>NC_134145.1:46342500-56342500 GCF_033958435.1 Carettochelys insculpta
AAATGTGAAATTCAATGTATTTCCCAAAGCAGCATACATAGCTCCATTTTTTAACTTTCAAAATAAAGTACCTGCGGCTGAAACTGTGGAACGGGAGGCCCTTGCACAGCTTGTGACTGTTCGTCCATTGTATCAAACAGGGCTTTCTATGTTCTGCAAAAATAATATATGTATATTCATTAAATTGTAATTTAGTTAATATTTACGTACACTGTTAAACTTAATACTGCGCATTAATTAGAACAATGCAATTAGACTATTTTACTGAATTTCAGAACACCATTAATTCATTGTTAGAATCTTATTTTATATGCCTGACTTTGAAAACACTGAAGAACGTTAGCACTTTTTCCTACAAAAGTTTTTGTTTGAAATTAACATTTAAAATAACAAATCAGAAGAAATTCCATCTTGTATTCCTCAGCCTAATCCAATAAGTTATCAACAAGCTCTGAACCTGAGACAGGATGAGTCATACCGCAAACTTCTCTGGCTTGAGCTAAAATGAGAATATGTCTACACTAGGGTTAGTGCCAGCAACTACCACAACCCCTAGTGCCAGGAACTTGATGCAAATGAACAGTTTCAAAAAATGCAAAATGGCTGTTCATCAGCATATTTGAGTGGCTCATTTGCCTATTCACAGCAGAAAACAAGCAGTGAAGACGTGGCTCAGCCAGCAAAAACCCCCTTTGTCAGCAGCCCCTTACCCCTGAGTTTTCCAGGGATAAGGAGTTGCCAGCGAAGGGGGGTTTTCCGGCAGAACGCCTTCACTGCTTGTTTTCTGCCATGAATAGGCAAATGAGCCATTCAAATATGCAAATGAGTGGCCATTTTGCATTAAGCTGCCAGCACTAGGGGCGAGTGTAGCATTAGCCTAGAAGATTAGGTCGAATTTGTTCAGGTTGATATTTTACCACCTGATTTTGTAAAGTGAAGGTTGAACGTCCACACTGACACACGAAGTTGATGGAGTGTGTCCCCATTAGGGTGGGCAGCTTCGACTTTTCAATGTAATGCAATGGGGGTAACTATTTCCACAGATCCTTCCGCCACCTTGCTTTGTGGATTAAGCTCCCAGTGTCTGACTGGACAAAAAAGTGCTGTGGGTGCCCCTGAAAAGCAATAGCAAAAAGTGTTTTCATGCCTTTTTCACTAGTATCCATGCAGACACCATTGCAAGGCTCACATGGACCCCATACAGCCCAAGACTGTTGTGGCAAGTATTATGAGCATCTCGTGAATTGGGCTGTAGAATCTGCAGAGCCTAAGCAGCCTTAAGAGCAATCAAGGCTCTGGGAAAGAAATGGACATAGTTAACTGCCAAACACTGGTGAAGAGGAACGGGGAGATGCTGGCTGCACTCAATGCTTTGTACACAGCGGAGCATCAGTTGAAAGTGTCCATGTACACTCTGGGGACAGTGGTTGGGGACACCCCCCACCAGAATCCCATGCAAATTCTCATAGAAGCAGCATGCTTGTGCCAATGATCCAAAACATCCATTTGCTGCCTTTGTCTTCCGGTATACCTACCTGAGGCCCTTTATTTTCCCATGGTACTGCTGGACATCCCTGGTATATACTTTTTCCACCACGTCCTGTGAGATCTCTACATAGATGCCAACATTTCTTTTGCTGCTTCATAGTTCTGCCAGCACAGCTTCACCCCACCCCTTAAAGCAATAAGTTCCTGCATCTCCTGCACACTCTATGCTGGAGCTTGTCTGTGACCCTGGGAATTCATGGCCAGATGTGCTGCTGAGGTGTGCTGCCTGCTCCGCTCATCATGCAAGCCAAACAGGAAACGAAATTCAAACCTTCCAGGGTGGTTTCATTCACATCTGGAGAGCAGCGGAGCTGAATTTAGTGGCCAGAGTGGTCGCAATAGGGCACTGTGGGACACCGTCAGGAGGCGAAGAACATCAAATTTCACAACACTCTGTTTGCACTATGCTAAAATCGACCATGCAAAGTCAATTTTGCCTTTATTCCTCGTGAAAAGTAGAAGTACCAAAATTGACCTTAAAAGCCCTTTAAGTTGGTGGAATGGACCTGGTAGCATCAACTGATTGCTTAGAAAACTGACCTGAGTCAGCTAAATTCAACCTAACACCTTAGTGTAGGCCAAGTCTAAGTAGTTCCATTCGACTGGCACAACAATACCCAGTCATTTTCTGTTTGCATCAGCTACTAAAAGTAACAAGAAGGCTTCATATTGTTTTTGAAGATACAGACTAACTCAGCTACCCCTCGGATACTACTAAAAGGAGACATGATACCTACTTTGTCAGGTGGATTCACAAGTGCTTACTAGACAGAATACCTTGGCTCTGTGAAAAGGAGGTGGTGAAATGGCTAAAGTAGGACAGAATTAAGACTTCTGAATGCTATTTGTTGTTTACTTAATATGCACTCTCACAAACAAGGGTACATGGATTATACAAGTGTAAGGGACTAAGCACAACCTGCAGTCAAACACAGTAAATACAAATAAGTTTCTTTTCAGTTACAAGAAATAGCTCAAGATCAGTATTAACAGGGGTGTTTCCACTGACTTAAATGTGCTTTGGAACAGGGCCATTCAGTGTTATTTGAAATCGTAACAGCTAGGTAACGTGGATGGTGGCTCCTGTGGAAGCGTGGAGAGGAGCTGGCGGCTCCTCCGGGCTGCACCAGCGGTACCATGGGTGAGGGATGCAGAGAGCAGTGGGACAGGTGGGTGTTGGGGACTGCGGGAGAAGCTGTGGGTCGGGGGGTGTTGGGAGTGAGCCAGGATGGAACAGGCCATGGGGGTGGGACGTGAGCTGCGGCCAGAGTCGTTTCACTGAGCACAGCTAGAAGGACCACTGCATGGCCTAGAGGAGCAGCTGCCGGAGCTCCCACATACACATGGCAACTCTGATGGAGGAGGTGGTGGCTCCTCTGGGCTGCGCCAGAGGTACCTGGGGTGGGGGGAGGTGCAGGGAGTGGCGGGCCAGGGGCAGGGGTCTGGAATTGAGCCAGGTGGATGCTGGGAGTGGGCTGGGCTGAGGAGTGCAGAGGGAGCCGCGGATTGGGGGTATTGGGGTGGCAGGGGCTGCTGCCCAGCTGGAGCCACTTGGCCACATGCCACCAGAGCTGCTTCACCACACACAGCTGGAGGGGCCACCACCTGACCTGCCACCGGAGCCCACACATAAATGTGGCGGCTCCAGTGGAGGAGGTGGCAGCTCCTCCGGGCTGCACCACCAGTAACTGGGGGGGGGGGCGTGCGAGAGCAGTGGGACAGGGGGTTCAGGGACCGGGCCAGGTGGGTGTTGAGAGTGGGCTAGGCTGGGGGGTGGCATGGGTGTTTGGAGCAGGGGGAACTAAAAGCCATGGCTGGAAGCACTTAACCACATGGCTGCGGGTGCCCTGATGCATGGCTGGATCCGCTTCACTGCGCACAGCTGGAGGGTCCACCACACAGCCTGAAGGAGCTGCCACCTGAGCTCCCACATACATGTGGTGGCTCTGGTGGAGGTGGTGGCTTCTGCGGGCTGCACCAACAGTAAGTCCTTTAACTTATGTGGGGAGTGTGGGGAGCAGTGGGCCAAGCGGGTTCTGAGACCGGGTAGGGATGGGTGTTGGACCGGGCCGGGCCAGGGGTACAGGGGGAGCTGCAGGCCAGAGGCGTACTGGGAGCGAGCTGAGCCAAAGGACATGTGGGGGTGTGCAGGCCAGAGAGGACAGCAGGTGGTGGCAGGGAGGACTGGGCCGGCCCATGCTACACAATTGGGCCGGAGGTGGAGCCAAACTAGGCTCCAAAGATCTAGGTGCAGTGCAGGGATGTTAGGTCAAGGCCGCGGGCGGCGGGGGGAGCTCAGCAATCTGTCAAGCCAAGAGGGGTGGAGGGGCTGGGGCCAAGCAGGCTGGGCCATGGCACGAGGCCCAGAAAGTTGAGGTGCAGGATTCCTGGTGCATCTCCAGGTGGTAGATAGGAGGGGGACTCTCCTGAGAGGTTTCCTACAAATTAAGAGCACTTTATCGTGCAAATATGCAGCCACAGACCAGCAGAGGCAGCAACTTTACCAGGGTGTGAAGGGGCACTGGCTGGCATCCGTCGTCCCAACTAAAAAAAAAAAAAAAAAAAAACACAAGTTCTCAATGACAATCTTATGGCATGACGTATGCAGCCCACCATCTAATAAAGCTATTGCCCCCTCATTCTACATCACATCAGGGTCTGGGATACTTGGGTCCCTAAATTATTTTGGATAATCCAAATGGCGTGTGAACCATGATTTAGTCACCAGCATCCAAGGGCGCATGACTCTTTAAGTCACCCACAGGGAAAACAACCCTGTCAGAAAATTCTCTGCTACCTTGTGGGTAGGTTCAAGAGATCCAATGGCTCTGGGAGTAAACCCAGATGGAAAATCCGGGGTGGAGATCCTAAGGCGATTAGCAGAGAGGATTCGACAAGCCTACTTTCCAGCATCTCCTTGCAGTCACCTCAGTTCCAAACATACGGACTTATGTAATTCCTTTGGATTCAACTGGAGTGACTGAGAGGGGGACAGTGTCGCTTGGGCAATGCACTTGCTCCAAACGCTAGCCCAGGCAATGCAGCCTGTAAAAGGGTGCCAAAGGGAGAGCACACTCCATCCTTCCTGATAGAATGGGAACAACACAGAAAGTGGCAGTTAAGGGTTATAACTTCTCCTCAGCTGGAGAAGAGGAGGATGTCATGGGTCACTTTCGTTGGTGGGAGGATTCATCGCACCCTACTGGTCAGCTGCCACCCTGCCTCAATCCAGGCAGTCCCCAGTCAATAAGGAGCTGACCCGCCACATCTGCCTTCCTCTTTGGGTGCATGGGGATAGACCAAAATTCAAAAAGTAGATGTAAATGACGTACCCGCCATAAAACAAAATAATAAACCATCTTGCCTCCAGCTCAGTAGCTAGAATGTGCGGACCATGCATCCGGGACTTGAACCTGCCCATGATCTTATGAACACGGACTCAATACACCAAACAGCAGTCATAGATCAGCAGCTACACAAGCTGAACATCAACATCGCTGCTCCCGAGGCAACCAGGTTGGCAGATACTGGGTCAGTGAAAGAAACCAACTACGCTTTCTTCTAGAAGGGCGTAAGTTCAGACGAACACCGCCTCTAAGGAGTTGGACTTGCTGTTCGGAACAATCTGCTGAAATCTACCAATACACCCACAGCTGAATCAGAACGCATTATATCCTTGAAGCTCTGCACCAAGTCAAGATATGCCAACATCATCAGTGCTTATGCACCCACATTGGCGCCATGCACGGAAGACAAGCACGGCTTTCGTTATAATCTTCAGAAAGCTATCGACTCCTTTCCAACTGGCGAACAATTGTACATCCTTGGCGACTTCAGTGCAACAGCTGGACGCGACCATCAGTCCTGGCCCGTCTTTCTCGGTCATCATGGTATTGGGAAAATGAATGACAATGATCAAATGCCTCTCAAAATTCAGCGCTCAGAATCAGTTTTGCATCACTAATACTTTCTTTAACTTGAAAGAGTGTCACAAGGTTTCCTGGTGCCACCCCAGATCCGGTCAGTGGCATCAACTTGACCTTGTACTGGTACTCAGGAAACATCTCAACACTGTCAAATTTACATGGACATACCAAAGCACAGATTGCAACAGTGATCACTCCTTGATCATCAGCACAGTGAAAATTGTCCCAAAGAAACTCTATGTGACACAGGAATGCAGTAAGCTAAAGATCAATAACCTCAATACCAGAGATGAGCCAAAATGTTCTATCTTTGCAGGTGATCTCACTCCCAAAATGGAACACAAACCGAACCAACCGTTGATGAAACATGGTCCATGCTGAGAGATGCAATATACGAATGTGCCAAATCTGCCTTTGGAACACGTAAATTCTCCAACAAAGACTCAATCAAAGAAAATGCTGACATTCTTAGGCTTCTTCTTGAAAAATACAAGGCACATCCGAATAACAAAGAACCCATCTCAAATCACAAGAGATCAACTTCAACATGCAAGATCTGCTCTTCAAAGAGAATCCAAGGAGATATGCAAACAAGTATTGGGCGGATCTATATTCTAATATTCAAAAGGTGTCTCATTTGGGCAACCTGAAAACTACGTATGATGGACTGAAGAAAACTATGTATGACGGACCAAACATTATCAAAGTCACACCACTAAAGCAGTTAAACAGGCAGGTGATCACAAACAAAAAGCTGCAGATGTCCAGATGGGTGGAACACTACTGAAGTTTTTATTCCTACGAGCGTACAATACAACCTGAACCTGACAACCTCATCCCAACCCTTCCAAAAACGCCTGAGCTAGATACAGAGCTGACAGATTAGGAACTTTTTCAAGCTCTTGATGTTCTCTCCAATGGAAAAGCACCAGAAAATGACAGAATCCCAGTTGAATTCCTGAAGGCAAACAAGGCTGTGTTCTTCCCCTTCTTCTATGATTAACTCCTAATATGTTGGAGCGCAGGAGATGTCCCATATGACATGAAGGATACAAACACCATCACTTTTTATAAAAACAAAGGTGACTGCAACAACTACAGATGAAGCTCATTACTGAGCACCACAGGAAAACCATTTCCCCGTGTCATTCTCAAATGCCTAAAAAAACTCACAGATTGAGTCTATCCAGAAACATAATGTGGCTTCAGGGCTGGCAGGTAAAACAACAGACATGATTTTCTCACTTCGACAACTACAGGAAAAATGCAGAGAACAAGCAAAGCCATTATTCATACCATTTGTGGACTTAAAAGGTGTTTGACAAACTTAGCAGATCAGAACTATACAGAGTATTAACCAAGATTGGCTGCCCAACAACCCTACTCAAGCTCATAACATCCTTTCACGAAAACATGAAATCAACAGTGCAATATGACGGATCTACATTGGAACCATTTGCAGTGAACAGTGGAGTCAAACAAGGGTGTGCTGTTGCCCCTGCCCTCTTCGGCATATTCTTCTCAGTTCTACTAAATTGTGAATTTCAAAACTCACACAGCAATGTATTTCTCCATACAAGATTAGATGGCTCTCTACAACCTGGCAAGACTCACGGCCATAACTAAGGTCAAGAAAGTCCTCATTAGGGAACTTCTCTTTGCAGATGATGCAGCTCGTCACTCATAATGAAGACACGCTACGGTCACTGATGGATTCTCTGTTCAGAGCCTGCAAGTTATTTTCCCTTGACATAAGCATGAAGAAAACTGTTGTATTCACTCAAGTCATACCTCAGCAACCCAATGTCATTCTGGATAACAGCCCATTAGACGTGGTTCAACAATTCTGTTACCTTGGATGTACTGTCACCAAAAACCTATTCATGGATGAAGAGCTGCACATCAGAGTCAGTAAGGCAGCTATGATTTTTGGCAGATTTACAAAACATGCATGGAATCCTAAACTGACAGTGAAAACAAAGATACTAATCTACCAGGCACGTGTATTGAGTATCCTGCTATATAGTTCTGAGGCCTGGACCACCTACATGAACCTGGAGAAAAAACTGAACAGCTTCCATCTTCTCTGCTTTCGCAGAATTACGAATATCAAATGGCAGGATAAAGTTTCAAATGCAGATGTCCTGTTAAGATCTAGCATACCCAGTGTCGTGGTGATCCTCAACAGCTCTACACTACATTTGCTTGGTTATGTGAGACGAATGGGTGACAAACGCCTTCCCAAATAAATCCTCTTTGGTAAGCTGTCATGTGGGTTGAGAACAAGAGAAAGACCAAAGCTAAGATTCAAGGATGCATGCAAAAATGCCATGAAAACGTTCAACATTGATCGAAAATCCTGGGAATCTATATCATCAGACCGAAATACCTGGCGATGACTGCTACGACAGGGCACATCATCTTTTGATGGTATATGTGCAAGCCATGCAAAAGAACTAGTCTAAATCGGAAAAGCTCTCAGACTCAAGAACTCGGAAATAGACTGACATGCAGTTATTGCAATCGACCATGCAAATCTAATATCTGACGGCTAAGCCATGAGAGAAGCTGCAGACTCAAACACGGCCCGTAGATGCTCACCGCCACAGCTAACCACCATCTCTAGATATGAAAAGGGGCCATATAACATTCACTCATTTCTGAATTTCACAGAAGTAGCCCATTTAGAAACACTCCGGTCAAACAGGTATTATTCACTATTCTAATATACTGTTGGCCTAAGAGTAAGACTCAGCTTTGCCACATTAGGGGACTCTATTTCATTCTCAGCTATGCAACCTCTCTAAGCGTGTTACCAAATCTGTAAATACAAAGAAGAATGCTTGCCTGCATCCTAACATAAGCGTACGAGATCTTTACTAGTCTGGCTTGCCCCTTTGTGGCAACTACAGCCGAAGTACCTATTTGCACACGTAGAATTGGTTGTTTCTGATATGTAAGCCAACATATATCCTGTTTGTTTTTCCATCGAATTTTACTTTGTCCCATATACAAACAGTACATCAGTCTTTCTTAGAAGCACCAATTACATCTATATCCCTTCTGTATACACAACATTTTGGGCAAGCACACTGTTAGACCTAACTTGTATGTTCTGCCTTGATGCTCTATGGAAAGGTTACTAATCTGCACGTACCTTGAGATTTCTGTAGTTGCTTAACCGACTCATAGCCACATATAACTGGTGCAGGTAAACATATTGGTAGGGGAGGGAGCACACAGGCATAGCGGGAAGAAGGGAAAGGGGGAGGGGCTACGGACACCACAGTTGGGGGTGAGCCCACACAGAGAAAGGATGGCAGTGAGCTGGGGGAGGCAGGCTGCAGTTGGGAGGAGAAGTGGAAGGTGGATGAGATGGGCTGGCAGCAAGCCACAGGGGGCCACAGTCAAGGGGGAGTGCGTGGTGACAGGCTGGCAGCGAGCCAGGGGGGCTGTGGGAGGGGCTGGGGCCAGGGTGAGGGAACACAGAGGTGTAGTGGGAAGAGTGGAAAGCAGGAGGGGCTGCGGGGGCCATGGGAATGTTCATGACTACATTGGGACAGACGGATGGACGCCTCTTCCTTTTTTCTTAACAGTATAGGAGATGAACAGTGCAATAGCACACAACTGTTAACAATCAAGGATAAGGAGAAGATTTTACAACTCAGTGGCTACGTCTACACGTGAAGCCTACATCGAAGTAGCTTATTTCGATGTAGCAACATCGGAATAACGTCTACACGTCCTCCAGGGCTGGCAACATCGATGTTCAACTTCGACGTTGCGCAGCACATCGAAATAGGCGCTGCAAGGGAACGTCTACACGCCAAAGTAGCACACATCAAAATAAGGGTGCCAGGCACAGCTGCAGACAAGGTCACAGGGTGGACTCAACAGCAAGCTGCTCCCTTAAAGGGCCCCTCCCAGACACAGTTGCACTAAACAACATAAGATCCACAGAGCCGACAACTGGTTGCAGACCCTGTGCCTGCAGCATGGATCCCCAGCTGCAGCAGCAGCAGCCAGAAGCCCTGGGCTAAGGGCTGCTGCACAGGGTGACCACAGAGCCCCGCAGGGGCTGGAGAGAGAGCGTCTCTCAACCCCTCAGCTGATGGCCGCCATGGCAGACCCCGCTATTTCGAAGTTGTGGGACATGCAATGACTACACGGTCCCTACTTCGACATTGAACGTCGAAGTAGGGCGCTATCCCCATCTCCTGATGAGGATAGCGACTTCGACATCTCGCCGCCTAACGTCGAAGTTAACTTCGAAATAGCGCCTGACGCGTGTAGCCGTGACGGGCGCTATTTCGAAGTTAGTGCCGCTACTTCGAAGTAGCGTGCACGTGTAGACACGGCTAGTGTGTCCTGGTTGCCAGCTGAATGCACCCTTACCAAGGCAAAATGGTATTTCATTAAAGGAAGCATCTGTTTTGCTTACAAGCCATCTGGAGCTCTATCTGTACAATCCAGAGAGTTCATTAGGACCTGGAGTATATACAACGTAGTAGGAACATTAAGATAGGAGGCGAACATGTTCTAGGGCAGGGGGATCTGCAACTCAAATAGCAGAGAGAGTCATTTTTTCAGATTCAATTACGAAATCAATACTTCAAGGGCCACAATGTATATGAAGACAACAGTCCTTAATAGATAAACCCTATTTTAAGAACAGCACACACAGTGATTTACACCAGTTAGAAAGGTTAAGTTCTTTCACCCCTGCACTGGAGAGCAAATGAAGACAAGGAAAACACTGCACCTGGGGATAAGCTCTTAAGCTGGAAGGAGCACTATTCACATCAACTCTCTACAACCCGCCCCATCCCCAGCTTAACCCCTCTCAACCCCAAATCTGCCCCCCATCCCCAGGATTAACCCGCCTCAGTCCCAAACCAATCCCCAGGACTAACCCATCCATGGAGCTAGCTGGGGAGCCTATGCCCAACAGCTATGTGCACCCAGTGGAAAGAAGGCTAGTGTGCACGTTTTTCACTGGCAGGGGTGAGCGAAGCCACAACCACCAGTGGGGGGTGGCTGCTCAGGTAGCAGGGCAAGTGAGGGGCTCTCTGCAGCTCGCTGTCCTGCCACCACTGAAATAATGGAACTAAATTCAGTTGGTTTAAAGGCCACATCCCTCCCACCGCCCTGCCAGCCATTAAACCAATTAAATTTAGCTCTACTGTTTCATTGGCAACAGGGCAGGGAGCCACAGAGGTGTCAGAGGCAGAAGCATCCAGAGCCGCAAATGACTCCTTCCAGAGCTGTATGCAGCTCCAGATCCACGTTGCTGACCCCAGTTCTAGGGTATGTCTACACTTTCTGGGCATTTGACACACCAGGATCTATCTTCCAGAGGTCGATTTTGCTGCATGTGTGAAGATGCAGCAAAATCACTCTCGCTGGGCTTGGCCGTTGACCCTGCTATGCCATGCTATTGCATGTAGTAAGGGACATCGGCGCAAGCCCAAGAGCCACAATCTACACTAGGGCAGAAAGTCCATTCTAGCTATGCTAATGGCATAGCTAGAATTGCACATCTGGGATCAACTTTATTCCCTTGCGTAGACCAGGCCGTAATGTTTACTTTAACCTATGCTTTCACCCATTTCTGCATCTTACCACCTCAAACCTTGGGTCTTTTTCTAAATAGGGTACACACCCAGAACTCTGTTTTCAATAACCATAACACCACATAGCAAAAATAAACAAACGAAAACAAACTCCTCTAAGAGAAATTAGAGAAAGAAAAAGGTACATCAGATGACAAATGCTAGAACTTTTATTAACTTCTCGAAAGCGCTCAGATACCCCAGAAGAAAAATGCAGAATGAGAATCTGAACACAACAGCATCCAGTGCATTTTTCTACTACTACTACTGCATCCTCTCTCATTTTTGTATGAATTTCAACTTTCTAGTACAGGTTGAACCTCTCTAATCCAGAACATTTTCACCCAGCAACATCTGTAATCTGGCATGATTTTAGTTAGCCGGACGATCATTTACCATGGGCCTGGCCAAGTTTCCCGTGGTCTCATAAAGTTTGTTTACGGCCACCAGTCCTGGTTCTCAGTGCTCTGTGCTATGATTTAGCTGTAATTTGCTCCTAAATGTCTTCTAAGAGCCCAGTAAGCAGTGAAAGTGTTAGTAATGTGCTAGACTATACTGACCTCCCGTGGTCTGGCAAATTCTCTCATCCACCACCACTCAGGTCCCAACGGTGACAGATAAGAGAGGTTCAACCTGTATAATGGTCCACTGCAGTCATTTGTACAGGAACCAATAAAACCAAGTATTTAAAAGAAAATCAACACTCTTATGTTCTTCATTAAAAACAGATACTTTATGAGGAATAAGCTACTTTGGAAAAACTGGGAACTGTAGTTTGAAAATTCATTACCTGAACTCAAAAACAGTTTAATTTTTTTTTCTATCAAGTATCAAAGTTTTCTGAAGCATCCAACTGAAATACCTGCAAACACTGAAAGATACAAAAGCAAACATCCCATAGGGAAGGAAAAATTTAGATCTTACTACAAGCATCTCAATGACAGACAAATGTACGCACGCACCTCAGGCCACGAACAGAATAAATATGTAATTTAATTCAATGGATTGAAAACAATTCAAACTATTATATGTTAAGACATTTTTTTTGTTTTTTTTTTTTCAATACAGATAAGGTTATCACCACAGTTACGTGCATGTTCCTGAATGCCAAATAAAGTGAAGTTAGCCTTCAACACTCAGGGCTTGTCTACACTTGCAGGGTTTTTTGGGAAACAAACCCTTTCTTCAAAAAAACAAACACGGAGCGTTCATACTACCATGCCCAAGATGTTGAGATAAGAGGGGTTTTCCCTCAAAATAACAGCTCCAGCTCTGCAAATAACTTTCATCAATCCCCTCTCCCTTTCAAGATCAAAAAATGAATGCATGTGAACAAAGCACAGCTATTATCAGCTGACGTGAATGCTCCTTTGCAATGCTGAGGCTGTGAACCATGGCTGTAAATGTGAATGTTCCATTTCAGAATGCTGTGGTTGTGTGAACATGGTTTTTCAACTGTACTTATTTTGATCCTGGGACATCAAAAAAAGAATCTTTGGGGGTGGGGGGGAGGAAAAAAAAACAAGCAGGGCAGACACAGCAGTAAGTAGTAAAAGCTGCTGATGTAACAAAATTAAGTAAAATCCAGTCCCTTTGTAAACCAGAGATTGTCATAGCATTATCTTCTGAATTACAGTGTTCTTACTTCCCTTACATAACTGTACATGTGCTCTTTAAACCGTGTTAAATAATGGCACTTAAAATAATTAAGTTTTTAGCTACAAAATTGTGATATTATTGAAATAAGTTATGTTTCATTTAATATGTATCAAAGAAAGCTTATCTTCATGACAGAAATAATTCATGTCTTGTCTAAACACAGATCTCTTCTCAATTCTAAAACACCCTGTAATCTAAACAAAAAGTCATTCTTAGTGTCTTAGTCCTGCTATGACTCGTACTATCTCCACACTTACCCCTAAAGTTAAGCTCAACAGAGCCAGAATCGTGTCAGCTCAATCATTCTGCTGCCTGTATATGATCAGTGTCATGTTACAACAGATGTGGAAATCAGTCCTCCAAAGACTGTCGACAATGTCCCAGCCTATGCAAGAGTGGCTTCTTTGGCCACCCAATTCCACTGGCCAAGGGTCAACCTACTTGTACTCATTTGCCAGCAGGTACATCCGACTTCTGGCTGCATGCTACTTTCAAGGTGACCAACTTCCTTCAGCTACTGATTCACAAAGTGATTACTGACCCTTGTATCTCCAGGTCACTGATCTATTAGTGAATTCCATACTCAAGAAACAGTTCCCAAGTAGCCCTAGGTCCTGGAGGGATTTGGGGATAAACTGCAAATAATCACAGGACCTTCCCTAGGAGGACAGTAGTACTTATAAGAGTTTCTTACCTTAATTGGCTGAATCCCACAAGATACCTGAGAGCACTTTAAAATCATGCACAACACGTATCTGCTTGAAGTAGTATTATACTCTGGGATGCATATTTTCAAAACACAACTGCACACAAGTTGGGTGCTAATAGCTCCCCATTAGACTCTGACAAAGGCTCACATCCCCCTCTCTGATCTGACTTGTTTTTTCCTCTTTTGATACGTACTGTTGATACTGGGCCATTTCCACCTTGCTGACAATAGACCTTGTCAGCTCTGGCCTTCCCTCTTACTGGGACCCCACTCTTTAAATACCCATGTGAAACCACCCCTTCACTCATGCATCTGATGAAGCAGGTCTTTGCCCACAAAAGCTTATGCTCCAAAATATCTGTTAGTCTATAAGGTGCTACAAGACTTCTTGTTGTTCTCAAAGGTACAGACTAACACGGCTACCTCTCATATTGTTCACACGACTGACTATAGCACTAGCATGGATTGACTACAGGATGTTGTAACAACTCCACCATCGACGTGTCTATGTGCACAGTACTTTTAGTGAAGATGTAGTGCAGATCTAGTGTGCAGCACATCTAGTGAAGATGCTCTTAGCCGAAGGAAGAGACCTCTGCCATGGCATAATAAAGGCAAATGGCAAAAGCTACATCAACAGGAGAGCGTATGTTGGTGGGAGAGCTTACATCATTCAGGGAGAAGTTTATTTACAGCCTCAGCAACACAACTTATTTTTCCATAGACAAAGCCTAAGTGTGTATGGATACCAACTGTGAGCCCCCTGTCTCATTAGCTACAAGTGAAATAAATGTATTAAGTACAATAAAAACAGTTCTTCAGATAAAAAACCAGGCCTCCTCTACGTATCATGAAAAAACAAGAAGAACACAACTTATTTGTAAAGTCCTCTGCAAGTCTGCACTGTTTCTTTCTTTCAAGACACCACATAGAAAAGGTAGACAAACTATTTAAGTTTTGTTATTCACAAACTAGTCTCACTGCTTTCTACTCTACTTTCTCCATTTCTAAGAAAGCAAAACATGAATACTTCATATGGACATTTCTTGCAGGGTAATAATATTGAATTGCATTCTACATAGCCTCAAGATGAATCTATACTTAAAGTTGTCCTTTGCCTTCATTTACAGATCTTGGAATCACAACTGTTATTTTACTCATATGCACTGTCGTAAGTTTTACACCTTCATATACCATGACCATTATCTAAGTGTTAGTTGCACAAGGCCAGTTGACATTGAGGGCTTGTCTACACATAATGAAACATTGATGGCCCAAAGATCAATTCCACGTATCTAGTACAGACGCACTAGGTCAACCACTTGTTGCTCCCCCCTTGACCCCAGTCTTCCATGAAGTTACAAGGAGGAAGGGAAATCAACAAGAGAATTTCTCCCATCAGCCTCCCACTGTGGAGATACTGCAGAAATTTGGCTTAAGGTATGCTGACTGCAGCTACATTATCCACATAGCTGGAGCTGTGTATCTTAAGTTGACTATCTCTCTAAGTGTAAACCTGCCCCGAGTTACCCAAAGATTCTGAATGTATGGGCTGATGTAAAATCTGTATCTATAGTTTATCAAATAATGATTTATTAAAAACCCTAATGTTTCTTATATAAAAGAAAGTTATTTGAAACCAGTATTTCTTATCTTGCTTGAACAGCTGTGCCATCCTTAGCAAGTTAGAAAAAAGTTAGAAAACAGCCAATCACCTGAAGAAGTAAACTCAGCACTCAGCTGGCATAAGAACACAAAGGTTTTCAGTTTATGAAGAAGAAATAAGTGCCAGATTGATTTAAGAATCAGATACATGGCACTAGCGTGAATGTTTATCCTTTTCCAAAGCATCACACAGAGAACCAAAAAGCATTTCTACTGTAACACTGTGGTGCTTCAAAATCTTCCCTTTGGCTCTGTGGAGCTCCAAAGCTTGTCACTTTCAATTCGGAAAAGCAGCTCTGGGGAACTGCAGAGCTCAGGTAACACCTAACCCACTTTGTCTCTCTCATACACAGGGGACAATAGTCACATCACCACTGCAAAATAAAATCACTAGAGATTCAGCATTTTAAGAAGTTTAGAACCTAAGATCAGTATTATAATCCTTGCATGGTGTCAAGTATCGGAGGGGTAGCCGTGTTAGTCTGGATCTGTAACAGCAACGAAGGGTCCCGTGGCACCTTATAGACTAACAGAAAAGTTTTGAGCTCATGCTCAAAATTTTTCTGTTACTCTATAAGGTGCCACAGAACCCTTCGTTGCTATTATAATCCTAGCATTCAACTGGGCCATGATTTTTTCTTTTAAAATTTAGTTCTACAATTTGAATTCCTCATATTTAAGTAAACTTGATGATTACATGTACTGCAAAAAAGGACTCAAATCTCACATATATAATTATTTTCATTTAAAAGGACGGCTGCAATGCTCCCAATACAAGAGATATATGTTTTATTATGATTTCTGTTGTAACCCTAACAGGTATACACACAGAAAAACTTCAATGCAAGCTAGCCAGTACCGACAAAATCTAATCAACTATAAAATAGGGTTACCATATAAAAAAATAGGACACCTCTGAGAAGGAGTGTATCTGTATCAGTATCTACCAACCCATGTTGTGTTAATGTATTACAGTATATAGAATACTAAACACTATTATTACTCACTAGACTGCTTTTTTTCTGTGGTGCCCTTTGGTATGAATTTCTGGAAGTTACTTCATTAAATCTCATACAATACTAGAGCATCCCTTCAGTATGGAAAAAATTATCAGATGTGCCATAAAAAGTATCATAAGACAAATAAAAGCATATAAAATGCCATTTTTGAAAGGGAAGACGTTTCAGTTTTGGATTTAACTTTAAGAATAACAGGAAAAACATGCGGTTAAGAGAATGAAGATAGCCTACAAAGGCCGTGATCCTAGACTGTGGCTGCCTAGACTGCAGAGAACTATCAGCAAAAGATATGCACATTGCACAACTCACTGGCCCATCTTTTGCCGACAGTTGGGTTGGGAGAGGCTTTTCCGACATCCGGCCCATCCACAAAGGACCAAATGTCAGAAAAAAGCCCTCAGTTGAGACACCCCTTCTTCCTCGTGAAAAGAGGTGTACAGCCATGCCGACAGAACGCTCCAAACGGGGCGGGGGAGGACCTCTGCCGACAGCTCTGCAGGCTAGACGAACGCAGAAGTGTGGCGGACAGCAGCCTGCAGTCTAGACCCGGCCCGTGTGACTACGTGCTTCGCCGCCCTGTAAGAAACGCGTGTAAAAACGTCTGGCTGCGCAGATCCGCAGCGCGACCCACTCTCGGGCGGTAAAAAGAGGCGCAGCAGGCGTCCTCCGCAGCCTGGCCACTTACAAACCTTTCGCGACGCCTCCTGTGCTGGGGGGCAGCGCTGCCCCGCCGCGCCCACCCAGACAGGTCTGGTCACACAGGGCCGCCAGGCCAGGCCAGGCCAACTTCCAAACGGGCTCCGAGGCACAACCCAAGCAATGGAATGTCTCGGCGTCAAAGCCTCTGAGGCCTGAGCCGCCGCCGCTCTCCCCGCGGAGCCTTCCTCCCGCTCGGCAAGGACGGCGCACGCCCGCCTCGAGAGCCCGGAGTGCCGGGGAGGGAGCCCCCTCACAGAGCGCTTCGGGCTGGGCCTTACACCCCCGGCTCCCAGCGCGAGCCCCGACCGGGCCGCTGCCGCCGCTTCTGCGGTCAAGGGCACGTGCAGGTTGTGCCCAGAGTGGGGCAGGGTCTGGGCAGAGCCGCCAGGTGGGGCAGCAGACATGGGCTCAGCACCCCCGGCAGTGAGCACGTGTCCCCCCCCGCCGCGGAGTTTCACTCTACGGGCGCCAAGACACGGGCGCCCCTCCCTCGCCGGACTCCACCCCCGGCCTCGGGCGGAGCGGCAGCAGCTGCAGCCAATGGAAGCCGCATCTCTGGCGCTGGCAGCCAATGGGGCCAGGCGTGGGGTGGGATCACCCACCCGGCGCGGCTCCTCAGCGTGAGGAAGCTGCCTGCCCGCCCGCCCGCCGGCCTGCAAGGGACTTTCGTGTTACGGCCCCAGCTGCCCATAGCGGCGGCCCCGGCGCTGCGGCCCCTTCCTTCCCCCGCGCCTCACCAGACAGGCCGCGGCCCTTTCCTCTTCGCGCCGGGGCCGGCCTCGGCCGAGAGATCCGCGCCCGGCAGCCGAGTCAAAACCGGACGTTCCGCGCGGGCGCAGGGCCCGCGGTGGGCGCAGCGAGCGGCCGCGGCGCTAACAGGCCAGCCTCCCGCTCCTGCCGCCGCCGCTGCTGCCGCCAGGACTGTAAACATCCCGGCATCCCCGAGGGGAGAGAGGCGGGGCCGGCTCCGGGCTCCTCCTCAGCGCGGGCCCCCACCCCGTCTTCCTGCGCTGGCTGTCCGCAGGCCGGGCGCCGCCTCGCCTCGTCGCGCCGCCTGCCCCGGGGAGCAGCTGGGGCCGGGCGGGAGGAGGCGGCCGGGCTTTGGCTTGGCGGGCAGAGCCCGCGGCGGGGTTGCGGAGTTTGCGCCCGTCTCTGCGGACTGGGGAGCTGTGGCCTGGCCCGTGTCCTGTTCAGGCAACGGGTACGGCTGCTGCGCTGCTTTGAAGGGGCGGGAGAGCGGCTGAGGCGCTACGAGGAACCCGGGGCAAACCCGCAGCCATGTTCCTTGTTGGCAAAGTGCCGCCTGGCAGGGCTGTGGCGCTTTCTCCCGGCCGAGCTCCTCCTCGCCGCTGCCGGGCGCGTGGGAACGGACGGCTCTAGAGCCACCGAGTGAAAATAAACCAAACTGGCCACCCGCTCCCCGGCGCGCGTATCCTAAGCCGGCCCCCTTCTCCTTTGTGCCAGAGAACGTGAAGCCACAGCGGGCGCACTCTCCAGGGCAGACACTTGACGTTGTGTGCCTGTACCTTGCCTCTCACAGGAGGATCCTGACCCAGGACGCGGACTCCTAAGCGCTATAAAATATAGAGGTGTTCCTGGACAGGAGTAAGGGCTCAGCGCTTTGAACTCTTATTGAAGTAAGAACCCAGGATTTCTGAGAAACAGTCTGAATCCATAGCATCATCATCAACAACCATGGGCTCAGCGCCCCTTGGTGTCTGATGCCTCCCTTACTCTTTCCTTCCATTTTTCCCTGCCTGGTGTGGAATGGCTTAGTTTGTGTAGACTAGTTCAGCACCAATCTGCTATATCATCTACCCTTTCTCTGTGGGGTCTGCCTCTCCTATTCAAACTATCCATAATGCCAAATACCAGCGTCTTGATTTTTTGTTCGTTGTTCATTCTGCAGATATGCCGGAATAGCTGTAACTTGTGTTGCATAACCTTCTGCAGTCCGTATGGGAAACATTTATTAGATCAGCCATTTACCTTGATTTAAGACACTGTCCCTGTGTACTGTGGGGAAAGGATGTATGTTTACCAAACATGTCACCCTCCACGTGATAAAGGTTTTAAAACAGCTAAGTACCTAGGTTACAGCGGTGTTGACAAATGGGTTAGCTGGTCGTGGTTCCCTTGTGGATTAATCATAATCCATTAGAAATGAAAATGAAAGCTTCTCCTACCTGCAAATAAAATATTCCTGGCTGTCTAATGGCATGTTGCCAGTTTCTGGTAGTAGCCTAGTGAGAGAGAACTAAATTTAAACTTATGTTTAGGAATTAAATATAAGAACAGCTCCCCTGATAAGCACAGGTGAAAGTACAGAAAAAGCCATATTCTCCAATGCTTGGAAAACCAGGAGGTTCAGTTAACCAGCATCAGCCAGCAGCCATGGGGTTGGCAGACTGACCCGCAGCTATGGGGCCAATGGCTGTGGGGCTGGCTGCCTAAGCCGGTAGTCCAAGTTCAATTAACCAGAACATTTGATTATCCAGCAACTCCTGTTCTCCAGGGATTCCAGATAATCAGGCTTCTATTGTACATTCTCTATCTGGAGCGAGGGAGATGTTTTCTGTGAAGAGATCCTGATTATCTGAATGCTGAAATCAGGACGCAGGCTAGGGCCTGTTTAATTATGGTGTAGTTGTTTTGGCTTATGTTGGAGCCCAAGCTCTAAAGAGTGACGAGTGTTACTGAGCGAATATTTACAACTGATCTAGAGCCAGATTGCACAGGGTAAGAAATAAAACACGTAAGTCATCCACGGCGCAGAGGTGGGTTACAGCAGGAGGATGTGCTGAACTTGGTTAACAATTGTACATCATAACCCTTCTTGCCCCAGATACATGTGAGATTACATTTTAAGTCAATAAGTAGCCCCGGGTGAATATCCATATTGCAGATTCTTCGTCTGTCAACATCTTAACTGCAGGAATTTGCCCCTCTTGGGGATAAGTCCTAAGATTTAAAAACAGAAAAAAATTAACTCAGTCCAGTTTAACTCAGCCCATCAGGTATGGAAACCAATGACACGATCATTTATTGTCTCCAGTCACATCCCTCGGTCGGTGTCTCTTGTCCCTCAATCTGGTTCTATATCAGTCTCCAAGATAGTCACTTGTCTTCAGTCATGTCCCTCATCAGTCATCTCACTTCCTTCTGTCCAGCTGTAGTTCATTGAAGTTTACTGGTGACGGTCTCCTCTATCATCTGAGAGGAAAGCAAAGCTTCAAGGAAAGTGATTGTAGCCCTGGCCATGTCCCTCCTTGGTGGGAGATCAAGTAAAAGTTTCATTGAAGCAAAGGCTAATAGTCTGTCAGGGAAAGCAATGGGAGCAATCCCTGACCGTGTTCTTTGTCAGTGTTCTGTCTCCCTGCTGGACATCTGCTTTGTCACTATTACAGTCAGTCGCTGTCCTGGTGATGGTCTCCCCTGTTACCTGAGAGGGAAGCAAGGCCTTGGGGCGGGAGGCAGGGGAGGAAAGTGGTTGAGTCCCTGGCCAAGATGCTCCTCAGTGAGAGTCAAAGTGATTCTTTAGAAAAGCAGAGTCTGTCAGACAGGGCACCGGTGGTGACTACTGAACATGTCCCTCAGCAGTCATCTTTCTTCAGTAACAGTCGCAGTCAGTAGCTGTCCCACTGGTCATCTGCTCTAGCACCTGTGGAAAGAAGCAAAGAAAAAGTAGGGGAGGAGATAGAAAGATGTAGCCCCTGCTACAATTGGTGACCAGGCCAAGTTTATTAGAGGCAGAGTCTACAGTCCATTAGGGAGGGTCCTAGGAGCAATCCCTGACCATGTCCCTCATCAAAGTCTCAGTCATCATCCCAAGTCCCTCGCAGTCCCGCATCTGTGGGGAGCCACAGTCTGTGGGGTGTAAATGGCTAAAGTCCCCAGTCATGCCTCTCTTTGATGGGTAGGCCACTCAGTCCTTTCTTAGTCAAAGGTCGCAGTCCATGAGCATGGAGGGGGAGGCTGTAGCATGTGTTGTCAGGGAAGCAGGTCCCTTACTTCTCCCAGTACTGCAGTGGCCTGTGATGTGCTCCATGTAAATGTCCCAGAAACACCTATGACGTTGGACTCCATCAGCTGAGGCATGAGACAGGTGAAATGGCAGCCAATGCCACAGGCCTCCAGCACCACCTTATTGTGGGGGTCCCAAGTGCCCAGGGCCCCCACGAGTGGGGTGTAGATCTTGACAGCATAGCCCTTGGATTGTAGAGTGTCAGCCAGTGGGGTGTATTTCCTGATCTTTTTCTCCCAAGCTGCTCAGAAGGCTGCTGTCCTGCTACACAGCAACTAATTAGCCCCTTAGCCTAAGGCCTACAAGCCAGTAATTAACTGTAATTAACTGCAGTGTAGACATAGCCAGTGTTCTTTCCCAGTAGATGGACAAGCACAGCCACACCTGATAGGTAAAGGAAAGGGTTCTATGTGAGAATCTTCTGTATCCCACTACTATCAGCTTTATTGCAGAAGAAGAATTAGAGACTAGCCATATCATCCTTAAAATCACTTCTTAATCTAAAGCCATGGTGTCCATTACGTTCACCCCTCACCACATCATGAACAGGACACTGCATGGTGGCAAATAAAGCTCTGGAGCCACATACAATTTTCAGAGCCTTTAAATGTGGCTCCTCCTGAGAGCTGCACACAGGGAGTACTGCCGGCTCCATGCATGCACCCCAGTGCTTGCTGGGAGAAGCATGTGGTGGCCGCGGTGGCGGCCACAGCCCTGGCTTAGACAGCCCCTACTTCAGCAGTCCCAGTGGCAAAGGTGAGTCACCAGCATTAGAACCGGGGTCTGTGGGAACCTGGCTCTGGGTGAGAGTGAAGGGCATTTGAGGCGGGGTGGGGTGGTGGTGAATATGGAAGAATGACAATCACAAGTGTAGCAATCTTTGAATTCCTATTGGATACCACTGATCTAAAGTTCATGAAAGGACATGAGAGTCCAATCCACAAGGGTACTTAGGTACCTGAGCCCTATTTTTAGGAACCAGTGTAATCCACAAAGTTCCCACTCAGCTGCCATCTAGTCATGCAGGTTATTATACTCATGGTACCTAAGCTTTTATTTTTAGGGATTGTATTGCTGCTGCACTGCAAGGGGTCCAGACACCTATGTACTGCCTGGGCCTCAGAACAATTCACAAGCCCAGCAAAGTCTGCTGCAAAAGACATGAGCTTTTAACCCCAGAAAGGTCCACCTTGATCATCTTGTCTGACCCGTACATTACAGGCCACCAAACCTCACCCAACCGACTTCTGCAGTAGTTACTGAAATCTTCAAATTTAAAAATTTCAAGTTCCAGACAATCGATTTTTACTCTGTTTCAAACCAGCTCATTTGAACAGCCTCAGTCTATCCTGGCATGGCAAGCTCATATCTGTATTTAAGGTTGAAGACAACGTGAGTGTGATGATGGCAAAATTGAAGCTGTGGGGTAAATGCCTTAGTTGGGGTGAATTGGATTCCTTTCCAGCTCTTTGGCTGTGTCTACACTGGCACAAAACTTTGAAATGGCCATGCAAATGGCCAAATTGAAGATTACTAATAAGGAACTGAAATGTTTATTCAGCGCTTCATTAGTATGCCACTGGCCACAGCTCTTCGAAATTGCTGCTTTTCGCTCCCGCGCAGCTTGTCCAGACAGGGGTCCTTTTGAAAAGTACGCCACCAACTTCAAAATCCCCTCATTCCTATCATTGTTGTGCCAACTCAGTGCCAACTCAGTGCCAACAATGATAGGAATGAGGGGATTTTGAAGTTGGTGGCGTACTTTTCAAAAGGACCCCTGTCTGGACAAGCTGCGCGGGAGCGAAAAGCAGCAATTTCGAAGAGCTGTGGCCAGTGGCATACTAATGAAGCGCTGAATAAACATTTCAGTTCCTTATTAGTAATCTTCAATTTGGCCATTTGCATGGCCATTTCAAAGTTTTGTGCCAGTGTAGACACAGCCAAAGAGCTGGAAAGGAATCCAATTCACCCCAACTAAGGCATTTACCCCACAGCTTCAATTTTGCCATCATCACACTCACGTTGTCTTCAACCTTAAATACAGATATGAGCTTGCCATGCCAGGATAGACTGAGGCTGTTCAAATGAGCTGGTTTGAAACAGAGTAAAAATCGATTGTCTGGAACTTGAAATTTTTAAATTTGAAGATTTCAGTAACTACTGCAGAAGTCGGTTGGGTGAGGTTTGAAATATGCATTTCAGCACCTCATTAGTAATCTTCAATTTGGCCATTTACATGGCCATTTCGAAGTTTTATGCCAGTGTAGATGTAGCCTTCAGGACTTAGTGATCAACTCATCTAAAGAACTCAATGCCGATGTGTTGCAAACTGTGAAAGAGCATTTGGAAAGCTTGAAGAAAGATCTTTGTAAGTATTTTCCTGAACTGGACATCAGCTTTGAGTGGATAAGGAACCCTCTCCTCGTCATTGTCCAAACATTGCCAAATAACCTCTCAGATTGAGAAGAACAACAAATCTTGGAGCTCACCCCAGATAGCCTCCCAAAAACAGCATTTGAGCAAAATACACTGATGTTGTTTGGGCTGACCATTAGAGCTGAGTATCCAGCCCTATCAGACAAAGCAGTTAAGTATCTTCTGCCCTTCCCCACCTTGTACATATGAGAGTTGGGATTCTCAGCACTGTTCAGTATCAAAACAAGAATAAAAATATCATCTTATTGATGGGAGCCACTTATTTGTCTCAAGGTCACCAATATCAAGCCAGATATCCCTGCCCTACTGTCTGGTCGCATACAGTTCCACTCTTCACATTGAAGAACTTGTTTGTTTCTAGGTATATGTGTCAATTTGAATTATATTATTACTTTACATTTAACCAACAATATTGATAATGCTCATAAGTTTTTTTTGTACACTATGTATGTTTTTGTACACTATGTATATTTTTGAAATACGTGTTGAATTTCAGAATTTTGGGGAGAAGAAAAAATAGATATGGTTAGCAAAAATTTCAATACCAAGCTAGTATTAAAACTTCTTCTGTGCTAGATTATTAAAACATTTTCTGGAAGAAACACAGATTTTTAATCAGGCTCTTAAAGGCCCCAATACCACAAAATACATGTACTTATATCTACCCAAGTGATTAGTCCTATTGGCTTCAATAGACCTGCTCACAGTAAAGCTATGTCTACAAAGGTGAGTTATTTCAACCTTTTATTAATGACCTGGATGAGGACTGGGTTGCACCCTCAGCAAGTTTGCGGATGACACAAAACTAGGGGGAGAGGTAGATACGTTGGAGGGTAGAGAGAGGATCCAGAGTGACCTGGGTAAATTGGAGGACTGGGCCAAAAGAAATCTGATGCGGTTCAATAAGGAGAAGTGTAGAGTCCTGCACCTGGGGTGGAAGAATCCCAAACATTGTTACAGGCTGGGGACCAACTGGCTCAGCAGCAGTACAATGGAAAGGGACCTAGGGTTATGGTGGATGAAAGGCTGGATATGAGTAAACAGTGTGCCCTTGTAGCCAAGAAAGCTAACGGCATACTGGGGTGCATTAGGAGGAGCATTTTGAGCAGATCTAGAGAAGTAATTATTCCTCTTTATTCGGCACTGGTGAGGCCACATCTGGAATATTGTGTCCAGTTTTGGGCCCCCCAGTATAAAAAGGATGTGGATTTGCTGGAGCAGGTTCAGCAAAGGGCAACAAAAATGGTTAAGGGTCTGGAGCACAAGACCTATGAGGATAGGCTGAGGGATTTGGGCTTGTTCAGTTTACAGAAGGGAAGACTTAGAGGTGATTTAATAGCAGCCTTCAACTTCCTGAAGGGGAGCTCTAAAAAGGAGGGTGAGAAACTGTTCTCAGTGGTGTCAGATGTCAGAACAAGGAGTAATGGTCAGAAGGTGAAGAGGGAAAGATGAAGGTTAGATATTAGGAAAAACTACTTCACCGGGCGGGTGGTGAAGCATTGGAATGCGTTGCCTAGAGAGGTGGTGGATTCTCCATCCCTTGAGGTTTTTAAGTCCCGGCTGGACAAGGTCCTGGCTGGGATGACTTAGTAGGGGTTGATCCTGCTTGAAGCAGGGGGCTGGACTAGATGACCTGAGGTCTCTTCCAGCCCTATGATTCTGTGATTCTGTAAATGACACACACTCTATTTCAAAATAAATTTGAAATAGTGGGTGTGTTATTTCGATCCCAGTAAGCCTCATTCTTTCAGGATTAACTCGTTTTGAAATAGATATATTTCAAAATCAGTGCCATTGAGTCAGGGGCAAAGGGCTATTTTGAAATAAATATCCTCCAGCCCCTCCCTAGCATGGCCAACCGACCGCTCTGGCCCAGAGCAAGAAGGCTCCATGGTCCCACCAAAGCCTGGAGCTCTTAAAGGGGACAGAGCATTTCCAGGCTGGCAGTGAGTCACATCAGCCTACAGGCCTCAGTAGACATGTACTGCTGGCTTCTCACACCCAGCACCATAAGCCAGGGTGAGGGTGCAGAGCTGCCCCCTTAGATTCCCAGGAGAACACCCTAGCCTCACAGGGGCCTGCACCGGGCAGGAAGAGACAGTTGCCTTCCTGGTCAGATGCAGAGATCCAGGACCTCATAGAGGTCTGGTGGGAGGAGGCAAACCTTCAGGATCTAGGCATCTGATGCAAGATGTCCACCAGCCTGGTGGAGAGGGGCCACATCCACACCCAAGCGCAGGTGTGCGTGAAAGTCAAGGAGGTCTGCCAGGCCTACACCCAGGCCAGTGAGCGCCAGTCCCACTGTGGGACAGTGCCAGTCATCTGCCCACATTATGCACAGCAATACTGCATCCTGCAGGGTGGGGCTATCTTATTGCTGCCCCAGATGGTGGATTCAGGGCAAGAGGAGCCTTTTGTCACCCACCCTAGCAGGAGAAACACCAACAAGGAGGAGGAACCCACAGATGGTGAGCTGGAGGTGGAGGCCAGCCAGACCATATAGGGGACCTGAGGAGAGGCACTGGAGCCATCCCCATCGTTGTCTGACACATGCGAGGGACCATCTGGTGAGTGCCCTCACTATTCCCTATGCAGAGAGTAGAGGGGCTTACCAGGGGTGGGGGCTGCACATCTAGCCCTGGCTGCCCATGGAGCATGCAGCAACCGGTGCACTTGGGACCAAGTCCCATGCTGCTCTTGGGCATGAGACCCCTTGGGGGCTGCCACAGTGGACCTCTGGACTTTGGGGCATGGGGTGGCTGCGGAGGGGAGATTGTCCAACTGCGGAGTGGGACAATCTTCCTCCATGAGAAGGGGGCAGGAGACAGTGCAATATACACACTCCCAGCAGTGCCTCACACAGCACATGGGCATGCCAAAGTCCTGTGGCAGTCTCCACACCGGGGGCCAGTGCTCACAGTGCACAGGACTTGGATCCCAGCATGACAGCTGCGGCAGAGCCGAGAACCAGTACTCTCTGCTCGTGGGTGGGGGTTTGGCTTCATGCACTGTGTCGCCTGGGATGACTAACCCTCTGTCCCTTGTTCTTCACAGCTGGACCTGCGGCCAAAGGAGGGCGAGCAGCATCCCTGGACCTGGACCCTCACTCCCAAGGCCACCCCAGGCACCAGCAGGGCATGACAGAGAACCAACACCTGGTGGAGATGTGGGCCATGCACCACTGGGTCCAAGAGGACTTGTGGCTCCTCCAGGAGCCCTCCCGGGTGCAGCTGGTTCCACAGCCGGCCCTGAGTGAGGCCACCCAAGCCCCTGTGGGGGGCATTCTGGCCCCTGCCACTCAGACCTGTGCCCATTCACCTGCCATTGGTCTGCCCCTCCAATCTTTTCCACCTCCCGCCTCCCCTCTCTGCCCTCCCCACCTGCAGCATATTAACCTGCTCACCATCGAGCCCTGATCTTCCCAGTCTCTGGCCCCAGTTGCTGCTGCCCCCCTCCAGCTCTCCCTCTTTGCCCCATGGTTACCGCCACACACACCCAGTTCACAAGCCCCCACCTTATAAACAAACCACCCCAGTTTTGTTTGAACACAACAGTCTGTTTATTGAGTCCTTGGGAAGTGGGGGTTTGGGGGGGGCTGGGTTGTGGGAATGGCAGGCACAGATGTTGCTGACACACCCACTGGGGTGGCCCAGGAGATGGGCTCAGTGTGCCCCTAGGTGTAGCTTTCCCTCAGGGCCTCCAGGATGCACGCAGCCCCCACAATGGGCCTGCCAGATGGCAACTGTGTGAAGCTGCTCATAGATCTGGCCCATGCACTTGGCCTCTGCCCCCAACATAGGAAGGAAGGCCTCCCACTTCCTTTCACACAAATTGTGCAGAACATAACACACTGCCATGAAATGTGGGATGTGGTGCTCCTCAAGGTCCAAGCAGGTGAGGAGGCAACAAAAACATCCCTTGAGGTCGCCAAAGGCACACTCAACCACCATGCGGAGCCAGGCCAGCCGGGCTTTGAATGGCTCCTAGGAGAGGTCAAGATGGCGGGTGTAGGGCTGCATCAGCCACAGGGTGAGGGGATAGGCTGCATCCCCCACCAGCCACACTGACATGTCCATGTCCCTGACCCTGACGGTGAGGTCAGGGAATAGGGTCCCAGCATACAGCCTCTGGGACATGCTAGAGTTCCTGAACACATGGGTGTTATGTGTCTATCCCAACCACCCAATGAATATGTCTGTGAACTGACTCTGGTAGTTGGTCACAGCCTGCAGGACCACTGAGAAGTATCCCTTGCAGTTTCTGTAGCTGGATGCCCGGTGGTCCGGAACACAGATGGAGATGTGTCCCCCATCGATGCCCTCACACACAGTTGGAGAAGCCTAGGATACTGAACCCCTTGATGACAGCATCCACATCTGCCTGGTGGATGACACTGTGCAGCAGGATGCAGTTGACGGACAAAGCAGGACTCTCTGGCATACCAGGGTGTCTGCTGGTTCCTTCTCCCCAACCCCTCCCTTCACTGGCAGCAACCGCCTGCATTCAGGCCCACTTCTGGCTGGGCTTGGTAGGGGCAAGACAGAGGGTGCCCTCCTGGGGAGGGAGCTGGCACCACCACCCCTGTTCCCTAGGGATGCACATCCCACACCCTCCCCCAGCATGGGTCAGTGGCTTGAGACCCCCATACATACATAAGCAGGACCCCAATAGTTGACCTTCCCACACTCAACTGGTTCCCAGTAGGTTGCTAGCTGTCTGGTTTGGTGAATTTCCATAGTATGATACTGATGCACTTCTGTGGGGGATGGCCTCATGCTTGCATCCCGTCACTGCAGGGCAGGGGCAAGGCACTTGCAGAGCTCCAGGAAGGTGGCCTTCATCATACTGCAGTTCTGGTGCCATTGTTGTTTTCCCCAGCGTTCCAGGACAATATGGTCCCACCAGTCTACACTAGTGTCCAACCGCTAGATGGCACGGGGCACGGGGTCTAGTCCACAGCCTGCTGGCTCTGCTCCCCCAGATACCTGAGGAGGGCCCACCAGATGGTCTTGCATTTGGGGATCAGCCTACATGAAGGGCTGCGTAACCTGTAGCAGGAGGAGATCCAGACTGTCCAGGGGCAGTTCTGGCTCCATGGTAGGGAGCGCGATGGTATCCTGAGTCAAGGCAGCCAGACCATGTGGTAAGAATGCTTTGCTGTCCCTTGCAGAGGTAGGCAAGCAAGTAGAGAAACCTGAGAAATCACTATGACCGTGGGGGGCGCCCTTTCATCATGAACCTCAGATAGCCTCAGGCAGCAGCCACAGGAAGCAACTGCTAACCTGATGCCCTTGTGAACTGCTCCCAGGTAGCCTTAAATTTGATGTAGCATCCAATCCCTATCTTTTTGTATTTAGACGTGTTATTTCAAAACAGCAATTTTGCAATATCTTATTTCCAAATAAGCCTGTTCTGTAGATATAGTCAAAGGAGTTAAACACCCAGAATCTGGGCATTACACTGTTTATTTTTGTTTATACCTATTTAACTTCAGTAACTAATTAGCACCTTAAATAAAGGAAGTTTCAACACCCTCATCAACTAAAGTGTTAAGAACTCACAGCAAAAGTTTCATCACAAATACTCCTAGAAAATACCAAATTTTAACATTCCTGATACTTCCAATCTACAAAGAAGAAAAACCCTTAACATTTAAATAAAACATTTCAGGCTAAGAACAAGTCTTGTGTTTGGGGGGGGAGGATTTTTGAGGTGGGTGGTGTTTTTTTTTTTAAATTGTCTCGCAAGTCTCACTTTAAAACAAAAACAAAGACTTAAGGATGAATTTTTAGAAGGTTCAAAGTCCAGCTTTTTCTTTCTCAAACACAACTTGTGCTCACAAAATCAATTCGTGTAAGTCAGTTTGCTTGGTCCTAAGCACTGACAGGCATAAAGCAGCCAGGTACCTATCTGTGTGTGGTTTAATTGCAGGTGTCATTTATGGGCACAAATAGCACCTGCACCAGCAGTGAAACTGTTCTTTCACCATTTTTGTCATTTAACTTCCACTCACTCTAAATTGAGAGACGCTCGGTTCCCTGTAAATAATTTTGTACACTCTGAATTGTATTATATTCCAAAGACTATTTTGCAAGACATTGAGGTCTCTGACTTCAGTCCTTCGAAGCACGTAAGCATATGCTTAGTCGAATAGGACTATTCACATGCTTCATGTTATATTTTGCTGGATTGAGACCAGACTGTATAGCACTTACATGACTTGAGCTATGAAAGATTGAATTGATGATGTCCTGGAGGCTTCTGAAAACTACTGAGTCTGCTTGAACTGTGAAGAGACTCAGTAGTTTTTATAACCCTCCAGTGCATTGTCAATTCAAGAAACAGAACAGGATTTCTCTCTTACAGAGTGAAGACTCGGAAAGAAAAGACAAAATTAGTTTGGAAAAGTGATTGTGCAACTGATAAAAAGCACTTCTGCATCAAATATGTTCATTTGCATGTAAGAAACAAACTTTCTAAAGTAGCTTTCAAATGGCTCTCCAGAGCAAAGAAAAAGATAAATAAAATTTGAGAATGAATGTAGAACGATTCTTAGGTGAATATTCACTAGAGTCCCATTCTATGAATTGTATTGGATTCATATAGCTTATCCAAGGAGTAGTATTCCCATATATCAAAAAGGTTTGTTTGAAAAAAAAATGGCTTGGAGGAAGAATGAAAACGTCTCTCTCTATCAAATAAGGAAGGCACCTCTGAAAGGTACCTTAAACCAGAATTTCCATCAAGTTTTTCTGACCCTATACTGTAGCTACAAATCTTGAATCAGAAATTTTATTTCTCCCAAAGTCTCTTTTCAACTCTATAAGAAGTAACTGGAATTTTTTCTTTATCTGTTGCACTTGAATCAAGTTTGTCCAAGGTGAATGGGAAATGTTGAGAAATAAAAGCTCAGTATTTAAAAGAAGTTTGTTTGTGCACCTATTCTCACAAAAAATATACCACCCTTTTCACCTGAGGCAAGCTCTTAAGCTCTGAGATCTACTATTTATGCAGTATATGCAGTGAGAGCTCTAACAAAGGCCCTGAGGAAATTAATAAAGCTATGCTGTAACAGTCTCACTTCTCCAGAGTTGCCAGATTTATTAATAATTCAGCAAATTTGCTTTTCAATATAGCATTATATTATTTGATTTTGTTAGAGAAACAACCTTAAACACAGCAGCAAGGTCACAATTCTGACTATGGAACTGGAAGTCAGGCATAACATCTAGTGACTGGAAAAAATGCCCTTCAAGGGTGAAAGATAAATATCCAATAACGAATAGCTTTGCATCAAGATGGGGAAAGAGGAGTGTTTCCTTTTAGGGATCATCTTTACCAGCAAGCAGTGGATACAACTCCCAGCTGGGTAAGGATGCATAGGAAAGATCCTTCACCTTTTTATTTCCAGAGCTAAATTTAATAAGCCTGGGAGGGGACATGGTGGACAGGGGACAGGCATGCCCCATCATGCCCTCACAAGTACACATACCCTCCATTCCTTGCAGGTTGTCCAGGCCATCAACTTGATGATTCTGCATGGGGTATCTGGACACAGACATCATGAAATTCACCGTGCTCAGCTTCCTGAACCGCTTCAGTGTCCTGGACGGAACACACATAGAATCACAGGGCTGGAAGGGACCTCAGGAGGTCTTCTAGTCCACTCCTGCTTCAAGCAGGATCAACCCCCACTAAGTCATCCCAGCCAGGACCTTGTCAAGCAGGGACTTAATTCCCGTCCATGCCCTGGAACACAGTACCAGCTGCTACATTAACTGAAAGGGCTACCACTTGGTAGTGCTCCAGGCCCCAGTGGACTAGCAAGGCTGGTTCACGGATGTCTATGAGGGCTGGGTAGGCTCATGCTCATGTGTTCCAGAACTCCAGCCTCTGCCAGCGCATGGGGGCTGGGACCTACATCCCCCAGCAGGAGCTCCCGGTTGGGAATGTCACCATGCCCCTCTGCATGGCAGTGGGTGCTGCCTATCCCTGCAGCTCTGGCTAATGTGGCCCTATACTGGCTACTTGGACCCCACCCAGGAGCTTTTTAATAGCAGGCTAAACCAGGCCCTCAGTGTGGTCTAGCGTGCATTCAGGCACCACAAGGACCAGTTCAGGTGCCTTCTCCTTTGCCTCCCCTCCCACCCTGTGTTCGGGGTCCCCAGCAGGGCTGGGATTGGGCAGGAAGCATGGGAATGTAGGGCCGTGGGAGGGCCTCAGTGGGGTTGGGCTCGGAGTGGGGTGGCAGGGTGGGGTCTGTTGTGGGGGAAAGCTGGGACAGGTGCTCCCTGAGGATGGATGTTATGTCCCTGAGGTTGCCCATTTGGTCCTCCCAGGCTGCTCTCCACCAGGCCATTTCCTCCTCCTCCTCCAGCCAGAGGCACCACTCAGCCACTTCTACAGTGGTGGTGTGGGTGGTGTCATCCCCTGACTACCTCCATGTGCTCCTGGTGTGGGCCTGCTGTGGTGTTGGTGGGTGGGGGAGTTGCCTGGGTCCTCTTCTCCACCGCCGGTGGGCTGTCTGCGATCACTGAGGGGTTGGAGCTTTCCTGGCCCTCTGATGGTGCAGCTGTATGGGTGGAAAGGAAGAGACAGACTGCATGTCAGTCCCTCAGTTCTGCCTCAAGGGCTGTTCCCCCCACCTCCTTGTGGGTAGCAGCCACGCACCACCCTGTCCAAGGACACAGCAGCTGTGGGGTAATGCGGGCAATGAGGGTGTCCCTGCCTGTATAGGGCAGGCCCTGTGTGTGGTCTGGCCCCACCCATCCCCTCCCCACACGTGTGTCTTGTGGCACTGTGCATGGGGGCAGGTGCTGAGTGTCACCAGCAGCTGTTAAGGAGTGCCGGGTGCTGCAGCCATCTGGGATGTGTCTGTCATGGGGCTGCTGGGCATGTAGGTGGCCTGATGACAGCTGGGGTGTGTGCCCCACTGGGTGCTTACTGGAGGGTACCTCACTAAGGTCCAGTGATGCCTGGCTGGTTGTCACCCAGCTCTGACTGTGAGGGGAGGTCAATGACCAAGTGCCCCTCCTCACTGAAAACCACTTCATGGGCAGGTCTGGCTCCAGCTGTGTGGTGCTGCCTTGGGGCTCCAGCTCCACTTCCTCCTCAACCTCTGACTGTGGCTCATCTGCCATAGGGGTCCAGGATGGCAGGTAGTGGTAAGGTGTCCTGGGGCCCCACAAGGCTCCAGAGCTCCCAACAGAAGGGCCAGGTTCTGGGACCTGCCGCTGACTGGCTGGCTACATCACAGGCCCAGGCATAGCCCTGCCAGAGCTCCTTCATCTTGCTTCTGACCTGGGTGTGGTCAGTTTGTCCCTGGGCAGCTGGGCCAGTAGCAAGGCAGGCAAATGCAGCCACATTTCAGCACTTTCCATCCATTTCACACAGGACCTCCTCCTCCCGCCACAGGCTGAGGAGGTCCTGGAGCTCCAGCTCCATCCAGGAGAGCACCCGTTTCTTCCAAGCCTGCCTGGGCTCCTGTGAGCCCTGTTAGGTCTCTGAGGGGGGCATGGAGAGCTTGGACTCCTGTGTGGGCTGGCTGCTGGCCATTGCTGGCTGTCGGTGTAGGTGGGGGGCATGAGGGTGTGCAACAGGAGGCTTGTGCCTGTGGTGCTGCTAGCTCACTCTCAGCTTCCTGCCATAGGGTTTCTGTGTCGGTGCAGATTTAAACACAGCTGGACTCAAGGAGAATAGAGCTCTGCTGCCACTGGCCAGGCATCTCCATGCACCAGCTGGCTAGCACCATGGAGAGCTCCTCTTTAGAAAAAGCGGGCTGTGGCACGTCTACACATGTTTTCTTTTGAAGTAATCTTTCAGAAGAGGGCGTTCTTCCTAACACAGGACTGGAGGAGCGCTTTCAAAAGCGGCACTGGTTCGTTCGATTTCCTTTCAAAAGAGCACATTTTGTGTGTAGACACTCCATGTGGTCTTTCAAACGAGAGCCGGATTTTCTGAAAGTACTTGCTAGTGTAGATGTGGGTCAGTTTTCTGGAGCTAAAAGCGAGAACAATGGCTATTACTTCCAAATGCTAGTGATACAAAATCCTTTCCATCCATGCCCAGATAGAAAAGCAGCTACTTATATTGAGAAGCTGAGATACATCAGGCAACAAATTCAAAGCCTCCTAAGGCTGGATGCACACAGAACAACCCAGAGGTCACTTGTCCTTTACAGGGAACTTCTTACTGTTTTTCTCCCTTTACTTTCCCCTTTCTTGGACCCTGTGGGTGTTGTCTTTTGAGCTCTGTGTCTTACCGCACTGCTGACACACTTTACCCAGACACCTACTCAGTCTCCCTCACTCACTCACTCTCCCCATTTTTCTTTCCTCTGTGCGGTTTCTGAAGGTGTCAGTAAATGTTCATCAGTTTTCAGCTTCACTCTTCAGCTGTCAAAATCCAGCCGCCACTCCCAAGGATCATTTTCAACTGCCATGGAACCGCTGTACTCCAATATTCTATTCTTTTTGCTGTTAAAGCACAATCACTGTCATGCTGTTTGTACCTTACAGAAACTAGGGAATGAAGAGACGATACCTGCTCCATCTGTGTACCTGGCTATGAAAAAAATATACCCCATTGGACATATGCTAGTGCATTGTCCACTAATTTTAAAATGCCTTGTCAGATCTTCCATCACTTCCCTTGTGAGACTACTCCACCACCTAATAAGTTTCATTGGCAGCGTGTGATTCTTGTGATTCAGCCTATATTATTAATTTCATTCCATAATATTTCATCCCATAATTCCTATTTAACCACCACGTACACTTGTCCTAAATAACTCCTTCTCCCTGTGTGAAGGTTTATGTCTTAGTTATTTCAATTCTGTAATTTCTACAAGAAATACCTAATTTATAACAGTTACCAACCGTGATCACTCATGCTAATGCATTTTCCTAAACATTACAGAAAAATCTTACAGCCACCTTTGGCAGTCTGCTGCTCTACCTTATCCATGTGCACCTGCATAAAATATGCTGATTTTTGTAAGCATTATAAAAGCCACATAATTCATTTATTGATAATAAAAAATGTAATTGTACAGCCAATACTTATGGTCAGTGCTCGAGGGTGCTTATGGCCACAACTATTATAATAAAAATAAAGAAAAAAGCTGTTTTTTTTTAATTTGGAGTGACAACTGAGGTGCCAGAAGAGTGCTAACAGGGAACTAGACCACAGCCAGACTGAGGCCTGGTCTATAAAAGATCAGAAAGTCGATCCCAGAAACACTATTCTAACTATGCCATTACCATATCTAGAATCTACAAATCAAAATTGACTTCCTGCCCTTGTATAGATTTGGGCTTTTCAGGTTCGCACCAACATCACTTACTCCACATGATAGCATGGAGTACCAGGGCTGACGTTTCTGCCCAGAGAGATTCCTTTCGCCATGTCTGTGAAGACACGGCAAATCAAACTCTGGAGGATTGATTGTGGCATGTCGAACTTCTCATAAGTATAGACATACCCTGAGGTCAGGTCTACACAAAAGGGGAAGGTCAAATTAAGATATGCAACTCCATCTGTCTTAACTAAATAGCTGGAGTCAATGTACCTTAATTTGAGCTTCCATGCTGTATTCATTGTGGGAGGTTAATGGAAGCAAACACTCCAGGCAACTTCCCTTATTCTTCACAAGGAGCAGAAGTATGGGAGCCAATGGGGTGCCTCGAGTTCAATTTTGTGTGTCCCTACCAGAGGCACTAAATCAAACTCTGGAAGATCAACCATGGCGTATTGCCCTTCCTCATAGTGAAGATACACCTTCATTAAGGCTCAGGATCTGGTCTCCATACCACAGTCAGGATATGTAAATATATGATAGATTATAGGATAAGCACGGGGCTCCACTGGTTAGCCCCACTTTCCATCCTGACTCCCCAGCCCTGCTACTAAGATCTATGCAGCTCCCGCTGATTCACTTCTCCCTTGTCCAGGCCCTCACCCTGGTTCCTCCTGTAGTCCAAACTACTTTACTGACCTATAAAACAAACTCAGTGACAAATAAAGGAAAATAGAAAGTAAAAAAAAAAAAACAACTAACACAAAGATAGAAGTTTGGGTTGAAGGGTAAAAGGCAGTGCTTGATGGGAGTAGCAGGCAACAAGTTAGCTACACTACTCCAACCCTTTCTGAAACTTGCCTTCTACTCTTTTGATAGACTCCGTCACAACAGTTAAGCAGAGCAGGTCAGCCAAAATTCAGCATATCTCCTTCGGTCTATCAGCCTCTGAGTCCCACAGTGTGAACTGTAAGAAGTTAGAGGAAGAAGCTGTTTTTGGACCTGTGGTGCAAGATGTGGGTTTTTGAAAACTTGGGCTTCTGCTTAGCACTGACATTTTTAAAAATAATCCATTGGTTTTTCTAAGACAAACAATTGCATCAGCTGCTGTACTTGACAATGACTCTTTGAGCACGCAATTCCTTTTCTGAAAAAAAGAAACATAAAAGATAATTCATTAAAAAAAGAACCATAATGACCTTGAAAAAGGTTTTTAAATGTCACAACTTACAATCCAAGGTTATGCTTGTTTGTCCAAGGCATTTGTGTTTTATGAGCTGATACAGCATTGGAAAGTGCACATGTACTTGCAATGAAAAGAAAATCAGCTGTGTATTTGATTGCACAACTGGGCAGGAGCCCTGATTCAAACAGAGAAGGTAGGCCAATCAGCTAATTATTTAAACTACATGTGTGCAAGAAACCTGGGAAATAAACAGGAAGAATTAGAGGCCCTGGCACAGTCCAAGAGGTATGAGGTGATTGGAATAATGGAGAGTTGGTGGGATGACTCACGTAACTGGATCACTGTCATGGAAGAGTAAAAACTGTTCAGAAAGGACAGGCAGGGGAGAAAAGGAGGAAGAGTGGCATTCTATGTAAGAGGGAAGTATCGCTCATAGCTCCAATATATAGAGGGAGAAAAGCCAGCTGAGAGTCTTTGGGTTAAGCTTAGAGGTGGAAGCAACAGAGGTGATTTTGTGGTTAGTGTCTGCTCTAGACCACCAAACCACCAGGTGGATGAGGCTTCTTTCAAACAACATAGAAGAGCTTACAGATTGCATCCCTGGTTCTCATAAGGGACTTTAATCCCCCTGACATCTGTTGGGAGGCCAAGGTAGTACTACACAGACAATCAAGGAAGATTTTGGAGTAGTGAGGCCTTTGAGGCCTTGAAACTTGTTGCTTTTGTTTCTTTCTTTGAAATAAAGGTTTGAGAAAGCATTCTTTTCCAGAAGAGCCCCACTTTCATCAGCATTAAACATCTGTGTTGGAGAATATCCACCATCAATTATTCATTGCAATGTGGCTGGGAAAATGTTAGCTGCCTAAATATCACCAGATGTTGTAACATACAGACTATGATCATTTGAACACACTTTAAAGCACTCAAACCAACCATGACTTGCTTTGAAAGTTACTTTGGCGGCCCCAACTTGCCTCTCTTCCTTGGCTTTCTTCTTCAGGTTCTCAAACAAAGACAGGTGACGATAAAGCTCAAAGGCATGTTGCATTCATTATGGTGGTTGATGAACATGTTAAAAGTCTTTCAAGTTTGCATATTATTGCATCCCTGGGCTTTGTTATTCAATGCAACTTTGCTCCACCAACATATATTTCTGCCATTTCTTTTACCTTTTCTTTCTTCATGAAGATCACACACACTGTTGATGCCACCAAGTTCATTGACAAACATATGTCTTACAGTTGCTGGCCCTCTTCAATTCTTTTAATAACTTTGAGTTTGGTAGCCACACATATTGCTTTCCTTGGTTTCTTGGCCTTAGTAACAGCTCCTAAAGAAACTTTTTCACATCTAGGATCCATGATGATCACAAATAAAAGATACTTGAAGATTAATATCACTCACAGTGAAGATGACAGGAACACAACTAAGCATTCAAATCAACTGGGAAGAGCTAGGAGGCTGAGGGAAATGAGTTAGCCTTGCACTGCATATTACTATTTTTCTCCTCGTTCGTTTACTTACCAAGTGGATGCTTGGGGAAAGGTTGTTTCTTCTTTGTAGAAAAATAATGTTTGTTAATTGAAACATCAAGTATAAATTTACCTGGTTTGTTGTAGCAAAATTTCATAAATTGAAAGTTTGTAAATCAAAGGATAGGTGTATGAAGGGGGAAGGAGTCCAGAAGAACTGGTAGTATTTTAAAGAAGCCGTACTGAAGGCACAGGAGCAAGTCATCCTGATGCGCAGTAAGAAAAGCAAATATGTTAGGCAACCAGTCTGGCTTACCAGAGAAATCCTTGGTGAGCTTAAACATAAAAAGGAAGCCTATAAGAAGTGGAAACTTGGACAGATGACTAAGGAGAATAAATATATTGCTCGATAATGGAGGGGAGTAATCAAGAAGGCGAAACTACAATGGAAACTGCAGCTAGCAAAGAATGTGAAGGGTAACAAGAAATATGTCTACAGGCATGTTAATAACAAGAGGGTGATCAGGGAAGGCGTGGGGCCCTTACTGGCTGAGAGAGGTAACCTAGTGGCATAGGAAAGGCTGAAGTACTCAGTGGTGGACAAGGTCAGCTCCCACACTACTGCACTAGGTAATGTGGTATGGGAAGGGGGTGGGCAGTCCTCAGTGGGGAAAGAACAGGTTAAGAGCTATTTAGAAAAGGCAGACATACACAAATTCATGGGTCCAGAGTTGATGCACTGAAGGGTACTGAGGGAGCTGGCTATTATCTTTGAGAATTCAAAGGACCTGAATGATTGGAAATAGGCAAATGTAGTGCCAACCTTTAAAAAAGGAAAGAAGGACAATCCAGGGAACTATAGACCAGTCAGCTTTACCTCAGTGCCCGTAAAAATTATGGTGGGGAGCCTCAAGGAATCCATTTTTAAGCACTTGGAAGAGGGGAAAGTGATCAAGAATAGTCAAAATAGATGCACCAAGGTCAAGTCATGCCTGACCAATCTGATTATCTTCTATGGTGAGGCAACTGGCTCTGTGGACATTGGGAAGTTGGTAATGTGATATACCTTAACTTTAGCAATGCTTTTGATACAGTCTCCCACAATATTCTTGCCCATAAGTTAAGGAAGTATGGATTGGATACATGGACTGTAAGATGGATAGAAAGCTGACTAGACGGTCAGGCCCAATGGGAAGTGATTAATGGCTCAATATCTGGTTGATGTTCAGTTTCAAGTGGTGTGCCTCTAGGATTAGTTCTAGGCACCAGTACTGTTCAACATCTTTATTATTGACCTGGATGAGGGGTGGATTGCAACCTCAGCAAATCTGTAGATAACACTATGCTAAAGGGAGAAGTAGATACACTGGAGGATAGGGAAAGGGTCCAAAATTACCTAAATAAATTGGAGGATTGGGCCAAAAGAAATCTGAGGAGGTTCAACACAACAAGTGCAGAGTCCTGCACTTGAGACAGAAGAATCCCAAGCACAGATACAGGCTAACTGGCAGCACAGCAGAAAAAGATCTGGGAATTACAGTGGATGATTGGCTGATATGAGTCAACAATGTGCTCTTGTAGCCAAGAAAGCTAACAGCATGTTGGGGTGCATTAGGAGGAACATTTCCAGCAAATCTAGTGAAGTGATCTGTGGAAGAGAAGAGTGAGAGGTGATTTGATAGCAGCCTTCAACTTCCTAGAGGGGGTTCTAAAGAGGAAGGAGAGGCTGGATATGTGTCAACAGTGTGCCCTTGTAGCCAAGAAGGCTAACAGCATATTGGGATGCTAAGAGAAGCATTTCCAGCACAGCTAGAGAAATTATTATTCCCCTCTATATGGCACTGGTGGGGCCTCATCTGGAGCCTCAAGTTACAGTGGGGAAGGTGTAGGTTGGATATTAGGAAAAACTATTTCACCAGGAGGTTGGTGAAGCGATGGAATGTGTTACCTAGAAAGGTGGTGGAATCTCCATCTTTAGAGGTATTTAAGTCCTGACGTGACAAAAGCCTGGCTGGGATGATTTAGTTAGGGCTGATCTGCTTTGGGTGCGGGGCTGGGCTCAATGACCTCCTGAGGTCCCTACCAGCCCTAGGATTCTATGATTCTATGAAAATTCACCTCTTTGCAGAAGGCCAGCCTAGGGGTTCAGTATCACTTAAGTTTCATTTAAGCCCTCTGGGGATGCCTGACAGAGCCACATGCCACACACCCCAAAGTCACAGGTGGGAGGGGCAAGAGTCCAGAGCCCCTGGGCATCCCGAGGGACTAGTCTGGGGGCAGAGGCCTCAGCAGGGGTCACCCCCCCACATACACATTGGCTAAGGCAAAGGGAAGTGCAGCAAAATGGCTCTGCTTCCCTGGCTGTTAGCCATATTGCTCAGAGGAGGGGCAGGACCATCTCTGTACTCACAGGCAGGAAGTGGAGCAACACAGCCACACTGCTCAGCTTCCCCTCAGCCTTGCCAGGGAGTGCAGACCCCTGCTGCCAGTACCAGTGACCCCACTATTCCCCCTGGGCTACATTACTTGGAGGAGGCGGCTTGGGGGAAGAGGTGGGAGGAGGGTCACAGATGCAGGATGTGGTGGAGCTGGGATGGAGGAGGGGTGTTGTCTCAGCCCTCTCCCAGCATTGCAGGGAAGAGTCACATGCGGGTGGTGATCATGTGGGCCATGCCAACGACATCCTTTGAAACCAGTCCCCCCTATTTAAGTCCAGCACTTTGTCAACTGAAAAACTTGGTTAACCGGCATTGTGACACCGTTGGCGGATGTCTTCAGGAGGCACCTCCTTCCTTCGCAGCCTGCCTCAGCCTAAGCGTGCATCACCAGCAGGTGCATGCGTAATTAGGAAGATTTACTGCCATGATGTCCTCACAGGTCTCCAGCTCCATCGATGATGATAACCGGAAGGCTACACTCAACGATATGGGCTCAATGACCCCAGCAGACCCCGAGACCACAAACAAGATAAGGATTGAAGGTGCCGGGCCAGGTTTATTGTTAAGCAAAGGATAGTAATGATTGTAACTGAACCACGGCATGTATGTTGCTGCCACAATGGAATGACTCAATCACGGGAAATTTCCACTGCCCCCTAGGTCATACAAAGACTGTCCCTGTCAAGACACCATTGTATATGTAGGTACAGCCAAACCTGACCCCACTGCTGACGTATCAGGTTGCCACCATCTGATGTTGTCAGGTAACCACCCATCACCCTGTACCTCGTGGTTTGATTAGATCATTTCTATCCATCATGCTGTCATTTTAGACCCTTTCCTGAACCTGGGTCTGTATCTGTGAGCAGTGGGTATCAAGGACTTCTTTAGTGAGCTGGTGGTACCATGTGATTTCAACTTATGACTGGCACCAATTCTTGTTCTGCACCTGGGTCGATTACCAATGAGTGTTTTGTCCTCTCAGCCCTGTTTGTGCCAAGTTCTGTCAACAGGGGCCTGCCTCTTCCTCACAGCTTAGCTTTGCTTCATGTTAGCCATGTTTTGTCCAGGTCTAGGCCTCAGGCCTCCCACCAGGCCTGTGCTGCATGGGCTTAGGCCTTCATCTTACTACAGCATGCTTCTCCCTCAGCCTGCCTCACACTGCCTAACCCTTTGCTTGAGTATCTGGCACATTCAGCTAACTGGCAATTGGCATTGCCCATGAGTGCCAGATAACAAACCTTTCACTGTACCTGCCTGGGGCTAAGTCCCCTGGAAAGTGGGGTGTTCTAGTGGTTAAGTCCCAATGTTAACCAAGAGCCCAGGGGGTAGGACTTCTGGATGCTTACCCAGTATAGGGCATGGCCCCAGATGTCCACTTTCTCCATCCTCGGTGGGATTTTCTTTCTGCTTCTCCCTCTTTGCACCTTGGGGAGGGTTTGGAGGCTTGCATCCTTCTGAAGCTGACCCTGCAGACACCTCTGGCTCAGGTCCTGTGAATGGCAGATCCAGCTCCTGCCTCTTCACTGGTTCCTTCCTTTCATTCTCCCTCCCAGGTCTGGCACTGGTTGCAGGTGAAATGGGGTGGGGCTAATTAGGAAAAATATTGTTTAGCCCTTGCATTGCCAAGCCCTCTTCTCCCTCCCTCACACTGCCAAGCTGAAGCATCTACTTCATGCATCTGACAAAGAGGTTCCAACCCAACAAAGCTTATTCCCAAATAATCGTTTTTAGTTAGTCTTTTGTTAGTCTTTAAGGTGCCACAGGACTCCTTGCTGTTTTTCAGAAATAAGCTAACATGGAAACTTGTCTCTTACTAGGTGTTTGGATTATGCCTAACATAAGGAATGCCCATACTCAGAGGTAATACAAATAATTGGTAAGTTATGATGATATTAGGAAGGGGATGAAAAATCATAGAATTGGAAGAAACCTCAAGAGATCATCAACTCCAGTGCCCTGGTGCCCTGCACTCTTTGTAGGACCAAGCACCATCTAGACCATACTTTGTAGGAGTTTGACTAATCTGCTCTTGCAAAAGTCTCCAGTGACAGAGATTCCACAACCTAGCTTGGCAATTTATTCCACTGCTGAATCACCCTGACCATCAGGAGGTTTTTCCTAATGTCCAACCTAACCTCCCATGCTGCACTTTATGCCCACTATTTTTTGTTCTATCGTCAGAAGTTAAGGACAATAATTTTCCTCCCTCAGTCTTCTCTCATAGGACATGTTTTCTAGATCATTTTTGTTGCTCTTTTCTGGACTTTTTCCAATTTGTCCATATCTTTCTTGAAATGTAGCATCCAGAACCAGACAATGCTCCAGTTGAGGCCTAATCAGTTCAGAGTATAGCAGAAGAATTACTTCCCATGTCCCTTGTACAAAACTCCTGCTAATACATTGCAAAATTATGTTTGCTTTTTTGCAACAGTATCACACTGTTGACTCATTTTTAGTTTGTGGACTACTAAGACCCCTAGGTCCCTTTCTGCAATAATTCCTTGTAGGTTGTCATTTCCCACTTTGTCACTCAGTGGAGTCCAAGATAAAATTATGCTCACCTTAAAAATAACAGTTCCGCTTCTAAAACTAAAATAAGATTCCAATCCTTTAGTCAGTGGGGCATACAAGAATTTCAGGGGCAGTTTTGCCTGAACGAGAATAGGCAGTGACTTCAGTGGGCTCTGGATCCAGTCCTTTGAGGGGCTATTGTACAATATCAATATGTGAAAAAACACTATTGTCATTTCATAATATAATCAGAGCATATGTTATAGCTGCCTAACAACATGCAGCTATCCTTAATACAAACCAGTTTTTCACTGCAATTGTCAAAAAACGTTTCATGTACCAACAGCCTCCCCAGACGACTCACCACTGATCTCTTTACTAACATGGAAGTAAAGAAATGTCTACTTGAGTCATAGTTCTCAGTGCCAGTCATCTTTCCATTCTTACCATTTGAATTTAGAGTCTCTGAGAGAATTAAAGCTAAAACATTAGTGCCCAATTAAATTAAAATATGATTTGAATGTAACCAAATACCTTCATAGAATTTCTTAGGGGTTTTGATAAGGAGGGAAAGGGTTATACAAATTAATGTTTCTTCTTTCAGTTCACTAAAAACCTCCTGAGTTTTCTGCTGACTCCTTTTAATTTCTTCAAGGGAACTCTTTGACTCTTCAGTTTTCCGCCTACAAAATACATTTAAAACAGATTGTTGAAGGTTTGTAAAGATTTAGCAAGAATATAAAGTAATAGTCATTACTATTGCAGACCTTTTTTCTTCAATTAGTATTTCTAATCATATTAGACATCTATTCACTATCCAGAGAGGATGCCTAATCCCCACAGCTATCGTGAACCATTAACTTTAATTAAAATTTACAAGTCTAATGTTGTTACATCTGCTAAAAGCATTAGCTGCCATGTTAATTACCAAAATGTTAATGTTGCGTTAAAATATGAATGTTCCCTTTTGACAGTTCATGTGTGGTTTAATTATTTATTTTTGGTAGAATATGCCCTAAAAATGTAGAAAAAGCAGAAAAGTATAGATGCGTACTGAATTGAGAGATACTAACAAAACTTCATTTGTGTGGAAAACTTCATGGCTTAGAAAATAATTTATCAATTGAAGTTCATTTGCATTCTTTGTCCAGGAGCTAAGAATGTTTCAGTGCTAGTCCCCTATCTGAGAAGTGATTTATAATTGCAGCAGAGTCTTTCATTATTACTTCGTAGAGATATCTCATCTACAGGATGGGGTTCAAAACTTGCCTAAGTTTCAAATACTATCCAGTCCTTTGGCTATAGAATACAAAATTACCTCAAAAATAAGGTGTATAGGTCATTCTATTTAAAAGAATGACTGTTTTTTTAAAAATTTATAAAGTAGATAACTTACTAACAAAGTAGATGTGAAAAAGGGGGAATCCACCCTCAAACCACTCCTGAAGTTTTTGGATTCTCTGTGCAATAGTTTAAGTACCCAAGAAATGCAGGATCAGAGCATGAACATTTCTTCAAAACACTTTAAATTCACAACTGTTATAACAAATACTTGCAATGAACAAACCACTTCAAGATAACAAAAATATCTTGTTGAATGGAAGTGAGAAATTTATTTGCTGCATTCCATGTTAAGAAACTTCTGTACCTTATTCTTAAAGACAGACTTTTGAAACGTATAAATGAAAAAGTTATGATTAAGCCAGTATTCACTATAATTATTACACATTTCTAGCTTGTCAAATAATTATTTTAATGGCTGAAGTTAACAGTATGCCAAGTAATTTCTTAGTATGATTATACATAAGTACAGTTAAATTCCATGCAATACTCTATTTCTTAATTTGCATGAGCAAAATCTAATTTTGCCTGTATATCTTCTATGCTACTTCTCAGATGCATATTCTTAACTTTGTTCTGTCTCTGGAATGTTGGAAATAGGTACTTGTTGAATGCCAGGCTCATACCTCTTGTTCACAGTTCCAGGAGAAAAGGGTGGAAGAGAATAAAGCACCCTAAAGATGGACAGAATGCCAAATGCATATCTCTTCATTTTGCTATAGGAATCCAGTAAAGAATTCCAAATGTCAAGCACAATTTTTTTTTTGGTTGGTTTTTTTGTTTTGTTTTTAAAGATGAAACATTTCAGTCCATTTGTGTTGAAGTGCCAGGGTGGACTGCTGCTTCTCTAAATCTTTGACTTCAGTCACCTAGCCTCTGAAATGAGAAGTCCACGTGTCCTTGTGCTGCAAATCAGCCAGTTCCAGTTTCAGTTCTGCTTGGTCCTCTCGGCCACATCTACATGGGTGGCTTTTCTGGCAAAACTGAGCTTTTGCTGGAAAAACCCAGAGAGCGTCCACACGACCAAAGCGCTGTGTCGGGAGTTTTCCGACAAAACTCACCAGATTCAGTGGCAGTGTTATGCCTCTCCCTGGTTAAGTATAGTGCCTCTCTCGACAGCGTTCTGCTGACAAAGTGCCCATGTAGATGCTTCGGGGTCCCTTCTGTCAAAGGAGGGGTCCTCCATGGCACTGGCCAATCAGGGCGGGGAATCACCCTCTCCACTGCAAGCGGGGCTCTATGATCAGTGCCTCCTGTCCTGTTTAAAGGCACAGCGAGCCCTGGAAGACCTGTGCAGGAAGCCAGATTTGTGGCTGCAGGCTGGCAGCATGTGTACTGCACCACGCCCTGGCAGCCACTCCCTGGACTTTCAGAAAAATGTCTCAGGCTGCTGAGACTGGCCTGTCCTCTCCTAGATCTTTTTGAAGCTCTTAACAGTCTGTCATGTTCTTAACTATCTTGAGCCATTTAGTATCATCAGCAAATTTTGCTACCTCATGGTTTACCCCTATCTCCAGATGATTTATAAATAGGTTGAATAGGACTGGTCTCCCTATGGACCCTTGGGGGAAACTGGTAGTTACCACTCTTCATTCTGAAAACTTACTATTATTCCTATCCTTTGTTTCCCGCCTTTTAACTAGTTATCCGCCCAAGAAAGGACCTTACCTCTTATCTCACAACAACTTACTTTACTTAAGAGCTTTTGGTGATGAGTCTTGTCAAAGGTTTCTGTAAATCTAAGTACACTATATCCACTGGATCCCCCTTGTCCACATATTTATTGCCACCCTTAAAGAAGATTAGTAGATTAGTAAAGTGTGATTTCCCTTTACAGAAACCATGTTGACTTCTACTCAACAAATTATATTCCTCTATGTGTCTGACAACTTTATTCTTTACTATAATTTCAACTAATTTGCCTGGTACTGATGTTAGATTTACTGATCTGTGATTGCCAAGATCACCTCTAGGGCCCTTTTCAAATAGTGGTGTCACATGAGGTATCTTCCAGTCAATAGGTACAGAAGCTGATTTAAAGGATAAGTTAGAAACCACATTAAATAGTTCTGCAATTTCACATTTGAATTCTTTCAGAACTCTTGCTTGATTTATCAGTTTGTTCCAAAACATCCTCTACTGATGCCTGAATCTCAGACAATCCCTCAGATGTGTCACCTAAAAAGAATGGCTCAGGTTTGGGAATCTCCCTAACATCCTCAGCCATGAAAACTGAAGCAAAGAATTCATTTAGTTTCTCTGCAATGGGCTTATGATATTAAGCACTCTCTTAACATCTCGATCATCCAGTGTCTCTACTGGTTGTTCACTAGGCTTCCTGCTTCTGATGGAGTTAAACATTTTGCTCTTACTTTAAAGGCTTCTTATAAGAGAACCATTTGATTCTCAGAATCCGTTCACATTAGCTTCACAATGAACCACAAGAACATGAGTTTTAATTACTTGATGTTATGTGGTCCTTGATACACCTTATACCTCTGATAGTTACACACTATGGGCTCAGTTTTAAAATCTAAGGGACCCAATTATTTCTTTTAGGAACCAAAATGACAATAGGATAGCAAGATCTGGAAATCAGCCCCAGTTCCAACTGGTGGGACAAGTTGGTCATGGAGCAGCGGGAGGACCAGCAGTGGCTCCAGAACTTCCGCATGTGGAAGGACGCCTTTCTGGAGCTCTGCACCTGGCTTGCCCCTCCTCCCCACCTCCAGAGACAGGACATCTGGCTACAGCTCACCATCCCTGTGGAGAAGTAGATCACCATCACCCTCTGAATGCTTGGCACATCCAACAGCTACCATTCCATTGGAAACCAGTTTGGCATGGGGAAAGTCCACCATCAGGGCCTTTCTCATGGAGGTCAGGCACTCTTGGGTTGCAGTCCCTGCACAGGGATGCCGTATTTAGAAAATAATAATAATAATACTATTATCACCTTTGCAGAAAGCCAATAAAAAGTGTGAATCCCAAACTGCTTTTTCTAAAGCATGTTTCAATCTATGTAATTCAGTGGCAATAGAGGCATATGTGCAGGACTGCTGATGGGACGCAGGGGCAAAAGTGGACCGTTGCCCTGGGGGCTGGCAAGTCAAAAGGACCTGGGACTCCCATCCACTGCTACCACAGGAATGCCAGTGACCAGAGCCACAAGATCTTTAAATCATCATTGGAACCCCACACAGAACCTCCAGGCAGCTCTCAAGGCTGGTTGGAAGGAAGGCGTGCAGCATAGTGTTGGCTGGGTGGTGCTGAGGGCTGGCTGCCCCAGCCCTGCCCCTTCTGGGAGTGTGGAGCTACCCTCCTCCCTCCCTCCCTCCCCCCACACTTTGCCCAGGAGCCCAGCAAGTCTGTCGGCCCTGCCTGCGTACATACTAGTTATTGTCCTAGCAGGAATAATTCATTCACAGCTTTGGAAAACACAGTTCACCAGTAAGCTAAGGGAACACTGAACTTACATTCAGTGGTGTGACCATAGGTCCAGATCTTCAGAAGGTTTTCGGGCACTTAATTCCTATTGATTTCAAGGGAGTTAGGCACCTAAAATCCTTGAGGCTATGGGACATGCTCACTGTACTTCTAATTTGCTGGTTTGTAAACAGCTTTGATTTGCAGTTCAAATTGCTCCATTCAGCGGCATGGTAAAAATTAAAAATGAAGTTAGATTATCAATAATAATTATACAACTAACATGCAGTCCTATGGCACCTTAGGCTACATCTAGAGTAGAGCAATCTGTCAGCCAAAATTTCTGTAGGGAGATTTCATCCGACAAAACCTCTGTCAATAGACTGTGGCCAGACAGCAAAGTGGATCAATCTTTTGATCTGCTCCTTCAACAGAGGGCAGCTGGACTGCCTGGCTGCTGTCCCAACGGAATGGCCCCCAGAACCCCGTCATACAGGGTCTCATAGCCAGCAATCCCTTCCAGGAGCTTCAGCAAGGTGCGCCCTAAAAGGCACCCTCCCAGGCACCCGTTCCCTGCCCCTGCTGAGGTCTGCCTACCTCCATGAGGGACAGCACAGCTGCTAGAGCAGGGCTTTAACACTTGCTGAGAGACACAGCACTTTCTAGTTAGCCATGGTGCCAGAGCAGCCCCCAGGCTTCCACTGTCCAGAGCTGTTTCAGTACCTGCTGCACATCTTCACGTCTGTCCTCTTCCTCTGGGAGGTTGAGCCTGGCACCAGCTTTGAGGAGCATGCCGTTGCTGCCGCATGAGCCCACTTGTGCTTGCACACACTCCGCTCCAGCTACACAGGCAAATCTGAAGACACAGCCCCAGTTCCAACTGGTGGGACGAGTTGGTCATGGGGCAGTGGGAGGAACAGCAGTAGCTCCAGAAGCTCTGCATGTGGAAGGACGCCTTCCTGGAGCTCTGCACCTGGCTTGCCCCTCCTCCCCACCTCCAGAGACAGGGCACCTGGCTACAGTTCACCACCCCTGTGGAGAAGTGGATCACCATCACCCTCTGAACACTTGGGACATCCAATAGCTTCCACTCCATGGGAAACCTGTTTGGCATGGGGAAGTCCACCATCAGGGCCTTTCTCATGGAGGTCAGGCACTCCTGAGTTGAAGTCCCTGCACAGGGGAGGTTGTCTCACCCAAGGGAGACCCTCGGGGATCAGGGTCGGGGGTGCAAAGCGTGGGTTTGAGGGGTAAGCCCCATCCATGGGGGACTGTGATTTCCCACCTCACAGAGCCCTACTGCCAGGGGGACAGCCTCACATGGGGTGTGGGGGCTCCTGGAGAGGTTGGAGTGGGGCTGGAGGGGGATGGGGATGCCTTCCCTCAGTCCCTGACCTGTGTGTCCTGCCCCCTCCTTTTGCAGGTCATGATGGCCATCAACATGCTCCTGCTGTGGAAGACAATCTGTCTGGCAGTCGTGGATGTGGTTGTGGCTGGATTCACAGCCCTGGAGTTCCCAAACTACTTTGGGACTATTCTAATGATAGAATGACTGCAGCATAATGCTGCTATATTTGCAGTGTTGTTAACTGCCTTCTAAATTGTAGTTCAAAATTAAGTGCTTTGATAAATTATTTTATAGACACATGCTCAAAATATATGCAACCTAAACATTATTATATTAAATGTCAGTATTCATGTAATTTAAATTCCCAAAATACATCACTTGGCTTTCATTACATCATCATTAGGGAGGAAATAAGTTCAAAAATCACCTTCTGACTCCCCTTCAGGTTACAGAAAAACAAGATTTCTTATACTGGGCTGCCCTGTGTGAGTTTTACCCACACAAACGATTACCTTGCCACAAGCAACTCTTCACATGTGACAGGGAAACTAAACTATGCTGTGATTGTGAACGCAACAGTTTCTTGCACTGACATCCTTAAGACAACACTTTTTAAAACTAATGGTACTCTTGTACCAAAGTAACCAGACAAAAAAAGCATATTCTTTCATATTCTTGTTGTCACACATTTGCCTTTTGTCTGATGAAAAGTCATTTGAATTATACACAATATGCATAATGAAATGTATCTAGGTGCGTGGAATATGGTCTGCTGTTTACTAATAACACCAGTGTACCAGCGTGTTGCTACCCTTAAACCCATCATTCCAATTGGTTTCAGAGCTGAAACACAGTTACATAATGTTTTCAAAAGTTCTCAAATTTCTCCCTCCCCCACTACAATATTAATTATATGGTCCTAAATCTGACATGAATGGAGTAGCTCCAATAACGTTTGTGGAGCTATGCTCATTTACCCCAGCTGAGGATCCCACCTGTAGCTTCTTCATCAGAAGGAAAAGGAATGGAAGGGTTTATGTAGTGGGTGAGAAATTACCTGTCACTAGTAGGGCCAATTAATAAAGCAAATGAAGGTGGATGTGTCTCATTCCTGTGACTATCAAGGGCGGTTTTGCAGGACTGAAACATATCCAACTTAATTTGTATCTCTACTTTTTCAGCATCCTTCTTAAAATCTGGGTGCCAAAATCAGGCATAGAACAGAACACCGCAGAATCCCACTAGACACACCACCCATTCAATTGTGATTGAAAATATGCATATTTTCATTCTTATAATTAAGTACCAAAATTTTGATATGAAATTGTGTTTACAAATGCACTGTGACAGCCAATGAGAAAGATTTCTTCAAAGTCTTCAGTCCAATGTCAAATTCTTGAAAGGTCTCAAGTTGTGGGGGACGGAGAGCCCAGTAGATTGACAATGGCTTCCTAAACCCAGGGGTGTGAGTTCAGTCCTTCAGAGGGCCATTTAGGGATCTGGGACAAATACATTAAATAAACAAAAACCTGCCAGGGAAGGTGATAGATCCCGCTGTGAGTGCAGGGGACTGTATTCAATGATCTCTGAAGGGCTTTTCTAGTTCTGTGAGATAGGTATTCAGTGTGAAAATGTCCAGGTTAGATATTAAGAAAAACTACTTCACAAGGAGGGCGGCGAAGCCCTGGAATGGGTTGTTTAGGGAGGCAGTGGGCTGTCCAAAGGTGGAGGGTTTTAAAGCCAGACTAAGGAGAGCCCTGGCAGGAATGAATTAGTTGGGGCTGGTCCTGCTTAGAGAATGGGAGTGGACTGGATGATCTCCTGAGGTCTCTTCCAACCCCAGTCGTCTGTGATTCTAATTAGAAGGTAATTTAGCCTTCAATTTCACAGCTGATCCTAACATGAACTTTGAGGCTGTTTAGAAAATCTGTATTCATTTTTCTAAAGATTCCTTTTCTGGGATATAGCTTAATCAGCCAACAGATCAATTTTTACATAAACTGGAGTTCTTCATGCTTCAGTTGTGTGGGAAGCATAGAATCCAGTTAACCCACTCAAGGCTTTCAATAAGAGCCTCAGTCTTAATTTTTGTGGATTGGATCCAGATTAAGAAATTTGGAAAGGAAAGAAAAATCATTCTAGTGGTTCAGATACAAATAAGCAAAATATTTGTGAAACATGTGTATGGCTCTCCATAAATATGAGCAAAAATTATCATTCCAAGTTTCTCCTATTTACTGACAGGAAATAATGATGGTTAATGAGACTGACATTTCCACCACACAGCAAAAACATTTTTCAAAATATACTGCATAATTAATGTTAGTCACACAAAAATCACATCAAACAACAAGGAATTAGGAAGATTTATAGGGCTGGAGAGTAGTATTTTCCAGAGGATGCTACCTTGATCCTAATTATGAGCCTGGAGAACAGTTCCAAGGCCAACTGGGGAGTGGGTAGCCATGGGAATCACCATTGTCTTTTAGACATCCCTGGAAACACTCTGTGAATGCTGTCATGAAATTCTACATAAGCCAGTCCCCTTCTTTCTCTAGCCCCTTGCTCAAGGGGGTTAATAAATTGTTCGTGGTTCATATCAGCAGTCAAATACTAGGTCTGCTGGCCTCCACATGTTTGGGAAGGAAATTCGTGTTCTCCTTACTCACCTGTTTAGTGAGGCGGGGTGCTGCCTAGATTGCCGGACTCAAGGTAGGAGAAGGCTGTGCAGGACTATGAAAATTCTTTAGTGGTTATCCTCTTGGTGGGCATATAGTCCAGACCAAAATCTAGTCCGTAGCATACTGTAGATGACAAAATGTCTTCTAACTGGAATGTAAAATCTAGCAATAAAACTTAAGACAAATGGAAATTGTGGGGGACTCTTGTTTTTAAGTTCACTTCTCAGGTATTCTCTGGTGCTAAAAAGTGGCACTTGACTGACACATGGTACTTTTTTTTTTTTTTGTCATAGGCCTTGTTGGTTTAAGTCACAAAGTTCAGAACTAGATGTTAAACACTTAAAGGAAGAGGTAATATTTTTGTGTGCCCCATTATAAATATAGGGTACTATAACCAGGCAGAGGAGCTCCATTCCCTTCCCAATGAACAGTATTTAACTAATATTCTACTTCTTTGATAAGGGAATATTTTGTACGACTGTCTTCACAGATATATATATATAACCCCGCCAGCCCCAGGGGCTGGGTGCTGGCTGGGGGCAGAGCCCTGCCAGCAGCTCCAGCCCCAGGGAGCTGGCAGATGCCAGTTTGGGGGAACTCTGGCAGCCCTGGGGCTGGGAGAACTCCATGGACATGTGGGACTCCACCGGCGGGCGTGCAGGGGTCTGTCAGCAGCCCCAGGCTCTGCCAGCACATGGGGCTCTGCCAGCATGTGGGGCTCTGCCTGGCAGCCCCCAGGCATGGAGCTCTGCCTAGCACCCCCACCACCCAGTGCAACTCTCTGCCAGTGCATGGGGCGATGCTGGGGTGCAGAGCTCTGCTGGTGGCCCCAGGGCATGGGTAAATTCTGCCCAGGAGCAAATGTCCCCTGGGGCCAGGGGAACCACAACAGCCCCAGGGCCAGGAAAACCCTGGGACCTGGCAGGGGATGGAGCCCCACCAGCAGCTCCAGCCCCAGATTTGGTGGGGCCAGGAACCCTAGTTCGATGAATACCAAATAAAAAAGAGTTTACTGTGCTAGCATTTAGGGATCTCAGGGTTCTGCACAGACAGGCTATGTTTGACTGTGTGTGCTGTATCGGGATACAGACATACCCCAAAATAGCAACACCATGGCTTTTTGACACACTCAGAATAGCATTGCTATTTTGAGCATGGTATTTCAGTTCCACCACCCCTCATCATGAGATGGGTAACGGAACCTTCAGAATGGGCCCTTATTTCGAACAAATTCCAAAATACAGTAGCTCAAAATAATTTGAAGTCCTGTGGCACCTTTTAGACTAACAGATATTTTGGAGCATAAGCTTTCATGGGCAAATACCTGCTTCAAAGCTTATGCTCCAAAATACCTGTTAGTCTATAAGGTGCCACGGGACTTCTTGTTGGTTTTGCAGATTCAGACTAACATGGCTTCCACTCTGATACTCCAAATAATTTATGCAATTTGAAATGCAGTCTAGACATAGCCACAGAGAAACATTCTTCTACTCTTTGCTGTGCATAATTGGGGTTGTCCCTTACCTTGACATGTTTGCCAATGGCAGTTTCTGATCACACAGCTTCTCACAAAGGCTATGGCTACACTGCAGCTTTATTCTGAAATAAGATATTTTGAAATACCTTATTTCAAAATAACTTGTCCACACGTAGGCCATTTCTACACAGGCCACTTCCTTTGGAAGTGGCATGCTAATACACAGAGTGAGAGATGCTAATGAGGTACGGATGCAAATTTCCCGTGCCTCATTAGCATAAAGTCACATGATTTGGAGTCCAGAAGACCATTCTTCCGGACTCCAAAATGCCGTGTAGAAGTGCAGCCACCAGGGGAGCTTCCGGAAGGAAGTCCTTCTTCTGGAGGCCCCTTCTTCTGCACTCCAAATCATGTGCCATTATGCTAATGAGGCACGGGGAATTTGCATCCGCACCTCATTAGCATCTTTCACTCCCTGTATTAGCATGCCACTTCCAAAGGAAGTGGCCTGTGTAGAAACGGCCCTAAAAACTATTTCAGAATAGCTATTTGCTCTTTTGAAATAGAGCATCCACACCTATTGGATGCTAACTCGCATTTAAGGCCACCTGGGAGCAATTCAGATAGGGCATCAGGTCAGCAGTTGCTTCCCCTGGCTGCTGCCTGAGGCTTGTGCTTAAAGGGACCCCCGGGACACCCATTTCTTGTGTTTCTCTGCTTGCTTGCCTACCTCTCCAAGGGGCAGCAAAGCATTCTCACCGCATGCTCTGGTTGCCCAGCCTAGGACACTACAGCACTCCCTGCCGTGGAACCAGAGCTGGCCCTGGCTGGTCTCCACACCCTGCTGCTCCTGTGTTGGGCTGCTGAGCACTTGCTCCAAGCCGAGTCCACTTCCTGTAGCCACCCTACCCAGTGCCTGTGTAACATACCCTACTCGGGCAGCTGCAGGAGGTGATCCACCAGCTCGAGGCCATCCACCAGGGACCAGTCCCTGTGTCCCACTGCATCTTGCATCTGACCATCAGTGAGGACATCCTGGAGCACTGGGGAGACCAGCAATGGCTCCAGAACTTCTTGATGAAGAACGTCACCTTCCTTGAGCTCCGTGAGTGGCTTGCCCTTGTCCTGCAGCAATGGGACATGCGCCTGATGCCTGCCATCCCCTCCAGAAGCGTGTCCCCGTTGCCCTCTGGAAACTCACCAACTGCCAATCCATGGGAAATCAGTTTGGTGTGCAGAAGTCAACCACTGTGTTCCTGCTCATGCATGTAGGGTGCTCCTGGTCTGCTGTCCCTGGAGAATGGGGGGGTACAAGTGCCCCCACAGAGGGTTCTCGCCATCCTGTCCCCATGAAGTCTGGCCAGGTGGTGGGTGTGAATGCAGGAAGTTGCTCCCAGTGAAGGGGAAGAGGAGGATCAAGGAAGCTGGGAGGGGTTGGGAACCAGCAGGCACCCTGGCACCCCAGTGAGACCTGCCTTGTACCTTCACCCATAGGCAATCAGGGCCATAAACAGCATCCTGCTGCACAGAGTCATCTGTCTGGCAGATGTGGATGCCGTCATTGAAGGCTTTGGTGTCCTGGGCTTCCGCAGATGTGGGAGGCTCTCAAAGGGACACACAGCCCCATCCATGCCCCAGATCACTGGGCATCCAGCTACATCAACCACAGGAGATATTTTTCAGTGGTCCTGCAGGCCATGACGGACCACCAGAGCCAGTTCACGGACCTCAATGTCGGGTGGTTGGGGAAGGCGCACAATGCCCACATGTTCAGGAACTCCAATGTGTACCACAAACCGTACGCCTGGACATTTGGCCCCAATCACACTATCAGGTCAGGACAGCCTCCTGAAGCAGCGTATCTGGGAGCAGCATGGCACATTGTCCCACTTGGACTGGTTGCTGCCTGCTCTGTGGCCAGCCAGAGCTAGGCTTGGAGCACTCAGCCCCCAACTTCCCTCTGGGCCCAGCCAGCCCCTCCACCCACTGTACGGAGGATGGTGATGGCACTCACAAGATGTTCCTCACCCATGCCAGACATTGCCTGTGATGGCTCCACCATTGGCTGTCCAGTCCTTTCCATTGCCTGGCTGGCCCCATCTGCCTCCCAGTCATCCTCTGTGGTCCCGATCTCTGCTTCTTCATTGCTGGCCACCTCCATCTTGACAATGGGCGGGGTTGATGAGTAGGGTGGGTGTGCGATTGTCCTGCCTCTGCAGGATCTGGTCAAGGTCATCAGATCCGGGGGGCAGCTGCTGGACGCTGACACTGACCTAGACCATCCACTCTTTCGAGAGAGAGCATCCACACAGCCCCCACAATCTTTTGAAAGAACGAGCCAGGGATTGAAAAATCCATCATCATGAGGACAGCTTTTTCAAAAAACAGAGCCCACAGAACATCTACACATCCTTTTTTTAAAGGAAGCTTTCGAAAGGAGGCACTCTTCCTGATCTGGGGGTGGAAGATGGCTTCTGGAAGGAGAGCCACATTCTTTCAATTTCGTATCAAAAGAGCACATTTTGTGTGTGGATGCTCCGGGTGCTCTTTCGAAAGAGAGCCTCATTTTCTGCAAGAACCTGCTTGTGTAGATGTGGCCTTTGAGGGTTACCAGCTTCAAAGTAATGCACCCACTATTTTGAAATTATTTTGAAACAGTGTGTGCATAGTGTGAACAACATTAGTTATCGCAAAATAACTGTGTATTGTAGCCCTAGCCAAACTGGGCTGAAGACATGCAGCAATGGGATGATGCTCTTGTTTTGTTTTCACACCTGAGCAGATAGTTAGCCAATGGAGTAAGCAATCAATAAGATGCTAGATGAAACTGGGGAACAATTTCCCGCCTATCAAACGTGGCTGATCCAGAATATCTGACAACTCATTCAGATCATAGGATACTGACATGGTGAATGCAGGAGCTGTTGCGGTCGGACCCTCACTTCTGATGTAGAAAAACCACAACAATGTGAAGAGGTCAGAACATTTTGGATGGTGAGCAGAGGCTCCAGAGCAAGGAACCAGAACTTTGTAGCTGTGTGAGGAGCTCGTGCCAAATCTTCAGCACCAGAACGTTTGATCCAGGGAACTCAAAGCATTCAGAAGTGGGTTGCTATTGCCCTGTAGAACCTGGCAACATTGACAGCTGAAAGCTGCTTTTCCTTGGAAAGTCCTATCAGAGTTGTGGTGGGCAAGTTTGTGGGGCAATCAACACCAATGTAACCACAGGCGGTTACCATAACTGCCAGAAATAACTAGAACTGAGAGGCAGGATTCTCAACTGTGCAGTGCCCACACTGAAACCTGTAACCCAGTAATTTGCCTACCGAAGGAGACACATGAGCGAGTTTCACTCATGCTGCAAGGCTACGGGTATCACAGACGACAGATTCATGAAAGCAATCTCAGAAACTCTGGAAAGTTCATGATGCTCAGGTGCTGAAGAGATCATGATTGCACGTGAAGGGGAAAGAAGGGACTTTCTTCCCCAAAAATAGTGCAGCTCTACAAACTTACTTGGGGGACCCTGCAAACCCATTCCTGACATCACTTGTGAAACTGTACTCTAATAAATGTACCCCAGAAGACCATTCTAAAACCACTGACAATAAACTGGAGCTACTGAATGTAATTATGGGAATGTCAGCAAAATTGGCTAATCAGACAATTAAAACAAACTTTGTCTTATTCTTTGTCTAATCTGCGTGTCCGTGTAATTTTATATGACCAGTCAAGTCTAAGAATGAGAGTCATTTACAAAATTCTTATTATGAGGGAACTTGAAGGTAACTATTTAACATCTTACTGTTCCTTGTAAACTCAAAAAAAAGGAACTTGATACCTTTTGTGTGTTTGTTTTTTTGGCTATCAAGTAGTTATTAGAAACACATGCTAAATAAAAGATCTAGAGGAAAATGAACCATAGTCTACAGACTTTGATGTTTCCAAACACTGACTGTGAATTGAATGAGAAAGGAAAAAAATGAAGGAAGCTGAAAACTGTGCTGTCAGGACTTTTATAGCACAAAGGGTTTTTTATGGTTTTTTAATGATTTGATGGCAGACATATGAAAATGAGTGCAAAATGCACAAAAAAAAAGAAAATAAATCACTGCAGAATTTACATAGACAAAGAAGAAATAATTTCATAGCACTGAAGACAGCATAAGCACAGAGCAAATTTCAGAGGAATTATTTTTGCAAAACACAGGCATGTTTCACATGTTTCAATTTCTAATGTGTCATTGTTAAATCAAAGCTCAAGAGTGGCTTATTTTTATTCAGACATGCAGAAGAGTTAAGAAACAGGAAGTAAGATATATTTCTACCCAGAAAGTTTTCTCTAAAACCAATGAGAAATAACTTGTTTAAATTATTGTTTAAAATATAGACAAGTGATATTCTATGAACGCTCAGCCCAGTGGGTCCCATATTGACTTGCACAACATGTGAATTTCAGTCCTGAACAGAAAGCTGTTACAGGAAATAAGCACCATTTAAATTTTACTTACACCATTTCTGAAGGCATACATGGGACTTAAGACTTGCATGAGATCATTTGCCTCTATCAACCTGTGCAGGACTGAATTTCATCATGTTAAGTCCTTGCTTCATATAGGGTGTGTCTACACTAGGAACTGACTTCAAAGTTAACTTCGAACTAATGGAAAATGTGTGTAGACTCTCCCCTGGCGACTTCAAAGTAGTGCCTAACTTCAAAGTTAACTTCAAACTAGGGAACCCACCTTTGAAATCTTTACTCCATTCCCAGGAATGGAGTAGTGCCCTACTTCAAAATTTAACTTCGAAGTAGGTTGTGTGTAGATGTTCAACATCGAAGTTGCTTACTTCAAAGTTGTATGTCAAAGTAAGCAACTTCAAAGTTATTTTTGTAGTGTGGACACAGCCATACTGTTTGGCCCTTAAAGGATTAAGCTGCTAGAGCCAAAATAAAGCCTTTGAGGCAAGGAAGGGAAAGATGAAGTGGCTGCTGGTAAGGGAAGGTTTCTGAGAAACAGGTCAGCAAAGATGTCAGTGAGCCCAGTTCTGAGTAAACAAAAAACTGGGCACTTATACAGCGCTTTTCTTATCTCAGTACTTCACAATCATCAAAGGATTTTAGCCTAATAGCAACCTCTTGAGGTAAGGAAATAGACTTATCCCCATTTGAGATCAGGAAACTGAAGCATAGTTGATGAAGTCACTTGCTCACTGCTACAAAGAGAATCTGAGCCAAGTCTCTTGAATCTCAAGCCCTACCCACTAGAGACTTCTTCCTGCACTAGAAAGGCTATGTCTCCACTACCCCCACCTTTTGAAAGGGAGATGCTAATCAGACACTTCAGGATATGCTAATGAGGTGCTTCCATGCATATGCAGTGCCTCATTAACATAATGGCAGCCGTGGCGATTCGAAAGTGCCGCTTTCAAATCACACACCACCCGTGTAGACAGGGTCCTTTCAAAAGGCCCCCATCTACACAGGCAGCACACGATTTGAAAGTGGTACTTTTGAATCACTGTGGCCGACATTATGCTAATGAGACATTGCATATTCATGGCAGTGCCTCATTAGCATATCCTGAAGTGTCTGATTAGCATCCCCCTTTTGAAAGGTGAGGGCCAGTGTAAACATAGCCAAAGAGAGGTAAAAGCTAGAGAGGTGAAAGGAATGGCTAGAAGAGTGAGTGGATAGTAGGTTAGACATAGAGCTGAGCAAATCCCTGGAGCCTTGAAAACCAGAAGCATTCCATAGTCATAAAAAGACCAGATATTCTATGCCTGTATTGATATGGCTTTCCCAATAAGTGTAAAATCCTGTGGGTCACAGCAGGTCCCACAGTGGAGATGCGCTGCCAGTTTTGCCATGCAAGTGAAGATGTAATGAAAAAAGGGCTTCCAGAGAAAGACTCCAGAGCCCAGTGAGTGCCACAGAACACCTTAGCACAAAACCAGAATGAAGGCAAGCCACAAGCACGAGTCATAGCCCTATTTAGCTGCATGGCATATTCCTGTGTTATGCATATGAATAACATAGGAGTAGTGGCTTGTAACTGTTCCTGCTGCCATCCATTGAAGAAACAGTAGTAGCAACCATTTTTGTAAAGTGCTCTAAGCTCGTCAGATGAAAGATGCCGTACAACTGCAAAATATTAAACTTCTACAATCTGTGGTGATATTGAACTGGTAAAGAGCAAAGGTGAAATTAAATTTGCACAACCTACTTAAAACACTGTGCAGGAGAGCAGAAGGTGTTTCGTAGCCCAGCAATGTTTGGGCTGAAGATCATCAGTAACTAGACTTACACTTTCGTGTGTGCATATCAGATAATTAAATGTCTGATTAGAATGTTGAAAATTTGGTTCACTGTGGGTACAATTATCTGCAGACATGTTACTTCACATGTAATTTGACCCCCGAGGTTCTAACATGTTCATATTTAAACAGCAGGCCATGCTGTAAAATGCCATAAGCTATATAGTAACATGCATCTAGAACCCTAGAGATAGTGGTATTAAAATATCTCTTACGTCATCTCCTTTGCAAATGCAGAGTAGCTGTAGCTGTCCCAGTCCCAGGATATTAAAGAGGCAAGGTGGGTGAGATACCTTTCAGTGGACCAGTTCTGCTTGTACAAAGCAAGCTTTTGAGTGCTGAGTGCTCAAAAACTTGGCTGTTTCACCAACAGAAGTTGGTCCAATAAAAGATATTCTCAACTACCTTGGTTCTTGTAAATATAGAATCATTTCAACAATAAATAAGGGATTGCTGAATCTTTATCAATCAGATTTACATATTTACTGGAAGACCAAATGAATGAGTAGACACTGGATATCAGACTTGCTTGATGTACCATCACATATACCACAGACACTTTAATTATTCCTTTATGTCCTATCAAAAATGGGAAAGTTTTAAATGTTGTTTCTTAGAGAAGCTCTCCATGTTGTTGTTTTAAATGTACAGACAATGATAGCTTTTTAAAATTATGCAGTATGCAATTTTATAAATACCTCTTTTCCGAACTCATTGGTCAAACCCTGACTGTTTACTCTGCTACAACTCATTACCTGTAATGGGGATTATACTGCTGCATAAGAGAGCAGGATATGGTCCAATATGGATTGTAAACAATTGAATCATTTTATTTATATAAGTCCCTTCATCAGCCTTATAAGTAGTAGATGATTAAAAAGCAAAGATTTTGCATCTGAAGAATGCAATTGTCCCATATTTGGTGCCATTAAATAACTGAGCTGAGACTATACAACTAGTTATTGACTATCCTTGGAAGAGGGGAAAGTGATCAGAAGTAGCCAGCTTGGATTCACCGGTGGCAAGCCCTGCCTGACCAATCTGATTAGCTTCTATGACGAGGTAACAAGCTCTGTGGACATGGGGAAGCCAGTGGATGTGACATACCATGACTTCAGCAAAGCTTTTGATATGGTCTCCCACAACATTCTTATCCATAAATTAAGGAAATATGGTTTGGATCCCTGCACTATAAGATGGATAGAAAGCTGGCTTGATAGTCGGGCCCAACAGGTAGTGGTCAAAGACTCAATATCTGGATGGTGGTTGGTTTCAAGTGGAGTGCCGCAAGGCTTGGTTCTGGGGCCAGTATTATTCAACATCTTTATTAATGACCTGGATGAAGGACTGGATTGCACGCTATGCAAGTTTGTGGATGACACAAAACTAGGGGGAGAGGTAGATATGTTGGAGGGTACACAGAGAATCCAGAGTGACCTGGATAAATTGGTAGACTGAGCCAAAAGAAATCTGATGTGGTTCAACAAGAAGCGTAGAGTCCTGCACCTGGGGCAGAAGAATCCCAAGCATTGTTATAGGCTGGGGACCAACTGGCTCAGCAGCAGTACGACGGAAAGGGACCTAAGGGTTATGGCAGATGAAAGGCTAGATATGAGTAAACTGTGCGCCCTTGTAGCCAAGAAGGCTAACGGCATACAAGGGTGCATTAGGAGGAGCATTTCGAGCAGATCTAGAGAAGTAGTTATTCCCCTCTATTTGGCACTGGTGAGGCCACATTCGGAATGCTGTGTCCAGTTTTGGGCCCCCAGTATGAAAAGGATGTGGATTTGCTGGAACTGGTTCAGTGGAGGGCAACAAAAATGATTAAGGGTCTGGAGCACAAGACCTATGAGGATAGGCTGAGAGATTTGGGCTTGTTTAGTTTACAGAACAGAAGATTTAGGGGTGATTTAATAGCAGCCTTCAACTTCCTGAAGGGGAGCTCTAAAAAGAAGCGTGAGAAACTGTTCTCAGTGCTGTCAGATGGCAGAACAAGGAGTAATGGTCTAAAGTTAAAGAGGGAGAGGTGTAGGTTAGATATTAGGACTGCTTCACCAGGCGGGTGGTGAAGCATTGGAATGCGTTGCCTAGAGAGGTGGTGGATTCTCCATCCCTTGAGGTTTTTAAGTCCTGGCTTGACAAGGTCCTGGCTGGGATGACTTAGTGGGGGTTGATCTTGCTTGAAGCAGGGGGGCTGGACTAGATGACCTCCTGAGGTCCCTTCTAGCCCTATGAGTCTGTGATTCTGTGATCCTTTTTTAGTTTATAGTAACTAGAACCAGTTTCAATGCCCCATATGTGTATGGTCCTGTGCAATATGAGTAGAAGCTTCAGAATAAGGCCTTAGGTACAGTAGGTTTTTGTCCTCTTTTCTACATAGTTTCCTTACACTCATCCTAATTGATGTTGCCTCTTGTGTCTTCATATCAGTATGTAAATGTCTGATTACTGATGTTGAAAATACAGTTCCCTGTGGGTAGAATTATCTTCAGACTCCCTACTTTGCATATAATTTGCCCCCCGAGTCTAACTTGTTCACATTTAAACAGCAGACCATGTTGTAAAAGGCCATTCAGTTAGGAGCAACCTCAGCATGGCTTGTAATTTATTGTCCTCTTTTCATAAAGAATGCAGCACACCATACTGTTAGTTTCACCATTAGTGACAATGAGGATATTTTACTAGCTGCCACTTACAGTTCCACTCAACCAGTAATGTAGAATACTACTGAGTTTACTGTTGAGCATTGCATTGAACTGGCCTGGGCTATTATCTATATGGACAATATGATATCGGTACTTTAGTAACATAGATGGAAATATGGTATTCTAGCTCAAAATTAATATTTCCGTAGCTGGTGTCAGTACTTAAGAAACTGCTGTTTTCCATGATTCACCCCTACTGGGAGCTAGAAGAGAGTGTAATCCATACTTCTCTGCATCTATGATTGCACGGAACTCTAATCTTCATCAATAGTCAGTTATTGTAGAACATCAAGACATTCTACAGAAGTTTTGCTTGGATGAATCATCTTTCATTTCTAAACTAAGTGCTCCCTGATGGCAGAGGGCTTTTGTCCATCTTACTTAAGCAGAGTGTGCATAAGGCTCCTGTTGCCACTTTAGATTATGCTGTTTGAGTTTGCTGTGTTGTATAGAATTCTGGTTGCTTTGGGATGAAAGTACTAGATAACGGCTGTGTTTAGGAAACTTTGAAGTACCGGGGGGTGAGCTGCAACTACACGCAAGCAGCTCTTCTAAGTTTAACACTTCAAAGTTGCTGTGGGGAAGAATCAGCTAAATGAAGTGCTGCATATGCAGCACAGCACTTCATTAGTAATCTCCTGACACCCTACTTACCATCATCCTCCCTTCAAAGTAGGGAGGTAGTGTAGACACGCCCAATAAGATTAGTGGGTAAGATGTTATGATTTCCTGTGGAATGTATGCAGTTCAAGGGTTGTGGAGCCAGCTGATGGGGTTTTAAACAAATTTTAGGAATGTCATTGTGCTGAGAGTTAGATCCATGCTCAAGAGAATCCTGACGAATTCCATCCATTGTCAGTATATGGAACACCTGAGACGGAAGCTGGATCAGGACCAGGCCTTCATGGTAACATGCAAGTGGGATATCAGCAACCACTTTCTCAATGGGAGCAATTTTACCTGATTTGCCAACTGGAGATTCATCCATGAGGCCCAGCTCATTTGCATGCTGATGAATGGAGCTGCCTGCCATGGAAAATCAAGACAGGCACTGTAGAGTGCAGCTATACAGTGAGCTATACCAGTCTTGTATAGCTGCAAGTCCCATTCCAGAACCTGGCAACTGCAACACAATGCCATCCAAGGTGGCCTAGTCAAGCCTCCCACTACCTGTAGGAAAGATATGAACTCTTTCTGAGAACAGGACCCCAGCCTTCCATGATGCCCATACTCAAAAGGTGGAGAAATATCCCTCTGGCTGATGCCTGGAGAGATGGGGTTTATAGGGCTCAAATACATGTGTTGATCATGGAGGACCTTGTAACAAGCATGTGTTGTGAGTGTGGGAGCATTGACTCTTATGGGTGCCTCTTAGAGGCGGGATATATTTTTCCCAGATTACTAGGTGCAGGATTGAGGTGTTTCTGTTCGTACTGTCAGTAAGAGAAAACCTGGCAGTTGTTGCTGTCCTCTGCATCTGACAGAGAGGTTAGATGCTTTTTCTGTGTTCCTCCAAAAAACAGTGGAGAGATGACAGTGTATATCAAATAAATATCAACTCAATGTTTGATTTTGGCTTCACTCTACCTCTAAGTCTCTGAGGGCATTTTTAGAGGTGCGAGATTGTTCTTAATGATATTGTATTGGTAACTAATAGTTCTAAAATTAAAGTTATTTTTAAAATTTCAGTAAGAATTTGAAGTGTACTGTGCAGCTTTTTCAATAACAGAAAACAGCTGGATTGCTGATGAATACATTTGGGGGAATTTCTCAAGTTAAAGGATTTCTAACAATATGATATGGGTGTGTTGTTAAACAACAGCTATGTTTAGTGATAGGCAGAACTGCATTAAGACATGCTGCATCCACCCAAAAACTTACATGCATGCTTTTAGAGTAAAGAGGAAGACTTATGCATTCCTTTTCAGCTCTGCATTGCCTACAACAATGTTCACAGCAACCAATTTCCCCTTCAGTCTTTTACTTCCAACTCTATTCAGTGACTCCAAAGGTCGCTGTTAAGGTTTTGTATTAGAGAGCAAGTTTGAGAGAGCGGGGCACACATTGCTTATTTATATAACTCCTAGGATTTTATAGAGTGGATAGCTTCCCTGAGACAAAGATAAGGACAGTTGGCTGAGATTCTGTGGCCTGCAATGTGCAGAAGGTCAGACTAGATGACCACAATGGTCCCTTCTGACTGTATGGGTCTCTAAGCTACACTGCCTGGGAACCAAAGGCAGAAAATGTGCTTCTGAAGCTGCTCTAAGCTATGCTGGCCCTTCTGAAGAGTTTGAGAGGCCAAGAGGTGCTTCAGTAAATATTTTATCAACAGCTCTTTATCCTCATTTAAAAGGAGGTATGTCAAGAGCTGCCTGTGGTGCTTCCCAGGAGTATGGAGGGTTGTGAGGCATCACATTGCAATCAGCCCTGAGCCTGAGAAAGCCTCTTCTGTGCCTGATTAGGGTCAGTTCCCCCACCACCTCCAGCCTCTGGCAGCATACTTCCTTCCAGGCCTGCCTTGGCCTCATTCTCTCTCTTCTGTCTTTGTGGGTTAGCAATAGGCACACACCAACCCTCCAAGTCCTCCAAGCTTCTCTCGGATTCACAGTACAATCCCTGGATTCCCAGAGCCTGTTCCCAGAAGAACAGTATGCTCCAGCTTACCAGTTGCACAACAGCACACAGATCTGCTTAGATATGTTAATAGAGAAAAGCAAGTGGAAGATTATTTAACAGAGGCTCAAATTATAAGAAGCTGAAATATTGGAAATAATGGGTTGCAGCTAAAACAAAACCATAGCATGCACACGAGCACCTATATAGAATTAATAAAACATTGTCGTGTCATAAGAACAAAAGGTCACCCAAGATACTTACAGCATGCCACAGCTGGGCTTTGTTATCATCTTTAGTTCAGGAAACCAGTATGCTGTCATCTTGCCACCTCAGTGAAAAGACCCAGAGTTCATCTCACTCTGTACTGGTAGTACAAAAATCCATTGCCTGTGCTTGTAAACAGGATACCCCCTGTCGTTTGTCTTTTCCTATCTAGGGTGTCCCCTGAAGTATTTGCAATCACTTGATCAGCATTTGGCTCAGACTGCACATGGGTGTCCACTGTGAACCACACAATACTCAGGTTACATTAAGACACAGACATCTCTTGCCTGAAAAATCTGCTTCTTGCCTCTTCTTGTGGCTAGCCCTAAGTCTCAGATCTTAAGAACACTTTTCAGTATAGATTCATAACTCCTTTCATATTAGCTTTCAGTATAAGCCTTACCTGACATTCTTGGGCAAACTACTAGATGCCAGACCCATGGGATCCTTATAACCCTATGCCCTCTACCAGTTGGCACCAAGAGATCCCTGGGTCACACTGACCTGCATATTTAGCAGTGATGACACACGTCATCAGATGGAAGGACTATTACTCACTTTTAAAAACACTGTCACCTCCAATGGACCTCCACAAATGCCTTTTGGCCAAGAGTAGGTAATCAGCAGCAGGCTGTGTGATGCAGCCAGATTCTTTAAAGGGTTAATAATTGTATTGAATACAGGGTTAAATGGGCAGATCTGCCCTTTGTTCTCCCTCTCCTCTGCCAGCATAAAGCATACCCCAATCTTCAAACCTGCCAATGCAGCACATTCAGAGGTGTGACAGCTGCCATCTTGGCCAACTCAAACACTGCCTAGTGGGTTGCAAAAGCAAAATGTGAGGCAGATGAGTGAAATGCAAACTTTGATGATTTACACAGTAGTTTAGAGATTACAAAATTGAAGAAGAAACAGTGTTTTCAGGTGCACATCACATGCCCTTCTATCACCACCATTCTTCTGTGCATCTTCAGCAGCAGGGTTTATATTCATTGCCTCCTTAGGGATTTCATATCCCTTGGTAGACCTTTACACCAGTGGAGCTATGGAAGTGAATTCTACACCCTTTGTGGCCAGTCACAGCAGAAGAACTTGACCCAATGCACCAGAGTATCACACAGCTATTTATTCATCAGTGGTAGAATACTGGTGATCAGGAACCCTGGATTCTATCCCTCCATCTCAGAGAGGAGTGTTGTTTACACTAGTTAAAGATCGGACTGGACAAAACTGGGCTAAGCAGCTCTGAAAGGTAGCATGGTGCAGTGGGATGTGTTTTATTAGAGAGCTCAGTTCTGGGCTTGCAGCAACCTTGCTCAGGTATCTATTGATTTTAAAAATGCAGTGGTAAGCAGAAATGTTCAGCAGCTCTCCCTTATCTGTGAAATTAGGACTCCTGGTATCATCTTTCCTTGTTCACTGACCTTGCCCCTAGACTTCAGACACCCTGTAACTTCCCTCCATTTACACAATGGCAGGTTGTTTTTGAATTATAGTTCAACAGTTTTAACTTGGCATGTTTTCCATTACAACTAAAAAGTTACCAGGTACTCTAAAGACAAAATGACCAATATATCTGACACATGAGAAGCATCAATGTGGCTGAAGAACAAGTCCCAGAGCATTTTAGATTTCTTGCAGAAAGTGAGACAACCCAGTAAAGGGAAAAATTGCTAAAAGGTGATCTTTAAATTCATTATTTTCTTTGTATCAATTCATTTTTCATCAAACCTCTATCAAAAATTTAAATAGCACCCAAAGTTTATAATCTGTTTTTGGTTTTTACCATTTCAGTGAGATGTTAAGGGGAAGGAGGCTTAAAGTTACTATAACATTGAATTCTGCAGTACAACCTCAACTATAACACAGCTGCCATTGGATTATAATAAAAGAGTATCTCAAAAGTTTATTGTATTTGCAGATAATAACATTAATTCCTTAACAGACCCTGAATTTTCAAATCTTTCCGACAAACAACATTGTGGTAAATTCCTACAATAGGTACAAAATTTGAAAAATATTTATAGCCCTGCTCTAACTTCCACAGAAATATCTTTATTGAATCTATTCTGAGAAGGCTTTTGAAAATTCACATTCTCAGATTCATTTCTTTTTACAGAATCAATTACAGCCTATGAATGCATCCAAAGCAGTTACAGAACCTAAAAATCTAATTCAGTGCCGTTAGGCATTAGTGCAGTAAACCAGAGATGAATTTGGCTCACTTGTTCCCACTCACATTTTGCCTGTTTATTACATTTCAAATATAAAAAACTTCAAGTGAAGAAATCTCATATAATATATGTTTATTGGTTGCCATGCTAGTAAGTCTGAGATGATAAAAATCTGAGAACTCTAAGGAGTTATCAATTCCAGAAGCAGCTTCTTATGAGATGGGAAATTTTATAGATTTCAGGACAGCAAAGACCCAGTTGGCAGTACTTAGAATCTATTTTTAGATTATACGCAATGCTGATTCCTCTCATTGTTTTTTTTCTCCTACTCTTTTTGTAAAACCCTAAGATTCCTGGATGGGAAGCACTGGTGAATTTATATATAGGAAGTTCTCTGGCACTCATCATTGTAATAATTGATATCACAGATGTATTAACTCTATTCTGCAAAAAAGGCCAATTTTTAAAATAATTTTTACATTTAAAATAGTTATCTAATACTCTATTAATATGCTTAATGATGGCACTGTTTCACCTTAATTCCATATGAATCTGAATTTTTAAGAATTCAATAAAATATTGAATGTTAAAAATATTTTTATGATTAATACAGATTCTGTTGATTTCCTGAAAGAATCAGATTTGAAGAGAGACAAGTCTCAAAGGGAGCCTTGGGTCACTTCAAATCAAAAGGTCTGGGCATTTGCAGCTCTATCACAGATTTGTTGTGTGACTGTGGACCAATCACCTAATTTCTCTGCAACTCACTCTCTCTTTTTGTGTAACATAGATGCTTCATACCTTCCTACCTGCTCTGGCGATGAGGATACACCAGTTAATAATGTTCTAAAGACAACATATCTGGTGCCCAGGATGGACTGGGTGTCTGTGGTTTTAAGTCTCTGCTCCACTGGGCCACCTCCTCTGGAGTGCACTGCTGCCAGAAGGATGTCACCTTTCTTGCACTCCACCCCAAGGCCCCATCCACTTCCCATAGATGGAAGACACTATAGAAACTGACAATAATTTTATGCTTGTATAGTTAATCAATGGCCTACTGTGGCAACAGAGGAATTAAAACTAGTTTCGAGAGAGCCTCTGCAGACGTTTCCAGTCAGGGAGAGGTTTCTAGGGAGCCAATCAGAGGGTGGCTTGCTGATGCAGCCCTGTTATAAGGAGCTGCATCAGCAAAGCAGGGAGCAGTTGGGTTCTCACCAATGAAGGGGAAGGACTGGTTCCCTAGGAGACTGGTTTCTTGGGTGAAGAAAGCTCAGTGGAGCAGAAGAGGACCCCCAGCCTGATACCTCCAAAATTAAGGGCCTTGTTACAAGGGCCAAAAAAGTGCAAGGATCATGGGGAAGCAGCCCAAGAAATGGAAGCAGTTGAGGGGAGAGAAGAAGGCTGCCACTGTTGGGTCCCTGGGTCAAGACCCAGAGTAGTGGACAAGCCTGAGTCCCCTTTATACTGCACCTAGCCACACTGCAACATGATCTTTGCAGATTCCAATCTGGTGCTGAGGCAAGGGACTAAACCTGGTGGGGGGGAGTGAATGGAGTACTGCGTGTGCACTTCCAGAAGGTGTGTCCTGAAGAGGATGTCACAGTCTGCAGAGTGATGCCAGCCTGCAGAGAGATGATGGAGACAGTGGAATAGAACAATGATGGGTGAGACAAGGGCCAAAAGGCAGCACACTCAGTGTTCAGAGCTAATTCCCACAGCAAGGCTACGTCTACACTAGCATTCCTCTTTCAAAAGAGGCATGCAAATGAGGGAAATCAAAAATGCAAATGAGTTGCACATTTACATAGCAGGCACCTCATTTGCATATTCTTCTTTCAAAAGAAGAAAAGCAGTGTAGATGTAGCTCGTTCAAGAGTAAACCCCAGCTGCGAAAGAACCCTTCTTCCTAAAAAAAATAAAATAGGAAGAGTTCTTTAGAAGATGGGAATTACTTTCGAAAGAGCTGTGTCTACCCTGCTTTTCTTCTTTTGAAAGAAGCCCTTTTGAAAGAATATGCAAATAAGGCACCAGCTATGTAAATCTGCACCTCATTTACATTTTCAAATTCCCTCATTTGCATGCCCCTTTCAAAAGTGTAGTGTAGACACAGCCCAAGTGAGTTGATCCTGCTACACCCCGTCATAGCTAACAGATTCAACTGTTCATCCATATGTTCTCAACCTGTACCCCAAGGCCTTCAACAAATGGGAGAAAAGTCATAAAAGACAACTCAAAGAAAGCTATAAAAATAATTTTCTCTTTGCTTGGCGAGGTTGCTCTTCAGACTGAAGGTGCACCACCATGTATATTCGAACCCAGAGGAGGTGAGGAGTTTGGAAAAATAAATAAATAAATCTTGCCACAATAATGGAACAGAAGGATGCCAAATTTCTGGATCGTTCAGAATGCCGTTGAATAACTGAGCTTTGACAAATTTGGTCTTAATCTGCTGTTAGCATTTATGGCAATGCTTTTAATATTTCACCTGAAAGGTATTCTTTAGGGTGACATTACTGAGGATTATCAGACATGCTTTCTCTGTTTTCTTTTACAGTTTTCTTTGTTGTTGGAATTCCAATTTTAATACACAGAATAATTTGTCTCCCTCTTATTACAATCATTTTCAAATGTTTTTCTATATGCTATCTTTCTCCCAGTGCCATAACATATGGAAATATATGTCAGCAGCCTCTGAAAATATTCTCTGCAGCTTAGCTAGTAATGCACAAAGCAGAAGTTAGGAAAGTGCTGCAATGCACTTCAAATTCAGTTGCAACCCTCCGGGAGGATGTTCTTAAGCAGGCCTGATAAGAGATCATTTAAATGGTGTATGGGGATTTGGGATCACACTCTTAAAACAAAAGGAAAAGAAAGAATAAATGCTCTTTGACAGAAGGGGATTTCTCATCCCTTACTCTTTCTAGGGAACTCTCTATTTGGGCTTGGGACCTCTTTTGAGGAGTACCACCCCATCACTTACAAGCCACACACCTCCCAACCACATGAAACACCACCTTCTGTGGTAACAAATCCACTATGCTGCCTATGACCCTCCTTGTCATGTCCCAGCTAACTTGAAAGCTAAGGATGAATTCACAGTTCCTTGATTACGATTAAGATGTGACACCTCTGTACTTTTACCCAAGTAGATTTCCAGAAGGATAGTTTGATTTTTACTTAATTACATTTTTTGAAAAATTAGCTGTACTTTTACTAAAGTAACTGTTTTGGGTACTTTTCCCACCACTGCTAGCAGAACAGTAGTGGCATGAAAGTGGGACTATGGAGGTTCCAGATCTGGGGGCATATGAGGGTAATAGCTTAAAGTGTTGTTTAAACAGAGCCATTGAATCCAAAGGCATATGAGGTTCACAACTTGGCATTGCTGTGCAAACCAGCCTACCGAGTCCAGGGACATATAAGCTGTGTCTACACGTGCACGCTACTTCGAAGTAGCGGCACTAACTTCGAAATAGCACCGGTCACGGCTACACGCGTCGGGCGCTATTTCGAAGTTAACTTCGACGTTAGGCGGCGAGACGTCGAAGTCGCTAACCTCATGAGGGGATCGGAATAGCGCCCTACTTCGACGTTCAACGTCGAAGTAGGGACCGTGTAGACGATCCGCGTCCCGCAACGTCGAAATTGCCGGGTCCTCCATGGCGGCCATCAGCTGGGGGGTTGAGAGATGCTCTCTCTCCAGCCCCTGCGGGGCTCTATGGTCACCGTGGGCAGCAGCCCTTAGCCCAGGGCTTCTGGCTGCTGCTGCAGCAGCTGGGGATCCATGCTGCATGCACAGGGTCTGCAACCAGTTGTCGGCTCTGTGTATCTTGTGTTGTTTAGTGCAACTGTGTCTGGGAGGGGCCCTTTAAGGGATCGGCTTGCTGTTGAGTCCGCCCTGTGACCCTGTCTGCAGCTGTGCCTGGCACCCTTATTTCGAAGTGTGCTACTTTGGCGTGTAGACGTTCCCTCGCAGCGCCTATTTCGATGTGGTGCTGCGCAACGTCGAAGTTGAACATCGACGTTGCCAGCCCTGGAGGACGTGTAGACGTTATTCATCAAAATAGCCTATTTCGATGTTGCTACATCGAAATAAGCTATTTCGATGTTGGCTTCACGTGTAGACGTAGCCATAAAGTACTGGTGCTCGCTGCCATGTTCTGGAAGTGGATTGGAGTGTGTGTGTGTGTGTGTGTGTGTGTTCATTTGATTCTAGGGTGGGAAAAAATGGTCCTGGAAAGTGTATATCTTGCAGAATAGGTCCATTGGGAGGGAAATGGCAGAAGGGAGAAGGAAAGCTCCTTATGAACACAAGTAACGCGAGTGGCACATTGATCTATTATCCTCTCCTATAAGAGTAACCCCACATAAATGAGCATACCCCAGAGTAATGGAAAATCTGGTAACATCAGTGGGCTGAAATCAGGGCAGCTGCTCTGAGTAGACCTGGCAAGAATCCCACAGCTCAGGAAGGCATATCAAATAATGGTCCATTCTTTGCTAGCAATAGGGGGTGAATTGTGCGGGTTGAAACATCTTAAACAAAGTTTTTAAAAAACTTTAAGTTATCTTGGTCTTACAGTTTTTCCAGTGACGCATTGGGATCTGAGGCAACTTTTACAAAAAAATCTATCTATCTAAATATATATACAGCTATGTTTCAGTGGACTTGTCTGTCATCAAATATGCATGAAAGACCAGGCCACCTACTTGACCAACATGGCAATTTAACATTTCTTTTTCCATTGTGGTCAGGTGATCATAAATGTATTACCACGTCTTGCAGCAACAGATTTAAAATTGAAATTGTTGACAGGTTTTTAATCAAGATTTGGCCTGATATTTTCTACCAAATAATTTTCTTTTTTTCAAGAACTTCAACAAAACTTTTTTGAAAGACTTAATAAAATATAGTCCTCCATTCTCTTTTCATGAGTACATTGGATCAGCAAGCATAGTATCTGCGAATGGTGGCTTTGGTTTCAATGGTTGTCATATTTCATTTGGTTAGTCACTGAACAAGAAGAACAGATTTGGTGATAAGAAATTCTTGATAAAGGATATTCAGCCTTCAGTACTAAAATTAAGGATTTTGTGTATTTTACTATCATGCAATAATTAGCTGTAGTTATCAATGCCTGACCTACATCTTTTTACCACAAATAGGTGCATCTGTGTTCTCATCTTAATGCTCTAGTTCTCTAAACTGCATTTGTCAAAAAATGCACAATTGTAAATGTCCTCTAATGAGTCTGATTAATAAAGGAATCAAAGTTTTGTATTTTTCTCAGAAGCCACCTAGACAACAAATAGTGCATGCATAAAATATATAAAGAGTACACACAAAATTTATTAAAATACATCACCAAGAGAACCTGTATGTGATAGAATTAAAAGTCAGAATAACTCCACCAAAGCAAGAAAAGTATTCCAGGGTCCACCTATACATTCAGTACCATAAAACAATGATGGTTCTTCTTTCTCACAGTCGGGTAAATAGCACCCAGTCCCTTAGCTCAGCTTGGGAGTGATCAGAGATCCTGCAAAGTATTACCCAAGTTATTCATGTCTTCACTGGTGCTTCACTAAGTTGTGTATGTTGCTAGGCCTTCTGAGGGCACATTCTTGCAGCGCTTTGTGCTGCTGCATAGTAAGTATGTATATGGGTCTTGACCAGTAAATTGTAAAATAACATATCTGTCTTTCTGGACCCACAGGCTGCGTCTACACTAGCAAGTTCTTTTAAAAGATTTTTCGAAAGAAGGGGGCTTTTTCAAAAGATCCCATGGAGCGTCTACACACAAAAAGTGTTTTTGAAAGTAAATCAAAAGCATGTGGCGCTCCTTTCCAAATCCCTCTTCCTTTCCCATGCCTTCTTTCATATGTGTGTAGACTCTCTGCAGGGCCCTTCTTTTGAAAGAGTAGTCCTCATGGGGGCTGATTTTTCGATCCCTGGCCCATTCTTTCGAAAGAGCAGGGGCTGCGTGGACTCTGTCTTTTGAAAGAGCAGATCACTCTTTTGATCCGCTTTTTTGTGTATGGACATACTCTTTCGAAAGAAGTTCTTTAGGAAGAGATCTTCTGGAAGGGCTTCTTTCAAAAGATTGCTGTAGTGTTGACGTAGTCATACAGAGAAGTATGGAAAGGCATTGAAGGACTATGAGTACTTGCATCATTTAGCCTGTAACAAGCCCACCTTGCAGGGACAATAAGAGCCTGAGGGTGTCTTCACAACACCAAGGATCAATCCACTGGGTGTCAAGTTATCACATCATTGAAGATGCAATGTATCAGTCTCTGAATGCACTCTCCTCTACATTGGTGCTCCAGCAAAACAAGAAGCATAGCCAGCATCTATGGGAGAGCAGCCCCCATCAACCTTACCATGTGGAAAACACCATGGTAGATATGTCAACATCAGCTATGCAATTTGCATAGCTGAAGTAGAACAATAATAAAGGCAACTGTAGTCAAGACCTGAGTGGAAGCTGCATGTGGACCCCCACCTATCTCCTGGCTTGGCTGCCTAGCTCAGGTTTACATTACCAAACTCAGGTGAGAAGTTTGCAGGGGAAGTGGGAGAGGGGTGTTGAAAAGGGAATTAGGGGTGACACCTTGGTGAAAGTCCAAGTTAACTCCCTAGTGAAGACCTATCCAAACAGTACTTGAACCACATAAAATCCAGTCAATGTTTTGAGTCCCAGTCCTAAAATATGATCTGCGTGGTCAGAACTCTACTCACCTAGAGACTCACTTAAGTCAATGGAGCTTTGCGTGACTGATCAAATCAAGTTCAGGGCCTTAGCTACCTTTAGATCAAATAAAGTTTCAATGTATTTGTTGATCCAAAAATACTTTTCTCTTTATTGGTATCAAATATTTATTCTATTGCATACCTATTTTCGTAAAACTTTTGGCAACATTATAATTCATTTTACACTAGATTTGGGAGCACTTTACAGGCCTGTGCTGTTACGTGACATATGTACTATATATCCAATAAACATAACACTTAGCTATAAGGAATAACAGGCAATGTAATTGTCTCATGGTTAACTCCTGGAGCATTATGAATGAAGAAAAATGAATATGTCTATTGTCATTGGTTATAATTATATCCAGAAAACAAAATCATAGAGAAGATGTTATATTCTTTATTGTAGATAAATATGTCCAACTAATACACACACTGTAGCTGTGTAGATATTACATCCTAAAACTACGTACTGTGCCTGCTTAAGTGTACTGCTGACATGGTGGGGGGGAGCACACAGGAGAAGCTGAGCTGTGTTATGTTGATGCCATAGTTTAATGTACCCAACTACGATATGCCATAAATCACAACATTATGTTAATGAAACATGAAGGCAAGTCCCCTGGACTGAGTGCTAGCCCTAAGATACTGTACTTTCATCCTTCACATCTAATATTTAAGCCCATTTTAAAACGTCTGATTCATTTATTCTCTTACTGGAGATTTACTGCACAACCTGTGTTAGTTTCTGAAGAACAGTGTTGATGTTAAGCATCAGAGGGGTGGCCAAGTTAGTCTGTATCTTCAAAACAACAAGAAGTCCTGTGGCACCTTATAGACTAACAGATATTTTGGAGCATAAGCTTTCACGGGCAAAGACCCACTTTTTCAGATACTTCTGATGAAACATGTTTTTGCCTGTGAAAGCTTATGCTCCGAAATATCTATTAGTCTATAAAGTGCCACAGGTCTTCTTGTTGTTGGTGTTCTGACAATTAAATCCAGGTTGCTTTTATGTAATTTATTGTAGGAAGATCTTTCACCTAATATACACAGTGTTATCTCAAAGAGACCATAGACCTACTTAACAGAAGAGTTCTGAGTTACACACTACAGATGGGATTCTCATGCCCTATTCAGGATCACAGAGGCCAGCTAAGGGATGGAAGGTGTGCGTCTGGCGAGGAGGCATGGAGCCACAGCACACACAGGTGGCCATTTTGGTCAGCACCACAAGCCAGAGAGAGAGTGTTGTAACTAGAGCTACCCACAGAATCAGGAGCAGGGAAAAAGAGGTGATTTAAAGCAGCCTTTGGCCCTCTTCTCCTGGGCTGTGTGAACAAAAAATTCTTCCAATGATTGTTCAGTTATGGAGTTCTCTGCAAGCTGTAAACACTCTCAGTCAGTCACCAGGTTTCCCTTCCAAAGCAATAGTAAACATGTTGGAAGAAAATAGAGAGCAAAGGAATTCCGGAGTATGAAACACCCGGTTACTAGTAACAATATTTATTCTTTGCTGTCAAAGTGTAGGCAGCTCTGTCAGGAGGCCCTCAGCCAAAACTAGCACTTCTATGCCAGTGGCATATTGTTTCATAACAACACTGTCGTATCACATTGTGTTGGCCCAAATTGGTGAGAAATGAGGATCTTAAAGGCAATGGGTGAATAGAATGAATGAGCCTGTTCAGTTCCGGGCGTTCCCAGAAGCACAGTGACAAGCCTGCTCAGAGTTATGGTGAGAGGCATAAGAAGGGTCTTCCAAATTAGTACCTTAATGTAACCAAAATGGGACAGGCTGCTACTTTGGCCTTGGTTTAATAGAGATTGAAAAGAAGCAATTTCCTTCTATCTCAAGGTGTCTCTGTAAAGCAGTAAATTAGTTAGATGTAAATAATATAGTGGCTGCGCTAGACAAACAATAGCCATTGTATTCTCAGTAAGATTTCACATACAGCCTCAGACATTAGGACTAGAGAAGGAAAGTCAATCAATGCATGACATTGGTGCCCTGCACATAGTGAACTTAAATGGGATCTTTAATTCACACTACAGGCAGGTAGAAAACCTGGTCTTAACTGAAGGACAGCACTTTTAATGAGGTAACATCCCCTATCTTCCATATCAGGAATGGAAAGGAGTCTAATATGAAAGCTGAACCCGAAACCTTTGGCCAAGAGGTGACCATGCTATAAGGAGAATCATGCTGATAACAGTAATGTTCTGACTCTTTGAATGTAGAATATGGGTTAACTTCTTTTAAGGCTCTCCATGGCCTTCCTCCTATCTGCTTAATATCTTTCTGTAGATTCTTCTAGGTTTATTAGTCCTGTCATCAGAGCTATCATTTAGACTTCCCTTTTATTTGGGTTCCTTTGTGGTCTTGTAACTTTCTGCTCTTTTTCTTTGAAGTTTATCTATTCATAATATTATCCAAATATTCTTCTATCCCAGTCTACTTGCCTTATGAACTTTAATATAAAAACACCTTAGGTTTGACGACGGTTACCTGAATGCTCATTTTTCATTTTATGGCATCCTTTATGAATATTTTAGTGCTTGTATATAAATATCTTCGTGATCTTGAAAACAAAATTGAATCATTTCGTATGGAAGAAATAATTATGGTGGTGACAGACGACAGGTAGTGAAGTCCTAAAGCAAATCAGAAGGTTATGAAAGTTAGCATTGTAAAAAAGGCAGTGATAAGCATAGATAACCAATAGAGAATATTAGACTGAAAAGCTAATAAACCCACATCAGTAGTTTAGAACAGAAGCTGAGAAATAGTCATTAATGAGTAAAACAGACCTGAGGTGGGGATGGCAGTAAAAGTCATGTAAAGTGAGCTTGTCACTTCCTCCAGGGAACGATGGTAACCCAGACAAAAAATAAGTTCGGTTTCATCTGTTTTGCTATACTGTTTCTTTTTAAAAATAGAAACAGAAATCTTGCTGACAGATTCAGGGCACACCTTCAAGCAGTTAAAAGTGGTGATTGCTCCCTTACTATTCTTTCCAAATTTGTTCTGTACAGTTATGACTTCCGTGACCTCTCTGTCTACACCTTTCAAAAAGGATTCCAAGACACCTAGCATGGGGAAAACAGTCCAAACCAAAACTTTTTACTTATCAAGAAATAGCAGATCTACTAAACTTCCCGTAGTTCTCTCTGACTGCTTCTTCAGTGTTTTCCCAACTGAACCATGGTTTTGCTCATTTTTCCTTCCTTTATATTTGAGACAGAAAAAAAAAGCTACAAAAAATACTTGCACATGTATGTTTCTTTCAGTGTTCTTCCTACCATTTATAAATCTGTTAATATGGGGTCTGATCCAAAGGCCATTGAAATAGAAGAGAACATTCCTATGGAATAAATAATTTGTACTGGGAGGTTGTAGACTCTCCACCAATGGAAATTTTTAAGAGCTGGTTAGACTAGCACCCGTCGCAGATGATCTAAATATTACTTAGTACTTCCACAAAGGCAGGGAACTGAACTAGATGGCTTTTTAAGGTCCCTTCCACTCCTACAATTCTATGTATGAGTCAGTGAGCCTTAGATTAAATCTATGGTGCACAATACCTTTGGATTCTTTCATTTCAATAAAAAAAACAAAAGACAGAAAACGTTGAAAAATTGTACGTTAACTTAGAGTTACTGCCATAGTTTTGACCTTTATCCATTTTCTTACTGGTATAGCAGTCCTACAATCTTAATTTCATTCTTAGTTACTAGCCAAATAAGTTGCTTCACTATCACTGATTTTTAAAAAAAAAAAAAAAAAGAATGTTGTCGACAGCTGTGTACACACAGAGACCATGTCACAGTATCCCACAGCCCTGGCCTAAAACTCCTGTTTGCCTCAAATCTTTTCATTTCTTCTTAAGTCAAGGGGATGTCTGGATTTGTAAAACAGGCTAGTCACTGAAGCACATAAATAAATTTATGAATGATTCATAAATCAAGACAAGTAGACTGAGTGGTTATTTTATCCCTACTGCCTTTAGGTTTTTCCCTATGATTTAGTAGCTGAGAGTAAAAAAATCAATACTTACTCTACAAAAAGAAAGTTATTTAATGACCAAAATTTTCAAAAATCCATGTAGGTAACACACCCTTCCCTAGACTCTTATTAAAGTAGAATTCAGTCTCCACACGGAGGCCAATCCTGTCAGGAGCTGCTTTCCCAGCCCAACAAGGAGGGGACGTGGTTTGTACTGTCTGGGAATTGATAGTGCTTAGCACATCCCAGAAGATGCTCAGCATCTCACAGGATCAGCCCTAGACAGTTGAAGAATCAGAATCCTTATCTCATTTTCAGACCACCACTCATGTCTTCTACTGACCTACTGAGCCCCTGTTGCAAACAGGAGGAAGGGAAGATTGCATATGGTGAATATAAAAAGCAACCTGATTTATTTTTTTTTATTTCTAGACAGTCTTTACACAACGTAAAGCAGCAGGAAGTTTAGCCGTCATCTGCACAAATAAATAGTTCTTACTATATCAGTGTGTTAGCTGCATGTCAAGTTACTGCATCCTCCCATGTGAAGGGTGCTACTGAATTACATGACAGCCTTTATCTGAATAGCAGAATTCATATTCTTCTCTCAAAGCATATATAAACTGATGTCTTCCATGTATCTTATGCTGGACAAAAGACCTCTTCCTCAGATGCTCCCTTCTCAACACACATCTTTCACTTACATGATTAGCACTAGTCTCGGGTTCGGGTCCCACAAGATTCTTTCAAAACCTGCTGCTGTTTTACCAGCACTACACTGACCGTAACTTCACGCATCTAGTTTCTGTTTCCCTAACATTTGTCACAGCCCAGACTCCTGTTATCATGTTCCTTTGCTGTCTGTCATGACAGAATGTCTTATTCTATTAAAGTTCTCTCCTGCAATATTTCAGGCCTCACTATCTTTCCTACAGTGACTGAGGAGGTGACGATGGCTGATTACTTAATTATGAAAAATAAAGTCATATTAACATCATATAAAAGCAAGTGCTGTCTTAGCTATTCAAAATCACCTTGACTACAATCCATAGATTTCTTGGTGAGAAGTTGCAACTAATATTCTGTAAGTATAGGTTCGATGTAAGTTGCAATATTGAATTAATTTTTATTCACTTTCAAAGGTCTGATTCTTCACCCTCTGAAACCATTTAGGCCAATGCAAAGTAGATGTGAGACTTGAATATTCTGATGTGGTAACATTTGAAACCCACTTTGCACAGTACAAGCGGCTACCTAAGGTGCAGGACTGTGGAGAAGTAAGTACCACTGTGCATTTCAAAGTGCAATTATTAAATCCTGATGCATTTTAGCATGCGTATCATCAGAAATACACATATAGATGCACCTGTATTGCCATACTTGGATGTGTTTATCTTTAGAGGTCCGCAACTCAAAAAGTGGAAAATGAAAATATATGTTTTGCCCTTTGCATGAGATACAAGGGGCATGTTCCCACAAATTCACAAATATATTGTTCAGAGTGCTATTGCAAAATTGAGTTTGGACCAAGTTGCCCTGCTGGACATGGAGATGAAAATACTCCTAATTTTCTTCCTTATTTCAACCATACAGTAACTGGGCTGGAATCTGGATTCGTGAATGCGGAAAGGAGATGGAATGGTAGTGGAAAGCAGCAGGATTGTCTGTTGAGACTTAGACTTACCATAGAAGATCGACCATTGCAGGTCAATCTTCCAGAGTACCATTTCACACATGTGCGAAATGGCACATTCCAGGGTCAGCATTGACCCTGGAACTCCTCTCGAGCCATGAGGACTAAGGAATCTTCAGGTATCTAAAAGGGTGTCATAAGGAGGAGGGAGAAAACTTGTTCTTTTTGGCCTCTGAGGATAGAACAAGAGGCAATGGGCTTAAACTGCAGTAAGGGAGGTTTAGGTTGGACATTAGGAAAAAGCTCCTAACTGTCAGGGTGGGCAAACAGTGGAATAAATTGCCAAGGGAGATTGTGGAATATCCATCTTTGGAGATACTTAAGAACAGGTTAGATAGATGTCTATCAGGGATGGTTTAGACAGTACTTGGTCCTGCCATTGGGTCAGGGGGCTGGACTCGATGGCCTCGTGAGGTCCCTTCCAGTCCTAGTAGTCTATGATTCTATGAAGGTCAACAAGGGGACCATTACCATCGACATTCTGTCATGAAGACAAGCACGGAAGTCGACGGCTGCAAAGTCAATTTTTGATATGCAGTTGGGGTGCTGAAAATGGCGTAACAGCCATTGACCTTCAAGGTAAGTGTAGGCATAGCCTCAGTCTCCTGTGTCATTCACGAGCAAGTGACTAAAAAGCTCTGCACCAGTACGGTCTCTCAAGTGTAGTCACTCTAAGGTAAGGGGGCAGACTTCTCTCATCAAAAACAATGCAAAGTCCTGTGGCACCTTATAGGCTACGTCTACACGTGCCCCAAACTTCGAAATGGCCACGCAAATGGCCATTTTGAAGTTTACTAATGAAGTGCTGAAATGCATATTTAGTGCTTCATTAGCATGCGGGCGGCCGCCGTGCTTCAAAATTGACGCGGCTTGCCGCCGCGCATCTCGTCCAGACGGGGCTCCTTTTCGAAAGGACCCTGCCTACTTCGAAGTCCCCTTATTCCCATGAGCTCATAGGAATAAGGGGACTTCGAAGTAGCTGGAGGCCTTTCGAAAAGGAGCCCCGTCTGGACGAGAAGCGTGGCGGCAAGCTGCGTCAATTTCGAAGCACGGCGGCAGCCCGCATGCTAATGAAGCGCTGAATATGCATTTCAGCGCTTCATTAGTAAACTTCGAAATGGCCATTTGCATGGCCATTTCGAAGTTTGGGACACGTGTAGACACGGCCATAGCCTAACAGATTTTTTGGACCATAAGCTTTCATGGGCAAAGACCCACTTCATCACATACACTTTGCCCATAAAAGTTTCTGCTCCAAAAATCTATTAGTCTATAAGGTCCCACAGGACTTCTCATTGGTTCTGTGGATACAGACTGACACGGCTACCCCTCTGCTACTTCTTCCACAATTTAATTAATCCACCCCCTATGAGCAGTAGTGTAACTATGTCACTCAAGGCAAGATGGCATATTCACACATATTAACAACATAGAAGTTATACCAACATAACTGCTTGTATAGAGAGTCTAATATATGTGAAGTGTGCCTCATTCCAATCTCACACCACTTCAACCTTGTTGATGTAACCAAGATTGAATAGCCTAAGTGAAAATATTGTTTCCAGTTTAGCTGACAGAAAAGGCCTGGTCCAGATGACATGTCCTTAACCCAATATATTTGATAAAAATGAAAGCTTTTTCAGGAGTCTTGCATCTCTTAGTTCTTTATCATCACCTTCTGCTTTCCCAGCTTCCTCTCATTGCCCCTGTATCTCAGACATTTGTTAGCTGCTAGTTAGATGTTATTGCTGTCTAACATGTTCAACCTTTAAAACAAATAATTATTTTGAAGGTTGGATACTTTATAACGTGTCATAAAACAGATGCATTCAGGTTATTTCAATGATGGGTAGTTCATACCTGAAAATACCAAATCATCAAACACATTTATATCTGGAATAAAATTGTTGACCTCTTTTGAAAGTCTCAGAGAAGAGCAGTGGGTTCTCTTTGGTTGCTGGCTTAGTCTTATAATAGCCTGTCTGCGGATGCTGCTTGAAAAGTGCCACTTTTTGCTTTTTTTCTGACAGCCACATCTGAAACTAGGCAAGAGATGTAACCACTCCACTGCTAGCTGCCATTCCCACTCATGTTTCTGTGGAAATGGATGTCAGATCAGCTAGAGCTGGAGGCCAATCTATGGGATGCAAAGGAGCACAAAAAGGAAAAGTCCAGAACTAGTTGCTTATCTGATGCTCCCAAGCTCCTTCCACCCCCAGGACTACATCTGCATGAACATTGAGGAGAGTAGATTTAATAAGTAATGAAGGGGCATGTTGAGATAGAAGGATAGCAGAGCTTGGAAGCCACTGAGCTTTGGAATGCTACCTGAGTCACCCGCAGAAGCACCTGCAGAAGTGCCATCAGCAGCTTTAACTTCTGCTACTCCCCTTGGAAGAGCTGGGGGTTAGGATGTGTAAGGATTGCAGGGAGCTGTAAATAGTCACTTTACTAACAAGAATATGGCTGGCCCAGTGTTTAAAGCACAAATCTGGAACTCTGTCAAACCGGGTTCAATTCTCAGCACCGGCTTCCTCCTGCCTACTTCGACATTCTCAGTCAGTAAAACAGGGATAAAGACACATCACATCTGACAGCGGCATTGTGAGAATGTGTATATTAAAGACTGAAGCCAGTGGAGCTATATCAATTCACATCAGCTGGGGATCTGGCCCACTGCCTTCAATGAAGCTACGTCTTACTTACACACAAGTTAGGAATCTCAGGTCATAAAATCATAGCACCACAGAGTTAGATGGAACCACAAGGACCACCTAGTCTAATGCCCTGCCAAGACACAAGGTCCCATAAACCACTTCACAAATTATGCTGCTGTATAAGGGATTAGAACCAATCCATGTTTCCATCCTTCTGTGTGAAGCCATATACCCCTTGTCCCTCAGAAGACAAGGAGACAGCAATGCTGAGTGTGAGCTTGTTGGGTTTCAGCTATATAATATGTGAATATAAAGATCAGCCTTTCCTCATACTGGAGGAAGGCCTGGGATAAGGGGAGACATGGAGTGGGGCTCTACATTGGGAAGACCATTTACAAGTAGTCAGGATACAGCAGGACACTGGGGAGAATCAGAGGAAGCTGTTGGGGAACATGGGAGGCATAATGGCTTGGGATGAGACTATTGCTGGCTTTCTGTTCTAGGGCTTATACCTGAGGCTTCCAGAAAAGGATTGAGAAAGCCCTGGCAGCCACAGGTGAAGGCCAGGGCAGATCCTGAATGGAAGGACTATTGAACTGTTTTACCTGGAGAGATCAAGCCACTGTTGGCATTGCTCCCTTCTGCATCAACAAGGCAAGACCAGGGTGCCAGAAAGACTACAGATGCACTGTGTATTTGTTTATCTCAGGCTGAGGAGATTTATAGCTGACCTGAAAGGCTAAGTCATCCAACCCCCATAAAGCAAGGGGGAAATGAGGCACCTGAGGGGAAGAAAATGAGATAGAGAAACCTCAGGCATGGTCATGAAAGACACCAGAATGGTAACACACACTGCAAGCATTGGTATTATTTTTTCCTTTACTTGGGTCCATTTTCAGAAAGTGGACTCGTGACTTCCTATGTCTGTTCTGCCACTGAACATTGTAATTCCATGAAAAGCCACAGCAAAGTTCTCAGTAGAAAAATTAAAAGCCATAAATGGGGTTCTTAGGTATTTCCCCTGTAAAGTCAGATCATTGCTCATAAGATTTGAAGGAAGCCCTCTTTCAAGCAGCTTTTGGGGCCTCATTCAAGCCCACCAAGTCAATAGGAATCTTTCTACTGACTTCTTGGAGTTCTGAATCAAACCTCTAGGGACCAATGGGCGATAAAATCTGCAGTATTTATGTGTAGAAGAAAAAACTAAAATTAGAAGAGGAAAACCAGCTGTTGTTTCCCTTTTTATATGCACAGTTTTGTTTCTCTAAAGGAAAGTTATACTTTAAGGCCTGATGCTTAAAAATGCTGGGTGCCCTAGCTTCCATAGAAGTCATTTGGTGATTCAGATACTCCACACTTTGTACAATCAGACACTCAAGCGATCTCATTTGTGTATGTCAGCACAGGTAGCAGGGGGCTTGGAAGGGCTTTCCCCCTCTTCCCAAATATAGTTAAAGGGTTTCTTAATAAGAGCAACCCTTGAGTTTGGACCAGAAACACATTTACCTCACTTTTAATAAAGTGGACAAATTTAGCCATGGTACAAATCTACTCAAAGCAATATTTCAACAGTTACTTTATTTTTAATTCTAGAGTCTTCTCCCCTAGAAGACATTGTCCCAGTGTGATCCTCAAAAAACACAATGGATTTCTTTTATACACTTTGAGCAGTTTGTGAGATCCGAAAAGGGAAAATATTTCACTCTGTTCACTTTGGGTACAGCAGCTGTGATTTACAAAAGAGTTTGAGAAAATTTGGACTGAATAGATTGAGTCACTCTAAGGGTTTGAGGAATTCTCCTTTTGGGCCCTATCATACCTTTTAATGAAAAAGGGACAGAAAAGCATTGCTGCAAACTACAAATGCTCTATTGCCCCTATGGTATTTAGGACACTCTCAGAAAAAGCCCACAGGAAGGAACCAGAGAATTTTAATGTCTGCATAAGGGAACGTCATTTGTTTATTTTCAGTGGAAAGCCTCAGAAGAGTCAAGGGACAAGAGAAACAAATCTAAAGTTATTTTTAAAAATGCAAAAACCATTGTTCACAGACTGTGTTTCACTGAATTTCTAAAAATGTGGCACTATATTTATGGATTTACAAAGCAATAAGAACTGGGTGGATTTTTTTTAAGGCCCAGATCCTATTGGCCTTAATGAGACTACTCATATGCTTAACTGTAAGCAAGTGCTTTTTTGAATCACTTACAGGGAGGAAAGCTGTGAAATCCAATACATATTTGTCAAGAAAGCCCTAGTACATGTCTCCAAAGATTGCTTTATTGGTTAAAAAAGCATGAAATTTTGCATACATAATTAAACTATGAGTATGGACAGTGAGAAATGGAATTACCTAAATCACAGAATCATAGGGTTGGAAGAGACCTCAGGAGGTCATTGAGTCCAACCACCTGCTGAAAGCAGGGCCAATCCCAACCAAATCATGCCAGCCAGGGCTTTGTCAAGTTGAATCTTAAAGACCTCTAGGGAAAGTGATTCTACCACCTCCCTAGGTAATCCAGTCCAGGGCTTCACCACTTTCCTAGTGAAATATATTTTCCTAATATCCAACCTAAACCATCCCCAGAACAGTTTGAGACCATCTCTCCTCATATGTCACCACTGAGAAGGAGTCTCTCTCCATCCACTTTGGAACCCCCGTTCAGATAGCTGAAGGCTGCTATCAAATCCCACCTTGCTTTTCTCTTCTGTGGATTAAATGCAGAAGACTCATTGCACTGTTTCTATCAATAGTGCTAATGAAATATCATGAATTCTTGCCACTTTCAAGCATTATAGTAACAGAAGACAGCTAAGTTATCTGAATCTTTCAGGCAATGTACTGAAATGACTGCTGTGACATTTAAAAAAGAAAATGATTTGTTTATGATTCTTTGCAGCTACTTTTATTGCTTCTACAAGTGATCCTTTTGCCTCAGCTGCTGTTGAATCTCTGGAATTTTGACTTGTAGTATTATTATAAGTTTTAATATCAAAAGTGTTTCTTAAAAAGGGACGCTTAACTTGGGCCCTCAGAAAACTGGTGTCAATGCAAAAACTAGGCAGTCAGCCAGTCATTGTCAAAACATATTTAAGGATGGACTTCTTCAGAGGGCTTACCAAAAACAAACAAAAGAAAGCAATTATTTGATGTTACAGTACCTGCTGGGATCTGATTTGTTTTAAATCAAGAAAACATTTCTTTAAAAACAATTACCTTCTGAAATCCCTGTTTTGTAATGTATAGCTTTTATAAGTTGAAAAAGCAAATAGCATTTTTTTGTGGTTTATGGAAGTTTATTTGAGGGGGAAAAAACCTTCTAAGGACACCAAAATGGTACATATTTGTGAAGTGTTTAGTCAAGAAAGGTAAGAAACTGGATTCCATAAGAACGAAGATATACCAGTAGATATGAAAGGTGTTTCTGCTCTAACTGAAATATCTTAAGACATACTAAATATACACAACAGAAGTAATAAAAGATTTGGGAAATGCGGAAAGATGAGGAGAAAAGAGCTGATTTATTTTAGAGCAAGGGACGAGACGTAAGCCTCTGTAGATATGTAACGAGACTTCATAAAAGAAGAAGGATCTGTTTCATTTGTCTTGAAGAGGTAAATAGTGAGCTGCAGCAGGAAAATATTGGTTCAACAATAGGACAATGTTACAAATTCATGAACAGTTATGCAGTAGAACAAGCTTCCAAGGAAAGGCTGAGTGGAATCACTAGCCCTGGGAATAATCATCAGCCATGTCTCAGGTGTTGAATAGCATAGCGGAGGACCTGGTTCTGTGGTTCATAAAGAATTTGTTCTTATCAGGAACAGATGATTGATACAAATTCAAGATCTGAATCAGACTTTTGTTTTTACATGGACTTGGGGATGACAAATTCTTATCTTGAAAATGAAACTGTCCACATTCCAGTACACTACGCTGTATTTGTCTGCATTGCTATAGCATATATTAGTTCCTTATTTCCTTACAGATTCCGACATTTGAGACAAATGGAAATTGAAGATGCTTGCAATATTTATTAGCTCTTTGTATTTAGAGAAGTTGGGAAGTCATAATGTGTGCTAATGTGTGATCTTCTGACTGACTCACAAGCTAACATACAGTGGTGCAAAATAGATGTTCTTCATGGGATTGACTAAGTAGTATGTGTGTGCTTACATGCTTATTGGTTTGTAGTTGTTTCACCCTCTAGTGGCAGAGAAGGCTTAGTTCTGCTGGATAATGATGTGATACAGGCCTGCGCTTCTTATAGTCAAATAGGCTGTGCTGTCATGTATATAGCTAGCTGCTAACGACAAATTTTTGTGTATTTATTGTATTGATTTGCAGCAACATATGTTCTAAATACTTGTGCATTACTTTTAATAGAGTAATGTAATGTAGAACGTTTTTAAGATAAAATAGTAAAGTGGTTAAGATGCTAACGAAGGGTAATAGTGTGCTAAGATGAGTAGTCATCACTCGGCAGATAGCTACAACTACTGTTATAAAAACCTGGTCCCCTCCACCACACTTGCAAGGCATTGAATTGGAAGTCCTAGCACACTAAAGGACTGTGTTTTGATTGGACTAATGGAGACTTGGTGAGATGTTTTAGACGATTGGAACACTGTCATGAGAGAGTATAAACTGTTCAAAAGGGACGGGAAGGGAAGAAAAGGTGGTGTAGTTGCACTGTATGTAAAAGAGCAGTATGATTGCTCAGAGCTCCAGTGTGAAAGTGGAGAATAGTATATTGAGAGTCTCTGGGTTAAGTTTAGAGGTGACAGTCACAAGGTTGATGTTGTCATGAAGGTCTGCTATAGACCACCAGATCAGGTGGCAGAGGTAGATGAGACTTTATGCAAAGAAGTAAGACGTTTGCTGATCACAGTCCTGGTTCTGCTGTGGGACTTCAGTCACCCTGACATCTTCTGGGAGACCAATACCGTAGTACACGGGCAATCCAGGAAGTTCTGGAGACTACTTCCTGGCACACATGGTGAAGGACCCAACCAGTGGCCGTGCTCAGCTCAACCTGCTGTTCCCTAATAGGGAGGAATTGGCAGGGAAGTAGATGTAGGTAACTACCTGGGCAGCAGTGATCATGAGATGGTTCAGAAATCTGAACAAGGAAGAAAGGAGAGCGCAAAAGCAGATTAACCCCCCCAGGCTATGTCTAGACTGCAGCCTTCTGTCAACAAAAACTGCTGTTGACAGTTTTGTCGACAGAACAGGTGTCCAGACCACAGGTCTGTCGGCAGAGATCTGCTGGTTGGGAGCATTCTGTGGGCATCACTGTATGCCTTGTTCCATGAGAAAGAAGGGATGTCTCAACAGAGGGTTCTTCCCAACCTTTGGCCCCATGTGAATGGGTCAAATGTTGGAAAAGCCTCTCCCAACAGAATTGTCGGCAAAAGATATGCAAATCATGTAATGTATTTGCGTATCTTTTGCTGACAGGTCTCGACAATCTGAACATTGCCTCAGAAAACTTATGGGCAGGATCCCCTGAGATACTAACATGAGGGAGAATGGAATCCAGGAAACCTGGCTGTATTTTAATGAAACCTTAAAGTCACAGGAACACACCATCCAAATGTGCAATTATTTACATATGGTAGGTGACCAGCCTGGCTTAATGGAGAAATCAATGGTGAGCTTAAACACAAAAAAGGAAGCTTATAAGTAGTGGAAACTTGGATACATGACTAGGAAAAAGTGTAAATATGTTGTTGGCAAATGCAGCAGTGTAATCAGGAAGGCCAAATATCAATTGGAGGTGCAGCTAGCAAGAGATGTGAAAGTGAACAAGAAAGGTTTCTACAGCCATGTTAGCATTAAGAAGCAGGACTGGGAAGATGTGGGACCTTTACTGAACGAAGGAGGTAACCTAGTGACAGATGATGTAGAAAATCTGAAGTACTCAATCCTTTTTATTGTGTCTGTCTTTACAGTCAAGGTCACCTTCCTGAGTGCTGCACTAGGCAGCACAGAATGGGAAGGAGGTGGGCAGCCCTCAGTGGAGAAAGAACAGGTTAAGAACTAGTTGGAAAATCTGGACATATACAAATCCATGGGATTGGATCAAATGTATGTGAGGGTGCTAGGGGAGTTGGCTGATGTGATTGCAGAACCATTGGCCATTATCTTTGAAAATGTGCAGTGACTGGGGGAGGTCTCGGACAACTGGAAAAAGGCAAATGTAGTGACCATCTTTAAAAGAGGGAAGAAGGAGAATCTGAGGAACTATAGTCCGGTCAGCCTCACCTCAGTCCCTGGAAAATTCATGGAGAGGATCCTCAGAGAATCCCTTCTGAAGCACTTGGGAGGAGAGGAAAGTGATCAGGAATAGTCAAAATGGATTCACCAAGGGCAAGTCATGCCTGACCAACGTGATTGCCTTCTAGGACTAGGTAATTGGCTCTGTGGATATGGGAAAGACAGTGCATGTAATATCCCTTGACTTTAGCAAAACTTTAGATAAAGTATCACACTGTATCTGTGCCAGCAAGTTAAAGACTCATGGATTGTATAAATGGACTGTAAAGTGGATAGAAAACTGGCTAGATTGTCAGACTCAATGGGTAGTGATCAATGGCTCTATGTCTGGTTGGTAGCCTGTATCAAGCAGGGTGCCCCAAGGATCAATTCTGGGGCTGGTTTTGTTCAAAGTCTATTAATCACCTGGGTGAAGGGATTTATTGCATCTTCATCATATGTGTGGATGAAGATAAAGTAGGTTGAGAGATTGATACCATGGAGGGTAGAGATAGAGTCCAAAGAGACCTAGACAAATTGGAGGATTGGGCCAAAAGAAATCTGATGAGTTTCAACAAGGACAAGTGCAGAGTCCTGCATTTATGATGGAGGAGTCCTAAGTACTGGTATAAGGTAGGGATTTACAGGCTAAGCACTAGTTCTGCAGAAAAGGACATGGAGATTACAGTGGATGAGAAGCTGGATATGATCCAACAGTGTGCCCTTATAGCCAAGAAGATTTACTGTCTTACTAGACTTAAATCCTTGTATTCAGAGTGTAGATGACTTATGCTACAAGTCTCCTCTACTTCACTCTGTCTTGAGACAAAACTTCTGGCTGATTCCAGGAGCACCACAGTTATCCTTTAATTGCAGTAGATCTTCTCTACACTGTCCAAGGGCTTCCTCTTATGTATTTTCCTTGCAGGTTCCTTGTGAGAGCTTCACAGACTATGCTAGATGATGGTTTTCTGGGAGTGTGGCCAAGCCACCCCCACTTTCTTCTATTGCTATGAACATCAAGTGGTTCTTGTTCTCTGTTCCAAAGCTCCTCATCTGTGAAGAAGTCTTGTCATTTGATGTGAAGGATGTACCTCAGGCAGCGGTTTACGAACGTCTGCAGCTTGTGATCTGAAGACTTTTTAGTATGCCAGGTCTTGCAACCATATAACCATACAACAACCTTTGTGCTGAAGATCTGCTCTTTCATCTTCACAGATGTTGCTTCTGAACTCCATGTGAGATTCAAAGTCTCGAATGCAGCTGCTGCTTTCCCTGTCCTGGCACAGATATCCTTATCTTTTCTTCCATCTGTGCCCATAATATTCCCCAAGTAGATGAACTGCTCCACATCTTCCAGGTCATCCCCTCCCAGTGTGACGGTGTTTTCGCTGAACTGGTTGATTCTCATGGTCTTGGTCTTTCCTGTGTTAATGCTCAGTCCAATCATTGAGATAGCTTTGTGTAGTTGAGACCTTTTCTTCCATGCTTTCATGTTAGTGTGAAAGCAGGGCAACGTCAACCAGAATCACTTCTCCCCAAGGTGAAAGTGTTTGCTTAGGGTTAACAACCCTATCTGTAAAAAAAAAAAAAAGGTTACACAAACATCTACAAAGAAATCTATGACTATACAAGTCTTGGAAAGAGCTGGCAATCTGCATGGATTGAGTATGAAGCTTGGCAGGGAAAACCAAAAGGGGGCTGCCCCATAAATGACCCTTCTCTCATCCAGGACAACCGCCCAGTTTGGTACATGGAATGTTTGGACCATGCATCAAGCAGGAAAGACAGCACAGATTGTAACAGAGATGAATCAGTACGAGCATGTAATTTTGGGCGTGTGAGAGACAAGATGGACGCAATCTGGGCAGCTACACCTGGCAACAGATGAAACCCTCATCTGTTCAGGACATGAAGAAGAGGGTGCACCACACACAGAATGTGTGAGCTTTATGTTATCAAACGAGGTATCTGGTGCTTTAATGGAGTGGACAGCAGTATCACCACAGCCAGATTGTACTCCGAAGTGCAGAAGGTAGTGATTTTGCAAAGTTATGCACCAACCAATGAAGCAGCTGAGGAAAATGTAAAACAGGTTTCTAATGAGAAACTACAATGCATTATGTAGCACAAAACACAGAAAGATATCTTGATTTTGATGGGAGATTTCAATGTGAAGCTTGGAAACATGAATACAAGCAGAGAACAGACCATGGGAAAAGAAGGCATAGGTAACATGAATGAAAACGGAAAGCGCTTCAGTGACTTTTGTTCCTTCTGTAGTTTGGGGATAGGTGGTGTTGCTTTGCCACACAAAAGAATCCATAAGGTCACTTGAGTTTCACCAAACCCTCAGTCAGAAACCCAGACTGATCACATGTGTATCAGCAGTTCTCTCAGAAGATTCATGCAGGGTGTCTGCACTAGAAAAGGAGCAGATGTAGGTTCAGACCACTATATGGTCCAATAAAACTCAAGTTCAGTCTCAAGGGGTACATCACAAAAGTGGCCAAACCAGGACTGAGATACAACATGCAACAGCTGAAGGATTTAGAGACAAGAGCTGGTTTCCAAGTGGAGCTGGCCAATAGATAAGCACTCTGACAAACCTCAGCCTGGAAGATGCTACTGTGGAACAAATTTGGGAACACACCAAAACAGCCTGGGAAGAGACCTGTAATAAAACATTGGGAAAGAGCACAAGGCATCACAAAGAATGGACAGCAAAAACTCCGAGAAAAAGCAAAGGAACAAAAGGAGAGAAAAGCAGAAAATCAACAACAGCAAAACAAAAGTAGCCAAGATGGAAGCTTAGAGACTGTATTCAGAAGCCAACCGAGAAGTTAAAAAGGCTGTCAAATGGGACAAGAAAACTTTGTGGAAAACTTGCACAACAAGCAGAACAAGCCACAGGCTGGAGAAACTTGAAAGAACTGTATGACATCACACAGAAGCCAGCTGGGTTAGAGTGTACAGTGGATCAGCTAGTACAGGATAAGGAGGGAGGCGGGGAGCCAAGAAGGCTAATGGCATATTGGGGTGCATTCGTGGGAATGCTGCCAGCAGATCTAGGGAAGTGATTATCCCCCTTTACTCCACACTAGTGAGGCTGCATCTGGAGTAAAGTGTCCAATTCTCTGCCCCCATTACAGGAAGGATGTGGATGCACTGGCGAGAGTCCAACGGTGGGTGACAAAAATGATTAGGGGCTGAAGCACATAACTCATGAGGAAAGACTGAGGGATTTGGGTTTAGTCAGTCTACAGAAGAGAAGTGGGGGGATTTGATAGCAGCCGTCAGCTTCCTGTTGGGGGTTCCAGAGAGGATGGAGAGAGGCTGTTCTCAGTGGTGCTGATGGCAGAACAAGGAGCGATGGTCTAAAGTTGCAATGAGGCAGTCTAGGTTGGATGTTTGGAAAAACTATTTCACTAGGGCTGTGTCTGCATGTGCCGCTTCTTCCGGAAAAAGCAGCATGGTAATGAGATACCCGGAAGACGCTAATGAGGCACATATGCAAATTTTCTGCACCTAATTAGCATATCAACATGTGGTTTGGAGTCCAGAAGACGCTCTTCCAGCCTCCAAAGTACACGTGCAGATGTGCAGCCCAGGGGGATCTTCTGGAAGGAAACCCTCCTTCCAGAAGCCCCTGCTTCCGCCACACCTTGCCCTCGGTCTTGAAAAGTCTGTTGGCTTCCCTGCCGATTAGACCAAATACTCGGTACCATTTACATTTGTTGTATATCTAACTCATTTTGTCAAGATGGTCCATTTGACTCAGGGCCAAACCCTAGGAAGGACTGACTTACAAGGCACATTACAGAACAGTGCGGAAACAGGAAAGAGTAGCATTTTACAAATTGCAGCCCAGGGTCTGAATGTCAATGAGGTGATAAATGCTTCAGTTCTAGTCTGAAGAAGTCAGGTGGTAAATGACATGGAATAATGTGTCCCTGCCTTGCAGATGCAAGTGTGACTTTAAACCAGCAGCTCCAGGAAAAGTAAGTTTCAAACCACCTTTTTAGATTGCTGAAGCTCATCCAACAGCGCACAAATGCTTCACTGCACCCCTGGGGCCTTCCCTCTTACTCCCCTTATAGATCAACTTTTCTCTCCCTGGAAAATGTTTGGACTACATATTTCCCCTCCCCCTCCCATGCCCTTCTCTACTTACCTATCCTGCGAGTCTCTCCCCAAATTGGCTCTGAAAGGAAGACCTAGCAGAGTGGGAGGCGTTCACGTTCTTTGCCATCCAGAGCTCATTGCAGTTCCAAATAGGAGGCAGATAATTTCAGTCAATAGTGCAAATATTCCTTATTAATCTTTTTGGCCGCCAGTAAGGTAGATAACCCTTCATATCCCCATTTTAGGGACAGAAAAAAACCCAGTGAGTTCTCAAAGAGTCACAGCTAATAAGTGTCAGACTAAAGAATGAATCCACTTCATTTGACTTGCAAATGAGAGCCTGTGTCGGTGTTTCCATCTCATTTTAAAAGCTGTCTAGTAAGACTATGTTGCACTCACATAGCGTTTGCTCATCTGTAGATCTCAAAGCCTAGACAGCGGCAAGTATCTGGGCTACACCCACACTACAGTGTTCTTCCAGAAGGTATCTTGCAGAAGGTCACCTTTCAAAACAGCGCATCTACATGCCAAAAGCAGATTGGGATTTCGACCAGCTCTTTCGAGAGACCAGTCCGTTCTTTCTAAAGAGCCCGCGCTGCTCTGGGCACTCCTTCGAAATAGCAGGCCAGGAAGCACTGTGGATGGGGTCACATGGCTGACAAGCCTTTCTGGGGGGCTGCAGCAAGCCACTCCCTTAAAGGGCCCCTCTGAAGAACCCTGGCCCTGCACACACTGAGGGCTGCTTTGCCACACATAGCACTGCAGGCCCGGTTCAGGGACCAGATGCCATTGTAGAGGCACATGGATCCCGACCAACTCCCCAATGGGGAACTCCTCAAGGCTGTGGTCAGCCTCCTGGCCACATTGCTTGGGGCCATCCTCCAGCACCACCGGGGGGGCAGCTGCCTAGCTGCCTTCCTGCAGGCCTCCTCCATGGGGCAATGGCCACACCCACTTTCCTGGGCCAGATGGAGCCTGAGGGGCTATTCCACCACTACTGAGTGGTGGAACCAGCTCATGCTGGGAGACTGGGAATGACAACCACTGGCTCCAAAACTTGTGCATGGCCAAGCACACATTTCTGGAGCTTTCACTGGCTTGCCCCTGCCCTCTAGCACCAGGACACCTGTATGAGGCCCATGTTCCCCCTGGAGAAGAGGGTCATGCTTGCCATCTAGAAGCTGACCATCCCAGACAGCCACTGGTCAGTTGGGCACCAGTTCGAAGTGGGCAAGGTGACCATCAGGGCTGTCCCCATAGAGGTATGGCATGCTTGGGTCACACACCCACCATGGGGAGAGGTGAAGGAGCTCCCAGGAAAGGGGAACTCTCAGAAACAGGAGAGGCGGTCTGGAGGGGACAGGCAGAGGGGCGGGGCCAGGGCTGGGGGAACCTGGAGCACCCTCCCATGCACTCACAGACACATTCACCCTCCATCCCATGCAAGTCTTCAGGGCAATAATCAGCATCTTCCTGTGCCAGGTTGTCTGTGTCAGGGACCTTGACATCGCCCTCGCAGGATTCTCAGAGCTGGGGTTCCGCAACTGTTCTGGTGCATTGGATGGGACCTACATTGTGGTCCAGGCCTTGGGCCACAGCAAGGGTGCTTTTCTCAACCAGAAGGAGTACCACTCTGTGGTGCTCCAGGCCCTCCTAGATGCCAAAGGGTGATTCATGGACATCTGTGTGGGCTGGGCCCATGATGCCCGGGTATTTAGGAACTCGTGGCTTAGGCACAGGATATAGGAGGGAACCTACATCCTCCCCACTGGAGCTCCCAGTCAGGGACACGACTATGCTCCTCTGCATCATGGCTGTCATATGCCAGGACCTTTTAACAGTCACCTGAAGCAGGCCCGGAACACAGTAGAGTGGGCATTTGGGCACCTGAAGGGGCACTTTTGGTGACTCCTGACATGGCTGGCGGTCACTATGCAATGTGCCCAGTATGGTGGGAGTATGCTGCACTCTCCACAATGTTGTAGTGAGAAAGCATGAGCTGTTCATGCAGGGGTGGACTGCTGAGGCTGGCCCCAGCTATGAGCAGCTGGGTGCTGCCCCGTACTACCAGGCATACCGGAATGGGGTGCAGGTCAGGGACGCCCTCCGAGAGGCCTTCATTCAGGGACTCCAATGACCCTCCCCCAGACACCCTCCACCAGGATCCCCCCCTCCCCACACACACCCATCCATCACTGCTATCTCCCACACACCCATCCCTCACTGCTCCTCCCTGCACACCCACCCTTCACCGCTCCCCCACCAATCACAAGGGACACAGGGCTGGTTGAAAATAAACTAACTGTATGTTGGAACTATTTTTAACTACAAACTATACAAGGGACTATGTACAGAGGAGGATGGAGGGGGAACTAGGTACAATGTGGTGGGTAGGGGCAACAAACTTGGTGGGTAGTCCTGGGGAGGGGGGTCCTTAGTCTTTCTCTGGGGTGGAGGACCATGAGCCACACCAACTGCGTGAACTCCTACTGCCCCAGGTCTGGGATCCCCATCGGGGTTGGGATGGGGCTGGGACTATGGGGAGGTAGGGGTGCAGGAGAGATCCAGTGGACTCAGGCTCAGAAGGGTGCACAGGGGGGAAGGAGGTTCCAGAAGGTCAGGAGAGCTGCTCATCTTGGCCCACACTGGCCACAATCCACTGGCCATGGGCCAGCCAGGCAGCTGCAGGGAGGTCAGGCAGGAGTAGGGCAGTGAGGGCAGGGGCTGTGGGAGGGCTGTTGGGGGGCATGGAAAGAGCAGGAGTCTGGGACTGATGGTTACAGGCTAGATGAGGGCATCAAGGGTGCCTGCCACCTGATCTCAGACCCCTGCTCCATCACCAGTCACTCCTGCAGGATGCTGTTCTGCTCCCACAGGGCAGCCGTGTGGGTGGCAGCAACCTCCTCCCCCCAGTTGTGCAAGTGCACACCCCTGCCACCGACCTACATGGGTGGGGTACCCCAGCCCCCTGGCCAGCAGCTGCAGGGCTCCCCTCCCCATGGATGGGGCTTGGCCAGCCTCCTCAGAGCAGAGCTGTGGAGACAGAAGGAGAGAGAGGGATGACCCATCAGTCCCATGACCTGGCCCTAGGGGCTGTGCCCTCCACCCCTGAAGTCCCCCCTCCTGTTTGATGGCCTGGGGGCCCTGTGGGATCCTGGGCACTGAGGGGCCCCACACATGTGGGGCACATGTCTGGTTTGGTCAGCCCCTCCATTTCCTCCCTGGGCATGTGGCCTGTGGTGCTGTCCATGTGAGGCAGCTGCTGAGTGTCACACATGGCCCTCTCTGAGGCCTGAAAAGCACGGCTGTCTGGGGTACATCCAGACTGGGGTGAGCCGCCATGTGAGCAGCCCCCTGCCAGCTGTGGCAGAGGCAGGTGCCCCCTCCCCATACCCCAGGGCACTGGAATGTCTAGTACCTACCTGGAGGTCCCTCCAGGAATGCGGGGGAGGCCCTGGTGCAGAGGAGCAGGCTGGACAACCTGGAGGAGATTGCGATGACGAGAGAGCCGTCACTGAAGCCCTTATCATCACCTGGGGGGGTCCGTTTCCTACACCAGCTTCCAGGGGATGGCGATGCCTGAAGGTCCCAGCTGGTCCTCTGGCTCCATCTCGGGCTCTGGTTCTGGTCTGGCGGTGTTGACCACCACAAGTGGGGGGCTGCCTTCTTCATCCCAAGGAGGTGATCCAGCTGCTCAAAGTTGGGGAAGCTGGTGGGCACTGCCCCCGAGTGGCTGGCTGCATCCTAGGCAGGGCAGTGGGCCTGCAGCAGTTCTTTGAGTTTGGATCCTACTTGGCCTGGTGTGTGGCTGGGGCGCCCCTGGGTACTCAGACCAAAGGGCAGCCGGTCAAGAGCCATGGCGGTCTGGAGCTGGCGGCTGGTGTGGAGGACTGCACCTTAAAGACTAACAGATGTATTTGGGCATAAGGTGTTGTTCACAAAGCCCACTTCATCAATGCATCTGGATAGCTGAACCACACAAAGAGATTGCAATTCAGCCATACAAATGTCACAACACCCCAGTCCCAGGAGACCTTTCACCTTGGCTTCAGTCCATGAGGGGCCCTGGCTGGCCGGGCTCCTGGGAGCCCTGGGCAATGTCAGAGGGGAGCACCTGGGGGGTACGGGGGTCCTGCGCCCTGGCCATGAGTGTGGTGGGGTGGCTTGCTGCTTTAGAGTGTGACAGGAAGGTGTATTGCAGGAGGCTCATATCCTCCCTGCTGCTGGCGTGCTCTCACCTGCCTGCCATGGGGAGTCTGGGTCTCTGCATCTTTAAACAGGCCAGACGGAGACCAGACAGCCCTGCTTGTGCAGGCAGGGGCATCTCCGTGCTCCCGTTGGCCAGCACCAACACAGCGTCTGCACCTGTTTTCTTTCAAAAGAGCCTTTCGAAAGGGGCGTTCTTCCTGAAACAGGCATGGAAGTGCCATTTCGAAAGGCGGGACATGTTCTTTTGAAATTCCTTTCGAAAGAACGAGTTTGGAGTGTAGACGCTCCGCAGGATATGTCAAAAGAGCCCCTCCTGTCAAAGCAACGAAGGGTCCTGTGGCACCTTATAGACTAACAGAAAAGTTCTGAGCATGAGCTTTCGTGAGCTCATGAAAGCTCATGCTCAAAATTCTTCTGTTAGTCTATAAGGTGCCACAGGACCCATCGTTGCTGTTACAGATCCAGACTAACACGGCTACCCCTCCGATACTTGACCTCTTGTCAAACAGTATTTCGGAGGAACTCGATAGCAAAGTCACAGCCTTGATAAATCTGAGCAACCCCACTTTACAAACAGCATTAGCAAACAGTTTGAAAGAGCTTTTGGCGGAGACGCAGTGGACTTGTGAATAAAGCCAAGCTTTAACCAGCACACCCATAGCGCTACATTTACACTATGCTCTTAACTTGAAATCAGATACACAATTTGCGCTACGCAAATTGCATTTCCTAGCCAAGTTAATTTCTAAACAGGCTATTTCAGCAGTTAGTGCTGGGTATACAGCACCAAATGTCGAAATACTGTGCTGTTTCAGGCCTCCCTCACTCCTCCTCCGATGAGGTGTACGGGGATGCTGAAATAGGGCACCCATTGTTTCAAAAAATATTTCAAAACACCAGGAGCATGTCTTAGACATGGGGTAGATATTTTGAGACACGGCAGGATCCCAAATAGCTCTGCAGTGTAAACCTACCTGAGGTGACTAACAGATTTATTTGGGCATGAGCTTTTGCGCACAAAACCCGCTTCATCAATGCATTTGAATACCGGAATCAGGCAAACAGATTACAACTCACCATGCAAATGTCATCACTTGGAATAATAAGCCCTAGATAATTCTACTTCTGCTTTTACTGATTGATGCCTTTAAGGGTCATTAAGCAAAAGTTCAGAAGCTTCCTCACCTAAAAATTAAAAATAAAAATGAATATTTCCCCTGTCCCTGTGTCCATATACTAGCATCACTAAGGCTTAATACATACATGTTATGACTAAAGCATAAAGGAAAGGCTCCCCAAAGGCTTCTTGGTAACAAACTGACATTGCGTGATTTTAAAGGGACAGGCATTGATGTTTTGCTAATGCCTGCAGTGACCCTTCAAACAGGCTATGGATCACGAGGGGTACTATAAGCTATATTGATTTAATTCCATTTATTCCCCGAGTACACCGATTTCTCTCTGCTGTGATCCTATTTGTTCGTCTCCACAAGCACACCACACACAATCAGGGGACAAGCAAAAGTAAGGACCATAGGAAGAAAGATCTCAAGCCTGAGTATCAGAGAGGTGGCCAAGTTGTTCTGTATCTTCAAAAACAACAAGAAGTCCTGTGACACCTTATAGACTAACAGATATTTTCAAGCATAAACTTTCATGGGCAAAGACCCGCTTCATCAGATGTGTGAGACTCCAAAATATCTGTCAGTCTGTAAGGTGCCACGGGACTTCTTACTTTTGAGAATGTTGGCCTGATTGTCTTGAAACTCACTTAAGTGTAATGGAGACACGTGACTCAAGCCAAATGAAGTAACAGAGTGAGCAAGATCAAACTGGAATAAGCTGACACTCTCCACAAGAGGAGATTTACACACACTGGTCATTCTAAGAGCTGTGCACTTGGGCTCCTATCACCTCGAATTATGCCCCAGGGTGTCAGGGTCTCACCGGTGCTTCTGTATATGGAATTTCCTTTCCAGGGGCAGTGGAGGATTTTATTTCCTTGCTAATGGCTGTCACAGGGTAAATGGGCCCTTCAAGAAAGGGAGCAGGGTCCAGTGTACCACCCCTCTGCCCCCGAGCCTTCTTGTGTCCAAATGGAGGCTTGGTGGACATCAGATTCATGGTCTCCAGAGGCTTAGCCACTGCTGCTGCTCTGACACTAAAAGGACTAGCAAATCTTTGTCACTAGCCTTTTTTTTTTTTTGGACCACTTGGAACCTGACAAAAGCCAGGCCAGCACTACCTCCAAGGCACTTTACATAACTCATGTAATCCCGCGCAGTTCTCAGCATGCCGTGATTTAAAACAAGGTCCTGAGGCTACCGGAAAAGCAATCTACAAGGTCAGTCTACGACTGTGGTTAACTTTGTACAATGCTGTTTCACAGCTCAAAGGAAGTGCCTCCCCTGGGTTCCTTCAGCATGGAGAATGCCAGAATAAGATCCACTTTCCCCCCACTGTTTCCAGTGACTCAGGTCTGTGTACTCTTATCTGAGGCTTCAGAGTTTCCTTTAATTGAACCAACTTCTGTTCTTCCACCAACATTATTGTGGGAGTTATATCTCCCCACCTAGGCCCTCTTCGAACTTTCATATTTCTCTCCACAGCCAAACTAAACCCAGGGGCGGAGACGGGGAAAGAGGGCATTTGTTTTTCTCCATCCAAACTGAGTATCCACAGTCCTCCTTTTCAGTCCCAGAATAGTCAGAGCCCCTGCAATGCAGTGTCTTTAACATGCCACCTCCTCAAGCTTTCATAGGGTCCTATGCAACGGGCCAGGCCTCATAATCAGGATATGGGTGATGGAAAACAAACACCTTAGTTGTCCTTGCCCACATTACATCCATACAACTGGATGGGGCCCACACCTCTTTTCCTTTCTGCCTCTGGGGCAGCTAGTCTCTTCCTGGAAGTGGATTCCCTCAAAAATGGTGCCATGGAAGCCTGGACATCCCCAATGAGCTGTGCTGGAACTTGCGTGGTCCTGCTCTACCTGGCAGTTTGAGAGGTTGGCTAGTTTCAGTCTTTGCTATGTAGGCAGGGTGGGAGGATGTCCATCTAACAATCCTGCAAATACAGCCATAAGTCAAAGGCAAACATTCCTAGCAGCACCCAGTTGGGGGCAATCATAGCTCCCCTGGGGCCTGCTTCAGCATCTCCTTAACTTGGGCTCCTTTAGAAAAAGGCAAATAGTCCTCCTTCTGGAGTTCAATTTATTACATTCAACAAGAAATCTTTCAAAAGAGAACCTCAAACCTTTGCAAACTTCATTGCAATTTTAGTGGGGCCCAGCCCTTCCTCCCAGGCAATCCATCTTCCTTCCAGGATTCAAACACTCTTCTACTTCAGCTGCTGTATTCTTGCTCCCCCAACACCTCTTGCCTGGAGTTTGGGTTCTCCAAGAGACAACTTCCTCCCCTAACTCAAACATGGTGAGAACCACCATACTCTACTGACATTGCCCAATCACTTTCATCTTTTTTTAAGGCCTAGGTGCCCTCCCTTGAGCCCAGCTGGGCAACAGCTAATCAGTCCAGGTGTACCGGACGTCAGTCCTTCCCTGTGATTGGAGACCCACTGCTCTTCTTTGCTGTGACACAACCACAAAGGGTCCAATTTACCAGTGCAGAAATGCCTGCCATGCACATCACTTACTGAGGGCTCAAGTAGTGGTGCATAAGCCTTCAGCTGTGTTTTCCCCGCGGAAATGTATATCACCCATATAGAATCCACCACGTTCCCTACACAGTACCATCAGGAAACAACCCATGTAACAATACAAGTGTTCTGATGCCCTCTGAGATCAGGGCATGGTCAGCAGTCAACAAGTGGCTTTACTCTAATCAGTGAGCGAACTGACAGACCCTTCAGGGGATCAGAAGCAGCAGCTCTCTGAACAGGTCTGTCATTAGCACTCCAGGTGAAAACACACCCCAGGACACACACTCCTATTAGCCAGAGAGGAAATGGCAGCCTGCATCCTGACACATATCAGCATCAAGGCCCAGCAGAAAAGCAGTGAAGCGGATAGCATGTGTACTAGCAGCGTGATTATCCTCCCTGCATTTTATGGTCAGAATCAACTGACAATCTTCACAACAGGGGATTTGCACTGGGCAAACTGTTATCCTGCTGAGGTGACCTGTAAAAGGGTGAAATGGTTGGTTGTAAGTGTTATGGTCATGCTTGTAGGGGATTATGAGAGGCTGCTCCCCTCTAGAAACGTTTGTTTGCCTCAGGGGGTAGCGGTGTTAGCCTGTAGCTTCACAAAACACAAGAAGGCCTGTAGGGGCAGGAAGAGATAGCTCAGTGGTTAATACATGGGCCTGCTAAGCCCCCTGTTGTGAGCCTGATTCTTCAGGGGGCCACTTAGGGGTCTGGGGTAAACAGATTTAATAATAATACTTTAAAAAAGCCTGGCAGGGGTGGGGATGTGGCCTGCTGTGAGTGAAGGGGAAGAGACTCAAGGACCTCTTGAGGTCCCTTCCAGCCCTAAGTGATATGTAGCACCTTAAGGCCACATCAATGCATTGGCCTCCATATCACAATGTAAATGGAAGGCTCATGAAACCACTTTAACATTAGGCCACCGAGAAATGAATGCATCTTGATCTGAAAACCAGATAGACAGGGTTGTCCACACGTGCCTCTTCTCGAGTCCAAAAATCATCCAGGCTGCCTCTCTCCCCACCTGCTCAGAAACCATAACCCTTCTTTGACCCTCAGGCCTTAGAATCCAAAGCCTTCCACTCTCTATGTAGAAAGAGATTAATGATGAGTTAATTCCTCTTCACTTACTGTATTGCTACGTATTTGTGGCTCACTCATACGAGGCTGTCTCTAGGATTTATGGGGCCCTTTGCAGGATTATGAAATGGTGCCGCACTGCTCCAAGTGTTTCAAGGGGGCACAGCCCCAGAACAAAACCTGTGCAGGAGCCAGATTTCTCCTTGCACCCTTCCCACTCCCCTGCCCCACAGGCAGAGCCCCTCAGCCTCTGGCCAGAGCAAGTCCCTCACAGCCGTTTTGGAGAGAGACCAAGGCCAGGGGAACAGAACAAACCCATCCTGCCCTGACTCCTGGCCAAGCTCAGCTCCTGGCTGGCTCCTCCCTCTGCTCCTCCACCCATCTACCTGCTGATGTTTGCAGAGATGGTACTGTTCATACCTGTCTTGAGCCACACACAGACAGACTGTACTCCCCCAGTGCCCCTAATTCAGGGGTCTGCAACCTGTGCCTCGGGATCCAGATGCAGCTCATTCAGGACTTTTGTGACTTGCAGTGCTATAATTGCAAAGTCAAAAAAAAAATCCCTCCTGATGGTTTTTGATGAATGATGAACATCTAGAAGGCAAACGATGCAATCTCGAAACATTGGCATCCTCCAGAGAGAGAAAGTTTGGGAGGGAAGGTTGGGAAGATAGTGGCACACAGATAACGTGTGAGGAAATAGAATATGCAAAAATATGTGAATGTCCTGCAGTAAACACGTATCACATTACAAATCACTGTGTGTGTGTGTGCGCTGTTCTTAAAATGGGTTACAAAAGGTAAGGTTTGACATTAAGGACTGTCTCTTATTCACATGCTTTGCAGCTCTTGAATTATAGAGTGGGTTTTTTTTAACCAAATTTGAAAAAATGGCTCTTCTTGCTATTTTAGTTGCTGACCCCATCCTAATCTCTGCACTCCCTCACTGCCAAGCACCGCATCCGCTCTCCTGCACCCTTGTGGGGATGCTGATCTGGATGAACAAAGCAGCTAGCGTTGTTGTTCCTGTGCCCCACATGCACACAGGGGCTATCGGGGGAAGCAAGGAGTGACTTCAGGATTCCCTGCATCCAGGTCACTTTCTCTGCCTGGGTTGCAGAGGGAGAGGGAGTGAGAGCAGCAGCTCCTGATGCCTTGTAGAGCAACCCAGGCAGGGGAACACAGAGCCCAGGAGTGTGTGTTGAAGGTGGTGGGGGACAACATGAGGGTGATTCTGTGTGTGTGTGAGGGGAGAGTATGAGAGGGGAGCCGTGTTAGTCTCTGTCTGCAAAAACGAAAAGTCCTGCAGCACAGTATAGACACAGATTTTTGGAGCATAAGCTTTTGTGGGCAAAGACCCATTCTATGTATTCCCACAATATCTGTTACTCTATGAGGTGCCGCAGGACGTCTTGCTGTTTTGTGTATGTGTGGTAATAAAAACTGCTAAGAAAATTCAAAGCTGGCCAAACACCAGCCAGATGTTGCCCCCACTAAAAGGGGACATCACACCATCTCCTCCTTCACGTTTCTCAGAGCTGTTACCCCGGCTTCTGTTAAATATTTGCCTGAAATTGGGATGAATTTAGAAACTGTTTAAAACATTTTAAAAATAAAAGCATGAAAGACTCGTTTACATTTTATTTACGGTGTCTTCATTCCTACGTGTCTTGCCCATCTTCCCCCCAGGGAGGGAGGCACAGAGGTAAGGATCAGGGCAGGCGGTGCCCCCAAGAGACCAGGCCAACCTTTCCAAACCGGACCCAACCCATATCCCTCCCAAAACCAGGGGCACTGGTGATGGTGGGGGATGGGTCCGGAGGTCCCACCTCCTGCCCTGCATGGTCCGAGATAACAAGCTGTCCCGTCTCCACATTCAAATGCTGGAAGGGCCACTTCTCAGATGAGCTTGTGGGGGGTGGGGGTGGAGATAGCAGCACTGTAGCACCCAGCAGGAGTCCCTGAGAGCAGGGGGAGGCAGCGGTCAATGGTAAAGCTCTGCCGTCCATGATACACAGCAGCCAGAACCCCCAGACCTGCTGCTGAGCTTCCTCCCCACCAAACCACCAAGTGGTATGAGCTCCTCTGTGTGGAGGAGGTGGGGCTGGAGCAGCCACAGAGTCTAAGCAGGACTCCCCCATTCCAGCCTGGCCAAATGGGGTGGGTAGAGAGTGGAAGAGGAAGGGGGCAGAAATTACAGTTTAGCCCTCCCCCAGACAGGCCTGCTGATGGGAGGTAGTCGCACGGGGGCGCGGCCCTTCAGAGGGGTCAAGAGCTCCAGCCACCGCGGCTGCTGCTCGCCACTAGACATAGCTCTGAGTGGGGGCCCAGTGCAACCAAGGGTTGACTGCCCCCCAGCCAGGCCCCTTCTGCCTTTGGCTCCACCCATTCTTCCCTTGCACTTGCCCCTTCCAGGACACAGAGCCAGGCCCCTCTCCCACATTGCCCCAGGGTCTGTAGTGGCTGTTGCCACCCCCTGCCCCAGCTCCCAGAGCAGCCTGAGGCACATACAGCACCAATTTTTGGGTGCCCCAAGCAGCTTTGTATTTCATTTATGCACAAGGTCAGCCCTGCTGTCATATACAGAGGACTAGAGGAATCACCATATCAGTAATAATCTGAAATGCCAGCTGTAGGTGTCCAAGCTGTGCCAGCTTCCTAGGGAACAGTGCACAGTAAACTCTGCCATATCCAGCAGGCCTGGGACTGGGAGGTTGCTGGATATTCAAATATTCTGCAGAACAGAGAGCTATACCTAGCAACACATAGGTCTAAAGAAAAAACAAGATTAGATATTAAGAAACAAACAAAAATGCACGCAGAGTACTCTCTACCAACAGCAGTATTGTGCACTGTAAATGTATGCTGTATTTGCATTTACTCTCACTATACTGTACTTATGGAAAACATAACTAAAATTTACTTGCTGTTAGAATGCCAGTTAGTTGAGAGTTCTGGATGATAGAATGTTGGCTATGAAAGAGTTTCCTGTGTATACAGAGAATGCTATCAAAGAATTCCATTGACCTTTTTACTTCTTGATCACCTTCACTCTAATGAGTGATGGATCACTAATCCATCTGCCCCCTGTGGGTTTATTCTAATAATCCAAAACAGTTGCCATTTAACAAACCAACAAAAAGCCATAATAAAACCGTCCAGAGAAATGTTTCCCAGTCCTGTACTAAGTGTATGGAGTGCTTTGAGATTCTATGGAATGGAAAAGCTGTTAATGAACTAATAAATTAGGCTCTAATTCTGCAAGACTTTACATACAGGCTTATCTTTAAAAAAAATAGAGGGAACATTGTCCCTTTATTGTCCAAGTCCAATCTTGTGCGGTAGGCAACCCTTTGCCTGTAAGGCTATGTCTACACTACAGTGATCTTCTGAAACTGTTGAACTTCTTTCGAAAGAATGCATCCACACACAAAAAAGCAGATCGAAAAAGTGATCCGCTCTTTCAATAGAGCATCCATACAGCCTCCAATCTTTCGAAAGAATGATCTGGAGATCGAAAAATCTGGCACCATAAAGACTGCTCCTTTGCAAAAAGGGTGCCTGAGGCACCTATACACTTTTTCTTTTTTCCCCCCAAAGAATCTTTTGGGACAAGGCTCTCTTCCTCATCTGGGAGAGGAGGGGGGCCACCAGAAAAAAGTGCTGCATTCTTTCAATTTCAGATCAAAAGAGTGAACTGTGTGTGTAGACGTTCCACGGGTTCTTTTGGAAAAGGCCCGATTTTTTCAAAAGAACTTGCTAGTGCAGACGCAACCTAAGAGAAGAGAGCTGATGCTTATTTTCTTACCCTTCTGTATTGTAGACTGTGTTATGAAACTGTAGGAGGCAAGCACTTTTCTAAGACTCCTGAATTATTCAATTATAATAGGAGGAATTAAAGAAAAAGAAGCTTCACCTCAAAATTGTCTTGCTTTTGTCAGTTAAGATTAGGGCCTTAATAGTATTTCAGCTTGAGAATATATGTAACATTCTGAGCTTGGGCTATCTTACACCTGACTGACATTCAGAAAACAACATGACAGTTGTCTTTTAGGGAGAACATGCTTGCAGCAGGCAGTGGAGGAAATGTTAGGATAGCAAAGAATGCTGTGAGCAACAGAATATGTCAAAGTCCTTCCTAAGTCAGATGAAAATGTTTTCTTTGTGAGGAGGTGGATCAGATAACACTAGTGCAGGAGTAAAGCATGTTCAGTTGTCACAAATTATCGTAATTGATTGTTCAGCGTAAAAATTATTTAATTTAACATATCATTTGTTGGTTTCAAATATTCATCAGATTGCATTTGGCTGCATTTCTGACAGGTTTATTTACTTCAGTTATGCAGTTAACCATTCACAGTCTGATTGGTCACGTGACTCATATGGTAATATTACTGCTCCCTGAATGGATGGCTGAAACCTTTTAAAATAAGAAAATGTAAAGTGGCAAAAAACGATCACCACAGTTTTTGAACAAAAACGTAATTTGAAGATTTTTGTGCATCAGTAAACATTTGTAAATACCCACTACACTCATAATAAATAATATAATGCTACGAACAAAAACAAACTGAACACATCACGTCTGAATTTGCTTCATATGATACCTCATCAATTCTAGCCAGAACTTAGCATCAGTAAGATAACAAGAAGGTTGAATTAATGTCATAACTATTATAGGTCCTCCCAAAATGCAAAGTTCAAGTCTGGAGACAAATTTACACAGATTAGCAAAGAGATGATCAGTCCAGATCCAAACTCTCAAAGATGAAGGTATTCAGAACCGGCATTTTGGCACAGGTACGCTGTTTCTCTCTATTTTTGCAATTAACTCAGGAAAGTTGGCTGTATTTTAAAGATACCTTACTAATGACATAGGAACACACCACCCTGATGTTCAGTAAGAAAAACAAGTATGGTAGGCAACCAGCCTGGCTTAATGGAGAAATCGGTGGTGAGCTTAAACACAGAAAGGAAGCTCACAAGAAGTAGACACTTGGACAGATGACGAGGAAAAAGTGTAACTATATTGATGGAGAATGCAGGGATGTACTCAGGGAGGCCAAACATCAATTGGACATGCATCTAGCAAGGGATATAAAATGGAACAAGAAAGGTTTCTACAGCCATCTTAGCAATGAAAGGCTCGTCTGGGAGGGTGTGGGGCTGTTACTAGATGAGGGAAGTAACCTTGTGACAGAAGATGTGGGAAAAGCTGAAGTGCTCAATGCTTTTTTTGCCTCTGTCTTTACAGACAAGGTCAGCTCCCACAGGTCTGCACTAGACATCACAGAAAGGGAAAGAGATGAGCAGCCCTCAGTGAAGAAAGAACAGGTTAAGAACTATTTAGAAAAGCTGGACATGTACAAATCCAAGCGTGCTGAGGGAGTTGGCTGATGTGATTGCAGATTATCCTAGAAAATTTGTGGTGTTTGGAGGATCTCACGGGTGATTGGGAAAAGGCAAATGTAGTGCCCGTCTTTAAAAGGGGTAAGAAGGATAATCCAGGGAATTACAGGTCAGTCAGCCTAACCCCAGTGTCTGGAAAAATCATGGATGGGACCCTCAAGGACTCTATTTTCATGCACTTGGCAGAGAGGAAAGTGATCAGAAATAGTCAACATGGATTGACCAAGGGTAAATCATGCCTGATTAATCTAATCACCTTCTATAATGAGGTAACTGGCACTTTGGATCATCAAGCTCAACAGACAGTGATCAAAGACGATGTTTGGTTGGCAGCCAGTATCAAGCACAGAACCCCAAGGGTTGGTTCTGGGGCATCTTTTTTAATGATCTGGATGCGGGGATTTCTTGCACCCTCAGCAAATGTGTGGATGACAATAAACTAAGGGGAGAAGCTGATAAGATGGTGGGCAGGGATAGGATCCAGAGAGACCTAGACAAATTGTAGGACTGGGCTAAAAGAAATTGAGTGAGAGTTCTGTACCTGGGATGGGGGAATCCCAAGAACAGCTACAGTCTAGGAACTGACTGGCTAAACAGCAGTTCTGCCATAATGGACCTGGGGATTACAGTGAAGCTGGATATGAACCAAGAGTGTGCCCTTCTAGTCAAGAAAGCTAAGGCCATACTAGAGTGCATTAGTAGGAGCATTGCCAGCGGACCTAGGGAAGTGATTATTTGCCTTCATATGACACTGGGGAGGCTGCATCTGGAGCATTGTGTCTGGTTCTGGGACACCCACGCCTTCTCCATCAGGGAGAATGTGTACACACTGGAGAGAATCCAGTGGATGGTGACAAAAAAATGATTAGGGGGCTGGAGCACATGACTCATGAGCAGCAGCTGAGGGATTTGGGTTTATTTAGTCTAAAGACTAGATGAGTTGGCAGGGAGTTGATAGCAGTCTTCAACTTCCTGGAGCAGGGTTCCAAAGAGGATGGAGAGACAGACCGCCTGATCTGGTGGTTCTCAGCAGTGACAGAAGGCAGAACAAGGATCAATGGTCCCAAGTAGCAGTTAGGGATCTCTAGGTTGAATATTAGGAAGAACTTTCACTAGGAGAGCGATGAAGCTCTGGGAGTGGTTACCTAGGGAGATGGTAGAAACTGACTTCCCAAGAGGTCCTTAAGTTCTGAGTTGACAAAGCTCTGGCTGGGATGATTTAAATAGTATTCTATAAGAATCCTAGGGCCACTGGTTGAGGAGAAAACAGAACATTGAATAGTTGCTCGTGGAACACTGCTGATTCTGTGTACTAAACATGTTACCAGCCCTAGTAACATGGGTCAGCATTGCTATTTTAAGATCACCCCATAAAATATCCTAATGAACAGGAATGGTGTTAATTTTCTCCTTTAGGGAAACTCATTGAGCTCATTTTGTTTTATTTCACAGACTGAAGGACCACCAGAAAGTATCCCTTTCTGTTGATGTACATTGTTCCTGTTGGTCTGGGGCAAGGATATGGATGGGTGTCCACTGGTAGCCCCTCCGCAGTTGGGGAAGCCCAGGGTGCCAAATCCCATGACAGCATCCACATCCACCGGGCAGATGACCCTGCACAGCAGGATACTGTTCACGGCCCCCACCACCTGCAGGTGGGACAGACAACATGGGAATCTCAGGGGTGCCAGGGTGCTTGCCAGTTTCTCCCTCTCCCTCCAGATTCACCAAGAAACAACCCCTGCAATCATGCCCTCTCCTGGCTGGGCTTTCCAGGGGCAGGACAGAACACACCCTCCTGGGTGCAGGAGCTTGCATCTCCCTCACCCCTCATTCTCCAGGAATGCCCATCCCATCCTCCCACCTCCATTCTGGACCAGTGGCCTGCGACTGCCATACCTGCATGAGCAGGACCCCGACCATCGATTTCTCCATGCTGAACTGGCTCCCCACAGATGGGTAGCTGTCTGATGTGGCGAGTTTCCAGAGGGCAGTGGTGATCCTCTTCTTCAGGAGGAGGGAGCTGTGTGTCCTGTCAACACAAGGCAGTGGGAAGCCACTCACAGAACTTAAGGAAGGTTTCTTTCTTCAGCGTAAAGTTGTGGGGGCATTGCTGGTCCTCCCAGTGATTCCAGAAGATGTGCTCCCACCAGTCTGCACTGTTGTGCAGAAGCCAAATGCTGCAGGGCATAGCAGCTGGTCTATGATGGGCAGCCTCCAGCTGCTAGAACTGCTCCCCCAGATACCTGGACAGGGTCTGCTGCACAGGCAGGGGTTGGGATCCTGCAGGTCGTGGGAGGCAGCCTGCAGGATCAGAGCAACCAGAGCAGGTGGTGGCCATGCTTTGCTGTTCCTCAGAGAGGTGGGCAAGCCAGCAGGGCAACCTGAGAAGCAGCTGTCCAGGGGGGCATCTTTAAGTCTGAGCCTCAGATGCTCTCAGGCAGCAGCCACAGGAAGTGACTTTAGCCCTGGTGCCTTGCCTGAAGCGTTTCGAGAGGGCCCAACATCCGAGTTAGCATCCTAGCTGTGCGGCAGCTCCGTTACACAATAGCAGAGTGCTATTTCAAAACACACTTTGGGTGCACAGGAAACATTATTTTGAAATCACACTGCCTGGTGGACATACCCTTGTGTCCTGCTTGGAACAACTTTAGATAGCACAGGCAAGGGCCCCTCTCACACAGGCCAAGGTTCAGTTTAGTCTTTTCAGTCTTTCTGCTCTCTCACCCCTTTTCTCCCAGGGGCAGGGATAGGGACAGGGGCTTGCTATAGGTCCCCAGGGTAGGGAGCCCAGCACTGCTCCAGGAGCTCACTTCTCTGCTGTCCTAGCCCAAAGCTGGTCTGCCTCAGTCTTAATTGAAGCTCACTAAGGCTGTCCGCCCTTCAGAATTTCCTCCCATCCACTTCCGCGGTGGAGGGTTTTTTAAAGGCCTCTTATCAAGCCAGCAGTGGAGTTGGCTGGCCCCAGTTTGGCTGACCCAGCTCCCATACAGCTGCTTGTAATTGCCCTGCCTGTATTTAGCAGGTCCTTCTGGCTGTTTGGGCTGATGTTCTCCCCCTCTGAATGAGCCCTCTGACCTCGTCCTGCCACAGTAGGGGAAATCTCCAGATGAGCCATAGCACCATGTGTACCTCTCTCATTCAAGTCACTAGAAGTTCTGGGTATAGATCAATTTGCAGAATCTGTTCCCCTAGCACTAGACAGATAGGACAGATAAATTTTGGCCTAGCTGAAGTCAGTAGGAGTTTTGCCATCATTGACTTCAATTGAGTCAGGGTTTCACCTAGTGCTCTTAGTTAAAACAATATTCTCTCCCCTCCCTCTTTTAAATCACATGAAAGTGGGCAGCATGCAGGATATGTGTTAATGAAAGTATAGAAAATATGGAAAGCCATTTACCAGTGACAATAAACACATTGGTTTGTACAGGAATTAACACAGAGTAGATAAATTTCAACCCGGCCTCCCTTCTACCTGCCAAGCCACTACTCAGAAATCTCTTACTGGTTAGATCAATTTCTCAAGGTTTATAATGCCACTATTTGTCTAAGCACGGCCAAGGAACCAATGTTCCCTACAAGCTGAGCACTTAGGCGGCCACCCAGGAGACATTCAGGAGCCACCCAGCTGATTAGTAAAGTGCCCAGAGTAACCACAGTGGAGAGCATATGTTTCACTGGTGGTGCACATCCATGCATGCATTGGAGCACATAACAAAATTTATTCCACCGATGGATGGAAAAAATTAGAGGGAACCCTGGATGCAGCATGACTCATTGCTTTCTGACATTTAGTTGCTTCATACAACAATGTAGTCCAAGGATTTCAAAACATATTTAAAATTCTCAAGCTGATTTCAGCAACAGCCTATGTGTCAATTTTTCTCAGCATTATTTTACCACACACTGTAAAAATGTTATATAAACAATAGTCACCAGAACTGCCCATAGTAAATTAGAACTAACTGAAGCTTGAATGTTCTGGTTACTGGTGTTCAGAAGATTATTGACATAATCTGTGTGCAATTTTGTATTATGTTATTAATAATATTGTGTGCTGGGCTTGTTCAGATTTTTCTCTTATTCAGAAATTCGGAGTTTAAGAAAACATTCAGAATGGTGAGGATCCATGTAAGTGAAATATTTAATGTCTGTCAGTATTCATAAAAGTTACATTGTTTACATAGGGTTCATTTCTATATAATAAAAAGTTTATCTTAATGAAAAGGTTTTCTGGCAATCTTGTATATGTTAATTTCTTTAACATATGCTTTGGACATACAGCTAAATAGCAATATAGCTTTAAAAACTTTCTGCAAATAGTCCTTTGAACAATTACAAAAACCTCATTACTGAGAATTGGTTATCTTTACAGTTGCTTGTTGGCTTGTTAAATTCAGCTATGATTTGGAATGGGAAAAGATAAGCTCTTTCTAAGTACAGCCTTTTCTTAACAGTTCAACAAATTTGTTCATTGCATAGTGAAGATATAAACATCACAAGGTTCCATAAATTAAACTTTTGCATTCTAAAAAGTCATTGATGGTTTTGCATCCTATACTGCATCTGCTTTCCTGTGCTGACTTCATGTTGTTAGTTTTGTTGTTGAGGCTGATGGAATTATTAATTTTGTTTTAAATATGTCAATTATACACAACAAATGGAGAGAAGAAAATGAAACATTTAAACACCAAAGGAAATAATTTTACATTTTTCAACATTATTGCTACCTCATTCTTTTGATTTTCTATATATAACACGATGGAAAGGTATCATACTGCTTCTTTTAAAAAAATTAATTTAAATTAATGTCAACAGTTAGATATATGTTTACATGAAGTTAGCTATGTTTGCATCAAATAAAATGTTTATTAATGAAATCTATTTATTATACAAGAAACATCAAAGAGAAAATTCATCATACAGAAATGTACACTTTTGGTGACAGATGGAAAAGTGCATGCAGAGTTGTTTTATTAAAAAAAGTCAAAAACAATCATACTAAAATTACTGGGTTTTGATCCCTATGATCTTAATTAATGAAAAGTTTTTTTTTTCCTCTGAATTTACAATATGCCATTTAACAGGTATGACTAATACACATTAGCAAGCAGGCGAAATGAATGAATTGGAATTTTATTTTACAAGTACTTGTGCTTGACAAATGTGACTTAATTTTTTTAAAGAAGACTTGTCTTCAAATGTGGGCTGGGTACATTGCTGCCAGGTTGCTCTGGTTTTATACACAGTTTTTCTGAATTTGTTTTTTAATACCATACAAATTGTTTAAGCCTTTTGTTCTGATAATTAAACACCATAAAATAACATGTGTTTTCTTAACATTCAGGAAATGACATTTGAGTCTTTTATTTTATTTAAATTTTTTGGCTCAGTAAATTTTAACTGTATGATTATCATAACCTAATAGTGTCTTTGTCTTCACTGCAGTGGTTTTCCGATCAAACTTTCCCCTTCTTTTAATACTTTAGGGAATTTTCAAACGTCGGGATGTTTGGCTGTAATGCCCCAAGATTTGTTCTCCCTGAAAGAAATCATAGTGACAATTTATTAAACTACAGAGCAACCTGGCTTTTAGGGGTCTGCAATTCTAGTTTGTGTTCAATATACCTAGCATTAAATCTTGATTCATTTTACCATAATTATTTGTTATATTTCTCATGCAATTACTTTAGCTGATAGTTATCTGATTTTAAAAGCCTAAGATAAGGTTGCAATATCAAATCAGTGGGGCATTACTTTTCATGTGCAAAAAAGTACATTAACTATGGAGAAACTGAAAACCTAAAAAGAAATTACATTTATAAGCTTGTGTCTCCATGTTCACCACCATTCATTCATTCATTCATTCACTCATACAGAGTGCAAATGCAGAGAGACACATTGGTACAGGTGGACTTTAAATTAAAAAAAAACTGATGGGAAATAAAACTCCTTGGATCCAAAATGATTTATTCACACAAATTTAATAGGATATATCACAATTGTTTGGTCCATAAATATTTAGGGGAAATAGTTTCTATACAATGCATTTATCAATAAACAAAGAAACATGGACAATTTAGCTAGACCACTTACTGTACTATAAACACGAAGCTCAATATATAAGATTATTGAATTTATCAACTATATCTGAAAGAGTGCACAACTGCTTTCTATGACATGTTTGTCCCCTCTAACAGGATACACCATAAAAAGAGTTTCAGAAGTAAGAGGTAAAACAGTACAAAACTAGTGAGGTGTCAAAAGGGCTTAAAACAGTTAATTTAACAAACAACACATATATCCTGATCTTTCACAAACTTACTCCCAAGTTATATCATAAGGCACATAGTAGAACTGAGTTATAATTAGTCTACTTAATAAAGTAGATCTATAGTACCATATATTGTTCTGTCAAAGAACAAAATTTATATGTATCAATATTTTAACCTGTAAAAGTGTATTAATAAAGATCTCAGCCTTACCAAGGTTGTTTGGTCTGGTTAGTGGTAAATGCCCATAAGGTAACAGAAACAGGAAAAGTCAAGATTTAAGCTCCACAGAAGATGATAACCATACTTGCTAAATATATAATGGCAAACACACCTTTCTTCTATTACAGTGTTAACATCTCTTCCATCATCTTTTTTTAAAAAATAAGCTACTTTTCTGTGCTAATTTTCTAAAAACCCTGAGCAAAAGGTACAATAATGCACTTTAATGTGGGCAGTGAACTGTCAATACATAACCACACATTTCTACAGCCAAAGAGGACACCTTTAAAATATATTAAATAGCCACTTTCACCACCAAAAGAGAGACTTTATGTGGTCTAAAAAGTGGATACTATGTGCAAAGTTATTCTCAACAATCCACTAAAAGCAAGATGTAGATCTTGACTGGTTTTGTTTGTTTATTTCTGAGACTTTCCACAATCTAATTGTTTTTAACTATAATAAAGGGGAACAAATGAACATTCACCACTGCCCAGACCATTCAGACTTTTCGCTTAATTAAAATTAAAAAAGAAAAAAAGAAAAAGAAAGAAAAAAATTGCTATTGTAAACTAGGAAATGTATTTTGATCAGCATCCACAAGGGCTTCTGAGTTTATCTGCCTCAAAGCTATTCACTGCCAATTCCAAATTTCATAAGATTTCTTCTAATGCATTTTCGTTTATACAAAAGTTAAAAAACTAAAGTATATATTAGAAATATTAATGTACTAAACATTTAAGTTCATGTATTAAACAAAGTGTCTCATAGAATTTCATGAAACATCTAAAATAAAGTCAAAATAGCATGAACAGAATGTACTAAAATCATTTTCCTTAAACTTCTTAATAAATTATATTTTGCTTATTTCCATCTTCCCTGAAAAAATTTAATTTATCAAGAATTGCTTTACTAATAAATGCGTGCTTTTAGAATGTTCTCCTACACTCACAATGGCAAATCTCCCATTGGCTTTAATGGTACAGGATCAGAGCCATGTAGAGTGAATTGCTTTCATTTGTCACAATTGAAATCAGTAGCTTTTATGGCAGGGAGGGAAAAACGAACTGTTGCCTAGTCAATACTAAATTTTTTATTGAATTATTCAGCCATGAGACCCAATCCCACAAACAGTCATGCACCAGAGTAATGTCACCTGTGTGAGAAGACTCATTAAAAGCAATGGGATTTTTCATTTGAGTAGTTCCTTCAGTGAGTCTCTGCACATGAGTAAAGTTAACTCTGAAGCAGAAGGGTTTGGAGGATCAGGCTATTGGGTGTGCATAATGCACAATTCACAGATCGAGGGCTTGATCTTGCAGCCTTTACCTACATCCACACGCCACTCCCGTTGAGCCTCGTTCTGCAAGCCCTCCATTCATGCCCTAGTCCCATTGATGTCAATGAATATTCCACATGGATGAATGGCTTGCAGGGCTGGGTTAATTGACTTGTGTGGGAATTTTAGGTGCTCAGGGAATACAGGGTCAAGCTCATAACTAGTGTTTATACAAAAAGAATAAGAAGCTTTGACACTTGGAATGCCTCTGTCTATTCCAATTCCTAATTTGACTTTTTTCGTAGGTGTGGAAAAATAGTATGAATATTAAACAAGTATTACAAAAATAAAGTTAGAATTGGGACTCTGCAATTCCACAAATGCACAAGCAATCCTAGAGCAGCAAATTATTGGCTTTAAATGAACTGTCAGAGGCCTTTTTCTGATTATCAGAGTGGGAACAAAATTTTCTTCTCCTTAATCTCCCCCAAGATTCTGGAAATAAGTAATATACAATTTTAAGAGGCACTTATTAGAATGATTCACGAGATTCCTTTAATTGTCTGATAAATTTAAAAAACCGAATACAATTTATAGACAAAATATGTTCATGTATAATGGAGACATATTACTGCAAACTCATTTGCCAAGTGGCTGCAGATGCTACACACCAAGCTGTCTGTTTTCCCAAATATTTTGTGGGTTTGTTTAAAAAAAACCTAAAGAGTCTTGTAAATAATAATAAAGAAGAATAAGAATAAAAAGCTCAAATGTTAGAAAAGGTTCGTTAAGGTAGTTTGTGAGGGGCTCCCGGATTCGTGGCTGTCCAAGTTAGAGGTCACTGATGTCACTACAGTGATAGTGGGATTGGTCAGGTCTGTTAAAGTGGTCGCAGTGCCGGGTGGAGTGAGAGCGCCGCTGTCTGCTGAGGGCGGTGCCGGAAGTGACGTGCCATCAGCTTTATCGACACCCCCATTCTCCTGCCGCAAAAGGTTCCTTCTGAATTTGGCTCTTGCGTTTTGGAACCAAACCTGCAAACCAATCCCAATTGATTTCTTTACCGATGTTTGCTTTTTCGTTTTTGCTTTTGCTTTTATGTATTTTATGTTTGTTTTTGTTTGGCAAATCATCCACGCAACTCTACATCTTTGTTTGCTATGAATTTGTGTAATTTCTGTCTTACAAAGGCATCTGTACTCTAGGCCAAGCATGGTGGGTGCCAATTAATGGAATATTGAAGCCCATGATGAGGATTTCTTAGAGCAGCCTTGCAGAACTCTACTTACCCACTTATCCAAGGACAGTAACTTTTCAAATGGGCAAGCAACACATCCTTGGGGGTGAGGGGATGTTGTTCCACTGCCTAGCTCACCATGGTAAAGGATGAGTGAAAATGTTGTGCTTAGGCTGGAAAACTTCTGTGACTATCTTTAAAGTCTGAAGACTTGGGAAGGGGAAGTTACACCATCCCCTGCAGCACTGTTTTTAATAGGGATTTCCTAATCCTTCTCTGCCCTATAAAGCAGTGGGTTAATTTCAAATGTTTTAAATGATATGTAGCTCAGGAAGCAAATAATGTTAATAGATTCTCCTTCTGCCTCGATCATTGTCATTCCTCTGCACACAGCACTATATACCTCACTTTCACTTTACTGAGCTAACACACCAGTGGAGATTTTCAGCTATTTATATTTTAAAAGGGCTTTTTTTTAATTGGGAGTAGCTTCGCTCAGTGATTTGCACCTGGGCCTGCTAAACCCAGGGCTGTGAGCTCAATCCTTGAGAGGGCCATTTAGGGATCTGGGGCAAATTGATTAAAAAAATTGCCAGGGATGGTGACATGTCCTGCCGTGAGTGTGGAGGACTGTACCTGATGACCTCTGAAGGTCCATTTGGGTTCTATGAGACAGGTAGGTATCCATATATTTAGGCAGGGGAAAGACTAACTCTGGATTTTACTATGAAGGCCCTTAGTGATAGACATGGAGAAAGGAAGCAGTCTGGTCCTAGAGGGCCATACAAGCCAAAGCTTTTTTGCAATATCCCAAGGAAACCCAGTTTTTGCCCAACCAAGGGCCACCACAGCAACATAAAGGGAGCCCAAAGGTCCGCACCAGATTTGTGTGAAATGGAGCAGATTGCTTCTACCTCCTTCATATATCAGTCACCACACAGAGACAAATGTGGGGGTGCAGTGCCTCCCTTGCCGGAGCTTTTAGCGTCTCGAGATGAGGATGATCACAACCCACATTTTAGAATGCTGTGGGCTGAATCTGGGTGGTGAGCTATACACGGGACACCTCTGCCATATGGTATTTTACCCATGAAGTTCTCTGCACACCCACTAGGGAGGGACACTGCAATCTTACACTAAGACAAAGAGATATACATATAAATAAGGGAGATACTACTGTATTGGCAGGGGAAGGAGAGTTTTGTCAAGCCTTTGATGGTGGCTTCTTACCTGAAGAACTCGCTTGGTGAGGCCCGTTTTCTGGGCAAGTTGCTTGAGGTCCTTGGCGTCTGGGTTGTGATTGATAGCAAAGTAGGACTTCATGGTGCGGAGCTGGTGGTGTTTGAAGGAGGTGCGCATGCGCTTAGTCTTCTGGGAAGGGGGGTAAGGCTGCTGGTCTCTGTCCAGGTGATCTGCCTCATTCTCATTACAACCTGGTCAGCAAACAACATGACACAACAAGGAGTTGGTGGAGATTATTCATTATATGGTAGTAAATAAAACTAAAGCAAGTTTCTAGGATCACACACTCTCTTTGGAGAAGAAAGAGGAGATTGAGCTAATATTGTGTCAGGATGGGCAGGAGGTAGGATTTAGATTAACAAACAAAATCAGGAGGATGGCCCTTTCCTGTTCTTAACATTTACTATATACCCTGGTCTCACACCTGTTAAGGAAACAGTGTATTGAGGCCAGGGCAGACTTGCCGGCTGTTTCTACACTTCCATTCCTCTTTCGAAAGAGGCATGCAAATGATGGAAATGGGAAAAAGCAAATGAGGTGCAGATTTACATATCTGGGACCTTATTTGCATATTCTTCTTTTGAAAGCTTCTCTCGAAAGAAGAAAAGCCACGTAGATGCAGCTCTTTTGAAAGTAAACCCCATCTTCAAAAGAACCCTTCTTCCCTTGTGGGAAGCCTTGTCTTGATAAGTATAAATACTGCACTCTTTGTTGATATTATCCAGAATAAATGCATTTACATAGACCATTTTGCAGAATGGCCAAACACCAGACAACAGGGCTAAAGATCTGCCTTGCGTTGATGATGAACAAGGTTGTCAAAATGACCTTGCCTAAGAAATGAATTACACATTACGGCTTCATTGCTGTGTGTTGCACAACGCTGACAGTGCTGGGTACCACCCTGCCACTGGCTATGTTTGGGATAGAAATGACACAGATACTAAGAAAAATAAGTAAGTCATGCATGTTTTACCTTTTGGCCTGAAAAATACTGTTATAACTTTTCCAATTATATTTTACAAAATGACACGCCTGATTGTTAGATAAGAAAAGAACATGTTTTTTTAAAAATAAACATGGTTAAGAATGTATCTAATAAATTAGCCCTGGCAGTGCTAAAAACAACTTCCAACCCTCCAAAAATGAAAAACTCAAGCCTTCTCAGACCTTTGCTCCCTACTGAATTAAGAGACAAGTCAACATGCGCTAGCTGCACAACACATACATAAAGACCAGCTCACCTAGGATGGAAGAGATTCTAGCTGCAATTAAAGTCATATCTATTGTTTCAAATAAAGTAAACTGACAGCTCTGAAACCATCTTAATCTTAGAAATTTCCTTGAAAGTAATTTAGGATCAGGTTTCCAATGTTTTCACTCTTACCAAATAACACTTTATTTCACATGAAGTCCTACTGCATTCATTGTGGCTACGTCTACCCTAGAGAGTTTTTGAGACAAAACCTCGCCAAATACACTGTGCATAGTTATTACATTTAAACACCATTCAAAAGTGAGTTCTTGAGCAACAGCCATGCAAAACATTGCCCTAGGGAAAGAAAAATTTTGCCTCCATTTTGAGATGATTATACACCCTTTTCTCATCCTTGGACCCTACAGTTATTCTCATAATAGAAATTATTTCTAACATACAGCAACTAATATGGATCAAGTAAATATATTTCTAGGGCACATACCACTGATGTATCTGAGCCCCTCACAAACATTAATGACCTTAGCTTCATAACTCTCTGAAGTATTGTTACATCTCCAATTTACAGTTGAGAAACAGAGAAATAACGAAATTAAATGATTCATCCAAGGTCACAGAAAAAGACTGCCAGAACCAAAGACAAAACACAGTCTCCTAACTACTCCAGAGCCTCACCATAACATGCTTCTTCCTTTTTTTTTCAGATGTGTGCACCTCTATATCTATAGCCACACATTTAATCTAAGCAAGAGTCATACAATTTTTGTTTGAAAATACTTTTTTCTCCATTATATTGTCAAACTGGTTGCTGAATCACAGCTCATTTCATTCGATTTTTTAAAGTTGGAGTTGCAGAATAACCTACATCATGAATAGGGTGATAGATGTGTTTTGGTTAGGAAAGCCTCCTGATTGATTGGAAAGATTAGTCTTTGATTCCTCTTTGGAGTCTCTTACATTGTCAATTATAATCTAACTTTGAACACCACAAACGGTTTCTTTTGTATGTCTGTGTGGTGCAGCCTTTGAAATGTGATAACTTTTAGCACAAATACATTATGGGAATGTTTAAATCATTTCCTAGTACTCGCTTCTAAATTGAGTCTATTTCACAGTGAGTTACACCTAAGAGACAAACCAATCACAGAGCACTGGTGTCCATGTTCAGGAACACAGCAGGGTGTAAACTTGCAGATAACAGGTCTAAAGACACATACTTTGGAGTTTAGTAATGATCAGATAAATATAGTTCTTTAATGAGTTCTCAGCCTTTATCTAAGAAATAATCCTGCGTTCAGATGCCACTAGGGGTCACTGCCACACTCATTTAGCAGTTTGAAGATTTTGGAGTTTGAAAAGTAGTAGTAGAGTTGGAATTACAGCGTTTTAGAGATGAAATTATTGAATTTATTGAATCACTCCCACAGAGAAAACACTTTTTTCTGCCCTACCACATAACGAGAGTGATATTTAAAACCAAATACACTGTGTCTGACAAAACACTTTCACCTCATCCTTCCTGTCCCTTAATTACGTGTGCAGAAGGCCCTGGCATGGTGCAGCTACTAGCTGGGAGAGAGGGACCCTAAAGTACAGCTGGTTAGTTTCCCCCCGCTTTGGAAAGGACTTTTTAACTCCCAATCCATGTAAGTGTCCCGTTTATGTTTCAAATCTTGTACATTTATTTCTGTTCAAAGAAATATTTGTTCCTCTTTGGGGACAGTTACCGAAAAGAGCAGTTCTCAATCCTGAATCCAAAGGCGGATGAGGGAAAATGGTTCAGTGGCTGCCTACTGCAGAGATTTTTCTTTCTGTCACAGAGCCATGTGTCTCTATTGATAGTGCCACTTCATGCCACCCTCTAGCTGTCTGGCAGTCTGTTGCTTGATTGGCTGCTGGGGTGAAATGGTCAGTGGGTTGGCAGGGTCAGCACTAGCTCCCCTTTGGTTTAGAGGTAAAATGAATGTACTTCCTGGGGGCCCTGGGCCGGCACCGGCTTTTCACACACCCACCCATACACACCCTTACACACACATGCTGTGCCAGCACTGGCTTTTCACACACACACACACACACACACACACACTCTCCCTTTCTCTCTCTCACACACACACACACACACACCATGTGCCAGCATTGGCTTTTTCCTCTACCCCATGTGCCAGCATTGGCTTTTCACACACACTCACTCTCTCTCACACACACACACACCATGTCCCAGCACTGCCTTTTCTCTCTCTCACACACACACACACACACACACCATGTCCCAGCACTGCCTTTTCTCTCTCTCTCACACACACACACACACACACCATGTCCCAGCACTGCCTTTTCTCTCTCTCTCACACACACACACACACACCATGTCCCAGCACTGCCTTTTCTCTCTCTCACACACACACACACACACACACCATGTCCCAGCACTGCCTTTTCTCTCTCTCACACACACACACACACACACACCATGTCCCAGCACTGGCTTTTCATTCCCCCTGCCCCATGTGCCGGCGCCACAGTCCCTGTGCGGGTCGGAAGCGGCTCCCTCTCCCCCGGCCCGTCCTGGCACACGCCTGGCTGCCGGCCAGCCCCGGGGGCTCGTCCCGCCCATCCCGCACGTGCCGGTCGGCACCGCTCCCCCGCCGCCGCCGCCGCGTGCCGGGCCGGGCCGGGCCGGGCCGCCCCAGCGCCCGATCCCTGCCCCGGCGGAGCGGGACAAGCCCGGCGCCTCCGAGCGGGGCAGGGCGAGGGGACCCTTTCGGCGGCACCGGCCAGTCCCTTTGGCGGGCCCCGGCGGGCAGCGGGCGGCTGGAAGGGGCGCCCGGGCCGGTGGCGGCGGGCAGGGTTCGGAGCTGCCCCCGGGAAGCGGCCGGCAGGGGCTGCCCGCGAGGAAAGGCCCTTGGGTTCCCGCCCGGCCTGCGGAGCGAGGGGGGCCGGGCCCCGTCCCCACCTGAGCTGTAACTGACGAGGTCGACTCCCAGCGCGGGGCTCTTCCTCTTCCTGGGCCGCCCCTTCTGCACGGTGCCGGCGCCGTTGAAGTAGGGCAGCGCCAGGGCGCCGCTCTTGGCCGCCAGCTCGGGGTAGCTGAGCGGGTACTCGCCCTGCAGCAGGCTCTCGAAGTGCGCCCGGCAGTACACCCGGCTGTCCCGCATGCCGAAGTGGTCGCCCGTGCTCAGCGTCTTGTTGCACGTGGCGCAGGTGAAGCAGCTCAGGTGATAGACCGACTCCCGCGCTCGCATGACCATCTCCGAGGCGGAGATCCCCAGGTGGCAGCGGGCGCATCTCTGCACGGAGAACCTCCTGGGGGAGAGGGGGCGGCCGGCATCACCCCGACGGGCAGAGGAGGCGCTGGGCAGGGGAGGGACAACCCTGCCGGGGCCGGGGGCGTCACAGCCGGCAGCGCATCCTGCCCCGCCCTGCGCCCAGGCGGTTGGGGGCGCGGGGTGCCGGCCGCGCTTCCGGGCTCGAGCCGCTGGCCGAGGAGAAGCACCCGCCGGTCCCCAGCGGCGGCTTTGGCTTCGTCCTGCCCCTCAGAGCCGCCTGTGCCGCCGGAGCCAGGCCGCCGCCCGGTGCCCGAGCTCCCGAGCAGCTGCGCTGGCTGGGGAAGCGGCAGAGCCGCGGCGGCGAGAGCGAAGCTTCTCTCCAGGGCTGGGGCAGCGGGGTCCCCTCACCCGTCGGGCCCTCGGGCAGCACCCGCAGATTCCCTGGGGGAAGCCCGCGGGCTGCCACTGCCCTCCCGCCACGTGCGCACCCCCGGGGAGCCTGGGCGGGGCGGCCTGGTCCCTGCGGCTCTGGGGCGGGGGCCCGGCGCCGTACCTGTAATAATCCTCCTTGCAGTAAATGCTGCCGTCCTTGGCGAAGCAGGTGAGCTCGGACTCCAGGGCCAGTTTACATTCACAGCACTTCAGGCACCGCAGGTGCCACTGCTTGTCCACAGCCAGCAGGTAATACCTGTCGGAGATCTTCCCCCCGCAGCCAGCGCACAGGGCCGGCTTCTCGGGGCTCGGCGGGGGCATGTTCTGCGAGGCAAGCACAGCCGGGGTGAGCAAGGCGCTGGGGCCCAGCGGCCGGGGTGAGGCTTGCGGGCCGGGGCACCTCCGAGCCGCGGGAAGCCGGACCGGCCGCGCTGGCGTGGACAGAGCGGCTCCCCGGGGGGACTCCGGCCTGGGACGCGGCTCGCCGGCTTCGCCCGTGAAACCTCCCTTCACTGCAGTGCCGGCAGCTGGGGCCTAGGCCTGGCTGGGCAGCGAGCCCCGGTTGTTTCCTGGCCCGGGCCGGGGGAGGTCCCGAGCGGCTGTGGTTCTCAGATCGCACCTCTGGGTGCTGGGCCGCCCGGAGCGCAGGGGGACAGACCCCGGCTGCACTGGCCCGTGCGCCCCGGGGAGAAATCGGAGCGCGCTTCCAGAGCCGCCGCACGTGCCCACAGGCCCCCGGAGCAGCCGGGAAGGGGGAAGGGAATTAACTGAGAGCAACCAAAATGTCGGCCAGGGGTCCCGGCCACGGCTCCGTCCTGGGGGCCGCCGCCCGGGGAGTCCCGGGAGCAGAGGCGCGTCACTACCAGCGCCCCAGAAGTGAAAGCAGCGGGATCGGGCTACGGCAGCGCCGCAGCGCCAGCGGGGCGAGCCCGGCACGGCCCCCGGCTTCCCTGGCCGGCGACCCGAGCGGTGCACGGAGGGGGCGCGCCCGAGGTCTCCAGCCGGGGCTGCCGCGGCGGCCCCCACGCGCGCGCGCTGGGAACTCCCGGCCCTGCCCCTCGGGTGACTCGGCCGGCCGGGCTCAGCCCCGCGGCCTCCATTACCGCGCCAGCGCCGGCGCCGGGCCTGGGGAGGGAGGGGATCGGGCTCTCCGGGCCCGTCCCGTGCGGCGGCCCCGCCAGGGCGACTCCAGCGTCTCTCTTACCGCCTCCCGGCCGTTCATCGGGCCGCCCTTGGCCAGGCGGGCCTCGCTCTTGGAGCGCCTCTCCATCTCCTCCATGATGCCCTGGATGTGGCCGCCGGAGATCCCGTGGAAGAGCATGGCTGGGGGGCGCAGGGGGCGCGCGTTCTCCTCTGCTCTGCGCCCCACTATTTCCATAGACAAGCCCCGAGTCTCGAGAGCATCCGAGGCGCCCCCCGGGCGCGCGGCGGCTTCTCCCGCTCCCGCACCGAGGGCGTCCTGGAGAGGCGCGGAAACAAACAAGGGCGGAGGGGGGGGAGTGAGAGCAGCAACGCCCGGCGGGCGGGCGGCTCCCTGCGCTGCGGAGCGGGGCCCGAGAGCCGGGCAGGGCGCTCGGGGGCGCAGAGCCGCGCCGCGGGCAGCGGTCCCGGCTGCCGCGAAGTTCCCCGCGCCCGCAGGTCGGGTTCGGGACTGCCGCTCTCCGCGGCGCCGGCCAATTTGTGGGCAGCCTAGAGCCAGCCCATCTGTGGTGATGGGGGAGGAGGAGCCCGCGCCCCCGAGCCGCCGCCGCGGCTTTCACTCAGACAACAAAGACCTGTCAGCCGCCCCTCACCCCCCGCGACGGGCGGGCCGGCGGGGGCTGGGCCGGGGGTGGGCGCGTCCCTCGTCTCCCTTGGCCCCGCTTGGGGGGCGGGGGAGGGGGAAACTGTCGCGGGGAGCGGCCGGGCCTGCGGGCTCCCCCGCCCAGGGGCCCGGCTAATCCGCCCCCTGGCTCGGGGCGTCGCGCCTCGGGCTGGTTCCAGCCACGCAGCTCCCGCCCCGCCGCCTGGCACCGCGGACCCCGCGCGTCTCCCGCTCCCCACTGCCGGCCGGGGTCAGCCCAGCCCCGGGAGGCGGCCCCGCGCCGCAGGAGAAGCCCTGGGCGGGCCAGGCGCGGCGGGCAGAGGCTCCGGCGGGCCGGGCAGCTCCCTCGCCCTCCCGCTCGGGGCTCGCCGCGCCGCGCCCCCCCGCTCCTTTCGCTCTCCTCGGGGGAGAGTCCCGGAGCCCCCCCGCCCGGGCAGCCCAGCGCCCCTTCCCTTCCTTCCCCGCGCACCCCCGGGCAGCGGTTTCCCGCCGGACGGCTGCTCACTGCAGTAACGCGCTGAGCCCCTTGGGATGGAAACCAGCCGTGGGGCGGCCCGTGGGGAAGGCCGGGATCCCCCTGCCCCGGGAAGGGGTCCGCGTCGGGAGCCGCTCTGCTTGGAGAAGCCACTCGAGGGGCACGAGGCCAGGGCGAACGGGGCGGACTCCCCCCGGGCTGCGAGGGTCGTTTGATCGCTGCCCGGGGGCCCCAAACCGGCCCGGCCGTGGGAAAGGTGCCTCCCCCCGCTACGAAAAAGCAGCTAGAGGGGGTGAGAGGCGCGGCCCGGCCCGTCTGGCAGGCGCAGCTGCAGCAAGGGAGCCAGAAGCCAGGCTGGGGGCCGTGCTGGAGGTGGCCTTGCGGGAGGACAGGGAGCGGAGCAGGCGCGGTGTGGACGCGCCAGGCCGGCGGCTGGAGCGCAGAAGTTAGGGCGGGCCGGGCAGGGGTTAACGCCTCTCCTGGGTGAGAGCTGGCGGCGGGGGCGCCCGGCCCTGGCCTGAGGTTTCTCTCCGCACTTCCAGGTGCCAAGGCCCCCAGCGGGCCGCCCCCCGGGGCTCCGGGAGGAGGGAGGCGCTGGGCCCCGCAGGCCGGGCTTGCAGACGGGAGACGCCCGCCTTTGCAAGAGACAGGCGCGCCCAACGCCCCCGGGCTGGGCGTGCGGGGCCCTCGCCCGACGTGGGGCGTCCTCCCCGCAGAGCGCGGCCGGGGTACTCCAGCCCCTGCCCTGAGCCCCAACAACCTCAGCGCCTGGAGAGGCGAGTGCGGTGCGAGCGGCCCCCAGCCCCCGGGGCTCCCCAGCGCCGAGCCGCAGGTGCGGGACGCGTCCGACCCCGCCTGGAAGTCTGGCCCCGCCTGGCTGTTTCCGTGGGGGGAAAGGGGGCGGCCAAGCCCTCCTGTCTCGGGGCGCCTGGGAGCCGCCCCGGGGCCGGCGGTGGGCGCAGGGAGCTGTGGAGCGGGGGGTGCCGGTGGGGAGGGGGAGACTCAAGGCAGCCCCCCAGGGAAGCCCCAGGCCGAGGGAACCCCGGGGACCCGCTGGGACTCCCCTTCCGCCGGCGCTCCTTGAGCCGGGCTCAGCCCGGTTCCCCTACCTCGCCTAGCGGGAAGCCACGCTGCCCCGGCTATTTGCAAGCCCTGCTGTGCCATCCCCTTAGCTCGCTGCCCAGGCAGAGGCCGGAAGCGGCCAGACAGGGTCTATTGTTCCGACGGAAGCCAAACGCCGCCCTGCCTCTGTCGCGATACGGATCGCGATCGCCTCCACGCCCCAACCGCCGCCCCGCCCCGCCCCGGCACTCCCACCGCGCTGCCCTCCCACGCGGGAGCCATTGCCAGCCTTGTGCTGAGTCTGCGCTCCGGGCCCACTTCACGCGTGGGAGCCGGAACCTTTTGGCCTCGGGCTGCTGCTTCTGCGCCCAGCCACGCGTTAAGGCCTGGCGGCTAACGCCGGGGCAGGCGGGTAGCCCGGCCGGCGGGATCTCCAAGCGCAGTCGGCCTGAATGAGGCGTTGGCTGGCGCGGGGCAGGGCCAGGGCCAGGGCCAGGGCCAGGGGGTGCGGTGCTGCTCTGGCAAGCCGGGCCCCAGCCACCCCCCGGCAGCGCTACACGCGCCCCAGCCTTTCTAGCCGCTCCCTGCTGCCGGGGATCCAAAGGAACTGGCCACCCCCCGATCCAGCCGCGCCGGGCCTGGCGCCCGGGGCGCCCGCGACGCTTCCCAGCCCCGCCGCCGTTCTGTGCTCCGGCAGGCAGCAGCTGGGGAACGCTGCTCTCACCCGGCGGCCTAGCGGGCCACCCGGCCCCCAGCCCGCGGGTCAGGCAAGCCGGGCCGGCACCCAGGGGAGCTGCGCCTCGTCCCAGCTCGCCGGCGGGGCCCTCGGGCGCGGCCGCTTTCCAGCTCCAAAGGAATCGCGCTTTCAGGAACGCGGCGGCCGGGAGCAGCTCCGCTTGGCTGTCGGAAATCCGCCGCCTGCAGCCGCACACGCCGCCGCTGAGCAAGCGGCGGGCAGAACTGGGGGACTGGTGCCCCAGCACCTCTGAGGCCCCAACCCAGCCTCCCGGGGCGCTCGGCCTTGGGGAGCCCAGCCCCAGCCCCAGCGGCTACAGCCCAGCGCGAGGGGAGAGCCCAGGCAGAGCCAAGCCGGCCGCGGCCCGAGAGGGGTGATGGCGGTTCCACAGGAATGCCAAAGGCAGAGCCAAATGGGGCAGTAACCGCAGCCACAGCCGCATCCGGGCAAGGAGCCGGCCCGGCCCGGGCTGTGTGCGCGTCCCTCGCCTCGCCTGCCCGCGGCTGGGTTCTGCGCCCTGCTTGTGATCGGAACAGGGGCGCACGGAACCTGGGTGGTTGCACCGGGTAAAGCAGCTGAAAATCTCCCCCCGCCCTCGCCTGGCTCAATCCCCAGGAAAACACCCGCGGGCACCCAACCTCCCTGCCAGGACACCTGGGGCCAGGCCCATTGTGTGCTGCTCCGAAGAGGCAGGCGGCCCCCGGGAGCTGCAACCAGCCGCCTCCTCCGGCGGGTTCTTACCTTGAGCCCTTGCGGCTGCGCTGCGCGCTGCGCCCTCCTCACCGCGCGAGGGTCTGGTTAGGCAGCAGGCGAGCCGCTCCGATCCAGCCGGTCGATGGAGCTTGTGCCGTGTTCCCCGCCGAGCCTCCCTGTGTTAATTAAAACCAACAAGCTGCTGGGTGCCAAGAGCTTCCTGCTCTCCCTCTTGCGCGCCACAGCCCGGCCCGCGGCCTTGCCGGGGGCGTCTCCTGGGCCCTCTGCCCCGCCGGCGCGCAGCGCTGCCCTTCCCTTTGCGGGGTGCGCTTCCGCTGCTGGTTCCGAACGAGCCCTGGAAAAACAATAGTCTGCAAACCCCACCCCGCAGAGGCAGCCGGCGTGCGGGGTTTCCCGCTCCCGCTCCCCCGTAAGCTCTGCCCCCTCTGTGCTCAGCGGAGATGCCAAGCGGAGCTGGTTGTAAATAACACTGCTCAAGCACATAACCTGGGAGGGTTGTGTGCGGGTTTGCTCGGGGCTTTGCAAGCCGCCGGGGCTGCTCCAGCGCTGCACGGAGAGCTCCCCAGTCCTGGCATCAGTTCCAGCCGCGCCGGTTCACGGCACTTCTCCGAGGGACCCAGCCCCGGGACGCAGCGAGCCTTGCCTCTGCCGTGCGCAAAGCCCCTCGCACGCGGAGTCCCTCCCCACCCACCCAGCAAACTCCGGCCGGCTCTGCTGGGACCCGACGCGCGCCTCGCCAGACCCGGTGGGACGGGCGGTCCCTGCGCTACGGCGCGGCCAGACCCCGGGGAGCTGGCAAGCAGCCGCCGCTTTAGCAGCAGATGCCAAGAAGGATCGAAACCAGGGCTCCTCGGGCGAGGGCACGGCTGGCCACGGAGCCACTGACTCAGCCCCAGACAGCACTGCGGGGAGCGTCATCGCCCTTCCAGGAGCGTGGCGAGCCCCCGCGCACCGCCTGGAGCCCTGGGGACGCAGCCTTGCGCTTAGGGGGCACCCAGCGCGCACGCCTCTTCCCCACCCGTTATATACAGGGCGGCTCTCCGGATGGGCTTCCCGTAAGGAGCCTGGCGGTGGGCAGTGGGGTCTGGCCCGGGAGCAGAGAGGTCTCCTCCCTTTCTCGTGTGACACACAGCTCCTCTCGCCGAAGCGACGGGGCCATGCAGTGCACAGGGCCAAGGCGGCTCTTCAGTCGAAACGGCACGGAGCGCTACTGCTCGCCCAAAGGCGGGGGCAAAGCGCCTGGGCCGCGGTAGTCTGGCAGCAGCGCTAGGGAGCGCAGAGCCATTCGCTCCTGCCGCGCCAGACCAGGTGCTGGGCCAGAAAGGGGCGAGGGATCAGACGCACTCGGGCGGTTCTGCAAGTTCCCTGGCGTGCCTCGACTCTCGCAGAGAGAGAGAGTGTGTGTGAGTGTATGTGTGTGTGTCAGTGTGTGTGAATGTGTGAAAGAGAAAGTGTGTTTGTTAGACAGTGTGTGTGTGTGTGAGAGCGAGCGTGTATGTGTGTGTCAGAGAGCGTGTGAGACTGTTGTGAAAGTGTGTTTCTGAGAGTGTGTGTGTGTGTGTGAGAGAGAGAGAGAGAGGGAGAGCACACGGCTGCTGGAGGGAACTGAGTTCGTATCACCGCAGTGACTGGCACCACGTCCTTCCCAACGGGAACCCCGTCAACCCAAAGCGCGGTGGGAAGGGCTCGCTCCCGTTGTACTGAACAGACCCATCCCTGGGCCTTACAGCGAGCCAGGGGGCTTATGTGACAATGCCTTGAAGCACCCTGCTTGAAACCGGGGTTTGGGGAGCGGGGCTTGTTAACTCCCCTCCCCGCAGGCATTTCGCGTGGCTCGGCAGTAAATACCCCAAGCTCTCCCTACAGCCGCACGTCTGAACGCACGGACTGAGCCGGTGTCAAGGAGGGAGAGAGATGAAACCGCTGTAAAATCGAAACAACGAAAAGCCCTGGGGCCCCTTAGCGACGAACAGCTATTTTGGAGCCTAAGCTTTCGTGGGGGCTTTTTTTTTGAGGGAGCCCTCCTGTGGCTCAGCTTGGTTTGAAACCACGCATCAGAAGGGAGCCGGGTGAATCTGTATCCGCAGAAACAACGAGAAGTCCTGGGGCACCTGAGAGACTAACAGATATTTTGGCGCATCAGCTTTCGTGGGCAAGCCCACGAAAGCTGATGCGCCAAAATATCTGTTAGTCTCTCAGGTGCCCCAGGACTTCTTGGTTTTGCAGCTGCGGACTCATCCGGCTCCCTCGTAGTACATAACACGAGAAGTATTTTTGCGGGATGGCTATTTTGGGGGCGGGTGAGAAAACAACCCCGCAGCGTTTGCCCGCCTGGCCTTAGGGAGCGGCAGGTGTATTTTCTTTTCACCCTGTGCAAGGAGGTGATCCTTTTGGCAGGGTTTTTCATGGACTCCACCTCGAAGCAGGGAGCTTAAAGCCGATGGCAAGGACAGCCCTGAATACCGAGCAGCTGTAATTGCAGCGGCCGCGTGTCTCCATCTGCCAGGGCCGGGCCTGGTGCTGGAATCGATGCTGCAAACAGCTAGTCCGTTCATTTCTTGGGACGCCCGCGCTTCCCGGGTCTTCTCCTTTCTGCTCCCGTCGAAGGAGCCTTTTTTTGCCGTGCTCCGGGCCCCTGTCGGTGCGGCTGTCGCCGGCCCCTCTCCGCCTCAGCTTTGCTCCTCTCCAACCCAGAACGGGGGCGAAGAGAACCGCTCCTGCATTTGATGTGCCCCGGGGCGTTGTCCTTCCCACGCGCAAACCACACCCAGAGGAGCCTGCGCGCGATTTCCCACCCCCTTGCCGGCTTTTAGCCAGAAAAGCACGTAGCATCTGTACGTGCTCTTCTCCCACTCCCCGCCGCGAGGCCGAGGACCGAGCAGGGCTCGGCTGCGTCACGTCTGAGCAATGCCCCCTTTGATGTCCTTGATATTATCGCCGCGGAGTGGACCGAACCGCAGCGCGCACGGGGCAATTCCGCTGCTCATAAGAGACCCTAGAGCGACGGGTCCCCCCCCCCCGGGCGGACAACAAAGGGAACCGGTGCCTGGCGGCTCCTTAACTTCCAGCGACGGGATTGGACCGGATGGCGCCCTGGGCGGCTCTGCGGTGCAGCAGCTCCGTTCCTGGGGGCTTTTTCTCGCCTGCTTTTCCCCGCCACAAAGCTGCCCCCCCCCCGCGTGGATTTGCAGGCAGGGCCTGGAGCGCTCCGGACACTCCAGCGCCGCTGCGCGCCGTTTCCCATCCGCAATGCAGCTCCGGAGCGCGGCTCTCCAGTGCCGGCGCGTAAGGAACGAGCTGAGTGCGCCAACGGAAACCCACTCGGGCGTTTCATGCCGCCAGGAGGCTGCGCTAACGTTCAGACGACCTAAACCTTAGCATGGGGGCCCAGGCGGCGTTGGAGGGCGGGTGTCGAGCCACTTCCCTCCACCCCAGCTGCCAGGGGAGCCACCCGGGGCACCGCGCAACTGCCAAGAGTTGCTGGTCGCGAGTGCTCCGCAGCCCCCAGACCTGGAGGGAGGCGGAGGGGAGAATCTGTTTGTCACAGCAGCTCAAGGTAACCCCCCCCACGGGCCTTTTTCTAAGTTGGAGCTCCCGGGGCAGGTGGGGGGGGGAGGGAGATAACCCGGCTCGCCCAGCAGATCGGAGGGGAGGCAGGCAGGAAGGAGCCGCCTCGTCAGGTGCTTGGTGGGGTGGGGGGTGGGGGGTAGAAATGTTCACCGACCCGTGGAAACCCGAGTCAGCCCTGGGCGGGGGAGAGTCCGCCTGATGAGAGCCAGAAAAACAGGAGAGCGGAGGCGCAGACGGCTGCTGGGAAGCGGAGCAGGATTTAAACTCGAGAAGTCCTGGGGCACCTTAGAGGCGAGCCGATATTTTGGAGCATCAGCTTTCGTGGGAAAGCCCACGAAAGCTGATGCTCCAAAATATCGGCTCGCCTCTAAGGTGCCCCAGGACTTCTCGTTGTCCTGCGGATCCAGCCTCACACTCCTCCCTGCCGGCGCGGGTCACCGCGCGAGGGTTTAAACCCAGGCTGAGCCGGAGCCTTTCCCCCCAGCAGCGGTTAAGCACCTCTTGGGCGCTCAGGAGTATTTCCCGGCTCTCCTCCCTTCCCTCCCGGTTGCACCCAGCTTGCCCGCCTCTCCGGCGGCGGCCCCGAGCGGACTGACAAATGCGGGGAAGGCAAATTATTCCCAAAGGCCAAGCCAGCTGCGCCCCCCTCCCGCCCCGTAGACTTTACCTGGTCACTGTGCGCCAGGGGAGCCTCCTTCAATTTTCCACCCAGGGCAGCACCGCTCCTTTCCGCCGGGCGGGGAGGGCCGCGGCGTGCGCCCTGCCGGCCTTTCGGCCCCTCCGAGGTGGCCCGGAGCCCGTCTCTTCGGCCCAGCCTGGCGGAGGAGCGGCGTGAGGCTGCGCTGGGAGGGGGGTTTCATGCCCCCGCCGGGGGACTTCGCCCGTCGGCGCGCGGGGGGGAAGACAGCGCGGGCCGTTCTCCCGGGAGCGGCCGCCAGTCGCAGGCCGCGCGCAGGGGCGAAGCGTGGGGCTTGGACATTCCCGCTGCCCCAGGGCGCCGGGGCGACGCTTCCAGGTTCCCCCTCGCAGCCAGCGGGGTCAATAAAACCGCCCTCGCTTGGCCGCCCCCATCAGCAACGCCCCCCCCCCGCGCCGTGATCTACGGCTCTGCAGGCGCAGCGGGCAGCAAAGTGGAGGCCAGCCGAGCCCTCCCCGCCTCGCTCGCCTGGCTTTCCCAGCGTGCGCTCGGCTAGGAAGGGTGGGTTGCACCGCTCCGCAGGGGGAAAGGGACATCCCTCCAATGGCGCCTCCGAAGCACCCGGCCACGCGCGGGCTAGTTGGGGGGTTATTCCCACTGCCGCGGGTGCGGGTAACCCGGCGTCAGGCACGGGTATCTCGCTCGTCCGGCAGCGGGAGGCAGGGAGGACGGGGCCTCCCCGCGGCACTGCGGGCCAGGTGGGAGCAAAGGATGGAGCCGCTCCTCTGCGGTCAGCCTGAGCTTCGGCCACTGCGGGAGAAACAGAGCGGGGCAGTAGCCCCCGCAATCACACGGGGAAAGCGCAGCCCCACTTCCACTGACCCTACATATTGGATCGGTTGGTCTCCTGCGCCCTCCGGCCTACGGGAAAATAAGCCTGGCAACTCCCGGCAAACGGGCCTCATCAGCGCCCGGGGGCCGCTTCCCGAGGATCTCCTTCCCACGGGAAGCTTCTGCCCCGAGCCGCGCCGGGCCAAGGAGCAGCGGACACGCCGGGCTGTCCGCGGGACGCAGGAAAACACTCGCGGCCCCTTGGAGAGGCGTTTGCAAACGTCGCGCCGAGCGAGCCTCTCTCCAGAGGCAATTCGGGCGTTTCCAGCCCCAAGGTGCCTCGGCCGCGAATCCCAGCGCCCGGGCGGGGGAAGAAAACTTCTGCAACTAGGAGCCAACGGGGACGGAGAAGTGCGAAGTTGCGGAGAAATGGAAATCTCCGGGGTGTTTCCCCCCGGCCTCTCTTCTCCTGCTCCGTTTTCCGCAGCATCGCCATTGCGTTCACTAAGGGGCAATCGTTCCCTCGCTGAGCTTCAGCCGCCGCCCGCCCCAGTCGGGCGACCCGGAGCAAGAGCAAGCGATTCTTCCGGCCCGAGCTCGCCAGCCATTGAAAGCTGCAAGGCTTTTGCTGTTTGCTTCAACCGTGCTCCGCGCGCAAAGCAGCAAACTCCCACCTCTCGGCGCGAGCCTGAGTGCGAACCCGGGGCGGCAAATGCCACCGATTATTTACCCCCCCACGCCAGCCAATCCGCCCCCCCGCCTGAGCCCTCTTAGAGCACAAAGCAGATCCCCAAACACAAGGCTAGAAAGCTACATTACGCCTAGGGCCAAATGGCTGGTTCACGTTAGCTCATTCCTGTAAGAGGAGAAGGTTTGTCCGTGGCACGCGGCTTCTTCTGGTGGGCATCTCGTGCTGCCGACAGGAACACAACTCACACCGCACAACCTGCGGCGAACAACGCCTGTGAAATTGTCTCAGCGGCCCCAGGAGATAAGGGGGACCTGAAATGTTGCAACGTCCTATTTTAACGTGAAGAAAATCCGCCCCCCCGCCCCGACCTTTCCGGAACTTAATGTCCTTGGCTTGTCTCAACTTCACGGGAACCTGCCCGAGAGCTTTTCGGGAAGGCAGCGCTGCAAATGTTTTCAGCTCCTCCGTGCTGCAAACGAGGGGGTCCTACTCACACGCCTGCACGCAGAGCAATGCAAGCGGGCCACTCCGCTGGACACGAAGTAGCCGGCGGCTGGAGCCGCAGTGTTTTGCAGGCCAGGCTTTGACTGACACACACACACACGCACACACGCACACGCGCGCCAAAGGGAGCTCGTTTTCGTTCTCCCCAGTTTTTGCAGCTCTTAGATCTCAAACGGGAAGTTCTTTGCCAGCCTCTGCCTCGAATCCAGCCGCTTAACCGACCCCGGCTCAGCGGGTGAGCCCCGATTAAATGCATTCCCACCCCGACTCCGGTCTGCCCCTCACACGCTGTAACTCGGAGGGAACTGACAAATGACGAGATCAGGACATCTCCGCGGCACGTTTGACCATCGCTCCACGCGCAGCCCTCGCCCTGTGCCCCCGCGGAGGTGCCTGGATTAGAAGCTAGCGAAACGATGCGCAGCTCTCTGGAGGAAAACGGACTTTCCCCCGGGGCCAGGCTGCGCTCGGAGCTGCAAGAAGGTGTAAATCTCTGGCGCGGAAGAGTCTAATCAAAGCAGCAGCCGCTGCTGGGGAGGGACTGGGACCTGTTTTCCCCTCTTCCTCTTCCCTTTCGACATGACACAACGTTGGGCTTTCTTCCGCCACCTTCTTCCCCTTTCCCAACGGCGCTCGAGCTTTCCCCGGTGTTGTAACTGAGCTGAATGGTTACAAAGCGGTGTGACCTTCGCAGCGCTGCCTGATCGCAAGCCGCTTTCCCCCAGCCGGCTTCGAGGCTGAGAAGTCAAACGGCAATTTACCCACGTGGGGCAAGTGTGCGAGTATTTTCAATGCGAGGGAAGGTAAACACGTGGCTGGCCAAGGCGCCGTGGAACCGGTTAGGTGCCCTTTGGACCGGCCTGCCCAGCCAGCGACCTCTGCAGCAATGCGATGGCCCCGGGGAGCGCCGAGGCGCCAGGGTTTGCTCGGCGCTTGCCGCTCTGGACACGGCTTAGAAAGGCTGGACCCGAAGGACGCTCCGCCGCGGAGCGAGGAGAGACCCAGCGGGACGTTTCCTTGGTCTCCGCAGGGACAGGCGATCCCTGCTCCGGGCCGAGCCAGAGGCCCAAAGGGGCCAGAAAACCTACTAAGCCCCGCTCGGCCGCGGCAAAGGCAGCGCGCAGGCGGGAGAGCTCCCGGAGCGGTGCATTTCCCGGGGCCGTGCAGCGACCACCCGCTTCCAAAGCCGATCGCGCCGGAGCCGAGGGCAAAACTCTGCACCCGGCCCTCTGGGCTCTCGGGCACGCTCATCGCATTGAGTGCGGGCGGGGGAGGAGGGGCGCGCGGCCTGGCCCAGCCCAGCCCAGGCCGAGGTGCTCGGCGCTGCACATCTGTGGGCGGTGAGGAGAAGGGCCACCCGGGGCCACCCGAGGGCGTGGCGCAGAGCAAGGGCAGGAGGCCGCGTACTGCTGCAGCCAGGGTGTGCTGCTGCCCAGTGGGCCCAGCGGGCTGCTGCTAGTACCCCGCCGCAGCGCACCGGACAGCCCGACGCAGACTGCCCCCTCCCTTCGCCCTGCGCTGGGAGCTGGGTCCCGCTCAGCCCCTCTCCGCGCCAAGGAGACCGGGGCGCCGACTGCTGGAGGCCGGGGCTGAGTCACTGACCCCGTCGGCGCCCCGCTGGCGGGAGACGGTTGCCCCCCTCTGTGCACAGCCCGGTCGGGGCTATCCGAGCGGAGGCCGGTGGCGGGCTGGGCAAGCGGGTCGCGGCGCCCCCCAGTTCTTCCTGGGGCACGTCTGACCCGCGGGGCCCAGGCCCGGAGCGCCCCCGCCCCGGGGCAGGGCCCGGGCTCTGCGGGAGCTGCCGGGCTGGGGCCAGGAGCGCTCAGTGGGTGACTTGGTTCCTGCTGTGGGGCCGGGCCGGGCCGCTCAGTGGTGCGCAGAGCGGGCGGGGGCAGCGCCGAGCCCCGCACCAGCCCGGCCCGGGCAGCCTGAGCGGCCTGGCACTAGCTAATGGAGCGCCAGCGCTGGGCCCTGGGCCGGCAGCTCCCGGCGCCCGATTCACTCGCTGTCCCCCCGCCCCCTGGCCGACGTGTGCAGCGGGGAGGGGGGCAGGGACAGCCAGCTGCAGGCGGCGCGGGCACGGGCACAGGCGCTCCCCCGGGCGGGCCTGCAGCGCGCAGCCTAGCGGGACCGCCAGGAGCTGCAGCGCCGCACCCGCCAGCGCCCCGCCGGCCCCAGCCGGAAGCGGGGGACTCACCGCGCGGGCCTCCAGTTGCAGCGCCACGATCCCCGCCGCCGCCCGCTCCCAGCTGCTCGGGCTGCAAAGAGGCGCTCAGGGAGGCGAGCCCCTGCCCCGGGTCCTGGCAGGGACGCGGCCGAGGTCGGGAGCTCGGCCCTGCAGCAGGCACGCGAGAGCCCCAGCCCGCCGAGGGCTGGGTTCCTGGTGCATCTCGCCGGGGCAGGAAGTAAGTCTGGGTCTCAAGCCCTGACTGGGGGGCTGGGCTCCTGCGGAGGCGCTGCCGGTCGGCGTCCACCGGGCGAGGCGGGAAAGAAGAGGCCGCAGCTCTGCTCCTAGTGCTGTCCCCTGCCGCTTGTCACGCGCCGGCCTCCTCCAAGGCCGGGGAAGGCAGCGGCAGCCCTGCAGGGAGCCTGTAGCCTGGCTTCTCTTGGCTGCCTGGACAGCTCCTAGCGGCCCAACCGGGCCGCCCACTCCAGGAAGGCCCTTGGAATCGGTGCAATAGTGTCCAGGTCCCTGCAGGTGTGACCCATTGTATAGGGACGAGGGGGTTCACAGGCAATGCGTAATGATTGCATATTGCTGCTAAGCAGCGTTCTGGCCAACTCCTGCTGGCACCTGTGGGATGCATTTGCGAGGTCACAGCCTTGAAAGGAGAATACTAAATAGGTCTGTTTGCCATTTTGTGTTGGAGCACTTCTTAGTAGCTGGATTTCCTGGCTGGGCGAGGAAGTGACTGTCCTGCTCGAGACACAGCAAGTGGGCAGACAAAGTCGGCTGCTGCCTGAGATTCTGCAGTGAAGAGTCACAAAATGCTCTTTGCGCAGGTTGCAAGGCTTTCAAATGGTCACCCCTTTGGTAACTCAGCGGCAACCCCAGTAAGGACCTTTTCTGTGCAGTGATGGCTGTACATCTGCCAAATGTCCTCTTCAGTCTTACCGGGGGAACTCATAGCCAGGGTGCCTCCTGCTGGGCAATGAGGGAATTAGCTCATTCTCCTCAGTGGAGCACCTCTGGCAGTGTGTTGTGTACTCCCCACTCTACCTTGTGCTCTCTTCAGAAGCCTTGTTACTCCCAGGATTGCTGGGTCCTCTTCAGAGCACAGCCCTCAGCAGTGCCCACTACAGTCCCTCGCTCCCTTCCAGGGGCCCCAGCAGTCCTAATTCAGGGTGCCTGCCAATATGGCCAGCTGCAGCCTCTATCTATCTCTGTACCCTAGGGGCAAGCCACTGCCCTGTTAGGCAGAGTTGGTGTGGCTAAGTGTGGTAGAAGGGGAAAGCAGAGGCACTCAGGCCTGCCCACTACTCTAAGTCCCAGCCCAGGGGACCTCAGGGACCCTCTGACCGCAGCTTGGTCTTGCCCTCTTCCTCTTTCCCCATCACTGCCTTACTCCCTGGGTCATTTCCACTGTGACCCCTTGCACCTTCGGGACCTCTACCTGAGGGCCCACAGTTTGGCAGGGGTCAGGCTGGAAGTTCCCCAGGCTCCCCTTAGCCTACCAACCACTGCCCTATGTTAGGTACTAGCTCTCTCTGAGAGTTGGTCCTGTACCTTCCCTGGCCAGAACCCAGCTACCAAACTCTACTGGAGCAGTTCCTTGTATACCAGCAAGCTGCCCTCTGATTGGATCCCCCCAGAAGCCCTTCATCCATTGGCAGGGTGCCGGTCAGATTCTCTCTGTCTTGCCTTAGTTTCTTCCTTGTAGTGCCCCACTACACAGTCATTTTTGTGTTCTCAATTGTATTAAGGTTAAAGTTAATTGTATTTTTCTTTTTTTATTTGAAAAAATAAAAGGACAGCATATCAACTTACAAACATCACATATTTTAGTCCACAGCATAAGAAGATCTTGATCCTTGGTATTGTTAGCTCATGACATGAGTGTCCCAAATTGTATCACTATATTTTAAAATGTTTTATAGGTTCATATAGCTCTGTTTATGATGCTTAGAAGTATCAAATGCATATAAATATTGCATCTACGCTGAAAAATATAATTTATCATCTTTCCCATAACATTCTTTAATTTAATTAGTAAGATGAGTGTAACAACCTGTACTGATTATATAATAGTTACAGCTCACACAAATAACCCTACAAAAAGTCCTGTAGCACCTTAAAGAATAACAATGTAATTTAACATATGATGCGGTTTCATGGCACAGACCTTCTTCACATCTGGAGAATCCTGATAACTGAGGTGAAGAGAATTTAAAATAAAGATGGGAAAAAAGAAATAAAAACTGACAAATCAGCTAGATTGGACAGAAGGAGAGGGAAGGGAAAGAAAAAAAGATTTGTGCAAGGGTCTGTTAAGTTAAATGGGCTTCCTGGGGTTACTGCAAATATCAAAGGTGGGGAAATTGTCTTTGTAATGCATAAGATAATTGACATTTTTGTTGAGTCCGAGATGATAGGTATCAAATTTGACAATAAATTCCAGTTCAGCTGTCTCCCTTTGTAATCTGGTGCTAAAGTCTTTGTTTTAGAATGCACACCATTAAGTGTCGGATACTATGATCTGCTAAATTGAAGTGCTCACTTACAGGTTTATGTTTATTTAGATTCCTAATGTCTGATTTGTATCAATTAATTCTTTGGCTAATTGACTGTCCAGTTTGTCCAGTATACAAGGCAGGGGGCATTGCTGGCACATGACAGCATATATCACATTAGCGGAAGTGAAGGAATATGAGCCCCTGATCATATAACTGACCTGGTTAGTTCCAGTGATGTTGTCTCCAATGTAAATATGTGGACAGAGTTGGCAACGGGGTTTGTTGCAAGGAAAAGTTCCAGGATTAGTATTTCTGTGGTGTGCCGTTGGGTTGCTAGTGAGAATTTTCCTGAGGGTAGGTGACTGTCTGTAGGAAAGAACAGGTCTGTCACCTGCGGCCTGTGAGAATGCAGCATCATGTTCCAGTATAGCTTGTAGATTGTCAATAATGCATTGGGGGGGGCAGGGTTTGAGCTGGGGGCCGTAGGTGACTACAAGCTGTTAATAAACTTCTTGGGCCTATCTAGAACTACCTGGTTTATGGGTATATGTCTGTCCCTGTCAATTTGTTTTTTATTTCTCTGGGTAATTACTGGTAGGTAATTATGTTTTACGAATGCCTGGTAGAGATCTTGAAGTTTTTGGTCTCTATCAGTAGAACTGGAACAGTTGCAGTTATATGTTAGCGCTTGACTATAAATGATGGATCATGTGATGTGTCTGGGATGGAAGCTGGAAGCATGTAGGTAAGTGTAGCAGTCAGTGGGTTTTCTGGTAGACAGTGGTATTGATTTGGCCATCAGTGGTTTGTCATGTGATACCCAGGAAATGGATTTCTCGCATGGAATGGTCAAGGTTGAGACGGGTGGCGGGATGCAAGTTGTTGAAATCCCCGTGGAATACTTCAAGGGGTCTCTTTACCATCAGTCCAAATGATAAAGATCTCATCAATGTAGCATAAGTGAAGGAGGGGGAATAGGGGACAGGAGCTGAGGAAAAATTGTTCAAAGTCAACCATAGAAATGTTAGCATACTGTGGGCCCATGAGGGTGCCCATAGTAGCATTGCTATTCCTGATGAATATTGGTGTAAAGCACTTCTGCATCCATAGTGGCAAGGATGGCATTGTCAGGAAGATTTTGGATGTTCTATAATTTCCTCAGGAAGCCCATGGTATCTCGGCAATAGCTAGGAGTTTTGGTAGCACAGGGTCTGAGGGAGGAGTCCACATAGCAGGACAGTCCAGTGGTAAGGGTGCCAATACCTGAAATGACAGCATGTTTGGGGTTTCCAGGTTTATGAATTTTGAAGAGCAGCCAGAATAACACTGGCCAGAGCTCAGAAGGCGTGTCTGTGTGAATTTGGTCTTGAGTAGAGACAGGGAGTTTCTTAAGCTAATGTTGTAGTTTCTTTTGGTAGTCTACCATGGGATCAGAGGAAAGACATCTGTAAAATGTGGTGTTGGAGAGTTGTCTAGCCACCTCCTGTTCATAGTCCGACTTATTCATGATGACTACAGCACTTCCTTTGTCAGTTGGCTTAATTATAATGTCAGAGTTATTTCTGAGACTCTGGACAGCATTGTGTTCAACACAGCTGAGATTATCTCATTTGCTGCTATTTGCACACAACGTCAGCCTGTGTACGGTTGCGGAAGCATTGAGTATAGAAGTCCAGACTGTCATTATGACCATTGGGGAAGAGTCTACATAGACTTCTTCTTCTCTTTTGGTTAGAAGAGGGGTATCTAGTGGCTCAGCTTGATATTCATTGGTGCGTTGGAAATATTCCCTCAGACTGAGACTGTGAAAAAAGGCTTCAGGGTCACCACAAAGTTGTCTCATGTTTGTGGGAGTGGTGGGGCAGAAAGAAATTCTCCGGGATAGGACAGACTCTTCTGCAGGACTAAGTCTGGCTGGAAAGGTTAACAATATTATCCGGTGAGCTGAGGTTTTTGAGGTTACAGGATCCTGTGGTATGAAGTAGTTTAGATAGTTTGTTGTCCTTTTTGTTTTGCAGAGACTAGAAGTGTGTATTATAGATCTTTTGTCTTACATTATTAAAATAACCCTGTTACTAACTTTTAGTTAGTTGAGTTCGTTTCCTACAAAGGTAGTCACCAGTCAGATAACCTGTGCTCAATTCACAGGCTTTTTACAGACTCACTGGGCTTGTTTCTCTTCTCACTAACACCAGTTTTGCTTCGTGTAACTCCATTGGTTCCAGTAGCATGCTCCTGATTTTACACCAGTGCAGATGGGAGGGATTCAGCTGTATGGACGCAGCTCCACAATAAAGTCCTTTTCATTTGCGCACACAGCAAGTAAGAGGGAGATAGCTGCGCTAGTCTGTATCTGCAAAAAACAACATGAAGTCCTGTGGCACCTTAAGGACCAACCAATTGATTTGGTCATAAGTTTTTGGGGGTAAAACTCCACCTTCCATGCTCACATATATCCCTTAGTCCCTAAGATGCCAGCGGGCACCTTGTTGTTAGAGCAAGTGTGCGATCCCTTGCAACCACACCCACACATACAAGATAATCTCTGACATGAAATTAAGATATACTCTCTGTGTACACCGGTGAAATCTATACTGTGTTATTTGTATGTGGGGAGGGCAGAGAAAGGGATGACCTCGCTTGTGTCTTTGCAGAGCTCATCTCTTTTCTCCTTCTTCCCACCCCATCACTGGAAGCAGCTTGTCCCCTACCTGCCTGCACAGCCACTGACATAACCCAGCCACCTCCTGCCCCCAGCTGCTGCAGGGGCAGGAGAGAGGTAAGCTCTAAGGATGCATTGTGCTCCAGGGCCCAGGGAACCTCAGTGCTGGGGCTTCTGTGAACCTGGCCAGAGATATGGATCAGCAGTGGAGGATGCCTAGGGGACAGAGCTGTCCCATGGTCCCTGTGGGCAGGACCCAAGGGTGGTGAGGTAAGTGTGGGAGGGAGAGGGTCCTAAGCTCCTGCCTAGGGCTCATGTCATGAACAGGCTGGTAATAACTCCTCTGCCCCATGGCACTCCAGAGTTCACCTGGGGTGGAGAGGTTTCCCTCTGCCAATACTGTGCGGGGCTTTGGCACATACAGGGCTGGGCTTCTCCTGGCCACCACTCTGGGCCAGAAGGTCTAGAGCTTTCCTGAAGTGCCAGCCCATCCAGAGGCAGTGGGGTGAAGGAAGGAGCCTGCCTACCATGCTGTTGGTCAGCTGAGAACTCCAACCAGGGGCTGGTTCTTTGCAGAGTACCGGGAGTAGGGTGTGCCCGGTTGGGGGGCATGGAGGGACAGTGGGCCTTGTGGGTGGGAGGGTGCAGGTGCAAAGCAGGGAGAGGACAGCAAGAGGTGGATCACATTAAGAGTCAATGGTTGGGAGCAGAGGCAACCCGTAGCCAGCTGGCAACTGACCACTTGCACCAAACAGTCAGTGACAGCTGGAAATGTGATCAGGGACAGGGTTATGCTTGCATGGAGCCTGTGCCAACAAACCAGCAGGGGGAGTGGCCAGCCTCACATGTTTCAACTTTTCCCGACCACCAGCCTTGCACATCTACCCCAGTCATCCGCCTCTGCCCCCCAACCTATCCACGTTGCTGGCTGCTAGCGTGCAGGGATCCAGCCAACAGTGGTACCCACTAGTACTGATAGCGGGGGAGACAGAAAATATGGGACAATTTGCCTCTTTATAAGAAAAAGTCAAGACACCTGCAGGAGGTTTAAATATGGGACTGTGCCTTTAAAAACAGGACACCTGGGCTACGTCTACACGTGAATGCTACATCAAAATAGGCTATTTCAATGAATAACGTCTACACGTCCTCCAGGGCTGGCAACGTCGACGTTCAACATTGATGTTGCGCAGCACCACATCGAAATAGGCACTGTGAGGGAACGTCTACACGCCACAGTAGCACACATCGAAATAAGGGTGCCAGGCACAGCTGCAGACAGGGTCACAGGGCGGACTCAACAGCAAGCCGCTCCCTTAAAGGGCCCCTCCCAGACACAGTTGCACTAAACAACACAAGATCCACAGAGCCGACAACTGGTTGCAGACCCTGTGCGTGCAGCATGGATCCCCAGCTGCAGCAGCAGCAGCCAGAAGCCCTGGGCTAAGGGCTGCTGCCCACGGTGACCATAGAGCCCCGCAGGGGCTGGAGAGAGAGCGTCTCTCAACCCCTCAGCTGATGGCCACCATGGAGGACCCCGCAATTTCGATGTTGCGGGACGCGCAACGACTACACGGTCACTACTTCTATGTTGAACGTCGAAGTAGGGCGCTATTCCTATCCCCTCATGGGGTTAGCGGCTTCGACGTCTCGCCGCTTAACGTCGATGTTAACATCGAAATAGCGCCCAACACGTGTAGCCGTGACCGGCGCTATTTTGAAGTTAGTGCCGCTACTTCGAAGTAGCGTGCACGTGTAGACATGGCTCCTGGTCACCCAAAATATTCTACTTCACAAATTAAGATCCTGGCTGAATATCCTATTTCAGATGTTTATTTGTTGTCAATGTCAGTAAATTGAATGCAGTAAAGTGTGCTCACTGATGCAGATATTGGCCTCTCTCCTGCAGTTCTTTTCATATTTAACATCTGTGGGAGTTTGGACACTTCTCTTTTAAATTTTGACAGAATAGATTCCTCGTGAACTTCAGCCATGAAACCCTGGAACCAGCCAACACACACGTCTATTACTTTTGCAGTGAGGGGTTGCAGACCACGTGGCTTAACACCTGAGAATATCTGCTATGCTGTGACAAACCCTGTCACAGGGTCTGCATCTCCACTAGCAAGTTCTTTTAGAAAATCCATCCCTATTTTGAAGGAACAGAGAGAGCGTCTAAACCCAAAATGCAGTCTTTCAATTCAAAATTGGAAGAACGTGGCTCTTCTTCTGTAAGCTGTCTTCCACTCCCAGATCAGGAAGAGCACCTTCTTTCAAAAGCTTCCTTCAAAAGAAAGTGTGTGTAGACGCTCTGCAGGCTCTTTTTCAGGAAGAGCAGAACCAATGGTGTGGGATTTTTCAATCCCTGGCACGTTCTTTCAGGAGAGCAGGGGCTGTGTGGACGCTCTCTATCCAAGGAGCGGGTCACTTTTTCAATCCGCTTCTTTGTGTGTGGATGCATTCTTTCAAAATAAGATTTTTTCGGAAGAGATCTTCCGGAAAAATCTTCTTTTGAAAGATCGCTGTAGTGTAGACGCAGCCAGATAGACATCCAGGTGCTACCATCTAACTGCTGATTTCAGTGACTTCACACCAGTGTGAATTTTACTGAATAAAGGCCGTGGTGCATGATAAGCACAGGGTCTGACGACACCCCACTGAAGTCAATGTGAGCAGGTTAAAGCTGAGAGTATGTGATGCTGCTCTGTTGTCACTGATATAACAGGTGTTTTGCCTGTTGTTTGGCCCTATGGAACAGCCAGTTTTCACATCTAGGCTATCTCTTGCAATGGGGGGTTGTCCCAGCTAATATATTCAACCATTTTTGCAGTTTTAAATTACTCAAGCAGTGGGATTTCTGCAGCTTTTCACAGGATATTCTCCCACAGCCTGCTGGAGAGGGTGTTCCCGGTCTCATCAGAGTGATGAATCAAGGTAAGATGATTGCTGCTTTTCAAAGGGTCCATGTGGTGCAAGTCATAGAAGCAGCTCAGAACAGAACAGTTAACTGGGGTTTTCAGTCCTGATCGGGCAATCTGGAGAAAGGATTATCAGACCCTTGGCAGAGCTGGGGTAGCCGTGGGAAACAGGTGATGGTGCTGGAATGCTTTGAACCACTCATACTATGACCAACCTGAGGGAGATTGCAGCTGCCTGGAGAGTTTCCTTCCAGACTTCAGACAAGCAGTGCTCTCCTGACAGTAGTGACAACGAATGATTGCTAGGAATTAGAGGGGATTGAGTAGCAGAGATCCTGAATTATGTGCTGAGACCAAGCTGCCAAGTGGCTGTCCACAGAGTTAGGTGGAGGTGTTGGGGCACAGAATGCAAGAGGGAAAGGGAACTGTGGAAGGGGAATGCCAGCTTGATCTCCAGCAGCAGCAGCTGGTTTCGTTTTGGGAAGGGCTGATTGCTAGGGGTATTTTGCTGTCCATTGTTTGTGTGGGTGGGAGGAGGGGGGAATTGCTCTGAAATGGGGGAGTGTGGTGTTCCAAACCCCTTGGAGTTGCAAGTGGCTTTGAGCTATGGTCTGGGAACAGTGGGGGGAGTGTGATGTGGAAGGAGGTTCAGTCAAAGCCTTTTTGGTGTTCCAGGTAGCTTGGAAGAGGTGATAAATGCTGGGTAAAAGACAGTAAGAATCGGGGCAGATTGGCAGTGGCTAAAGTAAATTGAAACAGGGGAGGGCAATCTGGCTGCACCAGTTGAGATGAGGGAAAGCTGGTTACAGAGGCCTTCACTCCCTGCACAGGAAGGTGAGCTGTGCTCTCCCTTAGTCCCCCTTGTTCTGACATTTGGGGAGGGGGAGGCCTGGCTTACCATCAGAGTTTGATATCAGTATTTTTGACTGTGACCACGTCATATAGGATGGGGACTTTGCAAGCCCAGAACATTAGGGGTGTCAGATCTCAGGCACTTGCATACAAGATTTGAAATAGAGTGGAGTGGGCAACTGTTTTCCTGTCTTGTGAGAATGCAAAAAATGTTCCCACCCCCAGTCTGGAATCTAACATTTTTGCAAACTTAAAATCTGTAAATTTCTAATCCCTAACATTTCTGTTTAGGTCAGATACATCACAGTGTTTTATTTGGACTATGTCTTTTTTATTTTTAACTGCTCACTACCTTTTAAACTTAAAACTGAAGCCAACATGGGAACTTTTCTGAAGCTGTACTGTTCAAAAATGTTTTAAAGAGGAAAATTCTTCAAAATTGGTCCTTTCCTGTAAACAGTTCCAGTTTCTCTGAATCAGCAGATTTGGTCAAAAGCGGTTAGTTGAAAATTCCTGACTGGCTCTAGTTTTAAAGCTTTGCCACTGATGTCACTCACACTTACTCAACAACTGCTGTTTGGCTAAGCAATGGGAGTGAGAGCAATAAAAAGAGACCGACATGTAGGACCTATTGGCGCAGAGGCCTGTGACTGTAAGGAAAATTGCCTTATTCCCTCTGAATAACCTGCCACAGGTTCTTGAGGTACAAGCTGGGCAGGGTCTCCTGCCACACTTTCATTTTGCCCACATATTGGCTGTGTCTACACTACCACCTTCCCTCAAAGAAAGGATGGTAATTAGGGTGTTGGGAGTTTACTGATGAAGTGCTGCCTATGCACAGCAGCACTTCATCAGTAAACTCCCAACACCCTAATTACCATCCTTTCTTTGAGGGAAGGTGGTAGTGTAGACAAGCCCATAGTATATGAGTCCAAGAATGTGTGGGAGAGGTCCTCTCTCAGATCCTTGCCTTGTACCTTTTCACTGCCCTTATGTTAGTGTTCAGAATAAAAGTGAAGTGCAAAATAGTACCTCTGTATTAAGTGCCTGAAATCAGACCAAAGCTGTTAGAATCAGTAAATATCCAAGGGCTGGCAGGGCATCAAGATGGGACAGTTACGAACATAACACGTGGGGACTGATTTGATCACCAGGCCCTGCTCCTAGAGGAGATGCTTTCTGCGAGTGCACAGTGAATGTGAAAAGCTACCATTCTGATTTGGGATAGCACTTGGCTTTGTACTGGTGTAAAAAACTCCCTGTGGTGCAGGGCAACAGAGAACCAGATCCCCAGTCTCACCTACAGAATTCCTGTTGATTATTTGTATGCCTAGGAGCAGGAGGTCACCAGAGGTGCAGACTTTAAATTGCTGCTCGTGGAAATCCCGGAGGTGTTTGGGAACATCTCTGGAGTCTCTAGACACATGTGGTTGAATTTTGGTTGATTCTAATGTATGGGCTTTTCGGGTATGTCTACACAGCAAGGTTATTCCTGAATAGCTTATTCTGGAGTTGTTGTTATGTTCTAGAATAAGGCATCTATACTGCAGGAAAGCCCCAGAATAAAACTTAAAACTTTTCCCAAAATAAAACCAAGCAGCAGAAATGTAGCACTTTAAAGACTAACAAAATGATTTATTGGGTGATGAGCTTTCATGGGACGGGCCCACTTCTTCAGATCAGTTTAATTTCCAATACAGACTGACATCTATAAGCAGAGAGGACCAAAAAAAAAAAAAAAGCAATAAAAACTGACAAATCAAATAGGATTGAAGGAAGGGGGTGAGAGGTGGGGGGATGTCAGACAGGACAGTTAACGTCCTCCCACCCCTCACGCCCTTCCTTCAATCCTATTTGATTTTTCAGTTTCTATTGCTTTTTTTTTTGTCCTCTCTGCTTATAGATGTCAGTCTGTATTGGAAATGAAATTGATCTGATGAAGTGGGTCTGTTCTATGAGAGTTCATCACCAAATAAATCATTTTGATATTCTTCAAAATGCTACATTTCTACTGTTTAGTTTTATTGGAGTACAGACTAACATGGCTACCTCTCTATTATTAGCCCAAAATAGTGTGTCTACACACAGTAGAGCCTATTTCAGATTAGAGCCTCTGGAAGCAGTGCTGCCAGGGGCTCTCATCCTAAATACCATGGCTACGCAGCAGAACTGTTTCAGCATAAGCTGTTCTGGAATACCTTATTTCAAAATAGCCCCTATTCCCTGTCTACACGGCCCCTGTTCTGAAATATGGATTTTGGAATAGGCGTTATTCCTTGTACAATGAAGTTTACCAAATTCGAAATAAGCCGTCCGCTATTTTGAAATTATTTCAAAATAGCAGTTGGGTTGCGTAGATGCTCGCAAAGTTATTCTGAAATAACGTCCATTATTTTGGAATAACTTTGCCATGTAGACACACCTGTAGTGACAATTCAGAGGTCAATGATACCATAGCACCTGATTTTATGTACGCACCCAGGCTGAATCCAGTGTACTAGCTACGTTCTTTCCAGTCTCACAAGAAAAGGGACAATCTCGCAACTCAGTAGTACAGTCCTTTGCTGAGCTTGTAGCGCTGCTATAACTGTGCAGGGTTCTGATAGTATTTTTATTACATAATCATCAGACTTGGTAGTTTTACTCAGTATTTCATGCTTCTTATGGTGTTTCCTTGCTTAAAACTTGCAAGCTGTAAGCTGATTCTTACCTACCTTTTCGTAGAACTGCTGATAGAGCTGCTTTTTCTTTGTTCAGAATCCCTTACCAGCGTGGCAGTACCTAAATGTGTCTGTGTTTCACATAGATCAGCTCTCTCCTCCCTAGTTTGTTAGAAGCATTTTAGCTGCATAACAGAAGCTCTTCCTGTAGATTTACTACTCATCAGTCAGAATAGATTGTTCCTTTAAATGTGTGGCACTATTTTTTCTTGGTATTTCTTGCAGAGTTCTGAGGAAGAACTATCAATATCTTCAGAATCACACTTCCAGACAGAGAACCATCCATTAGGAGGGTGACCAACCGTCCCATACTGGGTGGAATGGTCCCATATTTGGGATGCCTAAAAGGTGTCCCGATTTATCTTTTAAACAGGATGAAGTGTCCTGTATTTAGGCCCTTGGGGGCCAGGGTGGGGCCAGAAACACCTGTGGCTGCTACTTTCCCCCTGGGTCTCCCGGCTGGGAGTGTCTGTGGCTGCCGCTTCCCCAGGGCTGGGGAGGCAGGGATTGGCGGCTCCCTGGGGCTTGGTGCCCCTGGGAGGAGCCGCCCCTTCCGCCCCATAGCACCCTGTCCAATATTTGCGACAGGGATGTATGGTCACCCTATCTATGAGGCACGTTGGGAAATGATATAGTGTATCCTCGTGAGTGTGTCCTTCAGCAGACTGCTGCTTCAGTACAAGCTGACCTTTCTGTGAGTGGGAAGAAGACATTTTTTCTGAAATGCTGCTCAATGAGCTCTTTTGCTTTTTCAGCTCTCTAAGCTTGATAGCACGATCAAATTGGAGTGTAAAAATACCACGCATTTGTGAATCCAGAAATGAAAACAGCCTGTTAGTTGGTGTATAGCCAAGTGATTTTAATATGCTAAATGGACTATATCTGCTCCTACGTTTGATGTAGCCAACCATACTCACGTGGGTTCAGCAAATGATTTTCCTCCCCCCTTATCATCTCTTACCTGTTTGCTAAGTGCTATGTTCTTCTGCTGCAACAACTGCAGTTGTGCTCTAGTTGTGAAATGTTTTCATTGATTTATTTTACTGCCAGCAGTTCCTCCCACATTAAGCTCTTTGGACTAGGGACTGTGTCCTGCATTTGCATAATGCATAGTATAATGGAGAGGTTAGCAGTAATGAGCACTGCTCCCATGTAAATAAATATATCACTAGTAATAAAATATGGGTTGTGCTGAGCCTCAGCATTATTTAAGCCCCACACTGATTTTTTAATCTTTGCTTTGAAGCCCTATAACTTAAGCTTGAGTTCTCCCTGCATGATTTCCATATTACCATTGTCAGGCACTTTGGGGAATAATGGGCCCTGATTCTCAGTTACACCCTGGTTTCATCCTCCACTCTAGTGGAGCAATGCTAAGGAGACTTTAGCATATGTCTGTGATGCACCGGGGGAAAACGACTGCAGTCTGTCTAATCCATACTCTCACGAGCTTTGATCTGGTTGCTTGCTACAAGTAGATGTGTAGCTGTTGTGATTTGGGCTAGTAGGCCAAGTACAGTTCTCCCAAGGTACATACATGGGCTGCTACGCCATTGCTGCACCTGTGCTGCTGTGGAGACACTGCTGTTTCTAGCCCAGTCTGAGCTAACCTGGGTATGCCTATACACGCAGTCCAAACCACAGCTTAGCCATATCTTGAGGGTGGATGAGACGCAGGCCTTTGGCATTCTTCTAAATAATGGAGTAGAGAGTTAAACATTTTCCTTTTAAATAACAGATTGGACATAGAGTGGCTACAAAAAAAGTGGAGGTAGGGGGGCTGGACATTTTTTCCGTGAGCAGATTAGGAGATTGGAGCTCTTTGAGGAGCTGATCAGAAACTGGATGGTCTGAATTTTCGTAATGCTCATACGCTCATTAATGGCAATATCCAGTGTGCTTGTTACAGAGGTGGATCAAAGAGGCAGCATGAGCAGAACAGCGAGACCAATATTAAATATGTTATTCCTTACTGTTATCCTTCTTCCTTTCCCTGGAGTTGCATATATTATATAAGATCATCTCCTCTGCCCTTTAAATTATCATGAAATTTTGTGACAGTGGCTTGTAATTACAAGTCACTGTATAATTAGATGGTAACTAGTGAACAGGAGAGAGCTGTTGATGTCTCCTATAATTTACTATTATTGCAGATGAGATCACCTGTAGTATCGTACTGTAGTCATGTTAATGACATGGGCTAACTTCGGTGCGATATATAATAAGTACCTGGTGTGGGAAGAGTAGTCTGCCAGTGCCCTGTTCCTTCGTTGAGTCCCCCACCGTATCTGGGAAATGTTTAATGGGATAGTTCTCTGATCCATTATTACATCTCTAGCATATATGGACAGGAGCTATTGCAGCTCTGTCCTATGCTTTGGCTTCTTTGGCTTGTACTTTTTAGGAAGACTTCCTCTCGGGAAGACGTGTTATCTTCGTTTTGAAGGATAGTACAGTGAATGTGCCCTAGGCAGAATAGTTCAATTCAAGTCAGGCTAAAAGATTGCAAAAATATTTAAGAATTACAAAGAGAGCAAATAGAAAGTGCAGAGAGCTCTACAAGTTAACTGCAATATGTACAAACATTTGTAGATTTTGTGGAGTTATCGTGGTACTTCAGTTTCAATAAGAAAAACAAGCATTATTAAATGCATTTAATAATAAAACAAAAAAGCAGTCCTGCAACACTTTCAAGACTAACAGAATTGTGGGAATGACTCTCCATTTCTCTTCTCTCTCTTCCTTATACCTGCACTGTTGGAGGGTCGGGCCAGCCCCACCTTGCTGCTAGGGCCAGCCAGCCTCATCCAGGTACCAGAACTGTCCAGCTCAGCAGAGGCACCTGAGAGGGCTGGCCACCACTGCCAGGCTGGGCCCACAACCAGAGGGGCCATCATTGGCCCAACGAGGACACCATGTGGGCTTACATGGCTGCCCTCAGGAGTCAGACTGACCTCCAGGAGCGACAGGTGTGGGAGGACTGGGAGCAGTGGGTACGGGAATGGGAATGGAAGATGCAGTCCTGGGACCAACTGATGTCCTGCCTGGAAGCCATCACAGATGCCTGGTGGGACTGGTTTGTCCAGCCACCCACGACTGCTGCCCCCACTCCTCCCACTGTTCCTCACTCCTCTACCACCATCACTCCCTATGTCCCTGCCCCACTAACCCCACTGCCCTGCCCTCACTGGACATCCCACCAGCTGTCTTGGACCTGGCATGGTGGCTGATGGCCACAGCTGCCCACCCTAATCCCCCAGGTCCCCTACCATGCCAGCCCCCTGTCCCGCAGGCTCCCCCTGCTACTCTCAGTGAACCTGACCCCACCGAAACTGCCCCCCCCACACCTCCATATCTCCCCATTCTCCTGGCCCATCCCAGCCCTGATGGAGACCTTGAACCTGTGGCAGGAGGGAATCCTGTGGCTGATGCTGCATGGGGTCGTGGGCCCTCACCCCTTCCCTAGAGTGAAGCCCCCCTGTAACAAGCCCCCCCATACATATAGCTAGTTATCATTCTACCTTGGAAATAGTTGTTTGTACAGATTGTGTTTTGAATGTGTTTTTCTGTTTTACAGTAAAGGACTTGTTTGTTCACAACCCTCATTTTGTCTCTCATTATTGGGGGTGGGGATGGGCAGGGGTGGGTGGGCAATAGGAGGGGTGGTGGTGTGGACGGGATAGGGCTGCAGGCCTAAGGCCCCTTCTTGGGGTGCCCTAGAGGAGGGTCATTGGGGGCCACAGGAGAAGCTGTCCCTCAGGGCCTCCCAGATCTGCACCCTGCCCCTGTGGGCTTCGGGAACCAGAGCTGCGCCCAGGTGTTCGTAGCCCTGGCCAGCATCTGACCCACACCTCAGAGAAAGGCTTCCCCTTTCTTCTCTACAGTGTTGTGGAGGGCACAACAAGTGGCCACGACTTGGGAGACATTGTACTCTCCCACATCCAGATGGGTCAGGAGGCACCTGAACCATGCCTTCTAATGGCCAAAGCACACTCGACCTGGTTCCATGCCTGGTTGAGGCAGTTGTTGAACAGGTGGGGTCCAGGTGGCCAGTGTACAACCTCGTGAGCCAGGGCATGGGGGGTAGGTGGGGTAGGCATTCCCCACAATGCAGCATGGCATCTGCACATCTTTGACTGCCAGCTCCCAGCTCCCAGCGGGGTGACGTAGGTGCCTCTTCCATCCTACAGCACAGACCAGAGTTGCAGAACACCTGTGTGTCAAGTACCCAATCACCTGATGTGCATGTCCAAGAGCCGTCCCCAGTGGCCAGCCAGGGCCTGCAGCACGATGGATTAGTACCCCTTTTGCTTGATGAATCATGCCGCACTGTCGTCCAGGGCATGGATAGAGATGTGGGTCCTGTTGATGACCCTGAAGCAGTTGGAGAACCCCTGGGCTGTGAAGCCAGCCACGACCACGTCCAGGTCTGCCACGCAAATGACCCTACAAGGCGAGATGGTGTTGATGGCCATCATGATCTGCAACACAAGTAAGGAACTGAGGGAGGTAGGTCTTGGGCCCCAGGGGTTTCCCTCTCCCCCTCCCACCACCATTCTCCCCCCAAGCCCTCCGTGCACCCCCCCTGAGCCCACCCCCTCAGCAGCAGGTCTGTGCAAGGGCAAGGTGGCACGATCCCCCATGGGTGGGGCTCCGCCTCACACCCCTGACCCTACTCCCTGCTACATCTCCTTGGGCAGGACTACCCTCCCTCTCTTCAGGGTCTGCAGTCCAAGCATTCTTTACCTGCATGAGGACGACCTCAATGGTGGACTTCCCCGGGCTGAACTGGTTCCTGACAGAGTGGTAGCTGTCCGGGGTGGCGAGCTCCCAGAGGATGATGGCCACCCACTCTCTCAAGGGGTGTGGCAGGCCACATATGCATGTCCTCCCTCCTGAGGGCAGGGGCAAGCCAGGCACAGAGATCCAGAAGGTTGTTCTTTCTCATTCCTGAGCCACTGCTGGCCATCCCACTCTCCCATGATGAGGTGATCCCACCAGTCAGCACTGGTGATGTACTTCTAGACCTGCCTGATCATCTGGGGGAGGCAAGTGTCGGTGGGGACCTGGGGTGTGGAGGGCATGCGCCTCAATGGCACTGTGGGGTGCAACCCACCAGAGGGGCTGGAGGATGGCTGTAATTAGGATGACCGGCAGCTCTGACTGGCTCCATGGGTCCCTGGAAAGAGCAAACTCTCAGAAAGCACGTGGGCCCTGCACTAGATACGCTGTCCCTCATCGAGGTAAGCAAGCCTCAGCATGGGCAGGGAACTTGGCTGTGGGTAGTCCCTTTAAGGGCCTGGTCAGGGGTCCCAGAAAGGATTGCTGGTCGTGCAACCCAGTTTGCGGGTTGCCGGGGCCCACTCTGCTGAGAGAGCGGCTGGGCAGTCTGGTTGCTCTTTGTCGATGGCAAGGATCTCTTTTTTGGTCTGCTTTCGTGTGTGGATGAACTCTGCCAACAGAAGGTTTGTCAGAACATGTCTTCCAACAGTGACTCCTGTTTACAAGGTTGCTCTCGTGAAGCGGTAGCCTTTCAGAGTCACTTTACACTACTGCCTTCCCTGTTGCTGTCACCAGCAGCCCGTGTACCCGTGCTTATGCAGTGGAGGATCATTTAAAATATTGTAGCATAGAGAAGGCCATTGAGGGTAAATTTAGAGCCTTCAGCAGTATCAGGCAAATAGACCCGGCATGAGTTCTTAATGGTTAGTCGAGTCACTAACCTTGTCTACACTAGAGAACTTTGGCATTAGAAGCACCTGTTGCATTCATAATTCTGTTTCATTCCAGCTCCACAAACGCATGGGCTAGAAAGGGCACACAAACATTGCTGATATCGCTGCAACTGCCTGTTCTAGGAGCAAAGTTCACCGCTATCATGTCCATCATGGAATCCTTTCTTTTAATACGCGGTTTCCCAAACCGGGGGGATGCCCCCTGGAGGGTGTGAAGAAATTCCAGGGTGTGTGTGAGAAAACCCAGCCCCTCCTTCATTCCCCTCACCTGAAGAAAGATCTGGCCTTTGCTTCCAGCTCTCAGCCCCTGCCATTTCACATGGGCGACCCGGCGCAGCTGCTGTAAAAAGCAGGCAGCTAGCAAAGACCCACGTGGAGCTGGCTGCCTTCTGCAAATGAGAGTGAGTGTGGATGGGGGTGTGGGGAGGAGGAGGATGGGGTTAGGTGTGGGGCTGGGGTCCCTGGCTTTGTAGGAGGGCAGTGGAGGGGCTTGGGTGGGGGGCTTACAGGACTTGTGCGACTTGGGCAGCCAGCCTGCTTGTGGGACTCATGGGGCTCGGGCAGCTGGCCCCAGCATCACAGGGCTTGGGCGACTCAGGCTGGTGGGTAGGTGGCTGGCCCTGGCAACGTGGGGCTCGGGCAGCTGGACCCCACAGCATGGGGCTCAGGTGCCTTGGGATGGCAGGTGGGCAGCTGGCCCTGGCACCGTGGGACTTGGGTGAGTGGCTCGGGCGCCTGGCCCTCTGCTGGGCTGGGTGGCTGGTGGACAGGCAGCTGGTCCCAGCAGAGGGGGGCTTGGGTGGCTGTCGGGCAGGTGGTTACAGGCCCTGGGTGCTGGCAGGCGAGCAGATGGGCAGGCCCCGGCAGTGTGGGGCTCAGGTGGGCAGCTCTGGTAACGCAGGTCTCAGGTGGTTGGGTGGCTGGCTCAGGCAGTTCTGGCGGCTGGCATGGGGCTCAGGCAGGTGGCCATCGGGCTGCACCAGGCAACCACAAGGGGGCCAAGAAAATTATTTGTGCTTATTTTTAATTTTAAATTACATTTTTATATCAAACATTTGTGTTTATTTTAAATTACGAATAGAATTCTTTGTGGAAAGAAGGGTTGGATGATGGTAAAGAAGAGGTGGGGGCATGAGGATTTCTCAAAAATCAAAAGAGGGGTGTGATGCAGAATAGTTTGGGAACCACTGGTATAATATTTTTTTGAATTCTGGTTTACTGGTCTTGGTTTATGTGATGCAATTAGAAAATACATGCATGAAACACACATGAAAAATCACTTATTTATACAGTTCACATCTGAAAGGAGTGTGGGTTCAGCACCTCTGAATAGTGAATTGCTGTTCTGTGCAAGAAACATGCTTCAAGACTTGTGTTGTGCCTACCTATCTACAATACAGCGGGGCTGCAAAGATAGATGTTACCAACATTTGTTTGAATTGTGAGTATTAACGGTGCAATTTTGTCATGCAGAGAAGATGAATGTGCACAGCCATGGTGCCATTTTTCCTTTTGTATGAAAAGTTTGAAATTTTTCCATTAGCCATTTATAACAGGAAATATATAGTTAAGTAAAGGAAGGAGTAGACACAGTTTAGTCACACCTAGGATAGTAAAGTAAAATACTAGCGTCTGGCATTAAAATCTAAACTGTTTATCACTTGAGAACATAAAAGACAGTATAGTTCATCAAAATAGAAAATGGTGAAGACAAATATGTGAACCTTTGTGCTGAGTACAGAATATTTACATACAAGGACTGGTTTCTCTAGCCAAAGAACATTGATTATTTTGGAGCGAAGGATTCCTGCCATGGTAACATGATTCTGTGTAGAGATGTTACTACAAGAGTGGAAAAGTCCCTGTGCTTTAGAGCCTAGATACATTCACATTTGTTTAGCTGTGTAAACGCTCAATGAGAGAGTGCAGGAGAGCTGGAATATTTTATGAATTGGGACTTTCCTGCAGTTTATGTGTATTTAAAATAAAATCAGTGTTTTCACAGAAGCATTAGGATTTGCTTTCATCACCTTTTAGGGTCAGTTGGAATGGAAATCCCAGATTGTTTCACTGCATTAGAGTGCACATGCTACAATCTGCTTAGAAAGACACTCCACGGCTAGGGATTTTTTGATATGGAAATAACGACTTCATTATGGGCCTTACCTGAAGGCCTTTCTGCCATAACTAAGGGATGCTGGATTGGCTGCTAAGGGGGTTTTATCCTATGCTTGTATGTACAGGACAACAAAGCTTACATATAATTCTTGGAAGACGAACGTTTGCATCACATAACTCCTGTACCTGGCTTCTTGCTTTGCAGTCTCAACAAAAAGGCCAGGGATGAGGTCTCATCTCTTAGAGGTGATTGTTCCCGCCTGGAGCTGAGGCACACTGGCAGGCTAGTATGGCATGCCACAACCATTCACACTGGCAGTCATTAGTGGATAAGATGTGTAAGAAGGAGTATCCTGTGATTCCGTCACTGGACCAGGTTTAATTCCTGACTCCATCAATGAATTCTTGTCACCATGGGCAAGCCACGTAATCTATCCTACCCTGTAGTCCCTTCCTGTAAAATGGGTTAATCCCTCCCTACCCCATAGGCGTGATGGGGGGATAAAATCCATTAATGACTGTTCTGTACTCAGCTACTACAGTGAAAAGGTTCATCTGAGTACCTAGGTATCTAGAGGGCAGACTTTATGCACCCGTGCTGTTATTCTGATCCATCTCATGAGCACTGTAGTCACGTACATACCCCACCCCAAAGGTACCTTCAATCTGCAGTTGATAGCTGGCTGAAAAGGACTATGATGGAATGTCACAATATCAGAGGTGCCAACAGAATGAAATGGGGGCAGGTAGAGATGGTGGGGCCCTTCTCAAACTCCGCCCGAAGGCTTGGCTCTGCTCCCTCACTGAGCTCTGCACAGATTCTGCAGATGGTGGGAGTGTGATCCTGTGGGTTCTGCTGGACTCTCTCAGTGGAGTTGGGGCACGTCTGCGACACGATAGGCGCTTGCTAATCTCTGGATCCCAGAGTCTTGTGGTGGCATCAGAATCTAAGATTCATGTTAAAGTGCTTCGAGCCCTTGGGGTTGCAAAGAAAACCTTGAAAATGTGAGCTGAATGTAAGTGATGCAATGCCACCTGCTCAAGTGTGCAGACAGCTTCCAGCAGAGGGAGGATCAGCAGTCGCTAGCGTCTGGGAAGAAGCTCACATCCCTGCAGGCTCAGCCCTTGGATGGCATCTGTGGAATTGGCTCCCCTCCTGTGGGTTCTGTTGCACTCTGGGGGACTGTCTTCCCCTTGGTGTGACTCAGAGGCCACACCTGGTCTCTACTCAGCCCCTCATGTCATTTAGCTCCACCAGGCACATTATGCAGAAGAGATGTTGCTGTTCTCCCAAACAGCATCTGCTGCTGGCATCGCAAAAAGGATGCTGCTGACTTGGGGTGACCACTCATGCATTCCCACAATACCAAACATTCGGGTACCTTTGGGAGTGGCATGGGTCCAGGCCCATCCCTACTTATGTTTACCCTGCCCCACCAGCATGACCTTGCAGTGCATTTAAGGCAGTGTTGACCAGGATGAGGGCAAATGCTCTGCAAAATGGAACCACATCCAAAACCAGACAAAACCACGCCTGGCTTTGTCTCGGTGTCGGACAGAGGATTGCAGCATGGGCGTGAGCATGGGTGTGACTCACAACTGTGACACCTCCTGCTGATCATTCTGAAGTGCGCCCTCATCTAGCGCTGTCCTGCTTCATCACTCTTGCCTGCACCTCTAGGATCCCCATCACTCCCTGGACTGCAGCATCCTTCTCTGAACACAGCCCTCTGGCTGTGCCCCATTCTCCACACCCCCGATGCTCCTCAGGCCAGCCACTTGCCTGCGTGGCAAACTTCAGCTTCTGGTTTAGCTATCTGCTTCAGTGACAACGCAGGGAAGGGGCACCTGGACCCAACTGCTACTCTGGGTCCCAAACTAGGGAACCTATAGCCAGTAGCCATGCGCTGTGTCACCTCCAACCCCCAGCAACTTCCTCAACAGCCTCAGGACCTCCATGGCCTTTGTATCAGGGCCTCAGTCTAGCAGTTGTCAGCTCGGAGCCCCCTGAACCTGCTTAGCACTGCTCTGTCCATGGTGCTGTCTCTCCCAACTCTCCTTCAGTGCAGCCAGTTCTCCTCTCCCCTGATTTCCTCGGAGAGACTGCCTCTGCTCTGCTCTGCTCTGCTCTGCTCAGCAGCCCTTCTTATATGGGCCAGCTCGGCCCTGATTAGCTGCTCCAATAAACCTTCTCCCTAAAGACTGGCTCAGTAAGAAGTCTCCCAGTTGGCTGAGTTCTGCACACCCTCCCCAAGGCTTCTTTAACTCTTCTGATTGTGTGGGATAGACCTTAGAAGTGGAATTCTGTCCATCTTAATGCCTTGTCAGGTAACTCGTCTGTAATGTCCAGAGCTTGTGCATATCAGTGCTCCTTCCTCTCTTCACTTCCATGCTTTGATATTAGTGAAATGGTTAAAAATGTTCCCAAAAATCATCACTGGAAGTCTGAGTTTTCCATCATCAGGTGGATGAATGGTGCAGTTCTCACGTCTCAGGTCTGTTGTTTCAGGCATGCTGCAGACGTTGCTACATCAACTTACATTTCATTTATCTATTTATTTTTTGCTCTGCATCCATAAGGGCTAGAGACTTTTTAAAAAAGCAAATCAGCTCCTGGAGAACAAGACGGCATCCTAAGGAAAAGTGTTGAGTTGCTAACCTGGCACAGCTTGTTCCAGTTTGAGGCCTCAGTGCCATGATCTGATCCATTCACATAGCGGTCAAGGAGAACATTACTGCTGAAGCTTTAGAAAGACAGGTAAGCACAGCATTTTTTTAACTCTCCCTGCATCCCAGCATAACTAAATGCTCCCGTGTAGACTATGCATAGGGGGAGCACAGTTTCTTTCTTGTTTTTGTTTACAATGCCTGTGTTGTTGTATGGTAAATACCAGCTTCTCCTTGTGAGCTGATAGAATTGATTTATTAAGATGAAAATTGCCACATAAGTTGTCAAAACTCCCATTGACTTTGGTGGGCTTCAGATCTGTCCTGTTATGAGGAAGAAGGCCTTGTAGCTGACTTTACAGCTGAGTCAGGACAACTGGCTACTAGTCCCTGCTCTGCTGAAAATGCCTTTTATGACTTTGGGCAAGTCTCTCTTTTAATTCTTGACACAGCTTCCATATCTGCATGAGAAGAATAGTCCTGGTGTATCCACTTCACTGGTATGTTGCGAAAATAAGTTAAAGTTGGTAAAACCCATGGATAGAGCTTGCCACTTAGTAATTAAATCTTGTTAGGTTTGGTAACTCCTTTCATATTACAGAATTGTTCAGGGGTTCCAAGGAGTTTTTGTGTCTATAGGTATTCATTAAGAAAAAATGAGCTTTTAAAAATAACAAAGAATGACAACATCTTTGGAAAGGGATTCCAGAGGAAGAGTACACCCATGTTGGGCTGGAATAATATTGAGTCTAGCTCACCAGGGCTATGTCAACAAATAGGAATAAGGGGATTTTGAAGTTCCTGGGGTCCTTTTGAAAAGGACCCCCATCTGGATAAGCCGTGCAGCAGCGAAAAGCGGCAATATCGAAGAGCTGCAGCCGCTGGCATGCTAATGAGGCACTGAATATGCATTTCAGCGCCTCATTAGTAATCTTCAAAATGGCCATTTTGAAGATTTGGGCTAGTGTAGACAAGGCCCAGTTATTTAGGAATCTGTTGTGCTTGTACCAATAAAACTGTTGGTGTCTGTGAAAGTGCATATTTTATAAATTGTCTCTCTGAAAGAGAGACTGTGTACGCACGTGTGTATATGTCTATATATGGTAGTGGAGTGCTTTTGCACCAACTGACTGTGCCATAAACTGCTTTTCTCTTTTCAGAGAGGGGAGTTTTGAGCTGCGCTCCAGTAGCCATTAAAATGGTGATTAAATGATCAACCTGTGATCTTGTGCTCCCTGTTTTCCTTGTCATCATGTTGTTCCTCATGAGAAGATGACAATTTATTGAGTTTAGTTGGCTGCTCGCCCACCCACTTAAAATTTGCTACATAATCAAAATATAAGTTGGTATCAATGCTGCTCCTCATAGCCTTTCTTTCTCTTGCTATTATGTGATGACATACAACCAGGGTAGAATAATATCCAGTGAAATTTTTTTTTTATGAACCTGACTTTTTGAAAGTCAGGAGACAAGAGACCAGGGATGGAAGAATCTTAGGCATTTGGATATTCTTCTGACATTTGTACCTCAACTACCCAAGCCTTTTGCATCGCAAAATTGGATTGAATAAGCTTTCATGTGAGATTTCTAGTATTTCCACATTGAAGCATGGCAGGAAATGTGAGGCGGGGGGGGGGGGGGACTCTGGAGATGTTGGCATGTCAGCTGTGCTGAGGTTGGTGTAGGGACTTGGTCAGTCATTTTGATAACCAATTCCCCAAAGTTCTGAAATGTCTGAACATTCTGCGAGGAAGAGGGTTCTTCATTAACTACCCCATTTCCACATGAGTTTGAGATAATCTCATGAAGACCCTCCACATTCCTTCCTGTAGGAAGCTATAATCAGTTACACAAATACAAAATGAAAATGTCAACCTACGAAGGAGCAGAAAAGGATCTGGAGGTTATAGGTGACCACAACTTAGATACGAGGCAACACGGTTGCAAACAAAGTGGACGTCACTCTTGGATACATTAGCATGGGTGTGGTAGGCAAGACATGAGCAATAATTCTTCCGCTGTACTCAGCACTGGTAAGGCTCAGATTGAAAAAAACAGTTTGGAGAAGAGAAGACTGAGGGGGAACATGGCATTCTTCAAGGACATAAAATTTGGTTGTTATAGAGAGGAAGTGATAAATTGTTCTCCTTATCCACTGAGGACAATGGTCTTATATAAAAATTAAATGAGCAATAGGCTTACATTGCATCAAGGGAGATATAAGTTAAACACGAGAAAAATCTTCCTCTCAAGGTAATTAAGCAATGTGAAACATTATTGAGGGAGAATCTCTGTCTTTGGAAGTGTTTAAGACCCAGTTAGACAAATACAGGTCAGGGATGATCTAAATATTTAGTGCAAGGGACTGAGCTAGATGACTTCTCAAGGTCCCTTCCAGCCCTTAATTTCTACCAACTACCGTAAGTTTCACTGATAAAAGCACCAGCATGGACATGCTATGTTGGCAGGAGATGCTCTCCCACCAATATAGCTACCACCACTTAGTGGAGGTGGGTGAATTATGCCAGTGGGAGAGCTCTCTCCCACTGACACACAGTATAGTAGCTGCACAGAAGACCTTATGGTGGCAAAGCTGCAACACTAAGCTGTGCCATGGAAAGATCTACAGCATAGACGTAGCTTAAGTCATCAGCAGAATGTTTCCCCAGTGCAGTGAGCAAAGTTTCCCCCTCAGAGCTAAGTTTTGGCAGAAGATCTTCTGTATCAAAACTACCATGGCAACTCCATCACACAAGGGATTGACTTAGAATCACACATGCCAAACTTTGGGCAGAGTTTAGAAGTTCACGCCTAATAATTTTATATTAGTAACATATCCTGAGTTTCAAATCGCTTAAAATAGGACAAATTAAAATGTTCTCTGGGAAGGGATCATTCCACCTCTCTGTATCATAGCTGTCTTTGGGGAGAAACAACAGTTGTTTAGTCGTTGGCAAATGGCTCACAATAGTTGAGAGCAGAATAGGGATACTGCCTTATTCAAGTTAAAATTCACACGGATGTCTTAAGTAGGAAAATGGCAATTAATATGGAGATGAAATTTGGCCAGAACATCACTTTGTTAGCAAAAATTGGCATAAGATATATGCTTTGCAGAGGGAGTTAATTAAGTAGTTAAGGCTAATTGTCTTACAATGCGTGGGCATAGATTAATATGTAGTGTCTAAAATTCTGCCTTGCTGGCTAGGTGGGGAGGGAACAGAAAAAACTGACTACTCTTGATTTTTAATAGCCATTGGTTCTGTTATTTGAGTAAGAGTGTTGATAGCTAAATCATTCTGGATATTAGTCGAAGGTGTGCCCTTGTAGCCAAGAAGGCTAATGGCATATTGGGGTGCATTAGGAGGAGCATTTCCAGCAGATCTAGAGAAGTTATTATTCTCCTCTATTTGGCACTCTTCAGGCCACATCTGGAGAATTGTGTCCAGTTCTGGGCCCCCCAGTATAGAAACAATGTAGATGCATTGGAGCAGGTCCAGCAGAGGGCAACCAAAATGATTAGGGCGCTGGAGCACCTGACTTACAAGGAAAGGCTGAGGGATTTGAGCTTATTTAATTTACAGAAGAGAAGAGTGAGGGGCAATTTGATAGCAAACTTCAACTTTCTGGAGGGTCGGGGGTGGGCTCTAAAGAGGATGGAGAGAAGCTGTTCTCAGTAGTGACAGATGGCAGAACAAGGAGCTCAAGTTACAGAGCAGGAAGCCTAGGTTGGATATTAGGAAAAACTATTTCATTAGGAGGGTAGTGAAGCACGAGAATGCATTACCTAGAGAGGTGGTGGAATCTCCATCCCTGGAGGTTGTCCTGGCTTGGCAAAATCCTGGCTCGGATGAATTAGGATTGATCCTGCTTTAGGCAGGGGGCTGGACTTGATGACTTCCTGAGTTGTCTTCCAGCCCTAGAATTCTATGATTCTATGACTCTGCTCTGAAAATCCACCTTCAGGAAAGGCACTGACTAGGGCACAGAGGCCCTCGGACCAAAGGATGTAGCTACAGTCAGTAACTGACTTTGAACCAGACACAAACGTAACGTAACAACCAACACACTTGGAACATCTAACAAGTTTTAATAATGGAAAGGAAAAAAAAAATGAACATTTAATTAGACAATGTTATAATAATAGAGGGGAAAAGGAAAGAGACCACGTTTCCCCCTGTGAAAATTATTAGCAAAAACATCTTACAGCTGCCTGACAAACTGCATATATAGCTCTCACTCAACTGTGAGAAGCAGAAGCTTTGGAATATAGATGGCCCTCCCTTATTCTCAGAAGGGGGATGTCAGACTTGTGCTTTAAAATGCTTGTCTGTAGATCTGCACCTGGAGAACACCCACCTTGTCCCACTAAAAAATGTGTTCTCAGGCTGATGTCTATATAAACAAGAATAACAGCTGTGACTTTATCTGTCTTCTGTGATCATGTCTAGATTTGAAATATAGGTGGCAGCTAACAGGCGAGGGCCCACTTTCCTTAAGAAAACATGCTAGCTGATCATGAACAACCCACCTTTTTCAAAACATGACTTTCCTGGTTAACATTATTATAATTTTTTGTGTGCAAGTCCCATTTAAAATCATGTTAGTTAAAAGATGTTAGGTAACATATTTTAAAACAACATGACATTTTTTCTGGTATAATCAAGGCTAAAAGGAAAGTGAGTGGCTCTGCTTTTCTGTCCCCTCCCACGTTGCCATTGGAGCAATGTTCTCTTTGCCCAGATTCACACAGGAAGATAGCCGGAGGATGAAACTGCAAAATTTCTATCTCAGACCACTTTCCTTTCTCTTGGGTAAAAGTAAACGAATTCCATTTCAAGGGATCTAATTTTCTGCAAAGAAATTTTCTTGGGGTTGAGGTAGCCTGTAATCTAGTTCCACCAGCTGGCTGATTTCTGTTGTTGTCAGAGTGGGAGTAGACCTTGAGAAGAGAGGTGCAGGAGAGGAGGATACTGGTCTAACTGATTAGTGTGGAGAGGGTGTATTATGAGAGAAACAAGCAAATAGCTGTTCAAGGCTAGTATCTTTGGAAAAAGATTACATGGTGGAAATTTGAACTTCCAGACTTCATCCATTTGTGTCACAAACATATTCAGGAATGGGATGTTTCATATTTAAGATCATAGGTATTCCTTGGTGAACAAAGGACTGTAGTGTAATCATGTTCAGGAGGCACGATAAATCATCAGGAGAGCATTGTTCAAGCTGTTAATAAATTATTGCAGAATCCCAACCTAAGGTTTGGTACTCCATCTGTTTTAATAGAGAGAGAGTGACAGCTTACGCATTTAAGGAAAGTTATAAATGATGACTAAAGAGGGCCAATGTACAGGTAAAATATTACTTTCCATGAGTTTCAGCCATTTTGGAGAGAGGATAGGCCAGAAAGTCAAGAAATTTTTCAAAACTTTGAAAGAAAAAATTCAGACAATACAATTAAAAAACCCTTTGTCTGGCTTGTTCCAAACTTTCCAGAAACTTGCACCCTGGACTGAGAAGCGTTGTGAAAAATTTCAAGGGGATTGTTTTTTTGTTTTGTGGGGTTTTTTTTGTTTGTTTGGTTTTTTGGCAAATGACAGAGTTAAGCTGGAAGACTTGAAATTCAGGCTTATAATGGGAAGTCAGTTTCAACTGGCCAGTGGGTAGTAAATATCTTGCTCTTACAGTGGCTCATCTTTTATTTCCCTAAAACTAGTCTCACTAGTGACTGTGTCCATTGTTCCTCTGTACGGTGCAAACACAGAGGGGTTTGGCTAAGATGGGTTATTGCACCTTACTTTATTGGCCATACTCAGAGCATGTTTGCTCACTGCTGGATTAAGAACCCATGTAGCTAGGAGGAAACAACTCCCATGAATATTTTGAATGACAGCTTCGTTGTGAAATAAAAACAAACCTGCTTCTTAGGTGAGATGGTGTCAAGGTTTCTTTCAATTAAAATCAAATTCATGTTTCTTTCTGTGCCAAGATGCACAACTTCTTTGCATAACAGAAGACTCATTTTTGGAAGTACAGTCAAAGCTCTTTAAATGGTGTGTGATTTAAAAATACATCATGTTGAATTTTTGTATTTAAATCACCACATTTCTGTAACTGGGTCATCTACCCATTACCCATCATGTTCTTTATTCCTAAGTAATGTGATATTAATCTGGATATTTTACATAGTTTTGATCCTCTGTAATATGATTCTGCCTCAGAGAAATAAAACCCATTAAACATTTGTTGATTCATACAAAAATATGATATAATCTGGTAATGTGATTAGATGGTATTTCATCTGGTAATGGTGCACAGTAGTTGTTTTGGCTTCATAATTTTTATTTTAATATATAGAGAAAATTGTATTATTCAACAACAATTATTTTATCCTTTAGTATCTTTCCTTTGACAGACCTCCCACTTCCTTGGCAACATTTCAGTAACAGCTTAACTAAATCCAAGTGATAATTTGCATATGCAAATTAGACATGCAATTTTTTTTTTGTAGTCACAGCAGACATAGATGACAATACAGTTGCCTTCAAGTTTATGCCAAAATGTAAATCCATGCCATTGTACTTTGTGAGCAAATACACATCTACAGCTCCTGAGGTCCAGAGGGGAGTGGGATGACAAAGAAATACAGGACATGGTTAGCTCTTTCAATGATTCTGATAAATATATGCATTTCACTTACAAATTCCCCTCAGACTTTAGTATTCTATTTGGTTCTTTATTCATTCATGTTCAATTAGCTTATCTCCTGAATATTTACAATGCTAGAACTATAACCTATGTTGTAACTTTTATGTCAGAAGATGCACCAAAGCAGGACGAGGATGCTAAGGCAGCACTCAGAGATAATAAAGCCATTGCAGAGAAACAAAATGACTTCTTTGCTTTGGTTTTCACCGCTGAGGATGTTAGGGAGATTCCCAAACCTCAGCCATTTTTTTAGGTGATACAGCTGAGGAATTGTCAAAGATTGAGGTGTTATTTGAGGAAATTTTGGAACAAATTGATAAACTTAATAGTAACAAGTCACTGGGCCAGATGGCATTCATCTAGGAGTTCTGAAAGAACTCAGATGTGAAATTGTGCAACTATTTACTGTGGTTTATAACTTATCCTTTAAATCAGCTTCTGTACCTATGGACTGGAAGATAGCTAATGCAGCTCCAGTATTTAAAAAGGACTCTAGGTGTGATCATGGCAATTACAGACCAGTAAGTCTAACATCAGTACCAGGCAAATTAGTTGAAATAATAATAAAGAATAAAATTTTCAGACATGTATATGAACATGCCTTGTTGGGGGAAAGTCAACATGGCTTCTGTAAAGGGAAATCCTGCCTTACTAATCTACTAGATTTCTTTGAGATGGGCAATAAACATGTGGAAAGGAGAGATCCAGTGGATATAGTGTACTTCAGTTTCCAGAAAGCCAAAGGCTCTTAAGTAAAGTAAGTTGTCAGGGGAGAAGAAGGAAGGTCCTCCCATGGATTGAAGTATCAGAGGGGCAGCTGAGTTAGTCTGTATCTTCAGAAACAACAAGAAGTTCTGTGGCACCTTATAGACTAACATATTTTGGACCATAAGCTTTCGGGGATTGAGAACTAGTTAAAAGCCAGGAAACAAAGGATAGGAATAAATGGAAAGTTTTCAGAATGGAGAGCTGTAACTAGTGGTGTCCCCCAAAGGTTTGTACTGGGACCATTTCTATTCAACGTATTTATAAACGATCTGGAAAAAGGGATAAACAGTAAGATGGCAAACCTGGTCAAAATAATTAAGAACAAAGCAGATCTCACAAAACTAAGCGATTGGGCAGCAAAATAGCAAATGAATTTTAATGTTGATAAATGTAAACTAATGCACATTGGAAAAGATAATCCCAAGTATACATACAAAATGATGGGGACTAATTTAGCTATAACCACTCAAGAGAGGGATCTTGGAGTCATTGTGGATAGCTCTCTGAAAACTCAGTGTGCTGCAGCAGTCAAAAAGGCAAACAAAATGCTAGGAATCCGTTAAAAAGTATAGAAAATAAGACACAGAATATCTTATTACCTCTATATAAATCCATGGTATGCTCACATCTTGAATATTGTGTACATATATGGTTGCCTCATCTCCAAAAAGATACATTGGCATTGGAAAGATTCAGAAAAACAGCAACAAAAATGATTAGGGGTTTGGAAGGGGTGCCGTATGAGGAAAGATTTAAAAGATTGGGACTTTTCAGCTTAAAAAAAAAGACTAAGGCTGTGTCTACACTACCACTTTCCTTCGAAAGAAGGATGGTAATTAGGGTGTTGGGAGTTAACTAATGAAGTGCTGTGCTGCATACGCAGCACTTCATTAAACAAATTCCCCCCCGCCCCACAGCAACTTCGAAGTTTAAAACTTCGAAGTACCAGCTCCTGTCTAGCTGCGGCTCACCCGCCGGTACTTCGAAGCGCCCCTGAAGAGTAAAGGGACTTTGAAGTTGCCCCGGCATTTCAAAGTACCAGCAGGTGAGCTAGACACGAGCTGGTACTTCGAAGTTTTAAACTTCGAAGTTGCTGTGGGGCGGGGTGGAATTTGCTTAATGAAGTACTGTTTATGCAGCACAGCACTTCATCAGTAAACTCCCAACACCCTACTTACCATCCTTCTTTCGAAGGAGGGTGGTAGTGTAGACACAGTGTAAGGGTAGATACGATAGAGGTATACAAAATCATGACTGGTGTGGAAAAAGTGAATAAGGAAAAGTTATTTACGTGTTCCCATAACAAAAGAACTAGGGGTCACCAAATGAAATTAAGTATCGGAGGGGTAGCCATGTTAGTCTGGATCTGTAACAGCAACGAAGGGTCCTGTGGCACCTTATAGACTAACAGAAAAGTTTTGAGCATGAACTTTCGTGAGCACAGACTCACTTCATCAGATTTCCAAGACCAGCATCTGATGAAGTGAGTCTGTGCTCACGAAAGCTCATGCTCAAAACTTTTCTGTTAGTCTGTAAGGTGCCACAGGACCCTTCGTTGCTGTTACAAATGAAACTAATGAGTAACAGGTTTAAAACTAACCAAAGGACGCTTTTCTTCACACAGAGCATAGTAGACCTGTGGAACTCCTTGCCAGAGGAGGTTGTGAAGACCAAGACTTTAACAGGGTTCAAAAAAAAACTAGATAAATTCATGGAGGTTAGGTCCATCAATGGATAATCACCAGGACAGGTAGGAACAGTGTCCCTAGCCTCTATTGTCAGAGGTTGGAAATGGATGTCAGGAGAGGGATCACTTTTACCTGTTCTGTTCACTACCTCTGGGTCATGAGGCATTGGCTTCTGTCAGAGGACAGGATACTGGACGAGAGGGACCTTTGGTCTGACCCAGTATGACCGTTCTTATGTTCTTTTGTACAAAAGAACTACAGAGAAGCAGGAAAGCATTGGAGGTGAGGGCTGGAATAGTGGGAGAAAAGAGAACAGCAGCAACTGCTTTGTGGCTTTTGTGCAGAGGTCAGGCTCCAGATCTTTGGAGAGATCTCTTTTCAGTCAACAGAAAACTCTTCTCCAAAAGCAGTGTTGAGTCACTTGAGAGAACTATTTTTGCAGTTTGTTTGCCTCAGTGGATGTCTGAGCCTCTCATAAGAGCCCTATATCAGTTCTGAGGGGTTTCAAGACAGTTTCCAGTCACAGTTATCCCAGTGAGAGGCTGCTGCAATGGATGAGTGAATTTGTGAATCTGTGTTTTGGTCACACGGTTTCTTCTCAAAGGAATTCAGCTATTCATTAGGACTGACTTGGTGAACTGAATTTCACTGGCATTACTCTGCCTGTTCTGGAAGAACTGTGACTATGTTAATTTTCATCCCTTCATTGGATCAATTTTCTGGAGATCAGGAAGTCACCACCCGGTGAAGACTGTGCAAATTTCTCCAGTGATTAAATGCGTGGAGCATTATTAGTGTCTGTGAAACTTCTCCAGTTGACATGACCGCAGGCGTGGCCCTCAGCATGGTTTGGCTGAAGAAAACTGGTCCAGCAGTAGTCACCACCCACAGTCATGCAATGACCCTTCTTTCAAGTGCTATGGATATTGTAGCATCATGGGTGTCCAAAAGAATGAGGCAAGATCAAGCTGTCCAAAAATATCCAACAAAATTAAATGTTACCAAAGTTATCAGAAGTACCTGTCTCCCCTTCCAGCCTCCTGAGTCTCTTTCTCAATGCACACTCTGCTGCAAGAGGAAAAGCCCATTGTTATATACATATATAAGTAAGGAGGGAGCCCTACACTTGGGCTGTCACTGAGGTTTGAATGTAGAACCTTCAGTGCAAAAACAAGCTTGAGAGAAAATAGTAGCTTTTGTATCAGGTAACAGTAGGGTTTTCTCTCATGTGAACCAGCCACTGAAGTGGAACAAAGAGCCACACTGTCCTAGTGTGAGTTACACATGCAGCTAGTAAACTTGCTGAGTGCAGTCAGGGTTCCTGAGAGAGATGCGGTTGGTAAACAAACTCATATAGTGAAAACTTTTAAGAACATTAGGTCACATTCATGTTGTCCCCCAGTACTTTTACTTATTCCCTTATCTCCCCAATTTTCTTACTGTTGCTTTCTTATTTTTAAGATGGTTCTCAACAAGTTATGGAGAATTTTCTGTCTTCAGACACTTTGATCTTTTAGTCATTCCCGGTAACAGTATTCCTGCCAATGGTTGAGCCAGGAAAATAAGTAAGCTGACTTCCTGGGTACCATTGGTAAACCATTTTGTCTCTTAAATCTGAAGGACTATTTGGGCGTAATTTTGCAAGAAAAAGCTAGTCCACACTGCCAAAGTCGTGAGGATTTGGCTTTGCGTGTGCTGAATTTGCTACATTCTCCAGGGACCAGCGTGCATAAATGATCCTATTTCAAAATAATTGAGATGAAAATATTATGCAATTTATTAGTGATACTTAAGCTGCAGGTAGTTTTGATGACCATCAGTTACAAGAACAATCTCAGTGGCAAATCTGTTTCTGTGCTTGGCTCTTCATGTCAAATAAGTTAACGGTGAAAGGCTACAAGGTGTGATTACAGTTGCCAAATCTTGTTTTTTAAAGTTGTTGGAAATCCAAGAAAATATTTGTATGTTAGTCTCTTCAGACCATGGTTTATGATTGTATTATCATTCACATGCCCCTGGCATGCTGTAAGGGACAGTTATTGAATCCCGTAAGAATAGGAGTATTTTAAATTGCCAAAAGGCATGTCAGAAAAATATATTTTTCATTTTACAATGGAATAATTTGTCCAAGATTCAGAAATAAATGCAGAAAATGTTTTCACTAAGCTATATTGTTTTGTAAACAATAGGCCTATAAATTGATTTTGTACAATAGTAATGAAAGAAAAAAATTTGTGATCCAATAATTTTACTTTAATATAAAATTGTCACAAATGTTCAAAAGAAGGTATGCAAAGCACATTTGAAAAGTCCAATGCTCTGCCTATATCATTCATTAGGATAGCAGTGTGATCTAATGGTCTGAGCACAAAACTATGAGCCAAGATTCTTGGAAATTGTTCCAGGCTACTCTAATGGCTTCGGTGCATTTTTAGCAAATACTGTAATCTCTTTATCTCAGTTTGTTCCTCTGTAAAATAATACATGGACAAAATAGGAGGTTTGGGAGCGTGAGCTAATCCTGTTAAAGAGGTTTCATACTCTTGGATAAAAGATCCTATGGAGATGCTTGATGTTGAAACAAGTTTAAACTACAAGCACTATGTTAAGGACCTTAATTTTATCTGACCAAGCAAATTTAGAGCTATGTTTGACACTTTCCAGGTAGAGGAAATACAGTGAGTTTGTACTAAATTACCATCTGAATCTTTTATTGGTAGTGAATTGTTCTTGGCTTCCCTGCAGAAATAGTCGAGGGGTTGGCTTGCAGAACCTGTGTGTCTCGGGGGGATCCTGGAGGACAGGATCACTGATGTGGAGATCTTGGATTCCAGGCCCACTTTGGACCCTTTTTGTTCATGGTTCTCATCTCAGGAATAGAACATTACAACATAAACAGGTTGTGAGGGCTGTTCCCCGCTCCGCACTCAGAGTGCAGAAAGTGGGGTCCCGCAAAAATGTAAAACACCTTGCCTATAAAAGGCCTTGCTTTAAAAATCTTCCCAGGGTCACAAATTTCCTGACCGTTGAGTGTGCTTTCATCACCCACATCGGCAAAAAGCCTTTTAACCCAGGAAGACACACTTGGGATGTTTCCCTTTGGGGTATCCAGCCTCTTAACCCTGAGATGCAATCTGGTAGCTGGCCTTGCAGCCTAAGGCCTGAATATACACAGACTCTTCTCAGGACACGGGAATCAAATCGTTTGGTAAAAAAAAGAGTACTTTGTTCACAAAACAAGAGAAAGTAACAACCATACCAGTTGCAGCACAAAGAATTACTTCCCTGGGGCTATGTCTACACTAGAAGCCCCTGTCCATAGAAGTTACTGTGAGAAGAGATGTTCAAATGAAACTTCTGTCGACAGATTCCATCTACACATTAAAGTGGCTCCATCTTTTGATCCATTCTGTCGACAAAAGGGCCCCCCTGGAGCATCTACGTGGCTTTTTTGTTGACCATTTGTCAATAAAACACATTTTGTGTGTAGATGCTCCCTGAGTTTTGTCAACAATACCCCAGTGGCAAATCACTGAAGGGACTCTAGGTAGGTTTAAACTTTTAAGCTATGTCTACACTAGAGCACTTTATTGAAAGGGTGCCTTTAGAAAGACAGGACTCGAAAGATGCCCTTTCAAAGGGCAGTCTACGCACGGGATGCGGCTGCGCCATCGGCAAGTGCTGTTGAAAGAGCTACCTGCCCTTTGGAAGGGGGCCACCCAGCTGTGAAAAGAGAGCGTCTACACTCACCCACACCCTCTTTTGAAAGAAGGGGCCAGGAAATCCTATGGATGGGGTCTCATGGTGGCAAAGCCCTTCCGGGGCCTCAGCCAGCAGCTCCTTTAAAGGACCCCTACCCAACACCCTCAGCCTAGGGACCTACATACCCATCCACGCCTCAGAGGACAGCAGAGTACAATATATAAACCAGAAGGAGTACCACTCCATCGTACTGCAGGTCATGGTGGACAGCTGGGGGCTGGTTCCAGGACATCTGTGTGGGCTGGCCAGGCTGCACCCATGACGTGTGGGTTTTCTGGAACTTGGGCCTGTGCCACTAGCTGGAGGTGGGGACCTATATCCCCCAGAGGGAGATCCCACTTGGCGACACCACTGTGTCCCTCTGCCTGGTGGCCAACGTGGCATATCCACTCTAACCCTGGCACATACAGCCTTGTATGGGCCACCCTACCCCCAGTCATAAGCAGTTCAACACCCAGCTCAACCATGCCCACGATGTAGCTGAGTGAACCTTCAGCTGTTTGAAGGGCAGCGATGCTGCCTGCTGGCATGTCTGGAGGTGAGTATCCGCAATGTCCCGCAGGTGATGAGTGCCTGCTGTACTCTACACAACATTGTAGAGAGCAAGGGGGAGGCCTTCCTCCAGGGGTAGGCAGGTGAATCTGTCATGAGCTACTCCCAGCTGGCCACAGCCCCAAGCCTCCAGGCCCACCACGAGCGGATCTGCATCTGGGAGGCCCTGTGCAAGCACTTTGCACAGGGGATCCAGTGAACACTGCCACAGCCACCCCCTGTAGGTCTACCGCACACTCCATCCCACCCCATGCACCCCACATCCCCCCCACCCACACACTGCCTCCCCACCAAGCACACACCATGAAGGGTTGTTGAAAAAATAAACAGTTCTGTTGTGCACTACACAAATGTGTACTTATTGCCTCCCATGCCTGACATAACCAGAAATTATTTACATGAGGAGAAGAGCTGACTATGTACAGTGGTGGGGGACCTGGGCGGCTAGCCTGGTGGGCCATCACTCTGGGATGGGGTGGAGGGCAGCAACCTACGCCGGCCCCAGCACCTGCACCAGGATGGGAAGGTAGGGCCGGGGATTGGCCTTGGCCCAGCAGGGCCCTCTCTGCGGGGCTGGCAGGTGGAGCCATGGCAGGAAGGTCAGCAGGGGGGATGGCAGGAAGGTGCAAGGGGGGGTAGTGAGAGGGGGCATCCAGGCCATCAGCTCCTAGTAGGTGGCTGCCACATCCTGGAATAACCCCATGAGCTCTTCCCAGGACGCCCGGTACCAAGCAGCCTCCTGCTCTTTGAATCAGAGATGCCGTTCTGCGAGCTCCATCTGCCACTGATTGGATGCAGCATGGTGGGGGTTCCTCCACTGCCCAGCGCTGACCCCTCCGGGAGCAGGGACACCCTGGCACTGGGGGTGGCTCCGGCTGGTCACCATCCCTCACCTCTGGGGGGCTGACTGTGACAACTGGTGGGGCGAGGCTCTCCCAGCCCTCGGGTGGTGCAGCTGTGGAAACAGGATAGAAGAGGGGAACGGGCCGTGAGTACAGACCCCTGCCCCATGGCCCACGCCCCCACCCTGCAATGGGTGGCAGGTCCCCGTCCCCTGTCCGCCGTCCAACGGTGGGGTATTCAAGATGTGGACATATCATGACTTTACATAAATGAAATATATTTTCTCTTTTATTATTTATTCATTTCCTAATGATTCCCAATATTCAGTTTGCTTCCTAGATTGCCAATGAATATCAAGCAGACTTTTTCATGGAACTAGCCACAATGAACACAAGATCTCGTTCTTGACTGGCACAGCAATAGAGAGAAAGCCATGCTAGTCTATATACGATCAAAACAAAAAAAGCAGTCAAGTAGCACTTTAAAGACTAACAAAATAATTTATTAGGCCCACCTAATATTAGGTGGGCCTAATAAATTATTTTGTTAGTCTTTAAAGTGCTACTTGACTGCTTTTTTTGTTTTGACTGGCACAGCTGTCTTAGGTCCCATTATTTTTATATATATAGTTGGGATTATATTGTTCCATGTGCATTACTTTGTGTGACAGGGTGTACCAACTCCGCACTGAGCCGGGGGATGGGGGCCAGGCTTACTGGGTAGAAAAGGCCCTGCCCCTGAGGCCCTGCTGGGCATGGTCCAGCTGCAGCCCAGGTATAAAAGCCAGGGAAGCCAGTCAGCTGGGGTTGGCCACCTGGGGGAGGAGGAGTTCTTGCCACAGTATGAGGGCAAAACTCATTTGTGACCACCAGAAGAGCAGCAGCAACAGCAGCAGCAAGAACAACAACAAGAACAGCCGCCCAAGGAACAGCAGCAACGACAACCAGTGGAGCAGCAGTCGAAGTCCCAGCAGCACCCAGGGACATGCAGACAGAGCCAGGATGACCCCATGTATCCAGAGCAGGGTAGGAAGTAGCCCAGGGCAGGGAACCAGGAGGGCCCATGTTGTGAGCTCAGTGTGTTGCAGTAATGATCCGTGCTGAGCTGGTGGCTAGGGCCACACATCCACCACCAACAGGGCCCGGGGCTGGAGCTTGGTGGAGAGGGCGGCCCTGAGCTCCTCTACTCCTACCTCTGGGGTTCCAAGGTATGGGGAACTGTGTCTAGGCCCCTGGGCCTGCATATATTGATTAGGCTGCAGGGCTGGTGTACATTGATTGGGCCCCATGACCTGCAAACAGGGACTAGGCCTCTGGGCCTGCCTAGATTGATTAGGCTGCCAGTCTAATGCACAGTGACTTGTCTGCTGAGGCCTGCAAACTGAGACCGGGCTGCTGGGCCTACATAGCTTGATTAAGCCACTGGGCTGCCACATATTGACCAGGCTGCTGAGGCCTGCGAACTGAGGCTGGGCTGCTGGAGTCTACAGACTTGGACTAGGTCACTGAGGTTGGTCTTTGGCTATTAGGCCTCACTGACCAACTGTAGGCACGATTTATATTGACTTTAGCTGTGAGGCTATACTATCCCAGCAGCAGGGGTGAGTCACATTGACTAGGCTGCTAGGCCTATGAAGCTTGACGAGGTGGTGGGACCTGGTGAGAGGAATACGGAGTAGGATGTGGAGCCCTGAATAAAATGCAAGAGCCCTCGAGAGTGGTGTGGGGCAGGAGACCCCAGGACACTTTGCATTTATCAACACTGAATTCCACTTGCCATTGTGTTGCCCATTGACTCAGGTTAGTGAGGTCTCTGTAACGTCTTGCAGTCAGCTTTGAATAATTTTGAGTATTTTTGTACCCTTTTCAAAATTTGCCACCTCATTGCTTACCCCTTTATTTCTGCCCTTTGTTTCCTGTCTTTTAAATGGAATACATGGCAATCTTTTCATGATCTAATGATCCTTCTATTACATGAATGACAAGCCCTTTTTTATCTTAATCATACTGTCTGCTCTGTTTATAAACACCCTCCCACAAAGACAAAGCTGAGGGCAGCACAAGCTCTGTAGCAGTTAAATCACATGTCCTAGCCCCAGAAACAGATATTAAGCAGACCTCAGGTATGAAATTCTGAGGCTCAGACTTCAAGGGAGGTAAGGGGGTTGTAGCCCCCTCACCTCTAGTGATGTTCCTGTAGATAATACAAATTTGCCTAACAGCATGCTTTGGTCAAAAAACCTGAGAACTGGCAGATGGCTAAGGGAAGCCAGTTTCGACATGTGAGGACCTCTGAGGACCTCCATCTGCTTTTCCAAGTGTCCTCCAGTTTATGGATATAATTTCAGAAAGGAAACAAAGTGGGAATATGGGAAAGTTGTGTCAGCATGTACAATATTACAGGCTTGGAACGTGTTTGTATGGGGTGCACAAAGTGGGGAAGTAAAATGAAAAATATAGATGTATGAAAAATTAGGAGGGGCAAGCCAAGGACTGGAGTGAGCACCTGCTCATAACCTGTAGGACACGATGCCCTTGCTCAAATGATGTCTGTTATTGTTTTTGTTTGTAACTTTGTTTTGAAAGCTTAAAAATAAAATGCATGTCTTTATTATTCTTGTCTTTTCATTTGACAACCATGGGTCCTGCATCTGCCTCCAGTGCTCCACAGGAACTCAAATCCCTGCAGTGGCTGCTATTTGGTAATGACCAACCACCATGCAAATATATCAAAAGTATAGCTCTCCACCCTTTCAGATAAAATAGCACAGAATGCTGCTTGCTTACACTGCTCTACAAACTCCTGTGTGCAGCCACTGAATAGGATAACTTCAAAAAATTTACACTGATATTCCATCTGTGCAGAACTCTGAAACCATGGCTAACTTATTGTATTAACTTGTGACATGTGCAAAATAATATTAAATGTGACAATAAACTAGGGTTATTAGTCATGGTATGACTTCCAGTCCAAAATGAGGGTCTTGTCTAGTGGTCGGGGCATGGACAGGAGGATAAGGCTAAGAAACTAAAACAAAGGCTTTCTTTAGCTGTGGCCACACTTGGCCAAAACTTCGAAATGGCCATTTCGAAGATTACTAATGAGGCGCTGAATTGAATATTCAGTGCCTCATTACCATTAGGACGCTTCTGGCCTCGTCGCTTCGAAAGCACCATTTTTGAACACTCGCAGCTCGGTGTGGCTACATGGGGGTCCTTTTTGGAAAGAACCCCGCACCTTTCAAAATCACTTTATTCCTCTCCGTGGAGCACGTAGCCATGCCGAGCCACAAGCAGTCGAAAGTGGCACTTTTGAAGCGCCACAGCCAGAAGCGTCCTAATGCTAATGAGGCACTGAATATTCAATTCAGCGCCTCATAAGTAATCTTCGAAATGGCCATTTTGAAGTTTTGGTCAAGTGTGGCCACAGCCCCAGTGTCCGTTAAATCCATGTTGTAATCTCCCTCTGGAGGACCTGGAAAAGGAAAAGCCATTACAAAGTGGGAAATGACTACCCAGGAAGGAGTGCAGTGGAAAGGAATCTAGGGAGTCATAACAAAAAGCAGTCAAGTAGCACTTTAAAGACTAGCACAATAATTTATTAGGTGAGCTTTCGTGGGACAGACCCACTTCTTCAGACCATAGCCAGACCAGAACAGACTCAATATTATGGTCTGTCCCACGAAAGCTCACCTACTAAATTATTTTGCTAGTCTTTAAAGTGCTACTTGACTGCTTTTTGTTTTGATAGTGTATAGACTAGCATGGCTTCCTCTCTGTTACTATTCAACATGCTAGGGAGTCATAGTGGGCCATCAGCTACATATGAGGTAATAGTGTGACACTGCTTTTTTTTTTTTTCTTTTTGGAACAAATGTCATTCTGGTATGTATTCATACAAAAGTTTTAAGCAAGATACAAGAAATAATTCTTCCACTCTACTTTGTTCTGATCCAGTCTTAGCTGGTGTATTGTATCCAGTTCTTGAGGTCACATTTCAGGAAAGGTGTGTAGAAGTTGGAGACAGTCTGGAGAAGACCAATACAATATAAACATTGCCAATGGGGGGAAATTGAAAGAATTGGGTTTGTTTAATCTGGAAAAGAGAAGACTTAGAAGGGACATAATAACAACTATCAAGTACCTAAAAGTTGTTACAAGGAGTAGGGAGAAAAATTATTCTCCTTAATCTCAGATGATAGGACAAGAAACGATGGTCTTAAACTGCAGCAAGAGAGGTTGGACATTAGGAAAGTCCAGTCTGGCTAAACACTGGACTAAACTGCCTAGGGAGGCTGTGGAATTTCTATCACTGGAGATTTTTAAGAGGAAACACCTGAAAGGAATGGTCTAGATGGAGCTTGGTCCAGCCTATGTGACTATGTGGGAGACTGGACTTGATGAAACTCTCATGGTTCCTTACAGATCTGATTAGCCATTACCACAAGGAAGGAGACACGTGCTATCTGTTAAGTCTATTGTTGAATCATTGGGGAATTTTCTTATAGCATATATTTGAAACTGGTCCATGTGTGGAGCTAATGTTGATCATCTCCCTTTCAAAGTCAAGTGCCCTAGATACTGGTGGTTCTTTGGAATTAGATTGGCTGACACAGCAAACAATGCGTAGAGATGATCTCTCCCTGGGCTGGACAGTTTATACCCACCAAAGCCATACTTACCTATGTGCCTAATTATGGCCATGCATTATTCTAAGAAGGGCTAGTGCAGGCCAGTTTCTGTGGTTGCACCCATTAGTGCATGCTAAGCTTTCGGAAAGCAAAGCTTCTCCACATGCCCAGACAGCCCACTCCTGAACATTCTATAATCCAGATTGATGCATGTGCAAGTTTTGAAAATTTACCTGAAGTTCTACTCTGGCTGTATCCTGAATGGAAAGGACTTTTGAAAAGATTCTGTGATATTAACAAAACTGTCCTATTCCCAAAACGAGCTAGGACCATCCCACAAGATGAAACTTGGTTTTTGGTTTTTTTTGTTTGTTTAGTTCAGACAGTGCTTTATGGAAACTGCGTTGAATAGTGTGTATGTAAGAAGGGTCCTTGAGAACATTCAAGCTGAAATCCTGCCTCCATTGGAAACAATGCTAAGACTTCCACTGACTTCATTGAGGCCAGGATTTCTCACTAAATGATTACAGCTAGCATTAAATAATGTGTCCGATCATATTTAACCTTGAAGCTGTTGAGTTCTGGGATCTGTGGAGACTAATTCCAGTTTGCTAAGCCAAATTTCAAATATTTTTGCAATTTTGTGGCTTGAGTGATAAACTTCTTTCTCCAGGGAGTACTACGTATCCCAGCTGCACATTTTTCTCTACTGTTGATGAGGAAGCAGAGGCAAAAATATAGTCTTCCTGGCTGATGTTAAGAGCAAATGGTCAATCAGCCAAGGAAACACTGCAAGTGATAAGGTCCAAAGATTCTTGTTTAAAAACACCGACCTGAGAGAAGGAAGCTCCAGAAATGGTGCAGAAACCTCCCCACTTCATTGTATTGTATTAAATCATGGTGGATTTAGTACAAGTAAGCCTGAATGCCTTCTACAGGTTCATAGATTTACACCTTTGAAGGTCTGTGCGTGGCTGGGGAGGGGGAAAAGAGAGGAGAAAGTATGGAGAACAAGAGTACCTCCTCATTTGGGTTGCATCTTGGTGCTATGGAGGAGTCATTCTGTATTTCTCATTTCCAGAGACTGATCTCTCTGCTGAAAAGGTTGGCTGACTACAGAACCCCAGTCCACCCTGTTGAGCCCAATGTGACTATGCAGTTGCAAAAACCTTGTGCAGCAGACAGAATGTTGACAATACTGACCCCATACAGCACATTTGGCAAACTTGGCATTTTTATATCCACATTTCTGTAGGAATGATTGTTTAGGAATAGGGTTAAGAAGTAGATATTTGAGCTTTGTTGCCAGAAGTGGAGTCAAGAAACAGATTGTGACTTTTTTCAGACCAGCTCAGTTTATAAGTCAGTTCACCAAATGAAGGAACAAAGGGGCCAGCAAATGTATATGAGAAAGATGAAGCTAAAAAGATCAGTGCATTAGTTTGTGGTGAGGAATAATAATTTGGAACTATTATGTGTTTATTTTGACGGATGGGGATCCTGTCCCAAAACCTGCAAATATTTATACATATGCCTGGTGACTTTAAGTATGCACAGAATCCCATTGACTTTAATAGGGCAACTTGCACACTTGTAAAGTTAAGCAGCTGAATTTTGCAAAGCCCAAGTTATTGAGCTATGTTTGCTATGGGCTATCCCATGACTGAATGCTTTTATATCCTGTAACCAAAGTGCTCCATGCACATGATGCTTTCTAAGAATATCTTTGAAGAGCTCAGCTTAGTCTCAAGGCAGTTACAATGGTCTGTATTTGATTTACAACATGCCATTGAATTAGAAGGGAATTTAAAGGAGAACTTACTTAAAGGTCATGAAGACAGGGATTTCGAACATGGATTGTGGCCATCAGTGTGGGCTGAAGGAGAAAAGTTTATTGCAGAAAACAGCTTGCTTCCTCCTGCAGGAAAAACCCAGAAGTAGGAAGTTTGGAGACCATAAGATTGGCTCAATGCATCTGTCAGGGGAACACATGCTCCTTGAAAGGAAAGATGGCTTTCAACACCACCTTGTATAACCAGTGCTGGATTGTAACACGTCCCGTGACGCCCAGCCCCTTGGTCTAGGGCGGGCGGCAACAAGAGAGGGGGGTTAGGGCACCAGCCCGCACTCAGTTCGGGCAGTCAGCGGCTCACCGCTACCCCCGTACAGGCCCCAGCCCTCAGTCCAGGGCGGGGCAGCAGTTCACAAGAGTTATATAGTTCTGGGCCCAGCCCTCAGTCCAGGGCGGGGCAGCAGTTCACAAGGGAAAACACCAGCCCAGCCCTCAGTTTGGGGCAGGGCAGCAACACAAGGGTCTACAGACAGGCTCAGCGGGGGCTGGCCCTGTCAGGGAGGGGGGTAGGGGGTTGCAGGTCCTCCCACTCCACTGCGACCCGGCCCGGGGCCCTGGGGGTCGCTCACGTGCAACCCCGGCAGTGGGGATCCAGACCGCAACACACTGCCATTGGTTCGTGAGCGACGTTCCCCGGGCCACTTCCTACCTCACCCTCTGTTGGCGGCAGGTCCCAGTCCATCTGGTCGAGGGGTCCTCCTAGGTCAGTCTCCTCTGGGTCATCCACCTGTGGGGGCTCCGGCCAATCGTCCATGACCACGTCGTTAGGGTAGTCAGGCGGTGGCAATACAGGAGATGCAGGGCGGTCCTGGGTCTGAGTGTTGTAGGGATCCGCCGGGGCTCTGGGGCAGCCTGCTCCCGGGGCCTTTTCCACAGCAGGGGGTCTCCACCGGCGGGAAGGTCCAGGTAGGTCCGGGAAGTCCGGGTAGTCTCCTTGGGGCATACGGACCCGGGGTTGCGTGGAGCCTCTGGGGGCCTGCTCCTCCGGCCTGGCCGGGTGGCCGCAGGCCCTCTCCCTTTGGCCCCGGGGAGCTCGTGCAGGCACGTCCTCCCTGCCCGGAGGCCCAGCACTGAATGGCTCCCGAGTCCCGCCTTTGGCTCTTCTAGCCCTTGGCCCCGCCCTCTGAGGGGCGGGCCTCTGGTCTCCTGACTCCGGCCCCGCCCACCAGGGCCTCTGCATAGCTTCCCCGGCCTCCGGGTCTGCAGGAGGCCATACTGACCCACTACATGGATAGAATCATCAATGAGCTGGAACTGTGAGTTGGAATAAAGAACCATGAAATCAATAGGCCAACTTGGATAATGCATGCAAGAAATATTGCTTTCTTGGAAAATGACTGATCATTCTGGCAGTTACTGCTACAAATTAGCATAGTGCTCAGAATCTAGCCCTGGATGAGAGCACTGTTTTGCCAAATTTTTCAAGAGTGGTTACATGACTCCTGCATAGCCACATGCCTTGGCCTTATCAGTAAAGATTTTGGTCTTTGGAGTATATTAATGAAATATTAAAAGAGTACTCTATTTTTCATTAATCTTAAGCATTAAGATAATGTAATTGTATAGCTTATTATTAGAAGCTTAAAAGTGAAGGACCAGAACCACAGTTGGTGTAAATCAGCTGACTTTCATGGAGCGATGCTGATTTACACCAGCTGCACAGGCTATTGTTTTTAATGTGTAGAGTTGGTCATGGATGCTACACAGCTGGAATGGATTTAAAAATACATTGAAGTGATTATTTTGAAAAATAGAAGCACAGTATGAGCATAACCCTGCACTTTGGAAATGGATACAAGAAATTATCTACTCTATAGCTGAGAGAGTTTGTCTGTCTGTCTGTCCTGTGTGTCCATTTGTTCAAGAACTCCTAAACAGTAAGAACTAGGACTACTAAATTTGCTAGCAGCTTCCTCTTATCCTAACTTAAAGCAAAGTCAGGGTTTGGCTGTGCCAGGACACTCAGAGGTGTGTGAAATGCGATTGTTTTGCATCAAAGGGAAAGGGAGGGTCTGGTAGCTAGGACACTTATACTCCAGAATGCCCATATGGGGACAGCAACCAAGTGGACCCCTGAGAGCCCTAGAGAGCTGCACAGCAACCACTGGCTGGGCATTGCAGCCCCCTACCACTCTGGCATGGCCCAGAGCAACAGCTGCCAGCTGGCCAGCATAGCCTCTGCTGTCCTGGGGCAGTGCCAGGGAGCAATGCTGCCGGCCAGCTAGTATGGCCCCTGCAACCCCAAGAAGCAGCTGCTGTGAGCCTCCCCGCATCTCCCAACCCCCTGCCTTGATTCCTGCACTCCCCCATCTCTGCCCTGAGCCCCCTACTCCCTGCCCTGATTTCTGACCTACCCAAGTCCCCTATCACCTGTCCTGACTCATATAATTCCCATGCCTTCAGACCCGTGTGCTCTGATGCCCCATGTCTCTAAGCTCCTGATGTGACTCCTGCACCCCCCTACGCTCCCAGCCTCCTTAACCAGGGGACCCAGAAGCATTTTATATGCAGAAAATTTTTAATTTCAGATAAGCAAGAACACCCAGTAACTGATTTTATAACCTCCTGTATCTAAAATGAAACAAATGGAGTTTCCTACTGAAGCTGTTGGGAGGATTACCCTATTTTAAAGGTGCACCATACAGAAAAGAGAATGAGAGACAAACATTCAGATGTGGTAGCTATAATCAAGAAAACAAGTAGAGCAGTTTGGCCTTTAGATTTTTCACTATGTTGATTCTAAGACAACAAACCAGTGAGATGCCTGAAAACAAAAGCTTAACCCTCCATGCTGCTGTTGACAGTGGGTGCTCTGCTGGCTGCATCCACTAGGCCTCCCAGAGACTAACCCTACTCTGCTTATGCAAATGCCTTGCATCCTCCATTTGTTTTGCTAGCAGAAGGAGGTAAAGCAACTATTTAGTCTAAACATATTTTTGCTATCCCCATTAGATTATAGAATAGGTCCAGTTCTGACCCAAAAGGTATATATTGTGTGACTAAAGCATTTTCTGATTTAACCAGGGTATGTCTACACACCAGATATTTCAAAATGCATTTTATGTGTAGCAACATTATATTGCTAATAGGCAGTAGGTGATGGGAGCTCAGAAAACATTAGAGACAGTGTTGCAAGGATATGAATGGGGGAATCGTGGAACATTCTGGTCAGTTTACACAAACAAAACACCACTGACTTCCAGAGGAAACTAATTTTGCTGAAAACACCATCCTGGCCACCATGGATATAGAAGCCCTTTATACCAATATTCTATGTGAGGATGGATTTCAGGCTGTCAGGAACGCCATCGTTGATGATGCCATGGCACATCTGGTAGCTGAGCTATGCGACTTTGTCTTAACCCACAACTATTTCTGATTTGGGGACTATTAATACCTCCCAGTCAGTGGCACTGCTATGGGCACTTGCGTGGCCACACAATAGGCCAACTTTTTTATGGCTGACCTAGAACAATCTTTCTCAGCTCCCATCACATATTTCCCCTCTTCTGCTTAGGCTACATTGATGACATCTTCATCATATGGACCTATGGTAAGGAGACCCTTGAGTTCCACAAGGATTTCAAAAGTTTCCACCCCACCATCAATCTCGGCCTGGACCATTCTACACAAGAGATCCATTTTCTGGACACTACAGTACAAATCAATGAAGGTGACATTAAAACCACTGTATACTGGAAATCCACTGACCGCTATTCTTACCTACATGCTTCCAGCTTCCCTCCAAGACACATCACACAATCATTCATCTACAGCCAAGACCTAAGATACAACCCTATCTCTGCCAATCCCACCAATAGAGACCAAAAAGCTACAAGATCTTTGTCAAGCATTCTTACAACTTAATCACCCACCTGGGAAAATGAAAAAACAGACTGACAGAGCCAGACAAATACCCAGAAGTCATCCACTTCATGATAAGATCAACAAGGAAAATAACAGAACACCATTTCTCATCACCTATAGCCCTCAGCTTAAATCTTTCCAGCTCATCATTGACAGCCTATAACATATACTGGAACACAATCCCTCACTCTCACAAGCCTTGGGTAACCAGCCTGTCCTCTCTGACAGACAGCTGCCCAACTTCAAGGAAATACTCACCAGCAGCCACACACCATACCACAGAAACACTAACCCAGGAACCTATCCCTGCAACAAACGCTGTTGCCAACTCTGTCCACATCCATACAAGTGACGCAATCACTGGACCTAACCACATCTGCCTCATCATCAGGGGCTCATACACTTGCACATCCACAAGCGTGATGTGTGCCAGCAGTCCCCGCCCCCCCACCTTGTACATTGGACAAGCCAGACAGTCTGTATGCCAAGGGATGAAGGGACATACATCTGACATTACGAATTGGAATACACATGATCCTATAGGGGAATATTTTAATCTCCCTAGACATTCAAGAATGGATTTATAAATATCATTCTTTTAAAAAAGAGTTTTACTGCAAGATTACAGAGGGAGACATCTGAATTGGAATTAATTTGCAAATGACACATTTAAATTAGGCAATTAATTAATTAATTTAATTACATGGGCAATTTTCCCACCTTTGATATTCACAGGAACAGCACACATCCTACGTGACTTAATTTGCTTCATCTACTGGTCCTACTAATGACAGGTACCCTCTTTCCCTCCCCCGCTTCCTTCCCTTCTGCGGACTGCTTTATAAACCTTGGATTCTAATTGTCTACTCCAATCATTGCAATAAGTGGGCCTTACCAATGAACGCTCATGACCTAATCCATTTGTTAGTCTTTAAGGTGCCACAGGACTGCTTGTTATTTGTGAAGTTACAGACTCACACAGCTACCTCTTGACACTATGTCTATGTCTATGTGAGCTAGTTTTTTCAGAAAAGCTGGGGCTCTTTCAAAAAATCCCATGGAACGTCTACACACAAAATGTGTTCTTTCGATATTAAATCAGAAGAACACAGAACTTTTTTCGGCAGCCCTCCTCCTCCCTCAGATGAGGAACAGCTCCTTTACCTGAAAGATTCTTTTGGATTAAAAAAAAACATGTGGATGCCCTGGGGGCCCTATTTTTGAAAAAGCAGTCCTCAATGGCACTGGATTTTTCGATCTGTGGTATTTCCTGGCCCATTCATCCGAAAGAGCAGCCGTGAAGTGGCCACTCTATATTGAAAGAGCAGATACATTTTTCTATCTGAGTTTTTGTGTGTGTTCATGATCTTTAGAAAAAAATTTTGGAAGAGATCTTCCTGAAGAACTTCTTTTGAAGGATGGCTGTAGTGTGGATGGAGCCTGTAATTAGTACGATTAAACTTCTTTAGCTGCTATGTACTGAGTAGGTTAATAATGGAATCTTTTACAATAGTTACAATTGTAACATGCCTTTCAGATAACCAGGCAGTACCAATACGGTGTATCACATCAGAAGTCCATTAAAAATAGTGTCTCACTTAACTGGGATAGCTTATTAAAGTCTTGGGGTTTGCCTATGCAGCAGCTTTATTTTGAAATAAACTAGTCTGGAAGAGCTATCCCAGAACAGCTTTTTTTAAAAAAAAAATAATCATAATGTCGCTACACATAAAATGCATTTTGAAATATCTGGTGTGTAGACATACCCTGGTTAAATCAGAAAATGCTTTATTCACACAGCAAATGCCTTGCATCCTCCATTTGTTTTGCTAGCAGAAGAAGGTAAAGCAACTATTTATTCTAAACATATTTTTGCTATCCCCATTAGATTATAGAATAGGTCCAGTTCTGACCCAAAAGGTATATATTGAAAGAAGAGTCCTGCAAAAGAGTGATTTTGATTTTTTTAAACAACATATTTAAGGACTTTCACATAGGTCATCTTGTGAGTAGGGTAGTAGGCATCCTTTGATCCCGAGGGATCGTGGATTTGTGCCCCAGTTGGACTGACTCGAGCAGCGTCTTCTGTGGCTCTGCAATCCAATCCGGGAGTGGCAGTCCTTTCCACTCTGTGAGTAGCAGTAGGCAGATGTCGCTCTGGTATCATGGGCACGGATCTTCCTGAGGGCTCTCCTATCTTCCGCTTCCTTCATCAAGGTGGTTTCATACATAGCAAAAGCTTCCTTCACTCCCTGTTTCCAGGCATGCCTGTCTGAGGCGAGTGAATGCCAGGTGTTCACACTGATAGAGAGAGCGCTGAGGTCATGCTTGTACATGTCCTTGTAGCGCAATTTAGGTCGCCCTTTCGGCCTCTTTCCAGATGCCAGTTCGCCGAAGAGGAGGTCCTTTGGTCTTCGGCCATCTGTCGTGCGAGACATGGCCCAGCCAGTGCATACGCCTCTGTTTGAGAAGGGGGAACATGGAGGCAGTGCCTGCCCTCTCAAGCACTGCACTATTGGGCACCTTGCCCTGCCATGAGATACTGAGTAATGGTAGACATATGTTCTGTCATCATCATCATCATCATCACTAGTAACCGTGGGCTCAGCGCCCATTGGTGTCTGATGCCTCTCTCACTATTTCCTTCCATCTTTCCCTGTCCAGTGTGGAGTGGCTTAGTTTGTGTAGACTAGTTCCGCACAAATCTACTATATCATCTATCCATTCTCTGTGTCATCTGCCTCTCCTATTCGAACCATCCATTATGCTGAATACCAGGGTCTTGATTTTTTGTTTGTTGTTTGTTCTGCAAATATGCCCAAATAGTTGTAGCTTCCATTTTATAACCTTCTGCAGCAGGTTCTCTTTCAGCTGTATCTTCCTATATAATTCCTCATTGGTGACTTTCTGCATCCATCCTGTTCTCAGAATCTTTCTATAACAACTCCTTTGAACGCCAATATTCTTCTCTTCGAATCTTTTGTTATCACCCATGTCTCACATCTGTACAACATGCTGCTGAATATATATGTTTTCAAGATGCTCAGCTTCATTCTTAAGCTAATCACTTTGCTTTTCCAAATCTTATTCATCACCTTCAAACTCATTCTTGCTTTCACTATTCTAGTCACTATTTCCTTCTTACAGCCTAGATCATACGTTATATTGCTCCCCAGATATGTGAACTTCTCTACATTTTCTAGTTCAATCCCATCAACACTGATCTTCCTTCCTATTTCCTTATCTCCAAATACCATTGTTTTTGTTTTATTGATGTTCATAGTCAGTTTATACAGCTTCCCTTCTTCATTTAACACCTGCACCATTTTCGCTAGCTTCTCCTCATCTTCTTCAATGATAACTATATCATCTGCAAACCTCAAGTTGTTAATTCTTTTCCCATTCACAGATATCCCTTCTACCTCATCCTTAATCTTGTCCATCGTTCTCTCCAGATGTGTGATGAAGATACTTGGCAATATTGGATCTCCTTGTCTCGTACCTCTGCTTGTTTTAAACCAACTTTGCAACTCCCCACATGTTCTCACCACTGCCTCCGCATTGTCATTGATATTCTTCAACAACCATATCAGTCTGCTATCCACTCTGTATGACTCCAACACTGTTCAAGTCACTTTCTGATCTATACTGTCAAACGCCTTTTGAAAATCAACAAAGCAAGTGTATATGTTCTTGTTCTTTTGTTGAGCTTTTTCCGCTGTCAGTCTTAGTGCCAATATCTGCTGTATGGTACTTCTATCTTAGTCTCTCAGTCAGTATCATCATCAGCACCTTGCCTAGATGACTCATTAGGGCAATCGTTCTGTAGTTCTTGCACTCCAGTGTACTTTCTTTCTTGGGTATTGTCACTATCACAGATCTTGTCCATTGCTTAGGCGCCTTCCCTTCTTTCCATGCTATATTACATAGCTGGTGTATTTCCTGAATCGTGCTTCTCTGCCATATTTGATCATCTCTCCCGTGAACTTATCATTTCCAGGGCTCTTGTTATTCTTTAGCCGTTTCACTGCTTTTTCTACTTCCTCCTTCCAAATATCAGTCTTGCTTTCAATGCTCAGTGGAGATATCTCTTTCTGTTCTTCAATCAGTGCCTCTGAGACATTCAGGTCCAACTGTTCTTTGCATAGATTGGTGCAATATCTCGTCCATCACTGCACAATCGTCTCCCTGTTCATGAGCATTTCTTTGTTCTCATTTTTGATCACCATCTGCTTCAGTTGCCATTTCCTATTAATATTCCTAATTGTCTTATACACCTCCATTGTCTTACATGCACCATAATACCTCTTTATATCTTCACATTGCTCCTCTAACCATTTTTCCTTATCCTTTCTGGCTGCTTTCCTTACTTCATTGCTTTTCACCCTATATGGCTGTTCTGCCATCTAAGAAACATCTCTTCTGACCTTCAATGCTCTCTTCTCTTGAACCAACTTCAGTGTCTCCTGAGTAATCCATTTCTTATTGATCTTTTCTTCTTCTGGAGTAGTCTGCTCAATTGCATCTTCTATAGTGATGGCTATCCCTGTGACTCTCTTATCTAGGGCTTTCTCTGTGGCGATATTCTTAATCTTCTCTTTGAGTGTTGCTCTGTATGCATTCCCCGTTTCTTCCTCACACAGTTTCTTCTTTTCTTAAACTGTGTCTTACTTTTTCTTTTGAGTTTTATCTTGATGTTTGCGATCACTAGACTGTGGTCTGAGTCTATATCCGCTCCTTGGAAAGGTCGGCACTGCTGTACTGATGTTATCCATCTTCTTATTATCAAAATCATATCTATCATATTCTTGGACTTCCCATCATTCGATCACCATGTCCACTTCCTACAGTCCTTTTGCTTGAATCTTGTATCGCAGATCACCATCTCATGCTCTATAGCAAACTCTAATAGTTTCTCACCTCATTCGTTTCTTTCTCCGTACCCAAACCTCTCCATGACTCTCTCCCAACATTTGTTATCTGTTCCAAGCTTCTCATTCCAATCTCCTCCAATGATCAACACATCTTTCTTCGGTATCTCCTCCACCGTCTTTGTCAAGTCATTATAGAATAGCCCAATCTCTTCCTCCATACTGTCCGACATGGGTGCATACACCTGAATGACTGAGATGTTGAACGGTTTTGCTTCGAATCTTGCTACCATCATTCTTGTACTCACCGGTTTGTATCCTAATAACGCTCTTCTAGCTGTTTTGCTAAGAAGGAATCCAGCTCCTGCTTCGTGCTTCATTTTGTTTCCTGACCAAATGACTTTGCAATCGCATATCTCTTCTGATGCCATCCAACGCCTATCTGCCAGTCCAAGTATATTGCATTGGCATCTATCTCCTTCCAAAGTAGCTGTAATTTTCCAGTTGCCTACAGAGTTTGGACGTTCCATGTTCCAATGGATAGCATGTGTGTTAGTTGTAATTTTCTTTCAGTAGCCAACTTATCTACCCAACCCCGATTGCTCGATTGGTATCGCAGACCTAGTTTATCTGAGTGAAGTCCAAGCTGGCATCTTTTATCATTTAGTTGTACTGGCATCAGATTTCATTCATATTGTTGTTTGATGGTCAGCTCATCGAAACACATTCGACCAATCATCCTCCTTCATTCAGGCTTGGGATTGGCATGGAGCTCATAGATGCTTCATGACGGAGTTATACATTCTGTGGAAAAGTAAAATATTTCATTTTGTAAAACTATTCCCTGGACTTCTCCAGTTGCCAACCTTACTACATGCGTTATTCATGGGGGAACATTACACATGCAAAATACTTTCTACCTTAAGAGAAGAAGTGGAATAAACGATTAAACTGGATCAAGATATTGGTTGAATCTATGCTACAAAATAACTTTGAAGTGCAGAGGGAGGGTAAGGGAGGCTAACTTTGAAGTCACTCCTCCATTCCTGGGAATGGAGCAGTGCCCTACTTTAAAGTTTAACTTCTAAGTAGTATGTGTGTAGATGTTCTGCACTCACTACCTTGAAGTAAGGGGTCAGCCATGGTGGCAGCCCCTTGGAGCACAGAGACACTCTGGCCAGCCCAGGCAGAGTTCTATAGTCCCCACTGGTCACCTGACAGGAACCAGCTCCCTGGCAACCCTAGGCAGGAAGCTGAGAGTGTGCCACAAGTAGGGGCAGCACAAGCTCACAGTCAGGCTGCCCCTGCTCAATGCACTAGTCAGCGTCCACAGCTCCTGGCCACCATGGCAGCACAGCCCAGTTGTTCCCAGAGGCCATGGATGATGAGTCTGAGGGCTTGCAGTGCCCAGGAAAAGAGGCGTGCCAGGAGGGGACCCTCCTGGACTGAGGGAGAGCTGAAGGACCTCCTAGCTCTATGCAGGGAGGAGGAGGAGGTCCTTCAGCAAACCGGCACCCAGCAACGATATGCGGAAGCCTACAAGAGGCTGGACAGTGGGATCGTCATCCGAGGCCATCCAGGCCACACCAGTAGCAGCATCTGCATAAAAGTGAAAGAAATGAGGCAGGTCTACTGCAAAGCCCATGATGCTGCCAGCCACTGCCCCCACTACTGGGAGCTGCATAGGCTCCTGGGGCTGAGGGGGGTGGCCACCCTGGAGCACCTCATGGACACCACCACTGCCCCCCCACCCCCCACTGTGGACACCGATGAGGAGGCAGGCCCCTCTGGCACCACCAGCACCCCACACAGGGACCAGCTGACTGAGACCAAGGGCAATGAGGAGGGCTCCAGTGACTGTAGGCTACAGCCACAGGGGACCAGGAGGCCACTCCAGCCTGTATCCCCACATGGCTGCAGCAAGACCACATGTCGATGGGATGAGGAAGTGGGAAGAGGAGATGGCCACCAACTGGGTGGTCATGCGAGAAATAACTGGCATGCTCTGGGACTGGCTGGCAATGGAGTGGGAGGTGTGGCTGGCTGGCAGCCTGGACACCCTGGCTCAGGCCTTGGCCACCTGCCTCACCCAACCTCCCACCCCTTCACCAGCCTAGCCTACAGCTCCCCCCAGCATCTGCCCCTCCCCTGTGCAGCCGCCTGCCCTGAAGGCACCCACTGCATGGTGGTCCTGTCCCCGGCTGCCCTCATTGAGCTGGGTTGGTTGTTTGTGGTGGGGTTGGGCACACCTGCCCCAGTAGCCCTGCCCCGCACACCCTGTGGAGGCCAAGCCTGTGGCATTCCCCGTTCCACCCCTACCTCTCCATGGTCCCAGCCCCATTGCAGCCCCACAGGGGGTCCCAGACCCAGGGCAGTAAAGGCAGCTGCTGTGGCTCTGGCCATCCATGCCACTGGGTGACTGAGCCCTCTCCCATCCCAGCCCCACTCAAGGTTCGGTCCCCCAGCCCAGCACCCCTCCAAGTTCAGCCCCCCCCAACCCCTCTGTAGAGCATTTCCTGTCCCCACCCCCAGTGCACTGTACATAATTTGATGTGTTCTGGTTTGTTTTGCAAAATACATTTATTCCCCAACAGTAACGTAATGTTCCCATCCAAACCCTGAGTACCACATCGGTGTGTGGTTGGAGAGTGGTGAGGCGGGGAGCAGGAGGAGGTGCATTTGGTGGGGGAGCATGAGGAATGGGGGAGCGGGGGTGGTGGTGCAGAGTGCAGCTGGGAGGCTCAGGGCAGGCCCTGTGCAAAGGCCTGGCACAAAGCTTCCCAGACCCTGACCCCATCCCTTTGGGCCTGGCAGCATGGGACAGTGCGCAGCTGCTTGTACCAAGCCCCCAGGTCCGTGGCCCAGCCCTGGATGAAGGTCTCCTGTCTTCCCTCCACAAGTTTGTGAAGGGCACAGCAGGCAGCAGCCACCATGGGGACATTAGGGAGGCAAATGCCCAGCCTTGTGAGGAGGCTGTGAAACCTCCTCTTCAGCCTCCCAAATGCACACTCGACCATGCCCCTGGAGAGGTTAAGGCGGCCATTGAAGGTGTCCTGGGCCAGGGTGGTGCATCCAGTATAGGGTCACATGAGCCATGAGTTCAGTGGGTAGATGGTGTCAGCCACGATGCAGGGGGACCTCGTGATGTCCCTGAGTGAGAACTCCCACAGGGCAACATATGTGCCCTCCTGCATCTGGGTACCAACCATGAATTTTGGAACACCCGGTCGTCATGATCCCTGCCTGGCCACCCCACCACACATGTCCAGAAAGTGGACCCTCATATCATCCAGGACCTGGAGTACCAGCAAGTGGTACCCCTTCTTGTTGATACAGGCACCCCAGCTGTGGTCCAGGGCCTGGATCACCCTGTGTGTCCCGTCCAGTGCCCCAAAACAGTTTGGGAACCCCAGCTCCAAGAACCCAGTGAGGATGGTGTCCAGGTCCCCGAAGGTGATGACACATCACAGGAACACTGTGTTGATGGCTCGGACAACCTTCAGGTGTGGAAGGAAGGCACATCCATGAATGCCATACCGGATGGCCCCCCTTCTCCTTGGCTCCTCCCTGGCAGGACCTCTTTCCCCTTCTCCCCACCCTGGCAGGGCCCCCCTTCCCCTTACCCCGTAGCCCCCATTCCCAGAGTGGGTCTGTGGTGTGGGCCAGGCTTACCTCTATCAGCACCGCTCCAATGGTGGCCTTGCCAACTCTGAATTGGTGGCCTACGGATTGGTGGCTGTCTGGGGTGGCCAGCCTCCACAGTGTCATGGCCACCCTCTTCTGCACCAAGACTGCTGGCCGCATTCAGGTGTCCCAGTGCTGGAGGACTGGAGTGAGCTAGTGGCAGAGGCCTTGAATGTCTGCCGGGTCATTCTGAAGTTCCTCAGCCACTGCTCATCGTCCCAGTCCCACAGCACTAGCTGGTCCCACCACTCGATGCAGGTGGCGAAGGCGCATCGTCTCTGGATTGGGGGGCCCAGGGGAGGGGCAGCAGGCTGTGGCCAGGGCCTGGAGGATGGTGCCCATGTGAGTTACCCAGCCATGCTGCTCAAAGAGCACAGCAAGCAGCATGGCCAGCAGGCTGGCCATGGTGGTGAGGTGATTGTCCTCGGGGAGCATCTGGCCGGGCATGTTCTTCAGCTCTTCTCACCAGCATGCAGTGTGCCCTGCTGTGTGTGCAGCCTGGCAGCCTTGAGCACATGCAGGGTGGGGATGTTGGGAGGGTCCCTTAAAGGGGGTGGCTGATTGTGAGCCTGGAAGTGCTTGTTGGCCGTGTGACCCCAGCCTGCATCATATCCTGGCCCCTTACTTCGAACTAGAGGCTGTTGCTGTGTGGACACTTCACTTTGAAGTAAGTGAGGGCTTTTTGTGCGTAGACACTCTATTTTGAAGTTGTTTGCTGGGGTGAGCCAGTGGCAGAGGTCCTTGAACTTCCAAGTTATTTTGTAGTGTAGATGTAGCATTATGTTTCAGTAGTAGATAATTAAATATTTGTGCCAGCAATAACTATGGATACAGTGGAAACATTTTGGCATGGCAAACTCTTGGTTAACTGAGCTAAGTAATTTGTACCTCATGGAACAGGTCCAACACTTATTAATGTGTAAGAACACGATGTTAGTAACCAGTCACAGCTAAGACAAGAACAGGCAATGAAGACCTGAATTGTCGTATGCTTTTTACAGTGCTTTTGAAATCAGTGGTGCCCTTTTAACAGGGTAGCAAAGGTGCTGGGAACATTTTAATGATTGACATAAAATGGGCATAGGAGATGTTCAAGCAGAAAGAACATGTCCTTGGAGGACCATTAAAGAAAAAAAAAACCCCACAAATCCCAAAACTCTATCATTACACATTAACACACTTGTTTGACCAGAAATTCTTTGAATGTGTGTTTTCTCAAGGGATTGCAAGAGAAATAAAGCACTGCTCCTCCGAGATGGCACAAACCCAGATTATTACATTTCAACATATCTCACCAGAACACTTACCTTTGCTAATGCTGGTATTTAGATATAAGACAGCCAAGAATCTAATTGTTGTAGCACGTGGTGCTAGAGTTTGTTGGTTATGCTATATTCTCAGATTCAGCACTGAACCAGAATAAGGCTAGAGGGCACTGTGCTGCTGGAAGAACCAACTTCCCCACCATTTGCTATTGACGAGCAAAGTAAGACCGTGCATGGTAACAAGTATCAGAGAGGTAGCCGTGTTAGTCTGTAGCTTCGAGAACAACAAGTAATCCTGTGGCACCTAAGACTAACAGATATTTTGGAGCATAAGCTTTCGTGGGCAAAGACCTGATTCATCAGATGCCACAAGACTTCTTGTTCTCAAAGTCAGACTGAGAGTCCTGAGCAAAACAAACTACACAGAAATTTTCCTCAACTTTTTAAAGTGATTTTTCCTTAACTTTTTATCTGAATTCTGGGACATGATTCTGCTGCAGTGTATTAAGTCACTCTTGAGAGGTATTGAACGCCTCAGTTTCTGCTGAAATCAATAGATGCTGAGGGTAGTCCATGTCATGGTTGCAAATCTCAGTGCATCTCCATCCCCTCTCTCAGCACTGCCCCTCAGGTGTCTGACTTTGTATCTTTAACTCCCCTTAGGAGGCACCCTGTGATTCACTCCCTCCTCACTGGGCCCTGGGCTACATGACTTTTATTAAGTATGCTTGCCCAGTAACTCAAATAGGGTTCTTTCCTTCAAGGAGTCTGTGACTTCACTGCGGTGGCTGACTAGATAAGAAGAAAGAGAAGAAGGCAAAGAAGGAAGAATGGGAAGAAGTTTAAACCGACAAACGGTGCAGGACGTCTGTCCAATTTACCTAACAGGCTCCCCTCTGGCGACCTTGCCTTTCAGTCCAGCCAGGGCTCCTTGTTCATATCAGTTCCAGGCAGTACTTTTTTTCTGGGAACAAAAAGGTGCCAGAACTCAGCCTCAAACCACTCCCCCAGCCCCCAGACTTAAATCTCTCACAGCCCCAAACTGCCCTCAGGTTTAAACCCCTTGCAGCCCCAAACCTGCCCCCTGTCCCCAGGATCTACCTTCCTCAGACAACAGCTCTGCACACTGCCCACCTCCCCTGGCTTCTGAGGTATGAGGAGGTGGCCCGGAGCCCAGGCCCCTCGCAGCGTATGTGGATGGTGCGGTCTGGGCAGCAGTGGTACCAGCTCCAGCTGCTGCAGGTAGGTGCTTCTGAGCTCGTGGCAGTAGCGGCAGCAGCAGGGGAGGAAACAGCTAGCGGAAGAGCAGCTGCCTCTCTTTCCCCTTTGGCTGCAGCTCCCTGCTGTGGCTGGTACAGAACTGCCTGCTCTGCCCCTGGCTGCTGTGGCTGTTGAATGCAGCCCTTGCAGTGGACTTGAGCAGCCAGGCAGTGCCAGCCAGGCAGGCGGGAGCAGGGAAGCAGCCAGAGGAGGACAAGGCTCCCTCAGGCTTGGAGTGGAGGCAGCGGCACTGGCTGTGGGGGTGAGTGCTTTCTTCCCCCACCTTCCTGGCATGGTTGTGGGGTGCTTGCCCGCAGCTCCTGGCAGTGGCTGGTGGGCAGTGTGGTGCTGGTGGGAGGGTGAGCTGGGGTCCTCCTCTGCTCTGCTGTTGTCCCTCCCCCAAGATCAGCTGCAGGCTTAGACTTCTCCCCACATGTAGCACATGGGCGGCTCCCTGCCCTGCCAGCTTCCTTTCCCCTGCCACAGCTGACTGCTCAGCAGCTCCAGAGGCTAACACTGTTTAAAGAAAAATACTAAATCCAGGTTTAATGGCAGGCATTGTTTCTGTGGCGACAGCCTCCAGAGCCACAAGTGGAGTCATCAGCGGCAGAGCTTAGAGCCACAAGTGGCTCTGCAAAGAGCCGCAGGTTGCTGACCCCTGCACATGCTGCTCAGAGCTTCCAAAAACGGTGCCGGAATGCTGTTCTAGTGTGTTCCACCAGAAGAAGACCTGGTTCTGGGGCTTTTCCCTGCTCATCCAAATCAATTCTGTAAGATGGTTGGAGACAGGAGGCAGCCTCTTAATCTTGTTTGGGCATTGTTTATGGAGGAGTGGCTTAACTTAACCCATTGTTTTCTTCCTCTCTGTTTCCTTATAGCTAGTAGTTAAACTAAACTAATCTAGCCATATAGTAAACATACCAATAACTGGGTTAATATAATTATCAGAGAGCAGCTCCACCTTTCTAAAAAGCTGCTCAGCCCCTTGCCAGGTCAGACCCTATAAAAAGCTAAATGATGGCAGAAGTATGCCTTGAGCCCAAAACAACTGACCAAATACAACATGGTGATTTCATTCAAAAGTAATGGGATAAATTGTCTTACTGTCTCAGAATAAAGAGGAGTACAAAACCCTGCATTTTGTTGTAAGAACATCTTGACCGCCCAATGCTTACCAAGCAGTTATTACAACAAAAGTACAGCAATACTTAACTTACTTTTTTGTTTGCATTAGGGGTTAAGACAAATACTTAAAGGTGATTTTTTTTTTAGATTTTAGAAAAAACACTGTTTAATCAATTTTTTCTGATAAAAATGCAACTTTCTGTAAAAAGGAAGACATTTGGGTTTGATTAGCAGTGCAGTGTGATTGGGGAAGTACTTCTTTATAGTATTAACAAAAAGCCAAATGGAGCCAGTTATTAGGTCAAGATCTTCATTTGTTATTAGACAATGTCAAAGTGTTGGACTCCACTCAGTTGTGTGTCAATTACAGTCGTGGAGGGTAAGTACTGTGAGCATCAGGATGCCTAGATAAAAACTAGGCACCTGAGATTCTTGTAAGCCTTTGGTATGAAAATATATGTAATGGCAAAAGCAAATCCCCCCATATTTGTGAAGTGAAAAAATCCCTGTGCAGAGCTGAAAAACAGGCTTGTGTTGTGAAGCTAATTTCCATATATAACTTCCCCTGGTAAACAGCCTCTTTATGTACTGACATCTTTGTGGAAGATTATAATTCACACTGAAACATCCCCTAAAAACTGCAAGCCCTAATCACATCCTTTTAAAATAGTGATCAGTTCCCAATTTTATGAGCTTTCAGCTTCACCACAGCAAGTACACTTTTTGTGAACAATAACCTCAAGAATTTCACATTGCTGCATTGCTGTTAGCAAAAATTGTTCTCTTGGTGATTGAATAAAGTTTTTCTCTTGCTACAATACTCGCAAAGAAATTTTTGTTCTAGCACAGTTTTAATGACAAACAGATTAGCCAGGTAAACTTGAAATGTAGACTACATTTCTGAGATTTCTTATAATTTAGAAATAGGATTCCTCAAAATAAACAGGAAAACTGAATTCATTCAGAATCACTGCATTCAACCTTCTTGGATGAATGCCTGTCCTCCATTCAGATAACCTACCTAGGAAACTACTACCAAATTGCAGAAGGATTCCTGAACTGGCCCCTAATTTAAAAGGAAATTAGTATTCATGAAAAATGCCTGGTGGACTGAAAAGTTTTCATAATCGCTGCATATGGCCAGGAGTAGTGCATACTTTATATACTATTGATGTCAGTATGTCTCAAACCTTTCATGGAGGAACTATCTGGGGTGGTGAGTAAACTTCCTTCCAAGACTGACTAAACCTTTGAAGGCTTATACCATATAATTTACCTGGCCATGTCACACAGCTTCCAACACTTATGGTGAGATATAACATACTCATAGTTTAAGTCCGGATCGGGAAAGTATTGCTGATTCCATAACTGAGCCCTAAATTACCCATTTAGGAGAAAATGACTTGAAAGATACTCCTTCAAAGTACTATGTTCTGAGTTAATAGTGCTGTAAAATTTATAATATTTCCTTTCCTGTGCAATCTGCATGTGGCATTAATTTAGATCTGATTTCCTCAATTAATTGTACAGTTTTAACTTTGGAACAAACAGGATTTGCTAGGGATTGAAGACCTGCTTAAACTTATGTCCTGAGAATCAAAACAATTGATAACTACTTGATTTATGTAAAATATATTTTACTTTTGAATTGACATGTATGTAGGTATACGGAGATAGCACTATGGCATTGACAATGCGTTCACTATCGTAAGTAAATTGGGAAATGTATTTTGTTCAGATCAAACATTTACTCATACACTACCTATCTAAATAACAGTAAACATGTACATATTGAACTGACATATTTAAATACTAGGCTTTCGGTGAAATGATGAATTGTAGGTGAATATCTCAGCTGGCCTTAAGTGGAGATAATGTTTTAGCCTAGTTGGTAGGGCACGTTGTTCAGAAAGCCTGGCCATCTTCATTCCTACCTTAATACTGACCTCTCCCTGGGAGTTCACTCATTAATATGAATGTCTACCTGCTTATTTACAGAGGTGTGTGCATATTTGTGTAGAATACAGTAGTCATGTGGCACATACATGGTGTTCAGCTGCAGCATTGTCAAATGAATAGTGGCAGTTACTAGTTTGGTGCATTTGTGAACATTAATGCTAGCACAGTAAAATTTACATGTAAGACTTGTATAGGGCCAAATATATACTCCCACAAGATGGTTGTGGTATGTACATTTACCCCTAAGCCAAAAGGCTTTTTTTCTAACCATTAAAAGAAATTACCGACATAATTAGATACATAATATTAAAAAATGAGGGGGGAAGAGGGTGAGATCACACATATATTCATTGTAAAGATGAAGAACAGTTTATACAACCTTAGTTGTCCTCGCACATGCTGGGGACAGCTGATGATGAATGGAATGATTTGAAATATTTCAGACGTTTATTCACTGATTTCAGGCTAGTGATTTTCATAGTGTTCTAGAATTAGATACTGAATCAGTGTCTGAGTCTTTACCTTTTTTATCTACAGGCTAAATATTTTAAAGGGTGAAATTGGTTTATCTGATGAGCTATTAAGGATCTATTTTTTAAATATTATCTTGAGGTAAATATAGGCTGGGCACCTACTTTGGAAAGTCAAACTTGTGTTCTTGTTTTGGAGAATTTTGAGTAGAAAATTGTATAATTGTATGGCATGTATAACTTGGAATAGTGACAGAGAAATTGAAATAAATGCTAGTCTCAGTGAACTCAATAGCAAAACTTACAATTAGGCTAGTATTTAGCCCTATGAGATTACTGAAAGTCTGTAACGTCTCATTTGTAGAGGAAGTGACACATACTGTGCACATATTCCAAATGAGGCCTTTTGAACACCTGCTCAGCCTGCTGAGAGGGTGTCTCATGTTGACATCTCAAGCAGGTGCTGCTTATTTTATGACCAAAACTTGGAAGATTTCCACCATCCCCCCCCATTCAATTCCTACAGAGGATTCCATTTTACGTAGTTGGTTAGTGAAGGGGATAACAGGTTACAGTGCTCCTCTTAGGAGCGTCAGTTCATTTAGTGATTGTTTTTCATTTGAAAAAGATGGCCTAGGTTTACAGGGATCCTGAACTCGCTACAGCTCATGTTGAGATTAGAGGGAGTTGCATATACTCAGTGCTTCTGAAACTATTCCCACAAATAACTGCATTATTAAGTTTGGGAAGGTAATCACTCAAAAGTCAAGAAAACCCCAAAGCTAATGTTTCTGCTACTTCATCAGATTGGTTTTCTTGCACATTCTGTATGTTTTAGTATTAATTTACTACGCTGAATATGACGTGCAACTGCAGGAAAACTTAATCTTTATTATTTCCTGACATTTGGGTGTTTGATCCTTCAAATTCAGTAATGCACTAATGCTGTTTCATATGTTTAATACAAAATTGGCTTGGATTTATTCCACTGTTCAAGTGTTGATATTATGATTGATTTTCCGAGGGAACAGTAAAGCACAGAACATTTCTTCTTTGCCCAGTATTGTAAAATTTCTGCTTTATGCATTTTTATTGCAATGATATTATGAGGCAAAGGAAATTTGTTATAGGTGGGAATTTGGCTGCACAGACCACCTAAGGTGAATGGGACTTGGTGCATTTATAGGGCCAGATTTTGTTTTTATCTCGTTCCAAACTTCAGGGGACTACTACAGTCCATAAAGATATTTATGGATAAGTGTGTGCAGGATCAATGGTCTACTGTTATAATTTCTTCCCTTGGATCACTGGTTAAGAATTTTGGGATACCGTTTAAGGGACCATATAGGACAAAGCTGAACTAAGAGCATTATAGGCTAAAATAAAATTCTTTACAATAATCTTAAAAGCATTACTCTGCCCTCTATCAAACTAACATACATAATGGTAATAAAACTGTTAGATAAAGGTGTCTAAATCTATTAAATAGAGGCATCCAACGTGCAGATGTAATGGTACAAGTGGAGATGACATGATTGCCAAAGTAACTGCACAGTTTACAAACAGAATGGATCAAATTCATCTCTGGCATAAAATCTCCCTTGGAAGCAAATGTAAGTCAGACTGGTATATGGAAGAGCTATATATAGCACAACAAAAAAACTCTCTTGCTTCAAATTCTGCTTTTGCCTACATGCTTGCTGGCCAAGCTGACATTAAAGGAATCTGTCGCTTAGAAACTAGCAAGGCCCTAATATTGAAAATATGGAGATATACACATCTCATAGAACCTGGAAGAGACCTTGACAGGACATTGAGTCTAGTCCCCTGTTCTCACAGCTGGACCTGTCACCATCCCTGACAGATATATAAATAAAGTTATGCATAATATATAATATACAGTAGAACCCTGAGATATGCACACTGGAGCTGCGCGTATCTTGGGTTAACGCAAGTGGCAGGGAGCTGGTGCCTGGCTCCAGGCTGTGCTGGTTAGTTTCCCGGCTCTTGTCAGGAGCAGCAACTGAGAACCCGACTACAGGAGCAGGGAAAACGCTCCTGTCGGGGCGGTGAGAATCAGACTGCCACTCCCAACAGGAGCAGTTTCCCAGCTCCTGTCAGGGACAGCAGCCTCTCAAAAGCCAGGCTCTCCCTGGCCTGCCACTCACAGGAGACAGGAAGCTGACTAGCAGTGCTGCACTGGTCAGTTTCCTGGTTCCTCCGAGTTACACAAAATTTAACTTACACGGGGTTGCACAAGAACACAACCTCTGTGGAAGTTGGGGGGTCTATTGTATACAATTTGAGCTCGCAACCCTGGGTTTACAAAGCTAATGCTCTAATCACTGAGCTATCCATCACCCTGGTATAACTTGGTGAGTAGTACAGGAATAACTTTGTGAAAAGCTGCATTGAGTGTGATGGGACTGCTGGCATATGTAATTGTTTCCAGGATTAGGTTCTAATGTCCCTTCCTTCAAAGGGCTCCTCCAAATGTGAAGGCCTGTATCCTGCGAGCTGAACCATCCTAGTTGACACACGGCTCCGCTTGCAGGATCAGGGCCTTTCTAAACTATAAGGGCCAAATACTGCAACACGTATTTAAAATGGTGCATTGTAAAGAGTTGCATTGATAGTGGACTCATCAAAATCTATGGGAACCTTTGCAGTGAGTAAAGGTCTGCACATACTTAACTCATGCATGACTGGAGCCTGAAGGATGAGTCCCTGGCTTAGTGAGCCAGTGCTCTGGACAGGAGACACCTCTGTCTCACTCTGGATTAATGTATACGCTTTTCTATTAAGTCTTTTCTGTGGGGGAGGCAGGATCTCACATTGTGCTTTAGTGAGGCATTATTTTAAATATCTCACTCAGCATTTTACTTTGCTTTCCCTCTCTTTTGGGGCAGGTGTGTAAATGGAAACTCTGCTCCTTTAAGATCATATGGATACATACCTATCTCACAGAAGTGGACAGGACCTTCAGAGGCCATGGAGTCCAGTCCCCTGGACTCAGGCAAGACCTATCCCGAGCCCTGAGAAAGAGGAACAAAACAAACCAGCAGTCAGGGAGACACTTTAAAGATCAACAGAATGATGGATTAGGGGCTGAGCTTTCCTGGGACTGACCCAACCTAATCCATCATTTTGTTAGTCTTTAAAGGGCTACAGGACTGCTGGTTTGTTTGGCCAGAACACAGACTAGCAGGGACCTCTCTGGGACTCCCTTAAGACTGTTCCCAACCTGCCAACGCCGGGTGGGGCAGAGGCGCAAGAAAAACAAGCCCAGGCTGAGCTGGCCGCCTGTGGGGACCCCTGATGGCGGACCCGTGCTCAGCGGGGGGATTTTTGCCCCCCCCATAGGGAAGCGCTCGGTACAACGAAAGGGGAAGTTCAGGCCACTCTGGGGGGACTGGAGGAAACGCGCCGGGCGGGCTGCTGCGTTTGGAAGCGCGCAGCCCGGAGCGGGGGAGGGACGGACACCGCGAGCCCGGAGCCCGGCGGCGCAGCCCGGCCCGCGCCCAGTCCCTGCAGCGCCTCGGGCGAGGCTGAGCAGGCCCCGGGGCCGGTGCGCCGAGCGCCTTCGGCGGGCTCGGGCCGGCGCAGGTGTCACTGTCCGGCCGCCCCCGGGCTTCCTGCTTCCCAGGAGGTGCCGGAGCCGCAGCAACAGGAACTGAGGCCGGGAGGAGGCGGTGCCGCCGCTCCCCGCCGCCCTCACGGCTGGAGCCGGGAGCGGAGCAGCCATGGGCCGCCGCCAGCAGCGGCTGTAAGCGCCCCTCGGCCGGGGCCGACACGTCCCCCGCCCCGCCCCGCCCCGCCGCCCGCCGGGCGAGGTGTCCCCGCGGGCACGGCCAGGCCGCCGGGCCGGGATGTGACCATGGACAGCAGGCTCAAGTGAGTGCGCGGCGGCCGGGCCGGGCCGGGCCGGACCAGGGGGCAGCGCTGGAGGGCGAGGGCAGGAGGGACTAGGCCTCAGAGCCTCCCCCAGCCCGGCGGGTGCGCGGGGCGGGGCGGGGCGGTTGGGCAGAGCGCGCCCTGGGGCTGGCACGGGAGCCCGAACCGCTACCCCGTTTCCCTGCCGGTGTGGCCTGTCCCCCCCAGGGACCCCTCTGCATGCGCCGCGGGGGGCCCCGCGTGCTACACCCAGGGGCGGAGAGGAAGGTGCGCGGAGCCTGATTATAATCTTCCGCCCCCCCCCGGGAGGGACTGTGCCCTGCGAGCGAGAGAAGTGCACTGCCAGGCCGTTGTTTCTCTCTCTGGGTGTTCAGCACCGCTTTGGGCTGCCCAGAAGGCAGTGCCAGCCTGAGTCTTGGCATCCGCTTGGCATCTCAGAAGAGCGTCTACCCTGGCTTGTTTGGATGCTATCAGGTGGATTGCAAAAAGAAAACAAAACTACCCCCACCCTCCCCCAGCCCATCGACAACCACCTGAATATACTTTTGCACATCCCTTTTCTGTTTGTTATCTCTGTGGAGCTATTGCTGATCAATGGGGATTTTTAAAAAAAAATATTGCAGCTATTGTAGTTGAGGGCCTCATTTGTGAAAATGACAGCTGAATGCATCCTGTTTTTGAGGCACAGCCATAAAATAGTAATATAAAACATAAACGTGCTGTAAGGAAGGTAACACCGCCTTTCTGTTTCTTTGTGTAAGAAAACTACTATATATTTTTTTTCCCCAAGAAGCTATAAGAATGACTCTGCCGCGAGAGAATGTTAATTAAAAGTTAACTTTGGGGAAGTTATTTTATTTGTGATGGGTTGAAACTGTTTGTTCATTGTGCATCATCCCATTGGCATCCGTAATTTGGTAATTGATGGGAGGTTTAATCTGTGTTTTGTAAACTGTCAGTAATCTGTGTTTATGATGAATAAATGTGCTGCTCTTCTCTATAGTAGAGAAGAAAGTCAGTCTGACAGACATCGTTAGTTTGACATATTTCTTGACACTTCCAAGTCTAAGCAGCACCTTGTATGTGGGAGGTGCAGAGTAAACCTAGAACTTTTCTGTTGAAGCAGACTTAGTGGTGGTGTGTTGAGGGAAACAAACTCATTTTGAGATGCTATCTTATTGACTGTAAATTCAGTTTAAAAGTCCTTATCCTGTGTTTGTGACACAATTTTAATGGAGATAAATGTGTTAAATCCAGCATTTGACTTTCCACTACTCTTTTAAAGAAAGGGGAAAATGAGCCACAAGAGGAAACATACATGGGCTGTGTCTACACTACAAAAATAACTTCGAAGTTGAGTGTTTACACACATGCTACTTCGAAGTAGGATACTACTCCATTCCCAGGAATGGAGTAAGGACTTTGAAGTAAGGGGGAAAAAAAAATGTGTGTAGACTCTCTGCTGGCTACTTTGATGTGATGTCTAACTTCAAAGTTAGTTTCTAGGTCATAGTCCCACCTATGCTTAAATTTCATCAAACCCTTTCATGGTAGAAGGATTCCACAGTTCTTAACACAGGCTGGGCTCTTACAGCCTAATTTTGTCTTCATTTAAATGACCACAACTCTAATTAGATTAATTCTGATCCTGCTAGATGAAGGGAGAAACAATGAATAGTGTTCTTTCCTGTCACACTCCTGTAACTCTCCAGAACTCTGAATTTACACTGGTGCAACCGAGAGCAAAACTTAGCTCCATATTTGCAGAACCAGCTCATTCAGGATCCTCTTTTAAGATTTTCCAACTGAATAATTAAAAAAAAATTGATTTGGGGAAGGACAGTGATGTTGGAAGATACGATTTTTCCACAGAAATTCAGGATCTGAGTCTTATCAGTATACCAATAGTTTGAACATAAAATGAAAGGTAGAAAACATATCAAGTAACTGAAACTCTGAAGGTTTCTTTCGGATCTAGAATCACCCTGTAGCTTTTAAAAATGTGTGTTGAACTGTCTCTCTCTGTGATATGCTTTATATGTATCATTTTAGAAACCTGGGGCCTGGTCTTGAATTCCTTACTCATGAAAAGCTGCTTAGTTCTGTAGGCATTTCAGTCAAGAAGAGAGTTCAAACCTCAGTCCTTTATGTGGTTATTTAGATAACTGATTAATATGGTTAAGGTTTACATACTTTAATTAAAAATAGTAAATTGCTCATTGGAATGATGATTTAAGTAACTCAAGTGAACATAAATTAAGGATTGCTTCTGAACCTAACATAATAAATAAATGAGCTGAAGAAGTGGGTCTGTCCCACAAAAGCTCATCAAGTAATAAATTATTGTGTTAGTCTTTAAAGTGCTACTGGACTGCTTTTTTGTTTTGATAATAAATCAAGAAATTACTGAAATGTACCAGTTTATTCATGGACAGGGAATGTGTTATAATAATGGTAATCATTTGTGGCTGTTCTCTTCAAATAATTATTTAAATTTAGTGGAGGATTGGGTAATGAGCTATCAGCCAAAATATGCAAATCTAATTTATAATGATTGGATTTATATTTTTTCACTGGTTGAATCCATAAGGATGCCCTTGGTAGTAACTTCTGAATGAGTTAGTATGGGGATTTTCAAGCTTCAGTTAGTGCTCAAATATATTAAAAAGATAAATGTGCTAATGGCTCAATTTACGGGAATTAAGACATTTGAAATATTTTAAGACATGTTAAAAAACATATTTTAAAATCAGAACTGTTTCAAACTGGTGAATTGGGAAAAGCTATCAGAGTGGCCGAATCTATATATTTGTGTCAAACTGATAGTTTTTATTATCTATCAGTATTTTTTCTATTAGTAAAGTTCAGTTTTGTAAGCAAATGTCACAAAGTTTAAAATTGTGTTTTACTTCAGCACAACTATTTAATGTGTTTTTAATTATATGGAATGATTGACAAGCTCTCAAAATATAGGACTATGATTTATCAATGTTATGGCAGAATTTGGTTAGTTTTAAGAGTCATTCAGTTAATTCTCAGTTCTTGTTTTTGTTGCCTATTTTTTGAAAAGGGTGTGACTATAGGAAAATACAACTTTTGAAATAATGGAAAACATTCAGTTAATTTAAAATTAGAGCAATAATCTCATAGTGTCAAATAGGGAGAGTAAATGATATAGCACTACGGACATTGTAGAGAAGGTTTGATAATCTAGCTCAATCTGTTTATGTGGTTTGGTACATATGACTGACTATTCATTTGAATTGTTTTTTGTTTTTTTTTTTTAATTTCCAGGCAAAATCCAGAAAGTACGTTTGATTTGGTACTCAAGGTAAAATGCCAGGCTTCTGAACATGAAGGTAATATACTCCAGTTGTTGGCATATATTTATAGACACCAAAGATGGAAAAGACCTTATTAGAGTATCTGGTACTCATCTGGCCTCTATTTTGTCACCTTATGCTGGGAAGTGTTGACAGTTTAGATTTCGCTTAGTGCTTGTTGCCGTTCTTATTCTTTTTTTTTTTTTGTAAGTTAATAATATTCTGTTGATTAGAAGGTCATAAGAACATAAGAACATAAGAATGGCCATACTGGGTCAGACCAAAGGTCCATCAAGCCCAGCATCCCATCTGCCGACGGTGGCCAATGCCAGGCGCCCCAGAGAAGGAGAACAGAAGACAAGTGATTTATCTCCTGCCATCCATCTCCTGCCCTTGTTATGAAGGCTAGGGCACCATACTTTATCCCTGGCTAATAGCCATTTATGGACCTGACCTGCAAAAATTTATCAAGCTCTTTTTTAAACCCTAATAGAGTCCTGGCCTTCACAGCCGCCTCGGGCAAGGAGTTCCACAGGTTGACTGTGCGCTGTGTGAAGAAAAATTTCCTTTTATTAGTTTTGAACCCACTACCCATCAATTTCATTTGGTGTCCCCTAGTTCTTGTATTATGGGAAAAGGTAAATAATTTTTCTATATTCACTTTCTCCACACCATTCATGATTTTATATACCTCTATCATATCGCCCCTCAATCGCCTCTTTTCCAAACTGAAAAGTCCCAGTCTCTCTAGCCTCTCCCCATATGGGACCCTTTCCAAGCCCCTAATCATCTTAGTCGCCCTTTTCTGAACCTTTTCTAATGCCAATATATCTTTTTTGAGGTGAGGAGACCACATCTGCACGCAGTACTCGAGATGTGGGCGTACCATAGTTTTATATAGGGGAAGTATGATATCTTTTGTCTTATTATCGATCCCTTTTTTAATAATTCCTAACATCCTATTTGCCTTACTAACTGCCGCTGCACACTGCGTGGATGTCTTCAGAGAACTATCCACTATAACTCCAAGATCCCTTTCCTGATCTGTCGTAGCTAAATTTGACCCCATCATGTAGTACGTGTAATTTGGGTTATTTTTTCCAACATGCATTACCTTACACTTACCCACATTAAATTTCATTTGCCATTTTGCTGCCCAATCACTCAGTTTGCTGAGATCTTTTTGTAGTTCTTCACAATCCCTTTTGGTTTTGACTGTCCTGAACAACTTGGTGTCATCTGCAAACTTTGCCACCTCACTGCTTACCTCATTTTCCAGATCATTGATGAACAAGTTGAACAGGATCGGTCCCAGGACTGAGCCCTGGGGAACACCACTAGTTACCCCCCTCCATTGTGAAAATGGTCAAGAATTTACCATAGAATTTACCATAGTTTATTGCTGATATAGTGGCTTGTGTTTCATAGGCTAACCGTTTCAGTTCTTATAATCTTTCAATCCATAACATGTTGATTTAATAAGTTATTTCCTTTTCATGATATGTCTCAGAACTGGAAATTGAGTGCTTTGATTTCTCCTTCTGTCTCGTTGGAGCTTTTTTCTTAACAATCAATGTTGAAGGGAGGAGGAAAGAAAATATCTAAGTAGCAGAAAATAACTTTTACTGCCTTACTTTTGGAATTGTTAAAATGGCATTGTGAACTGACTTGAATTGGTATTAGCAATTAGTTTCACACTTCTGCAAGCACTCTGGCAAGAGATGTGGTGCTGCAGGAGTACTAACAAGATTACAGTGCTAGTCAGTTCTTTGAGTAAGTCTTTTGGTTGCAGCTTGCATGTGATTTCTTATGTTGAAGATAAAGTGCTGAATAGAGTTGTCTAGAATTTCTAATGAGGGATTCAACAAATATTATGGCATGTGACCAGTTTACATCATCTAGGACATCAACATGCCCCTTTTGAATTTTTTTTTTGCTTCCCATATTTTTCTTCATTCATTTACTCTGTGTAACATCCTCTGCTTTTAAGCACGTTGCTGTTTTCTCAGACATAATAATTTTCATTAATCCCTTCAGCCTTTCCAGCTGTCAGTGTATACTCTTTCTCTTCATATTGTGGCTTTTTAAATTTGTCTGTTGGCAGTGTGTCAGCTCTTCTAATATGACTTCCTCCTGGATCCTCTCTGCATGTTAGTTTCCACCGATTTCCCCGGTATGCAATTGTCTTCGGAAAAGCCAGACTGCCCAGCCGCGCTCTCTGCAGAACAGCCAATAGAGCTGCTCAATGAATTGGAAGCTTTGTCTGCCCACAGGGACCCCCAGAATGTCTACTCAGCTTTTGTTGACAGGAATCTGTCGACAAAGACATTATTCCTGAATGCGGAGACGCATAACACTGCTGGTGGATGTGCTGGGATTTTGCTGACAATGCGTCAGTGAAGCTCATTTTGCGTGAAAATGCTGCATGGGTTTTTTCGACCAAAAGCCCGGTTTTGTCTGAATACCCTCTGTTGTAGATGTAGCCTATGGATTTGGTTTTTCTTCATCTCTTAATTGCGCCTCTTAGCAACACCCATAATGGCAACTATCTGGTCATCTCCCATTCTCCCTTTCTTTCTCTGTACTCTCTCCCTTGGTAATCCTCTGTCAATTCTCCTATCTTGTATGATAATGAGACCTGTATAATAATGAAACCCTGAAGTATCTCTCCCTTGGCTTGTCTTTCTTTGCGACTGCCTATATAACTTCTTTTTTTTGGATGTCCAATCACAATTTAACTCATCTTCCCCTTCACCCAGACTTGCAACTTTGACGTCACATTCAGTTTCTTTCTCCTCTAGGTTCAGTGTGCCATTTAATCTGTTTGGTGCTTCATCTCTGGTACCCTGAAAATATTTGTTTGTGTTGCTAGAGCCTTGATCCTTTTTCTTGTTATCTCTTGCTTTGACTACTACTGTGTCTTCATTTCTGATCTTGAGTCTCATGTCATATCCTTCAAGTCTATCCAGTGTGCTGTTACAGAGATGTCTGCCTCACTTATAGCTGTATGGTAGCCACCTGGTGTTCCCTTCTGCATCACATTCAAACTCATTGTGTTCACCTTCAGGACTGCAAAGCCTAGTTTCTGCCTCTACCTCAACATGAGTATGTTGATAATTCCCCAGCTCTTAATTTGTGTGGTATTTCAATATATCTTAATGCTCCTTTGGTTGTCTTCTGCTACAAGAGACTTTGTGCCTTTTCTCATGAGCACTTTATGCATGAAGTACACTCCTGGCCTAATGCGCCAGGCTGTTTTGCTCTTCTCATATCTCAGAGTACTACTGCAAATGCCTGTTTCCTCTGCCCATCTCTGTCTTGGATGGGTTCAACTTCAGCCTGCTGATTTTAATCTGTGAGCTGATTCCAGTACTTAGATTAGATGCTTTATGTTGAGTGGTGTGGTTGTATAGGTAAAACTGTGTCATCTATGTATTACTGGCACATGAGTGTCTGTATTCTTATCAGTTCACCTAGTGGCAGCATACTGATCTCTAACAGGGCTGAAGAGAGAATGGAGGCTTCTGAACCTTCAAAAGTGAAAGGTCTAGTGGAGGGGTCTGCAACTTGCAGCTATGGAGCTGCATGTGGGTGTTTGAGGACTTTTTTGTGACTCGTGATACTATAATTGGAAAGTTAAAAAAACAAGGCAAAAAAGGCCCTCCTGATTATTTTTGATAAACTGTTAATGTCTAAAAGCCCAACAAAGAACTCGTATCTAAATAGCAAACCATATGCGATCTCAAAACATTGCTAACTCCCCTATTAATATGCATAGTGACTTATGGGATATGATACCATATCTGTGTTTTGATTGCGTTGCTAATAAAACCTTGATTTGGGAAAGGAGGCTTACATCATGCCCGCATGTAGGGCAACATGAATTTTAAGAGAAAAAAACCTAAAATTAAATGGTTATAAAAATATGGTTTGGCTTTATGTATAATGACCACCTTGTATTCACATGTGTTGCTGCTCTTGGTTTATTGAGTATTTTACTAAATTTTGAAAAAAATGGCTGCTCTTGTTGTTTTGGTTGCCGATCACTGGTCTAGTGGCTGAGGTGCAATTCCCATCATCATTCTAGGGTGCCATTTGTGTATTATAATCACTGTCATTTCATACTCTGAGTAACACAATAGATTGCCTTTTGTACAAAGTCTAATGCCTTAGTCAGGGACCTGTCCTCGTGTTCGCCAGCGAATTGTGAGTTCAATAGTAATGTGTCAAATATACAGCTTTTTTTTTTTTCCCTGGCAGAACGCACTGAAATGGCATTCTAGTGCTTTTTTTCCCCCCTGTGAATCTGGCCAGTGGAGTCTTTTTGTCCAGCTTGCGGAGCCAGCAGTGCTGCCATTTTGGAAGCTGGCTGAGCGGCTCTGAGCCTCATGTGGCTTTTTAAGGAGCCATTTGTGGCTCCCGCCCCTGCTGCCACTCACTCCTTTGGCTCTCTAACTGCTGCTCTGAAAGAGTGGGACTCGATTTAATTGGTATAATGGCTGGCAGGAGGCATCCGACTATTAAACCAATTAAATTGAGTCCTGTTATTTCAGTGTGGCAGGGCTCTGGGAGCTGCCACTGCCACGCATTATGCAGGGGTAGTAAGAGTTCTGGGGGAAGCAGCACAACCACGAAGTAGAGATGGCAGCCTGGCAAAGGAGCAGCAGGGGGCAGCAGCATGCAGAGCTCCTAGATAAGCTAAGTTAATCCTGGGGTTGGTTTGGAGTTCTGAGGAGTTAAGCCTGGAAGTGCGAGGGGGACAGTTGGGGATGCAAGGGCTTTAAGCCTGGTTTTGGCTTGGAGCTGAGAGGGGTTTAAGCCTGGGGCTGGGGGGCGGTTTGGGGCTGAGAGGAGTTTAAGCTTGGGAGTGGGAGGAATCATCAGACTTGAGTTCCTGCACCTTTTTTTCTTGGAAAAAAAGCACTGTATTCATTTGAGTGTTAAGGCTGTAAGTCTAACAAGAGATGAAGGTGTAACTTTTTCTTGCACAGCTTTAGAAACTGACCACAGGTTTGTTTTACTAAAGGGAGAGCTTTTCAGTTTTGTTTTTTTTTAAATAGGGCTAATAAATTGGACTATTTTCCTGTATTTGTTGTCTTTCAACAGATTTTCATCCTATGTTGTTTTGAATATATTGTAAATCAAAACAAAGTCTTGTCACCTTTTTCTCTGCTTGTGCCCCATTCTTTTCCATGAAAGAGAATTGTGTTTAAATAGGGGCTTTCTCTCTCGCGTTCCATCTGCTTCTTGTACTTGATCCTGCAGTGAAGTCAGGGTTGAATCTGTGACATCACTGTCATTAGTGTTGCCATGGAAATATTACAAGCACAGAATTACGATCCCTCTGCATGAGTGAGCAGCAGGAGAAGCTGACCTAGGAGGGAGAAAGACCTTAATGTGACCCTTAGGTTTTCATTTCAAGTTTGTCCTAGTGTGAGCTCCTCTTTTAGAGTTTTCTGTGTTTTGTTCAGTCACTCCTTGCTAGTTGTGCTACAGGTCAAACAAACAATTAAAAACTAACAGCCCTGCTGCGTCTGACTATAAATAAACTAGTACTTTTAAACAGGATGGTGCACATGTGTACCTGTTTATGATGCAACACACAGTAATTTGCACTTAAAATTAGTGTGTCCCAAAGATGAGTGTTGTCAGTGCAACATTTTTTAAATAACCCCTGCAATACAACTTTCTTGGAAACAGGCCTGGCAACCTTTTATAGTGGATCTTTTAATCAAAGCTGAGTAAACACACAAACAGCGTCATGGGATTTAAATAACCTGTAAGCTTGGCTTTGAGTAGTAGTAAAAATGATTAAAATTATTGCTTCTAAAGCCAAGAGTCCTTTCCACTAGAGGAGTTAAAAGTAAGAATATAATGATTTATACAATTAATCACTTTATATTGTGATTGTGAATAGAGAACTCAAACACTTCAGGGGTCGTTGCATTTCTTCATTCATGTTGAATCAAAACTTTGCATAAGTGCATTCTATCTGAATATATTATTTCTCTCTTCTTCCCCCCCCCCCCCTTATTAAAATTGAGAAGTCATCCTTGACACGATTGACTGAGTGGAGGATGCTGCTTTTGGCAGTCTCACTTCTATATCACATCAATACACAAAGGTATCCTTGCTCTTTCCAGAATCTTTTGCCCTCCTAGTCACCCTGTTGTTGCCTTGGTGTGTGGACCGGCATGCTGTGTAAACAAAATTCATATGAATAGATGAATTTCTTTTTTGAAATCCAAGTGCATGCTAATTTAATTGAAAATTAAGTTAATATAGTTGAACCTCAGAACTGAGCAATCAATCACATACCTCATTTAGATCTGGAACCCAGTGGAGACGCCCTCTCCCTCCAAAAAAAAATAAAAATATGGTAATATGTGAAATGTAAACTATTAAGAGGAACACAACATTTTTCTTCTACCTAGTAACATTTCAAAGTTATGTTAGGTTAGTGTACATTAATTAATTTTTTGTAAAGAACAAACACAATATTTTTTTCAGAGTTACAAACACTTCAGAGTTATGAAATGAGGTATTCATGAAATGAGGTCCATTCCTGAGGTGTTCAAAATTCTGTGGTTCTGCTGTAGAAATGAGAAACTCAAAGTAACAGTATTTGATTTACTATGAACCTTTGTTTCAACCTTTTTTCTTTCACTGCCAGGAAATATTTCTAGTGTGTTTTTTTTTTTTTTTAATTAATGAGAGCAATGTATTCACTGATAATATAAGACTATAAATACAGAAAAAGGGCCTTAACCAAGTTTGTGTATACTGAATTGCACTTTCACCAGGACTAACACTCTTGCTTTTGCACAATAACTAAAAAAAGTGACATAGGACTTTACAGAATATAATTGCATTTGAAATCAAATGTTAAATTTCACAAAGTGAGACACCTTCTAAGAGACCATCTACATGTAAAAGCCCTGTTAATTCTAGGTCTGCCTACTCAATGGGAAAAGTTTGAGACATCAGAATTGTGTTCGCGTTAGCTGGGTAGCTCGATTAGCATGTATTAGCTGATCGCTCTGGATTGGCATGCCCTCTCAGTTCTGCCCAGGAACATGTTAAGACAGAATTTATAAAAATTAGACTAGCTTATGTGCAGCATGATTTTCTACAAGGGCCAGGAAAAGAGTGCTTGAACACTCTAGCGGCAAAGAGGTTGTTGCTTGCATGTTTGAAGTGCAGTGTGACACAGTTCTTCAGTAAAGAGAGAAATAGACATGTTTATTTAATGTCTTAGAAAGCTGGAAGGTTGCTTATTTCTGTCATACCTTAAATTATTTGGCTTTCTGAAAAAATTCTCTAGCACTAGAAGAAACATTTTTCAGGTGGCATTCTACTTTTAGTTGTTGCTTGTAGGAATGAGTCCAAGTTTGAAGTCTGTCATTAATGTTGTAGAATCTGGTATGTTGATTATTTAATTGTAAGTAAAGCTGTGAAATCTTCAGACTTCTTTTTAAAAATTTATGTTCCAGTGCTTTTTTTGTCTCCTTGGTAGAAGCAGCAAACTTCTTCACAGTGCTAATTTTCACAGGGCTGTTATTTAGTCATACCTATGCTGCTACATTGAAAAGAAGTTACTCTTCTTCGCTGGAGACCTTCCTTTATTTAAAGGGCATGTGCTGTAGAAGCACTTGCAGTATCATACCTTAGAGAAGAAGTTTGCCACATAGCTTAGTTGAAGCTGTCTGTTGGTCTGCAAACTTGACAGTCTTTGAATCATTGAATAACAAATTCCTTGAACTTGTTTTCCAGCTTGCGTCTCTCCAGCAGATATTGTCTCCGAACCATTCCCTTCTCACTCCTTGCGAAGACTTTGGCTCAAGTTGGCCATTTTCTGCTGAGATGACAGTAGATCATTTTTCACCCTTGTTCTTCCATAAGTGTATGTTGTGTTTGAAGTGATAAAAGGGAGTTAGAGTCCTTTAGGGTGCATGAGGCTTCTGTTAACATGCTGTTTTAGCCATGCAGAAATGTTCTATAAACCCAAATTGGTTTATGTGGTTTTTAAAGAGGTTGTTTTAGTAACATAGATTTGCTGTGTTCTGCTAACTTTGTTTAGCATTATTACTCCCAGTAACACTACCTCTGATAGTGGTGGAACTTTGTTAAAAGGTTATGTGTTCAAAAGATATCCTTAAATGTTTCTCTTCCTTTCTTAAGAAAAGGTTTGGTTCCACTAACAGTTGTAAATGCTGACTGCCTTTTTGTTCACTGTTTGTACAGCACTTAGCACAGTGGAGCCCTGATTAAGGATTGATTTAGGCACTATGATAATACAGGTTGAATATCTCTCGTCTGGCACCCTTGAAACCTGACCCATACTGAACGAGAGAATTTGCTGGACCATGGGAGATCAATATCGTCTAGCAGCATTACCAGCACTGACACTGCTTACTGGGCTCTTAGTAGACATTTAGGGGTAAATTAGAGCTAAATAACAGCACAGAACACTGATAGCTGGGACTGGTGGTTAAAAATAAAATTTATGGCGTGATGGGAAACTTGGCCACGCCCACAGTAAGTAGCTGTCTGGCTAACTAAAATGATGCTGAATTACGGATGTTGCTAAACAAAAGAGTGTCAGACTAGAGAGGTTCGACCTTGTAGACCTGGCGTGTCTAGCCTGCGGGCCGCATGCGGCCCTGGACAGCTAGTAATGTGGCCCCGCAAGATCGTAAACTTTTAACATTATTGTGTGATTTATATACATTAAGTATATTATATATTTTATATGCGGCCCAAGACAATTCCTCTTCACTCAATGCGGCCCAGGCAAGCTAAAAGGTTGGACACCCATGTTGTAGACTCACCCATGTTAAACGAGTACTTTATTTATATACCTCCCCAGCTCACTTGACGAGTGAACTCCCCCCCACCCGCTAATTCGAGTATAACCCCCTCCCTGTGGCTCCAACCCCCAGTAATATGACCACCAGCCCCACAGTACCAACCAACTGCAGCCGGACTCGCCGCCGGCCCCACGGCCTGACACCCCCCCCCGCCCTCCTCTGCTGGCCCCGCGGTCCCAAACCGCGGCAGCCAGACCCTCCCCGCCCACTGGCCCCGCAGCCTAACCCCCCCGCCAGCCCCGCAGCCCCATACTGCGGCAGCATAACCCGCCCTACTGACAGACCCCCTCCCCTGTCAGCCCTGTGACAACGTAACTGGCCCCACAGCCAGACCCCTCTGCTGCCCCTGTGGCCCTGCAGATAGACCCCTCTGCAGGCCCTGCTGCCCTGTACCACAGCAGTGGCAGCCTAACTGGCTCCTCAGCCAGACCTCTCTGCCGGCCCCTCGGTCCCACAGCCTAAGCCCTGCTGCCCCAAACCGCAGCAGCCAGACTCCCACCAGACTCTCTGGAGCCTGAACCCTCCGCCAGAATTTAATCCTCCCTCCTGCACATGGCCCCAAACTGCCCCCAGCCTTTAACCCTCTCAAAACCAATGTTAACTTACCCTTCAAAAGCAAGTTGGGAACCAGTTGCGCTCATATAGCGAGGGATGAGTGTACAAATAATAAATATACAGGAGAGTTAAAAAAGTATTGAAATAATGCAAGTCACTAATTTAATTTAAATTAATTTTAATATTAAGTGAAATGTTAAGTGTCACTCAGGTCAGGGCTACGCTGAAAAGTTAAGTTGACCCAGCTCTATGGCTTAGAGTTGTAATTAGGCTGACCTAGTCCCTGGCATAGACAGTTCTAGGTTGATGAAGAAATACAGTAAACCCTCAAAATAGGTGGCTCTCAGCTCCCTCATGCCCCAGTCCTGATCCCTTTTTCATCCTCCTTATCTCTCAGTCCCAGGTTGGATCCCTCTCCTGCACCCTAAACCCCTTGTCTCCTGCCACACTTCAGAACCTGCAACCCTAGCCAGAGCCCTCATTCTCCCTTTCCCCACACTCCAACCCCTTGCCCCAGTCTGCAGCCCCCTTCTGCATCCTCAATTTCTGGCCCACCCCAGAGCCTGCACCTCCAGCCAGCACCTTCATTCCCCTGTCACACTGCAGCCCAAATTTCATGAGCATTTGTGGCCCTGCATACAACTTCCACACTTGAGGCCCTTGGGGCCACAGTTTGCCCGTCTCTGCTGTACTGAGCACTTTGGCTGTGCTGCTCTATTTTTCAGTGTAAACATAGACTGAGATCCCCGTCCTGCAAAGAAGTTAAAAGCAGGTAGAAATCCCCACTGAATTCAGAGAGGTTCTGAACAGGAGTTCGTGTTCATGGAGCTGCTTGCAGGATTAGGGTCTGTGTGCTCTGTTTGTTGGTATGTTGTCTTCCTCCCTCCCACTACACAGAGCTCTTCATTAACCACAAACACTCTGTGGGTGTAACTTGTGCTGATCAGATATCTGTTTTCCTCTGTCAGTTCCTTTTCACAGTATCACTGAACTCTGACAAAAAGCTGGGTGTATCAACACAATGCACCAAACAACCAGTGGTAATTTTGTTTTTTCAAATTGTTTGAAACATTGAATACCCAGGTATTTTGCAATCCATCTATTTTTAATTGCTGATTTTTCAAGTGTCAGGATACTAAAGAAATATTTCAAAATGATTGATCTCTATATTGTTTAAAATTGTCTCTGACTGAAAAATGAATAAAAAGCAGCCCCACGTTTGTCACTTCTTTCAATTAATTTAAAATAAATTTAGTTTTGAAAAGTGTATTTGATCACCTTTTAGCAATGTAATTACTTGAATATATAGAGTATTTTAAGACTTAACTGAATGGCTATTAATATAAACCTAATATGTCCTTCAAGTAAAGACATAGTACAGGTTGAATCTCTCTAGTCTGGCATACTCTTGTCCGGCAGCATCCATAGTCTGGCCTAATTTTGGTTAGGTGGGTATCTACTCATGGCTGTGGCCGAGTCTCCCGTGGTCCCATGAAGTTTGTTTGCAGTCACCAGTCTTGGCTCTCAGTGTTCAGTATTTTTATTTTTCTGTAGTTTACCTCTAAATGTCTTTGAGAACCCAGTAAACAGTAGAAGTGTTGGTAATGCTGCTAGACAATATTGACCTACTGTGGTCTGGCAAATTCTCTACTTTGGCACCGGTTACTACCAGAGAGTGCTGGATAAGAGAAGTTCAGCCTGTTCCTTATTTTAAAAAAAAAATAAAATAAAAAAATAAGGTTTAGTTTGTCTCAGTGTGATGTTGGAGAAAAGGTTCTGTTGCACAGTGAGCTAACGTTGTATTATGCTGTACATCCCTCCTCTAGATTTATGTAATCTTTTTGATTATTGCTTAAGTACTATAATTTGATACCAACGTTTGGGTGTATGACAAGTAGTGTTTTTTAAAGCTTGGATCCCTTCTGCAAGTTTTTAAAGTTTTGTTTTTAGTTTTATTTTTAAATATTTTTAGTAATATTATTACTAATATAAATACTAATAGACTTGAGATTTCTAATAGTCCATAAGTAAAATGAGTTAGTATTGTGTTTTTATGTGTACAGGACTATGATGCAGCTTGCAGGAGCAGAGTGCTATGGATGAGTGTTTCCCAAAGTGTGGTATGCATTTCAAGGGGTATGCAGCAGAAAATAAATTACTAAAAATCAGGAGATAAGCCCTGGGATGGCACTGGGAGAGGGACTATGCTGATAAGGCTGAAGTCCCGAAACGCTGCAATAGGTAATGGCATCAAAGCACTTATGTAAATGGAATTTTGGTGTGTGTGTTTGGCCTTGTTACAAATGACGCCGTAAGATGAATGTGATTATTTGTAAAAATGTGTACCCAAAATATGCAGTATTTGCTGCAGTGCTATTCTAATGTGAGGTGTATGTTGAAAATTCACTTTCGTTACAGTGAAAAAGGTTTAGCTGTGGACCTGTCACTACAAATATTTATATTGGTGCTTATTATTCTTGGAGAAATGCTCCTGAGTGACTAGTGACATAGTTTAAAGCTGGGGTCAGCATCCTTTCTGAGGTGGAGTGCTGAAATTTAACTTTTTGACCTTTATGTACGGTCTGAGTGCTGGTGATACTTTTTAAAGCCACGAATAGTCCTTCTTACAACAGCTTGATTTAATATAGGTGCAAAGCTCACTGTTTAGTGTGATCCTTGGTCTTGCTTTGTAGTATTGGGTTGGCTTGGGCAGTTCTCCTTCAGCTACTCCAGTACAGCACGGGCGGGGGAACAGCAGCAGCGACTGGCAGGCATGGGAGGGCAGAATGGATAGCTGGGCTTGTTCCAGGTAGGTGACTGCAGCTCAAGGCCCAACCCAGCTGCACAGCAGGAGGGCTCCAGGGTGCTCTCTGTAGACTGTGCCTCTTGCAAGCCTGGAGTCCCTCTGTCCCAGCCCTGCTAGGTTGCCAGGGCAGCCTTGGTGTTGTCTATAGCCAGGGTAACAGGCTCAGGCAGCATGTAGCCACTGCTAAATGTGATGGCCATAACATCCTCATGCAAGGATGCGCAAAGGGGGCAGGCATGAAGCTTCATAAGGGGAAGCAGAGCACTCAGCCTCCCTCCCCCGCAGCCTCTGCTGGCTCCACCAGTCTCTGCGGCCTCCTCCCACCCACAGCATGGGAACGTGGCACATCACTTCCAGGTCTAGTTAGCACAGAGTAGAGTGGAAGTATGACTTCTCGTGTCTTGCTCACAACAGTCCAGTTAATGCATCCCACAGCCATGTTTGCTTTTTTTGCAACAGCATCACACTCTTGACTTGTATTTATCTTGTGGTCCACTTTTACTCTTTCTGCAGTACTCCATTCTACAGTCACTTACCATTCTGTATGTATGAAGCTGATTGTTCCTTCCTAAGTGGAGTACTTTGCATTTGTCTTTATCACACTTCATCTTATTTACCTCGGACCATTTCTCCAGTTTGTCCAGATCGTTTTGAATTCTGACCTTATCCTCCAAAGAGATTGCAACCCCTCCTAGCTTGGGTATCCTCTGCAAACTTAATAAGCATACTCTCTATGCCAATATCTAAATTGTTAATGAAGAAATTGAACAGAAATGGTCCCAAAACAAATCCCTGCAGAACCCCACTTTTTATGCCCTTCAAGCATTATTGTAAATTGTTAATAACTACCTTCTGAAAACAGTTATCCACCCAGCTATCTGACTAGTTTGTTGATGAGAAGATTATGTGAGACTGTGTCAAATCCCTTACTAACATCTAGGTATACCACATCCACTGCTTTTCCCTTATCCACAAGACTTATTATCCTATCAAAGAAAGCTATCAGATTTACTCTTTACAAATCCGTGCTGGCTGTAACCTATCATCTTATTTTCTTCCAGATGTTTGCAGATGAATTCCTCCATTACTTGCTCCATTATCATTCCTAGCACAGGAGTCAAACTGACCAGTTTGTAGTTTCCTGGGTTGTTCTTGTTCTTTTTTTATTGATGGGCACTATATTTGCCCTTTTCAAATCTTTTGGAATTTCTGCTGACTTCCAAGACTTTTCAAAGGTGATAGCTAAAGCCTCAGATACCTTCTCTATTAGCTCTTTGAGTATTGCGGGGAGGGATAGCTCAGTGGTTTGAGCTTTGGCCTGCTAAGCCCGCGGTTGTGAGCTCAGTCCTTGAGGGGGACATTTAGGGATCTGGGACAAATAGATTTAAAACAAAAATCTGTCAGGGATGGTGCTTGGTCCTGCTGTGAGTGCAGGGGACTAGACTCAATGACCTGTCAATGTCCCTTCCAGTTCTATGAAATATTTACCTCTCCATATTCTAGGATGGGTTTCATCAGGCCCTGGTGACTTGCAGACCTCTAACTTTTCTAAGTAATTTTAACATGTTCTTTTTTTATTTTGTCTTCTAAACCTACCGCTGTGCCCCGAGAAATCACTATGCTGGGCATTATCAGACTTCTTGGTGAAAACTGCTGCAAAGAAGTCATTAAACACCTCTGCTGTTTCCAGTTTCCATATATTGTTTCTCCCTCCTCACTGAGTAGTGGGCCTACCTTGTCCTTGGTCTTGCTCTTGCTTCTAATGTCTTTATAGAATGCCTTCTTACTACCCTTTGTTTGCATCTGCACTGCCCTGCCCTTTTGGAAAGGGCATGTAAATGCAGCCCATTGAAAATGCTGATATGAATTCAGAGCCCCACTTGAATAGTGGCAGCCACTCGCTGTGTCAGAAGTGCTGCTTTCGAAATGCAAAATACCGTGTAGACAGGATTCCTTCAAAAGTTTCGGGTAAATTCAGTTCATGGAATTACTCATGGGTTGAAAATTTGTGGCTTAAAATAGCACTTTGGTTTTGGCTGTTCTCTACTCAGTGCAAGCTTGATTATCTGGCATCCCTGGTGAATGGGGGTTGCTGGATACTCAAATGTGCTGGTTTGTTGATCTGTGGCTGCCGGGCAGTAGGTCCCTCTGCCCTTGATCTGGCAGCAGGTCCTGCTACTGCTGGTCCCGCAGCCTCTGACCCTGCTCCGCCAGCCCTGACCAAGTAGCTGGCCCCACTTCTGTTGGCTCCACTGCTGCCATGTAACCAGCCCTGCTCCATAGGCACAGCTGGGCAGCCGGCCTGACAGATGCTGGTTAACTGAACTTGCTGGTTAGCCACATGCCAGATAACACAGCTTACACTTATTTAACTTAAACTTCTGTACACTTTCCTTCGTTAAGGAAGTCTGCGCTAATCATCATTGTTTCACTGTTAATGGTAGCCCTAAGAAAATCAGAAATAGGCTGAGTTACCACATAGTGGTAATTGAAATACAACAGCTTTGCCTGACGTTAAAAATAGAAAGTAAATGATAGTAAATGTTAACTGTTGTAGTGAGGTTTGTTGTGGTGCAGTCCAGTTCAGGGTGATGTGGGTTGATTTAAATCAGGGTAATTTAAAGTGATTGTTTAAATCACCAGAAATCATTGATTTAAAACAAGTTTATCAAAAAGCTAAGATGTACTGTGCTTAGAGTACACTTACATTTGGAATAAGCCTGATCGAACTTACGGGCAATTCCGTTTTTTGAGGAAAAACAAGTGCAGAATGGTGTTCCCTTGGAAAAACTGAGTTGTGCTGAAGTAAAATATGGAATAGACATATGACATCACCATTATGGTCTGTGACTATGATGTTCCAAAATGAGGGGCACGTATTATGTAATATAAAATAAGACAATGCCACCCAGTTGCAAATAGCAACTTTAGATTTCTCTTACTGCAGTTTTCTGTATTGTGTACATGAGTGATAGATTTTAAACTTATTTAACTAACTAAACAGGCCATAAAGATTAGCTGAGCTAGACCCTCTTTTCTAGCAGCATCCAACATAGCAAATAGTTGGGGAATTTATTTGTCAAGTCACACTTACAGTAGAAGACAGATTCTTGAAGAATGATTGATTGCAAAGTGAATTATTCAAGTTACTGACCAGTTGTGCAACTCAGCCATATCCACATCTTTATCCAGATCATTTTCTCCCAATAAGCAGTTTTCCTTATGGTGTTTCATCTTTGCAGTTAAGCACTGCATTGTCTTGTTTTCCTTTTTCCTTTCCTTTCCAGTCCAGTCCACTCCTCTCCACTGTTCCTTTCTATACTGTCTTCATTCTTTCCAGTATATGGTCTCTCTGTCTTTAAGACAATGTTTTAACTCACTCTTCTACCATGTTTGGCGAAAGTCCGCCTATACATAAGCACAAGAACAAAAAGAATCCTGTCCAGCTTGTGTCTGTCTTTGCACGTGTTTCTTTTTGGTCTGCTGAGAAACAGAATTTGAAAGAACAGAACATTCAAGAAGCAAGAGGTAGTACAAGTCAAACCTCTCTAGTCCAGCACTCTCTGGTCTGGCAACATATATAGTATGGCATGATTTTAATTAGTCGTATATCCACTTATCCTGGATATGGCCAAGTTTCCCATGGTCCCATAAAGGTTGTTTATAGTCACCAGTCCTGGCTCTCAGGCTTTTGTGCTGTTATTAAGGTCTAATTTACCCCAAATGTCTGAAGAGCCCAGTAAGCAATGGAAATATTGGTAAAGCTGCTACACAACATTTACTTCTCATAGTACAGCAAATTCTCTGGTTTGGCACTGGTCAGGTCCTAAGATTGTTACCCTAGAGTGGTTCAACCTGAAAATAGGCTAGACAGATTAGAACCTTTAATACATTTTATGAGACTCTAAGTGTAGGTGTAACATGTTTGTGATGAGACGTAATTGTACCCATTACCTTTCAATGAGAAATTTTAGTATTTTATTGATATTTAAAAATAATTCTTTAATTTTTTTTTTAAATAACCATTTTTTATCCATCCTGGTTTGAGGTGACTGATATTCGACATAAACAATATATTTCTGGTCCTGCTTTAATTCTAATAGACTCAGATTTCTAAATGACTTTTTCATCTGACCTTAGAGATATTACCCAAACCAAGAGCTTTTGTTTGCTCTGTTTGTTCTACTGGTTGAATCTCTGTTATAACTAACCCATATTTTGCAAAACCCCAGTGCTGTTGGATGTAGCATCAGGATTTTGCCTTTGAGAAAGGGCACTGATGTTTTGTATGTATTTATTTTTCTTTTTATAACGTACATGTTGATGTTTTAAGCCTTCTTCATGTGATGCATTTGAATATCAAAATTACTTTGCAGTCAAATAAAATAGAGAATTAAAACTTGAATGAGGAAACTGAGTTTAAATCTATTACAAAGCACAGGAATGTGTTCCACCAAAAGGAGGAAGGGAAACAGCAACCTTTTAAATACCACTTTCTCCACTCCACTTCAAGAGGAGGAGTCAACAAATGCTAAAGCTAATGTGCTTATCTAGTTTGTCTGTTGCTACCACTCTTCAGACTGGAACCTCTCCGTGTCCTGAGGCTAAGTTCTTTGTTAGGTCCCTTCTGTTAGGCAAATAGTGCTGTGGGTTTTCCTGTCCGCAGCTTGCTGATAGTTAGGTGTGCCGCTGGACCAGTGTTGGAAATAATTACAGACGGGTGTCATTGTCAGGGCCAAAATAAGGCAGTTCGGGGCTCTTTGATACACTTCACATGGCATACCCAGGGCCTCACTCTTTCCTCTGTGGGGTGGTACAAGGTTTAGAGTTGAGAAGAATGAGAGAGTTCCCAACTTTTGAAGATATTGTTTCAGGCTACAAGCAGAATCTGATAGGGATCAGTTATATTCACTTCACATTTTAAAGTTTGCAGAACTGTTTTTGCACCCACAAGGGCCAGAAACATGATGTTTTTAAAATTAACACTGAGGTTCTAATCTCATCTGCCTCTAAATCTGGGACTCTACCGTGGGCCTAGATTGCCTATGAACTAATCTGGCTCTGCACATTGTTGTTTACAGGATCTGACACATTGGGTCATTTTTGTCCTCCTCCTTTACTCCCTGTGGTCATTTGTCTTCCCATTGTTTCTCTGACTTTTCTTGCAGCATGAAGCATTAAACATCGTAAAATACTATTTTATGTTTATAGTTTACATTATGGTTTATTTTAGGGTTATCTTTGTATTTGTCTTATTTTATTGTAATTGATTGATTTTTTTTTCTCCTTTCACGCAAGAAACCACCAATTTACTTGATTAAGAGTAAATGAGGTTTGTAAGCCAGTTCTGTCATAGCGGTATGCAAAGTATTGTGTCTGTGGTATGATGAATAGCTATTTTGCCTTTTAGTAAAGCTTTGTTTTCAGAGGCTAGTATCCAGTGATTCGTAGCCCCTTTAGAAGAGATCGTGTTTTTTCCTAAGCTAATTGATATCTCTCATTTAAGATGAACAATGAAAATGATTAAGTAGTACGGGTGTGATAATCTGTAGCGGGCAGTATTGTTCATAGGATTTAGAGTTGAGAGAAATTGTTAAAGATATCACAGCTTGTGGGAAACTGAAAAATACTCTTGTATATAGAGATGGTTTCTGGAGTATATTTTCAGGATTTCTTCTCCCTTTTAAGAGCAACTTTCATATGGACAGAATTTTAGTTCCTTACCAATTCATTGGCTGGTGATTCCTCAACTGATTTCAATTTCAATGTTTGTCACTTCACAGTAAACAGCTAGAAGAAAATGATCACGACAGCCAATGAAGATTTCTGATGCTAGGTTTTGTATCTAAAACTTTTTAAATTTGTGGTTATCCACTTTATATCAGTGAGCATCCACATCTGCAGACGTGGATATCTGTACATCCTTTTTGCAAATACTAATTTTGTATATCCAAAAGTCTCAGTTTATTTGGACTCTGTGAAGACTCCAGTACTCTTAATTATGTTAGTGGTACAAAAAAAATGTTAGGGCCAAAAGAGTAGACAGTAAAGCATTCCACAATGTAATAAAAATTTACTTATTCAGAGTAAAAATAAATTCTGTTGAGGCTTGTAGTCTGTAAGCAGCTCTCAACTTCAGCTGTATCAGTGGAAAATTGGAGTGACTCCAGCTCGCTGGAGTTATGCAATTCTGAGACAGAATTTGACTCTCACTAATTACCATTGTATTTCATGCAATAGCTTCAGTTTAAAATAATAATTTGGGTGGCTGAAGTGGAAGCTGAATACATTTTATATAGCTCTTTAGACTGCATAAATACAGATTGATGAAAACTTTTTTAAAATATAAACGGTACACATTTTTATATGAAAATAAACTGTTCTTGATGGCAGAGTAGCCAGTTACTTTAATGTTCAGATACATTTCTCATGTCATCAAGCAAACCAAGACAGTATCTTAGATTAAAAGGAAAGACTATTCAAATTAAAGTATCATTTACAGTCTTGCTACTATCTATAGAATAACTGTGAGACCTTCAAAATGTCACATATGACACAGGCTGAATCTCTCTCATCTGGCACCCTGGAGACCCGACCAGTGCTGAATGAGAAAATTGGCCGGATCATGGGAGGTCAATGTTGTCTAGCACATTAGCAACATTTCCGCTGCTTACTGGGCTCTTTGAAGACCTTTAATGGTAAATTAGAGCTTAATAACAGGACAGAACCTTGTCCATCCATCTCCCTGTAATTTGACAGGATTATGGGTTTCAGTTCAACACAGAGCTGATCAGGGATAATGTAGCTGATTAAGTTTACGACTCCACTATTACTACATTTTACAGGGTACACATCAGCAAGCAAAAAGCACAACAGGACAATGCTTTAATGGAATAAGAAGCTCTTTGGAATGCTTATGTCGCTTCTCTGCTAACAAATTCTTAAGCATTCCTAGAACATTTAACTACTTTTAATTTCTGTTAAAACTTCCAAAATGATCTTACCTTTTTTAGCATGCTCAGTTCTCTCCAGACTTGGCAAGCTATTCACTCAGATACTTCAGAGTTAATGACTTACTCTTTCCCTCTAATTGCTTGTTTGTTTCCTCAAAAATGCAAACTCCGTTAAGTTCAGATTTTCCCATTTTAAGTATTATTTCAGGGAGCTGACTTTCCCGTGTCTGCACGCGTTACTTCCGTTATTCCAGCTAATATGCCCTCAGGACTCACGGAATGTAGTTTTATCTGTTGCTTGCCTGCTTGTGGGGGGCCCAATCCTGCTTTCATTGCTGAAACATTTTTATATGGGCCCATGCTTTATCTTACTACCAATGTAGCAAGGAGTGGGGGCTCCTCAACTAGTCCCCCACACGTCCGGGTACCTTTTCTCGAGCAAGACTCAAGTTTATTCCTGCAGTTAGCTAATTGTGCAAAGTGCCTTGTTACAGAGCCAAACTGAAGCAGTATCTCCTTCCTTTGTTGATTTTAGGAACTTGAAAGCCAATTTATCAAAACTCCTCTCCGGGAACCTCCTTACAAGAATTTTTATGTTTAAACATCTTTTCCAAAAATACACTCATAACTTAACAAACAAGTTTCCCTGTTCCCTGTCTCTACAGGGTGTGTGCAGACTGACTCAGTGCCACCTTTAGCATTCTCACGAGGCCTTTCTAATCCCTATACCAAGTACCAGTGCAGGACAGAGACTCTAAGGCCTGTTCTTTTCTGGCTCACTCCTGCTATGACTGAGGGTGTATATGCAGCCTTAATTTTTTTTTCTCCAGACAATAAGTTGGAGAGTTGGATACTAAACCTCTCTCCTTATTCAGCTGTACTATGATTGATGATTATATACCTTTAAGACAGAATATTTTTCCAGCTTGCCCCTCACTTGAGTGCGGGGGAAGAGATCTTTTCAACGGGGGGGGGCGTAATGCAAGAACATCACGTTTATTAAGAATACAATTCGAAAGCAGCTAGCATATGCTTTGTAAAACAAACCACTCGCACACACAGAGTTCTGTCAGTTGTTGTTAAGTTTTTGTCAGCCTGTTGCTTGCCTCTACCTGCTAATCAGATGAGCAGGGAATGAGATGTAATCAGATTCTCTTTCAGTCCAGTTGAAGACCCCTCATGGAGTGGTAGTACTGAAATGAACTCTGGGTCATAGCGAAATGCCTTCTTTATGGAGTCATGAGAAACTTGGCCGCACCCATGGTAAGTGGTCATCTGGCTAACTAAAATCATGCTGGATCATGGATGTTGGTAGATGAGAGTTCCAGATTAGAGAGGCTCAACATGTAGTGAGATCCAAAGCATGAAAATAGACAGGGAAAAGCCTTACTGCTGTGTATTAATGGATTAGTTTTTTTTAAAATAAACTACATTTCTGTGCTGTGTGAAACATGGGAGCATTTATTTGAATAAATTTGTTCTAAATAATAATTTTGATACTGATAGAATACTGGAGTACAGTGGAGGAAAAAATTGAAGGTTTAGTCTTACTGAGTGATATTAATTTTCCTAACAATTCTTCCCTTGTTGAATCATCCATAGCTATTGCCAAACATTGGTAAGAGAAGCAGATTTGATCATGTTGTTTTACTACTACTTCTCTGTTTCTTGTTGCTACACATACTTGCCAAAAATAAGTCTGGATCAGTAGATTCTTTCCGGTATGACTCATACAATCCCATAGTGCTGATTTAGACTGTAAAGTAATTGAGTGGGCCATAAAGTTTATTTACTTAAAAATTTTTCTCTGTTCTGTGACTGTAGACAACAAGGGGAACATCACAAGCTCTTTAGAAGCATTCAGATTGCTTAGTAACTCTCCTCTTTCTGCCACTGTCCAAATCCTTCCTCCCCTTGCAAAACAGACATTTCATTTTGTGTTCATGTGGGGTGAAATTCGCCTGTCATGTGGTGTATTTTGCCATCCATTGTCACTTAAACCCCGCATTAGAACTGGTCAAGTATATGTATGCTATGGCTGTACAACTCTTGCAAGAGTCACACAAGGCAGAAAATAAAAGCATTTGGTGCTGAGACAAACAAGTTAAAAGTTAATTACATGGATATTGATGTATGAAGCAGTTATTTAATCAGACAGAGAAAACTTTTGTAAATAATCCCTTTTTAAACCAGACACTTGTCTTCAAATAGAATATGCAGTAGGGATTTTGAGTTCATGGTTGGACAGACCAGGCAGTGTACCTGATATATACTATACTATCCTGTTTTTCAGAAGGTTCCTAGGGTATTTAAACATATAGCAGAGGGTGAAAGCTGTCTCCAGGTTTGCAATTAGTGTGTTTATGGAATGACCCCAACCCCCAAATCCTGACCTGGCATTTTAAAATTATTATTGTACCTAAACACACACTTCCTCATTAGTGGCTTCAGTAAAGTTAAACTCTAAACAAATTTGACACTCAAGGCTGTGCCTACATTACAAAAATAACTTGGAAGGTGCGTCTACACACATCCTACTTCAAAGTTAAGCTTCGAAGTAGAGCACTACTCCATTCCTGGAAATGGCGTAAGGACTTCAAAGTTGGGCTCCCTTAACTTTGAAGTAACGGAAAATGTGTGTAGAGTCTCTTCTGGCTACTTTGAAGTAGTGCCTAACCTCAAAGTTAGTTCCTAGTGTAGACACACCATAGGTGAGTCATAATTTGTCTTAAGCTTGAACTTCAGCCAGGAGTTAGAGCCTGTCATAAGGTGAAATGTTAGTGTGGTTGTTCCTGATTTACACTTAGGTAGGAATCTGACCCACCTCAAGATCAAACCAGATCTACTCAGTCTCTTACTTAAAAACATATGGAGGATCAAGGAATGGGCTTTATTGTTTACTTCACATCCCATAACAAACAATGCGTGGTATGTTTTAATGAAAGATGATGGATGTGGATACAGCTAAGTACATATTAATGGCTTTTCATATTGAGGTCAAAGTTATGCAATGCTTATGCTGCTATAGAATTGTACTATATGGAAGCCCAAAGGAAATCAAAATTCTTTGACAAACAATTGATTGGTAACCATTGATCCAAAGTGGATCATAATATATGCAAAAGAGTTCTAATTCGGTGCCTGATGAATCAGTTGATGGTTGACAAATCCAAACTGAGAGCAGCACAGCTTTTAACAAATGTTGCAGATCCGCATGTTCAGGACCTTTGAGGTGGACATCTAGGCAAGTATATGGAGGAGTGAATGCTGCCCTAGACCTACCATTCCCCCTTTATAACTTTCCAGACAGTGTCCAAAGGTCAGACTGAGTCAAGATAGTCACTGTGTCAAGGGTTGTAGCATCTGCCAGGCAGCAACAGATTAGAGCTGCTGCTGATTTTCTAGTGATGGTGATGTTTTTTGTCAGGGTGATGTCAGTCAGGCCTTACTCTAGCAAAAGGACACCCTCAGGGCAGTGGGGACTATGGTCTTGAGGCAGCCTATATTCTGTTTATGATGAAGGTTGAAGCATTATAGTATTTTATAAGGACTGTCCTCTGACAAGTAGCTCTGTCATGTTGCCATCTGGGCTTCCAGTAGGATGTTGTTTACAATTGTACTCAGGACCCAAAGACAAATGAACACACGTGCCAGTCTGCACAGGATGCATCACTTGAGTGCTATGTGCAGTAAATGCTGTTAATATGGAACATTTGTACTTGTACAGCAGAAGTTAATCCAAATAAAAGGACAAACACTGACATTTTAATTTGAGGTTAAATAAAGGATCAGAGGAAAGAGGTCTGTAAAATGTTGTGTTGGAGAGCTGTCTAGCCACCTCCTGTTCATAGTCTGACTTATTCATGATGACTACAGCACCCCCTTTGTCAGCCAGCACAGAGATATTTTTGAGATTCTGGACAGCACAGTGTTCAAGACAGCTGAGGTTGTGTGCCACTTGGTGGTGTTTGTGCACAAACAGTTCTGAATGGGAATTGATTCTCAAATTTGACACTTTTCGGACTTGGTCTTAAAAGAGATGGCAATTACCTTATGCATTACAAACGCAGCTTCCCTATCTTTCATATTTGTAGTGTTCTCAGGCAAGTCACTTAACTTAAGCCACTTGAAGTAAGTAATTTTCTATCCCTCCTTTTCAACTTTGCCCCCCCCCGTCCCCAACTGGTTTGTCAGTTTTCATTCTTTTTTTATTGTTTTCTATCTAAATATTGGATAGACTGGACAATCACTTTGCCAAAGAATTAATGGACACAAATCAGACTTTAGGAATCTGAATACGCATAAACCTGTCAGTGAGCATTTCAGCGGAGTAGGCTGTAGTATTAAAGACCTGAGAATCTACATGCTACAACAGAGACTTTAACACCAGGTTACAAAGGGAGACATCTGAACTGGAATTTATTTTTAAATTCAACACTTTGGGACTTGACCTTAATAGAGAGAGCAATTACCTTACACATTACAAAGACAGCTTCACTATCTTTGATATTCGTGGTGATCTCAGGCAAGTCACTTAACTTAACAGACACTTGGAGTAAGTAATTTTCTTCCCCTCCTCCCCACCATTTGCCCCCCATCCAGCTGATTTGTCATTTTTCAATTCTTTTTTTTTAATTTTTTCTATCTGTGTCTTACATATTCATTGTGTCAGTTCATTTTCAGCACTATTTCCATATCTGAAGAAGTGGGTCTGCCCCACAAAAGCTGATCGCCTCATAAATTATTTTGTTAGTCTTCGAAGTGCTACATGGCTGCTTTTTTGTTTTGTGAAGGTAGACTAGCATGGCTACTTTTCTGTAACTATCCAGTATTATTTGTTCAAGTGTTAGCAATGCACACTTCAGAATCTAGTTCATGTGAATGTAAAAAGTTCTATCACATTCAGCATCAACATAACAGATTTAACTCTTTTCAACTGTACAGAGAGTATACTAAATTAAGCTAACAGACTATGACTGAAGAAATCCAGCTTATCACTGGGAATTGATAATATCACTTAGCAACTGCTGCTGGTATATAAATCAGTAGATCTAAAGTTGAACAACATTTATAATACTCCACATATAAAATAAGGTACATAAGTAGTCTTACATAAATGACGATTTTGAATTAACTGTATTGTGCCTAGAAACTAGTATTTTAGTATTGCATCTGTACCTATACATAGATGGCCATTTTTTTTCTATTTTCAGACACTTGGAACACTCAGAAATATAAGACATATTTGAAATAGATGTATTTCAAGTTCCTGATCTGATTCTGAATGTTAGAAAAACCTTGATGGGTAGTATAAATGGAAAGCTTTGAAGCATGGGGATTCAGAAAACACTTGGCAAAATATGTACATTGGGGTTTGATAATGAAATTAGGAGAAGGTACTTGAAACAAACACCAAAATTATAATTAATGTGATTGCAGAATTTAGAAGATGAAACAAAGATATGGAAGGTAAACAGTGGGCTGGATAAAATGTAGTTTTTAATTATGTCCAATAGCAATCCTCATCCACAGGGAACAGGGGTAATTTTGATACTCAGTGAATCCATCACAGATGATAGAAATGTTGTAATACAAAGTGTTTCTATTTAGGCTACAATATAATACCAACAGGAAGTATGGAAGGCAGTTTTGGATCACAATAAGTCAGCAAAAAATAGTTTTAAAAACAATAGATGAAAATATCCTCCTATTTTATGAGGCTGGATGGCTCTGTAATTAGAGATAAGATGCAAAAAGTTTCAGCCCAAGGTCATGTTTTGAAATCTAGCCCTGATTATTATCCTGTGACTGCTCTGCTCTGTCCAAGCATCCTGTCTGGCTCATACATATTTTCATTTTGTCTTGGCTGCTCTAGCTTTATGCATGATGTAATGCAGTGCAGGAGGGCAAACAGAGCCATATTTGCTCCTGATCTATGCTGACTTGGTGATGTCAAGCCAGCATATCCTCACTTTCTTTCTCCAGGGTTGAGGAGACTGCAGGCACTAGGGAAACTCAAAATGAGATGACCATGAGCAAAGCACGGTTATGGTATCAGTAATACTGCCATCTCCCTGTGCTATCAGTAATACTATTTAGTAAGTTATAGTCCAGAGTCACAATTTTTATTATTAGTAAACACTGAATGTCTCTACAAACACCCCCCCCTTTTTTTTGGTGAGTTGAATAGCATTTTACTGGAAATGGATGATTAAGGCTGGAAATGCATGCAGAACACCTTCATAAAGTATACTTTTGTGAGAAGCTTCCTGGTACTGAGTGAAGTTACTTGGAGCTAATTTTAAACTACACTCATCCCTTGCTATGCGAGCACAATTGGTTCCCAACTTTCTGCTCATAGGTGAAAACTCGTAAGAGGGACACTAAGTTACTATTAAAATACATGTAAGAGTCTCTGATTGGTTCCTAGTGCTCCTAACTCAGTGAAGGAGTGGCAGCAGGTGATGCTGCTTTTGAAAGTTAAGTGAACCTTGGGGCTGGGGGTAGTTTGGGGCCATGAGCGGGAGGGAGGGTTAAACCTGGTGGTTGGTTGGGTCCATGGGGTGGAATGGGGGGTGTTAAGTCTGGGGAGGGGTTGGGTCTGTGGCGTGGGCAGGGGTGGGATTCAGGCTGCTGCAGTTGGGTCTCTGGGGTGGGTGAGAGTGTTAAGGCTGCTGCAGGTGGGGGTTCAGGCTGCTGCAGTTTGGGGCTATGGGGCTGGCGGGGATGGTCAGGCTATGGGGCCAGCAGTTCAGGCTGCCGCAGTTTGAGGCCATGGGACCAGTGAGGGGTGGGGTCAGGCTGCGGGGCTGGTGTAGTGTCAGTAACAGCTTCTGTCAGACTTTCCTACCTGTAGCAGATTTGGGTTCCTGCTGCCGCAGTTTGGGGCCACGGGGCCTGCGGGGCGACGGGGGAAGGCTGTGGCAGGGTTGGAGCCATGGGGAGGGGAGTTAGGCTTGTATTGGGCGGGGAGGTTGACTCGTCTAGGGAACAAAGGTAGGTATATGTGTCCCTGTTTAAATGAGTACTCGTAAGTAAAGTTTAACGAGGGATGAGTGTATTCTATGTCTTTTCTGTTTATTACTGTTCTCTTTTCATAGTCATCTCACTGAAAGCAGCATTAGGAGCAAGAATAATAGTGTATTTTAATTTTTGTTTAAATTGAACAAAATGGGATACTAGCAAATTAATGTTTTCAATTTGAATGCTACTTTACTTGTATTTGTTTTCTCGTTTCCTTTATTTTATTCCAGTACATACGCAATTCATAAATTCTTGCTTTGTGGTGAAATGAACTTCAGAATGACAGCTGACAAACTGTGCCATGTATTAGATTTCAGAAGTATGCTTGTTGAGGTTTTTCAAAATCAGATAAGGTAGCAATATTTATGGGTCTGTAAGAACTATTAATTTTAATTCAAATTAAAACAGGTGAATTAATTGGAGCTCCACTGAGCCTTGCGTCTGACACTTATATTAATGTTCATTACTGTCTGTGTGGGCCTTTTTTTTTTTTTTAAATAGACCATCGTGCGCGCATGCGCGCGCGCACACAGAGGAATGAGAAGTCACTGGTAAAATGATGAATATTGCACTCTACTTTTTCACCATTCTCTTCCCTTTCACCAGTTTGGTGTTGCTCAAATGGATTAAGTGACCTGTCTGAGGGACGCTGTACTTGGTATTGGATTAGGAATCAGGAGATTTTGGTTTTAATCCTGGTGTTTACATTGACTTGCTGTTTCAAAGGTTAGGTCAGTTAGCTTTCTGGGTTTCAGGCATAAAATGATGATCATGATATTTAAAAAGTTGCGTGAATGTCCTGTTTTTCAGCCTGTTCAATTTTTTTCTCAAAGAAGAGAAATGGTGTCACTGTTCTCTGTGTCAGAGTAGGCGGTTTTAGTATGTGAAAAGAGAGAGAATAAATTAACTATTCTGTTGCCCTTAAACAGTGTGCAACTAAAAGTTAAAATATGTATACCAGTTTTCCATTAATTTAACGATAAGAAATTCTGCTAATTCTTCTAATTCCATTTCCCACTTTTTGCGGTCCTCTCCGAAGATGTGGAAACAACACTAGATTAAAAAGATCTTAGAATAAATATATCCACAATAATTAAATACACACACATGGTAAGGCTCCTGAGTGCTACAGTAATGCAAATAATATGCAATGAAAACCAAGTCAAACAACGCAAAATAAAGCATTTAATGAAGAACATGTTAGAGTCTTGCCCATTTTTCAACCATTTTACACCATAGTCCTAGCCTGTCTCAAAAAGGGTCAGCGAAGTTACAGCTATTGATCTTTATATAACACAGGTGAGAATTCCTCATCTTCACTTAATTTCCTATCATTGTACTTTCATTCTCATAAGCATTTGAAAAAATAAGATCATGAACCAAAGTTTATGAACCATTTGTTGGACTTGAAAAAGGGAGAGAGCTTCACCTGAGTACTGTTACCCAAAGTAGCATCAGGGAGGTGGATTGGGGAGGAAAAAAAAAACCCACCAACGACCCAAACCCCAAGCTCTGTCACTTCAGCTGCTCAAAGTGCCTGGAGCCTGTATTCATGTTCTCGTTCCAGAAATCTGGACAACACATGCATTGAAAGGTAGTGTGTATTTTCCAGAGCTGGGATTTATTAGTTATTTCACCTTTCAACAAATAACATTTTTTCCTGCCTCACCAGAATAGTTTATCAGTTATTTTGCCTTTCGTTAAGTACTCAATCCTGCACCTCTGTAGTGAATGTGACTTTTGCAACTAACTTCAGTAGGAGCAGAATCAGACCCTAATTCCCTTCTTCCTTGTTAATTTATTTTCACTGTTAACACCATGACCAAACTTCTACCTCCAAAGTAAATATTGTTATAAAGGCATTTATAAAATTGTCAGCTTTTACTTATGTACATTTAGCTGTCAGTGATTAAACATTAATTTACATGATATTTGTATGTAGTTAAGCAGCTTTGTGAGAACTCCCTTTCAGGCAGGAACTAATGTGGTCAGAGTGTGAAGCTAAGAGAAAAAGAGCACTTCCCCTCCAACAATCTGCATTTGGTGGATATGTACAGGAAATATTTTACTATATAAAATTTCAGCATTCTGAACGGTGGACTAAATCATTTGTCATTTTATTTAAGGAATCCGTTACAGTGGGTTGTGTAACCACTGCTCTAGGAGTGCATCATCTGATTTATTAGTAAAAATTTATTTTTAGAGAAAGAACTCTGAATTTCTTAAGAATATTCTTCTGCAGCCAAATGTAGAGTGTAACCTTCCCTTCACAGCCCTGCTAATGTGTGCTCAGTTCTGACCGGAAGCATCTCTGTCATTCCTGACCTTGTTGTCGAGTGAAGTGACATAGCCAGTTGTGACAAATCATGTCATTGCTTGTGATGTACTCAAATGGAGGGTTCAAGGATATTGTGAAACTGTTTACTTATGACCTAAACTAGGATTTGTACTGTCTTTTCTCAAACTGAACTAGTATGCTAAATTGCTGTGTTGCTTAGCCCCTTCTCTCTGTGTGGCCTTGTAAATTCATGCTGAAATTTATCAGATTGAATGTTGGTTCAGAAGTTGTTACACAGAATATTTGGTGATTGCTCATACTTATAAAAGCATATACAAGCTTTTCTTTGTTACATACAAATGCCTAAAGTTTAAAATAAATGCATAATCCATGGATTTATAAAATATGGTGTGCCTATTGTGTTATCTAGCCTTATCAAAAGCTGCTTCTAAATTTATCTGAAGTAATAATAGACTAAAAGTGGAACTTACTGTTGCTTAAAATGTTTACATTTCTTTTATCAGCGGGATAGCTGTCTTAGTCTGTATCTGCAAAAAACAACCAGAAGTCCTGTGGCACCGTATAGGCCAACAGATTTTTTGCAGCATAAGCTTTCATTGGCAAAGTCTCACTTCATCAGGTGCATGTCAAATCAGTTAGTCTACAAGGTGCCACAGGACTTCTCATTAAATTTCTTTTACTTTTCTTGGTTGCAGTTTTAGACCCAGTGGTTCACTTACCTTTCACTAAAACTTTTGGGGAAACAGTGATGTTGCACACAGAAATTTCTTAAAACACTCTGATCAAACACTGATTATTACTTGGTGAGATCTACATTGAGATTTTTTTTTTCATTCTTGAGTTGTTGTTAAAATGTTGTTCAAGGTTTGAAATCTGTAAATAGAGCAAATCAAGAAATTCATCTAAGGCTAAGTGATGTGGAATCCAAAGTCCTTTATTTTCCACAAGTGATTTATGTACTCAGGAGTCTGTATGTTGTTAAAAGTCAGTAGGATTTGTACCTGCCGGTTCTGAAGATAGGACTTAGGGCTCTTAAGTCATTTAAGGTAAAACTTTAAAAAGCATCTTAGTCAGGGGAGGCCAACCAGTTAGGGATGAGAGCCATGGATAGAGTGCAGAGAGGGCCACAGTTTATATATGTATTTTTGTCTGTCGATAGATAGATAGATAGATAAAAATATATAATACATGGCTCAATCCCTCCTCTCCCCCAGAAGCAGGCACCCCTAGACTACTTGCTCTAATCCCAAGCCTTCCCCTTCGACCAGAGCCAGGCACCCCAGCCCCCTCTGCTCTAACTTGATGCTGGCCACTGCCAGAACTGCTGCCACATGCTTCTCTACCAAGCACTGGGGTGCACGCTCAGCGCGGCAGACAGTACTCCCAGTGCTCAGCTCTGAGGAGGAGCTGCATTTAATGTCTCTAAGAGTCACATGTGGCTTGGGAGCTGTGGGTTGGCCACCCCGACCTAAGTACATAGTTGGTGTTCAAGGGGTCAGGTGTGTTCTAAAACAGTTTGCATCAGGTTATGAGCCAGCCATTTGCTTGTAGATCAGTAGTGAAAAATTAAGTTTACAGAATTCTGTCTGTTAATTGAAGTAAGAATAAGGCTATGATGCTATTTGTGAGTAAAATTACGGGTCATGATGATAAGTTACGATTAGTGCCCTACCAAATTCACGTTCTGTTTTGGTCAAGTTCGGGGTCATCTGTTTTTTTTAAAACAATAAATGACATGGTTTCATCTGTTTACGTCTGACAGTTCATGGCATTACGACCATGGGAAGTCCCTTCCAAAAAATGGTGTCGGAGGGGTGTCATAGTACTGACTCTTACTTTTTTACTGCCGTACGCAGGAGGTGCTGCCTTCAGACTAGGCAGCTAAAGAACAGTGGATGGTGAAGATAAGAGAGTTGCATGAAATGGGTGGGTGGGTGTCATCACTTTGGGGAGAACAGGGCTGGCCTCATGAGTGGGCCCCCCGGGTCAGGGGTATGCCGTGGTCTCAATCCCCACATGCAGCTGGCTGCATGCCCTTTTAACCTCCTACTGCTTGATCCAGAGTCAGGGAGGGGCAGGGCTTGAGGGAAGGATTGTTCTCACCTCTATAGTTTTCTAGCCTTTTGTCTCATCTTTTTACTGAAGACGTGGTTAGCACATTACAAATGAGGTTTATTTTGTTCTGTACCTCAGTCAACTTCCTGTGTAATGTAGTTGAACCACCTCTATTTTCTGCTGTCTTGGCGTTTTCTGTTGAAACTTGGGGCACAGGTGTATGTGGGAGGAAATTGTCACTGAGACCTTTTATTTAAAAGATGCTGTAGTGTTTAAGAAGCAAGAACTTTGGATGTAAAAGTAGAATTTTGTGGTTGAAAATTCATTATTGTACATTTGTGTGTGAAGCTAAATCTGATTTTCTTCAGAAGTCTATTTTCTTTTTTTTAATATCATGATTATATCTACTTTATTTGATCACCAAAATATGCATGTGATCTGTCTTCTTGTCAGGAACTGCAGGCTGCAGACCATAGCTCCCCCCAAGCACCACTAGAACAGTTTATAAAACCAGCTGAAGTTTAACCAGATTGTGTGTCAGGTTGGCTTGCTTTGAAAAAAATGGGTAGTCTGATATGAATCTGACTGAAATAGCTGGAAAGCTTCTTGAGAGACATACTCAACACTGCCTTCAAGTGGAGCCAGCTTAAGATAGGTGCTTCTGAATAAGTGTAGCTCCAGGATCTCTCAAATCATCAGATCCATGATCTTTGCCAGGATGACTCCCACCTACTTCTGCTGCACTAAGATGAGGCTTTATAAAACAAGATTCAAAGAATGGACTGAGTATTTTGAGGCAATCTTAGCAATGTTAGAAATTATTGTCCTTCCTCTCCATGTCTCCCACACCACCTGTCAACAAGACTGGTTTGGCAAAACAGGAGGAAAAAAGAATAGTAGTGGGAGTTATAAATAATTCCCATCTTTCCCTACCTTGAATGCAGCCAAAAACATCACTATACCACTTCGCAAATGGTTCCAATGCCAGCAGCAGAATCTTTGTGCTGTTCAGAGTACTGTCTTCTACAACTTTTCTCTCTTCACCTTCCAACTGATGGCATTGTAACCGACGTCTGTATAGACCATTGTGATACCCTGTATGCCATATGAGAGCCTGTACCCAATGTTCTCCAAATTGATATGGTTAAAATATATTTTGTACTAAGTATGCCTGGTGAGTTATTTGAAATCTGCTGAGCATATACCCTGTTAAAATGTTTGTACCAGTTCTGACTTTTATGCCAGTATCAGTCATAATCACTTAAAATCTCTCTCTTTTAGTTAATAAACTTATTTCATTGTTTAAGTGAACTAGAGGGTTTTTGGTTGAAATGTCAAGGGAGTCTCTACTCAGGTTACAAAGACTGGTGTATGTTCATTAGCCTTTGATGGACTAACAGATGTTTAATGAGCTTACACTGGGATGTGGCTTGACCAGTGTAAGACGCACATTTCTCTGGGTGCAAGGCTGGGACTGAAAGATATGTGGGTGTTGCCCATGTTTAAGTGTCTGGGAGAGCATTCACGTAACTTGCTGTGTATGCCTTTGCATGATACTGGCTTTGTGAGCTGACCACAGGTAAGGTTGCTTTTTACTAGCACCACAGCGTAAGAGACATCCTGATCTGGAGAATTAAGGTGATACATCAGTTCAGTGGTTCAAGTTGTACCTTGAGTTATGTCACAGATGGTTCCAATACCAACATCAGACCCTCCATGCTGTTCAGAGCACACTCTTGTACATCATCTTCCTCTCCACGTTCCTTGTATGACAATTGATGACATTATAATTGAAACCTGCACATACCACATATCTGTCATTTCTGCCCCGCCAGTGAAGAGGGGCAGGAAATAGGGCAAGATCTGTACGAGCACCATTGAGAGGATCAAGGTAAGTGTCATATTTGGAAAAGCCACATTTTTTCCAGCGAAATGATAGAGTGATGGCAAAAAAGAGCTGAAAGAGAAAATCCACCACTCGCAACAAAATCACTTCCAAAGAGCTCATACTCCATCACAAGCCCACCCACATAACCTTATCTGTAGCCAGAGTGCTAACTCCTGTCGTTACTCATCCTTGCTGCTCAGTTTCTTCCCATTGATGTGTCACTATGAAAAGAACACTTTTCTATCCATTTTTAAAACTAGAATCAGTAGTCCATCTGCCTCACTTGGGTATGGTCCAGTTTTATGGAGCCCTTATTATGCTCCTGGAGCAGTGCTGGAGCAAGGGATCAGAATGAAACATGACCTAGCATTATATTTTTTAAATTACTTTTAGTGTTAATTGATTTTCATAGGAAACAAAAATTTGCAGTTAACTTTAGGTATTGAGGAAAAGCTACTATGTATTTGGCCTTCAAAGCCTGATGCCATGTTAATGTTGTCTTTTCTTTTTTGTAGCCCTACTTATCACTATAAGTAGGGGGGAAGAATTTAAAAATTACTTAGCCTCCACTACCTTATTCTTGGATTAATGTTCTAAATTAGCTGGTTTTCTCTCTTGCATTTATGCCTGTCTGAAACCAATGTGGTTATGCTCACCCATGAAAACCTAGATATGGGTGAAAATGTACATTTCATTTGTAGTCACAGCTGCAGGTAGCACAGCTGGAGCACCCCCATCAGTGATGGCCGGGCTGGGTGACAGCTGGGGAGGCTGCTCTCGCCCAGCTGTGCTGGAACACCCCTCTTCTCTTCTGCCCCACCACCCTGCTGGATAGGGACTAATCTGGATGGGCTGGACAGGGACTAATCTAGCTGGACTAGAGTGATTAGAGCTGTTCTGGCTGCACTGGAGTGTTCCCAACCCATGGCAGTGGCATGGGCAGGAAAGCTCCAGCTGGGCCAGAGCAGCACCAGTCTCCAGTGTGCTGCAGGCGGGAGCGCTCCAGCCCGACCAGAGCAGCCCTGGTTTCCAGCTGCTCTCCCTTTCATTTGTTAACTGGTAGGTGAGCACATATATTTCCCACAAACATCCAAAATGGATTGATAAATTTGTCCTCTTGGACATGTGAAGAACAAGGTTTGGTGGGACTCGAGCGTCCCATAGAGATGTTCCATGCATCACTAGGTCTATAACTTTGGACAGTGCTGGGTCAACATGAGTTTCTCTCTTAACTTGAACAGAAGTGGTGGATGTGTTTTCTACCTGTTGAAAATAAAAGGTTTCCTTCAGGCCAGTATCCTGATGTTTGATTGGCAAAGGCATCCTTGACATACCATATGCCCTGCAATGCAGAGTGGATTTTTTATATCTAATTTCATATAAAAAAGCACTAAAGTAGCACTTTAAAAACTAACAAACTAATGTATTAGGTGAGCTTTTGTGGTTCAGACCCACTTCTTCAGACCATAGCCATACCAGAGGAGACTCAATATTTAAGGTATAGAGATTTGCTCACCTTGATCATTTTTTTTCTGGTTTGTCTACCTTGATTACTATTTTTGGTTCTCTATGCCTTAAATATTGAGTCTACTTTTTTGTTTTGACAGTATATAGAATAGCACAGCTTTCTCTCTGTTATTAACTTCATATGTATGTCCAGAAAGCACATGACTAGCATCTAGTGGTAGAATTTCTGCATGTGGACCAAAAATTGAAGTCAGAGGTAGATGATCAGTGACAACTGTAAACTTCTGTCCAAACAGGTGCCGATGAATTTTCTGAATCCCACAAATGATTCCTCATGCTTCATGAGCTGGGCCCCTGTTAATAGGTTTTTCTGTGTAGCTTTGCTCTGCAGGTCACACACTAACCTATCACATATGGCTTCATTTAATATTTCTTTAAATTCACAGTATTCTGCTCCATTTTTCAAAGTTGGTCTAAATTCTACTACTGTTTCACTTTCTTTTTAATCTCTAATGGAACCTATACCTTTCTGCAGTTATCAGTGGTTTTGGAGCATAATATGAGCTCAGGATTTCCACAGTGTCACTGGAAAATTTAGCCTCTTGCTTAACGTGGTTCAGTAAAGTCCAAAGCAGGAAGTAGGTCTTAGCCCCTACAACACTTGAGAACAGTGGGACTTTCTTCTCTTCTTTCATGTCATTGCAATAACAAAAAGTTAAAAAAGCTCAGTATGCACATGCCATTGCTCTATAGCAGGGGTCAGCAACCGTTCCGAAGAGAAGTGCCAGAATTTGACCTTTTGACTTCTTTGTATGGTCTGAGTGCCGGGTGATACTTTTTAAAGTCTCTAATAGCCCTGCTAGTGGGGACGCAGCTTGTGTTCCATATGTCAGTTTAATCATTCTACTTAAATGTTTGCATCACTTCCTCTTTCTCATTTAGCTTTTTTCAGTTTGTCAAATGATCCTGCAAGTGTCTTAATCTGCCCATATGCTACCAGTTGTAGTGTTGGGGTCTTTGACTGAAACCGTATGAGGACAGAGTATTGTTGCCTTACATGTTTGTAAAGGATCAGGAACATAGGGGCACTATAGGCCAGACTAAATAATACAGTGAAATCTCTATTATCCAGCATCCCCGGGGAACTGGGAGTGTGGGATTATCAAGTGTGCCGGATGGGGGTGTGGGCTGCTAGCTGCGCTTACACTGGCTGTGTGACAGCTGGTCGTGGCTGGTCAGCCGTCCCCATTGGCAGCTGCCCTGGCCAGTCTTCACGCCCCACAGCCACTGCATGCTGGTTAATTCAGTTTTGCAGTTGTCCAGGTACCTGGTAACTGAGCTGTTACTGTAGTAAGAATAAGAATAATGCTGAATGACAATCACCAAACAAATTTCTAATTTATTAATAAGAGAACACTGCAAACTCAGCAAAATTATGAACAAGGTAGGTACAAACCCATTGAAACCAGCAGATTGCCACTGAGTTAAATAGGGTTTATATCAATAAATAAAGGTAGTAATTTTTCTTTCTGGTTGTTCCTGGAAAGGGCCACTGATCCCTCACACCCTGTTTTGTCAGGCCATGAAGCAGTTAATGTCCCAAGCCCCTGGGCCAGTCTGTCCATGCTATATGCATGCATTTGTACGAAATGAATAATGTTCTTTGTACCTCAACTATTTGCACTTACATTCTTGGTCTTATTTCTTCCCTGCCCAGCGTTAAGTACCTCAACAAGAATGGCTGCGTTAGTGTTACTAGTAATTGGATTAAATAATATTTTGTATTTTTTTGTATTTATATTGTAGAAAATGCAGTGGTTTTAATAAAACGAAATTAAATTACCACAGCGTTTTTTAAAATTTCAGGATTTATTTGTGCCTCAGGTTTACAGGGTTTCCCCTCCCACATATTTATCTTCAGATGCTGATTCATGTTCAACAGGTGTCAGTTGTGTAAACTAAGAGATATGTAGGTAAAAACTTTAAAAACACTGAGTGCCACATTTCTACTTTTTATGCAAACTGGCAGTTGCTAAATGTCTATTTATGGTAGTTGTCATAAATACCTCAAGTTGGAACTGATGCAGCACTCTTTGGTTAAAATAATAAGAAATGAATATTTTTATCCTGCATTGTGATTTGTTTTATTCTGTCCTTGATTTATATAAAAATTGAGGCTGAATTTTCAAATGATAAGGGTTTGAATGTCATTTAATAATCTATTTTATAGGCATATATTGGGCAGTAGCTGCCAGCTAATAAAATAAATTTACTGACCCATGATTGCATTAGTACCAATGATTCTTTAAAGCTTTGGGCCCTAAAAGTTTTTCTCTTATCTTTATGTTAAACAATGGAAAGTTTTACCATATGTTCAAATAACATCTTCATCAGATTCACAACAGGGTACCTTAGTTAATTTGCAGTTGAGTGCTTGACAGGATTTTCTCTTTGCTAGTTGGTTGGATGAATGTCTAGACATTGAGAGGCTAGGCTATAGTGGGGCCTCACAATATAGTTATTGTGAATGTTAAGTAGGAGCAGCTTCCTCTGATGTACAGACTCCATGCTCATCCAGCAGTACAAAGACACAGCTTTTGTTCTAGAGGAGAGGGGCTAATGCTGCACATTGTGAAAAACCTTTTATAGAAGAGGGAAAAACTTGCCTGGAAGGTGAGAGGTCAGCAGTTTAACCTTTGGCCATAAAACAAGAAACCAGTGAAAAATGGGATGAACAAGGAGGGAAAATACTTTGAGTACTCTGTGCTTTGCTGATCAGAAATGGGTCAAGAGCTGACTGTCAGATATGGTTACATGGATTCTGGTAGGATATGTATGGTTCCTAAAGTATCCATTGATTTACTTTTCTCAGTTGGACATTAGGGCAATTTGAAACTTGCATAATCCCGTTTCCCAGAAAGCAGTAAACAAACCGAATGGCATAATAGAAATCTCATCATCTGCCTCCTTAAAGTCTCATATGTTAATTTTGTCCTAAGATCATGAGATTTCGGATTTCGCTTTTTATAAGTAAACCAGTCAACCTCCCTTACCAGTTCCCTTACTTGGTTCTTCTCCTAAGTTGCATTCTTCTGTAGGACATCTCATTCTTGTTGCGGCTGGTCTATGTTATAGTCTCATTCTTGTTCACCGGGCAGTGAAATGGATCTCAAGTTAATGACATAGGTTTTTGGGTGGTCACTGCTATTGTACAACACTAGAGGAGAGCAGTTCTATATTGAAGTGGAATGGGAATATGGAGACTTTTCCATCTGATCTCATTTTATCACTACTGGGAATTTAGTTACAATCTAATTAGAAATGATGGAAGTTGTTGTTAGTTAATCATTGAACCTTCTGTACTCTCAGATCCTCTAGCCTGACTTATCAGTTACCATCCTTCTCTTCAGTCATCCAGCAGATCGAAATAGTAATTAGTATACATGGTGCTGTAGTATACCATGTGCTTCACTGCTGTAAATTCACAGTAACTGCTGCTTTTCTTTCGCGTGGAAAAGGAGAAGAAGACATAAAGCTTTGTGAAAGTGCCACTAAAAGTTTTAGATTCCTGCTAATCATTTACTGTCATATTCTAACCATTTAGATTCCTGCTCGCCATCTGCTGCCTTTTTGTGTGGAGCAACACCCCACCACCCCTGACTTTTAGTGAAGCAATCAAAGCTAGGGCTCATTCTTTACTTGCTTCAGATATTGTTAAGGTGAATCAGAAATAAACAGAACTTATTTTTGTATGGCCATGATAAACGAGATAGCTCATCAGTCTAACTGTAGGAGAACTGGTCAGTGAGCACCATCTCTTTTCATCTAGCCATCTCTATGCCTTCTTAGTTCTCCTTAATACACTTTTATTTTAAGGGGGTTTGGGAGCAGGTAGGTGCTTGATTTTTGTTTGTGTTCAGACTTAGTACCGTCCCTGACATCTGCTTCCTCTGTCTCCTATCAAGGCTCAATTGTTTTGCCGCCTCAGGTTAATACCGTTATTCTTCTCTTCAGTTACAGTAGAGGTACCTGTCTCACAAAGACATTCCTACTTGTAAGTCAGTGGGCTGACATTTTCTTAGTTGAGGGAGAGGTCCAGTTACTCTCTTTAGATTCATAGTCCTTTAAGACTTCTTTCAAATTACTTTTATCAAAATGTGGTACCTCTGTGAACAGCTTATCAGAAGCGTGAGGCTGCCAACTGAGTCAGTGTTAAATGAAAGATTCAGGAATCTGTTTTTGGTCAGACAAGCCTGGACAGTCTGTACTTCAGTTAAATATTTCATATCTTCCTATTTGAAATTGATAACATCAGCCAAATCCTTTTTAGCTGGAGCAAACTGCTGAAAGAGAAATGTTTTTTATTGGTGGTTCTTCAAAAATGCGTGTCTTCATTGCCTTCTGCATTTTTATGTCCATTGAAGGAAATGTTTATACTAGGGATTTTCTAGAAAATAAGTTGGTGGGGATCATGAGAGAATGCTTCATGTGGTCATTATCTCAGATGGACATTTCCAAATATAGTTTGTACAGCCTGGACTTTTTTGTTGAAAAACTGGAAGAAATTACTTGTTTTTGAGGGAGCATTCCCATGGCTCTTTACTTTAAAGTGAAAAAAGTGATTTAGTGTCATCCAGATACTTGTCTTGTTATTTACAGTCTAGCTCTTAACTCCCTTACAGATACCAACTTTCTGTAAGACAGGCATTGTTGTGTCCTCATGGGCTTTGTGAATTTGTTGTGGGTAAAGTAAAATTCTTACGGGATGATAGATAATTTTGCTCCTTGAGTAGAGTTAAACCAGAAGCCAAAAGAAATCTCAAGCTTTCTTAGTATAGAAAATATTTCAGTAGATTCAGTTTGCATTTTGAACCAAACCTGCACAAATTTACCCATAAGTGACCCCTCTGAAAATCTTTTTAGCATTCTAAACCACCTTCCATATCTTACTTAAGATATCATCGTCATATTCTAGACTAGCTCCTTAGTATAGAACATTTCTGTGCACCGGGAAGAAGGCTAAAAATACCACTGAGATGGGGTGGGCTGGATTTGAGTCACCTAATGCTTGGGTCTGTGGGCTGCATCTGACCTGCATACTATTTATATTCTGCTGCTGGCTTTTAAAATAGTGGTAAGTACCCCAGGCAGCAGCCAGACAGTGCAGTAGTGGCAGGTGGCTGGGCGCTGCGAGTCTGGACCCCTTTAAATCAGTGCCATTTAAATGGCTCCTGGCCCCCACCACTATTGTGTTGCCTGGCTGCCTCCTGGGGTTCTTGCAGCTATTTACAAGGCTTGCGGCTCCCATCCTTGCTGTTGCCAGGATAGTGACAGGAGCCGTGAGCTGAGGGCTTTTTCAATAGCCACAGGAACCTCAGGTGATGACATAGCAGCACAGTAACAATAGGGCTGAGACCATCTCAAATAGCAGCAATTTAAAGGGCTGCAGGCTTGGCTCCCAGCCCCTGCCACCACCATGCTACCTGAGCTTCCTGTGGTTATTTAAAAAGTCTGTAGCTCTTGGCCCATGTTGCTGCCCCAACAATGGGATATAAACAGTATGTAGGACAGATGCAGCCTGTAGGCTAGATTCAGCACACGGTCGGACTCTTGCCTGCCCGCCCTCCTCCCACAATAGAGGGTAAATTTTTCACTAATAAAAATGGTGTGGCTCTTGCTACCTTTCTAAAATTTGTGAAGTAGTCCCCTGGCAAAAACTGCCATCACTGCACTGTAAAGAGGCCATAGACTCTGCTGCGGAGTTCGAGTCCACCATAAAGCCATCTACTGTCCTCTCTTTTCTTTGACAAAACACTAGAACAGTGGAAGACATGTAAATAAAGTTAGATCATGGTCTGTCGTAAGTAGCAGTTTTGAAAGCATCCTGGGATGAAATCCGAACCCCACTGACTTAAATGAAGTCAGGCTTTCACTCCTGGAACCTTAAAATTCTATTTGCCATGGAGAAAGGAGAGGAGTTTGTGGTTTGTTTTGTTCTGTTTTTAAAATAGGAGCTCAATATTAAACAGTGGAATGCATCCACCTGGACAGAAAATCAACCAGAGGACATGGGAAGTGTTTAGGTTCCAGGGCTGCACTCTATATTCTTTGTTGTACGGTTGTCAGGATGCTCATGGGCAAGTGTTCTCTCCTTGACATTGGAAGGTTAATTCCTTTGGTAGAGAAAATGAACATATAAATCACGAGTAATCCAGGAGAGCCTCTTAAGAAGAAGATAGCTGTTCACATCATATATATTATTTTTGCTGTGTCTGTCTGTCTGGGCAAAGTTCTACTGTGTTCTCTCCACTGCACTGTGCCAACCCCAGGGTCCCTCCCCCAGCCAGTGCAGAACCCATCTCACTTCCCCCCCCGATGGAAACCCCCCTCACCATGCCAACTTCTCCCCCACCTAGTGTGGGCTGGGGCCTGGCCCAGTGCCCCAACAGAGCCCTCCCCACTCTGTCAGCCTCAGCCACTCCCCTGGCCAGCACAGGGTCCAGACCAGCCCCCAACAGAGCTCCTCCCATGGCCAGTGCAGGGCTGGCCACACACTTTACAGGTGTATTACAACAGGTTTCTGTCAAGAACTTTCTTCCAGCCCAACTTCTTCTTGGAAGCAGAGCTGCAACAGAACCTCTAGTTATAATAATCATGGTTAACTTTTGTCCCTTCTCTCTTTTTAGAAGTGAGCACATTTGCCTGTTATGGCTAGTGTGCTGATTTTGTTCATCAGAATGGTGGCAGCTATGATGAACATCATAAACATTAGCAGTTAAACCTAGTTACAGTGCTTTGTTTGTAATGTCTCCAGGGGGTGTTCAAATAGTTATTTACAGTGTCTTAATGCAGTGGTGAAACAAAAGGAAAAAAATAAGACAAATCTAGATTTGCTTTCTGGGAAAAGTATGCTCTAAGAAAAGTATAGTAGATCCTTGATAATTGGCATACCTTAAAATGAAGAGAATACATTTTCTTACTACTTCTCACGATTTAACAAAAGAGTGCCAGAAGGAAAATCTCTGATTACCCTGAAAATTTTTCAAAATGTAATACATTACTTTTACTAATACATCGTGAATTAGTGTCTCTGTGGGTGCTCCATCTGAGGTGTTTCGGCTCCATGTGCTTTGAGTCAGAAGATTTTTAGCAGAGGTACCCCTGGGGGTGGTACATGCACAGTACATTGTTTGTGCTTCTAGTGGCTGTTAACCGCCACATGCTTCCTGCCAACCCCCCTCAGTTCCTTCTCCACCTCTTTGGCTTAGGTTGGAACCCTAACAGCTCCTTTTTTACCTCCCTTTCAAATAGTATTTTTCTCTAAAGTTCTCTTTTTTCTTTATTAAAAAAAAAAATTGTTCTTCTTCAGTTCATTTAAAAAATTTTTTTTTCTACTTTTGGTGCCCAATGTCACCATTCTTGCTATCATGCCTGGCTCCCCAGGTTTCAAGAAGTGTTCCACATGCTGTCTTTGTCCCAGTTTCGGATGCGTACGAGGCATTTCGGATGCATACAATGTTTAGGTGAGTACACATCCCACAGAAGTGTGCCCAATGTAAAAAAAAAAAAAAAAAAAAATTAACCAGGTCCTTAAAATTGAGGGATCTCCAACTAAAACTTATTCCAATGGAAAAATCCCTCAGACTGGCATTGGACCCAGAGGTGAGGTCCTCACCAAGGCAACCTTCACTCAGAAGAACCTCTCACCAAGGACTGAATAAAACAAAGCTAGTCATGAAGCACAGGTGCTCCACGTTGCCCCATGGAGAATAGGCCAAGTGCATAAACCTGCCTCGGTACCAAGAGCACAGTCTGTATCTGGACCTTCACGTAGATGTATCCTGAAGGGGCAAGGCATAGCAAAAGCCTGACCTCGTTGCTGCAGCATGGCCAAGAAAACAAGTGGCTCTGGCACCAAAAATATTGGTATCGACAACTCATAAGCCATCTCAGCATAGGTTGGCGCTGGTTCAGACTACAGAGATGCCGTTGGCACCAACCAGGATCTGGCTGCCTATACCTCTCACCCCAAATGCCTCAGCACCAACTCCTTCCAAATCACCGATGCCGACTCTCTCCACTCTGGCCTTTGACTACACAGGCTGACCTAGCACTCATGTCAGTTTCGGGTGCACCACTCTTCAACACTTACACAATCCAACAGAACCATGCACTGATACTAATCTCCACTCCGGCAAATTCAGTACTGTCTTAACTCTCTGATGATGAAGATGACATCCAGCTGGCACCAGCTACATCCAGAGGCTTTTCTCTCAAACATTCTGCAGAACCTCTGCTGGTACTGACACAGTAGTGGCCTCCATAATCTTGGACTGTCCCTCCTCCCCCAGTACTGATGTCTCCTACTTGGACATCCTGGGACTCTGCGCTCACTTCAGATACCAGTCCAAACCTCCTCCTCAACAAACCACACAACCAACTCAACCATCTTCTCCCTCTCTTTCCTTGCAGTGGGATCCAGAGGAAGACATAGAGGAACAGGGAGATCATGCTGAGCAAGAGAGTGTACTGCCTTCCCCAGATAAAATAGTCGTGCCTCCTCCACGCACGGTGTACATTATTTTAACCAACCACATGGTCCATTCCTTCTTGGGATGAGGTAGCTTGTGCCTTTCAAGGCCCTATAGAGCTATGCCAGTGGGAGCTACAACTCCTGGAAGGGTCACACAGCTGGACAGGTAGAGACTAGATGAATTTGGATCACCTCTCCCTGAGCCAAAAGAGATTGGCTTAGGGTTAACAACCCTATCCATAAAAGAACAAATGTTACAGAAACATTTACAAAGAAACCTACAATCACACAAGTCTTGAGAGGAGCTGGCAATCTGGATTGAGTAAGAAGCATGATATGGAAAGCATGGTTTGGTACATGGAATGTTTGTACCATATATCAAGCGGGGAAGATGGCACAGATAGCAGCAGAGATGAAACAGTGCAAGCTTGCAGTTTTGGGCTTGTGTGAAACAAGGTGGACGCAATCTGGGCATGACATCTGGCAACAGGTGGAACCTTCATCTGCTCAGGACCTGCAGAAGAGGGCACACCACACACAGAAGGCATGGGCTTGATGTTATCATGAGTCAACTGGTGCTTTAATGGAGTGAACAGCAGTATTATTATGCATCATCACAACCAGATTCTCCACCAGAGTGCGAAAGGTACTAATTATGCATGGTTATGCACCAACCAATGAAGCAGCTGAGGAATATAAAACAGACTTCTATGAGAAACTGCAAAGTGGTGTAAACCAGAAAGCAAAGAAGGATATCTTGATTTTGACTGCCAACTTCAGTGCAAAAATTGGAAGCATAAATACAGGCAGAGAACACACTATGAGAAACAAAAGCCTAGGCAACATGAATGAAAATGGAGAGTGCTTCAGTGACTTTTTTTTTTCCTTCAGTGGACTGGTGATAGGTGGTAGTATTTTTCCACAGAAAAGGATCCATAAGGTCACTTGGGTTTCACCGGACATAAGTCAAAAAACCAGATTGGTCACATCTGTATCAGCAGTTGTTTTACAAGATCAATGTAAGACATCTGTTCTGGAAGAGAAGCAGATGTAGGTTCAGACCACCTTTTGGTCATGAGCTTGAACTTAGGTTTTATCAAGAGGTACACCACAAAAGCAACCAAGCTGGGGTGGAGATTCAACACGGAGCAGCTGAAGGATATAGAGACAAGAGCCAGTTTCCAACAGATATGCACTTCTGACAAACCTCATCCCGAAAGATGCTACCATGAAACAAATATGGGAACACACCAAAACAGCCTGGAAAGAAGCCTGTGATAAAACATTGGGAAAGAGCACAAGGAGTCGCAAAGAATGGATCACAGCAGAAACTCAGAGAAAGGTGAAGGAACAAAAGGCTAGAAAAGCAGCGGTCAACAACAGCAAAACAAGAGCAGCCATGGCAGACTCTCAGAGACTGTATTTAGATGCTAACAGAGAAATTAAGAAGGCTGTAAAACATGACAAGAAGAGCTATGTGGAAAACCTTTTGTGGAAATCGCTGCAACGCTGAGGCATCCCATCAAAAAATATTAACCAGATCCATTCATTGTATGAACCATCGACATGCCAACTTGATCACAACAGTGTTTAACAGAATCCTTGAGCGTACTCTCAGGAGTGCAACAAGGGTGCCTATTGTCACCTTTTCTCTTCTTTGTCTTAGTGGATTGGATTATGAGCAGAACAAGAGATGGCCATCAACAAGGCGTTCAGTGGACAGTTTTCAAACAGCTAGAGGACTTTGATTTTGCTGATGATGATGCCCTATTTCACACCAACATTAAAGCATGGAAGAAAAGGTTGCAACACTAGACACAAATGCCTCAATGACTGGACTTAACATCTACTAGGAAAAGACCAAGACAATGAGGATTAGTCCAACCAGTCCAGCAAAGACACTGTCATGCTGGGAGGGGGTGACCTGGAAGATGTGGAGCGGTTCCCTTGCTTAGGGAGTATTATGGGCAGAGATGGAAGAGCAGAGAAGGATATTAGTGCTGGGATACGGAAAGCAACAGCTGCATTCAAAACTCTCCATGGCATATGGCGTTCACAAGTAATATCTGCGAAGACAAAACGGCAGATCTTCAACACAAATTTGAAAAGTGTGATTTTTGTATGGATGCGAGGCTATAGACAGTCATAAACAGAAGCCTGAGGTACATCCTTCATATCAAATGGCACAGCTTGGTCACAAATGAGGACCTTTGGCCCAGAGCAGGACAAGAACCACCTGATGTTCAAATCAGGAAAAGAAAGTTGGGATGGTGAGGTCACACTCTCAGAAAACCATCTTCTAGCATAGTCCATCAAGCTTTCTAATGGAACTCGCAAGGGGAACATAAGAGAGGAAGACGTCAGATGTCAAGGAGAAGATCTACTTAAACTGAAGGACAACAATTGGGGTACTCCTGGAGTCAGCTACAAGTTTTGTCCTGAGACAGAGTGAAGTGGAGGATACTTCTAGGTGACCTGTGCTGTACCTGGAGCATGTGCGTTTAAGTCAAGCTAGTAACATTATTTTAAAATATAAATAACAAAATGAATATTTTTCTTCCCTTGTTCATTGCCTGTTAGCACAGTGGTTTTTTAAACTGATCCATGGGGGATTGCAGGTCTAAATAGATTTCCTTGTTTTCAAGAATGATTTGTAAATCTGCCCAGGTCATCTTTTGTCTTTCAGAATGCTTTAACTAGCTAAATTAAACAAGTTCGTATGTGCATATGTCCTTCTGCACCTGGAACTGCTGTCTCAGATTTTCCTGTTTGGGGAGTTTCTGCAGTGTAAATTCCATCATGATCCTGTTTACTAACAGCATTAAATTGGAAGGGTAGCAAACATACAGGAGGATAGAAGCAAAGTGTCCAGAAGAGGTTAGAGTGGTGGGGTATACTGTATGTAAGATGAACATCCTGGGAGAAGAAACCAACAGTGCAGATATGAAAAAGAGTGCCGTAATGAAACAGCTGGGCCTATTACTTGGAAAAGCATATTTGTGTATTGTCTCCTTAGTATTGCCTAATCTTTGCATATAACCATTGAATGTAGATGAATTGTGATACCAGGGTCAGAGAAGGCAGTGGTCCAGGAAAGACCTGGATGTTTAAAAACATACAGACAGCTAGTTATACATACTACAAAAGGAAAGAATGGTTTCTTGTCTGCTCTACATATTGACAGTGGTAATATATGCAAAATTGCATACAGTCTGAAACTTTAAAGGCAGATATATTTGCAAGGAAACGCTCTTTTGTCAGACATAACCTTTATTTATATATTTATTGTGTGAACGTTTTTTCATTTCTGATAAACTTTCCTGGTTATTTCCTGTAAATAACAAAAGTTACCACCAAAATTATTTTCCCTACTATTCCTACTAATTTAGAAATCTGCCATATGAATGTGAATATACTCATGATAACTGGAACCTTTCAATATTCAGTATCAGGAGGATGATCTTTTTTTTTAGTTACTAATTATTAGAGTAAGACTTAAGTGGAGAGTGGTCATCTAACATGCTTGCATTTAATTGGTTTCTCCTGAGACACAGGTGTTTTATGTTTTTGGGATTGGCTGCTTCAATGCAACTGCACTAGAGGTTGAAACTCCGGCATCTTCTTGTCCGGCAGCATTTTTCGTCCACCAGGACCATGGGTCTTGCGTGGATCTCTTGAGAGATTCCCCAGACTGAGAAGAGGAGGGGTCAGCCAGACCAGTGGCAGAAGCCCAGTGCGCAGGGCAGCCACAGCTGGGTCTGAGGCAAAGGGGAGGCTATCAGCAACCAGGGAGTCCAGATTGGTAACCGAGCAGCCCAGTCTCATGGTGGCTCATCCCTGGGTTGGGCAGGAAGCCATGGCTGGGGCTATGTGCATAGCTCCTGGCTGGTTAGTAGAACTGCAAATGCATATAAAACAAGCAGTCCCCTAGCAACGTAGGCTACACATTTCATTTATTAGGTAGTGAGCTTTCATGGGTAAAACACACTTCACCAGATTTGGACGGTGAAGTGGGTCTTACTCACAAAAACTCATTACCTAATAAACAAAATAGTTGCTTTTTAAGATGCTACTGGACTGTTTGTTTTTTGTGAAGCTACAGACTAACATGGTTACTCCTCTGAGACTATTTACAAATGCATGTGTATATTTTAGAGGAGGGAGGAAAGGAAGTGTTGAGGCCAGTAAACTTCAGTTTAAGAATATACAATACGTTTAACTGCATTATGAAACTGATTCTCTGTACCCTGTGACAGATCCTGTCTATAATCTTCTGTAATAAATGAAGAAGAGGTTTTTTTAATAATGTATAGACCTTATGAGATGCATACTCTTTACAGAAACCATTTCTGTATCTTTCATATTGTGCAATTATTATATTGTCATGCTGTTTAAGATAATTTGGGGTGATGCTTCGACCTAGCCTTTGTTGCTATTCTAAAAATTCAGTCTTTTAATCATTACTAAGAAAAAAAATAAACTTTATTTTACTGCTGAAAGATTTCTTTTTGTAGGTACATGCTTTCAGTGCATGTTGGTAGATTCACTTCCTATTTATTGTATATAGTTTGGGAATGATTGAGCTGTATGTGGTGGTATATAAGTGTACTTCCCCAAGAGGAGCTCCAGAAGAAATTATGACTCAGAATGTCACAGTTCCATTTTTTGCTTCCCTGCACCCTCAATGAGAAAAAAACAATTGATGTCCCTTTATAAGGCGTGGTTTCTTCTCCTCGCACAGCTCTTTCAGCTATGCTGGCTAACAAGATGTTTGGAACACAGCTACGTTCCCTTTTCTCGTCAGCAGCATCCCGTTTGCTTTCTTGTTTTCTTCTTCCACACTAGACCTGCAACCAAGATTTGGCTAGGTTTATAGGACTGCGCAGTACAAATTTTTCTTCCCTGTGCTGCAAAGTGAAGATTCAGACCCTGAGATGATTGATCATCATTCTTCTTAGCTGTGTTTTGATGCATTAGACAAAATATTCTTTTACAAATATGCTGTCATTACTTTTGAACATTATACAATCAAATGTTTGATGTCCTAATATTAAATGAGAATAAGAACATTAACCATTGTATGAGATTATTATTTCTATTGATTAATGTTTATATCTCTTTTATTTCTAGCGTAGCGTTAAGACCTTCTTTTTAAACCTATAAACCAAAGGTACCAAAAAGGTTGACTTTATCTATGCCCTTTTTTGGGTACTGTCTCAGGAAGAGTCTATTTCTTAAACATCAAATTGCTTTTATCTTATTAGTCCATTAAAATAATTGTCTATAAGATTTAGGATTGGATCTACTTATTCAAATTTAAGAGTGATCTCTTATGTAGTGCTTCATAGCTATAATTCTCAAACTATTTCATAAAGGATTAGAAGATTGTGTTACACCTCTGCTTATTTTGCAGATATGGAAAATAAGGTTCAGTCAGGTACAGTGACTAACCTATAAGGCTTTCCGGTAGGTTACTGGTAGAGCTGGAAATAAGACCTTCACTTGTTATTCCCAGTCTAGCACATTGTTTGCTACTGAATGGCACTGTCTCCCCTGAAAGCCTGCATTCAGCCTGTGTCTGTCATAGGTCAGAAAGGAGCAAATGCATGTGAATATGGACTAACTGTAGCTGCAGAGCATGGAAAGAACATGTGAATATGTGGTACTTGTTCTTTTCTTGTTACTGGTGACCATCCTTTCATAGCCTCTCTGTTGCTGTGTGGCTCCACAGCAGTGGTGAACATGCTATCAGTGAGAGAGGGGCAATGTGGGGGCATGACTACTCTATCCAATTTTCCTCGGTAAAAAACTGGCATGTTTTCCAGTAGGAAAACACTGCAAAAGTGAGCAGCACCCATTTGCACCATGTCCTTGTTTCCCACCTTGGAAGCATTGAGTGTGAGGTCAAAAAACAGGTGAGCAATTGCCATGTAGCCACCAAACTGGTAACAGAGCCCAGGATATTGTATGAAGGAGCAGGCAGCCTATGCAGATGTCCTTAGAAATCCATAGAAATGGCATGCTGATTCCATGTTGATACTTGAACTCCATATGATATTAAGGTCATTGGCCATGCCTTTTCTGTGCTGTTCCTAATTTTCTTCTCCTTAGAAATTGTGTTATATCTATGCAGTCATTGTCCTGCAACTTTTTGTGGAGTTGTTCCCTCCTTTCATGTTTTATTTTTTTTTCTGATGAAGGGAATAACTTGGCTCTCTTTTTGTAAGTAATTTTGTCTTTTTTGTATCCACAGATGGGACAACTAGTAGATTATTATAAATAGTGGAAGATCTGAGGATCTAGACTGGACAAATAGTCACTTATTTATTCTAGTGGCAGTGCTCAGCATAGATGATAATTTAAATGATGTTTTCCGATGTGGAGTATGTGTGTGAGATGCTGAGTAGTAAGAAAGTAATGACTCATGATATAGTGAGAATTTCAGCTGATTAAAAGGTTTATTAGCTGTTGGACTAACACTGATCTTTCTATAAACAATCTATTAACCTGTTTTTCTTCCTTGTGCTTATTAAAACTTTTGTATTAACTTGAAGTTTGGTATGTGACATGCGTCAAAACATTGATTTTTTTCAGCTGCATGCTGCTTGTCACAGATGAATCAAGGCTGAATGTATGTGGCGCAGAATTTAAAATGTTTATTGTTGTCGATTCTGGCTTATATAGAGAACCCTTGAGACAGATGGCCCCTCACTGTTGATGGCTAGATTACAGTGATCACCACACAGCTTCAGAGGAGTGTGAAGAAAAGAAATTGCTTTCTTTGTCAAGGTGTTTTCAATTCAATTCTCACCCATTAGCTCTGTTTGGTTAAGTTTTGAATTACTCCATCAGGTGACTGATGATTTATTTTTTTCCCCGATGTTGTTAAAATAGACCTGGTATATAAAGGAAAGGAAAAACAAAAGTAGATTTATTCCTATTGATTTGTACAGCACCTTTCAGCTGCATAGGGGCTCAGTACATTATTAACAAATGCACAATAAATACTGAATCAAAAGTAGCTTGGTAGGTATTTTAAACGCATTAGGGATTCTAAGATGTTCTTCGTGTTAAGTTCTTCAGTAAACTGTATGTAAGGCAACAGCTAATCTTTGGTAGTGGTTGCATGATGATATTTAGCTGTCTTTGTATAAATAAGAAAAAAGTGTTCTTGAGTTAACTTCCTCGTGGACTATTATTCATATCATGAAGCTACAAAATATAATCTAATGCAGCTGGCACATTCACAGTTAGAGAGAATTCTGATTATGCTATTTTAGAGACTCCCTAGAGTGGGAATTGGCGTATCAGAGTAGGTTTGGGTTGTTAGTGTCATACTAGCTGTCCCCATGCTTCCCTATCCTTAACTGCAGTGGGGAAAAACAAAAGACTTAAATTTCATGAATCCAAAATATATATCTTGCTTTGGAAATTGAAGATAAGGTGGAGGAGAGAGCATTTCAAATTGAGTCCTTTTGTAAAAAGAAACAGTTCAATTCACCCTACTTTTTCCACATACATCTCGTAATAATTAGAAATATCCCATCCATTGTCATTTAATTGTACTTTGAAATGCGAATGCTTCTTTAATTGGGTAATGGAGAAGTGGGATCCTCAGTTGTAAATCTACTAGTCTTAGAACATACATCATGCAACCCCATTCATCACAGCAGTACTCCCATACAAATTATGTTGCTATGCTTGTGGTTTTGGAGGCTCAGTTTGCAAGACTGACTGAAAGCTTGGACCCCATAGGACCCAACTGATCAGGGGAAGAAAGGATTCGGTTGCCAATGTGAGGAGAGTTAGTTTTATTCGGCTGTGCAAAGGTACTTGCCTCTGTGCAGGTTGGTTGTAAACTTCACAAAACAAAAAAGGAATCATGTAGTGCTTTAAAGACTAACAAAACAATTTGTTAGGTGATGGGCTTTCATGGGATAGACCCACTTCTTCAGATCTGGAAATCCCTGGATTTCTTGGAAGTTGTAATCTTTATTTTCTCGAGGAGTTGTGCTACAAACATTATATCTTGCAGTACAACTCAAACTACAAAAGGCCCTTATTTAATAGATACATCCATTTTCACTGTTTGCAGTTCTAGGCATATCAGACTTGTGTTAAGATTTAGAAGAACGCCTGATGTTCAGATATCATATGAAGTCTGGTAATCACACAGCTCTGTGTATCCCACTATGTAAGAGGTTGGATAGATGCTGTAATGGTTTAGTAAAAGATTGTTAATTGTCAGGTGTATATACACTATTGCTTTGTTCAATATGTACCTCTCTTTCAACTATGGGAGTATTAATGTTAGCTTTCTTCTTTCCCTGAAAAGGTAGAAGAACTAGCTTTCAGCTTTCATGATATTTTTAGCTCTCTTCTTAATTTTGTACAGAGGCATCATTTTTTTGCCAATTTTATTTTGACTGTTTTTTTCTAGCATGTGAAAGGTCTAGACTGCAGCATAGCATTACTTTTGAATTTTTTCCAACAGCAGCCTGCTGGAAGATGGTGAATATTTATTGCTAGTGTTTTATGCCATTTTTCATGCCAGGCATTTTGCTTTACAGCACCTTGACTATTTTTGTACGTGTAGGTCCTTTTATCTAACTTAATGTTAGAACCTATAGATAAGCTAGCGTTTCCTAAAGGGAATTAGATAAAAAACAGTGTTATACACACAACTTCTTTGCTACTGACATAATATGTTTCTTGCTCAATATCTTTTTCCAGCCAGAAACCCAGTGGGAAGGGGCACTTTAATCAACAGCATATATTGGGTACAATTAGAGATGCACAGAAGAATATTGGTGTTCAAGAGGAGTTGTTATAGAAAGATCCTGAGAATAGGATGGATGCAGAAGGTCACCAACAAGGGATTATACAGGAAGATACTGCCAAAAGAGAACCTACTGCAGAAGGTTATACAACACAGGTTACAGCTATTTGGGCATATTTGCAGAATTAATGATGAATGACAAATCAAGACCCTGGTATTCGGCATAATGGATGGTTCGAATAGGAGGGGCAGACCACACAGAGAATGGGTAGATGACATAGTAGGTTGGTGCAGAGCTAGTCTACAGAAACTAAGCCATTCCACACTGGCAGGGAACGATGGAAGGAAAGAGTGAGAGAGGCATCAGATGCCAACGGGCACTGAGCCCATGCTGGAGGAGGAGGAGGAGGAGGAAGTATACTTGTTCCTAATTTATTCAGAATACATTGTTCAACAATAATTGGGTTGAAATCATCTGGATCTTCCTTAGAAGCAATCTTGCAGTAGCCATCTAGCAAAATATCTGCTTGATCTCAGGAAGAGATAATTTGTAGTTTACGTAGTCTTTTTAAGGAACTTGAATCCTATTGTGGAGACGTGAAAGATAACTACATGCTGTGTTTTTCAACAGAGATCTAGGTGGCAGAGTGAGCCAGCTTTTCACCCCAGCTCAATGCAAAACTTGTGTTTAGTTATAAGTTTAAATGGATTTGGTTGCCTCATTCTGATCAATAGTTGTTCAGTTTACAAAACCATTGCACAGTTTGGCTTATTTAGTGTTTTCTCGAGAGGCTTGGGACAAGAATAATGTTTGTATTGTAGGTATGAAATGATGTGCATTTGCAGGGATGTGTACAGAAGCTTGCACAGTGGCTTCCTGCTTGTCCTTCAGTTGTTGATTTTAGACCAGGCATGTCAAACTCAAAGCCTGTGAGGACCACACAAATTAAAACTTAGAGCTTTTAGGACCACTAAAGCAAATGTACTTCCATTGGAAAGTCATAATTGTATATTATTATAGATTGTTTTAGGTGTGTTTTTATAATTTTCCAGGTTTTGTTTGAATATAATACAATAATTTTAATTGAGAATTTAGTACTTAATATAAATTTTGTTTTATAATTTATTAATAGTTGATAAAATTTGATGTGTAAAATTGTTTGCACATATATAGTAATTTTCAATTTAAATATAAATTTAAGGTGATGGAGGAGAAAGAGAAGTAAGTGTTGTTGGGGAAACAATATGAATAAGACAATGAAACTGGCAGAATATTTTGGTGGACAGAAAGTGGAATGGAGTCAGTAAAGGTATGGGGAAAATACACTGATGGTCTGGAGACATGGTTGTTCTGATGAAGGGTTGGAGAGGGTGGGAGGAAGATAAGATAATGTTGTAGAATCGGGGGCAGAGGTATGGAGTTGGGGTGAGGTGGTGGAAGATGGCAGAGGATAAAGTGTTCATGCAGGTTTGAGGTAGAAAATGAAATGAGAAAGAAGATGATTGTACAGTAACAGAGAGGAAGCCGTGCTAGTTTATACACTATCAAAACAAAAAGCAGTCAAGTAGCACTTTAAAGACTAGAAAAATAGTTTATTAGGTGAGCTTTCGTGGGACAGACCCACTTCTTCAGACCATAGCCAGACCAGAACAGACTCAATATTTAAGGCACAGAGAACCAAAAACAGTAAGCAAGGAGGACAAATCAGAGAAAGATAATCAAGGTCAGCAAATCAGAGAGTGGAGGGGTGTGGGGGAAGGTCAAGAATTAGACTGAGCCAAGTATGCAGACGAGCCCCTATAGTGACTCAGAAAGTTCCCATCACGATTTAAACCATGTGTTAATGTGCCGAATTTGAATATAAAAGCCAGCTCGGCTGTTTCCCTTTCCCCAACGGTGCGATAGTTCTTCTTCAGTAACACACATACCTTTAGGTCATTGACAGAATGCGCCATTCCATTAAAATGTTGACTAACTGGTTTGTGGATCTGGAGTGTTTTGATGTCTGTTTTGTGCCCGTTGACCCTTTGTCTAAGGGAGTTAGAAGTCTGTCCAATATACAAAGCATCTGGGCATTGTTGGCACATGATGGCATATATGATGTTAGTAGAGGAGCATGAGAAAGTGCTCGTGATTCTGTGAGTAACCTGGTTAGGTCCAGTGATGGTATTTCCAGAGAAGATATGTGGACAAAGCTGGCAGTGGGCTTTGTTGCAGGGAAAGTTTCCAGGACTGGTATTCCCGGGGTATAGACTGTGGCTGTTAGTGAGGATCCTCATGAGGTTGGGAGGTTGTCTGTAGGAGAAAACAGGCATGTCTCCCAGGGCCTTCTGGAGTGTGGCATCCTGATTAAGGACAGGTTGTAGGTCTTTAATAATTTGTTGCAATGGTCTGAGTTGGGGGCTGTAGGTGATGACCAGTAGTGTTCTGTTCTTCGCTTTTTTGGGCCGATCTTGAAGTAGCTGGTCTCTGGGTATTCGTCTGGCCCTGTCAATTTGTTTTTTTACTTCTCCTGATGGGTAATTCAGGTTTATGAATATTTGTAATTTCCTGAGGAAATTACAAAACATCGGAAAAGTTCCTGATAACGCCATCCTTGCCACAATGGATATAGAGGCTCTGTACAATAATATTCCACATAAAGACGGATTACAAGCAATCAGGAATACCATCCCTGATGCCACCACAGCCAATCTGGTGTCTGACCTCTGTAACTTTGTTCTCTCACACAATCATTTCCGTTTTGGGGACAATTTATACCTCCAGATTAGTGGGACTGCTATGGGCACCCACGTGGCCCCACAATATGCTAATATATTTATGGCTGACCTGGAACAACGATTCCTCAGCTCTCGTCCCCTATTACCACTCCTCTACTTAAGATACATTGATGACGTCATTATGATTTGGACCCGTGGTACAGAGGCTCTAGAAGAATTCCACAGAGACTTGAACAATCTACACCCCACCATCAACTTACGCCTCGATTACAACATGCAAGAGATATATTTCCTGGACACTACAGTACTAATCAAGGATGGCCTGATCAGTACCATACTGTACTGAAAACCTACTGATCGCTATATTTATCTACACCCTTCTAGTTTCCATCCTGCACACGTGACTAGATCCATTGTTTACAGTCAAGCTCTTAGGTACAATTGCATTTACTCTGATCCTACTGACAGAGACCAAAAACTACAAGAACTTTACCAAGTAGTCATAAACCTGAAGTTGCAAACACACATGGAAACTGACAACTCTTTATCAGAAGCTAGCAGATTTCTTTGTTATTGCTCGGGTCTCTAACTCAATTAAGATTTTTTTAATGAAAAGAAAATGTCCATGCTTAATTTAAAAGATTGTATTTTTCAAAATACAGTGTTATTTTTATGAAGTTAATTTTTACTTCGGGTTTCTTAAAAACAGGATTGTTAAAATTTTTCCAACAATTTTTTTTTTTAATTCTGCAAAATGGGAATTCTATCAACTGTATTTTTTTAATTCATCCCTGTGAACACTTATCATTTGCTCTTGTGACAGACTACTGGCAGAAGAATCTGAACCAGAGCTCTGTCATGGCAGCCCTGCCCAAACACAGTTATAGGAGCTGGCTGAGCAAACCCAGGCCTGATGCTGGCAGCTATGAGCTTCAGAGCAGAGGGGTTATAAGGCAGCTTGGAGTGCAGAAAAGGGAAGAGACAGAGAGGAAGGGGAGGAGCCATGGTGTGGAAGGCTCAGTTCCCCTGTAGCTGGGTGACCAAAGGTCAACTCTATATAGAAGGTGGTGGGACTTCTACACGTAATGAAAGCGTGGGTGCCTGGAACTGGAGTGGCCTCTGCTGAGTTTGTGGACGAAAGAGGGGCCTGTGGCACAGAAGCATGAGAGATCCCACTACGTATGTTTTATCAAAAAGGGCAATAGTGAATTTGGTTTTCAGTAACATTTTTTCTAGTTTCCAAAATGTAAGCATTGATTTAGTTGTGGCAAAACTGAACACCACTCCAAATTTCTCCATTTTTTCCCCCTTTTCTGTGAGGTTTATTGAGAAACAATCCTGTTTGAGGTTCCTCCTATTTTTCTGGCTCTTCTTGGTTCAGTATCTCTCAGCGTTCACTCAGTTATGTCAGTTTTGGGGCCTGTACTTGATGTGGTGATTCTGTCTTCTTTCTGTTTAATTTTAAGAAAAGCAATCCCATTCCTGGCACATCCCATTTTCCTGACACAGCCAAACCCTTACATTGCTTTATGTTAAGTTAAAAAGGAAGCTGTATACTGAATTTGATAGTCTTAGCTCTTACCACTTCAGAGGGCCAATACAAGTGAAGTGCAAAAATAAAAGGGGGGGTGTGGGGAGAGAGCAAAAGCTCACCGATGTGAGCCTTGACCGTATGGAGGCCTGGGCTGTGGGGTCTTAGTGGGAGAAGGTGCAGGAGCAGGCTTGGAATTGGGTGTGGGGTGTCTGGGCAGGAGTTCTTGGGCTCAGGTGGGTAATCTGGGTTGGAGTGGGGTGCAGTAACAGCTGAGGGTGGTAGGACCTGGGTTGGAAAGTGTATAGGAGAGAGGTGGGAGTCTGGGCAGGAAGGTGAGTGGTGGAGGGGGTGGGGGTCTGTGTGGGAGGAGGGGTGCTGGAGGGTTTGGGGTCAGGTGGGAATGAGGGATTGGGGGGGAGTGCAGAAGTGCAGTGTGGGGTCTGGCTGGGATGGGGGTGGAGGGTTTGGGGTGCAGGCTCTGCGAGGGAGGGAAGTGGGGAGGGGGATGAGAGGGAGCGCAGGAGTGGTTGGGGGCACTTACCTTCTCCCCCTCACTTGCACATGGCTCTGCTCTCGCTCCCTCTGCACTGAGTGACTTATGCACTGTAGTGCTGAAGCCTCATTGGCTTTCAGTGAGGTTAGGTTTCTGAATGCCAAATTTGCTTTGGAAAATATACACCCAGTCTGTGTATATGTCCACATAAGTTATATCATGTAATTAGTGTAACTAAAAACCGTGTGAAGAATATATATACATTCATTTAACCTTGAAACTTTTCCTCTTTCGTTTGCATGTTACACACACAGTGCATCTGCTCTGGGACTACTTCTCATGAAGCTTGGTTTAGTAAGTGGTAATTTTATAGGCTTTCACTGTTTAGAATACAGTATTCAGAATCAACCATACCCTGTCCTATTTCCTTGTCCTAGCTTAGTAAAATTGGATGTGTTTTCAAATATGTCGTCTTCACTTTTTGTAAAGGAACCCTCTTTATCTCTCTGCTCACTTCCTGTACTAACTCTCCTTTGAAATACTACAGTAAGAAGAGAATCTTAACATTTCTGTAAAAGTTTTTTTAATATTGTACTTTGAGCAAAAATGTACCGAGTGCATGGTGTCCTAAATGTGCTTTCATGTGTATCCTAAAGTGGCACTCTGATTTGCATATTGCCTTTACTCTCATATTTTTAAGTGCCAGAAAAGTTAGCAAGTATATCTTGATTTTTCTTTATGAAGTTTCTCCAGTCTGTTTTGTGTTCTTTCTTTAGGATACCGATGCTTCACAAATCATGTAGCTTCCTTTCTCTCCCACTCTCTGTTCTCCATGCCACTATTAGAACAGGGTGAGCAAACTTTTTATGTTGGGTCCCACTTTTCACCCCTGCAATTTGCCATCACCCCCCCCACCACACCTGTCTAATGTAATAGAATTCAAAGGAAATTTCAACTACGTTCTTATGAGGAAAAACAAACAAACCCTTTCAGCATGTGTAAGAAAATAAGTAAGCAGAATGTAAACACTTTATTAATCAGTACAGAAATGTGAATACCCACAGATAAAAAGAGTAATATACATTTCAACTTTTTTTTAATGAGATGGATGAGCCTGAGACCCAGCAGCTGCCCCCACACTTTGCTCACCCCTGTACTAGAATATGCTCCACTTGCCTCCTCCAGAATTTAGGAGGCTGTGACCAATCCTAAACTCAGATTGTCCTGACAACGGTAGATCCCATGGTAGTGTACTCCTGGCATTTGCTATGTGAAACTGTTAACAAGGAGATTTTAATGTAGTGTATAGTAATCATCTTTCCTAATATAGACTGAAACTCCCAAATCCATCATTCTCTCATCCAGCAACATCCGTCGTGCAGCAGCACCATAGGTCTTAGGGCTGGGACGACAAGGGAACAGCCAGACCGGTGGCAGGAGCCCAGGACAGGGCCGCCACAGCTGGCCTGGTGGCAAGGGAGGGTGGGGAGCCAGCAACAGCTGCCGGGGAGCTGCAGTGAGATACCCTCACCCTTGGCTAGGAGCAATGCCCAGGGCTGGCTGGGCAGGGAAGATGTGGCATGGGCTGGATGGAAATCCCCTGGCCTGGTAGTGGCTGCTCATCCCCAGTGCTGGGCAGAAAGCTACAACCCCTGGAAGCTGCAGCTGTGGCTGATTCTGGATGAGAAGTCCCAGAACTGGGGAGTAGCAGCTCATCCCTGAGGCTGGGTGGGAAGTCGCGGCTGGGGCTGGGCAGGAAGCTGTCCCTGGGGAGGGATGTCTGGGGCTGGGAGCTGGTGGGGAGTTGGGGAGCTGTGGGTGCCAGTGAGGAGGGCAGCCCTGGAGCAGGGGCTGGAAAGCCATCTGAGTGACAGAATTGACCACCCCTCATCCAGACAAGTCCTTGGTTTGGGATGGCTCAGTTTCCAAGGGTGCTGGACCAGGTAGGCTGAACCTGTAGTTGCTTTTGTTTTTAGGTGAAGGCTATTTCATAACCAAATTAATTAATCTTTGAAAAGATTTACACTGAAGTTTATGGATGGCCTTTTTCTCCTGTTTTATTTACTATAGTAAACTTTTTCATATCCAGCAGCCCCAGGACCAGGAGGCTGCTGGATATTCAAATAATCTGGATAATAGGGAGGTATTCCTAGCTGTGTGTAAGACTAAAGAAAAACTAGATGAGATATTAAGAAACAAAAATGTATGAAGAGTATTTTATTTACCAACAACAATAACATTGTACACTGTAAGGCTGGGTCTACATGGAGCTCTGCCCAGCAAGCTTCTTGGGATTGCACATGGCTGTCCATTTGCATACTCCCAAAGCTCATTACCATTGTCATGTGAGAGTTCGGACGTGTGGACGTGCCTCTCCCAGCATAAGGGACTAGCGACAGAAGGGGGTTTAGCCAGCAGAGGCACATCCACATGGCCTCTGCAGTGCTGGCATCCCCTTCTGCCAGCACCGAACTCTCATGTGGCTATGGTAATGAGCTTTGTGAGTATGCAAATGGGCAGCAATTTGCAATTCCGAGAAGCACACTTCGCATAGCTCTGCTAGCAGCAGCAGTGGGCAGAGTTCCATGTAGACATAGCCAAAATGTGTACTGTATTTGCTGTATGTGTATTTATTTTAACTATACTGCACTTATGGGAAAGATACCTAAAATTTACTTATGGTTACAATGCTGGTGATGTGAGTGTTCTGGATGATAGATGCCGGATGTGAAAGAGTTTACTGTATATATTACTTTGTCTGTTTGTGTCTTTGTTCAAGAACTCCTCCTAAATAGTAAGAACTAGGACAACCAAATTTTTTATTTAGCTTCCTTCTATAACTTAAAGCAACATAAAAGTTTTGTCATGCCAGGAAAATGGGATGTGCTTGGGATGGGGTTGCTTCTCATAAAACCATACAGAAAAGAGACAGAATCACCCGGCTGGTGAAAGGGGAAGGTATTGCTGGCTGTTCCTCTTCATCAGGGAGTGAGGGGAAGGAAAGTGCACAGTTTGCTGCATTTCTCACTCTGGCTGGTAATTGCAGAGAACCTGGCCCTGCCCCACATGGGGGACATGCATCTGTTCTCTGACTGTGCCAGCATTTCTTCGTTGGCCCCAAGCTGTTGTGGTTGGAGATGATTGGGGTAGTCCTCTCTCCCCAGGGCAGCCTGCACACTGAATCCCCAGCCCCTATCCCAGAACAATGATTTACATGAAGCATGCACATTTTCATTTTATTTTCCAAAAAATGAAAAATAATTGAGTTAAGGACCTGAGCAATGTCCGGTAATTTTTCCGGTTAATAAATATAGCAGTAGCAACTCACTATGTTAGATTGGCAATGCTAGTATAGTTAAGATTAAGATTCTCTGTTTACTTGTGGCAGCTAAAAGTATAAAATTCTTATGCTTATTTGAGGGCTGAGGAATATTTTAAAAACTTGGCTTTAGGTACTATTTTATGTGCAGTGAAATAAATATTTATACTAACAAAACCAAATATACTGAAGATTTAAGTAGGTGAGCTCCTTTATCATTTTCTCCTGAGGGAATAGGTTGACAAGTTAGATTTATTCATTGCATTATTTTATTTATTTTTATTAAAAAAAAAAGCAGGATTGACTGGAATAAACTTTTACCCTCAACTAAGGATTTCTTCAGTGTGTGTCTTTCTGTATGTAGAACTTTGCCCATAGGAAATAAAGTTTACTTGAAACCAAGTCTGTAAAGGCACGCTTACAGCTTTCCTTGAATTGCCAGATTAAGTATGTCCTCCTAAACTAAACACAGTCTGGGGAAAAGGTAAAGGTTGGATTTGAACAGTTTGAACCACCTAAGTGTTGCATGAAGACTGTTATATAAGTTTTCATTCAATGGACAGTATTGCTTAGGAAAGTTATAGTTTCAATGGGCCACATCCCCCCCACCCTGACTGAACTGACTTTATTTCTTCTCTCCTCTCTTGATTTCACAACTCCACATTAACTGCCAATAATGTACCAGATCTGGCTCTCCCCTTTACTGAGTCCCCCTTTTAAAATCTTCTGAACATCCCCCCCCCGCCTCCCAGCTCACACATCTAACGAAGCGGGTCTTTGCCCATGAAAGCTTATGCTCCAAAATATCTGTTAGTCTACTGGGTGCCACAGGATGACTTGTTGTTTTTGAAGATACAGACTACTTGGCTACTTTTCTGATATGTCACTGGTGGCACTATATAACGTAAAGGTCAGCAACCTTTTTGAATTTTGACCTTTTGACGTGTGCGTAGGGTCCAAGTGCTGGTGATACTTTGAGTCACTACTTACAACAGTTTCATTACTAGATAAATTAAGACACAGAGTTTTACCGTTTGGACACTGGGGAACTTTACTCTCTAACACTGGTTCCCAAACTTGTCAGCATCACGCCCCCTTTTGATTTTTGAGAAACCCTCACTCCCCTCTGCCTCTTCTTTACAAATTGAAAAGGGAGTTGGATGATGATAATTTAAAAGAAACACAAACTTGACATAAACAATTTTATTTAAAATTTAAAATAAGCACAAATAGTTTTTCTTGGCCTCTTGCCAGATGCCTGGTGCAGTTTCAGCTGTCCAGCTGCTTGAACCCTGTGCTAGCCACGAGAGCTGCTGGCTCCAGCTGCCTGCCCAAGCCCTGCACTGCCAGAGCCACCTGTCCAACCCGACTGAGCCAGCTGTCAGGGCCAGATGCTTGCTTGCTGCCCGCAAGCTGCCCGAGCCCCATGCTGTGGGGGTCAGCTGCCTGCCCATCAGCTGTGCCAGCCACCTGCCTGAGCCCCAGGCCAGCCCCCCCTCCAAGCTGCCTGCCTGAGCCCCATGTTGCCAGGGCTAGCTGTCAGCCTGAGCCATGTGCCAGCAACCGGAGCCAGCCACCTACCCACCAGCCATCAGGGCTAGCCTCCTACCTGCCCACCAGCTGCCCAAGCCCTGCGCTGCCGGGGCTAGCCACCTGAGCTCTGTGATACCAGGGCCAACTGCCTGAGTCCTGTGAGCCACCTGCCCAAGACCCTCCCCTCCCTGAAAGCCAGGCACCCCTAGCCCTCCATCTAACCCCATCCTACTCCTCCCCCACCCCCCCCTCCAACTTACACTCACTCACTTTTGCAGGAGACGGCTAGCTCCACGTGGGTCTTCGCCGGCTTCTCGCTCTTTATGGTGGCTTTGCTGGCTCACCCACATAAAATAGGGGGCTGAGAGCTGGAAGCAAAGGCCATCTCTTTCTTGGGATTAGGAATGGTGGGGGGGCTGGGTCGCCTCACCCCCCCAGAATTTCTTCACTTGCCCCCGTTTGGGAAGCTATGCTCTAGAGGATCAAAATGCAATATGGAACCATCAAATACAAATTCATTGTTAGGACAGTTGTGACTTTTGAATGATTGGCAATGACCGTGTTGTTATATGTGTATCCTAGGAGCGCATATCACCTTAACATAAGTGCTGTGGTTGTGGATAAGAGACATGCAATGGTCCAAATGATTCCAAAAACAAATGAAGTGTTTGTTAAAGGAACAGTTTACCTATTTGTGAAATCACAAAGTGAGTGACCAGCCTTGTTACTACCACATGCTGTTATAATGCCTTTACCCCAAGTCTCCAGGTGCTTCACAGACATTTATTCATTTATGACAAAGCATGCAGTTGATAGGCACTGTCCAAGCTTCACAGGGTGCTGGGCAAATCAAGGCACAGAAAGCTTGCCTTCAGTGCCTTAAAAAGGCCTGTGGTAGGAGCATGTGGTGGGGGCTTCAGTAGGGGTTGTGGTCCCAGCCCTGCGCAGCAGGGGCTCCAGTCAGCCCTGTGCTCTGGTGGGGTACAGATTGTGGCTCTGTGCTGCAGCAGGGGCTCCAGTCTGGCCCTGCTTGCCGGCAGTGGCTGTATGCTCCACACTGTGCCGCGGTATGGGCCGGTCGCATCACTTCCCCATAACACCACTGCATATCAGTTAACATGCTGTAACCCCCTGCTTTATGTGATTTCGATGTGTGTGTGTTAATTGTATTAATGCAAATGCCAAAATTGCAGGCTCCAGCCTTCCACTTCCCTCAGCTGGGGAAAGCCAGGGGAAGGTGTGGCGGGTGTTTCTTTCTGTACTTCACTGCTGGCACCAAGCACTGGGACCAGTGCTGGAGAGCTGAAATGAGCAGCACATGGCTTCCCCTTCCAGCACTCTGCTGCTGGCTCCAAGTGCTGGAACCAGTGACAGCATACTGAAAGGAGCAGCCCTGCAGCTTCCCCATGGCTCCCCTGTTGCCACTGCTGGGAGAAGGGAAGCCCCTCAGCCCCAGGGAGCCGGGAGCCAGCTGCAGCAGTACCTGGTCAGTTTCCTGGCTCCTGCAAGCAGCCTAGAGCCAGGAAACTGAGGAGGGGCTCCTGCGCCTGGCTCCTGGCTCCCTCTGTCTGAGTGGTAGCCTGGAAAGTGACCAGGCACTGCTGTGTCTGTCTACAGGCTCCTAAGGGCTTGGAGGAGGAGGGAGGAGTCCCCGTCCCCTGACTTACGTGAAATTTGAGTGGCATGGGGGTTGTGAGGAACACAATCCCTGCAGAACTCAGGGTCTTACTGTACTTCTAAATATAAATCTTAAAATTATGACTACTTGTATTTTTTGTCCTGGCCAAGCTATGGCTTCTCCTGTTTTTTCTTGCAACAAATAGTAAGCCTTTTACACATCACAGTAATCTGAAGATCCACTGCAAAATCGGCAAGTGAAGGGAAGCAATGAACATTACCGTTCTATCACTTGCAAATTTTGGTTAACATGAGTTGTCAGTAATCATACAGAAGTTAAAATATTGTTCTTGTGAACACTTGAAAATAATTGTGTTTAAAGAGAGAACCTCGTAACTTTTTGAAAATCATCAGTTTCCCTTTATTTACCTTTGCAGGCTAAGAGTGAATCTGTTTCAGTGTGTTAAGCTTCCTTTATGGCTCTTCAGTGTAGTAACAGAACAAGGTTTTCTTTATTCTCTTGTTAGAGGTTTTTGTACACCACCTGGCCTTGGGACTGTTTTGACATTCTATCAAATTTTGTTGATTGCTTAGCAAACTATTATTTTGTATTATTTTTAAAGTCCTGTTCTCAAGGAGAAAAATACTAGGTATGTATAGAAAAGTAATCCTGAATAAGTCAAATGGCCAAAATCATTAATTCTCTTACTCGGTGGAGTGCTGTGAAATAAAGGGAATAAACAAATTTTTCTAATATCTTGCATACTCATGGGCTATGGTTACATTAGAGAGTGTGTTGACAAAACACAACACTTTCCCCAGCAAGTGTTCTGCCTCAAATCTAAAGAGGCATAACTCTGCTGTCCATAAAGCAGCAGTGTAAACACCCCTGGGGGATCTCTGTCAGCAGACAGGGCATCCACAAAAATGGGGCATTCCTCTCTGCTGTGGTTCCTGGTGCCTGTTTTGTTGAGAGAGCAGCCAGGCAGTCCAGCTTCTCTTGTCAACATAGTGGAGCGCTCCCACAATTTGCTTTTGTGTGTACACATGGTCTGTCAACAGGGATTTTGTCGGGAAAACTCTCCCAATGACTTCTCTTGTTAGATAGCTGTAGTGTAACTGTGGCCATGCTGTGCTTATATGAGATCGTGTATTTATATGTGTTGCTTATATTACTTACTGTTTGCACTAATTTGGCTGTGAATTTCTAGATACTACTTCAGAATTGTGTAAAGAATCGTATGAGATCCTTCACGCTCCATCTCCATATCTGTCAATATTGTCTAATCACACGTTTGTTTTCAAAAACTGTATTACCTGGTCTTGTACTCAGCTACCAGTAACCCACCCAGATCTTTAAAGCACTATAGGTACAACATATTACTTACCTATTTTAAAAATAACAAAAGGAAATCCTTAAAATTTCCAGTTAAAAAAAAGGGTGACATACCAAAATATCTGTTAGTCGATGAGGTGCCACAAGACTTCTTGTTGTTCTTGAAGCTACAGACTAACACTGCTAACCTCTCTGATACAGTTAACTAACCAAGAGCCATAATCTGAGTGTTAAGCAGAAAAAAAACAAATACATTGGATGATACCAAGGACAAGACAAGTTTGGAAAATTTTAGATGAAGATATTGGAAGTTCTTAGACATGTAGGCTGGGCTTGAACTTAGAGGAATAATGCAAAATAGAAAAGTGGTTTTGGAGAGGGAGAATGGGAACATTAGAACAGTGAAGGAGATGAGAAAGAAAGGATAAAGCTGCTTTCCTTCTGGCTTCAGATATCCACAGTCCAACAGATGAAGGGGAGGAGGAAGAGTACAGATGCCCTGGGACCCAAGGCTACTGGCCACTTCTGCCTCTACTGTAGTGGTGGCAGCATTCTGAGTTCTGGGCCCTTTAAATTGTCCCCGGAGCCCTGGGTGGCACGCTCTGGGGGGTGCTGAGGGCTGAGTGGGGAAGGCTAGGTCCCCCAGCCAAATCCCTTCTACTTCCATCTTGTCCAGGAACTTGCAAAATCATTTGCCAGCCCTAGATAGCAAATATTCTGACGACTAAAGGCTTGGTTTCCTCAGGTCTGGCCTACACTTTTGCTGACATAGATATTTGATAAGTTGTTGATATTTTGTTTTAAAATAAGCTATACCAGGAAAATATTTTTGCATCTGTGCTACATCTTTAACAGACATAGCTTTGTTTGCAAAATATCACACCACTAACTGAAGTCCCTCCCCAGGCAAATCCTTTCTTAAAAAAAAAAAAAACACACACACACACACACTTTTCTGGTGGTATAAACTGCATCTGCTCTAGGAGGGGTTCTGTATAGTTACTCCGACAAAATCTTTGAGTAGAATCCGTGGAAACCTCTGTATGTCCCTGGAGCCATTGTTGGCCCATTCTTTCTCTCAGGTCTAACTTGTTACATTTATTTGCTAAGATTTTTTTTAACTTAAAGCTGATTTAAATAGTTACTCACCAGTGAGTGTCTTTATTAAAGGAAGATGATAGAAGTATGTTCCAGTTCCGTGCTCCAGGTACTTCCCCCTTTTAGTTTATCCATTAGGCCCCTTTTTTCACAAGCCCCACAAATTACAACCTTCACCCTATTATGAGCTTTATCACCTCCCTCTTATTACCATAATCAATTTTTAAGAAAAAAAGTTAGAAGACAGGATTATTCATTGACCCTCCCTGCACAAATTTGTATTGTCTGTTGAGATTTTTGATTGCTGAGGCAGAGACTGTTGTTTTCTCTGTTTTTAAGAATTGCTATCCTCAGAAGTTCAAAGTGCGTGCACGAGCATCCCCAAATATCATGAGTTTGGGTCAAAAATTGATTGTGTGTGTGTGACAATTACTATTGTCAATTGGTGCACATTTATGGTGTATGATACAGTTTTTTGCCCCCACTTCTCTACATGACATGTACCCCCTGAGCTCCACATCAGTTTATTGTCCCTCCCAGTGCTGTTTTGTTTTTTGTTTTTTTGGTTTAAAAAAAAAAAAAGGTGCCAGTACTCACCCCCACCCCCTGCTCCTCCACCTGGCTGGGAGCAGGGAGACCCGGCAGCCCTGCGGCTGGGAGCCAGCTGGGGCACAGAGTCCTGCCAGCAGCCCCAGATATGGTATCCCCAACCACTGGCACAAAAAAGCACTGGATCCTCTGGATGTGATTGATTCTACACCTCCCCTAGCCTTTGCCTCTTTTCCCTCATCACACGTCTATTTTTCATGTAGCTTTAGAGCCCCTGCTCCCCACACTTCCAAGTCTAGGGGGTGGGAAGTCAACAGCTCCACAGATATGTCCTCATTTCACAACTTCCTACTTTCCCCAAAGCCTCAGGTGTGAAGCAATTCCATTGGGGTTCCTCTTGTCCCTCTTTCCATGCACAGTGTGTCAGCATAGAGAAAGGAAGAAAAGCAGACGCAAGCTGACCCATTTTGCTCCTCCCAAGCTGAGACTACAGGAGCTGCCTTGGGCTGCTGGGTTCTGTCTTCTTCCTTTTTCTCTTTGAAAATAGTATCAGTGCTCCCTCTTTTGTTACACCACCATTCTCTCAGCTGTGAAGGGATGCAGACAGCTCAACCTGCATGCTAGAGCATATCTGATTGGCTCTTTTTTTACAAGGAGTCAAGGAGCTGGGGAGGTCAGCCAGTCAGGGGTTTTTCTCCTTGCCACTCTGAAATTTATTAAGGACTACTGTTTCTCACACCCAGATCCCTTTGCTCATGATCAAATGATGCGAACTTGCAACACTGGTGTTTCATATGTTACTGAAAGCACTGTGTCATTTAACAAACAATAAAAAGCCAACTTTTTTTTGGAGACTTGGAGCTCAGTTCTTAAGTTTCTGAAGAATATGCTTGGAATAATTTGTTGATCATATGTTTATATTGTTCTAACATTTGCTTCTTTTTTCAGCTTAGCAACTTACAGGAGTTGTGCTGAGTTTCTTTTAACATAAAACCTCTTATTGTGCAAACATTCTGCCTCTTATTTTGCAAACATTTCTGGCTACGGTTACACTACAGCACTCTGTCAACAGAAGTCACTGTTGGGAGAGTTTTGCTGACAAAACTTCTGTCAGCAGAGTGCAGCCACACACAAATGCCAATCGGGAGAGCGCTCTACTGTGTCAACAAAGCAGCTGGACTGCCTGCCTGCTCTCTCAACAAAACAGGCACCTGGAAGCACAGCAGAGAGGGCTGCCCATTGTTGTGGGTGCCCTGTCTGCCGAGAGAAGGCTTCCCCAAAGCAGCCACACAACTTTTTTCTCGACAGAATCTGTCAACAGCAGCATTATGCCTCGAAGCTTTGAGGAAGAAGGCTTCTGGCGCAAGTGCAGGGTTTTGTCTGGATTCTGTTGACAAAATGCATTTTGTGTGTGCACGCTCCATGAGTTTGTTGACAAAAACCGAGGTTTTACCAGCAAAATTTGCTAATATAACTGTAGCCTACGTGTCTTAAGTGATTAAGTTATGCAGATGCATAGATGTCTGAATAACTGAGGCTTAATTGAGTGTTTTAGAGACTGCTACTTTCTGACATATTGCACTGTTGTGTTTCTTGGTATTGCTCTAGGCAACTTTTTTCTATATTTTATTATTCCTAAGGTTTCCATGATACATTAAATACTTCTAGCTATGGAAAAAAGGAAGAAATTAGCTACTTGTTAAAGTGTGCTTTAGTTCGGCACCGTTTCTTTTTTGTATAAATGTTTCTCACAAGGAAGTTCCTTTTTTAGACACAAGCAGCAAAGAAACTTCACAATTTTAAGTACAGCTTATTATTCTTTTGTATTTTCAGTGTGAAACTGATAGTAAAAATTTATATCTAATTTTGTAATGACTTTAGAATATCTTTTCCAAAATAAATATTGTTCCCTCAAACTATATTTTCAAATTAAGTATGTGCGTAGTTAAAATAAAGCAGCGTGTCTAGCAAGGTTCCAAATGAAGTGTTTTCTTACCAGGCAGTGAGTCAGGAATGAATCATGACCCTCAGCTGTGTGGATGGTATTTTTAAAAACCGAATATACATTGTTACTCTTGTTACAATACACAACAAATAATATTCTAGCAATATTTTCATCTAACAAATTTTGATTATATGTGACCAGTTAGCTCTTATTTTTGGACTCTAGAATCTGTTCCATGCAGCATTGTAGGAACTGAAATGTAATAAATATCTAATTTATTTTTAAAATAACATGTTTGGATTATTTATTCTTTTTTTTTAAAATATGGTTGCTGAGGAAGAAACAAGAGACTAGTAATTTATGTAGAGGCATATTTGTGGCTACAGTTTATGTAAGTAATCTAGGGTGGTAGACCACTTTATAATGCTTGACTCATATGAAGTATATTTTCAAATGCTTAATATTGTTTCCCTGATGAGATTAAGATTTTAAATTTAAAAGTATTCTTGAGCCAACATGGCACATATTCTTTTGTAAGAAATGTGTACTATGGATTGAATAGATGAGGGGAAAAAAAGGCTCTTTTTATATATTTAATATAGGGTTTCTTTTTACTAACACATTTGCTTAGAATTATGGCAAGACATGTATACCCTGGCAGGTTGGTTCAGCTAGAAAACTAAGAGACACTCAGTGGTTCATCAGCCAATGATAACAGCTTTTCCTGCTGACAATTCTCATCTTCTCACCCATAAAATCAGCATAAAATTGAACTAACATTGCCAGATTAGATGGTGTATCCGGAAAGTAATCCTGCGGGGAAAAGAAAAATCAGTCTTTTTAAAGTGCATGAAATTGCAGAATTGGATTATTCTTTTCTTTCTACTTTAAAATTCAGTGCCCTTTTGTTTCTTCTTCTGCAGCACTTGAGATGTTGCCACAAATATGCGGATATTAGGTTCAGTCTGAGTGTAACCCCCAAAGCAGAAACATAATCTTATGTTAAAAAAAAAAAAAAAAAGGTGACCGAGATGATGATGACAAAATCCAAAGAAGGAAGCATAGATGTTTTTTTTTGGGTGGTAATGACTGTTTTCTGTAAATCAATGAAAAGAAATAAAACTAGTAACCTTTTTTCCCCCCTGTAGAATAAGCAATATGAGATATTTTTGTTTTAGATATTCAGTAACTTTACTGCATCTATAAAATGTTAATAACAACACAAGCACATAAATATTAGCAACAACAGGTTAGCATCATAGGATTGAAAGAGACCTCAGGAAGTCATCAAGTCCTACTCCCTGCTCAAAACAGGACCAATCCTAATTAAATCATTCCGTTTGGGGCTTAGTCAAGCCAGGACCTAAAAACCTCTAGGGATGGAGATTCCCTCACCTCTCTAGGTAACCAATTCCAGTGCTCCTCCACCCTTCTGGTGAAATAGTTTTTCCTAATATCCAACCTACCTCTCTCCCACTGCAACATGAGATCATTGCTTCTCGTTCTGCCATCTGTCAGCACTGAAAACAGCCACTCTCCATCTTCTTTGTAATCCCCCTTCTCAGGTGGGTGAAGGCTGCTATCAGATTCCCCCTCACTCTTCTCTTCTGTAGATTAAATAAATTTAAATCCCTCAAGTTCTGCTCATGTGCTCCAGCCCCCTAATAATTTTTGTTGCCCTTCACTGAACTCTCACCAGTGTGTCCACATCCTTGAACAAAACTGGACCTGGGACTGACCCTTGGGGAACTCCACTTGATACTCCAGTCTGATGCTCTCTCATGCAGCAACATCTGTAATCCAGTATGGTTTTTAGTTAGCTGGATGACCACTTAGCCTGGGTGTGGCCCAGTTTCTTGGGGTCCCATAAAATTGGCTTATAGCCACTAGTCCTGGCTCTGTGTTCTGTGCTTTTAGCTGTAATTTATCTCTGTGTGTCTTGTAAGAGCACAGTAAGCAGTGGAAATGTTGGTAATGTGCTACACAATATTGAAGTCTCGTGGTCCAGCAAATTGCCTCGTTAAGTACTGGATGAGTCCCAAGGCTGCTGGATGGGAGAGGTTCAACCTGTTGTTACTAAAGAAAAGTAGCAGCTAATTAACACTAAAAGAATAGTGCTTTTTGCACAGTCCAAACCTTCAGAATGGTTACTGAATAATAATTTATAAACTATAACTACAGGATGGCAGGATGAAGGGTGGATTTTTTTCCCCCCCAAATGGATACTAATTTTACTACTGTGGAATAAGTTTAGATTAACAGTACTTACTTTTTTTTTTTTTTAAATGTTTTAAGGTTGATAGTTATACTTGTCTGAGGAGAACAATAGAGAAAATTAAAGACTATAGTTCATATTTACTTCAGCAAGTTTATTAAGGTAATCTTGATTATTTTATGGAAGGAAAATGTTGGAAAATAAAACTTTAATAGTTCCTGTTACACATTTTCTATAATTCCAGAATAAAATCCACCAAAGAACTCCCTCCCTCAAACAGTGCTCCACACGAAAAGCTCACCACGCAAACTTTCTTTCATTACTTGGAATGTTATTTAAATGTTCCATATATAAAACATAGAATAAATCACTGTATTTAACTTCTGCTAAGATAGTGTTGCCCTTTTCATTCTTAAGCAAATGAAGGAACCGAAGATGCATCTAACACTGGTGGATTATTCCGGTTGTTCTCAACCTTTTCCAGATGGGGACCCATTTTGACAATTCAGGAAGACTTGGTGACCCAAGGGATTAAAAAATGGGAGGGGTGGGGGGAACGGGGAGAACAGAGCCGTAACTAGCCAAGTTTGCGCCTGAGGCAAGATATGAAGTTGTGCCTCCTCCTGTTTATACATTCATAATAATTATTTCACAGAAAAGGGGAAATATATTAATAAAATAATACTACATTTACTATAGTTAGTCAGAATTGTGGTGGTGGAAAAACACTTATCCCCAAACTGCTTCCCCCCGGCTAAAACCCCACAATCAAAGACTTGTGGAGTCAGACTTGGGGGCTAGAGGAGTCATATTCAGGAGCTGGGAGTCATTTGGGCTGCAGGGGCCTGGGAAGTCACACTTGGAGGCTAGAGGGGTCTAGGGGAATCACACTAGGGTTAGGGGAGTTTCACTTGGGGACTAGGGGAGTCAGACTTGGGCTGGAGCAGGCTGGGGAGTCAGACTTGGGTGCTAGGAGTCACTCGGGCTACAGGGGGCTAGGGGAGTCACACTCAGGGCTGGAGGGGTCTAGAGGGGACTAGGGGAGTAATACTTGGGCAGAAAGGGGCTAGAGGAGATGCACTCAGAGGCTAGGAGTCACTTGGGCTGCAGGGGGCTAGGGGAGTCACATTTGGAGGCTGGGGGTGCCAGGGGAGTCCCACTAGGGCTAGAAGAGTTTCACTTGGGGACTAGGGGAGTCACACTTGGGCTGGAGCAGGCTAGGGGGTCAGACTTGGGGGCTAGGAGTCACTAGGGCTGCAGGGGGCTAGGGGAGTCACACTCAGGGCTGGAGGGGTCTAGAGGGGGCTAGGGGAGTAACACTCAGGCAGCAAGGGGCTAGAGGAGATGCACTCAGAGGCTAGGAGTCACTCGTGCTGAAGGGGGCTAAGGGTGTTTCACTCAGGGACTAGGGGAGTCACATTCAGGGGCTTCCGGGGGTTAGGGGAGTCACTTGGGGCTGAAGGGGGCTAGGTGAGCCCCACTCGTTGTCTGGAGGGGTTTAGAGGAGGCTAGGGGAGTCACACTCAGGCTGCAAGGGGCTAGAGGGGTTGGGGAGTCACATTCAGTGGCTAGGAGTCACTTGGGCTGAAGGGGGCTAGGAGAGTCCATGTCAGAGTCCACTCAGGCTGAAGGGGTAGGAGAGTCAGACTCAGGGGTTAGGAGTCACTGATAGGCTGGAGGGAGCTAGGGGAGGCACAGGGACCCCTGTGGCTGGAAGCTGGCTGGGGCACAGAGTCCTGGCTGACAGTGCCCTACTGCAGGCTGGAGTGACCCCACCTCCTGCAGACACTGGAAGCCAGGGAGCTGATCAGCTCTATGCTCCCTCCCAACCTTGACCTCAGGCCCCAACCTTACCTGAGCTGGGTGCTACTCCTCAGGTAGGCACTTCTCTGCCCTGTGACTGAAATGGTTCTCAGTGTAATTGGTTTAACTGCCTGATGGCTGTTAATCCAATTAACAAATTGAAAACCACTTCAGGAGTGTGAATGGCTTCTTAATAGCCACCTGTGGAGCTGCCCAGCCTAGCGGGCAACTCTCTTGAAATGTAATCACAACCCACGTTTGGGTCCCGACCCATACGTTGGGAAATCCTTTTTTAGGCTCAGTTTCAGTAAATAGATGGGCTGGAATTTGTCAGTGGAAATAACAGTAAAATGGCAGCACTCTAGATAATCTGTGTCCATGAAACGAGTAGCTAATAACAGTGCTGTGAGCCTGTTTACACTGATGCTTTTCAGAGCTGTAACTTTTTGTTCGTTTCACGTCCCTGAGCAATAAAGTTACAACACAGAAATTTGCCAGGGTAGACAAGCCCTCAGTTACTGAATCACAAAAGGAAAATTTGAGAGTACTTTAGGAAGACAGATAAATGAGACAAGTAGAGCAAAACAGTCTTTTGCTGTTCTCTAGGAAACCTGGCCTTCAGTCATGAGTATTCTGAGAATGTGTGTCTTTGCAACTTCATCATATCTAATCCTACTGGGTGATTGAAATGCATAGCTTATGTGTGCAGGACAACGCTTTCTGTTGGAGACTTAGTCTATGTCTACACTAGAGCATAAAGTCGATTTTAAGGCACTCAACTTGATTTTACAATGAGTCTGTCTTCACTTCAAATACCATTAGGTTGATTTTAAGGGGAGCTAAGATTGACTTTCTTGACCGCCCCCCCCCATGTGGCATAATGCCAAGTTTGAATTTACAAGGTCAGGTTATTCCTAGTGTGGAAACAGTTACTTTGAATAGTTTTTATTAACCTCCAGAGCTATCCCACAGTGCCCTGAATGTGTCTGTTCTGGCTGCTTTCACCTCAACTGCTTTCCAGGTGTTCAGGAATTAGGAAACAGGAAGCTCATCAATTTGAATTCATTTTCTTTCTGGCCAGCCTGGTGATTGCATCTAGCCATGATTTCTCATGGTTTTGAAAGAGCCCCAACATGGAGCTATCAGGAGAGCCAGGATCTCATTTCTGTGTGGTGGATGAATCTGTGCTGAGTAAACACCAGGGGCACTCAGCAGTGCTGGGTGAAAGTGAAGCCACCCCCCATGTGGTCTGTGTGGATCATGTCTGCAGACGGTGGCACGCCCTGTCCTGTGCGGGGTTTCAGTGCTTAAGAGGGCTTCTTCCCTCCACAGGATTTAGTAGGAGAGACTGAGAAACTTGTTTTCTGTGTTCCATTTTTTAACGGGGCTGCCCCCGACCCCCATCAAGGCACCATGCGGCTGGCAGGCTAGCCTCCCCACCCCAGTGTGTCTGCTGGGATCCCAACAGTGCCATGTCTTGTCCTGTGTGGGGCTTCAGTGCTTGAGAAGGCTTGCCCTTGTGGTTCCCTCTCAGGGCTAACGAGAGGATTTAGTACGAAAGCCCGAGGAAAGTGGTGTGTACCTCCAGTCTCAGCTGACTCTCCCTCCCTTTTGTGGACCCATATATCCTCCTTCTGGTTGCTAATTACTCCATGTCCTTTTATGGAGCGCCACAGGGAATCATCTGTATAATTGATAGAGTGCACTTCTGACATGGAAACAACGTAATCACAAAGAGTTTGCAACTCATCTTAAATGCTTCAGCCCCTGGAATTTACAACGGTCACCCACAAATGTTTTACAGGCCCACTTGGTGGCTGGCAAGTGCAGATCATGCCTGCAGGCATTGGCATGCCCTGCCCTGCCCTGCCTGGAGTGAAGGCTTCTTCCCTCCAAGAAGCTTGTTTTCTCTGCTTCATGTTTTACAGGGGCTGGCCCCACTAAGGTGCCATGCGCCTTGTGCACAAGCCCTCTTCCCCCCGCCACCACGAGGTTAGCCCCCATGCCACCACACCATGCCTGCAGACAGTACCATGTTCTGTCCTTTGAAAGGCTTCATTGCTTGAGAGGGCTTACCATCATTGGGACAGAAGCAGAATGTGAGTGGGGGCCATACAGAGTACTACCCTTTCCCAAATCCTATGGCTCAGGGGAGGATTACCTATGACGAAATGGAGCTTGTGGGGGTCTCTCTCTCCCTAGCGTCTTGCACACAGGGAGTAGCTTGGGCTTCTTTCCTAGAAGAGGCAAGGGAATCCCTTCATTCTTTCCTCAACTTTTCTGTCTTGTAATGCTTCCTTAACTTTTCCTTTTTGAGCCATGACTGCTTCTGACGGGGTAGTGGCTCCCTCCAGCAGCCACTAGACACCAGAGCCCTCTGGGTGTCTTTCCTTCCCTTTTATTTAGTCTTGGGGCTTCATAATGAGTCTGGAGCTAATACTTCTAATGGTGTCCTCACTTCATGTTGGAGACATCAGTGCAATGGCCTCCCTAGAGCGGTCTGCACTTCTATGTGGTGATGACTCATGGATTTTTTTTCTCTCTCCTTTTTTCTCTACTTGAAACCTGGCTCCTCCATCCAGATACAATGAAAAAGTGGTAGTGAGGTTGCAGTGTATTTTCTTTCCTTGAAAATAATATGAAGTCTTTCTCTAGTCGCATGGATCCTGTTTAGTGTACTTTACCTGGAGGAAGAGATGCTAATCGCTAGAAACCAACACCCTCTCTGTTTCTGTCCCCTCTTCTTTTCAGTAGTGCTAATGACTAGACACCAGTGCCTTCTGGGATTCCCTGCTTTTCCTTCTTTCCTTGAGAATAATATGAATGCTTTCACTGGTTGCATAGATCCCCTTTGTTCCATTTGGGTATCCCTGGGTGAAGCCCACATGTTTGATGTATTTTCACCAGGGAAGAGACTTCTGAAAAATGGCTATTCTTCACCTCTGTGTGATGATGGCCTACAAATTTCTCTCTCTCTCTAGGTCAAACTTGGCTCCTTCAAACTCTCTCTCTCTTCACTTGTACTTAATATCAATTTGAAGTCTCTTGAAAAAACTCTTTTGTAAAAGCTGCCTCTTTCTGTAAAGATGATATTCTGGCAGGGGTGGGGGGAAGCTGCCTCTTTCCGTAATGCAAATGACTCAAACACTTTCTCTCATTGGGGAAAGAGACTTCTGAAAAATGGCCATTGATTTTTAGTGGTGAGAGGAAATGAGGGCAGTACAGTTTGGGAGGATATCACACACCCAAAACCGCTTGCAGGGCTTTTTTTCCCCTATAATGCACTGTCAAAACAAAATGAAAAACAGATTGCAACAGGGCTGAAGGAACTCTGGGGTAGGTACCCACAATGCACTGCTGCAACAGTTGAACTTTAGTGATTTAGTGGAGACACACTGTCAGCTTTGTGAGCAGTTGTGAGGTACAGACACTCAGCTTTGACTTTATAAAATCTAGTGTTACGAAGTTGACTTTAATAAATTCAACTTTATTTCTCAGTGTGGACCTTTCCTTAATCTAGATAATACTTAGATGAGGGGTGAGCAAACTTTTTATGTCACGCGCTACTTTTTGTCCCTGCAATTACCCATCTAATGTAATCCAAATAGACAAATTTTGGTTAAATTCATATGAAAAAGCTCAACCTTTTTGGCATGTGTGAGAAAATAAGCACGTAGAATGTAAAAATTTATGACTCGGTGTATAAATGTGAATACTTGCAGATAGAAACAGTAACACATTTCAAAATTTTTAATGAGATGGATGAGCCTGAGTCCCAGCAGCTGGTCATGCTGCACCCCCGCCTTATGAAATTTCATGTCCCCCTGAGGGGTCCTGCCCTCCACTTTGCTCATTCCTGACTTACCAATAGTAGATTCAGGAAACAGCTGGAAGTAGTTGTTAATACTGTACTGTCATCGCAAACTCCGCAGGCGTGGCTGTGATAGGTGCTTAGTTCTCTTGGATTTGAGACTGCTGTGGAATACAGGTGGCAGCCAGGTCTGAATATTTTTCCTGTTCCTGGTGAGTGCTGCTCAGAAATTGGAGATGTAAAATGCTGGGGATTATTGCTAAGCACAGCTTTATGTTAGCAGCATGTAGCACCAGGTACACAGGAACTCCATTGGTTGACTGGTGGTGATGTGGACTTTGAGAAACTTCATCATTTTCTGCAAGGCACATTTTCTTTAACCTTCCTTCTTTAACATAAACACCTACGAACACATATAACACCTGCCAAAACAAAGCACTATACTAGACATGCAATTCTAGCCTTAGGGAGAGGATTGGAGAACTAGCCACATGTCACAGATACTAGTCTTATCGCTAATGCTTTGTTGGCAGACGCTAAGGCTTGGTCTACACTAGGAGATGAGTTGGCATTTAGGTGACTTAGGTTGAATTTGTAACAAATCAGTCCTTGCTACGGGGCCATTACGTTGGCTTTTTAAGAGCTTCTGAGGCCTACTTTTGTACACCTCCTTTTCACAAAGAGTAATGCCATATTTGGCCTTGCATGATCAACCTTAGGGTAGTGAAGACAGTGTTGTGAAATTCGACATTCTTCCTCTAGGGTCCCTGTGGGTGCTCCACCTTTAAGTGCATCAGTGCCACTGCGCCTCCTGGCTGAAGATTTGTGTATAGCAGTGTCCAGTTCCTCAGTTCTGGCAAAACGTGAGGGCTTGCCCCTCAAACAAGATGGTGCAGGTCTTTGACCAGCCACTGTCCTGGCACCGTAGAACAAGGTGGCAAAGGGAAAGGAAACTGGCTTCTGTGAACAGTACATCGGTGACAGCAGCTGCTAATGTTGACAAGCCAGCACCAGTAAAGCACACGAAAGCAGGTAGTGGGGCTGCGGCTACTTCTGTTCGCTTGGTACCAGGAGTGCAGGGTCCCCAGTGCTGATGTCCCCTCTGCCGTTTAGCCGCAGTGTACCACCGCAGTATACCACCTCAGGGGAGCTCTCTGTCACCTCCGGACTGGGCGCCCTCTGCTTAGTTAAGGCTCTTTACGTGGCTCAACTCTTTCATGTTCACTCACTCCTTCTGAGTCAGCAACGTCCTCTGACTCAGATGATGAAATTTCTCCTCAGAGAAAAGTGGGAAAATCTTCATCCAAGCCAGTACGATTACAACAGTGGCAACGACAGTGGGTGCCCCCACCCATACCACCCAACTGACCTTACTGGGGTCCATAGGCATCTTTTCTACACCAGCCCTTTTCCCAGCTATTACGCCAACCTCTACCAACGAACCGACCATGACCCCCAAGTATTCAGTCACTAGACAGATTGGAGGTTTCAGAGGTTGAGGACTATGGGGCTTATATTAGGGGAGATGGTTGATCGAATTTCCAGCTCCCATCACCATTCTCTCCCTCATCATCTTCTACAGCCTTGACGATGCAACCATCTACTTGCAGGACTTTCCAAGGCCTCTTCAGAAGAATCTCAGACAGGCTTGAGATATCCCTCTTGACCCCAAGGTATACACATCACAAGCTGGTGAATATCTTCCTCTCATCCACCCAGAACAGAGTGGCAATACCAATTAACAATGCCCTTCTTGTTTCAGCCAGGCTTCTCTGGAGCACTCCAGCCTCCATTCCACCTGACTCAAAAAGGCTGGATTGAAAATACTATGTGGCCTCAGAGGGGGCTGAATTCCTCTTGCATGAGAGAGCAAGGCACACAGCCACAGAAACTCCTGGGGCATGCTGGGACCACCCCTCCCACCACCTCACCAGACAGCTGGGGAAAGGAATATGTACGCTGTCCCAGTGAAGAGGCTGTGGGAGGGAGGGGTTCACCATGATGCTACAGAAAGAAGGCGCATGCTGTGGTCATCACTGCCACAGCCAATAGCCCTTACTCCCTGTTTGCTTGCAGTGTGCCCCCAACTGTGTCAAGCAGGTCCCTTAAAATTTCTGTGTGGTACCTGCTGTTTAGAGGACCCTTAAAACCCCCAGATTTATCCTTGCAGGGAATACATGCATACTGTCTTTTAGGTAGGCTCATTCATGAGATTCCTTTGTGTGCTGTTAAACTTATCTACAGTAAATCTGTCTCCTTAATGTCTGGCCTTCACTTATGGTTTGTTGCGGTGTGCACAACAATGGTCTCTGTCATCAACGCTTGTCCTTCCCTTCCACTTCCTGCTGTTCACACAGATCTGCAGGAGGAAAGAAACAAGGGAAGATATGTTCATAGAGCACATGGAAGCCACCTGCATGACAAGGGAACAGTTAAATTTGTGGAGGAGAACCACACTGCAGGAGAATCGGGCTGATTGGGAAGAAAGGAGAGTGTATTGAGAAGTGAGGAAAGAGCACAGAGAGCATGAACTGGAGACCCAGAGGGAGATCATGCATCTGATGAGCCAGCAAACAGAGCCCTGCAGCTCCTCCTAGAGGAGCACAATGCCCCATTGCAACTCATGAACCACCACAAGCCCGCCTCACCGTGTTCCCCTCCTCTGCACCCCAGAATGCCAGTCATGGTGAGGCATCAAGGGCAGCCTTACATATCATTCCAGGGACTCTTCTGAGAGCAGAAGGTTGACATTCCCCCACATAAGAGGGCAAGATGCCCTTGCTTACCCACCCCTGAAGCCTTTGCCATGAACTCCTTTAGTGTCTGCTGAATAAAAACAATTAAGATGAAAAACCCAGTCTTTTTATTGCTTGTGTTGAAGGGGTGGGAGGCAGTGTATGAAGTTCACAGGCAAGCATACATCATTGAGGGGGGGACCCCCTTAAGAGCAACAGGCATGACTTTCATGTCACTGGTCATTCATAAAGTTGTTTTCAAAGCCTCCCTAATTAGCATTGCCCCTTGCTGTGCTGTTCTTGCTGCCCTTTTGTCTGGCTGCTCAGTATTATTGACCAGGTGATCTGCCTCAGCCCTCCAGCCTGGCATAACATTTTTCCTTTTCTTTCACATAATTTATGAAGCACACAGCAGGCTGCTACCACAAGGGGAACATTGGCTTCGCTGAGGTCTAACCATGCCACAAGGCTCTTGAATTTGGCTTTTAAACAAATACACATTCTACTACCATTTGCACTTGCTCAGCCTGTAGTTGAGCTGTTCCTTACTGCAGTCCAGGCTGCCTGTGTATGGCTTCATGAGCCCAGGGAGGAAGGGGTAAGTCGAGTCACCCAAAATCATCATTGGCATCTCCAGTGGTGCTTTTCTGTTTTGGGAAGAAGATTCTATTTTGTAGCTTTCTAAACAGACTGCATTGATGATGGTGAAGCAACCCTTGTGGTCCACCAGTGCCTGCAACACCATGGAGAAGTACCCCTTGTGGTTTATGTACTCTGTGGCAAGGTGGTGTGGTGCCAGAGTGGGGATGAGCATTCCATCTGTCATTTCGCCGCTGTTAGGGACCCAATCACAGTGAAACCATCCACTATGTCCTGCACATTTCCCAAATTCTTTCATAGGAGAAGGGCGTCAATTGCCTTGGCTACCTAGATCACAGCAGCCCCCACCGTAGATTTGCCCATTGACTGGTAGCTTCCACACAGCTTCCACACAGCAATTGCCACACATTTCTCACCTGTTGGAGCAGGTTTATTTTGGTGTCACAGTGCTTCAGGACAGGGCTAAGGAATAAACAAAGTTCCCTGAAAGTGGCATTATGCATGCGGAAGTTTTGTAGCCACTGCTGATCATCCCACAGAATTATGCAGTGCCATCAGTCAAAGCTTGTTTCACAGCACCAGAACCAGCACTCCCCTGTGTCCAAAGCACTGAGTGCATCCAGCATCTATTTGTTCCTTTTCTCTAGTGTTTAGTCTAGTCTAGTCTCATATTCATATATGTCCATTTGCTTCTGTGAGTCTTTGTCACTGCTATGGCAGCTTACGCTCTGCACAGACCACAGCACAACTGATGGTGCTCCTAACACTTTCCACAGCAGCTTTAAGCTGTATATGCTCCATGCTAGCCTTGCAATGATGACTGAATTGGTATGTAAAAAGGGTGCAAAAACACTTTTTGCTGTTGCTTTGCAGAGGGAGGGCAGGGGCGAAGTGCACTATGGGATGCTGACATTACACACCCACAACTATCTGCAGCATATGTTTTTGCATGACGCAAACTTTACATGACAAACACTTTTTGTAACCCCTAAGAACAGCGTGCAAACACAATGCTTTGTACTAGTTAGAAAGTTAGTTATTTTCATCCCTGGATTGGAGAGCAAATGAGGACAAGGAAAATGCTGCGCCTACATGTAGGCTCTTGAGCAGGTAGGAGCAATGTTTGCATCAACCCTCCATACTTCCCCCTCCCCACATTCCCAGGCTCTACCTGCCTTGGCCCACAAACCTGCACCCCATTTCCAGGCTTGACCCATCTCAGTCCCCAAATCTGCCTCCCTATCCCCAAGCTTTACCCCTCATCCCACAAACCTGCCCCCCAATCTCCAGGCTTTACCCTTCATCACACAAACCTGTCCCCCACATCCCTAGGATTAACCTGCCTCAGTCGACGAGTTCCTCCAGCTGCGTGCACTGCCGCTGCTCCTTTGCATTCGTCACTGCCTCCTTTTCAGTAGGGCTGTATGGCTCCTGCCAGGGCAGACTCGGCTGCCCCTCCCCCCAGTTCTCCTGTGGGCTTACCACTTCCCCCCGCCTGCAGTGTGTGCAGCTCCCTGCTGCTGCTGAAACAGTGGGACTAAATGTAATTGGTTTAACAGCTGGATCCCTCCTGCCACCATGCCGGCCATTAAACCAATTAAATTTAGTTCCGTATTTCAGAGGCAGCAGGGCAGGGAGCTGCAAGAAGAGTCAGCTGCGGCAACAACTGGAGTCATAACTGACTCCTTGAAGAGCTGTTTGCTGCTCTGGAGCCACAGTTTTCAACCCGTGCTCTAAGATAATACAGTGATGAGCATAGTATGAAAACCTGTGTAGAATGCAGCTGTGAGCTCCAGAGTGGAATTGAAATGGTTTGTTTTGACTTTTAAACTGCTAGATGTCTTAGAATGAAAAAGCCTAGGTTGGAAACAGCAAATGTGCTTGAACTGGAGCACCCTTTATTTAAACAGGAGGAATCTTCTGTCCAGATCTGATGTCCCCATAGATTTGAAATATTGCTTCCCTGTCAGTTTGCTTGGTTTGCTAGAGCACAGATTCACAGCAATGTCCATGTTTTTGCAGGGGGATAGATTGATAAGTGAGGATTTTCATTATGGTTTACATGTGGATGGGTAATTGCGATGGCAATTACAAAGCCAGGCTATGTAGTTTACCAGGAGAACTGTAATTGCTTATAGTTGTTTGAATTAATTTCAATAAATATATGTGGATCATGAAGCATGGAGAGGAGTTTTCAGGACACTGATCCCCCACTCTCATGTTAGTATCTGGCTGTATCAGCTATCTTGCTATGTGGCTGGCAGGGGTGTCAAATGGCTGTAGGCAAAAGACCTTTCAGGAGTCCCATCCCCGGTTTTCTCTCTCTATTGTGCTCATACTTACTGAAAAAATAGCATTTTCTCTCTGATTTCCCATCTGCCTCCTTACACTGTTGCTCCCAAATGTACACAATAGTACTTATTGTGTATGTGGACAGTGGGCAAGCACTTCCAGAGCAAATAGTCAAATTCCCTTATGAATGGCTGTATTGATACAGAATCACAGAGCTGGAAGGGACCTCAAGAGTTTATCGAATCCAGCCCCCTGTTCCAAGCAGGATCAACCTCTACTAAGTCATCCCAGCCATGACTATGTCAAGCCAGGACTTAAAGACCCCAAGGGATGCAGATTCCACCACCTTCCTAGACAACGCATTTCAATGCTTCACCACCCGCCGGGTGAAGTAGTTTTTCCTAATATCGAACCTACTCCTCTCCTTCTGTAACTTCAGGCCATTGCTCCTTGTTTTGCCATCTGTCATAACTGAGAACGGTTTCTCTCCATCCTTTTTAGAGCACCCCTTCAGGAAGTTGAAGGCTGCTATTAAATCACCCCTTAGTCTTCTTTTCTGCTCCAGCACATCCACATCTTTTCTATACTGGGGGACCCAAAACTAGACACAATACTCCAGATGTGCCAGTGCCAAATAGAGGGGAACAATAACCTCTCTACAGCTACTTGAACTACTATTCTTAATGCATCCTAGTATGCCATTGGCCTTCTTGGCTGCAAGGACACACTGTTTACTCATATCCAGCCTTTCATCCACTGTAATCCCTAGGACCCTTTCTGCTGTACTGTTGCCTAGCCAACCAGTCCCCAGCCTATAACAACGCATGGGATTTTTCTGTCCCATGTGCAGGACTCTACACTTTTCCTTGTTGAACCACATCAGATTTCTGTTGTCCCAATCCTCCAATTTATCCAGGTCACTCTGGATCCTAACTCTACCCTCCAATGTATCTACCTCTTCCCCTAGCTTGGTGTCATCCGCAGACTTGCTGAGGGGGCAATGCAGTCCATCATCCAGGTCATTAATAAGATGTTGAACAACACAGGCCCCAGAACTGAGCCTTGGGGCACTCTCCTTGAAACCAGCTGCCATCCTGATATTGAGCCACTGACCGCTGCCTGTTGGGCCCAACATTCAAGCCAGCTTTATATCCATCTTATAGTCCATGTATCCAATCCATACTTCCTTAATTTATGAGCAAGAATGTTGTGGAAGACCTGTATGAAAAGCTTTATTGAAGTCGAGGTATATCACATCCACTGACTTTTCTCATGTCCACGGAGCCAGTTACCTCATCATAGAAGCTAAACAGATTGGTCAGACACAATGTGCTTTTGGTGAATTGATGTTAACTACTTCTGATCACTTCTCCCTCTTCCAAGTGCTCCAAAATGGATTCCTTGAGGAATCCATTATTTTCCCAGGTACTGAGGTAAGGCTGACCAGTCTATAGTTTCCTGTATTGTCCTTCTTTCCTTTTTTAAAGATGCATACTACATTTGCCTTTTTCCAATCATCCGGAATTTCACCCAGTCTTCAAAGATAAAGGCCAAAAGCTTGGCAATGATGTCTGCCAATTCTCTCAGTACCCTTGGGTGCTTTAAGTCCAGACCCATGGATTTGTGTATATCTAGTTTTTCCTAAGTAGCTCTTAACTTGTTCCTTCCCCACCAAGCGCTGATGAAGTGGGTCTGTCTCACGAAAGCTCATCACTGAATAAATCATTTTGTTAGTCTTTAAAGTGCTACATTTCTGCTGCTTTGTTTTGTTATAGTACAGACTAACATGGCTACCTCTCTATATTCATATGAGTAATAACTCCTCCCAAATACTCCCTGGGTGTAGTGTTAGAGTTAATGGATTTTGGGAATGCATTCACAACCCCCACTTATAGCAGGATTGAGGAGGAAAGGAGCAGCATTGACTCGTCCTCTCACCCTCACCAACAATCAGTAAGTGAGAGAATGGAAAGAAAAAGAAAATTCTTTTTCTCCTTTCATCCAATGATGAAGGTGGGGCCTCATATTTCAGACACTGCTAACAGAGACTGGTACAGAAGTGGAGGGTTGAGCTGGTCCAATAATTTCAGTCTTTGTGCAGGTAGGAATTTCTGCATCTGGGAGCAGTTGGGGTGCTGGATTTGTCACCTGGGCAGTTCCCCAGTTCCCCATCAGATATATTTGCCTCTGGTAAATACGCCTTTTGTGCCTGATCTAGTAGACATCTGAAAGATTTTTCTGTCCCTAGACGGGAGGTTGAGAATTCAACTTGGAACTTGGTTTGTTATCCAAATATTGATGTTGATTTACTCCACAACCTGTGGTTATGCCTCAGTTTCCCCTTCTGTAAAATTATGAAAATACTTGTAAAACCCTCCTTATGGGACATGTTTAGGTTAAATGAATATTTATAAATCAGTTTGGTGTCATTAGAAGTATTGTATATTATTAAAAGGGGGTAAAAATCTTCAATATAAGATGTATGTTGTGCTGTTTTGACTTAAGTGAAATTGTGTTACTTTCACGTCCTAATCACACAAAAATCAGAGGTCTAATTCCTAGTTTAAATAGCAATGATCTGCAGCTGAAGGGAAGATATTCCCAATGGATAAATGATGGAAACTAATGAATAAACCGGAAACTAATGGTGGTCTTTGTATTAATGTGTTTGTATAGTGTGTTTACAGCACATAGGCTATTTGTAGGTAGATTTTAGTTATTTTCCCATTTAATCAGTTGCCATCTTATCTGCAGAGGCTGGGAAAAAGCTCTTTTTACTTGATGCTAAAACTGAAATATAATTTAATATCATTTTGAATATTATGCTGACTCCTTAAAATGAGTTGAAGTACTCAAGGATTAAAAGGAATATTTAAATCTGAAAATATCTCAATACATTTTAACTTGCTATTGTTACATAAAATATACTTGCACTTCCGTAAAAAATGAAATAAAGGAATCTTTTTAATAATCCAGAATCTTCCTTAGTTTTGAGATACATTTTTGCACTTGCCAGAGAGCTTGAAGCTATGCTGACCCTCTCTTTAATATTAATGTACTCTGACTGTAATATTCTGTTCCTTTGCCTCTGATTAATGCTGTCTGTCAATTATTTACAGATCCAGTGGTACTGTGGAAGTTCCCGGAGGACTTTGGAGATCAGGTTGGAAACATGAGATTGAACTTTTTTTAAAAAAAATGTTAGAATAATAATAAAAAAGCTCTTCTACTCAGCTGTAGAAAGGCAGATGCTAATGATATCAGTGAGCAAGCCTTCCCCAAGTGATGGACTGGTAATTAGAATGCATTTGTGACAAGAATAGTTTTGAAGCATTTAACCCATAGTAGTTCATTTAATAGCATCACGTATAGTGAATCACATTCTTTTTATTATTCAAATTCTTTTTATTATTTTAAATATAACGTATTTGGTGACTTTTTTTAAATAAAGTTTGTGGTTTTTGTTGCTTAGGGTTGAAACTCATGTATGTTTATCAACAAATCTTTAAAATTAATCTTAGTGAGCCAAAATATGTCTCATAAATTAACAAAAACATCTCAGTATGTGCCCTGACAGACAAATCCTCCCCCTCAGCTCAACATTTAATATTGCTTTATAAAATTACTATGTATTTTACTTTGTAATATAATTGGTAGGACATGCTAATAATGGACAGTAGCGATAAATCTATTGAGTATACAAACACTGAAGCCCTGATTTCTTCTTATAAATTATTCTCATAAGTAAATTTAGGTCTACTCTATCTACAGGGTCGGTTTCATGCTTTATAGAATTAATTGCAAGTTTGTTTATTAGGAACTCTGTTTAGATGGAGAGAATCTTTTTTATTTGTAACAGCATTTCTTGGTATTTCCCTATCATTTAGATGTATCTATTTTATTGAGACCATTTTTATTTGTATATAAAGAACTTCTATAGTCACAACTGATAGAAGTGTTTCTCATGACAAAGAACAACTGTGCTCTTTCTTATATCCCCACGGAGTCAACCAATAATTGATAGTATCACCATAATAGATACTGAGAAACATTTGTACAGTACATTTTGATAAATTGGAAAAATGTTCTGAAATTAAAAACATGGGAGTATGCAAAGACAGAAGAAATATGGTTCATGATTAAAGGAAGATTTAACTCACTTTATATTTGTGTCTTTTCTGATTGGGGACGGGTGTTAACAACAGTTTAAGAACTTAGAATTGAGAGAGAAATGGAATATGACAAAGAACACCATGATAACTTCTCAACCATATTTTGGGCAATTTCTGATAATACATTTTTTAGGAAAGAATGACTGTCCCTTTTCTGGTTTTACTTCTGAAGTTTTAGGAAGGACTCACTCAAAAAAAAAGTATGAGGACAAGTTGGACCTTGATCAGCAGGATGAGGATTATTCAATGAACCCTTGAATAATAAGTCTAGTGAAGACTGGAGGGAAACATGTAAGGCCAAAATAATTTTAAAGGCATCTGTTTGGAACCTGCCTTTGGGCTCTACAAAAACATTATTCATACTCGTTACACAATTTGGGGAAACAAATACTTCTGGTGAATTGTTTGCCAAGGACAGTCTCTGCTTTCATGGAAAAAAGTAAATTTCAAATTGTCTTTGTTTTTTCATGAAAACGTAAATTGATTTTTTTTTTAAAACAAAAATAAGCTTGGCCTTGCTTCTTCGTCAAGGGTTTGATTCAATCAACATTTTTCAGTTAGCAGTAGCTTTTCAGTTAACCTTAGTAATCTTTGGAGCAAGCCGTAAGAAAAGAAACATGGAGGTTTTAAATATTCTCCACTTGCCCATTTCTACTTAAATACAATGAATGACCAGTTCCAAAAAAATCTGTGCATGTTTTTCTCTCCCATTTTACAGTTAGCTCTAATTTTAAAATACAATGAAATATTTAATGTTCAGTGTATCCTCAGAAATAATCTCACCAAAATGCATAGGCTCCCCATACACACGTAAGTAGTGAATTGATAACACTTATGGAGAGTAACAAAAAATTCGTTTCCTCCCATGGTGAATACTTTGCGAAATTATTGCCTTTTGTTGTTTTCACTTCCATGGTCCAACAAAATCTTTCTGTGGCCTATTTTGCTCACTCTGATTTTCTTCTTTTCTTATCCTCTTCCTTACTTACTTTTCAGCCTCTGGGCTTCACATTTCTTTCTTGTCTCTTGTTTCCCAAGAGGCTTTTGCTTTTTCATATACGGCCACATCTACAAATTCTTCATGAACAGATCTTGTCACTACAGCTGCCTGCAGGTCTCTTTGGACCAGAATTATTTGTTTTTTGGCTTGATTAGAAACTCAGTTCTTTGAGGCAGGTATTTTCTCTCAATACTTATTTTGTAATGCATTCTGCATATTTAGGGTAAATGAAAATAATGGACACGTTAGCTGAAAAAAAAAATTTCTGTCAGAGCAAACTAGTCCTCCTTGGTAGTCACCTGATAATTAGTAGGACATCTTCATGTCAACCTCCTATTTATTAGTTCATTGATGGCTGACCAGCCTGATTCTGGAGCCACAGGTCTTATCACAGAATGGGCAGGTATTGGTAGCTGTTGGAGGGGCACAGGGCAGTTTTTGCTGGTCTTTTCTCCTCCTCTGCCTCTGCTCATCTGCTTTGTGGTGGAATCTCTCAAATTGTGCCACCCCTTCATGGATTACTGCTCTCCGCCAGGGATGGTCCTGGGCAAGGTTCTCCCAAGTGTCAACACAGATGCTGCACTTTTTCACATGTACCTTCAGCACATTCCTGTATTGCTTCCTCTGGCCCCCAACACTCCTCTCTGCTTCCTTCAACTCTGAAAACAGTCTGTTTTGGGAGGTGCCGATTAGACATCCAGACCACTTCACCAGTTCATGGAAGTTGTGAGTGAATCATAATGTCTTTGATGCTGGTCATGTTCGACTCTTCCAGGATGGTAGTCTTATTTAGGATATTTAGGATTCTCTTGAGGCAGCATTTATGACATTGTTCAACTGCCTTCAAATGACACTTGTCTGCTGTCCAGGTTTCATACATGTACAGTAGTGTTGGGTATGCAAGGAGCTTTGGCTTGGCATAGATGTCCCAATTATCAAAGACCCTTTGTCTCAGTTAGATAAAAGCAGAGCTTGCACAGTTCAGATGATGCTGGATTTCCATGTCAACGTCAACTTTAGCAGAAGGATGACTCCCAAGGTTCGGGAAATGCACCACGTTTTCCAGCAGTTGTCTGTTGACTTCAGGAGAGAATACATGATACTGTCCCATTAGTGAGGATTGGTTGAGCACCTTGGTCTTTTCGATGTTCATTGTGAGTCCAAGATTCTTGTACGCTTTGGCGAAGGCACTCAAGATGCTCTGAAAGGCTTCAAGAGAAAGAGCAACAGCCATGTTGTCATCCACTTTCTGGACTCTTTAGCCGTGTCTACACGTGCACGCTACTTCAAAGTAGCGGCACTAACTTCGAAATAGCACCCGTCACGGCTACATGTGTTGGGCGCTATTTCGATGTTAACATCGACATTAGGCGGTGAGACGTCGAAGCCGCTAACCCCATGAGGGGATGGGAATAGCGCCCTACTTCGAAGTTGAACGTCGAAGAAGGGCACGTGTAGACGATCCGCATCCCGCAACATTGAAATAGCAGGGTCCGCCATGGTGGCCATCAGCTGAGGGGTTGAGAGATGCTCTCTCTCCAGCCCCTGCGGGGCTCTATGGTCACCGTGTGCAGCAGCCCTTAGCTCAGGGCATCTGGCTGCTGCTGCTGCAGCTGGGGATCCATGCTGCATGCACAGGGTCTGCAACCAGTTGTCGGCTCTGTGGATCTTGTGTTGTTTAGTGCAACTGTGTCTGGGAGGGGCCCTTCAAGGGAGCGGCTTGCTGTTGAGTCCGCCCTGTGACCCTGTCTGCAGCTGTGCCTGGCACCCTTATTTCGATGTGTGCTACTTTGGCGTGTAGACGTTCCCTCACAGCGCCTATTTCGATGTGGTGCTGCGCAACGTCAATGTTGAACGTCGACGTTGCCAGCCCTGGAGGACGTGTAGACGTTATTCATCGAAATAGCCTATTTCGATGTTGCTACATCAAAATAAGCTACTTCGATATAGGCTTCACGTGTAGACGTAGCTCTTGAGAGGATAGCCACACAGTGCTACACTTAACTGAGTCAAATGCTTTGGCCAGGTTGATGAAACTCATGTCTAAGGCTTGGTTTTGTTTGCAGCGTTTTTGTTGCAATTGCCAGATGATAAAGATCATGTCCATTGTTTCTCAGAATGATCAAGAGCTTCAAGCTGAGAATCATTAGACACTCGTTAATGATGACAGGGACTTCAGAAAAGATGTTTGTCAGTTCGTTTTTGATGGCAAATCATACTCCATGAATTTGTTTTACTTCTTTTGGGGTTCCTTTCCTGAAAAAGGTGTACCCTCCACCTTCTTCTCTTAGCTTCCCTTCTCTTGGTTGACACATTTCTGCCAGGGCAACTGTATCGACATCAAATCCTTGTTGTTTGTGGGTGATAATTGCCATGCATCTTTCAGGTCACCCATTGTCTGGGTTGTTCATTAGAGGCCAAATATTTCATGTTCCAAAGTTTACCCTTCAGCTTTTACCATATATAGGTGAACCCACTGGACATGGTTATATGGTCAGGGGGGTTGAGGTAGACTATGTTTAGGCCATCTTTTCTAGAACCCTCCACATGTGGGGTGGGCAGAGCAGATCCTAAATAAGGCTGTTCAGTCATGGATGCAGTTGCCAGAGCATTCTACCACCTTGGTCATTGAACGGAATGACTGATAAAACAGCCCATCTCCTTGTAACACAGAAAAATGCTACAAAAATAAATAGGAAAAGAAAACTAAGACCCTCTGCCAATCCATAGATTTTATTGATCCTTTGACAATATGGATCTCACCAGAGAATCACAGAAATTAAGAAATGGAAGGGATATCCAGAGATCATCTGGCTCTGCTGCTCAGAGGTATGAGCAAATATACATAATCTGTGCCTGACAGTTTTTTTTGTTGAGCATGTTATTGAAAACCTGCAATGACTAGAATTCCAAACCTCCCTTGGAAGACTATTCTAGCAGTTAAGAACACTTTTCTTCTTCAAACTCTTCAGTTTGTTCAGATCTTTAAGTATGGTTCTTCTTCAAGTGTTCTTGCTCTTGTCACCAGTTCTTGCTTCGATGCTCATCCAGCTGCCTCCACCTCCCTGTCATGTCTTGCTGTGGCACCACTCCACCTCTTGACGGCAGTATCCATTTCAGCACCAGACTAGCTTTCCTCACCACCTCTCTCCCTCGTGCTGATATTATTCTCCTCGCTGGACTTGATCACTGTGAAAATCTTGTGGGCTTTTGTGCTCTCAGTTGGTCATGCTCTACTAGCGGCTTCAGCAGGGTTGGCCATGCCATGTTCTTCTTGCTCAGCCTGGCCTGCTTCCTTTTAAGAGGTCTTTGGTTGTGTCTGACTCCTCTGTCTTGGGGGACTCTTGCCTGGACCAGGACTCAGATGCTCCCCGGTGGCCTCCTTCCTGGTAGCTGTTTTGGACACCCTGGGCATACAACGAGGAGCAGTACCCCTATGCCTCCTGCTCGGTCACACTATAGTGTCAGCTGCCATACCTCCAGATCGTTGTCTTTCCACTCCTTCAGAGGCAGCACCTCTTACTCTGCCTTGTCAGCTGGAGGATCCAGCACTGGTGGCATCCCCAAGCTCCTCTCTGCACAAGGCAGTGGCAGGTTCCTCCATCTCAGGGCTTCCATCCATGACTTTCTGAGCACTCCAGGACCTCCTTTGGTGAGCAGCTGTTAGCTTCAACCTCCCTGTGAAGGAAGTCATGGAATCTATTGACGCTACACAGGACATTCTCGGTTGGGAGGGGCCATCACATGTGGCTCTCCTGTTTAATAAAACCTTCATATCTGCTGCCTCCACTCTCTTGCAAACACCGTTAATGAAAAGGAGTGTCCTGGTCAATGGGCTCCAGCCCGGTAGTCCAAAGACACTAGATGCTTGGACCTATGCGGGAGAAGGTGTACTCCCCGAGGGGCTTACTGCTCAGGGTGGTCAACCTGAGTTGGTGCAGCTATGACTCTTGGGATGCGGGCCTTAAGTTGAAGAACTTGCTACCTGAGGACTTGTGGGAGTAGCTCTTGGCTTTCCTGCAGGAGGGTGAACTGGTGTTGTGTACCTGCCTGCAGATGTCACTGGACATGGGAGATGCAGTGGTCTGGGCTATTGCTTCAGACATTGCCATGTGCTGGTTGGCCTCCCGCCAGAGGTCTGTCAAATGATTCATTACCTCCTGTTTGATTGCATGGAGTTGTTTGCTCAAGAAAATTATTCCTTCTTCATAGTTTTAAGGACTCCTGTAGTATGGTGAAGTCCTTGTACATGCACACTCCGGCTATGCAGTAGAAACCATTCAAGCCACAGTCCAAGCCGTTTCAACCCTGCACGCAGTTGGATTTCTATCGATGCAAGCCCCATGACACGCATCACAAGCCTCCTTGTTTGCACTGTGGAGCTGGCCACGGCCAGTCCAAACTCTGCTCTGAATGTTTTTGTTATAGTCCCCTTTCACGTTGCCCAACCTACCACGTCCCTGGTCAAACATGTCTTCTTTGGGCTGGGGTCTCATATGGGGCGTCTCAACACTTAGGCAATGTGGTCAGCGGAGGAGTTATCTCTCCACATCAGTGTGCAAGAGCTCTAGGCCATTTGCCTTGCTCGTCTGGCCTTTCTACCTCATTTCCATGGCTGCTGTGTGGTAGTTCTAACAGACAACACCATGGCCATGTATTACATCAACTGGCAGGGCCAGATGGGGTGGGTGCACTCCTACCCACTCTGCTCAGAAACTCTGTGCCTGTGGGAGATTTCCATAGTCCACTCTACCCATCTAGAGGTGTACTATATCCCGGGGGTCCAGAACTAGCTGGCGGACTGCGAGATTTGCTGGTTTCCTGCTCATGAGTGGTCATTCTGCATGGAGGTCCTCAACTCTGTCTTCCAAAAGCAGGGCTTTCTCTGACTGTTCCTTTTCACATCCTGGAGCAACTGCAAGTGTCTTGAGTTCTGCTCCTTCTGGGGTCTCAGCCCCTGCTCCTTAGCTGACATGTTCCTCATTCGATGGACCCAGGAGCTTCTCTGCATCTTTCTCCATTGCCGCTTGTGCACAAGGTACCCTTCCACATTTGTAGGGACTGGGTGGATACGATTATCATAGCCCCAGCTTGAGCTTGCCAGCACTGGTACCACACACTGATGGAGTCATCTGTGCTTCTACCCTTTCAACTTTCCCTGCTTCCAGACCTGATCACAGAACCACAATTGTCTGCACCACCTGGACCTCTCAGTCTCTTCAACTCGTGGTGTGGTGTCTTCGTGTTTCAACCCTGTTGAGCAGGCATGCTCAAAACCAGCGTGGCAAGTCCTTCTTAGTAGCCACAATCTATCTACCTGGTGCTTCTACTGAGTTAAGTCGATGTGCTTTTCCTGCTGGTGTAATCAGTGCAGCCTCATACATGTGTCTACCTCTGTACCTCCGGTGCTAGATGAACCTGGTTCCCTGAACCAGCAAGGCCTTGCTTCTACCTCTTTCAAGGTTCACCTGGTGATCATCTTGGTGTTCCATCCCAGGGAGGGCAGATGACCTGTTTTCATGCACCCCATGGTGGGGTGCTTTCTCAAGGGCATGGACTGTGTTCACTTTCTGATCCATTGGCTGGTTCAAGCCTGGGACCTAAACCTGGTGGTCCGGGTGCTTATCCACTCCCCCTGACCCCACATTTGAACTTTGGCCATATGTTCCCTTGTCTCTCTCTCCTTGAAAGTGGCCTTCCTAGTGGCCATCACCTGTTGCAGAAGGGTGTCTGAGCTCCGAGCCCTCATGTCAGAGCCCCTATACATGATGTTCCATAAGGATAAGGTCCAACTCTGCCCTCACTCAGCTTTTTTCCCTCAAAAGTGGGCTTCAGTTTCCACACTAGGTGGGACATTTTCCTTCCTGTGTTCTGCCCTACATCTCAGAGCTTCTAGTGAGACAAAAGCTGCACTCTCTCAATGTAAGGCAGGCGCTTGCACAAGACCTCGCAGCTCTTTGTGGCTGTTGCTGATCACATGAAGGGACTCCCAGTTTCATTGCAGTGCATCTCTTCAAGGATCGCATCCTGTATATGGACACGCAATGACCTCAAAAAGCTTTCCCTGCCACCTGTTAGGGCGCATTCTATGCAAGCTGAGGCCTCTTCAACTGCCTTCCTGGCTCACGTGTCTCTCCAGGACATCTGTTGAGCTGTGATGTGGTCCTCTGTATACACTTTTATGTCTCTGTGGCCCTGTCTACACTTAGAGAAAACTTCGAAATGGCCATGCTAATGGCCATTTTGAAGAATACTAATGAGGCGCTGAAATTCATATTCAGCGTCTTGTTAGCATGGCACCATCTGCGGCACTTTGAAATTGCCGCTTTTTGCTCCCGCGCGGCTCGTCCAGATGGGGTTCCTTTTCAAAAGGACCTCACCAACTTCGAAATCCCCTTATTCCTATCTGTGGCATGCTAATGAGGCACTGAGTGTGCATTTCAGTGCTTCATTAGTATTCTTTGAAATGGCCATTAGCATGGCCATTTCGAAGTTTTCTCTAAGCGTAGATGTAGCCTCTGTGATATTGTGGAGCAATCTAGATGGGACACAGCCTTTGGGACCACTGTCCCTGAGTCAGCCATACATTGACTCTGACCCCTTCTCCTGGGTTTGGCTTGTGAATCACTTACCTTGAATAGATATGAATAAGCACTCTTCAAAAAGTGTTGCTTATGTGTACAGTAAACCCTCGATACAGCGGACCCGGTTTTACCGGACATGGGTAGTAACGGACATCCGCGATCCTCCCCACGGGGTATAGGACTGCCACAGCTGTGGGTTCTCTGGCTGCGGCTGGGAGAGCTGCTTCCACCAGATCTCCCCGCCCCTGCCATGGCTGGGATTGTCACAGCTGCAGGGTCCTTGGCTGTGGCTGGATTGCCGCAGCTGCAGGGTTTCTGTCCGCTCCTGGGAGAGCTGCTTTGCTCTGCCCTGATCATGGGGCATCTCAGAGCCAGGATGAGCCCCTGTGCTCAGGGCAGAGTGTGGGCATCTCAGAGCTGAGGAGCCATTGTTTTCAGGGCAGGGCACTGCTGGGACCTGAAGGAATCACCTGGGAGCCATGGAGTGGAGATGAGCTGGAACCCTGAGGAGCTGGGAAGGTGAGTAAACCCTCAGCTATAACGGACTTTCTGTTTTAGTGGATACCCCTTCCCCTATTAGTTCATTATATTGAGGGTTTACTGTATTCAAAACCACTCTACTTCCTCACTGTCAGAGTAGCTGGGCACAAAAAAGTGGTGGGGGGTCGGGTCTGCAGGATTATACATTTGACACCACTCCACAGGGCTCCACAGCTGACCCAGTGGGTAGAAGCAAGGGAAAATCTTTCTAGCAGTCATCCATGCATGTGCATCCACCTAACTTGACTAGATATGAGCAACACATGGGAACATAAGAACAGCCATGCTGGGTCAGAACATAAGTCCACCTTCCAACAGTGGCCAGTGCCAGGTGGCCCAGAGGGAATGAACATAACAGGTAATCATCAAGTGATCAGTTCCCTGTTGCCCATTTCTGGCCTCTTGCAAACAGAGGCTAGGGATGCCCTCCATGCCCATCCTGGCTAATAGCCATTGGTGGACCTATCCCCCATGAATTCATGTAGTTCTTTTTTAAACTCTACTGTAGTCTTGGTCTTCACAACATTCTCTGGCGAGGAGAATCTTGAAGAACAGCAGTTACAATGGTAACAGAGAGGTAGCTGTGTTAGTCTGTACTTCAACAAGACAAAACAGCAGAAATGGAGCACTTTAAAGACTAACAAAATGATTTAATTCGGTGATGAGCTTTCATGGGACAGATCCACATCATCAGTTCAAAGAAAGGTACTTAAAATGGTAAGTAATCATTGCCCCCATCCCTCATAACTGGGCACAGAAGGGCAGGACAGTTACCAACTGGGTTTTACATAAAACTACTGCTGACAGCGCATCCAAGAATATTAGCCTTTTTTGCATCACATTATTGGCTCATATTCAACTTGTGATCGACTGTAATTCCCAAGTCCTTTTCAGTAATTCTACAGCCTAGTTGTTTCTTCTGCATTTTGTAGTTTTGCATTTTGTTTTACTCCTACGTGTAATACATTGCACTTGTCTCTGTTGATATTTTATCTTGTCAGTTTCAGAACAATTTTCCAATTTATTTAGGTCCTTCTGAATTCTAATCACGTCCTCCAAAGCGCTACCAACAGCTAGGTGTCATCTGCAAATTTTATAGGCAGTCTTCCACATTATCCAAGTTATTAATGAAAATACGGTACTGGATCCTTGTGAAGTGCCACTTGATATGTTCTTTCAATTTGATAGCGAACCACTGATGATTACTCTTTAGAGTGTTCTTTCCATCAGTCGCGTACACATTGTATAGTAGCTTCATCTATACTACATTTTCCTATTTTGCTGATGAGAATGTGGAAAGCAGTAATAATATCTTCTGTTGCCCCACATCCACTAGGTCAGTAAACTGGTCCTAGAAGGTATTAGATTGGCTTGGCATGATTACTGTTCAGGGAACGTAAGCTACACATTGTACCAGACTGCAGTGAAATAAAAGATCTTTACATGAAGAATCATATCATTGAGATGTCAGATATAACTGTACAATTTGCCTTTATGCTGGAATCTCTGCTAAGAAAAAGTAGTTTCACAGCATTGGAGAAATTCTGTTATAAGAGCCCTGGACAGGCAGAGCATTGAAAAGACCTTAATTAAAACAATGGCACTTTGTAACAAATAGTGTATGTTTCTTATATGCACACAGCAACAAGTATGGTCACAAAGCACAGTCAGGGCATCTTTTAGAACCTGGAATGAGATGGCAAAAGTGCCAACAACAGTGGAGAAAGGTGAAGTTGAAGAGAACAGGTCAATAGTATTCACAAATGCTTAAATTTGGATGCTCGAGTAGGTGAAAAAGAATTGGCAATCAAAAAATGTCATTGATTACTCTAATACTAAAGCTAAAATAAATGGATTATGACTAACTCACTGGAGTTGGAGTCAGGTAGCATTGAAGAAAGAAAGGGTTGTCTTTCTATTTTGGGAACTGTAGGTAGCAAATGAATGGTGGGATAGAAACAATTCTAGTTAAGTTTATTCATTTAGCAAGAATACTCAGACCTCTTTGGCTGTAGTATTTGAAGACAGAGCTGTGGCCCTGGAGAAGCTGTGGCTAGAGAGGAGTGGCTGGGGCCAGGAGTTGGCAGCTGGGGAGCCTGCGGGGTGGGGAGCCCAGGAACAGGGGAAGAATTGACCACTCTGTCTGGCAAAATCCCTGTTCCAGGACTGCTCAGACCCCCAGGGCTGCTGCACTAGGGAGGCTGAACCTGTAACGTGATGTTCACAAACAAGTTGTTCCCTCACTACAACCGTTGACCAATTAATAAGTTTGGTCATTTAGTTCTCTTCAAATTCTTTCACCCACAATGCGCTGCTGACACAATTGAACTTGGCAAAGGTAATATGGGGCACCCTGTGTTCACTTTCTAAACATGTGGACACTTACCTTCAACTTTATGAAATCTAGGGGCATATAGTCAACTTTAATAAATTTGACTTGATTTCCTAGTGTAGATGCAGCCTCAGACTTGTTAGACTGGAATTTACTTTCACCTTTGCTATTGTATGAAGTTCATTTTTATTTGAACCGGTGTGGAGAAAAGTACATTTTAGTAGTGCATTGAAAACAAACCAACACAATAGTTATGTTTCTTCGTTGTTAATAAAAATAAAACCAGGAACTTCCCCCAAACCCAAAAAACAAATAAACCCCACCCCAAACTGATATAATTGTTTGAAAACAAAAAAGATACCTATGGCAGAAAAGCAGTGACGCCTTGGTGCAGCATTGAGCCCAGTAACTGGCTTGACTCTAAAGAGTAAATTTGGTTCCACTGAAGTCCCTGGCAAAATTATTATTGATGTCAGTGGGGTCAGAATTTCATTTGCAAGCTTTTCACAAAGTAGCTTTATTCCTGATTTTTCTTTCAGTAAACTGAAAACTCTCTTAGTGTGCGTCCTTAAGAACATCATCAGGTAACTTATTTCCCTTGACAAAGATGTGGAGCTTCCTACAGGTTGTTCATAGAGTTCAGTTACTCCGGAGGATATTAGAAACAATAGCATGATTTTATTGATTTTGTGGTGTGTATGGCAACAACGATAATAAACATTCACTGTAACTACTCTGCCAAACAGCAGAAATATGACAGATTTTCCAGTCAAATTTCAGACTGTTAATATGCATGCTTTCAAAATAACAGGTTAGTGTAAGCCTTGAAGAGTAGGATTTAATAATATCACTTCTAATGTTTTTATCATCATTAATTATAACAACTCTAGGTATACTTGGTATCCATATAAATATCTGATCCCTTTAGAATCTTGCTGGATTCTTGGTTGGAATGATTTTGTATTGCAATGAGGTCCATGGTATAGTATGCACATGGTGTAAAAGAACATTTCATTTTATCAGTCTTTAATTTGTCATCCTTTAATTTAATGTATTGCTCCTCTTGTTATAAGACAGGGAAATTTCTGCTCTACCTTCTCTATACAAGTAATTATATTGCATACTTTTTGTAATGTCTTCTTACTTATGTCCTTTCTATTATAAACAATCCGAAGCATTTCAGTCTCTTGATGTGTGCATTTCCATCCCCTTGCTCATTCTTATTGCCATTCACTAAAACCTTCCTAATTCATAGAATCATAGGGCTGGAAGGGACCTCAGGAGGTCATCTAGTCCAGCGCCCTGCTTCAAGCAGGATCAATCCCAACTAAATCATCCCAGCCAGGACCTTGTCAAGCTGGGACTTAAAAACCTCTAGGGATGGAGAATCCACCAACTCTGTAGGCAACACATTTCAGTGCTTCACCACCCTCCTGTTGAAGTAGTTTTTCCTAATATCCAACCTACTTCTCTCCTCCTGCAACTTCAGACCATTGCTCCTTCTTCTGCTATCTGACACCACTGAGAACAATTTCTCACCCTCCTCCTTAGAGCTCTCTTTCAGGAAGTTGAAGGCTGCTATTAAATTACTTTCAGTCTTCTCTTCTGTAAACTAAACAAGCCCAAATCTCTCAGCCTCTCCTGATAGGTCATGTGCGCCAGCCCTTTAATCATTTTTGTTGCCCTCTGCTGAACCTGCTCCAGCACATCCACGTCCTTTTTATACTGGGGCCCCAAAAATGGACATAGTATTCCAGATGTACCCCCCTAGTGCCGAATGGAGAGGAACAACCACTTCTCTAGATCTGCTTGAAATGCTCCTCCTGATGCACCCCAATACTCTATTAGCCTTCTTAGCTAGAAGGGCACACTGTTTATTCATATCTAGGCTTTCATCCACCATAACCCTTACGCCCCTTTCCGCCGTACTGCTGCTTAGCCAGTTGGTCCCCAGCCTATAACATATTCTTATGACGTGGGATATAATGATGATATGATATTCTTTTTGAGATGTGGTGACTAGTAATGCATACTGTTCTATATGAGGCTGATTTATGTAAAGATATTCTAGTAAACCTTGTTATTGACCATCTCAGTTCATAGGTATTCTAAGAGCGTTTCCAGTTATGAGCTATTTAGGCAAAATCTGAGTTCTGTTACAATGTATGTCTGTTCTTCGTGGTTTGGTCCTGCAAGATGATGTCATTCTGGTCCTAATCCAGCAAAGGACTCAAACTCCTGCTTAATTTGGGACATGTGAGTAGTTCCATTGAGGCTATTGGGAAGACATACATGTTGAAAATTCTGCACATGCTTAAATGTGCTGCGGAATCACAGCCAGGTTGCTCAGCACCTTGCAGCACGGAGTCCTTAGTCTGGAAATATCATGGAAATCAGCAATAATAAAATGCTGAGCAATGCCGATGAAAAAATATTATATTCTTTCTGACTTAAATAATACAAAGTCTGTAAAAGTATGAGCACTATAAAAAACTGGATTTGGTTTTAGAAGACAAATGTGTGTTCCAGACAATGAACATTGAGTCATGTGAAATTCAGTGAAATATAAAAGAGAGAGAAGGTAGTTGAGGTACTATCTTTTATTGTATCCGTTTCTGTTGGTGAAAGAGAGAAGCTTTTGAGCTTATGCTGAGCTCTTCTTTCAGGTCTGCGTAAGCTTGGAAGCTTGTCTCTTTCATTATCAGATAAAAGATAAAAGAGTTTACTGCACCCACATCATCTCTCTGATATCCTGGGACCAATATAGCTACAAGAACACTGCAAATAATAATGTATAAAAGACAGCTGTAATAGTCTTGAAATCCCAGCTCCTCACCTGGGAGACCAACACAAGCCCAGGATATCAGATAGTTTGTACTTCTGTCAAGTCTGCAGAGATGATATGAGGACACATACCACGATTTTTCTGTCCTTCTTGATGGTTTTGTTCTTCTGCATTGAGGGGCATTAAATGTTCCTTTCATATGCTCATGAGACATTCAGGGTATTTGCTTAGATGTGCAGCAAACCTTTGGTTTTGTTACTTTGGTCAGCCAATCTGAAAAGGGAAAATAAGATATTAGCACTGCTTTTATGGTGGTGAGTTCAACATCCTTTTTGTTGTCTGGAGAATATTTGCATTTATAGATTTGAGATTGAGGGTGTATTTTTATATCGAAGAAAGACCAACAGTTAGCCTATGCCATCTGACTTGGGCATGCAGGGTCCAGGTGTGGGGTTATTTCATTGCAATGTAGACTCCTAGGCTTGGGCTGGAGCCTGGGAGCTAGGACCTTGAAGGGGTGTGAAGATCAGGTTTAAGCCTAAACTTAGAAGTCAAAAAACCAATGAAACAACCCTGCAGTACGGGCCGAGTGAATCTGAGTTGGCTATCCCAGGCCAGTTGTGGGGTTTTCTTTGCTGCATAGGCATATATTGAGCATGTCAGCCATTGGGTTTTTGCTTAACTTTGACTGAATTCTTTTATTTAAGTGGTATTGTCACTGCATTGCTTAGGAATATTTAGGAACTTAATGCTTTCAGTGACATCCGGGAAAATGGTTGATTCTGCTCAGAAAATAGCAACTTTCTGCCTGATAGTTAAACTTTGCTGAGGTTAATGTAGGTAATTGTCTGTGAATTGCTGCCTCTTTAACTTCATTTAAGCTGAAAAGCATCTAATATTTGTTAAACCATAAGTACCCAAGGAAGAATAATTAAGAAATTGTCTGTGTGTAAGGAATACCTTTATTTTTGATTTCTTGCACAAATTGCAGCTACTGGAGGAAGTCATTTTTAGCCCTTTTATAAATGTGATCGCTACAATGAGTTTTTTGAACAGAAGGTTTACGCTTTGCTTTGGAAAACTTACTTTAGGGAAATTAGTTGTTTAAATTTTTTGAAAACAGTGGGGGGGAGTCACTGAGACTTCGTAACCTTCAGGATTTAAAATGTTTCCTCTTTTACCCTTTTTTCTTTTTTTTTTTGGCTCCAAAATAATTTCTATTGGGACACCGTTTTTTACAAAGTGAATGCAACATTGATGTTCAAGAATCAGGACTTTCCTGTGCTTTTGGGGACAGGTGGCAACTGCAAGTATACTTATTGTTAGGATTGTGATGGTTTTATTTTATACAGCTTTTCCATAAGTTAAAAATGCTGAACTTTATCAGCATATGGTACCAGCTAGCCTCATCTCTACCAGCTCTTTTGTTATCTTGTTATTGTTATAGGTCTTAATGACAGTTGTAAGCCATAGTCCTGGATGTAGGGGTTAGCCCACCCTGGGGAGAAGAGGGAGAAACAGCAGTGTGGATTATGGAAATATGAATTGATTTAAAAAGCAGCTCTCTTGTAATAGAATGGGGCTCAAAGAAAGACCGAGGAGAAGTTGGTGAAAGGATGATTGGAATATGATGTGAAAGTGATCATTTGAATGCCTTCCTTTTCATTCCCAGCTGCTGTTTCTGGTGAAAAGATATGCATTTGTATATCTTAAGGCTGAGTGAAAAAAGGCCAGATGAATGGAATTACTAAGATATGTTTTCATTTTGAGTCAAATTATTTGCATTTTAATAGACTGTGTGCATTTTATACACTGTATGCATACGTTAGACACTTTTTTGTCATACAACTGTGGTATTAGGGACTACGTTTTGTAAAAATGTTCTTTTCTGTGAATGTTCAAGTAAGGTACAGTATTAACTTAGTATTTGACAGTCTTGCAAATATAGTCTTTCAGCATTCAACATTTAATTATGTTAATGGTTTGACCTGTCTTTGTAACTCTCAGTAACGTGCAAACCAAAAGGGGAAACATGTAGTTAGGTGTTGGATCAGCGACGATGAACGTTTGGGATTGTCATTCTGAGCAAGAATGCCAAAAATAGTTACATAGTGTCATTCTTAACAGACTTCTATTGCTCTCACTTCATTCTAGTTTACTGCTTTCTTTTTTCTTTCTATTAGTCTGCTATACTTCCCCCCTCCTTTTTTGTTCATTCTTTCAATTTTAGCCTTCATTGTATTGACCTTTTTTCTCCCTCTCACTGTTGGCTCTGTCTTCCTCAGCTTCAGGCCATCCACGGGGGGTTGTTGCAGTTAGCTCTGCCTCCTTGGGTGTTGAACATTGAATGATGTACTCTGTGTCACTTGCTTGGTCATTGGTTCTACCCTAGTATTTCTCTGGGGTCCAGTGTTCTACAGAATCGCAATAGCTTGTTATGTTAAGCACACAGGCTTATGCGTGGTTTACTTTCACTTGTTTAGATGCTTCTTAATGCCTTTTTAACTCTGAGAGTTGTTCGTATTTTAATTACATGTAATAATTTCCTTTCCTGTGCAAATAGTAACGTAAAATCGTAGTACAATTTATACTGCAATTTTGTATGCTTATGTTAATTAATCTTCACAACAAACATACCCATCATGTTGGTTTTTTTTTTTTTTTTTTTTTTGCAACTGATGTGAACACAGAGCCAATGGTTTCCCAAAGATTGTACCCCAGTTTGGAGGTAGAGGTAGAATTAGAACTCATAGTGCAGTATTAATCCAACAGACTGTAGTAATTTATGGTATTTATGATCTCCATATTACATCTCTCAGGCGTTGTGAAAGGCAGTATATCTTGGACAATAGATTTCCTCCTTCACAAAGGTATTGAGTGTTGGCATAGTTGTTTTTTTCTCTTGCTCTAGCTGCCAGTGCCCCAGTGAAGATTGGAGTACTGCTAATTAGATGTGGTATGCGTAGGTCCCTATGCTGAAGAGTTTACAGTCTAAAATGATTGGTTAAAATAAGGCAATGTGTAGTGGTCTGCATTTAAGGACTAATCCTGCACAATAGGACTTTTGTCATTAATTTAAATAGGAAGTGATCAAGGTGTTTAAACACAGAAGATCATCTTTCAATATGATCGTGTATTTAAGTTTGGTTAAATATATAAAGTTAGTACTAATATTGGATGCGTGATTATGTCCCTCCATTTCTGATTTTTGGAGTGGGAAATGAGAGGGCAAGGTGATCTTACTGCTTTAGGTACCACCAGGGCACAGCATAACAGGTGTTGGCCTCTGCTCATGAAATGTCTTTCCCCACTTGCTTCCCATTCCCACTTGGTAGTCTTCTCCTGTTCGTTGAAGCTCTTGTCCTTTTATCAACTTAAGTGTAACAGCAGTATTTTACATTGAAGAACACTTGTTCTCCCCCGTTATCGCAGTTTCTTTTAGCAATTCTAATTAAGTTGCATGATTCTAGTTAAACTATTTTAATAAAATTATGCCTGATGTACACTGTCTGTAAAAAGCAATTAGAAATATTTTATCTATGCAGCTGATGTTATTTCTTCCTTTTTGGACAGGTTGTAAACAACTATAATCCTGAAACAACATGCGTACCTAGTTAGTTCCCTTAGATGTCATTCCTCTTTGTCCCCACCCCAACGGCTCAACTTCCTTTTCTTCTTGGTCACAGCTTTAATATATTAAACACAGTTCACACAGCTGTCTCACTACCTCTTCTGGCATGAAGCACAGTCTCTTATTAGTGCACCCCTCCAACACCAACATATAAGCCAGTGTGTTTCCAGAAAGAATGATGAAATGCAAGGCTGGGGAACTTAGTCAAGTCATTAACTTTTGGAAGGTCTTATTTTTTTCCTCTGTCAATTCCTTCCTCTCCTTTTATAAACACCACACTTTACTGCAGGTCTTATTGTTGAGAGAGCATCATTCTTCTCCTTTCAGAGCAGTGAATTATTGCTATTGTTATTTTTAGCTGATTTATTCAATATTGATTTATAGTGCTCTGAGCCACCAGCCAAAATCTGTACAAACAGATAATGAGACAGTTTGTATCACTGAAGTGTGTGCTGCTGCTTTAAGCGAAACTTGTTCTTAGGACATCTCAGTCCAGGGCAGTGAGATCTAAATCCACATCACAGGCTGGTAAGTTCAACACCTCCCTATCCTACAAAGCTATTGTGCGTGGAGAAAGCACACAACAGCACTAGATGTTTTAGAATAGATGCCTGTGGAGAGGCAGCTTTCGGTAGAACTGGTCTAGAAAAGTCTTGCCATCTTATTATCTAGAGGCACTACTACTCAGATGCTAGCCCACTCAGTGTGTGGCTACACTAGGGCTGCGTCTACAGTACCAAGTTCTTTCGAAAGAAGGGGGCTCTTTCCAAAGATCCCGCAGAGCATCTGCACACAAAAAAGTGTTCTTTGGAAAGCAAATTAAAAGATGTGGTGCTCCTTTCAAAATTGCTCGTCTTTTCCTGTTTCAGGCCCTTCTTTTGAAAGAGCACCTTCTCATGGCATCTGATTTTTTGATCCCTGGTCTGTTCTTTTGAAAGAGCAGGGACTCTGTGGATACTCTCTTTCAAAAGAGCGGAAAGATCACTTTTTTGATTGCTTTTTTTGTGGGTGAACCCACTCTTTCGAAAGAAGTTCTTTCGGAAGAGATCTTCCAGAAGGCCTTCTTTCGAAAGATCTCCGTAGTGTGGATGTAGCCTAGGAAATTAGGTCGAATTTATTAAAATTTATTTCTTCGTACCTGATTTTTGTGACGTCAAGGGTGCATGTACCCACTTGCACATAAAGTGGATGGAGTGTGTCCCTATTAGGGGTAGGGAGCTTTGACTTGGTCAGCAATATACTGTGGGTATCTGTCCCACAGTTACTGCTGCCCCCTTGCATTCTGAGTTAAGCTTCCAGTGTCTGATGGAACAAAACAGTGCCACAGATGGTTCTGCGTACATCTTGTCAGCTTCCCATACTGCATTTATCTCCTTCCCCTTCCTCTGGCACTGGCAAGCAGTAGTTTCATGCCCTTTTTTCACTGGATATCCATGCACATGTCATTGAAGGCTAGCATGGACCCTTTCGAGCTTCAAACTGTTGTGGCATGTATTGTAAACACCTTACATATTATGCAGCAGTATATGCAGAGCCTAAGCAGCAGCCGTCAGAGTGGTGAAGGCTCTGAAGTGGATGCAGACATACACATATGTGAAACATTGGAGAAAAGGAACGTGGAGATGTTTGCTGCACTTGATTCTGGGTACACAGTAGAACACTGGTTCTGGTGCCATGAAATAAGCTCAGACTGTTAAGCAGGTATGAGATAATCAACATCGGATAAAGAACTTAGGCATGCATAAAGCCACTTTCAGGGAAGTTTGCGAATTGCTTTTCCCAACCCTGATGTGCAGCAATGCCTGAATGAGATCAGCTTTGGTAGTTCAGAAGCAAATGGCAATAGCTCTGTAGAAGCTTGCAGTGCCTGACAGCTGTCAGTCAGTAGGCAATCAGTTCAGGAGTGGACAGATTTGAAGTGGTGGGTGCTGTGATCCAAGCAGCTGAGGTAATCAGTACCCTTCTGCTACAAAGGACAGTGACTCTGGGAAATGTGCAGGTCATAGTGGATGGTTTTCCCACTATTGGGTTCCCTAACTGTGGTGGAGTGATAAATGTAATACACAGCTCTATCTTGGCACCAGACCACCTGGCCACAGAGTATGTAAACCAGAAGGGGTACTTCTCCATGGTGTTGCAGGCATTTGTTAATTACAAGTGCCGTTTCATCAACATCAACATGGGGTGGTCGGGAAAGATGCATGATGCTCACATTTTTAGGAACTTTGGTTTGTTCAGAAAACTGCAGATTGGAACTTGCTTCCCAGACCAGAAAATCACCACTGGAGATGCGGAGAAGCCAATAGTGATCCGGTGAGATACAGTCTTATTCTCTGCTCCTTTGCTTCATGAAGCCATACAGAGGCAGCCTGGACCGCAGTAAGGAGCAGTTCAACTACAGGCTGAGTAAATGCAGAATGTTCGTTTGGCCATTTAATGGCCAGGTTCAGGAGGATGCTGACTCACTTAGACATCAGCAAAAGCAGCATTTCCCTCGTGGTGTCATCCTGCTGTGTGCTCCATAACTTATGAGAGAGCAAGCAGGAGAATTTCATCCCAGGCTGGAGGGCCGAGGCAGATCACCTGGTCAGTAATTACTAGCAGCCAGACACCAGGGCAATAAGGAGAGCACAGTGAAAAGCACTGCTAGTCAGGGAGGCTTGGAAAAACAGCTCTATGAACGACCGTACAACATGTCAACAGTTATGTCTGTTGCTGTTAAGGAGGTGTATGTGTACTTGCCTATAAACCTCTCACCCCCGCCCGCCCCTTTTGCAACACAAGCAATAAAGACACTGTTTTTGAGAGGTTATACATTTGTATAACCCACATACGAGGGTTCTGAGGGAGTTGGCATATGTTGTTGACGAGCCCTTGGCCGTTATCTTTGAAAAGTTGTGGAGATCGGGAGAGATCCCAGATGATTGGAAAAAGGCAAATGTAGTGCCCATCTTTAAAAAAGGGGAGAAGAATGATCCAGGGCCAAGTCAGTCTTATACCAGTCCCTGGAAAAATCGTGGAGGGGCTCCTAAAGGAAGTCATTTTGAGGCACTTGGAGGAGGGGAAAGTGATCAGGAATAGTCAGCATGGATACATGAAGGGCAAGTCATGCCTGACCAATCTGATTAGTTTCTACGATGAGATAACTGGCCCTGTGGCTAGGGGAAAATCAATGGATGTTATTTGTCTTGACTTTAGCAAAGCTTTTGATACGGTCTCCCACAGTATTCTTGTCAGCAAGTCAAAGGAATGTGGATTGGATAAATGGACAGTAAGATGGATAGAAAGCTAGCTAGAAGGTTGGGCCCAGCGGGTAGTGATCAACGACTCAATGTCAGGATGGTGGTCGGTTTCTAGTGGAGTGCCCCAAGGTTTAGTTCTGGGTCCTGTTCTGTTCAACATATTTATCAATAACGTGGATGAGGGGTTGGATTGCACCCTCAGCAAGTTTGTGGATGACACTAAGCTAGGGGGAGAGGTAGATATGCTGGACAGTAGGGACAGGGTCCAGAGTGACTTAGACAAATTGGAAGACTGGGCTGCAAGAAATCTGATGAGGTTCAATAAGGACAAGTACAGAGTCCTGCACTTGGGCCGGAAGAATCCCAAGCATTGTTACAGGCTGGGGTCCGACTGGCTCATTAGTAGTTCTGCAGAAAAGGACCTGTGAGTTGGCAGTGGATGAGAATCTGAACATGAGTCAACAGTGTGCCGTTGTAGCCAGGAAAGCTAATGGCATATTAGTTTGCATCAAGAGGAGCGTTGCCAGTAGATCCAAAGAAGTGATTATTCCTCTTTATTCAGCTTTGGTGAGGCTGCATCTGCAATACTGTGTCCAGTTCTGGGCCCCCAGTTATAGGAAGGCTGTGGATACACTGGAGAGGGTCCAGAAGAGGGCGACCAAAATAATTAGGGGGCTGGAGCATATGACTTATGACGAAAGGTTGAGGGAATTGGGACTGTTTAGTCTGCAGAAGAGAAGACTGAGGGGGGACTTGATAACAGCCTTCAACTGACTGAAGGGAAGTTGCAAAGAGGCTGGAGAGAGGCTGTTCACAGTGATCACAGATGGCAGAACACGGAACAATGGTCTCAAGTTGCAGTTGGGAAAGTCCAGGTTGAATATTAGGAAAAACTTTTTCACTCGGAGGATGGTGAAGCATTGGAATGGTCTACCCAGGGCAGTAGTGGCGTCTCCATCCCTGGAGGTGTTTAAGTCTCGCCTCGACAAAGTCCTCGCTGGGCTGATCTGATGGGTTTGGACCTGCTTAGAGCAGGGGGCTGGACTTGATGGCTTTTTTAGGTCTCTTCCAGCTCTATTGTTCTATGATTCCATTATTCTTTTTAGGGGACAAAATGAAGCACACAACAAAGGAATTCATGGCATTAGTGTCGGAGGGGGGTGAGGAGGGGCAAGAGGCATTGTAGAATCACTCATGTGGGTACGTCAGCTTTCTGTTCTGAGAGAGGTTTCTGGAAGTTGAATGGAAGGCTGCCCTTGATTCCTGCTCCCTCCCTGCATTCTGGGGTTCCAAGTGGGGAGGGTACGGAAAATGGTGTGAAGGGCATGTGGTTCATCAAGGGCCTCAGTGGATCTCTGTGCTCTTCTACCACGCACCTCAGAAATTCTGTTCGCTGAACTATGTGCTTCAACATCTTCTCCTGGTCTGGACTTCACACTTACTGTATACTCTCCTTCTGATCTACCACCTTCTCTTCCAGTGTGGTTTTCGTACATGAATTTAACTGTCCTTGTGAGTGGCTTGCCTGTGCTGAAAGAATATATCTTCTCATGTTCGTTTTCACCTTCTGAGCTGTGCCAGTTTAATAGTGTGTGGGGGGTGAGGGGCGGGGGAAGTTGGGGCAATTGTGAAACAGATCGTTCTTGCAGTCCCTGTACCAAAAAATAAGTGAAGGCCAGACATTAGGAACATTTATTGTAGATAAGTTTTACATCAAACAAAGTAATTTCGTGAAAGAATGTCTGTGGGAAACTATAGAGATGTGTTATGTATAAGAACAAATTTTTGTGTTTAGGCGTGCAGCAGGTACGACATACAGCTCTTAAGGGATCAGCTTTACTCAGTTAACTCCCAGGCATGATAAGGCACATGCCATCTAGATATGTACAGGACCCTGGATTCAAAAAGCGGGCACTGCAGCTGTGCATGCTGCAAAACCTCAGTGAGGGCAATAGAAGCTATCTGGGCTGTTGTAGTCGTGGTCACGGGGAAGAAAATGGAGGGGTGTGTGTGTGCATGGTGGTACGGCTTGTGCTATCATAGCTTAAAACCCGTAGGTTACATGTATCTTCCCCTGCTTCCTTTAGCTTGCCGTGCGAGATACTCGCTTTCTCAGAATAACACACATTGATAAGGAACAAATACTGACTGAGTGTGGACAGAAGGCTGGTTGGCATGCTCCACTACTCTGTGCTGCAGTGATGCCACATCACTTACTGCTGGCTCGACATGGAAAGGTGTCCTATCGTGGAGGTCAGAATAAGGCAGGCTTCTTCAGAAACCCTGTGAGAAACGTTAAAAAGTATCTGTCTGAGAGCTTTATGGAGCTGTGCAGGGAGGATTCCCCAGATACATTAACAAGATGTTTGGGGGAGCCCAAGCTGTGTGAGTACAGTGCCAACCACAGATCACACCCAATTGCCTTAGCCTGCTTGTAGAATGATAAAAAATGACAACTCACCAGGGGTACTCTTTCTGCCATAAGGGTCTGGCAGCAAAACATCCTGGGAGGAGATGATTGGATCTGAAGTTTAAAAAAGGTCCTTGCTGTCGGTGAGATCAGCTTCTCTATTAGCCTCTTACCATTCTTTTCCTCCACTTCTTCCTTATCCACCATATCTTCCCTGCTCTTGCCAAAGGCTGCCTGAAGAATCTCATGGGAGTTATCGATGAACAGATTGGGGACAGTGGTTGAGTCCCCCTGCCAGAATCCCGTGCAGCTGCTCATGGAAGTGGCGTGTTTGCAGTGATAACCCAGAACTTCTGTTTGCTTCCTTTGTCTTGTGGTACACCTCCATGAGCTCCTTTATTTTTATGTGGCACTACTAAGTGTATCCTTTTTCCACCAGGCCCTGTGAGGTCTTGGCATAGATACGTCTGCATTTGTTTTACTGCTTCATAATTCTGCCAATACTGCTTCATCCTCCCCTCCTGAGTCCCACCGCAATAAGGTCCTGGATCTCCTACATGCTCTGTGCTGGAGCTTGTCTGCACCCCTGCGAATTCACGATCAAATGTCCTGCTGAGGTGTGCTGCCTGCTCTGATCGTTTTGCTGGCCAAACAAGAAAGGAAATTCAAACTGTCCTGGACCATTTCCTGTTCACCTGGAGAGCAGAGAACTGAAAGTAGTGGCCAGAGTGGTCACGTTAAGGCACTGTGGGACACCTCCAGGAGGCCAAGAATGTTGACTTTCGCAGTGCTCTGTTTGCACTGTCGTAAAGTTGACTATGCAAGGTCGAATTTGGAATTTCCCCTTATGAAAAGCAGAAGTACCAATTCTCAAGAGCCCTTAAAGTTGGCAGAATTAGACTGTAATATGGTCTAATTGCTTAGAAAATTGACCTAAGTCAAATAAGTTTGACCTAACTCTTGGTTTAGATCAGGACGTAGACAACATCTTTTCTTATCTATTGTTTCTGGAGAGGAGCAGACTCAAATACTCCACCTACACCTATTACTTTAATTTTTTCTTCTGCATTAGTCATTTTTTGTTTGCTCCTGTTGTGTTTCTGAAATGTTCCAGGATAAAAGTTGGTTTCTTTTTAAACTTAAGTGAATGTCCCTTATTTTTCTAATTACTTCTAGACTTGTAACAAAATGCATGGTATGTTAAGTGCTGTAGCTTCTGCATTGGTGATGCTTGACAGGACTCTTGAAACAACTTGTATTGGTTGTTAAAATTTGTTATTTGGTTGCATAGCAAAAACCCTCAGAGGTCTTGATGTACTCCACTGGAGAAGATCTGTTTACAAGGGGGGGGGAAAGTGTTTGATTTGTAAAGAAAATAAGTTCAGCAATCCTGTACCTTCCATGCCCCCGGGTAGGTCCCTTTTTTAAAAATTTTGGGCCTAACCATGAATAATGATGTGTCTCTCCAGCTCTCTCCTTCAGCAGGAATTGCAGATGCCCTGCTGTTTTCTGTATTAGAGATTAAGCCTTTTATGATGCAGTAACCAGGTACAGTGAAGTATGATCCAATTTTGACTTTCACTCCTGTACCCTGTTAATCAGTGGGAAATGAGATTAGGACTCATTAATAAGTGAAAAATAAAAGTATGATTTATCATTTATCAAATTAAAATAGACATGTTTGGGGTTTTTTTTAAACCGGGATTTAGAATATCAAAAGTATTTGAAGTGTTGCAAGCAGCACTGTAAATGTTAGATTCTGATCTTATTTGAAAAATGTTTCTTCTGAGTTAGTTTATTAAAATGTATTGTCATTACTATGAAAACTATGCTACTTGTGCCTAGCCCATGTATTTTCAGAGTGCAGTAAATTCTTACATACTCGGCATTCCTAGGACTGATAGGTTGCCAGATATTCAAATATTCTGGATAATAGAGAGGTATACCTTGCAAAGCATAATAATAAAGAAAAACAAGACTAGCTATTAAGAAAAACAAAATGTGTTCAGAATATTTTGTTTACCAACAACAGTAGTATTGTATACTGTTAATATATACTGTATTTGCCATTTAATATTCGGCTGTTCACTGAGCTTGACAATTAAATTGCAAACATTTCGTTACCATTCGAGGTAACATCATCACTGAGCAATCTGGTTCAATAAAGTCCTCCCCAGGTGGTCTTTATATAGTCCTTTTTGTGTGAACCTAATCAAGGATGGCCTGATCAGTACCATACTGTACCAAAAACCTACTGATCGCTATACTTATCTACACCCTTCTAGTTTCCATCCTGCACACGTGACTAGATCCATTGTTTACAGTCAAGCTCTTAGGTACAATCGCATTTGCTCTGATCGAACTGACAGAGACCAAAAACTACAAGAACTTTACCAAATATTCATAAAACTGAATTACCCACCAGGAGAAGTAAAAAAAACAAATCGACAGGGCCAGATGAATACCCAGAGACCAGCTACTTCAAGATCGGCCCAAAAAAGCCAAGAACAGAACACCACTGGTCATCACCTACAGCCCCCACCTCAGACCACTGCAACGAATTATTAAAGACCTACAACCTATCCTTAATCAAGATGCCACACTCCAGAAGGCCCTGGGTGACATGCCTGTTCTCTCCTACAGACAACCTCCCAACCTCATGAGGATCCTCACTAAGAGCCACAGTCTATACCCCAGGAATACCAGTCCTGGAACCTTTCCCTGCAACAAAGCCCACTGCCAGCTTTGTCCACATATCTTCTCTGGAAATACCATCACTGGACCTAACCAGGTTACTCACAGAATCACGGGCACTTTCTCATGCTCCTCTACTAACATCATATATGCCATCATGTGCCAACAATGCCCAGATGCTTTGTATATTGGACAGACTTCTAACTCCCTTAGACAAAGGGTCAGTGGGCACAAAACAGACATCAAAACACTCCAGATCCACAAACCAGTTAGTCAACATTTTAATGGAATGGGGCATTCTGTCAATGACCTAAAGGTATGCGTGTTACTGAAGAATTATCATCACACCGTTCTGGAAAGGGAAACGGCCGAGCTGGCTTTTATATTCAAATTCAGCACATTAACACATGGTTTAAATCGTGATGGGAACTTTGAGTCACTATAGGGGCTCGTCTGCATACTTGGCTCAATCTAATTCTTGACCTTCCCCCACACCCCTCCACTCTGATTTGCTCACCTTGATTATCTTTTTCTGATTTGTCCTCCTTGCTTACTGTTTTTGGTTCTCTATGCCTTAAATATTGAGTTTGTTCTGGTGTGGCTATGGTCTGAAGAAGTGGGTCTGTCTCACGAAAGCTCACCTAATAAACTGTTTTGCTAGTCTTTAAAGTGCTACTTGACTGCTTTTTGTTTTGATAGTGTATAGACTAGCACATCTTTCTCTCTGTTACTAGATACCTTTTAGTTTATCCCAGTAGGATCTACATGGGACAGTCAGAGCCCAACACTTGAGCTCTCTACAAACCGCACCCTGTAGTCTGGACGCTGGCCTCTAACAGATGGGCCACTGGCTGCTATTAGTATTTTAGGGATCCTATCAATTATGTCAGCTGTAAATCAGATTAGATGACAAAATGCTTAAAGGTTTGTGGATATCTACTAGGATGGAGCTTAGTCAGTATTAGCGACAATGAGAAATTTTGATTAGACGTCTGTGATGTGTATTTTTTACTGTCTCTGCTTGTGCAGAATGGTATAAGGATTGTAATTACATATGTATATTACATTTATGTTGTACTTCATGAAACATTCTGCAGATAATTATTACCTTTTTATCTTTAGTTTAAGCTGCTTTTCATAACAGTTTGTGAATAAAGCCAGAGATGCTGTCACTGAAGAGAGATACAGGTGTCAAGACACCTTTTCATTTATTAGATGATAATAGAGGAGTGTTGTTTATCTTCTAACAAGTGGTGAGCCCAGAATAATTACGCACCAGCAAGCAACTTGGAATTTTTCTATTTTAAAAGATAATTATTGTCCACATAATAATCTGTAATGTGGTGTTTGATGGAAGGGAATACTCCCTTTTTCCCTCTGTAATTCCCATGCCTCTACCTAGGAAATGCACTGACAAAATATATTCACAAGCATGAATCAAGGAAGAGAAACCAGTGCAAGTTGATAGTGGATGCATGGTGTAAGGGACACTAACGTAGTTTGAACTCTACTATGCTAGCTTGACAATAACACTGTAGTTTTCATCAAGCTGTTGTTTGTTCTGCAATAATTACAAGTTATTTAACTCTGTCTGAACATCCTTTAGTGGAGAAGGCCGTTGCGAATGCAGCATTAACTCTTATGGTTTTATGCGGAGGCTTTTGGAGTTTTTTTTTCCAAGACCCTAACTACTTAGTTGATTACATGATGATTGCAGAATTTAAGAATAGTGAGTTTGTAGCCCTGATGGTTGCGCTCTGAACAGATTAAGTTCTATGAAATGTTAATAAAATCAGGTGGCAGTCACACAGGAAGACTTTTAATTCTGGCATTTCCTAAATTTTGAGTGCTTGACTTTTCAATCTTAACATTTTCTTAATGTAGATTTTTATATGTAATTTGACAGGTTTGTTGAAAGAAAGTGTGGAAAATAAAACAAAACAAGATACCACATTCCAAATGTGAAACCAAGATAACGTTTAAACCTTTGGATCCACCGTGAAGACCTCAGCCATTTGAGGTTGTATTAACTGCTAAAGAATGATAACCTACCACTGCTGTGTAGGCTATTAGAGTGAAATGGAACATATATTTTGTTACTGCATTTCCTAGATATTTGCTGCCAACAGAGAAATGGTTCTTAGGGAAATATATTCTAATGATTACAGACTCTTCTTCTCCTGACCTATTTATCTGTTCCTGCTCCACATCAAACCCCTGGCTCCATAACTCACACCATCACCTTCTTCCTCACTGCTCTAAGCCCTTACCCCAGTTTCCCCTCTCACTATCCCTTTGCTTTCTAGTCTGTTTATTCTTTCTTTTTCCCCCATGATTCCTGTTTCCAAATATAAGGGAAAGCGCACTAGAGATAGTCACTCTGCTTTCCAGTCCTGTGTGTGGTAACACAGGGACTCCTGGCAGTTCTACCATTTTGCAGCCTAAGCTGGAACATACACAGGGTAGTTGTAGGTGGCGTCTTTGTGGAATTTATCTTCCAGAGTCTAACAAATCTCTGTGGAACATGTCCAAACTAATATTTTCCAGAGGCTCACAATTGGGTAGTACAACAAAGGGTCTGTTTCAGTGGGCTGTTTTTTTAATTCAGTAAAAACATTTGAGATAAAATTATCCCTTTTTCAGAGTTGATTTGTAGAAAATGCAATCACTTAGTTTTTGTTACATCTTTAGCCCAAATTCACAAAGAAGATTACTAAAAAACAATGTTCTGAATCATTCTGTGTTTGGTAGCATTGTATCAAACAAAGCAAAGTGCATTCAGCACCCTACTATTTGAAAGTATGATCAAAAGTCAGTTTTCCTTTTTCTTTGTTTTATATATTAAACAATCCATATATAGAATTACTTTAAAATGTTTAATGTAAGAGCTGTTTCAGTAAACGCGTTACACATTTGCTTCTGGGAAGTAGTGCAGCTTCTGTTTGTATGATCACTAGCATGTTAGTTGTGGTTACCTTTTGGATCCCAAGTCTCTCAACTTTGCACTGACTGCTTTCTTTTGTGGTATACTATGTGCCACTAGAAACCATTGTTTTCTTGTTGGCTGGGTTGCCTCCTTCTGGCTGGCTCCCAGATCAGGGTTAGTTCCCACTGCTCTGCAAAGGAAAGAGAAGAACAAGATGTGGAACCTGAAGTTAGAATTTCCAGCTTTCAGACTTTTTGATCTTCTCATAATGTAATCGAAATTTTGGAATTTCCTGGTATGCAAGGATTTCATTTAGACTTTTTTCGTGTTCTGATATTTTTAGCTGAAGTAAGTGATAATGTCTTTGAAATTTAACAGAAGGGTTGTTTTATTTTTTTATTTATTTATTTTCCTGGGATTACCCAAAAAGGTGTACTCAGACCATATCTTTGTGCTTTTGATAGAATTGCTAACTATCCAGCTTCCATGTGTCTTCTGTCTGCAGAAGCTGTCAAGTTGGCCTAAATATCTCTCTCCTTTTATTTTACTGCTGCTCGAGGATACTTTTATGATTCCATCATCTCTGGTTTGCCTTCTGTCAGGTTCATGCTGTTCCCTTCTCTGTGTGTGTCTCATACAGAGGGGGAGACTGAGAAGCCAGCAGTAGGAGTGCAGAGAGAGGACTAAGCTGCCTGCAGCATCAGGATCTGCCCCTCCTTGGGTCTGAATGACAAAAGGCTCAAATGTGAGAAGTTGGCCTGGATCCAACAAAGAATTTAAGCATGTGCTTATCTTTAAGTATGCGAATCATCTCTCAGATGTCATTGGATCAGGCCAAAGTGCTCAGCATAAGACACTTCGCTTTGTATTTTTGCACGGACAAAGGAGAAATAAAAACATAATAGGAACTGTGAAGAAAGAAATCACTGTGGGGAGGGGAAAGGTTGGGTGGGATTCAGCAAGGGAGAAAATTGTGTGTTAGTGGAAAAACAAAATGAAGTTCTAAGAGGGAAAGAACTGAGGACAGCGGCAATAGTTTTGGATGGGAGGCTACATCAAGATTTTGGTAAGTGCTCAGTGACTGAACTTCTCTGTAGAGGGGATGTGTAGTCTGGGGTGGAGGTTGAGTGTAGAAGATAGCTTAGAGTAGGGTACTGGGGTGCAGGATAGGGTGTAGGATAGGGTGTAAGGCCTGAGAGGGAATTTGGGTCGAGGAGGGGGTTGTGACCAAGAGGCTTTGAAGGCAGGATCTGGGAGGAGATATGGGTTCAGGAGAGTGTTCTGGCCTATGGGAGGAAGGTGGGAGGGAGCTGTGACCCAGGGGAAGAGAGGTGTAGAGGGTTTGGGTGGTGACCTGGACAGGAGGGGGTGGTGACCAGAGGTGGGGATTTTGGGAGCAGGAAGGCTGGGGTGCTACAGGCACAGTGGCAACTGGTGCAGGGTTTTCAGGGGGGGCATCAGCCAAATGTCTGGGCCCCACCACTGCCCTGAACCTGCCCCACCTCTCCTCTTCCCCTCCCTGCCCCTGCCTGTCTCTTCCTTCAGAAGTGCTGCATCACTGTGCTTCTGGTGGTTGTGGAGACAGCTGCTGTCAGGCTATGCTGCTCCGGGGAAGGGGCTGGACTCCTTCCACACTCATTGAGAATGGACAGAACTAACGGTGAGTGGGGGCGGGGCAGACACCAGGGTGGGTGCACGTGGTCCCTTGTGTACTCCCATGTGTCACCTCTGCTGAGGTGGACGCTGGCCAGGAAGTGCTTGCCTAGGTGGCTCCCATACAATAGCCCTGAAGGGCGTTGAGGCAGCTTCCCTGGTTGCTGCAGCGCCAGATAGCTCCGATTGGCTGGAAACCAATGCTGTCAGTTATACTGCTGTAGTTAAACTCCTTCCAAAGTGTCTTAAACTAAGCTGGAGAAAAGCACTCATATTGGAATGAGAGTGTTTATATCATGGGTTTTCCTGGTATAAATATAACAATTTAAATTCACACCTAAACTGCATTGGTACAACTTTCACATGTAGACAATACCAAAATTTCCATTCATTTATGATTGTGACACATTTTTGATATACAGGATTTATTGCTCTCTCCCCTTTCAAGTTGGTAAATCAGTGATCAAAATTCCATTGTTATACAATTGGAGCTTCTTTGTTTGTAGTGGCTCATAAATCTGCTTTTCTGGATAATATTTTAGTGAGAAAAACCATATTGTGATGTACCCGCCCTCCCCATCTTTATGAAAATTGACTGATGAATACAAATGTGCATAACTGAAAGGTGTTTGGACAAAATACCTCCTGTTACCTATCATTTTTAATGTTATAATCTGCTGAATCTAGTTGTCTGTTTATTGCATGTATTATTCTTGCACGTGAAATGAGAAATATGATGTGTTCAGGAAACGCTTGCAGTTGCTGAAATTTGTGATTTTTGCATATCCATGGATATCTCCTATCCTCAAGCACTTCCCTTTCTGCCACCAGCCTGTCTTATATCCTCATAGCACTTTACCCACTCTCATCCCCGGCCTCAGGGGAGGAGAATGTGGCTGCAAGGGGCCTGTTGTGGAGCAGCAGCACCTGTCATGCTCCCCCTCCACCTTGAAGGATGGGGGATACTTGGGGCTGAGTTTTGTGCTTGGAGGTTGTAGAGATTGTCCCCCCCCCCACCCATACTCACCACACAGGCGGTGGGAGTGGCAGCCTACTCTGCCCTGCTGTGCCACACCACACCATGCCACCATCCTGGCCCACCGTGCATCACTTCTTTTTGGCCCACATGGTGAATGCTCTCAACATAAAGGGCGCTTACTTCCACATTTCCTTCCATCCATCCATCCTACTGCTGGTACGTCTGACTCACAATGAGCCACTTGCACGTACAATTCATGGCACTCTCCTTCAGGCTCTCCATGCCGCTCAGGGTGTTTACCAAACGTATGGCAGTGGTTGCCACCTCCTCTGCTGTCATGAGGTCTGGGGTTCCCATACCTGGATGACTGGCTCCTCATGGGCAGTCTGCAATCAAGTGGAGTCACAGGTCGTATTCACCAGATAGACTGTGGACAGGCTAGGCTTGATGCTCAACCCTGCAAAGTCCTCGTTAACGCCCTCTCTGCTCATAGAGTTCATCAGGGTAGTTCTCAACACCACATGGGTCAGAGCATTCCTCCTGAACTGCTGGGTCATGTGGCAGGCTGCATTTACATGGTGCGTTTTGCCAGGCTCCCCCTGGTTGGCCTCAGTGTACTATTCCAGCTAGGACAACCTAGACAAAGTCGTGACTTTGCCTCACCATGTCTGCAATGCTCTTTGCTGGTGGCTGCATCCACAGAACAGCCTCGTCGACATCCAAAACCAGCTGGTGGATGCTTTCAGTCATTGGTTCCTAGCCCATGAGTGGTTCATCCATGTGGACATCATCCATTTGATTTTCTGAAAGTGGGGCTTTCCCAGCTGGACCTCTGTGCGGCCCGGAGCAACCGCAAGTGTCCTGCATTCTGCTCCTTCTGGTGCCTTAGCCCAGGCTCCATAGTGGACCTGTTTCTCATCCCATGGATCCTGGGACTGCTCTGAGCCTTTCCTCCATTTCCCCTTGTGCACAAGCTGTTCCTCAAGGTCCCCAGGGACAAGGCAGATGTGATCCTCACAGCTTCAGCTGGGGCCTGCCAGCATTGGTGCCCCACAGTGAGGGAGCTTTCCATGCTTCTGTCCATTTGGCTTCCACTGGTTCCAAACTCCAGTTTCTGCCATTCAGACCTCCAGTCTCTGCATCTTGTGGCATGGCATCTTCATGGCCGACACCTGCCAAGTGAACCTGCTTGGGGCAGTGCAACAGGTCCTCCTCAGCAGCCACAAACCATCTATGCCAAGGTCCTACATGGCCAAGTGGATGCACTTTTCCTGTTGGTGCAACCAGTGGAATCTTGTGCCTCTGTCTACCTCTGCCCCACAGGTATTAGACTATCTGTTATCATTGAAGCAGCAAGGCCTTACTACTTCATGCCTCAAGGTGCACCTAGCCTAGGGAAGATGGGTTATCTGTGTTTGTGTACCCATGGTGGAGTGCTTTCTCAGGGCATGGAACAGTTTCACTCACTGGTTTGCCAGTCAGTTCTGGCTTGGAACTTCAACCTGCACCTCTAGGTGCTTATGGGCCTTCCCTTTGAACTGCTGGCCACTTGCTTTCTCCACTGTCCTCTCGTGGCCTTCCTTGTGGCTGTTACCTCTGCTAGAAGGGTATCTGAATTCTGGGCCTTCATATTCTGAGCCACCATATGTGGTGTTCCATAAGGACAAGTTCCAATTTCGCCATCACCTGGTGTTCCTGCCAAAAAGGGTCTCCAGGTTCCAGAGTAATCAGGATAGTTTGCTGCCTATGTTCTATCCTAAACTTAAGTCCTATCGTAAACCTAAACCCTCGAGGTGAGAAGGGTACTTGCCTTCTATATTGACCGGACTAAGCCTTTCTGTAAGACCCCACAGCTCTTCGTGGCCATTGCTGAGTGTTTGAAGGACTCCGGGTATTGTTGCAGTGCCTCTCCTCCTGGATCACGGCTTGTATATGGGTGTAGTATGATCTCGTCAAAGTCTGGTGACAGTGCACTCTCCCCAAGTGCAGACATCCTCATCCACCTTCCTGGCTCATGTGCCTCTTGAGGAGATTTCTAGTGCTGGTATGTGGTCATCTGAGCATACCTTTATGTCTTGCTATGCAACTGTGCAGTAATCTAGACAAGATGCTGCCTTCGTGGCTGCTGCCCTTGAGTCATTCATGTGTTGACTCCAGCCACCCCTCCTGAGTTTAGATTGGGAGTTACCTAACTCGAATTGATATGGTCTGGCACTCAAAGAGGAGAAAACAGTTGCTCACAGTTGTAACTGTTGTTCTTCGAGATGTGTTGCTCGTATCTATTTATAACGTGCCCTCCTGCCTCTGTTGGAGAGGTCGGCAAGAAGGAACTGATGGTTGGCTGGGTCAGGTGTAGGCTTCTCATGGGTGCCACTCCAGGCGGTTCCTCATTGGCTGGATGCCAAGGAAAACTTTCTGACAGCTGTGCAAGCCCATGCATGCACACACCGCTCGAATAGATATGAGCAACACATCTTGAAGAACAACAGTTAAAATGGTGACAAACCATTTTTGGGCGGGTGAGGGGAGGGTTCCTGGGTGCTGTGCTCTAGAATAGCATTCTCTGAGGTCTGAAGTAAATCAGTGCCTTCATTGCTCTGCAGGGGGGGTGGTAACCCCAACTCTGTGCCTTGCCTGGAGGAGACTAGAGGATCTGGCCCAGCAGGACAGACTGGAGGGGAGGCCTAGTGAGCAAAAAGGAAGGTGTCAGTGGCACAATCAGCAGACCAGGAAATATTCCACAAGGTCTTCTGTGACTGCATCTTGTCACACACATCCTAGAGAACCATCATAAAAATATATAGACATTGAGTGAAATCTTGGATCTATTGGAGACAATAGGAGCCTTGCCATTCTATTTGTAGCCATGTGTGGTGGTCTGGAAGGAACAAAATTTTAGTACTTTTTGTGTCTGGCAAAGAGAACATCTGATCTCTTGATGTTTGTGGGTTTTTTTTTTACATAAAATGAAGATACATTAAAGCAGTATTTGCATTTCTGAGCATTGATCTATGTACATGAATGAAGGTGCTCCTCTCTGCTGATGACCGCCATTTTTAAAATTCCAGCCTTGTCTTTCCTAGCTAGTAATTAATGTGATGCCTGTCCTCTGAGCAAAATCACAGATCAGTGTTATCTTCCACAGGCAATGCCATAAATTGGCAGAAGATTTTCTTAAAATAGATGGTCATCATCCCCTATGCATGAAGGATCATTCCTAGATTCCTCAGCTCTACCTGCTTGGAATGATGCCTATACCATGCGTGCCATATAATAATAACCCTGATAAATATATATTTGGTTTAGCAAGAAAAGAAAATCGTTCTTTAATTTCATATGCCAGCTGTGGTTCTCGCTACAGAAACATAGAGCTCTGTGATTGTATGAAAGCTAGAGGAGTAGTAAGATATGGTCAGGGAAATCAAGAACTATTGAACTACTTACCCCTGGGAGGTGCAGTATTTGCTACAACACTGTATAAATAAATAGACTATGTTGAGATGCTTCATGCCCTGCCTCTGGAATGATGAAGTGACTTCCATTCCCTTTCTGCTTGGGCTTTGCACAGGGGACTCTAATTCCACCTATAGAGGGTGATATTTCAGGAAAATCTAGCCTTTTGAAACTGAGAGATTTTTTGAAGCTTTTGTAACTGCAGTAATGGTTTTGTTAATGTTTATATGTTTATACAGAAAGTTTTCTAAAGAGTAGAGGTAGTTGCCTTTTGTTTTAACAACAAAGCTAGTTTGTTTATATAGTTAGTCTTGATTTGTGTATTTTTGTATGTGAAGTTTCCTGTTTTTAAAGCCAGCAATGGTATTGCTTTTATCAATAGATAAGGCATAGTAAAATAACTTTATTTCCCAAGTTAAACTGTATGTACTCTTCTGAAAGCACTCAAATCTAGCATTAAGGTTTCCATAGTGGAAAATAATCCACTAGAAACTAGAATTAAAGATATTTCTCGTGTTTGAAGGACTAAGTAATTTTCTATTGGCAAAGAATAAACACTTTTTATTAAACTTTTACATAAGAGTATACAGCTCTTTTTCTGATTAGTACACATCTTTCTTCCAACAATCAGGTGTGTCTTAGGTTCAGGTGCCTGGAAATAGATTGATTAGAAAACTGTGTTCAAGTTTCATTGAGGAGAAAGGGTCACTATTCAATGTGTTAGTTTCATGAATGTACTAATAATAAGTATCAATACATGTATAACATAATTATTTATAATTAAAACACCTGAACAGCGTTTAGAAGTTATCTAGAAAGCATTTTAGATGCATCTTATTTTCTTCCCTTTTAAAGATCTGAATGGCACCTTTAATTAAGAGTGAAAACTGAGCCCTGTAAGCTAGGTAGGACTTCCACCTATTGATCAGTGTAAACCTAGCTTACGCTGTCAGGGGAGAAGCAGTCAACTGCTGAGCTGCTTTGTCACTGACATTAGCTGAGAGAGGATTTTTTTGTCTATAATGTTTATACACCAGTCTATAGACCTGCTGGCTGGTTGAATTTTAAAGAGCGCAGAGGTTTAAAGACTTGTCCCCTGAGGGATGCTCCTGCCAGTTGGGAAGCGAGCTGAGGCTGAGGCTGTGTTTTGCAGAAGTTGTGTGTGTATGTATGTGTGTGTGCTGGTTGTGGTGGGAGACAGAGTAATGAGAAAGTATTGTAGTTCATCTGAGTCTCAAAAATATTGCAAAATGTACTGATGTATATTGGGTCAAAGTATTGGGTTGGTATTTTTTTTTTCCCCTTTCCTTGTGCAGTTATTTAAAAAAATGCTTCAGTGGGAAGCTCGAATATTAGAAATATATTCCCTTCCTATTTAACATAGTTCTTCAGTAACCAAGCAAAAATATTATTGTTGATATAAAGACAAACATTATGTTTTAAATTGATATATATTAAAGAGAAAATAGTTGAAGGTGGCAGAGTATCTACCTTGGACTTTCCTACCTTAGGACACAAAATTTAAAAATTAAATTATTTCTTTGAAAGAAAAAAACAATTTTTGTGAGATTCAGAGACTCTCTTTTTAAAAATTAATACGTTAGAATTTTGGACTGATTTTGATGGGTCTCTCCTCTTTCTTGCTTTCTTTCGGTTTGGTTTGGTTTGGTTTGTGCATTGTGTGTGTGTTTTATTCCCTGCAATTTCTACATCTGCCCCTCACAGACAGCCAAAACTGAGACTAAACAGTAATCTCTTCAGAGAATGTAGTATGTGCAAGTACATAGAAATAGATTTTCCATGATCAAGAGAGTTAGTATCCTTCCTCAAACAAAGCCCATTACTTTCATCCCATTCTTTTGCTATTACAAAAAGTGAGAGTCCCAAAGCTGCTCCAGAGTTCAGGGACAATAGACTTGCTCATTTTTACCCAAAGTACTAATGTCTACCAGGGCACATACTACCACTTTGAAAAAAGCTGTGAACATTTAACTCATGCAATGTTTAGGAAGTTTTTAAATATACAGACTTTGCTGGTTAGTATATTAATAGTTTTCCATATGTGTTTTATAATATGTGAAACTTGGTGAATGGTTAAGGAAAAGTACCCATTTGGATCAGTGTTCAGGAATTTAAATGTGTGATTTTTGTTATATAGGAGTTGCTGTCTCATCCTGCAAAGTGCTCAGCATTCTTTGACTTGAGAGAGTTTTGAGGGTTCTCAGCGACTCATAAGATCAAGCATCTATTTCTATTTGCCCCAGACCCCTAAATGGCCTCCTCAGTGGTTGAGCTCACAATCCTGGGTTTAGCAGGCCAATGCTCAAATCAGAGAGCTATCCCTCCCCCCACTTAAATCCTCACCTTTGGCATTGGAAGACTGGAACCTACACACTCAATCTTGCAAACGCTCACTTAGTGGCATGACTGCTATAGGTATCTTCTATATATTGCTTGCTGGTTTGTATGGTAAGCAAGTTCTGCACATCACTGACCAACCTGTATTTCATCATCAGCAACCACCCTCCTAAGTTTAAACATTTCACATGGAACTTGTTTCCCCAGCTGGTTTGCTGGAAGCAAGAAAATAAAACATTTTTTTGATCTCGTAAGATTACTGTTATACATTTATTCAGATTTGCCGATAGCTGATTTATTAACTCTGATTTTTTTAGAGATAGGTTTTGTACTTCATAAAAAATAGGGCATTTTATCCTTTAACACATTTTATTTGTCACTAAACAGCTTCTTAAATAAAAATGTGCAAAAAAGAAACAGTATCCATTTACATGATGGTCGGAATGCTACAAGACTGGTCTTACTTTCTCTTAATTAGTAATGAAGTTTTCTTCTGAATGCTTCACTGCTCTATTGAAGGGATACCCACCTAAATTTCTACTTTGTACCAACAGGAGATTTTCATCTTTTTCAGCATTAGACTATGAAACACATATAAAGTTGTTATGTCGCTCAGTAATTCATTCTGCTGCCAAATTCATTCCCTTTTCTCTGCCTGCATTTTAATTGAAACAACATTTGTATTTTTGAGCCAGGATCTGTCAGAAGTCCCTGTGGCTAGTCTGTGGTGCAAGTAGCAGCAGACGTGACTTACCCATATGGTACAGTGCTTCTTGTAAAATCCATATGGCCTTGTTGAAGGGAATCCCAGCGGGGATGTGAAGGGTGTTAATACCCTTCAGGCCAGGCCTTTCCCTCCTGGGGCTTCTGTGGCATTGTCTTTGCAATCTGCCAAAGCACAAACTTAATTCCTTTTTAATAATCAATTATTTCAGTCCGGGAACGTGTGTTATATTTCTTGCTACCAAAGATTTCTTGGAAAATGGTATTTTTTAGCAAACAACACAGCAGCAATGGTTACATAAAAAGTCCTTTTAAAATCCTAACACTATTTCTTTAATCTGTGTTTACAGGAGGTGCTGCAGAGTGTGCCTAAGTTCTGCTTTCCCTTTGATGTTGAAAGGTTTGTGGTATAATAGTCTTTTATTTAAAAATATTTGACTCAAATTCTATATCTGTTTAGTGAAAATGTAAATAACTTTTTGCAAGGCTGGACTTTAAAGGAATAAGAACAAAATAAAATGCACTGCATCCTCTAGTCTTGCACCTGAAAGTGAAAATAAAGACTAAACATTTTTCGTTTGTTCTCCAAGTATGTGCTTATGCACTAGTAGAAAAATATCACAGTATAATAAACCCTCACTAGGATTTTAAGAATTCTCTTCTGATATAGAGCTGCATCCTGGCTCCCAGCTTCTTCCAGCCCAATTGTAAACACCATCTGTGTAATATAAGGATACAAGATAGTTTTCCCTCAACAACAGCTTTATAGAAATGATGCAGTATACCAGTATATAAAAACTCATTGTGCAGTTTTAAAAATAATGCACAGTTTGTGTTTCACCATATGTAAGCATTAAAAAAACTTTAATTACATGGCAGTAGCTGAATGTTTATGGGCAGCAATGGATTTTTCTGAGGGTAGATTCAAGACCTTTGTTTGTACGTTCTAGTTCATCTTCCTTATATGAGTTTAACTGTAGCTTCCACAAACTGATTGCTACTCATTTCAAATGTTTGTACATAATATTTTATATATTAAAATATTTGACTTCATTAAAATGTTTGATTATGTGTTTAATGATAATTAATTAACTGTGTAGATTTGTACTTTGGGAAACTCACACTGTGTCTGTCCATGAGACAGTTGATACTGTGTTACTAAGAGAAGTTTGATTTGTACAATTAATACATGTTCCCAGCTAACCTTCAGGTCTCACTGGTCTCAGAACAGATTAGCATCAGTTGCATGAGGGGATTTGAGGAGCAAATGTTACTATTTAAGAAACAGAAGACAGGAACACTGGTATGTATATAGGAGTGAAGAAGAGCTTGGGAGAAAACACAGGTGCAACATAGAACTTTACAAATATACGTTATCCGATAGTAAGCTTGGTCATGTAATCTTTTAGATGTTGTTGTGTTTCAGTTGAGTTGTTTGGCTTTTGAACGTAATCCCTGATGCAAGATTTATGACTCAGTCAACATTGCTGATAATGTTTTATATTCCTTTGTTAAAGCCTTTACACTCTTGTGCTTAAATATGGACTAATAACTGTTTCAAGTTGATAATTGAGATGCAGCATGGAAATAAAATTTGGTAATGACAGAAGCAGGTGAGGTTCTATTGCTGCCATCCAGTGGCAAAAACTTAGTCAGTAATAGTACATAAATGGTTTTCAAAAATTGTTGTGCGTGTGGTTAAGTTAGTTAAATATTAACAGGCAAAGCAATGACTGTAGCTTAGGTTATCTTACATTTCTGTTTTAAAGGCTCATGTTCAATTTACTGTTTGCTCAAAACTTTACCTTTTGGGCCAAAGTTTGATAGATATACTCTGTTCACGAGTGAGGAAAAGAAGCATTTAATTTTGATAAAAATATCTTGTTTTAAACATATTTTTCAATAGTTCTGGTGCCCAAATATAAGATATTTAAAATTTGGCAGAGACTTATTCCCTAGGTAATATGCTGGACAGTGGTATGGTGGATTTAATTGAGACGAGTTATAAAGTCTTCATTTTGAGCATGTGTATTGGTTTATTTCAAACCAAAGAACTGAGAAACTCACAAACTTTTCTTTGGCTATGAACATGCATGATTATATAAAAAGAGTAGAAATTTTCATTGAATAGATTGGGCTTTTTGGCCTATAACAAAGTAGAATGGCATCTCAGGCTTTATAATAGAGGTGGGTAACGAAAAGCATGCCGGCAGGACACGGTTTGCCAGAAACAGTCCATGGCAGGCTGCCAGAAGCTTTATTTCCTGAGCATCCCCAAGTAAGTCCAGTCACAGCTCCCTTTGGGTGTAGTTTGCCATTCATAACCATCAGACTTTCAGGAAGTGGCATGGGAAGGCCAGCTGCTTCCTGTAACTCCCGTGGTCTGGGAATGGTGAACCGTAGCCAGTGAGAGCTGCGAGCAGTCATACCTGCAGACATTCAAGTAAATAGCATCTGGTAGCCTACCAGGGGCTAATTCTGGCAAATTGCATCTGGCCCATGTCCACTTATTGCCCACCACTGCTTTAGAGTTAGAGAGTTCTGGCAAACAATATTCAAAGGAGGCTTGGCTTTAAAGGAGTTCTGCTGTTGTACATACAGTATAGAAACAAAAAAGCAATCATGTAGCACTTAAAAAAACTAACAAAATAATTTGTTAATCTTCAAAGTGTTACATGACTGCTTTTTTGTTTTGATAGAATATAGACGAACACGGTTACCTCTCTGTTACTTTAGTCATACGTTATAGAAATGTATGAATAAAGTGAGGGCAAAAGTTCTCAGCTTGTGGATTTTGCCTACTACATTATCAAGAGGTCTGTGACTTTTTAATATGATAAGGTGGAATTTCATTGTCTTTTTCTTTTTTGAGAAAAGTGGAAATTCCATTAAGAAGTAGATTAGTAATTTTTAAAGTCACAAAGTCAAGTTCTCTGAAGCTTAGAAATGACAAGGTACCCTGCGCATCATAAATGTTAGGATGAAATCTTAATTTTGTGATCACATATTATATCTTTCCACAGGACATAGAATCATAGAACACTAGGACTGGAAGGAACTTCGAGAGGCCATTGAGTCCAGCCCCCTGCCCCAATGGCAAGACCCAGTACTGTCTAAACCTGTTCGTAAATATCTCCAGTGATGGACATTCCACAACCTCCCTTGGCAATTTATTCCACTATTTGACCCCCTGACAGTTAGGAACTTTTTCCTATGCCCAACCTAAACCTCCCTTGCTGCAGTTAAAGTCCATTGCCTCTTGTTCTATCCTCAGAGGCCAAGAAAAACAAGTTTTCTCCCTCCTCCTTATGACACCCTTTTAGATACCTCAAAACCGCTATCATGTCTCTCCTCTGTCTTCTCTTTTCCAAACTAAACAGGCCCAATTCTTTCAGCCTTTCTTCACAGGTCACATTCTCTAGCCCTTTAATTATTCTTGTCGCTCTTTTCTAGACCCTCTCTAATTTCTCCACATCTTTCTTGAAGTGCAGTGCCCAGAACTGGGCACGATACTCCAGCTGAGGCTTAACCAGTGGAGAGTAGAGTGGAAGAATGACTTCTCGTGTCTTGTTCACAACATACCTGTTAATGCATCGCAGAATCATGTTTGTTTGTTTTTTTGCAACAGTGTGACAGTGTTGACTCATACTTAGCTTGTGATCCACTATAACCCCTAGATCCCTTTCTGCTGTAGTGATTCCTAGACAGTCTCTCGCCATTCTGTATGTGTGAAACTGATTGCTCCTTCCCAAGTGGAGCACTTTGCATTTGTCCTTATTAAACTTCATCCTGTTTTCCTCAGACCATTTCTCCAATTTATCCAGATCATTTTGAATTATGACCCTGTCCTCCAAAGCAGTTGGAACCCCTCCCAGCTTGGTATCATCTGCAAACTTAATAAGCGTACTTTCTATGCCAATATCTAAATCATTAATGAAGATATTGAACAGAACCAGTCCTAACACAGACCCCTGCGGAACCTCACTTGTTATACTTTTCCAGCAGCATTGAGAATCATTAAGAACTACTCTCTTTTTACGGTTATCCAGCCAGTTATGGACCCACCTTATAGTAGCCTGATCTAAATTGTATTTCCCTAGTTTTTTTATAAGAACATCATGCAAGACCATATCAAATGCTCTATTAAAGTCTAGGTATACCACGTCTACCACTTCTTCCCTATCCACAAGGCTCACTATCCTATCAAAGAAAGCTATCAGATTGGTTTGACATGATTTGTTCTTTACAAATCCATGCTGGTTGTTCTCTATCACCTTACCACCTTCCAAGTGCTTGCAGATGATTTTTTTAATTATCTGCTCCATTATCTTTTCTGGTCCTGAAGTTAAGCTGACTGGCCTGTAGTTTCCGGGGTTATTCTTATTCCCCTTTCTATAGATGGGCACTATATTTGCCCTTTTCCGGTCTTCTGGAATCTCTCTTGTCTCCCATGATTTTCCAAAGATGATAGATAAAGGCTCAGATACCTCCTCCATCAGCTCCTTGAGTATTCTAGGATGCATTTCATCAGGCCCTGGTGACTTGCAGACATCTAATTTTCCTAAGTGATTTTTAACTTGTTTTTTTTTTTATTTCAACTTCTAACTGTTAGCTGGTGGCCGGGTAATGTGCAGTGAGGTACCAACTATGCCCTTGTTACCGTCCGAGTCTTTAACTGCTAGAGTGCTGGGCTCCTAGCACTCTCACCTATGGCCAGGCTGTGGTAACCAAATGGTTAAAGTTCTTTTGATTGTGCTGGCTGTGTTGCAGTGACAAAGAGTAACAGCAGTCAGGCTTAGATCTTAACTAGTTACAAGTTTATTAAGCTACAGTTATAAGCGTGTGGTTACAAAAGGCTATTGTCTACTTATATGCTAGCAGAGTACAGGTGTTAACAGGTTACGTTACAATCCAATACAACGACATTTTAATACAACGACATCTATCTATAGAGCTCTAATTCTTTAACTGTGTACACCAAAAGGAGACCTTAAAGTGGGTACATCTTACCCTCCTTGCATCTCTCGATACCAGCGTAGCCAAGCCAGGATCGGTCACTCAATTCCGCGGAAAGACGAATACGTGGTTGGGCGTCCCCAGTTGCAGACCTCGGGAGGCAATCACCTGACCCGACCAGCAGGTAGTTGGTGGGAATGCACTCAGAGTCAGAGTGCTGCTGGGCCCATCTTTCTACCCCTTGGGTCATGTATTCTCTTTCTTATCTATGGTGTCAGATCGTACTGGTCTGTCTTTTGTGACGCCAGTTTTTACAAGGGCAATTCTTACTTAATTTGCACTTGTAAGACGGGAGATAAAGAATATGGGAGTACAGGACATTCTTTTACAAGGGCGGAGATTTCTCTTCTGGGATAACTGTGTGGGTGCATCACTCCATTAATGCCAGCCAAGGGCAGTTCTCTGAGGCCCTTCGTTAAAGGTTAGCCTGTTAGCCCTCTATCTGTGTTTTCAGTTCCTCAGGGTCACGATGAGCCAGCACATCTGGGCCCCTTTAGGAAGGCATCAAAGACTGTGCTGTTTAACTGCTGTTCAGTGCCCTGTGTGCTCTGAGGCATCTTAGAGGGGAGGCAAAAGCTGGTCTATAGTGGGGAGATTTTGTCTGGCTACACTAACCCAACCCAATTTCCCAATAGCATTCACTATGTTGGGCATTCCTTCATCAGACTTCTCAGTGAAGACCGAAACAAAGAAGTCATTAAGCATCTCTGCCATTTCCAAGTTCCCTCTTACTGTTTCTCCCTCCTCACTGAGCAATGGCCCTACCCTGTCCCTGGTCTTCCTCTTGTTTCTAATATATTTATAAAAAGCCTTCTTGTTTCCCTTTATGCCTACATCATCTGTGTTACCAGTGTATTATCCAGTGTATACCAGATAGTATTTATTGAGTTGCTCAAAAGTGTTGGGGTCTTGCCTTTGGTAAAAATTATAAATCAAGTTCATAGCTTTTGGATACCCCAGACTTCAATCAAAGATCTCTGTGGAGGTGGGTGAGTGGGTGCAGCATCTTCATAAGGCCACTAAATTCAGTAGAACAACTTGGCAGCAGCTTGAGGCTGCAGAAGCCGAGTGGTGGAAAAAGTACCTGAAAAAGCCATTTGAAGAAAAGTACTGCTACTTTGAAAAAATGCAACTAAGTAAAAGTGAAAGTATCCTTCTGGAAAACTACTTGAGCAAAAGTACAAATAAGTTGCTGCTTAATTGTGCTTAAGTATCCAGAAGTAAAAATAGGTGTCATATGATAATCTACTGTTAACCACCTAAGTTATCATAGGGAACCATTATTTCTTTTTCGAGGGTCCTTGTGGGTGCTCCACCTTAAAGGTGCTTTAGCGCCACTGTGTCCACTGGCCAAAGACTTGTGTGTAACAGTACCCCCTGCCCGGCTTCCGTGAACAGGGCACAGGCACGAGATGCCTGTGGCATTTACTGTGCATGCGCAGGCAGCCAGCTCCTCGGTGGTTCTTCAATCACTGCCATCTTTGGTTGCAAGAACAGTCCCTCCCTCAGTCACCTAAAAAAAAGTCAAAGTCAGAACAACTTGTGCTTAAATAACAACTAAATCCAACAAGACAAGAAGACAGCAAGGGAAAGCCGTGGACATGGCTTTTTCCAAGTGGCTGTAGTTGCTTTCAGTGGCTCCCCTTCATAGTGCAGTCACTCTTGTCAGTTTCACTATTCTAGTCCTTATTTCCTTCTTACGGTCTAGATCGTACCTCATGTTGATACCCAGATATGTTACTCACCCTCTGCAGTAACTGCAGTTCTTAGAGATGGATGTCCCTGTGGGTGCTCCACCACCTGCCCTTCCTCCCCTCTGCTTCCAGGCATCCTCTACATGCCTGTCAGGAAGGAACTGAAGGGAACAGGGCTTGCGCATGTCCATTAGCGCGTGCGCTCTCTCTCTCTCTCTCAGAATAGGCTCTCTGTGCATGCTCAGACAGTCCCTTAGGCACTGCTCACAAAATCTTCTTTCTGGGAATGCTATGGCACCCAGACAGTTAAGGTGGAGGACCCACAGGGACACTCATCTTGAAGAACTGCATTTACTGCAGTGGATGAGTAACCCTTTCTTTTGAACAAGGCTTTGCAAAATATTTTTTAACCAGAGCTGGACCAGTTAATTCTGCAATCTATAATGAAACGTGGAATGATACGTAATCCTTTATGTAGGAAAATGATTGGAGGAGATTTTTCACCAGCAGGAAAGCTTTCAGCAGTCTTTTTTTTTTTTTTTTTTTACTGCTCTTTGGTAATTTCATAAAGGACCGTTAAGTATGTCTGTAAGAGAGACCTGGGCCAAAGAACGTGAATATATTAAACTAATTGGATTTAAGTGACATCACCCAGAATCATTATGGTCAAAGGATTTGTCACAGCATAATGTATACAGGAGGTACATGAACTGGAAATGTCAACACTGGCTTGTTTTCATAATAGCTGGTATGAAAGCCTATTTCACCAAATCCACACAGATTCTTCCAGTCCCCAAAGGGTCCAGCCACATTCCCAGGTCAATGTATACTTAGATCTTACCCAAAACAACACAATGTGCCAGTCCTTTAGAATCTAAAATCTGAAGGTTTATTAATAAAGAAAGAAAGAATAGGGTGAAAGAAAAAAAAATTGTTAAAGTGGTACATTATATACATCAGTTACAGCTATTGATGCAGGCCAGTGGTGTCACATGTTAATTTATCAAAAGTCTCTGCAAATACACCCCGTGAAAGACGAGCCCCAGTCCATATAAGTTTAGTTCATGAGGTTGGAGAACAAAGATGGTCACTGCCAGGGCCATCTTATAGCTTGACCCATGGAGGGAAAAATTCCTGTCTTCTTCTAGAGGCCCTGGAACCTGCTCAAATTGTTGGTTGTGGCACTCTACGATTGGTAGCTGAGTCATCCAGCACGTCCTAGTCCATTTCCATAAAATGCGGAAATGACATCTGGGCATCGTTCCTTTTGTTTAGTCCATATTACGTGTCGGGAGGTGATCACACCTCCTATTGTGAATCTCAGCACTAAAGCATTTCTAATGCAGGTATAAAACCAATATCTATAACTTTATATGCAAAGGTGGTATAGATATACAAGCAACATGAACAGTTTCAAGGCATTACCAGCTTTCATTAGACACCTCACTTGGCCCACCTTGCACAAGATTTGGAGCCAGCTGTATACAGTGGTGACAGAAATGGCTTTCATCTTTAATTTAAAAATCCAATTATGTCACATCCGTGACTGTATGAGGCCCAGGTAGGGTAGGTGGCCTTTATCCCCCTGCCTTTCTGCCCTTCACACATTGTAGAGGGGCACTTTTTGACCAATTTTGAAGGCTTCTTGTGGCTTATGGCATTCTTCATAATCCTATTCTTTTTTTGTCTTGCTTGTGCCTTAACAATGTTCTTTGCAACCTCCTCTTCTACAATTTTATACCTGTTTGATGTGGGTCAAGTGATCTTGGACATGATTGGCATCTAAAGTACACTCTATTAAATCAAGAACAGAAATCTCATCATTTAAATCTTAAGTGTCATTATTATCTAAGCAATGGGCAGCACAGGCTCCGTGGCATACATAAGTGAAACGCCTGTTGACTTATGCTATAATGTTCAGAATGCAAACAGGACTTCCTGTAGCACCTTTGGCCATTCCTCTTCTTCATCGTCCAACACTGCTAGCATCGCACCCTGAATTGTCCAGTTTGTATGCCCTACAAGACCATTTGCCTGTGGGTGGTAAGCACTGCTGGCCCCCAGCTTTGTTCCTATTCAAAGATGTAAATTTTTTTGAAACTTTGTTATGGAACTCGTGCCTCTGGTCATTAATTTGTATTTTGGTGCAACTAAATATGCAAATCAGCTTCTTAAGGTAGCGTGCTGCCTCTTCAGCATTCTTATTTCGGAGAGGCTTCCTCTCTCGCCTCTTAGAGAAATAACCTGGTAGAACACAAGTACACATGTAGCCCTCTGGATTTTTGGCTAAAGAACACAAATCTACTCCAACTTGGTGCCATACTTGATTTGGGATGGGCACACTGTGAAGCTGACTTCACATGTTTGTGGCCCCTTTCTGGCAGTGCTCACAGGTGGGAACATATTCTCTAACTTCCTTGTTCATATTTTACTACCAGAATCCTGAGTCTCATAATTTCCAAAGGGACTTATCTTGACCAGTGTGCCTTCCCAGGGCTTTAGCCTGTTTTGGTGTTCCTAACCCTTCAGGAGTACATTTCAGTAGTTCATACCTTTTTCCCTTGTCCTTAATAACCTTTAAAGTATCGTGTGCCAAGGATCTCTTTGATTTCATAATATTGTTGTACTGGTAATGGAGTCCTTCATTCGTTATTGTGAAATGCCCAGCTTGTTAAATAAAATTATTCTTCACCCTAGTATTCTTGACACTTTTTACATGCTCAAGGAACTCATCACTTAACAAGTAACTTTTGATTTTTTCATAGTTGTATTGACCACCAGCCTTCCCTCCTTTTTTTGATTCCACCACCTTAGATTGTCTCACCATTTTATGAAAGATCATGCCATTTTTGGGAGGGGTGGGTCCCGATTAACAAATTGAAGTAATGGATAACAGAGAGTAACTGTAACAGTGCTAATTTCAAATAAATACATTTGGTTTTGAAAATGTAAATGTCTGAGTTCAGCAGTTCGGAAACATCTGCTCCTCGATTAATCGTGATGGAATGCAAATTTCATACCTTCAGTGGCTTTTCCTATGCATCCATTGCATGCTCTATGCCTGACTTCATTTTTCAAGCAGCTCACACTATATAGTGAAAGTTGCCTGACTTCAGTCATTCTCACTAAGGCAAAAGTCACTATGTTTAGTTGTTTGTTGCCTTATATAGTGCTTGCTATCAGTTTAGTGCCTTCTGCCTCCTACACAGGAGCTAAACCATGGAAAGTGAAAGTAAAGACAAGCAGTTGCTTATTTACTGGGTTTAGACACTGAGGATGAAAAGACACTTACATTAAGGACAACCAAGGAGCAATTTGATTTTCATAGAACACTAGAATCATAGAACGCATCTGTTGCTTGTTGCTGTAGAATTTGAGAACCTTCTAGATCTGAATTAAACACTGTGATTAACATCCACCAAATGCAGTTTGTTTTTTGGTCATCTTCTCCCCAGGCAGAGTATTGTAAGTGTAGTGTTTTTTTCCCCTTAAATGTGTACAGTGCTACATGTTTATATGACAGAAGGCAATTCAAAGTCTTGTTGGAGTGGAAGGTGAAGAGGTTTTTAATAGTCCATTATTCCTGTGGACAGGTATCTCATAGGGAACAAATCATATGGTGACAGTTTAGTCATTGAATGCAGTTTTGTTACAGCCATGTCAGTCCCAGAGTATTAGTGTGACAAGGTGAGTGAGGTAATATCTTTGTTGGACTAACTCTGAGTAGGTTTCCCAGACCTGAAGAACAGTTTTCTGTAAGCTTAAAAGCTTTTCTCACCAGCAGAGATTAGTCCAATAAAATATGTAATCTCACTCACTTTGTGTCTCTAAGATATTACTCCTGTTACTTAAATAGTAACAGAGAGGGAGCCGTGCTAGTTTACATACTATCAAAACAAAAAGCAGTCAAGTAGCACTTTAAAGACTAGCAAAATAATTTATTAGGTGAGCTTTCGTGGGACAGACCCACTTCTTCAGACCATAGCCAGACCAAAACAGACTCAATATTTAAGGCACGGAAAACCAAAAGCAGTAATCAAGGAGGACAAATCAGAAAAAAATGATCAAGGTGAGCAAATCAGAGAGTAGAGGAGTAGAAAGGGAAAGCTCACCTAATAAATTATTTTGCTAGTCTTTAAAGTGATACTTGACTGCTTTTGTTCTGTTACTTAAAGGAATAGATAGGGACAGGATGTGTTGCGAGCAGGAATAAGAACGCCAGGTAGAAACTGGGACTGGGTGTCATGGAGTTAGGATTGAGAGGGATGAGAAGGTTGAGTGGGACTACTGCTGTGGAGCCTTAATTTGGCCTCCTTTTGTGGACACATTATGATACTGTCTTTAATTACATTAACTCACACTGTTTTTTCCACAGGCACTTAATGATTTTTGGCATGCTTGACTTTGCAATCCTAAAATTTCTTTAATGTGTGTGCTTATGCCTTTGTGCGCATGTGTTTGTAATAAATTAAAGTTCTGTCTCTTGCACAAGTAAACTTTACCTTGGTAGTAGAATGTTAAATTATGTTGAAGTGTGACATGGTTGATTAGTCCTCATCCCAGAGTCTTTTAGGTATTTGGTACCTCAACCATTGAGCACTTTGAAGATTAGGATTAAAATTTAATTAGTTTTGATAACAGAGCTTGTGAAAATTTATCACTGTGATTCCATTTTTCATAGTTGAAAAAACTATCTCCCTGAAAAAGCTGTTGTTTTCTTTTTCAGTTTATTGTTATGTATGATTTAGCCATTTTAAAATCTGTTTTTAATTTTTTAGGGTGTCCCAAAATCAAGTAGGACAGCACTTTACCTTCGTACTGACTGATATTGAAAGTAAACAAAAGTTTGGATTCTGCCGTTTAACATCAGGAGGTAAAGTCTGCCTGTGTATTGTAAGGTGAGTGAGTTTTGAAAAACCTGGCGTTTATAACTACAGGGACTTGTTATTTTTAGATTTGTTTTGTTGTGCTTTAAATGAATAGAGATTTTAACAGTTTGAAGTTCTTCTGAATGATGTATACTTGCCTACTACCATGTTTGTTTTTTTCCATAATAATGTCAACAGGAACATGTTAAACAATTTTCATAAAATTGAACCTGTGGGTAAACTAACTATTCCTAATAGGAAAGATCTTTAAAGATGTATTTGAGAATAGTATGTAGCATTTCTGGCTTGATATTCTGAGTTTTAATTGAAAATGCTGCAACAAAATGTTTTGCCATTTGTGAATAAAAAAAATTGTGTGCTTATATTTTTAATTCATACAGAAGTTTCATGCAATTCAATATTATCGTTAGTTGTATTAATTCTGATGTGATATTGCATAGGTAATCATTTGGAATGCTAAAGTCCTAAAGATCATTTCGCCAAAAAACAATTTTTGGTGTATTGCCATACCTGTGCATAATTTTAACTAGAAACAAAATGTCAAACATTTTGTGGATCAAGATATTATGAAAAAATTTGATTAAAAATGACAAAATATTTTGTTGCAGCATTTTCAATTAAAACTAAACATTTTGATATTCCCGAATCAGTGTTTTTGTGTTTTGTTGTTCTGATGTGACATGTTTCCTTTCATGTTAGTTCTGGGCAGCTTTTTGCTCTCAGGCCATCAGGGTAAGCTGATGGTGGGCTGCAATACATTTTGCTAACATGAACTGTCTGCAGGCACACCCCTTCTGTTGGCCCCCTTTCCTGCAGCTTCCAGTGGGCAAGGTTCTGGCCAATGGGAGCTGCTGGAAGTGGCACTGCTTCCCTTAGCACCCTTGGGCCAGGAATGGTGACCTGCAGCCACGAGGAGCTGCAAGAAAACCTGCCTCAAGCCCATGAACATCAACAAAATGTGTCTCAGCCTGCCAGTGGTTTACCGCTCATGGGTTGAAGGCCAAAGGCTGCTGACCCTGTGTTAGTATGACATTAAATTGCATTTCTGCATGCATAGCCTTTTGGGCTAAATAGTTTGGATGTCCTCGCCTGCTTGGCTGGACTTCATCTTTGAATAGGTAATTTATGGTGCACCATCCTGCTTGGTTAGAGGAGAGCTTGCATTGCATAAGAGATGTAGTTCATGCATCAAATATTTCACACTGAACAAAGCTAAACATTTTTAGTTTTCCTTATGGAAAATAAACGGACTGTCAAAATGTTCTTGTGAGCAATTTTAATTTCACAGAAACTTCATTTTCCATTGAAAAATCGTGCTGATTGAAAATTCCTACCAGGTTTTATCAGACAGTTCTGGTAAAACTCATAGAATAAGAATGCTGCAAACTTCTTAAGAGCTGAGCAAAACAAACTTCTTCCACTTAAGAAAGGAGCCTGGCTTCTTGTAAAACCACCTGGGGGATGGGGGGAGAACCTGGAGAAACTAAGCTAGCTGCAGTGTAGGACAAGGAAAGGTAACAGAAACTGGTTTAAAATGGGAGTCAGCAGTAGTACTGGAGCCGTCAACCACTGACAAATGAGAAAGGAGCCATGCCCCACCAGTGGCAGAAGAGTATCCTGAAGAACTGTCTGGAAGATGAACAGCCTGTGAAGAGGACTTGGGAAGTAGAGGATGAGAAGCTGGAGAGCTTGTCTAGAGAAGCTGGTGAAGAGCACCAGGAGGCTAGGCAACATGTGCTAGAAGAAGGCCTAGCAACTTGTATAGGGGAGATGGGCAACAGTAGACTGGGAGACAAAGGGAGAAAGGGAACAAGCAGCAGAGAGGATCAAAGAAGGGGCATTGTTGTTGAAAATACGTAATACATCTTTACTAGGATATTCAGCAGCCACTAGTGTAATGACAAGGTTTTTAGAGTGCTTAAAAAAATCAATGTATTAATGATGGTGTCTTGTGTTCACTTTTTGCTGTGTCTAAACCAGTGAATAAGGAATTGGGCATGAGCGTGGAAGTCTGTTTTTTCTCATATATATTAATTGGCTTTCTTATAGTAATGGTGATAACTATTTAGTAAAAACACCTGAAAAATACATCCATCTTGGCTTTTGTGGAGCATGAAGATACTGAACTGTTTTATTTGTTATACCTTTTGCTGATATGTCTTGTTTAGGCTCAGGGAAGTTTATGCATGTGCTTTAGCTCAGTGGTTCTCAACCAAGAGTTTATGTATCTCTGGATTACATAGAGGTCTTCTGGAGGTATACCAACTCAACTAGATACTTGCCTGGTTGTACAATGAGCTAAAAAAATCAGCACAAACAAAAATTTCTTCCAGATAATTTGTTTGTATTGCTTTCTCTAGTATATACTGAAATGTACATATAATTTTTATATTCCAGTTAACTAATTTATTTTATAATTATATAATAAAATGAGAAAGTAACCAGTTTTTCAGTAAAACTCTGTTGTAACACTTTTTGCATTTTTATTTGGGCTATCAAACAATTACAAAATTAATCACAGTTACTTACACAATTAAAATTTGTCACCATTAATTGCATAAAGATTAATATAATAGCTTTTACTTTAAATCCTTTGGATGTTTTTTACATTTTAAAATAATTATAACACTGAATACAAAGGCGTATACTGTTCATTTTGTTTGATTCCAAATATTTTCACTATAAAGAACAAAAAAATTGTATTTTTCAATTACAGTAAGGTCTCAGAGTACATGACCCGCTCTTATGCATTTGACCCTGACCCCACCTCCTGGCCTGGTTTAAACCACCTGCAAGCAGCTCTGGTTCAAACCGCCCCATGCAGCTCCGGCACAACCCTCCTGCTGGCTCACAAGCCCCCCTCCCGCACCCTGTGCGGCTCTGGTGTGACCCCCCCCCCGCCAACTCACAAGCTGCCTGCCTGGCCTGCCCTCTGCTCCATGCGGCTCTGGTGTGACTCCCCCTGCAGGCTCACAAGCTGCCGCCCTATGCGGCTCCAGTGCGACCTCCCCGCTGGGTCTGAGACCTTACTGTAGTTGAAAAATACAAGTTTTTGTTCTTTATAATGCAAATATTTGGAATCAAACAAAGTGGAATGGAACCCTCGCATACTCCGAGACCTTACTGTAATCTCATACAAGTGCTATAGCACAATATCTTTATCATGAAAGTTGAACTTACAGATATAGAATCATGAATGAGAAAACCTGAAGTCAGAATTAAACAATATAAAACTGTAAAGTTTACAAGTCCACTCAGTCTTATCTCTTGTTCAGTCAGTCACTTAGTCAAAGAAATTTGGTTATCTGCAGGAGGTAATGCTGCGTGCTTTGTATTTTCACTGTCACCTGAAAATGACAACAGGCATTCCTGTGGAGTACTGTTGAAGGTAGCATTGCAAGAGATTTACTTGCCAACACACTAAAGATTATGTCATGTCCCTTCATGCCTCAGTCACCATTCCAGATGACATGTATCTGTGCTGATGATGGGTTTTTGCTTGCTAACCATCCAAAGCAGTGTGGACTGATGTATATTCATTTTCAACATCTGAGGTAGATGCTGTCAGCAGTAGGTTGATTTTTTTTCTTTTTTTTTTTCTTTCTGGTGCTTTGGGTTCTGTAGTTTGATTTTTGGATAGCACATCAGATTTTTAGACCTTGGTCGAGTTCTTTAGAAATCTCACATTGGTACCTTCTTTGCTTTTTGTCAAATCCTATTGTGAGCGTGTTCTTAAAATAAATGTGTCTGGGTCTGGGTTCTCAGACTGCTATAACATGAAATATATGTAAGAATGTGTCTAAAACAGAACAGGAGAGATATAATTCGCCATGAAGGAGTTAAGTCACAAATTCAATTAGTGCACTATTTTTGAAAGAGAATCATGGAAGTGCCTCCTCTGGAATGGTGTCTGAAGCAGGAAGGGACGTATAAATGTTTATCGCATCTGGCAGTAAACACCTTGCTAAATAGTAGCTAGCAGTATCTCCCTTCAGTGTAAACAAATTTGTTTGTCTTAGAATTGGCCAAACTATCAGTAGGAGTAAGTAGAATTGTAGGCTTTAAAGTGCTACCTTGTTTTGTTTTTGAGTGCAGTTATGTGAAAAAAAAATCATTGCCAAGTTACAATTGCACAATGAAGCAATTGCGCTTCAGGACTTGTGTGGGGTGAATTAAAACAACTGTTGCTTATCTGTAATAAAAAATAATATAAAGCGAGCACTGTACATTTTATATTCCGAGTTAAAATCTATGACTGTGTCTTCACTGAGATAAAATCGATTTTATTAAAATTGATTTCTTAACACTGGGTTTTAGCCATTCAATTTTGAGCATTTTCACCTTCCCGCATGCTCTCCACAAAATTGCATTACTGCTGCTGCACACAAATAGCTTAAATCTAGTGCTGCTGCACTGTATTGTGGGAAGTTATCCCACAGTTACCTGAGCCCCATTGCATTCTGGCCCCACAAGTAGATGTGGGTATATGACACCATCTTCCCGTATTTCATTCTCCTCTTTTCCCTGCCATGTTAAGTATGTTCAAGTACACAACGGGTGCTACAGTGAAACAGCATGCCTAGGCTTTATTTTAGGCTTGGATATTGATTTACACCTCCTGCGAAAGAGGACTCTAACTAGACACAGGTACTACACTGAAACTTGAATGAATCATCAGTAATGCCCCAGGGAGGCTAAAAGACAGTTCAGTTTTGACAGCCATGAAAATCATGACCGCCCTTGGAGGCCCTTTCAGGAACTTAAATCTGGATTTAGGCCACCTGAGAAAGAAGACACTTACGCTTAAGTAGACACGGTTGTTACACTGAAACTGGAAAGAATCATCAGTAAGGGCCCAGGGTGGCTAAAAGAAAGTACACGTTTCACAGCCACGAAAATTGTGATCACCCATGGAAGCCCTTTCAGGAACTTTTATTTGGATTTAGGCTTCCTATCAAAGAAGACCCTTATGTCTAAGTAGACACAGTTGCTACACTGAAACTCAAATGATTCATCAGGCTAAAAGACCCCAGACTACAGCCAGGTTTCACCTTGAAAAGAGGACCCTAAGGACAAGAATATTCCCCACTGCAAGACTTACTTCAACAACTATGGTAATTGTATAGCTAATATATAGCCTTTATTGAAACATGTATGGCTTGGGGCAGCTAAAAGAACCCTGGCTACAGCCAGACCCTGAAAATCTTTACTGCCAAGGGAGAAGCCCTCTGGGCAGCTAAAACCCCTGCTAAAGCCAGCCCCCAAAAATCATGACTCTTAAGGGTAACATCTACTGAGCAGCTAAAAGAGCCCTGGCTCCAGCCAGCCCCTGAAAATCGTGACTCTCACTGCATGCAAGCTGCCTGGCACCTTGCACGGCACATCCTTTTATTGGTTCGGGGTCAAGCCATGTGATGCAGCTGAGCATGGGAATGTTCCTGACTGTGTGGCACTCCGGCAGGAAGGAAGGGAGGAGATGTGGGGGTTAGGAAAACATGTAAACAGCTGAAAATAAGGGTCTTATCCCACCAGACAAGCACGACCCCCCCCCACAGCCTAGCTGACACATGGTATGGGGGGCAAGTGGCTGGTGCCAGGCAGCGCAGAAAAAAAAGGCAGCTAGCAGGTATACACAGAAGCACAGACCCACAGCTGCACTCCTAGCAAGGAAAAAGAGTGACAATTTTTCAGCCTCTCATGACCCGACAGCCACGCGCTTACAGGTGGCGAATTGTAACAGTCTTCCTGTTGCTTAATTCCTCTGCAGGTCAGAGCAGTGGGGATATAAGAGGCCAGAGGAGAGAAGTGTGGTGCATTGTGGGTCAGATATGGGACATCTGTGGAGACCGATGAATTCAGTTTAAAGAAATGCCACATCCTCACTGCCTTTCATTTGGAATTTTAAATTTGAATTGAACGCTACACCCATCAAGTTACTAGGGTTTTAGGATTTCGAGGTCATGTCGATTTTAGTGGTCCATAAATTGAGCTAATTAAATTTACAGTGAGAACAGGCACTTAGAAAATTAGGCTAACTGACTTAAAATCAATTTTATCTCATAGTGTAAATGCAGCCTATATATTTGAAAAATGACAAAAACATCCACAAATATTTAATGCAACTCATTTGTTTTTTAATTAACAGTGTTATTTGTTAATTTTTGAAATCCTGGTAAGTTTTTGAGCTACTCGGATGACTTTACTGTGATAAATTAGCAGCCCTAGTTTTTGTTTTATTTTGTAATCAAATAATTTTTAACTGAGGTGTAATTTGGGGATACACGGGACAAATCAGATTCAACTGGAAAGTTCAGAGTGGCTGCTTTAGCTCATTCCCTTTACCTACAACCCTCCTTTCCACATCAGATTAAGAAATAACATTTCTACTTGTTCTCCCAAGTTCGTCTGGCTTATCTCTAATGTTGCACTAACAAAAGCTTCATTAGTTCCATATAGCCACATGCTAATATTAAAATACTGTAAGTAGCACTATTTCCATTTACTTAAAAATTTATTGGATGAAGATTATAAAATGGTGTAAATAGCTACAGCTATAATGTAGTCAGTGGAACCTCTGTTGATATATAAAAACTGAGAATCTGGCCAATGGTCTGCTACTTTGTAGAAATAACTAGTGAAATGAAAAGTGGCAAGCTATAATTTTTCACTGAGTCATAACAAAAACATTAACTTTATTGCTTCTACTGTGACAATTTCAAAATTTACAATGCAATGCTGAGTATGTAGTTAGACCAGCTTTTATAAAACTATACTTGTACATTGTTAAAATATTCATCTTTAACTAGGAGGCTGGGGCGAAGGGTGTGGAAAATACATCATTAAATAGCGTTCAAAGAGAATTTTTCAGGACTTTTGGTTTAAAAAAGATCATGTCGTTAAAGATTTAATGTGTTAGAGCATGGCCAACAAGATGAGTATTGATCATTTTCATTGTTCTTTAAAAAGCAAAAAAGTCCTGTAAGGTGGTTGTGTGCAGTAGTCCTTAATACTGAAAATGGGCAGTTCATAAATAGATTTCATTTTCCTTACCAGATGACTGACATTGCATTTGTACTTTGCTAATATAACTGTATCTGTCTATATTTCTGATAGATACATATGAGGATCCAGTGTGGTCTGTGGCCTATGTAAAATGCATTAGAAGTGACCAAATGTGTTAGTATTCACACATGGATTTGTGCTCTTGAATCTGAGTATCCCCAGTATATGTGCTTTTTATTTTAAGGGTTGACCAAATACCAAGGAAATCTTAACCGAAAAAAAAAAGTATGTTCTTGTACAAAATATGAACTTTTGATTGCAGCAATATTATCTGTTCCTTTAGGAATTGCTTAAGATTATGTAGTTTTAATAAAGGTAAATTTGGAAAAGGTCAAGGGCAGACGTTGGATTGGGCCATTTAGCAAATTAAAATGACCACCCTGCACTGAAAACGGGTCATTGTCTAGGCTTGCTGGAGGTAGGCAGTCGTGCTTTGTGGCAAGAGGAAGGGGGAAAGCAAGGACAGAAACTGCTGTAAAAAGGTGTCCAGTGTCCAGCTTTTCAGCATTGACTCACTCCCCTGGGAGTGTAAGGGCAGAGGAGTTTAAAGTTGCAAGCTGTGGTACTGGAAACCCCTTTCTGTCCATGCAGCAGGCAAGACAGCATCCACCTTCCCTCCCACTGAGGTGGGATTATCAAGTGGAGTTTGTACCTGCTTGGGCATTGTACTAGTTCCTCTGAGGAAGAATTGTGCCCTCACCACCACATTGGCTTCAGTGGGAGAGGTTTTTCCACGTTCTCCAGTGTGCATCAGGGAGGACCTATTACTGTTAGCACAAAAGTTGTTAGGTCCATATGTCGCAACTTATTTTTCTTCCACTGCTCACTCATATCTGTTCATGTTAGATGTGTACACATGCATGGCTGATAGAAAGTTTTCCCTAGGAAATACTAGCAGGGTCAGCAGCGGAGCCCTGTGGAGTGGTGCCTATGCAAAGCCTATATATGACGCTGCTGACCCAGCACCCTCAATTTTTTTCTCACCGCCTGTGAGTCTCTTCCTGTGGTGTGGCTATGGACCCATTGTTGTGCTACAGTTCCCTAGCTTTACTGTGCAAATAAATTGTAAACTGTTGTATTTAGTGTAACCAGAGTTCAGTCAGTATTAGGTAGTCAGCATGTAGGGAAGGTCTTTCTCCTTCTCCTGCTGTTTCTTCTCTGGCAGTTAAGGGAATGAAAAAGTCCCAGGGCAATAGTCTCAAGTTACAGTGGGGGATAGGTTGGATATTAGGATAAACTATTTCATTAGGAGGGTGGTGAAGCACTGGAATGTGTTACCTAGAGAGGTGGTGGAACCTCCATTCCTAGAGGTTTTTAAGTCCTGCCTTGAGAAAGTTCTGGCTGGGATGACTTAATTAGAGTAGATCCTGCTTGGGGTAGGATGATGGACTCAATGGCCTCCTGCAGTTTCTTCCAACCCCAGGATTCTATGATAGTATCACAGCCAAGTATTACTTCAACCAGTAAGGAATAACTCAGTCCATTCACCTGAAGGTGTCCAATCACCTGGGGATCTGTCGATGGTTCCTGGCACATATGTGGTCAATCCACATGGATGTCCTCCACTCAATTTTCTGAAAGTGGGGCTTCCCCCGGCTAGACCTCTTCACATCTCAGAACAACTTCTGGGGCCTCACCTGGGCTTCGTAACAGATGCATTCTTCATTCCTTGGACCCTGAGACTGCTCTACACCTGCCCTTCATTTTTCCTTGTGCACAAGGTGCTCCTCAAGGTTTATAGGGACAGGCCAGATGTGATTCTCATAGTTTCAGTGTGGGCTTGCCAGCACTGGTACCTCAGGCTGATGCAGCTCTTTGTGCTTCCACTCATTCTACTTCCCCTAGTTCTGTACCCTATCATGTAGAACTGTGGCTGCCTCCACCACTTGGACTTCAGGTCCCTTCACTTCACATCATGGCAGCTTCATGGTTGATTCCTTCCAAGCAGTGCAGTGGGTTCTTCTTAGTCAGCCACAAGTCGTCTATGCAATGGCCCTAGTTGGCCAAATGGAGGTGTGCTGCTCCTGCTGGTGCATTCCACTCAACCCTGTACATATGCCTACCTCTGTCCCACAGATGCTAGACTACATCTCTCCCCTGAAGGAGCAAGACCTCGCTTCTTCATCCATAAAGGTTTCCTTGGTGGCTATTTCAGCCTTCCATCCCAAGGAGGGTGGGTGCTCTGTTTTTGCACACCCAATGTTGGAGCATTTCCTGAATGGGTCATGGACTGACTTTGCCCACCAGTTCTGCGGGTGATCCCAGCCTGTGACCTTAACCTGGTACTCTGTGGGTATGGGCCCTTTGAATTTCTGGTTATTTGTTCTTTCCTCTGCCTCTCCTGGAAACTGGCCTTTCTGGTGGCTATCACCTCTGTCAGCGTCTGAGCTCTGTGCCCTCATGTCGGAGCCCCCTTACATGGTGTTTCTCAAGGACAAGGTTCAACTCTGCCCTCACCCAGCTTTCCTGCTTGAAATGGTCTCCAGGTTCCATGTCAGTCAGGACATTTGCCTGCCTATTTTCTGTCCTAACTCTCATAGCTCCCACTGGGAGCAGCAGCTGCACCCTTTCAATATGATGGGGGTGGTTACTTTCTATGTAGACTGGACCAAGACTTTCCATAAGAACTTTCAGCTCTTTCTGGCCGTAGCTGACAGCGTGAAAGGACTCCCATTTCGTCGCAGTGCCTCCCTTCCTGGATCGCATCCTGAATTTGGGCTTGTTATGACTTTGCTAAAGTTTCCCTGCCACTTGTGATGGTGCACTCTACACAAGCTCAGGCCTCTTTCACTGGCTTCCTGGTGCATGTGCCTCTCCAGGAAATCTGCTGCTCTGCTATGTGGTCCTCTGTGTGATAATGTATTGCATCCAGAAAAAATGCTGCTGGAATCCCCTCCAAGAGTTCTGCATGACTCTGCAGTACTCTTTAAAATGACTTGTGGATGTCACAGTGCCAACTGTTGCAGTCTGCAGGGTTCCCTCCAATCTTTTCAGCTAATGTGCCCACAAGTACACAAACATATTGGGAGGGGGTGGGGCTTCAGAGTGTTTTTAAAATAGACCATGTTAGGCCTATGTGATAGACTTGAGTCTTTTTTAGATACATTTTTTATATGAATAATGGCAAAACTTTGCAAATTCAGGTTTGATACTATAATGTCTGTAAATTTTAATAGTGACAGAGAGATAGCTGTGTTAGTCTGTATTCTATCAAAACAAAAAAGCAGTCATGTAGCACTTTTAAGACTAACAAAATAATTTATTAGGTGATGAGTTTTCATGAAGAAGTGAGTCCGTCCCACAAAGCTCATCACCTAATAAATAATTTTGTTAGTCTTAAAAGTGCTACATGACTGCTTTTTTGTTTTGTAAATTTTAAGTATATTTCTATTATCTTGGGGGAAGCATGATTCTTGTATATTTTGATAATATTTAAAAACATTTACTACAGCTATTGGGCATTACTAAATTATACTGAATGTTTTTGTTTACATTCTTTTAATAGGTCAGTCATTAGAGTTGCAATTAATTTTGTTAAAATCTTGCAACTGCTGACTTCCTCTAACATTGACCTTAAGTACACTGAGAAGTGCAAGGCATCATTAAGTTTTCTGCCTTAGTTTTGATGAATGAAATTTTATGACTGTAAAATTGTCACCTACATTTCTAAATGAAATGCTCTAATAAGGAAGACAGGTTTATATCGTAAACCTTTGTAGTTCTTCAACTCAAACCAGTCTGTCTTCCTTTAGGCAAATCCCTTAGAAGCAGAATGTTTCAATTTTATACATTTTGTGTCAATTTTCCAGACAGAAAAGTAGCCCCTAGACATTAGACATTTAGCTACGGAAAGGTGGTTTCCTTAGTTTTATTTGATTACTCGAAGTTAGATTCCTGCTGATAGTTCAGGACTGTTAGTGGTTACCTGACTATTTGACAGAAAACATTTCCTTTCCTTTATTTAACCTTTGACTCATGAATGTTGATGTTTTATCAGAGCTATTGTGGAAGCACAAGTAAGGTAGTCTGCTTACTGCAAAAAAAGATGAAGCATGATTATTTAATGAAAATATGAGCTTTGGATTAGAAGAAAATGCTAAATATGCTTTTTAAATTACCCATTAATTACATTGTGGTGGGGGCCAAGGAATGGGTTGTGACAGTGATGTGCGCATTTATAGAAAAAGTCCTCTGGATTTTAAAAGCATAACATTTCCATTTCTATGAGGTGCAGAAGTTTCATTGGCGGCTTTATTATTTTCATTACAAGAAAAAAAATATGGTAGCACCATATACACCAGTGAATGAGTAGATTGTCAAGTTTTTTCCGTATTTGCTTTTCAGAATTTTATACATAACAGACTTTTCAGGTTCAAAACCCGGGTAAAGTTTCAAATGCGCATAAGTGATTTAGGAGTTGAAATCTTCTTTTCAAATATAATTTAGGCATTTGGCGTCCCCATCTCATTGCAAATCAATAAGATTTAAGGTTCCAAGAGTCTGAGGGCTTGTCTGTATGGTGGGAAAACGTGCATTGTGGGGGTGTGTTTCATAAAGTGCACAAATGTTTTGTATGTTAGTTGGTCTGTGTAGATGCGCACATCAGCAGGGTTTTTGTGGACTGATTAACGTGCAACACACAGCATGCATTATCACACCATATAGGCAAGCCTTGAGTTTCCTTTGAAGAGGCGACTCTACAGCTTAGACACTTACAAATAAAACTCCGTCTCATCTCTTCCTTTGGTGTTTCTACAGTGGAAATACAATGGGCCTTAAATCCGTTTGCTGTTTTTGTAAAGCTGTGAAATAATCACATTGATATTTTTATGAGTTCAAACTTGGAGAACAAGTACTTCCATATTTAGAGATTTGTCTTTTTACCTGCACACAAAATAAATCACATTAACAGTTTGAGCCCATATTTATTTTTATCAGAGGAATAGCCAAGTCCTGTGGCCCCTTATAGACTAACAGATATTTTGGAGCATAAGCTTTCCTGGGCAAAGACCTGCTTCGTCAGAATGCAGAAGTGCTTTTTTTTTTTCCTATCAAAATTGTAATGAATTTTGGTTGAATTATTTTCTTGAGAGGTGATGTCTTCCAATCACATCTCATATGTTCGTAGGAATTATGGAGAAACACAATGACACATTAAAAATGTACATATTAGTGAATAAAAATGTAGGGCCTGAATTCTGCACATACTTTCACATGAGTAGTTCAAATCAATGAGATTATAAATATTTCTAAAATCAGGCATTGATATTAGCTGCTGTTACTTTACAAGCTCCTCTGTTGTCCAGTGATAAATAATCCTTAAATCATAACTTTAAAATTAATTTTAAACTCTATTTATAGTCCCTGTAAGCTTGAAATTGACACATTTCCTCACTATTGTGCACACTTACTGACTTGTTATTGCAGTGTTGCTTATGAATGTACTTTTATGTACATTTTATGCTGCTTTTATGTATATTTTCTTTTCTGTTTAAATGTAAAAAGATAATTTCATTTATGCATTTGTCTTAAGAATAAAACTCATAAATAATTACTAGCACTTATTAGACCACACAAAGGAAAGATTATTTAGGAGATCCAGTTGCCTTCTTTCCATTCTTCACCGTGACCAGTTGAAGTAGTGTAAAGAAAGTTATGTTAAAAATCTGTGCATAAAGACTGGATTTAATTTGCACGGTTGGATTCCTGAAAAAATGATTACTTTAAAAAAAATGAGGCTACCATTCTGAGTGTTTTTGTAGATTTGCACTGTGAGTATACTGTGTGAATTAAGATTTGCTTCATTTGCACTTTGGGCTATAAGTGGCATACTTAAAATTATTTTAACCTATTTTTCTAAGAGGTTTTTTTTTCTAGTTTCTAAGCTAAAGGTAATTATTGTTTTGGTGTTCCAGCTGTAAATTGAAGGGCTTCCTACTACAACATTTAAAACATTCTGTTTAACCACTAATATTTTTACTCTGTTTTCCTTCATTTTAATTTTTATAATTCAAGTTTTTGTTATCATCTAGAATGTGGGCATATAAAATGAATGTATTCTATAGAAGAAAAACAATGCTTGCTGCATCATGATTATAGTAAATATGCCTGTTTTTAAGGAAGGAAAATCTCCCTTAGTTGTGTGCTAAGCATCACTAATTTCAGAATAGGATTGTTGTCTCTGCATCTTTTTGAATATTGTGTCAGGTTTTGTTTTCACAGTAAGTTTTTACATTGTACTTGTGATCATTAAAGATGAAGCCTAAAAAGTCAAGATAGGGCTTTGCGTTTTCTACTGTAAGGCTGCATCTACACTCATGTGGAAAGTCAGCATCTGATAAGCAATTTTAAGTGCACCAATTGCATACCTAAAATTGACTTTTCAGCTGTCAGTGTTGGTGGCTGTCTTCATGGCAGAAGGTCTATGGGAATGCTTGATGTGATAGCAGTTTTCAGGTATTTAAAAGGGTGTCATAAGGCAGAGGGAGGGAACTTGTTCTTTGCCTCTGAGGACAGAACAAGAGGCAATGGACTGAAATTGCAGCAGGGGAGGTTCAGGTTGGACATTAGGAAAAAGTTCCTAACTGTCAGGGTGATCAAACGCTGGAACGAATTGCCAAGGGAGGTGGTAGAATCTCCATCACTGGAGCTATTTAAGAAGAGGTTAGATAGATGGCTTTCAGGGGTGGTCTAGAAAATGCTTGGTCCTGCCATGAGGGCAGGGGGCTGGACTCGATGGCCTCTCAAGGTCCCTTCCTGTCCTACTCTTCTATGATTCTATGCTTCTCCCATCAACCTTCCCTACTCCTTATGGCTTGCGAGCAGTTCCAGGGTCAGCGATGAGAAGTCGATCTTCCACGGTATGTGTAGATGTAGGCTATGAGAAATATAGTAGGGAAAGATACTGTTCTACTACTGTGAGAGATTGCTGCATGTCACAACATAGGAAAAGTGATGGAGAGTACAAACTAACCCCAGGTGATTTATGAAAATTGTCTCTATAATTTATAAATTGTGTGATGGTTTTGCAGATAAATACTTAGAATAAAGCACCAGTCTATATCACTATATTAGACTGACTTTTTATTTGGTCTGTGGTGTTTGATTTGCATTGTTTTTGTCAGTTATGATTTTTTCTCCCTAGATACCTACATTGCATTTCAGCCACTCAATAAAGTCTTCTGTTAACATATTTTCAAAAGATAGCAGAAAAGAGACTCTAACAGGAAGAAACTTCCAGAATCAATCATTTAGTGGAATTTTCTAGTCAGTGTTTTACCATAAAACACAACTCTCACATCTCTGGCACCGAGTGTCCTTTTAGTTAGGTGTGATGTGGTACACTGATCCATGATAACCTTGACTATTAAAGAGCAAACACTGTAATCCAGTTACACAATAAAATCTCACCTTAGCTATCATAAACAATACCAGATAGCATAAACGTCTGTTAAAGCACTAAGAATATGGGTGAGATGTGGTTAACAGATGGCACAATATGCATGAAACTCTTTAAAAAAGGCTGGCTGTCTAGAGTATGTCTGTAGCAGCTTTCAGGAAACATGCTGCTTCAGGCCGAACTCTGTTGACTTGCTGACTCCCTGCAGGAGCCTAAAGCCTCTAGCATCTTTCAGAAAGACAGCTGCTTCAATGTGAGCTGCAGTCCCATATTGGGCAGGATATCTGAAGTTGTTACAGCCTGGGGAGATGTCCGTCTCTTCAGAAAGACAGATTTTTGAAATTATTTTTTTCTTATCACATCAGATTTTCCAGTACTTCAAATCCTACACCTGTAAAGATAACTGTTCATATTTGCCAGTCTGTTGGAAACAAAACAAGTCTTTCTCTGAACTGCACAGAATTGGGGTTATCTATCTTTATGAATTAGCTGGGATGTGGACAAGTATTTCTTGAAAGCTGTTTCAGGGTAAAATATTTTCATTCAGTCTTCAAAACTAGTCAGTTTCAGATGAAATAAAGAGAGGCATTAACACGTTGCCACTTGTTTTAATGAATATATAGATATATGAAGAGTTAAAATAGGCAAGTACTTCTAAACTCTGTCATTTTAAAGATACAGAAGAACCTTAACTTTATGAACACCTTGGAAATGATGGTTCTTCGTAACTCTCAAATGTTCATGATGCTGAAAAAAATTGTTCCTTTTTGTAACAAAAATGTAATGAAAATGTAACAAAAGTTTACAGCTAAGCTCTGAGTTTGCACAGTTTTTAAATTTTACTGTGTGGAAAAAAATCCTGGTTTTAACCATCTTAATTTAAATGAAACAAGCACAGGAACAGTTTCCTTAACTTGTCAAATATATCTATATTTACATTCCCTTTTTTATTAGTGTATGTTTCACACAGTACCGTACTGTATCGACTTTTTTTTTCCCCTCTGCTGCTGCCTGACTGTGTATTTCCAGTTCCAAATGAGGTGTGTGTTTGACTGGTCAGTTTGTATCTCTGAGGCGCTATTGTATCTAGATACAGTTTTTAAAAAAAGGTCTCAAAACTCGAGTATGATAAAATTACTGTGTGTGAGAGGTGGCGTTTGACATATAACTTCAAAAATGTCTTTATATAGGAGAATTTTGAAAATGCTCACTTTTGCCTGCTTGTGTCTGAAAATTTGCCTGTTACAGATCCTATTTGGGAGTATAGCCTTTAATAAATGAATGTTGGAATTATGAAACTAGGCAGCTTTAAAACAGATAGATAGGCTGTGTCTACACTACAAAATAACTTCAAAGTTGCTTACTTCGAAGTACAACTCAAGTAGGGCATCTACACACACGCTACTTCAAAGTTAAACTTCGAAGTAGGGCACTACTCCATTCCCAGGAATGGAGTAAGGACTTCGAAGTAAGGGAAAATGTGTGTAGACTCTCTGATGGCTAAGTCGATGTAGTGCCTACATTCGAAATTAATTTCGAAGTTAGTTCCTAATGTAGACGTACCCAAAGTGTAGATGTGATATTTTATGTGTATTGTATAGTCAGTCTACCCCTCACATCCCTCCATTAATTTATTGTTACAAACATGTCTGGTTAGACATATGGGAAACATAGGATGGGATTTGTATTTTATGGAAAGATTTCTGGTGGGCTGAGATCAGATTTTAAATCCTGAAACTCTGTAGAGTAAAATCCCTGGAAAAAAAAGTCAGTTGAAATCAGTGATGTTGTTCTGAGGTAGATAAATTTAAATATCTGACAGTTTGTTCATATCTTACCTGACCGCTGGATGTTGTCATTCTGTGTAAGGGTGTATGTAGACGCCTCGTTTGTTTCCTTCTATACCCCTATCTTGGCACATTTTCTGTACCACTTTAGTCAAGCATCCTTTTTATCCCTTCAAAAGCCTCTTATTTTAAATCCTGTCTGTAATGTAAAATAATATTTAAGAGAAAAAATCGATTTGATTTTTTTTTTTTATCCCTCAAAAATTTGAGGAATAACACTCTGTTGACAGAGTACTGTCAACAGAAGGGCGGCGCAGACACTTCTGTCAACAGAGAGGGCTTCCAGTTGCTGGGCAGCCCTGTTTGCAGAGCTGCCATTCCGCTTTCTGCCAACAGAAGGCAGTGCAGACTGGCAGTTCTCTGTCGACAAAGCAAGTGGAGCAGCAATCTGTCAACGGACGTTTGTCGACATATGCTTCCAATGTAGATGCAGCTACAGTGATAGAAAAGGAAAATGGAATCGGACAAAAGAGGAGGCACTATAAGTACCTACAGTGAAGTAACTATAAGAATAGCAAAATAAAATTAGTTTGTAATCTAAACAATCAATATGTCCAGAACCCAAACTAAAATAATAAATCAGAAGATACCTTTTACACCATTCCTTGCTTTGGAAACTGGAGAGTCTGGACCTTTTAAGCCAGACAACTGTTCACTGGCATCGGTCAACTGAACTTTTATGTGAAAACCTTAATTCTTAAGTCCACTCACTCCCGGAACAAGACTGAGTATTCACTTCCATAGCAAACTGCCTTACAGTTTTCCCTTTCCTCTGTGGAAAAACTTTTAGAATCTGCATCCTGGGAAATTTCTTTGGCATTTGGCATGCGGGTAACATGCAGCTCTCTGGTATATATAATTTAAATTTCACAAATGAATCCAAAACACATATTGGATGTTATGAATACTGTGGAATATTGAATTTACATGTGTACATTGTGCATCTGTGGATTTCTGTGATAGAAGTACATAACATTTTTTCATTGGGGAAAATACTGAACAATTTTTAAAAAATGACGCTTTCCCAAAACTTTAAAATCAGTTGTAGAATTTGTAGTGTTCAATTTGTAGTATTTTAGCAGTTCCATTCCATTTGTGATGAAATACTAAAACAGAAGAAAAAGTACCAAGGACCTTATACATGTGTAATTTTGATCTTGATATTGGTTTGGGTAATAATTTAGATGTACTAAATTTAAATTGTGTGCTTGAAAAACATTTTGGAAAGTTTGTCCATTGTAGAATAATTAATGAGCAGTGATGTCAGAGGTAAAGCTCACATTGGCTGACAGGCAGTCTAGCTTACTCACAAAACAAACTAGGAGTTAGGGCATTTTGAAGTTGGACGCATATTTCGACGCACCCGCAGCTTGATTGCCAGTCAGCACTTCGAAGTTAGCAGCTTCAAAATTTGCACATCAACCATTATGCTAATGGGGCATTGCATATGCATGGTAGCACCTCATTTGCATTTTTGAATGGCCATAATTTACATGCCCATTCTGAAAGGGAGGGATGTTGTGGCCACAGCCTGAGAGTGCTATGTGAACTTCAGATTTGAATATGAATATTATTTAATATGTGCTTTATATTCATATATATGTGCACATGAACATGACCTCTAAAGTCTATATGTAGAGATTATTTTGCAGAGAGTGATATGTATTTAAAATATATTGAATTTATTATAATACTTGAAGAACCCAATTTTTGCAGGGTATCATGTTTAAATGGACTGCTGCTTCCACAGAAAGATCCATAGACATCGTGGGGTTTTCATACAGTTTTTATAGTTTGCTCCTGCACTTACAGTGTAGGACTGGGGTCTAAGGCAAATCTATTTTCATAATAATGAATCCGTTTGAGCTCTTCACTTTCAGGTCTGTATTGTTTGTCTTTCTTACTATGTAATCAGAAATGGCTTGTCTGTTGCATTTGTCCTACGACTACGCATTTGTAGTACAGATGAATTGAATGTTAAAATGCATAGTTTTATGTAAGTGCAACTTGAAGAAATGTTATTATTGTGCTCCCTTGAAATAGTAGACTCTGCAGTTTAATCTTCCGTGGTCAATTTGTTATATGTCAAGTCAGAAATAAAATATACAAGTTAGCACATGCTCAAAATGTTCATGAAAGACGTATGATTAAGTTTAATCTCCAAGAAATATTATCGGAAACTGGAAACTTGACAATAATTTTCTTATTATATTTGGTGATGATAATAATATATTTCTATTTTCAGTTACCTGCCGTGGTTTGAGGTGTATTACAAGTTATTAAATACACTGGCAGATTATTTGGCTAAAGAACAGGTACTTATTGATACATGTTTACTTCTAATAAGATATTTTACTTGAAGGTAATTGTTATGATTTTAAAACCTAAAAAACTGTTTCATGCTGTCTACCTGGTTGAACAATGCACTCAACATTTGAAACAAAATTAAAATGTATTTTTAAAAACATTTTAAGTGGCCAGGAAATTTGGCATATCCCAAAGGAATTTTAAAAAAAATCTGAATAGGCTGCTTCCATTATTACATTGTTGTTATGTATTAATTTTAAAAAGCTGCTGAGAACATTTTATAGCAAAGTATCAGAGTCCAGCTGTAAATGAATCCTAGACTAAGTGTGAGCAGCATGTCAAGCTGCTGTTGAACAATATGTTGTTTATTGTTCAAATAGTTCCTGAAATTAGGGGTTTATCAGATACAAATGCTTTTTTCTGAACCACCTTAGATTTGATTTGCTACTTTACCCTTCATGCTAACTAAAAAGCTACTTCATCATACTGTCATCTTGGCTAGAAGGGGGAAAACTGTTGGCAGCACTCAGTGAAGATTCATGATAGTTCATTTTGCATATTTATGAGCAATTAGATATTTACACAGGAAAGAAAAAAATGACACTGGTCTATATTAAAAGTATTAAAGATTTCTACTTCAAGTATATTGGTGTACTAGATGGTAATTTTTGAAACAGAAAAGTTTAGCCATCTGCTGTTGGCTGTAAATACTGAGACTGCAAGAATAAACATGCAAAATTATATTAATCAGAAGCAGGTTAAGGAAAACTATAAGGCTGGGTCTACACTAGAAAGTTTTGTTGACAGATGGGGCCTCTGTCAGCTTAACTCAGGGAGCATCTACACAGTTACAGCATTCTGTCAACAGATTCTCGACATAACTCTGCATTTGCCTCGACAGTATTATTCCTCAAAAATTCGAGGTATAACAGTCTCTCGACAGAAGAGCACTGTAGACACGTCTGCAACAGAGAGGGCTTCTAGTTTCCAGTCAGCCCCCTTTGCAGAGCTGCCATTCTGCTTTCTGGCACCAGAGGGCAGTGCATTCTGGCAGCTCTCTGTCGACAGAGCAAGTTGTGTGTAGACGCAATCTGTTGACAGAGGTTCTGTTGAAATTTCCCTGTCGACAGATGCTTCTAGTGTAGACATAGCCTAACATTTTCAATATAAAGAAAATATAATAGACCAGTTGCATTAACTTAAGTAAAATAGAATGTTATGATCACTTAAGTGCAAATGTTAGTATATTAAGTCATTTTAAATTTTGTTTTGTCTTATTTTTACTATCATAATACAATTTTTTATTGAGGTCATGCTTGAATGATGAAGTTTATGCAGGGCAAGGACTGTTTTTATCTTTGAGTTGTTTTCAATGCTTATTGGCACTAAACAAATAAATAGTTGTTCAATATATAGTAAAGCTGCAATGTTATGATACAGGTTGAACCTCTTTAGTCTCATACACTCTGATATGGTAACATCCATGGTCTGGCATGATTTTAGTTGTCCATGCCCATGATGAGTAGACATCTGGCTAATTTTCCCATGGTCCCATGTTGTTTGTTGACAGTCACCATTTCTGGCTCTTAGTATTATATGCTGTTATTTAGGTGTAATTTACCCCTAAATGTCTTCTAAGAGTCCAGTAAGCAGTGGACGTGTTAGTAATTCTTGTAGACAATAATGACCTTCCGTGGTCCACCACATTCTATGGTTTGGCACCAATCGGATCCCAAGGGTGTATGTCAAAGTAATCTGTGGTTTAGTGGAACAGAAATTTTTTTAAGTGAAAACAGAAAAGCAGTCAAGTAGCACTTTAAAGACTAATAAAATAATTTATTAGGTGAGCTCACCTAATTATTTTGTTAGTCTTTAACGTGCTACTTGGCTGCTTTTTTTGTTTTCATAGTATATAGACTAGCACGCCTCCCTCTCTGTTACTATTCAACATTTTAAGTGAAAGTATTTGGTGGACTGCCTCATCCCATCTCTTGGACTATAAATCTATTATAAAGCTGCTTGTTGTTTTTGTGACCCAGCCAAAGGTAATTTATGCACCAAGATGAAAGCCCAAGGCCTTCTTTACTAAAGCCTAAGTAACTCCACTCATCTTTTGCACAGAGAGATGGCAGTCTTCTGCAGACAAATTGTATCAGTGTATATAAAAGGTGAATATACAGTTCTGCTGATATTTCGACTATTTCTCCACATTCAGTTTGATCTAATTAACCAAACTATTTTAAAATATTGCAGGTTATTGCATTTTGCCAGTTCAATTTAGGACTGAGTTTATGAATATAAACATCATCATCAAGGCTTCATTACCACTTCTAATACATTTCCACTCTGGAAACCAGTTTGTGATACCCTAAACAGACCCAGTAAAACAGATGTCTTTGAGTCGTGTTTGCCCAGCATCTTTGTTTACTTTTCAAACACATGCCATCTATATGGTACTGCTCTGCCTAATTATTTTTGTGTTATGACATTTTGGGAAATTCCAAGGCACTATCCCATTGTTGCTCAGTAGAAGTTAGAGTTCCTGCCCGATGTGTAGTGCCACAAGCAACCCAAAGGGAAATACATCCTTTGATGTACTGTTATATACAGAGTTAGGAGGAAAGAAGACAGCCATTTCAGTAACACAAATATGGTCTTGTTCTGAGAGAAACTTAAGTATAATAGCCTTGTTGGGTCACAGAGAGACAATCATATGCCAGCTTTTTAACTGCAGTAGTTATTAAACTTGTGCTATACTTGTGGACAGATCCAAGCCATATGTAGAACCCATCCTATCTGCTTGATTATAAATGCAATTAAACATTGTGTAGAAAGGTTCCAAGGCTAATATAAAAGTGTTGTTGGGTCAAACTGTGTTAATACCATTTTTTGCTTGAACCTTTTAAAAAGGTAATGTGGTTAAATTATATGTGTATGTCGGGAACTGTAGAGTAAGAAAATAAATGTTACAGAAACTGACTTCAAAGACTGAATGAAATGATCATTCTCTGAGTCATGAAAGTTGATTGTGCTTGTACTTTAAAATATGGCAGTTGCAGTATGAGATGGAGTTATTGTTAACTAAAAGAAAAGAAATTTGTTAAAATGGAATAGATATTATTTGTTTATAATTACTGAGTAATTCCTTTTTAAATGTTTATTGTAGGAAAACGACTTGAATGATGTGCTAAAATCACTGTATAGCCACCCTGTGCCAAAGCCAAACACTCCTATCAGTTTAAACGTGGTAGGTTGCCTGTGTTATTTCTCTTTATTGTGGGGGAAAAAAAATTACAGATTCTTGTGGTCAAAAATCCTAGGCAAAACCTTGGCATTTAAATTATTAATATATCAGTAAATTTTGTCCTATTGTTAAATGGCCTGCCACACTGTGTTCCTATGTCCTTTACTGTGTGAAAATGTGGGTATATCTGTCTTTACAGACTCTAACCCTGAATTATCAGTAATTGAGGTTTGCTTCACAAGTCACAGGGCAAGCCACCATAGCAAATGGCCATGCTTCTTCCTATCTTACTTACGGCCAGCTATCTTAGATGAGTTTGTCTATTTATTCCTACTGTGGATTAAGTTTTCCTCCTCTCAGCATCTGAGTGGGGAGAGATACAAGACTCGACATATGTCAGTCTGAGCTTTGCTTTTTCACTGTCTGCCAGTAGTTGCCTACCTTCTCCCTTTGTGCTTGATTATGCCAGGGTGGAATGTAGAAAAGGATACGAAAGGCTTTACTGAATTGTGTAAGGATTTCTGCAGGTCCAGATCAGTGGATTTGCACTCAAGTTTTTCTCTGTTACGTAAGGTAGAAATGTGTCCTAAAATTATAGCAGATTATGGTTCCCCTGGGAAGAGCAAAGTGTTGCACACATCACTTACAGTTGTCATCTTGAATTTGCTTTTTAAAGAGTACATCTTCCTTAGGGTTAAATTTCAGGCTTAATATTTGTTGTGGGTGAAATGGTGTTTGTGAATGGAATGCTAAAGTATATGCTAGTTGGGTAGAAAAATAAATCTGTATGCCAAATGTGGACAATTTGATGTTAAAATGAGCACCACAACTTTTACAGTTGTTAATGTTTTTTGTATTTCGAACTTGTAACATTAATGTAGCATTAGGTTCTAAGCTTTTTCATAAAACATATAGTATTTCAGTTTTATATTAGAATTTTTGGGGTAATATTTTCAATTGACTCAATATGAACTGTCCTTAAAATGATTGGCATCTGGTTCTTGACAGCACCTGAATTAGCAACATTAGGGTGTTTTTTTTTTTAAATATGCGTCTCCATCGTTGAGAAGTTTAACCTAAAATTAAATTTTAATATTGCCTGGATAAAACAATGTTTTATGATTCTTCTGTTGGCCTGTTGTACAGTTCTTGGAGCATCTTTCATTTCCCATGATCAGTGTTACTTATCCACATGTAAGGAAGTGACTACAAATCAGAGGGGCTTTTCCCTGCTTTGCAAATAATTGTTTCTCAAATGATTATATCATAGGTAACAGGACAAAAAGTCAAGTTTCTTAGATTCATGGAATTTAAGAATTGATGGGACTGCTGGAACATCGGGGCGAGTGAAAGGCTCTTTGTGGCTCTACTGCCACCACTGAAACGATGGAACTCAGTTCAGTAGGTTTAATGGCTGGATCCCTCCCACCACCCTGCTGGCCATTAGCGTCAGCAGGGCAGGGAGCTGCAGAGGAGTTTTCTCACAGAACCCTTATTATCACTTTGCAGAACCCCAGGGTTCTGCAGAACCCCATTTGGGAAACACTGATCTAGTCTGATCACCTCTGTGACATAGGTCATAGGACTTCTCTAGAGTAAGTCCTACACGATGTTTTTCAGAAAAAATCCAGTCTTAATTTAAAAATTATCAGTGATGGAGAGTCTACCTGGTCTCTTGATAAGTTGTTCAAGTGCCTAATTACTTTCACTGTTTAAAAGTTGACATCTTATTTCCAGTCTGAACTTTATTTAGCTATGAGTTCTACCATTTGAGTTATTTTGTGGGGTTTTTTTTTGCTAGAATGCATGGCCATTACTGAATATTTGTTCCACATGGAGATACTTGTACACTGTAATAACCCCATAACCATCTCTTTGTTCAGCTAACTAGATTGTGCTTAAGTCTGTTCCTATACGGCATGCTTTATAATGCTTCAGTCATTTTTGTGGTTCTTCTCTGAACCCACTCCATTTATCTTTCCTGTTTTATGCATCCAAAGATTTCATTAGACCTTTTGGCCACACTTGGAGCTCGTGTTCAGTTGATTGTTGACCGTAACCCAGAATCTTTTTCAGAATCACTGCTTCCCAGGGTACTGTCCCCTCTCTTGTAAGCATGACGTATCATCTTTGTTCCTAAAAGCATACATTTACATTGTCATATTCAAATGCATTTTGTTTGCTTGTACCCAGCTGATCCAGATTTCTCTACGTTATTAACCTATCTTCTTCATTATTTACCCCCTCCAAAATTTTGTCACTTGCAAATTTTGTCAGCAATCATTTTATCCATTTTTCCAGATCATTAACAAAAACATTAAATGGTATAGGGTCAAGAACTGGTCCTATTGTTAAGTTTTTTAATAAAGTCCAACGGCTAGGTAAGCACAGACACAGCACACAATGTAATCAGATATTGTATTCTGTCAACCAACAAAATCTTAAAGTTTGCTTCATCACCCTGAAAATACATTTTATACCCTGCCATTTTATCCATGTGTTTTCTGTTGATCTGTTAAATGGTGTTCTAGTTAATATTAGACAACATATGAGGCTTGCATGGGTATTTAGAAGGTCAGAACCTGAAATTTTACTGATTAAGCCAGTTGTCATTTTTCTAAAACAATTATTGCTTGTGAATGAGATTTATCTTTTTCTCTCAATGTTGCATAAGAATCAAGAGATGTGTTTTGTGAGTGAGAAAGTTATGAAAAATCAGCCCTACCTAGTATTGGTGAGTTCAAAAGGACTGGCTACCTAAATCTGACTGATGAAAAAAGTAATTCCATTTTTCTGTTGATTTCACATATATCTGTGGGAAGATGATGATTTTGTGGCTCTCCAGTCTGAAAAATCAAACTTTATTAACATATTTCTGTTTATAGTAAGCTTATCGCAGAACTGCAGTCAGTATGTGTGAATTATAATCCTACTACAAAAACAAAAGAAAAAGAATAAGCAGTCCTGTGGCATCTTAAGCTACATCTACACGGCAAAGCTATGTAGCTACTCTGTGTCTTTGACATTCACCTGTCATTTCAAAATCCTTACCTTGTCAAATCTTTTTACAACTTTCCCTTTGTTTTTTGTGGTAGCTTACTTTTAATACAACGTTGTATTGTATTTGCTTGTTTGTTATCCGCTGATTCCTGATTATACAATGCTGGTTCCCGATGGGTTGTGTGGTTGACTGGTCAGTTCATAATTCTGGTATAGGTTGAACCTCTCTCATACGGCATCCTCAGGACATGATCAGTGCCTAATGGGAGAATTTGCTGGACCACAGGAGGTTAATGTTGTCTAGCACGTTATCAATACTTCCACTGCTAACTGGGCTCTTAGAAGACATTTTGGGGTAAATTACAGCTTAACAACAGCACAGCACACTGAGAACCAAGACTGGTGACTGGAAACAAGCTTTATGGGATCATGGGAAACTTGGCCACACCCATGATAAGTGATTGTCCAGCTCACAAAAATCATTCCGCATTGCAGATATTTCCGGATGAGAGCATCCATATAAGAGAGGTTCAACTTGTATTTGTAACTCTGAGATTCTGCTGTAATAGATCGTGGCTGTGGCATCTGGTAGTAGTTGGCTGATGGCTTCCTGTAGTACATCTCTGCTGTTGTGCTCACTGAATTTATTATTATTATTATTGTTATTATTATTATATTTAAATTATAAATATTAAAAAGTTGATTGTTTCACTTCTAAGTTAATACTGAATAATATTCTGTGGCCTTAAACGTGTGTGTACCTGTGTATGCATGAGGGAAGGACAGTGAGGAGAGAGGGCAAGAGAATAAAGTGATATAAACAGAAAATGGGATTTTTTTTTCCCATTGGTCTGTGTGTATTCTTAGTCTTGGCAACTGGAAAAATGTTTGCCTTTCTTTACTATATTAATGCAAATTTATGTCACAGTTTATTTATTGTAAATGGGACCCAGTATTCATCTGTTACATTTGTTTTGTGTAGCTAGCATTTAGACTTTTTAACTAGTGTTAAATAAACTAATTATTGTGAAGAGGAAAATCTGGTTTTTAAGTCCATCAGTTTGGTGCAGTAAGATCTTCCTACATATATGTAATAAATAGCATTAATAAATAACATTTGCTTTTAAACACCAACTACATTAAAATTATGCATAATCAGTTCTAGATAATCTTTCTGAAGTTTGATTAGAAACGCTTATTTTTATATTTGTGTTCAGTTATGTATGCAGGTACATCTAAAACCAGACACAGTTGTTTTAAATTGTAGATTACATATTTACTAAGAAAACGGGATAAAGTTCTTTCTCCTACAGATTTAGGATAAAATATTAAAGATATGTTAAATTTATCTATTGAAGTCTCTGGATTAAAATAAATTAGTGAAATACACCTGTACTGAGTTTAATTCGGTCTCTATTTACATTTGAATGGTGCTCAGCCATATGTATATACACAGAGAGAGAGGGAGAGAGCGAGAGACATGTACACACACATATATTTGTAAAAAGTAAAGTAATCTTTTCTTGAATTTCTGTTTAAAGATTTTTGTGTAATAGAGCAGAACTCTACCTGTAATAATATTCTTTCTATCTTAATGAATAAGGTGAATGATTTTTCCTCTTTAATCTAAATTTAGATTTTGTTATTCTATATATTTTTGTTGGGGGAAATAATTTTTCATAAAGTCTTAATCATTAGTCTCAAATTGAATCTGCTGTTTCGTATATTAACTCTTGGCTCAGTATTTAAAATATGCACAATTTCAATGTGACTGTACAAAAATGTTGTACTGATGCATGATTTGCTGAATCACAAATTCTTTTCTGGTGTTTTGGTCTTTTTTATTTTATAATGTGCATGCGCGCACGTACACACACACAAAAATGTATATTCTTGGTCTCATTCTGCACAAACATTAATTTTGCTCCCCCTTCCCCATTTATTAGCATTCATACTTCGTTACTCCTGATGTAACTGGATTACCAACAATCCCAGAAAGTGTAAGTATGTGCTTTTTTTTTTTTTTTTTTTAATTCTGACTAGCAGTGTTAACCTTGTTCCATGGTTTGCCTGAATTAAATTTTTAGTTATGGTTCATGGTTGGGATTACAAATTTAGGGCCTTATATTGCTTTCCACAGCAGATTATTGGTATCAACAGGAGGTATTTTTACAAAGAATAAGAGGAAAACACAGCTTTTGTCTAATAACAGATGCTTTAGTAAGAGAAACAATGCTGCGTTCAATAACATATAGTGGTAAAGGAATTATATTAGGTATTTTTATGACTACCACTGTTTCGGTACATAATTTGACCATTTGCACATTCAGATATCTAATTTTGTGCGTGCATTTGCCTACTACTCATGAATCTAAATTATTTGAATATATGCTCACTTCCCCTCAAAATTGCATAATTTAGTGCCAGAATTAACATCCCATTGAGAAGAATGGAAGCAGTTTATTTTTCTGAACGCTGCTGTTATCAAATTACCAATAATATACATGACCATATTTAGAAGGTCATCTTGACAGCTCTAATGATTAAAAACTTTCTCTTTGTTTAAATGAAGGTTTGCATTCTACAGAATTCATGTATGTGATAGAGCAGGGGTGAACAAACTTTTTATGTCAGGTCTCACTTTTTGTCTAATGTAATCCAAAACAAAGGACATTACAATTATGTTCATATGAAAAAAAAAACACTTTCAGCATGTGTAAGAAAATAAGAATACAGAATGTAAAACTTTATTAATAGGTATGTAAATGTGAATACATGTACATAAAAGCAGTAACATATTTCAACATTTTTAATGGGTTGGATCAGCCTGCGACCTAGCAGCCAATCATACAGCTGCCCCCTGATGAAATTTCATGCCCCCCTGAAGGGCCCTGCCCCCCCCACTTTGCTCATCCCTGTGACAGAGGCCAGATAACTACATTGAGTGGGCTGCAAACATACTCTCTGTGTGATCTGCAAGTGTTTACTTGACTGTGTGTTTAATCACGGAAAGTGTAGCTTATTTAAATAGCTCACCTTCTTTAAATCTTGCATTTAAATATGCAATCAAGGGCATTCATGATATAGAGGGCCATTTGCTACAGTTTTGGAATGATGGTGTCCTCCCCCTTCCCAGAAAATTAAGTCTGCATGGTGGAAGGAAGAAATTATGTGTTGCATATAGTAGAGTATTGATTGATTCCCTGAAGTATTTCAGTTCTGTGCCTGTGGTTGATAGCTGCTGTGGTTTATGTGAAAGGTATGCATTTTTATATGGTTCATAGAAAGGCAAGGCAAGAAGAGGTGTCTTTCCCTACAATCTTTTCCCAGATATTTCATTCATAAGAGTATGAGAAGAAGTAATAAGGTGCTGTGATTTTACATGGGGAGCAAATAGGTGGTGGTAAACATTAATAATAAATAATTATTTGCTGTGACTCTTAAAGTGTTGCAGTGAAGATTGACTTTTAAAATATAAATAAATCTCTGACTGATTTTAATTAAAAAAAAAACAACAACCCAAAACCAAAAAACCTCTACAGTATATATTGGCAATGAAATTGATCTGATGAAGTGGGCCTGTCCCATGAAAGCTTATCACCAAATAAATAATTTTATTGAAGTGCTACATTTCTGCTGCTTAGTTTTGTTGGAGTATAGACTAACACTACTCCCTTGCTGTTACTATACAGTATATAGAGTATTTTGTTGAAGTGAAAGGCTAGATGTATGTTTGGCTGTTATGCAGCTTCAGCAACACAGCCTCAACCACCACATAAATAAGATGCTGTGCAGTTAGTCCTTGGCAAATTAGAATCAATCCAGTTTTCATGGCACACATCTCTCTCAGATGGGATATGGATATGCTGTTCAAGAGCCACGGTTCCTTTCTTTGCACAAAAGTTTGGGTCTTTGCAGCCCTTGCCCATATTTCTTTCAGCAGCTCTGAGACCTGAGACCCCAGGGCCAGATATTACTTTTTAGGCTTTCTCCTGGGATTTATTTGGCAGTGAGCTCTTCACACAGTTGCATCCTCATGCTTTGAAAATGTCAACGCCTTATCACGTAATTGACTCACTTTGCTTTTTCTGTTCTACATCACAAAGTACAGTCACAAAGAAGAAGGTAACCATTCTGATCCAAGTCAAATTTAAACAAATATTTAAGGTTTAAATGCAGCATTATCCCATTTTACCCCTCTCTGTAGGACCTACACAATCTTGCTCCTGCTAACCCTTAAAGGAGGTGATTGTGTTCAGCATCTTTGTCTCAAGAGGGAACAAAATGGCAGAGGGACTCAGCATCTTCTCTTACCTTCCTCAGTACACTTAGGCTGTGTCTACATTAGCCCAAATCAGCAGATAGGAATACGGGGATTTTGATGTTCCTGGGGCCCTTTTGCATAGGGCGCCTGTCTGGGCAAGCTGGGCGGCAGCGAAAAGTGGCAATTTTGAAGAGCCATGGCTGGCGGCATGCTAATGAGGCACTGAATATGAATTTCACTAGTAACGAGGTGCATTTCATTAGTAGTTGGGCGCTGAATATGCATTTCATTTGCATGGCCACTTTGAAGATTTGGGCTAGAGTAGACGTAGCCTTAGGGTGCTGAGCCATAGAACAATGATATTGTTGTGTGCATATTAGCTACAGAGTAAGGCTGATTGTTCAAGTTACCACTGAAAACACAATTGTCTGGGACACATGGCAAGGTACAGACACATATCTTATGGTAGCTAGATACCCCATGGGTATAGTTCTTTATGTCAAAATGGCTGAGAACTTAAAAATTCAGTGGTAGCAGGTTGAGAATCCCAATGACATTTTGAACAAGAACTGCCCTGAACAACATTTGTACCTATTTCCACTGCTTCACACTGACTCAGTAAAGATTTTAAACTTTAGTGTGACATATTCAATGACATACCGAAAATCTTATTCTGATTACACGTCTGGCTGCACATAAATGAGGAAGAATTTACTAGTGAGGTAAGTTGGGTGAGGTAATATCTTTTACTGAATCAACTTCTGTTGTCTCAGAGTGGTGCAGCCATGTTAGTCTGTGAGAGAGGCTAGCTTTCAAGTTTACAGAAATTGATCTAATAAAAAGTTATTATCTCCTTCCACCTTGCCTTTTTCATATCTAGGGACCAACATGACTACAATACAGCATACGATGAAGAATTTATTAGTGGGAATTCAATAGGATTGTTATTAAGTATTTGTGAATGCTTTTGTATGTATTTTACAGAGCAGTACATTTTTCAATATATTAATGGCCCAAGATGTATTCATATTAAAAGCTCAAAGTATACATAAATATAAATAGCTATTTTAAAAAGAACTTATTCAAAGTTTCCATGTCTCCAAATTTGTTGAAAGTACAAAGTTCCCATCATCCAAAAGGATAATTAAATATTCAAAATATAGAGACAATCTTAAAGTTAATTTTACTTTGTGTTTAAAATGGCAAAGAGTTGTATGAATAAAGATATTTAATGAGCAGACGTGTCTCTTGGCAGGATTGATTTTCATTTGTATTGTGATAAATTGTTATAAATAATGTACAAAATGCTCCACTCACTTGCCGTTAACATTTCTTTTTTTTTTTTTAATTTATTTAAACAGAGAAACCTTACTGAATATTTTGTTGCTGTGGATGTGAACAACATGCTGCAACTTTATGCCAGTATGTTGCATGAGAGGCGCATCATTATTACCTCTGGCAAACTAAGCACTGTAAGTACTTCACACATCTCCTTTTAAGTATAATATATTGAGCATTTCATAAAAAAGACCTGCAGACATCTGCAGATTTAGATATGTTCCATGTGTACTTGTAAGACAATATCTGCATACTTTTTGATATATGGTTTTAATCTGGTTCTTGAAGTACAAAAGTCTGATTTATGTAGGACCTACTCAGATACATTAAGTCAGGTTAATTATTTTTTTCTTATCAGGACATGAGAGTTCTTTAACTCTCCAGAGTTCATTTCTGTGCCTGTTACCCTATAAAAGAATTCTTAAGGGCTATTATAAGATCTTTATTATTCACTTGTGGCTTATTCCATTGGAGCTACTTGAAGGAAATCAAGGGGCCATGATAATAGCTGCTATCCTAACCTGGTAATAGGTAGATTCATCTTTGTTACAAAGTAGTGGCTTGGGGTGAATACTGTAATAGCTCTGATTTGGAAAAGCTTTTGTGGCTGATAATAATTTACAACTCAAAATACCATTTTTAATACAGGTTTTAGGATATTGCCCACAGTGAAATGTTTTTTCCTTATGTCAGTTAAGACTGGAGAAATGAAAGAATGTCTATGTTTGGTTACAAAACATATCTGAATATTCAGATATTCTTTTGTTTTAAACTACACAGAGTAAAGGTTGAGGCTTTGCAATTTTCTTACAGTTTGATGCATCCTCAGGAGCTTAACTCAGGTTGCAAGTGACTATGATTTTACAGACAAATTTGCGTCATAATATTTATTCGTTGGTTAGTACCTTTATTCTTTTGTTAAAACTCAGTCACAGAAAATCCTTTTATTTCTTTAAAGCGGTGCTGTATAAAGCTTTTTGTCTGAAATGTGTTCCATAGTAGTAGTAATTCAACATTACCAACTTTACTGAAGAGTATGTGAACAGTTATTTTATTTTGCTTGGGAGTGGGATTTAGATGCAATTTTAAAAACACAATTTGGAACAACATTTTGAAGAGTTACAGATGAACTATTTTGTTTCTAAAAATATATGGTGTATAGAGAGTAATTTAAATTCCGTTGAGCCAAGAATGAAATGTTGTGGGGTGGGAAAAACTCAGCTGTATTGCCAAAGGGTTCTGGAAAGTAGGAGCAGTTCCTATTATTAAAAAAGAAAACCAAAACCTTACTAGTCCTCAAATACACAACTTGTTGTGTGGGCTGCTGTACCGTGTAGAATCCCGAGTGACTTCAGTAGGTCTGCATGCAAGCACTGCAGTTTGCTTACAGGCTGCAGGAGCAGGGCCATCCTAAACAATCCATTAAAATGGTACTGAAAGAATGATGTGTAGTTTTTAGAAAGCAGTTGATATAAGTACAGTAATTTTGTGTAAAAAAAAAAAAAACCAACCTATTCAAATCCCAGTGCTTTCGACTTTTAAGAGCTAGATGTTTTCCTTTAAATTCAGAATAATCTAGAATTACCCATTTCACTCATATAGTTCCACATTTATTTCAGTTTATCAAAAATACATCCATCAAGAATAGTGGGTACACATACAAACATTTTCAATAGGAGATGAAAAGTAAACAGTTTGAACTGATGTCCAAATACAGAAGTTTTCCCCGAGACCTGTTCCCCAAACCAAGTTTTCATATCCTGATCTTCCCATAACTTCACTCATTGTGTTATTTCTTTATAGTCCTCCTTTGTACTTTGACCTAGTTTCCACTTTCTATGAAATTTCTTTTTTATTTTTAGGTCATTCACGATCTCCTGGTTATGCCAAGCTGGTCTCTTGCCACACTTCCTATCTTTCCTCTGCAGAGGAATGGTTTGCTTTTGCATCCTTAGTAATGTCGCTTTGAAAAATTCCCGACTGTCTTCCACTGTTTTTCCTTGTAGTCTTGCTTTCCATAGAACCTTACCTAGTAGCTCTCTGAGTTTACTGAAGTCTGCCTTCTTGAAATCCACTGTCTTTATTTTGCTGTTCTCCTTTCTATCACTCCTTAAAATCATGAACTCTTGTCATTTCATGATCACTCTCGCCCAAGCTGCTTGCCACTTTCAAAGTCTTAGCCAGTTTCTCCTTATTTGTTAAAATCAAATCTAAAACAGTTCACTTCCTGAAATAAAAATGGTGTCCAATGCATTTCAAGAACTCGTTGGATAATCTTTGCCTTGCTGGGTTCTTCTCCCGACAGATGTCTGGATAGTTGAAGTCCCCACCAAGTTCTGTGCTTTGGATGTGTTTTTAACCTCTTAATTTGAATTTAGTCTCCAGAAAATGGATTGTGATTTTCTTTTATATGTAACCATTTGTTTCTAATATTTTTACTTTCTATCACTTGAATTTTTGTTTTTGATCATTTATTTTTGTTTTTACTGTTCATGTCTGTAAGTGCTTTGGTATTAAGCAAAGTGATGATTCTAAGTTGATTCTTGCAAGCTGGTGTGTGCTATCCATTTGGGAATTGCAAGCCTGGTAATTTTGTAAATGTTCAGTGGACTGTAGGGAACGTTCCAATACTTCAGGGGCTTGTATGTTCCTGTTCCTACTTGTACAGTGGCAGGGGAAAAAGGGTCAGGCAGCTAAATGCTGTAGTATCTGAAGTTTTTGATTACTTTAAAGATGCAGCCTCATAAAAAAGTGCATTGCAATGATCCATTTATGAAATGACATAGACTATGGCAGATTGTTACTAGAAAGAAAATGTTGCAAATTCTTGATCTACTGTATGTGAAAAGATAGTTTTGTCCACATAGCAAGGCCATCCCAAAACAGCTGGAGATACAATAAAATCACCACGTTGTCTGTCCAAGTAGCAGAGGACAGACAAATTCCAATGTATGAGGGAGCTGATATCACTTCCTCAGTTTCTTCTGGTTGTTTTTCCCAACCAACCAACATTATCAAACTCTTAAATGGATTAAATTTTAGGCAGGTGGCCCATTCCAGGGCATGGTACTGGTAAAGACAATGTTCTCTCTCAATTTCCTTTGTGCTGAGTGGGCCAACTCCACTGTTACATTTACGTCTGTGGACAAACTTATATTTTATTATTAACTAAAAGAAAAAAAAGAAGAGAGAGAGAATTTTATGAGAGAAGAAAAAATGGATTGCAAGTGCCTTGTAGAAAGATTACAGTCTAGTGTATAAATGAGTATTCCAGGGCTGTTTAAGATCTGGATTATGTAAATTAGTACCCAAGGACTTTAAAATGCATTATATTGATGGTACTCTGAGTAATGGTACTCACAAACAAAACGGGTGCAATAATTAATGAAAACAAAAAAGGAAAAAAAAGTCACATAACAGAGTTTTGAAAATTGGCTTGTATAATTGTTGCTCCTACAGGTGTTTTAGGAACATCTGTATCATGTTCAGGAGCTTCAGCCCTCAAGGAAGAAATTCTGTCATCTTCTCTTAGGACATCTGTCTCCTCCACCCCCTCTCCTTATCCCTACCTGTTGGCGTGGAGCAGTGGGTGCTGACATGTGAACCTGCCAAAGGAGAAGAAGAAAGCCCCCTGCTACTTGTTTGTGTATGTGCTACTTATTCAGGGTACTTTTTGCCCCCCATCCTTTGTTGTCCTGCTATTTTCCTCTCTGCTATTTTCTGGTTGCACGTCTCCCTGTTTCTTAACTGTGGTTTGTATCCCATCCTGATTTTGCTTGCCTGCATCTCCTTCCACTGCTTCCACCTGTTCGATTTCCCTGTGTGTGCAGTTTGACTTTGCTGTATGAATTCAGGCCAACCCACCGCACCAATTTGCTCTCCTTGCATTCTGGTTGCCCCCATTAATAACAAGGAGCCAGTTAAGTGAGGGTAAAGTCAGGGCCTTGGCTTCAGCAGATGTTACTGAGCGTGCTCAGCTTGCCCAACCAGGATCAGTAACAGCAAAATATCAAGTCATACCAAGCATCAATTTGTGCTACTACAGCTATGTGATGTGTGGTGGATACAGACCAGGTGTGATACAGAACAGTTGCTTTGTTGTGCATGTGTGCAGTTTACGGGGAACGTTGTGCAAAGACTTTGTAAAGTGCTCAGCCACTGCACTAGTGCAGTCTGTCAAAATAGAGATGTAGACTTGACTGTCAGTGACATAATGTACATTACCTCCCCATCTCCCATAACAGCCTCTCTTACACACGGAATAGGAGTGATGGTAGTTATTTACTCTGTACTGCGTCTGTCTGTCTGTCTCTCTCTCTCTCTCTGTGTACACGTACGCATCAATTTTTCTATGGTTCAGAACGACGTTTGCTTTTTTGGTGTTATTAATACATTGCTTTGTTAAAATGATTGACTGCTGGATTAATTATGCATGTGCCTTAAGAAAAAACATTCAACATAGTCTCTACATGAATAATGTGAATGCCAGATTTAGTTCTCTTGGCTATTGCATGTTTAAAATATGTTGTTGACTGCACTAAAATGGTATCTCTTTGATATTCCTAAAATTAAAGTTTGATTCTTAAGCAGACTTGTCTTTCAGAGGTAATGATATCAAAAACATTTAACTGCTAAGGGACTTGTTCCTTTTTTGGGAGGGTTAACTTAATACCAAGTGTTTATGACAGTTCATGAAGATTGGGTTGTGATATCACCTCCAACTTATCAGCTCTGTTTTGGTTCGCTGTCCCAGGGCAGTAGGACTGATAACAAAAAGCATAATTCAGTGACTCTTTACCCTTTTGTGAGGGATGCAAACTCCCTTGAATATATCTGGAAAAAATTCTTTTAAACCTAGCACTTCTCTGCTATAAATTTGATGAGTTTGTAGTATTCAAGATATAGGATTGGCCCTGGTATGAAAGCAAAAGAAAAACACAATATTGTATGTTAAAAAAAAAAACAGTTTACTTTGAGGGTGGAGAGGATTTAGAAAAGAGGGTTAAATCAAGAAGTTTAAAATAAGCCTGTTCAGTTGCTAAGTGGGCCACTTGAATTTTTAATCTGTTTTGTTTGAAAAGGTTTAACTTTGTGAAATGCTTGCATTTCATTCCCAACCAAGCAGGCTTCTGTTTTGTATGCATCTTTTCATAATTGCAACTCCTTTTACTCTTCTGACTGTTTCTGTAAATTTATTTGCTATGATTATTCTATTTTTTTAAAAACTCCCTGTGCTTGAATATGAATAGCAATTTGCATGAGGAGCACAGTGTAGATGGAAACTTCCTTGCAATCAATTCTGTTAGAGTTAACGGTTATTATTTGTCTTAACTGTTAACTCTTTTACGAGTACAGCTTTCCACCTCCTTTTGATATGGCTGTCATCAACCTTGCAGCTTGCCTGGATCTTAATATTAGAGTGGGTTAGATTCACCTTAGCTTTGGGATCATGTTCTATAAAATCTTTGTGGCAAAAACACTTTCTCTTTTTTCTCTGTTAACTATAAAAGAAAAGCACATTGTTTCAGAATGAGTAATTGAAATATGTGGAATTATTGACAGGTTATTTTTGTTGTTGATTTTCTTTTATAAATTAGTGGACTGGTCTTGATGTAATGTTAAAATATTGAATATTTTCATATATTAGTATTTTTGCATCCACAGCTATATTTGTATGAATTGTTTTAATAATGACACAAGGATATAATAGTTTTAATGCAGTTTACTTTTATTCAGATGCTCCATAAATTATTAAATTAGTGTGGAAGCTTTCTAGTAAGCCTGAACTAGCACATTGAATTTATGCATGCTGTAGGCAGGCCCTAGATGTTTAGGCCCCAAGTGAACCTGCTGTGGTAGTCTACCAGAACATCATACTATAGTCTCATGCATTCAAAGCAAAGGAATAAATCATGATTTTACAACAGTGCATCAGTTGACTTATTGCTGTTTTGTGACCGGAGGTAGGAAGGATTGCTGTTTAAAGCCATGTCATCGGTTCTCAAGTCAGTCAAGCATGAAGGCTTGTCATATGCTTCTATAATTGTACCTCACCAGACTTTCTCTAACTAGTCAGCTGGGGCTGTGCGTTTTGTCTCAAACACTCAGCTGGCCAGCATCTGACAGAAGCTTTCTCATCATGCTGTCAGTGATATGTTAACTAGAGTGTAACTTTTGTGGCCTGAAGCGGCTTCACTTTAAAGCAATGTCTAAATATTATCTCATTTTGACCAGAGTTTATTTTAGGTAATGCTACACTTATAAGTCTATAAGTACTGTAGTTAAAGTTTTGACTACAGTCTCTGGGTATGTCTACACAGTAGACTTATTTAAAAGTAAGCTATCCCAGAAGAACATGTTTTAAAATAATGCTGCTGCGTGCAAAATGCATTTCAAAGTAGCACTTAGCTATTTCAAAATACACTGTCTACATACACAGAGCCAGTTTTGAAACAGAACTATTGGATGGACTATGACTTATTTCGAAATAGGCTCTATTCCTTCTCTAAACAGCCCTGAAATAGTGTTTGCATTGTGTAGTTGCTGGAATAATTATTTTATTTCAAAATAACTTTGCTGTGTAGACCTGTGAGCCCTTGCTGGGAAACTTACATATAAAGAAATGTGTTAGCAATATTTTTATTATGTTCATAATAGATGCAACGTTTTGCCGGTACTTGACTGTGGCTCCTTTTTTTTTTTTCCACCTTTACATGAAAAGAGAGCAGCCCTACTCAGTCACTGACTACAGCATAGTTAGTTGGATTGAACGGGGTCTTTTGAATCACACTGAGTCCATATGGATTACTTGTGTCTATTAAATTCTATTCAGGTCTCTTTCCTTGACAGTCATCATGTCTGTAGTCAACCAGAGACTGGGAAGACAAGATGACTCCTTCGAGGATGTGCTGCAGCTGACCAGCTGTTTGGAATGCAAAGAGCAATGTCCTTACCTTAAATGTTAAGTGCATCATCTTTGTGCATTACCTTGCTGCTTCCTCAACTGACCTGAGAAATGAGTTTTATGAATTCGTTCCCAAATTAACGTGTTCCTAGGTGGTGGACTACTGAGTCCAAAGCAAGTTCATTGTCTATTTTTGCCTTTCCTTTAATGGCTCATAGGCTGAAAGTTCATTCTTGGTCATGTTTAAAGACTAAAGTTACATCTACAGTACCCAGTAGATTGACTCAGTCAGTGTTGATCTTCTGGGCTTTGATTTCACATGCCTACTGGGGATGTGCAAAATCAGACTATCGGGGTCAACAGGCAACCCTTGTTTTTCAATCGCCTCAAACTCTGACTGGGAGCTTCTCCCATCAGCTTCCTGCAGTGAGGCTGGCCAGATAAGTCGCTCATAGATACATTGATTCCAGCTACCCAAATGCCATAGCTGGAATTGCATATCTGCGATTGACTTTATAGTCTTGTGTAGACCTGGCCTAACTTCCAACCAATCCTATAGAGGAGCTATGGAGCATACAGTGGAAATCGGTGAAATGGGGTAAATAATTCACTTTTGTACCTCTCAATTCTTAATTGACTATTTGCAGGTATGTTCCTCAGGAATAAACTGAAGGAGCCAAAACATTACCTGGTGGTCAGCTCCAGTTTTGCCTGTATTCTGAGGAATTGCTGTAATGGTTCTGTGCCAGCAGGGTAATCCTACAACTGCAGGTTTTACTGTACTCTGCTGGTGGTGCAGTGCAATGTGGCTTCTCTTCATCTTAAAAAAACGTGTAAACTTTATAGCAGTGATTATGTCAAATACAATTATGATGATAATGTGCTGCAAAATATGAGCTAAGAGTGAAATCCTGCTTTAAAATATATGCACAAAATTCCAGTAAGATCAGTGGAATGTGTGTGAACTTATCTGGGGGCTGAATTTAGCCTTTCAAAGTAGTAAAGTGATATTAATTTGTTATCCTATTCATGAAGCATTGCAAAGATTTAACCAATATTAAGTGAATGCCCAGAAATCTCCTAAAAATAGAGACATAGCATTACCATTCCTGATGCCTGTGAACAAAGAACAGCAGCATTACAAAAACAAATGTAATTTTACAGGTGGGGAACTGACACACAGGCTGCATCTACACTAGCAGGTTCTTTCAGAAAATCTGACCCTTTTTCGAAAGAACACGTGGATCGTCTACACACAAAATAAACTCTTTTGATCTTCTTAGAAGCCCTCTTCCACTCCCGCATCAGGAAGAGCACCTTCTTTTGTGGGGAAAAATATGTGTAGATGCGCCACAGGCCCTTTTTTTGAAAGTGCAGTCCTCCTGGTGCCAGATTTTTCAATCCCTGGCCCATTCTTTCAAAAGAGCAGGAGTTGTGTGGATGCTCTCCGTTGAAAGAGTGGATTGATTTTTTGATCCACTTTTTCGTGTGTGGACATCCCTTGTCAAAAGAAGCTTTTTCAGAAGAGATCTTCTGGAAGAACTTCTTTCGGAAGATCATTCTAGTGTAGATGTAGCCACAGAGATTAAAGCCTATCTTATACTACCTCACATAGTCGATCTAAGTCATGCACCTTCAGCTTTGAGACTAATGTAGCTGAAATCAGCTTACTTAAATCTGTTGACCATGGAGCTTGTCTACACTTGCCCCCAGCTTCAAAGGGGGCATGGTAATCAGGGCCATGGAAGATTACTAATGAAGTGCTGCAGTGAATATGCAGCACTTCATTGGGCTAATTTTCCCCCAGAGGAACTTTGAAGCTTCAAAGTTTACTCTTCAAAATGTGCATGCCAGCACTTCAAAGTTTGAAGCTTCGAAGTTGCCGTGGGGGAAGGTTAGCCTAATGAAGTGCTAGTATTCACCACAGCACTTCATTAGTAATCTCCCATGGCCCTGATTACCATGCTCCCCTCGAAGATGGGGGCAAGTGTAGACACGACCATGATGTTTCCACTGCAGTGAATAGATGGCAGATGCTCTTCTGTTGACTCCACCTACTCTCTTTATTCTTGTGCAGAACCAGAGTCAGCAGTTGGATCGCTTGGCAGTTGATTTATCATGTCTATACTAAACATGATTAATTGACGCCTCCTGCCCCCACTGGATCGATTGCTGCCCATCAATCTGGCTGATAGTGTGGACATGCCCTAAATGACTTGCCTAAATTGACACCAAAGACCTGAGCAGAGCAGAAAATTGAATTTATGTCTCCTTAATCTTATGCTGGCATCATGGTTACTTGATTAACCTTCCTGTCTTTGCAAAACAATAGTAAGATGAATGATACTGAAGATGAATTGGGAAAAAGCAGTGAACCCTGTGATCAGGGATTATGCTGTTGACAATTCTGGTTTTGTTTGACTAGGTGAGAGTTGTATAAATATGGTGTAGTTTTTCCTCCCTTACTTGCCATATTGTACTCCTCAGAGTAAGAGTTTGCATTCTTTTCAAGAAAAGATCATGATTCGAAGGTGGATCAGCAAGTTTCCTTAAAAAATCCTATTTGCAGTTTAACATAGACGCCATATTTGAAAGGATGATATAAAAATGAGCAACCATGTTCCTTGAGAAAAACTATTACTCAGTTGATCAGTATTTGTGTAGCAATAGATATGAGCAATGCTTGAACTGAACTGGTATGTCATATTTACTTTTTGCTAACATATCATGCCAGTAATATTTAGCTATTTACCTTTTCCTTCCTAGCAAAGCTTCTCATCCATCCCATTACTTCTCTTCCCCATATTCATTGTTCAAAAGATGAATTACAACTAGCCAGTGGTGCTCTGTAGTCTTGCTTCCTGTAGATAAGTCACTTGTCAACAAAGAATTTTGGTCCTTGCTGCTCCTTAATTATTGGACAATAGGAGAACGTGTCAAGGAGTTCTTCTACCTTTGGAGGGAGAATGAAAAAAATATTTCTGGGAACTCCCCCATCAGAGGGGTAAAGCATATGCAGAATCATCTTGTCTTATGGTAGTGCCAGTTCTTTTGCATAGAGTGGTAGCAGGGGTGGGAGTAGAGAAGGATTGTAGTGGGACAGCAGAAAATGAGCAAGGAATCCTGTGTGTAAGTGAAAGAGAGTTTGGGGAGGTGGGAAAAAATAGGGAAACATGCATATGCAAGTAGGATATAAGTGAGTAAGAGGGGAACGGAGGATAGCACTTGGAAGTGGAAAGCAAATACAGAGAGACTGAAAGTAAATATTAGGACAGAAAAAAAAAACAGAAAAGAGAGAAGGAAGAAGTGGTAGGTGGAATTAGCTTTTTAATGGTTAAAGGAGCACCAGAATGAAGAGGCATACTTTATTTAGTCTAAAACATAAGGAGACACTCAGACTGAACTTGTTAAACTTGACTAATATTTTTCAAAGCACGTATTTTTCTCCTGGGCATCTTTTAAAATATGTTCTAACTTTTTTAGGAGGAAGAACATTTTTAAAATCTTACGAAGGGCTTTTCTCTGCCACACGTTATGTCTCCAGTTCCTCTTATGCTTAGAAAGGTTTTGAGCAGGCCCCAGTGCAACAATGGCAGATAGGCTCAGTTTCCTTCTTTCACTTCTTGCTTTATGGGCAGTCACTCATCCACTGCATCTTCAATTTCATTTTCTTCCTATTACTGGACACAGGCATGCTGCGGGGGGATGGGGAGGGAGCAAAAAGGGGCAATTGCCTTACGGTCTGGCCTCTCAAAGAGGCCTGGAGCTTCACCCACCACTACTGCAACTTTGCTCTGGCTGTTGGGGGGAGCTGGGGGCAGCACCATAGTCTATCTCAATTGCTGACTGGGCAACACCCTTTTCTTTGGCCCGTAAGGCTAGGCAAGATGTGTGTGAGCTCTTCTGCCTTCCAAGGTAGCATGCGAAAGTGATATTGGTATTGTTGTATAATGGTAGAAATAGCAACTGCTCATCAACAACAGTGAAACTGTACACAAAACACAGTCAAATGCACAGAATAAACACATTGAAAAATACAGGTAAAAATAAGAGAACAAAATCTGAAAAATAGGAGTCTCTTTTTAAAATATGCCCACAAATTATGTTTTCATTTAATTTATTCAGGGTCTGGTATTTCATTTTATTTCCTCAGTTAAAAAGGTGACTTTAAGAGAGGGGTCTGATCATCATTCTTGGGGTGGCAGTGGGAGGGCAATAAATCATTAGGCCTCTAGGTCTTTGAGGAAATGTGTGCAGGGGCTCATTTCTAGGCATGAAATTCAAAGCAATTGACAACATCAGAGAATGTTTTGGAGATTTGTCTTTTTATACTGTAGCTCGTGTGGTTGATTTTTAAAACAATAGTTGTATGGAATCACAGGTTGTGCATTTTGTCTAATTTATGAGGTTTGTAAATCTTGTCATCTGTATTCTCTGTTTCATTTTCACTGGTGGTTGCAGAAGGTCCTTCGAAAGAAGTGATTTATATTGATAGAATGTTAACTGTCAGATGCAAAAAATGGTTTGTGTGATATATAAAGTTATTGTTTTCAAATCATTCACTTGAATTAGATGAATCTGCAAATAGGTATCATAAATATGATATAAATCTGTTTAGAGATGACATTGTTTCTAAAAGATTCCAATATTTCTGCAAAATTTTTTTAAAAAATTAACTTAAAATATTGAGAATATTGTTTTCACATTGGCAGAGATTTCAAACTGACTTTATGGATACTTTTAAATAAATTATTTTACTAGAAGGATGTATTTCTGGCTTATCAAAAAGTTTAGCATATAAGCTTGCATTGTTGTACATCAAATATTGATAATTAATGCTTAGATGTTCTCGTGCTGGATATTATTGTAAGAATCTAAACAGAAATAACATAAAATCAAAATAGAGTTGCAAATACAAAAGTTTCCAGAGGTTGTTTTACTAATAGCATTTGGCTAGTTAATGTGCTCAGAGATAAATTTGACATGTTTCAGCATACACTGCATCTGAGAGAGCACACAATATTAAATTTGAGTTTCCTCTGTGCAAAGTTAGATGAGTGGAACAAAAAAGCAGTCTAATAGCACTTTAAAGACTAACAAAATAATTTATTAGGTGATGAGCTTTCCTGGGACAGATCTACTTTTTCAGATAATAGGCATACCAGAACAGTCTCAATATTTAAGGCACAGAGAACCAAAAATAGTAATCAAGGTTGACAAATGAGAAAAATATTATCAAGGTGAGCAAATCAGAGAGTAGAGGGGTGTGGGGGGAGTCAAGAATTAGATACAGCCAAGTATGCATAAGAGCCCCTATAATGACCTAGAAAATTCCCATCCCGGTTCAAACCACATGTTAGTGGTCGAATTTGAATATAAAAGAGAGTTCAGCAGCCTCTCTTTCCAAACTGTTGTGAAAATTCCTCTTCAGTAAGACGCAGACTTTCAGGTCATTAACACAATGGCCCACTCCATTAAAGTGCTGGCTGATAGGTTTGTGAATCAGGAGTGTTTTTATGTCTGTTTTATGCCCATTAATTCTTTGTCTAAGAGAGTTTGAAGTCTGTCCAATATACAAAGCACGTAGGCATTGTTGGTACATGATGGTATATATGATGTTAGTTAAGGAACATGAGAATGTGCCCGTGATTTTTTGAATGACCTGGTTAGGTCCAGTGATGGTATCTCCAGAATAGATATGTGGACAAAGATGACAACGGGCCTTGTTGCAAGGAAAAGTTCCAGGACTGGTGTTCCTACGGTGTAGACTGTGGCTGTTGGTGAGAATCCTCATAAGGTTGTGAGTTTGTCTGTAGGAGAGAACAGGCCTGTCTCCTGGGGCCTTCTGGAGCGTGGCATCCTGATTAAGGATAGGTTATAGGTCTTTAATAATGTGTTGCAGTGGTTTGAGTTGGGGGCTGTAGCTAATGACCAGTGGTGTTCTGTTCTTGGCTTTTTTGGGCCTATCTTGGAATAGCTGGTTTCTGGGTATTCGTCTGGCCCTGTTGATTTGATTTCTATTTCTCCTGGTGGGTAATTCAGGTTTATGAATATTTGGTAAAGATCTTGTAGTTTTCAGTCTGTCAGTAGGATCAGAGCAAATGCGATTGTACCTCAGGGCTTGACTGCAAACAATGGATCTAGTTGTGTGTGCAGGATGGAAGCTAGAACCGTGTAGGTAAGTATAGTGATCAGTGGGTTTCCGGTAGAGTGTGGTACTGATCAGGCTGTCCTTTATTTGTACTGTAGTGTCCAGGAAATATATCTCTCGCATTGAGTAGTCGAGGCATAAATTGGTAGTGGGATGTAGATTGTTAAAGTCTCTGTAGAATTATTCTAGAGTCTCTATACCATGGGTCCAAATCATAAAGATGTCATCAATGTATCGTAAGTAGAGGAAGGGTAATAGGGAATGAGAGCTGAGGAATCAGTGTTCCAGGTTAGCCATAGAAATATTAGCATATTGTGGGGCCATGCGGGTGCCCATAGCAGTTCCAATAATCTGGAGGTATAAATTGTCCCCAAATTGGAAATAATTGTGGGTGAGAACAAGGTTACAGAGGTCAGACACCACATTGGCTGTGGTGACATCAAGGATGGTATTCCTGATCTCTTGTAATCTGTCTTCATGTGGAATATTAGTGTACAGAGCCTCTACATCCATGGTGGCAAGGATGGTGTTGCCACGAACTTTTCCGATGTTTTTAATTTCCTCAGGAAGTCAGTGGTATCTTGAAGATAGCTGGGAGTGTTGGTGGCATACAGTTTGAGGAGGTAGTTCACATAACTGGATAGTTGGGTGGAAGGGTGCCAATACCCGAAAAGGTAGGATGTCCGGGGTTTCCAGGTTTGTGGATTTTGGAAAGTAAATAGGATAATCCAGGTTGGGGCTCAGATGGTGTGTCTGAGCGAATAAGGTCCTGAGTAGCACCAGGGAGTTCGTTAAGTAGTAGTTGTAATTTCTTTTGGAATTCCAAAGTGGCATCGGGGAGAGAGGTCTGTAAAATTAGGTGCTGGAGAGTTGTCTGACTTATTCATAGATGATTGGGTTGCAGTTCTTCAACAAACCTTGATAGAACATTCACTCCACTGTGTACAATTTATACAAACTTCTGAAAGTGTAGTCAAGTTGTCCAATTTGTGCTTAGTGGTTTTTAAGGATATATTCCTTTATGACTATATAAAAACTCATGTATTTCAGAGTCTGGAATTGACAAATGACCTTTTAAAATCAGATTATTTCATTAAATGGTCCAAAAAGGTAACACACATGCAGGAATGGAAACATCTTCTAAAATATGTATTTTTCTTGCAGCCATAACCACCCTCATAATAATAATAATGTTAATATCTAGCCTTTATGTAGGTCTTTTCATCTGTAGGATTTAAGTATAATTATCCTCATTTTACAAACGGGGAAAGTGAGAAACGGTGGTGCATGACTTGCCCAGCGTCAGAAATTGAACTCTGGTCTCATGAGTATATTTACTGCTTTATTCACTAGACTGGGATGACTGTTATATAGTAAATCTATATTTATTCAATAAATGTAAATATTTTGGAGTGCTAAATGAATTTAGGACCTGTTTAAATTGATTTCAACCATAATTCTGACATGATTTGGTTGGCAATTATAAAAATGTTTTGAAAGCATGGTTCTTACATAGTTTAATTCCATCCTCACTGGTTTTACAAACCATATAAAAATAATTTAGTTGGAGGCTTGTTTAAGCTGATTTTAAATGCACTTCCATATTCAATTCCATGCCACATTACAATGGAAACTTAGAATTCTAGAAGGTAAATAACAGAACAGCAGACCCTGAGTAATATACTACTTCATCATGAGTTTTAAATGTTAAGACCAGAATCTGAAACACAATTTGAAACACTGTAACCTTGAGAAGGCAGAATCCTCTCTGCTGACACCATAGACAGTTTTACCTCAGGCTGCCCTAGCTGCAGGCAGTTGACCAGCCATTTTGAAAGGTCATAATAAAGGTTCATTGATAGGGTTGAATACTGGAGTACCAAAGGCATATATCAAAATTGTCAAGCCCTCATGTGTGGAAGAGAAAGTAAGTTATAGTCTTTCAATGTTCTTAGGGAAAAGATAAACCTGCCTTGACCACATCTGACTGAGCACCATCAAACAGCACCATCAAACCTTCTTTAAGGGTGTCTGTTTTTTTAACATGTTCAGACTTATGAAGAGGCTACTTATATGTAAGAGAAAGATGTAAGGAACTCCGACTCTCTTCACATTTATTGCCCAAATAGCTCAGTGAAAATTCAATCTTGTTGGGAGTCAATCTCTGTTAATTTAGTGTCATCCTGTCATGAATTTCACTCAGGAAACTTCTTAAACAATGAATTCCCTGCAGTGTCTGGAGAGGGTAGCATGTGTAGCTTGGTAACATCAGTAAGCATCTACTTACCACACACCTTTCCAAGTGATACCACATAGAATTAAAGAGCATTAAAGTCATTACAAATCTCAGGAGAACACAACACAAGATTTCCATTTAGATTGATGTCAGTTTACATGATGACATTGACTAGGGTTCCTTGTCAGATGGCACAGGAAACAGATTTAAACATTCCCAGTCATAGCTGACAATGCAGTAGAATCTACTGACAGATCGTATCAAATGGTTCTGAGAGCTGTAATACCACCAGCAAAGGCAGCCCTTCTCAGTTGTGTTATATGTGACTGACAAAGGCCATCTCAGCATCCTGTTTCCATCTGTCAAAACATTTATGTCCAGGTATTTTTCATCGTTGTTTCCCCACCTCTTTGAAGATGTAGAAAATCAGTATTGGTATAGAACTACCAAATAGTCAGATTTAGCAAAGTTCATGCAACAAACTTTCTCTCTTCTTTAAAACCATAAAATGATGTGCCTATCAACACATTTCATGTTACAAAAGGAACTCTGCCAGATTAGGATATGGGACACAAGTTTTTGCAGGGGACTGGAATACCAGTTTTTGTATATTTCACTGGAAACTTCTGACTCTGAAACAAAGTAATTTCTTCAGCAATCCAGCACATTTAATAGGGAAACTTATAAATAGGGTGGCCCTTAAATAACTTTGCACGATGCATCTCTTTAAAATTAGATTTATGTAAATAATTATAAAAAATTGATCAGATATTTCAGTTGATGTAATTTCCAGTAGCACCTGCCAAGACACACAGGACTGGCCACACTCTTGATGACGACTGAGAGGCAGTTTTCTGAAGATGTGTAATCTGTCCTGAAAAATATCTGAACCACAATCTTTTGTACTTCACAATAATTCCTGTTGAAATGGAATTTGGTCTGGATGCATTTTCCAGTTAAATGAAGTTAGCAGAAACAAGCTGGGATTGTCACATAAACCAAATCTGAAGAAGTGAGTCTGTGCTCACGAAAGCTTATGCTCAAAACTTTTCTGTTAGCCTATAAGGTGCCACAGGACCCTTCGTTGCTGTTATAAACCACATTGTTCACTACTTGTTCCAACCACAGTCATTGTTTTGTGTACCACTTTGCTCTGCATTCACTCCATCAGACTCCACTTTCTGCCCCATACCTTCTTTATTTTTCCCCACAGCATACTAAATACTGCACTCTAGTCATCATGTATTACTTTTCTGTGACCTGTGAACACCAGCCCTTTGATACCCAATTCCTCATTCTCTTAGCAGTCACCACTGAAACCTATCAAAACAAAAAAGCTGGACTGCTTTTTTGTTTTGATAGCATATAGGCTAACATGGCTCTCTCTCTGTTAATACTGAAACCTAGAGTCAGGTGTCCAGAGGTTTCTCCTGTGTCCCATCACATAAACGGTGGACTTACGAGTTATTAGCTCATAAAAGATCAAATAGTCAAGTACAGTCATGTTCCTTAAATACTTCTCAAATTTTCCTTAACTATATTGGTATGTAAACCAAAATACAATAGGGTCTCAATATTCACAAACCTAGAGGTTTGCAAATTCAATTATTCACAAGCAGCCACTTCCCCAGGGCTTTGGGGCACAGAGTACTAGCAGCTGCTGCTTCCCCCAGGGCTCTTGGCAGGAGTGCCGGCAACTGCTGCTTTCTCAGGGCAGGGAAGCACCAGCAGCCGCTGCTTCCCCTGGGGTTCTGGGGCAGGGAGAGCCAACAGCCGCTGCTTCCCCTGGGGCTCCGGGGCAGGGAGCGCCAGCAGCCGCTGCTTCCCCTGGGGCTCCGGGGCGGGGAGCGCCAGCAGCCGCTGCTTCCCCTGGGCTCCAGGGTGGGGAGCGCCAGCAGTCGCTGCTTCCTCTGGGGCAGGGAGCATCAGTGGCCGCCACTTCTCCTGGGCAGGAGTGCTGGCAGCCGCCTCTTCCCTGGGCTCTGGGCAGCAGCCCCAGCAGTCAGGGGCTGCCATATTCGTGAAATTAAACATTTACGAGGGTTCTCAACATGGAACCCTCACGAATGTTGAGACCTTACTCTATAGCTTTATCCCAGCTTCTACAGAATTCCCTATATTTTGCTGTACCTAGCAGAAGAATTACTATAAATATCAGGATGAATTGATTTAGATGGATATTGCATTGGCAAATGTTAATATTGAATTTTTTAAAAAATAAGGTAAATCAGAAGCAAAACAAAATATTAAGATAAAAGTACAAACTCATTTAATAATCCAAATACCACAGTTATCACTTTGCAAAAGCTGTAATGTAGAATTGATACACTGTTCAGTGTCATGCAGCTGTAAAGCATCTTTATATTACATGCTTAAATCACCAAATTTCATAAGTTGGAACATATCCTCATATTTATACACTTTACAGTGGTATGCTTATAAACCTACTTATTCTTCCTTAAGTAGAAAATAGAAATATTAAAACAATAAACTTTGGTGCATTAATAACAAAATATAAGGCGAAATGTAATGCAGTCCATTAATGAATAAACCAGTTAAGTTCACTCTTTCACTGCTAGAAAAGAGTAATGTTGCTATATTATGCATTAATCTAATATTTTCATCTTCTGAATGTCAGCCCAAAATGTGGGTTGTAAAGTAGTAAAAACCAGTGATAAAGCTTCACAGAATCACAGAATCATAGGGCTGGAAGGGACCTCAGGAGGTCATCTAGTCCAGCCCCCTGCTTCAAGCAGGATCAACCCATACTAAGTCATGCCAGCCAGGACCTTGTCCAGCTGGGACTTAAAAACCTCAAGGGATGGAGAATCCACCACCTCTCTAGGCAACGCATTCCAATGCTTCACCACCCGCCTGGTGAAGAAGTTTTTCCTAACATCTAACCTACAACTTTCCCTCTTCAACTTCTGACCCTTACTCCTTGTTCTGCCATCTGACACCACTGAGAACAATTTCTCACCCTCCTCTTTAGAGCTCCCCTTCAGAAAGTTGAAGGCTGCTATTAAATCACCTCTAAGTCTTCTCTTCTGTAAACTAAACAAGCCCAAATCCCTCAGCCTATCCTCATAGGTCTTGTGCTCCAGACCCTTAATCATTTTTGTTGCCCTTTGCTGAACCTGCTCTAGCAAATCCACATCCTTTTTATACTGGGGGGCCCAAAACTGGACACAATATTCCAGATGTGGCCTCACCAGTGCCGAATAAAGAGGAATAACTACTTCCCTAGATCTGCTCGAAATGCTCCTCCTAATGCACCCCAGTATGCTGCTAGCTTTCTTGGCTACAAGGGCACAATGTTTACTCATATCCAGCCTTTCATCCACCATACCCCTAGGTCCCTTTCCATCGTACTGCTGCTAAGCCAGTTGGTCCCCAGCCTGTAACAATGTTTGGGATTCTTCCGCCCCAGGTGCAGGACTCTACACTTCTCCTTATTGAACCGCATCAGATTTCTTTTGGCCCAGTCCTCCAATTTATCCAGGTCCCTCTGGATTCTCTATCTACCTCTCCCCCTAGTTTTGTGTCATCTGCAAACTTGCTGGGGGTGCAACCCAGTCCCTCATCCAGGTCATTAATAAAGATGTTGAATAACACTGGCCCCAGAACCGAGTCTTGCGGCACTCCACTTGAAACAGACCGCTATCCAGATATTGAGCCATTGACCACTATCCGTTGGGCCCGACCATCAAGCCAGCTTTCTATCCATCTTATAGTCCAAGGATCCAATCCATATTTCCTTAACTTATGGACAAGAATGTTGCAGGAAACCGTATCAAAAACCTTGCTGAAGTCAAGGTATATCACGTCCACAGAGCTTGTTACCTCGTCATAGAAGCTGATCAGATTGGTGAGGCACGACTTCAAATATCTTGGCCAAGTCTAATTATTCATTTTCTAGATTGCTTTTGTAATGAGCATGGACCAAAACATCATGCATGCTTTTCAGTTTTTTGCTAAGCTTGTGGGCATGTATCTTTTGCGTGTGTGTGCATGTAACTATAAACTAGACAGTTTTAGAATACTGGATAACACAAATTCATTAACTAGATAAAAAGATCTTTGTAGGAAAAACCCTTTATCTAAATTTTGGGATTGTTTGAAGTAGCATTTTGCTTTCTTTCAGTCTGCGATTGAAATGCCTGTAACAGCAATTTTTATGTGGGCGGTTTGACTTAAAGTACAAAATACAACATAGTAAATATTTTAATCTGTGAATCCACATCTGTTTTATATAAAATACTTAAATATAGTATAGAATGTCTTGAATACCTTGAAGAATATAAATTAAAGTTTATTTAAGTATATTAATTAGAGCTGTCCTAGATAAAACCAATAGGAAATATTAAATGCAAGAGAAAAAGGAAGAGTCTTAATTTGCCAAAAGATAAATTTCTAATAGTTTTTGTAAGCAGTAACTATTAAATTGGACATTAATGCCAAAACAGCACAACTGTAGTTGTTTGACGTAAAGCTGAGAAACAAAATGTTAATCTAAAATTAACAGTTTAAATATGGAATTATGATATACTTGGCTTCTTGTAGTATAGCTGTCAAGCTTGGGCAGTTCGTTGGTCAATAGTGACATGCTGTGTGTCAGTGAACAGACTCTCTTGATACAGTAACCTGCAGTTCACACATTACTGAAGCTCCAACTGTCGAACATTCAAGTCCCTTGGTATTACTGCAGTTTGCAGACTCTCCTGACTGGCTCATGTTTCATTCTTTGGCAATTTGCCCTAATGATATCCCTCAGGAGCTTTCAGACCCTCTTTTTTTTCTATATTTAATCATATTATATTAATCTGAGCGATGAGCAAACTGTGCTGCACAAAGTGAAATTGTGATTTCTGCCCACATGCCCTTATAATTATTTTACCATTTTTATTATAAAAGTGTATATAGAACAATTGTTCTATAATCTGTATAAACAAGCATAACTGTCCACGATGCCCAATGTGATAAAGCTTTAATTTCTGCTTTGTTTCATGAAGAAATTTCCCATATAAAACCCATACCATTTCATCTCTGTTCTGACAGAATTCATATTTTTCATCTCTTTCATTTTCTACAGTAGTGTTCATGCTTAATAAAGACCAGTATTAATTAAGTCGATATTGGATAATCACTTTATTGATGACCGAATAAAGCATTATAACCATCTTTTTTTCTTCTCCAATAAAAAGGTGGCTTCCTTCTGTCTGTGTTGTTACCATAGATCATGACCAGAGTATCTGTGGCAAATCAAGTGTGAGAGTATGCAACTGTAGCCCCAGCAGTGGAAATAAAGATATAAAATTTTGAATTGTATCATATGGCTGGGTTTCTGAAATCCTGTGCATAAGAGAGGTTTTTCCCCCTGTCCCCCATTTTTTTTTTTTTTTTTTTTTTTACTCCATCATAACATCTGAGAACTACAGTCCAGTGAGATTGTATTCCTGATGGTGTCTCATGTTCTGGATCTGGGCTATCTCTGTTAGGAAACAGTGTTGAGATTTTCTACCTATTTTATGCAATTTTCTACCCCTTTTACCTACTAGTAAAATCAACCAGATTCAGTTCAGTTTTTTTCTCCTTCCATGATGGGTGGGATATGTATGGTAGAGCAAATCCAGATTTTGTTTTTTCATGTGGTATTGCTCACAATAATGTGTAGAGAGAAGTTCTTCAGTTAAGGATCTATGTCATACAGCCCACAAGACAGAATCTCATGAGTGATGAAGCAAACTGGACTATTCAGACCATGATGAGTAGAGATAAATATCTCATTACAGGAGACTAAGGAGATAACTTGCCTCAAACAAGAGGTTGTTCACATATTGTTCAGGACAGCATTTATTTTCAACTTTTGTCCTGTCCCTAACCATATGTTTTTGGGAGGTGTTATTTGAAAAGGCTTCTCTGATATAGTTTGGAATATCTTGGTTTATTGGATTCTTTTTTGCTGTTTAGAGATGAGGATAGCAAAAGACAAAGAAGAATTTAGTTGAACGCCGAGGAATATGGTTTTAAAATTACTTATGCTCCTTCTATCATGAATGGACTATAATTCACCTCAGGCTGCGATTTTATCTCGTAGAGTAGATTCAGCCTGAGTCCCAGATGTTCATGATACGGCCCACTGACACGAATTCTAGCACCCAGGACAGTACAGTCAATGGGCCCCCAGCCCCCTCCCTTGGACAGCCACAAGCCACCCTCTGCCCAGGGAAACCCCACTGTCACCCCTCAATCAGAGGACTTCCAGTTTGGTCGCAACTCTATCCCCTGCCTCCCTACCCCCTGCTACACCCAACCATCCTGCACAGCTCTACCCTCCCTCCCAAGCATTCCTGAGCTTACCATAGCTGCTTCCCTTTTCTGCCCCTCTGACCCACATTTGCCCCCTTCAGTGGTCCTGTGCCCTCTGCTTGACTTCTCTCTCCTAGCTGTCACTGCCTACCTCTGCCCCCACCACTCTGCTCTTTTTCCTTCCCAGCCCAGTTCCTCTGCCCCATTTGGACCTTGGTTCCTCGCAGTCCCTTGCTCAGTTCTACCCCAGAGCTCATCTCCCTTCATCTCTTCCTGTCCTGGCTTCCCCATTCTGTTCCCAGCCCAGTTCTTCCTGCCTTGCTCACTCACGTGGTGACAATCACTGAGGACCCCTCCCTGCCCTGCAGCTATTTCGATGTAGCGTGCACGTGTAGACGTAGCCTAATAGATCACACTAGGTGATCCCTCCTGTCTCTTCTGGCCTTAAATTCTATGTGCCTGTGTGCCTAGAGGTGATGATGGTTTATAATACTTTTCTGTAATGGTCTTTGTTGGATTTAGTGTGTGGGTGCTGGGTGGCGTTGGTGGCCTGTGTGATATGTAGGAGGTCAGGTTAGGTTAGGTTATCTTGATCTCTTTTCTGGCCCTAAACTTTGACATTTTGACAATTGAAAATAATGTTAAGAATGCTACATTTAAACATTTTTTCATGCAATTGAGACTTTAAAGACACAAGCATTTCTTTTTTAATTTTGTACTTTGTGTTAATTATTTTTGTTGTCAATTCTGTGTATATATTTTTATTTTTAGTTAACTGCTTGTGTTCATGGGTCAGCTGCATTGTTATATCCAATGTATTGGCAACACATATACATCCCAGTGCTTCCTCCACACCTGCTGGACTACTGCTGGTAAGATAGCTAATATCTTATGTTCATTTCTGAGATAGTCATGGTAATGCCTAGCTTAATCATGAAAACATGAATAAATTATGTGAATGAATATGCTAATAATGATGCATGCCCCCAATTCAGCATTTAAGCAGGAACAGAGATGAACTTAAGCATGTGCTTAAGTGCTTTCCTGTATTATGACCTTAAACTGTAATATGAAGTCAGGGGTCAGCAACCCCCAGCACGGGTGCCAAGGTTGGTATGCAAGCCAATTTTCATCAGTATGTGAGGCATGTGCTCAGTCCTGCCCCTCCTCCCTAATGAAGCTGGGAGTTTGATCAAAGCCATGCCGCTTGTGAATTAACAAAAGACCAGCTAATGCTACCAACCACTACCTAAATGCTGAAGTTCTGCGTCTTAACTTATTAATAAAGCAGTTGTAAGTAGGACTGTTAGTGACTTTAAAAGTATCACCAGCACTCAGAGCGTACAAAAAGGTCAAAAGGTCAAATTTCAGCACTCCACTTTGGAAAGGTTGCTGACCCCTGTATTTAGTAATAACAATATAACATTTGGAAACAGGTTACAAAAGCTGTTTATATTTTCCCAGTAGAGAATGCATACAGTAATTTTAATGAGAGTCTAATGGATTTCATTTATGTGAAGTTGTTTTAATTTTATTTAAATATGTTTTTTGGAATTGTAGGCTAAAAATTTGGTTTGAGAGCAAAAATATTGGACATAGAGTTATTAACTATATGTCATTTTTAATATTTGCATTCCATTAGAATTGTTTGAAGCCCAGTCAACATCTCAACACCCTCCAGAAGTCCCCCAAGTAACTTTTAGCCTGTTTTTGGGTATCCCATTATCTTTGGGGGGGGGCAGAATTTTTGTCATCAGATACTGCTGTTAAAGAATTATATCAATCTGCTCTTTACTAATAACATATTAATGGCAAATTAGAACTGAAAATTGTGCTCTTGGTTTCTGTGGTCGCTTTTCACACCCGTTCAACAGAAAATGTCTGCAGTTATACATACTTAGTGGCCATGAAGTATTAGGATTGTCAAGGTATTCTCAGATGTAATTTATCATTCAAAATGACTGGGGCTTTAAGACGTAGGAATAGAAGTGATTTATTATTCACTAATTTGTATTACCATAGTACATACTGATGCAACTAAAACACAGGCCCCTTTTGGTTAGTCACCACACATATTCATATCAAGAATTGGTACGTGCACAAAGGAGCATGTATTTGAAATCATCAATTCAGAAAAGAATGGAAGAAAGAATTATTGTGCCCATTTTACAGATACGGAACTGTATCCCAGAGATGTAGAGTAACTTGTCCAACATCAGGTATGAAGTATATAATAGAGCCAGAAATAGAACCCAGGCCTGCTGAGTGCTTTAACAACAACTGCCTTTTTTGTTTTTGGTTAATGTTTCCACACAGTTGAAATGAAGTATATATGTTTGGTAGGCTGCTGGATTTTCTATGGAACATTATGGCTGGGTCTACACTTGCCCCCAGCTTCAAAGGGGCATGATAATCAGGGTGATGGGAGATTATTAATGAAGTGCTGCAGTGAATATGCAGTACTTCATTAGGCTAATTTTCCCCTGCGGCAACTTCAAACTATCAAATTTGAGGAGTAAAGGCACTTCAAAGTAGCTACACCCATATGCCAGCACTTTGAAACTTGATACTTCGAAGTTGCTGTGGAGGAGAATTAGCCTAATGAAGTGCTGCATATTCACCGTAGCACTCCATTAATGATCTCCCATCACCCTGGTTACCATGCCCCTTTCCAAGTTGGGGCCAAGTGTAGACGAGCCCTATGAGTATTGGTGTTTGTTTCACTGGTTTTTGTTCAGTTCACCAGTATCTTCTTGGTGTCCAGAGAAGTTCTAAATATATTTACTTAAGACTTCTTGGTAACCTTTTCTTGAACAGATGGTTAATCTTTGTGGTTTGTTTTTTCTCTCCATGGTAGCATCTTTATTTATAAATGCTTTTTTATCTTTTATTTTCTTTCAAAGCACACCCAAGCCGTTCATTTGAAATGATACATTTCTTTTGAAGAAATCACATTCCTGTCTGCATTTGCTCAATGCCTAGAGGGAAAGCATCAAAACAGTGATGTAGCGTGGACACAGTTCTTTTAGTTTTTGTGTCATTTGAACTTAACATCAAAACTCCCAACTCTTTTCCAGTTCCATCCATCTCTGTTCTTTTCAGAAAGACCACAGATTTCTGAATTTGAATCCACCATTTTCTTCACCTGGTACCCAAGGATATTTATCTTGTATCACAGACTTTTTATTTCTCACCCTCTGTAGCGGAGGGTCCTGCTGTCGTATTAATAGCTGAGATTCTAAGTCTTAGCGACATTGACCCAACATTTGATTCACTCACTAAAGAAGGAAGAAGTTTCTAAATTGTAAGACTTGTTTATATAATTTTATGTTTTTCTTTAGTACTATAGAAGAAAAACGTACGTTGCAAGATAAAAGTCACAAAAACACAGTATGGTAGGGGAAATTACGACAGCAATTATAATTCAATTTTTTTTACTCAGCTTGTTGCATATGTATTTTTTTCCTATTTGAGCATTTCCAAATTGGGGCTGTATTCTTTTCAGGCAGATTGCACTGTTACAAAAAGAGCTATTTCTCCTTCCATAGGTACTTGGCTCTGATTACCAAAATAAATAATTTCCCCTTAGGTGAGTAATATGACCCAGTGGTAAGGAACACTGATTAGATTTTAGACCATGCTGAATGAATTCAGTGCCTAACTATAATGAGAGCAATTTAAAGGAGCTGCCACGATTCAAAATGAGTACAATTACCTTTGTAGACTTTTTTCATTAGTCATCATGTTGTGATTGTGTTGACATTAAAATTTTATTTTTACAGCATTATCATTGTTTTTTTTTATCTTGTGATGTCTTATCAGAACCATAGATTGCACTAATATTATTTAACTTGGACATTATTATGATATCTCTCATAGACTTATTCAGATTGTCACAACATTACTGTAACATGAAACTTAATTCAAGAAACTGAGGTATTAGCTGCTTGTCACAAAACTTGTTTGACCGGAGAGGTTTGGCTGTTTTAAAATATTAGTTGGGAAGAGAACACATCAAGACACAGATTATCCAACAAATTCTTGAAATGCTTTGGACACAATTTTTATTTCATAAGGTGGAGAAAGCAACTCTGTGGGGAAGCTGTTTTAGAGTTGATTTTAACAAATAGGGAGAAACTGGTTGAAACTTTGAAAGTGTCAAGCAGCTTGGGTGAAAGTGTCCATGAAATGATAGAGGTTGTGAATCTAAGGCATGGTAGAAGGGAGAACAGCAAAATAAAGACAGCGGCTTTCTAGAAGGCAGACTTCAATAAACTCAGAGCTAGCAGGTAAGGTCCCATGAAAAGCAAGACTACAAGGAAAAACAGTTGAAGACAGAAGTTTTTCAAAGCGACATTGCTATGGGCACAAGAACAAACTATTCCTCTGCATAGGAAAGATAGGAAGTGTCGCAAGAGACCAATTTGGCATAATCAAGAGATCTTGAATGACCTAAAAATAAAAATGGATTTGCATAAGAAGTCCCTACTCCTCGACATATGTCCACTTTGCTTCTGCATATACCTGGCCAAGTGGTGTTGCCTGACGACTCAGGCCTGCCACGAGTCCTGGCACGGCCGCCCAAGCCATCGCTCTTCTGACTCGTGGTGCTGGATGCCTTTGTGGCCTTCTTCGCCATCTCCTTCAATGACGGCCCATTCTCCATCCAGGGCCTCCTCTGCAGGCTCCTCCGATTTCGGATCTTTGGCACGCTGCCTCTCATTCTGACACTTGGCACCATGCCTTACCTGTCCCAATTCCATCTCTTTGATGCTCATCTTCAAACTGCAGAGTCCAGTCAGTGCAGCTGGTGTGTCTACCTCTTTCAGTTCAGGGACATGGTCCCACACCCCTCACCAGTCTGGCTCTGCTCATAAAGACCCTCGTGGGTCAGATTCTCAGCCTCGATCTTTTGTGGTGCCAACAACCTCAACTCCTCAGTATTCCCACTCCTTGCATGGATCTCAGTCTCAACGCAGGTCTCCATCTTGGCGCCAATCCCATTCTCCACACCAAAATGCTTCTCAGCACTGATCTTGGCATGGATATTGCTCCCAGCACTGGACTACCTCTCGACGTTGCTCTTCAGCACTGGTGCAGTTCTCAGCACCCTTTATCCTGGTACTGCACTCACTTTCCTCACTCACTTCACAAGACTACATGCACTAAGCCAGTCATTGTCCACACTCCTTTGGTGGCTCCTACAGTGGCTCCTATGGGAACAGCTCCTCCTTGGCCCTCCTGTTCTCCTTCTCCAGCCTGGTTCCAGGGCTCTCTGCTGCCAGACTCTCAGGGGGTGGCAAAGTTGAGGAAGTAGTAGGGGATAGTACAGTTGAGGAAAGTAGAAACCTTGACAGCTCTGGCTTTCTGGTCCATTACGCTGAAGTCTCCAACATGAGGCATGTAGCCTCTCAGAAGCATACTAGCAAAGTTGAGGAAATAATAGAGGATAGTAAAGCTGAGGAAATATTGTCGAGAGTTTGTCATCTGGCACCTGTTCACCCCACTCAAGAATTATTTTGCCTGCAAATAGCAGGGATTCCCTTTCCTCTTGTGGTAAAGATGCACTAACTCAACTGTCTGCATGGAAGAGGGAAGGAGTTCCATAGGAAATCATCCCTCAAGCCACAGGCTTTGGGAAGGGAGAGTTTAGGAAACTTGCTTTAACCAAAGAACCTGTTGGGGTTACTTTTTAAAGAGGGACAGAAGACAACGCTCTTTAGAAAATATTGAATGCAGGGGAGGACAGAGGCAGATGTCTTGGACAGAGTTATGAACAGCCAGACACAAGAACAATTAGCAAAGTACAGACAGATGCAGTGCAAATCAGGGAACCTTTAAAAATAGCTTCATGAATGAGCAAACAGCCACATGAATCTGCTGCATTGCGCTGTTATGACTCTCCCCGCCCCCACTGATAAGTGTCTGACCTTTATGAAAGCACCTGCAACTGCACCCTACCCCATTTTAAGCAATAAATGGCACTGTCATTTTCAGAATGGTATTTTTTGTATGTAGGGGAAGAGGCTGTCCTTGACTCCCTGTTTGGTCGCTTCCCGCCTCCTCCCCCGCATTCTGCTTGCCTGCTTTCTGCCTCTTCCTTGCCCCCCCCGCCCCCATATTCTGGGCCCCCTACGAGGGGAGGCCAGGAAACGTGGTGAGGAGGCAGTATGATTGTGCATTCTGTGGCACTGGCAATCTGCAGTTCCAGCAGGGACAGCTTTAAAATGTAAAAGCCTCATGGTGGGGGGAGGAGCTAGCCTGCTAGCCACATTGTGGCTTGAGGGGGAGCAGCCCCATAAAATGTAGAGCGCACAAAACAAGTTTCTCAGCCTCTCCTGTAAGTCCCATGCAGGGGAAAAAAAAAAAAGCCTTAAGTGCTGAAACCCCACATGAGTCAGGACATGCAGGTGTTGGGAAACAGGGTCCACACAGCCCAGCAGCCACATGATGGTGGGGGAGGGGGATAGCCTGCCAGCCGCACAGCAGCAATCCCATAAAATGTAGAACTCACAAAACAAGTTCTGGACCTCTCCTGGTAAATCGTGTGCACAGAAGAAACCTTTTCAAGGACTGAAATCCTGTGCTGGTCAGGACATGCCGGTGTTGGGAAGCAGGATCCATACAGGCCCGACAGCTACATGGGGTAAGGGAGGAGGTTAGTTACATGGTGGTGGTGGGGCTTCATTTTCATCTGGTATGTGCTGAGCATCCCTAGTGTAACCTTTCTCCAGCATGCCCTGGGAAATATTCCCATGAATGTCTGTATTTCTTTTGCTGGTTCACAGTTTACTCAGCACTGATTCCTTTCCTCCCACCCCTCAGAAATGAGATCGTGGATCTCCTGATGGCTCTAGGCTGAGGCTCTTTTGCGACCTGGAGAACTCATGGCTAGATAAGATCGCTCCTGAGGTGTGCTCCTGAGGTCTGTTAGACATGCTGGTCAGAAAAAAAATGAATTCAAATTCCCAGGCTTCTTGTTACCTACTTCCTGTACATCTCGAGAGCAGCAGAGGTGAAAGCGGTCAGAACAGACACATTTGGGGAATTGTGGGATACCTCTGGAGGCCAATAAAATCAATTTAAAATAACATTGTTTCTACACTGGCAGTGATTCGACCTTTTAAATTTGAACTTGGCATTATGCCACCTGAGAAGGTTAGGGCAAGCAAGTTGACTTTAGTGCCCCTTAAAATCAACCTAATGGTATTTGCAGTGAAGACATTCACATTATAAAATTGGGTAAAATGCCTTAAAATCAACTTTATGCTGTAGTATAGACAAAGGCTAAATATACTTTAACTTCTCTTTTCTTTTTTTCTACTGTATGTGCCTTCCTCCTTTTGGTTAATGATAATTGTGTTAAGAATCTGGCATGCAAAATAGGAATTAAACTTTTCAGCCTTCTTGATGTCATCTGTTGTTAGCTCTAAATAGTGGAACATTTTCCTTCATCTTTCTCTTGCACCTAATGGATTTATAGACTCTCTTCTATTGCCTTTTTGGTCTCACGTTCTTCCCTACCCTTTCTGATTTTTGTCTGTACCTGAACATTTGGTTTTGTATTCATCTTTAGCAACTTTTACAAGTTTTCAATTTTGAATATTAGCATATTTAGATATTTCCATTAGGAGACCCTGTCTGCAAAGTTTCATTTCTTAAAGGTAAAAGATATAGTTCTTCAAGTAATGTCCCGATGGGTGCGCCACTCTTGTTGTCAGTGTGTCATTGCGCAGGCGCTCAGAGATAGCCGTGGTTTCCTGCACCTCCTTGTGCTCTCTGGAATGCATATGGCATAGACTTCAGTTCCTTCCCTACCATCCTCAGCTGCAGATGGAGCAGATGGGTTTCTGAGAAAGAGTCTTGAGTTTTTTAGTTAGCTTCGAGTTCTAGCTGAGTCATTCCCTACTTGAAGTTAGTTACCCTCGTTCTTCATTTTTGTAAGAAAAAAAAGAAAGAAAGAAAAATAGTTAGGGTAGTGTTAGATTAGAGTGCTGCATCACTGCTATGCCGGGCTTCCCAGGCTTAAAGCAGTGTGCCACATGCAAGGACGCCATGCCTGTTTTGGATGGCCATGCATCTTGCATAAAGTGCCTTGGCAAAGGCCACCAGACACAATCGTGCGTCCAATGCTCTAGCCTGATGGCCAGAACTCATAGGGACCAAGCCAACAGACTCAAGACAATTTTATAGGGAAAGACCCTACAACCAGTGGCTCTGGACAAGCAGACTGCCTAGAACAAGGCTAAGTGTGAGGACTCTAAGCAGCCCCCATCCTCTAAATGGTCTCCTGCTAAGGTGCTGGACCCTTTTTCTGCCCTTTCCTGGCCTCTGGTACTGTCTGTGCAGGCCATGCCAGGAAGGAGAACCACCTCAGGCTCTCCAGCACTGACCCTGCTGGCAAGATCCAAACAGGCACATTCCATGCCAAGACTCAAACATACCACATCAACATCCTAGGCACCAACAATTTTGGTGGCTCTGACAGCACCACTAAGGCCAAACGTAGCAGGCCAACAACAACACCAACAATGCTCGCGTGTAAGTAGTACCATTTGTGCTCTCCAGAACTGGTAACACTGCACAAAACCAGGCCAGACCTGCCTCCCCACTCATGAATGCAAGGGGATGCGGGTCAGCCTGGGCACAAGGACGGTGCCTCTGTCATGTCCTCCATGCTGAAACACTCAATGCCGAAGGGGCTGGTGCCGACATTGGCACTAACTGAACAAGAGCCCGGCGTGGCACCGCTCATCACCGAAGCCACCTGCTTCTGTGTGCCTGTTGTACCGGTTGGCATCGTCCTTTGTCTCTGACTTCAATCCTCCTACACTGGGTGCACAGTCTGACAGCGTCAGCGTGTTTTCATCACAGCACTTGAGCCCAGTGCACCATTGGCAGTATATCCCACCTGTTGTGCCATCTACCATGCCATACCCTTCACCACCACCTCCATGGTTTTTTCATTATTTGCATCTGGAACAGCAGTGGCCTTCTTGGCATGGGCCATCACGGTACCTGCACACTCAGTTGGCACTGTTGGCGATCTTGGAACCATGCCCACCTTCACCACGACTGTCCACAGCACTGTTTCATTTTCAGAAGGGGAAAAGGACTCCCCGCTACATCCTTCTTCCTCACTGGATGTTGTGGTGCTCAGCTTGTCACCCCCCTCAATGGATGATGCTAGGTCTTTCCAAGACCTTTATTGCCAGGTGGCCCAATCATTAGACAAGGACATGCAAGAAGTGTCAGTTAAACAATACTGGCTCTTGGGTACGGTGCATCCCCCATCATCCTCTAGGGTGGCATTGCCCATGGACAAGGCTATCATGGACCCAGCTATGGTGCTGTGGCAAACCCCAGCATTCACCACTCTGACTAGCAAGTGAGCAGACAAAAAGTACTTTGTATTATCCAATGACACTGAATTCTTGTTCACCCATCCACACACCCCAACCCTTTTGGTGATGGATGCAATCTGGAACAAAATGAGGTCATTCTGCTCAATCCCACAAGACAAGGCCAGAAACAAGTGGGACATCATCGTCTGGAAGGTTTATTCCTCTGGCACCCTCCTCCTCCATGTCATGAACTATACAGCTATACTGGCAGACTACGATTTTCAAAAGTATTTCAAACTCCAAGAGTTGGTCCCAGTGCTGCCTGAGCATCAACGCCAAGCATTAACTGGCATCATCAAAGAAGGCCACATGATTGCCAGTGTGGCTGTGGAATCTGCCATAGATGTCGACAACATGGCAGCACAGGTCACTATATCGGTACTTCTTATGCACCACATGTCATGGTTTATTTGCACGGGGGTGCCCAAAGAATGGCAATAGAAGGTAAAAAATCTACTATTTGACTGCCAACATCTGTTTGTGGACAAAAGCAATGCCATGCTTCACTCAGTGAAGGACTCCCAAAACACTTTATGCATGCTTGAAATGTACATGCCTACAGTCAAGCTAGCTCACTACTCATAATACAAGCACCCTCAGAACCAGTTTCAACAGTCCTATCAACAAACTTGCCTGAACCGTGCCAAAAACTGACATCACAGCATCGATGCTCTGACCACACCAGGGCCAGAAACCCTTTGTGCCCCACCCTCAGCCTTCCAAACAGCATTTTGAGGGTGTGATTGAGAGTCTAATCCAGCATTCTCAGCAGGGATCACATATACACAACCAGTTTGCCACCATCTCCACCCATTTCTGCACCATTGCAGTGCCATCACTACAGACAAATGGGTGCTGGAATTGGTGGCACAAGACTACTCCATACCCTTCACTTCTACGCCTCTCTGCCTATCTCTCTACCCCATCCCTCTGCACGGACTCCTGTCATGAAAATCTCCTTGACCAGGAGTTTGAGCACCCTCTTCATTAGGGAATAGTTGAGCCTGTCCCCGAGCAATTCTGGGGCAAGGGGTTTTACTCCACTTACTTCCTCCACTTACTTCCTCACTCAGAAGAAGAGTGGTGGATGGAGACCTGTTTTGTATCTTAGATGGCACAATAAGCACGTCTTTTACAGACAGTTCAGAATGGTGACCCTTGCTACCATTATTCTGGCCCTCTACTAGAGCGGCTGACTCTCAGCTCTTGACCTACAGGATGGATATTTCAATATCACCATCCATCCAGCTCACAAACGCTTCCTCACTTTCACAGTGGGAAGTTCCCACTACCAATATCAGGTCCTCCCATTTGGTGTTTCCACAGCTCCACGAGTGTTTTCCACATAGCAGCGGTGGTGGCCGCTCACCTTCAACGTCAGGGGGTCATTATCTTCCCCTACCTGGATGACTGCTGATAAAGGGACTGTTGCTCCCCAAAGCACAACACATGTTGCACATCACCATGTGCTCCTACTCAGGCTGGGCTTCCATATCGGTTACACAGAAATTTACGCTCCAGCCCACTCAGGCTCTGGAGTTCACGGGAGTGCACATAGACACCATCACCACCACGGCCACCTTGCCTATCTAAAGGTTTCACACTCTGTGCAATCTCATTCAGGCAGGTGCCTATCACCCATCACTACATCACTACAGTGCATTCTGGCCTAGTATTGTTGGGCCATATGGCTGCCACCACTCAGGGGGTCAAGCTAGCCAGGCTTTATATGCACTGCCTCCACTTGTAGCTAGCCTCATGCTATGCGCCAGCCAGGGACCCTCCCTCCAAGACAGTAGCCTCCCTCCACATGTTCTTGCTTCTTTTCAGTGGTGGATGTGCTCGTGGAATGTCCTAGCTGGCATGCCCTTTCATCTACTGCTATTGTTGGTATCTCTCACCATGGATGCCTCTCCCCTTGGTTGGGGGGCGCACCTCCATTCTCACACAGTGCAGGGCAGATGTTTGTTCACCAAACAAATGCTTCATATCAACTTGCTGGATCTCCAAGCAGTCCACTACGCCTGCAAAAAATTCTGGCGGCTTCCAACTGGCAAGTTGGTCAATATTCTTACCAAAAACACCACCTGCACCACCAACTGCCAACGGGGAGTTCATTCCTCGTCTCTAAGTGCAGAAGGCATAAGGCTGTGGACATGGTGCTTTTGGCATCAGGTCAGTCCTGTAGCCACATATATCCCTGTAGTTCTCAACATGAGGGTCGATATTCTCAGCCACTTGTTCACCAATCATCACAAATGGGAGATCAACATGGTTGCCCTGTTCCAACTATGTGGCCACCCTCACATAGACCTATTTGCTGCCAGGACCAACAGGAAGTGCCACCAGTACTCTTCCAGAAAGTTCTTAGGAGACACTCCCTTAGAACATATTACTACTGAATGCATTCCCTCCAATCCCACTGATCCACGAATATTCCTGAAGGTCGGACAAGACCGAATCCTCCTCATCCTAGTAACCCCAGTGTGGCCCAGACAAACTTGGCACCCGTACCTCTTTTGGATGTCAGTAGCAGCTCCTTAATGGATAAGGATCTTCTTTCTCAGGACTTAAGCTGTACTCTGCATCCCAATCCCCTCAAGCTGCATCTCTATGCATGGTTCCTTCATGGCTCCAAAATGTCAAAACCACATGCTCTGAGGGAGTAAAAAGAGTATCCTCATCAACAATAGTTGGGAATCTACATGCAAGTCTTACCTTTATAAATGGCAGCGGTTTTCTCACTGGATGGATGCCTCCTCATACCGCACTTTTGCCCATCCTTTTAAACTACCTGCTGCACCTTTGTGAGTTGGACCTTAGCCTCAGCACTGTCCAGGTACACACCGCCATTTCACATTAATGAACCTATTCGCTTACCTACATTTTTTCTGGCAGCGTGGCACACGTGAGACGTCCGCTGGCCATTGGCCTTCTACAGCGACCATATGAAGCTGGCACAAATCACCCAAGCTTTTCTTATCCTTTGTGAAGCAGTCCAAAGGCTTTCCCATCGCATCCCAATGACTTTTTTACATGGGTTTCCTCCTGTGTTCATGCTTGTTATACACTTCATTGTAGGGAGTGGCTTGATGCTGTCATGGCCCACTGAACCTGGGTCATGTCTTCCACTACAGCCTTTTTCAAGAACTTATGGACATTTGTAAGGCGGCCACATGGTCTTCCAGTAACATGTTTGCTCAGTACTATGTTTTCTTGTCTAGCATCTCATCTTCTATCCAAATGCTCCAAGCTGCATTGTCTACTGTCGTAGTGACTGAGTTCCAACCCACCTCCATTCAGCTGCTACTGCTTTACGGTCGCCAAGGGGACGCTACTCAAAGAAGAGGAGGAAGTGGCTCACCTTGTGCAGTAATGATGCTTCTTCACGATGTGTGCCCCCGTGGGTGCTCCACTTCCCTCCCTCCTTCCCTTGCTTTGGAGCATTCTTCTCTATTTGTCAGGAACAGAAGGAATGGAGGAGGCTGTGCGTACGCACACCAGAGAGCACGAGGAGGCACTTCTGCATATTCATGGCACGGGAAACCACAGCTATGGAAGTATCTCCGCGTGCCAGCAAGAGTACATACCAGCACCCAGGGAGAAGCACTCACAGGGGGATACATCTTGAAGAGCCATCATTACTGCACAAGGTAAGTATCTTCCTTTTCTCTGGAAGTTAGAAGTTGATAAATCCAACTTAAAATTTCTTGAGAAGCAATGTAGGGGGGAAAAAAGCCTTTTTTTTGCCTAAAAATTTTGTAGTAATGCTATGCCATTGGTGTTTGCAGAGGACAAGCCTCTTGTCATTCCACAATAGAATTTAAACTGCAGTAAAACATACAACTTGCCCTTTAATCAGTCTGAAACCAAAGTCTTCCTCCATAACTGAAATGAGATACCACCAGGGTGAGCAGTGTGAAGGTGACTTGTAAAACCCTGAAGATGCACACATGGCATGTAGTGATGAACCACATATACAAATTAGAGTTTTCCTCGGATAGAGTTGCTTGACCTTGTTCCCATAAATATGGGATTTGAAGTACTTAAAAAAATAGAAAATATAATTAGTTACTTGTATTTAAAGGTCAAGGACAGTGAAGCACAAGGCAGTTAAAGTAATTTGTTCATTCAGATCTAGTAGAAAACACATGAGTAATGTCTTATCCACTTAGGAGTTCATGTGGTTGCAGAACAAACAAAAAAGAGTTCCAAATTTTGAAAACCAAATAATTTTCTCCTCTACTTTTCAGCAAGCAATAGGATATGCTTGTATTCAACCTAATAGGTGACCAGATTTCAAGATTATTTTTATTAAAATTAGATTTGGACCTTGATGGGGTGATTGCATTTGAATAAAGATTAATTTTTGTAAAGGAAAACTTCGTGGCAAATAATGTTAGAATAAGAAGGTTTTGTATATGTAAGAAGAAAAAATCTGTTTTACTGAAGCTCCATTAAGACAGAAATGTGATTAGAAAATCCTAGTAACAGTTGCAAAATGTCTTTTTATGAGATTTGATCTTTTCGCTGTTAGGATACACCTATGCCTGTTTTCGTGAGATTATTAAAGTCAGTTTCCAGTTAATTTACATGTTCTTTCGAGCAAAGTGATTATTTTAGGAAATTACCTAGATAAGTTGTTTTTAGTGTCTAAAACTAGATTTTAATATTCCATGACTTTTGTCTGTGATGAACATGCAACAGTCGCATTTGGCTTGTTTATTCAATGCTGAAAGTGGTATATGCTTATTTATTTCAAGTTAAAAACAAGTCATCTTGTATGCAGGGTATGATCTGTGAAACATTTGCTCTGGACCCAAGCTGTATAATAGTGATTAAGAAGAATTTTTATTTTCTGTCCAGTAATTCAGATTTTTTATCATTACCTCATTGTAATCTGGAGTTTGTGTAGCTCTGTGACTGGAGTAGGGCTTCCCTGGTGAGGCTATTTTAAGTGTCACACAGTATCATTGGAAAATATGCTGGGTAATACATTTGACAGAATATGATCAGTTTGGAAAAAAATCGCAACCTTAAATTTTATGATATGCTGATGCAGAAAAGGTGATTATTTGAAGTACATCCCTAGCTTGATTTTTTCAAATATTCTCTAATTACCATGGACAAGTTTTTATTTTTTTATTTTTTTTTTCCCCTCCCCATGTATCTAGGTTAATGTGCTATTATGCTGAACCCCTTTGGTAGTAACCTCACTGTTCAGTGTTTGTATGGTGGTTCTTTGATTTTTTCCAGTTTATGGCTGTGTTTTTACAGATGTATTATTAGTGTAGCTGACTCTAGTAATTTCTCCACAACATTAGTTTTTTCAATATTTTCCCTGATATCAAGCAATGGCTGTAGTCTTATGGAAATTACATTTAAAAATGTTACTAATTAATATCACAGATCATATGCACTCTTTAAATGATGCTCCTCTCTTTTAATTCTCAGTAATAACATTAGTTTAACTTAAACCTTTAAGTCTTAGTATGCATTCAATTTTTATAAGTAGTTTATTTGTGAGACTGAATAAGATAATATTGGAAAAATATCAGAATCAACTTGACTACACACTCCGTACAGAACTCTGAGTTCTAAATCTGCTGGCTTCACCTGAGTTGGATGCAGCATTTTGTGCTCTGCTTTTTGTTGTTTTTCAGCATATAATTTCTTGTCTTAGTTCACCATTGAAACAACAGACTTATGTGGAATGAGAGACTGATATAGTAGAGTTCAATATTATACAATTTTAAAACTCCAAACAACAAAGATGGGTACTGGGATCTGGGGTAACGTAAAGGGCGTAAGACTTGGGTTGCAGCTGCAAAGCATAAAAAACCCAAACTGGCATGACATCTTTATGAAATTTATGATACAATATAGTAATGTAATCATTCCCATTTCACCAGCTAAGAAGAGCACATTGTCCAGAATGGCAGATAAAGTCTCCTTAAATCAGCTTTCCTCCAGCAAATCTCCCTCTTGAGCCAAATTTATGGGCTACATCTACACCAGCGAGTTTTTTGAGATAGATGGTCTTTTTCAAAAAGTCCCACAGTGTCTACACACAAAATATGTTCTTTCAATATTAAATTGGAAGAACACAGCACTTTTTCTGCCATCCCTCTTCTGCTCCTGGATGAGGAAGAGCATCTTTTTCTGAAAGTGTCTTTCAGGAAAAAAAAGTGTTGAGTCACCACTGGGGCCCTTTTTTCCAAAAGAGCAGTCCTCCATGGCACCAGATTTTTCAACTGTGGTGTTTCCTGGCCCATTATTTCGAACGAGCGCCCGGGATGTGGCCACTCTTCGTTGAAAGAGCGGATCGATTTTTTTGATCTACTGTTTTGTGTGTGGTTGCACAAAGGGCTCTTCAGAGCAGATCTTTGGAAGAGATCTTCTTTCAAAGGACCGCTGTAGTGTAGACATAGCAGTGGAGTGTGATCTCCTTCAGCTTAGCTCTACCGCACTTTAAGGTATGGCTGATGAAACTTAATTAGCAGTATTCAGGTTAAGTTCGAGCCAAGTTACAGAGATTTGATTCAGGCTGACTAGGGTGTGTCCAGCCAAACTGCTCATCCAGTCTTACACATCTGATTTTATCTGTGCTAATTCCCATACTTGGGTTCCATGTCTTGAGTTCTAGAGTATCTGTTTTTTTGGAAATTTAAGAACAGAATAGCTTCCTATAGACTAACAGTATGTATGCTCAGTACTGCTTTAAATGGTGTAAAGCAGTACTGTCTGCTTTGTGTAAAGCCTTTCTATTTTGATTTGTAATATCATGATGCTGAGGGTATTGGTGGTATGTATTTCAAGAAAAAATGACATTTTTTATTTTTTTTATTTCAGTGCACCGATGCCATATCTAATTGGAGTTCACTTGAGCTTAATAGAAGTGAGTAGTTTTCAAACTAACCTTTACATTTCATATACTTAGGTATATATGCAAGAAGGAAGAATATTTATAGGGGTATCTTTTTAGCTCATGGGGAAAGGATTGGTGAGCATTTAGTCAATAGTTTTGTTAGGAACATGCATACTATAGAGAATAATTATAATGAAGTTGCTTAGAGAATGATTGCCATTGATAATGAAATGACAGACTTTAGACACTGAAGGCACCATGACAGTAGAAATGTTCTTGGTAAACAAGCTGTGTTTTCAGATGTGCTGTGTGGAAATTCTGGGGAAAGGACGTGATACTGATTTAATCAGGCCACAACCTTATTATTGGAGGTTATTATTATTAGAGTAGAAGACAACATACACAGTCCACATAACCCTACCTTGTTTTATCCTGCAATTAACTGAGGGGAGTGCCTTTACTAGCTCCTCCCTTTTCTACAGCAGATCCATTGCAGGGACCTTTCAATCCCCAACGAGGCTTCAACCAACTCTCCCCAAATCCATTCAGATCCCTCCAAAAAATCCATTGCCAGGATCTTACCAACCACCCACCTCTTAGAGGAGGGAGAAGGAAGACTATAATGATGGAGGTTGGCTCCATGCTGTACCTATCATAGGACTGCCCAGCTACCCTCATATCATACAATTGTTGACCATCTCTCCATTAAGTCCTTTCCCCTAGACCCCCAAGGCATTTATCAGTTACTGTATGCCTTCTTTTGTGGAGTACCTGAACTGTGCACCCACTATACACTTAAATAATGAGTTGTGTCATGTTCTGCATGAAGGGCCACATGAACCTGCTGTGAGGAAGGCAAAAAACATCCCAACTGCACCTGGGGAAGTCTGGTGGGAAGGGAAAAATTCCTTCCCAGCTCCCTCTCCCTCAGTTGGGTGGCAAGTATAATGTGCACAGCAGATATAGACAATAATCTGGTACATTTACCACCCGAATAGGGAGGAAGAATGGATACAGCCAGTCCTGTTCTGTGAATAAGATGGGGGGTGGTCTCAACACCTATCAAAACCCCTCATTCCTGGGTGTTAAGTCACCCACCATGCTGCTCCCTTTAACAGCAGTTTTACATCCCCCCCCCCGCCCAAGCCATCAGCCCCCTCCCCACATCTTCAGATACAGGGTGGTGAATATGCATTTGCTTATACTTAGTTGTCTTTTCTGAATTTTCTTGTACATTATGTTTGATGTATTTGATCTCCTGTGTAAGATCTCCTGTGCCTTAAATATTAAGTCTGTTCTGGTATGGCTATGGTATGAAGAAGTGGGTCTGTCCCACGAAAGCTCATCACCTAATAAATTATTTTGTTAGTCTTTAAAGTGCTACTGGACTACCTTTTTGATTTGTGTAAGATAGAGTATATCTGCCTCACTAGTCTTTAATTAAAGGCTGTCTACGCTATGAGATAAATTCAAATTTAAAGCAGTTAGCTTGATATTACAACATAACGGTCTTCACTGTAAAGTGCAATTAGCTTGGTATAGGGAGCACTAATATCGATACATCATCATTGAAACTGGCTGGATATAGCATCAATTTCGAATTTAAAAGTTTGAATAAAATCTATAGCAGAAGGGCCATGTCTTAAAATCGAACTTATTAGCCTCCAGAGGTGTCCCGTATGTAACCTGCAGTGCCCCAGAGTGCTCTGCTCTGGCTGCTTCCATCTCCGCTGCTCTCCAGGTGTGTAGTAATTAGGTAACAGGAAGACTATGAATTTCAATTCAGGACCAGGAATTGGCTCTGGGGTCATGTTTGTATGAGAGGCTGAAAACTGTTTTTCTTTGCTATTGGCGCTGTGCGCGCATCCACCCATTACAAACAGCTACAACACAGAGTTTGTAGTTTTGTCTCTACCTCTGCTATGTAGGCACTTGGGGTTTTTTCTGTGCTGTTTAGCTTCAGCCCCTGCCCCACTGCACCACATGGCAGCTAGGCTGTTGGAGGGGGAGTCGTGTTTGTATGAGAGACCAAGATACTTCTTCTCAGCTGTTTACATTTGTGCAGGCCCCCTCTCACTCACCCTGCAGGTGCCATGCAGTTGGGATTTTTCCACACCCAGCCACATTATGTGACTAGCCCCCAACCCAATAAAAGGACCTGCCTGCTGTTGAGTGCTGACTATGCTGCCAGGCAGCACCATGTCCTGGCTTGTGCACAGTGAGGGCTAGCAAGGGTGGAAAAGATTGTTGGGGGCTTTCTGTCACTGTGGGGGTAGTCTCCCCCATTGGTGAAGATTTTGGGGGGCTTGCTGCCACCAGGGTGGGGGGAAGTCTTCCCCAGCAACTAAGATTTTTGGGGGCTTGCAGCTGCCCTGGGGGAAGTCTCCCCTGCTGGCTAAGATTTTTGGGCACTTGCAGCCACCCAGGGGGAATCTCCCTCAGTGGCTAAGATTTCAGGGCCTTACAGCCATGCTGGAGAAGTCTCCCACAGTGGCTAAGACTGGCAGGACCCAGCTGCTATCCAGGGCAAGTCTCCCCCGGTGGCTACAAATTGCAGGGCCTAGCTGCTGCCCTGGGGGAATGCCTCCATTGGCCTTCTAACCAACCCCCTTCCCTGTAACCCGCCACAACAGAGACATTGGGGGCTAGCTGTCACTGGGGTGGCGGGGGACATCTCCTCCAGTGGCTACGAATTACAGGGCCTGGCTGCCGCCCAGGCAGAAGAGCTCAAGTGACCCTCGAGCCATGAACCCAACACCCCATCACGCAAAAGCATTTTCAGGGACCATGTCAACTGACCAAATACCAAACCCCGCCCAGAATGGCACTGACATTTAGCAAGCCTCATGTTGGCAATGTCTCTGTAGTGAAGAGGGAAGCCAATTTTTTTCCTAGTCTTTTCTATGGTCTTCCCTGCAACTTTGTACCCCTTCACGAAGGGAAGAGTGGGTGGGGGGCTAGTTGAGAAGTCACAGACTGCTCGAATGTCCCAGGGCACTGAAGCTGTATAATGAATTGGGAAGCCAAAAACCCCTCCCTCACCAAATCTCTTTTTTTCCAAAACCTTTACTATCTATTCTTTCTTCAAGCTTTGCATTGTCCCTATGTCATATTCAGGGATCAGATGTAATCAAGGGAGGGGGACAGTGGGTGGAGGGCCAGTTGAAAGACACACACCTGCTGCTTTTTATAAAATCTTTGATAATTCAGTTACAGCTACAGTTTTAAAAAGCAATTTAGTTATAGAAGCAAGAGATTTCTGTTAATTTGGTGATATTTGTTGATGCTCTACTTTTCCTTCCTTCCACTGGGAAAAATGGACCTTTGCTTACCATGGGAAGGGAATGAGGGCAATGCAATGTGGGAAGATGAAGTCAAATACCCACAACCACTTCCTGGACTTTTTTTCTCATGCTGCATCAGCGAAAATACCCAGAATGCTACAGGGTGAGGGCACTGTGGGATAGGTTCCCACAATGCACTGCTGGAGCAGTTGATGTTTGACAATTGAGTGTGGGAGCAATAAGTCAACTTTGTGGGGAACACATGGGGAGATGAGGACACTCAAATTTGAATTTATGAAATTCAACCTTACGAAATCAATATTAATACATATGAATTTATCGCTTAGTGTAGAGGTAAACTAAGTCGTCCTAATTCACATAGGATATATCTACACTGCCACTGGCCATTGTCAGTTGACACTGGTTTGCAGGTCTTGGTTTGCAAAGCTATCAATTTCCAGTGTAGACACTCGGGTTCAAGTATGGACTCTTGGATCCTTTCACCTCATGGAGTCCAGCCAAAACCTAAGTGTTACACTGCAATTTTATAATCCTGCAAACCCAAGTTAGATGATACAGACCAGTCACAATTGTTTTGTTGCAATGAAGACACATCCTCAGGCTACAATACTCAGTTTAATAACGTGAGAAAGAAAGGCTGAAGAAACTGCTGCTTTTCATCTTGTGTACACAACTGTCCATCCAAAAAAACTATTATAGTTTCTCTTAACTGTTAAAAAAGTAAAAATGGTTCTTTAGGGCTGTTGACATTACAAATGTGCTTAATCTTTTGGCCTCATCTTTTTCCAAAAAATAAAATTTATGATAATGGTATAAGACTCTCGTGGAGTCTGTTGAGCATCTGTGGCCTCTCTGCTCACAAGCCAAACATTCTAAGAGAGTATTGGACTTGATTTTCCAATTACATTTTTTACATTTTTATTCTGCTGAAACCTTGTCTGTAGAAACATTTCATGTTATCAGATGTTCATATACAGGTATAATCATAACTTTAAAGAACAGTATTGTTTTGCTCAAAGACTAAAGGTTACTTTTTTAGAGTGTGGGAGGAAGGAATGAGTTTCCAGGCACTGTACCTGAGCAATCGTTAATGCTTTGGAAAAAGCAGCTCCTCTTATGATGACTTGTAATCATTTGAACATGTCGTTGATCCTGTTTGTATAGTCTGCTTCTTGATTTTCATAGATGGTACTTTGTCATTCTCCCATTCAAAGCTCTCTTTGGTTTAGACTTACAACAACAGATAAATTATAAACAAGAGTAAATGCACAGGGACTATGTTCAGATAGGATTTTTTTCTCCTCCAGCTCTGTCATTGAACACAGCATACCTTTTTGTCCCTGAAAAAGATACATTTGTAATTTGCTTTGATGGTTCCAGACATAGGGTTTTTTTTACTCCTTTTGTCAGGAAGGATCCTATATCTGACAATGCCATTGTGTTGACGATAGCAACATGAAACTTTAGATTCCTCTTTTATTACTCCTCTAAGACAGTAAGTTGTCTGAGGAAGGTCTACTATGCAACTAAAACCATTGTTATTCCTTTGAGACATATTTCTAAGACTGTATAGGCAACACTTCAGCCACCTTTCCTCCAAAAACCAAATCACATAATTCTCACCTTGTGACCACAGCCTCTACAGCTAGTCAAATAGAAAAAGAAATGGGGAGGGTAATTGCTCCTTCATGCTCCCAGCAGGTTGTGGGCCTGATTCCATGCACTTGGTCCAGCCCTTCCACCAAGTCTCTCTCATATTTTACCTTCCCCTCTTGAGTGCGAGAAAAGGAACAGAAACAGATATTGTGGTGGAGAAGACATTCGGGGCCCCCCAAAATATTTCCATTGTGGTGGCACTAGCAATCATTGGCCTATCTGTTCCATCACTCTTGTTGACAAACATCTACATGTTCATCTAATCTGCTTATTGTTGTTTATAAATTTCAGAAAATTATTATACCTACCATTTCTGATTTTAATTTAAAATTATATCTATTTTGTTTGGTATTTAACTAGTGCTGATCCTGCTTGACTTCTTTTACAGTAAGAGTTTTGAGATCATTTGTTCTTCACTTACTTATTCTTGTGTGATGACCTTCTCATGTATGAGCAAAGCAGCAGAAATGTAGCACTTTGTAGGCTAACAAAATGATTTATTCAGTGATGAGCTTTCGTGGGACAGACCCACTGCTTAGCTATACAGTGGGTCTGTCCCACGAAAGCTCATCACCGAATAAATCATTTTGTTAGCCTATAAAGTGCTACATTTCTGCCTCTGTTTTGCTGGACTACAGACTAACCCAGCTACCTGTTAGTTCCCATCTGTAGTTTAACTACTATTCAGCAACTTCTTTTGTTTCAGTGGTAAACAAATTGTAGCTGCTCATCATGCTCTTTGAGTGGCTGGCAGACAATGATATGCTGACATTCTGATGTAAAAGACATCAGACTGATTTAGCATTATGTTCACTCAAATCATCTGTTACGTCTCTATGATAGATTTTATTGGGCAAATCTTCACGTTTTTTTCCCTTATCGTAAGTTTCATTTGTTTGACCTGGATGTGTATAGTATGTCACTGATTACAGTATATTAATTTTACCTTTTATAATTTCCCTAAAATTAAATGGTGATTGTGTATTGGTTTTTTAAACCCAGTTTTGCCACTTGCTCAATCCTCATACTTCTAGGGCTACATAATTCATTCGTGATTTTGAAAACTTTGAAACATATAACGATAGGTACTAGAGTTGTATATCATCAGCCAGTTGTTAACTGGCATCCTTTAAATGCCCACTTGTAGTTTCATTGCACCTTATTTTAACGTTGGGGTCAGAATAAATGAACTGGTTAATATTTAACAGTTTCAGCATGAAGGGTCAAATTGCACTGTCAGTTATATCTGTACAAATACATTTCCAGCTGCAGGCTTACATAGATGTAAATTGAGGGCAGAAATTATCCAGAAAAATATTTGAATAAAATTATGGTTTTATTGTTGAGATGCCACACAGTTATTTCAAAGTGTATGCAATTGTTGCAGTATTGCTGCTTACTGAAGAGGAAAGTACTTTTTAAAACTTCATATAATGATACCCATGACCCAAAACATGAAAATGTTGTCTTCATTTTTTGTAAATTGTTATAATCTTGGTATAATCCTCAGTGAAGCATAGAAACTTGTGTAATTTAGGTGGACACTGTATTAAAATACTAATACCACTTGTATTTTTTCCTTACCAGAGAGTGAAAAATAGATCACTGGAGGATGTGGTCATGTTAAATGTTGACACAAACACCCTAGAAAACCCATTTAACGACCTGAACAACATACCTACTGAAGTGGTAAGTTTGATCAGTATTTCATGTTGTTGTTTTTTTTATTTCCTAGTAGCTTGAATTACTAAGAGTGATTTTGCCTGCTATTGCTAACCTAAATAAAAGGAGTCGAGGAAAAGTATTAGCTGCAGACCCTACATTTAAGATTTTTATTTTATTTTTTGATGGTTGAGGAGATGTTGAATGGAACATCATATTCCTTATTGTAAAAGCTGGATCATAATTATAAAGCTAGCTGCATTCATTAGCCATTGCTGCTTTAAACACAAGTCTCTCTTCATCTCATTTTAATCATTATATTACAAAATAGGCATTTCTGTCTGCCTAGTGGCATGTCTTGCAAAAGAATGAGAGAGTTTTTGAAGGCAAAAGGAAGGGGGCCAATTATCGGCTTCTGCTTCCCTGCCACCTGCCAGCGCTTTTCCTTTTAATTAATGATCTGATGGCACTGGTCAATATAATAAGAAATGCTTGTACAGTTGGGGTCAGAAAATTCAGGCTTTGATCATCTTCAACTTTCTGAAACATTTATTTGTTTTCTCTAAATTATTTCAGTTTTATTTTAATCTCTTCTATCCTGCTGAGGGTCACCAGAATGAAAACCTACACTGTTTGTCATTTGCTTTGGCAGAGAAAAGACTGCTTACTTATAATTCTATTTGTAAATTAAACTGCTAACCCAGTTTGTCATAAAAGACATCTGATCCTTTTGAAATGACAACCGTCTTTTGTCTGTAAAGTATGATAAATTAAGTGCCAGTTCTTTCTGGACTTTGATGTTGCACAGATTCCCCCCCCCCCCCCCCCCGACCCTGCTGTCGAAAATGGAACGTATTCTGTGTTTCATGTTAAATACTCTCAAAAATGCATTACACTTACCTTGCTTTTCTTTAATATAACACTGAAAGGGTACCTTGTCGATACCAATGTGTGTATTTTGAGTTTTAGATATTCAAGATATAATAGTAGTATGCTATTTTAAATGTCTGTCAACAAAAAAAACATATTTTATATAAAGGAGTGAAATCAAATAGTAGCCTGTTTCTAAATCTGCAGTCTTTTTCAAACTTAGTATTTTAACCAAATTTAGGCACTATAGTGACTGATAAGCCCTATCTCTCAGTGGTAACCTGTCTGAATAAACATATAACAGAAAGCAAAATCCCAATATTAACGCTCAGTGGAATATTTTTTAAATATTTTTATATGCTTAGCTTTTTTGAAATAATGATGGCAGAATTTCAACAGATAGTGTCAAACGAAGCTATCTCTAAGCTCTAACAAAATAATTTGATATTGGTTATATGTAATGTAATTGTGGTATATTCTTCAGTCTCTTTATTGTATTTTGTATAAGAATTACAAGTTAGGTCAAAAAATGCCAGTCATTCATTGTTGTGTCAATAATTCTGTCAGATTTTGCATTAAATTAAAAATGTTATTTTGTGGAGGTTAAAATGTATGTCATAAAGTATATATCCTTTGTCACATGATACTTAGATGTGAAATTCAGAATTAAGTATAATCTTCTGTTATATACCAGTGTTGTAAATGGTAATGATTTCAAATTGTAAAGAAGAGTGTACTCTTTGGGAGGAAATCTGTTTTCAAATGTGTTTATCAAAATATTCTGATGAGATAGGATGCATTAAAATAAAATTAGTGAACACAAATACCCATAATTTTACAGGTGTGTTTTCCCGTGTGTGTGTGTGTGTGTGTGTGTGTGTGTAAGTCCTATTGATGTTAATAGGAGTTACCCAAGGCACAGTGTACACAGTGGATTTTTTACGAAATACAGCATTCCATATACAGTATGGAACAAAACAGGGAAACAGTGTTTTTATAGATGTCACTTGCCAGGTTTTATCTGAACATATTTTTCTTGGCAAGTTTTAGTAGGTTACTTTATATTTTGTTTAAATCTCCCCATATCTTTCTGACTTGAGCAGTGGAGCAGTTTTCCTTGTGGAATTAATTTTTAAATTAAAAACACATATGTGTGTGGGTGAGAAGTCCTAAACAAAGGATACAGACAGTATACAAATTTTGGCATATAAAATATCTGGGGAGAACAGTATAAGTGTTACAATATGAATATAAATACCTAATGTATAGTATAAACAATATAGAACAAAATTAGTAGATCAAATTAAAAAGACCACAGCACATAAACTTGCAGGTATAAAACTTATTAATACATATAAATAATCCCACAAACATATAGAGAAGAGTAATAAACTTTTTGATGAAAATATATATGAACAGGAATAGCAATTAAGAGTGTTAAAGCACTAGACATTTCTGAAAGTAGAAAGGAAGCTTTAAGTTTACTATCCCCCTCCAAACACTGGTTTCAGACAGATGAACAAGGCACCATAATAAATTTAACATTTTCAAAGGATATTCTAAAACTGCCACTAGTGTCTAAAAGGAAATTGGATAACAGCTTACTTAATAAATGCTCCTGAAGATAATATGTTTTCAGTGGCAAGACATATAACAATTTTCCAAAGTCTAGTGCTATGACTATTAAAATGTTAATATTTCTTTGGTTGCAAATTAATTTCTTGAAAAATATAATATGAAATCTGAAACAATACTTTTTGATATTGTGTCTAATACATTATAATTAACTGAAATTTAAAGAACCTTTTAAAATCATTCACTTAAGCATTTAAATTATAGTTACAGGCTAGATAAATTTCTGTGCATGTGAACTCTATTATTTTGTCAGATTGACCAGTGGTCTTGACTGTTCAAAGGTCAGTGGTCACAGTTGTCCTGAATTACCAGTCCTTTTTTCATGTAGACCCTCTGCTGTGTTGCATGCTGTAATCTTCTTAATGGCTTCATTCCAATATTCACACATAATATTCTAGATTTATTGACTGTTAGAAATACTACCATGCCAGTAGCAGTTCCGCTATTCCTAAGGTATTTAAAATTGGAAAAATAAATCAATGCAAGACTTTCAGGAATTCTTTGTTTTTCTTGAGGCGGGGAAAAAGCTGCCTTCCTCTCTTCTGACAAGAGCACTTGTTTTCAGATTTCATCATTTCACTATCTGTTTGTCTCATTTCTTGAAAACAAACAAACAAAGTAATAGCTATTTCAGTAAAAGTTAGTTTTCTAATACAATAGTCCCCAATATACTTTTTTTTTCCCTTTAAGGTCTTATACTACAAAGTTTTCAATGGTTAGTTACAACTACAAGCACCTTGAAATTATAATAGTTGGTCCCCATCCATCAGTATCTTACACAGATGTTTAACTTTTTGTCAGGGGGACTACTAGTGTACTTAAAGCTAAGTATGTCCGTAAAGACTTGCAAGTTTTATATCATGTGTTTAATATCATGAACAATTACATTTACCTCAGGATTGGATCTGCTGCTTATCTTGCTGTTTGTCAGTGCTTTGAGAAATAGGAAAAGATTTGTAGAAAATTATGATTTCTTTAATATTTTCTACATTTTCTTAAATAATGGTGCCCAAGTACTAATAACCTATAGAGCAACTGAAAGAAAGACAGCCTGTATGCATTTGGGAACTAAAATGCAGGACAGTGCCTATATGTGTCCTTTTCGTCAAGAATTGTATTTTAAGTATATACAGTAAACGAGTTTAAACATCATAAATCAGCTTTCTATTTAAAGTCACTCCCTAGTTGATAAGTAAACTATGTGATTTATTCAGAAAACTGAGTATTTGCTTTGAATAGTAGTTCCTTAGAGTGTAAGTTATTCCTCAAAGTGCAACAGTGCTGTTGTAAAATAAATTGTGTTTAGTTCCTAACTGTGTAATTGATCACATTAGTTACAATGTGTAGAGACTTCTATAATCATTTGGCATCACAGTAAATTGGTATAATTTTAGAATTTAGAATATTAAATTTAAAATTATTTGAACCCTATTTAATTTTGGAAATACCTACATTTAAGCAGATGCCCAAATTTGTTTAAACATAAGTTGATATTCAGGCCCAAAATGTCTAAAATCAGTGCATAGAAAAACTCTTTTCATTAATATAATGAGCTACATATTCTGAGATTATCTTTCGTTTAAGTAAATTTGCTTTCAAACTGCCCCCCATTTCCATCCTTTAGCCAGTCCTTTCTCACTGCTTATGACTCCTTTCATTCTTACAGTGACTTGATTTAACAAGAATGCTGGTTGAAAAACAAGCAACTCCCAATCATACTTCAGGCTGAACCTCTTAAATCCAGTATTCCCTCATCCAGCAACACTCATGGCCCATCAGGACCATGGATGTTGCAGGACCAGAAAGTCCTGTGGCCGGGGCTGGACTGGCATCTGTGGCATTAGCCAGTGGCCTGGCCAAGGCTGTAGCCTCTGACTTCCCCGCAGCAACACAGGGTGGGGTGGGGGAGCAGTGTATGAAGAGGAACCCCCTGCCTGCCCCAACAGTGCAAGGTTGGAGACCGGAGCCCCTGCCTGCCCTACAGAAGCACACACTTGAAGCTGGAGGTCCCACCTGCCCCACTACAGCACAGGACCATAGCACCCACCGGAGCTTGCTCGCCTTGCCTCTTATACCCACAACCCCTGCCTGTTCCTGGCAAATAGGAGCTGCAAGGATGGCACATGTAGGCTCAGCCTGTCTCGTTGCAAACATTTGAACACTTGCTTTACTTAACAATCATTAATAGGGACTATGCACATATAGAAGTGTTTGCTGGATCAAGGCCTAGATTAGTAGTCTTGTTGATTTCAAAGAGCCCTTTTGCATGAATTTGTCCAATGGGACTAGTGTTTTAGAAACTGCAGGAGTGGAGCCAGTACTCTTCTAATAAGAACCCCAGGGGAATGTTTTCATTTTGAAATCCTCCCAAAATGGTTTTATTGGATTATTAAATATAAATATGTGAAGATAATCATAAATGTTTTCATTTTTCTTATGAAAGACTAATTGTAGTCTTCAGTCACCTTTAGTAAGCAATCAAGGTACAAGTTACATGTGTTTAAATCAATTACAGTTAACCATGATTCCGCTGCATTTTTTAAAGTTTCAGATCTTCAGGGAAGTGCAAAGAATGTTTCCAATATTGTGATGCATTCTTTGCTTACCCCTTTAATGTATCTAGCTTTTACCTTTCAGAATGTACCGGCATTTGTGAAAAAGCTTGCTTCCCCAGCCCCATAGGGTAGGATAGCCTATTAGTTCCAACTTTTCCATATCTTTGCTTTAGCCTTGCTTGCTAGTGTTTAATAGTCAATGAGGCTACGTCCACACAGCAGTCCTGTTCAGAAATAGCAATTTTGAAATGGGGCTGCTTTGCACAAAAAAGTATTACAAAATAGCACTTAGCTATTTCTAAATACATAGCCTAAACACACAGCTTTTATTTCGAATTAGCGCCTATTTTGAAATAATTATTTTGAAATGGATGCTAAGACAATGAATAGCGCTTATTTCAATATAGCTATTCCAAAATAAGCAATATCTCACGTTTTAACAGTGCCTATTTTGAAATAGTTATAATACTTTTTTCAAAATGAACACTATTCCTCCTGCAATGAGGTTTATCAATTTTGAAATAACACACCTGCTATTCTGAATTTTTCTAAATAGCATTTGTGTAGTGTAGATGACAGCAAAGCTATTTCAAAATAATAGCTTTTATCTCAAAATAACTTCTCTGTGAGGCCATAGCTTGAGTGACCTTCTCAAGAGTATCTGAGAATGGTCAAAGCAAGATAAACAGTTTACTTTCGATGTATTTTAAGAGTCCAATCTCTCACTGCTCTAATGGATCACTAGTGTCTCCTGGAAGCAAATTTTACTGTTGTCCCTGCCTTATGTGAATTGCTTGATTCCAGTTTTAGCTTTTGTAGCTTTCTGAGCTCCATAAGAATGCACTGTTGAACATACATGTTTGATTTTGTTGCTGATATTGTATCAATGTACGTTGAAATTTGTTAGTTTTTGTTCAAGCATTTGCGTTACTAATATTGTCACTATCATGTCATCCCATGTGACTCGCATTTCCTCTCCTTGGCTCACCACCACTAGCAAATGATTTTCCTTATGTTTCTCTGTTAACATGCTCCAAGATTTTGCCCCATAGCCAAGTAAATGAAATTGATCCATTCCAAAGAACTTCACAGCATGTATTCCCTCCTTTGTTCACACTTGAGTCATTGCATAAGTACCGAATTATCTTAGTTCAGTCTGGCTTAGTTTCAGATTTCTTCTTTGTTTTAACCACCATTTTCCTTAGCTATGTTCTTTTTTGAAGAACATTGTGCCAGTACCATTCCAGTGACTCAGTATTTATGGGGACAATACTAAAGGAACTCTTATCACTTGAATATGGTCTGTGGGAGGGACCTAGACCACTGAGAAACCATAACTGCCAAGACTAGGAGGTGCACTATGATCTGGTAGAGCTACTCCAGGCCTGTAGCCTAACCCCCTCACCTGTAGCCAAGAGGGAGCTTAAACTACAAAATAATCTTTTGGAGGATACATTTGCCATTATTAGCAGACTCCATGAAAGTTGTTAACACAACTCTTACTGCGAGAGTACAGCATCTATCTTGGAGTTTGTTGACATCCTGTGGTTGTTGCTCATCTGACTTTGATGTGGAGTTCTTCAGTACCAGCGAACTAATACATTTAGAATGCATCCAGAACTGCAGCAGTGGTGATGGTTGTTTTCTGCTCTTTGCTGCTATTATGTAAACCAGATAGATGCTTGGGATGGTGAAGTTCTCCCATACGTATAGCTTGCTAGTTTACTTTTTGCCACACAAAGCTTCGACTATATTGATTGCCTAGTCGACTTCTTTTATTGACTAAACATATAGACTGATTCCCTCCCTCACCAAGCTTTATTTTATTCTATCTATACGCTCACCTCACCTCTACCTTTACAAGCTGCCTTATCTCCCCTTCAACTCACCTCATCTCACTTCCCACAAGCTGCCTTATCTCCCCTCCAACACCTTTTCCTATGCTCACTGCAATATTTTCTCTCCTCTCAACAGAAAACATACCTTCCCCTGGTTTTCAGTCTGTCATTGCTGGCTGTGTTTTGGTTTTGCTTACACAGATGGTTGGGTGGTATAATATCACCATACAGTAAAATTCCTTTAATCTGGCATGTCCAGGCCTCGATAGGTGCCACATTACCAAATTTTCCAAATTATTGGACGTCACCACCTTGCGCCCAGCTGGAGCTCCCCACCCCCACATGTCCCCAGCTTCTTCACCACCCTGTGCTCCTCCCACTTCATAGGGTGACTGACCGTCCCATACTGGGCTGGACGGTCCCGTATTTGGGACACAAAAGAGGTGTCCCTACTTATTTTTAAAAGGGGTAAATTGTCCTGTATTTAGGCTCTTGGGGTCTGAGGGTGGGGCTAGGAGGACCCCAGCTGCCGCTCCCCCAGGCCTCTGGGCAGGGAGCACCCTCAGCTGCCACTTCCCTGGGGCTCTGGGGCCCAGAGCGCCTGCTGCCAGTGCTTCCCCAGGGCTTGGGCCTTGAGCACCCATGGCTGCTGCTTCTCTGAGGCCCAGAGCACCCGCTGCTGCTGATTTCCTGGAGCTTGGGGCCCAGAGCACCTGCTGCCAGTGTTTTCTTGGGGCTCTGGGCCACAGCACACACGGCTGCCACTTCCCCGGTGCACCCACTGTTTTCTCAGGGCTCGAGGTTGATAGGAATAAGGGGATTCTGACGTTTGCAGGGTCCTTTTGAAGAGAACCCCAGTGTAGACAAGCCATGCACAAGCAAAATGCAGCACTTTCGAAGTGCCACAGCTGGCAGCATGCTAAAGAGGTTCTGAAATTCATTTCAGCACCTAATTAGTATTCTTCAATTTGGCCATTAGCATGGCAGTTTCGAAGTTTTTCCAAAGTGTAGACGTAGCTAGTATGAAATAGCATTCTTGTAAATGGTCGTGACTCAAAAACAATTTTTACCCTAAACCAGTTAAATTCGATTGACAAATTGTGTTGTAAGTGGAAATCTCCTAATTCACCATTTGGGAGGTGACATATATTTTGGACTTTGTTTCCAGTTTGTGAAAATCTGCCTGATTTTTATTGTTTGTTTTCTTTTATTGCTTTGGTTAAAAAATGAACCCCTGAGATTGGTCTAAAGTTTTAAAGAGTGAAATTTTCAGTTTAATGAATATCAATTTTATATGGAAACATTCAAGGCATAATATTACAAAATTAAATTGTAACATGCACAATTTTGCTGTCCAAATTTGTCTTGGAATACCAGGAATATTTTTCGCAGCCCTATTTATATTTATGTTTACACAAAAACAGATTATCTTTTTAAGTAGGAAGGGAGGGAACATCTGTCCCTGGCATTTAGGAAATGCTCTACTGGATTTTAAAAAGTGGAAATCTGGTTTTCATTTTTCACAAACCAGGTTTGTTCTCTTATTTTTTCTTCTTCATTTCCCTTGCTCTCCTATTTCAACATTTGAAATATTCCTGTAATTGCTGACACACACTTCTTTTAAAGAAGTTATGCGTCCCCATTCAATTAAATAAGCTTCAGTTTGAAACTACCTAACAAAGAAAGTGAAACCACAAGCATTTATTTTTGCAAACTTGAACTGTGTAATTGTTTCTTTACTGTTAAATGTACTCTTTGTTTTTTCCTTTTGAGGTGTTAGTTAAAAAAAGACGTGTGCATTGGTGCATGCTCTCATTGGGCTAATGGACTAAGATGCTAAACTTCTATCTGAATCTGTTGATCTTGGAACGATCACAGCTGTGGGGAGAATACCTATACAGTAAAGACCTTTCTGCATAGATTATGAAAATCATAACTCGCTATTTTTTTCAAAATTATAGTTATAATTGGACCCAATGGGGGTCTTCCTCTTTGATCAGATCATAGTAACTGTGACTTTACAGAGGAAAATGTCAGTACTGTTAAGGTTTATCACCTGTAGAGCTGGTCTTTCTCTGATGCCATGTTCAGTTCTCATTAGTATTGTTCAAAGTTTAGTTATTAATTAGGTTGACACTTCAATTACAGTCATCATCTATGAGAACAGTCATGACTACTTCCATAAAGAAACAAAAAGACATGCATTTTGCATACACTTATAAAAATGAAACCTGTTTTGGTGATACTTTTGTGCTTATAAGGGTAGCCTAAAAGTTTTGTTTAAAGAAAAAGCCAACTTACATGATGCTTTGAGCAATATTTGGTAACTTATGTATTGTTTTGCTAGACATTATGCGATAAAATTAATATGGAGACACATGTTTGTAATAATTGCAATTGATTTTTTCCTCCAACTCTCTGGTATTCTGAATCTCCAAACAAGGTTATTAAAAGTGCTCTGCATTCCAAGATCTTTCTTGTGTTTTTAACTATTAGAATATTTCCAGAATATATGATCTTGCTCCAAAACTTTTTTAACAAACAAATGTCCTGTTAATCTAATATTACTCTTGCTTTGCAGAGTTGTACCACCAGAACTTGTTTTTTTTACTGCACAAAACAGGATAGCGCTCCTTCAGAAATCAGAAGCTGGAATTAATTATTTTTTTACTGCAGGTGTCTTATCGCTAATAAAAAGGTGTTATCCCCCTCCCTTCTTCATTCTTGCCCTCCCTCTACCCCAAATCAAATGTTTTCTTTCTTAGGACAATTCTAAAAACTCTCACACTACTGAATGTAAACAGACCTTCCCCAGCTAGCAAACAGTAGTGACAACTGCTTCCACAATGCATAAAAAATGATGCATGCTAATAAGTTGGCAACAGAAACCCTAAAATTGAGTGGTAAGTGAGCTTTAAGTGCCCTTAAAAATAACCCTTCACACATAAATGAAAGATGTCCTACTGGTTTCATCTCAGACTGGCAGACACACGTTATGGTTGCAAAAAATCTGTAGAAAGGTGGCTCTCACACAGGTTACTGTAAAATAATTGAAGCTTATTTATGTCAAGAGGCCTTGGGAAAAAAGAGAGCATAAACCAATTTACATTAGCACTTGCCATCATTCCCTGCTTTCATTTCAATTAACAGGTCAGCAGGTGCTCTTTGCAGTTAAAAAGATAAGCTATCAAGGAGGAGGATGAATTTTTGGCTGACCTTAGACATTATAGTTTGCCTGCTGATTGGGTTCATACCTTGCTGTACCAATTTCTGAGGTGTTAATTTAGCTGTTCCTCTCTGTCATGCAGGTCTCAGCCTTGAAAAATAAACTGAAGAAGCAGTCTACAGCTACGGGTGATGGAGTAGCCAGGGCTTTCCTTAGGGCACAAGCAGCATTGTTTGGATCCTACAGAGATGCACTAAGATACAAACCTGTAAGGCTTTTCATAATTTTTGCATTATTTTACTGTGTCACAGTCTTAAGGGTTTCAAAAGACAAAATGCTCTAAATGTTACTTTAACCTTAATAATAAGGTGGTAATCTGGAAATTGGGTACATGTGGGTTCTTTGGCTTTAGCATTTTGAGCATCTGAAGAAGTGGTGTTCTTCCTCGAGTGTCCCCGTGGGTGTTCCACGAGAGGTGTCGGGCTCGCCCCGGTGCCACAGATCGGATCTTTCCAGCAGTTTCTGCAAGACCGCACATGCGCCGGCGCACGCCGCTCCCTTGCGCGCTCCCGGCCACGTGCGTGATCCGGTCCCCTCCAGTTCCTTCTTAACCGCCATCGGCTGCAGACGGAATCTGCTCAGGCTGTGGCCAGAGTCAGCGTATTTAATGTTTTAAGTGTTTTGAGAGTTTCTTTTCAGTCTTTAAGTTAGCTTATTTTTCTTATTGCAAAAAAAAAAAAAAAAAAAGTATATAAAAGCCTTAGAAACAAGAGGAGCAGCGGAGGCCTGGGGACGTAAGGCCATTAGGCCTCCTGCCGCGGCAGGCTGAGTCCAAGAGGGGAACAAGCACAGAGAAGGTGCTAAGTACCCTATTAACAACTCAAAGACTCACCGCAATGTCCTCTTCAGGATTCAAGAAGAGTGAGTCATGCCGCGAAGCTATGCAGGCCTCCGATGGGCACAGTCAGTGTATTAGGTGCCTGGGGGAATCTCACGTCACCCAAAAATGCTCCTTCTGCGCAAAGCTCACGGCTAGAGCAAGGAAGGACAGAGAAATGCAGCTAAAAATGCTGCTCTTTGACAAGGCCCTCCAGCCAGACGTGCCGGAGCGGCCCCAACAAGAGGGACCCGCAGGGGCCCATAAAAGGAAGGCGGCTTCCCTCACCCCATCAGTGCAAAAACGGAGGAAGCTCTCGCCAACCCGATCCCTGCCAGCAGCCACAGCGAGCGGGATGGGTGCAGCACGTAGCCCCCAGCCGCAATCACAGACGAGCGGCGGCGGTGCGGAAGCGCACGTGGCAGAGGCTGAGCCTCCAATAATCAAACAGCCGGCCCGCACCGCGGGCAGAGCGGCGGCCAGGCAAGCGCCGGAACCGGCGGCACCGCAGCTAGCGGCACGGACCCCTGGGGCGCCGACGGTGCAGAGCTCGCAGGCACGCGGCCTGCAGGCGCCAGGGGAGACCACCCGCGCGGCACCGCAGCGAAGCGTGCCGAGCGCGGCGCCGACAGCAGGGCCGAGATCCCCGGCGCAGAAAGGGGCGGACTCAGCCCCACAGGGGAGGGGAAAGGCAGCAGAGAAAACCCGGCACCGCAGCCCTTCTCCAGACAGGGCTGCAGGGCTGCTCTCTCTAAGCCCTCCCCTTATGCTGCGAACTCCAACAAGGAGGCAGGGGTCTCCCCCAGTCTGCCCTGAGCCTCCCTCCCCGTTCCTCCAGCCAGCGTCACCATGGCTCGGGCCACCGTCGCCTTTTCTGGGATTTGACCCCCTGGAGTACTATCACAAATCAGTCTCACCATTGTCTCAATCACCCAGACGATCTCGCTCCCCCCAGACGCTGGGGGTATGCGCCTCGAGAGTGGTCCAGGTCTCCATCCCAGGAACCGTGCCCATGTTGCCATGGTCGCCCCTATCATGCGGGGCGTAGACACCATAGGCATACCCCCAGGGACAGGTCCCCTCAGACGGTTCACTATCCCCGAGGGCAATCGCGGAGGGGGACGGAAACGCAAATATCTCAGGGGGAGTTGATTCTGGAACCCCGAGATTTCCCCTCACAAGCCTCCAGCGAGAAGATGTATCACTGTCAACAGGACCCAGAGGGATCCAGAGAGGCTTACCCTAGTGGTTCCTCTCTGTCCTCCCCCGACGAGGCTACGGCCCCAGGGGACGTCCACCCCTCGGACGATCTCAAACAGTTCCAAGAGCTGTTTAAAAGGGTGGCCTTGACGCAAGGCATCCAAACAGCAGAGGTGCAGGAGAAGCACCATAAGCTCCTCAAAAACCTGAGACCTCCGGCCTCTTCCAAAATAGCTATTCTGCTCGACGAAGCAATTATGAGGTCCGCAACCACGATATGGCAGACCCCTGCGTCCGCTCCGCCTATAAACAAGAGAGCGGATAAGAAATACTTCGTCCCGGCGAAGGGCATGGAGTTCCTGTTCAGTCACCCACAACCAAATTATCTGGTGGTGGAATCGTCTCAACAGAGGTCGAAAACTTCTCAGTACAAGACAAGGGGAATGGACAAAGATGCCAAGAAGCTAGAGTTATTCGTCAGAAAGGTCTACTCCTCCTCTACCCTACTGTTGAGAATGGCAAATTATGCAGCACACCTAGCGAACCATAACTTTGACAATTACTCCAGGCTGACTTCCCTCATGGACTCGCTTCCAGAGGATAAGAAGCCGGTGCTGAAGGCCATCGTGCAGGAAGGCTACGCAGCCTCGAGGACAGGAGTTCAGATCGCCCTGGACGTAGCAGATACGGCGGCACGCTCAACGGCTACTGTAGTGGTCATGCGCAGGGAATCCTGGCTTCAGACATCAGGTATCCCGAGGGATCTGCAGGCGAAGATTGTTGATCTCCCCTTTGACACACAGAAATTGTTTGCTGAATCAACTGATTCGGTCCTTCATTCCAGTAAGGACTCAAGGGCTACTCTCAGAACCTTGGGGATTTATACCCCTCCATACAGGAAGAAAAAGTATTACTGTCAGCAAAGACGATACCCGTATCAACCCCAGCATGCTCACTACCAAAGGGGCTACGAGCAAGGGCGGCATCAACAGCACCAACAGTACAGAACTCCCAGGCAACGTTCCCAACAGAGCCATGCCTCCTCGGGGCAGGGCCAAAGGCAACAAGTTTGACGGACAGATCGAGGGCTGCACTATCACTACCATCGCGTAATGTCATCCAAAGCTTATGTTCCATCATTGCCTCCGACCATTCTACACCCAGTGGCAAAAGATCACCACAGACAAATGGGTACTGGAGATCATAGCCACGGGTTACGCGATCCCCTTCCAGTCGCTCCCACCGCCACGACCTCCACCCAGGCCCCATCTAAAGGACGCCTCCCACGAAGCAAGACTCAAGCAGGAGGTGGACCATCTTATGCTTATAGGGGCAGTGGAAAGAGTGCCGGAGCAACTCCAAGGGAAAGGGTTCTATTCAAGATACTTCCTTACAGAGAAGAAAACAGGAGGCTGGAGGCCCATCCTAGATCTTCGACGCCTCAGTCGGTACTTGCGCAAACAACGCTTTCAGATGATCACAGTCGCCTCTATACTTACGGCACTGGACGATGGAGATTGGTTCTCAGCCCTCGACTTACAAGATGCGTATTTCCATATAACAATCCACCCGGCTCACAGACGTTTTCTCCGGTTTATGGTTGGCAAAGACCATTTCCAATACAAGGTTCTGCCGTTCGGCCTCTCCTCAGCCCCCAGAGTATTTACCAAGACCCTGGCAGTGGTGTCAGCCTACCTGCACAGACAGGGGGTGTTTACATTTCCATATCTGGACGACTGCCTACTGAAAGGGGCCTTGAAGGAAGAGGTACTACGCATGATACACGTTACAGCAGGCACGTTCTCTTCGCTGGGCCTGGTCATCAACCTGGCGAAGTCAAAGATCGACCCCACACAGGACATAGAGTTCATAGGGGCACGCATAAACTCCATCACAGCAAGGGTTTATCTACCAGATGCCCGCTTTCGCGCCATTGGTTCCCTCGTACAAGTCATCACCTTCAGCCCCACAGTGCCGGTTCTAACGTGCTTACAGCTGCTAGGCCATATGGCAGCAGCAACGTTCGTAGTACAGAACGCCAGATTGCATATGCGCAGCATGCAGCACTGGCTGGCAAGCGTCTACAAACTGGCAGCACACACCGTCCGCAGGGTGGTGTCGCCCACGACAGAGGTGCGCAGATCCCTGCAATGGTGAGTGAACCCCAAGAACATGCTAACAGGGGTACCCTTTCCTCAACCACAAATAGCTATCTTTCTCACCACCGACGCCTCCCACATAGGGTGGGGAGCACAGATGGGCGAAAAGGTGACGCAGGGACTGTGGTCCCCTACGGAACAGTTGCTGCACATAAATATACTGGAGCTCAGAGCAGTGTTCAACGCCTGCAAACACTTTCAAGACCATATACAAGGCAAAGCAGTCGGGATCAATACAGACAATACCTCCACCATGTTTTATATAAATCGACAAGGAGGAGCTCGGTCCCGTGCCTTATGTGCGGAAGCAGTCCACCCGTGGAACTGGTGCATCGCCAACAATATAACTTTGAAAGCCTCGTATTTACCAGGCGCTCACAACGTGCAGGCAGACCAGTTGAGCAGGCACTTCGCACTCACACACGAGTGGCAGATCCGTTCCGATCTGCTACGACCAATTTTTCATGCATGGGGGTTTCCCCAGATAGACCTGTTTGCCACTCATCGCAACAAGAAGTGCCCACAATACTGCTCCAGGGTAGGACTGGGACGGGGGTCCCTGGGGGACGCATTCGCGATCTCGTGGAAGGGCCGCCTGCTATACTCATTTCCTCCCAAAGTGCTCATCCACAAGGTCTTGCAGAAAGCCAGGAGAGAGATATCCCGCATGATCCAAGTAGTCCCAACTTGGGATCGACAGCAATGGTTCCCCTTACTCCTGCGCATGTCGGACCGCCCACCGATGCCCCTTCCGGTGGCGCCGGACCTGCTCATGCAAGCCCAGGGGTCTATAGTGCACCCACACCCCCGAGGCCTGCGACTGCAAGCGTGGTTAATCCATGGCTCAGCTCCCTAGAGAGCACATGTACGGAGGGAGTGCAACAAGTCCTAGAAAGTAGCAGAAGGACTTCCACCAGGAAGACCTACAAGCAGAAATGGACTCGATTCACTGCATGGTGTTCTACCAAGCAATTAGCTCCCCTTGCTGTGCCTATACCTGTCATATTAGAATACTTACTGGACCTCAAGAGAGACGGACTCTCCCTATCCTCGTTGAAGGTCCACCTTGCCGCTATATCGGCTTTCCGACACGAAGAGAAAGGGCCCACGGTGTTCACCCATCCCATGGTTACCAGGTTACTGAAGGGGCTGGTAAACCTGTGCCCCCCTCGGAAACCACTTCCACCTTCGTGGAGCTTGGACCTGGTGCTTAATGCACTAACAGGACCACCGTTTGAACCCTTAGCCACAGTTTCCCTCCGCCTCCTTACGATAAAGACGACCTTCCTTCTTGCAATCACGTCAGCTCGCAGGGTGAGCGAGCTCGCGGCAGTTATGGCAACGCCACCCTGCACAGTATTTTCGAAGGAGGCGGTAACCTTACGGCTGCATCCAGCCTTTGTTCCGAAAGTTTCTTCAGAGTTTCAGATTAACAAACCTATAGTCTTACCCTCATTTTATCCAAAACCTCATAACTCCAACAAAGAGGCGCGCCTACACCTCCTGGACATGAGGAGGGCGCTGGCTTTTTATATAGACAGGACTAAGTCCTTCCGAAAAACGGATAGACTCCTAGTCTCTCTCGCTCCCAGATCAAAAGGAGAAGGTCTCTCTTCGCAGAGAATCTCGAAGCACATCGTATCCTGTATAAAAACGTGCTACGAACTTAGAAAGACTCCTTTACTGGCCCTGCCTAGGGCTCACTCCACCAGGGTGGTGGCGGTATCAACAGCCTTTTTCAAGGGCATGGTGCTAAAAGACATCTGCAGAGCGGCGACATGGTCATCCTATGACACCTTCGCCAAGCATTATGCCCTACACAGGGTATTCCAAGAGGATACCTGTCTCTCAACAGCGGTCCTTTCGGGGACAAGCTGCACATAACCCGATTACCCACCTCCTTTCTTGGGTTACTGCTGGGTAGTCACCTATCGTGGAGCACCCACGGGGACACTCGAGGAAGAAAGAGAAGTTACTCACCGTAGTAACAATGGTTCTTCGAGATGTGTCCCCGTGGGTGCTCCACCACCCGCCCATCCTCCCGGCTTTGGATCTCTGTTTAGTGTTTTTCAGGAGCATCCGAGGCGGTTGGTCAAGGAACTGGCGGGGACCAGATCGCGCACATGGCCAGGAGCGCGCAAGGGAGCGGCGTGCACCGGCGCATGCGTGGTCCATCAGAAACTGCTGGAAAGATCCAATCTGCGGCGCCGGGGCGAGCCCGACACCTATCGTGGAGCGCCCACGGGGACACATCTCGAAGAACCATCGTTACTACGGTGAGTAACTTCTCTTTTTACTTACAGTAGGTACTTGCCCACCTGCAAACTATTTTCCCATTTATCTCATTCATTTAAACAAAAAATTGAGCTCTAATAAAGTAGCTACATGTACGGCTCACTTAAGATTAGAGATGGGCTGTAGGATCTGACATGGGTAGGGAAGAGGCTAGCTAATTTGGATGTTCATTTTTTTTTTACATAGAATCCCCCCAGGCATCCTGTGGCAGAAGTCAAGAATCTTTTACTACCTCATAGCAAAGACTTGGAATCATCTTGTAGAACTATTTTAGGTTTGTTTGTTTCAGGAAGCAAGGCCTGCAGCGATCTTCCAGCAACCTCTAAGCACAGCTGGCGTAATTGGTTACACTGGCTGATTAGTTAAGCGTCAGCAGACCAGCTCTTAACCCCAGCAGCAGAAGCACTTCAGAGGTTGCTTAAAGTATTGGCTGTGGCTGTGTTAGCTCCTGTGCCAACCGTGGCCCCAACCTTGGGCCTGCCTTCCTTCACTTTGGATAACCTGCTCCTGAATCTTGGCTTCAATTTCTGGTGTCTGACTCTGACTCCAGGATCTGGTCTCTGACACAGGGCTCCAGCTCCACACTAACAACCCCTCTAAGCACTAAGCCTGACTCCTGGTGTAACCACTCATTACAATTACCCATGCCCCAATCACTAATAGGCTATTTAGCAAATCCAGCATGCTCAGGACCTATGATGTCCCTACCTTTTGGGGAAGAATAGTAAAATGATGCTTGTTTGGTGCTCCAGTGTTGTCATGATGTGATATTTCTGGCACTTCATCTGAATTCTGACTGTCTGATATCCTGGAATCAGCTCTTGTGAACGAAATTGTTGATGATTTTATGATAGATATGAGAGATCTACTTTTTTCAGTCTGTCAAAGTCTGATTTAGACGCTCACTGGATGGTGAGATATAGGAAAGTAGTGATGAGTTCTTTCTTGTTGCTCAAGCCTCTCTTTCCCAGGCTGCCATTTTTTTGGGAGCCTTCGATAGACTGACCCTTCACTGTCATTCTGACTGGCAGAATCAAGACAAGAGAGTTATCTTTTATTGGACCAAATTCTGCTGATGAGAGAGACAGATTTTTTCAACCACATAGGTCAACAGATTGTTGTAATTTGTTCCAAATGAGCTTTATCTGAAAGTGATTTGGAAACTTCAGCAGTTGCCTCATGGGTCTGCCCCTCTGCACTTTGAGTCTTCAGTGTTTGATTCTCTGCAATTTGTGTTACTGTTGTTTAAAAAAAAGTTTATTTCAATGTTTTTAATTCATCTCAGATATGTGAACAAGACAGTGTTGTTGAAGAGGAGCAGCTTCTCCTTGCTTTTGCCCTGGTGTTTGGTCTGGAAATTACTAAGGAACAGTTCCTTTTTGGTTCAGAAATCTGGTGGATTTCATCTTTGTGTTCCTTGTCCCTTTTAACGACCCCTTCTCTTTTTCTTATGGGGTTATTAAAAAGCCACCATTTTTCAACAATAGCTCTTTTTCCTATTTGAGAGACCCAAGATTTCTATTGTATCGATACTATTATGGCATTATAATATCAGTGGGCAAACAATTTTAATAAATTTCTTTGTAGTTCCTCCTATTGGGATCAAAGAATCACAGAATACTAGGACTTGAAGGGACCTCGAGAGTCCATCGAGTCCAGCCCCATGCCCCAATGGCAGGACCAAGTACTGTCTAAACCATCCCTGATAGACATCTATCTAACCTGTTCTTAAATGTCTCCAGCAATGGAGATTTCACAGCCTCCCTTGGCAATTTATTCCACAGTTTGACCACCCTGACCGTTAGGAACTTTTTCCTAATGTCCAACCTAAACCTCCCTTGCTGCAGTGTAAGCCCATTGCCTCTTGTCCTATCCTCACTGGCCAAAAAGAACAAGCTTTCTCCCTCCTCCTTATGACACCCTTTTAGATACCTGAAAACCGCTATCGTGTCTCCCCTCAATCTTCTCTTTTCCAAACTGAACAAGCCCAGTTCTTTCAGCCTTTCTTCATAGGTCACATTCTCTAGCCCTTTGATCATTCTTGTCGCTCTTTTCTGGACCCTGTCTAATTTCTCCACATCTTTGTTGAACTTCAGTGCCCAGAACTGGACACAATACTCCAGCTGAGGCCTAACCAGCGCAGAGTAGAGCGGAAGAATGACTTCTCGTGTCTTGGTCACAACACACCTGTTAATACATCCCAGAATCACGTTTGCTTTTTTTGCAACAGCATGACAGTGTTGACTCACATTTAGCTTGTGGTCCACTATAACCCCTAGATCCCTTTCTGCTGTAGTCATTCCTAGACAGTCTCTCGCCATTGTGTATGTGTGAAACTGATTGTTCCTTCCCAAGTGGAGCACTTTGCATTTGTCCTTATTAAACTTCATCCTGTTTACCTCAGACCATTTCTCCAATTTATCCAGATCATTTTGAATTATGACCCTATCCTCCAAAGCAGTTGCAACCCCTCTCAGCTTATTATCATCTGCAAACTTAGTAAGTGTACAGGAAGTTGAAGGCTGCTGTCAAACCACCCCTCACTCTTCTCTTCTGCAAACTAAATAAGCCCAAATACCTCAGCCTTTCCTTATAGGTCATCTGCTCCTGCCCCCTCATCATTTTTGTTGCCCTCCCTGGACCATCTGCAGTGTATCCACATTCGTTCTATACTGGGTGGTCCAGTATAGACACCTTTTTCCCCAAGACATTTGTCCATTACTGTGTGCCTTCTTTTGTGCAGTACCTACAGTAAACATCTGCTATACACTTCAGTAATGAGTTGCAGCATACGGCCTACTGCCCATCATGTTTTGTGTGAACAGGGCCCGCCTGAACTTGTTATGAGGAAGGCAAACTAATTCCAACTGTGAATGGGTCAATACAATGGAAAGGGAAAAATTCCTCCCACACCTCCCTCAATAGGGTGGCTAGAGTAATTCTTACAGCTCATATAGCCAATAATCTGGTACATTTACCACCAGAGTAGGGAGGGAGGCTGGCTAGGTGCTGCCAATCCTGATCTGTGAATAAGAGTGGGAAGGGTCCCAACACAGGAAGATCTTTCAAAACCCCTTATTCCTGGGTGATGAGTCAGCCACCACACGTGTATGGCTGGCTGTGTGACATCTGAAAGGAAGATGAAATATATTGATAAGCAGTGAAAGGACTCCCATCCTTGTGTATAAAAAGTCTACCTTCCCCCGTCCATTGCGTTGCCATGTAATTTTCCAAAGCTCTGACGTGGCAGATTGTGGGCTCACCACTCTCCCATAAGGTAACCAGTTCATCCTGGCCAGTTTCATCACTCTTTGAGCATTGCAAATGTAATATCATAGCATGCTTGTGCCAATGCATATTGAGAACTTCCAAAGCCCTTTGAATCTCTGGTTGACTGAGACACTCGCTCGCTGATTCTAAAAGCACCAAAACTAAGATCAAGAACATTGACCTAAAGCACCTCCTGTTCACTTTGACATATGGTACCAAGGATCTGAAAGAGATCCCTGAGCATGGAAACCCTGATGGAATGATAGAAATCCTCCCTAGGCCTCTACTACATAACCATCCTGCCACAAACTTTCTCACTAAGAAACCACCACAATGATCTGGTTAGCCCTTTAACCTAATGACAAATGTAATGGCCAAAATGCAATTCAAATTTATGATGAATGCCAGTTGATAAATTGCCAAAAACAGCAATTACCACAGGATTTTTTCCTCTGTAATGGACCATATTGCTGACTGGCCTTCCTGTTTCTGAACTTGCATAAAATCATGAAAGCTTTTCTCATAGCTCTCTCACTTGCAGGATTCAGCTTATCTGCAGATCATGCCAACAACTCTCCAACGCCAAGGTTCCATACCGTCAATGGGATTTGCCTGTGGCGCCCCACAATCCTTGGAGCACTGTCCTTAGCTTCTTCCGTTCCTTCTGTGATCACCTAGGTGCGATGTCATGGATGTGGGTGACCTATTCACCTTTGAGCAATGTATAGTGCTGTGGAAACAATTTCAGACGTAGTTGTTGTGATTAGTTGTATTAAATCTGTGCTAACTGGCCTGCCATCCATCAGATGCTATTAGCTCACTTTGTTGGGTGAGTGTAACTCCTGGCACCTCCACTTCCCCAAGCATGATAGCCTGCCTGGGATAATTGGTTGAGTGAGTGCTGTACTTGGCATCACCCATTCCTCATAGGCCACATCTGATCATCCAACACAACTGGGTGAGAGTGTGCTGCACATGATGCCCCCAGTCCTCCAACACTGATAGGCAGCTGCTAATAATACAACACATGTGGGGTGAATGAGCAATGCACCTGATGTCTGCACCCCCCAAACCCAATATGGTGTCCCTGATAGTACAGTGCACTGCCCCAGGCTCCCCCAGCCACTTGTCTGTGCTGTAACACCATTGCAAAGGCTCATGCCAGGGCTCAACCACCGCACTTACTGTACTCTGTGAAGTATTGGATGGCTCCCTTGTAGTCAGATAAACCAAGGGAGTGATGCAAATTCCCCACTTCCAGAAACTGTAGTGATGGATACAGTATGAAGATGCAAATGTCACCGACTGTATCTACTTTCCTATTGGGAGTTGTATAATATTTTCACTGGCACTGTGAAAGACTGTGCTTACATAAGAGAATTCATTCTGTAAATTAAAAACAATTATAGCACCACCCCGATTATCTGAACCCTGGTTTTCCAGTATTCCATTTTATCTGACACTGCCCCACTCGTCCAGCCCAGTAGGCAGGTTGCTGCTGGGCTGGGGGAGCGGGAATGTGGTGGGTGAAAAGGAATGTTGCGTAATCACAGTGAGGGGTGGAGAGGATGGCTCTCCCAGCCCCGCAGCAGCTGGCAACCAGGCCTGGGGAACTGGAAGCCAGCAGCGCAGCCCACCCTGGGGAACTGGAAGCCTGCCCAGCGAGCCAGCTCTGTGGCAGCTGGCAGCCCTACTGAAGCAGTCAGTCCCACAGCAGCCGGCCCTGAGCAGGCAACCAGCAGCTGGTCCAGGAAGCCAGCTGCAGGGTAGTTAGCAGCCTGCCCTGCAGAAGCCAGCCCCGGCCAGCCACCAGCCCCAAACTTTCTGGTTATTCAACCATTCCTCAGTCCAATTTATGTGTCAGATAATGGGTTTTTTTTACTTATAACGATATAAATTAGTTGACCATATTTTCAGAGTCAAAACTTTGTGCTTTTGTGGCACCATTTTTATGATCACAAAACAGCCATGCACTTTTCAAATTCGTTTATTGGGTTTTCTACTGTTGGCTTTTGATTCAAAAGCATATTTTTCAGATTGGTGGGGGGTTTTTCCAATACCCTAATAAGATATGTGTCAGATTCTATGTGCTAGAGGAATTTGGCAATAAACCTTATTTAAATGGCCCATCAGTAATAAGCCCAATGTAAGTGTAAATCTCCAGAAGTGTAGAGATGGTGGTAGTGTGGAGATGATGGGACATTACGCCGCTCCCCTCTTTTCTTGCAATAAAAACAGCCATCACAAAGTAAAGGAGAACCATGCCAATGCTCTGCTGTGAATGGGCCATTGGGCTGCTTGCAAGGGTTGTAAGAAATACCTATATATTGTTTTAACTCAGCACAGTAGACCAGAGGCACCTGTTTTCTGGCAATAGCCAGTGTCAGATGTTTCAGCACAGGGCAATTTCAAGTAATCCATTCCCTGTGGCCAGTCCCACCTTCTGGTATTTGGAAGGTTAGGGACACCAGGAGGATTGTTTTGCCTTCCCAACCCTCTTAACTAATTGCCTTTGATGGACCTGTCCTCCATGAACTTACCTATTTCTTTTCTGACTCAAGCTATATTACTGGCCCTTACAACCTCCTATGGCAACAAGTTTCACAGGTTGAGTGTGTGCTGTGTGAATAAGTATTTTTGTTTGTTTGTTTCAAGCCTTCTGCTTATTAATTTAATTGGGTAACCCTGTTTCTTGTGTTTATATGAAGGGCTTAATAATGATTCCCTATTCATCTTCTCTACACAGTTCATGATTTTATACGCCTTTCTTGGTCATCTCTTTTTTAAGTTGAACAATCCAAATCATTTTAAGCTCCCCACGTATGAATGGTGTTCCATACCCTTAATCTTTTTTTTTTTACCGTTCTTTACTGTCCCTTTTCCAATTATAATATATCGTCTTTGAGGTGGATTAAATAGAATTGCATGTAGTGTTCAAAGTGTCGGCATTCCATGGATACATATGGTAATTTATAATATTTTCTACCTTTTTATCTGCCACTTTCTTTATAGGTCCCAACATTCTGTTTGCTTTTTGACTGCTGCTTCAAACTGAGTGGATATTTTTAGAGAACTAGCCACAATGATACCAAGATTTTTTTACTTGAGTGGTAACAGCTAATTGAGACCCAATCATTTAGTATATAGTTGGTATTATTGTTTCCTGTGTGCATTACTTTGCATTTTTGAGCATTGAATTTCATCAGCCATTGTCCACTCACCCAATTTAGTAAGGTCCCTTTTAATTCTTAGCAGACAGCTTTGGACTTAACTATCTCAAGTAATTTGTTATCTTCTGAAAAGGTTTCCATATCTCTGTTTCCCTTTTCCCAGATAATTTATGATATATTCATTAGGAATCTCAATCCATGATTTTACGTAGTAAACCAAATTTTGCAATTTTGTAAGCAGAGGTAAGAGTTACATATCAGATGCAAAAATTATAGGAGTGTAATTAGCATGAGAATGTTGTCATTCAATTTGTGTGCAAAATTAGTATTGTTTCCACTTTATTTTAATGTTTCCTGTTGTTTGTATGCTGCATGCCCTTTTATCTTATCCATGTAAACATTGCAATCATTTCCCACATCACGTAAAACTTATGTATGCAATGTATACTGCTACACTGTTTGCATGGACTATGTAGTTGATGCCACTTTTTATGCCAGTGACACAAAGACTCTTATGGGGTTGTCTCCGATTAGACTAGGTTTTGATTTTCTAAAGCAGACTGTTCCAAAGTTACGAATTATCTCCTTGACACCACAAGTACAAGATATACTTTAAGACCTCTACTCTTCAGAAATTGAGCAATCTGCTAGCCCTTCTTTTAAGTCACTTTTCATTAATGTCTCAACTTACCATTAGTCAAGGTTTTGTTTGAGTCGTTTTCTTTAATGTTAGATGGTTTATTATCCTATTACCCTCTGCCCAAAGGGGATATAATTTCAATATCTTTTTCTTTTGTATGACTTGATTTTTCTCTTGCCTAACTTTTTGGAGGGAAGCCAGAAATTTTAGACAAAAAAATAAATCATGGTAGTTGTTCATATTCTTTACTCTTTTTTAATGAGATACATTTTAGGAAGATTATTTGTTTCATTATTGTATATAAAATTGATTATATGTCTTCCCTATGTTATCATGACGAATTAGATTTTTATCATACCAGTACTTCTTCCTCTCCTTCCCAATATTTTTAACAAATCAATAAACAATTTTTCTTCTTTGCTTATTTTATGATGTTAGATTTATTCCTTAGCAAGCATAGACTTCCACTCCCATTCGTTACATTCACTCTTCTTTGCAAAAATCAACCTGCTTCCTTACTCAACTTTTCTTGTTGTCTGAACACAGACTGAGGATAGGCGTATCTGGTTAACCAAGATGTTTCTATTGGGTGAAAAGACGTATTCACAGAGTGTTGTGAGGCAGAGTTCCCTCTTATTTTTTTCATCCAGGGCTGTCATCATTTTGTTCTGTGCTCCAAAGCAGATGTGCACCACCATAGAAACACATGGTGCCGACTAAGGGTGCTCTGTTAATCAGCTAGGTGGCATCTGAATGTCTTGTGGGCAAACATCCAGGCACTCAGCTTACAAGAAGTGCTGGTGTTAGGGTATATTTAATGCTTGGGACTGGTGATTCTTGTTCTTCCAGTCTGGCCATGCCTTCTTCCTGGGCATTCTCTAGGGATCAGCAGTCAGGTTAACGGTTTTGCCTTCAGCGTGGCGTACAGGTTCACTTACCTGTGGGAAAAATATATGCCTATGGCTTTTAGGATTTTCAGAATTTTATTGTTATGATTTAGAGGACAGACGTCCCTTGCAATGAGATCTGATTTTTCTTAACACTTTTCCCAGAATTTGGGCATAGGTTTCACAGTGGATACAGCCATTTGTGGGGAAAAAATCTGATTCATGGCCTTTGGATTAGTTGCAGCACTTTCATGCAGTAATTTTAATCCTGGTACCATTAGATGCTCTCTTGTTACAAAGTGCAATTGTTTAATGTAAAAGTAGAGATGATTTTTAAAGACTCAATATTTGTTTTATGATAGAGCAGCATTGGAGACTTGTTCTCATAATGTAACCAACACAAAGCTACTTTATACCAAAACTGTGTTAAATTTGTTAAATAAGCTTTAATATTAAATGATAGTGAGTAAGTGATGTAAGTGTTGCACCTTTTTGGTCACAAAGAAGAAAGATTAGGAAATTTCTGAACTAATTCTATGCATTGACGTAATTAGAATATGCTAACAGAGATTGAGTTTAATTTTAATATGCTCATATATATTTAGCTTAATATTTTGTGTTTAACTTGAGCGTTCCAGATGAGTCTGCATAAATAGCATAATGAAAATGTGAATGCGGATTCAAGGACTGATTCCTGCTGTGTGTGTCAGCCCTTAAAAGCGGGTGTGTGGGGGGAGGGCAGAGAATCTATAGTAACTGTTGTTAAAAGATTGTTATCTTGTATGGGCACAGCTTGTTTGGTCTGAGCATTAGCTACCTACTTCTCAATATAGAATCCCTACTGGGTTTTGATCGAACTTTCTTTGAAAGTACATTGTAGGTCAATACTAAAGAGGCTGATGGACTGTGTGCTGGTAAAAAAATCACTGAAATGTTCCTCCAAAATGCAGAGTTTCTGAATTTATTCAGTCGTATTTGTAACAACAAACGTGTAGCTCATATAAAAACAATTTACATATTTTTATTCATGTTTACTAATTTATTCTACTTTTGTAAAACATGTCAGAGTCCTTTTTTAGTTACAAATCAGGGTTATTCTTCACACAGCTTTATGTTAAAATATTTCACCCAATAAAATATAAGGCATAGCGCTTGAATAACTGTGGCGTGAGTTAAATTGCTAGATGGAGTTTCAAAAGGACAAAGGATATGCTGAAGATAATGCATTGATTTGAAAGATTCTGATGGTTCTAAAGGAATTCTTATTCTGTATTTTCGATCTCCTGAATAGAATCTTTTAAACTGGTGAAACTTTTAAAGCAAGCTTGTTTTAAACAGGTGAGAATAAAAATAAATTAATGTATTCTTAAAGTCTTTTGTTTTATGGAATCTTTTTGTGGATTTAACATGGTTGCCCAACCTCTGAATCTAACTTGCATTGCAGCCGATGGATTGACTGGAAATATGGTGCCCCTGTGGATGCCAAAAAGAGCCTGCTGAGAAGCACCCCTCTCTAGGTTTTAAAAATATGTATGAAGAACCCCTCTCAGCAAAGTCATTCCATCAGAAAGGCAAGATAATGCCCCAGAGCCCACACATCTCTGGCTGCTAGTGTTTTTGGTATTACTAGCCGCTCTTCTACCCATGCTTTATTCTGCTTCTTATACTGGGGACCTAGCCTCTCCTGTATGGGTGCCTTGGGAGGGAATATTCTCACTTCCTCTTTCCAGGATTTTTAATCATTGGAGTATAGTTTAATCCTGACATTTTCAAAATAAATATTTAAACATAATTTCCTTCTTTCTTTACCTTTTGTGTCCTGAGTTTGAGGTTCTGTAGTATTTCAAGGCAGATACTGATAACATCGCAGTAGGTTATCTGGGCTCTATAACAGGTTTAGATGCTTATTTATTTACAAAATATGCCAGTTTGAAATTTCAAGTGCATGTTAAGGAACAATCATTACAAACTGACTGTGTTTCTTCAAGAATCATTAACTTCCCACACTCAATAGTGTGCCACAAGTCACTTTCTCTGGTAAAGGAGTGTCTGATAAAGAAGTATCAGAGGGGTAGCCATGTTACTCTGTATCTGAAAAAACAAGTCCTGTGGCACCTTATAGACTAACAGATATTTTGGAGCATAAGCTTTTGTGGGCAAAGACCCACTTTGTCAGATGCAATATAAAGAGGTGGACCTTGCAGTGTACTTGAGATGTACTGAACAGATGAGAAAGTATGTTCCAAAGGAGAAAGGCGCTCTCAAAACCACCATGCTTCCAGTTTGCAACCATTGAAATCTGGGGATTCAGTTTAGGAAGTTCTGCTACCTCAGGTTTTGTGAGCATTTGTGAAAAATGTGCCGAACAGTCGTAGCTCATCTGAACAAGGAAAGATTTGGAGGAAATGGGGGAGCTGGTTGGTGATGAATTTTTCAGAGATGCAGATGTTCTGTGGTGCCCAGAGGGCACTTCAACCACATCCTCTCATAGACTGTGCAGGGGCCTGATAGCACAAACTGTAATCTGTTCCTGTAATATTTTCACCCAGGCTGGGTGGCCAGTTGAGATGGCACAGTCACCTGGGTGATCCCAGGGCAGTATGACAGTCCCCTGCCTGGTGCATTAGTTGGCTTATCACAGAAAAATCATACCATTATGCCCAGGCAGGGGTCATTTCAAGGAGGGAAAATGTGGCTGAAGGACCAGTTGAGATGGCAGTCACCTGGGTGATCTCTGGCACAGTGTCATTCTGGCATGTGGGTATGACAGTCCCCTGTCAGGCATGCTAGTTGCCTGATGAGGCAAAAGTCGTACCTAAAGATGTTCTTTCTGTGGGAGAAAAGCAGCTGAGCAACCAATTTACACCTTCTGAAGCCAGTCTGTTTGGTTTTCTTTTGCCTGGGATTCCCTCCTTTTCCTTGTGAAAAAATGGCCGTTTGCATTGCCCTCATTCCCCTCCCATGGAAGGCAATGTGGGAAAATGATATCACATACCCACAACCATTTGTGGAGCATTTTTTCCCATACTGCACCCGCAAAACAAAACAAAACCGAATGCTATTGGGCTGAGGGAACTGGGGGGATAGGTTCCCACAATGCACTGTTGCAACAGTTGATCTTTGGCAATTTAGTGTGGCAGCACTAACTTGAGTTTGTGGGAAAGTGAAGATACTCAAATTTGAATTTATAACACCCAGTATTACAAATTTGAATTTCATAAATTCAAACTTATCTCATAGTGTAGACATAGCTTAAGACTGCCAGAATTAATAGGAGGAGGAGGAACAGTGATCATTGGCATAAATGTTTGTCTTCAAAGTAGCCTGCAGTTTGTGTCTGAAAGGCTCTTGTGTTTCATTATTATAAAAGATCCACAGGGGAAGTGTCTTTGATCTTTTTTCTTCTGAAAGCTAAAAGTGTCATTTACCGTATTCTGGGCTTTCACCATGTGTGGAAATCTGTGGTAGTAAAATGTTCTGTTAGCTGAGTCAGGTGTGCATTCTAATGTTCTATGCTCAAATTGTCTGTCTTACCTAAATCTGGGGAAATCTCCTCCAACCTGGTTTACTTTTTACCCATGAAAGCATATTCTCTTGAGGGTCAGGTCCTTTGCCTGCATGGCAATACTCCCTGCAGTATATCTCTCTGAATCATAATCATGGAAATAGTATGCTGACTATACATTGACATATTAAATATTTAAAATCTTCTCTCTGCTAGTGGAGTTTATGAAAATTAAACAGCTACCAGAAGAGTGTAATTTAGGGGATTCTTCTTACTGTTATTTGATGTGATCTCTGTAGAGTAATGATAGATACACTTTTATGCAAATAAGGGATAACACAGGGAGTTACAATTTACTATTTCCCATTACCTAGGTTAGCATCTATTAGCTTGTTGTAAATACTGTGTATATTTACTTTCTCATCCATGTATGGTTTTGATAGGTCTACTCAATGTTCTTCAAATTATTACCACCTTTTCCAAACGAGAGACAATTTACTGTGTTAACGATTTATCTTTTCAACCTTTCGTATGACTATGTAATGACTCCCAGAAAAGACAGGAGTTTTTAATTTGACCATGAAATTGTTGAAAGAAAATTGTTATGGTTTCTTTCCTACATAATCAAATTTGCTACCCCCATACATTGTTATATTTAGTATGGCAAATAGATAATCTGTTGATAATCAAATGATGTTGGTGTCAAGTCAGAATTTGCGCTTGACATTGAACTCACTTGAACACAAGTAATTTTATCAGGTGTCTCATATTCAACATACAGAAGTATGGTTATCCTAGTTAAGATTTGTAATTTTTGCAGGGTATTTTCATAATTAAAATGTATTTTAGTAAAATCTTCAAAGGAATCAACATGTTTTGTTTCTATGGTGTTTTGTTTCACCATCTTTGTCTGCTTTTATATTCAGTAACCATATATTTGAAGGGCAATAAATGTATATGTTAGCTTTTAAGGGGGGAAGTTAACGAAGGAAAACTTTAAATGTGCCAGGACTTGTTATGGCTAGGAGTACTTTCTAACTCAAACTCACTGTTTAAATTTAGGGAGAGCCTGTCACTTTCTGTGAGGACAGTTTTGTGAAGCATCGTTCCAGCACTACCAAACAGTTCCTGGAAACTGCAGTGAATCTTCAACTTTTTAAACAGGTATGACAGGCCAATTGACCTCTTGTTCTTACGGTTTCCTTCTAACAGATATCAGATATCTATGTTCTCCTCTCCGCCTCTGTAACTCCCCCCACCCCGGCCAGCTTTTGAAAGCTCTCAAGAAGACAATTTTGAAAGGGAATATAGGAGAGAGGGGCAATGGCAAATGTTTAACTCCAGTGAGCATGGAAGAAATTTTCCCAGTTCCATTGTATCTCAGTGTAGGCAAGACACTGTCCCCACGTTTATGTCACAAAGGAGTGGCAGTGTCTGCTCAATAGCTGACTGAGAACTCTTTTCAAAATGAAAAAACAAGGTCTCTCTTGCTTAGTTCGAGATCTTCAGCTTCTTCAGCGTAGCTATCTTTTGGTCAACAGGTAAAGGCACTTACGTGAGTAAGAGATTGTGTTTGATTTAAGTATCGAATCCAAACTGTGCTTGCTTCTTTAATTAGTAAACACCACTAAAAAAGCATACACAGGTTTTTTCAAACTCAGAATCTCAGCCAAACAAATAAATTAATAGTTCCATGAAAATTCCTCCATATATAAGTTAGAAAGTATAGCATAAACAATACATGGCTTCAGCAAGATCCATGATGTACTTTTTTCATGCTATCACCTCCTGGCTTTTCTCTTTGTCCCTCATTTGATTCCCTTTTGTAATTTAGTTGTTTGAAAGAGAGTCAACAGACCAGCCATAAAATTGTGGACCAGTAAGTTTATCTTTGTTTGTGGGCACATCTGAGAACATGTTAATGAATAAAGTGAGAAAACTTCTAGGGGGAAAAAAAGGGGCTGATTGAAGCTACCCTGAATTAATTCAGGCAGGGGAGTGAATGCTTAACTAATCTACTGGACTTCTTTGAAGATACACTGCCATAATAGATAAGGAAAATTCATTGGATGTGGGATACTTTGATTTTCAAAGAGCATTTGATAAGTTTCTGAATCAAAGATTAATAGCTAAGGTAGAGTTGTTATGGACTATAAGGAGCTTGTGGTAGTCATAAACAGTTAACTTTTATCCAATTAGAAAAGTATGGAAATACCCACAAATAACACAAACACAGACTTTGTTCCAGGGATCAACTCTTAGAATCCAACTTATTTTATTTTACTGTATATGTTTAGGGACAGAGCTTTCCAGTTTAGAAAGTATTAAAAGAGGTGTGTTAAACATTTATAAGTGTTCAGAAGGTTATGATTGGTGGCAGAGAAAATAATACAATGTGAAAACATCATTAATTTTACTGTTGTGGTCCAATGCTAGATGTTTCTCGGTACCTTCCTCCTGTCAAGGATATTTGTCAGGAGACCACTACTGCACCTACTGAAGAGTCTGAATTGTGATCTGAGCATTGCAGCAGATCCTCAGATGCATTAAATGAAAGTAATTTCACTGACGTTAATGGAAGTATTGCTTAACACTAGCTTTTTCACATCTAGCTTGTGCATCATAATTTGTTTAATTTTAAAAATCACTTAACAAGTTTATGATTTTTCTGACATTTGTCCATGCTGAGGAAGGTATCATATCTTTGAAGATGAGACTATATGAAAATTATTTTATTTCTAATGTTTTAATAGATAATATATTGCCTTTCCTTTAGTTTTGTTTTGCTGTTTTTCCTCCCACTTCTAAATTAATTCACAGCCCAGCTGTCTTGTCTCCAGCAGTTCCTTGCTAACAACTGGGCTGCTTTCCAGGTTGTTTGTGTTTTAAAAGGCTAAGATGAGTTGTTTGGGGTCCTGATAGTAAGCATTCTTTTTAGCAGAAAATAATTCTTGAAAGCAGCCTAGGCATCTAGGCTGGACAGTCTGGATTAATGGCAAGCCAATGCCAATTTTTGCTGCAATTTTCTGCATATAAACTTGGTCTGCTATTTTCAGAAGTGCTGGGGTTGTTTTTTTTGTTTTTGTTTTTGTTTTGTTTTGTTTTTGTTTGTAACTGATGTCTATTCTTACTGCCAGGCTACATAACACTTCTTAGTAGCTTCCATATGTTCCATGGTGGTATTGCACTGGAGATAAGTTGAATCAAGTAGCATTGCATGGCTCTATCAGCTCCCAGTAAAGTTCATGTTCTGATAGCTGAACCTAAATTATCCAGAACAAACACTTGTCTTTGTTGCCTGTTGTTCATTGCATTTAACTAAGCTTATTCTATATCCCACATGCTGTTAGAATGATAATGTGAATTATTAAGCTTCATAATAGAAATTTAATATGAAAGATGTCCTGGCTGCTATTGAAAGCAATAGTTGTGAAATGGATTTTTCAAGATGTCTGAGTTTGATCAGAAAGAAGCATAAAGACAATAATGTTGCACCTAATGCTTTTGTTATCTTTTGTTGTAATTAGTTGATATGTTTTGTTTAGCACGTGTCTTAGGTAACTGCAGTTATCAAAAGTCTATCTGAATATTGTATTAGCACAGTGAATAACTTTGCAAATGTTGACATTAAAATAGTAAGTGGTGTGAGAGGGTTAGGCATTTTAGTCTGTAGTCTCACAAATAAAAGCAGTCCTGTAGCACCTTAGAGACTAACAAATTTAGTAGGTGATGAGCATTCCTGGGTGACACCCATTTCTTCCAATGAAAATGGAGTAGAAAAACAGAAACCAGGGTTTATATAGCAGTGAGGAAGGGAGCAAGAGGATAGGGAGGGAAAAAAAGGTTACCTATCCCAGGTAGAACCAGTGAATAAAGCAAATTAAGTAGGATGTGAACCATTTCTGTTAATATCAAAGGTGAGGAAATTGCCCTTGTAATGCATAGATAGTTGAGATCTCTCTTCAGGCCTAGGTTGATGCATTATATTTGCAAATTAATTCCAATTCAGATGCCTCGCCCTGTAATCTTGTGATTAAAATTATTTTGTAGAAGAATGGCTTCTTTAAAATCTATTATTGAATATTCAGGGAGGTTAAAGTATTTCCCTACAGGTTTATGTGTATTCCAATTCCAAATGTTGGATTTATGTTCATTCATCCTTTGGCAAAGAGACTGCCCAGTTTGTCCAATATACCTAGCAGAGGGACATTGCTGGCACAATGGTGGCACATATCACATTAGTGGATGTGTATGTGTATGAGCTCTTGATGGTGAGGCTGAAGTGGTTATGTCCAGTTACGGAGTCACTTGTATAGATGGGGACAGAGATGGCAGTGGAGTTTGTCGCAGGGATAAATTCCTGGGTTACTGTTTCTGTGGTATGGTGTGTGGCTGTTGGTGAGTATTGTCTTGAGGCTAGGTGGCTGTCTGTAGGAGAGGACTGACTGGTCACCCAGCCCTATGAGAGTGAGGAATCATGTTCCAATATAGACTAAAGGTTGTCAATGGTGCATTGGAGGGGTTTAAGCTAAGGGCTATATGTGATGACGAGTGGTGTTCTGTTATTTTTCTTGTTGGACCTATCACGATGTGGGTTACTTCTGGGTATTCATCTGATTCTGTCAGTATGTTCTTTAACTTCCCCAGGTGGATAAGAAAGTTTTAAGAATGCTTGATAATGGTCTTGTAACTTTTTGTCTCTCTTGGTGTGATTGACATAGATAGGGTTGTATCTTAGGGCTTGTTTGGAGATAATGGATCGTGTGATGCGTCTTGGATGGAAGCTGGAGGCATGTAGGTAAGGAATGGTGGTCAGTGGGTTTCCAGGATAGAGTGCTGTATATGTGACCCTCATGGATTTGTGCTGTAGTTTGTAGGAAATGGCTCTCTTGTGTGGAATGATCCAGGCTGAGGATGATGGTTGGGTGGAAGTTGTTAAAATTCCTGTGGAATTCTTAAAGGGTCTCTTTACCATGGGCCACATGATGAACATGTCTTCAGTGTAGCATAAGTAGAGGAGCAGCACTAGCAGGTAGGGGTCAAATAAATGTTTTTCTAGGTCAGCCATAAAAATTTTGGCATATTGTGGAGCCATTCAAGTGCCCATAGTTGTGCTGCTGACTGGAAGGTATAAATTGTCCCCAAATTGGAAATTGTTGTGGGAGAGGAGAAAGTCACATAGGTCAGCCACCAGATGTTCTGTGGCATCATCAGGATAGTGTTCCTGATGGCTTGTAGCCCATCCTCATGTGGAATATTGGTGTAAAGACCTTCTACATTCATGGCTGTGAGGATGGTGTTTTCAGAAAGATTTCTGATAATCTGTACTTTCCTTAGGAAGTCAGTGGTGTCACAGAGGTGCTCTGAGTGGTGTCTCAGTGGTGTCTAGGATAGCAGTGGAGAGAGTCAGCATAGCAGGATAATCCTGCTGTAAGGGTGCCAGTGTCTGAGATGATGGGATGCCTGGGGTTTCTAAGTTAATAGGTCTTGGTTAGGATATAGAACACTCCTGGTTGGTGTCCTAGGGGGCATATCTGCGTGGATTTGGTCCCAAGCTTAAGCAGAGAGTTTCTTGAGCAGATGACATAGTTTCTTTTGGAATTCCTTGTAGTCTGTAAACTAGTGCAAGACACACCTATATTTGCTTTGTGGAAAAGAAAAGGGGAGGAATTAAAAAAAAGAAAGCCATTTGAATTAAATAAATCAAAAAGAGCAAGCATTCTGGGTTTAGATACCATGTTCCTTTCCTTAAAGCATCTTAAATGATTAATATATTGCCTGCTTTAACTCTAAGAAGTGGCTTTACTACATTTAAATTCTTGTTGGCTTTGCAGCTGAGGGAAAGGCCTTTGCATTATTGCATTGTCAGAAGTGGTAACTACACTCCAGTTTTAGGGTAAACTTTTGGCCACGAACACATTTGCACTACTCTGTTCAAGTTAGTGGTGTAGCATTGATGTAATGGAGGGCAGCCTTTGTTACTGCTGTTGTTGTGTTAGCCACATAAAACACAGATTTTAAATCCCAGAATAGAATTTCATAGGTAGAAATTAGACTTTAAAAACAGGTATTTTCAAGACAAAATGCATTAAGCTTGTGCAGGGTACACATTCCATCAGTTTTTGTAATGACCTCCAAGTCAAACATAAACAAATCTTGAAAATTAAGAGTTGAGGTTAAATTGAAAAGAAATCTAACCACTTTATCTGTGTCTCGAAGTGACATAGTGCAGTAAGAATACAATTATGATTCATGTCTATTTGAATTTGTGGACCCAGATCAAACTTGTTTTTAAAGACACACAGAAATCATGAAAGGTCTTTTAGTTATGTAATTTACTAGTGTAGAATTTGGCCCCAGGCAGTGGTGGCAGGAGGAGAAGAGGAACGGACTAGAAAATGACACTGAAGAACTGAGTTTTGGAGCGAAAGGGAGGCTCAGCCATGTACTAGGGAGAAGGTGCTAACAGGAAGCTCTGGGAGAAGTGGACCAGGGAAACTCTGCTGTGTTTGGGGCAAAGGAAAAAGCTCCTATCAGCTGCCACCAACCTAGGGTCCCTGTAACCAAGCCCAGAGTGACTCTTCCCACCCAGCCTTCCCTTGGAGAGTTGCTGTAGCAGAAGAACAGGCCATCAGGACCATTTGAAGAGTCTTGACCCATACTAGTGACATGTCTATGATGCAAGTGGCTCAGTAAGTGGAGACCTATGCCTCTGAAAAGACCTGAGGCAGTAGAAGGGCCACTGTGAGTCTCTGAGGCATATGACAAAACCTGTCAAAAAGTGCAGAACCTATGGGGGGGTTGACGAGGGACTTGTTACAACACGAAATCCTGCATGGACATTAGCTCATATTGTATCCTCAAAGAGTAAAATTCTTTGAGAACTCTCAGAGATCCACTATTCTTAATACTAAGGAGCTAATACCCAGAAGTAAGAATTCTACCAAAATGAGGTCTGCAAAGAAGCAAATATTCACGTAAGTATTTTCCCTTCTATGTTGTGCAGTGTCACTGAGTGGTTTGTCAGTAGGGGGTGTCAACTCAGTTTTTGTGGATCTAAAAGCATGAGTCTCTGCTGCCTGAACCAAAAGACCCAGATCTCCTAGCTCTGTGATGATACAGACTCAGAAGCCTTTCTGAGGTCCTGAGTACAGAAGGGGACAGAGAGCCATGCTCTGTATTATTGGGCTCAACTAACATTACCAGATCTTTCTACTATGTACTACTTCAAATTTTTTGAATGGCTTTGCTCTCACTTCTGATACTCAGTATAATTAATAATAATAATATCACTTCCTTCAAACAAGTTTCTATAGTTTTAAAGATTATATTTGGCAGTATTTACTTTTAAATGTTTTACAGACTAATCTGTGCACAGAAAACTCTCTGCATTTTCTGTTGATATTTTACTTGGGGTGAGAGTGGCTGTAAATCTTCTGTTGGCTTATGGCATAGAGTGAGTTCATAACTTTCCCTAAAGAGATAATGTCTTGCAGTTCAAAGACAGCTTCCTGAACAGTGGTAGCTAAAGATGCTCTTATGGCTCTTATCTCTTTTTCTTACTGTGAAATAATCCAGTGATCCCACCGTGGTCTGACCATGAACCAAACCCATTTGGAAAGAAGCCTATTTGGAGTTAAAATGAAAAAATAAAAGGGAGTTTAGCCAGGAAAGTGCAGGGAACGATTATCTTCAACAGCGTGTGCTCTATTATTGTTGCTGGTGGAATTTTTTTGTACTTAAAGAACGGAGTTTGTTTCATGTCATCAGTCTATCCACTGACAAGCATCAGATTGCCACTGACAGTGCTGTTTAGCTAATCTGTGATAATGTATGACAGTCAGGCAAATAATTAATTTCTGCTAGTTTGTGTGTGCTATTTTAGTAACAGGGAATAATTAGTAACTCCTGCTAGAAAACGAATAATCAGTAAAATAGTTTCTCAATTTATCTCTGCTCAGACTTGAGCTAACCTACACAAATTAAAATGCATGGACTAGTTACTGAAAGCATTCTAGAAATGCTAGGGCTTCTTGCCTTAATCCTGTAAGGCAAACAGAGTTCTTAAAATAATGTGTTCATTTCCTCTGGGAGGTTATATGGATTATGTTTGGTTTATGCTCATCATTCTTTGTTTCTGGCATATTTGAGCCTCATACTTAGCCTTTGCGTGCACATGTATGCACATACAAATGCATGTACTTGCATATGCATCTGAATATGGACAAGTGTTAGAAACTGCATTTGCAAATCCCACTAAGTGAAAGTTGTTTTATGAGTGAAATTCTGATGCTTCCATGGATTCATGCTCATATACACAAATATGCCAGTGTTAGAATTTTCAAGCATGGAGACACATATGTATTTGCACCTGACAAATGTGCTGTATGAGCACACGATGCGGTGCACGCTGGCAGAGGCCAAGCTTAAAATATAGCTTTGTATTACACAGTACTTCTGTTTTGGCTCTCAGTGCGTTGAGTTCTCCTACGCTTAATATTCCTCCAGCTCTCTTCTTGTTGTTGCCACTAATCTTTCATGTTTCAACTACAAGCTTCTCTCTTTCCACACACAATGATTGTGACCAAAACTTTTCTCAATTTGCAAAACTCCTCACCCAGCAGAATTTCATCCAGAATGTATCCTCATCCAGAATGTTCAAATGTACAGTCAGTGGAAATCAGATATGCCAGCTCAACATTGCTTTGGACTAATGCAAATCGTTCTCAGTTTTCAACTAGTGGGTTTTGGGGTTTTTTTGGGTTGTGGGGTTTGTTTGCTTGCTTGTTTGTTTTGATTCAGTGATACTTACCTGAAAATGAATCAGGGATATGAGATAAGAAGTTTTTGACCTTTCAAACACAACATGAAAGAACATCTCCATATCTTTAAATGATTGAAAATTTTGTTCTATGAATGTTCTTGTTAGTTTAAAATATTTTAAGTTTTTGTACTCACATGCAACAAATAACACTGCAAGAGAGTAGTAAAGCACTGGTACAATAGTGATAATATTTCTGTCACTTGTATTCATATCTACTATTACAATATCTTTCCAAAATTATTACAGCGTTCTTGTGATTTTTTTATATTCTCATTAACATAGACATTTTACATATAACATATATAGTTTAATGTTGCAAAACCTGAGGAATTGCCAGACTAGTATTGACTCAGGCATTTTATATTGCAGTTTATCGAGGGCCGACTATCAAAGCTAAATGCAGGAAGAGGGTTCTCTGATGCTTTTGAAGAAGAGATCACTTCTGGGGGCTTCTGTGGAGGTAAAGCATTATTTCATGAGCATTTGTTTCTATCAGGGTCAGCAACCTTTTGGAAGCGGAGTGCTGAAATTTGACCTTTAACCTTTATCTACAGTTTGAATGCCTGTGATACTTTTTGAAGTCACTAAGAGTCCTGCTCACAACAGCTTCATTAATAAATAAAGATGCAGAGCCACCGTTTAGGTGGTGGTTGCTAGCATTAGCTGGTCTTTTGTGAATCCACAGACTTTGAGCAAGCTCCCAGCTGCATGCGTGAAGAGAGGTAAGGCTAAGCTCTCGCCTGGTGTCCCGATGAAAATCAGCTTGCATGCCACTCTTGGCACCCATGCTGAGCTATATATATAGATCATTCTTTTGTATATCTCTATATCGGTATAATTGCCTATTCCACAAGAATTGTTCGGGGAAAATATCATATTGACCTGAACATAAACTGAATAAGTGCTTAATATACTGTTTGTCAGATTAAATGCTTCTAAATGATTCTTAGCATGGTTTCTGTCCATATAATCAGAAGCAAAATAGCTAACTAGCTCTTTAGCCATACATTTGCAGTGCACTAAATGAAAATAAATTGAATTATTTTAATGTAATGAACTATGTTTTATAAAATCAAATTAAGGTGATATTTTTATTAGATTTTTTAAAAATATTGCCTTCCTTAATAATTGATTAGAGATTTACTGACTATAGAATATTTTTGTAATAATTACAAGATATTACTTCCCTATTTCCTTTTAGTAATGGATAATTTAGCTATCTTCGAATCTGTCTTTTTAAAACCCCTTCATGTATCTCATATATTTCTGCAACATGCCAACATCAGATTTCTCCAAAATATGAGTAATTTCTGTGTCAAGCAAAGTGCACTGAGCATAAATACATAATTTTAAAGTGCAGTTCTACTCTAAAAACGAACAGTGAAAAATGTATATTCTTCTTAAGTAAATCTGTTATTTCCTGTTTGTATTCAGTCATATCCGCTGGCTTTAGTGAACGAAATAAATGTGACAGGTTTTTACTCCTAGCCTGGCCAACCCAATACTTCTAAGAAAGTAAATGGTAGGTCCAATTCCATATTCTACCTTTCCAACAGGACTGTCTAATCATTTCCAGTTATCTGGCAAGTCAGTCACACCTTTTTAGTTCTAAACAGCTGTATTTCCTACAATAAATATGCCCCCCACAATGCCATTTTTTATTTTTCATAACAGAGCCCCAGTTTTCGATATAAATGTGAATTGCCTGATCTGAACCAAATTCTGTCTCCTAGGACTGCTTTGTGACAGTCTTCTGTCAAAAAGCTAAACTAAAACTAGCTGATCTGGTGAATGGCCTATTTATCCTGCAGAGGTATGTGTCATGTCCTCTGAACTCTAGACAAAAAAGCCTAAAGCCTTTTTTAAAGTTACTTTGCTCCCTTCTTTCTCCCATCTTCTTAAGATTAGGATAAGATGTGGCTTGTAGTTTGCTTTTACCTGAAGAGGTTAGGAGAAAATGCAGTCCCACTCAGCTTTAGTTTGTCCTCCCCCACCCCTTTAGGGCAATTTACTCCTACAGCTTTATAAATTGTTTTTATGGAGTGAACATGTCCATTCAGTTAAGTAATGTCAGTGCATAAAGTTCCTTTGCTTCCTCTCTCTGCTACAGTTGAGGTCAAAAGGCTGCAGAGAAATAACAGAACTTTGATAATGCTAAGTTCTTGGCTCTACATGGCTATGTTCTGTCAAACACATGTGTTATTTGGCTATGCTCATGAGGGAATGTTCACCTTCAATGGAAGTTTTGTGTTTGAATTTATTGTATCCTTACTGTTCAAGTCAGACAAGCTGTACCAGGTTGTGGATAAATTGCTTAGGGCACATATTCCATATTTACATAACTGCTGTCTCATTATCATTATGAGGTACAGGCATACCAGCAACTATAGAATTGAAGGTGACATTTTGTGACACTGGAGGGGTAGAACTGTTGTAATTTTTCATAGTTAAAGCCCATCAACTTTATCATTGGCTCATAACTACACAACTTTGGAGTCTATCTTTCAGAAAGGTCACTGAAAGTCAAAGTAACCTGCGCATTCTTGAAGGGACAGATGAACACATCATAAAGGATAGAGATAAGATTTTCATGCTGTTGAGTCAAACAAAGAACTTTCAGCCACTCCATTTTCATTAATATTTTATTGCATTTTGCAACAAATGCAAACAGTTAAACTATACAGAAATTTTTAACTGCAGATTTGAAGCAATACTCCCATTTAATATACGTGCGTGCACACACACACACACACACGTGTGTGTGTGTGGGTGTGTATGCATATGTGTGTATATACATAGAGAGAGAGAAAGAGTATTCTTTAAATATAGTGATTTGAAAATACACTTGGCATTCTTCATCATGCAACATTCCTATTAAAACTTTTTCACAGTTTTCCACCTTTGCTCACATGCATTCTCCTACAGAGGTAAATAAGAGAATCATTAGTGTTAATATAAATTTCAGGGCTCAGACTATTGACAGTGCACCCTGTGTCCTTTTCCTTCTACTCTGAGTTTTTGAATCCACACTTATACCCACTAGGTGTGCCATGAGAAAAAAAATTCTGTTAGCCGGCAGAAAATTTGATCCCCACCTGCTGTAAAAGGGTTTTCATTCACTTTTAACAAGGTACATATAAAGTGAATGTAGGGAATGGGAAAGGGTATGCCAAAGATCTGGGAGTAATATCGAGAATCAGGTGTTCGACACCTTGTTTCCCAGAAGCCTACCAATTGCAGAGGTATTAGGATTGCTAATCATCTTTATGCTCCCTTTGGGCCATCTGCTTTTCCTTCTTTTTTCTCTCACACATTCACACCATGCTTCAGTGAATTCCCTTTCACAATAGGAAACACAAACTTTATTGATGGAAAAAGAATCATGTTTATTCCAAAAACTTGCTAAATCAATTTTTTCAGTAGAATTTTCTTTTTCCTTAGTATGATCAGATTGGCCAATAGGCTGAAACCCGGTGTGAGCCTATATTTGATTGCTACTGTTTAGGTAAAACTTTTTGCACGGTTATATTTATGTATTGGCCCCTGGTCACATCTGGCTGCTCAGAAATGCAAACTGCAAGTCTTGTAATTCCAAGAAAATTGTCTTTCCTACATAAATTAGCATTAGCAAGAAATTTAACTGGGATTTTTTCCTGCTTCTATAGCAACAAACCATCAACATCTTTCCAACTATCACCTACTTTTTCTTGGACTGGGGCTTTGTAGTAAATTTACAGATGCATGCTACTATTCCAGACAAGAACTGGGTCTCCCCTAGTGGGTTCCAGAACCAGCTACTTGAAGAAGCAGTCATTTAAAGTATCAGTGTTTTCTCTGCATCTCATCCCAAAGTAATGTATACCCAGTCAGTATGTGACTAGTTGAATCCTGCATTGTCACTGTGGTTTTTTTGATTTTGATAGCCTCTCTAATCTCCTTTAGCCTTCCAGAGTCACTATCACTATCCTCGTCATGTCAGTAATATATTCTTACTTTGATATTCTGATTATTAGAGCACAGAATTACCATCTATCGAGATTCTGTGGAACATTTTAGTTCATTTAAGATTTTTACCTCATTTAATTCTACATTTTCTTTCATGTATAATGCCAGTCCCCCACCATCGTGACCTGTTCTGTCATCCTGATATATTTTGTACCCTGATACAACTGTGTCCCATTGATTGTCCTCCTTCCACCAAATTTCTGTGATACCTATTATATCAATATCCTCATTTAATACAAGGCTCTCTAGTTCCCATCTTATTACTTAGACTTTTAGCATTTGTGTGTAATCACTTTAAACATTTGTCACTATTTGTCTGCCCTCTCCTGATGTATTAGATTCTTCCTCATTTGATTATTTTTCATCTGATCTTACCCATACTTAATCACCTTCGATCCTCTCCTTGGTAGTAGAACATAGAAAATCCCTATTTATAGGCCCTCCCATAAGAGATGCCTGTGTCTGATCCATGTGCCCCTCTGTACCCATCAGCTTTCCCCCAGCCCTTAGTTTAAAAGCTGTTCTACAACCTTTTTAACGTAAAGTGCCAGCAGTATGGTTCTGTTGTGGTTTAGGTGAAGCACATGCTTCCTGTATAGGCTCCCCCTTTCACAAAAGTTTGTCTAGTTCCAAATTAATTTAAACCCTCCTCCCTGCACCGTTGTCTCATCCGTGCATTGAGACTCTGAAGTTCAGCCTGTGTACCTGGCCCTGCATGTGGAACTGGAAATATTTCAGAGAACACTACCATACAAGTCCTTGATTTAAGTCTTTCTTAGCAGCCTAAATTTTGCCACCAGAACCTCTCTCCTACCCTTTCCTATGTCATTGGTACCTATATGTACCATGACCACCGGCTCCTCCCCTGCACTACACGTAAGTCTAACTAGATGTCTCGAGATCAGCAGCCTTCACACCAGGCAGGCAATCACCATATGGTTCTCCCAAAGCCAGCTGTTTATGTTTCTAATGATCAAATCCCCCATTACTAACACCTCTCTTTTCCTAATGACTGGAGTTCCCTCCCACAGTGAGGTATCCTCAGTGCTAGAGGATACCACATCATCATCTGGAAGGAGGGTCCCAACTGTGGGATTGTTTCGCTCTGCTCCAGTTGAATGTTCCCCTTCCCTGAGACTTTCACACTCCTCAACAACAACAGGGGACTGTCTGAATGGAGGTGGGACAGTTTTACAGTGTCCCAGAAAGCCTCATGCACATAGTGCTGTCTCCCTTACCTTCTCCGGCTCAGCCCTTCTGGCCTCCAAAGCCCATACACAGTTTCCGAGCGCCAGGAGTTCCTTGCATTGAATGCACAGGTACACCCCCTGTCCATTCTGCATTGGGTACAATAAACAGGGAATAACCCCATTCTGCTGCTGGGCTTTTGCCTGCATTTCCTTCTGCAGATAATTGGACTTTTGATAGGTTTTTATTTAGATCAGATAGTTTTGGTTTTAGTTTAATTTAAAAGAAATTTTAAAGAACGTCAAATGTATCTAGCTTGTTTCAAAACTCCCACACAAAACTCCCTGTTAGCTGTTCCTGTCAGCTAAGCTCCCTGGTTACTTACTAGGAGGATTTATATAGCCCTGGCCTTCCTGATGGCTCCAAGCCCCACACCCCTTTCCCCCCACCAGTTAAAGGTTGACCAATGGACAGAGGGTTCTGGCCTTCAACTCCTCATTGAGACGCTCACAGCTTCCAACTGCCAGCATCAGCAGTTTGTCCTTCAAACAACTCAGTACACAGATCTCCAAACAAACAGACAGTTGCAAGCTCAGCATGCAGTAGCTTTAAGGCAACCAGCAAGTAACCCCCAACACACACCTAAATTGTTACATTACCCAAGTTCATTAAATTAGTGAAGTAGTAATTGCTAGATTTGGTCTTATGGTGAGAAAGTAGTTTTTGTGTGTGTAATATACATCCTCCATTATTATCAATGAGCCTAATCAATCTTAAAAGGATACATGTTCAGTCTTAGTGAATGTAGTGTCTTGGTTAGGGCACTTCTGTTGGGAATAAGCACACAGTCAACTCTAGTGAGTTCTCTTTTTCCAACTTAATGTCACTTTCACTCACTCAACCATTCCTGAGAACTTGGGTATTGCAGAATTGCTTGCAAATAATTTTGTGCAGTGGTATAGAACATTTAAATGAAAACATTTCTGCCAGTCCAAACACCTAAATCCCTTCAGTTATCTCACATACAAATTGCTGGATTACCTTTTGCAATTATGCAGTAAATCGTTAGACAGATTCTGTGAGAACCAGGTTTGCTGGTATTTGGCTTTCTACCAGCCAATTCAGGTACTAATTATTAGATTTATTTCAAAGCTTAAATTTTTGAAATATTTTATTAAAATGCTGATGTTATGTCAAATTATATCATTGTGTTCCTTGGAGTTATAAATTCTCTCTTTGAATGGAATGATTTTTGTGATCTCAAATTTCTTGCTTGGAAATATTCATTTATGGTAACTATTGTTGCACTTTACGCTACCAATATACTCAATTGATTAAGCTACTTCTTAACATTTCTCTACAGAAAGGAAGTCAGTCTTGCATGCCTTCTGAAACTGATGTTTCTGTTGCTCAACCACCCTATCAAATATTAATTTATCTTTTGTGTCCAACTTCATATCACTCAATGATCTTATCTATGTTGGCCTTTGTCTTACTCATCCACTTGCCTTCTGAAAGAAAAAGCATAATGTTTATACTTCTATTTTCAGTGGGATTTCCTACACAGGAGATGAGAAATGATACTTCTTCCTGTTGCTAGTCTTTTTATTCCGATACTGTGATGATAATGTCTACAGTCCAGTTTATTTCTTCACTACAAGTTTTTGTTTTTGCCCAAAGAAATAGAGGAATGAATCCAGTTCTGGATAAAAAGGGGGAAATCACCAATTCCAGTATAAAATATATTCTTAGCACAATATATACACTCTCTCCTTCAGACTTTTATGATTTTCCCTTTTGTTTTTAGTGAGTCTGATGAATATTTGATTGCAGGTTTAGTTTCTCTTTGTACTTAAGTCAGAATTAGCAATTTTAGAGAAAAAGTTTGGGTGTAGTGAAAAAAGCCTTATTCCAAAGAAAATAAAAGGTTCATAGAAAGGTATCCCCATTTTTTTCTTTTTTGTGCATGTGGGAGTTTTCTCCTTCACAGTACTGAAAAACTCAAATTTAAGTTTAACAGTAATTTTTTTAAAGCAAAGTATATTGTTGAGATGGCAAGAACATCCAAATGTGATGAATGTTTCTCTCATAATGTTTATTTTATTTTACATTCATATCTCAGGAAATTCAAGATCTTATCAGCAGTGGGTGCATACAGTGAAGGTAAGATGATTTTATTTTTATTTGTATCTATCTTTGGAAAAGTCAGCATGCTGAACTTCCAGCATTAAAATGAAAATTTGACACTCTAGGTTTAATTAGCCCTATTCTCTAAATTTTTGTTGTATTCCGTATATTAATATAATGAAATATTTTATCAAAATATTTTGCCGTTAATTTGTGTCTTTGTCATGGCAACATTTTTATATTAGTTTAAAAATGAGTCATGTCTCATGCACAAAATAAATGCCAAGTTTTGCGAAGTGTGGAATGTTTTCCTGTGCATCTAGCCAAGGGTTTTTCTGTATGCTGCATTGTGTTACATTCCATAACTGTTAGTTAGGTGTAGCACTAGGATTTGATAGGAATTTTGTCACTTCTGGTAAACAGCAGTTTGTCTAATATTAATTTTTCTCCATAATCTGCCTAACAGAGGACGCTTTGTTGCACAACATTGTTGCTATGAAGGATTAGTAAAAGATAGCATTTTAATAAAAACTGTTGAGACTCAATTAGACATTATTACCTTCATGTGATAGAAATAGCTTTTTTAAAAAATGCAATACATACATTAAGAAGCCAAGGAAAAATTCCATATTACATGTAAATAGGTGATTCATGGATATGTGAATACGTCATTGTGTTAGAATGCATTGATAAATATATGTCAGCCCTGAGCGTGAAATACTGTAACCCTTGTGTAGCTGAAGATGTAGACAGTAGATTGTAGATTGAAAGCAACTGTGGAAATTTGTCCTAATTTAAAGAGAGTCATTATTTTCCTAATACATTTTATGCCAGCCTGTTGTATATATTTTTTACTATTGTCTTGTCTTAACTGTTAATCTGTGTTGTAAGGGTTATTTAAATGTGTTTCTGTGTGTTTCAGAAAGGAGGTGCACTGATCAATACAGCAGTGACCAAAGCCAGCCCTGCTGTGAAGACAGCATACAAATTTGTAAGATCAACTCAGACTGTGCTTAAAAAAAAAAAAAAAGACAGATATGATCCTACAATTTCCAATTTTTCTCAAAATCTTAAAAAGCTGTATCCTTCCAATATGTGTTCCAGAAAAACATTACAGCCTAAAAAAATGTTTTTCAGCTTTCATTCCTAATCCAGTGTAGTTCCGGGGTCTTAAGAGTTGATTCTGAGTCTAATAGATAGCTAGAGCAAAACAATCCATGTTGCTCTTTTAAGGTGTTGATTATGCTAATTTGAGTTTCATTCAAAATATACAATAGACTGAATACCTGATACATATTTGAATGACAGCTGAAAACCTCTACTGAACTGATGATAATATTAAAATATGGATTCTGAGAATAGTAAATTTCAATTACTGTAAAATGCCTTTACTTCTTCCAGAACAACAAGAAGTCTTTTGGCACCTTATAGACTAACAGATATTCTGGAGCATAAGCTTTCGTGAGCAAAGACCCATTTCATCGGATGCATGAGTTGGGGGATGCTTTCAGAGAATGGGGTCCCAGGAAGAGGGAGGGCGAGAGCTGACAAAAGGTCTATTCAGCAAGGTGGAAATGGCCCAGTATCAACAGTACTTATCAGAAGAGCTAAAAACAAGTCAGATCCAACAGGGGGATGAGAGCCTGTTACTGGGACGCCACTCTTTAAATACCCCTCTGAAACCACCCCCCCCTACTCATGCATCTGATGAAGCAGGTCTTTGCCCATGAAAGATTATGCTCCAAGATTTCTGTTAGTCTATAAGGTGCCACAAGACTTCTTGTTGTTCTCAAATCTGCAGACTAACACGGCTACCTCTCTGATACTTTACTTCTTCCTGGCAGTATAAATTTAAAAATATAATTTACAGTCCTCAGTGATGCAAAGGGATCTTTGTCTAAATAACAATAAGTCCTAAGGATTTCATTTTGGACCGAGTGGTACCCTGTCCAAAGTGGGTTGGCAAGCACTTATATAATTTTCAGGGAACTATTGCAGTCACAAACTTTCATCATAAGCAGCCTTTTACTTACCTGAGCATGAGCATCATTTAAACTGATAGGTATTATGTTAATGATATTTCACTAATTCAAAAATCTATGGATTTTCACTCCTGTCCCTTGACTTATATCTTGTAGACAAAGATGGGATGTAAATCTGCACCACTCCAGTGTGCCACATGTTAACAGTTTTAATGAATCCTGCTATAATAAAAGCTACCCAGTGCATTTTGCTCTAGTCCACTTAGGAACAGGAATAGATCAAAGTGTTCCAGGGAAATTTTAGTTGGTGGAAGCAAGATCCACATTGGTAGCGTGTACCAGACTAGTGGAGTGAAGATTTACATGTAAACTTGCCACATGCTGTGAGATTAAAATCATAGAACACTAGAACTGGAAGGGACCTCAAAAGGTCATCAAGTCCAGGTCCCTGCCCTCTCAGCAGGACCAATCACCATCTAGACCAGCATTTCCCAAAGAGTGGTCCATGGCCCAGTACTAGTCCTTGGAAAAAATAATAGTCTGTAGAAAATATACAGATTATCACTATGTACTATTACTATTGTGAATAAATAATAAACAGTGAAAATTTATTCATTTTTCATTCTTTTTTTAAATATACATTTATATTTTTGGGCCACAAAAATGGTCCTGAAAAAAAATGGGTCCCAAGTTTGGGGAAAACCTGACCTAGACCATCGACGATAGGTGTCTGTCTAACCTGGTCTTAAATAGCTCCAGCAATGGAATTCCACAACCTCCCTAGGTAATTTATTCCTGTGTTTAACTACCCTGACAGAAAGTTTTTCCTAATGTCTACTTTAAACCTCCCTTGCTGCAGTTTAAGCCCATTGCTCCTTGTCCTGTCCTCAGAGGCCAAGGAGAATAATTTTTCTCCATCCTCCTTGTAACCCTCTTTGAGGTATGTGAAAACCACTAACATGTCCCCTCTAAGTCTTTTTTCTAAACTAAACAAGCACAGTTCTTTCTTAGTTTAGAAAAGAGAAGACTTAGTTTTATGTCTCCAGTTTAACAAGCAGTCCAGTTTTTAAATTATCTTTAAATATGGCTAGCTCACAAAGAATGTGAATTACATTACATTATCGAGGGAATAGAAACATTGTGCAATCTCGTGAGAAATGGTGCAATGATAAGCATTTCAAGATTGGCTTAAAGAATTTTTTTTTGCCTTCCTTTTGGTTTTTCCAAGGGCACTTTAATCATAGAATCCTAGGGATGGAAGGGACCTCAGGAGTTCGAGTCCAGCCCCCTGCCTAAAGCAGGATCAACCCTAACTCAATCATCCCAGCTAGGACTTGGTCCAGTCAGGACTTAAAAACCTCTAGGGATGGAGATTCCACCACCTCTCTAGGTAACACATTCCATCACTTCACCACCCTCCTGGTGAAATAGTTTTTCCTAATATCCAACCTACACCTCCCCTCTGGAACTTGAGACCATTGCTCCTTGTTCTGCCATCCATCACTACTGAGAACAGCTTCTCTCCATTCTCTTCAGAGCCTCCCCTTCAGGAAGTTGAAGTCTGCAGTCAAATCACCCCTCACTCTTCTCCTCTGCGAACTAAATAAGCCCAAATCCCTCAGCCTTTCCTCATAGGTCATGTGCTCCAGCCCCCTCATCATTTTTGTTGCCCTCTGCTGGACCCTCTCCAGTGCATCTACATCCTTTCTATACCAGGAGGCCCAGAACTGGATGCAATTATCCAGATTAAACCGAAGCATACTACGTCATTTTGAATAAATCAGTGCTTCAGTGTGATGCTAATAGATTTTAAATAAAACTTTAAAAGAGAATTTTTAATTATGTATCAATTTAAACTTTCATAACATTTGTGAGGAAAGAAACAGGTACATAAATTAGAAGTACTGTAAATCCACATGCTCATTTATAATTTAAAAATGGTTCATTAACAGGTTATCAGGAAATTATTCTCCTCCTCTATTTTTCAGGAGCGTAAATGAGGTGTATTATTTCCTCCCAGGCACTCATTTTGCCCATTATGTCCTTGATCCTACTTTTTCTGCATGAGCAGACTTCTTTGTGTGCAAGATTTGTCATTAGTTTCTGTGGGATTTTGTGCATGTTCAGGAGTGGGCCTATATGTCCTCTGTTACTCTTTCCCTTTCCATACATGTATGCATCTACTACATGGCATCTTCTTGCATTGCTGTTGAGATTCTGAGCTTATCATTTAAGGGTCAAATATTCAAAAGTGCCTTAATCTTGCCTTGCATATTGTCCTAAGCAGTGGGGGGATGGGGGGCAGGAGGGAGGAAGTGTGGTGGGGGGAGTGCACAGGATGACAGAATTTTTGGCTCCTGGGCAAAGAGTGAGGGGATTGGCTCCATGCTCCTGGAAGATGAGTCTCAGAAGGATGTGGCAGAGCTGGGGCTAGCTTTCCCTTGCCAGTCTTTCATCGCTGCCTGACAGCAGTAGCTGGAAGCCCCAAGCTTTTATCAATTGGTGGCCCCAGGACATCTGCCACCTTTGCTCCCTGCCCCCCCACCCCGATTTGTGGGATGTGTGTCATATGTAGATTCTGATGTTTTTCATGTATGACTCAAAAATAAAAAGTCACAGACGTAATTTTCAAGACTAGTGTTGAAAATTGGTTAACTTGGATCTAACTGGGTTCATGTAGGAAAACTTTCCTGTTCCTCTTAAGACTGGATTAGCATCTAGCAATTATAAACTAGAAATTTTTGAATGTAACTAGTTGTCATCAAAAATGGTAATTCATCTCTAAATAGAGGGATGCCCTTGGATCCGTTTTCTGTGCATATTATTTTCAGGAACAGTCATGGGACTTGGCTGCCTATTTTATTGCACATGATTTCTCCCTTACAGCACTATGCTGTTGAGCAACTCTGGAGAGATTCTCCATCTGCGTATATAACCACTTCATTCCTTTTAAGATTGATGTTGCCTTGCAAGTTTACTAGACTTGAACACAGTAGCAGTGAGATTGAAAATTGTAACATTTTTCCAACATGACTTCCTGTTAAAGTACTACTTCACTTTTAAAGGACTATCTCAAATAAAGATATGGACACAGGAGACCAAAGGGATGGTTCATTTTTAGCAATAAGTGAATAGGTAAATTGGTCTGTTTTCACAACATTGGCATGTATGCACAACTCTTACTGACGGCTATTAGCATAGCATAGCTGACTAGTACAGCCCATGTGAAATTAGTGATAGAGACTATTCTTGTATTACATTAATTAAGAAATTAATGTCTCATTAAGTAGGACTTACAAAAAATGTTCTGTGAACAAAGCCTGTATCTTGTTCTATGACTTACATCCTTTCATTTTAATTTTCTAGGCAAAAAATCATGCAAAGCAGGGAATAAAAGAAGTGAGGAGTAAGTTAAAACCCAAGGTATGTAATACAATTTTTCCTTTCTTACATCCTTGTAGCAGTTTGAAATTTGTACTTTGCAAATCCCTTGAGATTTCCGTTTTTAGTGACTTTTGAAATATGCTTAGCCCTTTGTTCAACAATACATTTTTCATAACGAGCCCTCTGGCAAATATCTGTCATTCTATGCATCCACTGAATAATCTCTTTATTGTTTGCATATTTTAACATAGAACAACAGTGATCTTCAAAGATACAGTAACAGGATGTATGTTTTCATAAAGTTGATTACTTTGATATCACAATTGAAGCCTTTGCTTCAAGCTGAGAAGTTAAGACCATATAGTCTTGCAGTACATTGTAATTCACAAGGTATAGTTGTCTTATTTTGGATTCATATGATATTGAGCACAGTGTTAACATTTCAAAATAAAGAACCACTTTCAGACTTCGAGAACTAACATTGAAACATCAGAATGAAACTTGATTTAGGCATTTAAAGGCAGTTTTCCTAATGAGTTTAATTTGTTCATTGTGGTTTTCCTTGTGGGAACGATGACCTAACTGCAATGTTGTTTTATACTTTTCTCAAGTATAAAGTTTTAAAAAGTATTTGTAAACATGAGTGGTTTTAAATTGTTTTACACACATTCTAAAAGCTTCATTAGAAAATTTCATGCTGTGAAAGATGCATTTGATAACTGTTTACTTTTCAGTGCTGTGTTTCATTTTGTTAATAGATGTAATCTTAGGACAGTATTTATTAACGTGTGATCTGTGTTAACAAAATTATTTTAGTACTGTATGTATACGTTAGATATGCAGGTAAATATTTTTAACATGGGATTTCTGTTGTGTAGGAGAGTTGTGAAGAATATGGAACTTGTAGCTCTGGTGCAGTACAGTATATGCCGGTGTACACATTACATTATCAGAAAAGGAAAAGCTCAGAAAGACGAAGACTTGCCCAGGTAAGTCATCTGAAACCTGGACTATCACTTTCTTAAAATATGGGGCAGCCTGTTTTCCTGGTACAGTAGTATGTTAGAATAGCATGGTAAGTATCTGCATTACCACCTGCATTCAGGAAACACAATAATAAATAGTATTCACAATAATCTTGTTTGCATAATATTGTGTAGTGTTTTGAGAGGAGAGAGAATCATCTGTCATCCTCATGGAGGGGAAAATGGGAAATTCAGCAGGAAGATGGGGGTTGCCAGCTACACTTCTAGGAAATCACGGTTGGTTCTTAGAAATAGGACTATATTTAAAAAAATTAATAAACACTGTTTAAAAATACAGATAAGAAAGAGTACAAACTGATAAATCTAGGAATACTGAAGGGATGATATTTTGAAATTTTACTTAGTATGCACTTTTATGGATTCCCATTAGATAATAATTTCAGCGGCATAAAACACACTTTTCAAATTAAACATTAATATTAGTTTTTATTTGAGCTGATTTTCACTGATAAACTATCTTCTTACTACATTAAAATTCAGTGACATGTCTTAGTACTTTATCTAAAGCCAGTTAATTTTGAGAGAGGACGTGTCTTTAATTTAGACTGTACTCAGTCTGATTATCAGATAATGAATTTATTACTACGTCAGCTAGCTAACAGTGTGTCAGATGTCTTGTCTTGCTGTTCTCAGTCCTTTAGTCATTCTGATTCTCTGTAACAGGTATAATACTTCAGTTTTAGCCCAGTACTAATTCTCAACTGCTGACCCTATTTGAGATATATAGTGTAATAAACAGTTGGGAGTTTTGTCGTCATTTAAAAAAAAAATACACACACGTGTGTATATATACACATATATATAAAAAAGCAGGAGTTTGTATGTATTATTGACTATATATATAATTAATTATACATACAAGCTCCTTTTTATACCACAAATATTTATTTCTTAGATGAGACGTGTGGGCTACAGGTCAAATGAGTACCTCTTCGAATTGCCAGTTAAAATTACCTGACTATTGACCCATTTTACTGTATGTGATGTTTTGATAAAATTCTAATTCTATAAGCACATACTTGCATTCATTTTTGAATGATAATAAAATAAAAATGTGTGTGGAAACTAATATAAAATTGGAGTTGATTAGTGACCATAGAAAGTTAGAAATTGAATGGTAATAGTGATGCCACTGAGTCCAGTTATATAAATAATGTAGGCATATCTATTTTAATTATGCAGATAGATTCTCTCCTGTAACATGTTTTTCAGGTTACTTTTTAAATAAAATAATATTAAACCCTGCAAGTGTGTGCTGTTAGTGAATTTTCACAGATAGGATGCACTGTGATAGTCTTTCTTTCAGAACCTGGTTTAGTTTGAATTCTCTAACTTGACTGTTGAAACGGAAGATATTCAGACAGATTTAGAATTTTAAAAATATAGTATGTATAATGAAGATTGAAACTTAACATATTTATTTTTCATTGATAACTGCCATTCTAATATACGGAAACTTTTTGATCATATGTTTGATCAGTGTTTCATAACACTGCTTGTTTTGGTACACTGTCAAAACACATACCCAAATCTGTGTATATGTTCACTTAAATGCCTGTGCATGTATGCAAATATGCAACACAAGGTTAGCTAAAAATATGTGTGCATATTCAGATGTTTTTACATGCTGCATACGTAGAGAAACTGTTAGTTTATTAATTTACTTCATAGGCAGTTCTGTGATATTTCACTTTAAATGTTTAATTTTAGTAGTGGGTTCCTTCTGAAGGACTGTGTTATTGCAAAATACTTCACATTTATCTGATTTTTCTTTCATATGTAACTTTTTGTTGTTGAAATAGAATATGCTTCTTTCAGAATGATACACTGTATCAAGGCAGAACCATTGAGTTTCTTTTTCAGTCCTATGCAAAAGAAGGGAAATCTTAATGTGCTTTGAAAAGCAGAGTGTTGTTTGAGGCAAGCACTGTTAGTAATGGCTCCATATTTTTGCCGAGCTATGAAAGCAGTATGATCTGTGCCCCCACCCCACTCTCTACCCTGAATGTCACATGCATTCAGTTGGCAGGAAAACAACAAGCTGTAATCAGTGACTAAGCAGTTTTGGTCTTCTACAGTTCCAAAAAATGCAAACCAGGCTTTCTGGTCCCAAAACATCATTAGCTATTTGGAGCCTCAGGCTGTTTTGTGTGTCATAATTGGTGCTGTTTTTAAACATGGAGGCTATTTGCATCAGCTAACAATAATATAAGATCCACTGGATTAACTGCTAGCTTTGTAAGCTTACATCTGTATAAATTATATTACTTATAACTTACTATTGTTAAAAGCAAGTGAATTGCATCATAGCTAACTTCATAAGTGTCGGGCTTTGTCTGGAGCTTTCCTTCCTGCTGATTAATTGTTGTTGTCCCCGTTTCTAAAATGTCATCTCAGAGTCGTAACTGAGAAATACGATAAGTATTAATGCTTATGCAGATACATATGTGTTTAAATATACATTTTAAATAACGAATAAAGCTTGGTCCATTGACAAAACAACTATTGGAATACTTACAAAATTCCAGACAGAATGGATTTTTAAGACTTCTTACCTCAGGATGATGAAGTCTTCCACCCCTCCCCTCCTCATTAATTTTCTTGCAGTGAGTCGTCTTAAAGTAGTGCAACCTAAAGAATTTAACGTGGCACTTAGTAATAACATGTCAGGCGTATGAGTGGGAGTTTTTTCCACATTGATGCTTCCCAGTAAATCACAAATGTAAAATTAGTCATTTGAAATTAATTCAAAATTTTGTTGATAATTTTAATATACTTTTTATAAAATAGAGTATAATACCAAAGTTCTCTTGATTCTAGAGATCAGTTTAATGACTGTTTCATTTTTAGGAGATGATGTATAGTAGAATGCGAATCTGCTTTTTATTGCAACTAATGGTACCTTCTCTGCTGGTCTGCTAATTAGTACGGTTATTCCTGTTTTGTTGATGAGGCTTAAATAAATGTCAAGGGTAAAGCCATGAAGATCTTCCAATTAGGCTTTGCGTTTGTAAAACCCAACCCATTTCCTTTTGTGTGAAGATGACAGTTCCAACTGCAGCCTCAGCCTAACAGGGCTCAAGGGAAAGGATTTTTCTCTGGTTTTATTGAAAACAAGGCCAGTTTGGCCCAGTGAGAATACTGGCACTGGTCACAATGGAAGGCCATTTTTAACAACGAATATTTACCAATCCTTATAATTGCTCTGGTAGTTTTTAAAAAAAATATATTTTAAGAAAAATCAGAATGAATTATGATATGCAAAAAAAATGTTCAATCCCATTCAGAGGGTAAAGAATTAAATCTATTATCACAAACTTTTTTTATATTATTAGTATATTGTTATTGATTGTATTGATTTACTTTAAATCTTTCCCAAGGAAAGCAAAAAAGAAAAACACAATTCGTAGCCTAAGATAGTGTTAGAAGACTTGTATGTGCTCTGTCTGTCTCTCTCTCTTTCTCATCACTGTATATTTGAGACCACTCTTGCTTAAGTTAGGTGTTCTGGGTGTTTTGTATGTGCTTGAACTTAGCTGTATCGCAAGTCAAAATTAACAGATGGATTGCCCTAAGCAAGGGAAAACCACCACAACAAAATCTAGTGAAAGTAGAGGATTGAAGCTTTTTTATTGTTAAGCCTTATTAAAACCTTGACATGTATGGTGCTGTTAACTGTTTCGTGTCTTGAACTAATAATGCTGTGCTGATATTTTCTATGTAGGCAAAATGTATGAGATAATTTAAAAGATTTGAGTTAAATGTTTTGAGCAGCAACTTTTAAAGCAAAATATAAGGTTGTTTCATCCCATCTTTATGGTATTTTATCGTATATTAACAAACTGCACTGGACTATCTTTTTGCTATGTGCAAACATTTTTTGGTATTGTGTAAATGAAATTGAGAACTCAGTTTTCCATAATTCATTTTAATTCCTTTTCTTTACATGTATTGATACAGTGCAGATTTTGGAAGTCAGGGCAGGGGAGACAGGAGCAAAGTATACACAGATGCAACCATGTTTCTGCCACATTGCTTAAAATACAAACAAAAAAAAAGCGAGAAAGTGTTTCAGTGAAAAAAAAAAAAAGAATGTCAGGAATATCTGTTTGTTTTCATGAATGTGATCTAAGTAGTTTTACTGTTATCCTGGTTGATTGGTAAGTTATTTAAAAGAGAACATTGTTGGATTTAAATAGTCCTTATGTGCTCAGTGCCTTATAAAACATGCTAGCAGATTTGCAGAGTACTGTGTAACAGCTATGAGCTCATTTTATAATTAATAAGCTACCAATGCACCTTTGTCTCTAAGGAAATAGACGTAAGGCTTACAGGCATGTATTGACTTGCAGTCATAATAAAAATAGGACATTTGGATTGGAAGTATAGATTTGCTGGGAATCCCAATGTGTCCATGGTGCTTTTTACACATGTATCAAAGCAACCAGGTGAGTTACTTGTAATGACTATGCAGTACTTCAAATATAGGGTTTTCAAAGGGTTTTAAAAATCTACTTTATAAATAGAAACTCATGTATACAGCAAGTGTAACTAAAATCTTCTATCTTGTTTTCCACAAAGATAGGTGAATTGACCAACAAAAGTATTCTTACTGTTTTCTTTTTAAAGCAGAACATAGATATAATACTCTGTATAATACATCATAATAAATAGAACACACACAATTCAATAGACAGGGCAAGTCTCAGGAAAGAGGGGGCAGCATTCAGCATCTTCAGAATACTGAGTGCCCCATACATCACTACCACCCCCAGTGGCCAGCAAAGAAATGGCATCATTATTAGCTTCAAAGGACCTCTAGTAACTCTGACAACTCTTCCCCCTCCCACACCCCCAACCTGGCAAAGGTGGTCGTTGTTGGAATAGAACATGAGAGGAAAACGAGGAGATTAGACTGTAACTGGAAAATTGCTGCTGAGTATAAATATTACAGAATAGGGAGACACAAGTCCCACTATCAAACAAGAATTAAATTTCATAATTTAAAAAACATAAAAGTTATAGTTCTGGGTTTTATGTTATATGTGGATTCAGATGAAATGTTTGGGATCTCATTTGGGAAACAGAATAATAGCTTCTGTTCACATGCCTCAATATCCACTGAAGATCCTTCATGAAGCTTGGATAGATTTAATCCCCATTGTATAATTAAAGTAATATAGATAAAATATAAAAATTGACATATGTCATTCAGAGTAACAGTAGTTCTGAATTTGTAATTTAATAGTGTGCATCATGTTTAGGGAAACTTCTATTAAATATTTGTTCTGAAATAAAGTTCAGTCATTAAATTATATATTGCGAACAAAAAAGGGCATAATTTGAAAATTCTGCAGAGAATTTTTTTTTCTTTAGTTTATGGGAAAAGCTTTTTTTTCCTTTATGTCAAGTAAGAGCTCTTCATTCTGCAAGATATTCAGCTTCTCCTTTAATTAAAAACGAAACCCTAGACAGCAAAAAATTCTAATTATAGATTACAAGAGTGCCCTCTGGTGGTCCTGACATCTTCCCATATATACAAACATATTGAATAGTAGAGAGAGAGCCATACTAGTCTGTATACTATCAAAACAAAAAAGCAGTCAAGTAGCACTTTAAAGACTAACAAAATAATTTATTAGGTGAGCTTTCGTGGGACAGACCCACTTCTTCAGACCATAGCCATACCAGAACGGACTCAATATTTAAGGCACAGAGAACTAAAAACAGCAATCAAGGTGGACCAATCAGAAAAAAAATTTATCAAGGTGAGCAAGTCAGAGAATAGAGGCACAGAAGGTGGAGTGGGGAAGTCGAGAATTAGATTCAGCCAAGTATGCAAATGAGCCTCTATAGTGACCCAGAAAATTTCCAGTTCAAACCACATGTTAATATGTCGAATTTGAATATAAAAGAAAGTTCAGTAGTCTTGATTACTGTTTTTGGTTCTCTTTGCCTTAAATGAGTCTGTTCTGGTATGGCTATGGTCTGAAGAAGTGGGTCTGTCCCATGAAAGCTCACCGAATAAATTATTTTGTTAGTCTTTAAAGTGCTACTTGACTGCTTTTTCTGTTTTGATACGAACCTATTTGTAGCGAATGTCATGTGGTGTATTTACATCAAAAGATCTTTTAGAAACAAAACAGTAAACACTATCTGAATAGAATTCTTATCTAAAAGAGTATTCAGACTTGTAAATGTTTTGTCATAATAACCATGTTCTTCAAAGTGGACAGTCTCTTTTGTTACTGGTCAGACACTGTCTATACTGTTTTGCTTACTTTAGTTAAAATACGTCTGGCAAAACCATACTCCTGAGATTATGAAAAAATAAAAAGGGGGCCTATCTCATTTGTGGCTTATTTAGCAAATTTATGTATTTAAAACAAAAAGGAGACAATGCAGATATTGTAAAGATTTTTATTTTCGTTTCTGATTGTTTCTATTTTAGTCAGCCCATTTCCCCCTCTCTCCCCCTTCAGGTTTTAACAAAAACAGAAATAACTCTTATGGTACTAGCAGCATTATTAGTGAAAGTTTCTCTGTTACAGAAACTCATTATTCACTTATAGTCTCAGCTTTCATTTTATTCCATAGAAGACATCTGCCCTTCATATCATTTTGCCTCCCCAGTAATAAACCATATTTGAGCACCCTCTCTGGCTTTCATCAGTGCCCCCCCAAAAAAAAAAAGATGGCTTAGAATCTAGTACGGAAGCTCTTGTTGGCCTTTTTGGCATTTAGGTGAGTATTTGGCCTTTTTAGGCAAAGTCACTAACTCTTATTGCCTCAGCTTTATCCAAATGAGAAGCCTAGAAAGCACAAGCTTGGCAAGTGCATTCTTTTGACATATGTGATCTATTTTTGTTCTAGAACTAATGAATGAAAAAGGCATTTCAGCTGTGAGTCTGTCACAAAAACAACCCTAGTGTTACACAAACAAAGGATTCATTTAAGGTTCTAAACAAGAAACTGTGTTGTATTCAGTATGCTGTGGAGAATCAGAAGAAACTTTTTAATATTTGATAATTAACTGAAGTGACTAGAGATAGACTATGCTATGAATCAAGATAAATTCCATAGATATTTATCTCTTACTTTCATTTGTCTCGTATATATCTCTTATTCTTATTTGTCATACATCCCCTTTTCCCATCCTTTCTAAGAACAGCAGTTACAGATAGTGTTATGGCTCCATCTAGCAGAAGGAAGAAGTCAAATGTTTTGTCAGTCAAAGCACCAATCCACCGTATTCTTTTCCAGCTTAATTTTATCTCCTGATCTAGAAGCTGGGACAGAGCAGCCTTTTGTCTCCAACTTCAGCTCTCCTTCTGTCTGTTCTCTAACCTCCTATATGTAAGAGGAAAGCAACGAAGGAAAAAAAAAACAGTCAGTTACAGGACAGTAAATATGGCTCATGGAGCAAGGAGTAAGAAGAGCAACAGGAAAATCCTTTTCTGCAGAGACCTTAGAGTAACTGGCTGTGGACAGGATTCATTTACGTAGAACTAGCAGGAAGATTTTTCTCCTCCTTATTTAATCTTCTTGTCATGGACTCTGAACTGAGATGATGTTGGAATCACCCTTAGGGCTCAATTCCATTGCCCTGCAACACAGGACTATACAGTAAGCCCGAGAGTTCCTCGCACCAGATAGGCTCTAACAGAGCCTGTTGGTCTGCAGAACAGAGTTTCAGCTGTTCACATGGTTGCCAACTCTCCTTTTTTTATTATGAGTCTTATTTGGTTCTGTTCGTAAATCTCAACTTCTGGTGTCCTATGATTGATGTGAAAAATCTCAGCTTTCACTTTTTAAAAAAAGTTTCCCATCCTTGAGGTTTCAAATCAGAAGGAATATAAAAAGAACTCAACAACTGGTTGTTTTCTAATATTTTGATTAGAAAAACCCTCATGATTTTAAGGCAATTGCAAATATTGAGCTCCTCCCACCCCCCAAATCGTTACTTTTGTACCATTGGGGTTTGTAACATTGTCAGTACCAAAACTACCAGCCTGTCTACTTGCTTTGTTTTTAGAGCCTCCATGTTTCCCAGTTTGGCCTTAAGTATGTTGGGTTTAGTCTGTGCCCTCTAATCACCAGGGTGTTGCCCAGTTTCTCTCTGGGAGGTTGTTTCCACTCCTGGAGTTGCTGTCCCTGTTGTCCCTATGAAGGGAGCTTGGAGCGGATAACTCTTCCTCCTGCCACATTTTATCCAGAAGAAGCACCTTTGCCCCTTTGGCTCTGAATGTATCATGCTTTTCTGGGAATCATTACAACATCCCTGTAATCTCTTTCACTCAAGATTGCTCATGTGTATCCTTAACCTTAGCTCTGTTTTCTCTGTGTCTCAGAATTTCCTTGTTTTTAAAAAAAAAAAGTATTAATTTTGTCTATGAACTATTAACAGAAATCCCAAAGAGAAGAGTATTGTGATACCATTTGAAGATTATTTGAATGGTATATCAACCTGAAATAATTTTTTCTTTATTTTAACTTTTTAGGTTTGGATTAACTGATATGTTCTGTCTGTTTTACCCTACTCAGCAGCAGTGCAAGGTTCTTGCCAGTTAAACTGGGTTTACAATTGTTTTGCATTATCAGAACAGCAGAAAAACACCTTGTACATCACATGTTCCCATCCTCCTGACCTCTGCCTCCCCAAATTCATCTATCTCTTCATGTTTCCCTACACACATAATGGTTTTCCTTCCCTTTTCCCCACATTCCGTGGTGCACACACATCCTCCTCTCTATTTAATTCCTTGCCGTAGATGTTGAGTAATTTACCTTTTTAAGGGATGGATATTATTAGAGGAAACTGAATTATCACGAGCCACTATTAGCTACAACATCAGTGATCCCTAGAAATAGAATCTGTACTTTCATGTTCTTCAGATGATTTGTTGGTATCTGGGGCTTTTTCTACACTGCTGCATAAAGTCAATTTGCAAGGCACTTAGCTCGATTTTACAATGTGACTGTCTTCACTGCAAATACCATTAGGTCAATTTTAAGGGACACTAAGCTCAATCTTCTTGTGCCACCCCCCCCCAAACGAAATAACATCAAGTTCTGTTTTAAAAGGCTGAATTAATGTGTGTGTGGAAACACGTTAACTTTGTTATTATTGGCCTCCAGAGGTATTCCACAATACCCCAAATGTGTTCATTCTGGCTGCTTTCACCTCCATTGCTCTCCAGGTGTGCACGAAGGAGGTAACAGGAAGCCAAGCAATTTGAATTCCTTTTCTTTCTGGCCTGTGTGGCTAGCAGACCTCAGGAGCAATTGCATCTAGCCATTATTTCTCACGGTCACAAATCAGCCCCAGCAGGGAGCCATCAGGAGATCTAGGATCTCATTTCTAGGTGAGTAGCTGAAACTGTGCTGAGTAAACTGTGAACCAGGAAGAGAAATACAGACATTTATGGGAAGATTTCCCAGTGCATGCTGGAGAAGTGTGATGCTAGGGATGCTCAGCAGTGCCAGGTGGAAATCAAGGGCCCACTAGCACATGGCTGTGCGGACTATGCTTGCAGACAGCGGCGCGCCCTGTCCTACACTTGGTTTCAGTGCTTGAGAGGTCTTCTTCCCTGTACAAGATTTAGCATGATAGGCCAAGAAACTTGTTTTCTGCACTTCATATACAGGGCTGCCCCCTCCTCCCAGGCACCATGCGACTGGCATGCTAGCCTCCTCCCCCTCGCCATGTGGCTACCCCTGCCCCCCATGACATGGCTAGTCCCTGCCCTCCCCACATGATGTGGCTGCCGGGTAGTGCAGGCCTTGCTTCCAGAAAGTGTCGTGTCCATATTGAGTCTTTCCTTCTCTTCTAGTTCATCTTGGGGATTCATAATGAGTCTTGGAACTACTACTTCTAATGATCTCCTTGCCTCATGTTGGAAACATCCATGTAATGGCTTCTTCCAGCATGCTAACCAATGCCCTCTGGGATTCTATACTTTTCCTTCTCATGTCTTCTTTCTTTGTGAGTAATATAAAGTCTTTCCCAAGTCACATAGACCCCCTTCTAATGAGCTTTCTTCACTTCAAACCTGGCTCCTTTTGCTTCTCTCAGTACCTCTTTCTGTAATGCAGACAAGTCACAAATTTCTCTGTCTGTATTTTATACCTAGTGTCTACACCAGCCACAAGTTGTAGTCATGATTCATTTCCTTGCACATGTAGCGAGTCCTATTTTCCAGATACCCTGTGTTCTATGTGGGTGTCATGGGCTTCAACTACTGAACCTTTCCTTCTTGGTGTATTTTCACTGGGGAAAGAGACTTCTGAAAAATGGCCATTCTTCACTTCTCCGTAGTGATGGCTCACAAATTTTTCTCTCTCTCTCGCTCTATCACTCTCTGGCCCCTTTGGTCTCTCTCTTTCTTCACTTGTATTGAATGCCAATTGAAAGTTGTTTGTCAAAACTCTTTTGTAACGCCTGCCTTTTTCCATAATGTGGACATGTCAAACAGTTCTGTCATCGGAGTAGATTTAGTTGGGGATGATCCTGCTTTAGGCAGGGGCCTGGACTAGATGACTTTCTGAGGTCCCTTCCAGCCCTAGAATTCTGTGATTCTATGGTAAGAGACTTCTGAAAAATGGCTGTTGTTTTCAGTCACACACCCGCAACCACTTGCAGGGCACTTTTTTCCCATAATGCCCTGGTAAAACCCAAAGCAGAGAATTGATTCTCATTGGCTGTGTCTACAATGGAAATCATACAGACCAGGGAATATCAGTGAGGTGCTGCCATGCTTATGCTGCACCTCGTTAGCATAATGGTGTCCGCATGGATTTCAAAGCAACTTCGAAGTGCTGACCGGCAGTCTAGCCATAGGCACTTTCAAATATGCACCCAACTTTGAAATTCTCTTACTTCCAAAATGAATTGACTAGGCTAGACTGCCTGTCAGTGTTTCCAAGTTAGCAGCTTCAAAATTTGTGTGGCTGCCATTATGCTAAAGAGGTGCTGCATGTGCGTGGTAGCGCCTCATTAATATTCACCGGTCTGTGTCATTTCCATGACCCCTTCAAAGAAGGGAGCTAGCATAGATATAGCCATTATGTTCCAAGCTACCTTTATTCTCTTCCTTCACAGAGACCTAACCACCAGCAAGCAGTTTTTGGATTTCTTGTGTATCATGGAATCATATTCAAACATTGTGTGACCTATCCCTGAAATTATAAGTAAAGTTCTCTTAAAATATCATTTTCAGTTGCTGTCAAGATATCCCACAGAGATGAGGGAATTAAACTCACTGATTATTTCTCCTTCAGTGGTTTGCATCTTTCAAACCAGGCAGTTCACTGACTTCCCCACTGAGTTTGTTCGGGGGATTAATTCAGGGATGTATGTTAACAAACCTATTGGTTTACATAGGTTATGTCCTTATATATATATATATTTGCTGCAGTAGAGAAAGTGTCTTTCTCTACAGCTTTGAAGCCTTTTTCTGTGTGGAAGCCATAGTTTTATACGTTTCCGGTTTGTGGTTAAGAACATAAGAATGGCCACACTGGGTCAGACCAAAGGTCCATCTAGACCAGTATCCTGTCTTCTGACAGAGGCCAGTGCCTGATACACCAGAGAGTGAGAACAGAACAAGTAATCACAGAAGTGATCCCTCTCCTGACATCCATTTCCAACTTCTAACAAACAGAAGTTAGGGACATCGTTCCTACCTATCCTGGCTAATATCCATTACTGGACCATGAATTTATCTAGTTCTTTTTTGAATCCTGTTAAAGTCTTAGGCTATGTCTACACTAGAAGCATCTGTCGACAGAAGTTACTGTCAACAGGGTAATCTCGACAGCACCTCTGTCAACAGATTGCATCTACACACAACTTGCTCTGTTGACAGAGAACTGCCATACTGCACTGTCCTCTGGTGCCAGAAAGCAGAATGGCAGCTCTGCAAAGCGGGCTGCCCGACAGCTGGAAGTCCTCTTTGCTGACAGAAGTGGCTACACTGCACTTTTGTCGACAGTATTCTGTCCAGAGATTGTTGTGCCTCAATTTTTTGAGGGATAATACTGTCGAGGAAAATGCGGAATTCTGTCGAGACTTTGTTGACAGAATGCTTTAAGTGTATAGACTCTCCCTGAGTGGTGGCGACAGAAGGCCCCTTCTGTTGACAAAATTCTCTAGTGTAGACCCAGCCTATGTCTTTACAGCCTCCTCTGGAAAGGAGTTCTACAGGCTTACTATGCACTGTGTGAAGAAAAACTTCCTCCTGCTAATTTTAAACCTGCCACCCATTAATTTTATTAGGTGACCCATAGTTGTTTTGTTATGAGAACAAGTAAAAAACTTTTCCTTATTCATCTTTTCCAGACCAGTCATAATTTTATATTGGTCTATCGTATCCCCTCTTAATCTCCTCTTTTCTAAGCTGAGCAGTCCCAGCCTTTTTAATCTTTCTTTATATGGCACCCAATCCAAACCCCTAATAATTTTTGCTTCCATTTTCTGAACCTCTTTTGAGATGAGGCGACCACATCTGTATGAAGTATTAAAGATGTTGGCATGCTAGGATTTATATAGCTATTATCTGTCTTATTCTGTATCCCTTTTTAAATTATTCCTAGCATCCTGTTTGTTTTTTTGGCTGATGCAGCACATTGAGTGGATGTTTTCGGAGAACTATGCACAATGATTCCAAGATCTCTCTCTTTGAGTGGTTATAACTAAATTAGTCCCCATCATGTCGTATGTATTGTTGGGCTTTTTTTTCCATTGTGTATTACTTTACGTTTATCCACATTAAAATTCATTTGCCATTTTGTGAGATCTTTTTGAAGCTCTTCACAGTCTGCTTTGTTCTTAACTTGAGCATTTTAGTATCATCAGTAAATTTTGCCATCTCACTGTTTGCCACTTTTTCCAGATAATTTATAAATAGGTTGAACAGAATTGATCCCAGTACAGACCCTTGGGGGACACCACTAGTTACATCTCTCCGTTCTGAAAACTTACCATTTATTCCTACCCTTTTGTTTCCAGTTTTCAGTCCATAAGAGGACCTTCCTTCTCATCCCATGACAATTTATTTTACTTGAGCCTTTAGTGAGGGCCCTTATCAAAAGCTTTCCGGAAATCTAAGTACACTATATCCCCTGAATCCCTCTTGTCCACATACTTATTGACCACCTCAAAGAACTCTTATAGGCTGGGTCTACACTTGCCCCCAACTTAAAAGGGGCACATTAATTAGGGTGCTGGGAGATTACTAATGAAGCGCTGCAGTGAATTAGTCTAATTCTCCCCCATGGCAACTTCAAAATGTCAGACTTCAAAGTGCCAGCATGCGTGTAGCCTCAGGCACTTCGAAGTGCCTGTAATCCTCAAAACTTAGAAGTAGCACAGGCACTTCAAAGTGCCCATGGCTACACGCGTGCCAGCACTTCCAAGTTGCCACAGAGGAGAATTAGCCTAATGAATTGCTGCATATTCACTGCAGCACTCCATTAGTAATTTTCCCAGCACCCTGATTAATATGCCCCCTTCAAATTGGGGGCAAGTGTAGACAAGCCCGTAGATTAGTAAGGCATGATTTCCCTTTACAGAAACCATGTTGACTTTTCCTCCAACAAATTATGTTTGTCTACATGTCTGACTATTTTATTCTTTACTATAGTTTCAACTAATTTGCCCGGTACTGATGTTAGATTTACCAGTCTGTAACTGCCAGGATCACCTCTAGAGCCCTTTTTAAATATTGGCTATCTTCTGGTCAGTAGGTATCAATACTGATTTTAAGGATTAAGTACAAACCACACTGAATAGTTCTGCAATTTCACATTAGAGTTCTTCCAGAACTCTTTATGTGAATACCATCTGGTCTCAGTGACTTGTTAATATTAAGTTTATCGGTTTGTTCCAAAACCTCTTCTAATGACACCTTAATCACGGACAATTCCTCAGATGTAATAGCAAGCAGCAAAATCTACTAAATCTACAGTGTTTTGTCAGATTAAAGAATATATCCTATTAATTTACATCCAGCACAGTTATATCCAGTGTAGCCAAATACTGTTTAGTAGGGGGGCATCATGAGTGGTGGGTATAATGGGCCAGGGAAGGCATCACCTTACCTGCCATGCTCACCAACCTACTGCCAGACAGCTGAGCCATGATACTCCCCTTCTCTGAGAACTGTATCACATCCTCTTCCCTTGAAGGTCCCCACTGCTCACTGCATCCCTGCTCCTGGAGACAGGGGAGTGCAGAGTAACACAGAGAACCAGCAGTATCTGGCTTAGTGGGAGGGTGAGGCCTTCAGGGCAGGAGGAGCTGGTGATGGAGGAGACTGCTGGGTTGGGGGATGTGGTGTGAGTAGGCAGGGCTGTGGGCAGAAAAGACGGAGCTGCCATACTTGCTTCTCCAAAGCAGGGGTGCACCCTCCTCCCATGAGGAGTGGACTGTTCCATACTTACAGAGCAGAAGTACAAGATACTGAAGTTTGTGAAGTGGCTGTTTGTTCATCTCCTCCCACCCGTATCTGTCCTAATCTACTGAGTCCAATTATAAAGTGAGCAGAACTTCTATGGCTCACGTCTTGTTCTGTGCTCATGTCACATTTCTTTTCAGTTGTGTTTGCTTAGTATAATGGGGAATAAGAACAGCGAACAAGAGAAGATGTAATCACTTATAATCCCATTTGTCAGAGTCCCCTTTTCTTCCCATTTCTGCATCGTTCTAGTTTGCCCTTGAGTAGTGTAACAAAGTATTTTCCCTGTGATCACATTGTCTGTTATAACAGCTTGCACGTTCTTAACTGGAGACAAGTAGGTAGGTCAGTGTGTGTATAATACCCTTGATTGGCTTTTTTTTTCCTCCTTGTAATTTTCTTTTTTTGGAATTCCCTTTGCTGGATATAGTAAACTCTGTTTTAACCAGTATTCTATCATCCGTAAGTAAATTTTAGTTACGTTTTCCATAAGTACAGTATAGTGACAGTAAATACAAATAAATATAGCAAATAAAACAGGGAGTCCTGTAACAGTTTACAGACTAACAGATTATTTGGAACATAAGGTTTCATAGTAATGAAAGTGGGTCTATGAGATGCCACAGGACTTCTTGTTGTTTTTGCGGATACAGATTTACACAGCTATTACTCTGATACTTTACAGCAAGTGCAGTACAAGCTTTCAGTGTACAATACTACGGTCGTTCATAATTAAAGTGGTCTGCATATATTTTAGTTTATTAATATTGATATTATAAATGTTAATATTTAGTTTTTTATTATTTAATGTTATGCATTGCTAGGTGTACCTCTCTATTATCCAGAATATTTGAATGTCCGGCAACCTCCTGGTCCCAGGGCTACAGTAAAAATGGAAGAGTTTACTGTAAAATGGGAGAAAGAGGGACTGTGAGAATTTTTTATGACTAAGTTTTCCTCAACTAGCTTTCTCATGTTAAACAAGTATCTTTCATATAAAAAACTAGAAGAAAACTTTACTTCACATATTTTATTTTACACAGTGTTGAAAACTTTAAATGTTGAGGTATTGAATAGTCAGTAAAAATGAAACTGTGCATGAACTGCCATTTGTCAGACTTATTTGTTTCTCACATTCAGGACAATTGATGGCAGTAGCTTATCAAACTTACTTTATTTGTACGATCAGTGAGGTCTCATTACCTGAAAGTTATGCTCATGAAAGCTGCAGTATTAATAAAGAACTGATGCCTCGCAGATTGGCTTTCATGCCCAGTCAATAATGTAACAAATACTTTAGTATTTATGTATGTCTCCTATATTTTTTGAGATTTCTGGCCCATCATAGCAAGTGTATGTGAAATCCCTGCCTTAGATAAGAGAGCTTTTTTTTTTCCTTTTGTACTTTACTCATTTTATTTGGTTCTATCATATTTATACTTGCTACTAGAGGGAAGGAGAACAGCATCACAGATTTGCCACCACCCCACCAATTGCAGTGCGCCTTAGAGGCTCCTGGATGGGTGAATGGCAGTTCCATATTATGGTGGCATCAGCAAGCACCATGATGCCTTCTGGGGCCTAGAGGTGGATCTCTGACCTCATCCCCACATGGGCTACAATTGCTGCTTCCCAGGGCTTATGTACAAGCTAATTAAACTTGATGGGTGGTTAATGAAGTGATTTATGAAGGCCACCAACTGATCACTTCCTAGCATCTTAGATTGTTTCTTCATAGAATTTACTCTATATTACACAGGAAGGAAAAAAGATAACACTTTTAACCTCTGTGAGCCACAAGAGGTGGCAACATCTTCCAAAGAAACCTTCACTTCACTCTTATAAGTAAGATAAAAAGAATGTCGAGTACATGAAATGTAGTTGTGTGTGTGTAAATGTTATAAATAAAGTATTTATTATATAAACAGTGCCAACTGGAATAAGCCATACGAGTTTAGTAATTGTAGGAAGTGTGTTACTTATTTTATAAAGCAAATAATAACAATTTAATAAGTCTTTCTTTATAAAGTTTGGGTGTAGCAAGAAATATAATATTTGGGTGGTAATGAATTTAAGAGGTCTGTTTATTAGAACTCTCATGAGGAAAGAAACAAAAGTCTGTCCTTTTTTATGAAATGATATAAAAAGTGTACACACTTCAAAATGCAGAAAAGACAGAAATTAAAAGCTTAAATAACTGCAAACAGCGGGGTTCATCAGTAACGGAAGGTTTTCTGAAATGAGTTTGACAGCTTTTGCAGGTGCACATACTATGTCACTTCATCTAGTGGAGCTTTGAAAGAGATTTATGGCTCTCCATTTGGAATTTATTAAATCGGGTTTTTTTCCCTCTTTTTTTGCAAAGTAGTCTGGACATACTCCTCCTCCTAGTCAGTTTTATTGCAACTCTGAGGGGAAAGTAATCTATTGAAAAAATATGTTAAGTTTGGTCTTAGTGACTATTTCATGGTGCTTGTTTAACTGTGGAAATGTGCCAATAAAGTTATTCTTTCTTTCACAGTTTTAATCAAGATTTTTAATTTGTATGTAAGTCTTATTTATGTTGATATTCACCAATTGTCTGTAAAACATTTTCTGCCGCATGTACTACCATGCCACTAAAAATTCTATTCAGAACAAAAATCTATCTCCAAAGAGAGAGTGAAAGGAAGAAATTGCTCTTCTATTTTTATTTACTTCATTACCATACTCATACTCTACCTTTGTGTACTATGTTATTGGTGCTGCTATCCACGAACATGCAGGGTAATGGCAAAGCTTATATGCTTTCAGAAGAGCCTTCAAAGGAACCCAGGCCAGGGTAACTGCTTTGCCCTTTGGCATTTACTAGGTCTAATCAGTAACAGAGAGGAAGCCATGCTAGTCTATACACTATCAAAACAAAAAGCAGTCAAGTAGCGCTTTAAAGACTAGCAAAATAGCTTATTAGGTGAGCTTTTGTGGGACAGACTCACTTCTTCAGACCACAGCCAGACCAGAACTGTCCCACGGAAGCTCACCTAATAAACTATTTTGCTAGTCTTTAAAGTGCTACTTGACTGCTTTTTGTTTTGACAGTTCTAATCAGTTTGTTTAGTTCCTGTTTCCCGAAGAGACACTTTTTAAAAAATTTGATATATTCACTCTTTGAAAACATATTTAATGTTTGTTTCTAGGAGCTAGTCAATGTAATCCCATAGGATTTTATTCTGTTGATAGAAGTAATGCTCCATATAAAAAGCCTGTTGCAGTTCCTTTTTTGCTCTTATTTTCTAATTTTGATAATGTCTAAATTTTTAAAAAGTGTAAGAATTCTTTAAATTTTTAAAAAGTGTATGAATTCTTTGTTTTAACTCTTCCTCTTTTGAAGACTTGTTGTTGCATTACTAGGATGATTCAGAGTGGGAACATCTAAGCCTGATGTGTCTACTGGGTCAGGCTCTCACACCCCAATCTTGGGGTTCTGCAGAGCGAATTCCAGGACTGACACCTTAATTTGCATTGAACAAGAAATGTGTCTGGAATCATCATGTTGGTGGGAATCTCCTTTGAGAATTAGTTCACTCCCAGTTCTATAGAATCAATGTATTTTAATGACTCTTATACAGATAAATCCTTAGGTAAACTGAGTGTCTCTGCTGCTAGCCATAAAGAGGATATGTTTTTAAAGAGTTTCATTAGCGTTAGTCAATGGCAGATTGTCAGTCCTCTGTTTCATTAGCTGTTGATTGTACGTATTCTTTTCCATGCTCAAAAACTGGCTTTGTTGGAAATGGTCTTTGCCCGATTTCACACAGAAAACTCAGTAATAATGCGGGGCGGGGGGGGGAGGTTCAGCTACCTTAGATTGACTAATTACACGTGACCTCAAGACAGGTTGCAGAGAGAACATTTCTGAACACAATTTATGACTGCTTTTTTGGAGCATCTAGTCCTGGATCCCACAAAGGTAGAGGCCATTTTTGATTTATTCCTAAATTGAACAGAGGCCTGGTCCAAAAGATGAATGTAGCTTAACTGCAGATCCCAAATGAACAGAAATCAAAGTCAAGAAAATAAAGTTCACAGTGTTAAATTTTCTTTTCCAGACACGTTTCAGCCCACACCTCACCAGTGTCAGTAATCATGATTCTGCCCTGGATGACGATGACGATGATGAAATGGACAGAACAAGCAAGTAAGCAACCTGCATGTGTGATAGTAAGAGAGAGAAAATCTATGTGCGTGGGTCTGTCCCACCACTGGTTTTTAGATCAGTTGAGTTCATGTGAATGAATATTTTCCCGGGGTGACTCCTGACCCCAAATTTGTTAAATAGTCTAGCATCTATCATGGAAATAAGACCGTACTTTTAACAGCAAATGGGGCAGAATATTGTAAAATAAATATTGTTTTATTATTTGTATTACCATAGCACCAAGGATTCCTACTCATGAACTAGGACCCCTGTCTGCTTTGTGCTGTACACACAACAAAAAAGATAATCTCTGTCTCAAAGAGTTTATATTTAAATGTCAATAACAGACTGATGCAAATAAACAGATGAGGTAGTACAAGGAAATGAGTATTGGTCAGCATGGCAGTCAGTGATGTCAGCACACAAGCAGCCTGTTGTCAAGTCTCTTCAAGACATCACAGCAAAGAAGAGCTTTTAGGAGGGATTTGAAGCAGTATAGTGAGAGAATTTCTGGATTTTTGTACACCAATATGAGGCATATGAGGAATAAACAGGAAAAACTGGAAGAATTACACAACATATTAAATTACGGTTGAACTGGCACCTCAGAAACTTGGTATGATAAATTTCCAGACTGGCATATTGGTATTAAAACGTATAGCTTGTTCAGGAAGGACAGGCAGAGAAAAAAGGGAGAAGGTGTTACACTATATATCAAGAATATATGCGCTTTTTGTGAAGCCCAGAAGGACATAATAGACAGACAAGTTGAAAACATCTGGGTGAATATGAAAAAGGAAAAACTAGGGCACTGTCATGGTTAAGGGTCTACTATAGATCTCCAAATCCGTAGGAGGAGATGGATGAGGGATTTCTTAAGTAAATACAGAAATGTTTGTTTTACTGTAATAATGGGGAACTTCAGCTACACAAACATCTGTTGAATAAATGACATGGCAAAACATAGAAGCTACGTCTACACTACAGTGATCTGATGACAGATGTTACTGTAGGATGAGATCTGGCAAAACCCCTGTTGGCAGATCAAGCCCACACACAAAGCGGAATGAAAGAGTAAACTGCTCTGTTGACAGAGAGCAGCAAGACTGCCCTGCTGTTCTCTCGCAGAATGGCCAACTGGAAGCTCAACAAACAGGGCTGCCAGGTGAATCAGAAGCCCTGTCTGTTGACAGAGGTCCCCTTGGAGCATCTACACGGCTTTTTGGTTGACAGAAACTGCCAACAAAGGCATTATTCCTTATTGCGGAGAGGCAGGACGCTGTCAGCAGAAGTGCCGAGTTTTGTCGATGTCATTTTGTGTGTTAGACCCTGGTTTTGTCGACAAAACTCTCTAATGTAGATGTAATCGAAGTGTTCTGTATATCCAATGAGGTTTTGAAGTTGTTTTCCGATGTGGAGAAGGTAGTTGGGTACAGCCATTTGAAACTTGATTCTAAAAGAGGAATTGTTTGTAAATCTGAAGGTTGAAGGCAATTGGGTGAAACGTGAAGGATCAGTGTGGAAGTGGTAGAATAATGACAAAGGGCCTCAAAAAAACAGATATTAAAGAGTTCGGTGAACTGGTAGATAGTTCCATAGGAGGGAAATCTAAGAGAAAGGAATGTACTGGAAAGCTAGCATTTTCTCAGAAAGACAACACAAAAGGTGCAACAACACATTATTTCATTGAGAATTAAAAATAAGACCAGTGAGTGGTCAATATGGCTCCATCAGGATCTCTTTAATAATCTGAAAATAAAAAAGAAATCCTATAAAATGTGGAAATATGGACAGATTGCTCAGGATGATGTCATAAGACTAGCACAAGCGTGTAGAGACAACATCAGAAAGGCAAAGGCACAAAATTAATTACATCTATCAGTGGATGGGAAAAAAAGCAATAAGGTAATCTATAAATACATTAAGAGCAATAAAAATACGAAGGAAAGTGCAGGTCCTAAAGTTAGCAGAGAAGGAGTGTAATAATAAATTACATCAACACTCTTCAGGTGTTTAATACCTATTTTGGGTCAGTCATCACTAAAAAGGTAAATTGTGACTAGATAAACCAAAAAAGGGGAAAAAACAGCTGAAAAAATAAGTTAGAAGTATTGAAATGTGTGGGTCCTGATGAGAGGCATCCTAACATACTTTAAAGAACAACTGAAACAATCTCAGAATTGATGGTGACTGACATTGAGAATAGATGGGGGTGGGGCAAATATAGCACCTATCCTTAAAAAAGGAGAACAAAGAGATCTGGGGGAATTATAGGCCACTCAGACTAACATGTGATCCCTGGAAATACACTTTAACATTGTTAAACAATGATCTTTTAAGCACCCAGATGATAATTTGGTTATACACAATAGGTAGCATGGATGTATCAAGAATGGAACGTGACAAAGGGACCTAATTTCCTTGCTTGACTGGGTTATTGGCCAAGTATATGGGTGAAAGTTGTAGAATGATTCATCTTGATTTTAGTAAGCCTTCATGGCACAAGTCAGAATGCATAAGTCTGTCAGCAACAGACGTTAGTCCAATAAAAAATATTCTGTCACTAACCTTATCCGGTTAATTTCCTGGAACCAACAGAGCTATAACTACATTGCATATAGGTTACATGTAAGCAGACTATGGAAATATTGAGTTTATGAAATTACTATATGAGGAATACATGACTGGTTGAAAGTCTGTATTCAAAGAGTAATTGTCAGTGTTTCAATGTGGTGAAGTAGTGAGGTCCCACAAAGAGTCTTTTGTGGATCAAGTATAATGCAGTATTTTAATAAATGACTTGGATAATGAAGCAGAAAACATGCTTATAACATTTATGGAGGACACCGAGCTTTTACAAACACTTTGGAGGACAGAGTTAGAAATTCAAAAGTAGCTGGATAAATTAGGATTATGGATCTGAACTCATTAAGATGAAATTCTGTAAGTCAATTGCAAAGTACTACATTTAGGAAGGAAAAATCAAATGCATAACTATCAAATTCAGAGTTGGCTAGGCTGGAATACTACTAAATAGGAGCTGGGAATTATAATGGATCATGAATTGTTATGTAATATGAGGCTGTTGCTTATGAGGCTAATATTATTTTGAGGTTTATTAGCAAAATGTTGTAAGATAGTTGCTCTGCTCTGTTTTCCACTAGTGAGCAGAAGTACTGTATCCAGTTCTGGGCACCACACTTTAAGAAAGACAAATTGAACAGAGTCCAGAGAAGATCAACCAAAACAATAAAAAAGGTTTAGAAACCTGATCTATGAGGAAAGGTTAAAAAACCTGGGTATGTTTAGTCTTAAGAAAAGAAGATTGCAGGGGGACCCAATAACAGTCTCCAGAAATGTTCAGCACTGTTTTAAAGTGGATGGTGATCAGTTGTTCTCCTTGTCCATGGAAGGTAGAACAAGAAGTAATGGGACTCATAAGTACCAAGGGAGATTGAGGCTATATAAAAGGAAAAACTTCTGAACTAAAAGCATTCCCATGTTAGGTATATCTGGTCTGGCCTCAGGACAAGGTGCTGGATTAGATTACCTCTTTATAATCCATTTCTGAACTGCATTTTTGTGTTTGTGAAGAGATTTTTCCAATCAGGAGGGCCAGCATAGGAGAAAGTATGTGCTTTTTAATCAGAATGGTAATAAGCATTGAGAAATTCCTTCTGGTGTTAAGGTTAGTACTGATTTTCCTTTCTGTGATTAATAAAAAAGAAATCTACATGCTTTAGTAGCAGCATGATTTTTCTTCTTGTTTATTAGTTTTGTATGTTATCCTTTTCCTGTCAAATATTGTTACTTTTAGACCCCATATTCTCAAAGGCATTTGAACATTATTTTTCATAATGCTACTTAATGCTTAGTTTACAAAACCTGGGACTCCTTTTTTGTTCTTGTTACTGGGCCACCTGACTCGCTGATTACACTACATTTGTCTGAATGGTCTTATTTTCAGGTGAAATCGTGGGTGCAAAGGCCAGATTGAGTCCCCTTTCAAATTCAAGTGGCCTCGAATGTGCTTATTCCTTATTTACTTACAGAAATGGTCATGATGACATAATAAAGTACTTTATGGTTTTAGCTGATAGAAAGTTTATTTTGTTTTTAGGTTATCATCTGAAGACAGCGAGGATGCTTCTGCCTATTTTTATGACAGTGATGATTCTGGTGAAATTGGAGTGACATCTCATCACGCAGGAGAAATGGATTTGCTAGGAGAGATTTTGGACACACTGAGCACACACAGCTCAGATCAAGGAAAGCTCTCAGGAGCAAAGAGCCTGGATTTCTTTAGATCAATGGAGGATATTGATTATAAGGTTATGGTTAGTCTCTCTTTTTCACATATAAAACAGCTTCATTAAATTTAGAATAGAATTTTACATTCCCTGGTGGAAGTTGTATGTGGGGCCAGAAAATGCTTCAGATGGTTCCAACTATGTCTTGCTGTTTCTTCAAAAGTAGAAGCATCTTCCTCTAACAAACTCATCCTGATTGCCACACTATAAATGTTGATCAGCTGAGGATTTGCGTGTAATCTTACCCATCTTATAAATAGTGTGCCGTTAAAATGAATACCCACATCTAGGGGGAATTAGGAATTTATCTTCCTGCTGCATAGGCTTTGTTATGTTTTCTCCCTCTATTTCCCATGCAGGAATTTATCTCAGTTAAATGTTCTAGAGGCTGTTAGTATTAGGTTAGCCTTTTCTAATGAAAGAAGGTATAAGTAACTCGGGGGGGGGGGAGTTTTCCAGCTTGTTTATGTCATGTGATCTAAATAATCATTCCTTTAGAAACCAATTAATTTTCAGTGTAGAAAACTAGGGCTCCATATTATACATGGGTCTGCCCACTCAAGCCTCTGTCCCATTGGACCTGAGGCACAGCTAGGTTCTTTTGCAGGATCAGACCTCCCTCTTGAATCTTTTAAAATCTTCACCAAATCAGCTCCCTGGTGATCATTGATGATCATTGTCAAAAGACTTCTGTATCAATAACTTCCAACTCCTGTGTTTCATGCTTACGATCTGCAATTGTTAAAAGAACTCCCACATTAGAGATCCTTTTCTGCAACAGTTAACTCTGATCCCCATCAACACTGTTATAAGTGCACACAAGGGATGCATTAATAAAATGGCCATTTATTTGTGAACTGAAACATTAATAATAAATGTGTGGGTAACTGACTACTGAAAAGAAGAGCAGAAATCCCCATGGTCGTATGTGAGACAAGTTGAATAAGGTGACATTGTTTATTGCTCCAGCTTTTGCGCTTACGCAGAGCTTTTCTTTAGATCTGGGAAAGGTACTCAGAATAACACAGCTAAATACAAGATGTAAGTAGATATACACTAGGAAATCCTACTTCAGTACAGTGGCATGCTGGATCCTTGCCTATACACTTAGGGTTGTCAGTTACCATTCCATACTGGAACCCACATGGAGTATTACTAACCAGTTACGACCCATACTTAATGTGAACCACACTGTGAACAAAATATTTAACAAACCCTCTCTTCTGGCCTCCAAACAATCCACCAAGATCAGCAAAAGAACCTCCAGCATCATAATCAGAGGCAAGCTCCTCATAGACCAGGCATGCCGTCTCAAAATGGCCCTAGACCCCACCAGAACAACAGATGCAAAACCTGCAGCTTTTAACATCTCTGGGTACTACACGTCTGTCATAACATGTCTTGTACCTCATCCAGTATACTAAGAGTTCCAAAAAGAACTGTGAGTGTGAAACCAGACAATCACTATGCTTTCAAATGTACTCTTACAGAAAACTGATAAAAGACAAAAACTATATATCACCTGTGAGTAAGCACTTTTCATTGTGATTACTCTGTACATGACCTGTCAATCTTTCTCTTCAAAGGAAACCTGCACAACACTTTCAGACAATGAGCCCAGGATCTTCACATCATAACTGTGCTAGACACCAAAATTCATGGTTGTCTTATTAAAAACACTGGATTTATGTCATTTTAGAACAATCTGTAATCCGCTAACTCCCCATTTTTGTCCTATGACTGGAATGGTTTTTAATGGCTACTTCACCTTGAAAGGTCACTTATAATGCATTTTAACTACTTACCCTTCACCTTGCATTTAGCTAGTAGTATCTTTCCCAGACCAGAAGAAGAACCCTTCATAGCTTGAAAGTTTGACTTTCACCAACAGAAATTGGTCCGCCTTGTCCCTCTCATATCCTGGGACCAATACTGCAAAAAACAGTTATGCGTCTGAGTCTCAATTTCATATCTGATCATAATGCAAAACTACAGCTAGTTGGCACAAACTTCTTTGACTGTCACAGTGTGGTCAAGACCTGACTGGGGAATGGACACTGAACTCCTTTGTCATTCCTAAAAGTGATCTTTACGTGCCAGGGTGAAGCAGTGTCCAATAAAGCTTATTTTGCAGTTTTGCTGCCCCGGTGTTCTGTTTTTAGGGAAATTCAGGATTGTATATTCTTTCATTAGCATAGATTTTTTTGTCAGGGACACCCAAACAAGGATGCTGCTTGCAACATAAACTAAAATAAGACATTGGTTTGTTTGGCTTTTGTTTTTTGTTTGTTTCAGAACAAGTCCAGTGCACCTAGTGAGAGCAACCTTGCTTTGCTCTGTAGTGGCACTGACGATCAAGTGGAGTGGATTCAGGATGATAGTGTTCTTCACGGAAAAGAGCTCCCTCCATCACCAAGGAAGCAAGTTGCTTTTAGTGGCCATATGGAATCCGTTTCTGTGCTGGAGAAGGGAAACAATGACAAAACCCTTAATGTGGAACATGTGGATTTCACTAAAGATTTAGCAAAGTCAGCTTCTCCAGCACAATCAGGTGCACAACTTGCCTTTGTGGAATTTTCCCAAGTAGATGACTCCTTCCATCAGAAGATAAAAGCAAATGAAACACTAAGCAGTAACTCAGAGGAACAGCTCCCAGTGAACCTTTGTCAACATCCATCCATTCTAATTCCTTGGCAAAAAGAAGGAGCTGAGGGAATTGAAAGCCTAGAAGAAGGTGAGCTTTTTCATGAAGTGACATCATTATGTAAAATGACCTCTGCTTTCCACCACAGTTTGAACACTTCTGAGGATAATTACTCCAATAATAGCAGTGGAAGTAAAGCCTAAGGGAACTTTGAGAGGAGAAACTACTTCAACGAGAGGTGAAAGAGAGGCTACTCAGGAGTCCACTTGACACACGATAACCAAAAGATCACAAAGCAATAATTACTTTTATGCTGTACAATACATCTCTCTTGTTTAGCATGTAGATTTTTTTTTACATTTAGACATCAGCTTCTGTTTCTCAGTTTATTTGTTGGCCATGCTTAAGTTCGCAAGATGGAACTATATATACTAATGCACTCTTAAATCAGGTACTAGTTTGTCTGTATGTGGAATATACAACTGATGCATGGTGCTTACTTGTGTTCCTTTGGGCAGCAGGAAGTGTACCACCTTTGCATATATCCAGATACTGAAGGTACTGTATTAACCCTGTTGGGCATGAAATGAACAAAACAATATAAAATTGTCTGAAGCTTACAAATACTGATGTTTGTAATGAGATTAATCACTTGGGAAAAGGTTAATATCTTAGAAGTTGGCTTTTCCACAGCAGGTATCTGCTTGCACAAAGGGATAAACGACCTTTCTAAACTAAAGGATCTCTTGTGAATAACAGAAGGCTTGTTATAAACAAAAACTGTGGCCAAGTCTCCCAGACCTTGAAAATATGGTGTAGGCTTTTTCTTACAAAGTGCTGAATTTATAATGTGAAGTTACTTAACTTCTGTTTACAACGAATGCACTTTAAAGGTATACTAGCCAGTGTCCCAAGGTTGGTGTTTTCTTCTAGGAATTTTCAGACAGGAAAATGTAAGTGAAATTGACAGATTTTATTGCTATTTTTTAAATTTCTACAATTTAATAATTCTATGCTAAAATTAATTTGTGCCACTGCTGAAAGCGATCATTTGATTTTTATAAACCACTTTTAAAAGAAACGTTAAATTGCTGTGCTTCTTAGGAGTTTTGTTTAGTTAAGTGGTGAAGTATTTTGAATGAAAATTACTTGTAACAGTAAACATCAAAAATAATTGGCTCAACCGTTAAGAATGCAGATGCCCTACTCTCATGTTAGCCAGTGATTTATATTGGAGAAGCATTTTACAATTACAAGGAAGCGAATTAAATGGATACGAATCAAAAAGTGGATTTCTGTCTCTGAGTAGATCACATCTTTTCACTGTCCTCATCCACCCCCATCCCCTTTGGCCTCTGCCCTCTGTGGCTCTGAACAAGTATATTCCAGAGTGAATCACACTAGACCAAAAATGGCACTTTTGAAAACTCGCTCTTGGCAAGTGCAACCACAAAGCAAAGACTGACGTAGTTTGTCATTGCAAAGAATGCTCTCCCACTCTTCCCCATCCACAGTAGGAATCTTCTTCCATGGCAAGGATGGCTTAGTAGTATCCTCAGCTCAGGTGTTAGGGGCAGTCTGGTCTTCTGTGGTTTGTCAGTGGATCACTGCAGTAGTTGCCATCATTGGCTAATTGCGATTTGACTTTCTTTTCCTGTTTTATCCCTGTGAGCGTCAGGCAGTTGGTTATGTCAGGTGGCCCAAGGAAATTGATCTCTTTAGTGAGACTGAGAGGCATTGGCTGTTTGTTTCTTTGTCCATGAGTTTTAGTGTCCAACACTGTCATTTTACATAAGTTTGCTGGCTACACCCATTGCATTGTAAAAGGTCTTGCATTCCAAACTACAGACTCTGAATGGGACACAAGGAGCCAGGGAGACAGAAGTCAGCCACACCACTGGTGAGGATGGGCCATCTTACTGGGTCATGGTGTGAAGCCCCTTCACAAAGCACCCTGTTTTATGTGCAGGGAAAAAGGTCAGGTTGTGGACTTGCAATTTAGGACATAGTCTTTTGTTGAACGGAACAGGAAATTTTTTATAGGCATGTTCTGAAGATGACCTCAGGAGTTTATACATAATCAGAATGATTGTAAGTTTGGCATCCTGATATGTCTTGGGATTTTCTGAGGGTATCTGAGATAGAGCCTTGTGCTATCCCCAAAAGTGGCACTTGGCAAAACTGTGCATTACTAAGCACCAAATGTATTATTAACCCATAAAATATCAAACATTTTAGCTAGGTTATCAGGTATTAAGAAATATGAAGTGTCAGATCTGAACAACGTTTAAATCAGAGACCTCCAAGAATGTTGTAGCAGTTTGTATAGGAACTCACAAAGTGACATTCTTTTTCAGACCTGAACTAGTCCCCAAGTAGGTTACATTGTGCTGTTAGCTATGTTTAAGATAGGAAGGGAAAAGAGAAGTCCTACAAATTTCATAGTCCTCCTTGTGTGGTTGACACTCGTAACAAAATGCTTAGTTGCCTTCTTAATTGCGTAACTGCCTTTTGCTAACCTTGATTCCTAGATTCTTGTGAATACTATATTATTTTCCTCTTCCTTTCCCAAATGGTTGTGTAGTGTTCCTGTGCGCAGTTCCACCCTTGAGAAGGCTGCTTTCCTTTGTAAGCATAACAGGGTTACCACGCTCTGCTAGTGATCCCCCTTGCATCAGGTGCCCCTGGCTGCCCATTGCTTGTTCTGCAATAGCCTTTCTTTGGGTTTCTTGGCCCTATAAGCAGGTTACCATTTATTGCACCCTGCCCCCAGAGAACTTTCAAAATTGAATAGGACAGCTGCCCAAATGCCAGATGGCATTCAGCTCCTCGTCTGGCTCTGTGGCTGGCAGCGGAACCTGGTCCCACCTGCTGGGCCAGATTCCAGTTTAGGGCGCTTATGATCAGCTATCCCAGCCCTCATTCCCATCCCCTGTCACTGTTTCCCCAGCTTCCTCCGACCAGCCCCCTGGATCATCGAAGCCTGCCAATGGGAGGCAAAGGGGGCAAGTGCCTAGGACCCCCATCTTTCATAGGGATCTAGGGCTCCAGCAGCCCACGGCTATAAGGGGCATGCCACAGTCTGAGCGGCGCTGAGGACCAACTACTTTTGGCCCCACCCCTTCCACTCTTGGCCTGTCCTTCCCAGAAGCAGAGCCGGTTCCCCCTCCCGTATTTCCCCAGGGCCTACGGCAGCTGTCACCACTACTGGTGTCCTCTCTTTCCTGATTCTCACTTTACCAGTGGAGCCTCTTCTACTCCCTGTAGCTACTTCACCCCTTCTAGGCTTTTGTTAGGCTTCTCACACCAGGAAATGATTCCAGGGCTTACTCTCACCCTGGACTTCCTCCTTGCTCCCAGAGCCCTTCCTCCACCTGGGGAGCAACTGCAGACTCCTGAACCTTCCACCCTCTGGTGCTTTCAGCTCTTGTCTTTTTAGTGCTGGCCCAGCCCTTCCCTGGCTAGGTTTCTCTCTCAGTTAACCCTGGCCCTCCTCCTCTCAGGTGACCTAATTATCTTCTCACACCTGCATTAATCTGGTCAGTGTGTTTGTGTGTATATGACAGTAGGTGAAGACAATTCTTGGATAGGGTTAGAAGAAATCAAAATGAGATAATGTGAAAAGACATTTAAAATCTACTAGGAAATTAGGTGCTATGCACATTTGTGAGATGCACTATTAAATGTCTTTATATTCTATAGACTTACCACTTTATGTCTTGGAGAAAATACGAGGTTATCAGAAATTCTGGTCATGTTTACTCTGAAATCTGTACAACTATTTTTCAGGAATGCTAAATGAGTTTTAAGGGTGGGATTTTCAAAAACATCTAATGGGCCTGTTTTCAATGCCTTTTGATAGAAGTTGAGCACTCAACTCTTTTTAGGCACTTTTTAGAATGACAACTTAATAGAGAAAAATTTGGAGGCCATACCAGGCTGCTAATGTCCCTTTAATGATTATTAGGAGCATAGCATGGAAAAAATGATTTGGGAATTGTATAACATTAATGCCTTGATGGGTTATTCGTTTGTTGTTCCCAATCAGTGAAATTACAGATTGGGATGAAGTAGAAAGTTAAAGATAGCTGGTAAAATTTAACTTTATAAATTATTTTTGATTGCAATAGCCTTGCATGTGTTAGGATTGCCACACTAATGTTGAATCTTTTCCATTTTGCTGATGCAGTTTATATAGTGTTTACAACATTTTCACTATTGTGTCTTCTTCCTTTTGAATCTTACTGCCTTCAAAGTACATCCTAGTTGTCTGTCTGAATTTAAATTTGGGTACATTTTTAGATTCTGTACTATTTGATATCAAGATCTTTTTAAAAGACTAGTATTAGTGCCTTATTTAATCCTACAAAATTACCAAGCCTCTTCCATGGTAACTAAAAACAAAATAAAGCCTGTTAACAATGCCAAATGTATCAGATAGAGCTGCACCTCTGATCTCTCTATCCAACACATCTCTATTCTGTTCTCAATGTGCTATCAGGCTGCCTGCTGGCCACAATACCATGTTTTATCACAGAGTGCCCATAGTTAGAAAAATTGTCCAAGTCAAGAATTTTACATTTTACACATTTTTAACTTTTACGTGTTCTGTTCTTATTAGTGTGACTTCTCAAAGAGTCTTATAAAACATCAGCATTAATCTCCATCTACTGGCAAGAGCTAAACTAATTTTAGTCAAAAAGTTCCTCAGGGCTCCAGTAGAGGCACCTGATTTTTTTTTTTTTAAGATGGATCAGTATCTTTATGAGTTTCCCATTTTCCCCCCATGAGAGAAATATCAGGTTATTTGATAAAACATGACACTCATTTTCCATACTTAGGGACAAAGTTCTGCCTTGGTCAGTCATTCTGGGGCTTGAATTTCAAGTCTTTCAGTCCATCTCCAATAGATTAAGTATTGTGCCTCCAAGAAGTAAGCCATATTCCCATTCTGCTTAAAAAATAAAGCAATGTGTGGACATCAGAAGGAGAGGGAGACAATCCTCAGAATTCCTCTGAGTTTTCTCTGTGTAGTTCTGTGGGGGGTGGTATAGCTGGGCCCCTGAATCTATGGAATGAGCAGAGGGTTTTAACCCTCCTCAGGCTCTGTGGATCACAGTAGTTGTTCTGGAGTTATGGATCCTGTCTCACTTCAGCTCCCTTATAGTACGACTTCAATAAATCCAGATACCCTTTTCATCAAATTCCTTGCAGGGGCAAGGGTGATCTGTGGCCCCAATTCTAACCTTCGCACCTTTCTATGTGTAGATCCCCAATACTGTGAGATGATTCACACATGTCCAAGGATGCACAGAACCATGCATGCAGAGCCAGTCCATGCCCTTCCTCTATGCATGTGAATGGACGTCTGTCTAAGAGATGGTTGAAGAAAATGTGTCCATCATAATGCTATTTTTGGAGCAGTGTCGCTTCCAAAATAGCCTTGTTTGGAAGGAAGCCTGTAGTTAAAGAAGCTGTGAAATAACTTCTTTATGGAAACCTTCTAAGACATGTAGCATTTCAGAGAGTGACATTGTTGATTGGCTAAAGGTGGGATTTTTCAGACCTTCTTAGCATTAGCTAGACACAGTTGTCAGGGAAGTCAACAGGCATTTTAACGTCAACTTCAATGAATGCAAACTTACACCAATGCTGAGCAGTTTTCAAAACCCCATCTGTTACATTTTGTTTAAGATAGGAAAATCTGGGTTTCAGGTTGTAGAATGAGCTTTGCTTAACCTGGTTTTTTTTTAAATCATCTATTTCCTTAAGACATTTTAAGGCTATTAAACAGCTTCTAATTTTGCATCCACAATTAACTGTGCATTCAGTTGTGCAATCCTCATAGTGGTAGGTACATCTCTCTAATGTTTTATGTGCATGTAATTGACTGTGGGAGCAAAACTGCATGCAGGGAATTAGATTCTAGGTTGAGGCTCTTTGTGGAACAAATTCTTAATTTGCACCCCCTCCAGCAGCAAGAGGCCTGTGCAGCTACTGATCCAGGGAAGCTTTGCCATCCATCCTCTCTGTCAATACAATTACAAGGATAGTGTCTGTTCCATTGGGTTTACATAAGGGCTTCTTATACAGATGCTTATTGCCACGTGGATCATGATAGGCTGATTGCCCTGAAGGAGTTAGGCGCCCACGCCTCTAGTTCTGGGATTGCTGCAGTTCCACCTGAAACCCTGTAGGCAGCTGCAATCACTTGGCAGCTAAGGTTTTGCAGCAAAAGCTCTAGGAGTCCACGTTTCTGCCTCTGAGCAAGCACTGTGCTACTTCTCTAGCCCACCAAGCACCTATTTCCTGTGTAAGCCTGAGAATAATGCACAAACCAGGAGAAAACAAGCTTTTGTCTGTTGAACTTGCCTGAGGGGCCCCATCCAGTGGGTATGTTCCAAGGCTGTCCACTGAAGGAGGCCCCCATAGATGACCTTATAGAAAACAGCCAGAGGAGGAGGAGGAACTCCCTGTTAGCTGATAGCAGAATGGTTAGGGTTATCCTGTGGGAGATAGGAGATCTACCCCTTCTTGGGTGACTGCCAGCAGAGGGGCTGGGGGGAGCGGATTGTCAACCAAAACAATATGGTAAAATTATGCAAACTTATTAAATGTTTTGATGTCACTGAATCTGTATTTTTTACCAAATCAAATTTAGCCCGAAAAATTTTGCTCAGATGTAGTTGGGATTAGAAGCTCAAAGAATGAACTGTGTCCCAGGTTTTACTACAGTAAAATGTGCTCAACAAAAGCTTGTCTGTATATTACTTCGCCCTGAAACAACTTAATTGGAATTCAAATAAATTGATTTGATTATGTAAAATGCTGTTATGTTTCTTTGAAAATAAGGGAGCTAATTGGAAGTAGAGGGATATGTATTGGCTTTCAAAAACTTACTGGAATTTGTGCAATATTTTACCTTTTTTTAATAAAAGGTAATTTAGTTACAGGAAATATGCACATCTGCTTTTGAAAAAAGACCGTGTGATCATGTTTTTTGAAAGTGTATAAAATTACTTGTAGCATTATAATACGGTTGTGTGATAAAAACATAAACAGTATTTTATCACCAGGCAAATGTTGCTGACAATGATTGTCATTGTCATGTTATTGTACTATAATAATAAACATGGTTTCATGAATAATTAATACACAAATAATAATGTCTGTTTTCTACTCACAGTATGTTACAAGAACATTAGTGTGAGTAATTCCTATTTATGCGTTTAGAACTCTGATGCTTATTTTACCACTTAATTTTTAAAAAGTTAAGCATCTCTTTTCAATACATTCAGTGCTAGATAATAATGTGGTGACTATGTATATATTCAGAATGCAGTTTGTGACAGCCCTAATTGTGATAAATCATTGTTTAAATCAGTTGTTGCCAGTAGCTTTTACTTTTTTGTAAATTTAGTTAAATTATGTATTGATGTATGTTGTGTTTTAACTGTCAAGCTTCTGTTGAGAACTGGTTGAAATTCATTTACTTGAATGGGACTATAAAGCACTGTCGAATAGCAATTTTGGATGCAACACTCAAGCATATATTGTGTTCATTCACCATTTTTTTTAGGAGAAGATAAGCAAAAGTGTTTCATTTGTTCAAAAGAAGTAACTGGGTTTAATATGTGTCTGAAGGAGAGAAGAAAAAAGCAACAACATTAAACAGAGAGAAATTATCTATCTTGAGGTTATTCCCAAACTTTTTCAGTTGTTTTTTTAGCCATTTTTGGAAAGTCTTTACACAGCTCATTGTTAGGAGCCAGTAGGGACATCTTTAATTAACTATAGGAAAGTCATGACAAATGGGATGTTCTGAGACATAATGTTTTTATTTATTCTTGAAATAATCACAGAGGTATTTAAATAAATTCTCAACACTGTAGCCTAACATTCTTATAAATAGGATTGTTCACTGTCTTTCATTAAAACTATCATCGAATTTAGGACTTTGTGCTGTTGTACACTTTAGTCTACTATATGAAGTCATCTCCAGAATTACAGACCAGACCTTAGACTACTACCAGTAGCACACTCTATGTACAATAAATTAACTGTGTTTTTCCAAGTTATAATGTTGGTGAAAAGTTTTTGGTAAACTCCACATTACCATAAAGTTTCCCACACTGTGTTATAAAATAAAATTTACTAAAATCAAAGCCATTGTGGTGGTGCAGGGTTTTTTTTAATATAGTGTTCTGATTTACGTATTTCCTATTAATGTATGTGTGATTTTCTTTTTCCTTCACAAGTGTACTTTAAAACAGTATGATGATGATGTTATCCTATGAGCTTTTCACAATCCATTGGATGATTATTGCAGCTTCTCTAGTTTGGAGAAGCTAATCAAGTGTGTATTATTAATCATTAGCATTTATGTAATCCATCTTCAAAGTGTGTAGATGTTAATTCTCACAGTGTCCTGTGAGATAGGCAGTCATCATCCACATTATCCTGCATGCTGGCATGAAATTCTCCCCCTTCACCCCACAAATGTTATGAAGAATATATCAGGACCCAATGACAAAGTTAATGTTTCTTAACTGAGGTCTAACCTGGCCAGAAAGCACCTTAACCTGGCTTTTAAATGGCCAAAGGCACATTCTACCACCATTCTGCACCTGCTCAGCCTCTCAGTATCAGAGAGGTAGCCGTGTTAGTCTGTATCTTCAAAAACAAGAAATTCTGTGGCACCTTATAGCCTAACAGATATTTTGGAGCATAAGCTTTCGTGGGCACAGACTCATTTCGTCAGATGCATGACTCAAGCGGGTTTTTGCCCACGAAAGCTTATGCTCCAAAATATCTGTTAGGCTATAAGGTGCTCCGGGACTTCTTGTTGTTTTTGAAGATACACAACTAACACTACCTCTCTGATACTAAGTCAACTCTATGAGCCATTTCGGCCACTCAGCTTTGACTTTATAAAATCTAGTGTTAAAAAGTCAATTTTAATAAATTCAGTTTTATTCCCAAATGTAGACATACCCTCAGAAATGTTAAATGATCTGATCAAGGCTAAATTGGCATTATCACTCAGCAGTTCTTAGCCCCACATCCATGCAACTAGATTATACAGCTCATCCAATACTGGAAACCCAGAAAATGTTTAATTTAGGTTCTGTCATGCATCCATTAAAAACATCAGTGTGGAATCAAAAATAAATCACAAGCTGGAAAAAAAAAACAGCTGGCAATACGTAGTTATGATAGCACTATCCAAAAAAACTTAATTTGTGATGATAGCTCTTGATAGAAGTATTCTTGGGAAATTAGGGTCCTGTTGAATCAGTGTTCCCCTTCCTAGAATTAAATTGACAATAATAAGTGCTGAGTTTTTCAAAGGGGCCAGAAGCAGTTTGGGGCACAAATCTAATAGAATTCCAGTGGTTTGGGGCCCAAAGTCCTTTAAGCCACCTTGAAAATTCCAGCCAATTGTAACCAGTGTTTAAACAGCATTTTTCATCCTTAGATCACAAGGCACTTTACAGAAGAGGCAGTTTACAAAGGAAGAGAGCATTTCCCCATTTTACAGATGGAGGAAACTGAAGTACTAAAAAGTGAAATTACTTGTCATATAGCAAACCGTTGGTCCATGTTGTCTGAATCCACCCAATCCCGTGTAAAGCCTGCAAAGGCATCTGTCTCAAGTCATTAGCCATTTACTGAATGGCAGGACAGTGCAATGAGAAAAAAATCCTTCAATCCCCCAAACAACATAACATTCACAGTGGTGGCTAAGCCTCTCATAGAATCCAACCTTCCTGAACTAGTTTGTATAGAATTACAGCCAGACCCCATACAGGCAGGGTGAGACACAACAGCCATGCCACAGAATCTGGTCAGTGACTCAAACAATAATTCCTTTTTCACAGCTGGAAGAGAATGCCAAAAGCACTTGGCTGCATTAGACAAAAAAAACATACAGACCAGCAGATCAAAGTTGATATTTTTGTTCGGTCAATTTTTTTTAAAGGTACATCCATTCATTCCTCTCTTAATACAGAAAGTTAGAACAACCAACTCTTTCACCTGGCCAAATTGTGATACGACAAAAGAGACAATGACAAAGAAAACAATCTAGCTGTGAGATGCCACATTTCTTTCCCAGACCTGAAGAAGAGCTTTGCAGAGCTCAAAAGTTTCTCTCTCTCACGAACAGAAATTGCCTCAATAAGAGATCTCCTCACACATCTTGTTTCTTGTTGCACCTCTCAGAATTGTAGGAACAGTATCACCGTGAGCTGAGAGTTGCTGCTTGGCAGTGTCAGAGCAAAGTACTAATCCAAGTATGAAAACAGATTAATATAATTTATTCATTGGTTTTCTTTCAACTTCAGCCTGCCCCTTTGTTTTATGTAACTGCAAGTACAGTTATAGTGTAGGTGCATTTGAGTACCTTCAAATGTTGCATAGTAACAGAGAGGTAGCCGTGTTAGCCTGTACTCCAGCAAAACAAAGCAGCAGAAATGTAGCACTTCAAAGACTAACAAAATGACTTGCTCGGTGGTGAGCTTTTGTGGGACAGACTCACTTCATAGAAATGAAATTGATTTGAAGAAGTGAGTCTGTCCCATGAAAGCTCATCACCAAATAAACCATTTTGTTAGTGTTACGTTTCTGTTGCTTTGTTTTTCAAATGTTGCAGTTCCAGGCTCTATTTCCTATAGTATGTCTAGGGAAGTACGAGGAATACAACAGATAGGCTATGTCTACAGTTGGACAAAATTTCAAAAGGGCCATGCTAATAGCCAAATTGGAGAATACTAATGAGGTGCTGAAAAGAATATTCAGCAGCTCATTAACATGCTACCGGCCATGGCACTTCAAAAGCTGATAGGAATAAGGGGATTTTAATGCTTGTGGGGTCCTTTCGAAAAGGGCCCCATGTAGACAATCCATGCATGGTCGAACCATGGCACTTTCAAAGTGCCGCAGCTGGCAGCATGCTAATGAGGTGCTAAATATTCATTTCAGCACTTTATTAGTATTCTCCGATTTGGCCATTAGCATGGCCCTTTCAAAATTTTGGCCAAGCGTAGACACGGCCATAGTATAATAATCTGATCTTATGACCTTAAAGTGGAAAATTGTAAAGCACTATGAGGGTACTCTGATCCTGTCAAGAAAAATTGTGTGAAGCATTTATGAAAAATGTTTTCAGAGAGCTCCGGATCAACAGGCAGATGGAAGACACCAGGTGATAATCACACTGGTACATTATTAAGAATTGTGATTTACTAGGAAAAAATGCAACTCAAAATTATGTTGTTTTGCAGCCTTGCTTAGATATAGAGGTCATTAAATTGCTATCCATTTGGTGGCAGTGAATATTGCTATTGCAACATACTCTGCTACAGTGCCTTTGCATCCATACATGAATGATCGACAAAGTATTTCATTTTCTTTCCAGAACACCCAGTGCCTGAATGTTCATGACCACAAAGGAAAAAGTAACTTTAACAGATTGTGGAGTTAGATTTTTATTTGATGTGGCATGTCCTAACAACAACAGAAACATAAGCAACGCCTCATGTTATGATGTGGGTTTGTTGGTATCCAGTAAAAGCGAAGAGTGAGTTTGTGGTACTGCCTCAGTCAGAAACAATGCCGGCAGCTTCTTTCTCGAACTTTAAATGCCTTAAGGATGTCAATCCTGTTACAAATTGTGCATGAAATATAAATGAGCTAGTGCTAAAAGTAAACTTTCAGAACTCCATTTTTAAATATCTACTGTTGCTGACTTGCCATCCTCTCCTCTAAGTTTCCTCTTATGGTATTGGGGTCAGAATTTCATCGGGTGTGTGTTGACATTGCAATCCATTGTTCTTTGAGGGTCCCTGTGAGTGCTCCACCCACTGGCTGTAGATTTGTTAATAGCTATGTCCCCACCCCCAGCTATCCGCATGCAGAGGGCACAGGCATGAGATGCCTGTAGCACTTATTGCATATGCATGGGCAGCCAGCTCCTCAGTTCTTCTCTGATCGCTGCTGTCTTCGGTTGCAAGAGTGGTTCCCTTGCCTCAGTCAACTGAAAAAAAAACAGAAACAGAAACCCCATAACTTCCCTGCAGTAAACATCTAAATCGCAAGGAAAAGATCACGACAGAGAAAAGCTGCAGATTCGGTTTCTCTCAAGCGACTCTAGCTACTCCAGTGGCTCTGCTTCATAGCACTGCCCAATCCAGCCAATTTCGCTCGTGCCTGGCTTGTTGGGTTTTAAAAAGTGGTCCTCTTGTGGCCTGTCCATTTCAGTCGGAGACAGCCACTCTCTCTGCATTTGGCATTTGGGTCATCAGCATAATACTGAAGACTGTTCGCTCTGTAAAAGACTAACAAAATGGTCCAGAAAAGTGAGGCAACAGCAGCTCTGGCAGAGGGAGCAGGCTCTGAGGCCTACAGACCACAACAAATCCCCCCTCTGGCATAGCCCACAGGGTGTTGAGACTAGTCATAGAGCTTTGACTTGGACAAGCCCTAGAGACTAGGGGAAATCCCTGGAGTGAACAAGTGGTCGTATACTTCCTCAGGGTCTGTCTCCCTGATGGTGAAACCAACCAGTTCAGAGCACCACGCTGCTCCCCTGCCTACTTTTAAGCCCTAGAGACTAGGGGAAATCCCTGGAGTGAACAAGTGGTCGTATACTTCCTCAGGGTCTGTCTCCCTGATGGTGAAACCAACCAGTTCAGAGCACCACGCTGCTCCCCTGCCTACTTTTAAGGGGGCAGCTATGAGTGCTTTGCTGAAAAGACGATATAAGGAAAGGGCTCGCCCCTGCTCAAACAGAAAGACAGAGCAGCTTTTTGACTCAGCCACTGTCCCAGCACTGCACAGCTAAGAAAAAGCAAGCACCAGCTTTTCCAGTGTATGCCAGTGCCATCAGCTGTTAGCACAGACAAGCCAGTGCTGGCAAAGCATGCGAAAAGCACTTAACATGGCTTCAGCCGTTACTGTGCTCCTATCTCCAGCAGTGCAGGGGGCCCTGGTACTGATGCCCCTTCCACCATCAATAGAACAGTACACTACCTCAGGGGAGCTTTCAGTCATTTTACTACCAGGCACCCCGCTGCTTAGCGAGGGATCTCCACGCAGTTCGAAGCTTTCTCATTCACGCACTCCAGTCTGTGATTCAACAAGGCTCTCTGACCCAGACAATGACATTTTACCTCAGAAAACATCAAGAAAATCTTCATCCAAGCCAGTGCAGCTACAACAGTGGCAGCAGCAGTGAGTGCCTCCACCCAGCTGGCCATACTGGGATCTGTTGGCAATCTTTCATCAGCAGCCCCTTCCCCAGCTGTTACCTCAACTTCTGCTGATGAACAGACCTCACCCCCTACCCCAGTATACAGTCATGGAACAGTTTGGAGATTTCTGAGGTTGAGGACTATGGTGTTTACATGAGGGGAGGTGATTGGTTGAATTCTCCGCTTCCATCACAATTCTGTCCCTCCTCCTCTTCCTCCACAGGCTTAACTATGCCACCATGCGGCTCCCCGTTGGGTGACCAACCCCAGGACTTTTCAAGATCTTTTCAGGAGAATTTCAGATAGGCTAGAGATATCCCTCTTGACCCGGAGGGATACACATCACAGCTGTCTTGTGAACATCTTAAAGTCACCCACTCAGCAGAGTGGTGATACCAATAAATGAAGCTTTCCTGGATCCAGCCTGGCTTCTGTGGAACACCTCAGCCACCATTTCATCCACTTCAAAGAGGCTGAATCGAAAGTACTATGTGGCCTCAAAAGGTGCCGAATTCCTCTTCTCCCACCCACCCTCTAACTCACTAATAGTAGAGGACATAAATCAGAAGGGTAGGCAGCAAAAAGCCAGATTCACCCTGGGACATAGAGAAGAAAAGGCTGGACGTCATGGTGAAAAAGTCACGCTCGTCGGCCAGCCTACAAGGTCATATTGCCAATTATGTGCCATTGCTTGCAAAATACACACACCACATCTTTGACCAAATTCACACCTTTATTGAAGCAATTCCAGATAACAAAAGAGATCAGTAAAAAAGACCTCATGGGAGAGGGCTCCCTCATTTCAACATAAACACTCCCAAATTAAGTGTCATAATGTAATAAGAAAAGCCAAAAAGATTTTGAGGAACAGCTAGCCAAAAATTCAAAAAACGATAGTAAAATGTTTTTTAAATACATTAGAAGCAGGAAGCCCGCTAAAGAAGCAGTGGGGCCCTTGGACGATAAAGATATAAAAGGAGCGATCAAGGAAGACAGTGCCATTGCGGAGCCATTAAATGATTTCTTTGCTTCAGTCTTCACGGCTGAGGATGTTACAGAGGTTCCTAAATCTGAGCCAGCCTTTTTAGGTGACAAATCTGAGGAACTCTCTCAGATTGAAGTGACATTAGAGGAGGTTTTGGAGTTAATTGATAAGCTGAATAGTAACAAGTCTCCAGGACCAGACGGTATTCACCCAAGGGTTCTGAAAGAACTCAAATGTGAAATTGCGGAGTTATTAACAGTGGTTTGTAACCTATCCTTTAAATCCATTTTGGTACCAAATGACTGGAAGACGGCCAATATAACGCCAATATTTAAAAAAGGCTCTAGAGGAGACCCTGGCAATTATAGACCGATAAGTTTAACATCAGTACCAGGCAAATTAGTAGAAACACTAGTAAAGAATAAAATTGCAAGGCACGTAGAAGAGCACGAATTGTTGGGCAAAAGTCAGCATGGTTTCTGCAGAGGGAAGTCGTGCCTAACTAATCTATTAGAATTCTTTGAAGGGGTTAATAAACATGCGGACAAGGGGCACCCAGTGGACATAATATACCTAGATTTCCAGAAAGCCTTTGACACGGTCCCACACCAAAGGCTTTTATGTAAATTAGGTGGTCATGGGATAGGAGGAAAGATCCTTTCATGGATCGGGAATTGGTCAAAAGACAGAAAACAAAGGGTGGGAATAAATGGTAAATTTTCACAATGGAGGAGGGTAACTAGTGGTGTTCCCCAGGGGTCAGTCCTGGGACCGATCCTGTTCAACTTGTTCATCAATGATCTAGAAAATGAGGTAAGCAGTGAGGTGGCAAAGTTTGCAGATGACACCAAGTTGTTCAGGACAGTCAAAACCAAAACAGATTGTGAAGAACTACAAAAAGATCTCAGCAAACTGAGTGATTGGGCACCAAAATGGCAAATTAAATTTAATGTGGGTAAGTGTAAGGTAATGCATGTTGGAAAAAATAACCCAAATTACACGTACTACATGATGGGGTCAAATTTAGCTACGACAGATCAGGAAAGGGATCTTGGAGTTATAGTGGATAATTCTCTGAAGACATCCACGCAGTGTGCAGCGGCAGTTAGTAAAGCAAATAGGATGTTAGGAATTATTAAAAAAGGGATCGATAATAAGACAAAAGATATCATACTTCCCCTATATAAAACTATGGTACGCCCACATCTTGAGTACTGCATGCAGATGTGGTCTCCTCACCTCAAAAAAGATATATTGGCATTAGAAAAGGTTCAGAAAAGGGCGACTAAGATGATTAGGGGCTTGGAACGGGTCCCATATGGAGAGAGGCTAGAGAGACTGGGACTTTTCAGTTTGGAAAAGAGGCGATTGAGGGGCGATATGATAGAGGTATATAAAATCATGAATGGTGTGGAGAAAGTGAATATAGAAAAATTATTTACCTTTTCCCATAATACAAGAACTAGGGGACACCAAATGAAATTGATGGGTAGTAGGTTCAAAACTAATAAAAGGAAATTTTTCTTCACACAGCGCACAGTCAACCTGTGGAACTCCTTGCCCGAGGATGCTGTGAAGGCCAGGACTCTATTAGGGTTTAAAAAAGAGCTTGATAAATTTTTGCAGGTTAGGTCCATAAATGGCTATTAGCCAGGGATAAAGTATGGTGCCCTAGCCTTCAGAACAAGTGCAGGAGATGGATGGCAGGAGATAAATCACTTGATCATTGTCTTCTGTTCTCCTTCTCTGGGGCACCTGGCATTGGCCACCGTCGGCAGATGGGATGCTGGGCTGGATGGACCTTTGGTCTGACCCAGTATGGCCATTCTTATGTTCTTATGTTCTTATCAGGCTTATAGTCAGCATTGGATGCAGCTGACACCACAACTATGTCCCTAGTGTTGGCAGTGGTCATGAGGTGGGTGTTCTGGCTTAAACTGTCTAGCTTTCTCAGGGATGTCCAAACTAGTATGGATGACCTTCCTTTTGAAATGTCTTGACTCTTCACAGAGAACATGAATGAGAAACTTCACTCCCTCAAAAATACAAGGGTCACCTGGTGTACCCTGGGCATCTAAACCATTGCTGCAAAGTGTAAACAAAGCAGACAATTTAGTTTGCAGGTATAAACCATCTCCATTCAATAATAAACACTATGATAACAGATGACATCAGAAACATCTGCGAGGAGACAAACCACAGGCCAGTCTCTGACTCAGCAAGCTCCAGCCCATCAATCGTTTTGAAGATTTGGTTGAGAGTCAGAACGCGCCCCCCCCATAGCTTGCAGACTCCAGGCTGAGCCACAGACCATCTTTGGCTCAAGGCTAGCAGCATTCTACCCTGCAGGGCATGCCATCACCACTGACAAGTGAGTCTCAGAGATTCTACCCACTGGTTACATCTTCCCATTCTGCTCCAAACCCCAATCACCGTCCCTGTCCCTTTTCAGAGACCTCTCTCACAACACTGTTCTTGTTCAAGAGGCACAATGTCTTCTATAGCTAGGTGCCATAAGAGAGAGACCCACCAACCACAGGGGAAGGGACATCTACACATGCTTCCTCACACAGAAGAAAACAGGGTTGGAGAGCCATACTAGATCATATAAATCTAAACCAGTCTGTACTTTGTCAAAGATTTAAGATGGTAATGTTAGCCGTGATCATCCCTGCACTACATAAAGGGAATTGGCTGTCCACTCTCAACATCCAGAATCCTTATTTTCATGTCGCCATCCACCCACTGTCATCCACAGATGATTCCTCAGATTCGTGATAGTGAAATGACACTTCCAATACAGGGTTCTGCCCTTTAGTCTATGTACAGCACCAAGGGTTTTCCCAAAGGTTTTAGCAGTGCTCGCCATATATCTAAGAACAAAGGGAGTAATCATCTTTCCCTACCTAGATGCCTCTTGCTGCAGGCCAGTCCCAGTGTAACTTCTGGGCAATGTCTATGTCTCCTTGGCTACATTGCAGCAGTGATCTCTGTCATACCCCATGAGCACCTCCAAACTAGACCAAGGCAGGTCTGATTTAGAGCAGTGGTCAGGCACCATGTCCATCCACTGAATGAAACATTGAGCACCCTAGTTACAGTCAGGGACTTTCTCAGTGGACGCAGCCAAAGAACACATGCACAGGTGTTTCCTTCGAGAGAGGTTCTCCAACTATCACAATTATGATGGACACTTCACTTCTAGGCTGGGGTACCCAGATGAGAGGCCAAGTGGTTCAGGGCATGTGATCAACAGATGAACAGCTCAAGCACATCAACTTTCTGGAGCACAGAGCAGTATGATACACCCACATGTGTTTCACCACATGGATAACCAACACTAGAGTCCGCATAATGATGGACAATACAATAACGATGTTCTACATCAACAAACAAGGTGGAGCACACTCGTGACAGCTCTGCCTTGAAACAGTGCGACTGTGGGAGTGGTGTACCCTCGCAAAATCCACCTTGTGATGGCCTACATGCCAGGCATGGGCAATCTACTTGTGGATCCTCTCAGCCAAAATTTCCCTCTCGTCCACAAGTGGGACATCAACAGATCCACCATTTACTACCTCTTCTGCAGCTGAGGGTTCCCAACTATGGATCTCTTTGCTACAAGTGCCAACACATGCTGCCTCCACTATTGCTTCAGACATGGAATAGGCCACAATTCACTGGGTGATGCATTCCCACTGTGCACCTTTAGCATATGCATTCCTACTGATCCCTCTCTTCAAGAGGGTCATAATCAAGATAAAGTGAGACAGGGCTCCGGTCATACTACTAGCACCCCGGTGGTCCAGACAGACCTGGTTCTCCAAACTTTGACACCTGTCCAGATGTCCCCCATATCATCTTCCTCCTGTCACCTCACTCTTAAACGGGGCCATTCGCCACCCAGCTGTTGACTGCCTTCACGTCCATACATGGTTCCTGGGTGGCTGACAGATTCAGAGCTGCATTATCCACCTCAGGTCCGAACAGTTCTTGAGAACAGTGGGTGACCTGCAACAAGAAAGACCTACTCACAGAAATGGCAATGCTTCATATCTTGGTGCCTCTCCCAACCATGTGATCTCATGAACGTGGGGACCCCACATATACTCACTTACCTACTTCACCTGCAACAAACAAATCTATCCCTCAGCATGATTAGAGTCCATCTGGCAGCCATATGGGCTTTCCACCCACCTATCCAAGCCCACTTGATCTTCACCCACTCATCTGTCAAGTGGTTCCCTAAGAGAATCCACAACATATTCCTGACGATTAAAGAACTGACACCTGCCTGGACCAGTTTGATTCTCTGGGCCCTAACCAGCAAACGCTGAGCCGATAGCCGCTTGTTGTTTGTTACACTTGTCCATGAACGTGGCTTTCCTTGTGGCAATCACCTCGGCATGAAGAGTAGGGGAGATCAGTGCAGTGTTGTCAGAACCACCGTATATGACCTTTCACAAGGACCAAGTGGTCCCCTCACACACCCTAAATTCCTCTCTAAATTACCTACCTTTTTCCACTGCAATGAACCAGTACGATGACCTGTCTTCTTCCCCAAACCTCATAGTGATAATAGGGACATCAATTGGGCCTTGGCCTTCTATCTGCAGTGAATGCAGCAGTTCCAGTAGATGACCTGACTCTTTGTCTCCTGGTCCAAAAGATCCCATGTCATGCCTTTCACCAAACAGAGGTTGGCCAACTAGATCTCAGGTTGTGTGAGACTCACCTACTTTAAGTTTAACAAGGAACCTCCAGCAGGCATTCATGCTCATTCCACATGAGCAATGACCACCCCTCCAGCTTTCCTCCAGGGTGTACCCACTAAAGAGATTTGCATAGTGTCTACATGGGAGCCTGCTCATACATTCACTTGGCATTATGCCATACCAACCAGATTGCATTCAGCTGATCTGTACTGTTATCAGCTGACGTACACCACCTGAAGGACCACTTCCAAGCAATGACACTGCTCTATCAACACCGCAAGGTGGAGCACCCAAAGGAACCCTCAAAGAAGAAGGCAAGGTTACTCACCCTGTGCAGTAACTGGAGTTGTTCGAGATACTGTCTCCCATGAGTGCTCCGCCAGCCCCCCTCCTCCCCTCTGCTTTGGTTTCCTTCTTTGGGTTCTGAATCAGAGAAGAACCGAGGAGCTGGCTCCCACCCATGCACAGTAAGTGCTGCAGGCATCTTGTGGCTTTATGTATGGACAGACTGAGGAGAGGACACTTCTGCCTACAAATTGAAGGCCAGTGGGCACAGCGGCATTGGTGCACCTAAAAGTGGAGCACCCACGGGGACATCGTCTCAAAGAACAACAGCTACTGCACAAGGTGAGTACCCTTCCCATCCCTTGGGTTCCTTCCCTGAGGTCTATGAATCCTACTCTTCATCTCAATAGACAATTAAACAAGATTGTCAATGGATATTGGAGATATCATATGAGGATGATAGGATATCCTAAAGTTCTTTGCAAACTCGTATCTGCTATATTATCAGTTCTTATTTCTCAAGTATTTCCCCGGGCTCAATGCACCTACCCTGTAGAGCTTACAGTATTAAACCATACCCCCAAACACAGAGCTTGTCTGGAGGGGAAGCACTAATACATTATAGTGGAGTAAATGCCTCCTTTGGACACGTGTTCTGGTACGAGAGTGCCTGTTTTGGTTTAGCTTAAACCACTTTCCAAGAAATACAAGCTACCAGAAAAGAGAATGTCTTGTACCCAAATAAGTGTGTCCCCACGTGAGTTATATTAATATAGCCACAGCGGGGTAATGAATATCTTGAGATGTAACGACAAAAGCTTTCCCATGTAGACAAGGCATCAGATCAGAAACAGTTTTTGGGAGATCCAGAGAAAGCTGGTAGTTTTTTGGGTTTTATTTTATTGGTTTTCTTCCAGTTTCCTGCGATGGTGAAAGCATTAGATGCACAAGGCTCAGTGGTCTGGGCCCTTTCAGAAGATTTGAGCAATGGTTTGGAATAACGGGCAGCTGGTCCATAGGAGCTGGCTCTAAGTAGAGGGGACATCAGAGAAAAGGGGGCAGAGTTAGGGGTTAGGAGTCATAGAACAATGATGGCATCATTAGCCTAGAAAAGAAGAAGGAGGACTCAGATCCATACTGCTGGTTGGGATGCCTCTGAAGAGCTTTGAAGATCGGTAAATGGAAGCCAGTGGAGGGAGTTGAAGGAAGGGGAGTTGTTGCTAGGAAAATTAAAAAATAAAAACAAACAAAAAAATTGTAACCAAATAGTATCTGCCCTGGGTAGGAGGACGCCCCAGGGAGGTTTCACAAATAACAGTGCTGCTGTTTGTATTCTCAGTGCTCCAGGGAATGGCTTGAAAGTGGGGCCTCTCTTTTTGGGTATCCACTTTTAAAATGACTCTTCAAGCCTGACTTTCAGCCGTGCTAAGTGCGGTTGATTGAGTTCACCTAGAATTGTGAGTGCGCCATCATCTGAGACTCAGGCAGGCCCAAGGTATCTTGAGATGAGTTCCAAAAAATCAGAGGCCACTGTTACCTTTTTCAGCTGCTTTCCCCTTTCTCCCCATATAGCCCCCTTCATGTCAACTTTGGCACTGAGAACCATTGTATAACTCCAATGGCTGCAATGTTACAGTATCAGCAATTGCTTTTATTTGGCAGTAACTGGACCATTTCATGAGGGGGATAACCTATTAATCTAATACAACCTGTTAAGCAGTGTGGAGAATTACATATTTTAAACGCTCACCTGAATAATACATATGAACAGCTGACATTGGGTCTGTTCCCAGAATAGCTGAAATGCTTATTTAATGATTTTGAAAATGTTAAAAAGGTGAGCTTGAAATTCAAATGTCATTTTAAAATACTTGTATTTAACTTCTCTGAGCCAGTCCTTTGCTCTCTCTCCCTCTGGCATATTGAAATCAAGGGTTAGAGCCGCAGTCTGACACTGTGGATACTTTGTACGATGTACTGAGCAATGTTGGCATTTCAGCCTAATTAGTTGCAGCCTATTTTGTGATTTGTCTTTGGTCCTTTTTGGTTGTTAGCCAAGTATTTTTGCATCTATTTTTATCCTACTCATTGTCTCCTTTTAAATGTCAACAGACCAGTATTTGTGTAACTGCTTTTTGGGCTTTTTTTCTTTGTCTTCTCTCCATGCCAATCTGTGTGAGAAAGTTTGACTCAGCCAGTGTATGTTAGAGCCACACTGCATGGAGATTGATTGAGATGCATTACTTCATTAGTTAGGGGTACATCTTCAGCAGGACCATCATTTTTTTCTCGCTAGTCTTTAGCAGTCGCTGTTTTTGCTGAAAGTAGCATTTTCCTGAGCTGGTTAAATCTGCAGTAGGCTACCTTACATCAGTGCTATGCTGCAGCTGCAACAAGAGCTGGATCTGCATTTTGCATTTCAGACCCAGCTTTAATTAAAAGGACTATTGTAGATTCCATCTCTGGCATCTCATGAGAGGAGTGGCTGAAAGGATACTATTGGACATTTGTCTAATTTACTTAGAAGTTGGAAGGTACGAGGTGAGGGGCAATAAACTTAAAAAAGGTAAACCCTACCCTGTGCATTTACTGCTAATGTTCCAAAACTGACACACTTAAGTACCAGATGACAAATTTTCATCCATAGGGCAGATGGGGCCACAGTAAACGAGGGGCAGCATCCAGCAGCTGAGAGAGAAAAAAAGAATTTATAACTTTTCTCTTTCAGAGTCTCTTTCAGGATTGACTGTCATGGTTTTCAACATGGTTCACTCCATAGTCCTCTGATCACTTCAACTTTGTGTCCGATTCTTTAAATGTCTGTCTTTCTAAATTTGGCACCAATACTTTAGGCAGCCTAAAGGGGGTTGTAGGGAAGTCATGTATTTTCTGCCCTTAAGTGGGATGTGTCATGCCTTAATCTTTCTGGTCTTGATTCAGGGCAGCAGGAAGTGTGGCTGGTCATTACTGGATGCACACATACATGCAGTTTTCAGTGGTGTTTCTGCAAGGTAGGGAGAAACTTGCAGGCAAAGCATTTTCAGTTGCTTAAGCTACTATTAACTATAGCAACAATGTATCTACAAATCACATTAATTTAAGTTTGCACTTTAGCAGTTTGACTGTGATTGTAAGGTTGGTTCTTGAATGAGTAACACAGGACATTCTGTGGATTACTGTGCACTTACATGGGTGGGAACACACGTTAAACCAGTGCGTTAGGGGACAGAAAGCTGATGTGAGTCCTCCACACTGTAACCATACATGCACTCCAAATCAGCTGTCGATGTATACTCATGCAGATGGAAATGTTGTTATGAAAGGATTAGAAGGCGCTGATATCCAAACAACTTTATGTATCAGTGCAAATTTTCTGTCCTTCAGGTTCACAGTCGCTCTTCAAAACCCATTTTGCTGAGGGTGTTTTCATATTTCTGCAGAAAAGTAAAATTCAGCACAGGTGCAAAATGAAACAAGATGGGCTTAAATTGAAAACACACACGTTTGTCATCACTATTTATTACTATACATGCCAATGAAAATTGCACTTCTGGTGAAAGTACAGGTGAAATTTGAAAGGTCACAAACACTACTGAGCTAAAAAAAATGTCACACTTTGAACAGTGCTATCAAGAGCACAAAACCAGATGAAGTCCTGCACAGTTTGTTATGATCAAAAGGGTGATTTAAAGTTTTGGAAATGTCAGTCTTACTGCTAGACAAGGTTGGATGAATTAATGGTAAACACAATTGCTTTGACAAGTAATGTAAAGAGGAAAATTACAAGTTAAGAAAATCAGGAAAGACAAAAAGCTCTTGTGAAACCAAGTTGAAATGTGACTCAAAAGTGCATGGGTTAGTTCCTGTGTAAAAACCCAATAGTTTGTTTATCCCAGAAATAACAAAGGGGATCTTAAAATAGCAGTCTCACCATGCAGCTGAGAAAGCTCATTGTAGGCTTTTGGATTTCCACCTCAGCCTTGATTCATAATTTAATCTCTGTACTTTCAGCGTGCAATAGGCCTTGGCACTTCCTGACATGCATCGTAGCTGGAGGTTAGGTTAGAACATGCTTTTAACAGTGTGCATGGGATATGTCCTGTTTTTCACTTTAAATGTATGTGCACAATTTAACCATGACTTTACTCTGCTCCCAAGAACTGCATGCCACATGTGTCTTTTATAATGTTACATTTTGTAGCATCTTGACACATGCCAGTAGGTTAAAGGCTGTGCATGCTCCATTGGGGCATGAAAGCCCCGTCCAGTCACTCAACTGGGACATTTTGTAATAGGCAAAACATCTTGTGTTGTCAACAGCGCAGTGTTCACTTTATTGACTTGGGCTGTGTGAGCTGATGCTCGTTTGAATCACATACAGAAGTATCAGGTTTTGTAAATGTTGCCAGCATCCTTTGATTCCTGACGTTCTGCATTTGCAGCTGCAATGCTTGTCCTTAAGCAAGTAGGTCCCAGAACAGGGCTTAAATTAATACAATAAAATGAAGCATTTGTTGGTTGCCTTGCTATCTGGAGAAAGAGAGTAGGGTATGATTTCTGCTGGAAATGTCTTGTGCTTTCTTGAACTCACCTCCTTAACCTACATCAGTCATTACCAGCTTCCTTAATTTGCTTCATTAACTGGTCCTACCAGTGACAGGTAACCTTCCCACCACCATGCCCACACATACACTCATCTAAACCCTGGATTTTGTGTGTTCCTCTCTGTTTTTCATCTGAGGAAGTGGGTTTTAACTATGAAAAGCACCTGACCTAATAAATTTGTTAATCTCCGGTGCAGAAGGGCTGCTTGTTATTTGCAAAAATACAGACTGTCATGCCTACCCCACTGAGACTATCAGCTTAGTTAAATTGTAATATGTATTGTGCCCATCATCTAGGTGTTTATAACAATGAATAGTTAAGGCTGATTGCTAACTGCCCGCTAAGCTGGTGTAACTCACACTGACTGATACTGATGCTGACAATGTATGATATTTGGGTTACTGCACAACAGATTTTTAGGCCTGGATTCTGCCAGACCTAAAGGTGCGCTTCTGTGAATGGCCTTCCCCAACTGGAAAAGTGGGGTTTCTTGAATGACAGAGTAGCCGGTTGGCATAGGTAACATGACACTCAGGTAAACTAAACAATAGAGAAAATGTTTTATTAAGTGGGGAAAGAATTCACGAGAATTACTCTTTTGGAGTGTCTTGGCAACATGTTTATGTTTTTATCCTATACTTTTCACAGTGTTACTGTCAGGCAAGGCAATGCTTTCTTTTTATTCAATGTCTACTGTAGTGAATTGTTGTCATTTGTGTTACTTTAAAGAGATCAGATTTCCTTCATGTTCAGTTACTAAGATGGTGGCATAGTTTGGTTTTAAGTTATGCAATTTCTTTTTCACTTTGAACTTGTCCTGACCTCCAGGATTATACAGGTTCTGATTGTCCACCCCGAGAGCTTTCACTGTCCAACAGAGTTAAGATTGATCAGCTCTGGTGTGTACACACCATCTGATCACCTGGTCTGAAATAGCTGCCCTTTAACACACTCGGTGCAAACTGTCAGCATGAACATATACCCAAAGCCATGTAGGCATCAGGAGACTGAGGCAGATAAACTTAGCTTCCCAGCTAAAAACACTTTCAGATGATTTCCATATATGGTAAAACTTTATGGATCACTCGGTTGCAAACAGCATATTTCTTGGTTTTTGAGCAGCAAATATGGTTGTTGCCTGGGGTTAATTTTATTTTTAAGTGTCTGATTGCATAGTCTCACAGAGCACAAAAAAACCCGGACTGTTCTTTTGCTTGATTTGCTACAATTCCTGTTTGTTTGCCATTTCTGTATTTTAAAGCTGCATGTAGAAAATAACATGTATCATCCATGCTATAAACATATACATACACACAGAGGGGACTGGGTTAATTTTACATTTAAAAAAACTGCAGAAGGCACATACTATAGTAGCGTAGTGTTCTACTAAACTTTGTGTCCTGGCCAGATTCTGGCTGGGATGCTGCCTAATTTAAATCTCCTTGACGTTTCAGTTCGATGCAGTCTTCACTATCTCTTCTTGTCCTCCACTCCTGGGTAGTGGTATGTGCTCTTCAGTAGGTGCTGGTTCCCTCCTCTTTCTGTGAGGAGAGCAGTTTGGGGCAGTGGAGATACCAAAACAGCAAATGGAAAAGTGTTTGGTGCTTGGTGAGGGTGTTTCATGTGTGGGTTCTCTCTTTCTTTCTGGTTGTGCCTACACTAGCCCCCTTCATGGTAATCAGACTGATCAGAGAATACTAATGAAGTGCTGCAGTGAATATGCATCACCTCGTTAGGCTAATTCTCCCTGTGGCAACTTTGACTTTGCAAACTTCAAAGCGCTGGCATGCTGTGTAGCTGTGGGCACTTGAAAGTTTGGCTGTGGGCACTTTGAAGTACCCACACAACTTCCGAGTGCCCTTGGGAGTAAATCATCAGAACTAGTCTCAGAATATAATAGCTAAGTCGTAAACTAGTGCTGAGGGCCTTGGTGTTGAGCATCTGAATGCAATATTAAATCAAGCCCTGCTACCTGCTCATCTAATCCACTACTGTATCTGCGATGCTGGGGTGCACAAAAGGAGCGAGGGCGTGAAATTCTGTAAGTGGGGGTGCAGTATAATTGGCTGCTGGGTCTCAGGCTCATCCATCTCATTACAAATGTTGAAATGTGTGGATGTGCATTCACATTTATGTACCAATTAATGAAGTATTTGCATTCTACATACATTTTTTCTTCTACGTGCTGAAAGGTTTTTTATTTTTTATATGAACATTACCAAAATTTCCATCAGTTTGGATTACATTAGACAGGTTGTGGGGAGGCTGCGAATTGCAGGGGTGAAAAGAGGAGCCCGATGTAAAAGTTTGCTCACCTGTGTACTATACTATTTTGGCTTCCTTTTTGATTTCTGTTTGTAGCTGTCATTTGGGTTCCTTGAAGTGAGAAGCCGCTTAAAGGATAACTGACATCTGCTCATTCAAAATATATGGGCATCAAATTGTGCTTTAGGTTTACAGTCATTTAGTTCAAAGGATTTGACTTCAGTGGAGCTGCAGAAGTTGTAACTCAGAGAAGCTTCTGTGTTGGTTTCTGTCCATGTTTCCTTTTTCACTAGGGCTGCAGCTACACTACATTCTCCTTTCAGAAGGGGAATGCAAATATGGCCAATTGGAAATGCAAATGAGGCATTGATTTATATATTATGTGCCTCATTTGCATAATGGCAGCTGCTAGTTGTTCTGGAAATGCTGTTTTCGGAAAAAAAGCAAGCAGTGTAGACAGGGTTCGTTCGGGGGGGAAAAAATTTCGAAAGAACCCTTCTTTCTGTTTTGTTCCAGGAAGAAGGGTTCTTTCAAAAACAGTTTTATTTTCCCTAAGGAACCCCATCTATATGGCTTTTGTGGGCAAAGACCTGCTTCATCAGATGCATGAAGAAGCAGGTCTTTGCCCACAAAAGCTTGTGCTCCAAAATATCTGTCAGTCTATAAGGTGCCACAGGACTTCTCGTTGTTCTTGAAGATACAGACTAACACGGCTCCCTCTCTGATACTCATCTATATGACTGTTATGTATGTTCTCTTTTTTCTAAAACAGCACTTCTGGAACAGCGAATTTAGTGTAGATGCAGCCTGGGTGTTTCTGAGGTTGGTCCAGAATTCTACTCATTTCCCTCGTCCTGCATTGTTCTTTGTAATTGGCTGATAACTCATATAAATTTTAAGATTTGGTCAGATTTGGTCCTCAGTAGTCTATGGCCATTTAAAAACTGGGATACTACATAGGAGATCTGGCTGATCTCTGTTATGGTACTGGCATAAGCATTTGAGCTGTGATTTACTTGTCCAAATCTGGAGTAGGATTGAGGAGATAAGAAAAACATTAAACACTCAGAGCTTCATGAGGAGGAATTTGGTGAGCAAATTTTTGCCTCTCTTCCATGAGCACAATTTCATGAACCTAAAGCTTAGTTACACTTTAGCTACCTGACTGCCTGTGCAAACCAGCTAGGCAGATGTGTGCTGATAACATCTGCACCTACATTTAATTTGTAAGCCTAAAACATTGTGGATATATGCTTGGCAGGTGCTAGTTATCCCCACAGTGGGATGTTGTGTCTTAAGTCCTGTTGAAAAATGACTCTTGCTGTTTATATTAAGAAATTGCCCTAGCTTGCCTTTGCTCCATCAAATACATATTACATTTTCCTAACTCTTCCACTGAAAGTTTTAACATATATTAAGGAGATGAGGTTGGTAAATATTGTCATCCCTCATTAGATGGAAACCAAGGCACAGAAAGCTGAGTGGCTTGCTCAAGGTCACACATGAAATCTATTGCAGAGTTGGGAACCCATGTGTCATGATTTCTAATCCAGTGCTTTAGTTACAAGACAGTCATTCTCCTTTCCTGATATTGTTCCACCATCTTGAGCAGCATATTTTTAAACAAGCTTGTCTCTTTTGAACTTAATGTGTATTTGTGACCTGGGCTGCATGAGGGATATTTGTGTGTCTTAATATCATAAGAACAAGACTCTGATGGGGATTGCAGGGTAGAAATGATACTTTGAATGCCTTTGAATAGGTCTGGTTAATTAACATGTGTCAGTCTAACACTTTGGAGTGTCGTTTGTGATGCTTAGAGAAGGACGTGTTTGTCACAGGAGACTACTGGCATTAGAAAAGGATGGTGAAACAGCAGGTGAAATGAGCACATTGAAGGGAAGCAAGCCAATAACTTCTGAAATGTTTATTTTACTTCATGGGGAGCCTCCCATAGCTTCCTTTTAATCCCTGATAAAAGAAAGTAGAAATGCTGGGACACAGTTCTAATGCTAATAGCTGTCATGGCATAATTACGCTGTATTTATTGTACAGGCTTATTTTATTTCTCTGTGTGGCCCTCTGCTGCAATGATCACTAGGCAGTCAAAGGGAAAAGCATAATGAAATTTGTGGTTCCAACTGTATCCAAGAGACAGGCACTTACTTGTATCCCAGAAGCCATTACACTCTATAAGACATACCATTGATTACCAAGGCTGAAAATTCCAGTGCAAACAAAATTATCCTTTGAGAGGCTGGTCCAAAACAGTTAGAAATGGCATCAGGTCAGTCAAATGCTAGAGGCCCTTAAGGTTATTGGATTTAGTGCCAAACATTTTCAACAGCCCCTAAAGTCATTTATTCCTTCGGATCAAAAACAAAATTAACAACCATTTCCATCATATTTGCTCTACTTTCTTCCAGCTGGATGACTGCCAGCATGGAGCACGCAGGAGTGCGCTCTCTTATATCAGTCTTTCCATCGGTGGGGGCTGCACCATGTTCCACATCTCCACACGGGACCCCTCTTTCTCCTGCCGACTGGGGCTGTAGGTTCCTTGAGTTGCTCGTTTGTTGGCTGCTATGACAGAAATCACAACTGCCAAGAAGAGGATCAATAACAAGGCCAATGTTACTGAGCCAATGGTGGTGAATATGTTCGAGATCAAGTCAGCTGTCAGCTGAAAGGATTGAAATAATTGCAATATAATTGATGTTATCCACACAGAGACACATACCCTGGAGCTACCATGGTCGGAAATCATTTTGAAATAATAATTACGAACATAAGATCTAATATTTTAAAGAACATATTTGCTGGTAGAAAAGCAGATTTAGAAAAGCTTTCTAAAGTTCAGTACTTTGCATCTTACAGAAAGGAATGTATTGTAGCATACCCTTTTGAACATCTGGGCGAATTGTGTAGAATGGCTAGCTGATTTGATAACTTTCTCTCTGTTTGCGAATTATTTGTGAGCAGGCTGTGTCTTTCTCAAATGGAACTATTATTCAGAAATTGTGTGCTGAATTGTTTTTATGAACAATCCTTTGTCCACAGATTGTTCCCAAGCAGTTCACTGCAAATCTGATATTTTCAGTGTTAAGAATTTTGATTGGATACATTGGCACATAGCAACATTTCTGTGTTCCTCCCTGAATGAATCCGGTTTCTGGTGTGAAGGCTCTGCAGTTGCAGTTGCAGTTGCAGGTTCAGATTTTGTTGTCCAGAAATACTTCTGTGAAATACACCATTTCTTGGAACATTTCTGCCAGTGTGGTTCTTTCCTGGGATATTTACATAAAGTCATCATGCAAACTTTCCCCAGGGACTGCATCTTCAGGTAATGTAAAGACTAAGTTCTTCCACTGACCCTGTGATCTATACTGGTGGGAATTTTGATCTGGCCACTTAAACCCGCTGAAGCTGCGTCTACACGTGCACCCTACTTCGAAGTAGCGGCACCAACTTCAAAATAGTACCTGTCACGGCTACAAGTGTTGGGCGCTATTTCGAAGTTAACATTGACGTTAGGCGGCAAGATGTCGAAGCCGCTAACCCCATGAGGGGATGGGAATAGCGCCCTACTTCGACGTTCAACGTCAAAGTAGGGAACGTGTAGTCATTGCACGTCCCGCAACATCGAAATTGCGGGGTCCTCCATGGTGGCCATCAGCTGAGGGGTTGAGAGACGCTTTCTCCAGCCCCTGAGCTCAATGGTGGCCGCGTGGAGCGGCCCCTTAAAGCTCCCCGCCCCCTCCCTTCCTGTGCAGGAAGCTGAGAGAGGGTGCAGGCAGCAGCAGTAACATGCGGCTAGCCTGCACGCTCCTCCGCAGACACCCACACCCCCACCCAACGTGATGGCCGCCCAGCAGCCCCCCAGCGCCCCCAGGGGACCCCCCCCAAGGGGAGCCAGGGCTCACAGCCCAGCAGCCAGGTGGGGAAGCGGCAGCAGGGCCCCTCCTGGACGGAGGCCGAGCTTCGGGACCTGCTGGAGCTCTGGAGCGAGGAGGAGGTGCTCCAGGAAATGGGGAGCAAGAGGTGGAATGCGGATGCGTTCGCTCGGCTGGCTGAGGGCCTGGCCGCCCGGGGTCACCCTGCCCGCGCTCCGGATCATGTCCGGAGTAAAGTGAAGGAGCTGCGGCAGGGTTATGCCTCGGCCCGGGATGTGGCCGGCCGATCTGGGGCCGCCCCCATCACTTGCCCCTTTTACAGGGAGCTCAGGGACATCCTGGGCCCCCAGCACACCTCCTGCCCTCCGGCCACTCTTGATACCTCAGCCGAGGAGCCCCAGCAGGCCCTGGAGGCGCAGTCCGCCCCGGAGGCAAGCCCTGCACCCCGGGGGCCCCCCCAGGAGCCCACCCCCAGGGCACCAGAGGAGGAGGAGGGGGAGTCCTCCTCGACTGATGGGGGGCTGCACATCATCATGGCCTCGAGGAGCTCCAGCTGAGCGTCCGCCCCCCGGGTGTCCCCCGACCGTGGGAGTGGACCGTCAGGTATGTACCCCACCTGGTGCACACCCCCGGGGTTGAGGGGCAGGGGTAATAGATATGGCCAGGGCCCTCCACATGCCCAGATGACCATGGCCCCAAGGACAGCAGTGGCATGTCCCTCACAAGAGTGCATCAGCCCCTGGCACCCCCAGCATGACAGTGCCATGCCCCATCCCCGGGGCTGGGGGGAGTGGAACCTCTAGGGTCCCCCGGGGGGAGGGTGTGGGACACCCAGCAGCAGCAGCAGCATGTGATGGAGTGGGGGGAGTGCAAATGCGAGACTCAGGCTAGATATGAGCAACAAACTGAATAGCTCCCAGTAGCTAAGGATGATCCTGGGACTACAACTGGCAGGTTACACCTCTGCCCTGAACAAAGAGGAGGGAGGAGCCGAGCTGGGTTTGAATCGGGGGCAGCAGTTAGAGGCTAGGGGAAGGGAGAGCTGGAAGGCAGCCAGCCTGAGGAGGGGGAAAGCTACACCCCAGAGGGGCACCCCTCAGTGTCTTCTCCCCAGGACGGGTTGGGAGGACTGTCTCTGACTGCTGTACTGTCGCTTCTGGGAGAAACTGGGCAACTGTTGCCTAATAAACCTCCTGTTGTACCTGCTGAGTTGAGAGTCACTCCTGCCAGCAGACAGGGTGCAGTGCAGGGGGACCCCTGAACCCCATCACAGCAGCATCTCCCGGGGACGGGGATGGGGAACCTGCAGCAGAGGGGTGGGGGGACAAGGGCCACGGCTCGGGGCCCACTCTAACGTCTGTCTCCACTCTTCTTCCCCCCCTCCTGCATTCCGCAGCTGCACCATCGGAAGGACTGGAGAGCACTGGTGAGGCGTCAGCGGTCCCGGACAGCCCCCCGGGGACATCACTCCAGGCCAGCCCCTCAGCGGAGCAACGACCAGCCCCACGGCGGGGAAGACGGCGGACACAACACCACCAGCCGCCGGCGACGGACCCCCAGCTGCTGGCACTGCACCGTCGGCAGCTGGAGGTTGCTGAGCAGCGGCTGCGGGTGGAGGAAAGCCGCCTCCACCTCCAGGAGCGGGCGCTGGCCTGGCGCCAGGAGGCATAGGGGGCCTTCATGTGGACCCTCAACTGCATCGTGGACTCCCTGGCCCCCCAGGCTGCGCCGACCGCCGCAGTGCCCGCCCTGCCTGCTCCAGCCGCTGCACCATCCGCCGTCGCACCACCACCCGCCACCGAGGGCCATTCCACTCAGGGGGACCTGGGGCCAGCTGACACTCGCCGGCTGTATCTCCCGATCCGCCCGGCCCCCAGCCAGCCCCGGCCAGGGCTGCGGCCGAGGCGGGGATCCCAGCCGCCCACCCACAGCGCTGGACTGTAGGGGCGTGGGGCCCAGGACGTGGCCCCCCACCTTTGTATATATTCCCCCCAGTTTATTATTCTTTTCTTGTAAATAGTTTGTATTTGTGACCCATTACTTTGCTGATCCTTACCCCCCCGTGTAAATAGTTCTCCCCTTCCTTGTCTTCCCCTTTCATGTTATCCTGATTTTTTATAATGTATATATATTTATCAGTTTGATTTCCCCTGTACATAGGTTGTCTTGTTCAGAATATTTATAATAATAATGATAATAGTATAAGAGTTGTAGTAAAGAAAATGTTTGAGTTGACAAACAACTGTCTGCTTTTATTTTTACAAGAAAAGTGTGCGGGGTGTGCTCTTGGATGCTCTATGGTGTGGGCGTAGGGGCAGGGAGTGTTGTGGAGGATGGGAGGGTGCAGTGGGGGGCCTGCCAGCGTTCACCCCGCGGCTTCATCGAGCTGGGCCCGCAGGGCCTCCCGGACCCGAGTCCCTTCGGGGTCCACCTGCCGACTGGGGGCAGCAGGTGGCTGCACATCGGCCCTACCGGCCTCCACAGCCCAGCCATGAAAGAAGGCCTCCCCCTTGCTCTCCACCAGGTTGTGTAGGGCGCTGCACGCACCCACCATCTGGGGGATGTTGGTGGGGCCCACATCAAGGCGGGTGAGGAGACACCTCCAGCGCCCTTTGAGGCAGCTAAATGTGCGCTCCACCACTTGGCGCGCGTGGTTCAGGCGCTGGTTGAAGCGCTCCTGGCTGGCAGACAGATGGCCCGTGTACGGGTGCATGAGCCAGGGTCGGAGCGGGTATGCCGCATCTGCGATGACGCAGAGGGGCATGGTGGTGTCCCCCAGAGGGATCTCCCGCTGGGGGATGTAGGTCCCCGCCTCCAGCCGGCGGCACAGGCCCGAGTTCCGGAATACCCGGGCGTCGTGGGTGCTGCCAGGCCAGCCCACATAAATGTCCAGGAAACGGCCCCGGCTGTCCACCAAGGCCTGGAGGACCACTGAGTGGTAGCCCTTCCTGTTTATGTAGCATCCTCCACTGTGTTCCGGGGTGTGGATGGGGATGTGGATCCCATCCAGAGCCCCGAAGCAATTGGGGAAGCCCAGGGTGGCAAAGCCCGCGATGGCAGCATCCGGGTCCCCCAGCCTCACGAGCCTGTGGAGGAGCAGGGCGTTGATGGCGTGGACGACCTGCAGGGGAAGCACATGGGAGAGCACCAATGAGGGGTGTGCAGGGTGTGTGTGGCCCTCCCCTCCCCTCCCCTGCCAGGGTACCCCTTCCCCCCCACTGCCAGGGCTGCCTCCCCCCCCCTCCCCCCGTAGGTCCTCTTACCTCCACGAGGACAGCCCCGACGGTGGCATTGCCGATGCCAAACTGCTGGCCCACGGATCGGTAGCTGTCTGGAGTGGCCAGCTTCCAGACAGCGATGCCGACCCGTTTCTCCACGCTTAGGGAGCGCCGCATGGCGGTGTCCTGGTGCCTGAGTGCGGGGGTGAGCCACTGGCAGAGCTCCAGGAATGTCTGCCGGCTCATCGGAAAGTTCTGGAGCCAGCGGTCGTCGTCCCAGTCTCCGAGCACCAGCTGCTCCCACCAGTCAGTGCTGGTGGGGTAGCTCCACAGCCGGCGGTGTGTGCGGCGGGGGGGCAGGGGTTCTGCAGGGCTGCAGGCAGCTCCTCCTCTGTGGCAAGGAGGTGCTCAGCTGCCTCCTGCATGGCATTGAGCAGGGCGAGCACTGCTCCTACAGGGGCAGCTGGGTGGACCTCTGGCGGCTGCGGCTGCTGCTGCTGCTGCTGCTGCTGGGGGTCCATGACTCTGTCGCTTGAGGTGTGTGTGCCTATGGCTCTGCAGACCACGTGCTGTGCAGGCTGCGTGTGTCTGGGAGGGGCCCTTTAAGGGAGCAGCTAGCTGTTGCCCCGAAAGTGCTAGTCTGCCCTGTGACCCTGTCTGCAGCTGTTCCTGGCACCCTTATTTCGATGTGTGCTACTTTGGAGTGTAGACGTTCCCTCGCAGCGCCTATGTGGTGCTGCGCAACGTCGATGTTGAACGTCGACGTTGCCAGCCCTGGAGGACATGTAGACGTTATTCATCGAAATAGCCTATTTTGATGTCTCTACCTCGAAATAAGCTACTTCGATGTAGCGTTCACGTGTAGACGTAGCTTGAGTGTCCAGGCTGCTGGCTGTGTGATAAGCCAACAACCTATTCTAAAATGGTAGGAACACAAAATATTTTAAAAATGCCAGTTGAATATGACAATATGACAGAATAATATTGACATGTTGTATGTTGCCGTATCTCAGATACTCCGGTACTGTGCAATCTATCTCGCAAACAAGATAAGAGATAGGATTGGACTGTAAGCAATGGCTGGTGGTGTAGGAAGGTTTTAGTCTGAGAACATCCACAGGATACCCATGAACATGACTGAAATGCATTTCATGAAAAAGTGAAATCAATAAATATTCACAAAAAACATTTCATAGTATTCTCCAGGATTCCCTCTATTTTTTCCATCCTGGGGCAGAATACATTTTGTTATGTGCACCAAGGCGTAAGGGGATGTGCACCACCAGTGGAAACCCATGCTACTGGCTGTGGGTATTCTATGCACTCTGCTAATCAGTTGGGCGGCATCTGAAGCTCTGCTGGGTGGCTGCCCAAGAGCTCAGCCTACAGGGAACCCTTGTATCCTCCCAGATCGTCTGCTAGCTACAGAGCTTGTATCTTTAATTATGGAGGCATGCCTTTGTTTCCATAATTCATTTTCAGGAAACAATACACTGCAGAATGGATGTATAGATTGTGTTCCTTTATGCACTGTTTTTATACAGCAATGGGAAATGCAAGAATGTCAGCATGCACCGTGTACATGCAAACAAATCTGCCAGAAATGTCTTGTAGTGCTGGCTTTTTGGCAGATGAAAACATTGGTTTAAAATAGTCTTTCTGCAGTCATGAAAGCCATTGAAATGATGTGAGTGCCAAAGAAAAGTGGTCCCTATGCATAGAATGACCCTGCAAGGAATTGGGCTTCCAGGCAGTTTTTGCCGTCATCGTTTGATTTGTATTACAAGTGACAATCAAACTGTGGTAGATGCACATGTGCTTGCGGCAAAACTTTCAAATCCAAAATGTTTAGAAACAGAAAACAGCAGGTTAGGTTTCAAATCCCATTTCCCAGAGAGTTAGATACAGCTTGTTACAGAATACTATTGCCCACACTGCGTGATCTGCTAAAGTCATTCCCATGGAGTATTCAAGGAGAGTCTTTGTACTGGGGACAATATTGCTTTCAGAAATGGGATACCCTAAGTGGGGCATTAATTCGCTATCAGTGCATCCCACTGTTCAAACTCCTCTGCAAATAGAATGACAGCACTACAGGCAAAAATATTAAAGCAGTCTTTTATTTCTGGATTAAAATAAAAAAAAATCCAGATGCAGTAATCTTAGCAAGTTTGGCTGAAGGTCTCTCCTGGGGGGTAAAGGGGAGGCTTTACTACCAGCTGTGATTACTCTTTCCTCTGCCCTTGATGACTAAATATGACTCCTGTGATTTAAAAATAAATATCTTGTGTAGAAAGGGCCTACTCTAGGTGACAGACTGCACAGTACCCAAATATCTGAGATAAGGCAGCACTCAATATGTTACTATCATTTTGCCATATTGGGAATGCCATTGCATAAACTTTTCAACTGGCATTTTTACAATATTGTCTTCTATGTCTTTTAGAGACGCAGTTGTCTTTCTGTGTGTCTTTCTGTGCTTATATGGTCCTTGTCTCTCTGGTACCAGAGAATCTCACAATCATTAATGGGTTTTTACCCTTACAGTGCCCTGTGAGGTATCACCTTCATGTTACAGACTGGGGAAGTGAGGCATATGTGTGTTAAATTAGTTGTCCTGTCTCCTGAGTCTCAGGCAGTACAACTAGTTTATCATTTACCCCTTCAAACAGTTAACTCTGTGCTCTGGGTTTGACTGGAACCATCTGTACAAGCTATTGAAGGAACATTTTAGCAGTTTTTCACGTAACTATAATGGCCCATGGTAGACAAGCAAACAGACCACATGATCTAATAATCCCATTTTATCTTAAACTCCGTGAAACTATCTGAATACTTTCCAATAAGCAACAGCATAAACCCTATTATTGCTACATCTATGAAGACACTTGAATGAATAGTATAGTCTAAGCTCATAGCCTATTGCTATTTTGGGAGATGCGGTTTACACACAAAAACAATTAGCTTAATAATTTATACATACAAAGAAACCACAATTACAATAGAAATAAATGTCGGCATTATCCGAGATACGTTTGTACCCTATTCAGTATAGAAATAAGTTTCTGTTGTTTTGCAGGAGTCATTCTGCTTAATTTATCATTCTTATCTGTTTTCATAAACATTCAGTGCCCAGATATTCTAGTCTAATGCACCAGAAATGACTAAGGAGTTGCTATTAACAAGAAAATTGCCTCTTCCGTGTGCCTTTTGGGTTCGATTCAGGAGCATTCCTGACTGGATAGTGACCTACGCTGGACAAAGACTGTGGAGCTGCAGGGTGTCCTAGAACTGAAATCTGCCAGAACATCTCAAGCTGATCCAATCTGTCAAATGGCTACAGCTTTGATGAGATCTACAGAGCTGTTTTCTATCATATCGGCCAATTTTACTTCTTTCTTCAGTGTTCACTGCTGATTTTTCAATATTAAGTGAGCTAAGTGAGCAATAATAGTGAGCTATTAAAAACTGGGGTTATGGATTGTCCTCCTGATCTGTCAACTCTCATAGCAAAGCACAGATTTATAATGCGGGTGTCCTCATTAGAGCTAGCAATGAACTGATGTAGAGTTGCCAGAAGGTTCTGTAGTCTGTTTCCATCAGGATCAACCATTTCTTCCCTAATTGATAGTTGAACAGTTAATTTAATTTGGAGAGCATGAAACAAATTGTCTTGTCTAAAAAAAAAATCAAAACTCTCCATCATGGGCAGTAGGACTGGTTTCTTGAGATCTTTAGTATTGATGATAGCACTCACAAAGGTGAGAAAAGTTTTCCTTGCCCCAGGAAAGATGATGACCTAAGCAGCATCTTTAGGAACGTAAGTGTCCTGCTTTTTAAAGGAAAGTGTTATCACTTAACAAACCCACAATAAAAACATATATGAATAATGGTAGGGCCTGGTTTTAAAGGCAGGAAATGAAGAATTTAAGTCACATCTCTGCCTTCACTCATCCTGTTTCTTACCTTGGCTATTGCCTTGCACTTTGTATGGAGCCAGACTATGAACCCCTCACTTGCATTAGTGAACAGTTGCTCCCATAGCTAGTTCCTAATGTGCTTACTCATGGGAGTAACTGCTTACCAACAGAAGGTGTATGTAATCTGGCCTTTGATATATGTAAGACATGATACTATTTTGAGAATCCTGCAGTCCTGAGTCACTGAGTACTATATGGGTAATGTCTCCATGCATACTGCACAGATTAGCACAGCTGTGCATCGCTTTTCAATTTAGCATCACGTTTTGCTATTATACTCTGACAACTTTCCCATGGTAGCCATGTTCATAGCCTCATCTTTGATCTGAGCCTCTGCCCTGTGGAAAAATCAGTCAGAGAAGAATTTTAAAAAATCCCCTCACTGACTAAAAAAGAAGACACTCCCTGCCCGGCCGCCGCTCACACACCAGGCCCAGAGCCTAGAGGGGCCAGAGCTAGTAAATTTCTGTGAGGCCTTCTAGGCTCTGGGAGTGGGGCTAAAAAATGAGAGGTGGAGAGGGAGATGGGGTTGCCAGGAAGTGGACGTGGGGTGTGGGTTCTGGGCAGGAGGGCAGGTGCAAGAGTGGGCTGGGGGGATGATCTGTGTGGGAGTGGGGTGCAGGAGCAGGCAGGTAGTGAGGGAGCCTGACTGAGAAGGGCTGCAGGAGAGGGGTGGGGGGGTGTGGTCTGGGTGGGAGGAAGGATGCAGAAGAATTCGGGCAGGGGTCTGAGCCATTTGCTCAAATGCAGTTAAAATCAATACTTCAGGAGCCACTATGCACATGACTATGAGACAGTCCTTAATAAATAACCTCAAACCATGCTGTTCGTAAGCCCTGTTTTAAGAACAGCACACACACAGTGATTTGTACCAGCTGGGAAGTTTGTTATTTTCACCCCTGGGTTGGAGAGCTATTGAGGACAAGGAAAACACTGTGCCTGGGGATAGGGGCTTAAGCAGGTAGGAGCAATGTTTATATGATCCCTCCACGCCACCCCACCCTCACATTCCCAGTTTCTACCCCCCTCAGCCCCCAAACTGACCTCCAATCCCAGGCTTTACCCACCTCAGCCCCCAAATCCTCCCCACCGTCACAAAGGTTCACCTCCACCATCGCCAGTCTTAACCTGCCTCAGCTCCAAACCAGTCCCCAGGACTAACCCATCTGTGACACCAGCTGGGGAGCCTACACCGGGTGGCCACATGCGCCCAGCAGAAGGAAGGCTGGCGTGAAGGTGTTCTGCTGGTGGGGGTGAGCAGATCCCCACCCATGGGGGGCGGGGTATGGCTGCTCAGGAAGCAGGGCGAGTGAGGGGCTCTCTGTGGCTCTCTGTCCTGTCACTGCTGAAATAATGGAACTACAGTTAATTGGTTTAAAGCCAGAACCCTCCCACTGCCCAGCCAGCCATTAAATTCACTAGATTTAGTTTGACTGTTTCAGCAGTGGCAGGGCAGGGAGCTGTACAGGAGCCAGAGGCGGCAGCTTCCAGAGCTGCAATTGAGTCTGTGAAGAGCTGCTTGCGGCTCTGGAGATGCAGTTTGCCAACCCCTGGTTTGGGTTGTGGAGTCTGGAAGGGAGCAATCATGGTGGGGGTGAGGGGTTTGGGAGGAGAAGGGCCGGGGTGAGGAGCTGTCTGGAATATGGTGTCTGGGCAATGGGGTTGCACTTACCTGGCTCTGCACCACCCCACCCCCTGCCATGCCAGGCACCTTCCTCCGAATTCTGGCCAATCAGAGTGGCAGATAAAGACTCCAGGCAGTGCTGCCCCTCCCCATCCCCCTTCAAGAATGAGGCTCAGAAGGTGGTGAGAACATTCCTTCTCATTGGAATAAATCCTGGCCCTGTTGAAGCCAATGGCAAATCTCAGTTTCACTGCCCTGAAACCAGGTTTCACCTGCTCGTTTCCATGGGAGTGGAGAGCTGAGCCTTGTAAGACTCTCATGTTAACAGAGAGGCAGATGTCATCAGCTAAAACAAAAGACAAACGTTGGTCTCGGTCATCGCTCGGCTCGTGTGTTTCAAACTGCAGGACCAGGGCCATCATCAGTAGTTCTCAGGCCTGACAAAAGAGGGGCAAAGGGGGCAACTGCCCCAGGGCCTGGCAATTCAAAAGGGCCCAGAGCTTCCAGCCACCACTGCTATCACAGCTGCCTCAGTAGCTGGAACCTCAGGCCCTTTAACTTGACTCCAGAACCCTGCACAGTGCACTCTGGGAGGTTCTGAGGACTGGCGGATTGTGCTCCTGACAATGCTGAGGGTTGGGTGCCCCCAGCCCTACCCTTTCCACCCAAGGCCACACCCCATTCTGGGATAGCAGAGCTGATCCTTTCCACTACCTTACACAGGGTCTCAGCCACACCGTTGGCCTTGTGGTGTTTCTAGAGCTCTTAAAAATGACATACAGCCTAGATCAAAACAGGCTACTTGCTCCAAAATTCTCTTGTTTGGTTGCAGGAACAACCTTTAAACTAACATTTTAACACTTTATCTAACATTCTATTTACGTTATTAGCCCTTGTAAATCCAGTTTTGCTGAACTCGAATAAATGACTTTATAAGGAATCTTACACAGAACAAATACAGCTAAAGCCTATTTTCTGTAACAGCTTGTTGTATTAATAACTTACTTTGGATTCATTGCACAGTATTGGTTCGTGAATGGAGGTGGTCTGATGATGCTGCAGTGTCTAAAGATGTCACCTAGTAATACCTATCTATTCCAGCCAGGTCCCTATGTGCGTTAGGAGGCTCATCTATGCAGATTCCTCAATCTTTTGGTTACCATCACGTATATCCTTAATTTCAACATCTGTATAGTCCTTTCAGCATGAGTCAATGCTTTGGTCAGTACCAGGCAGGATTGAATCTAAAGTGCCTTTTCTCCTTCACTATCACAAAGGACTGATCTACATTATGGGCCAGATCAACTGGGTAGCAATCAATCCAGCGGGCATCAACTCATCACATCTGTAGATGTGATTAAATCAACCACCGATTGCTCTTCCATCAACAACAGTATTCTACCTCAGCAAGCCGTACAGGACATCGCAACGTGAGAGCATCACCCATTGACACATTGTTGTGAAGACTCCATGGCAAATAGATCTAAGAACATTGACTTTAAATTTGCTATTCACATAGCTGAAGCTGCGTAACTTAGATCAATCACCTCTCTAGCGTACACAAGCCATTAATGTGTTCCGGGGTTAGTAAGTGGCCCATGTGCCAGAACTGAACTACCAGGATTAGTCCCCACCTCTATATTTACCTGCTCTTCCACTGGTATCAGGTGATTGCAGCTCTCATTGGCTGCAGATTGCTGCTCACTGCCAATGGGAGAAGCAGGGAGAGGTGTCCTGTTTCTCGCTGCTTCCCTTAGCTGCGAATGGTGATCGGTGGCCAGCAACAGCTGAGATCACCTGATACCTGTGGAAATGCAGTTAAATATAGCAGCAGTGACTCATTACTGACTAACCCCGCTGGGCCATTGTTTTTCTTTTTTTTTTTCTTGCCCGTTGTTGGTGCATTCTGTGGAGTAGAATGTCTCACTTGGCTGTTTGAGGAGAAAAACCATTATAAAGCAGTGGGCTTTTAACACACTAACAGATACTGTTTTGTAACAATGGCCAATGCTAATTCTACAAATGTGCTTCACGTTCTCTTCAGCACTGTTCTGTTGGTGCAGCACAGATTGAATGTACAGCTTCAGCGTGGTGTTAAGAGAGGCCTTTTAAAATACTGCTGGCAGCCTCTGGTGTAAAATTTAACCATATGCTGCCATTTAAAAATACAAGAGGACAAATGTACCACTCACGTAAACCCCCTGAGTTAATGAAATTAGGTTCAGGATAAATTTGGCTCAAAATTGCTAAATCTCAGACCAGGCAAACAAGACAAGGCAAGACACAATGTTTTCGTCTATGTGTCAGTCTCTGTGGCTTGACAGTATTCATGTTTGGGCAAAGCTTCTGGTTACTATGTCTAATTATCACTTGATTTATCATAGCACCTACAGTATGCTAGGTGCTATCCTTCTGTGCAGGAAAATAATCTTTCAGCCTAAGGCATGACACCTGAAAGGCAAGCATCCCCATGAACAGATCCCATCAAAGAACCAAACCCTCTGAAGAGAAGCACTTTAAGAGCTATTCAGACAGAAGATTACTGTTTAAAACAGTAACTATATCCTACCGCTCCCAACCAGCTTTATTCATTTGCTAAAGTTCTTGTAAATACCATGACAGAAAATGGGTCTTGAGGAAGGATTGGGAGGTGCTAGGCCCAGTCAGGGAGGGGGTTCCAGGTGTAAGCACAAGGTGGAAGTGGGTTGTGGCTGAAGTGGACGAAATGAGAGACAAAGATGGTTTCGGTGAGAGACGTGGATTTGGGGCAAGGCGTTAAAAGGAATGAGCCGGTAAGTAGGAGGAGCAGAAGTACACAGGAACTGATGGTCAAGACTTGGTGCTGCAGAAGAGGGAAGAAATGGGGAAATTCACCAAGGAGGGTGAAATGGTTAAAGCAATGGGTAAGAAGGGGAGAGGGGTGATGTGAGTTCTGACGCAGAGAAGGTAGAGCAGAGGCAGCTGTAGCACTCAAAATGGGGCACAAGGTGGTTCTGGACAAAATGTTATCACAGAAGACGTGTCAAGATTTGGTGTGCAGAGGACAAGAAGAGTGGGGTGATGCATTTTAGTTACCAACCTGCAAGGCAGGGGGCATGCTGAACTATTTCTAATGCAAACCTTCCAGCTTTTGAGCCATAGCCTGAATCACACTTTTGTCCCCATCAGTTGAAAGGAACACAGTGTCTGATTCTGATCGCCTTTGTGCAGGTGTAAATCAGGAGTTTCTCTGCTGAATGCAGTGCCATACCAGCACTAAAGCAGTTTACTTGAAACTGGAACCGGGCACACAATGCTTAGTGCTTCAGCTTTGTCACTGCAGATCAACTTACAGTGTTTTCAACATACACATCCAAATCCTGGCCTTTGCGTGTGACCCCAGCTGATTTCATTTGACTTTAATGGAATTGCACAAGTTTAATGGAGGGCCTCTAGTCACTAGTCTCTCTGTAGAAATAACTTACCATGTAAATGAGGAATATTTGTTCTGACCAAGTCCAATGAGAGGTCTGGCCAGCTCAGCTTCTGCAGACAGCGGTTCTATGATTCTTAAGGCATGCTGTGGGCTCTGCATGCTGTGGCCGTGCAGGCATGGTGTTCGTTACTAGCAGTGTCTGATGGCGCAACAAACGCCATTGGTTGACAAAAATAGAGGACCGCCACAGGAAAAGTATGACCTCCATGTGATTAATTCTGTATGCAGCCAGCAAAGGTGCATGCAGTCACAGTGAGCACAAACAAAACTTATGCAAAGCAAGAGCCCGATCCTGCACTGGGCATTCTCAGCGCTCGCTGAAACCAGTGAGTGCTGAAGGTGTTCATCATGTCCCAGCTAAGGTCTCACCTACTCACACATGTGCATGATAGGCCCTATGATTGGGATTTTTTCAAAGAAGCCCAAGGAAGAGAGGCACCTAACTCCTGTGAATTTCAGTGTGAGCTGGGCACCTAACTCTCATAAGCCTCTTTTGAAAGGCTCAGATGAAATGAAGCATTTTCTCTTTGCCATTTGAGGTACGTGTAAATATTCTGCATGGCTATTGCACATCATCTTTGCTATTTGCTCACCTATAATGAGATGCCCCTGCCACTCTTCCCCACAACCTACCTACATTGGTATGGGTGAGCAGAATGCCAAGATACACGTGGGAAGCAAAAGGTTTGGACTAAACTTCAAGAGAGAGCTCCATTGGTTGTCACAGATAGATATGGACAGGGCTAGTTCCGTGTTTTCCCCCCATTGTATAATAATCAGTACTGATATGGCATGTTTACGTTGACCACCTCTTCACACCACGGAGTGCTCAGGTGCTTTGGGGGATCCCGCATGAGCACAACTCACTTTTATGTAGATGGTGAATTCACCACCTCCTAATATAACAAAGGCCTGTTCAACAGTGCAATTATGAGATAATTCTGAAACACTCTTGGGTCATAAGATTAGAAACTCCGGCATTTCCCGTACTTGAGCTAATGGACACATCCCTGAAATGGTATTAGTAGTAGGTCCTTTATCGCCTCTGAACAAGATCACTGGAGTTCAATACTAGAATATTCACTGTATAGCAACGTCACCCCATTTGCATACACAAAGGACCAAATTATCACTGGTCCATGTTGGTGGTACTTACACCGGGCCTTAGGACAGGCAAGCAAGGCAGTTGCCTGGGGCCCTTCTTCAGTGCCCCATGCTCTAAATAATGATAATATCTACCAGCTGAGCTCCACTGACAGTATATTGCCTTGAGCCCCACCCACTGGTCCAGCTCTGGTGGTATCGCTAGCAGAGGTTACCAACTCGCTGTAGATTTGCCATCACTCTCCATGGGCTTCTGCAGAGGCAGGTGACATCTTGGGGCTACTTCTCAAACTTTCTGGGGTAAAAGGCAATGGTTCTCTTTGCATAGATCTCACAGCTTTGGGGAGACTGTACCCTTTCTCTCTACAGATCACATCTACACATAAAAGCAGATCAATATCTTGGTCCGCTCTGCTGTCAGAAAGTATCAACACACGCCAGCCACTCTGTTGAAAAAAGTGGCCCCAAACCCTAGAAGCAAGACCTGAATAGCCCCTAATGACCATCCCCAGGCTCATCCTCCCCATCATCCATCCCCTCAACCACCCACCCAACCCCCACCCAAAAAGGGACATGGTGGTGGTTCATAAAAATAAACTTTTACTAACCAAAATAGCACTTTGTAAACATTAGATATTCGTGAAAGAACTATGGACAAACAGCAACATGCCTGCTATATATTGGGGGGGGGGAGAAAGGGAGTTGGGAAGTGGGGGGGGTACTAAACTGGGAGGGGGCATCTCAGCTGTGGGAGCATCTCACCCTGGGAGTGGGACCTTAAGCTACGGCCGGGGTAGAGGCTCGTGAGCCATGCCAGCCAGGAGAGTCCCCTCCTGACAGTGCCATAACTAGCTAATTTTGTATATGAGGCAAGAATATGAAATTGTGATCCCTTCATATTTACGTATTCATAGTAGTTGTTTCATAGAAAAAGGGAAAATACATTAATAATAATAAAATAGTAACACAAGGTTTATTTATTATAGTTAATTATTATTTTGTTGTTATAGTTAATCTGAGTTGTGGTGGGGAAAGACACTCATCCCCAAACTACTCCCCACACCTGTCTGGCTTAAACCTGCCACACACAGAGGCTGGAGTAGGTCTGCACTCACACACGGAGGATGCCGGGGGAACGGTCACACGGGCTGTGAAGTGGGGTGACAGGGGTGGGGGTCACACATGGAGGATGGAGGTTCTGGAGGGGATCACCCTATCCATTCCCTCCTGTTCCCCTAGCAAATTTGCTGAAGGTGCAATCCATCCCCTCAGTCATTAATAAAGATGTTGAACAGTACTGGCCCCAGAACCAATCCCTGGGACACTCCACTTGAAACTAACCACCAACCAGACATTGACCCATTGGGCCCGATCATCTAGTCAGCTTTCGATCCACATTACAGGCCATTTATCCAATCCATACTGCCTTAACTAATAGGCAAGAATATTGTGGGAGAGTGTATCAAAAGCGTTGCTAAAGTCAAGGTATATCACATCTCATCGTGGAACATAATCAGATTGGTCAGGTGTGACTTGCCTTTGTTGAACCCATGTTAACTATTCCTGATCACTTTCCTCTCTTCCAAGTGCTGCAAAATGGATTCCTTGAGGATCCAGTCCATGATTTTTCTGCAGGATGGGGTAAGGCTGATTGGTCTGTAGTTCCCTGGTTTGTCCTTCTTTCCTTTTTTAAAGATGGGTATTGCATTTGTCTTTTTCCAGTGCTCCAGGACCCCTCCTAATTTCTCTGAGTTTTCAAAGACCTCAAAGGATCTTTAATGTGCTTAGCTCCCATTTAGGTACTTAAAATTTTCAAAAGTGCTCACGATCCGGCAACTACAATAGCTGGCCTCTGACCTTAAACTTTATCACATCTAACAAAGACTTAATATGAGAGAGCGAGAAAAAATGAAAAAACAAAAACAAACCAAAACCAAAAAAAACAGTTGTCCTTTTTTTTTTTTTTTTTTTTTAAAGTTAGCAGTAATCAGGGAGAGTTCCATGCTAACGCTTTTGCTACTGTCTTTCCTATTAGCTTCACTGGTGATAGACCCATACAAAGCTCATTTGAGGATCAGATCCTTAATTTTCAATAAATAAAACAGACATGCTACCTAGTGAGATTGCTGCCATCATGTCCTAGTTGCAAGTGAATTAAATTGTCCATTATAAATGCATTCTGCTTACCCTCACACCCTCATGCCCTGCTTTCTTGTTTTCATTAAAATTTGGATGAAAACTGTAAGACAGTAAAGTAGTTTAGATTTTGCTGTTTGTTTTGGAACTTCTAGTCATTTCAGACACTTGTGACTCATGGTAGAGATTTATGGTCTGATCTCAGATGGTGTTTTGCTAAGTTTGCCAGCAAATTAAAAAAAACTTAATTTTTGAATGTGAACATTTTGTATGATTTATGCTGCTTTGGGGGGAGCACAGTGGTTTTTGTTTTTGTTTTGTTTTGTTTTGTTTTTTTGAATTCCATAATTGTAAAAACAAACATTTTTAAAAATTAACAAAAGTATGAATCATAGATCTCTCAAGCTAGGTAAAGTAAAAAAAAAAAAAAAAGACTGATTTTAAAACACAATTTTAAGGCAAGTTCATGGTGATAGTGATGTGGCACTAAGGTGAGAGTATAAGGAGATTATACAATACAATGACATAAGTGTGTATTTACAATACAATGTCAGTATATATTTAGAAACTCAGTGTAAGTTGTAAGAGATTTGGTAAAATTATATTTCAATCCATGATGATATGAAGAAAGAAAAGGTAAAATAATGGTTGTGCTTTTATCAATAAATTATTAGAGTATCATAAAATATTATATATATAATATATAGTCTTTCTAATGCAATCCTCCCAAGAGGCTTACTCTACTAAAGGCAATAAAATAAATAAAGGCAAAAACACTAAACCCTCATGAACTATAAGAGAAAAGGATGTAAAATGTCACATATAAACAATGCAAGGCTGCATTGCATTAATATGTTATACTGAGAAATGACGAAAATAAATGCTAAGGTGATGTACATGTGAGTGTCTGAGGAAAACATTAGAAGGCAAGGGAAAGGGAAAACAATGCCAGTGCTATGGAAAAGATGTTGTACAGATCAAATTTGTTAGTCTGAATACCAACTCTGTTCTGTGACTGCTGTCCTTGAACTGATGTGTATATTAGTGTTACACCAGCATATGTCCCCGTGGCTGCCTTTTCTGTTCATATTTACCATAGACTTTAAATATTAAGCTGCTTCTCAGTGATGCTTGCACTAATGCTTGCCCTTGCGAGGAGCTTTCCTGTCTTTTACTGCTACGTCACATGAGCTAATGTTACTGTCTTTGCAGTGCAATGCTCTTACGCATTAAGGTACAGCCCATAAGAAAGATGACATTTCTTACAATAGCCTTTTTACATCTATTGGTAAATCAAGAGATGACTCTGCAACTAATAAAACAACAACAAAGTCTATTGAAGAGCTGCTCTGGTTTGAAGAATGATCATAAAAATGACCCTGTGGCATTTCCAAAGCCTTTCAGAGCAGAAGCATTCAGTATACAAATCTAAAGATTTTTTTCTTATTCTATACTCTCTACAACAGGAATACAACTGGTTTTTTTCTGTCTCCTGCATTTACAGCAATAAAGAGTCTGCAGTGGTAATGTGGTTAACAACTATGTTAATGGTGCAAAATCCATCCCCTTCTATTCTTCCCCTTGCCCCAGAAGTGAAATTGTCTCTGCAGGGTGAACAAAAGTTATACAACCTTATTTCAGTGCATGAAATAACTAACAATGACTCCAACAGCCAGACTGCACTGACTTTACACATACCGTAATACCCTGCTTTACGCAACTTCACATCACACGAAACTCGCTTTAATGCGAGTTTCGCACAATGCGAAGCTCTGGGCTCTCAGCCTGCCAAGCTGCCCACAGCTGCTCACTGCCCCTTCCACCTGCCTTCCCAGAGTGGTGCAGCTTGACAGCAGCACCGGTTCACTCCCATTAAAATCCCCTCCACTGGCTTACCCTCCCAACTCCCCGAACCCCGTGATCCCAGCTCATCCCCGTGTGCCCCAGCTCAACTCCACCAGTGGGGGCTCCAGCCACATGCCTTGGGCTCCCCTCCAACCCCTGCAGACCCAGCTCCAACCCCTGTACTCTGGCCCCAACCCCTGCATGACCAGGTCCCAACCCCCGCATGTCCCAGCCCCAACCCGTCACACCCAGCTCCAAACCCCATGGATAGGTCAGTGTGTGTGGGGCTCCAAACCCCTCCCCCTCTCAAACAACCCACCCCAGTGCACCGCCATTCAACCCCTCCCCTGCTCAACTCAATCCCCCGCCAACATGGCGCCAGCTCACCCCTGCCCGCCCGCATGCATGGGGCTCTGGCTTCAACTTATGTGACTTACGCGACTCCCCAACTTACATGTACCACGAGAGATTACTGTATTTGATAGGACCTTATTCTGCAAGCAGTCCCACTGATATCAGTAGGATTTAACATAGAACAAGGTGTGAGTAAGAGGTATTGCAGTCTCCATGTCTGTGCTCATGGAGAGACAATATCTGTTTTACATAGTTACTTTGTAAGCCATAACTGCTTGTTAAACACAAAAGTCCTGTATTCCTTGAATATCCAATGGCACTTTTGGACTTGCCAATGAGAAAATGTTTACGCATACTGGATCCTCTACAGTTAACTTTCTGTTGATCAGGGATCCTGCTCCTACAAGGCCTAAGAGCACAGGAAAGAGAACGCTAAGAAAACAGTTCTATTTTTAAAAGATTTCATTTTTAAATATTAATCTTTCCCTCTCCCTGGCCACAGCAGGAATGGAAATAAAAGCTACAGATACACATGTTCTTATCGTGCTGTTAAAATTGCTTTCCCAGCCTTTTGCAGGCCCACTCGTCCATCATGAGGCCAGTTCCATTCTCAGATATCCACCTGGTGGCTGTGATGAGGACCTACCCAGTGGCATTTCTGTAACAGCCTGTTACAGGATGTGCACTTTGAGGTGTCCTTCCAGGAGTTCTGGCTAGCCTAGCGGAGGCACAAATAACCTTCCCTCAGCATGGAGGTAGTAGAATGAGGGGGAAGATATGTGTCTGGCCCTTCTGCTCCATCTACACCCCAGGAATCTGCTGAAGCATGTGTGCAGTGATAAAGCAGCTGGAGCATAAGGTTTTGTAGCTGAAGATGCTCCTAACTGATCACCTTGGGAATCCCATGGCTCTGTGGAGAGTTTCAGAGAAAACAGGATGAGCTCTGAGCCCTCAGTGCCCATTGGGCTCTCAGCACGTACATTTGAGTTCATCCAGCTGCTTTAGGAGATGGCAGAGAGGAAAATAACCAAGAGCAGTCGACATGGATTGGCCAGGGGCAAGTCATGCCTGACCAGTCTGGTTATCTTCTATGATGAGGTAACTGACTCTCTGGACATGGGGAAGTCAATGGATGTGATATATATTGACTTTAGCAAAGCTCTGGATACAGTCTCCCACAATATTCTTGCCCATCAGTTAAGGAAGTATGGATTGGATACATGAACTATAAGATGGTTAGAAAACTGGCTTGATGAAGAGGCCCAATGGGTAGTGGTCAATGGCTCAGTGTCTGGTTGGTGGTCAGTTTCAAGTGGAGTGCCCAAGGATCAGTTCAAGGGCCCGTACTGTCCAGCATCTTATTAATGACCTAGGTGAAGGGATGAATTTCATCCTCAGCATATTTGCTAAGGTAGGGAGACAGGTAGATACATTGGAGGGATAGGGATAGGGATAGGGTCCAGAGTGACCTAGTAAATTGGAGGGTTGGGCCAAAAGAAATTTGATGAGGTTCAACAAGGACAAGGGCAGAGTCCTGCACTTGGGATGGAAGAATCCCAAGCACCGTTACAGGCTGGGGATCGACTGGCTAAGTTGTGGTGCAGCAGAAAAGGACCTGGGAATTACAGTGGATGTGAGGCTGGATATGAGTCATGAGTGTGCCCTTGTAGCCAAGAAGGGTAATGGCATATTTGGGGTGCATTAGGAGAAGCATTTCAAGCAAATATAGAGAAGTTATTATTCCCCTCTACTCGGCTCTGGTGAGGCCTCATCTGGAGTATTGCATCCAGTTCTGCCCCCTCCCCTGAGTATAGAAAGGATGTGGATGCACTGGAGGGAGTTCTGTGGAGGGTAATGAAAATGATTAGGGTTCTGAAGCACATGACGTATGAGGAGAAGCTGAGAGATTTCAGCTTATTGAGTTTTCAGAAGAGAAGACTGAGGGGCAATTTGCTAGCAGTCTTCAACTTTCCGAAAGGGGGCTCTAAAGAGGATGGAGAGAGACTGTTCTCAATGGTGACAGATGACAGAACAAGGAGCAATGGTCTGAAGTTACAGAGGGGCCGTGTCTACAGTAGCCAAAAAATTCAAAATGGCCATGCAAATGGCCATTTTGAAGTTTACTAATGAAGCGCTGAAATACATATTCAGCGCTTCATCAGCATGCGGGCAGCCACGGCACTTCGAAATTGACATGGCTTGCTGCTGCATGGCTTGTCCAAATGGGGTTCCTTTTTGAAAGGACCCCGGCTACTTCGAAGTCCCCTTATTCCTGTAAGCAGATAGGTAGACGTAGCCAGGGAGGTTGGATATTAGGAAAAACTGTTTCACCAGGAGTGGGTGAAAGACTGGAATGCATTACCAAGAGAGGTAGTGCAATCTGCTTCCCTAGAGGTTTTAAGTCCTGGCTTGACATAGCCGTGGCTGGGGTGATTTAGATGGGGTTGACCCTGCTTTAGGCAGAGGGCTAAGGTCCCTTCTAGCCCTTGAATTCTATGATTCTATGATCAGCCTTGATGGGCCATTCTGTATTCTACTCTGGTTCTATGGTCCTCTGGAGAGATTAGCTGGTGGGTCCTCCCTGGAGTGGTGAGCATAGGCATGTACCTGACATGATTCATAAACACTACCTGCCCCATTTTGGTGAGAAAGAGACCCTGGCATCCATTTATGTAGAATGCATGAGCTTGCAGCCCCTCTTCCAGCTCATCCCAAATGCTTTATTAAGGTTCTGACTGCCCTTTTGCCCATACATATTAACTACATGCACACTCCAGCTGTAGATACCCAAAGTTGTAGAACCTTCTCCTCCTGAGGCTGGCCATGTTCAGGGGGGTGGGGGTGGGGGTTGATGGGTGGGCAGGCAGGCAGGCAGGCAGGGGGAACCTAAATAAAATAGCTGAGATGCTCTATGACACCAGGGCTTATTCTCAGTCTCTTGCCCAATCATACCTTCAGGAAGAGTTCCCCTGAAACCAAATTACTGAACATAGTTAAATTCAAAATCAGTTGCGAAGAGTAACAAAGGAATCTCACAGAACTGGGGGACTGGGCAACAAACGGACAGATTAAATTTAATGCAATAATTCAAAATTTAAAAAAATCAATGCAATAAATTCAATAAATGCAAAATAACACATACTGGAAAACATCATCCCAACTACACATACAAACGGATGGCATCTAAATTAGCTGTTCCCCCTCAAGACAGAAATCACTGGCTGTTCTCTGAAAATATCTGCTCATTGTGCAGTGGCATTTGAAAAGTTAGCTGACATGTGAGGAACTGTTAGGAAAGGAATAGCTAATAAGATGGTAAATATTATAATCCCACTATATAAATCCATAGTATGCCCGCACCTTAAATACTGCATGCAGCTCTGATCAATCCATATTAAAAAGATATATTAGAAATGGAAAAGATGCAAAGATGGGCAATAAAATGATCAAGGATATGGAACAGATTCTACATCAGGGCAGTGTCTACACTAGCCAAAAACTTCGAAATGGCCATGCAAATGGCCATTTTGAAGTTTACTAATGAAGTACTGAAATACATATTCAGCACTTCATTAGCATGCGGGCAGCCGCGGCACTTCGAAATTGACGTGGCTCGTCCAGATGGGGCTCCTTTTCAAAGGGACCCCACCTACTTTGAAGTCCCCTTATTCCCATCTGCTCATAGGAATAACCATAACCCTTTGATGCACCTGGAATTGGCCACTGTCAGAAGACAGGATATCAGGCTAGACAGAGCATTGGCCATATATATGTTCTGTGTCCACTGAGTCTCTAGATGTATTTGAGGAACAGTGGGTGTGGTTGGGTGTTCTCTGCTTGTTGGCCCCCCATCAGGATCCATGATTTTCAACTTTTGAACTTATGCCTGTTCCCTCCTTGTTTGTTTGTTATCCAGGCATTCAATTTTTTGTTTAGGCTAAGGGGTTCTTCCCCAATAATTGAGAGCGTGGACCTACAGCTACCTGTTTCCAACACTACAGATAGGCTCCACCTTGGTACTTTCAGCTGTAGGTTCTTCAGCAACAGTATATTCTGTGAGAAATCTAGGGCTGGAGTCTGCTAATGGAAGATTCATCATTAACCTTCTGAAACCGAAAACACTTAGGAACAGGTTTTCAGTGTCCCTGAGCTCATGCCAAATTCTAGTGAGGTTATGGCTGCTCAAGTATCAGAGGGGTAGCCGTGTTAGTCTGGATCTGTTGCAGCAATGAAGGGTCCTGTGGCACCTTATAGACTAACAGAAAAGTTTAGAGCATGAGCTTTTGTGAGTTAACTCACTTCTTCAGATGCTGCTCAAGACATCTGAAAATCAAGTCCCCAGTGCTTTTAATTTTCATTGCTCTGAACAAGCATGAATCCGTCTACAACAACCTCTGAAATAGGTAGGTGAATATTATTATTTTTTAAAAAAAGTTCTGTATCACTTTAAAGACAAAAAAAAATAATGCATTAGGTAGTTGATGGATTTGCTTTCCAAACCCACTGAAGAAGTAGGGCTATTCCATGAAAGCTCATCACCTAATAAATAATGTTGTTAGTCTTTAATGTGCTACTGGACTGCTTTTTTGTTTTGTGAAGATACAGACTAACATGGCTACCTCTCTGTGACTATAATTCCAGTTTTGCCAACCCAGTGCATTAAAAAATCATGCATTAAGCTACGAAATCAGACATTGGCTTTAAAATCATTGTTTTTAAAAATATGAGCAATTTGGAGCACTTTTGATTTGCCTTCTGGTTTTTCAACCTTTGGAGGGCATGTTTTTCAAGCTTTGCACCCAGGACGGCTGGAGACTTATTGATTGTGAAAGTGATTCTTGCCTTGAGGTCGGGACTTTAGAAACACTACAGTTATGGAGATTAAATTGCAAGTGCTGGCCTCACTGAAGTTTCCATGATAGAGACAGAGCAGTTGTGCAACTTCTGCATGGGCACAGCAGGAGTCAGTGGAATAAGTTCACATAAGTTTTTGGCTCCTGTTTCCACCCCCATTGATTTTATTTAGGCATGTGTGGTTAACTCATTGGACCAAAGCAAACTCCCAAGGAACAAAATCCTTGATGGCAAAGCCAAACACCCCCTCTGGCAATTATTGGGCTATCTGGAGATGCACAAAAGGCAGCATTGTATCTCAATGTTTGGGAGGTTTCCTTTGTCGCTCTTCGGGGTTGTACATCTGAGGTTGATTTGCTGTGTTTGCTTAAACAAGATAACTTGACCTCCAAGCACATTCTGTTGACGCCAGTACTCCACCAGGATGAGAAGAGTAGCCAAAGTCGATGGGACTGTACCCCACTGATCTTACCCCATGGAAGACACCATAGTAAGTACGTGGACTTCAGCTGTGCTATTTGCACAGCTGAAGTTGTGTAGGTTAGATTGATGGCAGGGCTGCGTGTGGTGTACACTAGGCCAAAAGGGTTAGAATTTTTTCTTTTTCAATTCAAGTTAACAATCTGAAAAAATCTTCTTAAGGCCACCAGGTTCCCCCTTTTAAGGTAGCAGTGCGAGCACAGCATACTATCACAACATGGGGGGGGCACCTAATTCTGCATGGACATGGCCCAAATGATGGCGAGGTCTGAGCCAAGTATGCCCCAGAATACACAGTGAAACACTGCACTCATCCTGTCAAAGCTTGGAGAATGGTTGGCGGACATCAGATGAAGGGCTGGTTCTGTCTGAAACCATGTGTGACTGTGTGGGCCCCCGTTGATCAAAATATTGCATTAAAAGTCTTAAAAATAAGATCTCTGTTAGCCCTGAGTACATGCTATATGCAGGAGCCAGACAGAAAGATGCGCTGGGAGGGATGTTTGACAGGAGAGTGAAGATATAGTTGTTAAACTCCTGATGTCTATGCTTTTGAGTGAATGCGATAATTATTCATAAATAATTACATAAATATGAAAATGCACATAGTTGGTGAATAAATTATTCATGAGGCAGCAAGCATTAATTAGTGTAATTAAATACCATCAGATACATTCATATTACTAACACTTGCAGTTATTGAATATGTTAACTCATCACTGAGGGGCAGATTCAATCACAATGCCAAGCTTCCACCCTATGGAAGCCTGACTGAATTTTTGTTGAATCTGGACTGAAAAAGGATCACATTGTATGGGCTCATGAGTGTATTATAACAACATTTAATGTGAAGTGTAATCATGCAGCATGTGCCACTTGCCTGTTGACCCAGGAGGGTGAATTAGTAACAGTTGGAAGAGGACATGAAAATAGAAATAGTGTTGGAGGGGTAGGGGGATTCTAGACATCTTAATTAGCTGAACTTTAATTGTGTCTCATGAATCCAGGCACCAGTTCTGCATTACGTGAATGTATGCAATCAGGGAACCTTTCACAGGTGAGTGAATACCATTCTAAAGATGAAGTCCATGATGCAGTTCAGGAAAACTTTTAAAAGTACAAACATAATTTGTTGATGTGTATATATTCAGTGTAGGAAAAAACTGGCTTCATGTGCAGCGAGGGAGTGATTTAGGTCAGACATCAGGAAAAATGTTCTATCAGGATAGTTAAGCTCTGGAATACTCTTCTACAGGACTTTGTGGAATGCTGGTCAGCTGAGGTTTTCAAGATCATGTTTGACAAACACCTGCCAGGGATGAACTAGCTTTGCTCGGTCCTGACTCAGTGCCAGTGAGGGAAATTATAACTTCAGGGCACAAAGTGGAGAAAATGTTAAACGTTCAAAAAAAAAAATCACATGAGGTAACCCACCCACCTCTGTAAGTGGCTTAAAATCATGAGAGATTTTTAAAAATAATCTTTTTAATTTAAATTATTTCAATTTCTGTTCTGGTCTCTGAGCTTTTAGGGGTACTCCGATCACATTTTCACACCCTTTTCTGAAATTATGAAGCATAGGAACTTGTACTTTTTCAACATATGAAAGCTGAGAGTGTCACATAAGCAAGTGTCCCCAGAAGCTGGACTGCAAACAAAACATGAACTATCATGAGACTTGTATTCAAAGAGCAAGAGCCAGCGATCTGTGGAGGATTTAGATTCTGATTGCCAGGATGGAGGCTAGGAAGGATTTTTTTCCCCAGGTTCAGCACGGCAGAGACCCTGGGTGTTTGCTTTCCTTTGCAGGCTGGGGCACAGGTCACTTGCTGTTTTGAACTAAAGTAAATGGAGGACACTCTATAACTTGAAGTTTTTACTAAAGATTTTTTTAAAGAGCTCTGCAATAGGCCCATAGCTAACTGATTTACAAAAGCGGTATGTGAGGCTATGTCTACAGGATAGCATATAGTCAATATTAAGGCACTTAGCTCAATTTTACAATGTGATTTTCTTCACTGCAAATACCAGTAGGTCGATTTTAAGGAGCACTAAGGTTGACTTTCTTGCATCAACTCCAAATGTGGCTTAATGCCAAGTTCATAATAAAAAGGTTGGATAAATGTTAGTGTGGAAGCAGCGTTTCTTTAAATTGATTTTATTGGCCTCCAGAGGTATCCCACAATGCCCAGAATGTGCACATTCTGTCTGCTTTCACCTCCCCTGCTCTCCAGGTGTGCAGGAAGTAGGAAATAGGAAGCCCAGCATTGTAATTTCATTTCTTTCTGATTACTGTAGCAATTGGATCTAGCCCTTTAAGAGAGTCCCAGCATGGAGCCATCAGGGGAAGCAGGATCGCGTTTGGGCTGGTGGGTTACCTGCCACCCCACCACACCATGTGGCAGCTTGGCTGTGGGGACCGGACAGCAGCACAGCAGACAGCAACATGTCCTGTCCTGTACAGGGTGAAGGCAGTCTCTTGCCACCAGCGCCATGCAACTGGGAGTCTAGCTCCCACTGCACCATGTTGCTAGTCCCCAACTCTAGGTGCCATGCAGCTGGTGGGATAGTTCCCACCCCACAGGGCAGCTCCCTTCCCCCACAGGCACCATGTGGCTGGCAGGCTAGTCCCCACCCCACCACACCATGTGGCTAGCCTCCGCCACACCACGCCACGCCACATGCCAGCTGTGCAGTGTGGATCATGCTTCCAGACAGCAGCACGCCCTGCATGGGGTGAAGGCTTCTGTGCTTCACATTTTCTGGGGGCTCCCCAAGTGACAGGGGGCTGGCTGCCCCCTCGGCAAATATTTTCAGGGGCTGGCTGGCCCCTGTGAGGCAGCATGCTGCAGGGGGATGGCTGCCAGCTGAGTTTAGCTGGGGGGAGCAGCCCAGACTGCACCTATTTCTGGTCTGACCCCACCACCCTCCTAGGCACACAAGTGATAGAACAATGTCAACAGGTTACAGGGTGGGGGTGGCCGTCCCCACAGAGGGCAGCCTGAATTTTCTGGTCTGGGACCCCCACTTACTAAGAAGACAGGTGACTGCACTATGTCAACTGTTCCCTCAGCTGCACCCTTTCAGCTGAGTTTAGCTGGGGGGGCCAGCCCCAGCCACACCTACTTTCTGGCCTGCCCCTCCCTCCTCTCACCAGCTGCACCTATGTGCCCCCCAGCCCTGCTACAGTACTCTCCTTTCTCAAAGCATGTGGCTCAGGGGGAGCCACCGTCTCTGCAGTGGCCTGATGGTTCTATATATTTTCCCTCGGGGGAGAATAGTTGAGTGACCTGTTGACATGGCACAGTCAGCTGGGTGCTCCCACAGCTCTTTTCCTAGTTGCATGGAGCCAGTTTGTTCCACCTGGGCAGCATGAGGATATGGTGCAGTCAGCTGGGTGCTACAACTGCTCATTCGGGTGCTTCACCTTGTGATTTCCTCCCCACTTCCCTGCATGCAATCTGGTTTTGATCCACTGTTATCATAAACAATATTATAGCATGTGGGATTGACAGTCCCCTGATGTGCTGCCTTACAATGAAAGCTGTTCTTTCACCAGGGGAAAACTAGCTGAGCAACCTATTGACGTGGCACAGTCAGCTGGGTGCTCCCAAAATATATTTACAAAGGGTGCTTAATTTTCTGAAGCCCACCATCTGTTTAGCTTTCTTTCTTTCTCCCTAGGGATTCCCTACTTTCCTCCTCTGTGAATAATATTGTCTTTCTCAAGCCACATGGATCCAGATTCTACCACTGTTTCTTTCACGGGGGAAAAACTCCTTGAGCAACCTGTTGACATGGTTCAGTGACCTCTGCTTGGGACTCCCTACTTTTTCTTCTTTCCTCCTGAAAAATGGCCGTTCGCTTTCAATGGGAGGGGAATGAGGGCAATGCACTCTGGAAAGATGAAAATGGCTGTTCTCAGGACACATTTGCTTAAAAGGTCCATAATGAGGACCTTTTAAAGACTTTCTGTCACCAGGGAAAGAGACTTCTGAAAAATGGTTGTTTGCTTTCAAAGGGAGGGAATGAGGGCAACGCAGTGTGGGAAGATGACATTACACACCCATAAGAACTTGTGGGGGCATTTTTTCCCATAATGCACCAGCGAAAAAAACCAGAAGGCTATGGGACAGAGGGAACTGTGGGATAGATTCCAACCGTGCGCTGCTTCAACAGTTGAACTTTGGCGATTTCGTGGGGACGCACTGTCGACTTTTTGGGGAGGTGCAGATACTCAACTTTGACTTTATAAAACCCAGTGTTACAAAGTTGACTGATATATTCAATTTCATTTCACTGTGTAAATGTAGTTTGAGGTTCTGTGGTCTGCAATGTGCAGGGACTCAGCCAAGATGTTCATGATGGTCCCTTCTGACCTTAAACTCTACGTGTATATATGTCTTTTTCTGCAAGCAGGGGAGCCTGTTAAATCCCTGAAAAGCCTGAGAAATCATGTGTAATTAAGTACACCCTGGTTCTTCTACTCCTGACTAATGCAGCCAAATCTTCTATTAGCTATATAGGTTGTGCCCCTTTAGAGATGACCTGCAACGGAAAGTCCTTTAAAAAAAAGATCATAAATTCAACTTATTTCATCTGATATTTATTAACTTCCAAATTTTAAAACCTTAAATATCCTGGCTATAAAATCCAATCTCCTCTGGTTTCATTGGAAAATGTGTTTGGGCAGTGGGTCTAACAGCTGCTGTAGTTCCTGGGGCAAAGTGGAAGGGGGTAGCTTGACTCTGCACCCTGGAAAGGTGGGGCCAAGGGCAGAAGGGGTGGGACCCCTTCAGTACTTCCTGGGCCATGGCACTGCCCCACTCCAACAAATAACCTCACAGTCGTGTGCAACCAGAGAAGCACGGTTGCGGCATTTCAAAGGGGCCCGGCACTCCAGGCCTCTTTGAAATGCAGGGGCTGGGGACAACTGCACCCTTCGCCCCCTAGTTGGCAGGTCTGTGTTTGGGATAGGCCCAGAAGATGAACTACATGGGCTATCACGTCTTAACAGAAGGAGATGATACATTTACACTTTAACAAACACAACCTAACGCCCAAGAATTTGTTGGGTATTGAAAGTAAATAGTGTTAATAAGGTAATGAAATACTTTTAAAATCACCTGACTAAAAATCCCTGTGTTTGTGAGTTACTCAGATTTTGTTCTCTTGGGATTTCATAATTTCAATAAATTTCCAGTCACCATACAATCTTCCAGAGTAATGACATCTGAATTTTTAAAGTCAAAACAAATGAAGACCAAAAAATACCTGTTTTTGTTTTGAGAACAACAAAAAGTCTTGTGGCACCTTATAGACTAACAGGTATTTTGGAGCATAAGCTTTCGTGGGCAAAGACCCGAAGCGGGTCTTTGCCCACGAAAGCTTATGCTCCAAAATACCTGTTAGTCTATAAGGTGCCACAAGACTTTTTGTTGTTCTTGAAGCTACAGACTAACACGGCTCCCTCTCTGATACCTGTGTTTGTTTTGCTTTGCTTCTCTTTTTTCAAAATGCATTTAGGGAAGGAACATAAAAACTAGCCCAGTTCTTCACAAAAGCTTTTGTGGGTCACTTTGTCTGAATCAACTGCGCAGTATCGACAGACACTTTCTGCCATTCGTCTCCTCTCTCTGTTACTTTTAAATTATTGAATTGCAATTTTTGTCATTTAATAGAATAGTAACAAGAAAATAGAGTAAATTTAACAGTAAAGAAGGAATTTGAACATATTCAACTATCAACCCATCTTGATGTTGTAAAGATCCTAGTACAGTAAACCCTCCAGATACGTGCAATCAAGGTGCTCATGTCTTAATTGCGACTGCTGACCCAGCCAGGACCGGGGAACCGCTCCTGTCGGGGCAGCAGCCTGACTCTTGACGCCCCTGACAGGAGCAGTTTCCTGTCAGGGCAGCAGCCACGAGTCAGGCTGCCATCCCTGACAGACAGCTGCTTGCAGCGTGGTTTCTCAGAAACCTCTGGGCAAGCAGCTGTGTGTCCCCCAGCTGGGAGAAGCTGGAGGCCGTGTGGCTGCTCCCTTCATTTCCCCCAGCTACCTGCTCCCCCAGTCCCGCCCCCTATTTACACAAAATTCTATTTACGTGGAGGTTGCCCAGACCACAACCTCCGTGTAAATTGAGAGATTACTGTAATTATTTGGACTAATTTGTGTTGTCTGGCTTAAGCTATGTCTGCCATTGTTCCCTCACTGTGGCATGCTTTGTTTGTAGTTGTTACTTTAAAACATAGTCAAATTCTAGCATCAAATACTTGGGGAAGAGCAGGGTTCTGCTTTAAATAAGGAAGTCTCAGGTGAATGCTTTTTCTAATGACATCTGGTGAAATCAAAATATCAGGCACTCAGTATATTCTGGAATTAGCAATAAAGGACACTTGTCTGGGGATGCAGAATAATGCACCTCCAACTAAATGGCTTCAGTCTGAAAAGATGCCTGATGAGCCACATACATGAAAAGGGTATTGTTATCATGCAGGAATGCTACGTTTTACATGGTTATGTAGCAGATAAGTGAAGCGTAAACAGTCAGACATCATGGTACACTTAAAGCAAATGAAAACTGTCCTCAGCAGAAAAACGAGAAGTAGGCGTGAAAAGACGAAGGCAGAAGGTTTAATTTATGGATAAAGATGGGAAAGCAATGTACACACACAAGGTAATTGAGGATACAGAAGTACAAAGAAGAAAGAGCAGCATTTCTGAGTCAGGAGATGTTTCACGATGACAAGGCATTAGAGGAAGGGCAGAAATCATTTACAATCCCATTGGATATCATAGCATTAGTGATACGTATGTTGAGGGAAAGAGCCTGAACTATAGCACTGCTATTTGACATATATGAAATGTGTAACTTTTTATGTAATGTGTAATATGTATATAATATATGGCATAGTATATATCTATGTATTTCAACATCAAGCTCCTAGGATTGAGGAAACCATATGCTGGCAATTGTTATACATGTGTGACGAGGTGGAGTGTGTGAGGATTTTCTTGGAAGACCGAGAAAAACAGCAGCAGCATGAATGGGTGATGGCAGAACTAAGAGCTACAGATACTCCTGCAGCAGTGAGCCAAGATGGAGGTAGGGGACCCCAGACTGGGTGAAGCTTTGATATGAACATCCTGTCCCAGTTTAAGGGGGTGGCTGGGGGGACATAGATGCTTTCCTTAACATCTTTGAAAAAGCCTGTGATCTGCATGGGATTCATTCTGCAGACAGGCTCCAGCATATCACCCACGTACTGGGTCCCAAAAATGTAACTCTTCTACTGGAAGCAGTCAGCAGCAACCAGGGCCGGGTTCAATATGTTAGGGCTCCTTTTCATCCATCTAACACAGAACTGGCTTGATTCCCCACCCAGTAGCCTGGGAAATTTACACACCCTCTTGGCGCCTTGGAGAGGCAATGCTTCCCCACTCGCAAGCGCAGAGTCTGAGTGCAGAAAAGAAACTTTTAATGAAAATGGAATGTTCAGACAAGTGTGTGGAGTACAAGCAGGGAACTCTGAACTGTTCAAAGAAGCCCTGCTAAACAAGTTTAGGCTGACCAGAAAAAGTTCTGGCGGTCACAGAAGGCCCCTGGGGAGACGTACCTGGAACTGCTCCTCTGGCTGGGGTCATATGCCTGCTAGTGGGCTAGAAAGGAACTGACTGAGGTGATGGTGTTGAAGCAGTTGTATGAACTCTTCCCTCCAACTTGAAAATGCAGCTCATCAACCGGAAGCCAAAGAACCTACACAGTGGAGGGCAGCTGGCTGAAGAGTTTATAGCCAGCCACTCCATGTGTGAGGGGGAACCCCAGATGGACCAATTCACAGGATTGCAGAAGGGAAGCAGCCCTGGGACCCTGCAGATGGGGTGCTCACGTAAGCCCCTCACCCTTCTGAGGGGGACAGCTAATACCAGGGTGGACCAACCAACCCAAGGAAACCAATGGACCCTGATCTGTCATCCTGTGGGCAGAAGGGCCACAAGTGGGCCCAGTGCCCCAAGTTCCCTAACAGGCTAAGCAACCAGGGGACTCATGGGGTTAAATGGGTGGGGACCCAACTGCAGGACGGGGAGGCTCGCCTGGCAGGAGGGGTTGGCAATTTGCCCTTCGCTTGGGAGGAGGCAGCCCCTCAGGCCAGCTCCTCTGGGGGCTCCAGAAGCAAAGTTCTTGGTTTACAGAGTGGGTGTAGGGCTGCCTCTGCCAAGTAAATGCCTCGGCCTCTGATGGTGGATAGAAGAAGGTCGGGGGTTCTGGGATAGGGGTGTGGATGTGATGCTGGCCTGGCCCAATGTGATGGCACCAGATTAGGTGATGCCCAACTATCACCTGACTTTGAGGGGTACAGTCAGAACCCTGTTCCGGGTGCCCATGGCAAGAGTGTATGTAAAATAGGGAAATAAGGAGGGCCACAAAAAGGTGGGGGTGCACCAACATTTGCCTGCTAAGGTGCTGGTATACCAGGAGAACTGGCCAGATGACGCCCACAATGCCCTAGAAAAAGCAAGGGGTGCTCTGGTCTGCGGGAGGGCACCCTGCCAGAACCACAGAATCCTTCCCCAGGACACAAGGGACCCCAAAAGCCAGGCTTCCTTGGCCAGTGACCCTGTACACAGGCAGAGAGAGGACACAGGTTCCCATCCCTTCCCTGACTGTGGACTACCTGGCTGAGTTGTAAAAAGATCCCCCCTTGCAGCAGCTGAGGAACCTGGCTAGCTTCAGCACAGCCCAGCTCCTAGGGGAGGGCTGCAGTACATGCTGGCACTAGGGGTGATCCAGACATCCTTCAGCCCTTGTGTGGTGCTGGTCTCCCAAAAGAATGGGTTGATCTGTTTCTGTATGAATTATCGCAAGCTCAGTGCCATCATCATGTTTGATCCTAGCCCATGCCTAGGCCTGATGCCCTCCTTAGCAAGCTGGGGGAAGCTCACTACCATAAGCCTCACCAAGGGCTACTCATAAGTGCCATTAAATCCAAATGCTAGGATAAAATCTGCTTTTATCACCCCTTTGGGGCTTTATAAGTTTCTAGTCCTGCCTTTTGGCCTCAAAGGGGCGCCTACCACCTTCTAGTACCTCGTGAACAAGCTGCTGAGTGGGATGGAGAGTTTTGCTCTGGCTTACTTCAATGACATTTGTGTCTTCAGGCAAATGTGGGAGGACCATGTGTCGCAGATCAGCCAGGTACTAGACTGGCTTCAGGGGGCTGGGCTGACTATCAAAGCAGGGAAGTGCAAGGTAAAGATGGACGAGGTAGCCTACTTGAGCTATAAGGTGGGACGTGGCTGCTTAAAGCCAGAGCCAGCTAACCTGGAGGCCATCAGAGATTGGCTAGTGCCCCAGACTAAGAAGCAGGTCCAGGCCTTCACTGGAATAGTGGGTACTACCAGAGGTTTGTGCCTCTATTAAGCTCAATTCTAACTCCATCACTAAATGTGTAAGAAGGGTAAGCCAGACAAGGTGGTCTGGACTGAGCACTGTCAGTGGCTTGTCTGTTTGCTGAAGAAGGCCCTGGTCGGGGCCCAGTGCTGGTAAGTCCAGACTTTGACAAGCCCTTGATGGTGTTTACTGATGTATCAGATGCTGGGCTGGGTGTGCTACCAATGCAGGTGGACAAAAAGTGGGAGAGACACCCCATTGTACACTGCAGCAAGAAGCTGCTGCCCCGGGAGCAGAACTTAGCAGCCATGGAAAAGGAATGTCTGACCATGGTGTAGGCTCTTAAAAAGCTGCTGCCATATGTGTTTGGGCAGCACTTCACTGTGTACTCTAAAGGCTCACTCCTAACCTGGCTGCATCAAATGAAAAGGGCCAGTAGAGGTAGAGCCTGTTCCTGCAGGATTCTGACGTAGAGGTGGTCCATATTAAAGGGAACAACTATGTTATGGCTGGTGCCCAATCACACAGGGAGGGTCCAGAACTTCCTTGTGTCACTGGCTAAGTGGCCCCTCTTAGTTTGCTCTTGAAGTGGGAGAGATGTGACAGAGGAGTGCATGAGAATTGTATTCCCCTGGTTTATTCCACAGATTGCATGCGTTTCCTACCGTACTATAGTAACATGAGAAGGGTGCTTGGCATAGCATCAATGCATAGTTGGTGATGGAAATCGCTGTGATAATGTCTCACATGTACAAAATGGGCCTCCTAGGCAACTAGGTCACACCCTTCTTCCTCAGGACCTAGGACAAAAGAGGGAGCTGGGGCCTTGCTGGTTTGAATTGGAACTGGGCAGCTGGGTTGGTGGAATCTTGGCTGACTTGAGAGGAAGGAAGGAGGGCCACGGCCCCAGCGTGGGGACCCTTTCTGGGTCCTCTCTCCCCAAAATGGATTGTACAGACTGCTTCTGGTTTCTGTACTAACAGGTCTGTTCTATGCTGTGATCCTGGCGACTAATAAACCTTCTGTTTTACCTGCTCAATACAAGTCACATCTAACGGTGGTTGGGTTGCAGGGCTTTGTAACGCCCACACGATGCGACAACATGTATATTTTCTTTGGTGTGCATCTGGTGCATTTTAAACACAGTAAACTAGAAGCAGTGATACAAGATGCATCTCTCTCCCCAGCTTTACTTGTTTCTTAACAGCAAACTGAAATGAAGTATTGGAGGTAGCTTTGTGGCATAATGTTCAGCAGACTTTGCTATGCAGCAAACCACTTAATTATGCACTTAACTTCCATTAACTTCAAAGGGATTTAAGGAAGAACTAGCTGGAAAACCAACATTTTTTCCAGTGAGAAAATTTTGAGCAAAATATCTTGGTATTTTTAATCTAAAAAAATTTCAGCTTTCCTGCTGGAAGTTTCAAAGTAAATATTTTTGTTTCAGATTAACACCATGAAAAAGATGGCTATTCATTTTGTCTTGAAATATCAAAATGTTTTCAAAACAAAAAAGCAGTCCAGTAGCACTTGCACTGCTTTTTTGTTTTGATAGTATATAGACTAGCACAGCTATCTCTCTGTTACTATTCAAAATGTTTTCAGTGCTTGGTTTCAGTAAAGCAGAAAAAACATTTTTAATGAACCAAAATGAAAATTGCAGTTTGAATTGAAATTTCAACATAAGATGTTTTCTTTTTCTTTTCAATTTCAAGATGTCAAAACAAAATGACATTTTAAGTGAAAATGAATCAAACTATTTTTGTTTTCTTTTGTCATTTTAAAGCCAACACATTGTTTCAGACCTCAGTGTTGGTTGCAAAGAAACTTTTCATTTTGACATTTCCTTCAGGGAAATCGAAATTTTGGTCATATTTGTCAGTTTGTTGTGAAAACTGCTAGTTTCAGTAAAACCAGATTTTTCAGCAGGAAAACTTTCCATAACATTTTTATTAATCAACTCTAATTTAAACATGTGCTGAATGTTAAGTATGTGCCAATGTACTTTGCCATGTTGGTGCCTTAGTTGCCTGAGTTTAATACCAACACTTTAACATTTGCTTGCCCCATAGTCTAAACTGGCTAAAAAGCATAACATCCAAATAATTCTATCCTGTTCTAAAATAATCCATTAGTATACATAATAGAACATTTAGGGTTAATGTTTTCAATATTGTTACGATAATTTCATCCCCAACATGGAACAGATTTTATCATATTCTATTCACAGAGTGTGGTGTATGTATCTTAAACAAAAGATAGGAATAAAACATTTTTACAAGAGATCAACCCTAAATTGCCTCAGACATTTCTTTAGTTAAAGGAAGATGATAAAGGAATTACCTTTGCATAATACAATTATTATATGGCAATGTATTACACTTAAGTTTTCAGACCAGGGCAGCTCCTTGAAACATTAACATGCTATGTGTAACAGAGACTAATAACAGTATTATATGCATGCATACAATAATGAATAAAACTGGAGAAAGAAAGTCAAGTGTCAGGATGGGCGTGTGATGCATGTGACACTCAGACTATGTCTAAATGGGGTTAAAAACTATGTCTCAAGATTAGGCTCTGAGACTGACAAATGGCAGTGTAGACTCTTGGGCCCAGACTAGAGCATGAGCTGTGGGACCTCATCGTGAGTGTGGATAGTCTCAAAGCTGAGACCAAACATCTAAACATCAATTTTTAGCTCCTTGGCCCTAGCCCTCCTGTGAGGTCTAGTGAGCTGACCCAAGACAGCTGCAGGAGTACTGCAGATCTTTTATCTCTATGCTCATGTACCCAATGCTGCTGTCTCTCAAAGCGCAGAGCCTCAGAATGTAACTCTGGCTGCTCGGCATACTTAATGAAGATCTCTTTCCCATACCTCTGCCTGCATAGCTTGTAGCTTATTAATAATGAAACACGGTGCTGTAATCAATTAACTCTGGTGAATGGTGAGCGCCAGGGCACTACACAAAGGAGGGTGTGCTAATGTAACGAGTAATAATACTCAAATAATCTATTGCACAATTCATTAGTGTATCTGTCATGTAAACGCTCCAGTCCAGAAAGAACAAAGTACGATATGAACATATTGTCCCAGATTCAGCCAGGTACTTAAGCAAGTGATTAAATCCCACTGAATTCAACTTGCTTGTATGTTCGATTCTAAGTACATGCCAGAGTGCTTTGCTGAATCAGGCCTGATCTATAATGGTGAGCAATATTGTGGACTTCATCTTCATTCATTAAAAAATAACAATGCACAATGTATTAGTGATGTGAGTTATTAATTCCTGAAGTGAAAAGTAAGCATATTGCTTCGGAATTATGTATTAAAGTATAGACATGCTAAGTCCAACAATAACTTATATCTATTTAACATGATAGCAATACTACAACTAACAAATTCTACCTCTGTGATTGAAATATAATATTCTAATTGGGCCTTCAGTTAAAATGAACAAATACATATGACAATGTGTGTGTGAAAACCACTCTCTGGGGATTCCTAGAACAGTTGGATTTTGTTTCAATCAAGTTATCTTTATTCAAATGTGAAGCACAGATAGTAGTGCCAGTCCTTCTCCCAGTGAAGTCAAAGACTTTTGATATTGATTCCAACAGGATTAGGCCCAGTATTTCACCAGTAGCCAGTCCAAACTGGTGTCACATTGTCCACTGATGTCACATACCTGATTTTACAGACACAGAACCAAACTACTAAATCAACATCAGTGAACAAAATTGTGTGTGATATGTTAGGCTTTTAAGGGTCTGATTTAACTAAACAGGATCTTTGCTAGTAACTTCAGTGGAGCAAGGGTTTCATCCTCAGCACTTAGCGCTGTGTCAGGGACTAATCCTATGCATTAAACTGCAAGCCTCTGCACCATGCATTACATCAACAGAAGTGGAAGAAGTCTGTATTTTCAAACTGATATGCACTATCTACTAGCATCTGCTGCAAAAATAAGCAAATGAACCAAACCAGAGTGAAAATTACCCATTAACAGGTAAGAACCAAGATCTGACGTTTGTTTTGGAATGTTCTGTAATAGCTCTTATTTTTACACAAAATAATATAAAGAAATGTGATGCTATCTAGAAGTTTAGCTCCTGCATTTAAAGCTATACATGGGAGAATTAATTATTTAAATAAAATATTTTAATATATTCAAAACAATAGTAAATGATTTTTAGAATATGGTTCTTATTACTATTCTGAGTCCTAAACTGCTCAGTCAAGGCATCTTCCATTTTATTTCAATGAGTTTGAAATACTGTGTACAGAATGCTAATAATCTTCCTGTTCACCCCATTCAACTGCTGGATCATCATCCATTCGCAGAATAAGGTAGGAGAGAAGCTGAAAGAGATTCTGCCACAATAATAAGGAGACAAAAAAGGAGAGGTCGCTTACATCTACCTCACAGTGGTCGCCGGCATAGTTTATATCACAGATGCACTGGTATCTGTTAAGTAGATTTTGGCAGAGACCTCCATTCAAGCATGGATCAGAGTGGCACTCATCAATATCTGTTTCGCACCTACAGTAAAAGACCAAAAACACTAAGTGACAGTGATCACTAGATATTATTAGCCAGATAAGATTTACAGTCACTCAGTGTCCTGCAAATAACAGACATTAGCTATCTGACTAGTGACACTTCCATCTCTGATGCCTTGTGTTCTTTTCTCATATAAGTAGGACAATGGGAAATCCCATAATTGATGCTCGCATTGGCACTTAGACATGTAAAATGAGCACCTGTGACTTACGCTATGTTTACACAAAGTTGAAAAACCTGCAGAAGGTGGAGGGTTCTGAAGCTTGGTTTCTAGCCAAATCTGACTGTCTACACAGCAATTTTTAATCCTGAAGCCTGAGCCTGATTTGTCTGAGACAGCTATGCCAGGCCAGCCACGCATGTTTTATCTGTAAGTAGACATATGCTTAGAACCTGGTTTTGATTACCACAGGGAGAACTGTGCTACCTTGCTACCTCCACTCCTTTTGATATATGTGAGAGTTGAAGGCACTTTTCATCTTGAAGAATTGGGTCCTGAGTCATGCAAACACCAATTTTAATAGATTAATAGAACTCAGCAGAGACCATTGTGATCATCTGTTCACAGGTCTGAAGTGCCTATGTGCGCATCCAAATACCTATTGCCTATTCGAAATCCCATTAGACTCCTAATAGCATACTTCCACTGGTCTAATTGAGGACCAATGCCACGAACTATAACATGTCGAGTGTAGCAATGTATCAGATTTTAAAGGTTTATTTAAATACTATTTAGTGTTTTTAAACAATAGTATTATAAAATAAAGGATAGCCCAATTCTTGTAACAAGTAATTTATTAGCAAGATGAGGTGCATAAAGTAATATCTTTCATTGGACTAACTTCTCTTGGTGAGAGAGACAAGTTTTAAAGGTGCACAGAGCTCTTCTGCAGGGCTAGAAATATACTCAGAGTGAATGTCTGCACTGCAGATTAAAACATGTACCCGGCCCAGGAACATGCAGACCTCAGGCTAAAGGGCTGTTTAATTGTCGTGGAGATGTTTTGAGTCATACTGCAGCCCAAGCCTCAGTGCTTACACAGCAATTAAACAATTAATTAGCCCAAGCCCAGTGAGAATAAAGTGGCATGGACCAGCTGCAGGTTTCTATTTACAGTGTAGACCTATCTAGAGTGTCACAGAGCAGGTTCAAGGTGTGCTTAACTTGTGTTAAAGCGAGTGACATGCAACTTGAAGCCGCTTATTTCAGGAGTTTCCTTTACAAATTTAAGGGACCATTCAAAGAGACATGACCCATTAAAATCTCTCCAGTCACATGAGGAGAAGGCTGGGTGAGGAATTTACGAGGGTTACAAATTATTGTAACAAACCATAAATCCAGTGTCTTCGCAAGCACTGGCTTCCACTTTTCTCCAGGGGTGCTCAACCCCTAGCATTGCCCCCCCAACCTGCACCTCTTACACACCTCTTCCATGCTCTGCCTCTTTTTGCTGAGCTCCCTCTGATGAGCATCCCCTTCTCAGTCTCTCCCATAGCTCCTGCACAACACGGAAAGTCCAGTCTGTGGTCAGTGGAAGGTGCCAGGAGGAAGGGGAGGTGTTAATCAGTGGGGCAACCATTGGGCAGGCAGCACTGGGTCTGGGTGTGGGGGAGCACACTCCTCCCTCTACCTCCAAGCACCAGTGGGATCCTAGCACCTGCTTATTTTTTCCATGGGTGCACCAGCCCTGGAGCATCCCCACAGTCAGCACTGGTGAGTGTCTCTGCTGATTTTAGTATCTAGCAGAATTATGAATCTGAGCTCGCAGACTCATCTTGTGAAGCTATGATGCAGATTTCCTTTGAGGATGTGGAGTGTGAGGTCCCAGCAGAGTAATCACTCCATGAGAAGTGTTCTCCCACAGATGATACGGAGTTTTAAACCTTTTATCATTTTCTGTGTCAGTGCAGTCAATGGTGTCATGACTGTCTTGTTTTATCAACAGAGTAGATATTGGGTCATTTAGAGCATTGGATAAGTTCCCTCACAGTCTGGGATGGGCATGTATGGGACTCATGGATCTTAAAAGATGATGTGTGGGAAGTTTATGGTAACAGTGGAGACATGTCTAGTTTTTGCATATGTAATTCTGGCAAGGTGTGACGCCTCTTTGATCTGCTGTGTCCTGGTCTTTAGGGAACTTGCTGCTGCTGTTGAGCTTAGATGGTTGTTTGTAAGCCTCAAGAGGAGTGCTCTTTCTGGATGTGATCACCATGGAGTTTGGGTTCTAACAGTTTGCTGATTCCCTCTGAGTTCTAGCTGGGGTGGTAGGCGACAACCAGAGGTGTGCAGTGGAGGGATTGTATTCGTTTATAGAAGCAGGTTCTCTTGGGGCATCTGGTGAGCCCATAGCTGATGTGATCTACTTCCCTGGTGGAGTTCCCTTGTTTGGTGAAGGCAGTTTTTAAGCATTATAAGATTTATATCTCTTTGGAGCCTATTCTGTGTATCTGAGTGACTGGCTGCTGACAGAGGTGGACAAGTTGTGGTGGGAGCATGCAGGATCACATATCATCCCCACACCCAGCAGCTGGTCTAGGTGGGGAGTGGAACAGCTGAGGTCAGAAGCTCTTCCAGATGGCTGGGAGAGTGCCTTTATGCAGCACAACAGCTGTCTGGGAGACTGCCTGGAAGTGGCAGAGAGAGGCTGACTCTCGTTCAAGGTTGGCTTCTTGGGACAGGGCTGAGTGAGCCAGAACCCCTCCTTCCACCACCATCACCACACCAGCATGCTCTGCTCTGTCTCTGGAAGCCTAGTCTAAAGAGAGAGTAGACTGCAGTTGCCACTCTTCCCCATTCACAAGATGAAGTTTCCCAGGCCCGGAGAAGAGACTTTGTGCAGCTCAAAAGCTTGTCTCTATGACCAATAGAAGTTGCTCCAATAAATCCACTTTGTCTCTCTTATATCTTGGAACCAATATGGCTATAGCAGCTGCATATACCACATGTTATTGTTAAATAAAAGACTGAGCCAGGAATAACTTTTAAAACTGAAATTACAACTTCAATATTTTTGCTGAGGACAACCTACCAGACTTAATAACATCTGATTAGAAGAGATGGTCTATTCCTGTTCTATTTCTGTCTCAATTACTAGAAGATGTTCAGTTCAACCAAAGTCATGTCCAGTTGCAAACATTCATGTCAACAAGTTTTTGTTTGCATAAACATTTGGGGAAGGGCTGATTTTCATATCAAATAATTGTATTTAAACTCTAACTTATCTAAAATCTAAATTCATCCAATCAGATACAGAAAGAATACCATCCGAGTTAGAGTATCCAATTACAGCTGTCAAAGATCTGAAACAAAAAATGTTCATTAAACTAGTTGGCATATACATAGGAATACATATGAATTTGTAACTACAAAAAGAAATAAAGATTGGTTGACACACAGGGGAAAGAGCCACAACAGGGGAAAGAGGAAACACAAGTCCTTTCATCAAGTTGAACATTCCAGACTAAATTCGGTGAATTATTTGTTTGCACTGAGCAGTTTGACCAGCTGTACAGAGGAGTAACTTGTCCATCTCCAGCTACTAACAACCTCTTTCTTTTGGCCTTCACTCAAAGTCCATTGCGTTTTGTGGAAAAACACCCACTGATTTCTATGGGTTGTGGCTCACGCCATTTCTTAGGGATTGGTTATACTTTTAAAGGAAAATACTAGTAACATCAATCCAAGCAATCAGAGAGATTGTGGTTTTTACCCCATTATGTGACACATTTTAAATTTGTTCTCATAAAATAAGTCTTGTGTGCTTTGTCTGATATAGTTTACTGAACATCTTCTAGAGAAAAACACTGCTTGTTTACCTTACACCACTTTCAGAATCCAAAGACAAAGAGTAAATATTGTAGCAATTTATATTTTAAAAAGAGACTAAAGAGTAGAATGTCTCATTACAGAGGTATGTTACCATGCAGCATGCTCAGTACTGAATCACCTCTCAGTAGTAAAACCCTGGGAACCATAAAATAGATGGCATTGCCAAGCAGTGGGTGTAGATATAAGGAAGGACTCTCATTTCCAGAGCTTTAGCTAGCAAAATGCCTTGGGGTGGAAAAAAGAAGGAAAAATCACTTTCCTTCTACCTTCAATCACCAAGAAAAATATTCTCCACAAAACTGCTTGAGACAATTTTTCTTATTTTCTTTTCCAAATCTTCTGGGGTTGGCAGGCGGCCTTTTTGGATGTCTGACTTAAATATTACAGCACAGCAGCAATGGCCAAGTGCACTCTGCATTGGGTGGGCTGGAATTTTTCATTTTATCTATCATTTACGACATACTGCAATGATACACAAAGTCAGTGGGCATTAAAAAGTTAATGAGAGATGGAGGAACCTTTCCTTGAAAGCCTTTCTGAATGTGCTAAGGCTGCATATTGCAGGCTCATTGGGCCTTTGGACACTATATGCTACTGAATTAATTTTCATAGCACTGAGAAAGAGAGAGGGAGTCATATATTCTACCTTCTTCATGTGGTATTTCTTCTCTTGCTACATCTGAACTCGTCTGCCCCAAATTAGGACAACCTTTAGGGGATGGGAGCATGTCTTCCTCTGTATGGCATCTACAGCAATGATGTCCTACCCCGTCTTGACTGAGACTTGGTCTACACAAGGAGATTAGTTTGAATGTAGGTGACTTTATAAGGAATCAGTCCACATTAGGGTCCATTCTCTCAATTTGAACGTCTCCTAAGGTCGACTTTTATACTGCTGCTTTTCACAAGGATTAACAACAAATTCAACCATGGGTCATTGGCCTTAGGGTAGTATAGATGGAGTGCTGCGAAATTCAACATTCTTGGCCTCCTGAATGTGTCCCACAGTGCCCCAGTGTGACCACTCTGCCCTTTGCTTTCAGCTCCACTGCTCTCCAGGGCTACGTCTACACGTGAAGCCTACATCGAAATAGCTTATTTTGATGTTGCGACATCGAAATAGGCTATTTCGATGAATAACGTCTACACGTCCTCCAGGGCCGGCAACGTCGATGTTCAACTTCGACGTTGCGCAGCCCAACATCGACATAGGCGCAGCGAGGGAACGTCTACACGCCAAAGTAGCACACATCGAAATAGGGATGCCAGGCACAGGTGCAGACAGGGTCAACGGGCGGACTACCGCTTCCGGGGCAACAGCTAGCCGCTCCCTTAAAGGGCCCCTCCCACATACACTCAGCCTGCACAGCACGCAGTCTGAGGAGCCATAGGCACACAGACCCCGGGCGCCGCAGTCATGGACCCCCAGCAGCAGCAGCAGAAGCAGCAGCAGCAGCAGCAGCAGCAGCAGCTGCAGCTAGAGGTCCAACCAGCCCTCCCGGCAGGAGCAGGGCTTGCCCTGCTCCATGCCATGTGGGAGGCAGCTGAGTACCTTCTTGCCCCAGGGGAGGAGATGCCCCCAGGGCAGCAGGGCTCAACCCCTACCCCTGCAGCACCCCGCTCCACCCCCCGCCTCACACGCCGGCGGCTGTGGAGCTACCCCACCAGCACCGACTGGTGGGAGCGGCTGGTGCTTGGGGAGTGGGACAACGACCACTGGCTCAGGAACTTCAGGATGAGCCGGCAGACATTTATGGAGATGTGCCAGTGGCTCACCCCCGCACTCAGGCACCGAGACACTGCCATGCGGCGTGCCCTCCCTGTGGAGAAACGGGTCGGCATCGCTGTCTGGAAGCTGGCCACTCCAGACAGCTACCGATCCGTGGGGCAGCAGTTTGGTGCCGGAAAGGCCACCGTCGGGGCTGTCTTCATGGAGGTAAGAGAACCCACAGGGGGAGGCCAGGGCAGGGCAGGGGGGCCAGAGCAGGGCAGGGCAGGGCAGGGCAGGGGGGCCAGGGCAGGGAAGGGCAGGGCAGGGCAGGCCAGGGGGGCCAGGGCAGGGCAGGGCAGGCCAGGGCAGGGCAGGGCCACGCACACCCTGCTCACCCCTCATTGGGGCTGTCCCATGTGCTTTCTCTGCAGGTCGTGCGTGCCATCAACGCCATGCTCCTGCACAGGCTCGTGAGGCTGGGGGACCCACATGCCACTGTCGCCGCCTTTGACACCCTGGGCTTCCCCAACTGCTTCGGGGCTCTGGATGGGACTCACATCCCCATCCGCGCCCCGCATCACAGTGGAGGACGATACCTCAATCAGAAGGGCTACCATTCTGTCGTCCTGCAGGCCTTGGTGGACAGCCGGGGACGTTTCCAGGACATTTACGTGGGCTGGCCTGGCAGCACCCACGACGCCCGGGTTTTCCGGAACTCGGGCCTGTGCCGCCGGCTGGAGGCGGGGACCTACATCCCCCAGCGGCAGATCCCTCTGGGGGACACCACCATGCCCTTCTGCCTCATCGCAGATGCGGCCTACCCCCTCCGGCCGTGGCTCATGCACCCCTACACGGGCCATCTCTCCGCTAGCCAGGAGTGCTTCAACGAGCGCCTGAACCGTGCACGCCAGGTGGTGGAGCTCTCATTTGGCCGCCTCAAGGGACGCTGGCGATGTCTCCTGACCCGCCTGGATGCGGGCCCCAACAACATCCCCCAGATTGTGGGTGCCTGCTGCACCCTGCACAACCTCGTGGAGAACAAGGGGGAGACCTTTCTGCAGGGCTGGGCCGCGGAGGCCGGCAGGGCACACGTGCAGCCACCTGCTGCCCTCAGTCGGCAGGTGGACCCAGAGGGGACCCGGGTCTGGGAGGCCCTGCGGGCCCACTTCGACCAACAGGCCGCGGGGTGAACTCTGCCCAGGCCCCCTACTGCCCACCCCTTCCTCCCCCACACTCCTGCCCCAACGCCCACACCATGGAGCACCCCACCGCCCCCCCCCACTTGTCCTGGACAAATGACAGCACGAACTTGTGGGTGAACGTAAACTTTTTTTTCGTCTTTACGAAACTTTTTTTTTTGTATGTAAATAAATAAATATGTGAAACACAAACCAAAAAGGAGGGACAAACATTCAACCAAAGCCAGATGTGCACAAATAAAACAATACAACAACAAAGCAAAGAAGTGTGCGCCATCAACAAAAAAGAAAAGCAGGGAGGAGAATGGGGAGAACTATTTACATGGGGGGGACGGGGCAAACGGGGGCACCAAAAACAAACAGTCAAACTATATACAACAAGGGGGGGCCCACGTCCCGGGCCCCTTGCCCCTAGAGCCCAGCACTGGGCGTGCCCGGCCGGGAGCCCCGCCGTGCCTGCAGTCTGGTCCGCGGCTGGGTGGGAGCGGGTTGCACAGGAAGGTATCGGCGCCGGCGAGTCTCAGGTGGCTCCAGGGGTCCCTCGGCGCTGTGGCCCTCGCGGTTGGGTGGTGGGGTGACGGCGGACGGCCCGGTGACGACTGGAGCAGCTGGTGGTGGGGCTGCAGGAGCGGGCGTGGCGGGCGGTGGCTCGGCCGGCGCAGCATGGGGGGGCCAGGTAATCAACCAGCTGGTTAAATGTCTGCATATAGGCCCCCCATGCCTCCTGGTGCCAGGCCAGCGCCCGCTTCTGCAGCTGGAGGTGCTGCTCCGAGACCTCCAGCTGCCGGCGGAGGATGGCCAGCAGCTGGGGTTCCATCGCCGCCACCGGTAGTAGGCGCGGGGTCCGCCGTCTTGCCCTCCGCGGGGCCGGTCGTTCCTCGGCCGAGGGGCTGCCCTGGAGCGATGGTCCCGGAGAGCTCTCCGGGACAACTGAAGCCTCGCCGGCGCTCTCTTCCGGTCCTTTGGATGGTGCAGGTGCAGGTGCAGGACACAGGAGAGGACGGGGGGAAGAAGAATGGAGACAGGCGTTAGTGTGGGCCCCGAGCCATGGCCTTTGTCCCCCCCGCCCTGTGCTGCAGGTTCCCCATCCCCGTCCCCGGGAGATGCTGCTGTGATGGATGGGGTTCAGGGGTCCCCCTGCCCTGCACCCCGTCCCCTGGTGGGAGCGACTCTCACTTCACCCCGCAGGGTCTGAGAGCAGGAGAGGTTTCTTAGGCCACAGATGCCCAGTTTCTCCCAGGAGTGACAGCACCAGCTGTCGGAAGAGACAGTCCTTCCAACCCGTTGTGGGGAGAAGACCCCAAGGGGGGCCCCTCTGGGATGCAGCTTTCCCCCTCCTCTGGCTGGCTGCCTACCAGCTCTCCCTTCCCCTAGCCTCTACCTGTGGCCCCCGCACTCGCTCCCCAATTCCAAGCCAGCTCGGCTCCTCTCTCCTGTTTGTTCAGGGCAGAGGTGTGACCTGCCAGCTGTAGCGCCAGGATCCTCCTTTGGCCCTGGGAGCTCCTCGGCTCTTGTGGCTCATATGTAGCCTGAGTCTCCCTTTGGCACTCCCACCACTCCATCACATGCTGCTGCTGCTGCGGGGTGTCCCACCCCCTCCTCCCGGGGGCCCCTCAAGGTTCTGCTCCCCCCTGGCCCAGGGATGGGGCATGGCACTGTCATGCAGGGTGGGGGGGGCAGGGGCTGATGGCTGCAGTGCTGTGAGGGCCATGGCCCTGGTGTCCTTGGGGCCATGGCCATGTGAGCGTGTGGGGGGCCCTGGACACATCCCTGTTACCCCCGCCCCTCAAGCCAGGGGTGTCCACCAGAGAGGGGTACCTACCTGTGGGTCCACTCCCACGGTCCGGAGATCCCCGGGGTTCGGAGGCCCTGCTGCTGCTCCGGGATGGCAGGAGGAGGATCTGCAGGCTGGATTCTGCGGAGGAGAATCCCCCCTTCTCCTCCTCCTCCTCCTCCTCCTGCCGCGATGTCCCGGGGGTGGGCTCCGGGGGGGGCCCCCGGGGTGCGGGGCTTGCCTCCGGGTCGGACTCCGGCTGCAGGGCCTGCTGGGCCTCGTCAGCCGAGGTGTCAAGGGTGGCCGGAGGGGAGGAGGTGTGCCGGGAGCCCAGGATGTCCCTGAGCTCCCTGTAAAAGGGGCAAGTGACGGGGGCGGCCCCAGATCGGCTGGCCGCATCCCGGGCCCGGGCATAACCCTGCCGCAGCTCCTTCACCTTACTCTGGACATGGTCCGGAGTGCGGGCAGGGTGACCCCGGGCAGCCAGGCCGTCGGCCAGCCGAGCGAACGCATCCGCGTTCCGCCTCTTGCTCCCCATTACCTGGAGCACCTCCTCCTCGCTCAAGAGCCCCAGCAGGTCCCGCAGCTCGGCCTCCATCCAGGAGGGGCCCCGCTGCTGCTTCCCAGACTGGCAGGTCTTCTGGCTGGGCTGGCTGCCCTGGCTCCCCTTGGGGGGGGGTCCCCTGGGGGCGCTGGGGGGGCTGCTGGATCGCCATTGCCACTGGCTGTCTGGCTGAGGGCTGTGCAGGCTCGCCGCGTATGCAGGCAGGAGCCTGCACGTTGCCTCAGCTTCCTGCACAGGAAGGGACGGGGAGGGGACCTTTAAGGGGCTGCTCCACGCGGCCACCAGTGAGCTGAGGGGCTGGAGAGAGCGTCTCTCAACCCCCCAGCTGATGGCCACCATGGAGGACCCGGCATTTTCGACGTTGCGGGATGCGGATCGGCTACACTGTCCCTACTTCGATGTTGAACGTCGAAGTAGGGCGCTATTCCGATCCCCTCATGGGTTTAGCGACTTCGACATCTCGCCGCCTAACGTCGAAGTTAACTTCGAAATAGCGCCCGACGCGTGTAGCCGCGACGGGCGCTATTTCGAAGTTAGTGCCGCTACTTCGAAGTAGCGTGCACATGTAGACACAGCTCAGGTGTGCAGGAAACAGCTTAGGAAAACTTGAATGTCACTTCCTGTTTGGCCAGCAGATCAAGCAGCACACCTCAGCAGCACATCTGGCAATGAATTCACAGGGTTGCAGATGAGCTTCAGCATGGAGCATACAGGAGATCCAGGACCTCATTGCTGTGTGGTGGGGATGAATCTATGTTGGGAAAGCTGTGGAGCAGCAAAAGAAGTGCAGACATATATATGCAAATAGAGCAGCTGATCTCACCAAAAGTCAGGAGCTTTTTGTAACATTGGATCTCATCCCCTCATCCCAGGACATTTCGCAGCCAGACCCTGATGACAGGGAGGCACTTCTGGTGAGTTCCCACTTTTAATAATTCTACAAGAGGGTTAAGGGAATTGAGTGATCTGTGATGAGTGCTGTACTTACACAGCCTGGACCCCTCTGTAACAGCTTGTTAATACATCTGGAGATGGAGCATCGATCCTCCTTGCACATCTCCATAAAGCTGTCAGACAGGTGCTCTTTGTGTTAAGAGGGAGCTGTGACCAGTATGTTAGGTAAGAAAAAAAGCAAATTCATCCCCAGTTGAAGTAATTGGTGTTACACCACAGCTGAATGTGACCCATTGACTGTACTTTTGTAGAAGTCAAATTGCCTTGCTTTTAAGCCCTAAAAATCATATTTAGCAAACAGAGGATTAAGTTGAGCAAATAACTGATTTTTCATTCACTAGCTGAAACCACAAATTGGGGAAAAATGTTTTGTCTCAAGCAAATTATTTTGTTCAACCCCAGACATGTTGTTCCTTTCTGAGTTTTTTTGAACCCTTTGTAAAACATAAAAATTAGGCAAATTTCAAAAATCAATGGCGTTTCAAAACAAAAAATGGGAATGCTTCTTTTTAAAAATATCCAAACAAACAGTTTCAGAAATAATTTCAGTTGACCTGAAGCTGAATTTTTGGCAAATAACATGAATCAGAAATATTTTGCCCAGCTCTGATTGTTCATTTTGAGTAGCCAGAGCTCTGTCACTGCTGTGGAAAGTCTGCAACAGGTGAGGCATCATTTCCTTCACTCATTCTGACTGTCCACACTGGGGCCATTGTGGAATTCATATTCGAGACAGATGATGCAATATTCCTACAATAAGGGAGGGAAAGTGTACAGAAAGTGTCTCACCGTTCTCCACTGAAGCCTGGCAGGCACACACATCTCAGCTCACCTTTGAGCTCAGTGCAGTTGCCATAGTTGTAACAAGTGAGATTTCTCTTCTCATTCCCACACACTGTGAAAGGTAGCTTGGTGCGCCTAGGTAAATAACAGGCAACAACAGCAATTAATATTTCTTTATTTCAGGTAAAACCTAATTTTCCCTGTTTCATTTATTTAACACTGTATTAAAATGTGAGTCTCTTTCAGTTGTATGTGTTTAGGATTTCTGTTTTTCAGAATAATTGTTTTAATAAAGGTCAGATTCTAATAGCATTGGGCTCACAATCAGCTGTACTTTACTACACAAATGTACCTATCCACTTCAGTGGTTCCTGAGGGAAGATACAATGTGAAAAAGGGTGGCACTGTCTGGTTGTAAATTAGCACTCAGATGTGAAGCTGCAGAAGGATGCAATTCATACAGAGACATCTAAGTGCTGCTCAGTTTTCTCGCAGGGAGAAACACTCCAGAGCTGTATGCAGCTGTACAATTGCTATATGGCATACTTACTATCTTTTCTGCTGTCTGGACAGTAAGTCAAATAAAGAACAGAGCAAACTTGTTACTAAATGGGATGTCTACAAAGGAAGGAAAGCAGTAGTTGAAGTCTGATATCTAGCAGTAAAGAACTTCAAAACATAATTTCACATTAACTCTACTTGCTTTGCTTAGCTCCAATAATACTGATTTAATAATTTGCTATGAGGCAAACAACGGACCAAATATTTTTTCATTTAGGAAAGTGTCTTGGAGCTTTTTGGTGGCAATTTATCTTACCCTAGAGTTTATCTGAAAGAATCTGGATACAAGGCATAAGCCGTGTCTACACGTGCACGCTACTTCGAAGTAGCGGCACTAACTTTGAAATAGCGCCCATCACGGCTACACGCGTCGGGCGCTATTTCGAAGTTAACTTCGACGTTAGGCGGCGAGACGTCGAAGTCGCTAACCCCATGAGGAGATAGGAATAGCGCCCTACTTCGACGTTCAACGTCGAAGTAGGGACCGTGTAGTCGTTGCGCGTCCCGCAACATCGAAATTGCGGGGTCCTCCATGGCGGCCATCAGCTGAGGAGTTGAGAGACGCTCTCTCCAGCCCCTCAGCTCAATGGTGGCTGCATGGAGCGGCCCCTTAAAGGTCCCCTCCCCCTCCCTTCCTGTGCAGGAAGCTGAGGGAATGTGCAGGCGGCAGCCCAGACACGCGGCCAGCCTGCACGTTCCTCAGCCAGCACAGACACCCACCCAGCTGCGATGACTGCCCGGCAGCCCCCCCAGCCCCCCCAGGGGACCCCCCCCCCCAAGGGGAGCCAGGGCAGCCAGCCCAGCCAGGCGGGCAGCCAGGCTGGCAAGCGGCAGCGGGGCCCCTCCTGGATGGAGGCTGAGCTGCGGGACCTGCTGGGGCTCTTGAGCGAGGAGGAGGTGCTCCAGGTAATGGGGAGCAAGAGGTGGAACGCGGATGCATTCGCTCGGCTGGCCGACGGCCTGGCTGCCCAGGGGTCACCCTGCCCGCACTCCTGATCACGTCAGGAGTAAGGTGAAGGAGCTGCGGCAGGGTTACTCCCGGGCCCGGGATTCGGCCAGCCGATCTGGGGCCGCCCCCGTCACTTGCCCCTTTTACAGGGAGCTCAGGGACATCCTGGGCCCCCGGCACACCTCCTCCCCTCCAGCCACCCTTGATACTTCGGCTGATGAGCCCCAGCAGGCCCTGCAGCCGGAGTCCGCCCCGGAGGTAAGCCCCGCACCCTGGGGGCCCCCCCCGGAGCCCACCCCCGGGACATCGCGGCAGGAGGAGGAGGAGGAGGAGGAGGGGGGCTCCTCCTCCGCAGAATCCGGGCTGCAGATCCTCCTCCTGCCATCCCGGAGCAGCAGCCGGGCCTCCGCCCCCCGGGGATCTCCAGACCGTGGGAGCGGACCGACAGGTATGTACCCCCCTCCGGTGTACACCCCTGGGCTTGAGGGGCGGGGGGTAATAGATATGTGTCCAGGGCCCCCCACATGCTCACATGGCCATGGCCCCAAGGACAGCAGGGCCATGTCCCTCACAGCAGTGCATCAGCCCCTGCCCCCACCACCCCACATGACAGTGCCATGCCCCATCCCCGGGGCAGGGGGGAGCGGAACCTCGAGGGGCCCCCGGGAGGAGGGGGTGGGACACCCCGCAGCAGCGGCAGCAACAGCAGCAGCAGCAGCAGCAGCATGTGATGGAGTGGTGGGAGTGCAAAAGGGAGACTCAGGCTAGATATGAGCAACAAGAGCCGAATAGCTCCCAGGGGCAAAGGATGATCCTGGGGCTACAGCTGGCAGGTGACACCTCTGCCCTGAACAAAGAGGAGGGAGGAGCCGAGCTGGCTTGGAATTGGGGAGGGAGTGCGGGGGCCACAGGTAGAGGCTAGGGGAAGGGAGAGCTGGAAGGCAGCCAGCCTGAGGAGGGGGAAAGCTACATCCCAGAGGGGCACCCCTTGGGGTCTTCTCCCCAGGACGGGTTGGAAGGACTGTCTCTTCCGACAGCTGGTGCTGTCACTCCTGGGAGAAACTGGGCATCTGTGGCCTAAGAAACCTCTCCTGCTGTCAGACCCTGCGGAGTGAAGTGAGAGTTGCTCCCACCAGGGGACGGGGTGCAGGGCAGGGGGACCCCTGAACCCCATCCATCACAGCAGCATCTCCCGGGGACGGGGATGGGGAACCTGTAGCACAGGGCTGGGGGGACAAAGGCCATGGCTTGGGTCCCACACTAACACCTGTCTCCATTCTTCTTCCCCCCCTCCTCTCCTGTGTCCCGCACCTGCACCATCAGAAGGACCGGAAGAGAGCGCCGGCGAGGCATCGGTGTTCCTGGAGAGCCCTCCAGGGCCATCGGTCCAGGCAAGCCCCTCGGCCGAGGACCGACCGGCCCCACAGTGGGCTAGACGGCGGACCCTGCGCCACCAACAGCCGACGGCGACGGACCCCCAGCTGCTGGTCATCCACCGTCGGCAGCTGGAGGTCGTGGAGCAGCACCTGCAGCTGCAGGAGCGGGCGCTGGCCTGGCGCCAAGAGGCATGGGGGGCCTACATGGAGACTTTCAACCGCCTGGTGGACTACCTGGCCCCCAATGCCGCGCCGGCCGCTGCAGCACCCGACGTGCCTGCTCCACCCGCCGCACCACCAGCTGCTCCGCCCGTCGCCGTCCTGTCCGCTGTCGCCCCGCCACCCACCGCCGAGGGCCGGAGCGCCGAGGGACCCCTGGAGCCAGCTGAGACTCACCGGGCATATCTTCCGGTCCGGCCCGCCCCCAGCCAGCCCCAGACAGGGCTGCGGCCGCGGCGGGGCTTCCGGCTGCCCATGCCCAGTGCCAGACTTTAGGGGCGAGGGGCCCGGGACGTGGCCCCCCCCCCTTGTATATAGTTTGAACTTATTATTTTGTGCCCCCCATTTGCCCCATCCCCCCCATGTAAATAGTTCTCCCCTTTATCCTCCCTGGTTTTCTTTTTATTAATGAGCACACTTTTTTCTTACTATTGTTTTATTTGTACATATTACTTTGGTTCCACACGTTGTATATAGTTTGTTCTTGTTTTATATATTTATAGTTAAAAAAAAAGTTCTCAAAGAAAAAGCAGTTTAAGTTCAGCCACAAGTGCGTGCTGTCATTTGTCCAGGAAAAGTGTCGGGGGGGTGCGGTTGGGTGCTCCATGGTGTGGGCGTTGGGGCAGGAGTGTGGTGGAGGAAGGGGCGGGCAGTGGGGGGCCTGGCAGAGTTCACCCCGCAGCCTCATCATTGAAGTGGGCCAGCAGGGCCTCCCAGACCAGAGTCCCTTCGGGGTCCACCTGCCGACTGGGGGCAGCGGGTGGCTGCACGTCGGCCCTGCCGGCCTCCACAGCCCAGCCCTGGAAAAAGGCCTCCCCCTTGCTCTCCACCAAATTGTGCAGGGCACAGCAGGCACCCACAATCACGGGAATGTTGTTGGGGCCCGCATCCAGGTGGGTCAGGAGACATCTCCAGCGTCCTTTCAGGCGGCCAAATGAGCGCTCCACCACCTGGCGCGCGTGGTTCAGGCGCTCGTTGAGGCGCTCCTGGCTAGCGGAGAGATGGCCCGTGTACGGGTGCATGAGCCAGGGCCGGAGGGGGTATGCCGCATCTGCGATGATGCAGAGGGGCATGGTGGTGTCCCGCAGAGGGATCTCCCGCTGGGGGATGTAGGTCCCCGCCTCCAGCCGGCGGCACAGGCCCGAGTTCCGGAAAACCCGGGTGTCGTGGGTGCTGCCAGGCCAGCCCACATAAATGTCCTGGAAACGTCCCCGGCTGTCCACCAAGGCCTGGAGGACCACAGAATGGTAGCCCTTGCGATTCAGGTATCGTCCTCCACTGTGATGCGGGGTGCGGATGGGGATGTGAGTCCCATCCAGAGCCCCGAAGCATTTGGGGAAGCCCAGGTTGGCAAAGGCCGCGATGGTGGCATCTGGGTCCCCCAGCCTCATGAGCCTGTGCAGGAGCATGGCGTTGATGGCACGTACAACCTGCAGGGAAAGCACATGGGACAGCACCAATGAGGGGTGAGCAGGGTGTGCGTGGCCCTGCCCTGCCCTCCTCTGCCCTGCCCTGGCCTCCCCCGCCCTCCCCTCCCCTCCCCTCCCCTCCTCTGCCCTGCCCTGGCCTCCCCTCCCCTGCCCTCCTCTGCCCGGGCCCCCCTCCCCTGCCCTGCCCTCCCCCCGTGGGTTCTCTTACCTCCATGAGGACAGCCCCGACGGTGGCCTTGCCGACACCAAACTGCTGCCCCATGGATCGGTAGCTGTCGGGAGTGGCCAGCTTCCAGACAGCGATGCTGACCTGTTTCTCCACTGGGAGGGCATGCTGCATGGCGGTGTCCTGGTGCCTGAGTGCGGGGGTGAGCCACTGGCACATCTCCATAAATGTCTGCCGGCTCATTCTGAAGTTCCTGAGCCAGCGGTCGTCGTCGCACTCCCCAAGCACCAGCCGCTCCCACCAGTCGGTGCTGGTGGGGTAGCTCCACAGCCGCCGGCATGTGAGGCGGGGGTGGGGACGGGGTGCTGCAGGGTTGGGGGTTGAGCCCTGCTGCCCTGTGGGCAGCTCCTCCTCCGGTGTAGCAAGGTGGTGCTCAGCTGCCTCCCTCATGGCATGGAGCAGGGCAAGCCCTGCTCCTGCCGGGAGGGCTGGGTGGACCTCTGGCTGCTGCTGCTGCTGCTGCTGCTGCTGCTGCTGCTGCTGCTGGGGGTCCATGACTGCGTCGCCCAGGGTCTGTGTGCCTATGGCTCCTCAGACCGCGTGCTGCGCAGGCTGAGTGTGTCTGGGAGGGGCCCTTTAAGGGAGTGGCTAGCTGTTGCCCCGGAAGCGCTAGTCCGCCCTGTGACCTTGTCTGCAGCTGTGCCTGGCATCCCTATTTCGATGTGTGCTACTTTGGCGTGTAGACGTTCCCTCGCTGCGCCTATTTCGATGTTGGGCTGCGCAACGTCAAAGTTGAACATCGACGTTGCCAGCCCTGGAGGACGTGTAGACGTTATTCATCAAAATAGCCTATTTCGATGTCGCTACATCGAAATAAGCTATTTCGATGTAGGCTTCATGTGTAGACGTAGCCTATAGTGTGTCAAATGCAAAATCAAAATTTACTAATGGCTCAAAATACATAGCTTCCAAGTCTGTTTGAATTTTAAACCAAATTAGATGGCTAGACCCTCAGCTGATGTAAATCTGTGGCACTCTATAGAAGTCAGTGGACCATAATTCTGTTCCAGTCTCTGTACCAATTAAGAACAAAAGGGCATCCAGTATTTTCTTGGCCTTCAAGTTTATTGGACTAATCCTGAAAGTCCTTACTCAGGCAAAACTCCCATTGCAGATAGTTTCTGTCATCTCAAGGAGCCAGGTATGGGGCTGGAATAAAGCCATCTTTGGTGTCCTCACTACATTTCAATTCTGGGTGGTGGAAGTTCTGGAGGAAACCTATTTCTTATTATTTTGGCCCCATAACTGGCTTCCAAGGCACTAAAAAAGCTTTTTCAAAAAATGAGATGGAAATTTGTGAAGTGTCTATGTGAACTGAGAGCCTAAGTTCCGTTCAGTTTAGGACTCATGTTCCTAAATCCCTTGGATGCTTCTGAAATTTTTATCCAAAGACTAGGGCTATCAAGTGATTAAAAAAAGCATGATTAATCACACAATTAAAATGAATCATGCTGTTAAACAATAACAAAAATACTATCTGCAACACAAACAAACACAGAAAATGCACTCACAGTGTGTAGCAACACAAACATGGAGACACATGCAGAATATAGTAGTACAAACACACACAACACATTGTGTAACAATGCAGATACAGTAGGCCTACATAAGAAATCTCTGTTGACAGAAGTCACTGTTGGAAGGGATTTCCTGGCAACACGACAGATAGTGTCTACACATAAAAGCAGATTGAACGAGCAATCCGTTCTGTTGACTGAGAGCAGCCAGACTGTCTGGCCCTCTCTTGACAGAATGGCTGACCACAAGCTCTGCAAACAGGGTTGCCCTGTGAACTGGAAGTTCTGTCTGTCAGCAAAAGGGCCCCAGAGCATCTACATGGCTTTTTTAATCAACAGAACACTGTTGAGAGAGGCATTATACCTGAATGGGGAGAGGTATAACGCTGCCATGGGATGTGCTGAGTTTTGTCAACAGAGTGACAACAAAGCACATTTTGTACGTCGATGTGCCATGTTTTTTTTCTGACAAAAGCCCAGTTTTACCAGAAAAAGCCTCTTGTGTAGACGCAGCCAAAGTTTATAGCAACATAGACTCTCACGGACACAAACACACAATGGCTACGTCTACACGTGAAGCCTACATCGAAATAGCTTATTTCGATGTAGCAACGAATAACGTCTACACGTCCTCCAGGGCTGGCAACGTCGATGTTCAACTTCGACGTTGCGTGGCACCACATCGAAATAGGCGCTGCGAGGGAACGTCTACACGCCAAAGTAGCACACATCGAAATAAGGGTGCCAGGCACAGCTGCAGACAGGGTCACAGGGCAGACTCAACAGCAAGCCGCTCCCTTAAAGGGCCCCTCCCAGAAACAGTTGCACTAAACAACACAAAATACACAGAGCCGACAACTGGTTGCAGACCCTGTGCCTGCAGCATGGATCCCCAGCTGCCGCAGCAGCAGCCAGAAGCCCTGGGGTAAGGGCTGCTGCCCACGGTGACCATAGAGCCCTGCAGGGGCTCAAGAGAGAGCGTCTCTCAACCCCTCAGCTGATGGTCGCCATGGCGGACCCCGCTATTTCGAAGTTGCGGGACGCGCAACGACTACACGGTCCCTACTTCGACGTTGAACGTCGAAGTAGGGCGCTATTCCTATCCCCTCATGGGGTTAGCGACTTCGACGTCTCGCCGCCTAACGTCGAAGTTAACTTCGAAATAGCACCCGGCGTGTGTAGCCGTGACGGGCGCTATTTCGAAGTTAGTGCCACTACTTCGAAGTAGCGTGCACGTGTAGACACGGCTAATGTGTAGCAACACAGATACACACGCAGAACATGCACCAGACAGACAGGGCAGAAGGAAAACCAGCTGGCAGTCCCACATGGGGGCAGCCAGGCCAGGCTGGAGGCAGTGACCCCCCAGCAGCCATGCATTGCTCACCAGGCCATAGCAACCACTGCCTCTGGCAGCGCCCCCGCCCCCAGAGGACTGGTAGCACCAGGTTCCCAGGGCAGCCCCCATGGGGGACCAGGGCTGGAGTGACAGCTTCCTGGGACAGCCCCTGGCAAGGCACCAGGCTGGAGCACCAGTATTCCCCGGCAGCCCCATGAGGGACACTGGGCTGGAGTGCCGGCATCCCTCAGCGAGCCTACAAGAGACAACAGGCAGGACAACTGGCATCCCACAGTGGCCCCATGTGGGGCCAGAGTGCTGGGGCTGCCCTTGGATTGAATCCCATAAGTGTGGGGATGCCGGTGGGGCTCCAGACTCTACCCAGCTCCTAGCTGTGGGGCTGCCAAGGTTTTCCAGGCCAGGGACAGCTCCATGGCTGGGAGCCAGCTGGGGCACATAGCCTGACAGCAGACCTGCAGCCACAGGACCCCAGCTGGGGGCAGCCCTGCAGCAACGAGACCCTGGCTAAGGTGGGAAACCCAATAGCCCCAGATGCATGTGGCTGTGGAGCCCACAGCAACCCCAGCTGTCAGTTAAGGCATGATAAAGCCTTTAAGTAGCATTGATTCTGTCCTGCAACAATTGCAGGCATTCACATGAGTTAATTGACAGCCCTACCAAAGACAAACGCAAAGTACGAGTTATCTGGATTTACTCAACTAAAACACTATATGCCTATTATATTGAGGTTCAACAGAATTCAAATGCACTTCCCTAACAATAATAATAATAATTTTGTCAAGAAAACCTAAATTCTGGTTTGTGCTTAAATTTAGGCTGACATAATTATGGGGCTCAGAGGTGTGAAAAATTCCCACGCTCCTGAGTGTAGCAGAAATGCCTATATAATCACTGGTGTCGATTTGGCTACGTTAACAGCAGAATGCTTCTGTTGATGGAGAGAGAGGGGGAGTACCTACAGTGACAAGAAAAGCCCTTTCTTCGCTCTAGGCAGTGTCTGCACTGTGGTGTTCTGGCTGTACTGCTCTGGCACCCATCATGTAAGCATGTCCTAGGTATGAATCCGGGGTTGATGTAGGGTTTGAGCTTTCTCATTTTAATTCAAACAGCTTGGAAACCATCTGAGAGATGAGCCCCGATAGCAGGAGTTTCTTTAGCTTTGGAAGCTTTCTCATTTAGAATACCTGCACAATTTTCCTGTGAAGTTGCCAGCACACAGGCAGGAATACGTGTTAACTCCATCTATGCAAGTTGCCCCGTTTGCACACAAGTGACCCTGGCAGTTGTCTATATCCTCTTCACAGTTTACCCCAGTGTAACCAGACTCACATTGGCACTCATAGGATGCAACTCTATCCAAACAGCTTCCATGTATGCAGGGGTTTGAAAAACATTCATCAATGTTGGTTTCACAGTGCATGCCAGTCCATCCTTTGGGACATGTACAATGATAATAACTATATAAGTCTTCACATATCCCATCATGCATACAGGGATCTGAACTGCAGGCGTCTGACTGCAAACAGCCAGTAACAACAGAATTTGCAGATATTTTGAAGAACTGCTCCTCCTGAGGCTTTTTAGTGTGGCCATCATCATTTTCAAAGTATGAGAGATAAATGCCGCTGATTTCTATGGTGCTCATGCATCCCCTTAGGCCATCCAGATTATCAAAAGCTTTGTCAGCCACATAAATGTCTGTTTCTTCTCTTAGGAAGTTGAGGCTTCCTGTGGCAACTGCACTAGTTGCAGTTTCTTTTTTATTGTCTATATCAATTTGCCATCTAGACGACTGGGAGAAGGGTTCTGTCATAGAGAGAATCACTTGGTGCCATTTCCCATCATTCACAGGCTGTGAACTAGCTAGGGTCAGCACATAAAAGCTGTTGCCACTTTGCAGTTGAAACACTAGCTTGGTGTTCTGAATGCTAATGGCAATGAACTCGGGCTCCTTCTCAGCATACAGCAGTATCACATCAGCATCCCTAGTCCGAAAGCCAAATGCGATATTGGTAAGGTCTCTCCGTATCTTCCCATTGGTTCTGTAAAATATCGCACTACTTCTGCCGCTAAACACTGCATTGGCAACACCTGTGCAAAGATAATAATATCTGTTGAGAAAGCAGGCCAATAGTAGACTGATGTGTGTTCAACAATCCCTACTCCACTGTGCCAGGCTGCCTGCCACTTGTAATTTAAATCTTTCCACTTTTCCATGAAGCATGCAAATGCTAATCAGTGACAATAGCACACCCCCTTGCCTCTAATTTTCTTTAAAAGAGGCAGAGTCCAACAGCTATGCCCATTTACATCAGCTGAGGCTGTAGCCCTAAACATTGTGAAGCTCTGGAGCATCTGACATGTGTAAGTTCTCACTGTCACTTGGGCTGCAAGTTATTTCGGGACTGTGACCCTGATGCTGATCTCATATATGGGTGTGCAAATCAGAAGCAACTCCATAGCTGGCAGTAGAGCAGGGCCAGGTGAAATATGGCAGGAAGACACCTAGGTAAGTGTTTCTCAGCCAGAGCGTGTCTCTGGCACCCCAGCCCTCCCACCCAATATTTGTCCCCCACTCCTGCCCAGTACCCACACAACCCAAAGCCTCTTCCCCCCTATTTACCCCATCACATCAAAGCACCTGCATTCCAATTACCCACCCCAAATCACAACCCCCTTCCACCCAAGGTCACAAATCAAACCCCTGTAGCCCCTCTTGCACCCCTCTTCCTCTGGTCGCAACCCCCTCCTTCACCCAAACTTCCTCCCAGACCCCACACCCCCTTTGGCACACAGATCCCTTCCCCGAAGCTCCTGTCTGCACCCAACCTCCATCCTGGACCCCACACCTCCTCCACTGATTTGATGGAAAAAAGCGGCCCTTGACCACTTTTCAAATTTTGGGACTGGCCTCTCTTCCATCAAAAATTATTTCCCATCCTCACCAGCACAATTATATTGAAATCAGAGGCACTAGGATGATTTACACCAGCCATTGAGCTGAAGAAATAATTTCGCAAAGGTTTATCAAATTCAGGGTGACTATTGCTGTCGTGTTTTTGCAAGATGGTAAAGAGGTGTGTTAGCTAATGGTAGGAATTACAAAGAAAGACTCACAATTATTTCATGTAAAAACAACGAGAAGTTCGGGGGAACCTTATAGACTAACAGATATTTTGGAGCATCAGCTTTTGTCGGCAAAGGTCTGCTTCGTCAGATGCAATATAGCAGAGATGGCCTTTGCCCACGAATGCTTATGCTCCAAAATCTCTGTTAGTTTGTAAGGTGCCACAGGACTTCTCACTGTTTTTGCAGATACAGCTACTCCTCTGACACTTGTCACCATGCAAGGCACTGTATTTAGCTGTATGGAGTGGAAATCCATTAACCTCAATTAGTTCATGTGGTGTTGTTACAGTACTTGCCTGCATTTATAATCTTTGTAAACAGCCAATAGCTTCAGAGCTGCAGAAACCCCTCTCACTTCCATTGCTTTATTTTGTGAAATAGTATCTTCATGGTTTTTTAAAATCAATTTATCATGAATATTATTATATGAAGCAATCACTTTTGATCCTGATTCACTATCACAAATCAGGCATACTTCCATGAATGTCAGTGGCTTTACAACCAGGATAGAACGAATGTAAGAAGATTCAGGCTCATGATGTCAAAGTTCCTTCAATTACACCTTGGCATATTTCCACTGACTTCAGTGATGCTGCACGTGTGGAACTTGGAGGGAATATGGTCCTCACTGCATAGGGCTGTGAGTCATGTTTAGTGTACAGGATTATGTCCATTTTCACGGCCTGATATTCTGATCTCTTTACACACATGTGACATTTTTCACTGGCATTGTGTTCATTTTAATAGGCAAAAATAGTCCAATTGTAAATGCATATTAGAAATTTTTCAGGCTATGCCCTATTATATAGGGAAGGGGAGAGAGAAGGGAATGTCTCCCATTTGTGCTTCGGTTCAAATCGGTGTTGGTGTTAGGTTTGTGAGAGCCATGGTGGTCAGATGGAGTGGATTACAAGGATATCTGTGGGAATTCTTTCCCAGTCTCGGCACATTTTGGTAACAGTAACACTCTGAATTATCAATAAGGGTTTATAAAAGAGAAACCTCACAAGAACAGAAACTGTCCTTCATTGTACAGTAAAATACTAGAAAAACAGTTCATTTGAAATAGTGTGGGAGTGGAGATATGGACACTAAACACTGTGAATGATCACATACTGAATATGAAGGCAATGGCTGTGCCACTCTGCATCCTGGCATGCCCACTGTTGTGCTTCATACAATGGGAAAGTGAATGGAAACAGTTTCCTGAGCACAACTTAAGGCACCAAGGAAACATCAGTGCTTGTAATGCATGTATTTTCAAAGTTTATTTGTGGTCTCAGAGCATAGGGCAGAACAAGGAGCAATGGTCTCAAGGTACAGTTAGCGAGGTCTTGGTTGGATGTTAGAAAAAAAAATAAAAAATTATTTCACCAGGAAGGTGGTGAAGCACTGGGATGCATTACCCAGCGAGCTGGTGGATTTTCCATCCTTAGACGATTATAAATCCTGGCTTGACAAAGTCCTGGATGGGATGATTTAGTCAGGATTGGTGCTACTCTGGGCAGGGGGCTGGACTCAAAGACCTCCTGAAGTCACATTCAGCCCTACGATTCTACAGATTCTATGAACCAACTGAGCCTTTTTAAATCAAAAAATTAAGCACTGGTGTGGACATTAGCTACTCGGCAGTGGTGGCTGGTGTGTCATAATTGTCTGTCTCTTACCTTGTGTTCCCCACATCGGCTTGTTGGATCTACCTGTTGTGTCTCATCACAGACTTAAGCCAAAAGTTCAGTGGGGAAGGATCTGAAAATGTGTTATGTGTGTGTTCAGCACCTCTCACAGCTGGACCCCTTTTACTGACTGGAGCATCCAGGGGCTACCCAGTGATGGGGATCTACCCCACACTCACCCAAGACATGTTACTGGAGGCCAGGTGGGTTAATTAAAGCTGAAAGCTGAGAGGACAGCTCTAATTAAGGGATGCTCACCAGTGCAGGTGTAACTGCCCACAGGCAGGCTTGAATCTGGAACCTCTGAAGCTTAGTGCAGGAGCCTCCACAGTTTGAGCTAAGAGCCAGCTGGCTGTTGGCTAAGGCTGTAGAAGAGACTCATTCTGTCTCTCTTTAAGTGGTTGAGGTGCCACTCCATGGGACACCGAACCACACCTGGGTGTGTGGGTTACACAGGAACAGAAGAGGGAGCTGATAGCAGGGAGGGAGCAGGAGGGAGGTGGTCTGCAGTTACTCCCTGGGTGAAGGAAAGTGTGTTTGGGGGCCATCAAGACAAGTACTCATAGCTGCTCACTGGTGGGAGGGAGTACAGGAGCTGGCCAAACCCCAAGAGGGGGTATTGCTGGAATAGGAGCAGCCCAAGCAGAAAACAGCGAAGTTGGGGAGTGAAAAGATCTTGATTGCTGTTGTAGGTGCAGGTGTGGTGGGCCCGGGAGAGGTCAAGCACCTTCTGGCTAGAGGGGAAGTCAGTGCCTATGCCTGGATTCCCCTCACAGCTGCCAGGAAAGTGGCACTGCTGGGTAGTGAACTGGAAGACTGCCCGTGTCACTGTGGGAGTGACAGCGACTGTACCATGGAAGAGTGGCAAGCGGGGTGACCCAGCCAGAGAGCCAAGTCATGAAGAGGATGCTGCATTTCCTGGAGCAAGAGAGGGGCTGCAGACCAGAAAGAGAGAGACCAAACAATAATGTGTGACCATTTAAAGGGCACTGACCTTATAACCAATCCCCAGAATGGCCAGAAGGAGGTGCCACACTTCAGGGCAGAGGAAGGACCCATCACAACCACCAGTACAAATAAAAGCAAATAATAATAACAAAACAGTTCAGTTCTATTGCCTGTGAGTTTAGGGGCATGTTATCATGTGCATCAACCCAGTTTGGATACTAATACATGGAAAACAACAGATGGTTAAAGATATGTATGTGTCTTCCAGGAGCCTATAACCATACATTATGGCAACCCCCTACCATTGCCATATGACAGAGCACTTAGATCCAAAGTTAAAAATTGCTATAAATGTAGATTGCTTCAATTTAGCAAAAGGAAATAGTGTAATTACTTCCGCTCAGTATATTTACAATCCGCTATAATCAGCTAAAATAGTTGGTATCACCTATTTTGATGTTATCCTCAAAGGCTATGTCTAAACAGCAGGCTTCAGTCAGGAGCCCGGAGGTCTTCAGACAAAAGTCTCCCATGTCAGAAGCATTCTGCCAAGATCCCTGTCTGCCTCTTTCCAAAAGGAAGGAGGGATTTCTTGGCAGAGGGGGTTTCCCCCACATTTGGCCCTGTGTGGAAGAGCCAACTGTCAAGAAAGCCTCTGCTTACAGAACTGTCATCAGAAAATATGCAAATGGATTGCACAATTTGCATTTCTTTTTCTGACAGTTATCAGCAATCTAGACATAGCCAACGAGAATATGTAATATTTTGATTTAGATTATAACTATAGCTATTAAAATATAAATGTGTTTTAATACTCACTCTAATTGACCTCTTTTTCCTGTCTCAACAACAACCTGCATCGTATTGATCTATTTTCAGGTTGCTCCATTTTCTCTGTACCAGACACACTATGGTGAGAAACTCTTCTGTTCCTAGCAGTCAGCTATTTGACCTGCTTCCATTGCACTTCACCATATCACAGGGGTATTTTTGGAAAAAGGGATCCCTTATGGAGCACATCATAACACAATCTTAGTGTGCTTGTCAAATTCCAGTCTGTTTCAAGGGAAGGGAAATAAAAAATGGAAACTTCATGTAAATCAAGGGTCTACTGTATTCTGGAATAGTTACTCCAGATTTGCTTATTTGAAAATAAGGCTGCTGTGTAGACATACCCTGACAGAACAAAGTGATCTATTTTATAAACTCACCAAGGAGATGCATTGATTAACTGAAGAGTAAAACCCCTGCAGGAGATATTGGAGTCTTTAGCTATCATCTTTGAAAATCCTACAAGTCTGGCGAGATTCCAGAAAATGGAAATGGACAAATATAGTGCCCAGCTATAAAAGTGGGAAAAAAGAACAACCCAGAAACCTAGAGACCAGTCAGTTTAAATTCTGTGCCAGTAATTAAGGAATTCACCTGCAAACATCTGGAAGAAGAAAAGGTGATAAGTAACAGCAAGCATGGATTTGTGAAGAACAAATCATGCCAGACTAATCTGATAGCTCTCTTTGACAGGATAACAAGTCTTGTTGATAAGAGAGAGCGGTGGATGTGGCATACCTAGACTTCAGTAAGTCATTTTATATGGTCTTGCATGATCCTCTTATCAATAAATTAGGCAAATACACCTTAGATGGGGCTACTATTAATATTGATATTAACCAGTGATTTAGATGTTGGCATAGAGAATACGCTTATTAAGTTTGCGGATGATACAAAGCAAGGAGGAGTTGCAACTGCTTTGGAGTGTAGAGTCAGAATTCAAAATGATCTGGACAAACTGGAGAAATGGTCTGAGGACAAATGCAAAGTACTCCACTTGGGAAGGAACAATCAGGTTCATACATACAAAATGGGAAGCAACTGTCTAGGAAGGAGTACTGTGGAAAGGGATTTAAGGGGTCATAGTGGACCACAAGCTAAATATGAGTCAACAGTGTGATGCAAACATGATTCTGGGATGCACTAATAAGAGTGTTGAGGGCAAGATACGGAAGTCATTCTTTCGCTCTACTCAATGCTTCTTAGGCCTCAATTAGAGCATTGTGTCCAGTTCTGGGCACTGCATTTCAAGAAAGATGTGGAGGAATTGGAGAAGGTCCAAGGTAGAGCAACAGAATGATTAAAGTTCTAGAGAACATGAGCTATGAGGGAAGACTGAAAGAACTGGGTTTGTTTAATTTAGAAAAGAGAAGACTGAGGGGGATATGATATCAGTTTTCAAGTACCTCAAAGTGGGTTACAAGGAGGAGGGAGAAAAAATTGTTCTCTTTGGCCTCTGAGGGTAAGAGAAGAAGCAATGGGCTTAAACTGCAGCAAGGGAGGTTTAGGCTGGACATTAGGAAAATATTCCTAACTGTCAGGGTGGTTAAACACAGGAATAAATTGCCTAGGGAGGTTGTAGAATCTCCATCACTGGAGACATTTAAGTGCAGGTTAGATAGCTATCTATTGGGGATGGTCTAGAGCAGTGGCTCTTAACCTTTACTGCAGCCTGCACCCCTTTGGTTATCAAAATATATTCTTGCACCCCTTATCAAAAATAAAAAAATGGAGATGGGGGGGGCCTATACATGTTTAAATGCATATTAAATATATGTAAGATTACTCACTACAAATAATAGCACAGGAGGCATTTCAAAATATGCAAGTACCCCCCAGAGATGTTGCAGAGTTTTGCTGTAACAAACTGTAACAGATGCACTAACAGTTAGTGGCTAACTGAATTCAAGCCAAGCCAATGATTTACCTTCTAAAACATCTGGCATGTCTTGCACCTCCAGAAGGGGAATCATGCACCCCCAGGTGGTGCGTGCACCCCAAGGTCAGAACCACTGTTCTAGATGATGCTTGGTTCTGCCATGAGGGCAGGGGACTGGACTTGACAACCTCTCGAGGTCCTTTCCAGTCTAGTGTTCTGTGATTCTATGATCTGAATCTTCACTTCATTGCTTTCCAAATGGGTGGATGATTCAAAAAAAGAGGCCCATGATTAATTTGTGATCATAGACAGTGATGTTTACTATGAAATGTGAAGTTTACTATCCCATTGTTCCATTCATTTCACTTTTAGTAGCAATGATCAGGACTCTATTTGTTATTGTTTATTATCATCTTTATTGAGGAACAAAATTTACTCGGGATGCTTGAGGATTGTAAGCATGGAATCATAGAATCCTAGGGCTGGAAGGGACATCAGGAGGTCACCGAGTCCAGCCCCATGCCCAAAGCAGGATTGACCCCAACTAAATCATCCCAACAAGGACTTTGTCAAGCCAGGACTGAAATGCTTGACTTAATTGAAAAGTTCATGAAAGTCAACATTAGCTGAGCAACGAAGGGTCCTGTGGCACCTTATAGACTAACAGAAAAGTTTAGAGCATGAGCTTTCGTGAGTTAACTCACTTCTTCAGATGCAGAAGTGAGTTAACTCACGAAAGCTCATGCTCTAAACTTTTCTGTTAGTCTATAAGGTGCCACAGGACCCTTCGTTGCTCTACAGATCCAGACTAACACGGCTACCCCTCTGATACTTGACAACATTAGCTGAGATTGTTTCAGTTCTTCAAAGGTTGTAGGAATGATAGAAATGTACCTACATTCAAATCCTTGGTGTACCGGCTGGCATTGTGCTTCATGAGGACAAGGGCTGAGCTCACACCACTTAACTTCCTCGCATGCTTTTCCTGCTGTGTTTGGGGGACATGTGCAAGTGAAGTCATCCCAGATAGAATAGCAAACGCCGCTATTGTGACAAGGGTTGGACTAAATGGAAAGAGTAGAGACAATGAAGTGTTAGCAAGCGGCAGTGGACTCCTGCATAAGGAAGTCAGACTTGCTTGGCAGAATACAGTGTTGTGTTTACTTTGGATTGGAAGCTGTAAAGCCCAACAGGTTCAGTGTATAGATAGCAGGTTTAGTAAATGGTTATCCTCAGCTCCTCCTGTTGTCCTCTCCATATATATACTGTTGATGCCCTCAATTTGCAGCACTATTCAGCAAAATCTGCTCTTACTGGCACATTTATATGTTTAGGTAAGAACTTATTACAGTCTTATAGTGCATGGGAATATTAATGGGTCAAAAGAGAAGTCCTGCCTCTAAACATGGACACATGCTGTAAGAAATGGGATCCTTACCTTGCAAAGATTGTCACCAGTACAGCCCTGGGTCACGTTGATCAGTGTTCGATTGACAACAGAATACAGTGATGTGGTAACAGGGAAGAATTCCAGTTGTTGGTTATTCAGTCTTAAATCTTGGATACAGCCTTTAAAATACCCACCATTCATATCAGTTTCTTGCTTGTCTGGGAGTCCTCCAACATACAGAATATCCATACGTTGGATTGTTAGTGTCTGAGTAGAAATGTAGCCTAGCTGTTGAGATGATTGGAACAATTCAGCCTTATTTGGCTCTATTTTTAATGATATGAAGTAAAAGTTTCCATCACTCACAGTTCGCATGCCTAATAATTTGGAAGAATTGGAGGCTAACATGGTTAATTTCCCATCTTCTAGGCAGATCCTCATGTACAGAGATGTACTGTTCTTGAAAGCTAGTAACAAGCCAGAAGACTTCCGTGTTCGGACAAACATTGAGATAGTCAAGTTTTCATTCTGACTGGCATCAACAGAAAAAGCAACATACCCCGAGGAGTCCTCAAGTCCAAATCGGCCTGGCAGGTACTCTTGAAATGAGGAGGAAAGAGAGAGAAAATAAAATAGCTTAAAAGAAAGATTTGATTCTGATCTAAGTGGCTTCGATGGCAACATTCTCGTTGGCTTCAGAGGGAGCAAGATGAGGCATTATTTTGGCAGGGCCACCTCGAGGGGCGGGGTCAGGGCCTGGGACAACACCCCCTTCACCAGTTCCACAGGCAACTGCCCATCATAACCCAGCCCACTCCCCTCCAAGCGGTGCCTCTGGGGTTGGGAGTTGCATGTGGCGAAGGTAGGAGCAGCAGGGGGTCGCTGCCCCCCCACGCTCATCATGTGGGTGGTGAGAGCGGCGGCCTGTTCTCCTCTGCTGCGCTTTACACTGCTGCAGAGAAGCTAGGTCCAGCAGGCTGGGAGTGAAGTGCAGCAGAGCAAAATGGGCTACTGCTCCCACCGCCTACATGGTGAGTGCAGGAGGAGACAACCGCCTGCTTCTCCTACCACCACCACACACAAGCCCCAGCCCCAGGTAATGTCCCAGACCAGCCCAAGTATCTTGCCCCTCCTATCCATAGGATGGCTGGGGTGGCATCTACATGGCCCCCAAAAGTGCAGGGCAAAGGGATGCTGACCCACCTCACCCTATAGACAGGATGGCTCTGTGTTTTGGTGCTATCAAGTACATTATCAGACTCAGTTCTTCCCGTTTTGCAGCCTTTGTACATAATGATTCCTAATGGTTGATCTGTGTCCATTTTTTCTTTTGTGAAGTGGTTGTCCATTCTGTCCTATACACACACACACACACACACACATATATATATAAATATATATATATATATATATAGCAGAAGGGCATTGTTGGTACATAACGTTAGAGGATGTACAGGAATATGAGCTCCTGATCTTGCAACTGATGTGCTCCAGTTCTACTGGCAGAGACCACAATACTTCAAGATCGCTACCAGGCATTCGTAAAATTTAGTTACCCACTGGGAGAAGTAAAAAAACCAGATTGTTAGGGCCAGATGAATACCCAGACACCAGCTACTTTGTGATACGCCTAAGAAGGTTAATAACAGAACACCACTTGTCGTTACCTGTAGCTCCCAACTCAAAACCCTCCAGCACATTATCAACCTACAATCTATACTGGAAAATGATGCTCCAGTCCCAGAGGCTCCAGGTGAGAGGCCTGTGCTGTCCTACAGACAACCACCTAACCCCAGGAAAATTCTCACTTGCAGCCACACAGCACACCACAGAAATAATAATCCTGGAACTTTTCCTTGCAACAAACCTTGTTGCCAACTTCGTCCACATATTGACTCCAGAGACATCACATCAGTTACAAGATCAGGTGCTCATATTCCTATACGTCTATGAATGTTATATGTGCCAGCAATGACCCTCTGCCATGTATACAGGACAAGCTGGACAATCACTTCACTAAAGAATGAATGGACACAAATCAGAGTTTAGGAATCTGAATAGACATTTGAATGAGCAGGCCATAGTATTAAAGTCCTCAGAATCTGTGTCCCACAACAAAGAGACTTTAACACCAGATTACAAAGGGAGACATCTGAACTGGAATTTATTCTCAAGTTTGACACTTTGCACCTTCGTCTTAATAGAGATAGCAATTACTTTATGCATTACAAAGACAGCTTCCCCACCTTTGATACTTGTAGTGATTTCAGGCAAGTCACTTAACTTAGTAGACACTTGGAATAAGTAATTTTCTTCCCCCTCCTCCCCACCCTTCATCCCCCACTAGCTGATTTGTCAATTTTCATTTCATTTCATTTCCTTTTTTAATCTCTCTCTGATATATTCATCATGCCGGTTCACTATTTCCAGATCTGAAGAACTAGGTCTGTCCTACAAAAGCTCATCACCTAATAAATTATTTTCTTAGTCTTTAAAGTGCTAAATGGCTGCCTTTTTGTTTTGTGACGATACAGACTAACACTGCTACCTCTCTGTGACTATTCACTGTGAATGTCATTTCTATGTATGATCAGGCTTTGCCAAAGGTTGACACTGATAAATCACTACGGCAGGCAAACAATCTAGAATTTAAGACTTTTTTTAAAAAATGTGCTTATTAGTTAAGATGATTAAACCAGAACTCCTCTCTCTCCTTGTCTCTCTTTATTTTCCACAATGAAGCTAAGACTTTGAATTAAGAACAGAAAATATGTCTCCCAAACCATTCTAATAAAAACTATTTATTCTGGTCCATTAGCTTTTTAAATCACAGCATTTCAACTTTTAACATTTTAAGTTTTGAAATCTTATTCTCCATATTATATTCTTTCTACCTAAACATGGTCAGGAGATATATATTTAAGTATGTCAAATGCATAAAAAGTGTCAACCTGGTTTAAACAAAGAAATCACTCCTGTAACTAACCAGTCAGAGTCCTATTTTGTTAATCAAAACTCCTGGTCTGGGATTTCATATGTCAAGTTTCTGCCTGCAGCACTGTTTTTTATGACTTGGTTATAAAACCAATGAAAATAGAGGATTGATTGTGGAAACTCTTACAGTCCCTTAATAACCATAGCGTTAGTATGTGCCACAGCAATATTATTTTCTAAAGGGAATAAATCCCTGACTTGTTCCTGAATAGACAATTTCATAAATAACTATGTATGAAATGTTTTAATTTTATGATTGAGATTATCTACATTTACTTCTCTATCTGCTTGTTAAAAGCATGGCATGTAGAAATAAATCTTCTTATTTGCTGGAATGGGTCTTTTGAGACATGAAAACTTTGTAGAGTGCACCTTCTCTAGAAAGCAGTCCTTAAGAATTAAGCATTTTTCATGTGAAAAAAGAGAACATTTCTAATGGCTTCAGGAGCTGGAAGACAGGAGCCTTGCAACATCAGAAGCCAGGATGAGTATTGAGGAAAGGTTTTAGTACAATTGAATTTTTCATTTTCTTTGCTTCAAATAAAAAAATAAAGATCCTGAATCTGATCTTGGATTTGATGAGGCAGTTAGTATCACCTTGGCTAATATTAACTTCTTGAGTCACTACATCTGGATGCTGATAGAAATAAGTCAACATCTGTTTGTTATTTTGTATGTGTACCGAAAATATTGCCTCATTTCAATTAAATACTTGGCAGTAATTTTTCTTCAAAAAGACACCAGCATTTCTTATGTTATTCCTAGCCACAAGTTCCCTCCTCCCTATTGCCACAGTATTTTAAGTACTGCATATATCTAGAATCCATGTACCAAAGTGGCATGGTAATATGATTTGCAAGGAAAATTGTGGTCAGCAGAAAAATACCAAATACTTTTAAATCATTCTCAACAGTTCTAATGCAAAAATAAGCCTCTCCTGACCCTGAATGGTTTTCATTTTACTGTATATAAAGAGACAAACATATTTACCAGATGTTGTCCTATACTCCAAAGTTGCTTTTCAAATCTTTGGATAAATTTGAACTGGAGTTCAAAGCAGTCTGTTAGAATTACCTCTCAGACTTTATCATTTGACAGTGAAAAAGAAATAAGGTATCAATAACTATTAAATACAGCACATCAACTAATATAATACTTGAACATTTCTATATGGATTTCAAGGTGTAGCTTTTTGGAGAAATACATCCAATAATCCCATGGAACCAAATCCTCAGCTGGTGTAAATCAGTGCAGTTTCACTGCCTTCAATACAACTAATCCAATTTATAGTCACTGAAGATTTGGCCCTTGGAATTTAGCCAGGTCATTGCTGACGCTTTTCATTTTTTCCAGATTGTCTGGATCAAAAAATAAATTGTTGTTTGTTCATCTTAACAACATGACATGTGTTAGCAGAAAGTCAGTAACAAGGAGTGGAGGATGGGTTTTTTTTTTCTTAATAGAGGGTTGAATCCTGCACTTCTTTCCCAGGCAAAACTCCTTGTCTGAGTTCAGCAGACATTTTGCTGAGGAAGTAGAGGAGGGTTCAGCTCAAACTGATCCTGAAAGGTATTATCTTTACAAATCTGGAGAATGACACATTCCGTTTATCCATCTAGAAGGCAGAGCATAGCAGACAGCAATGCAAGGACCTCATATTGTCCCTCCAGTTGGCCTCACTTCGTACTGGGTGAAACACGTGGCAGGAAATGAGAGTAATTCCATCTCCACACCCATTCAGGTTTTGGCTTCTCTGCTGACTCTCTCTGTAAGGATGCCAGGTAATAGGTTTTTGAGATGTAGGTGCATGGCCAGTGGGAAGTGGACTTGTTTTACACTTGCCACTTGGCAGTTCTTAGATGGTAACAGCTATTGGTAACTCTCATCTTGGGCTGGGCTTCAACCAGCTAACCAAATATCTGATTACCAATCCTCAAACCCTCCTAGGGTGGTTGGTAAAATGAGGCTACTGACTATCAGACTTAATCTGCTGGTGAAAAGCTCATGCATGATTTTTTAAAAAATATTTAAGATTTTTTACCTCTCTAATATTTTATTCATACTTTATTTGCTTACAAAACGTGAGCAGAGCTTTGCATACACATATTGTGGCTAGGGCAAAGGCTATGTCATGGACCTGTGCTCACTCTAGTTCTCCCTGAGTTAGCTAGCCCAATTTCAGGGAGGTTCTTAGTCAGGCTGGCTCAGCTGTGCCTCTACTGTTAGTGCCATTGCTACCACAGCTACACTGTTGTTTATACTCAGTCTAGCTTGATCGGAGCCAGTGCAAGTATATGTACGAGAGCAGGGAAACCTCCCCTAGTCTGTAGTATAGACGAAGCCTGTAAGTCCTGGGCTGCTAAACCTACAGCAAATCAGTTTCCCAAAGTTTAGTGTCAAAAGAATTAAAGAACTGGATAGGCAATCCATCCTTTTATCTTAACTTTTCTGCCTGGCTGAAATGTAGGTTTCCTAGAGAGAGAACTAGAAAATAATGAACAAGCACTACCACTAAACTCTTGTGTTTCCTTATCAGCAGGCACTAAGCCCCAAAAGTCAGAATATTTATGGTATTTCATCACTGCTGTAAGCAAATTTGCTGTTTGTTATCCTTCTTTGAGCTGACATTTAATACATTAATGTTAAAAGCATCCGCCTACCTGTTGAACAGTTTTTCCCTGTGTAGGGTCTGTAGCAGTCACATTGATAACTCAGCCACAAGTTGATGCAGCGTCCCCTATTTTGACAAGGGTGGTTTTCGCACCAATCCTTTTTTGTACAGCCTGCTTTGACATTTAAAGATATTTCGCTTGTTATGTTCTCAGTGGTAATAACATTCAAGTCTATTACAATGTCCTGAAGACAGCCTACAAATGAAGGTGCAGAATGCATATTATAGGTAGTAGGTGGAGAGTCACTGCTCATGTTTCCTACCGGTAAACCTCCCAAGAATGTGCTCTGAAATGCAAGCAGCAGTTGATCACTATCTATTGCAGCAGTAGATTTATTGACACATGTTTCTACACATGAGCTGTCAAGCAAATTCAGGGTAACAGCTTTTGCTAAGGTTACCTCCACAGAATGCCATTCTCCATCACTGACATTATGTGAAATATGCAAAAGAGCCTGTGGCTGGTTATTGACTTGCATGAATAAGTGTAAGTAACCATTCAGTAATTCCAACTTCAAAAATGTATCTTTCTCCCCTCGGTGAAATAGAAAAGCTGTAGGTTGCACAGTCTGGAATCTCAGATTTATGTTATAGAAAGGTCCTGTTAGAGGGGTCATGTCACTCTTCAACCAAAGGAAACCATTTCCGTCAAAAGAAAAGGTAGTTGTTGTTTCACAGTGTATTCCAGTATATCCAGGTGGGCACAAACAGGTGGATCCATGTTGGCCATTTATTAAATGAGGGATACATAAGCTGCTGTTTTGGCATTGATGACCACTGCAGCCAAGAAGGACCTCCGTACAGTTCTTGCCGCCATAAGAAATCCCTTCTTTCTCTCCAAATGGGCAATGACAAATGTAATTTCCAGGAAAATTCTCACAGGTTCCACCATTTTGGCAAGGGTTCGTGTAACATTCATTGATGTCTTCTTCACAGTGAATACCTAAAAAGCAAAATCAAATAAAATATAAGATTTAAGTACATGCAGGCCAGTTTTTCCTCAAACTGTTTTAGAAAAGTAATAAAATGAACTATATTTAGAGAGAAAATCAGTTTATTAGGGGAAGTTTGGTTTCCAGTGATTGACCACAATTAGGGTAGATGCTGTTTTTTGTACTGCAGTAGTGCCTAATGTTGCTAATCGGGCCAGGGCCTTCTCCTAGATGCTGCCCAAACACTTGTTTGGACACCATCAGTTAGTGATAATTGATGGAGACAGGGACAAGATACAAATATGTGGAGAATGTTCCTGTAATGAAACTGACATAAATATGTGATTGCTTTTCACGGCAGAATGGCTATCAACATGACAATTCTTTTGGGAAAATACCATTTTATCACATGGTAAAAGCCAAGAACAGTTATTAGCTATACAAATTAACTAAACTATTACATAGATCAGAGACTGAAGGGCATTTTTTCTCATTTATCTTAATTCAGTTGAGGGGAAGGATAGTCCAGGGTTTACAGCACTACCGTCAGCTGCGAGAGTCCCGGCTGAAGTACAGCTCTGCGGCAAACGTCATATGGGACCGTGGGCAACTGTCTGGGCCTCAGGTCCTTATCTGTAACATAGGAACATTAGTGCTTCCCTGTACCCCCTGAGGTTTTATGGGACGTGCATTAATGTCTGTCAGGTGCTGAAATACTATGGGGATGAGACCCCTGTAAGTACCTTAATTGGAAAAATGCTTTCCCGTGATCATGTCCTCACTCCTTTTATAGATTTCGTTTTTTTGCAGGGTGACCTTTTAGCCTTGCAAACAAATGGCTCTTTGAACATACATAGCTGATGTCCTGACATTCTATGCTCACTTCACCATGTTTTAGGAATGATTTTTCATCTTCCTTCTTCAACAGATTCGCTGTGATCTAGTAATCCACATCTTGCAAAAATCTGAAATGTACTAAATAGGGCCTACTTTGTTTCCCTGCTCATACAAAGTAGACAGGGACAATACCAGCACACACCATTCAAGAGTGACGAGTACTTATGGTTTTGGTTGAAAACTCACGAGCTATAACACAGAGATTCCATTTTCTTCATCAGAGGAGATGGCATGTCTTGAACTCTTTGGTTGAAATATGATTACAAAATATGATTATTAGGACGTAATTAACCAAAAGAATTTTTGAAATAATTTATCTTCCTCTAAAACGGAAGTGGTTTAGATGTTGGCTTCTCATAAACTGTGTAAGTACTCTGCATGGAGTTAACAGCATATGATAACACACTATTACCCTTGTCTAGAATAACTTCAGATCACATACTGTACCTGTCTTTGCATGCTAACCCGTAAAGAGATTGACCTCCTACAGCAACACAGAAATGTTTTCAAGAGAAAGTATAGAAACGAGATAAGCTCTTTTGATTAGTTTGGAATACCAGCCACACTAATTCAGTGTCTGTCCACTTTACTCAATCATTATCTTAATTAGCCCCTTATTTTAGCAATGACCCTTGTCATTTATCATTCTTAAATTATGGTGTGAAGTTTCCATACGAAACTGCAAATCATTATATGTAGTCAATACTATTTCTTAGGTTTTTGGCAATGGACTATTACTGCTGGAGTTTCTCTGTTTCCTAGCTAGATTTATATATATTCCATCATGAGATTTCTTTTGTACATTAATGTGTAGTGACACCTGGCAGAAATATGAATAATTGGGATTGACTTTCTGAAAGTCAAATTCACTTTCTAAATCTTCATTGACTGTGGGCCAGAACAATATCTGCCTTACCCAGTTTATAGGAATCTATATGCTGTTGTCTTCTGCTTTTTGCTATTTGAGAAACCATTTGACTATATGAAAAGTGAAGTTCCACTGAGCTGTTCTGCTTCAGCCCATGTTTTAGTATATCATCTTCCTGATGTAGTCCACTTTTTCTGCCTTCAACATAGAGAATAAAGTGTCCACAGGTTTTGTATATAATCAGTTGTACATTGCTGCTGTAGTAATTTGGGTGTCACTGGGTTTTTGTGTCAGGGCTAAAAGTGTACACACCATTGAGGTAGTAGGATCAGCTGGGTGCTTAAGTATGCCAAGAGCTGTACCCCTCAGAGTCATCAGAATTTATTTAAGAATGTATGAATCAAAACTTCAAACTACATCCTTCACAGAGTGAATTAGCAAAGTAAATGGCACACCACAAAGTCTGTCTACGCACTCATATTCCCCCATTTCACCTGTCTGAGCCATTCATATATATCATTGCATCTGCCCTCCCAGTTTATACTTTCTGCCGTTCATAACAGTGTGAAGAAAAAAAGGGGGCTGATTCTCCATTTTTTGCATCCAGTGTGGGAAGTGGGTAAAAAGTCAGAATAATAGCAATCACAGCCACTTTGTACTTAGATTGTGTAGGAGTTAATGTCTATAGAAGGTGAAAAAGCAGCACAGAATCAGATCTTAAGTTACTTCAGTATAAAAATAATGAAAATATTTCCATGAAAAAGAGCATTTATTTGTAAATCAAGTATATTTGCATTTTTCAATTAACTAGTAGTGATGTCTGGCAAAGAACGAAACTACACAACGGTGTTACTTTGCTTGCAGAAGGTAAACCCTGGAATGTAAAGAATCTGCACATTAAGAAACATTTCATATGAATTTAATTGTCTGTATGTGAATCTCTGTTGTTTAAGCAGTTTGAATGAGATTTCAAACAATAACAAGAAGTTAATGCTCCATAGTCACAGAGAGGTAGATGCATTAGTCTGGATCTTCACAAAACAAAAATGCAGGCCTGTAGCGCTTTAAAGACTGACAAAATAATTTATTAGGCGATGGACTTTCATGCAACAGACACAGTTCTTCAGATCTGGATCAGAATTTTCCAGATCTGAAGAAGCGGGTCTGTCCCAGGAAAGCTCATCACCTAATAAATCATTTTATTAGTCTTTAAAATGCTACAGAACTGTTTTTTGCTTTGTGAATTATACGTTCCAGTTTGTATTGTGATCAGCACAAAACATACATGCAAACCTCACTGAAAAGCCATAGATTAAATCCATATCTAGCTCTCAAGAATAATTAAATCTCCTTACAAGCACTGGCTGATACTGCTTGTTATTTCCCGGTTGGCTGTGCAAGCAAACACCATTGTCACTCAAAATAAAAGCACCCTAGATTAAAGGATTAGTCAATATTTATAGAACTGCCTATGTGGTTCACCTATCTCAGTTTGGTATACTTTTCAGTATGTAAAATAATAGTTTGCATACTGTTAGGCTGTGAGATAGATTAAAATTTAGCACGGGGGTTAGGAAGGAATATTAATGAATAATAAATTGTTTTGGTAGTTATAAGCATCTGCCCAGCTAAATGCATTGCACATTCTTTTAAAAGTGAAATTATCCAGCCTTCTTTTGTGCATAATTATTTCACTGTAGAATTTAAAATCAGGAATACCATTCATATACAATATGTTAATTTTTCCCCATGTGGGATGATGTATTTTATTTTAAAAAAATAATGAAATATGCCCTTTGATCTGTAATTGCAAAAATTGATAATTACTGTTGCTATTAAAAGTAATATAGCTGAGTTTACTCACCAAATTCTTAAAATTTTAAATTAGCTATTTGTTTCAAAATAGCAATGATTACCATGGAAACTGAATGACAAAAGCGATTTCTCAAATTTAATGCTGCTAACGGTCCATTAGTTTTTCATTCCTATGAAATAATTAAAATTAAAGCTATTATCTGAATTACATTTTTGTTTGCATCTTTGTTTAGAAATCTGTTTGCCATCCTATCCCAGTTCAATTTCATAATGCATTCTAAATACCATGCAAATAACAAATTGGCATTCAGGCCAAAAACTGTGTGTCAGCATTGTCTTAACTGCCAGAAGACACAGAGAGGTGTGAGCAGAGACGCAGTTTAGCAACAATAAACTATTACCTGTAAATACAGTCATTATAACAGCATAAGCCTGCATCCTGGTTGCAACCATTTTTTTCTGCAGTAAAATGGATCTTAGAATATTTACGTGGTCCATGATACAAGCTTCTGTAAAATTTCAAACAGTTCTAGAAAGGAGGGCTTCTTTTCCAGGATTAGCTTGTTCCACATATGTACTTTGTTTGTTGATGTAGCCTGTTAGTGTACTTTACCCAAGCCAGATCAACAAGGCTTAAGGTAAGACTCATTATGCTGCTTACGCAGTAGACATGTATATTTGGGCTCTTTCCCAAGCTATAACTTATAACATGATGTCCAAGTGTGCACTGTCACTGTCTTTGGGAACAAGGGCACTTTTAAAAAGTGGTCATCATAGTTCTACAGAAGACCCTCTATTTGCCCTGGTCAACACTAGAGGGAAATAACTGGAGTTGTGTGTGCACACCAGGAGTTATTTTGAAATAATGTAGTTCTGGTTTTGAGGTCCATGTCCCTGTCCTCTCCCAGTCTCCACAGATTCCACAGGAGCCTCAGAATATGGGACAGTGGGACCCCTGGGCAGCTGCAGCCTCCCCATCACCTGGCAACAGACAGAAATCACAGCCTCACCCATGAGCTCCCCTCCCCTCCCCTCTCCCACATTCCAGGTTCCAGTCCCCTTCCCTCCTCTGTTGTACATCCACTCAATAAACACTCTGTGCTGTTCCAGAAAGTATTCTTTATCATTTGGTCTACAAGAGAGGGGGGACAGTGGAAGAGAGGGCAAGGGAAGGGAGGGTTGGGGGATGAAAGGTACCCATGGCAAAGCAGGGGCCCCTAGTGAAGAGGCCCAGGGGAGAGTCTTAGAAGATACTCGGGAGAAAACTGTCATTCAAGGCCTCCCTGATGAGCAAAACCACTTTATGTGCTCTGTGTGTGGCACCAGTAGCTGACTGCTCAAATACCCTGGCCAGACATTCTGCCTCAGCCCTCCACACTAGCAGGAAAGCCTCCCCATTACTCTCACACAAGTTATGGAGCACCCAACAGACCACCATCACAAAGAGAATGTTATGCTCGCTGAGATACAGGCAGGTGAGGAGACTCCGGAACCTCCCCTTGAGATGGCTGAATGTGCATTCCACCATCACGTGGCACCTGCTCAGCCTGGCATTGAAGTCCTCCATGCCGGGGCCTAGGCTGCCCATACAGGGCTTCATGAGCCAGGAGAGCAAGGTGTAAGCCACATCAACCAGAAGGATGATAAGGCATACCCATCTACTCAACTCTGATGGTGCAGTTGGTGATGAAGGTGCCAGCATACATCATCCAGAAGAGGCAGAAGTTCCAGAACATGCATGTGTTGTGAGCTTCCAAGCCATCCCACATTGATGTCTGTGAAGCAGCCTCTGTGGTCCAAAGAGGGCATGGAGAAGTAGCCCTGGGGGTTGACATAGTCTGCAGCAAGATGAGTGGGGATCAGGGTGATGATGTGTGTTCTGTCTAGGGCCCTCCCCACTGTTGGAAAAGCCTATGGCAGCAAAGTCATCCATGATGGTATCCCTGTTTCTCAGCATCACCTGGTTGATGGTGTGGATGACCTGCAGGAGTACGACCCTGATGGTGGATTTCCACCACCAAACTGGTTTCTGACAGAGCGATAGCTGTTTGGCATGGCAAACTTCTGCAGATCTCCTGGAAGGTGGCCTTCACCATGAAGAAGTTCTGACCATCCCATCCTTGCAGGACTATGTGGTCCCACCCCATCAGTTGGTGACATGCCACCAGAGTGGCACCGCATGGTGTGCAGCAGATTGAGGGTACTGTGCAGCAACATGAGTTCCAGAAGCTGTGTGAGGGGGTCTGGCTGGTCCGCATCATTGTCCTGCTGGAGCAACATGCAGACGGCTTAGAGAAAGTGTGCCCCATGAGATGCAACAAGAAGCTAGTGAGCCTGGCTAGTGGTTTACAGTTACTCCGGCTCCATGCTGTGAGTGCTGTGGTGTCTGCAAGATCAACCAGAGCGCAAGGATGCATGTGCCCAGTGCATCCAATATATGAACTGCAAGGGGGAAGGGCCTTGTGAGATGGCCATCCCGAGCAGCTTCCCTGAAGAAGCAGGCATGGGAAGTACCTGCCCTGGTGCCCTCCTCTGAGTGCTTCCAGAGGCGCTAATCTGAAATAGGCTCTATTGTGTGTGGACACACTATTTTGTAATACATTTTGCTTATTCTGGAGGGTCCCTATAGTGTAGATGCGTTAGTCCAGAATAGTTTATTTTGGAATAATAACTCTGGAATAAGCTATTCCAGAATAATTCTGAAGTGTAGAAATGTCCTTTGAGACTGCCTAGGGTATTGTAAATCAGAACATCCTTGAGTGCCCATCTAATGTGTGGGTTATAAAGACTAGCTCTGAATGCCCCAGACCAGCGTAAGCCATCGTCACAGCCTTGTGTCTCAGGCATCTGGTTTTTATGGTATCAGTAGCTACATACAGGAAACCGAGTCAAACTCAAGTTGCTTTACCATGAAAGATTGAAGGAATGAATTGAACCTGCCAGTATTTGAATCCATGATGCCATGGGGACTGGATGTTGGCAGCCTGATGTTTGGATAAGTAAGCCACCGCTTTCATCCAGAAAAGTGTTATGCACATAGTTGATCATACATACTATAAATGCCTAGCTTTGGAACAGTGTAATTCAGACTTTCCCACAGATAACTCAGGAAGCCTTACACAAAACTGTGGAAATACTGACAGAGTTATGACTAAAGATTATTGTTATCATTGATCTGGTGCTACTGATGTGGCATGTGGTATATTATTTTATAAGGCTTCAAGTGCATTTCTCAACTGAAAAGTAACTCTGTTACAACGGAACTTGGGAATTTGTAACTGTCTTTAACAAATGGGCTTCATGTACAACTGACAGGTTTCACAGTTTGAGAATATCAGGATTTCTGCTAGAGAGATCGAACTTGCTCCCTGGCTGTTTGAAAGAAGAGTCAAAAAAAGAAAAAAATCAACTAGTCAACTAAAATCAGCATTGAATCCTTTCTGAAGTCCTGAGCAGCTGCTTTTGGAATTGGTCATGTTTCTGGTTGCTCTAGCTATGGAAGAATATCTGCCATCCACACCCAGAAAATTCATGTTCATCAGCTACACATTTTTAAACCCTGTGAAGGTATAGCATAGCTCCAGAGGGATGGGCCTGAAAGAAAACCATGGACCTGGATTCCAGTTTGCAGCACGAACCAAATCCAAGTGTAACCCACACACTGTCTCACATAGGCTGTGTCTACACTAGCCCAAAACTTCGAAATTGCCATGCAAATGACCATTTCGAAGATTACTAATGAAGCCCTGAAATACATATCAGCACCTCATTAGCATGCTGCTGGTCGCAGCACTTCGAAATTGCCATGGCTCGCTGCCGTGTGGCTCATCCAGATAAGGGTCCTTTTTGAAAGGATCCCGGGAACTTTGAAATCCCCTTATTCCTATCAGCAGAACCCTAGCCCTATCAGCAGAACCCTAGCCCTATCAGCAGACAGGAATAAGGGGATTTCGAAGTTCCCGGGGTCCTTTCGAAAAGGACCCCAGTCTGGACGAGCCATGTGTCAGTGGGCTGCAGCAATTTTGAAGTGTTGCAGCCGGTGGTGTGCTAATGAGGCACTGAAGATGTAATCAAAGTTTTGGGCTAGTGTAGACATAGTCATAGTGGCAGTTAGACCACTTATACAGAGAGAAAGAACAAGTCTCCTCTACAGCCATAACTGTGAGTCTGCTGGCTTCAGCTCAAACTGTAGCAGCTCATGCATTACACTCCAGAAATCCCAGGGCCAAGCCTGCCTGTAGGTGGTTACACACACACCTTACAATTTGGGCAGGCTCAGATGTGGGGTTCAAAGCTCAAGAGTGCTCAGGGCCTTACAAAGAGGCATTATGGTTTAGGCTCTTTCCTGTCACAAAGTTGAACAATTCCCAGGGTCTAAGGAGTAAATGAAGCTAAATGATAATGTGCCCTTTACAATTATTTATTCTGGGGAGCGGCCAGACAAGACTGTGAAGTGGAGCAGTCTGTTATAAAGGCTCCTTCAATCTCTGTGGCATCTCCTGTTCAGGACACTCATTAATCCTGAGGCCAGCTGAATGATCTCACTGGGTATATATTCTTCAATGCACCAAATCTTATTAAATAATCATGAAAATTCAAATTTTGCCCCATCTGTGCTGATAATTGCAAAGATAATTAGTTTTTACTGGGAGGAGAAAATGAATTCTGCAAAACTTGTAAGGTGATTTAAAGGATTTTTCTCTCTTACTTCTGAAATGTAAAAAATCTGACTTCTGCTGTAGCTTGGTATTAATACATCCAGTAATTAGATTTGCTTTATCAAATCTTGTATTGCTGTCTTAACAGGAAAAAATCATGTACTATGAAAGACAAAATATAGGGCAGGCCATGGGTATCTGGAAACCCTGTTTAAAACTGCATTATATTACACATTTGGTGGCATTGACATCATGTACAGTATACGTGATACCCTTCCAATAGAACACAATTTTTATAAAGTCTTAGCAACATGTTGCTTATTGATTTACTGGCTTACAAATTCATTATTCTGATTTTTTTCCTCTTGACAGTTGAAATGACAATTTTAGTCTCATATAATTTTGGAAAACACATAAGATGGGAAAAGAGCAGAGTGACTCGGTTCACTCACTAAATACACCAGTCTTGTGGAAGGGTGTGGAATTCATAATGTACTACGTTTGGGTGTCATATGCTGTAACCCAACCTTTTAAATTGAACTAGGCTGAAAATTCACAGACTAGATTGAACTTTGCAGCCTTCATGGATTTTTTAAGCAGGAAAGGCCTTAATCTCTGACATCATTAGACCTTTAGAAGCGCAGCAGAATTTGGACGTCTTTTCCATTTGTTAGATGTTCAGTAACACTTTAAATAGTTTTCATCTGAAAAAAATCATACATGCTGTAGGTGATTGCATAGCGAGGACTGGTCTATTTATTTTATTTTACTAATATTGGAAACAACCAGCCTATTCAATCACTGGCATCACTTTCTAAGTCATTTCAGCTGGGCTTTATTTCATGAAGCTGCTTTGCTAAGCATCAGTATGTCTTACTTAATATCTGCATAGAGCATGGGCAGAGGTTAGTAATTTACTGCTGGGGAGAGGCACAATGTCTTCTCACAGAAGAAAAGCACGGCATAGCTGCCATTTGCCCCTAGGTACAGTCACTTGGACAGGCCCCCATGCCTGCCCGTAAGAATCTGCTTGTACACTTGGGGTCCTAATCTGAAAGAAAAGTGAGGAGGATCATGCTGCTATTGCTGATCAGCTTCCCCTGAATGGCAACCAATTGCACCCCTTCCCCTGCCATGTTGCTGCTTCTGTATAACTGATTATTTCACTTGGGTTTCACTTTTATGGGGCAGGGTTTCTCTATCCACACACACTGAACTGCTGTTTGTGTTGGATGTGAAGGTTTCTTCTAGAGGGCACGGCTAATGTTTATACTCAGTTTCTGACATTTGTTTGGGGCTTTTCCTCTGCTTATTTTACTGTATTTTTCTCATTTTTCAGACACTTCTATATTTCCAGATGATTTTAAGCCATTCCAACCACGGACAAAGGATGCTCATGCTCTCTCTGCTCTGGTCCTCTTGAGATACACAGTAGGATCATGGCTCAATCTGTATAGATCTGCAGCCACCAGCCATTATGACTAGTTCACTGACTTATACATGTATCTCCAAATCAGTGTGTAAGACATACACTAATTTTTAAGAGCAGGAATGGCCTAACACTCATGTCTCTAGCAACCTGTCATACTTATCCATAGTTCAGCTAGAAGAAATTAATTCCCTGTCCCCTGCAATACACTGTGTTGTCTATTGAGCGGAGAGTTGAAGGGTCTTTTCTGTCTCCCCATGTTTGACTGCAAGTTGGATATGAGCCAGAAAATATCAAACGGGAGAAGGAGGGCAGCGGTAGTGGTGGAAAGACAAGTGGAAGTGTGAAATCAGCATCCCCAGCTCTTCAGTCAGCGGCATCAAGCTCCCCAAACAACAAGCTCCCAGCCCCAGTGCTATGAAGAATTCCTGGGCTTCCCATGGAATAGGCCTATGCTGCCCTGGTGTCAGTCAGTGTCTATGGCCATGTATACATGGGAAGCCTCTGTCAACAGACGTCTTTGTAGGAAGGGATTTCCCAGCAAAACTTTGTCAACAGATCACACTTACACATAAAAGCAGATCAAAAGAGCAATCCGCTCCATCCACAGAGAGCAGCCAGACTGCCTGGTCCTCTCTTGACAGAACACCTGACTGGAAGCTCTGCAAACAGGGTGAGCCGGAAGCCCTGTCTGTTGACAAAAGGGCCTGGGAGCATCTACATGGCTGTTTTGTTGACACAATTTTGTCGGGAGAGCGGTTATACCTGAAGCGGGAGAGGTAAAATGCCGCTGGCGGATGGGCTGGGTTTTGTCCACAAACTGTCAACAAAGCACATTTTGCATGTAGATGCTTCACAGGTTTTTTCCCATTTTTGCCAGAAAAATACTACTCATGTAGACGCAGCCTATACATCACTGTAGCCATGTCTACACGTGCACGCTACTTCGAAGTAGCGGCACCAACTTCGAAATAGCTCCCATCACTGCTACACGTGTTGGGCGCTATTTCGAAGTTAACATCGACGTTAGGTGGCGAGATGTCGAAGCCGCTAACCCCATGAGAGGATGGGAATAGAGCCCTACTTCGACGTTCAACGTCGAAGTAGGGAACGTGTAGTCGTTGTACGTCGGGCAACATCGAAATTGCGGGGTCCTCCATGGTAGCCATCAGCTGAGGGGTTGAGAGACGCTCTCTCCAGCCACTGAGCTCAATGGTGGCTGCGTGGAGCGGCCCCTTAAAGCTCCCCGCCCCCTGCCTTCCTGTGCAGGAAACTGAGAGAGCGTGCAGGCAGCAGCAGTAACACGCGGCTAACCTGCACGCTCCTCCGCAGACACTCACACCCCCACCCAACGTGATGGCCGCCCGGCAGCCCCACCAGCGCCCCCAGGGGACCCCCCCAAGGGAAGCCAGGGCTCACAGCCCAGCAGCCAGGCGGGGAAGCGGCAGCGGGGCCCCTCCTGGATGGAGGCTGCGCTTCGGGACCTGCTGGGGCTCTGGAGTGAGGAGGAGGTGCTCCAGGTAATGGGGACCAAGAGGCGGAACACGGATGCATTTGCTCAGCTGGCCGAGGGCCTGGCCGCCCAGGGTCACCCTGCCCGCACTCCGGATCATGTCCAGAGTAAAGTGAAGGAGCTGCAGCAGGGTTACGCCCGGGCCCGGGATGCGGCCAGCCGATCTGGGGCCGCCCTCGTCACTTGCCCCTTTTACAGGGAGCTCAGGGACATCCTGGGCCCCCGGCACACCTCCTCCCCTTCGGCCACTCTTGATACCTCGGCCGAGGAGCTCCAGCAGGCCCCGGAGGCGGAGTCTGCCCCGGAGGCAAGCCCCGCACCCCGGGGGCCCCCCCAGAAGCCCACCCCCAGGGCACCGGAGGAGGAGGAGGGGGAGTCCTCCTCGAGTGACGGGGGGCTGCACATCATCATGGCCTCGAGGAGCTCCAGCCAGGCGTCTGCCCCCCGGGTGTCCCCTGACCATGGGAGTGGACCGTCAGGTATGTACCCCGCCGGTGCACACCCCAGGGGTTGAGGGGCGGGGGTAATAGATATGGCCAGGGCCCTCCACATGCCCAGATGACCATGGCCCCAAGGACAGCAGTCGCATGTCCCTCACAGGAGTGCATCAGCCCCTGGCCCCCCCAGCACGACAGTGCCATGCCCCATCCCCGGGGGTGGGGGGAGCGGAACCTCTAGGGTCCCCCGGGGGGAGGGGGTGGGACACCCAGCAGCAGCAGCATGTGATGGAGTGGGGGGAGTGCAAATGTGAGACTCAGGCTAGATACAAGAAACAAGCTGAATAGCTCCCAGTGGCTAAGGGTGATCCTGGGGCTACAACTGGCAGGTTACACCTCTGCCCTGAACAAAGAGGAGGGAGGAGCCGAGCTGGGTTTGAATCGGGGGCGACAGTTAGAGGCTAGGGGAAGGGAGAGCTTGAAGGCAGCCAGCCTGAGGAGGGGGAAAGCTACACCCCAGAGGGGCACCCCTTGGGGTCTTCTCCCCAGGATGGGTTGGAAGGACTGTCTCTGACTGCTGTACTGTTGCTTCTGGGAGAAACTGGGCATCTGTTGCCTAATAAACCTCCTGTTGTACCTGCTGAGTGAGAGTCACTCCTGCCAGTGGACGGGGGTGCAGTGCAGGGGGACCCCTGAACCCCATCACAGCAGCATCTCCCGGGGATGGGGATGGGGAACCTGCAACAGAGGGGTGGGGGGACAAGGGCCACGGATTGGGGCCCACACTAATGGCTGTCTCCACTCTTCTTCCCCGCCTCGTGTTCCGCAGCTGCACCATCGGAAGGACCAGAGAGCGCCGGCGAGGCGTCAGTGGTCCCGGAAAGCCCTCCGGGGCCATCACTCCAGGCCAGCCCCTCGACGAAGCAACGACCGGCCCCACGGCGGGGAAGACGGCGGACGCAGCACCACCAGCCACCGGCGACGGACCCCCAGCTGCTGGCACTGCACCGTCGGCAGCTGGAGGTCGCCGCCTCCACCTCCAGGAGCGGGCGCTGGCCTGGCGCCAGGAGGCATGGGGGGCCTACATGCGGACCCTCAACCGCATCACGGACTCCCTAGCCCGCCAGGCTGCGCCAGCCGACGCAGCGCCCGCCCTGCCTGCTTCACCCGCTGCTCCACCCGCTGCGCCGTCCGCCGTCGCACCACCACCCGCCACCGAGGGCCATTCCACCGAGGGGGACCTGGGGCCAGCTGACACTCGCCGGCCATATCTCCCGGTCTGCCCGGCCCCCAGCCAGCCCTGGCCAGGGCTGCGGCCGAGGCGGGGATCCTGGCCGCCCACCCCCAGCGCTGGACTGTAGGGGCGTGGGGCCCAGGTCGTGGGCTCCCCCCCTTTGTATATATTCCCCCCAGTTTATTATTCTTTTCTTGTAAATAGTTTGTATTTGTGACCCATTACTTTGCTGATCCTTACCCCCCCATGTAAATAGTTCTCCCCTTCCTTGTCTTCCCCTTTCATGTTATCCCGATTTTTATAATGTATATATATTTATCAGTTTGATTTCCCCTGTACATAGTTTGTCTTGTTCAGAATATTTATAATAATAATGATAATAGTATAAGAGTTGTAGTAAAGAAAATGTTTGAGTTGACAAACAACTGTCTGCTTTTATTTTTACCAGAAAAGTGGGGGGGCTGTGTTCTTGGGTGTTCTATGGTGTGTGCGTAGGGGCAGGGAGTGTTGTGGAGGATGCGGGGGTGCTGTGGGGGGGCCTGCCAGCGTTCACCCCACGGCTTCATCGAACTGGGCCCGCAGGGCCTCCCGGACCCGGATACCGTTCGGGGTCCACCTGGCGACTGGGGGCAGCGGGTGGCTGCACATCGGCCCTGCCGGCCTCCACAGCCCAGCTGTGAAAGAAGGCCTCCCCCTTGCTCTCCACCAGGTTGTGTAGGGTGCTGCACGCACCCACAATCTGGGGGATGTTGGTGAGGCCCACATCAAGGCGGGTGAGGAGACGCCTCCAGTGCCCTTTGAGGCGGCTAAATGTGCGCTCCACCACCTGGCGCGTGTGGTTCAGGCGCTGGTTGAAGCGCTCCTGGCTGGCTGACAGATGGCCCCTGTACGGGTGCATGAGCCAGGGCCGGAGGTGGTATGCTGCATCTGCGATGATGCAGAGGGGCATAGTGGTGTCCCCCACAGGGATCTCCCGCTGGAGGACGTAGGTCCCCACCTCCAGCCGGCGGCACAGGCCCGAGTTCCGGAATATCCGGGCGTCGTGGGTGCTGCCAGGCCAGCCCACATAAATGTCCAGGAAACGGCCCCGGCTGTCCACCAAGGCCTGGAGGACCACTGAGTGGTAGCCCTTCCTGTTTATGTAGCGTCCTCCACTGTGTTCCGGGGCACGGATGGGGATGTGGTTCCCATCCAGAGCCCCGAAGCAATTGGGGAAGCCCAGGGTGGCAAAGCCCGCGATGGTGGCATCCAGGTCCCCCAGCCTCACGAGCCTGTGGAGGAGCAGGGAGTTGATGGCATGGACAACCTGCAGGGGAAGCACATGGGAGAGCACCAATGAGGGGTGTGCAGGGTGTGTGTGGCCCTCCCCTGCCAGGGCCCCCCTCCCCTCCCTCCCCTGCCAGGGCTGCCTCCCTCTCTCCCCGTGGGTTCTCTTACCTCCATGAGGAGAGCCCCGATGGTGACCTTGCTGATGCCAAACTGCTGGCCCACGGATCGGTAGCTGTCTGGAGTGGCCAGCTTCCAGACAGCGATGCCGACCCGTTTCTCCACGCTTAGGGTGCGCCGCATGGCGGTGTCCTGGTGCCTGAGTGTGGGGGTGAGCTACTGGCATAGCTCCAGAAATGTCTGCCGGCTCATCGGAAAGTTCTGGAGCCAGCGGTCATCGTCCCACTCTCCAAGCACCACCCGCTCCCACCAGTCAGTGCTGGTGGGGTAGCTCCACAGCCGGCGGCGTGTGCAGCAGGGGGTGGGGGCGGGGTGCTGCAGGGTTGGGGGTTGAGTTCTCCTCTCCTGCGGGCAGCTCCTCCTCTGTGGCAAGGAGGTGCTCAGCTGCCTCCTGCATGGCATCGAGCAGGGCGAGCACTACTCCTGCAGGGGCGGCTGTGTGGACCTCTGGCTGCTGCTGCTGGGGGTCCATGACTGCGTCGCTCTACGTGTGGATGCCTATGGCTCTGCAGACCGCGTGCTGTGCAGGCTGCATGTGTCTGGGAGGGGCACTTTAAGGGAGTGGCTAGCTGTTGCCCCGGAAGCACTAGTCCACCCTGTGACCCTGTCTGCAGCTGTTCCTGGCACCCTTATTTCGATGTGTGCTACTTTGGCATGTAGGCTGCGTCTACACGTGCACGCTACTTCGAAGTAGCGGCAGTAACTTCGAAATAGCGCCCGTCACGTCTACACGTGTTGGGCGCTATTTCGAAGTTGAAATCGACGTTAGGCGGCGAGACGTCGAAGTCGCTAACCCCATGAGGGGATGGGAATAGCGCCCTACTTCGACGTTCAACATCGAAGTAGGGACGTGTAGACGATCCGCGTCCCGCAACATCGAAATAGCGGGGTCCTCCATGGCGGCCATCAGCTGGGGGGTTGAGAGATACTCTCTCTCCAGCCCTTGCGGGGCTCTGTGGTCACCGTGGGCAGCAGCCCTTAGCCCAGGGCTTCTGGCTGCTGCTGCTGCAGCTGGGGGTCCGTGCTGCATATACAGGGTCTGCAACTAGTTGTTGGCTCTGTGTATCTTGGGCTGCGTCTACACGTGCACGCTACTTCGAAGTAGCGGCAGTAACTTCGAAATAGCGCCCATCACGTCTACACGTGTTGGGCGCTATTTCGAAGTTGAAATCGACGTTAGGCGGCGAGACGTCGAAGTCGCTAACCCCATGAGCGGATGGGAATAGCGCCCTACTTCGACGTTCAACATCGAAGTAGGGACGTGTAGACGATCCGCGTCCCGCAACATCGAAATAGCGGGGTCCTCCATGGCGGCCATCAGCTGGGGGGTTGAGAGATACTCTCTCTCCAGCCCTTGCGGGGCTCTGTGGTCACCGTGGGCAGCAGCCCTTAGCCCAGGGCTTCTGGCTGCTGCTGCTGCAGCTGGGGGTCCGTGCTGCATATACAGGGTCTGCAACTAGTTGTTGGCTCTGTGTATCTTTCACTGTTTAATGAAAGTGTGTCTGGGAGGGGCCCTTTAAGGGAGCGGCTTGCTGTTGAGTCCGCCCCGTGACCCTGTCTGCAGCTGTGCCTGGCTCCCTTATTTCGATGTGTGCTACTTTGCCGTGTAGACGTTCCCTCGTTGTGCCTATTTCGATGTTGGGCTGAGCAACGTCGAAGTTGAACATCGACGTTGCCAGCCCTGGAGGACGTGTAGACGTTATTCATCGAAATAGCCTATTTCGATGTCGCAACATCGAAATAAGCTATTTCGAAGTTGGGTGCACGTGTAGACGTAGCCTTGCACTGTTTAATGAAAGTGTGTCTGGGAGGGGCCCTTTAAGGGAGCGACTTGCTGTTGAGTCCGCCCCGTGACCCTGTCTGCAGCTGTGCCTGGCTCCCTTATTTCGATGTGTGCTACTTTGCCGTGTAGACGTTCCCTCGCTGTGCCTATTTCGATGTTGGGCTGAGCAACGTCGAAGTTGAACATCGACGTTGCCAGCCCTGGAGGACGTGTAGACGTTATTCATCGAAATAGCCTATTTCGATGTCGCAACATCGAAATAAGCTATTTCGAAGTTGGGTGCACGTGTAGACGTAGCCGTAGACGTTCCCTCGCAGCGCCTATTTCGATGTGGTGCTGCGCAACGTCGATGTTGAACGTCGACGTTGCCAGCCCTGGAGGACGTGTGGGCTACGTCTACACGTGCACCCAACTTCGAAATAGCTTATTTCGATGTTGCGACATCGAAATAGGCTATTTCGATGAATAACGTCTACACGTCCTCCAGGGCTGGCAACGTCGATGTTCAACTTCGACGTTGCTCAGCCCAACATCGAAATAGGCACAGCGAGGGAACGTCTAGGCTACGTCTACACGTGCACCCAACTTCGAAATAGCTTACTTCGATGTTGCGACATCGAAATAGTCTATTTCGATGAATAACGTCTACACGTCCTCCAGGGCTGGCAACGTCGATGTTCAACTTCGACGTTGCTCAGCCCAACATCGAAATAGGCACAGCGAGGGAACGTCTACACGGCAAAGTAGCACACATCGAAATAAGGGAGCCAGGCACAGCTGCAGACAGGGTCACGGGGCGGACTCAACAGCAAGTCGTTCCCTTAAAGGGCCCCTCCCAGACACACTTTCATTAAACAGTGCAAGATACACAGAGCCAACAACTAGTTGCAGACCCTGTATATGCAGCACGGACCCCCAGCTGCAGCAGCAGCAGCCAGAAGCCCTGGGCTAAGGGCTGCTGCCCACGGTGACCACAGAGCCCCGCAAGGGCTGGAGAGAGAGTATCTCTCAACCCCCCAGCTGATGGCCGCCATGGAGGACCCCGCTATTTCGATGTTGCGAGACACGGATCGTCTACACGTCCCTACTTCGATGTTGAACGTCGAAGTAGGGCGCTATTCCCATCCCCTCATGGGGTTAGCGACTTCGACGTCTCGCCGCCTAACGTCGATTTCAACTTCGAAATAGCGCCCAACATGTGTAGACGTGACGGGCGCTATTTCGAAGTTACTGCCGCTACTTCGAAGTAGCGTACACGTGTAGACGCAGCCCTACACGCCAAAGTAGCACACATCGAAATAAGGGAGCCAGGCACAGCTGCAGACAGGGTCACGGGGCGGACTCAACAGCAAGTCGCTCCCTTAAAGGGCCCCTCCCAGACACACTTTCATTAAACAGTGCAAGATACACAGAGCCAACAACTAGTTGCAGACCCTGTATATGCAGCACGGACCCCCAGCTGCAGCAGCAGCAGCCAGAAGCCCTGGGCTAAGGGCTGCTGCCCACGGTGACCACAGAGCCCCGCAAGGGCTGGAGAGAGAGTATCTCTCAACCTCCCAGCTGATGGCCGCCATGGAGGACCCCGCTATTTCGATGTTGCGGGACGCGGATCGTCTACACGTCCCTACTTCGATGTTGAACGTCGAAGTAGGGCGCTATTCCCATCCGCTCATAGGGTTAGCGACTTCGACGTCTCGCCGCCTAACGTCGATTTCAACTTCGAAATAGCGCCCAACACGTGTAGACGTGACGGGCGCTATTTCGAAGTTACTGCCGCTACTTCGAAGTAGCGTGCACGTGTAGACGCAGCCGTAGACGTTATTCATCGAAATAGCCTATTTCGATGTCTCTACATCGAAATAAGCTACTTCGATGTAGCATTCACGTGTAGACGTAGCTTGTATGCCCTGAAAGAAGTAGTTGAGAAAGCAGCTTGAGTTTCTGCACGTGAAGCGAGGTCTGGAGCCAGCACAAGAAGAACCCTGAAGTAAAATTCAAAGAATGTGGGAATCGAGTAGAACTTTAAAATGAACATGGCCAGCATGAGTTAAGAGGAAGCCCAAGGGGAAGAGGAGGAACTACAAGAAACAAAACAGAACACAGAACTGAATAGTATTATTGACGACAGAGATAATGCAGGTGAGATGTTGGAGATGAATTTATGGCAAAAAAGAGAAGAATTTGGAGAGAACCTTAATGTAAAGGGAGAAGGATGTGAAGGCATCAAATGGCAACAAAAATACTGGTCTGGGTGACAAGGATGATGGCATCAATTGGGATGGATGGAAGAGAAGGAGAAGTAGAGAAACCTGCAAGGCAGACCAGTGATTTTGTCCAGCAATGGTAAACTCATATTTTATAAATAGCTAGACATGAACATGAGAGTGGGGAGGGGAAAAGGGGCTAAAAACAGATCAAAGGTGGATTCAGAAAGGAGAAAATAGTGACATCAAAGGGAAGGGAAGAGAAGAACTCAATAAAAAATGAGAGGCAATTGGATTTTGCAATGGAGAGAAGGCACGCAGTCAATGAGTGGAAGCAGATTGTCAACTTACAAAATGTGGAGGAAAATAGGGCACCAAAACAGAACCAAAATAAATGGGGCAGGGGCGTCAGAAGGACTGAGGATGGCATTACAATTGATTGGAAGGAGCTGTAGTCTAGACTTGTGGAAGCCAAAGAAAGACGTTTTTCTGCTTGCAGTATGCTATAATTGCAAGTGCCATGGCAGAATGTCAGAGAGAGACTTGTACACAATTCACCCCATTTTTCATGTTTCACTTTGCAGTGTACCCCAACCAGATGGTTAAATTCAAAACATCAATGATCTGTTTTGCATTTTGTGTAGATTACACACTTGTACCAACATATACTGAACGTCTTTGAACAGCCAAATGTCCTCAGGGACCTTAAAACAAACAATCCCTTTGAGCTCTTGAATAGGTTCATACAAGGTCATGTGTCATTGATTTAAAATCTGTTTTGAGCACTTGATTAAAGGAAACCTCACTCTGTAATTTAAAAACAAATTACTTTTCGCTCCCACAACTTCAATGTTTTTAAGAATATTTGCTGTTTTATGAATGCAGACATTGAGAGGCTTGGCAGCATCCAGTCTCTTGTAAAAGGAATTTGGTATCTTGTCTTTTGTTGGCCATTTCCCCTTTGTTCTCACTGAGCTAGACATGTACAGCCAATGTGCTGTCGAGTGTGAAACTGCTCCTGCCCCTGAATCTTGCTCAGGGAAATAGTAGCTTGGAAAAATGTTTCAGTGATTTTCAAGAAATTTTGTTTTGCTAAAATCAATGTGCATCTGTATAGTCTAGAAGAGTGGCTGTGTTCGCATAACCTCATTGTCAGTCCATATTACAATACATTCAAAAAGCCACTAGCCTAGAAAATGATAGTTTTAATAGGGCATACCCATTCAAAAGGATAACAGAGCCCTAAGAATAGATTTGTATATCTCTGTTTGAATATATATATACTGCATATATTGTGCTAGCTATAATGTATGTCTCCACATATATATTCATATCAATATATCCTTACATGGGTGTGCGTGCACGTGTGTGTGTGTGTATAATTTGCAATTTAAAGCAGAAGAAATGAGTCCCAATTCCTGTGTCCTCACCATTATGTTTAACTATGGTAAGATACTGACTGGATACACCAGATTTTGAGGCCACACAACTTATTATATTAGATGTTTCTTGCTGTATACAAATGGAGGTAGATCAAAAGCATTTCAGGAAGCTTTCTCTGTGTATCAGCAATATGCACCTAGGTGATGTCTACACTGCAGCCCTATTTCAAACTAAGATATTTGAAACTGCTATTTCAAAATAGCTTACAGTCATACCCCGAGATACGCCTATTCAGGTTATGAGAATTCAACTCTACGGCTACGTCTACACGTGCACCCAACTTCGAAATAGCTTATTTCGATGTTGCGACATCGAAATAGGCTATTTCGATGAATAACGTCTACACGTCCTCCAGGGCTGGCAACGTCGATGTTCAACTTCGACGTTGCTCAGCCCAACATCGAAATAGGCACAGCGAGGGAACGTCTACACGCCAAAGTAGCACACATCGAAATAAGGGAGCCAGGCACAGCTGCAGACAGGGTCACGGGGCGGACTCAACAGCAAGTCGCTCCCTTAAAGGGCCCCTCCCAGACACACTTTCATTAAACAGTGCAAGATACACAGAGCCAACAACTAGTTGCAGACCCTGTATATGCAGCACGGACCCCCAGCTGCAGCAGCAGCAGCCAGAAGCCCTGGGCTAAGGGCTGCTGCCCACGGTGACCACAGAGCCCCGCAAGGGCTGGAGAGAGAGTATCTCTCAACCCCCCAGCTGATGGCCGCCATGGAGGACCCCGCTATTTCGATGTTGTGGGACGCGGATCGTCTACACGTCCCTACTTCGATGTTGAACGTCGAAGTAGGGCGCTATTCCCATCTGCTCATGGGGTTAGCGACTTCGACGTCTCGCCGCCTAACGTCGATTTCAACTTCGAAATAGCGCCCAACACGTGTAGACGTGACGGGCGCTATTTCGAAGTTACTGCCGCTACTTCGAAGTAGCATGCACGTGTAGACGCAGCCTACAAGGAGTTTCATTTAATACCCCTACTTCGGCTTATGAGCCATTTCTTCGCATTTATGAGGACTGATTTGGATTTCATGAGCCTCAGCGGGATGCGGCCACTCTGCCGCAGGAGAAAGGCCTTGGCTCCAGGCAAAGGCTGCCTGCAGCTGCATCCCACCCAGCGCATCTCGCCGCAGCACCTGGCGGCGGTTTCCCGGAGCACACACCCCCCCGGCCCCCAGGCGCTCTTCTATTTCTGTTCCCCTCGCAGCCCTGTCTCTGCACCTGGGACAGCCCCCTCAAAAGCAGATAAACAGCCATGTTATAGAGTAATTAATGAAGAGAAAATGCCTTGTTAGGTTGTGTTATGATAACTAACGTTAACTATTGAAGTAATTGTGTTCATTTTAATGGGATTTGGTGGTGTTTTTGCATAAATGGGTGTAAATTTTGGGGCTCAGGAACACACAAAATGTTTTCACATTGAAATTAATGGTCATTATGTTTTTGACTTATGAGAATTTGCCCTAAGAGGGGTTTTTCAGGAACGAATTACCCTCGTAAGGTGGGGGAAGACTGTATTTTGAAATAACACAACTGCACACTGGGGCTCTGGCTACACTGCATTCTGTTTTTGGAAGCAGAATGCAAATGAGCAAGAGCAGAAATGCAGATGAGACATGGATTTGCATATCTCACACCTCATTTGCATATTCTTGCATGATCTTGCTTTTGGAAAAGCCTTTTCTGGAAGCAAAAACATCCATGTAGATGGGTTCCTTCGAAAACAAGCCCCGTTTTCAAAAGAACGCTTCTTCCTGAAACAAAATAGGAAAAAGGGTTCTTTCAAAAAAAGGGTTTGCTTTCAACGGAACCCATCTACATGGCTATTTTTGCTTCTGGAAAAGGTTCTTCCAGAAGCAAGATTGCATGGGAATATGCAAATGAGGCATGAGCTATGTAACTCTGTGTCTCATCCGCATTTCTGATCTTGCTCATTTGCATTCTACTTCTGAAAGTGGAATGCAGTGTAGCAGCGGCCAAAATGTAGTTCACCCAGCTATTTTGAAATAGCATTTCCAGATACATAGGGCAATTCCAAAATAGTTCCATTGGAGCCCGTTATGGCTTATTCCAAAATTGCACTATTTTGATCTATTTTGACCTATTTCAAAAGAGCTTATTTTGAACTAGCAGTTGTGCCTCTTGAAGTGAGGTTTACTGACTGCAGAATATTGCACTATTTTGAATTTGTTTTGAAATAGTGTGTGCATAGTGCAGATGACAGCAAAGTTATTTCAAAATAACCGCTTTTATTTCAAAATAATTCTGTAGTGCAGATGTAGCATTAGTGCCTGGCATGCAGGTATGAGGTAAATTCACAGCCAGATTGTTGTGAACCAAGTGTTCACATAGGCAAGACCAAAGGCTTATCCACAAACACAGATGCCTCCCATTTATGCACACAACCTAGTAATAAATAAGAATAAATCATTTTGGTAGCAAAAATTGGAGCTGACAGTATAGTGTATTATATATGATACTACTAAACTTCAAGACTGTTTAAGAATGTCTTCTCGATAACATCACTAGAAATCTCAGAATTTACACCAGTGTGAAATCCATCTGAAGGAGGCCTACTACTAATACTTAAGCCTTGTACTCTGAGTGGAGCAAAAATCCTCTACAAGTCTCCTCCACTTCACTCTGTCTTGAGACAAAACTTCTAGCTGACTCCAGAAGTACCCCAGTTGTCCTTCAGTTTCAGTAGATCTTTTCCATCTTGTCCAAGGTCTTCCTCTTTTGCATTTTCCTTTTCGGTTCCATTTGAGAGCTTGGCAGGCTGTGCTGGATGGTGGTTTTCTGTGAGTGTGGCCTATCCATTCCCATTTTCTTTTCGTGATTTAAATACCAAGTGGTTCTTGTCCTGCTCTCCTCCCAAAGCTCCTCATTTGTAACAAAGTCATACCATCTGATGTGAAGGATGTACCTCAGGCATCAGTTTATGAATATCTGTAGCTTGTGAGGTGAAGACTTTTTAGTAGGCCAGATCTCGCATCCATACAAGAGCACACTTCACCTTTGTGTTGAAGATCCAGTTTCAACTTCACAGATATTATTTGTGAACTCCATATGGGATGGAGAGTCTTGAATGCAGCTGTTGCTCTCCCTATCCTGGCATTGATATTCCTCTCTGTTCTTCCATCTCTGCCCATAATACTCCCCAAGTAGGTGAACTGCTCCACATCTTTCAGGTCATCTCCTCCCAGTTTGATGATGATGTTGTTGGGCTGGTTGATCCTCATTGTCTTGGTCTTTCCCTAGTTAATGCTCAGTCCAGTCACTGAGGCAGTTTTATCTCGTGTTCTGACCTTTTCTTCCATGATTTCTTGTCAATGTGAAAGGAGAGCGACATCATCAGCAAAATCAATGTCCTTCAGCTGTTTGAAAAGTGTCCACTGAATGCTTTGTTGATGACCATCTGTTGTGCTGTTAATAATCTAGCACACAGTGATCAAGAACAGGGAAGTTTACAATAGGCACCCTTGTTGCACTTTTGAGAGTATGCTGGAGGATTATGTCAAGACACCATTGTGAACAACTTGGCATGTTGAGGGTTCATATGTTGAACAGATCCACTTAATAATTTTGGATGGGATGCCATGGTGTTGTCGCAGTTTCCACAAGGTGTCTTTATCGATGCTGCTGAAGGCTTTTTCAAGGTCTAGGAAGGTTATATAAACGGGGGAATTCCACTCAATCAACTGTTCTATGATCACTCTGAGAGTTATTTGGTCAGTACAAGATCTCTCACTTCAGAAGCTGGCCTGTTTTTCTCTGAGGAGTCTATCAATTTCTGTCTTCATTCTCTCCAAGAGAATCCTATTAAACACTTTTCCTGGAATAGACAGTAATGTGATGCCCCTCCAGTTCTTATATTCCTTCTGATTGCCTTTACTTTGAAGCTTGATAAGGTAGCCACATTTCCAGTCTTGTGGGATCTCTTCAGTGTCCCAAATTTTCCGAAATAAATTATACATTATGTAGACTGATGTCTCACTCTCTGCCTTGATAGCTTCTGCCAGGATGTTGTATGGACCAGGTGCATTTCGGCTTTTCAGGTGGGCAACAGCTTTTCTGATTTCTTCTTCTGTAGGTCTGTTTCTTTTAATGTGCAGAGGTATATTTGCAGGTGGTAACTCAGAAGGTTCAGCAGCAAGTGTTCCTTCCATCTACTGGGCTGCTAACTTGGGTTTGTTAGCATATGCTCCTCCTTATCCTGTAGTGGCTAATCCACTGTGCACCGTGATCCAGCTAGCTTCTGTATGATGCTGTACAGCTCTTTCAAGTTTCTATGTCCAGTAGCTTCTTCCACTTGTTGAGCAAAGTTCAACTTGTCCCATTTTACGGCTTTTTTAACTTCTTCGCTGGCTTCTGAATACAGTCGCTGAGCTTCCACCTTGGCTGCTATTGTTTTGCTGTTGTTGACTGTTGCTTTTCTGTCCTTTTGTTCCTTCACTTTTCTCAGAGTTTCTGCTCTTGAGCTTGAACTTGAGTTTCACCAGACCACTGCTTGGGTTTCACTGGACCACCACTCAGAAAACCAGATTGATCATATATGTATCAGCAGTTCTTTCAGAAGATTGATGGAGGACGTCTGCTCTAGAAGAGGAGCAGATGTAAGTTCAGACCACCTTTTGGTGACGATAAAACTGAAGAAGCCCTAATGAACCTTTTTCCAGGAACTAATTATCAGAACAAATTAGTCTGTAATGCTGCATTTTGCCTTTTCCTTATTCTATTTTCCCTAAACAAGTAGAAATGTTCCTATTTTCAAGGTAATTAAAATATTTCATTATTTTAAAAGATGATCAGTATCCTTCAGGAAGTAAAAGCTTCCTTTAACTAACTTGAATTTCTCCTTGCACCTGAAAAAGAGTCACTGAGAATATCTAAACAAACCAGCTCAGACCTCATTATAATCACTTCAGTTGTGACTTCAAACAGTGCAAATGAGCAAATATAAACATACAAAGTACTATCATTCATAGTCTGACTACCTGAAAAACACTAAAACAATTAAGAGTGAGATGCTACAGGGAACAATTTAGGTAAAAGAGCTTTTATGTGACATACCACATAAAATACACATTTTTGGAACTCATTTCTCCTGATTATTTTTACTGCTTGGTATTGTGACATACTTTTCATGTACTTGAAAAGAGCTTAGTCATGGGACTCATCAGTGATAATTAACTGTCAGCAAAATGTAAATCTCCTGGGTTCAAACAAGAAACATGAAAACACACACAGGGTTTTCATTTGGAGAGCAGAAGGGAAGAATGAGTTGGTGGGGTTTTTTTTGTCTTGGGTGGGTGACAATGGCAATCTGGCATATATAGTTTTACAAGAAAGCAGAACACTTGGGTAGTCAATTTTTGAGACAAGAAACCATTTTTTCAAGGTATCAGGAAAGTACAGAATTTCTCTCAAAATGTAATAAAACTAAACAATGAGGGCTTGATCTTGCCAACATGACTAGACTTTATGCTTACCTAGTATGTTTAAAGCTTCCTCATAGAAGCACAAGGCCCAAGGGTAGTGGTTTAAAGGACCAGGAAGCCTGGCATAGTGCTTTTCAATTTTAAATGCGGTAGTATAATTCAAGGTTGGCAGACCAGCTGGCTGAAACCTTCATGCAGTATAGGTGAAGGTAATTAACATGCTGACACCTGGGATTGAGCACATCAGCAGTGGTTGCATTCACAGTGAAGTAGTGTACAGGACATCCAAGTTGGAGAACTGAGGGGGAAAGCCTTTCCAAGGCTACATCTTCACTACAGAGTTATTTCGAAACAACAGTTGTTATTCTGAAATAACTTTGCTAGTGTCTACACTAGACACACATTATTTTGAAATAAATTCAAAATAGCAGGTGTATTATTTCCAAATCAGTAAACCTCACTGCAGTAGTAATAACGCCTATTTTGAAACAGGTGCTATCAAGACATGGAATAAGGCTAGTTGGAAATAAGCCATAATGGGCTCCAATGGCTTTATTTTGAAATAGTGCTATGTGTCCAGAACGGCTATTTTGCAATAGTTGGGTGCTATTTTGAAACGCACGTTGCATGTAGCTAGCTAGGTCTACACTCCCCCTCCCTTTTGGAAGGGGCATGTAAATGCAGCTGATTGAAAAAGCTAATGAGGCACTGATATGCATATTCAGCACCTCATTTGCATAACAGCAGCCACTCGCCACGTTGAAAGTGCTGCTTTCAAAATGCAAAATAGCCATGTAGATGAGGTTCCTTTGCTAGGAAGCCCCACTTTCTCAAGCACCCTTCTTCCCAAGTTGTCTTTAAAAGAAGGCATCGTTTGTGAAATGGGAGGAAATGGGAATGGAAGAGCACTTTCGAGAGGAGGGCCTCATTATTTCAATTTACTTTTGAAAGAACGCTTTTTTGTGTGTAGATGCTCTGTGGAATCTCTCGAAACAGCCCTTCTCTTTTGAAAAATCTTTCAAAAGAACTTGCTAGTGTAGACGCAAGCTAAATGTAGCTCAGTAGTTCAGATTGTACTTTGGGCAATGTCATAACAGGTAAATATTAATGTCATTTACAGATGGGAAGCAAGAGGCAGACTAGTTCTGCTGTTATAGTTGAAGATTTTTGAGTCGTTTCTGTTACACCTGCACCTCTCCCGAGGCTCTTGGTTTAGCAGCTTTTTCTCAAGAGGTTTTAGTGGATTATCTGTGCATGACTGTCTTGAGCATTTCTGCACACTCCTTTGATTTTCTCTGCCTTTATTGCTCACTGGTTGAAGACCTATGATGACCTATAAAATGCAGGTTATCCCTGTGGATCCTGATATTGCATTTCTTTAACCGACTGTACAGTTTGTGAATCATTAGTGGGAGGCATTCCCTCCCACCAAGGATAAGTGTGGTGTCTCTGCAGTGTTTCCAACCTGGGTTAGCTTCTGCATTAGGGACTGTCTGTACTGTGCAGCTTTCAGCAAAAAGTCTGTGTGGACTCTGCCTTGCCGCTAGAGACCAGCATGTGTGAATGCTATTTGTTGGCACATTTGCCAACACAATACTTGCCTCCACCCCAGTGAGGCTGTTTCATTTTGTCAGCAGGCGCAAAACAAAGCAGAACTCACACTTTCTCTTGCCATAGTAAAACCTTGTCATTCACAGGGGACAGGGGCAGGGTTTAAGCACCTGTGAACAGCAAAAGTTTTGGTGGTCAAGTGCAAGTGTAGACACACCCTCAAACTCACAACTTTCGCATGGTAGTACCTGAATTCTACCACTGGCCTGCCTGTTAGCTCAGCCATTTAATTTACTTCAGGCTAGAGCATGGCACACAATTTCTCAGTCCACATGCAATTATTTTTAAAGGAAAATGCCTATAATTTTGCTCAGCTCAGACACCTGAAAGTTCAAAATGGTAAAAAGCATTTCATACCACAAATAAAGTATTATGTGTATTTGAAAACAATATACGTAATTACCTCTGACATTTCTGAGCCTAGATGGAGATGCCCATTATGCTTAAAAGGTGACATCATTTATGGCATTGGTACTATGTGAACCTTATGTATAGGACTGCAAACTTTTTCTCTAATCTGCTTTATTGATGTCATAGCAATCAGGATGACACATGAATGTGCGTATATGCATGTGAGTGTGTGTGTGTATATATGACAATTAAAATGTTTATTTTTGTCAAGACTGCAGTGTTTTATGAGTGCTCAGGATCAAGCACTTTGATACTTCCTTCTACACTGTCCATCTTAAAAATGAAGTCATTTCATCAATAAGACACCCTGCCCCATCAACTGGACAGGGGAATAGAAGAACCATGCTATTTTCCTGTGTGAAAGCATGTAATGTCTATTCACCTTTCAGTGGATGTTGGCCTCGTTTCAGATAACAAGTTTCTTCTTCCAACCTGTACAAAGCGGCATCTTCTGATTTTTCATAGCAAGTCCAGCGCTGTGTGAATGAACCAGACACTAAAGCCACCACCCATAATCTAAATCTCCTGAATCTGAAGAGCCAGTGTTCACAATATACAAGGTGAAGAAAATGCTGACATTAAGGATCTGAGTTTGCAGACCCAGTTCACACAAAGGACCTTTGACTGTAAAGAGCGAGTACAATCTTCAGGACACCAATGGACCTGGTCTAAGTCTAAAATCAAACACATCTATAAGGTTCTACATATCTATAAAACACTATGCTCCATCTGCTGGTGCAGCAGATTCAGGAAGTATGGGGAATTTGCCTATTGCTTTGTTGATATCAGTGTGGTGATTAGTGCTAGTTCATTAGCAAATGATAAAGTATCATGCAATGTGTATTTCAAGCAAGAATTCTGCACTGAATAATCCAGAAAAACAATTTGTCAGAACAATGGGGGCAAAACAAGTTTTCTCACGCATACATAAACTTGTCTCAAGCCAACACAGAATACTGCAGACTGCATGGTAAAAGAACTATATTAAGAAAATATAATACAAAGTTTACATTTGAAGAGTGGCCAATATTACTGGCATAGAAAGTATATAAATACTGCATACACATGAGGTGGTTACTGATAGCTGACACATCAGTATTAAATTAATTCACCTGTAAAGACCAGAATAAATTCTAGCTCTATTTCACACAGACAACATGCTTTAGAGCACAAGAAGTAAAATGATAACACATTTTTCTCATATCATAACATACTATCCAGCCAAGAGAGATTGTGCAGTTTAGTACATATGAGGTGCAACATATCGGACATTTTTGTTAATAATCATAGCTAATCAAGAAAGAATTTTTAGAAAGAAATCAATAAAATATCTCCTTGAACGTATACAGCCCTGCACTGCCCTGCTCTGTATACTCATTTGTCTGATTTCTACTCAGATTTAAACTTATGTTAACTTCTTTGACTACAAGGAACGTTGTATCTTAATGGTGAGGGCTGATCTCAAAATTAAAAATTAAGCCTAATAGGGTAGATCTCAAAATTTAGAACAGCAAAATACATGTTAAGAAATTTTGTTTGTTAAAAAAACCTATCACATGGCCAAATTTAATGCCTACATAAGTCAGTGCTTATAGAAGTCAGTTACATCAACAGGATTGTATAGGATGTTTTGGTGCCTTTTCATTCACTTTTGAACCATTAGATGGGCCATTTTGTTTACAACTTAATATCTGATCTTAAGTAGCCCAGTCATACACTAGAACATGTGGCTCATATAAAACATGAGGCCTACATTTACAACATTTATGGAGTTTTTTTGTCTTCTCTGTGTATTTCTACCTGGAGTGGGTACAAGGAGAGAAGGGGAGAGATGTCCTTGGAAAATTCATGTGCACAGACACTTGGGAGGGAAGCTCTCTTGCTGCCAGACATGCAATTCTTTCTAAGTGAACTTGTTCAGGCTATGTATTGGACATGGGGATTCCTGCAGTTCTAAATATGCTATCTGTACTAGGGTCTGGGAGCTTATGGCTAAGGAGACACTTGTCTTTCCTGCTCCTGTCTCCCTCCTTTCAGGGAACAAGCTTTATATGCTAAAAAGTATTTATGCACAGCAGTGTTTTACACAGAGAGATGTGCCAGATTCAGAATATCCACTGCTTGCAGGCACTGTCAGTCACATCAGGCTACATTATATAACACTGAATAACAGTGTAACCTGACAAGATAGATCATCGTAATGATGGGTCAGCTCTCCTAAAAATCCTAAAGCAAAAAACCTCTCCAGATGTTTGAAACTAGTGTTGATAGAATTTCCCTAGGTTTTAATTTTTTATGCATTTCTAACTCAGGAAAATGAAAAAGAACTGAACTTTTATACATTTTCTCCAACTGAATAGCAAAGCAGAGATGTCTGTAACTGTGACTATTGTGAATTTCTGGTTGCTTTTTCAAGAATAAAGAAACCCAAGAGTTGGTTTTGAAGATGGCACATGTCTTGTTAAATTCATGTTATGCATGAGGAAAACACTCTTAACCGCATTAGGGTCCTAAATGTTACCTCTCGTGTTGCAAACCAGTCATAAGATTCAGGAATTTATTTTTATTTGGGGTAACAGGAAAGTTCCAGAGATCCTTCCTGAATTACCAAGGTTCAGTCTTGTCATGATTGCAGCACAGAGACTTTATTAATGTTTGCAAAACATTTTGATACCCTCCGTTGATAAGCAAACCCAGAAAGAAGTTTATGGTTAAGGCACTGAATTTAAACTCAATAGATCTGGCTCTGCCACAGACTTCATGTGAGAACTTGAACAAGCCATATAATCTCAATCTGCTTTTATGATGAAGCTATGAAATGAGGACAGATATATTTGTGCACCTCGCAGGGTGTAGCATAAATTCACTCTCACGCACCAGGTGCTCAGATCCTGGGGCAACAGGATTCATAGACAGTAAGTATAGACGTAAGTACCAAAGTGCCACAAGAAAGTAGCGAAGCAAAATCTATTATAGCACAGATTCCCTGGCCGTGGTTTAATGAAAGGCTCCCTGTGGTAGAGTGCTCACCCTCACAAGTGTAAAAAGGATTAACCAGAGCAGGCAGTAGGTGACAGATTGCAAGGAATGGCCAATCCAGACCCACCAGGCCAAGATCAATTGCTGCTGGGAACTCAAAGAGTGAGGATTGTAACTCTGGCATGCTACAAGAATTGCAGTACCTTGGACAGAGCAACTGCCACCAGGGACTCAGGGAACAGGAGAGCTCCTGGCTGGCTGCTAGGACAGAGTCTAGGGCAGGGGTTTGCAATCTGCAGCTCTGGAGCTGCATCTGGCTCTTCAAGGACTTCTTTGTGGCTCCTGATGCTATGACTACAAAAGTAGGAAAAAAACCCTCCTGATTATTCTCAATAAACAGTCAATATTTAAAAGCCCAACAATGAACAACTCGTATCTAAATAGCAAAGGATATGTGGTTTTTTAAACATTGGATAACTCCCCCTTTAATAAAAAAGCAGTCCAGTAGCACTTTAAAGACTAACAGAATAATTTATTAGGTGATGAGCTTTCATGGGACAGACCCACTTCTTCAGACCATAGCCATACCAGAACAGATTCAATATTTAAGTCATAGAGAACCAAAAACAACAATCAAGGTTGACAAATCAGAAAAATATTATCAACATGAGCAAATCAGAGAGTAGAGAGGCAGAAGGTGAGGCAGGGGTTGGGCGGGAAGTCAAGAATTTACTTGAAGTCTGTCCAATATACAAAGCACACCAGTCCTGGAACTTTTCCTTGCAACAAAGCCCATTACCAACTTTGTCCACATATCTATTCTGGAGATACCATCACTGGACCTAACCAGGTTATTCACAGAATCATGGGGACATTTGCGTGTTCCTCAACTAACATCATATATGCCATCATGTGCCAACAATGCCCAGATGCTTTGTATATTGGACAGACTTCAAACTGTCTTAGACAAAGAATTAATGGGCACAAAACAGACATAAAAACACTCCTGATACACAAACCAGTTGGTCAACATTTTAATGGAGTGGGCCATTCTGTTAATGACCTGAAGGTTTCCATCTTACTGAAGAGGAATTTTCACAACAGATTGGAAAGAGAAGCTGCTGAACTATCTTTTATATTCAAATTCAACACATTAACACGTGGTTTGAACTGGGATGTGAATTTTCTAGGTCATTATAGGGGTTCTTTTGCACACTTGGCTTAATCTAATTCTTGACCCCCCCCCATCCCTCTATTCTCTGATTTGCTCACCTTGATAAAAGTTTTCTGATTTGTCAACCTTGATTACTATTTTTGGTTCTCTGTGCCTTAAATATTGAGTCTGTTGTGGTATGGCTACGATCTGAAGAAGTGGGTCTGTCCCACGAAACCTCATCACCTAATTAATTATTTTGTTAATCTTTAAAGTGCTTCTGGACTGCTTTTTTGTTTTGATTAGTATGCAGACTAGCACAGCTTTCTCTCTGTTACTATCCCCCCTTTAATGTGTACAGCACACTGTGGGATATGATACTGTATCTGTGTTTTCATTGCATTGCTAATAAAATCTTGATTTTGGAAAGGAAGCTTGTGGTTGGGAACAGTGGAGTGGAGTCCTCCAAGTAGCTTAGAGGAGGCTCAATGAAGAACCCTATTCAGGTTCAGCAGGCTCAGCTAAGAGGGTTTTCAGCAATGAATCTAGCCTTGTAGCCTTGCATGAGAGAACTATCTATCAATCGTTCTGAAGAAAAGGAGCTGAACTGATAGGGAACAAAGATGGAGACTAGAATTGAAGACAGATGTCTGTGCGTTCCCAAAGAAACACAAAGCACTTTCTGGCTCACTGCCTGGAGCTTGCTGGAGAAGTGGCTTATGGAACCACATACATAATTTAATGAAAATGCTTTGTTAGGTTTCAGGAATTAAAAATAATCAATAACAAAAGGAGGAGGGGAGGAAAAGAAGGAAGAAGACTCAGCTGAATCAACTCACCAGGAGAGCAAGAGATGAAAGTGAACCACTCCTGTACTAGGATGCTAAGGATTGATGAAAAGTTTTAAAAACACTGAAGGAAAGAAGTGTTGCAAGATCCATTTAAAGTCTGTCCTAATGCTCTTTCAAGATCAGAGGCTCCAGGAGAGAGGGAAAAGTAAGTGTTAATTGTCTTTTTTTGTGTTGGGATTTTCCAGGCAATGAGTAAAATTGCCAGGTCCGACAGTGTTATATATTGGTGTAGTTTATGTGTATACACCAGTCGTGTAGTGCAGGCTGATGCAAGGGACTGAGTGGGCACTATAACTCAATTTCGTTTTTCCCCCACATGTTTTTGGAAAGATTAATGCAGGGAATCATGGAACTCGAAGGAATCGCGAGAGGTCGAGGAGTCCAGTCCCCTTCACTCATAGCTAGACCAAGCACCATCTAGATCATCTTTGACAGGTGTTTGTCTAACCTGCTCTTAAAAATCTTCATTGATGTGATTCCACGACCTCCTTAGGTAATTTATTCTAGTGTTTAACCACGTTGACATGTGACATACAAAAGGAGTTACTGAGGGAACTTGGTTAATACACCATTGAAACAGAAATGAACATGGCAGTAGTATACAAAGGTCTTCAGAAAAAAGAACGTGGCTTGCAGCAGAACTTTTGCTGGTACAGCATTCTAATGTAGACAGGGTCTGGCCCCAACTACCACCAAGTCTCCTTTAAAGTAGTCTGACAGTATCAAATGGATATTAAGAGGAGGAAAATGGAACAGATGAAAATTACATTTGTCCCCAATGTAAAGTCCTTTCACACTGCCAGTGTGTTACTAAAAGGATCACAGAGTAAATGAGACTCGGCTTTTAACACTGCACAATATATCTTTCTTGGTGGTCACTCTATAACAAGTAGGGTGTCTTCTTGTCACCCTTCTATTTGTGAGTCTGTTGACGGCTGACCAGGCTGATTCTGTAGCTGCAAGGCTTATTACAGAAGGGGCAGGTAGCTGTTGGAGGGGTTTGGGGAAGATTGATGATCTTTTCTTCTTTTCTGCCTGTCCTCATTTGCACTGCAGTGGGACTGCTCAAGTTGATGCTGCACTTTTTCCTGTGTGCCTTCAGCATGTGCTTACATTGCTTCCTCTGGTCCTCAGCAGTCTTCTGTCCTTCCTTCAACTCTGAAAACAATCAGAGTTTTGGGTGACACAGATCAGACATTCAAACCACATGACAGCCCAATGAAGCTGTCGGTGAATGATAATGACTTCAGTGCTGGTCATGTTCGACTCTTCCAGGACTCCAGTGTTTGTGTGGTTATCCTCACAGGAGATATTTAAGATTCTCCTAAGGTGGCATTGATGGTATTATTCAAGTGCCTTTAAGTGACACTTTTATGTTGTCCAAGTTTCACGTATGTATAGTAGCATTGGAATAACCACTGCATGGTATGGTATACAAGGAGATTTGCCTTGGCATAAATATCCTGGTTTTCAAAGACCCTTTGTCTCAGGTGGGCAAAAGCAGAGCTTGCACAGCTCAGATGATGCTGGATTTCCATGTCCATGTTGACTTTAGTAGAAAGATGACTTCCGAGGAATAGGAAATGCTCCATATTTTCTACCAGGCCTCCATTGACTTCTTTAGAAGGTACATGAGATTGTCACATTGGTGAGGGATGGTGGAGCACCTTGGTCTTTTTCACTTTCAGAGTGAGGCTGAGATTCTCATATGGTTTGGTGAAGGTGCTTAAGACAGTCTGAAGGGCTCTGGGAGAAAAGGCAACAACAATATTGTCATCCATGCATTAGAGCTCCGTGATCAAGGTCATGGAAGCCTTGCTTTTAACCTCAGTCTCCTGAGACTGAAGAGCTTCCCATTCATTCTACATACAATCCTCACGTCATTTGGAAGCTTGCCATAAGGCAAAGATGCAGAACAGCGATGTGGCAATGATACAGCTTTGTTTGACTCCTGTTTTGACCTGAAAAGGGTCACTTTGGGATCTGCTGTTGCTCAATACTGTGGCACTCATGTTGTCATGAAGCAGCCTCTGATGCTAATAAAGGAGTCAAAGAGTAAATGAGAATCAAGTCCTAATACTGCACAGTATATTTTAGGTATATTATGGTTGGTCTTTACACCGTTTCTATTCCACATTGCAATAAAATCACTCTTGATTTACACTGATGTAAGTAAGTGAAGAATAGGCTCACTACATATAAACTTGAGCCATTCCAAGCCATCAGGTAAATAACAGAGGCCTCAGGTGTTAGATTTTGGATTCCTTATTCCACTCAGGCTATGTCTACACTAGGCAAAGTAAGTCCACTCCAAGTACACAATTCTAGCTACAGCAATTACATAGCTAGAATTGATGTATCTGTGCTTGGCTTAGTTGGCCATCCCCACTGAAGAAGTCTGAGGGGAGAGTTCCTCTCACTGACATCCCTTACTCCTTGCATCTTGCGAGGAGTACAAGGGTCGACTGCGGCCCCTGAGGTCAGGTTTGTGCATTCGTACCAGATGCATTAAATTGAACCGCAGAAGACTGAATCACTCAAGCAATCTTCCAGACTAATGTAGATTTAGCCTCAGCTTCACTAGGATGCGTGCCTGAGAAGAGCAGTTCCTGACTTTGAATTGAAACAGGATCATTTCTGGTCTGAGCAAAAATCCCAGAGTCTTATACTAGTCCAGAATCTGGTTTGACGAGCTCTCCCAGGAATTTTGATTCCACGTGCATGCCATGGCTGTCATGTGGTATCTGATCCTAAAGAAAAGGATTAAGAGATCTCATTGAGACCTGATCAGAGGTTTATGAATTCATGCAGAATTCACTTGTCTTTCTATGACCTCCAACAATAGACAGTATTACCAGCACATACAGTGTTTGCTGTAAGCTCAGTAGAGATTCAAATACCACTCACCAGAGCTCCCACAGGTAGGTTTGGTTTCTATGTGGTGCACATGTGTACATGTCTCAGTGAACCAAAATTGTATTCTGCTTGTGGATAGAGAAGGTTAGAGGGAACATTGCGTATAAATGTGATAAATGTATTGGTCTTGGGTAACATGTTAGGTTGCATATTCATCATGTTCTGCAGCCCTAATCATCACAAAATTGCTCATTGGGTGTTTTCCCAACCTATGGGCAGCCATCACCCAGCCACGTGGATACCTTTAAGAGACTCTGGCAAGAGCTAGTTGGAAGCCATTGCTTTCTGATGCAGAGACCCGTATCCCACAATCCTGATAAGAACATAAGAACATAAGAATGGCCATACTGGGTCAGACCAAAGGTCCATCGAGCCCAGCATCCCATCTGCCGACGGTGGCCAATGCCAGGTGCCCCAGAGAAGGAGAACAGAAGACAATGATCAAGTGATTTATCTCCTGCCATCCATCTCCTGCCCTTGTTCTGAAGGCTAGGGCACCATACTTTATCCCTGGCTAATAGCCATTTATGGACCTAACCTGCAAAAATTTATCAAGCTCTTTTTTAAACCCTAATAGAGTCCTGGCCTTCACAGCCTCCTCGGGCAAGGAGTTCCACAGGTTGACTGTGCGCTGTGTGAAGAAAAATTTCCTTTTATTTCCACAGGAACTCAGACTTCTGCCAGACTCCTTGGCTCAGAGAGATCAGCGTGCACCATGGGCCATTCTCTCATATCCTCTGAAAAGGTTGGAGAGGTTCTTGCCACGTTGACAACTTCCTGGGCTTTGATTGGCCTGACAGGCAGTCCGAATGAGCCTGGCATGATCAGCCACTGAGCTGTCTGTCTAATCATTCTTGTCCATCTGTCTTCAGCATTACAAATCTATCACAAAAGATTTTGGTTCTGCTGAAGAGTAAGAAGCTGCAGGTCCACAGACAATCCTCAGCCCAGCCTTTGGGGAAAGCCTGTCTGATTGTCCATCTTCCCCACCTTCTAAGGAAAAGCAGCCAAACAGAGCTGCTGTAGGAGGCAGGCAGAGTTCTGACCCCTACCTACAGAATCCAGAGGAGATTATAGGCAAAGACTATAGTGGCTCTGCTCCCTTCTCCCCCTGCCCTCCTGTGGAAAATGTGTTGACGTCTTGCTGCTCCCCCATCTTCCCTCTCCATTGTCACAACACCTGCCTGTGAAGGGAGATACAGTGAAGAACCCCTGCAGATACCCTCTTTCCAGGCATGGGATGGGTGAGAAGGCCCCTGGTGCTGCAGGGGGAGCAGAAGGATTCTGTGTGGGCAAGGGACAGTTTGGGGGTAAGTGGGCAGAACTGATTCGATGGCAAGGTGAGTGCATCATTAACTGCTGGGCAATGAAAGGGGGAGATGTAAGACAGTGTGGGAGAGGGTGAGCACAGAATTCCTGAATTTGAATATTGGAGCATTGGGGTAAGATGGAAGCTCTGCACCAGCAGGCAGCATATTATACTAACCTCTGTCATTGGACCTTAGTAGGGTATTGCAGCAACAGCCAAAGTCAACTTACTATGTCAATGCAGGAGACTTGGCAACACAGAAGCTGCCGTATACACATTGCAGTTTGACAGGGAAATTTAAAAAAAACAAACAATAGAGACAAAAGATAATTGGATAAACTTAAAAAAACCCAAACAAGCTCCGAAACTCATGATTTTGGGGTCTCTGATTCATGATTGTTGAGCATTTGGGATTGGCAATCTGTGTACAGTTTCTTGCCACTTACTGTACACCATGTGGAAGTATAAGATGTGACATTGTACATAAAAGAGTTACATTGTAAAAAGAAATTAAATCACACTATGACACAATGTTACTTCTGAGCTCAAGAAGGGGAAGTTACATTGATACTGTGTGTAGGAATGTAGGGTGGGTTTGGATGGAGCCAGGTGTGCCTGGGAAAGCAGAAACCAGAGCAGTAGATGCTAGACAGTAATTAATTAAGGTAACCAGAGAGTCATTGGCAGGGGATTGCTAAGGGTGATATGGAAATGAAGGTACATAACTGGTCTCAGGGACTATATGGGGTGGGTGTGTGTCTGGTTTTTTTCCTTTTTTTCCTTTGTCTATTAACTTGCCTTCTTGATCTGTATAAATTAAGAGACCTGAGCCCTGGGAGGGGACTCACTTTTCTAAATGTATTAGCAGAGCAGCTTTGCTAATAAACAGAGTGGTCTGACAAATTGTGAGTCTTGAGTCTAACTTTGACAACCAGAATTAATATTTACATTTGTATAATATTCTGGGTCTAATTCATCCATGGAGACAGGAGCTTTCATCTGAAGCCCCTGCTTCCATAGCAGCAACTGAACTAAAATAAGACATTGCACCCAGGCAAGGCAGGTGGCATTACTGTTGCTGTCCTTTGGTGTGGGGGGGGGTCAGTTACAAGAGAAAAAACATTAGCAAAAGTTTTGCAGGGCTCCAGAAGAGACTTGCGTTGGGAGTAGTGCGCTTCAGCCAGACTTGCCTCCTTCTCTTTCCTCTGCTTATCCAAACTCTTGCGCTAAGTAATGAATACACATCGACACCAGCCTGTTCACATCATTTTCGCATGTGTTGCCCCAACATATTGGGAAAAGGGCCAAGGATATTTAGAAGGGGAAGATAGAAAATGTAAAAAAGTCCTGTACAGCCAGAAATCTCTTGGGACCTCAGCATGCCCTCGCAAGCAGCAGTGCTGGTGGCATAACTGGCAAGAAAGCCACCATAAATGGTAAAGTCCTTAATAATCAATGTTAAGTCAACTGGCAGCAGGCTCTGGGCATGCCAATCAAAAACAGTTTACTTAATTCTGCTATTCTCCCCACACTGCAGCTGCCATACGTTTAGTAATGTAAAATGCTGTGTTTTGCTCATGGTTTTCCATGCAGTCCTGTTCTCATCAAGACTAATGTCATAATTCCTATTGATTCCAGAGGTACAGTGTCAGGCTCCAGTGTAACCACTCCAGTGGGATCAATTCAGTTTTAGAATGCGTCTGCTTGGACAGACCTAGCAAGCTCGTGAGCATTTATATAGTTACATTTGTGATGCGTTAATCTCTAGTGTAGACAGTAGGCGTGGAGGCTTTATTTTTGTTGCTATCTAGTGGAACAAGTCACCAACAAATCAACAGTGTGTCTCCCTGGACTAAACTGTCTATGAACATTTCATTAAATGGTTCCATGCATGGAAGTGAAAGTCTAATCTTTCGGCCAACAACATTCTTCAGACACACATGGTACTATGCCATACAATACACACGTCTCCAGGCCAGCACAGTAGCATTTACACAGCTGAATTCCATGTATATGTGGCTATACATCTAAGTCCCTATGGACCAAGTTACTTAAGTACATGCCTCATTTAACACCACTGCGACGACTCTCTCACTAAAATTTATCTATGTGCTAAAGCACTTTGGTTAATCAAGGCCACAAAGAATAAGTTTTAGCACAACAATTGTCCTCAGACAAAGGTAGATCATTACAAATATATTTGATCTTACACAAAAGGAGATCCCAGACCATTAAAAGTCTCTTTGGGATACAGACATTGCAGTCAGAGAAAGGAACCACATTCTAAGGGCCTGACCTTACAAAGTGACGAGCACCTCTTGAAACTTGAGCTTAAAAGGGAGGTGAGGACTTCAGCACTTTATGGGAGCTACTTGACACCTTGCAGCCTCTTTTTGGGGCTTCACTCCTCTCTAGGCACTTAAGCTTCTGTTTTCAGTTACTTAGATCTCCTTCAAAAATTCTCCTTTGGGAATAAACTCCCCAGGCTTTGGTTTAGCTGAAAAGTAAATATTGTGATGCATTTTAAATATAGCTCTGGTTAGGTGGTTTTGGGTTCATTCAAAAAAGGCGGGGGGGGCACGGGGAGATTTTGCCCTCTCTACAGCTCTTGGGGTAGGTGTATCCATACACAAATTGTTAATTCAACCAACTAGCCAACCTACTAACTTTTCCAAATACTGCCAGGGACTCAGAAAGGCAATATTATGTCCTGGAGTAAGTTTATCTTCATCCGCTGATTTATTAGGCTAGAAAATGGTAATTTCATATCTTCAGAAAGGAAAGATTCCCACATTACCACTGAACTAGAACACTTACTTTTAACCTTACACATCTAACTATGAAATGTCAAAGGAATATATCGGAAGCATTTACAAAGCCAGTGCCTGACCCAAAGGTCATTGAGTCAGTGGGCAGACTTCCACTGACTTCATTTTAGATCAGACCCTTATGCAGTCTCCCAGTACATGTGGTGCTATTTCTCTCCACTTGCCCATGGACAGTAGAGTGCAACTAACACTATTTTTGACTGTGTGCATTTGTGTGTGTAACTTATTTCAGTAACAGATGGTGAAACTGCCCAATAAAAGAATGGGAGCCAGACCCACAACTGGGCCGTGTCTACACTTGGCCAACATTTCGAAGGGGCCATGCTAATGGCCAAATCGGAAAATACTAATGAGGCACTGAAATGAATATTCAGTGCCTCATTAGCATGCTGCCAGCTGTGGCACTTCAAAAGTGCAGCGTTTCACTCGCACGCAGCTCGTCTACATGGGGCCCTTTTCAAAAGGACCCCGCCAACATCAAAATTCCCTTAGTCCTATCAGCTGGTGTTCTTGACTCCAGGGTGGGGGCTGGGCTTCAAGCACTCTCTTTCCTGGGATGAATGACCCTCTGTCCTTGTTCTCCACAGCTGGACCTGCTGCTGGGGGAGGGTGACTAGCATCCCCTGATGTGGACTCCCACTCCCACGGCCACCCGAGGCACCAGCAGTAGGTGAGTAAATACCGGTGCCAGCACATGGTGAAGCAACAGACAAATGCCACCTCATGCACCCCCTCAGCCTTCATCACTCAGCCTTTCTGCCTCCTCCACTTTTATTTCAAATTAGGGCTATTATGAAGATGTAGCCTGAGTAAACAAAGGGAGAGACGCCCTGTACAGACCAAAATGCAATGGCAGTACTTCCTGACAGGAGAGGGAAGTATAGTTTATGGGAAAGAACAGAGCAGAATCCATCAGAGTCCATAGCTACTCTGTGGAAAGTCATCAAAAATCCAGCAAGATGGACACAGAGGGGATTGCAGGAGAAAAATCACTGTCTGTGCCTGCTGAGTCAGAGAGGTCAGTTGCACTACCCCCTGGAGGACACAATAGATTTTATAAACCCCCTCCACAGGTGAATGGAATGTCAAATTGAAGACAGGTAAAATTCAGCCCTTCTGTTTTTAAGCGCTCCTTCTTATGGATAGTAGGAGAATGGAGTTGGCAGTGTCAGACTATTGTTCCAGAACCTTATACAACTACAGGGTTTTTTTTTTAAAGGCTAGTGCTTTAGATAACTGAACATGATGTTCAGAACTGACCTACTTTTCTATTGCAGAATTATGATTTTCACGGAAAGATTTTTATTACACATACTAGCCACTTCTACATGGAGCTGTCCTGGCAGCTCCATGCTAATTAGCAGTCTTGCAATTGCAAATGGCTACTCATTGGCATAACTGCATGGCTAATTAGCATAGCCTCATGAGATTTCATTCTTGGTGGTGGTGGGGGGGGCTGCTGGCAGTAAAGAGGCCATGTGGACATGCCTCTGCCCTCTAAACCCCCCTCTGGCTCCAGTCTCTTATCCCTGATAACAGGGGTGGGGGCTTAGCGGGCAGGGACGCATCCACACAGCCTCTTTACTGCCAGCAGCCTCCTCTGCCAAGAGCAAAATCTCATGCAGCTATGCTAATTAGCTGTGCAATTATGCTAACGAACAGCCATTTGCAATTGCAAGACTGCTTATCAGCATGGGGCTGCTGGGAGTACAGCTTCATGTAGACATAGCCACCCAGTCTTTTGATGCTAATTTTCACTTAATGTGTACAATCTCACCACTGCTTTGTATGCCAGATATATCAGTAGAGTTGCATTAAGGTTCTTATGAGGGAAGGTTACAACTTGATATCACCTTATGAAGTACACTAGGACAGCAGGGACTCAGCGAGAAATTCTGAAGTGGGCAGGTAGAATTTTACTTCATGTGTGACTTACAGAAATGCATCATCATTATTCCTCAGTGCCCCACTGTGGCCTATTACAAATGTGCACAGTGATTTTTAAACAGATGAGAAAAGAAGTCCACACCGAAGGAAATTTTTAATAAAATTCAAAGAAATAAAATGAAGGCAATAGAGATGCACACAGAAGAACACCGAGGATACAAAGGCTCCCAGACAGTCTCCTTGCTCATGGATTGTTTTGGATGTCACGTTTAGCAATTGCTGATAACTTGATAACCTCACAACCTATTTATAAAATAACAATCCGTCAACAGTTCTTCTAAAAATACATATTTACAGTGGCCACCAGGGGGACCCTTTGCACTATGTCACCTGTGCAACATGATCTAAAGATAGATTTATATCAGAGCTGCAGGATACTGTAGATTATATCTTCCATTTTTTCCTAACAGGCTTACCTGTGAATCCTGGCTGACAGTTACACACATAACCTGATGCTCTTTGATAGCTGAACTCTGCTGGCAGTTCTGGAATACGTCCATACCAGCACATCCAGGACCGCTCCACACATTCACTCTTGTAGAAGCATGGATTACTGCTGCACTCATTTACATCAATCTCACAGTGGGATCCTGCGTAGCCTGTGGAACAGAAATCAGAAGGTGTGTCCAGGAATATTGTGTCCAGTTTTGGGCCCCCCAGTATAAAAAGGATGTGGATTTGCTAGAGCAGGTTCAGCGAAGTGCAACAAAAATGATTAAGGGTCTGCAGCACAAGACCTATGAGGATAGGCTGAGGGATTTGGGCTTGTTTAATTTACAGAAGAGAAGACTTAGAGGTGATTTAATAGCAGCCTTCAACTTCCTGAAGGGGAGCTCTAAACAGGAGGGTGAGAAATTGTTCTCAGTGGTGTCTGATGGCAGAACAAGCAGTAATGGTCAGAAGTTGAAGAGGGAAAGGTGTAGGTTAGATATTACGAAAAACTTCTTCACCAGGCGGGTGGTGAAGCATTGGAATGCGTTGCCTAGAGAGGTGGTGGATTCTCCATCCCTTGAGGTTTTTAAGTCCTGGCTGGGATGACTTAGTAGGGGTTGATCCTGCTTGAAGCAGGGGGCTGGACTAGATGACCTCCTGAGGTCCCTTCCAGCCCTATGATTCTGTGATTCTGTGTGATTCTGTAAATCAGTCTTGCAAAACTTGAGTGTCTCCCTGGATAGGTAAGCCACTTAAAATGCATGTGACGTTTCAGTTCTCCAGAGGAAAAGATTGCTTCCAAGCTTCTAGTTTCATAATAAAATGCCTAAGAGAATACTAGTCCTCATCAAGAGTATATCGTTGTCAAACAATATACATGGCCTATGGGAGCATCCAACTTTCTCAATCTTAAAATACTGAGCACCCTGACCTATGGATAAATCCGGATACAAACTTTAAACCAGAACCTTAGATTTGAATGTCCTCTGAGGTTGAAAGGTACAGTTAACTTTTAAATGTTTTCTTTGCAACTGTTTTCTTTCTGATGCTGCATTATGGTTCCAAAAATCACAGCAAGAGGGGATATTTTCATGGTACTGACTAAAAGCAGGAAGTATTGTACTGTCAAATTAAGGAGAAAGATAATGTTTATAATATTTTTACAGAGCCAGAAAAGTATATATGTTTATAACAAGCATCCACATTTCAGGTGATTAGCTGAATGGAAACAAAGCCCATTACCGTTCCAACATTTCTCAGTTTTTATGTGCATGTTTGTTCAGTTAGTATTCTTTGTCCATTGGAAACAGCTGGCCTTCTTCAGCCACTGCTTTTTCTGTTTTATTGGTTCAGATTTTCCAAATACATCATTTACACATTGGTAATAAGCAAGGAGCAGATGCAGCTGGACTAGATGGAAGAGAACTGAAATTCTAAAAGCTCTCACAGAAGGGGGGAAGTAAGAACCCTCAGCTTTATCTCAATGCCAGACCAAATGCTCACTGATTTCTAAAGTGAAGGCGCATATTAAAAAAAGGATGGTGGTCCTGTGATTAAGGCGAAGGACTGAGAAACAGGAAATGTGCTCTTGGCTTGGCTACAAACTTTGTAAGAGCGTAGGTAGGCTAAATAAATTCATATGTTTGAAGTGATTTTAGTTCTTTGACTGTAAGGTGCTATGGCATTGCAAAGACTTGTTATTCCTGAGACTTCTGCATAATTGTGAGCATTCTGTTTAACTGATGCCTTTCTAAAGCAACTATCACCTTATTGTCTGTACTCCCACTGCATTGTAGTAAACATGAAAACAATTTACTTGCATGCAGACAAACCACAATGAATATCTCTAAAAGCTAAAATGTCTCCAACCTAGCTGGGGACGCAAGAGTAAATGGATGATGAAGTGGTTCTTCAGTTTGGCGGGACATGGCCACATTTAAGGGTCTCAAGGTTCTGGAACTGCGCCCTGTTTAAGCAACCTGTGTTCTAAGAAACTGAGTGCAGAGGCTCGCACGAGGCTGATTTCCAAAATCACTTATAGCTCAATTTATTTCCAGTTGGAGCATTCAACTTTTTGCATGGAGCAGCAGGGTTATCATTTTAATCAATGTGTCCCTTCTGTGAAGACTAAAAGTCTGGTGGCAACAACAACAGTTCCTATGTCCCATTGGATGATGAATTAAGCATGTGATTGGCAAGTAAATACCAGGTTATAGTTCCAACTGTACTCATGACTTGACTTAACAATGCCTCGTACTTATGAGGAAGACCTTTAATTTTGTTAATTTGGTCCCACAGGCTACGTCTACACGTGCACCCAACTTCGAAATAGCTTATTTCGATGTTGCGACATCGAAATAGTCTATTTCGATGAATAACGTCTACACGTCCTCCAGGGCTGGCAACGTCGATGTTCAACTTCGACGTTGCTCAGCCCAACATCGAAATAGGCGCAGCGAGGGAACGTCTACACGCCAAAGTAGCACACATCGAAATAAGGGAGCCAGGCACAGCTGCAGACAGGGTCACGGGGCGGACTCAACAGCAAGTCGCTCCCTTAAAGGGCCCCTCCCAGACACACTTTCATTAAACAGTGCAAGATACACAGAGCCAACAACTAGTTGCAGACCCTGTATATGCAGCACGGACCCCCAGCTGCAGCAGCAGCAGCCAGAAGCCCTGGGCTAAGGGCTGCTGCCCACGGTGACCACAGAGCCCCGCAAGGGTTGGAGAGAGAGTATCTCTCAACCCCCCAGCTGATGGCCGCCATGGAGGACCCCGCTATTTCGATGTTGCGGGACGCGGATCGTCTACACGTCCCTACTTCGATGTTGAACATCGAAGTAGGGCGCTATTCCCATCCCCTCATGGGGTTAGCGACTTCGACGTCTCGCCGCCTAACGTCGATTTCAACTTCGAAATAGCGCCCGACGCGTGTAGACGTGACGGGCGCTATTTCGAAGTTAGTGCCGCTACTTCGAAGTAACGTGCACGTGTAGACGCAGCTACATAGTCACATTTGTCCTCAGATGGGTTAAATTATCAGCATCCCATTGAAGCTAATGGAGCTAATCTGAGGTTCTGTCCCCTGACCCTTTCCAAAGTTGGTAGGTTCGTGTCTTCTTGTATCTGTAGCATAATGAGGACACCTCTACTTTGAAGGAAAGAAAAATACTTCTAAAGGAATGCCGAGCTTACCTGGCCAACAATGGCATGTATAATTCTCAGCATTGTCCTCACAGGTAGCATTATTGTGGCATGGTTCTAACTGACATAAGGGAATTAAGACTTCACAGTGCAGACCCATAAATCCACTATTGGTACAGTTGCAGCTATACCTGCAATACAAAAGGCTGACATTCAGTTTAACTAGAAGGTACAATAATGACCGATGTACATTTTAGGCCGGCAATGCTTTCACAGTTGACACATTTTCTATAGCATATTGTGCTGAGATGAGCCACTGAAAAGGAACACTTTTTAAAACTAAAAGATCAGTGCAGGGACTGTGCCTCCTTTTGTGTTTGTTCCTCACCTAGCACATTCTGGCTGCATCTACATTAGCAAGTTCCTTCAAAATTTTTTTTGAAAGAAGGCTGCTCTTTAGACAGATCCCACAGAGTGTCTACACACAAAATAGCGTTCTTTCAGAAGTAAATCGAAAGAACACAGTGGTCTGTTCAATAGTAACAGAGAGGAAGCCATGCTAGTCTATACACTATCAAAACAAAAAGCAGTCAAGTAGCACTTTAAAGACTAGCAAAATAGTTTATTAGGTGAGCTTTTGTGGGACAGGCTCACTTCTTCAGACCATAGCCAGACCAGAAGAGACTCAATATTTGAGGCACAGACAATTTAATAATTCTGCAACAAATTATTAAAGACCTACAACCTATCCTTAATCAAGATGCTACACTACAGAAGGCCCTGGGTGACATGCCTGTTCTCTCCTACAGACAACCTTCCAACCTCATGAGGATCCTCACTAACAGCCACAGTCTATACCCCAGGAACACCAGTTCTGGAACCTTTCCCTGCAACAAAGCCCACTGCCAGCTTTGTCCACATATCTTCTCTGGAAATACCATCACTGGACCTAACCAGGTTACTCACAGAATCACGGGCACTTTCTCATGCTCCTCTACTAACATCATATATGCCATCATGTGCCAACAATGCCCAGATGCTTTGTATATTGGACAGATTTCTAACTCCCTTAGACAAAGGGTCAATGGGCACAAAACAGACATCAAAACACTCCAGATCCACAAACCAGTTAGTCAACATTTTAATGGAATGGGGCATTCTGTCAATGACCTAAAGGTATGTGTGTTACTGAAGAAGAATTATCACACTGTTCTGGAAAGGGAAGCAGCTGAGCTGGCTTTTATATTCAAATTCGGCACATTAACGCATGGTTTAAATTGTGATGGGAACTTTCTGAGTCACTATAGGGGCTCGTCTGCATACTTGGCTCAATCTACTTCTTGACCTTCCCCCCCACCCCTCCACTCTCTGATTTGCTCACCTTGATTATCTTTCTCTGATTTGTCCTCTTTGCTTACTGTTTTTGGTTCTCTGTGTCTTAAATATTGAGTCTGTTCTGATCTGGCTATGGTCTGAAGAAGTGGGTCTGTCCCATGAAAGCTCACCCAATAAACTATTTTGCTAGTCTTTAAAGTGCTACTTGACTGCTTTTTGTTTTGATAGTGCTCTGTTCAAAATCACTCTTCCACTCCCGATTCAGGAAAAGCCCCTTTTTTCAAAAGCATCTTTCAAAAGGAAGTTTGTGTCAATGCTCCTGAGGGCCCTTCATTCAAAAGAGCAGTCCTCATGGCACCTGATTTTTTGATCACTAGCTCATTCTTTCAAAAGAGCAGGGGTTTTGTGGATGCTCTCTTTGAAAAGAGCACATCACTCTTTTGAAAGAAGTGCTTTTGGAAGACATCTTCTGGAAGGGCTTCTTTCAAAAGAGCTCTGTACTGTAGATGCAGCTTCTGAGCACCACAGGAAATAAATCCTAATAGTACTTATTATGTACAAACACAATGCCTTGCCAGCATAACTGACATACTCATAACACTTTCAAGAAAGGCTGTTCTCCCAGTCCTGGGTCTTCTGGTAAGGAGTGAGACTGGGACTTGGGAGAACTGGGTTCCATCCCTGGTTTACTACACATTTTGGCTACGTCTACACTAGCCGGCTACTTCGAAGTAGCTGGCACAACGTCGAAATAGCACGTGTTGCATCTACACACGCCATGTGCTATTTTGACGTTCAAATCGAAGTTAAGCAGCGAGACGTCGAAATCGCTATTCCCATCAGAAGATGGGAATAGTGCCCTACTTCGACATTCAACATCGAAGTAGGGTGTGTGTAGACGATCCGCGTCCCGCTACTTCGAAATTGCGGGGTCCTCCAAGGCGGCCATCAGCTGAGGGGTTGAGAGATGCTCTGTCCAGCCCCTGTGGGGCTCTATGGTCACTGCATGCAGCAGCCCTTAGCCCAGGGCTTCTGGCTGCTGCTGCTGCAGCTGGAGGTCCATGCTGTGTGCACAGGGTCTGCAACTGGTTGTCAGCTCTGTTGGATCTTGTGCTGTGCAGGGCAGCTGTGTCTGGGAGGGGCCCTTTAAGGGAGCAGCTTGGGGCTTTGCTGGCCCCTTATTTCGACGGGGAGCGCTTGTGCTTGTGGACGCTCCGCATTTCCTTCTGGGGCGGCTCCTTTTGATGTTCCCCATCGCTACTTCGACGTGGAACGTCGACGGCACCAGCCCTGAAGCACATGTAGATGATACACGTTGAACTAGCCTATTTCGATGTCCTTACTTCGAAATAGGCTACTTCGACGTAGTGTGCTAGTGTAGACGTAGCCTTCCTGTATAACCTTGGGCAAGTCTTGGTGTCTGAGTTCCCTGTTTATAATACATAGATATTAATATTTCCTTTTTTATACCTACCTGCGTTTTCTGAGTTTATTTAAGCTGCAAATTCTTCAGGGTAATCTAACTGAGATCAAGGGACAACAACTGGGGTACTCCTGGAATCAGCTAGAAGTTTTGTGAAGTGGAGGGGACTTGTAGATGAGCTATGCACCACTTGGAGTACAAGGATTTAAGTCAAATAAGTCAAGTCTTCAGGGCAGGAACTATTTCTTACCATGTGTAGAGCTAGCACAAATTAGGCCCTAAGTGGATATGAGACCCTTAGGTGATATTGTAAGAGAAATAATACTAATAGCTCTTCTATTTTCCATTCAAATATAAAGCAGCTTGTGTATGAAGATGAGATATGAACATGTGCAGCAGTAAAGTACCCAGAGGCAATCAATAGTGATGAAATCTTTCCATTGTGCTGAGTTCAGAAATGCCAACTGTATCATATTATACACAGTACCTTGTAATTGCACTGAGATATGTCATATGTCTTATGTTTCTTGCATGATCCAAGTAAAAGCTTAATGTAACATGTGATACAAAAAAGACAGGCCACTTCAAAATGGCTGAGTTATAATATGGTCATTGGGATGAGTTGCATCTCATCTTTATCTGGTAAGAACAGACAATCTGTGCATGTCATCAGAAAGCAAATTAATGAGATCTGTGTTTGGAGAAGGGCTTTATCCTATTAGTCCATCCTATATTCTCCCTTAACCAAGACACAAAGTCATAGTGAATTTTCAAATAGCATTGCTTACACTGTCAAATCTGCATATGTACCCATTTCTTACATTCACTCATTTGTAACTTATTGAAAGCATTTGCTAGGGGATCCTTGAACATAACTTGTATAGAGGATTTGGTTTGTATAATCAACTAAGACAGAGAAAGTAGGCAAAAGCCCAATGAGGCTCTAAATTCCTCACCCATACCTGCTACTGCTGAGGGCTGTGATTTGATTGGTAAACAGTAGACCCTCGACTTATGCGGCAGTTGTGTTCTTACAACCCCCAGGTAAGTCAAATTTCAATTAACCTGGGGGAGCCAGGAAGGTGACCAAGGCTGCTGCTCCCGATCAGTTTCCCTGCTCCTGTCAGTGCCTGAGAGCCAGACTCTGGGCTGCCACCACTGACAGGAGCAGCTGCAGCCCCTGACAGGAGCAGGGAGAGTCAGGCTGCCATCCCTGACAAGAGTGGGGAAAATGACAAGCGCAGCCCAGCTTCCTGCCATCCAGAGCCACTTTAACCTGAGATACGCACAACTTGAGTGCATGCATCTTGTGGGGGGGGGCGTGGTCTACTGTGCACTTCTCTGAGAAATCCCCTGTTCCCTTAAAAAGGCCATCAGACCAAATTTACTTGGGGCACTGTGTTCTAGGTTCTCCCAATGTGCAAAATAGCTACCTGTCCAGAGTAGTGCCTGTTTTAGGCCTGACCCAATTCCCCCTGAAAGTATTTACATTGGTTTCAATGGGTTTTGGATCAAGTCTTTTGAGTACACACAACTACACTTTGTATGTGCACTTGCTAGTATTTTGTGGGTACCAGTGGAAATCAACAGACTCTCTGCTGGCATCATTGTAGTGTATAACTGGTTTCAGAAGACAGTTGGGCCCAATATGCCAAGTTCTGCCTTATGTTATACCCAAGTAATTTCAATGAAGGCAACAGGACTTCAAGACTGAACGTTAGATCAGAATTTGGCCTAATGTTTGCATGAATAGCTCAGAATGCTATATCTACGACTTCACATGTATGTTCCTACCAGAAGCTTGTCCCATTAAAGGATTATAACTTCACTATGGGATGAGGCAGAGAGGAGAAACTATGATGTGAAGAATAATAGCCTTCATCTAACTCTAACATCTTAATAAGAGGCAGGATGCCAGAAAAAGACTGGCTAACTATCCTCATATTTCAGATTTGGTCTGCTGTCCAACCTCTTTTTGTAATGTTAGTATGCAGATCCTTTTTCATTATGATTACCAAACTAACCTGCATAGAATCATAGGGGTAAAAGAGACCTCAGGAGGTCATCGAGTTCAATCCCCTGCAGAAAGCAGGACCAACCCCAACTAAATCATACCAACCATGCCTTTATCAAGCTGGGGCTTAAAGACCTCTATGGAAGTTAATTCTACCATCTCCCTAGGCAACCCATTTCAGATCTTCCCCATTTTTCTAGGCTGCATCTACACTGGCAAGTTCTTTTCGAAAATAACGCCCTTTTTTTGAAAGAACACGCAGAGCGTCCACACACAAAATGCTCTCTTTTGATCTGAGAATGAAAGAACGTGGTTCTTCTTCCAGAAGCTGTCTTCTGCCCCCAGGTCAGGAAGAGCAGTTCCTTTTGAAAGCTTCTTTCAAAAAAAAAAAAGTGAATGTAGGTGATCCACAGGCCCTTTTTTTCAAAAGAGCAGTCCTTATGGCAGCAGATTTTTTGATCACTGGTCCAATCTTTTGAAAGAGCGAGTGGTGTGGAAGCGCGCTATCGAAACAGCAGATTGCTTTTTCTATCTGTTTATATGTGTATGGACACACTCTTTTGAACTAAGTTTTTTCAGAAGAGATCTTCTGGAAAATCTGTAGTGTAGATTTGTGTCAGAATGATCATGAGTGGAGCAATCAGAACACACAAGAGAAAGCACCTAGGTGAAAGTCAGTGGGGCTGTGCGTCAAAAGCAAGAGAAATATTCTAGTGTCTGAATTAAGTGATTGCAAAAACCTTACCAAGGCTAAATTGTATTTGATTTGAACTGATAGGTCATGTTTTGCTGCATGTAAAATCTTAATAATGGGGTTCCTATATATCCCTTCAACTTCTTCAGTGATTCAGGAGCACTTTGATCTGAAATTAATTTGGTGAGAAACGCATTTTAAATTCTAAGGCCGTCATGGCTAGCAAAATGTCAGTCATTTTCAAAATGTGAAAGGGAGTTTCAAGAATGGGGAAATAGATATTGCGCTGAAAAAGGTTGGGGTTTTTTTGGCTGCCTTGAAGATGATACACATTTTATGAACTAATGTAAAGACTAGGATTTTTTCCATACACCAGCATTGTATTTTGTAATAAAAGTCTAGTTAGGAAAGCTTAAAATTGTTTTGATAAGACAATATAATTATTTATAGGCTATTATAATCTAAAATAGGTGGTATGTCTTTGTTCCTGCAGATTTACATAGAAGCAAGAAGTTTATACAATTTTAACATGAACAAAATAAGATATTTAAGTTTTTATTCACAATTATAAGAGACACTTATCTGAAGGATGGATCATGTTGGTCTAGATTTAATAGTTATTGTGACTATTTTTCTGCAACATAGAGCTAAGGACTTTTTTCAAGATGATACCTGTAGATTTTTTGAGTTCTTGCTATATAAGCTATTCTAAATGTACCCTTTTTGGAAAATCTTTATTGAAAGAGTGGATCAATCTTTCAATCTGCTTTTTAGTGTGTACTCTTTTGAAAGAAGTTTTTTGTGGAAGAGATCTTCCAGAAGAACTTATTTTGAAAGATTGCTATAGTGTAGATGTAGCCCAAGTGAAACAGTATTTCCTCATACCCTAGACCTCCTGCAACATGACATGAAACCATTGCTCCTCATTCTATCATCTGTCACCATTGGGGATAGCCTTTCTCCATTCTCTTTGAAACCCCTTTCAGGTAGGTGAAGGCTTCTATGAAATCCTCCCTTCACTCTCCTCTTCTGTAGACTAAATCAGCCCATAACCCTCAGCTTGTCCTCATAAGGCATGTGCTCCAGCCTGTAATAATTTTTGTGGCCTCTACACTGAACTCTCTTCAGAGTACCCACATCCTTTCTGTAATCTGGAAGCCGAACTGGACTCAATACTTCAGATGTGGCCTCACCAGTGCCAAATATAGGGAAATTACTTTTCTAGAGCAGCTGACAGTGTTCCTCCTAATGCACCCCAATATGCCATTAGCCTTCTTGGCTACAAGGGTACACTGTTGACTCATATCCAGATTCTCATCCATTGTAATCCCCAGGTCCTTTTCTGCAGAACTTCTTGGCCAGTTGGTCACCAGCCTGTAGTGGTGTTTGGGATTCTTCCATCCCAAGTGCACTCATCCTTGTTAAACCTCATCAGATTTCTTTTGGCCCAATTGTCCAAATTGTCTAGGTCTCCCTGGATCTCATCCCTACCCTCCAGTGTATCAATCTCCCTGCTATGCTGCAGATACATTCCAGTATAGTCAGTCACTTCAATGTACTCCTACATGTGCCACAGTTTTGGCCTCCAGGAAGTAAATGAGCATGATATAGTCAGGCAAGAAAGAGCATTATTGCTTCTTACAATAAGTGTGTGTCCTCAAAAGGTCACAGATTTTCTAAATGACTCTGCCAAGAGGGTGTCAGATGAAAGGTGACCTCTTTCCCTCCCTCTGCTACGCTTCAGCTGAACTGGAAAATCAAAAATTGCATTGTATTGCTCAGATTCACTTAGTACTATAGAAAGGGAATTCTGCAAGGCTAACATAATGTTGTAATACAGTGCAAAAGTTTATTTCTGGGACATAATCTTTCTTCTATTGTGATTTAAAATTAAGTCCAGGCTCTTGATGGCATGGGTCTTCTGATGGAGTTCTTTATTACTGGTATCTTTAAAATCACCCCTTAAGAACTGGAATTCACATGATAGGGATCAATCCTGCACTGACACAGGAATTGCTTATCTGAACCAATTGATATTTTCTATCCTAATTTCTATAATATAGATTTTATGTTTGCATAGTTTCCCCTCTCTTGGATAGCAGTATGCAATGTTATCATCAAAGAGCTAGGACCTGATTTTTGCCTGTCTAGGTTTCACTTAATTTCAGCAAAAGGAACTTGTTTGTAAGCTGCATCTCTTTCCCTTATTTTTCCTATTACCTTTATCTATGCAAAATGTAGGCTCTGTGGGTCAAGGGCCTGTTGTCTTACGTACCAGTAAAATGCCTTATATATTTCTTTCTTCACTTTTCTTTCCTGTTTCTATTCTTTCAAAGTGAAGGGTTGAACAATAGCAGCATGTACACTTCCTCATATTGATTAAGAAACAGAAGCTTTAGTGGATGACTACAATTTTCACGATTTATTTTATCAAAATAGTGCAAGTATTCACCTTTAAATAAAAGTAGTGGAGAGCGGTCTAACCACTGCTTTGTAAAGTTACAAATGCGAGGAATCCACATAGCAGTCAGTCTTTGAGCAGACTCCTGTCAATTTACCAGCTGTAGGTCCAATCTTGCATTTCTTAATGCACCCAAACTTGCACCAAATTTAGAGTTGGATCCTCTTTTGGTAAATGAAATCAACAATTTGACAACTCAGCTCACCAAGTACCCATTATTTCAACCATTTAGTGTTCATGTTGAAGAGCAATGGTCCTTCATGTAAATAAGTTCCTCTCCATCTAGGATACATACCTATTGACATCATCTATACACTGCCCTCCATTGAGGCATGGCTGACTGGTACACTCATCAATGTTGATTTCACAGAGTTCACCTCGGAAGCCATGTGCGCAGGAACAGAAATAGCTACCCAAAGAATCATGACAGGTTGCACCATTTAGACAAGGCTGTGAGAAACACTCATCAATTTCCAGCTCACAGTTTACACCTTAAAAAAAAAGTTTAGCAAAGTGTTAATGCTTCAGGCTTTTTCAGGGAACACTTTAAGCATAATTATCATGTAAGGTTTCTTCAAGCATGTTTATCTTGCAGTAAATCATTTCCCTTGTCAGTGGAGATTGCAAGATTACTTTTTTGCAAATGTGGGGAATTTACAAAAAAGAACAGAACAGCTTTCATTCACAAGGAATAATTATAATCCTATCTTGTTCTTTAAGTATTCTCGTGGCAACCAAACCCTTTAATTTTCAGATAACTTAGAATGTTACAATTATATTTGTATTTAGTAGCATCTGTGAGGAACTAGCAACTTAAAGGAACTCTGTCAGTACTGGCAGGCCTGACAGTTTAGTTGAATTAAGTGGGAGATTGTCTCATTGGGTGCTAGTCTTTGACCCTTGCAATTCATAATATATTAGCATGTGGCTGTGGGATGCCTTGTTCACAACAAAGCAACTGTCGTAATATTATCTTATACTAGCTTTCCTGGAGTGCTCTGAAAACTTAACTCTGGTACATTTACTAATATTTAGGATACTCTGAAGATTCAACGAAGGCACCTTTTACCTAGATGAAGGAAGGAGGTAATATTTGATAAGTAAAACTTTTCTTTTGAGAGGGAAATTATCCTCAAATACCTGTCTGAGGGCCATTGCTGTCTTGTTAGTTAGGAGGTCAGGAGATTGCACTGAAAACTGTGATTATGCCATCCAAATTTAGCAGTTCACATTTATTCAATGGAGATATTGTAGATGGCAGAACACTTGTAACGAGTAGTTTAAAATCATCAGGAAACAAAATATTTATAATTTAAAAACTAAATTAGAAGTGCACAAAAATAACAAAATCTGGCACCTGGGGCAACATGTAAAAATGATCCCTTTGGCTGGCTTTGCAGAAAAAAATGACATGCTTCCTTGCTCCCAACAGTAATTCATAGAAATCATATGTTTTTTGTAAAGGTGAGGAAGGTCAGAGTTCAAATCCAATTTGCTGTCTTGTTTGGTCTCATTAAGAAGCCAGCCTTTATGGTCAAAACCTATGATATTAGATCTATGTTATTAATTCCAACATAGTGACAGTCTGCATTCCACACCAGAAATAACGTGTGTTAGAACAAGGGGTCCCTGAAGACGATGTTATTTTACTTGTGGTACTGATACAGAATCCTAGGTTCCTAGGGCTGGAAGAGGCCTCAGGAAGTCTTCAAAACCAGCCCCCTGGCCAAACCAGGACCAGTCCTAACGATATCATCCCAGCCAGGACTTTGTCAAGCCAGAACTTGAAAACTTCTAGGGATGGAGATCCCACCACCTCACTAGGTAACACTTTGCAGTGCTTTACCACCTTCCTAGTGAAATCCCTGTTCAGTTTTTAAATTACAATCTTCCAGTTTCCCAGCTGGTAGGACATAATATTTTTTCTGTTTTTTTAAAGCAATGTTATAATATGAATGTTACCCTACAGAAATGGCATTGTGAGGTTCCATGTTTGAAGCTATGACCATATATCTTATTTATTCATATAATAACTGTGTTGATGGTACATGGGCTAGAACAGAATGCAGGTTGACTGTAGTCATGTTGATGACAGTATTAATAGAAATAAAAGTGATTTTTTTTCTTCCTCAATACAGTAAGAGCTATGTCTGAAAACTGGCAAAAAGCTGGCATTTTTACACAGTTACTCTGTAGAGTAGAAACAAACCTTACAAAAAAATTGAAAACGTATCATTTAACAGTATCCCTCCAAATTATTATGTCAATCACTCTATGTGCACCCAGATTTATCTTTGGTAACTGCAAACAGCCTGTTGATACTGTTTTTCCATAGAAGCAAAGTATATGTTTTGTAATAGCTGTGTAGAACCTAGAGCTATGTATAGGTGCTCATTTAAGTGAATTAAATATAACTAAAGATTTTCAAATGGCTTGATAAATTTCCAGTTTTAAAATGACATAACTATTTATTTACAGGCAGTGTACATAATAGAGTGAGTGATATGTACATTTTGAGTAAGAATATTTTCCCCAACCTTGAGACATCTAGTGCTAAATTTTGCATGTTATGTGGTCACTGACTTAATTCCCCCTGCCAAAACATGCAGCCCTTTTGTAAAATTCTGCATTGCAGCTGAAGATATCACTATAAATCAAAACAAACCTTGAAAATGGGATCTTTCAATACAGGTGTAGTAGCAAATGCTAACTGTGGTGTTTTTATATTTAACAAAAAACATATTAGCACCTAATAACCTGGATTATTATCAGAAGTTGGTGAAGTATGTTGTGGCAAATGACAAGATGAATGCAACAAGAGCCTGGTCCTATTGGGGACTGAGAATGTGGGTGAGCACAAGTCTGCCCACAGCTAGAAGGTCCACTAAAGATGGGACTCCAAATGAACTTGCAGGACAATGAAAAAGAAAAACATGGACAGGCCTGAAGCTCACAGGGCCAAAATGAGGGAGCCAGAAAGGCACACTGAGCAAAGAGCACTGGACAGCACCCACTGCTCCCTGAAGGTCTCAAGGGAGCCAGTGGATGCCATCCAAAGGAGCTTTGCCCAGATGCATGAATGGAACAAGGAATAAAAGTAGGCCCCACAGTCACAGTCCCCACTCTCAGCCAGTCTCCTCTCCCTTGTCCTGTAAATGGCCACTTATGCCATTGCCAGGAGCAGGCTGACAAGGAGGTCCCATGACTTTGTGGGGGTCATGGATGGGGTCTGGAGGATCATAAGATGTGGGGAGAAGTGCAGACAGAACCTCAACAGGATGTTCTGAAGGAGCCGGAAGAGGGGCTGTAACCTGGTATACTCAAGTTAGACATATGCAAGGGCCACCTTCAAGCTGTGAAAGGAAAAAGTGTTGGGGACAAAGTGAAGCACTCCAAGTACATGCCCATGGAGGATCCTCCAGCTTGCCTGCACAACAAAGGGAGGACCCCACTTATTAAGGACTAATCCCAGATGCCAGGCCAGCCAGAACCCCCAGAAGGACACCACAAAGCCCACATTCCCCAGGACGCTGTTGCTGAAGTGCCAGTAATCTGGCCCTGGCTTCCCTGAAGACAGAGAAGACATAACAGCCGCCAAGTGGTGGTCTGAGAATGGGATTTATCCCAACACTGGAAGAGTGGGACAATAAAGATGATGATGAAAAATGTAGATGTGATCCAACCAGGAGTCAAACAACTGCTGACCTATCACCTGGACAAACATAAAGCAGTGTCCTGATCCAGGTGGTGGCTGCTTCAGATGTCCAACAGGGAGTGATTTACTAGCTCCTTGAGGATGCCTGTGGCAGCCAGGCACTGTTTGGTGTGCATGCAGTCCCATTCCTTGAGGGTGCAGTTGAAATCCCTACCCAGGACCAGGCACTTGTGAGGATCCAAGGAAGGCAGAAGACTGCTGAAAAAAGTACATCGGCTTCAGGCCAGAGGTTTGAGCACAGACATTGACCAGGACAGTGATAGTGATGCTGAAATGATAAGGGAGATTAGAGAGGCTATCAAAATAAAAAACACAGTAATAGGAGATTTCAATTATCCCCATATTGATTGGGTGCATGTCACCTCAGGACGGGATTCAGAGATTAAATTTCTTGATGCCTTAAATGACTGCTTCTTGGAGCAGCTAGTACAGGAACCCACAAGGGGAGAGTCGATTCTCGATCTAGTCTTGACTGGAACGCAGGATCTGGTCCAAGAGGTAACTGTTACTGGACCGCTTGGAAATAGTGACCACAATATAATAACTTTTAATATTCCTGTGTTGGGAAGAACACTGCAGCGGTCAAACACTCTGGCATTTAATTTCAGAAAGGGGAATTACACTAAAATGAGGAAGCTAGTTAAACAGAAACTAAAAGGTAGAGTAATTAAACTAAAATCCCTGGAAGCTGCATGGAAACTGTTTAAAGACACCATACTAGAGGCCCAACTTAAATGTATACCCCAAATAAAAAAACACAGTAAGAGACCTAACAAAGAACCACCATGGCTAAACAGCCATGTTAAAAAGGCAGTGAGAGAGAAAAGGGCAGCTTTTAAAAAGTGGAAGTCAAATCCTAGTGAGGAAAATAGAAAGGAACATAAACACTCCCAAATTAAGTGTCATAAGGTATTAAGAAAAGCCAAAAAAGAGTTTGAGGAACAGCTAGCCAAAAATTCAAAAAACGGTAGTAAAATGTTTTTTAAATACATTAGAAGCAGGAAGCCTGCTAAAAAAGCAGTGGGGCCCTTGGATGATAAAGATATAAAAGGAGCGATCAAGGAAGACAGTGCCATTGCGGAGCGATTAAATGATTTCTTTGCTTCAGTCTTCACGGCTGAGGATGTTACAGAGGTTCCTAAATCTGAGCCAGCCTTTTTAGGTGACAAATCTGAGGAACTCACTCAGATTGAAGTGACATTAGAGGAGGTTTTGGAATTAATTGATAAGCTGAATAGTAACAAGTCTCCAGGACCAGACGGCATTCACCCAAGGGTTCTGAAAGAACTCAAATGTGAAATTGCGGAGTTATTAACAGTGGTTTGTAACCTATGCTTTAAATCCACTTTGGTACCAAATGACTGGAAGACGGCCAATATAACACCAATATTTAAAAAAGGCTCTAGAGGAGATCCTGGCAATTATAGACCGATAAGTTTAACATCAGTACCAGGCAAATTAGTAGAAACACTAGTAAAGAGTAAAATTGCAAGGCACATAGAAGAGCACGAATTGTTGGGCAAAAGTCAGCATGGTTTCTGCAGAGGGAAGTCGTGTCTAACTAATCTATTAGAATTCTTTGAAGGGGTTAATAAACATGCGGACAAGGGGCACGCAGTGGACATAATATACCTAGATTTCCAGAAAGCCTTTGACACGGTCCCACACCAAAGGCTTTTATGTAAATTAGGTGGTCATGGGATAGGAGGAAAGGTCCTTTCATGGATCGGGAATTGGTGAAAAGACAGAAAACAAAGGGTGGGAATAAATGGTAAATTTTCACAATGGAGGAGGGTAACTAGTGGTGTTCCCCAGGGGTCAGTCCTGGGACCGATCCTGTTCAACTTGTTCATCAATGATCTAGAAAATGAGGTAAGCAGTGAGGTGGCAAAGTTTGCAGATGACACCAAGTTGTTCAGGACAGTCAAAAGCAAAAGGGATTGTGAAGAACTACAAAAAGATCTCAGCAAACTGAGTGATTGGGCAGCAAAATGGCAAATGAAATTTAATGTGGGTAGGTGTAAGGTAATGCATGTTGGAAAAAATAACCCAAATTACACGTACTACATGATGGGGTCAAATTTAGCTACGACAGATCAGGAAAGGGATCTTGGAGTTATAGTGGATAGTTCTCTGAAGACATCCACGCAGTGTGCAGCGGCAGTTAGTAAGGCAAATAGGATGTTAGGAATTATTAAAAAAGGGATCGATAATAAGACAAAAGATATCATACTTCCCCTATATAAAACTATGGTACGCCCACATCTCGAGTACTGCGTGCAGATGTGGTCTCCTCACCTCAAAAAAGATATATTGGCATTAGAAAAGGTTCAGAAAAGGGCGACTAAGATGATTAGGGGCTTGGAAAGGGTCCCATATGGGGAGAGCCTAGAGAGACTGGGACTTTTCAGTTTGGAAAAAAGGCGATTGAGGGGCGATATGATAGAGGTATATAAAATCATGAATGGTGTGGAGAAAGTGAATATAGAAAAATTATTTACCTTTTCCCATAATACAAGAACTAGGGGACACCAAATGAAATTGATGGGTAGTAGATTCAAAACTAATAAAAGGAAATTTTTCTTCACACAGCGCACAGTCAACCTGTGGAACTCCTTGCCCGAGGAGGCTGTGAAGGCCAGGACTCTATTAGGGTTTAAAAAAGAGCTTGATAAATTTTTGCAGGTTAGGTCCATAAATGGCTATTAGCCAGGGATAAAGTATGGTGCCCTAGCCTTCATAACAAGGGCAGGAGATGGATGGCAGGAGATAAATCACTGATCATTGTCTTCTGTTCTCCTTCTCTGGGGCACCTGGCATTGGCCACCGTCGGCAGATGGGATGCTGGGCTCGATGGACCTTTGGTCTGACCCAGTATGGCCATTCTTATGTTCTTATGTTCTTATGTTCTTAGATGCAATGGTAGCCCCTCCACCCAAACCTGGAGGTACTGCAGGTGACCCAGCATGAACTCGACAATCCCCAGCACCTCAGGCTGCAGGCTCAGGGACAACAGGGTTGCCACCATGGCTTGATGGGCCAAAAGGTGGCTGAAGTAGAACCTGTCCCCTGACTCCTGCTGCCAGGCAGAAGGGGGAAGAAGTTGAGAGATGCACCAGGAAGAGAGGCTGGAGGTTCATATGAGCAAGGCGGTGCAGTGAGGTATTGGGAGAAAGGGCTAGAGAGAAGTGGCCAGAGAGGTGGCCCAGGTTCTGCTGTGTTTGGGGCAGATTTAAAACCCCATCAGCTGCTTCTCACTTAGAACTGAACCCAGAGCAGTGGGCAGGCCTGGGCTCCCTACTCCCTTCCCCTGTAGAGCTGCCCTGCTGGAAGGGTAGGAGCATCCAAACCTGCTGAAGGGGGCTTGCTCCCTACTGTTTGGGACTTGCCTATAATGTGAATGGCGTGGTAAGTGGAGACCCTTGCCTTTGGAAAGATCCAGGCAGCAAAAAGGCCACAATGGGTCAGAGAGGACACACTACAATCTGCTAGGACACACAGAACTGAGAGGGCTGACAAGGGACTTGTCACAATACATTCTAAAAGTATGCAGATCATGTCTTTAATGTATGTAAAACAGTAATATTCTTAGGCTTCATTGCTTCAATTAGCCACTAATTTCAAAGGGAATTTTGCTTATGTGAGAAGTGTAGTAAAAGGCCCTATAATTGGAATGATCTCCTATGGTTTTGTGGCAGCATACATTTCATCCTGATACAGCAAGCAACTCCTCCAACTTACTGCCCTTTGAAAAACTAGAACAGTAAAAAATGTGTTTTCAGCACTACGTCTAGTAACCTTAAACCTGCCTGTGCTCATTAACAGCTCGCTCCTAACACTATGTGACAAAAAATGAACTTCAATCAGATTTAAAATTCCAGGCTAGAGAACTGCCTGATTATTAACATAAGAACATTGGATTTGCTACATTTTTCCATGCCTTTGGTCCTTCAATTCTAGCACCCAGGTGCTTCAGAAATTCCTCTCCTGCTTTATGTGGGCAGGTGCTTGTGCGTCATGTTATACTTTGTGGGGGATTCCTTCCTGTCCTCTTTTGACTCCACTGGCACCCAGAGGGATAAAATTTAGCATAAGCACAAGAGAAGAAATGTGTGCATCTGAATTCAGCTGTAATACTGTCTTAAATAGAGTAAAAAAGTAATTAAAATGGCACCAACAGAAATCTCCATTCATATGATACAGGCATAATCCTTAAAGGCAAACGCAAAAGCATTCAGCCCTTGTTCTGGCAAAACATTTAAGCTTGTGCATGTATGGAATGTGCCAGCAGGAACGCAATGCTGCTGAAGGCTGGGAGGAATGTGTCTCCCAGAGATCATTTGCCTGAGAATGCAAAGGTGTGCATATGTGATTAATTAATGGTAGTCCATCGATCCGATGATGACAAATCTGTGCAGGTCACCTGTTACTGGTCTTATGGTGTGCCCTCTGGTGACTGTATAAGCCAATTCTAGAGGTGCACATTTTGCCGCAGATGGTGCATGGGAAGTTTGCAATCTGTGGGTTGTGCATTGCTGATGCTCTGTGACGTCGTTCGCATGCCTCTTGTAGATGCCAGCAGCGGTCTTCCACAAAGGCAATGCAGGTATTTCTGACTGTTGCATGCCACTGTGTTCTGTCACTGGCAGTGTCCTCAAGGTCCCTAGGTTTGATACTGCTGTACTGCAGATTGGCTTTGATGGTATCCTTGTAGCATTTCCATGGACGACCTATACGCCAGATGCCCTGGGAGAGTTCACCATACAGAAGCTGGCGAGGAATTCTGTTGGCATCCATGCGGCTGACATGACTGGTCCAACGTAGTTGTGACTTCATAATCATCATTTCGATGCTTGTCATCTGGGCTCTCTCGAGGACCTGAAGATTGGGCACTTTGTCTTGCCAGCAGATCTTCATGATGTTACGGAGGCAGTGAATGCGGAATGCTTCGAGCTGCTTGATGTGATGCCTATATAGTGTCCATGTTTCACACCCGTACAAATGAGATGAGAGAACAACAGCTCTGTACACAAGCAGTTTTGTTGACATCCAGATGTTATGGTGGTTTAGAACTTTGACACGCAGACAGCCAAGTGCCTGGCTCGCTTTGGATATTCGCATGTTGATCTCATTATCCAGTGATCCATCACTGGATATGACACTACCCAGGTATTTAAAGTTCTCCACTACTTTAAGCTGAGTGCCGTCAATGGAGATACTCGGGACAGGAGCATTTGATCCAGGTGCAGGTTGATGGAGAACTTCTGTCTTTCCGAGGCTGATAGATAGTCCGAAAAGTTGCGAGGCCTCAGCAAACTTGTTGACAATGTGCTGAAGATCGTTTTCAGTGTGAGCCATAAGGGCACAGTCGTCGGCAAAGAGTGCCTCAGAAAGGAGTTTCTGCACTGTCTTAGTCTTTGCGTTCAGGCAACAGAGGTCAAAAAGTGAACCATCATGCCGGTATTTCAAGTATATACCTCAGTCCAGATCTTTCATTGCATGGTTAAGGATGCATGCAAAGAACAGGTTAAATAAGACAGGAGCAAGAACACATCCTTGTTTCACGCAGTTGGTGATGTTGAAGGCGGCTGATGTGGCTCCATCAGACAGTACTTCGCCTGTCATGTCATCATGGAAAAGGCGTATAATCTGGACAAATTTTCTTGGGCAGCCAAGTTGTATTAGAATGGTCCAAAGGGCTTCCCTGTTGACGATATCAAACGCCTTTGTCAGATGTATGAAGACAGCATACAGGTGCATGTGATACCTTGCAAACAAAGACTGATGGGTAGCAAGGAAGCAATGAGATTTTGTCTATTGTAAACACATTGTTGTAAAATCACAATTTATGCTAACACTCAGTATAAGAATTGTGAAATCTCACCAATGCTCCAAGTCATTGTGGGGACAGGACAGTCGATATAAGACATGGATTACACAGGACTCCTTGGTTTAAAGCACTGTAAAGCAGACAGGGATGGATATGGGTTGAACCAGCTAGCTGAGTGCCTTGTCCCTGCCAATGCCTTAGCCATATAGCTATAAGCCTGGTCTGACTAGCCCTCCCCACCTGTTAAAAGATAGAGCTGCATACTAGTGTGTTTTTATTTTTAATGAGACTCCACTTTGGTAGATATCAAGATCTGAAATCACAGGGTGGCAGCTGAGGCCACCAAGAGCTGAAATCACATGGTTTTGCCTCAGGCCAGACCCACAGTGGACAGACAGACAGTGTGACCAGTGGGCAGCTGGTAGGAGGAGCAGCGGATGGATGGACAGCACAACTGGTGGGCAGCCGGTAGGAGGAGCAGCAGACGGTGTGACCGCTGGGTGGCCGGTGGGAGGAGCAGCAGACAGTGCGACTGGTGGGCGGCTGGTAGGAGGAGCAGCGGACGGTGCGACTGGCGGGCGGTCAGTGGGAGGAGCAGCGGACGGCGCGACCGGCGGATGGCTGGTAGGAGCAAGCAGAATGCTAGACTGGCGCACAGGTGGCATTGTCTCAGGTTCCATGAGGGAAAGCATTAGCGTGAGGTGTCAGTGCCTGCACAGACTGGACCAAGTTGTAAGTGCGGCATTTGAATTGGGGGTGCGGAGAACGTTGGGTGTGTGGATTGGCTGTTCACAGCATTGGACTGGTGAGCCTGAGAGACCAAGTACATTGCTCAATGCAGTTGAGCTGGGACAATTACTTGAGGATTGGTTATGAACTCTGGGTGTGGTATTTTCCCAAGCTTATGCTAATCGACCTTTCTGCCTCTTTTATTAAAAGTCCTTTTCTACACTCAGACTCTGTGCTTGTGAGTGGGGAAGCATTGCCTCTCCAAGGCGCCCAAGGGTGTGTGGGTGGGGGCTTGAGCCGGTTCCGTGTGAGATGGATGAAGAGGAACCCCTAGATGTCGAACCCAGCCCTGATTGCTGCCAATTCCTTCCGGCAGAAGGGTTACATGCATAACTTTAGTGCACTTGAGCAGTCTGAGTTGAAATCATAGGGCAGCTCCTGTGCTTTAAGCTAATCACTTGCAATATTATGCTTTGAAGAACAGCCCTTTATTTCTTATGTTCTTAGCTAATTAAGACAAATACTCACCTGCATGCACAGTCACATTTTCCCATGTGAGTGGCTACAGTTAGGCACCTAAGTTCCTATTAAAGTACATAAGTGACCTCATTCTTCAGCAATAGTGAGTGCTCCCATCTCCAGTTCTGACTTCAGTGAGAGCGGTATGGGCTCTCAGCACCTCTGGAGCTGGGTCAAATCACATGGCCAGCTGCCTGATAATCGGCACTCATGTTTGAAAACTTTGGCATTTATATTACATTTTGCCCAAGCATTGCAGGGCTGAACGAATGTTCAGACATCGTAAACTGACTTGTATGGAGAAGTATAGCTGTCCTGTGCTGGATGGAATATGTCGGACATCCTCTAGCATATTTCAGTGTGTGAGTATCTAAATGGACAAAGTAGACTGTCTCAAAAACCAGATTCTGCCTCCCCAGTTATTGAAAATTAAGAGAAAACTTTTAGCTAAGGAGATGTGATATATCTTTTGAGCAGTGCTTTGCCTCTGTGTGTGTGTGTATATACATGCTAGCAATCAGTGTCAATACATGTGTGCAGCCACAGCTCATTATAAGTAAGTAATGTGTTGCATCGTACATTTCAATACTCTGCCACACCAAGAAAGGAGCCTGGAGTTTTAAAAAGCTACCCAAAATACTTTCATGATATGTCCTCTTCTGTTGGAAGTATTGCATCAGTGCAAAAAGGTGAGGAAGGTGAGGGCTTGGTTTTGGGCATGCAACAATATCCTTATCTTCTGCTGAATTCATCTCAAATATAATTGTACTGTGGTACATGGAAAGGGACATAGAAATGAATTTGGCCTATTAGATCTATCTTATCTGTTGCTGAGTACAATCAAAATGTCTTTTTTGTGTTTATAAATATGATTTGGTTTTGGAACTGCAGCATACATCTTTGATCATTTACACTTAAATGTTCACCTCCTGACAACTGGAGATTTGTTTCTACTGTGTCCAGTAAGATAGTAAATGACTGGCTATCAGCAAATAGCAGGCTGCTATACAATGTTTTGTTTGCTTAAGTGGAATGGAAGTGCAATTAACACAATGGAGAAATATTGCCTTGTGCTAGATTTGACAATCCCATTCAGCTTCATTATTTAACAGCTGGATGACACATGTCTTGTGAATAATTTCACATATGTAGTGCATTATCATAGTAAAATAGAGATTCATGTTAAATTTTCCATTCTTCAGTTCTTCTTTGCATAAGAATTATGTGAGAGATTTTTCAGCTATTTTGGGAATTGCATGCAACAAACCAATCGCATAATCGAGCAGGCAACAGCCCATGAAACTGGTAGCAACTGAAGCCAGTAACTCAAGCATTTGGTTAACATTACTTCTGTAGATTTACTGTGCATTCTCCACCTATGTATCAAAAGTTATAACCTCTTTAACATCCTAGGGAAATGAGATGAGGTTGGATGATTTCCCACTGTGATTCATGGTGTCAGGAAAGGATAATGACTGTTGGCAAGATCCTCTAACTGAGTAAATGAGGATTTTTATTACCAGTGGGGACACCTCAGGGCTTTCATCCAGTAATCCCTCTGGCTTGTGCATTTAACAAGGTGCTGAAAATAACAAAAACGATAAATCATTTGGTTAAGCGGGCTTTAAAAGCTGGTATTTTACTGCTGAAGGAACAGTCAACTACTCCTTTATAGAATTATTATTATCCTGATTGCTGCTGGAAGCAATGTCTGAGCTGTACATCAAACCGATGCAATTTCTTCTTGTTTGTATGCAAGACCTCTTTTCCTTCCCTGGCTTCCACCTCCTCTCACCACCTCTTTACTCTTCTATTGTACTGATTGTGAGGGGGAGGGTCCCAGAACCTGGCTGCAGACTTGAGCCTGAGGCAACTGGCACAGGCCAGTCAAAGGTCTTTAGTTGCAGTGTAGACATACCATCAGAAAGATAGCCCCCTGATTCTGGGGAGAGCAGAGAGATTCAGCATGGGGTACAGCAGAGCCCAGAGATAAAAAGAAAGGGACTCCAGCAGAGTGAGCTTCCTACAGCAATCTATGTTGCTCCAATTCTTCCTGTCTCTCCCCTTTTTTCTTTATTTTCCCTTTAACAAAGACATATATCCTCTTCCTTTAAAGTAGGTTTCCTTGGCTATAGATTTAGCCCTGCATTGAGCTAGCAGCACAGGTCAAATAAATACAGCTTCCTGCCTACAACAGGAGGTCTGGGTCAAGTCTGATCATTTCAGAGTAGCCATGCTGCTAGCTAATAGGTTTTTTCCTTCTTTCTCCTCTTTGACTTTCCCCTAGTTCTGTAGTTTTCTCATCACTCGGCCTGTGCTGAGACACCCACTGGTAGCAGCAGGATGGCAGGAAGACAACAAGCTTACTTCAAATAACATTCTCTGTACACATGAAGGATATTAACTGAGGGCTGGCTTTCAAATGAGTTCTGTGTCAGCAACGGGAATCTGCTTTTACCTTCTGACTTTCCTTCCCTTGTGGGATTTTTGGAGGGGTTTTAAGCCACAACTTTTGTTCCTTATTCATTTGAATCACTTGAAGCAATTGCTACATTTTTTATGCTGTCTAGTGCTCTTTTCCCCCTCAACTATTAAATATCAACCACTAAATCTCACTGGCTGTTTTTTAAAGCTTTTGAGAGTGCTAGCCATGAACAGAGCTCTGCATTCTGTGAGAGGTTATAGGACAAAATCAGAATGCTGACTACAGCAATGACCTGGAACCATGGAAATGCTTTCCCATAGAGTGAATTACATGATAAGCAAGGGGAAAAAGTATCACTTGACAACTTAAGTGACACACATTCCAGAAAAATGTGGCTTTACGTAATGGGATTGCTACAAAATGCTATGCTGGAACCCAACAGTGTTCTATCTTTTCTTGTGCTTATTTACATAATACCACATAGTCTTTAAGATGTCAAATGAAATCCAATTAGAGGAGTTGATTTTTTCAATAATTTTAACAATAAAGCCAAATTTGTGACGTACTGGGGCTAAATGGCAAATACAGAAAGCGTATGCAGCCACAGAACATGCAAAGAATATGTTTTTGTAGATATTATGAATGCACATTTTTGTTCTGTAGGCTCAAAGTCGAAGGATGAAAAGTTAGCTGAAAATATCTATTTTTCTTCGAAATTTCCCCCTAGTCCTTTACAGAGAACATCCAAATGTTTTATCACAGTGATCTTCCTTTTAAACCCATGTAATCATCTATTATCTTTCTAAGGTTTTTAACTCACACTTGGGTGCTACAATACCAGACAATATCTGAGCAAGGGGGCCCACTGTTAGCAGTGTTAACTCAGAGATGCAAGATGCCACCAGAGGCCTAGTAAGCTGCTCAACAACACTCTTAACCACTAGTAGCTTGAAGAATTAGGAACTGGAAATGGAGAAAGAATCTAGGTCTCCTGCATGGCCGAATGTAATGCTAAGTACCATTTGGACAAAGGTCCTTGCTTCTTAAGCACACTGTCTAAATATACCATGTCTGAATTGCTTAAAGGGACAGCCTGACTACTTATGAAAGGAGGGTGAAAATGCATTTTAGAATATTTTGGACCCATTGAAACACTGGTCCCAGTTTCCTTGCTATCGGAAACTTTTTGAGCTTTGAGTCACAGTCAGAATCTTTTCCCATATTTTTGAGGAAGGCGGTTTGACTGAGGAATTGGCCACGTAATAGGTTGCAGGTGGTTCTGAGAATGGTTAGAGGAAAATGATAGACAGAGGATACTGGATAGAGTGCGTGCTATCAGTATGCTGAACAGACTAGCAGACACAACAGAAAGAAACTAGATGTGCAAAGTTATATGCAGTGCTGTAGGTCAGAGTGATTGACTGAAAAATCAAGAGGACATGAAGGTCCAATAGAGTGCAGAAGGAGAAAGATGCTTTCAGCTGGAAAGGGAATGGAGAAAAGGAAAGAAAAAAAGATTGAATCAAGCATTTAAAAAAGTCTAAAGAAAGAACCCCTCTGCTGAGGAGAAAGCGAGAGAGAAGGGGCTATGAAGGCAGCAGAATGGGTTCCTGAAAAGCAAATGCAAAAGCCAAAGAGCGTTATCTGTCATGCTCGTCAGATAAATATAATCCAGGGGAATCTCAGTCGGAAGTTGGGAAACAATCTGTACCCAAAGATATAATGTACCTGATTTTATCTGATTAGCAAAACACACAGGGTAGCTTCTGAGCTTATCCAATTTAAGAAAGTTGCTCTAAGAGCAAAGTTATTCAGTCTGTGAAGTAGGTTGATCTTTGTCAAATATTGTCTAGAATTTGTATAACGTGAAACTTCCTGACTCCTCCTATCTCTAGCAACACTTATCTAAAGCCCATGTGATAACACATAAAGCAGCAATAAACAGTAGGAAACTTGAGCCAACTTTGTTATGAAAATGTGAATAAACAGCAGGAAAGATACCTTGGTACATAAAATAACATTGATCTGCACACCACAACAAAAAAGATGTCTTTAACAGAGCTTACCCATGTATTCAGCTGGGCAGATGCAGTCATACTTGCCTATCTGGTTGAGGCAGGTAGCTCCATTCAAGCAGGGATCTGAAACACATTCATTTACTTCTAGGTCACAGTGCTGGCCTTGATAACCTGGGACACAGTAGCAGGAGTACCCCTTGATTCCTTCCCTGCACAGTGCTCCATTGTGGCAGGGATTAGACATGCACACATTGAAGTAGGTCTCACACAGCATGCCTGTGTACCCTATGTTACAAACACAGGTAGGGCCAGACAGACCCTTCTGACAAGTGCCTCCATTTCTACAAGGGTTTGTGTCACATAGACTGATGGCTGTTTCACAGGTAGTTCCACTGTACCCAGTGGGGCATTCACAAGTAAAGCTCAGGTTTCCAGCAGTGCTTAAACAGGTAGCATTTTGAAGACAAGGGTTTGAGGCACAAGGATCATCAGTTTTATTCCAGTCTTCCCCCAAAATGTCAACTGTGTCCACACAGCGGCAGGAATTGTCCTTAGTAGCAGCGTCACATGTGGAGTTCTTTTGGCAAGAGTTTGACAGGCACCTGGAATCATTTCTTATGCTAAGGGACTCTAGGAAGGAAACAAAAATTACTGAGAAACTTGCAGAGCAGTTTTTTTTAAATAAGGAACAAATGCAAAGCTTAATATAATTTGTTTTAAACTCAACCTCTCATAATTCTCACTGTTGAAAAGAAAGTAGAGTAGGTTACTAGGGGGTGGCAGTGAATTAATTAAAAGGGAAAATAACAACAACAAAAACAGCACCGTGCCATGAACAGAGTATACTTTACTGCCATCCATTCTTTCCAGAGACCGTTGTGAACAACAGAAGGATTTGCAAACTGACCTCCTAATGCCAGTAATGGTGACACAACCATCAGTGAACATTAATACAGTCAGCCAGTGGTTTGGAATACATGGAAGACTGGATCCTAAATTGAGTTTATTAAGACGAATAATTAAGTCTTACATTTACACAGCACCTTTCATAAGAATGGCCAGAGTGAGTCAGACCAAAGGTCCAGCCAGCCCAGTATCCTGTATTCCAACAGTGGCGAGGTGTCCCACAAGGAGTGAATAGAACAACTCTTCATCAAGTGATCCATCCCCTGTTGCCCATCTCAGAATATCCCTACGTGTTTTTAATGAACTGATACACAAAGAAATCCCTTGTCTTCCACCAGTGGATGCAGCCATTGAAGAGGAGAAGGGAGACATGGCACTATTTACCTAAGCATGGCATCAGTTCAAGGCAAGAAGTGATGAATACTTTGGCCCATTGAACAGCCCAAGGAATTTATGCAAATTTCCTGGGGTTATACTCACTTCTTACACAGTTCTAGGAGCTCTTCCTTGCTCATGAATAGTCAGGACTTTGTCTCTTCCAAAAGGAAGGAGCCCTTTGACCCTGTCCTCATGCTTCAGGGTTTATCCACACCACTTCCTGTGGAATCTTGGAGTATTCTTGTTCAGGTCTGATCCAACTCACCCAGCTTAGTTTGTAAGGTCTGATGGGCTCATTGGAGAGATGCTGTGAAGAGTTATTGGCTGTTGGTTATCTACTGGGCCCCCAATTCAGCAAGGCATTTAAGCACATGTTTAAGTTCATTGCTTGCTAGCAAAGCACATAAGGCTGTCTCCAAGTGCTTTGCTGAACAGTGCTGGACTGCTGATTTAGTGACTGGGGAAGGAATTCTGTGCTTGCGTCTTATGAAGCCAGAAGGTAATCCTAACACAGACTTCAGATCAAATGTCACAGCCAGTCATGGCTGATGAATAGAAACAGGGGGGAGGGGTGGTATTGACACACACAGCACATGGAACAAAACAGAAGATGTAGAGATAATAATCTTCAAAGCTTAATGCATCTATGTTTAAACTGTTACTCTAACCTGAGCACCTGGGCAGCCCCCACTGGTGAAGCCCAGCTGATTAGCAGAGAGCCCATAGTGGCCCACAGTCAGCAGCCTGTGTTTCTATTGATGGCACACATCTGCATATGCCTTTGGCTGTGTCTATACAACAGGATAAAGCTGAGTTTAAGGCAGTTGGCTCAATTTTACGTCACTGTCTTCACTGTAAATATCATTAGGTTGATTTTAGGGAGCACTAAGGTCGGTATTATAACACCCACAAAGTGAGTCAGCATAGAGCCAAGTTTGAATTTAAAAGGTCGGATTAATGCCAGTGTGGAAATGTTAATTATTTACATTGACTTTGTTGGCCTCCGGAGGTGTCCCGTATGTATTAAAAAATGCCCACAGTTGTCCGTTCTGGCCTCTTTCATCTCCATTGATCTCCAGGTGTACAGGGAAGCCTGCAAATTTGAATTCAGCACCAGAAAGCTCACAGCAGCTAGGCTGTGGAGGTCATGCCTAGGCCGAGAAACTTATTTCTTTATTATAAGCACAGCGATTGCATCTACCCATGAAAACATAGCCCCAGCACGGACAGGTGGTTTCTTCCCTACACATGATATAGCAGGGAAAGCAGAGAATTTGTTTCAGTGCTGGTACCAGCCACTGCTCCACCCCACCATGTGGTAGCGTGGCTGTGTAGGCCACGCTTGTAGGAGAGGCTGAGAAACTTCTTTTCTGTGGTTTACATTTGTACAGGAACAGCCGTCCATCCCCCACAGGTGCCAACTACACCCCACCACTGGAGAAAGCTCCTGACAGGACCTGTCTCCTGAAGAGGACATCTCAACTAGTCTCTTGACTACTCACTCCTGCCTGTATGTGGGGAGGCCGCGCATCACTGTATGAAATTTGGGTCTGCCCCCCCACCCCCACCACCAGAGAAGGCCTATGAAGGGACCATGCCATCTGGCCCTTCCACTACTCCCTCACCACAGGAAGAATGTGGAGGGGCCAGCCGCCACTCTGAACAAGCATCAGGGCTGCTCCTCCCCACACCGCTGGACAAAGCTTCCGAAATTTGGCTCTGTTTCAAGAAAGCACTTTCTGTTTTCATACCATCCATACCGTGCTTTCAAGCGGGGTGGAGGGAAAGTAGGTGCAGGACCAGTTGAGATGGCATAGTCCCTGGGTGATCCCAGGGCAATATGGAGACACTCTTGTCACTTGCATTGCAGCTCTTGAATTAGTGAGTTTTTTATAGAATTGGAAAAAGTGGCTCTTCTTGCTATTTTCGTTGCTGACCCCTGAGCTAGTGCATCTTTACCAGAAGTGGCAAGGGAATCCTGCTATTTGCAAGCAAAATAATCCGTAAGTGGGACGAATGGGTGCTGAATGACTGTGATGCTCCACAGTCTCCCAAGCACCTTCAGATGAGCTCCAAGCCCCACATTGGACAGATCTGTGTAGTGAAGTGGGAAGCCAAAAATCCTTTCTAACTCAGTGCACCATGAACTGTCTTCTTGCATTCATGAGTACCAGGAGCTGCAGGCTTCTCCCTGCCTGAGGGAGTTGGCTTTAGTTGTTATGGTTTGCTCTTTCCTCAACTTTGCTATTATCCTATTGTACTTCAAGCAGATTGGCCCAGAAATAGTGCACTCTGACTGCATCTAGCATCACTGATTGCACTCCAACAAGCTGCCTGAGTCAGGGGCAGGCTTTGGAAAAGTGGTGCAAAAATTCCTTTGGCTGTTTGTTTTCAACTGGGTGAAGGGGCGGATATCACAGGTATTTATCAGTTCCTGTACTAATTTCAGGGACGGTGTTTCTGGTTACAAGGTGGAAAAGTGGCTGGAGGGACTGCTGAGATGCCGCAGTCACCTGGGTGATCTCAGGGCAGTGTCTGGTGCACCATTTGGCTTGTAATGTAAAAGTCATACCATTCTGGCCAGGCAGGAATGGTATCAAGGAGGAGCAAAGTGGCTGGGGGTGGGGCTGGCAGGGGGAGTTGTGATGGCACAGTCACCTGGGTGATCCCACTGCACAGAGTCATGCTGGCATGTAGGTATAACAGTCTCCTGCCTGGAGTGCTGGTTGGCCGATCAGGCAAAAGTTGTCTCTAAAGATGTTCTTTCTATAAGGGAAAAACAGCTGAGTAACCAGTTTACAGGGTTCAGTCACCTTCTGAAACAAGCCCATTTGGTTTTCTTTCACCTGGGATTCCCTCCTTTTCCTTCCTTCCTTCTGAAAAAATGGCTGTTTGATTTCCACCAGAGGGGAATGAGAGCAATGCAATGTGGGAAGATAATATCACATACCCATAACCACTTGTGGGGCCTTTTTTTCCCATATTGCACCAGTGAAAAGAGCCAGAATTCTGTGCGGCTGAAGGAACTGTGGGATAGGTTCCCACAATGCACTGCTACAACAGTCAATGTTTGGTGATTCAGTGTGGCAACCCTAAGTTGACTTTGTGGGGAGGTAAGGATAATCAAAATTGAATTTATAAAATCCAGTGTTATAAAATCAAATTTATATCATAATGTAGATGTAGCCTTAGAGCTCAAAACAAAATTTATTCTGCCCACATATGGAAAAATTTAGCGGGAACCAGGGTGTAGACTGAAAACAAATTGACTGAAAATATTATGCTTGCATTTTTATCCAATGCAACTTGTTTTGCAACCAATTGCCACCATGCTATGAACCAATACCGTAATGTCTAGTGAACATTTCAGTAGCATAGAACAAAACGAGCACCCTTGGAACTTTGCCACATTCTGGAGTCAGTAAAGCTGTAAAAAAAGGTATACTATTGGAGGGGAAAATCCATGCTTGCGCAATGGAAAAAAGATGCTATCACATCTTGGCTGAGACGCTACTAAATAAAGCTGAATGAACCCTTCAAAAAGAGGCTAATGAGTCAAGAGACAAGAAGAGTGCATATGTGCTAGAGAATGCATATTGCACTAAACCATCTATGTTGCAGTACTAGTCTAAATACATCATATTTGTTTTTTTTTTTAATTTTCATTTCACTTTCCGCTCTGGAGCCCTGTTTCGGAAGTATGAGGAATATCAGCAAACAATATCTTAATTAACAAAGAAGGGAAGGAGAGCAGGGCAAGTGAAGAAACATTTTAATATTCTTGGAAGCTAGATTTTTGGCAGCTTTGTATAGACTTTACGAATCCTTATATGTTCCAAACTAAGTCGCCTTTTGCATTCTCAACCAATTAAGATCACTTGAGGAGTGACCTGCTCTGCCAGAGAGTCTTAAAATTAATGTTTAATATTAGAAAAAATTTAAACAAAGCACTGATTACTTTAGATTTAGACTGATTGACATGAAGTAATTATGAGTCTCTTTAAAACATAACCACATTAATCTTATTATTAGAGAAATTAGTGCCAAACCTTTTACCCCATGGTTAAGGCCTTTTGATGTGAAAGAGATAGTTGGCAGTACAATTCATAAAGATGGAATATATTGGATTCTCTATGGCTATGTTTAGATTGCAGGTGCTATTTCGGGATACAGCGGTATTTTGAAATAGCAACACCACAGCTTTTCACCGTGCTCAAAATAGTGCTGCCGTCTTGAGTGTGGTATTCTGTTCTGCTACCACTTGTCATGAAAGGGGTAAAAGAACTTTCAGAATAGCCACTTATTCTGAACTTTGGTGCCATTAGGATGTCAGCAAATTTGGAATAAGATATTTCAAAATTGTTTAGGTAATTTGCATTGCACAAATTGCGTAAATTATTTTGAAACACAGTCTAAATGTAGCCTGAATTATCAACGTTAAATTCTTTGCAGTAAAGCTTGCCACCTACTGGTTATCACCCATATTACTAGAAATGATGTAAATAGTCTGTAATAGAGATGGAGTTAGAAGAAACTAGCCACATTTAAGAAACTTCAGAAATAAAGGGGCCAGGTCTTCATGCAGATAAGTTGGTCCATTAAAGTTAACTGGGTTGCACTTGTGTAACTGAGAGCACACAACCAATCAACACTGAAAAATGTATGACGTTCTCTTGTCTTTGAGATTTTGGCCACAGTCACCAGAATCCACCTGCAGGATGTTGCAACACAATGTTATTTATGAGGCTATGAATTCACAGCCCTGTGCACCTGAGGGCCCAGTTTGACCCATGCAGGTTAAATCAATAGAACAACAAAGAGAAGAAGATTCTAGGGTGGGATATTCAGAAGTGACTTGTCACCGTTCGATAGACTTCCAATGGGATTTGTATTCCTAGGTAACTTATGTGCACAAGAAAATCCCACACTTAATACTTTTGCTTTAGAGATCAGTTTCTTTGAAAATCTGCCCTATTCAGAGCTAAAGGGCTCATGGGCTTGGGGGATTTTTAAGCATAAAAATTATATATTTTAAAAGCATAAAATTAAGACACTATAGAATAAATGATTCTGTCAGTTCCGATTCTATTCAGTTGTAATGCCAAGTCCTATCTCCTCAAAATAAATAACTGCTGGCTCAAAGGTGAACCACTGCTGCCCCACCACACAGTAAGTTGAATTTCACACCCACCTTGTTAATAGACATTTGCTGGTTTCTTCTTTAACCTTCATCCAGCATCCCCTCTGATTACTCATATATTGGTAAGGACTCTGAACCCTGGTCCCTGTTGTTCCCTAATCGACTGGGCTCCAATCTCACTATTGATTCACTTGTTCAACTGTCTATCCCACGATACATCTTGCACTCCCAGTACACACACAGCTGCTACAGAGACAGCTTCATAGAGTGGCCTTGCCTGTTACTATATGGTCCCTCCCAGAGTAAATCAGATGGGAATGATTTTTGCCTATAGAAAAGGTGGACATGTTATAATCTCCAGTTTGATTCCGGTTAGTCTCAGAATCTTTGCACGGCTGGGGTTCTGCAGCTTCACCCTGCCAAGGGAGATATTTAAATATATTGGCAAAAAATATTTTCCTGGGTAACTGTCACCATGGGACAAATGACTGGTGACTTGTCAGTATACAGAAGCACTAACCGCTTGCCCAGAGTTGTTTTCCCGATTCTTGGGCTAGGGCAATTCTTGGGAATGGATTTGAACAATTTAGGGAATGAAGACAAAAATGTGCAGCTCTGAGTCCACACTGTTTTCCGCCTCTCTCTCAACACCCTGGCTGATTTTGCTCCTGGTTCTGCCTAGTGTCTAGCATTGTTTTGCTAAAATGACTGTTTGCTGCAGACAGGTTGTTGAGACTGGGCTATATGTATTTACAATATACCAGTGCTTTTTTTGGTATTAAAAAAAAAAGGAGCTGGTACTCAGTTGGTACTCCCCTACTTTACCCTCTGCCAGGGATCCTGCAGCTGGGGCTGCCAAGGTGCTGGTACTCAGTAGGAGCAAATACCAGTACCAAAAAAGCACTGCAATATACTAAGACACATTTATGTAATGCTTTCCTTACTCACATTTCACAGTGCCTTATGAAAGTGGTGACAAGTATGAGAGGGGCAGCCATGTTAGTCCATATCCACAAAGTAAATGAGCAGTCTTGTGGCGCCTTGTAAACTAACAGATATTTTGGAGCATAAGCTTTCAAGAGCAAAGATCTGCTTTGCATCTGGCAAAGCTGGAAAGCATAAGTATTTGCTGAAGGGTTTATTTGGGATCAAATGTACATAGCAAGAACAACCCAGCAGTTATGCAGGACAAAGGATGTGTTGTCTTCCTCTGACTGCAAGTTGAACCTTTCTAATGCAGAACTCTGTCATCTGGCAAAATCTGTAATCCATCAAGATTTTACTTAGCTAGACAACCACTAATCCTGGGTGTGGCTAAGTTTCCCATGATTACCTAAAGTTTCGTCACAGCCACCAGTCCTGACTGTCAGTGCTGTTATTTAGCTGCAATTTACCCAGAAGTGTCTTCTAGAAGCCCAGGAAGCAGTGAAAGTTCTGGTAATGTGCTAGACAATATTGACCTCCATTGGTCCGACAAACTCTCTCATTCAGCACTGGGTCCAGAGGGTGCCAGACTAGAGAGGTTCAACCTGTACTACCTGTGCTTGTAAGGCTTTTAAAAATAGAATTCTTACTCAGTCATCTCATCAGTAAGTAATTCACATGCATAAAATATTTTGGGAGCCACAATGGAAAGTGCTACGGAAGTACAAAGTACTGTGAAGTACTGCTAAGTACAGAGACAAGTCTGCTGACCTGGGTCCCAGGCCCAGCTCTATAGCTGATTCAGGCTGCTGCTTTGGGATCAGTCATTTATGTTCAGCACTATCTGTAAAATGAGGACAAAGATACATAACACTGAATAAAAACAACAAGACATCCTGTGGCACCTTATAGACTAACAGATATTTTGGAGCATAAGCTTTCATGGGCAAAGATCTGACAAAGCAGATGTATCTTTGTCCCCATTTTATGTTTTACTTAGACAGCAGTACGTCATAATACTTTGTACTTCTGTAGTACTTTCCCTTTCCTAGCCCAGACCTTTTGTTTCCTATTGAATAGATCCAGCTATGCATCACTATGCATCGTTGATCCGAGCGGGCACCATCCCCTAGAGTTGCCTAACACATTGCCAAAGGTATGCCTATCTAGCTCTGGATACTTAGCCTTGTACCAGTCACTGAACTGTTAACACGTACTCCTGTTCTTGGTCCTGCTGCAGCACACCTCTTGGACCAGCAGTGACAGCTAATTTCATTTTTAAATCCCATTAGCCATAACTGTTTAATTCCATAATAATTAATCAATGTCGAGCAGGGAATGTTGAGCAAGGATTACACTAGAGTAGAAGAAATTGAGCATCACACCACTCAAGGTCAGCCCACAATCCCTGAGTAAATAGACTGGGATTTTTTGCTAAAATGATCAGCGGCAAACTGGCTACCATATTAACCATATTGACCCGTAGAGAGACCTTGTTAGCTTTCAGAGGTGACAGTGCATTGAGATGAACACAGCACCACTGGACTCTCTCTCTCCATTTCAGTCTTTCAGGTTTCTTAGCAAAACAGATGTCTTTAGTTCACATTCAGAACACTTCCTTCGCATCTAGATAGGGCTAGGAGAGAAGTGCTGGTATAACAATTCCCGAGTAGTGGCTCAGGCCCATCCCTTGGGTCTGGAGTGAGAATCTTTGACATTTGTTGTTTACTTCTTGTTAAAAATCAATCTGTCATGTGTTTGTTACAAAACTCTGTGACTTCTTGTCACTGAAATACCAAGTTCTCTTTTTCTAGTAGGTTTTTGAGAGAATTAGCATTTCAGCAGAAAAGTCTGCTCTGCTCAAAGTGACTAGTTCTGAATTGGAAACTTTGGATCTGGTATAGCTAGACATATCTCAGCTTATCTGCAAGGTGCCAATGAAAGATGTACCAGTGGTTCATAAATATGCCATGACTGGTGTTCCCTGTAAACTGTGTGCTTGCACAGCTGCTCAAGAGAGAGTCAAATTCTGCCCAGCTGGTTCACAAAGTGCCCACAGCTAGGTTTTATTTCTAATGGTGGTGCACATTCACACATGCTGTGGTACTTCTAAAAATTATTCCACAAATGGATGGAAAAGATTAGAGGGAACATTAGCTTGACATCCTGGAAAAGGCAGCCCTGGAAGGCAGTTCATATGTGTTAAACATTGAGATGGCACTGGGTGGCTCTTATGGAAGCACCAGCAAACATGAGAACATGGATGCATAATTCAGAGAACAGAGATGGTTGTCTTAGATATCTTTAGCATGAATTGATAGCAAGGGATGCTATGATTGGATCAGCACATGGGGGATGGGAAGCATGCCAAGGAGGTAGATACAACACCAATCAATCCATCAGAATGCATACCAATGGATGGGAATACCTCAACAGATACAAGGAGGCTTCATCAACTAGCATTGTCTGAGGTCCAACCTCTTCCTTCCCTCAGACCTGCTCAAGTTCTCCTAAATCTCACAGCTTACACAACTACAGTCCTCTCCATCCCTCTTCACCATTTGTGTCTGTGTCCCATTCCTCCTTTCCCAAAAGGGGCCATCATTTAATACAATGAATAGTTTGATTGTATTGCCTCTTCAAGTTTCTACTGACCAGACCAGCACTCTGGTACCCGATGAACAGAGAAATGCCATCCCTTCTTTCCCATATGTCAGCACCCGACTTTCTTGGTTGAGATCCTGTGCACAATTTAAAATTAATATCTGATGTTTATTTTACTTCCAAAATTAACTAAGTGCTCTACTTTAGAAAGTCTAAGCATGCTTCTGTCATATAATCAAGCACCTGCTAGTGAAACCAAAGAAGATGCTGACAGTGTGGGCATCAAAGAGTTAAGATTAAGGTATTCTTGAATCTGCTTACTTCATTTGGGTTTCCAAAGCATCATATCATGTTGTTATAGAAACCACTTGCAGGTTTAAGTCTTGAATCACTGTTATTGCCATAGTAACCAGCACCACCAAAAAAGAGTCAGTTATTCAAAACATTTAATTTCCATAGAAAAGGCCAATTTTGTTTTCAAATACACTTGTATCTGCAGAAACAATGAAAATAAATTAACAACATATTTACTGCAGCAGAAGCACCATTCAAGGCATATTAGCATATCAGTAACTGCTGAAAAGCATTATAATTTATAAATGTTTGGGAAACACTTGAAGATCAAAGACATCTGTGATTCTGATTACAGAACTGGTTCTTAAATAGATGTCTTCATTTCATTATTCTTCCATGAGCCCTGAAAGCACATGCTAATGTGACACTGGTCCCTGAGAATGAGGGCTTTATTGTTTTCCATTGTTTTCTTTTGATACCATTTTATCATTGTGCAGTTTCAATATACCTTCTCCTGTAAGCATTTTGAATCAGTAGCTATACTGAACACACTGGCAATATCACAGGTTTTCCTACAAAACAACCACACACTGATTACCGTCAAATCACAATGTGGCAAGTTTATTGGAAGGCACAAACTTGGCATCATACTCCTGCCCCCAGCTGCTTCTCCTCATTAAGAAGCACAGGAGACAATGAGGAATGGTGCTGCTCACTGTTACTTGTGGAGTATCTTGCCAGTGAGTGTGCAATAATACAAGCCTCTCTAAAGAACGACTGCTTTCTTCTGGCACCTCTTCTTGCATTGTTTGCGAGAATGTACTTGGCCCCATCTGCTCTTGCTGACATTTACTTTGCATGAGTGTAGCACCACTTATTTAAGCAAGTAGCACTTTCTCTGGGATCAAGAGAGCTTTTAAAGCATGGCAGAAAGCTGTTGGAGATGCAACATCCTTGTGGGAGCTCCCAGGGGTTTTGTGCCTCAAGCCCATAACAGGTATCCAGAAATACAAGGGTGTCATCCTGCTGCCATGTACCCTTTGGTTGAGTGCAACATCTGCCGCTGGGCAGGGAGAAGCAGTGCCATGTAGGACTGGGATGTTGTTCATCTAACAGGCTGAGTCCAGCTGAGCCATTTCACAGGCTCTCATCAGATCAGCTCAACTGTTTTCATCTAAAAACATGACAAGAAATCTAGAGGTTTGAGTCTGACATTTGTTTAGATGAAACATTTCACTGACACTAGGGCAGATTCATGGAGCCATAATATATGCATACATTGTCTCCTTCCAAAGGCTTGACTGGAGTGTGGCAGGAATCAAGTTCTGTATTGAGACCTAACCTGGAAGTGAAGAGTTTTTAATGTAATTAAACTGCAGTTCTTTTAAAAGCACAAGATAATGGGGAGCACAGGATTCTTGCTCAGTGGAGTTGTTGATAACTAGGTAATGGATCCCCACCTATGGAGCTGAGAAGTAGTTTCCAAGTGATTGATCTTTAAAATAGCATTCTAGGGCCAAAGAATTGGGATTTCAACCCTATTTATACTGAGAAATAACTTTGTCTGGCAAAGGAATAGCTTTGATTACTTGATTAAAAACTTTTTTTCTTTCAGGTGCCAGGAAAGAAAGAGATCCAAACTAATGTTTTTAGTACAAAAAAGCAGTCCAGTAGCTCTTTAAAGACTAACAAAATAATTTATTAGGTGATGAGCTTTCATGGGACAGACCCACTTCTTCAGATCATAGCCATACCAGAACAGACTCAATATTTAAGATACAGAGAACCAAAAGTAGTAATCAAAGTGGACACATCAGAAAACTGTTATGAAGGTGAGCAAATCAGAGAGTAGAGGGGCAGAAGGGGTGTGTGTCAAGAATTAGATTAAGCCAAGTATGCAAAAGAGCCCCTATAATGACCTAAAAAATTCCCATCCCTGTTCAAACCACATGTTAATGTGTTGTATTTAAATATAAAAGAGAGTTCATTAGCTTCTCTTTCCAAAGTGTTGTGGAAATTCCTCTTCAGTAAGATGCAAACTTTCAGGTCATTAACAGAATGGCCCACTCCATTAAAGTGGTGACTGACCGGTTTGTGGATCAGGAGTGTTTTTATGTCTGTTTTATGCCTATTAATTCTTTGTCTGCTGCCAAAACAGACAGAACGATGTTTTCTGGAGTCATAGGTGATTTGTTGTAATGCTTGAGAGGTGTACTACCCTCTATGCCCCCGCCAAAATGTTAATTGCTAAATGGGTTACCCCTTCATGCCCACTCTGTCCCTCAGGGTGGCCCTCCCTGCAACCCTACACCCCGCAGGCACCAATCATCTGTGCCTGGAGTTGTGCCCACATTGAAATACCAGAATTAAGCTCCTTACCCTGAATTTGATGACCCAGTCCCAAATGATGCCTGTTATACTTTGTACAAAATATCAAGGTCTCTTTCTATGTTCAGTGCTCACTATGGCCACGTTTACACGTGCACGCTACTTCGAAGTAGCAGCGCCAACTTCAAAATAGCACCCGTCACGGCTACACGTGTTGGGTGCTATTTCGAAGTTGAAATTGATGTTAGGTGGCGAGACGTCGAAGTCGCTAACCCCATGAGGGATGGGAATAGCACCCTACTTCGAAGTTGAACGTCGAAGTAGGGCACGTGTAGCCGATCCGCGTCCCGCAACATCGAAATAGTGGGGTCCGCCATGGTGGCCATCAGCTGAGGGGTTGAGAGACGCTCTCTCTCCAGCCCCTGCAGGGCTCTATGGTCACCATGTGCAGCAGCCCTTAGCCCAGGGCTTCTGGCTGCTGCTGCGGCAGCTGGGGATCCATGCTGCATGCACAGGGTCTGCAACCAGTTGTCGGCTCTGTGGATCTTGTGTTGTTTAGTGCAACTGTGTCTGGGAGGGGCCCTTTAAGGGAGTGGCTGGCTGTTGAGTCCGCCCTGTGACCCTGTCTGCAGCTGTTCCTGGCACCTTTATTTCGATGTGTGCTACTTTGGTGTGTAGACGTTCCCTCACAGCACCTATTTCGATGTGGTGCTGCCAAACGTCGAAGTTGAACGTTGACTTTGCCAGCCCTGGAGGACGTGTAGACGTTATTCTTTCGATGTAACGTGCACGTGTAGACGTAGCCTATACCTATCTAATGGTTTCTACTCACACAATTTTGATTGACTTCAATGGGAGTTGCTGAGAAGACACAATCTGACTCTATATGAATTCTAACTATTACTTCCCTTGATTTGCTATGCAATAATTTGCATATGTAAAGCTGCTGCTGCCACCACCTGACTCTGAGTGCCTTCTTTCAGACGATTATTATTTATTATTTCTCTCAGGTCCTTCCTCTCATTTTTCCTGGCGTAAAGTCCAATTCTAAGTACAATTTTTTTTCTTTCACCCCTCCCTAGCTGTATTACTTTGCATTTACATGAATTGGGACCTATCTTATTAAAGCTGTGTATAAATGATCTGGAGAAAGGAGGAAACAGCGAGGTGGCAAAATTTGCAGATGATACTAAACTGTTCCGGATAGTTAACTCCACAGCAGATTGTGAAGAGCTTTGAAAAGATCTCACGAAACTAAGTGACTGGGGAACAAAATGACAGATGAATTTTAATGTTGATTAAGTGCAAAGTAGTGCATATTGGAAAACCAAGTCCCAAATATACATACAAAATGATGGCAACTAAATTAGCTATTACCACTCGAGAGCAAGATCTAGAAGTCATTGTGGATAGTTCTCTGAAAATACCTACTCAATGTGCAAGTGCAGTCAAAAAAGCAATTGGAATGTTAGGAATTATTAAAAAGGATAAAGAATAAGACAGAGAATATTTTACTGCCTGTGTATAAATCCATGGTGCATCAACATCTTGAATATGCCATTTCAAATAAGATATCTTGACACTAGAAAAAGTGCAGAAAAGGGCAACGAAATGATTATGGGTTTGGAATGGCTGCCTTATGAGAAGAGATTAAAAAGACTGGGACTTTTCATCTTAGAAAAAGGAGACTAAGGAGGCAGCAACATGAAAGGTGTTGAGAAAATAAATAAGGAAAAGTTATTTACTTGTTCCCATAAACAAGAAATAGGGGTCACCAAATGAATTAATAGGTAGCAGGTTTAAAACGAACAGTTTGAATAGTAACAGAAAGTAAGCCGTGCTAGTCTATACACTATCAAAACAAAAAGCAGTCAAGTAGCTTCAGACCATATCCAGACCAGAACAGACTCAATATTTAAGACACAGAGAACCAAAAACAGTAAGCAAGGAGGACAAATCAGAAAAAGATAATCAAGGTGAGCAAATCAGAGAGTGGAGGGGTTGGGGGGTGGAAATATTGAGTCTGTTCTGGTCTGGATATGGTCTGAAGAAGTGGGTTCGTCCCACGAAAGCTCACCTAATAAACTATTTTGCTAGTCTTTAAAGTGCTACTTGATTGCTTTTTGTTTTGATAGTGTATAGACTAGCACAGCTTACTTTCTGTTACTATTCAAGTTGAGTGTGTGTTTCCTTCTGTTTGTTTTAAACCTGCTACTTATTAATTTCATTTGGTGACCCCTATTTCTTGACTGCTTTTTGTTTTGACACACTCAACTTGTGGAACTCATTGCCAGAGGATGTTGTAATGGCCAGAACTTTGGTGGATTCAAAAAAGAGCTAGATAAATTCATGGAAGATAGGTCCATCAATGACTATAAGCCAGGACGGGTAGGAATGGGGTGCCTAGCTTCTGTTTGTCAGGGCTGGGAATGGGTGACAGGGGAGGAAACTTCTTGTGTTCAATACCTGGCATTGGCCTCTGTGGAAAGACAGGCTGCTAGGCTAGTTGAACCTTACTGAATTCACTAACCTGTGCTTTGCCCATTTCCTTTGGCGGCTTTAATGTCTGATATGCAGTGGTCCTGCATTAACTGGAGTGCCAAAGGATTAGTAGCTGCTTTCAAGTTCCAAGCCATTTCCTTTTCATTTGTTCTCATTAAAATGAAGTTCAGTTTTACTACCAAATAGGAAATAACTCCCAGTAATATTAGCTAATGTAATGTGATCCTAAAAGGAATTCAAGATTGACAAGCTGGCTTGGCAGGGAGCGTAGTGAGATGACTGGAGAGTTCACTGATTCAACCCCTTCCAACATTCCAGCATGCTGGCCTCCTAGAGGAGTTCCTGCTAGCCATGAAAGCAGCTCCTCTGTGTGAGGGAAGTAGAAGAAACAGTGCCAGAGGGTGCCAAGAGGTATAATTAACCCATCCATGCATCAGTCTTACCAAACGTTGATCCACAGCTACACAGTAATAATAATAATAATAATCATCATAAAAAAATTGATTCCTATTTGAAATGCATTTTGTCAATCATGAAATCATGAGATAAGTGTTTGTCAACTATGTAAGTAAAATATTGCCTTAGGTATCAGCATCCCTGCAACTTTGTCCCCGAGGGTCTCCCTTGCCCATGCCTTACCTCCATGAGAACTGCCCTGATGGTCGACTTGCCCACCCCAAATTGCTGTGCCATGGAGCGGTAGCTGTCTGGGGTGGCCAGCTTCCACATGGCAATGGCTACACGCTTCTTGAGGGGGAAGGCAGGATGAATGTGGTTGTCTTGTCTTTGGAGGGTAGGGGAGAGCCAGCTGCAAGCTCCAGAAAGTTCTCCTTCCTCCTGTGGAAGTTCTGGAGCCACTGCATGTCATCCCACTTGCCCATCAACAGCTGGTACCACAAATCTGACTGGTAGGGTAGCTGCAGGTGCACCTGCTTGCCTGGGAGGAGGCACAGCCATGCCCTTTGGGGGGGGCATGGCCATGGCCCTGCGGGGGTTGGGGTCCTCAGCCCCTGCGGGAGGTCTCTGCCACTGGAGGAGCTGGAGGACGGCTGCAATCACAGTGGCCAGCAGCCCAACAAGGGTGTGGATGTGGTGCCAGCCCAGGAGCTGCCATGAGATTCTGGTCCCTGCACTGTTTCTGCTAGGCTATGTGCAGCATGGCAGGCCTCAGCATGTGCAGAAAGGGGGTATTTGGGAGGGACCCTTTAAGGGAGTGCCTGGCCGGAGCTCCCAGAAGGGCTTGTCAGCCCTGCAACCCCACCCATTGCATTTTCTGGCCTGTTCTTTTGAAAGAATGGCTGGGGTTGTGTGGCCATTCTGTCACAATAGTGGACTGATTTTTTGATCCACTTATTGTGTGTGGCTGGGATCTTTTGAAAGAAGTTTTGTGGGAGAGATGTATCGAAAGAACTTCTTTCAAAGGATGTCTGTAGTGTAGCCCAAGCCTGTGGGAAACGACTGTCTAGGAAGGAGTACTGCAGAAAAGAATCTGTGGGTTATAGTGGCTAACAAACTAAATATGAGTCTTCTAACCGATACTACTGCAAAAAAAAAACAAACCATGAACATTCTGCAATTTATTAGCAAGAGAGTTTCTTATGAAGACACGAGAAGTAATTCTTCTTTATCTCTAATTCTCCTCAGCACTGATAAGGCCTCACCTGGACTTCTGTGGCCAGTTCTCAGAACTGCACTTTAAGAAAGATATGGATAAGTTGGAGAAAGTCCAGAGGCGAGCAACAAAACCGATTAAAGTCTAGAAAATGAAGAAGTACGAGAAAAAAAAAAACCCTGGGTGATATAGGGAAAGAGATGACTGAGGCAAAGGGACAAGACTGTGCAAGTAAAAGGCTGTTATAAAGAGAAGGGTGACAAACCCTTCTTAGTCACTGAGGAAAGGACAAGTGGATGAGGGCTTAAAATTGAGGCAAGGACATTAAAAAAACCTTCCTAACGTTAAGGGTCATTAAGCACTGGAATAAATTAAGTTGGGGGGCTATGGAATCTGTGTCACTAGAGATTTTTAAGAACAGGTTGGACAAACACCTGTTAGAGATGGTCTTGTTAATACTTAGTCCTGCCTCATTGCAGGGGATGGGACCAGATGACCTATTAAGATACCTTCCAGCCCTACGTTTCTACAATTCTATGACCTCTTGTGTATTTTATAGCAGTCACTGTAGAGTGACTATTCACATCTTAACCTTCTTTTACTCAAACTGTCTTTAGTCAAGCTCATGGGCATTAGCAGTGTGAAAGAAGAGAAACTGTGGTTACAACCACAGCATCAGGAGTCAGGTGACATGGAGTCCATTCATGATTGCTGTGTGATACTGAGCAAATAATCTCCCCATCACTCAGTTTTCTCATCTGTAAAATGGCAATAATAGCCACTTCCCAGAGGTGTTGTGAGAAGTCATTCACTTTCATGCCCACTTGTCAAGTGGGTGTGAACAGTTCCAGAGCCATTTAACTGAGTTTAGGGGAAATAACTTGCACCTTCCCTCTGAATTTAGCCTTGTGAGTGTAACAGTTGTTTGCATCATGGGCAACTCTTTTTTTCCAGAGGAATGGAATGGGAGGAGCTAGATCCCATGTTTGAGGTACATGCTGTGCACTTACAAAGGGTGGCAACAGGGGGTCATTCTCTGTCTTGTGTTCCCCTGGCATTTGGAGACTGCCTGCCTGAGGCACAATGTGTCTGGGAGCATCTTCCAAATCCTTGTACCACCAGCGGTGGGATTATAACCCTCTTCTGTCACTTCCTGTATAAATGGAACAGCAGCATATATAGTATCCATGTAAGTGAAAACAAGGAGAACCTCAAGGACCAATTAAATTGGACTTCCCTGTGGTTATGGTTTTTGGTTTAATTCAATGTTGTTAGTAAAATGCCATTTAAAAATCTGGCTACTCAACCTGAATTAAAAATACATCCTGCTGCATGCTTAGAGGACAAATGCATTTCATAAGGTGAAATGGGAATTTGACCTTGAACGTTAGAGTAAAGCCCTAACCATTACCACAGAAAAACGTTAGCTTCCAAGGCTTCGCTTAAGAAGCAGAACTAATTAGAAGAGATTAACAGAAATGAGGCATGTAATAGCTGGAATGAGGCATGACTGCAATATAAAAGGCTGAATTGCTGGCTTTGGCATTGAATCAAAATCCTAAATACTGCAGCAAAATTGTGGTTTATGGTTATTGTAGAAGGAAGACACAGATTTTGCAGATGTCCCTGTAGCAGATGTGAAAGCAGCACTCATCACATGGCTATTTTCTACACAAGTGCCTTTCCCAATCCAATATTACTCTAAGCTTTGGGCTACGTCTAGGCTGCAGGCGTCTGCTGGGAGCCTGGAGATCTCCTGACAGAAGTCTGCTGCTTCAGGAGCCTTCTGCCGACATCCCTGTCATCTTCATTCCATAAGGAAGAAGAGACATCTTCACAGAAGGGGGCGGGTTCCCAACATTTGGCCCCTTGAACAACTTACGTATCTTTTGTGGACAGATCTCGGCAATCTAGACATAGCCTTGGTGCCATGGTACATTACTGAGCCTGGGCATCTCCATGAGGGTAATGTTCAGCATTCCTGTGGCTCCTCAGGAGTTCTGTCAGAAGGGTGAAAGTAATAAGATGGCTGTGCTGCTGCTGAGATACTGCAGGGGATGCTTCAGAGCTAAACATTAAGCATTTTAAAGGAAACTGTTATTTGATTTAGTTTAATTCCCAGACCAAGACTTTAAATTGTGTCTGAAGTGGGAGTTGAAGTCATCTTCCCTATAATTCTATCGCCCACTTTCCTCCCATAGCATCGCCTAAGCCCTATATCCATCACTGGATTGCTACAAACATCCCAGAACTGGTAGTGAAGAGCTCTTCTGATAGTCCAGAGGAGATGACTATGTGAGCATCATGATAATTGACTCAGCCTACTTAAAAATGTTTCATTTCTTTATTATAAGTTTAATTATTTGTGGTATTTTCCAGAAGCCAATGTTATTATGAGTGCATAACAAGTGTATGTAGTTACCACTGAAAATACAAACATTGAGCAGTTGATTGCAGAACGGAAGCAGTTGCCCACAAAGACAGAATAACATTTTTCAGCTCAAGCTAATTCACAACACAAGTATAAAAGCCATCCAAGGCTGAAAGATGAGAGGTGAAGCAATCTGCCAGCTGTCTGAACATCCAGTATTTGTGTGTATGTGTGCGTGTGCCTGCTCGTATGTTGATAAAGTAAGTGAAAGCTTTATCTGCTTGCAAAACATTTGACACAGCTCATCAGTACTAAAATAAAGTATAATTAAATCATTTGTAAGTCCCTCAGCACATTTTCCCTAGAACAACCTGTTCCTTTGTTAGCTCAGAGAAAATACTGCTATCGCTCAGATAGCATTAAAAATAGATTTCTAACTATTTGCACCTTGCCTGTAACATAGAAATTCCTGTTATATATAACCACAGCCCACTTGTACTTGACAGAATGAAAATACAAATGCTACCACCCCAAAATTTAACACAAGAGCTAACATTTAATGGGCAAGGATTATTACTACCACTCAGTTAGTTTTCAAAGACCATCAAGAGTGTGGTTCTACTTGGTAGGCTTCCTGATTCAGAAAAAGAATCCCAAAGGGAAACCTCCTAAATCCACTTGAAAGTAAACATCATAAGCTATTAAGCAAACTCTGTGTGTTTAACCATAATACAGACTTCTGGGCCTGACCAGAGATGAACCAAAAGCAACTCCATGGCTGACGGGGAAGCTGCACACTTGTAAGGCCACCTTAGTCAGAGTCTAATAGGGAGATATTTACACCCAGAGCAAAGAAGCTGCCTTTGTAAGAGGAGATAAGATGATTCAGAGCATGATGCAGAGCTTGTACATCCCGTCTATATGAAACGACCAGCCAACAGCTTTCCCATAGATGCAGTGTCTGCCATATCTGTTCCAATCTTCAGGCTTCAACACCGACCTTAAAAATCTCTAGTAACACAGATTTCACTGCCCCCTAGATAATTTAGTCATGTGTTTTAAACACTCATAGTCCTCCTACTTAGTTTATTCTAGTGCTTAACTATTCTTAAAGTTAGGAAGGTGTTAGGGTGACTGAAGTCCCCTAGGAGAACCAGGCCTTGTGATCTAGAATCTTCCATTAATTGTCTGAAGAAAGCCTCATCTACCTGATCTAGTGATTTATAGCAGGACCCAGGATGGCATCATACTGTTTCCCCTGCCTCTAAACTTAACCCAGTGACTCAACAGGCTCTTCCCCCATTTTATACTGGAGCAATGAGCAGTAGAACTGCTCTCTTACATGCAGTGCAACTTCTCCACTTCTTCTCCTGCCTATCCTTCCTGAACAGTCCATATACTCCAATGACCGTGACCCAATCATGTGAGTCATCCCATCAAGCCTCCATTTTTCCAAGCACACCATAGTTCTTTTACTGTTCCAGGACTTCCAGTTTTTCCTGCTTGTTTCTCAAGTTTCTTGCATCCACATCCTGCCACCTAAGATAACTAGCGGATTGCCCTGCTTTCTCTGTACAAATCAGGGGTCCCCCTCTGTTACATCTTTCTCCTTTGTTTTTTTCCTAGTATTCCACTAGCCCACTTACCTCAGGGCTTAGGTCACCATCTCTGCATGAAGTTAGTTTAAAGCCCTTGTGCAAGCCCAGCTGTGAAGATGCTCTTCTCTCCCAGCATGAGGTGGAGTCCATCTCTTCCTAGCACCATGCTGTCTGGAACAGCATCCCAAGGCTGAAGAATCCAAAGCCCTCTCTCTGACATCACCCGCACAACCATTCATTCGCTTCCAAAATTGGACTCTCCCTATCTGGGCCTTTTCCTTCTAGGGAGGCTAGATGAAATACAACTTGCACCTCCAACTCCTTGATCCTTCTTCCCAGTGACACATAGGCTACGTCTACACTAGCACATTACATCGAAGTAAGAACACCGAAATAGACTACTTCGATGTGTATCATCTACACATCCTCCAGGGCTGGTGCTGTCGACGTTCAACATTGAAGTAGCGACGGGGAACGTCTAAAGGAGCCGCCATGGAAGGAAATGCAGAGCATCCACACACACAAGCACTCCCCTTCAAAATAAGGGGCCAGCAAAGCCTGCGGACGGGGTCACAGGCTGGACTAGCTGTTCTGGGACAACAGCAAGCCGCTCTCTTAAAGGTTCCCACCCAGACACACTTGGCCTGCACAGCATGAGGTCCACAGAGCCAACAACTGGTTGCAGGCCCCATGCACATAGCATGGACCCCCAGCTGCTGCAGCAGCAGCAGCAGCAGCAGCCAGAAGCCCTGGGCTAAGGGCTGCTGCACACAGCAACCACAGAGCCCTGCAGGGGGTGGAAAGAGCATCTCTCAACCCCTCAGCTGTTGGCCGCCATGGAGGACCCCACTATTTTGATGTAGCAGGATGAGGATCATCTACACATGCCCTATTTCGACGTTGAACATCGAAGTAGGGCGCTATTCCTATCTTCGGATAGGAATAGCGATTTTGACGTCTCGCCGCCTAACAGCGATTTCAATGTCGAAATAGCGCACGGCATGTGTAGATGCGACACATACTATTTCGACGTTGTGTCAGCTACTTCGAAGTAGCTGGCTATTGTAGATGCACCCATAATCTGCAGTGATCCTTTCAAAGTCATTCTTGGCAGTATTGATCGTTCCTTCACGGAGAAGAAGGAAGGGGTTTGTGCTCCAAGGGCTTGAGCAGTCTTGGAAGATTCACAACCTAAATTCTAGCTCCAGTCAAGCAGCACACTTCTTGAGTTTCCCAATCGGGATGGAAGATGACACGTCAGCTGTGTTTCTGGCCTGCTGTAGACACTGAAGCTAACTATAAGGTAGACCAGCCTGCACAGTTAAGCTGTGCCAGTATAAGCCATTTACATACATATGCCCTAACTGCACTCTGCACACCCCACAATCTGCCCAGAACTGACATTTCAAAGCCATGCACATGGTGCTCAGAAATGGTTCACTCTTCCACCTGAGAGTTCTGCTGAAATGTACACTCTGGCCAGCCTTTATCAGCTGCTTTTCACATTTATGAAAATGTGATTACAAGAAAACCCAATATCACAGTGCAAACACACCAGAGGCGCTGGTCACTGATTTTGAAAGGTGAGTGAAATCCGTTTCTACCTGTTGATTTTACTTGACAATATACTCTGGGCTTCTTCTTCAGGTATGGGAAGTCTGGATATTATAATGTCCTGAGATTTATCAATGGTTATTTATCATGGAGCCATTACAAAAACTTCTTTTTATCTATTGTCAAAATATCACCAGGCTCAGATCACTGCACAGCATATCAGCTTTGGAATGACTGGGGTATGTGGTGCTAAATTATTACACTTGCTTTTGGGAGCTCCTCTTCTTTTTGCATAACAAATGCAGATTATTTGAAATGCCTTAGATCTTTATATCACATCCTTATGGTCAGGTGATTTTATTAGATGTAGTTCTAAAAGATCTGCTCTGGAGATTATTTTTGGGGAGCTCTGTGTCCTATTTCATCCAAGAGGATATGTTAAATGATCACATGGAGATGGCCTTGGAATGTATGGACTGTCTCAGCAAATTGCTCTTGTTTCAAACTCTTTCCTTTGTCTCCCTGTCAAACTGATTTCAAAGTCCTTTAGCTCCTACTGAAAACTGTGAATGGCCATGTCACCATCTACATGGTAGATCTCCCCTTTTTCTGAATATTGTTTTCTTCATGACCTTTGCGAATGTTTAATGGTGAAAACAGCCCTGGACATTACACTCAGCACTGAAGGTCCCCTTGGCTGGCACAGAGCTGGTGAAAAGGCTCGTCCTATCATCCTCCAAACAGGGGTATGTTGCCAAGGGCATAATCAACATTCACTGTTGTTCAATTATTCTTAGATCCCTATAGCCACTTGAGTTCCACCAGCAGCTTGCACATAAGTTACAGCAGCCCTGAGGCTTTTTATGTGAACTAGGCAGCCCTAGAATGCTGGAGGTACAAAGATGGTTTCCACAGAACTAGAACAATGGAGGGTCAGGGCCACTATGTTTGTGGCTGATTATTCAGATACGAATCATCGGGATATTTAGTTTGTCCAAATTATAAATGTATGTCAGTGTGATCTAGGGCTCCATGCCTTGTCTGAGGGACTCACTGAGAACTAAAGATGCTTTATCTGTCTTATTCTAGGGGAGATTAAAAAAATAACATTCAGTCATGCCTGGCTTTGTGCAGATGAGCAAAGGGATGAAGAGAGGGGGAAGAAACCTCTCTTTCTGAGTAGCCAGGCACAATGCCATGCATGTGCTCCCCATTGCACAAAGACAACTCCAGGCTAGAACCACTGCCTGTACTAACCACCGTCTGCACTGTCTGTCTGCACCCTGAGTACTAGAGTGGGACCCAAGCAGGGACCATGCACATGCTCCTCGAGTCATTGTGACTCCTGTCCCACTGCAGAGTCTGCACTCCTGAGTCTGCACTCTGAGACTACTCCTGCCTGAGCTTTCAGAAACAGTTGCAGAGTGGTTCTGCTGATGCCTGGAGAGGGAGGATAATTTTCCTGCAGCTTCATGGAGTTCGCTAATCTCAGGCACTTGGGCTGTGTATGAGAGAAGATTTCGGGCTTCATGAAGAAATATACAAAGAATTTTACCATGTCAAAAGGCAGAAGCCACTTTTCAGAGGCATATTTTCTAAATGAACAAAAACTAATTCGATATAACGTGAATGTAAAACTCTACCTTGAAAAGTTGTTTGTGTTTTGTGAGGTCATTTTTAATGCCAATATGAAAAACTAGAAGGAATCAGAGGAAAGCTCAATTTCAGGACTAATTGATAAACTATCTTTAAAATAAACACTCAAGATACACAGTGTAATCTGTATGTCTGCGATCTGAGCCCAGATTTAGGATAAAAATCCCCCCTGGGGAAAAAGAATTAGCACCAAAGAAACAAAAATATTCATCTTTCCTTATTTTCTTAACTTGTCAAATGCTGAAAAGTTGCTTAGAGGTTAAAAATACAAGTTGAACCTCTCTCATCTGGCACCCTGGGGACCTAACCAGTGCCAAACAAGAGAATTTGACAGATTATAGGAGGTCAATATTGTCTGGTATATGACCAACACTTCCACTGTTTACTGGGCTCTTAGAAGACATCTCACGGTAAATTACAGCTAAATAACAGCACAGAACATGGAGAACCAGGACTGGTGTCTGTAAACAAACGTTATGGGACCATGGGAAAACTGGCAACATCCATGATAAGTGGTTGTCCAGCTATATAAAATCATGATGGATTTACAGATGTTGCCAGATGAAAGAGTTCCGAATAAGAGAGGTTCAACCTGTATAATATTTGAAATTTTTTATTTTGAAAAGGATATCCTATAATTAACCTAGGAATGAATATTTAAGTTTGATTTTTTTTAAAAAAAAATCTACTTTGGCTGATTTAAACAGCATTTTAAGTAATACTGCCTAGTTCCCAGAGGTTATTGGTTAACTACAAATTTCTGCTGAGTTTATACTTGGTTGGAGACCATTTGGAATTTCACTGCTGTAGGATCCTTAGCTATTTAATTCAGCCAAAGTGGCATAGAACAAAATCAGCTTTCCTCATACCAATGCTCTAGGCGTACTTTGTTTAGCACAGAATAATAAGACGAATAGAGGAGTAAATCCCAGGAGAGACACAACTGACAATGGGTAAACTTTTGCAAAATGCCTATGCTCTGTACTCCTAAATTTCAATCTCAGATGTGACTGTGAAGCCAAGACTAATTGCAAATCAGTATGTTTTTTACTGTTACTGCTAAGTGCCTAATTTGCATTTTTAGAAGGCTCCCAGAAAATAGTTCCAGATTTTCAATACTATTGTGGCATCTGAAAAAGCATATTGGTGCCTAGTAGAGTTTTTAAAAATGCCCAGCCATGTTAATTGCCAGACTCCTATTTCAACCTGCACCTTTTGCACTAACACATATGGCCTATAAACACTTCTGACCCTTTTGCCCATCTATCTATACAAGTTATTAGTTCAAATCCAGTACTCAGATCTCTTAAAATTCTATTACTGCTCTCTCACGGCATCATCTCTGATACAAGATATGTCACTATTATAAAATGATGTAATTAGCCTGTGCAACAAGCTGGGAATAAATGATAAATACCCTTAATCTAAATTGTTTTCTTTATTGTTAATAGATCATTATTCACAGGCAACACCAATTTATGGGCTTGATTAATAATCTTCCTACTGAATCTCCTCCCTTTTTATAGGTCTTTCTATTTTGTGACTATTTCTATTCCTGTACTGAAATATTCAAACATTTAAAAAACAGAAGTAAAAAGCTGATAAGCTAGTTTCAGCAGTTTTTCAACGGTAGCAATCTTTGCTGAAGTTGATATTTTCTCACTGATAGTCCTAAAGCTGTTACTACAAAGGCTAAATTAAATGAATGTCTTTAGACTAACAAAACAAAACAGCAGAAACAAAACAAAACAGCAGAAATGTAGCACTTCAAAGGCTAAAGCAGTCAAGTAGCACTTTAAAGACTAGCAAAGTAGTTTATTGGGTGAGCTTTTGTGGGACAGACCCACTTCTTCAGACCACACCCAGACCAGAACAGACTCAATATTTAAGGCACAGAGAACCAAAAACAGTAAGCAAGGAGGACAAATCAGAAAAAGATAATCAAGGTGAGCAAATCAGAGAGTGGAGGGGTGGGGAGGGAGGTCAAGAATTAGATTAAGCCAAGTATGCAGATGAGCCCCTATAGTGACTCAGAAAGTTCCCGAACTTTCTGTTCTGGTCTGGCTGTGGTCTGAAGAAATGGGTCTGTCCCACGAAAGCTCACCCAATAAACTATTTTGCTAGTCTTTAAAATGCTACTTGACTGCTTTTTGTTTTGATAGTGTATAGACTAGCACGGCTTCCTCTCTGCTACTATTCAAAGGCTAAGGGTCTTTCAAGTGCCACATTTCTGCTGTTTTGTTTTGTTTTTGCTGTTTCATTTTGTTGGAGCACAGACTTCTCTGTCTTTAAACTTAGTAATTAACCTTAGAATGAATTTTCTTATTTGATGAGTCCCCACTCCTCAAGTTGCATTTTCCCTTTAGTTATCATTTTTCATTTCCTCTTGTTAAGTTTTTTTTCTGTGCCCTTCATAAATCTGCAAATACACACACATAAATTCAGGCCCACATTTATATATAATGTAACCCTTCCACTAATGGCAGATGACAGCAAGAAGGGTCAAGTTCAGTTCCTAGGGGATTCTGTCAATAATGCAAGAAAACTGGCTCACCCAGTAACCTGGGACAATCTCATCCTATCTGCTGGGTGCCTGTAAAGGCAGTTCTTCCCCTCTCACAAGCACAGAATCTGAGATAGAATCATCTTATTTAACGACAGAAGCCCAACATAAATTTACACAGTGACACATGCAGTATTCCTAACCAAAGAAAAGGAAAAACCCATTAAGCAAGGCACGCTCCCCAGACTCTGCTGAGCCAACTCCCTTGCTTTTTATCCACACACCCCAACTTATAGCATGTACCTCCACCTCAATTCTGCACACACACTGCAGTCTGGTCCATACAAATCCAGAGTTCATGGGTATATCAGCATGGGGACACCCTTGCCACACATGGACGGGATCACCTGCCGGTTGCTTGTCTGCTGCTCTCCGCTAGACACCCCGGCCGGCCACTTGCCTGATGGTCTCCACCAGCCACCCCCTGCTGGCCACTCATCTGCTGCTTTATGGGTTTGGCTCTTGCCAAAACCTTGTGATTTCAGCTGCCAGTGATTTCAGCTCTGGGCCTAGCCACAAGAATCTCAGCATCCACCACAGTGGAGTCCCACAGAATAAATACTGAGCCCAGCACTGATCTGGGGTTTAGTTTTGTCTTTGAACAGCAGGAGTGGGGGATGACAGGTCAAACCAGATTTATGGCTGCAGAGCCAAAAGCCTCCATGCTGGTTTAACTAGTACCCATCTCTACTCTACAGCACAGTGCTCTGCTGAGGGGAGCCCTGTGTGATCCATATCTTACACAGAGATGATGACTGCCCTCTATCCCCACAATAATTTCAAGCATTGATGATATTCCACAATTCATACACTGGGTGATAACATAATTTGTGACTTTATAACAACAAGTTGTTTACAATAAGCTAAACACCACTGCTTCATCTGCTACCAGTAGATCTTTCAAACAAAGCAACTATTTTCAGAAATACAACCTGCAACTCTTCCCAATTCCATGTAAACAGTTTGTAAAGAACATTTTCCTCAAATTCCTCCAGCAGGATTGAGATCCTGCTCCCACATTCCTTACATCACTGTAAGTGTGTGTGTGTGTACAAACAAATACATGGAGAAAACATTTTTGAGGGGTCAGAAGAATAATTATGTTACCTACATATCCTTCCTGGCTCTGCCAGTTTTGACATGGATTTAATGGAAAGCATCAAACTTTTACACCTATATTTTCAGAACTCTCCATGAATTCTGTCTTCACTTCAGCATAACCACACTGGGATATCTGGAACTTAATGTAGTGCCAGTTTCCCTGTTACAGCACTTTCAAAAAACTTGCAGCCGGGATGACTTTTTCTCTATACTGCACTGTGAAGTATTTAATTTTTATGTGGTAATCTGGTTGTGTTATTCAATTATTTAATGGTGGATATGAAAAGAAGTGGAACCTGGTCCAGGTCTTCTAGGAGCTTAAAGTTATTTTCACTTATTAGGAAGTGTCAGGTAGTGGTAACAGGAAATTTGATTATAGAAATATAGACAGTTGGATTTCTAATGACTGGGAGAATCACATTGTGAACTACAGACGCCTTGAGATATCCAGATAGGTATTATGTGCACTAGCGGAGAGGACCTGGTGGTTATGGTACATGTAAGTACCACTGCTTTAGGGAAGGACAGAAAAGAGGCTCTGGAGGCCGAATTTAGGCTACTAGGTAAGTGAGGAACGTTCATGAACTCCATGATAGCATTCTCTGAAATGTTTTCATGCACGTGGCCAGTTGAACAAGTAGAAGTGATGAGTCATAATGTTGGGCTGAAACAATGGTACTTGGGAAGGAATTAGATTTATTACAAACTTGGTAGACTTTGGGGAAAGAAGGTATCCAAGAAGAATGGGCTCCAACTAAAGTAAAATGCTTGCATGTAAAATTTAAAAAGCATATAATGGAGTTTTGCAGATAAAGGCTGACAGGTGAAGAGGAACACACAATTTTGACAGATACATCCCCAGAGAACATTTATTGAAGGGGATACACTAGATCCTGGCAAAGAGAAAAGTATAGAAGTTGATAAAGTACAAGTAGGAATTGAAGAGAAACTGCCAAATGAAGAACAGAGTTGGGCAATTACGTCACATGGAGGCAGACAACTAAACATGTTCAGTTCTAGCTTCCACAGATATTTAGGCTTTACTCACAACTTACTCGCTTGAGCATGAGTTATTGTGCTGCCAGTGCCACTTTATATCCTTCAGATCATTTGCTTCCAAAGGCAGAGAAGAAATTTATGTGTGAGTATATAACTTATAAAGGACAAGAGTGAAGTTGAAATTCTGACTTTGGGCTTACTTTTTATGATGATGAGAATGAGAAAGAGGAAGACATACTTCATTTATAATTAAATCCTTAGACACAATCTGCACAGTATTGACTGGGAAAGCCACATTAGCACTTTGACATAATTGAATGCATCTCTGTATTCCACAGTTAACTAATGAGGAATGATTAAAGAATGGTATCTGCTATGAACTCATCAAATGTTCATCCTAACAATACTCCATGAGTCTCTTGATTGCTGTGAACCTGCTTGATGTCATCCTGCTATGCATGAAGGACCAGAAGCATGAGCAAACCCACAAATGTCTTTGTAAGAAGTGCTTTATTCCAACTGCACTCATTAGTGTTAATTAGAAGTTTACTGAGTAACAAGAATAGTTACAGCAAAGAAGTGTGCCTCTTCACAGGGAAAAATTTCACAGTGCTAACATTTCAGAGGAGAAGAGAAAGAGCAAGTAAAGCACAGATAATTTGCACAGAGCTCCCAGATTGAATGACAGTGTAATATATGTACATTTGGGGTAGAAATGTATTTATCAGTGCATATAAACAAATGGTTCATTATTTGTAACTGAACTCAAAATTCATGAAGCCACTGTAAGTCCTGCTACACACGGTTACCATGTCCAGTTGCTGGGTGTATTAAACAACAGCTGGAAGCAGCTTAATTTTCTGATGTTGAGAACACTGAGACTACTTAATCCTACCCTGAGTGCAGTGGATTGAACAAGATGACCTCTCAAGGTTCCTTCCAGTCCTGTGATCCTATGAGTCTATGATAAGATGCTCGACTGATGCTCTGGCACAGTGTGTCTCTGAGGCTATGGCTACACTTTGGTTGCCATTTTGGGATACATAGCAACCCCGCAGATAACCCCACAGAGCTAATTTGAGCGCAGTATTCCATTTCTGCTCCCCCTCATCATGAGGGGGGCAGTGGAAACTTCAAAATAGCCCCTTATTCTGAACGTTGAGCTTATTGCATTAGTTATTTAGCATTGTGGCTCCACTGTAGCCGGAGCCCTACAGGTGTGCGTGGAGTCCAGCTCCACACTGGATCGTAGTCTTCACATCTCCAAAGTCTGGAGGTCTTGGGACAAGAGGGTTGATTTGCTACACTACAGTACACTGGAAATTTACATCTGCACCTGAGCTTCTCAAGGGCTCGGTGCTTCTGAGCTCTAGGTTTTGAATCAGACTTTTTCACTGAAGAGCTTCATGTGTGCTGCCGTGCTAAAGCTAATGTCTAATACTACCCTTCCAAGGCATCCTGCCTCCACAAGTTTTGGTTCTATATTTATGATGCTTAAGACACTGTTGGAAATAATCATTCCAATTATTTTGATAGTCTGGTCTGTTTGCAAAAATCTGTGTATCTAATAATTATACTCCCTGTTATAACAATTATCCACGTATTTCAGGGAAAGAAAATTGCTGTGCTACTTTGTTCTTTATGTGCCTGGATTACAAATATTGAAGATAAAAAATGTAACTTGCCAACACAGAATTCCCCTGCTATGGAGGGTTAAATTCTGAGGGCATAAAGCCCAGTGTCAGCTCCTTAATTAATTTCCTTCTGCTGCTACAGGGGATTTTATACCAATGACGAAAGCCTCTAGGTTACTCTCACAGCTGGGGTAGGCCAATGTCGAAAGAAGGAGCTGTCTGCTCTCTCAGGCTGCGTTTACACTACGAGATAAAATCAATTTTAAGGCAGTTAGCCCAATTTTTCCAAGTGCCTGTCCTCACTGTAAATTCCATTCGCTCGATTTATGGACCACTTAAATCAACATGATATCGAAATCCTGAAATCGTAGTAAGCTGACGGCTGCAGCATTCAATTTGAATTTAAAATTCCAAACAAAGGGTAGTAAGGATGCGGCATGTCTTTAAATGGAATTCATTAGGCTCCACAGATGTCGTGTATGTGCTCCACAATGCACCACGGTTCTCCGCTCTGGCATCTTACATCTCCACTTCTCTCAGCTGCAGAGGAATTAGGCAACAGGAAGACCGTTACAATTCGTCACCTGCAAGCCCGTGGCTGCAGGGTCATGAGAGGCTGAAAAATCTTCTGTCTTCTTCTTTGCTAGGAGCACAGCTGTGGGGTCTGTGCTTCTGTGTATACCCCTGCTAGCTGCCTTTTTTTCTGAGCTGCTTGGCGCCAGCCGCGGCCCCCCGAACCATGTGTCAGCTAGGCTGTGGGTGGGGGTTATATTTGTATGGTAATATGAGAAACTTCTTTTCAGCCATTTATATGTTATGCTGACCTCCCACATCCTCTCCCTTCCCTCTCCCCAGAGGTGCCACACAGTCTAGAACATTCCTGTGCCCAGCTGCATCACGTGGCTTGACTCGGAACCAGTAAAAGGACATGTTGCGCAAGGTGCCAGGCAAATTGTGCATGGTGAGGGTCACGATTTGCAGGGGCTGGCTGTAACCAGGGGTCTTTTAGCTGCCTGGTGGACATCTCCCTCAGTGGTCATGATTTTCAGGGGCTGGCTTAAGCAGGGGGCCTTTTAGCTGCCCGGCAGACAACTCCCTTGGCGGTCATGACTTTCGCGGGCTGGCTGTTGCTGGGGGTCTTGTAGCCACCGGTGGGATGTCTCCCTCAGAGGTCATGATTTAGCAGGGGTTCTTTTAGTTGCCCAGGAGACTTCCCCCTCAGCAGTAACGATTTTCAGGGGCTGGCTGTAGCTGTACAATTACCACAGTTGCAGAAGTAAGGCTTGCAGAGGTGAATATTCTTGTCCTTAGGGTCTTCTTTCCCATGTGCAAACCTGGCTGTAGTTTAGGGTCTTTTAGACTTATTCAAGTTTCAGTGTAGCAACCATCAGAACTGTAGCTGTGTTAGTCTGTATCTTCAAAAACAACAAGAAGTCCAGTGGCACTTTACAGACTAACAGATATTTTGGAGCATAAGCTTTTGTGGGCAAAGACCTGCTTCATCAGATGCATCATGTGTAGCAACCATGTCTACTTAGACCCAAGGGTCATCTTTGGTAGGAAGCCTAAATCCAGATAAAAGTTCCTGAAAGGGCCTCTGTGGACAGTCATGATTTTCGTGGCTGTCAAAAGTGTAATGTCTCTTAGCTGGCCTGGCCCATTACTGATGATTCATTCATGTTTCAGTGCAATAACTGTGTCTGCTTAAGCATAAGGGTCTTCTTTTCCAGAGGGCCTAAATCCAGATCCAAGTTCCTGAAAGGGACTCCATGGGCGGCCACAATTTTAATGGCTGTCAAAACTGTACTGTCTTTTAGCCACCCTGGACCATTACTGATGATTCATTTGAGTTTCAGTGTAGCACCCATGTCTACTTAAGATTCGTCTTTCCCAGGAGCTGTAAATCAATACCTAAGCCCAAAATAAAGCCTAGGCATACTGTTTCAGTGCAGCACTTGTGTCTACTTAAACATACTTAACATGGCAGGGGAAAGAGGGGAATGAAATGTGGGCAGATGGTGTCATATATCCACACCTACTTGTGAGACCAGAATTCAAAGGGGCTCAGGAAACTGTGGAATAGATTCCTACAGTACACTGCAGCCGTGGTCAATTTAAGCTACTTGTGTGTGGCAGCAGTAAGTTAATTTTGTGGGTAGCATGTGAGAAGCTGAAGATGCTCAAAATCGAATGGATAAAATCCAGCATTAAGAAATTGATGATAATAAAATTGATTTTTTTCTCATAGTGCAGATGCAGCCTAACCAGTTCAGTTGGTTTCCTGCAGCTGATCCCACCTAGTGAGGAAGTAGCCATTTTTACACCAGTTTTTATTTCTGAGTGATCATTAAATGTGGCCTCATATGGGTAGGTCTACCCTGCAATAAAACACCTACAGCATGGCCACAGCTGGCCCTGCTCAGCTGACTTGGGCTCACAGGGTGCAGGTTGTGGGGGCTAAAAATTGCAGTGTAGATGCTTGTTCTTGGGTAGGAGCCCAAACAGCTACACTGCCATTTTTAACCCCACATTCCAAGGTGTGTGATCCTTTGATCAATTGACTCGGGCTGTGAGACACTCAGTGCCAGTTTTTTGTAGCAGTCTAGGGCTGCGTCTACACGTGCACGCTACTTCGAAGTAGCGGCAGTAACTTCGAAATAGCGCCCGTCACGTCTACACGTGTTGGGCTCTATTTCGAAGTTGAAATCGACGTTAGGCGGCGAGACGTCGAAGTCGCTAACCCCATGAGCGGATGGGAATAGCGCCCTACTTCGACGTTCAACATCGAAGTAGGGACGTGTAGACGATCCGCGTCCCGCAACATCGAAATAGCGGGGTCCTCCATGGCGGCCATCAGCTGGGGGGTTGAGAGATACTCTCTCTCCAGCCCTTGCGGGGCTCTGTGGTCACCGTGGGCAGCAGCCCTTAGCCCAGGGCTTCTGGCTGCTGCTGCTGCAGCTGGGGGTCCGTGCTGCATATACAGGGTCTGCAACTAGTTGTTGGCTCTGTGTATCTTGCACTGTTTAATGAAAGTGTGTCTGGGAGGGGCCCTTTAAGGGAGCGACTTGCTGTTGAGTCCGCCCCGTGACCCTGTCTGCAGCTGTGCCTGGCTCCCTTATTTCGATGTGTGCTACTTTGGCGTGTAGACGTTCCCTCGCTGTGCCTATTTCGATGTTGGGCTGAGCAACATCGAAGTTGAACATCGACGTTGCCAGCCCTGGAGGACGTGTAGACGTTATTCATCGAAATAGCCTATTTCGATATCGCAACATCGAAATAAACTATTTCGAAGTTGGGTGCACGTGTAGACGTAGCCTAGATGTACCCATATAGACCAGGAAGACATGTAAGCCAGAGCTTTAAGCATTCCCATACTCAAAACAGCACTTACGCATGTGCTTAGCGTGAGAAACATGCTTAAATCCCATTGATGTTAGCAGAGCATAAACTCATTTCTAAAGTTAACCCCCTTTTTATATGCAGTCCTAAATACAAAACCTTCCTGAACTGCAAAAACAACGAGAAGTCCTATGGCAACTTACAGACTAACAGGTTTTTTGGAGCATAAGCTTTCCTGGGCAAAGACCCACTTCATCAGATGCAAAAAATCTGTTAGTCTCTAAATTGCCACAGGATATCTCATTGTTTTTGCGGATACTGACTAACACGGCTACTGCTCTGATTCCTGAACTGGGCCACTGTGTGCGTCACTACAGTAACTGAAAGCAGTCACAGAAACATAGTCTACTCCCACTCTAAAATGAAAGGTTGCAACTAAATAAAAGAGCTCAATTTTTCTCACCTGCATCAGAAAATATTTGGTCTCTCCCTTAGTTAATGTGATGCCTACAAAGAAGTGGTGACAAATGATAGACAAAAAGAGAAGCTAAAACTGAATCTACTGTACAGCATGGCAAACAGCAGGGTGTCTGCATCTGAGGTGCAAACTACTTTACTCATAGCAAACAAGATAAATACTGAATCATTTGAAAAGAAGCAAAGAACGTTGGCCTGAGCCTTTCAACTAAAAGGGAATTTAATAATGATAGTGTAAGTGGGGCCGACTTTCACTCAATCAGTACCCGAGGTGACAGATGTGCTACGGCACTTAGAATTTGAATAGGGAAAGGTGACATTTTCCAGTCCCCTTCATCAAGCAGGTTCATGCATTTTATTTGTAACGTGAATTAAAACTACTGCACTCAATGCCATCATCACTGTGGCATCTCACAAGAACACAGTTTCTTGTCTAGAAAATGCTCTACTGTTAGACATAATTTTCATATCCCACATCAGTGAGTTTGCAGAACTGTATATTAGAAGCTTCTGGTGTGCTTATTGTATAGGGGCAACACACTGACCCCCAAATCTGTCACTTACAGATCTGCTACTGAATCCACAATAAGGAAAAACAAGCCATCCCTTCCCTGGTGTGCACATGGGATCTAACTTGGGAAAGATCAGCAGTTAGCTATCTGACACTCAGAGAAAACGGCATGCTGAACAGTCCTCTTGAGCAGCTTTTGCTCCTCTTCTGCTCTCACACTTTCCTGCCCTACCACGGTGCTACTCTGTATCACCACTTCCATGAAGAATATTGCTGAATATTGCTTCTTGCTGATGGATGGGAGGAAGAACTGCTCTCAGGATGCCAGCTCAGGAAGTAAACTGACTTTTGGGAAAGAAAACTATCAAGTATTCCATGGGACTAAATGTAAGTGAGACAAGAACCAAAGCTCCCAGAGCTATCAATGTTTATTTCCTGATGTGTGAATTTGTGGGTGAGGATGTCAGTATTCTTTGCTTCTTAGGGGTTACGGCACCAAGCACCGGAACATACCAGGCAACAAATGGATTTTGAGGGTGATTAAACGAGGAACAGTGCTCATATACCATAGTGAAGAGCATAATGCTGAGACTAAATGAGTGTTGAAACATCAGATAATCGCAGAAGGTATCTACCATCCTGAATATACTGTGGTCACTTGACATTATGTCAAGTCACTGCTCATGGGCTACATCTACACTTTCCCCCTTCTTCAAAGGCAGCATGGTAATCAGGGTGATGGGAAATTCCTGATGAAGTGCTGTGATGCATATGCAGCACTTCATTAGGCAAGTTATCCCCTGTGGCAACTTCTAAGTGTCAAACTTCAAAATGCCAGCATGCCATGTAGTCGCAGGCACTTCGAAGTGCCTGTGCTACTTTGAAGTGCCTTTACTCCCCAAAATTTTGAGGACTAGGGGGCAAATGTACATGTAGCCATGGCATTATACTATCATCCCTAGTGCTCCTTAAAAATTGACCTAATGGTATTTACACTGAATACAATGACGCTGTAAAATTGAGCTAACTACCTTAAGTTCAACTTTATCATGAAGTGTAAACACAGCCTTAGAGACACATGGCCTGATTCTTCACTGCTTTGACCTTATGCAGACATTTACATTTGTACAAAATGCATTGTAAATGCTATCATTCTGATCTGGTACCACTGTACATTCACTTGGCATTTGCTCTGGGTAGGTGTAATTGATTGTATAAGATGCAAGGTGGGATGAATGTGGCTTATGGTCATCATAAATCTGAATCCATTCTCATGTGCTAAATAAATATGCTAGAAAAATGGAATTACTTTCACGCAGAAATTCTGAGATTTTTAAATTTCATTTCACCCCAAATCAGGACAGGAAAAAAAAAAAGAAAAATGAGAAAAATGTTCACAGAAAAAATATTCTGAAAATTTTGATTCTGATATTATTAAAATATTTCATTCAAGAAGGTCCAAACATTTCATCATTTTGGTTTTTACATTATACATTTAACAGCATTATATATAAAAGTTGAAATATTTAAATGTTATCAAAACAAAAAAGCATTCAAGTAGCACTTTAACAAAATAATTTATTAGGTGAGCTTTCGTGGGACAGTCCCACTTCTTCAGACCATAGCCATACCAGAACAGACTCAATATTTAAGGCATAGAGAACCAAAAATAGTAATCAAGGTTGATGAATCAGAAAAAAATGATCAAGGTGAGCAAACCAGAGAGCAGAGGGGCGAGTGGGAGGGGAAGTCCAGAATTTGATGAAGCCAAGTATGCAAAAGAGCCCTTATAGTGTCCCAGAAAATTTGCATCCCAGTTCAAACCATGTGTTAATGTGTCGAATTTGAATATGAAAGAGAGTTCAGCAGTCTCTCTTTCCAAAGCAGAGTGAAAATTCTTCTTCAATAAGACACAAACTCTTAAGTCATTAGCAGAATGGCCCTCTTATTTACGGGGCTTCAGATAGCTCACTTCTAAACAGGCCTGCAACCCTTTCCCTCCTTGTCAAGATTTTTTTGTTTTGATAGTATATAGACTAGCACTGCTTTCTCTCTGTTATTATTTAAATTTTATATACAGTAAAGTAAATTATAATAAATATAAAAAGGGTCAACAGAACATTTCTAAAATTGTGAAAAAATTGCAGTGCTCCTGCTAAACACACAACCTCTTCTTCAAAAAATCCCTTTCCTAGTCACCTCCAGCTGTCTTTTGTGGTAGGTATCAGGTTCTATGAGTGCTCTGAGTATGCCTGTGGGATCAGACCCCACTGGAGAGAGAGACATTCTTCTGCCTAGTTTGATAGCCCCACTTCAGAGGCTTAAACTTAAGATAGGTCTCTGAGCAGCTGTGAGATGGTGTCGGCATTTAGGCCCTTTTGCGAATACCAGTTGGTGCAAACTTAGATGAATTGGGGATTTTGAAAATGTTAGTCAAAGTATAGTGCTGTACTTAGGCAGATAAATACCTTTGTATACCTGGTCCCCAGCGCCTGGTTTAGATTAATGGATGAACACTTTTGGAAAAGATGTGTCCAATGGGATAGAATTATTTGACAAATATCAACTTTTATAACTATGTTTATGCTTTCTAGCTCATACAAAATACCTACTCAGTTCTTCTGTATACCTCTATGTCATGGTCTGCTTTAATATTTATCTGAGAAAATAGTGGTAATCAATTTTGCTTACGAGGAAACAAAATCAGTTGCTGAAATTTCTTAGGAAAAACTCATGCAGTAAACTTTGAAGAAAGTGCAGTACTTCAAAATCTTTATTATCTAGTCCTTCCCATCGTTGTTGCATGTCAGTCTTCTGTTCAATGCAAACCAAACACAAACCAGACATAGCCAGCTGAAGATTTGTACACTACAGGGAATCCTCAGGTGATTTACTGCACGTTCCTGTTAGCCCCCATCTCATATGGACATATCTAGAGAAAAGGATGGTCTCATGTAAAACATCTGGAATTCTAAGCAGACTAGAACTCAGAGTAAGATCAGGTTATTCAGCACCAATGTCAAATCAGTACTACTGTATGGAGTGGAAACTCAGAAAACAACAAAGATGACCATTAGACGTTCATTGATAACTGCCTCTGTAAAATCTTCTGGATGCACGAGCCATATACCGTCAACAACCAAGATCTGGGGCAACTGACTCACCAACTTGCTGCCAAAGAAGAGATCAAGAAGAGAAGATGGCGATAGATTGGGCACACCTTCAGAAAACCAACCACCGACATCACAAGGCAAGCCTTAAGTTGGAACCCACAAGGAAAAAGAAAAAGAGGAGGCCCAAGAATTACCTGGCACAGAGACCTGAAGGCAGACACTGAAAAGACTGGATACACCTGGTCAGAACTGGAAAAAAAAAACAAAACTACCAGACGAGATGCTGGCGAATGGTCGTCAGAGGTCTATGCTCCAAAATGTAGGACTGGAAGAGGCTTCAGTCAATCAAACCTGTTGGCCTCCCTCCCACATGGGCATATCTAAAGGCAGGGAGAAGGTTGAGAGTCTGCTCTATTTTGTGCCAGGGCTGAGCTGGGGCCCAGAATGCCAGGAAGGAGTTTAAAGGTGACAAGCAACTACTTCTGCTTCCCCTGAAATAATATATCAAGCCAAACCCAGTACTGAGCCTGGCAAATGTATTTTATTTTTGTTGTTTCTGTACTACCTAGGGGTTTTGCTCATGGGTTACATTCAAGGGCCAAAGCAGCAAATCAGTGACTTTTGTCTTTGTGATACTTTCACTATAACTAGGCCTGCTGATTGAAAGGGAGAGAAGGAGCCAATTGCCCTGGAGCCCAGCAATTCAAAGTGTCCTGGAGCTCCTGGCTGCAACCTCCACTGATCTCAGGCTGGGGCAGGGGCATGGTCTGATTGTCCTCGACCCTGTCCATTCCACCCTGCCCGTTCCAGGAGTGTTAGAGCTGGGCACCATCACACACCTATGGCCAGTGGCGGCTATTAGCACTACTGACAATAACATTCTTACTCTTATAAGCATTCGATGTTTTCCCCTTTAAAATAGGATCTGGTATACTGTAATACGCCTGCATACTTCAATTTCTTTAATATAACAGAGGATTCCCTCCCCATGAGATTTACACTGAGATTTAAAAGGCCATTTATACCACAGTAGAGTGACTATAAAAATACTTCTTGAAAATAGAAGTTCCAATAGGTTTTCTTACAACATTTGTCCTGCGTTGAGATATTTGAAAAGAATATTGCTGCAAGCAATATGTAACACAATACATCTGCCAGTAAGAAAGCTGTACTTGAATGTATATTTCACATTTGCCATCCTGCCTCTAAAGTTGTTTGTTTTTTTAAACCTCATTGGTTCATGTATCTGTCTCTATTGGTTTTCAGAGTTTGATTTACACTGAGCTGTAAACTGTACAAATAACAATCTGACTGATGCAGCAACAGAAGGTGACCCAGATTACAAAACACTGTATGCTAATACCAAGACTTTAATGGCAGCTGCTCAAAAGCTTTGCCTTATTGCAATTCAGACCCAGTCACAATCACCCAGCCTCTTCACACAGCCGTACGCTCTCACTGTCTTCATTTTAAACGTGTTCAATAGCTACCGCCTTTCATAAACGTACATCAGCTTCGCCAGCTGAGGCCATTTAGTCTCCTTGGATTCTATTTACTGTCATCCAGCTAACAAAATTATCAAGGAAACCCATTGTACGTACATCAGCTTCTGTAGAAGTTTGTTGAAAAGATTTCTTTAATGAAAATTGATCAGACTAAATAACTACTTTCACCAAGGTTAAAATCAAGGCACTTTTGCCACAAAATCTATCAGATTTGTTTAATCAATTTTCCTAGAAAGTACCATGATGGACACAATAACAATACATATTGTAGATGAACAGTTTGTATAAAAAATAGTATGTTGGGTTAGGAAACAAAAGAGAAATCTTCAAATTGACACATCATTTTAAGTAGCCGGGTTTAAACGGTCTGTTTGTAAGGCTGCAAAAGTGCATAGTTGAAAATGGATGTGTGCTTGAGTATTTTTTATGTATTTTCTAGCACCAAACTTTAGTCAAACAAAACATTTTAACTGCTTTCTTCCTCTGCTAATCTCGAAGAGCATGAACACTCAGATCTGAAAGCCATCTGTGCTATGAATTTATAAAACTTATGGTTCCCTGGATCAAATCATTTTTAACCTCTAACCAATATCTTGGAGCCTTTATGACAAAAAAAAAGCTTTCTATCAGAGGTGTTTATCTAGCCACCTAATCCTAGGATATGCCAGAATTATAAGAACAGCACTTACTTGTTAAATGAATGAGCAGCAAAAAAATGAGGTAGAAGATGAGTAGAGAGTTAATTCTTGAATGAGACATATTCATCTTCCTAGGACATCCTCCTCTAAGTCGCCTAGTTGTGAAGGGGCTGGTGCTGATCTTTACTGCTTTCTCCTCACCTCTGAGACCAGGACGATAGCCAAGGCACAGAATCTATTAGATGCCATCTCTGCCTGCGACCCTTGTCAGCGTGTTCATTGCAAACCCACAGACTTGGATTCAAAAGGCATTTGTGCTTGTTAAGATTTTAGCTGAGCCTGTTCAAGTGATTTTTCAAACCTGGTGCAGATTTCTCTGCTGGCTGGATTGGAGTCTTTCCCCTTTGCCACTAAATGCCTACCTGAAATTTCCCACAGAATTCCAGGGTACTCTTTCAGGCTTTCAGGAAAAAAACAAAACAAAACAAAACACATTTTGTTCTTTATTTAAAGCTCCATTGTATCCAATTAAAGAATCACTTCTAATAACAATACTCAGTACATTTATATTCCTACTGTATTAATCTCCTTACAAAATGGATTAGAAAAATGGATGAAATTTTTTTTTAATTACAAAAGCCAGAGCTATTATCTTCATCTTTGGTTAGCTTTCATATGATCTTTGTACTTGATAAAACTATGCAGGTGCATTAAAAGGGATTTTGCCCAAGAGTTTCATTAGATCCTATTTATAGTTGCAGTCTCCGGGTGGGAATCTACAATCATTTCCATTACAAATCCTGGTTTTATGGGCATTTATAAACTCAGACATAAAAGTTTGTTCTGGAATAAATCTCAGTGCATAGACGGCATGTTTCTAGCTCCAAGGAAAAAAACAGTCTTGTGTATACTTACAAATCTGTTTGGCTGTTGCTGCACAGAAAAACAATAAGCTTATTAATTTGGGTTTGCCTGTCATTTTCCTTTGATTCAAAGGAAGTTTAGCCTTTATTCAAACAATCACTAAAACAATGAGTTCAATGGAACTTACATGCTTAAAGTTAAACACAAGCTTAAGTGCTTTACTGGACAGGGATGGGATTCTTTGCAGAACCAGGAAGTTAGTTTGAGGCTTTTGGTTAGTTTTAAGTAATTGATGGTGGGTAAAATACTTTGTTTCCACTGAATGTAACATCAGCTTTGCCTACACACTGAAACCAACCCATTTTAGTGTGCCTTTCCCTAGCTCCCTAGCCTTTTCTTCTCTTCAGCATCAAATGGGTCCAACTGCCACTTGAGACTCTCTTCCCATGACCGTCTTATTAATGGGGCTTCAGATAGTTCACTTCTAAACAGGCCTGCAACCCTTTCTGTCCTTGTCCTTGTTCACTATGCATCTACACTTGCAAGTTCTTTTGGAAAATCCGTCCCTTTTCTGACAGTACAGGCAGAATGTCTACACAGAAAATTTGCTCTTTCAAAAATAATTTAAAAGAACGCAGCCCTTCTTCTGGAAGCCCTCTTCTGCTCCTGGATCAGCAACTCCGCGAACTCCAGGGCCCTCCAGGGATGGGGTGGGGGCAGCGGTCCAATGGGGGGCTGGAGGCATGGCAACCTGGGCCAGGCAGTGGGACTGATGTGTTGTCTCTCTTTCCCCCTCCATCCTTTACAGCTGCACTATCCGCTGGGCTGCCAAGTTAGCAACAGCCAAGAGGGCCGGACCATCCTCACCACCAGGGTTCAGGCAGACCTGCGGATGGAGGGCATATTGCTGTGGGCGTGAGGACAGGGTCACCAACTATACAGCTGCCCTCCATCACCAGAACACCCTGGTGGAGTGGAGGCTGGTGCTGGAGGAGGCCGACGTGGCCTGGCAGCGGGACATGCGGGTGGAGGTGGAGGGCATGCTGCACACTGTGCGCATGGGCCTTGCCGAGCTGCCGCTCCAGCCTTCCACCCCCCAAGCCACTCCCACAACCCCTCCCAGCTGCCCTCAAGACCCTCACTACCCAGCTGCTGCCTGACTTATCTCCTGCTGCCCTACAGGACCTCGTGGACTGGATCATGGACAGGGTGGGCCCTACCAAGGCATCCCTCCTTGTCTCCCTGCTGAGGCTAAGCCTGCTGCTCCACCCTGCTGAGGCTCAGCCCACTTCCACCACCCCCCACTCCTACCTCCCCATGTTCCTGGCCCCTTCCCAGCCCCGATGGAAACGCTACAGTGGGGTGGCCAGAGCTCCCATGGCGGCCAGATCTCACAGCCCTCTGCCCCCTCCCTGGAATAATGCTACAGGCTCCATCTGCAGCCCACCCTCCAGATTGAGATACCCCCCATCCCAAGCTCCCCAATGTACATAGTTACCCCCATTCACCAATGTGCATAGTTAAATGCCCAGTTTTTATTTTTCCACAGTTCCAATTTTTCAGTAAAATTCATTAGTTAGAACACATCTTTGTCCCCTGTTTTTGGAGGGAAAGCAGTGAGGGGTGAATGGGCAGGGGGAGCCTGCAGGGAGTGCCTGGGGGAGGGTCACAGTGGCCCATGGGCAAAAAGCTCCTGGAGGATTTCTCAGATGCAAAGCCCATTGCAGTGGACCTGGTGGTCCGGGGCTGCAATGGGCTGCTCATATCCAGGGCCTGGCATCAGCCATCCACCCCTGGGGGAAGGTTTCCTGCCTAGCCTTGATGAGGCTGTGGAGTATACAGCAGGTCCCCATGGCCTGGGGGTCATTCTGCACCTCAATATTGAGGCACCTTAGGAGGCACTTAAATTTTACCTTCAAGTGGCCAAAGGTACACTTAATGGGATACCATGCCATGTGAGAGTCGTTGAAGAGCTCCTGGCCATTGAAGAGCTCCTGTCCGGGGGTGAGGTGGCCCCTCCCTTAGACCTATCCCAGAACCAGAACCTCTGGGTCTGTATAGGGGTGGGGTGTCTCAGGCCCCTGGGGCTAGGCTTCCCTGCCCCCCAACCCCTCCCTCTTGCACCCCCATCCCCAGTAGCCTCCTCCCTGCTTCCTGTGCTGGGCCAGTGAGTAGAGCATGCCTTACATCAAGGATGATGGCCCTGCTGGAGGACTTGCCCACCCAGAACTGCTGCCCAATGGAGAAGAAGCTGCTCTGAGTGGCGAACTTCCATACAGTAATGGCCACGTGCTTCTCTATCAAGAGTGCTGTCTGCATCCAAGTGTCCTGGCATTCGAGGATGGGGTAAGCCAGATGCAGAACTCCGTGAAGGTGACCTTCTTCATTCAGAGGTTCTGCATCCAGGGCACATCAATGCACTTGGCCAGGATCACCTAGTCCCACCAGGCGGAGCTCATGGGGTGGGTTGAGGTGCACTGGATGGCCTGGAGGGGGTGAGTTGGGACCCCTGGACCTGGGTCTCCAGCATCATAGGAGGTGGAGGATGGCTGCCAGCCGGTGAGCCATAGTGGTCCTGTGGGTCTGCAGCTGCTGTGTGTCCATGGCTCTCAGAGGTGAGGGTCAGAACTGGGCATAGGCTCAGCTTCACTGTAAACAGCTCAGCAGGCCTCAGCAGTGTGTGCAGAGTGGAGCTGCTTGGGAGGGAACCTTTAAGGCAGTGCATGGGTGGTGGTCCCAGAAGGGCTTGCCGGCCAGGCAACCCCACCCATAGCATTTCCTAGCCCATTCTTTCAAAAGAGCACCTGAGGCTGTGTGGATGTACTCTTTCGAAATAGCGGATTGCTCTTTTGATCCACTTTTTATGTGTGGACACGATCCTTCACAAGATGATCTTCCAGAAGATCTTCTTTCGAAAGACTGCTGTGGTGTAGATGCAGCCTGCCTGAATCAGGAAATCCAGCTGCTCCCTTCTTTCAGGCCTAAAACTTTATCTGTGCCTTCCTACCACCATGGCATATCTGTAGTTGATTCTGAAGAAGACCTCCAGGCTCTATGATGGGGTTCAAGATTGACTGTATTAGCCAAACCTATTCAAATACAAATCTTATAGTCCAAATGTATTCCTAGTGGGAAATAGTAACATTTGCAGATAACTATAGTTCAGTTAGTAATTAAAGTCCATGTTAATGGTCAGTCAGCTTGCTCTGTTTTTAAATTTTTCCTTTGATTTATATTTTGCTTCATTGTTTTGTCTTCTCTCCAGCTATTTAGTTTATTTCTAAAACTACTCTGTGAGAGAGATGAGCATAAGTAGTTGAACATGAAAACAATGTTCTGCCTTTTGAAATTTTCTTCTGTTAGATTAAATTATGCCATTGAATTCATGCTGAGTAGCTAGAATAATTTAGGTTATTCTCATTCTTATTTATTATTTATTAAAAGCTTGACTTTTCCCATTGCAATTTTCATCAATTCCTAAAATGCTTTTGAGGTTGTAATAAATGCAAATGAGAATGAGATATAATACATACTTTTGTGCTGGAATCTCTGATGAATGATTAATATTATTTAGATTAAGAAGACACTGGGTGAAAGTTCATAGTTAACGTTGCAATCTCAAACATAACACTCACTTTGATTAGTCAGGCTCTCCAAATTTTCATGCAGGAGACGTATTCATCTGAATTTCATGTATTCACTGTAGGAGTGGAATAAACTATTTTCTTTGTGATTTTCAAAAAAAGAGTACAGTTAGAAAAGCTTATGTAGCAAGAACTCAAAAAATCTACAGGTATCATTTAGAAAAAGCCCTTGGCTCTATGTTTCAGAAAATCAGTCACAATACTATTAAATCTAGACCAATGCTATCCATCCTTCAAATAGGTGTCTCATAAGTGAATAAAAACTTAAATATCTTATGTTTATTCATGTTAAAATTGTATAAGCTCCTTGCTTCCATGTAAATCCACAGGAACAAAGACATGCCACCTATTTTAGATTATAATAGCCTATAAACAATTACGTTTTCTTATCAAAACAAGTTTAAGCTTTCCTAACTAGATTTTTATTACAAGATACAAAGCCAGTGAATGGACAAATCCTAATACTTATGCTAGTTCATAAAACGTGTATCATCTTCAGGGCAGGCAAAAGAGACCAGTCTTCTTCAGCACAATATCTATCTGCCCATTCTGGAAACTTCCCTTCACATTTTGAAAATAACTGACATTTTGCTAACCATGGCTGTCTTGGATTTTAAAATGCGTTTCTCACCAAGTTAATTTCAAAGCAAGGTGCTTGAATCACTGAAGTTGAAGGGTTATATAGGAACCCTATTATTAATATGATTTTACATGCAGCAAAACATGACCTACCAGTTCAAATAAAATGTAATTTAGCCTTGATGAGGTTTTGCAATCACTTGATTCATTCTCTAAACCATTTTCTCTGTTTCTGACTTCACATTTCAGTTCGTTGTCTTTCACCTAAGTGCTCTCTCTTTTCATTCTGATTGCTGCACTCCTGCTCATTATGATACAGTATGGCTGCATCTATACTACAGTGATCTTTTGAAAGAAGTAACAGAGGGGGAGCTGCGCTAGTCTTAGACTTAGATTTAGGTCCACCTGTGCATCTGGGCACATTGGGCAACAAGTGCTCACCAGCAATTTTGGTTGGCTGCAAATAATTCCGCCTCCTCCCATGATATACCAAGTCTTCCTTAAATGTGGTGCACCAGGTCTTGAGTGGCCTGCCTCTCTTCCTTCTCCCCTCCGCCGGTATTCATCTCATTGCAGTCTTTGGGTGCAGTTGATCTGGCAGATGCAGAATGTGTCCAGCAAACCGCACTCTGCTCTCTGTCACAATATCCTGCAGTGCCCGTGACCCGCATCTTTGTCGTATCTCCTCATTGGTAATGCGATCATGGTAGGTGACACCCAGGGTCTTTCGTAAGCAACGCTGGTGGAATACATTGCGCTTGCGTGTTACTCTTGATGTTATTTTCCATGTTTCGCTAGCATAAATGGCAACTGGCATGACGATGGTTTTATACAGTCAAACTTTTGTTGCAGTGTCAATTGTTGGTGCAGACCAAATTGGATGCAGTCTTTGGAACACTGCTGACGCCTTACAAATTCTGCAGTTAACATCTGCCTCGACACCTCCATCGTTAGACAGAGTGCTGCCAAGATAGGTGAACCGCTGTACTTCTTCTATGTGTTGGCGTCCGACCACAACTGGTGTGTTTGTCTGAGTGTTCCCAACCCGCATCAACTTTGTTTTATCACTATTTATCCTCAGCCCAATTTTGCTGGCTTCTGCTTCCAAATTTGTCGCCATGCCTTGCAAGCATTCGCTCGTTTCTGCTAGCAGTGGAATATTGTCTGCAAAGTCCAGATCTGTGAGCCGATGCTGATCTTTCCATGAGATACCTAGATGTGCATCACTCATCGCCTTTCTCATGATGAAGTCCACCGCCAGAAGGAACAGGAATGGAGACATGCTAGTCTATATACTATCAAAACAAAAAAAGCAGTCAAGTAGCACTTTAAAGAAAATTTTTCTGGAAAATCTTTCTCAAAATAACTTCTTTCAAAAGAGCACGTCCAGACACAAAAAAGTTGATCAAAACCAGGATCTGCTCTTTCAATAGTGAGAGCCTCCGCTCTTTTGAAAGAATGGGACAGGGATGGAAAAATCCACCACCATAGGGACTGCTTTTTCTATGCATGCATTCTTGCAAAAGGAGGTACTCTTCCTGATCTTGGAGTGGAAGATGGCTTCCGGAAGAAGAGCTGCATTTTTTTTTATTTCAGATCGAAAGGCCACATTTTGTGTGTAGATGCTCTGTGTGTTCTGTCAAAAAAAAGGCCTGATTTTCTGAAAGAACTTGCTAGTGTAGACATGATCTATGAGTTTTACACTTCACCAATCAATGTGATTTCTTCTGGAATATCTTTTCACCCACTCCGGCCAACAAACTTCCATACTTACAACTTTTTTTCTCTGATATAAGTACTGTTTTTCAACTTTGAAATGTCTTTAACACTGATTATTCCCACACCTGTCCACTATGGAACATATTTCTTCTCAATTGTGTGAAACTATTTCAATTAAAATTGATAATTTTCTATTTCTTTTTCTTTTAGATCAAATACCACTAAAAATAATTTGCCTGGCTAATCAATATTTCCTTTACAGTCTTAACCATCTCTACTGAACTTAGACCACTTTCTCTAATCCCTTCCAATCCTGGCCTTGGCCCTTGTAGTTGGAGTCCTGAAAGAGCCCAGGATCTCATCAGAATCACACTGAGCTTCCTACACTTGCCCCGCAACTTCGAAGGGGGAGTGTTTATCAGGACGACTGGAGATGACAATGAAGTGCTGCCATGAATACATAGGCCTTCATTAGGCTAATTCTCTCCTGCAGCAACATAAGAACATAAGAACATAAGAATGGCCATACTGGGTCAGACCAAAGGTCCATCCAGCCCAGTATCCCATCTGCCGACAGTGGCCAATGCCAGGTGCCCCAGAGAAGGAGAACAGAAGACAATGATCAAGTGATTTATCTCCTGCCATCCATCTCCTGCCCTTGTACTGAAGGCTAGGGCACCATACTTTACCCCTGGCTAATAGCCATTTATGGACCTAACCTGCAAAAATTTATCGAGCTCTTTTTTAAACCCTAATAAGCTGTGTCTACACGTGCACGCTACTTCGAAGTAGCGGCACTAACTTCGACATAGCGCCCGTCGCGGCTACACGCGTCGGGCGCTATTTCGAAGTTAACTTCGACATTAGGCGGCGAGACGTCGAACTCGCTAACCTCATGAGGGGATCGGAATAGCGCCCTACTTCGACGTTCAACGTCGAAGTAGGGACCGTGTAGACGATCCGCGTCCCGCAACGTCGAAATTGCCGGGTCCTCCATGGTGGCCATCAGCTTGGGGGTTGAGAGATGCTCTCTCTCCAGCCCCTGTGGGGCTCTATGGTCACCGTGGGCAGCAGCCCTTAGCCCAGGGCTTCTGGCTGCTGCTGGGGCAGCTGGGGATCCATGCTGCAGGCACAGGGTCTGCAACCAGTTGTCGGCTCTGTGTATCTTGTGTTGTTTAGTGCAACTGTGTCTGGGAGGGGCCCTTTAAGGGAGCGGCTTGCAGTTGAGTCCGCCCTGTGACCCTGTCTGCAGCTGTGCCTGGCACCCTTATTTCGATGTGTGCTACTTTGGCGTGTAGACGTACCCTCGCAGCGCCTATTTCGATGTGGTGCCGCGCAACGTCGAAGTTGAACATCGACATTGCCAGCCCTGGAGGACGTGTAGGCGTTATTAATCGAAATAGCCTATTTCGATGTTGGCTTCACGTGTAGACGTAGCCATAGAGTCCTGGCCTTCACAGCCTCCTCCGGCAAGGAGTTCCACAGGTTGACTGTGCGCTGGGTGAAGAAAAATTTCCTTTTATTAGTTTTGAACCTGCTACCCATCAATTTCATTTGGTGTCCCCTAGTTCTTGTATTATGGGAAAAGGTAAATAATTTTTCTATGTTCACTTTCTCCACACCATTCATGATTTTATATACCTCTATCATATCACCCCTCAATCACCTCTTTTCCAGACTGAAAAGGCACAGTCTCTCTAGCCTCTCCCCATATGGGACCCGTTCCAAACCCCTAATCATCTTAGTCGCCCTTTTCTGTACCTTTTCTAATGCCAATATATCTTTTTTTGAGGTGAGGAGACCACATCTGCACACAGTACTCAAGATGTGGGCGTACCATAGTTTTATATAGGGGAAGTAAGATATCTTTTGTCTTATTATCTATCCCTTTTTTAATAATTCCTAACATCCTATTTGCTTTACTAACTGCTGCGGCACACTGCGTGGATGTCTTCAGAGAACTATCCACTATAACTCCAAGATCCCTTTCCTGATCTGTCGTAGCTAAATTTGACCCCATCATGTTGTACGTGTAATTTGGGTTATTTTTTCCAACATGCATTACCTTACACTTACCCACATTAAATTTCATTTGCCATTTTGCTGCCCAATCACTCAGTTTGCTGAGATCTTTTTGTAGTTCTTCACAATCCCTTTTGGTTTTGACTGTCCTGAACAACTTGGTGTCATCTGCAAACTTTGCCACCTCACCGCTTACCTCATTTTCTAGATCATTGATGAACAAGTTGAACAGGATCGGTCCCAGGACTGACCCCTGGGGAACACCACTAGTTACCCCCCTCCATTGTGAAAATTTACCATTTATTCCAACCCTTTTTTTTCTGTCTTTTAACCAATTCCGATCCATGAAAGGATCTTTCCTCCTATCCCATGACCGCCTAATTTACATAAAAGCCTTTGGTGTGGGACCGTGTCAAAGGCTTTCTGGAAATCTAGGTATATTATGTCCACTGGGTGCCCCTTGTCCGCATGTTTATTAACCCCTTCAAAGAATTCTAATAGATTAGTTAGACACGACTTCCCTCTGTGGAAACCATGCTGACTTTTGCCCAACAATTCGTGCTCTTCTACGTGCCTTGCAATTTTATTCTTTACTATTGTTTCTACTAATTTGCCTGGTACTGATGTTAGACTTATCGGTCTATAATTGCCAGGGTCTCCTCTGGAGCCTTTTTTAAATATTGGCATTATATTGGCCGTCTTCCAGTCATTGGGTACCGAAGCGGATTTAAAGGATAGGTTACAAACCACTGTTAATAACTCTGCAATTTCACATTTGAGTTCTTTCAGAACCCTTGGGTGAATGCCGTCTGGTCCTGGAGACTTGTTACTATTCAGCTTATCAATTAATTCCAAAACCTCCTCTAATGTCACTTCAATCTGAGTGAGTTCCTCAGATTTGTCACCTAAAAAGGCTGGCTCAGATTTAGGAACCTCTGTAACATCCTCAGCCGTGAAGACTGAAGCAAAGAAATCATTTAATCGCTCCGCAATGGCACTGTCTTCCTTGATCGCTCCTTTTATATCTTTATCGTCCAAGGGCCCCACTGCTTCTTTAGAGGGCTTCCTGCTTCTAATGTATTTAAAAAGCATTTTACTAGCATTTTTTGAATTTTTGGCTAGCTGTTCCTCAAAATCTTTTTTGGCTTTTCTTACTACGTTATGACACTTAATTTGGGAGTGTTTATGTTCCTTTCTATTTTCCTCACTAGGATTTGACTTCCGCTTTTTAAAAGCTGCCCTTTTCTCTCTCACTGCCTTTTTAACATGGCTGTTTAGCCATGGTGGTTCTTTGTTAGGTCTCTTACTGTGTTTTTTTATTTGGGGTATACATTTAAGTTGGGCCTCTAGTATGGTGTCTTTAAACAGTTTCCATGCAGCTTCCAGGGATTTTAGTTTAGTTACTCTACCTTTTAGTTTCTGTTTAACTAGCTTCCTCATTTTAGTGTAATTCCCCTTTTTGAAATTAAATGCCAGAGTGTTTGACCGCTGCGGTGTTCTTCCCAACACAGGAATATTAAAAGTTATTATATTGTGGTCACTATTTCCAAGCGGTCCAATAACAGTTACCTCTTGGACCAGATCCTGCGTTCCAGTCAGGACTAGATCGAGAATTGACTCTCCCCTTGTGGGTTCCTGTACTAGCTGCTCCAAGAAGCAGTCATTTAAGGCATCAAAAAATTTAATCTCTGAATCCCGTCCTGAGGTGACATGTACCCAATCAATATGGGGATAATTGAAATCTCCTATTATTACTGTGTTTTTTATTGTGATAGCCTCTTTAATCTCCCTTAACATTTCAGTATCACTATCACTGTCCTGGTTAGGTGGTCGGTAATATATTCCTAATGCCATATTCATATTAGAGGAATGAATTGTTATCCATAATGATTCTACGGAACATTTTGATTCCTTTAGGAATTTTGAGGAGTAAGGGCACTTCAAAGTAGCGCAGGCACTTCGAAGTGCCCATGGCTACATGCATGCCAGCACTTCAAAGTTTGACACTTCAAAGTTGCTGCAGGGGAGAATTAGCCTAATGAAGTGCTGCACATTTGAAGTTGGGGGCAAGTGTAGACCCAGCCGCTGTCTACCAGCCCCAGGGTTAACCACTCAGAACCAGAATTATCTTAGGCTGAGGCCACTATTTGGGTAATTGATAGGAATGGGTAAACTGGTTTGACTAAGGCTGGGAACTGAATAGTATTCCACTGAGACCAAAGAAAGCTATTTCACTCTGTCACAAATTTGTCAAAGGTCTATTCACACATTTAGCCAGGAACCTAGTAACAGTCACATGTGCACCTATTCCACACAACCCTGACAAAGACAGTTGTCAATAAGACAATAGTCTGCCATTACTTTCACCTTTACATTTTTGTGCAGAAATATCTTGTAATTAAGTTTTATTTTGCATAATGTTCAGTAAATATGTTTCTCTTTTGAGAAGATATATTTCTTAATGTTTCAAAATAATTTGTCTTACTATTTTTCCTTTTCTCTTGAGCTCTTGATTTTGCTCTGTGTTGAGCTATTTCTTCTTCTGCCAGTACTGAAAAATGAAGCAGAACACATTGTTCCTGTAAAAAGTACAGAACACAAGCTTCACAAATATGCCAATTTGCAGCTAATCAATGGACTATGAAGTGAAGGCATTAGCTTTGAAAACTTACAATCATTTTGCAAGATCTGCCAAGCCTACTGATGCACTAACAAGATATTTCTGTGAGATTTTGGGCACTGAACTGCTTCTCAGTGTTGATGAAATTCCTGTCAGGAGCTGCTAGCTTAAAATGTCAAATTAATTGCAGATTGTTGAACTGTGCCAGGCAGAATGTTGGACAAAGGCCTCACCCCACTCAGACATACTTCCTTTGCAGTGTTCAGAATGGTGGGAGTGTTGGCTGTCCTCTTCCTGCATTCCTGGACTAAGCAGATAAGCTATAGTAGATGTTGCCTCTAGGAGGTGTTCTAGGGGGAGACGGGTCTCCTTGTGTATGACAGCCAAACAGAATGTAGATACATGGGTAACTTGCTAAAGAGGAGTACAAAAGAATAGCACGATCACATAGGGGCAAAATCAGAAAGGTTCACACTCAAAATGAATTTTCCTGAAATATCTTCTCCACATCTTTGAAAAGTGCCTGTTATTTCAAAGTATTTTTCCAAAATAATGGGCACACTATTTTCCATTCCTGTACTCCTTGTTGCAGGAGTTTAGACAGCACTAATGCTGAAGTGGCCTATTTTGAAATAAACTCGAAATATTAAATGGTATAGTAAACAGGACAGTGAAGCAGGTCAGGACACCTACCTACATAGATAAATTAGTGGGAAAAGATGTTGACAGGTTCTTGGAAGATGTTGATTTCAATGTAAGAAGTGCTCAACACTGAAAATTCTGGAGAACTTATGATTTCATTGGCACAGGACTAGAAGTCAAGATGCCCAGATTCTTTTGCTGGTTCTGCCACCGACTCAGCATCATTTTAGCAAGTCACGTAACGTCTCTGTGCTTTGGTTTTTCACACAAAGGTGTTGTAAAGCTTCATCGTAGCGGCTTGCCATTCAGACAGTATGGTGCATCCACTCTCCAAAAATCAGACTTCTTTGAAGTTTCGCAGATTGACACCCCAAAGTACTAATTCCTCTGGGAAATCTTGGCCTTAACATTATAATATTAGATAAAGTTACGAGATAAAGAGTGATATATACTAGACAGGGCCCTGTGAGAGATATCAGGTCTCTGTTAAATATTGGTTAAGACAGAATTCCCTTAATGCTAGTGCATTTTCCAGAGTCCATTTTAGTTTATATCAAACTAAATACTGGAACATTATCTGGTTCAATTATTGTTCATGAAGTGCTATGGATTCCAAAGCTGTACTGACTGCCCTTTTATACTTTGCACTCACTTGGTTTTTGTGGAGTAAAATGCACTGTGCAGATGAGATGCAGGAGACTTGGGCACTATGGGTCTGGTCCTTGATCCAGGGACCAGGGAAGGAAAGAACTCCTATTGCTTTTACTAATGCAGAATTATTCTCTAAGATAGACACAAGGTGTATGAATAATTTCTTTTATTGACCCAACTTCTGTTGATGACAGACACAAACTTTGGAGTAAACTCAGTAGGCATAGAGCTCATCTTCAGGACCTGAAAGCACTTAGTTTATAGCACTTAGCTTAATCGTACTAATTGCCTGGAGTCACATTTGCGATTCAGAACCAAGTTAGAATAAAAACATAAATATCACCATTACTATTTATAAATAGACAAACTAGATTGTCAGTCTGGGAAGATGCCCTGACAACAATAAGAATAGTTATGGAGAGTTTTCTATTTTGCTTTAAAACAAAACTGATCACTGAACCACACACATTAATAACTGTAATATTAATAAAGAAATATCGGCTTAAAAGTCGCAAAAAAATCTTATTATTCTTTCATTTTGGAGGATAATGAAAATAAAATACATGAGGATTGATTTTTCACAAAATTTGGCATGCAGATAAATTTTAGCATTAACAGTTATAATCCTTCAATTCAATTTTTTGGACAAGGAATTTTAGTCATGTATCTGATGAAGTGGGTCTTTGCCCACAAAAGCTTATGCTACAAAAAATCTCTTCACCTATAAGGTGCCATAGGACTTCTCATTGTTTTTTGCAGATACAGCCTAACACGGCTACCCCTCTGATACTAGTTATTTTTGTGCATTTACTCTGAATAAAGTCAATATCATAATATGATACATAAAATGATATGCATGTGATAACTGGGTAAAAAAGAAAACATGCTATACATGAGGTATTTCAAAGTCTTTTCTGGATGTTTGAGAGCATAGCATAATTCACTGCAGTGTTAAGGATTTTCTTAGTTCTTGAACATTGCAGTTATCTAGGTATACATGAGAAGAGGTGGGAAGTATCAAGTCTTGACCAAGATACTGAACTTTATTAGCAATTGGTCTGACTTGGTACAGCAAATCCTATGTTGCATATGTTACTGAAACTTGCCATAATATATAATTAACATTACACCACAGAGTTGGACCCAAATATCAAAAATACCACTTAGAATTTTGGAACAATTTAGATCTGAATCAGAACTCTGGAGCACAGGCTTTATTTTTATTGTGAACCAATCTGTTTGCAAAATGTGGAAGAAATCAGTGCAAGGTGCAATTGTCTTAGAGACAGGCTATGTCTAGACTGCACGGTTTTCTTGACACAAGCTTTTGTCGGAAGATATCTTGTGACGAAACTTCTGTTGACAGAGCCTGTCCAAACACCAAGACACATCGAAAGAGCAATCTGCTCTCCTAACAGAGAGTGTTCAGACAGCCTGGTTGCTCTCTTGGCAGAACATCCACATGAATCTTGGGGTCAGCCAGGGTTGCAGGTCACCAGTTCCTTCCGAGATCCAGAGCCTGAGCCCTGCAGAGACACATGCTTAAAGGGACTCCACCAGACAGCCATTCCCTGCCCCTGCTGTGGGCTTGCCACCCCCTGTGAGGGACAGCAAAGCTCTCACAATGCCCTCTATACTTACCCTGCATTTGTGGGCAATACAACTGCTCCCTGGATACCATGCTGCCGGAGCTGCCTGTGGGATTGTGATGGCCCCACGTGGACATGCTGTGGCTTGTGCTGAACTTTCTGGCAGCTGCTTTCCTGTTGACCCCAAGATCATCTCTGGGGCCGTTGTCCTGGCTGCAGGAGCTACACATGTGCAACCGCCCCCCAGTCTGGACAGGCAGTTCTGGAGGTATCACACCAGTTTGGACTCATGGGACCACCAGCAGTGGCTCCAAAACTTTTGCATGTGGAAGGCCATCTTCTTGGAGCTCTATGCTTAGCTCACCCCAGCCCTCCAAAGACACAACACCTAGCTGCAGCCCACCAACCCCATGGAGAAGTGGGTTGCAATCACCTTCTGGAAGTCTGCCACCCCTGCCAGCTACTGATCAATGGGCAACCAGTTTGGCATGCAGAAGTCCACCACTGGGGCCCTCCTCATGGAAGTAATGCATTCTCGAGCTCTGGTCCCCATCTGGAGGTGCATGTCCCACAAAAGGGGGAATGCTAGAGAAGTGAGTTGGGGTGTCAGGGGTGGAGGGAGGTGAGAGAGGGAGTGCATCATCCCTGACCTTGTGCCAGTTTCTTGTATTCTGCACAATAACTATAGGTGAGGTAAAAGAGGGCTACATTTGTTCATTCTTGAGTGCAGAAACTATATTTCAGCCTTAACCAGGACAGAGGGGACCTAGATGTTCCCTTCTTGCCTTGCCCTGCCATCCTCCACTAAACCACTTTATCCTCCAGATAAAGTCTGCTGAGGTAAGGGTGATCAGTAAAAGGGTGATAATACTCTAGATAAGCAGATGTCCATGACCTGAAAGAAAGCGATGTCATCCCTAGAGTAAGAAGACAATTCAGCAAACACTAATAAACGTCATATGGTATTTACCACCCATACAGTCATCCAGCACATTTTGGAAATATAATGGAGTCCACTCCCTGACTCTGAAAAAAATAAAAGGTGAAATCCTAGCCTCACTGAAGCCAATGGTCCCAGGATTTCATCCAAAGACAGTGTGAGCAGACCAGCTTGGTGCATGCAGTCATGTCTGTGCATAAATATTATGTCATTTGTGCATGAATCATTGAATTTACATTCACATAACCAATTTGACTACCCAAATGTGGTGTAAACAGGAAAGAAATCGAGCAGAAACATTTTGGTGAATATTCTGTTCCTGATATTCACAAGTGAGTGTTCATAAAAATTGGGAATGGGCATGAGGTCAACCTGAGGTTCCTTTGAAAACATGGCCATTCAAGCCTTTTCCTGCTATTGTTGTCAATACATTTCATTAGTACACATGGGAAATATACATGGTTAGCAATACCTGAAGTGCTAAAGCAGAGGGGACTAAAGCCTTTTAAACACCATGCTGGGTGAGAGAGCCAGGCATTCTTGCCTCCCCTGCTGTCTTTAAAAACACACACTCCTTCAGCTAGCCCTCGCCTTCTGCACTGATTATCTGTATCTTTATCCACCTCTCCCCATGCTTGCTCCACTGGGAAGGTTTTTAAACCCTTGCTAGGATAGGACAGTTAGATCAGCTGCCTTTTATTACTTGATTACACCTATGTTGCCACCCTAGATGCTTCCCTAGATCAGACTGCTGGCCTGAGGTGCTTCCCCACGACTTCCTAGAAGGGTCTGCTTGCCTGACCCTGTTACAGCTGCCATTATATTTACATTGACATTTGACTAGCACAGACTACTTATTTGACCCTTTGACTTTTAATTGTTTCCCTATTGTTAATAAGAATTTTTAAAGCACTCTTCTGCATCTAGTTCAGATTTTCCTGTATAAACTCCTGTGCTGGCAATTTATACATGTGGAACCATTAACTAGTTAGAAATAACACTGAATTTTCTGTCTATTTTGGCTTAGAGCAAAACCCTTCTATTTAATACTATGCATTTATGTAGTGTGTATAACATAATTACAGTTTTTCCTAACAGAATGTAAATATGCACTGCTTTATATATTCAACAGTAATTCAGTAATTCAGAATTTAATTGGTCTTCACGTAATATGAATTTTCAGTTGAGCCCTCCACACTGCTTAACTACCTAATTGTGTTTTCATACTTAAATTTTGTAATCATCGCTTTAGAATATATAATTAAGGAATCTGTTAATGAGCACCACATATGTGAAAGGATGGTTCTGTAAATGTCTGCTTCTAGCATAGTCCTGCTCCAGAAGTGGATATGCTGCTCTTGTTTTCATTTTGTAGAAGGTTTAGTATTCCTCAGATAACAAGATGTATAAGCTTATTAAATGTATCCTTTACAATGTATGAACTGGACTGACTGAATACAAAATAGAGCCCACAAAATGGGCTCAGATAGATGCCCTACATTTGATAAAAATAAACTGATGAACCTAAACACATCCTATAGTTTCAATGAAAAAGTTATTTTAGGAAAAATGTTATGGGTAGCACAATAATATCTTCCTTATCTATCATTTAAAATCAATTTTACATACGTTTCATAAATCCTCATTAAAGATGGCATAGAATAGAATTTTTATCTCCATTTACTCTGAGAAACACTGTGCCTTTCAAGCCCAGACATGAACGTTGATTGCCTAACAACTGTAACCATGTGAAGTTCTATTACAATGGAAAGGAAAAGGGAAAGAGCTCTAGAAAGCCTTGACAAAAGCTTAGCTGATGATACTTTATTCTTTCCCAATTCATCTAACAGTCATTAGCATTACATATGGAACATTATGAGATGACAATGAGGTTTAGAAGCTACTGGTAGCATGTCAGCTTCATGTGTTATTTTTATTTATCAAATAAAGTCTCTGCCCTTTTAATTTTTTTTACAATATCAAACTACCACGCCTGACATTTTTTCCTAAACATTGCTGTTTCAATATCCTCATTCTTTGAGACAATGTTTGTCTCAAAAAATTAAAAATATTGAGTTCACTGAGTACATAAGTGTCTATCTAGCTTACCATGCAGCCTAGTTTCTAATTTTTATTATGCACCATCAGTATTAGAACATGAGCAGAGCTGGCTAAAAGTTTTCAGATGAGGAATTTATCTTCCAGACACATTTTTAAGTCAACCCAAAACTATCAAAAAATGTGCTGAATAGTTTGGGGTTCCAAAAAACAAATGAGGCCTGTGGAAAACCAGTGGAGGAGAAGGAGGAATTGTACTCTCCTTTGTATAGCCCAGTCTTTTGAAAGATCACTGTAGTGTAGATGTAGTAGTTGTAGTACAACTTCAGGGTTTAATACACCAGCAGCGTCAGGCCTGTTGAATTAGAGATCAACTTTTTTACTTTGCCTAGTGAGTGCAACTTACCTATAAAATGTTTGTTTGAGACATACAAGCTCTGGCTACACTAGAGTGTGTTTTCAAAATGGCACCATTTGAAAAAGAGGAATCGAAAGATGCTCTTTCAAAAGGGTGTGTGTACATGCAGCCCGGGGCTGGCACCGTCAATTTGTGCAGTTGAAAGAGTCATCTGCCCATTTGAAAGGGGTCATTCAGCCTTTCGAAAGAGAGCATCTGCGCTTATGCACACTCTTTTTCGAAAGAAAGGGCCAGGAAATGCCATGGATGGGGCCAAATGGCAGCGAAGCCTGCCCGGGGCAGCAGCCACCCTCTCTTTTAAAGGGCCCCTTCCAGCACCCTTGGCCTGCACAGCACGAGGCCTGCAGATCTGCTACCAGGCCTACAGACAGTGCCCGCAGGACAGAACATGGACCAGCAGCAGCTGGAATCCCTGCTGGTTGCCGCCAGCAGAGTGGTCACCCTGCTGGCCACAGCAGTGTTGGCCACCCTGCAGATCCTGTTGGGGGAGGCCCCAGACCCTTGGCTCCTTTGGCGCCCTCATCCCCCCCCCGACCTCCCCGGGTGCTCCTCCAGCTCTGGAGCTACCCCACCAGCTCAGAGTGTGGGAGCACATCATCATGGCAAATGGGATGACAACCGGTGGCTCCAGAATTTCCGGATGAGGTGGCAGACCTTTCTGGAGCTCTGCCAGCGGCTTTGCGCCATGCTGAGACATCAAAACACCTGGATGTGGCACGCTCTCCCTGTGGAGAAGAGGGTTGCTGTCTGGAAGTTGGCCTCTCCAGACAGCTACTGCTCCATGGGACACCAATTTGGTGGGGGCAAGACCACAGTCAGGTCATCATGAAGGAGGTAATGAGACCTGGGCAATGCACTCACCAGGGGGGCCTGGGTCAGGGGGCCCAGGACAGGGGACCCGCAGTTGGGGCTGGGGTGGGGGCCAGGAAGGGGGTCGGGGGGGGTCTGGCATGCCTGGAACGCCATGCACACCCTCATGGGTGTGCATGTCCCCCCCAGGCCCCCGTAGGTGGTGCACAGTCTCAATGCGATGCTCCTCCAGAGGGTGATCTGCATCAGGAAGCTGTACGTGGCAATCACGGGCTTCACGGTGCTTGGGTTCCTGAATTGCTTTGGGGCCTTGATGGGGACCTATATACTCATCTGCACCTCAGAGCACAGCAGAGGACAGTACATCAACTGAAAACATTAGCACTCTGTGTTCCTGCAAGCCATGGTGAACAGCCACAGCTGGGGCTGGTTCTTGGACATTTATGTGGGCTGCCCAACTGGAGGCCGGGACGTACATCCCCCCAGAGGGAGACACTGGGGGACACCGTGGCCCTTGTGCCTGGTAGCCAATGTGACATATCCCCTCCAGTCCTGGGTCACATGCCCCTATACTGGCCACCCCACCCCCAGCTAGGAGCACTTCAACACCCAGGTCAGCCACACCACAAGCACCTCAAGGGCTGGTGACGCTGTCTCCTGGCATGCCTGGAGGTGGAAGTCCTCAGTGTCTCTCAGGTAATGGGCACCTGCTACATGTTCCATAATACTGTGGAAAGCAAGGGAGAGGACCTTACACAGGGGTAGGTGGCTGAGTCTGGCCCAGGCTACTGGCAGCCAGCCACTGCCCCTAACTGCCAGGCCCACCATGAGGCAGTCCGTGTCCAGGAGGCCCTGAGTGAGAACTTCACCCAGATGCCACAGTGAGCATCGCCACAGCCATGCCCAGCAGGTCCACCGCACACTCCCCTCCACCCTGTGCAAAACCCATCACCACTTCCCTCACACCACCCCCATACCTCCTGCACTTGGTCCATGACACTGCCCCCCACTTCTCACACACTGCAGCCCCTCCACTGAGCACACAACACACAGGGTTGTGGGAAAAACAAACAGTTGTATTCAGCACTAAAAAGTGTGCTTAAGGCCATATATGCATAACATAACCATATTAACTAGTTACAGCAGGAGGGGGGCAAACTATTTACGGGGGAGAGGGGCAAACTATTCATAGGGGGAAGGGGCCCTGGGTGGCCTGCCCAGGAGGCCATTTCTCTGGGATGGGGTGGAGGGCCATGACTCACCACAGCCCTGGGACCTGCACCCCTCAAATTGGGGGTCCCTGGTGGGCTGGGAGAGGGCAGGGAGGACAGAGAGGTAGGACCAGGGATCAACCCCTGCCCGATAGTCAGGTACACAAAGGCCCTCGCCAGGGCGGCTGGTGGGCAGGGTGGTGGGTGGGACAGTGGGTGGGGCTACAGGAAGGGCAGCAGGAAGGCCTGCAGGAGAGGCAGAAAAGGGTGGTGGGACAAGCCATCCAGGCCAGCATCTCCTGGAATGTAGCCACCATGTCCCAGAATGCCTCCATAAATTCCCTCCAGGCTGCCCTGCACCAGGTGGACTCCCCCTTCTCAAAGCGGAGGCACAGCCCTGCCAGCTCCACCTGCCACTGGATGGAGGCAGCAAAGCAGTGGTCCTCCACTGCCTGCCGTTGGCCCCTCTGAGAGTGGGAACGCCCTGGTGCCAGGGCTGGTTCCATCTAGTCACCCTCTCTCACTTCTGGGGGGCTGCCTGGGACAATGGAGGGTGTGAGGCTCTACTGGCCCTCGGATGGTGCAGCTGAGGAAACAGGACGGAAGAGAGGGACAAACCGTGGGTACCGACTCTGCCCCATGGCCCACGCCCCTGTTCCCCGTGAGTGGCGGGTCCCCTTTCCCCATCCCTTGTCCGACAGCAGGGTGGCCCTGGAGGTTCAAGGTAGCAGTGTGGGACCACTTCCCTCTGGGGGTGGGGCACAGCACTGTCCATAGGTGCAGGTGCTGAAGGGCACTGGCAGCCATGCCACCATCCCAAGGGCCACAGCCTGGCTGGGCCATGGACGGCCAAGGTCTGCTTAGGATGTGAGGGGCCCTCGGGTGGGTATGGCACCCCCTGCCCTGTGTCCATGGTGTGTACCCTGTTGAGTACCTACCTGAGGGTCCACCGCTGAGGTCAGGGGATGCCCTGCTGGCTAAGGCCTGGCTGGAGGTGCGGGAGGGGAGGTCAAGCATGTGGTGCCCCTCCTCACTCAACCACTCCCCGGCTGCTGCTGGCTCTGGCTCTGGCCCTGGTGTTGTGGGGCTGTCCGATAGTCCTGGCTCCTCGCCATCCCCTGGTTGGGGCTCCTCGGCTGATGTATTGAGGACAGCAGGTGGGGCAGAGGTGTCCCAAGGGCCTGGAGGCTCCGGAGCTCCTGGAAGTACAGGCACAAAGTGGGGTGGCCCCCGACCTGCTGGCCGAGTCCCGAGCCCGGGCGTAACACTGCTGCAACTCCTTGACCTTGCTTCTCACTTGGTCAGGAGTGTGAGCAGGCTGACCCCCGGAGCTCAAGCCCTCGTCCAGCTGGGGGAAAGCAACTGCATTCCTCCACTTTGTGCCTATGACCTGGAGCACCTTCTTCTCCTGCCAGAGGTCCCAGAGCTCATGCTCCGTCCAAGAGCAGGCTGGCTTTTTCCCCCACTGGCTGGACCACTGAGAGCCCTGGCCCTACTCGTGAGGAGAAGCCCTCGGGCTCTTGACTTGCCTGGGTGCTGGTCATCTCAAGCAGCCAGCTGCTCTGGGTCACACTGAGGCATGCAGGGGCAGCATGTGTAGCAGCTGCTGCCTGCATGTTCTCAGCTTCCTGCTACAGGGTTTCTGGGTCCATGCGGCTTTAAGGGCTGCAGCATGCACAGACCATAGAGCCCCGCAGGCGCTGGGCAGCACGTCTCCACCTACCAGCAGATCGCTGCCATAGCGGACCCTACTCTTTTGAAAGAGCAGGGTGTGGAGTGTCTACACACATCCTCTTTTGAAAAAGGCTTTCAAAAGGGAGGCCTCTTCCACTTTCATGTTTGGAAGAGTGCTTTCGATTCCTGCGGCGCATCCCATTGATTTCACATTTGAAAGAGTGCGTGGTGTGTGTAGATACTCCACTTACGCTTTCGAAAGAAGGCCTGGGTTTTTGAAAAAATTGGCCTGTGTAGACACAGCTCTGCTGAAATGGTAGAGGTGAGTCTAGTTTCAGTGTGCTTTTTTCTGTAGAGGATTTTACATTTTATGTTCTGCTTTCTGCTTTGCTTTTTGGTCTTTTCTGGGGCAGTAACTCTGATCTATTTCAACAGGAGAATTACCTTCAGAAATATCTCAGGTACCAAGAGAAATCTCCATCTATGGGCTTAAAGATTCTGCTCATCTCACTGTTTGCCAGGTTCCTGGAATAGATGTGGATTTTTCTGAATTTTAAATCAGTTGTTAGACAAATCACAGAACATCTGTATAGAAAGAACTCAGATATTTTCTAAGAGACTTTGTCAGGCATTGATAAAGAGGTTAATAATTTCAAGGAATAGGAACAGTAGAGAAATCTGAACAATTCTTCTTAAAGCTACGGGCTAGTGTCACCTAGAGTTTGCAATGGCACAGGGTCTCATCAGGAGAAAGTTCTTTCAGAGAGTCCGCAGCAGTGCAAGACACCTGCAACTTCCTTTCTGACCAGAGGACTCTCTCACTGCTCAGTGCAGCCCCAGGAGAGGACAGTTCTGGTGGAGGTTGTGCTTACTCAGCAAACACCCAGGGCAGCCTCTGCCAGCTTTCTGAAGACACTGAAGCTATTCTCTCTAGAAGAAATATTGATAGAGAACAAGCAGCAGTACTACCATCAGTGCTCCTTTGCACCCATTGTTTTGGCAGGAGGAGGTGAATAAGCTCGGCTGGAACAATGAGAGAGAATCTGGTCCTCATCGATGCACATTGCTGCTGCTGTTATAAAAGAACAGGCTTGGTCAACAGGGTATACATTCCATAAAACAAAATCAGTATTACAAACCATCAGTGTCCCTCAGAGACCTCAGCTGGAAAACCTAGATTGTCTTTACATGGCCTAGTTGAAATGGAATGTTGGTTGCATTTTCTCCAGCAAGTTTACTTGAGCACAATTTGCTAGAAATTTGATTGTCTCCAGTTCATATTCTCTTTCTTCATGGCCTAGTTTAAAAGCTTTGTGTGAATGTGGCTATTAGAAATAAAACTAAAGAAAAATCTTAGAAGAGCGTACAATCCAAATGTAGAGCTTCCTTTTCAGACACGAATTCCTCATGGCTGGTGTTAAAGAATCATAAGACACACGTATGAAAGAAAAGTGTGGGTCATGTTTCAGAGACATTAGACTAAGAGTCACCCTTATAACCTGCATATACTTTTTTCTTCAAGACTTACTGAGTTGAGAATGATTAGACTGGACAAGACAGAAGCTTTGGATAAGGTAAAAAAGTGGTCATGGACTTATATGTTCATGGATTGTCATGAGGACATGTTCTGAAATGCTGGAAAAGATTTTAGTTTTCCTGTGAATCAATGATAACTTTTAAAAATTGCATGCTATTTTTGTGTAATTTTGCTTTTCTTAATTACAGTTAGCATGCTTGGGTACAATGATCTTATGATTCACTGTATTAGAGCCAGTCTGATTTTTCTTTATTTTTTTAACTAGATCCTAGATCTGAAATTTTTGAACTGGGAACAGGGTTGTAGGTTTGAAACCACCAAATCTAATAATTTTGCAGTTTAGAGCAAAGCAGGAATATCCCCTGATTTTCTAGCACTGAACATTCACTGTATTTGTATAGACCTATTTGGTCTACAGTTTACATTACATAGGATTACTCATTTACTGAAGTGCTGAATTTGTAAGCTACGTAATATATCACGGGGCTCAAAGCTACAGTGCCGTGGATTGAAGTAAAAGCTGAGGCAGGTAATTGGATAGCTGGTGAACACAGGGTAAGGCCAGTGGTGTGTACAAAATTCTTTGTGGCTGATAGACAAATGTGAATATTGAGCTCCCAAATGCAAAGTAAAAACAAGTTGAACCTTATCTAGCTGTATAGCAGTTTCATTTCAGTTTGATCTCAGTAGCAGCATTTATTTGCCTAAAGGGCTCTAGTGAGAGCTATTTGTGGTCCTACTCCTGCTTCCACTCCAGTTCATATCGAAGCTTATCTGACATTAATCTCATTTCTCAATGTTTATTATTTAGGATATATTTTATTATTCATTCTCATGAAGAGATGTTACCAGCCCTGATGTCAAAAGGTTTGCTACTTTTTGTCAACAAATTACAGTTCTTTAGTGTGGCTCTAGATTCTGAATCAGAAGGCTTGGAGATTTGTCCCATATATTTGTAGCTTGGCGATGACAGATTATTTTCCTTTCATGATGATGATGTTAGTAGTAATAATAATATGGCTATAATGTTCATATGTTATTGTGCTATATGTAGACCTCATCAAATAATTTCTGTTGAAATAATTTTGTGATGAAATATTGAGGTTTTGAATAAGCAGATTTTTTTTTGTAAAAAATTTCTGATTCCAAGGAAATTTCAACATTTCATTAAAAAAACCAAACATTTTGGTATTGGAATGCCAGCATGGTTTTTCATGGAAGTCACAGCACAAGTTCCACATGGGCACATACGGCTTTTTTGGCTGGCTTCCCTCCCAGCTTGTATTTCCCATGATACACTGGAGCCACGGGATTCCTATGATATATCATGGTTGTTTACCAATAGGGCAGACTGATGCATCATGGAAAATGTATTCACATGAGAGACAGAGAATACATTATCTATATATGCCTAAAAGAAAAGTTTATGACCTTAATGATTATTTATTAATGAGAGCTGGTAAAAATTGAAATTTGGCATGGACAGTCTCTCAATTCCAGATGTAACTTTCAAAAATCAAATAAATATCTGCTTAACTTTGCTAAATAATAGTAGTTTAAAACAGATTTTGCATATTTTTTATTATACATGGTGGACCTTGAAATGTGAACGGGTGTGTGAACAATGAAGATTTATGGAACTCTTACATTATCTGTCCAGGTAGACTTTTTGGCTTGCATTGTCTCCTCTTCTTCCATAAATGAAGTCCCAACCTATTTATACATGAGAATCAAGCTGATGAAGCACAATTTCAGTCACTGTGGCCCACTGCCAACATAGCTGACTGTATTGGAACCTGTGAGTTTAGCTTTAGATTTACGTATATACCTTCCTCTCTTTAGCTTTAATTAAAAAAAAAAATCAGGTGCTTGTTTAATTGTATTCTTGACTAACATCTACAAACTTACATGTAAAGAGGCTCTCTTTTCATAAGTGGTGAATTACTTCAATATTCTTCAAATGTACAGAGATTTTTGAAATTTCCTTCCTGTGGTGATTTTTACAACTGTAACTCAACACAGAGATATTTTTTGGAACTACTAATATAACATGATATTCTTCTACTTCTAATTGCAGCTGTGAGTAAAAGAAAAACATCTTTCCATGAACATCTAACTTGCTGATCACAGAGTAACTCACTTCCAGCACTCCTACTATCAAATAAACTGACAGGCAAACCAGGAAGAGGAAGAGGAGAGATGGTTTGTAAACAATGCTAATAGATGGATATCCAAAGGAGAGTGAAAGTTTTACAATTTGTGAAAGACGAAGGTCAAAAACCTCTGCATCGAAGATGGAGGGAGCAGGAAGAGGAGGAGGAGAAGATAAAGAACGTACATTTACAGCTAATCTACTCACTAAATATTCTGAAAGTGGAAGTGAGATCTCGACAATAGATATTAGATAATATCTCACATTTTATTAATTAATAACACATTATTATTAATAATTATAATTATAATTATAATTAATATATATTAATATACATTTGTGAAATACATTTTCCATGATGCATCAGTCTGCCCTATTGGTAAACAACCATAATATATATATTAATATAATATATATTATTAATAATTATAATTATAATATATATTATATTATATTATATATAATATGTATATATTATATTATATTATATATACATATATAATAATTATAATTATTAATAATAATAATTAACACAATTAATAACCTCACATTTTCTACTTTTTACATCTGCCTTCATGTTAGTAAGACAAATAATACTGTTTATATTTCAATATAATTAAGTATGTGCCACTTTCCTTTATTAATAACTAGCAGGTGCACCTGGCACTGCATGGCTCTTTAACTGAACAAATTTTTTGAAATTAAATTTAAAGTGTACCTGCTTTTTTTTTCAATTATAGTATTTTTCAAAAATGAAGAAAAATGCCAGCTAGAGTGAGGCTTCAGGGGTGAGGAGAGGCAGGGGGTGGGTGGCTTTAGGGCAGAAGGTTGGGGCGGGGCTCAAGGAGGGGACACTCAAGGCAGAGGGTCGGGGTGAAGAAGCTATGGTAGGGATCTCAGGACAGGGGCCTGGAAGGTGGAGTGGGTTTACCAGGGCCACCCGTGGCAGTGAGGGTGATGCTGCATAATATATGGAAGATTCTCAGGCACCATTAAGGGAGCCAATCCTGGGCAAATTGCTTAAAACTAGGCCACTTACAGCCCCAGACTGGGGTTTCTTCACTGTAAGGCAAATCAAACCAGTCACAAAGAGCACCTCTCCTGCTTCCCTGGCTATCCAGAAGTCTAAGAAGCAAATCCTTCAGGCTCTCCAGCATCCCTGGTGCCCCAACCACTATCCTCCTTACACATAAAACCAATGAAAGCCAATCTCACCAAATCCACACAGGTTCTTCCAGTCCCACAAGGACCAGCCACATTCCCAGGTCGATATATGCTTAGATTTTCCCAAAACAGCACACTGTGCCAATCCTTTAGAATCTAAAATCTAAAGGTTTCTTAATAAAAAGAAAGAATAGGGTGAGAGAAAACATTATTAAAGTGGTCAAATTACAAAAATCAATCATCATTTTTTTGATGCAGACTGCAGCAGATGGAATAGGCTGATATTGTAATAGCCTCTGGAATACATCCTTTGTCAGGGTAGGCCAGCTATCCATACAGGCTCAGTTCATAGCAGAGATGTTCCTGCAAACTGCAGACTGGAGATTGCAAACAAGATGATGATTGCAGACCAGATGGAGGAATCTCAGGGTCTCCTTTATACCCCTGCCCAAGTGTAGAGAAATCCAATGTTCCTCACTGTCTGGAAGCACATTGTCAATTGAGAATCACATGAACATTGTCAACTGCCCATGTTCTTTTTGGGGCATTCTGCCATTGGCAGCATGCCAGATGACATAGCCCAGTTAAATTTCTTAGGTGTGGATTAGACTACATTCTGCTTTACCTGGCTAGGAATTCTTTTTCATTAGATTGCTCCACCTCCTATTATGTCTTTCCAGAACCTAACATTTCTAGTACAAACACAGAGACAATCTTATCGCTTCAGATACAAGAATGCTACAGATACATAAGCAGCATAAACAGATTCCGTGATTTACCAGCTTTTCACTTGGCCCACTTGGCCCAAGATTTGGTGCAAATTTCAGCCTGTGGTTGCAATAATGGGTCTCATGTTCATTTAAAACCTATTAACATCACATCAGGTTCTGGGAAATCCTGGGATTTTAGGTATTTCCCACTGGCAGGCACAACCAAACCCTGATGTTGGTTTAAGATATCGTAATAGGGCGCTACATACCAAATTCTGTGCTCATAGCTCTTATGATTTAAGAGGAGTTCTTGAATAAACATAGCACTGACAGTGTAATATATGCATAAATTCAGCCCTTCCATCTTATATTCATGTCAGGTGTTCTGGTAGAATTGTTAACAGAAGTCATCATGAATAACTGCATGAAGATTAACAAAATACAAATTAATGTATGGTTAAAATTTTTCTTTACCATTTTTAACGATGAAAGAACTACCACAGCAAGCAACATAATTATCATGGAGTTCAAGGACAAATGGACATAAAATAGCATCAGAGAATATATACTGTTGATGAATACAAACCATGAAAGCTACAGCTACGCTACAGTTATTTCGAAATAAGAACCACTATTTCAGTACCTTATTTTGAAATAACGCAGCTAGGCCATGTCTACATTACCTCTCCCTTTCAGGAGGAGTATTTGAGTGACACAGATTGGAACTGGTTAATGAAGTGTTGATACAAATATTCAGCACCTCATTAGCATAATGGCAGCCAGTCAGGCTTCAAAAGTGCTGCTTTCAAAACACAAATTGGCCATGTAGATGCGGGAGTTTCAAAATAAATCCCAGACTTGAAAATTCCCTTATTCCCAAAATGAATCGGGAATAAGGGAATTTCAAAGTCTGGGGTTTATTTCAAAGTGCCCGCATCCATAAAGCCAGTCTGCATATCGAAAACAGCACTTTTGACCTGTGACTGGCAGCCATTATACTAATGAGGTGCTGAATATTCATATCAGTGCCTCATTAACCAGTTTTGATACATGTCATTTAAATACCCCGAAAGGGAAGAGTAGTGTAGAAACAGCCCTACACACAAAGGCTGTGTCTATGTTTGCATTCCTCTTCCAAAAGAGGTATGCAAATGAGGGAAATTGAAAACGCAAATGAGATGCAGATTTACACATCTGGCACCTCATTTGCATATTCTTATTTCAAAATAGCTTCTTTCGAAAGAAGAAAACCAGGGTAGCCACTGCTCTTTTGAAGGTAAACCCCATCTTGGAAAGAATCCTTTTTCCATTTTTTATGGGAAGAAGGATTCTTTCGAAGATGGGGTATACTTTTGAAAGAGCAGTGTCAACACTAGTTTTCTTCCTTTGAAAGAAGCTATTTCAAAATAAGAATATGCAAATGAGGTGCCATATATGTAAATCTGCACCCCATTTGCATTTTTAATTTCCCTCATTTGCACGCCTCTTTTGGAAGAGGAATGAAAATGTAGACACAGCCATAATGTATTTTGAAATAGCACTCAGCTGTTTCGAAATAGCATGTACGGACACACAGGCTCTGTCCATACTAGCTCCCTCCTTTCAGAATTTGGAAGGTGCTAATGAAGGACTGACATGAATATGCAGCATCTGATTAGCATAATGGTGGCCATGCATTATTTGAAAGTGCCAGTTTCTAAATGCACACCACCAGTGTGGCCAGGGGCCTTTCAAAAGGAACCCAGGACTTTGAATGCGCCTTCTTCCAATTTTGTTTCAGGAAGAATGGGCTTTCAAAATCTGGGGGTCCTTTCAAAAGGCCCGTCTACATGGGCAGCGGCATTCCAAAAGTGGCCCTTTTGAATAGCCTGTGGCTGCTATTATGCTAATGAGGCATTGCATATTCATGTTAGGGCCTCATTAGCATCTTCCAAAATCCCTCATTAACATGCCCCTTCCGAAAGGGAGGGGTAGTGTGGCCACAGACACAGTATCTATTTTGAAATAGTGTCATTGGATGTCGTTGGCTACGTCTACACTAGCCCAAAACTTCAAAATGGCCATGCAAACAGCCATTTCAAAGATTACTAATGAAGCACTGAAATACATATTCAGCGCCTCATTAGCATGCGGGCAGCCGTGGCACTTCGAAATTGCTGTGGCTCCTTGCTGCGCAGCTCGTCCACACGGGTCCTTTTCAAAATGACCCCACCAACTTCGAAATCCCCTTATTTCTATCTGGTGGTAGGAATAAGGGGATTTCGAAGTTGGTGGGGTCCTTTTGAAAAGGACCTCTGTCTGGACGAGCCACGTGGCAGTGAGCCGTGGCAATTTCGAAGGCCGCGGCCGCCCTGCATGCTAATGAGGCACTGAATATGTATTTCAGGGCTTCATTAGTAATCTTCAAAATGGCCATTTGCATGGCCATTTTGAAGTTTTGGGCTAGTGTAGATACAGCCATTATGGCTTATTTCAAAGTAGGGCTATCCTCTGTCTTAACAGAGCCTATTTTGACCTATTTCGGAACAGACGCTATTCCTCCAGCAACAAGGTTTACTGATTTTGAAATAACTTGCCCGCTCTTTTGAATTTATTTTGAAATAGCGCATGCATAGTGTGGATACTTGCAAAGTTATTTCAAATGGCTGTGATATTGAAATAACTCTGTAATGTAGAAGTAGCCTAAATTACCTTTTTTCAGTAATAATTTCTGAAAAACATATTGCTAACTGAGTGATAGTTATCATGTCCTTAACATATTATTTATAAATCACATCCAGAATTATAGCACAAGGATCCTGTGGAACAAAGCCCAAATTTCCACTCATGTAATGGTATTTATTTGCAGCTTTTATAAAGGCATGATTAGCAATCTCGGAGGCCATTTAGGACTCTGGGACAAATAGATTTAAAAAGAGAAAAAAGAAAAGGGATGGTGCTTGGTCCTGCCAAGAGGGCAGGGGACTGGACTCAATGACCTCCCGAGGTCCCTTCCAGTTCTATGAGATGTGTATCTCTTAACTAGTTCTTTGTGGAATGGTGAAATGATTATTAACAGAACAGCCCTTTAATATGCTGATAAATTGCACCCCCATGTGGATATATGCTTTATGTGTTGCTAACAGTTGTGGATTTTCCTTATTTTTTTGTCACTAGGAAATTATTAAAACAATGGCAAATTCATAAATAAAGTGCTTTGAAATGTGAAGTGAAAAGCACTATAAGGACAAAGTATTATTATTACTGAATGATATTTTACTTTGTTAGCAAGAACTTTCTTAACTTCTTTTTTTCTGGACAGCTGTGAAGACCATATCACTTTTCATTTATAGTGTCCAAACTATGAGTCAAATTCTGTCTTTTGTCTACATGTGTATGACTTTCATGTAAATCAGTGTGCCACATTCATGTAATTCTCTGTGGAAGGTGCCCACATACAGACCATCACTTGAAATAGCCATGAATAGTCACAGAGTGATCGGCGTGTTAGTCTGTATCTTCACAAAAAAAGAAAGCAGTCATGTAGCACTTAAAAGACTAACAAAATGATTAATTAGGTGACTGCAGTCATGTAGCACTTTAAAGACCAACAAAATAATGAAATAATTGAAACACCCATGTTTGCTTTATTTACAGACACTAAGTTTTCACAGGACTCTCCTTTACAAATTTTTTGCACTGAAATTCTACTTGTTACTGCTTCTCCAAAGTTAGTCACGTGATCTGTAATTATGCAGTATAGCTGTCTTTTTTTCAGTGCTTAATTTTTAATGAAGTAGGTGTCAGGTCTCAAGTAAATGTTTTATGTTCATAACCAATGCAACAAGCCTAGCGTTTCCCCTAACTATGAACTCCCAAGCTTAGAGGTATCAGGGCTCAGCCCTGCCACAAATTAAGAACTGTCCCTATTGTCATATTATGTCAGTTGCTGCCACTTGTCTGCTCACTGGAACCACTAAGGCACACTTCTGCTTCCCACCACCTGTGTTTTAGTAGTACACGTAATTATCTAGATTGGGCCTCCACAGCTAATAATCATGCAGGAAGCAACACAGAAGAATGTTGTATCTCAGACTTCTGGTGGAGTATGGGCCAAAGCCATCCCAGGCCCTGCACTTCGGGGGCCCCCCGAGTGGCTGTTTCAACTGTCCTATAGATGGGACCTGCTGGATTCAGGGCAGCTGGGGATAACCTTGTGGCACTGTTCCCTTGAATTTTTTTTTCCATCCACAAGGGGAATTAACTGGTATGTCTACCAACACACGTGGCTGTGCATCACCAACAGAAACATGCTGCCCACGTTGGATGGCTGTGGACCCTCTGCTAATCAGCTGGGATACACCTCAAAGTCTCTCAGGCAGGAGCTCAAGAGCTCAGCTTACTGGAAACACTGCTTAGTGAGCTTGGTACTGGCCAGCAGAAAAGGGTCAGTTGATCCACTGCACTCATTGCTACAGCAGAAGCTTGAGCAACCTGGCAGCCTGCTCTGCTGCCCATCCCCGAGCGCTCCACTTCACCATGGTGGTAGCAAGTGGAGCAACCCAGCACCAGGGTGTTCTACTGCTGCAGTAAAGCAGAGCACAGCAGGCTGGGAGCGTGTGTGCTGGGTAGGCGCTAACCTTCCAGCTGCCCTGTGCCAAGGCCCCCTCCCCTGGTTCATATTGCTTGAGGAGGGGGCTTTGGGAAAGTGGTGCAATGGGAGTGGATGAAGCAGAGGCAGGAAGAGGTGAAGCAAGCTGGGGAAAGGCAGGGCCTGTGGGGCTAGGGGGAATGTTGGCCTAGTCCCCACTCCCTGTGAGGGATGGCCTTGGCATGGGCCCACTAGTGACACTCTTTGGAAAATACTGTATTGGCTTCCTCCGCGGACAGGACCTGAGGGGGCAGGTGAACTGGGCCAGAGCTGCGGCCCCTCCCTTGCCCACTTCGCTGTGTGAGCGCCTCAGGCTGCCCCAGCTAGCCCAGGCCACCAGGACTACACGGTGTCTTGGGGCCCAAGAGATGGGTCCTGTCGCCGCTGTCTGCCTGGAACCAGCCAGGCCGGGGGTGTGACCCAGCCACGGTCTAACAGGCTGGCATCCGCGGGCAGGCCCCACACACAGCCCTAGGGCCTCAGAACGCCGCGCCCGAGTCCCTGCGCGCGCCTCTCCCCAAGGCTGGGTCCTGGGCCGCGAACCCAGGCACCACGCGTCCCAAGGCTGCGCCAGACCGCTCCCGGTGCGTGCGCCGACGGGCAGCTTCAGCCCAGCCTTCCGGCTGCCAGAGCGAGGCTGCGTCTGACACAGGCGCGCCGGAACCCGGAAGTGGGGGAGGTGGCTCTGGGTGCGAGCTCAGCGGTGGTGTTGAGCGACTGACAGGCGAGGATGGCGAGTGAGCGCCCGGCCCGGTCAGGTGTGTGAGGGCGTTTCGGCAGCGGATCCTGCGGACAGGGTGGCGGTGAGGCTCTTCGCCCCCCCGTGGCTGGAGTGTCGCCGTGTTTGGCGGGGTGGGTGAGCCCACGGCCTGGTGGGGGTGCCCGTGCCCGGAACCCTCCTTTTATTCCCAGGCGGTGGAGCAGGGAAATGGGGGACCCTTCCCAGGCCCGGGAGCAGGGCGCTCCCGTCCCTCCTTTGATGCTGTCAGGGCTGCCAGGAGATGAGGTGAAGGGCCCCCTGTCCTTGGGGACCGTGCGTATGTGACCCCAGCCGGTCTCTTGAGTGTGAAGAGCCAGAGAGGCTCCAGCACGCGAGGTTGCTCCCCGCGTCCTGGGCCGAAGCAGGGACGTGAGCGGTTGGGTGTCTGGCATTTGGAGGCAAAACGTTCTGGCACCCGAAATCTCGCTGAGCCGCACAGGAAGTCCCACGCTGCTCTTGTGCAGGAGTACAAAACTCCCCAGTAAGAATGTCATTAAGAGACTAAAGTACTGAGCATAGAATACGTGATTGGCCTCAGCCTGAATGCAGCCTTATGGAACTCGGTGAGTTAGTCACGCTGTCAACATCAGTGTGAGAAATGCACAATTAACGAGGACAATATTTGATCTTCATGTTGAGCTTTGTTTTTAATATTGTTCTGATTCTGAAAAAGATTTTAGAAAGAGCAGAACAAATATCTTTAAGAATAGTATCTTGGATTTGTCTCAGGGCATTTCACAAATGATAGGAGTACACTGTTCTATTGCTTAATAAACAGATGTGCCATATGCTTTCTTCTGTCAGTGCACAGCAATGTTACATGATAGAAAGAGAGGAGCATAAGTTTTAATAATTTAGTAAATGATTAAAGTGTGCAAACCCCACTAAAAGTAAGTAAAGATTGTGGAAAGGACATACTATTGTCCCTCGTATAATTATTCTTAATATTCTTTGCAGATTATGAAAGTATTCTGATCAAGCTGTTAAAAATTTCAGCAGTGAACTTGTGCTTCACCATAAATCGTTCAAGTTGTTTATGAAGTTTCTGATATTAAAAGTGCATTATTGAAATGAAGAAAAGGAGAAAGCTCCCTGGAAATCTAAATGAACATATACATCTTGGTCATGAGAAAAATATTTCTGATGGGATTCTTGTAGAGTCTAACCAAGACACCACAAAATCTGTAGAAGTAGCTATTGCAGACCAATTTGAGAGTTCCCAAGAACTTCCTCCATCACCAGAAGGAAGAAAACTCTTAAGTTCACTGCAGTATAATAAGAATCTACTTAAATATTTAAATGATGATAGACAGAAGCAACCTTCTTTTTGTGACTTACTTATAATAGTAGAAGGGAAAGAATTTAATGCACACAAAGTTGTTGTAGCTGTTGGCAGTAGTTATTTTCATGCTTGCTTGAGCAAAAACCCAAGCACAGATGTTGTCACACTGGATCATGTAACTCATACTGTTTTTGAGCATTTGCTTGAGTTTTTGTATACTTCTGAGTTTTTGGTGTATAAAAATGAAATCCCTTTAGTGTTGGAAGCAGCAAAATTTTTAGACATTATAGATGCTGTGAAACTGCTCACTAATGAAAATATTTCCAGCATACAATCTGAAGTGGTAACTGAAAACACAGTACCAGCTGAAACTGACAGTGAATTGACTGGAAAACTATCATATAGCCACCAGTGCACTTTTTGTAGTCGGAAGTTCTGCTACAAGAAATCCTTAGAAAACCACTTGGTGAAAGCTCACAGATCCTGTCCACTGGAAAAAAATCATGGGTTAAAAATGGTTGAGAAAGCAGACTTTTCTACCCGAAGATCTGCAAGGAATCGTAAATGTCCTCCTAAGTTTCATAATAGTGATAATGAAAGCAGTGATGTGTCTGACAGCAACTTACATAAAGGCCATTCTGAGAGAGAAACACCTGTTAAAAATGAATTTGAAAATAGTGGAAGTGAGTGCAATGCAGATGAAGAGGGTCAGGAAGAAGAAATATCTGAAGAAGATTCTGAGACTGAAGAGCAAAATAAAGATGACATTGAAGCAAGTCCTGAGCCAGCTGATTCAGGAAGAAATATTTCTGAAGGCTTAGGTCCAGTCATCATTCAGAGTAGTGGCAAAAAACTGTTGCAGTGTCCCAAGTGTGACAAAACATTTGATCGAACAGGTAAGAACAATTAAAGTTTGCCTCCTTCCTCTTTTCTCCATGTTACTTGCAGGTGGGAAATAGTCATTTTGACTTTTGTAAACAATTGGTGTTTCTGTCTGCTAAAATTTAGTATGAAGTGCCAGTTCTTATAGATTGGGGTCAGCAATCCCCAGCATGGGTGCCAAGAGTGCCACACAAACTGATTTTCATCAGTACAAGAGGCAGGAGCTCCGTCCTACCCCTCCTCCCCATGCAACTGGGAGCTTGCTCAAAGCCATGCTGCTTGTGGAGTAACAAAAGACCAGCTCGTGCTACCAACCACTATCTAAATAGTAAAGCTGTGCATCTTAATTTATTGATTGATGAAGCTGTTGTAAGAAGGACTTAAGTGACTTTTGAAAGTATCACTAGCACTCAGACTACACACAAAGGTCAAATTTCAGCACACTGCTTTGGAAAAGTTGTTGACACCTGTTGTAGATCTTGAAAATTAGAAATGATTGCTTTAGCACTAAAACTAGGAAGTGAATTAATAAGTGCTATTTTTATTAATCCTGCAAATGTCAAATTTTTCTCTTCTCCCCCACTCGACCTTGGTTCCATTGCTTAGTTAAGAAAGAAGCTTCAACAGAGTGCAGTATAGTCTAGTAGAATGTAATGTAGTTTGTAAAAAGTCTGAAACATGGGCTTGACTTCTCACCAAACTGTCCAACTTTATCTGATTAAGGCAGCTGACTTCTGTTTAAGTTATAGTATCTTAAAACAATTATTTCTTGTGATAGCACTGTATCCGCAACACACAACTTCCTGATTATGAAAACACTTATCTATGTAGTTAATCATAGAGAGGTAGCTGTGTTAGTGTGTATCTTCATGAAACAAAAAAGCAGTCTGTAGCACTTAAAAGACCAACTAACTTATTAAGTGATGAGCTTTCGTGGCACAGACATGCTTCTTCAGATCTGGAAATTTTGATAAAAGTAAACTGACACAATGAGAATTTAACAGATAGAGACAAATTAAATGAAAACTGAGAAATCAGCTACATAGGACAGATGAAGACGATGGAGGGGGAAGAAAATTAAGTTTATAGACACTTGCAGTAAGTAATTTTCCCCCCTCCTCCCCTTTGCCACCCCTCTCCTTCTGTCTTATATAGCTAATTCATCAGTTTTCATTTAATTTTTTTCTGTCTTTCTGCTAAATTCTCATTGTGTCAGTTTACTGTTTCAAAATAAGCCTAGTATATGAATACAAATGTAATAATTTTATAAGATGTTTGACATGTTTACATACCAAATAGAATAATACTAAACTCACTTCTAGATTTAAATTAGGTTTTATTGCAATTTTAAATGATCTTGCCATTAGTAAGTTCTAATTTTGTTGATCTGAAGGCAGAACTTTTCTTATACGGATCTCTAGTAATAGAAATTAGTCTAATACATTTTTATGTACAAGTCACAATACACACACATTTTATTGTCAAATTTAATTTTATAACACTTGCTGAGGGATGTGCTGGCTGAAATTAAGGGATAAATTAAGACTCCTTTTACAAAGCCAGGTTAAAGTTCTTTAATTGTGTTATATTCTTGTTAGGTGTGATAAATGTTCCTCAGAGTATTAAGATACTGCTTCAGTACATACCCACAGCTTTCCCACTATCTTTCTAATCTGAGGTTTAAATGGTGCATGCCTTATTCACATTTACCTCTTCGTATTTTCTTTTCCATAGGTACATTTCTCTTCAGCTGAGACTGTTAATGTATTTCTAGGCTTCAGTTAAGAGGCACTGAGCCTCAGCTGATTGTGGAAGTTACTAGAGCAGCACGTCCCAAGATCGGGCTCTTTTTAATACCATTGTAACACTACCACTGTATATTTTTGTCATCCTGAGATCTTAGAATTTGTAGTCATTATAAGGGAAAAGAGAAGCTGATTTATGTGTTTAGATGCCTATATTATAGGGGAAATTGGCAAGCTTGATCTGATGGTATTTTAATTTAATCATTAAGGCAGGGAACTATTTTTGGTTCCAGACCTTTCTTGTAGCAAAACTTTGTAAAAGCTATCAAGTATTTGGCTGATAATATAGTGCTATTCATCTGCAAAGCACTGTACAAGCATTAACTAGTTGATCCTAATGACAATCTGGTAAGTAGTATTATCCACATTTTACAGATGGGGATACTGAGGCAGAGGTGAAATGAGTTGTCCAAGGTCACAGATAATATAGTAATAACTATTCAACATTAAAAAAGGTGAGATCTCTCTCTTTTAAAGTAAAACGTTGTGGAATACTCTCTGAATTTGATAACTGTTGCTAGGATTTTTTTGATATTGAAAATTCAGATTACGGAGGCTAATAGTCTGAATTTTTAAATGAAGTATTTTGAGTAATAGTACAAAGTCAAACTTTTTTTCTCTTTGTACTCTTGTAATATAGAGCCACAGAACTTGTGTTTTTTAAAAGGGGGCCCAGGGAGAAGGAGTGGATGGAGAAATAAGTCCATCTTCCATTGGTTATTTTAATATCCGTAGTACACTTTCCTTGTTTATAGAGTGTTCAGACATAACTTGTAGGTGTCTTTACAAAGAAATAAACCACCTTCCAATCCAAGTGCAGACCCATGTTGCAGGATTGGGGTCCAATTTTAGTCAAGCTGTGAATAATAGTGTAGAAGAAATGGGGCAGAGATTCTTGTTGTACAGGTTGAACCTCTCTTGTCTGGTACTCTTGGGACTTAACCGGTGCTGGATGAGAATTTGTCGAACCATGGGAAATCAATGTTTTGTAGCACATTACCAACATTTTCACTGGTTATTGGGCTCTTAGAAGACATTTGGGGGTAAATTAGACCTAAATAATAGCACAGAACACTGAGAGCCAAGACTGGTGACTGCACACAAACTTTATGGGACCACATGAAGCTTGGCCACACCCATGATAAGTGGTTGTCTAACTAATTAAAATTATGCCAGATTACAGATGTTGAGCGACAAGAGAGTTCCAGATAAGAGATTCAGCCTGTAATGCCTTGGATCCCTAATCATGGGGGAGTATGAGCATCTGAATCTACTTTAGTCTTTGATTATACCAAAATAAATAAAATGAAGTTCTACTTTTTAAGTTTCCAAGCTGCTTCCTGTTCTAAAAGAGGTGTTTGTAGGCTGGATAATTTAAAAAAGTAATACATCTCTTATTTCTTTAGGATAGGGAGTTTTTTGCTGAGATGAGTATGTAGGCCTATGTGCACAAGATGTGGTAGCAATATATATGATGTAAAAATAAAACATTTTAAAAACAGTAAATATTTATTTTGGGAACCTTTAGTTGATTTTTTACATGATCTCTATAAATCATCCAATGAAACTCTAAAATAATTGGTCGTGTGTATATGGAATATGCCTAGACTTCTGGAAGGTTGGCTAAAAGTGTTTAGTGTATGTACTGTACAAGGCCTTGACCCCTGGTTTGTGTGCTCCAAATTGCAACTCTGTAAGGCTCATATTCTTTTAAGCTTCAAAATACTGCGTGGGGATTCTAGCAGAAATAAAACTGCACTGAAGACAGTAAAGAATGTATGTTAGTTGCCGTCAGTTTATGCTTTTAAGCTGTCTATAGCAGATGATTGTTCTACATTAAACTATCTTATTTTGTAGGGAAACTTGAGATCCATAGCCGTGTGCACACAGGTGAGAAGCCCTTCGAGTGTGATATTTGTCATCAGCGCTATTCCACAAAATCTAACCTGACAGTTCACAGAAAGAAACACAATAATGAAACAGAATTTCATAAGAAGGAGCACAAATGTCCGTACTGCAATAAACTGCATGCAAGCAAAAAGACCCTAGCAAAACATGTGAAGAGGTAAGTATGAGTGAAGAATATCTGTTATACTTCCACATAATGTATGTTACAGCCCCAAAGCTTGTACAGCACTTGGAAAATGGAAAAAGTTTACATAGATGCAGGGGCAGCACTGGTTTTGGTAGCAATGATGTATCTCCCCTAGTGAATGAAGATAAATATGCATGTTAAATCTTAGATTCATCAGGTGCATCTCAAGAAATAAATATTTCACATGCTGCATACTTGAACAAAAGCTACGCTTTAAAAAAAGGTTTGTCAAATGTGGAGATAAGTAGACTTTGAAATGAGAAGAGGATGGTACGCTGGCACTGCGTGCTATGCTAACATGTTACTATAAATAACATAACAGCTAAGAAATTTATAGTTTAACGTTACTCATTTTCACTTCTAGATTTCATCCAGAGAATGTACAAGAATTTCTTTCCATTAGAAAGACAAAGAGTGAAGGTTGGAAATGTGATGTAAGCATTACTTTGACTTTTACCAAAAAATTAAATAAACTGGAAGTTTTTTCTATTGGGATTTTTTGTAAATTGGTTTATACAGAAATTACTTGGCTTAATGTGTATTTTATTTTCATTGCGCTAGTCATCTGAAGTCTCAATAAGCTGTATATGCCATAGTGAAAGTTCATATTTGTGTTGATCAGTTTAATATTCTTAAATGTTGCATTTTACCTAGAGAGGTGGTGGAATCTCCATTATTAGAGGTTTTTGAGTCCTGGTTTGACAAAGTCCTGGGTGGGATGATTTAGTTAAGGTTGATCCTGCTTTGGGCAGGGGCCTAGACTTGATGATCTCCTGCGGTTTCTTCCAGCCCTAGGATTCTATGAGTGTGTGCATAACACTCTTTGCCTGTACAGAAAATAACAGAGTAATTTTATAAAGTAGCTGCATCTGTTAAAATTGTTAAAATATAGTTTTATACATTTCACTTACTGAGAATATTACCTTAATAAAGAGGAGATTGGGGAAATTACACACCAGTCAGCTTAACTTCTATGACTGGAAAGATCTTCGAACAAACTTTTAGTTTGTAAGCACTTGGGGGTAAAAGGGTCACAAGGAACAGTTAGCAACTCAAGAAAAATACTACTAAATTGATCCGTTATCCTCTTTGACAAGATTACTGGCCTAGTGGATAGGAGGAAGGCTGTAGACATGATGTATCTCAAGAGTACTGCAAATTTGTTGGTATCTGCATCCACAAATATGGATGCAGATGTCAACAAATGTTTTTTGAGGAAGAGAATATAAAATTTGTATCTGCGCAGGGCTCTTTATGTATCTTGGTTTTTTTGTTTGGGTTTTTTTTTTTTTTTGGTAACAGTTTTTACACAATTTCAGCTGTGTTCACCTAAACTATGGAAATGTGACGTAGATGACGTTACCATGAGGAAGATGCAAAAATGTTTGAAAGACCACAGTCAGAATAAAACAGCAGAAATGTAGCATTTTAAAGACTAACAAAATGATTTATTTGGTGCTGCGCTTTCATGGGACAGACCCATGTCATCAGATCAATCTCATTTCTAATGCAGACTGACTTTTATAAGTAGAAAGGACCAAAAAAAAATTGCAATAAAAACTGGCAAATCATGTACATAGGATTGAAGGAGGGAGCTGAGGGAAGGTGGGATGTTAAGTGTCCTTCCTGAGATAATTACGAGCATCAAAGGAAGGGAAGCAGTCCTTGTAACGTGTGAGGTAGTTGATGTCTCTGTTCATACCACATGTTAGTGTGTCAAATTTGAATATGAATTCCAATTCACAAATTTCTCGCTGTGATCCATTTTTAAATCCTCTGTGCTCTAGGACACAAATTCTCAGGTCTTTAACAGACCCACTCCATTGAAGTGTTCACTGACCGGCTGATGTGTATTGAGTTTCTTGATGTCTGCTCTGTGTCCATTTATTCTTTGGTGAAGGTTTTGCCCTGTCTGTCCAATATATATAGTGGCAGGGCATTGTTAGCACGTAATGGCATATGTAATATTGCTGGAAGTGCATGAGAATGTGCCTTTGATCTTGTAACTAAAGTGGTTAGGTCCAGTGATGGTATCCCCAGAATAAATATGTGGACAAAGTTGGCAGCAGGGAAAAGTTCCAGAATTAGTATTACTGTGGTGTAGCCTGTGATTGCTGGTGAGAATCTTTCTTAGGTTAGGAGGATGTCTATAGAACAGAACAGGCCTGTCAGTAGGGGTTTGAGCTGGGGACTATAGGTGATGACAAGTGGTATTCTGTTATTGATCTTCTGGGGCCTATCTAGAAGTAGCTGGTTTCTGGGTATTTGTCTGACCCTGTCAATTTGTTTTCCCCCCCCCCCCACTTCTGCCGGTGGGTAATGGAGTTTTATAAATACTTGGTAGAGGTCTTGAAGTCTTCAATCTCTCAGTAGGATCAGAGCAGATGTGATTGTAACTAAGAGCTTGACTGTAAACAATGGATCATGTGGTGTGTGCTGGATGGAAGCTTGAGACACGTAGGTAAGTGTAGCAGTCAGTGGGTTTCCAATACAGAGTGGTGATGATGTGGCCATCAGTGATTTGTACTGTGGTATCCAGGAAATGTATTTTTTGTGTAGAATTGTCAAGGCTGAGATTGATGGTAGCATGCAGGTTGTATACCTTGGCGAGGGGCATTATGTGACAGAAAATTCAGCTTTTAGATGAAACATACAGCTCTTTACAAATCCCATAGCCAACTGTTAAATTTAAAAAAAAAGTTGATTCTAATGGCACTTGCTTGGGAACCCCCTTGCAGCAAATCCATCCACTATCTGCTATACATTTCACAGACTCACTGTCTTCTGCAGGAGAAGTCTGTTGATCACCTTGGTTACCTGGATGACAATAGCCCCCACTGTAGATTTGCCCACTCCAAATTGATTTTCCATTGACTGGTAGCTGTCTGGTGTTGCAAACTTCCACAGAACAATTACCACATGCTTCTCAACTGTCAAAGCAGGTCTTATGCTAATATTGCTGCGCTTCAGGGCTGGAGACAGCAGTTCACAAAGTTCCTAGAAAGGGGCCTTATGCATGCAGAAGTTTTGCAGCTACTGCTGATCATCCCATGAGGGCAAAACAATATGATCCCACCAGTCTGAGCTGGTTTCATGGCTCCAGAACCTATGGTCTATGCTGTACAGTTTTTTCCAGTAATGCCGAAAATTCCACAGTTGTTTTTTCCAGATCTTGACGTCTCTCAGTGTCCCTGGCAGCGATGAGCTCATACTGCATAGGCAGTACTGTCAGTGTGAGAAATGAGCACAAAACACTGCACCAAGCTTTGAAGTGTTCTGGGATCAATGTTAGTGTTTGTAATGATGGTTGGCAATCAGTATAAAAAAAGTGTGAAAAATGCATTTGTTTTCAGTGGGAAGGTGGAAGTGAGGGAAATGCATTCTGGGATGATGACATCAGAAACCCAAAACCACTTGCAGTGACTTTTTTTTTACCCCACAAGATACCAGCACAAAATCCCAAAATGCAATGGGTCTGCAGGAATTGTGGGATGGGTGCCCACAATGCACTGCTTCTACAGGCGGTCTTCAGTTACCTTGTGAGGACCCACGACGTTGACTGTGGCTGTTTCTACACAGGCCACTTCCTTCAGAAGTGGAATGCTAATACATGGAGCGAAAGATGCTAATGAGGCACAAATGCAAATTCCCCACGCCTCATTAGCATAACGTGACGTGATTTGGAGTCCGGAAGACCGTTCTTCATTTTTCACTCCGTGTATTAGCTGTGTAGAAATGGCCTATGTGAGCAAGTGTGGACACTCAACTTCAACTTTATAAAAATCTAGGGTTAAAAGGCTGACTTTAACAAATTTGACTTTGTTCCCAAGTTTAGATATGCCCTGTGAAATAGATATGATGGATTAAAGAATTTACCTGGCCAGGGAGAGTGCTGTAGGGTTTGGATGTGAGAAGGACGAGGGCAGGGTGCTTATCTGGCACCCCACTCCTAGGGGCACTCTGCCACTGAAAGGTGGGGAAAAGTGTCAGGGGAAATGTCATTGCACTGCTGTTCCTCCAGCTCATGGTGGAGGGTGAGTAGGGGACGGGGGTGGCATAGTACAGAACTGTTTCCTCCTCCTGACAGTCTTCACTGTGGATATTCTTGGTTACGGATACCTGTAGTACAGAGGTTCAGATGTATCCTGAAATAATTGTTTGACATCCATAATTTCCTACAACTGTCGAAAATTAGTTGATAAAAATCTAACTGTTTAAAACCCATATTTTTGTGCAATTGTAAAAAATTAAATCGATTAAAAATCTAAATACATCAAATAAACGCTATGTTTTATCCTTTAGCATTCAAATACATAACTGTTTTTAAAAAAATGTAATTCTACCAAGCCCATGTATAGGCAGGCTGAGCTATCTAATTTTCACAACTGCTGAAGTTTCTTGTTCTTGGATTTGAATTACTTTACTTGGGTATCAAGAGTATGTCTACACTACAGCGATCTTTTGAAAGAAGCCCAAAAGATCTCTTCTGAAAGAACTTCTATTGAAATAGAGCGTTCACACACAAAAAAGTGGATCAAGAGAGTGATCTCCTCTTTTGAAAGAGAGTGTTCACACAGCCTCCGCTCTTTCAAAAGACCAGGCCAGACATTGAAAAATCAGGTGCCACGAGGACTGCTGTTTTGAAAAAAAGGGCCTGTGGAGCATCTACACATAATTTTTTTTTTCTTTTTTCAAAAGAAGGCGCTCTTCCTGATCTGGGAGCAGAAGAGCACTTTCAAAAGGAGTGCTATGTTCTTTCAGTTTTGTTTAGAAAGAATGCCTCTTGTGTGTGGAAGCTCTGCTGAATATTTCGGAGGAGCTCCTTCTTTCAAAAACTGTTTCGGAAGACCTTGCTAGTATAAGATGCAGCCAAAGTGAAAATGAGTTTGAAAGTTTTGTCTGTGTGATTTGTCTCTCTCCCTCTCGCCCCCTTCCCCGCCCCCAGTGATTTGTGGTATTTTTAAAGAGGTTATAGAAACTTTAAAAAATAGTCCTGTGTTTGTCTCTACCTAATGTTTGATTAAGTATTTGTCATTTTAGATTTGTAAGAAATCTTTTGCTCGGAGACCCCATTTGGAAGAACATATGATTCTTCATACTCAGGATAAACCCTTCAAATGTACCTATTGTGACGAGCACTTCAAATCGCGGTTTGCAAGACTGAAGCATCAAGAAAAATTCCATCTTGGTATAAAAACCTCCTTTTACATCAAAACAAAAAGCAGTCGAGTAGCACTTTAAAGACTAACAAAACGGTTTATTATTTTTTATTTATTATTATTTTTATTTATTATTCTGACACGTGACCAATAGATTTGAAGTAAAAGTCTTCCAATGAGCACTGAGTTTGATAGTTAGTAGAAACAAGGGAAAATATTTTACTAGATTTCTGAAAAGTTTTAGCAAGTTTTCAAAAAGAACAATAGGTTGACATTATTTATTTTTTCTTTAAACTGCAATAATAATTTAAAAACATGCATCCAAATAGCTGTGTCATGTTTGAACTAACTGACTGGAAAATTCTGGTGAACAAACCCGTCCTTTAACCATACTTACTCACAAAGTATGTATATTGCCAATACATTTAATGATTGTTAGGCAGCACAATTCTACAAACAGATAAAACTATGAGGGAGAAATATCCCATGAGTCTGGAAACTAATAAAACAAACCTGAAAAATAAGATGAATATAAATTTCTAACAGTATTGAAATTATTATGAACTGTTTGGCCTCTTGCACTAATTTTCTTATACCACATCAGCTGAGATGGAAAGAGTACTTTTACACTTTGAGCTGCAGATGTGATTCCCAATTTGAGGTGCTATACTTCCACTAGCTTTCATTGAGCTTTATAGATTTCAGTGAATAGATTGTAGTCAAAACAATACAAAGGGCGGGAGAGGCTAGCTATCCCAGATGCATACCATCCAATTTCATAGGCTTATACTTCTGCCAGCATCCTGCTTCTGCTGCAGGGATCAGAGCGACTGTAGGTATATCTCTTTTAGTTGGGAATTGCACCCCTAGACACTGTGAAGCAATTGCTATAGCAGACCTCTGCTAAACCAGGGATATCTTCAGTAAACAGGTCATAGAGTATAGAGTCTGATTAACACTGGGTTGCCAAAGACTAGTTTTGTTGACTTCTTGTTCATGCCGAAGATCTGTGGATTCTCTCAGGCTTTTTCTAGAAAGGAGGGATGACTGGTGATGGTGGTTCTGGTGGTCAGAATTTAGTTTTAGAAGAATACAGGTGGGTTCACATCCTGGTATATGATTAGTTCTAAATTAATAAGCTTAGACCTTTGGGCTATCTAATTTAAATTTTGTTGGCAGATTGTAAAATTTAAACATTTGAGTATTTTCTCATATGGAAAAAATGTGTAAATCAGTTCATTAAACTAGTATTTTTGTCCTGCATCTTGGTTAGGGAATGCATCACTGACTCAAAATATACATGTGTTTGACTCTGTAATTAATCTCAACTACTAGCAGTTCTGGTTATTTCCTTTCAGGCCCTTTCCCATGTGATATTTGTGGTCGTCAGTTCAATGATACTAGAAATCTAAAACGCCATATAGAGTGTACTCATGGAGGAAAGAGAAAATGGGTGTGTTTCATATGTGGAAAATCAGTCAGAGAAAGGTAAGAAGGAATATTTCAATCAAGACTTGGCATTACTTTCTACATTAAAATTGCATGTTAATATATTTGAATTTATGAAATCAGTTATTTTCAGAGGTTTGGTAAGCCAGTGTATCAAAGAAGCTGTGTGTCTGCTATGCACTATGGACATACGTATTTATGGTACAATTTATGTATGAGAATGGAGGGCAAAGGTGATCAACTGACTGCAAAACACCAAATATAGAGGATTATTGGGGAATTCTTTTAGCTGTATTCAAATTTGCTCTATTGTGACATACTTCACTGCCTGTATAATTGAAGAGGGAATGTGATTTTTCTGCAACAAGAGCTTTGCTGAGAATAATAGGAATTAAATAATAATAATAATAAAAAAGCTGGGCAAAAACTCCAAGAAATGGCAAAATTTTAAAGTACATCTGAAGCAGGGAGCCTGGATGGTTAACATGGTAAAGGAGCACTCAAGGATGATAAGGTTACTGTGGAGAAACTAAATGAATTCTTGCATCGGTCTTCATGGCTGAGGATCTGAGGGAGATTCCTGAACCTGAGCCATTCTTCTTAAGGGGCAAACCTGAGGAAATATCCTGGATTGACTTGTCATTAGAGGAGGTTTTAGAACAAATTGATAAACTAAACAGTAAGAAGTCACCAGGACTAGATGGCTGTCACTCAAAAGTTCTAAAAGAACTCAAATGTGTAATTGCGGAACTACTAAATAACAACGGTTTGTAATCTAGCCTTTAAATCATCATCTGTACCAAATAACTGGACGATAGCTAATGTGTCACCAGTTTTAAAAAAAGGCTGTACAGGTGATCCTGGCAATTACAGGCTGGTAAGGCTAATTTTAGTAGGAGGCAAATTTGTTGAAAATGAAGTAAAGAGCAGAATATGTTTGGGGGAGGGGAGGCTGGGGAGAGAAGTCAATATGGTTTCTATAAAGGGAAATCATGCTTCACCAATCTACTAGAATTCTCTAAGTCTGTCAACAGGCATGTGGACAAGCGGGTTCCAGTGGATATAGTGTACTAAGATTTCCAGAAAACCTTTTGACTAGGTCCCTCACTAATGGCTCTTTCAGCTTGCTAACTTGTCTTTTGCCTCTTTTCCATAAAAGTAAAATGTAGAATATGCAATTACACAACTTGCTGGGCAATATATTAATCCTGGTTATTAGAGTGAAGATTTGTATTGGAAGATTCAGAAATACTGGTTAATTGAGTACTGGAGAACAGAACTTCACTGTTTCTAACAAAACATTCTACTTAGTATTGGTAACATCTAGGGTACTAATTTAAAATTTTTTAGAGGTAGCTGTGTTAGCATATTTCAGCAAAAACAACAAAGAGTCCAATGGCACCTGAAGGACTAACAATTTTATTATGGCATAAACTTTCATGCATTGTAACTCACTTCTTCAGATGCATGAAAGGAAAGAAAGAGAACAGGAAAACACAGATGATGGGAGTGTTACATCAGAGCTTGGTAGTTCAATCTTGGTAGTTGTAGATAAGGTTAGAATAACTAAAGTGGAAAATTGCTTATACTAATATGCGTATCATTCCCATTCTCTATTCAGACCCATTTTGATGGTGTCAGATTTGCATATGTATTCCAGTTTAGCTGTTTCCTGTTGAAGTTTTTTGCTGGAGGATGGCAAATTTCAAATATGTAACTGTGTGTCCAGGGAGGTTAAAATGTTTCCCCCCGGTTACTATGTTACTGTTCTTGATGTCAGATTTGTGTCCATTTATTCTGTTGCATAGAGATAATCCAGTTTGTCCATTGTACATGGCAAAGGGCCATTCCTGGCACATAATATCATATATGACATTAGTAGATGTGTAGGTGAATGAGCCTTTGATAGTATCGATGATGTGATTAGGTCCTGTGATGTTGCTGGGGTAGATGTGTGGACAGTTGGTTATGGAGTTTGTTGCAGGCATTTTGGTGTCTGACTTAAAACAACAAGCATTTGTGTGCATTGTGCATCTTTGAGAGCATCTTGTTTTCAGACGGTGGCAGTAAAACTATACATGATGAATGAAATTTAGGAAGTTTATTTGTTCATGGTTTTATGTAATTTGATACAAACTTTTGTAATTTGAAACAAAATCCTCTGTTTAATCCTGATGCATCACTTTTGGTAGAGAACAGTATTTTCTTTTAAATCTTTGAAAACAGTATTAATGCTGAGTTTCTAAAATATTGCCTTTTTTTTTAAACCTAGAACAACTTTGAAAGAACATATGAGAATTCATAGTGGGGAGAAGCCTCATCTTTGTAGTATTTGTGGGCAGAGCTTTCGGCATGGAAGTTCCTACAGGTAATGAAGCAGATTCTGATTCTGTCTAAAAAGATTAAGCTATCACCTTATCATTGGTAATCGGTGTTTCATCTTTGCCCACACATCTTGAATTGATGTTTTGATTTGGGTTTCCAACACTAATAAACATTATTTTTCAAAACTGTTTTTTAATTTAAAGAAACTTTGGGAATTTAGATTGATATTGGTGTGGAAAATGGTTTTTTTTTTAGAATTGTCTAAATTTAAGACTTAAATTACTTGGACAGAATCCCTTTCAAATACTAAAAATATCAGCAGTTGGAAAGACAAACATCAAGAAACAAAATGTTTGCATTGTTCTGTTCCTCAGCTGTAATACAGTTTACATCAAAGTTGACTTCTAGACTGTCTGCCAACTTTGAATAAGTAGTGTTTGAGGCGGGGCAGGGGGAAGCATAACAAGTAGCATAATTCAGTTTCTTTATTAATTTTTATTAAGGCGAAGTTATTCTTAAAAAGTCCTGTGTTCTCAATGATGTCCATATCAGGTTTGCTTAGTTTTACAAGTAAAGAATAGTGCTGGGGCAATGTCCCTTTCAGATTTCTTCGCTAACTGGCAGAAAAATGATTCTTAGGAAGCCACAAGAGTGGTCATGCAGCCTTTCCTGTACTATTGTGGGCATCTAGGGCAGCTGGCAGAGAAGTAAATCACTGTGGGAGAGGAGGCTGGACTGGGGAAGATGCAGCTGGTGGCTCCTGTCCTGAGCTGAGCTCAGCTTCTAGTCCTGGCTGGGTTGGGGAGGTTGCTACTTCCTCTTTCCTTGTACTGTATCCAGGGCCAGGTCAAACTCGCCCTGAGATTTTATGCCTGGCTGGAGGAAGTTCTGCACACTCTTTCCCACCCCATGACCATACAAATGTTAAACTTCAACACTGACATACATTTATCTCTGTCTTAATACAGACTTCATCTAAGAGTTCACCATAATGACAAAAGGTATGAATGTGAAGAATGTGGGAAAACATTTATTCGGCATGACCATCTAACAAAACACAAAAAAATACACTCAGGTAGGTAGGCTGGAAGTTTGATCGAAATATCTGAGTGAACAAAAAATTAATGCTTAATATTTTTAAATGTTTTTAATATGAGTATATGTCTGTTACAAATGTTTTCACTTTGTGTCCTAAGGTAAGGACTATTTATCTCTTCAAGCATTTGCAAAGTTTAACAGTCTAATGTATCCTCTGTGTTAACACAGAGAGCTGAGGGACAGTCAAATGATGTAACTATTGATTTATGTATTTAAAAAAAGCAAATGTGATAAGAGGATTTTTGAGTTAAGATTTTTTTTTAATGGCTGCTATTGGAAAAATTAACACCATGGTACAAAAAGCTGTCATTCACAGTCTCTGCTGAAGTTTGCACCTTGATCACTTTAATGTAAAGTAAACTGTCTGGATTTCTGAAATTCCCTATTGTGATTGGGAAATCTTAAATATGGGGAGAATCAACTTGGAACAAAGAGAGGTTTTAAACCCCCCCCCCCCCCACCTGTTTTGCACTTTGAGGCAAATGGGAAAGGGGTCATACTGTAGAGGAAAGAAAGTTTGAACCATTGAGGATTTCTTTATTGCTGCAGAGGGATTATAAAGATTCACCAGAGGGTGAAAAATAACTTTCCAAAATGGGGTGAAGATACAAAAGTGATCAAGGGCTTAACTTTTGGAGCCCTTTTTTGAGTAAGATAGCTGCTTATTTAGTGTTTTAAACCCTAATATGATATAAAAGAAATCAATTTTGAAAGTTCAGATGAAAAAAAATCCCCTTTCTGTTCTATTTGCCTCTCTTAGTTGAGAAAGTACCATATTTTGACTGTTCAAACTGCATCTGCATACATCAGAAGAAATATTCTGTCACTTTGTGAAAGATCTCAAGGTGACTCAAGAAACATCTTTTTAAACATCAGTTACCTTTTTAAACAAGACAAAAAGTAACTATTAAAAATTAGAAAAAAGGATTATCGTTTGGATATAGCACTAACTTCTTAAAACTACTGAACTGATATTGCAAGAGAAAAAGGCTGACATAAAAAATCTTAGGCTTTTTCAAGGCTCTTGGAGCTTGGCTTGTTAAAGATGAAACTTCAAGTCTCATGAAAAAGGGTGACCTTTCAATCTTTCTCTTGCCTCTCTTCTTCATTTTGTGGCTGTGTGGGGTAACGAATTCCAGCCCCGGAGATTAGTTACAATGTAGGAGGAAATAGAGGCCAGGGAATGAGGGACTAAAAATGAGGAGATGGGTAAAAATGACATCTCTGCTTTTTTCAGCCCAAAGTCATGCAATCTTTGTTCTGAGCAATATAAAAATCCTTTTGAGATGTGGGAGACCTTTTGGTTGTGCGATATAAAAATCCTGTTGAGATGTGGGAGACCTTTGTACTAAATATGACTGTACTTTTTCTGAGACTTAAATTCTTGTTAAACTTAATTTATATTTGTTGTTGATTTCCTTTAAAGGTGAAAAAGCACATCAGTGTGAGGAATGTGGAAAGTGTTTTGGCCGCAGAGACCACCTAACTGTCCATTACAAAAGTGTTCATCTAGGAGAGAAAGTGTGGCAAAAGTAGGTACTTTTTAAAAATTAAAAATGTAAACATTTCCATATTATATAAATGAAAATGGACAAATTTTATAAATTTATAATATATGTATACTGTGCCTTTTTCCATTATGGCAAGGTTCTTATAAAGCCAGTGCCAAGTCCTGTGTTTTGAAATGGCCATGTGGAAATCATAGCCATCTTGACAATCCAAACAAGACCTTTTGTATTCCTTAGAGTGACTGTTGCTTGTTTCATCTTGGGAGAAAAGGAAGATGAACTCGTTTTAAGGCTTTTTGTAGCACAACGTGCTGTAAAACTGAAGGCCATTTTTGACTGCTGATCTGAAGTAGCCTCCCCCAGACGCACTTGGGTTTCAAATGGGAAATTTAAAATGGATTTGCTGTATGAACGCGAAATAGTAGACAACTCAGTTTGCAAGATTAAATATAGAATATAATATAGATAGCCCTTTGATAATTAGATGTTTAATGCAATTGTCTGTCCTCACGAGATATATTTTATATTGTAATGTAAATGTAGACGGGGGGGTGGGGAGAAATATGTGACTTTACGCAGTTTGTGGAATCTTTAAAAGCAATGTACATATTGGATTACTTTGGAGAAACCTGATCTAATGGAAACATGTTTTCTTCTTTACAGATATAAAGCAACATTTCATCAGTGTGATGTCTGCAAGAAAGTTGTTAAAGGGAAATCAAGTTTGGAAATGCATTTTAGGACACATTCGGGTAAAACTTGAACTATTACTCTGTTACTGCCAAATTGGAGTGAAGCCAGATAATGTTCAATTAGCATAGGACTGATAGAGTTTTTCTAACTTTTCAGCCTCTGTGAACCTTTAGGGCAACAGTAGCAAGATAGAGCATGAATTTTCTAGTGATTGTTTTGTGCCATCCCTTGCTGAGTGTGAATACTGACATGTGAATGTATTAATCAGCTCCTCCTTAGGAGGAAGAGGAATTCCTGGTTAGCATGTGTTCTTCTGACTGTGTATTCTTACCAAATTTACTCATGTTTTTCCTACCCTCTGGAGATCTTGGGAATGCATAACTTCAGTTTGTAACCCTGCAGAGTGGTTGGTGTCTTCAAACACTCGGTTCTGCATTCTCTGCAGGAAAGTAATCGTTCATTGGAAAGATACAAAAAAAGGCAAAATTGAGCTTCTTTAACAACAGTATAGTAACACAAATGTTATTTCTTCTTGTTGGATTTATTGACCAGTCCTCTTAATGTGCACTGGTTAGAAATCCCAACTGTCTGGATCCGAGGAGACTGCTATGCTGATACTACATTCTGGTTTTACTTGATGAATTGTATTCTCAGATGCCAAACACTTTTTTCTCAGGCAGCTTTTTGAGAACTGTGTTTTATATATCAAATATTCTCTAATCCGCAAACACATGATTTCTACATAGTGATACTTGATTTCAGCATTAATTGATAAAATGCAACTCTTTCTTCTACAGGTGAGAAACCATATGAATGTCAAATTTGTAGTCAGTCTTTCAGAATTAAGAAGACATTAACAAAACACATGGTTATTCATTCAGAGGCTCGGCCTTTTAACTGCCAGCATTGCAATGCAACATTTAAACGAAAAGACAAGTTGAAATACCATATTGATCATGTGCATGGAACAAAGGCTGCAGAAGAAACAGTAACATCTGAGGAAAAGGTAATATCCTTGCCGCTACAGTATACGTCTGTTGACAAAGTTTTCCAAACAGAGTCTAAACCGTATGTGGAACAGCCTGAAGTTTACGAACCAAAAGCCAAAACTATGCTACAGAATGTACCAAGAGAAGTATGTGTGCCAGTAACCCTGGTGCCAGTTCAGATGCAAGAATCTCAGGCTGATCTTGTACAACATACCACTTCTCTCTCACCCCAATCTCATGGCATTCTTCCCTCAGAGTCTCAGCAGCCAGATTATCAACGAGCAACAGACCTGGCATTTCTGGAAAAATATACTCTCACTCCCCAGCCTACGAATATAGTTCATCCTGTCAGACCTGAGCAAATGTTGGATCCTAGAGACCAGTCTTACCTTGGAACTTTATTAGGGCTTGATACAGTTCCAACTGTACAGAATATATCAAATAATGAACAATCATAATGAGGCCACAACATTCCACCTAACTTACTAAGGCACTAGTCACTGAAAGGTCAATATGACTATTGGGTTTTGTAATTTACTTGGACTTCTAGGCTTCTGAACTGTTTTGTTGAGTTCAAGAGAAGAGAGATTTGTTTACATATGTGAGCATTGACTCATTTTGATATATAATATCTATATATGTATATCTATATATATCTATATATATATCTATATATATATAGTGTTCCTTGTGGTTTTAAAGGCTTTTAAATATCTTATAGAAGGCCTTTTGAAAACAGATTCTCCAATATCTTTTAAGAATGCCAGCTGTAGCACACTTTAATCCCATACTTGGCCATTAATAAAAATAACTGTTCGGCTGTCTGCATATCCCTTTCCAAATAAACCTTTCTGTGGATAGTGGAACGAATACTAGAAGACTTAAAGGTTATAGACAATTCATTCAAGTTATGATCGGAAAAGAACATGAAACTAAACCTCGATGATTCCTCATTTTAAATTAAAAATTATTTTATCACAGATAAACTTGGTTAAATTATTTATAGTAATTCATATGTTTAGTGGGATTATGAGTCTGAGAATAGAAACAATACGTGTGCTTTTAACCTTGGTTCAGTCTTCTAGAATGCTTCCAACATTTGTACTTTGAAAGGTTGAGTGACATGGAGATAATATGTTGTGATCCTCAGGCAGTAATAAAAGATTGGAATAGCTCAATTGTTTATGAGCACAAAGTCAAACCAAGCTGAACCCCTCACTGGTGTACCAATTTCCACATTGCTGCTGTGTTTAAGTGCAGGTTGTACCTCCCTCATCTGGAAACCTTGGGAACTGAATGGTCCTGGACAAAGGGATTTATGAGACAAGGGGAGGTCAGTCCAGCTGCTTGGAGGTTGGGGGAGGGGGTGGAGGGCGGGGATCCCCCACACTTGCATGGCTTCCCCCATGACAGGGCTGCTGGGCTTCCCTGGTGTGACGGGGCTGCAGGGCTGCCAGTGGGGCACAGTGCCCAGCCAGCTTCCAGCTGCAGGACTGCCAGGGTCTGTCCTGTAAGGCAGCTGGGTTTCTCTGGCCAGGCAGGGGATCCCCAGGGCTGCTGGCAGGGCTCCATGACAGAGCCATCTCCTAGCCACAGGGCTGCTGGGGTTCCTCTGGCCCTGGCAGGGCTACATGCCCCAGCCAGCTCCCTATTGCAGAGCTGCCAGTCCCAGACAGGTCCCTGCGACTGCAGCTGCCAGTGGGGCTTTGTGCCCCATCCAACTCCTCACTGTGAAGCTGGCAGGGTTGCCCCAGCCAGGTGCCCGTGGCTGTGGGGTTCCATGCCCCTTCCGAGTCCCTGCCATGAGACTGCCAGAGTTCCCTTTGCCCCAGTTAGCTCCCAGTCATGGAGCTGCTGGGGTTCCCCCAGCCAGGCTGGGTTTCCCGCGGATGGGGCTACCAACAGGGTTCTGCACCCTAGCTGATTCTGGCTGCAGGGCTGCTGGTTCCCGCAGGTAGGGTCCTGTGGCAGCTATCTGGTCCAGTAACGTCCTTTGTCCTGCCAGATGAGGAATATTTCTGGATGAGCATGTTGGATGAAGGAGTTTCAACCTGTAATGTAGAAAGCTCTTTTCAGAAAAGTAATTTTTTAAATTTATTAAGAGAGTAATGGTATCCGCAATTATAAATCTCAGTTTGGGGGAAGAAAGTGAAAGGAAGTGGTTTGTTTCTCCATGTTTTATGATTATATACATAGTGTATAAGTGACATAATTAGAAAGAGGAAGGATTAGAAGATGTCAGGGCTTTAACTATTCTTTTTCTGTTTACATATTGTTTTACTAATGTGGAATCATATCACATTCACCATCTAGAAAATGTAAATTATTAAATCCTGCAGACTCTCTTTTAATTAGATCCCTACAAATCCATGGATATCTGTGGATCAGTTTTGCAGATTGTGAATCAGATGCACATACAGACTTTTGTATCTGCACAAGACCCTGTTTCCAACCTCATTGCCAAAATAATACTTTGCTTGTTGTAGACTCAGTCTTATGCCAAAGGAAATATGAAGAATCATAGTTGTGTGTGTTATGTCTCATTAAGGATTATATTTTAGATTAAACTTCCCTTGCATTCCTTAAAGATCTGGTTTTCTCACTTTTATTATTCTAAGCTATGTATGTCCAATTTCTAAATCACTTGTTACGGTGAATTACTGTTAAACTTCTGCATTTGGTAAGTGCATAAATAGTTTCTGAAAAAAATATCCTGTTGCTACAAATTCTTAATGATCCTAGCTTGTAAAATGCTAATCACATCCCATGAGGAGTTTGAGTGCTTTACAGAGTTGGGGGCCAGAGCTTGGAGTCTGGTAATGTGTAGAAGCTATTCAGCCTGATTCTCACATAAGTCACACCAAAGATTTGCATTATACTAGCCTGCATAGAATTTTAAATGTGTTATTTTTAAAAGGACTTGTCCAAAGAAGCACAATAGAAGTCCTAAACTTACAGATCTTTAAAATATAGTTCCCATAGTAGGGCTGAGTATGTTTAATGGTTTTGTTTTGATATGAACAAAGCAAGATTAGAGATATGAACTTGGAAAATGTTCATAATGAGAAGCTCTGTGTGTGTGTGTGTGTGTGTGTGTGTATAATATGTATGTCAAGTAAAAAATGAACTAATTATACAATATTCAGGCTATTGAATGCCATCTATAAAAGGACACACCAAGTCTTGTGCATCTTGCTTGACCTCTGCAAAAAATAGTTACGACCACCATACTTACACTCCAATGCACAAAAATAGTTATTTGTTTCAACTTTTGAAGTTGGCAAGCACTGGAGTTTTTATTTCTCTGCACATCCATATTGCTTATAAAACACATACCAGTGTTTCCAAAACTTGTGCCATTAAAGATAAACTAATATCAGTACTATGTGCACAGTCCTGACATTCTAACTTTGCATTATTTACTGACTTTCTTTAAAATGATAGAGGACAGGATGAAATGGGCATAAAAATTTTGGTAGTCATGTTTTTGATTTTTTTTTAAATCAAATCAGTCTGGAACTCACTTCACAATATTTAAATGTTGAGACTGAATTTGGAGCATATACTAGTGTTCTTTTTGTTTGTCATGATTGTGCTAACTGCTCACTCGTTGTTTAATTATTAAAACATTAAAGCCAATATTTTCAAAAGTGCCTAGTGACCTTGGGTGCTCAATTTGACATTTTAGAGGTGTTTAAGATGGGTACCCCAAGTCACTACACTTTCTTAAAAATGCTGGCTTAGTAGTTCTTCAGTGCAGTTTTACAATTAACAATATTAGTTTGCATCTTTATCTGCTGGTCAGGCTCTATCATTGCCAATGAAGGAGAAAAAATAGTTCATGTGGGAACTTAAAAGTGCTAGATTGTAAAATAATTTCACTTTTTTTATATGCTGTGTTTTGATTCTTATGCCCTTGTAGTAGTAAACTTGCATGTGAGTCAAGTAAATCTCTAGGGACTGGTTCTTCATTCTATGTGCACGAATGGATCATCTTCAACCTGATAGAGCGCTAGTTCTGAGTAAAAGGGCATGGATTGAGAGAGAAATGTGAACCATCTTGACTGGGCAGATTGGAGCTCCTTTGCTGATGGGACTTTCATATCAATAAACACATGGATTTGTACCTATTTAACATGAGAATGTTCTATAAGCATTGAGAGAGTTTTCACAAATAAAGCTTCATCAAGGTGGTAGCATGGACTCTGCTCACCATTAAAGCTGAAGGAGGAAGCAGGTCTCTTTTAAAAATGAACAGCGGCAAAAGCTTTTTTTCTCTCCCACAAAAAGTTTTGGAGGAAAAGTGGAGTCTTTGTGGTCACCTAAGTCTTTTTGTGAATATTTCTATAAATCTTCATAGAATCACAGAACACTAGAACTGGAAAGGAATTGAGAGATCGAGTCCAGTCCTCTGCCCTCACACTAGGACCAAGTACCATCTCTGATAGATGTCTGTCTAACCTGCTCTTAAATATCTCCAGTGATAGAGATTCCACAACCTCCCTAAGCAATTTATTCCAATTTTTAACCACCCTGACAGGAAGCTTTTCCTAATGTCTAAACTAAACTTCCCTTGCTGCAGTTTAAGCCCATTGCTCCTTGACCTCTCCTCAGAGGTCCAGAAGAACAATTTTTCTCCCTCCTCCTTTTAACACTCTTTTAGGTACTTGTAAACTGCTATCATGTCCCTTCTGTCTTCTCTTTCTAAACTAAACAAGCCCAGTTCTTTCAGTGTTCCCTCATAGTGTATGTTCTCTACACGTTTAATTATTCTTGTTGCTCTTCTCTGGACATCTTCCAGTTTCTCCACATACCTCTTGTAAGGTGGTGCCCAATTACAATACTCCAACTGTGGCCTAATAGCACAGCGTAGAGCAGAAGAGTAACGTCTCATGTCTTGCTCACAGCACTCTGGTTAATGCATCCCAGAATCATGTTTGCCTTCTTTGCAACAGTACCACACTGTTGATTTATAGTTAGCTTGTGGTCCACTATGAGCCTAAGCTCCTTTGCTGCAGTACTCCTTGCTAGACAGTCGCTTCCCATTCTGTATGGCCATGTCTACAGTAGCCCCCTACTTTCGGAGGGAACATGTTAATGAGGGATTTCAGAAGATGTTAATGAGACACTGCCATGAATATGCATTCTCATTAGCATAATGGCAGCCACACATGATTTGAAAGTGCTGCTTTCTAAATGCACCCTGCCCGTGTAGATGGGGGCCTTTTGAAAGGACCACCTAATTTTGAAAGCCCGTTCTTCCCAAAATCAAACGGGCAGGGTCTTTTAAAACCAGGTCCTTTAGAAAGGGCCCCATGTACACAGGCAGCATGCATTGCAAAAGCAGCACTTTTGAATCATGCATGGCTATTATACTAATGAGGCACTAATATTCATGGAGTTTCCACACTAGCATCTTGTGAAATCCCTCATTAACATGTTCCCTCCAAAAGGAGGGGGTTGGTGTAGACACAGCTTATGTGTGAAGTGATTATGCCTTCCTAACTGGAGTACTTTGCATTTGACCTTATTAAACTTCCTCCTATTTACTTCAGACCATCTCTCAAGTTTGTCCAGATTGTTTTGAATGATTACCCTATCCTCCAAAGCAGTTGCAACCCCTCCCCTGTTGGAATCATCTGCAAATTTACTGAGCATGCTGTGTCTATGCCAATATCTAAATTGTTGATATTTAACAGAACTGGTCGCTAAACAGACCACTGTGGAATTCCACTTGTTATGCCCTTCCAGCATGGTCGTGAACTATTAATGACTATCCTCTATGAACTGTTATCCAGCCAGATATGCACCCACCTTATAGTAGCCCCATCTAAGTATTTGCCCCGTTTATTGATAAGCTCATGCAAGACCATATCAAATGTCTTATTAAAGTTTAGGTGTACCACATCCACCGCTTCTCCCTTATCCACAAGGCTTGTTAGCCTATCAAAGAAAGCTATCAAAGTAGTATGGCATGATATGTCCTTTACAAATCCATGCTGGCTGTTAGTTTACCTCTTGCTTTCTTCCAGATGTTTGCAGAGGAATTCCTTAATTATTTGGTCCATTATCTTTCCTGGCACAGACTTAATCTCCTTTGTAATGCTGTAAAAATTACTGCATTTATATCTGTTTAACTAAACACATAGCTTACTAAAAATGTAGCTTCCCTCATATTACTGGGCAATTCATTATTCCAGTATATCATGTTTTTGAATGGATTTTATATAATTTTTAAAGAACTTCTTTCTGTGCAGTGCTACTTTTTCCTACTGTACCAGTTTCCAAGGCTGTCCTCATTCTGAACAGCAGCAACAGTGATAGTGGTATAGCTTCGATTATACTGTTGTGTACCTTGAACACAATATTACTCTATTTTTAAATTTGCATCATTTTAATTTCAGAGAGAATCATGTCAAATACCCTTCAGAAACAACTTAAAATACTTCTTTTAAAATGTGAAGCTAATACAATGTAGTCATCAGTCCTGGTGTAAAATCTGTTGAGAACAGGATTTTCTAGATGGGTCACTTATGTTAATATCTGAAAAATAATTCTCCAGAGCAAGTCAACAACCTCTTCAAATGTTTTGAGGTGTAAAAATAATTATAGACTGGGAATAACCTAATCTTTTCCCCCTTTTTGAAGATAGAGCTTGCATGTAAAGCAGACAAACTGTGAGAATAGTGTTGATAGTATAGATCAGAGCTTTTTTAAATTTTTTGGGGTGGGAGTGGAGAATCTATTTAAGAATATCAACGTAAAAGTAACAAAAGCAATTCAAAGATCAGTTTCCATAATGGACCTGTGAATTGTTATTACTTTATGCAGATGCCTATGAGTTGCTCTCACATGAACAACAACTTTAGCTTTCTGAAATAGGTATAGTACTTGGGAGCAGGAAACCTTTGTATACTTTTGATTGCTGTCAATTTTGGCCTTGTCCTAAATACTCTCAATCTTATGAGCATCTCATCATGGACCTGTTCTTTAACTAGCTAATATGGATAAGTATTGATTGAATATTACCACTAAAGTGTGGAGGGGGGGGGAGGCATTTTGATAAAACAAGGGTTATAGGTTTATGACTGTACTAGTGCATTAAAGGTGACTATTTTCAAGTTGTTTGAAGGCCCCCAGAACAAGCCATGTTTAAAATGTTAAACTTTGTTTCTATATAAAATTTTTGCAATATTTTGTCACTGATATGAAATACTGTGTTTTTGGTACAGCCTGTATAGGTTGATAGAAGTCCAAGTACAGTTAGTCTCTCCCCCCCGCCACCCCCAAGAGAAATTGCTCTCCTATAAGGCATTGTGAATGTACAACAATTCGGTCTGTAATTCTGTTGGATAATAAAAATGAAAAGTTCCTTTGTCCTAATGTTGCTTTCATTTCAACACTTCTTGCAGGAAAGATCGTTATTCTAGATTTGTACCTATTTTAAAAGCATGGAAAAAGCATTGTGCATGTCTAGAGTTAAAGACAATGGAAGAGTTTTGGAAATGGTGAGAGCCACAAATGTGACAATCTTACAACATTGGAAGTTTAATTAGGAAAATCCCTTGGTTTGATCTGATCTTTTAATGTGAGCAACCTTCTACAAACCGTAAGGGTCTACCCAAATGATTTATAAGTTGATGAATCAAACTGCAATTAGTGCAATTTAAGGTAAAATTTTCAAAACTAAAAACAATAGGTATTTCTATAGTTATGCCTGGTCTCTCAAACCTTGTGCAAACATGGGTGACAATTACAAAAAAAAAAAAAATCTTCTAAGAAAACCAAGTATGTTCTGATGGTACAGGTGTATTTTCAGAACCAATCAGTATTCAACAGCTTTAAATCAAGGGGACACTCAGTATTCAACAGTTTCTACTGTTGCGCCAAGGAGTTGCTGAGTGCTTTGTTTAGATGTTATTAGGGTGGGCTGAGCTCATCTGGCATCAAGTGTCTGTTCCAAGTAATCTTGAAAATCTACACTGTAGTCTAAACAGGATGACAAAATAAACTGGTCTGCCAAAAAAAGCCACTAGTATTAGCCCAACAGTTATGGGTCAGTTTCTTTTATGGCAGGGATGGGGAACCTCTAGCTCCTGGGCTGCATTTGATACATTGGTAAGGTTCTGAGATGCTGAGAGCCTCAACTCCTCTCTGCTTGGCTGGAGCTGTGAGTACTGACTTGCTAGCATGTCCTGCAGCCCTGAGCCAGAGCCACACTTAGGGAAGCTTGGTGTGCTGCCACCACCCCCACCACTACCCCTCCCACTCCATTGGACAGGAACCACGGCCAACAATAGCTGTGAGGTTGCGATCTGTGGGCATGGCCTGGTCTTGTTCTACCTAGGGGCCAGACAAACCAGCCGCTTCTGGGAGCGATGCAGAGCCATAACAGGCAGGGGGCCTGCCTTAGCCTCACTGCAATGCCACTGGGCCTGGGCCAACTCTGTTCCCCTCAACAGGGCTGCTTGTCATGGGGATTGAGACAGGAAGTACAGCAGGTGCAGATTCATCCATGAGACTGCACTCCATGAACTATCCCCAGAGTCTGGTCATTGATGGCCTCCAGGACCACCCCAAAGTATCCCTTGCAATTGGTGAAGCTGGATGCCTAGTGTTGCGAGACATGGATAGGGGGTGTGTACTGTCAGTAGCTCCCCCACAATTGGGGAAGGTCAGGGCACCAAACCCCTCAATGACTGAGTCCACATCTGCCAGGAGGACGACCCTGCACAGCAGGATGTAGTTGATGGCTCTCACCAACTGGTGGTGGGCAATGAAGTGGGAGTACCATGGTGCAGCAGCCTGGCCTGCAACTCCCCCTGCACCCTCTGTCCCAGCACGCTCCCATCACCCATCCTGGCCTGGTCCCTGAAACCCCCAGCCCCCACCCTTCTAGTCACTGATGCAGCCCAGAGGAATGAGCTGCCACTGGAGTCAGGGGGAGTGCTGCAGCCTGTAAGAGTGACAAATGGAGAGGACACTCCATCCATGCTGCTGTCATGGAACAAACAGGAAGTGGCAGTTACAGGTTATAAGCCCTCCTCAACTTGCGAAGAGGATGCTGTGGCTCACTTTTTTTGGTTGGAGAAGTCACGTTCTAGAGGTCAGCTACCACCCGTCTCAAGCCAGGCAGCCCCTGGTCAATAAGGTGCTGACCCACATTTGCCTTCCTCATTGGGTGCATGGGGACAGACCAAAGATCAAAAAGATGTAAATGACAAACCCCCCACAAGACAAATCAACTTGCCTCAGGTTCAATAGCTGGAATGTACAGACCATGCATCCAGGACTCAGCTGCCCTGACCTTACAAACACTGACTCAATATGCAAAACAGCAACCATAGATCAACAGCTACACAAGCAGAATGTCAACATGGTTTCCTAGAGGGCAGCAAAGTTGGCAGATGCTGGGTCAGTGAAAGAAACCAACTACACTTTCTTCTGGAAGGGCTTGAGTTCAGAGGAATGCCACCTCTATGGAGTTGGATCTGCTGAAATCTATCAATATGCCTACAACTGACTCCAAATGTATTATATCCCTGAAGCTCTGCAACAAGTCAGGATAAGTCATCATCAGTGCTTATACAACCACCTAGGCATCATGCACCGAAGACAAGGACCACTTCTAATTTTCAAAAAGTTAGACTCCTTTCCAACTGGCGAACCACTGTACATCCTTGGCGACTTCAATGCTAGAGTTGGACAAGACCATCAGTCCTGGCCCGTCTGCGTCTGTCATCACCGTATTGAGAAAATGAAAGAAAATGGTCAAAGCCTTCTCAAATTCAACTCTCAAAATCAGCTCTGCACCACCAATATTTTCTTTAACTTGAAAGAGAGTCACTAGGTTTCATGGCACCACCCTAGATCTGGTGACTGGCATCAAATCGGCCTTGTACCGATATGTAGGAAACATCAACGCCATCAAAATACAGGCATACATCACATGCCACTGATCACTCCTTGACCATCAGCAGAGCTAAAATCGTCCCAAAGAAAATCTATGGCAAAGGAATGCAATAAGCCAAAAATCAATACTCTCAATAGCAGAGGCCCTGAAATGCTGTATCTTCACAGATGATCTCACTTGCAAAATGGAACACATGTGACCAACGAACCATTGATGAAACATGGTCAGTGCTGACAGATGCAATATACGACTGTGCCAAAACTGCCTTTCGAACACAAGTTCTCCAACAAAGACTGGATTGATGAAAATGCTGACATTCTTAGGCCTCTTCTTGGGAAAAAAAAAAAAAAAAGAACCACAAGGCACATCTGAACAACATGAAGAACCCATCTCAAAGCACAAGAGATCAACTTTGACACGCAAGATCTGTTCTCCAGAGAGAATCCAGGTGGTGTGTGAACAAGTATTGGACTGACCTATGTTCAAATATTCAAAAGGCATCTGATTTGGGCAACCTGAAAACCATGCATGATGGACTGATGAAAGCACTTGGACCAAACATTACCAAAGTTGCCCCACTGAAGCATTTAAATGGACAGGTGATCACAGACAAAAAGCTGCAGATGTCCAGATGGGTGGAACACTACTCACGGCTTTATTCCCATGAGCATATAAAAGAACCTGAACTTGATGTCATCCCAACTCTTCCAGAAGTGTTTGAGCTCAACGTGGAGCCTAAGGAGGAGGAACTTTCTCAAGCTCTTGATGTTCTGTCCAATGGAAAAGCACCAGAAAAATGACAGAATTCCAACTGAAATCCTGAAGGCAAACAAGGCTGTGCTCTTCACCTGCCCTCCAACATTTTTAGGAGTAAATCAAAGAGGAAGGGGATGTTCCACATGACATGAGGGGGATGCAAACATCACTCTATAAAAACAAAGATGACAAGGGTGACAAATAGTCTAGTCTATATTAGTCTAAATTAATCTATAAGGTGCCACAAGACCCTTTGTTGCTGTTACAGATCCAGACTAACACGGCTACCCCTCCGATACAAGGGTGACAAATGTCTTCCCAAAGAACTCCTCTTTGGTGAACTGTCATGTGGGTTGTAAACAAGAGGAAGATAAGCTAAGATTCAAGGATACATGCAAAAATGCCATGGAAAAAAATTCAACATTGATCCAAAAATCCTGGGAATCTATATCAGATTGAAATACCTGGTGATGATTGCTATGACTGGGCAGAGCCTTTGACAGTCTGTGCAAGCCACATGAAATAATTTTGTCTTAAGAGGAAAAACACTCAGATTCCAGAATTTGGAAGTAGACTGACTTGCAGTTATGGCAACTGACCCTGCCAATCCACTATTGGACAGATAAGCCACAAGAAAAGCAGCAGATTCAAACACTGCCCCTAGATCCTCACCCCAACTGCTAACCCCTGTCTCTTAAGATGAAAAGGGGTCATATCACAATTACTGCATCCATTTCTGGTCACCCTATCTGATTGGAGGGGAGAAGACAGGGCCACACAAATGGAAGAGGCATCCTATATAAAGAAAGGAAGAAAAGATTAGAATGATTTAAAATTAGAAAGTTGACAGCATGACAAAAGACGAAAACAAAAGTTACTGATTAAGAAAAACATAGGTGAGCTCTTATTTGCCCTCTCAAGCAAGTCATGGGGCTTCAGCACCCTGGGGGAAGAGGGGTTCAGTGAGCTCCTACTTGCCACTAAAAAGCAGCTCTTGGCACCTGGGCTGGGGCGGCTGACCCCTCAGCTAGGGTGTAAGGTACACTTGAAGAATACTAACAATTTTTATTTTAGTCAAGTAGCAAGACTGTTGATGTGTATTAACTCGGGGGGGGGCAAGGAGGCAATGCAGCAACAGCAGCACTCAATACAGAGAGCATAGATTTAAAGGATAACAAAGTTTTAGGCCTCGCCCACGCTAGTCAGTCAGGTCATAGTAAGGCGCACACACGGGTACCAGCAGAACTCACTACCCTAACCGCACCTTCACTGCGGGCACGGCGCTCGTGCCAGGGCCGTTAGGGCGACGCAGCACAGACGCCCCCTTATTCACACTCGCTCTTACTGGTCATTTTCACAGTCCCAGGCAGCCGGGAACGCGGGACTTGACAAGAAACAGCCAGCGAGACCTGCGCCCTCGGGGCTCCCGGTTGCGATGCAGCCCGTAGACAGGAAGGGGGCGCCGTGGGGGGAAGCTGGCGTGCACAGGACCGTACTGTAGGAGCTCAGCCATCGGGCAGGGTTGTGGGCGGCTTCTCCTCACTCTCCATCCTCCAAGCGGGACTCGCAGGGAATTCTCTGCGGCGAGGTGGCTGCCTGGGGAGAGAACACAACTGCGGCCAGCCGCTTCGGAACGAGTTTAAATAAAACGCCGGGCTGCGATTGGCGGGGGGGTGGCGCTGCAAGGCGATTGGCAGCTCGGAAGGGGCGCCGCGGTGGTGATTGGCGGGCGGGGTGAGACAGAACTGTGCAGTGATTGGCGGGCTGTGGGGGCGCTTGGCGATTGGCAGTGGCGCTACGTTTGAACTCGAGGCGGGGCCGGCTGGGCCGGTTAGTTCCGTGCTGTCACTACGGATCGTGCGGTTTCGCTGCGCTGCCGGCAGCTACTAGCTGATGACTGCAGAGCTGCTCCGTGCGGGAGCTGCCGCCGCCTGGGAGCTGAGCCCAGCCGAGAGCTCCGGGCGGCGGAGGCGGCGCTGGGCTGAGCGGGAAGAGGAGGACCCCGCTGTGCTCACTCTCACCCACTTCTCCCGGCCGCCCTTCGTCAGCTTCTGCAGCCTCCGGCCCGGCGCCTCCTGCACCCGCCGCCTGGCCGTAGACAATCCCAACCCGGAGGAGGCTGATGTTGTCATCGACCGCTTCCCGCCTCCCTCCACGGGCTTCAGCCTGGAGCGCCGGCGCTTCCTCATCCAGGTAAGGGTCCCTCCTCGCGCCTTTGCTGCTCCGAGGGCAGCCGCGCCGCGCCACGCTAAGCCCCCACCTCTTCTGCCGGTCACAGTAGCTGCCTAACCGGCGACCCCGACGCTAGGTCTGCCTGTGTGGGCCCGGGCAGGTGGAGCGGAGCAGCCTCGCCTCGCTCGCTGGCCTGCCCAGCGCCGCAGGCCGGAGCGTGTCGGAGCTTCTGTAACGCCTTTTGAGCTGCCTGTTTTGACTGAGTCACGCCGCTACCAGCTTTGCCTGGGAAGCGACAGAGCGCCCCCGCCCCATTGACACAAGCGCTCGGCTTCGGCCCTCTGAGCGGGAGGAGGCTCAAAAAGCTCAGGAGGACTTAAAGACTCTGTCCAGAAGAGGACAGTTAAGGGCGAATCCATTCACTCATCCCTGCGAAGAGGCGGTGTTTGGAGAAAGCGTAGGCTGGCCATGTCTATGGTTCACAGTGGTCAGGGTAGGTAAGATAACGGCCTTTTGTATCTATCGCTCTCATAGAGCTGGAAGGCATCGTGAGAAGTCAGGAGTCCGCTCCCCTGCAGGGCCTATCACCATCCCTAACAAATTCTTTTTTTTAAATGTAACCTGCTGCAGCCCCTTCAAAGGTCCTCTCAAGGATTGACCTGACACCGCTGTGTTTACAAGGCCTATGTGCTAAGGACTGAGCTAACCGTGAAGTTTTTTGTGCTTTGCCGTTCCTAGGCTAAAGATAAACTCTCATATAGTTGAATCATAAGGATTTGGTCATTGCTAGACACTAGTCCCAAATAGGAAGAACCACAGATGGCGTAGGCCGTTCTTTCAAGCCACCCTCCGTATCTCTTTATCATCCCATTTATTTATTTACATTTAGTAAAATGAGGAGCGGAATCTCCTGAAGAAGTGGCAACTGCCACGTTTTACTACCTGGAGCGCTAGTACAGTAATCCTGCGAGTTATGCAGAAATGCAACCCCTGTATAACTCGAATTTTCATGCAAGTTGAGGGAAGACAGGAACCAGGCTGGTCAGTTTCCTGGCTCCCAGAGTGGCAGAGAGCCGGTAACCAGGGGGAAGTCTGGTTCCCATCTGCTTGCGGGAGAAAACTGACCAGGTTTCCTGGGGCTTGCAAATGGGGGAACTGGGAATCGGGCACTGGCCTGGCTCCTGGCTCCTTGCTCTCCAACTTGCATAGAGGGGAAACTGACCAGGGCAGAAGCCTTGTTCAGTTTCCTGGCTCCAGCCTGGTTCCTGGCTCCCCTCTGCCCTTTACATACCGGAAACTAACAAGGGCTGCTGCTCTGCTCAGTTTCCCGGCTCTGCCCTCAAATATGGTGAAAATACAGAACTGGTAATGCTTGAAGTGCACAGAATGCGTCAGAACTGGCATTTTCCACTCTATTGTTACTGTCAGTAAAGCAGCAACATGCAAACTAGGGTAGCTCTTCCAGTATTTGGGGAGATTCTTCCCAGAGTTCAAGCATCATTTCAACAAATTAATTCTGATGCCCCACACCATCCAAAGTTGTGCTATTAGAATGTGAGAACTCTATCTTTGTTAATTTTCAGTGAGCTTATTGGTCTATCTGCACTAATTAATACACAGTGTAAAACTTGGATAGTTGAGGTAAATGAAAACAAAATTGTTTAGAAAATCTAAATAGGGCTTATTTTAAATTTTGCTTACATTCTATTAATTATTTAGTATACTTAATATTGCTCTTGCATGTCTTAAATAGGCTCTCTTGCTTAATGTACTGTCTTTATAGACCTTTCATGATCATTAAAACACACTACAAAATATGAATGTTAATTTTAGGAGGTTTTTCTGTTAACAAGTAATCAGATCTATCTTCTTATCTCCATTCTGTTGCCTGACCTCACTATTGAATATTTTGTACTTTCTCACCTATCCTGCATTATAATAACTTAAAATTAATCTAATAAGTTGACATTTAGAAGTTGAATGTGTATATTTAGTCACACAAACTCATATTATGAAGTGTGGTTGAAAATGTAAGCATTTGCAGACACTAACATTTTTTATTTGGGGCTTCTCTCTTAAATGATTGATTCTCTTCAGAATGTTTGCAAGTTCTCACAACGGTATATTTTTGTTTTTAACATGTCTTTCTTTCATAGCCTGGAGAAAGAATTTTTATTCCTATAACTTGGACACCACTAGAAGAAAAAAAAGTCCGAGAATTGGTAACTTTTATTGTCAATGACATTGTAAAATATCAAGCTGTGTTGCTGGGTGATGCTGAACAGCCGCTGAAGAAAAAGGTAAGAAATGTGTTTTTAATTAACACTAATTATTTTTGTCTTTTTTTGTTGCTTGCTTGTAAGTCCAAATTTTGCAGTGTAGCAGTTGTCTACTCATGTAGACAATTGTTTTAGAGTCTACACTATCTTAGAATTTGTTCTCCTTTGACCTGAAATAGCCCAAATCTTGTGGGCATCCAGGTACAATACAGAATTTTTCTTTTTCCATTTGGAAGTGGTGCAACATCTTAAGGATAAATTATAGGGAGTAACAAAGTGTCTTTAACTTATTTTCCTGGTTTATTTGATTATGGATTATATTGCATTTTATCCCCGTGCTTCAGCTATGCTGATGTGTTGTTTATGGTGTGAGCATTATAAAGTTAATGGTAAGGGCATAGAACATGTGGCTAGTTGTTACTTATTTTGGATAGATACACTTTAAAAAAAACAAACAAACAAAAACCTTAATCTCTCCCCTTCATATTAACGACTCTTAATGAGTTGATAGATGACCCATACAAAATTGTGCATAGATTAAGTGTTTGTTTCTTTCTTTCTTTTTGTGGTTTTCCAGAAGAGTCTTTGGGATGTTATTAAATGGAAAAACACATTAGAAGGATCTGTTTCTACAAAAGCTAAGAAAAAGCATTCAAATGTTAAAAATGTTAACAAAACCTTTCATGTTTCGAAAACAACAAAAACAGTTAGAAGCACCCTCCAGTCCTGTGAAAATCTGGATGTGTTAGGAGGCAGTGTGTCTCCAAAAAACAACTTGCTTATTCCTTTAGAAAACAAACTTCCTATATCACCTATCAGTCCTGTATTGCAAGAACATCACAATACCATTCATACACCTCTTTCAATGAGAAGATCTACTACGTACTCAGTTCTTGGTACGGTGATAAATGATGAATTACTGCAAGAAATACACACCAGTGACATCAAGAAACTTCAACATCCTAATGAGGAAATGAAATCCTCAAACGTACAGAGATCTGCTTCTGGATTAGTACAAGCACATGGATCAAATACACATTCACCTGCTTATGCTTCAGAATGGACGGCAGCTTTGCATTCTTCTTTGGGTCAAAGGAGAATTTTAAGTCCAGATTCTTTTATAAATGATAGTTATCAACTTAATGTAGAAGATGCTGCAGAGCAAGATGCTCCAATATTGTCGCCTGATCAGTTTGTAAAAGACAACATATTGCCTATAGAATCAGTGTCTCAAATCCATGAATCTGTTACACTGCCCTCGTTATCCACCAGTTTGGAGGCTTGTGTTAAAAAGAAGTTGTCATCTTCAAAATGGAAAGAAAATGAAAACATGCAGTCAATAAATGTATCTGTAGAAGGCGAGTTTTCAAACAGTGTCTTCAGTGAGAGACAAATAATGAAATCTCAGTTACTTCATTGTGCCACACCTGAACAAAATTGTCTTAGTTCTCTCTGTTCTGATAAATATCTTCAGAGTCATAGTCTCTTCCAAAAGGAACAACCAAAAAAATGTCCTGTGCTTTTGGCTACTGTCATCAAAAGTAAATCTACTGCTGTTGGAAAGAAGGAAAAGGAGACAACCAAGCCAAAATTTAGAAAACGTCATGATAATGTGATATGGGAAGATGAAAGTCGAGGAACCACACTTACAAAAGTAGAAATGCTCCATAGCCTTCCAGTTATAGATCCCATCTCAGGTGACACCAAATATCACAAAGAAGAAAGATATTCATCTTCCATTGGATCTACTTTACGCAGTCGCAAGAGGAAAAGTGAAGTATACTTAGAAGATATTAAAGCTCCAGCTACAGGATATGTGAAAGAAACAGAAACAAAAAGAACCCTTACATCTTGTGTTGACAAAAAAAAACATGCTGTAAGACCACCGGTCTCTAAGCATCTAAGCACAGAGAAACTAAACCTCAGAAGAAAAGCTGGTGAGTATTTTTCATTTGTTTTCTTTAAGTGTTGTGTTTCTTTTTTTATAACGTGTTTTCATATTTTGCCAAAAAATGTGAGAAGAGGCTCTCTAGAACTTCCAGCATTTCATTACCACTTTCTGCAGCAAGTATGAACTATTGTAGCAACATCTCCAATGAGGTGGTAGCAGTAAAGCATTGCTATAGAATACACTATCTGCATTCATTTAGTAGATGCCACTTGTTTGGCTAAATAGTCTTGCAGTGTGCTAGAAGATGTGCCTTATTTGGTAATGTTGCTGGAGAATTAAGTTTTTTGTCTAAGCGGCGTTGCTGCCTAATGAGCCCTGTATAGGGGATCAGGGCTGCCAGGCATGGAACTATCATGGCCATGGCAGAGGTGATTTTGGCCATGGCAGCTCCCCGCTAGGCCTGGAGGGGTGAGTCTCCTCCCTGGCTGCTGTGCCCTGGTGATAGGTGCCTTCTCAAAGTTCTCCCCCAGTTGCACCCAGCGGCATGAACTGCTGTAGTCAGGAGAGTGGTGCCCCATACCCAGCATCACCTGAGCTTCCACAGCTGGCAGAGAGGCACCTCTCATCTGGCATGGAGCTGCTATGGTAACAGAGGACTGGGGGGAGTAGCTCTTTCTCCCAAGGGAACTTGCATCCAAAGCCCTTTATTCCCAGTCCCATCACATATCCTGTGCTCCATCTCAGCCTCCTCCAATATCTCAAATCCTTTGTTTCCAGCTGTACCCTGGTCCAGAGCCCTCACTCCCCGAAACCCACACCCCTTTGCTCAAACCCACCACCTTGCCAAGGATTGTCCGTGTACAAAATGAATTTTATGTGTACCAATATGGAGGTGATATGTCACACACTATTTGTTTTGCAAGAGGACAAAACAAAACATTAGACTGTGGACAACTGCTAGGGAAGTACCAGATTTGCGTCCAGTGGCTTTTGGAGCAAAGCTCTGGTCCAGAGTAGTTTATTTTAACAGGCAAGAATTTGGGTAGAGGTACTGGATAAAAGAGATTTTAAGATAAGCTTTGGTGGGACTGTGGAAATTCAGCATAAAATCTAGCATGCTGTCAAGAATGTGAATATTCAGTGATAAGGTATTTTCAAAGGTTTTGCTTTAATGTCTCACTTGGTAGCTTTTAAAAGACCATTCACAATGGCTCACAGCTGTGATGCATTTCTGGTACCATAGATTTTCACATGTGGTTCTCTGTTCACCTTTACATTGGCTTACTTGGTAATTCTAGTTACACTAGAAAATTAAGTCCAATTTAAGGTCGGGGTGTGGTTTTTTTTTTGGCAACTAATTTTGTGAAGTTGGGGGTGCTTGTCCACATTGGCGCATGGAGTCAATGGAGTGCGTCCTCGTTGGGGCGGGCAGCTTCAACTTGGTCAGCAATGCACTGTGGGTACCCACCCAATGTTCCTACTGCCTCCTTGTGTTGATTAAGTTGGGTAGATTAAGCTGCCAGTGTCTGACAGGGTAAAGAAGTGCTGAGGGAGGTTCTGGGTGTGTGTCATCAGCTTCCCTTAGTGCACTTCTTTCTGCCCACTACCTTGGGAAAGCAATGGCAAAAATTGTTTTAGCGACTTTTTTCATGGCCATGCATGAATGTGAAACACTGGAGAGGAGGAAGGAGAAGATGCTGGCTGCACTCTGCTTTGTACACAGTAGAATGCTGATTCTGGTACCAAGAAACAAGCTCAGACTGGTAGGACCACACTGTTGTTCAGGTATGGGATGATCAATGGTAGCTACGTAACTTCCGCATGTGTAAGGCCATTTTCATGAAACTTTGCAAAGTATTTTCCCCTGTCCTGAAGCGCTGCAATACCAGAATGAGACCACCTCTCACTGTTCAGAAACATAAGAACATAAGAATGGCCATATTGGGTCAGACCAAAGGTCCATCGAGCCCAGCATCCCATCTGCCGACGGTGGCCAATGCCAGGTGCCCCAGAGAAGGAGAACAGAGACAATGATCAAGTGATTTATCTCCTGCCATCCATCTCCTGCCCTTGTTATGAAGGCTAGGGCACCATACTTTATCCCTGGCTAATAGCCATTTATGGACCTAACCTGCAAAAATTTATCAAGCTCTTTTTTTAAACCCTAATAGAGTCCTGGCCTTCACAGCCTCCTCGGGCAAGGAGTTCCACAGGTTGACTGTGCGCTGTGTGAAGAAAAATTTCCTTTTATTAGTTTTGAACCTACTACCCATCAATTTCATTTGGTGTCCCCTAGTTCTTGTATTATGGGAAAAGGTAAATAATTTTTCTATATTCACTTTCTCCACACCATTCATGATTTTATATACCTCTATCATATCGCCCCTCAATCGCCTCTTTTCCAAACTGAAAAGTCCCAGTCTCTCTAGCCTCTCCCCATATGGGACCCTTTCCAAGCCCCTAATCATCTTAGTCGCCCTTTTCTGAACCTTTTCTAATGCCAATATATCTTTTTTGAGGTGAGGAGACCACATCTGCACGCAGTACTCAAGATGTGGGCGTACCATAGTTTTATATAGGGGAAGTATGATATCTTTTGTCTTATTATCGATCCCTTTTTTAATAATTCCTAACATCCTATTTGCCTTACTAACTGTCGCTGCACACTGCGTGGATGTCTTCAGAGAACTATCCACTATAACTCCAAGATCCCTTTCCTGATCTGTCGTAGCTAAATTTGACCCCATCATGTAGTACGTGTAATTTGGGTTATTTTTTCCAACATGCATTACCTTACACTTACCCACATTAAATTTCATTTGCCATTTTGCTGCCCAATCACTCAGTTTGCTGAGATCTTTTTGTAGTTCTTCACAATCCCTTTTGGTTTTGACTGTCCTGAACAACTTGGTGTCAACGCACAAGTGGCAACAAGCTCTATGGAAACTTGCAACACCAGACAGCTACTTGTCAGTGGGCAATCAATTTGGAATGGGCAAGTTTACATTGAGGGCTGCTGTCATCCAGGTAGCCATGGCAATCAATACCCTTCTAACCACAGAAGACAGTGGCTATGTCTATACTATAGGCTTTTGTTGTCGAAACCTGGGGAGCGTCCGCACTATAAATGCGTTTTGTTGACAGTAACGTGACCGAACATAGCACATTCGTTGATGGACTTCTGCCTCTCTCCTGCGAGGCAGAATGCCTCCCTTGACAGAATCTGTTGACAGAATTGAAGTGTGGACACTCCACGTGGGGGTGGGGGGGAGGGTTGCTGTAGCCAACTAGGCACGGGTTCCCCAGAGACGAGGCTGCACCCAGAAGGCGAGTGCTATATTTGGTTTATTGAAAGCACGTGACACCCGCGGCGGGAGCCCTGGAGACGTCGCAGTCACCCGTGGGGGAAGACCCGACATGCCAGAGCTTCGCTTAGGGAGAGGCTCTGTAACAGGCCTCCTAACACTAGCTGATAAAGCTCAACTCATTAACATAAGATTGCCTAAAATTGCCTATGCATTCCTTATCACTATCTCTTGTGGCCTACTGCCAGCATAGCCTTGAAGTCTTGGCAAGCAAGCCTTGTTTCGCAGGTGTTGTAGGGCAGGATGAGTTGTTTTGCAGCATGTAGTCTTGAAGTATTGGCAGCGTGCTTCTGTATAAGATTCCTCTAAGGGGTTCACAGAGGGGTCGGACTGCTCTCATGAGACCGTTACAAGCTCTTCTAGCACCCTACAGTTGCTTTTATAGACAGGTAAGTCCTCCGTGGTGCTGGCCAGCTGACACTGGGAGACACCTGTCCACTGCAATCACAGCTCTATGCTCTCCACCTCCAGCCAGGCTTAAAGATGCAGGGATCCTTGGAAACCCCATGGGAGGAAGCTGAGAGTATGGAAGCAGCATGCTTGTCTGTACCACGTCCTTGGAGCCTCTGCAGATCTTGCTGGAATGGTAGAGAGCCACCCACCCACCGCTGCTGTTACTGCCCTGGCCTGAGGGACCCCTTGAACAGGATCTCTCCCTCCCCCGTCCCCATGCAAGGCCTGAAGTCTGAGAGTGCATGAGCATGGCCCTGGCGATGGATGTCCCCGCACAAAACTGGTTTCTGATCGAGTGGTAGATGTCCGGTGTGGCAAGTTTTCAGAGGGTGATGGTGGCCCTTTTCTACTTGGGGGTAACTGTCTGCAGGTTGGGGGGTCTTGTTTGCAGAGGGCAGGGGCAAGCCAAGCGCAGCGCTCCAGGAAGGTGTCCTCCTGCATGCGGAGGTTCTGGTGCCAATGCTGGTTGTCCCACTGGCCTATGGTGAGGCTGTCCCACCATTTGGAACTGATGGTGTACATCCACAGCTGTCTGATCACTTGGGGGGCGGCAGGCACGGGTGGGGCCTTGGGGCACTTAGGGTGTGCTCACCAATACCAATACCAGAAGACAAGCAGGATGAGGTGCTGCAGAAGCTACTGTGTCTTCATGGCTAACTGGAAATGACACAGTCTCCTTCAGCAAGTATGTGAGCCCTGCACTAGCTATGGCGTCCCTCGTGGAGGTGAGCAAGCCTCAGCACGTGCAGGGATCAGGTGTTTGTGGAGTGGTCCCTTTAAAAGTGTGCCTTGCTGGTACTCCTGGAAGGGCTTGCTAGCCGTGCAACCCTGTCTGTAGGGTTCTGGGGCCTGTTCAGTCGAGAAAGCAACTGGGCAGTCTGGATGTTCTCTGTTGACAGAGCCGCAGAAGTTTTATTGGGAGATATCTCCCAAACAGCAGTGACTTCTGTTGACAGATCGCTGTGGTGTACACATAACCAGTGACTCTAGGAAATGTGCAGCACATTGTGGAGGGTTTTGTCGCGAAGGGGTTCCCTAATTGCAGCTTGGTGATAGGAATGTGCATTTCAGTTACCTTGGCACCAGACCACCTTGCCACAGAGTACATAAACCATATGGGGTACTTCTGTATGGTGTTGCACATGTTGCTGGATCAGCAGGGTCATTTCACCTCCATCAATGGGGGATGGTCAAGTAACTCTGGTTAGTTCATAAAGCTGATTGGCTTTATTATTCTTCCAGTAGCAGAAAAGTATGTGAGCTATTGCAGAAAGATAAAAGTGTCAGTGTTTCTAATCATGGATTTATGTTTTGATGTTATCTATAATCTGGAAACATACGCTGTTTTGACTTGCCATGATCATTTCAGTCTCTGAGTTCTCCTGAACCCATATTCCCTCCCACACCTTACCTTCCAAGCTCCTACCCCGGTCACAATCCCTTTATTCACCCAAAGTCCCTCTCAGACTCCATACTCTGTCCTGCTCACCAGTCCCCTACTCCAAGCTTCCTTCTGCACCCAACCTCCGTCCCAGACACGGCACTGCCCTAATAGAAAAGTGCAGCTTTTGACCGCTTAACAAAACCTTGTTGTGAAAACCCATCAAAAACTGTCTCTGCATGTGTTGGTATAATTGTCTTTGCTGAGCTTAAATTGCAGTTAAACTGTATATCTTCTCAAAAAACTTGCTCATTTCTTAAAAAAGGTGTCCAAGTTTTATTAAATGTGCAAATTCACCCAGTGAACTGAAAGTTAGGCTGGGGATTTCCTGCTACTGTTTAAATGCCTGTAAAGGCTGTTGTAGGTGGAAATTATATATCTATATGTATCAGAACCAACCAAATTCACCATCCATTTTTTGTCAGTTTCATTGTAGGATTTTAAAAAATAATAAATTTCCTTGTATCAGCTTTTTAAATTTCAGTGTTGTGATGGTAGGAGTTCTGACTCCTGACTCAAAGCAGAATTGCAGGATGAGGGAGAGTTGCAATGTTGCATTAGGTGGGATTGCAATACTGCTACCCTTCTGCACTGCTGCTGTATAGTTGGACAGTTAGAAAACAGCAGTTGCTCCCAGCGGCTGCACAGAAATAAGGATGGCACGATGTGGAATTACCATCTTTGGTTCTATATTGCTGATGGTAGACGACTGCTTTCAGAGCTGGGCTCCTGGCTGCAGCCTCTGCTTTCTGGCCACTCTGCTCAGAAGACAGCACAGAAGTAAGGGTGTAAATACTGTGACCACCCTTGTCATAGGGTTATACAGATATAACAGCACAGTGGCAGAATGAAGAGTCTGTATCATGGCAGGAAGTTGAATCCATGAACCTCAGGACACCCAGGTCTCCTGGGTCATAGGCTAGAACTCTGCCCGCTCATCCAGATAAATGGCAGTGGATTAAAATTTGGAGCTTTGAAATTTAATACCTTGTGCTGGCACTAGTGGGAGTCACTTAGCGTGGGTATTTTCTGAGAAAAATCAAAGTAACTTTTTTTTCAGTGTGGGAAGAAACATGGAATGCAGCAGTGATTTTGATAACTTGCACTTTGTTTTGTCATTCACTCTTATTAAAGTTGCCAACAAAGCAATTTATTCACTTCCTTTTATCATTCATTAGCCTGAAGACTTATGTATAATAGGCTTACGTAGCGTCTAAAAAACTAATAATTCTGTCAAAAATTACATTGAAATATTGGTTTGACTTGTCCTTAAATAAGCTAAAAGATGGAAATTTAAGGGTAAAAATAAAACCTCTAGAATTATGGAATTTTCTATAGTGCTTTAACTCTACCCAAAATGTTTGAGGTTGGAAAAGAATGTAGTTTAGACTATAAGCTTTAACTTTTTTCTTTATTGTTAGTGGTAGTGGAAGCTTCAGTGATAAACTAGTTTTTATTGCTAGCATATGATGATTTTAACTTTTTTAGGTTCATTGACTAAAACTACCAAAAAACCAAGTAAACCTGTTGATGGTGTGGCACAGTCTCAGCTGACCTTCATAAAACCACTAAAAACAGGTAAGCGAAGACTTTCTCTGTCCATGAAAATCGGGGTTTTTGTTGACTCAAATGTTGTAATTGAACTGGGCAAATTGTTTTGCTGAATAGCTTTTGTCAAAAAGTGCAGTTTTCATTGACCCAAATCTGTTTGTGAATTCTGTCACATAGTTATGACTGAACTCAAAACGTACTGCTAAATGAAAATTAAACAATTTCAACATTATTAGAAGGGGATTTTTTAAAGGAATGGAGCTAAAAATGGCAGGGAGGAGGTGGTGATAATGGTGAGTCTTTCCTTCTAACTTAGTGCAATTGTGGGCAACACTTGGCTGCAAGCAGCTCTTCGGGAGAAGCCACAGGCAGGCTGCCGGACAGGGGACGCATCTACACTAGCAAGTTCTTTTGGAAAATCAGTCCCTTTTTTGAAAGAATGTGCATATGGCTGCGCCCTGCAATGTGCTCTTTCGATCCGAAATCCAAAGACCATGGCAATTCTGGAAGCCATCATACTCCTTGAGAATGTAGTTCTTTGTTTCCATTGTTTAAAAAAAAAAAAAAAAAAGCAACAGACAAATTAAATGCCTAAAATGTGTCATTTTGAGATAAAGCATTTAGTTCAACTTGAAATGTGTTTGTAATGGACAGTGAATCAAAAATCAGTAATTCTTGTCTTCTAATAACATCTTTTTCTTGGTAGACAGATTTGATTTTTGAATACATTGATGGAGCAGAACTGCTGTGTGACAACAACAAAAAATTCCGCAAACCTTTTGTTTTTGAGAAATAGCTTCCTTATTAGGCATATTAATACAGATCTCTGAATAATGATTCGTTTAAGCTAAAATATTGAACCATATTTTCCCCATGCACTAGAAGCAATGCGAAGCCTGCGGGGTATCCAGGGGTAATGGAGCAGCTGAGGGAAAGGGAAACAACTGCGGGGAAGAATACTGGGTGTGAATGTGGAGAGCTGTTGGGTGTGGGTGGGGGCAATATATGGAACAGGTTTTTTGGGTGGGGAAGAGAGGGGAGTGAGTGTGAGGAGGAAGCTTCCCTTGTGCAGACTCTAGCTGACCTCAATGCCCCTATTTCCCGGAATAGCTCTGCATCCCTTTACCCTCTACTTGTGTCTAGTCAGTGTAACCCTGTGCCTCCACTCTCATTCAGCTCCTGCTGAGTCTGTCCTCCACTAGCCCTTCTGAGCCTCTCTCTCATCTCCCCCTCCAACCTTCCATCAGCCTTATGTTGTCTGTCCTCCCCATAGCCTTGTGTCCTGATCTGGCCAGACAGGTGTCTGAAAGTAGGCAAGCTTTTTCTGTTCCCTAGCTGGTTCTAAGTGGCTGGTGTATTCTAGCTCTACAACTCCCTCTGGTGGTCAAAATGCAAAACTGCAGCAACTTTTCAGCAGGAAGCTTTTTCTGCCCCAAAAATTAAAAATATGCATGGCTCGTTGATTATGTGCATGCATAATAGGGCATAATCCTCCCTCCCCTCCAGGAATATTTCATATAGGCAGAAACGTGACGATCATGCATGTTTCAAGGTTTTTCAGATTTTCACTAATCAAGCACAAAAGCACCAACTATCAATATTGGTAACTGTCTATTTTGAAGAATTTTAGTTGAAGATAACAGCAAATACAATAAAGATGGCATGTGGCTTCCAAATGCTTTCCTCATAATTAACTTGAGTTACTTTCACAAAAATGACAAGTGAAGTAGAAGTGCCCATCCTACTTCACGATTTTGCCATCATTAATAATTAATTATACTTTGATCTTCATCCGTCTGTGTAATCTTTTTCTCATTAAGTCATTCCTAGGCATCCAATGCCTTTCGCTTCTAAAAACATGTTCTATGATGAACGCTGGAAGGAAAAGCAGCAGCGGGGCTTTACCTGGTGGCTGAATTTCATACTTACGCCTGACGACTTTACTGTAAAAACAGAGAGTTCACGAGGTAAAGTAGATAAAGTGCACTTCTGCTAAATCACAGAAATACTTTAATGCCAATACATAAAATAAAACTTGATCCAGGAGTCTCTTAAAATTAAAATCTAGGGGAGGAATGAAACCATTAGTTAAAAGCTAGTATAATTTTAGGCTTTCATTAATTTATGGAGGGTGTGTGTGTAACTTTTTTCAATTAGATTAATTTTTGATTGTGAGGCGGTTGGTTTATTTTTCCTTTCCCATCGGCTTCTGTCAATAAGATTGAAATGAAAGTTTGTTCCATTTGTATTACTTTTTTCAGAGATACTTCAGTAATTGTAGAGATACTACTTAGGTTTTTGTATCAGAGGTGGCGCTGAAGAAACTTCTGAATGCTGTTCTTGAGTTTTATGTATTTCTGTTTTTTTCCACGTTCTCTAAGCCAATGAGTACTGACTTCAGAAATTGTACTTTCTTGTGGGGAGTCCTATTATACTAGTATGTTTATGTATTTGTGCATTTGAACAATACATAAAATGATAGTAAAAACAACTTCTATAAAACATGTTAATTTACAGTGTTACATTTATAGACTTTTTTTATTCCCTTTTCAATTAGTAAATGCAGCTGCACTTATCTTGGGAGCAGAAAATCATCACAAAACTAGTGTTGCTAGAGCACCAACAAAAGAAGAAATGTCCCTAAAAGCTTATACTGCTCGATGCAGGTTGAATAAATTACGACGTGTGGCTTGCCGTTTATTCACGTCTGAACCAATGGTTAAAGCTATTAAGAAGCTGGAGATTGAGATTGAAACTAGACGTTTGCTAGTTCGGAAAGACAGGCATCTCTGGAAGGATATTGGTAAATTTATTATTTATTTATTTATGAAGTATTTTTGGTAATATAGAACTGAGTTACATTATAAGAGTAACAAGTAGAAAAGAAAAATCTCTTCTACCAACTGGTTTAAATGGCTTAAAAATGTTTGCTGAATTTAACATTTCATCATACTTTTCATTCATTGCAGGAGAAAGACAGAAAGTTCTCAACTGGCTTTTATCTTACAATCCTTTGTGGCTACGTATTGGTCTTGAAGTAAGCAGTACTTCTTTTGTATTTTCTATTGTAAAGCTTGTGACAAGAGTGTATCTTAAGATCAGCTGTAACTGGCAGGCGGATTTGATTTATTAACACAACAATTTCACATTTCCCTTTAATTCATGGCTGTCTTTTGTAAATTGCCTGGTCAATTTTGAAACAAGTGCTCTTATTTGAGATATCCTGAAACTAGAAACTTTCGTTTTGCAAGGCCACTTAAGGATAACAAGGATTCAAACTGTGCTTTGCATAAGCCATCTTTTATCCATATCATTTTATTGTGGACATAGTAAGCTATTGTCTGCTTTACTAGTGTGGTTGTAGGGTGCAAAGCAGGGGAAGCAGGCCACTGTCCTGAAGCAGGTGGAAAATATTTTGGACATTCCCTGGAGCAGTCCTCTGCAAGGAAAACCCACCTGTGCTGGATGTGCTGGTGTGTGGGACCAGGGTCCTCAGAACTTGGGAACCACATGGCAAGCGGGAAGGGTTTGATTCCAGCCATGTGGAAGGCTGAGTAGGGGAGAGATCCATGTAAAATGAAAAGAAATGCGGGGGAAAAGGGAAACAGGTGGGGAGAAGGCCTGGAAAGCCTTCCAGCCACACGGAGGAGGGAAGACATAGCACCCGCCAGCCATGTCGTGCAGCAGTATGGTCCAAGGAAATTCAAAAGGGCAGGGAGTATTGCAAAGGAATCCAATCCAAATTCACATGCTTCTTTAGGCTGCCAAAGACATCCTCCTCCTAAGAATAATAGATAACGAAAAAGAAGAAATGTTCATCCTGTGTGAGCACAAACCTGGAAAATTTGCCAGAATGCTGTGTGCTGCTGTGATACCAGATCACTATGTGGTTGCCAGGCATGACAAGGTGTGCTACTGTGGAAGCTGCAAAAAATCAGGCTTGCCCAAAAACCTCATGCAAAAATACAAGAGTACCTGGATGAGGCCTTCCTGGAGATCTACAAAAAGGATAAGTGCTCCCTACCCAGAAATATTAACAAGCTGTCCTGGGGGTGGGGCATAGATCCATAGAAAACCTATACCTATGTGCAACCCACTTGTAGCATTCAGAGAAAACTACTCACCAGAACAGATGGGTTCTGGGGGCTCAGGGACCAGCTTAGAGTGGACCGGCTCCAGGTTGATGGTGAAGAGCTCCAGGCTGTCAGGAACAGTTTCCTTGCACCCCTGCTGGTTGCCTCTGTTGTCCCCTCCATTGGCCTCTTCCTCCTGGTCCCCCACCTACCCTCGGCTTACTCTGGAACAGGGCCTCCTGGAGAATCCCAATTAAGAATGGGCAACATAGTCAGGTCCCCCCCCAAGAGTCACGTGCAGATGTTCATATGGTGGCAGGTCTTTGGAGACCACCCAGACCACTGGTTGGCTTTCTCAGACTTCGTGCTAGGCCTGCCAGAGTTCTCTCACCTGGCATTGTATAGAGTCCTAGGAGTAACCTCTGGTGATCATCCTGTGCGACATCTTCTCAAATATGTCCACATTTCACTTGGACAGCCAAAGTCTTCTGGCCACTGACTCTTCTCCCCAAACAGCAAGAAGATCCATAATCTGATGACTCCATGCTGGAGCTCTCTTGCGGCCCTGAGAACTAAGCAGATAACTACCCTGAGTGCTCATTATTGCAAGAGATGGCTTGTGGTGTGATGTGATGTGATAGCTTCTGGGTACCCCTTATATTTACTGGGCTTGCTGGTGATGAATTCAGATTTGTGGGCTTCCTTTGACCTCCTTCCTGCACACCTGGAGAGCAGCAGAGATGGAAGTGGCCATGGTGGGTAACCATGTAGCATTGCGGATACAAACAGGACACTTTTGAAGGCTAATAAATTTAATTTAAAGACATGGCACTTTCACACTAGTCTTATTTTGAACTTTTAAATTTAAACTTGACACTATGTTGAGTAGATTTCCATGGTGTTGTGTAAATCTTAGTGCTCCCTAGAATTGACCTAATGGTATTTTCAGTGAAGACCATAACATTTTAAAATTGATCTGTCTTAAATTCAACTTTATCATGTAGTGTATACTGTTTTGCAGATCAATCTGTTTTTAAAGAAATGGGCTGGATCCTAATTACTGGATAGAGAAAAAATTCTTAAATACTATATTACTCTTTATTTTGAATATTTTCTAAAGAGATACAATTGTGATAATTTTTTTAATTTTAAAGAGTTTGCTTTATTTTTGCTCTTTCTCATTAGACTGTTTACGGAGAACTGATTGCTTTGGAGAGTAATAGTGACATTATGGGTTTGGCAACATTTATTCTCAGTCGCCTGCTTTGGAATCCTGACATAGCAACTGAATACAGACACCCCACTGTACCTCACCTTTATCGGGATGGTAACTACTTATTTTTAAAACAGACTATTCATACCATTTAATGTTGCATTCATAAATAACATCTCTATGAACTGAATATTTTAGGTCATGAAGAAGCTTTGTCTAAATTTACACTGAAAAAATTGCTGCTGTTGGTCTGCTTTCTTGATCAGGCCAAACAGGCTAGAATTATTGAGCATGACCCTTGCCTTTTCTGCAAGGATGCGGAGTTCAAGGTAAAGTTTGATTGTCATTTATTTTATCAGTGTTTTGATGTTTTGAATGTATGGCTTTATATGCATATAATATAAAGTTGCTTTTTTATTGTTATGACTTCAGTACTGTTCGCTCTTCAAATCTTACAGGAGGTCACTATGTGTAAAACTTACCTTCAGGACTTGGGAAGTAAACGTAACCAATAAAGATATCTCGAGAGTCTTGCATTAGAGGTCCTTTCCTTCTCTTTCTAAGATTAAATACCGTTCTGCCACAGCATTCGTGACCTGAAATTAAATCTTCTTGTATTTTGGAAGTTTATCTGAGGTGGTCTTCTAGAATATTCATTTCCAGAAAGATAGGCTGCATGTCCCATCTGTTGTATCAGATGCTTGATTAATAAATAGCCTCATTTACATTGAACTAAAAACCTATTTTTTTACTTTAGCCAGTTGAAGTCATGGTATAAAATTCATATATGATCTAGTACTTAGACTATAGCACTGTTTAATAAGTTACATGCCTAAGTAAATAATATTCATGTATTAAGGATACAGAGCGCAAGGTGGGTATGATAGATTAATGAAAGGCAGTGTGATATTTTTCTTGTTCACTAGGGAAGTTAGGAAATCAGTTATATATCTGTGTCAGCGTTAGAATATTGTGGGCGCATTTTAAATGTCAAGAAGAGATATTAAGTACTTGAATTTTAGCATCTTTATGTTTAGAGAACTAAACAACAAAGCTAAAGGCATTTAGGGAAAGGGGAACCAAAATGTTCACTTCTTCTAAATTTTTGATATATTTTTTTCTCCCTTAGAATAGTAAAGAAGTTCTAGTGGCATTTTCACGAGACTTCCTGAGTGGTGAAGGTGATCTTTCCCGTCATCTTGGCTTCCTGGGGTTACCTGTTAGTCATGTTCAGACACCACTTGATGAATTTGACTTTGCTGTTACAAATCTAGCTGTAGATTTGCAGTGTGGCATTCGTCTTGTGTAAGTTGATAGAGAGTGACTATATTTGTATAATCCTTTGTAAACTGATCTAAGGCACTTAATAATGAAGGACATTTCATATTTAGGAGAACAGTGGAACTTCTCACAAAAAACTGGAGTCTCTCGAAGAAGCTAAGAGTTCCAGCAATAAGTCGTCTTCAGAAGATACATAATGTTGATGTTGCCCTTCATGCTCTTAAAGAGCAAGGAATTCAGTTGAAAGATGAGCGTGGTAAGAACTGAAAAATAGTACTAGAATAACTATGCATTTAAACATATTTTAATAAGTTGCTGTATTTGATTTTTAGGTGCTTCAATCGAATCTAGGGATATTGTGGACAGGCACAGAGAGCGAACTTTAGCCCTGATGTGGAAAATTGTCTTTGCTTTCCAGGTATTGCATAAAGTGTGTAGTAGTAAAGAATTATAAGAGATTTTACAAATGAGGGGCGATAATGTATGGCTTTCAACAAGGGAAATGTAGTATTCAAATCTGGATAGCTCTGGCTGGGTGACCCATGAGAATGAACTTCTGTAGACATCATGCCTACTATGTTGAAGTGCTTTAGAACTATTAGATATGTTGGTGAGCTAGGCTGTAAAAGGAAATACCCTTCAGAACTCTTTAAATTGGGCTAGGTACACTTGTCCTTTTTTTGTTATAATATCTGGCACAAATACCAAAGGTTAAGAAAGCGATAGCAATAGTTAGGTAATTTGGCTGCAGAAATTGACTTCTTGCCACCTTCTGAGCAGGTCTTTAAGAGCTACAAAAATAGCTCAAATAGATGGGTGTATTTAACACCACTTCCAAACACTTAAGCTATGTCTACGCCAGCCCCCCCGCTTTTCTAAAGGGGAATGCTAATGAGACATTTCTGAATATGCTAATGAGGCCCTGCAATGAATATTCAGGGACTCATTAACATAATGGCAGCCACGGCACTGATAAAGTGCTGCTTTTGATTGTGTGCGGCTCTTCCACATGTGATCCTTTTCGAAAGGACCCCCGCACACTTCAAAATCCCCTTATTCATACTTTCGAAGTGCTGCGGCCACTATGATGCTAATGAGACACAGGATATTCATTGCAGCACCTCATTAGCATATCCTGAAGTGTCTTATTAGCACCCCCCTTTTGAAAATGGGGGGGACTAGTGTAGACATAACTTTAAGGAATGTTCCTTTTGCTGGACAATTGGAGGAAGTGAATTCTAGATCTGTGGCTCTTTTACCTGACATACATATATCTCTAGCATCAAAGAGGTAAAAGCTAAAGACTTAGTCTGGATGCTATTAAGTATATCAACAATAGGCTACGTCTACACTAGCCCCAAACTTTGAAATGGCCACGCAAATGGCCATTTCGAAGTATACTAATGAAGTGCTGAAATGCATATTCAGCGCTTCATTAGCATGCGGGCGGCTGCGGCGCTTCGAAATTGACATGGCTCGCCACTGCACGGATCTTCCCAACGGGGCTCCTTTTCGAAAGGACCCCGCCTACTTCGAAGTCCCCTTATTCCTGTGAGCAGATGGGAATAAGGGGACTTCGAAGTAGGTGGGGTCCTTTCGAAAAGGAACCCTGTCGGGATGATATGCGCGGCGGCGAGCTGCGTCAATTTTGAAGCGCCACGGCCGCCTGCATGCTAATGAAGCGCTGAATATGCATTTCAGCGCTTCATTAGTAAACTTCGAAATGGCCATTTGCATGGCCATTTCAAAGTTTGGGGCTAGTGTAGACACGGCCATAGAGTCAAGGTGTAGGTATAGCCATAGTAGAAGAGGGAAGAAGAATTTAGGAGAAACAAATTGGCTGAATGGCAAAGTTAAGAAGGTTCAAAATACATTTTACTTGAGCCAAATAAATGTGCTCTCAACAGTGTCTGTACAGCTTAAGCAAATCCAAGTGGCAGGCATATAAATTATGAAAATTAAAGCATAAAATGTGAGAGATGAGGAAATTTGAGAAGCAAGTAGGCAAGACCTACTAAAACAAAAAACAGATGTAAGACTCCTATAGAAAATAATTCTGCAGGACTATTAGGAAATTAAAGAAGGAATCATATATTAATCTTGCCCATAAAATGAATTATTCTTCCTTGAGTGCTTGCTCGTGTCCATTCCATGCAGGTGCGTGTGTGCAGCATGTATGCATTGTCAGAAAATTTTCCCTCAGCAGTATCCTTCAAGCTGACAGGGATGCCCCCAATAGAGGCACTGGTCTATTATCCCATATATACCTATGCCGGCTCCCAACATCTTCAGTTCCTTCTTACTGCCCATGGTGGTCATTGGAATGTTCTCTTGCTCTAGCAGCAAGTGCCCTTTGCTGTTCATCATTGGTGATTATCAGTTGTTAAGTAGTTGTTAAATAGTTATTTCTATTAGTTTAAGGGCTCATAGTGGTCCTTCAGCTGCATGCTCAGCCCGTGTAGCTTCAAACCCTGCAGGTGTTGCCAAAAGCCTATGCCTTATAGTGAACCCTCACTCTGCCTGCCTCAAGTGTTTATGTGAGTCTCATTTGTCTGAGGCCTGCATGATCTGTAAGGCTTTCAAACCCTGGACTAAGCAAGAAAGGGAGTCATGCCTCAAGATCATCGTAAGGGAGGCAGCTCATCTCCTGGAGATGGACTTGGCACCGGAGACGTAGAACGCACCAGCCTTGGTGCAGGAAACCTCTGAACACCTTGTGTGCCTCCCTAGCACTGCACAGACTCTGGCACCGTTCCCAGTCTCTGGTGCCACAGAAGAATGGGAGGACTAGTTGGGGCAGGTCGTCCCAATGGTGCTTGCCCTCCATGTGCTCTCAGTCAGAGTACATAGCACCCTCAGGCACTGAGCCCGGACCTGCTTGGCTGGGCAAGCAATGCAGTCTGTGCTGGGACCCAGAGCCCTCAATGCTGGGTTTTTTTGAGGCAGCTAGGGATTTAATCAAGTTGTCCCCTTCTTCACCACCAGCACCAACCTTGGGGAAGGACTGCCATCATAGATGGCACTGTTGGGAGCCTAAGGCGTCAGGTGCCCTACCTCCGGGGCCTTAAAAACACTGCTCGACCATAGTGTCTTCGTATGCCACTCCAGACTCGAGTGCAGCACTGGCGAATTCTACTCCGCTTTGTACCCCAGCATCAGACTTAACACCGGGAAAGGGGCCCTGCCTGGCACCGAGCAAGCGCAGCATCGGCCACCCTGACTTCCGTTACTGCCTTGGACTTACTCTTCCCCACCTGCCATGAGGCCCTGGGTGACACCCTCCCTTCTATGCCTTCAATGGACTCAAGGGTGCATGAGGACCTCCTCTTGTGCCGAGCCCATAGCCTGGGGAGCCGTACTGAGGGGGTGTCTGAGGGCTCTGACAGAACAGTCGATATCCTGCCGACGGATGACCCAACAAGGGTAGACCACCTTATAAAAAAAAGATGGTGGCCAAGATTTCCAAGTCCCTGTGGCAGACCCAGGCTTCCATTCCCCCCCACCCCCCGCCCCGGACAGATAAGAGGGCTGAGCCCATGTGTTGACAACATTTGGCACTTTCACTGACAGCATGCGATGAGGAATAATGCCTTTGCCTACAGTTTGTCAACAAAAACACCATAGAGGTGCTCCGCAGGGCCCTCTGTCAACAGACTGGGCTTCCAGTTCACTGGGCAGCCCTGTTTGCTGAGCTTCCGGTGCGCCATTCTGCCAAGAGAGCAGCCGGGTAGTCTTGCCGCTCTCTCTTGATGGTTTGCTTTTTCGTTCCACTTGTTTGTGTGTTTCATGATCTGTTGACAGAAGTTTTGCAGGAAGATTTCTTCTGACAGTAACTTCTATCGACAGATCGCTGTAGTGTAGACCTAGCCATTGTGTGGAAGAGTACTTGTTGCTATGACATCATTCCCTAGCTTTTCTGCGCAAATAAGTTGTAAATAGCTGTGTTTTAGCATACCTATTGTTTTGGTTCAGTCAGTGTTAGGTAGTTGTCAGGTAGAGAAGATCTTTCTCCTTCTCCTGTTTTTTCCCCTCCTGGGGTTAAAAGAATGAAAAAGTCCCAGGGCTTTAAGCAGTGCTGTTACATGTCTAATATAACACCGTACTCGCTCTCCTGAGAACCCGAGGAGTTGAAGAACACGCCTCCACTCTGCTGCTTGTGAGAGGTGGAGACTAGTACAGTAGAGGACACTCTACATATTTAAAGAGAGACTAGTATCAGTACAAAAGTAATATTTTAGAGAGGTCTTAAAAGATCTTTTAAAAATCTTGGATTACTCCCTGCTTGCTATTAGCCATGGGTTGTTATAGGCCTTTTTGCATCCATTGAGCCCAACCTCCCAAAACCAGACTTTGGTACCCTAAAATTTTCAGGGTGGGTACATCTGAGTGGGGGATTAAACTAAGACATCCCTTTTGAACGTGCATAAGATGTCACTTTGTAGCCTTGTAAACAAACTCCAAGAGTGAACATCTGCGGTTAAAATACCGATAAATACCACCTGATGACTTTTAGCAACTTTTGCTGCTTCTTATGATAAACAAAGTGACCAGTTTACCTGGGCCATTATATTTTTGCCACCTGCTTACACCACACAAGATCAATGTCACCTTTTATGTCAGTATATTGATCTTCTTGACGTGAAAATAGTCAAGCTGGAAAGATGGATATGTTCATGCTTACTTAGATAATCTTATAAGATGTATATGTTTAGTAATATATATGTCTATAATTCTGCATACTAACTGAAGCAAAATATAAAAAATTGCTAAAGGTCACCTTTTACAGAGTCTGGTCCTTCTAGGCCCCTTGCATTACTTCTAAGATAGAATAAAACAAATTAAGGAAAAATAGATCAACTACATATAGGCTTATAAGTGCTAAATTCAAAACAAGTATCCTTATAGGCTGCAGACCTCACTTATGGCTAGAACTCATGACAATTTTTCTGTGGCAAAGGTGTAGGGAATATAGGAGGATGTGTGTTTACTGAATAGTGTGTTTCCCTTTTTCTTTCCAGTCCACTCTGTTGTTCCTTTTTACTCTGTCATTTCCTATATATTTTATCTCTGCCTTTAACATAGTGTCTTAACTAACTCCTCTGCATTGGTTGACCCAGCTCCCTCACCACATAAGCACAGCACAGCAGCCCTATCCAGCCTGTTTCTGTCGTTGCTAGTGTGAGTTTAGTCTGCCAAGAAACAGAAACTGAAAGCCCCAAATTTTCAAGAGTTAGTAGTAAGGCTGGACAGACTAGAGCCATTAATTCATGTTATGGGACTGTAAATGTAGGTCCAGCATGTCTGTGATTAAATTTATTAGTAACTGTTATTGATTTAAATGAGGAAAAAGAAATACAGTATTAATTTTTTTAAATTGATTCTTTTAAAAATATTTTTATGTTCACCCTGCTCATTCCGAAACCATACCCCTCTGTTTAAGCATATCATCAAGTTCATAAAATCCACTGTAATGCTTTTTTTACATATCAGAAAAATATTTTTCTTTCCATTACAGGTGGATGTTTCCCTTAATATGGCGCAGTTGGAAGAAGAAATTTATTTTTTAAAGAATGCATGCAATATTAAGAAACAAATGGCTGCTCTAAATTCCTGCTATAATCAGAGGAGAGTTAGGAAAAACACCAGTACTTGCTCATCTGAAAGCTATGGCAAAAATGTGAAGCTGCTGATGGACTGGGTTAATGCTGTTTGTGAGTTTTATAATACCAAGGTAAGAAGTCTTGTTCTGTGTGTGTGTGTGTGTGTATTCCATGTCTTTGTACATCTGCTGATACATTTTTCTTGACATGGGAAATATTGTTTATAAGTCTATAAATTTTTGAACACTAATTCTGTTCTATCAAATATATATATAAATACATTTCACAAGAATTGTAATGGATGACCTTTTATCAGTCTTTCTTGGACAGCCCTATTGGTGGGATATCAGATACTCAGGATATATTCATGTGCCCAGTTGCATTTTTATCATTTATCATTACATTCTCCTAGAACTGAATTCCTACAATAAAAGTCTAGTCTACCTGTCGATGTAACATCCTAAAAATTCCTCTATTAGTGAACAAGTAGAATATGTTCTTTGAAAGATTTCCTAAAGGACCCTATTGGTCACTGATTCCAGTCTGCTGGAAAAGAGAAGTTCTTAACAAGCCTCTTGGTGCAAAGTAATTCCTCCAGTATGTTGGGTTTTTTCATAACCCTCAGGAGCTTTGGGCACTAAAATTCAAGTTAAAGTTAGCCATGTGAATATTAATCTTGTATCCCAAGTAGTCTTATCATTCTTATAAGAAGTAGTGTGTTTCTAGGAAACGAGATTATCCTCATCAGATTTGTTTCCCCAGCATTGCCGTTTGATTCCTAATCAATGAACCTTCCTTCCTCTCTGAACCTCATGAATTTCACTTTGTGCATCTCCCTCTGTTTCTGTTTCATCTTTGCCTCTTTCTTTTCAATATTGTTGCTGCTGCGTCAAGTAGTGGGTGCACCACTCTGGGTGTCAGTGTAGCCTTGCTCGGGTGCTCAGAGATTCTTCCATAGCCATGGTTTCCCAGGCCATGCATGCACAGAATTGCCTCCTCGCGCTGTCTGGTGTACATGCGGAGCAGGCCCCTTAGGCCGTGTCTACACGGGCACATATCTTCGAAACAGCCATATTTCGAAGATCACTAATTAGGTGCTAAATTGAATATTCAGCGCCTCATTAGCATTAGGATGCTTCCGGCCGCGGTGTTTTGAAAGCGCTGCTTTCGAAAGCACGCGGCTCCGCGCAGCTACATGGGGGGTCCTTTTCAAAAGGTGGGGGGTCCTTTTGAACAGGACCCCCCGTGTAGCTGCGCGGAGCCGCGTGCTTTCGAAAGCGGCCCTTTCAAAGCACTGTGGCCAAAAGCGTCCTAACGCTAAGGAGGCTCTGAATATTCAGTTCAGTGCCTCATTAGTAATATTCAAAATGGCCATTAGCATGGCCATTTCGAAGATTTGTGCCCATGTAGACACACCCTTAGTTCCTTCTCTACCATCCTTGGCTGCAGATGGAGCGTTGTCAGTCTCTTCAAGAGAGTTTGAATTTCATTAGTTAGTTTATAGCTTGTGCTTAGACATTTCCTAGTCCAAATTAATTACCCTTGTTCTATGTTTATCCAAAAAAAAAAAAAAGTTATAGTGCTGCATCCACCGCTATGCCAGGCTCCTTGGACTTTAAGCAGTGTGCCACATTCAAGGATGCCTTGCCTGCTTCGGATGGCCTTGCATCCTGCATAAAGTGCCTCGGCGAAGGCCACCAGATGCAATTGTGCATCCATTGTTCTGGACTAATGGCCAGAGCTAGTTGAGATAGAGGCAACAGACTCAAAATCTTATACAAGAAGTCCCTGCAACCAGCGGCTCTGGGCAAGCCAACTGCTCATGACAAGGCTAAGGGTGAGGACTCTAAGCATCCCCCAGCTTCTAAAGGCTCTCCCACTAGCGTGCTGGGTCCCTCTCCTTGCCCATTCCTGGTCTTTGGCACTGTCTTTGTGGGCTGCGCCAGAAAGGAAAACCATTTTGGGCTCTCCAGCACTGTGCCTGTTGGCACCAACCAAGCAGGCGCACTCTGTGCCGAAGTGCAAGCATACTGCATCGATATCGTCAGCACCAGAGGTGCCAGCACTTCTGGTAGCACCATCAAGCCCATCGGTGGCTATGGCCTGGCAGACTAGACCAGCAACAGTGTCTGCCCCTTCTCTGATGTTGACACCTGCACGTAATGTGGCAGCATTAATTTTTTCCAGAACCAGGGACATCATGCAAGACCAGGGCTGACACCCCTCCCCGCTTTCAAGCATCAGGGGATCTGGGTTGGCACCATCACAAATGCATTGCCTCTACTGCACCCTTTATGCCTCAAGATTTGGCACTGAAGCGCCTGCGGTCGACATCAGCACTGACCGAACAGCAGCCCAGCGTGGCACTGTCTTATCGGCACCACTGATTGCTCGAGGCTGGCAGCGTCTCTGTGTCTCTTGCGCCGCTTGGCATTGTGCTGCTGCTCTGGCATCAAGCCTTCAACGCTGGGTGCACGGTCAGACGGTGCCAGTGCGTTCTCTTTCCAACACTCCAGCCTGATGCATCCTTGGTAGATGTCCTACTTGTGCTGGCTACCATGCCATGCCACCTTCTTCATAGTTTGCCCACCACTACTCGCAATAAGAGCAGCAGTGGCCTTCTTGGCATGGGGTGTTGTGGCACTGGCACACTTAGTTGGCAACATCATCTATATCAGAAACAAGACCACCCTCACCTCACCCATCCAAGGCACTGTTTCAGCCATTGGGGAATCCCAACAATGAGGAATCCCTGTCAGAAGGGGTAGCGGGGGGCGGCGCCACCTTCCCTCTCCTTCCCTCTTCTCTGATGCAGCAGCGCTCACCTTGTCACCTCCCTTGATGGATGACACAAGACCTTTTTTGACAAGTGGCCCAGTCATTGGACAAAGACATGCAGGAAGTCCTAGTAAAGCAGTATCAGCTCTTGCATACGGTGTAGCCCCTGTCCTCCTCTAGGGTGGCATTGCCCATGGATAAGGCTATAATAGAAGCAACCACGGTGCTGTTAGAAACCCTGACATCCATTACCCCTGCCAGCAAATGAGCAGACAAGAAGTACTTTGTCTTGTCCAAGGACACCAAAGTTTTTTTACTCATCTACACCCCAACTAGCTGATGGTGGATGCAGTCCATAATAAGATTCAGTCATTCCATTCCACCCCACAAGACAAGGTCAGCAAGAAGTGAGACATTATGGGCTAAAAGATTTATTCCTCTGGCACCCTTCCCCTTGGTGCCGCAAACTATACAGCCATGTTGGTGGATTATGATTTTCAGAATTACTCCAAAATACATGAGCTGGTCCCAATGTTACCTGAACATCAGTTCCAAATGTTATCAGGTGTCATCAAAGAAGGCCATGCATTTGGCCATGGACATAGCTGACACAGCAGCTTGTGTCACTGTGGCGCGTCTGCTGGCCAAGCACCTCCCTGGTCCTTGGCATCAGAGGTGTCCAGTTATTCTTTGAGTGGTTGCCCATGTGCATTCCAATACAGGTTTGCGTGCCCACATATGCCCCGTTGCCGAAAGTCTTTTCCCTTAGCCAGTAGCTGTAGGTTCGATGAGGTGCTCTCTGAATTGATGCCCTCATGGCAACCAATATATACACTTTCTGACCCATTCCCCACTGTTCCTTCTCACCATGGAGACAGGTGTTAGAACTCCCTCTTGTTCGTGCAAGCAGCCATTTCACTTCTGGTAGCTTAGCTTATCTGTACATAACAATTATTCACAGTTTGCTATTTAGATAAAACAAAACAACAGAAATGCAGCACTTTAAAGACTAACAAAATGATTTATTCCGTGATGAGCTTTTGTGGAACAGATCCACTTCTTCAGATCAATCTCATTTCTAATACAGACTGACAAAAGTACAGAGGACAAAAAAAAATTGCAATAAAAACTGACACGAGGGATGAGGGGTGGGGGAAATGTTAATTGTCCTGCCTGAGATAATTACGAGCATCAGAGGAACGGACGTAATGCATGAGGTAATTGATGTCTCTGTTCATACCACGTGTTAATGTGTCAAATTTGAATATGAATTCCAACTCACAGATTTCTTGCTCTGATTTGTTTTTAAATTTTTTGCTCTGGGACACATGTTCTCAGGTCTTTGACATAATGGCCAGCTCCACTGGAGTATTCACTGACCGGCTTATGTGTATTGAGTTTCTTGATGCCTGCTCTATGTCCATTTATTCTTTGGCGAAGGTTTTGCCCAGTCTGTCCAACATACAGTGTCAGGGCATTATTGGCACATAATGGCATGTATAATGTTGCTTGAAGTGCACGAGAAAGTGCCTTTGATTTTGTAACTTATATGGTTAGGTCCAATGATGGTATTCCCAGAATAAATATGTAGACAAGGTTGGCTAATTAGTGTTGTTAATAGTTCGTTCTTGTACATAGTTGTCGGGCCTGGGTTGGGAGGTGGGTTCCCCTATGTCACAGCCCTGGCACCGAGGGGTGTCAGGGTTTCTAGGCTTTAAGGCCTGTGGAGAGTGTGGAAGCACGTGCTGTAGAGTGATCCCCCCCCTCAGCCTGTTCACAGTGCTTGGGTGAGAGCTGCCAGGGGGGTCGCTGCTCTATTTGTAGAAGTTTTAAACCAAGGACTCCAAAGGAAAGGGCGCAGTTCCTGAAAGTCCTCAATGTAGTGGTTCCCAAACTTTTCAGTATCACAACCCCCCTTTTGATTTTTGAGAGACCCTCATGCCCCCACCTCTTCATCATCCAACCCCCCTTTTAACAAAAAAATTCAATTCGTAATTTAAAATAAGCACAAAAACTTTGATATAAAAATGTTGCCTGAGCCCTGTGCCAGCCACCAGAGCTGCCCTCCACCAGCTGCCTGCCTGCATGAGCTCTGTAGTGCCAGAGCTGCCCATCCATACCCACACTGCTGGGGCCAGCTGCCCACTCTCCATCTGCCAGGGCCAACCAGCCACCCCAGTATCCCGAGCCCTGCACTGTTTGGGCCAGCTGCCAGCCCGAGCCCCACGTTGCCAGGGCCAGCTACCTGAGCCCCACAGTGCTGGAGCTAGACAGCCACCCACCCACCAGCTGCCCAAACTCCATGCTGCCAGGGCCAGCCACCTGCCCGCTAGCCTGAGCCCTGCAATGCTAGGGCCAGCCACCCAAGTCTCACGAGCCCCGCTAGCCTGCCCCATGAGCCCCACCACCCAAGCCCCTCACCTCCTTTCCCCCAAAGCCAGGCACCACCAGCCCCACCCCCATCTAACCCTATCCTCCTTCCCATCACCTCCCCAACCCCCACACTCACCTTTGTAGCAGGCAGCTTGCTCCACGTAGAGCTTCGCTGGCTGTGTGCTTTTTATGGCATCTGCACTGGGTCACCCACGTAAAATGACAGGGGCTGCAGAGCAGGAAGTAAAGGCTGGCTTTTTCTTTGGGTGGGAGAAATAATGAGGGGCTGGGTCACCTTGCTCCCCCTCTCCTCAGAAGTTTTTCATGCCCCTCCGCCCAGGTTGGGAAACCATATCTTAATGGAAGCTGCATTTCAGCTAGAGTGATCCCCCATCAGTGGGACTGAGTAGGGGATCCTTGGTGTGGAGTGCACTGGCGGCACTGAGTGCAATGTTGGCACTGGTGAAGGCCAGAGGGGCTCGGCACTGGGGTGATGGGCTGGCACCACACCCATCCAAGCAGCATAGATCGCAGTCTTCAGTTCCCCGTAAGTGGAAGAAGCGTTATAGGGCCTGGTACCCTGCGGTGCCGCGAAGGATTGACGAGTCTGAGATGTTGACAGTTGAACAGCACTGGGGCGTGCTTCAGAGGACTGAGCACTGATGCTGATTCAAAGGTCTAGCCCTCACTTGCCTGAGCTGCCTTTGATGCTAGAGTTGTTCTGGACAGTGCAGAGTCTCCTGAGGATCAAGGTGCCTTTCTCACCTCCATCACGGAGCAAGCTGATTGTGCTGGCACCATCTTTGACACCTGCGGTTCAGACAACTGTGATGCTAATGCAGACACTGGCCCAGTCAGGGCTGAGACAGGTGCCTACCCGTCAGGAACCTCGCTGGTCCTTGACGTCAGGATTGGAATCGGACTCCTACCTTTCAGAGCAGGACGCCACCAGGAACAGGAGTGGCCATTCCTCATCCTGTTGGAGCCAACACCCCACAGAGACAGAGCCAACCTCCACAATGGCTCTTTTGAATTCTGTGGATGTTCCATGAGTCCCAGGGTCAATTTCTTAGACCACACTCAAAAGGCCCTGTTGCTGTTGGTGGTGGTGGGGGCTCCCTGGTACCATGTGCAGCACATTCAGCTGCACTGGGAGCACCCCCTCAGGAGCAACGACAGACCAATTGCCTCTGGGAGATAGATCTGTCTCAGGGGCATCCCTAGTCACGGTATCGACCTCAACTGACTTGGTGCTGGCTTCATTATTGCTGATGCCTCCATCTTCAGTGGCATATATGTGGGCCCTGTCGGTGTCGGTGGCCTTGGTGCCTCTCCCAGGTGTGTCATCTTCGGCATCACCTCAGGTGGACTCTACGGTTCTTGCGACTCAGTTGTTTCCTCCACCATTGGTGGTGGGCGTGGACCTTTCAGGGACCATGGACCCAAGTTGTTTGGGGCAGGCTGGCACCTCTTCATCGTTCTCCCTGGATGAAGCAGTGATGGGTTCCTCTGTTTCTCTAGTGTTAGATCATGGTTGAGCTCTGCAGCAGCAACTGCTTCGTAGGGTGTCCAAGCGGAGGAGGTTAAGGATGAGGCAGACCCTATGACAGACATTTTATCCACAGGACCTTCTAGAGTGGCTTTGCCTATCATAAATACAAAAGCCCAAAGGCCAAAACCCATGTGGAAGGTGCCAGCGTCTGTCCAGCCAACCGCCAGAAGAAATGGAAGGTGATACTTTGTCCCTTCCAAAGTGAACAAACATCTGTTCGCCCACCCCAGTCCCAGCTTTTTAATTGATTGTGGACGCAACCAGCCGCAGGGAGTGGCAAGGTTTTCAGGAGCCTTCTCCCAAAAATAGAGAAGTCAAGAAATTGGACCTGAAGGGGAGAAAGTTTTATTCTATAGGGAGTTTACAGTTACGTATAGCAAACCAGCAGGCTCCGGTGAGCAGGTACTCCTTTAATACAGTGACTTCTCTGTCTAAATTCTCAGTGCCTGTGCCTTCGAATGCTAAACAAGAATTTACAGCAGTAGTGGAGGAAATTAAACTGATTTCTTTTGTGGCTCTCCAAGTCACCCTGGATGCTTTATGTGTTATGGCATCGGGGATTGCCATGATGTAGGGGATGTAGGTGCAGGTTTCCAGACTCTCTCAGGAGGTGCAGCAGACCATACAGGATCTGCCCTTTGAGGGACCCACTTTGTTTTCTATGAAAATGGACAAGAGGCTACATAGTCTAAGGGTGACCCTTTGGTTTCTGGGGCTCCATACCCCTTTGACCCAGCACAGGTACTTTGCCCCCCCACCCTCTTCTTAGGCAGTTCCAACAGCCACAACAGCCTAGAGACCACAATAGGAGATGGAGTTGCAGTGGCAGGAGGTGCTCCAGCCAGCCAGGGCAGAGACAACGGAAGCCCCCTGCTGGGCCTTAACTGAGCTTTTTTGACGGTACAGTCCGGCAGCTAGCTGCTGCAATGGGGCTTCTTCCCTTCTTCCCCCAGCTGTGGGACTGGAGTGCTTTTGATTTGCACTGAACTTGCGTTAATGTGAGTTAAGTACACATCTAAATCCTGCATGCCAGGGGATTACTGTATAGACATGTTAGTGACATTGCCAAAGTGGGTACTGCAGACTCTGTATTGGTGGCTAGATGCTTGGACAGCGTGTTCTGCAGTTTCCCTCAGACCTCCCCAACCTTCCCTGTAACCAATGCGTCAGACTTCAGGTGGGGGATGTATCTGGGAGAGTGCCAGACTCAAGCGTTCTGGGTCACATTGGACCTTGAGCTCCACGTCAAAGTGAGGGAGCTCAGGGCCTTCAGGTTCATGTGCGAGGTGTTTCAGGACAACCTAGCAGAGCATTGTGTGTCAGTGAGCAAGAACAACAACAGCAATGTGTTACATCAACAGGCGGGGGTGCATGCTCCTCTCCTGTGTCTCAAGGCCCCCAGACTTTGAGAGTTTTGCATTCAGCACCAAATTCTCCAACAAGCTCACTACTTACCAGGGGTCCACATAGCGGACCACCTCAGCAGGTCCTTTATGAGCTACTAATGGTCCATTCACCTGGACATGCTGCAATCAGTTGTCCAAATCTGGGGCTATCCCCAGGTGGACCTGTTCACCACGCACCTTAACGCAAAGTGCCTGATGTTTTGCTCTTACCAGAACCAGAGCTGGGACCCTGGGTAGACGCATTCAGCATGTCTTGGGCAGGCCTGCTTCTGTATGCATTTCCTTTGGGCCCACTTGTCCACAAGGTCCTCTTCAAAATTCGATCAGATCAGGTCTCGGTGATTCTGGTGGCCCCAGCATGGGCTAGGCAGTACTCTGTCCTCTTGGACCTGTCAGTGAGTGAACCAATAACATTCCTGTTACGCCCAGACCTGTTGACTCAAGACAAAGGGGCAGTTGCAGCATCCCAACTTTCTGTCCCTTTACCTCACAGCATGGAAGCTTCATGGCTGAGTGCCACGGAACTTTCCTGCTCAGAGACAGTGAAGAAGGTGCTCCTGAACAACAGGAAGCCTTCCATGAGAGCGTTTATCTGGTGAAGTGGATAAGGTTCACAATCCTGGCCATTGTAGGTTACCTGTGGCACCCGAGTGAGGAAGAGCTGGCCTTTTCCGCCACCAAAGTGCAGTTGGTGGCCATTTCTGCTTTTTCATTCTGGCCCAGACTTTTCATTGGTGTTCTTGGACCTGGTTGTTAAGAGATTTAAGAAAGTCCTGGAGAGTGTTAAGCCACCCTCATGGGACCTTAATTTGCTATTGTCTAAGCTTATGAGGGTGGGGGTACCCTTTGAACCCCTCATTCCCTGCTGTGTCTAAGATACAAAATTTTTCTGGTGTCCATTTCATTGACCAGGAGGTTGTCTGAATTCAGAGCTCTTAGGGTGGATCCACTCTATATGGTGTTCCACAAGGACAAGGTTAGACTGTGTCCCCCTCTGGCTTCCTACCGAAGGTGGTCTCTTCTTTTCATGTCAGTCAGGATACCTAATTACCAGTGTTCTATCCCAAACTACATGCCTTGCCGAGGAAGCAGAATTTGCTTACCTTTAGATGTCTGTAGCGCTTTGGCTTTTTACGTAGACAGGAACAAGATGTTTAGAAAGTCACAGCAACTCTTTGTTGCAGTGGTGGACAGGATGGAGGGCCTTCCAGTTTCCTCCCAGTGGATTTCCTTCTAGATAGTGGCTTGTATTAAGGCATGCTATAGGTTGGCGAGAGTTTCCCCTCCTTCAATCAGGGCACACTCTCTACAAGAGTGCAAGTGTTTTCAGTGACATTCCTGGCCCATGTCCCTATTCAGGAAATCTGTAGGGCAGTCATCTAGTCTTTAATACGTACATTTGTGGCTCATTATACAATCACAACACACTAGGGAGGATACTGCTGTTGGCAGAGCTGTATTACAATTGTTCCGGGGCTCCAACCCCACCTCCTTAATGTCATCTTGGAGTCACCTATATTGGAATGCACATGAGCAATCACTCAAAGAAAAGACAGTTACTTGTTTCTGTAACTGATGTTCTTTGAGGTGGGCTGCTCACGTCCATACCAAAACCCTCCCGTCTTTCTCCGGTGTTGGCATAGCCATCAAGAAGGAATTGAGCATGGAGCTGGTCAGGCAGTGCCTATATTGGTCGCCTTAATGGTGGCACTGCATTGACCCAACAGCTACTGGCTAGGGGGAAAAGACTTCCAGCAACTGGGCATGAGCTTGCATGCACACCTGCATTGGGATGGGCATGAGCAACATATCTCGAAGAACACTAGTTCTTCTTCGAGTGTCCCCGTGGGTGCTCCACATTAGGTGTCGGGCTCGCCCGGCGCCGCAGATCGGATCTTCCAAGCAGTTTCTGCCGGACCGCGCATGCGCCGGTGCGCGCCGCTCCCCCGCGCGCTCCCGGCCATGTGCGCGATCCGGTCCCCGCCAGTTCCTCTTAACCGCCGTCGGCTGCAGACGGAATCCAACTAGGCTAAGGCCAAGTAGTGTATTCAATGGCTTTATCTGTTTTTTCTTAAAGTTTTTTCAGGCACTTAGGCTACTATAAGCTAGCCGTTTGTTATTTTGTAAAAAAAAAAAAAAAACAAAAAAAAAAAAAAAAAACAACAACGAACAAGCTAGGAGAGGGACAGCTCAGCCAGTCCCAGTAACAAGCGCCGGAGGCCAGGAGCTAGGGCTATCAGCCCTCCGGCTAAGGCAGACCATCGGACGGGGAAAACGGCACAAAGAAGGTGCTAAGTACCCACTTAAAAACACAAAGACTCACCAACAATGTCCTCTTCAGGCTTTAAAAAAAAAAAAAAAAAAAAAAAAAAATGCTGCTTCTTGACAAGGCCCTCCAGCCAGAAGTGCCGGAGCGGCCGCAGCAGGAGGGACCCTCCGGGGCCCTTAAAAGGAAAGCTGCCTCCCTCACTCCATCAGCGCAGAAACGGAGGAAAGTATCTCCAGCCCGATCCCTGCCGGCAGCAACAGCGAGCGGGACGGGAGGAGCAAGCAGCCCCCAGCCGCAGCAACAGCTGATCGGCGGCGGCACGGAGAGCCACGTGGAAGCGGCTCAGCCTCCAATACTCAGCCAGCCGCCCCGCACCGCAGGCAGGGCGGCGGCTAAGCAATCGCCGGTACTGGCGGCACCGCAGGCAGCGGCACCGACCCCCGGGGAACCGGCGGTGCAGAGCGCGCAGGCACGCAGCCTGCCGGCACCGGAGGACACCGCACATGCGGCATCGCCCTCGAGCGTGCCGAGCTCGGTGCAGACGGGGCCGGAATCCCCTGTATGCTCCCCAGCCCGATCCCTGCCGGCAGCAACAGCGAGCGGGACGGGAGGAGCGAGCAGCCCCCAGCCGCAGCAACAGCTGATCAGCGGCGGCACGGAGAGCCACGTGGAAGCAGCTCAGCCTCCGATAATCAGCCAGCCGCCCCGCACCGCAGGCAGGGCGGCGGCTAAACAAGCGCTGGTACCAGCGGCACCGCAGGCAGCGGCACCGACCCCTGGGGAACCGGCGGTGCAGAGCGCGCAGGCACGTAGCCTGCCGGCACTGGAGGACACCGCACGTGCGGCACCGCCCTTGAGCGTGCCGAGCTCGGTGCGGACGCCGGAATGCCCTGTATGCCCCCCAGCCCGATCCCTGCCGGCAGCAACAACGAGCGGGACGGGAGGAGCGAGCAGCCCCCAGCCGCAGCAACAGCTGATCGGCGGCGGCACGGAGAGCCACGTGCAAGCGGCTCACCCTTCGATAATCAGCCAGCCGCCCCGCTCCGCAGGCAGGGCGGCGGCTAAACAAGCGCCGGTACCACCGACCCCTGGAAAACCGGCGGTGCAGAGCGCGCAGGCACGCAGCCTGCCGGCACCGAAGGACACCGCACATGCGGCACCGACTTCGAGTGTGCCGAGCTCGGTGCGGACGTGGCCGGGATCCCCTGTATGTCAGGGGCGGAGTTACCTCCTCAAGGGAGGGGGAAGACTGCACACAAGAGGAGGCATTGCAGCCCCTCTCCGCACAGGGCTGTGTAGTTGCTTTCTCACAGCCCTCCGCTATGTTGCAGACTCCAACTAGAAGGCAGGGGTCCCCCCCCTCCTTGGCCTACCCAGAGCCCCCTTCTCCATTTCTGCAACCAGCCTCACCCTGGCTGGGACCACCTCCACCCTTCCTGGGATTTGAACCGCTGGACTATTAGGCAAAGTCGCTCTCTCCAGGGTCTCGACGGTCTCCCTCCCCCAGACGCAAAGGGTATCCACCAAGGGAGTGGTCTAGGTCACCTTCCCAAGACCAGTGCTTATACTGCCGTGGTCGCCCCTACCACGCAGGGCATAGACACCATCGGCAATCTACTAGGGAAAGATCCCTACGAACGATCTCGTACCCCCAAGGGCAATTGTGACCGGGGACAGAGACTTAAGCATCTCAGGGGGGACTGGTTATGGAACCCTGAGATTTTTCCTCGCACACCTCTAGTGAGAGGGTGTACCATCATCAGCAGGAACCGGAAGGGTCCAGAAAGACGTACCCCAGCGGTTCCTCGCTTTCCTCCCCGGATGAGGCTACGGCCCCGGGGGGCGTCCATCCTCCGGACGATCTCAAACAGTTCCAAGAGCTGTTTTACGAGGGTGGCCTTCACGCAAGGCTTCCAGACAGCAAAGGTGCAAGAGCAACACCATAAGCTCCTCAAAAATCTGAGACCTCCGGCCTCCTCCAAAATAGCAATACCGCTGATGACGCAATCTTGGAGCCTGCCACTATGATATGGCAGACTCCTGCGACTATTCCGCCTGTCCACAAAAGAGCGAAAAAAAAAAACTTCGTGCCCACGAAGGGCATGGAGTTCCTGTTCAGCCACCCACAACCAAATTCTTTGGTGGCGGAGTCGTCGCAACGTGGGGGAATAAACAAACATGCCAAAAAGCTAGAGCTGTTGGGCAGAAAGGTCTACTCCTCCTCCACGCTACTGTTGCCAATGGCAAATTACGCAGCGCATCTAGCGAACCATAATTTCAACAACCACATTAGGTTGACCTCCCTCATGGACTCGCTTCCAGAGGGCACGAAACCAGTGCTCAAGGCCATCATCCGACCATTTTATAACCAGTGGCAAAGGATCACCACAGACACATGGGTGCTGGAGATCATAGCCACGGGGTACGCCATCCCCTCCCAGTTGCTCCCACCGCCATGACCTCCACCCGGGGCCCCACCTCCAGGAGACCTCCCATGTAGCGAGGCTCAAGCAGGAGGTAGACCATCTCATGCTCGTAGGGGCAGTGGAAAGAGTGCCGGAGCAACTGCAAGGGAGAGGGTTCTACTCGAGGTACTTCCTCACGGGGAGGTCCATCTTAGATTTTCGAGGCCTCACCGGTACCTGCGCAAGCAACGTTTTCGGATGATCACAAACGCCTCCATCCTTACGGCACTAGACGATGGAGATTGGTTCGCAGCCCTCGACTTACAAGGTCCTACCGTTTGGGCTCTCCTCAGCCCCCAGAGTCTTCACCAAGACCTTGGCAGTGGTGTCAGCCTACCTGCACAGACAGGGGGTATTTATATTCCAGTATCTGAATGACTGCCTACTCAAAGGGGCCTCAAAGGAGGAGGTACTACGCATAATATGTGTCACAGCAGGCACGTTCTCTTCGCTCGGCCTGCTTATCAATCTGACAAAATCAAAGACAGACCCCACACAGGACATAGAGTTCGTAGGGGCACGCATAAATTCTATTACAGCGAGGGCGTATCTACCAGAGACTCGCTTTCGGGCCATCGGCTCCCTCGCGCAAGGCTTCACCTTCAGCCCTATGGTGCCGGTTCTGACGTGCTTACAGCCGCTGGGCCACATGGCAGCAGCAACGTTTCGTACAACAGAACGCCAGGTTACACATGCGCAGCATGCAGCATTGGCTGGCGAGCGTATACAAACCGGCAACACACACTGTTCACAGGATGGCGTCGCCCACAACGGAGGTGCGCAAATCCCTGCAATGGTGGGTAAACCCAGAGAACCTGCTAACAAGGGTACCCTTCCACCAACCACACGTATTGGTTTTTCTTACTACAGATGCCCCCCTCATAGGGTGGGGAGCACACATGGGCGAAGAGGTGACGCAAGGGCTGTGGTCCTCTATGGAGCAGTCACTGCACACAAATATACTGGAGCTCAAAGCAGTGTTCAACGCCTGCAGACACTTTCGAGACCAACTGAAAGGCAAGGTAGTCGGGATCAGTACAGACGATACCTCCACCATGTTTTATATAAATCGGCAAGGAGGAGCTCGGTCCCGTGCCTTATGTGTGAAGCAGTCCGGTTGTGGAACTGCTGCATCGCCAACAATGTAACCTTGAAAGCCTCGTACTTACCAGGCGCTCGCAATGTGAAGGCAGACCAGCTGAGCAGGCGTTTCGCACTCACGCACGAGTGGCAGATCCGTCCCGATCTGCTGCAACCGATTTTCCACGCATGGGGTTTTTCCCCAGATAGACCCTGTTTGCTACTCAGCACAACAAGAAGTGCCCACAATTCTGCTCCAGGGCAGGACTGGGACGGGGGTCCCTGAGGGATGCCTTCGCGATCTCATGGAGGGGCCCCCTGCTTTACGCTTTCCCTCCCACAGTGCTCATCCACAAAGTGTTGCAGAAAGCCAGGAGGGAAGGAACCTGAATGATCCCGATAGTCCCAACGTGGGATCGACAGCAATGGTTCCCCCTATTCCTGCGCATGTCGGACCGGCCACTGAGGTCCCCTCCGGTGGCGCGGGATCTGCTCACGCAAGCCCAGGGGTCCATAGTGCATCCGCACCCCCAAAGCCTGCGACTACGAACGTGGTTAATCCATGGCTCAGCTCCCTAGAGAGCACATGTACGGAGGAAGTGCAGCAAGTCCTAGAAAGTAGCAGGAGGACTTCCACCAGGAAGACCTTCAAGCAGAAATGGACTCGCTTTACGGCATGGTGTTCTACCAAACGGCTAGCCCCCTTTCGGTGCCTATGGCTGTGATATTAGAGTATTTACTGGACCTCAAGAGAGGAGGACTCTCGCTATCCTCGTTTCAGGTCCACCTGGCCGCCATTTTGGTGTTCAGACACGAAGAGGAAGGGCACACGGTGTTCGCCCATCCCATGGTTACCAGGTTCTTCAAAGGGCTGGTAAGCCTATACCCCCCTCAGAAACCGCTTCCACCTCTGTGGAACTCGGACCTGGTGCTTAATGCGAAAAGGGGACCACCGTTTGAGCCTTTGGCCACGGTTTCCCTCCGCCTCCTTATGATGAAGACGACCTTTCTTCTCGCAATCACGTCAGCTCGCAGGGTGAGCGAGCTTGAGGCAGTTATGGCAACGCCGCCCTGCGCTGTTTTTCCAAGGAGGCGGTAACCATACGGCTGCATCCAGCCTTTGTTCCTAAAGTTTCTTTCCGAGTTTCATACTAACGAACCTATTGTTTACCCTTGTTTATCCAAAGCCTCATAACTCTAACAAAGAGGTGCGCCTACACCTCCTGGACGTGAGCAGGCGCTAGCTTTCTATATGGACAGGACCAAGTCCTTCCGGAGAACGGATAGGCTCCTAGTCTCTATCGCTCCCAAATCAAAAGGAGAATGTCTCTCTTCGCAGAGAATCTCTAAGCACATCGTATCTTGCATAAAAATGTGCTACAAACTCAAAAAGACTCCTTTACTGGCCACGCCCAGGGCTCATTCCACTAGGGCGGTGGCAGCATCAACAGTCTTTTTTCAAGGGCGTTGCGCTAAAAGACATTTGCAGAGTGGCGACCTGGTCATCCTGTGACACCTTCGCCAAACATTACGCCCTTCACAGGGTATTCCAAGAGGATACCCGTCTCTTGGCAGCGGTCCTCTCGGGGACAAGCTGCACATAATCCGATTACCCACCTCCTATCTTGGGTTACTGCTGGGTAGTCACCTAATGTGGAGCACCCACGGGGACACTCGAAGAAGAAAGAAAGGTTACTCACCGTAGTAACGGTGGTTCTTCGAGATGTGTCCCCGTGGGTGCTCCACTACCCGCCCATCCTCCCCGCTCCGGATCTCTGTTTAGTGTTTTGCAGGAGCATCCGAGGCGGTTGGTCAAGGAACTGGCGGGGACCGGATCGCGCACATGGCCGGGAGCGCGCGGGGGAGCGGCGCGCACCGGCGCATGCGCGGTCCGGCAGAAACTGCTTGGAAGATCCGATCTGCGGCGCCGGGCGAGCCCGACACCTAATGTGGAGCACCCACGGGGACACATCTCGAAGAACCACCGTTACTACGGTGAGTAACCTTTCTTTACGGACACAGGTAACTGTCTTTTCTTTGTGTATTCTCACTTTCCAAGTGAATGGTCAGCGGTTTAGTTTAAGATTTGTAGGCTACGGTGATATCTTATTCTGAAAATCTTTAACACATTTTTGACACTAGATAAATATCAGTAACTGACTAGGCTATTAAAAGGTCCTTTCTGGGATCCTCCATGGAATTCTGTCTGGTTTCTTTAAATATTTTTCTGTAATATATGCTTTTTCTTTGGTAGACATTCCTTTATATATTTGACTTTCGGAAATGGAGACCCATAGCATGCACTCAGAAAATGAACACTACTTTCAGATAATTTTGAATTTGTATATATTTAATTTCCCTTCATGTATATTAAAAAGTGCATAGCCACATCTTTTCCAGTTATGTGATGATGATATGACAAATGAGATGTACTTTAAATTTGTACTAATTCATGAGTATGAAAAAGTTGAAGAAAATTCTGTTTGTTTATTTTTAACCAGGTGGAAAACTTCACTGTATCTTTCTCGGATGGCAGAGTATTTTGTTATTTGATTCATCATTATCATCCATGTTATGTGCCTTTGGAAGCTGTATCTCAGCGGACCACTCAAACAGTAGAATGTACAAGAACTGGTACAGTAGTACTAAATTCTTCCTCTGAATCTGATACATCTCTGAATGTGTTGGATGGAACATTCGACCAAAGTGAGTCATTCTTAAATGTAAGGTTTAATATTGGATTAAGTTTTAAAAAAAATACTCTTAACAATACTCTTGATCTCATTAACAAATATGATTATATTTTTTGCTTCTGTCATAAAGCTATAACTACCTCAGTCCTCTATAAGGAACTTCTGGACAATGAAAAGAGTAATTTTCAGTTAATTAATACTGCAGTTTCTGACCTGGGTGGAATACCAGCTATGATTCATCATTCTGATATGTCAAATACAATTCCTGATGAAAAGGTAAAAGAGGTTTTTTATATTTCATATAAGGTGTCATAATCTCCTTGAGAATCCTAACTTACTGTTTTCTTTCATATATATTTTTTTAGGTTGTTATTACCTATCTGTCGTTTCTGTGTTCACGGCTTCTAGATCTTCGAAAAGAGACTCGAGCTGCTCGTCTAATTCAGTCAGCTTGGAGGAAATACAAACTGAAAGCAGAGCTAAAGCTCCATCAGGTATTTTTTATTAAGCACTTTGCTCTTTTGTGACATGCAGGTTGAATATCTCTAATCCAGAACACTCTCATCTGGCAAACTCCGTAATCCGGAATGAATTTAGTTATCCAATATGACCACTTATCATGGGTTGGCCAAGTTTCACGTGGTCCTCTAAAGTTAGTTTACAGCCACCAGGCCTGGCTCTCACTTTTCTGTGCTGTTACTTAGCTGTAATATACCCCTAAATGTCTTCTAAAAACCCAGGAAGCAATGGAAGTGTTGATAATGTGCTAGAAAATATTGACCTCCCATCTTCTGAAAAATTCTCTCATATGGCAACAGGTCCCAAGGGTGCTGGATGAGAGCAATTCAACATATAGTAGTAATCAATCTTTGTTTGTGATACAGTGGGGGATACAGAATCAACAAAATAGTGAAGGAATAGTCCCTCAGAGAATGGTATATGAAGTCCTTTTAAAAAAAAAAAAAAAAAGAGAGAGAGAGCGAGAGCTTTACAGTCCTTGTCCAAAGTCAGGGCCTAGGTGGCTTTACTTCCCGTTATGAAGAACACATTTCTTATTTTAAATTGTAAAGTTGTAACATTTAATATGAAAAGAATGCCATGTTTGAGCTTGGTCTAATGCCACTGTGCAAAGTGTGGGATACGACACACAACTTCACCAATGCATGCCAACTGGAAATTTTAGCAATCTTGTATTCTGTTCCTGGCTTTTTGCAGGGATTTGTGGCAAGTTTATATGTCTATTTTTAAATCTACAAGACTGCATTTAACATTGCCAAACAACTTGGCACCTGTCTAAAATTTTAATCCGAGTATTTAAAAGTGAAATGTAGCTGAGTAAATTCAAAGCTGCATGATTTCACCATACTTTATCAGTACATGTGTAGCATAACATTTTTCCTCTTTGAGTCGTGTCCCAATTGGTGCTCCACTCTAAAGGGTATGTCTACACAGCAAAGTTGTCTCAAAATAATGGCCATTATTTCAAAATAACTTTGCAAGCGTCTACACTACACAGCTGCTATTTTGAAAGAGCAGACAGGATTTTGAAATTGGTAAACCTCATTTTATGAAGAATAGTGCCTATTTTGAAATAGGTATTTCAAAATAGGGGCTGTAAAGACAGGGAATAGGGGCTCTTTCATCTGTAGAGCAATAATAATAATAAGCTGTAGAGCAATGGGACACACTATTATGAAGTGGGCTCTGTTGTGTCTGGAGGCTCTATTTCAAAATAATGCTCAGCTATTTCAAAATACAGTTCATGTGTAGCAGTCTGATTTTAACATTGGCTATTCTGGAAAATCTCTTCCAGAGTAGCTTATTTCGAAATAACACTGCTGTGTAGAAATACAATAACTGGGCTTACGTCCTTATGCAACTGATGAGAGCATTAATAGCAGTGTCTTAAGCACACTCATATGCTGTCTAGTGACAGAGTAAGCCATGCTAGTCTATACACTATAAAAACAAAAAGCAGTCAAGTAGCACTTCAAAGACTAGCAAAATAGTTTATTAGGTGAGCTTTCGTGGGACAGACCCACTTCTTCAGCCCATATCCAGACCAGAACAGACTCAATATTTAAGACACAGAGAACCAAAAACAGTAAGCAAGGAGGACAAATCAGAGAAAGATAATCAAGAGATTATTGAGTCAAGCTGACTCAATCTAATTCTTGATCTCCCCCCCCCACTCTCTGATTTGCTCACCTTGATTATCTTTCTCTGATTTGTCCTCCTTGCTTACTGTTTTTGGTTCTCTGTGCCTTAAATATTGAGTCTGTTCTGGTCTGGATATGGTCTGAAGAAGTGGGTCTGTCCCACGAAAGCTCACCTAATAAACTATTTTGCTAGTCTTTAAAGTGCTACTTGACTGCTTTTTGTTTTCATATGCTGTCTGTTGTAGTGCTACCCTTGCGTGATGTACCAACAGCATGCCTCTGGAGCCTTGCCCATCTGGCACACCCTTACTCCTATGATATAAGGGATGGAAAGTGGAAGTGTCTTGTTCTTCTTCGAGTGGCCCACATGGGTGCTCCATATTAGGTGTCGGGCTCGCCCCGGCGCCGCAGATTGGAAATTCTCAAGCTGTATCTCGTCAGGTCGCGCATGCGCCAATGCGCGCCAGTCCTTTGTGCACTTTCAGTCACGTGTGCAATCCAGTCCACGCCAGTTCCTCTCAACTGCCAGCGGCTACAGACGGAATTTGCTTCAGCTCCAACGCCTAAGACCGATAAATACGTTATTAGTACCATTATCATTTGTTCTTGCTAAATTCGTTCCTTACAAACCGTTTTAAAGTTTTTCTTCTGTATATAGTTTTAAAAAAAAATGAAAAAGTAAAACAAGAGAGAGAAGGGGCAGCTGCCTCTATGGCCTGCTTATCTCTACAGACTGTTGAACCTTATCTGTTTCTAGTAGCTGCTAAGTACCTTGTTAAAGTTACAACTTAAGTACTTCTGAGAAGATGTGTGTGTTGGTGGGGTGGGGGTTAAGAAATGCCTCTAGAGCTGCAAAGCTATGCCTGCCTCTGCCAACCATAGCAAATGTATTCGCTGTCTGGGAGAGACCCATGTCCCACAAAAATGTCCTCACTGCTCTAAGCTGACAGCCAGAGTGAGAGAGGACAGGGAAATGAGGCTGAAAATGATTTTATTTGACAAGGTTCTTCAGCCTGAGCCATCGGAGGCATCCTAAGGGGAAGGGCCCTCAGGGTCGCATAAGAGGAAGGCAACCTCTCTGACCTCCTCGGCCCATAAGAAAAAGAAAACATCCCCTTACTCAATCCTTGCTGGTACTACCTGCGAGCAGGAAGAATGAAGCACAGGGCCTGGAAGCGCTTGCTGTCAAGGGCAGCGCAAAGGCCACAGAACATAAGACAGTGTCTGGGGTTCAGACTGGCAAAGATCCGGCACCAAAGACCCTGCAGGCACTGAAGCAGCAGGCACTGGAGGCCACAGCACCGAGGCTCCCAGCACCAAGAGCACCAGAACTGGGCACACCGGCATGGGGTCCGACGGTGCCAGAGGTCGCTGCCTTTGTGGAACCACTGGCAGAGGTACCGGGCATGGCACTGACGACACCGACACCCGCACCAAGATCTCAGGCACCGGATGCATCGGCACCGACCAAGCAACCACACAAATCAGGCAAGGCAAGGTCTAAGACCCAGCACCGAAGTCCATCGCTGGACCTTATCATGCCAGTCTTGCCCTGCTCTCTTCCCAAGGTGTGCATCCTGGAGCGGCTGTTAACACTGCCATCCTCCTTCCTAAGGCCTCCATCTCCACTTTTACAACCACCTTCTTCCTGGCTCAGGCACCTCTCGCCGGTTGCCTCAAAGGAGCTGCATAGACATTTCTATAGAGCCTCTCCTCTGATGTCCACATCATCCAGGAGAACACTCCTCTTGGCACTATATGTACAGACATCACTCACGTTCCAGATCTTCATCACCAAGTCCATGCCCTTGCAACTACAGTCACTCATATCATTGCGAACATCACCGGCACCGGAGCTCAAGGTCAAGGGATAGATCCCCGTTCCAATCTTTGTTGTACAGACATTTCTCACCCCTTCCCTTAAAAAGAGCATATGTCTTTCCTCCAGGGATGGGTCCAGAGTCTACCATAGACCTCTCCCTGGAATCCTTAAGAGAGCGGACACAGGAGGTGTCCGTGGAACAGGTGGAAGCATATCATGCCAGCGCCTCTTCATCCTCCCCAGATGAAGCGGTCATTCCAGGAGGTATATCTCCCCCAGACCATCGCAAGCCATTTCAAGAACTCTTTGAAAGGGTAGCACAGTCCCAAAACATACAGATCGCGGAGGTGCAGGAAAAGCAACATAAACTCCTCAAAAACCTAAGATCTCCTACATCATCTAAAATTATCATCCTGCTAGATGAGGCCATCGCGAAGGCTGCCACAAACATCTGGCAGACCCCAGCCTCTATTCCACCAACTGACAAGCAGGCGGACAAAACGTACTGTGCCCCATCCAGGGGGATGGAGTTCTTGTTAAACCACCCCCAACCAAACTCCCTCATGGTGGAGTCCTCTCAGCACAGATCAAAGACACCACAATACCAATCCACGGGGAATGCTAAGGATGCAAAGAAACTGGACTTATTTGGAAGGAAGGTATATTCTCCCTCCACCCTACTGTTGCACATGCCAACTATGCCGCCCATTTATCCAACCACAATTTTGACATCTATACAAGACTTACCTCACTCATGGACTTCCTCCCTGATGATAAGAAACTGGTCTTCAGGGTGATAGTCCAGGAAGGCTACACGGCCTCTCGAACAGGTGTCCAGATTGCCTTAGATGTGGTGGACACAGCAGCACTCTCTACAGCCACTGCAGTGGTGATGCGCAGAGAGTCGTGGCTCCAAACATCTGGCATCCCCAAGGATCTGCAAACAAAAATCATAGACCTCCCATTCGACAGAGAAAAGTTGTTTGCTGACTCAGTCCTACACTCCAACAAGGACTCGAGAACCATGCTCAGAACGATGGGAATGTACACCCCTCCTTACAGGAGGAAAAGATTCTACCCACAACAAAGACATTACACCTACCAATCCCAGCGCCCACAATACCAGTAAGGCTACAATCAAGAGCGCCACCACCACCAACAGCAAAGGCCACCTAGGCAGTGCCCCAGCAAGGCCGTATGTCGGTGGCACAGACTCCTAGGCAGCAAGTTTGACTGCTATGTTGTGGACTGCGACACCACGAACATCCTTCAGTGCCATTCACATCATATGTTCCACCACAGACACAGACCATTCTACTGTCAATGGGAAAGTATCACCGCAGACAAATGCGTATTGGAAATTTGTTGCTATGGGGTACACTGTCCCATTTTGATCCATGCCCCCGCCAAAACCCCCTACCCAGTCCTGCTTCAGGGACCCCTCTCACGAGATGATGTTAAAGCAGGAGGTAGACTACCTCATATCCATAGGGGCGGTGGAAAGAGTCCTGGATGAGTTTCAAGGGAGAGGTTTTTACTCCTGATTATTTTCTCACGGAGAGGAAAACAGAAGGCTGGAGACCAATCCTGGACCTATGGGCTCTCAGTCATTATCTCTGCAAATAGCGTTTCAAGATGACCACAATCTCTTCCATAGTCACCGCACTGGACAATGGAGACTAGTTCGCAGCCCTCTACTTACAAGATGCTTATTTTCACATAATGATCCACCCAGCACACAGGCACTTTCTCTGCTTCACAGTGGACACAGGGCACTTCCAGTACAGAGTCCTCCTCTTTGGCCTTTCTTCAGCGCCCAGGGTCTTTACCAAGACACTCTGTAGTGTCAGCTTACCTGTATCGGCAGGATGTATTCTTCTTTCCCTATCTGGATGACTGCGTACTGAAAGGTGTCTCATGGGCAGATGTTCTGTGCATGATAGACATTGCCACAAAGACTTCTCTCGCTGGGCCTAGTCACCAACTTCCAAAAGTCAATGATGGAGCCCACACAAGACATAGAATTCTTAAGAGCATGCCTAGACTCTATTACATGGAGGGTGTATCTGCCCCATGCACGTTTTCATGCCATCCGGTCCTTGGTGCAGGTGCTGATGTACAGACCCACAGTGCCAGTCCTAAACTGCTTGCAGCTATGGGGACACATGGCCGCCATCACGTTCATGGTGCAGAACACCAGACTACATATTTGATACCTTCAGCATGGTTGGCAACGGTGTACAGGCCAAGGATACATGCCATGCACAAAAAGGTATCACCCCCAACGGAGGTGCGAAAGTTTCTGGCATGGTGAGCAGACCCCAAGAATTTGCTATCAGGGTGCCCTTTTACCAACTGCAAATCGCGGTTTTTTTCACGACAGATGCCTCCCACATTGGATGGGGGGCACACATGGAAAGCAAATCAACACAAGGGCGATGGTCCCCCACAGAGATGGCAATGCACATAAATGTACTGGAGCTACAGGCGGTGTTCAATGCATGGAGGCACTTCCACAAATACCTGCGGAACAAGGTAGTCAGGGTCAATACTGACAACATTTCCAGAATGTATTATATCGATTGCCAAGGCAGAGCCGGATCCTGCACGTTATATGCAGAAGCAGTCTGACTGTATAAAATTGGTGCATTGCAAACAACATAATCTTAATAGCCTCTTACTTACCTGGTATCCACAATGCAAGGGCAAATCAGCTGAGCAGGCATTTTGCTCTCACGCACGAATGGGAGATCCGCTCCAATTTGCTTCACAGTATATTCGACATATAGGGGTTCCCTCAAGTCGACTTTTTTGCCACCTACATCTACAAGAAATGCCCTCAATACTGCTCCAGAGCGGGCATTGGACAGAACTCATTGGGGGAACGCCTTACTGCTCCCATGGAGGGGCCCCTGGCTGTATGCATTCCCTCCCACAATACTTATGCACAAGGTCCTTGAAAAGGCAAGGAGGGAGAAGGCACGCCAATACTTGTAGCCCCAATGTGAGACCGACAGCACTGGTTCCCTCTGCTGCTACACGTCATGCTGCCCACCACTCCCCCTCCCAATCGTACCGAACCTCCTCATGCAAAACCAAGGGACCATAAGACACCCTCATCCTCGAATGCTCTTCCTCAAAGCATGGCTAATCCCTGGCTCAGTGCTCAACAGAGAACATGCTCAGAAGGAGTAAAAGAGGTCCTAGAATGCAGTCGACAGACCTCTCCCAGGAAAGCTTATGCATACAAGTGGAAACACTTTACATCCTGGTGTCTGTCCAAACAATTAACTCCTCTAGAGGTCTCAGTTCCCACAATTTTGGAGTACTAACTGGATCTAAACAAGGCAGGCTCACTTTATCACCATTAAAGGTCCACCTTGCAGCTATATCGGCATTCTGACATACAGTGGATGGGTCAACTGTATTTGCCCATCCCATTATGGCGTGGTTTTTGAAGGGTCTTGCAAACTTATACACCTCGCAGAAACTATTATCACCTTCATGGAACTTAAATCTGGTCCTTGACATGCTGTCTAGACCACCCTTCGAACCATTGGCCACCGTCTCCCTCCAACTCCTTACCATTTAAAAACTACCTTTCTTCTTGCGATTACATCAGCTCGCAGGGGGAGTGAGCTGGCAGCAATAATGGCAACGCCACCTTATGCAACTTTCTCGAAGGAAGCAGTGGTTCTGCACCTACACTCAGCATTCCTTCCAAAGATCTCCTCAGAGTTCCACATTAATGAGCCAATAGTTCTACCATCCTTCTACCCGAGACCGCATGCCTCGAGTAGGGAAATATGGCTGCATTCACTCGATGTGAAAAAGGGCACTAGCCTTTTACATAGACAGAACTAAACCCTTCCGAAAGATGGATAGGCTCCTGGTGTCTCTTGCATCCAGATCGGAAGGGGAAAAGACTATCATCACAAAGAATTTCAGATAACATTGTATACTGCATAAAAATGTGCTATGAGCTCCATAAGACCCCTCTGCCAGTTCCACCCAGGGCTCAATCTACTAGAGCGATGGCGGCCTCCCCAGCCTTCTTCAAAGGAGTCGTACTAAAGGACATCTGCAGAGCGGTGGGTCATCTTATGACACCTTTGCCAGACACTATGTGACTCGCCAGGTGTTGAAGAGGATACACGTCTATCAACAGCAGTCCTTTCTAGGGCAAGCTGCACATAAATCCGGTACCCACCTCCGTTCTTCCGGGATCGCTGCTGGGTAGTCACCTAATGCAGAGCACCCACGGGGACAACTCCAAAGAAGAAGAAAAAGACGTTACTCACTTGTGTAATAACGATGGTTCTTCGAGATGTGTCCCTGTGGGTGCTCCACTACCCACCAATTCCTCCCCACTTTGGAGTTCTGCTTTATATTTTTCAGGAGCACCCAGGGCGGTTGGTTGAATAACTGGCGTGGACTGGATCGCGCACGTGACCAAAAGATCACGAAGGACTGGCGCACGTCGGCACATGTGCAACCCAACAAGATACAGCTTGAAAAGCTCCGATCTGTGGCGCCGGGACGAGCCCGACACCTAAAGTGGAGCACCCACGAGGCCACATCTTGAAGAACCATCGTTACTACACAAGTAAGTAACCTCTCTATCTTTTTGGTAGAAAAGCATACATCTTGGCAACTTTGTAATTCTGTATTTCCAACTACCAAGCTCTCAAGGGCTGATAGAGTGGGGAGCACACGTAATTAGCCTGCTGACCACAAGGCAAATGGTCATCCATGGAGATATCCATTTCAGAACTGTCAGAAATGTCTGTATCCATTTCTTCAAACACAAAGATCATGACAGACAGCGTAGCATTACTTGTCAGGGGATTAAGAACAGGTTGACCTTGCTGTGTGCAGATGTGAAGAGGCTTTGGAATTGGTGCATCTTCCACAACATTTCTTTCCCCATAGTTTATGTCCTGGGCACACAAAACTCTACAGTGGTCATTTTCCATGGCAGATTCCCACATGACCATGAATGGGAGATACATCCAAGAGAACTTCATGATTTAATCAGGCAATGGAGAACACTGTCAACAAATCAATTGACCACTTACCTGAACAAGAAATGTCCACACTATAGTTCCAGATCTGGAATAGGATAGCAATCCGTTGGTTATGCTCTCTTCCTCTGATGGGATGAAGACCACCTCTGCATCTTCACTCATTTCCTCTATCGTTGAAGGTCCTAGTCAAAATTAAAACGGATAGAGCCCACATCATTCCACTGGCTGCTAGTTGGTCAAGTTGTGTACCCAACAACCTCCCTCCACTTTCCACACCTTTTCTCAAATAACAACCAACATGCCCTACATCTTAATTTGGAGGTTCCCCTCCTCAAAGCATGGCTCCTGCTTAATGCCCAAAAAAGATGTTTTTCAAGTTTGGTAGATGTGAATCTATTACACAAGTAGAAAGTCCTTTCCCAATGTACTTACTAGAAGTGGTAAAGGTTTTAGATTTGGTGCATGAATGAACAAATCTCCACAACATTTACAACTCTTCCACTTTATTGTAGACTATGCTTTGACCCTTACAAAAGGATTAGGGATAATCCATGAACTCTCTTAGGTCCATCTAACAGCCATAACCATTTCCCCCATCCTCTAGAGGGGTGCTCAGTGATGTCACAGCCAACCACTGAAAGATTCTTCAAACTCTTCCCTCAACCTGGATATTTAAACCCCATTTGGGACCTAAACTTGGTACTTAAAGGGCTAAATCTCCTTTTGAACTCTATTCACTAATGTGCCTATCAGTGAAAATGGTTTTCCTGATAGCATGTAGGAAATTAGGAGAGACAGCAGCTCTGGCCATCCCCCTTTTATGGAATTTTTTGTGGACTAGATTATGCTCTGCCTGTATACAAAATTCATGTGTTTCACATAAGTTAATTGATACATTTTTCAAACTTTACCCTAAGCCTCACAACAAAGAGGCTATACTACATACTTTAGATGTCAGAAGATGCCTGACCAGGATGAAGGCTTTCAGGAAGTTCCGTAAGCTTTTCCTTTCCATTGCAGAAAGATACAAGTGCTTAGCAATATCCTCCTAAAGGCTCTCGAAATGGATCCTGAGTTGCATCAGACAATGTTATCAAATTTGCAATATGAGCCTTCTAAATCCTATTTATACACAGTCCATGAAGTGGCTGCCCTCATACATTACCTTCAACATTGTCCCTATTTCAGAGATCTGTAAAATGGCAACATGGGTTTAAATCCACACTTTTGAAGAACACTATGCAGTCACTGGAGACTCTGCTGCTATCTTTGTTTCCACAATGCTGTCATCTGTAAGTGATCCATCTACAAAGTCCCAACTCCTCAGAAGCGGGGGACTGCATGGAGTCACCCACAGTGGAGTGTCTATAGGGACACTCCTTGACATTATCTTGTACGGTTACAATGGTTCTACAAGATGTCCCTCTATGAGTGCTGTGACAAAGTCCTGAGCAACTCTGTGTGGGTCCAGCGTTTTGTGGCATTTAAAGAATTGCTCAGAGGTGCTCTGCCTCCCAGTTTTACCAGGGTCTGGGCACAGCCCATTGATTGGGAAAAAAGGCAGATGTCATGCCCATCTTTAAAAAAGGAAAGAAGGACAATCCAGAGAACTATAGACAGGTCAGCCTTACCTCAGTCCTTGGGGGGAAAAAATAATGGAGGGGATCCTCAATGAATCCATTTTGGAGCACTTGGAAGAGGGGAAAGCAATCAAGAGTAGTCAACCTGGATTCACCAAGGGCAGGTCATGCCTGACCAATCTGATTAGCTCTGTCGACATGGTGAAGTTAGTGGATGTGGTATGCCTTAACTTTAGCAAGGCTTTTGATAGTCTCCTACAACATTCTTGCCCATAAGTTAAGGAGGTATGGATTGGATACATGGACTGTATGATGGATAGAAAGCTGGTTTGACGGACGGGTCCAACAGGTAGTGGTCAATGGCTCAGTGTCTGGTTGGCAGTCGGTTTCAAGTGGAGTGCCCCAAGGATCAGTTCTAGGGCCCATACTGTTCAACATCCCTATTAATCACCTGGATGAAGGGATGGATTGCACCCTCAGGAAATTTGCAGATGACACTCAGGTAAGTGGTCAGGTAGATACATTGGAGGGTAGGGATAGTTTCCAGAGTGACCTAGAGAAACTGGAGGATTGGGCCAAAAGAAACTTGAAGCACAACAAGAACAATTGCAGAGTCCTGCACTTGGGACAGAAGAATCCCAAGCACAGTTACAGCCTAGGGACTGAGTGGCTAAGTAGCAGTGCAGCAGAAAAGGACCTGTGGATGAGAGGCTGGATAAGAGTCAACAGTGTGCCCTTGTAGCCAAAAACGCTAATGGCCAGTGCGTTAGGAGAAGCATTGCCAGCAGATCTAGAGAAGTTGTTATTCCCCTCTACTCAGCACTGGTGAGGCCTCGTCACGAGTATTGTGCCCAGTTCTGTCACCTTTTGACAAATGTCTGAAAATAACAAAGTAGCTTTGCTAATTAACATGTATGTAACAAAATTAGAGAGATCTTGTTCTGATGCTGAAAAGCCCATGAAGTTTAATTGAAAATGTGTGCTTGAGGAAGGAAGAGAAACAAACTGAGAAGCTATCAAATGGATATTCTATATTTTTGCAACTAACACTCTTGTGACTTCATTTTCTTTCCAGAAAGGATGGAGGCATGCTTTGGATATCTTTTTGACTAAATTCTTAATGGAAATTTGTTTCTTACAGGAAAAAAACAAAGCTGCTCGGATTATTCAGTCAGCTGTAATGAATTTCCTGTCTCACCGGCGACTACAGAAAAAAGTTAATTCAGCAATTTTTATTCAGAAACACTGGAGAAGATACTTAGCTCAGAGAAAAAGTTTTAAATTAAGAAAAGCAAAACTGGAGGAAACTGAAAATAAATGGGCTACAGTCATCCAGGTAAGATTAGGTTATCTGAATTTACCTAACAATGAAGCTTTTTAAAAAGAGATTGTTCTCTGCTTTAAGTTGAAGGAAAAGGCACTTTCCAGTGTCAGAAATTTTGCTTTTGGCATCAAAGTGCATTCTCTGCCTTTAAGTAGCTGCAGACTAAACTACCCAGAACTCAGGACTAGTCCCTTTGAAAGTGCCAAAGGGACACAATGCATCTTGCTGGCCTGAATTCCATATCGGGTTTCAGAAATAGGATGGAGGGTGGGCTAGGGGAGGCTGTACCTCCCCAAATAGCCAGGTGTGACCTGGCCCCTGTACCTGTCCTGCTTCTTGCCCCCAGTGGCTCCCTGGACCACCCATTCCTTATCCCATACCCCTGCTTCCCAACTCCTGACCTCGCCATCCAGCGCATCAGAGGGTGGGAGCTGACTGCACCTCTCTAGGAGCTGGAGGAGCTGAGACTGTGGGTAAGTGGAAACAGAAGGTGAATGGCCAGGAGCTAGCTTCTCCATGCTGGAGCTCAAACCAGACAGAAGGGTCTTCAGGGCTGGATATAGTCTGGATGCTGTAGTCTGTTCTCCTCCCCGCCACCCTATGCTAAATAGTACTGAACCTGAAAATTCATTAATTTCTTAATATTTTTTCTATAAGCAATTGTTTTCTATTGCAAGTGTTAACAGGGATGCTGCTTTTAATGGGAGTGAAAGTTAGTCATTTACTGCCTTATTCCTGGTTGTTCTAATACATAAGAAATTTTCTCTTAAGGTTTGGTACATACTTGGAATACGTAGGAGAACCTCTTATTGTTGCCTTTAATTCAAACTCTTACAGTAATATATAAATAAAAGCCCAAGAGTAAGTTGAGGTGGTTCTTTAACTGCTTCCTCATGTCCATTCCATATTAGGTATGTGTGCTTGCCACATGTACTGATGCCAGACGTAGCCATAGTGGACCAGCTCAGGTACTCTCATGAGTGGTATATGGTGTGGTATAAAGGGAACCACCAGCTCCCTCCACCTTTTATATTCCTTCTTGACCCTTGTGATTGGTGCTGTAAGTTGCGGCTTTAGACAATTTCTGTCTTTTGTTCTGTATAAGTATGCATTTTTTCTAGTGTAAGTTTTTTGTGTCATAATTTCTAGTTAGCACAGGAGTTCCATAGGAGACCCAGCCTAGTGATGGGGCATACCTGATTCCCAGGCTTTAAACCTGTGCAAGCATCCCATTCCCATTAGCAACCTAGGCTTCATCTACACTACGAGATATGTTCAAATTTCAAGGCTTAACTCGATATTAAAATATGACTATCTTTACATGTAATACCATTAACTCGATTTATTGAGCTGTAATACTGATCACGAAATATCGATATTATAGGATGCATATAGCATCAATTTGAAATTTAAAATCTCGTATCAAGGCGAGTGTGGAAGCACCATGTTCTTAATTCAAATTTGTTAGCGTCCAGAAGTGTCCCGTATGGATCCCACAAAGCTACACGGTGACCCTCCAAGTCTGGCTGCTTCATTATGCATTGCTGTCAGGTTTCCAGGAAGAAGGGCAAAGGAAGCCTGTGAAATTTTGATTGAATTTGAATTAAAATTTAAATTGGAATTTAGCTGCCCAGCCCTGCAAAAATAAAGGGCGTCCATTATGAAAAAATCCCTTTGCACATTGCCTTGCAGCACGTCGGTAGCCATCACACCTCATCAGTAGCAATTATCGGTAATCCTGTACTGCAATCATGAGCACTCAGAGTAGTGATTTAACTAACACTTCTCAGGCTCACAAGAGATCCCTAACTTGGACCCACCAGGAGATTCTTGATGTCAGTGTCATTTGGGGAGGCCAATGGGTGGCCAAGAGAAATACATCCATCTATGATCAGATGGCGCATGCAATGGCTGTCTGAGGTTATTCCCGGGACTCTATGCAATGCCTCGTGAAGGTTAAAGAACTCCGTCAGGCCTATCAAAATGTCCGGGAAGCCAACCATCAGTCAGGGCGGCTCCATGACCCTGCTGCTATTATCGACAGCTGCACGTGCTTATGGGAAGCAATCCCACCACAGAGCCTGGACTGAAATTATGACACTCGTGGACACCCTGGTATTGAGTTTGGAGTGAGTCCGCAGAAGCAGGGTGGCCCAGAGGAAGTGGTCAACCAAGAGAAGGAAAGGAGCAATGAGCAGGGCACCGAGGAAGTTGTTCCAGATAGCCTGGTGCTCTTCATCATCAACCTGGAACTGGCCTCCTCTATGGCATTCCCATGGCACTGAAATGGGTAGAGACTGACAACCCTCACGATTCTGCTTGTCGGTCAGTGAGAGTTCTGCTTTTGAGGTGAGCATTGAGCCAGGTGCCCTTTCCACTGGGGCAAGCCCCAACATCGCAACTGCATACTCAGCACCACAACTAACTGTGTGGGTGCAGGGGCAATGGCCAATGCCCTTGAACTCCTGGAGGTTTCCCCAACTATCCCAGATTGCCCAATCTGTCTCAGGGACCTTGGAAAAGCTATCAGCTTTAGCATCCTGTCTTTCCTGCAGATGCAAGCTCCTGAGGACAGGACTGCCGCCACCCCGAATCCATGAAGCACTTGAGAGTAGCCCATCATCCCAAAGTAGGAAGGGGCAGATCCCACAGCACCAACCTCCTCATCACCATATGTAGTCGTCTTGGTGATTACTTGATAACAAGCAGGATGTCTTCATGTCACCCTCCTATTTTTGAGTCAGTTGATAGCTGATCAGCCCAATTCTGGAGCTGCAGATCATATTATAGAAGAGGCAGATGTTGGTAGCTGTTGGAGGGATGTAAAGCAGTTATTGATACGTTTTTTTTTGCTTCTCCACCTCTTCTTGTCTGCATTATGGCAGGACCACTGAAACTGTGCTACCACTTCACAGTTTACCACTTTCCAGTGGGGATGGGCCTGGACGAGGTTCTCCCAACATTGTGTAAGCTCTGCTTTTGCCGGCCTGAGGCAAAGGGTCTTTGAGAACTGGAACATCTATCCCAAGACAAAGCATGCCAGGCTGAGACTTGCATCTTACCAGGTGTGGCTGCCATCAGTTTATCACCAGGCTGGGATAATCTGGATTTGGTGTTAACAATTGTGGGTCATGTCCTAGGTATTCTTTGGTGGTGGCTGGACCCATGTGCAATCCCCCCTCTACCCTCTGATCTTGGTAACAGACTTGTTAAATTGAGGTTGGGAAGCACACATAGGGGATCTGCAGATTCATGGCCTCTGGTCTCAATCTCAGACTTTCTCAGCCACAATGAAAGGGCAGTGAATGGCAGCAATGACTGAAAACTCCATGTCCATGTTCTGCATAAACAAGTGGGGTGGGGCCAGGTCCTCACCTCTCTGCCAGGAAGCCTTCATGCTCTAGCAGTTCTGTGTAGTTCACTCCATACACCTGGAAGCAGCTTATGTAGCAGGGATACAGAAGAAACTTGCAGACCACCTCAAGACATTCTTCACCCAAGAGTGGTAGATCCAAGCAGACATGGTACCTTCTATTTTCCAGAGGAGGAGATTTCCCCAGGTAGACCTGTACACCACCAGGAGCAACAGTAAGCCTCTGATGTTCTTGTCCTTTCAGAAATGCAGTCTCAGCTCCCTGTTGGACTCATTCACGATCCACTGGGGAGAGCAACTCACATATGCAATTCTGCCAGTCCTGCTCATGCACAAGGTGTTAAGCAATATGTGCAGGGATGGGGCACAAGTAATTTTGCTGTCACCAGAATGTTCATACATCACCCTGCTGGACCTTTCAGTGGAAGCCCAATTACCCTGCTTCCCTTCCCACATCTTATCACACAGGACTTTGGTCACCTGCTTTACGCAGACCTCCATTCGCTATGTCTCTTGGCGTGGAAGTTAATGATTAACTCCCAGGGAGCTTTAATTCTCTGAACCAGGGAGGGAAATACTTTCCAGTATCAGAAAACCCTCCAGAAGAATCACTCCACCTAGTGATGGGGGAAAGGTTCTCAGGCTGGTGTGAACAATCTCATGCATCCCCCACATTAGGCATTGATACCATTCCTCCTCAGCTGTATACCACACATGAAAAAACAAGGCTTATCAGGTTCTTCCATCATGGCACATCTGGTGGTCATCTCTTCATTCCAGTTAGGAGAGATGGGGTGGTTGGTGTTCACTAATCACTTCCTGAAGGGCATGGAGAAGTTATATCTGTATTTGCAATTACCACTTACTGTTTGGGACCTCAGTCTGCTCCTCTCCAGATTGATGGGGTCCCCATTGAAACCACCAGCAACAAGTTCGCTTCTCTACCTCTCATGAAAGGTGATTTTCCTGGTAGCCATTATGATAACCTGAACAATATCTGCACTGAAGATGCTAATGTCAGCATGTCCTATACCATCTTCTATAAGGATAAAGTGCAACTCAGACCCCATCCAGGATTTCTACTTATGGTGGTGTCCCAGTTTCACATATGTCAAAACATTTGCCTGATATTCTTGGTTTTTTGGGTTTTTTTTCTTTTGTTTCCCCCCTCACCTCTTCCCATCCCCCAAGACACATGCTAGTGCACAAGAACAAAGATGGTTCTTTTCATAATGTCCCCATAGGTGCTGCACTCTGGGTATTGTTGCATCCTTATGCTGGGACTTGGAGATTTTTCTATAGCTATAGTTCCCTGCACGTGTGCCGTAGGACTTCCTCATGCTATCTGGCATGCATGGCTCAGGTCCATCTGTTCCTTCCATGTCCTCGGCAGCAGATGGCACTACACTTGCTCTCTTTCTGAAACAAAGAAGAGTTATCATTCCAGCCATTCTTATCGAAATTTCACTTCCTGTTAAAGTTCAAAAAACAAAGTAAATGTTTTAGTGTTAGAATTAGTTGCTGTGTCCTTGCCATGCTGGACTCTCTGGGCTTCAAGCAATGTGCAACATACAGGGAAGCCATGCAGGGATCTGGTGGCCACGCTTCATGCCTTAAGTGCCTGGGTGAGGGTTATCAATCCCAATCCCACTGCTCCAGCTTCATGCTGGGGGCCAGGAGGGACTGACCCAATAGGCTCAAGACTTATCTTTATGGAAAGTCCCTCTAACCACTGTCCCTAGAGCAGTCTTCTCCCACAAAACCAGCATAGGAGACTGAGGGAATGGACTCAGTGCATCCCTGTACCTCTGTTGGCACCCCAACCCCGAAGACGGGCATTTCCCTCCCACATCCCAGGCCTCCAGCACTGTCTTCATGGGCTGCGCCAGTCTAAAAGATCACCACAATGCCCCTCCCCCCCAGCATTGTCTAAACCAGCATCACTCAAGTGGTCGCTTTCAGAGCAGAGCCACCAGCATTTAGCACCTCTGACACCATTGGCACCTTTAGCACAGCTGGCTTCAGCTTCTTTTATTCCAGGACACAAGAGCTCATCAAAACCTAAGATCTTGCCCTCTGTGTCAGAGATGGAATACAAGTGGCATCACTCCAAGTCTCCACACTGCTCCCATGAGGCACTGGATTTGGCACTGCGCAAGTCCAGGGCTGAGGCTCCACCCCACTCTTGTGCAGCACCAGAGAAGGCCCTGAAGCATCACTGGGACACCTCTTTGCCTACACCTATGGCACTGGAGCATACCACGGTGTCGGTCTCAGCACAACCCCGCTCACTGCACTATATATCCCTGGAGCCACCTCCATACCTGTGCTCATCAAGTTGTTCCAGGTTTTCGCATGGCTCAGGAGTCAGACTGCCAACCCTGGGAGGGGACAGTTCCAACTGATGGAGTCTTTTCATCACAGCTTCCATCCCACACACTTCAGCTGGGAAGATGTGCCACCAACAATAGCTTACCTACTGCCACCCCCATCGTGGTTTGTACATCATTACCTCTACCCACAAGCGCCCGCTCCTTACTGGTCACCCTGGCAGTCAAGGTTGTCCTGCTCCTATGCTCTGCTGGCACTGTCCACCATGTCCAGGGACGCTGTGTCTCCACAACCTACGATATCAGCATCAAATCCCCCTCAGAGTGTTCTGAAGCAGAAGACTCCCTGTCAGAAAGTGAGGACAGGTCCCCACTCACCTTCATCACCTGATAATGCAGAGATCACTGTCTTGCATCCCCCAACAGAATACTCATGGGCCTTTCAGGAGCTCTTTAGGTGGGTGGCCCAGGCTCAGGCAAAGGAGATGCAGGAGGTGCAGATGAAGCAGTACAGGCTTCTCCACACCCTGCGGCACCCCCCACTTCCTCCAGAATTGCACTGTCCTTGGACAAGGCAATAATAAACCCCTTGAATGTAATCTGGCAAGTGCTGGTGTCCATTGTCTCCACCAACAAGAAAGCAAACAAAAGCTATTTTTGGCCTCCAAAGATGCAGCGTTTCTACTCGCCCATCCGCAACCAAATTTGTTGGTGGTTGATCATGATCATAACAAGCCCCAGTCCTTCCGTTCCATCCTTCAGGACAGCTAGTAAGAAGTGGGACATCATGGGGTGCAAAGTCTAGTCATTGGGTATGTCGCTCCTGTGGGCAGCAAACTATGCAGTTGTGCTGGCTGTGACCACCTCAGTTACTCCAAGCTGCAAGATCTGGTCTCCTCCTTGCTGGAATAGCAACACCTGGCCTTCATTAACATCATACGAGGAGGGCACCCCATGGGCTGTATGGTGCTCCAGTCTGCAATGGATGTGGCGGACACAGCAACTAGCATCAGGGCCTCTGCTATGGTCATGAGGCACACTTTATGGCTCCAGCCCTCATGCGTCCCCAAAGGCCTACTGCAGAAGGTAGAGGACCTTCCCTTTGATAAGCAATGCTTATTTGTGGAAAAGACTGATGTTGGCCTACATTGATGAAGTACTTTTACCACACTATGTACATAAAGAGGTACACCCACCTGTTCGAGCAGGCTTAGTACTCTTGCTGCCAAAGACCACAGGAGAAAATCCAACAACAGCCACAATGCTATGAACCCTGCCAATGACCCAGGTCTGAGTGGCACAAACCTCAATGACAGCAGTGTTATCAATCCATGGCATCCCACCCCCAGACACCTTAATAAAAAAAAAAAAAACTACTCATTTTCTGGTAACATTCCTTCTTCAGGATGTGGTGTTCACATGCTGTATAATACCCATGCTCCTCCTCCTCTGTCAGAGTAGCTGGAAAGAAGGAATCTAAGAGGGAGTGGGCTGGCGGGGTCATATACTGAGTGAGGGATGGAGAGTTGGCAGTGTTCCTAATACTCTACCAGACCCAGTCACCTACAGGTATTGTTGAGGGAGGAGCTTCCAGCATTAGTGCATTTGTCACACACACACACACCTACTATGCAATGGACAGTAGCAATATATTTCCAAAACCATAGCCTTTGTGTTTAATTCTCGGTTTGTTTCTTAACGGTTTGAAGGGGAATCAGAACTGTTCTTAATAGATTCACCATTTTGACACAGAATCGGTGTGTAAATAGAAGTACCCTTAGTCAATTCCTTTTTTTAAAAAATGTACTGCTATTTAGCCAGTTCCACATCTGACCCCTTCCCCCAATCCCATGGCTGGGGCTGCTGAGGTACTTTAAATCATTCCCACAAGTATGCACACACAAAAAGCACTGGCCTTAATGCATTTGGTATTTTGTGATAGTGAAAAAAACGTTTTCGGCAGTCTGGTGATAAGATAGGCATGAATAGGTTGGAATTTATAGATCACTAGCCCATAAAGTCAGGATGAATGTTGAAAACAGCAGCATTAATCCTTGAGTGTTTTCTGTTTGCTTGTTTGTGGGTTCTTCCCTGCCCCCCCCACCCACATAAGAACAGTAACTAGCTCTTGGGATAAAACTTCTAGGCTAACTTGAATGTTAATATAACCTCAATTTAATCCATAAATTAATCATCCTCTTTGCTTTTTCAGACTAACTGGAGGAGATTCTCTGCTAGAAAAAGATATCTGCAGCTAAGATACTATGCTGTCCTTGTGCAAGCCAAGATAAGAATGTTGATTGCTGCTGCTGCATATAAACGACTTCGTTGGGCTACTGTTACAATTCAGAGACACGTGCGTGCTTATTTGACGGCAAAAGAAGTTCAACAAAGATATGAAACTTTAAAGTCTTCATCACTTGTCATTCAATCTGCATTTAGACGATGGCGAAAACACAAAATTCAGCAGAAAATTAAAGCTGCAATAGTTTTGCAAGCTGCTTTCCGAAAATGGCAAGCCTCAAAATTAACGAAGAGGTCAAAAGCTGCTGTTGTCATACAGTCCTGGTATAGGATGAATAAACATTTGAAGCAGTATTTATGTGTTAGAAAAAGTGTTATCCAGATTCAAGCCTGGTTTAGATGTGTTCAAACTAAACGTGCTTATGAGGAAAAAAGGAAACACATACTGATGATTCAAAAGCATTACAGAGCTTATCGGATGGGAAAAATTCAAAGAGAAAATTATTTGCAAAAATGTGCAGCAGTTACAGTACTCCAAGCTGCTGTTAGAGGCAGGAAAGCTCGTCTGTTATATCGACAAATAAAAGCAGCATGTGTTATTCAGTCATTTTGGAGAATGAGACAAGACAAGCGAAGATTTTTACTCATGAAACAGTCTGTTATCATATTACAAGCGCATGTGAGAAAATACCAACAACTAAAAAGATACAAAGAAACTAAAAATGCTGTTTGCATAATTCAAACTCGCTACAGAGCATATGTTGCTTGTAAAAATGCTTTCTCTTCTTTCCAGAAAATACGCCTTGCCACTCTAGTGCTACAATCTGCCTACAGAAGAATGCAAGCTAGGAGAAAGACCCGCATATTGAGATCTGTGGTGAAAATTCAGTCATGTTATCGTGCTTATGTTGCTCAGAAAAAATTTGAAAATTTAAAAGCTGCTGTAGTGAAGATTCAGGCTTTTATAAAAATGATACAAGCACGTAAACATTATCGTGCTTTAAAGCAAGCAGTACTCTGTGTTCAACGAAGATACCGCTCCCAAAAATACATTCGTCAACTTAAAGAATACAGGAAATTGAAAGGAGCTTGTATCAAAGTTCAAGCTTTAGTGCGTGGACACCTGGTCAGAAAACAACTACAGAGACAGAGAGAGGCTGCAACCTTGCTCCAGGCTTACTACAGAATGAAAAGGGATAGGCAACGCTACATGAGAGTCTATCGTGCTACTGTTGTCATTCAGAATCATTATTGTGCATACCAAGAGCAAGTCCGTCAGAGGCAGAAGTTCTTGAAAGTCAAAAAGGCAGCTGTCTGCTTGCAAGCAGCTTACAGAGGTTATGGAGTACGCAAAATGCTTAAACTTCAGTGTAAAGCCACTGTTAAAATCCAGACAGCTTTTAGAGCTCATGCTGCAAGAATGAAATTTCAAGCAATGATTCAAGCCTCTGTTGTGATACAGAGGTGGTACAGGGCCTACAGAACTGGTTACAAAGTGAGACTGAGCTTCTTAAAAAGGAGAGCAGCTGTGATTTCTCTTCAAGCAGCACTCCGTGGCTGGCAAGTACGAAAACAGGTTCAAAGGCAACATGCTGCTGCAGTTAGAATACAGATTGCCTTTAGAAAGTTCCGTGCTCAAAGATTCAGGCTTATAAACAATGCTGTGCTAACTATCCAGTGGCATTATAGAGCCAATGTTGCAGGTAGAAAACAGCGGCAAGAATACATGAAACTGCGCAACTCTATTGTACAGCTCCAGGCCATTTGGAGAGGAAGAACTGTGAGAAAACAAATTCAGAAGAAGCATCAATTGGCAGTAATCATACAAGCCTATTACAGAATGCATGTAAATCAGTCAAAGTTGAAAAAATTGAAACAAGCTGTCTTAGTGATTCAGAGATACTACCGAGCTTACTGTATGAAGAAGGACCAACGTATGCTTTATCTAAAAACAAAAGCAGCTGTCTTAGTCTTGCAAGCAGCTTTCCGTGGAATGAGAGTGCGGAGACAATTATGGCAATTCAACAAAGCTGTTACTATTATACAAGCAACGTACAAATCCTACGTAGTAAAAACAAAATATGCAGCCCTTAAAGCTATGACTATCATGATTCAAAGGCGGTATCGTGCAAGTGTTCAAGCAAACTATCAAAGGCAGGAATATTTGTCTTTAAAGCATGCAGTTGTTAAAATTCAGGCTATTTATAGAGGCATAAAAGTAAGAAGGCAGATTCACTACATGCATCAGGCAGCTAGTTTAATTCAAGCCACATTTAAGATGCATTGTATGAACATTAGATATCATGCAATGAAACTGGCAGCAATTGTCATTCAAATCAGATACAGAGCATTTTGTCAAAGGAGAGTAGAACAAAAAAAATACTTAGAGCTACGGAGATCATCCCTTGTCCTTCAGTCTGCCTATAGAGGCATGAAAGTTCGAAGAAAGTTAAGAATTATGCATCAATCTGCTGTAATGATACAATCATATTATCGAATGCACAGACAACAAAAGGATTTCAAAAAGTTATCCATGGCAACTAAACGGATACAGCAGTGGTATCGTGCTAGCAAAGAACGAAATGTTCAAGTACACAAATATAAGATAACAAAGAGGGCAATACTCTCTATCCAGGCTGCGTTTCGTGGCATGAAAACAAGGCGACATTTGAAAATGATGCGTGTAGCTGCAGCCCTTCTTCAAAAGAGAATTAGGTCCTTTCTTGAAAGGAAAAAATATATTTCTCTTAGGGCATCTGCTATTATGGTTCAGAGAAAATATAGAGCAACAATACTTGCAAAGCAACAACACCAAGAATATCTTCGCCTCCGGAAGTCTGTTGTTACCATACAGTCTGCTTATAGAGGCTTTGTGGTAAGGAAAAAGATGCAACAGATGCATGGGGCCGCCACAGTTATCCAAGCCAATTTAAGAATGTATAGAATGTACATTTCCTATCAGCGTCTCAAATTTGCTTCAGTAACTATACAACAGCATTACCGAGCTTACAAGGAGAGAAAACATGCGAGAGAAAAGTACTTAAAACAGTACAACTCTACTTTAGTTCTTCAGGCTGCCTATAGAGGAACGAAAACAAGGCAGCTCCTAAAGAAAAAACATAACGCTGCAACCATAATACAAAGTAATTATCGGATGTACAAGCAAAGTTCTTATTACAGAAAAGTACAGTGGGCAATCCAAGTAATACAGAAAAGATACAGAGCCAGTAAGATGAGAGCAATAGCAGTGCAGCAGTACTCTTCAATGAAGAAAGCAGCGACTTGCATTCAAAGAGCTTTTCGAGAGGTGAAGGCAAGAAAAAAACATCAAGAAATGTGCCAAGCTGCTACTGTTCTTCAGAGACATTTTAGAACATTTAAAGAACGACAAAGGTATCTTTCCCATAAAGCTGCTGCTGTTGTCTTCCCAAGTTAAACCCATTTTTGTTTTCTATTTATTTGTTTGAGATAAGAAAAATCTAAAATTTCTTTGCTTATCTTTTACAGTTTCACGCCAATGTTTTATGTTTCCATTGACAATTAGTCTTGAGTGTTACGAGCTGGGCCAGTATTCTCTATACATTCTGGGTGGCTGTGTCTACACAGGCACATATCTTAGCCATATTTTGAAGATTACTAGTGGGGCACTGAATTGAACATTCAGTGCCTCATTAGCATTAGGACGCTTCCGGCCGTGGTGCTTCGAAAGCGCGCGGCTACATTATTTAATTAATTGAATTATTTAATGTGTTTACTTTTGTTTGAGCAGCATCTACACTGGCTTTCTTCTTTCGAAAGAAGCACTTTTGAAATTAGAATACGTAAACGAGGTGCCAAATATGCAAATTTACACCTTATTTGCATTTCCAATTTACCTCATTTGCATACCCCTTTTGAAATAGGAGTGGAAGTGTAGACGCATCCTCGGTGTATATAAGTAAACTGATGTGTTTATGGGTTTTGATAACTTTGCAATGAATGACACTTGTCTTGCTTAACTTCTGCTGATGTCAAGAGAAAAAAATGAGAAGTTTGTATTTTCATTTAAAACACATCTTTAGAAAATCTAAAATGTTCATTTGCATTAGATTTTTGAAAATAAGGGCCTCTATAGTTACCATTCAGAGGAGATGGAGAGAAACTCTTGCTGCGAGAACAATTCTGCTACAATTCCTAGCAACCAAGCAAGCTGCAGTGAAGATTCAATCAAGTTACAGAAGTTACAGCACCAGGAAACTTATGAAAAAGGTATTTTTTTACTCTTAAATTCAGCTAAGATGTGGATGGTATTGAATGAGAAATATTTTCAGGGTGAAGTAAACTTATAATGTACTCATCAAAACTTTTTGTTTTCTAAAAAGTAAGGCTGTTCATTGCTTTTCACGTAACTGCTTTTATTCAAGTTATTTTTTCCTAAAGAAAATCTTCCTTGAGCTCTAAATTAAAACAATATGCTCTATTCGTTAAGAAAATTACATTTAATAATATTAAAGTTGGAAAAAGAAGTACTTAAATCAGAAAACACCAAAGTGAAACTCCTTAAAAGCGAAGTCTTAAATATGTGCTTACCTTTTTGCACTTTGACACTTTTCATGCTGATATACATGATAAATGTGAAAACATAGTGTACTTTTATTATGAGAAAATAAAGCACACTTGACCAGCAACACACATTTCATCTTCTAGAAGCAGAAAGCTGCAAGTTTGATTCAGGCAGCTTACCGAGGCTTCAAAGAGAGACAAAAGTTTCAGCATCAAAAAGCTGCTGCTGTGGTCATCCAAAAACATATCCGAGCTAGACAAAAAGGAAAACTTGAATGCATCAAATATGCCAAAATTAGAAATGCTGCTATTAAACTGCAAGCATTTACCCGAGGATGGTTAGTAAGGAAAAAGGTAAGTGTCTTTTTAAGCAATATAACTATATGGATACTAAAAATATTTCTAGAACAATTCTAGTACTACTACAGGTCACATTTTGGGTAACATCTCCTAAATTTCTTTGCTCATTATTAAAACAAGGATTTTGAAGTTTTTAACAGCATAATAGTCTACTTGATGTTTCCTTTTCCCCAATTGAACTGATAATGTTCTGGTACTGCTTACATTGTGACTCGTGCAGTTCTAGAGGTGGTCAATCCTGGACATAAAGTTTGATTAGGAGTTTGGCTACTTAGTTAGTTATGGTTACAGTGAAAAACTCTCAACCAAGAGATTACACTAACCCCAGCTGCTTCTTTGTGTGACTCCATCTCTGAGTTTTAGTTACCATAGATGATTGTTATGATTGTAGCAAAGACTACCTTGGGATGTGAGTACTAATGCTGGCTCTATTTTAATTTTTGCAGATTTTAGACCAGAAACGGAAGATGCAGCTCCTTTGTTTTTCATCTGCTGCATATCATCATCTCTCTGCTATTAAAATTCAGAGAGCGTTCAGAATTCACGTTGTATTGAAACGTGCACAAATGCAGATCTCATCTGTCATACGTATTCAGGTTAGTATTAGGGGGAGGGAGGAGCTGTTGCACACTACTCATTCTCTTCAGTGCACATTATTACTCTTTTTATTTAAAATGCTGTATCACTAGCCATTATGTTCTTTTCCAGACAGAAACAAATGAAACAGGTAAACTAAAATCCAGAGCTACAATTTTATTTAGCTATTCCCTAACAAGAGTAATTGACAAACTACCCAGCAGGGTTGTTGCAATGCTGTCATTATCACTATTGGTCCCGTTGGTAGGTATAAGTGCCATGCCCCCTTTCCATTCTTAGTCCTGTCAGGCTATGGCTACACATCAGTGTTACTCAGAAATAAGCCATTGTGGAATAGATATTCTGACATAGCTTATGTTGAAATAACACAGCTACACACAATTAGCCTATTTCAAAATAGTGCCATTCGTGTCTTAAAAGCGTCTATTTTGAAATAGCTACCCCAAAATAGGCGTTATTCCTCCTGCAATGAGGTTTATGAAACTCAAAATAATGACCATGCTATTTCGTATTTATTTTGAGATAGTGTGTGTAGTGTAACGCTCACAGTTATTCCGAAAGAACAGCTGCTATCTTGAAATAATTTTGCTGTGTGGTCCTAACCTCCGGGACCCTGACTGGAAACCAGAAACCTGACTCACTCTCTCCTCTATGCTGGAGGGAAGAAACAAGATGAAAGTCATAAGCTGCATGAGACATGGAGTCATGTCCACTAAACATGCAGTAACATGCTCAGGACAAATGTGCAAGCAACTGCCACTAAACTCTTATATCAGGCAGCTCCGGGACTGGGATGTTGCTGGATACTCAAATATTCTGAATAATAGAGAGGTATGTCTAGCAATGCATAACACTAGCGAAAAACAAGATTAGATATTAAGAAACAAACAAAAATGTATGCAGAGTACTTTATTTACCAACAACTGTAGTATTTTACCATGCAAACGTATTTATTTGTATTTACTTTCATTATACTATATTTATAGAAAACATGACTAAAATTTACCTATGGTTAGAATGCCAGATATTTGATGGTTCCTAATGATAGAATGCTGGTTAAGACAGAGTTCACTGTAGTTTTCAAAGACCTCTTTTGGACACTTAGTAATGCAGTGGTGATCAGTTATTTTGTTTTAAGGCCTGAACTTCTTGGCCAAAGTAGGGTAAAGTTCCAGGCTCCAGAGAAAATAATACAAAGTAACAATGATAATAAGTAAATAAAAAGATTTTATGGTCTGTTCAAAAGCATCTGGTGATCCAAGATTTGGCCTGCAATCTGCTGTTGACTGTCCCTGTTCTAACCCAGCTGATCACACAAGGATCTGCCTAATATGAAACAACTAATCTAACCTCTCCAAAACAAGACTCAGGGTGCTGAATGGAACTTCAAAAAATCCTCAGAGCAAAACAGGCAAATCTTTTCTGGATCCCAACTGGTGATCAGTTTAGCCCCCAGAATCAAAGGAGACCCTGAAACTAGATTAAAGATGTGGCTAGCAGTCTCTCCTCATCCATGTTTGCTAAGTGAGGGTTAATCACCCAGCCACATTGGCACTGCTACAATGCAGTGACATATCTTTCCCTCCCTAAGGGTTTCCTCAGGTCTTCCCAGCCCCTTCAAAGCTTCACCCTTGCTAGCATGGTGTTCAATTCCTGGCTTTACATCAGTTAAATCCAGGGTAAATTCATATTTTAGTCCTTAATCTATCAATTTAGAAGTTATTTTGTGCTATTATCAGGAAAAGAAAGCAAGCTTAATTTATCTTGTCTTTTTTTAACAACTCCCGTTTATTTTAAACAGAGGTGGTTTCGAGCAAGACTTCAACAAAAAACAAGCCTACAAGATCATCAGAAAATCATTAAAATACAGCAAATGGTTCGAAGGTGGCTGAAACGGAGAAACGAGGCTGCAGTCACTATCCAAAGAGCAGTACGAACATTCCTGTTCTACAAACACAAAAAACAGCTTATGAATGGAATCATTAAATTTCAAGTATGTGGATTCCTGTAAGAGAATTCTAGGTTGTTCATGTCTACTCTTTCATAGTTCTAGAAAAGCCTGCTTCTATTTTACTATTACCCAAAGGTGTTTATTTCAGATTTTTTTTTAATTGGAGAACTAAATACCAGCTAGCCATCAAATAACAGTAGAAGACACCATTTTTGTAATACTTTTGAATGAGGAATCTAGTTTTCGGAGGACTTAATGTTAGATCTGATCTGATGTAAACTGGAGTTCTACAACTGAAGTATTTTGAGACTAACATTTTATTAAACTCCTGTAAGGCTGATTGGAGATGCTAATGAAAGTTCTATGCTAGAACCGTGTACCTTACTTGTAAGTCTTTCCAATTTATGAAATCTTTTTGCCGTTTTTTCTCTCAGGCATTATGGAGAGGATATTCCTGGAGGAAAAAAAATGACACAGCAAAAACTAAAGCTTTACGAAACAGTTTGGAAATAGCAAACAAAGAGAGCAAAGAAGAAAACAAATTATGTAACAGAACAGCAGTTGCCATTGATTATCTTCTAAAGTACAAACATCTTTCTTACATTCTTGCAGCATTAAAACATCTAGGTCAGTAGTTTCTTTTTATTAAAAATTGGACACCACTAAGACAACAGTGGACTCCTAAGAGAAAGGGGACCTTATATTCAAGATTACAGTACAACTAGGGAAAGTGACCAAGAGGATACAACAGTACGCAAAGCCATTTGTTCCTGAAAAGAATGTGGTACTGATAAAAAGCTGTCTTTAACTACGTCAGAATGTAGTCATGAATGTCTTAGTCTAGTTCCTGGCCTCCCCATCTCTAGCAGTGCTACTTCCTACATACAAGGCCTAAGGGGAGTCCCACTTACTTTAAATTTCACTTGATATGCCATATCACGTACAATAGATATCTTTTTTTTCTTTCTGGAAAGTTCAAAATCATGGTTTAGAAACACTGCTTGAATTTAATTTATTTTTGTTTTAATATATATGTCAAACCTAATGAGGAAAAATGTTACTGTTTGAAAACAAGTTGATTAGCATTCACAAATGAACATTCCTATTTTAGATGTTGTTACCAGGCTGTCCCCTCTCTGTTGTGAAAATATGGTCCAGAGTGGAGCAATCGTTACTATTTTTGTTCTGATTCGGAGTTGCAACCGTAGTATTCCCTGTATGGACGTTATCAAATATTCAGTTCAAGTCCTCCTAAATGTTTCAAAGGTAATTTCAGTGTTTTGATTTAGAAGTTTTATATGGGTTGTGGACTGTCTAATTTATAGATATTTAAATTGTATCCAAAGAGATTACTATGAACTCATCCAATGTAATAATTGCCTTTTTTTTGCGGGGGGGCAACCTTTTCCCGACTTAAAATGATTTATACGAAATTAAACAGATCATCAAATTATTTGTAAGGCAAACAATTATTACACTTTGTAAAGTAGTCTGTAATTTTAATAATTACTTTCAATGAATTTAGTGCACTCAAACTAAAATCTGAGTGGTGGCAGGGGGTGCATGATTGGAAAAAGTACCTGGCTTGTATGATGTGGAATTGTTAAACAGTTTTGTACAGAAAAAGAGAATCATCATTGGTGGGTATTTCATCCTGAAGTTTTGATTTGGAATTAAATTATAGAAAACAGTGTGATATAGGATGGTTTTCCAAATATCAACAGATGTGATCAACAGTTCTATAAAGATATTTAAAGCTAACTCAGCACATCTTTGGGTTGGAAATGAATTGGTTCTGTTCTTTTGATAGAAATGTTTGCAAAACCAGCAAATTTTAGATTACAATAGGGTATCAATATTTGCGAGGGCTTGGTGTTCAGAACCCTCACGAATGTTGATTTTCACAAATGGGGTTGGTGGGGGGGTGGGCTCTGAGCCCTGGGGAATGTGGAGACATTACAGTACTAATATGAGTGGGTGGTTATACAATACAAAGGTGTATGGTGTGCAGTTAAGTCATTCAGTAAAAATGTTTAGCACTGAAGTCTAGTAAATTTAGCTGAGTATTTTCTATTTTAGACAGCAAGCATCAATTTCATTACAAAAGGTATATGTTAAACTGATTTTTCAATATTTTTGTTTTCTTTCATGATTTTAAGAAAGGATACATTGCTGCTAAGTTTAAAAGGGTAAAAATGTTGGTTAGACAACTGAACTGCATTGTAGTTTGCAAAGCAATCCGATATCACGATATTTATCTCTGGTTTTTCTAGAAAAAAATATTACTATAGGGCAACTTGGCACTGTACCTTATTGCACAGAAATGAATTTTGTCTGAACTGCAGTCTATATCGCAAAAGTATCATTTAGTTTACCTGAAACAGATGAGAGCTTTTATTTTCTCATATCTTGGTAGAGCTATATCTGAGATGTGTTTATACTAGCATTTATAGCAGCTCTTTTGTCTTTCTTTTAAGTATGAAAGAACTACTCAAGCAGTTTATGAAGTGGAAAATTCTGTAGATACATTATTGGACCTACTGCAGATGTACAGAGAAAAGGCTGGTGACAAAACTTCAGAGAGAGGTGGAAGCATTTTCACAAAAACCTGTTGTTTGTTGGCTATTCTTTTAAAGGATTCAACGAGAGCATCTGTAAGTTTTAGTATGTTGTTTTCAGTAGTTTTTTGTGGCTTCTTCCAGATGATCACTACTGAATTATTCAGGTTGCTTGGTAAAGTATTTGCATCTCTTTAGTAGTATCCACCACAGCTACAGTAGTACGTCCTGGTGTATTGTTGTTGTAAAATTGGTATTTCACCTTGAATGTGAAGCATGGTCTTACACATGGATTACAGAAGGGTCTTTGCCCTGTTTCATACTTAAAAATAGTTGTCCATTCCCCAGAGCCTATATACCATTGTCTGATAATCTCCTTATACTTTCTAGATGACAGTTTGTAAATATTGTTCATCTTTGCTCTTCAGTCCAATCCAGTAAGGCTTATCAATATTTTCAAATTATACTTGTTGTAAAATTGGGTTTGAGACTTCACGTAGGCACTCACTATTGTATTCTAGCTCAAGACAGACAAACTGTCTGTACAATAGGTATGTTTCTAAAACAACTCCCATTAGCACCACTGGTGGCAACAACAATTAGTGTAGTGGTGGTAACTGTTAATGTAGACGTAAATAGCCACCAGGTGTTTATCAATCATGTCATTTAAAACCTGTCCAGAGCAAATCCTGCATAACTCGTGTAATGTTACTAATATCTGCCTGTGGCCTCATCTAATCTAGCACTACCGTTGGTGCAGCTATAAATAAATTGGTTAATATTTGCTGTGTATAGTAATCATCATTAGATAAAACCACATTCAAGACATAAAATAACTAACAGAGAGAAAGGCGTGCTAGTCTATTTACTATCAAAACAAAAAAGCTGTCAAGTAGCACTTTAAAGACTAACAAAATAATTTATTAAGTGATGAGCTTTCATGGGACAGACCCACTTCTTCAGACCATAGCCATACCAGAGCAGACTCAATATTTAAGGCACAGAGAACCAAAAATAGTAATCAAGGTTGACAAGAAGTCTGAAGTGGGTCTGTCCCACAAAAGCTCACCTAATAAATTATTTTGTTAGTCTTTAAAGTGCTACTTGACTGCCTGTTTGTTTGTTTGTTTGGGAATAGTTTAGTTGGAAATATCTGGTTATAAAGCTACTTTGTGCGTCCCCAGTGTCACTGACAGTTCAAATGTCTAATGCTGTCAGGATGTTGAAATACCAATTGAAATTAAATATCTGTTGCTTTCAAATAAATGTCAGTGTGTGCTCATGGAGAGACATAATTCATGTTCTTTGAAATCCTAGACTGCATTGAACAACCTGAGTAGTTTTTCCATTATTATTTAACTTGCTATTAAATTGCCTGTTTAAGTACTGATTTGTGAAATTTGCATTCTTAGGAGATTCGAAGCACATCTAGAGCTGTTTCTCGCATTCATAGCTTGTATAAACTTACAGCTCGCAAACACAAAATGGATGCTGAAAGAACTCTTTCCAAACACAAGATGTGTATATCCTCGAGTGGGAATTGCTTTGTTCCAGTAACTCCTGTACGAACAAAAATAGTTTCAAGGTAAAAAAAAAATATATATAAAAATTTGCTTTTTTCCCCCCTCTGAAAATATATTGTCTTATTTCAAGCAATTCTTTTTTCACAGAATCAAACCAGACTGGGTTTTAAGGAAAGATAACATGCAAGAAATTGTAGATCCTCTGCAAGCTATTCAAATGGTAATGGATACACTTGGTGTTGCCTAACTCAAAAATGTAAATACTATGTGTATATATGTGTTCAAAATGATTACATGCTTTTGAAGTGGAAAACAGTGATTCCTTAAAGATCCAAATTTACTCTACAGTCGGCATTTTATTTTATATTTTGTATTGTGTACAGGTTTTTAATACTCTTCTTTGTACCTATGAGTAAAGCAAGTGTACAATAAAATACTGAACTTCATTTAAGCTCCCGAGTGTTTTATTGCTTTGTTTCACATATACTGTTTTTACACAGCTGCAGTCTTGTAAAACACAAGGCAGCAATTTAACGTGCAGCTTCTCTCAAAGGCTGAATGTGTTTTGAATGTCCTCTTAGCAATTAGGACCAATTATTTATGTTGTTCTAATGCAGAAATGGTGTTCATGAAAAGAAGCATGTTCTAGAGATTAGAGAGTCGCGTGGGTCTGTGTGAGACCCAAATTTCAGTTTGCATTCTATCACAGATACCTTGGGCAACTCACTTAATCTATGCTTCAATTCACTGTCTGTAAAATAATAATAATAGTGCAGAGGAGTTTTGCGATGATATACATAATTCTCATTCTTATCTCCAATTAGGCCTTTCCTTCCTTTCTCCCAGTTACTGACAGAGCCAGAACTCTTCCTACTCAAGCAGGATGAACATGGGTACATCCTTCCAGCAGCCTTTCACTGCTTCTCCTTTCTTGCCTATTACTCACGTTTCTGAAACAAATCCAAGCAACAACATAGGAAGCATTAAAAAGAAACAAAAACTGCATGAGGAATCACCGAAGGATGAAGAACTTCTCTCATCTCTAGGCCCCGAATTTTAAAAAAAAAAGCAAACACCTTGGAAGTCTTCTTGAGAATAAATCACTTCGGAAATGTGCCTAATGTTTTTACTACAATTTCTGGTGACCATCTTAAAGACAGTGTCTCCTATATGATTCCTGCTATATGTACAAGAAGATTGGATTCTAGCAAATAACCCATATGAGTCTCACATGATCTTATATGGGACTAGTTTTGCCAAAGCAAGAAGCTAACAGTGGAATTTCTGTGGGTTTATGTCCTGAGAGAATAGTGATGATTCTGAGTTCTGAGGGTGACCTTGATTTGTGAGTGACTTGCTACAGGTGTATGGTGACCCTCAACATGAGGGTGGTGTTGACCTAGTTTAGCTAGGTTTAAAAGCTAGTTACTAGCAAATACTGGAGCAGTGAACAGCTAAAACATTGTTTCAGTGGTGGTGATGGTGGTGGGTGTCCTAGGAATTGGATCTGTGAAGAGAAGACACTAGCTTTTGGGCTAGCACAAGAAGTGACCTGAGAAGGAGAGGAGACAACATGGTGGGATGCAGAAATGAGATGTATGTTGGAAAGGAATTCTCTTGCCAGGATTATATGGGTATATCTCAGTCATCTCCCAATCATTCCAATTTCTGAAGCATTGCAAGGGCTGACAGCATTGGTGCATCTTGGTCCCTCCTCTTCTTTCCCTGTGACACAAGTAGTCTGTTTCTGTGTGCAGTAATATTTTGGTCCAATTTTAGTTGATGGGTTTAGAGTGCTGTGTGGTGTTGGTGGCCTGTGAAATAAAGATTTCAGACTTAATGATTCGATGATTGTTTCTGATCTTAAACCAGGAGCGGACAGTAACTTTTTGATGGAGGGGGGAGAGGCACTCCGAGAATTTGGAAAGTGGGCAGTGGAGGAAGTGCAGAGTCTGGGATGGAGGTTGGGTGCTTGGAAGGGAGCTTGTGGTAAGGGATTGGGGTGCAGGGTCTGGGAGGGGGTTGTGACATGGGATAGGCATGCAGGAGAGGGGTGTCGGAGTTGGGGGTGCAGAGGATTTTGGGTTACGTGGGACAGAGGTTGGAGAGAGAGTAAATGCTTCCCTGGACAGCTCCCAGCCAGCCTCCCTGCCCAGTAGTTTTCTCAGCCAGGTCCCCTGCCTACTACGCACCTGCAGGCCACTCAGACCTTCTGTCAGGGCTTTGAAAGTTGTGAGGTCTGGGCCGGGGAGGAGGGCTACTTTGCATACTGCCTGTCCTGTAAACAGGCAGTTCCCATTGGCTAAAAATCAGTCAATGGGGAGCTGCAAGATTGTGCTAGGGGTGGGGGTAAGCCTCCTCTCACCTCCTCCCCTAGGCTAGCAGCACTCCAAAAAGCACAGGGCTATCACAACTGCCTGCTCTGAGCAGTGTGCAGGGCAGGAGTGGGAAGGTAGAGACTCTGGCGGAGGTTCCCACTGTGCTACAGTCTGTATTTTGCCCACCCATCTTCAACTCGATTGTTTTAACTCAGTGGTTATCAGATTTATTTGATCATGCTCCCCTTCTTTGAGTTTGTAGTAGCTTACACCTCTTCTCTACACCTCTCCTCTGCCCTCCGCCCCCATCCACACAAGTACATATACCTGTATATATATACATGCGCACAGTGTTCAGTTTTCACTTGATTTGCCAAGGGGGACAGTCTGTTTCACAGAGGAGCTAAGGATCCATTCCAATAAGAGCAACAGGTAGGCCTGGAGGAATCAGCTTTGCTAACTATTTATTGCTGTTGGTAAAATGCACACAGTACACTCATCCCTCACAGAATCATAGGGCTGGAAGGGACCTCAGGAGGTCATCTAGTCCAGCCCCCTGCTTCAAGCAGCATCAACCCCAACTAAGTCATCACAGCCAGGACCTTGTCCAGCCGGGACTTAAAAACCTCAAGGGATGGAGAATCCACCACCTCACTAAGCAACACATTCCAGGTGCTTCACCACCCTTCTGGTGAAGTAGTTTTTCCTAATATCTAACCTACACGTCTCCCTCTTCAACTTCAGACCATTACTCCTTGTTCTGCCATCTGACACCACTGAGAACAGTTTCTCACCCTCCTCTTTAGAGCTCCCCTTCAGGAAGTTGAAGGCTGCTATTAAATCACCCCTAAATCTTCTCTTCTGTAAACTAAACAAGCCCAAATCCCTCAGCCTATCCTCATAGGTCTTGTGCTCCAGCCCCTTAATTATTTTTGTTGCCCTCCGCTGAACCTGCTCCAGCAAATCCACATCCTTTTTATACTGGGGGGCCCAAAACTGGACACAATATTCCAGATGTGGCCTCACCAGTGTCATACAGAGGGGAATAACTACTTCTCTAGATCTGCTCAAAATGCTCCTCCTAATGCACCCTAGTATGCCGTTAGCCTTCTTGGCTACAAGGGCACACTGTTTACTCATATCCAGCCTTTCATCCACCACAACCCCTAGGTCTCTGTCCATCGTACTGCTGCTGAGCCAGTCGGTCCCTAGCCTACAACAATGCTTGGGATTCTTCTGCCCCAGGTGCAGGACTCTACACTTCTGCTGATTGAACCGCATCAGATTTCTTTTGGCCCAGTCCTCCAATGTATCCAGGTCCCTCTGGATCCTCTCTCTATACTCCAATGTATCCACCTCTCCCTGTAGTTTTGTGTCATCCACAAACTTGCTGAAGGTACAATCCAGTCCTTCATCCAGGTCATTAATAAAAATGTTGAACAACACCGGGCTCCAGAACCAAGCCTTGCGGCACTACGCTTGAAACCGGTTGCCATCCAGATACTGAGCCATTGACCACTACCCTCAAGCCAGCTTTCTATCCATCTTATAGTCCAAAGATCCAGTCCATACTTCCTTAACTTATGGACAAGACTGTTGTCGGAGACCGTATCAAAAGCAAGGTATATAACGTTCACTGACTTCCACATGTCCACAGAGCTTGTTACCTCGTCATAGAAGCTAATCAGATTGGTCAGGCAGGACTTGCCCCTGTTGAATCCATGTTGGCTACTTTTGATCACTTTCCCCTTTTCCAAGTGCTCCAAAATGGATTCCTTGAGGATTCTGTCCATTATTTTCCCAGGGAGTGAGGTAAGGCTGATCGCTGTCTAGTTCCCTGGATTGTCCTTTATTCCTTTTTTAAAGATGGGCACTATGTTTGCCTTTTTCCAATCATCCAGGATCTCTCCTGATCACCAAGAGTCTTCAGGATAATGGCCAAAGGTTCAGCAATGACCTCTGCCAATTCCCTTAGTACCCTCGGGTGCATTAAATCCAGACCCATGGACTTGTGAACATCTAGTGTTTATAGATAGCTCAGAACTCTACAGATGGCTGCCTTCCACCTTCCCGTACTTTGTGATCTAGTACTGTCATGTAGAAGTTGAGTTTATCTGTAAAGACTGAGGCAAAAAAAGCATTGAGTACCTCAGCTTTTCCTGAATCATCTGTCACTAGGTTACCTCTCTCATCCAGTAACGGTCCCACACCTTCTCTGATAACCCATTTATTGTTCACATGCCTGTAGAAACCCTTCTTGTCACTCTTCATATCCCTTGCCAGCTGCAGTTCCAAATGTGCTTTCGCTTTCCTGATTACTGCCCGGCATTCTCCAGCCATATGTTTTTACTCCTCCTTAGTCAACTATCCTTGCTAGCTATTTATTGCTGTTGGTAAAATGCACACAGTACACTCATCCCTCGCTACACGAGCACAATTGGTTGCCAACTTTCTGCTCGTAGGCGAAAACTCATAAGAGGGACAATAAATTGCCATTAAAATACAGGTAAAAGTCTGCTTTGTTCCAAGTGTTTGTTTGTAATTTGGCGAAGGAGTGGCAGCATGTGGCACTGCTTTTGAAATGTAAGTGAACTTTGGTTCGGGGGGAGAGTTAAAGGCAGGGGGCAGTTTGGAGCCATGAGCGAGAGGGAAGGTTAAAAACTGGGGGCAGGATGGGTCCATGGGGAGGGTGGGGTGTTAAGGCTGCGGAGGGTTGTGTCTGTGGGGCAGGTGGGGGCGGTTCAAGCTGCTGCAAGGTGGGTTGGTGGGGTGGGTGGGGGAGTTAAGGCTGTGGCAGGCTGGAGCTGCAGGGCAGGAGGTGGAGTAAGGCTGCAGCAGCTTGGGTCTGTGGGGCTGGCGGGGTTTCAGGTCGGGTCTGTGGGGCTGGCGGGGTTTCAGGTTGCAGCAGGTCGGGTCTGTGGGGCCGGCAGGGGGTTTTGGCTGTGGCAGGTTGGATGTGCATGGCTGGTGGAGGGGTTCAGGCTATGGCGGGTTGGGTCTGTGGGGGGGAGGTCACTCGTCTAGTGAACAAAGATAGGTATATGTGTCCCTCGTTTTAGCGAATACTCGTAAGTAAAGTACTTATTTAACGAGGGATGAGTGTATATCTCCTGCCACCCCAAACCTTGTCATGTCCCCAATTACATTCCAAAGCCGAGTAGAGAAGCAACCTTCTCTTCCAGTTTCAGAATCTCTGCTCTAACTTTTAATGAAAGATTGACTTCCCCAGCCCCTACACAGCAATTTAAAATCACTGTCCCTGAAATAACACGCAACATTCTTGAAACTTTAGGGAAAACCAGAAAATGTTCAATCTATAGTTCTTGGATTTGTTCATGTGCATTAAATCCTGTTTTCCAAATTTCAGAAGGCTGCTATAACAAAGGTAAAGGAAATCCCCTTGTATGCAGATCTCAACTCTCAGTTCGATTCTCACATCATGCACTGTATTTTAACAGACTTACATAGACCATCATAAGTGTAAGTAAAACATAAGATCCCAGCCTTGTGCCCCCAAAAGGCTTTCTTGTGCATAACACAAATGTGTGAATGTTTCAAATGTAACAGTTGTTGCTGTAAATGTTGGTGCTCTAGAGCACTGTAGATATGGCAAGATCTTTGCCATATCTCCATTTCCAGATGTTTTCCAAAGCAGCACAGTCTGAGGCACTAGCTTGGTCTGTACCTCTTGTGTCCATCAATTAAGATCTTATTTATATTTCTGCATAAAAGAAGAATCCTCCATGTAAATTTGGCAAGTTTGTATGACATTATTGGATTTTAACACAAACCATGAAAGCCATTTCTGTAGTGGCACCATTGTATATAGTGGCACCAAATCTTGTGCCAAGTGAGGTGTCTAATGAAAGTCGATAATGCCCTGAATCTTTGTTACCTACATATCTGTGTCATGTTTGTATGTAAAGTTATAGATACTGGTTTCGTGCCCCCATTGCAAATATTTTAGTGCTGAGCTTCACAATGGGAGGTGTGCTCACCTTCCCAGTCAGGTGACAAGGGCTAAACGAAGGGGCAGCTGCCCAGACATCAATTCCACATTTTATGGAACTGGACTGCAATGTGCTGGCTGACCCAGCAACCAATGCAGAAGCCACAACAGCTAACCTGGTCAGGTGACACCATTGCATATGGAAGAAAAGATATTTTCCCTCTACATGGCAAACTATAAGGTGGCCCTGGCAGTGCCCATCTTGGTCTCCAGACTTCATGAACTAAGCCTATATGAACTACGGTCCTACCTCTTATGGGCTGTGTTTTCGGAGACTTTAAAGAAATCCACATATAACACTGCCGACCTGTCCTAATAGCTCTAATTGTTGTACGTAATGTACCACTTTAACAATCTTTCTCTCTCACCCTATTCTTTCTTTATTAATAAACCTTTAGATCCTAAAGGATTGGTACTGTATGGTTTTGGTCAAAATCCAAGTATATATTGACCTGGGAATGTGGATGTACGCTTTGGGTCCCAGAAGAATCTGTGTGGATTTGGTGAAATATGCTTTCATAGCCTTTCACTTGAGTAGGAGGGTTGCTGGTTTGGTCATTAGGAATAGATGGAGAATGTGTGGGTTTGCTTATGTGGCTTCTGGCTGGCCATTGGGGGGCTGGCAGAGGTACTTTGGTGGCTGGTTTGATTTGCTTTAGTGAGAGAGAATTCACAACCTGGGCTCTAAATAGCCCGGTTTTAAGCAATTTACTCAGGGTTAGATCTGGGGCTTTTGGGTGTAACTATGCTATAAATGCAGAATAATGTGACATGGTTGTGTCTGAAAATAAAAACAGTTACAGATTTTTGGTAATATAGCTGATGAACTCTCTTGTGAGACTAATGCAAGCAAACCATAGAGAGCCTGGTGACAAAAGCAGCCCCACCAATACCACCACACCTCCAGTACATGGGAAGAGATGGGATTTATTGATCTTTTTTTTGGGGGGGGGGGATTAATTTTTTAAATCGTGTTTCATAGACACTTCTATAATAAAATTGGTAGTGCCGACTGATGTTTCCCAGAGAATGTCTCCTGGCATCAATTATTTCTGAAGGGCATTGGAAAATCTCCAGTTGCACTTGCTGCCAGGTGATGGCTCAATGTAGATGGACTACTTGCTTAGTATCACAGTATGGCAGTGCTCAGCAACCTTATCACCTTGTCGCACACTTCAGCGCTCATTATAATTTCATGGCACCTCCACTACATGTAACCCAATCCCCTCCCCCAGAGCCAGAAAACCCCTCCCCCAGAGGCAGGCACCCCAGCTGCCCCCTTCCCCTCTGGCTCTAACTCGAGGCTAGTGACTCATCAGAGCAGCCACCACACGCTCCCACCAAGTGGTGGGACCCCTGTGCAGAGTGGCAGACAGCACTCCCGGCGCGTGGCTCTCTGGCGCGCTAAGTGCTGCTTCGTGACATACCAGTGTTGTGATGTCTGGTTGTTTGGCTATAGAAGAGTCTGTTTAATTACTTTCCCAAATTAAGTAAAAATAAGCTAGTTAAACAGAAATTAAAAGGTACAGTACCTAAAGTACCTCGTGTACCTAGGCTCGACCATCTCGGACAACTTGTCGCTTGATAGCGAGATCAACAAGCGCATTGGAAAAGCCGCCACAACGTTCTCCAGGCTGACGAAGAGAGTATGGGCTAACAATAAGCTCACTGTACACACCAAGGTGCAGGTCTACACAGCCTGTGTTTTGAGCATGCTGCTGTACGCCAGTGAAACATGGACTTTGTGCTCAAAACAAGAGCAGCGGCTCGACACGTTCCCCGTGAGCTGCCTTAGGCACATGCTCGGTATCTCAAGGTCCCCAATAGCGCAGTGCTTGAGAGGGCAGGCACTGCCTCCATGTTCACCCTTCTCAAACAGAGACATATGTGCTGGCTGGGCCGTGTCTCACGCATGACGGATGGCCGAAAACCGAAGGGCCTCCTCTTCGGCGAACTGGCATCTGGAAAGAGGCCGAAAGGGCGACCTAAATTGCGCTACAAGGACACATGTGAGCGTGACCTCAGTGCTCTCTCTATCAGTGTGAGCATCTGGCATTTGCTAGCCTCAGACAGGCATGCCTGGAAACAGGGAGTGAAGGAAGCTCTTGCTATGTATGAAACTACGTTGGTGAAGGAAGCGGAAGACAGGAGAGCCCTCAGGAAGATCTGTGCCTGTGATATCAGAGCAACATCTGCCTACCGCTGCTCACAGTGCAGAAAGGACTGCCACTCCCGCATTGGATTGCACAGCCACAAAAGACGCTGCTCGAATCAATCCAACTGGGGTGCAAACCCATGATCCCTCGGGATTGAAGGATGCCTACTCATACCTAAAGTGAAATCCCTGCCAGCTGCATGGAAACTTTTTAAAGACGCCATAATAGAGGCTAAACTTAAATGTATACCCAGTTTAGGAAGCGTATTTAGAGAACTTAAACAAAGTGCCACTGTGATTAAACAATAAAGGAAAAGAAGCAGGGAGAGACAAAAAGGCATTCTTTAAAAAATGGAAGTTAAATCCTAGTGAGGAAAATAGAAAGGAACATAAACTCTGCCAAGTGATGTGTAAAAATATGATTAGGAAGGCCAGAAAAGAATTTGAAGAACAGCTGAGCGAAAAGCCAAAAAGTAATAGCAAAAAAAAAAAAAAAAATTAAGTACATTAGAAGCAGGAAGCCTTCTATAAAACCAGTGGGACCACTGAATGGATGAGATACTAAAGGGACACTCAAAGATGATAATGCCATTGCAGAGAAACTAAATGATTTCTTTGCATCAGTCTTCACAGCTGAGGATGTGAGGGAAATTCCCAAACCTGAGCAATTCTTTTCAGGTAACAAATCTGATGAACTGTCTTAAATTCAGATGTCATTAGAAGAGGTTTTTGGAACAAATTAATAAACTAAATAGTAATAAGTCACCAGGACCAGATGGCATTCACCCAAGAGTTCTAAAGGAACTCAAATGTGAAATTGCAGAACTATTAACTGTAGTTTGTAACCTGTCATTTAAATCAGCTTCTGTTCCAGATGACTGGAGAATAAGTAATGTGACACCAATCTTTAAAAAGGGCTCCAGAGGTGATCCTGGCAACTACAGGCCAGTCAGTCTGACTTCACTACTGCGCAAACCGGTTGAAACCCTTGTGAAGAACAGAATTGTCAGACACATTGATGAACATAATTTGTTGGATAGTTCTCTGAAAACATCCACTCAATGTGCAGTGGCAGTCAATAAAGCTAACAAAACTTTGGGAATAATTAAGAAAGGAATAAATAAGACAGAAAATATCATATTACCTCTATATAAATCCATGGTATGGCCACATCTGAAATACTGTGTGCTAATATGGTCATCCCATCTCAAAAAAGATACATTGGAATTGGAAAAGTTCAAAAAAAAGACACAAAAATGATTAAGGGTATGGAACATCTGCCATATGAGGAGAGATTAATAGGACTGGTACTTTTTAGCTTGGAAAAAAGATGATTAAGTGGGGATATGATACAGGTATATAAATTCATGACTGGTGTGGAGAAAGTAAATAAGGAAATGTTATTTACTCCTCACAACACAAGAACTAGGAGTCATCAAATGAAATTAATATGCAGCTGGTTTAAAACAAACACTAGGAGATAACCTGTGGAACTCCTTGCCAGAGGATGTTGTGAAAGCCAAGATTATAGTAGAGTTTTAAAAAGAACTAGATAAATTCGTGGAGAAGTGGTCCATCAGTGGCTGTTAGCCTGGATGGGCATGGAGGGTGTCCCTAGCCTCTGTTTGCCAGAGGCTGGAAATGGGCGACAGGGAATTGATCACTTGATGATTACCTCTTCTCTTCATGCCCTCTGGAGCACCTGGCATTGGCCACTGTCAGAAAACATGATACTGGGCTTGATGGACGTATGGTCTGACCCAGTATGGCCATTCTTGTGTTCTTGGATCATCCAGTTCTTTGCCTCTTTTCTGCAAGAACCTGACCCCTGGTTCCTGATAGTCTGTTGGCTGAGGAGGGATATTTTATGGAAGCCCTTGTTAAAATGCCTGTGGCTTATTATTGACTCGGTAACAATTGTACAATTTAGTTTATTTTTGTTCTTTTTGCTTAGAACTTCTAAGAGAAAGTACCATAGCTCAGAGTATGAATATGCCTCCAGTTGGAACCTGTAAAACCAAAAGATGGGTTTGTCCTATCCATAACTGTGGTGAAATTCATAAAGCAGTCTGATCATGCAGCAAAGGCTCTCCGTGTTTTTTTGTCTAGCAGACAATGGTGGGTAATAATAGTTCTCTTTGTGGACCTACCAGCTTGCACTACAAATAAGCTAGTAGAATGCAGCCAGTTAGAGATGGAAACGAGAAAAACAGATAAGCGATCTACCAAAGTAAATAAACTGATAACTGTAAAATGGCCTTTAAACCACTGGGCCTGAAAGTTCCCAGAACTTAAGGGCAACTTGTTTCCAAATAATCTGTTTTACCGTTTGCCAACATTCATTATTTTATAGTGAAATCAGCTGCCATTGTTAATATTTTTCTCATTATGCCTTACTATTATTGAGCTTCTTCATTGAAATAGAGCTACTCAGGTCTAGTGTTTTCCATGTAAGGAATAAAAAAATCAGTACGTGCTTTCAATGAAATATGCGAGTGTGTTACAAAGTGTACTCCAAATATCTTTTGTAAATAATTAACTGCGTTTTTAAGAAATACTAAGTTAGCCTCTAGTGTTCACAGAATGGTGAAAACTACTGTTAGGAGAGCACTAAATATGGGATTTAAAAGCTGGATTTTTCTCATAATTTTGGTTGAATCAAGAGAAACCTTTGCAGAAGGTAAAAGTACTAAAACATTATTTTCATTACAAAATGAATATGATAATCTAGACCAGTACTCTTTTTCGTGCCAGTATTACCTCGGCACCCCCACCCATGGGATAGGTGGAGGGTGGGGAGCCAGCTCAGTACCAGCTCCTGTTTTTCTTTTTTCCCTACAAAAAGGGCACTAATCGAGACAATATAGTTTACGCATTGTTCTCAGAAAAGTGTGGTCACTTTAATTTGATAATAAGTTTTATTTTTCTAGATACATTTTTGCTAGTGGGCTTTGTATTTTTATTATTCTCAGTGGAACACTTGCTATGAAGTAAACTGTTACAATGTTGAACCTTGAAGGTGACGTAGTTACAGCACATCCAGGCACAGGTTTAGACACTAACTTATTATGGTGTCATTTCTGGAACCATTTCCTTTGAACTTATGCTTCAGTACTTAAGGAAAAGGCTCCAGTTCCATTTTATTCATAGCCAAGTATAAATGGCAGTGTTGGAAGTACAATGACTTAGTGAAGTTGAAAGAGAAATGGGGAAATCAAATGCTAGTCTACAGCTAATATCCTAAGTTGAGGCTCCGCAGTTCATGTTCTTGGTGTCTACAGAATGGAATGCTGCCCCCTTAACCCCTATTTTCTAGAACGCAAGGTTGTTTTTAGCTATCCCCCTCACTAGAAAACAGCAAACCACTGCTATCCAGTCTCCCTTTTTAAATGCAGGCTTTGTCAATTCTGACTAGGCCAACAGTGTGCAACGTGGGGTATGGGCCCACTCTGGAGGGCATGAAATTTTGTAAGGGGAGTGCAGCATCACAGGCCACTGGATCTCAGGCTCATCCATCCCATGAAAAATGTTGAGATATGTTACTGTTTTATAATGTATATTCATATATATATTACAATTAGTAAGGTTTTTTTGTTCTACGTACTTATACATGCTGAAAGGTGTGGGGCTTTTTTTTTTTCATATGAACATAATTGAAATTTCCATGGGTTTGGATTGCATTGGACAGATTGGGGGCCCTGGTAATTGTAGGGACAAAAATGGAGCCAATGCTAAAAGTTTGCTCACTGCTCAACTAGGCGAATCTATAGCTTTAGTTTCTATCTTTAGTTTTTCCACTGTAAGGAACCTGAATGCTGCCAATCTATAAATTTCTGTCATAGAACCTACAGTGGAGAGCAGATTACAGACTGCTCTCGAGGTAGGACCTCCTAGAATTAAGGTGCTGCTTCTTCTTCGACGGGTCCCCGTGGGTGCTCCACAGTAGGTGTCGGGCTCGCCCCGGTGCCGCAGATCGGAAGTCTTTAGCAGTCTTCATCGGGTCGCACATGCACCGATGTGCACCTCTCCTTCGCGAGCCTTCGGTCACATGCGCGATCCGGTCCCTGCCAGTTCCTTCTCAACCGCCAACGGCTGCAGATGGATTCCACTCCAGCTCCAACACCTGAGAGAGACAAAAACTATGTTTTAATTTTGTTAATCTTGTTAATAGTTATTAGTTTGATAGTTTAGTTAGCATTGTTAAAGTTGTTCTGTTAAATGTAGATATAGTTTAAAAAAAAAAAAAGAGGGGAGAGAGAAGAACAGAGGCGGCTGCCTTAAGCGGTCTGCTATCCTAAAAGCCGTGAACGTTTTCTTTTTTTCCAGGACTGATTAGCTGTTAAGTGCCCTATTAACATTCGTGCCCTATTAACATTCAAAGACTTAAACGCCCAGGCCGAGATGTCCTCGCTGGGGTTTAAGAAATGTGTATCATGCCGCGAGGCCATGCCTGCCTCAGATGGGCATAGCGAGTGCATTCGTTGCCTCGGGGAGACCCACGTTCCACAAAAGTGTCCTCACTGCTCCAAGTTCGCAGCCAGAGCCAGAAAGGACAGGGAAATGAGGCTGAATGATTTTATTTGATAAGGCCCTCCAACCTGAACCATCGGAGAAGCCTCATAAAGAGAGGCCCTCAGGATCACACGAGAGGAAGGCAGCTTCCCTAACCTCCTCTGTACGAAAGAAAAGGAAGCTTTCTCCAGCTCGATCCTTGCCAGTAACACCTGCGAGCAGGACGAGCAGAGCACAGGACTCTAACCCGCGCACTGCTCAAAGTGGGATAGCTGTAGCGCACACAGCTGCACCAGGGCCTCCGACCATTAAGACGTCAGCACCGGGGGCACCTCTGGCACCGGAATCGGCAGCACTGATTCCCACGGCACCGAGCCCTGCGGCATTGATGGCACCGGAGCAGGGGTACCCGGCACAGGACCCAACGGTGCTGGAGGAAGCTACCCACGTGGTGCCGTGCACAGGGGCACCGAGCGCGGCACCCACAACGGCGCCGAGGTCCCTGGCATGGGAGGGGGCGGTGCCTGCTTCGCAGGGACGGGGAAAAGTAAAAGCTAAAACCCGGCACTGCAGCCCATCCCCGGAGGCCACCGCGTTGCCATTATCACCTAGCTCCCCCCAAGAAATACATTGGGCAGCAACTCCCATGGCCTGCTTCAGACCTCCATCCCCGTTCCTTCAACCACCATCCCCCTGTATCAGGCAACCTTCACCAATCTCCAGTAGGGACACCTATGAATACTATCACAGAGCATCTCCACTGCTCTCAGCATCATCACGGAGGTCACGCTCGTCTAGACCCCATGCGTACGTTTTCCACTCATGGTCTAGATCCCCATCACTGGGCCCTTGCCCCTGCTATTATGGCCATCCCTACCATACTGAGCGCCAGCACAGGGGGTCCAGGTCCAGGGGTAGATCCCCACCCACACCTTGCCAACACCCCTTCACACAGCCTCACTCCGTGAGAAGAACATAGCCTCTCTAGGCGGACGTTGGTCCACAGGCCCTGGACCTCCCCTCTGAATCCTCAAAAGGGCAAGCATATGAGCAAATCCAGGAATCAGAGGAATTAGGGGAGGTATATCATAGCGATGCCTCTTCGTCCTCCCCAGATGAGGGGATTGTCCCCGGGGATATTTCCCCCCCGGACGACCTTAGGCAATTCCAAGAACTATTCAAGATAGTAGCACAAACACAGGACATTCACATAGCGGAGGTGCAGGAGAAACATCATAAACTCCTGAAAAATTTAAGACCCCTGGCTTCATCTAAGATCGCTATCCTACTAGATGAAGCGATTATGGAATCAGCCACCAACATATGGCAGACTCCAGCCACTACCCCTCCCACAAATAAGAGGGTGGATAAGAAATACTTTGTTCCAGCCAAGGGCATGGAATTCCTGTTTAGCCACCCCCAACCAAATTGCCTGGTATTCGAATCATCACAGCAGAGATCCAAGACACCCCAATAGAAATCAGGAGGGTCAGAAAAAAATGCGAGGAAATTAGACACGTTCGGTAGGAAGGTCTATTCCTCCTCTACCTTGCTACTCAGAATGGCAAACTATGCAGCACACCTGTCAAACTACAACTTCGACAATTATTCCAGACTTGCTTCCCTCATGGATTTCCTTCCAGAGGATAAGAAACCGGTGCTGAAAGCGATCGTCCAAGAGGGCTACGCAGCCTCATGAACAGGAGTCCAGATTGCCCTGGATGCGGCAGACATGGCAGCGTGATCCACAGCCACAGCAGTGGTAATGCGTAGGGAATCGTGGCTCCAGATGTCCGGCATTCCCAGAGATCTGCAAGCAAAAATCGTAGACCTTCCATTTGATAAACAGAAGTTATTCGCAGATTCAACTGACTCGGTCCTACACTCAAGCAAGGACTCGAGAACCATGCTTAGGACCCTGGGCATATATACCCCTCCGTACAGGAGGAAAAAGTTTTACCCCCAGTAAAGGTGCTACGCTTATCAACCTCAGCGTACACAATACCAACGAGCTATGACCAGGGACGCCACTACCAGCAGCAACAGTATAGGGCCCCCAGATGACGCCCCCAGCAGGATCGCGCATCCTCGGGGCAAGCCCTGAGACAGCAAGTTTGATGGGTATGTCAAGGACTGCAATATCAAGACCATCCCTCAATGCCAATCCCAGCACATGTTCCATCATCGGCTCAAACCATTCTACTCTCAATGGCAAAACATCACCACAGACAAATGGGTTGTGAAAATTCTTCTTCAGTAACACGCAGACTCTTAAGTCATTAACAGACTGGCCCACTCCATTAAAATACAGACTAAAAGGTTTGTGGATCAGGAGTGCTTTTGCAGACAAAAGCACTCCAGATCCACAAACCTGTTAGTTAGCATTTTAATGGAGTGGGCCAGTCTGTTAATGACTTAAGAGTCTGCGTGTTACTGAAGAAAAATTTTCACATCACTCTTCAAAGAGAGGCTGTTGAAGTCTCTTTCATATTCAAATTTGACACATTAACATGTGGTTTGAACTGAAATTGGAATTTTCTGAGTCACTGTTGGGGCTCGATTGCATACTTGGCTTAATCTAATTCTTGACACACACACCCCCCCCGGCCCTCTACTCTCTGATTTGCTCACCTTGATTTTTTTTTCTGATTTGTCCACCTTGATTACTGTTTTTGGTTCTCTGTGCCTTAAATATTGAGTCTGTTCTGGTATGGCTATGGTCTGAAGAAGTGGGTTGGTCCCACAAAAGCTCACCTAATAAATTATTTTGTGAGTCTTTAAAATGCTACTTGACTGCTTTTTTGTTTTGATAGTATATAGACTAGCCCAGCTTTCTCTCTGTTACTGTTCATTTAGAAGTTAGAGTTAAGCATGGGGCCCAGGGAAGGGTGGTTTGTGGGCTTGTTTGATCACAAATTTTATTTGACCGGTTTTCAACTCAGGGTGGCAAACCAACAGGAACTCATTTACCCACTGCAACTTATGTGGCAGGCACTATCTGAGTTGGAGGCAGTGCTTCCAGAGGGCTCTGAGAAGAGGTTCAAGACCCTTCATAGAAGAAGTTTACTCAGTGGCTGGGGCAGCACTGCAGGCAACCTCTGATGTGGTGGACTCTGCTGCCAGATCCATGGCCTATGTAATCACCATAAGGAGGGTCTCAGGGCTCCTTCTGTTGGGGTTGTCTGCAGAGGCGCGGAACTCCATTCAGGACCTCCCATTTGATGGCGTGGCCCTGTTTGCACAAGAGGCAGATACTTAGTTGCACGGGCTGAAGGACTGCCACACTACTTTGAAGACCCTGGGCCTTTATGTCCTAGGGCTGGAGAGAGAAATATCAACCCCAGCTGTCGAAACCTAAAGGCTCTTATCCTAAGCACAAGAAGCCTTCAAGAGAAACCTAGAGCCTTGAAGAGGAGGTAGGGCTACACTTCACAGCCATTGGCACAAACTACCAAGACAGCAAGCTCCCCTTTTGAAGGTGCATCTGAGGGCCACACACCTGTCAGACCAGATCTCTTCCTCCTTTGTTTTTGTTTTGCCTCTGTTCCTTCCTCACAACCTGTGGCCATTATGATCTGCTACGTCCTGGCCACTGTGGAACATGGCTATCCAGTTAGTTTCTACCCCACTCTCTTTCAAGTTCATCTTCTGGGACTTCTCTCTAAAGTGGGAGGTACAGGAGTTTTTGCGGTTTGGAGTGGTGGAGGAGGTGCCACCCCACTATAAGAGCAGGGGTGTCTATTCCTGTTACTTTTTGATCCTGCAAGACAAAGGGGGGACTTCATCCCATCATGGACTTGTGAGGCTTGAAGAGGTACTTGGTCCACCTTGGGTTCTGTATGGTGTCCCTCGCTTCTATTATTCCTAGACTGGATCTGGGGGATTCGTATGTCACTCTTGACCTCAAAGCTACATATTTTAATGTTGTGTTCTTCAAGGGGCAAAAGAGGAACCTTCAATTTACAGTGGAACCCACTAGGAGTTCATGGTTCTGCCCTTCATCTTTGCTACTGCCCCAAAGGTATTTTTCAAAGATGTGCTGTGGTGGCAGCTTACCTGAGACATCTCAAACTACAGCTCTATCCCTGTCTTGATGACCGGCTCATCAAGTCTTATTCCTCAACCAAGGTACAGCAAGATGTAGTTCTCTTGCCCTGTATGTGCCATCGTCTGCATCTCCTAATAAACAAAAGGTCAATATTAGTGCTGGCTCAGATAATAGAGTTCATTGGTGTGGTGCTAGACTCAGATGGGCAGAGCATCTGTCCCCCAGGAGAAATTCAACACTGTAGTGGCTTTGGTTGGGGAGGTGTCCTTGGCCCGCAGGCAGGACTTACCTCCACCTCCTAAGGGCACGTGGTGGTATGCACCTACATGGTGCACTTTGCAAGGTTCATGCTGTGTGCCTGTGTGAGCTCACCAGCTAGGCACCCCTGGATCGGGTTGTTACCATATCTTCCCTAGTGATCCAGTCACTGCAATGATGGACTCTACCAGAAAATGCCATGGCGGGAATCTGCCATTGGTAGATCTGATTTCCAATGCCTCCAATCAAGGCTGTGGGGCTTATCTTGGGACTGTCCAGATATACAGGGCAAGAAAGTGGAAACTACGCTGCACAGACACATCAATGTGAAGGAACTCAGAGCAGTTTGTGGTGAGGTGTTTCTGCCCACTGTTGACAACGAAATGTGGTTATATTTTAAAGCTGACACTTTAGAGTTCACATCTACCAATCATTTTTGAGGCTGACTGCAGATTTGGGCAGATGTTACTGAATGACTTAAGCTCATTGTGCATTTGAAAGCTTTCCTTTGCAACTCTGAGGCCTTGAAACTCTTCTTAGATGAAAGCAGGTTCTGAGCCATCTGAATGTATCTAGCATGCAATTTGAATAGATTGAGTGAAGCCATCTCCTGAGGTATAAATATAACACCCTTTTCCTGAATGTATTACCTTATAGTATAACTGGAATACGCCCATATCCTTGTAGAAAGGACACAATGTGGAAAAGAATCTTGGTTTTCAGTACAGTTACTAACTGCTAGGCAAGTTAAGTATAATAAGTTCAGAGGCTAAGTGATTGCAGAATTGGACCTCATGTCTGAACCTTAGAGATCTATACAGAATTCAGCCAAGTCAATTCATTTTAAATTAATTCAGAAAGCGCTTATGCATTGGAAAAAATGTATAATGAATAAAACATAATTAAATCTTTTGTAGATAAGCCTTGTGATTTGCCACTCATTGAAAATGGGAAGATAGCCCAGTATTATTATAGTTTTAAAAACTATTATTTTCCAATGAACAAAGAAAAAAAAATTTCCTACACCTGTGTGGCGGGCTATACAACTGAATCTGGGACGCAAACTGCAAGGATAACCTGCACAGCAAGAGGATGGTCACCAGCACCAAAGTGTTATCGTAAGTCAATTGCATTGCCTTTATTTCTTGGGGAAATTGTAATTGATTTCAGCAGAAGGATCTGGTGATGAAAACATAAATTAGGGAAAAATAAGTGGAACTAGAATTCAACACATTACCTCTCTGTAAACCAGTAACGTTGCCATTTTGTAAAATCAGATACATTTTTGGAGGTTAGATCCATCCAGGGCTGTTGGCCATGATGGGCAGGGATGCTGTCCTTAACCTCTATTTGCCATTAGCTGGGTATGGAGGACAGGAAGGATCTGAAGCCCTTGGCATTAGCCGCTCTTGGAAGACAGGATACTGGACTAGCTGAACCTTTGATCCGACCCATGACTGTTCTTATGGTCCTTTGGGTTTTCATTATTGTTTTTATTCAAGTACTGGACTTCCTTAGCATCCTCCATAATGAGCAAATGATCACTTATAGTCAGATTTTTAGCTCACTTTACCTCTTCCTCATCTTCAGTAATTCTCTTCTTACAGGTGGAAATGCTCTCCCTAACCAGAAATGTGCTGGCTCAGCAGCAGAGATTAAACAAAGTGAGAGCTGCACCCTGCATCAGCAGGTGATGGATTGGCTGCTTCCTCAGATAGTAAAAGCAGCTCCGAGCATACTTAGGGTGTGCTAGACAGGGTTTTCAGAACTCAAAGCCATGGTAATTAACTGTTTCCTTTCAGGTGGTGTTAGGAAAACATCAAGGAGGGACACAGTGACAAGTGATTAGCACAAATAAGTGCTTTTACCTACAGCCAGGGCGGGTACCCTACAGCTCATGGGCTGGAACCAGCTTGTGCCCCACGTGGATCTGGCCCACAAGGCTTGGGGTTCATCCCCCCTCAGCTCCACTCAGGAATATGGTGGTGCTCCAGCTACGTGCCTCAAGTGTTATGGGGCCGATCCAGGCAAGCTGCCGAACTGGCGGGGGGGCGAGGGCGGGGAGGAGGGGAATATAGATTTTCATGGGGAAGCACTCCATGTAGGCACTGCCTGCTCTTGCTCCTACTGGCCAAATCATGCCCAATGGAAGTGGTGGGAGTGCCACTGGCAGGCACTTCCCTTCACTGTGCAGAGCCATGTGTGGTCCTCTGACTCCACACTGCTCTCTTAGCCTGTCTCTTCCCACTCAGACCCCCATACGCCACCCTGCTTCTTCACCCTCTCTCCTGCCTGGATCCCCACCATGTTCCTGCATCCCCCCTTCCTGATCCCTCCCTAACTTCTCCTGCACCTTTCTCTCCTGCCCAGAACCCTCAACTCATCTTGCTCCATCATCTCCCCTTCCAGACTCCCCCATTTACAGCCCACTCCTGCACCCACCTTTCTGCCCAGACCCCCTTTTGCTAACCTACTCCTGCTCCCTACTTCTCACCCAGCCCATCACCCTGCTCTGTACCCCGACTTTCAAGCCCTCCCTCCCCAGCCCACTTCTGCACCCACCTTCCCATCTAGGCCCCTCAATCCCAGCCCACTCCTGCACCATACCTTCTTCCCACACCCCCAAGCTCACTCCTGCCGAGACCCCAGCTTCTCACTCCAGCCTGCTCCCTGGCAGCCTTCTTCTATTCACTGAACACCTCATTTCTGGCCCCACATCAGATAGTGGGTGGGGTCCCACAAAATCTACTAGCACCGGTCCCCCTAGGCTCTGAGGTGGAACTTGAGGTTTGTGAGATGAAAGTCTTTTTTTCTTTCTGCTTCTCAGATGGGGCCCACAGATCTGAGGGTTTTTTCACCCCACTCCTGGGCCTCCCTGTCTGACCTAAGGCTACTTTTTATTATGCCTCAAGCAGACATTTACACAAGCACTGTAGCACTAAATTCTGAGCTTCTTAGCCATTTTTAATTACCCAAAGTCTGAGATAGTTCCAGGTAATCAACTACTGGACTTCCAAGGACCTTCTTTCTATTCAGGGGCTGGGGAGTTTAGGTGCCAGCTCCTTCCTCAAATAAAAGCTTACCTTGATTGCTCCAAAGTGTACCCTTTTGCCTAATATCTTACAGATAACTTAAAATACATAGCCACTCATATCAGAGCATTAGTCTGTATCTTCGAGAACAACCAGAAGTCTAACACAGCTACCTCTCTGATACTTGTCACCATGCAAGGCACTGCATATAGCCATACTGAGTGGAAATCCATCAACCTCATGAAAAAACTTGCACAGATACAGAGAGACGTCATCTTCCTCTCGAAATGCAAACAGAAGGACATCATACCAAAAGGACTGAAGGTGAAAAACCCACTGAAATCAACATACTGCACAGATTATAGGGAGAGATTGTGCCACACACTCTCTAAGAAACTGAGGAACCACCTGATCCGCAAACAGGAAAACATCAAAAAGAGCTCTCAAATCTTGTTAGTCTATAAGGTGCCACGGGACTTCTTGTTGTTCTCATAGTCACTCTCATAGTAACTTGTTGTGAGTCATCAGTTCTCATAATTTAAGCAATCTACTCCTGTTTTACTGAATATTTCTAGTATCCCAATCATAACAATAATACAATTTACAGGCCAGGGCACTTAAGTCAGAGGTTAAATGTCCAAACATTTCTTCCATTCTTACGGTACGTTAGCTTTCTTGCCCCTTCTCCCATTCAGAGTCACAGAAATGGCAAAAATGCAGCTATTTGGCCTTGCTTCTCAAAGCCCTAAGATCATTTCTAGCTATGTGGTTTTTCAGCTGCCTGGATGCACCCAATGGCTGAATGCAATGCTGTCAGGTTCCATAGTTACATGCAGTAACACCAGGTTCTGTGGTGGTTCTTTGAGTGCTTGCTCATGTCGATTCCGGTTGGGAGTGTGCATATTGTGTGCACAGTTGTCAAAAAGATTTTCCACCAGCAACATCTGTAGACCATCTATGGAGACACTTAGAGTGGTGCCAATATGATAGTACATATATACCACAGCTGACCTCTTCACCTATGATGGCCATTGTGTCTCCTTCTCTGGCTGCAAGCAAGTGCTTTCTCCCCTTTTCATCCATCAATAGCTGTTACCTGCAGAGTACCTAGTTTCTTTGTTAGTAATTAGTTAGCAGTTTGTAGTTAATAGATAGCTTTTATCAGGAAGCCTGTTCATTTTCTCCTCTCCTTCCCCAGGGCTGGGGCATGCCTCCAACCCACTGGTTTAAGCCTTATATCTCCTGCCAAAAATTTATGCTGTCTGAAGAGTTTCCAGGAGGCACACATTGCAAACAAGTGTAAAATCTGTATGGCTTTCTGCCCAAGAACCCAGAGGGACAGAGAATATAGACTTAAATACACCCTCATGGAGTCGTCTCTTCACCCTCAACCAGTGCAACCTGCTCCAGTGCCGATATAGGCCTCTGTGCACAATGTGCCTCCGTTGGTGCAGGGCTCCATACCAGCACACACAGGCTGTGGCGAAGAAGTGTCGTGGCCTTTCTGCAGCACCAAAAATGGTACTACTGATGTGTGCCCGTTCTGCGCTCCAGTGCTATGGAAGATCCAGAAACAGTCTGTGCAGAGAAAGGTGCCAGGTTCCAAGACGGCAAAGTCCAAATGGGTGCATCCTGTGTCAGATGAGCTGTCTGCACAGTCAGATGGGGGTTAAAGATATGCCATTCTTAGCCCCAAGACTTACAAAGCAGCCAGGGACCAGTTGATGCTGGCTGATCCTAAAGAGCTTCTCCAGTGCAACCATCAGCACCATCTCCAGGTCCAGGACTGCTGGCACTGAGAGGAAAGCTGGTGATGATTGGAAGGTTACAGTCTTCTTGGCACCATGCTTGCCAGGACTGCTCTCCTCAGCACCATTCCAGGGGCCTTTTGCCATGGTGCCAAATTGCAAGGGTTCTCACCCTGCTACAGCAATCATTGAGGCCTTTGGCAACAACACTGCCATTGTCATGTTCCGACTCATCATCTGGTTCAAAGCTAAAGTCGTTCCTGGAGGTCCTGGCACCACAGGGATAACTGTGATGTGGCCTCCATGAGAGCAAGCTCCTTTTCAGTGACTCTTCTGGGTACTCCAGGCATATCAGACTAGTGTCTTTGACATTAGACAGGAGGGAGACTCCTATCAGAGGGGTAGCCATGTTTCTCTGTATCCACAAAACCATGAGAAGTCTTTTTGTCTGTTAGGTTATAAGGTGTCACAGGACTTCTCTTTGTTTCTGAGGGGGACTCCACTGATATCTCTGGTCAGGGTGCCATGTGGGGTGAGGATCTTGCCCCCATGCCTGCCCTATTTTACAAGTCCTGGATGAGGTCAGCAGGGTCTGTTACTGCATCTGAAATGCGGTGCTGCAGCGTCGACTCAGTGGGGGTCACTCGGCACCAGCTCTACGCTTTCTGGTGCAGTAGCTGTAAACCTCCCCAGAACCAATTTTGGCACCGAGGCTCAGGAAGCAAAACCACTACAATCCACACAATTGGCCAGTGGGGACAATCTGAGCATTGTCGTTCCCTCCTTGTCTTCCTTGCCTGATGAGACAGTTGCAGGCTCATCCATGTCCTACTTGCTATGGATGATAGGGGCCCGAATGAACTCCTTGGGAGGATGACCAGCCACTTGGCTCTGCAAGTTGAGGAGGTAAAGGAGGGCATAGATCCAGTACTCTTGACCTCAGAGCTTCCTCCAGGGTGGTGCTGCCGTAAGTTCCTGTGGCAGACTTCAGCTTCCATTCCTCAGCAAAAGGCATAAAGGGGGAAGTACTTCGTACCCTCATGGGAATATGAATATATATTTACCCATACACACCTGGCCACTCTGGGGGTGGATGCTGCTAATGCTAAAGAGTGGTAGAGTCAACAGGAGTCTATTCCAAAATCACAGGACCAGAAACTGGACCTGTTGGGTAGGAAGAGTTATTCAATAGGCCTCCTCCCTTTAAAAATTGCTAACCGAAAGTCTTTCTTAGCTACTATAACTATAATATTTGGGCCTGTCTAGGGAAATTTAAGAAGCTGCTTCCTCCAGTGCACCATTCAGAGTTTAGGGCCCTTCTGGAAGAAGAGAAGGTGATCTTCCACATTCCAGGCTGCACTAGATGCAGCTGATTCAGGGGTGCACATAATGGCAATGGGTATCGTAATATATTGCTCCTCATGGTTTCAGGTCTCTTGGATACTCCCAGAGGTTCAGCAAACAATTCAAGACTTGCCCTTTGATTGCTTGGGGTTGCTTGTGGAACAAACTAGCTCCAAGTTTCTTAACCTCAAGGACACACACACCATGTTGAAATCTTTAGCCTCCATGTCTCAGCCAGACAGGGAAGGCACTTTAATATTCTGCTGTCTACATGCCACTATCCTCAGCAGAGACAGGGCTTTTCTTCTTCAAGTAGTGACCCCCTGGGTGCACCATAGTGGATGTCTCTGCATTCTAATGACAACCCTCAAATATTCTTCACCAGCTGTAGTTTCCTGCATCACACATGCCTTCTTCCCCAAGACAGTTTCCCCGTTCCACCTGGGTCAGGACATGCTTACCAGTGTGTTACCTGAAACCTCATGCTTCACAGAGGGATTGGATGTTAGAAGGGCCTTAGCCTCTTACCTACAATGAACAAAACCTTTTAGAAACTCCACACAGTTGCTCATGGCAATAGTGGACAGGATGAAAAGTCTGTTCCAATCAAAGGATCTCTTCATGGATTGCAACTTGCTCCATACCTGCTATGTTTTGGCCAAGGTTCTGGCAACTCCTTTATGAACCCACTCCACTCAACCACAGTCTTCTTCAATAGCAGTCCTTGCTCAAATCCTTATTGAATACAAGGATTGCAAGACAGTCACCTGGTCATTGGCAGTTATTTTCATGACTCATTATGCAATTCAACAGGCCATGGATGATGCCACTTTTGGGAGAATGGTGTTACAGGCAGCTGGTTGATGGTCTCCAACCCCTTCACCTGATAGCCGCTTGGGAGTTACCTAATGGCAAGCACTCAAATCAAAAATGGTTACTCACCCTTTGTAACTGCTATTCTTCAAGATGTTTTGCTCATGTGCATTCCAAGATCCACCTGCCTGCCCTCTGTCAGAGTAGTTACAGCCAGAAGGAGCTTAATGGGGGAGGGTTGGTTCTGCTATACATGCACCGTTTAATCGGCATCACCCTAGGGGCCTTCACAGCTGACTTACGGATGCTGCTGTGGGTAAAACTTTCCAACAACCTGTGCACATGGCATGCACACACCTAAATGGCACGAGCAAGAGCAACACATGTCGAAGAACAACAGTCACAAAAGATGAGTTACCATTTTTATAGGGAATGGGGAAAACATCTGTGCCCCTTCAAGTAAATTTAAAAGAAAGATAGAGGGTGCACTTGGCCAGGAGACAGTGTAGTCATCAAAACACAGAACTCTCTTGTTCCCCTTGTGGAGACTATCTGCTTATGAGCAACTCAGAGTCATCTTTTCCCTTTCCAGAGACCTGTAATTGCTGCACAGAGAGAACTCGCCATATGTCTTCACCCATGTTATGAATAGAGCATTTTTGAGATTACATGGGAGGTTTTCCTTTTAATTTAAGGAGCATTGGGAGGAAACATTATGAAGCATTTCTATGGAAGTGAAGACTTCCAGCAAATATAGTTTGTCTTTAAGTGAGGACTAATGTCCATTGGGAGATATCTACATTTTTTAGTGTCTTTTGTCAGGAAGAGGGATATTACTGATAAGCTTGTAAAAAAAAAAAAAAGTCACAGCAATATTTTTATGATGCTTCAGAACTCACCCCTCTTAAAAAAAATTGCCAATGGGTGTCTCTAATGCAAACAAGATAAAAAAGACTTCACTGTAAATGAGTGGAAATGTTCTATATATTTTCCCCCTGTGATCATTAAACTTTCAAGAGGAGTGGTACAAGACGGTAAATGTTAGGAGAATAAACCACACTTTGATGATAATTTGTCTAAAAAATGGAGCTGGACTCGATGGACCTCCTGAGATCCCTTCCAGCCCTAGGATTCTATGAATTCAAAACTTGCTGTGTGAACTGCAGCTGCAATAGTGATGTGGAATTGAATGAAGAAAGTAGTTAAGACTGGCAAGAAAAAAAAGAGTTTGTGAACACCACCATTTTCCAGATTGTGCAAACTGGGTGACTTTCATTATCTTCCTGCTGTCAGCAGTCAAAATAGCTATTAGAGGCTGGGCTTTTTGTTACTGTGTCAAAAGAGGAAGCAGAGATATCTTTGAGCTTGTCATCCCCTCACTGCAGGCAAAAGGGATGCAGTCACCAGGAAGCAGACAAATTCCCACGTATCATATATATAAAAGTCACAGAGAAACATATACTATTAGTTGCTTCCTTCTAATCAAACTACTTATTTTTATGTAGAAAAATGCAGCAAACCTCTGTTGGAAAATGGCATCTTCTCTGACACAAAAACGTCCTACAAAATACGAGAAAAATTGCAGTACAGATGTGCTTCTGGTTATCACACTCCAGAAGGTAAAGCTGAAGAATCAGTGCAATGCCTTCCTGAAGGATGGTCTTCTCATCCAAGCTGTGCTAAAAAGTTTGGTATGAATTTGTATTCCTCTTTAAAACTGATTTTCTTTATATCTTTGCTGCTATCTGATGTTATCAGAGCTAGTTTCTCTCTTTCTCTTAGGGAAACCTTTGAACTCTCAAGCAAAATTTCAGCTGGTTGGAAATCAATGGAGCAATGTCAGTTTACACTAGATGACGACAGTCCCCATTGGGGCTACTCACTTCATGGCTACGTCTACCTTAGCACCCCCTTTCAAAAGCGGGTTGCTAATGAGGCACTTTGGGATATGCTAATGAGGTGCTGCAACAAATATGCAATACCTCATTAGCATAATGGAAGCCGTAGCACTTCGAAAGTGCTGCTTTCGATCACATGTGGCTTGTCTACACAGGGTCCTTTTCGAAACACTACCCAAATCGGAATAAGGGGATTTTGAAGTGTGCAGGGTCCTTTTGAAAAAGACCCCTTGTAGACGAGCCGCACGCGATCGAAACTGGCACTTTCAAATTGCCATGGCCACCATTATGCTAATGAGGCACTGCATATTCATTGCAGTGCCTCATCAGTATCCCCCTTTCGAAAGCGGTGGGGCTAGTGTAGACATAGCCCACAAGTATAAAATTAAGCCTGCATGTAAAGGTATATAGGCTCGTGGGTCAAATGGTTAGATCATTGCTTTAAATTATTGAAACCTTGTACATTTTCTAATGAGACTAGGGGTAGAATAAATTTAATTTAATTTACTTTATTCTGTTTTACATTTAATACTGCTTTGCCTTTCAGAAAGTGGGTTACAAGCTACACAAACGCTATAGCATTGAATGACAGTGGGTGTTGATTTATACTGATGTTACATTGCCACACTTTTTACATTGTAAATTAATCTGAGGGGGAACACTTGAACCAAGAATGGATTTAAAAGTAACTGTTCTTCTACAAAATAATTTTACCACAGGACTACAGAGGGAGACATCTGAATTAGAATTCGTTTACAAATTTGACCCCTTTAACCTTGCCCTGAATAGAGATCTTAACGATCTTATGCGCTACAAGTTCAATTTCTGCATTTTTGACATTGCTTTCACTGGCTCCTTAACACTGTTCATTTGCAGCTATGCTGTTTACATTAGCTGAAGATTTGGCCCAAAGACTGAGATAAGCAAGATAAGCAAGTTTTTGAAATTCAGTAATTTTACCTTCAAGTCTGATATTTGTGGAGTTCAGACACCGGATGCCTCAATCGTAGTAACCTTATTAGTAATTTTCTGTTAGGTAAGTGCAAAAGTGACTTTGTCAGTCCCTTCATAGTATGAAGGAACAGAAGCTGCACAAAGGACCAGGTTTTAGTTGCTAATTACAAATTTTAGTTTTTTAATAATTATTGCTAGATGGTGAAATATCATGATCATTCTCTTGTGTGCACCTGTGTACATCAAAACAAATGGACCATACAGAGCATTTGCTAGGTTTAAGGTTTACACTTATCACAGACTGCAAATGTTAATGCTTAGAGGTACATGGGTTTCTCTGATGATCATTCAGATGGTTTAAATATTTTACCAGTTAAGAAGCAATGGAGAGGCTTCATCTGGCTCTCTCACAAGAGGAAGTTGTTTACGACCCGGTCATACATAGGTTACATTTGTTGTAAGGGGCCAGTATTCTACCTGCTTTAAGAGAACCCTTAGTGGAATTTAATTTATGTCACTGATGCTGAAATGTAGCTGCTTTTTTCTGTACTGGGTAGCAGGAACAGTCTTTACATAATGTTTGAAGGATTTAAATTTTTGGTACAGTCTCCTGTCAGAATTTGATACAAAGATGATAGGCATGTTGACAGTTAAGTAAACTTCAATTTTGCAAGTAGAAAATATAGTAGAATTGCCTTGATTTCCATCTTGTGCACATACAAGCAGATTTTGGCTCACTGTGTCAAATATTAAACCTTCTGGAGAGTGTTCATAACTTACTTTACTCTGGCTTGTCAGATAGTTCCATTGCAAAATATACCAGGATAATTAGAAGTAGTACAATTCAAAATGAGAACCGGCTGAAAAGTATTTGTTGAATTGTACTTTTTTTTGAATTATGGTTAATTTTTTGCCTTGTAAATCAATCTGTTTGCAATTGTGAAATACTCACTGAATGGTGAAAATACAGGCACTACAGTTATTTGTAAGATATATCTATGGCTGAGGGATTGGCAGTGTCTTATTTACCAGGCCTTGAAGGAGCCACACCGGGGGACTCCACAGCCAAGTCCATGGATAACAGTGAGGGAAAAATTCTGCAACAAGTTGGACTGGACATGAGCAACACTTCTCAAAGAGCAACAGTTACAAAAGGTAGGTAACCGTTTTTTCTTTAAATTGTAGCCTTTGGTTCTTTTATGGAAGACATTTAATGGATTTTGTCCAATACTTGTTTAAAATTTATTTCACCCGGTGTATCTGTGTATGTTTTCTTCCTTAGAAGTAACATGCTCCTTATTAAGTGAAATAGAACATGGACATTTCTATCCTATGAAGAAAAGCTATGAGGAAGGAGATGTGGTTCAGTTTGTGTGTCAGAATAATTACTCTCTGAGTGGATCTGATTTAATTCAGTGTTACAAATTTGGATGGCATCCAGAGCCTCCAGTATGTGAAGGTAACTCTCTCCATGTATCTCTTCCTGCCCCGCACCACCCGTATTACTACGTTTTAAAAAATACAAATTAAAAGAATGTTAGAGAGGCAAAGTCAGGTCCACAGTAGTGAGGAAATGTCATACTTAAGCCTATTGTGAATTTAGGTTCACAATATCCAACCATTTGGTACTTAACACTGGGGCTAAGTTCTTGTCCCTTGACAGCCATGGATTTTATCATTACCAGCAGAGAGCAGATTCACGCCCCTGATTAATTTCTTATCTAGTTCAGTTGATTCAAGTGGATCAAGAGTGGAAAAATCAATATAAAGGTAAAAGTTAGATCTGATTTTGGAATGTAAGTTCTTCGAGTCGTGTTTCCGTGGGTGCTACATTCTGGGTATCAGTGTGTTCTTCTGCCTGTGCTTGGAGATTCTTGTGTAGCTGTGGTTTCCCATGCCATGCGTGCCTGTGCTATCTGGCATGCATGGCATGGGCCCCTCAGTAGCTTCTCCACCATTTTCAGCTGTAGATATCACTTTGACACCCCCCCCGCCAAAATATAAGAAGAGTTAATTAGTTTAGCGTGTCATACCCTTTATCCAAGATATTTATCCTGTTTAATATTCTATTAACAAAAAAAGCCCACATGTTTTTAGTTTAGTTGCAATACGAATAGTGTGTCCCTAGGATTTAAGTGATGCTCAAAGTGCACAGAAGACATGCTTGCCGCTGATATCCATGCTTCCTTCATCAAGTGCTTGGGTGAGAATCACCAGACCCAGTCCTGCACCCATTGCTCCAGCCTCACCGTAAGGGCCAGGAGGGACTAAGCATATAGGTTCAAGATATATCTCTATGAGAAGTCCCTCCAACCACCAGCCCCAAAGCAGCCTTCTACTAAGGAACTGGCATGGAAGACCAAGGGTGTGCACTCTGCACATCCCTCTACTTTGGTCGGCACTCTATGCACAAGGGTGGACACTTCTCTGGCATATTCCTGGCCTCCGATGCCATCTTTGAAGCCCATGCCAATTGGAAAGACTGCTACAATGTCCCTACATTGTCAAAGCTGGCACCACTAAGGAGGGTGCATTCAGAATCTAGCTGCTGATGTTTGATGCCTCTCATGCTGTTGGCACCATCAGCACTGCTGTTCAGTCACTTCTACCCCTGGGCATAGGAGGTCCTTCAAAACCAAGACCCCCCAACCCAACTCATGCTAGACCTGGAGCACGAGCAGCACTGTTCCAAGTCTTTGCACCACTCACAAGAGGCACCAGACTTTGTGGCCTCCAAGGATGTGGCATTCTTGTTACCCACCCACAGCCAAATAGCTTCACAGTATTCTACCTCAAAGCAATTCATACAGGAAAAACATCCTGTAGGCTGGTACTTGTGGTGTCAGCATGATAGGTCCTATAACGCCCACCTTAAATATGCTCTCTAAACTAACTCAGCTCTCTTAAATGGCCTAGGCCCTCTCAAAACCTGAACCAAACTGCTATGCCTTATAAGGTAGCAGGCTACAGGTCAGACTGGATCGGTCTTGCTTCATCCTCATAGGTGTGGCATGGCTGAGACAAATCTGATATCCTTAGCTGTAACCCTTTCCCACTTGCCGCAACCTTCTGTCTCAGGACTCTGGCCACACCCTTCACCCCAGACCATTCAGGTTGCATCTCCACACCTGGATCCTTCATGGTTCCAGAATGCTGAAATCTTATGCTCTGTGATGGTAAAAAGGGTTCTCTTCAACAGCAGATGGGAGTCCACATGCAAGTCCTACCTCTGCATGTGTCAGCAGTTCTCTCAATGGTTGGATGCTAACCAGCCTGTGCCTCCTCACACTGCACCCCTGCCTGTTGCTCCTTGACTACCCGCTGCACCTGCATGAGCCAGGCCTGGCACTCGGTACTGTCCAGGTGCATGTTCCTATCTGGGACCTTAACCATGTACTCCACTGGCTCATCAAACTGCCTTTTGAATCCCTAGCGATGTGTTTCTGGCTCCAGCTATCAAGGAAGGTCCCCTTGCTAGCTGCCACCATATTGGCCAGGAGGGTTGGGGAACTTGCTGCTCTTACGGTTGAACCTCATTGGTCTCAGGAAATTTTCCTGATGTTTTTTTTGCCCTAAACTCCATGCATCAGGCAAGGAACAGGTGCTACACACCTGAGACAGTAGAAGGCCCTTAGTCTTTTATTTAGAAAGAATGAAGCTCTTTTGTAAGTTGACCCAGCTCTCAGCAGTTGTTGCAGGGCAGCTGAAGGCTCCTAATGGGAGCAACAGCTGCACTCCCTCAATGTGAGACAGGTACTTGGCTTCTATACTGACTGGGCTAAGCTGAGCTCATGGTGGAACTCCTGCTGTCATCACAGCCCATCTCCTCCTGGACCATGCCCTGCATACGGGAGTGTCATGATATCACAAAAGTCTCCCTGCTTCCTGTTACAGTGCACTCTATGTGAGCACAGGCATCCTAATCCACCTTCCTGGCACATCTCTCCAGGAGATCTGGCTTTCTCTTGGGAATCAGCTAACTCCACTACACATAAGCAACCACTCAAAAAGAAAAAACGGTTACTCGTCATCTTAACTATTGTTTTTTGAGATGTGTTGCACCTGCCTGCCCCAGTGTTGGGAGTGATCAGGAAGAAGGAACTGAGGGGTCATAGAAAGGCTTTGCATAAGTGCCACGATAGAGGGCTCCCCAGTCAACCTGCTCGGGAGTACTTACCCACAGCTGTGCACACACCCCTAACTTGAATAGATAAGAGCAACACATTTCAAAGAATAACACAAGGGTGAGAGACCGTCTTTTCTTAAGTTGGTTTCTCTGGCTTGGGTGTGCATGTGTGCGTAAACCTTAGGAAACCAGTTTTCTTTCTTGACTTGAAAAAGCTTCCAATATATGTCCAAATATGTTTGTTCTTTTTCTAGACAGAAAAAATAAATGTCCTCCTCCGCCTCAGCCTCCTAATGCCAATATACTCACAGATTTAAGAACATATCATAATGGAGACAAAGTACATTTGGCATGTCAATTTAATTTTACAATGAGAGGATCAGAAGAAATCCAGTGTGAGAATGGAAAATGGACTTCACCCCCGAGTTGTATTGGTAAGTTGCTCTACAAATGTCGGGACCTGAAGTAAAACTCCAGTTCAAAACATGCCTTAATATTCATGTCTGTGTTTCAGTTTGCCTATCTTTAAATTTGGGGTTATATTTGCCTTCTAATAAAGTGCTTTAAGGTCTATGAATGAACAGTGCTAAGTAAAAAAGATCTTGATCATTTTGGGACAATATAAGGAAGAGCTAGGACCTGAAGATGGATTTAAATCTGAATCCAAATGGTATGATCCCTACAGGTCCCAAGTGCCCAACCAGACCTCTGACTTTTTAGCCACTTAGGCACTATAAGGCCCATCCTGTTTTCTTGGGCATTTGGATATAGTGTCAGGTGGTGAGGAAATAATTTGTAAAAATGAACATTATGAGCAATGTTTCCAATTTATTTTTTGCTATGGTTTTAGAAGCCAAAGAAAAAGTACTATGCGGTCCACCTCCTCCTATTGAGAAGGGTACAGCAATAACTGAGGACAAGATGTATTACACAGGAGATGCTATTAGATACAAATGTAGTCATGGCTACAGTATAAATGGATCAAACAGTGTAACTTGTATAATGGGAAAATGGGCATCACCTCCTAAATGTATTGGTAAGTATTCTGCTTGCAGTGTCCCCCTTGGGGGATGCTCCCATATTACAGAGATTTGTTGATGACAGAACTACCTGGATGGATGTCATTGTTACTTATCATTAATCTCTATAAATTGTCTATTACATTTGATTATAATGCAGTTAATTGCTGGTGCTGGCACTTGTATTCAGACATTTTGTAACTGCTTCCTTGTATTAGTTGCTCAAACTCCAAGGCTTCATCGGTTGCCTTTTTTGTTGAATAGCTTCTATAGTATCATAAACTCAGAGGAAAAAAAGGGTCCAGAAGGGGCTTGAATATATCACCTAGTCCAGTCCCCTGCACAGAGTAGTATCTAAACCTCCAGGAATGGAGATGCAACAACTTCCACAGGTAATTTGTTCCACTGCTTGACTACCCTTACAGTTGGGAAGTATTTTTTTTTCCCTAAAGCCTAACCTACATCCCTTGCTGCAACTTAAGCCGTTAGTACTTGGACTACCCTCAGTAGTTACGAAGAACAGTTTGTCACCCTCGTTCTTTATAAAAATGTTATATATTTGAAAACTGTTATCATGTAACTCCCTCTTTCTTCATTTCTTCAGATTAAACACATCTGCTATTTTCAATCTTTTCCCATAGGTCACGTTTTGCAGACTTAACTATTTTGTTGCTCACCTCTGGAATTTTTTTAATTTGTCCATCTTAGAGCTGAAGGGTGGTGCTCAGAAATGGATACCACATTCCAGCTGTGGTCTCATCCTCGCTGAGTGGAGTGGAAGATTTATTTCCAATGTCCTGCTTACCATACTCCTGCTAATATATCCCAGAATGATGTTGCTTTATTTCAAACAATAATGTGTTGTTGACTCATAACTAACTTGTAATGCATTATAACCCTCAGATCATTTTGTTCTTCTTCGAGTGTCCCCGTGGGTGCTCCACCATAGGTGACGGCTTGGCCGGCGCCGCAGATCAGATCTTCCAAGCAGTTTCTGCCGGACCGCGCATGCGCCGGCGCGCGCCGCTCCCTGGCGCGCTCCTGGCCATGTGCGCGATCCGGTCCCCGCCAGTTCCTCTCAACCGCCGTCGGCTGCAGACGGAATCCGACTAGGCTAAAGCCACATAGCGTATTCAACGACTTTATTTGTTTTCTCTTTAAAGTTTTTCAGTTCTTAGGATACCATAAGTAACCGGTTGTTATTTTGTAAAAAAAAAAACAAACAACAAACAAGCTACGGAGGGACAGCTCAAGCCAGTCCCAGTAACAAGCGCCGGAGGCCGGGAGCTAGGGCCATCAGCCCTCCTGCGGAGGCAGGCCATCGGACGGGGAAACAGCACAAAGAAGTGCTAAGTACCCACAAACAAACTCAAAGACTCACCAACAATGTCCTCCTCAGGCTTTAAAAAATGTGAGTCCTGCCGAGAGGCGATGCCAGTGTCCGATGGGCACAGTCTATGCATAAGGTGCCTGGGGGAGTCCCATGTGGCACAAAAATGCGCCTTCTGTGCAAAGTTAACGACCAGAGCACGGAGAGACAGGGAGATGAGAATTAAACTGCTGCTTCTTGACAAGGCCCTCCAGCCAGACGTGCCGGAGCGGCCGCAGCAGGAGGGACCCTCCGGGGCCCTTAGAAGGAAAGCTGCCTCCCTCACTCCATCAGCGCAAAAACGGAGGAAAGTTTCTCCAACCCGATCCCTGCCGGCAGCAACAGTGAGCGGGACGGGAGGAGCGAGCAGCCCCCAGCCGCAGCAACAGCTGATCGGCGGCGGCACGGAGAGCCACGTGGAAGCGGCTCAGCCTCCGATGATCAGCCAGCCGCCCCGCACCGCAGGCAGGGCGGCGGCTAAGCAAGCGCCGGTACCAGCGGCACCGCAGGCAGCGGCACCGACCCCCGGGGAACCGGCGGTGCAGAGCGCGCAGGCACGTAGCCTGCAGGCGCAGAAGGACTCCGCACGTGCGGCACCGCCCTCGAGCGTGCCTAGCACGGTGCCGACGGGGCCGGGATCCCCCGCCCATCAGGGGGCGGAGTTACCTCCTCAAGGGAGGGGGAAGGCTGCACACAAGAGGAGGCATTGCAGCCCCTCTCCAGACAGGGCTGTGGAGCTCTTTTCTCACAGCCCTCCGCTCATGTTGCAGACTCCAACCAGAAGGCAGGGGCCCCCCCTAGCCTACCCGGAGCCCCCTTCTCCTTTCCTGCAATCAGCCTCCCCATGGCTGGCACCACCCTCGCCCTTCCTGGGATTTGAATCGCTGGACTATTATGCAAAATCGCTCTCTCCAGTGTCTCGACGATCCCCCTCTCCCAGACACACAGGGTACGTGCAAAGGGAATGGTCAAGGTCACCTTCCCAGGAACAGTGCCTATACTGCCATGGTCGTCCCTACCACGCGGGGCATGGACACCATCGGCAATCTACCAGGGAGAGATCCCCACATATTACCTCGTACCCCCGAGGGCAATCGCGATCGGGGACGGAGACTCAAGCATCCCAGGGGGGACTGGCCGTGGACCCACGAGATTTTCCCTCGCAAACCTCCAGCGAGAGGGCGCACCATCACCATCAAGAACCGGAAGGGTCCAAAGAAATGTACCCCAGCGGTTCCTCGTTTTCCTCCCCGGATGAGGCCACGGCCTTAGGGGACGTCCATCCCAAGGACGATCTCAAACAGTTTCAGGAGCTGTTTAAGAGGGTAGCTTTCACGCAAGGCATCCAGACAGCACAAGTGCAAGAGAAACATCATAAGCTCCTTAAAAATTTGAGCTCCCCGGCCTCCTCCAGAGTAGCAATCCCGCTTGATGAAGCGATCTTGGAGTCCGCCACTACCATATGGCAGACCCCGGCAACTATTCCGCCTGTCCAAAAGAGAGCGGATAAGAAATACTTCGTGCCGGCGAAGGGCATGGAGTTCTTGTTTAGCCACCCCCAGCCAAACTCCTTGGTGGTGGAGTCCTCGCAGCAAAGATTAAAAACATCTCAATTTAAAACAGGGGGAATGGACAAAGATGCCAAGAAGCTAGAGCTGTTCGGCAGAAAGGTCTACTCCTCCTCCACTTTAACCTTGCGAATGGCAAATTATGCAGCGCACTTGGCGAACCATAATTTCGACAACTATGCCAGATTAACTTCCCTCATGGACTCGCTTCCAGAGGACAAAAAGCCGGTCCTCAAGGCCATAGTGCAAGAGGGCTACGCGGCTGCGAGGATGGAAGTTCAGATTGCTTTGGACGTTGCGGACACGGCAGCACGTTCCACAGCAACTGCAGTGGTGATGCGACAGGAGTCCTGGCTCCAGACCTCGGGCATACCGAGAGATCTGCAGGCGAAGATAATCGACCTTCCCTTCGACTTGCAGAAGCTGTTTGCTGAATCAACTGACTCGGTCCTTCATTCCAGTAAAGACTCAAGAGCCACACTCAGGACCCTGGGGATTTACACCCCTCCATACTCAAAGAAAAGGTACTACCCACAGCAAAGGCGGTACCAATACCAGCAACAGCACCCCCAGTATCACAGGGGTTACGAGCAAGGGCGGCATCAGCAGCACCAGCAGTACAGAACCCCCAGGCGACGCTCACAACAGGGCCGTACGTCCTCGGGGCGGGGCCAAAGACCACAAGTTTGACATACAAATCCAGGGCTGCGCCATCACCACCATTGCACAAGATCATCCGAAACGACTTTTTCACCATCGCCTCCGACCATTCTACGACCAGTGGCAAAGGATCACCACAGACAAATGGGTGCTGGAGATCATAGCCACGGGGTACGCCATCCCCTTCCAGTCGCTCCCGCCGCCGCAACCCCCGCCCAAGCCCCACCCCCAGGAGGCCTCCCATGTAGCCAGGCTCAGGCAGGAGGTGGCCCACCTAGAGTTCATAGGGGCGGTGGAAAAGGTGCCGGAGCAACTGCAAGGGAAAGGGTTCTACTCTCGGTATTTCCTGACGGAGAAAAAGACAGGAGGCTGGAGGCCCATCTTAGACCTTTGTGGCCTCAACAGGTATCTGCGCAAGCAACGTTTTCGGATGATCACTATTGCCTCCATCCTTACAGCACTGGACGATGGAGACTGGTTCGCAGCCCTCGATCTACAAGACGCGTACTTCCACATAACCATTCATCCGGCTCACCGACGTTTTCTCCGGTTCATGGTGGGCAACGAACACTTCCAATACAAGGTCCTACCGTTGGCCTTTCCTCGGCCCCCAGAGTCTTCACCAAGACCTTGGCAGTGGTGTCAGCCTACCTGCACAGACAGGGGGTGTTTATTTTCCCGTATCTGGACGACTGCCTGCTCAAAGGGACCTCGAAAAGGGAGGTTCTCCGCATGATACGCGTCACAGCAAACACGTTCTCCGCACTTGGCCTGGTTATCAATATGGCAAAATCAAAGATAGACCCCTCACAGGACATAGAGTTCATAGGGGCTTGCACAAACTCGGTCTCGGCGAGAGTATACCTTCCAGAGGCTCGCTTTCGAGCCATCGGTTCCCTCGTGCAGGTCATCACCTTCAGCCCTACGGTGCCGGTCTTGACGTGCTTGCAGCTGCTGGGCCACATGGCAGCGGCTACGTTTGTGGTACAGAACGCCAGGTTGCACATGCGCGGCATGCAACATTGGCTGGCAAGTGTATACAAGCCGGCAGTACACACCGTTCACAGGGTGGTGTCGCCCCCACCTGGGGTGCGCGAATCCCTGCAATGGTGGGTAAACCCCGGGAACTTGCTAACAGGGGTACCCTTCCATCAGCCGCAAATATCGGTTTTCCTCACTACGGATGCCTCCCTCATAGGGTGGGGAGCGCACATGGGCGAAGAGGTGGCTCAAGGACTGTGGTCACCCACGGAACAGTCTCTGCATATCAATGTTTTAGAGCTCAGAGCAGTGTTCAACGCCTGCAAACACTTTCGAGACCGTATACAAGGCAAAGTCGTCGGGATCAGTACAGACAATACCTCCACCATGTTTTACATAAACAGGCAAGGAGGAGCTCGATCCCGTACCTTATGCGCGGAAGCAATCCGCCTATGGAACTGGTGCATCGCCCACGATATAATCCTGAGAGCCTCCTACTTGCCGGGCACGCACAACGTGAAGGCAGACCAGTTGAGCAGACGTTTTGCGCTCACCCACGAGTGGCAGATCCGTCCCGATCTACTACGGCCCATTTTCCACGCATGGGGGTTTCCCCAAATAGATCTGTTTGCCACTCAGCACAACAAACAGTGCCCACGATTCTCCTCCAGAGCAGGGCTGGGCCGGGGGTCCCTGGGGGACGCGTTCGCGATCCCGTGGGGAGGCCCCCTGCTTTACACGTTTCCCCCCGCAGTGCTGATCCACAAGGTTCTGCAAAAAGCCAGGAGAGACAAGGCTCGGATGATCCTGATAGTCCCAACATGGGATCGCCAACCATGGTTCCCCCTACTCCTGCGCCTGTCGGACCGCCCACCGATGCCTCTTCCGGTGGCGCTGGACCTGCTCACGCAAGCCCAGGGGTCCATAGTGCATCCGCACCCCCAAAGCCTGCGACTGCAAGCGTGGCTAATCCATGGCTCAGCTCCCTAGAGAGCACATGCACAGTGGAAGTACAGCAAGTCCTAGAAAGTAGCAGGAGGACTTCCACTAGGAAAACCTACAAACAAAAATGGACTCGCTTCATGGCTTGGTGTTCTACCAAGCAGCTGGCCCCCCTTTCGGTGCCTATACCTACAATTCTAGAGTATTTACTGGACCTCAAGAGAGCAGGACTCTCGCTATCCTCGTTAAAGGTCCACCTGGCCGCCATCTAGGCGTTCAGACATGAGGAGGGAGGGCACACGGTGTTCGCCCACCCTATGGTTACCAGGTTCCTGAAAGGGTTGGTAAACCTATACCCCCCTCGGAAACCGATTCCACCTTCGTGGAGCTTGGACCTGGTGCTTACCACACTCATGGGACCACCGTTCGAGCCCTTGGCCACGGTTCCCCTTCGCCTCCTTACAGTAAAGACGACCCTTCTTCTTGCAATTACGTCAGCCCGTCGGGTGAGCGAGCTTGCGGCAGTCATGGCAACGCCACCCTGTACTGTCTTTTCCAAGGAGGCGGTAACCATACGGCTGCATCCAGCCTTTGTTCCCAAAGTTTCTTCCGAGTTTCACATCAATGAACCTATTGTTCTACCCTCGTTCTATCCAAAGCCTCATAACTCCAGCGAAGAGGCGCGCCTACACCTCCTGGATGTGAGGAGGGCGCTAGCCTTCTACGTAGACAGGACCAAGTCCTTCCGAAAAACGGATAGACTCCTGGTCTCCCTCGCTCCCAAATCTAAAGGAGAAGGTCTCTCATCGCAGAGAATCTCAAAGCACATTGTATCCTGCATAAAAATGTGCTACGAGCTCAGAAAGACTCCTTTGTCGGCCACTCCTGGGGCTCATTCCACCAGGGCGGTGGCAGCATCAACAGCCTTTTTCAAGGGCGTTGCATTGAAAGACATTTGCAGAGCGGCGACCTGGTCATCCTACGACACGTTCGCCAAACATTACGCCCTTCACAGGGTATTCCAAGAGGATACCCGTCTCTCTGCAGCGGTCCTCTCGGGGACCAGCTGCACATAATCCGATTACCCACCACCTATCTGGGTTACTGCTGGGTAGTCACCTATGGTGGAGCACCCACGGGGACACTCGAAGAAGAAAGAGAAGTTACTCACCGTAGTAACGGTGGTTCTTCGAGATGTGTCCCCGTGGGTGCTCCACTTCCCGCCCATCCTCCCCGCTTCGGATCTCTGTTAGTGTTTTGCAGGGGCAACCGAGGCGGTTGGTCGAGGAACTGGCGGGGACCGGATCGCGCACATGGCCAGGAGCGCGCCAGGGAGCGGCGCGCGCCGGCGCATGCGCGGTCCGGCAGAAACTGCTTGGAAGATCCGATCTGCGGCGCCGGCCAAGCCGTCACCTATGGTGGAGCACCCACGGGGACACATCTCGAAGAACCACCATTACTACGGTGAGTAACTTCTCTTTACTTGCAGTTGATTAATTGTTCCTAAGTACAGTACTTTGCATTCTTCTTCAAGGAGTGTCCCTGTGGGGGCACCACTCTGGGTGTTGGCGTGTCCTTGCACTGGTGATCAAAGACTCTTCATTAGCTGTAGTTTTCTGCACATGCTGTGTACCACCCTCTTGTGCTCTTGGCACATATGAGCTATGTCTACACGTGAAGCCTACTTCGAAGTAGCTTATTTCGATGTAGCGACATCGAAATAGGCTATTTCGATGAATAACATCTACACGTCCTCCAGGGCTGGCAATGTCGACGTTCAACTTTGACGTTGCGCAGCACCACATCGGAATAGGTGCAGCGAGGGAACGTCTACATGCCAAAGTAGCACACATCGAAATAAGGGTGCCAGGCACAGCTGCAGACAGGGTCACAGAGCGGACTAGCACTTCCGGGGCAACAGCTAGCCACGCCCTTAAAGGGCCCCTCCCAGACACACACAGCCTGCACAGCACGCGGTCTGAGGAGCCATAGGCACGCAGACGTCGGGCAACACAGTCATGATGGACCCCCAGCACCAGCAGCAGCAGCAGCCAGAGATCCACCCAGCCCTCCCTGCAGGAGCAGGGCTCGCCCTGATCCATGCCATGCGGGAGGCAGCTGAGCACCTCCTTGCCACACCGGAGGAGGAGCGGCCCCCAGGGAAGCAGGGCTCAACCCCCAACCCTGCAGCACCCCGACCCCTCCCCGCCACCTCACACGCCACCTGTGGAGCTACCCCACCAGCATCGACTGGTGGGAGCGGCTGGTGCTTGAGGAGTGGGATGACGACCGCTGGCTCAGGAACTTCAGGATGAGCTGGCAGACATTTATGGAGCTGTGCCAGTGGCTCACCCCCGCACTCAGGCACCAGGACACTGCCATGCGGCATGCCCTCCCAGTAGAGAAATGGGTCGGCATCGCTGTCTGGAAGCTGGCCACTCCAGACAGCTACCGATCCGTGGGCCAGAGTTTGGTGTCGGCAAGGCCACCGTCGGGGCTGTCCTTATGGAGGTAAGAGGACCCACGGGGGGGGGAGGGCAGGTGGGCTCTGGCAGGGCAGGGCAGGGGAGGGCAGGGCCACGCACACCCTGCTCACCCCTCATTGGTGCTCTCCCATGTGCTTTCCCTGCAGGTCGTGCGTGCCATCAACGCCATGCTCCTCCACAGGCTCGTGAGGCTGGGGGACCCAGATGCCACCATCGCGTGGCCCAGATGCCATGCTGGGCTTCCCCAATTGCTTCGGGGCTCTGGATGGGACTCACATCCCCATCCGTGCCCCGCAACACAGTGGAGGGCGCTACGTAAACCGCAAGGGCTACCACTCAGTGGTCCTCCAGGCCTTGGTGGACATCTGGGGCCGTTTCCAGGATGTTTTTGTGGGCTGGCCTGGCAGCACCCACGACGCCCGGGTTTTCCGGAACTCGGGCCTGTGCCGCCGGCTGGAGGCGGGGACCTACATCCCCCAGCGGGAGATCCCTGTGGGGGATACCACCATGCCCCTCTGCGTCATCGCAGATGCGGCATACCCCCTCCGGCCCTGGCTCATGCACCCGTACACGGGCCATCTCTCTGCCAGCCAGGAGCGCTTCAACCAGCGCCTGAACCAGGCGCGCCAGGTGGTGGAGTGCTCATTTGGCCACTTCAAAGGGCGCTGGAGATGTCTCCTGACCCGCCTGGATGCGGGCCCCAACAACATCCCCCTGATTGTGGGTGCCTGCTGCGCCCTGCACAATTTGGTGGAGAGCAAGGGGGAGGCCTTTTTTCAGGGCTCAGCTGTGGAAGCTGGCAGGGGCGACGTGCAGCCACCCGCTAGCCCCAGTCACCAGGTGGACTCTGAAGGGACCCGGGTCCGGGAGGCCCTGCGGGCCCACTTCGAGGAGGCCGCGGGGTGAATTCTGCCAGACCTCCCACTGCGCCCCCCCGCTTCCTCCACAACACTCCCTGCCCCTACGCCCACACCACGGAGCTCCCAACAGCACACCCCACCCCCACTTCTCCTGGACAAATAAAAGCACGCACTTGTTGGTAAAATGAAACTGGCTTTCTCTTTTTAACTGGTTTTTGAACTAATAACGACAAAACTATGTACAAGACCTACTAACTAAACCATAACATAAGAGTGAATAATAAAAAAGTTTCCATATATATTTACATGTAACAAAAAAGAGAAAACCAGGGATTGCAAGGACGGCGAGAACTATTTACATGGGGGGCGGACTGGGCAAACGGGGGGCACAAATACATAAGTCCAACTATACACAAGGGGGGAGGGGCCATGTCCTGGGCCCCACGCCCCTATAGTCCGGCACTAGGGGTGGGCGGCCGGGAGCCCTGCCTCGGCCGCAGCCCTGTCCAGGGCTGGCTGGGGGCCGGGCAGCCCGGAAGATACGTCCGGCGAGTCTCAGCTGGCCCCAGGTGTCCCTCGGTGGCGGGTGGCGGGGCGACGGCAGACGGCGCGGCGACAAGCGGAGCAGCGGGTGGAGCGGGCAGGGTGGGCACTCCGGTGGACGGCGCGGCACGGCACGGGGGGCCAGGTAGTCCACGAGACGGTTGAATGTCTCCATGTAGGCCCCCCATGCCTCTTGGCGCCAGGCCAGTGCCCACTCCTGGAGGTGGAGGCGGCGTTGCTCCACCCGCAGACGCTGCTCCGCGACCTCCAGCTGCCGGCGATGGATGGCCAGCAGCTGGGGGTCCATCGCCGCCGTGTGGTGTTGCAGTCCGCCGTCTTGCCTGCCGTGGGGCCGGTCAGTCCTCCGCCGAGGGGCTGGCCTGGAGCGATGGCGCCAGAGGGGATTCCGGGACCACTGAAGCCTCGCCAGTGCTCTCCGGTCCTTCCGATGGTGCAGCTGCGGAACACAGGAGGCGGGGAAGAAGAGTGGAGACAGGCATTAGTGTGGGCCCCGAGCCGTGGCCCTTGTCCCCCTACCCCTGTGCTGCAGGTTCCCCATCCCCGTCCCCATGAGATGCTGCTGTGATGGATGGGGTTCAGGGGTCCCCCTGCACTGCACCCTGGCGGGAGTGACTCTCACTTCACTCAGCTGGGTCTGACAGGAGAGGTTTCTTAGGCCACAGATGCCCAGTTTCTCCCAGAAGTGACAGTACAGCAGTCAGAGACAGTCCTTCCAACCCGTCCTGGGGAGAAGACCCCAAGGGGTGCCCCTCTGGAGTGTAGCTTTCCCCCTCCTCAGGCTGGCTGCCTTCCAGCTCTCCCTTCCCCTAGCCTCTACCTGTGGCCCCCGCCCCGATTCAAAGCTAGCTCGGCTCCTCCCTCCTCTTTGTTCAGGGCAGAGGTGTCACCTGCCAGCTGTAGCCCCAGGATCATCCTTTGCCCCTGGGAGCTATTCAGCTTGCTGCTCATAACTAGCCTGAGTCTCCCTTTTGCACTCCCCCCACTCCATCACATGCTGCTGCTGCTGCTGCTGCTGCTGCTGCTGCGGCGGGGTGTCCCACCCCCTCCTCCTGGGGGACCCTCAAGGTTCCGCTCCCCCCTGCCCCGGGGATGGGGCATGGCACTGTAGTGCTGGGCGGGGGGGGCAGGGGCTGATGCACTTCTGTGAGGGACATGGCCCTGCTGTCCTTGGGGCCATGGCCATGTGGGCATGTGGGGGGCCCTGGGCACATATCTATTACCCCCGCCCTTCAACCCCAGGGGTGTACACCAGAGGGGGGTACATACCTGTCGGTCCACTCACACGGTCCGGAGATCCCCGGGGGGTGGACGCCCGGCTGCTGCTCCAGGAGGGCAGGAGGAGGATCTGCAGCCCGGACTCGCAGAGGAGGAGCCCCCCTTCTCCTCCTCCTGCTGCAATGGCCCGGGGGTGGGCTCCACGGGGGGCCCCCGGGGTGTGGGGCTTACCTCCGGGGCGGACTCCGGCTGCAGGGCCTGATGGGGCTCGTCGGCCGAGGTATCAAGGGTGGCCAGAGGGGAGGAGGTGTGCCGGGGGCCCAGGATGTCCCTGAGCTCCCTGTAAAAGGGGCAAGTGACGGGGGCAGCCCCAGATCGGCCGGCCGCATTCCGGGCCTAGGCGTAACCCTGCCGCAGCTCCTTAACCTTAGTTCTGACGTGTTCAGGAGTGCGGGCAGGGTGACCCCAGGCAGCCAGGCCCTCAGCCAGCCGAGCAAACACATCCGCATTCCACCTCTTGCTCCCCATTACCTGGAGCACCTCCTCCTCGCTCCAGAGCCCCAGCAGGTCCCGAAGCTCAGCCTCCGTCCAGGAGGGGCCCCACTGCCGCTTCCCAGCCTGGCTGCCTGCCTGGCTGGCCTGGCTGCTCTGGCTCCCCTTGGGCGGGGGGGTCCTCTGGGTGCGCTGGGGGGGCTGCCGGGCAGCCATGGCAGGTGCTGGCCCTGTTCTGGGTGGCTGAGGGACGTGCAGGCTGGCCACGTGTCTGGGCTGCTGCCTGCACGTTCCCTCAGTTTCCTGCACAGGAAGGGAGGGGGAGGGGACCTTTAAGGGGCTGCTCCACGCGGCCACCATTGAGCTGAGGGGCTGGAGAGAGCGTCTCTCAACCCCTCAGCTGATGGCCTCCATGGAGGACCCCGCAATTTCGATGTTGCGGGACGTGCAACGACTACACGGTCCCTACTTCGACATTGAATGTCGAAGTAGGGCGCTATTCCCATCCCCTCATGGGGTTAGCGGCTTCGATGTCTCGCCGCCTAACGTTGTTGTTAACTTCGAAATAGCGCCCAACACGTGTAGCCGTGACAGGCGCTATTTCGAAGTTAGTGCCGTTACTTCGAAGTAGCGTGCACGTGTAGACACGGCTATGCAGTGCAGACCCCTTGGTTCCTTCACATCCTCAGCAGAAGACTGAGCTCTTCTTCTCCCTCAACCAGGCATGGATCTTCCTGGGAATCAAGTTCTCTTCATGCACGACACTGGATGGCCTCTTCAGTTACATCCTGGGATACTCTTGCCTCCCTGCAGCTCATGATTTTGGCCACATGCTTTCCTTCCCCTCAACAATTGGTCCTGGAGGACTCCCTGTCATAGGGTAAGGACAAATCCCCAGTCCACCACTCTTCTTCACCGAATGATGCTCTTTTCTGTTTGACCCCACCAGCTGATGACTCCAAAGCTGTCCAAGAACTATTCAAAAGGGTTGCACTGGCAGAGGACAAGGACCTTCAAGAGCTACAGGTCAAACAATACCACGTGCTATGTACTTTCCAGCCACCTACCTTCTCCAGGATCACTCTTCCGAGGGATTAAGCCATCGTTGATTCCATGGTAGTCATCCAGAAAATCCCAGCCTCCATTGCCTCTACCAACAAACAGGCTGACAAGAAGTATTTTTTTGCTTACAGGGATGTGGACTTCCTCTTCATACACCCTCAGCAGAATTTGCTCGTCATGGATGCAGTGCGACACAGGTCCAAATAACCAACATTCAGATCAACACCTCATGACAAGAACAATAAAAAGCGGAATATTACGGGCTGGAATATCTACTCCTTCAGTGCCCTCCTTCTCTGGGTGGTGAACTGTGAGGCCATGTTTGCCAATTCTGACCACTACAGCTATTCCAAACTGCAGGAGCTGGTCCTGTCTCTTGCAGAGCAACAGCGGTCTATCATCCTGAATGTCATATAGGAGGGGCATGTTATTGCATTCATGATGTTTCAATTGGCCATGGATGTGGTAGGCATGGCAGCCAGGGTTACTGCTTCCATGGCTGTCATGCACAGAACTTCCTGGCTGCAATCCTCAGGAGTCCCATTTGATAAAGCCCAAGTGTTTGTGGAAAAAACAGATGAGGCCCTCCACTCTACAGAGGACTCTGATACAACCCTGCTTACCCAGGGGATGTGCACTCCTCCTTTTATGTGGGTGAGGTATTCCATCTACCATAATCCCAGGGTGCAATCTGGGCAGCAACAACAGCCCTTCAACCACAGGCAGAGGCACAAGTCACACAGCCACCAACATCAGACTGCTGCAGCTCAGCCACAGGTCTCTAAATAGCAGTTTTGGGGTTTTGATTGGGAGTCAGAGAGATCTTCCTGCTCCAGTCCACCATATCTTCAGGTCATCCACAGTTCCACCACCGCCTCTGCCCTTTCTTACACCAATAAACCAGCATAACATCAGACAAATGACTCTTGGAGCTCATTGCCTGTGGATACTCTATCCCTTTCACTTCCACCCCTCCTTACCCCATCCTTCGTCAGGGACCCCTCTCATGAGACTCGGCTGCATCAAGAGGTGCTGCACCTTCTGCACCTAGGCACTACAGAGCCAGTTCCAACAGAGTTCCATAGCAGGGATTTCTACTCCACATACTTCCTAACATGAGCAAAGAATGGTGGGGGGGGATAGAGACCCATTCTTGATCTCAGGAGGCTCAACAAGTATGTCATCTATCACCATTTGAAAATGGTGACCCTAGCAACCATTATTCCAGCACTGAACAAGGAAGACTTCCTTTCAACTCTCGGCCTACAAAATGCTCTTTTTCATATTATGCTACCCCCAGGCACAGTTGCCTCCTGTGTTTCACAGTGGTGCCCCATCAGTATCAGTACCAGTACCAGATCCTCCCATTTGGCCTTTCAGTTGTGCCCCAAAGTCTTTTGAAAAACTCTGGCCATTGTGACTTTTCATCTCTGGCACCTCAGCATTGTCATTTTAATATATCAGGTCAATTGCCTTATAAAAGGTCTGTCAGTTCCAGAAGCACTACACATTGTCCGAACTACCACAGATCTCCTACTTAACCTCAGCTTTCAAATCAATTATGGTAATTCTACCCTTCAGCTCATTCAGGTCCTAGAGTTTATAGGGGCCTTCATGGACACAACTGTGGCCAAATCCACTCTCCTGACCCACAGGTTTGAGGCTCTTCGCATTTTCGTATGGGTGGTATGATTGTCCCCACTCTCCTGGTTCTCAAATGCCTAAAACTCCTTGGGCACATTGCAGCCACTATGTCATCGAACTAGCCAGGGCTCCACATGAGATGTTTCCAGTCACCACTGGCCACATGGTCCATTGACCTACTGTCCAAGTCAGTGGCTTTTCTGCCTTGTGTCCTCACCTCCCTACAATAGTGGACAGGCCCCAGCAACACCTTAACTGGGGTACAATTTCACCAGCCACCCCCCATCACCATGTACCTTCCAAAATACTAAATGTGACTGAAGATGCCTTCAGCCATTCATTCAGTGACCATGATGAGTGGACAATAGACAAGTTGGTCCTCAATCATGTGTTTCATCACCAGGACCAGCCTTGCATAGACCTATTTTCAATCCAAGTCAATAGGAAGTTTCACCAATATTGCTCCAGACTGGGCCCGGGGAAACACTCCCTTGGGGATGCTTTCCCCATCACGTGGGACACACACCTTCTCTATGTGTTTCCCCCATCCCATGATCCACAAACTCCTCACAAGGGTCAGGTTGGGCTGGTCCCATCTGATTCTTGTAGCTCTGGTGTGCCAAAACAAACACATTGTCCATCATGGATCCCTATCCCTTTCTTCCATGTTTCAAGCTTCTTTTCAGGACTTCAGCTGCACCTTTCATCATTATCCTCTCAGGCTAGGCATCCACGCATGGCTCCAGGATGCCAAAAATGCATGCTCTGAAGAGATAAAATTAAGTTCTGGTTAACAGCAGATGGGAATCCACTAGGAGTTCCTGTCTCTACAAATGGACAGGATTCTCCCAGCAGCTCCTCAGGATTCTCAGGGACCAGGCAGACATCATTGTGATAGCCCCAGCTTAGGCTTGTCAGCACTGCTACCCTATGCTGATGAAGCTCTCAGTGCTCTTTTATCCATTCAGCTTCACCTGTCTCTGGACTTCATTACGCAGAGCCACGGCCACCTCCACCACCAGGACATTTGCTTCCTTCACCTTATGGCATAATGGCTTGTGAAGCAACTTCTACAGGTCCTCCTCAGTATCCGCAAGCTGTCTACATGGTTCTTGTACCTGGCTAAGTGGACACACTTCTTCTGGTGTCATCAGTATGTCCTCATATCCATGTCTACCTCTGTCCCACAGGTGCTGGACTACCTTGTTTCCCTGGAGCAGCAAAGCCTCGCTTCTTCTCTCAAGGTCCATGTGACAGTCATCTTGGCCTTCCATCCAGGGGAAGATGGGTAATCTGCTTTCGTGCATTATGGTGGGGCCCTTTCTCAAGGGCATGGACCATCTCTGCTCACCAGCCTGCCAGCTGGTTCCAGCCTGGTGCCTTTGGGTATTTATGGGACTGCCCCAATTTCATACCTTGGGCCATGTGTTTCCTTTTCTACCTCCCCTGGAAAGTGGCCTTCATTGTGGCCATCAACTTTTCCAGAAAGGTATCTGAGCTCTTGGTCTTCATGTTGGAGCCCCCATACACAGTGTTCCATAACAACAAGGTTCAACTCTGTCCTCACCCATGCTTCCTTCTGAAAGTGGTTTCTGGCTTCCATTCTAGCTGGGACACTTTACCTCCTGTTTTCTGTCCTAAACCTCACAGCTCCCCACAGAAGCCATGCATTCTCAATGTGAGACAGGCACTTGCCTTATAAATTGAACAGAGTATGACCTTCTGCAAGACCTCACAGCTTTTAGTGGCCATTGGTGGTTGAATGAAGGGGCTTCCAGTTTCATCACAGTGCATTTCTTCCTGGATCACATCCTATGTATGGATGTGTTATCCCCTCACTAAGGTTAGTTACCCAATGCCTGTTATGGTACACTTCTGTATGAGCTCAGGCCTCTTCACCCGCCTTCCTTGCTCATGTGCCTCCCATTGAATCTGTCAGTCTGTGACATGATCCTCTGCACACACTTGCTGTGTTGTTGTGCAGCAGTCTAGACAAAATGCAGCATTCAGCGCTGCGCTCCTTGATTCAACCACATGTTGAGTTCAACCCCTCCTCTGGGGTTTGGCTTGTACATCACCTAACCTGAATAGATAGGATTAAACAATCGAAGGAGGAAAATGGTTACGCACCATTGTAACTGTTGTTTTTAGAGATGTTGCTATTCAGAACCACCTTCCTTCCACATTGTTGGATTATTGGGCAAGTAGGAACTGAGGAGTGTTTAGGTTGGCAGGGTCATACATAGGGCTCCGTACCATTGCCTCTTGTGGGGGTTCCACAGCTGACCTCCCAAGTAACAGCTAGGGGAAACTTTCTGACAGTTGTGCACACAGCATATGCACACCTAACTCACATAGGTGCAAGCAACACACCTTGAAGAACAACAGTTACAATGGTGAATAACCATTTTTTCTTTAAGATGTGATACAGACATTTTTTCTACAGCCCCACTCCAGCCCCCTGTATTGGCATCTGTGCCTTCTATGTTCAGTGCAAATGAACTGGACCTGCCCTTATATGGCACAGGGCAGAGATAATGCTGCAGAGCATGACCTCTGGTCCCAGCCAGTGCAGCTAGGAAAAGCTCTTTGGCTCTAGAATGCTGGGTTGCACACCTAAGTTGAAAACACATCTGTGTCACGTCTTGAACAACAACAGTAGCAGCTAGGTAACTGCGCTTCCTTTCCTTCATGACTAATGTACTTATCATTGATCTCTCTCTTTTTTAATATACATATATTGGTTTTTTTTACTCTTTTGCTATTTTATTCTGACTTTGTGCCTTCACCTTTTTAATTTTGTCCCTACATACTTGTCATTTTTTTTATATCTACCTGTCGTAGTTTGGTCTGATTTCCACTTCTTATGAGTTTTTTAAAAAATTAAGTCATTGAATATCTCCTAGTTATGCCAGGGTGGGGATGAGGGTGGGGGTGGGGGTGGGCTTCTCTTATCATACTTCTTACCCACCTTTGCTCTTGTGTCGTTAATTATGTCCCTTAAAAACTGCCAGCTCTCCTGGACTGTCTCACGGAATCTTATCTATCAATTCTCTGTTTGTTAAAGTCTACCTTTTTCCTCTTTTTTCCCCTGCTTTTTCTCCTCCTAATACTTCTTAGAATTATTTTCTTCAATTGTTTCATGACACTTTTCGTATAATGTCATCTTCATTTTTTCAAACAGTTAGAATTATACTAAGCACCTTGGAAAATAAGACACTCCCATCCAGGACAAACATACAATCTATGTTCAGTATGACACAAGAAGTTGGAGTCATGAATTTGGATAGGGAATGGATGGTACGGGTTGGACAAGTATGGCAATAAGGCTGCATGGTGACTCACTAAGGCAGATACGTTTTCTTGGTGCTTCCCTTCCATTTTGTAACTTTTTACCTTTTTAAATAAGAGCAGCTAAACTGTTGGAACAGGTTGCAATTTTGTTTGTTACTACAATGCATATGTATTGTGTGGCTTTAATTTCCTTCTCAGAAATCTATTTATAACATTGGAGAGAATTGTTGTGTGTAGATACAGATTACAGCTATCATCCTTCTCTTAGAAATGAGGGAAAGTTGCTCCCCTCCACCTGCAATTAAAAATGGTGCTGCTTTTGGGCCATTATTGGCAAACTACACAGAAGGTTCCTCAGTGAAATACAGATGCCATAGGTACCACACATTGGAGGGTTCTGAAACTGTTCATTGTGTACAAGGAAGCTGGACAGCTCAACCAACTTGTTTAGGTAAGTCTTGTAGAAAAAACTAGATATTGTAATACATCATAACACGATTGGTAAGACCAAAGAACAAACATACATACAGCTCAATGGGAAATGCTGTGGTTTCAGTTAATACCAGGTGGACAATGCCTATCTCACACAAACTACTATTTCTTATGACATCTTTATTGGTAGACTTGTTGAGACAAGTACTGGATGATTGAAATAACAAGTCTTTTTCTTGCTTTTGGTCAGTTTTGAGGCATTTCCCAGGCTGTAGCCCTTCTCAAAGTAATCAGAGACCTCATTCTCATGTGCTGTTTCTCAACACCTTTAATAAGAAATAAATTGCTGTGAAAATTAATATACATACAGGGAGGGTAATAATGGTAGACCAGATCCTTACTAGTAAGAAGTTTTCCTTTAAAATGTCATTATTAGAAAAATCTTACAGTAAAGCCCAAATAGGAAGGAACACTGGAACAGATTTTATAGTGGGCATATTGAGAACTGTAAGCCCAGTATATAAATCAGTTGAAGTTAGGGGATGCACCAGTACACTTTCAACTTCTAGTTTCAGCACCTATGCAAACAGAATACCAATGCAATAACACTGACAAATTTATTTTTCATATAATAAAATGTGCATATCTAGCAACTGAAAAAGAAATAAAATAACACATTTCTAGAGTGACAACAATTGAACTCAACAGAAAACCAAGACAAAAGCAAAGACCCCCAAGTAATTATAAAATGCCATTTGCTTAAATAACTTCCTCAGATATCAAAGTAAAGAGTTAAACTCACCAAGTGTTGGCTATCCTTGTCATGAAATAGCTGTCAGACTCTACCATCTGTAGTACTGCTGTCAGTTTGGCAGAGGGCTCTTTTCCTCTTAAGGATTTTCCCGAGTATGGCAACTAAGGAGGATAAATATTTTTACCTCTGTAGAAATGAGTTATTTACCATCAGTAAACACAGCCGCAGCTACCAAAGGCATCATTGGTAGGAACTAGCCTGATTTCCTGTAAGCTTGTGCCAAAAGGAGTTTGTGCCTTGAGATGGGGAAGTTTATCTTGCTCAGCTTACCTTTAATTTTACCTGTTTTAGTTGTGATTTATGGTGAGTAAAGATCTAAAGAAGTTGTATCATTGCATATAAGGTTCAAACTGATTTGCAGGATCATTGAGTCATAAGCCTCTTTTGAGTAAGAACTTTTGCATTTGAGAATTGTTACAAAATATTTGTATAAACATAGGTATTTGTCTTCCAGAACCATGCACTCTTAATATGGATGATATGAGCAATAACAACGTAGAGATGAAATGGAGACTGGAAGGAGAGTTATTTTTCATGCATGGTGACACTATAGATTTTGTATGTAAAGAGGGATACTATTTGTCACCGTCCATCAGGCAGTCTCAGCTAACAGTACAGTGTACCCGTGGAAAAGTGAGATATCCAACATGCATTATGAAAGGTAAAACAATAGCTTTTGGGGCAATCCTTTTATAACTCATCCACTTTAGACACACTACAATATCTTTCCCTGAACACCAGAGACATATACTCTGCTATTAATAACAATCTAAATCTAGGGTCAAATTGTCCCTTACATAGCAAAGATGTATTTTAAAATGTTATGAACACAGAAGAACAATGTATTTTCCCAGGGGTAGGCAGGTCTGCAGAAAGAGGTGAGACTTTCTAAACACTTGGAGCCCAAGGATCTGCTGGGAATCCCAGCTGAAAAACTAAGTGAGACATGTAGGTAGTCAAAGTTAAATGGGTGCCAGATCCTGCTCTTAAACACATAGTATATCTTTGTTAAAGTTATTGACTCTATTTATTTTATATAGATCCCAATGACAAATGTGGCTCCCCCCCTGTTATTGAGAATGGAGAAGTTACTGAGCCACAACTGACAGAATATGAAAGCGATTCTTCAGTTGAATATAGGTGTTCTGATCATCATTTTTTGCAAGGATCCAGTACAGTCTATTGTTCCAAGGGACAGTGGAGTACCCCACCAGATTGCATAGGTAGGTAAGATGTGCTTTTGTTAAACAAATGGCAAGCTCAATGGAAGCTGATTAATTGTTTAAGGTTTTTAATATTAATGTCAAGCATTCAAATTAAATTCTCATTTTGAGCAATTTTGGTAGATCTGAAGCCTCTCTGAGCAAACTTTCAGTTGTTTATTCCATTTGGGTAGCAGGTTTAAAACTAATAGGAGAAAGTTCTTCTTCACTCAGCGCATAGTTAACCTGTGGAACTCATTGCCAGAGGAGACTGTGAAGGCTAGGACTATAACAGAATTTAAGAAAGAGCTAGATAAATTCATGGAGGTTAGGTGCATAAAAGGCTAGTAGCCAAGGGTAGGAATGGTGTCCCTGGCCTCTGATTGTCAGAGGCTGGAGACGGATGGCAGGAGACAAATCGCTTGATCATTGTCTTCGGTCTACCCCCTGTGGGGCACCTGGCATTGGCCGCTGTTGGCAGAAAGGCTACTGGGCTGGATGGACCTTTGGTCTGACCCAGTATGGCTGTTCTTATGTTTTCCTAAGCCTACATGAATTGGAGTATGCATGCAACATCTGAAAATAATATTGTTCGATATCTAATACAGTAGAAGGGAGAACAATGTTTATATCCAATTTTAATACATAAATTATAGCTAAATGTGATTTCATAAATTAACATGAATATGTATATTAAGTAATTAACTATGAATCTCTCTGTATTTAAGAGCCATGCATTTTATCAAAGGATATAATGGACAAAAATAACTTAATACTGAGATGGAGTTTTGATGACAAGTCTTATTTTTTCCACGGGGACTACATTGAATTTCTGTGTAAAGAGAATCATTATGGAGCATCATCGACTTCAGAGTTAGATTTTAGAGTGCAATGTATAAGGGGACAGCTGACATATCCAAAATGTTTTCAGAGAGGAAGGTGAGGCTAAGGCTGTATTTAATTTGAAATGTGTACATACATATGTATAACAATTTAATATCCATTTATGCGATACCATTTCCAAGATGAGTAACCAGCACTAACTTTGATTCTCAACCCAATTGTGATCTATGTATTTACATGTAGCTTCTATATTTATGGTGCATTTCACATATGGCTTCCAGGTGTCACATAGGTTTGTAGTTGGTCCCTTTTTAGAGTTGCTGGAGAGGAAGCAAAAGAAGTCATTGTTGCAGAATCTCTGAAAATAATTAAATGTGATGCTATGTGAAGTGAGTTGAGACTGACTGTCATGGCTCCTTCCCCACTCTAGCAAGATAAATGCAGAAGTGGGGGCCAGCAAAAGTACCTCCAAAACCTTATCTACCAGGTTTTGGGATAAACTCCCCTCCCAAAATCCTAAAAACCCTTAGAATTTGGGGATAAAATTTGCTGCCACAACCCAAGTAATAGTAAGGAAACCAGGGAGAGACTACTTGGGAAATCTCAGCCCCAAAAGTAAAAACCAGGACACTAACATTAACCAATACCAGGTTAATAAAAAGAAAAAGAGAGAACTTTTATTATTACAACAATATTCGTGTTGCAAGCCTCATGACTAGATGGAAGAGTCACAAAGTAAAACACATGGGGAGTCTCCACCATGGGCCTAGAACTTAGTTACAAGGAGAGTAAAAGAATATTTCTAAAAAGTGCACAGACATCAGGCCTCACTTCCCAAACCATAAAACAATAAAGCCTAATGCATCTATCTAAACTTTACCCTACTTACAGAAGATTGGAGGGCCTGTTCTTGTAGGGAGATATTCTGTCTCTCTCTCCCTCATGACTGGAAAGAAGAAACAAAGACAGAGAACAGAAGAGGGAGGAGCCCAAATTCAATTCTACCTACATTCCTATAGGCCAACCCCACCTGGCTAAGAAGGTTAACCCTTTTACTCCCAGGCTGCTGGCTAACCCTCATGATCATGACACTGACCAAAAGAAAACCAAAGGCCTAAGAACCAGAAAAATCTTGGCTGTTGTTGTCTGGTGGCTTATTCAAAAATATTATCAATATTATATGGCAGGAGTTCACGTAGAAAGAGCTGTAATTTCAAGATGGATGGCATGAGACTGGCACAAAAGTTTTGTGGAAACTGTAAGATTAGTCACCATTTGGACCCACAGGGAGCAAATAAAGCAGAAGGTCTTTTCCCTTCTCTCCTATATGCCTGTGCCATGGTGTCTTCCAGAAAACATTTGTTTAAACATAGTTGGAAGCCAGTTGCCTTGTCCCCTATCACATGTAGTCCTGAATCAAGTTAATGATGCCTCCCTGTAACAGTAAGGAGAAATAGCTAGTTTCAGTCCCAGTTCAGTAGTTCCTGCTATCACATTCAACAACACCACTACCACAGCCAGCTTCTGTTTCTTACCATGGCTCAAAGGCTTGTAGGACTGGGGTTATAACAAGATGTTCTCTATGGAGAACATTTGAGAATGCCTCATCTAAGTAGTGGATGCTGTCAAGTAACTGTTTTGCTAGCCTGTTGTAGGGTATCATGTTGATTCTGATCACTAGTGAGCCAGTGACTGAATGTTTTTGGGCACATCACTTGGTCTCCTTCTTTGTGCATCAAAATGCTCCCTTCCTGAAAGACTCTGTGCTATGGAGATCTTTTGTCCAGCAGAGGACAGCCACAGATGCATCTGTGCTCTTTTCCCCTGGAGTGGGAACCCCAGCGAGCAAAGTGAAGTGCCTTCAGACACCACAAATCTTCAATTTTTGGGACGCAACACATTGCTTTGGCAACAGGACTGCCAGTCTAGGACCTATATTTAAACTCCTTGTGTTGCAACATGTTGTGACACTAGACAATTGGGTGGGTCAAGAAGAATCTTCATGAAAACTGTATATTCCATTTTTTTGCAGGTATGCTTCTGGAAGTAGATATTACATATTATTAGGTTAGTTTCAGTGACAGAACTCAAATTACTACTTCTCTCCCTGCAACATCTTTCATACACTATGGAGCAGAGTTTGTAACTGCCTCAGCTAGCATGAGGAAATACAGAAATCAAATGGGATTTGTGGTAAAACCATTCCGAATGGAATACTGGAGAAGGAATAAATAAAACTATGCATGATTTAACATCATTCCATTTAAAATTAGATAAATAAGAAATTATATTTGTGTCAGATATCATTTTGATGGACCTTTGTTTTGCCATTGTTGATATAATTTTCATTGCCTTCTCCAGAAATGTACTCAAAGGTCTGTGAACTCAGTATTATAAAAAAATAACAGCAATTATTTTTGCTTTTATAGGTAAACGGTCAACAACATAAATGCTTCAAGGGATGAGAAGGAGGCCACATTTTATTTAAATACCCAATAAAACATGACTATGCTACTTTTAAAGACAAAATATTTGAGATTTGAGCCCACCTAAGAGAGGTGTTTTTGCTTTGGATATTTTCTTTGGTTTGTGAACCTTGAATTTAAAATGTAATGAAAAAAAAAAGCCTTACTGTGTCTTTTGATCTTGTTTTGGCAATTTAGACCATTTTCAGTTTCCTAATATAAGGCATAACCCATACTTTCTATAAATGCCTTGTATCATTTGAGCATTGGATTAACCCCTGAACTGTGCATGAGGCCCATGTAGTTCAGGAATGGGAAACCTTGTATACATTGGATCCACTGACCTGGTCCCCCATGCACTCATGAGCCACACAGAGCTCTGAAAACTGGGGCCACAGAGGATGAGTCTTCCTTGAGACTCTTCTATGGGGTCAAAAACAAAGGGTTTGGGATATGGGATGGACCTCCAGGCTGGTGCAGAGGATTGGGCAGCAGTGGGTTTGTGGGCTCTGTGGTGCCAGTGATAAAGGTTTGAGATGAAGATGGGAAGTTAGGGCAGGAGGTTGGGTGAGGATGCACATTCTGGTCAGGAGTGGGCTCAGGACTGGGGCAGGGGTTGGGAGCTTGGGATTGAAGGGAGTTAGGTGAAGCAAAGTGTCTCAGGGATAGGGCAGAAGGTTGAGGTGTGGTAAGGGGTTTGGGCTGTGGGGTGGGCAGGGGATGAAGAAGTCTGGGAGCAGAAGGAGGGTCTGTTACCTGGGCAGAACAAAAGGATGGAGATCAGATGCCCAGATGTACATTCCACATAAGTAAATGGACTGAGACGTGCTGGCTGACTCAGTGACCAAAGGCAGTGTGCCACAGCAGCCCACCTGGTCAGGTGACCTTCCATATCCTATGGAAGAAGAAAGGAGTTTTCCCCTCCAAAGGACAAGCTATAATAGGGACCTGGCAGCGACTATCTTGTTTCCAGATTTTGTGAACTTGGATCTCACGCCCCATAGGGTGTGTTTTTAGAGTCTTTCAAGAAATCAGCTTTAACTGATGTATGTAATGTACCACATTAGCAATTTTTTCTTTTACCCCTATTCTTTCTTTATTCATAAACCTTTAGATTTTAGATTCTAAAGGATTGCAACAGTGTGCTGTTTTTCGGTAAGACCTAAGTATATATTGATTGGGAATGTGGATGGATCCTTTGAGGTCTGGAAGAATCTGTGTGGATTTGGTGAAATAGGTGTTAATAATCTTGCACCTGAGTAAAGGGGGCTGCTGGTTTGGCATTAGGAGTAGCTGGAGATTCTGTGGGTTTGCTTGTGTGGCTTCTGGCTGGCCAGTGGGGCTGGCAGAAGTACTTTTGTGGCTGGCTTCATTTGCCTTTGTGAGAAGAAAATCGAAGCGTGGCCTGTAAATGGCCTGTTTTTAAGCAATTGACCCTAAATTGGTTCTCTTTGCTGTGCCCAGAACCCTCCGTAATATTACAGAGGGTATGGAGCTTGCCTGTTGTAGCAGCTTCTGTTGGCCTGTTTGGGTCCTTAACCACATACTCAGCTGCCCCATGAGGCCACCCTTTGAACTTCTGGCAAATGTTCCTGGCTTCACCTATCAGGTCTTGTATGTAGTTGTAATTACATTGGTCAGGAGAGTTGGAGAACTCACCACACTAATAGCTGAACCTCCTTACCAAGTTTACCAAGGATAGGGTCACACTCCAACCTCATTCCAAGTTGCTCCCTATGGTTCTCTCTCCTTTTTCAGATCAAAGAACCCATTCACTTACCTGTGTTCTTCCCAGAGCCTCACTCTGGTCCTGGGCAAGTAGTGTGGCATAATCTGGACATTCGTCAGTGTTAGCCTTTTACATTTATCATACAAAGCCTTGGCGTAAGTCTCTTTGGCTTTTTCTCTCCTTCACTGAATGTTCCAGGGGCCATCATGTTTCGTCTCAACAGCTCTCCAAGTTGGTCTCCACCTGCATACACACCTGCTATGCTCTTCACCAGAAAGATCTCCTGGGTGTTGTTACCACACATTCTACCAGGACTGTGTCCTTCACTACTGCCTTTCTCAAGAACAGGCCCCTAACAGACATATGCAGGATAGCTATGTAGTCTTCGAACAAGACCTTTGCACAACATTATGCTTTCTCTTCTTCAGTTGCATCCTCCATAAAAGTGGGACTGTCGACGGTAATCATCTCTGGGCTCCAAACCCATCTTGAGGGAGTGATTACTGCTTTATCGTCAGCCAGAGTTGAGCAGCCATGGGGAAACTACTTGAAGGAGAAGAGGAAGTTGCTGTGTCCCTGTGGGTGCTCCACATTCTTCTCTCCTTCCCCTACTTTGTAGCCTCATGCTCTGTTGGCTAGGATAAAGAGGGAACAGAGGGGCCTGCACCACTTGCATGCCAGACAGCATGAAGAGGTGCTACTGCATATTCATGGACATTCTTCAATAGCTTTAGTTTCCCATGCCAAGTGCTGGCATGAGGACACACCAACACTCAGAGTGGTACACCCAAGGTGACAAACATCTACAAAAACCATTGTTAGAGTACAAGGTGAGTAACTTCCTCTTTCCCTTTACAGAAACTATGTTGACTCTTCCCCCAACAAATTATGTTCATATATGTGTCTGACAATTTTATTCTTTACTATGTTTTGAACTAATTGGTCTGGTATTGATATAAGACTTACTGGTCTGTAATTGCCAGGATCACTTCTAGAGCCCTTTTTAAATATTGGTGTCACATTAGCTATCAATAGTCAATAGGTACAGAAGCTGATTTAAAGGATAAATTACAAACCACAGCTATCAGAGGTGTAGCCATGTTAGTCTGCATCTGCAAAAACAACAAGAAGTCCTGTGGCACCTTTTTGACTTACAGATATTTTGGAGCATAAACTTTCATGGGCAAAGACCTGCTTTGTCAGATACATCCATTATTATCCACAGTTAATAATTCCACAGTTTCACATTTGAGTTCTTTCAGAACTCTTGGGTGAATGCCATTTGGTCCCGGTGACTTGCTACTATTAATAATACTCTTACTATTAAGTTTATCAATTTGTTCCAAACCATTCCTCTAATGACAACTCAATCCTGGACAATTCTTCAAATATGTCACTTAAAAACAACGGTTCAAGTTTGGGAATCTCCCTAACATCCTCAATTATGAAGACTGAAGCAAAGAATTCACTTAGTTTCTCTAAAATGGACTTATCTTTGATTGCTTCCTTAGCATCTCGATCATAATCTTTCATGGGTGAAGACTCACTTGGAGACTGATGCATCTGATGAAGTGGGTCTTTGCCCACTAAACATATGATCCAATAAATCTGTTAGTCTATCAGGTGCCACAGGACTTCTTATTGTTTTTTTTAAACAGTGCATTTTTTAGTCTTTCACTGCATCTTTCACCTGGTTGTTAAGCCATGGTGGCACTTTTTTGGTGCTCTTACTATATTTTGGTAATTTTTCAGTTTGGGTTATACATTTAAGTTGGGGCCTGTATGATTGTATCTTTGAAAAGTTTCCCTACAGCTTGCTGGGATTTTACTTTTGGCATTTTAACTTTTGACTTTTGTTTAATGCTCTCATTTTTGTACAGTTTCCCCTTAAATGCCACAGTTTTGGGTTGCTGAGGTACCTTCCCCACTACTGGGATGTTAAATTTTATTACAATGTGGTCACTATTTCCAAGCAGTCCAGTTATATTTACTACTCGGAGTAGATCCTGTGCTCCACTTAGGACTAAATCAAGAACTGCTTCTCCCCTTATGGATTCCAGAACTACCTGCTCCAAGTCAAGGATGACCTGATTGGTACCACACTGTACCGGAAACCCACTGATCGCTATACTTACCTACATGCTTCTAGCTTCCATCCTGCACACATAACCAGATCCATTGTTTACAGTCAAGCCTTAGGTACAATCGCATTTGCTCTGATCCTACTGACAGAGACCGAAAACTGCAAGATCTTTAGCAAATATTCATAAACCTGAATTACCTACCAGGAGAAATAAAAAACAAATCAACAGGGCCAGACGAATATCCAGAGACCAGCTACTCCAAGATACGCCCAAAAAAGCCAAGAACAGAACACCACTGGTCGTCATCTACAGCCCCCAACTCAAACCACTGCAACAACTTTGTTATCCCCAGCCTTGCTCTTGCTTATTTATACATGGCCCTGCAGATTTCCATGATCAGCATCTGATGAAGTAAGTCTTTGCTCATGAAAGCTCATGCTCAAAACTTTTCTGTTAGTCTATAAGGTGCCACAGGACCCCTCGTTGCTGCTCCAAGGAACAGTCACTTAGGTATCATGAAATTTTATCTCTGCATCCCATCCCGAGGTGACATGTACCCAGCCAAAATGAAGCTAGTTGAAAGCTCTCATTATTATTGAGTTTTTTATTTTGATAGCCTCTCTAATCTCCATTAGCTTTTCATAGTCACTATCACTGTTCTGGTCAGGTGGTTGGTAATATATCCCTACTGCTACATTCTTATTATTAGAGCATGGAATTACTATCCATAGAGATTCTATGCCATATTTTTGTTCATTTAAAATTATGTCATTTGATTCTGCATTTCCTTTTATGTATAGTGCCAATTCCCCACCAGTATGACCTGTTCTGCCCTTTCTCATTTCACCAAGTTTCTGTGATGCCTATTATATCAATATTCTCCTTTAATATGAGGAATTCTAGTTTGCCCATCTTATTTAGACTACAAGCATTTGTGTGTGAGCACTTAAAGTATTTGTCACTATTCATCTGTCTGCCATTTCCTGATGTATTAGATTATTTTTAATTTGATTGTTTCTCATCTGATTTTATCATCTTTAGTCTCTCCTCCTTAGAACATAGAGAATCCCTATTTAGAGGTCCTCTCCTGCAAAACGTCTTTGTTCATCCCAAGCATTCCTCTGCTCCTGCCGGCTTTCCTCCAGCCCTTAGTTTAAAAACTACTCTATGACCTTTTTAAAGTTAAGTGACAGCATTCTGGTTCCATTTTCATTTAGCTGGAGCCCATCTTTCTCATATAGGCTCCTGCTACCCCAAATGTTTCCTCAGTTCCTAGAGAATCTAAACCCCTCCTCCCTGCACCATCTTCTCATCCTCATGTTGAGACTCTGAAGTTCTGCCTGCCTGCCTACGTGGCCCTGCTCATGGAATTGAAGCATTTCAGAGAATGGTACCATACAGCAGTGGTGCACTGTTGAGGCATGTACTAGCTGCAGTACCCCCAGTGATGCCAGGGGGAAGGATCATTGAGTCATGCACTGGCTGCAGAAACTTTGCTGCAGCCACCAAGGTGTGCCATTCATATGTGTGTCAGCAGCAGTACCAGTAGCAGCCACTGGTGGGCACTGATGAGTTGTGTGCCAGCTGCAGTAATGGCTAGAACCACTTGGGGCCACCATGGAGGTGTGCACTGGCTGCAGTACCAGCAGTAGTCATTGGAAGCATCATTGTGTGTGTTTGCTGCAGTACCCACTGTGGCCTTTGGGGGGTGCTGTTCAGGTGTGCACTGGCTGGAGTACTGGCAGCAGCGACCAAGGGGGGGTGCGGTTGAGTCTTGTGCCTGCGGTGACCACTGGGGGTGCACTTGAGGTGTGCACTGGCTGTAGTATCAACAGTGGCCATTGGGGGGTACAGTTGAGGTATTCACTTTCTGTAGTACGTGCAGTGCCCACTGGGGGGTGCCATTGAGGCATGTGCCATCTGCAGTACTTACTGTGGTCTCTGTGGAGAACCATTGAATTAAGCCCTGGCTGCAATGCCCAGAATGGCCACTGGGAGGAGCCATTGAAGCATGTACCTGCTCTAGTACAGGCGGCAGCCACTGGTGAGCACCTTTAAGGTGTGTGCCAGCTGTAGTACTGGCAGAAGGCACTGGGAGGTGCTGTTAAGATGTGTGCCAGCTGCAGTACCCAGAGGCCAGCAGGAGTGCCATTGAGGCATGTGCCAACTACAGTCTTCACAGCAGCCTCTGGGGAGGTACCATTGAGCCAAGCACCAGCTGTAGTACTGGCAGTGGCCAACAAGTGTCTGGGGACAGGGTTGAGTCTTGTACCAGCTGCAGTACCTGCTGCAGCCACTGTGGTGCCATGGAAACATGCGTTGGCTGCACTACCTGCAACAGCCACTGGGGATGCCATTGAGGTGTGCCCTGGCTTCAGTACCAGCAGCAACCAGTGGGGGTGCTGTTGAGGTGTGCATCCTCTGCAGTACTGACAGTGGCCTCCAGGGAGCACTGTTAAGTAATTTACTTTCTGTAATACCTGCAGCGGCCACTGGTGGGCGCCGTTGAAATGTGCATCAGCTGCAGGACCAACAGCAATCACTGGTGGGGTGTGGATCAGCTGCAGTAACTGCAGCAGACTGGGTGACACTGTGCGACATGCACTGGATGCTGAGATCCTGCAGCAGCCATTGGGGTGTGCTGTTGATACATGTGCCAGCTGCAGTACCGGCAGAGGGCATTGTGGTCTGTTGAGGCATTTGCTGGCTACCATACTGACAGCGGCTGGTGGGGGAGGCAGTGTGGAGGCATGTGGTGGCTGCAGTAATGACAGGAAATGCTTATAGGAACCTTGTGGGTGTGCACTTACTGCAATACTGGTAGCAACCACTGGGGTCGCCTTTGAGGCACACATTGACCACAGTACCTACAGCAGCCACTAGACAGGAACAGTTGAGGCATATGCCAGATGTAGTACCAGCCAAGACTACTTAGAGGTGCCATTAAGGCATGCGCCAGCTGAAGTACCTGCAGAGGCCAGCAGGTGGGCACTGTTGAGGTGTGCACTGGCTGTGGTACCCTCAGTGGCATCTGAGGGGCACCTTTGAGTTGTGCACCAGTTACACTACAAGCAGTGGCCACTGGGAAACACAATTGAGTCCTGTGTTGGCAGTAGTACATTCTGCAGCCACTGGGGGGTGAAGTTAAGGAGTGCACCAGCTGTAATACCAGCAGCAGCCACCAGGAGGCACTGATGACTGATGTGCTGGCTGTAGTATGGGTAGCAACCATTGGGTGGTGCAATTGAGACATGCGCTGGATGTAGTACTGGCAACAGCCAACAGGGGGCTATGCTGAGGTGTGCACCTACTACAGTACCCAGAGAGGTCTCTGGGGGTGTTGTTGAGATGTGCCTGAGCTGCAGTACATGCAGCAGCCACTCGGGGTTACTGTTGAATCATGCCCCAGCTGCAGTAGCTACAGTGGCCACCCAGGACATTATTGAGGTGTTTGCTGGCTGTGGTATCTGCAGTGGCAATGGCGGGGGGGGGGGGGTGCAGTGAAGGCCTGTGCTAGCTGAAGTACTGCAGTGGCCAACAGGAGGTGCTGCTGAGGCGTGAGCCAGCTGCAGGAACCGCAGTGACCACGGGGGGGTGCTGCGGAGGCATGCATTGGAAACAGTAGCAGCAAAGGCCATGGGGAGGTGTGCCGTTAAAGCACGCACCAGCTGCCATACCCACAGAGGCCAGTGGATGCGTGCCGTTGATGTGCATGCTGGCTGCAGTACCACAGTGGCCTCTGAGGGGCACCCGTGAGTTGTGCAACCAGTTGTGCAGCAACCTCTGGGGGTGCCAGGAGGTGTGAATCAGGAGCAGTACCTACAATGGGCTCTAGAGGGCACCACTAAAGTGTGCGTTGGCCACGGTAGCCACAGCTGCTACAGGGGGGGTGCCACTAATGCATGTGCCAGGTGCACTATTGGCAGCAGTCCCCGGAGGAAACTGTCATGCCCTGTCTGCAGTACCTGTATTAGCCACTGGAGGGCACCATTGAGATGTTCTTTGGCTGCACCACCCACAGCAAACTCTGGGGGATGCTGTTGTGCCTTGCACCGGCTAGAGAAACCCTGCGGCAGTCGGGGGGGGGGAGGGGGCAGTTGGTCTGTGTGCCAGCTGCAGCACTGGCAGCAATCACTGGGGGGGTGCTGCTGAGGGGTGCGCTGACAGACGTACCCGCAGTGGACTCTGAGGGACACGGTTGAGTCAGTCACCAGCTGCAGAAAGTCCTCAGCAGCCGCCGCCGTGCTCCATTGATACATCTGCCAGGTGCAGTACCAGCAGAAGGCACCGCTGAGGCATTCACTGGCTGCAGGACCAGCAGCTCACGCTTCAACAGCACCACGCGCTGTGCTCTTTGGTGACTGCGTCTGCCATTTCTATCCTGTCTCAACCTCCCCACTCTGTGGAGTCTTTGCGTACTGCCCTTAGTGTTTCGCTCTTGCCTCAACAGCACCACGCGGTGGGCATTTTGGGTACTGCACCCAGTGTTTCCCTTTCACCTTAACAGTGCCACTCTGTGGACGCTATGGGTATTGCACCAAGCATTTCCGTCTCACCTCAGCAGCAACAATCAGGCACTTTGCACATGGTGCATAGTGTTTCCTTCTTACCTTTACAGTGCCCCGGGTGGACACTTCTGGTACTGCAGCTAGCCTGTTCCTCCCACCTTAATAGTGCCACTCCGTGGCCACCATGTGTACTGCACTGAGTGTTTCCCTCTCCTCTCAGCTGCGCCGTTCAGTAGACTCTTTGGGTACCGCACCTAGTTCTTCCCTCTCACTTCAACAGTGTCCTTCGGTGGGCACTTTGGGTATTGCACTGAGTGGTTCCCTCTCACCTCAACAGGCCCACTTGGTGGACATTTTGAGTACTGAACCGAGCATATTCCTCTCACCTTAACAGTGCCACTCGGTAGTGGTGACACTATGGGTATGGCACTGAGCATTTCCCTCTCAACTCAACAGTGCCCATTTTTGAACCAATACTACATACAAATCCCCTATGCAGCTCTCAGAGGAACACCATATCGATTTCAGCAGAATTGCATAAAATTCGCATTGGATTACTTCAGTCTTCTTTGGAAGGTAAATGAGACAAATCAAAGTTAGCACTGAACTGCAGTGGTTCAACTACTTTACATATAAAACCAAATGGATTGTGAAGTGGAATTTAGAAGATGCACCGAAAACCATGTACTGATTTAATAAATATTAGTGTGTTTATGTCTCCATGGTGGAGGTGGTAGCATTTGAAAGTGATGGAATGTTAGTAGCAGGGATCTTTTGTACTGTTTCAGCCAATGACATCTCATCAGCTAATTCCAACCAGGACTCTTCGTAAGTATGAATGAATTATGTATTTATCTTCCCATAATGCGATGAAGGAGGTGATATTTCTCTCAGTATGTTACAAAAAGTGCTGTGGGACTTGCCACCATGACACAGATGTCGTCATAATATGGGAGGAAGATCAGGCTATCCATGTGGTGATGTGTCCTTGGAAACACTAGACAGGCAAAGCAGAGACCTGCCTGAGCTTGCTGTGAGCCTGTGCTGGAAGGGGGCAGACAGTACCGGGATCCAGAAGGCCCAGACTCTGTGAAAGAGGAGGAGATTTACAACTCTCACCCACCTGCATCCAGGTGCATGGTGCACCTGCTGTGTCTGGACCTGTGTAGTTGGATCCCAGGCACCTGCCCCAGCAGCACCGGCACATCCCCATACCTAGCTTCCTGGCTCAGCGCCACCAGGTCCAGTCCGAGATCCCACTGCACAGCCTCCAGCGGCTTGGGTAGCCCCAGGCCCAGTGGGAAGGGGCACAGGACTGTCCACAGCAAGGGGATGACGGTGGCAGCTGCATCTCTTTCCCATGGATTTTGCCCTCTTTGACAGAGCAGGTTTCTTTGGCTGCCAGTGCTCCAGGTCCCCTTTTCCAGGGCTGCACCTGGAAGAAGACACGGGATCTGAATGGGAGGTTAGCTGCATCTGGCTGCCACAGGGGGCTGGACTGGGGGGCACCTCCGAGGCTGGTGTAGGTGCGGAGTTATCTGCCACGGCTCTCTCCAGCAGGATAAGGCACTGGGGGCCTTTCTCCAGGAAACACACCCACAGCCTGGGGACTTGGTCAGCAACCCCAGGACATCCGCCCTGCCCACGGCCCAGCACAGTATCTCCACATCCACCCCATGCTGGCTCCTCTTGATCTCCAGCAACTTGTCGAGCTTCAGGTCCGAGGTGAATGCCCACAGGACGCCGTGCACGGGGGCGGGGGGGGGGTGGGGGTGGCAATGGCTGCCAGACCTTGGTTTCCCATGGATTTCCATCTCTTCGACCAAGCAGGTCTCTTCTGCTGCTGGTGCATTGGGTCTGTTTCCCAGGAAGGCAGAGGACAAGGTGCCCAAGTGTGGAGCTGGCTGCTGTGTGGGGCTAGTTTGAGGGGGTCCCTTGGAGCTGGTCCAGACCCATTGGCCAGCGTACAATGCGGGGGTCAGTTGGGAAGGTAGAGACCCAGCTGGCTCCAGGGACTCCCACTCCTTAGGGGCCTCTGTTGGGGGTGGGGAATGGTGAGATCTCTTCCTAGCAGGGGGGCTTCCTTCCCCAGCCAACATGTCATTCTTCGAGCTCAGCTCCTGGGAACCAGCTGGCACCACCTCAAACTATGGCTCCATGGTGCCCAGCTGGGACCTCCACCACTGGGCATAGCCCACACAAAACAGCTACCAAAATCAGATTCTTCAGCACAATATAAAAATACTAAAATGATACAAAAAAGGTCTCTCAATCAATGAATGTTGATAGTATTATTGTACTAGGGTTGGGTGGTTTGCCATAAGCATGTCTTTGATCTATGGGCAATGAGAGACTTGAGTGAACTTGATGGGCATGAGAAACATCTTTCATTCAAGCTAAATGATAAAACATTTGTTCAGTGCGGCCGGCGGCATGCTAATGAGGCACTGAATATGTATTTGCATGGCCATTTTGAAGATTTGGGCTAGTGTAGACATGGCTAAGGAGTTTTTCATATTTAGTCAGGTCAGAATTAGAAATATGCTAGGTTTTTCCCTTTAAAAGAAGGGCCATAACAGAGCAGGGAACCACCACTATTGGGGAATGTCCAAGAACTAAAGTGTCAACTTTTTCCACTAACAAAGCTGTAGCTGCAACCGCTTGCAGACACAGGAGTAAGCCAGCAGCTACCTGATCCAAGGCACAGCTATAATAAGCAATAGGCCAATGTTTATCCTTGTGTTGCTGAGTAAGAAGCGCTAGAGCAAATCTATCCTTTTTATGAAAATAGAGAGTAATGGGTTTAGAATAATCAGGGAGACCTAATGCCAGGGTGCTCATGTAAGGCATGTGGCAGCAGGAACTCAATGCTGTTGAAGGCTGGGAGGAATGAGTCTCCCAGAGATCATTTGCATGAGAATGCAAAGGTGTGCATGCGTGATACCTTGCAAAAAAAGCATGATGGGTAGCAAGGAAGCAATGAGACTTTGTCTATTGTAAACACATTGTTGTAAAATCACAATTTATGCTAACACTTAGGCTATGTCTACACTAGCCAAAAAGTTAGAAATGGCCATGCAAATGACCATTTCAAAGTTTACTAATGAAGCACTGAAATACATATTCAGTGCCTCATTAGCATGCGGGCGGCTGCGACACTTCAAAATTGATGCGGCTTGCCGCCGTGTGGCTCGTCCAGACGGCGCTCCTTTTCAGAAGGACCCCAGCAACTTCGAAGTCCCCTTATTCCTATGAGCTGATAGGAATAAGGGGACTTTGAAGTAGCCGGGGTCCTTTCAAAAAGGAGCCCCATCTGGACAAGCTGTGCGGCAGTAAGCTGCATCAATTTCTAAGTGCTGCGGCCACCCGCATGCTAATGAGGAGCTGAATATGTATTTCAGCCCTTCATTAGTAAACTTTGAAATGGTCATTTGCATGGCCATTTCTAAGTTTTTGGCTAGTGTAGACACGGCCTTAGTGTAAGAATTGTGAAATCTCACCAAAACTCCAAGTCGTTGGGGGGTACAGGGCAGTCGTCATAACTGCATAAGACATGGGTTATACAGGGCTCCCCTGGTTTAAAGCATTGTAGGGGACAAGGGGAGGGGTATAGGTTGAACCAGCTAGCTGAGTGCCTTTGTCATATAGATATAAGCCTGGTTTGACTAGCCCTCTCCACCTTTTAAAAAGTAGAGCCGGATACTAGTGTTTGCATCTTGTACAAGACTCTATTTTGGTAGCTGCTGTGAGCTGAAATCATAGGGAGGCAGCTAAGGCCACCAAGAGCTGAAATCACAGGGTTTTGCCTCAGGCCAAACACCCAGCAGGCAATGCCACTGTCGGATGGACGGCGTGATGGGTGCACAGCTGGTAGGAGCAGCGGATGGACAGATGGTGTTACCGGTGGCCAGCTGGTAGGAGCAAGGGTAGATGGATGGCATGACCGGCGAGTGGCTGGTAAGAGCAGCAGCAGATGGATGGTGTGGCCAGCCGATAGGAGGAGCAGTGGATGGATGGACGGAGCGACCAGATGGTAGAAGCAGTGGTGGCTGGACAGTGTGACCGGTGCACAGCGGTAGAAGCAGTGGACGGATGGATGGCGTGACCAGCTGATGGCCACTAGGAGTAAGCATGGATGGACGGCACGGATAGCCGATAGGAGGAGCAACGGGTGGTGTGACCAGCCGCTAGGAGCAGCAGCGGATGGATGGCTTGGATGGATGGTGCGACTGGCGGCCGGCCAGTAGGAGCAAGCGGAACACTGGACCAGTGCGAATTTGGTATTGTCTGAGGTTCCATGAGGGAAAGCATTAGCGTGAGGTGTCAGTGCCCACATGGACGGGACCAAGTTGTAAGTGGGGCATTTGAATTGGGGGTGCAGAGAAAGTTGGGTGTGTGGATTGGTTGTTTACAGTATTGGACTGGTGAGCCTGAGAGGACAAGGACATTACTCAATGCATTTGACCTGGGACAGTTACTTGAGGATTGGTTCTGAACTCTGGGTGTGGTATTTTTCCAAGCTTATGCTAATTCACCTTTGTGCCTCTTTTATTAAAAGTTCTTTCTACACTCAGACTCTGTGCTTGTGAGTGGTGAAGCATTTTCTCTTTGAGACACCCAGGGGTGTGTGAATTTTCCAGGCTACTGGGTGGGGGTTTGAGCCGGTTCTGTGTGAGATGGATGAAAAGGAACCCCTAGATGTTGAACCTGGCCCTGGTTGCTGCCAACTCCTTCTGGCAGAAGGTTTACACTTGAAAGGGCTTGTTTTAATTGCACAAATGCATTATCTACTTCAGAAGACCAGGGCAGAGGTTCAGGCATAGAGTCTAGGGTGAGATCCTGAAGGGGTTTCCCCTAGAGAGGCATATCCCAAAATCCACTGTTGACAGTAACCCATCATGCCCAAGAACCCCCACATCTGTTTCTGGGACTGGGGATGAAGAACTTGTAAGATGCCACTAATCCTGGCCTGAGAAAGATGTCGTTGCCCTGCGGAAATCTCATGACTGAGATAAGTAACTCGGGGTTGACAGAGTTGGAATTTGTCTTTGGAAGCCTTATGACCTCGTTGAGCTAGAGCAGTTAAAAGAGTGAACAAGTCCTATTTACAGGCTTCAAGGGATGGGGAAACTAATAAAAGATCATCTCCATACTGAACCAGGGTGGAGCCACGCTCCAAGGTAACAGAATCCAGGTCTTTCTTAAGGATTTATGAAAACAAGGTGGGGGATTCAGTATAGCCTTGAGGTAACCTGGGCCAGGTATACTGGAGGTTTTGATAGCCGGTTTCTGTTTGTTCTAACCTATCTGGATCAATTGGGATAGAAAAGAAGGCAGAACACAGGTCCACAACCATAAAATGAGTGGCAGTGGTGGGGACGCAGGATAAAATAGTAGCTGGGTTAGGGACGACTGGAAAGGTGGGCAAAACAGCAGCATTAACAGCTCTAAGACTTTGGACAAAATGATAGATATTTTTCCCAGGTTTCTTTATGGGCAGAATCAGGGTATTACACAGACTTTGAGTGGGGACAATAATACCCTGATCTAGAAGAGATTTAATGACTGGGAGAATACCCTCCTCTGCCTCCCTGGAAATGGGGTATTGATGAACACAGGGAAGGGGTTTGAACGGCTTTAGAGCAATATGTACAGGTTCAGCACTTAACATATGACCAACCTCATTAGTATGAGAAGACCATAACTGCGGTGGGGGGGGGGGGGGGCGGGCGGTAACCTAGTCTAGGCTTTCTCGCTGCAGCAATGAAAGCTGGAGTTTGGATCCTTCGTCATGTTCCTATAATAAAGCCAAGAACTCGTCCTGCCTGTGTTCTGGAATCTCAAGATAAATCCCACCAGGGGAGCAATAGATGATGCACCCGAGCTTGCACAGCAAATCTTTCCCTAAGGAGATAACAGGAGTGGTGGGGCTTAAAAGGAAGGCATGGTACTCAGAGATAGGTCCAATAGAAACAGAAAGGGGAAGAGTGACAGGATGAGGAATAGGTTGCCCACCAATGCCAATGGCATTAACAGTTCCAGAAGACAAAGAAACATCTGCAAAATCAGAGGTGTGTAAGGTAGACTGGGAAGCACCAGTATCCACCGGCAGGGAACAGTTTTCTCTCCCACAGAGCACTTTACATAAGGACCTTCTTGAGCCAAATGCAGAAGTGGTGCAAAGAAGTAGCTTGCTCCCAGGCTGTCCTATTGGGGAGGAGGGTTAAGAGGTGGGGGAAAGGAAGGAGGAACCCACTTGATTGGCCCAAAGCGTCCATAAGAAGAAGGGTTGATAGTGGGACAGTTGGGCTGGAAAGGGCATTCCAACTTCCCATGTCCCAGTTGTTTACAATAGTGGCATTCATTGCCTGGAGGCAGAGGCCCCACTGGGCCCCCAGGGCATCCCTTACCATAATCACAACCAGAACGAGGTGGGTATAGCTTGGGACCCCTCTACCTTTCCCTCTTCCTCCACCCCTGGGTGGGCCTATTTGTAGTTGTTGGATTTGAAGGGCCAGAAGCTTAGTTTCATTATCGTCCCTGGTCTTTTTCATTTTAATATGGAAATGTTGGGCATCCGCTAGGAGATCATCCATGGTTTTTGTCTACCAACCAATAATAACTGTTTTAATATTTTCAGAAACCTTTGGGTCTAGCCCTCGCATGAACATGGTGGCTATAGCCTATCGTGCATTCACAATAGGGTCATCCATTCCTGCATGTCTTTCAAAAAACCTGTCTCAGCCTCCCTAAATAATCTGCAGGAGTTTCAGCCTTAAGTTGCCTGCAAGCATAATTTTTAGTCCAATCAGCCTTTTTGGGGCAGATGTCCAGCACTGCTCTTACTAAATTTTCACAGAGGGTTTTTAGTGCAGTGTGGGTGGCAAGTTCAGCTTTTGGCCATTGGGCAGATGTAAGCAAGCAGTTCAATGTTTCACAGGGCAAGATAGCCTTTAAAACCTGATTTAAATCAGCCCAGGTGGGGTTATAACAACTAATAACAGTTTCTAGCTCTTCCTTGAATTTTACAGGTTCCTCACCTATTTTCGGGAACCTTTGGATGAGGTTGTATAGGTCTGTCGGGCTCCACGGTGCATGAACAGTAACAACATTAGAGGGTGGATTGTTACCGGGCAATTGCCATAAAGGAGCATTTAAAGGAAAGTGGTTCTTACAAAGAGAATCAGCAGTCTGGGTCCCTGAGGAAGACTGTACCCATTTAGAGAGGCGCTCTTTAAATTTCTTACTATCAGGGGACTGGTTGGAGTAAGTAGTTGAGCCGGACCTGATCGTGAGCTTGATCTCAGATCATAAGGAGACCTACTGGAGTCATCAGAGGACTCTGGAAAAGGAGGAGCTGAGAAGGGGGCATGATAGGGAGGTGGGTGGAGGCCAGTGTCTAGAATGTCCTCCAGGGAGTCAGGTGGCCATTGATCCTTTGGAATGATGGGATACAGTGGACTAGGGGTAGAGTTTAAAGGAACAGCCAATTTCTCTTGCATTTGCTTTAACTGTAATTTAAATTTCTCCTGTGAGTCCTTTAGACTTCCAGTGTGGGACTCAGTCTTTCTTTTGGATGCCTCCTCATACTAGCTGAAACAGGTGACCCATTGAGCTTGGGGTACCTTAGATCCTCTGGATTCCAAGGCACCTCTCAAGTGCACTATTTGATTGAAGTCAAAGGTATCTTCAATAGGAAACTGCTTAGACTGATTGTCCTTAGTATGAAAATTCCATTTGTCCAGAAACTTGCAAGTCCTAGGAGAGTAATGTACAAACATATAGTATGCTGGAGTCCCTTTGTGGGGGGTGGGTTCTCCTTTGTCTGTCCAGTATCCATTTTTCCCCAAACATACAGATGCAGGAAGAATATCAGGGGAGTCGCACCGCCCAGGTATCAGCCTATGATCTCCATCGCCGAGATGATTACCTGACCCAATAATGATACGCTTATTTAGCGGGATATGGGTAGGGAAAAAGGTAACACACAAGAGGTGTCCACTAAAGTCACAGGAGCCCTCACCATGAGCACGCTGTTTATGGCCAAGATGGGGTTCAGTCGGGCAATGGCTCTATAGTGGCTCATGCAAGAACCAGAGACGGTGAAGAAAAATGGGGTTCAGTTGCCACTGAGAACTCACACTATCAGAGACATCAACTGCTAGAGCTGGTGGCTTCTTCGCAGTGGGCAGCCAGGGTGGCTGACAGATGCCCCAAAAGTCTGCCCCAAGGAGGTGGCCAGACTCAACTCAGTTCTCAGGACTCACACATTCGATCAGGGTACATTCACACATTCGATCTAATAACCAGACTCTCCTTATTTACTAACCAGACAAATGTTGTTATTCAACACCTAAAACAGAAATTTACTTTTAGCCACCTCTCTGATACTGGACTCACCTGAGTTTAAAGGTTCAGCATCCAGCAATCTCACGTGACAGAGAGCCTACAGGCAGTCCTCCTCTGATGCCCCAAATTAGGGATTTAAAAGGTCCCTTACCTTTTCGTATGGCACCTGGGGCTTGTGGGGGGGAATGGTCTGTGGTCCTCCCAGCCAGAGTGAGATGTGGGGATCCAAGTCATGGCACCAAATTTGCCATGGAATAAACACACACTAATTTTAGGGTTCAGGTCAGTTAGAAGCAGTTTTTATTTCCATAGTCATGGCTTGGCAGGAGAGAATGCAGAGCGACAGAGGGTTTGTCCTTGCCAATATGAGCCCCGCCCCACCTCAAATGTCAGGGCTTATATACCTTTACAACGGCAGTTTCTTACAACGGAATTTTACAAAGATAAGGAGGAAGCAAAGCAATTTGCCCCTTTAGGGTTATCTGTTAGTTCCTGTTATCTCAGAATTGCAAGCATTGCAAATTCTTGCTTAACTTGTTCAGGAGACTCGCTTCTGAGGCACAGGAGCATGCACAGTCTTCAGCATTGGTTTAGTTTCTGGGTCTAGTGAGGCCTACCTCCATGACTACATTCCCCCCCTTTTTGTCTTTTTATGGGGAGGATGTTTACCCATCATCCCAGAAAAGCATAATGCATAGGCTGAAAAGTGACCCAGTAGGCTAAACGCTGTTATGTGGCCACCTGAGTTTTCCAGTTTTCCACACTCTTGCCTCATCTGTGCCAGGGTCTGCACATTCCCGCGTACGACTGACAGATTTTATTTGCCAATCTTGATTAGTCCCTTATGGTGGGCCTTGGGATGTTAAGCCCAGGACCATAACTGCGATGTGGGGTTAAATGTGTTTGATGACATGAGATGGTCTTGTGTGTCTCTTTGAGAACAAGGGCTTTAGTTGTGAATATGTGTTCATAAATGCTTATAACTGGTTATATAAAGATATAGACTATTATGCTAAGTGCTTAGGTAATATGCATAGGATATTGCTATATGAATATTAGATATATTTATATAAATGTGAATGTGAGTGAGTGGGACCAAAGGATATTGTTATGTGAACAGGGATATGAAATGTAAGTAGAGCTTTGAGGTATTAGGGATTCTTTTGTTCTGGCTAGCAAATTATGTATGTCCAGTTGTAAATGTTCTATGGGAAGGAAAAGCATTTTAGTAGCAGTGTTAACACTGCTGGTTGGCCAAAAGGTATGGGAACCAAACTGAATTGTGCTGGTCACAGGTACACAAAACCCAATATCATTGGTAGAGTACAGGTGTCCAGTTATAGAAAAAATTGAATAACCCAGTGCACAGACCATACCTTGTATCTGTATTACCTCATGTACTTTGTGTAGCATATGAGCTTGTGGGAGCACGAGCACCTGGTGGCCGGGCCTCACTTGCAAGGCAGAATGACCATACACTCCATCTTGGAACGCTATCATACAACGGCGGGAAGGTCTGAAGTCAGGCCAGGAGAAAGAAATCAGAAAGTTGACAAGTAGTTGGAGAGTCCCCAGAGAGAACATCCTGACAAGCAGATAGTAAGCCCCCAGAGAGAACAGCTGGGGCTAGTAGCTGGAAGCCCCCCAAAGAGAACATCTTGGTTGTACAACATCAGAGGGTCCCAGGGGAGGTTCAGAAAAAGACCAAGGACAGAGGAAATCTTGTAACATGTTCTGACAGGCCAGGAGGATAGAAAGCCCAAATTAGGTAACAAACGCTTTAATTGGCCAGGTATCGAACCCCCTAGTAAGAAACAGTATAAAAGGTGATTTAGCAGGAATAAGGGTGTGGGCTCCTGGACACAAGGTGGAGGCTAGCAACTTCCAGTCCAGACAGCAGACCCCAGCCTGATCACCCGGACGTCACCACCACGAAAGGTCCCAACCAAGCCGTATCTCTGACTTGAAGGGCCGCTGTAACGTAGTTGTTGGTGAGATGTGGGAGCATTGGATGTTATTGGTAAGTCACATGTAATTATATATAGTTATATGTAACCTAGTATTTAGCCTATGCCAAATAAATAACTATATATATATATATATATATATATATATATATAACAAGTGTTAAGTAATTGTAGTTACGAATAAATGAATAAATCACTATCGGTAAATAGCACTAGCTGGTCTAGCTGGGTCTGTATAGAGAATTATTGGGACTTAGAACAGCCACAGGGCATTGTGGTGTTCACAATCGGAGTGTTATTGTTCCTGGTACTCATAATACTGTGGAAACCTAGGTTTTAAAGTGGATACACTGAATCACATATTGCTGCTACACTATATCAGGCTGCTATAAAGGTGGGGTGGTTGGTCCTGGGCCACACCCAACTTCCCCCGCTGTATCACACCCCACGCGCACCCACGGGACCCGGAGTAGGTCGGCACATCGTCAGAGCCCAGCCTTTTCTTGGTATCATTAGTGTTAATTGTCGCATAGCATTCACACAGCCACCATCCTTTATGCTTAATGCACCAAGCCTGATTAACCTCTGGGCTGGTGTCTATGACTAAACACACCAAGGGGTAGTGTTATGTAGGTGTATTATTTAGCACAGTCCCCACGCTATTTGTATAATATACTTTGACTGGCTTCTACATCCATTTAGGGATGGCTGTCATGAGGTACACATGTTTAGTATCCTCATGATGTAATGTTTGGATTTTGTTAAATTTAGCAAATTGTAAAAACTTTGGAATGAATATTATCTATTCCTTGTTCCTGCACATACTTTATGATGGGGGAATGGGTTGTGAGCTGGTGGGTTGAATATCTCTCTGTGTATCTGAGAATTTGTTTTGCAGAGAGGGGCAGTCTGAAAGTTTGTCAGTTTGATAAATTTGCAAGGTGTGAATTGGGAGTGCTTTGTTCCAGGTGGGCCTTCAAGGGCTGATTGGAGGCAAGGCTTTGAGCCAGGCCTAGCCAGCCAGCAGCCTATAAGAAGGAAGCCACAGCAAACAGGAGCATCTAACAGGGAGTTTGCCTGGGTTGCCTTGGGTGTGGGGGGAAGGAGGGTCTCATATCTATTGCCCCGTTCTTATAGGTTTCTCTTGTGCCCTTCAAGGTGACACTCGAAACATCTAGGGGAACTCTCCAAAGACAGGGGAAAGATGGATGGTGACATATCTACTGAGAAGTCTACTGTTGTGACCTCCATGTCATATGCTGTGTTTGTCTTCCTTCTGGACAACAGAAAGAATTTTGCATGTCCCAAGTGCAAGCTGGTTGCCTTTTTGGAAGAGAAGGTTTGAGGACTTCAGGTGCAAATATTAATCCTCAGGTCCATCAGCGAAGGTGAAGACATTCTGGATAGAAGGCATCATTAGTACCGCAGGAACAGCAGGCTGTTCAAAACAAGGACGACAACTGGCAACACGTTATCTCCAGGAGAAGAAAACCAATTCAGGTCTCTCCAGTTCCAGTAGAGTTAAGCAAACACTTTCAGCCTCTCTGCACAGGTGATATGGTGGAGATAGCTGGGGCAGATACCTCACAGGGAATGGATCAAAGAAGACCCCAAAGATTGTAAGGCATGGGATGCACAGTCCTAGGGGTATGGGTTCTTCGACCACCACCCAAAGAGAAGAAGATGGGTGGTGGTGCTTGGGGACTCCCTCCTCAGAGGGATGGAGTCATCCATCTGCTGTTCCGACCTAGAATCCCAGCAAGTTTGCTGCTTGCTGGGAGCTAGAATTTGGGATGTTACAGAATCTCTTCCAAAAATTATCAAACCTTGAGACTATTACCCCTTCCTACTTCTCCATGTAGGAACTAAGGATACAGCCGAGAGCGACTTTGATGAGATCACTGTGGATTACATAACCCTAGGAAGATAGATCAAGGAACATGGAGTACACGTGGTGTTCTTGCCATCCTCCCTGTAGAAGGAAGTGGTACAAGTAGGATCATCAAATCACCGAGGTAAATGTATGCTTGCTTATGTGATGTCACAGAGGATTTGTTTTCTTCAAACATGAGATTCTGTTTCATGAACAAAGACTGCTAGGAAGAGATGGGATCCACCTAATGAAGAGAGGAAAGAGCATCTTTGTGGGCAGGCTTGGAAAGCTAGAGAGGAGAGCTTTCAACTAGGTTCATCGGGGGACAGGGTCACAAGTCCTGAGGTAAGTAGGGAAGGAGTAAGGAACAACAAAGTAGGATTCCTGGGTGAATATGAGAAAATGGGCCAATCAGCCACTTCTCTATGGTGCTTGTACACAAATGCAAGAAGCCTGGGAAACAAACAGGAAGAGTAAGAGGCCCTGTCACAGTCACGGAAATATAAGATTGCTGGAATAATGGGAACTTGGTGCGCTGATTTGCATAACTAGAGCATGGTCATAGAAGGGTATAAACTGTTCAGTAAGGACAAGCAAGCGAGAAAAGGAGGAGGAGTTATGCTCTGCATGAGGGAGCAGTATGGTTTCTCAGAGCTCCAGAACAAGCAGGGAGAAAAGCCAGTTGAGTGTCTTTGGGTTAAGCTTACAGGCTGAAGCACAGAGGTGATGTTGTAGTTGGGGTCTGCTATAGACCACCAGATCAGGGAGATGAGGTAGCTGAGGATTACTTCAGACAGCTAAGAGAAGCTGCCAAATCACAGGCCCTGGTTCTCATGGGAGACTTTAATCATCCAGTCATTTGTTGGGAAACCAATACAGCAGCACTCAGACAATACAGGAAGGTTTTGGGAAATTTGGGGATAACTTCTTGGTGCAAGAACTGGTGGAACCAACCAGGGGCTGTGCACAACTTGACCTGCTGCTCACAGACAGGGAAGAACTAGTAGGTGAAATAGAAGTGGGTGGTAACCTGGGCTGCAGCGACCATGAGATGGTAGATTTCAGGATCCTGACAAAAGGAAGAAAGGCGAGCAGTGGAATACAGATCCTTGATTTCAAAAGAGCAGACTTCGACTCCCTGAGAGAACTGATGGGCGGGATCCCTTGGGAAATGAGTTGAAGGGGAAAGGAGTTCTTGGAGGTATTTTACAGAAGTCTTACTGAAGGTACGGTAACAAAACATCCTGCTGCATAGTAAGAAATGCAAATATGGGAGGCAACCAGTGTGATTTAACAGGGAAATCCTTGGCCAGCTTAAACTCAAAAAGGATGTGCATAAGAAGTGAAAAGGTGGACTGTTGACAGTTAAGGAGGAGTACAAATATATGTCTGGAGAATGCCAGGCAGTAATCAGGAAAGTGAAAGCACAACTGGAACTGTAGCTGCCAAGGGATGTGAAGGATAACAAGAAGGGTTTCTACAGGCATGTTAACAATAAAAGGGTTATCAGGGAAGGTGTGGGGCTGTTACTAGATGAGAGCAGAAACCTAGTGACAGCTGATGTAAGAAAAGCTGAAGTACTCAATGCTTTTTTTGCCTCAGTCTTTACAGACAAGGACAGCTCCCACTTTACAGTGCGAGAAAATGCAGCATGGGAAGGTGGCGGGCAGCCCTCAGTGGGGAAGGAATGAGTTAAGAGCTACCTCTTGGGGATCAGGGGAGATAGCGGATGACTGTAAAAGGCAAATGTAGTACCTATCTTTAAAAAGGAAAGAAGGACAATCCAGGGAACTATAGACCAGTCAGCCTTACCTCAGTCCCTGGGAAAATAATGGAGGGGATCCACAAGGAAGCTATTTTGGAGCACTTGGAATAGGGGAAAGTGATCAAAAGTAGTCAACATGGCTTCATCAAGGGCATGTCGTGCCTGACCAAACTGATTAGCTTCTATGATGAGGTATCAGGCTGTGTGGGCATGGAGAAGTCCATGGATGCAATATACCTTGACTTCAGCGAAGCTTTTAATCCAGTCTCCTGCAATATTCTTGCTTATAAGTTAAGGATGTGTGGGTTGGATACATGGACTGTAAGATGGATAGAAAGCTGGCTTGATGGTCAAGACCAACAGGTAGTGGTGAATGGCTCAATATCAGGATGGAGGTCAGTTTCAAATTGAGTGCCCCAAGGCTTGGTGTTGTTCAACATCTTTATTAATGACTTGGATGAGGGACTGTATTGCACCCTCAGCAAGTTTGCGTATGATATTAAGCTAGGAGGAGAGGTATATACATTGGAAGGGAGAGAGGATCCACAGTGACCTAGATAAATTGGAGGAGTGGGCCAAAATAAACCTGAAATGGTTCAGCAAGGAAAAGCGTAGAGTCCTGCGCTTGGGATGGAAGAATCCCAAGCATTGCTATAGGCTGGGGACTGACTACCTAAGCAGCGGTACCTAGAAAACGACAAGAAAGGGACCTAGGGATTATGGTGGATGAAAGACTGGATATGAATAAACAGTGTGCCCTTGTAGCCAAGAAGGCTAATGACATATTGGGGTGCATCAGGAGGAGCATTTTGAGCAGATACAAAGAAGTGGTTGTTACCTTCTGTGCGGCACTGGTGAGGCCCCATCCAGAGCATTGTGTCCAGTTCTGGGGCCCCCAATATAGAAAGGATGTGGATGTGCTGCAGCAGGTTCAGTGGAGGGCAATGAAAATGATTATTGCATTGGAGCACGTGACCAATGAGAAGAGGCTCAGGGATTTGGGCTTATTTAGTTTGCAGAAGAGAAGACTGAGGGGTGATTTAATAGCAGCCTTCAACTTCCTGAAGGGGAGCTCTAAAGAGGATGGAGAGAAACTGTTCTCAGTGGTGACAGATGGTAGAACAAGGAGCAATGGTATGAAGTTACAGAATGAGAGAAGTAGGTTAGATATTAGGAAAAACTACTTCACCAGGAGGGTGGTGAAGCACTGGAATGTGTTACCTAGAGAGGTGGTGGAATCTCCATCCCCAGAGGTTTTTAAGTCCTGGCTTGACATGGTCATGGCTGGGATGACTTAGTTGGTGTTGATCCTGCTTGAAGCAGGGGGCTGGACTTGATGACCTTCTAAGCTCCCTTCCAGCCCTATAAATTTTAAGATTCTATGGCTGTGTGACCCAATATTTGCGGCCAGTTTTGTAGCCGCTTAGTTTTCTTTGGTATGTATGCCTGTTCAGGAGGTGTGTGAAGTTTAGCATTATGACTCCATCTATGAAATTACAGTAAAAAAACAACCAACCAACCAACCAAGCAAAAACAAATGAAAACAAAACAATAACAACAAATATACATCAATCACAACTGAGAACATTGTGAAACATCCAGCAACAAGCATATGTTTCCTGAATACTTTTAGTAAACTCAGTTCTTTTACAATTTTTCCTCTTGAACAGCTAAAACAGGAGAGCTTGAGAAAGACATGTGGCAAAATATACCATTGCCCAACACTTTGCACACGCTCCCCCATGGGCCTCTCCTTCACCTCTTTGACCCCACCTGACCCATGGATCCCTGACCTGCCTGGCTGGGGTACCTGAAGCAGTGGACAGCAGTGGCCTGTCCATGGTCTCCGTCCCCACACTTTCACCTCACAGTGCTCTGTTGTATCCTTGGGCCCTCCCTGTCAGCTGCCCACAGAGAAGTGGTGCTCAGCAAGCTGGGAGGCTGAAACACAGCTCTACATTGGGAGTCCTGTGGATGGCAGGGAGGTGACCAACAGTGGCTGCTGCTTCCACTTCCTGCCCCCTTTCCCAGGTAATCACCACTTCTGGTGGGGGGGGGGGAAATCTTTAAGCCAAGCAGGGGGTGGCCTGTTTGGGCTGAGTGGGTTGTGGGGGAATCCCCGGGCTAGTGAGGGCTGGGGGTGTGAACTGGGGAAAAAAGGAAAAATACTTAGTATGAATTTAAACTTCAACCAGAGCAGTCAATATTTTCTGTACAGGTGTGCTGGATGGCAATCACTTTTGCATATGTATTTCGATCTGAGTTTGAACCTATTTGTCCATTTGTTGTCACTATTCTAAAATTCGTTCAAAATATCATCGTGAACAAAGATAAAAAAGTGATTACATGTACGAGTCAATCAACGCTAAAATCCTGGCAAAGGACATAATATGTGAACATTACAGATAATGGTCAATGGATTTTGATCTTGAGATCTGGGTTAAAATTATGCTTCTTTCTTTCAAGAACCTGTTAGAGAGAAAACAATTACTCAAAAATTATTTTTGTACATGTCCAGTTTTGAAACAATATTGCATACAAATACCCTAAGAGTCTCTCACATGAATAGACTATTGATTTTCAACACTATTGCATAAAATTCTAACTGCATCCATTGCATGCTTCCTGCCACGCTCTGGAAAGGCTTAACTTAATTGGTTTAATGGTCGGCCACTAAAAGGGCAGGTTAAGCCACCTGGAAGGGCAGTGAGAAGTTGAGGCTGGGGGTGAGATGGGGGGTGCGCTTTGTGGCTACTGGGGTGGTTAAGCTGTCTGTGGGTGAGAGGGGGTATGGACTGGGGCTGTGCGGGGGTGGGGTTAAGCTGCCTTGAGGGAGAAAGGGGATACAGTTTGGGGCTGCCAGGGGGGTTAAGCTTCCTGGGGGTGGGAGGGGGTGTGGATTGAGGCTGTGGTGAGGGGGTTAAGCTATCTGGGAGGGCGCAGTGAGAGTATGAGGCTGGAGGTGAGAGGGGGTTCAGTTTGTGGCTGACAGCGGGGCTCAGGCACCGAGGACTGATGGGGTACAGTTTGGGGCTGCCAACGGACTTAAGTAATGTGGAGGTGAGAGGAGGTGCAAGTTGGGGCTACTGGGGGGGTTAAGCCACCTGGAGGCGAGAGGGATTGTGGGCTGGGGCTTCACGGGGGTTAAGCTGCCTGGGAGGTGGGAGGGGGTGCAGGTTGGGGCTGCTGATGGGGTTAAGCCACCTGGGGGTGTAGGATCTCCTGGGAATCTAATATGAAGGGAAAGGAGTCCAGGAGAACTAACAGTATTTGAAAGAAGCTTTATTGATGGCACAGGAGCAAGCCATCCCAATGTGCAGTAAGAAAAAGAAAATATAGTAGGCAACTAGCTTGGCTTACTAGGGAAATCAGCTTAAACACAAAAAGGACGCTATGAGAAGTAGTAACTTTAACAAATTACAAAGGAGGAGTATACATGTATCGCTCAAGAAAACAGGGGAGTAATCTGGAAGGTGGAAGCAGAATTGGAGCTGAAGCTAACAAGAAATACAGAGGGTAACAAGAAAGATTTCTACAGGCATGTTAAAAGGCTGGTCAGGGAGGTTGTGGGCCCTTACTGGATGAAGGAGGCAGCTTATTGTCAGATGATGTGGGAACAGCTGAAGTCCTCAATTCTTCTTTTGCCTCTGTCTTCACAGACAAAGTTTGGTACCCACCCCACTGCACTAGGCAATGCATTATGGGGAGGAAGTGGGCAGCCATTGGTGGTGAAAAAACAGGGTAAGAGAGATTTAGAAAAACTCAACACACACAAATCCATGGGTGCAGATTTAATGCGTCCAAGGGGAATTGTCAAATGTCATTGCTGAGCCTTTGGCCATTATCTTTGAAAACTGGTGGAAATTGGGAGAGATCCCAGATGATTGGACAAAGGCAAATATAGTGCACATCTTTGGAAAAAAAAAAAAGGGAAGGAGGACAATCCAGGGAACCATAGACCAGTCAGCCTTGCTTCAGTCCCCAGAAAAGTCATCCTCAATAAACCCATTTTGAATCACTTGGAAGGGGGTGGAAGTGATCAGGAATAGTCAACATGAATTCACCAAGGCCAAGTGATGCCTGCCCAATCCAACTGGCTTTTGTGATGAGACAACTGGCTCTGTGGACATGGGAAAGTCAATGGATGAGATATGACTTGGTTTTAGCAAAGCTTTTGATACAGTCTCCCACAAAATTCTTGCCCGTCAGTTAAGGAAATATAGGTTGGATAAATGAACTGTAAGGTGGATAGAAAGCAGGCTAGATAGTCGGGTCCAATAGCTAGTGATCAATGGCTTGATGTCGAGGTGGTGGTCGATTTCAAGAGCATTTCCCCAAGGATAGGTTCTAGGGCCAGTACTGTTCAACATCTTTCTTAATGACCTGGATGAGAGGATGGATTGCACCCTCAGCAAATTTTCAGGTGACGCTATGCTAGGGGGACAGGTAGATACGTTGGAGGGTAGGAATAGGGTCCAGAGTAACCTAGACAAACTGGAGGATTGGAGAAGAAATCTGATGGGGTTCTTCATGGGAAAATGCAGAGTCCTGCACTTGGGATGAAAGCATCCCAAGCATTGTTACAGGCAGGGGACTCACTGGCTAAGGAGTAGTGCAGCAGAAAAGGTTTGGGGATTACAGTGGATGAGAGGCAGAATATGAGTTAACAGTGTGCCCTTGTAGCCAAGAAGACTAATGGCATATTTGGATGCATTAGGAGGAGCATTTCCAGCAGATTTAGAGATGTTATTACTCCCCTATATTCAGCACTGGCAAGGCCACATCTGGAGTACTGCATTCTGTTCTGCATCCCATCCCCGACCCTGAGTATCAAAAAAAGGTGTGGATGCATTGTAGTGGGTCCAGTGGAGGGCAACTAAAATGATTAGGGGGATGGAGTACATGATCTATGAGGAGAAGCTGAGGGATTTGGGCTTATTTAGTTTGCAGAACAGAAGAGTGAGACGTGATTTGACAGCAGCCTTCAACTCCCTGAAGAGGGTTATATACAGAGGTTGTCCTCAGTAGTGACAGGTGGCAGAACAAGGAGCTATAGTCTCAAGTTATAGTGGGGGAGATGTAGGTTTGATATTAGGAAAAACTATTTCATTAAGAGAGTGCTGAAACACTGGAATGTGTTACTAGAGAGGTGGTATAATCTGCCTTCCTAGAGGTATTTAACTCCCAGTTTGACAAACTCCCAGCTGGGATGATTTAGTCTGGTTTTACTTTGAGCAGGGGGCTGCACTCGATGACCTCTGGAGGTCTCTTCCAGCTCTAGGATTTTATGAGTCTATGATTCTATGACATAAAACTTGTTTGCAGTGCTAAGTGCAGCAATGATTTTGTGAGCTAAAAATCATCTTTAGAGGGAAATTAAAGGCATAGAGACCAACGAAAATCAGCTGCATGGATCAGGAATTTGGCCTTTGGGTTACCTGAAGAACTTCAGTTAAAAAAAAGTACTTGCAATTTTTTTTACCTTTCTTGTAATCCATAAAGACCAGTGATTGTCCCAGCTCATCTAAAATTCTGTTCACTTTGCTTATTAGGTGCACCTCTCTATCGACCATGGCTATATCACACAAAAGCATTTTGTAGACAAAACTGAGGACCATCTACACACACATTGTCAACAAACAAGCAGTGTAGATGCTCCAGGGGACTTTGTGTCGACAGAGAGGATCAAAAGATCAATCCACTTTTATGTGTAGACACGATCTGTCGACATAAATTTTGTTGGAATATCTCTTACGACAGTAACTTCTGTAGAAAGATTCTTCTAGTGTAGATGTAGCCCACCTGTCTTATCTATTACAACTGTAAGTAGTTACTACCAGGAACTATTATTTCTCTTTTGTTTATGCTGCACCCATCTCAACAGTGCCAATCTGCCATGTATTTTTTATTTTCTTAAAGGCCTAGAGAACCTCAGTAAAAGTTAAAAACTCTTTTTGTCAGGATGTTCATCAGCATTGCAGATTAACTGCAGATTACGTACCTCTACTCTTGCACTTTGGATAGTCCAATTTCCCCTCCACACACTTTGCTCTAAATGGAGAAGATGATACATCCTTCTCATATCCAACTTCACAGGCAAATTCAATGACTTCTCCACTTTCTGAGTACAATTTCTGAGCATTTTTCCATCTCAACTTAATGTTGTTTTTCTCCATCTCTTCTGGTGATGCTGTACATGGCTCTGGAAATGGAAAAAAGTGTCATGTAATTCTCCACATGGCGAATTTCTTATTGGACATCTGAAGAACTGTAACCACATTAACAAGATGTCTAGTGCCACTTTAAAGCCTAATAAAATGTGTATGGGCATAAGCTTTTGTGGTCTGGAACCCACTTCGTCAGATGCATGCCATGGAAACTTCAGTTTGGCAGATATATATCTCCTTCTTGTTCTTGGATTGAACTGTCAATCGATGGAGCTCATCTTCTATGATGCCATTGGTGAGTGACTAAACCAATTCATGATCAGCAGAATTGATTAGAGATGTCACATAAAAAACACCAACTGCAGGCCTTGTATATCCTTTTCAGATCCTACGCTTTTCCTGTAGTGCCTGGATAGGCAGACTCTCAAATCAATTAAGAGTCTGTACAGTGGTTTGCCGCCAGGACAATTTGTCCTGAACTAGAGTTTCTAGACCATTGGGAGATATGTTGCATGACTTCATGTTGGCCTTTAAGATGTCTTTATAGTGCTTATGCTGACCACCGATAGAGCTCTTTCCATGAGCAAGCTGGCCATAGAGGACCATATTTGGTGTCCGCGTATCATCTATCCTGATAACATGACTAATCCAGTGACACTGTCTGTTAATAAGCATTGCTTCCATGCCCATGACACCACACAGCTTTAGAAACTTTGTTTAGGAATTTTGTCCCACCAACTCACATGGTCAGTCTTCCTCAGATAGCACATATGGAACTGTTTGTGTTTCAAAACATGGCAGCGATAAATTGTCCTTGACTCTGAGCCATACATCAGGATATTCAGGACAACTGCCTGATAAACTGTTGCTTTGGTATGGAGTTTAATACCATGGTCATTCCATAGGCAGTTTGTCAGTTTTCCAAAGACTTTGGCTAATTGAGCAGATACGTCATGATCCACTTTTATGCTAGAGGACAGTACACTTCCAAGGTAGCAGAACTGGTCAACAGGCTTAAGGACTGTACCAACAGCAATGACCACTGGAGTGCTGGCGTCTTTCCAAACAGCTAAGGCATAACTTCTGTCTTCTTGAGGCTCACTATGAGTACAATGCTGTAAGCAGAAGTAACAAATCAATCAAAAAGGTCCTGTGCAACCTTCACTGAATGAGCCAACAATGCTAACAGAAGGTCATAGACTGTTGTAGTAACCACTTCAGTGTGACTCTGAAGTCTCCAAAGATTGAAAATACTGCCATCTGTTTGGCAGTGAGTTGGTGTGCCCAATGTGCATTCTTTAAAATCAACTAACAGCATCAGTGAAAAGTAGATTTTGAATTGGACAGGAGCAAGGACACATCCTTATTTGTTCACTTGATATTTCAAAAGGAACTGATGTCTCTCTATTGTTAAAGATGTGACCACGCATGCTATCATGAAAAGACTAAACAATGTTGATAATTTGTTTCAGCATAGCCAATTTGCCCAAGTATTTTCCAGAGTTCATTTCTGTTGACTGTGTTGGGTTGATTATTAGTCCACTGAGGAATCTCTTCAAGATGGCTGTTATCAAAAGTTTAGGTCGCGTTCAATACTTTGAGAAAATGTTCAGCCCAGTGGTCAAGGATTTTAGCACTATCTGTGATCAAAGTGAGGCCATCAGCAGAAAAAACTAGTGTACAGTCAGCAATGCATGACCCATGGGTTGCTTTCAACCTATCACAGACTGCTTTAAAATCATGTCTATCACATCATCTCACAGAATGATAGGGCTGGAAGGGACCTCAGGCGGTCACCTCGTCCAGCCCCCTGCTTCAAGCAAGATCAACCCCCACTAAGTCATCCTAGCAAGGACCTTGTCAAGCTGAGACTTAAAAACCTCAAGGGATGGAGAATCCACCACCTTTCTGGGCAATGCATTCCAGTGCTTCATCATCCTCCTGGTGAAGTAGTTTTTCCTAATATCTAACCTACACCTCTCCCTCTTCAACTTCAGACCATTACTCCTTGTTCTGCCATCTGACACCACTGAGAAGAGTTTCTTACCCTCCTTTTTAGAGCTCCCTTTCAGGAAGTTGAAGGCTGCTATTAAATCAGCCCTCAGTCTTCCCTTCTGTAAACTAAACAAGCTCAAATCCCTCAGCCTATCCTCATAGGTCTTGTGCTCCAGACCCTTAATCATTTTTGTTGCCCTCCGCTGAACCTGCTCCAGCACATCCACATCATTTTTATACTGGAGGGCCCAAAACTGGACACAATATTCCAGATGTGGCCTCACCAGTGCCAAATAGAGGGGAATAACTACTTCTCTAGAACTACACGAAATGCTCCTCCTAATGCACCCTAGTATGCCATTAGCCTTCTTGGCTACAAGGGCACATTGTACTGCTCCTGAGACAGTCGTTCCCCAGCCTATAACAATGCTTGGGATTCTTCCACCCCAGGTGCAGGACTTCATCAGATTTCTTTTGGCTCAGTCCTCCAATTTATCCAGGTCACCCTGGATTCTTTCTTTACCCTCCAACACATCTACCTTTCCCTCTAGATTTGTGTCATCTGCAAACTTGTTGAGGGTGCAATCCAGTCCCTCATCCAGGTTATTAATAAAGATGTTGAATAACACCGGCCTCAGAACCGAGCCTTGTGGCACTCTGCTTGAAACCGACCACCATCCAGATATTGAGACATTGACCACTACCTGTTGGGCCCAACCGTCAAGCCAGCTTTCTATCCATTTTATAGTCCAAGGATCCAAACCATATTTCCTTAACTTATGGATAAGAATGTTGTGGGAGACCGTATCAAAAGCTTTGCTGAAGTCAAGGTATATCACATCCACTTACTTCCCCATGTCCACAGAGCCTGTTACCTTATCATAGAAGCTAATCAGATTGGTCAGGCAGGACTTGCCCCTGGTGAATCCATGTTGGCTACTTTTGATCACTTTCCCCTCTTCCAAGTGCTCCAAAAGTGGATTCTTTGAGGATTCCCTCCATTATTTTTCCAGGGATTGAAGTAAGACTGACCAGTCTATAGTTCCCTGGATTGTCCTTCTTTCCTTTTTTTAAAGATGGGAACTACGTTTTCCTTTTTCCAGTCATTATCTATCTCCCCCAATCTCCAAGAGTCTTAACAGATAATGGCCAAAGATTCAGCACTGACCTCTGCCAATTCCCTCAGTATGCTCAGGGGCTTCAAATCCAGACCCAGGGATTTGTATACATCTAGTTTTTCTAGATAGCTAAGAACTTGTTCCTTCTCCACAGATGGCTGCTCTCCACTTTCCCATACTGCATTGTCTAGGACCATCATGTGGAAGTTGACTTTGTCCGTGAAGACTGAGGCAAAAAAAGCATTGAGTACTTCAGCTTTTCCTACATTATCTGTGACTAGGTTACCTCTCTCATCCATTAATGGCCACACACCTTCTTTGACAACCTGTTTATTGTTAACATGCATGTAGAAACCTTGTTACTCTTCACATCCCTTGCCAGCTTCAGTTCCAATTGTGCTTTCACTTTCCTGATTACTGCCCAGCATTCTCTAGCCGTATGTTTATACTCCTCCTTAGTCAACTGTCCACATTTCTATTTCTTTTGTGCATCCTTTTTGAATTTAAGCTGCCTAAGGATTTCCCTGTTAAGCTAAGCTGGTCGGCTAACATGTTTGCATTTTTTACTATGCATCAGGATGGTTTGTTACTGTGCCTTCTTTAAAATACAGCCAGACTTCTTTAAAGTTCTTCTTTCAAAGACTTCTTCTTTAAAAGACTTCTTTAAAATACTGCCAGTTGTCTTGAACTCTTTTCCCCTTCATCTTCGTTTCCCAAGGAATCCTGCTCATCAGTTCTCTCAGGGAGTCGAAGTCTAATTTTTGAAATCAAAGGTCTGTATGTTACTGCTCACCTTTCTTTCTTTTGTCCGGATCCTGAAATCTACAATCTCATGGTCGCTGCAGCCCAGGTTTCCACCCACTTCTATTTCTCCTACTAGTTCTTCCCTGTTTGTGAGCAGCAGGTCAACTTACTTTCAGGCACATATTGGAATTTAACTGTCTGATGTTTCCACCATTCCTCTTTCATTTGCCTTAACTTGACTTGTGCCTCTTGCTTAGCTCAAATCTATGCCAATTTTCAGGAAGCATTCTCTTTATTGTTGATCCAAGCCGAGTGTGTCACATGTATCTTATCAAGAAGAGCTCAGACATTTCTGTCCTTGTTATCAAAACAGTTCTTGTGCCTGCATTTTTTGGAAACCAAAGATCTCAACAGCAGACATATATACAAATGCAAAGATGGGTGTGTTACATTATGATGTGGTGGACCAGTGTTGACAAGGTCAATTCAGTCAGGGTGGATATAGTCTGTTCCCAACAGTTAATGAAAAGTTGTGAAAACCAAAAGAGGGGAACTTATTTTTTGTAGCAAGCTAGAAATTCTCAGTCTCTATTCAGACCCAGTCTGATAGTTTCAAGTTTTCATATGAATTCCAGCTCTGTGGTTTCATGCTGGAAGCTGGGTTTGAAGTGTTTGCTGAAATATGGCAACCTTCAGGTGTGCCAATGAATGTCCAGGGTGAAGTGCTTTCCTAATGTTTTTGAATGTTACCATTGTTGATATACAGACAATCTGGTTAGGCCAATGTACTTTGAAGAAGGGCTTTCTGGCACACGATGGCATATAACACAGTAGCAGATGTGCAAATGAACAGGCCCCTGATGATGTGGCTGATGTGGCTCACTCCTATGATGTTGTCAATTGAGTATATATGTGGACAGAGTTGAAAACAAGGTATGTTGAAGGGATAGGCTCTTGGGTTAGTATTTCTTTTGTGTGACATTTGGTTGCTGGTGAGTAGTTGCTTCATGGTTGGTGGTTGTCTGGAAGCATGAAGTGACTTGCCTCTGAAAGTTTGTGGGAGCAAGGGATCATCTTTCAGGATAAAGTGTAGATTCTTGATGCTGTGCTGGAGAGAGTTTAGCTGGGGAATAGCAACGAAGGGTCCTGTGGCACCTTATAGACTGACAGAAAAGTTTTGAGCATGAGCTTTCGTGAGCACAGACTCACTTCATCAGATGCAGCATCTGATGAAGTGAGTCTGTGTTCACGAAAGCTCATGCTCAAAACTTTTCTGTCAGTCTATAAGGTGCCACAGGACCCTTCGTTGCTGTTACAGATCCAGACTAACACGGCTACCCCGCCGATAGCTGGGGAACGTAGATGATGGCCAGTGATGTTCTGCTATATTTCTTGTTGGTCCTGTCCTGTAGCAGATGACTTCTGAGTACATGTCTGGCTCTATCAATCCGTTTCTCTACTTCCCTAGGTGGATACTGTGGTTTTAATAATGTTTGATATTGATCTTTTAGGCATGTGTGTCTGTCTGAGGGATTGGAGCAAATGCAGATGTATTTTAGGGCTTGTAACTGATGGATTGTGTGATTTGTTCTTGATGTAAGCTAGGGGCATGTAGGTAAATATATCCATCAGTAGATTTCTGGTATAAAGTGGTGTTTATGTGGTCATCACTTACTTGAACTATAATGTCCAGGAAATGGATCTGTTGTGTGTGGTGGTCCAGGCCAAGGTTGAGGGTGGAATGGAAATTGTTTAAATCCCAGCAAAATCTTCAACTACCTGCTTCCCCTGGGTCCGGAAGATGAATATGTCATCCATATAACATAAGTAGAGGAGGGACACTTAATATTAGAGCTGAAGACGCCATCTTCTAAGCCAGGCATATGAATGTTGGCCTACTGTGAGGCTATGCGGGTACCCATGGTAGAGCTGCTGAGTTGAAGGTATAAATCATGCCCAAATCTGAAATGGTTGTGGATGATGACAAAGTCACAAAGCTCCAACACCAGGAATGCCATGCCATGCACCTGACAAAGTGGATTACAGCCCATGAAAACTTGAGCCCAAATAAATTTGTTAGTCTTTAAGATGCCATTGGACTCCTCATTGGTTTGCTGAGATAGACTAACAAGACTATACCTCTGAAACTTCTACCTGCACTGAAACTCACCTTGTTCCCAAATCCTTTACAGTACATAGTTAAATAAAATAAATATTTTCAGAGAAGTTTTGGAAAGTTGAGAAGAGAAGATTGAGAGAACGAAAAGGAAATCTGCAGAAGGAGCTTTTCCCACCAACTGAGGTGATATTGTGGGAAAGAACAGCAAGGAGACTGGGGTTAGATGAGCACAGAGAGAGGATTAGATTCTGTTTTACAATTTGGCTGTTTTATATCCCTCATCTGATGCAAAGGAGACATACTCTGGCCAGAGCTGGCCAACAGAACACTCTCCGTGTGAAAGAATGTTCTCTGCTGCTATACAGATAAAACAGATAAAACATAAGATTCCTTATTGTTCTTCCCTTCCCCTTTGCATAGGTGACATGGCAGAAGTAAATAGAGATATGGCACACTACTTCTGAGCTGTGAAGACGTGTCCAGGACATACCAGCCTACATGATCAGTTCACCATACTTAAGAACCATAGAAGTAGCTTCACAGCAGAGTACTCTAGCCAACCCTTGTAGACATCCTCCATATGCTGAGAGTGAGACAGGATAATGCAGAGCAGGCCACATACATTTTATGCCAGTTGGAGCTCCCACTGGACAGAAATAGAATCCACTGCTGTTTATATCAGCATCATGTCTGCTCCACTGTAGTAGAGTTTTATAGGTTTTAACTGACATATTATTTGGGGGATGCATACATTCCAAATATTTATAATGATGTGTTTGCTGTTTACTATCTTTTCTTTAAAAATTGTTCTGTGATATCGCTTTAAAGAATGGCTCCCCATCACATACTCCAGTGTGAATGAAGAGTAACTCCATTCAGACTAACTTCAGAATAGGGCCTATAATACGAAGAACAACACAGTTGCATAAATCATCACTTTTTCAAATCACAGGTATTAATACCTACTTAAGCAAACTGGTGGATCTGTCCATTGGCCAGACTCACACTGAATATATTCACATCCCTCCATTTTATGAAAACTTTGGCATTTATATTGTATTCTGGAACCTGGGTTAGATTCTGCCTGTGGAAAGCCAATGGTGTCTCCATTATCTATAGCAGGGGCAGGCCCACACTTTCCAGAAGCCTCTAAAATTAAGGGCAGAAAGAGAGAATAGTTGCACCAGTGATTTTCAGTAAATGCTGTATGATCACAAACATTACACAAAGTGTTATCAATATACTCTTCTAGAACTGGAAAATTCTCAAGGGATATGTACAAATCCCCTTAATACTGGAACTAAACATAAAAGAAACCTAAATAAGCAACTACCATGCCCCTTTTAACAACTAGCAGGATGGAACTGATGAGAAAATAGGTAACTAGCTGCTGTGGCTTTGCAAGAAGAGAACATACGCAAATTGCAATAACTTGGATCAATTATCTCTGCCCTGCTAATCCCACCATTCTGCATTACACACTGACTAGAAAAGAAATGGGAGAAGAGACATGGGGCTCATGCAGACAAATCAACCTGCTTTTTGTCATTGAAAAGTGCAGCCACACATAACATCTAGTCTCTCCATGATCTTATTACTATGTAGAAGTGTTTGACACACCCAGCACTTGCCTTAGAGTATTGTGAATTATGACAGAACCTTGACATCTTAATACTGAAAGATGAGAGAGACCGAGGGTAACACAGAATCTGAGCTAACACAGCCTAAGGAGATGAATATGAAACATAGAACAAGTCTAGAAAGGCAAATGACTGCTGAAAAAACAAAAGGCCAATAGCACATTGTGGTGCATGAGGAGGAGCATTTCCAGCTGATCGAGGGAAGTTATTATGTCCCTCTATTTGGCATTGGTGAGGGCACATCTGGGTTATTGGGTCCAGTTCTGGGGCCCCAAGTATAGAAAGGATGTGGATTCACTGGAGAAGGTTTAGTGGAGGGCAACCAAAATGATGAGGGGGCTGAAGTACATGACCTATGAAGAAAGGCTGAGGGATCTGAGCTTATTTAGTTTGAAGAAGGGAAGAGTGAGATGTGATTTGACAGCAGCCTTCAACTTCCAGAAAGCAGGGGGGCTCTATAGAGGATGGAGGGTGATTGTTCTCAGTGGTGACAAGTCCCATTAAGGCCAGCATTTGTGGGTATTAAGACCGCTGTATAAGCTGTATACAGAAGGGGGAGATGTACATCCTCTGTTAGCAGTCAGGGCAAGAAAGGAGGTGAAAGTCAACCCCCAAGAATACTTAGAGTACAAACATATGCAGATTCAGCAGGTGGCAGTTAAGAAGGCAGGCTATGCCTCAGTCAAACCAGAAGAAGAATTAATTAAGTGGTGGACTAATCAGAAAGGGGACAAAACAGATAAGGTAGTAATATTATTGGACATCCTAAAATTTAAGGAGAAAGAAATTGAAACCTTGAAAGATAAAAACAATGCATTGAAATGTAAATGCCCACTTCAGAGTGAGAAAATCAAACCACAGGAATCACAATTTCTGTGCCCGAGGAAACACCAAAGGCAGGGGAGAGGGAGCTCTCAGCTGATGCTTGCCCACCAACCATACCACTGCTTCAGTACCCATGGGAAGATTTGGCAGCCTGAGCTGACCCACTCCCCCTGTACCCAAACCCATATGAGCTAGAACCAGTTCTAAATCCTGCCAGAAATGACAGTGAGGAGGCACAGAAGATAGCAACAGTGGGGGATTATGTACAGCGTATAGCCCCTATTTAAACACATACCAGCAGAATAGGGAATGTTGGGGAAGACGGTACAGGTGATCGGGAATTCTGCTCAGGGATAGTGACCAGGGCAAAAGGATAGTTTGGCAGCAGCAGTTTTACTCATATATGCTACAAAAAGGAAGGATTTCAGCACATGTAGCCTGAGGAGGCATAAGCCAAACAGTTGCAGGCTGATTCGGAAACATGTAAACAAAAGACAGAGTATGTGAAGGAGGAAATTCAAGCTCAGGCTTTGCAACCAGCATGTATAATAATGGAGGGAAAATCCCTGTAATGGGTTTAACTAAGATTCAGTTTCCTGTAGTAGTCTGGCCAGACACAAGGAGCGAAAGGAATTGTGACTTAGTTATAAATATAGGAAATTGGTCAAATAAGTTCAGCAACCAGAAGCATAACTGGGCAGCTGCATCAGAGCTGTGAGAAATAGTTTTCTGGACAGATGCCCAGACTATAAGACCTTGAAGGAACTTCCCATCTCTGAAAGCTGTTTGTCCAAGTTCTTTTTCCAACTCATTAACTCTTTGTGATATACCGTATACTCTTACAAGCATTCAGGTTGTGGAGTTTTAATTTAAATTAATTGTCTTGCTAACAAGTGCTTGTGTCAGAATCTGACAACTTGCTCTTGTGGTGACAAGGAGCTGTTTTTGGTTTTTGTGCTGCCAAGCATCTGGCAATTTGAATCTATCCTGATCTGTACTCCTTCTCCTTTGTGTTTGGAGCTGCTTTGCTATGTGACCAGTCTGGGGTAATTTTGTCTATTTGTCTGTGTGTTTATTTGTTAGTCTTGCTGGTGTATCTACAAGGAGAGGATGCCTTCCGATCTGGACACCATCCAATATCAGAACAGAAATTGTGTAAAACCTAAATAGGCTCACAGGGTTTAGTTTTCTCTTCTGTTGTAAAATGAAGTATATTATAGAGGTAACATCAATATACAAAAACAATGGGTGAAATGTATTTGGAATCATCTGCTAAGGGTTATACCCAAGAGAACCACAGGGATTTGTGGGGTCTGGTAAGTCAAATATGTAAGTTAGAGTAAGGGTTTAATACCCATCTGCTAACAGCTCTCAGCCTTAATGTTAATCCTCGCTATCCCTACCCTTCCGAAGTGGAGACAGGAATAGAGAGGATAATCTAAGATTCATTAAAGGGGTCCTAATTAAGACCCAAAGCCCCTTCACTAGCCCACATTTTGCCAGTTCTACAGGTGGATGAAAGATCCTGGTGGCTCACTGTGATTTATAAAAAATAAACACAGCAACCCCTGCTATGACTCCTGTAGTCACCTGATGCCTAATGTCCTATCCTATATACAAGAAACAAAGAAAGTGAACCATTTGCTGTAAGTCCAGGGTAGGAGTACAGTGATAGAAGGAAAAAAAATAACCAGTTAAGTCCAGGCATAAAAGATCCAAATCCAGGGAGTATTAATTAAAAGGGTAATACGCAATAAAATATAATTTTGGGAAATAAGCAAGTAATTCAAGGAAAGAGTAAACTAACCTTGTAGAGTTAGGAGGAAACTAAGCAGTTAAATTTTGTAAATTAACTTTATAAAATGCCATAAAGAACCATTCTTGGTTTCTCTGCAGCCTTCCTAAAGATAAAATGGGTCCTTTTCCCAAAGGCGTGTCTGTAAATAAGCTAGGCAAAGAGATAATCAAATTTAACTCTCTATAATTCAGCAAAACTTGCTAAAAGAAGATAAGGGGTTTCTATCGGAATTTAACTCTCCCTACGGTATAAAAGGGGAATGTAAACTACATACAGCAGTATACAATTAGTTAACATAGTTCAGTGTGTGTTAAAAAATGTATATACTTAAAATGAGTAACCTTGTAATAAGGTGCAATGTAGATAATTTTCTCTTAATAAAAGTAGTTAAGAAATGTTAAAAGTGGTAACTGGAAACATCCCTCATGATAAAAGGGTCACTTTAAATAAGTCCAAAATTTGCACAACAGAAAAACCATTACAAACTTGGTCTGCTGTATAAAAAAAGGAAACTAAAAACACCACCTCATAATCTTTGGTAACTAACCAGTAAAATAATTAATTCACCCTAAACTAGTTTAAAGGGTAAAAGTCATTAAAACCTTGCCTAACCACAGAACAAAATCCAAATAAGTATGGAATCAATACAATGCTTCTGTCTTACCCAAAGTCAGTAAATATACTGGCAAAAAGAGTATTTTAAGATGTAATCTGACACCCCCAAAAGGGGTTGACAAATGTTCTTTTGTCTTTCAAAAGAAAACCAGAAGAAGCTAGTATAAGGAAACTGCTTCGGCCTTGTGGTGCTCCAAGCAGCAAATTCTCTTCATTGTAATAACATTAAAATCAAATTCAGCTAGATGATAACAGCAACCTAGATACGCTAGCATTTCAGGTTGGAGATTTGATAATAAGTCACATTTATCCTGAGGTTAAAGGGATCATAAAACCACAGCAACAAGGTCTCTTGAGGGTCTTGTTAACCACAAACAACTGTGCAAACTTGGCAGAAAAATGCAAATACTAACAAGGTCTCTCCAGTTTCCCCAGGTACACAAGAAGGATTTAAAGATGATCATGAACTTGCTCTTGTTAAGACTCCTGCTATCCTGTGGCACCTAATGGATGATGCAGAGAGTGTGCCATGTGAAAGAGAAGACTGGAACTGGGTCACTAACCCCATGCCATTGGCGTTGCTTCATTTGAAGTGTTATACTAACAAAAGACTTAGCTCTTGCAGAGCACGAGCACTAACCCTAACAAAGGCCTGGCCAGAGCTACGAGCCAGCTTGTGGCTGCAACATGGGCCAGCAGATTATAAAAGGATCCACATAAAGTCATACTGATGCCCACATAAACCGGGAAACAAGTAACATCACCATTTCCATTTTGTCCAAATGCCCACTAGCGTCAAGTGCCAGAAGACATGGAACCCAATGGGAATACATGGGACTAGTTATGGTATTGCATGGGCCCTCCATTTAAAAGGAAGGATATTCTTGAACCCTGCTATGGTACCTGTAACTCCAGTCAATGCAACCAGCCTCCAAATCTCCTACATGGGGAAACAAATGCACACTAATGGTGATGGGGAATAGAAGGCCCTGGGCCACCTCTCATTCAAAATAATTACTTTGCATATTGTAACAACACCAGCATTATAAGAAATATACAGTCCTTAGTATTGGAGTTTATGTGGGATGTTGTGGGGGAAAAAGCCAAATACCAACGTCAGGTCATGCACCAACTATACCGACATGGTGCTTGTAGAAGTAGGGCCTACAAACTCCAGCAGGGGTTTACCACTTAAGGCCCAAACAGAGGTAACCCCAGGGGCATGGTGACATTTGTTTAAACAATGGACCACATTGACATGCCCTCATTTGAAAACCATCAACCAAGTCCTGAAGGATAGGGTAGAACCCCCTGATTGTGTACCATGACCTGAGTAATCATCTGTTCCAGAACCAGGATTAGTAATGATAGGACCAGTATTACTGGTCCTCACCTCAGTGGTGTTCCACACCTACAGGGTCAAGGTGCATAATGCCCTAAAGTATATAGGTCAGCAATGTGCCTCCATTGCCAGACTAATGAGCCAAATTGGTGAGCACCTAGTTTGGCAGACATGGGGCTTAGCAAACACCATCACAAACTGGGAACACTGTCAGCCACACCTATGTCACAGCACAATAGGCTGAGGAAAGGGACTGTATTGAATCAAGGCTGGCAGATGCAGTAGTATCCAACACTGTGGAGGATTGGACACTAAACAGGCCAACCAACTGATCCTGAATGTCCTGAAGGATCTGTCAGATTTGGTGTCTTCCTCACTGGGTATACCAGATTACGTAGACCAAAGGGTGGTTGCCCTATTATTGAATGGAAAGAGGTACTGGAAAGGAATTGTTGGTGAATAGGACAGACGCTAGCAATTACCACCCAGCATATCGTAACAGATCTCTTAGATGCCCAGGTCTACCCAGTCCTTTTGAAGCTGGTAAGTCCCCTTCTCCTCAGTACCCCACTATGGGAATGGGGACACAGAGAATCAATGAGAGTCCAACACCAAATGTGGACAGGGCATAGCATAACCTTCAGCCTCCTGGCAGCCCCGGGCATCCCCCACTCACAGTGGGCTAGAATGGTCACATTCCTGCCTGTAAGGAAGGGTCATATTACTAGATAGAAGGCACTGCATTTCCCGAGGGTGCTGAAGGCACCTTGTGCCCCAATGAGTGCTGCACCCATTCCAGGGAGATTTTGTGTGCATTCCCACATGTCTTGATGAATCTGTCTAGGTTTGAAGTGGTCCTCACTGAGAACTGAATGCATATAGAGCTGGTCCAAATGAACAGTACCTACTGGTGATTGTCTGCCCAGTCTGACCACGCCATCAAACTGAATGGAAAGCCCTGCCCTTCCACATACCCATCTGTGTACATGACGGTCCCTTGCATGGCAAGCCTGACCATTGATGGGGGGACTGCTCCACTGTACTCCGGCAATGATGAGTAACCTAACATAGGATCCTGAGTGGCACAGTGGAAGTAAGTACCTACAGGAAGGTCTAGTGGCCCTGCAGGCAAAGACTGAGGAATTTGTGGCCGAAGCCCAAAGGCACACGGGGACTGGCCATCTGAGGTACACACAGATAGGGGAAATCATGGACCAGGCCAAAACCAACACTCTGAGGCACACAACCAGGCAATAGAAGTCAAGACAATGATTATGGGCAGTGCCTTTACTGGAAACAAAATCCCATGGAGATGGATTTGGGTGGTGTTCTGCCCAATTATGTGGGAAGTGTCTATCATGACATTTCTAGTAGTACTGGTGCTGTACCGACGCTTCCAAAACAAATTTAAAACACTAAAATTATATTTAACCTGGCAGGTTTGTGAACCCTGCAGTTAAGAGGAGAGACTGTAGGATGGAAATTTCTGAGGCAGTTTATTGTATTCTGCTAAAGACCCCCTATTCGAAGCCTGAGGTCTGGAGTAGGCCTATAATCCTATAGTTCAAGAACCCAGTTAGCATGAGTGGAAGGTTATCCTCATTTGCCAACCCCCATCTCTCTCACAAGGCCCAGTGAAGGTTGTCCCAACTTGGACAGGACCTTGGAGTTTGGAGAGAGGGATAGTTGCCCTGGCAACCATATTCCAAGAAAAGGTCATGCAAGTGAGATCCAGGATATAACACCATCCCATTTGCTATCCCAGGCTGGAACTCAAAACAAATGTATTATTGCTCTATGCTATTACTGTCTCTTTTGCTTTAATCTTCTAGATAAACACCCCTGAATGTGCCTGTGTAAAGGCACCATCACTACTCTTGTAGACACGTCATCCATTCAATTAGACACACAGATGTTGTTGCACGTCTGCTTTGTTTAAGTAATTTGTTAAGGAAAACCACTTGTATTAGAGATAAAATTTTCTATAAGCAATGGGTGGGGATACCATGTAACCTTTTTAAATTATTGGCTTATTGCGATCGTTTTGTTTTGCTGCTAGAACCTATTCAGGCTTGGGTAACACCCATGCCATAGTTTCTCCTCGCCTACTAATAATCTATATAATCAATTGTAACCTATCTTCTGGCAGTGGTCCACTGAATCCTGAGGGGCGAAGTGGCATGCCACCAATGCTGTGTGTAACAAATCCTCCTGCTGACTTCATACGCAGTGTCCAGATTTTGTTTCAACAGCAGCTTTTACTGTAGATAATTGAAAAAAAAATTCTTTCAAATAATAGCATACGCTGCATGGTGTAGAAACATTTTTTACAGAAAAAAAAACCCCAACTTTATGTTTAAACATGAATGAACACAACCACCAAACTATATATTTATCTCTACTCATTGGGCCCAACAATCTAGCCAGCTTTCTATCCACCTTACAGTCCCTTTATCCAATCCATACTTCTTTAGCTTGCAGAGAAGAATGTTGTGAGAGACTGTATCAAAAGTTTTGCTAAAGTCAAGGTATATTACATCCACTGACTTCCCCATGTCCAGTTAGCTCATCATAGAAGCCAATCAGATTCGTCAGGCGCGACATCCAAGAAAACTAGAAAGGCCAAGACACAAAATGAGATCAAACTATCTAGAAACATAAAAGGCAACCAGAAAACATGCTACAAATTCAGTAGAAACAAGAGGAAGACCAATGAAAGCACACAGCTATTAGTCAATGAGGAATGGAAAGCAACAGAAAATGTGAAAATGCAAATGTGTTTAATGACTTTTTTATTTCAGTTTTTCACCCAAAAGATTGGTGGAGACAGAAAACCTAATATAGTAAATGCCAGAGAAAATGGGATATGAGCAGAAGCTAAAATAGGAAAGGGATAAGTTAAAATTATAGAGACAAGTTTGATGACTTCAAATCACTATGAGGAAATGCACTATGAAATACTCAAGTAGCTGGCTGAGGTGATATCTGAGCCATTAGCTATTATTATTAAAAAGTGATGGAAGATGGGAGAGATTCCAGAAGACTGGAGATAAAAAGCAAATATAATGCCACCTATAAAATGGAAATAAATGCTACCTGGGGATCACAGACCAGAAATAATTATGGAATCAGATTTCAAATATTTAGATAATAGTAAGGTGATAAGTAATATTCAGCATGTATTCAGCAAGAACAAATCATATCACTCCAACCTGACAGTTTTCTTTGATAGGGTAACTAGCCTTGTGGTTGTGGCAATACAGTAGAGATTGTATATCTTGACGTCAATGAAGATTTTGGTACTGTTTTGTACATCCATCTCATAAACAAACCAGAGAAATGCAACAAGATAGATCTACTCTAAGATGGATACAAAACTGGTTGGAAAACCAGTCCCTGAGTAGTTGTAGTGGTTCACAACCATGCTGGAAGGGCATAACAAGTGGCGTCAAACAGAGATCAGTCCTGGGTCCAATTCTGTTCAATAGCATCTTCAGTGATTTAGATATTGGCATAGAGAGTACTCCTAGTAAGGTTGCAGATGATACCAAGTTGGAAGGGGTTGCAATTGCTTTGGAAGATAGGAACATTATTCAAAACTATCTGGACAAAGTGGATAAATGGTCTGAGGTAAATAGGATGAAGTTTAATAAGGAAGAATGCAAAGTACTCCACTTAGGAAGCAGCAATCAGTTTCACACATACAGAATGGGAAGCAACTCTCTAGGGAGGAGTATTGCAGAAAGAGATCTAGATGTCATAGTGGACCACAAGCTGAATATGAATCAACAGTGTGATACTGTTGCAAAAAAGCAAACGTCATTCTCAGATGTATTAATGTATGTGTCATAAGTAAGACACAAAAAGTCGTTCTTAAGTTCTTTTATGTGGCAAGTAGGGCTCCTCTGGAATAGAGGTTTGAGCTGGATATTAGGAAAAACTTCCAAAATGTCATGGTAGGATCAATTATCTAAGGATCCTGCAGAATTTCCCACATGGAGATTTTAAGGTAGTTTATATAATCACCTGTCAGGAATGGTCTAGATAATATGTAGTCTGCCATGAGGTCAGGTGAGCAAGCTAGATAACTTCTCAAGGTTCCTTCCATTCCTATAGTTCTATGATATTTGTCACATATTATTCCCTCTAGTTATTTTTGTATCACTGTGCTACTAGCTGAATATAAATATTAAAACAAAAAGCATCCTTTACTTAATCCAATTTATACAGATACTCAATCTCCAGCAAGTAGGAAAGTAGATGGTTTCATTCATTAGGTTTGTGTACCAGCTGAATATTTCTGTCTATACAAAATATAATAAAATAATCAAAGTTGAATATAATGGGACTATTGAAATCTTACCATAGTAGCTTTGAAAATCACATCAGCAGCCTAGGATAAAGAAAGTGACAGGAATGGTCCAACGTGTGTCTCATTTTTCTTCCTGCCCTGGTTAGTCTCTGGAGTAATGTGCTGAAGTAATGGTGGTGAAGTGCAAAGGTAACTGCACTAAGTCTTTGAAACTAGATTCATAATGATGAATGATAACAACAGTTTGAAATGTATTGCTTGGGTTTGAGCTCTAGCTCATGCCACATTGGCTTCGTCTACACTAGCACACTATGTCGAAGTAGCCTACTTTGACGTAAGAACATCAAAATAGGGTACTTTGATGCATATCGTCTACTCATCCTCCAGGGCTGGTGCCATCGATGTTCAACGTCGCAGTAGCAATGAAGAACGTCAAAAGGAACCGCCCCAGAAGAAAATGCAGAGCATCAACACACACAAGCGCTCCCTGTTGAAATAAGGGGCCAGCAAAGCCCCAAGTTGCTCCCTTAAATTTCCCCTCCCAGACACACTCGCCCTGCACAGCACAAGATCCACAGAACCAACAACTGGTTGCAGACCCTGTGCATGCAGCATGGACCCCCCCAGCTCCAGCAGTGGCAGCAGCAGCAGCAGCAGCAGCAGCAGCAGCAGCAGCAACCAGAAGCCCTGGGCTGAGGGCTGATGCACGCGGCAACCATAGAGCCCCGCAGGTGCTGGACAGAGCATCTCTCAACCCCTCAGCTGATGGCTGCCATGGAGGACCCCGCTATTTCAACGTAGCGGGACGCAGATCATCTACACATGCCCTACTTTGACGTTCAATGTTGAAGTAGGGCACTATTCCTATCTTCAGGTAGGAATAGCGATTTTGACATCTCATCGCCTAACATCAATTTCAACATCGAAATAGCGCATGGCATGTGTAGATGCAATGCGTGCTAGTTTGACATTGTGCCAGCTACTTTGAAGTAGCCAGCTATTGTAGACGCACCCATCATGAGAACTGATTTTTTTCCTTTCCCAGTATTATCTAACAACATATGTTGCTCATGGCAAGTAGGGCTTTTTTTCCATTTCTTGTCAGGGAGCTCTTCTATTTCTCACTTATCAGTTACCACCTAAGCATAAAACCCTGAACTTGGTATATTCAGTGCCAGTTTTATCATAGACTTTGATAGAGTTAGGATTCCCCACTGACCCAGGGATTTGTGGTAATTTGCTCTGGATGATGCTACCACTACCTCAGCCTGCATCAGACATTTTGCTACAGAGCAAGGCAAGTTGCTTCCTCTTGCTCTGGACTCAACGTTGCCACCACAGTTCACTAAAGCCCCCCACAAGCCATGAGCAAAGATTAAGATCCAGGACCAAAATTCTGATTCCCTCAATATTTAAATTAACCTTTCTTACTCCCCATTCCCAGTAGCCATGGATTCCATGAAAGTGTGACTGACAATCATGGTGTGATTAAAGGTGTGGGGTACTCATGAATTTGTCCTTTCTGTCAGGATACAACTCTCACTGGGAAAGCCTTCCACTTTGTCTGCCAACCAATCTTTCGACGCAGAAATTGGTCTGGGTCTATTGACCTTTTATTGGACTTGCCATTCTGAGTTGTATATTGACCTCGATTCTACTGGAAGACGTTCAGAACATGAAGTTTGTGCTCTGTTAAAGTCCTGTTTGCACAGCCAGCACTATTTTATTCACAGTGACACATTTAAGGCTGTGGTAAAAATAATTTAATTGTAAGCATTTTTGGAACAGCTCCTCTCTTCTAACATTTCATGGGAACTAGTTTTCCAATGTGGAATTTTATAGCTAATCTGAGGGAGGTTCCCCCTCCCTATTCCTACTTCCCAAAACACAGAACAAAAGTTTTCAAACTGTGACTTAGACGTTGAGCCCTTTAAGCAAAGAATGCTTAAACACATGAATGAAACTAGGTCAAATTATAAACAAAACCCCCAATCCAAGTCATTATATTCTGCTACTTTTAACTTGAAAATAGAAAAAAGCTACAAACTGAAAAATTCATACATAGGCAAATATATATACACACATGTGCAGTCATTAGGGGTTAGAATTTCAGTTTTCAAACTGAAATGTTAACAATGTTTGCTAATACAGACTGTGCCCCACCAGCCAGACTACCTTCTAACAGGATAACCATTGTTGGGAAAATAGTATTTTTCTAATTTCTTAGCACTTAGGCTACGTCTACACGAGCCCCCTTCCTTTTGGAAGGGGCATGTTAATGAGTGGGTTTGAAAGATGCTAATGGGACCCTTCCACGAATATGCAGCACCTCATTAGCATAACAGCAGCCGCAGCAATTTGAAAGTGTGGCTTTCGAATTGCATGCTGCCCTTGGAGATGGGACCTTGCAAAAGCTCCTTCTTCTTATCTGGTGTTAGGAAGAAGGGGCTTTCGAAAACTGGGGGTCCTTTCGGAAGGTCCCTGTCTCCAAAGGCGGTGCATTATTCGAAAGCTGCACTTTCGAATTGCCGTGGCTGCCATTATGCTAATGAGGGGCTGCATATTCATGGCAGCCCCTCATTAGCATCTTTCAAACCGGCTCATGAACATGCCCCTTCCAAAAGGAAGGGGCTCATGTAGACACAGGGTTATTGTTTTAACTTCTACTGAACTGCATTCTAAACTTCTAGGACTTGAGCAGAAGTGAGGTGGGTCACATGAGAGCACTGAATAGTGGAGTCTGGTGCAGACCAAGGAGAGGCATTAGTCACAGTCTGTGTTGTAAGTTCAACTTCCAGTGATAGTGCAACAGCACATTTGGGTGGCAAAGGGGCCTGCTACACTCTTATTGAAGGAAGCAGAACTGTCCTCCTTCAAACCTTAGTAGCTTCAAAGCAAGTGGAAGGGGAAGAGAAGATTGGCATGAAAGTAGTGAGACAGAAAGGAAGAGTTGGAGTTAGGTTTAGAATGAGGCCACATACTGAAGATGCCTGGGAGCTGTATCTCAACTCTGAAGATGCAGAAAGTGAGTGTGAACTGTCTGGAGTTAGGTTTTTATGAGTGCTGTGGAAAACAGGACCAGAGACTTCCTGGATATGTCTAAACAGTGAATGGAAGCCCGTAGCAGCAAGCCTGGCTTAACTGATTCAGGCTTATGGTACTCATGTTACCACACTAAAAATATGTGTGCAGACATTGTGGCTGAAACTGGGGCTTGTAGGTTACAGTTTTCCTCAAGTGGCTCTCAAACCCACAGGGATACATATCTCAAAGAACCTCTATTACTGCACAAGGTGAGTAAACTTCTGTCCTCAGAATCAGAGACTCATAGCAGATGAGGGTCGAAAGAGACCTCAGGAGGTCCTCTAGTCCAACCCCTGCACAAAACAGGACCAAATCCAAGTAAATCCTGCCAGTCAGGGCTTTGTCAAGCCTGGCCTTAAAAACCTATATGGATGAAGATTTTGCCACCTGCCTAGATAACCATTCCAGTGCTTCACCACCCTCCTAGTGAAACAGTTTTTTCTGAATAGCCAACCTAGACTCCTCCACTGCATCTGGAGATCATTGCTCCTGGTTCTATCATCTGCCACCACTGAGAATAGCCTGGATCTATCCTCTTTGAAACCAGTCATTCAGGTAGTTGAAAGCTGCTACCAAATCTCCCCTGGTTCTTCTCCTCTGCAGACTAAATAATCCCATTTCCCTCAGACTCTCCTAATAAATCACCTACTGCAGCCCCAATCATTTTTCTTGCCCTCTGTTGGACTCCTTCCAATGCACACTTTCTATAGTAGAGTGCCCAAAAATGTACACAATAGTCCAGATGTGCCCTCATGAGTGTTGAATAGAGGACAATATTCACTTTCCTCAATTTCACATTGCTCCTATTACTGTAGCCCAATATGCGGTTAGTCTTCTTTGCAACAAGGGCACACTGTTGACTCGTATCCAGATTACTGTCCACTGTAATTGCCAAGTCCTTTATGGCAGAGCAGCTGCTTAGACAGTTGGTCCATAACCAGTAGCATTGCATAGGGTCCTTTCTTCCTAAATGTAGGGCTATGCACTTGACCTTATTAAACCTCATCACATTTCTTTTGTCCCAATTCTCCAATTGTTTAGGTCATTCTGGACCCTATCCCTGCCTTCTAGCATATCTATCACTCCTCCCAGTTTAACGTTATCTGCAAACTTGCTAAAGGTCCAAACCAACCCATCACCAGATCATTAATGAAGATGTTGAACATAACTAGCCCCATGACAAACCCCTGGGGCACTCTGCTTGATACCCTTTGCCATCTAGTCATTGACCCTTTGATCACTACTCATTGAGTTTGATGATATAGCCAGTTTTCTGTTCACCTCAAGCCATATTTCTCTCACTTGCAGGCAAGAATACTGTGGGATACCATATCAAAATATGGGCTAAAATCAAGTTATAGCTTGTCTACCACTTTTCCCATATCCATGGAAAAAGCTATTTTATCTCAAAAGTCAACTAGGTTAGTTAGACTTGACTTGCCTTTAGTGAATCCATGGTGGCTGTTCCTGATAACCTTCTTCTCCTCCGAATGTTTCAAAATGGATTTCTTGAGGACTGGTCTGTGATTTTTCCAGGGCCTGAGGAGAGGTTGATGGATCAAGGTTTCCCAAATTCTCCTTTCCTTTTTTACAAAGATGGGCCCTATATTTGCCTCTTTTCAATAGTCCAGGACATTCCACAATCACCACAAGTTTTCCAAGACACTGGCCAATGGCTCTGCAATCACATCAGTAAACTCGCTCAACACTTCACAGCCGTGTCTACATGTGCACGAGCGGCACTAACTTCGAAATAGCGCCAGTCATGGCTACACGCGCCGGGCGCTATTTCGAAGTTAACTTCGACGTTAGGCGGCGAGACGTCGAAGTCGCTAACCCCATGAGGGGATAGGAATAGCGCCCTACTTCGACGTTCAACGTCGAAGTAGGGACCGTGTAGTCGTTGCGTGTCCCGCAACTTCAAAATAGTGGGGTCCGCCATGGCGGCCATCAGCTGAGGGGTTGAGAGATGCTCTCTCTCCAGCCCCTGCAGGGCTCTATGGTCACCGTGTGCAGCAGCCCTTAGCCCAGGGCTTCTGGCTGCTGCTGCGGCAGCTGGGGATCCATGCTGCATGCACAGGGTCTGCAACCAGTTGTCGGCTCTGTGGATCTTGTGTTGTTTAGTGCAACTGTGTCTGGGAGGGGCCCTTTAAGGGAGCGGCTTGCTGTTGAGTCCGCCCTGTGACCCTGTCTGCAGCTGTTCCTGGCACCCTTATTTCGATGTGTGCTACTTTGGTGTGTAGACGTTCCCTCGCAGCGCCTATTTCGATGTGGTGCCGCGCAACGTCGAAGTTGAACATTGACGTTGCCAGCCCTGGAGGACGTGTAGACGTTATTCATCGAAATAGCCATTTCGATGTTGGTACATCGAAATAAGCTATTTCGATGTTGGCTTCACGTGTAGACGTAGCCCACATGTGTTATATCCAGCCCAAGAACTTGTACACTTCCAGCTTTTCTAAGTAGTCCTTCATCTGTTCTTTCACCATTGAGGACTTGCTTCTTCCCCATACAGCACTACCTAGTGCAGAAGTCTGGGAGCTGATCTTGTCTGTGAAGACTGAGGCAATAAAAGCATGGAATCCTTCAGCTTTTTCTATGTCGTCTGTCAGTGGGCTGCCTTCCCCATTCAGTAAGGGTCTGTGATGGTGTGATTTCACCACACTGGAAAAGAAGGGTTTAAAAAAGCTCTGGGAGATTGCTGTTTTAGGAATCAGTCAGGAGAAGGCATCAGGCAGCCAGTCAGGGCCTGTTTGGGCTGTATAGAAAGGGCTGCAGGGCAGAGGGAGTTCAGTCTCTCTCCAGCTGTGGAAGGTATCACAGATTGAGCAGTGTTGGGAAAGTCAGGGGTAGCCAGGGGAGTTCCAGCCAGACCAACTCTCAGACTTAGGCCCTAATGCAGGGCCCTGAGATGGCACTAGGGTTGTGAGAGGTAGCCAGGGAGGAAAGTAAGGAGCAGGTCCACTCCACCTGCCAATGATGAGTGGCTAATTCAAAATGTGCATTACCCTGTAGAGAAGGGGCTGGACTAACTTAGCAGTGGGATCAGGGGGGGTCACTGGTTTCTCAAACTGAAGGAACAAGAAATTGCACCATTTGAGTGCTTTATGTGGGGAAGAGATGCTGCAGTCTGGGAGGGATACAGGTCTTGATGTGATGAAGACAGAGCAGGTAATGGTAGGCAAAACACTGCCAGAAGAGGGTGCTCCAGCACTGGAAAAAGCTAATTCCCAGGATGCCTGGTAGAAGGTGCTGCAGTGGTGGGTGTAAAGTTCCCACATTTTCTCTCATCTTGTTAACACACCCATTGAAACCCTTCATATCTCTTCTTAGCTGCAACTCCAAATGTCCTCTGGCCTCCCTGAGTACTCCCCTGCATGTTCAACCAATATTATTTTACTTCTCCCTAGTCATCTGTCCAGGTCTCCACTTCTTGTAACCTTCCTTTTTGTGTTTAAGCTCAGAGATTTCTCTGTTAAGCCAAGTTTGTCACTTGCTATATTTGCTATTCTTCCTGCACATACGGACACTATTTTCCTGAGCCCTCAATAAAGATTCTTTAAAATACAGCCATATTTCCTGGACTCCATTTTCTCTCATTTTAGACACACAGAGTATCCTGTTCATCAGTTTCCTGTGGGAATCAAAGTCAGCTTTTCTGAAGTCCAAGATCCGCATTCTGATGCTCTCTTTTCCTCCTGTTGTCAGGATCCTGAACTTGACAATCTCAGATCATGGCTGGCCAGGCTGCCACCTACTTCCACTTCCCCTACAATTCTTTCCTGCTTGTGAGAAGCAGATCAACAGGAGTGAGACCCCCTCCAGCAATTGCACCAGGAAGTTGTCTCCAATACAGTTCCTCCAAAGTGTCCCTAAAAGGGGACTGGGAGAAAGTAGAGTATGTGGGTGGCAGATAATAGTGATGGTATATAGTATACACCAATCAAACACACTCTAACACTCATTGGTCCCTGATGATCAATGCCAAGATATGGCAGAATGGGCAAAGATGATAACCAAATTCCAGAAATGGACTGAGTGTAAGAGTTACCTGATGATGGATATTGCTCAGACCCTTGACAAACTTCAAAATTGTTACTCAGGCAGAGCAACTTGATAAATTGATGGTTGAAACTGAGGGTTCTCCATCCTGGTAAATATCTTTGATTCTCATGTTGCCACTGCTGCTCTTTGGAAGAAGAATCTCTCTGGTCCTTTGATAGTGATGCTATTGTCTTTTCTTTGCAGGTGGACTGTAGATCCCCAGAGTGTGAAGATTAGCTCAAGAATCTTTTACTGAATGGAGCTCCTCCATCTTGGTAAAAACAACTTGTATCTATCAGAACTTTTTTTTGAGGGGTTTTTTTTTCTGTTGAGGTTTTCAAGTATATCCAAGGACTGTAACCAGGATGCCTGTTGTATAACTATGGACATAGGCAAGTTTCTAGCAGTTGTGTGCATTATTTCCAAGGACAGCTAGAAGGCCTTTGTAGCAACAAGTTGTCCCTCATGAGAGTAACCTTAAATTGTGATTGTTTCTTCCGAGAAGCTCCACAGTGAAATCACTGTTTCCCATATTTATCATAATCATATCTAGCCAATAAGGATGAATGATAGGTGACTTTGAATTTTTATGTTGCCAAGGAGTAAACTTTATATCCAAGGAGGTTGATCCTCTTCTTTTCTTTCTCACACATTGTTTACTGCATCAATTGGCAGTGAAGATGACCAAAGAGTTAGGAGGCAGATGGGAGAAAAGAAAATCTGCCCTTTTAGTGGGAATGTACTATTTTCTATCAGCCCTTTTGCATGGTGGTAGAATCGAGGCCAAGGTCTACCATACTGTTTTTATTGGTTCCAGAATTGCATAAGTAATTAATAGAGGGATTTTGAACATAAAGGAAGGCTGCAGAATTTTTACAGTTTTATGTTGGTTAGTCTGAACTTCCTCTAACAGAATGTCCCGGATTTAAGTGAAATGCTTAGAGTTCCCAGAACTGTCTGAAGTCTTCCAGTGAGGTAGGCAGCAGTAGCATGATTGCTTCATCTGGGAAGGAGGAAAAATTGTGTACCGAAAATGCAGCTTCTGATCCATGCCTGGTTCAGTGTCGCCCCTGATGTCCTGAGCAACTGGTGTCTGAAGGATATGGGATTAGAGCTCATTTTACCTCTGTAAGCCATGGGCAGCCTGGAATGGTGACTCCTGTGATCTCTCCAGGGTTTCCATGGTGCCCCTTGCATTGGCAACACTATGATTGGGTTTATCAACCCCAGTTCATGCAATGGTTGTGCCACCTTGCTATAATGGTGTTTGGGCCCAATATAGCTTCAGGGTGGTCTTTGTTCTTTTGGTGATGAGTAGTGAAGTGAAAAGGTACATGGCTCCTGCTCACCATCATTATGAGTGGACAAATGTAAAGCAGCATGAGAAATACAGGGATACACACTGTAATGTTTGGGTGAGCTCTTGGCTTTTGGTACTGAGCCAGGGGGCTTGAGGTATGAAAGGGAGAGTCAAACCAAGCAGATTCTGTGCTGTTTCTAGTGTCAGTACCATTGGTGCCATTGGGGGTGGTCTTGTCGGTGCAGACACCAGCACTGTCAGATGTTGTGTTAGTTTAGTCAGCACTGTTAGTGCCATTATTTCTGTGGTGCTCAGTGCAGAGGCATCTGCAACCTCTTGCTTTGTGTCTTAGAGGAAGGCATTATTCCTGTCCTAGGGGGAGAGCACTGCATGGAGCGATGGCCCGGTGGTCAGTCTCTGTTTGGAGAGATTTTTCTATTGGGATCATTTTCAGTCACATATCATGACCACTCCAGGCTCTCATTTTCAGGGTGCTACACTGGGCTCATTGTGTGCCATATACACATAATCAAACACATAGTGAGTTCTTGTCAGAAATGGGCATTATTTTTAAAGCTTGGGCAGACAAACATGGTTAATTCCTGGTGCAGGGAAACTACAGGGAGAGTAAAATAGGGCGAAAGTAAAACTTTTTAAAAAATTGGCCAAACTAAATCTAAGACTCAGTATAACTTTATAATTATTTAAAGCACTATTTCTAAAAGTTTGTTGAGAGTGCTGAACATTACCCCAAAGCTCCATCTTCAACTGAGGGCAGTTGAGAAGGAACCAGAAGAAGCAGATCATCTGTGCACTCAATGCAGCAGCAGCAGCGGCACTTCAAACATCTGATCAATGGAACTGAGATACAATCATACCTCCAGGAGAGAATCCACAGGCCAAGCACTGAAAGAAGCAGCTTTGTGCACTAGGGCCGCGTCTACACATGCACGCTACTTCGAAGTAACAGTGCCAACTTCGAAATAGCACCCGTCATGGCTTCTCGTGTTGGGCGCTATTTCGAAGTTGAAATCGACGTTAGGCGGTGAGAAGTCGAAGTCGCTACCCCCATGAGGGGATGGGAATAGTGCCCTTCTTCGAAGTTGAATGTCGAAGTAGGGCACGCGTAGCCGATCCGCATCCCGCAACATTGAAATAGCGGGGTCCGCCATGGTGGCCATCAGCTGAGGGGTTGAGAGACGCTCTCTCTCCAGCCCCTGCAGGGCTCTATGGTCACCGTGTGCAGCAGCCCTTAGCCCAGGGCTTCTGGCTGCTGCTGCGGCAGCTGGGGATCCATGCTGCATGCACAGGGTCTGCAACCAGTTGTCGGCTCTGTGGATCTTGTGTTGTTTAGTGCAACTGTATCTGGGAGGGGCCCTTTAAGGGAGCGGCTTGCTGTTGAGTCCGCCCTGTGACCCTGTCCGCAGCTGTTCCTGGCACCCTTATTTCGATGTGTGCTACTTTGGTGTGTAGACGTTCCCTCGCAGCACCTATTTCGATGTGGTGCTGCCCAACGTCGACGTTCAACGTCGACGTTGCCAGCCCTGGAGGACGTGTAGATGTTATTCATCGAAATAGCTTATTTTGATGTCGCTACATCGAAATAAGCTATTTCAATGTAGCGTGCACATGTAGACGTAGCCTAGGATGGGAAAATCTTGCAATTGGTTTGTGATCAGCAGAGAGTTGCAAACAGTGCTGCTAACAGGGGAGTTTGTGAGGGAGTTTGTAAGAGGGAGTCCAAGGGACTTGCATCACCTGTACTAGCACTGTTCCTGTCTCCTCTGCCTAGGCCAGTAGGCAGAAAGGTTGCCTGACCGCATATGCCTCTAGCCTGACCCTGGTGTAGTTTTGCAGGGACGGTGGATCACTTTTCACACTTACAGAAATCCAGGCCGAGGGGCATATCCAATGTGAAAGGTGCCTGCTGGTGGAATCTCTCAGGCTGCAGATGGGAGAGCTGCAGGAGGAAATGACAAGGCTGAAGAGCATCTGAGCCCATCAGGAATTCCTAGAGTGTATCCACATGGAGATATCTAAGGCTGAGTTATCTATTCAGCTACAGGGGACACTGGCAGACCACTGGAGGAGGAGGAGGAGATAGCTTTGTCTCAGGGAGACACTGGCAGCTGGTTACTTCTCACAGCAGGCAGTATTCCACCCCTGCTTGCAACGCTCTCGTCATGGTTCTGGAGAACATATATGCTGCTCTGGAGGAATAAGCCCCTAAGGAAGAGAAGACATACACCCCCAAAGCTGGGAGTTCTGCAACCACTACTGTGAGGAGGAAACACAGGGTGGTGCTGGCTGGAAACTTTCTTTTGAAGCAGGGCAGAGGTACCCCTTTGTCACCCTGACATGACATCCTGGGAGGTATGCTGCATGCCAGGGACCTGGGTCTGAGACTTTATGGAGGGACTGTCAAAGATCATTCAGCCTTCTGATAACTACTCCATGCTACTCATCCATGTAGGTATGAATGATCCTATAAGGTGTAGTAAGGGATTGAGGGGTGAATTTACTGTATTCTTTTGTGGAAGCAACTCCATGCTTTCCCTGAACCACTGCAGACAAAGATCATACTCATTTTCAGTGGAACAGTCCAAAAAGATGTCCCAACTTATGTTATAAAAGGGACTAATTGTCCACTATTTGCTGCTGTACACCAGTACTTGCTCTCCGCAACAGAAGGAGCCAGAAGGTTAGCTATTTTCCTCTTCACCAAGGCCCTGGGAAATGGGTGTGCCATGGCTGCTCCATCTCTGCTGATTCCCTGAGGCTTGGGAAATGGAGGGAGTGCCCCCCGTTCCGAATATGGGCATGAGAGATATGGTCACCCTATCTGGGAGGTTTAACTTGGGTCTTATCTCCAAGCACCATAGGCATTGCAAACTACTCATTTGTGCTCCTGACACAGGTTGCTCATAAATTGCAGTGCAGGTCCTGTTACTTATGTCCCTGAACAATGCTCACTGGCTGCGTCTACGCTACAGTTTCGAATGTCTGTTGAAAGAGAACATCGAAAGACGGTCTTTCAAAACGGAGCGTCCACACACACCAGCGGGGATGGAAGGTTCGGTCCGTTCTTTTGAAAGGCCCGCAGCACAATTTCAAAAGACAGCATCCACCACACCAGGGCACTCTTTCGAAAGAGCAGGGACAAAAAGCACCATGGGCAGGGTCACATGGCGGATAAGCCCTACCGGGCCCACCACCCGTCTTCCCCTTAAAGGGCCCCCTGCATACCTCAGCCTGCACATGCCAAGGGCCAGCAACCCTGTCCCCAGGCAGCGCAAGAGAGAGTGAGAGAAAGAATGAGAACGAGAGCAAGAGGCATCGGAGGTGGCATCCTGGTCCTCTATGGACCCCAGCTAGCACTCCCCGCCCCCCGCATAGCAGCCATGACCAGTGCTCTGGCTGCGATCCTGGCTTCCATAGTGCAGTGGCTCTGGTTGCCACTACAGTAGCCACCCTCCTGAATGCCATCCTCAGGGAGAAACATCCTCAGCCAGTCCCACGGGTCATCTCCTGTCTGTGGAGCTTCCCCACAAGCAGCGACTGGTGGGACCGGCTGGTGCTGGAGGACTGGGGCAATGACTGGTGGCTACAGAACTTAAGGATGACCAAGGGGACATTCCTGGAGCTGTGTCACTGGCTAGCCCCAGTCCTCCAGCACCCGGACACACACCTGAGGCCAGTGCTCCCCATGCACAAAAGGGTGGCCTTCATCCTATGGAAGCTGGCCACCCCGGACAGTTACTGATCTGTCAGCCATCAGTTCAGGGTGAGCAAAGCCACCGTCAGGGCTGTCTTCATCGAGGTAAGCCATGCCCAGCTCACACCTAGACTACATGGCGGAGGGCAGCCTGGCAATGGGCACCCGTGGTGTCCCCATCTGAGGCCTGGGCTGTTGCAGGGATCGGGGCACTGGCCATGGTGCTGGGGAGGCCGGTAGGTGGGCTGGAGCGTTGCCCTTGCTGGAAGGCTGGGCAGCAGCGTGGACTGCCTTCATTCTCCCAGCTTCCTGCCTGAGGGCTTCTGGGAGCCTATGTCCTGAAACGCGGCCAGATGCTGGAGCATAGAGCTCCTCTTCTGCTTGGAGTGGCGCTACCACCCGCCAGCTGATCAGGGCCATGGAGAACCCGCTCTTTTGAAAGAGTGGGTCGTGGATCATCTACACTTGCTCTCTTTTGAAAGAGGGCACTTTTCCATCCCGGGAGTGGAGGACTAACTTCAAAAGAACAGGGGGTTCTTTCAAAGTTAATTTTGAAAGAACACCATGTCAGTGTAGACGCTACATAGCTTCTTTCGAAAGAACTCAGTCTTCCGATCCTAATTTTGAATAAACTTGCTAGTGTAGACGCACCCACTATGGCTACCTGACTTGTTAAGTAGTGAAGAATTCTTACTTGGGCTTGAATATAGTAAGGGGAGTGAGTTTAAACTGTGAACTTTGTGCTAGACCCAGGCTGCGCACTGAGAATGCTCTTGCTCTTTTTATGCCTTACAGTGGATAGGTTCACTTTCAGCACAGCTTCCACATCAGCAGAGAGGCTTTGTAGATTAAAAGACTGAAAAAGGTAATACATGATGACATCTTCAACAAGATAACAAGTGCCTCTGGGACAGCTGATACAGAGCTAACAGCCTGGAAGTTTTCATTGTCTGAGAAACTGGACATGGACATGAACAGTGGGAGTCCACTCCAGGAGCAAGAGCATATCATGTGAGATGAGGTGCTATGTGTTGTATTGTCTGGAGTCATCAAGTTTAGGAAGAAATTCGTGGAACATGGAGAGCTACAGTAGTTGCCAGTTTCCCATTTATTCCATCACAGACTACAAGCTAGAACCAACCAAACCCAGCTGGGCTGGGCTACCCCTAACAATCTAATTCAGTTACTATGACAATCCAGATCTACCACTTTGATAACTCAATATATAACATATGCCTGCCCCCACCTGAATAAAAACATCCCCTTAATATAACAAACACTAAACTAGGGAATGAGGGAAGCTTGCCTCAGTTCTTGGCTAACTCTGAGGATTATTTTACCCCATAACCAAGGGTCAGCCTTAACAAAAAGATCCAGCCATTGAGGAGGCCTTCTTTCTCTAGGTGGATTAGGGTGGAGGTCTGGTGTTCTTGTGCCTGAAAATGTTAAGGTGTGCGCCTGATGGTGCACTGGAGACTCAAACCACAAACAGGTGAGGCTGTTGACTCAGCCTGTGCAGGGAGGGGATTTGTGTTTTCTCCTTGTAGTGATGAAGGAGGAGAATCAGGGACAGCTTATTCTTGCAATGGTATCTCACCAGTAGTGGTGAGGTCATGCAACTCAACTGGAGATGTGTCCTTGGTGCAGGTATGACTTGTCAATAGCTGGTTTACATGTCACCACCAGATAAAATCCTCTGCAGTCTGGACAGTGTAGGACACAGGTCCTGTTTCAACAAGTATGGTGGCAGGAACCATTAGCTCCAGAAGCATAGTTCAGAGCCAAAATCTGCTGTCCATGACTGAAGGTTTGGTCTTTTGCCCTGGATGCACGCCTGATAATTTGACCCTGCTTTTGACATTGCACAATTTGTTGTGGTTCAGAAAGTTTGAGCACATCAAAGTCCCTTTACTTCTCTAGCTGCCTGAGGCTGATCCACGGCTACATACAAGCCGGCACTTTGAAGTTTCACACTTCAAAGTTGCCGCGGGTGAGATTTTGCCTATGAAGTGCTGCATATGCATCACAGCACTTTTTTAGTAATCTCCTGACACCCTAATTACCATGCCCCCTTCGAAGCTGGGGGCTCGTCTAGACACAGCTCTAGAGAAATGCAATGTGATAATGGAACCCATGTCGTGGCTGGGGCAGTGCAGGAGTGGCCAACCATGACTGCAACTCCAAATTGATTCCCCACTGGCCAGTAGCAGTCTGGCATTGCAAGACGTCACAGTGTGATTGCCTCTCGCTTCTCCACTGTCAGAGCAGATCTCATTTAGTGATGCTGCACTTCACAGCTGGGGAAAACGCTGCACAAAATTTCTGGAAAGTGGCTTTTCTCATTCAAAAATTCTGCAGTCGCTGCTTGTCACCCCAGAGATGGACAATAATGTTATCCCACCAGTCAGAGCTTGTTTTCCAGGATCAGAAACAGCACTCCATCATATTCACCCATTGCATGACTGCCAGCTGTAGCCAGGAATTGTTATCATTCTAGGGCTGCTTGAAGGACATCCCAATGTTCTGTGTGGCAACTCCTGTCTCAGCTCAGGAAACACCGAAGAGTAAGGCAAGAGGTGTTTGTACTGCTCACAAAAACATGTGCACAGCTGAGTGAGGTTCATGCTTCTCAAGCTATGGCACATGCTATGCTAAGCCAGGCTGTTAAAAACAGGTACAAGAACATCTGGGTTATTTGCTGTTGATCTCAAGGGAGGAACCAGCAACCAGGGAGATCAAATCTGGTTCTCATTTCATCCAACAACAACTTTTACTTCTAGGAGGCACTGCAACTCCTTCCCAATTTCTGCCAAAGTTAGCTGTGGTGTGGGATAGTTTCCCATAGTGCACTGCTCCCTGCATCAATGTAAGTTCTACTAGCAAGGGCACACTTCACTAACTTAATTACATGTCAGTCACATGTTGGTTTACATTAAGTTGATTTTACTTTGTAGTGTAGACATGCCCTAATAAACGAGTTACCTACAAAGCAGAAAGAGAAAGTGTGTGTATACACATGTATATGCATGTGAGTGGGTGTATATGTACATGCATAGACAATGGAACATAAGGGAAAATAATCTTCCTAAGTCTTTCACACTCACAGACTTTTTTCTGACAACTGAAAACCCTCAAGACAAAAGGACCATCTCAGCTTCTCAATCTCAGGAACAATCTACAACACAAAATACCCCTCCTGATAGGTCTGTCCCAGTGCAGGTTATTACTGATCTTTGTTCACCCTTCCTAAACCTGCTAGACTCAGCAGCTTCTGCTCACTCTCTCGCTCTCAGAAGAATACCAAGTCCTAGACTATTCCCTTGCAAGAAGTTCAGATATGCTTGTGGAGGAATCAGCAATGAGGAGGAATGAAAAGGAGAACAAAGGAACAAAATAATCAACCAACCCCTCCACAAATCCTACAACCAGGCCTGCTCCCCCTCCTGGTACCTTTTAATGTTGCTGCTGCTGCTGCTTCCTGGTGTAGAGAGAATGTTTTCGAAGAGGCACACGTGCCCTTGGATGAGCCTTGGCTCGGGGAAAGCAGGAGCCGGAATGGAGCAGTGATGTAGTAATGCCCATCTGTTCCCCAGTCCTGGTGAAATCCAGTGACCTCATTGCACTATAGAATTCTTGGCATTTATAGTGCAGTAGATTTTTTAGAGAAAATATAAATGTATTTTTACTTACTGAGGCATTAAGGCATGGGGTCCCAGCCATCTTTAGGACATCTAACATTTCTATCCCAGTTTTTAGGTACATAACCATGGTGACATTTGTATCGAATTGACTGCTCTATCTGTGATGGAAAATTTTGTTCTCTGTAGTATTCATAATGGGATTCCAATTCTCCACTTTCTCCACTAACTGAAGTGATGCTTTCAGGACATGTACTATCTGATGATCGGGCTTATCTTATCTCTGTCACCAGTAAACTTTTCCTACCAAGCAGGATGCACACTTTTAGAAATTGTTAATGAGAGAAGAAAAAGATCGTTCATAACTAGGGCTATGGTGTGTGTAATGACTCAGAAGTCAATTATATCCTGTAGGTTTTGTTTTACCATTTGTATAGCATACCAGCCTTCTTCCTGGCATTCTACCATTTGGATAACTAATACACACAGCTGCAAATCTTCCCTATAGATGGCTGAGTATAGCACATTTCATCAAAGAAATCACGATGTATATGTTGGCTGTACAATAATTGGCTGTTTTATCAACTTATACCATATCATCTCATTTTCAAAGGAGTTTTATCCAATTCCATGAAGGTAAGATGTGCAAATATGTCTATTTCATTTCTGTTTACATTGTCATTTCTAAAAATCCTTGTATAATTGTTGAAAGCTTAAAAATGTGTTAAATTAAAACCAACTTACAGGTACAGCGTGGAGAAGGTAACTACCCATTCTTTGTGCATTGTGCTGTGTTCCCACTATTGTTTGTAAAAAAGTGAAACCCTCGATTACAGGTTATGGTGATTACATCCTGGTCTCTGAACAATTTCTCCTGAGGGTTGTAGTTTCCATCAGTCACTGATGGAGGATCACATGTAATTTCTAAAAAGAAACAAATGAGGTTAAGAACTGGAGAAAGGACATTAGGATCAGAGGGGTAGCCATGTTAGTCCATAGCTTCACAACAAACAAACAAACAAACAAAAACAAGCAGTGGTGTGGCACCTTACAGACTAACAATTACCTATTAATAAAAGCGTTAGTCTTTAAGATGTAACAGGACTGGGGTTTTTTTTTCGCTTTTGCTTTTTGTTTTTTTAAGAACACGAGGCTGTAAATCTCCCCTTCTTTTAAGATTATTTGTCTCTCTCTTTTTACTCGCTTTACTAGCTTTGTCATATCTGAACATCCTCTGCCTACATAAAACTGACACAGTGATATTTCCATAGACTGCAAGTCTAACTGTTTTGCAATTTTTAGTGATGTGAGTCTTTGCTTGGGATAGTTTATTTTATTTTGAGGATCAGAATGGGGAAGTTGTTATTATAATTGTAATTCTGACTATTGTACAAAAAGCTTCATCCAAAAGTGAAGTCTTGCTGTGAAACCTAAAGTTGAAAGCACTGAGTTTGTCTAATCATTTCCACACGGTGCTCCTGTTGGGCTTGTTGGATGGAACAAGTGAGTCCAATGAGTCAGAGGTGTTACACAAACATGGTTTAGAAATTGAGTGACGAATCCTCGTACTGCTTATTCCCATAGCAAACAAATCATTAAAATCGTGTTAACTTTTTAAAGACACAGAAAAAGGAAACACAATTAAAGCATTTGAAATGTAAAGTATAATGACTTTTGTTTTAAACAACATGCCTTATGCCCTCCCCTTCATACTGGAGTGTTTTTATAAGGATGGCCCTGTGACAGTTTTTAGACTGTATCAAAGATGTTGGTAATTATTCTTTCTGGGGGAAAGAAAAGTTAGTCAGGTGGACTGGAGCAACCGCTGTTAATTTGTGCTCTTGTTTCAAGATGATACACGATAAAACACACAAAATGTGAGAGAAAGGAATAGCAAAAGTAAACAATTCCACTTCTGTCTCTAGTGAGGATTCAGACTTGCAACTTCACTCCTGGAGAAACATAAACAAAGAAAACTCCTTTACCTGGCATTTAGAAACCTGGTAAATGGGCACTAGATCAGGTCATTTAGGGCATTGTCTTCAGCTGTCTTTTTGGTCACAAGATCGCAGCAGTGTTACAAATTGTGTCTGGCTAGGCCAGGATTTTACAAAACAGAGGACAAAAACTGAGATTGACAGAAAAGATAAGGTAGGGATGGAAAATGACATGAGAGATGAGAGGACAGCAAGAACCAAAGTCACACATCTCAGCAGGGTCTACACTAGAAAGTTTTGTCGACAGAAGGGACCTTCTGTCGACACAACGCAGGGAGTGTCTACACACTTAAAGCATTCTGTCCACAGACTCTTCACAGAACCCTGAATTTGCCTTAACAGTATTATCCCTCAAATGGTGCATCTGTACTAGACCGCAACATTGAAGTAGCAAGCCCATCTTCGAAATAGCGTACGCTGCATATACACAAGGCACATGGTACTTCGAAGTTGAAATCGAAGTTAGACGGCGAGATGTCAAAATTGCTGTTCCTATCAGAAGATGAGAATAGCACCCTACATCGACATCTAACATCAACGTAGAACATGTGTAGATGTTCTGCGTCCCACTATTTCAAAATAGCAGGGTCAGTCATGGCAGCAATCAGCTAGGTTTGGAGATGTGCTGTCCAGCCCCTGCGGAGCTCCATGATCTCTGTGTCTAGCATTTCTTAAAGATGCACATTCCTGGAACCCCTGTAGCAGGAAGCTGAGACCATGCAGGCAGCAGCCGTGCCACGAGGTGCCCCTGCATGGCCCAGAGACAGCAATGGCAGCAAGCCAGCTACCTGAGCGCCCCCAGGGCTCTCCCCACAGGCCATCCCAGGGCTCCCAGGCTACCAGCCAGTGGGGCAGGAAGAGGGGCCCCTCATGGACCGACTCAGAGCTCCGTGACCTGCTGGGGCTCTGGGGTGAAGAGGAGGTGCTCCACATAATGGGGATCAAGCGGCGGAACACAGAGGCATTCGCCTAGCTGGCTGAGGGCCTGGCCACCCGGGGTCATCCTGCCCACACTCCTGACCATGTCAGGAGTAAGGTCAAGGAGTTGCGGCAGGGTTATGCCTGGGCATGGGACTTGGCCAGCTGGTCTGGGGCTGCCCCCACTGCTTGCCCCATTACTGGGAGCTCAGGGCTATTCTGGCTCTCTGGGACACCTCCTGTCCCCCAGCCACCCTTGACACTATGTCCGAGAGCCCCAGCAGGCCTTGGAGCAGGAGTTGGGTCTGGAGCCCAGCCCTGCACCTCCAGGGCCAGATCTGGGACCATCTACCCAAGCCATGGAGTGGTCCAGCGAGGCGGGGGAGCTGGTGCTGGACATCCCCTCCCAAAACTCCAGCTGGGCATCCACCTGATGGGCCTCCCCTGATCATGGAAGTGGACTGTTGGGTACATACCCCATGGGGCACACACCCCCACAGCATGGGGAGGGAGTATCCCATGAGCAGGGGCCTCCCACATCCCCAGCAGAACCCCACCTGCTCCCATGGCCACCAGTGCCCATCAGCACCCTCACCCATAGACAGTGCCGTGCTGTGGCCCTGGTGGGAGGTGGGAGGGGGCGGACCACTGGAAGGGGCCACCCACAGTGCCACTGCATGCACCGATGGGGGTGGGGGATGGGGACCAGATGCCCATGGGGGGCAGGCCAGGGATCAGGGCTCAGTACTCAGAGCCTCCCTCCCTCCCCCGTTTCCACAGCCCCACCATCCGAGGGCCAGGACAGCATGGCACCATCCATGGTCCCGGACAGCCCCCCCCAAGATCCCCAGATCATCACTGCCCAGGGGCACCACCGATGCTGGGATGGGCCCGCCCCCACAGGGGCCAGAGGCACATAACCCACGACCCCAAGGTGGCCGCTGCCCTCCAGCACCAGGTGTACATCATGGAACAGAGGCTACACTTTGAGGATTGGGAGGCCCCTTGGCGCCAGGAGGCCTGGCAGAACTTTAAGGCCACCTTCAATCTTGTGGCCTCCATCTTCGAGGAGCTGGTGGCCTGGCTGTCCCCTGCAGTTGCCCTCTGCGCTGCCCTCTCTGTTGCCCCACCTGATGTCCAGCCTGCTGCCTCGCCTTATGTCCCGCCTGCTGCCCCAACCTGCCAGCTCCTTCCAGGACCCTGTCAATTTCAAAATCCCCTTATTCCTATCTGGTGATAGGTATAAGGGGATTTCAAAGTTCCCAGGGACCTTTCGAAAAGGACCCCGCATCTGGACGAACCGCGCAGCAGTGAAATGCGGCAACGTCAAAGAGCCGCGACTGGCAGCATGCTAATGAGGCACTGAATATGCATTTCAGTGCCTCATTAGTAATCTTTGAAATGGCCATTAGCAAGGCCATTTTGAAGATTTGTGCTCATGTAGACATGGCCTATAACTTTTAAACTGAATCCCAGGGAAATAATTTAATTTCAATTTTAATTCTTTTTTTTTTAAATTTGTTCTGTAAAACCTCACAACCACTTATACTCAGTAAATATATCATCTTTGTTTTGTTAATACAATCACCCTTTTTTTAAGGTGATTGTTTGATTCTTGTGCTCTGGAAGGGATCAGGAAGTCTCTGTGTGCATGCCTAAGACTGAGAGGTCAGCTATCAAAGACTGCTGTTAGTTTTTAATCTCCTCTTAAGCTCTCTCATGGTAAAAGAGCTTGGGTTACCCCTCTGGAATACTTTCCCAAGTGCTTTCTTCCTGGGTTCCAGAAGGAGGTTTTCTCACTTGGAAGGTGGCATCTTCCAGGGAAGCTGCACTTTCGAATTGCCAAGGCCGTCATTTTGCTAATGAGGCACTGCATATTCATGGCAGCACCTCATTAGCATCTTCTGAACCTGCTCATTAACATGCCCCTTCCGAAAGGAAGAGGCTTGTGTAGACACAGGGGCTACGTCTACACGTGAAGCCTACATCGAAATAGCTTATTTAGCCTACATCGAAGCCTACATCGAAATAGGCTATTTCGATGAATAATGTCTACACGTCCTCCAGGGCTGGCAACGTTGATGTTCAACTTCGACGTTGCGCAGCACAACATCGAAATAGGTGCAGCGAGGGAACGTCTACACGCCAAAGTAGCACACATCGAAATAGGGATGCCAGGCACAGCTGCAGACAGGGTCACAGGGTGGACTAGCGCTTCTGGGGCAACAGCTAGCCGCTCCCTTAAAGGGCCCCTCCCAGACACACTCAGCCTGCACAGCACGTGGTCTGAGGAGCCATAGGCACACAGACCCCGGGCGACGCAGGCATGGACCCCCAGCAGCAGCAGCAGCAGCAGCAGCAGCAGCAGCCAGAGGTCCACCCAGCCCTCCCGGCAGGAGCAGGGCTTGCCCTGCTCCATGCCATGCGGGAGGCAGCTGAGCACCTCCTTGCTACACTGGAGGAGGAGCTGCCCCCAGGGCAGCAGGGCTCAACCCCCAACCCTGCAGCACCCCGACCCCACCCCCGCCTCACACGCCGGCGGCTGTGAAGCTACCCCACCAGCACCGACTGGTGGGAGCGGCTGGTGCTTGGGGAGTGGGACGACAACCGCTGGCTCAGGAACTTCAGGATGAGCCGGCAGACATCTATGGAGCTGTGCCAGTGGCTCACCCCCGCACTCAGGCACCAGGACACCGCCATGCGGCGTGCCCTCCCTGTGGAGAAACGGGTTGGCATCGCTGTCTGGAAGCTGGCCACTCCAGACAGCTACAGATCTGTGGGGCAGCAGTTTGGTGTCAGCAAGGCCACCGTTGGGGCTGTCCTCATGGAGGTAAGAGAACCCACGGAGGGAAGGCAGGGCAGGGGAGGGGGGCCCGGGCAGAGGAGGGCAGGGGAGGGGAGGGGAGGGCGGGGGAGGGCAGGGCAGAGGAGGGCAGGGCAGGGCAGAGGAGGGCAGGGCATGGTGGGGGAGGGGAGGGCAGGGCAGGGCCACGCACACCCTGCTCACCCCTCATTGGTGCTCTCCCATGTGCTTTCCCTGCAGGTTGTGCGTGCCATCAATGCCATGCTCCTGCACGGCTCGTGAGGCTGGTGGACCCAGATCCCACCAACGCAGCCTTTGCCACCGTGGGCTTCCCCAATTGCTTCAGGGCTCTGGATGGGACTCACATCCCCATCCGCGCCCCACATCACAGTGGAGGACACTACATCAATCGCAAGGGCTACCATTCTGTGGTCCTCCAGGCCTTGGTGAACAGCCGGGGACGTTTCCAGGACATTTATGTGGGCTGGCCTGGCAGCACCCACGACGCCCGGGTTTTCCGGAACTCGGGCCTGTGCCGCCGGCTGGAGGCGGGGACCTACATCCCCCAGCGGGAGATCCCTCTGGGGGACACCACCATGCCCCTCTGCGTCATCGCAGATGCGGCATACCCCCTCCGGCCCTGGCTCATGCATCCGTACACGGGCCATCTCTCCGCTAGCCAGGAGCGCTTCAACGAGCGCCTGAACCACGCGCGCCAGGTGGTGGAGCGCTCATTTGGCCGCCTGAAGGGACACTGGAGATGTCTCCTGACCCGCCTGGATGCGGGCCCCAACAACATCCCCCTGATTGTGGGTGCCTGCTGCGCCCTGCACAATTTGGTGGAGAGCAAGGGGGAGGCCTTTTTCCAGGGCTGGGCTGTGGAGGCTGGCAGGGCCGACATGCAGCCACCTGCTCCCCCAGTCGGCAGGTGGACCCCGAAGGGACCCGGGTCCGGGAGGCCCTGCGGGCCCAATTCGATGATGAGGCCGTGGGGTGAACTCTGCCAGGCCCCCCACTGCCCGCCCCTTCCTCCACCACACTCCCTGCCCCAACGCCCACACCATGGAGTACCCAACCGCACCCCGCTCCCACTTTTCCTGGACAAATGACAGCACGCACTTGTGGCTGAACTTAAACTGCTTTTTCTTTTAGAACTTTTTTTTTAACTATAAATATAAAACAAGAACAAACTATATGCTACATGTGTGGAACCAAAGTAATATGTACAAATAAAACAATAGTAATAAAAAAGTGTGCTCAGTAATAAAAAGAAAACCAGGGATGATAAAGGGGAGAACTATTTACATGGGGGGGACGGGGCAAACGGGGGGCACAAAATAATAAGTCCCAACTCTATACAAGGGGGGGGCCATGTCCCGGGCCCCTCGCCCCTAAAGTCCGGCATTGGGCGTGGGCAGCCGGGAGCCCCGCTGCGGCTGCAGCCCTGTCCGGGGCTGGCTGGGGGCGGGGCGGACCGTAAGATATGCCCGGTGAGTCTCAGCTGGCTCCAGGGGTCCCTCGGCACTCCGGCCCTCGGCGGTGGGTGGCGGGGCGATGGCGGACGGGATGGCGACGGGCGGAGCAGCTGGTGGTGCGGCGGGTGGAGCAGGCACGTCGGGCGCTGCGGCGGCCGGCGCGGCATGGGGGGCCAGGTAGTCCACCAGGCGGTTGAAAGTCTCCATGTAGGCCCCCCATGCCTCTTGGCGCCAGGCCAGCGCCCGCTCCTGCAGCTGCAGGTGCTGCTCCGCGACCTCAAGCTGCCGACGGTGGATGGCCAGCAGCTGGGGGTCCGTCGCCGTCGGCTGGTTGTGGCGCGGGGTCCGCCGTCTAGCCCACTGTGGGGCCGGTCGGTCCTCGGCCAAGGGGCTTGCCTGGAGCAATGGCCCCGGAGGGCTCTCCAGGACCACTGATGCCTCACCGGCGCTCTCTTCCGGTCCTTCTGATGGTGCAGGTGTGGGACACAGGAGAGGAGGCGGGAAAGAAGAATGGAGACAGGCATTAGTGTGGGCCCCGACCCGTGGCCTTTGTCCCCCCAGCCCTGTGCTGCAGGTTCCCCAGCCCCGTCCCCATGAGATGCTGCTGTGATGGATGGGGTTCAGGGGTCCCCCTGCACTGCACCCTGTCCCCTGGTGGGAGCGACTCTCACATCACTCCGCAGGGTCTGACTGGAGAGGTTTCTTAGGCCACAGATGCCCAGTTTCTCCCAGGAGTGACAGCACCAGCTGTCAGAAGAGACAGTCCTTCCAACCCGTCCTGGGGAGAAGACCCCAAGGGGTGCCCCTCTGGTATGCAGCTTTCCCCCTCCTCAGGCTGGCTGCCTTCCAGCTCTCCCTTCCCCTAGCCTCTACCTGTGGCCCCCGCCCTCCCCCCCAATTCCAAGCCAGCTCGGCTCCTCCCTCCTCTTTGTTCAGGGCAGAGGTGTCACCTGCCAGCTGTAGCCCCAGGATCATCCTTTGCCCCTGGGAGCTATTTGGCTCTTGTTGCTCATATCTAGCCTGAGTCTCCCTTTTGCACTCCCCCCCACTCCATCACATGCTGCTGCTGCTGCTGTTGCTGCTGCTGCTGCTGCGGGGTGTCCCACCCCCTCCTCCTGGGGGGCCCCTCGAGGTTCCGCTCCCCCCTGCCCTGGGGATGGGGCATGGCACTGTTGTGCGGGGTGCGGGGGGGCAGGGGCTGATGCACTGCTGTGAGGGACATGGCCCTGCTGTCCTTGGGGCCATGGCCATGTGAGCATGTGGGGGGCCCAGGACACATATCTATTAACCCCCGCCCCTCAAGCCCAGGGGTGTATACCAGAGGGGGGTACATACTTGTCGGTCCACTCCCACGGTCCGGAGATCCCCGGGGGGGCAGAGGCCCGGCTGCTGCTCCGGGATGGCAGGAGGAGGATCTGCAGCCCGGATTCTGCGGAGGAGGAGCCCCCCTCCTCCTCCTCCTCCTCCTTCTGCCGCGATGTCCCGGGGGTGGGCTCTGGGGGGGGGCCCCGGGGTGCGGGGCTTACCTCCAGGGCAGACTCCGGCTGAAGGGCCTGCTGGGGCTCATCGGCTGAAGTATCAAGGGTGGCCGGAGGGGAGGAGGTGTGCTGGGGGCCCAGGATGTCCCTGAGCTCCCTGTAAAAGGGGCAAGTGACAGGGGCGGCCCCAGATCGGCCGGCCGCATCCCGGGCCCGGGAGTAACCCTGCCACAGCTCCTTCACCTTACTCCTGATGTGATCAGGAGTGCAGTCAGGGTGACCCCGGGCAGACAGGCCGTCGGCCAGCCGAGCGAATGCATCCGCGTTCCACCTCTTGCTCCCCATTACCTGGAGCACCTCCTCCTCGCTCCAGAGCCCCAGCTGGTCCCGCAGCTCGGCCTCCGTCCAGGAGGGGCCCTGCTGCCACTTGCCAGCCTGGCTGCCCACCTGGCTGGCCTGGCTGCCCTGGCTCCCCTTGCGGGGGGTCCCCTGGGGGCACTGGGGGGGCTGCCGGGCAGCCATCACAGGTGCTGGCCCTGTTCTGGGTGGCTGAGGAACGTGCAGGCTGGCCGCACGTCTGGGCTGCCGCCTGCACGTTCCCTCAGCTTCCTGCACAGGAAGGGAGGGGGAGGGGACCTTTAAGGGGCCGCTCCACGTGGCCACCATTGAGCTGAGGGGCTGCAGAGAGCGTCTCTCATCCCCTCAGCTGATGGCCCCCATGGAGGACCCCGCAATTTCGACATTGTGGGACGCGCAACGACTACACGGTCCCTACTTCGACATTGAACATCGAAGTAGGGTGCTATTCCTATCCCCTCATGGGGCTAGCGACTTCAACGTCTCGCCGCCTAACATCGAAGTTAACTTCGAAATGGCGCCCAACGCGTGTAGCCGTGATGGGCGCTATTTCGAAGTTAGTGCCGCTACTTCGAAGTAGCGTGCACGTGTAGACACGCCTTTAAGGTGGCAGTCATGGATAGTGACAGGTCTGCTGTTGTTACCTTCGGGATGTGCCATGTTTGTCTTCCTCCCCAATGAAAGAAGGGATTTTGTCTGCACTAGGTGCAAGCTGATCTCCATTTTAGAAGAAAAAATTAGAGGTCTGGAGGCTCAAGTGTTGACCCTATACTCAATCAGGGAAGATGAAGATTTCCTTGACAGAAGGGAGCATTTAATCTTGCCAGCACAGCAGACGGAAGAACTGGTGAGGGCAGTAAGGGATGAGGAATAGAACTGGCAGCATGTAACTTCTACAAGAAAAAGAAGGCTGGCACACAAGTCCCCCATAGATATAGAGATAAGTAGTTGCTTTCAAGTTCTCTCCACCAGTTCTGCGATGGTGAATGCTTTGGAAGGAGCCTCACAGGCAAAAAATTGGAAGGGATCTTCCTCTACTGCAAGACATGGGATGTGTAGTCCAAGGGGTGAGGGTTCAATGACCACCACCCCCATAAGAAAAAGATGGGTGGTGGTGGTTGGGGACTCCCTCCAAAGAGGGGCTGAACCATCTATCTGCTGACTAGACCTGGAATACCGTGAGGTGTGCTGTTTACAGGGAGCTCAAATTCAGGATGTGACTGAGAGCCTTACAAAACTGCTCAAGCCTTCAGAATACTACCCCTTCCTACTTCTATATATGGGAACTAACAATACAGCCAAGAATGTCCTTGAGCAGGTTACCGCAGATTATGTGGCGCTGGGAAGAAGGGTCAAAGAATTTGGAGTGCAAGTGGTGTTCTCGTCCATCCTTCCTTTCGAAGGGAAAGGGCTAGGAAGGGATCGTCGAATTCAGGAAGTAAATGTATGGTTACGCAGGTGGTGTCAGAGAGAGGGCTTTGAATTCTTTGATCATGGGATACTGTTCCAGGCAGAAGGATTATTGGGAAGAGACGGGCTCCACCTAACCAAGAGAGGAAGTAGCATTTTTGCAAGTAGGCTTGGAAACTTAGTGAGGAGAGCTTTAAGCTAGGTTCACTGGGGGATGGTGACCAAAACCCTGAGGGGAGAAAGGAACTTGGAGGCCAGGAGGAAATGCAAAGAGGAATGTACAACAAAAGTGGACCTCTGGTTCGAGTAGAGAGGGCAGGGAGATCGACTGGTTATCTAAGGTGTTTGTACACCAATGCCAGAAGCCTGGGTAACAAGCAGGAAGAATTAGAAGCCCTGGGCCAGTCTAAGAACTATGACTTGATTGGGATAACAGAGACTTGGTGGGCTGACTCGCATGACTGGAGTGCTGTCATGAAAGAGTATAAACTGTTCAGGAAGAAAAAAAGGAGAAGGAGTTGCACTGTATGTAAGAAAGCACTATGATTGCTTGGAACTCCAGAACATAGAGGGAGAAAAGTCTGTTGAGAATCTATGGATCAAGCTTAGTGGCATAGGTAACACTGGAGATGTGGTGGCTGGTGTCTGCAACAGGCCGCCAAATCAGGATGATGAGGTAGATGAGGCTTTTTTTGGACAACTGAGAGAAGTTTCCAGATCGCAGGCTCTCGCTATCATGGGGGACTTTAATTACCTTGACATCTGTTGGGACACCAATACGGTGGTACACAAGCAATCCAGGAAGTTTCTGGAGAATGTTGGGGATCACTTCTTGGTACAAGTGCTGAAGGACCCGACCAGAGGTCATGTGCAGCTCGACCTGCTGCTTACAAACAGGGAGGAACTAATAGGGAAGGTAGAGGTGGGTGACAACCTGGGAAGCAGTGATCATGAGATGGTAGACTTCAGGATCCTGACCAAAGGAAGGAAAGAAAGCAGTAAATTACACACCTTGGACTTCAGAAAAGCAGACTTTGACTCCTTCAAGAACCTGATGGGCAGAATCCCCTGGGATGCTGCCATGAAGGGAAAAGGAGTCCAGGAAAACTGACAGTATTTTAAGGAAGCCCTATTGAAGGTGCAGAAAGAAACCATCCCAATGAGCAGCAAGAGAAGTAAATATGGTAGGAGACCCGGCTGGCTTAATGGAGAAATCCTTGGAAAACTTAGGCACAAAAAGGGAGCTTACAAAAAGTGGAAACTTGGACAGATGTCTAGGGCGGGGTATAAACATATAGTTCGAGAATGTAGGGCAGTTATCAGGAAGGTGAAAGTGCAACTGGAATTGCGACTTGTGAGGAATGTGAAGGATAACAAGAAAAGTTTCTACAGGCATGTTAGAAAGAAGAAGGTGATCAGAGAGGGCGTGGGGCCCCTACTGGATGATGGAGGTAACCCAGTGATAGATGATGTATGGAAAGCTGAAGTACTTAATGCTTTCTTTACCTCTGTCTTCACGGACAGCGACAGCTCCCGGACAAATGCGATAAGTGATGCATTGTGGGATGAAGGTGGACAGCCTTTGGTGGGGAAAGAACAGGTTAGGAGCTATCTAAAAAAACTAAATGTACATAAATCGATGGGCCCAGACCAAATTCATCCGGGGGTTCTGAGGGAGCTGGCATATGTTGTTGACAAGCCCTTGACCGTTATCTTTGAAAGGTCGTGGAGATCGGGAGAGATCCCGGATGATTGGAAAAAGGCAAATGTAGTGCCCATCTTTAAAAAAGGGAAGAAGGATGATCCAGGGAATTATAAGCCGGTCAGTCTTACATCAGTCCCTGGAAAAATCAGGGAGGGACTCCTCAAGGAAGTCATTTTGAGGCACTTGGAGAAGGGGAGAGTGATCAAGAATAGTGAGCATGGATTCATGAAGGGCAAGTCATGCCTGACCAATCTGATTAGTTTCTATGATGAGATAACTGGCTCTGTGGATAGGGGAAAATCAATGGATGTGATTTATCTTGACTTTAGCAAAGCTTTTGATACAGTCTCCCACAATATTCTTGTCAGCAAGTTAAAGGAATATGGATTGGATAAATTGACGGTAAGATGGATGGAAAGCTGGCTAGAAGGTCAGGTCCAGCGGGTAGTGATCAATGGCTCAATGTCACGATGGCAGTCGGTTTCTAGTGGAGTGCCCCAAGGTTCAGTTCTGGGTCCTGTGCTGCTCAACATATTTATCAATGGCCTGGATGAGGGGTTGGATTTCACCCTCAGCAAGTTTGTGGATAACACAAAGCTAGGGGGAGAGGTAGATACGCTGTAGGGTAGGGATAGGGTCCAGAGTGACTTTGACAAATTGGAAGACTGGGCTGCAAGAAATCTGATGAGGTTCAGTAAGGACAAGTGCAGAGTCCTGCACTTGCACCAGAAGAATCCCAAGCATTGTTACAGGCTTAGTAGTAGTTCTGCAGAAAAGGACCTGGGAGTTGTAGTGGATGAGAAGCTAGACATGAGTCAACAGTGTGCCACTGTAGCCAAGAAGTCTAATGGCATATTAGGTTGCATCAAGAGGAGCATTTCCAGTAGATCCAGAGAAGTGATTATTCCTCTTTATTTGGCTTTGGTGAGGCCATATCTGGAGTAATGTGTCCAGTTCTGGGCCCCCAATTATAGGAAGGATGTGGACACACTGGAGAGGGTCCAGCGGAGGCTGACCAAGAAAATTAGGGGTCTGGAGCATATGACCTATGAAGAAAGGTTGAGGGAATTGTGTCTGTTTAGTCTGCAGAAAAGAAGACTGAGGGGGAACTTGATAACAGCCTTCAACTTACTGAAGGGAGGTTGCAAAGAGGCTGGAGAGAGGCTGTTCACAGTGATCACAGATTGCAGAACATGGAACAATGGTTTCAAGTTGTGGTTAGGAAGGTCCAGGTTGAACATTATGAAAAACTTTTTCACTAGGAGGGTGGTGAAGCATTGGAATGGTCTGCCCAGGGGGGTGGTGGAGTCTCCATCACTGGCAGTGTTTAAGTCTCAGCTCGACAAAGCCCCGGCTGGGCTGATCTGATGGGTTTGTTCCTGCCTTGGGCAGGGGGCTGGACTTGATGGCTTTTTAAGTCTCTTCCAGCTCTACTGTTCTATGATTCTATGAGATAGTAATGGGACTGTGAAATCTTCAGGGGAGAGGTGTGGAATTTACAGCAGAAAATAATCCTACAGGAGGGAATATAATTTACAAGTGAAGATCATGAATTTTGAACTACAACTGTAGGTACAGGGACTAACTCTGCATCTTTCATTTGGGATGTAAGACAACAAGGGGTTTGCTTCTTTAAAAAAAGGATCAGAGATAGGTTGTTAAATATTGAGAGAACTTTAGCTGAGAAAAAGATCACAAGACGGGAGACATAATATTAGTTAATCAGGGCTCTATTATGCATGTTATGATTCTATTTTAGATGCAAACATTTGTTTCCAATACTGAAGCTTGACATCACTTGAAACTGAGTTTTGTTAACTAACCTTAAAATTGCTTTCTCTATAAACAAATTTAAGGGCTGTGTGTTAAGCAGAACTGTGTTCTCTGGTATAATTGGCATCCTGTAGTGTCCCCCCCCGGTTAGAAATAGAGGACTTGGTAATTGTCTGAGGGCATGTCTAACAGCAGTATAGTGACGCGGAGTGGCCCGCCACTGACCCAGAGGGGGTGAAACCCCTCCGGGACCATTTTGGACAGAGCTTGTCCCCGCTCTTTCATCTGACCGGAAGTCAGGAGGCAGGGCCAGGGCTATTAAAAACCCAGCCTGAGGGCTCGGTTGGAAGCCAGCCTGCAGGGAAGCCAGAGATTGTCCCCATGCTCCCTGACTGACAGGCTGAGGACCTGCAGACAGCTGTCGTTTGACCTGGACCTCTTGGACCCCAGCTGACCCTGGAAACACCAAGACACTGATGGGACACCTGGGTATGTGCCCAGGGGGAGACCTGGAGTGGCCCAGGGGATAGAGAGTACTCTTCAAGGGCCTTGGGTCAGCATGTTGCTGTCTGGATTCCCCGCTGACCCTCACAGCAGACCGTGCTGCTGGAACCAGGGCCCATGGGCTGTGATGCAGTGGAGTGGGTGGGTCTGTGTTCCCCCCCCACAACACCTACTGGTGGCAGCCTTCCCCCTCTCCACCAGCACAGACGAAGGGCCTGTGCCTTTCTCAAGATGCAGTGTTTGCTGCCCTGCCCTGAGCTAGGGCCTTGGCTCATGGAGACTGTGTAGTTGCTGCCCTGACCCAGGCCTAGCTTCCCTGACTGAGGCTTTTTGAACTGTTGCCTCTCGCACCCCAGTTGCAAGGCCTGGTTTTTGAATTGTTGCTTTTGCTCACCAGTAGTAAGGCTGCACTTAAGAACTAGTGAGTTGGGTTTTTTTTAGTACCTGTAGCAGTGGGGTGGAATGGCTGCCCCCTAAGCTGGTCAGGGAAGAACCCCGCCAGGAGCCAACCTGGTTACAAGCAGTTATTTTGAAATAACTAATGCCACTATTTTGAAATACTACTACTACTAATTAATAATAATAGGTTGACTTATTTTGAAATAGGTAAACTTCATTCTATCAGAAACATACTTATTTCAAAATAGCTGTTTTGGAAAGGTGCTGTGGAGACAGGGAGAAGGGGCTATTTCAAAACGGGGGGCCTCATTGCATGAGAATTAACATTACTTAACAGGGGCATTATGGAAGTAGTGGTAGATTTGTGAATTTACATGCTAAGACAAGTAAGAGAGTGTAACTGGTTCCAAATCGTTGCCATTCAGAATGTGTGTTGGTGGTCTGAGGTAAATGTGTGATGGCAGTAAAGGGCTCGTATACTCCTTCATTCCTAAAAGTATTGGCCTGCTTCTCCTTTCCTTCCAACACTTTCTATCCCTTCTCTCAAAGCCCTGGTCTACACTAAAGGGGTTATTTTGAAATAACCCCTGTTATTTCAGATTAACAGCTTGTCCATGCGCACTAGACTGGGAGTTATTTAAAAAAACATATAGTCCTGGTTTTGAGAGACATAAGCTCCCACTTCAGAATAGTTATTTTGAAATAGTGCAAGTGTGCATGGGCAGGGGCTTGTATATCCAAATAATTGGCCTCCAGGGACCTGACAGAGCTGGCAACCTGACCATGCTAGGCACATCTCTGGCCAGCTCTACTTCAGAGGCCTGCCTTATTCCAGCCTCCTTCCAGCAACAAGCCATCACTAAGTTGTCTGAGGTCAATGACCCACACGGCTGTACCTCTCATGGCTCAGGGTCAGACCTGCAGTCAGGCAGCAGACTCCCCCAGTGCTACACAATGCTGCATGGGGAGACTGATGCCATGTGGAGAAACATGCTGGGGCTGGATTCAGGGGAAGTGGCTATCCCTGGCATGTGACATCTGCTGTGCATACAACTCTCCCAATCCTGCCTCCAGCAGGCATGGATAAGAGTCCTTCCTGTTGGGGACATAGCAAGGGCCAGACCCAGGGTGTGCAGGATTTGGGCAGAAGGTGAGCTGCTTGCAAGTCTGTTGCCATGGGTGCAAAGGGGTATAGTCAGTGGGAGTGTGAATATGAATGGCAATTTCAAACAACTCTTGTTTTACAAGTATTTAACCCAGATTTCTTATTCCAGTGGCTTTGCATATTAATACTTTGGAGCCATTTGAAAAGCAGTGCTGAAAATAAGCTGGAGGAGGACACAGAGCCTTATGGCTGTGTCTTCATATGCTGCTTCTTCTGGAAGCAACATGGTAATGAGCTGTTCGGAAGATGCAAATGAGGCATGGATGTAAATTTCCCATGCCTCATTAGCATATAGGCACAGGATTCGGAGTCCGGAAGAAGCTCTTCTGGATTGCAAAATGCATGTGCAGATGCGCAGCCCCTGGGGATCTTCTGGAAGAAAACCCTTCTTCAGAAGCCCCTTCTTCCTCAAGCTCTTCTTCAATTCAAAGTATATAAAACAAGTTCCCCATTCTTAATATGTAGCTTTGGAAAAACCTCAGGAAATTAATTGTACAACTGATGTGAAATCCAGAACATCATTTTGGCAAAAGCCTAAGACCAAGTCTAAAAGTCTGGTGTGGTGTGCCACGAAGCCTCTTACTACAGGACAAGCCCAAGAGAGAAACCAACAGAACACCACTAGCCATCACCTACAGTCCTCAGCTAAAACCTCTATAGCGCATCATCAGGGATTTACAACCCATCCTGGACAATGATCCCCCACTTTCACAGGCCTTGGGAGGCAGACCAGTCCTTGCCCACAGACAACCTGCCAACCTGAAGCAAATCCTAACCAGCAACTATACACCGGACCACAGTCACTCTAACTCAGGGACCCATCCATGCAACAGACCTCGTTGCCAGCTCTGCCCACATATCTACACCAGCAACACCATTACAGGACCTAACTAGAGCTGTGTCTACACGTGCACGCTACTTCAAAGTAGCGGCACTAACTTCGAAATAGCACCCGTCGCGGCTACACGCGTTGGGCGCTATTTCGAAGTTAACTTCGACGTTAGGCAGCGAGACGTCGAAGTCGCTAACCTCATGAGGGGATCGGAATAGCGCCCTACTTCGACGTTGAACGTCGAAGTAGGGACCGTGTAGACGATCTGCGTCCCGCAACGTCGAAATTGCTGGGTCCTCCATGGCGGCCATCAGCTGGGGGGTTGAGAGATGCTCTCTCTCCAGCCCCTGCGGGGCTCTATGGTCACTGTGGGCAGCAGCCCTTAGCCTAGGGCTTCTGGCTGTTGCTGCGGCAGCTGGGGATCCATGCTGCAGGCACAGGGTCTGCAACCAGTTGTCGGCTCTGTGTATCTTGTGTTGTTTAGTGCAATTGTGTGTGGGAGGGGCCCTTTAAGGGAGCGGCTTGCTGTTGAGTCCGCCCTGTGACCCTGTCTGCAGCTGTGCCTGGCACCCTTATTTCGATGTGTGCTACTTTGGCGTGTAGACGTACCCTCGCAGCGCCTATTTCGATGTGGTGCCGCGCAACGTCGAAGTTGAACGTCGACGTTGCCAGCCCTGGAGGACGTGTAGACGTTATTCATCGAAATAGTCTATTTCGATGTTGCTACATCGAAATAAGCTATTTCGATGTTGGCTTCACGTGTAGACGTAGCCTAGATCAGCCACACCATCGTGGGTTCATTCAGCTGCACATCTACCAATATAATTTATGCCATCATGTGCCAGCAATGCCCCTCTGCTATATACATCGGACAAACTGGACAGTCTCACAAATCAGATATCAGAAATGGCAATATACAAAAACCCGTAGGAGAGCACTTCAATCTCCCAGGCCACACAGTAGCAGACTTAAAAGTAGCTATCCTACAGCAAAGAAATTTCAGGACCAGACTCCAAAGAGAAATTTCTGAGCTACAATTCATCTGCAAATTCGATGCCCTCAGCTCTGGCTTAAACAAAGACTGCGAATGGCTGGCTAAATACAGAAGCAGCTTCCCCTCCCTTGGTGTTCACACCTCCAGATCAACTGCTGGTAGTAAGCCTCACCCTTGCTGACTGAGCTAACCTTCTTATCCCCACCCTTGCTCTGGCTTATTTATACCTGACCCTGCAGATTTCCAAGACCAGCATCTGATGAAGCGAGTCTGTGCTCACGAAAGATCATGCTCAAAACTTTTCTGTTAGTCTATAAGGTGCCACAGGACCCTTCGTTGTTGTTACATATAGTAACTCATTTATATTTTTAAATTGTTTTACAACAAATAAATGACACTTGGTTACTAACTAAATTCAGAAGGTCTGAGTAGAGCAGGGAGGATCTGCATCACAGAAATGCAGTTATCTTAACAAAACTCCTGTCTGGAAGATTTTAAGCTCTGCACTGTAGTGAAGAGAGGAAAAAAAAATCTTTTACATTCATTTATTCCTGTTGCAGAGTGCAGTATAATGAAAGCAGCATATTTGAGATACCCAATAGAATCCATCTCTGTCTACCTTTGCATTCTCAATAGAAGATGATGAAGCTTCCATTGCACTGCACCATAAAAGTAGATTGAGATAAATTAATTGTGACGCTTAAAAGGACTAATAGAGGTTGTATGCCAGAGACATAATATAAAACAGCTGATTACACCTTCTCTTTTATAAGCTTGCACCAAAGACATGCAATTATGTGCAAATTTATTCCTTTAACAATTCTAAGTCTTACTCTTTCCTTCTTTCCTTTTGTTAATAACCCTTTAGCTTTTAGATTATACCAGTTTGGCACAGTGTGCTCTTTTGGGTAAGATCTGTGACATCAATTGACCTGGGAAAGTTGCTGGTCCTTTGGGAATGGAGGAGCCTGTTCTGATATGGTGAGCTTGGTCTTCCTAACCTCTCATCTGTTTTAGAAGTGGTGGTGGTGGTGGCATAGGAAAGACGGAGTGTCTGTCTAATAGCTGCTTGTATGGCTTCTTGCTAGCCAGAATGGTGGATAGAAAGAACTTTTGTAACAGGTTTGATGTGCCTTATCGCAGAGAGCCCTCCGTCTTGGACTATAAGCAGCCCTGTCTCTAAGCAATTCACCCTGATTTGACTCTCTCATTAGTGTTCCCAGAAGTCCCCTGTATTACAGCCTGGATCCACCTACCTTTGCATTCGGGATAGACAATGGGACTTCCACTGCACTGCACCATAAACGTAGATTGAGATGAATTAGTTGCAAGTGCATATCCTGATTTGCAGCGAAGCTCAAGAAAATCACCACGCTTTAGATACACTTTCTCCTTCGCTGTCTCATTCAACTCTAGCCTCTGGTTTTCCATTTCTTCCACTGAGATAGTGCATGGCTCTAAAACAACAAAGAGGAGCAGCTGTCTTGGCATCTCACTAAGTAAGCACTCAGAGTAATTTGTTTACCCAAGTGAGGAATCTGACCAGAGAATCTCTAAATAAACCTCAAAGCCTAAGAAAGTAGTATTTTGTTACCTAAACAAATGGGTGCATTTGTCCAGTTTCCATTGTCACAAAAAGATCTGTTCTGTCCTTCCAGTGCATAAAATTGTTGGCATTTGAATTCTACAAAGGAACCAGATGTGTACTGTTTTTCCAAGAAGGTAGTTAGGTCTCCATTCTCAACAGTGGGTGGATGGCTACAATTTTTTCCTTTTTCTAGAGGGAAAAATACTACAGTTATAACAATCATATGAAAAAATGGTTGTTATGTATTTTTTGGCTTGGGTATTGCATCCTTGCCTAATGTTAGGGAAACATGGAAAAATCTCATATGGTCCTGAGCCAGGCAAATACTAAAGACCTCCTCTTAAACTGGTGTAGATTAGTGTAACTTCACATGAACGCTGGTGCTGTGCCAATTTACCTCAGCTGAGATCATGCACTAATTTTGCATGCAATGTATTTAGTTGTAATAATTGTATTTCATATCTACCTTTTTCTTTCACACTCTCAAATATAATGTGTATGTGCATTATGTTGGAGTCTTTAATTGCATGATCACACGCTATTTTTTCTTCAATCAGTGCACAGGCTGGATGGTACTCACTGAATGAGATGTCTATTTAAGATTTCTTTGCTTCCTTGTCTTTCTGTGTGCAGCCCCATGCCCTGTTCACAGCTTTACAAAGGCTTTGTCTACACTAGAACATAAAGTCGATTTTAAAGCACTTAGCTTGATTTTACAATGTGACTGTGTGCACTGCAAATACCATTAGTTTGATTTTAAGGGGCATGAAATTTGACTTCCTTGACTGCCCCTCTCAGGAGGATTAACATCAAGTTTGAATTTAAAAGGTTAAATTAATGCTAGCGTGGAAACAGCATTATTTTAAACTGATTTTATCGGTCTCCAGCGGTATCCCAGAGGTATCCCACAATGCCTCACGTGTCTATTCCGGCCGCTTTCACCTCCACTACTCTCTAGGGCTATGTCTACACATGCCCCTTCCTTTCAGAGTGGGCATGTTAATGAGGCAGTAGAGAAGATGCTCGTGAGGAGCTGACATGAATATGCAGTGCCTCATTAGCATAATGGTGGCTGCACACCATTTGAAAGTGCTGTTTTGGAATGCACACTGCCCATAGACACAGGGGCCTTTCCAAAGGACCCCTCTGACTTCAAAAGCCCCTTCTTCCTAAAACCGAATAGTGTATGGGTAGTTTACAAATGCCAGGGGCAGGAGGGAGACACCATGCAGGCCATCTCAAACAAGTGTCATCTAATCTGCTCATGGAGGGTGAAATTCATCCATGCACAGAGGAGCAGCACAAGACCCAGGCCCCATTCTACAACTTTGTGCTGGTCCTCTGAACAGCAATGAAATCCCCCGGAATGAGGCAAGAGCTCTGTGGAAACCAGAGTGTATTGTCATGTAATTAAAGGCTGCATTGTAATGCAGACAAACCATGAGGAGTTTTGCATAAATACAACTGACATGTCTAAATGATGTACACAAGAGATCAAATAAAACTGAGAAACTGAAACACAAACTGAATAATCAAAATACCATGAAGATTTACCAGAGATGCAGGATGGCAAATCGATGTGACCATTAACACACTTCCTGACTGAAGGGGTTGTGAGGCTATATCCTTCACTGCACATAAATTCCAGTGTGTGATCACTCAGAATCAACTGTGCACGTCTTTGGCCACTAGACAGAAACAGATTTTAGGCCTCCAGTTGCTGTTTTGTGATACTACATGGTGCTAGAGAAAAACAAGAAAAAAATTAAAATGGAAGGGCTTAATTCTCCAGTGTCCTCCTCGTTGTGTAGTCATTTACCTGCCCTGTGAAAAGAGTCTGCAAAACACAACAATTTCTCTGGGCACTCTGTGCAAGATCTAAAAATACTATGTAAGAAAGAAAGACGGTGATGAATAAGACCCAATATCTTAATCCAGAGATAGGTTACAATGTATTTATAACTACAACTCCAAAATTCGCAATGCTGACTTTCAATAAAAGATGTGTTTCTAAATGTTAATACAGATGCACATATAAATACACATGCACAAATGTTGCCAACTCACATGTAAGACTGCTAGTGATATTTGGGATGTTTTAAAATACGCACTTCCAGGAGACAAGTGCATATACAGGAATCTCATCTTTTGTTTAATAAAATGAGTTTCTAGGCATTGTAGATGTTGAGGAATAACTCAAAAATATAAATCCGGAGAACCTTAAGACTCTGAGAACAAATGGGCTTATTTATAAAGTCTATAACAGTCTAAGATAAGAGAAGATAAATAAAAAGACCCCAAAAATATTTTAAGCTAGTCTCATGAATTTTGGAATCTTGGGGTTAGTAATACTAAATAGCCAGGCCAAAAATGTTTTCTCCCTCCTGCCCGTGGAAAGCGCTCTCTCAGCCAAAATTAACACATAGGTCAAGTAGTTTGATGCTGTATTCAGTGATAAGGTGAGTTCACTCATAAATATATTTCTCTGCATAGTTAAAAGAATATTGTAAAATACCATATATATTGAGGAACGCACTCTAGTCCAAATCTAATTGCCCAAAATCCCATACAAAATAAATTATTCTCTCAATAACACAGAAATCAGAAATCATCATCTTTATTTATTATAAATGCCAAAGAATTCAGCCATAAAACAAAATGATCCCTAAAGAGGAGAAACCGATGATGTATGTTAATTGGTCAAAGTCTTGTCTTTCTGCAAATGCTACGAAGGACCTGTTCCTGCAAACTGGCTGTAGGCACAAGATCCCATGAGTCTATTTGCATTTGGAGCACTTTTGTGAGTAAGAATTACAAGAGTGAATTTAGGGCTTGCTCTTGTTGCTGGTGAAGCCAATGGGAACGAGACGGTTATAGACTTTCTATGTAAGCCCATTTGTTCCTCCATAGTGTAGCTTGTATTTTCGAGAACTTGCTGGAATTAGCTATTTATTGCAGGAAAGGCCCTGACCCCTCCCCTCCTATTTACCTGCACTACTAAATCTTGTGCACTAAAATGCCATCATATAGAAGGAGAAGTTCTAAAATGCTATATGATGCTCATATTACTCACACAACTTACATACAGACTTAGACATGACTAGAGCAGGGTGAAGGGAACAGGAAATAAAATTAATTCCTATGATACTTACCTTCCAGGACTGAAGTTGAGGGTTTATCAATTCCCCTCATGACTAACATCCTAAACAGCTGACATATACATGGAATGCAACCCCCTCTTCTGTTTAGGTGTTAATAGTGTCATAAAATACTTGATGACGTAAAATGTGTGTATTCATTTCATAAGATTTTATTATAAAGAAGAGAACTCTAAGATGAAGAGGAAATCCCTTTTAGTCCTTCAAAAAGGATAATATTAAAAATTAGTGTTGTTGACTAGTAACTGTAAAAGATCACAGTATTATTCATGCAGGCACTGTGTGGTGTCTGGAATTGCAGCTTTGGCGGTGCTTCGGGGAGAGGGAAGGAGAGGAATAGGGGGCAGGGTAGAAGGAGCAGCTGGGGCTGGTGCATAAAGCAGGAGACTGGAGCTTCCTCTGCTTTAGTCCTGATGCAGGAACTGAGATGCAGGGCACTAGGACCCATGGCTGTAGGCAGCCCCACAGGCTGGGAACAACCAGGAGACCCATGGTGCAGAGCAGCAGCTGAGCAGAGAGTCTGCCATCCCACAGCAGGTTGCTGTAGCAATACAGGATCATTAACCTGACGATCAATGGCCCAGTCAGCAGTGCCACCACAATCCTTCCTTGACCAGATGTTCCAGTCCAAACCCCCGCCACCCCACACCCTGAGATATGGGGCCCATCATCTCCGGTGATGTCACTGCAATTAGTATCTGGATGAATATTATTTGCCAATTTAAGCTAATGCCGCAACTCTTTTTCTTAGGATGGTACAATGTTGTTTCATCTCCATATTCTTTTATATGGATATTTTACACGTGCCTCCACTAATCAAGTCGTGTGCCACTGCTCATATTTAAGGTTATTTTTAACCAAGATCTTGGAATCTGACAAAATGGAGAAAATAAATGAAAAAAATAAATCAAAATACTCCATTGCTGTCTTTTAAAAGAGACTTTCCTAATTTGCAATGATCTCATTAACAGCAAACCCTAGGGACTAGATATGGCTTGAGTCTTAAACCAGGCTTTTTGGGATTTTTGGATCGAAGTCTTTCCATATGACGCATGTGTCTGTGTGGATTTCTGATATCTGACAGCTGAGGACACAAATACAAGGATTTGATATGACGTCATTTCTGCTAAAGAGCCAACCCCTAGGAGAAAGCATGGAAGCAATTCCCCTTACACAGACAGTTTGGTGCAGGTGTCCAGGTTTTCCCATTGCATGTGATCCATTCAGTTCCCATCAGGCTGTATCCAGGATTGCACTTGTACTGTACTTTATCACCTTCTGTGTATTCCAATTTCTCATCACTAACAATCCCTCCAAAATCAATGGCTGTTGGCTGTTCACATGCTGGAGCTGCAACAGATTCATAAACGTTGTTTGATGTAGGAAAATTATCTAAGTTCATTTGACTTATTAAATAAGTCCTCTGCACAATTTCTTTATTTGAATAATTTATGGTTTATGTAGCATCATGCTATCTGAGAATGTTCATGAATAACACACACAACTTTCAGTCACTGCAATAACCAGACAATAAAAGGGAGAACAGAAAAGGAAAGAAATGCTGTTTAGCTGAACCTTGCACCATGCAGTTAGCAACAGCAACACAGAACTGATGCAGCACCACAGTTGTGGATTTTCCACATCCAAAAATATCTTGTTTCCACCCCCAGGGAGGCGGTCTGCAGCAGTACCTCAGCTGATCTGAATTGTCAAAAGGATAAATTAGGAGGAAAGGAGCGTCCAATGTGCCACACCGCACCTGAAACTGCTCATTCTGGAGCAAAAATACATATATCAAAAAGATGAGATCTAGAGACAGACAACCATGGAGAGGAACATGAAAAGATCTAGAACACTGAGACAAAGGAGAATTTATTAATACTAGCAGGGCCCAGGTGGGATGGATGGAGCGATGGATGGATAGCTGATGGATGAATGCCTATCCTTTTATAATAGTATGCATGCTACATGGTCCTGCTCCAAAGAACTCCAAGCTCCATAATGGTATCCACTGAAATGGGGAAAAGCCCTTTTTCAATTCTTTCATAAGCATCCTTGCAATTCAATAGAAAAATGACTTGGGGATTATGAATATAAACAATGGACTTAATGCCTGGGTAAAGTCTAAATTAGACAGGCAGAAGAAATACTGGGCCTCATATGGATAACAGGGCTGTGGCGGAAAGCAGCGTACAACAATAAATATGGAAGGCTTATGCCCAAGTCAAACATTTCCCTACTGACTGCAAACACGTCCTTAAAAATTACTGCATAACAGCAATTGGTGGATGAAGCCATCACTTCAACACACTTGAGAACATCCAGAAAGGTTGGCCAGCCTAAGACAGACAAACGTGCAGTAACCATAACTACAGATAGTACGATACATGCACTTCTCCTTCCAGATAGGGCGCTATAATAGGCTTCTTGAGGCACATCTTGAAACAGTTAGCCAGCTATTATTTGTGCATTCTGTTGTCTTTTCCCTGTTTTCTATTTCAAAGTGAAATCTATAATTGAAGTTTACTATCATTATATCTTTTCTGAACACTGTTTTGTGGGCAGGAAGTAACATTATTCAGTGCTGGAGGATCACAATATATTTTCTATACAGAAACAGAGAAGTTGATCTGGAAAAAGGACATTAGGCAATAAATCTCTTTCAATTAAGATTGTATAGTTTCAACTTTTTAAAAAAAAATAGCTCTGAGTATTGCATTGTGGAAGTGCTTCCTGGAAAAGACTGTCCTAATGAGAGCCCTGTAGACTTGGTGAAGTTTATAGGTCTTCTTCCTTTTGTTGGCTGGTAGGATCTGCATAGGGTAATTTTATCTTATGTTTTAGTGACGCATAGGTAGTGGCTGTTATAAGTGTCTTTCTGATTATCAAAAAGGGAGAGTTTTGCAGTTAGACCAAACGTTAAACAGATCTCATTTGTCTGATCTCTTCTGGGAGCTCTATCCCACAGCTGGAAGCCTTTCAGCAAGAGCACCTTATACCCTCTCTCTTATAGGATGGTGATGGCATCGTCCCAGAGAAGGCAGTCTTGCCATGTCATAAATGGAGATGTGATTTCAAAAATAACTGTGACCTGATCTATTACTGACCTTCTGATCGAGATAAGGAGCCCACCTTCAATATGTGGGTTCCTGGAGCAGAACCCTCTCTGCTCATTTGAGGTGGAAGATCAGCCCTGTCCTCTAACAGGATAATATGGTTTAATTGCATGCGGACCATTGCAGGATTAATCCTGAGGTCTGAAATGTTCAACTTGATTCTTGGTGTTCAAATGAAACAAGGGTCCTATAACTCAGATTCCTTCACCACTAAACCAGGTCCACTTTAAGAATTTAGTTTCACAAAAATCCTCTTTTCCTGTCTCTAAACATAAATAATAGCCCCTGTCTACTCAGGAATTCAGAGTCTGCTGTAAAGTCAGGACTCTAAGACATATTTTCAAAATTGACATCATAGGAATGTACAAAGTAGGTCTGATATCAGAAATTGAAATACCCACTTTCTCTGTAGGCCCCACTGCACTATCCATAAACCTATGTAGTGCTCTTGTCTCCATGGTACATACAAATCCATACACCAGTGTATTTTCCTCAACCCATATAACTTTTAAGTGATACAAAACACAATTTCTAAATAAACCAAAACACAATGAATATCATTACAATTACTTGTACAGCATAAGTAAGGCATGAATGCATGAGTGAATTTCAGCAGTTGTTCTGATAACAGAAGTCACGCGTACAGACATACTGGGAAGATTCACTAGCATTTGCACTCCAAACTTTCAAGTATTTGGTGGCTGTACTCAGCTCTATTTTAACACACAGGAGTTCTGACACATGAAAATTACTTCAAAATGAGAGTCAATAACACTTTCCACCTTTAAATATTTTCCTTTACTCAACTTTAATAGAGTAATTTGTGGTAGGATTGTTTTGTCCATGTAAAGTGGGGTCAGGGATATCCCCAATATCAATCAAAGTGAGCTGAATTTTGGGACTTTGCTGTAACAGCATTTGACGATGTGCTCTTCTGAGTACATATAATATCATCACACACCAAGGAAGAGTTAAGCTAAAGCATTATTGAATATTTGGTTCATTTTGTATTTACCTTGTCCCTTAGCAGAAGAAGCCCAGAGAAGCTGAATAATGATACATCTCAGTAAAGTCACCATCAGGGTTGATGCTTGTGATGGCTGATGTTGAGTTCTGCTCTTCTCTGAATTCTGCCTCCAGCAACTCGTTTTGAAGACTGATCTTGTTTTCTAACTTTTCTCCGTTACTCTATCACCTGTCTTTCAACATCAGCGACCAGAGATAACATATGTAAACTCCACTGGGAGTACTGTGCAATTTTTTTTCATGGCCCTCTTTGACTGTGTGGGCTTTCTGTCCTCATATTTACTGCAGAGGGCTCTCATGGATCAATTTCAGATAAACACCGGTTGCTTAATACACATTTTTTGGTCTTCAGAAAGCTTCATTATGCAAAATGATCAATTAATTCTTCACTGCCAAGGTTTAAATAATACCTTTTGCTAATTCAGGGACTTTGTACGATGTTTTTGTGGGTCTGAAGGGCCCTGGAGTCCTGAAAGTCTGGAAATGGATTTTGTGATTTATTCCATTCTTTAAAGAGGAATTCCTGGTGTTGGAAAGATTTAGAATCATATGTACAAGAGGTTTTTGGTGGAGTTTTCAAAAATTCTTGCTTAGAAAAAATTGGTAGCTACCTTGGATTTTACAAACCATCTTACTTCTCAACCCTACACTACTTAAACTTATGAAATTGATATTCCCACGTCTGACTATTCTGCTTGGCATGACCTTTTCAGATAAATGTGGCATACTGGAAGACTTTAGTTGCTGAAGTTCCTTCAAACTAAACACTTCATTTCACTTGAAAACACCATACAGGTCAGCATAACTAGGGCTACGGTTACACTTGAAGTTTTGCCACCCAAACTGGCAGAAGGTCCACTCACAAAATATGTTTTGTCAACAGTATGTTGATAAAACTCAGCACTTTAGCCATCAGCATTCTGCCCCTTAGCCATGAGGCATACCGCTACTGTCGACAGATTTTGTTAACAAAAGAGCCAGTGGATGTGCTGGAGGGGGTCTTCTCTCGACAGACAGGGCATCCAGTCAATGGGCAGCCCAATGTGCTGGGTGCCTGTTTTGTTGAGAGAGAGCAGTCTGGGCAGTCCTGCCACTCTGTTGACAGAGCAAGGTGCTCTTCTGTTCGGCTTTTGCGTGTGGCTGCACTCTGTTGTTAGATGTTTTGTTGGAAAACCTCTTCTGAAAGAAACATCTGTTGACACATTCTTCTAGTGTAACTGTAGCCTCCATGTAATACAAGGGGTGCGTCTACACTAGCCAGCTACTTCGAAGTAGCCAGCCCAACGTCGAAATAGCACCCGTCGCATCTACACGCGCCATGTGCTATTTCGACGTTGAAATTGACGTTAGGTGGCGAGATGTCAAAGTTGCTATTCCCATCCAAAGATGGGAATAGCGCCCTACTTCGACGTTGAACGTCGAAGTAGGGTATGTGTAGACGATCTGCGTCCTGCTACTTCGAAATAGTGGGGTCCTCCATGGTGGCCATCAGCTGAGGGGTTGAGACACTCTGTCTAGCCCTTGCGGGGCTCTATGGTCCCCATGTGCAGCAACCTTAAACCACCATGGGCCCGGATTTCCTGTGGCAGGAAGCTGAGAGCGTGCAGGCAGCAGCACACACATGTGCTAGCCCTGCATGCCCTCTCTGGACTCCAACCTGAGCACCCAGTGCCATGGCATCCAGCCATCCCCCAGAGCACCCCCAGGGCTCCCCTCCTGAGGGGACCCAGGCACCCCCAGTAGGCAAGCGGGAGGCCAAAAAGAGGCGGGGCCCCTCCTGGTCAGAGGCTGAGCTCCAAGACCTGCTGGGGCTCTGGGGTAAAGAGGAGGTGCTCCACGTGATGGTGCGCAAGTGGCGGAACGCAGAAGTGTTCACCCAACTGGCTGAGGGCCTGGCTGCCTGGGGTCACCCTGCCTGCACTCCAGATCACGTCCAGAGTAAGGTGAAGGAATTGCGGCAGGGGTATGCCAGGGCCCGGGACTCGGCCAGCTGGTCTGGGGCTGCCCCCTGCCGCTTGCCTCTATTACAGGGAGCTCGGGGCCATCCTGGGCCCCCGGGACACCTCCTTCCCCCCAGCCATTCTTGACACCATGGCCGATGAGCCCCAGCAGGCCTCAGAGCCGGAGTCCAGCCCGGAGGCCAGCCCCGCACCCCGGGGCCCACCCGAGGAGCCCCCCCTTGGGACAGCGGAGGAGGGGTCCAGCAGCGAGGAGGGGGGACTCCTCATCTACCTCCCCTCCTGGAGCACCAGCTGGGTGTCCGCCCACTGGGCTTCCCCCGACCACAGCAATGGATGGTCAGGTACGTACCCCACAGAGCACACACTCATGGGCCACAGGGCGGGGACACCAGCCATGGCTGGGAGCCTCACACACCCCCAGCGGACCCCAACTCACAAACGACCAGCCACAGTATGGTCCCAGGACGGCGGCACAGCCATCAGCTCCCGTCAGCACCTGCACACATGGACAGCACTCAGCCTTAACCCCGGGGGCGGGGGACAATGCCATGGCGACAGCCAACAGGGACATCAAACCCACCAATGAGGATGGAGACCCAGCACCCAAGAGGGGGCGGGGGGGAACGGGCCACGGGCCAAGGCACTGTACTAACAACCTTCCCCTTCCTCTCTCCAGCTGCAGCATCCGATGCCCCAGGCAGCCAGACACTGTTGGTCATCCCCGACAGCCCGGCGGAGGCCAGCCACCGCCAGAGGCCGGAGACACCCCCAAGGGCAGTGGGACGGTCCTGCCACCGCCAGACTCTGGGGATGGCCCCTGTGGACCTACAGCTCCTGGTGGCTCTCCGGCGGCAGATGGAGGTGGCAGAGGAGAGACTGCAGTTTGAGCGGGAGGAGTCCACCCGGCAGTGGGAGGCATGGGAGGACTTTATGGGGGTCTGTCAGGACATAACCAGGTCGATCCGGAAGGCCGTCGCCCGGCTCCCGTCCCCCACTGCCCCCTGGGCCGCCCTCCCCGCTGCTCCACCCGAGGCCCCCCCTGCCGCACCACCTGCCACCCCACCCGCCTCGCCGCCTGCTGCCCCGCCTACCGCACCACCCGCCTCACCACCTGCAAGCTCCACAGAGCCAACTGGGGCTGAAGACTGGCCAGTGGAGGCATCCCGGCCATACTTGCTGGTCCTCCCAGCCCCCAGCTGGCCATGCCGGGACCGCGGACACCAGGGTGGGGTTACGAGCCATACCCGGCAGGGGTCGCGCTCCTCTACCCCCACCCTGGACTTATGGGCCAATGGCCGAGCCATCCACTGGGTCCCCATGTACATAATTTTCCCCCATGTATATAGTTGTCCCCCTTTTTGTATATTAGTTGCAGTTTCTGTTTTGAACAAAACAAGTTTTGAGGTTTCTGAAAAAAAAAAGGTTTTATTTTCCAAAAAGCTGGAGGCGTGTGCTTGTTGTGGGGAGTGGCATGCAGGTGTTGGGGGTGGTGTGCGGGCAGTGCGGGCTGCGTGTGTGGGGGGGTCTTCTGGGGAAGGCCAGGGAGGTGCTCAGGGGTCTCCCTGTTCAAAATGGGCTCGCAGGGCCTTGAGGACCCTTACCCCCTCATGGTGGGCCTGGCAGCTGGGTGTGGTGGCCGGCTGGGGGAAACCCGTTCTGGCATCAACCACCCACCCCTGGACGAAAGCCTCCCCCTTGCTGTCAATGATGCTGTGGAGCATGCAGCACACGCCCACAACCTGGGGGATGTTTTGGAGGCTGATGTCCTGTTGGGCAAGGAGGCACCGCCAGCGGCCCTTCAGATGGCCGAATGTCCTCTCCACCATCTGGCGGGCGTGGTTCAGGTGGGCGTTGAACCGCTCCTGGCTGGCGTTCAGGTGGCTGGTGTACAGGCTCATGAGCCAGGGCTGGAGGGGGTAGGTTGCGTCTGCCACGAGGCAGAGGGGGACGGTGGTGTCCCCCAGAGGGGGATCCCTCTGGGGGCTTTAGGTCCCCACCTCCAGCCAGCGGCACAGGCCCGAGGTCCTAAAAACATGGGCATCGTGTGTGCAGCCGGGCCAGCCCACGTACATGTCCTGGAAGTGGCCCAGACTGTCCACCATGGGCTGCAGGACCACAGAGTGGTAGCCCCTGCAGTTTATGTATCTTCCTCCACTGTGGTCCGGGGCACGGATGGGGATGTGGGGCCCATCCAGGGCCCCGAAGCAGTTCGGGAACCCCATGGAGGCTAATCCGGTGACAGCTGCGTCCAGGTCCCCGAGTCAGACGACCCTCTGGAGCAACATGATGTTAAGTGCACGGACCACCTGTGGGGAGGGAACACAGGCACCCATGAGGCTGTGCAGGGTGCCCCAGGGCCCTTACCCCAGGTCCCCCTCCCGGGCACCTCCCCGGGTACCCCACCCGCCCAGCCCCTCCCTCCCCGGTGCCTCTCCCTCCCCAGCCCCACACCCGGCCCCTCCCTCCCTCCCCAGCCCATACACGGCCCCTCCCTCCCTTCCCCACAACCCCACACCTGGCCCCGCCAGCCCCCAGTGGGTACGTGCCCGGGCCTCCTTACCTCCATGACGATGGCACCGACCATGGCCTTTCCCACTCGAAACTGATGTCCCATGGAGTGATAGCTGTCTGGAGTGGCCAGCTTCCGGACGGCTATTGCGACCCTCCTCTTGATGGGGAGGGCGCACCGCATCCAGGTGTCGTGGAGCCTCAGTGCTGGGGTGAGCCACTGGCAGAGCTCAAGAAAGTTCTGCCAGCACATGTGGATGTTCTGGAGCCAGATATCGTCGTCCCACTCCCACATGATGAGCTGCTCCCACCACTCGGAGCTGGTGGGGTAGCTCTAGAGGCGGGGGAGCAGCTGGTGAGGGAGGAAGAGGGGAGCCCAGTGGTCAGGACGTCCCCGTCTGCCTCGGGGGAGGGCTCCTCTGGCAGGAACCACTGGACGGACTCCCGGGAAGCACCTAGCAGGGTGCTTGCCCCCTGAATAACTACCTGGAGGGACTCCTCTTCCTGCTGCTGCTGCTGCTGCTGGGTGTCTATATCTGCTGTGACTTGGTCTGCAAGAGAGTGGCTACTGCTCTGCAGACCTCATGCTATGCAGGCTGGGTGTGTCTGGGAGGGTCCCTTTAAAGGAGTGGCTTGCTGATGCTCCGGAAGGGCTAGTCCAGCCTGTGACCCGGTCTGCGGGCTTTCCTGGCCCCTTATTTCAAAAGAGGGTGCATGTGTGTGTGGACGCTCTGCATTTCCTTCCGGGGCGGCTCCTTTCTACGTTCCCCATTGCTACTTTGACATTGAACGTTGATGGCACCAGCCCTGGAGGACGTGTAGATGATAAGCGTTGAAGTAGCCTATTTTGATGTTCCTACTTCGAAATAGGCTACTTCGACGTAGTGTGCTCTTGTAGACGTAGCCAAGATGAGACAAAGACATAGATTATTCAAACCAATGCCTTTTCCCCAACATGTTTTTTTTTATGTCAGCACTTACTCAGAACTAGTTTACCATGCACTGTTCAGCAAACAAAAGTCTGTCTACCAGTCTGATCCAGGGCATTGTACTGTCCAGCCATAAACTATACCCTCCACAGAACTGAACTAAATGGCTAATACTTTTCTGTTCTTTTAAAGAGACAATTGCAGTACACAAGCTGAGTACTGAAGTTGTTCAAGGATATGAGTTTTTTGTAGTTCCACCCGATTGTTTGTTCTGAACTTGTGTATACAAAAATGCGAGAAGAACCCACCATTTTAGAAAGCAGAGTCTTTTTAAGGTAACAAGTCCTGGAAATCCTTGAAAGAAGTCACCCAAATTTGCACCCTAGGCTCTAACGTTATATCAGCAATGTCAAACGAATATTTGAGACAAACTCCCTATGGATGTTGAGTTTTGAAAAGTTTCAAAAGTTGCCCATAATGAAACACTTACTCTTACATATCAGTTGTCCTAAAGCCAATGTTCAGAAGCCACAGATGTTCTGTTTTACTAAACAGCCAAAAATACAATTTAACTGGAATTTTTGGTGATCACCCTCAATGTCACAAACACTCTTCTTTGTTCTCTGCGACGTTCCCAAGGTACTCGTGGATCCCACAATATATTTCCTGTCTCTTTTGCTTTATATTAGACTCCTCCTTTTGCACATACGACAGCTTTTGATTAACTAATTTCTGAGTCCATCTCTCTCTCTCTAGCTGCATCTACACTCTGAGCTAAAATCATTTTGAATAAAATTAATTAATTAATATTGGGTTTTATCAATGTAATTTTGAGCACCCTTGCCTTCTCACAAACTCCCCACAAAATTGACTTATTGCTGCCACACACAAATTGCCAAAATTGATTGTTGCAGCAGTGTATTGTGGGAACCTATCTCACAGTTTCCTGAGTCTCATGGATTTATGGTTGTTAATGGTTCAGCATGAGAAAAACATGCCCCACAAGTGGCTGAGGGTATCTGACATTTTCCCACATTTCATTTCCTACTTCCTACATTCCCTTGCCATGTTAACCAAAGTCCCTTTTTCCAGGGGGGATCTGACTTGCCTGTATAATCTTTTTATAAGTGAAGGGAGGGGAGGGTTAGTAAGGCACTTAGGAAAGTTTAGAAAAAAAAGATTTCAGGTTTCCCAACCAACAGGTTTTCCAAAGAGGATGCAAAAGCATCAGATCTTTGGAGGCTTGTATCTGGATTTAGACCTCCTGGCAAAGAAGATCCTCAGGTCATTAACTTTGTCTGAAAGGCCCAAGAGCCAACCCAGGGCACCAAGAGGAGGGTCCCTTCTGGACTGGGCAAAAAGTTCAGACCCTGCTGGGCCTAGGATGCCTCTTACTGTAGCAGGAAATTCTTCAGATGGACCTGTCATCAAAGGGAAGTAAGTACTATCTCCGAAATGGTGAGAACCTGACCCAAGCAATCTCTGGACTGGGAGAACACCAAGGCCAGTCATAACAGCTAATGACACATATGGAGTCTAGCATGGCGTATGATGTAAGTGTGTGCTGCCATGTGCTTCAAGAGATGCAGGCATGCTTTGGTCATCATGATGAGGCACCTGGAGAACTTACCAATGAAGTCTGCTAGGATTTTGAACCTCTCGATTGGGAGGAATGTACTGGCAGCTGTGGCATTGAGTACTCCCAATGAATTCTATCTTTGGCACCAGTACTAACATGGGTTTCTTGTCATTCACCAACAGACTTGAAGCACAGTATGTGAATGGCGGGAATGCTGTGTACTCCTGAACTTGGGATCTGGAGCTGCCCTTGACCATCCAGTCATCGAGGTATGGGTAGATCTAGATATCCCAAATCTGAGGTAAGCTGCCACCATACAGAAGTACAAGGACTAATTTATCTTTAAACTCTCAAGAGAGAGATCTTGTAGTCGTTGTGGATAGTTCTGTGACAACACGCACTCAATGTGCAGCAGCAGGCAAAAAAGCAAACAGAATATCAGGAATCACTTAAAAAGAGATACAGAATAAGACAAAGAATATCTTATTGCCTCTGTATAAATCCATGGTATGCCCACATCTTGAGTATTGCTTACACATGGAGTTGCCTAATCTCAAAAATGATATATTGGCATTAGAAAAGGTTCAGAATAGGCCAACAAAAGTGATTAGGAGTTTGGAAAGTGTGCCATATGAAGAGAAGTTAAAAAGCCTGGGACTTTTCATCTTAGAAAAGAGGAGACTAAGGAGGGATATGATAGAAGTCTATAAAGTCATGATAGGTGTGGAAAAAGTGAATAAGGAAAATTTATTTACTTGTACCTACAGAATAAGAACAAGGGGTCACCAAATGAAATTGATGGGTACCAGGTTTAAAACTTACAAGAGGAAGTTTTTCTTCAGACAGCATAGGATAGGCCTTTCCAACTCCTTTCCAGACGATGTTGCGAAGACCAGGACTTTAACAGGGTTCAAAAAAGAACTAAAATAAATTCATGGAGGTTAGGTCCATCAATGCCTATTAGTCAGGATGGGTAGGAATGGTGACCTTAAACTCTATTTGTCAAAGTTTGGACATGGTTGAGAGGAGAGGGATCACTCAATGGCTACGTATTCTGTTCACTCCCGCTGGGGCATCTGGCATTGGCCACTATCGCAAGACAGGATATTGGGCTAGATGGGCCTTTGGTCTAACCCACTTTAGCCATTCTTAAGTTCATCCACCAACATGCACTTTGTGAACATCCTGGGTGCTTTCAACATGCCAAATGGAGGGACTGTGAATTGAAGCGTTATTGACCTACCATCATTCACAGGAAGCATCATCTGTGGCCCATGAAGCATGTGGAGGTACGCCTTCTGGAAAGTGAAGGCAGTGTAGCAGTCTCCAGGATTCAGGGAGGTAATGATCAATCTCAGAGGGTCTATCTGGAACTTCCTAAGCCTTGCTAAAGAACAATTCAGGTCTTGCAGGCCCAGAATGTGACTGCGACCCCTATTAGCTTTGAGTATCAGGAAATAGTAGACATAAAACCCCATTCCTGTGTTCCATACGGACTGCTTCCACTGCCCCCAGTCTTAGGAGTGCTTGCACTTCCTTTCTGAGATGAAGCTTGTGAGAGGGCTGGAGAAGGAGGATAAGTAGGAGGAGTAGAAAGTAACAGGAGGAGAAAATCTCAGGAGATGACATTGAATGGTCTGATGTTATCAATGCCCATTCCAGGAAAACATGGAAAAGGCAGTTGGGGAAGGGAGGGAGGTTTGGATGTTCAGTGCAGACAGGGACGTCGCACAAACCCCCGAGCTTCCCATCCAAATGGCACTTGTTAGTTTGCCTTTGGAAGTGGAAGGCTGGCTAAGGCTAGTGAGAATAGCACTTTTTGTAGTGCCCATAATTTGTATGGAGAGGATCTTGACTGTGGTGGCTTTACTGGCTCTGACCCTGCTGGGGCTTGAACTTTGTGTGGACTGAGGCCATGACACAGAGTCCAATCATCTTCAATGTCATTCATGAGTACTTGAGGCCATGAAGCTTAGTATCTGTCTAGTTTGAAAACTGGGCCTATGTAGGAGGCAGGAGGCACTAAATGGGCAGCAATCACGACACGGTGCTCTTCAGCAAGGTAACATATGTTAAATTTATTGACTTTCACCTGGGTGAGAATAACTAAAGTTGAGTAACTTACTATATCGTGTGCACTGCCTGAAAACTGAAGTCAGGAATAGAATATGCAATGGGTGCATAGGAAAAGCCATTGAAGGTATGAAATGTTCATTCTACCACCAATGGCAGAAGAATGGGCATTTCTGAACAGTTGACCACTTACATTTTAAAACCAGCTTTATTTATTTGTAATTATCACTGTTACAGTTGCTTTCTGTTCCTGTCATTACTTCAACTTGTTAATCAGGATCCACCCCTCCCAAAAGGGCGAGATCCTTCCAAATGGTAAGACACTACATGTAAGCTGAACTATACAGTTCCTTACGACTGATGACATATGGCACCATATAGGGCATCTTACCCAGGCACAAATCACTACATAGCCAGAAGTGCCTGGGTAGCTTTCACTATAAAGTTCGTCATGCCTGTTCGGCGAGAATCCTAAAGTTAGGCAGCAGGGTTTTAAGCCATAAAACATAAGCAAAAGCAAAAAAAAAAAAAAACCACACACACACAAAGAAAAACATAAAATGCATAAAAATGACTGTTCACACTCTTCATCATTTTCATTTATTTCATAGGAAAATGCAGAAAAAAAGAGAGGAGATGAAATACTGGTAAGATCCAACATCCGGACAAAATAAGTCCCTCATTCTGCATTGTCTGAAGATTACTTCACTGTAGTCAGGGCTGCTGTGATGATGTAATGAAATCGTTTGACTATCAAGATGATTTTGAAGCCTTGGTTGGTCTTGCTGTGAAGAAGTAATTGATCCAAAGCCAAATGAAGCAAGACAATGTCTGGGGTACAGAGGTTGACCTCTTAATGCTTTGCAGTTCTCCAAACTCCCATAGATGTCTATTATCAGTCATCAGGAACACTGAAACATCAGAAGCCAAGAAGCCTCTAGGGGTTCCATGTCAGTCCCAATCCTGAATAAAGGAGGAGTGTTGGTCATATGAGTGATGAAGTGCTGATCATGAAACAACAATACAAATGAAATCTGATGGCAATAAGACTAATTGATAAAAGGTGCCAGCTTGAACGTCACCCAGATAAACAAACTCCATGGAACCAATTGAGCAATCAGGGTTGTGCTGGTAAGTTAAATACTGAAAGAAAATTACAACTGACACATATGCTATCAATTGGAATGTGCAATGTTTGAACACTGTGGGGGACTGGAAAGTTAGACTTGCTTCAAAAGGAGATGGAGAGAAGCTACTGTGATGTGCTTGGACTGGCAGAGATGCATTGGATGGCATCAGGAGAACTGTGTGGTTGCAAAGTCGTTTGGTCAGAGAACGAAAGGAAGCATGAGGCAGGAGTCGGATTCCTTCTTCACAAAAGATCTAGAGGAGCATTGCTAGGATACAAACTGGTGAGTGCAAGAACAATGGTAGCGAGATTCAAAGCAAAACTGTTCAACAACTTGGTCGTTCAGGTGTATGCACCCACACCAGAACGTATGGAGGAAAAGAATGAGCTATTCTCTAAAGACTTGACAAAGACACTGAAGGAAATACTGAAGGGAAATGTGTTGATCATAGGAGGAGATTGGAATTTGAAGGTCAGAACAGACAACAAAGGTTGGGAGAGAGTCATGGGAAGGTTTGGATATGGAGAAAGAAACTAATGAGGCAAGAAACTGCTAGAGTCTGCTATGGAGCATGAAGTGGTGATTTGCAACATTAGATTCCAACAAAAGGACTGTAGGAAGTGGACATGGCAATTGAATGATGGGAAGCCCAGGAACATAATAGATATGATCTGGATAAGAAGAAGATGGGTAACATTAGTACTGCAGTGCTGAACTTTCTTAGGAGTGGATTTAGACTCAGACCAGAGTCTAGTGATCGCAAAGACCAAAATGAAACTCAAGTGAAAGTTGAAGACGTAATTTAAGAAGAGATGTGGCGAGGCTAGGTTAGGAAGAAATAGGTCATGCATATGTATCAGCACTCGAAGAGAAGATTAGGAATGCGGGCACTTAGAAAGATAGCCACAGCAATGGAAAAGGCAATTGAGCAGACTGTTCCAGAAGATGAGAAGATCAATAAGAAGTGGATTATGCACGAGACACTGAAGCTGATGCAAGAGAAGAGAGTGTTGAAGATCAGAAGGATGTTTCTATGAAGGTGGACTCAGCAAAAGCGTTTTTATATTAAAGTGAGTTGAATCTGTGCGGGACCCTACAGTATTGTACAAACTCCCATTCTTTCCAGAGTAGACCTCCTTGCAATCTGCTTTCCTACGCTCCACATTGTAGAGGGCAGGTGATTATGGCTCTTGGCCCCTGGGTCACCCTGGCCTCCCTGATGGTGATGGGGTCTATACTTGCCAACAACTGGTTCAATGCCCATGCCTGATCCTGTCTCCACTTGCTGCCCTCCCACAGCTGCTGCTTCAGCAGGTCATTTTGCCACCAGAGGGCAGGTGTGTGTGCTCACAGGAGGTGTGGTGCTATCCCTCTAGGGTGCTGCTCTCAAGCTGGCTGGCTCTGGTACCAGGATGGGGCTGGCTAGCTCTGGCAGCATAGTGGGGTCTGGACCAGCACTCAGATGGTACAGCTGTAAAGAGACTGGGGGAGACATTGAGTCTTTTCCACAGCACAGCCCCCAAAACCCTGCCCATCACCCCACGGTGAGTAGCAACCCTCACTCCCAGGCCATGGAATGGCCTGTCCCAGGAGTGCAGGCCTGTGCCCCTGCATGATGGACCCCGCCTCAGGGGGACCCCTTGGTGTCTCAGCTACCAGGCTGACCACTGCAGCCACCACCACTGCCTCACATGATGGGCTTGCAGCCCAGGGTGGATGTCCAGCCACAGAGGGGTCCTGGCTCATGTGGTGAGTGAGACAGGTGCAGCCTGGCCCTCCCTGCATACTCCCCAACCATGCAGCCCATGTGCTGTATGCAGGGGATGCATGCTGACTGGAATCTTCAGATATGTCTGTATGCCAGGGGCGCACTCTCCAGGGTGTGTCTGGGGTTGGGCCAGGACCCCTGCAGCTGGCCTGCTTGGAGCCATGGCAGGCAGCCCTCCCCAGAGCCTGGGGTGTGCATTGTGTGGTGTATTTACTGGATGAGTCCCTGAAGAGATCCAGTGAGGCCTGGCTTGATGAAGCCAAAACCAAGATGATCACCAAGATGCCCTCTGTGAACTGCAGGTGCAACATTAGCTCTGCCTGTGGCATGGTCCCATGTTGGTCCCTCTCCAGCTGTGGCTCTGGCTCCAGGGGCAGTGGGCTAGCGTCCTCTACAGTGTCCACAGGGTTGGTGGAAGAGAAGCTGTCCTTGGCCTGCAGCAAGCTGTGCAGTTCCTTATGAGAGGGGCAGGTCACAGGAGCTGCCCTGGTGTCAGGGCTGCATCACATGTGCTGGCATGCCCATGCCACCGCTCTTTAACCTTGGCCCAGACCTGCTTCGTGGTCTGGGCAGGGTGGCCACAGTCCTGGAGGCTCCTGTCCAGGCAGGCATAACCAGGGGCATGCCGCCTCTTAGCTGTGGGGGTCCCAGATCAGCTCCTCATCAGCCCAGAGTGTTAGACAGAGGATCAGAGTATCTTAATTTTTAATAACTGTCAGAATTGCTGCATTGTTTTGGACATAAAGTTTGTCCTCTGATCTGTTAGGATTTGCTGAGGGACTCAGACTTGAGCAGAGATGTTCATGAGCTCAGACACCACTTGGTACTCATGGAATGTAACAGCATGGCTTTGGGGTGCTGCGTTGCATAGTCAACTATGAGGAGGATGAACCAATACCCAGCTGCTCTCTTCCCCAGTGGGCCAACTATGTCCACTACAATGGTATACTCATGAGCAGGAGGAGACAAATTAGTGGGGCTTTCTCCACCACCTGAGTTGCCGTGAGCTGGCACTCTGGGCAGGAGGCACAGAAGTCTGCCTCCTCCCTGGGCTCCTGGGCCAAAAGAAGCGGGACAGGATCTGAGTCTTTTCCCTTCCAAGGTGTCCTGCCAGGGGAATGACATGGGCAAGCCACATGACCTCCCTCTGATACAGTTGAGGCAACAAGAGCTGCTGGAGCACTTCTTTTTTGGCAGGTTCTTATCTACACTGTACAGGCCATATCCCGAAATTACAAAATGGGGGACCCATTCCACTTGATTGGGCCTATGGGCTCCCATTTCCTGTGGACACCTGGTCATATGCTCTGCTCAGGGCCTCATCAGCTCATTGCTACTCACCACATGGGTGGCAGGAGGTGGAGCAGCATTACACCATGCCGCTCTCCTGGCCCACTGCACCAAGCTTCTCCACAGTGGCAGAAAGTGGTGAACTCTGGTGCCAAGGAACTCCACTTCCTGCCTACATGAAGAAGTGGGATGCAGAAGCAGGCCAGTAGTGGGTCAGAGGGCAGAGTGGGCTGCTGAGTGCCTGCTGTCCACATGGTGAGTTAGCGTGGGGGTGATACCTGCTGCCTCTCTGAGTGCGGCCCTCAGCCTCCAGTAACTCCCTGTTCCTCCATTCTGGAAAGTAGAAGTGGCCACTGTGGGGTCCCCAAAAGTGCAGGGTCAAGGGCAGCCACCCCACCTCGTCCTATGGATGGGATGACTCCCTAATGTATATTGGCTTACCTGGAAATTCCAGTGGAGGATGCTGGAGAAGATATGCAAACTAGGCATCATGCAATGCTCAGTACTCAGAAGACAGCTTAGGCAAATGAATGAAGGCTTGTTGAAACCAGCAAGGGACCTGTGGCAACGTCTGCTTCTGTGGTGCCACCTCAAAAAGGTGGATTGATGCTAACAAGTCACCATCAAGTGGCATAAATATTTTTACAGTCATCCCAAGACAAGAAGCATTGGTGACTGCAGCTGTGCTTGAGCAAACTATGTAGCAGTACCATCCAGACTGGAGCCATGGAACAAAGAAGAAGTTCAACCTGTTTGTCAGCCAACTTTAAGATGTGCTTATCAAAGTGCCAGTTGCTTTGGGCTGCACATGATGTCCTGAAGTAGAACTGGTGTCAGGATTTTGCTTGGTGGTTGTTGTTGTTGTTGTTGTTGTTGCTTGGACAGCCTGCTGCAGGAGCAGAGAGGTAGCAACACAACTGTCACACGTATCTCCTGATAGGCAGACATGCCTATGTGTTAAATGTGAACTGTGACCAGCAGGACTGATAGCCACTGCAGGCCCTGGGCAAGGTAGGAGTGAGGCTTGGCTCTGTGCCCCCAGAAGGGGCAGTGCCAAAGGCAGAAGGGGTGGGTCCTAGGGCTTTCAGCCCTTTAGCATGGCTTTGACTGCAGCACTGCCTCCCACCCCCGTACGGCTGCACAGAGCAGTAAAGCAACATTGCTATGGGATTTCAAAGAGGCCCAGAGCTCCAGCCACTGCTGCAGCTAAATTTGGGGCCCCAGGGTAATTCCACCTTTTGCCCCAGCTGCCATGCCTGACTGGATGCACAGGGATTGTTAGCTATCTCTGTACAGGCCAAATGCAGGAACAGGAGGTACTCTGTGTAGCTAGGGTCTCCCTGCTTTGGATTGCTTCCATCTGTTTCTAGTACTTGCTGGAGATCTTCTGCTAATCTGAGCATGCCTTCCTTCTGACATCGGGTTTACCCTCTTGCTTTTCTCACACTCTGACTTTCTTATGCTGAAACCAGATTTACCCCCGCATATATCCCCAGCTCCTGTTCTGGCCACTAGGTCCAGTCATGAATCCATCCTTCAAACACTGCCACCTCTTAAATAAGAACAAAAATGAAGCCTTTGATGCTTGATAGGACTCAAGGGCCATTTTAAGTCACTTTGCGATATAAATGCCAGACACACCAACAAAGTAATATGTAGGCCTCAGAATTATGCGAGACAGTGATACGCTTCCTCTTATTATTACATCTGAAAAAGATCAACACAACCTCTAAGGCACAGAGACATCTTTTTGTTTTCCTTTCATTCTTCACCACAACCTTGATTCAGTGGTTTTGATCTCGTGCTGCAGAGCTCCTTGAAATATCAAGATCTACCTCCTCCTCCTCTTTGGGAATCATCCATTTTACTTACAGGAGGGGGCCAGGAAGAAACTAACTCGAGGCCATTAGGTTGAGGAAATAATAGACAAGGCTCACTATTCCTTCCTATTAGCTGTGTTTCGATTTTGGCTGTGCTCCCACAGAATTACATTTTTCCCACCTGTTGTATTCCACCACCAGGCATAAAGACAACTGCACTGGGTGGAGTCCTGCCCAGCAGTCTTTTCTGAGACACCAAGATTTACATCACTAAAAGGATCACAATGCATGTTCTCGGCCCCTGATCAGAGGAATAGAGTAGGTTAAGAGGAAGCATGTTATGTTGAAGGCATGACCCCCTTCCATACCCCATCACAGAGGTGGAAAGTAGCAAAGGGCTATGATATCAGTAAAGTAAATACTGAGGAATTAAGAAATTAAGTACCTTTGGCCAGGTGATTTCTAGGTTCCTATGCCTTACTGTGCCCCCTGTCACCATTCATGGTCGTTAGCTCCAAGCCCTTCTTAGCTGCACTCACATTCAGTTACCCTGATATGCTTTCAAATTCATGCTCTGCCAGTCCCGGTGGTACCCTAGCCAAGTACATTATTGTTCTGGATAAGGATTTTTTATATTTTGGTTTCAACTTCAGTATTAAGATATGCATTTTTTACTTCAGAGCTTGAGTTCTTGTTTTTGACTCTAGTTTATTCATGTAAAGTGTACTGTGATGAAATACCGCCTAATATTTTTGCTGTGTATTTCCATAATTCTATATTTTTGCAAATATACTGCCTCCTAGCCTATATTTAAAGTGTCATGAGAAGAATGTTCATGTAATGAATATTTGTGTGGTTGTTTATTGCTAAATCAAATACACTCCCCAAGGGGCTAAAGGACATGGACATATACTAGCATCAGAGAACTTCAAGTCAGTACATATGAATAGTACTAACAGATTTTACTGGTTGCCAGGAATTTCTTTCGCAATGAGATTTACAGAAATAAGCTCTTCCTCATGCCAAAAATCAAAGTCCTGTGTGTCCTGATCAATGACTAATAAACAGTAAACCTCACACAATATTAACTTCCACTGCAATGGGATCTCTCAGGCTTCCGGAGCTCCTCTCACCACAGCCCAACTGGCAGCCAGTTTATATAAGTGACACAAATATAAAGGTTATTGTAAACACCACCCAAATGTTTGTTCCAGGCTTGATGAATAGATCAACCCACAGTAAACGTCTAGCATAGCTATAACCTCTGTGTTCTGTTCGCTGCACCTGCCAGCCAAGCTGCCTCCTCATGGTGCTTCATTTGAGAAGGGAAGAGGACAAGAGGCCATGTACGTGTGCCATAAAAATCCTACAGTCTTCATTGTGGGTGTATGTGTGACCCAGTTAATCAAAAATTATGTGCAAAAGAATGGGTTGGTTAAACAGTTGGAAAATCATGTGAAGGGAGACCTTTATATAATGAGAGCCCTTCTTAACATGCGTACAACTTGTACTGTGTTTCTGTCGAGTTTGCATCTGTTATCTCTGGAATTTGATGTTGCAAGAGAAGGCAGGGGAGAGTTAACAGGAGAGGCTAGAAAGAAAGGTCAGTCTTCATTTGCTGAGGATAGGAGCCAGAGAACAGCAGAACTCCATATCAGGCATTAAAAGTGCTAAGTGTATTTTATCCAGCATGAAGATGAATTTGCTGAGATGTATCATCATCCAGATACTGTGGACATCCTATGCTTCTGGACAAGGTAATTAATGAATGAATTAAAGAATCAGGATCCTCATTCCCAGTTTACCAGGTAACACAGTGACTCACAGACCATGGTGAATAGAGGAATTGGTGACAAATAGAGGAGAGTGATAGAGAAAAGGAAGGTTAGTTAGAAAGCCTTACTTCTGTATTGTTCTAGAGACTATTTCCATGTGTCTAATGAAAGAAAGTGTAGTGCATTGCTGAAAAAGTTTCAGAGGGATTCAGAGTGCCAAAGTATGTTCCTAGTAGTTCTCTGTGTATTATCACTGGAATCTTGACAGCCGGCGAAGTTTACTAAGGTAAATTTACTAAGGTAAATTTTGTAATATTATGCTGATTGTAGAAGTTATGGGGTATGGGCCTGATATAAAGTAAATATGGGGAGAGCTGCCTTAAAGACACCAATAAATAGTGGTTTGAGCTCTATGGAGAAGGGTACATTTTAATTTTTAACTCTAGACTTGTTGAATTCTTTACCATAGAAATAGCCCAGAGAAGGCTGACTTTCCAAGAGATGTGGAGGGTTGCAAGCAATTAGTATCTTTCATACACTAAAGGGATCACTTGACACATAACTGTTAATGTGGGACAGGGTGGTTTTGCTCAGATAATCCACAATAATTGAACAGCTGAGTACTTTAAAACCTTTTGGAAGATGTACGCTTCTTTGGGCATGCATATCTGGATAACTGAATTCCATATACAGTGTCCACTTAGATCTGCAGGATGCAAGCACCCTGTGTTATCAGTTGTTTAAAATTTCCTTGGCTCAAATAATTATTTTGTATATTAGCATTAATTCCTCAGTAAGAATCAAGCGTGTGGAGCAGTTCTGAGTAGAGATTACCCCAGTGGGCAAGGGTTCTAGACAGGCCTTATAATAAGAGGAGCAACACATGGGGGTGTGTGAAAAATACAAGTAAGGAAGAACAAAGATAACTACAACATCATTGATTAGTTGCTTAGGTGAGTGATTCATGCATTTGAAGACTACGTGATTTAAAAAAATAATTATGTTGTTTGAAAGTGCTGAAATCCCCGAAGAATGTAGATGCGCAGTACACATTGCAATTAATACTAATTCTCCTTCATCTTCTAGGCATCTTTGAATACCTTTGTCATAATCGAATTGGTTAACATTTCAGCAGACCTCAGGATTTTTCTTTCACTGGAGCTAGATCTTCTAGCATTTGTGGGTGTTGGATCCAGTATAATTAAGGGATTTCTTTTTCTAAAAGACTAAGCAAACTGTAGTTGGGAACACTGGTGAATTGACCTCTAGACTCTCAGTACATCTAAAATCAACTTTCAAAATCATATAAAACAAGCCACATGTAGCTATTATGTAGCTATTAGTAGAACTATATTGAAAGAGCATGTTTAATCTTAATTTACAAGACTGAAGTAGATTCTGCCATGATAAGCTCATTATAAATGCTTAAATCAACGAGTTTACATTAGACGGTATTGTTTTCAAGTATTTAGTGGTTTTATTCAGATTCGGTTGGGGAGGGTTGTGATATTTGGACATTCACCTCCTGTTGGTAATGGAGATATGATACTATTTCCCAAAGGCTCCGTCTACACTACAAAAATAATTTAGAAGTTGCTTACTTCAAAGTACAACTTTGAAGTAAGCAACTTCAAAGGAGAGCATATACACACACCCTACTTTGAAGTTAAACATCGAAGTAGGGAACTACTCCATTCTCAGGAATGGAATAAGGACTTTGAAGTTGGTCTCCCTTCAAAGTAAGGGAAAATGTGCGTAGACTCTCTGCTAGCTACTTCAATGGAGTGCCTCACTTCAAAGTTAACTTCGAAGTTAGTTCCTAGCATAGACACACCCAAAAAGAGGCTTCTTTCAGGCTCTTTTGTACAGTACAAAAGCCAAAAGTTTTACTTAATGAAGGGGCAAAATGAATCCTTCTGCATCAATGGAAACTGGACAGAAACTCCAATTTGTGAGGGTAAGATGATCTTTTGTACATCAAATCCCATGGTTTTCTTTTCAGTGTTTCTAACACTAAGTATAACTGGCAGTAGGTAAAAGTAAATCATTCAAATATAATTTTTGTTGTCACATTATGTAGTACCAATATTTTGAACTTTGAAATGCAGAGATTTTGCTTTTAGAAATCTAATTATTTCTCATGACAGTTCAAAATCTACTGAACTTCTTGTTGCGAAAGGTATTTCCTTGAAATTCAACATATAGTGAACATTGCCTGACATTTCAAGACATAAAATTCGAAACTAATAAAAGCAAATACTTTTTCACCACACACACAGGAACTCATTGCCATAGGAAGTGACTGAGGCCAAGAAGTCAGCAAGAATCCAAAAAGGATTCAAAATTGATATGGCTTTTTCAATAATATAATAATTAAGAAGAGTAAAATAATTGGAAATAATATACAACCTCATGTTGCAGGTTTAAATCAGTCTGTAATGATGAGAGATCAAGCTAAGATTTAACAAGATGTGTGTGTGTGTAGTGGTGGGGAGGGCAGATACCACCTTTGTCTGTTTCTTCGCATCAAATGGCAATACTTTGTCACAAATAAGGAGTAATTAAATTACAATGCCTTGGATATTTTGGTCTGGGAGAAAAATGAACAAACAAAAAAGAGAAGAATTTCATGGTTTTCTATTTGCGAAAGACTGAAAAAATATCACTATCAAAAGTGTGCATTGCACAGAAAGCACTTGTGAAGTAAATTACCTTGTCTTCATTTAAGAGGGCTTCATTGCTTTAGTTGTCGGGGAAAGAAATGTTGACTAGATCAGAGTAGAATAGCCACATTTATTGCCCTAATGTAAAATTGCTAAAACTAGTAAAAGTGCAGCATATATTGGAAAAAAATAGCTTCTGATGGAGAAGTCAGACTAGATGCATTTAAGGTCAAATGAGCTTGCTTGCAAATACAAAGTTCAAAGGTGCAGTAGACCCTATGAATCTAGCAGAGTTGCTTCTCCATTCATTTATGATCTGTAGAAAGAGTTGGCAAGACAGTGGGTTAGTGGGAGCAAAAGGTAGAAATTCTTTGCTTGTTAAAGTTCTCAGTAAAGTTCTTTAGAAGAATCTATCAAGGAAAACAAATATTTAGACTAAGAAATAAAATACTGTATAAGTTGAAAACTTTCTCAGCCAATGCTTAGTGGGGCTGAGCAGACTGAAGGGTATTCAGATACCTTTCTCTCTCTCCTGAAGTGGGGCCACAAGTTGATAGTGGGGAAGAGGGGAAACACATGGTTAACTAAAAGCAGCATAAGGGCTGTTTTAAGTTGCGCTGACTGATGAAGTCAAATAGGAAATGTTCTATTCATTAAGATCTGGGGGAATGCTGTGAATTATAGCCCTATCCCATTGGTTCCAGGACTGACAACCACTGAATCTTCACCAATCCCAGTTAGAGTTAGTGTAAACGTTCTTTTGGATCACTCCAGTGGTGCAAGAGGACCTTAACAAGGGCTAAGGATATGGCCGCTAGTGTTTAATTGGAGTTGACTGAGACAGGTGAGAAGTTAAGTTAGTTCATGAAAAACATTTCAGTATGCCAGGTCCAAATTTAGAGCATAACGTGTAACAAGGATACCAGATGAGAAACACAAATATTGAGTTGTGCTAGACTTTTCCCTAGGCTTGTCCAGAGTATGATATTAAATTAAATGTAATTAAATTAATTTAAATTAAATTTATTTATGTGAAGAAATGCTTATATCACAATAACCACTACTACACCTGGTACTGGAAAATGCTCCAGATGAACATAAGTGCTCCTCTACCTTCTTATCCAGCCTCCTACAGAGTGTATAGAAACAGTCTAATTAAGATGCGTCAACATGCCTGAGCTTTTCTAGATCATGGAGTTCAATATAACTCCATATATGGAGTTCAACACAACCCATAAAAAGTACTTTCAATATTCTAACCCACAACCCTTCTTTCCACATTATATTTACAGTAACTAACTGAAATCAGGAACTGAGACCTGGATGAGAAGAAAAATCTGATGCAAGCGAAATATGAATTTTAAAATATAGCAAGATTGGGCTTTTAGTTTCTCGAAGGTTCGAATTTTACAGCTGTTGTTGGGGCAGGGAACAGTGATATTAGCATTTTTACTCTGAGTACCTAATATGATAATATATTACAATTATTGTGTATCTCAGTGCTCTGTGTTTATTTTAGATGTGTTAGGAAGGTGCACCCACTCCCCACCTGTAGCCAGACAAAGTCTCCCCCTTACAAGCCAGCTTGCTCGCTGCCCCCCCCCCACTGAGGAGCACACAGGGCACGGATACGGCTGCTGACAGCACAGTCTTTGATGCCCTCATTGAGGCCCAGATGTGCTAGCTTATCGTGACCCTGAGAAGCAGAAAGTACAGATAAAAGGCTAACAGGCCAAACTGTCAACTGGGGGGGGGGGCCCTCAGGAAATCACCCCAGCTGGCATTGATGGATTTGATACACACACACACATACCATCCCAGAAGAGGCAGTCCCCGCCCACACAAAAGGAATGTCCTGTACTCCTAAATTGCTTATCTCCTGTCCTACAAGTGCAAATTAAGTAAGAATTGCCCTTGTAACAAACTGGCGTCACAAAGACAGACCAGTATGATCTGGCACCTTAGATAAGAAAGAGAATACGTAACCAAAAAGGGTTATAAAAGGTGGGCCCAGCAGAACTCTAACTTTGAGTGCATTCCACCAACTACCTGCTGGTCGGGTCGGGTGATTGCCTCCCGAGGTTCGCAAGTGGGGACGCCCTACCTCGTATTCGTCTTTCCGCAGAATTGAGTGACCGATCTGGCTTGGCTACGCTGGTATCGAGAGACTCAGAGAGGGTAAGATATACCTATGCTAGGTCTCCTTTTTTTGTGCACAGCTAAAGAATTAGAGCTCTGTAACTAGACTTCATTGTATCAAGATATCATTGTGTTAGATGGTAACAGATATCTTTGTATTGGATTGTAACGTAACTTGTTAACACCTGTACTTTGCTAGCATATAAGAAGTAGACAATAGCCTTTTGTAACCGCACGCTTATAACTGTAGCTTAAATAAACTTGTAACTAGTTAAGATCTAAGCCTGACTGCTGTTAACCCTTTTGTCACTGCAACACAGCCAGCATAACAAAAAGAACTTTAACTGTTTGGTTACCACAGCCTGGCCATAGGTGAGAGTTCTAGGAGCTCCCTGCTCTAACAGGAAAAACCTGGGTTGTTTAGGACCCAGGGGAATCCATCACCCTGTTTTGGCTGCTTGCAGCGACGAGCTCCCTGCTCTCGCAGTTTTAAACTCGGATGATAACAAGGGCATAGTTGGTACCTCACCGTACATTACCCGGCCACCGGCTAACACCACCCCATCTCCGTGTGCACCTTCTATTCAAAATGGAGACATTAGTTCTGACCAGCTGCCAATATATGCAGCAGCTTCTTCAGTGAAATACACTGTTTTCATGGAATGACAGGATCCATAACTATCACATTTCACTTAGGAAAATGGACACAGGGTGCATATAAAATTATCTTTGTGGCATGAAAAGGATCATGGTGACTGCACAAGTTACATGGCTTCGTAAGTGTCTGTTCAATTTTCCCCTGTACTATATTTGCATAGCCAAAAAGCCTGCATATGTAAATAGACCAAACAATTTAACATTCACCTTATTTAATTCAGTTTTCTTAGCACATGGAAGAAACGTAAAATGACAAATTCTGAATGCTGATTTAGAAGCCTGATGGAAGTGACTTTAAAAATAAGTTTCAGAAAGCAGTATGTGTCTAGGCATAGTTATGGGACAACATTCAATGCTATTCAGTATGAATACACAGCATTTCCTTCTAATTCAGTGTCACATAATAGTATAGTTAAAGATCCATTAAATCTCATAGACATATTAATGAAATATTATAAATATATAATAATGAACTGAATTAGGTATGTAAGAGCCTAGATATTCATTGAAACCTCAAGCTAAAAGGCTGGCCAGGATTTCCTTTATTAACTCAAGCCATTGAGGGTGAAAGGGGAAAAAAATCCATAGAAATTTGATGAGATGTCTTGTGAATGCAGATTTTCTATTCAGCACTTTCTGACACAAGTACTGCTTCTAACCACTGCTTCAGAGTTAATTGGAACATGATTAAACATACATACATGCTGAAGGGTTGACTAGATCAGTGTCCGAAGGCAACAGTGAGGCACCACCACTCTAAAATTACAATGAAATCTTATGGTGTAGTGTTTCAGAATACGTTCAGCAACATATTTTAAAATCAGTCATCAAGGAACATGAGTTCAATAACCATAACATGCTCATATAATAAAGCAAATTCTATAGGACTAAACAAATTTCCAACATATTAAATAATCTTTCATTAGTTTTTCAAGAGAAGTGCAGCGTTCCCAGAAGTTATGAGGAAAAACACTCTGGAAAAAAGATGGAAAGGTATAGATAGAATTGTTTCGACTGCTGAGCACTTTATAGAATTTTGTTATAACTGAGCCCTGCATTTAGATTACAATGTTAAGAAGGGAAAATACGTTATGGGGGAGCCATCTGACTAAAATATTTGTTAGATGTTATTGAAAAGTCTGGGATTTAAAAAAGAATGTTTTTTATCGAGGATGTGAGTGACGTATGAATAAATTAAGGTGATAGCTAAACCAAGTCAACCACACCAGAGCACCAGGCTATGCCACAAACAAGCCTTTCCCAATGCTCCCAGGATTTTACCCCGTGACCCTGCTCGTTGTACACGGTGGATCTAGTCGCAACGGGGTTTTCAGGGTGTGTGACTAGTGCCACTGCAAGCTATGTGTTTGCCCAAGGAAGAACGACAGACAAGTTATTAAAGTTTAAAAAAGTCAACAGGGATTTATTTAAGGAAATAGAAGGTATGGCTTATCACTGAAACTAACCTAACAATTACAAATCTAAATTAGCCCTCGCCTTTCTAGTCCTAGCACAGGATTTTAATGCCTATTAGGCTAATAGCCCTCAAGCAATGGAACAACATAACCAAAGCAATACTATCTAGCCCCTTCTATTACTTACTGTGCACTTCGGGGCGACCATGCTATTCTTCTTCGCGTGCTGTAAAAATGGAAATGATTAATACAGAGCTATATATTTTATTTATTTATTTATTCCTGGCTCTTCCTAAGGTTCGCCAGGTCGCTCAACCCTTGGCCAAACTACCTTGGGGAGCAGATTTTACTAAGTAGGGAAATTTACCTATGCTAAGCTAAGCTTATTCCCTTTATTTAAATGGGTTGCCCTGCTGGCCAAACAGGGGAGAGCCCAATTTATGCGGGGTTTGCCTACAAAGAGGTTATTCCCTCTAAATTACCCAAAAGGGTTACAAAGAATACCAGGGTTTTGCCTTTATTGGGTTATCCCTGGCCGCTCTACCCTCCTAAATAGGGGGGAGCTTATAGCTCTGATATCTATAACAATATTAATAATCCTATCTAATCTTCTATATGCATGCGATAGTTTTAGGCTAGGCCAATAAGATTGGCCTCCTGTGCTTTTCAATAGTAGACTAGAAAGCGGGGGTTACAAAATTTAAGACGCAAACTGTGGAATCTGGGGCAGTCCCAGTCCACTGCCTAAACCAGTACTGTATACTCGGATTCTCTAAGTACAAAGCAACAGTAATACACTGTAAACTTAAGAACTGCAATTAGAAACAGTAAACATAACAAGAAAAAGACTAAACCTACATCCATATTAACATAAGTAACAACATGCAAATACACAACATAGGCAATAGAATAGACACATCCAGTTGCTCATGCTGGTATAGGACCTTTAGATGGTAAATACCTCCTTTCTCCCACTGTGGCGTCCGGGGGCCGGGCCCGCAGGTCTCTTCAGAGGCTGGGAAGGTATGACGCTCACGGCGCGCTTTTACGGCTGCCGCGGATAGGCCAGACAGGAAAGAAAAAGGAGGAGGAAGGAAGACCAGGAGGAAAAAGACCGGCTTGGTACACAAAAAACCTCCTGGATTTTAGAACGACCTTGGTTGTCAGTCACCGGCCTAGGCTTGGGTCGGTGACTGGAAGGGCAGGGTCGCTGCTGTGGTTCTCCCGTGCAGGGCACCGTTGTTTAGGCGGCGCAGTCTGCCGGGTGAACCCTCCGGATAAAAGCACCGGAGCCTTTCAAATGATTTCAGCTCTTTATATGCTGGAGCTCTTCTGATCTTCTCTTCTGGTCTTCTCTGGCCTACGGCGACTAGCGAGCGACGACTGACACGCCGGTCAGCTTCGGCTCTTCCGCCAGTGATCTTCAGCTACGGCCAAAGTCCAGCTCTAAACTCAGTCCTTTTTGATGTCTTCTTCGGTCCGCTTCCTCCCGAGGTCGACGACGGACTGACTGGAAGGGGGCTGCGCTCCGGAATTTATGGAGCCAGGGCGGATCTGGTTGGACACCTGTACGTGTCACGTCCGCTCCTGCGTCGCCCCGGCAACCAGGACGCAGTTGCTCATTGCCTATTCATGAGCATTCTAAGCTAACCTATCAGATTAAAGAATTTTAAATCTTAACCTCGTGAATATTTATAACCTAATGAATATTAATACCAACTGACACCACCTAACGGTTACACCTATACACTTAAATAGACCTATACCTGTACAGTAAATTAAACCCATTTTCTGAGGTAAATTTTTTCTGCTGTTTATTTAATTTTAATGCGGTCTGATAGGGAAACATGTCACCACTGCTATCAAAGCAGATTTTATAAATTTAAATGCTTAGTTTTAAGGCTATTTGGTCAGGATGCAGGACAGTCACACAAACACCACAGCCCATGGACAGGGACATATAAATCACCTCAGAGGAGGATTTTTCTACATTTTTGAGAGAGTTACTGTAGAAACACATGGGAAATCCTGGTTCTTGCAGCAGCTAGCTTGTGATCTCAATGGACAAGACAAAAATGATATAGCTCATGAACAAAGTGAGCAGGGTATTATTTAACTAATGGCAATCACTTTCTCATCTCCGTGGGCTATAAATGTGGTAAAAAGAGTCTCAAATATCTGGTCTTACTCAAATCCTTTCAGGAATACAATTTCTCACCTGGGCTGCAGATTTCTGGTGTGGTCTACATCCCTTTGATATTCCACTGAAGCTGATGTTTTAGTTCCTTTTGTCCTTCATGCAATTCATCATTAACGTGTTCCCAGTTGACTGAAGCTTTCCTGTTCTCTCCTTCCATGGAAATTGTCTTATGTACGATAACCAAGATGCTGATGTCCGCCTCAGTCTGCCTAGCCATTCCTGAATGGGACTGTTGCTACTGGACTGAAAGGCTGTCCAGAGACTTTGTTCTTTCTCTTTCTGGGAGGACAGGAAATTCTGGAAGCGGTGAGGAAACTGCTACAGGCATACAGCTCTTTCCTAAAATTCTGGGCTGATGCAGCCAAGGTAGCCTAATCACATACTTAGTATCCGACTTTTTCATCTTAACTAAGGAGCATTAGGTTGTGTAGAAAATTCATGGCTTTCTGGCCCTATGACAGCTTTTCTTCTGACTTTACGGCTGCTTTTCATCCTCCATTTCCAGGATATTCAAGAGATGTTAATCATTAAAAAGCTGTAGTTTAACTCATTATGGGATTTTTGATATGATCCCATGCCCCACTTTTTGCTTCCTTGTGCCATGTGTCTCATTTTTAATATATGCATATTTGGTGGTGGCAGCCATTGTGAAAACAGATTGAAGTTATTTTTGATTCATTTTGTCCTTCTGGAAGCACTGCAACTGAGTGAAGCTTTCTGGCCTTTTCCTCATAAAGATAACATGTTTATATTCATTTAGTGCAATTTTAAATAAAATATAGCATTCAGAGGTACAACATCTTAATGGCAGTTGTATGCAAAAGGGTTGACATGCATGTTCTAGAGAAAATAAAATAACTCAGTTATGTAATAATAATTTAGACGTGTACAAGTTTACAAAAATCTTAGTAATGACTGAACCTTCTACAACTTCAGGAAAAACATGTAAACAGTACATTTCTAAATCTAGTAAAGCATTATTGTCAGTGGAAAAATGAGAACTCTTAATACAAACACAGAATCCTGAATTTTGAGAGCCACATTTTTTTTAGTAGCTGTCCTTTACTTTGGTATGTCTTTCTTGTTCAATTCACACTCATTTACATCTTTATTGTTATTCTTTGTCTCAGATTTCACTCCTTCGCTTATCCAAACTTTTCTTTAGCCTGTGTTCTCTTATCGTTATTTTACCCTCAGTCTTTCAATAAGCAGATACCACGATAATTCCAAAGTTCACAACACTATGGGGTAAATGCAGCGTGCATCCAATACCATGCATGGAAAGATGGTCATGGAGAAAGTAGGTGCTGCCCATGGAGGCACTTTTCAGTTCTACCCATGAAGCAGCAGTTGGGTCAAGGCCTCTTACCATCTGTTTCCATGCTAGTCATTGCTCAAGGCACAATGGTGATATTAGTCAGGCAGGGATGACTGACCCAAAGAATTAACTAATTTCAAAAGCAACCCAGAATCAGGTCTAGAGAAAGTCTTACCATTGGTTTCTACCGTTAGTTGTTAATGAGAAGTATAATGCAGTGTCAACTTTAAAGCTATAACACAGCATTTTCTGGTCAATTCCAATATGAATAGAATGCTTTTTCACTTTTCCTTGCGATGTTTTCTGGTCAAACACAGCACAATGAAAGCACTCTTCTGTAACATTTGTGATCTTATAGCATATAATATAAATAGTCACTGATGTGCATATTTTTATATCGATACTTAATTTCAGAGGCTGTGGGAAAATGTGGTCGCCCACCCGTTATTGATGGAGGAGATATCTTGGTCTTTCCAAAGGCAGAATATGTATCAGGTTCAAGACTGGAATACAAATGCCAACGTTTTCGTAGAATGCAGGGTTCCGCAATTGTCATCTGTGAGTCTGGCCAATGGACAGACCCGCCAGTTTGCTTAGGTAGGTACAAATAATCCATGATACTAAAAAGAATTGTCATAAGTTATAAAGTTGTGATATTTTTCATATTATGGCTCAAGTCAGAAATCAATTACACTGATGTAGTACCAGAGTAATTCCAACAACGTAAATGAAGTTATTCCTGATTTGCACCAGATATGTGCAAGGAAATCTCATGTTCTTTATTGGGAAATTAGTGTAGATATTCCAAAACGAAAAGATTAGAAAATGGCAAGCGTCCACACCACGATAGGTATTTAGAATACTCTGCCAAAATATATCTTAGAATCTGAAACAGCATTCAAAAGAAGTGAAAAGATATATTCAAATATACTACGAGTAGAAAAGATTTCAAATACGGCAGATGCTGTGAAATACAATTCAACAGGATATGGAAAAGCATGAGGAATATCAGTCATAGTTTTTAAGTACTAGATGTAGTCGGGATGCTGGCATGACCAGCAGGTGAATCTGTTTTTGCACAGGGACAACTGTAATTGGCAGAAAACCTACGTAGTCAGCTCAACACCACCCTTCGTCCAACCTCCTCATGCTTAGAGTGAGGGGTAAGGAGTGGCTGGAATAGATGGTGATACAGCGATCCCCAATGGTGTGTGTGTGCGTGTGGTGGTGGTGGGGGGCGGGGGTTGAATTTACAAGGAACTGATCATGTCACAGGCCTGTGTATTCTGGACCTGCCTTCACAGCTCATGACTAGTCTGTCATGTGCCTTTTCTCTTGTGCTGTATCAACTACCCAAAGTTGGAGAGGGACGACAATAGGGAGACAGATAAGTGAATGTACATGATCGAATAGGCCAGATATGTACAAGGAATAAAAAATGAATATAAAATACACAACTCCAGTTTTTGCTGCCAGCCCCATTAAGTGATCGTAATCAGCTCCAGAAGATTGGCTGCCAGTGTTTCAACTTTCTGTTTGTGCTCTTGGTAGCCTTCTCCAAGTATGCTAATGTGTTGGCCAGCTATGCCTAGGTTCTGATCCACTTGCATAAGCTGAATGGCACAAAGAGGTTATATGGTAAAATAGATTCTAATGCTATCTCTCTCTGTTCAGTCTCCTCTCTGTGCCTTTCCACAGTATTCTTCCAGTTAATATGAAAGCCTTCTTCTCTAGAGCATCTTCTTGCTCTCTCAACCTTACCATCTCTTGTTTTCATTTCAAATGTTCCCTAAAAATATTGCCCTGCTTTATTTAGCTGTGTAAAACAGGAAGGCACTGGGTCTGTCTCAATAAAATTAGTGAATCAAATGTTCAGTGAGACAGTCACATGTACACACTGAAATATGTTTTTTTGTTTCTAGAGCCATGTATAACATCCCCAGAAGAAATGGCAAAACGCAATATTCATCTGAAATGGACCTCAGAAACAAAAATTTATATGCAAAGTGGAGACTTGGTTGAACTTGAGTGTAATAATGGATATGTGAGGGATCCAACATCTTCTGCATTTAGAGTAGAGTGTGTTCAAGGAAAACTGGAATATCCTAAGTGTAAGAGAAGAGGTAAGTAAGCTACAATATCGGAGAATCATTTGACTGAAAGATTTCTTCATTTTATTCTGGAATTCTCAGTTTAAAAATAAAATTGCATCATTGTGTCAGATGCAAGAGAAACACGTGGAAAAGCAAAGCTCCTGTGCCTGATCGCCTGCTATCTAAATAGAACAGAGAAAGTCAAAGAGATGAAGCTATCATGCAAAACAATCCCTTTACTACCTGAATTGATATGATTGCCTTCTGACATCTGGTCCTCTTTATATTACCAGTAAAGTAGAATAATTTTGTAAATTTTCTTGTCTAACCTAAATTCTGTGGATGATCCAATTCCTCCTTGAGGCTGCTGATTTCCACTCTCATATACATTAATTTGTTTGCCCTCTGAAGCTGATATTTTAGCTCCTTCAGTCCTAATTGGAGCTTATCACTGTTAAGAAAATTCTTGTCGGGAAAACTTTCCTGATCTTGAGTTCCTGTGAAACCCTCTATCCATGAGGAGCAGTTTGCTTGTCACGTACTTTATCTTCCTGGCCTTTCTTCACTGTGAAGACTAGAGACTTCACTAGACTTCACTAGAGACTTTCTTGTTCCTGCCCCAACAAATGTTTATCTCAGATGGCAAGTCCTGTCTCATACCTTTTTTTGGTAACTACCAGCTTTTTCTTTAATTTCTATCTTGAAGTCTCTACCTCCATTTTCAGATCGTTTGAACTTCTTTGTCCATCTTTGCTGTTCCCCATCTTGGCTGTAGTGGTTAGCCATTATTCAGGGTCTTCAATCTTGATTTTTTTATTACGAAGAAAAATTGGGAATAGAGTTGGGTTTACTATGAAGCAGCTTTTTTCAATTACAAAGAATGTACACCAAGTCTTGTTTCTCTGAATGCGGAATGAACAAACAATGGGCAGAACCATCTCTGCTCAGAAGTCTAAGTCTGCCTTCACATTCTGCACGTTGTCCAGAAAATAATCTCACTTCTTTTCCTCAGGGCCAAAGGTCTTCTCTTGCTATTCACTGGATTTCTGGTAGCTTGTGACTCAGTCACAGGTAGCTGCACCAATTTATCCCTAGCTCCTGTGTTGATCCATGCCTAAGGACCAGGGCTGTACAATAGTCTTGAAGGTGTGCTTGTGTGAGACACAGCTGGGCTTGGCTTCTGAATTGCCTTTTCCTGGGCACTGCACCATTAACTCCACTTCCAATATTCCCTCCAATTTTTCCATTCATGTGTGGATAATTTTCCATCGATGTCCAGATTGTTATGTACACTGAGGCATGTGCACTTGGTGTGCACTACCAGTCAAAACAACTAACGGTCTGTGGACACCCTGCTAATCAGCCATCGTCTTTTGAATCTCTCAGGAGTGGCCGCACAAGCATACAGTGTACTTGGAACATTGGTCACAGCTAATAGCCTAAGTGCCATCTGCCATGAGGGGCTAGCTCATTTCCAGGGATAGCCCTTGAAAGCTGAGCTGATCAGATCTGGACCAGTGAGATCTGAAGGAGTGGGTCTGTCTCAGCAAAGTCCTCACCTAATAAATTATTGTGTTACTCTTTAAAGTGCTTTATGACTGCTTTTTTTGTTTTGTTAGAATACAGACTAAGATAGCTCCCTCTCTGTTACTATTGGACCGGTCAGAGTAATACAAGGCCACAGTACAGGTCCTGGTTATCTTGAACTCAAAGCCTAGGCAACACCTTGTATCGACTGAATAATGCAGAGAGGCCGAACTATAAAATAGAATGACTTGTAGGGGGTCTCCCTGTGCTCATCTGGGTCCAACCGTGGTCAAATTGTTCTTTTACGCACTACAGCTATGTCTACACTACAGAGTTTTGCAGACAAAATTGAGGTTTCATAGACGAAAGTCCTGGTGTGTTTACACACAAAAAGCATTTTGTAGACAGAAACTGTCAACAAAAAAGCTGTGTAGACGTTCTGGGGTGGGGCGAGGGCTCTTTTGCGGCATGAGCTGATCAAAAATTGATCCGCTTTCATGTGTAGACAGGATCTGTTGACACAAATTTTGTTGGAATATCTTTTCTGACATTAACTTCTCTCGAGAGATGCTTCTAGTGTAGATTACTGTTGTTTTGAAAGCTTCCATCAGTTGGAGTTCCTCTTGTTCTTCTCCTAACAGTGTCCCAACCGGGGCTCCACCACACGTGCACTTGCCTCTCTTGCTCCTTTGATCAGAGAGCTCACATAATCGTGTCTGTTCAGCATAAATGTAGATCCTGTGCAGTCCCATGTTAACTAGCACTGTATGAGCTAATTGCCCTCAGTTCCTTCTCATGAAGCACGAAGCACCTTTCCACATGTAGAGTAATCCATTGGCTGATTATGACTTAAGTTTGGGCCCATTTACATTAGTCCAATTGTTGGCAGCATGATCCAAATCAGGGGTTAAGAAATTGCAAATGGCTTCTCACTTCCATATTCACACAGGTTATTTGCATACTCTCAGCAGAAAACAAGCAGTTTCGATGTAGTTCTGCCAGCAAAACCCCCCTCTGTCACCAAGTCCCTTGTCTCTGATATTTTTCAGGGATAAGGAGCTGGCAACAGAGGGGTTTTTGTCAATAAGACCACGTCTATGTCTGCTGAAAATATGCAAATGAACTTTGTGAATGTGCAAATGAGTGACTATTTGCATTTTTATGAACCTTCTTTTGCATCATGGTGCCAGCAGCCAGTCTGAATCTAGATGCAGCCTTGCTGAGTGACACAAAAAGGCAGATTTTTAAATCAGATCTGACTGACTATTGATTCACCTAGTCCCTGTCTCTTCTCTGCCCCTGCCCATAGTGACACCCCAGTTATTTCAAAAGCCTTCTTTTTCACTTACTTCCCATCTTCCCTTTTCTCATCACATCTTTTGCAAGAATATTTCCCTGTTTTTGTTGGCTAAATAAATCATTAGGATCCAGGGTATGTCTCGGTGTAGTTAGTGATCAAATTGCAAATGATATGTCCATATACATGTACTAAAATTCTACATTTCTCTTTCCAGAATTATGCATCACTGCCCCAGAAGAAATGGAGAAAAACAATATTGGTCTGAGATGGACCTCAAAAACAAGAATTCAGTTAGAAAGCGGAGAGTTTGTTGAATTTGAGTGTAAAAATGGATATGTGAGGAATCCAACATCTTCTGCATTTAGAGTCCAGTGTGTGGAAGGGAAATTGGAATATCCTAATTGCAAGAGAGTAGGTAAACAGATTCTATCTCAATGCAGTTATATTTCCAATTATACATCCATATGGACATGCTACAATTATACATGTCTCTTTCCAGAATTATGCGTCACTTCCCCAGAAGAAATGGAGAAAAACAATATCGGTCTGAAATGGACCTCAAAAACAATAATGCAATTAGAAAGCAGTGAGTTTGTTGAATTTGAGTGTAAAAATGGATATGTGAGGAATCCAACATCTTCTGCATTTAGAGTACAGTGTGTGGAAGGACATTTGGAATATCCTAATTGCAAGAGACCAGGTAAGCAATCACCAATATCTGGTGAATCACTGGGCCAAAAATATTTCTTAATTTTTATGGAGGAACTTCAGGTTTAAGAACTACAAAACCACCATTGTGATGGGTGCCATACCAACTTGCCGAAAATCCTTTTTCCTGACCTAAACTACTTGCAATCTAAATAGGGAAGACAAAGACTGTGTCTAGATTAGCACCCCCACCTTTTGAAAGGAAGATGCTGATGAGACACTTCAGGATATGCTAATGAGGCGCTGCAATGAATATGGTGATAGTTGTGGCACTTTGAAAGTGCTGCTTTTGATCGTGTGTGGCTTGTCTACATGGGGTCCTTTTTGAAAGGATCCTGCACACTTCAAAATCCCCTTACTCCTAGAACCAATCTTACCAAGAATTGAGAGAAGGAAATGGTGCTCCTGACAGAGCTGTTCAACACCCTATCTGAAAAAAAAAAAGTGAACAGTGACTTGGCAAAATTTGCAGATGGTACAGTATTTATTTTCAATAGTGAAGTACAACTAAGACTGCAAAGGCATTTTACTAAAGTTGGGTGACTGGACATCTTCCATTCCAATTTCATTTGCCTATCTTTGACTTACCACGTTTGGCCTGAGTATTCAGCCAATAGTTAAAATCTTCTGTCTTATTTTTCTGTGAGATGGAAAAAATGGAGTTAAAAACCAGGTGTTTTCAAGACACAAACCAGGTGGGGGGCAGGTGATCCAGGAGAGGCTTGGCCCTTCCCAGCCTCCCCTGTGCCCCCCACACACATGGAGCTCACAGTGGTGTCCACAGGACTGGGTGCTGCCTCACGCCTGCTGTCATGCCTACATGCCAGGACCGCCATTCTTGGTATGTCTGGGGTCAGGCCAGCTCCCTTCTGGCGATCTGCCTTACAGGCATGGCAGGTTCTGGCAGCTCCCCCTGCCACAGCCCTGGGGTCTGTGGGTCATCCAGCCTCCATTGAGTCTGTAGCATGCTGTCACCCATGCCTAGGGGCTGCCTGCAGGGACCAGGTGGGACACTGTACCTTGCCTGTGGTTCCATGTGCTTGTACCACAGCATGAGGTCCCACCTGAGCTAGCCTGGTGATGCTTGAAGAACACCCTATCTGTGCCCACCTTCCATGCCCCAGGGTGTGTGGTGCACTGGGTACTTACTAGAGGAACCTCACCCAGCTCTGAAGACAGGTGATGGCCTGTCTGGTGGAGACCAACTGCAGGGTGATGATGAGGGTGCCGCTGCTTGCCTCAGACCCCATCTTTGTCTCTGGTTCCTGCAGGGCTTGGGTCCCAGGGTGCTGCTCCTCCTCCTCGGGCTCTGGCTGCAGGGTAGGCCTTCTGTTTTGTAATATTTGTGATCTTATGGCATTTATTATAAATAGTCACTGATGTACATATTTTTGTATCTCTACTTAATTTCAGAGGCTGCTGGAAAATGTGGTCGCCCACCTGTTATTGATGGAGGAGATATCTTGGTCTTTCCAAAGGAAGAATATGTGTCAGGTTCAAGACTGGAATACAAATGCCAACATTTTCATAGAATGCAGGGTTCCGCAATTGTCATCTGTGAATCTGGCCAATGGACAGACCCGCCAGTTTGCTTAGGTAGGTACAAATAATCCATGATACTAAAAAGAATTGTCATAAGTTATACAGTTGTGATATTTTTCATATTATGGCTCAAGTCAGAAATCAGCTACACTGTTGTAATATCAGAATAATTCCATCAGAATAAATGAAGTTATTCCTGATTTGCACCAGATATGTGGAAGGAAATCTCACATTCTTTATGAGAAAATCAGTGCAGATATTTCAAAAAGAAAATATTGGAAAATGGCAAATGTCCATACCATGACAGCTATTTAGAATACTCTGCCAAAATATATCTTAGTTAGAATCTGAAACAGCATTCAAAAGAAGTGAAAAGATATATTCAAATATACTACAAGTAGAAAAGATTTCAAATATGGCAGATGCTGTGAAATACAATTCAACAGGGTATGGAAAAGCATGAGGAATATCAGTCATAGCTTTTAAGTAGTAGGTGTAATCATGATGCTGGCATGACCAGCTTGTGATTCTGTTTTTGCACAGGGACAACTTTAATTGGCATAAAACCTACGTAGTCTTCTCGACACCACCCTTTGTCCAACCTCCTCATGCTCAGAGTGAGGAATAAGGGGTGGCTGGAGTGCATGGTGATACAGTGATCCCCAATGGTGTGTGTGCATGCATGTGTGTGAGGGGAGGTGGGGGTTCAATTTACAATGAACTGATTATGTAGCAGGCCTGTGTATTCTGGACCTGGCTTCATAGCTCACTACTAGTCTGTCATGTGCCTTTTCACTTGTGCCCTATCAACCACCCAAGCGCTGGGGAGGGACAACAATAGGGAGACTCATCTGTGAGATTTACATGATCGAATAGGCCAGATATGCACAAGGAATAAAAAATGAATGTAAACTACCCAACTCCAGTTATGAGAATTGAGTAGCTGCAATTGTTCTTTAAATCAATGTTTGCTGTCAGCCCCCACAGTGGGAGGTTGATGGAAGAAACTCTCTCAGACACTTTTCTTACTCCTCATGGCTGTGAGGAGTACTGGGGGTTGACGGTGGTGCCGTGATCAGTCAGTTAGAATGGCTCCGTTAAATGCTCTTAATCAAACCCCAGAAGATTGAATGCCAGTGTGTCAGCTTTCTGGCCATGCCTTTGGTAGCCTTCTCCAAGTATGCTAATCTCTTGGCCTGCTATGCCTGAGTTCTGATCCACTTGTGTCAGCTGAATGGCACAAAGAGGCCATATGAGCCGTGTCTACACGTGCACACTACTTCGAAGTTAACATCGACGTTAGGCGGCGAGACGTCGAAGCCGCTAACCCCATGAGGGGATAGGAATAGCGCCCTACTTCGACATTCAACGTCGAAGTAGGGACCGTGTAGTCGTTGTGTGTCCCGCAACATCGAAATTGCGGGGTCCGCCATGGCGGCCATCAGCTGAGGGGTTGAGAGACGCCCTCTCTCCAGCCCCTGCGGGGCTCTATGGTCATCGTGTGTAGCAGCCCTTAGCCCAGGGCTTCTGGCTGCTGCTGCCGCAGCTGGGGATCCATGCTGCATGCACAGGGTCTGCAACCAGTTGTCGGCTCTGTGGATCTTGTGTTGTTTAGTGCAACTGTGTCTGGTAAGGGCCCTTTAAGGGAGCGGCTTGCTGTTGAGTCCGCCCTGTGACCCTGTCTGCAGCTGTGCCTGGCACCCTTATTTCGATGTGTGCTACTTTGGCATGTAGACGTTCCCTCGCTGCGCCTATTTTGATGTTGCCAGCCCTGGAGGACGTGTAGACGTTATTCATCGAAATAGCGTATTTCAATGTCACTATATCGAAATAAGCTACTTCGAAGTAGGCTTCACGTGTAGACGTATGGTAAAATAGATTCTAAGGCCATCTGTCTCTCTGTTCAGTCTCCTCTCTGTGCCTTTCCACAGTATGCTTCCAGTTAATATGAAAGCCTTCTTCTCTAGAACATCTTCTTGCTCTCTCAACCTAACCATCTCTCATTTGCATTTCAAATGTATCCTAAAAATATTGCCCTGCTTTATTTAGCTATGTAGAACATGAAGGCACTGGGTTTGTCTCAATACAATTAGTGAGTCAAATGATCAGTGAGAGACTCACATGTGTGTGCTGAAACTATGTTTTTTTGTTTCTAGAGCCATGTATAACATCACCAGAAGAAATGGCAAAACGCAATATTCATCTGAAATGGACCTCAAAGACAAAAATATATGTGCAAGGTGGAGACTTGGTTGAACTTGAGTGTAATAATGGATATGTGAGGGATCCAACATCTTCTGCATTTAGAGTAGAGTGTGTTCAAGGGAAACTGGAATATCCTAAGTGTAAGAAAAGAGGTAAATAAGCTGCAATATCAGAGAATGATCTGACTGAAAGATTTCTTTATTTTATTCTGGAATTCTCAGTTTAAAAATAAAATGGCATCATTGTGTCAGATCTTATCTAAATTCTGTGGATGATCCAATTCCTCCTTGAGGCCACTGATTTCCACTCTCATGTACATTAATTTGTTTGCTCTCTGAAGCTGATATTTTAGCTCCTTTTTGAAAGCTGAGCTGACCAGATCTGGACCAGCTAATAGCCTAAGTGCCATCTGCCATGAGGGGCTAGCTCATTTCCAGGGATAGCCCCTTGAAAGCTGAGCTGATCAGATCTGGACCAGTGAGATCTGAAGAAGTGGGTCTGTCGCACCAAAGCTCCTCACCTAATAAATTATTGTGTTGCTCTTTAAAGTGCTAGATGACTGCTTTTGTTAGAATACAGTTTTGTTAGAATACAGACTAAGATAGCTCCCTCTCTGTTACTATTGGACCAGTCAGAGTAATACAAACTCACAGTACAGGTCCCCGTATCCTTGATGCTTGCAGGACACGCCATCTTTGCCCACCTCCCATGTCCTAGGGTGTGTGATACACTGTGTACTTACCAGAGGAAACTTACCCAGCTCTGAAGACAGGTGGTGGCCTGTCTGGCCTGTCTGGTGAAGACCAACTGTAGGGTCATGATGAGGGTGCTGCTGCTTGCCTCAGACCTCATCTCTGTCTCTAGGTCTGGCAGGGGCTGGGTCCCAGGGTGTTGATGGGCATATGTGGAGAAGAAGTATTGTGTGCAGTGGAGGCAGGTGGTGGGTTCTGTCCCAGCTCTCCAGCTGTCATTGTGGGCTCTGGGGTTGAGGAGGGTCTTCTCTTCACTCCATGGGTACAACAGGGTCTGTACCTTGGTGCTGGTCCAGGAGCAAGCCCACCTCTTTTAGCCCTGTGGCAGGTCCTAGGACCCTCCAGTTAGTCCCTTAGGGCCCAGGGGAATTGTGTGGCATCTGCTGCTCAGCCAAGCTGCTGGCTGGCGTGGCTATAGGCATGTTGGAGGGAACCACGTGGCACTGTTTCTGCAATACTCACCTTCCTGCCACAAGGTTTCTCCGGCTCCCTGCGGCTTTCAGAAAGCCCAGAGGCAGGAACCATAGAGCATTGATGGCTGTGGACAAGGAATCCTCTAGAGCACCTGTATGGCAGCCTGGAGGCCTTTTCTGTTGACAGAAGACCTCCTAGAGGCTGGGTCGACATGGACCCATCTCCCGGCAGCTCCATGCTAATAATCAGCTTTGAAATTGCAAATGGCTGCTGATTATCATAGTCCCTTGGCTCATTAGCATTGCCGAGTGAGAGCTCGCTCTCGGCAGAGGGAAGTGCCAGTGGTGAAGAGGCTGTGTGGACGTGCCCCTGCCAGCAAAAAGCCCCTCTGTCACCAGCCCCTTATGCCTGGAAATTCAGAAGGGCTTTTTGAGAGCAGGGACACATCCGCACGGCCTCTTCACCGCCAGCGTCCCCCTCTGCTGAGAGCGAGCTCTTGAGCAGCTATACTGATGAGCCACGGGACCATGCTAATGAGCAGCCATTTGCAATTTCGAGGCTGCTCATTAGCATGGAGATGCTGGGAGAGCGGTTCCATGTAGATGCAGCCAGAATGTCCAGACAGGCTTTATATCAGCAGATCTCTGTCACAGAGATGATCTGCCTTGTGGGGAGTGGGATAACACTGTCGTCAAAACTGCCACATTCTGGTGATTTACCTTTGACAGGACACCTTGGGAATGTAAACACTGAGTGGGTTTTGCTGATAAACTGCCAGTTTTATCGACCAACCCCTCTAGTGTAGACATAGCCTCAGAGTAGATGGAAGTTTGGTATAAAGCTTTCTCAAACTGTTGTCATTCTGCTGAGACAGTCATCCAGGGGCCTAATTATGCAGTGTATATGCTCTGTATGAGCACATGAATCCAAATAATAGCAACTTTACAGGAAACTGTAGAGTTTTTCCATAACGAAACATATGCATAAGGCTGGTGTGTTGACACTGGGCAGGGGACAGACAGGAGGAAGGCTGTGTCTACACTTGCATTCCTCTTTTGAAAGAGGCATGCAAATGAGGTAAATTAAAAATGCAAATGTGGCGCAAATTTGCATATCTGACAACTCATTCGCATATTCTAATTTCAAAAGAGCTTCTTCTGAAAGAAGAAAGCCAGTGTAGATGCTGCTTTTTTGAAAGTAAACCCATCTTTGAAAGAATCCTTCTTCCATTTATTTCATGCTCTTTTGAAATTAGGATATGCAAATGATATGCCAAATATGCAAAGTTCTACCTCACCTGCATTTTCAATTTGCCTCATCTGCATGCATCTTTCGAAAGGGGAATGCAAGTGTAGATGCACCTGAAGTGTTAGGTACTCTGGAATAGGATTATTTTGACATGACTGTGCACACTGTGGTGTGGATGCCAGAGCCCTATGTTAAAGCATAAATCATAAATTCCTTAAACTAGCTCAATTGATTCAAGTCTCTCTATCCCCAGGCTGTACAAACTTCCTGTAGGTTAGTAACACGCTTACTGGCTGTGTCTACACTTGTCAAAAACTTCGAAATGGCCATTGAAATGGCCATTTTGGAGTTTACTAATGAAGCGCTGAAATACATATTCAGCACCTCATTAGCATGCGGGTGGCCGCGGCATTTCGACACTGACATGGCTCGCCGCCACGTGACTCGTCTAGATGGGGCTCCTTTTCGAAAGGACCCCGTCTACTTCGAAGTCTCCTTATTCCCATCTGCTCATAGGAATAAGGGGACTTTGAAGTCGCAGAAGTCCTTTTGAAAAGGAGCCCTGTCTGGATGAGCTGCGCGGCGGCGAGCTGCATCAATTTCGAAGTGCCGTGGCCACCCACATGCTAATGAGATGCTGAATATGTATTTCAGTGCTTCATTAGTAAACTTCGAAATGGCCATTTGCATGGCCATTCCGAAGTTCTTGGCGAGTGTAGACATAGCCACTGTGAGCTATCAAAACCCAGTTGATGGAAAGATTCATTTTGTTTTATCTTGCATCATTCTGCAGGTTGAACTTCTCTAGTCCAGCACCATGCTACCTCACCAGTGCTGAACAAGAGAATTTGCTGGACCACAGGAAGTCAATATTGTTGAGCAGCATTGCCAACATTTCCACTGCTTGCTGGGCTCTTAGAAGACATTTAGGGTAAATTCCAGAATGCTGAGAGCCAAGACTGGTGGCTGGAAACAAACTTTATAGGATCACAGGAAACTTGGTCACTCACATGATAAGTGGTTGTGTGCCTAACTAAAATTATGTTGGATTATGGATGTTGCCAGACAAAAGAGTTCCAGACAAGAGAGGTTCAGCTTGTAATTATTCTGCTTTCTGCTATAAAAGACGTATAACTGCTACTTTTCCTCCTTCAATAGGATTACTCCTATATTATTATGGCAATTCTTACACCACAAGTGTACTACTTTGTAGCACGGGGGAGAGAAGGAAATGATTCATGCATGGCAATGAAGAGGGCAGGCTGAAAGAAATTGATTAAAGTCATAGGTTGAAACAGGCTGAAAATCCCTGTTTCAAAAAATTCCACAAGGTTTCAATTCTAGTAGCTACAGCAAGGATCTTGTTAAAACACAATAATGTATATGAAATTATAATGTGAATGTTTTTCTATGCTGGTTTAGGTTAATTTTGTGTAAAATAATAGTTTTAAATTGGAACAGTTTCTGAATCACAGCAGCTCAGGCGTAACAGTAATTATATTTGTTCTGTTTAGTTTCCAAAGATGGCTAACCTTACCCATTGTGAATTTGCAGGAGGTACGCTGAAATCAGTGCCCTGATTCCGTGAGAAATCCATAAGTGATTTGCATGTGTTGTTTGTATCAAAAAATCAGTATGTTCTGAATTAATTTTCTGGTGTTTGTTCTTTCTCGGACAGGAGGGTGAATAAAAAGAAACATCAAGCAAATAATCTTAACCCAGATCAGAGAATCAGAATCCATCTAGCAATTAAATATAATGTTCATGCAGTATGTCTTTGAAAGTATTTGAACACGAGTGTCTGAACTGTCCTTTCTAGACAATCGCTTCTCATTCTGTATGTGTGAAACTGATAGTTCCTTCCTAAGTGGAGCACTTTGCATTTGTCTTTATTGAACTTCATCCTGTTTACCTCAGACTATTTCTCCAATTTGTCCAGATCCTTTTGAATTTGACCCTATCCTCCAAAGCAATTGCAACCCCTCCTAGCTTGGTATCATCTACAAGCTTAATAAGCTTCCTTTCTATGCCAATATCTAACTTGTTGTTGAAGATATTGAATAGAACTGGTCCCAGAAGAGACCCCTGCAGAACTCCTTGTTTTACCTTTCCAGCAGGATTGAGAACCATTAATAACTACTCTCTGAGTACAGTTATCCAGCCAATTTTGCACTCACCGAAAAGTAGCCCTATTTAAGTGGCATTTGCCTAGTTTATTGATAAGAATATCATGTGAGACAGGCTCACATGCCTTACTAAAATCTAGGGATACCACATCCACCACTTCTCCCTTATCCACAAGGCTCAGTATCCTATCGAAGAAAGCTATCAGATTGGAAGCTCCTGGAAGTCTCACAATGAATCTTTAGTCTGGGAGGTTTATAGCTCAATTGCCACATAAGGAGGTTTGTTTATAGACTGAGGACTTTTAATGTTCTGACCATCAGGATTGGTCATGGTTCTGCCACATGTTTTCATCCACGGAATCAAACTGTTATCCAAACATTTAACACAGTTGTAGAGAAAATACCGAAAATTCTAATATTAAGGATTTGTAAGTTTCATTTAGTAACTTTTTTCAAAAATCTATTTTGGTCCTGTTTTTATGAACAAATCCAACATTTTAGGATTTGTTAAAAACTTGAGACAAAGATGGAAGCTTACAGCTAACAAATAGGAGGATTTAATAATTCAATAATTTAATAATAACAAATTATGAGGATTCTAACCAATAGCCACAGTCTACACCGCAGGAATACCAGTCCTGGGACTTCTCCTTGCAACAAAGCCTGCTGCCAGCTTTGTCCACGTATCTATTCTGGTGATACCATCACTGGAGCAAACCAGGTTACTCACAAAATCGTGGGCACATTCTCATACTCCTCAACTAACGTTATATATGCTATCATGTGCCAACAATGCCCAGATGCTTTGTATGTTGGAGAGACTTCAGACTCTGTCAGACAAAGAGTTAATGGGCACAAAACAGACATCAAAACATTCCTGATCCACAAACCGGTTAGTCTACATTTTAATGGAGCGGGCCATTCTGTTAATGACTTAAAAGTCTGTGTTTTATTGAAGAAGAATTTCCAGTCTGCTTTACAAAGAGAAACTGCTGAACTCTCTTTCATATTCAAATTCAACACATTCACACATGGTTTGAACCGGGATGCAAACTTTCTGGGACATTATAGGGGCTCTTTGGAACACTTGGCTTAATCTAATTCTTGACCTCCCCACTCCCCCCTGCTCCTCTGCTCTCTGATTTGCTCACCTTGATAATTTTTTTTCTGATTTGTCAACTTTGATTACTGTTTTGGTTCTCTATGCCTTAAATATTGAGTCTGCTCTGGTATGGCTATGGTCTGAAGAAGTGGGTCTGTCCCACGATAGCTCACCTAATAAATAATTTTGTTAGTCTTTAAAGTGCTACTTGACTGCTTTTTTGTTTTGATACTATATAGACTAACACGGCTCCTTCTCTGTCACTAGCTAACAAATAGGACTGTGATGCATCGACTTGATATTAGGTGAATAATTTGCCTATGCTTACCTTTCATTGTAAGCAACAAAATGGAAATTAGACAAACTGAAGAAGCAATGAGTGTATCAGACACCATGTAAGGCAGAATGACAAATTAAAAAAGTGATAGTGAACACTTATGGGCTTCTGTGTGTATTATCCACATTCCAGAGCAGGGGCAAACACAAATAAGCACATTCCTTTACTCGAGGAGATGAGAAAAATCCCAACCATTTTCCCCAAAATTGTGTGACGCCCGCAAATGTTCACATTATTGCCAGAGTTAGTGACTGCCACTCTCCCACCGTTAGTGGATTTTCTGCCTTTATCTTAAATACCTGGACTTGTTATTCAATGTCTGGGGCAAGTAATACACCTGCCAGTAGGGCTTCATTACAGCTTGGAATTGTGATGCTCCATTTGAATAGACATATTTGCCATAGCTGTATTCAGCTAGCACTGCACAGGCACTCCCTCAGCCGAGCTTCCCCAAGAACAGCTCTGCCATACCCCCAGCCACCTCTCCTGTAGCTTGCTTAAGCTATTGATGGTGTGGCTGCATCACACTCCTACTTTTAGGTTCTACACTGTGCAGTACTAATCATTGGGAGCTGGGCATCAAACATTCCATTCAAACATAGACATATCCTCAGAGTGCAGTTCACCAAAGCCAGCAAGTTGAGAAAGACAGATAGTGGGGAATGCAAAGGACAAAGTGTGCCCTAACCCTTGGTTTTGAGTGGGAGCTGGGCACCTTTCTGCATGCAGAATTCACAGTGGTGGACCCTCTTCTGGAATTAGGTGCTTATGCCACATCAGCCTTTTTTTCATTAAACTCTCACCATTATACTCTAGAGCATGTGCCCAAGAAGGTGACTTATCCCCATACCTTTATACGGAGTGGGGATGTAAAATAATGCCCCCCATCCCCTGCATTGATTGTCCGAACTACTAGGCAATGGCTTATTCTGGCATTGGGGTGGGAAATAGGTGGTTTGTGGTTCACCATTCCTGGTGCTTGGGAGCTGTGGGCAGTGGTGCAGGCTGGGCCTCCGCTTCCTGCAGCTCCCATTGCTCAGCTCCCCTGGGCCACTTGTTGTCCATCCCATTCTAATTTATGTTTTCTCAGACTGTCTTATTAAGCTGCTCTACTTTGTCCAACTAATTATTTATAAACGTAACTAAAATATTCATTAAAACTGGGACTCAAGACTCTCACAGATCAGGTAAATTCACAACCCTATTCCTTCCCTGTTCTATCCATTGGGTCATGCTCAATATCTCTGCAGCACCCTGTTTAATACAATGTGGACCAGCTTCAGAAGGCATGGCTGAATTTTAGTCACTGCCACTTAGCTTTTTTGATAAATGGTGTGGCTTTATGGAAATACTCCTTATAGTGCATCAGAATATTTTCATTTTTCCATTCTGGCAGAACTAAGAGGAGAATTTCAGTCTGGAACAATTTCACACAGTATTGGTGCTGCTCATGCTAAGGAAGATGATTGCTACTTGAAATCTATATGACTAGTTTTGATGTCAGTGGCATTCTCAGATCCTAGTATTTTCTGGGAATTTTGGCAATTGTGTTCTCTTTCTGAAACTGCCCCATACACTGTCAAGAGGAAGGGAGGGATGACTTCATCCTGTGAAGAAGGGGGAACTCTTATTTACCTAAAAGTAAAACACTAAAAAAGGGTATAAAGTAGATTATGATATAGAAATTGTTGAATTAGATTGAGAGAAATTATTACAAAAATTTAAATTTATGGTTGGAAGAAGCAGATAAAATCTAGATAAACAGTCTACAGCAAAACGAAAAATTCTCAAAACAAAATAGCTCATTTTTTGAGAAGCAACACTGCAGAATATTTGAATTTCATAAAAATCTACCTTATGATAATCTGGAGCACTCATTCTGGAGCTGTTAAACCAGCTCATGCTGGTGGAACTACATCATTTTGCAGCTATGAGACAATCAGCAGTGGCTACAAAACTTCTGTATGCAAAAGGCCAATTATTTTCTTCAAGATGTTTGCAGATGAACTCCTTAATTACTTGTTCCATTATCTTTCCTTGCACAGAAGTTAAACTGACTGGACTGTTATTTCCTGGGTTGTTCTTTTTCCTCTTTTGTAGATGAGCCATTGATCACTACTCATTGGGCATGACCATCTTGCCAGCTTTCTAACCACCTTACAGCCCATTTATCTAGCTCTTATTTCCTTAACCTGTGTGCAAGAATATTGTAGGAGACTGTATCAAAAACTTTGCTGAAGTTTAAGTAGATCAGATCCCTTGACTTTCCCATGTCCACAGAGCCAGTTAGCTTATAATGGAAGCTAATCAGATCTGTCAGGCTTGCCTTGCCCTTCATGAATCCATAACAAGTCTAATATTTTTATCCATAAAAAGTTGAAAACACTGAGTTAATGCCCTCTCCGAAAGAGCTCTGAGCATTCCCCAGTGTGCATGTACCTCTGGTAGAGAATCACTGTTCAAAACCTAGCCTGTTCCCACGAGCATTCCGTATGTTTGGCATTCAATCATCATAAGACTTCTTGGGGAAGACAGAAACAAAGAAGTCATTAAATACCTCTTCTGTTTCCAAGTCTCCTGATATTGTTTCTTCCTTCTCACTGAGCAGTGGGCCTACCCTGTCCTTCGTCTTCCTCCTATCATATTTACAGAATGGCTTCCTCTTGCCCTTTATGTCTCTAACTAGTTTGAGCTCATTTTGGGCATTTGCCTTTCTAATCTTGACCCTACATACTTGTCCTGTTTGCATATATTCATCCTTTGTAATTTGTCTTAGCTTCAACTTTTTATTTGACTCCTTTATGTTTTTGAGATCGTGCAAGATCTGCTGGTTAAGTCAAGGCGCTCTTTTGCCATACTTTCTGTCATTGCTACACAGAGGAATAGCCTACTTTTGGGCCCTTAATAATGGCCCTTTGATAAACTGCCAACTCTCTTCACTTGTTTTTGCTATTAGTCTTGCTTCTTGGTATCGAGGATGTGAGTGACGTAAGAATAAATTTGAATATTGATTAGGCTAAGTCAGTCACACCAGAGCAATGGACTGGACTAAAACTAAGTCCTTTCCAATGCTCCCAGGATTTTACCCCGCGACCCTGCTCGCCGTCTACGGTGGGTCTAGTCACAACGGGGTTTCAGGGTGTGTGAACTGCGCTGCTGCGGTGTGTTTACCCAAGGAAGAAATACAGACAAGGTGTCAGGTTCAAACAGGGAGAAAGGGTTTACTTTATAACACAAAAGTATGGATTATGGTAAGCTAAGTAGCACAAGATATGTGGACCCTTGTTTTTCTGAAATAAGCACAGGATTTGAATACTAATTGGCTTATAGCCTTAAACAATAGGTAACTGCTATAACAGCACTGCTATCTAACCCTTCAGCTACTTACTGCGCTTCCGGGCCGGGCCGTGCAGCCTTCGATGCGTGCTGTAAAATGGAAAGATTAACTTCAGAGCTGAATATTGTATTTATTTATTCCTGGATCTTCCTGAGGTTCACCAGGTCGCTCAACCCTTGGCCGACTACCGCGGGGAGCAGATCTTACTTAGAATAAGAATTTGCCTGCGCTAAGCTAGGTCAATTCTCTAGTTAAGTGGGTTGCCCTGCTGGCCAAGCAGGGGAGAGCCCAGTATATGTGGGGTTTCCTTCTGAGAGGTTATCCCCTTAGTTAAATAGTGGGGTTTTCCTAGTTAAAGGTTATCCCCTCAAAAAGGTACTGCCTATTTCGACCACCTTGTTATGCTAGCCCTTTATTGCAGACCTTCATTACCCTTAAAGGGTTACTAAGAACACCAGGGTTTTCCCTTTATAGGGTTATCCCTGACCGCTCTACCCTCCTAAATAGGGGGGAGCTTATAGCTCTGGATTATAATTATAAAGCAGTTTGCCTAACTATTCTTCTGTGTGCATGTAATAGTTTTAGGCTAGACCAATAGCATTGGCCTCCTGTGCCTTTACAAAGAGACAAGGGGTACAAAATATAAGACGTAGATCATGGACTTGGGGAAGTCCCAATCCACTCTCTGTTACAAAACTATATAAAAACATTAACTGCTCACCTAATTACTTATATTGACTTTAAACCCAGACCGCAAATACCTCCTTATTCCTGCTCTGTAATCCAGGCGCTGGGCCTGTAGTTCTCTTCGAGCTAGGAAGTTATGACCCTCACGGCGCGCTTGTACGGCAGCCGCGTCAGGTCAGATAGTAAAGGAGGAAGGAAGAAAAAGAGAACCAGGAGGAAAACCGGCTTGGTTAACAAAACCTCCTGTGTTTTTTCAGGAACGACCGTGATATTTCAGACACCGGCCCGAGCTAAGGTCGGTGACTGGAAGGGCAGGGTCGCTGCTGCGGTTTCCCCGTGCAGGGCACCGTTGTTTGGGCGGTGCGGTCTGCCGGGCAAACCCTCCGGATAAAAGAACCGGAGCCTTACTAATGATTTTTGCTCTGTATAGGCTGGAGCTCTTCTGGTCTTCTGGCTGGAACTCTTCTGTTCTTCGTCGGCCCACGGCGGCTAGCGAGCGATGACTGACACGCAGGTCAGCTTCGGCTCTTCCGCCAGCGATGTTCGGCTACAGGCTCAGTCCAGCTCTTAGCTCAGTCCTTCTCTGTAGTCTTCTTTCTTCTTCTTCTGCTCTCCTCCGAGGTCTGGTCCAGAATGCCCCAAGCAGGGCTGCTCTCCTGAATATATGCTGCCTGGGTGGACCTGTTTGACAACTTCTGCCTGCTAGGTCCTCCTCAGTGCCACAATGTATCAAAGGGGCATTTGACTACTACATATGTATAAGGATTCTAAATTAACCAATCAGTTTGAAACCTTTCAAACCATAACTTCATACATATTTATGGCCCGCCGAATATTAATTGCAACTGTCATTCTTTAACTGTCATTTTCCAGCGGCCATTTTGTGTATCTAAACACCATTTTAACAGTAAATATATTTTTCAATTTATCTAATTTTGATGTGGTTCATGAGGGAAATATGTCACCACTGCTGGTAAAGCAGATTATAAATTTTAAATGCTTAGCTTAAGGGCTGTTTGGTCAGGATGCAGGGCAACCACACAGACACCACGGCTCGTGGACAGGGACATATAAATCACCTCAGAAGAGGATTTTTCTACACTTGGGACCTTACCTACTAGTTCTCTGAGTTTACCAAAATCTGTCTTCCTGAAAACCATCATCTGCATTTTGCTGTTCTTTCTTTTACCTTCCCTTAGAATTATGACCTCTGTGATTATATGGTTACTTTCTCCCAAGCTGCCTTGCACTTTCAAATTTTCAACCAGAGTCTCCCTATTTGTTAATATTAAATCTAGAAGATACATCCAGGACATACCAGTCCACATGATCAGTTCACCATAGTAAAGAACTAGTAAAGAACCACAAAGAAGCAGCTTCAAAGCTAGTGATTGCGGCACAGCAGTGTACTCTAGACAGGATGGTGCAGAGCAGACTACATAAGTTTTATGCCAGCTGGAGTTCCCCTGGGCCGTGTCTACATGTGCCCCAAACTTCGAAATGGCCACGCAAATGGCCATTTCGAAGTTTACGAATGAAGCACGGAAATGCATATTCAGCACTTCATTAGCATGCGGGTGGCAGCGGCGCTTCGAAATTGACGCTTCTTGCCACCACGCGGTGCGTCCCGACGGGGCTCCTTTTCGAAAGGACGCCGCCTACTTTGAAGTTCCCTTATTCCCACCAGCTCATGGGAATAAGGGGACTTCGAAGTAGGCGGCGTCCTTTCGAAAAGGAGCCCCGTCGGGACGCGCTGCGCGGCGGCAAGGAGTGTCAATTTCGAAGTGCCGCTGCCGCCCGCATGCTAATGAAGTGCTGAATATGCAGTTCCGCACTTCATTGGTAAACTTCAAAATGGCCATTTGCGTGGCCATTTCGAAGTTTGGGGCACGTGTAGACGTAGCCCTGGACAGAAGAAGAATCCACTGCTGTCTATAGCAGCATCATTTCTACTCCATTGTAATGGAGTTCTATAGATTTTAACTGAGATATTATTTGGGGGATGCATACATTCCAAATATTCATAATGATGTGTTTGCTGATCTTTTCTTTAAAAATTGTTCAGCGATATTTCTATAGAGAATATGAGTCTTCCCCTCACGTACTCTAGTGTGAAAGAAAAGTGCCTTCATGCAGACTGATGGATTTAATCTAGTATTATATCACTAGGTGTAACTTCAGAACAGTGCCCATAGAATGCAAAACAACACAGCTGTATAATTCATCAGTTTTTCATATCATAGGTATTAATACCAACCTAAGCAAACTGGTGGATCCGTCCATTGGCCAGACTCACAGTAAACATATTCAAATCCTTTCATTACATAATAACTTCCAGTGGTATTGCCATAATCAATAGCCGGGGGGGGCACACTTCCCAGTAGCTTCTAAATTAAGTGTAGCAATAGAGAATAGTTGCACCAGGGATTTTGAATAAGTGCTGTCTGATCGCAAACATTACACAACACTACTGTGAATGTGCTCTGATAGAATAGGAAAAATCTCAAGGGATATGTAGAAAATCCTCTTAATACTGGAACTGAACACAAAAAAAAAACCCTAAAAGGAACATGATATTTGCTTGTTAACAAGTGACAAGTAACAGCACCATCTCTGCTATAATCCCGCACCAAAGACTTGCACTTGGTAGGCGCAATTTCATTCCTTTAATTATTTTTAGTTTTATTCCTTCTTTCTTTCCTTTTATTGATAGCGCTTTAGATTTTGGATTATACCAGTGTGGCAAAGTGTGCTCTTTTGGCTTAGATCTGTGTCTTCACTTAACCTGGGAATGTGGCTGGTCCTTTGGCATTAGAAGAGCCTGTTGTGATATGGTGAGCTTGGTCTTCCTAACCTCCCATCTGTTTTAGAAGTGCTGTTGGTGGTGGCATAGGAAAGATACAATATCTAAGGGGGCTGCTTGCGTGACTTCTTGCTACCCAGAGCGGTGAATAGAAGGGCCCTTTTGACAGGCTTGATGCACCTCATAGTGGAGAGCCCTCGGTCTTGGACTATAAGTAGACCTGTCTCTAAGGAATTCACCATGATTTGAGTCTTTCAGCAGCGTCCCCAGAATTCCCCTGTATTACAGCCCAGCTCTACCTACGTTTGCATCCTGGATAGACAGTGGGACTTCCAATGCACTGCACCATAAACGTAGATTGAGATGAATTCCTTGCAAGTGCATATCCTGATCTGCAGCGAAGCTCAAGAAAATCACCACGTTTTAGATACATTCTCTCCTTGGCTCTCCCATTCAACTCTACCATGAGCTGTACTGAGTATATATAATATCATCAAACATCAGGGAAGAATTAAGCTGAAGTGTTACTGAATATTCGGCTCATTTTGTATTTTACTTTGTCCCTTAGCACAGGAAGCCCAGAGAAGCTGAGTGATGATACATGTCAGTAAAGTAATCATGAGGGGTAATGAATTAAATCCAGTGCCTGTGATAGCGGATGTTGAGCTCTTCTTCTCTCTGAATTCGTCCCCCGCAATTATTTTAAGACTGATTGTGTTTTCTAACTCTCCTCCGTTATTCTATCTCCTGTCTTCCAACATTAACCACCAGAAATAACATATGGAAACTCCACTGGGAGTTTACAGGCCAAACTTTTTTTTTCATGGCACTCTTAGATTGAATGGAATTTCTCCCTTCCCAGTATGATGTGGAAAATATTTGTTCCGTGATAAACGTGATATTTACTGTGGGATTAGAGAAATCCCTCATGGATCAATATCAGGTAAACCGAGGTTACTTAAACATTTTTTGGTCTTCAGAAAACATCATTATGCAAAATAATCAATTAGTTCTTCAGCGCCAAGGTTTCTTTAAATACTACCCTCTGCTACCCCAGGGAGCTTGTACAGAGTTTTTGTGGGTCTGAAGTACCCTGGGGACCTGAAAAGCTTGAAATGGATTTTACGAGTTATTCCAGTATTAAAAGAGGAATTCCTGGTGTTGGAAAGATTGAGAATCATATGTACAAGATGTGTTTGATGGAGTTTTCCAAAATTCCTGCTTAGAAAAATTTGGTAACTACATCAGATTTTATAAACCATCTTTCTTCAGAACCCTGCACTACATGCACTCACTAAACTGATATTCCCACATGTCTGACTTTTCCATTTGGCACAACCTTTTCTGTTAATGTGGCATACTGGAACACTTCATTTCACTTGAGAACACCAGGCAGATCAACATAAGTTGGTGTGATCCAAGAGGAAGACGTAGATTATTCACACCAATGCCTCTTCTCCAGCAGGAGGATTTTTTTGGTGTTGGCACTCAGTCAGCACTAGTTAACCATGCACTGTTCAGCAAACAAATGCTTGTCTACCAGTCTGATTCAGTGCATTGTACTGTCCAGCCAAAAACTATTCACTCCACAGAACTGAACTAAATGGCTAATCTTTTATTAATGCTTTTGAAGAGGCCATTGCAGTACCCAAGCTGAGTCCAGGGGGACTTCAGGGATATGAGTTTTGTGTTGCTCCGCCCCACTGTTTGTTCTGAACTTCTGTACATAAAAGCATGATAAGCATCTACCATTGTAGAAAGCTGACTCTTTTTATGAAAAGGGAAACATATCCTGGAAATCTTGGACTGAATTTACCAAATTTGCACCATGTGTTCCAGCCCAATATCTGCAGTGTCAAAGGAATTTTTGAGACAAACTCCCTATGGGCGTTGATTTTAGAAAAGTTTCAAGAATTGCCTATAATGAACATGTTAATCTTGCATAGCAGCTGTCCTATAGCCAGTGTTCAGAAGCCACAAATGTTCTGTTTTGCTAAACAGCCAAAACCACAATATGATTGGAACTTCTTGGTGATCCCTCTCAATGTCACAAACACCCTTCTTTGTTCTCTCTGACATTCCTAAGGTGCTCCTGGATCCCAAATTATATTTCCTGTCCCTCTTGCTTTATGTAAGACCCCTGCTTTTGCACGCACAACAGCTTTTGCTTAACAAGTCGCTGAGTCTCTCTGTCTCTCTCTCTCTCTCTCTCTGAAGGTGGCAGAATTTTCAGCACATATTTACATAAGAACATAAGAACATAAGAATGGCCATACTGGGTCAGACCAAAGGTCCATCGAGGCCAGCATCCCATCTGCCGACGGTGGCCAATGCCAGGTGCCCCAGAGAAGGAGAACAGAAGACAATGATCAAGTGATTTATCTCCTGCCATCCATCTCCTGCCCTTGTTCTGAAGGCTAGGGCACCATACTTTACCCCTGGCTAATAGCCATTTATGGACCTAACCTGCAAAAATTTATCAAGCTCTTTTTTAAACCCTAATAGAGTCCTGGCCTTCACAGCCTCCTCGGGCAAGGAGTTCCACAGGTTGACTGTGCGCTGTGTGAAGAAAAATTTCCTTTTATTAGTTTTGAACCTACTACCCATCAATTTCATTTGGTGTCCCCTAGTTCTTGTATTATGGGAAAAGGTAAATAATTTTTCTATATTCACTTTCTCCACACCATTCATGATTTTATATACCTCTATCATATCGCCCCTCAATCGCCTTTTTTCCAAACTGAAAAGTCCCAGTCTCTCTAGCCTCTCCCCATATGGGACCCGTTCCAAGCCCCTAATCATCTTAGTCGCCCTTTTCTGAACCTTTTCTAATGCCAATATATCTTTTTTGAGGTGAGGAGACCACATCTGCACGCAGTACTCGAGATGTGGGCGTACCATAGTTTTATATAGGGGAAGTATGATATCTTTTGTCTTATTATCGATCCCTTTTTTAATAATTCCTGACATCCTATTTGCCTTACTAACTGCCGCTGCACACTGCGTGGATGTCTTCAGAGAACTATCCACTATAACTCCAAGATCCCTTTCCTGATCTGTCGTAGCTAAATTTGACCCCATCATGTTGTACGTGTAATTTGGGTTATTTTTTCCAACATGCATTACCTTACACTTACCCACATTAAATTTCATTTGCCATTTTGCTGCCCAATCACTCAGTTTGCTGAGATCTTTTTGTAGTTCTTCACAATCCCTTTTGCTTTTGACTGTCCTGAACAACTTGGTGTCATCTGCAAACTTTGCCACCTCACTGCTTACCTCATTTTCTAGATCATTGATGAACAAGTTGAACAGGATCGGTCCCAGGACTGACCCCTGGGGAACACCACTAGTTACCCTCCTCCATTGTGAAAATTTACCATTTATTCCCACCCTTTGTTTTCTGTCTTTTAACCAATTCCCGATCCATGAAAGGACCTTTCCTCCTATCCCATGACCACCTAATTTACATAAAAGCCTTTGGTGTGGGACCGTGTCAAAGGCTTTCTGGAAATCTAGGTATATTATGTCCACTGGGTGCCCCTTGTCCGCATGTTTATTAACCCCTTCAAAGAATTCTAATAGATTAGTTAGACACGACTTCCCTCTGCAGAAACCATGCTGACTTTTGCCCAACAATTCGTGCTCTTCTATGTGCCTTGCAATTTTACCCTTTACTAGTGTTTCTACTAATTTGCCTGGTACTGATGTTAAACTTATCGGTCTATAATTGCCAGGATCTCCTCTAGAGCCTTTTTTAAATATTGGTGTTATATTGGCCGTCTTCCAGTCATTTGGTAGCGAAGTGGATTTAAAGGATAGGTTACAAACCACTGTTAATAACTCCGCAATTTCACATTTGAGTTCTTTCAGAACCCTTGGGTGAATGCCGTCTGGTCCTGGAGACTTGTTACTATTCAGCTTATCAATTAATTCCAAAACCTCCTCTAATGTCACTTCAATCTGAGTGAGTTCCTCAGATTTGTCACCTAAAAAGGCTGGCTCAGATTTAGGAACCTCTGTAACATCTTCAGCCGTGAAGACTGAAGCAAAGAAATCATTTAATCGCTCCGCAATGGCACTGTCTTCCTTGATCGCTCCTTTTATATCTTTATCATCCAAGGGCCCCACTGCTTTTTTAGCAGGCTTCCTGCTTCTAATGTATTTAAAAAACATTTTACTATCGTTTTTTGAATTTTTGGCTAGCTGTTCCTCAAACTCTTTTTTGGCTTTTCTTACTACATTATGACACTTAATTTGGGAGTGTTTATGTTCCTTTCTATTTTCCTCACTAGGATTTGACTTCCACTTTTTAAAAGCTGCCCTTTTCTCTCTCACTGCCTTTTTAACATGGCTGTTTAGCCATGGTGGTTCTTTGTTAGGTCTCTTACTGTGTTTTTTTATTTGGGGTATACATTTAAGTTGGGCCTCTAGTATGGTGTCTTTAAACAGTTTCCATGCAGCTTCCAGGGATTTTAGTTTAATTACTCTACCTTTTAGTTTCTGTTTAACTAGCTTCCTCATTTTAGTGTAATTCCCCTTTTTGAAATTAAATGCCAGAGTGTTTGACCGCTGCGGTGTTCTTCCCAACACAGGAATATTAAAAGTTATTATATTGTGGTCACTATTTCCAAGCGGTCCAGTAACAGTTACCTCTTGGACCAGATCCTGTGTTCCAGTCAAGACTAGATCGAGAATCGACTCTCCCCTTGTGGGTGTCTGTACTAGCTGCTCCAAGAAGCAGTCATTTAAGGCATCAAGAAATTTAATCTCTGAATCCCGTCCTGAGGTGACATGCACCCAATCAATATGGGGATAATTGAAATCTCCTATTATTACTGTGTTTTTTATTTTGATAGCCTCTCTAATCTCCCTTATCATTTCAGCATCACTATCACTGTCCTGGTTAGGTGGTCGGTAATATATTCCTAATGCCATATTCATATTAGAGGAATGAATTGTTATCCATAATGATTCTATGGAACATTTTGATTCCTTTAGGATTTTTACTTCATTTGATTCTATATTATCCTTCACATATAGTACCACTCCGCCACCCGCATGACCTGTTCTGTCTTTCCGATATAATTTATATCCCGGTATGATAGTGTCCCACTGATTTTCCTCATTCCACCATGTTTCTGAGATGCCTATTATGTCAACTTCCTCCTTTGATATGAGGTACTCCAGTTCACCCATCTTATTAGACAGACTCCTAGCATTAGTGTAAAAGCATGTTAGAAAACTACCACTATTTATATGTCCGCCTTTCACAGACGCGTTGGATTTTTTTATGCACGATTGTTTCACATCTGATCTTGCCCATATATTATTTCCCACGTTCCCTATCTGACTAACTTCTAGGGAATCCCTATCTATGGAGCCTCGTGTAAGAGAAGTCTCCGTCCGATCCAGGTGCTCCCCCGCACCAATTGGCTTTCCCCCACCTCTTAGTTTAAAAACTGCTCTATGACCTTTTTAATGTTTAATGCCAGCAGTCTGGATCCACCTTGATTTAGGTGGAGCCCATCATTCCTGTATAGGCTCCCCCTACCCCAAAAGTGTCCCCAGTTCCTAATAAATCTAAGCCCCTCTTCCCTACACCATTGTCTCATCCACGCATTGAGACTCTGAAGTTCTGCCTGTCTATCTGGCCCTGCACGTGGAACTGGAAGCATTTCAGAGAATGCCAGCAAAGATGTTCTGGATTTCAGTCTCTTTCCTAGTAACCTAAATTTGGCCTCCAGAACATCTCTTCTACCCTTCCCTATGTCATTGGTACCAACATGTACCACGACGACCGGCTCCTCCCCAGCACTGCCCATAAGTCTGTCTAGATGCCTCGAGAGATCCGCAACCTTCGCACCAGGCAGGCAAGTCACCATACGGTTCTCCCAGTCATCACAAACCCAACTATCTATATTTCTAATGATCGAATCCCCCACTACTAAAACCTGCTTCTTCCTAACAGCTGGCGCTCCCTCCCCCGGAGAAGTATCCTCGGCACGAGAGGATACATCACCCCCCTCTGGAAGGAGGGTCCCAACTATGGGATGGTTTCCCTCTGCTCCCCTTGACTGCTCTCCTTCCCTGAGCCTTTCATCCTCCGTAACAGCATCAGGACTGTCAGATTGGAGGTGGGACAGCCCTACTATGTCCCGGAAAGTCTCATCCACAAACACCTCTGCCTTCCTTAGCTCCTCCAGTTCAGCCACCCTGGCCTCCAAAGCACGCACTCGGTCTCTGAGGGCCAGGAGCTCCTTGCATCGAGCGCACACATACGCCACCCACCCACAGGGTAGGTAGTCATACATACTGCACTCGACACAATAAACAGGATAGCCCCCACTCTGCTGCTGGGCTTCTGCCTCCATTTCCTACTCTAGTTATATATGAGGGTTAATTAAATGTTTCAGATAGAGGTTGTTATAAAGGATTTAAGTTTAAGGGCAATAGAAGTCACTGGCTCCCTCCAAGCTCCCCCTCTAAACTCCCCTCTCAAAACTCCCTCCTGTTACCACGCACCCTGTTCGCGAGCACCCGGTATGGACCCCATCCTTTCCTCCCATCCTCAAAAAGGTAGCAGGATGACATATAGCTGGGCCAGCAGGAGCACTAGACAGAACAGAGATACTAGAGTTTTTATCTGAAATTAATTGATTACCAATTAACTAAAACTGGTTGAAGTTCATGAAAGCTAGCTTAAACTCTCCTCAAATATTTGTCCCAGAATACTATCATCATTTGACCTTGGCAACATTTTAGGCATCACACCTGCGGGTTAGCCACAGACATTTAGAAAATTCCTAGACTACCCTTTACAATCACATGGAGTCCCTTGACTTAATTACCAGTAAAAATATTCAAGCGAAGCCAAGTTTTGAGCCATATATTTTCCATGTGCAGTCTGGCCTTCTGCACGTACAAATGTTTTTCAAGCATTGATCAGAAGTTTATTTCTCAAACAGACACTTTGAATTCTGGTATGAAACTGCACTGAATGTGGTAAAGCATGTTTTGAAGATTGGAGAGAGAAAAATTGTTATTATGGAGGCAACTTGGGTAACTCGTCCTGGGTTTTGAGTAAGTCAGCCTAAGCCAGGGCCAGCCAACCTCCACCTAAGTTTCTCTGAGAGAGTGGCCGAGCCATCCCCACCTTCTTCTCTTTTTTCAGTGTCAAGTGGTTCTTGTCCTGCTCTGTTCCAAAGCTCCTCATTTTTGACTAAGTGTTGCCATTTGATGTGAAGGATGTACCTCAGGCATCTATTTATGAATGGTTGTAGCTTGTGATTTGAAGAGTTTTTAGTATGCCAGGTCTTGCATCCATACGAGAACACTTTCTTCACAATTGTGTTGAAGAGCCACCGTTTCGTCTTCTCAGATATTATTTGCAATTAACATATGGAATGAAGAGTCTTGAATGCAGCTCTTGCTTTTCCTATTACGGCACTAGTATCATGTCTGCTCCTCCATCTCTGCCCATTGTGTTCTCCAAGGAGGGGAACTGTTCCACATCTTTCAGGTCATCCCTTCCCAGTGTGAAAGTGCTGTTGTTCGACTGCCTGATCCTCATTGTCTTGGTCTTTCCCTTGTTAATGCTCAGTCCAGTCACTGAGGCAATTTTATCTAGTGCTGGAACCATTTCTTCCATGCTTTCATGTACCTGCAGGGCCTCAGCATGGAGGGAACCTAGATCTTATTGAGGGTCCGACTAATGTCTGGAGAAGCATGCATGGAATGGGCTGGGCTGCTTTGCTCCACCTGAGCTGGGGACCTGGAGGATGTGGGGACGTGAGAGCTGTCTGACATGGGTCTTTGCTCAGCTGCAGATTTATTCCACTGTGTATGACAGTGTGGTGAACTGTCCTGCACCCTCTTCTTCAGGTTCTTTATTGCAGCCATTGGTGGAGACCGAGGTCAGCTAGTATGTGGTATTGCTGGTGTGCTGCACACTGAGACCACAATGCTCCACACCATATCAGATCAGATCACTGGGACCAGAATGAGGGCTGATTCCATAAGGTGGGCGCAAAGGCGAATGTTCCTCTCCTTTTTGGTCCTTGTATTGAAGGACTTGCATATCTTGCTCTTGTTTCTCATGTAACCTTCACCTAGGCAGTGCAAGCGACTCTTGTGGGTTCACTTTCTGGCCTGGGCTGTTTGCAGGTGTTTCAGGTTTTGAGGCCAGGGGATTGGGACTTGCTCTGACTCAGGCAAAATCCCAAAGGAGAAGAAAATCTTTAACTAGCTAGATACTACTCTACTAGGGTTCTACATAAACAAAAGCCATGAAACACTTTTGTCTGAACAGAGGGCTACAGAGGCCAGTTGGAGCAAACACAGTTCTGTGCTCCATCACGGACAGGAAGAAGGCATTGTGGGTGGGGCAGGATCCGTTGTACTGCACCATGGATACTCCACTCTGGATATTGCAAGAGGTGCTCTTCTATGGGTACTGGTAAGGGAAGAACTTCGAGCACCAGTGCACAAGGCAAGCACACACAAAACGTGGATGGATGGATGTTAGCAAGTTCCATTACAGTTACATTAGCTAGAATGAAACTTATTCCGATACCAACTAAAGTCAGAAGGAGTCTTTCCATTGTCTTCAATGAACATTGGATTGGACACACATAAACCTACATGCTTCAGGGTGGAAATGCAACTATTGGTGGTCAGGAACAAATTTCCACAATGGCTAAATTATTCTGTATTTGCCTTTTATGGGATTTCTTAAATCTTCCTACTGAAGCATTGAGCACTGCCAGGAACAGTGTGTTATGCTAGCTGGACTATTGCTCAAATTGTGCATAAAAGGTCCTCATTTCCTTTTGGAAACCACACTATTGTTTCTCCTCACTGATGAATGAGTGAAACATTTCAGAAGGAAGTTAATTACTTCCAAATAGCAAAAATTAGCACACATAACAAATGAATTTCATAATAATTATGTTCCAGTTTGTAAAGACTGCAGGATTCCAAGGTAGTTTTACACATAGACTCTTTGGCTGCATCTACGCTACAGAGATCTTTTGAAAGAAGCTCCTTCAGAAATCTCTTCCAAAAGATTGTCTTTTGAAAGAGTATGTCCACATCAAAAAATGGATCAAAGGAGTGATCTGCTTTTTTGAAAGAGAATGTCCACACGGCCCCTTTTCTTTCCAAAGAATGGGCCAGGGATCAAAAAATTGGGTGCCATGAGGACTGCTCTTTCAAAAGCAGGGCTCTGCAAAGCTTCGAGACACTTTTTCTTTCAAAGAAGCTTTCAAGAGAAGGTGTCCTTCCTGAAGAGGGAGTGGAAGAGTCCTTTTGAAAGGAGCACTGCAGTCTTTCAGTTTACTTTCAAAAGAACTCTTTTTGGGTGCAGAAGCTCCATGGAGAGCCCACTTCTTTTGAAAGAATTTGCTAGTGCAGACACAAGCTTTCTGAATATTTGTTAATAAAATTGTAACAAACATTGAACAACAAACATGGAACTCAGATTCTATTTGAAGCAGTATTAATGAAACAGCTTTCAAAACTATTTGTCTCCAGCAAAATATGTCATAGATATTATTATTTTACAAAGAGTAACTAAAGGGTGTTTAAGCTCCTAACTGCTTTTGTTTTCAGTGGGACGTCAGTGCCTATGTGCTTCGGAATATTCCAAAAGAAATTTACCCTTAACTTTAGATGTTAAATCCAGGCTCAGCTAAAATCAGCTGAACAATTCTCATTAATTTATTAGGGTCCAGAATTTTACCGAGTTATGTGGCCGTCCCCACCACATCTTCCCTCTTCCCCGCTCTGCCAGTGTGTTTTCAAATTTTATGGTCCCAGTGAGCTTGGGAAAAAAATCAGGCTGAAAGTAAAGATGACCCTCCAGCTTGGAATGAGCCCTAGTGTACCCGTTTGAATAATTTGCGAGCTCTTTAGTGGGGCTGATTGTGTTAACTAGAATTCAGTAAGAGCATTAATATCTTGGAAGTTAGATCCTCTATGCTTACATATACACATTTGTATATTTATTTGTAATCTTGGATTTTTGGGACTCCAGTTGAGTTTGTGTGCTTTCATCATTTGGGTTTTTTGTTGTGTAAAGAGAGCAAGTCCAATATCTCAGAGCCAAATTGCAGCGCAGCCTGTTTTAGCAGCAAGAGGCCAGTCAATGACAAACAAATAAATAGTATTTGACCTCCTAATGAAGGTAGAAAATGAGTACAATTTTCATGTCTAGCAATACCTTCAGGATGGTCTTAAGACAGGAGACTGCCTAGTGAGTACAAGTTTGACCATGGGCTTGTCTTCACTACCACCTTCTTTTGAAGGAAGAATGGTAAAGAGGGTGTTGGGAGCTTACTGATGAAGTGCTGCCATGCAAAGGCAGCACTTCATTAAGCAAATCCCTTCCATGGCAACTTCAAAGTTTTAGACTTAGAAGTACTGGCACACGTCTAGCTGCGGCTCCCCCACCGGTACTTCGAAGTGAAGGGGCTAATTCGAAGTCCCCTTTCTCCTCAAAAAAATGTCCATTTCAAAGATTACTAATGAGGTACTGAACTGAATATTCAGCGCCTCATTAACATTAGGACTCTTCCAGCTGCAGAACTTCGAAAGCACCGCTTTCGAACGCTTGCCGCTCGGCGCAGCTACATGGGGGTCCTTTTTGAAAGGACCCCACACATTTTGGCTGGGTCTACATGTGCCCCTTTCTTTTTAATGATGCTAACTGAGTGCACAGCTCAGAGGTAACCAAAAGGCCTGTAAGGTCACCTAAGGCGTTCCACCAGCGGCCAGACGATTGTCACGGGACCTAGTCCAGTGGGGTTTTCAGGGTGAGTGAATGAGCTGTGCTGTTCCCCAGAAAAGATGACGGACAAGGATCAACTTTCCCACAAAAAGATTTTATTTCTCAAGATCAGGATTCTTTTTATATTATAGTACCTCTTTTATAATAAATTACTTCTTTTTATAGTATGCTATTTTCTTTTTTATATGTGTATTTTAGGATAAACTATTTAAATATCTTTGTGCTATGGATCCAACTATTTACTCCCCCACTTCACCAAGCCTTGCACAGGATTTGATGATTAGCAGACTAATATATTGTATTATTATAATAATTGTCTCTATTCTAAACCCTCCTAACTTACTTGGCGTCCGGAGAGATGCATAATGAAATGCTCTTCATCGAATGCTGTAAGGGAAGATTATAGCAGAACTGTATATTATGTTATAGTGTATTCTTTATATATTATATTATATTCTTTGTAAAAGGTTTTTCTACCTAAGGGGACTACAATGCAATGTTATATATGTATATATTATATTGTAGTCCCTTCACCAAAGCATCCTTACGCTCTTCCTCAGTACCTCTTTTGGATAACTGAAGGCGCTCAACCCCGGGCCCAGCTACCTAGGGGAACAGATGGTCTAGAATAGTATGAAGTGAGGTTGCCCTGTTGGCCAGACAGGACAGTGGCCTCCAAGAATAACTCGCGGGGTTCTTCCCTGTTGGGGTTATTTGCCTTAATACTTAACAAAAACTGCCACTTGGAACTGCCTATGTCGTTCCCCCAGTTACGGGAGTCCCTTTACTGCACTGTCCCAAGCTCAGTCGAAATATATAGGTACAGTCTCCTCAGACACCTGAGATTCAAAATGAATTTACCTATCGGGTTTGCCCTTTACCGGGTTATCCCTCCAGGATTTTAAATGTTGGGGTTTTCCCTTTAACGGGTTATCCCCTAAATGCTCTTACCTCTACTCAAGCGAGCTCTACTTAAAAAGAGGGAGCTAACAGTTCTGAATATCCGAATATGTTACTAATGGCTATAGTCTATATGATTTCTATCCTAGTCTTCTATTTGTATGTTCAATATAAAGGCTAGGTCTAATAAGACCGCCTCCTGTGCTTTACAATTACGGCTTAAGAAGCGGGAGTTACAAAATTTATGGCGCGCCCTATTTAAACAATATTGGAATTCCTAGGTCTGCCGTAAACGTAGCAGCAGCAAGGAATAACAACAAACAATGTAACTATCAATAATGCTACAGATAATACAAAGAATATTAAACCTAGTTCCATGACTGACAACAAACTAACCAACCTAAATGCCTATATTGTGTGGAGGCTTGATGTTAAATACCTATACCCTCCTGCTCTGTCCGTCCGGGCGCCGGGCCCGCAGGTCTCCTTCTGGTGCTAGGAAAGGAGGCCCTCATGGCGCGCTTGTACGGCAGCCGCGGACAGGCAGACAGAAAAGCAAGGAGAGAAGAGAGGCCAGGGGGAAAAGGCCAACGTGGTAAACAAAAACCCCCTGGCTATAAAGAGCAGCCTGCGGTTCCACCGCCGGCCAGCAGGGACCAGCGGCTAAAGCAGCAAGGCCGCTTGCATGGCTCACCAGGCAGGGCACCTGCCGGCGCGGTCTGCTCGGTGAGCCTGCCTCAGGCAAAGTCCTGAGGTCTTTGTTAGTGAGTTCGGTTCAGTCTCTTCAGATCTTCTAGGCTGGAGCTCTTCAAAAAGGCTTCGTAGCCAGAGCTCTTCGAAAAGGCTTCTGCATCCCGCGGCGGCTGGGGAGTGATGATTGACTCGCAGGTCCGCTTCAGCTCTCCACTCTGAACCTTCGGCTACTAGCAATGTCCAGCTCTGAACGCAGTCCTTTTTGTTCTTCCGTCCGCTCCTCTTCTTATCCTCCGGCGAACTCCCGAAGCCGGGGCTGCGCTCCAGAATTTATAGAGCCACGATGGACCTGGTTGAACACCCACAGGCGTCAGGTCCGCACCTGCGTTGCCCCGGCAACCAAGATGCACATTCTACATACATATTCATAAGCATCCTATTTTGTCCTATCAGAGCCTCGGAATTCAAACCTGCGCTCATGAATAATCAATCAGCTAATACATATGCATTACCAACTGGCAATCCCAACGGTTTTTCCCTATACCTTATATTGAGCCTAGTTACCTAAGCACTTTTACATCATATTTTAAAATAAATCTTTCCCTATTTTTATTTTATTCTTAAGTGGACTGATAGGGAATACTGTTAAAAGCAGAAAATACAATTTTTGATTTAAAATGCTCAATATCTCGAGGCTATCTGGTAAAGGGTAGTGGAAGGCACACACAAGCCTCACAGCCCACGGCCAGGGACATGTTCTCTAAAAGAGGAATTTACAACACTTTTGAAAGGGTCATGTTCATGAGCAGGTTTGAAAGATGCTAATGAGGCTCTGCAATGAATATGCAGCTCCTCATTAGCATAATGGCGGCTGCGGCAATTCAAAAGTGAGGCTCTTCGAATTGCGCGCTGCCCGTGGAGATGGAACCTTCCGAAAGAACCCCCCCAGTTTTCGAAAGCCCTTCTTCCTATCTGGTGATCGGAAGAAGGGCTTTTGAAAACTGGGGGGGGGTCCTTTCAGAAGGTCCCATCTCCACGGGCGGCACACGATGTGAAAAGCTGCACTTGTGAATCGCCGCGGCCACCATTATGCTAATGAGGAGCTGCATATTCATTGCAGTGCCTCATTAGCATATTTCAAACCTGCTCATTAACATGCCCCTTTCAAAAGAAAGGGGCATGTGTAGACCCAGCCTTTGATATCCCCTTATCCCTCTCAGGAGAGGGGATTAAGGAGATTTCAAAATGTGCGGGGTCATTTTGAAAAGGACCTCTATGTAGCCACACCAAGCCGCGAGCATTGAAAAGTGGCGCTTTCCAAGTGCTGATGCTGGAAGCATCCTAATGCAAACGACGCATTGAATATTCAATTCAGTGCCTCATTAGTAATCTTCAAAATGAACATTTGCATGGCCATTTTGAAGTTTTGGCTAAGTGTGGCCACAGCCTTTGAGGAGTAAGAGGACTTTGAAGTTGAGCTGCCACTTAGATGTCCCGGTGGGGTGAACCGCAGCTGGACGCGTGTCGCTGCCGGTGGAATTTGGTTAATCAAGTGCTGCCCATGCACGGCAGCACTTCATTAGTAAACTCCCAACACCCTAATTACCATCCTTCCTTCGAAAGAAGGTGGAAGAGTAGACAAGCCCCATGTGTAGGTCGAATCCATTGAACATTTTAATCATTTTTAGTGTACAGTGCAGAAAACCAAGGGTACATGAATGACAATATAACTCAGCAAGATCATTTCAGTACTCCATAAGGTAAACCAAACACTTTTGAAAGCTAACAAAATGTCGCTCTGAATTGTGTTTTCAACAAATGCTTTCGGAGACTAAGTATCCATCCACCTTCCTATGTGTATAGAGGCACAGAGAGAGAGCCTTAAGTGAGCTTTACAAAGAATACCGTTCAAATTATTGTAAGTACTTCCTTCCATTCCACACTGAGTTTCTCTCTTTTTAGTTGGCATGATCCAAAGCCAATTAAAGTCAGCAGGAAAATTCCCATTGACTTCAACTGATAAGAGAATGGACTCTGCCATTGTCTTCACCATAGTTGTGATCAGTCTTGTTCAGAAACCAAAATGTTTTGTTTTAAACCCTGGCCTAGCTCCCAGGAGCCTCACTGGCCTGGAGCCCATAGAGCTGGATGGGAGTCAGCTGGCTCACTTGTTCAAGAAAACAGGTGGGAGGGGAATTACTGGAAAAAATTGATTTTTCTGAATAACTAGAATGCACGTTTAAATTAAAATTTGCATACATTTCTGCTGCAATATTGACAGAGTGTGGAGTGTTCATTCAGCCTTTAAAAGACATTGATAGGGACAGAGTTCAGGGCATAGTGCTAGACTACACCAGCACTTTGAACTGCGGGCCTAGCTTTCGAAGGACGGAGATGACTCAGCCTGGATATATTGCCATTCTGGTAGTATGGGCGTGTGACATGGCATTAGGTAAGACATTAAGGTACAAGCAAAAGATATTCTTACAAAAAGGTAAAGGGATTATTCGAAGGAAAAGACTTAGTGCACATACCACCAACTTGGTCTGTTGAGATAGGAAAAGCTACTGGTGACTTGATAGTGCAACTGAGGGGTAAGGTAAATCAGCACCACTGCTTCAGGGGCAGAGCCTGTTCTGAAGATGATAATGGAGTAACTCTCATTTTGTAACAGTTATGCATAAAAATCTTCCTTCCCACATTTAGCTGCTAGCTAGTTTAGACTAGCTGAACAGGCCAGCAATACACAATTGTCTTCAGCATTGCTGTCCCTTTTGCATAATATTTCATATTGACTGAATACTACCAGGTCACTGGGGACGTGGTCTTGAGATGCTCACCTCACCCAACTCCACCAGTCACAGGTGAGTTCTATTCATTAGAGCTGGGTAGCTTTATTCAACCAAAACATTTTTCAATGAAAAATGCAGATTTGGCAGCTCAGACATCTCACAAATTTGTATTGATTTTGCCAACTTGACTCTGTAAAAATACCTTAGAAATCTCTAAAACTCAGAACATCTTCTTTTGCATTTTTTAAATTTTTTGCTCTAAAGAAACCAAAATCTTGTTTTAAAATTTCCTGACATTTTAAAAAGTAAGTGTTTCAAACTGCTGAAAATAAAAAGCAAACATTTTGTACACCCCAATTTTTATTCAAAATTTGCACCAAATACATTTTTTTAAAAAGCCAAACATATTTTTGACTCAATCTAGAACTTTTTCTGCCTTTTTTTCTTTGTGTCAACAATATGAAAAATCCATTATCTACTCAGGTTCCTAGAGCAGGTTCTCTTCTGTCACATAGGTGCACTTGCCTATGTGTTCTATGCTGCCTAACCATATTTGTATTAATGCTTTTTGGGAAAACCAGGGCAGCAGGCAGGCTTAATTAGCAATGGTGACAGCTCAATTAAAAGAAGCCTTCAACTACTATAAGTTGCTTTACCTATTTTGATATTTTAATTAGCTCTTGTCAGTAATTGCAGTGTTGCCTTTACAAGGAGAGTTTTCATTTCAGTTCACTCAGAAAAGGTGCCTCAGCTTTTCCAAATGGCTTCAACGAAGTTTTAATTGCTTTTCATTCTCTTTTAAATGTGTTCTACTGTGCTAAATAATAGCCGCAACATCTAAGGTCAGAGATTTTTGGGTTACATATGATATGTCTGACTTTACAAATTTACTTTGCTTTCAGCTACTTCATGTGGTAACATAGCAAATGGGAGAATAAAGCCACCTTTATTCTTCCAGAAAAGAAACAGAGTATTTGAATGTAATGCTGGCTATATAGCGGAAAATGACAACAGAATTGAGTGTACTGCTTCAGGATGGTCTCCTGTGCCCAGATGCATTCGTAAGTGAGCTTTAAATAAGGTTAATTTTCTCTTTATTGTCCTTCAAAGAGAGATACATCACAGTTTAATAGCACAGGATGTACTACACTTAACCACTGTCCTTCGGCTGTGTGCTGCTTATTTACTTACTTTATGTACCCCAGTTTTGGAAGACAGCAGTTACAAGAGTGTAAAACCTTAAATAATCAGACCGGATCTTCTTCGGGGGGATAAGGCAAAACATCACATTTATTGACAATGTAACATTATCTAGCGTCTGCATATACTGTACTATACGCACACATGCACACGCACACACGGACAAATATTCAAACCACCTCGTTGATGTTATAGTTACCACTCTGTTGCTCATATCTGGTCATTGGACTGGTGATTCAATGTGAGGAAATGGGGAGTCGGGCTGGTTCTCTAGGCTTGACAGGACAAGAACTGGAGATTCATGCAAGACACCCCATCTTTTATAGGAGTTTTCTTCCATTCAGTTCTATGAGTTGTGCTTCATCACCTCTTAATCAGTTATAACCACTTCATGTAACATCTGTTTATCTGGAAGTTGTATTTCATTGTCAACGTGTTGGTGCCTTTTCTCTTGTGTTGTTTCGAATTGTGTTATCTTTTTTTAGTTGGGGGTTCTTGCCCTTTAATTCCAAGGCCATCTATCTGTCCTGCACGGTTTCCCTTTTCCCGAGGGCCCATTGGATATTGTCTTGGTGCTCCCAACTCTTTAATTCCCACTTTGGTCATCTAGACACTGAGACAACCTTTCAGTTTTTCTCTCTCTTCAAACACTCACATTCCTTGCCCATTCACTCTTTCACTCCCTGTCCCCCAGGACTACATAATTGCTTCACATAGGCAGAAGGATAGAATTGGTTTTGTAAGGTGTACAATCAAATTCCAACAACAACTCCTCATAGTTCAACTCTGTAGTTATTTATGCTATCTCCTTCACATCCCAACCTGCTTTCTAGTTATTCCTCGGAGCAACAGTGTGATCATATGGAATCGCAGGGATCCTTCTGATCTCTTTCTGCCTTGGCATCACGTACAGATTCAGTCTGCCTGGTGAATCTCAACAATGAAACCCATCCTTCGTGCTCACCAGAGAAGAAGGGCCAGCAGAGTTATAGTTCCTATAGTTAAACTCTATGCATGTAATCTCCCATGTATATGTACTACCCAGAGGCACTGAGACCTAATCTGGGGTGATGGGTATGACATATCTATTATAGGATATTATTACAAAACTCTATTGTCTACAAGAGGTACTCGGTCTATCCCCTCTTTCAGACATCTCAGCAATAAACCAATGCCAAATCCCCATGAAGCAACTCTGCACCATGGATCAGCTGTAACTGCAGATATTAAGGTGGAAGGGCAAACTCTTTACTGTTTTCTACCCTTCTCTCACCAAATGACCATTATCACAAAAAGTAAGAATTACATAGTCTCTTCAAAGACTGCACAATGCTCACAAGCTAAGAGCAAAATAACATGTAAGAAAAGATTTGCTGGCAGCCTCTGATATCTCTTGCCATAAGAATGTATAGCCTGCAAGTTCCACCTCAGTGATGGCTAGAAGGACACAGTCAATCAGCATCCCACAATGTCAGGAGAGAGGACAAGGGTGACTGATGCCTGTGGAAGGAGGGGCACGGGGTGACTGGCACAGGCATCAGTCCCCCCTGTCCCCCTTCCTGCCACAGGCACCAGTGCTAGCTACTATGGTGGTACAATATGACTTACACAATACCGTGTATTCCTGTATATTATCTACAATCTTATTTGTGGTGGTGTTGTTCTGATTTTGTTCAGCAATACAGTGCGGAAGGATAGCAAATGGGAAAATAATGGATGAAGATAATCAAAAACAATCTTTCAGTGTAATCATGGATATAAGTCTGAAGGGGGAATTAATGAAACTACCTGTACCTCTGAAGGCTGGTCTCCAGTACCTAAATGTATTGGTAAGAAAGCTTCCACTAGCTTCCCTGCCTCCCCCTCAAACACATTGGCTGCATCTACACTAGCAAGTAAGTTCCAAAAAAACAGTCCTTTTTCAAAAGAAACAAACACAAAAAAAAAGAAAAAAGAAACAAACAAAAAAAACCAAACAAAGCTGGGGAGAATCTACACACAAAATGCATTCTTTCAAAATTAAATCGGACGAATGCAGCTCTCTTTCCGACAGCCCTCTTCTTCTCCCAGATGAGGCAGAATGCCTTTTGCTGAAAGATTCTTTTGGAAAAAAATATGTGTAGATGCCTCAGGGGCCCTTTTTTAAATGAGCAGTCCTTGTGCTGCTGGATTTTTTTGATCCCTGGCCCGGTCTTTCAAAAGAGAGGGGGCCGTGTGGCTGCTCTTTTTCGAAAGAGCAGATTGATTTTTGATCCACTTTTTGTGTGTGAATGTGCTCCTTTGAAAGCAGTTTTTTCAGAAGAGATCTTCCAGGACAGCTTCTTTTGAAGGATGGCTGTAGTGTAGAAATAGCCATTGTGTTGATTTGAAAAACCACTAAGTATTTTAATAATCAATCAGCTCTATAAATAAGGTGGTATATATTGCGTTGTTAGAACAGATGCCAACTCTCCAGTTTGGTAATACAAAACAAAGTAAAATTTCTCGCAGTACTTAAAATAAGGGAAGAGCAGATGCTTATTACTTTTTTTAAGTGCCAATACACACAATTTCAACAGAAAGAATAGATTATAACAATAAGGTATTTCTTACTGCATAGCTATTCTTCATTGTTTAGCTAAATATCAGTCTGCTGCTTGTGCTGCCTCTGCAGGTAATTTTTCTGTGATTTTGTGACATCTGCTAACCAGTGCTTTGCAAGACATTCCTTCACAAATGGACAAGCCACACCACCACACACGTTGATATCCTTTCACTGACACTACTCCATACTTGAGAAGTAGACTGATAGGTTTATACTTGCCTTTTTGATAAACTAAGGCCAGAAAGAATCTGGAATTAACAGGGGTGTGATAACGGGTTTCTGAAAAAGCATAGTTGATCTTTTAGCCTGAATAACCTGTGACGTGCTTTACAAGTATCAGAAGTACTGAAATGCTATCCTGCTCCCTCTCCACAAAAAGGGAGTCTAGAAAGTTGTTCTGGATCAACATTAGTTCTGAGGATGATTTACTGTCTCTGAAAGTTTATACCAAAACATGAAGAGGAAGGAGGGTGTGCTGCCTAACTAAAATACAGCTGCTATTCGTTTGGAACTTGGTCCTGTACTCACTGAAGACAGCAACAAAGCTCTCACTTAGTTTAATAATAGCTGAGTAAATGAAAGTGTGAGGGTGGGAAAAGCTTTTAGGAAATATGAGCTATAATCTAAGATAATGGGGTAAAGTTATGCAAATTAAATCAACGTACCCTAACTTACTCTGGTTATTTAGGCCTCCTTCAACAACTATTCTTATCCCTTAATGATGTATTGTCTTTAAGGTCAAGACACTAATAACAGACAGAATCAATGTGAGTTTACTTTTATTAATTCACTGGACTTCTTTTATGATGGCCATCAATTAAAGTAATGTTCAAACACAAGAAAGGAATGAGAGAAGCAGTGTTTCCTCAAGTTCCATCAAGTATTCATGAAGCTTTCATGTGTCACCTTTATTGTCATCAACTTTGATGATGCAAATATCCCCAAGTTAATTACATGTTTTTTTCCAGCCCCATAGAACCCACTTTAGATCACAAGCACATCGTGTTTCTACAGCATTAGCCACAATATGAGAGATAGTTTTAATCCAAAGAATTAAACACCTAAAAATTAATGCAATACTTTTGCTTCTTTAATTCTGTTGCTCATTGACCACCTCCAGTCATGGATTAACAGACGTGTGTTTTGCAGTTCAAGAGTGTCCACATCCACCTGACATTGATTTGGCAGAAATTGTCGGTGAAGAGAAAGCAGAATATAGGGAAGGTGATGGTGTGCAATACAGGTGCTATCCTGGGTACACTCTGTCAGGACCTGAAAGGATAACATGCAGTGGAGAAAAATGGACAGCTCCGCCAAAGTGCTTGGGTAGGATAATGTTTTAGTTCTTCAGTCAATGGACAAAAACTGGTGGGGCGTAACTATCTTTTCTTGTCTCATAATATTTAATGATGGCTACTACTCTAGGGATGGCTATTAAATGTTTCCATTGCTCTCATAGTTTCTGAGCCTGCTCACATACAATGCAATGGCAAAATGTCCATTGTTTTCACTGGTATCAAGTCCAAAATGACCCATGTTGGAGCATAATACACTATTTAATTTTAAATTAGAGCAGAATAATAATCAGAATTGTTTACTTGATACGTACTAAATGGCAAATTAGCAGGTAGGACTGTATAGCTAGAATCAGTATCCTATTGGCTTTGATTATCAGTACTTTATATGACAGTAGCTTTCATACATTTTTAACAATGGCAAGTTATTGTCTTCGTTACAAAAATGGAGAAACTGTGGCAACAAAATTCAGAAAATTGCCAAGACCATTCAGAGAGTTAATAGCAGCTGCAGGAATAGAAAAGAGGTGTTCTGATTTTCAGTTCCCTGACCTAACAAACAAGACAAATCACATCTGAAAGTAGTCCATTTTTTTCTTTGCTACACCCGTTCATTCTCTACATTGGAAACAAAAAAGGTAAAGGAACCCTAGAATTATGGAATCTACAGTATTGCATTTGCGTGGGAGATATTTAAACTTTTAAATGACTTTTCGTGTTGTTCTTTTTTATCTAAAGCACCATGTATTATTACAAGGAAACAGCTGGAAACAAACAAATTGCTTCTGTCTAATGGCCGAAGACGTACGATCTTGATCCAAAGTAACCGAGCAGCCCAATTTCTTTGTGGTGAACATTCTGACCTTAAAGTCCCCTACCACATCAAGTGTGTGGATGGGCACATGGCTCTACCCACTTGTATATCTGGTAAATAGACTTAGTTCTGAATCAGTTCTTTTTTCTCAAATGCATTTGAGCAACAAGGAGGAGTGCCTATGTGTTGTGAGTTAATGTTTGTTCTTGGCTGACTTAAGCAAATCAGCCTTCCGTTCAGCTTGATTTAGGAACTGGTAATTCAGGATTTTGAGAAAATCATCCTATTCATTTTTTTCTATTTAATTAACAAGATATGTTTAAAATATCTGGCCCCACTCATGCTAGAGCAGGGAAAGAGTGAAAAACACAAACATGGACAGTGAACATACTTCCTTCAGAAACATACCTGTTTTGTCTTACAGAGACAAAATGCTTTACCTCTTGAACCTCTCTAGTTCGGAACTCTGAGGACATGACCAGTGCTGACCCAGAGAATTTGCCAAACCACAGGAAGCCAATATTACCAACCCTTCCACTGCATACTGAGCTCTTAGAATACATGAAGGGGCAGGGCTTTTTTGTGGCGGTACTGAGTACAGGCACCTCCACACCAGTGCTCCCCTCTAGCTGGCGATCTCCCAGCTGGGGCTGCTGGCAGGGCTCTGTGTCCCAGCTGGCACCCAGCTGCGGGGCTGCAGGGTTCCCCCTGCCCTCCAGGCTGCAGTTCCCATGGCTGGGGTTGCTGGGGGAGCTCCCTGCTCCAGACGGATCCCATTAGCAGGGCTGCTGGAGCCCCTGCTGGCTCTGCAGCAATGTGGGTCTGGAGCTGGAGCCGTTGCCCCTGCGTCCTGCAGCAGTTTCAGAGCCAGACCGCCAGCTGTGGGAACCCCAACCAGGTGACAGGGGACCGTGCCAGCCCCACTGGCTGGGAGCTAAAGCCCCACGGGCAGACCCAGACCCAGGAACCCTGGTAGGCGTAGGGGGGAACTGGCTGAGTACCAGCTCCTCTTTTTTTTTTCTTTTTTTTAAACCAAAAACACACTGTGTACACGAAATTAGAGCTAAATAACAGCACAGAACACTGAAAGCCAGTACTAGTGGCTATAACCAACATCTATGGTGCCACAGGAACCTGGCCACACCCACGATAAGTGGTCAGACAACTAACTAAAATGATGGTGGATCACGGATGCTGCCGGACCAGAGAGTGCCAGATTAGAGAGGCGCAACCTGTATCTAATTAAGAGAAGGGCGGGGAGAGGGGTCTGAAAGGGAGGGAAATCATTTCAAAACTAATTCAATGATCCAGGTCTGAATTCCATAGAAAAAGTGTGTGTCTTTTCAATGCATCTTATGCTGTGATTTCCAAAATAAAGGATGTTGTGACCATATAACGTTGCATAAATGTGTATCAGAGGAACATTTAGGATCTTGTTTAGATGTATACCGGTATTAATCTTGGCCCAGGACTAAACTATTGATTTCAGTGAGAGCTGATTTAGACCTCAGAAGCCAAAGCTTCAGAGCATTGTGACAAGTAAATACTGCAGCTATCAATATACAGAATAGCAAAACCAAACAGATTTGTATTTGTGCATTGAAACTACCAATATTTTCATTTAGGTACAGAGAAAAAGTGTGGTCGTCCACCTGTTATTGAGAATGGAGACATAACTACTTTCTCCCTAAAAGAACATGCATTTGGCTCTTCTGTAGAATACAGATGCCAGCACTACTATGTAATCGAAGGAGACTGGAAATCATTCTGTTATAATGGAATTCGGACTTATGCACCAGTATGTTTAGGTAAGAGAAATATTCACTTGTTAAAGATGTTTTCAATTTATAACGAAATTTTATAAAACATCATCTCTTCCCATTATAATGTCATTTATTTTTAATTTTGTGGAGATTTATTTTCATCGTTGTCACTGCACTTTTTTTTTAAGCTCTAAGTGACTGATGTAGATTTAACGATGTATTTAAGTAGAGTTTGGGAAAATATTTCCACGAAAATGTATACAAACTTCTCTCCTCATTCTTCATTTCAGCATGTTCCAATGGTAGTTTTCAAACTCGATCTATGACTAACAAACCAGCTGAAAGGAAAGGACAGAGTGATGTTATCTGTTTCAAATCATATTTCCTCCTACACATAGCTAAGTGCCAGCACATTATATAATCAGGTATCCAGCATCAAGGTAGCAAGCTGCCTCTCTAACTAGCCTAACGTGCACAGCTGGCTATACATTTGATTTTGATAGGCAATGTCGTAGTTCTAGCAGCATGAAGAATCAAGCTGACCAAAGTAAATACTTAAATAAATAAATACACCTGCAAGAATGTGTCATAGCCTCATGAATTAGGATGGAACAAGTAAAAGGAATTAGGAACATTTACAATGAGCGGGAAGGAAGACATAGCACACCATATTTAAAAGCTCAACCCCCAGAAGAGTGTGTTGGGAAAAAAAGAACCTATAAGAGGCCACATCACACTAGCAGAATTAGTAAGGGTCAGGTTGTCGTGAAGTGTGAGTATTACAATCACAGCGCTCCAGAAGGAATAAACTGTAGCTACGAAGTTTTCAGCAGCTCCAAGTTCTCCACTTTCCATGAGTGAAAAAAAATGTTGATTTCTTACAGTAGTGGGATCAGGAATGGGGACGTAAGAAGTTACTTTCCACAAAGCTAAGAAGTGACAGGGTCTGGAGACACCTGAGACAGCTGTCATGCTACCTTAGCCAACAGGAACAAGAGCAGTGCTTTTTTGTGTCAGTACTTGCCAGTACTCAGTATTGGCAACTTGGCAGCTTCAGACATGGGATTAGCTGGGGTGGTGGGGGCAGGTGGGGAGCCAGATTCGTACCAGCTCATTTTTTTTTTCAAAAAAGGCACTGAACAAGAATATTGATGAGAGTCAGGGACTGGTGTGGAATGTGTGTTTGGGGGAGGGGAATGAGGGAGGAGATGCTATGGGAGGGAGACCAAGAAAGGGGTTTGTATTGGAGATACAGATGGGGGAGGCTAGCCCATCATGGGAGGATGGCAAATGTAGATCAGCATGAAGTGGGGGAAGGGATGGAAAAGGAATGATTGAGGTTACAGAGGAACCTCTATAATAGCGCAAGCCCTTCATCTTGGAACAGTGTAATTCCAAGTTCGCATCGCTTGTCTTCTCAAAACCACCACATACAGGAGAAAACAAGAAAAAAAGAACATTGCTGTAGTTACTTGCATTTTTTAAAAATTGGCAGCTTCCCTCATTTTTCCTCTTTCCGAAACATGTCTCTCCTCAGCCCCTCCTCAACTGCTGTCACCACCTCCTCTGCCTCCCTGGGGATTCCACATGGCTCTGTCCATCAAAGGCTGCCTAAATTACCTCAGATTAGTCATCACAGAATCACCCGCTAACTAGAAAGAGTATTCGTAGCTGCCTGCCCACAACCCAGTTCAATGGGCTTGACATCCCACAGGCCACTAAAGAGCCCTGCTACCTCAGAGCTTGGTTTAGAGAAGTCAACATTATTTTTTTCAACTAAATGGTACTGGAAAAGGTTCTAATTTATATTTTATGCTAAGTGAAGATTCCAAGGGCATGTCTATACTTATCCGAATGTCGGCCTTCTGGAGCTTGATCTTCCAGGGTTCGATTTAGCATGCCTAGTAGAAACACACTAAATCGAATTGTGAGGACAGCCACATTGACTCTGGTACTCCTTGCAAGGAGTAAGGGAAGTCAATGGGAAAGTTTGTCCTGTCAGCCTCCCACAGTAGGGATGTGCCGGAAGTTCAACTTAAGATACATTGAGTCCACCTATGTAATTCTCATAGATGGAGTTATGTATTTTAGGCTGAATTTCTTTTGTAGAGTAGACCTGCCCGAAATTCATTGTAGGTAGGAAACATTCCATTAGTTTCATGCTTTTATTTTCTAACTGCTTCATGACTAAAAGGAATGCTAAGCTTTTCTTACAAATGGTCTAAAACCAGTGACATTAGCCATTAATTTAAGATAATCATCTCCAGTAGGAGACTTTCAGGAGGAGACACAAAACTATTTGCTATCTTGTAGGGCTTAGTTCCACACTTGTTGGAATGATATTTACATCAGATAATGAAGTCAATGAGCTTCAGTAAGAATTACACAGGGCAAAATGGCCTTTAATTATTAGATCATGGGATCACCTTCAGTTTCAAGGTCGGATTTTTCTATTTAGATGTGTATAACATTTTAATAATAATTCTTCTTTTCTTGCAGACCCCTGTGTCATCACACAAGAGGATATGAGATCACACAACATAGATCTAAAGTGGGGTTTCAAGTCAGAAACTGTACGTGTCACATGGAGAGTTTGTAGAGTTTAAATGTAGATCCAATTTCTCTCCAAAATCTTCAGATAATTATAGAGTGCAGTGTTCGAAGTCGGGACCGTGTAGACGATCCGCGTCCCGCAACATCGAAATTGTGGGGTCCTCCATGGCAGCCATCAGCTGGGGGGTTGAGAGACGCTGTCTCTCCAGCCCGTGAGGGGCTCTATGGTTACCGTGTGCAGCAGCCCTTAGCCCAGGGCTTCTGGCTGCTGCTGCTGCAGCGGGGGATTCATGCTGCATGCACAGGGTCTGCAACTCGTTGTCGGCTCTGTGTATCTTGTGCTGTTTAGTGCAAGTGTGTCTGGGAGGGGCCCTTTAAGGGGGCGGCTGGCTGTTGAGTCCGCCCTGTGACCCTGTCTGCAGCTGTGCCTGGCACCCTTATTTCGATGTGTGCTACTGTGGCGTGTAGACGTTCCCTCGCTGCGCCTATTTCGATGTGGTGCTGCGCAACGTCGATGTTGAATGGGAACAAATGGGTGAATGGGAGAAAATGGGCCAATCAGCCACTTCTTTATGGTGCTTGTACACAAATGCAAGAAACCTGGAAAACAAACAGGGAAAATGACAGGCTCTGTCACAGTCAAAGTAGTATGAGGTGGTTGGAATAATGGGAACTTCATAGAATCATAGAATCATAGAATAGTAGGACTGGAAGGGACCTCAAGAGGCCATCGAGTCCAGCCCCTTCCCCCACGGCAGGACCAAGCACTTTCTAGACCATCCCTGAAAGCCATCTATCTAAACTCTTCTTGAATATCTCCAGTGATGGAGATTCTACCACCTCCCTTGGCAATTCCTTCCAGTGTTTGATCACCATGACAGTTAGGAACTTTTTCCTAATGTCCTACCTGAACCTCCCCTGCTGCAATTTAAGTCCATTGCCTCTTGTTCTATCCTCAGAGGCAAGGAAGAACAAGTTCCCTCCCTCTGCCTTATGACACCCTTTTAGATACCTGAAAACTGCTATCATGTCCCCCCCTCAATCTTCTCTTTTCCAAACTAAACAAGCCCAGTTCTCTCAGCCTTCCTTCATAGGTCATGACCTTTGATCATTCTTGTTGCTCTCCTCTGGACCCTCTCCAATTTCTCCACATCCTTCCTGAACTGCGGTGCCCAGAACTGGACACAATACTCCAGCTGAGGTCTAACCAGCACAGAGTAGAGCGGGAGAATGACTTCTCGTGTCTTGTTCACAGCACACCTGTTAATGCATCCTAGAATCATGTTTGCTTTTTTTGCAACAGCATCACACTGTTGACTCATATTTAACTTGTGGTCCACTATAACCCCGAGATCCCTTTCTGCTGTACTCATTCCTAGGCAGTCCTTTCCCATTCTGTATGTGTGACACTGATTGTTCCTTCCTAAGTGGAGCACTTTGCATTTGTCCTTATTAAACTTCATCCTGTTTACCTCAGCCCATTTCTCCAGTTTATCCAGATCCTTTTGAATTATGACCCTATCCTCCAAAGAAGTTGCAACCCCTCCCAGCTTGGTATCATCTGGAAACTTAATAAGTGTACTTTCTATGCCAATATCTAAATCGTTAATGAAGATATTGAACAGAACCGGTCCTAAAACAGACCCCTGTGGAACCCCACTAGTTATACTTTTCCAGCAGGATTGAAAGCCATTAATAACTACTCTCTCTGTACGGTTTTCCAGCCAGTTGTTCACCCACCATATAGTAGCCCCATCTAAGTTGTATTTGAGTAGTTTATTGATAAGTATATGATGTGAGACCGTGTCAAATGCTTTACTGAAGTCTAGGTATATCACATCCACCGCTTCTCCATTATCCACAAGGCTCGTTATTCTATCAAAGAAAGCTATTAGATTGGTTTGACATGATCTGTTTTAAACAAAACCATGCTGGCTGTTCCCTAGCACCTTACCACCTTCCAACTGCTTGCAGATGATTTCTTTAATGACCTGCTCCATTATCTTTCCAGGAACAGAAGTTAAGCTGACTGGCCTGTAGTTTCCTGGGTTATTCTTGTTCCCCTTTTTATAAATGGGTACTATATTTGCCCTTTTCCAGTCTTCTGGAATCTCTCCTGTCTCCCATGATTTTCCAAAAATGATTGCTAAAGGCTCAGATACCTCTTCTATCAGCTCCTTGAGGATTCTAGGATGCTTTTCCTCAGGCCCTGGTGATTTGCAGGCATCTAATTTTTCTAGGTAAATTTTAATTTGTTCTTTTCTTATTTCAACTTCTAAACCTACCCCTTTTTCACTAGCGTTCTCTACGTCAGGCATTCCTTCAGATTTCTCAGTGAAGACCGAAACAAAGAAATCATTAAACTTCTCTGCCATTTCCAAATTCCCTGTTACTGTTTCTCCCTTGTCACTGACCAATGGCCCTACCCTCTCCTTGGTCTTCCTCTTGTTACCAATGTATTTGGAAAAAACCTTCTTGTTTCCCTTTATGCTTGTAGGTAGCTTGAGCTCATTTTGTGCCTTAGTCTTTCTAATCTTGCTCCTGCATGCTCGTGTTGTTTGCCTATATTCATCCTTTGTAATTTGTCCCATTTCTTATACGATTCCTTTTTTAGTTTGAGATCATGCAAGATCTCCCGGTTAAGCCAAGGCAGTCTTTTGCCATGTTTTCTATCTTTCCTACGCAGTGGGATAGCTTGCTTTTGGGCCTTTAATAATGTCCCTTTAAAAAACTGCCAACTCTCCTCAGCCGTTTTTCCCTTCAGTTTAGCTTCCCATGGGACCTTACCTACCAGCTGTCTGAGTTTACCAAAATCTGCCTTCCTGAAATCCATTATCTCTATTGTACTGTTTTCCCTTCTACCCTTCCTTAGAATTGTGAACTCTATGATTTCATGATCGCTTTCACCCAAGCATCCTTCCACTTTCAAATTCTCAATAATTTCCTCCCTATTTGTTAAAATTAAATCTAGAACAGCTTCCCCCCAGTAGCTTTTTCAACCTTTTGGAATAAAAAGTTGTCTGCAATGCAATCCAAGAATTTATTGGACAGTCTGTGCCCTGCTGTATTAGTTTCCCAACATATACCTGGATAGTTGAAGTCCTCCATCACCACCAAATTCTGGGCCCTGGATGATTTTGTTAGCTGTTTAAAGAAAGCCTCATCCATTTCTTCCACCTGGCTAGGGGGCCTGTAGTAGACGCCTAGTAGGACCTCACCCTTGTTTTTAACTCCTCTGAGTATAACCCAGAGACTTTCAACCCGTTCATCTCCTACGTCCATCTCCACCTCTGTCCAGGTGTGTACATTTTTAATATACAAGGCAACACCTCCTCCCTTCTTTCCCTGCCTGTCCTTCCTAAGAAGGCTGTACCCTTCAATACCAACATTCCAATCATGAGTATTATCCCACCAAGTTTCTGTGATGCCAATGATAGCATAGTTGTATTCATTTATTAGTACTTCCAATTCTTCTTGTTTATTTCCCATACTTCTTGCATTTGTATATAGGCATCTCAGACATTGATTTGGTCTCACCTCCCAGTTTTGCCCTGGCCCTCTTTTTACTCTCCCAGTGTAGCCCTTACTCCCTCCCATTTCAAGTTCATCTTCCAGGTATATATGCTCTCCACTTACCTGCAGGCTTTGCTCCCCTGCCCCCTTCGAACCTAGTTTAAAGCCCTCCTTGGTGTGATGATTTGCATAACTGGAGCAGGGTCATGCAAGAGTATAAACGGTTTAGTAAGGACAGGCAGGGGAGAAAAGGAGGAGGAGTTATGCCCTGTGCGAGGGAGCAGTATGGTTGCTCAGGGCTCCAGTATAAGGAGGGAAAAAGTGAGTGTCTTTGAGTTAAGCTTAGAGGCTGAAGCAACAGTGGTGATGTTGTAGTTGGTGTCTGCTATAGACCATCAGATCAGGGAGATGAGGTAGCTGAGGATTACTTCAGACAGCTACAAGAAGCTTCCAGATCACAGGCCCTGGTTCTCATGGGAGACTTTAATCATCCAGACATTTGTTGGGAGACCAATACAGCAGCACTCAGACAATCCAGGAAGGTTTTGGAGAATGGTGGGGATAACTTCTCGGAACAAGTACTGTTGGAACGACCAGGGGCTGTGCACAACTTGACCTGCTGCTGACCAACAGGGAAGAACTAGTAGGCAAAATAGAAGTGGGTGGTAACCTGGGCTGCAGCGATCATGAGATGGTAGATTTCAGGATCCTGACAAAAGGAAGAAAGGTGAGCAGTGAAATACAGACCCTTGATTTCAAAAGAGCAGAGTTTGACTCCCTTAGAGAACTGATGGCCAGGGATATGAGTTGAAGGGGAAAAAGAGTTCAGGGCGGTATTTTACAGAAGTCTTACTGAAGGGACAGGAACAAAACATCCTGCTGCATAGTAAGAAATGCAACTATGGGAGGCAACCAGTGTGATTTAACAGGGAAATCCTTGGCCAGCTTAAACTCAAAAAGGATGTGCATAAGAAGTGAAAAGGTGGACAGTTGACAGTTAAGGAGGAGTACAAATATATGTCTGGAGAATACCAGGCAGTAATCAGGAAAGCGAAAGCACAGCTGGAACTGCAGCTGCCAAGGGATGTGAAGGATAACAAGAAGGGTTTCTACAGGCGTGATAACAATAAAAGGGTTGCCAGGGAAGGTGTGGGGCTGTTACTGGATGAGAGAGGTAACCTACTGACAGCTGATGTAAGAAAAGCTGAAGTACTCAATGCTTTTTTTGCCTCAGTCTTCACAGACAAAGACAGCTCCCACACTACAGTGCTAGACAATGCAGCATGGGAAGGTGTGGGCAGTCCTCAGTGGGGAAGGAATGAGTTAAGAGCTACCTAGAAAAACCAGACGTACGCAAATCCGTGGGTCTGGATTTAATGCACCTACGGGTACCAAGGGAATTGGCAGACATCTTTGCCGAGCCTTTTGCCATTGTCTCTGAAGACTCTTGAAGATTGGGAGAGATCTTTGATGATAGGAAAAAAGCAAATGTGGCGTCCATCTTTAAAAAGGAAAGAAGAGCAATCCAGGGAATGATAGACCAGTCAGCCTTACCTCAGTCCCTGGGAAAATAATGGAGATGATCCTCAAATAATCCCTTTTGGAGCACTTAGAAAAGGGGGAAGTGATCAAAAGTAGTCAACATGGCTTCACCAAGGGCAAGTCTTGCCTGACCAAACTGATTAGCTTCTATAATGAGGTAACAGGCTGTGTGGACATGGAGAAGTCCATGGATGTGAAATACCTTGACTTCAGCTTAGCTTCTGAGACTGTCTTCCACAACATTCTTGCCCATAAGTTAAGGAAGTATGGATTGGATACGTGGACTGTAAGGTGGATAGAAAGCTGGCTTGACTGTCAGGACCAACAGGGAGTGGTGAAGGACCCCATATCAGGATGGCGGTCGGTTTCAAGTGGAGTGCCCCAAGGTTTGGTGTTGTTCAACATCTTTGTTAATGACTTGGATGAAGGACTGTATTGCACCCTCAGCAAGTTGCATATGATATTAAGCTAGGGGGCGAGGTAGATACATTGGAGGAGAGAGATAAGATCCAGAGAGACCTAGATAAATTGGAGGAATGGGCCAAAATAAATCTGAAGTGGTTCAGCAGGGAGAAGTGTAGAGTCCTGCACTTGGGACGGAAGAATCCCAAACATTGCTATAGGCTGGGGATCGACTACCTCAACAGCAGTATCTAGAAAAGGACCAGAAAGGGACCTAGGGATTATGGTGGATGAAAGGCTGGATATGAGTAAACAGTGTGCCCTTGAAGCCAAGAAGGCTAATGACATATTGGGGTGCATTAGAAGGAGCATTTTGAGCAGATCCAAAGATGTGGTTGTTACCTTCTATTTGGCAATGGTGAGGCCACATCTGGAGTATTCTGTCCACTTTTGGGGTCCCCGGTATAGAAACAATGTGGAGGTGCTGTATCAGGTTCAGCGGAGGGCAATGCAAATGATTAAGGCACTGGAGCTTATTTAGTTTGAAGAAGAGAAGACTGAGGGGTGGTATAATAGCAGCCTTCAACTTCCTGAAGGGGAGCTCTAAGGAGGATGGAGAGAAACTGTTCTCAGTGGTGACAGATGGCAGAACAAGGAGCAATGGTATGAAGTTGTAGAATGAGAGAAGTAAGTTAGATATTAGAAGAACTACTTCACCAGGCGGGTGGTGAAGCACTGGAATGCGTTGCCAAGAAAGGTGGTGGAATCTCCATCCCTAGAGGTTTTTAAGTCCTGGCTTGACATGGTCATGGCTGGGATGACTTAGTTGGTGTTGATCCTGCTTGAAGCAGGGGGCTGGACTCGATGACCTCCTGAGCTCCCTTCCAGCCCTATAATTTTAAGATTCTGTGGCTGTGTGGCCCAGTATTTGTGGCCAATGTTGTAGCTGCTGAATTTTATTTGGTTCATATGCCTCTTCAGGAGATGTGTGAAATTTAGAGTTATTACTGGAATACATCTATAAAATCACAGGAAAAAACAACCAACCAACCAAGCAAAACCAAATGAAAACAAAACAACAACAACAAAAATACACCAATCACAACTGAGAACATGGTGAAGCATCCAGCGACAAGCATATGTTTCCTGTGTACTTTTAGTAAACTCAGTTCTTTTACAATTTTTCCTCTGGAACAGCTGAAACAGGAGATCTTGAGAGAGACATGTGGCAAAATACCCCATTGCCCAGCATGTCCCACACCCTCCCCCATGGGCCTCTCCTTCCTCTCTTTGTCCCCACCTGACCCCTGGTCCCCACCATGACCTGCCTAGCTAGGGTACCTGAGGCAGTGGGTGGCAGTGGCCTCACCATGGCCTCCCTTTCCACACTTTCACCTCACAGTGCTCTGCTGTATCCTTGGGCTCACCTCTCAGATGCCCACAGAGAAGTGGGGCTCAGCAAGCTGGGAGGCTGAAGCTAAGCTCCACATGGGGAGTGCTGTGGGTGGCGGGGAGGTGACCCACAGTGGCTGCTGCTTCCACCTCGCCAAGGTAATCCCCACTTCTGGTGGGGGAAAATGTTCAGGCCAAGCAGGGGGTGGCCTGTTTGGGCTGAGTGGGCTGTGGGGAAATCTCGGGCCTACTGAAGGCTGAGGGCATGAACTGGAGGTGGCTGGAGGGAGAGCAGTGGGGCAAGAATAGCTTGGGCCCAGTGGAGGGTGGAGTGTTTGGGCTAAGGTACTGGGGGACCTTTGGGAAAAGCATGGGTGGGATGGAGAGTCCTTGAGATGAGCAGGGGGTGGGATGTATGGGACAAGTGGGAGGGCTTTCAGGCTGAGTGGGGTGGTGTGTGGGCTGAGGGGATGTGTGTTTGGGCCAAGAAGGGGACTATGGTTGGGCTGGAGTGGGATGGTGGGGCCTTGCAGAACGGGCTGTAGGGTTCTGTCTGGGTAAGGGTATCCAGGGGTTCTTGGGCTGAGAGGAGGGTGGAATGTTCAGGCTGAGTGTGGGGAGGGATGTCCAGGCCTAGTAGGGGTGGGGTGGGAGGAACAAACTGGGGGTTGCTGGAGGGAAAGTGGGAGGGCAGGGTCAGCTGGAGATCAGGGGTTTGGGGTAGAAGGTTAGAGATCCCTGGGGTGGAGTCCATGTTGTATAAATCCTCTGCTCAGTCCCATAAAAATCATATATACTGTAACTTTCAGTCATCACTGGTTTTAAATCCTGTAATTTTGTTGCAGCTGCTCGGTCTACATTAAGTATAAAAGTTAGTAAGTAATTGTTTTCAGACACCATGAATCTGCAAGAACTCCTGGTTGTTTCTTTGGAAAAGAAATTGCTTTCTCTGAAGTGAACTACGGCTAGTGTGAATGTGAGTGTGTGTGTGCTATTGATTCAGACCCTGTTTGGATGACCATCTGCCAGCAGCACTTTGAGGGCCAGAGAACAGGAGGAGCTGACCTTGCAAAAGAACCCACTCAAGAAAGAGAAATGAGACCACAGTCCCATCTGGTGTTCGCTGATGACTCATTCTCACACAGAGTCCTGAGACAGTGGAGGAAGACAAAAGCTATGGACTGAAACATTTAAAAAAATGGATGCAAACCTACAAAGCCATCTTAACTTCAGGATGATGGTGATAATATGCCCCCCTAATAAAAAAAAAAGAACGAGCAGACAGTGGTAAATGAAATATACAAACATTTAATTTTTAAAAGGAAAAATAATTAGTATGAATTTAAACTTTAATCAGAGCAGTCAATATTGGCCGTACAACTGTGCTGGACGGCAATTGCTTTTTCATATGTAGTTCAGTCTGAGTTTGAACCTATGTGTCCATCTGTCATTACTGTTCAAAATTTAGTTAAAATATCATTGTGAAGAAAGATAAAAAAGTGATTACTTGTATCAGTCAATCAATGCTAAAACACTGGCAAAGGACATCAGGTCTGAACATTACGGATAATGGTCAATGGGTTTTGATCTTGAGATCTGGGTTAAAATTATTTTTCTTTCTTTGAAGAACCTGTTAGAGAGAAAACTATTACTAGAAAATTATTTTACTACATGTCCAGTTTTGAAAGAATATTACATACAAAACCCCTAAGAGTCTCTCAAAGAAACAGGATATTGATTTCAAGACTATTGCATAAAATTCTAACTGGATTATTTTAGCCTTTTTTGGAAAGTAAATGAAAATAAAGTTAATCAAAAGTGAGTGCAGTTACCATTGATGGGAAAGGTCAGTTTTGGATAGCGTACCATTGTATTATACATGCAGATATGAGTCTAGATATATGTTGGGATGAAAGAGGGAATCCCTTGACCTCTTGGTGACAGATAAAAATAACCTTTGAGATCCCCTAAGCAATCCCATTCTGTCTGTGTAGAAGGATGTTGTCATTTTGACATCTAATGCATGTAATTTGGCTTCTGTATGAGAGGCATGAGGTTTAGGATCAAAGGTCGGGAGGCCTATGGGTTCACTGATGTGAAATTGGGGGAACATACTTTGGGAAGAAAGGAAGTGTGGAGTCATAGAACTACTTTGTGTTTAGGGAAAATTGTATCTGGTGGAGAGTCAGTCAAAGCAGCTATCTTGCTTACTCTATGAGCTGATGTTATAGCAACTAGAAACAGGGTTTTCATTGTTAACTAGGCTAGTGAACATGTGGCCATTGACTCAAATGGTGGTTCCATCCAGGTATAAAGGACAAGTTCCAAGTCCCAAGTAGGAAATATGGATTTACATGAAGGAATAAAGTTTTGTCGGCCTTTCCAAAACCTCTTTACAATTGGGTGGGTGAACACCGAGAAGCCTTCTAAAGGTGGGTGGAAGGCTGTTATTGCAGAAAGGTGGATTTGTAGTGAGGAAAGTGACAGGTAAGTATCCTTTAGGGGAAGAATATAGTCCAGAATCATGTGCAATGGGGATTTTGTAGGTTGCACGCCCCTTTCAGAACACCAGACTGAAAAGTGGTTCCTCTTGGAAAGTTTGGTCTTGCAGGTTGTTTCTCGTCTGCTCTATAACAGAACATTGCACACTTGTTGAGAGTACTTGTGCATCTTCTGGGAACCACACAGAAACCAGGCCATCAGATGGCAGATATGTGGTTTGGGGTGGAGCGTCAAATCCCCGTTCTGAGATAGTAGGTCCAGAGGGCTGGTAAGGAGGAGGAAGAGATAGGTGATAGACTAAGTGAAACCAGATCTGCCTGTGCCAAGCCAGAGCTATGGGGATGATTCATGCTGAATCTATCGAAAATTCACCTGCATTTGGATTTTGTGGCATTACAAAGAGATCAATAGCTGGGTGACCCCATGTCTTAAAGAGGTGTCGGGTCATGTTGTGATAGAGCTCCCATTCGTGGTCTAGGTAGAAGTGATGACTGATGGAGTTTGCAAGTGTATTTCTTGTGCCTGGCAGATATGATGCCATAAGGACAATGTTGTGCACAATACACCACATCCATAATTTTATGGCCTCTGCACAAGGCAATTATGATCCAGTTTATCTCTGACAATTGATATAAAATATCATTGTGGGATTGTCCATAAGGACTTAGATGGTTTTGTTTTGAATATGCAGGATAAAATATTTGCAAGCATTGAAGACCACACGTAGTCTGAGGAGATTGATATGTAGTCTCTGTTCATCCTTGATTCATCGACCTTGAACATGGTACTGCTGGCAATGCACTCCCCATCTGAGAAGCAACACATCTGATGTAATTTGTTGGGCTGGTTGAGCAGGATGAAATGGGACCCCCACCAGGATGTTTTGTTCTTGGGTCCACTAGCATAAAACTGTACAAGCCACTCCATGGAGGAAGGGGAGTCAGAGGACCAAGGTGGAGACAAGGCTTTAACCAGAATTGCAGCAGTCAGAAGTATAGATTAGGCATAGACAGAGGAACATAATGCACCATCCCCAAAGACAGAACAATGCACAAAGAACTCCTACCTGGTAGGAAGCAGAGATAGGACAGGATTTCCTGGGGCACAATTGCTCTCTGGACTTCTTTGCCTCCATACTATCCCCAACACACACAAGACCAGTGTCTGTCACCATTGGCCATCTCAGAAAGAGCTAGTTGTGACATCGCTTATTAAATTTGCCTATGATCCCACAGATAACCACCCCCTTTAACTGCTTGCAACTTTTCCATGTATCATGTCTTCCTTGGCATCATCTCTTTACTTGTTTTGAAAAGTTTATGATGAAATGGTTTAGCTGTTTTGGAGACTGATGTTTTGTCCAAGCCAAGTTGCAGTTGCAGTTCTGTTGGGAACCACTAGCATATTCATGGTCTGAAGCAAAAAGCCAGAATTTGGCTGTGATGCCCACCTGGTGTCGAAGCCGTGCCTTTTGCTGCCTTCAGAAAAATGCCCCCCAAATTTGGCTAAATTATAAATCTATGAAGACCAGTGAGTTTGGATTCTTGCAGCTTGGCTACTTTCTGAAGATTCCACCTGTGCTGAACACATTCAGTCCCAAGATGGCAGGGGCAGAGCAGGACTTTCTTTGCAAACACTTCTCCTGATACCTAGGGGTGACTCTCATGTCAAGCACTTCAGCCCCCTCTCAGGCTCCCTCTGCAGCCTCGACCTGGCCCTGGCCCTGGCTTCGGCCCATTCTTCACAGCCCAGGCTGCAGGCTGCTAGCCCTGCTGCAGTTTGCAGCTCTCTGGCCTTCCAAAGCCCTATGAATTTCTCAACATTAAATTCCAAGTTTGTCACCCTTTAGTCAGGAAGAAAGGAGCAGTGTGAGGAAGCAGAGAGTTCTTTAATCATTAAAGTACTCACTGATACACTTTGGAGGGGGATACCATCCTTGTTTGCGACATCTTGTAGTCCCGTCCTCAGTTCTTTCTGGAGTCATGTAATCAGTGTAACATCTGTATTTTGCTTTCTCATTTAAATTGTATCCGGTCTTTTGATCAGAGAAAAAGCCATTTTGTATCGTAACTTTTGTACACGTTTCTAAAATAGAGAATAGCATTGTTTGAAGATAAATAGGGTTTATTTATAAGCTTATAATTTATAAGTTTATAATTTATAAGCTTTTTGCAAACATTAGGTGACCATGAGAAGAAGTGCCCCTGAAATGAAATAGAGGACAGCTATTTAAAAACTGTTTGAACACCACATTCCTTCAGACTTTCAGTGAGCGGGAGGGGAAGATAAGAAATCATCAGTGTGCCTTGCAGTGTTATTGCTCATGATCGTTCCTGATAGAGATGTGTGAAAGCCAGTCTCAAAGATGGCTGGACAGAAAATGGTAGTTTTGATTCCAACACTGTCAGCTGTTATTTTGTAAAAAAGTTCTCTTTTCATTGCATGAGCTGTATGTATACATAATTTGGAGAAGCAGCTTCATAGTTTAATGTACCTGAAAATCATAAAGGGCTCACCAGTGAGAAAGACGGTGATGAAACAACACACATACTTTATCACTTAATCCATTTTCTTCAAGGACAGCCTTTCCCAATGCAGTCTTTCATAGTTGTGTTCACTACAGCATGGTGGATTCCCTCAGTTGGAAGGAAACAGTGTTTCTGCCAAGGCAATATCCCCAAGGGAAACTCTCATTTTGGGATTCCCTGTGTGCCTGAATTTGTTTATCTCCAGGATACACAGCACAGTTCATCCATTTTCTTCGGCATTTGGGGAGAGTTGAGACAGAGAAGGAGTGAGGTTATAAGGCAGGATGTGTGTGTGTGTGTGTGTGTGTGTGCGTGTGTGAGAGAGAGAGAGAGAGAGAGAGAGAGAGAGAATTTTGTTGTGGAGTTTGATGACTTGATTCTGTTGCTTGTCATTCAAATATTTGGAGTTTCCAGACAAACTGTACAAGCCACTCCATGGAGGAAGGGCAGTCAGAGGACCAAGGTGGAGACATGGCTTTAACCAGCATTGCAGCAGTCAGAAGTATAGATTAGGCATAGACAGAGGAACATGCTGCATCAGCCCCAAAGTCAGACCAATGCACAAAGAACTCCTACCTGGCAGGAAGCAGAGATAGGACAGGATTTCCTGGGGCACAATTGCTCTCTGGACTTCTTTGCCTCCATACTATCCCCAACACACACAAGACCAGTGTCTGTCACCATTGGCCATCTCAGAAAGAGCTAGTTGTGACATCGCTTATTAAATTTGCCTATGATCCCACAGATAACCACCCCCTTTAACTGCTTGCAACTTTTCCATGTATCATGTCTTCCTTGGCATCATCTCTTTACTTGTTTTGAAAAGTTTATGATGAAATGGTTTAGCTGTTTTGGAGACTGATGTTTTGTCCAAGCCAAGTTGCAGTTGCAGTTCTGTTGGGAACCACTAGCATATTCATGGTCTGAAGCAAAAAGCCAGAATTTGGCTGTGATGCCCACCTGGTGTCGAAGCCGTGCCTTTTGCTGCCTTCAGAAAAATGCCCCCCAAATTTGGCTAAATTATAAATCTATGAAGACAAGTGAGTTTGGATTCTTGCAGCTTGGCTATTTTCTGAAGATTCCACTTGTGCTGAACACAGTCAGTCCCAAGATGGCAGGGGCAGAGCAGGACTTTCTTTGCAAACACTTCTCCTGATACCTAGGGGTGACTCTCATGTCAAGCACTAGGATTTTAGTTATGTCTACATTTGAGCTGGAAAACGTAAATTGCAGAAGGAATACCTGCTTAGGTCTGATCAAACTCAGCAGCAGCAGCATCAATAACCGTGGGCTCAGCTCCCATTGGCATCTGATGCCTGTCTCACTATTCCTTTCCATCTTTCCCTGTCCAGTATGGAGTGGTTTAGTTTCTGTAGACTAGCTCCACACCAACTGCTGAAACTAGCACACTAAAAATAGAGTTTCAGCTAAGGTGGTGTAAATAGCTAGCCACGCCACCAGGCATCTAAGGTTTTGGACAGGACTGTATGTAGGGAGGCTAGTCTCTCCCAGTGCTAAGTGCTGAGGGGTGGGAATAAGGGAGCAAGAAAGGTTATGCTACTGGGGTAAGGATGAACAGGATTGGGAACTATTATGTTCTCTTACACCTCACAAAATGTGCTCATCTCATCACAGAAGACAAAGACATAGCTGGTAACTTTCCCAAGGGCTTTCAATCCAACTTTGAAAAAATGACACAGCAAATGGGGGTGGGAAGCAGTGGGAAGCAGCGGGGTGAAGAATTCTCAGTGTCGCAGAAACACAATCACACAGTTATTCAGGTCAGAAACGTACATTGTCATGACAAGTCACCTGCTAGGGCTGGAATTTTTGCATTTATCACAGGCAGATAATAACAGAAACATGTTTACGAATTTTTAACCAACCCCTCAATAGAACATAAATAGTGCTTACTTTCAGCGATACATTTTGGAGGAGGTATCCAGTTATTCCTTGTGCATTTAGCTTTGGCTTCTGGATTTTCAGGCATATATCCATGGTCACAGCTATAGTCAATTCCATCACCTTCTATGTAGGTTTTCCAGTAACTAGCTGAAAATTGACCGTTTTCCAAATGATCTGTAGAACAGACTCCTAAAGAAAACAAAAAAAAAAAAAGGTTACATTCAAGTATCAAACGGAAGTGAACATTTAAGAAAGAACAAAGAAAACAAAAACAAACAAACCACCCTCTTCAACACTAGCTATAGTAGAGGCTTGATTTTCAGGTATCACTGGGGAACAGGGGCTACAGGATAACCATATTTTCTGGATAGCCAAGCAGGGCCGCTAGCCCCGCTCCAATGGGCCCAGCAGGGCAACCACCCTAGGCTGGGCCACTAGCCCTGCTGCAACCAGTGGCAGAGCCAGTTCCGTCCATGCCCTTGGCCCAGCGGCAGCCAGCCCCAGCTAGAACTGCCAGTTAACTGAGGGTTCCAGTCATTTCAGTGCCACATAATGTAGATAATTGAAAAAAAATCTTTCAAATAACAGCACATGCTGCATGGTGTGGAAGCACATTTTATTGAAAAAAAATTATTTTTGAACATGAATGACCATGACCTTTCCTCTGCCATGACTTTGTGACATCACTTGTGTAAAGATATAAATGACAACACATGCCAGTAAAGAATTGGCTATCTGGACCAAATTGTCAGCTGGCATGAAACAGCAAACTCCATTGAAATTACTGAGGATATATGGATTTACATCAGCCAAAATACCTTGCCCAGTGTGCCTCTGAAGGAGAGGTGACTGCATGGATTTATTTATATCATAACCTCATTAACATCAAGAAAGCTTCATCATATCATATCATATCATATCATATGGAGACATACAAGGCTGAGGAAGCTATCCAGCTCCAGAGGACTGCTGTCACATCAGCTGGGAAGGAGATGTTTCTATCACAGGGAGGACACTGGCTGCTGGTTACCACTGACAGCAGACAATGCTCCACTCCTATTTCAAACCCATCCACAATGATAATGGAAAATCAGTATGCTGCTCTGGAAACAATGGATGAGGAATCACCCCTGAAGCAAGAGGAGGAGACACCATGTTCTCCCAAGGCTAGGATGTTCACAGCCACTACTCTCAGAAGGAAGCATATGGTAGTGGAGGTTGGGGAATCTCTTCTGAGGGAGATGGAATCACCCGTTTGTTGCCAGACATGGCATCTCAGGAGGTATGCTACCTCCTAGGAGCCAGTATGTGAGACATTAAGGAGGCTTTGTCAAGGATCATCTGGAAGTCTGATGTAGCCAGACAAAGTCTCCCCCTTACAAGCCAGCTTGCTCGCTGCCACTCCCCCACTGAGGAGCACACAGGGCACAGAAACGGCTGCTGACAGCACTGTCTTTGATGCCTTTCATTGAGGCCCAGATGTGCTAGCTTATCGTGACCCTGAGAAACAGAAAGTACAGATAAAAGGCTAACAGGCCAAACTGTCAACAAGGTGGGGGGGACCTCAGGAAATCACCCCAGCTGGCATTGATGGATATGATGACCACACAGACATCCCAGAAGAGGAAGTCTCCGCCCACACAAAAGAATGTCCTGTACTCCTAAATTGCTTATCTCCTGTCTTACAAGTGCAAATTAAGTAAGAATTGCCCTTGTAACAAACTGGTGTCACAAAAGACAGACAAGTACGATCTGGCACCATAGATAAGAAAGAGAATACGTAACCTAAAGGGGTATAAAAGGTGGGCCCAGCAGAACTCTAACTTTGAGTGCATTCCACCAACTACCTGCTGGTCGGGTCAGGCAGAAGATATTGTTAAGAGTACAAGAGCAAACTAATCCACTAAGTAGGAAATATATGAAGTATATAAGGAGACCACCATAATTTAACCAGAAGGTAAAAAAATGAAAGGAGTCCACAAAAAGTGGAAAGTAGGTCAAATTACAAAGGACCTCAGGAGGTAAAGGAGTCCAGCGCCCTTTACCTACCTTTACCTTTCCAGTCCTAGGATTCTATGAGTTTTACCCCTACATACTTGTGTTATTAGTTTATATGCATCCTTTTTGAGGAACGGGGAGACCATATGTAGATGCAGACTGGCTCACTTATTTAGGAGAGCTTCAAACTAGGGTTTGAAGGGGCAGGTAATCAAAGCCTACAGGAGAGGAAAAAATATAGACCTGGGAGTTGGGTTGGAAATGGGAGGGAACATGGACTATAACAGCAGCGAAAAAGGAAGGATGTTGCAGAACTGGGAGGCAAATCAGATCAATATCATACATGCAGATATATAATTGCAAGTAGTATGGGTAATAAGCAAGAAGAAAATAAAGTCCTAATAAATAAACAGAACTATGACAAAGTTGGTATCCCAGAAATGGGTGGGATAATACACAATTGGAATAATGGTACAGAAGGGTACAGCTTACTCAGGAAGGATTGGTAGGGTAAACAAGTAGAAGGTGTTGCTTTATATATTAAAAATGTACACACCTGGACTGAGATGGAGATGGACATAGGAGACAGATGTGTTGAGAGTTTCTGGGGTAGGTTAAAAGGGGTGAAAAACAAGGGTGATATCATTCTAGGGCTATGTCTACACTAGCCCCAAACGTCAAAATGGCCATGCAAATGGCCATTTTGAAGTTTACTAATGAAGCGCTGAAATACATATTCATAGAATCATAGAATCATAGAAGAGTAGGACTGGAAGGGACCTCGAGAGGCCATCGAGTCCAGCCCCCTGCCCTCATGGCAGGACCAAGCACTTTCTAGACCATCCCTGAAAGCCATCTATCTAACCTCTTCTTAAATATCTCCAGTGATGGAGATTCTACCACCTCCCTTGGCAATTCGTTCCAGTGTTTGATCACCCTGACAGTTAGGAACTTTTTCCTAATGTCCAACCTGAACCTCCCCTGCTGCAATTTCAGTCCATTGCCTCTTGTTCTATCCTCAGAGGCAAGGAAGAACAAGTTCTCTCCCTCTGCCTTATGACACCCTTTTAGAGACCTGAAAACTGCTATCATGTCCCCCCTCAATCTTCTCTTTTCAAAACTAAACAAGCCCAATTCTTTCAGCCTTTCTTCATAGGTCATGTTCTCTAGACCTTTGATCATTCTCGTTGCTCTCCTCTGGACCCTCTCCAATTTCTCCACATCCTTCCTGAACTGCGGTGCCCAGAACTGGATACAATACTCCAGCTGAGGCCTAACCAGCGCAGAATAGAGCGGGAGAATGACTTCTCTTGTCTTGTTCACAACACACCTGTTAATGCATCCTAGAATCATGTTTGCCTTTTTCGCAACAGCATCACACTGTTGACTCATATTTAGCTTGTGGTCCACTATAACCCCGAGATCCCTTTCTGCTGTACTCATTCCTAGGCAGTCCTTTCCCATTCTGTATGTGTGACACTGATTGTTCCTTCCTAAGTGGAGCACTTTGCATTTGTCCTTATTAAACCTCATCCTGTTTACCTCAGCCCATTTCTCCAGTTTATCCAGATCCTTTTGAATTATGACCCTGTCCTCCAAAGAAGTTGCAAACCCTCCCAGCTTGGTATCATCTGCAAACTTAATAAGTGTACTTTCTATGTCAATATCTAAATCGTTAATGAAGATATTGAACAGAACTGGTCCTAAAACAGACCCCTGCGGAACCCCACTAGTTATACTTTTCCAGCAGGATTGAAAACCATTAATAACTACTCTCTGGGTACGGTTATCCAGCCAGTTGTTCACCCACCTTATAGTAGCCCCATCTAAGTTGTATTTGCATAGTTTGTTGATAAGTATATGATGTGAGACCGTGTCAAATGCTTTACTGAAGTCTAGGTATACCACATCCACCACTTCTCCCTTAACCACAAGACTCGTTATTCTATCAAAGAAAGCTATCAGATTGGTTTGACATGATCTGTTTTTAACAAAACCATGCTGGCTGTTCCCTAACACCTTACCACCTTCCAGTTGCTTGCAGATGATTTCTTTAATTACCTGCTCCATTATCTTTTCTGGCACAGAAGTTAAGCTGACTGGCCTGTAGTTTCCTGGGTTATTCTTGTTCCCCTTTTTATAAATGGGTACTATATTTGCCCTTTTCCAGTCTTCTGGAATCTCTCCCATCTCCCACGATTTACCAAAAATGACTGCTAAAGGCTCAGATACCTCTACTATCAGCTCCTTGAGGATTCTAGGATGCATTTCATCAGGCCCTGGTGATTTGCAGACATCTAATTTCTCTAAGTAAATTTTAATTTCCTCTTTTCCTATTTCAACTTCTAAACCTACCCCTTTTTCACTAGCATTCTCTATGTCAGCCATTCCTTCAGATTTCTCATCAGTGTCTCATTAGCGTGCAGGCGACCGCGGCACTTCGAAATTGACGCGGCTCACCGCCGCACAGCTCATTCAGATGGGGCTCTTTTTCGAAAGGACCCCAGCTCCTTCAAAGTCCCCTTATTCCCATCTGCTCATAGGGAATGCATGGCCATTTTGAAGTTTGGGGCTAGTGTAGACAGCCTAGGGGTATACTACAGACCCCACAAAACTAGGTAGAAAAAATGGATACCGATTCTTCTAAACAACAAAATCATCCAAAGCACAGGATTTGGAGGTGACAGGGAAATTCAGCTGTCCAGTTCTATGTTGGGAAACTAATACACAAAATATCCAATAAGTTTTTTGAACTGTGTTGAAGACTTTTTAAATTTATTTCAGAAGGTTGAAAAGGCTAGTGTGGGGAATATGTTCTCGATTTGTTTTTATCAAAGAAGGAGGAACTGACTGAAAATTTGAAAGTGGAAGGCATTTTGAGAGAAAGTAACCATAGAATCATAGAGTTCATGATTTGAGGGGATGGTAAAGGGCACAGCAGCAAAATAAAGGAAATGTATTTCAGGAAGGCAGATTTTGGTACACTCAAAGAGCTGGTAGGCAAGGTCCCAAGAGAAGCAAGACTAATAAGAGAAACAAAAAAGAGTTGGCAGTTTTTCAAAGGAACATTATTGAGGGCCCAAAACACTGACCTTAACCCTAGGCCTCAGTTGTAGTATTGTGATCAGTTTTGGGCACTTCATTTCAAGAAAGAGGAGGAGAAATGGGAGAGGGTCCAGAAAAGAGCAACAAGAATCATCAAAGATCTAGAGAACATGACCTATGAAGGAAGGCTGAAAGAATTATTGTTTAGTTTGGAAAAGAGAAGATTGAGGAGGGACATGACAGCGGTTTTCAGGTATCTAAAAGGGTGTCATAAGGCAGAGGGAGAAAACTTGTTCTTCTTGGCCTCTGAGGATAGCACAAGAAGCAGTGGGCTTAAACTGCAGCAAGGGAAGTTTAGGTTGGACATTAGGAAAAAGTTCCTAACTGTCAGGATAGCCAAACACTGGAATAAATTGCCTAGTGAGGTGACGGAATCTCCACCTCTGGAAATATTTAAGAACGGGTTAGATAAATATCTATCAGGGATGGTCTAGACAGTAGATGCTCCTGCTGTGAGGGCCGGGGGCTGGACTCGATGACCTCTTGAGGTCCCTTCCAGTCCTAGGATTCTATAAGTGTATGAGTCTATGAAAAGGAAGCTATTCCACTATGTAGGAAAGATAGAAAATATGGCAAAGGACTAAGACAAATTATGAAGGATGGATATAAGCAAACAACACAGGTATGTATGCAGGGTCAAAGGCATAAAATGACTTCAAACTAACTAGAGACATAAAGGGTAACAAGAAGACATTCTATAAATACCTCAGCCCTCTCTCACCATAGCACTTTGGGGCCAGGTGAGAGGTGTCTCTCCATGGTCACTGCAGCACCAGCAGGCACAATCAGGGGTGCGGCACATGTTCCCTATTTGAGGCAGGGCCAGGTGAGGATGTGTGTGGCTCAGAGAAGGGGTACCTGTTCCCCAGCAGTGGCAGCTCTGGGTTTGGGGCTGTGGCCAGGGAAGGGGAATGACCCTCCTACACAGAGCTGCCACTGCCAGAGGAGAGGCACCACTACTCTGCCATCCCATCCTCCACAGGCCCCAGCACAGAGCTGCTGCTTTTTCAGTTTTGTTCAGAAATTCTTTTTGTGGCTCTGCCCAGGTAATGGCAGTTTCTGGGAAACAATCTTACCAAGAGTGAGCAAGGAACAATCCATGTCTAAAACTGATGTCAGATGTGAGATGGCCCTGTCTTGATGAATGTTGTAAAATAAATACAGAGTGTGATGAGGCACACCAGCCCTGCACTAGTACTGAGAATGTTAATCCCACCCTCTGGGATGAGGGGGCCACAACCCCCACAATCCTCCTGGGTATGCTCAAATTGGGGACCAGACATAAAAGGCAGTGACCCAGCTCAATCAGGATAGACAGCCTTAAAGGAAGGGCACGTATCAAAAGCTCCTTCAGAAGAACTCCTGATACTTTGGCCAGGAAGTCCTGCTTGCACATGAAGCCCAGAGCTCAGGGAGACCAAGATGGTCTGATTTGCGGAGGAGCCAAGTAACCACAGCAACCCACAAATGGCAGTCCCAGAACAAAGGGTAGAAAGAAATCTAGAGAGGACAAGGGAGTGGTATCTCCCATTGGACAGAGTTAGCATGTTGCAGTCAGATTCCGTGCTGACCTGGTGGTGGGCTACACCTCCATCATTAGGTACCTGGGGTGGGGACCTATGGGGGCAAAAGGCCACTGTGGTTTATTCTGGTTATTGGGCCATACTGTCCTGAGGCGAGGGCCACTCTAACTGACTCAGACAGACCATAGAAACAAACTTTGGTTGTTGGTCTATGTTGTGTTGGATGAGAAAGTGGGACCACAGGGAGCAAAACTACCCCTTCCCCACTCCAGGTGGGAATGGGATGCAGATGCCCCACGACACAAGACCATTCAACATTGTTTGAAAGAAATGATGGACAAGCACAATCATAGAAGAAAATGTCCTGAGTGAAAACTGAATTTGAGTATCTTATGTAATATGATTCAAGAAATGTTTGACAAAACTAGCATGTCACTTCAAAAGGTAGGTCTGGATCTTCTTGCTGCTGTTAATTCGTGGTCTTCTTTGCAGATATTTGTTAAGCTTAATGTTTCAGTTTCATGATTTTGAAGAGCAAGCAAAAAAAATGGAAAGTGGTGTTGATGAGTCCTACCATAAAATGTGTAGCTGTATTGGAAGGCAAAAATTTCTTGAGGCCAAAAGTAACAATACTTATTTTTTCAGTGTGTAAATGCAAAGGGTTGGGACACAATTTTAGCTGCATCTCTCATCACTACTGGAATCCTCCAAAGAGTATTATTACTAATTTCCAAGAAAAGTAAAAAAAAAAGATTTCTTTCATATTGTATTGTACATGAAGTACATGCAATTGTTCATTATGATAGGAATAGTTGATTATTCATATAAATAAAATAATTTTAAGATTTTTAATAAGATTCAGAATTAGGCTTTGTTTACACACTAGCTATGTACCTAATGGCAAGTGTCTAGTTAGAGGCATAGAGATTATTACTGGCAAAATTTTATTGTAGTAATATGCTTTAAAGACAGCCCATGTTTCATTGCAAAATTTGACTTGTTAAACCATCTTTTGTTTATCAATTTTGTATGATTGTGAAAACCATCAGAATTTGACAAGTTAGAATAAGAGTGAATGTTTTATAGACAATTATGAAATGAAGTTATATGATGGATGACCTGAAGTTGCAAGTGGAATAAAACAGGGCAACCTTCAGTAGGGTGCAGAAATTAAAATATTGGAGGGCCACACATGTTCTCAGGCCTCCAAGTACTTACATTTAAACAGGGTAGTAGGGGAGGGGAACTGGGACCCTCCATCCAGTAGCAGTGAAATTAGAAAATGGGGAAAAGGTACAGCTAGATGCCGTTGAAGCACCTGGCCTTGGTAATGTCTTAGGAATTGATGTATTGGCAGGAAGATAATGGATTTTAAATGGACAAACTTGGGCTTTTGAAAAGGCTATTGCCAGTGTCACTGCTGGGCCCCAACTGAACCAAGTAGAGATATCAAGGAAAAGGAAATAATAATATTATAGTGAAATACATATATCTCATAGACCTGGAAAGAACCTTGAGAGGTCATCAAGTCTCATCTCCCACACTTACAGCAGGACCATGCAACATCCCTGACAGATATTTTTTTCCTTAATCTATTTGCCCCAGATCCTTAAATCACCCATTTCAGGCTGAACTCACAACGCTGGTTTTATAAGATCAACGCACAAACCACTGAGTGAACCATCTATCCCACTTCGGCACAGGCTAGAACCCATGATTGCTAATACCTAAATCACTACCTTACCCACTGAACCATGACCCACCCAGGCAGCATGTTTGGACATGTAAAAAGAAGCCTTGCCTTTGTCCCTCTTTCCAAACAAACTCTTCAGTTAAAACAATATAAACTGGCCTCAGATACTAAGAGAGGAATCCAGGCCATTCTTCATGAGCTGGAAATGGAATGGGTAATCATAAGGCAATTGGCAGAGTGTAATAGTCCTATCTGGCCAGTGTGTAAGCCTGATCATACCCGGAGATTAACAGTTGAATTTAGAGGTCTTACTGAGCTGCTGCAGACCTTTACTGCTGCTGCCCTCCAAATTAAGGAAATCTTTGGCATTATAGAATGTGCAAATTTCCAGGAGATGGCAGTGTTGGATGTAGCAAATTCATTCTTTGCCATTCCATTGCACAATAAATCATGGGGACAGTTTGGAATCCACTGGGGAGGAGTGTAGTATTTGTTCACCTGGATACCCGAAGTGGTGGGTGCACAGCCCCACTGTATGCCAGGTCATTATTACAGAGGGACTGATGGGTTTCATGGACCCTGAAGGGCTTACCATGTGGCATTATGTTGATGACATTCTGACCAGAGGAGATAGCCCTGAAAAAGTTCATGCAGTGGGCCAGGCCATTTTGCAGCATCTTATGCAGTCTGGTTTAAGTTTAAAGCTAGCAAGATTCAGGGGCCTACACAGGAGGTTACCTTCTTGGGTGTCTTGTTGATAAGTGGAAAGTGGGTAATTCCAAATGCAGTAGTATATAAAATGTTAAGATGGAATGCACTCACCACCACATCCCAAATGCAGACCACAGTACTAGAGCCTTGCAACAGGTGATAAAGAAAAATAATAAGTGTTTGTGGGAAGCTAGACAACAGGAAGCCTTTCAAAGCCTGAAACAGGCAATTGCCAAACAAATTGCTTTGGGATCCTGGAGGGATCAAGCTAATAGAATGTGTAGTTAAACCAAGGCTGGACCCTATTTAAAGCCTCTGGCAGAAGATCACAGGAGAATCTCAAGGAATCACCGTGGGTTTCTGAAACAGAGTGTGGAAGGGAAGTGAGGAAAACTATATACCTCTGGAAAAGCAGGTTCTGGTGGCTTCTCAAGCTATAGCATATGCTGTGCCAAGCCAGACTTTTAAAGACAAGTACAAGAATGTATGTATTATTTGCTGTTGATATCAAGGTAGGAAGGAAAAAGGGGAGGAAACAGGAACCTGGGAGATCAAAGTCTAGCTCTCATTTCACACAACAACCATGTTTAGTCCTAAGAAGCACAGCAAGCCCTTCCCAATTTCCCCTGAAGTTACTTGCAGTGTGAGAGTTTCCAATAGTGCACTGCTCCCTGCATCAATGTAAACCCTACTAGCAAGGGCACACTTCACCGACTTAATTACCTGTTGGTCACATGTTGATTTACATTAAGTTGATTTAACTTTGTAGTGTAGACATGCCCTAATAAACAAGTTACCTACAAAGCAGCAGGAGAAAGTGTATGTACGCACATGTACATGCATGTGAGTGGGTGTATATGTGTAGGCACGTACATGCATAGGCAATGGCACATAAGCGAAAATAATCTTCCGAAGTCTTTCACACTCACAGACTGTTTCCTGACAACTGAAAACCCTCAAGGCAAAAGGACCATCTCAGCTTCTCCATCTCAGGAACAATCTACAACACAAAATACTCCTCCTGATAGGTCTCTCCCAGTGCAAGTTATTACTGATCTTTGTTCACCCTTCCTAAACCTGCTAGACTCAGCACCTTCTGCTCACTCTCTCACTCTCAGAAGAATACCAAGTCCTTGACTATTCCCTTGCAAGAAGTTCAGATATGTTGTGGAGGGACCAGCAATGAGGAGGAAGGAAAAGGAGAACAAAGGAACAAAAAACCAACAAACCCCTCCTCAAATCCTACAACCAGGCCTGCTCCCCCTCCTGGTACCTTCTAATGCTGCTGCTTCCTGGTGTAGAGAGAATGTGTTCAAAGAAGCACACTTTTCCTTGGATGAGTCATGGCTCGGGAAAAGCAAGAGCCAGAATGGAGCAGTGATGTAGTAATACCCACCAACTCCCAAGTCCTGGTGAAATCCAGTGACCCCATTGCGCTATAGAATTCTTGGCATTTATAGTACAGTAGAGTTTTTAGAGAAAATATAAATGTATTTTTACTTACTGAGGCATTGAGGCATGGGATCCCAGCCATCTTTAGTACATCTGACATTTCTATCCCAGTTTTTAGACAGATAACCATGGTGACATGTGTATCGAATTGACTGTCCTATCTGTGATGGAAAATATTGTTCTCTGTAGTATTCATAATGGGATTGCAATTCTCCATTTTCTATATTTGGGTAGTCACAGGGTCTCACTTTTAAAACAAGAGTTTAAAATAAAATATAATATTATTGCAAAGTACATGCAAGAAAACTCCAGTTTGCTTAGTTCTGAATATTCACATTCTAGTTCTCTTTTCAGCTTCCATACTTTATTATTTGAACATTACCCTAAGTGAAATGATGTTTTCAGGACATGTACTGTCTGATGATCGGACTCATGTTATCTCTGACACCAGTAAACTTTTCCTACCAAGCAAGATCTCACACTTTCAGAAATTGTTAATGAGGGAAGAAAAAGATGGTTCATAAGTAGGGCTATGGTGTGTGTGATGACTCAGAATCCAATTATGACCTGTAGGTTTTGTTTTACCATTCGTATAGCATACCGACCTTCTTCCAGGCATTCTACCACTTGGATAACTAATATACACAGCTACAAATCTTGCCTGTAGAAGGCTGAGTCTTGCACATTTTGTCAAACAAATCATGATGTATATGTTGGCTGTATAATTGGCTGCTGTTGGCTGTATAATTTGCTGCTTAACCAACTTATACCATATCATCTTATTTTCAAAGGAGTTTTATCCAATTCCATCAAGGTAAGATGTGCAAATATGTCTATTTCATTTCTGTTTACATTGTCATTTCTAATAATCCTTGTATTATTGTTGAAAGTTTAAAAATGTGTTAAATTAAAACCAAATTACAGGTACAGCGTGGAGAAGGTAACCACCCATTCTGTGCACATTGTGCTGTGTTCCTCCTATTGTTTGTAATAAAGTAAAACCCTGGATTACAGGTTATGGTGATAACATCCTGGTCTCTGAAAAATTTCTCCTGAGGCATGTAATTTCCATTAGTCACTGATGGAGGATCACATGTAATTTCTAAAAAGAAACAAACGAGATTAAGAACTTGAGAAAGGACATTAGGATCAGAGGGGTAGCCATGTTAGTCTGTAGCTTCACAACAAACAAACAAAAAAGACAATCAGTGATGTAGCACCTTACAGACTAACAAGTACCTATTAAATAAAAGTGTTAGTCTTTAAGATGTAATAGGACTGGATTTTAATCTGACTTAACCTCTCAGAATCTGATTCACTGACAGAAAATGAATGGGATCTGTTGAACTATGGTTCTAAAAGAGATTGGGTCCTGTGTTTCTATGGAACACAATGCATTATAAAGTGGTACATGTTACAAGAAGTCCTGATTAACAAATTTATTAGGTCATGAGGTTTCATGGGAAAAAATCCTCTTCGTCAGATGAATGCAGTGGAAAAACAGAATCCGGGTTTATATAGCAAGGATGTGTGTGCTTCCTACAAAACCTAATGACCTAAAATAAATTTGTTATTCTCTAAAGTGCCACAGGGCCACTTGCTATTTATGAAGTTACAGGCTAACACAACTGCCACTCTGAGGCTACGTCTACACGTGCACCCAACTTCGAAATAGCTTATTTCGATGTTGCGACATCGAAATAGGCTATTTCGATGAATAACGTCTACACGTCCTCCAGGGCTGGCAACGTCGATGTTCAACTTCGACGTTGCTCAGCCCAACATCGAAATAGGCACAGCGAGGGAACGTCTACACGCCAAAGTAGCACACATCGAAATAAGGGAGCCAGGCACAGCTGCAGACAGGGTCACGGGGCGGACTCAACAGCAAGTCGCTCCCTTAAAGGGCCCCTCCCAGACACACTTTCATTAAACAGTGCAAGATACACAGAGCCAACAACTAGTTGCAGACCCTGTATATGCAGCACGGACCCCCAGCTGCAGCAGCAGCAGCTAGAAGCCCTGGGCTAAGGGCTGCTGCCCACGGTGACCACAGAGCCCCGCAAGGGCTGGAGAGAGAGTATCTCTCAACCCCCCAGCTGATGGCCGCCATGGAGGACCCCGCTATTTCGATGTTGCGGGACGCGGATCGTCTACACGTCCCTACTTCGATGTTGAACGTCGAAGTAGGGCACTATTCCCATCCCCTCATGGGGTTAGCGACTTCGACGTCTCGCCGCCTAACGTCGATTTCAACTTCGAAATAGCGCCCAACACGTGTAGACGTGACGGGCGCTATTTCGAAGTTACTGCCGCTACTTCGAAGTAGCGTGCACGTGTAGACGCAGCCTGAAAGTGATAGAGGTTGAACATCTCTAATACAGAACTCGTTTACTGAATAACATCTGGAATCCAGCATGATTTTAATTCATGGCATGATCACTCTTAATGTGCATGCCAAGTTTCCCATGATCCCATAAAGTTTGTTTACAGCCCCGAGTGTGGCTCTCAGTATTCTCTGCTGTTATTTAGCTCTATTTTTTTCCTAAATGTCTTCTAATAACCCAGTAAGCAGTGGAAGTACTGATAATGTGCTAGACAGTATTGACCTCCCATGGTACAACAAATTCTCTCATTTGGCACTGGTCAAGTCACAAGGGTGCCAGACTAGAGAGGTTCAACCGATACGTGAACATACCAGAAGCCCTGACTGTGACTCTAACATAATACTATCTGAATCTCACACCTCTTTTGCTTTTTATTTTTAGAAATATTTTCAAATTTTCGCCAGTTAACAGGAGAAATACATTTATCCTTCAGACACATAGAAAAGAAAGAACAAGGAGAGAGGAAAGACTAAAGAGGCCCACGAGTCTCCAAAATTTTCAAACTTTGAAAAGAAAAAAATCTCAAGTAGAGATTTAGAAAGAGAGCAAGAAGTGTTATGAGTTCAGCAAGGCTCTGCTGCAGAGTAGAATTTACTGGGTGGACATGGACATTTTCCTCCATTCCTCCCAGCCCACAAAGTTACTTTAAATTGTGAGGAATAAGGGAATAAATAAATTCTTGTGTATAAGGCACAACCATGAAAAGTGACATAACTCTGATCTAATCATTTTGTATGTGCGGATTGAATTTTGTTGGGACAATTTTGAAAGAACAAATAAATTGCATGAATGTTCTCTCTCCAAATGTTAGTAAATATTTCCTCAATCTTTATGGAATCATCAAAAAATCATTTTTCTCTGAGAAATCACTTAAATTTTCTGGTGAAATTAGATAACTAAGCTATGAAATACAGGATTTTTAAACTTGTTTGTATGTGTGTACACAGCAGCACTCTTTCTAAATAAACTATTCCAGAAGAGATTATCTGGAATATCTCATTTCGAATTAACATTGCTACACACAAAATGCATTTCAAAATAGCTGAGTGCTATTTCAAAATAGAGCATCCAGCTGAAATAGAACCAATCTTAAAATAGAGCCATTGGACATGCTGTAGCTAATTTTGAAATAGGCTCTATCCCCTGTCTGCAGAGCCCCTATTTCAAAATACTTATTTCAGAAGAGGTGTGATCCCTCATACAATGATGTTTACCTATTTCAATATAAGCTCTCTGCTATTTCAAAGTTATTTCAAAATAGCTGTTGTGTCTTGTAGATGCTTGCAAAGTTATGTTGAAATAAAGGGTGTTATTTCAACATAACTTTGTCTTGTAGACATTCCCTTTTATTTGCAAATATCAATGCACAACCTTAATTATGTCTTCATGATTGCTCTTATATATCCACTCACATATATTTAAACATTTCTGAGGGCTCTCATGAAAATAAATGAATGTATAATTGCAGCGCACACAGCTTATATAAGTGAAAAGCTTCACAGGAAATCCCAGGAGTAAATAACAAATGGTGTATTCAAAATGGGGTGTGACTTGTGTGCAATAGGTGAACTTTAGGACCAGCTACTTAATGATGTGGATGAAACAAAACACTGACTACTCATTGAGTATGTCTCCTTTGTACTGAGTGTGGAAAGAATCTGGGATGGTGGTGGAGGTGAGAGGTGTCAAAGTGTATGATCATGTAATTTAATAGAATCATAATGAATACAAACATAGGAATTAAATTAAGGTTGCACGGCCAACCATAATTCTCATTTCTCCTAATTTTTTTAATATTACATTTTGCAACCTAAATTTTTAAAATTTTTATCACACACACGCACACACACACACACACACAGAGTTTTCCTAGAACATAATTTTATTGCATACATATCAAAAGTCCCATTTACGATTTAGAATATACCTGTTGACTTTAGTTATTTTTCAAACCTTAGCTAATTTTAAATTCATTATTAACATACTGTATATAAGAAATCAAATCTGTTACCCTAATAGTCCAGTATTACTGTTCTGAGTATTTTGTTCATTTCATTTTTCAACACTTTATTTCTTATATATAGTTTTTTCTACACCGAACAATTGGTGATGACTAGGGCCATACCAAATTCATGGTCCATTTTATTCAATTTCATTGTCATTTCTAGTTCAATACCATCCACACTGATCTTCCTTTCTATTTCCTTATCTCCAAATACCGTTGTTTTTGTTTTATCGATGTTCATAAGCAGTCCGTACCGCTTCTCTTCCTCATTTAACACCCACGCCATTTTCGCTAGCTTCTCCTCATCTTCCTCAATGATAACTATATCATCTGCGAACCTCAAGTTGTTAATTCTTTTCGTGTGCACAGATATCCCTTCTACCTCTTCCTTGACCTTGTCCGTTGCTTTCTCCAGATGTGCGATGAAGATACTTGGCGATATCGGATCTCCTTGTCTCATACTTCTACTTGTTTTAAACCAACTTCCCAACTCCCCGCATGTTCTCACCGCTGCCTCTGCATTATCACTGATATCTTTCAACAATTGTACTTGTCTGCTATCCACTCCGTATGACTCCAACACCGCCCAAGTCACTTTCTGATCTATACTGTCAAATGCCTTTTGAAAATTGATGAAGCAAATGTATGTGTTTTTGTTCTTTTGTCGAGCTTTCTCCGCTTAGTGCCAATATCTGCTGTACGGTACTTCTTTTTCTGAACCCTGCTTGCTTGTCTGCTGTATGTTCTTCGATCTGCGATCTTAATCTCTCAGTCATTATCATCATGAGCACCTCACCTAGATGACTTGTTAGGGGAATCGTTTGGTAGTTCTTGCACTCCAATGTACTTTCTTTCTTGGGTATTGTCATTAGCACAGATCTTTTCCATTCCTTTGGTGCCTTCCCTTCTTTCCATGCTATATTCCATAGACGGTGTATTTGCTGAATCGTGCTTTCTCTGCCATATTTGATCACCTCTCCCATGATCTTGTAATTTCCAGGGGTCTTGTTGTTCTTTAGTCGTTTCACTGCTTTTTCTACTTCCTCCGTTGAAATATCGGTCTCGCTCTCGATGCTTGGGGGAGATATCTCTTTCAGTTCTTCAATCAGTCTCTCTGAGACACTTGGGTCCAACTGTGCTTTGTATGGATCAGTGCAATATGTCGTCCATCGCTGCCTATTTCATTTCTGTTTCCATTTTCAAGTGAAAGATTTTTAAAAATGAGATATACTGATCTCATAGATCTGGAAGGGACCTTGAGAGGTCATTGAGTGAAGTCTAAAATGCATTCCCTTTCCTCCCAGATTGGCGCCTGCTCCCAGTGATCAAAGGTTGATATCCTCTATAGAGCCTCATCATACTTATAATTTGTTGAGTATAAAGCTGAATATAAAAACAATGCAAAGGCTCTAGGCAAACCGGAATGTGGATGGCTGCCTTCTCTGTTGTAAGTGCATTGAAAGCATGTAAAGTTTACCCCTCTGAGCCTAATAATTATTTTTTCAATTTGCAACAGCTCTTCTTAGAAAGCTAAAGTTAGTCATGCAGGCACAGTGACCTCTTGGTGCCATTTGATCGATAGCATAAGCGCATGTAAGGATTACAGGAATCCCTCTGGGTCTGATCCACCTACTAGCGTGCACAAAAATGTTGTGTAAAACCTCTACTGAAAGTCTATATCACAATTGTTATCGTCGTCATTACATGCACACATGGATCGATAATGTGTAAGGAGATTTTTTTATATGTGTATATACACTGACAAAATTACAATATTATGGTCTGTGAGTTAAAGCCAGTCACCAGAAGTTGAAAACCAAGTTTACTTCAGGCAGATGTTTATCTAGCAGTCTGTTAGTCAATAAATTGAGAGCTGTACTGTTCAGAATGCCTGCCCGCTTGCAATCTGATTTTAAAGATAATAATGGGATTGTGAAATCTTCGGGGGACGGTTGCAGAAATTACAGCAGAAAATAATCCAGCAGGAGGGAATATAATTTACAAATGAAGATCATGAATTTGGATGTGCAGCTGTAGGTACAGAGATTAACTCAGCATCTTTCATTTAGTAAGTAAGATGACAAGTGGTTTGCTTTTTAAAAAAAAGGATCAGAGAGAGGTTGTTAAATATTCAGAGAATTTTGACTGAGACAATGTTCAGTAGACAGGAGATATAATATTAGTTATTATGATTCCAGTATTTTAACTTGCCATCACTTGAAACTGATTTTTATTAACTAACCCTAAATTGCTTTCTCTCTATATAAATTTAAGTGCTGTATTTTAAGCAGAACTGTGTTCTCTGGTGTAATTGGCAACCTGTAGTGTCCTCTCCCTTTAGCAATAGAGGACCTGGTAATTCTCTGAGGGTATGTCTAACAGCAGTGTAGTGGGGCTGAGTGGCCCCCCACTGACCCAGAGGGGGTGAAACCTCTCTGGGAGCCATTTTGGACAGAGCCTGGCCCCTCTCATTCACCTGACCAGAAGTCAGGAGGCGCGGCCAGGACTATAAAAGCCCAGCCTCTGGGCTCAGTTCGAAGCCAGCCTCCAAGGAAGCCAGAGGCTGGCCCCATGTTCCCTGACTGACAGGCTGAGGACCTGCAGACAGCTGCCGATTGGCCTGGACCTCTTGGACCCCAGGTGACCCTGGCAACACTAAGACACTGATGGGACACCTGGGTATGTGCCAAGGGCGAGACCTGGAGTGGCCCAGGGGATACCGAGAACTGTTAAAGGGCCTTGGGTCAGTGTATTCCTGTCTGGATTCCCCGCTGACCCTCGCAGCACACCATGCTGCTGCAACCAGGGCCCATGGGCTGTGATGCAGTGGAGTGGGTGGGTCTGCATTCCGCCCCCAACAGGTTCGCTGACTGAGGCTTTTTGAACTGCTGCCTCTCACATAACAGTTGCAAGGCCTGGTTTTGAATTGCTGCTTTTGCTCACCAGTAGTAAGTCTGGACTTAGGAACTAGTGACTTGGGATTTTTTTTTAGTACCTATAGCAGTGGGGTGGAATGGCTGCCCCCTGACCCGGACAGGGAGGAACCCCTCCAGTAGCCAAACCAGTTACAAGGAGCTATTTTGAAATAACTAACCTAGCGTCTCCATGACACACCTGTATTTTGAAATAATGATAATAATAATAATAATAATAATAATAATAATAATAAAAGTTGACTTATTTAGAAATTGGTAAACTTAATTCTATCAGAAATGTGTCTATTTCAAAATAGCTGTTTTGGAAAGGTGCTGTGGAGACAGGGAGAAGGGGCTATTTCGAAACAGGGGGCCTCATTGCATGAGAATTAACATTGCATAACAGGGGCATTATGGAAGTAGTGGTAGATTTGTGAATTTACATACTAAGACAAGTAAGAGAGTGTAACTGGTTCCAAATCGTTGCCATTCAGAATGTGTGTTGGTGGTCTGAGGTAAATGTGTGATGGCAGTAAAGGGCTCGTATACTCCTTCATTCCTAAAAGTATTGGCCTGCTTCTCCTTTCATTCCAACACTTTCTATCCCTTCTCTCAAAGCCCTGGTCTACACTAAAGGGGTTATTTTAAAATAACCCCTATTATTTCAGATTAACAGCTTGTCCATGCGTATGAGACAATTTGTTATTTTGATATAACTGGGAGTTATTTTAAAAAAATGTAGTCCTGGTTTTAAGAGACATAAGCTCCCACTTCAAAATAGTTATTTTGAAATAGTGCAAGTGTGCATGGGCAGGGGCTTGTATTTCAAAATAATTGGCCTCGAGGGACCTGACAGAGCTGGAAACCTGACCATGCTGGGCACACCTCTGGCCAGCTCTACTGCAGAGGCCTGCCTTATTCCAGCCTCCTTCCTGCAGCAAGCCATCACTAAGTTGTCTGAGGTCAATGACCCACATGGCAGTGCCTCTCATGGCTCAGGGTCAGACCTGCAGTCAGGCAGCAGACACTCCCAATGCTACACGATACTGCATGGGGAGACTGATGCCATGCAGGGAAGCCTGTGGGGCGGGGGGGAAGTGGCTATCCCTGGCATGTGACATCTGCTGCTCACACAGCTCTCCCAATCCTCCCTCCAGGAGGCATGGATAGGAGTCCTTCCTGTGGGGGACATGGCAAGTGCCAGACCCAGGATGTGTAGGATTTGGGCAGAAGGTGAGCTGCTTGCAGGTCTGTTGCCATGGGTGCTCATGGGTAAAGTCAGTGGGAAGTGTGAATATGAAGGGCAATTTCAAACTCTCATTTTACAAGTATTTAACCCAGATTTCTTCTTCCAGTGCCTTTGCATATTAGTACTTAGGAGCCATTTGAAAATCAGTGCTGAAAATAAGCTGGAGAAGGGCACAGAGCCTTATGGCTGTGTCTTCATGTGCTGCTTCTTCTGAAGCAACATGGTAATGAGCTGTCCGGAAGATGCTTATAAGGCATGGATGTAAATTTCCCATCCTCATTAGCATATAGGCACAGGATTCAGAGTCCGGAAGAAGCTCTTCTGGACTGCAGAATACATGTGCAGATGCGCAGCCCCTGGGGATCTTCTGGAAGAAAACCCTTCTTCAGAAGCCCCTTCTTCCTCAGGCTCTTCTTCAATTCAAAGTATACAAAACAAGTTCCCCATTCTTAATATGTAGCTTTGGAAAAACCTCAGGAAATTAATTGTACGACTGATGTGAAATCCAGAACATCATTTTGGCAAAAGCCTAAGACCAAGTCTAAAAGCCGCCTTATCTCCACAAAACTTCTTAAAAGACAGAGAGGCCATCAAGACATTTAATTCACTCATACGTCTGGTTCAAGACATGGCAATAATGAATGCTGGCTGAGAAGCTCAAAAATACAGAACACTCAGGGCTGGGTTCAAAAGAGGCATCATTAATGTAGAAAAAGCAGCTTAAGATCTCAAGCAGGGACAGGATCCCTCAAAGGAGTATATGAATTACATACTCCCTTCTCAAACTTGTTAGTGGTTGGAAGCTTCATGGGAAGTTAAAGAAATTCTGAAAGAGTTATGGATCTATGTACAGCTACAGCTCTATCTCTAGGCAAGGCTGAGAAGGAGCTGAGGAGGGATTACTCATGCAGATAAGGGAAAGAGTAGCTCATGCATGATCTCAAAAGACACGGCTACCCAAGTTCCAGTGGAGTGCACAAAGGAACAATACTCACAGAATCACCTTTGGTTCCCTTGACTAAAGCGGGAACTGATATGGAAGGCCTGTGGGCTCAAGGTTTCTTACTGGAAGATTCACCAAATGTAACTATTAGTTCAGTGATCTGTCAGAGGAAGCGGTCAAAGGCCTGACCAAGTCCCCACAACTGATGTTTTTTTAAAAAAAATACCAAGCTAGCAAATATTATCAAATACTTTTTTGAACAGATATATTTAGTGCACTGAGTTGGGTTCTGACATTTGTTAAGCAAGATAGGACATAAATGAAACTTACCGCTACACCTTGGAGGAGGCACCCAGCCATTCTTTGTGCATTCAGCTATATTTCTTCCATTAAGAATGAGAAATCCATGATTACACGTGATTTCAATTAAATCACCATCCTTATACACGTGCCTTTGAGGTTTGAATCTACCATTAACCACTCCAGGAGGATTACAGACAATTTCTAATGAGAATGAGACAAACACATTTTATAAATGACAACGGGACAGTAGGCTGTAAAATCCATCAGTTACTATTGTGATTTATCTCTGAATAAATGTATGAAAATTGCCTAGGAGGGAATCCAATGTGTTCCCTATGTTTACTGTAATTTCTGAATAAGAAGTTGCCATATAAAATGTGGATGATTTGTAGACCACTCAGTTTGCAAAGCTTTTCAAAAATAACATTCAAAACTGTTGCTTTAAAATGAGAAACAGTCCTTTTCTAAACCAAATACTTTTATAAAATTTTTGGTATGGTATTTTTGTTCTGAATCTTTCAAGGTTGCTTTTATAATATCTGTATACTTAAAATTTGGGGTTTTTTTTCTACTGATTTCCCCCTTTTCCTAAATCCAATAGATTGAATGATGTTTCTTCCACATTTTCATCTTTGATTTTTCTACTCCAGCTGTACAAAATTGGCAAAGTTTTCAGAAATCAGAGCAGCAAGAGGAAAAAGTGAGAGGAAACCATGGACATGATAAATCTGTTTGTAGGGTGTGCAAAAACAAGTGATGATGAAATGTAACATTCATAGTTTTGAAATTAAAGTGTGTATATTTTGTGAAAACATAAAAATGACAATTGCCCTATTTCAAACCTTGAAAAATGGTAAAACCATGAGATGTCAACACATTTCACAAAACTGCTTCTCCATTTTTCATTCAGCTCTGGTAGATAAGCTATGTCAGGGCCAATAACACAGGCATTTGAAGGACATTGTGTTAAACCGTATTTACAAACTGTTACCCACAGCAGCTGACTACACCCTCTCTCATGTTCCCTGTGCTTTTGTGCCCACTAGCAACAAACCAAGCCCCATGCACAAAGTCAATTTTCCCATTCTCGATCCAAGTGAGGCTGTCAACAGCCGGCTGAGATGCACTGAACACTATGTTTCTGTGAAGGCCTTTGAGTATTGCCATTAAATATTCTGTGAAGGGATTCAGTAACATCTAAAATAGCCTTAGATGTTCCTCATTACATATAGTAACTCATTTACATTTTTAAATTGTTTTACAACAAATAAATGACACTTGGTTACTAACTAAACTCAGAAGGTCAGAGCAGAGCAGGGAGGATCAGCATCACAGAAATGCAATTAGCTTAACAAAACTCCTGTCTGGAAGATTTTAAGCTCTGCACTGTAGTGATGAGAGGACAAAAAAAATACTCTTTTGCATTCATTGATTCCTATTGCAGAGTGCAGTCTAATGAAAGCAGCATATTTGAGATACCCAATAGAATCCATCTCCATATACTTTTGCATTCTGGACAGAAGACAACGAAGCTTCCATTGCAGTGCATCATAAAAGTAGATGGAGATAAATTAACTGTGAAACTTGAAAGGACTAATAGAGGATGTATGCCAGAGACATAATATAGAACAGCTGATTACACCATCTCTTCTATAAGCCTGCACCGAAGACAGGCAATTATGTGCACTTTGATTCCTTTACCAACTTTATGTCTTCCTCCTTCCTTTTACTAATAACACTTTAGCCGCGTCTACACGAGCTGGCTACTTCGAAGTAGCCACACCAACTTCGAAATAGCGCCCACCACGTCTACACGTGGCAAGAGCTATTTCGAAGATGAAATCGACATAAGGCGGCGAGACGTTGAAGTCACTATCCCCATCAGGAGATGGGAATAGCTCCCTACTTCGACATTGAACGTCGAAGTAGGGCATGTGTAGACGATGCGCGTCCCGCAACATTGAAATAGTGGGGTCCGCCATAGCGGCCATCAGCTGAGGGGTTGAGAGATGCTCTATCCAGCCCCTGAGCTCTATGGTCGCTGCGTGCAGCAGTCCCTTAAAGCTCCCTGCCCCCTGCGTTCCTGTGCAGGAAGCTGAGAGCACGTGCAGGCAGCAGCATTGCCATGCGGCGAGCCTGCACACCTCGCAGCAGCCCCAACCCACCACTCTGCACTGATGGCCGCTAGGCAGCCCCCCAAGTGCCCCCAGGGCACCCCCCCCAAGGGGAGCCAGGGCTCCCAGCCAGCCAGCCAGCCTGGAAAGAGGCAGCGGGGCCCCTCCTGGATGGAGGCCGAGATCCGGGACCTGCTGGGGCTCTGGGGTGAGGAGTAGGTGCTCCAGGTAATGGGGAGCAAGAGGCGGAACGCGGGTGCTTTCACTCAGCTGGCTGAGGGCCTGGCTGCCCGGGGTCACCCTGCCCACACTCCTGACCATGTCAGGAGTAAGGTCAAGGAGCTGCGGCAGGGTTACGCCCGGGCATGGGATGCGGCCAGCCAATCTGGGGCCGCCCCCGCTACTTGCCCCTTTTACAGGGAGCTCAGGGCCATCCTGGGCCCCCGGTACACCTCCCCGCTGGCCACTCTTGACACCTCGGTCGACGAGCCCCAGCAGGCCCCGGAGATGGAGTCCGCCCCAGAGGCAAGCCCTGCACCCCAGGGGCCCCCCCAGGACCCCACCCCTGGGATGCTGGAGGAGGAGGAGGGGGACTCCTCCAGCGACAGGGGGCTCCACATCGCCATGCCGTCCCGGAGCTCCAGCAGGGCGCCTGCCCAGAGGGTGTGCCCCGACCGTGGGAGCGGACCGTCAGGTATGTACCCCCCCAGTGCATACCCCCACGGTTAAGGGGCGGGGACAATAGACATGACCAGGGCCCTCCACATGCCCAGATGACCATGGCCCCAAGGACAGCAGTGGCATGTCCCTCAGAAGAGTGTATCAGCCCCTGCCCCCCAGCAAGACAGTGCCATGCCCCATCCCTGGGGATGAGGGGAGCGGAACCTAGGGTCCCCTGAGAGGGCGGAGACACCCATCATCAGCAGCAGCATCTCCCGGGGATGGGGATGGGGAACCAGCAGCAGAGGGGTGGGGGGACAAGGGCCACGGACCAGGGCCCACACTAATGGCTGTCTCCACTCTTCTTCCCCCGTGTTCCGCAGCTGCACCATCGGAGGGCCCGGAGAACGCTGGCGAGGTGTCAGTGGTCAGGGAGAGCCCACCGGGGCCATCCCAGCAGGCCAGCCCTCGGCGGAGCACCGACCAGCCCCAGGACGTGGCTGACAGTGGAGCCACCAGCAGAGGATGGCCACGGACCCCCAGCTGCTTGCGACCCTCTGGCATCAGCTGGAGGTGTTAGAGCGGCGCCTGCGGGTGGAGGAGCGGCAGCTGGAGCTACAAGAGCGAGCGCTGGCCTGGCACCAGGAGGCTTGGGGGGCCTTCATGCAGACCTTCAAGCGCATCGTGGAACACCTTGCCGCCCTTGCCGTGCTGCCCGCTGCTCTGCCCGCCACTCCACCCGCCGCTCCGACTGCCGTCCCTCCACCATCCGCCACCCTGAGGCCTGCCGCCGAGGGGGACCTGGGGCCTGCAGACACTGGCCAACCATATCTGCTGGTTCACCCGGCCCCCCACCTAGCCTCGGCCAGGGCTCCAGCCGAGATGAGTGTCGCGCCCTCCAACCCTGGGCGCCAGACAGTAGAGGTGTGGGGCCGAGGACGTGGCCACTCCTTCTTTGTACATATCCCCCATTATTTGTATATAGTTTGTGTTGGACCCCTGTTCTTTTCTGGTACCTGCCCCCCCATGTAAGTAGTTCCCCCCTTTTTTTCTATATATATATATTTTATTATTAATAAGAGATTGCACTGTTTGGTTTCAAACAACAAGTCCATTTATTTGCAAGAAAAGTTGGGGTGTGTGTGCTCTTGGGTGCTCTGTGGTGTGGGCGTGGGGGCAGGGAGTGTTGTGGAGGATGCGGGGGTGCAGCTGGTGGCCAGCCAGCATTCACCCAGCAGCCTGGTCAAAATGGACCCGCAGGGCCTCCCAGACGCAGATCCCCTCGGGGTCGACCTGGTGACTGGGGGCAGCGGGTGGCTGCACATCAGCCCTGCCAGCCTCCACAGCCCAGCCCTGGAAGAAGGTCTCTCCCTTGCTCTCCACCAGGTTGTGGAGTACGCTGCACGTGCCCACAATCTGGGGGATGTTGGTGGGGCCCGCATCCAGGCGGGAGAGGCGACACCTCCAGTGCCCTTTGAAGCGGCCGAAAGTGTGCTCGACCACCTGGCGCACATGGTTCAACTGTGTGTTGAAGTGCTCCTGGCTGGCTGTGAGATGGCCCGTGTAAGGGTGCATGAGCCAGGGCTGGAGGGGGTACGCCGCGTCTGCGACGAGGCAGAGGGGCATGGTGGTGTCCCCCAGAGGGATCTCCCGCTGGGGGATGTAGGTCCCCGCCTCCAGCCGGCGGCACAGACCCGAGTTCCGGAATACCCGGCCATCGTGGGTGCTGCAGGGCCAGCCAACATAAATGTTCAGGAAGCGGCCCCAGCTGTCCACCAAGGCCTGGAGGACCACCGAATGGTAGCCCTTCCTGTTGAGGAAGCCTCCTCTGCTGTGCTCCAGGGCATGGATGGGGATATGGGTCCCATCCAGACCCCCAAAGCAATTTGGGAAGCCCAGGCTGGCAAACCCAGCGATGGCGGCATCCGGGTCCCCAAGCCGCACGAGCCTGAGGAGTAGCAGGGCATTGATTGTGCAGATGACCTGCAGGGGAAGGACATGAGAGAACACCAGTGAGGGGTGTGCAGGGTGTGTCTGGCCCTCCACCCCAGGACTCCCAGGTCCTCTTACCTCCATGAGGACAGCCCCGAAGGTGGCCTTGCCCACACCAAACTGCTGCCCTACAGATCAGTAGCTGTCTGCAGTGGCCAGCTTCCAGACAGCGATGCCAACCCACTTCTCAACCGTGAGGGCACGTTGCATGAAGGTGTCCTGGTGCCGTAAGGCAGGGGTGAGCCACTGGCACAGCTCCAGGAATGTCTGCCGGCTCATGCAGAAATTCTGGAGCCAGTGCTCGTTGTCCCACTCGCCGAACACCAGCCGCTCCCATCAGTCTGTGCTCGTGGGGTATCTCCACAGCCGGCGTCATGTGCGGCGGGGGTGGGGGGCGGAGGGCAGCAAGGTCTGGGGCTGCCTCCTCCTCCCCTGGGGGCAGCTCCTCTTCCATGAATAAAAGGTGGTCATCTGCCTCCTGCATAGCACTGAGCAGAGCCAGCACTGTTCCTGCAGGGGCGGGTGTGTGGACCTCTGGCTGCTGCCGCTGGGGGTCCATACTGCTTCAATGGGGTGTGCGTGCCTGTGGCTCTGCTGACCGCGTGCTGTGCAGGCTGAGTGTGTCTGGGAGGGGCCCTTTAAGGGACCGGCTAGCTGTTGCCGCAGAAGTGCTAGTCCGCCCTGTGACTCTGTCTGCAGCTCTTCCTGTCACCCTTATTTTGATGTGGGCTACTTTGGCATATAGACACTCCCCTGCAGCACCTACTTCAATAAAATGCTGCCCAACATTGATGTTGAACATCAACGGCACCAGCCCTAGAGGATGTGTAGACCCTATTCATTGATATAGCTTATTTTGATTTCACTACATCAACATAAGCTATTTCAATGTAGCATCCCTGTGTAGATGTAGCTTTTGGCTTTAAGATTATACCAGTTTGGCACAGTGTGCTCTTTTGAGTAAGATTTGTGACATCAATTGATCTGGGAATGTTGCTGGTCCTTTGGGAATGGAGGAGCCTGTTCTGATACGGTGAGATTGGTCTTCCTAACTTCTCATCTGTTTTTGAAGTGGTGGTGGTGGTGGCATAGGAAAAATGGAATGTCTAATGGCTGCTTGTATGACTTCTTGCTAGCCAGAGTGGTGGATAGAAAGAATTTTTGTGACAGGTTTGATGTCCCTTATAGCAGACAGCCCTTGGTCTTGGACTATAAGCAGCCCTGTCTCTAAGCAATTCACCCTGATTTGACTCTCTCATCAGTGTTCCCAGAAGTCCCCTGTATTACAGACCAGCTCTACCTACCTTCGCATTCTGGATAGACAATGGGACTTTCACTGCACTGCACCATAAACGTAGATTGAGATAAATTAGTTGCAAGTGCATATCCTGATTTGCAGCGAAGTTCAAGAAAATCACCACGCTTTAGATACACTTTCTCCTTCGCTGTGTCATTCAGCTCTAGCCTCTGGTTTTCCATTTCTTCCACTGAGATAGTGCATGGCTCTAAAACAAAAAAAAAAAAGAAAAAAGGAGTAGCTGTCTTGGTAACTCACGCAGTAAGCACTCAGTGTAAGTTGTTTACACAAGTGAGAAATCTGACCTAGAGAATGTCTAAATAAACCTCAAAGCCTAAGTAGTATTTTTTTACCTAAACAAACTGGTGCGTTTGTCCAATTTCCATTGTCACAAAAAGATCTGTTCTGTCCTTCCAGTGCATAAAGTTTTTGGCATTTGAATTCTACAAAGGAACCAGATGTGTACCGTTTTTCCAAGAAAGTAGTTATGTCTCCATTCTCAACAGTGGGTGGATGGCTACAATTTTTTCCTCTTTCTAGAGGGGAAAAATATGACAATTATAAGAATCATATGAAAAAAATGGTTGTTATGTATTATTTGGCTTTGTTATTGTATCCTTGCCTAATGTTAGGGAAACAGTGAGTCGAAATCTCATATGGTACTGAGCTAGGCACAATGACCAGACACTAAAGACCTCATCTTAAACCAGCCAGTCTGATGTCTGACCTCTGTAACTTTGTACTCACCCACAATTATTTCCAATTTGGGGACAATTTATACTTCCAGATTAGTGGAACTGCTATGGGTACCTGCATGGCCCCACAATATGCTAATATATGTATGGCTGACCTGGAACAACGATTCCTCAGCTTTCATCCCCTATTACCCCTACTATACTTAAGATATGTTGATGACATCTTTATGATTTGGACCCACGGTATAGAGACTCTGGAATAATTCCACAGAGACTTTAACAATCTGCACCCCATCATCAACCTATGCCTTGCTTACTCCACGTGAGGAATACATTTCCTGGACACTACAGTACAAATCGAGGATGGCCTGACTGGCACCACCCTTTACCAGAAACCCACTGATCACTATACTTACCTACATGCTTCTAGTTTCCATTTTGCACACATAACTAGATCTATTGTTTATAGTCAAGCCCTTAGGTACAATCGCATTTGCCCTGACCCGACTGACAGAGACCAAAAACAACAAGATCTTTACCAAATATTCATAAGCCTGGATTACCCACCAGGAGAAATAAAAATCAAACTGACAGGGCCAGACGAATACCCAGAGACCAGCTACTCCAAGATGGGCCCAAAAAAGCCAAGAACAGAACACCAGTGATCATTACCTACAGCCCCCAATGCAAACCACTGCTACACAATATTAAAGACCTACAGCTTATCCTTAATCAGGATGCCACACTCCAGAAGGCCCTAGGTGACAGGCTTGCTCTCTCCTACAGACAACCTCCCAACCTTATGAAGATTCTCACCCACAACCACAGTCTGTCCTGCAGGTACACCAGTCCTGGAACTTTTCCTTGCAAAAAATCCGACTGCCAGCTTTGTCCACACATCTATTCTGGAGATACCATCACTGGACCTAATCATGTTATTCACAGAATCATGGGCACATTCTCATGTTCCTCTACTAACATCTTACATGCCATCATGTGCCAGCAATGCCCAGATGCTTTGTATATTGTACAGACTTCAAACTCTCTTAGACCAAGAGTTAATGGACACAAAACAGACATCAAAACACTCCTGATCTACAAACTGGTCAGCCAACATTTTAATGGAGTGGGCCATTCTGTTAATGACTTAAAAGTCTGTGGCCGTTTCCCTAATACAGGGAGAGAAAGATGCTAATGAGGCATGGATGCGTCACAGCGGCCATGGGGGCAGGGGGGAGTTGCTTCTGGAAAAAAATTTTGATGAAGAAGGAGCCTCCGGAAGAAGGACTTCCTTCCGGAAGTCTCCCCTGGAGGCCGCGCTTCTACACGGCATTTTGGAGTATGCAAGAGCGGTCTTCCGGACTCCAAATCACATGATGTTATGCTAATGAGGCATTGGGAATTTGCATCCATGCCTCATTAGCATATTTCACTCCCTGTATTAGCATGCCACTTTCAAAGGAAGTGGCCTGTGTAGAAATGGCCTGTGTTTTACTGAAGAGGAATTTTCACAACAGATTGGAAAGAGAGGCTGCTGAACTCTCTTTTATATTCAAATTCGACACATTAACATGTGGTCTGAACTGGGATGGGAATTTTCTGGGTCACTATAGAGGCTCTTTTGCATACTTGGCTTAATCTAATTCTTGACTCCCCCTCCACCCCTCTACTCTCTGATTTGCTCACCTTGATAATTTTTTTCTGATTTGTCAACCTTGATTACTATTTTTGGTTCTCTTTGCCTTAAATTTTGAGTCTGTTCTGGTATGTCTATGGTCTGAAGAAGTGGGTCTGTCCTACGAAAGCTCACCTAATAAATCATTTTGTTAGTCTTTAAAGTGCTACTTGACTGTTTTTTGTTTTCATCTTAAACTGGTATAGATAAACTGGTATAAATTAGTGTAACTTCACATGAACACTGGTGCTGTGCCAATTTACCTCAGCTGAGGTCAGACACTAATTTTATACGCAATGTATTTAGTTGTAATAACTGCATTTCATATCTACTGTTTTCTTTCACACTGTCAAATATAAATACATCTATTACTTATAAAACACTATCAAAATTCAAAAGTGTATTAAGATTGCAAAATGTGTGTGTGCATTATGTTGGAGTCTTTAATTGCATGATCATGCTCTATTTTTAACTCACTGAGTGAGCAGGCTGGTTGGTACTCACTGAATGAGATATCGATTTAAGATTAATTGTCTTCCTTGTCTTTCTATGACCAGGCCCTTGCCCTATTCACACCTTTACTTAGGCTTTATCTACACTAGAGCGGAAAGTTGATTTTAGGGCACTTAGCTTGATTTTACAATGTGACTGTGTGCACCGCAAATACCATTAGTTTGATTTTAAGGTGCACAAAATTTGACTTTCTTGCCTGCCCCCTCAGGTGGATTAACATCAAGTTTGAATTTAAAAGGTTAAATTAATGCTAGTGTGAAAACAGCATTGTTTTACATCAATTTTATTGGTCTCCAGTTGTATCCCAGAGGTATCCCACAATGCCTCACGTGTCTATTCCGGCCGCCTTCACCTCCACTACTCTCTAGGGCTATGTCTACACATGCCCCTTCCTTTCAGAGTGGGCATGTTAATGAGGCAGTAGAGAAGATGCTCGTGAGGAGCTGACATGAATATGCAGTGCCTCATTAGCATAATGGTGGCTGCACACCATTTGAAAGTGCTGCTTTTGGAATGCACACTGCCCATAGACACAGGGGCCTTTCCAAAGGACCCCTCTGACTTCAAAAGCCCCTTCTTCCTAAAACCGAATAGTGTATGGGTAGTTTACAAATGCCAGGGGGAGGAGGGAGACACCATGCAGGCCATCTCAAACAAGTGTCATCTAATCTGCTCATGGAGGGTGAAATTCATCCATGCACAGAGGAGCAGCAGAAGACCCAGGCCCCATTCTACAACTTTGTGCTGGTCCTCTGAACAGCAATGAAATCCCCCGGAATGAGGCAAGAGCTCTGTGGAAACCAGAGTGTATTGTCATGTAATTAAAGGCTGCATTGTAATGCAGACAAACCATGAGGAGTTTTGCATAAATACAACTGACATGTCTAAATGATGTACACAAGAGATCAAATAAAACTGAGAAACTGAAACACAAACTGAATAATCAAAATACCATGAAGATTTACCAGAGATGCAGGATGGCAAATCGATGTGACCATTAACACACTTCCTGACTGAAGGGGTTGTGAGGCTATATCCTTCACTGCACATAAATCCCAGTGTGTGATCACTCAGAATCAACTGTGCACGTCTTTGGCCACTAGACAGAAACAGATTTTTGGCCTCCAGTTGCTGTTTTGTGATACTACATGGTGCTAGAGAAAAACAAGAAAAAAATTAAAATGGAAGGGCTTAATTCTCCAGTGTCCTCCTCGTTGTGTAGTCATTTACCTGCCCTGTGAAAAGGGTCTGCAAAACACAACAATTTCTCTGGGCACTCTGTGCAAGATGTAAAAATACTATGTAAGAAAGAAAGACGGTGATGAATAAGACCCAATATCTTAATCCAGAGATAGGTTACAATGTATTCATAACTACAACTCCAAAATTCGCAATGCTGACTTTCAATAAAAGATGTGTTTCTAAATGTTAATACAGATGCACATATAAATACACATGCACAAATGTTGCCAACTCACATGTAAGACTGCTAGTGATATTTGGGATGTTTTAAAATACGCACTTCCAGGAGACAAGTGCATATACAGGAATCTCATCTTTTGTTTAATAAAATGAGTTTCTAGGCATTGTGGATGTTGAGGAATAACTCAAAAATATAAATCCGAAGAACCTTAAGACTCTGAGAACAAATGGGCTTATTTATAAAGTCTATAACAGTCTAAGATAAGAGAAGATAAATAAAAAGACCCCAAAAATATTTTAAGCTAGTCTCATGAATTTTGGAATCTTGGGGTAGTAATACTAAATAGCCAGGCCAAAAATGTTTTCTCCCTCCTGCCCCTGGAAAGCGCTCTCTCAGCCAAAATTAACACATAGGTCAAGTAGTTTGATGCTGTATTCAGTGATAAGGTGAGTTCACTCAAAAATATATTTCTCTGCATAGTTAAAAGAATATTGTAAAGTGCCATATATATTGAGGAACGCACTCTAGTCCAAATCTAATTGCCCAAAATCCCATACAAAATAAATTATTCTCTCAATAACACAGAAATCAGAAATCATCATCTTCATTTATTATAAATGCCAAAGAATTCAGCCATAAAACAAAATGATCCCTAAAGAGGAGAAACTGATGATGTATGTTAATTGGTCAAAGTCTTGTCTTTCTGCAAATGCTGCGAAGGGCCTGCTCCAGCAAACTGGCTGTAGGCACAAGATCCTATGAGTCTATTTGCATTTGGAGCACTTTTGTGAGTAAGAATTACAAGAGTGAATTTAGGGCTTGCTCTTGTTGCTGGTGAAGCCAATGGGAACGAGACGGTTACAGACTTTCTATGTAAGCCCATTTGTTCCTCCATAGTGTAGCTTGTATTTTCGAGAACTTGCTGGAATTAGCTATTTATTGCTGGAAAGGCCCTGACCCCTCCCCTCCTATTTACCTGCACTACTAAATCTTGTGCACTAAAATGCCATCATATAGAAGGAGAAGTTCTAAAATGCTAGATGATGCTCATATTACTCACACAACTTACATACAGACTTAGACATGACTAGAGCAGGGTGAAGGGAACAGGAAATAAAATTAATTCCTATGATACTTACCTTCCAGGACTGAAGTTGAGGGTTTATCAATTCCCCTCATGAATAACATCCTAAACAGCTGACATATACATGGAATGCAACCCCCTCTTCTGTTTAGGTGTTAATAGTGTCATAAAATACTTGATGACATAAAATGTGTGTATTCATTTCATAAGATTTTATTATAAAGAAGAGAACTCTAAGATGAACAGGAAATCCCTTTTAGTCCTTCAAAAAGGATAATATTAAAAATTAGTGTTGTTGACTAGTAACTGTAAAAGATCACAGTATTATTCATGCAGGCACTGTGTGGTGTCTGGAATTGCAGCTTTGGCGGTTCTTCGGGGAGAGGGAAGGAGAGGAATAGGGGGGAGGGTAGAAGGAGCAGCTGGGGCTGGTGCATAAAGCAGGAGACTGGAGCTTCCTCTGCTTTAGTCCTGATGCAGGAACTGAGATGCAGGGCACTAGGACCCATGGCTGTAGGCAGCCCCACAGGCTGGGAACAACCAGGAGACCCATGGTGCAGAGCAGCAGCTGAGCAGAGAGTCTGCCATCCCACAGCAGGTTGCTGTAGCAATACAGGATCATTAACCTGACGATCAATGGCCCAGTCAGCAGTGCCACCACAATCCTTCCTTGACCAGATGTTCCAGTCCAAACCCCCGCCACCCCACACCCTGAGATATGGGGCCCATCATCTCCGGTGATGTCACTGCAATTAGTATCTGGATGAATATTATTTGCCAATTTAAGCTAATGCCGCAACTCTTTTTCTTAGGATGGTACAATGTTGTTTCATCTCCATATTCTTTTATATGGATATTTTACACATGCCTCCAGTAATCAAGTCATGTGCCACTGCTCATATTTAAGGTTATTTTTAATCAAGATCTTGGAATCTGACAAAATGGAGAAAATAAATGAAAAAAATAAATCAAAATACTCCATTGCTGTCTTTTAAAAGAGACTCTCCTAATTTGCAATGATCTCATTAACAGCAAACCCTAGGGACTAGATATGGCCTGAGTCTTAAACCAGGCTTTTTGGGATTTTTGGATCCAAGCCTTTCCATATGACGCATGTGTCTGTGTGGATTTCTGATATCTGACAGCTGAGGACACAAATACAAGGATTTGATATGACGTCATTTCTGCTAAAGAGCCAACCCCTAGGAGAAAGCATGGAAGCAATTCCCCTTACACAGACAGTTTGGTGCAGGTGTCCAGGTTTTCCCATTGCATGTGATCCATTCAGTTCCCATCAGGCTGTATCCAGGATTGCACTTGTACTGTACTTTATCACCTTCTGTGTATTCCAATTTCTCATCGCTAACAATCCCTCCAAAATCAATGTCCGGTGGCTGTTCACATGCTGGAGCTGCAACAGATTCATAAACGTTGTTTGGTGTAGGAAAATGATCTAAATTCATTTGACTTATTAAATAAGTCCTCTGCACAATTTCTTTATTTGAATAATTTATGGTTTATGTAGCATCATGCTACCTGAGAATGTTCATGAATAACACACACAACTTTCAGTCACTGCAATAACCAGACAATAAAAGGGAGAACAGAAAAGGAAAGAAATGCTGTTTAGCTGAACCTTGCACCATGCAGTTAGCAACAGCAACACAGAACTGATGCAGCACCACAGTTGTGGATTTTCCACATCCAAAAATATCTTGTTTCCACCCCCAGGGAGGCGGTCTGCAGCAGTACCTCAGCTGATCTGAATTGTCAAAAGGATAAATTAGGAGGAAAGGAGTGTCCAATGTGCCACACCGCACCTGAAACTGCTCATTCTGGAGCAAAAATACATATATCAAAAAGATGAGATCTAGAGACAGACAACCATGGAGAGGAAAATGAAAAGATCTAGAACACTGAGACAAAGGAGAATTTATTAATACTAGCAGGGCCCAGGTGGGATGGATGGAGAGATGGATGGATAGCTGATGGATGAATGCCTATCCTTTTATAATAGTATGGATACTACATGGTCCTGCTCCAAAGAACTCCAAGCTCCATAATGGTATCCACTGAAATGGGGAAAAGCCCTTTTTCAATTCTTTCATAAGCGTCCTTGCAATTCAATAGAAAAATGACTTGGGGATTATGAATATAAACAATGGACTTAATGCCTGGGTAAAGTCTAAATTAGACAGGCAGAAGAAAAACTGGGCCTCATATGGATAACAGGGCTGTGGCGGAAAGCAGCATACAACAATAAATATGGAAGGCTTATGCCCAAATCAAACATTTCCCTACTGACTGCAAACAAGTCCTTAAAATTTACTGAATAACAGCAATTGGTGGATGAAGCCATCACTTCAACACACTTGAGAACATCCAGAAAGGTTGGCCAGCCTAAGACAGACAAACGTGCAGTAACCATAACTACAGATAGTACGATACATGCACTTCTCCTTCCAGATAGGGCGCTATAATAGGCTTCTTGAGGCACATCTTGAAACAGTTAGCCAGCTATTATTTGTGCATTCTGTTGTCTTTTCCCTGTTTTCTATTTCAAAGTGAAATCTATAATCGCAGTTTACTATCATTATCCTTTTTGAACACTGTTTTGTGGGCAGGAAGTAACATTATTCAGTGCTGGAGGATCACAATATATTTTCTATACAGAAACAGAGAAGTTGATCTGGAAAAAGGACATTAGGCAATAAATCTCTTTCAATTAAGATTGTATAGTTTCAACTTTAAAAAAAAAAATAGCTCTGAGTACTGCATTGTGGAAGTGCTTCCTGGAAAAGACTCCTAATGAGAGCCCTGTAGACTTGGTGAAGTTTATAGCTCTTCTTCCTTTTGTTGGCTGGTAGGATCTGCATAGGGTAATTTTATCTTATGTTTTAGTGACACGCAGGTAGTTGCTGTTATAAGTGTCTTTCTGATTATCAAAAAGGGAGAGTTTTGCAGTTAGACCAAATGTTAAACAGATCTCATTTGTCTGATCTCTTCTGGGAGCTCTATCCCACAGCTGGAAGCCTTTCAGCAAGAGCACCTTATACCCTCTCTCTCATAGGATGGTGATGGCATTGTCCCAGAGAAGGCAGTCTTGCCATGTCATAAATGGACATGTGATTTCAAAAATAACTGTGACCTGATCTATTACTGACCTTCTGATCAAGATAAGGAGCCCACCTTCAATATGTGGGTTCCTGGAGCAGAACCCTCTCTGCTCATTTGAGGTGGAAGATCAGCCCTGTCCTCTAACAGGATAATATGGTTTAATTGCATGCGGACCATTGCAGGATTAATCCTGAGGTCTGAAATGTTCAACTTAATTCTTGGTGTTCAAATGAAACAAGGGTCCTATAACTCAGATTCCTTCACCACTAAACCAGGTCCACTTTAAGAATTTAGTTTCACAGAAATCCTATTTTCCTGTCTCTAAACATAAATAATAGCCCCTGTCTACTCAGGAATTCAGAGTCTGCTGTAAAGTCAGGACTCTAAGACATATTTTCAAAATTGACATCATAGGAATGTACAAAGTAGGTCTGATGTCAGAAACTGAAATACCCACTTTCTCTGTAGGCCCCACTGCACTATCCATAAATCTATGTAGTGCTCTTGTCTGCATGGTACGTACAAATCCATACACCAGTGTATTTTCCTCAACCCATATAACTTTTAAGTGATACAAAACACAATTTCTAAATAAACCAAAACACAATCAATATCATTACAATTACTCGTACAGCATAAGTAAGGCATGAATGCATGAGTGAATTTCAGCAGTTGTTCTGATAACAGAAGTCACACGTACAGACATACTGGGAAGATTCACTAGCATTTGCACTCCAAACTTTCAAGTATTTGGTGGCTGTACTCAGCTCTATTTTAACACACAGGAGTTCTGACACATGAAAATTACTTCAAAATAAGAGTCAATAACACCTTCCACCTTTAAATATTTTCCTTTACTCAACTTTAATAGAGTAATTTGTGGTAGGATTGTTTTGTCAATGTAAAGTGGGGTCAGGGATGTCCCCAATATCAATCAAAATGAGCTGAATTTTGGGACTTTGCTGTAACAGCATTTGACGATGTGCTCTTCTGAGTACATATAATATCATCAAACACCAAGGAAGAGTTAAGCTAAAGCATTATTGAATATTTGGTTCATTTTGTATTTACCTTGTCCCTTAGCAGAAGAAGCCCAGAGAAGCTGAATAATGATACATCTCAGTAAAGTCACCATCAGGGTTGATGCTTATGATGGCTGATGTTGAATTCTGCTCTTCTCTGAATTCTGCCTCCAGCAACTCGTTTTGAAGACTGATCTTGTTTTCTAACTTTTCTCCGTTACTCTATCACCTGTCTTTCAACATCAGCGACCAGAGATAACATATGTAAACTCCACTGGGAGTACTGTGCAATTTTTTTTCATGGCCCTCTTTGACTGTGTGGGCTTCCTGTCCTCATATTTACTGCAGAGGGCTCTCATGGATCGATTTCAGATAAACACCGGTTGCTTAACACACATTTTTTGGTCTTCAGAAAGCTTCATTATGCAAAATTATCAATTAATTCTTCACTGCCAAGGTTTAAATACTACCTTTTGCTAATTCAGGGACTTTGTACGATGTTTTTGTGGGTCTGAAGGGCCCTGGAGTCCTGAAAGTCTGGAAATGGATTTTGTGATTTATTCCATTCTTTAAAGAGGAATTCCTGGTGTTGGAAAGATTTAGAATCATATGTACAAGAGGTTTTTGGTGGAGTTTTCAAAAATTCTTGCTTAGAAAAAATTGGTAGCTACCTTGGATTTTACAAACCATCTTACTTCTCAACCCTACACTACTTAAACTTATGAAATTGATATTCCCACATCTGACTATTCTGCTTGGCATGACCTTTTCAGATAAATGTGGCATACTGGAAGACTTTAGTTGCTGAAGTTCCTTCAAACTAAACACTTCATTTCACTTGAAAACACCATACAGGTCAGCATAACTAGGGCTACGGTTACACTTGCAAGTTTTGCCACCCAAACTGGCAGAAGGTCCACTCACAAAATATGTTTTGTCAACAGTATGTTGATAAAACTCAGCACTTTAGCCATCGGCATTCTGCCCCTTAGCCATGAGGCATACCGCTACTGTCGACAGATTTTGTTAACAAAAGAGCCAGTGGATGTGCTGGAGGGGGGTCTTCTCTCGACAGACAGGGCATCCAGTCAATGGGAAGCCCAGTGTGCTGGGTGCCTGTTTTGTTGAGAGAGAGCAGTCTGGGCAGTCCTGCCACTCTGTTGACAGAGCAAGGTGCTCTTCTGTTCAGCTTTTGCGTGTGGCTGCACTCTGTTGTTAGATGTTTTGTTGGAAAACCTCTTCTGAAAGAAACATCTGTTGACACATTCTTCTAGTGTAACTGCAGCCTCCATGTAATACAAGGGGTGCATCTACACTAGCCAGCTACTTCGAAGTAGCCAGCCCAACGTCGAAATAGCACCCGTCGCGTCTACACGCGCCATGTGCTATTTCGACGTTGAAATTGACGTTAGGTGGCGAGATGTCAAAGTTGCTTTTCCCATCCACCCGATTGTTTGTTCTGAACTTGTGCACACAAAAATGTGACAAGAACCCACCATTTTAGAAAGCAGAGTCTTTTTAAGGTAACATGTCCTGGAAATCCTTGAAAGAAGTCACCCAAATTTGCACCCTAGGCTCTAACGTTATATCAGCAATGTCAAAAGAATATTTGAGACAAACTCCCTATGGATGTTGAGTTTTGAAAAGTTTCAAAAGTTGCCCATAATGAAACACTTACTCTTACATATCAGTTGTCCTAAAGCCAGTGTTCAGAAGCCACAGATGTTCTGTTTTACTAAACAGCCAAAAATACAATTTAACGGGAATTTTTGGTGATCACCCTCAATGTCACAAACACTCTTCTTTGTTCTCTGCGACGTTCCCAAGGTACTCGTGGATCCCACAATATATTTCCTGTCTCTTTTGCTTTATATTAGACTCCTCCTTTTGCACATACAACAGCTTTTGATTAACTAATTTCTGAGCCCATCTCTCTCTCTCTAGCTGCATCTACACTCTGAGCTAAAATCATTTTGAATAAAATTAATTAATTAATATTGGGTTTTATCAATGTAATTTTGAGCATCTTTGCCTTCTCACATACTCCCCACAAAATCGACTTATTGCTGCCACACACAAATTGCCAAAATTGATTGTTGCAGCAGTGTATTGTGGGAACCTATCTCACAGTTTCCTGAGTCTCATGGATTTATGGTTGTTAATGGTTCAGCATGAGAAAAAAATGCCCCACAAGTGGCTGAGGGTATCTGACAACATTTTCCCACATTTCATTTCCTACTTCCTACATTCCCTTGCCATGTTAACCAAAGTCCCTTTTTCCAGGGGGGATCTGACTTGCCTGTATAATCTTTTTATAAGTGAAGGAAGGGGAGGGTTAGTAAAGCACTTAGGAAAGTTTAGAAAAAAAAGATTTCAGGTTTCCCAACGAACAGGTTTTCCAAACAGGATGCAAAAGCATCAGATCTTTGGAGGCTTGTATCTGGATTTAGACCTCCTGGCAAAGAAGATCCTCAGGTCATTAACTTTGTCTGAAAGGCCCAAGAGCCAGCCCAGGGCACCAAGAGGAGGGTCCCTTCTGGACTGGGCAAAAAGTTCAGACCCTGCTGGGCCTAGGATGCCTCTTACTGTAGCAGGAAATTCTTCAGATGGACCTGTCATCAAAGGGAAGTAAGTACTATCTCCGAAATGGTGAGAACCTGACCCAAGCAATCTCTGGACTGGGAGAACACCAAGGCCAGTCATAACAGCTAATGACACATATGGAGTCTAGCATGGCGTATGATGTAAGTGTGTGCTGCCATGTGCTTCAAGAGATGCAGGCATGCTTTGGTCATCATGATGAGGCACCTGGAGAACTTACCAATGAAGTCTGCTAGGATTTTGAACCTCTCGATTGGGAGGAATGTACTGGCAGCTGTGGCATTGAGTACTCCCAATGAATTCTATCTTTGGCACCAGTACTAACATGGGTTTCTTGTCATTCACCAACAGACTTGAAGCACAGTATGTGAATGGCGGGAATGCTGTGTACTCCTGAACTTGGGATCTGGAGCTGCCTTTGACCATCCAGTCATCGAGGTATGGGTAGATCTAGATATCCCAAATCTGAGGTAAGCTGCCACCATACAGAAGTACAGGGACTAATTTATCTTTAAACTCTCAAGAGAGAGATCTTGTAGTCATTGTGGATAGTTCTGTGACAACACGCACTCAATGTGCAGCAGCAGGCAAAAAAGCAAACAGAATATCAGGAATCACTTAAAAAGAGATACAGAATAAGACAGAGAATATCTTATTGCCTCTGTATAAATCCATGGTATGCCCACATCTTGAGTATTGCTTACACACGGAGTTGCCTAATCTCAAAAATGATATATTGGCATTAGAAAAGGTTCAGAAAAGGCCAACAAAAGTGATCAGGAGTTTGGAAAGTGTGCCATATGAAGAGAAGTTAAAAAGCCTGGGAATTTTCAGCTTAGAAAAGAGGAGACTAAGGAGGGATATGATAGAAGTCTATAAAGTCATGATAGGTGTGGAAAAAGTGAATAAGAAAAATTTATTTACTTGTACCTACAGAATAAGAACAAGGGGTCACCAAATGAAATTGATGGGTACCAGGTTTAAAACTTACAAGAGGAAGTTTTTCTTCATACAGCATAGGATAGGCCTTTCCAACTCCTTGCCAGAGGATGTTGCAAAGACCAGGACTTTAACAGGGTTCAAAAAAGAACTAAAATAAATTCATGGAGGTTAGGTCCATCAATGCCTATTAGTCAGGATGGGTAGGAATGGTGACCTTAAACTCTATTTGTCAAAGTTTGGACATGGTTGAGAGGAGAGGGATCACTCAATGGCTACGTATTCTGTTTACTCCCGCTGGGGCATCTGGCATTGGCCACTATCACAAGACAGGATATTGGGCTAGATGGGCCTTTGGTCTAACCCACTTTAGCCATTCTTAAGTTCATCCACCAACATGCACTTTGTGAACATCCTGGGTGCTTTCAACATGCCAAATGGAGGGACTGTGTATTGAAGCGTTATTGACCTACCATCATTCACAGGAAGCATCATCTGTGGCCCATGAAGCATGTGGAGGTACGCCTTCTGGAAAGTGAGGGCAGTGTAGCAGTCTCCAGGATTCAGGGAGGTAATGATCAATCTCAGAGGGTCTATCTGGAACTTCCTAAGCCTTGCTAAAGAACAATTCAGGTCTTGCAGGCCCAGAATGTGACTGCGGCCCCTATTAGCTTTGAGTATCAGGAAATAGTAGACATAAAACCCCATTCCTGTGTTCCATACGGACTGCTTCCACTGCCCCCAGTCTTAGGAGTGCTTGCACTTCCTTTCTGAGATGAAGCTTGTGAGAGGGCTGGAGAAGGAGGATAAGTAGGAGGAGTAGAAAGTAACAGGAGGAGAAAATCTCAGGAGATGACATTGAATGGTCTGATGTTATCAATGCCCATTCCAGGAAAACATGGAAAAGGCAGGTGGGGAAGGGAGGGAGGTTTGGATGTTCAGTGCAGACAGGGACGTCACACAAACCCCCGAGCTTCCCATCAAAATGGCACTTGTTAGTTTGCCTTTGGAAGTGCAAGGCTGGCTAAGGCTAGTTAGAATAGCACTTTTTGTAGTGCCCATAATTTGTATGCAGAGGATCTCGACTGTGGTGGCTTTACTGGCTCTGACCCTGCTGGGGCTTGAACTTTGTGTGGACTGAGGCCATGACACAGAGTCCAATCATCTTCAATGTCATTCATGAGTACTTGAGGCCATGAAGCTTAGTATCTGTCTAGTTTGAAAACTGGGCCTATGTAGGAGGCAGGAGGCACTAAATGGGCAGCAATCACGACACGGTGCTCTTCAGCAAGGTAACATATGTTAAATTTATTGACTTTCACCTGGGTGAGAATAACTAAAGTTGAGTTACTTACTATATCGTGTGCACTGCCTGAAAACTGAAGTCAGGAATAGAATATGCAATGGGTGCATAGGAAAAGCCATTGAAGGTATGAAATGTTCATTCTACCACCAATGGCAGAAGAATGGGCATTTCTGAACAGTTGACCACTTACATTTTAAAACCAACTTTATTTATTTGTAATTATCACTGTTACAGTTGCTTTCTGTTCCTGTCATTACTTCAACTTGTTAATCAGGATCCACCCCTCCCAAAAGGGCGAGATCCTTCCAAATGGTAAGACACTACATGTAAGCTGAACTATACAGTTCCTTACGACTGATGACATATGGCACCATATAGGGCATCTTACCCAGGCACAAATCACTACATAGCCAGAAGTGCCTGGGTAGCTTTCACTACAAAGTTCGTCATGCCTGTTCGGCGAGAATCCTAAAGTTAGGCAGCAGGGTTTTAAGCCATAAAACATAAGCAAAAGCAAAAAAAAAAAAAAACCACACACACACAAAGAAAAACATAAAATGCATAAAAATGACTGTTCACACTCTTCATCATTTTCATTTATTTCATAGGAAAATGCAGAAAAAAAGAGAGGAGATGAAATACTGGTAAGATCCAACATCCGGACAAAATAAGTCCCTCATTCTGCATTGTCTGAAGATTACTTCACTGTAGTCAGGGCTGCTGTGATGATGTAATGAAATCTTTTGACTATCAAGATGATTTTGAAGCCTTGGTTGGTCTTGCTGTGAAGAAGTACTTGATCCAAAGCCAAATGAAGCAAGACAATGTCTGGGGTACAGAGGTTGACCTCTTAATGCTTTGCAGTTCTCCAAACTCCCATAGATGTCTATTATCAGTCATCAGGAACACTGAAACATCAGAAGCCAAGAAGCCTCTAGGGGTTCCATGTCACTCCCAAGCCTGAATAAAGGAGGAGTGTTGGTCACATGAGTGATGAAGTGCTGATCATGAAACAACAATACAAATGAAATCTGATGGCAATAAGACTAATTGATAAAAGGTGCCAGCTTGAACGTCACCCAGATAAACAAACTCCATAGAACCAATTGAGCAATCAGGGTTGTGTTGGTAAGTTAAATACTGAAAGAAAATTACAACTGACACATATGCTATCAATTGGAATGTGCAATGTTTGAACACTGTGGGGGACTGGAAAGTTAGACTTGCTTCAAAAGGAGATGGAGAGACGCTACTGTGATGTGCTTGGACTAGCAGAGATGCATTGGATGGCATCAGGAGAAATGTGTGGTTGCAAAGTCATTTGGTCAGGGAACGAAAGGAAGCATGAGGCAGGAGTCGGATTCCTTCTTCGCAAAAGATCTAGAGGAGCATTGCTAGGATACAAACTGGTGAGTGCAAGAACAATGGTAGCAAGATTCAAAGCAAAACTGTTCAACAACTTGGTCGTTCAGGTGTATGCACCCACACCAGAACGTATGGAGGAAAAGAATGAGCTATTCTCTAAAGACTTGACAAAGACACTGAAGGAAATACTGAAGGGAAATGTGTTGATCATAGGAGGAGATTGGAATTTGAAGGTCAGAACAGACAACAAAGGTTGGGAGAGAGTCATGGGAAGGTTTGGATATGGAGAAAGAAACTAATGAGGCAAGAAACTGCTAGAGTCTGCTATGGAGCATGAAGTGGTGATTTGCAACATTAGATTCCAACAAAAGGACTGTAGGAAGTGGACATGGCGATTGAATGATGGGAAGTCCAGGAACATAATAGATATGATCTGGATAAGAAGAAGATGGGTAACATTAGTACTGCAGTGCTGAACTTTCTTAGGAGTGGATTTAGACTCAGACCAGAGTCTAGTGATCGCAAAGACCAAAATGAAACTCAAGTGAAAGTTGAAGACGTAATTTAAGAAGAGATGTGGCGAGGCTAGGTGAGGAAGAAATAGGTCATGCATATGTATCAGCACTCGAAGAGAAGATTAGGAATGCGGGCACTTAGAAAAATAGCCACAGCAATGGAAGAGGCAATTGAGCAGACTGTTCCAGAAGATGAGAAGATCAATAAGAAGTGGATTATGCACGAGACACTGAAGCTGATGCAAGAGAAGAGAGTGTTGAAGATCAGAAGGATGTTTCTATGAAGGTGGACTCAGCAAAAGCGTTTTTATATTAAAGTGAGTTGAATCTGTGCAGGACCCTACAGTATTGTACAAACTCCCATTCTTTCCAGAGTAGACCTCCTTGCAATCTGCTTTCCTACGCTCCACATTGTAGAGGGCAGGTGATTATGGCTCTTGGCCCCTGGGTCACCCTGGCCTCCCTGATGGTGATGGGGTCTATACTTGCCAACAACTGGTTCAATGCCCATGCCTGATCCTGTCTCCACTTGCTGCCCTCCCACAGCTGCTGCTTCAGCAGGTCATTTTGCCACCAGAGGGCAGGTGTGTGTGCTCACAGGAGGTGTGGTGCTATCCCTCTAGGGTGCTGCTCTCAAGCTGGCTGGCTCTGGTACCAGGATGGGGCTGGCTAGCTCTGGCAGCATAGTGGGGTCTGGACCAGCACTCAGATGGTACAGCTGTAAAGAGACTGGGGGAGACATTGAGTCTTTTCCACAGCACAGCCCCCAAAACCCTGCCCATCACCGCACGGTGAGTAGCAACCCTCACTCCCAGGCCATGGAATGGCCTGTCCCAGGAGTGCAGGCCTGTGCCCCTGCATGATGGACCCCGCCTCAGGGGGACCCCTTGGTGTCTCAGCTACCAGGCTGACCACTGCAGCCACCACCACTGCCTCACATGATGGGCTTGCAGCCCAGGGTGGATGTCCAGCCACAGAGGGGTCCTGGCACATGTGGTGAGTGAGACAGGTGCAGCCTGGCCCTCCCTGCATACTCCCCAACCATGCAGCCCATGTGCTGTATGCAGGGGATGCATGCTGACTGGAATCTTCAGATATGTCTGTATGCCAGGGGCACACTCTCCAGGGTGTGTCTGGGGTTGGGCCAGGACCCCTGCAGCTGGCCTGCTTGGAGCCATGGCAGGCAGCCCTCCCCGGAGCCTGGGGTGTGCATTGTGTGGTGTATTTACTGGATGATTCCCTGAAGAGATCCAGTGAGGCCTGGCTTGATGAAGCCAAAACCAAGACGATCACCAAGATGCCCTCTGTGAACTGCAGGTGCAACATTAGCTCTGCCTGTGGCATGGTCCCATGTTGGTCCCTCTCCAGCTGTGGCTCTGGCTCCAGGGGCAGTGGGCTAGCGTCCTCTACAGTGTCCACAGGGTTGGTGGAAGAGAAGCTGTCCTTGGCCTGCAGCAAGCTGTGCAGTTCCTTATGAGAGGGGCAGGTCACAGGAGCTGCCCTGGTGTCAGGGCTGCATCACATGTGCTGGCATGCCCATGCCACCGCTCTTTAACCTTGGCCCAGACCTGCTTCGGGGTCTGGGCAGGGTGGCCACAGTCCTGGAGGCTCCTGTCCAGGCAGGCATAACCAGGGGCATGCCGCCTCTTAGCTGTGGGGGTCCCAGATCAGCTCCTCATCAGCCCAGAGTGTTAGACAGAGGATCAGAGTATCTTAATTTTTAATAACTGTCAGAATTGCTGCATTGTTTTGGACATAAAGTTTGTCCTCTGATCTGTTAGGATTTGCTGAGGGACTCAGACTTGAGCAGAGATGTTCATGAGCTCAGACACCACTTGGTACTCATGGAATGTAACAGCATGGCTTTGGGGTGCTGCGTTGCATAGTCAACTATGAGGAGGATGAACCAATACCCAGCTGCTCTCTTCCCCAGTGGGCTAACTATGTCCACTACAATGGTATACTCATGAGCAGGAGGAGACAAATTAGTGGGGCTTTCTCCACCACCTGAGTTGCCGTGAGCTGGCACTCTGGGCAGGAGGCACAGAAGTCTGCCTCCTCCCTGTGGCTCCTGGGCCAAAAGAAGCGGGACAGGATCTGAGTCTTTTCCCTTCCAAGGTGTCCTGCCAGGGGAATGACATGGGCAAGCCACATGACCTCCCTCTGATACAGTTGAGGCAACAAGAGCTGCTGGAGCACTTCTTTTTTGGCAGGTTCTTATCTACACTGTACAGGCCATATCCCGAAATTACAAAATGGGGGACCCATTCCACTTGATTGGGCCTATGGGCTCCCATTTCCTGTGGACACCTGGTCATATGCTCTGCTCAGGGCCTCATCAGCTCATTGCTACTCACCACATGGGTGGCAGGAGGTGGAGCAGCATTACACCATGCCGCGCTCCTGGCCCACTGCACCAAGCTTCTCCACAGTGGCAGAAAGTGGTGAACTCTGGTGCCAAGGAACTCCACTTCCTGCCTACATGAAGAAGTGGGATGCAGAAGCAGGCCAGTAGTGGGTCAGAGGGCAGAGTGGGCTGCTGAGTGCCTGCTGTCCACATGGTGAGTTAGCGTGGGGGTGATACCTGCTGCCTCTCTGAGTGCGGCCCTCAGCCTCCAGTAACTCCCTGTTCCTCCATTCTGGAAAGTAGAAGTGGCCACTGTGGGGTCCCCAAAAGTGCAGGGTCAAGGGCAGCCACCCCACCTCGTCCTATGGATGGGATGACTCCCTAATGTATTTTGGCTTACCTGGAAATTCCAGTGGAGGATGCTGGAGAAGATATGCAAACTAGGCATCATGCAATGCTCAGTACTCAGAAGACAGCTTAGGCAAATGAATGAAGGCTTGTTGAAACCAGCAAGGGACCTGTGGCAACGTCTGCTTCTGTGGTGCCACCTCAAAAAGGTGGATTGATGCTAACAAGTCACCATCAAGTGGCATAAATATTTTTACAGTCATCCCAAGACAAGAAGCATTGGTGACTGCAGCTGTGCTTGAGCAAACTATGTAGCAGTACCATCCAGACTGGAGCCATGGAACAAAGAAGAAGTTCAACCTGTTTGTCAGCCAACTTTAAGATGTGCTTATCAAAGTGCCAGTTGCTTTGGGCTGCACATGATGTCCTGAAGTAGAACTGGTGTCAGGATTTTGCTTGGTGGTTGTTGTTGTTGTTGTTGTTGCTTGGACAGCCTGCTGCAGGAGCAGAGAGGTAGCCACACAACTGTCACACGTATCTCCTGATAGGCAGACATGCCTATGTGTTAAATGTGAACTGTGACCAGCAGGACTGATAGCCACTGCAGGCCCTGGGCAAGGTAGGAGTGAGGCTTGGCTCTGTGCCCCCAGAAGGGGCAGTGCCAAAGGCAGAAGGGGTGGGTCCTAGGGCTTTCAGCCCTTTAGCATGGCTTTGACTGCAGCACTGCCTCCCACCCCCGTACGGCTGCACAGAGCAGTAAAGCAACATTGCTATGGGATTTCAAAGAGGCCCAGAGCTCCAGCCACTGCTGCAGCTAAATTTGGGGCCCCAGGGTAATTCCACCTTTTGCCCCAGCTGCCATGCCTGACTGGATGCACAGGGATTGTTAGCTATCTCTGTACAGGCCAAATGCAGGAACAGGAGGTACTCTGTGTAGCTAGGGTCTCCCTGCTTTGGATTGCTTCCATCTGTTTCTAGTACTTGCTGGAGATCTTCTGCTAATCTGAGCATGCCTTCCTTCTGACATCGGGTTTACCCTCTTGCTTTTCTCACACTCTGACTTTCTTATGCTGAAACCAGATTTACCCCCGCATATATCCCCAGCTCCTGTTCTGGCCACTAGGTCCAGTCATGAATCCATCCTTCAAACACTGCCACCTCTTAAATAAGAACAAAAATGAAGCCTTTGATGCTTGATAGGACTCAAGGGCCATTTTAAGTCACTTTGCGATATAAATGCCAGACACACCAAGAAAGTAATATGTAGGCCTCAGAATTATGCGAGACAGTGATACGCTTCCTCTTATTATTACATCTGAAAAAGATCAACACAACCTCTAAGGCACAGAGACATCTTTTTGTTTTCCTTTCATTCTTCACCACAACCTTGATTCAGTGGTTTTGATCTCGTGCTGCAGAGCTCCTTGAAATATCAAGATCTACCTCCTCCTCCTCTTTGGGAATCATCCATTTTACTTACAGGAGGGGGCCAGGAAGAAACTAACTCGAGGCCATTAGGTTGAGGAAATAATAGACAAGGCTCACTATTCCTTCCTATTAGCTGTGTGTCGATTTTGGCTGTGCTCCCACAGAATTACATTTTTCCCACCTGTTGTATTCCACCACCAGGCATAAAGACAACTGCACTGGGTGGAGTCCTGCCCAGCAGTCTTTTCTGAGACACCAAGATTTACATCACTAAAAGGATCACAATGCATGTTCTCGGCCCCTGATCAGAGGAATAGAGTAGGTTAAGAGGAAGCATGTTATGTTGAAGGCATGACCCCTTCCATACCCCATCACAGAGGTGGAAAGTAGCAAAGGGCTATGATATCAGTAAAGTAAATACTGAGGAATTAAGAAATTAAGTACCTTTGGCCAGGTGATTTCTAGGTTCCTATGCCTTACTGTGCCCCCTGTCACCATTCATGGTCGTTAGCTCCAAGCCCTTCTTAGCTGCACTCACATTCAGTTACCCTGATATGCTTTCAAATTCATGCTCTGCCAGTCCCGGTGGTACCCTAGCCAAGTACATTATTGTTCTGGATAAGGATTTTTTATATTTTGGTTTCAACTTCAGTATTAAGATATGCATTTTTTACTTCAGAGCTTGAGTTCTTGTTTTTGACTCTAGTTTATTCATGTAAAGTGTACTGTGATGAAATACCGCCTAATATTTTTGCTGTGTATTTCCATAATTCTATATTTTTGCAAATATACTGCCTCCTAGCCTATATTTAAAGTGTCATGAGAAGAATGTTCATGTAATGAATATTTGTGTGGTTGTTTATTGCTAAATCAAATACACTCCCCAAGGGGCTAAAGGACATGGACATATACTAGCATCAGAGAACTTCAAGTCAGTAAATATGAATAGTACTAACAGATTTTACTGGTTGCCAGGAATTTCTTTCGCAATGAGATTTACAGAAATAAGCTCTTCCTCATGCCAAAAATCAAAGTCCTGTGTGTCCTGATCAATGACTAATAAACAGTAAACCTCACACAATATTAACTTCCACTGCAATGGGATCTCTCAGGCTTCCGGAGCTCCTCTCACCACAGCCCAACTGGCAGCCAGTTTATATAAGTGACACAAATATAAAGGTTATTGTAAACACCACCCAAATGTTTGTTCCAGGCTTGATGAATAGATCAACCCACAGTAAACGTCTAGCATAGCTATAACCTCTGTGTTCTGTTCGCTGCACCTGCCAGCCAAGCTGCCTCCTCATGGTGCTTCATTTGAGAAGGGAAGAGGACAAGAGGCCATGTACGTGTGCCATAAAAATCCTACAGTCTTCATTGTGGGTGTATGTGTGACCCAGTTAATCAAAAATTATGTGCAAAAGAATGGGTTGGTTAAACAGTTGGAAAATCATGTGAAGGGAGACCTTTATATAATGAGAGCCCTTCTTAACATGCGTACAACTTGTACTGTGTTTCTGTCGAGTTTGCATCTGTTATCTCTGGAATTTGATGTTGCAAGAGAAGGCAGGGGAGAGTTAACAGGAGAGGCTAGAAAGAAAGGTCAGTCTTCATTTGCTGAGGATAGGAGCCAGAGAACAGCAGAACTCCATATCAGGCATTAAAAGTGCTAAGTGTATTTTATCCAGCATGAAGATGAATTTGCTGAGATGTATCATCATCCAGATACTGTGGACATCCTATGCTTCTGGACAAGGTAATTAATGAATGAATTAAAGAATCAGGATCCTCATTCCCAGTTTACCAGGTAACACAGTGACTCACAGACCATGGTGAATAGAGGAATTGGTGACAAATAGAGGAGAGTGATAGAGAAAAGGAAGGTTAGTTAGAAAGCCTTACTTCTGTATTGTTCTAGAGACTATTTCCATGTGTCTAATGAAAGAAAGTGTAGTGCATTGCTGAAAAAGTTTCAGAGGGATTCAGAGTGCCAAAGTATGTTCCTAGTAGTTCTCTGTGTATTATCACTGGAATCTTGACAGCCGGCGAAGTTTACTAAGGTAAATTTACTAAGGTAAATTTTGTAATATTATGCTGATTGTAGAAGTTATGGGGTATGGGCCTGATATAAAGTAAATATGGGGAGAGCTGCCTTAAAGACACCAATAAATAGTGGTTTGAGCTCTATGGAGAAGGGTACATTTTAATTTTTAACTCTAGACTTGTTGAATTCTTTACCATAGAAATAGCCCAGAGAAGGCTGACTTTCCAAGAGATGTGGAGGGTTGCAAGCAATTAGTATCTTTCATACACTAAAGGGATCACTTGACACATAACTGTTAATGTGGGACAGGGTGGTTTTGCTCAGATAATCCACAATAATTGAACAGCTGAGTACTTTAAAACCTTTTAGAAGATGTACGCTTCTTTGGGCATGCATATCTGGATAACTGAATTCCATATACAGTGTCCACTTAGATCTGCAGGATGCAAGCACCCTGTGTTATCAGTTGTTTAAAATTTCCTTGGCTCAAATAATTATTTTGTATATTAGCATTAATTCCTCAGTAAGAATCAAGCGTGTGGAGCAGTTCTGAGTAGAGATTACCCCAGTGGGCAAGGGTTCTAGACAGGCCTTATAATAAGAGGAGCAACACATGGGGGTGTGTGAAAAATACAAGTAAGGAAGAACAAAGATAACTACAACATCATTGATTAGTTGCTTAGGTGAGTGATTCATGCATTTGAAGACTACGTGATTTAAAAAAATAATTATGTTGTTTGAAAGTGCTGAAATCCCCGAAGAATGTAGATGCGCAGTACACATTGCAATTAATACTAATTCTCCTTCATCTTCTAGGCATCTTTGAATACCTTTGTCATAATCTAATTGGTTAACATTTCAGCAGACCTCAGGATTTTTCTTTCACTGGAGCTAGATCTTCTAGCATTTGTGGGTGTTGGATCCAGTATAATTAAGGGATTTCTTTTTCTAAAAGACTAAGCAAACTGTAGTTGGGAACACTGGTGAATTGACCTCTAGACTCTCAGTACATCTAAAATCAACTTTCAAAATCATATAAAACAAGCCACATGTAGCTATTATGTAGCTATTAGTAGAACTATATTGAAAGAGCATGTTTAATCTTAATTTACAAGACTGAAGTAGATTCTGCCATGATAAGCTCATTATAAATGCTTAAATCAACGAGTTTACATTAGACAGTATTGTTTTCAAGTATTTAGTGGTTTTATTCAGATTCGGTTGGGGAGGGTTGTGATATTTGGACATTCACCTCCTGTTGGTAATGGAGATATGATACTATTTCCCAAAGGCTCCGTCTACACTACAAAAATAATTTAGAAGTTGCTTACTTCAAAGTACAACTTTGAAGTAAGCAACTTCAAAGGAGAGCATATACACACACCCTACTTTGAAGTTAAACATCGAAGTAGGGAACTACTCCATTCTCAGGAATGGAATAAGGACTTTGAAGTTGGTCTCCCTTCAAAGTAAGGGAAAATGTGCGTAGACTCTCTGCTAGCTACTTCAATGGAGTGCCTCACTTCAAAGTTAACTTCGAAGTTAGTTCCTAGCATAGACACACCCAAAAAGAGGCTTCTTTCAGGCTCTTTTGTACAGTACAAAAGCCAAAAGTTTTACTTAATGAAGGGGCAAAATGAATCCTTCTGCATCAATGGAAACTGGACAGAAACTCCAATTTGTGAGGGTAAGATGATCTTTTGTACATCAAATCCCATGGTTTTCTTTTCAGTGTTTCTAACACTAAGTATAACTGGCAGTAGGTAAAAGTAAATCATTCAAATATAATTTTTGTTGTCACATTATGTAGTACCAATATTTTGAACTTTGAAATGCAGAGATTTTGCTTTTAGAAATCTAATTATTTCTCATGACAGTTCAAAATCTACTGAACTTCTTGTTGCGAAAGGTATTTCCTTGAAATTCAACATATAGTGAACATTGCCTGACATTTCAAGACATAAAATTCGAAACTAATAAAAGCAAATACTTTTTCACCACACACACAGGAACTCATTGCCATAGGAAGTGACTGAGGCCAAGAAGTCAGCAAGAATCCAAAAAGGATTCAAAATTGATATGGCTTTTTCAATAATATAATAATTAAGAAGAGTAAAATAATTGGAAATAATATACAACCTCATGTTGCAGGTTTAAATCAGTCTGTAATGATGAGAGATCAAGCTAAGATTTAACAAGATGTGTGTGTGTGTAGTGGTGGGGAGGGCAGATACCACCTTTGTCTGTTTCTTCGCATCAAATGGCAATACTTTGTCACAAATAAGGAGTAATTAAATTACAATGCCTTGGATATTTTGGTCTGGGAGAAAAATGAACAAACAAAAAAGAGAAGAATTTCATGGTTTTCTATTTGCGAAAGACTGAAAAAATATCACTATCAAAAGTGTGCATTGCACAGAAAGCACTTGTGAAGTAAATTACCTTGTCTTCATTTAAGAGGGCTTCATTGCTTTTGTTGTCGGGGAAAGAAATGTTGACTAGATCAGAGTAGAATAGCCACATTTATTGCCCTAATGTAAAATTGCTAAAACTAGTAAAAGTGCAGCATATATTGGAAAAAAATAGCTTCTGATGGAGAAGTCAGACTAGATGCATTTAAGGTCAAATGAGCTTGCTTGCAAATACAAAGTTCAAAGGTGCAGTAGACCCTATGAATCTAGCAGAGTTGCTTCTCCATTCATTTATGATCTGTAGAAAGAGTTGGCAAGACAGTGGGTTAGTGGGAGCAAAAGGTAGAAATTCTTTGCTTGTTAAAGTTCTCAGTAAAGTTCTTTAGAAGAATCTATCAAGGAAAACAAATATTTAGACTAAGAAATAAAATACTGTATAAGTTGAAAACTTTCTCAGCCAATGCTTAGTGGGGCTGAGCAGACTGAAGGGTATTCAGATACCTTTCTCTCTCTCCTGAAGTGGGGCCACAAGTTGATAGTGGGGAAGAGGGGAAACACATGGTTAACTAAAAGCAGCATAAGGGCTGTTTTAAGTTGCGCTGACTGATGAAGTCAAATAGGAAATGTTCTATTCATTAAGATCTGGGGGAATGCTGTGAATTATAGCCCTATCCCATTGGTTCCAGGACTGACAACCACTGAATCTTCACCAATCCCAGTTAGAGTTAGTGTAAACGTTCTTTTGGATCACTCCAGTGGTGCAAGAGGACCTTAACAAGGGCTAAGGATATGGCCGCTAGTGTTTAATTGGAGTTGACTGAGACAGGTGAGAAGTTAAGTTAGTTCATGAAAAACATTTCAGTATGCCAGGTCCAAATTTAGAGCATAACGTGTAACAAGGACACCAGATGAGAAACACAAATATTGAGTTGTGCTAGACTTTTCCCTAGGCTTGTCCAGAGTATGATATTAAATTAAATGTAATTAAATTAATTTAAATTAAATTTATTTATGTGAAGAAATGCTTATATCACAATAACCACTACTACACCTGGTACTGGAAAATGCTCCAGATGAACATAAGTGCTCCTCTACCTTCTTATCCAGCCTCCTACAGAGTGTATAGAAACAGTCTAATTAAGATGCGTCAACATGCCTGAGCTTTTCTAGATCATGGAGTTCAATATAACTCCATATATGGAGTTCAACACAACCCATAAAAAGTACTTTCAATATTCTAACCCACAACCCTTCTTTCCACATTATATTTACAGTAACTAACTGAAATCAGGAACTGAGACCTGGATGAGAAGAAAAATCTGATGCAAGCGAAATATGAATTTTAAAATATAGCAAGATTGGGCTTTTAGTTTCTCGAAGGTTCGAATTTTACAGCTGTTGTTGGGGCAGGGAACAGTGATATTAGCATTTTTACTCTGAGTACCTAATATGATAATATATTACAATTATTGTGTATCTCAGTGCTCTGTGTTTATTTTAGATGTGTTAGGAAGGTGCACCCACTCCCCACCTGTAGCCAGACAAAGTCTCCCCCTTACAAGCCAGCTTGCTCGCTGCCCCCCCCGCCACTGAGGAGCACACAGGGCACAGATACGGCTGCTGACAGCACAGTCTTTGATGCCCTCATTGAGGCCCAGATGTGCTAGCTTATCGTGACCCTGAGAAGCAGAAAGTACAGATAAAAGGCTAACAGGCCAAACTGTCAACTGGGGGGGGGGGGCCCTCAGGAAATCACCCCAGCTGGCATTGATGGATTTGATACACACACACACATACCATCCCAGAAGAGGCAGTCCCCGCCCACACAAAAAGAATGTCCTGTACTCCTAAATTGCTTATCTCCTGTCCTACAAGTGCAAATTAAGTAAGAATTGCCCTTGTAACAAACTGGCGTCACAAAGACAGACCAGTATGATCTGGCACCTTAGATAAGAAAGAGAATACGTAACCAAAAAGGGTTATAAAAGGTGGGCCCAGCAGAACTCTAACTTTGAGTGCATTCCACCAACTACCTGCTGGTCGGGTCGGGTGATTGCCTCCCGAGGTTCGCAAGTGGGGACGCCCTACCTCGTATTCGTCTTTCCGCAGAATTGAGTGACCGATCTGGCTTGGCTACGCTGGTATCGAGAGACTCAGAGAGGGTAAGATATACCTATGCTAGGTCTCCTTTTTTTGTGCACAGCTAAAGAATTAGAGCTCTGTAACTAGACTTCATTGTATCAAGATATCATTGTGTTAGATGGTAACAGATATCTTTGTATTGGATTGTAACGTAACTTGTTAACACCTGTACTTTGCTAGCATATAAGAAGTAGACAATAGCCTTTTGTAACCGCACGCTTATAACTGTAGCTTAAATAAACTTGTAACTAGTTAAGATCTAAGCCTGACTGCTGTTAACCCTTTTGTCACTGCAACACAGCCAGCATAACAAAAAGAACTTTAACTGTTTGGTTACCACAGCCTGGCCATAGGTGAGAGTTCTAGGAGCTCCCTGCTCTAACAGGAAAAACCTGGGTTGTTTAGGACCCAGAGGAATCCATCACCCTGTTTTGGCTGCTTGCAGCGACGAGCTCCCTGCTCTCGCAGTTTTAAACTCGGATGATAACAAGGGCATAGTTGGTACCTCACCGTACATTACCCGGCCACCGGCTAACACCACCCCATCTCCGTGTGCACCTTCTATTCAAAATGGAGACATTAGTTCTGACCAGCTGCCAATATATGCAGCAGCTTCTTCAGTGAAATACACTGTTTTCATGGAATGACAGGATCCATAACTATCACATTTCACTTAGGAAAATGGACACAGGGTGCATATAAAATTATCTTTGTGGCATGAAAAGGATCATGGTGACTGCACAAGTTACATGGCTTCGTAAGTGTCTGTTCAATTTTCCCCTGTACTATATTTGCATAGCCAAAAAGCCTGCATATGAAAATAGACCAAACAATTTAACATTCACCTTATTTAATTCAGTTTTCTTAGCACATGGAAGAAACGTAAAATGACAAATTCTGAATGCTGATTTAGAAGCCTGATGGAAGTGACTTTAAAAATAAGTTTCAGAAAGCAGTATGTGTCTAGGCATAGTTATGGGACAACATTCAATGCTATTCAGTATGAATACACAGCATTTCCTTCTAATTCAGTGTCACATAATAGTATAGTTAAAGATCCATTAAATCTCATAGACATATTAATGAAATATTATAAATATATAATAATGAACTGAATTAGGTATGTAAGAGCCTAGATATTCATTGAAACCTCAAGCTAAAAGGCTGGCCAGGATTTCCTTTATTAACTCAAGCCATTGAGGGTGAAAGGGGAAAAAAATCCATAGAAATTTGATGAGATGTCTTGTGAATGCAGATTTTCTATTCAGCACTTTCTGACACAAGTACTGCTTCTAACCACTGCTTCAGAGTTAATTGGAACATGATTAAACATACATACATGCTGAAGGGTTGACTAGATCAGTGTCCGAAGGCAACAGTGAGGCACCACCACTCTAAAATTACAATGAAATCTTATGGTGTAGTGTTTCAGAATACGTTCAGCAACATATTTTAAAATCAGTCATCAAGGAACATGAGTTCAATAACCATAACATGCTCATATAATAAAGCAAATTCTATAGGACTAAACAAATTTCCAACACATTAAATAATCTTTCATTAATTTTTCAAGAGAAGTGCAGCGTTCCCAGAAGTTATGAGGAAAAACACTCTGGAAAAAAGATGGAAAGGTATAGATAGAATTGTTTCGACTGCTGAGCACTTTATAGAATTTTGTTATAACTGAGCCCTGCATTTAGATTACAATGTTAAGAAGGGAAAATACGTTATGGGGGAGCCATCTGACTAAAATATTTGTTAGATGTTATTGAAAAGTCTGGGATTTAAAAAAGAATGTTTTTTATCGAGGATGTGAGTGACGTATGAATAAATTAAGGTGATAGCTAAACCAAGTAAACCACACCAGAGCACCAGGCTATGCCACAAACAAGCCTTTCCCAATGCTCCCAGGATTTTACCCCGTGACCCTGCTCGTTGTACACGGTGGATCTAGTCGCAACGGGGTTTTCAGGGTGTGTGACTAGTGCCACTGCAAGCTATGTGTTTGCCCAAGGAAGAACGACAGACAAGTTATTAAAGTTTAAAAAAGTCAACAGGGATTTATTTAAGGAAATAGAAGGTATGGCTTATCACTGAAACTAACCTAACAATTACAAATCTAAATTAGCCCTCGCCTTTCTAGTCCTAGCACAGGATTTTAATGCCTATTAGGCTAATAGCCCTCAAGCAATGGAACAACATAACCAAAGCAATACTATCTAGCCCCTTCTATTACTTACTGTGCACTTCGGGGCGACCATGCTATTCTTCTTCGCGTGCTGTAAAAATGGAAATGATTAATACAGAGCTATATATTTTATTTATTTATTTATTCCTGGCTCTTCCTAAGGTTCGCCAGGTCGCTCAACCCTTGGCCAAACTACCTTGGGGAGCAGATTTTACTAAGTAGGGAAATTTACCTATGCTAAGCTAAGCTTATTCCCTTTATTTAAATGGGTTGCCCTGCTGGCCAAACAGGGGAGAGCCCAATTTATGCGGGGTTTGCCTACAAAGAGGTTATTCCCTCTAAATTACCCAAAAGGGTTACAAAGAATACCAGGGTTTTGCCTTTATTGGGTTATCCCTGGCCGCTCTACCCTCCTAAATAGGGGGGAGCTTATAGCTCTGATATCTATAACAATATTAATAATCCTATCTAATCTTCTATATGCATGCGATAGTTTTAGGCTAGGCCAATAAGATTGGCCTCCTGTGCTTTTCAATAGTAGACTAGAAAGCGGGGGTTACAAAATTTAAGACGCAAACTGTGGAATCTGGGGCAGTCCCAGTCCACTGCCTAAACCAGTACTGTATACTCGGATTCTCTAAGTACAAAGCAACAGTAATACACTGTAAACTTAAGAACTGCAATTAGAAACAGTAAACATAACAAGAAAAAGACTAAACCTACATCCATATTAACATAAGTAACAACATGCAAATACACAACATAGGCAATAGAATAGACACATCCAGTTGCTCATGCTGGTATAGGACCTTTAGATGGTAAATACCTCCTTTCTCCCACTGTGGCGTCCGGGGGCCGGGCCCGCAGGTCTCTTCAGAGGCTGGGAAGGTATGACGCTCACGGCGCGCTTTTACGGCTGCCGCGGATAGGCCAGACAGGAAAGAAAAAGGAGGAGGAAGGAAGACCAGGAGGAAAAAGACCGGCTTGGTACACAAAAAACCTCCTGGATTTTAGAACGACCTTGGTTGTCAGTCACCGGCCTAGGCTTGGGTCGGTGACTGGAAGGGCAGGGTCGCTGCTGTGGTTCTCCCGTGCAGGGCACCGTTGTTTAGGCGGCGCAGTCTGCCGGGCGAACCCTCCGGATAAAAGCACCGGAGCCTTTCAAATGATTTCAGCTCTTTATATGCTGGAGCTCTTCTGATCTTCTCTTCTGGTCTTCTCTGGCCTACGGCGACTAGCGAGCGACGACTGACACGCCGGTCAGCTTCGGCTCTTCCGCCAGTGATCTTCAGCTGCGGCCAAAGTCCAGCTCTAAACTCAGTCCTTTTTGATGTCTTCTTCGGTCCGCTTCCTCCCGAGGTCGACAACGGACTGACTGGAAGGGGGCTGCGCTCCGGAATTTATGGAGCCAGGGCGGATCTGGTTGGACACCTGTGCGTGTCACGTCCGCTCCTGCGTCGCCCCGGCAACCAGGACGCAGTTGCTCATTGCCTATTCATGAGCATTCTAAGCTAACCTATCAGATTAAAGAATTTTAAATCTTAACCTCGTGAATATTTATAACCTAATGAATATTAATACCAACTGACACCACCTAACGGTTACACCTATACACTTAAATAGACCTATACCTATACAGTAAATTAAACCCATTTTCTGAGGTAAATTTTTTCTGCTGTTTATTTAATTTTAATGCGGTCTGATAGGGAAACATGTCACCACTGCTATCAAAGCAGATTTTATAAATTTAAATGCTTAGTTTTAAGGCTATTTGGTCAGGATGCAGGACAGTCACACAAACACCACAGCCCATGGACAGGGACATATAAATCACCTCAGAGGAGGATTTTTCTACATTTTTGAGAGAGTTACTGTAGAAACACATGGGAAATCCTGGTTCTTGCAGCAGCTAGCTTGTGATCTCAATGGACAAGACAAAAATGATATAGCTCATGAACAAAGTGAGCAGGGTATTATTTAACTAATGGCAATCACTTTCTCATCTCCGTGGGCTATAAATGTGGTAAAAAGAGTCTCAAATATCTGGTCTTACTCAAATCCTTTCAGGAATACAATTTCTCACCTGGGCTGCAGATTTCTGGTGTGGTCTACATCCCTTTGATATTCCACTGAAGCTGATGTTTTAGTTCCTTTTGTCCTTCATGCAATTCATCATTAACGTGTTCCCAGTTGACTGAAGCTTTCCTGTTCTCTCTTTCCATGGAAATTGTCTTATGTACGATAACCAAGATGCTGATGTCCGCCTCAGTCTGCCTAGCCATTCCTGAATGGGACTGTTGCTACTGGACTGAAAGGCTGTCCAGAGACTTTGTTCTTTCTCTTTCTGGGAGGACAGGAAATTCTGGAAGCGGTGAGGAAACTGCTACAGGCATACAGCTCTTTCCTAAAATTCTGGGCTGATGCAGCCAAGGTAGCCTAATCACATACTTAGTATCCGACTTTTTCATCTTAACTAAGGAGCATTAGGTTGTGTAGAAAATTCATGGCTTTCTGGCCCTATGACAGCTTTTCTTCTGACTTTACGGCTGCTTTTCATCCTCCATTTCCAGGATATTCAAGAGATGTTAATCATTAAAAAGCTGTAGTTTAACTCATTATGGGATTTTTGATATGATCCCATGCCCCACTTTTTGCTTCCTTGTGCCATGTGTCTCATTTTTAATATATGCATATTTGGTGGTGGCAGCCATTGTGAAAACAGATTGAAGTTATTTTTGATTCATTTTGTCCTTCTGGAAGCACTGCAACTGAGTGAAGCTTTCTGGCCTTTTCCTCATAAAGATAACATGTTTATATTCATTTAGTGCAATTTTAAATAAAATATAGCATTCAGAGGTACAACATCTTAATGGCAGTTGTATGCAAAAGGGTTGACATGCATGTTCTAGAGAAAATAAAATAACTCAGTTATGTAATAATAATTTAGACGTGTACAAGTTTACAAAAATCTTAGTAATGACTGAACCTTCTACAACTTCAGGAAAAACATGTAAACAGTACATTTCTAAATCTAGTAAAGCATTATTGTCAGTGGAAAAATGAGAACTCTTAATACAAACACAGAATCCTGAATTTTGAGAGCCAAATTTTTTTTAGTAGCTGTCCTTTACTTTGGTATGTCTTTCTTGTTCAATTCACACTCATTTACATCTTTATTGTTATTCTTTGTCTCAGATTTCACTCCTTCGCTTATCCAAACTTTTCTTTAGCCTGTGTTCTCTTATCGTTATTTTACCCTCAGTCTTTCAATAAGCAGATACCACGATAATTCCAAAGTTCACAACACTATGGGGTAAATGCAGCGTGCATCCAATACCATGCATGGAAAGATGGTCATGGAGAAAGTAGGTGCTGCCCATGGAGGCACTTTTCAGTTCTACCCATGAAGCAGCAGTTGGGTCAAGGCCTCTTACTTTCTGTTTCCATGCTAGTCATTGCTCAAGGCACAATGGTGATATTAGTCAGGCAGGGATGACTGACCCAAAGAATTAACTAATTTCAAAAGCAACCCAGAATCAGGTCTAGAGAAAGTCTTACCATTGGTTTCTACCGTTAGTTGTTAATGAGAAGTATAATGCAGTGTCAACTTTAAAGCTATAACACAGCATTTTCTGGTCAATTCCAATATGAATAGAATGCTTTTTCACTTTTCCTTGCGATGTTTTCTGGTCAAACACAGCACAATGAAAGCACTCTTCTGTAACATTTGTGATCTTATAGCATATAATATAAATAGTCACTGATGTGCATATTTTTATATCGATACTTAATTTCAGAGGCTGTGGGAAAATGTGGTCGCCCACCCGTTATTGATGGAGGAGATATCTTGGTCTTTCCAAAGGCAGAATATGTATCAGGTTCAAGACTGGAATACAAATGCCAACGTTTTCGTAGAATGCAGGGTTCCGCAATTGTCATCTGTGAGTCTGGCCAATGGACAGACCCGCCAGTTTGCTTAGGTAGGTACAAATAATCCATGATACTAAAAAGAATTGTCATAAGTTATAAAGTTGTGATATTTTTCATATTATGGCTCAAGTCAGAAATCAATTACACTGATGTAGTACCAGAGTAATTCCAACAACGTAAATGAAGTTATTCCTGATTTGCACCAGATATGTGCAAGGAAATCTCATGTTCTTTATTGGGAAATTAGTGTAGATATTCCAAAACGAAAGGATTAGAAAATGGCAAGCGTCCACACCACGATAGGTATTTAGAATACTCTGCCAAAATATATCTTAGAATCTGAAACAGCATTCAAAAGAAGTGAAAAGATATATTCAAATATACTACGAGTAGAAAAGATTTCAAATACGGCAGATGCTGTGAAATACAATTCAACAGGATATGGAAAAGCATGAGGAATATCAGTCATAGTTTTTAAGTACTAGATGTAGTCGGGATGCTGGCATGACCAGCAGGTGAATCTGTTTTTGCACAGGGACAACTGTAATTGGCAGAAAACCTACGTAGTCAGCTCAACACCACCCTTCGTCCAACCTCCTCATGCTTAGAGTGAGGGGTAAGGAGTGGCTGGAATAGATGGTGATACAGCGATCCCCAATGGTGTGTGTGTGCGTGTGGTGGTGGTGGGGGGCGGGGGTTGAATTTACAAGGAACTGATCATGTCACAGGCCTGTGTATTCTGGACCTGCCTTCACAGCTCATGACTAGTCTGTCATGTGCCTTTTCTCTTGTGCTGTATCAACTACCCAAAGTTGGAGAGGGACGACAATAGGGAGACAGATAAGTGAATGTACATGATCGAATAGGCCAGATATGTACAAGGAATAAAAAATGAATATAAAATACACAACTCCAGTTTTTGCTGCCAGCCCCATTAAGTGATCGTAATCAGCTCCAGAAGATTGGCTGCCAGTGTTTCAACTTTCTGTTTGTGCTCTTGGTAGCCTTCTCCAAGTATGCTAATGTGTTGGCCAGCTATGCCTAGGTTCTGATCCACTTGCATAAGCTGAATGGCACAAAGAGGTTATATGGTAAAATAGATTCTAATGCTATCTCTCTCTGTTCAGTCTCCTCTCTGTGCCTTTCCACAGTATTCTTCCAGTTAATATGAAAGCCTTCTTCTCTAGAGCATCTTCTTGCTCTCTCAACCTTACCATCTCTTGTTTTCATTTCAAATGTTCCCTAAAAATATTGCCCTGCTTTATTTAGCTGTGTAAAACAGGAAGGCACTGGGTCTGTCTCAATAAAATTAGTGAATCAAATGTTCAGTGAGACAGTCACATGTACACACTGAAATATGTTTTTTTGTTTCTAGAGCCATGTATAACATCCCCAGAAGAAATGGCAAAACGCAATATTCATCTGAAATGGACCTCAGAAACAAAAATTTATATGCAAAGTGGAGACTTGGTTGAACTTGAGTGTAATAATGGATATGTGAGGGATCCAACATCTTCTGCATTTAGAGTAGAGTGTGTTCAAGGAAAACTGGAATATCCTAAGTGTAAGAGAAGAGGTAAGTAAGCTACAATATCGGAGAATCATTTGACTGAAAGATTTCTTCATTTTATTCTGGAATTCTCAGTTTAAAAATAAAATTGCATCATTGTGTCAGATGCAAGAGAAACACGTGGAAAAGCAAAGCTCCTGTGCCTGATCGCCTGCTATCTAAATAGAACAGAGAAAGTCAAAGAGATGAAGCTATCATGCAAAACAATCCCTTTACTACCTGAATTGATATGATTGCCTTCTGACATCTGGTCCTCTTTATATTACCAGTAAAGTAGAATAATTTTGTAAATTTTCTTGTCTAACCTAAATTCTGTGGATGATCCAATTCCTCCTTGAGGCTGCTGATTTCCACTCTCATATACATTAATTTGTTTGCCCTCTGAAGCTGATATTTTAGCTCCTTCAGTCCTTATTGGAGCTTATCACTGTTAAGAAAATTCTTGTCGGGAAAACTTTCCTGATCTTGAGTTCCTGTGAAACCCTCTATCCATGAGGAGCAGTTTGCTTGTCACGTACTTTATCTTCCTGGCCTTTCTTCACTGTGAAGACTAGAGACTTCACTAGACTTCACTAGAGACTTTCTTGTTCCTGCCCCAACAAATGTTTATCTCAGATGGCAAGTCCTGTCTCATACCTTTTTTTGGTAACTCCCAGCTTTTTCTTTAATTTCTATCTTGAAGTCTCTACCTCCATTTTCAGATCGTTTGAACTTCTTTGTCCATCTTTGCTGTTCCCCATCTTGGCTGTAGTGGTTAGCCATTATTCAGGGTCTTCAATCTTGATTTTTTTATTACGAAGAAAAATTGGGAATAGAGTTGGGTTTACTATGAAGCAGCTTTTTTCAATTACAAAGAATGTACACCAAGTCTTGTTTCTCTGAATGCGGAATGAACAAACAATGGGCAGAACCATCTCTGCTCAGAAGTCTAAGTCTGCCTTCACATTCTGCACGTTGTCCAGAAAATAATCTCACTTCTTTTCCTCAGGGCCAAAGGTCTTCTCTTGCTATTCACTGGATTTCTGGTAGCTTGTGACTCAGTCACAGGTAGCTGCACCAATTTATCCCTAGCTCCTGTGTTGATCCATGCCTAAGGACCAGGGCTGTACAATAGTCTTGAAGGTGTGCTTGTGTGAGACACAGCTGGGCTTGGCTTCTGAATTGCCTTTTCCTGGGCACTGCACCATTAACTCCACTTCCAATATTCCCTCCAATTTTTCCATTCATGTGTGGATAATTTTCCATCGATGTCCAGATTGTTATGTACACTGAGGCATGTGCACTTGGTGTGCACTACCAGTCAAAACAACTAACTGTCTGTGGACACCCTGCTAATCAGCCATCGTCTTTTGAATCTCTCAGGAGTGGCCGCACAAGCATACAGTGTACTTGGAACATTGGTCACAGCTAATAGCCTAAGTGCCATCTGCCATGAGGGGCTAGCTCATTTCCAGGGATAGCCCTTGAAAGCTGAGCTGATCAGATCTGGACCAGTGAGATCTGAAGGAGTGGGTCTGTCTCAGCAAAGTCCTCACCTAATAAATTATTGTGTTACTCTTTAAAGTGCTTTATGACTGCTTTTTTTGTTTTGTTAGAATACAGACTAAGATAGCTCCCTCTCTGTTACTATTGGACCGGTCAGAGTAATACAAGGCCACAGTACAGGTCCTGGTTATCTTGAACTCAAAGCCTAGGCAACACCTTGTATCGACTGAATAATGCAGAGAGGCCGAACTATAAAATAGAATGACTTGTAGGGGGTCTCCCTGTGCTCATCTGGGTCCAACCGTGGTCAAATTGTTCTTTTACGCACTACAGCTATGTCTACACTACAGAGTTTTGCAGACAAAATTGAGGTTTCATAGACAAAAGTCCTGGTGTGTTTACACACAAAAAGCATTTTGTAGACAGAAACTGTCAACAAAAAAGCTGTGTAGACGTTCTGGGGTGGGGCGAGGGCTCTTTTGCGGCATGAGCTGATCAAAAATTGATCCGCTTTCATGTGTAGACAGGATCTGTTGACACAAATTTTGTTGGAATATCTTTTCTGACATTAACTTCTCTCGAGAGATGCTTCTAGTGTAGATTACTGTTGTTTTGAAAGCTTCCATCAGTTGGATTTCCTCTTGTTCTTCTCCTAACAGTGTCCCAACCGGGGCTCCACCACACGTGCACTTGCCTCTCTTGCTCCTTTGATCAGAGAGCTCACATAATCGTGTCTGTTCAGCATAAATGTAGATCCTGTGCAGTCCCATGTTAACTAGCACTGTATGAGCTAATTGCCCTCAGTTCCTTCTCATGAAGCACGAAGCACCTTTCCACATGTAGAGTAATCCATTGGCTGATTATGACTTAAGTTTGGGCCCATTTACATTAGTCCAATTGTTGGCAGCATGATCCAAATCAGGGGTTAAGAAATTGCAAATGGCTTCTCACTTCCATATTCACACAGGTTATTTGCATACTCTCAGCAGAAAACAAGCAGTTTCGATGTAGTTCTGCCAGCAAAACCCCCCTCTGTCACCAAGTCCCTTGTCTCTGATATTTTTCAGGGATAAGGAGCTGGCAACAGAGGGGTTTTTGTCAATAAGACCACGTCTATGTCTGCTGAAAATATGCAAATGAACTTTGTGAATGTGCAAATGAGTGACTATTTGCATTTTTATGAACCTTCTTTTGCATCATGGTGCCAGCAGCCAGTCTGAATCTAGATGCAGCCTTGCTGAGTGACACAAAAAGGCAGATTTTTAAATCAGATCTGACTGACTATTGATTCACCTAGTCCCTGTCTCTTCTCTGCCCCTGCCCATAGTGACACCCCAGTTATTTCAAAAGCCTTCTTCCTCACTTACTTCCCATCTTCCCTTTTCTCATCACATCTTTTGCAAGAATATTTCCCTGTTTTTGTTGGCTAAATAAATCATTAGGATCCAGGGTATGTCTCGGTGTAGTTAGTGATCAAATTGCAAATGATATGTCCATATACATGTACTAAAATTCTACATTTCTCTTTCCAGAATTATGCATCACTGCCCCAGAAGAAATGGAGAAAAACAATATTGGTCTGAGATGGACCTCAAAAACAAGAATTCAGTTAGAAAGCGGAGAGTTTGTTGAATTTGAGTGTAAAAATGGATATGTGAGGAATCCAACATCTTCTGCATTTAGAGTCCAGTGTGTGGAAGGGAAATTGGAATATCCTAATTGCAAGAGAGTAGGTAAACAGGTTCTATCTCAATGCAGTTATATTTCCAATTATACATCCATATGGACATGCTACAATTATACATGTCTCTTTCCAGAATTATGCGTCACTTCCCCAGAAGAAATGGAGAAAAACAATATCGGTCTGAAATGGACCTCAAAAACAATAATGCAATTAGAAAGCAGTGAGTTTGTTGAATTTGAGTGTAAAAATGGATATGTGAGGAATCCAACATCTTCTGCATTTAGAGTACAGTGTGTGGAAGGACATTTGGAATATCCTAATTGCAAGAGACCAGGTAAGCAATCACCAATATCTGGTGAATCACTAGGCCAAAAATATTTCTTAATTTTTATGGAGGAACTTCAGGTTTAAGAACTACAAAACCACCATTGTGATGGGTGCCATACCAACTTGCCGAAAATCCTTTTTCCTGACCTAAACTACTTGCAATCTAAATAGGGAAGACAAAGACTGTGTCTAGATTAGCACCCCCACCTTTTGAAAGGAAGATGCTGATGAGACACTTCAGGATATGCTAATGAGGCGCTGCAATGAATATGGTGATAGTTGTGGCACTTTGAAAGTGCTGCTTTTGATCGTGTGTGGCTTGTCTACATGGGGTCCTTTTTGAAAGGATCCTGCACACTTCAAAATCCCCTTACTCCTAGAACCAATCTTACCAAGAATTGAGAGAAGGAAATGGTGCTCCTGACAGAGCTGTTCAACACCCTATCTGAAAAAAAAAAAGTGAACAGTGACTTGGCAAAATTTGCAGATGGTACAGTATTTATTTTCAATAGTGAAGTACAACTAAGACTGCAAAGGCATTTTACTAAAGTTGGGTGACTGGACATCTTCCATTCCAATTTCATTTGCCTATCTTTGACTTACCACGTTTGGCCTGAGTATTCAGCCAATAGTTAAAATCTTCTGTCTTATTTTTCTGTGAGATGGAAAAAATGGAGTCTAAAACCAGGTGTTTTCAAGACACAAACCAGGTGGGGGGCAGGTGATCCAGGAGAGGCTTGGCCCTTCCCAGCCTCCCCTGTGCCCCCCACACACATGGAGCTCACAGTGGTGTCCACAGGACTGGGTGCTGCCTCACGCCTGCTGTCATGCCTACATGCCAGGACCGCCATTCTTGGTATGTCTGGGGTCAGGCCAGCTCCCTTCTGGCGATCTGCCTTACAGGCATGGCAGGTTCTGGCAGCTCCCCCTGCCACAGCCCTGGGGTCTGTGGGTCATCCAGCCTCCATTGAGTCTGTAGCATGCTGTCACCCATGCCTAGGGGCTGCCTGCAGGGACCAGGTGGGACACTGTACCTTGCCTGTGGTTCCATGTGCTTGTACCACAGCATGAGGTCCCACCTGAGCTAGCCTGGTGATGCTTGAAGAACACCCTATCTGTGCCCACCTTCCATGCCCCAGGGTGTGTGGTGCACTGGGTACTTACTAGAGGAACCTCACCCAGCTCTGAAGACAGGTGATGGCCTGTCTGGTGGAGACCAACTGCAGGGTGATGATGAGGGTGCCACTGCTTGCCTCAGACCCCATCTTTGTCTCTGGTTCCTGCAGGGCTTGGGTCCCAGGGTGCTGCTCCTCCTCCTCGGGCTCTGGCTGCAGGGTAGGCCTTCTGTTTTGTAATATTTGTGATCTTATGGCATTTATTATAAATAGTCACTGATGTACATATTTTTGTATCTCTACTTAATTTCAGAGGCTGCTGGAAAATGTGGTCGCCCACCTGTTATTGATGGAGGAGATATCTTGGTCTTTCCAAAGGAAGAATATGTGTCAGGTTCAAGACTGGAATACAAATGCCAACATTTTCATAGAATGCAGGGTTCCGCAATTGTCATCTGTGAATCTGGCCAATGGACAGACCCGCCAGTTTGCTTAGGTAGGTACAAATAATCCATGATACTAAAAAGAATTGTCATAAGTTATACAGTTGCGATATTTTTCATATTATGGCTCAAGTCAGAAATCAGCTACACTGTTGTAATATCAGAATAATTCCATCAGCATAAATGAAGTTATTCCTGATTTGCACCAGATATGTGGAAGGAAATCTCACATTCTTTATGAGAAAATCAGTGCAGATATTTCAAAAAGAAAATATTGGAAAATGGCAAATGTCCATACCATGACAGCTATTTAGAATACTCTGCCAAAATATATCTTAGTTAGAATCTGAAACAGCATTCAAAAGAAGTGAAAAGATATATTCAAATATACTACAAGTAGAAAAGATTTCAAATATGGCAGATGCTGTGAAATACAATTCAACAGGGTATGGAAAAGCATGAGGAATATCAGTCATAGCTTTTAAGTAGTAGGTGTAATCATGATGCTGGCATGACCAGCTTGTGATTCTGTTTTTGCACAGGGACAACTTTAATTGGCATAAAACCTACGTAGTCTTCTCGACACCACCCTTTGTCCAACCTCCTCATGCTCAGAGTGAGGAATAAGGGGTGGCTGGAGTGCATGGTGATACAGTGATCCCCAATGGTGTGTGTGCATGCATGTGTGTGAGGGGAGGTGGGGGTTCAATTTACAATGAACTGATTATGTAGCAGGCCTGTGTATTCTGGACCTGGCTTCATAGCTCACTACTAGTCTGTCATGTGCCTTTTCACTTGTGCCCTATCAACCACCCAAGCGCTGGGGAGGGACAACAATAGGGAGACTCATCTGTGAGATTTACATGATCGAATAGGCCAGATATGCACAAGGAATAAAAAATGAATGTAAACTACCCAACTCCAGTTATGAGAATTGAGTAGCTGCAATTGTTCTTTAAATCAATGTTTGCTGTCAGCCCCCACAGTGGGAGGTTGATGGAAGAAACTCTCTCAGACACTTTTCTTACTCCTCATGGCTGTGAGGAGTACTGGGGGTTGACGGTGGTGCCGTGATCAGTCAGTTAGAATGGCTCCGTTAAATGCTCTTAATCAAACCCCAGAAGATTGACTGCCAGTGTGTCAGCTTTCTGGCCATGCCTTTGGTAGCCTTCTCCAAGTATGCTAATCTCTTGGCCTGCTATGCCTGAGTTCTGATCCACTTGTGTCAGCTGAATGGCACAAAGAGGCCATATGAGCCGTGTCTACACGTGCACACTACTTCGAAGTTAACATCGACGTTAGGCGGCGAGACGTCGAAGCCGCTAACCCCATGAGGGGATAGGAATAGCGCCCTACTTCGACATTCAACGTCGAAGTAGGGACCGTGTAGTCGTTGTGTGTCCCGCAACATCGAAATTGCGGGGTCCGCCATGGCGGCCATCAGCTGAGGGGTTGAGAGACGCCCTCTCTCCAGCCCCTGCGGGGCTCTATGGTCATCGTGTGTAGCAGCCCTTAGCCCAGGGCTTCTGGCTGCTGCTGCCGCAGCTGGGGATCCATGCTGCATGCACAGGGTCTGCAACCAGTTGTCGGCTCTGTGGATCTTGTGTTGTTTAGTGCAACTGTGTCTGGTAAGGGCCCTTTAAGGGAGCGGCTTGCTGTTGAGTCCGCCCTGTGACCCTGTCTGCAGCTGTGCCTGGCACCCTTATTTCGATGTGTGCTACTTTGGCATGTAGACGTTCCCTCGCTGCGCCTATTTTGACGTTGCCAGCCCTGGAGGACGTGTAGACGTTATTCATCGAAATAGCCTATTTCAATGTCACTATATCGAAATAAGCTACTTCGAAGTAGGCTTCACGTGTAGACGTATGGTAAAATAGATTCTAAGGCCATCTGTCTCTCTGTTCAGTCTCCTCTCTGTGCCTTTCCACAGTATGCTTCCAGTTAATATGAAAGCCTTCTTCTCTAGAACATCTTCTTGCTCTCTCAACCTAACCATCTCTCATTTGCATTTCAAATGTATCCTAAAAATATTGCCCTGCTTTATTTAGCTATGTAGAACATGAAGGCACCGGGTCTGTCTCAATACAATTAGTGAGTCAAATGATCAGTGAGAGACTCACATGTGTGTGCTGAAACTATGTTTTTTTGTTTCTAGAGCCATGTATAACATCCCCAGAAGAAATGGCAAAACGCAATATTCATCTGAAATGGACCTCAAAGACAAAAATATATGTGCAAGGTGGAGACTTGGTTGAACTTGAGTGTAATAATGGATATGTGAGGGATCCAACATCTTCTGCATTTAGAGTAGAGTGTGTTCAAGGGAAACTGGAATATCCTAAGTGTAAGAAAAGAGGTAAATAAGCTGCAATATCAGAGAATGATCTGACTGAAAGATTTCTTTATTTTATTCTGGAATTCTCAGTTTAAAAATAAAATGGCATCATTGTGTCAGATCTTATCTAAATTCTGTGGATGATCCAATTCCTCCTTGAGGCCACTGATTTCCACTCTCATGTACATTAATTTGTTTGCTCTCTGAAGCTGATATTTTAGCTCCTTTTTGAAAGCTGAGCTGACCAGATCTGGACCAGCTAATAGCCGAAGTGCCATCTGCCATGAGGGGCTAGCTCATTTCCAGGGATAGCCCCTTGAAAGCTGAGCTGATCAGATCTGGACCAGTGAGATCTGAAGAAGTGGGTCTGTCGCACCAAAGCTCCTCACCTAATAAATTATTGTGTTGCTCTTTAAAGTGCTAGATGACTGCTTTTGTTAGAATACAGTTTTGTTAGAATACAGACTAAGATAGCTCCCTCTCTGTTACTATTGGACCAGTCAGAGTAATACAAACTCACAGTACAGGTCCCCGTATCCTTGATGCTTGCAGGACACGCCATCTTTGCCCACCTCCCATGTCCTAGGGTGTGTGATACACTGTGTACTTACCAGAGGAAACTTACCCAGCTCTGAAGACAGGTGGTGGCCTGTCTGGCCTGTCTGGTGAAGACCAACTGTAGGGTCATGATGAGGGTGCTGCTGCTTGCCTCAGACCTCATCTCTGTCTCTAGGTCTGGCAGGGGCTGGGTCCCAGGGTGTTGATGGGCATATGTGGAGAAGAAGTATTGTGTGCAGTGGAGGCAGGTGGTGGGTTCTGTCCCAGCTCTCCAGCTGTCATTGTGGGCTCTGGGGTTGAGGAGGGTCTTCTCTTCACTCCATGGGTACAACAGGGTCTGTACCTTGGTGCTGGTCCAGGAGCAAGCCCACCTCTTTTAGCCCTGTGGCAGGTCCTAGGACCCTCCAGTTAGTCCCTTAGGGCCCAGGGGAATTGTGTGGCATCTGCTGCTCAGCCAAGCTGCTGGCTGGCGTGGCTATAGGCATGTTGGAGGGAACCACGTGGCACTGTTTCTGCAATACTCACCTTCCTGCCACAAGGTTTCTCCGGCTCCCTGCGGCTTTCAGAAAGCCCAGAGGCAGGAACCATAGAGCATTGATGGCTGTGGACAAGGAATCCTCTAGAGCACCTGTATGGCAGCCTGGAGGCCTTTTCTGTTGACAGAAGACCTCCTAGAGGCTGGGTCGACATGGACCCATCTCCCGGCAGCTCCATGCTAATAATCAGCTTTGAAATTGCAAATGGCTGCTGATTATCATAGTCCCTTGGCTCATTAGCATTGCCGAGTGAGAGCTCGCTCTCGGCAGAGGGAAGTGCCAGTGGTGAAGAGGCTGTGTGGACGTGCCCCTGCCAGCAAAAAGCCCCTCTGTCACCAGCCCCTTATGCCTGGAAATTCAGAAGGGCTTTTTGAGAGCAGGGACACATCCGCACGGCCTCTTCACCGCCAGCGTCCCCCTCTGCTGAGAGCGAGCTCTTGAGCAGCTATACTGATGAGCCACGGGACCATGCTAATGAGCAGCCATTTGCAATTTCGAGGCTGCTCATTAGCATGGAGATGCTGGGAGAGCGGTTCCATGTAGATGCAGCCAGAATGTCCAGACAGGCTTTATATCAGCAGATCTCTGTCACAGAGATGATCTGCCTTGTGGGGAGTGGGATAACACTGTCGTCAAAACTGCCACATTCTGGTGATTTACCTTTGACAGGACACCTTGGGAATGTAAACACTGAGTGGGTTTTGCTGATAAACTGCCAGTTTTATCGACCAACCCCTCTAGTGTAGACATAGCCTCAGAGTAGATGGAAGTTTGGTATAAAGCTTTCTCAAACTGTTGTCATTCTGCTGAGACAGTCATCCAGGGGCCTAATTATGCAGTGTATATGCTCTGTATGAGCACATGAATCCAAATAATAGCAACTTTACAGGAAACTGTAGAGTTTTTCCATAATGAAACATATGCATAAGGCTGGTGTGTTGACACTGGGCAGGGGACAGACAGGAGGAAGGCTGTGTCTACACTTGCATTCCTCTTTTGAAAGAGGCATGCAAATGAGGTAAATTAAAAATGCAAATGTGGCGCAAATTTGCATATCTGACAACTCATTCGCATATTCTAATTTCAAAAGAGCTTCTTCTGAAAGAAGAAAGCCAGTGTAGATGCTGCTTTTTTGAAAGTAAACCCATCTTTGAAAGAATCCTTCTTCCATTTATTTCATGCTCTTTTGAAATTAGGATATGCAAATGATATGCCAAATATGCAAAGTTCTACCTCACCTGCATTTTCAATTTGCCTCATTTGCATGCATCTTTCGAAAGGGGAATGCAAGTGTAGATGCACCTGAAGTGTTAGGTACTCTGGAATAGGATTATTTTGACATGACTGTGCACACTGTGGTGTGGATGCCAGAGCCCTATGTTAAAGCATAAATCATAAATTCCTTAAACTAGCTCAATTGATTCAAGTCTCTCTATCCCCAGGCTGTACAAACTTCCTGTAGGTTAGTAACACGCTTACTGGCTGTGTCTACACTTGTCAAAAACTTCGAAATGGCCATTGAAATGGCCATTTTGGAGTTTACTAATGAAGCGCTGAAATACATATTCAGCACCTCATTAGCATGCGGGTGGCCGCGGCATTTCGACACTGACATGGCTCGCCGCCACGTGACTCGTCTAGATGGGGCTCCTTTTCGAAAGGACCCCGTCTACTTCGAAGTCTCCTTATTCCCATCTGCTCATAGGAATAAGGGGACTTTGAAGTCGCAGAAGTCCTTTTGAAAAGGAGCCCTGTCTGGATGAGCTGCGCGGCGGCGAGCTGCATCAATTTCGAAGTGCCGTGGCCACCCACATGCTAATGAGATGCTGAATATGTATTTCAGTGCTTCATTAGTAAACTTCGAAATGGCCATTTGCATGGCCATTCCGAAGTTCTTGGCGAGTGTAGACATAGCCACTGTGAGCTATCAAAACCCAGTTGATGGAAAGATTCATTTTGTTTTATCTTGCATCATTCTGCAGGTTGAACTTCTCTAGTCCAGCACCATGGTACCTCACCAGTGCTGAACAAGAGAATTTGCTGGACCACAGGAAGTCAATATTGTTGAGCAGCATTGCCAACATTTCCACTGCTTGCTGGGCTCTTAGAAGACATTTAGGGTAAATTCCAGAATGCTGAGAGCCAAGACTGGTGGCTGGAAACAAACTTTATAGGATCACAGGAAACTTGGTCACTCACATGATAAGTGGTTGTGTGCCTAACTAAAATTATGTTGGATTATGGATGTTGCCAGACAAAAGAGTTCCAGACAAGAGAGGTTCAGCTTGTAATTATTCTGCTTTCTGCTATAAAAGACGTATAACTGCTACTTTTCCTCCTTCAATAGGATTACTCCTATATTATTATGGCAATTCTTACACCACAAGTGTACTACTTTGTAGCACGGGGGAGAGAAGGAAATGATTCATGCATGGCAATGAAGAGGGCAGGCTGAAAGAAATTGATTAAAGTCATAGGTTGAAACAGGCTGAAAATCCCTGTTTCAAAAAATTCCACAAGGTTTCAATTCTAGTAGCTACAGCAAGGATCTTGTTAAAACACAATAATGTATATGAAATTATAATGTGAATGTTTTTCTATGCTGGTTTAGGTTAATTTTGTGTAAAATAATAGTTTTAAATTGGAACAGTTTCTGAATCACAGCAGCTCAGGCGTAACAGTAATTATATTTGTTCTGTTTAGTTTCCAAAGATGGCTAACCTTACCCATTGTGAATTTGCAGGAGGTACGCTGAAATCAGTGCCCTGATTCCGTGAGAAATCCATAAGTGATTTGCATGTGTTGTTTGTATCAAAAAATCAGTATGTTCTGAATTAATTTTCTGGTGTTTGTTCTTTCTCGGACAGGAGGGTGAATAAAAAGAAACATCAAGCAAATAATCTTAACCCAGATCAGAGAATCAGAATCCATCTAGCAATTAAATATAATGTTCATGCAGTATGTCTTTGAAAGTATTTGAACACGAGTGTCTGAACTGTCCTTTCTAGACAATCGCTTCTCATTCTGTATGTGTGAAACTGATAGTTCCTTCCTAAGTGGAGCACTTTGCATTTGTCTTTATTGAACTTCATCCTGTTTACCTCAGACTATTTCTCCAATTTGTCCAGATCCTTTTGAATTTGACCCTATCCTCCAAAGCAATTGCAACCCCTCCTAGCTTGGTATCATCTACAAGCTTAATAAGCTTCCTTTCTATGCCAATATCTAACTTGTTGTTGAAGATATTGAATAGAACTGGTCCCAGAAGAGACCCCTGCAGAACTCCTTGTTTTACCTTTCCAGCAGGATTGAGAACCATTAATAACTACTCTCTGAGTACAGTTATCCAGCCAATTTTGCACTCACCGAAAAGTAGCCCTATTTAAGTGGCATTTGCCTAGTTTATTGATAAGAATATCATGTGAGACAGGCTCACATGCCTTACTAAAATCTAGGGATACCACATCCACCACTTCTCCCTTATCCACAAGGCTCAGTATCCTATCGAAGAAAGCTATCAGATTGGAAGCTCCTGGAAGTCTCACAATGAATCTTTAGTCTGGGAGGTTTATAGCTCAATTGCCACATAAGGAGGTTTGTTTATAGACTGAGGACTTTTAATGTTCTGACCATCAGGATTGGTCATGGTTCTGCCACATGTTTTCATCCACGGAATCAAACTGTTATCCAAACATTTAACACAGTTGTAGAGAAAATACCGAAAATTCTAATATTAAGGATTTGTAAGTTTCATTTAGTAACTTTTTTCAAAAATCTATTTTGGTCCTGTTTTTATGAACAAATCCAACATTTTAGGATTTGTTAAAAACTTGAGACAAAGATGGAAGCTTACAGCTAACAAATAGGAGGATTTAATAATTCAATAATTTAATAATAACAAATTATGAGGATTCTAACCAATAGCCACAGTCTACACCGCAGGAATACCAGTCCTGGGACTTCTCCTTGCAACAAAGCCTGCTGCCAGCTTTGTCCACGTATCTATTCTGGTGATACCATCACTGGAGCAAACCAGGTTACTCACAAAATCGTGGGCACATTCTCATACTCCTCAACTAACGTTATATATGCTATCATGTGCCAACAATGCCCAGATGCTTTGTATGTTGGAGAGACTTCAGACTCTGTCAGACAAAGAGTTAATGGGCACAAAACAGACATCAAAACATTCCTGATCCACAAACCGGTTAGTCTACATTTTAATGGAGCAGGCCATTCTGTTAATGACTTAAAAGTCTGTGTTTTATTGAAGAAGAATTTCCAGTCTGCTTTACAAAGAGAAACTGCTGAACTCTCTTTCATATTCAAATTCAACACATTCACACATGGTTTGAACCGGGATGCAAACTTTCTGGGACATTATAGGGGCTCTTTGGAACACTTGGCTTAATCTAATTCTTGACCTCCCCACTCCCCCCTGCTCCTCTGCTCTCTGATTTGCTCACCTTGATAATTTTTTTTCTGATTTGTCAACTTTGATTACTGTTTTGGTTCTCTATGCCTTAAATATTGAGTCTGCTCTGGTATGGCTATGGTCTGAAGAAGTGGGTCTGTCCCACGATAGCTCACCTAATAAATAATTTTGTTAGTCTTTAAAGTGCTACTTGACTGCTTTTTTGTTTTGATACTATATAGACTAACACGGCTCCTTCTCTGTCACTAGCTAACAAATAGGACTGTGATGCATCGACTTGATATTAGGTGAATAATTTGCCTATGCTTACCTTTCATTGTAAGCAACAAAATGGAAATTAGACAAACTGAAGAAGCAATGAGTGTATCAGACACCATGTAAGGCAGAATGACAAATTAAAAAAGTGATAGTGAGCACTTATGGGCTTCTGTGTGTATTATCCACATTCCAGAGCAGGGGCAAACACAAATAAGCACATTCCTTTACTCGAGGAGATGAGAAAAATCCCAACCATTTTCCCCAAAATTGTGTGATGCCCGCAAATGTTCACATTATTGCCAGAGTTAGTGACTGCCACTCTCCCACCGTTAGTGGATTTTCTGCCTTTACCTTAAATACCTGGACTTGTTATTCAATGTCTGGGGTAAGTAATACACCTGCCAGTAGGGCTTCATTACAGCTTGGATTGTGATGCTCCATTTGAATAGACATATTTGCCATAGCTGTATTCAGCTAGCACTGCACAGGCACTCCCTCAGCCGAGCTTCCCCAAGAACAGCTCTGCCATACCCCCAGCCACCTCTCCTGTAGCTTGCTTAAGCTATTGATGGTGTGGCTGCATCACACTCCTACTTTTAGGTTCTACACTGTGCAGTACTAATCATTGGGAGCTGGGCATCAAACATTCCATTCAAACATAGACATATCCTCAGAGTGCAGTTCACCAAAGCCAGCAAGTTGAGAAAGACAGATAGTGGGGAATGCAAAGGACAAAGTGTGCCCTAACCCTTGGTTTTGAGTGGGAGCTGGGCACCTTTCTTCATGCAGAATTCACAGTGGTGGACCCTCTTCTGGAATTAGGTGCTTATGCCACATCAGCCTTTTTTTCATTAAACTCTCACCAGCATACTCTAGAGCATGTGCCAAGAAGGTGACTTATCCCCATACCTTTATACGGAGTGGGGATGTAAAATAATGGCCCCCATCCCCTGCATTGATTGTCCGAACTACTAGGCAATGGCTTATTCTGGCATTGGGGTGGGAAATAGGTGGTTTGTGGTTCACCATTCCTGGTGCTTGGGAGCTGTGGGCAGTGGTGCAGGCTGGGCCTCCGCTTCCTGCAGCTCCCATTGCTCAGCTCCCCTGGGCCACTTGTTGTCCATCCCATTCTAATTTATGTTTTCTCAGACTGTCTTATTAAGCTGCTCTACTTTGTCCAACTAATTATTTATAAACGTAACTAAAATATTCATTAAAACTGGGACTCAAGACTCTCACAGATCAGGTAAATTCACAACCCTATTCCTTCCCTGTTCTATCCATTGGGTCATGCTCAATATCTCTGCAGCACCCTGGCTGTTTAATACAATGTGGACAAGCTTCAGAAGGCATGGCTGAATTTTAGTCACTGCCACTTAGCTTTTTTGATAAATGGTGTGGCTTTATGGAAATACTCCTTATAGTGCATCAGAATATTTTCATTTTTCCATTCTGGCAGAACTAAGAGGAGAATTTCAGTCTGGAACAATTTCACACAGTATTGGTGCTGCTCATGCTAAGGAAGATGATTGCTACTTGAAATCTATATGACTAGTTTTGATGTCAGTGGCATTCTCAGATCCTAGTATTTTCTGGGAATTTTGGCAATTGTGTTCTCTTTCTGAAACTGCCCCATACACTGTCAAGAGGAAGGGAGGGATGACTTCATCCTGTGAAGAAGGGGGAACTCTTATTTACCTAAAAGTAAAACACTAAAAAAGGGTATAAAGTAGATTATGATATAGAAATTGTTGAATTAGATTGAGAGAAATTATTACAAAAATTTAAATTTATGGTTGGAAGAAGCAGATAAAATCTAGATAAACAGTCTACAGCAAAACGAAAAATTCTCAAAACAAAATAGCTCATTTTTTGAGAAGCAACACTGCAGAATATTTGAATTTCATAAAAATCTACCTTATGATAATCTGGAGCACTCATTCTGGAGCTGTTAAACCAGCTCATGCTGGTGGAACTACATCATTTTGCAGCTATGAGACAATCAGCAGTGGCTACAAAACTTCTGTATGCAAAAGGCCAATTATTTTCTTCAAGATGTTTGCAGATGAACTCCTTAATTACTTGTTCCATTATCTTTCCTTGCACAGAAGTTGAACTGACTGGACTGTTATTTCCTGGGTTGTTCTTTTTCCTCTTTTGTAGATGAGCCATTGATCACTACTCATTGGGCATGACCATCTTGCCAGCTTTCTAACCACCTTACAGCCCATTTATCTAGCTCTTATTTCCTTAACCTGTGTGCAAGAATATTGTAGGAGACTGTATCAAAAACTTTGCTGAAGTTTAAGTAGATCAGATCCCTTGACTTTCCCATGTCCACAGAGCCAGTTAGCTTATAATGGAAGCTAATCAGATCTGTCAGGCTTGCCTTGCCCTTCATGAATCCATAACAAGTCTAATATTTTTATCCATAAAAAGTTGAAAACACTGAGTTAATGCCCTCTCCGAAAGAGCTCTGAGCATTCCCCAGTGTGCATGTACCTCTGGTAGAGAATCACTGTTCAAAACCTAGCCTGTTCCCACGAGCATTCCATATGTTTGGCATTCAATCATCATAAGACTTCTTGGGGAAGACAGAAACAAAGAAGTCATTAAATACCTCTTCTGTTTCCAAGTCTCCTGATATTGTTTCTTCCTTCTCACTGAGCAGTGGGCCTACCCTGTCCTTCGTCTTCCTCCTATCATATTTACAGAATGGCTTCCTCTTGCCCTTTATGTCTCTAACTAGTTTGAGCTCATTTTGGGCATTTGCCTTTCTAATCTTGACCCTACATACTTGTCCTGTTTGCATATATTCATCCTTTGTAATTTGTCTTAGCTTCAACTTTTTATTTGACTCCTTTATGTTTTTGAGATCGTGCAAGATCTGCTGGTTAAGTCAAGGCGCTCTTTTGCCATACTTTCTGTCATTGCTACACAGAGGAATAGCCTACTTTTGGGCCCTTAATAATGGCCCTTTGATAAACTGCCAACTCTCTTCACTTGTTTTTGCTATTAGTCTTGCTTCTTGGTATCGAGGATGTGAGTGACGTAAGAATAAATTTGAATATTGATTAGGCTAAGTCAGTCACACCAGAGCAATGGACTGGACTAAAACTAAGTCCTTTCCAATGCTCCCAGGATTTTACCCCGCGACCCTGCTCGCCGTCTACGGTGGGTCTAGTCACAACGGGGTTTCAGGGTGTGTGAACTGCGCTGCTGCGGTGTGTTTACCCAAGGAAGAAATACAGACAAGGTGTCAGGTTCAAACAGGGAGAAAGGGTTTACTTTATAACACAAAAGTATGGATTATGGTAAGCTAAGTAGCACAAGATATGTGGACCCTTGTTTTTCTGAAATAAGCACAGGATTTGAATACTAATTGGCTTATAGCCTTAAACAATAGGTAACTGCTATAACAGCACTGCTATCTAACCCTTCAGCTACTTACTGCGCTTCCGGGCCGGGCCGTGCAGCCTTCGATGCGTGCTGTAAAATGGAAAGATTAACTTCAGAGCTGAATATTGTATTTATTTATTCCTGGATCTTCCTGAGGTTCACCAGGTCGCTCAACCCTTGGCCGACTACCGCGGGGAGCAGATCTTACTTAGAATAAGAATTTGCCTGCGCTAAGCTAGGTCAATTCTCTAGTTAAGTGGGTTGCCCTGCTGGCCAAGCAGGGGAGAGCCCAGTATATGTGGGGTTTCCTTCTGAGAGGTTATCCCCTTAGTTAAATAGTGGGGTTTTCCTAGTTAAAGGTTATCCCCTCAAAAAGGTACTGCCTATTTCGACCACCTTGTTATGCTAGCCCTTTATTGCAGACCTTCATTACCCTTAAAGGGTTACTAAGAACACCAGGGTTTTCCCTTTATAGGGTTATCCCTGACCGCTCTACCCTCCTAAATAGGGGGGAGCTTATAGCTCTGGATTATAATTATAAAGCAGTTTGCCTAACTATTCTTCTGTGTGCATGTAATAGTTTTAGGCTAGACCAATAGCATTGGCCTCCTGTGCCTTTACAAAGAGACAAGGGGTACAAAATATAAGACGTAGATCATGGACTTGGGGAAGTCCCAATCCACTCTCTGTTACAAAACTATATAAAAACATTAACTGCTCACCTAATTACTTATATTGACTTTAAACCCAGACCGCAAATACCTCCTTATTCCTGCTCTGTAATCCAGGCGCTGGGCCTGTAGTTCTCTTCGAGCTAGGAAGTTATGACCCTCACGGCGCGCTTGTACGGCAGCCGCGTCAGGTCAGATAGTAAAGGAGGAAGGAAGAAAAAGAGAACCAGGAGGAAAACCGGCTTGGTTAACAAAACCTCCTGTGTTTTTTCAGGAACGACCGTGATATTTCAGACACCGGCCCGAGCTAAGGTCGGTGACTGGAAGGGCAGGGTCGCTGCTGCGGTTTCCCCGTGCAGGGCACCGTTGTTTGGGCGGTGCGGTCTGCCGGGCAAACCCTCCGGATAAAAGAACCGGAGCCTTACTAATGATTTTTGCTCTGTATAGGCTGGAGCTCTTCTGGTCTTCTGGCTGGAACTCTTCTGTTCTTCGTCGGCCCACGGCGGCTAGCGAGCGATGACTGACACGCAGGTCAGCTTCGGCTCTTCCGCCAGCGATGTTCGGCTACAGGCTCAGTCCAGCTCTTAGCTCAGTCCTTCTCTGTAGTCTTCTTTCTTCTTCTTCTGCTCTCCTCCGAGGTCTGGTCCAGAATGCCCCAAGCAGGGCTGCTCTCCTGAATATATGCTGCCTGGGTGGACCTGTTTGACAACTTCTGCCTGCTAGGTCCTCCTCAGTGCCACAATGTATCAAAGGGGCATTTGACTACTACATATGTATAAGGATTCTAAATTAACCAATCAGTTTGAAACCTTTCAAACCATAACTTCATACATATTTATGGCCCGCCGAATATTAATTGCAACTGTCATTCTTTAACTGTCATTTTCCAGCGGCCATTTTGTGTATCTAAACACCATTTTAACAGTAAATATATTTTTCAATTTATCTAATTTTGATGTGGTTCATGAGGGAAATATGTCACCACTGCTGGTAAAGCAGATTATAAATTTTAAATGCTTAGCTTAAGGGCTGTTTGGTCAGGATGCAGGGCAACCACACAGACACCACGGCTCGTGGACAGGGACATATAAATCACCTCAGAAGAGGATTTTTCTACACTTGGGACCTTACCTACTAGTTCTCTGAGTTTACCAAAATCTGTCTTCCTGAAAACCATCATCTGCATTTTGCTGTTCTTTCTTTTACCTTCCCTTAGAATTATGACCTCTGTGATTATATGGTTACTTTCTCCCAAGCTGCCTTGCACTTTCAAATTTTCAACCAGAGTCTCCCTATTTGTTAATATTAAATCTAGAAGATACATCCAGGACATACCAGTCCACATGATCAGTTCACCATAGTAAAGAACTAGTAAAGAACCACAAAGAAGCAGCTTCAAAGCTAGTGATTGCGGCACAGCAGTGTACTCTAGACAGGATGGTGCAGAGCAGACTACATAAGTTTTATGCCAGCTGGAGTTCCCCTGGGCCGTGTCTACATGTGCCCCAAACTTCGAAATGGCCACGCAAATGGCCATTTCGAAGTTTACGAATGAAGCGCGGAAATGCATATTCAGCACTTCATTAGCATACGGGTGGCAGCGGCGCTTCGAAATTGACGCTTCTTGCCACCACGCGGCGCGTCCCGACGGGGCTCCTTTTCGAAAGGACGCCGCCTACTTTGAAGTTCCCTTATTCCCACCAGCTCATGGGAATAAGGGGACTTCGAAGTAGGCGGCGTCCTTTCGAAAAGGAGCCCCGTCGGGACGCGCTGCGCGGCGGCAAGGAGTGTCAATTTCGAAGCGCCGCTGCCGCCCGCATGCTAATGAAGCGCTGAATATGCAGTTCCGCGCTTCATTGGTAAACTTCAAAATGGCCATTTGCGTGGCCATTTCGAAGTTTGGGGCACGTGTAGACGTAGCCCTGGACAGAAGAAGAATCCACTGCTGTCTATAGCAGCATCATTTCTACTCCATTGTAATGGAGTTCTATAGATTTTAACTGAGATATTATTTGGGGGATGCATACATTCCAAATATTCATAATGATGTGTTTGCTGATCTTTTCTTTAAAAATTGTTCAGCGATATTTCTATAGAGAATATGAGTCTTCCCCTCACGTACTCTAGTGTGAAAGAAAAGTGCCTTCATGCAGACTGATGGATTTAATCTAGTATTATATCACTAGGTGTAACTTCAGAACAGTGCCCATAGAATGCAAAACAACACAGCTGTATAATTCATCAGTTTTTCATATCATAGGTATTAATACCAACCTAAGCAAACTGGTGGATCCGTCCATTGGCCAGACTCACAGTAAACATATTCAAATCCTTTCATTACATGATAACTTCCAGTGGTATTGCCATAATCAATAGCGGGGGGGGGGGCACACTTCCCAGTAGCTTCTAAATTAAGTGTAGCAATAGAGAATAGTTGCACCAGGGATTTTGAATAAGTGCTGTCTGATCGCAAACATTACACAACACTACTGTGAATGTGCTCTGATAGAATAGGAAAAATCTCAAGGGATATGTAGAAAATCCTCTTAATACTGGAACTGAACACAAAAAAAAAACCCTAAAAGGAACATGATATTTGCTTGTTAACAAGTGACAAGTAACAGCACCATCTCTGCTATAATCCCGCACCAAAGACTTGCACTTGGTAGGCGCAATTTCATTCCTTTAATTATTTTTAGTTTTATTCCTTCTTTCTTTCCTTTTATTGATAGCGCTTTAGATTTTGGATTATACCAGTGTGGCAAAGTGTGCTCTTTTGGCTTAGATCTGTGTCTTCACTTAACCTGGGAATGTGGCTGGTCCTTTGGCATTAGAAGAGCCTGTTGTGATATGGTGAGCTTGGTCTTCCTAACCTCCCATCTGTTTTAGAAGTGCTGTTGGTGGTGGCATAGGAAAGATACAATATCTAAGGGGGCTGCTTGCGTGACTTCTTGCTACCCAGAGCGGTGAATAGAAGGGCCCTTTTGACAGGCTTGATGCACCTCATAGTGGAGAGCCCTCGGTCTTGGACTATAAGTAGACCTGTCTCTAAGGAATTCACCATGATTTGAGTCTTTCAGCAGCGTCCCCAGAATTCCCCTGTATTACAGCCCAGCTCTACCTACGTTTGCATCCTGGATAGACAGTGGGACTTCCAATGCACTGCACCATAAACGTAGATTGAGATGAATTCCTTGCAAGTGCATATCCTGATCTGCAGCGAAGCTCAAGAAAATCACCACGTTTTAGATACATTCTCTCCTTGGCTCTCCCATTCAACTCTACCATGAGCTGTACTGAGTATATATAATATCATCAAACATCAGGGAAGAATTAAGCTGAAGTGTTACTGAATATTCGGCTCATTTTGTATTTTACTTTGTCCCTTAGCACAGGAAGCCCAGAGAAGCTGAGTGATGATACATGTCAGTAAAGTAATCATGAGGGGTAATGAATTAAATCCAGTGGCTGTGATAGCGGATGTTGAGCTCTTCTTCTCTCTGAATTCGTCCCCCGCAATTATTTTAAGACTGATCGTGTTTTCTAACTCTCCTCCGTTATTCTATCTCCTGTCTTCCAACATTAACCACCAGAAATAACATATGGAAACTCCACTGGGAGTTTACAGGCCAAACTTTTTTTTTCATGGCACTCTTAGATTGAATGGAATTTCTCCCTTCCCAGTATGATGTGGAAAATATTTGTTCCGTGATAAACGTGATATTTACTGTGGGATTAGAGAAATCCCTCATGGATCAATATCAGGTAAACCGAGGTTACTTAAACATTTTTTGGTCTTCAGAAAACATCATTATGCAAAATAATCAATTAGTTCTTCAGCGCCAAGGTTTCTTTAAATACTACCCTCTGCTACCCCAGGGAGCTTGTACAGAGTTTTTGTGGGTCTGAAGTACCCTGGGGACCTGAAAAGCTTGAAATGGATTTTACGAGTTATTCCAGTATTAAAAGAGGAATTCCTGGTGTTGGAAAGATTGAGAATCATATGTACAAGATGTGTTTGATGGAGTTTTCCAAAATTCCTGCTTAGAAAAATTTGGTAACTACATCAGATTTTATAAACCATCTTTCTTCAGAACCCTGCACTACATGCACTCACTAAACTGATATTCCCACATGTCTGACTTTTCCATTTGGCACAACCTTTTCTGTTAATGTGGCATACTGGAACACTTCATTTCACTTGAGAACACCAGGCAGATCAACATAAGTTGGTGTGATCCAAGAGGAAGACGTAGATTATTCACACCAATGCCTCTTCTCCAGCAGGAGGATTTTTTTGGTGTTGGCACTCAGTCAGCACTAGTTAACCATGCACTGTTCAGCAAACAAATGCTTGTCTACCAGTCTGATTCAGTGCATTGTACTGTCCAGCCAAAAACTATTCACTCCACAGAACTGAACTAAATGGCTAATCTTTTATTAATGCTTTTGAAGAGGCCATTGCAGTACCCAAGCTGAGTCCAGGGGGACTTCAGGGATATGAGTTTTGTGTTGCTCCGCCCCACTGTTTGTTCTGAACTTCTGTACATAAAAGCATGATAAGCATCTACCATTGTAGAAAGCTGACTCTTTTTATGAAAAGGGAAACATATCCTGGAAATCTTGGACTGAATTTACCAAATTTGCACCATGTGTTCCAGCCCAATATCTGCAGTGTCAAAGGAATTTTTGAGACAAACTCCCTATGGGCGTTGATTTTAGAAAAGTTTCAAGAATTGCCTATAATGAACATGTTAATCTTGCATAGCAGCTGTCCTATAGCCAGTCTTCAGAAGCCACAAATGTTCTGTTTTGCTAAACAGCCAAAACCACAATATGATTGGAACTTCTTGGTGATCCCTCTCAATGTCACAAACACCCTTCTTTGTTCTCTCTGACATTCCTAAGGTGCTCCTGGATCCCAAATTATATTTCCTGTCCCTCTTGCTTTATGTAAGACCCCTTCTTTTGCACGCACAACAGCTTTTGCTTAACAAGTCGCTGAGTCTCTCTCTCTCTCTCTCTCTCTCTCTCTGAAGGTGGCAGAATTTTCAGCACATATTTACATAAGAACATAAGAACATAAGAATGGCCATACTGGGTCAGACCAAAGGTCCATCGAGCCCAGCATCCCATCTGCCGACGGTGGCCAATGCCAGGTGCCCCAGAGAAGGAGAACAGAAGACAATGATCAAGTGATTTATCTCCTGCCATCCATCTCCTGCCCTTGTTCTGAAGGCTAGGGCACCATACTTTACCCCTGGCTAATAGCCATTTATGGACCTAACCTGCAAAAATTTATCAAGCTCTTTTTTAAACCCTAATAGAGTCCTGGCCTTCACAGCCTCCTCGGGCAAGGAGTTCCACAGGTTGACTGTGCGCTGTGTGAAGAAAAATTTCCTTTTATTAGTTTTGAACCTACTACCCATCAATTTCATTTGGTGTCCCCTAGTTCTTGTATTATGGGAAAAGGTAAATAATTTTTCTATATTCACTTTCTCCACACCATTCATGATTTTATATACCTCTATCATATCGCCCCTCAATCGCCTTTTTTCCAAACTGAAAAGTCCCAGTCTCTCTAGCCTCTCCCCATATGGGACCCGTTCCAAGCCCCTAATCATCTTAGTCGCCCTTTTCTGAACCTTTTCTAATGCCAATATATCTTTTTTGAGGTGAGGAGACCACATCTGCAAGCAGTACTCGAGATGTGGGCGTACCATAGTTTTATATAGGGGAAGTATGATATCTTTTGTCTTATTATCGATCCCTTTTTTAATAATTCCTGACATCCTATTTGCCTTACTAACTGCCGCTGCACACTGCGTGGATGTCTTCAGAGAACTATCCACTATAACTCCAAGATCCCTTTCCTGATCTGTCGTAGCTAAATTTGACCCCATCATGTTGTACGTGTAATTTGGGTTATTTTTTCCAACATGCATTACCTTACACTTACCCACATTAAATTTCATTTGCCATTTTGCTGCCCAATCACTCAGTTTGCTGAGATCTTTTTGTAGTTCTTCACAATCCCTTTTGCTTTTGACTGTCCTGAACAACTTGGTGTCATCTGCAAACTTTGCCACCTCACTGCTTACCTCATTTTCTAGATCATTGATGAACAAGTTGAACAGGATCGGTCCCAGGACTGACCCCTGGGGAACACCACTAGTTACCCTCCTCCATTGTGAAAATTTACCATTTATTCCCACCCTTTGTTTTCTGTCTTTTAACCAATTCCCGATCCATGAAAGGACCTTTCCTCCTATCCCATGACCACCTAATTTACATAAAAGCCTTTGGTGTGGGACCGTGTCAAAGGCTTTCTGGAAATCTAGGTATATTATGTCCACTGGGTGCCCCTTGTCCGCATGTTTATTAACCCCTTCAAAGAATTCTAATAGATTAGTTAGACACGACTTCCCTCTGCAGAAACCATGCTGACTTTTGCCCAACAATTCGTGCTCTTCTATGTGCCTTGCAATTTTACCCTTTACTAGTGTTTCTACTAATTTGCCTGGTACTGATGTTAAAATTATCAGTCTATAATTGCCAGGATCTCCTCTAGAGCCTTTTTTAAATATTGGTGTTATATTGGCCGTCTTCCAGTCATTTGGTACCGAAGTGGATTTAAAGGATAGGTTACAAACCACTGTTAATAACTCCGCAATTTCACATTTGAGTTCTTTCAGAACCCTTGGGTGAATGCCGTCTGGTCCTGGAGACTTGTTACTATTCAGCTTATCAATTAATTCCAAAACCTCCTCTAATGTCACTTCAATCTGAGTGAGTTCCTCAGATTTGTCACCTAAAAAGGCTGGCTCAGATTTAGGAACCTCTGTAACATCTTCAGCCGTGAAGACTGAAGCAAAGAAATCATTTAATCGCTCCGCAATGGCACTGTCTTCCTTGATCGCTCCTTTTATATCTTTATCATCCAAGGGCCCCACTGCTTTTTTAGCAGGCTTCCTGCTTCTAATGTATTTAAAAAACATTTTACTATCGTTTTTTGAATTTTTGGCTAGCTGTTCCTCAAACTCTTTTTTGGCTTTTCTTACTACATTATGACACTTAATTTGGGAGTGTTTATGTTCCTTTCTATTTTCCTCACTAGGATTTGACTTCCACTTTTTAAAAGCTGCCCTTTTCTCTCTCACTGCCTTTTTAACATGGCTGTTTAGCCATGGTGGTTCTTTGTTAGGTCTCTTACTGTGTTTTTTTATTTGGGGTATACATTTAAGTTGGGCCTCTAGTATGGTGTCTTTAAACAGTTTCCATGCAGCTTCCAGGGATTTTAGTTTAATTACTCTACCTTTTAGTTTCTGTTTAACTAGCTTCCTCATTTTAGTGTAATTCCCCTTTTTGAAATTAAATGCCAGAGTGTTTGACCGCTGCGGTGTTCTTCCCAACACAGGAATATTAAAAGTTATTATATTGTGGTCACTATTTCCAAGCGGTCCGGTAACAGTTACCTCTTGGACCAGATCCTGCGTTCCAGTCAAGACTAGATCGAGAATCGACTCTCCCCTTGTGGGTTCCTGTACTAGCTGCTCCAAGAAGCAGTCATTTAAGGCATCAAGAAATTTAATCTCTGAATCCCGTCCTGAGGTGACATGCACCCAATCAATATGGGGATAATTGAAATCTCCTATTATTACTGTGTTTTTTATTTTGATAGCCTCTCTAATCTCCCTTATCATTTCAGCATCACTATCACTGTCCTGGTTAGGTGGTCGGTAATATATTCCTAATGCCATATTCATATTAGAGGAATGAATTGTTATCCATAATGATTCTATGGAACATTTTGATTCCTTTAGGATTTTTACTTCATTTGATTCTATATTATCCTTCACATATAGTACCACTCCGCCACCCGCATGACCTGTTCTGTCTTTCCGATATAATTTATATCCCGGTATGATAGTGTCCCACTGATTTTCCTCATTCCACCATGTTTCTGAGATGCCTATTATGTCAACTTCCTCCTTTGATATGAGGTACTCCAGTTCACCCATCTTATTAGACAGACTCCTAGCATTAGTGTAAAAGCATGTTAGAAAACTACCACTATTTATATGTCCGCCTTTCACAGACGCGTTGGATTTTTTTATGCACGATTGTTTCTCATCTGATCTTGCCCATATATTATTTCCCACGTTCCCTATCTGACTAACTTCTAGGGAATCCCTATCTATGGAGCCTCGTGTAAGAGAAGTCTCCGTCCGATCCAGGTGCTCCCCCGCACCAATCGGCTTTCCCCCACCTCTTAGTTTAAAAACTGCTCTATGACCTTTTTAATGTTTAATGCCAGCAGTCTGGATCCACCTTGATTTAGGTGGAGCCCATCATTCCTGTATAGGCTCCCCCTACCCCAAAAGTGTCCCCAGTTCCTAATAAATCTAAGCCCCTCTTCCCTACACCATTGTCTCATCCACGCATTGAGACTCTGAAGTTCTGCCTGTCTATCTGGCCCTGCACGTGGAACTGGAAGCATTTCAGAGAATGCCAGCAAAGATGTTCTGGATTTCAGTCTCTTTCCTAGTAACCTAAATTTGGCCTCCAGAACATCTCTTCTACCCTTCCCTATGTCATTGGTACCAACATGTACCACGACGACCGGCTCCTCCCCAGCACTGCCCATAAGTCTGTCTAGATGCCTCGAGAGATCCGCAACCTTCGCACCAGGCAGGCAAGTCACCATACGGTTCTCCCAGTCATCACAAACCCAACTATCTATATTTCTAATGATCGAATCCCCCACTACTAAAACCTGCTTCTTCCTAACAGCTGGCGCTCCCTCCCCCGGAGAAGTATCCTCGGCACGAGAGGATACATCACCCCCCTCTGGAAGGAGGGTCCCAACTATGGGATGGTTTCCCTCTGCTCCCCTTGACTGCTCTCCTTCCCTGAGCCTTTCATCCTCCGTAACAGCATCAGGACTGTCAGATTGGAGGTGGGACAGCCCTACTATGTCCCGGAAAGTCTCATCCACAAACACCTCTGCCTTCCTTAGCTCCTCCAGTTCAGCCACCCTGGCCTCCAAAGCACGCACTCGGTCTCTGAGGGCCAGGAGCTCCTTGCATCGAGCGCACACATACGCCACCCACCCACAGGGTAGGTAGTCATACATACTGCACTCGACACAATAAACAGGATAGCCCCCACTCTGCTGCTGGGCTTCTGCCTCCATTTCCTACTCTAGTTATATATGAGGGTTAATTAAATGTTTCAGATAGAGGTTGTTATAAAGGATTTAAGTTTAAGGGCAATAGAAGTCACTGGCTCCCTCCAAGCTCCCCCTCTAAACTCCCCTCTCAAAACTCCCTCCTGTTACCACGCACCCTGTTCGCGAGCACCCGGTATGGACCCCATCCTTTCCTCCCATCCTCAAAAAGGTAGCAGGATGACATATAGCTGGGCCAGCAGGAGCACTAGACAGAACAGAGATACTAGAGTTTTTATCTGAAATTAATTGATTACCAATTAACTAAAACTGGTTGAAGTTCATGAAAGCTAGCTTAAACTCTCCTCAAATATTTGTCCCAGAATACTATCATCATTTGACCTTGGCAACATTTTAGGCATCACACCTGCGGGTTAGCCACAGACATTTAGAAAATTCCTAGACTACCCTTTACAATCACATGGAGTCCCTTGACTTAATTACCAGTAAAAATATTCAAGCGAAGCCAAGTTTTGAGCCATATATTTTCCATGTGCAGTCTGGCCTTCTGCACGTACAAATGTTTTTCAAGCATTGATCAGAAGTTTATTTCTCAAACAGACACTTTGAATTCTGGTATGAAACTGCACTGAATGTGGTAAAGCATGTTTTGAAGATTGGAGAGAGAAAAATTGTTATTATGGAGGCAACTTGGGTAACTCGTCCTGGGTTTTGAGTAAGTCAGCCTAAGCCAGGGCCAGCCAACCTCCACCTAAGTTTCTCTGAGAGAGTGGCCGAGCCATCCCCACCTTCTTCTCTTTTTTCAGTGTCAAGTGGTTCTTGTCCTGCTCTGTTCCAAAGCTCCTCATTTTTGACTAAGTGTTGCCATTTGATGTGAAGGATGTACCTCAGGCATCTATTTATGAATGGTTGTAGCTTGTGATTTGAAGAGTTTTTAGTATGCCAGGTCTTGCATCCATACGAGAACACTTTCTTCACAATTGTGTTGAAGAGCCACCGTTTCGTCTTCTCAGATATTATTTGCAATTAACATATGGAATGAAGAGTCTTGAATGCAGCTCTTGCTTTTCCTATTACGGCACTAGTATCATGTCTGCTCCTCCATCTCTGCCCATTGTGTTCTCCAAGGAGGGGAACTGTTCCACATCTTTCAGGTCATCCCTTCCCAGTGTGAAAGTGCTGTTGTTCGACTGCCTGATCCTCATTGTCTTGGTCTTTCCCTTGTTAATGCTCAGTCCAGTCACTGAGGCAATTTTATCTAGTGCTGGAACCATTTCTTCCATGCTTTCATGTACCTGCAGGGCCTCAGCATGGAGGGAACCTAGATCTTATTGAGGGTCCGACTAATGTCTGGAGAAGCATGCATGGAATGGGCTGGGCTGCTTTGCTCCACCTGAGCTGGGGACCTGGAGGATGTGGGGACGTGAGAGCTGTCTGACATGGGTCTTTGCTCAGCTGCAGATTTATTCCACTGTGTATGACAGTGTGGTGAACTGTCCTGCACCCTCTTCTTCAGGTTCTTTATTGCAGCCATTGGTGGAGACCGAGGTCAGCTAGTATGTGGTATTGCTGGTGTGCTGCACACTGAGACCACAATGCTCCACACCATATCAGATCAGATCACTGGGACCAGAATGAGGGCTGATTCCATAAGGTGGGCGCAAAGGCGAATGTTCCTCTCCTTTTTGGTCCTTGTATTGAAGGACTTGCATATCTTGCTCTTGTTTCTCATGTAACCTTCACCTAGGCAGTGCAAGCGACTCTTGTGGGTTCACTTTCTGGCCTGGGCTGTTTGCAGGTGTTTCAGGTTTTGAGGCCAGGGGATTGGGACTTGCTCTGACTCAGGCAAAATCCCAAAGGAGAAGAAAATCTTTAACTAGCTAGATACTACTCTACTAGGGTTCTACATAAACAAAAGCCATGAAACACTTTTGTCTGAACAGAGGGCTACAGAGGCCAGTTGGAGCAAACACAGTTCTGTGCTCCATCACGGACAGGAAGAAGGCATTGTGGGTGGGGCAGGATCCGTTGTACTGCACCATGGATACTCCACTCTGGATATTGCAAGAGGTGCTCTTCTATGGGTACTGGTAAGGGAAGAACTTCGAGCACCAGTGCACAAGGCAAGCACACACAAAACGTGGATGGATGTTAGCAAGTTCCATTACAGTTACATTAGCTAGAATGAAACTTATTCCGATACCAACTAAAGTCAGAAGGAGTCTTTCCATTGTCTTCAATGAACATTGGATTGGACACACATAAACCTACATGCTTCAGGGTGGAAATGCAACTATTGGTGGTCAGGAACAAATTTCCACAATGGCTAAATTATTCTGTATTTGCCTTTTATGGGATTTCTTAAATCTTCCTACTGAAGCATTGAGCACTGCCAGGAACAGTGTTATGCTAGCTGGACTATTGCTCAAATTGTGCATAAAAGGTCCTCATTTCCTTTTGGAAACCACACTATTGTTTCTCCTCACTGATGAATGAGTGAAACATTTCAGAAGGAAGTTAATTACTTCCAAATAGCAAAAATTAGCACACATAACAAATGAATTTCATAATAATTATGTTCCAGTTTGTAAAGACTGCAGGATTCCAAGGTAGTTTTACACATAGACTCTTTGGCTGCATCTACACTACAGAGATCTTTTGAAAGAAGCTCCTTCAGAAATCTCTTCCAAAAGATTGTCTTTTGAAAGAGTATGTCCACATCAAAAAATGGATCAAAGGAGTGATCTGCTTTTTTGAAAGAGAATGTCCACACGGCCCCTTTTCTTTCCAAAGAATGGGCCAGGGATCAAAAAATTGGGTGCCATGAGGACTGCTCTTTCAAAAGCAGGGCTCTGCAAAGCTTCGAGACACTTTTTCTTTCAAAGAAGCTTTCAAGAGAAGGTGTTCTTCCTGAAGAGGGAGTGGAAGAGTCCTTTTGAAAGGAGCACTGCAGTCTTTCAGTTTACTTTCAAAAGAACTCTTTTTGGGTGCAGAAGCTCCATGGAGAGCCCACTTCTTTTGAAAGAATTTGCTAGTGCAGACACAAGCTTTCTGAATATTTGTTAATAAAATTGTAACAAACATTGAACAACAAACATGGAACTCAGATTCTATTTGAAGCAGTATTAATGAAACAGCTTTCAAAACTATTTGTCTCCAGCAAAATATGTCATAGATATTATTATTTTACAAAGAGTAACTAAAGGGTGTTTAAGCTCCTAACTGCTTTTGTTTTCAGTGGGACGTCAGTGCCTATGTGCTTCGGAATATTCCAAAAGAAATTTACCCTTAACTTTAGATGTTAAATCCAGGCTCAGCTAAAATCAGCTGAACAATTCTCATTAATTTATTAGGGTCTAGAATTTTACCGAGTTATGTGGCCGTCCCCACCACATCTTCCCTCTTCCCCGCTCTGCCAGTGTGTTTTCAAATTTTATGGTCCCCTTGGGAAAAAAATCAGGCTGAAAGTAAAGATGACCCTCCAGCTTGGAATGAGCCCTAGTGTACCCCTTTGAATAGTTTGCGAGTTCTTTAGTGGGGCTGATTGTGTTAACTAGAATTCAGTAAGAGCATTAATATCTTGGAAGTTAGATCCTCTATGCTTACATATACACATTTGTATATTTATTTGTAATCTTGGATTTTTGGGACTCCAGCTGAGTTTGTGTGCTTTCATCATTTGGGTTTTTTGTTGTGTAAAGAGAGCAAGTCCAATATCTCAGAGCCAAATTGCAGCGCAGCCTGTTTTAGCAGCAAGAGGCCAGTCAATGACAAACAAATAAATAGTATTTGACCTCCTAATGAAGGTAGAAAATGAGTACAATTTTCATGTCTAGCAATACCTTCAGGATGGTCTTAAGACAGGAGACTGCCTAGTGAGTACAAGTTTCACCATGGGCTTGTCTTCACTACCACCTTCTTTTGAAGGAAGGATGGTAAAGAGGGTGTTGGGAGCTTACTGATGAAGTGCTGCCATGCAAAGGCAGCACTTCATTAAGCAAATCCCTCCCATGGCAACTTCAAAGTTTTAAACTTAGAAGTACTGGCACACGTCTAGCTGCGGCTCCCCCACCGGTACTTCGAAGTGAAGGGGCTACTTCGAAGTCCCCTTTCTCCTCAAAAAAATGTCCATTTCAAAGATTACTAATGAGGTACTGAACTGAATATTCAGCGCCTCATTAACATTAGGACTCTTTCAGCTGCGGAACTTCGAAAGCACCGCTTTCGGACGCTTGCGGCTCGGCGCAGCTACATGGGGGTCCTTTTCGAAAGGACCCCACGCATTTTGGCTGGGTCTACATGTGCCCCTTTCTTTTTAATGATGCTAACTGAATGCACAGCTCAGAGGTAACCAAAAGGCCTGTAAGGTCACCTAAGGCGTTCCACCAGCGGCCAGACACTGCCCCAGGTTTTACCCCGCAACCTGTGTCGATTGTCACGGGACCTAGTCCAGTGGGGTTTTCAGGGTGCGTGAACGAGCTGTGCTGTTCCCCAGAAAAGATGACGGACAAGGATCAACTTTCCCACAAAAAGATTTTATTTCTCAAGATCAGGATTCTTTTTATGTTATAGTACTTCTTTTATAATAAATTACTTCTTTTTATAGTATGCTATTTTCTTTTTTATATGTGTATTTTAGGATAAACTATTTAAATATCTTTGTGCTATGGATCCAACTATTTACTCCCCCACTTCACCAAGCCTAGCACAGGATTTGATGATTAGCAGACTAATATATTGTATTATTACAATAATTGTCTCTATTCTAAACCCTCCTAACTTACTTGGCGTCCGGAGAGATGCATAATGAAATGCTCTTCGTCGAATGCTGTAAGGGAAGATTATAGCAGAACTGTATATTATGTTATAGTGTATTCTTTATATATTATATTATATTCTTTGTAAAAGGTTTTTCTATCTAAAGGGACTACAATGCAATGTTATATATATATATTATATTGTAGTCCCTTCACCAAAGCATCGTTACGGTCTTCCTCAGTACCTCTTTTGGATAACTGAAGGCGCTCAACCCCGGGCCCAGCTACCTAGGGGAACAGATGGTCTAGAATAGTATGAAGTGAGGTTGCCCTGTTGGCCAGACAGGACAGTGGCCTCCAAGAATAACTCGCGGGGTTCTTCCCTGTTGGGGCTATTTGCCTTAATACTTAACAAAAACTGCCACTTGGAACTGCCTATGTCGTTCCCCCAGTTACGGGAGTCCCTTTACTGCACTGTCCCAAGCTCAGTCTAAATATATAGGTACAGTCTCCTCAGACACCTTGAGATTCAAAATGAATTTACCTATCGGGTTTGCCCTTTACCGGGTTATCCCTCCAGGATTTTAAATGTTGGGGTTTTTCCTTTAACGGGTTATCCCCTAAATGCTCTTACCTCTACTCAAGCGAGCTCTACTTAAAAAGAGGGAGCTAACAGTTCTGAATATCCGAATGGCTATAGTCTATACGATTTCTATACTAGTCTTCTATTTGTACGTTCAATATAAAGGCTAGGTCTAATAAGATCGCCTCCTGTGCTTTACAATTACGGCTTAAGAAGCGGGAGTTACAAAATTTATGGCGCACCCTATTTAAACAATATTGGAATTCCTAGGTCTGCTGTAAACGTAGCAGCAGCAAGGAATAACAACAAACAATGTAACTATCAATAATGCTACAGATAATACAAAGAATATTAAACCTAGTTCCAAGACTGACAACAAACTAACCAACCTAAATGCCTATATTCTGTGGAGGCTTGATGTTAAATACCTATACCCTCCTGCTCTGTCCGTCTGGGCCCGCAGGTCTCCTTCTGGTGCTAGGAAAGGAGGCCCTCATGGCGCGCTTGTACGGCAGCCGCGGACAGGCAGACAGAAAAGCAAGGAGAGAAGAGAGGCCAGGGGGAAAAGGCCAACGTGGTAAACAAAAACCCCCTGGCTATAAAGAGCAGCCTGCGGTTCCACCGCCGGCCAGCAGGGACCAGCGGCTAAAGCAGCAAGGCCGCTTGCATGGCTCACCAGGCAGGGCACCTGCCGGCGCGGTCTGCCCGGTGAGCCTGCCTCAGGCAAAGTCCTGAGGTCTTTGTTAGTGAGTTCAGTTCAGTCTCTTCAGATCTTCTAGGCTGGAGCTCTTCAAAAAGGCTTCGTAGCCAGAGCTCTTCGAAAAGGCTTCTGCATCCCGCGGCGGCTGGGGAGCGATGATTGACTCGCAGGTCCGCTTCAGCTCTCCGCTCCGAACCTTCGGCTACTAGCAATGTCCAGCTCTGAACGCAGTCCTTTTTGTTCTTCCGTCCGCTCCTCTTCTCATCCTCCGGTGGACTCCCGAAGCCGGGGCTGCGCTCCAGAATTTATAGAGCCAGGGCGGACCTGGTTGAACACCCACAGGTGTCAGGTCCGCACCTGCGTTGCCCCGGCAACCAAGATGCACATTCCACATACATATTCATAAGCATCCTATTTTGTCCTATCAGAGCCTCGGAATTCAAACCTACGCTCATGAATAATCAATCAGCTAATACATATGCATTACCAACTGGCAATCCCAACGGTTTTTCCCTATACTTTATATTGAGCCTAGTTACCTAAGCACTTTTACATCATATTTTAAAATAAATCTTTCCCTATTTTTATTTTATTCTTAAGTGGACTGATAGGGAATACTGTTAAAAGCAGAAAATACAATTTTTGATTTAAAATGCTCAATATCTCGAGGCTATCTGGTAAAGGGTAGTGGAAGGCACACACAAACCTCACAGCCCATGGCCAGGGACATGTTCTCTAAAAGAGGAATTTACAACACTTTTGAAAGGGGCATGTTCATGAGGAGGTTCGAAAGATGCTAATGAGGCTCTGCAATGAATATGCAGCTCCTCATTAGCATAATGGTGGCCGCGGCAATTCAAAAGTGAGGCTTTTCGAATCGCGCGCTGCGCATGGAGATGGAACCTTCCGAAAGAACGCCCCCAGTTTTCAAAAGCCCTTCTTCCTATCTGGTGATCGGAAGAAGGGCTTTCAAAAACTGGGGGGGGGTCCTTTCGGAAGGTCCCATCTCCACAGGCGGCACACGATGCGAAAAGCTGCACTTTTGAATCGCCGCGGCCACCATTCTGCTAATGAGGAGCTGCATATTCATTGCAGTGCCTCATTAGCATATTTCAAACCTGCTCATTAACATGCCCCTTTCAAAAGAAAGGGGCATGTGTAGACCCAGCCTTTGATATCCCCTTATCCCCCTCAGGAGAGGGGATTAAGGAGATTTCAAAATGTGCGGGGTCATTTTGAAAAGGACCCCTATGTAGCCACACCAAGCCGCGAGCATTCAAAAGTGACGCTTTCCAAGTGCTGATGCTGGAAGCATCCTAATGCAAATGAGGCATTGAATATTCAATTCAGTGCCTCATTAGTAATCTTCAAAATGAACATTTGCATGGCCATTTTGAAGTTTTGGCTAAGTGTGGCCACAGCCTTTGAGGAGTAAGAGGACTTTGAAGTTGAGCTGCCACTTAGATGTCCCGGTGGGGTGAACCGCAGCTGGACGCGTGTCGCTGCCGGGGGAATTTGGTTAATCAAGTGCTGCCCATGCACGGCAGCCCTTCATTAGTAAACTCCCAACACCCTAATTACCATCCTTCCTTCGAAAGAAGGTGGAAGAGTAGACAAGCCCCATGTGTAGGTCGAATCCATTGAACATTTTAATAATTTTTAGTGTACAGTGCAGAAAACCAAGGGTACGTGAATGACAATATAACTCAGCAAGATCATTTCAGTACTCCATAAGGTAAACCAAACACTTTTGAAAGCTAACAAACTGTCGCTCTGAATTGTGTTTTCAACAAATGCTTTCGGAGACTAAGTATCCATCTCTTCTACCACCTTCCTATGTGTATTGAGGCACAGAGAGAGAGCCTTAAGTGAGCTTTACAAAGAATACTGTTCAAATTATTGTAAGTACTTCCTTCCATTCCACACTGAGTTTCTCTCTTTTTAGTTGGCATGATCCAAAGCCAATTAAAGTCAGCAGGAAAATTCCCATTGACTTCAACTGATAAGAGAATGGATTCTGCCATTGTCTTCACCATAGTTGTGATCAGTCTTGTTCAGAAACCAAAATGTTTTGTTTTAAACCCTGGCCTAGCTTCCAGGAGCCTCACTGGCCTGGAGCCCATAGAGCTGGATGGGAGTCAGCTGGCTCACTTGTTCAAGAAAACAGGTGGGAGGGGAATTACTGGAAAAAATTGATTTTTCTGAATAACTAGAATGCACGTTTAAATTAAAATTTGCATACATTTCTGCTGCAATATTGACAGAGTGTGAAGTGTTCATTCAGCCTTTAAAAGACATTGATAGAGACAGAGTTCAGGGCATAGTGCTAGACTACACCAGCACTTTGAAACTGCGGGCCTAGCTTTCGAAGGACGGAGATGACTCAGCCTGGATATATTGCCATTCTGGTAGTATGGGCGTGTGACATGGCATTAGGTAAGACATTAAGGTACAAGCAAAAGATATTCTTACAAAAAGGTAAAGGGATTATTCAAAGGAAAAGACTTAGTGCACATACCACCAACTTGGTCTGTTGAGATAGGAAAAGCTACTGGTGACTTGATAGTGCAACTGAGGGGTAAGGTAAATCAGCACCACTGCTTCAGGGGCAGAGCCTGTTCTGAAGATGATAATGGAGTAACTCTCATTTTGTAACAGTTATGCATAAAAATCTTCCTTCCCACATTTAGCTGCTAGCTAGTTTAGACTAGCTGAACAGGCCAGCAATACACAATTGTCTTCAGCATTGCTGTCCCTTTTGCATAATATTTCATATTGACTGAATACTACCAGGTCACTGGGGACGTGGTCTTGAGATGCTCACCTCACCCAACTCCACCAGTCACAGGTGAGTTCTATTCATTAGAGCTGGGTAGCTTTATTCAACCAAAACATTTTTCAATGAAAAATGCAGATTTGGCAGCTCAGACATCTCACAAATTTGTATTGATTTTGCCAACTTGACTCTGTAAAAATACCTTAGAAATCTCTAAAACTCAGAACATCTTCTTTTGCATTTTTTAAATTTTTTGCTCTAAAGAAACCAAAATCTTGTTTTAATATTTCCTGACATTTTAAAAAGTAAGTGTTTCAAACTGCTGAAAATAAAAAGCAAACATTTTGTACACCCCAATTTTGACTCAAAATTTCCACCAAATACATTTTTTTAAAAAGCCAAACATATTTTTGACTCAATCTAGAACTTTTTCTGCCTTTTTTTCTTTGTGTCAACAATATGAAAAATCCATTATCTACTCAGGTTACTAGAGCAGGTTCTCTTCTGTCACATAGGTGCACTTGCCTATGTGTTCTATGCTGCCTAACCATATTTGTATTAATGCTTTTTGGGAAAACCAGGGCAGCAGGCAGGCTTAATTAGCAATGGTGACAGCTCAATTAAAAGAAGCCTTCAACTACTATAAGTTGCTTTACCTATTTTGATATTTTAATTAGCTCTTGTCAGTAATTGCAGTGTTGCCTTTACAAGGAGAGTTTTCATTTCAGTTCACTCAGAAAAGGTGCCTCAGCTTTTCCAAATGGCTTCAACGAAGTTTTAATTGCTTTTCATTCTCTTTTAAATGTGTTCTACTGTGCTAAATAATAGCCGCAACATCTAAGGTCAGAGATTTTTGGGTTACATATGATATGTCTGACTTTACAAATTTACTTTGCTTTCAGCTACTTCATGTGGTAACATAGCAAATGGGAGAATAAAGCCACCTTTATTCTTCCAGAAAAGAAACAGAGTATTTGAATGTAATGCTGGCTATATAGCGGAAAATGACAACAGAATTGAGTGTACTGCTTTAGGATGGTCTCCTGTGCCCAGATGCATTCGTAAGTGAGCTTTAAATAAGGTTAATTTTCTCTTTATTGTCCTTCAAAGAGAGATACATCGCAGTTTAATAGCACAGGATGTACTACACTTAACCACTGTCCTTTGGCTGTGTGCTGCTTATTTACTTACTTTATGTACCCCAGTTTTGGAAGACAGCAGTTACAGGAGTGTAAAACCTTAAATAATCAGACCGGATCTTCTTCGGGGGGATAAGGCAAAACATCACATTTATTGACAATGTAACATTATCTAGCGTCTGCATATACTGTACTATACGCACACGTGCACACGCACACACGGACAAATATTCAAACCACCTCGTTGATGTTATAGTTACCACTCTGTTGCTCATATCTGGTCATTGGACTGGTGATTCAATGTGAGGAAATGGGGAGTCGGGCTGGTTCTCTAGGCTTGACAGGACAAGAACTGGAGATTCATGCAAGACACCCCATCTTTTATAGGAGTTTTCTTCCATTCAGTTCTATGAGTTGTGCTTCATCACCTCTTAATCAGTTATAACCACTTCATGTAACATCTGTTTATCTGGAAGTTGTATTTCATTGTCAACGTGTTGGTGCCTTTTCTCTTGTGTTGTTTCGAATTGTGTTATCTTTTTTTAGTTGGGGGTTCTTGCCCTTTAATTCCAAGGCCATCTATCTGTCCTGCACGGTTTCCCTTTTCCCGAGGGCCTATTGGATATTGTCTTGGTGCTCCCAACTCTTTAATTCCCACTTTGGTCATCTAGACACTGAGACAACCTTTCAGTTTTTCTCTCTCTTCAAACACTCACATTCCTTGCCCATTCACTCTTTCACTCCCTGTCCCCCAGGACTACATACTTGCTTCACATAGGCAGAAGGATAGAATTGGTTTTGTAAGGTGTACAATCAAATTACAACAACAACTCCTCGTAGTACAAATCTTTAGTTCTTTATGCTATCTCCTTCACATCCCAACCTGCTTTCTAGTTATTCCTCGGAGCAACAGTGTGCTCATATGGAATCGCAGGGATCCTTCTGATCTCTTTCTGCCTTGGCGTCACGTACAGATTCAGTCTGCCTGATGAATCTCAACCAAGAAACCTTTCCTTCGTGCTCACCAGAGAAGGAGGGCCAGCAGAGTTATAGTTCCTTAATTAATTATTAAACTCTATTCATGTAATCTCCCATGTATATGTACTACCCAGAGGCACTGAGACCTGATCTGGGGTGATGGGTATGACATATCTATTACAGGATATTATTACAAAACTCTATTGTCTACAAGAGGTACTCAGTCTATCCCCTCTTTCAGACATCTCAGCAATATACCAATGCCAAATCCCCGTGAAGCAACTCTGCACCATGGATCAGCTGTAACTGCAGATATTAAGGTGGAAAGGCAAACTCTTTACTGTTTTCTACTCTTCTCTCACCAAATGACCATTATCACAAAAAGTAAGAATTACATAGTCTCTTCAAAGACTGCACAATGCTCACAAGCTAAGAGCAAAATAACATGTAAGAAAAGATTTGCTGGCAGCCTCTGATATCTCTTGCCATAAGAATGTATAGCCTGCAAGTTCCACCTCAGTGATGGCTAGAAGGACACAGTCAGTCAGCATCCCACAATGTCAGGAGAGAGGACAAGGGTGATTGATGCCTGTGGAAGGTGGGGCACGGGGTGACTGGCACAAGCATCAGTCCCCCCTGTCTCCCTTCCTGCCACAGGCACCAGTGCTAGCTACTATGGTGGTACAATATGACTTACACAATACCGTGTATTCCTGTATATTATCTACAATCTTATTTGTGGTGGTGTTGTTCTGATTTTGTTCAGCAATACAGTGCGGAAGGATAGCAAATGGGAAAATAATGGATGAAGATAAACAAAACACAATCTTTCAGTGTAATCATGGATATAAGTCTGAAGGGGGAATTAATGAAACTACCTGTACCTCTGAAGGCTGGTCTCCAGTACCTAAATGTATTGGTAAGAAAGCTTCCACTAGCTTCCCTGCCTCCCCCTCAAACACATTGGCTGCATCTACACTAGCAAGTAAGTTCCAAAAAAGCCAGGCCTTTTTCAAAAGAAACAAACACAAAAAAAAAAAAGAAAAAAGAAACAAACAAAAAAAACCAAACAAAGCTGGGGAGAATCTACACACAAAATGCATTCTTTCAAAATTAAATCGGACGAATGCAGCTCTCTTTCCGACAGCCCTCTTCTTCTCCCAGATGAGGCAGAATGCCTTTTGCTGAAAGATTCTTTTGGAAAAAAATATGTGTAGATGCCCCAGGGGCCCTTTTTTAAAAGAGAGGTCCTTGTGCTGCTGGATTTTTTTGATCCCTGGCCCGGTCTTTCAAAAGAGAGGGGGCCGTGTGGCTGCTCTTTTTCGAAAGAGCAGATTGATTTTTGATCCACTTTCTGTGTGTGAATGTGCTCCTTTGAAAGCAGTTTTTTCAGAAGGGATCTTCCAGGACAGCTTCTTTTGAAGGATGGCTGTAGTGTAGACATAGCCATTGTGTTGATTTGAAAAACCACTAAGTATTTTAATAATCAATCAGCTCTATAAATAAGGTGGTATATACTGCATTGTTAGAACAGATGCCAACTCTCCAGTTTGGTTATACAGAACAAAGTAAAATTTCTTGCAGTACCTAAAATAAGGGAAGAGCAGATGCTTATTACTTTTTTTAAGTGCCAATACACACAATTTCAACAGAAAGAATAGATTATAACAATAAGGTATTTCTTACTGCATAGCTATTCTTCATTGTTTAGCTAAATATCAGTCTGCTGCTTGTGCTGCCTCTGCAGGTAATTTTTCTGTGATTTTGTGACATCTGCTAACCAGTGCTTTGCAAGACATTCCTTCACAAATGGACAAGCCACACCACCACACACGTTGATATCCTTTCACTGACACTACTCCATACTTGAGAAGTAGACTGATAGGTTTATACTTGCCTTTTTGATAAACTGAGGCCAGAAAGAATCTGGAATTAACAAGGGTGTGATAACGGGTTTCTGAAAAAGCATAGTTGATCTTTTAGCCTGAAAAACCTGTGACGTGCTTTACAAGTATCAGAAGTACTGAAATGCTATCCTGCTCCCTCCCCACAAAAAGGGAGTCTAGAAAGTTGTTCTGGATCAACATTAGTTCTGAGGATGATTTACTGTCTCTGAAAGTTTATGCCAAAACATGAAGAGGAAGGAGGGTGTGCTGCCTAACTAAAATACAGCTGCTATTCGTTTGGAACTTGGTCCTGTACTCACTGAAGACAGCAACAAAGCTCTCCCTTAGTTTAATAATAGCTGAGTAAATGAAAGTGTGAGGGTGGGAAAAGCTTTTAAGAAATACGAGCTATAATCTAAGATAATGGGGTAAAGTTATGCAAATTAAATCACCGTACCCTAATTTACCCTGGTTATTTAGGCCTCCTTCAACAACTATTCTTATCCCTTAATGATGTATTGTCTTTAAGGTCAAGACACTAATAACAGACAGAATCAATATGAGTTTACTTTTATTAATTCACTGGACTTCTTTTATGATGGCCATCAATTAAAGGAATGTTCAAACACAAGAAAGGAATGAGAGAAGCAGTGTTTCCTCAAGTTCCATCAAGTATTCATGAAGCTTTCATGTGTCACCTTTATTGTCATCAACTTTGATGATGGAAATAGCCCCAAGTTAATTACATGTTTTTTTCCAGCCCCATAGAACCCACTTTAGATCATAAGCACATCGTGTTTCTACAGCATTAGCCACAATATGAAAGATAGTTTTAATCCAAAGAATTTAACACCTAAAAATTAATGCAATACTATTGCTTCTTCAATTCTGTTGCTCATTGACCACCTCCAGTCATGGATTAACAGACGTGTGTTTTGCAGTTCAAGAGTGTCCACATCCACCTGACGTTGATTTGGCAGAAATTGTCGGTGAAGAGAAAACAGAATATAGGGAAGGTGATGGTGTGCAATACAGGTGCTATCCTGGGTACACTCTGTCAGGACCTGAAAGGATAACATGCAGTGGAGAAAAATGGACAGCTCCGCCGAAGTGCTTGGGTAGGATAATGTTTTAGTTCTTCAGTCAATGGACAAAAACTGGTGGGGCGTAACTATCTTTTCTTGTCTCATAATATTTAATGATGGCTACTACTCTAGGGATGGCTATTAAATGTTTCCTTTGCTCTCATAGTTTCTGAGCCTACTCACATACAATGCAATGGCAAAATGTCCATTGTTTTCACTGGTATCAAGTCCAAAATGACCCATGTTGGAGCATAATACACTATTTATTTTTAAGTTAGAGCAGAATAATAATCAGAATTGTTTACTTGATACATACTAAATGGCAAATTAGCAGGTAGGACTGTATAGCTAGAATCAGTATCCTATTGGCTTTGATTATCAGTACTTTATATGACAGTAGCTTTCATACATATTTAACAATGGCAAGTTATTGTCTTCGTTACAAAAATGGAGAAACTGTGGCAACAAAATTCAGAAAATTGCCAAGACCATACAGAGAGTTAACAGCAGCTGCAGGACTAGAAAAGAGGTGTTCTGATTTTCAGTTCCCTGACCTAACAAACAAGACAAATCACATCTGAAAGTAGTCCATTTTTTAATTTGCTACACCCGTTCATTCTCTACATTGGAAACAAAAAAGGTAAAGGAACCCTAGAAGTATGGAATCTACAGTATTGCATTTGTGTGGGAGATATTTAAACTTTTAAATGACTTTTCGTGTTGTTCTTTTTTATCTAAAGCACCATGTATTATTACAAGGAAACAGCTGGAAACAAACAAATTGCTTCTGTCTAATGGCCGAAGACGTACGATCTTGATCCAAAGTAACCGAGCAGCCCAATTTCTTTGTGGTGAACGTTCTGACCTTAAAGTCCCCTACCACATCAAGTGTGTGGATGGGCACATGGCTCTACCCACTTGTATATCTGGTAAATAGACTTAGTTCTGAATCAGTTCTTTTTTCTCAAATACATTTGAGCAACAAGGAGGAGTGCCTATGTGTTGTGAGTTAATGTTGGTTCTTGGCTGACTTAAGCAAATCAGCCTTCCGTTCAGCTTGATTTAGGAACTGGCAATTCAGGATTTTGAGAAAATCATCCTATTCATTTTTTTCTATTTAATTAACAAGATACGTTTAAAATTTCTGGCCCCACTCGTGCTAGAGCAGGGAAAGAGTGAAATACGCAAACACGGACAGTGAACATACTTCCTTCAGAAACATACCTGTTTTGTCTTACAGAGACAAAATGCTTTACCTCTTAAACCTCTCTAGTTCGGAACTCTGAGGACATGACCAGTGCTGACCCAGAGAATTTGCCAAACCACAGGAAGCCAATATTACCAACCCTTCCACTGCATACTGAGCTCTTCGAATACATGAAGGGGCAGGGCTTTTTTGTGGCGGTACTAAGTACGGGCACCTCCACACCAGTGCTCCCCTCTAGCTGGCGATCTCCCAGCTGGGGCTGCTGGCAGGGCTCTGTGTCCCAGCTGGCACCCAGCTGTGGGGCTGCAGGGTTCCCCCTGCCCTCCAGGCTGGAGTTCCCATGGCTGGGGTTGCTGGGGGAGCTCCCTGCTCCAGATGGATCCCATTAGCAGGGCTGCTGGAGCCCCTGCTGGCTCTGCGGCAATGTGGGTCTGGAGCTGGAGCCGTTGCCCCTGCGTCCTGCAGCAATTTCAGAGCCAGACCGCCAGCTGTGGGAACCCCAACCAGGTGATGGGGGACCGTACCAGCCCCACTGGCTGAGAGCTAAAGCCCCGCTGGCAGACCCAGACACAGGAACCCTGGTAGGGGTAAGGGGAACTGGCTGAGTACCAGCTCCTCTTTTTTTTTAAACCAAAAAACCACTGTGTACAGGAAATTAGAGCTAAATAACAGCACAGAACGCTGAAAGCCAGTACTGGTGGCTATAACCAGCATCTATGGCGCCACAGGAACCTGGCCACACCCACGATAAGTGGTCATACAACTAACTAAAATCATGGTGGATCACGGATGCTGCCGGAGCAGAGGGTGCCAGATTAGAGAGGCGCAACCTGTATCTAATTAAGAGAAGGGCGGGGAGAGGGGTCTGAAAGGGAGGGAAATCATTTCAAAACTAATTCAATGATCCAGGTCTGAATTCCATAGAAAAAGTGTGTGTCTTTTCAATGCATCTTATGCTGTGATTTCCAAAATAAAGGATGTTGTGACCATATAACGTTGCATAAATGTGTATCAGAGGAACATTTAGGATCTTGTTTAGATGTATACCGGTATTAATCTTGGCCCAGGACTAAACTATTGATTTCAGTGAGAGCTGATTTAGACCTCAGAAGCCAAAGCTTCAGAGCATTGTGACAAGTAAATACTGCAGCTATCAATATACAGAATAGCAAAACCAAACAGATTTGTATTTGTGCATTGAAACTACCAATATTTTCATTTAGGTACAGAGAAAAAGTGTGGTCGTCCACCTGTTATCGAGAATGGAGACATAACTACTTTCTCCCTAAAACAATATGCATTTGGCTCTTCTGTAGAATACAGATGCCAGCACTACTATGTAATGGAAGGAGACCGGAAATCATTCTGTTATAATGGAATTTGGACGAATGCACCAGTTTGTTTAGGTAAGAGAAATATTCACTTGTTAAAGATGTTTTCAGTTTATAACAACATTTTATAAAACATCATCTCTTCACATTATGATGTCATTTATTTTTAATTTTATGGAGATTTATTTTCAACGTTGTCACTGCACTTTTTTTTTAAGCTCTAAGTGACTGATGTAGATTTAACGATGTATTTAAGTAGAGTTTGGGAAAATATTTCCATGAAAATGTATACAAACTACTCTCCTCATTCTTCATTTCATTATGTTCCAATGGTAGTTTTCAAACCAGATCTATGACTAACAAACCAGCTGAAAGGAAAGGACAGAATGATGTTATCTGTTTCGAATCATATTTCCTCCTACACATAGCTAAGTGCCAGCACATTATATAATCAGGTATCCAGCATCAAGGTAGCAAGCTGCCTCTCTAACTAGCCTAACGTTCACAGCTGGCTATACATTTGATTTTGATAGGCAATGTCGTAGTTCTAGCAGCATGAAGAATCAAGCTGACCAAAGGAAATAATTAAATAAATAAATACACCTGCAAGAATGTGTCATAGCCTCATGAATTAGAGTGGAACAAGTAAAAGGAATTAGGAACATTTACAATGAGCAGGAAGGAAGACATAGCACACCATATTTAAAAGCTCAACCCCCAGAAGAGTGTGTTGGGAAAAAAAGAACCTATAAGAGGCCACATTCACACTATCAGAATTAGTAAGGGTCAGGTTGTCGTGAAGTGTGAGTATTACAATCACAGCGCTCCAGAAGGGATAAACTGTAGCTACGAAGTTTTCAGCAGCTCCAAGTTCCCCACTTTCCATGAGTCAAAAAAAATATTGATTTCCTACAGTAGTAGGATCAGGAATGGGGACGTAAGAAGTTACTTTCCACAAAGCTAAGAAGTGACAGGGTCTGGAGACACCTGAGACAGCTGTCATGCTACCTTAGCCAACAGGAACAAGAGCAGTGCTGTTTTGTGTCAGTACTTGCCAGTACTCAGTATTGGCAATTTGGCAGCTTCAGACATGGGATTAGCTGGGGTGGCGGGGGCAGGTGGGGAGCCAGATGCGTACCAGCTCATCTTTTTTTTTCAAAAAAGGCATTGAACAAGAATATTGATGAGAGTCAGGGACTGGTGTGGAATGTGTGTGGGGGGCGGGGGCGGAATGAGGGAGGAGATGCTATGGAAGGGAGACCAAGAAAGGGGTTTGTATTGGAGATACAGATGGGGGAGGCTAGCCCATCATGGGAGGATGGCAAATGTGGATCAGCATGAAGTGGGGGAAGGGATGAAAAAGGAATGACTGAGGTTACAGAGGAACCTCTATAATAGCTCAAGCCCTTCATCTTGGAACAGTGTAATTCCAAGTTCGCATTGTTTGTCTTCTCAAAACCACCACATACAGGAGAAAACAAGAAAAAAAGAACATTGCCGTAGTTACTTGCCTTTTTTAAAAATTGGCAGCTTCCCTCATTTTTCCTCTTTCCGAAACATGTCTCTCCTCAGCCCCTCCTCAACTGCTGTCACCACCTCCTCTGCCTCCCTGGGGATTCCACATGGCTCTGTCCATCAAAGGCTGCCTAAATTACCTCAGATTAGTCATCGCAGAATCACCCGCTAACTGGAAAGAGCACTTGTAGCTGCCTGCCCACAACCCAGTTCAATGGGCTTGACATCTCACAGGACACTAAAGAGCCCCTAAAAAAACCCCTGCTACCTCAGAGCTTGGTTTAGAGAAGTCAACATTATGTTTTTCAACTAAATGGTACTGGAAAAGGTTCTAATTTCCATTTTATGCTAAGTGAAGGTACCAAGGGCATGTCTATACTTATCCGAAGGACGGCCTTCTGGAGCTTGATCTTCCAGGGTTCGATTTAGCATGCCTAGTAGAAACACACTAAATCGAATTGTGAGGACAGCCACATTGACTCTGGTACTCCTTGCAAGGAGTAAGGGAAGTCAATGGGAAAGTTTGTCCTGTCAGCCTCCCACAGTAGGGGTGTGCCAGAAGTTCAACTTATGATACATTAACTCCACCTATGTAATTCTCATAGATGGAGTTATGTATTTTAGGCTGAATTTCTTTTTTAGAGTGGACCTGCCCTAAATTCATTGTAGGTAGGAAACATTCCATTAGTTTCATGCTTTTATTTTCTAACTGCTTCATCACGAAAAGGAATGTTACGCTTTTCTTACAAATGGTCTAAAACCAGTGACATTAGCCATTAATTTAAGATAATCATCTCCAGCAGGAGACTTTCAGGAGGAGACACAAAACTATTTGCTATCTTGTAGGACTAAGTTCCACACTTGGAATCATATTTACATCAGATATGGAAGTCAATGAGCTTCAGTAAGAATTACACAGGGCAAAATGGGCTTTAATTATTAGATCATGGGATCACCTTCAGTTTCAAGGTCGGATTTTTCTATTTAGATGTGTATAACATTTAAATAATATTTCTTCTTTTCTTGCAGACCCCTGTGTCATCACACAAGAGGATATGAGATCACACAACATAGAGCTAAAGTGGGTTTCAACTCAGAAACTGTACGTGTCACATGGAGAGTTTGTAGAGTTTAAATGTAGATCCAATTTCTCTCCAAAATCTTCAGATAATTATAGAGTGCAGTGCACTGCTGGCCAAATATCTTATCCCCAATGCTCTTAGAAAAGCGTGGCTGAAGGCGTGTTTACCATGTATAAATTAAAAATGCACTTTGTTATTCTGCCTATTAGTTGTTTCTCTGAAATGAATTCCCAGGGTTTTATCATTCAGACAAAAATTACCACCATATGGCAATCACTCCAGGAAAGGTATAACAATTAATTTATTTTAACTAATGCTACAGCAACACTTATGGGCGTGCAACTTTTTAGGAATAATGCTTCCAGAAATAATCACAGACAAGATGATGACGGGCATAAGTAATCCTCAAATAAATGAAAGAAAAGAATATAAAACTTTAGCAGCCTCTTAGCAAAGAAAACAAAATTGGGGTTTCTGCTCTTTTTGCTTGTTTATAATGTCTAATGGCAAACTAAAAAGAGGGAGATTTTTCCTTCTTGCATATTGCGCTAGAAAGTGAGACCTTGTTTTGGGTATGTCTACACTTCACCAGAAATCGACCCAGCAGGGATCAATCCACCAGGTGTTGATTGCTTGCATCATTGAAGATGCAAGAAATCAGTCTCTGAATGCACTTCCATCAAAGAGGGTACTCCTGTGAAATGAGAAGAGTATCCAGGGGTGACGGAAGAACAGTCCACGTTGACCTTACTGTATGGAAGACACTGCAGTAGGTATGTCAAGTCCAGCTACACAATTGCATAGCTGAACTAGACCCGTGGGAAAGATAAGTGTAGACAAGGCCCTAGACTGGAAAATAAAGACAACTGGAGAATGAATGCCATTGTGACATCACTGAAATTAAGTACAAATTAAGGAACTGAGATGGGATGTGATTGTTGATCAGAGTGTAAAACTGTTTTGTTTTTGTTAACTGTTTAATATTTCAATTACCGGGATTTTGAATGAAAGGTCATCTCATGCCTCTACAATTAAGTGTATTAGAGTGTACTCTAAACATGCTCTGATTCCTCACAGTGATTCTCCAGTAAAATTAGGGAGGCCCACTGTAGGGTGCGAGAAGATTTTGTAAAGGTCTCCTGAGAGCAGGTCGACCCCTCTGTGAACCCTTAGCAGCATCCTATACAGAAGCATGCTGCCAATCCTTCAAGGCTACCAAAACCAGGCTGTGCAAGGTGAAAAGCTGCAAAACAACTCCTCCTGCCCCACAACACCTGCGAAACAAGCGGTGCTTGCCAAGACTCCAAGGCTACGCTGGCAATAGGCCAGTAGAGATAGTGATAAGGAATGCATAGGCAATTTTAGGCAATCTTATGTTAATGAGCTCAGCTTTATCAGCTCGTGTTAGGAGGCCTGTTACAGAGCCTCTCCCCGAGTGAAGCTCTGACGTGTCGGGTCTTCCCCCACTGGTGACGGCGGCGTCTCCGGGGCTTCCGTCGTGGGTGTCACACGCTTTCAATAAACCAAATATAGCACTCGCCTTCTGAGTGCAGCCTCGTCTCTGGGGAACCCGAGCCTGGTTGGCTACACCCACATGCCTGATATTTCTAAGGTAGAAAAAAAACAAAAACAATTGAAAAGCTTTGTAAGCAAGAAGCATCCTGTCAGGACTTTTTGCTACTTTATAAAGAACCAAAGCAGACATAAGTATCACCTCTAAAGAACATGTTTTCTGTCCTGTCATACATTCACTGGAATCTTCTAAACCCTACTTAGCTTTCACCAGCGATTGTCCTGATTTCTCAGGAGTAGTGATGACCTCTCTGAAGTGGACCCTGACCCTAATTCTGTCAAACTTCTGTTGCTTGGGGCAGATTCTCCTTTCACCAGAAGTAAATAAAACCTATCCTTACTCCCACTGGCCCGTCCACTACAGACTGCATAGCTATATATGCCAAACGTGGCAAGTAAGCAGACAAACAAACCTTACATGTGAGAAATCATCAACTGGAAGTCCAAATGACTAGAGTATCCTTCCTGTCAAATATACATTGAATTTGCATCCTTATCTCTTTCCATTCAAGAAACACAAACATCTGTCATACCTATACTGTGGTGCCTATTGGCTCAGAAAGTTGGTTCTTCTCACTAAGAGTAGAACTTTGACAAACAGTGACGACATCATGTAGATGTTGCTAAAGTTGTGCTGCACTCTCAGGATATTTTGTGTTCTGAAAGCCCCGGGTCAAATTATAAATGATAATCTCAACCTCCATTTTTAGAAAAATGAATTTTAGTTCTTGTGGGGCAGTAAAAACATAACCTGTGTGTTTCTGAAAGAATCAAAATCTGAAAGGCTAACACAAAAGAATCCCACGCTATCCTTGTAAAATCATGATTTTAAGCCAAATTTCATGAACTCAGTGTTTGAGGTGGGTAATCTACTAAAGGATGTTCTCACAAATATATTACCAAGAAATAGAAGGCCCAGTTTTAGTTTTTACCTAGAAATACAATGTATTATTTTCAAATGACATAATTGTGGCTGCTATTGTTCCATATTGTATTTCATATGGGAATAAATTTTAATCTCATGAATGTATATGTTCATTTTTTATGGCTTTTTATGAGGAAAGCCAGAGCCAAAGAAGATAAGAAGATGAAAATTAGCGTAGTTTCATTGACCACGTCAATTTACATTTACCTCTCATCAAGACCACTGTCTGGATCCAAAATATCCGAATTCCGAGAAGCAGGATCAGAGATTTGGTTGGACCCTTTGACAAGATCAAGCCAGCTGGAGAGTATAAATTTTGATCCAGATCTGAATGTTCATGGAGTCTGAATCTGAGTGGTTTGGCTTGAGCTAATATCTACCAAGAAAAAAAAGTTACAGGACGTACAGCAAACTCACAACACACCTGTGTGTAGTATCGGTTGTGCCTCCCATGTCTGGCACCCTCAGGTCCTGACGTGTCCCAAACCAGCATATTTGCTACATCAGGGTGATGTCTACACTTGGGGAAAAACTTTTAAATGGCCATTCTAATGGCCAAATCAGAGAACACTAATGAGGCACTGAAATGAATATTCATCACCTTAGCAGCACGCTGGCGACCGCGACACTTTCGCTCGGGTGCAGCTTGTCTACACGGGGGCCCTTTTCAAATGGACCCTGCAAACACTGAAATCCCCTTATTCCTATCAGCTGTAGATGAGCCATGTGTGAGTGAAACGCAGCACTTCCAAAGTGTTGCGGCCGACAGCATGCTAATCAGGCGCTGAATAGTTGTTTTAGAGACTCATTAGTATTCTCTGATTTGGCCATTAGCATGGCCATTTTGAAGTTTTTCCCAAGTGTAGACAAGGCCCAGGAAAGGTCAATGCTAGCTCTTCTGCAGCAGGAGGCTCAGCTTTAACTGAACAGGGCAAGTGAAGGGTGCTTGAGGGAAGAGACGAGGTGGATGAGGAGCCCTGAAACCAGGGGCTAGGAGCACAACCCCTCAGGAGTGCAACAGGTCCTTTGGCCACTGGGTTGTGCTCCTGGCCTTAGTCCTCAGGCGCATGGCTGAGTTCCTGGCCCCGAGAATTCTGCAGCCCCCTGCTTCTTCCCACGAGAAGCCCCTTCTCCTCCGTCACCCACTCTGAGCTTGAAGGTTACAAATGAGCTATTTGGGGTGCTTCAGAAGTTGTTGAAGGGTGGGCCAATATGTCTTACAAAGTCTAGATATACTGCATCTACCCCTGCTTTATTATTTGTTCCATTTTCTTTCCTGGTACAGAAGTTAAGATGGCTAATCTGTAAGTGGCTGGATTGTCCTTATATCCCTTTATATAAAAGGTAATATGTTGTTCTTTTCCAGTCTTCTTGAATCTCTCCTGTTGTCCATGACTTTTCAAAGGTAATACTCATCTCCTAATAATCAAGAAAATATGGTGGGGGTGGGAAGACTGGAATATGACACATATTTGAAGATAACCCCAAACCCCACCTCTTTTCCCCTATTTTCCAGCCAATGCCTTCCAGTTTGTACTGTAATCCTGGCCTCCAAAGCACTTGCAACCCCTCCAACTAGGAGTCATCTGCAAAATTTGCTTGTGTATTGTCTATGCCATTATGGAAGTCATTGATGAAGATATTGAATAGATTAGTGTATCTGAGCTGGGATGGGCTCTGGGGATGAAGAGCAGAGCCAAGCACAGAAACAGTCAAATTGAGCCAGGCTTGGCCCTGGGTCGGGGGTGGAGGTGGTGGTGGTGGAGAGAGAACATTCTAGTTGAGCTGGGCTGCACCCTGGCGTGCATCACAATCAAGCTGAGCCAGGCCAAGCCTTGTGGTTAGATAGAGAAAAATGAAGCTGAGGCAGGTCAAGCGCAGAAGGTGGGGAGAGAACAATGAAGCTCAGCCAGGGTGGGCCCTGGGGACAGAGAAAGAACAGTCTATCTGAGCTGGGCCAGGATATGCTGCTGCCCTCTTCCTTAGGACTGTGTGGCACTATGTCCATAGGCTATATGGCTGACTTGTCCCGCAGGGGGATGTGGCCCAAACCCTGGAGTCAATAGCTGCCCTCTCAGCTGAGGCTCTGTAGCCTAACGGCAAAGTCCGCAGAGGTGTGGTTTAATAGCTGTAGGTGGTTGGGGCTCCATCTGGGGGTGATGGCCAGGGTAGTGAGACTGAGACTCAGCCTACTCCCTCAGTGCCAGACCAGGGCCCTGGCAGAAAGGACTACACTCCCTCAGCAGGGCCACTACAGAAACATGCTGATTTAGCTTTCAATTCCAGAACACTACCAATGTATCATGTCACTGGGCTGCTTCCTGCCCTGTCTCCCCATGCAGCCACTGGGGCTTTTGTGGTCACTGGGTTCTTCAGCCTGTGCAGTTCAACAGCTATGCTCTGTGTTGGTTCTCTTCGGTTGGCTGGGTATCTGCTTGGGCCCAGGGGGACCTCATCTCCACAATCTGGGGGTTCTACAGCTCTTCGGCTGGTGCCAACAATGTGTTCGCTGCTTCCAAGAATCCTTCCGTGGTAAGGTTGGCAACTTGTTAATTCTGGAAAAACACAAACACCCTTGCCCGATCCCAAAGTCCACACCCTGCTGAAGTGCAGCCACCACTCACTCCACTCCCCTCCCCATCACCTGCTCTCCCCATCCTTGCCTACATGCTCATTGTTACTGTAAGGCCCCTGCATGCATAGCTATTGTTTGACAGGTGTATTATGCCGCGTTCAGGTTTTATTTGTAACTGGGCACCTGAACTGGCAGGCAAAGAGTCAAAAAGAATATTTAAAAATGACATTTCACAAAGGATTTTATGATTCTTTCATTCCCCTTATCCCAATCTGCTCCAGGGGATTTGTTCACTGAAGATATTATAATATTATGTGAGGAATTAACACCATGTATTATTATAGAGACAACGGGTCCTACACTCTCCTGAAACCCAAATATAAATCCATAGAGCACAGCCACAGAACTGGAGTTGCCCGAATACCTAAATAATTAAATCTGTAGAAGCTCCCACACCTACCACAGATAGACACAAGTATTCATGTGTGCACATGTAGCACACATTAACACATACACAGAAAGACAAGGCATTTAGAATACAGGTGGACAATGGTGCCAAGAAATTCACAATATACTGGCTTGTCTGCAATTACTGGTAAACAACATTCATTATTTAGAAATAGAACAGTTCTATTTAGAGTTACCGCCTCTTAAAAAATATGTCCTGAAATGATTATACACATACTTTATGTCATCAAGGGGTTTCTAGTCTACAAGCCAGTAAAAGAAATAAGTCTTAGGGTTAGGTTGCGGATTTTATTTACACAGCTCTACGAAAGGCAGCAATACACACACCTTGCTAACACAAACCATGCAATCAGCAGAGCCAACAGTCATTGTGGACCTTAGGGCAATGTGGGGGGGGGGCCTGCAGAGGAACCCCAGCTCTGTGTCCCTGGAGGAGGCCCAGCCAAAATGGAAGGGTTGGGGGTCAAAGGCAGTCAGCCCTTTATGTCACCCAAACTGTGGCCCTCTTCCAGCAATTTCAAGGAGCTTTGGGGTCTGCACAGTGGCAGAAACCTTTGGCCAGCCCAGCTCTGTGAACTGCCTTCTAGGAGGAGCCCCAGGACAGTCACATCACACCTCACCTCCCTTCCTCAACCTGCTTGCTGGAGAAAAGCACAGCTGCCTCTCCTGACTGAAAGATGCGTTTGATGTGCACTATGCAGGTCAAGGGCCCACTAACCCTGCCTGGGGCATATCAAAAACATCTTGTGATCAGAGAGGCATTCGCCTTCCCCAGCACAGACAGAGCTACTGCAGCAGCAGCCCGGGCCTCTGGGCCCCTTCATATTTTCTGGCCCTCTGGGCAATTGGTAGTTCTGCCTAGTCCAAAAGTTACAGGAAAGGTTACATTCCAGTGTGCTCATGTGTCATGCTCTTGCTGTGGGGCTGGATGAAGAACTGCTCCCAAAGATAGACAATAACTAAGGGCTGATTTTTTTTAAGATGACATTTGGACTTAATTAAATAGAATACAGTTCTTTATGATTCCATGTGTTATGATTATAATGCTAATTAAATGCTGGGAGTAGCTAAAATCCATGAGCATTCTACAGATTCTTACCTACTAGCTGGTCTGGTTTCCAATGAACATTTGCATTTGACAGCATTTGAATCATGAGAGCTAATGGAAATATCTTTTGTTGAAGAGATGAAAAGAAAATTTGAACATCAAGGAGTAAAAGCAATGACGTGTGAAAATGGGAAGTGTCAGTCGCCACCTTGCTGTGTTGGTCAGTGTGGGCTTTTGTTTGCATTTATTTAATTAGATCAGGCAGAGAAAATACATAAAGAACATCCTGGTCATATGTTTGAGTTGGCTGGTGTGCAAGGAGCCAAAAAACATTCGGGCTACTGTTTTATTACAAGCCTTATAATCAGTCCTAGCAATAATACATTTATGCATGCATCTGATACAGTTCCCCCATATGAAGATTTACAACACTAGGCAGTAGGTCATGACCTCTGTTTTCCCTATGCTTTGAGGCATCCCCCGGTCTGAGCAGTTCAGCTTCTTTGAGTTGTTGCTGCAAGCAAAGGATGTAGGGGCACCTTGCTTATTCCCTCCCAATGCTTAAGTCTCATTTGCTTATACAGATAGTTTAACTTTGTTGTTGAAGTGTATGATGAACTATGCATTGTATATAGTTATTCTAACTTCCTATTCACTAACCTAAATTACTCTAACTCTGTATCTATGCAGTTTCTCATAAGCTGTTTACACTTTCTGTAGCTAATGGTTTTTTTGGCTGGTAAACTTTTAAACTTATTTTCCTGGAAATTTCCAGCACACCATGTTGTTTTCATTTCTTGTGGTCATGCTCGGCCTAACCCGTTTAAGCAGAGGAAGCCATATTTCTACACACATGCTTTGTGACTGATCTGCGTGCACGTGGGGCACCAGGCCAATGCTTTAGAAACTAGAATCTAAAGGTTTATGTAGAAATAAAGAAGGGGTCAGAGTTAAAGGAATCAAATTACATAAACCAGTATCAAAGTTCTTGGTGCAGGTTTGTAGCAGAGAGGGAATAATTTGCTGTTTGAAATTCAGCTTCTGTTAGCATAGGTCATCAGTCCTTTCAAGCATCATTTCATAGTAGAGGTCCTCCAGAGGTGACGAGCTGGGTTGACCATAACCAAATAAAGGAAACTTCAGAGGCCTTTTTATATCCTTGGCCATGTGGAGGGAATTCTATTTTTCTTGCTGTGTATGTATGTATGTCCTTTGATGGAGTTTTTCACATCAGAAAGTTACCTGTCTGGTCATGAGTCAGGCCTGGTCTATGCTAGAAGATTAGTAGACTTTAGGTGATTTAGGTTGAATTTCTAAGGAATCAGTCCATACTACAAGGTCCATTCCTTAGGCTTTATGGGCTCCTAAAGCGGACTTTTGTACTCCTGCGTTTCCCGAGGGCCAAGGCTATGCAAGTCCCTACCTTTCGGAAGGGACATGCTAATGAGCAACTTTGGCAGATACTAATGAGGACCTGTCATGAATATGCAGTGCCTCATTAGCATAATGGTGGCTGCACGCATTTCAAAGTGCCGCTTTCAAAACATACTGCCCATGTAGAAGGTGGCCTTTTGAAAGGACCCCCCAGACTTCGATAGCCCCTTCTTCCCATTTGGTTTTGGAAAGAAGGGGCTTCTGAAGTCCAGGGGTCCTTTTGAAAGGCCACTGTCTACACCGGCGGTGTGCGTTTCAAAAGTCACTCTTTCAAAACACATGCAGACACCATTATGCTAATAAGTTGCTGCATATTCATGGTAGCACCTCATTAGCATCTGCTGAAGTGGCTCATGAGCATGCCCCCTCTAAAAGGTGGGGGCTAGTGTAGCCATGGCGGAGAAGTAACACCAAATTTAACCTGGCATGGTCAACGTTAGGGTAGTGCAGGTGGAATGAAAGTTGACATACTTGGCCTCCTAGATGTGTCCCACAGTGTCCCATGGGACCATTCTGGCCACAAGTTTCAGCTCTGCTGGTCTCCAGGGCCGTTTCTACACAAACAGTACAAAATATGCTAATGAGGCATGGATGCAAATTCCCTGTGCCTCATTAGCATAAGATCATGTGATTTGGAGTCCAGAAGATGTTCCTCTGGACTCCAAAATGCCATTTAGAAGTGTGGCCCCCGGGGGGGGGAGGGTCTTCCAGAAGGAAGTCCTTCTTCCAGAGGCCCCTTCTTCCTGAAAATTTTTGCTTCTGGACGCGGCTACATGGGGGTCCTCTTTGAAAGGACCCTGCACATTTTGAAATCCCCTTATTCCATTCCACTCATTTCAGTGCCTCATGAGTAATCTTCAAAATGGCCAAGGGTGGCCACAGCTGATGTGTATCACAGAGCGCCTGGTGCTGTGTGCTTTTTGGCCTTGTTACTTATCAACCCTATCTCTTGCTGTATTGCTGTGAGCAGAATCTACCTACCTCATTCGGTACTGCAGGAACAGCAGGCTGTTCAAAAGAAGAAAAGAGAACTGGAAGCATGTTACCTCCAGGAGAAGAAAACCAATTCAGGTCTCTCCAATTCCAGTGGAGTTAAGCAACCGCTCTCAGCCTCTGCACAGGCGATATGGTGGAGACAGCTGGGGCAGATACCTCACAGGGAATGGATCAAAGAAGACCCCAAAAATTGTAAGACATGGGATGTACAGTCCTAGAGATATGTGTTCTATGACCACCACCCCTAAGAGAAGAAGACGGGTGGTGGTGGTTGGGGACTCCCTCCTCAGAGGGACAGAGTCATCCATCTGCTGTCCAGACCTAGCATCCCGGCAAGTTTGTTGCTTGCCAGGATCTAGAATTGGGATGTTACAGAATCTCTTCCAAAAAATTTATCAAACCTACAGACTATTACCCCTTCCTACTTTTCCACGTAGGAACTAACGACACAACCAAGAGCGACTTTGAGGAGATCACTGCGAATTACGTAAACTTAGAAAGAAAGATCAAGGAATATGGAGCACAAGAGGTGTTCTCGCCATCCTCCCTGTAGAAGGAAAGGGTACAGGTAGGGATCGTCAAATCACCGAGGTAAATGTGTGGGTGCTTACTCACAGAGTAGTATTTGGTTTCTTCAAACATGGGATTCTGTTTCATGAACAAAGACTGCTAGGAAGAGATGGGATCCACCAAACAAAGAGAGGAAAGAACATTTTTGTGGGCAGGCTTGAAAAGCTAGAGAGAAGGGCTTTAAAGTAGGCTCGTCAGGGTACGGTGTGCCAAGTCCTGAGGTAAGTAGGGAAGGAGTAAGGAACAGCAAAGTAGGATTCCTGGGGGAATAGGAGAAAATGGGCCAATCAGCCACTTCTCTATGGTGCGTGTACACAAATGCAAGAAACCTGGGAAACAAACAGAGAGAATGACAGGCTCTGTCACAGTCAAAGTAGTACGAGGTGGTTGGAATAATGGGAACTTGGTGTGATGATTTGCATAACTGGAGCAGGGTCATGCAAGAGTATAAACGGTTTAGTAAGGACAGGCAGGGGAGAAAAGGAGGAGGAGTTATGCTCTGTGCGAGGGAGCAGTATGGTTGCTCAGGGCTCCAGTATAAGGAGGAAGAAAAGCCAGATGAGTGTCTTTGGGTTAAGCTTAGAGGCTGAAGCAACAGTGGTGATGTTGTAGTTGGTGTCTGCTATAGACCACCAGATCAGGGAGATGAGGTAGCTGCGGATTACTTCAGACAGCTACAAGAAGCTTCCAGACCACAGGCCCTGGTTCTCATGGGAGACTTTAATCATCCAGACATTTGTTGGGAGACCAATACAGCAGCACTCAGACAATCCAGGAAGGTTTTGGAGAATGGTGGGGATAACTTCTCGGTACAAGTACTGTTGGAACGACCAGGGGCTGTGCACAACTTGACCTGCTGCTGACCAACAGGGAAGAACTAGTAGGCGAAATAGAAGTGGGTGGTAACCTAGGCTACAGCGATCATGAGATGGTAGATTTCAGGATCCTGACAAAAGGAAGAAGGGTGAACAGTGAAACACAGACCCTTGATTTCAAAAGAGCAGAGTTCGACTCCCTGAGAGAACTGATGGGCAGGATCCCTTGGGAAATGAGTTGAAGGGGAAAAAGAGTTCAGGAGAACTGGCGGTATTTTACAGAAGTCTTACTGAAGGTACAGGATCAAAATTTCCTGCTGCATAGTAAGAAATGCAAATATGGGAGGCAACCAGTGTGATTTAACAGGGAAATCCTTGGCCAGCTTAAACTCAAAAAGGATGTGCATAAGAAGTGAAAAGGTGGACAGTTGACAGTTAAGGAGGAGTACAAATATATGTCTGGAGAATACCAGGCAGTAATCAGGAAAGTGAAAGCACAGCTGGAACTGCAGCCACCAAGGGATGTAAAGGATAACAAGAAGGGTTTCTACAGGCGTGTTAACAATAAAAGGGTTGCCAGGGAAGGTGTGGGGCTGTTACTGGATGAGAGAGGTAACCTACTGACAGCTGATGTAAGAAAAGCTGAAGTACTCAATGCTTTTTTTGCCTCAGTCTTCACGGACAAGGACAGCTCCCACACTACAGTGCTAGACACTGCAGTTGGGAAGGTGGTGGGCAGTCCTCAGTGGGGAAGGAATGAGTTAAGATCTACCTAGAAAAACCAGACATACACAAATCCATGGATCTGGATTTAATACACCTAAGGGTACCAAGGGAATTGGCAGACATCTTTGCCGAGCCTTTTGCCATTGTCTTTGAAGACTCTTGAAGATTGGGAGAGATCTTTGATGACAGGAAAAAGGCAAATGTGGTGTCCATCTTTAAAAAGGAAAGAAGAACAATCCAGGGAATGATAGACCAGTCAGCCTTACCTCAGTCCCTGGGAAAAATAATGGAGAGGATGCTCAAATAATCCCTTTTGGAGCACTTAGAAGAGGGGAAAGTGATCAAAAGTAGTCAACATGGCTTCACCAAGGGCAAGTGGTGCCTGACCAAACTGATTAGCTTCTATAATGAGGTAACAGGCTGTGTAGACATGGAGGAGTCCATGGATGTGAAATACCTTGACTTCAGCTTAGCTTCTGAGACTGTCTTCCACAACATTCTTGCCCATATGTTAAGAAAGTATGGATTGAATACGTGGACTGTAAGTTGGATAGAAAGCTGGCTTGACTGTCAGGACCAACAGGGAGTGGTGAAGGTCTCCATATCAGGATGGCGGTCGGTTTGAAGTGGAGTGCCCCAAGGTTTGGTGTTGTTCAACATCTTTATTAATGACTTGGATGAAGGACCGTATTGCACCATCAGCAAGCTGCATATGATATTAAGCTAGGGGGTGAGGTAGATACATTGGAGGAGAGAGATAGGATCCAGAGAGACCTAGATAAATTGGAGGAATGGGCCAAAATAAATCTGAAGTGGTTCAGCAAGGAGAAGTGTAGAGTCCTGCACTTGGGACGGAAGAATCCCAAGCATTGCTATAGGCTGGGGACTGACTACCTCAACAGCAGAATCTAGAAAAGGACCAGAAAGGGACCTAGGGATTATTGTGGATGAAAGGCTGGATATGAGTAAACAGTGTTTCCTTGAAGCCAAGAAGGCTAATGACATATTGGGGTGCATTAGAAGGAGCATTTTGAGCAGATCCAAAGATGTGGTTGTTACCTTCTATTCGGCAATGGTGAGTCCACATCTGGAGTATTGTGTCCAGTTTTGGGGCCCCCAGTATAGAAACAATGTGGAGGTGCTGTATCAGGTTCAGCGGAGGGCAATGCAAATGATTAAGGCACTGGAGCTTATTTAGTTTGAAGAAGAGAAGACTGAGGGGTGGTTTAATAGCAGCCTTCAACTTCCTGAAGGGGAGCTCTAAGGAGGATGGAGAGAAACTGTTCTCAGTGGTGACAGATGGCAGAACAAGGAGCAATGGTATGAAGTTGTAGAATGAGAGAAGTAAGTTAGATATTAGAAGAACTACATCTATAAAATCACAGGAAAAAACAACCAACCAACCAAGCAAAAACAAATGAAAACAAAATGGCAACAACAAAAATACACCAAACACAACTGAGAACATTGTGAAACATCCAGCGACAAGCATATGTTTCCTGTGTACTTTCAGTAAACTCAGTTCTTTTACAATGTTTCCCCTGGAAAAGCTGAAACAGGAGAGCTTGAGAAAGACATGTGGCAAAATACCCCATTGCCCAGCATGTCCCACACCCTCCCCCATGGGCCTCTCCTTCCTCTCTTTGTCCCTACCTGACCCCTGGTCCCCACCATGACCTACGTAGCTAGGGTACCTGAGGCAGTGGATGGCAGTGGCCTCACCATGGCCTCCCTTTCCACACTTTCACCTCACAGTGCTCTGCTATATCCTTGGGCTCACCTCTCAGATGCCCACAGAGAAGTGGGGCTCAGCAAGCTGGGAGGCTGAAGCCAAGCTCCACATGGGGAGTGCTGTGGGTGGCGGGGAGGTGACCCACAGTGGCTGCTGCTTCCACCTTTCCAAGGTAATCCCCAATTCTGGTGGGGGGAAATCTTCAGGCCAAGCAGGGGGTGGCCTGTTTGGGCTGAGTGGGCTGTGGGGAAATCTCGGGCCTACTGAAGGCTGGGGGCATGAACTGGAGGTGGCTGGAGGGAGAGCAGTGGGGCAAGAATAGCTTGGGCCCAGTGGAGGGTGGAGTGTTTGGGCTAAGGTACTGGGGGACCTTTGGGAAAAGCATGGGTGGGATGGAGAGTCCTTGAAATGAGCAGGGGGTGGGATGTATGGGACAAGTGGGAGGGCTTTCAGGCTGAGTGGGGTGGTGTGTGGGCTGAGGGGATGTGTGTTTGGGCCAAGAAGGGGACTATGGTTGGGCTGGAGTGGTGGGATGGTGGGGCCTTGCAGAACGGGCTGTAGGGTTCTGTCTGCGTAAGGGTATCCAGGGGTTCTTGGGCTGAGAGGAGGGTGGAATGTTCAGGCTGAGTGTGGGGAGGGATGTCCAGGCCTAGTAGGGGTGGGGTGGGAGGAACAAACTGGGGGTTGCTGGAGGGAAAGTGGGAGGGCAGGGTCAGCTGGAGATCAGGGGTTTGGGGTAGAAGGTTAGAGATCCCTGGGGTGGAGTCCATGTTGTATAAATCCTCTGCTCAGTCCCATAAAAATCATATATACTGTAACTTTCAGTCATCACTGGTTTTAAATCCTGTAATTTTGTTGCAGCTGCTCGGTCTACATTAAGTATAAAAGTTAGTAAGTAATTGTTTTCAGACACCATGAATCTGCAAGAACTCCTGGTTGTTTCTTTGGAAAAGAAATTGCTTTCTCTGAAGTGAACTACGGCTAGTGTGAATGTGAGTGTGTGTGTGCTATTGATGCAGACCCTGTTTGGATGACCATCTGCCAGCAGCACTTTGAGGGCCAGAGAACAGGAGGAGCTGACCTTGCAAAAGAACCCACTCAAGAAAGAGAAATGAGACCAAAGTCCCATCTGCTGTTCACTGATGACTCATTCTCACACAGAGTCCTGAGACAGTGGAGGAAGACAAAAGCTATGGACTGAAACATTTAAAAAAATGGATGCAAACCTACAAAGCCATCTTAACTTCAGGATGATGGTGATAATATGCCCCCCTTAAAAAAAAAGAACAAGCAGACAGTGGTAAATGAAATATACAAACATTTAATTTTTAAAAGGAAAACTAATTAGTATGAATTTAAACTTTAATCAGAGCAGTCAATATTGGCCGTACAACTGTGCTGGATGGCAATTGCTTTTTCATATGTAGTTCAATCTGAGTTTGAACCTATTTGTCCATCTGTCGTTACTGTTCAAAATTTAGTTAAAATATCATTGTGAAGAAAGATAAAAAAATGATTACATGTATCAGTCAATCAATGCTAAAACACTGGCAAAGGACATCAGGTCTGAACATGACGGATAATGGTCAATGGGTTTTGATCTTGAGATCTGGGTTAAAATTATGCTTCTTTCCTTGAAGAACCTGTTAGAGAGAAAAGTATTACTAGAAAATTATTTTACTACATGTCCAGTTTTGAAAGAATATTACATACAAAACCCTTAAGAGTCTCTCAAAGAAACAGGATATTGATTTCAAGACTATTGCATAAAATTCTATCTGGATTATTTTAGCCTTTTTTGGAAAGTAGATGAAAATAAAGTTAATCAAAAGTGAGTGCAGTTACCATTGATGGGAAAGGTCAGTTTTGGATAGCGTACCATTGTATTATACATGCAGATATGAGTCTAGATATATGTTGGGATGAAAGAGGGAATCCCTTGACCTCTTGGTGACAGATAAAAAGAACCTTTGGGATCCCCTAAGCAATCCCGTTCTGTCTGTGTAGAAGGATGTTGTCATTTTGACATCTAATGCGTGTAATTTGGCTTCTGTATGAGAGGCATGAGGTTTAGGATCAAAGGTCGGGAGGCCTATGGGTTCACTGATGTGAAATTGGGGGAACACACTTTGGGAAGAAAGGAAGTGCGGAGTCATAGAACTACTTTGTGTTTAGGGAAAATTGTATCTAGTGGAGAGTCAGTCAAAGCAGCTATCTTGCTTACTCTATGAGCTGATGTTATAGCAACTAGAAACAGGGTTTTCATTGTTAACTAGGCTAGTGAACATGCGGCCATTGACTCAAATGGTGGTTCCATCAGGGTATAAAGGACAAGTTCCAAGTCCCAAGTAGGAAATATGGATTTACATGGAGGAATAAAGTTTTGTCGGCCTTTCCAAAACCTCTTTACAATTGGGTGGGTGAACACCGAGAAGCCTTCTAAAGGTGGGTGGAAGGCTGTTATTGCAGAAAGGTGGATTTGTAGTGAGGAAAGTGACAGGTAAGTATCCTTTAGGGGAACAATATAGTCCAGAATCATGTGCAATGGGGATTTTGTAGGTTGCACGCCCCTTTCAGAACACCAGACTGAAAAGTGGTTCCTCTTGGAAAGTTTGGTCTTGCTGGTTGTTTCTCGTCTGCTCTATAACAGAACATCTCACACTTGTTGGGAGTACTCGTGCAACATCTGGGAACTACACAGAAACCAGGCCATCAGATGGCAGGTATGTGGTTTGGGGTGGAGCGTCAAATCCCCGTTCTGAGATAGTAGGTCCAGAGGGCTGGTAAGGAGGAGGAAGAGATAGGTGATAGACTAAGTGAAACCAGATCTGCCTGTGCCAAGCCAGAGCTATGAGGATGATTCGTGCTGAATCTATCGAAAATTCACCTGCTCTTGAACAATATTAACTGCATTTGGATTTTGTGGCATTGCAAAGAGATCGATAGCTGGGTGACCCCATGTCTTAAAGAGGTGTCGGGTCATGTCATGATGGAGCTCCCATTCGTGGTCTAGGGAGAAGTGATGATTGAGGGAGTTTGCAAGTGTATTTTTTGTGCCTGGCAGATATGATGCCATAAGGACAATGTTGTGCACAATACACCACATCCATAATTGTATGGCCTCTGCACAAAGCAATTGTGATCCAGTTTATCTCTGACAATTGATATAAAATATCATTGTGGGATTGTCCATAAGGACTTGTATGGTTTTGTTCTGAATATGCAGGATAAAATATTTGCAAGCATTGAAGACCACATGTAGTCTGAGGAGATTGACATGTAGCCTCTGTTCATCCTTGATCCATCGACCTTGAACATGGTACTGCTGGCAATGCACTCCCCATCTGAGAAGCAACACATCTGATGTAATTTGTTGGGCTGGTTCAGCAAGATGAAATGGGACCCCCCACTAGAATGTTTTGTTCTTTGGTCCACTAGCATAAAAGATGTGACCGCCTTCAGAGGTATTGTCAGCTGCCTGTGTATGTGATGTCTGGCAGGGTGTGTACTGATGCCAGCCAATGTTGGAAGCACTGGAAATGTAGCTGAGCATTGGGGACAACATATGTAGTGGCCACCATATAGCCAAGGAGGCAAAGATGTGTTAGAACAGGAACTGTAGGGCTGATGGTGAGCTGTGATATAAGGCTTCTTATAACCTCATAACTTTGAAACAGAAGGTAAACATGTGATGTTTTGGCATAAAGTCACGCTCCTATGAAATTTATGACTGTGGAAGGTTCTGGGTTGATTTGGCACTTCGGTGAGGAAACCTAGAGATCGTAGAAGCAATGTTGTAGACTGTACCATGGCTCTTGTGGTTTCTTGTGAAGGACCAGGAATGAGACAATCATCGAAACACAGAAATACAGTGACACCTTGCTGTCTGAGGTGTGCAGTTGCTGGTGCAAGCATTTTGGTGAATACCCTGGGGGCAGTTGAAAGCCTGAAGGGAAGGACTCTGTACTGATAATGGTATGAAATAAGGATGAAGTGCAAGAAAAGCCTATCAAAAGGTTGAATGGTGACATGGAAATATGCATCTTGAAGGTTAAGGGCCACGAACCAGTCACCCTCATCGAGTGCAGTGAGTATGGAAGCTATTGTGGTTATCTTGAAATGCTGTTTGCAAATATAGCAAACCACCTTAGATCTAAGGATGGGTCTCCAAACACCTGTTTTCTTTTCCATTAGGAAGTGGTTTGAATAAAATCATCACCCCTGATGTTGTTCTGAAATGTCCTCTATGGCCCCAACTTGAATGAGCCCTTCAAGACGCAGTAAGTTGGTATGGGTAGGGTCCCTGAGAAGGGATGGGGAAGAAGAGGATGTTGGAGGGATAGAGAGTATCAACATCAGAAACAACCATTTCCAGGGCTCCTGCTCTTTAGTCATGTCAATGCTCTTCCTACTTCCTCCTTCAAAATATCAGTCCCGCTCTTGATGCTTAGCAGTTACATCTCTTTCAGTTCTTCGGACAGTACGGAGAATGAGATTGAGTCTATAAAGCTTTGAGTCTATGAAGACTCGAAAAAGATTCTGGAGGAGATACCGAAGAGAGATGTGTTGATCATCAGAGAAGATTGGAACAAAAAGGTTGGAACAGATAACAAAGGTTGGGAGAGAATCATGGACCACTTTGGATATGGAGAAAGTAACGAACAATGTGAGAAACTTCTAAAGCTCATTACGGAGCACAAGATGGTGATCTGCAACACAAAATTCCAACAAAAGGACTGTGGGAAGTGGAGACTGGAGATGGTGATTGAAAGACAGGAAATCCAAGCGTGTGATTGATATGATCTTGATAAGAAGATGGATAACATCAGTATAGCAGTGCTCAACTTACCGAGGAACGGATATGGACTCGGACCACAGCCTAGTGATTGCAAACATCAAGGTGAAATGACAGAGAAAGTGTAAGACACAGTTTAAGAAAAGAAGAGACATGGACAGGCTGGATAAGGAAGAAATAGGGAATGCATACAGAGCTGTGCTTGAAGAGAAGATCAGGAATGTGGGCACTGAGAAAGACCTAGATAAGAGATAGAGAGTAGAGGGATAGTATATCCCTGGGCAATGATATCTAAGAAACATTTTCTGTGGCTATGAACACCCACTGGTGGTTAAAGGGGTGTAAGTGATGATGGTGGCATATTTGGGAAATATGGTGCACTAGAGGGTGCGTGAGGTTCGATGAGCCCTCAACCAAAACTTCATACCTGCTGCTTGGAGGCAGGTTGTGCGGCTGCATGGCTATTCATGGCCCTGCACCTCTGATTCTATGACCTGCTAGTGTTATGTTGATATGACCTGTAGGATTGTCTATTGATCTTTATATTTTTAATGTTTAATATTGAATAATTTTTAATGGGGCATATTTGCTTTTGCAGAATGGGGGAGTGTACTTCCCCAAAGTGCATAAAGTAGTGAGTGTATCTTTGCTTGAGTGCGAGATCTCATTGGTATTTGTTGCAAAGAGACTGCTCTTATAAAATGATAAATCTACTTTGCCTGGAGTACTTTTGGGACATCTGCTGCTTGCAGCCATGAGGCCTTCTCATGTAAATGGCTGTAGCTACAGCTCTAGCTGCCCTGTCTGCTGAGTCTAGAACCTTTTGCAATGCTGTTTTAGATGCAGTGTAAACTTCTTGAACTATAGACAAGGATGGGTTTCTTGTTTCAGGAAGATGATGAATTAGTGAACTGAGTTTGGAATAATTGTCATAATCATGTTTAGCTCGAAGCGCTGTGTAATTAGCTATGAACAATTGAAGTTTCAAACATGAATACATCTTTCAACCAAATATCTCTAAGGCCGTTTCTACACATGCCACTTTCTCCAAAAGTGGCATGCTAATAAATGGCCCAAAATGTGCTAATGAGGCACGGATGTAAATTCCCTGCCCCTCATTAGCATAAGATCATATGATTTGGAGTCTGAAAGAAGCTCTTCCTGACTCCAAAACAGTGTGTAGAAGCGTGGCCCCTGGGGAGTCTTCCAGAAGGAAGTCCTCCTTCCGGAGGTCCCTTCTTCCTGAAAATTTTTGGGAAGAAAGGGCCTCTGGAAGGAGGACTTCCTTCTAGAAGATCCCGCCCCCCCCGAGGGGTCATGCTTCTACATGCTGTTTTGGAATCTGGAAGAGCTTCTTCTGGACTCCGAATCATGTGACCTTATGCTAATGAGGTGCGAGGAATTTACATCCATGCCCCATTACCTTATTTTGCGCCATTTATTAGCATGCCACTTTCTACATGTGTAGAAATGGCCTAAGTGTTTATGCTCTTTATCAGAAAGCACTGGAAGCAGGCACCCTCCAGGAGAAGAAAGCCAACTCAGGTATCCCCACTTTCAGTGACCACATTCAGGTTGTCTGCATAGGCACTATGGTGGAAATTGCTGTGGCAATGACCTCTTGGGGAAGGGATCAGAAGAAGATCTCATTGAGTGAAAGGCAAGGGATGCATAGTCCTAGGGATGGGTTTCTATGACCATCACCCGTAAGGGAAGATGATGGGTGGTGGTGGTTGGGGACTCCCTCCTAAGATGACAGTATCCATCTGCTGTCCAGACCTGGAATCTCAGGAAGTGTGCTGCTTACCAGGAGCTAGAATTCAGGATATGACAGAAAGTCTTCAAAGTTGATCAGACATTTGGGTCACATTCTTCACCATGTAGGAACCACTGATATAGCCAAGAATGAGCTTGAGTAGATCACTGCAGACTAGGGAGCACTGGGAAGAAAGAGCAAATAATTTGGAGTGCAAATGGTGTTCTTGTCCATCTTTCAAGTTGGAGGAAAAGGTCCAGGTTGAATAGTTGAATTATGGAAGTAAATGTGTGGTTTTGCAAGTAGTGTTGGAGGCTTTAGTTTCTTCAACTCTGCTATTCTGTTCCAGGCACAAGGATTGCTGGGAAGAGATGGGATCCACTTAAGAAAGAGAGGAAAGATCATCCTTGCTGTCAGGCTTACAAACCTAGTGAGGAGGGCTTTAAACTAGGTTTCTTGGGGAATGGTGATCAAAGCCCTGTGGTAAGTGGGGAAGTTGCATATCAGGACCGCCTCTACACGTGCACGCTACTTCGAGGTAGCGGCATGAACTTCGAAATAGCGCCCGTCATGGCTACACGTGTTGGGCGCTATTTCGAAGTTAACATCAACGTTAGGTGGTGAGACATCGAAGCCGCTAACCCCATGAGGGGATGGGAATAGCACCCTACTTCGACATTCAACGTTGAAGTAGGGAAAGTGTAGTCGTTGCGCGTCCCGCAAAATCGAAATTGTGGGGTCCTCCATGGCAGCCATCAGCTGAGCGGTTGAGAGATGCTCTCTCCAGCCCCTGAGCTCAATGGTGGCCATGTGGAGTGGCACCTTAAAGGTCCCCACCCCCTCCCTTCCTGTGCAGGAAGCTGAGAGAGCGTGCAGGCAGCAGCAGTGACATGCGGCTAGCCTGCACGCTCCTCCGCAGCCACCCACACTCCCACACGACGTGATGGCCGCCCGGCAGCCCCCCCAGCGCCCCCAGGGGACCCCCCCCAAGGGGAGCCAGGGTTCCCAGACCAGGAGCCAGGCAGCAAAGCGGCAGCGGGGCCGCTCCTGGATGGAGGCTGCGCTTCGGGACCTGCTGGGGCTCTGGAGCGAGGAGGAGGTGCTCCAGGTAATGGGGAGCAAGAGGCGGAACGTGGATGTGTTCGCTCGGCTGGCCGAGGGCCTGGCCGCCCAGGGTCACCTTGCTCGCACTCCGGATCATGTACATAGTAAAGTGAAGGAGCTGCGGCAGGGTTACGCCCGGGCCCGGGATGCGGCCGGCCGACCTGGAGCCACCTCCGTCACTTGCCCCTTTTACAGGGAGCTCAGGGACATCCTGGGCCCCCAGCACACCTCCTCCCCTCTGGCCACTCTTGACACCTTGGCTGAGGAGCCCTAGCAGGCCCCGGAGGTGGAGTCTGCCCCAGAGGCAAACCCCGCACCCCGGGGGCCCCCCCAGGAGCCCAACCCCAGGGCACCGGAGCAGGAGGAGGAGGAGGAGGGGGACTCCTCCTCCAGTGACGCCGGCCTGCACATCATCCTGCCATCCTGGAGCTCCAGCCAGGCATCCGCCCCCTGGGTGTCCCCCGAGCATGGGAGTGGACTGTCAGGTATGTACCCCCCCTGGTGCACACCCCTGGGGTTGAGGGGTGGGGGTAATAGATATGACCAGGGCCTTCCACATGCCCAGATGACCATGGCCCCAAGGACAGCAGTGGCATGTCCCTCAGAAAAGTCCATCAACCCCTGCCCCCCCCAGCACGACAGTGCCATGCCCCATCCCCGGGGCTGGGGGGAGCGGAACCTCTAGGGTCCCCTGGGGGGAGGGGGTCGGACACCCAGCAGCAGCAGCAGCAGCAGCAGCAGCAGCAGCAGCTTGTGATGGAGTGGGGGGAGTGTAAATGCGAGACTCAGGCTAGATATGAGCAACAAGCTGAATAGCTCCCAGTGGCTAAGGATGATCCTGGGGCTACAACTGGCAGGTTACACCTCTGCCCTGAGCAAAGAGGAGGGAGCAGCCAAGCTGGGTTTGAATCGGGGGTGGCAGTTAGAGGCTAAGGGAAGGGAGAGCTAGAAGGCAGCCAGCCTGAGGAGGGGGAAAGCTACACGCCAGAGGGGCACCCCTCGGGGTCTTCTCCCCAGGATGGATTGGAAGGACCGTCTCTGACTGCTGTACTGTCACTTCTGGGAGAAACTGGGCATCTGTTGCCTAAGAAAACTCCTGTCGTACCTGCTGAGTGAGAGTCACTCCTGCCAGAGGACGGGGTGCAGTGCAGGGGGACCCCTGAACCCCATCACAGCAGCATCTCCCAGGGACGGGGATGGGTAGCCTGCAGCAGACGGCTGGGGGGACAAGGGCCACGGCTCGGGGCCCACACTAACGGCTGTCTCCACTCTTCTTCCCCCCTCCTGTGTTCCACAGCTGCACCATAGGAAGGACCGGAGAGCACCGGTGAGGCGTCAGTGGTCCCGGAAAACCCTCCAGGGCCATCACTCCAGGCCAGCCCCTCGGCGGAGGACCGACCGGCCCCACGGCGGGCAAGACGGCGGACCCAGCAGCAGCAGCCGCTGGCGACGGACCCCCAGCTGCTGGCCCTCCACTGCCGGCAGGTGGAGGTGGCTGAGCAGCGGCTGCGGGTGGAGCAACGCTGCCTCCACCTGCAGGAGTGGGCGCTGGCCTGGTGCCAGGAGGCAAGAGGGGGCCTACATGCAGACTTTCAACCGCATTGTGGACTACCTAGCCCCCCATGCCACGCCAGCTGCCTCTGTGCCCGTCCTGCGTGCTCCACCCGCTGCGCCACCTGCTGCTCCAGCCGCAGCACCGTCCGCTGTCGCACTGCCACCTGCCACTGAGGGCCATTCTGCCAAGGGGGACCTGGGGGCCAGCTGACACTCGCCAGCTGTATCTCCCGGTCTGCCCGGCCCCCAGCCAGCCCCGGACAGGGCTGCGGCCGAGGCGGGGATCCGAGCTGCCCACCCCGAGTGCTGGACTGTAGGGGCGTGGGGCCCAGGACGTGGCCCCCCCCTTTGTATATATTCCCCCCAACTTTTATGTTGTTTTTTTGCTGTAAATAGTTTGTATTTATTTGTGACCCCTGTTTTCCATCGCTGATCCTTACCCCTCCATGTAAATAGTTGTCCCCTTCCTTGTTATCCCTGTTTTTATAATATATACATATATATAAGTTAGAATTTCCATAATTAATAAAAGTTCAAAAGATGTTTGATTTGACAAACAACTGTCTGCTTTTATTTTTACAACAAAAGGCGGGGGGTGTGCTGTTGGGTGCTCTGTGGTGTGGGCGTAGGGGCAGGGAGTGTTGTGGAGGATGGGGGAGACAGTGGGGGGCCTGCCAGCTTTCACCCCGCAGCCTCGTCGAACTGGGCCCTCAGGGCCTCCCGGACCCGGGTCCCTTTGGGGTCCACCTGGTGACTGGGGGCAGCGGGTGGCTGCACATCGGCTCTGCCGGCCTCCACAGCCCAGCCCTGAAAGAAGGCCTCCCCCTTGCTCTCCACCAGGTTGTGTAGGGCGCTGCATGCACCCACAATCTGGGGGATGTTGTTGGTGCCCGCATCCAGGCGGGTGAGGAGACACCTCCAGTGCCCTTTGACGTGGCCAAATGAGCGCTCCACCACCTAGTGCGCGTGGTTCAGGCGCTGGTTGAAGCGTTCCTGGCCGGCAGACAGATGGCTTGTGTACAGGTGCATGAGCCAGGGCCAGAGGAGGTATGCCGCATCTGCGATGACGCAGAGGGGCATGGTGGTGTCCCCCAGAGGGATCTCCCGCTGGGGGATGTAGGTCCCCGCCTCCAGCCGGCGGCACAGGCCCGAGTTCCGGAATACCCGGGCGTCGTGGGTGCTGCCAGGCCAGCCCACATAAATGTCCAGGAAATGGCCCCGGCTGTCCACCAAGGCCTGGAGGACCACTGAGTGGTAGCCCTTGTGGTTGCTGTAGCACCCTCCACTGTGTTGCGGGGAGCGGATGGGGATGTGAGTCCCATCCAGAGCCCCGAAGCAACTGGGGAAGCCCAGGGTGGCAAAGCCCGCGATGGCGGCATCCGGGTCCCCAAGCCTCACAAGCCTGTGGAGGAGCATGGTGTTGATGGCACAGATGACCTGCAGGGGAAGCACATGGGAGAGCACCAATGAGCAGTGAGCAGGGTGTGTGTGGCCCTCCCCTGCCAGGGCCCCCCTCCCCTCCCCTGACCTCCCAGAGCTGCCTCCCCCTCCCCCCATGGGTCCTCTTACCTCCATGAGGACAGCCCCGACGGTGGCCTTGCCGACACCAAACTGCTGGCCCACGGATCGGTAGCTGTCTGGAGTGGCCAGCTTCCAGACAGCGATGCCGACCCATTTCTCCACACTGAGGGCATGCCACATGGCAGTGTCCTGGTGCCTGAGTGCGGGGGTGAGCCACTGGCATAGTTCCAGAAATGTCTGCCGGCTCATGCGAAATTTCCTGAGCCAGTGGTCGTCGTCCCACTCTCCGAGCACCAGCCACTCCCACCAGTCGGTGCTCGTGGGGTAGCTCCACAGCTGGTGGCATATGAGGTGTGGGGGAGTTGGGGTGCTGCAGGGTTGGGGGTTGCGTCCTCCTCCCCTGCGGGCAGCTCCTCCTCTGTGGCAAGGAGGCGCTCAGCTGCCTCTTGCATGGCATGGAGCAGGGCGAGCACTGCTCCTGCAGGGGCGGCTGGGTGGTCCTCTGGCTGCTGCTGCTGCTTCTGCTGCTGCTGGGGGTCCATCATGACTGCGTTGCTCGAGGTTTGCGTGCCTATGGCTCTGCAGACCGCGTGCTGTGCAGGCTGCATGTGTTTGGGAGGGGCCCTTTAAGGGAGCGGCTAGCTGTTGCCCCGGAAGCACTAGTCCGCCCTGTGACCCTGTCTGCAGCTGTGCCTGGCACCCTTATTTCGATGTGTGCTACTTTGGCGTGTAGACGTTCCCTCGCAGCGCCTATTTCGATCGGATGCTGTGCAACTTCGACGTTCAACGTCGACGTTGCCAGCCCTGGAGGACATGTAGATGTTATTAATCGAAATAGCCTATTTTGATGTCGCTATATCGAAATAAGCTACTTCGATGTAGGGTTCACGTGTAGACTTAGCTAGGAAGAAGCAAAAGGAGTAAGGAGCAACAAAGGAGGATCCCAGATTCAAATGATGAAGGTGGGCCAATCTGCCAATTATCTAAGGAGATGGTTTTGCACTGAAGAGAACAATAGGATTGCTCAGATCTCCAGTATAGAGAGGGAGAACAAAAGCCCACTGAGAGTTTTTGATTTAAACTTCAAGGTGGAAGTAACAGAGGTGATGTTGGTTGGTGCCTGCTATAGGCCACCATATCAGGTGGATGATGTAAATGAGGCTTTTTGCAGACAACTAAAAGAAGCTTCCAGATCCCTGGTCCTGGTTCTCAGGGGGACGTTAATCACTCTGACATTTGTTGGGAGACCAACACAGCAGTACACAGACAATCCAGGAAGCTTTTGGAGATTGCTGGGGCAACCTTCTGGTAAAAGTGCTAAAGGAACCAACCAGAGGCCATGCCCATCTTGACCTGCTGCTCACAAAGAAGGTGTAAGTAGTATGAGAAGTAGATGTGGGTGGCAACCTGGGCTGCAGTGATCATGAGATGGTAGATTTCAGAATCCTGACAAAAGGAAGAAAGGAGAACAGCAAAATACACACCCCAGATTTCAGAAAAGCAGACCTGGACTCCCTCAAGCCATGTCTACACGTGCACGCTACTTCGAAGTAGCGGCACCAACTTCAAAATAGCGCCCGTCATGGCTACACGTGTTGGATGCTATTTCGAAGTTAACTTCGACATTAGGCGGTGAGACGTCGAAGTCGCTAACCCCATGAGGTGATGGGAATAGCCCCCTACTTCGATGTTCAACGTCGAAGTAGGGAACGTGTAGACGATCCGTGTCCCACAACATCGAAATAGCGGGGTCCTCCATGGCGGCCATCAGCTGAGGGGTTGAGAGACGCTCTCTCTCCAGCCCCTGTGGGGCTCTATGGTCACCATGTGCAGCAGCCCTTAGCCCAGGGCTTCTGGCTGCTGCTGCTGCTGCTGCAGCTGGGGATCCATGCTGCATCCACAGGGTCTGCAACTCGTTGTCAGCTCTGTGTATCTTGTGCTGTTTAGTGCAAGTGTGTCTGGGAGGGGCCCTTTAAGGGAGCGGCTTGCTGTTGAGTCCACCCTGTGACCCTGTCTGCAGCTGTTCCTGACACCCTTATTTCGATGCGTGCTACTTTGACGTGTAGACGTTCCCTCGCAGCGCCTATTTCGATGTGGTGCTGCCCAACATCGACGTTCAACGTCGACGTTGCCAGCCCTGGAGGATGTGTAGACGCTATTCATTGAAATAGCTTATTTTGATGTCGCTACATCAAAATAAGCTATTTCGATGTCGTGTGCACGTGTAGACGTAGCCTCAGAGAACTGATGCGTAGGATCTTCTGGGAAGCTAATATGAAGGAAAAGGAGTCCAGGAGAACTGACAGTGTTTTAAAGAAGCTTTATTGATGGCACAGGAGCAAGCCATTGTGATGTGCAGTGAGAAAAAGAAAATATAGTAGGCATCTAGCTTGGCTTACTAGTGAAATCTTTGGTCAGCTTAAACACAAAAAGGAAGCTATGAGAAGTAGAGACTAGAACAAATTACAAAGGAGGAGTACACATGTATCACTCAAGAAAACGGGACTAATCTGGAAGGTGAAAGCAGAATTGGAACTGAAGCTAACAGGAAATACGAAGGGTAACAAGGAAGATTTTGACAGGCATATTAACTATAAGAGGCTGGTCAAGGAGGTTGTGGGCCCTTACAGGATGAGGGAGGCAGCCTAGTGTCAGATGATGTGGGAAAAGCCGAAGAACTCAATTCTTCTTTTGCCTCTGTCTTCATAGACAAGGTTGGCTCCTGCACCACTGCACTAACCAATGCATTATGGGGACGAGGTGGGCAGCGGTTGGTGCGGAAAGAATAAGTTAAGAAATATTTAGAAAAACTAGACATACACAAATCCATGTGTGCAGACTTAAAGCATCCAAGGGGAATTGTCAAATGTCATTTCTGAGCCTTTGGCCATTATCTTTGAAAACTCATGGAGATTGGAAGAGAGATCCCAGATGATTGGAAAAAGGCAAATATAGTGCACATCTTTAAACAAAGGAAAGAAGGACAATCCACGGAACCATAGACCAGTCAGCCCGGAACCATAGACCAGTCAGCCTTGCTTCAGTCTCCAGAAAAGTCATGGGGGGTTATCCTCAAGAAATCCATTTTGAATCACTTGCAAGTGGGGGAAGTGATCAGGAATAGTCAACATGGATTGACCAAAGCCACGTCATGCCTGACCAATCCAAATGGCTTCTGTGATGAGACAACTGGCTCTGTGGACATGGGAAAGTCAATGGATGAGACGTACCTTGACTTTAGCAAAGCTTTTGACACAGTCTCCCACAAAATTCTTGCCCATCAGTTAAGGAATTATAAGTTGGATAAATGAACTGTACGGTGGATAGAAAGCAGGTTAGATGGTCAGACCCAATGGCTAGTGGTCAATGGCTTGATGTCAGGGTGATGGTTGATTTCAAGAGGATTACCCCAAGGATAGGTTCTAGGGCCAGTACTGTTCAACATCTTTATTAATGACCTGGATGAGAAGATGGATTGTACCCTCAGCAAATTTTCAGATGACACTAAGCTAGGGGGACAGGTGGATATGTTGGAGGGTAGGAATAGGGTCCAGAGTAACCTAGACAAACTGGAGGATTGGAAAAGAAATCTGATGGGGTTCTTCATGGGAAAATGCAGAGTCCTGCACTTGGGATGAAAACATCCCAAGCATTCTTACAACCAGGAGACTCACTGGCTTAGGAGCAGTGCAGCAGAAAAGGTACTGGGGATTACAGTGGATGAGTAGCAGAATATGAGTTAACTGTGTGCCCTTGCAGCCAAAAAGACTAATGGCATATTTGGATGAATTAGGAGGAGCATTTCCAGCAGATCAAGAGATGTTATTACTCCCCTATATTCAGCACTGGCAATGCCACATCTGGAGTACTGCATTCTGTTCTGAGCCCCGCTCCCAGCCCCAAGTACAGAAGAAAGACGTGCATGCATTGTGGAAGGTCCAGTGGAGGACAACTAAAATGATTAGGGGGAATGGAGTACATGATCTATGAGGAAAGGCTGAGGGATTTGGGCTTATTTAGTTTGCAGAAGAGAAGAGTGAGACATGATTTGATAGCAGCTTTCAACTTCCTGAAGAGCGTTATATAAAGAGGCTGTCTTCACTAGTGACAGGAGGCAGAACAAGGAGCAATGCTATCAAGTTATAGTGGGAGAGATGTAGGTTGGATATTAGGAAAAACTATTCATTAAGAGCGTGCTGAAGCACTGGAATGTGTTACCTAGAGAGGTGGTGTAATCTGCCTTCCTAGAGTTTTTTTAAGTTCCAGTTTGACAAACTCCCGGCTGGGATGATTTAGTTTGGTTTTACTCTGAGCAGGGGGCTACACTCGATGACCTCCGGAGGTCTCTTCCGGCTCTAGGATTTGATGAGTCTATGATTCAATGACATAAAACTCGTCAGCAGTGCTAAGTGCAGTAATGATTTGTGAGCTAAAAATCAGCTTCAGAGGGAAATCAAAGGCATACAGACCAATGAAAATCAGCTGCATCGATCAAAAATTAGGCCTTTGGATCACCTGAGGAACTTTAGTTAAAAAAAAAGTGCTTGCAATTTTTTTACCTTTCTTGTAATCCATAAAGGCCAGTGATTGCCCCAGCTCATCTAAAATTCTATTCACTTTACTTATTAAGTGCACCTCTCTATCGACCATAGCTGTATCACGCAAAAGCATTTTGTAGACAAAATGGTGGAATATCTACACATGCACTGTCAACAAAAAAGCCGTGTAGATGCTTCAGGGGACCTTTTGTTGACAGAGCGGATCAAAAGTTCAATCCACTTTTATGTGTAGATGCGATCTGTTGACAGAAATTTTGTTGGAACATCTCTTATGACAAAAGCAACAAGGGGGTCCTGTGGCACCTTATAGACTAACAGAAATGTATGAGAATAAGCTTTCATGGGCAAAGACCACTTTGTCAGATGCATCTGATGAAGTGGGTTTTTGCCCACGAAAGCTTATGCTCATACATTTCTGTTAGTCTACAAGGTGCCACAGGACCCCTCGTTGCTTTTGCAGATCCACAGTAACATGGCTACCCCTCTCTTATGACAGTAACTTCTGTAGAAAGATGCTTCTAGTGTGGATGTAGCCCACCTGTCCTATCTATTACAACTGTAAGTAGTTACTGTCAGAAACTATTATTTCCCTTGTGTTCATAAAGTACCCATCTCAACAGTGCTATTCTGCCATGTATTTTTTATTTTCTTTGAAGCCTAGAGAACCTCACGAAAAGTTAAAAAATCTTTTTGTCAGGATGTTCATCAGCATTGCAGATTAACTGCAGATTACATACCTCTACTCTTGCACTTTGGATAGTCCAGTGTCCCCTCCCTACACACTGCTCTTAACGGAGAAGATGATACATCCTTCTCATATCCCTCTTTACAGGCAAATTCAATGATGTCTCCACTTTCTGAGAACAATTTCTGAGCATTTTTCCATTTCAGCTTAATGTTGTTTTTCTCCATCTCTTCTGGTGATGCTGTGCATGGCTCTGGAAATGGAAAAAGTGTCATGTAATTCTCCACATGGCAAATTTCTTATTGGACATCTGAAGAACTGTAACCACATTAACAAGATGTCTAGTGCCACTTTAAAGCCTAACAAATGTATATGGGCATAAGCTTTTGTGGTCTGGAACCCACTTTGTCAGATGCATGCCATGGAAACTTCAGTTTGGCAGATCTACATCTCCTTCTTCTTGGAATGAGCTGTCCATCGATGGATCTCATCTTCTGTGATGCCATTGGTGAGTGACTAAACCAATTCATGATCAGCAGAACTGATTAGAGATGTCACATAAAAAAATACCAACCACAGGCCTTGTGCGTCCTTTTCAGATCCTACACTTTTCCTGTAGTGCCTGGATAGGCTGACTTTCAAATCAATTAAGAGTCTGTACAGTGGTTTGCCAGCAGGACAATTTGTCCTGAACTAGAGTTTCTAGACCATTGGGAGATATGCTGCATGACTTCACGTTGGCCTGTAAGATGTCTTTATAGTGCTTATGCTGACCACCAATAGAGCTCTTTCCATGAGCAAGCTGGCCATAGAGGACCATCTTTGGTGTCCGCATATCTTCTACCCTGATAACATGACTAATCCAGTGGCACTGTCTGTTAATAAGCATTGCTTCCATGCCCATGACACCACACAGCTTTAGAAACTTTGTTTAGGAATTTTGTCCCACCAATTCACATGGTCAGTCTTCCTCAGATTGCACATATGGAACTGTTTGTGTTTCAAAACATGGCAGAGATAAATTGCCCTTGACTCTGAGCCATACATCAGGATATTCACGACAACTGCCTGATAAACTGCTGCTTTGGTATGGAGTTTAATACCATGGTCATTCCATAGGCATTTGGTCAATTTTCCAAAGACTTTGGCTAATTGAGCAGATAAGTCATGATCCACTTTTATGCTAGAGGACAGTACACTTCCAAGGTAGCAGAACTGGTCAACAGCCTTAAGGACTGTACCAACAGCAATGACCATTGGAGTGCTGGGGTCTTTCCAAACAGCTGAGGCATAACTTCTGTCTTCCTGAGTCACTGTGAGTACAATGCTGTAAGCAGAAGTAACAAATCAGTCAAAAAGGTCCTGTGCATCCTTCACTGAATGAGCCAACAATGCTAACAGAAGGTCATAAACTGTTGTAGTAACCACTTCAGTGTGACTCTGAAGTCTCCAAAGATTGAAAATACTGACATCTGTTTGGCAGTGAGTCGGTGTGCCCAATGTGCATTCCTTAAAATCAACCAACAGCATCAGTGAAAAGTAGATTTTGAAATGGAGAAAAGCAAGGGCACATCCTTGCTTTGTGCCCTTGATATTTCAAAAGAAACTGATGTCTCTCTATTGTTAAAGATGTGACCAAGGATGCTATCATGAGAAGACTAAACAATGTTGATGATTTGTTTCAGGACAGCCAATTCGCCAAAATATTTTCCAGAGTTCATTTCTGTTGATCATGTTGGGTTGATTATTAGTCCACTGAGGAATCTCTTCAAGATGGCTGTTGTCAAAAGTTGAGGTCGTTCAATACTTTGTGAAAATGTTCAGCCCAGCAGTGAAGAATTTTAGCACTATCTGTGCTCAAAGTGAGGCCATCAGCAGAAAGAACTGGTGAACAGTCAGCAATGGGTGACCCATAGGCTGTCTTCAGCCCATCATAGAATGCTTTAAAATCATGTCTATTAGCCACATCTTGGAATTTAACTGTTTGATGTTTCCACCTTTCCTCTTTCATATGCCTTAATTTGACTTGTGCTTCCTGCTTAGCTCAAATATATGCCAATTTCCTGGAGGCATTCTCTTTATTGTTGATCCAAGCCAGGTGTGTCACATGCATCTTGTCAAGAAGAGCTTGGACATTTCTGTCCTTGTCGTCAAAACAGTCCTCATGCCTGCGCTTTTTGGAAACCAAAGACCTCAACCGCAGACATATATACAAATGCAAAGATGTGTGTGTTACATTATGATGTGTTGGACCTGTGTTGACAAGGTCAAGTCAGTCAGGGTGGATATGGCCTGTTCCCAACACTTAATGAAAAGGTGTGAAGACCAAAAGAGGGGAAATTATTTTTTGTAGTAAGCTAGCCAATCTCAGTCTCTATTCAGACCCAGTCTGATAGTTTCAAGTTTTCATATGGATTCCAACTCTGCAGTTTCATGCTGGAGGCTGGCTTTCAAGTGTTTGCTGAAGTATGGCAACCTTCAAGTGTGCTAACGAGCGTCCAGATAGAGTGAAGTGCTTTCCTAATGTTTTTGAATGTTACTATTGTTGATATACAGACAATCTGGTTAGGCCAATGTACTTTGCAGATGGGCATTCTGGCACACAATGGCATATATCATAGTAGTAGATGTGCAAATGAACAGGCCCTTCATGATGCGGCTAGCTCCTATGATGTTGTCAGTTGATTATGCATGTGGACAGAGTTGAAAACAAGGTATGTTGAAGGGATAGGCTCTTGGGTTAGTATTTTTTCTGTGTGATATTTAGTTGCTGGTGAGTAGTTGCTTCATGGTGGGGGGTTATCTGTAAGCATGAAGTGACTTGCCTCTGAAAGTTTGTGGGAGCAAGGGATCATCTTTCAAGATAAAATGTAGATTCCTGATGCTGTAGATAAAGTGTAGATAAAGTGCAGATTCTTGATGCTGTGCTGGAGAGAGTTTAGCTGGGGAATGTAGATGATGGCCAGTGATGTTCTGCTATTTTTCTTGTTGGTCCTGTCTTGTAACAGGTGACTGCAGAGTACATATCTGGCTCTATCAATCCCTTTCTCTACTTCCCCAGTTCTAAGAATTTTTACATTGATCTTTTAGGTGTGTGTGTCTATCTGAGGGATTGGAGCAAATGCAGATGTATTTTAGGGCTTGTAGATGAAGGATTCTGTGATTTATTCTAGATGAAAGCTAGAGGCATGTAGGTAAATATAGCAGTCAGTAGATTTCCAGTATAGAGTGGTGTTTATGTGGTCATCACTTACTTGCACTGTAATGTCCAGGAAATGGATCTGCTGTATGTGCTGGTCCAGGCCTGGGTTGAAGGTGGAATTCGAATGGAAATCCCAGCAAAAATCTTCAACTACCTGCTTCCCTTGGGCCCAGAAGATGAAGCTGTTATCAGTGTAACATAAGTAGAGGAGGGACACTTAATATTAGAGCTGAAGAAGCCTTGTTCAAAGCCAGCCATATGAATGTTGGCCTACCGTGAGGCCATGCAGGTACCCATGGCAGTGCTGCTGAGTTGAAGATATATATCATCCCCAAATCTGAAATTGTTGTGGATGATCACAAAGTCACAAAGCTCAGCCACCAGGCATACCATGGCATGCATCTGACAAAGTGGATTACAGCCCATATAATCTTTAGCCCAAATGAATTTGTTAGTCTTTAAGATGCCACAGGACTCCTCATTGTTTTCCTGAAATAGACTAACAAGACTAGACCGCTGAAACTTCTACCTGTACTGAAACTCACCTTGCTCCCAAATGATTTACATTACAGAGTTAAATAAAATAAATAATTTCAGAGAAGTTTAGGAAAGGAGATAAGAGAAGGTTGAGAGAATGAAAAGGAAATCTGAAGAAGGAGCTTTTCCCACCACCTGAGGTAATATTGTGGGAAAGAACAGTGAGGAGATTGGGGTCAGTTCACCATACTTAAGAACCAAACAGAAGCAGCTTCACAGCAGTGTAGTCTAGCCAACCCTCGTAGCCAACCTCAGTATGCTGAGAGTGAGACAGGCTGGTGCACAGCAGGTCACATACGTTTTATGCCAGTTGGAGCTCCCACTGGACAGAAGTAGAATCCACTGCTGTTTATATCATGCCTGCTCCACTGTAGCGTTTAACTGAGATATTATTTGGGGGATGCATTCTTTCCAAATATTTATAACAATGTGTTTGCTGTTTACTATCTTTTCTTTAAAAATTATTCAGTGATATCTCTATAAAAAATACGTCTCCCCATCACATACTCCAGTGTGAATGAAAGAGTAACTCCATTCAGACTAACTTCAGAACAGGGCCCATAATATGAAGAACAACACAGCTGTATAAATCATCACTTTTTCATATCACAGGTATTAATACCTACTTAAGCAAACTGGTGGATCTGTCCATTGGCCAGAATCACAGTAAACATATTGACGTCCGTCCATTTTATGAAAATTTTGGCATTTGTATTGTATGCTGGAACCTGGGTTATATACTGCCTGTGGAAAGCCAAGCATGTCTCCATTATCAATAATAGGTGGTGGCCCACACTTTCCAGCAGCCTCTAAAATTAAGGGCAGAAAGAGACAATTGTTGCAGCAGTGATTTTCAGAAAATGCTGTCGGATCACAAACATTACACAACAGTACTATCAATGTACTCTGCTAGAACACCTGGAGTATTGTGTCCAGTTCTGGGGCCCCCCGTATAGAAAGGATGTGGATTCATTGGAGACGGTTCAGTGGAGGGCAACCAAAATGATGAGGGGGCTGGAGCACATGACCTGTGAGGAGAGGTTGAGGGATCTGGGCTTATTTAGTTTGCAGAAGAGAAGAGTGAGGAGAGATTTGATAGCTTCAGCTTCCTGAAGGGGAGCTCTGTAGACGATGGAGAGAGATTTTTGTCAGTGGTGACATATAGCAGAATGAGGAGAAATGGTCTCAAGTTACAGAAGAGGAGGTGTATGTTGGATATTAGGAAAACCTGTTTCACCAGGAGAGTAGTGAATCGTTGGAATGTGTTATCTAGAGAGGTGGTATAATCTCCATCTCTAGAGGTTTTTTAGTCCAGGTTTGACAAAAATCCTGGCTGGGATGACACAATTAGGGTTGATCCTGCTTTAGACAGGGGGATGGACTTGATGACTTCCTGAGATCCCTTCTAGCCTTAGGAGTCTATGATTTTCTGATTCCGTGAAAACTAAGGGGAGCTAGAAAAACACTGATGGGGGATAGGAAAACCTCTTGATGCCCAATAGTTGATGAAATCACAGATGCAGCAGAACATCACAGACTAGAAAAAGATCTGCTTTCTGGCTTTGTAGATGATGTTACATTTGTATATGAAAAAAGAAGAAGTAAAGGGAAACAAACACTTTCAAGTGAGAAGGAAGTTTGATGCCAACAATATCCTTACTACCAGGCTATTTTAGAAATAAAAAAAATTAAAATACCTCTGCATATTGGTGGATCAGACCACTCTCGCCCCTTACATGTTACAGTTGGAGAACCAATGTTTCTCAGGCCTGGCCTACATTGATAATGCACCCTCTCATCAGGTAAATATATCTTTTTCCTTGTGTCACCTAGAATACGGCCATTCTCAATCACCGGTGGAGGTCCACATCTTACATCTGAAAAGAGACACAGGGACACCTACTGAAACATTTCCATGAAGGACCATAAATAACTTGCTTTGCACAACCAGTCCATTAAAAAAATAAAGTGTAAAAATAAAAATTTGTATGAAAACAATTCTCCTTTCTTCTAGTTTTTAATTAGTCTTGTTTAACAGAACAATTTAAATCGTGGAGAGGGAACAATAGGGCTATCCACGAGTGAATCATTTTGGGCAAAGATGCATGGAATGAAAATATAGGTCAAACAATTACAATATTTGTCTAAATCATCAAGTTTCTGTAAAATGCTTCATGTTTGACCAATCCATCCATATTCAATTGGAAAATTTCTGACCAGCTGTCCCCACATCATACTGTGTTCTTCCTCTATATCCCACCAACATCCTTTGGTGCATTCCCCCTGGCATTCATGCTCTGCAACATACCAGCCCACATGATCAGTTCGCCATACTTAAGAACCATACAGAAGTAGCATCAAAGCTAGAGTTCGCAGCAGAACAGTGTACTCAGGTCAACCCCTGTAGCCAACTTACTTATGCGGAGAGTGAGAGAGGATGGTGCAGAGCAGGATGAATAAGATTTATGCAAGTTAGAGCTTCCCATGACAAAAATAGAATCCACTCCTGCATATATCAGCATAATGTTCACTCCTTTTTAGTGGAGTTTTATAGGTTTTAACTGAGATTTTATTTGGGGGCTGCATACATTCCGAATATTTATAATGATGTGTTCGCTGATCTTGTGTTTAAAAGTTGTGCAGTGATATCTCTATAAAGAATATGAGTCTCTCTCTCACATACTCTAGTGTGAATGAAGAGTGACTCCATTCAGATGGGTTTAATCTGGTATTATACTACTTCAAGTAACTTCAGAACAGAGCCCTAACTGGTTATACCAAGTAATCTCTGCCAGGTTCCACCCCAGAAAAACAAGGGCTAAGCCATGTAAGCTTTCATTATAGTTTTTCCAGCTTCTCTTCAATGAAGAAGCAGCAGGATCTTCTTGACCTCATTTTTTTTAAGCAATCAGGTGATTGGCCAGAGCAAAGGGAGGTCTTTGCAGGAATCACTTGTCTCTGCATAGTTGCCTTGGTGGATGCTTTCTGGAGAAAGTCATAAAACAAATGTAATGATTCTGCATGTAAATAGGGTTGGCTCAGATGCTCAGCTTTCATAACTGATCAATGCAGGTAAAATAATGAAAATGAGAAGCACAGATCTCAACACTCAATATAGAATCATTGGCATGTGGGAGATAAGATACTTCTGCCCAATGTATCCCTCCCCCTTTAGGCAGTGACTAAAATTTATTACAGCCAAAGCATCATTTAAATCCCAAGGATGTAGCTATGCTCTGGTACTGAGCATGAAGCTCAAAGAAAAATAAGATACGAGGAATATTTTCAAGTGAGTACCACTATCTAAACTACAGCTACACGTAACAATTTACAATAAAAGAAAGCTAAATAGATTTCAATTGGGAAAGTGTATGAGAAGTTCACATTGTCTATCTATGGGTGGCAAGAAGGGATTGTGGGGTTTGAGGCAGTTCTGACCATTCATGCTCTTAGCTGTGAGCATCACTGTGCAGCAAATCCATGCTCAACCTCAACAAGTACTGCTGTGGGAATATGTGCTCTGGTTTTGAAGAGATATTGCATGCATACCCAAACGGAATGGAGTGGGGCTATCTCTGGAAGACACAGGGGACTTTTGTGGATCACAAATTCAATGAATCACAGGTGTGATGCTGCTGCAAAAAAGGAAAAGGTCCTGCTGGAAGTATTATCAGGAATGTCATATACAGCACAAGACAAGTATATGTTCCATGTAACTGATTAACAGACAGTTAAGTTCCCAAAGAGGTTACTTTGAGAGGTTGTGGAATGCCTATCACTGGAGATTTTAAGAAAAGGTTGACTGTCTGGGATTACCCAGGTACACTAAACCCTGCTTCATTGTAGCGGGGATGGCCAAGATGATCTTTTAGGTTCATTCTGTTCCCAGCTCACCATCACACACCTCTTATGACTTGTAAATAAAATACAAATTCCTACCATTGCAAACTGGTGGTGGTGACCATGTTCCATCTGTACAAATCACATAATTCACTTCCACACTTTGAAAGCCTTCTTTACATTCATAGTACACCTGGGCACCAGGCAGATACTCTTTCTCTTCATTATTTACAATGTTGGCATTCAAAATTGCAGGGGGTGCACCACATCTTACATCTGAAATGGGAGATAGACAAATAAATGTACTGGTCGGAAAACAATTGAAAAGTGAGTGTCCATAAAAAGAAGTTTCTCACTTGTGTAGCAATGATGGTTCTTCGAGCTGTGTCCCCATGGGTGCTCCACATTAGGTGTCAGGCTTGCCACTGCTCCGCAGATCAGAGATTTCCAAGCTGTATCTCGTCGGGTCATGCATGCACCGATGCATGTCCACCCTTTGCATGCTTTCGGTCACATGCGCAATCCAGTCCATGCCAGTTCCTTGACCAACCACCCCGCGCTGAAAAACACCAAGCAGAACTCCGAAGCAGGGACAAATGGGTGGGTAGTGGAGCACCCACGGGGACACATCTCAAAGAACCATCGTTACTACACAAATGAGTAACTTCTTTTTCTTTTTCAAGTGGTCCCCGTGGGTGCTCCACATTAGGTGACTACCCAGCAGTGACCCCCAAAAAAATGGAGGTGGGTAATGGATTTATGTGCAGCTTGCCCTTGAAAGGACTGCTGTCAATAGACGCGTATCCTCATCCAACACCCGGTGAATCGCATAGTGTCTGCCAAAGGTGTCTTAGGATAACCATGTTGCCGTTCTGCAGATGTCCTTTAATGCAACTCCTTTAAAAGGCTGTCAAGGTCGCTTTTGCTGTAGTGGAGTGAGCCCTGGGCGGAACTAGCAGAGGGGTCTTACGAAGCTCGTAGCACATTTTTATGCAGGATACGATGTTATTCGAAATTCTTTGTGATGATGGGCCTTCCCCCTTTGATCTGGGTGCAAGAGACACCAGGAGCCTATCCATCTTCTGGAAGGGTTTAGTTCTGTCTATGTAAAAGGCTAGCACCCTCCTCACATTGAGTGAATGCAGCCGTACTTTCCCACTTGAGGCTTGTGGTCTGGGATAGAAGTATGGTAGAACTATTGGCTCATTAATGTGGAAATCTGAGGAGATCTTTGGAAGGAATGCCAGGTGTAATTGCAAAACTACCCCTTCTTTCAAGAAAATTGTATAGGGCGGCGTTGCGATTATCACTGCCAGCTCACTCACCCTGCGGGCCGATGTAATTGCAAGAAGAAAAGTTGCCTTTATGGTAAGAAGTTGGAGGGATACAGTGGCCAATGGTTCAAAGGGTGGTCTAGACAGTGTGTCAACGCCCAGGTCTAAGCTCCATGAAGGCGGTAACAGTTTCCATGGTATAAGTTTGCAAGGCCCTTCAGAAACTGTGTGGTAATGGGATGGGCAAATACAGTTGACCCATACGTCATATGTTGGAATGCCAATATAGCTGCACAGTGGACCTTTAACGATGATAAGGTGAGTCTGCTCCGTTTCAGGTCCAGTAAGTACTCCAAGATTGTGGGAATGGAGACCTCTGACGGAGTTAATTGCTCAGACAGACAACAGGATGTAAAATGTTTCCACTTGTATGCATAAGTCTTCCTGTTAGAGGCCCGTTGACTGCATTCCAGGACCTCTTTTACTCCTTCTGAGCATGTTCTCTCTGAGGTGCTGAGCCATAGATTAGCCATGCTTTGAGGCAGAGCATTCAAGGATGAGGGTGTGTTACGGTCCCTTGATTCAGCGTGAGGAGGTTCAGTACCATCAGGAGGGGGAGTGGTGGGCAGCATGACATGTGTAGCAGCAGAGGAAACCAGTGCTGTCGATCCCACATTGGGGCTATAAGTATGAGGCACGCCTTCTCCCTCCTTGCTTTTTCCAGGACCTTGTGAATGAGCCCTGTGGGAGCGAATGCATACAGCAAGGGGCCCTTCCATGAGAGCATGAAGGCATCTCCCAATGAGCCTTGTCCAATGCCCGCTCTGGAGCAGTATTGAGGGCATTTCCTGCTGGTATCGGTGGCAAACATGTCAATCTGGGGAAACTCCCATCTGTCTAATATGCTGTGGAGTAGTTCAGAGCTGATCTGCCACTCGTGCATGAGAGCAAAATGTCTGCTCAGGATATCCGCCCTCACATTGTGAACACCAGGTAAGTATGAGGCTTTTAGAGTTATGTTGTTTGCAATGCACCAATTCCATAGTCGGACCACCTCTGCGCATAATGCACAGGATCTGCCTTGGCAATAGATATAGAACATTGTGGAGGTGTTGTCGGTATTGACTCCAACTACCTTGTCCCGCAGATATTTGCGGAAGTGCCCGCATGCATTGACCGCTGCCCTGAGCTCCAGTATGTTTATGTGCATTGCCATCTCTGCAGGGGACCATCGCCCCGTGTTGCTTTGTTGCCCATGTATGCCCCCCATCCAATGTGGGAGGCATCTGTCATGAGAAAAACCGTGATTTGCAGTTGGTGGAAGGGCACCCCTGATAGCAAGTTCTTGGGGTCTGCCCATCATGCCAGAGACTTTTGTACCTCCATTGTGGGTGATACCTTTTTGCAAGTGGTATGCATCGTTGGCTTGTACACCATTGCCAACCAGTGCTGAAGGCCTTGAATATGTATGTAGTCCGGCATTCTGCACCACGAACATGGTGGTGGCCATGTGTCCCAGTAGCTGCAAGCAAGTTAGGACTGGCACTGCAGGGCTGTACATCAGCACTTGCACCAAGGATCAGATGGCGACGTGTGCCAGGCAGAAATATCCTTGATGTAATAGAATGTAGGCATGCCCCTATGAATTCTATGTTTTGTGTGGGCTCCATCATTGATTTTTGAAAGTTGATGACTAGGCCCAGTGAGAGGAAGATCTTTGTAGTAATGTCTATCATGTCCTGGACATCTGCCCATGAGACACCCTTCAGTAGGCAGTCGTCCAGATATGGAAAAATGTATACGTCCTGCCGATGCAGGTAAGCTGACACTACCGAAAGTGTCTTGGTAAAGACCCTGGGCACTGCAAAGAATCCGAAGAGAAGGACTCTGTCCTGAAAGAGTTCCATGGCCACTGTGAAGTGGAGAAAATGCCTGTGTGCCAGATGGATCGTTATGTGGAAGTACGCATATTGGAGGTTGAGGGCTGCGAACAAATCCTCATCGTCCAGTGCCATGACTATGGAAGTGATTGTGGTCATCTTGAAGCATTGTTTGCAGAGATAGCGATTGAGAGCCTGTAGGTCCAGGATTGGCCTCCAGTCCCCTGTTTTCTTCTCTGTGAGAAAGTATAGGGAGTAAAAACCTTTCCCTCGGAACTTGTCCGGGACTCTCTCTACCACCCCTATAGATATGAGGTGGTCTACCTCCTGTTTTAACATCTTATCATTAAAGAGGTCCCTGGAGAGGGACTGGGTAGGAGGTTTGGGTGGGGGCATGAATCAGAACGGGATGGTATATCCCTTGGCAACAATTTCTAATACCCACTTCTCCGCAGTGATGCTTCCACGTTGATGATAGAATGGTCTGAGTTGGTGGTGGAACATATGCTGTGAATGGCACTGAGAGATGTTTGTGGTGTCACAGTCCTCGACATAGCTGCCAAACTTGGGCTGCGTCTACACGTGCACGCTACTTCGAAGTAGCGGCAGTAACTTTGAAATAGCGCCCGTCACGTCTACACGTGTTGGGCGCTATTTCGAAGTTGAAATCGACGTTAGGCGGCGAGACGTCGAAGTCGCTAACCCCATGAGCGGATGGGAATAGCGCCCTACTTCGACGTTCAACATCGAAGTAGGGACGTGTAGACGATCCGCGTCCCGCAACATCGAAATAGCGGGGTCCTCCATGGCGGCCATCAGCTGGGGGGTTGAGAGATACTCTCTCTCCAGCCCTTGCGGGGCTCTGTGGTCACCGTGGGCAGCAGCCCTTAGCCCAGGGCTTCTGGCTGCTGCTGCTGCAGCTGGGGGTTCGTGCTGCATATACAGGGTCTGCAACTAGTTGTTGGCTCTGTGTATCTTGCACTGTTTAATGAAAGTGTGTCTGGGAGGGGCCCTTTAAGGGAGCGACTTGCTGTTGAGTCCACCCCGTGACCCTGTCTGCAGCTGTGCCTGGCTCCCTTATTTCGATGTGTGCTACTTTGGCGTGTAGACGTTCCCTCGCTGTGCCTATTTCGATGTTGGGCTGAGCAACGTCGAAGTTGAACATCGACGTTGCCAGCCCTGGAGGACGTGTAGACGTTATTCATCGAAATAGCCTATTTCGATGTCGCAACATCGAAATAAGCTATTTCGAAGTTGGGTGCACGTGTAGACGTAGCCCAAGAGATGTTATTACTCCCCTATATTCAGCACTGGCAATGCCACATCTGGAGTACTGCATTCTGTTCTGAGCCCCGCTCCCAGCCCCAAGTACAGAAGAAAGACGTGCATGCATTGTGAAAGGTCCAGTGGAGGACAACTAAAATGATTAGGGGGAATGGAGTACATGATCTATGAGGAAAGGCTGAGGGATTTGGGCTTATTTAGTTTGCAGAAGAGAAGAGTGAGACATGATTTGATAGCAGCTTTCAGCTTCCTGAAGAGGGTTATATAAAGAGGCTGTCTTCACTAGTGACAGGAGGCAGAACAAGGAGCAATGCTATCAAGTTATAGTGGGAGAGGTGTAGGTTGGATATTAGGAAAAACTATTCATTAAGAGCGTGCTGAAGCACTGGAATGTGTTACCTAGAGAGGTGGTGTAATCTGCCTTCCTAGAGTTTTTTTAAGTTCCAGTTTGACAAACTCCCGGCTGGGATGATTTAGTTTGGTTTTACTCTGAGCAGGGGGCTACACTCGATGACCTCCGGAGGTCTCTTCTGGCTCTAGGATTTGATGAGTCTATGATTCAATGACATAAAACTCGTCAGCAGTGCTAAGTGCAGTAATGATTTGTGAGCTAAAAATCAGCTTCAGAGGGAAATCAAAGGCATACAGACCAACGAAAATCAGCTGCATCGATCAAAAATTAGGCCTTTGGATCACCTGAGGAACTTTAGTTAAAAAAAAAGTGCTTGCAATTTTTTTACCCTTCTTGTAATCCATAAAGGCCAGTGATTGCCCCAGCTCATCTAAAATTCTATTCACTTTACTTATTAAATGCACCTCTCTATCGACCATAGCTGTATCACGCAAAAGCATTTTGTAGACAAAATGGTGGAATATCTACACATGCACTGTCAACAAAAAAGCCGTGTAGATGCTTCAGGGGACCTTTTGTTGACAGAGCGGATCAAAAGTTCAATCCACTTTTATGTGTAGATGCGATCTGTTGACAGAAATTTTGTTGGAACATCTCTTATGACAAAAGCAACAAGGGGGTCCTGTGGCACCTTATAGACTAACAGAAATGTATGAGAATAAGCTTTCGTGGGCAAAGACCACTTTGTCAGATGCATCTGATGAAGTGGGTTTTTGCCCACGAAAGCTTATGCTCATACATTTCTGTTAGTCTACAAGGTGCCACAGGACCCCTCGTTGCTTTTGCAGATCCACAGTAACATGGCTACCCCTCTCTTATGACAGTAACTTCTGTAGAAAGATGCTTCTAGTGTGGATGTAGCCCACCTGTCCTATCTATTACAACTGTAAGTAGTTACTGTCAGAAACTATTATTTCCCTTGTGTTCATAAAGTACCCATCTCAACAGTGCTATTCTGCCATGTATTTTTTATTTTCTTTGAAGCCTAGAGAACCTCACGAAAAGTTAAAAAATCTTTTTGTCAGGACGTTCATCAGCATTGCAGATTAACTGCAGATTACATACCTCTACTCTTGCACTTTGGATAGTCCAGTGTCCCCTCCCTACACACTGCTCTAAACAGGGAAGGTGATACATCCTTCTCATATCCCTCTTTACAGGCAAATTCAATGATGTCTCCACTTTCTGAGTACAATTTCTGAGCATTTTTCCATTTCAGCTTAATGTTGTTTTTCTCCATCTCTTCTGGTGATGCTGTGCATGGCTCTGGAAATGGAAAAAGTGTCATGTAATTCTCCACATGGCAAATTTCTTATTGGACATCTGAAGAACTGTAACCACATTAACAAGATGTCTAGTGCCACTTTAAAGCCTAACAAATGTATATGGGCATAAGCTTTTGTGGTCTGGAACCCACTTTGTCAGATGCATGCCATGGAAACTTCAGTTTGGCAGATCTACATCTCCTTCTTCTTGGAATGAGCTGTCCATCGATGGATCTCATCTTCTGTGATGCCATTGGTGAGTGACTAAACCAATTCATGATCAGCAGAACTGATTAGAGATGTCACATAAAAAAATACCAACCACAGGCCTTGTGCGTCCTTTTCAGATCCTACACTTTTCCTGTAGTGCCTGGATAGGCTGACTTTCAAATCAATTAAGAGTCTGTACAGTGGTTTGCCAGCAGGACAATTTGTCCTGAACTAGAGTTTCTAGACCATTGGGAGATATGCTGCATGACTTCACGTTGGCCTTTAAGATGTCTTTATAGTGCTTATGCTGACCACCAATAGAGCTCTTTCCATGAGCAAGCTGGCCATAGAGGACCATCTTTGGTGTCCGTATATCTTCTACCCTGATAACATGACTAATCCAGTGGCACTGTCTGTTAATAAGCATTGCTTCCATGCCCATGACACCACACAGCTTTAGAAACTTTGTTTAGGAATTTTGTCCCACCGATTCACATGGTCAGTCTTCCTCAGATTGCACATATGGAACTGTTTGTGTTTCAAAACATGGCAGAGATAAATTGCCCTTGACTCTGAGCCATACATCAGGATATTCACGACAACTGCCTGATAAACTGCTGCTTTGGTATGGAGTTTAATACCATGGTCATTCCATAGGCATTTGGTCAATTTTCCAAAGACTTTGACTAATTGAGCAGATACGTCATGATCCACTTTCATGCTAGAGGACAGTACACTTCCAAGGTAGCAGAACTGGTCAACAGCCTTAAGGACTGTACCAACAGCAATGACCACTGGAGTGCTGGGGTCTTTCCAAACAGCTAAGGCATAACTTCTGTCTTCCTGAGTCTCACTGTGAGTACAATGCTGTAAGCAGAAGTAACAAATCAGTCAAAAAGGTCCTGTGCATCCTTCACTGAATGAGCCAACAATGCTAACAGAAGGTCATAAACTGTTGTAGTAACCACTTCAGTGTGACTCTGAAGTCTCCAAAGATTGAAAATACTGACATCTGTTTGGCAGTGAGTCGGTGTGCCCAATGTGCATTCCTTAAAATCAACCAACAGCATCAGTGAAAAGTAGATTTTGAAATGGAGAAAAGCAAGGGCACATCCTTGCTTTGTGCCCTTGATATTTCAAAAGAAACTGATGTCTCTCTATTGTTAAAGATGTGACCAAGGATGCTATCATGAGAAGACTAAACAATGTTGATGATTTGTTTCAGGACAGCCAATTCGCCAAAATATTTTCCAGAGTTCATTTCTGTTGATCATGTTGGGTTGATTATTAGTCCACTGAGGAATCTCTTCAAGATGGCTGTTGTCAAAAGTTGAGGTCGTTCAATACTTTGTGAAAATGTTCAGCCCAGCAGTGAAGAATTTTAGCACTATCTGTGCTCAAAGTGAGGCCATCAGGAGAAAGAACTGGTGAACAGTCAGCAAAGGGTGACCCATAGGCTGTCTTCAGCCCATCATAGAATGCTTTAAAATCATGTCTATCAGCCACATCTTGGAATTTAACTGTTTGATGTTTCCACCTTTCCTCTTTCATTTGCCTTAATTTGACTTATGCTTCCTGCTTAGCTCAAATATATGCCAATTTCCTGGAGGCATTCTCTTTATTGTTGATCCAAGCCAGGTGTGTCACATGCATCTTGTCAAGAAGAGCTTGGACATTTCTGTCCTTGTCGTCAAAACAGTCCTCATGCCTGCGCTTTTTGGAAACCAAAGACCTCAACCGCAGACATATATACAAATGCAAAGATGTGTGTGTTACATTATGATGTGTTGGACCTGTGTTGACAAGGTCAAGTCAGTCAGGGTGGATATGGCCTGTTCCCAACACTTAAGCTGCGTCTACACGTGCACGCTACTTCGAAGTAGCGGCACCAACTTTGAAATAGCGCCCGTCGCGTCTACACGCGTCGGGCGCTATTTCGAAGTTAACTTCGACGTTAGGCGGCGAGACGTCGAAGTCGCTAACCTCATGAGGAGATAGGAATAGCGCCCTACTTCGACGTTCAACGTCGAAGTAGGGACCGTGTAGACGATCCGCGTCCCGCAACGTCGAAATTGCTGGGTCCTCCATGGCGGCCATCAGCTGGGGGGTTGAGAGATGCTCTCTCTCCAGCCCCTGCGGGGCTCTATGGTCACCGTGGGCAGCAGCCCTTAGCCCAGGGCTTCTGGCTTCTTCTGCGGCAGCTGGGGATCTATGCAGCAGGCACAGGGTCTGCAACCAGTTGTCAGCTCTGTGGATCTTGTGTTGTTTAGTGCAACTGTGTCTGGGAGGGGCCCTTTAAGGGAGCGGCTTGCTGTTGAGTCCGCCCTGTGACCCTGTCTGCAGCTGTGCCTGGCATCCCTATTTCGATGTGTGCTACTTTGACGTGTAGACGTTCCCTCGCTGCGCCTATTTCGATGTTGGGCTGAGCAACGTCGAAGTTGAACATCGACGTTGCCGGCCCTGGAGGACGTGTAGACGTTATTCATTGAAATAGACTATTTCGATGTCACAACATCGAAATAAGCTATTTCGATGTTGGCTGCACGTGTAGACGTAGCCTTAATGAAAAGGTGTGAAGACCAAAAGAGGGGAAATTATTTTTTGTAGTAAACTAGCCAATCTCAGTCTCTACCCAGTCTGATAGTTTCAAGTTTTCATATGGATTCCAACTCTGCAGTTTCATGCTGGAGGCTGGCTTTCAACTGTTTGCTGAAGTATGGCAACCTTCAAGTGTGCTAACGAGTGTCCAGATAGAGTGAAGTGCTTTCCTAATGTTTTTGAATGTTACTATTGTTGATATACAGACAATCTGGTTACGCCAATGTACTTTGCAGATGGGCATTCTGGCACACAATGGCATATATCATAGTAGTAGATGTGCAAATGAACAGGCCCTTCATGATGCGGCTAGCTCCTATGATGTTGTCAGTTGATTATGCATGTGGACAGAGTTGAAAACAAGGTATGTTGAAGGGATAGGCTCTTGGGTTAGTATTTCTTCTGTGTGATATTTAGTTGCTGGTGAGTAGTTGCTTCATGGTGGGGGGTTATCTGTAAGCATAAAGTGACTTGCCTCTGAAAGTTTGTGGGAGCAAGGGATCATCTTTCAAGATAAAATGTAGATTCCTGATGCTGTAGATAAAGTGTAGATAAAGTGCAGATTCTTGATGCTGTGCTGGAGAGAGTTTAGCTGGGGAATGTAGATGATGGCCAGTGATGTTCTGCTATTTTTCTTGTTGGTCCTGTCTTGTAACAGGTGACTGCAGAGTACATATCTGGCTCTATCAATCCCTTTCTCTACTTCCCCAGTTCTAAGAATTTTTACATTGATCTTTTAGGTGTGTGTGTCTATCTGAGGGATTGGAGCAAATGCAGATGTATTTTAGGGCTTGTAGATGAAGGATTCTGTGATTTATTCTAGATGAAAGCTAGAGGCATGTAGGTAAATATAGCAGTCAGTAGATTTCCAGTATAGAGTGGTGTTTATGTGGTCATCACTTACTTGCACTGTAATGTCCAGGAAATGGATCTGCTGTATGTGCTGGTCCAGGCCTGGGTTGAAGGTGGAATTCGAATGGAAATCCCAGCAAAAATCTTCAACTACCTGCTTCCCTTGGGCCCAGAAGATGAAGCTGTTATCAGTGTAACATAAGTAGAGGAGGGACACTTAATATTAGAGCTGAAGAAGCCTTGTTCAAAGCCAGCCATATGAATGTTGGCCTACCGTGAGGCCATGCAGGTACCCATGGCAGTGCTGCTGAGTTGAAGATATATATCATCCCCAAATCTGAAATTGTTGTGGATGATCACAAAGTCACAAAGCTCAGCCACCAGGCATACCATGGCATGCATCTGACAAAGTGGATTACAGCCCATATAATCTTTAGCCCAAATGAATTTGTTAGTCTTTAAGATGCCACAGGACTCCTCATTGTTTTCCTGAAATAGACTAACAAGACTAGACCGCTGAAACTTCTACCTGTACTGAAACTCACCTTGCTCCCAAATGCTTTACATTACAGAGTTAAATAAAATAAATAATTTCAGAGAAGTTTAGGAAAGGAGATAAGAGAAGGTTGAGAGAATGAAAAGGAAATCTGGAGAAGGAGCTTTTCCCACCACCTGAGGTAATATTGTGGGAAAGAACAGTGAGGAGATTGGGGTCAGTTCACCATACTTAAGAACCAAACAGAAGCAGCTTCACAGCAGTGTACTCTAACCAACCCTCGCAGCCAACCTCAGTATGCTGAGAGTGAGACAGGCTGGTGCACAGCAGGTCACATACGTTTTATGCCAGTTGGAGCTCCCACTGGACAGAAGTAGAATCCACTGCTGTTTATATCATGCCTGCTCCACTGTAGCGTTTAACTGAGATATTATTTGGGGGATGCATTCTTTCCAAATATTTATAACAATGTGTTTGCTGTTTACTATCATTTCTTTAAAAATTATTCAGTGATATCTCTCTAAAAAATACGTCTCCCCATCACATACTCCAGTGTGAATGAAAGAGTAACTCCATTCAGACTAACTTCAGAACAGGGCCCATAATATGAAGAACAACACAGCTGTATAAATCATCACTTTTTTATATCACAGGTATTAATACCTACTTAAGCAAACTGGTGGATCTGTCCATTGGCCAGAATCACAGTAAACATATTGACGTCCATCCATTTTATGAAAACTTTGGCATTTGTATTGTATGCTGGAACCTGGGTTATATTCTGCCTGTGGAAAGCCAATCCTGTCTCCATTATCAACAATAGGTGGTGGCCCACACTTTCCAGCAGCCTCTAAAATTAAGGGCAGAAAGAGACAATTGTTGCAGCAGTGATTTTCAGAAAATGCTGTCGGATCACAAACATTACACAACAGTACTATCAATGTACTCTGCTAGAACACCTGGAGTATTGTGTCCAGTTCTGGGGCCCCCCGTATAGAAAGGATGTGGATTCATTGGAGACGGTTCAGTGGAGGGCAACCAAAATGATGAGGGGGCTGGAGCACATGACCTATGAGGAGAGGTTGAGGGATCTGGGCTTATTTAGTTTGCAGAAGAGAAGAGTGAGGAGAGATTTGATAGCTTCAGCTTCCTGAAGGGGAGCTCTGTAGACGATGGAGAGAGATTTTTGTCAGTGGTGACATATAGCAGAATGAGGAGAAATGGTCTCAAGTTACAGAAGAGGAGGTGTAGGTTGGATATTAGGAAAACCTGTTTCACCAGGAGAGTAGTGAAGCGTTGGAATGTGTTATCTAGAGAGGTGGTATAATCTCCATCTCTAGAGGTGTTTTAGTCCAGGTTTGACAAAAATCCTGGCTGGGATGACACAATTAGGGTTGATCCTGCTTTAGACAGGGGGATGGACTTGATGACTTCCTGAGATCCCTTCTAGCCTTAGGAGTCTATGATTTTCTGATTCCGTGAAAACTAAGGGGAGCTAGAAAAACACTGATGGGGGATAGGAAAACCTCTTGATGCCCAATAGTTGATGAAATCACAGATGCAGCAGAACATCACAGACTAGAAAAAGATCTGCTTTCTGGCTTTGTAGATGATGTTACATTTGTATATGAAAAAAGAAGAAGTAAAGGGAAACAAACACTTTCAAGTGAGAAGGAAGTTTGATGCCAACAATATCCTTACTACCAGGCTATTTTAGAAATAAAAAAAATTAAAATACCTCTGCATATTGGTGGATCAGACCACTCTCGCCCCTTACATGTTACAGTTGGAGAACCAATGTTTCTCAGGCCTGGCCTACATTGATAATGCACCCTCTCATCAGGTAAATATATCTTTTTCCTTGTGTCACCTAGAATACGGCCATTCTCAATCACCGGTGGAGGTCCACATCTTACATCTGAAAAGAGACACAGGGACACCTACTGAAACATTTCCATGAAGGACCATAAATAACTTGCTTTGCACAACCAGTCCATTAAAAAAATAAAGTGTAAAAATAAAAATTTGTATGAAAACAATTCTCCTTTCTTCTAGTTTTTAATTAGTCTTGTTTAACAGAACAATTTAAATCGTGGAGAGGGAACAATAGGGCTATCCACGAGTGAATCATTTTGGGCAAAGATGCATGGAATGAAAATATAGGTCAAACAATTACAATATTTGTCTAAATCATCAAGTTTCTGTAAAATGCTTCATGTTTGACCAATCCATCCATATTCAATTGGAAAATTTCTGACCAGCTGTCCCCACATCATACTGTGTTCTTCCTCTATATCCCACCAACATCCTTCGGTGCATTCCCCCTGGCATTCATGCTCTGCAACATACCAGCCCACATGATCAGTTCGCCATACTTAAGAACCATACAGAAGTAGCGTCAAAGCTAGAGTTCGCAGCAGAACAGTGTACTCAGGTCAACCCCTGTAGCCAACTTACTTATGCGGAGAGTGAGAGAGGATGGTGCAGAGCAGGATGAATAAGATTTATGCAAGTTAGAGCTTCCCATGACAAAAATAGAATCCACTCCTGCATATATCAGCATAATGTTCACTCCTTTTTAATGGAGTTTTATAGGTTTTAACTGAGATTTTATTTGGGGGCTGCATACATTCCGAATATTTATAATGATGTGTTCGCTGATCTTGTGTTTAAAAGTTGTGCAGTGATATCTCTATAAGGAATATGAGTCTCTCTCTCACATACTCTAGTGTGAATGAAGAGTGACTCCATTCAGATGAGTTTAATCTGGTATTATACTACTTCAAGTAACTTCAGAACAGAGCCCTAACTGGTTATACCAAGTAATCTCTGCCAGGTTCCACCCCAGAAAAACAAGGGCTAAGCCATGTAAGCTTTCATTATAGTTTTTCCAGCTTCTCTTCAATGAAGAAGTAGCAGGATCTTCTTGACCTCATTTTTTTTAAGCAATCAGGTGATTGGCCAGAGCAAAGGGAGGTCTTTGCAGGAATCACTTGTCTCTGCATAGTTGCCTTGGTGGATGCTTTCTGGAGAAAGTCATAAAACAAATGTAATGATTCTGCATGTAAATAGGGTTGGCTCAGATGCTCAGCTTTCATAACTGATCAATGCAGGTAAAATAATGAAAATGAGAAGCACAGATCTCAACACTCAATATAGAATCATTGGCATATGGGAGATAAGATACTTCTGCCCAATGTATCCCTCCCCCTTTAGGCAGTGACTAAAATTTATTACAGCCAAAGCATCATTTAAATCCCATAGATGTAGCTATGCTCTGGTACTGAGCATGAAGCTCAAAGAAAAATAAGATATGAAGAATATTTTCAAGTGAGTACCACTATCTAAACTACAGCTACATGTAACAATTTACAATAAAAGAAAGCTAAATAGATTTCAATTGGGAAAGTGTATGAGAAGTTCACATTGTCTATCTATGGGTGGCAAGAAGGGATTGTGGGGTTTGAGGCAGTTCTGACCATTCATGCTCTTAGCTGTGAGCATCACTGTGCAGCAAATCCATGCTCAACCTCAACAAGTACTGCTGTGGGAATATGTGCTCTGGTTTTGAAGAGATATTGCATGCATACCCAAACGGAATGGAGTGGGGCTATCTCTGGAAGACACAGGGGACTTTTGTGGATCACAAATTCAATGAATCACAGGTGTGATGCTGCTGCAAAAAAGGAAAAGGTCCTGCTGGAAGTATTATCAGGAATGTCATATACAGCACAAGACAAGTATATGTTCCATGTAACTGATTAACAGACAGTTAAGTTCCCAAAGAGGTTACTTTGAGAGGTTGTGGAATGCCTATCACTGGAGATTTTAAGAAAAGGTTGACTGTCTGGGATTACCCAGGTACACTAAACCCTGCTTCATTGTAGGGGGGATGGCCAAGATGATCTTTCAGGTTCATTCTGTTCCCAGCTCACCATCATACACCTGTTATGACTTGTAAATAAAATACAAATTCCTATCATTGCAAACTGGTGGTGGTGACCATGTTCCATCTGTACATTTCACATAATTCACTTCCACACTTTGAAAGCCTTCTTTACATTCATAGTACACCTGGGCACCAGGCAGATACTCTTTCTCTTCATTATTTACAATGTTGGCATTCAAAACTGCAGGGGGTGCACCACAACTTACATCTGAAATGGGAGATAGACAAATAAATGTACTGGTAGGAAAACAATTAAAAAGTGAGTGTCCATAAAAAGAAGTTTCTCACTTGTGTAGTAATGATGGTTCTTCGAGCTGTGTCCCCATGGGTGCTCCACATTAGGTGTCAGGCTTGCCACTGCTCCGCAGATCAGAGATTTCCAAGCTGTATCTCGTCGGGTCATGCATGCACCGATGCATGTCCACCCTTTGCATGCTTTCGGTCACATGCGTGATCCAGTCCACGCCAGTTCCTTGACCATCCGCCCTGGGCTGAAAAACACCAAGCAGAACTCCGAAGCAGGGACAAATGGGTGGGTAGTGGAGCACCCACGGGGACACATCTCAAAGAACCATCATTACTACACAAATGAGTAACTTCTTTTTCTTTTTCAAGTGGTCCCCATGGGTGCTCCACATTAGGTGACTACCCAGCAGTGACCCCCAAAAAATGGAGGTGGGTACTGGATTTATGTGCAGCTTGCCCTTGAAGGACTGCTGTCAATAGACGCGTATCCTCATCCAACACCCGGTGAATCGCATAGTGTCTGCCAAAGGTGTCTTAGGATAACCATGTTGCCGTTCTGCAGATGTCCTTTAATGCAACTCCTTTAAAAGGCTGTCAAGGTCGCTTTTGCTGTAGTGGAGTGAGCCCTGGGCGGAACTAGCAGAGGGGTCTTACGAAGCTCGTAGCACATTTTTATGCAGGATACGATGTTATTCGAAATTCTTTGTGATGATGGGCCTTCCCCCTTTGATCTGGGTGCAAGAGACACCAGGAGCCTATCCATCTTCTGGAAGGGTTTAGTTCTGTCTATGTAAAAGGCTAGCACCCTCCTCACATTGAGTGAATGCAGCCGTACTTTCCCACTTGAGGCTTGTGGTCTGGGATAGAAGTATGGTAGAACTATTGGCTCATTAATGTGGAAATCTGAGGAGATCTTTGGAAGGAATGCCAGGTGTAATTGCAAAACTACCCCTTCCTTCAAGAAAATTGTATAGGGCGGCATTGTGATTATCACTGCCAGCTCACTCACCCTGTGGGCCAATGTAATTGCAAGAAGAAAAGTTGCCTTTATGGTAAGAAGTTGGAGGGATACAGTGGCCAATGGTTCAAAGGGTGGTCTAGACAGTGTGTCAACGACCAGGTCTAAGCTCCATGAAGGCGATAACGGTTTCCGTGGTATAGGTTTGCAAGGCCCTTCAGAAACTGTGTGGTAATGGGATGGGCAAATACAGTTGACCCATACGTCATATGTCGGAATGCCAATATAGCTGCACAGTGGACCTTTAACGATGATAAGGTGAGTCTGCTCCGTTTCAGGTCCAGTAAGTACTCCAAGATTGTGGGAATGGAGACCTCTGATGGAGTTAATTGCTCAGACAGACAACAGGATGTAAAATGTTTCCACTTGTATGCATAAGTCTTCCTGTTAGAGGCCCATTGACTGCATTCCAGGACCTCTTTTACTCCTTCTAAGCATGTTCTCTCTGAGGTGCTGAGCCATAGATTAGCCATGCTTTGAGGCAGAGCATTCAAGAATGAGGGTGTGTTACGGTCCCTTGATTCAGCGTGAGGAGGTTCAGTACCATCAGGAGGGGGAGTGGTGGGCAGCATGACATGTGTAGCAGCAGAGGAAACCAGTGCTGTCGATCCCACATTGGGGCTATAAGTATGAGGCACGCCTTCTCCCTCCTTGCTTTTTCCAGGACCTTGTGAATGAGCCCTGTGGGAGCGAATGCATACAGCAAGGGGCCCTTCCATGAGAGCATGAAGGCATCTCCCAATGAGCCTTGTCCAATGCCCGCTCTGGAGCAGTATTGAGGGCATTTCCTGCTGGTATCGGTGGCAAACAAGTCAATCTGGGGAAACTCCCATCTGTCGAATATGCTGTGGAGTAGTTCAGAGCTGATCTGCCACTCGTGCATGAGAGCAAAATGTCTGCTCAGGATATCCGCCCTCACATTGTGAACACCAGGTAAGTATGAGGCTTTTAGAGTTATGTTGTTTGCAATGCACCAATTCCATAGTCGGACCACCTCTGCGCATAATGCACAGGATCTGCCTTGGCAATAGATATAGAACATTGTGGAGGTGTTGTCGGTATTGACTCCAACTACCTTGTCCCGCAGATATTTGCGGAAGTGCCCGCATGCATTGACCGCTGCCCTGAGCTCCAGTATGTTTATGTGCATTGCCATCTCTGCAGGGGACCATCGCCCCGTGTTGCTTTGTTGCCCATGTATGCCCCCCATCCAATGTGGGAGGCATCTGTCATGAGAAAAACCGTGATTTGCAGTTGGTGGAAGGGCACCCCTGATAGCAAGTTCTTGGGGTCTGCCCATCATGCCAGAGACTTTTGTACCTCCATTGTGGGTGATACCTTTTTGCAAGTGGTATGCATCGTTGGCTTGTACACCATTGCCAACCAGTGCTGAAGGCCTTGAATATGTATGTAGTCCGGCATTCTGCACCACGAACATGGTGGTGGCCATGTGTCCCAGTAGCTGCAAGCAAGTTAGGACTGGCACTGCAGGGCTGTACGTCAGCACTTGCACCAAGGATCAGATGGCGATGTGTGCCAGGCAGAAATATCCTTGATGTAACAGAATGTAGGCATGCCCCTATGAATTCTATGTTTTGTGTGGGCTCCATCATTGATTTTTGAAAGTTGATGACTAGGCCCAGTGAGAGGAAGATCTTTGTAGTAATGTCTATCATGTCCTGGACATCTGCCCATGAGACACCCTTCAGTAGGCAGTCGTCCAGATACGGAAAAATGTATATGTCCTGTCGATGCAGGTAAGCTGACACTACCGAAAGTGTCTTGGTAAAGACCCTGGGCACTGCAAAGAATCTGAAGAGAAGGACTCTGTCCTGAAAGAGTTCCATGGCCACTGTGAAGTGGAGAAAATGCCTGTGTGCCAGATGGATCGTTATGTGGAAGTACGCATCTTGGAGGTTGAGGGCTGCGAACAAATCCTCATCGTCCAGTGCCATGACTATGGAAGTGATTGTGGTCATCTTGAAGCATTGTTTGCAGAGATAGTGATTGAGAGCCTGTGGCTACGTCTACACGTGAAGCCTACATCGAAGTAGCCTATTTCGATGTGGCGACATCGAAACAGGCTATTTCGATGAATAACATCTACACGTCCTCCAGGGCTGGCAACGTCGATGTTCAACTTCGACGTTGCGCAGCACCACGTCGAAATAGGTGCAGCGAGGGAACGTCTACACGCCACAGTAGCACACATCGAAATAAGGGTGCCAGGCACAGCTGCAGACAGGGTCACAGGGCGGACTCAACAGCCAGCCGCTCCCTTAAAGGGCCCCTCCCAGACACACTTGCACTAAACAGCACAAGATACACAGAGCCGACAACGAGTTGCAGACCCTGTGTATGCAGCATGAATCCACCGCTGCAGTAGCAGCAGCCAGAAGCCCTGGGCTAAGGGCTGCTGCACACGGTGACCATAGAGCCCCGCACGGGCTGGAGAGACAGCGTCTCTCAACCCCCCAGCTGATGGCTGCCATGGAGGACCCCACAATTTCGACGTTGCGGGACGCGGATCGTCTACACGGTCCCTACTTCGACGTTGAACGTCGAAGTAGGGCGCTATTCCGATCCCCTCATGAGGTTAGCGACTTCGACGTCTCGTCGCCTAACGTCGAAGTTAACTTCGAAATAGCGCCCGACATGTGTAGCCGCGACGGGCGCTATTTCGATGTTAGTGCTGCTACTTCGAAGTAGCGTGCATGTGTAGACACAGCTTGTAGGTCCAGGATTGGCCTCCAGTCCCCTGTTTTCTTCTCTGTGAGAAAGTATCTGGAGTAAAAACCTTTCCCTCGGAACTTGTCCGGGACTCTCTCCACCACCCCTATAGATATGAGGTGGTCTACCTCCTGTTTTAACATCTTATCATTAAAGAGGTCCCTGGAGAGGGACTGGGTAGGAGGTTTGGGTGGGAGCATGAATCGGAACGGGATGGTATATCCCTTGGCAACAATTTCTAATACCCACTTCTCCGCAGTGATGCTTCCACATTGATGATAGAATGGTCTGAGTTGGTGGTGGAACATATGCTGTGAATGGCACTGAGAGATGTTTGTGGTGTCACAGTCCTCGACATAGCTGCCAAACTTGCTGTTTTGGAGTTTGTGCCACCGATGTACATCCTTGCTGGGGATGCTGCCTAGGTGGCCTTTGCTGTTGTTGGTGGCGCCCTTGATTGTAACCCCTCTTTTATTGTGAGTGCTGGGGTTGGTAGGTGTAACGTCTTTGTTGTAGGTAGAATCTTTTCCTCCTATAGGGAGGAGTGTACATCCCCAGTGTTCTGAGCGTGGTCCTCAAATCCTTGCTAGAGTGGAGGACTGAGACCGTGGAGTCAGCAAACAGGCTTTCCTTGTCAAACAGAAGATGTATGATTTTTGTTTGCAGGTCCTCGAGGATGCTGGGTGTTTGGAGCCACCATTCCCTATGCATCACTACTGCTGGGGCTGTGGAGTGTGCTGCTCTGTCCACTACATCTAGGACAATCTGGACACCTGTACGTGAGGCTGCGTAGCCTGCCTGGACTATCGCCTTTAAGAACGGCTTCTTATGGTCCGGGAGGAAGTCCATGAGAGAGGTAAGTCTGGTATAATTGTCAAAATTATGGTTTGAAAGGTGGGCGGCATAGTTGGCCATGTGCAGCATTACAGTGGAGGAGGAATATACCTTCCTTCCGAGTAAGTCCAATGTCTTTGCATCCTTGTCGGACCCCGCAGATTTGTATTGTGGTGTCTTCGATCTGTGCCGAGAAGATTCCACTACTAGACAGTTGAGTTGGGGGTGGTCGAACAAGAACTCCATTCCCCTGGATGGGACAAAATACTTCTTGTCTGCCCACTTGTTCGTAGGTGGAATCAAGGCTGGGGTCTGCCATACATTTGTGGCAGCTTCCATAAGGGCTTCGTCTCGTAGGATGGCTATTTTGGGTGATGCGGGGGGTCTCAGGTTTCTTGAGGACTTTTTGGTGTTTCTCTTGCACCTCCACAATCTGTATGTCCTGAGTGTGTGCCACCCTTTCAAAGAACTCTTGGAATTGCTTAAGGTCATCTAGGGGAGATATAGCCCCTGGATCAACTGCCTCGTCTGGGGAGGACGAGGAGGCATCACTGCGAAAAGCCTCCCCCTGTTCCTCAGACACCTCCTGTGTCCGCTCCCTTAAGGGTTCTAGGGGAAGGTCTAACGACTCTGGACCCATCCCTGTTGGAGAGGCCATGTTCTCCTTTTGAAGGGAGCGGGGAGAAGTGGCCATGCAATGAAGGTTGAGGCGGAGATCTGTCTCTTGACTTTGAGCCCCAGTGCCAATGATGTTCACTATGATATGAGTGACTGTAATAGCAGGGGCAGGGTCCCAGTGATTGAGATCTAGACCATGACTGGTGTCTGTATGCATTGCGCTGAGTGTGATCTCCTTGATGATGTAGAGATAGGTGGGGATGCTCTATAGAAGAGTTTGTGCGGTTCCTTTAAGGCAACCAGTAAAGGATATCTAAGCCAGGGAGAAGGTGGTCATAGAAATGGAGATGGAGTTCTCAGGAAGGCTGGTGGTGTTGCCGGCCATTCCGGGATACATGTCTCAGGAGGAGAGCTGGAGAGCTGAAAGAGGAATCATGAGAATGTCTGGTGATGGACTTTAGTGCTGGGTCTTAGATCATGCTTTGCCCAGCCTGTGAGGCTGTCTGGTCGGTGCCTCTGCCTCCAGTGCCTGGGACCTCAGTGCAGGCATCGGAGCCATTGGTGCCACGCTCGGTGCCTCCGTGTGTAGCTCTGCGAGAGTAGCAATCTCCGGAACCATCAGGCCCTGTGCCGGGGCCTCCGGTTCTGATGCTTTCAGTTCCATGAGTCTTAGTACCGTAGCCTCTGGTGCCTACTGCATCAGTGTCTGCAGGGTCCTCGGTGCCGACTCTTTGCCAGTTGGAGCCCCAAGCACTGCCTTATGTTCTACAGCCTTTGCGCTGCTTTGAACGGCAAGCACTTTGCGGCCCTATGCCTCACTCATCCTGCTCACAGATACTACTGACAAGGATTGAGTAGGAGATATCTTCTTTTTCTTACGCGTTGAGGAGGTCAAAGAAGTTGCCTTCCTCTTATGTAGCCCTGAGGGCCCTTCCCCCTGGGGAGTCTCCAACGGCTCAGGCTGGACAGCCTTGTCAAACAAGATCATTTTTAGCCTCATCTCCCTGTCTTTCCTTGCTCTGGCTTTTAGTTTGGAGCAGTGAGGACATTTTTGAGGGACATGGGCCTGTCCCAAATGGTGAATACACTTGTTATGGCCATCGGAGGCAGGTATAGCTTTGCTGCACGATTCACATTTCTTAAACCCCGGCGAAGACATCTCTTCTCAGAAGTACTAAACTACTTGTAACTTTAAACAAGGTACTGAACAGCTACTAATAGCTACTAACAGATAAGGTTCACAGACTCTAGAGATAATGGGCAGCTGGAAGCGGCTGCCTCTTCTTTCTTTGTTGTCTCTCTCTCTCTCTCTTTTTTTTTTTTAGCTATCTACAGCAGAACTTGAACAGTTTAGAAGAGAACGAGAAAAAAACTAATAACTATATTAAAAATGTATTTATCTGTCTTAGGCATTGGAGCCAAAGTGAATTCCGTCTGCAGCCGTTGGCAGTTCAGAGGAACTGGCGTGGACTGGATCACACGTGTGACTAAAAACGCACAAAGGGCCGACGTGCATCGGCGCATGCATGACCCGACGAGATACAGCTTGGAAATCTCCAATCTGTGGCACTGGAGTGAGCCCGACACCTAACGTGGAGCACTCACAGGGACCACTCGAAGAAGAAAGGATGGTTACTTGCTTCTAACTGTAGTTCTTCAAGATGGCTCAGCATATTTGCACATATGAGGTACTGTGGTCCCTAACATGGCTTCATGGTAAAACCTTCTCTAACATCATCTGCTAAAGCATGTGTGTAGAGGCCTTCTGTCCCTTCTTTCTAAGTCTCTGAACATATGCATGGGAAAGATACATAAAAGGTCAGGGCACACTCTGTGCCTTCACATCCTTTCACTGCCAATCCAGAAACATAGGAGCCGCATCTACACAAGCATGTCCTTTTGAAATGTTTTTTGAAAGAACGGGCTCTTTTGAAACAGTCTGTGAAGCATCTAAACACAAAACATGTTCTTTTGAAAGTAATTTCAAGGGAGTGAAAGATCTTTTCTACTCCTGTTTGAGGAAGAGCGCTTTCTTTCAAAAGACATTTTTGAAAGAAAATGCGTGTAGATGCTCTGTAACTGCTCTTTTGAAAGAGCAATCCTTGGCACCAGCTCCCTGTGTCCATCTGTGTTTAAAGCCACAGGGACCTAGAAACCCCATGGCAGGAAGCTAAGAGTGTGCTAGCAGCACCACAGGCATGAGCCCACGGCAGCACACCTTTTTGCCTGTACTGCAGCCACCTGATGCACCCAGATACTCCACGGCCAGTAGCTAGGAGCCCCGTGCCCCCCATGGGTCCCACACCAACCTGGTGGAGGGCTTGCAGGAGCTGAAGCAGGGCACAAAAAAGAAGGCCCCATCCTGGTCAGAGCCAGAGCTGCAGGACCTCATTGGCCTGTGGTGGGGACAACAAAGTCCTGCTGCAAATGACCAACCAGTGCAGGAATGTCACAGCCTCACAGTGTCTGCCAGCCTCACTGCCTGGGGGACATCACCCTGCCCCCCAAGTCCCAGACAACATGAGACTGAAAATAGAAAAAATGAGGCAGGTGTTTGTCAAGGCTAGAGGCATGGCTGCTTGGGGGCAGAGCTCATCAGCTACACCCACTACAAGGAGCTGGACAGAGGAAAGAGGCAGCCCCCCCAGTAACGGTGCTGGACACTGCAGGGCCCAATACAGAGCCAATCCAGAGCCTAAGGACCAGCCAAGACCCTTGGGCTTCATCAACCACTGGCAGCAGGAGCAGGAGCTGGAACCCACCTCTGAGGATGATGGGTTGAGTGATGGGATGCTCATCACCCTCTCATCCAGGTCCTCAAGCCAGGCACCATGCACCAGAGCCTCCCTGGCTTCTTCGACGGACCCTCAGGTAGGTACTGGGTGCTTCGGCCACCCCAGGGTGCAGGGAGGCCAAAGCTGAGCATGTATGCAATAGATGCATCCATCCAGATCCTGGTGTGGTTTTGCAGAGACTCACACTTCTCACTTACAAAAATCCAGGCTAGTGGGAACCATCGCATGTGAAAGCTGTTGGAGACAGCTCCCAGGAAGCAGGTGGGCGAGCTATAGGAGGAGGTGGCTAGGGTAAGGAGTATCCATGCCCATGAGCAATTTCTTGAAAGTATTCATGTGGTGACATCTAAGACCGAGGAAGCTGTGCAGCTACAAAGGACTGCTGGCTCTCTGCTGGGAGGGCTTTGGCTTCCTTGATCACAGATGCTGTTCCAAGAAGAAAGGACTGATAAGTGAAGATATGATCTACATATCCAGGATGAGAAAAAGAGTGTTTGGATATAGACTGGCTAACCTAGTGAGGAGGACTTTAAATTAGGTTCAGTGGGGGCAGGTGACCAAAACCCAGAGTTAAGTGACAAATGTGGAGACCTGGAAGATCAGACAGAAATCGGAAGGAGGATGGGTTTCAAAAAAAGGAATAAAGGAGAAACACGACAAAACTGGAAGGCAAAATGAAATCAGTATCTCAGTTGTTTATGTACAAATGCAAGAAATATTGGAAATAAGCAGAACGAGCTTGAATTGCTAGTGAAAGAACACAATTATGACATGGTATCACAGAGACTTGGCAGAATAATGTACGTTATTGGAATATTGGCACAGGAGGGTACCGCTTGCTCAGGAATGAGAAGCAGGGAAAGAGGGAGGACGTATTGTGCTATATATTAAAAATGTATATACTTGGACTGAATTTGAGATGGACATAGGATGTAGATTTGGAGACTCCCTGGGTAAGCTGAAAGAGGGTATAAACAAGGGAGATGTCATGGTAGGGGGGTCTAGTTCAGACCATCTCGCAAGGGAGAAGAAGTGGTGGATGAGGCTTTTTAAAACAATTAACACAATCATCCAAATCACAGGATTTGGTGGTGATGGGGGACTTCATCTGTACAGGAATCCGTTGTGAAAATGACACAGCAGGGCACAGATTATCCAACAAGGTCTTGGAATGTACAATTTTTCATTCCAACTGGTCAAGAATGCTACTGGGGGAAGCAGTTCTAGATTTGATTTTAACAAATGTGGAGGGAGCTGGCTGTGAATTTAAAAGTGGAAGGCAGCTTTGGTGAAAGTGATCATGAAATGATAAGAGTTCACGATCTAACAAACGGTGGGAGGGAGAAGAGGAAATTAAACATGATGGATTTCAAGGGGGGAGACTTTAGCAAACTCAGGAGCTGTCAGGTAAAGTCTGAAGGGAAGTAAGATGAAGAGGTGTAGGAGACAGAAGCATGGGCCTGGTGTAAGAATTCAGGCCTGAACCAAAATAAGCAACAGTTATACTGTGAGTAATAGGTAGGCCCTGTCAAAAGCAGATGTTTGCCTGCAAGTCAGTGTCTGGGATGTGATCTCGGCACTAACACTGTTAAAACATATGGAACATGTAAATACATTCCACCAGGGCAGTAAAAGGACAACCCAACCTAGCACACAATAAGATAGTTTGACAAAAGTGACAATATTTTGTCTGAAACATCAGGAGTGAAAGCACAAAAGCAGGTAGTGAGTAAGAAAGCAGTTATCAGTGTTTCACAGTCATGCTAGAAGGGCGTAACAAGTGCCATTCTGCAGGGATCAGTTTTGGGACCAGTTCTGTTCTCTATCTTTGCAAATGATTTAGATCAGTGGTTCCCAATCTTTTCATTAGTGCAGAACCCAAGCACTTCCCCCTCCAAAGAGTTCCTGGGCCCCCCTCAAAGTCATTTCCAGCTATTACATACACTTAAATGAGAAAGGAAACAACATTTTCATGCAGCAATTAATAACATTGTGGGAAGATATTTAATCTAAAACTAATAATTCATTTTACCTTTGTAATTTATTTAAATATTATTTTCTATGAGCATTTTTATTTATTTTATTTTTTTCATGGACCCCCTCCAGTGCCTTCACAGACCTCCAGGGATGTGTGGACCCCAGAGTGGGAACCAATGGCTTAGATAATGGCATAGAGAGTAGGCTTATAAAGTTTGTGGATGATAATAAGCTGGGAGAAGTGGCAAGTGCTTTGGAAGACCGGATGAAATTCAATAAGGAGAAATACAGAGTATTCCACCTGAGGGAGAACAAGCAGTTTCACACATGCAAAATGAGAAGGGACAATCTAGGAAAGAGTACTGCAGAATAGGATCTAGGGATCACAGCGTACTACTAGCTAAATATGAATCGATAGTGTGTCACTTATCAGAGGGGTAGCCGTGTTAGTCTGGATCCGTAACAGCAATGAAGGGTCCTGTGGCACCTTATAGACTAACAGAAAAGTTTTGAGCATGAGCTTTCGTGAGCACAGACTCACTTCATCTGATACAGCATCTGATGAAGTGAGTCTGTGCTCACGAAAGCTCATGCTCAAAACTTTTCTGTTAGTCTATAAGGTGCCACAGGACCCTTCGTTGCTGTTACAGTGTTACACTGTTGCAAAAAAAAAGCATACATCATTTTGGGATGCAGTAACAGGAATGTCATAAGTGAGACACACTCAAGAAGTAGTTCTGCTTTATTTTGCCTCAACTGAAGTACTGTGTCCAGTTTTGGGTGCCACATTTCAGGAAAGGTGTGAAGCAAGCGGAGAAGGTCCAGAAAACAGGAACAGAAATGATTATAGGCCTAAGAAATATGACCTCTGAGAGAAGATTGAAAGAATTGTGTTTGTTCAACTTGGAAAAAAGAAAGGCAAGAGCAGACTGAATAACAACTTTCAAGTACATGAAAGCGTGTTACAAGGAGAAGGGAGAAAAATTGTTCTCCTTGGCCTCTGAGGACAGGTCAAGAAGCAAGGGGCTTAGAGTATAGTGAGGGAGGTTTAGCTTGGACATTAAAAAATGTCAGAGTGGTTAAGCACCGGAATAGATTGCTTAGGGAGGTTGTGGAATCTCCATCATTGGACATATTTAAGAACAGGTTAGATAAACATCTGTCAGTGACGATACAGTTGGCACTTGGTCCTGCAAGTGAAGGGGACTGGACTTGATGACCTCTCAATGACTTTTAGTTCTTATGTTCTACATATCTGTGATTTTATTATTAAGATTTAGTCGTGACTTCCTGTTCTTGGCAGTAATGCCAATAGCTGCCCTCAAACATGAGATGGGAGATTTCTTCCAAGTTTATTAAAAGTAAGTTCAAAATGGGCACCAGGCAGTTCACCAGGACATAGACCTATGCTGTCATCAGAAGGAGAAAAGTCACAACTCTCATCTCTACACTCATTTGGTGACAAATCAGGACTATCGCCTCTTTTAGCATGTTCTTGTTCAAAAAGGAGCTGTACCCTCATCTTCTGCAAACAGATTATCAGTCCTGAGATGCAGACAAATCCATTATAACTAGATCCAAGGATTTTTCTGAAGCCAGATCTTTTATAGATGAATCACCATAACTAGATTTTGTGGTATTGTTAGTCTCGTTCCTAGATTCCAGGCCTGTATTCAGTTCACTGGCCCCATGGTAATCACCCTGTTGTCCTTGCTGTGAGAACAGCGGATGCTCGGGGGTGGGGAGGGAAGCTGGTCAGACCCACTCATTCCAGTTTCCGGCCCAGGGACCCTGCATGGATGCCACTGGCAAGGACTGACTCCCTTCACCCTTGGTTCCACAGCTCTTTTCCCTGGGCCACTTCCCCAGACGATACACCCTTGATACCTCCTCCAGATAGCAGCAGCAACCAAGATTCAAAAACACCCCCACAGGAGGCGCAAAAGGAGGCATAAACCAGGAGGAAGCAGGCTGTTTAGTTCTTCCTCTATCTTCCTATAATCACAGATCTGACTTCAGATGGATTGCATCCAAGACAGAAACAGACCAAGGCTGGGAAGGAATAAACGAAGGTAAAGATCTTTATGGACACCATACAGTAGTCTGAGGAGGACGAGCAGAAATAACTGAATTAAGCAAAACTATTGATCTCCTCTGCTCTTCTTTTTCTCCTTTTTTTTTCCAGTGAAGATGTCCCATACTTAGGGACTTACTTAGAGAGGTGGCAGAATCTCCATCCCTAGAAGTTTTTAAGTCCCGACTTATGAAAGTCCTGGCTGGGAAGATTTAGTTGGGGTTGATTCTGCTTTGGGCAGGGGTCTGGACTCGATGACCTCCTGAGGTTTCTTCCAGCCCTAAGAGTCTATGATTTTGGAACTTGTAAGGACTGCTTTCTCTTTCTGTCAAATCTATGAAAAAATCATGATTTAATGATTGTACATCAATTTTTAAAGCAAAAAATCCTCTTTGGATTGAAAGATGTACCCAGAATTAGAACAGAGGTTGAAGTCAGAGCCAAAGACCAAGTTGACACTGGGTTTGGTAAAATATTCAGATCCACTCATTTGGTCTTTGGAGCTGAAAACAGAAGTGGCCTTGGTTTTAGAGCAAGAACCATAGAGGCACAGATCTGCTAACCCCGAGGTGTGGGATCTGCTGACAGTGGTTGTCTACTTCCTTGAGGGCATCTTCAGAACTGACAAAGCCAGAGCGGACAATATGGCTCTTGATGCCATAATATGTGCTCTATCTTTCTCCATCTACAATTCCTTTGAAGCCTTGAGGAGCAGGATCTAGAGCTGACCTGAGGAAGATTATAATTTTGAATGATGTTAAGGAGAGAGAGGATTGGTGAACTGAGCTCTTTGTAATGACAATGCATCCTGCTAAGAGAGGAGAGAGTGAACAAACTTTTTACCTTTTTAAAATTTATTTTAAATTACTATTGTAGATGATTGCAAACAGAATGTATTGTCCTACCAATTTTTTTCCCTTTTGATAAACACTGATGCCACCCCAGTCCCTTCGGCACTTGCAATTATCAGTGCATGAATTGGCTATTTCTTGTTTGCGATCAGCATACTGCAATCTATTTGTTCTGTCTGCCCCATCAGGGTGGTCTCTGAATGCCAATAAATGATAACAAAGTAAGAAAGCCATTCATTGTACCTTTACATTCAGGTTGTTTGGACCATTGCCCTGCTTTACACATAACAGACGGTGATCCGCTGATGACAAAACCACGAAAGCATTGATAATGTACTGTGTCCCCAGACATATAATGATCTTCCTTTGTGCTTTTAAGTTGAGCATTGGGAACATCTGGAGCCTTTCCACATAGCATTTCTGAAAAGATACACAAGATTAAAATTAGTGTAGCCCTGCCACAAGCCAGTTCTTGTAGTTAAGCCCTTAGTAACTACTTATATTAGCTATCTACTTTTAAATATAGTTTGTATCCAGAAACGAGAAACATGCACTAACATGTAGGTAAGTAATGAAATTTAAGACATGCCTACTGTTAAAAAACTGGCAGAAAACTGAACAAACACCAGCTATACCAGAGGTCAGCAACCTGCAGCTCCAGCGCCACATGCAGCAATTAATAACATTGTGGGAAGATATTTAATCTAAAACTAATAATTCATTTTAACTTTGTAATTTATTTAAATATTATTTTCTATGATCATTTTTATTTATTTTTTTCACGGACCCCCTCCACTGCCTTCACAGACCCCCAGGGATGTGTGGACCCCAGACTGGGAACCAATGGCTTAGATAATGGCATAGAGAGTAGACTTATAAAGTTTGTGGATGATAATAAGCTGGGAGAGGTGGCAAGTGCTTTGGAAGACAGGATGAAATTCAATAAGGAGAAATACAGAGTATTCCACCTGAGGGAGAACAAGCAGTTTCACACATGCAAAATGAGAAGGGACAGTCTAGGAAGGAGTACTGCAGAATAGGATCTAGAGATCACAGTGTACCACTAGCTAAATACGAATCAACAGTGTGACACTGTTGCAAAAAAAAGCAAACATCATTTTGGGATACAGTAACAGGAGTGTCATAAGTGAGACACACTCAAGAAGTAGTTCTGCTTTATTTTGCCTCAACTGAAGTACTGTGTCCAGTTTTGGGTGCCACATTTCAGGAAAGGTGTGAAGCAAGCGGAGTAGGTCCAGAAAACAGGAACAGAAATGATTATAGGCCTAAGAAATATGACCTCTGAGAGAAGATTGAAAGAATTGTGTTTGTTCAACTTGGAAAAAAGAAAGGCAAGAGCAGACTGAATAACAACTTTCAAGTACATGAAAGCGTGTTACAAGGAGAAGGGAGAGAAATTGTTCTCCTTGGACTCTGAGGACAGGTCAAGAAGCAAGGGGCTTAGAGTATAGTGAGGGAGGTTTAGCTTGGACATTAAAAAATGTCAGAGTGGTTAAGCACCGGAATAGATTGCTTAGGGAGGTTGTGGAATCTCCATCATTGGAGATATTTAAGAACAGGTTAGATAAACATCTGTCAGTGACGATATAGTTGGCACTTGGTCCTGCAAGTGCAGGGGACTGGACTTGATGACCTTTCAATGACTTTTAGTTCTCATGTTCTACATGTCTATGATTTTATTATTAAGATTTAGTCGTGACTTCCTGTTCTTGGCGGTAATGCCAATAGCTGCCCTCAAACACGAGATGGGAGATTTCTTCCAAGCTTATTAAAAGTAAGTTCAAAATGGGCACCAGGCAGTTCACCAGGACATAGACCTATGCTGTCGTCAGAAGGGGAAAAGTCAGAATTATGGTTGGCTGTGCAACCTTAATTTAATTCATATGTTTGTATTCATTATGATCCTATTAAATTACATGATCATACACTTCGACACCACTCACCACCACCACCACCCCAGATTCTTTCCACACTCAGTACAAAGGAGACATACTCAATGAGCAGTCAGTGTTTTGTTTCATCCACATCATTAAGTAGCTGGTCCTAAAGTTTACCTACTGCACACAAGTCACACCCCATTTTGAATACACCATTTGTTATTTACTCCTGGGATTTCCTGTGAAGCTTTTCACTTATATAAGCTGTGTGCGCTGCAATTATACATTCATTTATTTTCACAAGAGCCCTCAGAAGTGTTTAAATGTATGTGAGTGGATATATAAGAGTAATCATGAAGACATAATTAAGGTTGTGCATTGATATTTGCAAATAAAAGGGTATGTCTACACGACAAATAGCACCCTCTATTTCAACATAACTTTGCGAGCATCTCCAAGACACAACTGCTATTTTGCCAGTTGATAGATAGCATGAGCGCATGTAAGGATTACAGGAATCCCTCTGGGTCTGATCCACCTACTCGTGTGCACAAAAATGTTGTGTAAAACCTCTACTGAAAGTCTATATCACAATTGTTATCGTCGTCATAACATGCACACATGGATGGATAACGTGTAAGGAGATTTTTATATATGTGTATATACACTGACAAAATTACGATATTATGGTCTGTGAGTTGAAGCCAGTCACCAGAAGTTGAAAACCAAGTTTACTTCAGGCAGATGTTTATCTAGCAGTCTGTCAGTCAATAAACTGAGAGCTGTACTGTTCAGAATGCCTGCCCGCTTGCAATCTGATCTTAGAGATAATAATGAGATTGTGAAATCTTTGGGGGACGGGTGCAGAATTTACAGCAGAAAATAATCCAGCAGGAGGGAATATAATTTATAAATGAAGATCATGAATTTTGAACTGCAGCTGTAGGTACAGAGATTAACTCTGCATCTTTCATTTAGTATGTAAGATGACAAGGGGTTTGCTTTTTAAAAAAAAGGATCAGAGAGAGGTTGTTAAATATTCAGAGAATTTTGACTGAGACAAAGTTCAGTAGACAGGAGATATAATATTAGTTATTATGATTCCAGTATTTTAACTTACCATCACTTGAAACTGATTTTCATTAACTAACCCTAAAATTGCTTTCTCTCTATATAAATTTAAGTGCTGTATTTTAAGCAGAACTGTGTTCTCTGGTGTAATTGGCAACCTGTAGTGTCCTCTCCCTTTAGCAATAGAGGACCTGGTAATTCTCTGAGGGTATGTCTAACAGCAGTGTAGTGGGGCTGAGTGGCCCCCCACTGACCCGGAGGGGGTGAAACCTCTCAGGGAGCCATTTTGGACAGAGCCTGGCCCCTCTCATTCACCTGACCAGAAGTCAGGAGGCGCAGCCAGGACTATAAAAGCCCAGCCTGTGGCCTCGGTTCGAAGCCAGCCTCCAGGGAAGCCAGAGGCAGGCCCCACGTTCCCTGACTGACAGGGTGAGGACCTGCAGACAGCTGCCGATTGGCCTGGACCTCTTGGACCCCAGCTGACCCTGGAAACACCAAAACACTGATGGGACACCTGGGTATGTGCCAAGGGGAAGACCTGGAGTGGCCCAGGGGATAACGAGAACTGTTAAAAGGCCTTGGGTCAACGTATTCCTGTCTGGATTCCCCGCTGACCCTCGCAGCACACCATGCTGCTGCAACCAGGGCCCATGGGCTGTGATGCAGTGGAGTGGGTGGGTCTGCATTCCGCCCCCAACAGGTTCCCTGTTTTTGAACTGCTGCCTCTCACATAACAGTTGCAAGGCCTGGTTTTGAATTGTTGCTTTTGCTCACCAGTAGTAAGTCTGGACTTAGGAACTAGTGACTTGGGATTTTTTTTTAGTACCTATAGCAGTGGGGTGGAATGGCTGCCCCCTGACGTGGACAGGGAGGAACCCCTCCAGTAGCCAAACCAGTTACAAGGAGTTATTTTGAAATAACTAACCTAACGTCTCCAGGGCACACCTGTATTTTGAAATAATAATAATAATAATAATAATAATAATAATAATAATAATAATAACAGTTGACTTATTTAGAAATTGGTAAACTTAATTCTATCAGAAATGTGTCTATTTCAAAATAGCTGTTTTGGAAAGGTGCTGTGGAGACAGGGAGAAGGGGCTATTTCGAAACAGGGGGCCTCATTGCATGAGAATTAACATTACTTAACAGGGGCATTATGGAAGTAGTGATAGATTTGTGAATTTACATACTAAGACAAGTAAGAGAGTGTAACTGGTTCCAAATCATTGCCATTCAGAATGTGTGTTGGTGGTCTGAGGTAAATGTGTGATGGCAGTAAAGGGCTCGTATACTCTTTCATTCCTAAAAGTATTGGCCTGCTTCTCCTTTCATTCCAACACTTTCTATCCCTTCTCTCAAAGCCCTGGTCTACACTAAAGGGGTTATTTTGAAATAACCCCTGTTATTTCAGATTAACAGCTTGTCCATGCACACAAGACAATTTGTTATTTTGATATAACTGGGAGTTATTTCAAAAAAATGTAGTCTGGGTTTTAAGAGACATAAGCTCCCACTTCAAAATAGTTATTTTGAAATAGTGCAAGTGTGCATGGGCAGGGGCTTGTATTTCGAACTAATTGGCCTCCAGGGACCTGACAGAGCTGGAAACCTGACCATGCTGGGCACACCTCTGGCTAGCTCTACTTCAGAGGCCTGCCTTATTCCAGCCTCCTTCCTGCAGCAAGCCATCACTAAGTTGTCTGAGGTGAATGACCCACATGGCAGTGCCTCTCATGGCTCAGGGTCAGACCTGCAGTCAGGCAGCAGACACTCCCAATGCTACACGATGCTGCATGGGGAGACTGATGCCATGCAGGGAAGCCTGTGGGGGGGAAGTGGCTATCCCTGGCATGTGACATCTGCTGCTCACACAGCTCTGCCAATCCTCCCTCCAGGAGGCATGGATAGGGGTCCTTCCTGTGGGGGACATGGCCAGTGCCAGACCCAGGATGTGCAGGATTTGGGCAGAAGGTGAGCTGCTTGCAGGTCTGTTGCCATGGGTGCTCATGGGTAAAGTCAGTGGGAGTGTGAATATGAAGGGCAATTTCAAACTCTCGTTTTACAAGTATTTAACCCAGATTTTTTATTCCAGTGGCTTTGCATATTAGTACTTTGGAGCCATTTGAAAAGCAGTGCTGAAAATAAGCTGGAGAAGGGCACAGAGCCTTTTGGCTGTGTCTTCACGTGCTGCTTCTTCTGAAGCAAAGTGGTAATGAGCTGTCCGGAAGATGCAAATGAGGCGTGGATGTAAATTTCCCATGCCTCATTAGCATATAGGCACAGGATTCGGAGTCTGGAGGAAGCTCTTCTGGACTGCAAAATACATGTGCAGATGCGCAGCCCCTGGGATCTTCTGGAAGAAAACCCTTCTTCAGAAGCCCCTTCTTCCTCAAGCTTGTCGGGGTGGGAAAAGTTGCGGGCCAAGGCCACACTGACCCCACACCAGTATACCGCTCGGATCCTCAAGACACCTGGGACGAGGATAAGGAAGGGACGGCGGAGACCCGGCGACAAGTAGAGGTCGCCCCGCCCCTCTGCAGGCTGCCCCCACCCACCTCCGGCAGGAGGCCCCGGGGATTGTGCACTGGCCCTGTCCTGCTGTTAGACAGGCTGGTAGATTTTTCCCTGGCAGGCAGGAGGCTGGCTCTAAGAGAGAAGGGTGAGATGAGAAGAGGAAGGCTTGTGAAGGTGCAAACAGTTACAAAGTTTATTAACAGAACAAACAACAGGAAAAAAGGGAACGACAAATGTAACACAGTAGATAATTCCTTACAATGTAACTATGTATATAAACTAGTGATTACTACTACTACTAATATACTGAGTTGCAACAATAGTATTTCATTTAAACACTTAAGCTGCGTCTACACGTGCACGCTACTTCGAAGTAGCGGCACCAACTTCGAAATAGCGCCCGTCACGTCTACACGCGTCGGGCGCTATTTCGAAGTTAACTTCGACGTTAGGCGGCGAGACGTCGAAGTCGCTAACCTCATGAGGAGATAGGAATAGCGCCCTACTTCGACGTTCAACGTCGAAGTAGGGACCGTGTAGACGATCCGCGTCCCGCAACGTCGAAATTGCTGGGTCCTCCATGGCGGCCATCAGCTGGGGGGTTGAGAGATGCTCTCTCTCCAGCCCCTGCGGGGCTCTATGGTCACCGTGGGCAGCAGCCCTTAGCCCAGGGCTTCTGGCTGCTTCTGCGGCAGCTGGGGATCCATGCTGCAGGCACAGGGTCTGCAACCAGTTGTCAGCTCTGTGTATCTTGTGTTGTTTAGTGCAACTGTGTCTGGGAGGGGCCCTTTAAGGGAGCGGCTTGCTGTTGAGTCCGCCCTGTGACCCTGTCTGCAGCTGTGCCTGGCATCCCTATTTCGATGTGTGCTACTTTGACGTGTAGACGTTCCCTCGCTGGGCCTATTTCGATGTTGGGCTGAGCAACGTCGAAGTTGAACATCGACGTTGCCGGCCCTGAAGGACGTGTAGACGTTATTCATCGAAATAGCTTATTTCGATGTAGCAACATCGAAATAGACTATTTCGATGAATAACGTCTAAACATCCTCCAGGGCTGGCAACGTCGATGTTCATCTTCGACGTTGCGCAGCACAACATCGAAATAGGCGCTGCGAGGGAACGTCTACACGCCAAAGTAGCACACATCGAAATAGGGATGCCAGGCACAGCTTCAGACAGGGTCACAGGGCGGACTAGTGCTTCCAGGACAACAGCTACCCGCTCCCTTAAAGGGCCCCTCTCAGACACATTCAGCCTGCACAGCATGCGGTCTGAGGAGCCATAGGCACGCAGACCCCGGGCGACGCAGGCATGGACCCCCAGCAGCAGCAGCAGCAGCAGCAGCAGCAGCAGCAGCCAGAGGTCCACCTAGCCCTCCCGGCAGGAACAGGGCTTTCCCTGATCCATGCCATGCGGGAGGCAGCTGAGCACCTCCTTGCTACACCGGAGGAGGAGCTGCCCCCAGGGCAGCAGGGCTCAACCCCCAACCCTGCAGCACCCCGACCCCCCCCCGCCTTACACGCCGGCGGCTGTGGAGCTACCCCACCAGCACCGACTGGTGGGAGCAGCTGGTGCTTGAGGAGTGGGACGATGACCGCTGGCTCAGGAACTTCAGGATGAGCTGGCAGACATTTCTGGAGCTGTGCCAGTGGCTCACCCCCGCACTCAGGCACCAGGACACTGCCATGCGGCGTGCCCTCCCTGTGGAGAAACGGGTCAGCATCGCTGTCTGGAAGCTGGCCACTCCAGACAGCTACCGATCCATGGGACAGCAGTTTGGTGTCGGCAAGGCCACCGTCGGGGCTGTCCTCATGGAGGTAAGAGGACCTACCGGGGGAGGGCAGGGCAGGGGAGGGGAGCCCGGGCAGAGGAGGGCAGGGGAGGGCAGGGCAGAGGAGGGGAGGGCAGGGCAGGGCGGGGGAGGGCAGGGCAGGGCAGGGCAGGGCAGGGCCACGCACACCCTGCTCACCCCTAATTCGTGCTCTCCCATATGCTTTCCCTGCAGGTTGTGCGTGCCATCAACGTCATGCTCCTGCACAGGCTCGTGAGGTTGGGGGACCCAGATGCCACCATCGTGGGCTTTGCCACCCTGGGCTTCCCCAATTGCTTCGGGGCTCTGGATGGGACTCACATCCCCATCCGCACCCCGCATCACAGTGGAGGACGCTACATCAATCGCAAGGGCTACCATTCTGTGGTTCTCCAGGCCCTGGTGGACAGCCAGGGCCATTTCCAGGACATTTATGTGGGCTGGCCTGGCAGCACCCACGACGCCCGGGTTTTCCAGAACTCGGGCCTGTGCCGCCAGCTGGAGGCGGGGACCTACATCCCCCAGCGGGAGATCCCTCTGGGGGACAGCACCATGCCCCTCTGCGTCATCGCAGATGCGGCATACCCCCTCCGGCCCTGGCTCATGCACCCGTACACGGGCCATCTCTCCGCTAGCCAGGAGTGCTTCATCCAGCGCCTGAACCACGCGCGCCAGGTGGTGGAGCGCTCATTTGGCCGCCTGAAAGGACGCTGGAGATATCTCCTGACCCGCCTGGATGCGGGCCCCAACAACATCCCCCAGATTGTGGGTGCCTGCTGCGCCCTGCACAATTTAGTGGAGAGCAAGGGGGAGGCCTTTTTTCAGGGCTGGGCTGTGGAGGCCGGCAGGGGCGACGTGCAGCCACCTGCTGCCCCCAGTTGGCAGGTGGACCCCAAAGGGACCCGGGTCCGGGAGGCCCTGCGGGCCCACTTCGATGATGAGGCCGCGGGGTGAACTTTGCCAGGCCCCCCACTGCCCACCCCTTCCTCCACAACACTCCCTGCCCCAACGCCCACACCATGGAGCACCTAACCGCACCCCCCCACACACTTTTCCTGGACAAATGACAGCACGCACTTGTGGCTGAACTTAAACTGCTTTTTCTTTTAGAACTTTTTTTTTTTTAACTATAAATAAAACAAGAACAAACTATATACAACATGTGTGGAACAAAAGTAATGTGTACAAATAAAACAATAGTAATAAAAAAGTTTATTCACTAATAAAAATAAAACCAGGGATGATAAAGGGGAGAACTATTTACATGGGGGGGAAGGGGCAAATGGGGGACACAAATTAATAAGTCACAACTATATACAAGGGGAGGGGCCGCGTCCCGGGCCCCTCGCCCCTAAAGTCCGGCACTGGGCGTGGGCGGCCGGGAGCCCCGTCGTGGCCGCAGCCCTGGCTGGGGGTGGGGCGGACCGGAAGATATGCCCGGCGAGTCTCAGCTGGCTCCAGGGGTCCCTCGGTGGTCCAGCCCTCGCTCGTGGGTGGCGGGGCGATGGCGGACGGGACGGCGACGTGTGGAGCAGCTGGTGGTGTGGCGGGTGGAGCAGGCAGGGCGGGCTCTGTGGCGGCCGGTGCGGCATGGGGGGCCAGGTAGTCCACCAGGCGATTGAAAGTGTCCATGTAGGCCCCCCATGCCTCTTGGCGCCAGGTCAGCGCCCGCTCCTCCAGTTCGACGCGGCGTTGCTCCACCCGCAGGCGCTGCTCCGCCACCTGCAGCTGCCGACGGTGGATGGCCAGCAGCTGAGGGTCCATCGCCGTCGGCTGGTGGTGGCGTGGGGTCCGCCGTCTAGCCCGCCGTAGGGCCGGTCGGTCCTCGGCCGAGGGGCTTGCCTGGAGCGATGGCCCTGGAGGGGTCTCCGGGACCACTGATGCCTCGCCGGTGCTCTCTTCCGGCCCTTCCGATGGTGCAGCTGTGGGACACAGGAGAGGAGGGGGGGAAGAAGAATGGAGACAGGCGTTAGTGTGGGCCCCGAGCCGTGGCCTTTGTCCCCCCAGCCCTGTGCTGCAGATTCCCCATCCCCGTCCCCGGGAGATGCTGCTGTGATGGATGGGGTTCAGGGGTCCCCCTGCACTGCACCCCGTCCCCTGGTGGGAGCGACTCTCACTTCTCTCCACAGGGTCTGACAGGAAAGGTTTCTTAGGCCACAGATGCCCAGTTTCTCCCAGGAGTGACAGCACCAGCTGTCAGAAGAGACAGTCCTTCCAACCCGTCGTGGGGAGAAGACCCCAAGGGGTGCCCCTCTGGGATGCAGCTTTCCCCCTCCTCAGGCTGGCTGCCTTCCAGCTCTCCCTTACCCTAGCCTTTACCAGCGGCCCCCGCCCTCCCCCACCCTATTTCAAAGCCAGCTCGGCTCCTCCCTCCTGTTTGTTCAGGGCAGAGGTGTCACCTGCCAGCTGTAGCCCCATGATCCTCCTTTGCCCCTGGGAGCTATTTGGCTCTTGTTGCTCATATCTAGCCTGAGTCTCCCTTTTGCACTCCCCCCACTCCATCACATGCTGCTGCTGCTGCTGCTGCTGCTGCTGCGGGGTGTCCCACCCCCTCCTCCCGGGGGCCCCTCGAGGTTCCGCTCCCCCCTGTCTCGGGGATGGGGCATAGCACTGTCGTGCGGAGTGGGGGGGGGCAGGGGCTGATGGATGCAGTGCTGTGAGGGCCATGGCCCTGCTGTCCTTGGGGCCATGGCCATGTGAGCATGTGGGGGGCCCTGGACACATATCTATTACCCCCACCCCTCAAGCCCAGGGGTGTACACTAGAGGGGGGTACATACCTGTCGGTCCACTCCCACGGTCCGGAGATCCCCGGGGGGCGGAGGCCCGGCTGCTGCTCCGGGATGGCAGGAGGAGGATCTGCAGCCCGGATTCTGCGGAGGAGGAGCCCCCCTTCTCCTCCTCCTCCTCCTCCTGCTGCGATGTCCCAGGGGTGGGCTCCAGGGGGGGGCCCCTGGGGTGCGGGGCTTACCTCCGGGGCGGACTCCGTCTGCAGGGCCTGCTGGGGCTCGTCGGCCGAAGTATCAAGGGTGGCCGGAGGGGAGGAGGTGTGCCAGGGGCCCAGGATGTCCCTGAGCTCCCTGTAAAAGGGGCAAGTGACGGGGGCGGCCCCAGATCGTCCGGCCGCATCCCGGGCCCGGGCATAACCCTGCCGCAGCTCCTTCACCTTACTCCTGACGTGATCAGGAGTGCGGGCAGGGTGACCCCAGGCAGCCAGGCCCTCGGCCAGCCGAGCGAATGCATCCGCATTCCGCCTCTTGCTCCCCATTACCTGGAGCACCTCCTCCTCGCTCCAGAGCCCCAGCACGTCCCGCAGCTCGGCCTCCGTCCAGGAGGGGCCCTGCTGCCGCTTGCCAGCCTGGCTGCCCGCCTGGCTGGGCTGGCTGCCCTGGGTCCCCTTGGGGGGGTCCCCTGGGGGCGCTGGGGGGGCTTCCGGGCGGCCATTGAGGGTGCTGTGGCTGCTGAGGGACGTGCAGGCTGGCCGCGTGTCTGAGCTGCTGCCTGCACGTTCCCTCAGCTTCCTACACAGGAAGGGATGGGGAGGGGACCTTTAAGGGGCCGCTCCACGCGGCCACCAGTGAGCTGAGGGGCTGGAGAGAGCGTCTGTCAACCCCTCAGCTGATGGCCACCATGGAGGACCCCGCAATTTCGAAGTTGCGGGACGCGCAATGACTACACGGTCCTTACTTCGATGTTGAACGTCGAAGTAGGGCACTATCCCCATCTCCTGATGAGGATAGTGACTTCGACGTCTCGTCGCCTAACGTCGAAGTTAACTTCGAAATAGCGCCCGACGCGTGTAGCCGTGACGGGCGCTATTTCAAAGTTAGTGCTGCTACTTCGAAGTAGCGTGCACGTGTAGACGCGGCTTTACAATGCTAAGTACTAAAGAATCCATGAGGCGACCTGTATGATGGCTTTTATTAGGTTGGGAGGCGAACAGGAAGGTTAAAAGGAAAATCCAAGGAAAGAGGTATAGGTAATTTTAAATAGTTTTAACTCTGGGCAGCGGAAGGTCAATTTGCCTTCCCCCTTTGTGCCCTGGTTGGTTCGCTACGCCAGCCAATTGGAGACCCTAGGGCTCTGCTTGCTGGGGCCTCCTCCCATCTGAGTGAGGGGCAACGTTACCTCCTCAGCCAGGGCTCGGAGGATAGGGACAAGTAAGGGGGCAAGGTAGGATGCAGGGTGTGTAGGGCAACTGGGAGGTCAAGCCTCTACCGAGATGACCCGCCTGTTCCTTAAGCTAATAATACACTCACTAAATAAATACATTCACTAAGTAAACACTATTAACTTTAACTAGATTAACAGATTAACTCTAATTGTAAAACTATTAATACAAGTGCGCAGTAGTAAAGTTGGTAATTTAAACCTGGGCAGTAAGGCCTGGCCTTAGGGTCGAGCCCCTGGGTGTGATCCTTCCTTGGCCCTGGAAGGCCGCGGTCCGGGTCGCGACCCCGAACCCCCTGATGTGGGGACCCAATGCCCAAAGTGTTGTGATAATATAATTTGTATAGCTCGAACTGGGCCTCAGGCCGGTGAAAGTCAATGCAGCCTGGGCTGGGCCTCAGGCCTATGGTAGTTCTTATTGCCTGGGCTGGGCCTCAGGCCTATAATAGTCTGTGTAGCCCGGGCTGGGCCTCAGGCCTGTGAAAGTCTGTGTGGCCTGGGCTGGGCCTCAGGCTTGTGGTAGATTTACGTGTCCAGGTGATTGCAGTCTCGTCAGGCAGGTGGGTCATGTCCGGTAGGTTGTGTTGTCACCACAGGGTGGTAGGTGGCCAGAAAGAGGGTGCCACTTTGATGGCAGGCTCTGGGCTTCAACAGCTGGGCACGCAGTACCTCACCCTAATGGTGAGGCCAGTTCGCCACCCAGCTGATCCACCTCAGAGCCTGCTTGCTGTTTAGATGGCAGACCCCGGGTTTCAACAGGCGAGAGTGCAGTACCTCATCCTAGAGATGACGCCAGTTCGCCGCTCGCCTGATCTACCTCAGGGCTGCTTGTCGCTCTTTCAGTGCTGAGGTAAAAAAAAAACAGCACGCTGTCACCGCAGCAGGCAGACCCTGCTGGACAGTGCTGGTGTTGACTCAGGAGCTCTTCGAAAAGGCAGGAGCTCTTCAAAAAGTCTTCACCGCTGGAGCGGCTGTTCAGAGACTCTCCTGGGTGCTGTGCTGCGCCTGCTTTTATCCTTTGATTTCATGCATAATTCAATAGTTGATTTTAATATTCATGATTCTGTCCATGGTTTTCAACCAGGTCCTCCAGGTCATGGAAGGTTCTAGAAACTCCTCACATGTGCCCAATCAGAGGCCTTGATTTTGAACCTGGGCATGAAGTGTTTATGAGTTCAGGTTTACCAGGGAAACCAACTGACTCAGAGTGACCGTTACAGGGGGCTGCTAAATGGCAGCCTATGTGATTTTAGATTCTACCTGTATCTGTAATGATGTTTAATGGCCAAAGGCTTGTTTCCCCTGACCCACGGGGGCGATAGTGCCTGAGGGATGAAAAATCCCTGACAAAGCTCTTCTTCAATTTAAAGTATATAAAACAAGTTCCCCATTCTTAATATGTAGCTTTGGAAAAACCTCAGGAAATTAATTGTATGACTGCTGTGAAATCCAGAACATCATTTTGGCAAAAGCCTAGGAACACGTCTAAAAGCCACCTTATCTCCACAAAACATCTTAAAAGATAGAGAGGCCATCAAGACATTTAATTCACTCATATGTCTGGTTCAAGGCATGGCAATAATGAATGCTGGCTGAGAAGCTCAAAAATACAGAACACTCAGGGCTGGGTTCAAAAGAGGCATCATTAATGTAGAAAAAGCAGCTTAAGATCTCAGGCAGGGACAGGATCCCTCAAAGGAGTATATGAATTACATACTCCCTTCTCAAACTTGTTAGTGGTTGGAAGCTTCATGGGAAGTTAAAGAAATTCTGAAAGAGTTATGGATCTACGTACAGCTACAGCTCTATCTCTAGGCAAGGCTGAGAAGGAGCTGAGGAGGGATTACTCATGCAGATAAGGGAAAGAGTAGCTCATGGATGATCTCAAAAGACACAGCTACCCAAGTTCCAGTGGAGTGCACAAAGGAACAATACTCACAGAATCACCTTTGGTTCCCTTGACTAAAGCGGGAACTGATATGGAAGGCCTGTGGGCTCAAGGCTTCGTACTGGAAGATTCACCAAATGTAACTATTAGTTCAGTGATCTGTCAAAGGAAGAGGTCAAAGGCCTGACCAAGTACCCACAACTGATGTTTTTTTAAAAAAAAATACCAAGCTAGCAAATATTATCAAATACTTTTTTGATCAGATATATTTAGTGCACTGAGTTGGGTTCTGACATTTGTTAAGCAAGATAGGACATAAATGAAACTTACCGCTACACCTTGGAGGAGGCACCCAGCCATTCTTTGTGCATTCAGCTATATTTTTTGCATGAAGAATGCGAAATCCATGATTACACGTGATTTCAATTAAATCACCATCCTTATATACGTGCCTTTGAGGTTTGAATCTACCATTAACCACTCCAGGAGGATTACAGACAATTTCTAATGAGAATGAGACAAACACATTTTATAAATGACAATGGGCCAGTAGGCTGTAAAATCCATCAGTTATTATTGTGATTTATCTCTGAATAAATGTACAAAAATTGCCTAGGAGGGAATCCAATGTGTTCCCTATGTTTACTGTAATTTCTGAATAAGAAGTTGCCATATAAAATGTGGATGATTGGTGGACCACTCAGTTTGCAAAGCTGGTCAAAAATAACATTCAAAACTGTTGCTTTAAAATGAGAAACAGTCCTTTTCTAAACCAAAAACTTTTATAAAATTTTTGGTATGGTATTTTTGTTCTGAATCTTTCAAGGTTGTTTTTATAATATCTGTATACTTAAAATTTGGGATTTTTTCTCAATTGATTTCCCCTTTTTGCTAAATCCAATAGATTGAATGATGTTTCTTCCACATTTTCATCTTTGATTTTTCTACTCCAGCTGTACAAAATTGGCAAAGTTTTCAGAAATCAGAGCGGCAAGAGGAAAAAGTGAGAGGAAACCATGGACATGATAAATCTGTTTGTAGGGTGTGCAAAACAAGTGATGATGAAATGTAACATTCATAGTTTTGAAATTAAAGTGTGTATATTTTGTGAAAAAATAAAACTGACAATTGCCCTATTTCAAACCTTGAAAAATGGTAAAACCATGAGATGTCAACACATTTCACAAAATTGCTTCTCTATTTTTCATCCAGCTCTGGTAGATAAGCTATGTCAGGGCCAATAACACAGGCATTTGAAGGACATTGTGTTAAACCGTATTTACAGACTGATACCCACAGCAGCTGACTACACCCTCTCTCATGTTCCCTGTGCTTTTGTGCCCACTAGCAACAAACCAAGCCCCATGCACAAAGTCAATTTTCCCATTCTTGATCCAAGTGAGGCTGTCAACAGCCGGCCAAGCTGCACTGAACACCATGTTTCTGTGAAGGCCTTTGAGTATTGCCATTAAATATTCTGTGAAGGGATTCAGTAACATCTAAAATAGCCTTAGATGTTCCTCGTTACATATAGTAACTCATTTACATTTTTAAATTGTTTTACAACAAATAAATGACACTTGGTTACTAACTAAACTCAGAAGGTCAGAGCAGAGCAGGGAGGATCTGCATCACATAGAGGGCAGGGGGCTGGACTCGATGGCCTCTCGAGGTCCCTTCCAGTCCTACTCTTCTACTCTTCAATGATTCTATGATTCTAAGCTCTGCACTGTAGTGATGAGAGGACAAAAAAAAAAACAAAACTCTTTTACATTCATTGATTCCTATTGCAGAGTGCAGCCTAATGAAAGCAGCATATTTAAGATACCCAATAGAATCCATCTCCATCTACTTTTACATTCTGGATAGAAGACAATGAAGCTTCCATTGCAGTGCATCATAAAAGTAGATTGAGATAAATTAATTGTGAAACTTGAAAGGACTAATAGAGGATGTATACCAGAGACATAATACAGAACAGCTGATTACACTGTCTCTTCTATAAGCCTGCACCAAAGACAGGCAATTATGTGCATGTTGATTCCTTTACCAATTTTATGTCTTCCTCCTTCCTCTTATTAATAACACTTTGGCTTTTAGATTATACCATTTTGGCACAGTGTGCTCTTTTGGGTAAGATCTGTGACAACAATTGATCTGGGAATGTTGCTGGTCCTTTGGGAGTGGAGGAGCCTGTTCTGATATGGTGAGGTTGGTCTTCCTAACTTCTCATCTGTTTTTGAAGTGGTGGTGGTGGTGGCATAGGAAAGATGGAATGTCTAATGGCTGCTTGTATGACTACTTGCTAGCCAGAGTGGTGGACAGAAAGAATTTTTGTGACAGGTTTGATGTGCCTTATAGCAGACAGCCCTTGGTCTTGGACTATAAGCAGCCCTGTCTCTAAGCAATTCACCCTGATTTGACTCTCTCATCAGTGTTCCCAGAAGTCCCCTGTATTACAGACCAGCTCTACCTACCTTTACATTCTGGATAGACAATGGGACTTTCACTGCACTGCACCATAAACGTAGATTGAGATGAATTAGTTGCAACTGCATATCCTGATTTGCAGCGAAGTTCAAGAAAATCACCACGCTTTAGATACACTTTCTCCTTCGCTGTCTCATTCAACTCCAGCCTCTGGTTTTCCATTTCTTTCACTGAGATAGTGCACGGCTCTAAAACAACAAAGAGGAGCAGCTGTCTTGATAACTCACTAAGTAAGCACTTAGAGTAACTTGTTTACACAAGTGAGGAATCTGACCCAGAGAATCTCTGAATAAACCTCAAAGCCTAAGTAGTATTTTTTTACCTAAACAAACTGGTACGTTTGTCCAATTTCCATTGTCACAAAAAGATCTGTTCTGTCCTTCCAGTGCATAAAACTTTTGGCATTTGAATTCTACAAAGGAACCAGATGTGTACCGTTTTTCCAAGAAAGTAGTTATGTCTCCATTCTCAACAGTGGGTGGATGGCTACAATTTTTTCCGCTTTCTAGAGGGGAAAAATATGACAATTATGAGACTCATATGAAAAAATGGTTGTTATGTATTATTTGGCTTTGGTATTGTATCCTTGCCTAATGTTAGGGAAACAATGTGTCGAATCTCATATGGTACTGAGCTAGGCACAACGACCAGATACTAAAGACCTCATCTTAAACCAGCCAGTCTGATGTCTGACCTCTGTAACTTTGTACTCACCCACAATTATTTCCAATTTGGGGACAATTTATACTTCCAGATTAGTGGAACTGCTATGGGTACCTGCATGGCCCCACAATATGCTAATATATTTATGGCTGACCTGGAACAACGATTCCTCAGCTTTCATGCCCTATTACCCCTACTCTACTTAAGATACGCTGATGACATCTTTATGATTTGGACCCACGGTATAGAGACTCTAGAAGAATTCCACAGAGACTTTAACAATCTGCACCCCATCATCAACCTATGCCTTGCTTACTCCACATGAGAAATACATTTCCTGGACACTACAGTACAAATCGAGGATGGCCTGACTGGCACCACCCTTTACCAGAAACCCACTGATCACTATACTTACCTACATGCTTCTAGGTTCCATTCTGCACACATAACTAGATCTATTGTTTATAGTCAGGCCCTTAGGTACAATCGCATTTGCTCTGATCCTACTGACAGAGACCAAAAACGACAAGATCTTTACCAAATATTCATAAGCCTGGATTACCCACCAGAGCTGCGTCTACACGTGCACACTACTTCGAAGTAGCGGCACTAACTTCGAAATAGCGCCCGTCGCGGCTACACGCATCGGGCGCTATTTCGAAGTTAACTTCGACGTTAGGCGGCGAGACGTCGAAGTCGCTAACCTCATGAGGGGATCGGAATAGCGCCCTACTTCGACGTTCAACGTTGAAGTAGGGACCGTGTAGACGATCCGCGTCCCGCAACGTCGAAATTGTGGGGTCCTCCATGGCAGCCATCAGCTGGGGGGTTGAGAGACGCTGTCTCTCCAGCCCGTGCGGGGCTGTATGGTCACCGTGTGCAGCAGCCCTTAGCCCAGGGCTTCTGGCAGCTGCTGCTGCAGCGGGGGATTCATGCTGCATGCACAGGGTCTGCAACTCGTTGTCGGCTCTGTGTATCTTGTGCTGTTTAGTGCAAGTGTGTCTGGGAGGGGCCCTTTAAGGGAGCAGCTGTCTGTTGAGTCCGCCCTGTGACCCTGTCTGCAGCTGTGCCTGGCACCCTTATTTCGATGTGTGCTACGGTGGCGTGTAGACGTTCCCTCGCTGCGCCTATTTCGATGTGGTGCTGCGCAACGTCGAAGTTGAACATCGACGTTGCCAGCCCTGGAGGACGTGTAGACGTTATTCATCGAAATAGCCTATTTCGATGTCGCCACATCGAAATAGGCTACTTCGATGTAGGCTTCACGTGTAGACGTAGCCCAGGAGAAATAAAAAAACAAACTGACAGGGCCAGACGAATACCCAGAGACCAGCTACTCCAAGATTGGCCCAAAAAAGCCAAGAACAGAACACCAGTGATCATTACCTACAGCCCCCAACGCAAACCACTCCTACACAATATTAAAGACCTACAGCTTATCCTTAATCAGGATGCCACACTCCAGAAGGCCCTAGGTGATAGGCTTGTTCTCTCCTACAGACAACCTCCCAACCTTATGAAGATTCTCACCCACAACCACAGTCTGTCCTGCAGGTACACCAGTCCTGGAACTTTTCCTTGCAAAAAATCCAACTGCCAGCTTTGTCCACACATCTATTCTGGAGATACCGTCACTGGACCTAATCAGGTTATTCACAGAATCATGGGCACATTCTCATGTTCCTTTACTAACATCACACATGCCATCATGTGCCTGCAATGCCCAGATGCTTTGTATATTGGACAGACTTCAAACTCTCTTAGACCAAGAGTTAATGGGCACAAAACAGACATAAAAACACTCCTGATCTACAAACTGGTCAGCCAACATTTTAATGGAGTGGGCCATTCTGTTAATGACTTAAAAGTCTGTGGCCATTTCCCTAATACAGGGAGAGAAAGATGCTAATGAGACATGGATGCAAATTCCCCATGCCTCATTAGCATAACAGCAGCCACGGGGGTGGCGAGTGGTTGCTTCTGGAAGGAAGTCTTCCTTCCGGAGGCCCCTTCTTCCCAAAAACTTTGACGAAGAAGGAGCCTCCGGAAGGACTTCCTTCCAGAAGTCTCTCCTGGAGGTCGCGCTTCTACACGGCATTTTGGAGTACGGAAGAGCGGTCTTCTGGACTCCAAATCACATGATGTTATGCTAATGAGGCATTGGGAATTTGCATCCATGCCTCATTAGCATATTTCGCTCCCTGTATTAGCATGCCACTTCCGAAGGAAGTGGCCTGTGTAGAAACAGCCTGTGTTTTACTGAAGAGGAATTTTCACAACAGATTGGAAAGAGAGGCTGCTGAACTCTCTTTTATATTCAAATTCAACACATTAACACGTGGTCTGAACTGGGATGGGAATTTTCTGGGTCACTATGGCTACGTCTACACGTGCACCCAACATCGAAATAGGCTCTTTCGATGAATAACGTCTACACGTCCTCCAGGGCCGGCAACGTCGATGTTCAACTTCGACATTGCTCAGCCCAACATCGAAATAGGCACAGCGAGGGAACGTCTACACGTCAAAGTAGCACACATCGAAATAAGGGTGCCAGGCACAGCTGCAGACAGGGTCACAGGGCGGACTCAACAGCCAGCCGCTCCCTTAAAGGGCCCCTCCCAGACACAGTTGCACTAAACAACGCAAGATACACAGAGCTGACAACTGGTTGCAGACCCTGTGCCTGCAGCATAGATCCCCAGCTGCCGCAGAAGCAGCCAGAAGCCCTGGGCTAAGGGCTGCTGCCCACGGTGACCATAGAGCCCCGCAGGGGCTGGAGAGAGAGCATCTCTCAACCCCCCAGCTGATGGCCGCCATGGAGGACCCAGCAATTTCGACGTTGCGGGACGCGGATCGTCTACATGGTCCCTACTTCGACGTTGAACGTCGAAGTAGGGCGCTATTCCTATCTCCTCATGAGGTTAGCGACTTCGACGTCTCGCCGCCTAACGTCGAAGTTAACTTCGAAATAGCGCCCGACGCGTGTAGATGTGACGGGCGCTATTTCGAAGTTGGTGCCGCTACTTCGAAGTAGCGTGCACATGTAGATGCAGCTTATAGGGGCTCTTTTGCATACTTGGCTTAATCTAATTCTTGACTCCCCCTCCGCCCCTCTACTCTCTGATTTGCTCACATTGATAATTTTTTTCTGATTTGTCAACCTTGATTACTATTTTTGGTTCTCTGTGCCTTAATATCGAGTCTGTTCTGGTCTGACTATGGTCTGAAGAAGTGGGTCTGTCCCACGAAAGCTCACCTAATAGATCATTTTGTTAGTCTTTAAAGTGCTACTTGACTGCTTTTTGTTTTCATCTTAAACTGGTGTAGATTAGTGTAACTTCACATGAACACTGGTGCTGTGCCAATTTACCTCAGCTGAGGTCAGACACTAATTTTATATGCAATGTATTTGGTTGTAATAACTGCATTTCATATCTACTGTTTTCTTTCACACTGCCAAATATAAATACATCTATTACTTATAAAACACTATCAAACTCCATATGTGTATTAAGACTGAAAAATGTGTGTGTGTGCACTATGCTGGAGTCTTTAATTGCATGATCACACTCTATTTTTAACTCACTCAAGCCGCGTCTACACGTGCACGCTACTTCGAAGTAGCGGCACTAACTTCAAAATAGCGCCCGTCGCGGCTACACGCGTCGGGCGCTATTTCGAAGTTAACTTCGATGTTAGGCGGTGAGACATCGAAGTCGCGAACCTCATGAGGGGATCGGAATAGCGCCCTACTTCGACGTTCAACGTCGAAGTAGGGCACGTGTAGACGATCCGCGTCCCGCAACGTCGAAATTGCCGGGTCCTCCATGGCGGCCATCAGCTGGGGGGTTGAGAGACGTTCTCTCCAGCCCCTCAGCTCACTGGTGGCCATGTGGAGCGGCCCCTTAAAGGTCCCCTCCCCCTCCCTTCCTGTGCAGGAAGCTGAGGGAACGTGCAGGCTGCAGCCTGCACATGCGGCCAGCCTGCACCACCCTCAGCTCCCCACAAAGCTGCGATGGCTGGCCGGCAGCCCCCCCAGCACCCCCAGGGGACCCCCCCCAAGGGGAGCCAGGGCAGCCAGGCTGGCAAGCGGCAGCGGGGCCCCTCCTGGACGGAGGCCGAGCTGCGGGACCTGCTGGGGCTCTGGAGCGAGGAGTAGGTGCTCCAGGTAATGGGGAGCAAGAGGCGGAATGCGGATGCGTTCGCTCGGCTGGCCGACGGCCTGGCTGCCCGGGGTCACCCTGCCTGCTTTCCTGACCATGTCAGGAGTAAGGTCAAGGAGCTGCGGCAGGGTTACTCCAGGGCCCGGGATGCGGCCAGCCGATCTGGGGCCGCCCCCGTCACTTGCCCCTTTTACAGGGAGCTCAGGGACATCCTGGGCCCCCGGCACACCTCCTCCCCCCCGGCCACCCTTGACACCACGGCCGACGAGCCCCAGCAGGCCCTGCAGACGGAGTCCGCCCCGGAGGTAAGCCCCGCACCCCGGGGGCCCCCCCCGGAGGCCAGCCCCGGGACATCGCGGCAGGAGGAGGAGGAGGGGGGGGGGGCTCCTCCTCCGCAGAATCTGGGCTGCAGATCCTCCTCCTGCCATCCCGGAGCAGCAGCAGGGCCTCTGCCCCCCCGGGAATCTCCGGACCGTGGGAGCGGACCGTCAGGTAGGTACCCCCCTCTGGTGGACACCCCTGGGCTTGAGGGGCGGGGGTAATAGATATGTGTCCAGGGCCCCCCACACGCTCACATGGCCATGGCCCCAAGGACAGCAGGGCCATGGCCCTCACAGCACTGCATCCATCAGCCCCCCCCCCCCACCCCGCATGACAGTGCCATGCCCCATCCCCGGGCCAGGGGGGAGCGGAACCTCGAGGGGCCCCCGGGAGGAGGGGGTGGGACACCCCGCAGCAGCAGCATGTGATGGAGTGGGGGGAGTGCCAAAGGGAGACTCAGGCTACATATGAGCAACAAGAGCCGAATAGCTCCCAGGGGCAAAGGAGGATCCTGACGATACAGCTGGCAGGTGACACCTCTGCCCTGAACAAACAGGAGGGAGGAGCCGAGCTGGCTTGGACTTGGGGGGCGAGGGCGGGGCCCACAGGTAGAGGCTAGGGTAAGGGAGAGCTGGAAGGCAGCCAGCCTGAGGAGGGGGAAAGCTGCATCCCAGAGGGACACCCCTTGGGGTCTTCTCCCCAGGATGGGTTGGAAGGACTGTCTCTTCCGACATCTGGGCTGCGTCTACACGTGCACGCTACTTCGAAGTAGCGGCAGTAACTTCGAAATAGCGCCCGTCACGTCTACACGTGTTGGGCGCTATTTCGAAGTTGAAATCGACGTTAGGCGGCGAGACGTCGAAGTCGCTAACCCCATGAGCGGATGGGAATAGCGCCCTACTTCGACGTTCAACATCGAAGTAGGGACGTGTAGACGATCCGCGTCCCGCAACATCGAAATAGCGGGGTCCTCCATGGCGGCCATCAGCTGGGGGGTTGAGAGATACTCTCTCTCCAGCCCTTGCGGGGCTCTGTGGTCACCGTGGGCAGCAGCCCTTAGCCCAGGGCTTCTGGCTGCTGCTGCTGCAGCTGGGGGTCCGTGCTGCATATACAGGGTCTGCAACTAGTTGTTGGCTCTGTGTATCTTGCACTGTTTAATGAAAATGTGTCTGGGAGGGGCCCTTTAAGGGAGCGACTTGCTGTTGAGTCCGCCCCGTGACCCTGTCTGCAGCTGTGCCTGGCTCCCTTATTTCGATGTGTGCTACTTTGGCGTGTAGACGTTCCCTCGCTGTGCCTATTTCGATGTTGGGCTGAGCAACGTCGAAGTTGAACATCGACGTTGCCGGCCCTGGAGGACGTGTAGACGTTATTCATCGAAATAGTCTATTTTGATGTCGCAACATCGAAATAAGCTATTTCGAAGTTGGGTGCACGTGTAGACGTAGCCCTGGTGCTGTCACTCCTGGGAGAAACTGGGCATCTGTGGCCTAAGAAACCTCTCCTGCTGTCAGACCCTGCGGGGTGAAATGAGAGTCGCTCCCACCAGGGGACAGGGTGCAGGGCAGGGGGACCCCTGAACCCCATCCATCACAGCAGCATCTCCCAGGGACGGGGATGGGGAACCTGCAGCACAGGGCTGGGGGGACAAAGGCCACGGCTCGGGGCCCACACTAACGCCTGTCTCCATTCTTCTTCCCCCCCTCCTCTCCTGTGTCCTGCACCTGCACCATCAGAAGGACCGGAAGAGAGCGCCGGCGAGGTGTCAGTCGTCCCGGAGAGCCCTCCAGGACCATCGCTCCAGGCCAGCCTCTCGGCCGAGGACCAACCGGCCCCACGGCGGGTTAGACGACGGACCCCGCGCCACCAACCGCCGACGGCGACGGACCCCCAGCTGCTGGCCATCCACCGTCGGCAGCTGGAGGTCCTGGAGCAGCACCTCCAGCTGCAGGAGCGGGCGCTGGCCTGGCGCCAGGAGGCATGGGGGGCCTACATGGAGACATTTAACCGCTTGGTGGACTACCTGGCCCCCCATGCCGCGTCAGCCGCCACATCGCCCACCCTGCCTGCTCCTGCAGCCCCACCACCAGCTGCTCCACCCGTCACCGTCCTGTCCGCCATCGCCCCACCACCCACCGGTGAGGGCCGGAGCGCCGAGGGACCCCTGGAGCCACCTGACACTCGCCGGCCACCGTACCTTCCGGTCCAGCCCGCTCCCACCCAGCCACGGACCAGGCTGCGACCGCGGTGGGGCTCCCGGCCGCCAACGCCCGGTGCCGGGCTATAGGGGCAAGGGGCCCGGGACGTGGCCCCCCCCCTTGTATATAGTTGGACCCTGTTCTTTTCTGCCCCCGGTTTGCCCCGTCCCCCCCATGTAAATGGTTCTCCCCTTTATCCTCCCTGGTTTTCTTTTGATTATTGAGGACTGTTGTTTCTTTGTATTGTTTTATTTTTGTACATATTGCTTTTGTTCAACATGTTTGTACATAGTTTTTGGTTTTTGGTTTAAATATTTATTTACAGGTCCAAAAAAAAGGGTCGGAAAGAAAAAAAAAGTTTAAGTTCAGCCACAAGTGCGTGCTGTCATTTGTCCAGGACAAGTGGGAGGGGGGTGCGGTGGGGTGCTCCATGGTGTAGGCGTTGGGGCAGGAGTGTGGTGGAGGAAGGGGCGGGCAGTAGGGGGCCTGGGCAGAGTTCACCCCGTGGCCTGTTCATCAAAGTGGGCCTGCAGGGCCTCCCGGACCCGGGTCCCCTCAGGGTCCACCTGCCGACTGGGGGCAGCAAGTGGCTGGACGTCTGCCCTGCCGGCCTCCGCAGCCGAGCCCTAGAAAAAGGTGTCCCCCTTGCTCTCTACCAAATTGTGCAGGGCGCAGCAGGCACCCACAATCAGGGGGATGTTGTTGGGGCCCGCATCCAGGCGGGTCAGGAGACATCTCCAGCATCCCTTCAGGCGGCCAAATGAGCGCTCCACCACCTGGCGCGCGTGGTTCAGGCGCTGGTTGAAGCACTCCTGGCTAGCGGAGAGATGGCCCGTGTACGGGTGCATGAGCCACGGCCAGAGCGGGTAGGCCGCATCTGCGATGACGCAGAGGGGCATGGTGGTGTCCCCCAGAGGGATCTCCCGCTGGGGGATGTAGGTCCCCGCCTCCAGCCGGCGGCACAGGCCCTAGTTCCGGAAAACCCGGGCGTCGTGGGTGCTGCCAGGCCAGCCCACATAAATGTCCTGGAAATGGCCCCGGCTGTCCACCAAGGTCTGGAGGACGACAGAATGGTAGCCCTTTCGATTCAGGTATCGTCCTCCACTGTGATGCGGGGCGCGGATGGGGATGTGAGTCCCATCCAGAGCCCCGAAGCAGTTGGGGAAGCCCAGGGTGGCAAAGGCGGCGATGGTGGCATCTAGGAACCCCAGCCTCACGAGCCTGTGCAGGAGCATGGCGTTGATGGCACGTACAACCTGCAGGGAAAGCACACGGGACAGCACCAATGAGGGGTGAGCAGGGTGTGCGTGGCCCTGCCCTGCCCTGCCCTGCCCTCCCCTGCCCTGGCCCCCCTGCCCTGCCCTGCCCTCCCCTGCTCTGGCCTCCCCTGCCCTGCCCTGCCCTCCCCCCGTGGGTTCGCTTACCTCCATGAAGACAGCCCTGACGGTGGCCTTGCCGACACCAAACTGCTGGCCCACGGATCGGTAGCTGTCTGGAGTGGCCAGCTTCCAGACAGCGATGCCGACCTGTTTCTCCACAGGGAGGGCACGCTGCATGGCGGTGTCCTGGTGCCTGAGTGCGGGGGTGAGCCACTGGCACAGCTCCAGAAATGTCTGCCGGCTCATCCTGAAGTTCCTGAGCCAGCGGTCGTCGTCCCACTCCCCAAGCACCAGCCGCTCCCACCAGTCGGTTCTGGTGAGGTAGCTCCACAGCCGCCGGCGTGTGAGGCGGGGCGGGGGGGCGTGCTGCAGGGGTAGGGGTTGAGCCCTGCTGCCCTGGGGGCATCTCCTCCTCTGGGGCAAGGAGGTGCTCAGCTGCCTCCCGCATGGCATGGATCAGGGCAAGCCCTGCCCCTGCCGGGAGGGCTGGGTGGACCTCTAGCTGCTGCTGCTGCTGCTACTGCTGGGGGTCCATAACTGCGGCGCCCGGGGTCTCTGTGCCTATGGCTCCTCAGACCGCGTGCTGTGCAGGCTGTGTGTGTCTGGGAGGGGCCCTTTAAGGGAGCAGCTAGCTGTTGCCCCGGAAGCGCTAGTCCGCCCGGTGACCCTGTCTGCAGCTGTGCCTGGCATCCCTATTTCGATGTGTGCTACTTGGTCGTGTAGACGTTCCCTCGCTGCGCCTATTTCGATGTTGTGCTGCGCAAAGTCGAAGTTGAACATCGACGTTGCCAGCCCTGGAGGACGTGTAGACTCTATTCATCGAAATAGGCTATTTTGATGTCGCTACTTCGAAATTAGCTACTTCGATGTAGAGTGCACGTGTAGACGTAGCCTCAGTGAGCAGGCTGGTTGGTACTCACTGAATGAGATATTGATTTAAGATTTCTTGTCTTCCTTGTCTTTCTATGAGCAGGCCCTTGCCCTATTCACACCTTTACTTAGGCTTTATCTACACTAGAGCGGAAAGTTGATTTTAGGGCACTTAGCTTGATTTTACAATGTGGCTGTGTGCACCACACATACCATTAGTTTGATTTTAAGGCGCACAAAATTTGACTTCCTTGCCTGCCCCGTCAGGTGGATTAACATCAAGTTTGAATTTAAAAGGTTAAATTAATGCTAGCGTGGAAACAGCATTATTTTACATCAATTTTATTGGTCACCAGCAGTATTCCAGAGGTATCCCACAATGCCTCACGTGTCTATTCTGACCGCTTTCACCTCCACTACTCTCTAGGGCTATGTCTACACATGCCCCTTCCTTTCAGAGTGGGCATGTTAATGAGGCAGTAGAGAAGATGCTCGTGAGGAGCTGACATGAATATGCAGTGCCTCATTAGCATAATGGTGGCTGCACACCATTTGAAAGTGCTGCTTTTGGAATGCACACTGCCCATGGAGACAGGGGCCTTTCCAAAGGACCCCTCTGACTTCAAAAGCCCCTTCTTCCTCAAACTGAATAGTGTGTGGGTAGTTTACAAATGCCAGGGGCAGGAGGGAGACATCATGCAGACCATCTCAAACAAGTGTCATCTAATCTGCTCATGGAGGGTGAAAATTCATCCATGCACAGAGGAGCAGCACAAGACCCAGGCCCCATTCTACAACTTTGTGCTGGTCCTCTGAACAGCAATGAAATCACCTGGAATGAGGCAAGAGCTCTGTGGGAAACAGAGTGTATTATCATGTAATTAAAGGCTGCATTGTAATGCAGACAAACCATGAGGAGTTTTGCATAAATACAACTGACATGTCTAAATGATGTACACAAGAGATCAAATAAAACTGAGAAACTGAAACACAAACTGAATAATCAAAATACCATGAAGATTTACCAGAGATGCAGGATGGCAAATCGATGTGACCATTAACACACTCCCTGACTGAAGGGGTTGTGAGGCTATATCCTTCACTGCACATAAATTCCAGTGTGCGATCACTCAGAATCAACTGTGCATGTCTTCGGCCATTCGACAGAAGCAGATTTTTGGCCTCCAGTTGCTGTTTTGTGATACTACATGGTGCTAGAGAAAAACAAGAAAAAAATTAAAATGGAAGGGCTTAATTCTCCAGTGTCCTCCTCGTTGTATAGTCATTTACCTGCCCTGTGAAAAGGGTCTGCAAAACACAACAATTTCTCTGGGGACTCTGTGCAAGATCTAAAAATACTGTGTAAGAAAGAAAGACGGTGATGAATAAGACCCAATATCTTAATCCAGAGATAGGTTACAATGTATTCGTAAATGCGACTCCAGAATTCTCAACGCTGACACGTTCAATAAAAGATGTTTCTAAATGTTAATACAGATGCACATATAAAATACACATGCACAAATGTTGCCAACTCACATGTAAGACCGCTAGTGATATTTGGGATGTTTTAAAATGCCTGCTTCCAGGAGACAAGTGCATATGGAGGAATCTCATCTTTTGTTTAATAAAATGAGTTTCTAGGCGTCATGGATGTTGAGGAAAAACTCAAAAACAAATCCAGAGAACCTTAAGACTCTCAGAACAAATGGGCTTATTTACAAAATCTATAATAGTCTAAGATAAGAGAAGATAAATAAAAAGACCCCAAAAGTATTTTAAGCTAGTCTCATGAATTTTGGAATCATAGAATCATAGAATCATAGAACAATAGAGTGAGAAGAGACCTAAAAAAGCCACCAAGTCCAGCCCTCTGCCCTAAGCAGGAACAAACCCATCAGATCAGCCCAGCCAGGGCTTTGCCAAGGCAAGACTTACACACCTGCAGGGATGGAGTCTCCACTAATTCCCTGGGTAGACCATTCCAATGCTTCACCATCCTCCCAGTGAGAAAGTTTTTCCTAATGTTCAAGCTGGACCTTCCCAACCCCAACTTCAGACCTTTGTTCTGTGTTCTGCCATCTGTGACCACTGTGAATAGCCTCTCTCCAGCCTCTTGACAGCCTCCCTTCAGTAAGTTGAAGGCTGTTGTTTTGGGGTTAGTAATACTAAATAGCAAGCATGAAAATGTTTTCTCCCTCCTCCCCCTGGGAAGCGTTCTCTCAGCCAAAATTAACACATAGGTCAAGTAGTTTAATGCTATATTCAGTGATAGGGTGAGTTCACTAATAAATATATTTACCCGCATATTTAAAAGAATGTTGCAAAATACCATATGTATTGAGGAACACACTGTAGTCCAAATCTAGTCATCCAAAATCCCATCCAAAATCCATTATTCTCTCAATAACACAGAAATTAGAAATCATCATCTTCATTTATTATAATTCAGAAGAATTATAGCCATAGAACAGAATAATCCCTAAAGAGGAGAAACTGATGATGTATGTTAATTGGTCAAAGTCTTGTCTTTCTGCAAATGCTACTAAGGGCCTGCTCCTGCAAACTGGCTGTAGGCACAAGATCCCATGAATCTATTTGTATTTGGAGCACTTCTGTGAGTAAGAACTACAAGAGTGAATTTAGGGCTTGCTCTTGTTGCTGGTGAAGCCAATGGGAACAAGACGGTTATAGACTTTCTATATAAGCCCATTTGCTCCTCCATAGTGTAGCTTGCATTTTTGAGAACTTGCTGGAATTAGCTATTTATTGCCTGGAAAGGCCCTGACCCCTCCCCTCCTTTTTACCTGCACTACTAAATCTTGTGCACTAAAATGCCATCATATAGAAGGAGAAGTTCTAAAATGCTAGATGATGCTCATATTACTCACACAACTTACATACAGACTTAGACATGACTAGAGCAGGGTAAAGGGAACAGGAAATAAAATTAATTCCTATGATACTTACCTATCAGGACTGAAGTTGAAGGTTTATTAATTCCCCTCATGGATAATATCCCAAACAGCTGACATATACATGGAATGCAACCCCCTCTTCTGTTTAGGTGTTAATAGGGTCATAAAAAACTTAATGACATAAAATGTGTCTATTCATTTCGTAAGATTTTATTATAAAGAAGAGAACTCTAAGATGAAGAGGAAATCCCTTTTAGTCCTTCAAAAAGGAAAATATTAAAAATTAGTGTTGTTGACTAGTAACTGTAAAAGATCACAGTATTATTCATGCAGGCACTGTGTGGTGTCTGGAATTGCAGCTTTGGCGGTGCTTCGGGGAGAGGGAAGGAGAGGAATAGGAGGGTGGGAGACAGAGCAGCTGGGGCTTGTGCATAAAGCTGGAGGCTGGAGCGTCCTCTGCCTTTGTCCTTCTGCAGGAACTGAGATGCAGGGCACTAGGACCCATGGCTGTAGGCAGCCCCACAGGCTGGGAACAACCAGGAGACCCATGGTGCAGAGCAGCAGCTGAGCAGAGAGTCTGCCATCTCACAGCAGGTTGCTGTAGCAATACAGGATCATTAACCTGACGATCAATGGCCCAGTCAGCAGTGCCACCACAATCCTTCCTTGACCAGATGTTCCAGTCCAACCACTGCCCCCCACACCCTGAGATATCAGGCACATCATCTCCTGTGAGGTCATTGCAATTAGTATCTGGATGAATATTATTTGCCAATTTAAGCTAATGCCGCAACTCTTTTTCTTAGGATGGTACAATGTTGTTTCATCTCCATATTCTTTTTTATGGATATTTTACACGTGCCTCCAGTAATCAAGTCCTGTGTCACTGCTCATATTTAAGGTTATTTTTAACCAAAATCTTGGAATCTAGCAAAATGGAGAAAATAAATCAAAATACTCCATTGCTGTCTTTTAAAAGAGACTATCCTAATTCAAATGTAGTATTTACAACTATCTGGTGACTTGCAATGATCTCATTAACAGCAAACCCTAGGGACTAGATATGGCCTGAGTCTTAAACCACATTTTTGGGGATTTTTGGATCCAAGTCTGTCCCATCTGACACGTGTCTATGTGGATTTCTGATACCTGATAGCTGAGGACACAAATAGAAGGATTTGATATGGTGCCATTTCTACTAAGGAACCAATCCCTAGGACGGAGCGTGGAAGCAATTCCCCTTACCCAGACAGTTTGGTGCAGGTGTCCAGGTTTTTCCATTGCATGTGATCCATTCAGTTCCCATCAGGCTGTATCCAGGGTTGCACTTGTACTGTACTTTATCACCTTCTGTGTATTCCAATTTCTCATCGCTAACAATCCCTCCAAAATCAATGTCCGGTGGCTGTTCACATGTTGGAGCTGCAACAGATTCATAAATGTTGTTTAGTGTAGGAAAATTATCTAAGTTCATTTGACTTATTAAATAAGTCCTCTGCACAATTTCTTTATATGAATAATTTATGGTTTATGTAGCATCATGCTACCTGAGAATGTTCATGAATAACACACACAACTTTCAGTCACTGCAATAACCAGACAATAAAAGGGAGAACAGAAAAGGAAAGAAATGCTGTTTAGCTGAACCTTGCACCATGCAGTCAGCAACAGCAACACAGAACTGATGCAGCACCACAGTTGTGGATTTTCCACATCCAAAAATATCTTGTTTCCACCCCCAGGGAGACAGTCTGCAGCAGTACCTCAGCTGATCTGAACTGTCAAAAGGATAAATTAGGAGGAAAGGAGCCTCCAATGTGCCACACCGTATATGGTTTTATAGCCAAAAACCAGCACCTGGAACTGCTCATTCTGGAGAAAAAATACTTATATCAAGAAGATGAGGTCTAGAGACAGACAACCATGGAGAGGAACATGAAAAGATCTAGAACACTGAGACAATGGAGAATTTATTAGTACTAGCAGGGCCCAGGTAGAACGTATAGAGAGATGGATGGACAGCTGATGGATGAATACCTATCCTTTCATAATAGTATGGATGCTACATGGTCCTGCTCCAAAGAACTCCAAGCTCCATAATGGTATCCACTGAAATGGGGAAAAGCCCTTTTGCAATTCTTTCATAAGCATCCTTGCAATCCAATAGAAAAATGACTTGGGGATTATGAATGTATTATGGATTATGAATATAAACAATGGACTTAATGCCTGGGTAAAGTCTAGTAGGTAGACAGAAGAAAAACTGGACCTCATATGGATAACAGGGCTGTGGTGGAAAGCAGCATTCAACAATAAATATGGAAGACTTATGCCCAAGATAAGGAGGAGATAAGGAGCCCACCTTCAATATATGGGTTCCTGGAGCAGAACCCTCTCTGCTCATTTGAGGTGGAAGATCAGCCCTGTCCTCTAACAGGATAATATGGTTTAATTGCATGCAGACCATTGCAGGATTAATCCCGAGGTCTGAAATGTTCAACTTAATTCTTGGTGTTCAAATGAAACAAGGGTCCTATAACTCAGATTCCTTCACCACTAAACCAGGTCCACTTTAAGAATTTAGTTTCACAGAAATCCTCTTTTCCTATCTCTAAACATAAATAATAGCCCCTGTCTACTCAGGAATTCAGAGTCTGCTGTAAAGTCAGGACTCTAAGACATATTTTCAAAATTGGCATCATAGGAATGTACAAAGTAGGTCTGATGTCAGAAATTGAAATACCCACTTTCTCTGTAGGTCCCACTGCACTATCCATAACCCTACAAAGTGCTCTTGTGTCCATGGTATGTACAAATCCATACGCCAGTGTATTTTCCTCAACCCATATAACTTCTAATCTGGAGTGATACAAAACACAATTTCTAAATAAACCAAAACACAATCAATATCATTACAATTACTCGTACAGCATAAGTAAGGCATGAATGCATGAGTGAATTTCAGCAGTTGTTCTGATAACAGAAGTCACACGTAAAGACATACTGGGAAGATTCACTAGCATTTGCACTCTAAACTTTCAAGTATTTGGTGGCTGTACTCAGCTCTATTTTTACACACAGGAGTTCTGGCACATGAAAACTACTTCAAAATGAGAGTCAATAACACCTTCCGCCTTTAAATATTTTCCTTTACTCAACTTTAATAGAGTAATTTGTGGTAGGATTGTTTTGCCCATGTAAAGTGGGGTCAGGGATGTCCCTAATATCAATCAATGTGAGCTGAATTTTGAGACTTTGCTGTAACAGCTTTGACTATGTGCTCTACTGAGTATATATAATATCATCAAACACCAAGGAAGAGTTAAGCTAAAGCATTATTGAATATTTGGTTCATTTTGTATTTACCTTGTCCCTTAGCACAAGAAGCCCAAAGAAGCTGAATGATGATACATCTCAGTAAAGTCACCATCAGGGTTGATGCTTGTGATGGCTGATGTTGAGTTCTGCTCTTCTCTGAATTCTGCCTCCAGCAACTGGTTTTGTAGACTAATCTTGTTTTCTAACTTTTCTCATTGTTCTATCACTTGTCTTTCAACATCAGTGACCAGAGATAACGTATGTAAACTCCACTTGGAGTACTGTGCAATTTCTTTTTTTCATGGCCCTCTTTGACTGCGTGGGCTTTCTGTCCTTACATTTACTGCAGAGGGCTCTCATGGATTGATTTCAGATAAACACCGGTTGCTTAACACACATTTTTTGGTCTTCAGAGAGCTTCATTATGCAAAATGATCAATTAATTCTTCACTGCCAAGGTTTAACTACTACCTTTTGCTAATTCAGGGACTTTGTACGATGTTTTTGTGGGTCTGAAGGGCACTGGAGTCCTGAAAGTCTGGAAATGGATTTTGTGAGTTATTCCATTCTTTAAAGAGAAATTCGTGGTGTTGGAAAGATTTAGAATCATATGTACAAGAGGTTTTTGGTGGAGTTTTCAAAAGTTCTTGCTGAGAAAAAATTGGTAGCAACACTGGATTTTATAAAACATCTTACTCCTGAAGCCTGCACTACTTGAACTTACTAAATTGATATTCCCACATGTCTGACTATTCTTCTTGGCACGACCTTTTCAGATAAATGTGGCATACTGGAAGACTTTAGTTGCTGAAGTTCCTTCAAACTAAACACTTCATTTCACTTGAAAACACCATACAGGTCAGCATAACTAGGGCGACGGTTACACTAGCAAGTTTTGCCACCAAAACTAGCAGAAGGTCCACTCACAAAATGCGTTTTGTCAACAGAATGTTGATAAAACTCAGCACTTTAGCTGTCGGCATTCTGCCCCTTAGCCATGAGGCATACCGCTGCTGTCAACAGATTTTGTTAACAAAAGAGCCAGTGGATGTGCTGGAGGGGGTCTTCTCTCGACAGACAGGGCATCCAGTCAATGGGCAGCCCAGTGTGCTGGGTGCCTGTTTTGTTGAGAGAGAGCAGTCTGGGCAGTCCTGCCACTCTGTTGACAGAGCAAGGTGCTCTTCTGTTCGGCTTTTGTGTGTGGCTGCACTCTGTTGTTAGATGTTTTGTTGGAAAACATCTTCTGAAAGAAACATCTGTTGACACATTCTTCTAGTGTAACTGTAGCCTTCATGTAATACAAGATGAGACAAAGACAAAGATTATTCAAACCAATGCCTTTTCCCCAACATGGGGATTTTTTTTTTTTGATATCAGCACTTACTCAGGACTAGTTTACCATGCACTGTTGAGCAAACAAATGTCTGTCTACCAGTCTGATCCAGGGTATTGTACTGCCCAGCCATAAACTATACTCTCCACAGAACTGAACTAAATGGCTAATACTTTTATTTTCTTTTAAAGAGACAATTGCAGCACACAAGCTGAGTACTGAAGTAGTTCAAGGATATGAGTTTTGCATAGTTCCACCTGATTGTTTGTTCTGAACTTGTGCACACAAAAGCACGATAAGAACCCACCGTTTTAGAAAGCAGACTTTTTAAGGTCACACGTCCTGGAAATCCATGAAAGAATTCACCCAAATTTGCACCCCAGGCTCAAGCTTTATATCAGCAATGTCAAAGGAATATTTGAGACAAACGCCCCATGGATGTTGAGTTTTAGAAAAGTTTCAAAAAAGTGCCCGTAATGAAACACTTATTACTCTTACATATCTGTTGTCCTACAGCCAATGTTCAGAAGCCACAGATGTTCTGGTTTACTAAACAGCTGCATCTACACTCTGAGCTAAAATCAGTTTGATTAAAATCAATTAATTAATGTTTGGTTTTATCAATGTGATTTTGAGCATCCTCGCCTTCTCACATACTCCCCAAAAAATCAACTTATTGCTGCCACACACAAGTTGACAAAATCAATTGTTGCAGCAGTGTATTGTGGGAACCTATCTCACAGTTTCCTGAGTCTCGTGGCTTTCTGGTCGTTTTCACTGGTGCAGCATGAGAAAAAAAATACCACACAAGTGGCTGAGGGTATCTGACAACATCTTCCCACATTTCATTTTCTACTTCCTACATTCCCCTGCCATGTAAACCAAAGTCCCTTTTTCCAGGTGGGATCCGGCTTGCCTGTATAATCTTTCTATAATTGAAGGGAGGGGAGGGTTAGTAAAGCACTTTGGAAAGGTTAGAAGAAAAGATTTCAGGTTTTCCAACCAACAGGTTTTCCAAACAGGGAGCAAAAGCATCAGATCTTTGGAGGCTTGTATCTGGATTTAGACCTCCTGGCAAAGAAGATCCTCAGATCATTAACTTTGTCTCAAAGGCTCAAGAGCCACCCCAGGGCACCAAAAGGAGGGTCCCTTCTGGACTGGGCAAAAGGTTCAGACCCTTCTGGGCTTAGGATGCCTATTACTGTAGTAGGAAATTCTTCAGCTGGACCTGTCATCAAAGGGAGGTAAGTACTATCTCAGAAATGGTGAGAACCTGACCCAAGCAATCTCTGGACTGGGAGAACACCAAGGCCAGTCATAACAGCTAATGACACATATGGAGTCTACTACGGCGTATGATGTAAGTGTGTGCTGCCATGTGCTTCAAGAGATGCAGGTATGCTTTGGTCATCATCATGAGGCACCTGGAGAACTCACCAATGAAGTCTACTAGGATTTTGACCCTCTCAATTGGAAGGAATGTACTGGCAGCTGTGGCATTGAGTACTCCCAATGAATTCTGTCTTTGGCATCAGTACGAACATGGGTTTCTTGTCATTCACCAACAGACTTGAAGCATGGTATGTGAATGGCAGGAATGCTGTGTACTCCTGAACTTGGGATCTGGAGCTGCCCTTGACCATCCAGGCATTGAGGTTTGGGTAGATCTAGATATCCCAAAATCTGAGGTAAGCTGCCACCATACAAAAGTACAAGGACAAATTTATCTTTAAACTCTCAAGAGAGAGATCTTGCAGTCATTGTGGATAGTTCTGTGACAACAGACACTCAATGTGCACCAGCAGGCAAAAAGCAAACAGAATATCAGGAATCATTTAAAAAGAGATACAGAATAAGACAGAGAATATCTTATTGCCTCTGTATAAATCCATGGTATGCCCACATCCTGAGTATTGCTTACACACGGAGTTGCCTAATCTCAAAAATGATATATTGGCATTAGAAAAGGTTCAGAAAAGGCTAACAAAAATGATTAGGAGTTTGGAAACTGTGCCATATGATGAGAGGTTAAAAAGCTTGGGACTTTTCAGCTTAGAAAAGAGGAGATTAAGGAGGTACATGATAGAAGTCTATAAAGTCATGTTAGGTGTGGAAAAAGTGAATAAGGAAAAATTATTTACTTGTACCTACAGAATAAGAACAAAGGGTCACCAAATGAAATAAATGGGTACCAGGTTTAAAACTTACAAGAGGAAGTTTTTCTTCATACAGCATAGGATAGGCCTTTGCAACTCCTTGCCAGAGGATGTTGCAAAGACCAGGACTTTAACAGGGTTCAAAAAAGAACTAAAATAAATTCATGGAGGTTAGGTCCATCAATGCCTATTAGTCAGGATGGGTAGGAATGGTGACCTTAAACTCTATTTGTCAAAGTTTGGACATGGGTGAGAGGAGAGGGATCACTCAATGGCTACGTGTTCTGTTCACTCCCGCTGGGGCATCTGGCATTGGCCACTATTGCAAGACAGGATATTGGGCTAGATGGGCCTTTGGTCTAACCCACTTTCGCCATTCTTATGTTCATCCACCAACATACACTTTGTGAACATCCTGGGTGCTTTCAACATGCCAAATGGAGGGACTGTGAATTGAAGCGTTATTGACCTACCATCATTCACAGGAAGCATCATCTGTGGCCCATGAAGCATGTGGAGGTACGCCTTCTGGAAAGTGAGGGCAGTGTAGCAGTCTCCAGGATTCAGGGAGGTAATGATCAATCTCAGAGGGTCTATCTGGAACTTCCTAAGCCTTGCTAAGGAACAGTTCAGGTCTTGCAGGTTCAGAATGTGACTGAGGCCCCATTAGCTTTGAGTATAAGGAAATAGTAGACATAAAACCCCCATTCCTGTGTTCCACACGGACTGCTTCCACTGCCCCCATCTTAGGAGTGCTTGCACTTCCTTTCTGAGAAGAAGCTTGTGAGAGGGCTGGAGAAGGAGGATGAGTAGGAGGAGTAGAAAGTAACAGGAGGAGCAAATCTCAGGAGATGACATTGAATGGTCTGATGTTATCAATGCCCATTCCAGGAAAACGTGGAAAAGGCAGTTGGGGAAGGGAGGGAGGTTTGGTTGTTCAGTGCAGACAGGGACGTCACACAAACCCCCGAGCTTCCCATCCAAATGGCACTTGTTAGTTTGCCTTTGGACTAGCCAGGCTGCAAGGTTGGCTAAGGCTAGTGAGAATAGCACTTTTTATAGTGCCCATAATTTGTATGCAGAGGATCTCAACTGTGGTGGCTTTACTGGCTCTGAACCTGCTGGGGCTTGAACTTTGTGTGGACTGGGGCCATGACACAGAGTCCAATCATCTTCAATGTCATTCATGAGTACTTGAGGCCATGAAGCTTAATATCTGTCTAGTTTGAAAACTGGGCCTATGTAGGAGGCAGGAGGCACTAAATGGGCAGCAATCACTACACAGTGCTCTTCAGCAAGGTAACATAGGTTAAATTTAGTGACTTTCACCTGGGTGAGAATAACTAAAGTTGGGTGACTTACTATATCGTGTGCACTGCCTGAAAACTGAAGTCAGGAATAGAATATGCAATGGGTGCATAGGAAAAGCCATTGAAGGTATGAAATGTTCATTCTACCACCAATGGCAGAAGAATGGGCATTTCTGAACAGTCGACCACTTAAATTTTAAAACCAAATGTATTTATTTGTAATTATCACTGTTACAGTTGCTTTCTGTTGCTCTCATGACTTCAGCTTGTTAATCAGGATCCACCCCTCCCAAAAGGGCGAGATCTTTCCATACGGTAAGACACTACATGTAAGCTGAACTATACAGTTCCTTATGACTGAAGACACCTGGCACCATATAGGGCATCTTACCCAGGCACAAATCACTACATAGCCAGAAGTGCCTGGGTAGCTTTCACTATAAAGTTCGTCATGCCTGTTTGGCGAGAATCCTAAAGTTAGGCAGCAGGGTTTTAAGCCATAAAACATAAGCAAAAGCAAAAACAAAAAAAAACACACACAAAGAAAAACATAAAATGCATAAAAATGACTGTTCACACTCTTCATCCTTTTCATTTATTTCATAGGAAAATGCAGAAAAAAAGAGAGGAGATGAAACACTGGTAACATCCAACATCCGGACAAAATAAGTCCCTCATTCTGCATTGTCTGAAGATTACTTCACTGTAGTCAGGGCTGCTGTGATGATGTAATGAAATCGTTTGACTATCAAGATGATTTTGAAGCCTTGGTTGGTCTTGCTGTGAAGAAGTATGTGATCCAAAGCCAAATGAAGCAAGACAATGTCTGGGGTACAGAGGTTGACCTCTTAATGCTTTGCAGTTCTCCAAACTCCCATAGATGTCTATTATCAGTCATCAGGAACACTGAAACATCAGGAGCCAAGAAGCCTCTAGGGGTTCCATGTCAGTCCCAAGCCTGAATAAAGGAGGAGAGTCGGTCATATGAGTGATGAAGTGTTGATCGTGAAACAACAATACAAATGAAATCTGATGGCAATAAGACTAATTGATAAAAGGTGCCAGCCTGAACGTCACCCGGATAAACAAACTCCATGGAACCAATTGAGCAATCAGGGTTGGGTTGGTAAGTTAAATACTGAAAGAAAATTACAACTGACACATACGCTATCAATTGGAACGTGCAATGTTTGAACACTGTGGGGGACTGGAAGGTTAGACTTGCTTCAAAAGGAGATGGAGAGAAACTACTGTGATGTGCTTGGACTGGCAGATTTGAAATCTGACAGACCCGCCAGTTTGCTTAGGTAGGTACAAATAATCCATGATACTAAAAAGAATTGTCGTAAGTTATACAGTTGTGATATTTTTCATATTATGGCTCAAGTCAGAAATCAGCTACACTGATGTAATATCAGAATAATTCCAACCGCGTAAATGAAGCTATTCCTGATTTGCACCAGATATGTGCAAGGAAATCTCACGTTCTTTATGAGAAAATCAGTGCAGATATTTCAAAAAGACAAGATTGGAAAATGGCAAATGTCCATACCATGACAGCTATTTAGAATACTCTGCCAAAATATATCTTAGTTAGAACCTCCACAGCATTAAAAAGAAATGAAAAGATATATTCAAATATACTACGAGTAGAAAAGATTTCAAATATGGTAGATGTTGTGAAATACAATTCAACAAGATACGGAAAAGCATGAGGAGTATCAGTTGTAGCTTTTAAGTAGTAGGTGTAATCATGATGCTGGCATGACCAGCTTGTGATTCTGGTTTTGCACAGGGACAACTTTAATTGGCATAAAACCTACGTAGTCTTCTTGACACCACCCTTTGTCCAACCTCCTCATGCTCAGGGTGAGGAGTTAGGGGTGGCTGGAGTGCATGGTGATACAGTGATCCCCAATGGTGTGTGTGCATGCATGTGTGTGAGGGGAGGGGGGTTCAATTTACAATGAACTGATTATGTAGCAGGCCTGTGTATTCTGGACCTGGCTTCATAGCTCACTACTAGTCTGTCATGTGCCTTTTCACTTGTGCCCTATCAACTACCCAAGCGCTGGGGAGGGACAACTATAGGGAGACTCATCTGTGAGATTTACATGATCGAATAGGCCAGATATGTACAAGGAATAAAAAATGAATATAAAATACACAACTCCAGTTATGAGAATTGAGTAGCTGCAATTGTTCTTTAAATCAATGTTTGCTGTCAGCCCCCACAGTGGGAGGTTGATGGAAGAAACTCTCTTAAATCTTTAATCTGGGAGGTTTATAGCTCAATTGCCACATAAGGAGGTTTGTTTATAGACTGAGGACTTTTAAGCTGCGTCTACACGTGCACACTACTTCGAAGTAGCGGCACCAACTTCGAAATAGCGCCCGTCGCGTCTACACGTGTCGGGCGCTATTTCGAAGTTAACTTCGACGTTAGGCGGCGAGACGTCGAAGTCGCTAACCTCATGAGGAGATAGGAATAGCGCCCTACTTCGACGTTCAACGTCGAAGTAGGGACTGTGTAGACGATCCGCGTCCCGCAACGTCGAAATTGCTGGGTCCTCCATGGCGGCCATCAGCTGGGGGGTTGAGAGATGCTCTCTCTCCAGCCCCTGCGGGGCTCTATGGTCACCGTGGGCAGCAGCCCTTAGCCCAGGGCTTCTGGCTGCTTCAGCGGCAGCTGGGGATCTATGCTGCAGGCACAGGGTCTGCAACCAGTTGTCGGCTCTGTGTATCTTGTGTTGTTTAGTGCAACTGTGTCTGGGAGGGGCCCTTTAAGGGAGCGGCTTGCTGTTGAGTCCGCCCTGTGACCCTGTCTGCAGCTGTGCCTGGCATCCCTATTTCGATGTGTGCTACTTTGACGTGTAGACGTTCCCTCGCTGTGCCTATTTCGATGTTGGGCTGAGCAACGTCGAAGTTGAACATCGACATTGCCGGCCCTGGAGGACGTGTAGACGTTATTCATCGAAATAGCCTATTTCGATGTTGGCTGCACGTGTAGACGTAGCCTTAATGTTCTGACCATCAGGAGTGGTCATGGTTCTGCCACAGGTTTTCATCCATGGAATCAAACTATTATGCAAACATCTAACACAGTTGTAGAGAAAATACTGAAAATTCTAATATAAAGGATTTGTAAGTTTCATTTAGTAACTTTTTTCAAAAATCTATTTTGGTCCTGTTTCTATGAACAAATCCAACATTTTAGGATTTGTAAAAAACTTGAGACAAAGATGAAAGCTTAAAGCTAACAAATAGGAGGATTTAATAATTCAATAATTTAATAATAACAAATTATGAGGATTCTAACCAATAGCCACAGTCTACACCACAGGAATACCAGTCCTGGGACTTCTCCTTGCAACAAAGCCCTCTGCCAGCTTTGCCCACATATCTATTCTGGTGATACCATCACTGGAGCAAACCAGGTTACTCACAAAATCATGGGCACATTCTCATACTCCTCAACTAACATTATATATGTTATCATGTGCCAACAATGCCCAGATGCTTTGTTTGTTGGACAGACTTCAGACTCTCTCAGACAAAGAGTTAATGGGCACAAAACAGATTTCAAAACATCAAGAGTTAGTGACTGCCACTCTCCCACTGTTAGTGGATTTTCTGCCTTTATCTTAAATACCCGGACTTGCTATTCAATGTCCGGGGCAAGTAATACACCTGCCAGTAGGGCTTCATTACAGCTTGGAATTGTGATCCTCCGTTTGAATAGACATATTTGCCATAGCTGTATTCAGCTAGCACTGCACAGGCACTCCCTCAGCAGAGCTTCCCCAAGAACAGCTCTGCCATACCCCCAGCCACCTCTCCTGTAGCTTGCTTAAGCTATTGATGGTGTGGCTGCATCACACTCCTACTTTTAGGTTCTACACTGTGCAGTACTAATCATTGGGAGCTGGGCATCACACATGCCATTCAAACATAGACATATCCTCAGACTGCAGTTCACCAAAGCCAGCAAGTTGAGAAAGACAGATAGTGGGGAATGCAAAGGACAAAGTGTGCCCTAACCCTTGGTTTTGAGTGGGAGCTGGGCACCTTTCTGCATGCAGAATTCACAGTGGTGGACCCTCTTCTGGAATTAGGTGCTTACGACACATCAGCCTTTTTTTCATTAAACTCTCACCATTATACTCTAGAGCATGTGCCCAAGAAGGTGACTTATCCCCATACCTTTATACGGAGTGGGGATGTTAAATAATTCCGCCCCCCATCACCCACATTGATTGTCCTAACCACCAGGCAATGGCTTATTCTGGCATTGGGGTGGGAAATAGGTGGTTTATGGTTCATCATTCCTGGTGCTTGGGAGCTGTGGACAGTGGTGCAGGCTGGGCCTCCACTTCCTGCAGCTCCCATTGCTCAGCTCCCCTGGGCCGCTTGTTGTCCATCCCATTCTAATTTACATTTTCTCAGACTCTCTTATTAAGCTGCTCTACTTTGTCCAACTACTTATTTATAAACGTAACTAAAATATTCACTAAACTGGGACTCAAGAATCTCACAGATCAGATAAATTCACAACCCTATTCCTTCCCTGTTCTACCCATTGGGTCATGCTCAATATCTCTGCAGCACCCTGTTTAATACAATGTGGACCAGCTTCAGAAGGCATGGCTGAGGTTTAGTCACTGTCACTTAGCTTTTTTGATAAATGTTGTGGCTTTATGGAAATACTCCTTATAGTGCATCAGAATATTTTCATTTTTCCATTCTGGCAGAACTAAGAGGAGAATTTCAGTCTGGAACAATTTCACATGGTATTGGTGCTGCTCATGTTAATGAAGATGATTGCTACTTGAAATCTATATGACTAGTTTTGATGTCAGTGGCATTCTCAGATCCTAGTATTTTCTGGGAATTTTGGCAATTGTGTTCTCTTTCTGAAACTGCCCCATACAGTGTCAAGAGGAAGGGAGAGATGACTTCATCCTCTGAGGAAGGGGGAACTCTTATTTACCTAAAAGGAAAACACTAAAAAAGGGTATAAAGTAGATTATGATATAGAAATTGTTGAATTAGATTGAGAGAAATTATTACAAAAATTTAAATTTATGGTTGGAATAAGCAGATAAAATCTAGATGAACAGTCTACAGCAAAAGGAAAAATTCTCAAAACAAAATGGCTCATTTTTTGAGAAGCAACACTGCAGAATATTTGAATTTCATAAAAATCTACCTTATGATAATCTGATGGCAAAGCTGAGTGATCCAATAAATGGAGGCTTTTGAAGCCAGTGAGAGACCTATAACAGACATTGATTCTGTGGTTCCCAACTCATGGAAGACAGCTGGAAGCCAGGAAGTCACCATCAAACGGGGTGACACCAAGTCGAAGGCTCTGTCTACGCTAGGAAATAGCGTTGAATATATTAAAGACTACTTTTTAGCACTAGATTTTATAAAGGCAATGGTGAGTGTCCACACATGTTCAGAAAGTCAACAAAACGCGTCCCCATTACCTATGCTAAGTTCAGCTGTGTCAGCAGTGCATTGTGGGTCACTATCCCCACAGTTCCTGCAGCCCCATTGCATTCTGGGTGCCTGTGCCTGTGTACTATGGGAAACAAACGCACCACAAGTGGTTGTGGCTGTCTGATGTCATCATCCTAGAGTGCATTGCCCTCAATCCCCAGTCCCATGGAAAACAAACTGTGAAATGCATTTTTGCACCACTTTTCCACAGGCTGCCACTGGTGCAGGCTGTTACAAGGCTAGCATGGATCTGGAGGAGCTGAAAGATGTTGCACACTGTTTTATGGTCACTTCAAGGAGTGTTGGAGCCTAACCCACCAGGAGGAGGATTACCCTAATTTGGAGCATGCTGAAGTACTGGGTCGCAGGAATGCAGAGGTGCTGGCTGTACTGAATGCATTGAACAGAGTGGAGCACTCATTCTGGAGCGGTTAAACCAGCTCATGCTAGTGGAACTACATCATTTTGCAGCTATGAAACAATCAGCAGCGGCTAGAAAACTTCTGTATGCAAAAGGCCAATTATTTTCTTCAAGATGTTTGCAGATGAACTCCTTAATTACTTGTTCCATTATCTTTCCTTGCACAGAAGTTAAACTGACTGGACTGTTATTTCCTGGGTTATTCTTTTTTCCCTTTTTGTAGATGAGCCATTGATCACTACTCATTGGGCATGACCATCTTGCCAGCTTTCTAGCCACCTTACAGTACATTTATCTAGCTCTTATTTCCTTAACCTGTGTGCAAGAATATTGTAGGAGACTGTATCAAAAACTTTGCTGAAGTTTAAGTAGATCAGATCCCTTGACTTTCCCATGTCCACAGAGCCAGTTAGCTTATAATGGAAGCTAATCAGATCTCTCAGGCTTGCCTTGCCCTTCATGAATCCATAACAAGTCTAATATTTTTATCCATAAAAAGTTGAAAACACTGAGTTAATGCCCTCTCCAAAAGAGCTCTGAGTACTCCCCAGTGTGCATGTATCTCTGGTAGAGAATCACTGTTCAAAACCTAGCCCGTTCCCACAAGCATTCCATATGTTTGGCATTCAATCATCATAAGACATATTGGGGAAGACAGAAACAAAGAAGTCATTAAATACCTCTTCTGTTTCCAAGTCTCCTGATATTGTTTCTTCCTTCTCACTAAGCAGTGGGCCTACTCTGTCCTTTGTCTTCCACCTATCATATTTACAGAATGGCTTCCTCTTGCCCTTTATGTTTCTAACTAGTTTGAGCTCATTTTGGGCATTTGCCTTTCTAATCTTGACCCTACATACTTGTCCTGTTTGCATATATTCATCCTTTGTAATTTGTCTTAGCTTCAACTTTTTATTTGACTCCTTTACGTTTTTGAGATCGTGCAAGATCTGCTGTTAAAGTCAAGGCGCTCTTTTGCCATACTTTCTGTCACTGCTACACAGAGGAATAGCCTGCTTTTGAGCCCTTAATAATGTCCCTTTGATAAACTGCCAACTCTCTTCAGTTGTTTTTGCTATTAGTCTTGCTTCTTGGGACCTTACCTACTAGCTTTCTGAGTTTACCAAAATCTGTCTTCCTGAAAAACATCATCTGTATTTTGCTGTTCTTTCTTTTACCTGCCCTTAGAATTATGACCTGTGTGATTATATGGTTACTTTCTCCCAAGCTGCCTTGTACTTTCAAATTTTCAACCAGAGTCTCCCTATTTGTTAATATTAAATCTAGAAGATACATCCAGGACATACCAGCCCACATGATCAGTTCACCATAGTAAAGAACTAAAAAGAACCACAAAGAAGTAGCTTCAAAGCTAGTGATTGCGGCACAGCAGTGTACTCTAGACAGGATGGTGCAGAGCAGACTACATAAGTTTTATGCCAGCTGGAGTTCCCCCGGACAGAAGAAGAATCCACTGCTGTTTATATCAGCATCATGTCTACTCCATTGTAATGGAGCTCTATAGATTTTAACTGAGATATTATTTGGGGAATGCATACATTCCAAATATTCATAACGATATGTTTGCTGATCTTTTCTTTAAAAATTGTTCAGTCATATTTCTATAGAGAATATAAGTCTTCCCCTCACATACTCTAGTGTGAAAGAAAAGTGACTTCATGCAGACTGATGGATTTAATCTAGTATTATACCACTTGGTGTAACTTCAGAACAGTGCCCATAGAATGCAAAACAACACAGCTGTATAATTCATCAGTTTTTCATATCATAGGTATTAATACCAACCTAAGCAAACTGGTGGATCCGTCCATTGGCCAGACTCACAATAAACATATTCAAATCCTTTCATTACATGATAACTTCCAGTGGTGTTACCTTAATCAATAGTGGGGAGGGGGGGGCCACACTTCCCAGTAGCCTCTAAATTAAGTGTAGCAATAGAGAATAGTTGCACCAGGGATTTTGAATAAGTGCTGTCTGATCACAAACATTACACAACACGACTGTGAATGTGCTCTGATAGAATAGGAAAAATCTCAAGGGATATGTAGAAAATCCTCTTAATACTGGAACTGAACACAAAAAAAACCCCTAAAAGGAACATGATATTTGCTTGTTAACAAGTGACAAGTAACAGCACCATCTCTGCTATAATCCCGCACCAAAGACTTGCACTCGGCAGGTGCAATTTCATTCCTTTAATTATTTTTAGTTTTATTCCTTCCTTCTTTCCTTTTATTGATAGCGCTTTAGATTTTAGATTATACCAGTGTGGCAAAGTGTGCTCTTTTGCCTAAGATCTGTGTCTTCACTTAACCTGGGAATGTGGCTGGTTCTTTGGGATTAGAAGAGCCTGTTGTGATATGATGAGATTGGTCTTCCTAACCTCCCATCTGTTTTAGAAGTGCTGTTGGTGGTGGCATAGGAAAGATACAATATCTAAGGGGGCTGCTTGCGTGACTTCTTGCTACCCAGAGCGGTGAATAGAAGGGCCCTTTTGACAGGCTTGATGCACCTCATAGTGGAGAGCCCTCGGTCTTGGACTATAAGTAGACCTGTCTCTAAGGAATTCACCATCATTTGAGTCTTTCAGCAGCGTCCTCAGAATTCCCCTGTATTACAGCCCAGCTCTACCTACGTTTGCATCCTGGATAGACAGTGGGACTTCCACTGCACTGCACCATAAACGTAGATTGAGATGAATTCCTTGCAAGTGCATATCCTGATCTGCAGCGAAGCTCAAGAAAATCACCACGTTTTAGATACATTCTCTCCTTGGCTCTCCCATTCAACTCTACCATGAGCTGTACTGAGTATATATAATATCATCGAACATCAGGGAAGAATTAAGCTGAAGTGTTACTGAATATTTGGCTCATTTTGTATTTTACTTTGTCCCTTAGCGCAGGAAGCCCAGAGAAGCTGAGTGATGATACATGTCAGTAAAGTAATCATGAGGGGTAATGAATTAAATCCAGTGCCTGTGATGGCGGATGTTGAGCTCTTCTTCTCTCTGAATTCGTCCCCCGCAATTATTTTAAGACTGATCTTGTTTTCTAACTCTTCTCCGTTATTCTATCTCCTGTCTTCCAACATTAACCACCAGAAATAACATATGGAAACTCCACTGGGAGTTTACAGGCCAAACTTTTTTTTTCATGGCACTCTTAGATTGAATGGAATTTCTCCCTTCCCAGTATGATGTGGAAAATATTTGTTCCGTGATAAACATGATAGTTACTGTGGGATTAGAGAAATCCCTCATGGATCAATATCAGGTAAACCGAGGTTACTTAAACATTTTTTGGTCTTCAGAAAACATCGTTATGCAAAATAATCAATTAGTTCTTCAGCGCCAAGGTTTCTTTAAATACTACCCTCTGCTACCCCAGGGAGCTTGTACAGAGTTTTTGTGGGTCTGAAGTACCCTGGGGACCTGAAAAGCTTGAAATGGATTTTATGAGTTATTCCAGTATTAAAAGAGGAATTCCTGGTGTTGGAAAGATTGAGAATCATATGTACAAGAAGTGTTTGATGGAGTTTTCCAAAATTCCTGCTTAGAAAACAATTGGTAACTACATCAGATTTTATAAACCATCTTTCTTCAGAACCCTGCACTACATACACTCACTAAACTGATATTCCCACATGTCTGACTTTTCCATTTGGCACAACCTTTTCTGTTAATGTGGCATACTGGAACACTTCATTTCACTTGAGAACACCATGCAGATCAACATAAGTAGGTGTGATCCAAGAGGAAGACGTAGATTATTCACACCAATGCCTCTTCTCCAGCAGGAGGATTTTTTTGGTGTTGGCACTCACTCAGCACTAGTTAACCATGCACTGTTCAGCAAACAAATGCTTGTCTACCAGTCTAATTCAGTGCATTGTACTGTCCAGCCAAAAACTATTCACTCCACAGAACTGAACTAAATGGCTAATCTTTTATTAATGCTTTTGAAGAGGCCATTGCAGTACCCAAGCTGAGTACAGGGGGACTTCAGGGATATGAGTTTTGTGTTGCTCCGCCCCACTGTTTGTTCTGAGCTTCTGTACATAAAACCATGATAAGCATCTACCATTGTAGAAAGCTGACTCTTTTTATGAGAAGGGTAACATATCCTGGAAATCCTGGACTGAATTTACCGAATTTGCACCATGTGTTCCAGCCCAATATCTGCAGTGTCAAAGGAATTTTTGAGACAAACTCCCTATGGGCGTTGATTTTAGAAAAGTTTCAAGAATTGCCTATAATGAACATGTTAATCTTGCATAGCAACTGTCCTATAGCCAGTGTTCAGAAGCCACAAATGTTCTGTTTTGCTAAACAGCCAAAACCACAATATGATTGGAACTTCTTGGTGATCCCTCTCAATGTCACAAACACCCTTCTTTGTTCTCTCTGACATTCCTAAGGTGCTCCTGGATCCCAAATTATATTTCCTGTCCCTCTTGCTTTATGTTAGACCCCTCCTTTTGCACACACAACAGCTTTTGATTAACAAGTCGCTGAGTCTCTTTCTGTCTGAAGGTGGCAGAATTTTCAGCACATATTTGTATGGACCCCATCCTTTCCTCCCATCCTCAAAAAGGTAGCAGGATGACATATAGCTGGGCCAGCAGGAGCACTAGACAGAACAGAGATACTAGAGTTTTTATCTGAAATTAATTGATTACCAATTAACTGAAACTGGTTGAAGTTCATGAAAGCTACTTTAAACTCTCCTCAAATATTTGTCCCAGAATACTAACATCATTCGACCTTGGCAACATTTTAGGCATTACACCTGCGGGTTAGCCACAGACATTTAGAAAATTCCTAGACTACCCTTTACAATCACATGGAGTCCCTTGACTTAATTACCAGTAAAAATATTCAAGAGAAGCCAAGTTTTGAGCCGTATATTTTCCATGTGCAGTCTGGCCTTGTGCACGTACAAATGTTTTTCAAGCATTGATCAGAAGTTCATTTCTCAAACAGACACTTTGAATTCCGGCATGAAACTGCACTGAATGTGGTAAAGCATGTTTTGAAGATTAGAGAGAGAAAAATTGTTATTATGGAGGCAACTTGGGTAACTCAACCTGGGTTTTGAGTAAGTCAACCTAAGCCAGGGCCAGCCAACCTCCACCTAAGTTTCTCTGAGAGAGTGGCCGAGCCATCCCCACCTTCTTCTCTTTTTTCAGTGTCAAGTGGTTCTTGTCCTGCTCTGTTCCAAAGCTCTTCATTTTTGACTAAGTGTTGCCATTTGATGTGAAGGATGTACCTCAGGCATCTATTTATGAACGGTTGTAGCTTGTGATTTGAAGAGTTTTTAGTATGCCAGGTCTTGCATCCATACGAGAACACTTTCTTCACAATTGTGTTGAAGAGCCACCGTTTCGTCTTCTCAGATATTATTTGCAATTAACATATGGAATGAAGAGTCTTGAATGCAGCTCTTGCTTTTCCTATTACGGCACTAGTATCATGTCTGCTCCTCCATCTCTGCCCATTGTGCTGTCCAAGGAGGGGAACTGTTCCACATCTTCCAGGTCATCCCTTCCCAGTGTGAAAGTGCTGTTGTTCGACTGCCTGATCCTCATTGTCTTGGTCTTTCCCTTGTTAATGCTCAGTCCAGTCATTGAGGCAATTTTGTCTAGTGTTGGAACCATTTCTTCCATGCTTTCATGTACCTGCAGGGCCTCAGCATGGAGGTATCCTAGATCTTATTGAGGGTCCGACTAATGTCTGGAGAAGCATGCATGGAATGGGCTGGGCTGCTTTGCTCCACCTGAGCTGGGGACCTGGAGGATGTGGGGGCGTGAGAGCTGTCTGACATGGGTCTTTGCTCAGCTGCAGATTTATTCCACTGTGTATGATAGTGTGGTGAACTGTCCTGCACCCTCTTCTTCAGCTTCTTTATTGCAGCCATTGGTGGAGAGCAAGGTCAGCTAGTATGTGGTATTGCTGGTGTGCTGCACACTGAGACCACAATGCTCCTCACCAAATCAGATCAGATCACTGGCACCAGAATTAGGGCTGATTCCATAAGGTAGGCGCAAAGGTGAATGTCCCTCTCCTTTTTGGTCCTTGTATTGAAGGACTTGCACATCTTGCTCTTGTTTCTCATGTAACCTTCACCTAGGCAGTGCAAGCGACTCTTGTGGGTTCACTTTCTGGCCTGGGCTGTTTGCAGGTGTTTCAGGTTTTGAGGCCAGGGGATTGGGACTTGCTCTGCCCAGGCAAAATCCCAAAGGAGAAGAAAATCTTTAACTAGCTAGATACTACTCTATAAGGGTTCTACATAAACAAAAGCCATGAAACATTTTTGTCTGAACAGAGGGCTACAGAGGCCAGTTGGAGCAAACACAGTTCTGTGCTCCATCACGGACAGGAAGAAGGCATTGTGGGTGGGGCAGGATCCGTTGTACTGCACCATGGATACTCCACTCTGGATATTGCAAGAGGTGCTCTTCTATGGGTACTGGTAAGGGAAGAACTTCGAGCACCAGTGCACAAGGCAAGCACACACAAAACGTGGATGGATGTTAGCAAGTTCCATTACAGTTACATTAGCTAGAATGAAACTTATTCCGATACCAACTAAAGTCAAAAGGAGTCTTTCCATTGTCTTCAATGAACATTGGATTGGACGCACATAAACCTACATGCTTCAGGGTGGAAATGCAACTATTGGTGGTCAGGAACAAATTTCCACAATGGCTAAATTATTCTGTATTTGCCTTTTATGGGATTTCTTAAATCTTCCTACTGAAGCATTGAGCACTGCCAGGAACAGTGTGTTATGCTAGCTGGACTATTGCTCAAATTGTGCATGAAAGGTCCTCATTTCCTTTTGGAAACCACACTATTGTTTCTCCTCACTGATGGATGAGTGAAACTTTTCAGAAGGAAGTTAATTACTTACAAATAGCAAAAACTAGCACACATAGCAAATGCATTTCATAATAATTATGTTCCAGTTTGTAAAGACTGCAGGATTCCAAGGTAGTTTTACACATAGACTCTTTGGCTGCATCTACGCTACAGAGATCTTTTGAAAGAAGCTCCTTCAGAAATCTCTTCCAAAAGATTGTCTTTTGAAAGAGTATGTCCACATCAAAAAATGGATCAAAGGAGTGATCTGCTTTTTTGAAAGAGAATGTCCACACAGCCCCTTTTCTTTCCAAAGAATGGGCCAGGGATCAAAAAATTGGGTGCCACGAGGACTGCTCTTTCAAAAGCAGGGCTCTGCAAAGCTTCGAGACACTTTTTCTTTCAAAGAAGCTTTCAAGAGAAGGTGTTCTTCCTGAAGAGGGAGTGGAAGAGTCCTTTTGAAAAGAGCACTGCAGTCTTTCAGTTTACTTTCAAAAGAACTCTTTTTGGGTGCAGAAGCTCCATGGAGAGCCCACTTCTTTTGAAAGAATTTGCTAGTGCAGACACAAGCTTTCTGAATATTTGTTAATAAAATTGTAACAAACATTGAACAACAAACATGGAACTCAGATTCTATTTGAAGCAGTATTAATGAAACAGCTTTCAAAACTATTTGTCTCCAGCAAAATATGTCATAGATATTATTATTTTACAAAGAGTAACTAAAGGGTGTTTAAGCTCCTAACTGCTTTTGTTTTCAGTGGGACGTCAGTGCCTATGTGCTTCGGAATATTCCAAAAGAAATTTACCCTTAACTTTAGATGTTAAATCCAGGCTCAGCTAAAATCAGCTGAACAATTCTCATTAATTTATTAGGGTCCAGAATTTTACCGAGTTATGTGGCCGTCCCCACCACATCTTCCCTCTTCCCCGCTCTGCCAGTGTGTTTTCAAATTTTATGGTCCCAGTGAGCTTGGGAAAAAAATCAGGCTGAAAGTAAAGATGACCCTCCGGCTTGGAATGAGGCCTAGTGTACCCCTTTGAATAGTTTGCGAGTTCTTTAGTGGGGCTGATTGTGTTAACTAGAATTCAGTAAGAGCATTAATATCTTGGAAGTTAGATCCTCTATGCTTACATATACACATTTGTATATTTATTTGTAATCTTGGATTTTTGGGACTCCAGCTGAGTTTGTGTGCTTTCATCATTTGGGTTTTTTGTTGTGTAAAGAGAGCAAGTCCAATATCTCAGAGCCAAATTGCAGCGCAGCCTGTTTTAGCAGCAAGAGGCCAGTCAATGACAAACAAATAAATAGTGTTTGACCTCCTCATGAAGGTAGCAAATGAGTACAATTTTCATGTCTAGCAATACCTTCAGGATGGTCTTAAGACAGGAGACTGCCTAGTGAGTACAAGTTTCACCATGGGCTTGTCTTCACTACCACCTTCTTTTGAAGGAAGGATGGTGAAGAGGGTGTTGGGAGCTTACTGATGAAGTGCTGCCATGCAAAGGCAGCACTTCATTAAGCAAATCCCTCCCATGGCAACTTCAAAGTTTTAAACTTAGAAGTACTGGCACACGTCTAGCTGCGGCTCCCCCACCGGTACTTCAAAGTGAAGGGGCTACTTCGAAGTCCCCTTACTCCTCAAAAAAATGTCCATTTCAAAGATTACTAATGAGGTACTGAACTGAATATTCAGCGCCTCATTAACATTAGGACTCTTTCAGCTGCGGAACTTCGAAAGCACCGCTTTCGAACGCTTGCCGCTCGGCGCAGCTACATGGGGGTCCTTTTCGAAAGGACCCCACGCATTTTGGCTGGGTCTACATGTGCCCCTTCCTTTTTAACGATGCTAACTGAGTGCACAGCTCAGAGGTAACCAAAAGGCCTGTAAGGTCACCTAAGGCGTTCCACCAGCGGCCAGACACTGCCCCAGGTTTTACCCCGCAACCTGTGTCGATTGTCACGGGACCTAGTCCAGTGGGGTTTTCAGGGTGCGTGAACGAGCTGTGCTGTTCCCCAGAAAAGATGACAGACAAGGATCAACTTTCCCACAAAAAGATTTTATTTCTCAAGATCAGGATTCTTTTTATATTATACTACCTCTTTTATAATAAATTACTTCTTTTTATAGTATGCTATTTTCTTTTTTATATGTGTATTTTAGGATAAACTATTTAAATGTCTTTGTGCTATGGATCCAACTATTTACTCCCCCACTTCACCAAGCCTAGCACAGGATTTGATGATTAGCAGACTAATATATTGTATTATTATAATAATTGTCTCTATCCTAAACCCTCCTAACTTACTTGGGGTCCGGAGAGATGCATAATGAAATGCTCTTCGTCGAATGCTGTAAGGGAAGATTATAGCAGAACTGTATATTATGTTATAGTGTATTCTTTATATATTATATTATATTCTTTGTAAAAGGTTTTTCTATCTAAAGGGACTACAATGCAATGTTATATATATATATATTATATTGTAGTCCCTTCACCAAAGCATCGTTACGCTCTTCCTCAGTACCTCTTTTGGATAACTGAAGGTGCTCAACCCCGGGCCCAGCTACCTAGGGGAACAGATGGTCTAGAATAGTATGAAGTGAGGTTGCCCTGTTGGCCAGACAGGACAGTGGCCTCCAAGAATAACTCGCGGGGTTCTTCCCTGTTGGGGCTATTTGCCTTAATACTTAACAAAAACTGCCACTTGGAACTGCCTATGTCGTTCCCCCAGTTACGGGAGTCCCTTTACTGCACTGTCCCAAGCTCAGTCTAAATATATAGGTACAGTCTCCTCAGACACCTTGAGATTCAAAATGAATTTACCTATCGGGTTTGCCCTTTACCGGGTTATCCCTCCAGGATTTTAAATGTTGGGGTTTTTCCTTTAACGGGTTATCCCCTAAATGCTCTTACCTCTACTCAAGCGAGCTCTACTTAAAAAGAGTGAGCTAACAGTTCTGAATATCCGAATGGCTATAGTCTATACGATTTCTATACTAGTCTTCTATTTGTACGTTCAATATAAAGGCTAGGTCTAATAAGATCGCCTCCTGTGCTTTACAATTACGGCTTAAGAAGCGGGAGTTACAAAATTTATGGCGCGCCCTATTTAAACAATATTGGAATTCCTAGGTCTGCTGTAAACGTAGCAGCAGCAAGGAATAACAACAAACAATGTAACTATCAATAATGCTACAGATAATACAAAGAATATTAAACCTAGTTCCAAGACTGACAACAAACTAACCAACCTAAATGCCTATATTCTGTGGAGGCTTGATGTTAAATACCTATACCCTCCTGCTCTGTCCGTCTGGGCCCGCAGGTCTCCTTCTGGTGCTAGGAAAGGAGGCCCTCATGGCGCGCTTGTACGGCAGCCGCGGACAGGCAGACAGAAAAGCAAGGAGAGAAGAGAGGCCAGGGGGAAAAGGCCAACGTGGTAAACAAAACCCCCCTGGCTATAAAGAGCAGCCTGCGGTTCCACCGCCGGCCAGCAGGGACCAGCGGCTAAAGCAGCAAGGCCGCTTGCATGGCTCACCAGGCAGGGCACCTGCCGGCGCGGTCTGCCCGGTGAGCCTGCCTCAGGCAAAGTCCTGAGGTCTTTGTTAGTGAGTTCAGTTCAGTCTCTTCAGATCTTCTAGGCTGGAGCTCTTCAAAAAGGCTTCGTAGCCAGAGCTCTTCGAAAAGGCTTCTGCATCCCGCGGCGGCTGGGGAGTGATGATTGACTCGCAGGTCCGCTTCAGCTCTCCGCTCCGAACCTTCGGCTACTAGCAATGTCCAGCTCTGAACGCAGTCCTTTTTGTTCTTCCGTCCGCTCCTCTTCTCATCCTCCGGTGGACTCCCGAAGCCGGGGCTGCGCTCCAGAATTTATAGAGCCAGGGCGGACCTGGTTGAACACCACAGGTGTCAGGTCCGCACCTGCGTTGCCCCGGCAACCAAGATGCACATTCCACATACATATTCATAAGCATCCTATTTTGTCCTATCAGAGCCTCGGAATTCAAACCTACGCTCATGAATAATCAATCAGCTAATACATATGCATTACCAACTGGCAATCCCAACGGTTTTTCCCTATACTTTATATTGAGCCTAGTTACCTAAGCACTTTTACATCATATTTTAAAATAAATCTTTCCCTATTTTTATTTTATTCTTAAGTGGACTGATAGGGAATACTGTTAAAAGCAGAAAATACAATTTTTGATTTAAAATGCTCAATATCTCGAGGCTATCTGGTAAAGGGTAGTGGAAGGCACACACAAACCTCACAGCCCATGGCCAGGGACATGTTCTCTAAAAGAGGAATTTACAACACTTTTGAAAGGGGCATGTTCATGAGGAGGTTCGAAAGATGCTAATGAGGCTCTGCAATGAATATGCAGCTCCTCATTAGCATAATGGTGGCCGCGGCAATTCAAAAGTGAGGCTTTTCGAATCGCGCGCTGCGCATGGAGATGGAACCTTCCGAAAGAACGCCCCCAGTTTTCAAAAGCCCTTCTTCCTATCTGGTGATCGGAAGAAGGGCTTTCAAAAACTGGGGGGGGGTCCTTTCGGAAGGTCCCATCTCCACAGGCGGCACACGATGCGAAAAGCTGCACTTTTGAATCGCCGCGGCCACCATTCTGCTAATGAGGAGCTGCATATTCATTGCAGTGCCTCATTAGCATATTTCAAACCTGCTCATTAACATGCCCCTTTCAAAAGAAAGGGGCATGTGTAGACCCAGCCTTTGATATCCCCTTATCCCTCTCAGGAGAGGGGATTAAGGAGATTTCAAAATGTGCGGGGTCATTTTGAAAAGGACCCCTATGTAGCCACACCAAGCCGCGAGCATTCAAAAGTGACGCTTTCCAAGTGCTGATGCTGGAAGCATCCTAATGCAAATGAGGCATTGAATATTCAATTCAGTGCCTCATTAGTAATCTTCAAAATGAACATTTGCATGGCCATTTTGAAGTTTTGGCTAAGTGTGGCCACAGCCTTTGAGGAGTAAGAGGACTTTGAAGTTGAGCTGCCACTTAGATGTCCCGGTGGGGTGAACCGCAGCTGGACGCGTGTCGCTGCCGGGGGAATTTGGTTAATCAAGTGCTGCCCATGCACGGCAGCCCTTCATTAGTAAACTCCCAACACCCTAATTACCATCCTTCCTTCGAAAGAAGGTGGAAGAGTAGACAAGCCCCATGTGTAGGTCGAATCCATTGAACATTTTAATAATTTTTAGTGTACAGTGCAGAAAACCAAGGGTACGTGAATGACAATATAACTCAGCAAGATCATTTCAGTACTCCATAAGGTAAACCAAACACTTTTGAAAGCTAACAAACTGTCGCTCTGAATTGTGTTTTCAACAAATGCTTTCGGAGACTAAGTATCCATCTCTTCTACCACCTTCCTATGTGTATTGAGGCACAGAGAGAGAGCCTTAAGTGAGCTTTACAAAGAATACTGTTCAAATTATTGTAAGTACTTCCTTCCATTCCACACTGAGTTTCTCTCTTTTTAGTTGGCATGATCCAAAGCCAATTAAAGTCAGCAGGAAAATTCCCATTGACTTCAACTGATAAGAGAATGGATTCTGCCATTGTCTTCACCATAGTTGTGATCAGTCTTGTTCAGAAACCAAAATGTTTTGTTTTAAACCCTGGCCTAGCTTCCAGGAGCCTCACTGGCCTGGAGCCCATAGAGCTGGATGGGAGTCAGCTGGCTCACTTGTTCAAGAAAACAGGTGGGAGGGGAATTACTGGAAAAAATTGATTTTTCTGAATAACTAGAATGCACGTTTAAATTAAAATTTGCATACATTTCTGCTGCAATATTGACAGAGTGTGGAGTGTTCATTCAGCCTTTAAAAGACATTGATAGGGACAGAGTTCAGGGCATAGTGCTAGACTACACCAGCACTTTGAAACTGCGGGCCTAGCTTTCGAAGGACGGAGATGACTCAGCCTGGATATATTGCCATTCTGGTAGTATGGGCGTGTGACATGGCATTAGGTAAGACATTAAGGTACAAGCAAAAGATATTCTTACAAAAAGGTAAAGGGATTATTCGAAGGAAAAGACTTAGTGCACATACCACCAACTTGGTCTGTTGAGATAGGAAAAGCTACTGGTGACTTGATAGTGCAACTGAGGGGTAAGGTAAATCAGCACCACTGCTTCAGGGGCAGAGCCTGTTCTGAAGATGATAATGGAGTAACTCTCATTTTGTAACAGTTATGCATAAAAATCTTCCTTCCCACATTTAGCTGCTAGCTAGTTTAGACTAGCTGAACAGGCCAGCAATACACAATTGTCTTCAGCATTGCTGTCCCTTTTGCATAATATTTCATATTGACTGAATACTACCAGGTCACTGGGGACGTGGTCTTGAGATGCTCACCTCACCCAACTCCACCAGTCACAGGTGAGTTCTATTCATTAGAGCTGGGTAGCTTTATTCAACCAAAACATTTTTCAATGAAAAATGCAGATTTGGCAGCTCAGACATCTCACAAATTTGTATTGATTTTGCCAACTTGACTCTGTAAAAATACCTTAGAAATCTCTAAAACTCAGAACATCTTCTTTTGCATTTTTTAAATTTTTTGCTCTAAAGAAACCAAAATCTTGTTTTAATATTTCCTGACATTTTAAAAAGTAAGTGTTTCAAACTGCTGAAAATAAAAAGCAAACATTTTGTACACCCCAATTTTGACTCAAAATTTCCACCAAATACATTTTTTTAAAAAGCCAAACATATGTTTGACTCAATCTAGAACTTTTTCTGCCTTTTTTTCTTTGTGTCAACAATATGAAAAATCCATTATCTACTCAGGTTCCTAGAGCAGGTTCTCTTCTGTCACATAGGTGCACTTGCCTATGTGTTCTATGCTGCCTAACCATATTTGTATTAATGCTTTTTGGGAAAACCAGGGCAGCAGGCAGGCTGAATTAGCAATGGTGACAGCTCAATTAAAAGAAGCCTTCAACTACTATAAGTTGCTTTACCTATTTTGATATTTTAATTAGCTCTTGTCAGTAATTGCAGTGTTGCCTTTACAAGGAGAGTTTTCATTTCAGTTCACTCAGAAAAGGTGCCTCAGCTTTTCCAAATGGCTTCAACGAAGTTTTAATTGCTTTTCATTCTCTTTTAAATGTGTTATACTGTGCTAAATAATAGCCGCAACATCTAAGGTCAGAGATTTTTGGGTTACATATGATATGTCTGACTTTACAAATTTACTTTGCTTTCAGCTACTTCATGTGGTAACATAGCAAATGGGAGAATAAAGCCACCTTTATTCTTCCAGAAAAGAAACAGAGTATTTGAATGTAATGCTGGCTATATAGCGGAAAATGACAACAGAATTGAGTGTACTGCTTCAGGATGGTCTCCTGTGCCCAGATGCATTCGTAAGTGAGCTTTAAATAAGGTTAATTTTCTCTTTATTGTCCTTCAAAGAGAGATACATCGCAGTTTAATAGCACAGGATGTACTACATTTAACCACTGTCCTTTGGCTGTGTGCTGCTTATTTACTTACTTTATGTACCCCAGTTTTGGAAGACAGCAGTTACAAGAGTGTAAAACCTCAAATAATCAGACCGGATCTTCTTTGGGGGGATAAGGCAAAACATCACATTTATTGACAATGTAACATTATCTAGCGTCTGCATATACTGTACTATACGCACACGTGCACACGCACACACGGACAAATATTCAAACCACCTCGTTGATGTTATAGTTACCACTCTCTTGCTCATATCTGGTCATTGGACTGGTGATTCAATGTGAGGAAATGGGGAGTCGGGCTGGTTCTCTAGGCTTGACAGGACAAGATCTGGAGATTCATGCAAGACACCCCATCTTTTATAGGAGTTTTCTTCCATTCAGTTCTATGAGTTGTGCTTCATCACCTCTTAATCAGTTATAACCACTTCATGTAACATCTGTTTATCTGGAAGTTGTATTTCATTGTCAACGTGTTGGTGCCTTTTCTCTTGTGTTGTTTCGAATTATGTTATCTTTCTTTAGTTGGGGGTGCCTGCCCTTTAATTCCAAGCCCATCTATCTGTCCTGCACGGTTTCCCTTTTCCCGAGGGCCTATTAGATAGTGTCTTGGTGCTCTCAACTCTTTAATTCCCACTTTGGTCATCTAGACACTGAGACAACCTTTCAGTTTTTCTCTCTCTTCAAACACTCACATTCCTTGCCCATTCACTCTTTCACTCCCTGTCCCCCAGGACTACATAATTGCTTCACATAGGCAGAAGGATAGAATTGGTTTTGTAAGGTGTACAATCAAATTACAACAACAACTCCTCGTAGTACAAATCTTTAGTTCTTTATGCTATCTCCTTCACATCCCAACCTGCTTTCTAGTTATTCCTCGGAGCAACAGTGTGCTCATATGGAATCTCAGGGATCCTTCTGATCTCTTTCTGCCTTGGCATCACGTACAGATTCAGTCTGCCTGATGAATCTCAACCAAGAAACCTTTCCTTCGTGCTCACCACAGAAGGAGGGCCAGCAGAGTTATAGTTCCTTAATTAATTATTAAACTCTATTCATGTAATCTCCCATGTATATGTTCTACCCAGAGGCACTGAGACCTCATCTGGGGTGATGGGTATGACATATCTATCACAGGATATTATTACAAAACTCTATTGTCTACAAGAGGTACTCAGTCTATCCCCTCTTTCAGACATCTCAGCAATATACCAATGCCAAATCCCCGTGAAGCAACTCTGCACCATGGATCAGCTGTAACTGCAGATATTAAGGTGGAAAGGCAAACTCTTTACTGTTTTCTACTCTTCTCTCACCAAATGACCATTATCACAAAAAGTAAGAATTACATAGTCTCTTCAAAGACTGCACAATGCTCACAAGCTAAGAGCAAAATAACATGTAAGAAAAGATTTGCTGGCAGCCTCTGATATCTCTTGCCATAAGAATGTATAGCCTGCAAGTTCCACCTCAGTGATGGCTAGAAGGACACAGTCAGTCAGCATCCCACAATGTCAGGAGAGAGGACAAGGGTGATTGATGCCTGTGGAAGGTGGGGCACGGGGTGACTGGCACAAGCATCAGTCCCCCCTGTCTCCCTTCCTGCCACAGGCACCAGTGCTAGCTACTATGGTGGTACAATATGACTTACACAATACCGTGTATTCCTGTATATTATCTACAATCTTATTTGTGGTGGTGTTGTTCTGATTTTGTTCAGCAATACAGTGCGGAAGGATAGCAAATGGGAAAATAATGGATGAAGATAAACAAAAAACAATCTTTCAGTGTAATCATGGATATAAGTCTGAAGGGGGAATTAATGAAACTACCTGTACCTCTGAAGGCTGGTCTCCAGTACCTAAATGTATTGGTAAGAAAGCTTCCACTAGCTTCCCTGCCTCCCCCTCAAACACATTGGCTGCATCTACACTAGCAAGTAAGTTCCAAAAAAGCCAGGCCTTTTTCAAAAGAAACAAACACAAAAAAAAAAAGAAAAAAGAAACAAACAAAATAAAACAAACAAAGCTGGGGAGAATCTACACACAAAATGCATTCTTTCAAAATTAAATCGGACGAATGCAGCTCTCTTTCCGACAGCCCTCTTCTTCTCCCAGATGAGGCAGAATGCCTTTTGCTGAAAAATTCTTTTGGAAAAAAATATGTGTAGATGCCCCAGGGGTCCTTTTTTAAAAGAGAGGTCCTTGTGCTGCTGGATTTTTTTGATCCCTGGCCCGGTCTTTCAAAAGAGAGGGGGCCGTGTGGCTGCTCTTTTTCGAAAGAGCAGATTGATTTTTGATCCACTTTCTGTGTGTGAATGTGCTCCTTTGAAAGCAGTTTTTTCAGAAGAGATCTTCCAGGACAGCTTCTTTTGAAGGATGGCTGTAGTGTAGACATAGCCATTGTGTTGATTTGAAAAACCACTAAGTATTTTAATAATCAATCAGCTCTATAAATAAGGTGGTATATATTGCATTGTTAGAACAGATGCCAACTCTCCAGTTTGGTTATACAGAACAAAGTAAAATTTCTCGCAGTACCTAAAATAAGGGAAGAGCAGATGCTTATTACTTTTTTTAAGTGCCAATACACACAATTTCAACAGAAAGAATAGATTATAACAATAAGGTATTTCTTACTGCATAGCTATTCTTCATTGTTTAGCTAAATATCAGTCTGCTGCTTGTGCTGCCTCTGCAGGTAATTTTTCTGTGATTTTGTGACATCTGCTAACCAGTGCTTTGCAAGACATTCCTTCACAAATGGACAAGCCACACCACCGCACACGTTGATATCCTCTCACTGACACTACTCCATACTTGAGAAGTAGACTGATAGGTTTATACTTGCCTTTTTGATAAACTGAGGCCAGAAAGAATCTGGAATTAACAAGGGTGTGATAACAGGTTTCTGAAAAAGCATAGTTGATCTTTTAGCCTGAAAACCCTGTGACGTGCTTTACAAGTATCAGAAGTACTGAAATGCTATCCTGCTCCCTCCCCACAAAAAGGGAGTCTAGAAAGTTGTTCTGGATCAACATTAGTTCTGAGGATGATTTACTGTCTCTGAAAGTTTATGCCAAAACATGAAGAGGAAGGAGGGTGTGCTGCCTAACTAAAATACAGCTGCTATTCGTTTGGAACTTGGTCCTGTACTCACTGAAGACAGCAACAAAGCTCTCCCTTAGTTTAATAATAGCTGAGTAAATGAAAGTGTGAGGGTGGGAAAAGCTTTTAAGAAATACGAGCTATAATCTAAGATAATGGGGTAAAGTTATGCAAATTAAATCACCGTACCCTAACTTACCCTGGTTATTTAGGCCTCCTTCAACAACTATTCTTATCCCTTAATGATGTATTGTCTTTAAGGTCAAGACACTAATAACAGACAGAATCAATATGAGTTTACTTTTATTAATTCACTGGACTTCTTTTATGATGGCCATCAATTAAAGTAATGTTCAAACACAAGAAAGGAATGAGAGAAGCAGTGTTTCAAAGAATTTAACAGCTAAAAATTAATGCAATACTATTGCTTCTTCAATTCTGTTGCTCATTGACCACCTCCAGTCATGGATTAACACACGTGTGTTTTGCAGTTCAAGAGTGTCCACATCCACCTGACGTTGATTTGGCAGAAATTGTCGGTGAAGAGAAAGCAGAATATAGGGAAGGTGATGGTGTGCAATACGGGTGCTATCCTGGGTACACTCTGTCAGGACCTGAAAGGATAACATGCAGTGGAGAAAAATGGACAGCTCCGCCAAAGTGCTTGGGTAGGATAATGTTTTAGTTCTTCAGTCAATGGACAAAAACTGGTGGGGCGTAACTATCTTTTCTTGTCTCATAATATTTAATGATGGCTACTACTCTAGGGATGGCTATTAAATGTTTCCTTTGCTCTCATAGTTTCTGAGCCTACTCACATACAATGCAATGGCAAAATGTCCATTGTTTTCACTGGTATCAAGTCCAAAATGACCCATGTTGGAGCATAATACACTATTTATTTTTAAGTTAGAGCAGAATAATAATCAGAATTGTTTACTTGATAAGTACTAAATGGCAAATTAGCAGGTAGGACTGTATAGCTAGAATCAGTATCCTATTGGCTTTGATTATCAGTACTTTATATGACAGTAGCTTTTTTAACATTTTTAACAATGGCAAGTTATTGTCTTCGTTACAAAAATGGAGAAACTGTGGCAACAAAATTCAGAAAATTGCCAAGACCATACAGAGAGTTAACAGCAGCTGCAGGACTAGAAAAGAGGTGTTCTGATTTTCAGTTCCCTGACCTAACAAACAGGACAAATCACATCTGAAAGTAGTCCATTTTTTAATTTGCTACACCCGTTCATTCTCTACATTGGAAACAAAAAAGGTAAAGGAACCCTAGAAGTATGGAATCTACAGTATTGCATTTGTGTGGGAGATATTTAAACTTTTAAATGACTTTTTGTGTTGTTCTTTTTTATCTAAAGCACCATGTATTATTACAAGGAAACAGCTGGAAACAAGCAAATTGCTTCTGTCTAATGGCCGAAGACGTACGATCTTGATCCAAAGTAACCGAGCAGCCCAATTTCTTTGTGGTGAACATTCTGACCTTAAAGTCCCCTACCACATCAAGTGTGTGGATGGGCACATGGCTCTACCCACTTGTATATCTGGTAAATAGACTTAGTTCTGAATCAGTTCTTTTTTCTCAAATACATTTGAGCAACGAGGAGGAGTGCCTATGTGTTGTGAGTTAATGTTGGTTCTTGGCTGACTTAAGCAAATCAGCCTTCCGTTCAGATTGATTTAGGAACTGGCAATTCAGGATTTTGAGAAAATCATCCTATTCATTTTTTTCTATTTAATTAACAAGATACGTTTAAAATTTCTGGCCCCACTCGTGCTAGAGCAGGGAAAGAGTGAAAAACGCAAACATGGACAGTGAACATACTTCCTTCAGAAACATACCTGTTTTGTCTTACAGAGACAAAATGCTTTACCTCTTGAACCTCTCTAGTTCGGAACTCTGAGGACATGACCAGTGCTGACCCAGAGAATTTGCCAAACCACAGGAAGCCAATATTACCAACCCTTCCACTGCATACTGAGCTCTTCGAATACATGAAGGGGCAGGGCTTTTTTGTGGCGGTACTGAGTACGGGCACCTCCACAGCAGTGCTCCCCTCTAGCTGGCGATCTTCCAGCTGGGGCTGCTGGCAGGGCTCTGTGTCCCAGCTGGCACCCAGCTGCGGGGCTGCAGGGTTCCCCCTGCCCTCCAGGCTGGAGTTCCCATGGCTGGGGTTGCTGGGGGAGCTCCCTGCTCCAGATGGATCCCATTAGCAGGGCTGCTGGAGCCCCTGCTGGCTCTGCGGCAATGTGGGTCTGGAGCTGGAGCCGTTGCCCCTGCGTCCTGCAGCAATTTCAGAGCCAGACCGCCAGCTGTGGGAACCCCAACCAAGTGATGGGGGACCGTGCCAGCCCCACTGGCTGAGAGCTAAAGCCCCGCTGGCAGACCCAGACACAGGAACCCTGGTAGGGGTAAGGGGAACTGGCTGAGTACCAGCTCCTCTTTTTTTTTTCTTTTTTTTAAACCAAAAACACACTGTGTACATGAAATTAGAGCTAAATAACAGCACAGAACACTGAAAGGCAGTACTAGTGGCTATAACCAACATCTATGGCGCCACAGGAACCTGGCCACACCCACGATAAGTGGTCAGACAACTAACTAAAATCATGGTGGATCACGGATGCTGCCGGAGCAGAGGGTGCCAGATTAGAGAGGCGCATCCTGTATCTAATTAAGAGAAGGGCGGGGAGAGGGGTCTGAAAGGGAGGGAAATCATTTCAAAACTAATTCAATGATCCAGGTCTGAATTCCATAGAAAAAGTGTGTGTCTTTTCAATGCATCTTATGCTGTGATTTCCAAAATAAAGGATGTTGTGACCATATAACGTTGCATAAATGTGTATCAGAGGAACATTTAGGATCTTGTTTAGATGTATACCGGTATTAATCTTGGCCCAGGACTAAACTATTGATTTCAGTGAGAGCTGATTTAGACCTCAGAAGCCAAAGCTTCAGAGCATTGTGACAAGTAAATACTGCAGCTATCAATATACAGAATAGCAAAACCAAACAGATTTGTATTTGTGCATTGAAACTACCAATATTTTCATTTAGGTACAGAGAAAAAGTGTGGTCATCCACCTGTTATTGAGAATGGAGACATAACTACTTTCTCCCTAAAAGAATATGCATTTGGCTCTTCTGTAGAATACAGATGCCAGCACTACTATGTAATGGAAGGAGACCGGAAATCATTCTGTTATAATGGAATTTGGACGAATGCACCAGTTTGTTTAGGTAAGAGAAATATTCACTTGTTAAAGATGTTTTCAGTTTATAACAAAATATTATAAAACATCATCTTTTCACATGATGATGTCATTTATTTTTAATTTTATGGAGATTTATTTTCAACGTTGTCACTGCACTTTTTTTTTAAGCTCTAAGTGACTGATGTAGATTTAACGATGTATTTAAGTAGAGTTTGGGAAAATATTTCCATGAAAATGTATACAAACTTCTCTCCTCATTCTTCATTTCATTATGTTCCAATGGTAGTTTTCAAACCAGATCTATGACTAACAAACCAGCTGAAAGGAAAGGACAGAATGATGTTATCTGTTTCGAATCATATTTCCTCCTACACATAGCTAAGTGCCAGCACATTATATAATCAGGTATCCAGCATCAAGGTAGCAAGCTGCCTCTCTAACTAGCCTAACATTCACAGCTGGCTATACATTTGATTTTGATAGGCAATGTCATAGTTCTAGCAGAATGAAGAATCAAGCTGACCAAAGCAAATAATTAAATAAATAAATACACCTGCAAGAATGTGTCATAGCCTCATGAATTAGAGTGGAACAAGTAAAAGGAATTAGGAACATTTACAATGAGCAGGAAGGAAGACATAGCACACCATATTTAAAAGCTCAACCCCCAGAAGAGTGTGTTGGGAAAAAAAGAACCTATAAGAGGCCACATTCACACTAACAGAATTAGTAAGGTTCAGGTTGTCGTGAAGTGTGAGTATTACAATCACAGCGCTCCAGAAGGAATAAACTGTAGCTACGAAGTTTTCAGCAGCTCCAAGTTCCCCACTTTCCATGAGTCAAAAAAAATATTGATTTCCTACAGTAGTAGGATCAGGAATCGGGACGTAAGAAGTTACTTTCCACAAAGCTAAGAAGTGACAGGGTCTGGAGACACCTGAGACAGCTGTCATGCTACCTTAGCCAACAGGAACAAGAGCAGTGCTGTTTTGTGTCAGTACTTGCCGGTACTCAGTATTGGCAATTTGGCAGCTTCAGACATGGGATTAGCTGGGGTGGCGGGGGCAGGTGGGGAGCCAGATTCGTACCAGCTCATCTTTTTTTTCAAAAAAGGCACTGAACAAGAATATTGATGAGAGTCAGGGACTGGCGTGGAATGTGTGTGGGGGGCGGGGGCGGAATGAGGGGGGAGATGCTATGGAAGGGAGACCAAGAAAGGGGTTTGTATTGGAGATACAGATGGGGGAGGCTAGCCCATCATGGGAGGATGGCAAATGTGGATCAGCATGAAGTGGGGGAAGGGATGGAAAAGGAATGATTGAGGTTACAGAGGAACCTCTATAATAGCGCAAGCCCTTCATCTTGGAACAGTGTAATTCCAAGTTCGCATTGTTTGTCTTCTCAAAACCACCACATACAGGAGAAAACAAGAAAAAAAGAACATTGCCGTAGTTACTTGCCTTTTTTAAAAATTGGCAGCTTCCCTCATTTTTCCTCTTTCCGAAACATGTCTCTCCTCAGCCCCTCCTCAACTGCTGTCACCACCTCCTCTGCCTCCCTGGGGATTCCACATGGCTCTGTCCATCAAAGGCTGCCTAAATTACCTCAGATTAGTCATCGCAGAATCACCCGCTAACTGGAAAGAGCACTTGTAGCTGCCTGCCCACAACCCAGTTCAATGGGCTTGACATCTCACAGGACACTAAAGAGCCCCTAAAAAAACCCTGCTACCTCAGAGCTTGGTTTAGAGAAGTCAACATTATTTTTTTCAACTAAATGGTACTGGAAAAGGTTCTAATTTCCATTTTATGCTAAGTGAAGGTACCAAGGGCATGTCTATACTTATCCGAAGGTCGGCCTTCTGGAGCTCGATCTTCCAGGGTTCGATTTAGCATGCCTAGTAGAAACACACTAAATCGAATTGTGAGGACAGCCACATTGACTCTGGTACTCCTTGCAAGGAGTAAGGGAAGTCAAAGGGAAAGTTTGTCCTGTCAGCCTCTCACAGTAGGGGTGTGCCGGAAGTTCAACTTATGATACATTGACTTCACCTATGTAATTCTCATAGATGGAGTTATGTATTTTAGGCTGAATTTCTTTTGTAGAGTAGACCTGCCCTAAATTCATTGTAGGTAGGAAACATTCCATTAGTTTCATGCTTTTATTTTGTAACTGCTTCATCACGAAAAGGAATGTTACGCTTTTCTTACAAATGGTCTAAAACCAGTGACATTAGCCATTAATTTAAGATAATCATCTCCAGCAGGAGACTTTCAGGAGGAGACACAAAACTATTTGCTATCTTGTAGGACTAAGTTCCACACTTGGAATCATATTTACATCAGATATGGAAGTCAATGAGCTTCAGTAAGAATTACACAGGGCAAAATGGGCTTTAATTATTAGATCATGGGATCACCTTCAGTTTCAAGGTCGGATTTTTCTATTTAGATGTGTATAACATTTAAATAATATTTCTTCTTTTCTTGCAGACCCCTGTGTCATCACACAAGAGGATATGAGATCACACAACATAGAGCTAAAGTGGGTTTCAACTCAGAAACTGTACGTGTCACATGGAGAGTTTGTAGAGTTTAAATGTAGATCCAATTTCTCTCCAAAATCTTCAGATAATTATAGAGTGCAGTGCACTGCTGGCCAAATATCTTATCCCCAATGCTCTTAGAAAAGCGTGGCTGAAGGCGTGTTTACCATGTATAAATTAAAAATGCACTTTGTTATTCTGCCTATTAGTTGTTTCTCTGAAATGAATTCCCAGGGTTTTATCATTCAGACAAAAATTACCACCATATGGCAATCACTCCAGGAAAGGTATAACAATTAATTTATTTTAACTAATGCTACAGCAACACTTATGGGCGTGCAACTTTTTAGGAATAATGCTTCCAGAAATAATCACAGACAAGATGATGACGGGCATAAGTAATCCTCAAATAAATGAAAGAAAAGAATATAAAACTTTAGCAGCCTCTTAGCAAAGAAAACAAAATTGGGGTTTCTGCTCTTTTTGCTTGTTTATAATGTCTAATGGCAAACTAAAAAGAGGGAGATTTTTCCTTCTTGCATATTGCGCTAGAAAGTGAGACCTTGTTTTGGGTATGTCTACACTTCACCAGAAATCGACCCAGCAGGGATCAATCCACCAGGTGTTGATTGCTTGCATCATTGAAGATGCAAGAAATCAGTCTCTGAATGCACTTCCATCAAAGAGGGTACTCCTGTGAAATGAGAAGAGTATCCAGGGGTGACGGAAGAACAGTCCACGTTGACCTTACTGTATGGAAGACACTGCAGTAGGTATGTCAAGTCCAGCTACACAATTGCATAGCTGAACTAGACCCGTGGGAAAGATAAGTGTAGACAAGGCCCTAGACTGGAAAATAAAGACAACTGGAGAATGAATGCCATTGTGACATCACTGAAATTAAGTACAAATTAAGGAACTGAGATGGGATGTGATTGTTGATCAGAGTGTAAAACTGTTTTGTTTTTGTTAACTGTTTAATATTTCAATTACCGGGATTTTGAATGAAAGGTCATCTCATGCCTCTACAATTAAGTGTATTAGAGTGTACTCTAAACATGCTCTGATTCCTCACAGTGATTCTCCAGTAAAATTAGGGAGGCCCACTGTAGGGTGCGAGAAGATTTTGTAAAGGTCTCCTGAGAGCAGGTCGACCCCTCTGTGAACCCTTAGCAGCATCCTATACAGAAGCATGCTGCCAATCCTTCAAGGCTACCAAAACCAGGCTGTGCAAGGTGAAAAGCTGCAAAACAACTCCTCCTGCCCCACAACACCTGCGAAACAAGCGGTGCTTGCCAAGACTCCAAGGCTACGCTGGCAATAGGCCAGTAGAGATAGTGATAAGGAATGCATAGGCAATTTTAGGCAATCTTATGTTAATGAGCTCAGCTTTATCAGCTCGTGTTAGGAGGCCTGTTACAGAGCCTCTCCCCGAGTGAAGCTCTGACGTGTCGGGTCTTCCCCCACTGGTGACGGCGGCGTCTCCGGGGCTTCCGTCGTGGGTGTCACACGCTTTCAATAAACCAAATATAGCACTCGCCTTCTGAGTGCAGCCTCGTCTCTGGGGAACCCGAGCCTGGTTGGCTACACCCACATGCCTGATATTTCTAAGGTAGAAAAAAAACAAAAACAATTGAAAAGCTTTGTAAGCAAGAAGCATCCTGTCAGGACTTTTTGCTACTTTATAAAGAACCAAAGCAGACATAAGTATCACCTCTAAAGAACATGTTTTCTGTCCTGTCATACATTCACTGGAATCTTCTAAACCCTACTTAGCTTTCACCAGCGATTGTCCTGATTTCTCAGGAGTAGTGATGACCTCTCTGAAGTGGACCCTGACCCTAATTCTGTCAAACTTCTGTTGCTTGGGGCAGATTCTCCTTTCACCAGAAGTAAATAAAACCTATCCTTACTCCCACTGGCCCGTCCACTACAGACTGCATAGCTATATATGCCAAACGTGGCAAGTAAGCAGACAAACAAACCTTACATGTGAGAAATCATCAACTGGAAGTCCAAATGACTAGAGTATCCTTCCTGTCAAATATACATTGAATTTGCATCCTTATCTCTTTCCATTCAAGAAACACAAACATCTGTCATACCTATACTGTGGTGCCTATTGGCTCAGAAAGTTGGTTCTTCTCACTAAGAGTAGAACTTTGACAAACAGTGACGACATCATGTAGATGTTGCTAAAGTTGTGCTGCACTCTCAGGATATTTTGTGTTCTGAAAGCCCCGGGTCAAATTATAAATGATAATCTCAACCTCCATTTTTAGAAAAATGAATTTTAGTTCTTGTGGGGCAGTAAAAACATAACCTGTGTGTTTCTGAAAGAATCAAAATCTGAAAGGCTAACACAAAAGAATCCCACGCTATCCTTGTAAAATCATGATTTTAAGCCAAATTTCATGAACTCAGTGTTTGAGGTGGGTAATCTACTAAAGGATGTTCTCACAAATATATTACCAAGAAATAGAAGGCCCAGTTTTAGTTTTTACCTAGAAATACAATGTATTATTTTCAAATGACATAATTGTGGCTGCTATTGTTCCATATTGTATTTCATATGGGAATAAATTTTAATCTCATGAATGTATATGTTCATTTTTTATGGCTTTTTATGAGGAAAGCCAGAGCCAAAGAAGATAAGAAGATGAAAATTAGCGTAGTTTCATTGACCACGTCAATTTACATTTACCTCTCATCAAGACCACTGTCTGGATCCAAAATATCCGAATTCCGAGAAGCAGGATCAGAGATTTGGTTGGACCCTTTGACAAGATCAAGCCAGCTGGAGAGTATAAATTTTGATCCAGATCTGAATGTTCATGGAGTCTGAATCTGAGTGGTTTGGCTTGAGCTAATATCTACCAAGAAAAAAAAGTTACAGGACGTACAGCAAACTCACAACACACCTGTGTGTAGTATCGGTTGTGCCTCCCATGTCTGGCACCCTCAGGTCCTGACGTGTCCCAAACCAGCATATTTGCTACATCAGGGTGATGTCTACACTTGGGGAAAAACTTTTAAATGGCCATTCTAATGGCCAAATCAGAGAACACTAATGAGGCACTGAAATGAATATTCATCACCTTAGCAGCACGCTGGCGACCGCGACACTTTCGCTCGGGTGCAGCTTGTCTACACGGGGGCCCTTTTCAAATGGACCCTGCAAACACTGAAATCCCCTTATTCCTATCAGCTGTAGATGAGCCATGTGTGAGTGAAACGCAGCACTTCCAAAGTGTTGCGGCCGACAGCATGCTAATCAGGCGCTGAATAGTTGTTTTAGAGACTCATTAGTATTCTCTGATTTGGCCATTAGCATGGCCATTTTGAAGTTTTTCCCAAGTGTAGACAAGGCCCAGGAAAGGTCAATGCTAGCTCTTCTGCAGCAGGAGGCTCAGCTTTAACTGAACAGGGCAAGTGAAGGGTGCTTGAGGGAAGAGACGAGGTGGATGAGGAGCCCTGAAACCAGGGGCTAGGAGCACAACCCCTCAGGAGTGCAACAGGTCCTTTGGCCACTGGGTTGTGCTCCTGGCCTTAGTCCTCAGGCGCATGGCTGAGTTCCTGGCCCCGAGAATTCTGCAGCCCCCTGCTTCTTCCCACGAGAAGCCCCTTCTCCTCCGTCACCCACTCTGAGCTTGAAGGTTACAAATGAGCTATTTGGGGTGCTTCAGAAGTTGTTGAAGGGTGGGCCAATATGTCTTACAAAGTCTAGATATACTGCATCTACCCCTGCTTTATTATTTGTTCCATTTTCTTTCCTGGTACAGAAGTTAAGATGGCTAATCTGTAAGTGGCTGGATTGTCCTTATATCCCTTTATATAAAAGGTAATATGTTGTTCTTTTCCAGTCTTCTTGAATCTCTCCTGTTGTCCATGACTTTTCAAAGGTAATACTCATCTCCTAATAATCAAGAAAATATGGTGGGGGTGGGAAGACTGGAATATGACACATATTTGAAGATAACCCCAAACCCCACCTCTTTTCCCCTATTTTCCAGCCAATGCCTTCCAGTTTGTACTGTAATCCTGGCCTCCAAAGCACTTGCAACCCCTCCAACTAGGAGTCATCTGCAAAATTTGCTTGTGTATTGTCTATGCCATTATGGAAGTCATTGATGAAGATATTGAATAGATTAGTGTATCTGAGCTGGGATGGGCTCTGGGGATGAAGAGCAGAGCCAAGCACAGAAACAGTCAAATTGAGCCAGGCTTGGCCCTGGGTCGGGGGTGGAGGTGGTGGTGGTGGAGAGAGAACATTCTAGTTGAGCTGGGCTGCACCCTGGCGTGCATCACAATCAAGCTGAGCCAGGCCAAGCCTTGTGGTTAGATAGAGAAAAATGAAGCTGAGGCAGTTCAAGCGCAGAAGGTGGGGAGAGAACAATGAAGCTCAGCCAGGGTGGGCCCTGGGGACAGAGAAAGAACAGTCTATCTGAGCTGGGCCAGGATATGCTGCTGCCCTCTTCCTTAGGACTGTGTGGCACTATGTCCATAGGCTATATGGCTGACTTGTCCCGCAGGGGGATGTGGCCCAAACCCTGGAGTCAATAGCTGCCCTCTCAGCTGAGGCTCTGTAGCCTAACGGCAAAGTCCGCAGAGGTGTGGTTTAACAGCTGTAGGTGGTTGGGGCTCCATCTGGGGGTGATGGCCAGGGTAGTGAGACTGAGACTCAGCCTACTCCCTCAGTGCCAGACCAGGGCCCTGGCAGAAAGGACTACACTCCCTCAGCAGGGCCACTACAGAAACATGCTGATTTAGCTTTCAATTCCAGAACACTACCAATGTATCATGTCACTGGGCTGCTTCCTGCCCTGTCTCCCCATGCAGCCACTGGGGCTTTTGTGGTCACTGGGTTCTTCAGCCTGTGCAGTTCAACAGCTATGCTCTGTGTTGGTTCTCTTCGGTTGGCTGGGTATCTGCTTGGGCCCAGGGGGGCCTCATCTCCACAATCTGGGGGTTCTACAGCTCTTCGGCTGGTGCCAACAATGTGTTCGCTGCTTCCAAGAATCCTTCCGTGGTAAGGTTGGCAACTTGTTAATTCTGGAAAAACACAAACACCCTTGCCCGATCCCAAAGTCCACACCCTGCTGAAGTGCAGCCACCACTCACTCCACTCCCCTCCCCATCACCTGCTCTCCCCATCCTTGCCTACATGCTCATTGTTACTGTAAGGCCCCTGCATGCATAGCTATTGTTTGACAGGTGTATTATGCCGTGTTCAGGTTTTATTTGTAACTGGGCACCTGAACTGGCAGGCAAAGAGTCAAAAAGAATATTTAAAAATGACATTTCACAAAGGATTTTATGATTCTTTCATTCCCCTTATCCCAATCTGCTCCAGGGGATTTGTTCACTGAAGATATTATAATATTATGTGAGGAATTAACACCATGCATTATTATAGAGACAACGGGTCCTACACTCTCCTGAAACCCAAATATAAATCCATAGAGCACAGCCACAGAACTGGAGTTGCCCGAATACCTAAATAATTAAATCTGTAGAAGCTCCCACACCTACCACAGATAGACACAAGTATTCATGTGTGCACATGTAGCACACATTAACACATACACAGAAAGACAAGGCGTTTAGAATACAGGTGGACAATGGTGCCAAGAAATTCACGATATACTGGCTTGTCTGCAATTACTGGTAAACAACATTCATTATTTAGAAATAGAACAGTTCTATTTAGAGTTACCGCCTCTTAAAAAACATGTCCTGAAATGATTATACACATACTTTATGTCATCAAGGGGTTTCTAGTCTACAAGCCAGTAAAAGAAATAAGTCTTAGGGTTAGGTTGCGGATTTTATTTACACTGCTCTACGAAAGGCAGCAATACACACACCTCGCTAACACAAAACATGCAATCAGCAGAGCCAACAGCTATTGTGGACCTTAGGGCAATGTGGTGGGGGGGGGCGGCAGAGGAACCCCAGCCCTGTGTCCCTGGAGGAGGCCCAGGCAAAATGGAAGGGTTGGGGGTCAAAGGCAGTCAGCTCTTTATGTCACCCAAACTGTGGCCCTCTTCCAGCAATTTCAAGGAGCTTTGGGGTCTGCACAGTGGCAGAAACCTTTGGCCAGCCCAGCTCTGTGAACTGCCTTCTAGGAGGAGCCCCAGGACAGTCACATCACACCTCACCTCCCTTCCTCAACCTGCTTGCTGGAGAAAAGCACAGCTGCCTCTCCTGACTGAAAGATGCGTTTGATGTGCACTATGCAGGTCAAGGGCCCACTAACCCTGCCTGGGGCATATCAAAAACATCTTGTGATCAGAGAGGCATTCGCCTTCCCCAGCACAGACAGAGCTACTGCAGCAGCAGCCTGGGCCTCTGGGCCCCTTCATATTTTCTGGCCCTCTGGGCAATTGGTAGTTCTGCCTAGTACAAAAGTTACAGGAAAGGTTACATTCCAGTGTGCTCATGTGTCATGCTCTTGCTGTGGGGCTGGATGAAGAACTGCTCCCAAAGACAGACAATGACTAAGGGCTGATTTTTTTTAAGATGACATTTGGACTTAATTAAATAGAATACAGTTCTTTATGATTCCATGTGTTATGATTATAATGCTAATTAAATGCTGGGAGTAGCTAAAATCCATGAGCATTCTACAGATTCTTACCTACTAGCTGGTCTGGTTTCCAATGAACATTTGCATTTGACAGCATTTGAATCATGAGAGCTAATGGAAATATCTTTTGTTGAAGAGATGAAAAGAAAATTTGAACATCAAGGAGTAAAAGCAATGACGTGTGAAAATGGGAAGTGTCAGTCACCACCTTGCTGTGTTGGTCAGTGTGGGCTTTTGTTTGCATTTATTTAATTAGATCAGGCAGAGAAAATACATAAAGAACATCCTGGTCATATGTTTGAGTTGGCTGGTGTGCAAGGAGCCAAAAAACATTCGGGCTACTGTTTTATTACAAGCCTTATAATCAGTCCTAGCAATAATACATTTATGCATGCATCTGATACAGTTCCCCCATATGAAGATTTACAACACTAGGCAGTAGGTCATGACCTCTGTTTTCCCTATGCTTTGAGGCATCCCCCGGTCTGAGCAGTTCAGCTTCTTTGAGTTGTTGCTGCAAGCAACGGATGTAGGGGCACCTTGCTCATTCCCTCCCAATGCTTAAGTCTCATTTGCTTATACAGATAGTTTAACTTTGTTGTTGAAGTGTATGATGAACTATGCATTGTATATAGTTATTCTAACTTCCTATTCACTAACCTAAATTACTCTAACTCTGTATCTATGCAGTTTTTCATAAGCTGTTTACACTTTCTGTAGCTAATGGTTTTTTTGGCTGGTAAACTTTTAAACTTATTTTCCTGGAAATTTCCAGCACACCATGTTGTTTTCATTTCTTGTGGTCATGCTCGGCCTAACCCGTTTAAGCAGAGGAAGCCATATTTCTACACACATGCTTTGTGACTGATCTGCGTGTATGTGGGGCACCAGGCCAATGCTTTAGAAACTAGAATCTAAAGGTTTATGTAGAAATAAAGAAGGGGTCAGAGTTAAAGGAATCAAATTACACAAACCAGTATCAAAGTTCTTGGTGCAGGTTTGTAGCAGAGAGGCAATAATTTGCTGTTTGAAATTCAGCTTCTGTTAGCATAGGTCATCAGTCCTTTCAAGCATCATTTCATAGTAGAGGTCCTCCAGAGGTGACGAGCTGGGTTGACCATAACCAAATAAAGGAAACTTCAGAGGCCTTTTTATATCCTTGGCCATGTGGAGGGAATTCTATTGTTCTTGCTGTGTATGTATGTATGTCCTTTGATGGAGTTTTTCACATCAGAAAGTTGCCTGTCTGGTCATGAGTCAGGCCTGGTCTATGCTAGAAGATTAGTAGACTTTAGGTGATTTAGGTTGAATTTCTAAGGAATCAGTCCATACTACAAGGTCCATTCCATTGGCTTTATGGGCTCCTAAAGCGGACTTTTGTACTCCTGCTTTTCACGAGGGCCAAGGCTATGCAAGCCCCTACCTTTCAGAAGGGACATGCTAATGAGCAACTTTGGCAGATACTAATGAGGACCTGTCATGAATATGCAGTGCCTCATTCGCATAATGGTGGCTGCATGCATTTCAAAGTGCCGCTTTCAAAACACATACTGCCCATGTAGAAGGTGGCCTTTTGAAAGGACCCCCCAGACTTCGATAGCCCCTTCTTCCCATTTGGTTTTGGAAAGAAGGGGCTTCTGAAGTCCAGGGGTCCTTTTGAAAGGCCACTGTCTACACAGGTGGTGTGCGTTTCAAAAGTCACTCTTTCAAAACACATGCAGACACCATTATGCTAATGAGTTGCTGCATATTCATGGTAGCACCTCATTAGCATCTGCTGAAGTGGCTCATGAGCATGCCCCCTCTAAAAGGTGGGGGCTAGTGTAGCCATGGCTGAGAAGTAACACCAAATTTAACCTGGCATGGTCAACGTTAGGGTAGTGCAGGTGGAATGAAACTTGACATACTTGGCCTCCTAGATGTGTCCCGCAGTGTCCCATGGGACCATTCTGGCCACAAGTTTCAGCTCTGTTGGTCTCCAGGGCCGTTTCTACACAAACAGTACAAAATATGCTAATGAGGCATGGATGCAAATTCCCTGTGCCTCATTAGCATAAGCTCATGTGATTTGGAGTCCAGAAGATGTTCCTCTGGACTCCAAAATGCCATTTAGAAGTGTGGCCCCCGGGGGGGGGGTAGGGTCTTCCAAAAGGAAGTCCTTCTTCCAGAGGCCCCTTCTTCCTGAAAATTTTTGCTTCTGGACGCGGCTACATGGGGGTCCTTTTTGAAAGGACCCTGCACATTTTGAAATCACCTTATTCCATTCCACTCATTTCAGTGCCTCATGAGTAATCTTCAAAATGGCCAAGGGTGGCCACAGCTGATGTGTATCACAGAGCGCCTGGTGCTGTGTGCTTTTTGGCCTTGTTACTTATCAACCCTATCTCTTGCTGTATTGCTGTCAGCAGAATCTACCTAGCTCATTCGGTACTGCAGGAACAGCAGGCTGTTCAAAAGAAGAAAAGAGAACTGGAAGCATGTTACCTCCAGGAGAAGAAAACCAATTCAGGTCTCTCCAATTCCAGTGGAGTTAAGCAACCGCTCTCAGCCTCTGCACAGGCGATATGGTGGAGACAGCTGGGGAAGATACCTCACAGGGAATGGATCAAAGAAGACCCCAAAAATTGTAAGACATGGGATGTACAGTCCTAGAGATACGTGTTCTATGACCACCACCCCAAGAGAAGAAGATGGGTGGTGGTGGTCGGGGACTCCCTCCTCAGAGGGACAGAGTCATCCATCTGCTGTCCAGACCTAGCATCCCGGTAAGTTTGTTGCTTGCCAGGATCTAGAATCGGGATGTTACAGAATCTCTTCCAAAAAATTTATCAAACCTAAAGACTATTACCCCTTCCTACTTTTCCACGTAGGAACTAATGACACAACCAAGAGCGACTTTGAGGAGATCACTGCGGATTACGTAAACCTAGAAAGAAAGATCAAGGAATATGGAGCACAAGAGGTGTTCTCGCCATCCTCCCTGTAGAAGGAAAGGGTACAGATAGGGATCGTCAAATCACCGAGGTAAATGTGTGGGTGCTTACTCACAGAGTAGTATTTGGTTTCTTCAAACATGGGATTCTGTTTCATGAACAAAGACTGCTAGGAAGAGATGGGATCCACCAAACAAAGAGAGGAAAGAACATTTTTGTGGGCAGGCTTGAAAAGCTAGAGAGAAGGGCTTTAAAGTAGGCTCGTCAGGGTACGGTGTCCCAAGTCCTGAGGTAAGTAGGGAAGGAGTAAGGAACAGCAAAGTAGGAACCTGGGAAACAAACAGAGAGAATGACAGGCTCTGTCACAGTCAAAGTAGTATGAGGTGGTTGGCATAATGGGAACTTGGTGTGATGACTTGCATAACTGGAGCAGGGTCATGCAAGAGTATAAACGGTTTAGTAAGGACAGGCAGGGGAGAAAAGGAGGAGGAGTTATACTCTGTGCGAGGGAGCAGTATGGTTGCTCAGGGCTCCAGTATAAGGAGGAAGAAAAGCCAGTTGAGTGTCTTTGGGTTAAGCTTAGAGGCTGAAGCAACAGTGGTGATGTTGTAGTTGGTGTCTGCTATAGACCACCAGATCAGGGAGATGAGGTAGCTGCGGATTACTTCAGACAGCTACAAGAAGCTTCCAGACCACAGGCCCTGGTTCTCATGGGAGACTTTAATCATCCAGACATTTGTTGGGAGACCAATACAGCAGCACTCAGACAATCCAGGAAGGTTTTGGAGAATGGTGGGGATAACTTCTCGGTACAAGTACTGTTGGAACGACCACGGGCTGTGCACAACTTGACCTGCTGCTGACCAGCAGGGAAGAACTAGTAGGCGAAATAGAAGTCGGTGGTAACCTAGGCTACAGCGATCATGAGATGGTAGATTTCAGGATCCTGACAAAAGGAAGAAGGGTGAAGAGTGAAACACAGACCCTTGATTTCAAAAGAGCAGAGTTCGACTGCCTGAGAGAACTGATGGGCAGGATCCCTTGGGAAATGAGTTGAAGGGGAAAAAGAGTTCAGGAGAACTGGCGGTATTTTACAGAAGTCTTACTGAAGGTACAGGAACAAAACTTCCTGCTGCATAGTAAGAAATGCAAATATGGGAGGCAACCAGTGTGATTTAACAGGGAAATCCTTGGCCAGCTTAAACTCAAAAAGGATGTGCATAAGAAATGAAAAGGTGGACAGTTGACAGTTAAGGAGGAGTACAAATATATGTCTGGAGAATACCAGGCAGTAATCAGGAAAGCTAAAGCACAGCTGGAACTGCAGTTGCCAAGGGATGTGAAGGATAACAAGAAGGGTTTCTACAGGCGTGTTAACAATAAAAGGGTTGCCAGGGAAGGTGTGGGGCTGTTACTGGATGAGAGAGGTAACCTACTGACAGCTGATGTAAGAAAAGCTGAAGTACTCAATGCTTTTTTTGCCTCAGGCTTCACGGACAAGGACAGCTCCCGCACTACAGTGCTAGACACTGCAGTTGGGAAGGTGGTGGGCAGTCCTCAGTGGGGAAGGAATGAGTTAAGAACTACCTAGAAAAACCAGACATACACAAATCCATGGATCTGGATTTAATACACCTAAGGGTACCAAGGGAATTGGCAGACATCTTTGCCGAGCCTTTTGCCATTGTCTTTGAAGACTCTTGAAGATTGGGAGAGATCTTTGATGATAGGAAAAAGGCAAATGTGGTGTCCATCTTTAAAAAGGAAAGAAGAACAATCCAGGGAATGATAGACCAGTCAGCCTTACCTCAGTCCCTGGGAAAAATAATGGAGAGGATCCTCAAATAATCCCTTTTGGAGCACTTAGAAGAGGGGAAAGTGATCAAAAGTAGTCAACATGGCTTCACCAAGGGCAAGTGGTGCCTGACCAAACTGATTAGCTTCTATAATGAGGTAACAGGCTGTGTGGACATGGAGGAGTCCATGGATGTGAAAAACCTTGACTTCAGCTTAGCTTCTGAGACTGTCTTCCACAACATTCTTGCCCATATGTTAAGAAAGTATGGATTGAATACGTGGACTGTAAGTTGGATAGAAAGCTGGCTTGACTGTCAGGACCAACAGGGAGTGGTGAAGGTCTCCATATCAGGATGGCGGTCGGTTTGAAGTGGAGTGCCCCAAGGTTTGGTGTTGTTCAACATCTTTATTAATGACTTGGATGAAGGACCGTATTGCACCATCAGCAAGCTGCATATGATATTAAGCTAAAGGGTGAGGTAGATACATTGGAGGAGAGAGATAGGATCCAGAGAGACCTAGATAAATTGGAGGAATGGGCCAAAATAAATCTGAAGTGGTTCAGCAAGGAGAAGTGTAGAGTCCTGCACTTGGGAAGGAAGAATCCCAAGCATTGCTATAGGCTGGGGACTGACTACCTCAACAGCAGAATCTAGAAAAGGACCAGAAAGGGACCTAGGGATTATGGTGGATGAAAGGCTGGATATGAGTAAACAGTGTTTCCTTGAAGCCAAGAAGGCTAATGACATATTGGGGTGCATTAGAAGGAGCATTTTGAGCAGATCCAAAGATGTGGTTGTTACCTTCTATTCGGCAATGGTGAGGCCACATCTGGAGTATTGTGTCCAGTTTTGGGGCCCCCAGTATAGAAACAATGTGGAGGTGCTGTATCAGGTTCAGCGGAGGGCAATGCAAATGATTAAGGCACTGGAGCTTATTTAGTTTGAAGAAGAGAAGACTGAGGGGTGGTTTAATAGCAGCCTTCAACTTCCTGAAGGGGAGCTCTAAGGAGGATGGAGAGAAACTGTTCTCAGTGGTGACAGATGGCAGAACAAGGAGCAGTGGTATGAAGTTGTAGAATGAGAGAAGTAAGTTAGATATTAGAAGAACTACATCTATAAAATCACAGGAAAAAACAACCAACCAACCAAGCAAAAACAAATGAAAACAAAATGACAACAACAAAAATACACCAAACACAACTGAGAACATTGTGAAACATCCAGCGACAAGCATATGTTTCCTGTGTACTTTCAGTAAACTCAGTTCTTTTACAATGTTTCCCCTGGAAAAGCTGAAACAGGAGAGCTTGAGAAAGACATGTGGCAAAATACCCCATTGCCCAGCATGTCCCACACCCTCCCCCATGGGCCTCTCCTTCCTCTCTTTGTCCCTACCTGACCCCTGGTCCCCACCATGACCTGCCTAGCTAGGGTACCTGAGGCAGTGGATGGCAGTGGCCTCACCATGGCCTCCCTTTCCACACTTTCACCTCACAGTGCTCTGCTATATCCTTGGGCTCACCTCTCAGATGCCCACAGAGAAGTGGGGCTCAGCAAGCTGGGAGGCTGAAGCCAAGCTCCACATGGGGAGTGCTGTGGGTGGCGGGGAGGTGACCCACAGTGGCTGCTGCTTCCACCTCGCCAAGGTAATCCCCAATTCTGGTGGGGGGAAATCTTCAGGCCAAGCAGGGGGTGGCCTGTTTGGGCTGAGTGGGCTGTGGGGAAATCTCGGGCCTACTGAAGGCTGGGGGCATGAACTGGAGGTGGCTGGAGGGAAAGCAGTGGGGCAAGAATAGCTTGGGCCCAGTGGAGGGTGGAGTGTTTGGGCTAAGGTACTGGGGGACCTTTGGGAAAAGCATGGGTGGGATGGAGAGTCCTTGAGATGAGCAGGGGGTGGGATGTATGGGACAAGTGGGAGGGCTTTCAGGCTGAGTGGGGTGGTGTGTGGGCTGAGGGGATGTGTGTTTGGGCCAAGAAGGGGACTATGGTTGGGCTGGAGTGGGATGGTGGGGCCTTGCAGAACGGGCTGTAGGGTTCTGTCTGGGTAAGGGTATCCAGGGGTTCTTGGGCTGAGAGGAGGGTGGAATGTTCAGGCTGAGTGTGGGGAGGGATGTCCAGGCCTAGTAGGGGTGGGGTGGGAGGAACAAACTGGGGGTTGCTGGAGGGAAAGTGGGAGGGCAGGGTCAGCTGGAGATCAGGGGTTTGGGGTAGAAGGTTAGAGATCCCTGGGGTGGAGTCCATGTTGTATAAATCCTCTGCTCAGTCCCATAAAAATCATATATACTGTAACTTTCAGTCATCACTGGTTTTAAATCCTGTAATTTTGTTGCAGCTGCTCGGTCTACATTAAGTATAAAAGTTAGTAAGTAATTGTTTTCAGACACCATGAATCTGCAAGAACTCCTGGTTGTTTCTTTGGAAAAGAAATTGCTTTCTCTGAAGTGAACTACGGCTAGTGTGAATGTGAGTGTGTGTGTGCTATTGATTCAGACCCTGTTTGGATGACCATCTGCCAGCAGCACTTTGAGGGCCAGAGAACAGGAGGAGCTGACCTTGCAAAAGAACCCACTCAAGAAAGAGAAATGAGACCAAAGTCCCATCTGCTGTTCGCTGATGACTCATTCTCACACAGAGTCCTGAGACAGTGGAGGAAGACAAAAGCTATGGACTGAAACATTTAAAAAAATGGATGCAAACCTACAAAGCCATCTTAACTTCAGGATGATGGTGATAATATGCCCCCCTTAAAAAAAAAAGAACAAGCAGACAGTGGTAAATGAAATATACAAACATTTAATTTTTAAGAGGAAAACTAATTAGTATGAATTTAAACTTTAATCAGAGCAGTCAATATTGGCCGTACAACTGTGCTGGATGGCAATTGCTTTTTCATATGTAGTTCAATCTGAGTTTGAACCTATTTGTCCACCTGTCGTTACTGTTCAAAATTTAGTTAAAATATCATTGTGAAGAAAGATAAAAAAATGATTACATGTATCAGTCAATCAATGCTAAAACACTGGCAAAGGACATCAGGTCTGAACATGACGGATAATGGTCAATGGGTTTTGATCTTGAGATCTGGGTTAAAATTATGCTTCTTTCCTTGAAGAACCTGTTAGAGAGAAAACTATTACTAGAAAATTATTTTACTACATGTCCAGTTTTGAAAGAATATTACATACAAAACCCTTAAGAGTCTCTCAAAGAAACAGGATATTGATTTCAAGACTATTGCATAAAATTCTATCTGGATTATTTTAGCCTTTTTTGGAAAGTAGATGAAAATAAAGTTAATCAAAAGTGAGTGCAGTTACCATTGATGGGAAAGGTCAGTTTTGGATAGCGTACCATTGTATTATACATGCAGATATGAGTCTAGATATATGTTGGGATGAAAGAGGGAATCCCTTGACCTCTTGGTGACAGATAAAAAGAACCTTTGGGATCCCCTAAGCAATCCCGTTCTGTCTGTGTAGAAGGATGTTGTCATTTTGACATCTAATGTGTGTAATTTGGTTTCTGTATGAGAGGCATGAGGTTTAGGATCAAAGGTCGGGAGGCCTATGGGTTCACTGATGTGAAATTGGGGGAACACACTTTGGGAAGAAAGGAAGTGTGGAGTCATAGAACTACTTTGTGTTTAGGGAAAATTGTATCTGGTGGAGAGTCAGTCAAAGCAGCTATCTTGCTTACTTTATGAGCTGATGTTATAGCAACTAGAAACAGGGTTTTCATTGTTAACTAGGCTAGTGAACATGCGGCCATTGACTCAAATGGTGGTTCCATCAGGGTATAAAGGACAAGTTCCGAGTCCCAAGTAGGAAATATGGATTTACATGGAGGAATAAAGTTTTGTCGGCCTTTCCAAAACCTCTTTACAATTGGGTGGGTGAACACCGAGAAGCCTTCTAAAGGTGGGTGGAAGGCTGTTATTGCAGAAAGGTGGATTTGTAGTCAGGAAAGTGACAGGTAAGTATCCTTTAGGGGAAGAATATAGTCCAGAATCATGTCCAATGGGGATTTTGTAGGTTGCATGCCCCTTTCAGAACACCAGACTGAAAAGTGGTTCCTCTTGGAAAGTTTGGTCTTGCAGGTTGTTTCTCGTCTGCTCTATAACAGAACATCTCACACTTGTTGGGAGTACTCGTGCATCATCTGGGAACTACACAGAAACCAGGCCATCAGATGGCAGGTATGTGGTTTGGGGTGGAGCGTCAAATCCCCGTTCTGAGATAGTAGGTCCAGAGGGCTGGTAAGGAGGAGGAAGAGATAGGTGATAGACTAAGTGAAACGAGATCTGCCTGTGCCAAGCCAGAGCTATGAGGATGATTCATGCTGAATCTATCGAAAATTCACCTGCTCTTGAACAATATTAACTGCATTTGGATTTTGTGGCATTGCAAAGAGATCGATAGCTGGGTGACCCCATGTCTTAAAGAGGTGTCGGGTCATGTCGTGATGGAGCTCCCATTCCTGGTCTAGGGAGAAGTGATGATTGAGGGAGTTTGCAAGTGTATTTTTTGTGCCTGGCAGATATGATGCCATAAGGACAATGTTGTGCACAATACACCACATCCATAATTGTATGGCCTCTGCACAAAGCAATTGTGATCCAGTTTATCTCTGACAATTGATATAAAATATCATTGTGGGATTGTCCATAAGGACTTGGATGGTTTTGTTTTGAATATGCAGGATAAAATATTTGCAAGCATTGAAGACCACATGTAGTCTGAGGAGATTGATATGTAGCCTCTGTTCATCCTTGATCCATCGACCTTGAACATGGTACTGCTGGCAATGCACTCCCCATCTGAGAAGCAACACATCTGATGTAATTGGTTGGGCTGGTTCAGCAGGATGAAATGGGACCCCCCACTAGAATGTTTTGTTCTTTGGTCCACTAGCATAAAAGATGTGACCGCCTTCAGAGGTATTGTCAGCTGCCTGTGTATGTGATGTCTGGCAGGGTGTGTACTGATGCCAGCCAATGTTGGAAGCACTGGAAATGTAGCTGAGCATTGGGGACAACATATGTAGTGGCCACCATATAGCCAAGGAGGCAAAGATGTGTAAGAACAGGACCTGTAGGGCTGATGGTGAGCTGTGATATAAGGCTTCTTATAACCTCATAACTTTGAAACGGAAGGTAAACATGTGATGTTTTGGCATAAAGTCAAGCTCCTATGAAATTTATGACTGTGGAAGGTTCTAGGGTTGATTTGGCACTTTGGTGAGGAAACCTAGAGATCGTAGAAGCAATCTTGTAGACTGTACCATGGCTCTTGTGGTTTCTTGTGAAGGACCAGGAATGAGACAGTCATCGAAACACAGAAATACAGTGACACCTTGCTGTCTGAGGTGTGCAGTTGCTGGTGCAAGGATTTTGGTGAATACCCTGGGGGCAGTTGAAAGCCTGAAGGGAAGGACTCTGTACTGATAATGGTATGAAATAAGGATGAAGTGCAAGAAAAGCCTATCAAAAGGTTGAATGGTGACATGGAAATATGCATCTTGAAGGTTAAGGGCCACGAACCAGTCACCCTCATCGAGTGCAGTGAGTATGGAAGCTATTGTGGTCATCTTGAAATGCCGTTTGCAAATATAGCAAACCACCTTAGATCTAAGGATGGGTCTCCAAATACCTGTTTTCTTTTCCGTTAGGAAGTGGTTTGAATAAAATCATCACCCCTGATGTTGTTCTGAAATGTCTTCTATGGCCCCAACTTGAATGAGCCCTTCAAGACGCAGTAAGTTGGTATGGGTAGGGTCCCTGAGAAGGGATGGGGAAGAAGAGGATGTTGGAGGGATAGAGAGTATCAACATCAGAAACAACCATTTCCAGGGCTCCTGCTCTTTAGTCATGTCAATGCTCTTCCTACTTCCTCCTTCAAAATATCAGTCCCGCTCTTGATGCTTAGCAGTTACATCTCTTTCAGTTCTTCGGACAGTACGGAGAATGAGATTGAGTCTATAAAGCTTTGAGTCTATGAAGACTCGAAAAAGATTCTGGAGGAGATACCGAAGAGAGATGTGTTGATCATCAGAGAAGATTGGAACAAAAAGGTTGGAACAGATAACAAAGGTTGGGAGAGAATCATGGACCACTTTGGATATGGAGAAAGTAACGAACAATGTGAGAAACTACTAAAGCTCATTACGGAGCACAAGATGGTGATCTGCAACACAAAATTCCAACAAAAGGACTGTGGGAAGTGGAGACTGGAGATGGTGATCGAAAGACAGGAAATCCAAGCGTGTGATAGATATGATCTTGATAAGAAGATGGATAACATCAGTATAGCAGTGCTCAACTTACCGAGGAACGGATAGGGACTCGGACCACAGCCTAGTGATTGCAAACATCAAGGTGAAATGAAAGAGAAAGTGTAAGACACAGTTTAAGAAAAGAAGAGACATGGATAGGCTGGATAAGGAAGAAGTAGGGAATGCATACAGAGCTGTGCTTGAAGAGAAGATCAGGAATGTGGGCACTGAGAAAGACCTAGATAAGAGATAGAGAGTAGAGGGATAGTATATCCCTGGGCAATGATATCTAAGAAACATTTTCTGTGGCTATGAACACCCACTGGTGGTTAAAGGGGTGTAAGTGATGATGATGGCATATTTGGGAAATCTGGTGCACTAGAGGGTGCGTGATGTTCGATGAGCCCTCAACCAAAACTTCATACCTGCTGCTTGGAGGCAGGTTGTGCCGCTGCATGGCTATTCGTGGCCCTGCACCTCTGATTCTATGACCTGCTAGTGTTATGTTGATATGACCTGTAGGATTGTCTATTGATCTTTATATTTTTAATTTTTAATATTTAATAATTTTTAATGGGGCATATTTGCTGTTGCAGAATGGGGGAGTGTACTTCCCCAAAGAGCATAAAGTAGTGAGTGCATCTTTGCTTGTGTGCGAGATCTCATTGGTATTTGTTGCAAAGAGACTGCTCTTATAAAATGATAAATCTACTTTGCCTGGAGTGCTTTTGGGACATCTGCTGCTTGCAGCCATGAGGCCTTCTCATGTAAATGGCTGTAGCTACAGCTCTAGCTGCCCTGTCTGCTGAGTTTAGAACCTTCTGCAATGCTGTTTTAGATGCAGTGTAAACTTCTTGAACTATAGACAAGGATGGGTTTCTTGTTTCAGGAAGATGATGAATTAGTGAACTGAGTTTGGAATAATTGTCATAATCATGTTTAGCTCGAAGCGCTGTGTAATTAGCTATGAACAATTGAAGTTTCAAACATGAATACATCTTTCAACCAAATATCTCTAAGGCCGTTTCTACACATGCCACTTTCTCCAAAAGTGGCATGCTAACAAATGGCCCAAAATGTGCTAATGAGGCACGGATGTAAATTCCCTGCCCCTCATTAGCATAAGATCATATGATTTGGAGTCTGAAAGAAGCTCTTCCTGACTCCAAAACAGTGTGTAGAAGCGTGGCCCCTGGGGAGTCTTCCAGAAGGAAGTCCTCCTTCCGGAGGTCCCTTCTTCCTGAAAATTTTTGGGAAGAAAGGGCCTCTGGAAGGAGGACTTCCTTCTAGAAGATCCCGCCCCCCCCGAGGGGCCATGCTTCTACATGCTGTTTTGGAATCTGGAAGAGCTTCTTCTGGACTCCGAATCATGTGACCTTATGCTAATGAGGTGCGAGGAATTTACATCCATGCCCCATTACCTTATTTTGCGCCATTTATTAGCATGCCACTTTCTACATGTGTAGAAATGGCCTAAGTGTTTATGCTCTTTATCAGAAAGCACTGGAAGCAGGCACCCTCCAGGAGAAGAAAGCCAACTCAGGTATCCCCACTTTCAGTGACCACATTCAGGTTGTCTGCATAGGCACTATGGTGGAAATTGCTGTGGCAATGACCTCTTGGGGAAGGGATCGGAAGAAGATCTCATTGAGTGAAAGGCAAGGGATGCATAGTCCTAGGGATGGGTTTCTATGACCATCACCCGTAAGGGAAGATGATGGGTGGTGGTGGTTGGGGACTCCCTCCTAAGATGACAGTATCCATCTGCTGTCCAGACCTGGAATCTCAGGAAGTGTGCTGCTTACCAGGAGCTAGAATTCAGGATATGACAGAAAGTCTTCAAAGTTGATCAGACATTTGGGTCACATTCTTCACCATGTAGGAACTACTGATATAGCCAAGAATGAGCTTGAGTAGATCACTGCAGACTATAGAGCACCGGGAAGAAAGAGCAAATAATTTGGAGTGCAAATGGTGTTCTTGTCCATCTTTCAAGTTGGAGGAAAAGGTCCAGGTTGAATAGTTGAATTATGGAAGTAAATGTGTGGTTTTGCAAGTAGTGTTGGAGGCTTTAGTTTCTTCAACTCTGCTATTCTGTTCCAGGCACAAGGATTGCTGGGAAGAGATGGGATCCACTTAAGAAAGAGAGGAAAGATCATCCTTGCTGTCAGGCTTACAAATCTAGTGAGGAGGGCTTTAAACTAGGTTTCTTGGGGAAGGGTGATCAAAGCCCTGTGGTAAGTGGGGAAGTTGCATATCAGGACCGCCTCTACACGTGCACGCTACTTCGAGGTAGTGGCATGAACTTCGAAATAGTGCCCGTCATGGCTACACGTGTTGGGCGCTATTTCGAAGTTAACATCAACGTTAGGTGGTGAGACATCGAAGCCGCTAACCCCATGAGGGGATGGGAATAGCACCCTACTTCGACGTTCAACGTTGAAGTAGGGAACGTGTAGTCGCTGCGCGTCCCGCAACATCGAAATTGTGGGGTCCTCCATGGCGGCCATCAGCTGAGCGGTTGAGAGATGCTCTCTCCAGCCCCTGAGCTCAATGGTGGCCATGTGGAGTGGCACCTTAAAGGTCCCCACCCCGTCCCTTCCTGTGCAGGAAGCTGAGAGAGCGTGCAGGCAGCAGCAGTAACACGCGGCTAGCCTGCACGCTCCTCCGCAGCCACCCACACTCCCACATGATGTGATGGCCGCCCAGCAGCCCTCCCAGCGCCCCCAGGGGACCCCCCCCAAGGGGAGCCAGGGTTCCCAGACCAGGAGCCAGGCAGCAAAGCGGCAGCGGGTCCGCTCCTGGACGGAGATCGAGCTTCGGGACCTGCTGGGGCTCTGGAGCGAGGAGGAGGTGCTCCAGGTAATGGGGAGCAAGAGGCGGAACGTGGATGCGTTCGCTCGGCTGGCTGAGGGCCTGGCCGCCTGGGGTCACCTTGCTCACACTCCAGATCATGTACGCAGTAAAGTGAAGGAGCTGCGGCAGGGTTACGCCCGGGCCCGGGATGTGGCCGGCCGATCTGGAGCCGCCTCCATCACTTGCCCCTTTTACAGGGAGCTCAGGGACATCCTGGGCCCCTGGCACACCTCCTCCCCTCCGGCCACTCTTGACACCTTGGCTGAGGAGCCCTAGCAGGCCCTGGAGGCGTAGTCTGCCCCAGAGGCAAGCCCAGCACCCCGGGGGCCCCCCCAGGAGCCCAACCCCAGGGCACCGGAGCAGGAGGAGGAGGAGGAGGGGGACTCCTCCTCCAGTGACGCCGGCCTGCACATCATCCTGCCATCCTGGAGCTCCAGCCAGGCATCCGCCCCCTGGGTGTCCCCCGAGCGTGGGAGTGGACCGTCAGGTATGTACCCCCCCTGGTGCACACCCCTGGGGTTGAGGGGTGGGGGTAATAGATATGACCAGGGCCTTCCACATGCCCAGATGACCATGGCCCCAAGGACAGCAGTGTCATGTCCCTCAGAAAAGTCCATCAACCCCTGCCCCCCCCAGCACGACAGTGCCATGCCCCATCCCCGGGGCTGGGGGGAGCGGAACCTCTAGGGTCCCCTGTGGGGAGGAGGTCGGACACCCAGCAGCAGCAGCAGCAGCATGTGATGGAGTGGGGGGAGTGTAAATGCGAGACTCAGGCTAGATATGAGCAACAAGCTGAATAGCTCCCAGTGGCTAAGGATGATCCTGGGGCTACAACTGGCAGGTTACACCTCTGCCCTGAGCAAAGAGGAGGGAGCAGCCAAGCTGGGTTTGAATTGGGGGCGGCAGTTAGAGGCTAAGGGAAGGGAGAGCTAGAAGGCAGCCAGCCTGAGGAGGGGGAAAGCTACACGCCACAGGGGCACCCCTCGGGGTCTTCTCCCCAGGACAGATTGGAAGGACCGTCTTTGACTGCTGTACTGTCACTTCTGGGAGAAACTGGGCATCTGTTGCCTAAGAAAACTCCTGTCGTACCTGCTGAGTAAGAGTCACTCCTGCCAGAGGACGGGGTGCAGTGCAGGGGGACCCCTGAACCCCATCACAGCAGCATCTCCCAGGGACGGGGATGGGGAGCCTGCAGCAGACGGCTGGGGGGACAAGGGCCATGGCTCGGGGCCCACACTAACAGCTGTCTCCGCTCTTCTTCCCCCCTCCTGTGTTCCGCAGCTGCACCATAGGAAGGACCGGAGAGCGCCGGTGAGGCGTCAGTGGTTCCGGAAAACCCTCCAGGGCCATCACTCCAGGCCAGCCCCTCGGCGGAGGACCGACCGGCCCCACGGCGGGCAAGACGGCGGACCCAGCAGCAGCAGCCGCTGGCGACGGATCCCCAGCTGCTGGCCCTCCACTGCCGGCAGGTGGAGGTCGCTGAGCAGCGGCTGCGGGTGGAGCAATGCTGCCTCCACCTGCAGGAGTGGGCGCTGGCCTGGTGCCAGGAGGCAAGAGGGGGCCTACATGCAGACTTTCAACCGCATTGCGGACTACCTGGCCCCCCATGCCACGCCAGCTGCCTCTGTGCCCGCCCTGCATGCTCCACCCGCTGCGCCACCTGCTGCTCCAGCCGCAGCACCGTCCGCTGTCGCACTGCCACCCGCCACCGAGGGCCATTCTGCCAAGGGGGACCTGGGGCCAGCTGACACTCGCCAGCTGTACCTCCCGGTCCGCCCGGCCCCCAGCCAGCCCCGGAAAGGGCTGCGGCCGAGGCGGGGATCCCGGCCGCCCACCCCGAGTGCTGGACTGTAGGGGCGTGGGGCCCAGGACGTGGCCCTCCCCTTTGTATATATTCCCCCCAACTTTTACGTTGTTTTTTTGCTGTAAATAGTTTGTATTTATTTGTGACCCCTGTTTTCCATCGCTGATCCTTACCCCCCCATGTAAATAGTTCTCCCCTTCCTTGTTATCCCTGTTTTTATAATATATACATATATATAAGTTAGAATTTCCATAATTAATAAAAGTTCAAAAGATGTTTGATTTGACAAACAACTGTCTGCTTTTATTTTTACAACAAAAGGTGGGGGGTGTGCTGTTGGGTGCTCTGTGGTGTGGGCGTAGGGGCAGGGAGTGTTGTGGAGGATGGGGGAGGCAGTGAGGGGCCTGCCAGCATTCACCCCGCAGCCTCGTCGAACTGGGCCCTCAGGGCCTCCCGGACCCGGGTCCCTTTGGGGTCCACCTGGTGACTGGGGGCAGCGGGTGGCTGCACATCGGCCCTGCCGGCCTCCACAGCCCAGCCCTGAAAGAACGCCTCCCCCTTGCTCTCCACCAGGTTGTGTAGGGCGCTGCATGCACCCACAATCTGGGGGATGTTGTTGGTGCCTGCATCCAGGCGGGTGAGGAGACACCTCCAGTGCCCTTTGACGTGGCCAAATGAGCGCTCCACCACCTAGCGCGCGTGGTTCAGGCGCTGGTTGAAGCGTTCCTGGCCGGCAGACAGATGGCCTGTGTACAGGTGCATGAGCCAGGGCCAGAGGAGGTATGCCGCATCTGCGATGACGCAGAGGAGCATGGTGGCGTCCCCCAGAGGGATCTCCCGCTGGGGGATGTAGGTCCCCACCTCCAGCCGGCGGCACAGGCCCGAGTTCCGGAATACCCGGGTGTCGTGGGTGCTGCCAGGCCAGCCCACATAAATGTCCAGGAAATGGCCCCGGCTGTCCACCAAGGCCTGGAGGACCACTGAGTGGTAACCCTTGTGGTTGATGTAGCGTCCTCCACTGTGTTGCGGGGCGCGGATGGGGATGTGAGTCCCATCCAGAGCCCCGAAGCAACTGGGGAAGCCCAGGGTGGCAAAGCCCGCGATGGCGGCATCCAGGTCTCCAAGCCTCACAAGCCTGTGGAGGAGCATGGTGTTGATGGCACAGATGACCTGCAGGGGAAGCACATGGGAGAGCACCAATGAGCAGTGAGCAGGGTGTGTGTGGCCCTCCCCTGCCAGGGCCCCCCTCCCCTCCCCTGACCTCCCAGAGCTGCCTCCCCCTCCCCCCATGGGTCCTCTTACCTCCATGAGGACAGCCCTGACGGTGGCCTTGCCGACACCAAACTGCTGGCCCACGGACCGGTAGCTGTCTGGAGTGGCCAGCTTCCAGACTGCGATGCCGACCCATTTCTCCACACTGAGGGCATGCCGCATGGCAGTGTCCTGGTGCCTGAGTGCGGGGGTGAGCCACTGGCATAGTTCCAGAAATGTCTGCCGGCTCATGCGAAAGTTCCCGAACCAGTGGTCGTCGTCCCACTCTCCGAGCACCAGCCGCTCCCACCAGTCGGTGCTCGTGGGGTAGCTCCACAGCTGTTGGCATATGAGGTGGGGGGGGGGTTGGGGTGCTGCAGGGTTGGAGGTTGCGTCCTCCTCCCCTGCGGGCAGCTCCTCCTCTGTGGCAAGGAGGCGCTCAGCTGCCTCTTGCATGGCATGGAGCAGGGCGAGCACTGCTCCTGCAGGGGCGGCTGGGTGGACCTCTGGCTGCTGCTGCTGCTTCTGCTGCTGCTGGGGGTCCATCATGACTGCATCGCTCGAGGTGTGCGTGCCTATGGCTCTGCAGACCGCGTGCTGTGCAGGCTGCGTGTGTCTGGGAGGGGCCCTTTAAGGGAGCGGCTAGCTGTTGCCCCGGAAGCACTACTCCGCCCTGTGACCCTGTCTGCAGCTGTGCCTGGCACCCTTATTTCGATGTGTGCTACTTTGGCGTGTAGATGTTCCCTCACAGCGCCTATTTCGATCTGATGCTGCGCAACGTCGACGTTGCCAGCCCTGGAGGACATGTAGATGTTATTAATCGAAATAGCCTATTTTGATGTCGCTACATTGAAATAAGCTACTTCGATTTAGGGTTCACGTGTAGACTTAGCTAGGAAGAAGCAAAAGGAGGAAGGAGCAACAAAGGAGGATCCCAGATTCAAATGATGAAGGTGGGCCAATCTGCCAATTATCTAAGGAGATGGTTTTGCACTGAAGAGAGCAATAGGATTGCTCAGATCTCCAGTATAGAGAGGGAGAACAAAAGCCCACTGAGAGTTTTTGATTTAAACTTCAAGGTGGAAGTAACAGAGGTGATGTTGGTTGGTGCCTGCTATAGGCCACCATATCAGGTGGATGATGTAAATGAGGCTTTTTGCAGACAACTAAAAGAAGCTTCCAGATCCCTGGTCCTGGTTCTCAGGGGGACTTTAATCACTCTGACATTTGTTGGGAGACCAACACAGCAGTACACAGACAATCCAGGAAGCTTTTGGAGATTGCTGGGGCAACCTTCTGGTAAAAGTGCTAAAGGAACCAACCAGAGGCCATGCCCATCTTGACCTGCTGCTCACAAAGAAGGTGTAAGTAGTATGAGAAGTAGATGTGGGTGGCAACCTGGGCTGCAGTAATCATGAGATGGTAGATTTCAGAATCCTGACAAAAGGAAGAAAGGAGAACAGCAAAATACACACCCCAGATTTCAGAAAAGCAGACCTGGACTCCCTCAAGCCGCGTCTACACGTGCACGCTACTTCGAAGTAGCGGCACCAACTTCGAAATAGCGCCCGTCATGGCTACACGTGTTGGATGCTATTTCGAAGTTAACTTCGACATTAGGCGGTGAGACGTCGAAGTCGCTAACCCCATGAGGGGATGGGAATAGCCCCCTACTTCGATGTTCAACGTCGAAGTAGGGAACGTGTAGACGATCCATGTCCCACAACATCGAAATAGCGGGGTCCTCCATGGCGGCCATCAGCTGAGGGGTTGAGAGACGCTCTCTCTCCAGCCCCTGTGGGGCTGTATGGTCACCATGTGCAGCAGCCCTTAGCCCAGGGCTTCTGGCTGCTGCTGCTGCTGCTGCAGCTGGGGATCCATGCTGCATCCACAGGGTCTGCAACTAGTTGTCGGCTCTGTGTATCTTGTGCTGTTTAGTGCAAGTGTGTCTGGGAGGGGCCCTTTAAGGGAGCGGCTTGCTGTTGAGTCCACCCTGTGACCCTGTCTGCAGCTGTTCCTGGCACCCTTATTTTGATGCGTGCTACTTTGACATGTAGACGTTCCCTCGCAGCGCCTATTTCGATGTGGTGCTGCCCAACGTCGACGTTCAACGTCGACGTTGCCAGCCCTGGAGGATGTGTAGACGCTATTCATTGAAATAGCTTATTTCGATGTCGCTACATCAAAATAAGCTATTTCGATGTCACGTGCACGTGTAGACGTAGCCTCAGAGAACTGATGCGTAGGATCTTCTTGGAAGCTCATATGAAGGAAAAGGAGTCCAGGAGAACTGACAGTGTTTTAAAGAAGCTTTATTGATGGCACAGGAGCAAGCCATTGTGATGTGCAGTGAGAAAAAGAAAATATAGTAGGCATCTAGCTTGGCTTACTAGTGAAATCTTTGGTCAGCTTAAACACAAAAAGGAAGCTATGAGAAGTAGAGACTAGAACAAATTACAAAGGAGGAGTACACATGTATCACTCAAGAAAACGGGGCTAATCTGGAAGGTGAAAGCAGAATTGGAACTGAAGCTAACAGGAAATACGAAGGGTAAAAAGGAAGATTTTGACAGGCATGTTAACTATAAGAGGCTGGTCAAGGAGGTTGTGGGCCCTTACAGGATGAGGGAGGCAGCCTAGTGTCAGATGATGTGGGAAAAGCCGAAGAACTCAATTCTTCTTTTGCCTCTGTCTTCATAGACAAGGTTGGCTCCTGCACCACTGCACTAACCAATGCATTATGGGGACGAGGTGGGCAGCGGTTGGTGCGGAAAGAATAAGTTAAGAAATATTTAGAAAAACTAGACATACACAAATCCATGTGTGCAGACTTAAAGCATCCAAGGGGAATTGTCAAATGTCATTTCTGAGCCTTTGGCCATTATCTTTGAAAACTCATGGAGATTGGAAGAGAGATCCCAGATGATTGGAAAAAGGCAAATATAGTGCACATCTTTAAACAAAGGAAAGAAGGACAATCCACGGAACCATAGACCAGTCAGCCCGGAACCATAGACCAGTCAGCCTTGCTTCAGTCTCCAGAAAAGTCATGGGGGGTTATCCTCAAGAAATCCATTTTGAATCACTTGCAAGTGGGGGAAGTGATCAGGAATAGTCAGCATGGATTGACCAAAGCCACGTCATGCCTGACCAATCCAAATGGCTTCTGTGATGAGACAACTGGCTCTGTGGACATGGGAAAGTCAATGGATGAGACGTACCTTGACTTTAGCAAAGCTTTTGATACAGTCTCCCACAAAATTCTTGCCCATCAGTTAAGGAACTATAAGTTGGATAAATGAACTGTAAGGTGGATAGAAAGCAGACTAGATGGTCAGACCCAATGGCTAGTGGTCAATGGCTTGATGTCAGGGTGATGGTTGATTTCAAGAGGATTACCCCAAGGATAGGTTCTAGGGCCAGTACTGTTCAACATCTTTATTAATGACCTGGATGAGAAGATGGATTGTACCCTCAGCAAATTTTCAGATGACACTAAGCTAGGGGGACAGGTGGATATGTTGGAGGGTAGGAATAGGGTCCAGAGTAACCTAGACAAACTGGAGGATTGGAAAAGAAATCTGATGGAGTTCTTCATGGGAAAATGCAGAGTCCTGCACTTGGGATGAAAGCATCCCAAGCATTGTTACAACCAGGAGACTCACTGGCTTAGGAGCAGTGCAGCAGAAAAGGTACTGGGGATTACAGTGGATGAGAAGCAGAATATGAGTTAACTGTGTGCCCTTGCAGCCAAAAAGACTAATGGCATATTTGGATGAATTAGGAGGAGCATTTCCAGCAGATCAAGAGATGTTATTACTCCCCTATATTCAGCACTGGCAATGCCACATCTGCAGTACTGCATTCTGTTCTGAGCCCCGCTCCCAGCCCCAAGTACAGAAGAAAGACGTGCATGCATTGTGGAAGGTCCAGTGGAGGACAACTAAAATGATTAGGGGGAATGGAGTACATGATCTATGAGGAAAGGCTGAGGGATTTGGGCTTATTCAGTTTGCAGAAGAGAAGAGTGAGACATGATTTGATAGCAGCTTTCAACTTCCTGAAGAGGGTTATATAAAGAGGCTGTCTTCACTAGTGACAGGAGGCAGAACAAGGAGCAATGCTATCAAGTTATAGTGGGAGAGGTGTAGGTTGGATATTAGGAAAAACTATTCATTAAGAGCGTGCTGAAGCACTGGAATGTGTTACCTAGAGAGGTGGTGTAATCTGCCTTCCTAGAGTTTTTTTAAGTTCCAGTTTGACAAACTCCCGGCTGGGATGATTTAGTTTGGTTTTATTCTGAGCAGGGGGCTACACTCGATGACCTCCGGAGGTCTCTTCCGGCTCTAGGATTTGGAGTCTATGATTCAATGACATAAAACTCGTCAGCAGTGCTAAGTGCAGTAATGATTTGTGAGCTAAAAATCAGCTTCAGAGGGAAATCAAAGGCATACAGACCAATGAAAATCAGCTGCATCGATCAAAAATTAGGCCTTTGGATCACCTGAGGAACTTTAGTTAAAAAAAAAGTGCTTGCAATTTTTTTACCCTTCTTGTAATCCATAAAGGCCAGTGATTGCCCCAGCTCATCTAAAATTCTATTCACTTTACTTATTAAATGCACCTCTCTATCGACCATAGCTGTATCACGCAAAAGCATTTTGTAGACAAAATGGTGGAATATCTACACATGCACTGTCAACAAAAAAGCCGTGTAGATGCTTCAGGGGACCTTTTGTTGACAGAGCGGATCAAAAGTTCAATCCACTTTTATGTGTAGATGCGATCTGTTGACAGAAATTTTGTTGGAACATCTCTTATGACAAAAGCAACAAGGGGGTCCTGTGGCACCTTATAGACTAACAGAAATGTATGAGAATAAGCTTTCGTGGGCAAAGACCACTTTGTCAGATGCATCTGATGAAGTGGGTTTTTGCCCACGAAAGCTTATGCTCATACATTTCTGTTAGTCTACAAGGTGCCACAGGACCCCTCGTTGCTTTTGCAGATCCACAGTAACATGGCTACCCGTCTCTTATGACAGTAACTTCTGTAGAAAGATGCTTCTAGTGTGGATGTAGCCCACCTGTCCTATCTATTACAACTGTAAGTAGTTACTGTCAGAAACTATTATTTCCCTTGTGTTCATAAAGTACCCATCTCAACAGTGCTATTCTGCCATGTATTTTTTATTTTCTTTGAAGCCTAGAGAACCTCACGAAAAGTTAAAAAATCTTTTTGTCAGGATGTTCATCAGCATTGCAGATTAACTGCAGATTACATACCTCTACTCTTGCACTTTGGATAGTCCAGTGTCCCCTCCCTACACACTGTTCTAAACGGAGAAGATGATACATCCTTCTCATATCTCTCTTTACAGGCAAATTCAATGACGTCTCCACTTTCTGAGTACAATTTCTGAGCATTTTTCCGTTTCAGCTTAATGTTGTTTTTCTCCATCTCTTCTGGTGATGCTGTGCATGGCTCTGGAAATGGAAAAAGTGTCATGTAATTCTCCACATGGCAAATTTCTTATTGGACATCTGAAGAACTGTAACCACATTAACAAGATGTCTAGTGCCACTTTAAAGCCTAACAAATGTATATGGGCATAAGCTTTTGTGGTCTGGAACCCACTTTGTCAGATGCATGCCATGGAAACTTCAGTTTGGTAGATCTACATCTCCTTCTTCTTGGAATGAGCTGTCCATCGATGGATCTCATCTTCTGTGATGCCATTGGTGAGTGACTAAACCAATTCATGATCAGCAGAACTGATTAGAGATGTCACATAAAAAAATACCAACCACAGGCCTTGTGCGTCCTTTTCAGATCCTACACTTTTCCTGTAGTGCCTGGATAGGCTGACTTTCAAATCAATTAAGAGTCTGTACAGTGGTTTGCCAGCAGGACAATTTGTCCTGAACTAGAGTTTCTAGACCATTGGGAGATATGCTGCATGACTTCACATTGGCCTTTAAGATGTCTTTATAGTGCTTATGCTGACCACCAATAGAGCTCTTTCCATGAGCAAGCTGGCCATAGAGGACCATCTTTGGTGTCCGCATATCTTCTACCCTGATAACATGACTAATCCAGTGGCACTGTCTGTTAATAAGCATTGCTTCCATGCCCATGACACCACACAGCTTTAGAAACTTTGTTTAGGAATTTTGTCCCACCAATTCACATGGTCAGTCTTCCTCAGATTGCACATATGGAACTGTTTGTGTTTCAAAACATGGCAGAGATAAATTGCCCTTGACTCTGAGCCATACATCAGGATATTCACGACAACTGCCTGATAAACTGGTGCTTTGGTATGGAGTTTAATACCATGGTCATTCCATAGGCATTTGGTCAATTTTCCAAAGACTTTGGCTAATTGAGCAGATAAGTCATGATCCACTTTTATGCTAGAGGACAGTACACATCCAAGGTAGCAGAACTGGTCAACAGCCTTAAGGACTGTACCAACAGCAATGACCATTGGAGTGCTGGGGTCTTTCCAAACAGCTGAGGCATAACTTCTGTCTTCCTGAGTCTCACTGTGAGTACAATGCTGTAAGCAGAAGTAACAAATCAGTCAAAAAGGTCCTGTGCATCCTTCACTGAATGAGCCAACAATGCTAACAGAAGGTCATAAACTGTTGTAGTAACCACTTCAGTGTGACTCTGAAGTCTCCAAAGATTGAAAATACTGACATCTGTTTGGCAGTGAGTCGGTGTGCCCAATGTGCATTCCTTAAAATCAACCAACAGCATCAGTGAAAAGTAGATTTTGAAATGGAGAAAAGCAAGGGCACATCCTTGCTTTGTGCCCTTGATATTTCAAAAGGAACTGATGTCTCTCTATTGTTAAAGATGTGACCAAGGATGCTATCATGAGAAGACTAAACAATGTTGATGATTTGTTTCAGGACAGCCAATTCGCCAAAATATTTTCCAGAGTTCATTTCTGTTGATCATGTTGGGTTGATTATTAGTCCACTGAGGAATCTCTTCAAGATGGCTGTTGTCAAAAGTTGAGGTCGTTCAATACTTTGTGAAAATGTTCAGCCCAGCAGTGAAGAATTTTAGCACTATCTGTGCTCAAAGTGAGGCCATCAGCAGAAAGAACTGGTGAACAGTCAGCAATGGGTGACCCATAGGCTGTCTTCAGCCCATCATAGAATGCTTTAAAATCATGTCTATTAGCCACATCTTGGAATTTAACTGTTTGATGTTTCCACCTTTCCTCTTTCATATGCCTTAATTTGACTTGTGCTTCCTGCTTAGCTCAAATATATGCCAATTTCCTGGAGGCATTCTCTTTATTGTTGATCCAAGCCAGGTGTGTCACATGCATCTTGTCAAGAAGAGCTTGGACATTTCTGTCCTTGTCGTCAAAACAGTCCTCATGCCTGCGCTTTTTGGAAACCAAAGACCTCAACCGCAGACATATATACAAATGCAAAGATGTGTGTGTTACATTATGATGTGTTGGACCTGTGTTGACAAGGTCAAGTCAGTCAGGGTGGATATGGCCTGTTCCCAACACTTAATGAAAAGGTGTGAAGACCAAAAGAGGGGAAATTATTTTTTGTAGTAAGCTAGCCAATCTCAGTCTCTATTCAGACCCAGTCTGATAGTTTCAAGTTTTCATATGGATTCCAACTCTGCAGTTTCATGCTGGAGGCTGGCTTTCAAGTGTTTGCTGAAGTATGGCAACCTTCAAGTGTGCTAACGAGCGTCCAGATAGAGTGAAGTGCTTTCCTAATGTTTTTGAATGTTACTATTGTTGATATACAGACAATCTGGTTAGGCCAATGTACTTTGCAGATGGGCATTCTGGCACACAATGGCATATATCATAGTAGTAGATGTGCAAATGAACAGGCCCTTCATGATGCGGCTAGCTCCTATGATGTTGTCAGTTGATTATGCATGTGGACAGAGTTGAAAACAAGGTATGTTGAAGGGATAGGCTCTTGGGTTAGTATTTTTTCTGTGTGATATTTAGTTGCTGGTGAGTAGTTGCTTCATGGTGGGGGGTTATCTGTAAGCATGAAGTGACTTGCCTCTGAAAGTTTGTGGGAGCAAGGGATCATCTTTCAAGATAAAATGTAGATTCTTGATGCTGTAGATAAAGTGTAGATAAAGTGCAGATTCTTGATGCTGTGCTGGAGAGAGTTTAGCTGGGGAATGTAGATGATGGCCAGTGATGTTCTGCTATTTTTCTTGTTGGTCCTGTCTTGTAACAGGTGACTGCAGAGTACATATCTGGCTCTATCAATCCCTTTCTCTACTTCCCCAGTTCTAAGAATTTTTACATTGATCTTTTAGGTGTGTGTGTCTATCTGAGGGATTGGAGCAAATGCAGATGTATTTTAGGGCTTGTAGATGAAGGATTCTGTGATTTATTCTAGATGAAAGCTAGAGGCATGTAGGTAAATATAGCAGTCAGTAGATTTCCAGTATAGAGTGGTGTTTATGTGGTCATCACTTACTTGCACTGTAATGTCCAGGAAATGGATCTGCTGTATGTGCTGGTCCAGGCCTGGGTTGAAGGTGGAATTGGAATGGAAATCCCAGCAAAAATCTTCAACTACCTGCTTCCCTTGGGCCCAGAAGATGAAGATGTTATCAGTGTAACATAAGTAGAGGAGGGACACTTAATATTAGAGCTGAAGAAGCCTTGTTCAAAGCCAGCCATATGAATGTTGGCCTACCGTGAGGCCATGCAGGTACCCATGGCAGTGCTGCTGAGTTGAAGATATATATCATCCCCAAATCTGAAATTGTTGTGGATGATCACAAAGTCACAAAGCTCAGCCACCAGGCATACCATGGCATGCATCTGACAAAGTGGATTACAGCCCATATAATCTTTAGCCCAAATGAATTTGTTAGTCTTTAAGATGCCACAGGACTCCTCATTGTTTTCCTGAAATAGACTAACAAGACTAGACCGCTGAAACTTCTACCTGTACTGAAACTCACCTTGCTCCCAAATGATTTACATTACAGAGTTAAATAAAATAAATAATTTCAGAGAAGTTTAGGAAAGGAGATAAGAGAAGGTTGAGAGAATGAAAAGGAAATCTGAAGAAGGAGCTTTTCCCACCACCTGAGGTAATATTGTGGGAAAGAACAGTGAGGAGATTGGGGTCAGTTCACCATACTTAAGAACCAAACAGAAGCAGCTTCACAGCAGTGTACTCTAGCCAACCCTCGTAGCCAACCTCAGTATGCTGAGAGTGAGACAGGCTGGTGCACAGCAGGTCACATACGTTTTATGCCAGTTGGAGCTCCCACTGGACAGAAGTAGAATCCACTGCTGTTTATATCATGCCTGCTCCACTGTAGCGTTTAACTGAGATATTATTTGGGGGATGCATTCTTTCCAAATATTTATAACAATGTGTTTGCTGTTTACTATCTTTTCTTTAAAAATTATTCAGTGATATCTCTATAAAAAATACGTCTCCCCATCACATACTCCAGTGTGAATGAAAGAGTAACTCCATTCAGACTAACTTCAGAACAGGGCCCATAATATGAAGAACAACACAGCTGTATAAATCATCACTTTTTCATATCACAGGTATTAATACCTACTTAAGCAAACTGGTGGATCTGTCCATTGGCCAGAATCACAGTAAACATATTGACGTCCGTCCATTTTATGAAAATTTTGGCATTTGTATTGTATGCTGGAACCTGGGTTATATTCTGCCTGTGGAAAGCCAAGCATGTCTCCATTATCAATAATAGGTGGTGGCCCACACTTTCCAGCAGCCTCTAAAATTAAGGGCAGAAAGAGACAATTGTTGCAGCAGTGATTTTCAGAAAATGCTGTCGGATCACAAACATTACACAACAGTACTATCAATGTACTCTGCTAGAACACCTGGAGTATTGTGTCCAGTTCTGGGGCCCCCCGTATAGAAAGGATGTGGATTCATTGGAGACGGTTCAGTGGAGGGCAACCAAAATGATGAGGGGGCTGGAGCACATGACCTGTGAGGAGAGGTTGAGGGATCTGGGCTTATTTAGTTTGCAGAAGAGAAGAGTGAGGAGAGATTTGATAGCTTCAGCTTCCTGAAGGGGAGCTCTGTAGACGATGGAGAGAGATTTTTGTCAGTGGTGACATATAGCAGAATGAGGAGAAATGGTCTCAAGTTACAGAAGAGGAGGTGTATGTTGGATATTAGGAAAACCTGTTTCACCAGGAGAGTAGTGAATCGTTGGAATGTGTTATCTAGAGAGGTGGTATAATCTCCATCTCTAGAGGTTTTTTAGTCCAGGTTTGACAAAAATCCTGGCTGGGATGACACAATTAGGGTTGATCCTGCTTTAGACAGGGGGATGGACTTGATGACTTCCTGAGATCCCTTCTAGCCTTAGGAGTCTATGATTTTCTGATTCCGTGAAAACTAAGGGGAGCTAGAAAAACACTGATGGGGGATAGGAAAACCTCTTGATGCCCAATAGTTGATGAAATCACAGATGCAGCAGAACATCACAGACTAGAAAAAGATCTGCTTTCTGGCTTTGTAGATGATGTTACATTTGTATATGAAAAAAGAAGAAGTAAAGGGAAACAAACACTTTCAAGTGAGAAGGAAGTTTGATGCCAACAATATCCTTACTACCAGGCTATTTTAGAAATAAAAAAAATTAAAATACCTCTGCATATTGGTGGATCAGACCACTCTCGCCCCTTACATGTTACAGTTGGAGAACCAATGTTTCTCAGGCCTGGCCTACATTGATAATGCACGCTCTCATCAGGTAAATATATCTTTTTCCTTGTGTCACCTAGAATACGGCCATTCTCAATCACCGGTGGAGGTCCACATCTTACATCTGAAAAGAGACACAGGGACACCTACTGAAACATTTCCATGAAGGACCATAAATAACTTGCTTTGCACAACCAGTCCATTAAAAAAATAAAGTGTAAAAATAAAAATTTGTATGAAAACAATTCTCCTTTCTTCTAGTTTTTAATTAGTCTTGTTTAACAGAACAATTTAAATCGTGGAGAGGGAACAATAGGGCTATCCACGAGTGAATCATTTTGGGCAAAGATGCATGGAATGAAAATATAGGTCAAACAATTACAATATTTGTCTAAATCATCAAGTTTCTGTAAAATGCTTCATGTTTGACCAATCCATCCATATTCAATTGGAAAATTTCTGACCAGCTGTCCCCACATCATACTGTGTTCTTCCTCTATATCCCACCAACATCCTTCGGTGCATTCCCCCTGGCATTCATGCTCTGCAACATACCAGCCCACATGATCAGTTCGCCATACTTAAGAACCATACAGAAGTAGCATCAAAGCTAGAGTTCGCAGCAGAACAGTGTACTCAGGTCAACCCCTGTAGCCAACTTACTTATGCGGAGAGTGAGAGAGGATGGTGCAGAGCAGGATGAATAAGATTTATGCAAGTTAGAGCTTCCCATGACAAAAATAGAATCCACTCCTGCATATATCAGCATAATGTTCACTCCTTTTTAATGGAGTTTTATAGGTTTTAACTGAGATTTTATTTGGGGGCTGCATACATTCCGAATATTTATAATGATGTGTTCGCTGATCTTGTGTTTAAAAGTTGTGCAGTGATATCTCTATAAAGAATATGAGTCTCTCTCTCACATACTCTAGTGTGAATGAAGAGTGACTCCATTCAGATGGGTTTAATCTGGTATTATACTACTTCAAGTAACTTCAGAACAGAGCCCTAACTGGTTATACCAAGTAATCTCTGCCAGGTTCCACCCCAGAAAAACAAGGGCTAAGCCATGTAAGCTTTCATTATAGTTTTTCCAGCTTCTCTTCAATGAAGAAGTAGCAGGATCTTCTTGACCTCATTTTTTTTAAGCAATCAGGTGATTGGCCAGAGCAAAGGGAGGTCTTTGCAGGAATCACTTGTCTCTGCATAGTTGCCTTGGTGGATGCTTTCTGGAGAAAGTCATAAAACAAATGTAATGATTCTGCATGTAAATAGGGTTGGCTCAGATGCTCAGCTTTCATAACTGATCAATGCAGGTAAAATAATGAAAATGAGAAGCACAGATCTCAACACTCAATATAGAATCATTGGCATGTGGGAGATAAGATACTTCTGCCCAATGTATCCCTCCCGCTTTAGGCAGTGACTAAAATTTATTACAGCCAAAGCATCATTTAAATCCCAAGGATGTAGCTATGCTCTGGTACTGAGCATGAAGCTCAAAGAAAAATAAGATACGAAGAATATTTTCAAGTGAGTACCACTATCTAAACTACAGCTACACGTAACAATTTACAATAAAAGAAAGCTAAATAGATTTCAATTGGGAAAGTGTATGAGAAGTTCACATTGTCTATCTATGGGTGGCAAGAAGGGATTATGGGGTTTGAGGCAGTTCTGACCATTCATGCTCTTAGCTGTGAGCATCACTGTGCAGCAAATCCATGCTCAACCTCAACAAGTACTGCTGTGGGAATATGTGCTCTGGTTTTGAAGAGATATTGCATGCATACCCAAACGGAATGGAGTGGGGCTATCTCTGGAAGACACAGGGGACTTTTGTGGATCACAAATTCAATGAATCACAGGTGTGATGCTGCTGCAAAAAAGGAAAAGGTCCTGCTGGAAGTATTATCAGGAATGTCATATACAGCACAAGACAAGTATATGTTCCATGTAACTGATTAACAGACAGTTAAGTTCCCAAAGAGGTTACTTTGAGAGGTTGTGGAATGCCTATCACTGGAGATTTTAAGAAAAGGTTGACTGTCTGGGATTACCCAGGTACACTAAACCCTGCTTCATTGTAGCGGGGATGGCCAAGATGATCTTTTAGGTTCATTCTGTTCCCAGCTCACCATCACACACCTCTTATGACTTGTAAATAAAATACAAATTCCTACCATTGCAAACTGGTGGTGGTGACCATGTTCCATCTGTACAAATCACATAATTCACTTCCACACTTTGAAAGCCTTCTTTACATTCATAGTACACCTGGGCACCAGGCAGATACTCTTTCTCTTCATTATTTACAATGTTGGCATTCAAAATTGCAGGGGGTGCACCACATCTTACATCTGAAATGGGAGATAGACAAATAAATGTACTGGTCGGAAAACAATTGAAAAGTGAGTGTCCATAAAAAGAAGTTTCTCACTTGTGTAGCAATGATGGTTCTTCGAGCTGTGTCCCCATGGGTGCTCCACATTAGGTGTCAGGCTTGCCACTGCTCCGCAGATCAGAGATTTCCAAGCTGTATCTCGTCAGGTCATGCATGCACCGATGCATGTCCACCCTTTGCATGCTTTCGGTCACATGCGCAATCCAGTCCATGCCAGTTCCTTGACCAACCACCCCGGGCTGAAAAACACCAAGCAGAACTCCGAAGCAGGGACAAATGGGTGGGTAGTGGAGCACCCACGGGGACACATCTCAAAGAACCATCGTTACTACACAAATGAGTAACTTCTTTTTCTTTTTCAAGTGGTCCCCGTGGGTGCTCCACATTAGGTGACTACCCAGCAGTGACCCCCAAAAAAATGGAGGTGGGTAATGGATTTATGTGCAGCTTGCCCTTGAAAGGACTGCTGTCAATAGACGCGTATCCTCATCCAACACCCGGTGAATCGCATAGTGTCTGCCAAAGGTGTCTTAGGATAACCATGTTGCCGTTCTGCAGATGTCCTTTAATGCAACTCCTTTAAAAGGCTGTCAAGGTCGCTTTTGCTGTAGTGGAGTGAGCCCTGGGCGGAACTAGCAGAGGGGTCCTACGAAGCTCGTAGCACATTTTTATGCAGGATACGATGTTATTTGAAATTCTTTGTGATGATGGGCCTTCCCCCTTTGATCTGGGTGCAAGAGACACCAGGAGCCTATCCATCTTCTGGAAGGGTTTAGTTCTGTCTATGTAAAAGGCTAGCACCCTCCTCACATTGAGTGAATGCAGCCGTACTTTCCCACTTGAGGCTTGTGGTCTGGGATAGAAGTATGGTAGAACTATTGGCTCATTAATGTGGAAATCTGAGGAGATCTTTGGAAGGAATGCCAGGTGTAATTGCAAAACTACCCCTTCTTTCAAGAAAATTGTATAGGGCGGCGTTGCGATTATCACTGCCAGCTCACTCACCCTGCGGGCCGATGTAATTGCAAGAAGAAAAGTTGCCTTTATGGTAAGAAGTTGGAGGGATACAGTGGCCAATGGTTCAAAGGGTGGTCTAGACAGTGTGTCAACGCCCAGGTCTAAGCTCCATGAAGGCGATAACAGTTTCCATGGTATAGGTTTGCAAGGCCCTTCAGAAACTGTGTGGTAATGGGATGGGCAAATACAGTTGACCCATACGTCATATGTTGGAATGCCAATATAGCTGCACAGTGGACCTTTAACGATGATAAGGTGAGTCTGCTCCGTTTCAGGTCCAGTAAGTACTCCAAGATTGTGGGAATGGAGACCTCTGATGGAGTTAATTGCTCAGACAGACAACAGGATGTAAAATGTTTCCACTTGTATGCATAAGTCTTCCTGTTAGAGGCCCGTTGACTGCATTCCAGGACCTCTTTTACTCCTTCTGAGCATGTTCTCTCTGAGGTGCTGAGCCATAGATTAGCCATGCTTTGAGGCAGAGCATTCAAGGATGAGGGTGTGTTACGGTCCCTTGATTCAGCGTGAGGAGGTTCAGTACCATCAGGAGGGGGAGTAGTGGGCAGCATGACATGTGTAGCAGCAGAGGAAACCAGTGCTGTCGATCCCACATTGGGGCTATAAGTATGAGGCACGCCTTCTCCCTCCTTGCTTTTTCCAGGACCTTGTGAATGAGCCCTGTGGGAGGGAATGCATACAGCAAGGGGCCCTTCCATGAGAGCATGAAGGCATCTCCCAATGAGCCTTGTCCAATGCCCGCTCTGGAGCAGTATTGATGGCATTTCCTGCTGGTATCGGTGGCAAACATGTCAATCTGGGGAAACTCCCATCTGTCGAATATGCTGTGGAGTAGTTCAGAGCTGATCTGCCACTCGTGCATGAGAGCAAAATGTCTGCTCAGGATATCCGCCCTCACATTGTGAACACCAGGTAAGTATGAGGCTTTTAGAGTTATGTTGTTTGCAATGCACCAATTCCATAGTCGGACCACCTCTGCGCATAATGCACAGGATCTGCCTTGGCAATAGATATAGAACATTGTGGAGGTGTTGTCGGTATTGACTCCAACTACCTTGTCCCGCAGATATTTGCGGAAGTGCCCGCATGCATTGACCGCTGCCCTGAGCTCCAGTATGTTTATGTGCATTGCCATCTCTGCAGGGGACCATCGCCCCGTGTTGCTTTGTTGCCCATGTATGCCCCCCATCCAATGTGGGAGGCATCTGTCATGAGAAAAACCGTGATTTGCAGTTGGTGGAAGGGCACCCCTGATAGCAAGTTCTTGGGGTCTGCCCATCATGCCAGAGACTTTTGTACCTCCATTGTGGGTGATACCTTTTTGCAAGTGGTATGCATCGTTGGCTTGTACACCATTGCCAACCAGTGCTGAAGGCCTTGAATATGTATGTAGTCCGGCATTCTGCACCACGAACATGGTGGTGGCCATGTGTCCCAGTAGCTGCAAGCAAGTTAGGACTGGCACTGCAGGGCTGTACATCAGCACTTGCACCAAGGATCAGATGGCGACGTGTGCCAGGCAGAAATATCCTTGATGTAATAGAATGTAGGCATGCCCCTATGAATTCTATGTTTTGTGTGGGCTCCATCATTGATTTTTGAAAGTTGATGACTAGGCCCAGTGAGAGGAAGATCTTTGTAGTAATGTCTATCATGTCCTGGACATCTGCCCATGAGACACCCTTCAGTAGGCAGTCGTCCAGATATGGAAAAATGTATACGTCCTGCCGATGCAGGTAAGCTGACACTACCGAAAGTGTCTTGGTAAAGACCCTGGGCACTGCAATGAATCCGAAGAGAAGGACTCTGTCCTGAAAGAGTTCCATGGCCACTGTGAAGTGGAGAAAATGCCTGTGTGCCAGATGGATCGTTATGTGGAAGTACGCATCTTGGAGGTTGAGGGCTGCGAACAAATCCTCATCGTCCAGTGCCATGACTATGGAAGTGATTGTGGTCATCTTGAAGCATTGTTTGCAGAGATAGCGATTGAGAGCCTGTAGGTCCAGGATTGGCCTCCAGTCCCCTGTTTTCTTCTCTGTGAGAAAGTATCGGGAGTAAAAACCTTTCCCTCGGAACTTGTCCGGGACTCTCTCCACCACCCCTATAGATATGAGGCGGTCTACCTCCTGTTTTAACATCTTATCATTAAAGAGGTCCCTGGAGAGGGACTGGGTAGGAGGTTTGGGTGGGGGCATGAATCGGAACGGGATGGTATATCCCTTGGCAACAATTTCTAATACCCACTTCTCCGCAGTGATGCTTCCACATTGATGATAGAATGGTCTGAGTTGGTGGTGGAACATATGCTGTGAATGGCACTGAGAGATGTTTGTGGTGTCACAGTCCTCGACATAGCTGCCAAACTTGGGCTACGTCTACACGTGCACCCAACTTCGAAATAGCTTATTTCGATGTTGCGACATCGAAATAGGCTATTTCGATGAATAATGTCTACACGTCCTCCAGGGCTGGCAACGTCGATGTTCAACTTCGACGTTGCTCAGCCCAACATCGAAATAGGCGCAGCGAGGGAACGTCTACACGCCAAAGTAGCACACATCGAAATAAGGGAGCCAGGCACAGCTGCAGACAGGGTCACGGGGCGGACTCAACAGCAAGTCGCTCCCTTAAAGGGCCCCTCCCAGACACACTTTCATTAAACAGTGCAAGATACACAGAGCCAACAACTAGTTGCAGACCCTGTATATGCAGCACGGACCCCCAGCTGCAGCAGCAGCAGCCAGAAGCCCTGGGCTAAGGGCTGCTGCCCACGGTGACCACAGAGCCCCGCAAGGGCTGGAGAGAGAGTATCTCTCAACCCCCCAGCTGATGGCCGCCATGGAGGACCCCGCTATTTCGATGTTGCGGGACGCGGATCGTCTACACGTCCCTACTTCGATGTTGAACGTCGAAGTAGGGCGCTATTCCCATCCGCTCATGGGGTTAGCGACTTCGACGTCTCGCCGCCTAACGTCGATTTCAACTTCGAAATAGCGCCCAACACGTGTAGACGTGACGGGCGCTATTTCGAAGTTACTGCCGCTACTTCGAAGTAGCGTGCACGTGTAGACGCAGCCTTGCTGTTTTGGAGTTTGTGCCACCGATGTACATCCTTGCTGGGGATGCTGCCTAGGTGGCCTTTGCTGTTGTTGTTGGTGGCGCCCTTGATTGTAACCCCTCTTTTATTGTGGGTGCTGGGGTTGGTAGGTGTAATGTCTTTGTTGTAGGTAGAATCTTTTCCTCCTATAGGGAGGAGTGTACATCCCCAGTGTTCTGAGCGTGGTCCTCAAATCCTTGCTAGAGTGGAGGACTGAGACCATGGAGTCAGCAAACAGGCTTTCCTGTATGTATGATTTTTGTTTGCAGGTCCTTGAGGATGCTGGGTGTTTGGAGCCACCATTCACTATGCATCACTACTGCTGGGGCTGTGGAGTGTGCTGCTCTGTCCACTACATCTAGGACAATCTGGACACCTGTACGTGAGGCTGCGTAGCCTGCCTGGACTATCGCCTTTAAGACCGGCTTCTTATGGTCCGGGAGGAAGTCCATGAGAGAGGTAAGTCTGGTATAATTGTCAAAATTATGGTTTGAAAGGTGGGCGGCATAGTTGGCCATGTGCAGCATTACAGTGGAGGAGGAATATACCTTCCTTCCGAGTAAGTCCAATGTCTTTGCATCCTTGTCAGATCCCGCAGATTTGTATTGTGGTGTCTTCGATCTGTGCCGAGAAGATTCCACTACTAGACAGTTGAGTTGGGGGTGGTCGAACAAGAACTCCATTCCCCTGGATGGGACAAAATACTTCTTGTCTGCCCACTTGTTCGTAGGTGGAATCAAGGCTGGGGTCTGCCATATATTTGTGGCAGCTTCCATAAGGGCTTCGTCTCGTAGGATGGCTATTTTGGGTGATGCGGGGGGTCTCAGGTTTCTTGAGCAGTTTTTGGTGTTTCTCTTGCACCTCCACAATCTGTATGTCCTGAGTGTGTGCCACCCTTTTAAAGAACTCTTGGAATTGCTTAAGGTCATCTAGGGGAGATATAGCCCCTGGATCAACTGCCTCGTCTGGGGAGGACGAGGAGGCATCACTGCGAAAAGCCTCCCCCTGTTCCTCAGACACCTCCTATGTCCGCTCCCTTAAGGGTTCTAGGGGAAGGTCTAACGACTCTGGACCCATCCCTGTTGGAGAGGCCATGTTCTCCTTTTGAAGGGAGCGGGGAGAAGTGGCCATGCAATGAAGGTTGAGGCGGAGATCTGTCTCTTGACTTTGAGCCCCAGTGCCGATGACGTTCACTATGATATGAGTGACTGTAATAGCAGGGGCAGGGTCCCAGTGATTGAGATCTAGACCATGACTGGTGTCTGTATGCATTGCGCTGAGTGTGATCTCCTTGATGATGTAGAGATAGGTGGGGATGCTCTATAGAAGAGTTTGTGCGGTTCCTTTAAGGCAACCAGTAAAGGATATCTAAGTCAGGGAGAAGGTGGTCATAGAAATGGAGATGGAGTTCTCAGGAAGGCTGGTGGTGTTGCCGGCCATTCCGTGATACATGTCTCAGGAGGAGAGCTGGAGAGCTGAAAGAGGAATCATGAGAATGTCTGGTGATGGACTTTAGTGCTGGGTCTTAGATCATGCTTTGCCAAGCCTGTGAGGCTGTCTGGTCGGTGCCTCTGCCTCCAGTGCCTGGGACCTCAGTGCAGGCATCGGAGCCATTGGTGCCACGCTCGGTGCCTCCGTGTGTAGCTCTGCGAGAGTAGCAATCTCCGGAACCATCAGGCCCTGTGCCGGGGCCTCCCGTTCTGATGCTTTCAGTTCCATGAGTCTTAGTACCGTAGCCTCTGGTGCCTACTGCATCAGTGTCTGCAGGGTCCTCGGTGCCGACTCTTTGCCAGTTGGAGCCCCAAGCACTGCCTTATGTTCTACAGCCTTTGCGCTGCTTTGAACGGCAAGCACTTTGCGGCCCTATGCCTCACTCATCCTGCTCACAGATACTACTGACAAGGATTGAGTAGGGGATATCTTCTTTTTCTTACACGTTGAGGAGGTCAAAGAAGTTGCCTTCCTCTTATGTAGCCCTGAGGGCCCTTCCCCCTGGGGAGTCTCCAACGGCTCAGGCTGGACAGCCTTGTCAAACAAGATCATTTTTAGCCTCATCTCCCTGTCTTTCCTTGCTCTGGCTTTTAGTTTGGAGCAGTGAGGACATTTTTGAGGGACATGGGCCTGTCCCAAATGGTGAATACACTTGCTCTGGCCATCGGAGGCAGGTATAGCTTTGCTGCATGATTCACATTTCTTAAACCCCGGCGAAGACATCTCTTCTCAGAAGTACTAAACTACTTGTAACTTTAAGCAAGGTACTGAACAGCTACTAATAGCTACTAACAGATAAGGTTCACAGACTCTAGAGATAATGGGCAGCTGGAAGCGGCTGCCTCTTCTTTCTTTGTTGTCTCTCTCTCTCTCTCTCTTTTTTTTTTAGCTATCTACAGCAGAACTTGAACAGTTTAGAAGAGAACGAGAAAAAAACTAATAACTATATTAAAAATGTATTTATCTGTCTTAGGCGTTGGAGCCAAAGTGAATTCCGTCTGCAGCCGTTGGCAGTTCAGAGGAACTGGCGTGGACTGGATCACACGTGTGACTAAAAACGCGCAAAGGGCCGACGTGCATCGGCGCATGCGTGACCCGACGGGATACAGCTTGGAAATCTCCAATCTGTGGCACTGGAGTGAGCCCGACACCTAATGTGGAGCACTCACAGGGACCACTCGAAGAAGAAAGGATGGTTACTTGCTTCTAACTGTAGTTCTTCAAGATGGCTCAGCATATTTGCACATATGAGGTACTGTGGTCCCTAACATGGCTTCATGGTAAAACCTTCTCTAACATCATCTGCTAAAGCATGTGTGTAGAGGCCTTCTGTCCCTTCTTTCTAAGTCTCTGAACATATGCATGGGAAAGATACATAAAAGGTCAGGGCACACTCTGTGCCTTCACATCCTTTCACTGCCAATCCAGAAACATAGGAGCCGCATCTACACAAGCATGTCCTTTTGAAATATTTTTTGAAAGAACGGGCTCTTTTGAAACAGTCTGTGAAGCATCTAAACACAAAACATGTTCTTTTGAAAGTAATTTCAAGGGAGTGAAAGATCTTTTCTACTCCTGTTTGAGGAAGAGCGCTTTCTTTCAAAAGATCCTTGGCACCAGCTCCCTGTGTCCATCTGTGTTTAAAGCCACAGGGACCTAGAAACCCCATGGCAGGAAGGTAAGAGTGTGCTAGCAGCACCACAGGCATGAGCCCACGGCAGCACACCTTTTTGCCTGTACTGCAGCCACCTGATGCACCCAGACACTCCACGGCCAGTAGCTAGGAGCCCCGTGCCCCCCATGGGTCCCACACCAAGCTGGTGGAGGGCTTGCAGGAGCTGAAGCAGGGCACAAAAAAGAAGGCCCCATCCTGGTCAGAGCCAGAGCTGCAGGACCTCATTGGCCTGTGGTGGGGACAACAAAGTCCTGCTGCAAATGACCAACCCGTGCAGGAATGTCACAGCCTCACAGTGTCTGCCAGCCTCACTGCCTGGGGGACATCACCCTGCCCCCCAAGTCCCAGACAACATGAGGTTGAAAATAGAAAAAATGAGGCAGGTGTTTGTCAAGGCTAGAGGCATGGCTGCTTGGGGGCAGAGCTCATCAGCTACACCCACTACAAGGAGCTGGACAGAGGAAAGAGGCAGCCCCCCCAGTAACGGTGCTGGACACTGCAGGGCCCAATCCAGAGCCAATCCAGAGCCTAAGGACCAGCCAAGACCCTTGGGCTTCATCAACCACTGGCAGCAGGAGCAGGAGCTGGAACCCACCTCTGAGGATGATGGGTTGAGTGATGGGATGCTCATCACCCTCTCATCCAGGTCCTCAAGCCAGGCACCACGCACCAGGGCCTCCCTGGCTTCTTCGACGGACCCTCAGGTAGGTACTGGGTGCTTCGGCCACCCCAGGGTGCAGGGAGGACAAAGCTGAGCATGTATGCAATAGATGCATCCATCCAGATCCTGGTGTGGTTTTGCAGAGACTCACACTTCTCACTTACAAAAATCCAGGCTAGTGGGAACCATCGCATGTGAAAGCTGTTGGAGACAGCTCCCAGGAAGCAGGTGGGCGAGCTATAGGAGGAGGTGGCTAGGGTAAGGAGTATCCATGCCCATGAGCAATTTCTTGAAAGTATTCATGTGGTGACATCTAAGACTGAGGAAGCTGTGCAGCTACAAAGGACTGCTGGCTCTCTGCTGGGAGGGCTTTGGCTTCCTTGATCACAGATGCTGTTCCAAGAAGAAAGGACTGATAAGTGAAGATATGATCTACATATCCAGGATGGGAAAAAGAGTGTTTGGATATAGACTGGCTAACCTAGTGAGGAATACTTTAAATTAGGTTCAATGGGGGCAGGTGACCAAAACCCAGAGTTAAGTGACAAATGTGGAGACCTGGAAGATCAGACAGAAATCGGAGGGAGGATGGGTTTCAAAAGCAGGAATAAAGGAGAAACACGACAAAACTGGAAGGCAAAATGAAATCAGTATCTCAGTTGTTTATGTACAAATGCAAGAAATATTGGAAATAAGCAGAACGAGCTTGAATTGCTAGTGAAAGAACACAATTATGACATGGTATCACAGAGACTTGGCAGAATAATGTACGTTATTGGAATATTGGCACAGGAGGGTACCGCTTGCTCAGGAATGAGAAGCAGGGAAAGAGGGAGGACGTATTGTGCTCTATATTAAAAATGTATATACTTGGACTGAATTTGAGATGGACATAGGATGTAGATTTGGAGACTCCCTGGGTAAGCTGAAACAGGGTATAAACAAGGGAGATGTCATGCTGGGGGGTCTAGTACAGACCATCTCGCCAGGAAGAAGAGGTGGATGAGGCTTTTTAAAACAACTAACACAATCATCCAAATCACAGGATTTGGTGGTGATGGGGGACTTCATCTGTACAGGAATCCGTTGTGAAAATAACACAGCAGGGCACAGATTATCCAACAAGGTCTTGGAATGTACAATTTTTCATTCCAACTGGTCAAGAATGCTACTGGGGGAAGCAGTTCTAGATTTGATTTTAACAAATGTGGAGGGAGCTGGCTGTGAATTTAAAAGTGGAAGGCAGCTTTGGTGAAAGTGATCATGAAATGATAAGAGTTCACGATCTAACAAACGGTGGGAGGGAGAAGAGGAAATTAAACATGATGGATTTCAAGGGGGGAGACTTTAGCAAACTCAGGAGCTGTCAGGTAAAGTCTGAAGGGAAGTAAGATGAAGAGGTGTAGGAGACAGAAGCATGGGCCTGGTGTAAGAATTCAGGCCTGAACCAAAACAAGCAACAGTTATACTGTGAGTAATAGGTAGGCCCTGTCAAAAGCAGATGTTTGCCTGCAAGTCAGTGTCTGGGATGTGATCTCGGCACTAACACTGTTAAAACATATGGAACATGTAAATACATTCCACCAGGGCAGTAAAAGGACAACCCAACCTAGCACACAATAAGATAGTTTGACAAAAGTGACAATATTTTGTCTGAAACATCAGGAGTGAAAGCACAAAAGCAGGTAGTGAGTAAGAAAGCAGTTATCAGTGTTTCACAGTCATGCTAGAAGGGTGTAACAAGTGCCATTCTGCAAGGATCAGTTTTGGGACCAGTTCTGTTCTCTATCTTCACAAATGATTTAGATCAGTGGTTCCCAATCTTTTCATTAGTGCAGAACCCAAGCACTTCCCCCTCCAAAGAGTTCCTGGGCCCCCCTCAAAGTCATTTCCAGCTATTACATACACTTAAATGAGAAAGGAAACATTTTCATGCAGCAATTAATAACATTGTGGGAAGATATTTAATCTAAAACTAATAATTCATTTTAACTTTGTAATTTATTTAAATATTATTTTCTATGATCATTTTTATTTATTTTTTTCACGGACCCCCTCCACTGCCTTCACAGACCCCCAGGGATGTGTGGACCCCAGACTGGGAACCAATGGCTTAGATAATGGCATAGAGAGTAGACTTATAAAGTTTGTGGATGATAATAAGCTGGGAGAGGTGGCAAGTGCTTTGGAAGACAGGATGAAATTCAATAAGGAGAAATACAGAGTATTCCACCTGAGGGAGAACAAGCAGTTTCACACATGCAAAATGAGAAGGGACAGTCTAGGAAGGAGTACTGCAGAATAGGATCTAGGGATCACAGTGTACCACTAGCTAAATACGAATCAACAGTGTGACACTGTTGCAAAAAAAAGCAAACATCATTTTGGGATACAGTAACAGGAGTGTCATAAGTGAGACACACTCAAGAAGTAGTTCTGCTTTATTTTGCCTCAACTGAAGTACTGTGTCCAGTTTTGGGTGCCACATTTCAGGAAAGGTGTGAAGCAAGCAGAGTAGGTCCAGAAAACAGGAACAGAAATGATTATAGGCCTAAGAAATATGACCTCTGAGAGAAGATTGAAAGAATTGTGTTTGTTCAACTTGGAAAAAAGAAAGGCAAGAGCAGACTGAATAACAACTTTCAAGTACATGAAAGCGTGTTACAAGGAGAAGGGAGAGAAATTGTTCTCCTTGGACTCTGAGGACAGGTCAAGAAGCAAGGGGCTTAGAGTATAGTGAGGGAGGTTTAGCTTGGACATTAAAAAATGTCAGAGTGGTTAAGCACCGGAATAGATTGCTTCGGGAGGTTGTGGAATCTCCATCATTGGAGATATTTAAGAACAGGTTAGATAAACATCTGTCAGTGACGATATAGTTGGCACTTGGTCCAGCAAGTGCAGGGGACTGGACTTGATGACCTTTCAATGACTTTTAGTTCTCATGTTCTACATGTCTATGATTTTATTATTAAGATTTAGTCGTGACTTCCTGTTCTTGGCGGTAATGCCAATAGCTGCCCTCAAACACGAGATGGGAGATTTCTTCCAAGCTTATTAAAAGTAAGTTCAAAATGGGCACCAGGCAGTTCACCAGGACATAGACCTATGCTGTCATCAGAAGGGGAAAAGTCAGAATTATGGTTGGCTGTGCAACCTTAATTTAATTCATATGTTTGTATTCAATATGATCCTATTAAATTACATGATCATATACTTCGACACCACTCACCACCACCACCACCCCAGATTCTTTCCACACTCAGTACAAAGGAGACATACTCAATGAGCAGTCAGTGTTTTGTTTCATCCACATCATTAAGTAGCTGGTCCTAAAGTTTACCTACTGCACACAAGTCACACCCCATTTTGAATACACCATTTGTTATTTACTCCTGGGATTTCCTGTGAAGCTTTTCACTTATATAAGCTGTGTGCGCTGCAATTATACATTCATTTATTTTCACGAGAGCCCTCAGAAGTGTTTAAATGTATGTGAGTGGATATATAAGAGTAATCATGAAGACATAATTAAGGTTGTGCATTGATATTTGCAAATAAAAGGGTATGTCTACACGACAAAGTTATGTTGAAATAGCACCCTCTATTTCAACATAACTTTGCGAGCATCTCCAAGACACAACTGCTATTTTGAAATCACTTTGAAATAGCAGAGAGGTTATATTGAAATAAGTAAATAACTTTGTGGGCTGGGAGGAATGGAGTTATTTCTGCTCTTCCTCCTCAGACTACTTTATGGTATCCATAAAGATCTTTACCTTCGTTTATTCCTTCCCATCCTCGGTCTGTTTCTGTCTTGGATGCAATCCATCTGAAGTCAGATCTGTGATTATAGGAAGATAGAGGAAGAACTAAACTGCCTGCTTCCTCCTGGTTTATGCTTCCTTTTGTGCTGAATTAACTGAATTAAGCAAAACTATTGATCTCCTCTGCTCTTCTTCTTCTTCTTCTTTTTTTTTTTTCCAGTGAAGATGTCCTAGACTTAGGGACTTACACAGGTGGTGGAATCTCCATCCCCAGAAGTTTTTAAGTCCCGACTTATGGACGTCCTGGCTGGGAAGATTTAGTTGGGGTTGATTCTGCTTTGGGCAGGGGTCTGGACTCGATGACCTCCTGAGGTTTCTTCCAGCCCTAAGAGTCTATGATTTTGGAACTTGTAAAGACTGTTTTCTCTTTCTGTCAAATCTATGAAAAAAATCATGATTTAATGATTGTACATCAATTTTTAAAGCAAAGATCCTCTTTGGATTCAAAGATGTACCCAGAATTAGAACAAAGGTTTAAACCAGAGCCAAAGACCAAGTTGACACTGGGTTTGGTGAAATATTCAGATCTACTCATTTGGTCTTTGGAGCAGAAAACAGAAGTGGCCTTGGTTTTAGAGCAAGAGCCACAGAATCACAGATCTGCTAACCCCGAGGTGTATAAGGCACAACCACGAAAAGTGACATAACTCTGATCTAATCATTTTGTATGTGCGGATTGAATTTTGTTGGGACAATTTTGAAAGAACAAATAAATTGGATGAATGTTCTCTCTCAAATGTTACTAAATATTTCCGCAATCTTTATGGAATTATTGAAAAATCATTTTTCTCTGAGAAATTACTTACATTTTCTGGTTAAATTAGAAAACTAAGCTATGAATACAGGATTTTTAAACTTGTTTGTATGTGTCTACACAGCAGCACTCTTTCTAAATAAACTAGTCCAGAAGAGATTATCTGGAATATCTCATTTCGAATTAACATTGCTACACACAAAATGCATTTCAGAATAGCTGAGTGCTATTTCAAAATAGAGTATCCAGCTGAAATAAAACCAGTCTTAAAATAGAGCCATTGGACATGCTGTGGCTAATTTTGAAATAGGCTCTATTCCCTGTCTGCACAGCCCCTATTTCAAAATACTTATTTCAAAAGAGGTGTGATCCCTCATACAATGATGTTTACTTATTTCAATATAAGCTCTCTGCTATTTCAAAGTTATTTCAAAATAGCAGTTGTGTCTTGGAGATGCTCGCAAAGTTATGTTGAAATAGAGGGTGCTATTTCAACATAACTTTGTCGTGTAGACATACCCTTTTATTTGCAAATATCAATGCACAACCTTAATTATGTCTTCATGATTACTCTTATATATCCACTCACATACATTTAAACACTTCTGAGGGCTCTCGTGAAAATAAATGAATGTATAATTGCAGCGCACACAGCTTATATAAGTGAAAAGCTTCACAGGAAATCCCAGGAGTAAATAACAAATGGTGTATTCAAAATGGGGTGTGACTTGTGTGCAGTAGGTAAACTTTAGGACCAGCTACTTAATGATGTGGATGAAACAAAACACTGACTGCTCATTGAGTATGTCTCCTTTGTACTGAGTGTGGAAAGAATCTGGGGTGGTGGTGGTGGTGAGTGGTGTCGAAGTGTATGATCATGTAATTTAATAGGATCATAATGAATACAAACATATGAATTAAATTAAGGTTGCACAGCCAACCATAATTCTGATTTCTCCTAATTTTTTTAATATTACATTTTGTAACCTAAATTTTTAAAATTTTTATGATAAACACACACAGACACAGAGTTTTCCTAGAACATAATTTTATTGCATACATATCAAAAGTCCCATTTATGATTTAGAAAATACCTGTTGACTTTAGTTATTTTTCAAACCTTAGCTAATTTTAAATGCATTATTAACATACTGTATATAAGAAATCAAATCTGTTACCCCAATAGTCCAGTATTACTGTTCTGAGTATTTTGTTCATTTCATTTTAACACTTTATTTCTTATATATAGTTTTTTCTACACCGAACAATTGGTGATGACTAGGGCCATGCCAAATTCATGGTCCATTTTATTCAATTTCATTGTCATTTCTAGTTCAATACTATCCACACTGATCTTCCTTTCTATTTCCTTATCTCCAAATACCGTTGTTTTTGTTTTATCGATGCTCATAATCTGTCCGTACTGCTTCCCTTCCTCATTTAACACCCGCACCATTTTCGCTAGCTTCTCCTCATCTTCCTCAATGATAACTATATCATCTGCGAACCTCAAGTTGTTAATTCTTTTTGTGTGCAGAGATGTCCCTTCTACCTCTTCCTTGATCTTGTCCATTGCTTTCTCCAGATGTGCGATGAAGATACTTGGTGATATCAGATCTCCTTGTCTCGTACTTCTACTTGTTTTAAACCAACTTCCCAACTCCCCGCATGTTCTCACCGCTGCCTCTGCATTATCATTGATATCTTTCAACAACCGTACTTGTCTGCTATCCACTCCGTATGACTCCAACACCGCCCAAGTCACTTTCTGATCTATACCGTCAAATGCCTTTTGAAAATTGATGAAGCAAATGTATATGTTTTTGTTCTTTTGTCGAGCTTTCTCTGCTATCAGTCTTAGTGCCAATATCTGCTGTATGGTACTTCTTTTTCTGAACCCTGCTTGCTCGTCTGCTATTTGTTCTTCTATCTGCGATCTTAATCTCTCAGTCATTATCATCATCAGCACCTTACCTAGATGACTTGTTAGCGCAATCGTTCGGTAGTTCTTGCACTCCAATGTACTTTCTTTCTTGGGTATTGTCATTAGCACAGATCTTTTCCATTCATTAGGTACCTTCCCTTCTTTCCATGCTATATTCCATAGTCGGTGTATTTGCTGAATCATGCTTTCTCTGCCATATTTGATCACCTCTCCCCTGATCTTATAATTTCCAGGGGTCTTCTTGTTCTTTAGTCGTTTCACTGCTTTTTCTACTTCCTCCTTTGAAATATCAGTCTCACTCTCGATGCTTGGGGGAGATATCTCTTTCAATTCTTCAATCAGTCTCTCTGAGACACTTGGGTCCAACTGTGCTTTGTATAGATCAGTGCAATATGTCTTCCATCGCTGCCTATTTCATTTCTGTTTCCATTTTCAAGTGAAAGATTTTTAAAAATGAGATATACTGATCTCATAGATCTGGAAGGGACCTTGAGAGGTCATTGAGTGAAGTCTAAAATGCATTCCCTTTCCTCCCAGATTGGCGCCTGCTCCCAGTGATCAAAGGTTGATATCCTCTATAGAGCCTCATCATACTTATAATTTGTTGAGTATAAAGCTGAATATAAAAACAATGCAAAGGCTCTAGGCAAACCGAACTATGGATGGCTGCCTTCTCTGTTGTAAGTGCATTGAAAGCATGTAAAGTTTACCCCTCTGAGCCTAATAATTTTTATTCAATTTGCAACAACTCTTCTTAGAAAGCTTAAGTTAGTCATGCAGGCACCGTGACCTCTTGGTGCCAGTCGATAGATAGCATAAGCGCATGTAAGGATTACAGGAATCCCTCTGGGTCTGATCCACCTACTCGTGTGCACAAAAATGTTGTGTAAAACCTCTACTGAAAGTCTATATCACAATTGTTATCGTCGTCATAACATGCACACATGGATGGATAACGTGTAAGGAGATTTTTATATATGTGTATATACACTGACAAAATTACGATATTATGGTCTGTGAGTTGAAGCCAGTCACCAGAAGTTGAAAACCAAGTTTACTTCAGGCAGATGTTTATCTAGCAGTCTGTCAGTCAATAAACTGAGAGCTGTACTGTTCAGAATGCCTGCCCGCTTGCAATCTGATCTTAGAGATAATAATGAGATTGTGAAATCTTTGGGGGACGGGTGCAGAATTTACAGCAGAAAATAATCCAGCAGGAGGGAATATAATTTATAAATGAAGATCATGAATTTTGAACTGCAGCTGTAGGTACAGAGATTAACTCTGCATCTTTCATTTAGTATGTAAGATGACAAGGGGTTTGCTTTTTAAAAAAAAGGATCAGAGAGAGGTTGTTAAATATTCAGAGAATTTTGACTGAGACAAAGTTCAGTAGACAGGAGATATAATATTAGTTATTATGATTCCAGTATTTTAACTTACCATCACTTGAAACTGATTTTCATTAACTAACCCTAAAATTGCTTTCTCTCTATGTAAATTTAAGTGCTGTATTTTAAGCAGAACTGTGTTCTCTGGTGTAATTGGCAACCTGTAGTGTCCTCTCCCTTTAGCAATAGAGGACCTGGTAATTCTCTGAGGGTATGTCTAACAGCAGTGTAGTGGGGCTGAGTGGCCCCCCACTGACCCGGACGGGGTTAAACCTCTCAGGGAGCCATTTTGGACAGAGCCTGGCCCCTCTCATTCACCTGACCAGAAGTCAGGAGGCGCAGCCAGGACTATAAAAGCCCAGCCTGTGGGCTCGGTTCGAAGCCAGCCTCCAGGGAAGCCAGAGGCAGGCCCCACGTTCCCTGACTGACAAGGTGACGACCTGCAGACAGCTGCCGATTGGCCTGGACCTCTTGGACCCCAGCTGACCCTGGAAACACCAAAACACTGATGGGACACCTGGGTATGTGCCAAGGGGAAGACCTGGAGTGGCCCAGGGGATAACGAGAACTGTTAAAAGGCCTTGGGTCAACGTATTCCTGTCTGGATTCCCCGCTGACCCTCGCAGCACACCATGCTGCTGCAACCAGGGCCCATGGGCTGTGATGCAGTGGAGTGGGTGGGTCTGCATTCCGCCCCCAACAGGTTCGCTGACTGAGGCTTTTTGAACTGCTGCCTCTCACATAACAGTTGCAAGGCCTGGTTTTGAATTGTTGCTTTTGCTCACCAGTAGTAAGTCTGGACTTAGGAACTAGTGACTTGGGATTTTTTTTTAGTACCTATAGCAGTGGGGTGGAATGGCTGCCCCCTGACGCGGACAGGGAGGAACCCCTCCAGTAGCCAAACCAGTTACAAGGAGTTATTTTGAAATAACTAACCTAACGTCTCCAGGGCACACCTGTATTTTGAAATAATAATAATAATAATAATAATAATAATAATAATAATAATAACAGTTGACTTATTTAGAAATTGGTAAACTTAATTCTATCAGAAATGTGTCTATTTCAAAATAGCTGTTTTGGAAAGGTGCTGTGGAGACAGGGAGAAGGGGCTATTTCGAAACAGGGGGCCTCATTGCATGAGAATTAACATTACTTAACAGGGGCATTATGGAAGTAGTGATAGATTTGTGAATTTACATACTAAGACAAGTAAGAGAGTGTAACTGGTTCCAAATCATTGCCATTCAGAATGTGTGTTGGTGGTCTGAGGTAAATGTGTGATGGCAGTAAAGGGCTCGTATACTCTTTCATTCCTAAAAGTATTGGCCTGCTTCTCCTTTCATTCCAACACTTTCTATCCCTTCTCTCAAAGCCCTGGTCTACACTAAAGGGGTTATTTTGAAATAACCCCTGTTATTTCAGATTAACAGCTTGTCCATGCACACAAGACAATTTGTTATTTTGATATAACTGGGAGTTATTTCAAAAAAATGTAGTCTGGGTTTTAAGAGACATAAGCTCCCACTTCAAAATAGTTATTTTGAAATAGTGCAAGTGTGCATGGGCAGGGGCTTGTATTTCGAACTAATTGGCCTCCAGGGACCTGACAGAGCTGGAAACCTGACCATGCTGGGCACACCTCTGGCTAGCTCTACTTCAGAGGCCTGCCTTATTCCAGCCTCCTTCCTGCAGCAAGCCATCACTAAGTTGTCTGAGGTGAATGACCCACATGGCAGTGCCTCTCATGGCTCAGGGTCAGACCTGCAGTCAGGCAGCAGACACTCCCAATGCTACACGATGCTGCATGGGGAGACTGATGCCATGCAGGGAAGCCTGTGGGGGGGAAGTGGCTATCCCTGGCATGTGACATCTGCTGCTCACACAGCTCTGCCAATCCTCCCTCCAGGAGGCATGGATAGGGGTCCTTCCTGTGGGGGACATGGCCAGTGCCAGACCCAGGATGTGCAGGATTTGGGCAGAAGGTGAGCTGCTTGCAGGTCTGTTGCCGTGGGTGCTCATGGGTAAAGTCAGTGGGAGTGTGAATATGAAGGGCAATTTCAAACTCTCGTTTTACAAGTATTTAACCCAGATTTCTTATTCCAGTGGCTTTGCATATTAGTACTTTGGAGCCATTTGAAAAGCAGTGCTGAAAATAAGCTGGAGAAGGGCACAGAGCCTTTTGGCTGTGTCTTCACGTGCTGCTTCTTCTGAAGCAAAGTGGTAATGAGCTGTCCGGAAGATGCAAATGAGGCGTGGATGTAAATTTCCCATGCCTCATTAGCATATAGGCACAGGATTCGGAGTCTGGAGGAAGCTCTTCTGGACTGCAAAATACATGTGCAGATGCGCAGCCCCTGGGATCTTCTGGAAGAAAACCCTTCTTCAGAAGCCCCTTCTTCCTCAAGCTTGTCGGGGTGGGAAAAGTTGCGGGCCAAGGCCACACTGACCCCACACCAGTATACCGCTCGGATCCTCAAGACACCTGGGACGAGGATAAGGAAGGGACGGCGGAGACCCGGCGACAAGTAGAGGTCGCCCCGCCCCTCTGCAGGCTGCCCCCACCCACCTCCGGCAGGAGGCCCCGGGGATTGTGCACTGGCCCTGTCCTGCTGTTAGACAGGCTGGTAGATTTTTCCCTGGCAGGCAGGAGGCTGGCTCTAAGAGAGAAGGGTGAGATGAGAAGAGGAAGGCTTGTGAAGGTGCAAACAGTTACAAAGTTTATTAACAGAACAAACAACAGGAAAAAAGGGAACGACAAATGTAACACAGTAGATAATTCCTTACAATGTAACTATGTATATAAACTAGTGATTACTACTACTACTAATATACTGAGTTGCAACAATAGTATTTCATTTAAACACTTAAGCTGCGTCTACACGTGCACGCTACTTCGAAGTAGCGGCACCAACTTCGAAATAGCACCCGTCACGTCTACACGCGTCGGGCGCTATTTCGAAGTTAACTTCGACGTTAGGCGGCGAGACGTCGAAGTCGCTAACCTCATGAGGAGATAGGAATAGCGCCCTACTTCGACGTTCAACGTCGAAGTAGGGACCGTGTAGACGATCCGCGTCCCGCAACGTCGAAATTGCTGGGTCCTCCATGGCGGCCATCAGCTGGGGGGTTGAGAGATGCTCTCTCTCCAGCCCCTGCGGGGCTCTATGGTCACCGTGGGCAGCAGCCCTTAGCCCAGGGCTTCTGGCTGCTTCTGCGGCAGCTGGGGATCCATGCTGCAGGCACAGGGTCTGCAACCAGTTGTCAGCTCTGTGTATCTTGTGTTGTTTAGTGCAACTGTGTCTGGGAGGGGCCCTTTAAGGGAGCGGCTTGCTGTTGAGTCCGCCCTGTGACCCTGTCTGCAGCTGTGCCTGGCATCCCTATTTCGATGTGTGCTACTTTGACGTGTAGACGTTCCCTCACTGGGCCTATTTCGATGTTGGGCTGAGCAACGTCGAAGTTGAACATCGACGTTGCCGGCCCTGAAGGACGTGTAGACGTTATTCATCGAAATAGCTTATTTCGATGTAGCAACATCGAAATAGACTATTTCGATGAATAACATCTAAACATCCTCCAGGGCTGGCAACGTCGATGTTCAACTTCAACGTTGCGCAGCACAACATCGAAATAGGCGCTGCGAGGGAACGTCTACACGCCAAAGTAGCACACATCGAAATAGGGATGCCAGGCACAGCTTCAGACAGGGTCACAGGGCGGACTAGTGCTTCCAGGACAACAGCTACCCGCTCCCTTAAAGGGCCCCTCTCAGACACATTCAGCCTGCACAGCATGCGGTCTGAGGAGCCATAGGCACGCAGACCCCGGGCGACGCAGGCATGGACCCCCAGCAGCAGCAGCAGCAGCAGCAGCAGCAGCAGCAGCCAGAGGTCCACCTAGCCCTCCCGGCAGGAACAGGGCTTTCCCTGATCCATGCCATGCGGGAGGCAGCTGAGCACCTCCTTGCTACACCGGAGGAGGAGCTGCCCCCAGGGCAGCAGGGCTCAACCCCCAACCCTGCAGCACCCCGACCCCCCCCCGCCTTACACGCCGGCGGCTGTGGAGCTACCCCACCAGCACCGACTGGTGGGAGCAGCTGGTGCTTGAGGAGTGGGACGATGACCGCTGGCTCAGGAACTTCAGGATGAGCCGGCAGACATTTCTGGAGCTGTGCCAGTGGCTCACCCCCGCACTCAGGCACCAGGACACTGCCATGCGGCGTGCCCTCCCTGTGGAGAAACGGGTCAGCATCGCTGTCTGGAAGCTGGCCACTCCAGACAGCTACCGATCCATGGGACAGCAGTTTGGTGTCGGCAAGGCCACCGTCGGGGCTGTCCTCATGGAGGTAAGAGGACCTACGGGGGGAGGGCAGGGCAGGGGAGGGGAGCCCGGGCAGAGGAGGGCAGGGGAGGCCAGGGCAGAGGAGGGGAGGGCAGGGCAGGGCGGGGCAGGGCAGGGCAGGGCAGGGCCACGCACACCCTGCTCACCCCTCATTCGTGCTCTCCCATATGCTTTCCCTGCAGGTTGTGCGTGCCATCAACGTCATGCTCCTGCACAGGCTCGTGAGGTTGGGGGACCCAGATGCCACCATCGTGGGCTTTGCCACCCTGGGCTTCCCCAATTGCTTCGGGGCTCTGGATGGGACTCACATCCCCATCCGCGCCCCGCATCACAGTGGAGGACGCTACATCAATCGCAAGGGCTACCATTCTGTGGTCCTCCAGGCCCTGGTGGACAGCCAGGGCCATTTCCAGGACATTTATGTGGGCTGGCCTGGCAGCACCCACGACGCCCGGGTTTTCCGGAACTCGGGCCTGTGCCGCCAGCTGGAGGCGGGGACCTACATCCCCCAGCGGGAGATCCCTCTGGGGGACAGCACCATGCCCCTCTGCGTCATCGCAGATGCGGCATACCCCCTCCGGCCCTGGCTCATGCACCCGTACACGGGCCATCTCTCCGCTAGCCAGGAGTGCTTCATCCAGCGCCTGAACCACGCGCGCCAGGTGGTGGAGCGCTCATTTGGCCGCCTGAAAGGACGCTGGAGATATCTCCTGACCCGCCTGGATGCGGGCCCCAACAACATCCCCCAGATTGTGGGTGCCTGCTGCGCCCTGCACAATTTAGTGGAGAGCAAGGGGGAGGCCTTTTTTCAGGGCTGGGCTGTGGAGGCCGGCAGGGGCGACGTGCAGCCACCTGCTGCCCCCAGTCGGCAGGTGGACCCCAAAGGGACCCGGGTCTGGGAGGCCCTGCGGGCCCACTTCGATGATGAGGCCGCGGGGTGAACTTTGCCAGGCCCCCCACTGCCCACCCCTTCCTCCACAACACTCCCTGCCCCAACGCCCACACCATGGAGCACCTAACCGCACCCCCCCCACACACTTTTCCTGGACAAATGACAGCACGCACTTGTGGCTGAACTTAAACTGCTTTTTCTTTTAGAACTTTTTTTTTTTAACTATAAATAAAACAAGAACAAACTATATACAACATGTGTGGAACAAAAGTAATGTGTACAAATAAAACAATAGTAATAAAAAAGTTTATTCACTAATAAAAATAAAACCAGGGATGATAAAGGGGAGAACTATTTACATGGGGGGGAAGGGGCAAATGGGGGACACAAATTAATAAGTCACAACTATATACAAGGGGAGGGGCCGCGTCCCGGGCCCCTCGCCCCTAAAGTCCGGCACTGGGCGTGGGCGGCCGGGAGCCCCGTCGTGGCCGCAGCCCTGGCTGGGGGTGGGGCGGACCGGAAGATATGCCCGGCGAGTCTCAGCTGGCTCCAGGGGTCCCTCGGTGGTCCAGCCCTCGCTCGTGGGTGGCGGGGCGATGGCGGACGGGACGGCGACGTGTGGAGCAGCTGGTGGTGTGGCGGGTGGAGCAGGCAGGGCGGGCTCTGTGGCGGCCGGTGCGGCATGGGGGGCCAGGTAGTCCACCAGGCGATTGAAAGTGTCCATGTAGGCCCCCCATGCCTCTTGGCGCCAGGTCAGCGCCCGCTCCTCCAGTTCGACGCGGCGTTGCTCCACCCGCAGGCGCTGCTCCGCCACCTCCAGCTGCCGACGGTGGATGGCCAGCAGCTGAGGGTCCATCGCCGTCGGCTGGTGGTGGCGTGGGGTCCGCCGTCTAGCCCGCCGTAGGGCCGGTCGGTCCTCGGCCGAGGGGCTTGCCTGGAGCGATGGCCCTGGAGGGGTCTCCGGGACCACTGATGCCTCGCCGGTGCTCTCTTCCGGCCCTTCCGATGGTGCAGCTGTGGGACACAGGAGAGGAGGGGGGGAAGAAGAATGGAGACAGGCGTTAGTGTGGGCCCCGAGCCGTTGCCTTTGTCCCCCCAGCCCTGTGCTGCAGATTCCCCATCCCCGTCCCCGGGAGATGCTGCTGTGATGGATGGGGTTCAGGGGTCCCCCTGCACTGCACCCCGTCCCCTGGTGGGAGCGACTCTCACTTCTCTCCACAGGGTCTGACAGGAAAGGTTTCTTAGGCCACAGATGCCCAGTTTCTCCCAGGAGTGACAGCACCAGCTGTCAGAAGAGACAGTCCTTCCAACCCGTCCTGGGGAGAAGACCCCAAGGGGTGCCCCTCTGGGATGCAGCTTTCCCCCTCCTCAGGCTGGCTGCCTTCCAGCTCTCCCTTACCCTAGCCTCTACCAGCGGCCCCCGCCCTCCCCCACCCTATTTCAAAGCCAGCTCGGCTCCTCCCTCCTGTTTGTTCAGGGCAGAGGTGTCACCTGCCAGCTGTAGCCCCATGATCCTCCTTTGCCCCTGGGAGCTATTTGGCTCTTGTTGCTCATATCTAGCCTGAGTCTCCCTTTTGCACTCCCCCCACTCCATCACATGCTGCTGCTGCTGCTGCTGCGGGGTGTCCCACCCCCTCCTCCCGGGGGCCCCTCGAGGTTCCGCTCCCCCCTGTCTCGGGGATGGGGCATAGCACTGTCGTGCGGAGTGGGAGGGGGCAGGGGCTGATGGATGCAGTGCTGTGAGGGCCATGGCCCTGCTGTCCTTGGGGCCATGGCCATGTGAGCATGTGGGGGGCCCTGGACACATATCTATTACCCCCACCCCTCAAGCCCAGGGGTGTACACCAGAGGGGGGTACATACCTGTCGGTCCACTCCCACGGTCCGGAGATCCCCGGGGGGCGGAGGCCCGGCTGCTGCTCCGGGATGGCAGGAGGAGGATCTGCAGCCCGGATTCTGCGGAGGAGGAGCCCCCCTTCTCCTCCTCCTCCTCCTCCTGCTGCGATGTCCCAGGGGTGGGCTCCAGGGGGGGGCCCCTGGGGTGCGGGGCTTACCTCCGGGGCGGACTCCGTCTGCAGGGCCTGCTGGGGCTCGTCGGCCGAAGTATCAAGGGTGGCCGGAGGGGAGGAGGTGTGCCAGGGGCCCAGGATGTCCCTGAGCTCCCTGTAAAAGGGGCAAGTGACGGGGGCGGCCCCAGATCGTCCGGCCGCATCCCGGGCCCGGGCATAACCCTGCCGCAGCTCCTTCACCTTACTCCTGACGTGATCAGGAGTGCGGGCAGGGTGACCCCAGGCAGCCAGGCCCTCGGCCAGCCGAGCGAATGCATCCGCATTCCGCCTCTTGCTCCCCATTACCTGGAGCACCTCCTCCTCGCTCCAGAGCCCCAGCACGTCCCGCAGCTCGGCCTCCGTCCAGGAGGGGCCCTGCTGCCGCTTGCCAGCCTGGCTGCCCGCCTGGCTGGGCTGGCTGCCCTGGGTCCCCTTGGGGGGGTCCCCTGGGGGCGCTGGGGGGGCTTCCGGGCGGCCATTGAGGGTGCTGTGGCTGCTGAGGGACGTGCAGGCTGGCCGCGTGTCTGAGCTGCTGCCTGCACGTTCCCTCAGCTTCCTACACAGGAAGGGAGGGGGAGGGGACCTTTAAGGGGCCGCTCCACGTGGCCACCAGTGAGCTGAGGGGCTGGAGAGAGCGTCTGTCAACCCCTCAGCTGATGGCCACCATGGAGGACCCCGCAATTTCGAAGTTGCGGGACGCGCAATGACTACACGGTCCTTACTTCGATGTTGAACGTCGAAGTAGGGCACTATCCCCATCTCCTGATGAGGATAGTGACTTCGACGTCTCGTCGCCTAACGTCAAAGTTAACTTCGAAATAGCGCCCGACGCGTGTAGCCGTGACGGGCGCTATTTCAATGTTAGTGCTGCTACTTCGAAGTAGCGTGCACGTGTAGACGCGGCTTTACAATGCTAAGTACTAAAGAATCCATGAGGCGACCTGTATGATGGCTTTTATTAGGTTGGGAGGCGAACAGGAAGGTTAAAAGGAAAATCCAAGGAAAGAGGTATAGGTAATTTTAAATAGTTTTAACTCTGGGCAGCGGAAGGTCAATTTGCCTTCCCCCTTTGTGCCCTGGTTGGTTCGCTACGCCAGCCAATTGGAGACCCTAGGGCTCTGCTTGCTGGGGCCTCCTCCCATCTGAGTGAGGGGCAACGTTACCTCCTCAGCCAGGGCTCGGAGGATAGGGACAAGTAAGGGGGTAAGGTAGGATGCAGGGTGTGTAGGGCAACTGGGAGGTCAAGCCTCTACCGAGATGACCCGCCTGTTCCTTAAGCTAATAATACACTCACTAAATAAATACATTCACTAAGTAAACACTATTAACTTTAACTAGATTAACAGATTAACTCTAATTGTAAAACTATTAATACAAGTGCGCAGTAGTAAAGTTGGTAATTTAAACCTGGGCAGCAAGGCCTGGCCTTAGGGTCGAGCCCCTGGGTGTGATCCTTCCTTGGCCCTGGAAGGCCGCGGTCCGGGTCGCGACCCCGAACCCCCTGATGTGGGGACCCAATGCCCAAAGTGTTGTGATAATATAATTTGTATAGCTCGAACTGGGCCTCAGGCCGGTGAAAGTCAATGCAGCCTGGGCTGGGCCTCAGGCCTATGGTAGTTCTTATTGCCTGGGCTGGGCCTCAGGCCTATAATAGTCTGTGTAGCCCGGGCTGGGCCTCAGGCCTGTGAAAGTCTGTGTGGCCTGGGCTGGGCCTCAGGCTTGTGGTAGATTTACGTGTCCAGGTGATTGCAGTCTCGTCAGGCAGGTGGGTCATGTCCGGTAGGTTGTGTTGTCACCACAGGGTGGTAGGTGGCCGGAAAGAGGGTGCCACTTTGATGGCAGGCTCTGGGCTTCAACAGCTGGGCACGCAGTACCTCACCCTAATGGTGAGGCCAGTTCGCCACCCAGCTGATCCACCTCAGAGCCTGCTTGCTGTTTAGATGGCAGACCCCGGGTTTCAACAGGCGAGAGTGCAGTACCTCATCCTAGAGATGACGCCAGTTTGCCGCTCACCTGATCTACCTCAGGGCTGCTTGTTGCTCTTTCAGTGCTGAGGTAAAAAAAAAACAGCACGCTGTCACCGCAGCAGGCAGACCCTGCTGGACAGTGCTGGTGTTGACTCAGGAGCTCTTCGAAAAGGCAGGAGCTCTTCAAAAAGTCTTCACCGCTGGAGCAGCTGTTCAGAGACTCTCCTGGGTGCTGTGCTGCGCCTGCTTTTATCCTTTGATTTCATGCATAATTCAATAGTTGATTTTAATATTCATGATTCTGTCCATGGTTTTCAACCAGGTCCTCCAGGTCATGGAAGGTTCTAGAAACTCCTCACATGTGCCCAATCAGAGGCCTTGATTTTGAACCTGGGCATGAAGTGTTTATGAGTTCAGGTTTACCAGGGAAACCAACTGACTCAGAGTGACCGTTACAGGGGGCTGCTAAATGGCAGCCTATGTGATTTTAGATTCTACCTGTATCTGTAATGATGTTTAATGGCCAAAGGCTTGTTTCCCCTGACCCACGGGGGCGATAGTGCCTGAGGGATGAAAAATCCCTGACAAAGCTCTTCTTCAATTCAAAGTATATAAAACAAGTTCCCCATTCTTAATATGTAGCTTTGGAAAAACCTCAGGAAATTAATTGTATGACTGCTGTGAAATCCAGAACATCATTTTGGCAAAAGCCTAGGAACACGTCTAAAAGCCACCTTATCTCCACAAAACATCTTAAAAGATAGAGAGGCCATCAAGACATTTAATTCACTCATATGTCTGGTTCAAGGCATGGCAATAATGAATGCTGGCTGAGAAGCTCAAAAATACAGAACACTCAGGGCTGGGTTCAAAAGAGGCATCATTAATGTAGAAAAAGCAGCTTAAGATCTCAGGCAGGGACAGGATCCCTCAAAGGAGTATATGAATTACATACTCCCTTCTCAAACTTGTTAGTGGTTGGAAGCTTCATGGGAAGTTAAAGAAATTCTGAAAGAGTTATGGATCTACGTACAGCTACAGCTCTATCTCTAGGCAAGGCTGAGAAGGAGCTGAGGAGGGATTACTCATGCAGATAAGGGAAAGAGTAGCTCATGGATGATCTCAAAAGACACAGCTACCCAAGTTCCAGTGGAGTGCACAAAGGAACAATACTCACAGAATCACCTTTGGTTCCCTTGACTAAAGCGGGAACTGATATGGAAGGCCTGTGGGCTCAAGGCTTCGTACTGGAAGATTCACCAAATGTAACTATTAGTTCAGTGATCTGTCAAAGGAAGAGGTCAAAGGCCTGACCAAGTACCCACAACTGATGTTTTTTTTAAAAAAAATACCAAGCTAGCAAATATTATCAAATACTTTTTTGATCAGATATATTTAGTGCACTGAGTTGGGTTCTGACATTTGTTAAGCAAGATAGGACATAAATGAAACTTACCGCTACACCTTGGAGGAGGCACCCAGCCATTCTTTGTGCATTCAGCTATATTTTTTGCATGAAGAATGCGAAATCCATGATTACACGTGATTTCAATTAAATCACCATCCTTATACACGTGCCTTTGAGGTTTGAATCTACCATTAACCACTCCAGGAGGATTACAGACAATTTCTAATGAGAATGAGACAAACACATTTTATAAATGACAATGGGCCAGTAGGCTGTAAAATCCATCAGTTACTATTGTGATTTATCTCTGAATAAATGTACAAAAATTGCCTAGGAGGGAATCCAATGTGTTCCCTATGTTTACTGTAATTTCTGAATAAGAAGTTGCTATATAAAATGTGGATGATTTGTAGACCACTCAGTTTGCAAAGCTGGTCAAAAATAACATTAAAAACTGTTGCTTTAAAATGAGAAACAGTCCTTTTCTAAACCAAATACTTTTATAAAATTTTTGGTATGGTATTTTTGTTCTGAATCTTTCAAGGTTGCTTTTATAATATCTGTATACTTAAAATTTGGGGTTTTTTTTCTACTGATTTCCCCCTTTTCCTAAATCCAATAGATTGAATGATGTTTCTTCCACATTTTCATCTTTGATTTTTCTACTCCAGCTGTACAAAATTGGCAAAGTTTTCAGAAATCAGAGCAGCAAGAGGAAAAAGTGAGAGGAAACCATGGACATGATAAATCTGTTTGTAGGGTGTGAAAAACAAGTGATGATGAAATGTAACATTCATAGTTTTGAAATTAAAGTGTGTATATTTTGTGAAAACATAAAAATGACAATTGCCCTATTTCAAACCTTGAAAAATGGTAAAACCATGAGATGTCAACACATTTCACAAAACTGCTTCTCCATTTTTCATTCAGCTCTGGTAGATAAGCTATGTCAGGGCCAATAACACAGGCATTTGAAGGACATTGTGTTAAACCGTATTTACAAACTGATACCCACAGCAGCTGACTACACCCTCTCTCATGTTCCCTGTGCTTTTGTGCCCACTAGCAACAAACCAAGCCCCATGCACAAAGTCAATTTTCCCATTCTCGATCCAAGTGAGGCTGTCAACAGCCGGCTGAGATGCACTGAACACTATGTTTCTGTGAAGGCCTTTGAGTATTGCCATTAAATATTCTGTGAAGGGATTCAGTAACATCTAAAATAGCCTTAGATGTTCCTCATTACATATAGTAACTCATTTACATTTTTAAATTGTTTTACAACAAATAAATGACACTTGGTTACTAACTAAACTCAGAAGGTCAGAGCAGAGCAGGGAGGATCAGCATCACAGAAATGCAATTAGCTTAACAAAACTCCTGTCTGGAAGATTTTAAGCTCTGCACTGTAGTGATGAGAGGACAAAAAAAATACTCTTTTGCATTCATTGATTCCTATTGCAGAGTGCAGTCTAATGAAAGCAGCATATTTGAGATACCCAATAGAATCCATCTCCATATACTTTTGCATTCTGGACAGAAGACAACGAAGCTTCCATTGCAGTGCATCATAAAAGTAGATGGAGATAAATTAACTGTGAAACTTGAAAGGACTAATAGAGGATGTATGCCAGAGACATAATATAGAACAGCTGATTACACCATCTCTTCTATAAGCCTGCACCGAAGACAGGCAATTATGTGCACTTTGATTCCTTTACCAACTTTATGTCTTCCTCCTTCCTTTTACTAATAACATTTTAGCCGCGTCTACACGAGCTGGCTACTTCGAAGTAGCCACACCAACTTCGAAATAGCGCCCACCACGTCTACACGTGGCAAGAGCTATTTCGAAGATGAAATCGACATAAGGCGGCGAGACGTTGAAGTCACTATCCCCATCAGGAGATGGGAATAGCTCCCTACTTCGACATTGAACGTCGAAGTAGGGCATGTGTAGACGATGCGCGTCCCGCAACATTGAAATAGTGGGGTCCGCCATAGCGGCCATCAGCTGAGGGGTTGAGAGATGCTCTATCCAGCCCCTGAGCTCTATGGTCGCTGCGTGCAGCAGTCCCTTAAAGCTCCCTGCCCCCTGCGTTCCTGTGCAGGAAGCTGAGAGCACGTGCAGGCAGCAGCATTGCCATGCGGCGAGCCTGCACACCTCGCAGCAGCCCCAACCCACCACCCTGCACTGATGGCCGCTAGGCAGCCCCCCAAGTGCCCCCAGGGCACCCCCCCCAAGGGGAGCCAGGGCTCCCAGCCAGCCAGCCAGCCTGGAAAGAGGCAGCGGGGCCCCTTCTGGATGGAGGCCGAGATCCGGGACCTGCTGGGGCTCTGGGGTGAGGAGTAGGTGCTCCAGGTAATGGGGAGCAAGAGGCGGAACGCGGGTGCTTTCACTCAGCTGGCTGAGGGCCTGGCTGCCCGGGGTCACCCTGCCCACACTCCTGACCATGTCAGGAGTAAGGTCAAGGAGCTGCGGCAGGGTTACGCCCGGGCATGGGATGCGGCCAGCCAATCTGGGGCCGCCCCCGCTACTTGCCCCTTTTACAGGGAGCTCAGGGCCATCCTGGGCCCCCGGTACACCTCCCCGCTGGCCACTCTTGACACCTCGGTCGACGAGCCCCAGCAGGCCCCGGAGATGGAGTCCGCCCCAGAGGCAAGCCCTGCACCCCAGGGGCCCCCCCAGGACCCCACCCCTGGGATGCTGGAGGAGGAGGAGGGGGACTCCTCCAGCGACAGGGGGCTCCACATCTCCATGCCATCCCGGAGCTCCAGCAGGGCGCCTGCCCAGAGGGTGTGCCCCGACCGTGGGAGCGGACCGTCAGGTATGTACCCCCCCAGTGCATACCGCCACGGTTAAGGGGCAGGGACAATAGACATGACCAGGGCCCTCCACATGCCCAGATGACCATGGCCCCAAGGACAGCAGTGGCATGTCCCTCAGAAGAGTGTATCAGCCCCTGCCCCCCAGCAAGACAGTGCCATGCCCCATCCCTGGGGATGAGGGGAGCGGAACCTAGGGTCCCCTGGGAGGGCGGAGACACCCATCATCAGCAGCAGCATCTCCCGGGGACGGGGATGGGGAACCAGCAGCAGAGGGGTGGGGGGACAAGGGCCACGGACCAGGGCCCACACTAATGGCTGTCTCCACTCTTCTTCCCCCGTGTTCCGCAGCTGCACCATCGGAGGGCCCGGAGAACGCTGGCGAGGTGTCAGTGGTCAGGGAGAGCCCACCGGGGCCATCCCAGCAGGCCAGCCCTCGGCGGAGCACCGACCAGCCCCAGGACGTGGCTGACAGTGGAGCCACCAGCAGAGGATGGCCACGGACCCCCAGCTGCTTGCGACCCTCTGGCATCAGCTGGAGGTGTTAGAGCGGCGCCTGCGGGTGGAGGAGCGGCAGCTGGAGCTACAAGAGCGAGCGCTGGCCTGGCACCAGGAGGCTTGGGGGGCCTTCATGCAGACCTTCAAGCGCATCGTGGAACACCTTGCCGCCCTTGCCGTGCTGCCCGCTGCTCTGCCCGCCACTCCACCCGCCGCTCCGACTGCCGTCCCTCCACCATCCGCCACCCTGAGGCCTGCCGCCGAGGGGGACCTGGGGCCTGCAGACACTGGCCAACCATATCTGCTGGTTCGCCCGGCCCCCCACCTAGCCTCGGCCAGGGCTCCAGCCGAGATGAGTGTCGCGCCCTCCAACCCTGGGCGCCAGACAGTAGAGGTGTGGGGCCGAGGACGTGGCCACTCCTTCTTTGTACATATCCCCCATTATTTGTATATACTTTGTGTTGGACCCCTGTTCTGTTCTGGTACCTGCCCCCCCATGTAAGTAGTTCCCCCCTTTTTTTCTATATATATATATTTTATTATTAATAAGAGATTGCACTGTTTGGTTTCAAACAACAAGTCCATTTATTTGCAAGAAAAGTTGGGGTGTGTGTGCTCTTGGGTGCTCTGTGGTGTGGGCGTGGGGGCAGGGAGTGTTGTGGAGGATGCGGGGGTGCAGCTGGTGGCCAGCCAGCATTCACCCAGCAGCCTGGTCAAAATGGACCCGCAGGGCCTCCCAGACGCAGATCCCCTCGGGGTCGACCTGGCGACTGGGGGCAGCGGGTGGCTGTACATCAGCCCTGCCAGCCTCCACAGCCCAGCCCTGGAAGAAGGCCTCTCCCTTGCTCTCCACCAGGTTGTGGAGTACGCTGCACGTGCCCACAATCTGGGGGATGTTGGTGGGGCCCGCATCCAGGCGGGAGAGGCGACACCTCCAGTGCCCTTTGAAGCGTCCGAAAGTGCGCTCGACCACCTGGCGCACATGGTTCAACTGTGTGTTGAAGCGCTCCTGGCTGGCTGTGAGATGGCCCGTGTAAGGGTGCATGAGCCAGGGCTGGAGGGGGTACGCCGCGTCTGCGACGAGGCAGAGGGGCATGGTGGTGTCCCCCAGAGGGATCTCCCGCTGGGGGATGTAGGTCCCCGCCTCCAGCCGGCGGCACAGACCCGAGTTCCGGAATACCCGGCCATCGTGGGTGCTGCAGGGCCAGCCAACAAAAATGTTCAGGAAGCGGCCCCAGCTGTCCACCAAGGCCTGGAGGACCACCGAATGGTAGCCCTTCCTGTTGAGGAAGCCTCCTCTGCTGTGCTCCAGGGCATGGATGGGGATATGGGTCCCATCCAGACCCCCAAAGCAATTTGGGAAGCCCAGGCTGGCAAACCCAGCGATGGCGGCATCCGGGTCCCCAAGCCGCACGAGCCTGAGGAGTAGCAGGGCATTGATTCTGCAGATGACCTGCAGGGGAAGGACATGAGAGAACACCAGTGAGGGGTGTGCAGGGTGTGTCTGGCCCTCCACCCCAGGACTCCCAGGTCCTCTTACCTCCATGAGGACAGCCCCGAAGGTGGCCTTGCCCACACCAAACTGCTGCCCTACAGATCAGTAGCTGTCTGCAGTGGCCAGCTTCCAGACAGCGATGCCAACCCACTTCTCAACCGTGAGGGCACGTCGCATGAAGGTGTCCTGGTGCCGTAAGGCAGGGGTGAGCCACTGGCAGAGCTCCAGGAATGTCTGCCGGCTCATGCAGAAATTCTGGAGCCAGTGCTCGTTGTCCCACTCGCCGAACACCAGCCGCTCCCATCAGTCTGTGCTCATGGGGTATCTCCACAGCCGGCGTCATGTGCGGCGGGGGTGGGGGGCGGAGGGCAGCAAGGTCTGGGGCTGCCTCCTCCTCCCCTGGGGGCAGCTCCTCTTCCATGAATAAAAGGTGGTCATCTGCCTCCTGCATAGCACTGAGCAGAGCCAGCACTGTTCCTGCAGGGGCGGGTGTGTGGACCTCTGGCTGCTGCCGCTGGGGGTCCATACTGCTTCAATGGGGTGTGCGTGCCTGTGGCTCTGCTGACCGCGTGCTGTGCAGGCTGAGTGTGTCTGGGAGGGGCCCTTTAAGGGACCGGCTAGCTGTTGCCGCAGAAGTGCTAGTCCGCCCTGTGACTCTGTCTGCAGCTCTTCCTGTCACCCTTATTTTGATGTGGGCTACTTTGGCATATAGACACTCCCCTGCAGCACCTACTTCAATAAAATGCTGCCCAACATTGATGTTGAACATCAACGGCACCAGCCCTAGAGGATGTGTAGACCCTATTCATTGATATAGCTTATTTTGATTTCACTACATCAACATAAGCTATTTCAATGTAGCATCCCTGTGTAGATGTAGCTTTTGGCTTTAAGATTATACCAGTTTGGCACAGTGTGCTCTTTTGAGTAAGATTTGTGACATCAATTGATCTGGGAATGTTGCTGGTCCTTTGGGAATGGAGGAGCCTGTTCTGATACGGTGAGATTGGTCTTCCTAACTTCTCATCTGTTTTTGAAGTGGTGGTGGTGGTGGCATAGGAAAAATGGAATGTCTAATGGCTGCTTGTATGACTTCTTGCTAGCCAGAGTGGTGGATAGAAAGAATTTTTGTGACAGGTTTGATGTCCCTTATAGCAGACAGCCCTTGGTCTTGGACTATAAGCAGCCCTGTCTCTAAGCAATTCACCCTGATTTGACTCTCTCATCAGTGTTCCCAGAAGTCCCCTGTATTACAGACCAGCTCTACCTACCTTTGCATTCTGGATAGACAATGGGACTTTCACTGCACTGCACCATAAACGTAGATTGAGATAAATTAGTTGCAAGTGCATATCCTGATTTGCAGCGAAGTTCAAGAAAATCACCACGCTTTAGATACACTTTCTCCTTCGCTGTGTCATTCAGCTCTAGCCTCTGGTTTTCCATTTCTTCCACTGAGATAGTGCATGGCTCTAAAACAAAAAACAAAAAAAGAAAAAAGGAGTAGCTGTCTTGGTAACTCACGCAGTAAGCACTCAGTGTAAGTTGTTTACACAAGTGAGAAATCTGACCTAGAGAATGTCTAAATAAACCTCAAAGCCTAAGTAGTATTTTTTTACCTAAACAAACTGGTGCGTTTGTCCAATTTCCATTGTCACAAAAAGATCTGTTCTGTCCTTCCAGTGCATAAAGTTTTTGGCATTTGAATTCTACAAAGGAACCAGATGTGTACCGTTTTTCCAAGAAAGTAGTTATGTCTCCATTCTCAACAGTGGGTGGATGGCTACAATTTTTTCCTCTTTCTAGAGGGGAAAAATATGACAATTATAAGAATCATATGAAAAAAATGGTTGTTATGTATTATTTGGCTTTGTTATTGTATCCTTGCCTAATGTTAGGGAAACAGTGAGTCGAAATCTCATATGGTACTGAGCTAGGCACAATGACCAGACACTAAAGACCTCATCTTAAACCAGCCAGTCTGATGTCTGACCTCTGTAACTTTGTACTCACCCACAATTATTTCCAATTTGGGGACAATTTATACTTCCAGATTAGTGGAACTGCTATGGGTACCTGCATGGCCCCACAATATGCTAATATATGTATGGCTGACCTGGAACAACGATTCCTCAGCTTTCATCCCCTATTACCCCTACTATACTTAAGATATGTTGATGACATCTTTATGATTTGGACCCACGGTATAGAGACTCTGGAATAATTCCACAGAGACTTTAACAATCTGCACCCCATCATCAACCTATGCCTTGCTTACTCCACGTGAGGAATACATTTCCTGGACACTACAGTACAAATCGAGGATGGCCTGACTGGCACCACCCTTTACCAGAAACCCACTGATCATTATACTTACCTACATGCTTCTAGTTTCCATTTTGCACACATAACTAGATCTATTGTTTATAGTCAAGCCCTTAGGTACAATCGCATTTGCCCTGACCCGACTGACAGAGACCAAAAACAACAAGATCTTTACCAAATATTCATAAGCCTGGATTACCCACCAGGAGAAATAAAAATCAAACTGACAGGGCCAGACGAATACCGAGAGACCAGCTACTCCAAGATGGGCCCAAAAAAGCCAAGAACAGAACACCAGTGATCATTACCTACAGCCCCCAATGCAAACCACTGCTACACAATATTAAAGACCTACAGCTTATCCTTAATCAGGATGCCACACTCCAGAAGGCCCTAGGTGACAGGCTTGCTCTCTCCTACAGACAACCTCCCAACCTTATGAAGATTCTCACCCACAACCACAGTCTGTCCTGCAGGTACACCAGTCCTGGAACTTTTCCTTGCAAAAAATCCGACTGCCAGCTTTGTCCACACATCTATTCTGGAGATACCATCACTGGACCTAATCATGTTATTCACAGAATCATGGGCACATTCTCATGTTCCTCTACTAACATCTTACATGCCATCATGTGCCAGCAATGCCCAGATGCTTTGTATATTGTACAGACTTCAAACTCTCTTAGACCAAGAGTTAATGGGCACAAAACAGACATCAAAACACTCCTGATCTACAAACTGGTCAGCCAACATTTTAATGGAGTGGGCCATTCTGTTAATGACTTAAAAGTCTGTGGCCGTTTCCCTAATACAGGGAGAGAAAGATGCTAATGAGGCATGGATGCGTCACAGCGGCCATGGGGGCAGGGGGGAGTTGCTTCTGGAAAAAAATTTTGATGAAGAAGGAGCCTCCGGAAGAAGGACTTCCTTCCGGAAGTCTCCCCTGGAGGCCGCGCTTCTACACGGCATTTTGGAGTATGCAAGAGCGGTCTTCCGGACTCCAAATCACATGATGTTATGCTAATGAGGCATTGGGAATTTGCATCCATGCCTCATTAGCATATTTCGCTCCCTGTATTAGCATGCCACTTTCAAAGGAAGTGGCCTGTGTAGAAATGGCCTGTGTTTTACTGAAGAGGAATTTTCACAACAGATTGGAAAGAGAGGCTGCTGAACTCTCTTTTATATTCAAATTCGACACATTAACATGTGGTCTGAACTGGGATGGGAATTTTCTGGGTCACTATAGAGGCTCTTTTGCATACTTGGCTTAATCTAATTCTTGACTCCCCCTCCACCCCTCTACTCTCTGATTTGCTCACCTTGATAATTTTTTTCTGATTTGTCAACCTTGATTACTATTTTTGGTTCTCTTTGCCTTAAATTTTGAGTCTGTTCTGGTATGTCTATGGTCTGAAGAAGTGGGTCTGTCCTACGAAAGCTCACCTAATAAATCATTTTGTTAGTCTTTAAAGTGCTACTTGACTGTTTTTTGTTTTCATCTTAAACTGGTATAGATAAACTGGTATAAATTAGTGTAACTTCACATGAACACTGGTGCTGTGCCAATTTACCTCAGCTGAGGTCAGACACTAATTTTATACGCAATGTATTTAGTTGTAATAACTGCATTTCATATCTACTGTTTTCTTTCACACTGTCAAATATAAATACATCTATTACTTATAAAACACTATCAAAATTCAAAAGTGTATTAAGATTGCAAAATGTGTGTGTGCATTATGTTGGAGTCTTTAATTGCATGATCATGCTCTATTTTTAACTCACTCAGGCTACGTCTACACGTGCACCCAACTTCGAAATAGCTTATTTCGATGTTGCGACATCGAAATAGGCTATTTCGATGAATAACGTCTACACGTCCTCCAGGGCTGGCAACGTCGATGTTCAACTTCGACGTTGCTCAGCCCAACATCGAAATAGGCACAGCGAGGGAACGTCTACACGCCAAAGTAGCACACATCGAAATAAGGGAGCCAGGCACAGCTGCAGACAGGGTCACGGGGCGGACTCAACAGCAAGTCGCTCCCTTAAAGGGCCCCTCCCAGACACACTTTCATTAAACAGTGCAAGATACACAGAGCCAACAACTAGTTGCAGACCCTGTATATGCAGCACGGACCCCCAGCTGCAGCAGCAGCAGCCAGAAGCCCTGGGCTAAGGGCTGCTGCCCACGGTGACCACAGAGCCCCGCAAGGGCTGGAGAGAGAGTATCTCTCAACCCCCCAGCTGATGGCCGCCATGGAGGACCCCGCTATTTCGATGTTGCGGGACGCGGATCATCTACACGTCCCTACTTCGAAGTTGAATGTCGAAGTAGGGCGCTATTCCCATCCCCTCATGGGGTTAGCGACTTCGACGTCTCGCCGCCTAACGTCGATTTCAACTTCGAAATAGCGCCCAACACGTGTAGACGTGACGGGCGCTATTTCGAAGTTACTGCCACTACTTCGAAGTAGCGTGCACGTGTAGACGCAGCCTCAGTGAGCAGGCTGGTTGGTACTCACTGAATGAGATATCGATTTAAGATTAATTGTCTTCCTTGTCTTTCTATGACCAGGCCCTTGCCCTATTCACACCTTTACTTAGGCTTTATCTACACTAGAGCGGAAAGTTGATTTTAGGGCACTTAGCTTGATTTTACAATGTGACTGTGTGCACCGCAAATACCATTAGTTTGATTTTAAGGTGCACAAAATTTGACTTTCTTGCCTGCCCCCTCAGGTGGATTAACATCAAGTTTGAATTTAAAAGGTTAAATTAATGCTAGTGTGAAAACAGCATTGTTTTACATCAATTTTATTGGTCTCCAGTTGTATCCCAGAGGTATCCCACAATGCCTCACGTGTCTATTCCGGCCGCCTTCACCTCCACTACTCTCTAGGGCTATGTCTACACATGCCCCTTCCTTTCAGAGTGGGCATGTTAATGAGGCAGTAGAGAAGATGCTCGTGAGGAGCTGACATGAATATGCAGTGCCTCATTAGCATAATGGTGGCTGCACACCATTTGAAAGTGCTGCTTTTGGAATGCACACTGCCCATAGACACAGGGGCCTTTCCAAAGGACCCCTCTGACTTCAAAAGCCCCTTCTTCCTAAAACCGAATAGTGTATGGGTAGTTTACAAATGCCAGGGGGAGGAGGGAGACACCATGCAGGCCATCTCAAACAAGTGTCATCTAATCTGCTCATGGAGGGTGAAATTCATCCATGCACAGAGGAGCAGCAGAAGACCCAGGCCCCATTCTACAACTTTGTGCTGGTCCTCTGAACAGCAATGAAATCCCCCGGAATGAGGCAAGAGCTCTGTGGAAACCAGAGTGTATTGTCATGTAATTAAAGGCTGCATTGTAATGCAGACAAACCATGAGGAGTTTTGCATAAATACAACTGACATGTCTAAATGATGTACACAAGAGATCAAATAAAACTGAGAAACTGAAACACAAACTGAATAATCAAAATACCATGAAGATTTACCAGAGATGCAGGATGGCAAATCGATGTGACCGTTAACACACTTCCTGACTGAAGGGGTTGTGAGGCTATATCCTTCACTGCACATAAATCCCAGTGTGTGATCACTCAGAATCAACTGTGAACGTCTTTGGCCACTAGACAGAAACAGATTTTTGGCCTCCAGTTGCTGTTTTGTGATACTACATGGTGCTAGAGAAAAACAAGAAAAAAATTAAAATGGAAGGGCTTAATTCTCCAGTGTCCTCCTCGTTGTGTAGTCATTTACCTGCCCTGTGAAAAGGGTCTGCAAAACACAACAATTTCTCTGGGCACTCTGTGCAAGATGTAAAAATACTATGTAAGAAAGAAAGACGGTGATGAATAAGACCCAATATCTTAATCCAGAGATAGGTTACAATGTATTTATAACTACAACTCCAAAATTCGCAATGCTGACTTTCAATAAAAGATGTGTTTCTAAATGTTAATACAGATGCACATATAAATACACATGCACAAATGTTGCCAACTCACATGTAAGACTGCTAGTGATATTTGGGATGTTTTAAAATACGCACTTCCAGGAGACAAGTGCATATACAGGAATCTCATCTTTTGTTTAATAAAATGAGTTTCTAGGCATTGTGGATGTTGAGGAATAACTCAAAAATATAAATCCGAAGAACCTTAAGACTCTGAGAACAAATGGGCTTATTTATAAAGTCTATAACAGTCTAAGATAAGAGAAGATAAATAAAAAGACCCCAAAAATATTTTAAGCTAGTCTCATGAATTTTGGAATCTTGGGGTAGTAATACTAAATAGCCAGGCCAAAAATGTTTTCTCCCTCCTGCCCCTGGAAAGCGCTCTCTCAGCCAAAATTAACACATAGGTCAAGTAGTTTGATGCTGTATTCAGTGATAAGGTGAGTTCACTCAAAAATATATTTCTCTGCATAGTTAAAAGAATATTGTAAAGTGCCATATATATTGAGGAACGCACTCTAGTCCAAATCAATTGCCCAAAATCCCATACAAAATAAATTATTCTCTCAATAACACAGAAATCAGAAATCATCATCTTCATTTATTATAAATGCCAAAGAATTCAGCCATAAAACAAAATGATCCCTAAAGAGGAGAAACTGATGATGTATGTTAATTGGTCAAAGTCTTGTCTTTCTGCAAATGCTGCGAAGGGCCTGCTCCTGCAAACTGGCTGTAGGCACAAGATCCTATGAGTCTATTTGCATTTGGAGCACTTTTGTGAGTAAGAATTACAAGAGTGAATTTAGGGCTTGCTCTTGTTGCTGGTGAAGCCAATGGGAACGAGACGGTTACAGACTTTCTATGTAAGCCCATTTGTTCCTCCATAGTGTAGCTTGTATTTTCGAGAACTTGCTGGAATTAGCTATTTATTGCTGGAAAGGCCCTGACCCCTCCCCTCCTATTTACCTGCACTACTAAATCTTGTGCACTAAAATGCCATCATATAGAAGGAGAAGTTCTAAAATGCTAGATGATGCTCATATTACTCACACAACTTACATACAGACTTAGACATGACTAGAGCAGGGTGAAGGGAACAGGAAATAAAATTAATTCCTATGATACTTACCTTCCAGGACTGAAGTTGAGGGTTTATCAATTCCCCTCATGACTAACATCCTAAACAGCTGACATATACATGGAATGCAACCCCCTCTTCTGTTTAGGTGTTAATAGTGTCATAAAATACTTGATGACATAAAATGTGTGTATTCATTTCATAAGATTTTATTATAAAGAAGAGAACTCTAAGATGAAGAGGAAATCCCTTTTAGTCCTTCAAAAAGGATAATATTAAAAATTAGTGTTGTTGACTAGTAACTGTAAAAGATCACAGTATTATTCATGCAGGCACTGTGTGGTGTCTGGAATTGCAGCTTTGGCGGTTCTTCGGGGAGAGGGAAGGAGAGGAATAGGGGGGAGGGTAGAAGGAGCAGCTGGGGCTGGTGCATAAAGCAGGAGACTGGAGCTTCCTCTGCTTTAGTCCTGATGCAGGAACTGAGATGCAGGGCACTAGGACCCATGGCTGTAGGCAGCCCCACAGGCTGGGAACAACCAGGAGACCCATGGTGCAGAGCAGCAGCTGAGCAGAGAGTCTGCCATCCCACAGCAGGTTGCTGTAGCAATACAGGATCATTAACCTGACGATCAATGGCCCAGTCAGCAGTGCCACCACAATCCTTCCTTGACCAGATGTTCCAGTCCAAACCCCCGCCACCCCACACCCTGAGATATGGGGCCCATCATCTCCGGTGATGTCACTGCAATTAGTATCTGGATGAATATTATTTGCCAATTTAAGCTAATGCCGCAACTCTTTTTCTTAGGATGGTACAATGTTGTTTCATCTCCATATTCTTTTATATGGATATTTTACACATGCCTCCAGTAATCAAGTCATGTGCCACTGCTCATATTTAAGGTTATTTTTAACCAAGATCTTGGAATCTGACAAAATGGAGAAAATAAATGAAAAAAATAAATCAAAATACTCCATTGCTGTCTTTTAAAAGAGACTCTCCTAATTTGCAATGATCTCATTAACAGCAAACCCTAGGGACTAGATATGGCCTGAGTCTTAAACCAGGCTTTTTGGGATTTTTGGATCCAAGCCTTTCCATATGACGCATGTGTCTGTGTGGATTTCTGATATCTGACAGCTGAGGACACAAATACAAGGATTTGATATGATGTCATTTCTGCTAAAGAGCCAACCCCTAGGAGAAAGCATGGAAGCAATTCCCCTTACACAGACAGTTTGGTGCAGGTGTCCAGGTTTTCCCATTGCATGTGATCCATTCAGTTCCCATCAGGCTGTATCCAGGATTGCACTTGTACTGTACTTTATCACCTTCTGTGTATTCCAATTTCTCATCGCTAACAATCCCTCCAAAATCAATGTCCGGTGGCTGTTCACATGCTGGAGCTGCAACAGATTCATAAACGTTGTTTGGTGTAGGAAAATGATCTAAATTCATTTGACTTATTAAATAAGTCCTCTGCACAATTTCTTTATTTGAATAATTTATGGTTTATGTAGCATCATGCTACCTGAGAATGTTCATGAATAACACACACAACTTTCAGTCACTGCAATAACCAGACAATAAAAGGGAGAACAGAAAAGGAAAGAAATGCTGTTTAGCTGAACCTTGCACCATGCAGTTAGCAACAGCAACACAGAACTGATGCAGCACCACAGTTGTGGATTTTCCACATCCAAAAATATCTTGTTTCCACCCCCAGGGAGGCGGTCTGCAGCAGTACCTCAGCTGATCTGAATTGTCAAAAGGATAAATTAGGAGGAAAGGAGCGTCCAATGTGCCACACCGCACCTGAAACTGCTCATTCTGGAGCAAAAATACATATATCAAAAAGATGAGATCTAGAGACAGACAACCATGGAGAGGAAAATGAAAAGATCTAGAACACTGAGACAAAGGAGAATTTATTAATACTAGCAGGGCCCAGGTGGGATGGATGGAGAGATGGATGGATAGCTGATGGATGAATGCCTATCCTTTTATAATAGTATGGATACTACATGGTCCTGCTCCAAAGAACTCCAAGCTCCATAATGGTATCCACTGAAATGGGGAAAAGCCCTTTTTCAATTCTTTCATAAGCGTCCTTGCAATTCAATAGAAAAATGACTTGGGGATTATGAATATAAACAATGGACTTAATGCCTGGGTAAAGTCTAAATTAGACAGGCAGAAGAAAAACTGGGCCTCATATGGATAACAGGGCTGTGGCGGAAAGCAGCATACAACAATAAATATGGAAGGCTTATGCCCAAATCAAACATTTCCCTACTGACTGCAAACAAGTCCTTAAAATTTACTGAATAACAGCAATTGGTGGATGAAGCCATCACTTCAACACACTTGAGAACATCCAGAAAGGTTGGCCAGCCTAAGACAGACAAACGTGCAGTAACCATAACTACAGATAGTACGATACATGCACTTCTCCTTCCAGATAGGGCGCTATAATAGGCTTCTTGAGGCACATCTTGAAACAGTTAGCCAGCTATTATTTGTGCATTCTGTTGTCTTTTCCCTGTTTTCTATTTCAAAGTGAAATCTATAATCGCAGTTTACTATCATTATACCTTTTTGAACACTGTTTTGTGGGCAGGAAGTAACATTATTCAGTGCTGGAGGATCACAATATATTTTCTATACAGAAACAGAGAAGTTGATCTGGAAAAAGGACATTAGGCAATAAATCTCTTTCAATTAAGATTGTATAGTTTCAACTTTTAAAAAAAAAATAGCTCTGAGTATTGCATTGTGGAAGTGCTTCCTGGAAAAGACTCCTAATGAGAGCCCTGTAGACTTGGTGAAGTTTATAGCTCTTCTTCCTTTTGTTGGCTGGTAGGATCTGCATAGGGTAATTTTATCTTATGTTTTAGTGACACGCAGGTAGTTGCTGTTATAAGTGTCTTTCTGATTATCAAAAAGGGAGAGTTTTGCAGTTAGACCAAATGTTAAACAGATCTCATTTGTCTGATCTCTTCTGGGAGCTCTATCCCACAGCTGGAAGCCTTTCAGCAAGAGCACCTTATACCCTCTCTCTCATAGGATGGTGATGGCATCGTCCCAGAGAAGGCAGTCTTGCCATGTCATAAATGGACATGTGATTTCAAAAATAACTGTGACCTGATCTATTACTGACCTTCTGATCAAGATAAGGAGCCCACCTTCAATATGTGGGTTCCTGGAGCAGAACCCTCTCTGCTCATTTGAGGTGGAAGATCAGCCCTGTCCTCTAACAGGATAATATGGTTTAATTGCATGCGGACCATTGCAGGATTAATCCTGAGGTCTGAAATGTTCAACTTAATTCTTGGTGTTCAAATGAAACAAGGGTCCTATAACTCAGATTCCTTCACCACTAAACCAGGTCCACTTTAAGAATTTAGTTTCACAGAAATCCTCTTTTCCTGTCTCTAAACATAAATAATAGCCCCTGTCTACTCAGGAATTCAGAGTCTGCTGTAAAGTCAGGACTCTAAGACATATTTTCAAAATTGACATCATAGGAATGTACAAAGTAGGTCTGATGTCAGAAATTGAAATACCCACTTTCTCTGTAGGCCCCACTGCACTATCCATAAACCTATGTAGTGCTCTTGTCTGCATGGTACGTACAAATCCATACACCAGTGTATTTTCCTCAACCCATATAACTTTTAAGTGATACAAAACACAATTTCTAAATAAACCAAAACACAATCAATATCATTACAATTACTCGTACAGCATAAGTAAGGCATGAGTGCATGAGTGAATTTCAGCAGTTGTTCTGATAACAGAAGTCACACGTACAGACATACTGGGAAGATTCACTAGCATTTGCACTCCAAACTTTCAAGTATTTGGTGGCTGTACTCAGCTCTATTTTAACACACAGGAGTTCTGACACATGAAAATTACTTCAAAATAAGAGTCAATAACACCTTCCACCTTTAAATATTTTCCTTTACTCAACTTTAATAGAGTAATTTGTGGTAGGATTGTTTTGTCCATGTAAAGTGGGGTCAGGGATGTCCCCAATATCAATCAAAATGAGCTGAATTTTGGGACTTTGCTGTAACAGCATTTGACGATGTGCTCTTCTGAGTACATATAATATCATCAAACACCAAGGAAGAGTTAAGCTAAAGCATTATTGAATATTTGGTTCATTTTGTATTTACCTTGTCCCTTAGCAGAAGAAGCCCAGAGAAGCTGAATAATGATACATCTCAGTAAAGTCACCATCAGGGTTGATGCTTATGATGGCTGATGTTGAGTTCTGCTCTTCTCTGAATTCTGCCTCCAGCAACTCGTTTTGAAGACTGATCTTGTTTTCTAACTTTTCTCCGTTACTCTATCACCTGTCTTTCAACATCAGCGACCAGAGATAACATATGTAAACTCCACTGGGAGTACTGTGCAATTTTTTTTCATGGCCCTCTTTGACTGTGTGGGCTTTCTGTCCTCATATTTACTGCAGAGGGCTCTCATGGATCGATTTCAGATAAACACCGGTTGCTTAACACACATTTTTTGGTCTTCAGAAAGCTTCATTATGCAAAATGATCAATTAATTCTTCACTGCCAAGGTTTAAATACTACCTTTTGCTAATTCAGGGACTTTGTACGATGTTTTTGTGGGTCTGAAGGGCCCTGGAGTCCTGAAAGTCTGGAAATGGATTTTGTGATTTATTCCATTCTTTAAAGAGGAATTCCTGGTGTTGGAAAGATTTAGAATCATATGTACAAGAGGTTTTTGGTGGAGTTTTCAAAAATTCTTGCTTAGAAAAAATTGGTAGCTACCTTGGATTTTACAAACCATCTTACTTCTCAACCCTACACTACTTAAACTTATGAAATTGATATTCCCACATCTGACTATTCTGCTTGGCATGACCTTTTCAGATAAATGTGGCATACTGGAAGACTTTAGTTGCTGAAGTTCCTTCAAACTAAACACTTCATTTCACTTGAAAACACCATACAGGTCAGCATAACTAGGGCTACGGTTACACTTGCAAGTTTTGCCACCCAAACTGGCAGAAGGTCCACTCACAAAATATGTTTTGTCAACAGTATGTTGATAAAACTCAGCACTTTAGCCATCGGCATTCTGCCCCTTAGCCATGAGGCATACCGCTACTGTCGACAGATTTTGTTAACAAAAGAGCCAGTGGATGTGCTGGAGGGGGGTCTTCTCTCGACAGACAGGGCATCCAGTCAATGGGAAGCCCAGTGTGCTGGGTGCCTGTTTTGTTGAGAGAGAGCAGTCTGGGCAGTCCTGCCACTCTGTTGACAGAGCAAGGTGCTCTTCTGTTCAGCTTTTGCGTGTGGCTGCACTCTGTTGTTAGATGTTTTGTTGGAAAACCTCTTCTGAAAGAAACATCTGTTGACACATTCTTCTAGTGTAACTGCAGCCTCCATGTAATACAAGGGGTGCATCTACACTAGCCAGCTACTTCGAAGTAGCCAGCCCAACGTCGAAATAGCACCCGTCGCGTCTACACGCGCCATGTGCTATTTCGACATTGAAATTGACGTTAGGTGGCGAGATGTCAAAGTTGCTATTCCCATCCAAAGATGGGAATAGCGCCCTACTTCGACGTTGAACGTCGAAGTAGTGTATGTGTAGACGATCTGCATCCTTCTACTTCGAAATAGTCGGGTCCTCCATGGCGGCCATCAGCTGAGGGGTTGAGACACTCTGTCTAGCCCTTGCGGGGCTCTATGGTCCCCATGTGCAGCAGCCTTAAACCACCATGGGCCCGGATTTCCTGTGGCAGGAAGCTGAGAGCGTGCAGGCAGCAGCACACACATGTGCTAGCCCTGCATGCCCTCTCTGGACTCCAACCCGAGCACCCAGCGCCATGGCATCCAGCCAGCCCCCAGAGCACCCCCAGGGCTCCCCTCCTGAGGGGACCCAGGCACCCCCTGCAGGCAAACGGGAGGCCAAAAAGAGGCGGGGCCCCTCCTGGTCAGAGGCTGAGCTCCAAGACCTGCTGGGGCTCTGGGGTAAAGAGGAGGTGCTCCACGTGATGGGGCGCAAGTGGCAGAACGCAGAAGCGTTCGCCCTACTGGCTGAGGGCCTGGCTGGCTGGGGTCACCCTGTCCTCACTCCAGATCACGTCCAGAGTAAGGTGAAAGAATTGTGGCAGGGGTATGCCAGGGCCCAGGACTCGGCCAGCTGGTCTGGGGCTGCCCCCTGCCGCTTGCCTCTATTACAGGGAGCTCGGGGCCATCCTGGGCCCCCGGGACACCTCCTTCCCCCCAGCCATTCTTGACACCACGGACAATGAGCCCCAGCAGGCCTCAGAGCTGGAGGCCAGCCCTGCACCCCGGGGCCCACCCGAGGAGCCCCCCCTTGGGACAGCAGAGGAGGGGTCCAGCAGCGAGGGGGGGGACTCCTCATCGACCTCCCCTCCTGGAGCACCAGCCGGGTGTCTGCCCACCGGGCTTCCCCCGACCACAGCAATGGATGGTCAGGTACGTACCCCACAGAGCACACACCCATGGGCCACAGGGCGGGGGCACCAGCCACGACCGGGAGCCTCACACACCCCCAGCGGACCCCAACTCACAAACGACCAGCCACGGTATGGTCCCAGGACGGCGACACAGACATCAGCTCCCGTCCGCACCCGCACACATGGACAGCACTCAGCCTTAACCCCGGGGGCGGGGGACAATGCCATGGTGACAGCCAACAGGGACATCAAACCCACCAACGGGGACGGAGACCCAGCACCCAAGAGGGGGCGGGGGGGAACGGGCCACGGGCCAAGGCACTGTACTAACAGCCTTCCCCTTCCTCTCTCCAGCTGCAGCATCCGATGCCCCAGGCAGCCAGGCACTGTTGGTCATCCCTGACAGCCCGCCGGAGGCCAGCCACCGCCAGAGGCCGGAGACACCCCCAAGGGCAGCGGGACGGTCCTGCCATGGCCAGACTCTGGGGATGGCCCCTGTGGACCTACAGCTCCTGGTGGCTCTCCGGCGGCAGACGGAGGTGGCAGAGGAGAGACTGCAGTTTGAGCGGGAGGAGTCCACCCGGCAGTGGGAAGCATGGGAGGACTTTATGGGGGTCTGTCAGGACATAGCCAGGTCGATCCGGAAGGCTGTCGCCCGGCTCCCGTCCCCCACTGCCCCCTGGGCCGCCCTCCCCGCTGCTCCACCTGAGGTCCCCCCGCCGCACCACCTGCCACCCCACCCACCTTGCCGCCTGCTGCCCCGCCTACCGCCCCACCCACCTCACCACCTGCAAGCTCCACAGAGCCGACTGGGTCTGAAGACTGGCCAGTGGAGGCATCCCGGCCATACTTGCTGGTCCTCCCAGCCCCCAGCTGGCCATGCCAGGACCGCGGACACCGGGGTGGGGTTGCGAGCCATACCCGGCAGGGGTCACGCTCCTCTACCCCCGCCCTGGACTGATGGGCCAATGGCCGAGCCATCCACTGGGTCCCCATGTACTTATGTAACCCTTCTGTTAACACCAGATGCCTGCCAGAAGGGCCGGGTTCAACTCTTGTGGGGTTTTCCTATCAAGGATACAACCAACTGGCTCGAGCCCCCACCCAGTGGCCTGGGACAATTTCACCCCCGTGCTGGGTGCCTGTAAGGCGGTTCTCCTACCCCCTCGCAAGCACAGAGTCTGAGATAGAAATGGCTTGTTTAATGACCGTAACCTACCCCAAGGTTACAGCAACAGATGCAGTATATCTCAGCACAGAAGAGACAAAACCCCTTTTACCCAGATACCATCCCCATATGCAGTAGAACCCAGTCTCTTGCTGGGGCTCTTGGCCCTTTTCCACACACACACAGTTACAGGGTGTACCCTCTGTGGTGCAGTCCCAAACTCAAAGCCCACAGATACCTCACCAGGGCAATACTAACTGTCCACTTGTCTGTAGCCTCCCCTTGCTGTCACCAGCCGTCTGCCAGTCACCGTCACCTGCCGCCGCTCCTACCGGCCGCCCGCCGTCATCTACCGCCGCCGCCCCTACCGGCCGCCCGCTGGTCCTGCTGTTGTCCACCAGTCGTAACCCCACTGCTTGGGACTGCCCTAAGGCAGAACCCAGTGATTTCAGCTCTGTGTGGCCTCAGCTGCCACTCTGTGATTTCAGCTCTTGGTATCTCTAGTGTGGGGTTTCACAAACACTCTAGTATTCAGCTCTATCTTTTAACAGGTGGGGAGGGTTTGTCAAGCCAGGCTTATAGCTATATGGCCAAAGCACTCAGCAAGCTGACTCAACCAGTACCCCTTTTCTGTCTGTCACAATGCTTTAAACCAGGGAGCCCTGTGTAATCAATGTCTTACACAGCTAAGGCGACTGCCCTGTCCCCCACAACAACCCAGAGCATTGGTGAGATCTCACAACTCCCGCATTTAGTGTCAGCTTAAATTGTGATTTTACAACTACATGTTTACAATAGACCAAATATCATGGCTTACTTGCTACCCATTAGGCTTTGCCTGAAAAGGTATCACACATGCACACCTTTTGCATTCTCATGCAGATGACCTCTGGGAGACTCATTCCTCCCAGCCTTCAGCAGCACTGCATTCCTTCTGCCACATTCCCTACACATAGTTGTCCCCTATGTATATAGTTGTCCCCCTTTTTGTATATTAGTTGCAGTTTCTGTTTTGAACAAAACAAGTTTTGAGGTTTCTGAAAAAAAAAGGTTTTATTTTCCAAAAAGCTGGAGGTGTGTGCTTGTTGGGGGGGGTCGCATGCGGGTGTTGGGGGTGGTGTGTGGGCAGTGCGGGCTATGTGTGTGGGGGGGTCTTCTGGGGAAGGCCAGGGAGGTGCTCAGGGGTCTCCCTGATCGAAGTGGGCTCGCAGGGCCTTGAGGACCCTTACCCCCTCATGGTGGGCCTGGCAGCTGGGTGCGGTGGCCGGCTGGGGGAAACCTGTTCTGGCATCGACCACCCACCCCTGGACGAAAGCCTCCCCCTTGCTGTCAATGATGTTGTGGAGCATGCAGCACACACCCACAACCTGGGGGATGTTTTGGAGGCTGATGTCCTGTGGGGCAAAGAGGCACCGCCAGTGTCCCTTCAGATGGCCGAATGTCCTCTCCACCATCTGGCGGGCGTGGTTCAGGTGGGCGTTGAACCGCTCCTGGCTGGCGTTCAGGTGGCTGGTGTACGGGCACATGAGCCAGTGCTGGAGGGGGTAGGTTGCGTCTGCCACGAGGCAGAGGGGGACGGTGGTGTCCCCCAGAGGGATCCCCCTCTGGGAGCTGTAGGTCCCCACCTCCAGCCAGCGGCACAGGTCCGAGGTCCTAAAAACATGGGCCTCGTGTGTGCAGCTGGGCCAGCCCATGTACATGTCCTGGAAGTGGCCCAGACTGTCCACCATGGCGTGCAGGACCACAGAGTGGTAGCCCCTGCAGTTTATGTATCTTCCTCCACTGTGGTCCGGGGCACGGATGGGGATGTGGGGCCCATCCAGAGCCCCGAAGCAGTTCGGGAACCCCATGGAGGCTAATCCAGTGACAGCTGCGTCCAGGTCCCCGAGTCAGATGACCCTCTGGAGCAACATGATGTTAAGTGCACAGACCACCTGTGGGGAGGGAACACAGGCACCCATGAGGCTGTGCAGGGTGCCCCAGGGCCCTTACCCCAGGTCCCCCTCCCGGGCACCTCCCCGGGTACCCCACCCGCCCAGCCCCTCCCTCCCCGGTGCCTCTCCCTCCCCAGCCCCACACCCGGCCCCTCCCTTCCTCCCCCACAACCCAACACCTGGCCCCGCCAGCCCCCAGTGGGTCTCCTTACCTCCATGACGATGGCCCCGACCATGGCCTTTCCCACTCCAAACTGGTGTCCCATGGAGCGATAGCTGTCTGGAGTGGCCAGCTTCCAGACGGCTATTGCGACCCTCCTCTCAACGGGGAGGGCGCACCACATCCAGGTGTTGTGGTGCCTCAGTGCTGGGGTGAGCCACTGGCAGAGCTCGAGAAAGGTCTGCCAGCACATGCGGATGTTCTGGAGCCAGATATCGTCGTCCCACTCCCACATGATGAGCTGCTCCCACCACTCGGAGCTGGTGGGGCAGCTCTAGAGGCGGGGGAGCAGCTGGTGAGGGAGGAAGAGGGGAGCCCGGTGGTCGGGGTGTCCCCATCTGCCTCCGGGGAGGGCTCCTCTGGCAGGAACCACTGGGCGGCCTCCCGGGAAGCACCTAGCAGGGTGTTTGCCCCCTGAATAACTACCTGGAGGGCCTCCTCTTCCTGCTGCTGCTGCTGCTGCTGGGTGTCTATATCTGCTGTGACTTGGTCTGCAAGAGAGTGGCTACTGCTCTGCAGACCTCGTGCTGTGCAGGCCGGGTGTGTCTGGGAGGGTCCCTTTAAAGGAGCAGCTTGCTGATGCTCCGGAAGGGCTAGTCCAGCCTGTGACCTGGTCTGCGGGCTTTCCTGGCCCCTTATTTCGAAAGAGGGTGCATGTGTGTGTGGATGCTCTGCATTTCCTTCCGGGGCAGCTCCTTTCTACGTTCCGCATTGCTACTTTGACATTGAACGTTGATGGCACCAGCCCTGGAGGACGTGTAGATGATAAGCGTCGAAGTAGCCTATTTCGATGTTCCTACTTCGAAATAGGCTACTTTGACTTAGTGTGCTCTTGTAGACGTAGCCAAGATGAGACAAAGACATAGATTATTCAAACCAATGCCTTTTCCCCAACATGTTTCTTTTTTTTTTTGATGTCAGCACTTACTCAGGACGAGTTTACCATGCACTGTTCAGCAAACAAAAGTCTGTCTACCAGTCTGATTGTACTGTCCAGCCATAAACTATACCCTCCACAGAACTGAACTAAATGGCTAATACTTTTCTGTTCTTTTAAAGAGACAATTACAGTACACAAGCTGAGTACTGAAGTAGTTCAAGGATATGAGTTTTTTGTAGTTCCACCCGATTGTTTGTTCTGAACTTGTGCACACAAAAATGCGACAAGAACCCACCATTTTAGAAAGCAGAGTCTTTTTAAGGTAACATGTCCTGGAAATCCTTGAAAGAAGTCACCCAAATTTGCACCCTAGGCTCTAACGTTATATCAGCAATGTCAAAAGAATATTTGAGACAAACTCCCTATGGATGTTGAGTTTTGAAAAGTTTCAAAAGTTGCCCATAATGAAACACTTACTCTTACATATCAGTTGTCCTAAAGCCAGTGTTCAGAAGCCACAGATGTTCTGTTTTACTAAACAGCCAAAAATACAATTTAACGGGAATTTTTGGTGATCACCCTCAATGTCACAAACACTCTTCTTTGTTCTCTGCGACGTTCCCAAGGTACTCGTGGATCCCACAATATATTTCCTGTCTCTTTTGCTTTATATTAGACTCCTCCTTTTGCACATACAACAGCTTTTGATTAACTAATTTCTGAGCCCATCTCTCTCTCTCTAGCTGCATCTACACTCTGAGCTAAAATCATTTTGAATAAAATTAATTAATTAATATTGGGTTTTATCAATGTAATTTTGAGCATCTTTGCCTTCTCACATACTCCCCACAAAATCGACTTATTGCTGCCACACACAAATTGCCAAAATTGATTGTTGCAGCAGTGTATTGTGGGAACCTATCTCACAATTTCCTGAGTCTCATGGATTTATGGTTGTTAATGGTTCAGCATGAGAAAAAAATGCCCCACAAGTGGCTGAGGGTATCTGACAACATTTTCCCACATTTCATTTCCTACTTCCTACATTCCCTTGCCATGTTAACCAAAGTCCCTTTTTCCAGGGGGGATCTGACTTGCCTGTATAATCTTTTTATAAGTGAAGGAAGGGGAGGGTTAGTAAAGCACTTAGGAAAGTTTAGAAAAAAAAGATTTCAGGTTTCCCAACGAACAGGTTTTCCAAACAGGATGCAAAAGCATCAGATCTTTGGCGGCTTGTATCTGGATTTAGACCTCCTGGCAAAGAAGATCCTCAGGTCATTAACTTTGTCTGAAAGGCCCAAGAGCCAGCCCAGGGCACCAAGAGGAGGGTCCCTTCTGGACTGGGCAAAAAGTTCAGACCCTGCTGGGCCTAGGATGCCTCTTACTGTAGCAGGAAATTCTTCAGATGGACCTGTCATCAAAGGGAAGTAAGTACTATCTCAGAAATGGTGAGAACCTGACCCAAGCAATCTCTGGACTGGGAGAACACCAAGGCCAGTCATAACAGCTAATGACACATATGGAGTCTAGCATGGCGTATGATGTAAGTGTGTGCTGCCATGTGCTTCAAGAGATGCAGGTATGCTTTGGTCATCATCATGAGGCACCTGGAGAACTCACCAATGAAGTCTACTAGGATTTTGACCCTCTCAATTGGAAGGAATGTACTGGCAGCTGTGGCATTGAGTACTCCCAATGAATTCTATCTTTGGCACCAGTACTAACATGGGTTTCTTGTCATTCACCAACAGACTTGAAGCACAGTATGTGAATGGCGGGAATGCTGTGTACTCCTGAACTTGGGATCTGGAGCTGCCCTTGACCATCCAGTCATCGAGGTATGGGTAGATCTAGATATCCCAAATCTGAGGTAAGCTGCCACCATACAGAAGTACAGGGACTAATTTATCTTTAAACTCTCAAGAGAGAGATCTTGTAGTCATTGTGGATAGTTCTGTGACAACACGCACTCAATGTGCAGCAGCAGGCAAAAAAGCAAACAGAATATCAGGAATCACTTAAAAAGAGATACAGAATAAGACAGAGAATATCTTATTGCCTCTGTATAAATCCATGGTATGCCCACATCTTGAGTATTGCTTACACACGGAGTTGCCTAATCTCAAAAATGATATATTGGCATTAGAAAAGGTTCAGAAAAGGCCAACAAAAGTGATCAGGAGTTTGGAAAGTGTGCCATATGAAGAGAAGTTAAAAAGCCTGGGAATTTTCAGCTTAGAAAAGAGGAGACTAAGGAGGGATATGATAGAAGTCTATAAAGTCATGATAGGTGTGGAAAAAGTGAATAAGAAAAATTTATTTACTTGTACCTACAGAATAAGAACAAGGGGTCACCAAATGAAATTGATGGGTACCAGGTTTAAAACTTACAAGAGGAAGTTTTTCTTCATACAGCATAGGATAGGCCTTTCCAACTCCTTGCCAGAGGATGTTGCAAAGACCAGGACTTTAACAGGGTTCAAAAAAGAACTAAAATAAATTCATGGAGGTTAGGTCCATCAATGCCTATTAGTCAGGATGGGTAGGAATGGTGACCTTAAACTCTATTTGTCAAAGTTTGGACATGGTTGAGAGGAGAGGGATCACTCAATGGCTACGTATTCTGTTCACTCCCGCTGGGGCATCTGGCATTGGCCACTATCACAAGACAGGATATTGGGCTAGATGGGCCTTTGGTCTAACCCACTTTAGCCATTCTTAAGTTCATCCACCAACATGCACTTTGTGAACATCCTGGGTGCTTTCAACATGCCAAATGGAGGGACTGTGTATTGAAGCGTTATTGACCTACCATCATTCACAGGAAGCATCATCTGTGGCCCATGAAGCATGTGGAGGTACGCCTTCTGGAAAGTGAGGGCAGTGTAGCAGTCTCCAGGATTCAGGGAGGTAATGATCAATCTCAGAGGGTCTATCTGGAACTTCCTAAGCCTTGCTAAAGAACAATTCAGGTCTTGCAGGCCCAGAATGTGACTGCGGCCCCTATTAGCTTTGAGTATCAGGAAATAGTAGACATAAAACCCCATTCCTGTGTTCCATACGGACTGCTTCCACTGCCCCCAGTCTTAGGAGTGCTTGCACTTCCTTTCTGAGATGAAGCTTGTGAGAGGGCTGGAGAAGGAGGATGAGTAGGAGGAGTAGAAAGTAACAGGAGGAGAAAATCTCAGGAGATGACATTGAATGGTCTGATGTTATCAATGCCCATTCCAGGAAAACATGGAAAAGGCAGGTGGGGAAGGGAGGGAGGTTTGGATGTTCAGTGCAGACAGGGACGTCACACAAACCCCCGAGCTTCCCATCAAAATGGCACTTGTTAGTTTGCCTTTGGAAGTGCAAGGCTGGCTAAGGCTAGTTAGAATAGCACTTTTTGTAGTGCCCATAATTTGTATGCAGAGGATCTCGACTGTGGTGGCTTTACTGGCTCTGACCCTGCTGGGGCTTGAACTTTGTGTGGACTGAGGCCATGACACAGAGTCCAATCATCTTCAATGTCATTCATGAGTACTTGAGGCCATGAAGCTTAGTATCTGTCTAGTTTGAAAACTGGGCCTATGTAGGAGGCAGGAGGCACTAAATGGGCAGCAATCACGACACGGTGCTCTTCAGCAAGGTAACATATGTTAAATTTATTGACTTTCACCTGGGTGAGAATAACTAAAGTTGAGTTACTTACTATATCGTGTGCACTGCCTGAAAACTGAAGTCAGGAATAGAATATGCAATGGGTGCATAGGAAAAGCCATTGAAGGTATGAAATGTTCATTCTACCACCAATGGCAGAAGAATGGGCATTTCTGAACAGTTGACCACTTACATTTTAAAACCAACTTTATTTATTTGTAATTATCACTGTTACAGTTGCTTTCTGTTCCTGTCATTACTTCAACTTGTTAATCAGGATCCACCCCTCCCAAAAGGGCGAGATCCTTCCAAATGGTAAGACACTACATGTAAGCTGAACTATACAGTTCCTTACGACTGATGACATATGGCACCATATAGGGCATCTTACCCAGGCACAAATCACTACATAGCCAGAAGTGCCTGGGTAGCTTTCACTATAAAGTTCGTCATGCCTGTTCGGCGAGAATCCTAAAGTTAGGCAGCAGGGTTTTAAGCCATAAAACATAAGCAAAAGCAAAAAAAAAAAAAAACCACACACACACAAAGAAAAACATAAAATGCATAAAAATGACTGTTCACACTCTTCATCATTTTCATTTATTTCATAGGAAAATGCAGAAAAAAAGAGAGGAGATGAAATACTGGTAAGATCCAACATCCGGACAAAATAAGTCCCTCATTCTGCATTGTCTGAAGATTACTTCACTGTAGTCAGGGCTGCTGTGATGATGTAATGAAATCTTTTGACTATCAAGATGATTTTGAAGCCTTGGTTGGTCTTGCTGTGAAGAAGTACTTGATCCAAAGCCAAATGAAGCAAGACAATGTCTGGGGTACAGAGGTTGACCTCTTAATGCTTTGCAGTTCTCCAAACTCCCATAGATGTCTATTATCAGTCATCAGGAACACTGAAACATCAGAAGCCAAGAAGCCTCTAGGGGTTCCATGTCACTCCCAAGCCTGAATAAAGGAGGAGTGTTGGTCACATGAGTGATGAAGTGCTGATCATGAAACAACAATACAAATGAAATCTGATGGCAATAAGACTAATTGATAAAAGGTGCCAGCTTGAACGTCACCCAGATAAACAAACTCCATAGAACCAATTGAGCAATCAGGGTTGTGTTGGTAAGTTAAATACTGAAAGAAAATTACAACTGACACATATGCTATCAATTGGAATGTGCAATGTTTGAACACTGTGGGGGACTGGAAAGTTAGACTTGCTTCAAAAGGAGATGGAGAGACGCTACTGTGATGTGCTTGGACTAGCAGAGATGCATTGGATGGCATCAGGAGAAATGTGTGGTTGCAAAGTCATTTGGTCAGGGAACGAAAGGAAGCATGAGGCAGGAGTCGGATTCCTTCTTCGCAAAAGATCTAGAGGAGCATTGCTAGGATACAAACTGGTGAGTGCAAGAACAATGGTAGCGAGATTCAAAGCAAAACTGTTCAACAACTTGGTCGTTCAGGTGTATGCACCCACACCAGAACGTATGGAGGAAAAGAATGAGCTATTCTCTAAAGACTTGACAAAGACACTGAAGGAAATACTGAAGGGAAATGTGTTGATCATAGGAGGAGATTGGAATTTGAAGGTCAGAACAGACAACAAAGGTTGGGAGAGAGTCATGGGAAGGTTTGGATATGGAGAAAGAAACTAATGAGGCAAGAAACTGCTAGAGTCTGCTATGGAGCATGAAGTGGTGATTTGCAACATTAGATTCCAACAAAAGGACTGTAGGAAGTGGACATGGCAATTGAATGATGGGAAGTCCAGGAACATAATAGATATGATCTGGATAAGAAGAAGATGGGTAACATTAGTACTGCAGTGCTGAACTTTCTTAGGAGTGGATTTAGACTCAGACCAGAGTCTAGTGATCGCAAAGACCAAAATGAAACTCAAGGGAAAGTTGAAGACGTAATTTAAGAAGAGATGTGGCGAGGCTAGGTGAGGAAGAAATAGGTCATGCATATGTATCAGCACTCGAAGAGAAGATTAGGAATGCGGGCACTTAGAAAAATAGCCACAACAATGGAAGAGGCAATTGAGCAGACTGTTCCAGAAGATGAGAAGATCAATAAGAAGTGGATTATGCACGAGACACTGAAGCTGATGCAAGAGAAGAGAGTGTTGAAGATCAGAAGGATGTTTCTATGAAGGTGGACTCAGCAAAAGCGTTTTTATATTAAAGTGAGTTGAATCTGTGCAGGACCCTACAGTATTGTACAAACTCCCATTCTTTCCAGAGTAGACCTCCTTGCAATCTGCTTTACTACGCTCCACATTGTAGAGGGCAGGTGATTATGGCTCTTGGCCCCTGGGTCACCCTGGCCTCCCTGATGGTGATGGGGTCTATACTTGCCAACAACTGGTTCAATGCCCATGCCTGATCCTGTCTCCACTTGCTGCCCTCCCACAGCTGCTGCTTCAGCAGGTCATTTTGCCACCAGAGGGCAGGTGTGTGTGCTCACAGGAGGTGTGGTGCTATCCCTCTAGGGTGCTGCTCTCAAGCTGGCTGGCTCTGGTACCAGGATGGGGCTGGCTAGCTCTGGCAGCATAGTGGGGTCTGGACCAGCACTCAGATGGTACAGCTGTAAAGAGACTGGGGGAGACATTGAGTCTTTTCCACAGCACAGCCCCCAAAACCCTGCCCATCACCCCACGGTGAGTAGCAACCCTCACTCCCAGGCCATGGAATGGCCTGTCCCAGGAGTGCAGGCCTGTGCCCCTGCATGATGGACCCCGCCTCAGGGGGACCCCTTGGTGTCTCAGCTACCAGGCTGACCACTGCAGCCACCACCACTGCCTCACATGATGGGCTTGCAGCCCAGGGTGGATGTCCAGCCACAGAGGGGTCCTGGCACATGTGGTGAGTGAGACAGGTGCAGCCTGGCCCTCCCTGCATACTCCCCAACCATGCAGCCCATGTACTGTATGCAGGGGATGCATGCTGACTGGAATCTTCAGATATGTCTGTATGCCAGGGCCGCGCTCTCCAGGGTGTGTCTGGGGTTGGGCCAGCACCCCTGCAGCTGGCCTGCTTGGAGCCATGGCAGGCAGCCCTCCCCGGAGCCTGGGGTGTGCATTGTGTGGTGTATTTACTGGATGATTCCCTGAAGAGATCCAGTGAGGCCTGGCTTGATGAAGCCAAAACCAAGACGATCACCAAGATGCCCTCTGTGAACTGCAGGTGCAACATTAGCTCTGCCTGTGGCATGGTCCCATGTTGGTCCCTCTCCAGCTGTGGCTCTGGCTCCAGGGGCAGTGGGCTAGCGTCCTCTACAGTGTCCACAGGGTTGGTGGAAGAGAAGCTGTCCTTGGCCTGCAGCAAGCTGTGCAGTTCCTTATGAGAGGGGCAGGTCACAGGAGCTGCCCTGGTGTCAGGGCTGCATCACATGTGCTGGCATGCCCATGCCACCACTCTTTAACCTTGGCCCAGACCTGCTTCGTGGTCTGGGCAGGGTGGCCACAGTCCTGGAGGCTCCTGTCCAGGCAGGCATAACCAGGGGCATGCCGCCTCTTAGCTGTGGGGGTCCCAGATCAGCTCCTCATCAGCCCAGAGTGTTAGACAGAGGATCAGAGTATCTTAATTTTTAATAACTGTCAGAATTGCTGCATTGTTTTGGACATAAAGTTTGTCCTCTGATCTGTTAGGATTTGCTGAGGGACTCAGACTTGAGCAGAGATGTTCATGAGCTCAGACACCACTTGGTACTCATGGAATGTAACAGCATGGCTTTGGGGTGCTGCGTTGCATAGTCAACTATGAGGAGGATGAACCAATACCCAGCTGCTCTCTTCCCCAGTGGGCTAACTATGTCCACTACAATGGTATACTCATGAGCAGGAGGAGACAAATTAGTGGGGCTTTCTCCACCACCTGAGTTGCCGTGAGCTGGCACTCTGGGCAGGAGGCACAGAAGTCTGCCTCCTCCCTGTGGCTCCTGGGCCAAAAGAAGCAGGACAGGATCTGAGTCTTTTCCCTTCCAAGGTGTCCTGCCAGGGGAATGACATGGGCAAGCCACATGACCTCCCTCTGATACAGTTGAGGCAACAAGAGCTGCTGGAGCACTTCTTTTTTGGCAGGTTCTTATCTACACTGTACAGGCCATATCCCGAAATTACAAAATGGGGGACCCATTCCACTTGATTGGGCCTATGGGCTCCCATTTCCTGTGGACACCTGGTCATATGCTCTGCTCAGGGCCTCATCAGCTCATTGCTACTCACCACATGGGTGGCAGGAGGTGGAGCAGCATTACACCATGCTGCGCTCCTGGCCCACTGCACCAAGCTTCTCCACAGTGGCAGAAAGTGGTGAACTCTGGTGCCAAGGAACTCCACTTCCTGCCTACATGAAGAAGTGGGATGCAGAAGCAGGCCAGTAGTGGGTCAGAGGGCAGAGTGGGCTGCTGAGTGCCTGCTGTCCACATGGTGAGTTAGCGTGGGGGTGATACCTGCTGCCTCTCTGAGTGCGGCCCTCAGCCTCCAGTAACTCCCTGTTCCTCCATTCTGTAAAGTAGAAGTGGCCACTGTGGGGTCCCCAAAAGTGCAGGGTCAAGGGCAGCCACCCCACCTCGTCCTATGGATGGGATGACTCCCTAATGTATATTGGCTTACCTGGAAATTCCAGTGGAGGATGCTGGAGAAGATATGCAAACTAGGCATCATGCAATGCTCAGTACTCAGAAGACAGCTTAGGCAAATGAATGAAGGCTTGTTGAAACCAGCAAGGGACCTGTGGCAACGTCTGCTTCTGTGGTGCCACCTCAAAAAGGTGGATTGATGCTAACAAGTCACCATCAAGTGGCATAAATATTTTTACAGTCATCCCAAGACAAGAAGCATTGGTGACTGCAGCTGTGCTTGAGCAAACTATGTAGCAGTACCATCCAGACTGGAGCCATGGAACAAAGAAGAAGTTCAACCTGTTTGTCAGCCAACTTTAAGATGTGCTTATCAAAGTGCCAGTTGCTTTGGGCTGCACATGATGTCCTGAAGTAGAACTGGTGTCAGGATTTTGCTTGGTGGTTGTTGTTGTTGTTGTTGTTGCTTGGACAGCCTGCTGCAGGAGCAGAGAGGTAGCAACACAACTGTCACACGTATCTCCTGATAGGCAGACATGCCTATGTGTTAAATGTGAACTGTGACCAGCAGGACTGATAGCCACTGCAGGCCCTGGGCAAGGTAGGAGTGAGGCTTGGCTCTGTGCCCCCAGAAGGGGCAGTGCCAAAGGCAGAAGGGGTGGGTCCTAGGGCTTTCAGCCCTTTAGCATGGCTTTGACTGCAGCACTGCCTCCCACCCCCGTACGGCTGCACAGAGCAGTAAAGCAACATTGCTATGGGATTTCAAAGAGGCCCAGAGCTCCAGCCACTGCTGCAGCTAAATTTGGGGCCCCAGGGTAATTCCACCTTTTGCCCCAGCTGCCATGCCTGACTGGATGCACAGGGATTGTTAGCTATCTCTGTACAGGCCAAATGCAGGAACAGGAGGTACTCTGTGTAGCTAGGGTCTCCCTGCTTTGGATTGCTTCCATCTGTTTCTAGTACTTGCTGGAGATCTTCTGCTAATCTGAGCATGCCTTCCTTCTGACATCGGGTTTACCCTCTTGCTTTTCTCACACTCTGACTTTCTTATGCTGAAACCAGATTTACCCCCGCATATATCCCCAGCTCCTGTTCTGGCCACTAGGTCCAGTCATGAATCCATCCTTCAAACACTGCCACCTCTTAAATAAGAACAAAAATGAAGCCTTTGATGCTTGATAGGACTCAAGGGCCATTTTAAGTCACTTTGCGATATAAATGCCAGACACACCAACAAAGTAATATGTAGGCCTCAGAATTATGCGAGACAGTGATACGCTTCCTCTTATTATTACATCTGAAAAAGATCAACACAACCTCTAAGGCACAGAGACATCTTTTTGTTTTCCTTTCATTCTTCACCACAACCTTGATTCAGTGGTTTTGATCTCGTGCTACAGAGCTCCTTGAAATATCAAGATCTACCTCCTCCTCCTCTTTGGGAATCATCCATTTTACCTATAGGAGGGGGCCAGGAAGAAACTAACTCGAGGCCATTAGGTTGAGGAAATAATAGACAAGGCTCACTATTCCTTCCTATTAGCTGTGTTTCGATTTTGGCTGTGCTCCCACACAATTACATTTTTCCCACCTGTTGTATTCCACCACCAGGCATAAAGACAACTGCACTGGGTGGAATCCTGCCCAGCAGTCTTTTCTGAGACACCAAGATTTACAACACTAAAAGGATCACAATGCATGTTCTCGGCCCCTGATCAGAGGAATAGAGTAGGTTAAGAGGAAGCATGTTATGTTGAAGGCATGACCCCCTTCCATACTCCATCACCGAGGTGGAAGGTAGCAAAGGGCTATGATATCAGTAAAGTAAATACTGAGGAATTAAGAAATTAAGTACCTTTGGCCAGGTGATTTCTAGGTTCCTATGCCTTACTGTGCCCCCTGTCACCATTCATGGTCATTAGCTCCAAGCCCTTCTTAGCTGCACTCACATTCAGTTACCCTGATATGCTTTCAAATTCATGCTCTGCCAGTCCCGGTGGTACCCTAGCCAAGTACATTATTGTTCTGGATAAGGATTTTTTATATTTTGGTTTCAACTTCAGTATTAAGATATGCATTTTTTACTTCAGAGCTTGAGTTCTTGTTTTTGACTCTAGTTTATTCATGTAAAGTGTACTGTGATGAAATACCGCCTAATATTTTTGCTGTGTATTTCCATAATTCTATATTTTTGCAAATATACTGCCTCCTAGCCTATATTTAAAGTGTCATGAGAAGAATGTTCATGTAATGAATATTTGTGTGGTTGTTTATTCCTAAATCAAATACACTCCCCAAGGGGCTAAAGGACATGGACATATACTAGCATCAGAGAACTTCAAGTCAGTAAATATGAATAGTACTAACAGATTTTACTGGTTGCCAGGAATTTCTTTCGCAATGAGATTTACAGAAATAAGCTCTTCCTCATGCCAAAAATCAAAGTCCTGTGTGTCCTGATCAATGACTAATAAACAGTAAACCTCACACAATATTAACTTCCACTGCAATGGGATCTCTCAGGCTTCCGGAGCTCCTCTCACCACAGCCCAACTGGCTGCCAGTTTATATAAGTGACACAAATATAAAGGTTATTGTAAACACCACCCAAATGTTTGTTCCAGGCTTGATGAATAGATCAACCCACAGTAAACGTCTAGCATAGCTATAACCTCTGTGTTCTGTTCGCTGCACCTGCCAGCCAAGCTGCCTCCTCATGGTGCTTCATTTGAGAAGGGAAGAGGACAAGAGGCCATGTACGTGTGCCATAAAAATCCTACAGTCTTCATTGTGGGTGTATGTGTGACCCAGTTAATCAAAAATTATGTGCAAAAGAATGGGTTGGTTAAACAGTTGGAAAATCATGTGAAGGGAGACCTTTATATAATGAGAGCCCTTCTTAACATGCGTACAACTTGTACTGTGTTTCTGTCGAGTTTGCATCTGTTATCTCTGGAATTTGATGTTGCAAGAGAAGGCAGGGGAGAGTTAACAGGAGAGGCTAGAAAGAAAGGTCAGTCTTCATTTGCTGAGGATAGGAGCCAGAGAACAGCAGAACTCCATATCAGGCATTAAAAGTGCTAAGTGTATTTTATCCAGCATGAAGATGAATTTGCTGAGATGTATCATCATCCAGATACTGTGGACATCCTATGCTTCTGGACAAGGTAATTAATGAATGAATTAAAGAATCAGGATCCTCATTCCCAGTTTACCAGGTAACACAGTGACTCACAGACCATGGTGAATAGAGGAATTGGTGACAAATAGAGGAGAGTGATAGAGAAAAGGAAGGTTAGTTAGAAAGCCTTACTTCTGTATTGTTCTAGAGACTATTTCCATGTGTCTAATGAAAGAAAGTGTAGTGCATTGCTGAAAAAGTTTCAGAGGGATTCAGAGTGCCAAAGTATGTTCCTAGTAGTTCTCTGTGTATTATCACTGGAATCTTGACAGCCGGCGAAGTTTACTAAGGTAAATTTACTAAGGTAAATTTTGTAATATTATGCTGATTGTAGAAGTTATGGGGTATGGGCCTGATATAAAGTAAATATGGGGAGAGCTGCCTTAAAGACACCAATAAATAGTGGTTTGAGCTCTATGGAGAAGGGTACATTTTAATTTTTAACTCTAGACTTGTTGAATTCTTTACCATAGAAATAGCCCAGAGAAGGCTGACTTTCCAAGAGATGTGGAGGGTTGCAAGCAATTAGTATCTTTCATACACTAAAGGGATCACTTGACACATAACTGTTAATGTGGGACAGGGTGGTTTTGCTCAGATAATCCACAATAATTGAACAGCTGAGTACTTTAAAACCTTTTGGAAGATGTACGCTTCTTTGGGCATGCATATCTGGATAACTGAATTCCATATACAGTGTCCACTTAGATCTGCAGGATGCAAGCACCCTGTGTTATCAGTTGTTTAAAATTTCCTTGGCTCAAATAATTATTTTGTATATTAGCATTAATTCCTCAGTAAGAATCAAGCGTGTGGAGCAGTTCTGAGTAGAGATTACCCCAGTGGGCAAGGGTTCTAGACAGGCCTTATAATAAGAGGAGCAACACATGGGGGGGTGTGAAAAATACAAGTAAGGAAGAACAAAGATAACTACAACATCATTGATTAGTTGCTTAGGTGAGTGATTCATGCATTTGAAGACTACGTGATTTAAAAAAATAATTATGTTGTTTGAAAGTGCTGAAATCCCCGAAGAATGTAGATGCGCAGTACACATTGCAATTAATACTAATTCTCCTTCATCTTCTAGGCATCTTTGAATACCTTTGTCATAATCTAATTGGTTAACATTTCAGCAGACCTCAGGATTTTTCTTTCACTGGAGCTAGATCTTCTAGCATTTGTGGGTGTTGGATCCAGTATAATTAAGGGATTTCTTTTTCTAAAAGACTAAGCAAACTGTAGTTGGGAACACTGGTGAATTGACCTCTAGACTCTCAGTACATCTAAAATCAACTTTCAAAATCATATAAAACAAGCCACATGTAGCTATTATGTAGCTATTAGTAGAACTATATTGAAAGAGCATGTTTAATCTTAATTTACAAGACTGAAGTAGATTCTGCCATGATAAGCTCATTATAAATGCTTAAATCAACGAGTTTACATTAGACAGTATTGTTTTCAAGTATTTAGTGGTTTTATTCAGATTCGGTTGGGGAGGGTTGTGATATTTGGACATTCACCTCCTGTTGGTAATGGAGATATGATACTATTTCCCAAAGGCTCCGTCTACACTACAAAAATAATTTAGAAGTTGCTTACTTCAAAGTACAACTTTGAAGTAAGCAACTTCAAAGGAGAGCATATACACACACCCTACTTTGAAGTTAAACATCGAAGTAGGGAACTACTCCATTCTCAGGAATGGAATAAGGACTTTGAAGTTGGTCTCCCTTCAAAGTAAGGGAAAATGTGCGTAGACTCTCTGCTAGCTACTTCAATGGAGTGCCTCACTTCAAAGTTAACTTCGAAGTTAGTTCCTAGCATAGACACACCCAAAAAGAGGCTTCTTTCAGGCTCTTTTGTACAGTACAAAAGCCAAAAGTTTTACTTAATGAAGGGGCAAAATGAATCCTTCTGCATCAATGGAAACTGGACAGAAACTCCAATTTGTGAGGGTAAGATGATCTTTTGTACATCAAATCCCATGGTTTTCTTTTCAGTGTTTCTAACACTAAGTATAACTGGCAGTAGGTAAAAGTAAATCATTCAAATATAATTTTTGTTGTCACATTATGTAGTACCAATATTTTGAACTTTGAAATGCAGAGATTTTGCTTTTAGAAATCTAATTATTTCTCATGACAGTTCAAAATCTACTGAACTTCTTGTTGCGAAAGGTATTTCCTTGAAATTCAACATATAGTGAACATTGCCTGACATTTCAAGACATAAAATTCGAAACTAATAAAAGCAAATACTTTTTCACCACACACACAGGAACTCATTGCCATAGGAAGTGACTGAGGCCAAGAAGTCAGCAAGAATCCAAAAAGGATTCAAAATTGATATGGCTTTTTCAATAATATAATAATTAAGAAGAGTAAAATAATTGGAAATAATATACAACCTCATGTTGCAGGTTTAAATCAGTCTGTAATGATGAGAGATCAAGCTAAGATTTAACAAGATGTGTGTGTGTGTAGTGGTGGGGAGGGCAGATACCACCTTTGTCTGTTTCTTCGCATCAAATGGCAATACTTTGTCACAAATAAGGAGTAATTAAATTACAAAGCCTTGGATATTTTGGTCTGGGAGAAAAATGAACAAACAAAAAAGAGAAGAATTTCATGGTTTTCTATTTGCGAAAGACTGAAAAAATATCACTATCAAAAGTGTGCATTGCACAGAAAGCACTTGTGAAGTAAATTACCTTGTCTTCATTTAAGAGGGCTTCATTGCTTTTGTTGTCGGGGAAAGAAATGTTGACTAGATCAGAGTAGAATAGCCACATTTATTGCCCTAATGTAAAATTGCTAAAACTAGTAAAAGTGCAGCATATATTGGAAAAAAATAGCTTCTGATGGAGAAGTCAGACTAGATGCATTTAAGGTCAAATGAGCTTGCTTGCAAATACAAAGTTCAAAGGTGCAGTAGACCCTATGAATCTAGCAGAGTTGCTTCTCCATTCATTTATGATCTGTAGAAAGAGTTGGCAAGACAGTGGGTTAGTGGGAGCAAAAGGTAGAAATTCTTTGCTTGTTAAAGTTCTCAGTAAAGTTCTTTAGAAGAATCTATCAAGGAAAACAAATATTTAGACTAAGAAATAAAATACTGTATAAGTTGAAAACTTTCTCAGCCAATGCTTAGTGGGGCTGAGCAGACTGAAGGGTATTCAGATACCTTTCTCTCTCTCCTGAAGTGGGGCCACAAGTTGATAGTGGGGAAGAGGGGAAACACATGGTTAACTAAAAGCAGCATAAGGGCTGTTTTAAGTTGCGCTGACTGATGAAGTCAAATAGGAAATGTTCTATTCATTAAGATCTGGGGGAATGCTGTGAATTATAGCCCTATCCCATTGGTTCCAGGACTGACAACCACTGAATCTTCACCAATCCCAGTTAGAGTTAGTGTAAACGTTCTTTTGGATCACTCCAGTGGTGCAAGAGGACCTTAACAAGGGCTAAGGATATGGCCGCTAGTGTTTAATTGGAGTTGACTGAGACAGGTGAGAAGTTAAGTTAGTTCATGAAAAACATTTCAGTATGCCAGGTCCAAATTTAGAGCATAATGTGTAACAAGGACACCAGATGAGAAACACAAATATTGAGTTGTGCTAGACTTTTCCCTAGGCTTGTCCAGAGTATGATATTAAATTAAATGTAATTAAATTAATTTAAATTAAATTTATTTATGTGAAGAAATGCTTATATCACAATAACCACTACTACACCTGGTACTGGAAAATGCTCCAGATGAACATAAGTGCTCTTCTACCTTCTTATCCAGCCTCCTACAGAGTGTATAGAAACAGTCTAATTAAGATGCGTCAACATGCCTGAGCTTTTCTAGATCATGGAGTTCAATATAACTCCATATATGGAGTTCAACACAACCCATAAAAAGTACTTTCAATATTCTAACCCACAACCCTTCTTTCCACATTATATTTACAGTAACTAACTGAAATCAGGAACTGAGACCTGGATGAGAAGAAAAATCTGATGCAAGCGAAATATGAATTTTAAAATATAGCAAGATTGGGCTTTTAGTTTCTCGAAGGTTCGAATTTTACAGCTGTTGTTGGGGCAGGGAACAGTGATATTAGCATTTTTACTCTGAGTACCTAATATGATAATATATTACAATTATTGTGTATCTCAGTGCTCTGTGTTTATTTTAGATGTGTTAGGAAGGTGCACCCACTCCCCACCTGTAGCCAGACAAAGTCTCCCCCTTACAAGCCAGCTTGCTCGCTGCCCCCCCCCCACTGAGGAGCACACAGGGCACGGATACGGCTGCTGACAGCACAGTCTTTGATGCCCTCATTGAGGCCCAGATGTGCTAGCTTATCGTGACCCTGAGAAGCAGAAAGTACAGATAAAAGGCTAACAGGCCAAACTGTCAACTGGGCGGGGGGGCCCTCAGGAAATCACCCCAGCTGGCATTGATGGATTTGATACACACACACACATACCATCCCAGAAGAGGCAGTCCCCGCCCACACAAAAAGAATGTCCTGTACTCCTAAATTGCTTATCTCCTGTCCTACAAGTGCAAATTAAGTAAGAATTGCCCTTGTAACAAACTGGCGTCACAAAGACAGACCAGTACGATCTGGCACCTTAGATAAGAAAGAGAATACGTAACCAAAAAGGGTTATAAAAGGTGGGCCCAGCAGAACTCTAACTTTGAGTGCATTCCACCAACTACCTGCTGGTCGGGTCGGGTGATTGCCTCCCGAGGTTCGCAAGTGGGGACGCCCTACCTCGTATTCGTCTTTCCGCAGAATTGAGTGACCGATCTGGCTTGGCTACGCTGGTATCGAGAGACTCAGAGAGGGTAAGATATACCTATGCTAGGTCTCCTTTTTTTGTGCACAGCTAAAGAATTAGAGCTCTGTAACTAGACTTCATTGTATCAAGATATCATTGTGTTAGATGGTAACAGATATCTTTGTATTGGATTGTAACGTAACTTGTTAACACCTGTACTTTGCTAGCATATAAGAAGTAGACAATAGCCTTTTGTAACCGCACGCTTATAACTGTAGCTTAAATAAACTTGTAACTAGTTAAGATCTAAGCCTGACTGCTGTTAACCCTTTTGTCACTGCAACACAGCCAGCATAACAAAAAGAACTTTAACTGTTTGGTTACCACAGCCTGGCCATAGGTGAGAGTTCTAGGAGCTCCCTGCTCTAACAGGAAAAACCTGGGTTGTTTAGGACCCAGGGGAATCCATCACCCTGTTTTGGCTGCTTGCAGCGACGAGCTCCCTGCTCTCGCAGTTTTAAACTCGGATGATAACAAGGGCATAGTTGGTACCTCACCGTACATTACCCGGCCACCGGCTAACACCACCCCATCTCCGTGTGCACCTTCTATTCAAAATGGAGACATTAGTTCTGACCAGCTGCCAATATATGCAGCAGCTTCTTCAGTGAAATACACTGTTTTCATGGAATGACAGGATCCATAACTATCACATTTCACTTAGGAAAATGGACACAGGGTGCATATAAAATTATCTTTGTGGCATGAAAAGGATCATGGTGACTGCACAAGTTACATGGCTTCGTAAGTGTCTGTTCAATTTTCCCCTGTACTATATTTGCATAGCCAAAAAGCCTGCATATGTAAATAGACCAAACAATTTAACATTCACCTTATTTAATTCAGTTTTCTTAGCACATGGAAGAAACGTAAAATGACAAATTCTGAATGCTGATTTAGAAGCCTGATGGAAGTGACTTTAAAAGTAAGTTTCAGAAAGCAGTATGTGTCTAGGCATAGTTATGGGACAACATTCAATGCTATTCAGTATGAATACACAGCATTTCCTTCTAATTCAGTGTCACATAATAGTATAGTTAAAGATCCATTAAATCTCATAGACATATTAATGAAATATTATAAATATATAATAATGAACTGAATTAGGTATGTAAGAGCATAGATATTCATTGAAACCTCAAGCTAAAAGGCTGGCCAGGATTTCCTTTATTAACTCAAGCCATTGAGGGTGAAAGGGGAAAAAAATCCATAGAAATTTGATGAGATGTCTTGTGAATGCAGATTTTCTATTCAGCACTTTCTGACACAAGTACTGCTTCTAACCACTGCTTCAGAGTTAATTGGAACATGATTAAACATACATACATGCTGAAGGGTTGACTAGATCAGTGTCCGAAGGCAACAGTGAGGCACCACCACTCTAAAATTACAATGAAATCTTATGGTGTAGTGTTTCAGAATACGTTCAGCAACATATTTTGAAATCGGTCATCAAGGAACATGAGTTCAATAACCATAACATGCTCATATAATAAAGCAAATTCTATAGGACTAAACAAATTTCCAGCATATTAAATAATCTTTCATTAGTTTTTCAAGAGAAGTGCAGCGTTCCCAGAAGTTATGAGGAAAAACACTCTGGAAAAAAGATGGAAAGGTATAGATAGAATTGTTTCGACTGCTGAGCACTTTATAGAATTTTGTTATAACTGAGCCCTGCATTTAGATTACAATGTTAAGAAGGGAAAATACGTTATGGGGGAGCCATCTGACTAAAATATTTGTTAGATGTTATTGAAAAGTCTGGGATTTAAAAAAGAATGTTTTTTATCGAGGATGTGAGTGACGTATGAATAAATTAAGGTGATAGCTAAACCAAGTCAACCACACCAGAGCACCAGGCTATGCCACAAACAAGCCTTTCCCAATGCTCCCAGGATTTTACCCCGTGACCCTGCTCGTTGTACACGGTGGATCTAGTCGCAACGGGGTTTTCAGGGTGTGCGACTAGTGCCACTGCAAGCTATGTGTTTGCCCAAGGAAGAACGACAGACAAGTTATTAAAGTTTAAAAAAGTCAACAGGGATTTACTTAAGGAAATAGAAGGTATGGCTTATCACTGAAACTAACCTAACAATTACAAATCTAAATTAGCCCTCGCCTTTCTAGTCCTAGCACAGGATTTTAATGCCTATTAGGCTAATAGCCCTCAAGCAATGGAACAACATAACCAAAGCAATACTATCTAGCCCCTTCTATTACTTACTGTGCACTTCGGGGCGACCATGCTATTCTTCTTCGCATGCTGTAAAAATGGAAATGATTAATACAGAGCTATATAGTTTATTTATTTATTTATTCCTGGCTCTTCCTAAGGTTCGCCAGGTCGCTCAACCCTTGGCCAAACTACCTTGGGGAGCAGATTTTACTAAGTAGGGAAATTTACCTATGCTAAGCTAAGCTTATTCCCTTTATTTAAATGGGTTGCCCTGCTGGCCAAACAGGGGAGAGCCCAATTTATGCGGGGTTTGCCTGCAAAGAGGTTATTCCCTCTAAATTACCCAAAAGGGTTACAAAGAATACCAGGCTTTTCCCTTTATTGGGTTATCCCTGGCCGCTCTACCCTCCTAAATAGGGGGGATCTTATAGCTCTGATATCTATAACAATATTAATAATCCTATCTAATCTTCTATATGCATGCGATAGTTTTAGGCTAGGCCAATAAGATTGGCCTCCTGTGCTTTTCAATAATAGACTAGAAAGCGGGGGTTACAAAATTTAAGACGCAAACTGTGGAATCTGGGGCAGTCCCAGTCCACTGCCTAAACCAGTACTGTATACTCGGATTCTCTAAGTACAAAGCAACAGTAATACACTGTAAACTTAAGAACTGCAATTAGAAACAGTAAACATAACAAGAAAAAGACTAAACCTACATCCATATTAACATAAGTAACAACATGCAAATACACAACATAGGCAATAGAATAGACACATCCAGTTGCTCATGCTGGTATAGGACCTTTAGATAGTAAATACCTCCTTTCTCCCACTGTGGCGTCCGGGGGCCGGGCCCGCAGGTCTCTTCAGAGGCTGGGAAGGTATGACGCTCACGGTGCGCTTTTACGGCTGCCGCGGATAGGCCAGACAGGAAAGAAAAAGGAGGAGGAAGGAAGACCAGGAGGAAAAAGACCGGCTTGGTACACAAAAAACCTCCTGGATTTTAGAACGACCTTGGTTGTCAGTCACCGGCCTAGGCTGGGGTCGGTGACTGGAAGGGCAGGGTCGCTGCTGTGGTTCTCCCGTGCAGGGCACCGTTGTTTAGGCGGCGCAGTCTGCCGGGCGAACCCTCCGGATAAAAGCACCGGAGCCTTTCAAATGATTTCAGCTCTTTATATGCTGGAGCTCTCCTGATCTTCTCTTCTGGTCTTCTCTGGCCCACGGCGACTAGCGAGCGACGACTGACACGCCGGTCAGCTTCGGCTCTTCTGCCAGTGATCTTCAGCTACGGCCAAAGTCCAGCTCTAAACTCAGTCCTTTTTGATGTCTTCTTCGGTCCGCTTCCTCCCGAGGTCGACGACGGACTGACTGGAAGGGGGCTGCGCTCCGGAATTTATGGAGCCAGGGCGGATCTGGTTGGACACCTGTACCTGTCAGGTCCGCTCCTGCGTCGCCCCGGCAACCAGGACGCAGCTGCTCATTGCCTATTCATGAGCATTCTAAGCTAACCTATCAGATTAAAGAATTTTAAATCTTAACCTCGTGAATATTTATAACCTAATGAATACTAATACCAACTGACACCACCTAACGGTTACACCTATACACTTAAATAGACCTATACCTATACAGTAAATTAAACCCATTTTCTGAGGTAAATTTTTTCTGCTGTTTATTTAATTTTAATGCGGTCTGATAGGGAAACATGTCACCACTGCTGTCAAAGCAGATTTTATAAATTTAAATGCTTAGTTTTAAGGCTATTTGGTCAGGATGCAGGACAGTCACACAAACACCACAGCCCATGGACAGGGACATATAAATCACCTCAGAGGAGGATTTTTCTACATTTTTGAGAGAGTTACTGTAGAAACACATAGGAAATCCTGGTTCTTGCAGCAGCTAGCTTGTGATCTCAATGGACAAGACAAAAATGATATAGCTCATGAACAAAGTGAGCAGGGTATTATTTAACTAATGGCAATCACTTTCTCATCTCCGTGGGCTATAAATGTGGTAAAAAGAGTCTCAAATATCTGGTCTTACTCAAATCCTTTCAGGAATACAATTTCTCACCTGGGCTGCAGATTTCTGGTGTGGTCTACATCCCTTTGATATTCCACTGAAGCTGATGTTTTAGTTCCTTTTGTCCTTCATGCAATTCATCATTAACGTGTTCCCAGTTGACTGAAGCTTTCCTGTTCTCTCTTTCCATGGAAATTGTCTTATGTACGATAACCAAGATGCTGATGTCCGCCTCAGTCTGCCTAGCCATTCCTGAATGGGACTGTTGCTACTGGACTGAAAGGCTGTCCAGAGACTTCATTCTTTCTCTTTCTGGGAGGACAGGAAATTCTGGAAGCAGTGAGGAAACTGCTACAGGCATACAGCTCTTTCCTAAAATTCTGGGCTGATACAGCCAAGGTAGCCTAATCACATACTTAGTATCCAACTTTTTCATGTTAACTAAGGAGCATTAGGTTGTGTAGAAAATTCATGGCTTTCTGGCCCTATGACAGCTTTTCTTCTGACTTTACGGCTGCTTTTCATCCTCCATTTCCAGGATATTCAAGAGATGTTAATCATTAAAAAGCTGTAGTTTAACTCATTATGGGATTTTTGATATGATCCCATGCCCCACTTTTTGCTTCCTTGTGCCATGTGTCTCATTTTTAATATATGCATATTTGGTGGTGGCAGCCATTGTGAAAACAGATTGAAGTTATTTTTGATTCATTTTGTCCTTCTGGAAGCACTGCAACTGAGTGAAGCTTTCTGGCCTTTTCCTCATAAAGATAACATGTTTATATTCATTTAGTGCAATTTTAAATAAAATATAGCATTCAGAGGTACAACATCTTAATGGCAGTTGTATGCAAAAGGGTTGACATGCATGTTCTAGAGAAAATAAAATAACTCAGTTATGTAATAATAATTTAGACGTGTACAAGTTTACAAAAATCTTAGTAATGACTGAACCTTCTACAACTTCAGGAAAAACGTGTAAACAGTACATTTCTAAATCTAGTAAAACATTATTGTCAGTGGAAAAATGAGAACTCTTAATACAAACACAGAATCCTGAATTTTGAGAGCCAAATTTTTTTTAGTAGCTGTCCTTTACTTTGGTATGTCTTTCTTGTTCAATTCACACTCATTTACATCTTTATTGTTATTCTTTGTCTCAGATTTCACTCCTTCGCTTATCCAAACTTTTCTTTAGCCTGTGTTCTCTTATCGTTATTTTACCCTCAGTCTTTCAATAAGCAGATACCATGATAATTCCAAAATTCACAACACTATGGGGTAAATGCAGTGTGCATCCAATACCATGCATGGAAAGATGGTCATGGAGAAAGTAGGTGCTGCCCATGGAGGCACTTTTCAGTTCTACCCATGAAGCAGCAGTTGGGTCAAGGCCTCTTACTTTCTGTTTCCATGCTAGTCATTGCTCAAGGCACAATGGTGATATTAGTCAGGCAGGGATGACTGACCCAAAGAATTAACTAATTTCAAAAGCAACCCAGAATCAGGTCTAGAGAAAGTCTTACCATTGGTTTCTACCGTTAGTTGTTAATGAGAAGTATAATGCAGTGTCAACTTTAAAGCTATAACACAGCATTTTCTGGTCAATTCCAATATGAATAGAATGCTTTTTCACTTTTCCTTGCGATGTTTTCTGGTCAAACACAGCACAATGAAAGCACTCTTCTGTAACATTTGTGATCTTATAGCATATAATATAAATAGTCACTGATGTGCATATTTTTATATCGATACTTAATTTCAGAGGCTGTGGGAAAATGTGGTCGCCCACCCGTTATTGATGGAGGAGATATCTTGGTCTTTCCAAAGGAAGAATATGTATCAGGTTCAAGACTGGAATACAAATGCCAACGTTTTCGTAGAATGCAGGGTTCCGCAATTGTCATCTGTGAGTCTGGCCAATGGACAGACCCACCAGTTTGCTTAGGTAGGTACAAATAATCCATGATACTAAAAAGAATTGTCATAACTTATACAGTTGTGATATTTTTCATATTATGGCTCAAGTCAGAAATCAATTACACTGATGTAGTACCAGAGTAATTCCAACAACGTAAATGAAGTTATTCCTGATTTGCACCAGATATGTGCAAGGAAATCTCACGTTCTTTATTAGGAAATTAGTGTAGATATTCCAAAACGAAAAGATTAGAAAATGGCAAGCGTCCATACCACGATAGGTATTTAGAATACTCTGCCAAAATATATCTTAGTTAGAATCTGAAACAGCATTCAAAAGAAGTGAAAAGATATATTCAAATATACTACGAGTAGAAAAGATTTCAAATACGGCAGATGCTGTGAAATACAATTCAACAAGATATGGAAAAGCATGAGGAATATCAGTCATAGTTTTTAAGTACTAGGTGTAGTCAGGATGCTGGCATGACCAGCAGGTGAATCTGTTTTTGCACAGGGACAACTGTAATTGGCAGAAAACCTACGTAGTCAGCTCAACACCACCCTTCGTCCAACCTCCTCATGCTTAGAGTGAGGGGTAAGGAGTGGCTGGAATAGATGGTGATACAGCGATCCCCAATGGTGTGTGTGTGCGTGTGGTGGTGGTGGTGGGGTTGAATTTACAAGGAACTGATCATGTAGCAGGCCTGTGTATTCTGGACCTGCCTTCACAGCTCATGACTAGTCTGTCATGTGCCTTTTCTCTTGTGCTGTATCAACTACCCAAAGTTGGAGAGGGACGACAATAGGGAGACAGATAAGTGAATGTACATGATCGAATAGGCCAGATATGTACAAGGAATAAAAAATGAATATAAAATACACAACTCCAGTTTTTGCTGCCAGCCCCATTAAGTGATCGTAATCAGCTCCAGAAGATTGGCTGCCAGTGTTTCAACTTTCTGTTTGTGCTCTTGGTAGCCTTCTCCAAGTATGCTAATGTGTTGGCCAGCTATGCCTAGGTTCTGATCCACTTGCATAAGCTGAATGGCACAAAGAGGTTATATGGTAAAATAGATTCTAATGCTATCTCTCTCTGTTCAGTCTCCTCTCTGTGCCTTTCCACAGTATGCTTCCAGTTAATATGAAAGCCTTCTTCTCTAGAGCATCTTCTTGCTCTCTCAACCTTACCATCTCTTGTTTTCATTTCAAATGTTCCCTAAAAATATTGCCCTGCTTTATTTAGCTGTGTAAAACAGGAAGGCACTGGGTCTGTCTCAATAAAATTAGTGAATCAAATGTTCAGTGAGACAGTCACATGTGCACACTGAAATATGTTTTTTTGTTTCTAGAGCCATGTATAACATCCCCAGAAGAAATGGCAAAACGCAATATTCATCTGAAATGGACCTCAGAAACAAAAATTTATATGCAAAGTGGAGACTTGGTTGAACTTGAGTGTAATAATGGATATGTGAGGGATCCAACATCTTCTGCATTTAGAGTAGAGTGTGTTCAAGGAAAACTGGAATATCCTAAGTGTAAGAGAAGAGGTAAGTAAGCTACAATATCAGAGAATCATTTGACTGAAAGATTTCTTCATTTTATTCTGGAATTCTCAGTTTAAAAATAAAATTGCATCATTGTGTCAGATGCAAGAGAAACACGTGAAAAAGCAAAGCTCCTGTGCCTGATCGCCTGCTATCTAAATAGAACAGAGAAAGTCAAAGAGATGAAGCTATCATGCAAAACAATCCCTTTACTACCTGAATTGATATGATTGCCTTCTGACATCTGGTCCTCTTTATATTACCAGTAAAGTAGAATAATTTTGTAAATTTTCTTGTCTAACCTAAATTCTGTGGATGATCCAAATCCTCCTTGAGGCTGCTGATTTCCACTCTCATATACATTAATTTGTTTGCCCTCTGAAGCTGATATTTTAGCTCCTTCAGTCCTTATTGGAGCTTATCACTGTTAAGAAAATTCTTGTCGGGAAATCTTTCCTGATCTTGAGTTCCTGTGAAACCCTCTATCCATGAGGAGCAGTTTGCTTGTCACGTACTTTATCTTCCTGGCCTTTCTTCACTGTGAAGACTAGAGACTTCACTAGACTTCACTAGAGACTTTCTTGTTCCTGCCCCAACAAATGTTTATCTCAGATGGCAAGTCCTGTCTCATACCTTTTTTTGGTAACTACCAGCTTTTTCTTTAATTTCTATCTTGAAGTCTCTACCTCCATTTTCAGATCGTTTGAACTTCTTTGTCCATCTTTGCTGTTCCCCATCTTGGCTGGAGTGGTTAGCCATTATTCAGGGTCTTCAATCTTGATTTTTTTATTACGAAGAAAAATTGGGAATAGAGTTGGGTTTACTATGAAGCAGCTTTTTTCAATTACAAAGAATGTACACCAAGTCTTGTTTCTCTGAATGCGGAATGAACAAACAATGGGCAGAACCATCTCTGCTCAGAAGTCTAAGTCTGCCTTCACATTCTGCACGTTGTCCAGAAAATAATCTCACTTCTTTTCCTCAGGGCCAAAGGTCTTCTCTTGCTATTCACTGGATTTCTGGTAGCTTGTGACTCAGTCACAGGTAGCTGCACCAATTTATCCCTAGCTCCTGTGTTGATCCATGCCTAAGGACCAGGGCTGTACAATAGTCTTGAAGGTGTGCTTGTGTGAGACACAGCTGGGCTTGGCTTCTGAATTGCCTTTTCCTGGGCACTGCACCATTAACTCCACTTCCAATATTCCCTCCAATTTTTCCATTCATGTGTGGATAATTTTCCATCGATGTCCAGATTGTTATGTACACTGAGGCATGTGCACTTGGTGTGCACTACCAGTCAAAACAACTAACGGTCTGTGGACACCCTGCTAATCAGCCATCGTCTTTTGAATCTCTCAGGAGTGGCCGCACAAGCATACAGTGTACTTGGAACATTGGTCACAGCTAATAGCCTAAGTGCCATCTGCCATGAGGGGCTAGCTCATTTCCAGGGATAGCCCTTGAAAGCTGAGCTGATCAGATCTGGACCAGTGAGATCTGAAGGAGTGGGTCTGTCTCAGCAAAGTCCTCACCTAATAAATTATTGTGTTACTCTTTAAAGTGCTTTATGACTGCTTTTTTTGTTTTGTTAGAATACAGACTAAGATAGCTCCCTCTCTGTTACTATTGGACCGGTCAGAGTAATACAAGGCCACAGTACAGGTCCTGGTTATCTTGAACTCAAAGCCTAGGCAACACCTTGTATCGACTGAATAATGCAGAGAGGCCGAACTATAAAATAGAATGACTTGTAGGGGGTCTCCCTGTGCTCATCTGGGTCCAACCGTGGTCAAATTGTTCTTTTACGCACTACAGCTATGTCTACACTACAGAGTTTTGCAGACAAAATTGAGGTTTCATAGACAAAAGTCCTGGTGTGTTTACACACAAAAAGCATTTTGTAGACAGAAACTGTCAACAAAAAAGCTGTGTAGACGTTCTGGGGTGGGGCGAGGGCTCTTTTGCGGCATGAGCTGATCAAAAATTGATCCGCTTTCATGTGTAGACAGGATCTGTTGACACAAATTTTGTTGGAATATCTTTTCTGACATTAACTTCTCTCGAGAGATGCTTCTAGTGTAGATTACTGTTGTTTTGAAAGCTTCCATCAGTTGGATTTCCTCTTGTTCTTCTCCTAACAGTGTCCCAACCGGGGCTCCACCACACGTGCACTTGCCTCTCTTGCTCCTTTGATCAGAGAGCTCACATAATCGTGTCTGTTCAGCATAAATGTAGATCCTGTGCAGTCCCATGTTAACTAGCACTGTATGAGCTAATTGCCCTCAGTTCCTTCTCATGAAGCACGAAGCACCTTTCCACATGTAGAGTAATCCATTGGCTGATTATGACTTAAGTTTGGGCCCATTTACATTAGTCCAATTGTTGGCAGCATGATCCAAATCAGGGGTTAAGAAATTGCAAATGGCTTCTCACTTCCATATTCACACAGGTTATTTGCATACTCTCAGCAGAAAACAAGCAGTTTCGATGTAGTTCTGCCAGCAAAACCCCCCTCTGTCACCAAGTCCCTTGTCTCTGATATTTTTCAGGGATAAGGAGCTGGCAACAGAGGGGTTTTTGTCAATAAGACCACGTCTATGTCTGCTGAAAATATGCAAATGAACTTTGTGAATGTGCAAATGAGTGACTATTTGCATTTTTATGAACCTTCTTTTGCATCATGGTGCCAGCAGCCAGTCTGAATCTAGATGCAGCCTTGCTGAGTGACACAAAAAGGCAGATTTTTAAATCAGATCTGACTGACTATTGATTCACCTAGTCCCTGTCTCTTCTCTGCCCCTGCCCATAGTGACACCCCAGTTATTTCAAAAGCCTTCTTCTTCACTTACTTCCCATCTTCCCTTTTCTCATCACATATTTTGCAAGAATATTTCCCTGTTTTTGTTGGCTAAATAAATCATTAGGATCCAGGGTATGTCTCGGTGTAGTTAGTGATCAAATTGCAAATGATATGTCCATATACATGTACTAAAATTCTACATTTCTCTTTCCAGAATTATGCATCACTGCCCCAGAAGAAATGGAGAAAAACAATATTGGTCTGAGATGGACCTCAAAAACAAGAATGCAGTTAGAAAGCGGAGAGTTTGTTGAATTTGAGTGTAAAAATGGATATGTGAGGAATCCAACATCTTCTGCATTTAGAGTCCAGTGTGTGGAAGGGAAATTGGAATATCCTAATTGCAAGAGAGTAGGTAAACAGGTTCTATCTCAATGCAGTTATATTTCCAATTATACATCCATATGGACATGCTACAATTATACATGTCTCTTTCCAGAATTATGCGTCACTTCCCCAGAAGAAATGGAGAAAAACAATATCGGTCTGAAATGGACCTCAAAAACAATAATGCAATTAGAAAGCAGTGAGTTTGTTGAATTTGAGTGTAAAAATGGATATGTGAGGAATCCAACATCTTCTGCATTTAGAGTACAGTGTGTGGAAGGACATTTGGAATATCCTAATTGCAAGAGACCAGGTAAGCAATCACCAATATCTGGTGAATCACTGGGCCAAAAATATTTCTTAATTTTTATGGAGGAACTTCAGGTTTAAGAACTACAAAACCACCATTGTGATGGGTGCCATACCAACTTGCCGAAAATCCTTTTTCCTGACCTAAACTACTTGCAATCTAAATAGGGAAGACAAAGACTGTGTCTAGATTAGCACCCCCACCTTTTGAAAGGAAGATGCTGATGAGACACTTCAGGATATGCTAATGAGGCGCTGCAATGAATATGGTGATAGTTGTGGCACTTTGAAAGTGCTGCTTTTGATCGTGTGTGGCTTGTCTACATGGGGTCCTTTTTGAAAGGATCCTGCACACTTCAAAATCCCCTTACTCCTAGAACCAATCTTACCAAGAATTGAGAGAAGGAAATGGTGCTCCTGACAGAGCTGTTCAACACCCTATCTGAAAAAAAAAAAGTAAACAGTGACTTGGCAAAATTTGCAGATGGTACAGTATTTATTTTCAATAGTGAAGTACAACTAAGACTGCAAAGGCATTTTACTAAAGTTGGGTGACTGGACATCTTCCATTCCAATTTCATTTGCCTATCTTTGACTTACCACGTTTGGCCTGAGTATTCAGCCAATAGTTAAAATATTCTGTCTTATTTTTCTGTGAGATGGAAAAAATGGAGTTAAAAACCAGGTGTTTTCAAGACACAAACCAGGTGGGGGGCAGGTGATCCAGGAGAGGCTTGGCCCTTCCCAGCCTCCCCTGTGCCCCCCACACACATGGAGCTCACAGTGGTGTCCACAGGACTGGGTGCTGCCTCACGCCTGCTGTCATGCCTACATGCCAGGACCGCCATTCTTGGTATGTCTGGGGTCAGGCCAGCTCCCTTCTGGCGATCTGCCTTACAGGCATGGCAGGTTCTGGCAGCTCCCCCTGCCACAGCCCTGGGGTCTGTGGGTCATCCAGCCTCCATTGAGTCTGTAGCATGCTGTCACCCATGCCTAGGGGCTGCCTGCAGGGACCAGGTGGGACACTGTACCTTGCCTGTGGTTCCATGTGCTTGTACCACAGCATGAGGTCCCACCTGAGCTAGCCTGGTGATGCTTGAAGAACACCCTATCTGTGCCCACCTTCCATGCCCCAGGGTGTGTGGTGCACTGGGTACTTACTAGAGGAACCTCACCCAGCTCTGAAGACAGGTGATGGCCTGTCTGGTGGAGACCAACTGCAGGGTGATGATGAGGGTGCCGCTGCTTGCCTCAGACCCCATCTTTGTCTCTGGTTCCTGCAGGGCTTGGGTCCCAGGGTGCTGCTCCTCCTCCTCGGGCTCTGGCTGCAGGGTAGGCCTTCTGTTTTGTAATATTTGTGATCTTATGGCATTTATTATAAATAGTCACTGATGTACATATTTTTGTATCTCTACTTAATTTCAGAGGCTGCTGGAAAATGTGGTCGCCCACCTGTTATTGATGGAGGAGATATCTTGGTCTTTCCAAAGGAAGAATATGTGTCAGGTTCAAGACTGGAATACAAATGCCAACATTTTCATAGAATGCAGGGTTCCGCAATTGTCATCTGTGAATCTGGCCAATGGACAGACCCGCCAGTTTGCTTAGGTAGGTACAAATAATCCATGATACTAAAAAGAATTGTCATAAGTTATACAGTTGTGATATTTTTCATATTATGGCTCAAGTCAGAAATCAGCTACACTGTTGTAATATCAGAATAATTCCATCAGTATAAATGAAGTTATTCCTGATTTGCACCAGATATGTGGAAGGAAATCTCACATTCTTTATGAGAAAATCAGTGCAGATATTTCAAAAAGAAAATATTGGAAAATGGCAAATGTCCATACCATGACAGCTATTTAGAATACTCTGCCAAAATATATCTTAGTTAGAATCTGAAACAGCATTCAAAAGAAGTGAAAAGATATATTCAAATATACTACAAGTAGAAAAGATTTCAAATATGGCAGATGCTGTGAAATACAATTCAACAGGGTATGGAAAAGCATGAGGAATATCAGTCATAGCTTTTAAGTAGTAGGTGTAATCATGATGCTGGCATGACCAGCTTGTGATTCTGTTTTTGCACAGGGACAACTTTAATTGGCATAAAACCTACGTAGTCTTCTCGACACCACCCTTTGTCCAACCTCCTCATGCTCAGAGTGAGGAATAAGGGGTGGCTGGAGTGCATGGTGATACAGTGATCCCCAATGGTGTGTGTGCATGCATGTGTGTGAGGGGAGGTGGGGGTTCAATTTACAATGAACTGATTATGTAGCAGGCCTGTGTATTCTGGACGTGGCTTCATAGCTCACTACTAGTCTGTCATGTGCCTTTTCACTTGTGCCCTATCAACCACCCAAGCGCTGGGGAGGGACAACAATAGGGAGACTCATCTGTGAGATTTACATGATCGAATAGGCCAGATATGCACAAGGAATAAAAAATGAATGTAAACTACCCAACTCCAGTTATGAGAATTGAGTAGCTGCAATTGTTCTTTAAATCAATGTTTGCTGTCAGCCCCCACAGTGGGAGGTTGATGGAAGAAACTCTCTCAGACACTTTTCTTACTCCTCATGGCTGTGAGGAGTACTGGGGGTTGACGGTGGTGCCGTGATCAGTCAGTTAGAATGGCTCCGTTAAATGCTCTTAATCAAACCCCAGAAGATTGACTGCCAGTGTGTCAGCTTTCTGGCCATGCCTTTGGTAGCCTTCTCCAAGTATGCTAATCTCTTGGCCTGCTATGCCTGAGTTCTGATCCACTTGTGTCAGCTGAATGGCACAAAGAGGCCATATGAGCCGTGTCTACACGTGCACACTACTTCGAAGTTAACATCGACGTTAGGCGGCGAGACGTCGAAGCCGCTAACCCCATGAGGGGATAGGAATAGCGCCCTACTTCGACATTCAACGTCGAAGTAGGGACCGTGTAGTCGTTGTGTGTCCCGCAACATCGAAATTGCGGGGTCCGCCATGGCGGCCATCAGCTGAGGGGTTGAGAGACGCCCTCTCTCCAGCCCCTGCGGGGCTCTATGGTCATCGTGTGTAGCAGCCCTTAGCCCAGGGCTTCTGGCTGCTGCTGCCGCAGCTGGGGATCCATGCTGCATGCACAGGGTCTGCAACCAGTTGTCGGCTCTGTGGATCTTGTGTTGTTTAGTGCAACTGTGTCTGGTAAGGGCCCTTTAAGGGAGCGGCTTGCTGTTGAGTCCGCCCTGTGACCCTGTCTGCAGCTGTGCCTGGCACCCTTATTTCGATGTGTGCTACTTTGGCATGTAGACGTTCCCTCGCTGCGCCTATTTTGATGTTGCCAGCCCTGGAGGACGTGTAGACGTTATTCATCGAAATAGCCTATTTCAATGTCACTATATCGAAATAAGCTACTTCGAAGTAGGCTTCACATGTAGACGTATGGTAAAATAGATTCTAAGGCCATCTGTCTCTCTGTTCAGTCTCCTCTCTGTGCCTTTCCACAGTATGCTTCCAGTTAATATGAAAGCCTTCTTCTCTAGAACATCTTCTTGCTCTCTCAACCTAACCATCTCTCATTTGCATTTCAAATGTATCCTAAAAATATTGCCCTGCTTTATTTAGCTATGTAGAACATGAAGGCACCGGGTCTGTCTCAATACAATTAGTGAGTCAAATGATCAGTGAGAGACTCACATGTGTGTGCTGAAACTATGTTTTTTTGTTTCTAGAGCCATGTATAACATCCCCAGAAGAAATGGCAAAACGCAATATTCATCTGAAATGGACCTCAAAGACAAAAATATATGTGCAAGGTGGAGACTTGGTTGAACTTGAGTGTAATAATGGATATGTGAGGGATCCAACATCTTCTGCATTTAGAGTAGAGTGTGTTCAAGGGAAACTGGAATATCCTAAGTGTAAGAAAAGAGGTAAATAAGCTGCAATATCAGAGAATGATCTGACTGAAAGATTTCTTTATTTTATTCTGGAATTCTCAGTTTAAAAATAAAATGGCATCATTGTGTCAGATCTTATCTAAATTCTGTGGATGATCCAATTCCTCCTTGAGGCCACTGATTTCCACTCTCATGTACATTAATTTGTTTGCTCTCTGAAGCTGATATTTTAGCTCCTTTTTGAAAGCTGAGCTGACCAGATCTGGACCAGCTAATAGCCGAAGTGCCATCTGCCATGAGGGGCTAGCTCATTTCCAGGGATAGCCCCTTGAAAGCTGAGCTGATCAGATCTGGACCAGTGAGATCTGAAGAAGTGGGTCTGTCGCACCAAAGCTCCTCACCTAATAAATTATTGTGTTGCTCTTTAAAGTGCTAGATGACTGCTTTTGTTAGAATACAGTTTTGTTAGAATACAGACTAAGATAGCTCCCTCTCTGTTACTATTGGACCAGTCAGAATAATACAAACTCACAGTACAGGTCCCCGTATCCTTGATGCTTGCAGGACACGCCATCTTTGCCCACCTCCCATGTCCTAGGGTGTGTGATACACTGTGTACTTACCAGAGGAAACTTACCCAGCTCTGAAGACAGGTGGTGGCCTGTCTGGCCTGTCTGGTGAAGACCAACTGTAGGGTCATGATGAGGGTGCTGCTGCTTGCCTCAGACCTCATCTCTGTCTCTAGGTCTGGCAGGGGCTGGGTCCCAGGGTGTTGATGGGCATATGTGGAGAAGAAGTATTGTGTGCAGTGGAGGCAGGTGGTGGGTTCTGTCCCAGCTCTCCAGCTGTCATTGTGGGCTCTGGGGTTGAGGAGGGTCTTCTCTTCACTCCATGGGTACAACAGGGTCTGTACCTTGGTGCTGGTCCAGGAGCAAGCCCACCTCTTTTAGCCCTGTGGCAGGTCCTAGGACCCTCCAGTTAGTCCCTTAGGGCCCAGGGGAATTGTGTGGCATCTGCTGCTCAGCCAAGCTGCTGGCTGGCGTGGCTATAGGCATGTTGGAGGGAACCACGTGGCACTGTTTCTGCAATACTCACCTTCCTGCCACAAGGTTTCTCCGGCTCCCTGCGGCTTTCAGAAAGCCCAGAGGCAGGAACCATAGAGCATTGATGGCTGTGGACAAGGAATCCTCTAGAGCACCTGTATGGCAGCCTGGAGGCCTTTTCTGTTGACAGAAGACCTCCTAGAGGCTGGGTCGACATGGACCCATCTCCCGGCAGCTCCATGCTAATAATCAGCTTTGAAATTGCAAATGGCTGCTGATTATCATAGTCCCTTGGCTCATTAGCATTGCCGAGTGAGAGCTCGCTCTCGGCAGAGGGAAGTGCCAGTGGTGAAGAGGCTGTGTGGACGTGCCCCTGCCAGCAAAAAGCCCCTCTGTCACCAGCCCCTTATGCCTGGAAATTCAGAAGGGCTTTTTGAGAGCAGGGACACATCCGCACGGCCTCTTCACCGCCAGCGTCCCCCTCTGCTGAGAGCGAGCTCTTGAGCAGCTATACTGATGAGCCACGGGACCATGCTAATGAGCAGCCATTTGCAATTTCGAGGCTGCTCATTAGCATGGAGATGCTGGGAGAGCGGTTCCATGTAGATGCAGCCAGAATGTCCAGACAGGCTTTATATCAGCAGATCTCTGTCACAGAGATGATCTGCCTTGTGGGGAGTGGGATAACACTGTCGTCAAAACTGCCACATTCTGGTGATTTACCTTTGACAGGACACCTTGGGAATGTAAACACTGAGTGGGTTTTGCTGATAAACTGCCAGTTTTATCGACCAACCCCTCTAGTGTAGACATAGCCTCAGAGTAGATGGAAGTTTGGTATAAAGCTTTCTCAAACTGTTGTCATTCTGCTGAGACAGTCATCCAGGGGCCTAATTATGCAGTGTATATGCTCTGTATGAGCACATGAATCCAAATAATAGCAACTTTACAGGAAACTGTAGAGTTTTTCCATAATGAAACATATGCATAAGGCTGGTGTGTTGACACTGGGCAGGGGACAGACAGGAGGAAGGCTGTGTCTACACTTGCATTCCTCTTTTGAAAGAGGCATGCAAATGAGGTAAATTAAAAATGCAAATGTGGCGCAAATTTGCATATCTGACAACTCATTCGCATATTCTAATTTCAAAAGAGCTTCTTCTGAAAGAAGAAAGCCAGTGTAGATGCTGCTTTTTTGAAAGTAAACCCATCTTTGAAAGAATCCTTCTTCCATTTATTTCATGCTCTTTTGAAATTAGGATATGCAAATGATATGCCAAATATGCAAAGTTCTACCTCACCTGCATTTTCAATTTGCCTCATTTGCATGCATCTTTCGAAAGGGGAATGCAAGTGTAGATGCACCTGAAGTGTTAGGTACTCTGGAATAGGATTATTTTGACATGACTGTGCACACTGTGGTGTGGATGCCAGAGCCCTATGTTAAAGCATAAATCATAAATTCCTTAAACTAGCTCAATTGATTCAAGTCTCTCTATCCCCAGGCTGTACAAACTTCCTGTAGGTTAGTAACACGCTTACTGGCTGTGTCTACACTTGTCAAAAACTTCGAAATGGCCATTGAAATGGCCATTTTGGAGTTTACTAATGAAGCGCTGAAATACATATTCAGCACCTCATTAGCATGCGGGTGGCCGCGGCATTTCGACACTGACATGGCTCGCCGCCACGTGACTCGTCTAGATGGGGCTCCTTTTCGAAAGGACCCCGTCTACTTCGAAGTCTCCTTATTCCCATCTGCTCATAGGAATAAGGGGACTTTGAAGTCGCAGAAGTCCTTTTGAAAAGGAGCCCTGTCTGGATGAGCTGCGCGGCGGCGAGCTGCATCAATTTCGAAGTGCCGTGGCCACCCACATGCTAATGAGATGCTGAATATGTATTTCAGTGCTTCATTAGTAAACTTCGAAATGGCCATTTGCATGGCCATTCCGAAGTTCTTGGCGAGTGTAGACATAGCCACTGTGAGCTATCAAAACCCAGTTGATGGAAAGATTCATTTTGTTTTATCTTGCATCATTCTGCAGGTTGAACTTCTCTAGTCCAGCACCATGGTACCTCACCAGTGCTGAACAAGAGAATTTGCTGGACCACAGGAAGTCAATATTGTTGAGCAGCATTGCCAACATTTCCACTGCTTGCTGGGCTCTTAGAAGACATTTAGGGTAAATTCCAGAATGCTGAGAGCCAAGACTGGTGGCTGGAAACAAACTTTATAGGATCACAGGAAACTTGGTCACTCACATGATAAGTGGTTGTGTGCCTAACTAAAATTATGTTGGATTATGGATGTTGCCAGACAAAAGAGTTCCAGACAAGAGAGGTTCAGCTTGTAATTATTCTGCTTTCTGCTATAAAAGACGTATAACTGCTACTTTTCCTCCTTCAATAGGATTACTCCTATATTATTATGGCAATTCTTACACCACAAGTGTACTACTTTGTAGCACGGGGGAGAGAAGGAAATGATTCATGCATGGCAATGAAGAGGGCAGGCTGAAAGAAATTGATTAAAGTCATAGGTTGAAACAGGCTGAAAATCCCTGTTTCAAAAAATTCCACAAGGTTTCAATTCTAGTAGCTACAGCAAGGATCTTGTTAAAACACAATAATGTATATGAAATTATAATGTGAATGTTTTTCTATGCTGGTTTAGGTTAATTTTGTGTAAAATAATAGTTTTAAATTGGAACAGTTTCTGAATCACAGCAGCTCAGGCGTAACAGTAATTATATTTGTTCTGTTTAGTTTCCAAAGATGGCTAACCTTACCCATTGTGAATTTGCAGGAGGTACGCTGAAATCAGTGCCCTGATTCCGTGAGAAATCCATAAGTGATTTGCATGTGTTGTTTGTATCAAAAAATCAGTATGTTCTGAATTAATTTTCTGGTGTTTGTTCTTTCTCGGACAGGAGGGTGAATAAAAAGAAACATCAAGCAAATAATCTTAACCCAGATCAGAGAATCAGAATCCATCTAGCAATTAAATATAATGTTCATGCAGTATGTCTTTGAAAGTATTTGAACACGAGTGTCTGAACTGTCCTTTCTAGACAATCGCTTCTCATTCTGTATGTGTGAAACTGATAGTTCCTTCCTAAGTGGAGCACTTTGCATTTGTCTTTATTGAACTTCATCCTGTTTACCTCAGACTATTTCTCCAATTTGTCCAGATCCTTTTGAATTTGACCCTATCCTCCAAAGCAATTGCAACCCCTCCTAGCTTGGTATCATCTACAAGCTTAATAAGCTTCCTTTCTATGCCAATATCTAACTTGTTGTTGAAGATATTGAATAGAACTGGTCCCAGAAGAGACCCCTGCAGAACTCCTTGTTTTACCTTTCCAGCAGGATTGAGAACCATTAATAACTACTCTCTGAGTACAGTTATCCAGCCAATTTTGCACTCACCGAAAAGTAGCCCTATTTAAGTGGCATTTGCCTAGTTTATTGATAAGAATATCATGTGAGACAGGCTCACATGCCTTACTAAAATCTAGGGATACCACATCCACCACTTCTCCCTTATCCACAAGGCTCAGTATCCTATCGAAGAAAGCTATCAGATTGGAAGCTCCTGGAAGTCTCACAATGAATCTTTAGTCTGGGAGGTTTATAGCTCAATTGCCACATAAGGAGGTTTGTTTATAGACTGAGGACTTTTAATGTTCTGACCATCAGGATTGGTCATGGTTCTGCCACATGTTTTCATCCACGGAATCAAACTGTTATCCAAACATTTAACACAGTTGTAGAGAAAATACCGAAAATTCTAATATTAAGGATTTGTAAGTTTCATTTAGTAACTTTTTTCAAAAATCTATTTTGGTCCTGTTTTTATGAACAAATCCAACATTTTAGGATTTGTTAAAAACTTGAGACAAAGATGGAAGCTTACAGCTAACAAATAGGAGGATTTAATAATTCAATAATTTAATAATAACAAATTATGAGGATTCTAACCAATAGCCACAGTCTACACCGCAGGAATACCAGTCCTGGGACTTCTCCTTGCAACAAAGCCTGCTGCCAGCTTTGTCCACGTATCTATTCTGGTGATACCATCACTGGAGCAAACCAGGTTACTCACAAAATCGTGGGCACATTCTCATACTCCTCAACTAACGTTATATATGCTATCATGTGCCAACAATGCCCAGATGCTTTGTATGTTGGAGAGACTTCAGACTCTGTCAGACAAAGAGTTAATGGGCACAAAACAGACATCAAAACATTCCTGATCCACAAACCGGTTAGTCTACATTTTAATGGAGCGGGCCATTCTGTTAATGACTTAAAAGTCTGTGTTTTATTGAAGAAGAATTTCCAGTCTGCTTTACAAAGAGAAACTGCTGAACTCTCTTTCATATTCAAATTCAACACATTCACACATGGTTTGAACCGGGATGCAAACTTTCTGGGACATTATAGGGGCTCTTTGGAACACTTGGCTTAATCTAATTCTTGACCTCCCCACTCCCCCCTGCTCCTCTGCTCTCTGATTTGCTCACCTTGATAATTTTTTTTCTGATTTGTCAACTTTGATTACTGTTTTGGTTCTCTATGCCTTAAATATTGAGTCTGCTCTGGTATGGCTATGGTCTGAAGAAGTGGGTCTGTCCCACGATAGCTCACCTAATAAATAATTTTGTTAGTCTTTAAAGTGCTACTTGACTGCTTTTTTGTTTTGATACTATATAGACTAACACGGCTCCTTCTCTGTCACTAGCTAACAAATAGGACTGTGATGCATCGACTTGATATTAGGTGAATAATTTGCCTATGCTTACCTTTCATTGTAAGCAACAAAATGGAAATTAGACAAACTGAAGAAGCAATGAGTGTATCAGACACCATGTAAGGCAGAATGACAAATTAAAAAAGTGATAGTGAACACTTATGGGCTTCTGTGTGTATTATCCACATTCCAGAGCAGGGGCAAACACAAATAAGCACATTCCTTTACTCGAGGAGATGAGAAAAATCCCAACCATTTTCCCCAAAATTGTGTGACGCCCGCAAATGTTCACATTATTGCCAGAGTTAGTGACTGCCACTCTCCCACCGTTAGTGGATTTTCTGCCTTTATCTTAAATACCTGGACTTGTTATTCAATGTCTGGGGCAAGTAATACACCTGCCAGTAGGGCTTCATTACAGCTTGGAATTGTGATGCTCCATTTGAATAGACATATTTGCCATAGCTGTATTCAGCTAGCACTGCACAGGCACTCCCTCAGCCGAGCTTCCCCAAGAACAGCTCTGCCATACCCCCAGCCACCTCTCCTGTAGCTTGCTTAAGCTATTGATGGTGTGGCTGCATCACACTCCTACTTTTAGGTTCTACACTGTGCAGTACTAATCATTGGGAGCTGGGCATCAAACATTCCATTCAAACATAGACATATCCTCAGAGTGCAGTTCACCAAAGCCAGCAAGTTGAGAAAGACAGATAGTGGGGAATGCAAAGGACAAAGTGTGCCCTAACCCTTGGTTTTGAGTGGGAGCTGGGCACCTTTCTGCATGCAGAATTCACAGTGGTGGACCCTCTTCTGGAATTAGGTGCTTATGCCACATCAGCCTTTTTTTCATTAAACTCTCACCATTATACTCTAGAGCATGTGCCCAAGAAGGTGACTTATCCCCATACCTTTATACGGAGTGGGGATGTAAAATAATGCCCCCCATCCCCTGCATTGATTGTCCGAACTACTAGGCAATGGCTTATTCTGGCATTGGGGTGGGAAATAGGTGGTTTGTGGTTCACCATTCCTGGTGCTTGGGAGCTGTGGGCAGTGGTGCAGGCTGGGCCTCCGCTTCCTGCAGCTCCCATTGCTCAGCTCCCCTGGGCCACTTGTTGTCCATCCCATTCTAATTTATGTTTTCTCAGACTGTCTTATTAAGCTGCTCTACTTTGTCCAACTAATTATTTATAAACGTAACTAAAATATTCATTAAAACTGGGACTCAAGACTCTCACAGATCAGGTAAATTCACAACCCTATTCCTTCCCTGTTCTATCCATTGGGTCATGCTCAATATCTCTGCAGCACCCTGGCTGTTTAATACAATGTGGACCAGCTTCAGAAGGCATGGCTGAATTTTAGTCACTGCCACTTAGCTTTTTTGATAAATGGTGTGGCTTTATGGAAATACTCCTTATAGTGCATCAGAATATTTTCATTTTTCCATTCTGTCAGAACTAAGAGGAGAATTTCAGTCTGGAACAATTTCACACAGTATTGGTGCTGCTCATGCTAAGGAAGATGATTGCTACTTGAAATCTATATGACTAGTTTTGATGTCAGTGGCATTCTCAGATCCTAGTATTTTCTGGGAATTTTGGCAATTGTGTTCTCTTTCTGAAACTGCCCCATACACTGTCAAGAGGAAGGGAGGGATGACTTCATCCTGTGAAGAAGGGGGAACTCTTATTTACCTAAAAGTAAAACACTAAAAAAGGGTATAAAGTAGATTATGATATAGAAATTGTTGAATTAGATTGAGAGAAATTATTACAAAAATTTAAATTTATGGTTGGAAGAAGCAGATAAAATCTAGATAAACAGTCTACAGCAAAACGAAAAATTCTCAAAACAAAATAGCTCATTTTTTGAGAAGCAACACTGCAGAATATTTGAATTTCATAAAAATCTACCTTATGATAATCTGGAGCACTCATTCTGGAGCTGTTAAACCAGCTCATGCTGGTGGAACTACATCATTTTGCAGCTATGAGACAATCAGCAGTGGCTACAAAACTTCTGTATGCAAAAGGCCAATTATTTTCTTCAAGATGTTTGCAGATGAACTCCTTAATTACTTGTTCCATTATCTTTCCTTGCACAGAAGTTAAACTGACTGGACTGTTATTTCCTGGGTTGTTCTTTTTCCTCTTTTGTAGATGAGCCATTGATCACTACTCATTGGGCATGACCATCTTGCCAGCTTTCTAACCACCTTACAGCCCATTTATCTAGCTCTTATTTCCTTAACCTGTGTGCAAGAATATTGTAGGAGACTGTATCAAAAACTTTGCTGAAGTTTAAGTAGATCAGATCCCTTGACTTTCCCATGTCCACAGAGCCAGTTAGCTTATAATGGAAGCTAATCAGATCTGTCAGGCTTGCCTTGCCCTTCATGAATCCATAACAAGTCTAATATTTTTATCCATAAAAAGTTGAAAACACTGAGTTAATGCCCTCTCCGAAAGAGCTCTGAGCATTCCCCAGTGTGCATGTACCTCTGGTAGAGAATCACTGTTCAAAACCTAGCCTGTTCCCACGAGCATTCCGTATGTTTGGCATTCAATCATCATAAGACTTCTTGGGGAAGACAGAAACAAAGAAGTCATTAAATACCTCTTCTGTTTCCAAGTCTCCTGATATTGTTTCTTCCTTCTCACTGAGCAGTGGGCCTACCCTGTCCTTCGTCTTCCTCCTATCATATTTACAGAATGGCTTCCTCTTGCCCTTTATGTCTCTAACTAGTTTGAGCTCATTTTGGGCATTTGCCTTTCTAATCTTGACCCTACATACTTGTCCTGTTTGCATATATTCATCCTTTGTAATTTGTCTTAGCTTCAACTTTTTATTTGACTCCTTTATGTTTTTGAGATCGTGCAAGATCTGCTGGTTAAGTCAAGGCGCTCTTTTGCCATACTTTCTGTCATTGCTACACAGAGGAATAGCCTACTTTTGGGCCCTTAATAATGGCCCTTTGATAAACTGCCAACTCTCTTCACTTGTTTTTGCTATTAGTCTTGCTTCTTGGTATCGAGGATGTGAGTGACGTAAGAATAAATTTGAATATTGATTAGGCTAAGTCAGTCACACCAGAGCAATGGACTGGACTAAAACTAAGTCCTTTCCAATGCTCCCAGGATTTTACCCCGCGACCCTGCTCGCCGTCTACGGTGGGTCTAGTCACAACGGGGTTTCAGGGTGTGTGAACTGCGCTGCTGCGGTGTGTTTACCCAAGGAAGAAATACAGACAAGGTGTCAGGTTCAAACAGGGAGAAAGGGTTTACTTTATAACACAAAAGTATGGATTATGGTAAGCTAAGTAGCACAAGATATGTGGACCCTTGTTTTTCTGAAATAAGCACAGGATTTGAATACTAATTGTCTTATAGCCTTAAACAATAGGTAACTGCTATAACAGCACTGCTATCTAACCCTTCAGCTACTTACTGCGCTTCCGGGCCGGGCCGTGCAGCCTTCGATGCGTGCTGTAAAATGGAAAGATTAACTTCAGAGCTGAATATTGTATTTATTTATTCCTGGATCTTCCTGAGGTTCACCAGGTCGCTCAACCCTTGGCCGACTACCGCGGGGAGCAGATCTTACTTAGAATAAGAATTTGCCTGCGCTAAGCTAGGTCAATTCTCTAGTTAAGTGGGTTGCCCTGCTGGCCAAGCAGGGGAGAGCCCAGTATATGTGGGGTTTCCTTCTGAGAGGTTATCCCCTTAGTTAAATAGTGGGGTTTTCCTAGTTAAAGGTTATCCCCTCAAAAAGGTACTGCCTATTTCGACCACCTTGTTATGCTAGCCCTTTATTGCAGACCTTCATTACCCTTAAAGGGTTACTAAGAACACCAGGGTTTTCCCTTTATAGGGTTATCCCTGACCGCTCTACCCTCCTAAATAGGGGGGAGCTTATAGCTCTGGATTATAATTATAAAGCAGTTTGCCTAACTATTCTTCTGTGTGCATGTAATAGTTTTAGGCTAGACCAATAGCATTGGCCTCCTGTGCCTTTACAAAGAGACAAGGGGTACAAAATATAAGACGTAGATCATGGACTTGGGGAAGTCCCAATCCACTCTCTGTTACAAAACTATATAAAAACATTAACTGCTCACCTAATTACTTATATTGACTTTAAACCCAGACCGCAAATACCTCCTTATTCCTGCTCTGTAATCCAGGCGCTGGGCCTGTAGTTCTCTTCGAGCTAGGAAGTTATGACCCTCACGGCGCGCTTGTACGGCAGCCGCGTCAGGTCAGATAGTAAAGGAGGAAGGAAGAAAAAGAGAACCAGGAGGAAAACCGGCTTGGTTAACAAAACCTCCTGTGTTTTTTCAGGAACGACCGTGATATTTCAGACACCGGCCCGAGCTAAGGTCGGTGACTGGAAGGGCAGGGTCGCTGCTGCGGTTTCCCCGTGCAGGGCACCGTTGTTTGGGCGGTGCGGTCTGCCGGGCAAACCCTCCGGATAAAAGAACCGGAGCCTTACTAATGATTTTTGCTCTGTATAGGCTGGAGCTCTTCTGGTCTTCTGGCTGGAACTCTTCTGTTCTTCGTCGGCCCACGGCGGCTAGCGAGCGATGACTGACACGCAGGTCAGCTTCGGCTCTTCCGCCAGCGATGTTCGGCTACAGGCTCAGTCCAGCTCTTAGCTCAGTCCTTCTCTGTAGTCTTCTTTCTTCTTCTTCTGCTCTCCTCCGAGGTCTGGTCCAGAATGCCCCAAGCAGGGCTGCTCTCCTGAATATATGCTGCCTGGGTGGACCTGTTTGACAACTTCTGCCTGCTAGGTCCTCCTCAGTGCCACAATGTATCAAAGGGGCATTTGACTACTACATATGTATAAGGATTCTAAATTAACCAATCAGTTTGAAACCTTTCAAACCATAACTTCATACATATTTATGGCCCGCCGAATATTAATTGCAACTGTCATTCTTTAACTGTCATTTTCCAGCGGCCATTTTGTGTATCTAAACACCATTTTAACAGTAAATATATTTTTCAATTTATCTAATTTTGATGTGGTTCATGAGGGAAATATGTCACCACTGCTGGTAAAGCAGATTATAAATTTTAAATGCTTAGCTTAAGGGCTGTTTGGTCAGGATGCAGGGCAACCACACAGACACCACGGCTCGTGGACAGGGACATATAAATCACCTCAGAAGAGGATTTTTCTACACTTGGGACCTTACCTACTAGTTCTCTGAGTTTACCAAAATCTGTCTTCCTGAAAACCATCATCTGCATTTTGCTGTTCTTTCTTTTACCTTCCCTTAGAATTATGACCTCTGTGATTATATGGTTACTTTCTCCCAAGCTGCCTTGCACTTTCAAATTTTCAACCAGAGTCTCCCTATTTGTTAATATTAAATCTAGAAGATACATCCAGGACATACCAGTCCACATGATCAGTTCACCATAGTAAAGAACTAGTAAAGAACCACAAAGAAGCAGCTTCAAAGCTAGTGATTGCGGCACAGCAGTGTACTCTAGACAGGATGGTGCAGAGCAGACTACATAAGTTTTATGCCAGCTGGAGTTCCCCTGGGCCGTGTCTACATGTGCCCCAAACTTCGAAATGGCCACGCAAATGGCCATTTCGAAGTTTACGAATGAAGCGCGGAAATGCATATTCAGCACTTCATTAGCATGCGGGTGGCAGCGGCGCTTCGAAATTGACGCTTCTTGCCACCACGCGGTGCGTCCCGACGGGGCTCCTTTTCGAAAGGACGCCGCCTACTTTGAAGTTCCCTTATTCCCACCAGCTCATGGGAATAAGGGGACTTCGAAGTAGGCGGCGTCCTTTCGAAAAGGAGCCCCGTCGGGACGCGCTGCGCGGCGGCAAGGAGTGTCAATTTCGAAGCGCCGCTGCCGCCCGCATGCTAATGAAGTGCTGAATATGCAGTTCCGCACTTCATTGGTAAACTTCAAAATGGCCATTTGCGTGGCCATTTCGAAGTTTGGGGCACGTGTAGACGTAGCCCTGGACAGAAGAAGAATCCACTGCTGTCTATAGCAGCATCATTTCTACTCCATTGTAATGGAGTTCTATAGATTTTAACTGAGATATTATTTGGGGGATGCATACATTCCAAATATTCATAATGATGTGTTTGCTGATCTTTTCTTTAAAAATTGTTCAGCGATATTTCTATAGAGAATATGAGTCTTCCCCTCACGTACTCTAGTGTGAAAGAAAAGTGCCTTCATGCAGACTGATGGATTTAATCTAGTATTATATCACTAGGTGTAACTTCAGAACAGTGCCCATAGAATGCAAAACAACACAGCTGTATAATTCATCAGTTTTTCATATCATAGGTATTAATACCAACCTAAGCAAACTGGTGGATCCGTCCATTGGCCAGACTCACAGTAAACATATTCAAATCCTTTCATTACATGATAACTTCCAGTGGTATTGCCATAATCAATAGCGGGGGGGGGGGCACACTTCCCAGTAGCTTCTAAATTAAGTGTAGCAATAGAGAATAGTTGCACCAGGGATTTTGAATAAGTGCTGTCTGATCGCAAACATTACACAACACTACTGTGAATGTGCTCTGATAGAATAGGAAAAATCTCAAGGGATATGTAGAAAATCCTCTTAATACTGGAACTGAACACAAAAAAAAAACCCTAAAAGGAACATGATATTTGCTTGTTAACAAGTGACAAGTAACAGCACCATCTCTGCTATAATCCCGCACCAAAGACTTGCACTTGGTAGGCGCAATTTCATTCCTTTAATTATTTTTAGTTTTATTCCTTCTTTCTTTCCTTTTATTGATAGCGCTTTAGATTTTGGATTATACCAGTGTGGCAAAGTGTGCTCTTTTGGCTTAGATCTGTGTCTTCACTTAACCTGGGAATGTGGCTGGTCCTTTGGCATTAGAAGAGCCTGTTGTGATATGGTGAGCTTGGTCTTCCTAACCTCCCATCTGTTTTAGAAGTGCTGTTGGTGGTGGCATAGGAAAGATACAATATCTAAGGGGGCTGCTTGCGTGACTTCTTGCTACCCAGAGCAGTGAATAGAAGGGCCCTTTTGACAGGCTTGATGCACCTCATAGTGGAGAGCCCTCGGTCTTGGACTATAAGTAGACCTGTCTCTAAGGAATTCACCATGATTTGAGTCTTTCAGCAGCGTCCCCAGAATTCCCCTGTATTACAGCCCAGCTCTACCTACGTTTGCATCCTGGATAGACAGTGGGACTTCCAATGCACTGCACCATAAACGTAGATTGAGATGAATTCCTTGCAAGTGCATATCCTGATCTGCAGCGAAGCTCAAGAAAATCACCACGTTTTAGATACATTCTCTCCTTGGCTCTCCCATTCAACTCTACCATGAGCTGTACTGAGTATATATAATATCATCAAACATCAGGGAAGAATTAAGCTGAAGTGTTACTGAATATTCGGCTCATTTTGTATTTTACTTTGTCCCTTAGCACAGGAAGCCCAGAGAAGCTGAGTGATGATACATGTCAGTAAAGTAATCATGAGGGGTAATGAATTAAATCCAGTGCCTGTGATGGCGGATGTTGAGCTCTTCTTCTCTCTGAATTCGTCCCCCGCAATTATTTTAAGACTGATCGTGTTTTCTAACTCTCCTCCGTTATTCTATCTCCTGTCTTCCAACATTAACCACCAGAAATAACATATGGAAACTCCACTGGGAGTTTACAGGCCAAACTTTTTTTTTCATGGCACTCTTAGATTGAATGGAATTTCTCCCTTCCCAGTATGATGTGGAAAATATTTGTTCCGTGATAAACGTGATATTTACTGTGGGATTAGAGAAATCCCTCATGGATCAATATCAGGTAAACCGAGGTTACTTAAACATTTTTTGGTCTTCAGAAAACATCATTATGCAAAATAATCAATTAGTTCTTCAGCGCCAAGGTTTCTTTAAATACTACCCTCTGCTACCCCAGGGAGCTTGTACAGAGTTTTTGTGGGTCTGAAGTACCCTGGGGACCTGAAAAGCTTGAAATGGATTTTACGAGTTATTCCAGTATTAAAAGAGGAATTCCTGGTGTTGGAAAGATTGAGAATCATATGTACAAGATGTGTTTGATGGAGTTTTCCAAAATTCCTGCTTAGAAAAATTTGGTAACTACATCAGATTTTATAAACCATCTTTCTTCAGAACCCTGCACTACATACACTCACTAAACTGATATTCCCACATGTCTGACTTTTCCATTTGGCACAACCTTTTCTGTTAATGTGGCATACTGGAACACTTCATTTCACTTGAGAACACCAGGCAGATCAACATAAGTTGGTGTGATCCAAGAGGAAGACGTAGATTATTCACACCAATGCCTCTTCTCCAGCAGGAGGATTTTTTTGGTGTTGGCACTCAGTCAGCACTAGTTAACCATGCACTGTTCAGCAAACAAATGCTTGTCTACCAGTCTGATTCAGTGCATTGTACTGTCCAGCCAAAAACTATTCACTCCACAGAACTGAACTAAATGGCTAATCTTTTATTAATGCTTTTGAAGAGGCCATTGCAGTACCCAAGCTGAGTCCAGGGGGACTTCAGGGATATGAGTTTTGTGTTGCTCCGCCCCACTGTTTGTTCTGAACTTCTGTACATAAAAGCATGATAAGCATCTACCATTTAGAAAGCTGACTCTTTTTATGAGAAGGGAAACATATCCTGGAAATCTTGGACTGAATTTACCAAATTTGCACCATGTGTTCCAGCCCAATATCTGCAGTGTCAAAGGAATTTTTGAGACAAACTCCCTATGGGCGTTGATTTTAGAAAAGTTTCAAGAATTGCCTATAATGAACATGTTAATCTTGCATAGCAGCTGTCCTATAGCCAGTGTTCAGAAGCCACAAATGTTCTGTTTTGCTAAACAGCCAAAACCACAATATGATTGGAACTTCTTGGTGATCCCTCTCAATGTCACAAACACCCTTCTTTGTTCTCTCTGACATTCCTAAGGTGCTCCTGGATCCCAAATTATATTTCCTGTCCCTCTTGCTTTATGTAAGACCCCTGCTTTTGCACGCACAACAGCTTTTGCTTAACAAGTCGCTGAGTCTCTCTCTCTCTCTCTCTCTCTCTCTGAAGGTGGCAGAATTTTCAGCACATATTTACATAAGAACATAAGAACATAAGAATGGCCATACTGGGTCAGACCAAAGGTCCATCGAGCCCAGCATCCCATCTGCCGACGGTGGCCAATGCCAGGTGCCCCAGAGAAGGAGAACAGAAGACAATGATCAAGTGATTTATCTCCTGCCATCCATCTCCTGCCCTTGTTCTGAAGGCTAGGGCACCATACTTTACCCCTGGCTAATAGCCATTTATGGACCTAACCTGCAAAAATTTATCAAGCTCTTTTTTAAACCCTAATAGAGTCCTGGCCTTCACAGCCTCCTCGGGCAAGGAGTTCCACAGGTTGACTGTGCGCTGTGTGAAGAAAAATTTCCTTTTATTAGTTTTGAACCTACTACCCATCAATTTCATTTGGTGTCCCCTAGTTCTTGTATTATGGGAAAAGGTAAATAATTTTTCTATATTCACTTTCTCCACACCATTCATGATTTTATATACCTCTATCATATCGCCCCTCAATCGCCTTTTTTCCAAACTGAAAAGTCCCAGTCTCTCTAGCCTCTCCCCATATGGGACCCGTTCCAAGCCCCTAATCATCTTAGTCGCCCTTTTCTGAACCTTTTCTAATGCCAATATATCTTTTTTGAGGTGAGGAGACCACATCTGCACGCAGTACTCGAGATGTGGGCGTACCATAGTTTTATATAGGGGAAGTATGATATCTTTTGTCTTATTATCGATCCCTTTTTTAATAATTCCTGACATCCTATTTGCCTTACTAACTGCCGCTGCACACTGCGTGGATGTCTTCAGAGAACTATCCACTATAACTCCAAGATCCCTTTCCTGATCTGTCGTAGCTAAATTTGACCCCATCATGTTGTACGTGTAATTTGGGTTATTTTTTCCAACATGCATTACCTTACACTTACCCACATTAAATTTCATTTGCCATTTTGCTGCCCAATCACTCAGTTTGCTGAGATCTTTTTGTAGTTCTTCACAATCCCTTTTGCTTTTGACTGTCCTGAACAACTTGGTGTCATCTGCAAACTTTGCCACCTCACTGCTTACCTCATTTTCTAGATCATTGATGAACAAGTTGAACAGGATCGGTCCCAGGACTGACCCCTGGGGAACACCACTAGTTACCCTCCTCCATTGTGAAAATTTACCATTTATTCCCACCCTTTGTTTTCTGTCTTTTAACCAATTCCCGATCCATGAAAGGACCTTTCCTCCTATCCCATGACCACCTAATTTACATAAAAGCCTTTGGTGTGGGACCGTGTCAAAGGCTTTCTGGAAATCTAGGTATATTATGTCCACTGGGTGCCCCTTGTCCGCATGTTTATTAACCCCTTCAAAGAATTCTAATAGATTAGTTAGACACGACTTCCCTCTGCAGAAACCATGCTGACTTTTGCCCAACAATTCGTGCTCTTCTATGTGCCTTGCAATTTTACCCTTTACTAGTGTTTCTACTAATTTGCCTGGTACTGATGTTAAACTTATCGGTCTATAATTGCCAGGATCTCCTCTAGAGCCTTTTTTAAATATTGGTGTTATATTGGCCGTCTTCCAGTCATTTGGTAGCGAAGTGGATTTAAAGGATAGGTTACAAACCACTGTTAATAACTCCGCAATTTCACATTTGAGTTCTTTCAGAACCCTTGGGTGAATGCCGTCTGGTCCTGGAGACTTGTTACTATTCAGCTTATCAATTAATTCCAAAACCTCCTCTAATGTCACTTCAATCTGAGTGAGTTCCTCAGATTTGTCACCTAAAAAGGCTGGCTCAGATTTAGGAACCTCTGTAACATCTTCAGCCGTGAAGACTGAAGCAAAGAAATCATTTAATCGCTCCGCAATGGCACTGTCTTCCTTGATCGCTCCTTTTATATCTTTATCATCCAAGGGCCCCACTGCTTTTTTAGCAGGCTTCCTGCTTCTAATGTATTTAAAAAACATTTTACTATCGTTTTTTGAATTTTTGGCTAGCTGTTCCTCAAACTCTTTTTTGGCTTTTCTTACTACATTATGACACTTAATTTGGGAGTGTTTATGTTCCTTTCTATTTTCCTCACTAGGATTTGACTTCCACTTTTTAAAAGCTGCCCTTTTCTCTCTCACTGCCTTTTTAACATGGCTGTTTAGCCATGGTGGTTCTTTGTTAGGTCTCTTACTGTGTTTTTTTATTTGGGGTATACATTTAAGTTGGGCCTCTAGTATGGTGTCTTTAAACAGTTTCCATGCAGCTTCCAGGGATTTTAGTTTAATTACTCTACCTTTTAGTTTCTGTTTAACTAGCTTCCTCATTTTAGTGTAATTCCCCTTTTTGAAATTAAATGCCAGAGTGTTTGACCGCTGCGGTGTTCTTCCCAACACAGGAATATTAAAAGTTATTATATTGTGGTCACTATTTCCAAGCGGTCCAGTAACAGTTACCTCTTGGACCAGATCCTGCGTTCCAGTCAAGACTAGATCGAGAATCGACTCTCCCCTTGTGGGTTCCTGTACTAGCTGCTCCAAGAAGCAGTCATTTAAGGCATCAAGAAATTTAATCTCTGAATCCCGTCCTGAGGTGACATGCACCCAATCAATATGGGGATAATTGAAATCTCCTATTATTACTGTGTTTTTTATTTTGATAGCCTCTCTAATCTCCCTTATCATTTCAGCATCACTATCACTGTCCTGGTTAGGTGGTCGGTAATATATTCCTAATGCCATATTCATATTAGAGGAATGAATTGTTATCCATAATGATTCTATGGAACATTTTGATTCCTTTAGGATTTTTACTTCATTTGATTCTATATTATCCTTCACATATAGTACCACTCCGCCACCCTCATGACCTGTTCTGTCTTTCCGATATAATTTATATCCCGGTATGATAGTGTCCCACTGATTTTCCTCATTCCACCATGTTTCTGAGATGCCTATTATGTCAACTTCCTCCTTTGATATGAGGTACTCCAGTTCACCCATCTTATTAGACAGACTCCTAGCATTAGTGTAAAAGCATGTTAGAAAACTACCACTATTTATATGTCCGCCTTTCACAGACGCGTTGGATTTTTTTATGCACGATTGTTTCACATCTGATCTTGCCCATATATTATTTCCCACGTTCCCTATCTGACTAACTTCTAGGGAATCCCTATCTATGGAGCCTCGTGTAAGAGAAGTCTCCGTCCGATCCAGGTGCTCCCCCGCACCAATCGGCTTTCCCCCACCTCTTAGTTTAAAAACTGCTCTATGACCTTTTTAATGTTTAATGCCAGCAGTCTGGATCCACCTTGATTTAGGTGGAGCCCATCATTCCTGTATAGGCTCCCCCTACCCCAAAAGTGTCCCCAGTTCCTAATAAATCTAAGCCCCTCTTCCCTACACCATTGTCTCATCCACGCATTGAGACTCTGAAGTTCTGCCTGTCTATCTGGCCCTGCACGTGGAACTGGAAGCATTTCAGAGAATGCCAGCAAAGATGTTCTGGATTTCAGTCTCTTTCCTAGTAACCTAAATTTGGCCTCCAGAACATCTCTTCTACCCTTCCCTATGTCATTGATACCAACATGTACCACGACGACCGGCTCCTCCCCAGCACTGCCCATAAGTCTGTCTAGATGCCTCGAGAGATCCGCAACCTTCGCACCAGGCAGGCAAGTCACCATACGATTCTCCCGGTCATCACAAACCCAACTATCTATATTTCTAATGATCGAATCCCCCACTACTAAAACCTGCTTCTTCCTAACAGCTGGCGCTCCCTCCCCCGGAGAAGTATCCTCGGCACGAGAGGATACATCACCCCCCTCTGGAAGGAGGGTCCCAACTATGGGATGGTTTCCCTCTGCTCCCCTTGACTGCTCTCCTTCCCTGAGCCTTTCATCCTCCGTAACAGCATCAGGACTGTCAGATTGGAGGTGGGACAGCCCTACTATGTCCCGGAAAGTCTCATCCACAAACACCTCTGCCTTCCTTAGCTCCTCCAGTTCAGCCACCCTGGCCTCCAAAGCACGCACTCGGTCTCTGAGGGCCAGGAGCTCCTTGCATCGAGCGCACACATACGCCACCCACCCACAGGGTAGGTAGTCATACATACTGCACTCGACACAATAAACAGGATAGCCCCCACTCTGCTGCTGGGCTTCTGTCTCCTTTTCCTACTCTAGTTATATATGAGGGTTAATTAAATGTTTCAGATAGAGGTTGTTATAAAGGATTTAAGTTTAAGGGCAATAGAAGTCACTGGCTCCCTCCAAGCTCCCCCTCTAAACTCCCCTCTCAAAACTCCCTCCTGTTAGCACGCACCCTGTTCGCGAGCACCCGGTATGGACCCCATCCTTTCCTCCCATCCTCAAAAAGGTAGCAGGATGACATATAGCTGGGCCAGCAGGAGCACTAGACAAAACAGAGATACTAGAGTTTTTATCTGAAATTAATTGATTACCAATTAACTAAAACTGGTTGAAGTTCATGAAAGCTAGCTTAAACTCTCCTCAAATATTTGTCCCAGAATACTATCATCATTTGACGTTGGCAACATTTTAGGCATCACACCTGCGGGTTAGCCACAGACATTTAGAAAATTCCTAGACTACCCTTTACAATCACATGGAGTCCCTTGACTTAATTACCAGTAAAAATATTCAAGCGAAGCCAAGTTTTGAGCCATATATTTTCCATGTGCAGTCTGGCCTTCTGCACGTACAAATGTTTTTCAAGCATTGATCAGAAGTTTATTTCTCAAACAGACACTTTGAATTCTGGCATGAAACTGCACTGAATGTGGTAAAGCATGTTTTGAAGATTGGAGAGAGAAAAATTGTTATTATGGAGGCAACTTGGGTAACTCGTCCTGGGTTTTGAGTAAGTCAGCCTAAGCCAGGGCCAGCCAACCTCCACCTAAGTTTCTCTGAGAGAGTGGCCGAGCCATCCCCACCTTCTTCTCTTTTTTCAGTGTCAAGTGGTTCTTGTCCTGCTCTGTTCCAAAGCTCCTCATTTTTGACTAAGTGTTGCCATTTGATGTGAAGGATGTACCTCAGGCATCTATTTATGAATGGTTGTAGCTTGTGATTTGAAGAGTTTTTAGTATGCCAGGTCTTGCATCCATACGAGAACACTTTCTTCACAATTGTGTTGAAGAGCCACCGTTTCGTCTTCTCAGATATTATTTGCAATTAACATATGGAATGAAGAGTCTTGAATGCAGCTCTTGCTTTTCCTATTACGGCACTAGTATCATGTCTGCTCCTCCATCTCTGCCCATTGTGTTCTCCAAGGAGGGGAACTGTTCCACATCTTTCAGGTCATCCCTTCCCAGTGTGAAAGTGCTGTTGTTCGACTGCCTGATCCTCATTGTCTTGGTCTTTCCCTTGTTAATGCTCAGTCCAGTCACTGAGGCAATTTTATCTAGTGCTGGAACCATTTCTTCCATGCTTTCATGTACCTGCAGGGCCTCAGCATGGAGGGAACCTAGATCTTATTGAGGGTCCGACTAATGTCTGGAGAAGCATGCATGGAATGGGCTGGGCTGCTTTGCTCCACCTGAGCTGGGGACCTGGAGGATGTGGGGACGTGAGAGCTGTCTGACATGGGTCTTTGCTCAGCTGCAGATTTATTCCACTGTGTATGACAGTGTGGTGAACTGTCCTGCACCCTCTTCTTCAGGTTCTTTATTGCAGCCATTGGTGGAGACCGAGGTCAGCTAGTATGTGGTATTGCTGGTGTGCTGCACACTGAGACCACAATGCTCCACACCATATCAGATCAGATCACTGGGACCAGAATGAGGGCTGATTCCATAAGGTGGGCGCAAAGGCGAATGTTCCTCTCCTTTTTGGTCCTTGTATTGAAGGACTTGCATATCTTGCTCTTGTTTCTCATGTAACCTTCACCTAGGCAGTGCAAGCGACTCTTGTGGGTTCACTTTCTGGCCTGGGCTGTTTGCAGGTGTTTCAGGTTTTGAGGCCAGGGGATTGGGACTTGCTCTGACTCAGGCAAAATCCCAAAGGAGAAGAAAATCTTTAACTAGCTAGATACTACTCTACTAGGGTTCTACATAAACAAAAGCCATGAAACACTTTTGTCTGAACAGAGGGCTACAGAGGCCAGTTGGAGCAAACACAGTTCTGTGCTCCATCACGGACAGGAAGAAGGCATTGTGGGTGGGGCAGGATCCGTTGTACTGCACCATGGATACTCCACTCTGGATATTGCAAGAGGTGCTCTTCTATGGGTACTGGTAAGGGAAGAACTTCGAGCACCAGTGCACAAGGCAAGCACACACAAAACGTGGATGGATGGATGTTAGCAAGTTCCATTACAGTTACATTAGCTAGAATGAAACTTATTCCGATACCAACTAAAGTCAGAAGGAGTCTTTCCATTGTCTTCAATGAACATTGGATTGGACACACATAAACCTACATGCTTCAGGGTGGAAATGCAACTATTGGTGGTCAGGAACAAATTTCCACAATGGCTAAATTATTCTGTATTTGCCTTTTATGGGATTTCTTAAATCTTCCTACTGAAGCATTGAGCACTGCCAGGAACAGTGTGTTATGCTAGCTGGACTATTGCTCAAATTGTGCATAAAAGGTCCTCATTTCCTTTTGGAAACCACACTATTGTTTCTCCTCACTGATGAATGAGTGAAACATTTCAGAAGGAAGTTAATTACTTCCAAATAGCAAAAATTAGCACACATAACAAATGAATTTCATAATAATTATGTTCCAGTTTGTAAAGACTGCAGGATTCCAAGGTAGTTTTACACATAGACTCTTTGGCTGCATCTACGCTACAGAGATCTTTTGAAAGAAGCTCCTTCAGAAATCTCTTCCAAAAGATTGTCTTTTGAAAGAGTATGTCCACATCAAAAAATGGATCAAAGGAGTGATCTGCTTTTTTGAAAGAGAATGTCCACACGGCCCCTTTTCTTTCCAAAGAATGGGCCAGGGATCAAAAAATTGGGTGCCATGAGGACTGCTCTTTCAAAAGCAGGGCTCTGCAAAGCTTCGAGACACTTTTTCTTTCAAAGAAGCTTTCAAGAGAAGGTGTTCTTCCTGAAGAGGGAGTGGAAGAGTCCTTTTGAAAGGAGCACTGCAGTCTTTCAGTTTACTTTCAAAAGAACTCTTTTTGGGTGCAGAAGCTCCATGGAGAGCCCACTTCTTTTGAAAGAATTTGCTAGTGCAGACACAAGCTTTCTGAATATTTGTTAATAAAATTGTAACAAACATTGAACAACAAACATGGAACTCAGATTCTATTTGAAGCAGTATTAATGAAACAGCTTTCAAAACTATTTGTCTCCAGCAAAATATGTCATAGATATTATTATTTTACAAAGAGTAACTAAAGGGTGTTTAAGCTCCTAACTGCTTTTGTTTTCAGTGGGACGTCAGTGCCTATGTGCTTCGGAATATTCCAAAAGAAATTTACCCTTAACTTTAGATGTTAAATCCAGGCTCAGCTAAAATCAGCTGAACAATTCTCATTAATTTATTAGGGTCCAGAATTTTACCGAGTTATGTGGCCGTCCCCACCACATCTTCCCTCTTCCCCGCTCTGCCAGTGTGTTTTCAAATTTTATGGTCCCAGTGAGCTTGGGAAAAAAATCAGGCTGAAAGTAAAGATGACCCTCCAGCTTGGAATGAGCCCTAGTGTACCCGTTTGAATAATTTGCGAGCTCTTTAGTGGGGCTGATTGTGTTAACTAGAATTCAGTAAGAGCATTAATATCTTGGAAGTTAGATCCTCTATGCTTACATATACACATTTGTATATTTATTTGTAATCTTGGATTTTTGGGACTCCAGTTGAGTTTGTGTGCTTTCATCATTTGGGTTTTTTGTTGTGTAAAGAGAGCAAGTCCAATATCTCAGAGCCAAATTGCAGCGCAGCCTGTTTTAGCAGCAAGAGGCCAGTCAATGACAAACAAATAAATAGTATTTGACCTCCTAATGAAGGTAGAAAATGAGTACAATTTTCATGTCTAGCAATACCTTCAGGATGGTCTTAAGACAGGAGACTGCCTAGTGAGTACAAGTTTGACCATGGGCTTGTCTTCACTACCACCTTCTTTTGAAGGAAGAATGGTAAAGAGGGTGTTGGGAGCTTACTGATGAAGTGCTGCCATGCAAAGGCAGCACTTCATTAAGCAAATCCCTTCCATGGCAACTTCAAAGTTTTAGACTTAGAAGTACTGGCACACGTCTAGCTGCGGCTCCCCCACCGGTACTTCGAAGTGAAGGGGCTAATTCGAAGTCCCCTTTCTCCTCAAAAAAATGTCCATTTCAAAGATTACTAATGAGGTACTGAACTGAATATTCAGCGCCTCATTAACATTAGGACTCTTCCAGCTGCAGAACTTCGAAAGCACCGCTTTCGAACGCTTGCCGCTCGGCGCAGCTACATGGGGGTCCTTTTTGAAAGGACCCCACACATTTTGGCTGGGTCTACATGTGCCCCTTTCTTTTTAATGATGCTAACTGAGTGCACAGCTCAGAGGTAACCAAAAGGCCTGTAAGGTCACCTAAGGCGTTCCACCAGCGGCCAGACGATTGTCACGGGACCTAGTCCAGTGGGGTTTTCAGGGTGAGTGAATGAGCTGTGCTGTTCCCCAGAAAAGATGACGGACAAGGATCAACTTTCCCACAAAAAGATTTTATTTCTCAAGATCAGGATTCTTTTTATATTATAGTACCTCTTTTATAATAAATTACTTCTTTTTATAGTATGCTATTTTCTTTTTTATATGTGTATTTTAGGATAAACTATTTAAATATCTTTGTGCTATGGATCCAACTATTTACTCCCCCACTTCACCAAGCCTTGCACAGGATTTGATGATTAGCAGACTAATATATTGTATTATTATAATAATTGTCTCTATTCTAAACCCTCCTAACTTACTTGGCGTCCGGAGAGATGCATAATGAAATGCTCTTCATCGAATGCTGTAAGGGAAGATTATAGCAGAACTGTATATTATGTTATAGTGTATTCTTTATATATTATATTATATTCTTTGTAAAAGGTTTTTCTACCTAAGGGGACTACAATGCAATGTTATATATGTATATATTATATTGTAGTCCCTTCACCAAAGCATCCTTACGCTCTTCCTCAGTACCTCTTTTGGATAACTGAAGGCGCTCAACCCCGGGCCCAGCTACCTAGGGGAACAGATGGTCTAGAATAGTATGAAGTGAGGTTGCCCTGTTGGCCAGACAGGACAGTGGCCTCCAAGAATAACTCGCGGGGTTCTTCCCTGTTGGGGCTATTTGCCTTAATACTTAACAAAAACTGCCACTTGGAACTGCCTATGTCGTTCCCCCAGTTACGGGAGTCCCTTTACTGCACTGTCCCAAGCTCAGTCGAAATATATAGGTACAGTCTCCTCAGACACCTGAGATTCAAAATGAATTTACCTATCGGGTTTGCCCTTTACCGGGTTATCCCTCCAGGATTTTAAATGTTGGGGTTTTCCCTTTAACGGGTTATCCCCTAAATGCTCTTACCTCTACTCAAGCGAGCTCTACTTAAAAAGAGGGAGCTAACAGTTCTGAATATCCGAATATGTTACTAATGGCTATAGTCTATATGATTTCTATCCTAGTCTTCTATTTGTATGTTCAATATAAAGGCTAGGTCTAATAAGACCGCCTCCTGTGCTTTACAATTACGGCTTAAGAAGCGGGAGTTACAAAATTTATGGCGCGCCCTATTTAAACAATATTGGAATTCCTAGGTCTGCCGTAAACGTAGCAGCAGCAAGGAATAACAACAAACAATGTAACTATCAATAATGCTACAGATAATACAAAGAATATTAAACCTAGTTCCATGACTGACAACAAACTAACCAACCTAAATGCCTATATTGTGTGGAGGCTTGATGTTAAATACCTATACCCTCCTGCTCTGTCCGTCCGGGCGCCGGGCCCGCAGGTCTCCTTCTGGTGCTAGGAAAGGAGGCCCTCATGGCGCGCTTGTACGGCAGCCGCGGACAGGCAGACAGAAAAGCAAGGAGAGAAGAGAGGCCAGGGGGAAAAGGCCAACGTGGTAAACAAAAACCCCCTGGCTATAAAGAGCAGCCTGCGGTTCCACCGCCGGCCAGCAGGGACCAGCGGCTAAAGCAGCAAGGCCGCTTGCATGGCTCACCAGGCAGGGCACCTGCCGGCGCGGTCTGCTCGGTGAGCCTGCCTCAGGCAAAGTCCTGAGGTCTTTGTTAGTGAGTTCGGTTCAGTCTCTTCAGATCTTCTAGGCTGGAGCTCTTCAAAAAGGCTTCGTAGCCAGAGCTCTTCGAAAAGGCTTCTGCATCCCGCGGCGGCTGGGGAGTGATGATTGACTCGCAGGTCCGCTTCAGCTCTCCACTCTGAACCTTCGGCTACTAGCAATGTCCAGCTCTGAACGCAGTCCTTTTTGTTCTTCCGTCCGCTCCTCTTCTTATCCTCCGGCGAACTCCCGAAGCCGGGGCTGCGCTCCAGAATTTATAGAGCCACGATGGACCTGGTTGAACACCCACAGGCGTCAGGTCCGCACCTGCGTTGCCCCGGCAACCAAGATGCACATTCTACATACATATTCATAAGCATCCTATTTTGTCCTATCAGAGCCTCGGAATTCAAACCTGCGCTCATGAATAATCAATCAGCTAATACATATGCATTACCAACTGGCAATCCCAACGGTTTTTCCCTATACCTTATATTGAGCCTAGTTACCTAAGCACTTTTACATCATATTTTAAAATAAATCTTTCCCTATTTTTATTTTATTCTTAAGTGGACTGATAGGGAATACTGTTAAAAGCAGAAAATACAATTTTTGATTTAAAATGCTCAATATCTCGAGGCTATCTGGTAAAGGGTAGTGGAAGGCACACACAAGCCTCACAGCCCACGGCCAGGGACATGTTCTCTAAAAGAGGAATTTACAACACTTTTGAAAGGGTCATGTTCATGAGCAGGTTTGAAAGATGCTAATGAGGCTCTGCAATGAATATGCAGCTCCTCATTAGCATAATGGCGGCTGCGGCAATTCAAAAGTGAGGCTCTTCGAATTGCGCGCTGCCCGTGGAGATGGAACCTTCCGAAAGAACCCCCCCAGTTTTCGAAAGCCCTTCTTCCTATCTGGTGATCGGAAGAAGGGCTTTTGAAAACTGGGGGGGGGTCCTTTCAGAAGGTCCCATCTCCACGGGCGGCACACGATGTGAAAAGCTGCACTTGTGAATCGCCGCGGCCACCATTATGCTAATGAGGAGCTGCATATTCATTGCAGTGCCTCATTAGCATATTTCAAACCTGCTCATTAACATGCCCCTTTCAAAAGAAAGGGGCATGTGTAGACCCAGCCTTTGATATCCCCTTATCCCTCTCAGGAGAGGGGATTAAGGAGATTTCAAAATGTGCGGGGTCATTTTGAAAAGGACCTCTATGTAGCCACACCAAGCCGCGAGCATTGAAAAGTGGCGCTTTCCAAGTGCTGATGCTGGAAGCATCCTAATGCAAACGACGCATTGAATATTCAATTCAGTGCCTCATTAGTAATCTTCAAAATGAACATTTGCATGGCCATTTTGAAGTTTTGGCTAAGTGTGGCCACAGCCTTTGAGGAGTAAGAGGACTTTGAAGTTGAGCTGCCACTTAGATGTCCCGGTGGGGTGAACCGCAGCTGGACGCGTGTCGCTGCCGGTGGAATTTGGTTAATCAAGTGCTGCCCATGCACGGCAGCACTTCATTAGTAAACTCCCAACACCCTAATTACCATCCTTCCTTCGAAAGAAGGTGGAAGAGTAGACAAGCCCCATGTGTAGGTCGAATCCATTGAACATTTTAATCATTTTTAGTGTACAGTGCAGAAAACCAAGGGTACATGAATGACAATATAACTCAGCAAGATCATTTCAGTACTCCATAAGGTAAACCAAACACTTTTGAAAGCTAACAAAATGTCGCTCTGAATTGTGTTTTCAACAAATGCTTTCGGAGACTAAGTATCCATCCACCTTCCTATGTGTATAGAGGCACAGAGAGAGAGCCTTAAGTGAGCTTTACAAAGAATACCGTTCAAATTATTGTAAGTACTTCCTTCCATTCCACACTGAGTTTCTCTCTTTTTAGTTGGCATGATCCAAAGCCAATTAAAGTCAGCAGGAAAATTCCCATTGACTTCAACTGATAAGAGAATGGACTCTGCCATTGTCTTCACCATAGTTGTGATCAGTCTTGTTCAGAAACCAAAATGTTTTGTTTTAAACCCTGGCCTAGCTCCCAGGAGCCTCACTGGCCTGGAGCCCATAGAGCTGGATGGGAGTCAGCTGGCTCACTTGTTCAAGAAAACAGGTGGGAGGGGAATTACTGGAAAAAATTGATTTTTCTGAATAACTAGAATGCACGTTTAAATTAAAATTTGCATACATTTCTGCTGCAATATTGACAGAGTGTGGAGTGTTCATTCAGCCTTTAAAAGACATTGATAGGGACAGAGTTCAGGGCATAGTGCTAGACTACACCAGCACTTTGAACTGCGGGCCTAGCTTTCGAAGGACGGAGATGACTCAGCCTGGATATATTGCCATTCTGGTAGTATGGGCGTGTGACATGGCATTAGGTAAGACATTAAGGTACAAGCAAAAGATATTCTTACAAAAAGGTAAAGGGATTATTCGAAGGAAAAGACTTAGTGCACATACCACCAACTTGGTCTGTTGAGATAGGAAAAGCTACTGGTGACTTGATAGTGCAACTGAGGGGTAAGGTAAATCAGCACCACTGCTTCAGGGGCAGAGCCTGTTCTGAAGATGATAATGGAGTAACTCTCATTTTGTAACAGTTATGCATAAAAATCTTCCTTCCCACATTTAGCTGCTAGCTAGTTTAGACTAGCTGAACAGGCCAGCAATACACAATTGTCTTCAGCATTGCTGTCCCTTTTGCATAATATTTCATATTGACTGAATACTACCAGGTCACTGGGGACGTGGTCTTGAGATGCTCACCTCACCCAACTCCACCAGTCACAGGTGAGTTCTATTCATTAGAGCTGGGTAGCTTTATTCAACCAAAACATTTTTCAATGAAAAATGCAGATTTGGCAGCTCAGACATCTCACAAATTTGTATTGATTTTGCCAACTTGACTCTGTAAAAATACCTTAGAAATCTCTAAAACTCAGAACATCTTCTTTTGCATTTTTTAAATTTTTTGCTCTAAAGAAACCAAAATCTTGTTTTAAAATTTCCTGACATTTTAAAAAGTAAGTGTTTCAAACTGCTGAAAATAAAAAGCAAACATTTTGTACACCCCAATTTTTATTCAAAATTTGCACCAAATACATTTTTTTAAAAAGCCAAACATATTTTTGACTCAATCTAGAACTTTTTCTGCCTTTTTTTCTTTGTGTCAACAATATGAAAAATCCATTATCTACTCAGGTTCCTAGAGCAGGTTCTCTTCTGTCACATAGGTGCACTTGCCTATGTGTTCTATGCTGCCTAACCATATTTGTATTAATGCTTTTTGGGAAAACCAGGGCAGCAGGCAGGCTTAATTAGCAATGGTGACAGCTCAATTAAAAGAAGCCTTCAACTACTATAAGTTGCTTTACCTATTTTGATATTTTAATTAGCTCTTGTCAGTAATTGCAGTGTTGCCTTTACAAGGAGAGTTTTCATTTCAGTTCACTCAGAAAAGGTGCCTCAGCTTTTCCAAATGGCTTCAACGAAGTTTTAATTGCTTTTCATTCTCTTTTAAATGTGTTCTACTGTGCTAAATAATAGCCGCAACATCTAAGGTCAGAGATTTTTGGGTTACATATGATATGTCTGACTTTACAAATTTACTTTGCTTTCAGCTACTTCATGTGGTAACATAGCAAATGGGAGAATAAAGCCACCTTTATTCTTCCAGAAAAGAAACAGAGTATTTGAATGTAATGCTGGCTATATAGCGGAAAATGACAACAGAATTGAGTGTACTGCTTCAGGATGGTCTCCTGTGCCCAGATGCATTCGTAAGTGAGCTTTAAATAAGGTTAATTTTCTCTTTATTGTCCTTCAAAGAGAGATACATCACAGTTTAATAGCACAGGATGTACTACACTTAACCACTGTCCTTCGGCTGTGTGCTGCTTATTTACTTACTTTATGTACCCCAGTTTTGGAAGACAGCAGTTACAAGAGTGTAAAACCTTAAATAATCAGACCGGATCTTCTTCGGGGGGATAAGGCAAAACATCACATTTATTGACAATGTAACATTATCTAGCGTCTGCATATACTGTACTATACGCACACATGCACACGCACACACGGACAAATATTCAAACCACCTCGTTGATGTTATAGTTACCACTCTGTTGCTCATATCTGGTCATTGGACTGGTGATTCAATGTGAGGAAATGGGGAGTCGGGCTGGTTCTCTAGGCTTGACAGGACAAGAACTGGAGATTCATGCAAGACACCCCATCTTTTATAGGAGTTTTCTTCCATTCAGTTCTATGAGTTGTGCTTCATCACCTCTTAATCAGTTATAACCACTTCATGTAACATCTGTTTATCTGGAAGTTGTATTTCATTGTCAACGTGTTGGTGCCTTTTCTCTTGTGTTGTTTCGAATTGTGTTATCTTTTTTTAGTTGGGGGTTCTTGCCCTTTAATTCCAAGGCCATCTATCTGTCCTGCACGGTTTCCCTTTTCCCGAGGGCCCATTGGATATTGTCTTGGTGCTCCCAACTCTTTAATTCCCACTTTGGTCATCTAGACACTGAGACAACCTTTCAGTTTTTCTCTCTCTTCAAACACTCACATTCCTTGCCCATTCACTCTTTCACTCCCTGTCCCCCAGGACTACATAATTGCTTCACATAGGCAGAAGGATAGAATTGGTTTTGTAAGGTGTACAATCAAATTCCAACAACAACTCCTCATAGTTCAACTCTGTAGTTATTTATGCTATCTCCTTCACATCCCAACCTGCTTTCTAGTTATTCCTCGGAGCAACAGTGTGATCATATGGAATCGCAGGGATCCTTCTGATCTCTTTCTGCCTTGGCATCACGTACAGATTCAGTCTGCCTGGTGAATCTCAACAATGAAACCCATCCTTCGTGCTCACCAGAGAAGAAGGGCCAGCAGAGTTATAGTTCCTATAGTTAAACTCTATGCATGTAATCTCCCATGTATATGTACTACCCAGAGGCACTGAGACCTAATCTGGGGTGATGGGTATGACATATCTATTATAGGATATTATTACAAAACTCTATTGTCTACAAGAGGTACTCGGTCTATCCCCTCTTTCAGACATCTCAGCAATAAACCAATGCCAAATCCCCATGAAGCAACTCTGCACCATGGATCAGCTGTAACTGCAGATATTAAGGTGGAAGGGCAAACTCTTTACTGTTTTCTACCCTTCTCTCACCAAATGACCATTATCACAAAAAGTAAGAATTACATAGTCTCTTCAAAGACTGCACAATGCTCACAAGCTAAGAGCAAAATAACATGTAAGAAAAGATTTGCTGGCAGCCTCTGATATCTCTTGCCATAAGAATGTATAGCCTGCAAGTTCCACCTCAGTGATGGCTAGAAGGACACAGTCAATCAGCATCCCACAATGTCAGGAGAGAGGACAAGGGTGACTGATGCCTGTGGAAGGAGGGGCACGGGGTGACTGGCACAGGCATCAGTCCCCCCTGTCCCCCTTCCTGCCACAGGCACCAGTGCTAGCTACTATGGTGGTACAATATGACTTACACAATACCGTGTATTCCTGTATATTATCTACAATCTTATTTGTGGTGGTGTTGTTCTGATTTTGTTCAGCAATACAGTGCGGAAGGATAGCAAATGGGAAAATAATGGATGAAGATAATCAAAAACAATCTTTCAGTGTAATCATGGATATAAGTCTGAAGGGGGAATTAATGAAACTACCTGTACCTCTGAAGGCTGGTCTCCAGTACCTAAATGTATTGGTAAGAAAGCTTCCACTAGCTTCCCTGCCTCCCCCTCAAACACATTGGCTGCATCTACACTAGCAAGTAAGTTCCAAAAAAACAGTCCTTTTTCAAAAGAAACAAACACAAAAAAAAAGAAAAAAGAAACAAACAAAAAAAACCAAACAAAGCTGGGGAGAATCTACACACAAAATGCATTCTTTCAAAATTAAATCGGACGAATGCAGCTCTCTTTCCGACAGCCCTCTTCTTCTCCCAGATGAGGCAGAATGCCTTTTGCTGAAAGATTCTTTTGGAAAAAAATATGTGTAGATGCCTCAGGGGCCCTTTTTTAAATGAGCAGTCCTTGTGCTGCTGGATTTTTTTGATCCCTGGCCCGGTCTTTCAAAAGAGAGGGGGCCGTGTGGCTGCTCTTTTTCGAAAGAGCAGATTGATTTTTGATCCACTTTTTGTGTGTGAATGTGCTCCTTTGAAAGCAGTTTTTTCAGAAGAGATCTTCCAGGACAGCTTCTTTTGAAGGATGGCTGTAGTGTAGAAATAGCCATTGTGTTGATTTGAAAAACCACTAAGTATTTTAATAATCAATCAGCTCTATAAATAAGGTGGTATATATTGCGTTGTTAGAACAGATGCCAACTCTCCAGTTTGGTAATACAAAACAAAGTAAAATTTCTCGCAGTACTTAAAATAAGGGAAGAGCAGATGCTTATTACTTTTTTTAAGTGCCAATACACACAATTTCAACAGAAAGAATAGATTATAACAATAAGGTATTTCTTACTGCATAGCTATTCTTCATTGTTTAGCTAAATATCAGTCTGCTGCTTGTGCTGCCTCTGCAGGTAATTTTTCTGTGATTTTGTGACATCTGCTAACCAGTGCTTTGCAAGACATTCCTTCACAAATGGACAAGCCACACCACCACACACGTTGATATCCTTTCACTGACACTACTCCATACTTGAGAAGTAGACTGATAGGTTTATACTTGCCTTTTTGATAAACTAAGGCCAGAAAGAATCTGGAATTAACAGGGGTGTGATAACGGGTTTCTGAAAAAGCATAGTTGATCTTTTAGCCTGAATAACCTGTGACGTGCTTTACAAGTATCAGAAGTACTGAAATGCTATCCTGCTCCCTCTCCACAAAAAGGGAGTCTAGAAAGTTGTTCTGGATCAACATTAGTTCTGAGGATGATTTACTGTCTCTGAAAGTTTATACCAAAACATGAAGAGGAAGGAGGGTGTGCTGCCTAACTAAAATACAGCTGCTATTCGTTTGGAACTTGGTCCTGTACTCACTGAAGACAGCAACAAAGCTCTCACTTAGTTTAATAATAGCTGAGTAAATGAAAGTGTGAGGGTGGGAAAAGCTTTTAGGAAATATGAGCTATAATCTAAGATAATGGGGTAAAGTTATGCAAATTAAATCAACGTACCCTAACTTACTCTGGTTATTTAGGCCTCCTTCAACAACTATTCTTATCCCTTAATGATGTATTGTCTTTAAGGTCAAGACACTAATAACAGACAGAATCAATGTGAGTTTACTTTTATTAATTCACTGGACTTCTTTTATGATGGCCATCAATTAAAGTAATGTTCAAACACAAGAAAGGAATGAGAGAAGCAGTGTTTCCTCAAGTTCCATCAAGTATTCATGAAGCTTTCATGTGTCACCTTTATTGTCATCAACTTTGATGATGCAAATATCCCCAAGTTAATTACATGTTTTTTTCCAGCCCCATAGAACCCACTTTAGATCACAAGCACATCGTGTTTCTACAGCATTAGCCACAATATGAGAGATAGTTTTAATCCAAAGAATTAAACACCTAAAAATTAATGCAATACTTTTGCTTCTTTAATTCTGTTGCTCATTGACCACCTCCAGTCATGGATTAACAGACGTGTGTTTTGCAGTTCAAGAGTGTCCACATCCACCTGACATTGATTTGGCAGAAATTGTCGGTGAAGAGAAAGCAGAATATAGGGAAGGTGATGGTGTGCAATACAGGTGCTATCCTGGGTACACTCTGTCAGGACCTGAAAGGATAACATGCAGTGGAGAAAAATGGACAGCTCCGCCAAAGTGCTTGGGTAGGATAATGTTTTAGTTCTTCAGTCAATGGACAAAAACTGGTGGGGCGTAACTATCTTTTCTTGTCTCATAATATTTAATGATGGCTACTACTCTAGGGATGGCTATTAAATGTTTCCATTGCTCTCATAGTTTCTGAGCCTGCTCACATACAATGCAATGGCAAAATGTCCATTGTTTTCACTGGTATCAAGTCCAAAATGACCCATGTTGGAGCATAATACACTATTTAATTTTAAGTTAGAGCAGAATAATAATCAGAATTGTTTACTTGATACGTACTAAATGGCAAATTAGCAGGTAGGACTGTATAGCTAGAATCAGTATCCTATTGGCTTTGATTATCAGTACTTTATATGACAGTAGCTTTCATACATTTTTAACAATGGCAAGTTATTGTCTTCGTTACAAAAATGGAGAAACTGTGGCAACAAAATTCAGAAAATTGCCAAGACCATTCAGAGAGTTAATAGCAGCTGCAGGAATAGAAAAGAGGTGTTCTGATTTTCAGTTCCCTGACCTAACAAACAAGACAAATCACATCTGAAAGTAGTCCATTTTTTTCTTTGCTACACCCGTTCATTCTCTACATTGGAAACAAAAAAGGTAAAGGAACCCTAGAATTATGGAATCTACAGTATTGCATTTGTGTGGGAGATATTTAAACTTTTAAATGACTTTTCGTGTTGTTCTTTTTTATCTAAAGCACCATGTATTATTACAAGGAAACAGCTGGAAACAAACAAATTGCTTCTGTCTAATGGCCGAAGACGTACGATCTTGATCCAAAGTAACCGAGCAGCCCAATTTCTTTGTGGTGAACATTCTGACCTTAAAGTCCCCTACCACATCAAGTGTGTGGATGGGCACATGGCTCTACCCACTTGTATATCTGGTAAATAGACTTAGTTCTGAATCAGTTCTTTTTTCTCAAATGCATTTGAGCAACAAGGAGGAGTGCCTATGTGTTGTGAGTTAATGTTTGTTCTTGGCTGACTTAAGCAAATCAGCCTTCCGTTCAGCTTGATTTAGGAACTGGTAATTCAGGATTTTGAGAAAATCATCCTATTCATTTTTTTCTATTTAATTAACAAGATATGTTTAAAATATCTGGCCCCACTCATGCTAGAGCAGGGAAAGAGTGAAAAACACAAACATGGACAGTGAACATACTTCCTTCAGAAACATACCTGTTTTGTCTTACAGAGACAAAATGCTTTACCTCTTGAACCTCTCTAGTTCGGAACTCTGAGGACATGACCAGTGCTGACCCAGAGAATTTGCCAAACCACAGGAAGCCAATATTACCAACCCTTCCACTGCATACTGAGCTCTTAGAATACATGAAGGGGCAGGGCTTTTTTGTGGCGGTACTGAGTACAGGCACCTCCACACCAGTGCTCCCCTCTAGCTGGCGATCTCCCAGCTGGGGCTGCTGGCAGGGCTCTGTGTCCCAGCTGGCACCCAGCTGCGGGGCTGCAGGGTTCCCCCTGCCCTCCAGGCTGCAGTTCCCATGGCTGGGGTTGCTGGGGGAGCTCCCTGCTCCAGACGGATCCCATTAGCAGGGCTGCTGGAGCCCCTGCTGGCTCTGCAGCAATGTGGGTCTGGAGCTGGAGCCGTTGCCCCTGCGTCCTGCAGCAGTTTCAGAGCCAGACCGCCAGCTGTGGGAACCCCAACCAGGTGACAGGGGACCGTGCCAGCCCCACTGGCTGGGAGCTAAAGCCCCACGGGCAGACCAAGACCCAGGAACCCTGGTAGGCGTAGGGGGGAACTGGCTGAGTACCAGCTCCTCTTTTTTTTTTCTTTTTTTTAAACCAAAAACACACTGTGTACACGAAATTAGAGCTAAATAACAGCACAGAACACTGAAAGCCAGTACTAGTGGCTATAACCAACATCTATGGTGCCACAGGAACCTGGCCACACCCACGATAAGTGGTCAGACAACTAACTAAAATGATGGTGGATCACGGATGCTGCCGGACCAGAGAGTGCCAGATTAGAGAGGCGCAACCTGTATCTAATTAAGAGAAGGGCGGGGAGAGGGGTCTGAAAGGGAGGGAAATCATTTCAAAACTAATTCAATGATCCAGGTCTGAATTCCATAGAAAAAGTGTGTGTCTTTTCAATGCATCTTATGCTGTGATTTCCAAAATAAAGGATGTTGTGACCATATAACGTTGCATAAATGTGTATCAGAGGAACATTTAGGATCTTGTTTAGATGTATACCGGTATTAATCTTGGCCCAGGACTAAACTATTGATTTCAGTGAGAGCTGATTTAGACCTCAGAAGCCAAAGCTTCAGAGCATTGTGACAAGTAAATACTGCAGCTATCAATATACAGAATAGCAAAACCAAACAGATTTGTATTTGTGCATTGAAACTACCAATATTTTCATTTAGGTACAGAGAAAAAGTGTGGTCGTCCACCTGTTATTGAGAATGGAGACATAACTACTTTCTCCCTAAAAGAACATGCATTTGGCTCTTCTGTAGAATACAGATGCCAGCACTACTATGTAATCGAAGGAGACTGGAAATCATTCTGTTATAATGGAATTCGGACTTATGCACCAGTATGTTTAGGTAAGAGAAATATTCACTTGTTAAAGATGTTTTCAATTTATAACGAAATTTTATAAAACATCATCTCTTCCCATTATAATGTCATTTATTTTTAATTTTGTGGAGATTTATTTTCATCGTTGTCACTGCACTTTTTTTTTAAGCTCTAAGTGACTGATGTAGATTTAACGATGTATTTAAGTAGAGTTTGGGAAAATATTTCCACGAAAATGTATACAAACTTCTCTCCTCATTCTTCATTTCAGCATGTTCCAATGGTAGTTTTCAAACTCGATCTATGACTAACAAACCAGCTGAAAGGAAAGGACAGAGTGATGTTATCTGTTTCAAATCATATTTCCTCCTACACATAGCTAAGTGCCAGCACATTATATAATCAGGTATCCAGCATCAAGGTAGCAAGCTGCCTCTCTAACTAGCCTAACGTGCACAGCTGGCTATACATTTGATTTTGATAGGCAATGTCGTAGTTCTAGCAGCATGAAGAATCAAGCTGACCAAAGTAAATACTTAAATAAATAAATACACCTGCAAGAATGTGTCATAGCCTCATGAATTAGGATGGAACAAGTAAAAGGAATTAGGAACATTTACAATGAGCGGGAAGGAAGACATAGCACACCATATTTAAAAGCTCAACCCCCAGAAGAGTGTGTTGGGAAAAAAAGAACCTATAAGAGGCCACATCACACTAGCAGAATTAGTAAGGGTCAGGTTGTCGTGAAGTGTGAGTATTACAATCACAGCGCTCCAGAAGGAATAAACTGTAGCTACGAAGTTTTCAGCAGCTCCAAGTTCTCCACTTTCCATGAGTGAAAAAAAATGTTGATTTCTTACAGTAGTGGGATCAGGAATGGGGACGTAAGAAGTTACTTTCCACAAAGCTAAGAAGTGACAGGGTCTGGAGACACCTGAGACAGCTGTCATGCTACCTTAGCCAACAGGAACAAGAGCAGTGCTTTTTTGTGTCAGTACTTGCCAGTACTCAGTATTGGCAACTTGGCAGCTTCAGACATGGGATTAGCTGGGGTGGTGGGGGCAGGTGGGGAGCCAGATTCGTACCAGCTCATTTTTTTTTTCAAAAAAGGCACTGAACAAGAATATTGATGAGAGTCAGGGACTGGTGTGGAATGTGTGTTTGGGGGAGGGGAATGAGGGAGGAGATGCTATGGGAGGGAGACCAAGAAAGGGGTTTGTATTGGAGATACAGATGGGGGAGGCTAGCCCATCATGGGAGGATGGCAAATGTAGATCAGCATGAAGTGGGGGAAGGGATGGAAAAGGAATGATTGAGGTTACAGAGGAACCTCTATAATAGCGCAAGCCCTTCATCTTGGAACAGTGTAATTCCAAGTTCGCATCGCTTGTCTTCTCAAAACCACCACATACAGGAGAAAACAAGAAAAAAAGAACATTGCTGTAGTTACTTGCATTTTTTAAAAATTGGCAGCTTCCCTCATTTTTCCTCTTTCCGAAACATGTCTCTCCTCAGCCCCTCCTCAACTGCTGTCACCACCTCCTCTGCCTCCCTGGGGATTCCACATGGCTCTGTCCATCAAAGGCTGCCTAAATTACCTCAGATTAGTCATCACAGAATCACCCGCTAACTAGAAAGAGTATTCGTAGCTGCCTGCCCACAACCCAGTTCAATGGGCTTGACATCCCACAGGCCACTAAAGAGCCCTGCTACCTCAGAGCTTGGTTTAGAGAAGTCAACATTATTTTTTTCAACTAAATGGTACTGGAAAAGGTTCTAATTTATATTTTATGCTAAGTGAAGATTCCAAGGGCATGTCTATACTTATCCGAATGTCGGCCTTCTGGAGCTTGATCTTCCAGGGTTCGATTTAGCATGCCTAGTAGAAACACACTAAATCGAATTGTGAGGACAGCCACATTGACTCTGGTACTCCTTGCAAGGAGTAAGGGAAGTCAATGGGAAAGTTTGTCCTGTCAGCCTCCCACAGTAGGGATGTGCCGGAAGTTCAACTTAAGATACATTGAGTCCACCTATGTAATTCTCATAGATGGAGTTATGTATTTTAGGCTGAATTTCTTTTGTAGAGTAGACCTGCCCGAAATTCATTGTAGGTAGGAAACATTCCATTAGTTTCATGCTTTTATTTTCTAACTGCTTCATGACTAAAAGGAATGCTAAGCTTTTCTTACAAATGGTCTAAAACCAGTGACATTAGCCATTAATTTAAGATAATCATCTCCAGTAGGAGACTTTCAGGAGGAGACACAAAACTATTTGCTATCTTGTAGGGCTTAGTTCCACACTTGTTGGAATGATATTTACATCAGATAATGAAGTCAATGAGCTTCAGTAAGAATTACACAGGGCAAAATGGCCTTTAATTATTAGATCATGGGATCACCTTCAGTTTCAAGGTCGGATTTTTCTATTTAGATGTGTATAACATTTTAATAATAATTCTTCTTTTCTTGCAGACCCCTGTGTCATCACACAAGAGGATATGAGATCACACAACATAGATCTAAAGTGGGGTTTCAAGTCAGAAACTGTACGTGTCACATGGAGAGTTTGTAGAGTTTAAATGTAGATCCAATTTCTCTCCAAAATCTTCAGATAATTATAGAGTGCAGTGTTCGAAGTCGGGACCGTGTAGACGATCCGCGTCCCGCAACATCGAAATTGTGGGGTCCTCCATGGCAGCCATCAGCTGGGGGGTTGAGAGACGCTGTCTCTCCAGCCCGTGAGGGGCTCTATGGTTACCGTGTGCAGCAGCCCTTAGCCCAGGGCTTCTGGCTGCTGCTGCTGCAGCGGGGGATTCATGCTGCATGCACAGGGTCTGCAACTCGTTGTCGGCTCTGTGTATCTTGTGCTGTTTAGTGCAAGTGTGTCTGGGAGGGGCCCTTTAAGGGGGCGGCTGGCTGTTGAGTCCGCCCTGTGACCCTGTCTGCAGCTGTGCCTGGCACCCTTATTTCGATGTGTGCTACTGTGGCGTGTAGACGTTCCCTCGCTGCGCCTATTTCGATGTGGTGCTGCGCAACGTCGATGTTGAATGGGAACAAATGGGTGAATGGGAGAAAATGGGCCAATCAGCCACTTCTTTATGGTGCTTGTACACAAATGCAAGAAACCTGGAAAACAAACAGGGAAAATGACAGGCTCTGTCACAGTCAAAGTAGTATGAGGTGGTTGGAATAATGGGAACTTCATAGAATCATAGAATCATAGAATAGTAGGACTGGAAGGGACCTCAAGAGGCCATCGAGTCCAGCCCCTTCCCCCACGGCAGGACCAAGCACTTTCTAGACCATCCCTGAAAGCCATCTATCTAAACTCTTCTTGAATATCTCCAGTGATGGAGATTCTACCACCTCCCTTGGCAATTCCTTCCAGTGTTTGATCACCATGACAGTTAGGAACTTTTTCCTAATGTCCTACCTGAACCTCCCCTGCTGCAATTTAAGTCCATTGCCTCTTGTTCTATCCTCAGAGGCAAGGAAGAACAAGTTCCCTCCCTCTGCCTTATGACACCCTTTTAGATACCTGAAAACTGCTATCATGTCCCCCCCTCAATCTTCTCTTTTCCAAACTAAACAAGCCCAGTTCTCTCAGCCTTCCTTCATAGGTCATGACCTTTGATCATTCTTGTTGCTCTCCTCTGGACCCTCTCCAATTTCTCCACATCCTTCCTGAACTGCGGTGCCCAGAACTGGACACAATACTCCAGCTGAGGTCTAACCAGCACAGAGTAGAGCGGGAGAATGACTTCTCGTGTCTTGTTCACAGCACACCTGTTAATGCATCCTAGAATCATGTTTGCTTTTTTTGCAACAGCATCACACTGTTGACTCATATTTAACTTGTGGTCCACTATAACCCCGAGATCCCTTTCTGCTGTACTCATTCCTAGGCAGTCCTTTCCCATTCTGTATGTGTGACACTGATTGTTCCTTCCTAAGTGGAGCACTTTGCATTTGTCCTTATTAAACTTCATCCTGTTTACCTCAGCCCATTTCTCCAGTTTATCCAGATCCTTTTGAATTATGACCCTATCCTCCAAAGAAGTTGCAACCCCTCCCAGCTTGGTATCATCTGGAAACTTAATAAGTGTACTTTCTATGCCAATATCTAAATCGTTAATGAAGATATTGAACAGAACCGGTCCTAAAACAGACCCCTGTGGAACCCCACTAGTTATACTTTTCCAGCAGGATTGAAAGCCATTAATAACTACTCTCTCTGTACGGTTTTCCAGCCAGTTGTTCACCCACCATATAGTAGCCCCATCTAAGTTGTATTTGAGTAGTTTATTGATAAGTATATGATGTGAGACCGTGTCAAATGCTTTACTGAAGTCTAGGTATATCACATCCACCGCTTCTCCATTATCCACAAGGCTCGTTATTCTATCAAAGAAAGCTATTAGATTGGTTTGACATGATCTGTTTTAAACAAAACCATGCTGGCTGTTCCCTAGCACCTTACCACCTTCCAACTGCTTGCAGATGATTTCTTTAATGACCTGCTCCATTATCTTTCCAGGAACAGAAGTTAAGCTGACTGGCCTGTAGTTTCCTGGGTTATTCTTGTTCCCCTTTTTATAAATGGGTACTATATTTGCCCTTTTCCAGTCTTCTGGAATCTCTCCTGTCTCCCATGATTTTCCAAAAATGATTGCTAAAGGCTCAGATACCTCTTCTATCAGCTCCTTGAGGATTCTAGGATGCTTTTCCTCAGGCCCTGGTGATTTGCAGGCATCTAATTTTTCTAGGTAAATTTTAATTTGTTCTTTTCTTATTTCAACTTCTAAACCTACCCCTTTTTCACTAGCGTTCTCTACGTCAGGCATTCCTTCAGATTTCTCAGTGAAGACCGAAACAAAGAAATCATTAAACTTCTCTGCCATTTCCAAATTCCCTGTTACTGTTTCTCCCTTGTCACTGACCAATGGCCCTACCCTCTCCTTGGTCTTCCTCTTGTTACCAATGTATTTGGAAAAAACCTTCTTGTTTCCCTTTATGCTTGTAGGTAGCTTGAGCTCATTTTGTGCCTTAGTCTTTCTAATCTTGCTCCTGCATGCTCGTGTTGTTTGCCTATATTCATCCTTTGTAATTTGTCCCATTTCTTATACGATTCCTTTTTTAGTTTGAGATCATGCAAGATCTCCCGGTTAAGCCAAGGCAGTCTTTTGCCATGTTTTCTATCTTTCCTACGCAGTGGGATAGCTTGCTTTTGGGCCTTTAATAATGTCCCTTTAAAAAACTGCCAACTCTCCTCAGCCGTTTTTCCCTTCAGTTTAGCTTCCCATGGGACCTTACCTACCAGCTGTCTGAGTTTACCAAAATCTGCCTTCCTGAAATCCATTATCTCTATTGTACTGTTTTCCCTTCTACCCTTCCTTAGAATTGTGAACTCTATGATTTCATGATCGCTTTCACCCAAGCATCCTTCCACTTTCAAATTCTCAATAATTTCCTCCCTATTTGTTAAAATTAAATCTAGAACAGCTTCCCCCCAGTAGCTTTTTCAACCTTTTGGAATAAAAAGTTGTCTGCAATGCAATCCAAGAATTTATTGGACAGTCTGTGCCCTGCTGTATTAGTTTCCCAACATATACCTGGATAGTTGAAGTCCTCCATCACCACCAAATTCTGGGCCCTGGATGATTTTGTTAGCTGTTTAAAGAAAGCCTCATCCATTTCTTCCACCTGGCTAGGGGGCCTGTAGTAGACGCCTAGTAGGACCTCACCCTTGTTTTTAACTCCTCTGAGTATAACCCAGAGACTTTCAACCCGTTCATCTCCTACGTCCATCTCCACCTCTGTCCAGGTGTGTACATTTTTAATATACAAGGCAACACCTCCTCCCTTCTTTCCCTGCCTGTCCTTCCTAAGAAGGCTGTACCCTTCAATACCAACATTCCAATCATGAGTATTATCCCACCAAGTTTCTGTGATGCCAATGATAGCATAGTTGTATTCATTTATTAGTACTTCCAATTCTTCTTGTTTATTTCCCATACTTCTTGCATTTGTATATAGGCATCTCAGACATTGATTTGGTCTCACCTCCCAGTTTTGCCCTGGCCCTCTTTTTACTCTCCCAGTGTAGCCCTTACTCCCTCCCATTTCAAGTTCATCTTCCAGGTATATATGCTCTCCACTTACCTGCAGGCTTTGCTCCCCTGCCCCCTTCGAACCTAGTTTAAAGCCCTCCTTGGTGTGATGATTTGCATAACTGGAGCAGGGTCATGCAAGAGTATAAACGGTTTAGTAAGGACAGGCAGGGGAGAAAAGGAGGAGGAGTTATGCCCTGTGCGAGGGAGCAGTATGGTTGCTCAGGGCTCCAGTATAAGGAGGGAAAAAGTGAGTGTCTTTGAGTTAAGCTTAGAGGCTGAAGCAACAGTGGTGATGTTGTAGTTGGTGTCTGCTATAGACCATCAGATCAGGGAGATGAGGTAGCTGAGGATTACTTCAGACAGCTACAAGAAGCTTCCAGATCACAGGCCCTGGTTCTCATGGGAGACTTTAATCATCCAGACATTTGTTGGGAGACCAATACAGCAGCACTCAGACAATCCAGGAAGGTTTTGGAGAATGGTGGGGATAACTTCTCGGAACAAGTACTGTTGGAACGACCAGGGGCTGTGCACAACTTGACCTGCTGCTGACCAACAGGGAAGAACTAGTAGGCAAAATAGAAGTGGGTGGTAACCTGGGCTGCAGCGATCATGAGATGGTAGATTTCAGGATCCTGACAAAAGGAAGAAAGGTGAGCAGTGAAATACAGACCCTTGATTTCAAAAGAGCAGAGTTTGACTCCCTTAGAGAACTGATGGCCAGGGATATGAGTTGAAGGGGAAAAAGAGTTCAGGGCGGTATTTTACAGAAGTCTTACTGAAGGGACAGGAACAAAACATCCTGCTGCATAGTAAGAAATGCAACTATGGGAGGCAACCAGTGTGATTTAACAGGGAAATCCTTGGCCAGCTTAAACTCAAAAAGGATGTGCATAAGAAGTGAAAAGGTGGACAGTTGACAGTTAAGGAGGAGTACAAATATATGTCTGGAGAATACCAGGCAGTAATCAGGAAAGCGAAAGCACAGCTGGAACTGCAGCTGCCAAGGGATGTGAAGGATAACAAGAAGGGTTTCTACAGGCGTGATAACAATAAAAGGGTTGCCAGGGAAGGTGTGGGGCTGTTACTGGATGAGAGAGGTAACCTACTGACAGCTGATGTAAGAAAAGCTGAAGTACTCAATGCTTTTTTTGCCTCAGTCTTCACAGACAAAGACAGCTCCCACACTACAGTGCTAGACAATGCAGCATGGGAAGGTGTGGGCAGTCCTCAGTGGGGAAGGAATGAGTTAAGAGCTACCTAGAAAAACCAGACGTACGCAAATCCGTGGGTCTGGATTTAATGCACCTACGGGTACCAAGGGAATTGGCAGACATCTTTGCCGAGCCTTTTGCCATTGTCTCTGAAGACTCTTGAAGATTGGGAGAGATCTTTGATGATAGGAAAAAAGCAAATGTGGCGTCCATCTTTAAAAAGGAAAGAAGAGCAATCCAGGGAATGATAGACCAGTCAGCCTTACCTCAGTCCCTGGGAAAATAATGGAGATGATCCTCAAATAATCCCTTTTGGAGCACTTAGAAAAGGGGGAAGTGATCAAAAGTAGTCAACATGGCTTCACCAAGGGCAAGTCTTGCCTGACCAAACTGATTAGCTTCTATAATGAGGTAACAGGCTGTGTGGACATGGAGAAGTCCATGGATGTGAAATACCTTGACTTCAGCTTAGCTTCTGAGACTGTCTTCCACAACATTCTTGCCCATAAGTTAAGGAAGTATGGATTGGATACGTGGACTGTAAGGTGGATAGAAAGCTGGCTTGACTGTCAGGACCAACAGGGAGTGGTGAAGGACCCCATATCAGGATGGCGGTCGGTTTCAAGTGGAGTGCCCCAAGGTTTGGTGTTGTTCAACATCTTTGTTAATGACTTGGATGAAGGACTGTATTGCACCCTCAGCAAGTTGCATATGATATTAAGCTAGGGGGCGAGGTAGATACATTGGAGGAGAGAGATAAGATCCAGAGAGACCTAGATAAATTGGAGGAATGGGCCAAAATAAATCTGAAGTGGTTCAGCAGGGAGAAGTGTAGAGTCCTGCACTTGGGACGGAAGAATCCCAAACATTGCTATAGGCTGGGGATCGACTACCTCAACAGCAGTATCTAGAAAAGGACCAGAAAGGGACCTAGGGATTATGGTGGATGAAAGGCTGGATATGAGTAAACAGTGTGCCCTTGAAGCCAAGAAGGCTAATGACATATTGGGGTGCATTAGAAGGAGCATTTTGAGCAGATCCAAAGATGTGGTTGTTACCTTCTATTTGGCAATGGTGAGGCCACATCTGGAGTATTCTGTCCACTTTTGGGGTCCCCGGTATAGAAACAATGTGGAGGTGCTGTATCAGGTTCAGCGGAGGGCAATGCAAATGATTAAGGCACTGGAGCTTATTTAGTTTGAAGAAGAGAAGACTGAGGGGTGGTATAATAGCAGCCTTCAACTTCCTGAAGGGGAGCTCTAAGGAGGATGGAGAGAAACTGTTCTCAGTGGTGACAGATGGCAGAACAAGGAGCAATGGTATGAAGTTGTAGAATGAGAGAAGTAAGTTAGATATTAGAAGAACTACTTCACCAGGCGGGTGGTGAAGCACTGGAATGCGTTGCCAAGAAAGGTGGTGGAATCTCCATCCCTAGAGGTTTTTAAGTCCTGGCTTGACATGGTCATGGCTGGGATGACTTAGTTGGTGTTGATCCTGCTTGAAGCAGGGGGCTGGACTCGATGACCTCCTGAGCTCCCTTCCAGCCCTATAATTTTAAGATTCTGTGGCTGTGTGGCCCAGTATTTGTGGCCAATGTTGTAGCTGCTGAATTTTATTTGGTTCATATGCCTCTTCAGGAGATGTGTGAAATTTAGAGTTATTACTGGAATACATCTATAAAATCACAGGAAAAAACAACCAACCAACCAAGCAAAACCAAATGAAAACAAAACAACAACAACAAAAATACACCAATCACAACTGAGAACATGGTGAAGCATCCAGCGACAAGCATATGTTTCCTGTGTACTTTTAGTAAACTCAGTTCTTTTACAATTTTTCCTCTGGAACAGCTGAAACAGGAGATCTTGAGAGAGACATGTGGCAAAATACCCCATTGCCCAGCATGTCCCACACCCTCCCCCATGGGCCTCTCCTTCCTCTCTTTGTCCCCACCTGACCCCTGGTCCCCACCATGACCTGCCTAGCTAGGGTACCTGAGGCAGTGGGTGGCAGTGGCCTCACCATGGCCTCCCTTTCCACACTTTCACCTCACAGTGCTCTGCTGTATCCTTGGGCTCACCTCTCAGATGCCCACAGAGAAGTGGGGCTCAGCAAGCTGGGAGGCTGAAGCTAAGCTCCACATGGGGAGTGCTGTGGGTGGCGGGGAGGTGACCCACAGTGGCTGCTGCTTCCACCTCGCCAAGGTAATCCCCACTTCTGGTGGGGGAAAATGTTCAGGCCAAGCAGGGGGTGGCCTGTTTGGGCTGAGTGGGCTGTGGGGAAATCTCGGGCCTACTGAAGGCTGAGGGCATGAACTGGAGGTGGCTGGAGGGAGAGCAGTGGGGCAAGAATAGCTTGGGCCCAGTGGAGGGTGGAGTGTTTGGGCTAAGGTACTGGGGGACCTTTGGGAAAAGCATGGGTGGGATGGAGAGTCCTTGAGATGAGCAGGGGGTGGGATGTATGGGACAAGTGGGAGGGCTTTCAGGCTGAGTGGGGTGGTGTGTGGGCTGAGGGGATGTGTGTTTGGGCCAAGAAGGGGACTATGGTTGGGCTGGAGTGGGATGGTGGGGCCTTGCAGAACGGGCTGTAGGGTTCTGTCTGGGTAAGGGTATCCAGGGGTTCTTGGGCTGAGAGGAGGGTGGAATGTTCAGGCTGAGTGTGGGGAGGGATGTCCAGGCCTAGTAGGGGTGGGGTGGGAGGAACAAACTGGGGGTTGCTGGAGGGAAAGTGGGAGGGCAGGGTCAGCTGGAGATCAGGGGTTTGGGGTAGAAGGTTAGAGATCCCTGGGGTGGAGTCCATGTTGTATAAATCCTCTGCTCAGTCCCATAAAAATCATATATACTGTAACTTTCAGTCATCACTGGTTTTAAATCCTGTAATTTTGTTGCAGCTGCTCGGTCTACATTAAGTATAAAAGTTAGTAAGTAATTGTTTTCAGACACCATGAATCTGCAAGAACTCCTGGTTGTTTCTTTGGAAAAGAAATTGCTTTCTCTGAAGTGAACTACGGCTAGTGTGAATGTGAGTGTGTGTGTGCTATTGATTCAGACCCTGTTTGGATGACCATCTGCCAGCAGCACTTTGAGGGCCAGAGAACAGGAGGAGCTGACCTTGCAAAAGAACCCACTCAAGAAAGAGAAATGAGACCACAGTCCCATCTGGTGTTCGCTGATGACTCATTCTCACACAGAGTCCTGAGACAGTGGAGGAAGACAAAAGCTATGGACTGAAACATTTAAAAAAATGGATGCAAACCTACAAAGCCATCTTAACTTCAGGATGATGGTGATAATATGCCCCCCTAATAAAAAAAAAAGAACGAGCAGACAGTGGTAAATGAAATATACAAACATTTAATTTTTAAAAGGAAAAATAATTAGTATGAATTTAAACTTTAATCAGAGCAGTCAATATTGGCCGTACAACTGTGCTGGACGGCAATTGCTTTTTCATATGTAGTTCAGTCTGAGTTTGAACCTATGTGTCCATCTGTCATTACTGTTCAAAATTTAGTTAAAATATCATTGTGAAGAAAGATAAAAAAGTGATTACTTGTATCAGTCAATCAATGCTAAAACACTGGCAAAGGACATCAGGTCTGAACATTACGGATAATGGTCAATGGGTTTTGATCTTGAGATCTGGGTTAAAATTATTTTTCTTTCTTTGAAGAACCTGTTAGAGAGAAAACTATTACTAGAAAATTATTTTACTACATGTCCAGTTTTGAAAGAATATTACATACAAAACCCCTAAGAGTCTCTCAAAGAAACAGGATATTGATTTCAAGACTATTGCATAAAATTCTAACTGGATTATTTTAGCCTTTTTTGGAAAGTAAATGAAAATAAAGTTAATCAAAAGTGAGTGCAGTTACCATTGATGGGAAAGGTCAGTTTTGGATAGCGTACCATTGTATTATACATGCAGATATGAGTCTAGATATATGTTGGGATGAAAGAGGGAATCCCTTGACCTCTTGGTGACAGATAAAAATAACCTTTGAGATCCCCTAAGCAATCCCATTCTGTCTGTGTAGAAGGATGTTGTCATTTTGACATCTAATGCATGTAATTTGGCTTCTGTATGAGAGGCATGAGGTTTAGGATCAAAGGTCGGGAGGCCTATGGGTTCACTGATGTGAAATTGGGGGAACATACTTTGGGAAGAAAGGAAGTGTGGAGTCATAGAACTACTTTGTGTTTAGGGAAAATTGTATCTGGTGGAGAGTCAGTCAAAGCAGCTATCTTGCTTACTCTATGAGCTGATGTTATAGCAACTAGAAACAGGGTTTTCATTGTTAACTAGGCTAGTGAACATGTGGCCATTGACTCAAATGGTGGTTCCATCCAGGTATAAAGGACAAGTTCCAAGTCCCAAGTAGGAAATATGGATTTACATGAAGGAATAAAGTTTTGTCGGCCTTTCCAAAACCTCTTTACAATTGGGTGGGTGAACACCGAGAAGCCTTCTAAAGGTGGGTGGAAGGCTGTTATTGCAGAAAGGTGGATTTGTAGTGAGGAAAGTGACAGGTAAGTATCCTTTAGGGGAAGAATATAGTCCAGAATCATGTGCAATGGGGATTTTGTAGGTTGCACGCCCCTTTCAGAACACCAGACTGAAAAGTGGTTCCTCTTGGAAAGTTTGGTCTTGCAGGTTGTTTCTCGTCTGCTCTATAACAGAACATTGCACACTTGTTGAGAGTACTTGTGCATCTTCTGGGAACCACACAGAAACCAGGCCATCAGATGGCAGATATGTGGTTTGGGGTGGAGCGTCAAATCCCCGTTCTGAGATAGTAGGTCCAGAGGGCTGGTAAGGAGGAGGAAGAGATAGGTGATAGACTAAGTGAAACCAGATCTGCCTGTGCCAAGCCAGAGCTATGGGGATGATTCATGCTGAATCTATCGAAAATTCACCTGCATTTGGATTTTGTGGCATTACAAAGAGATCAATAGCTGGGTGACCCCATGTCTTAAAGAGGTGTCGGGTCATGTTGTGATAGAGCTCCCATTCGTGGTCTAGGTAGAAGTGATGACTGATGGAGTTTGCAAGTGTATTTCTTGTGCCTGGCAGATATGATGCCATAAGGACAATGTTGTGCACAATACACCACATCCATAATTTTATGGCCTCTGCACAAGGCAATTATGATCCAGTTTATCTCTGACAATTGATATAAAATATCATTGTGGGATTGTCCATAAGGACTTAGATGGTTTTGTTTTGAATATGCAGGATAAAATATTTGCAAGCATTGAAGACCACACGTAGTCTGAGGAGATTGATATGTAGTCTCTGTTCATCCTTGATTCATCGACCTTGAACATGGTACTGCTGGCAATGCACTCCCCATCTGAGAAGCAACACATCTGATGTAATTTGTTGGGCTGGTTGAGCAGGATGAAATGGGACCCCCACCAGGATGTTTTGTTCTTGGGTCCACTAGCATAAAACTGTACAAGCCACTCCATGGAGGAAGGGGAGTCAGAGGACCAAGGTGGAGACAAGGCTTTAACCAGAATTGCAGCAGTCAGAAGTATAGATTAGGCATAGACAGAGGAACATAATGCACCATCCCCAAAGACAGAACAATGCACAAAGAACTCCTACCTGGTAGGAAGCAGAGATAGGACAGGATTTCCTGGGGCACAATTGCTCTCTGGACTTCTTTGCCTCCATACTATCCCCAACACACACAAGACCAGTGTCTGTCACCATTGGCCATCTCAGAAAGAGCTAGTTGTGACATCGCTTATTAAATTTGCCTATGATCCCACAGATAACCACCCCCTTTAACTGCTTGCAACTTTTCCATGTATCATGTCTTCCTTGGCATCATCTCTTTACTTGTTTTGAAAAGTTTATGATGAAATGGTTTAGCTGTTTTGGAGACTGATGTTTTGTCCAAGCCAAGTTGCAGTTGCAGTTCTGTTGGGAACCACTAGCATATTCATGGTCTGAAGCAAAAAGCCAGAATTTGGCTGTGATGCCCACCTGGTGTCGAAGCCGTGCCTTTTGCTGCCTTCAGAAAAATGCCCCCCAAATTTGGCTAAATTATAAATCTATGAAGACCAGTGAGTTTGGATTCTTGCAGCTTGGCTACTTTCTGAAGATTCCACCTGTGCTGAACACATTCAGTCCCAAGATGGCAGGGGCAGAGCAGGACTTTCTTTGCAAACACTTCTCCTGATACCTAGGGGTGACTCTCATGTCAAGCACTTCAGCCCCCTCTCAGGCTCCCTCTGCAGCCTCGACCTGGCCCTGGCCCTGGCTTCGGCCCATTCTTCACAGCCCAGGCTGCAGGCTGCTAGCCCTGCTGCAGTTTGCAGCTCTCTGGCCTTCCAAAGCCCTATGAATTTCTCAACATTAAATTCCAAGTTTGTCACCCTTTAGTCAGGAAGAAAGGAGCAGTGTGAGGAAGCAGAGAGTTCTTTAATCATTAAAGTACTCACTGATACACTTTGGAGGGGGATACCATCCTTGTTTGCGACATCTTGTAGTCCCGTCCTCAGTTCTTTCTGGAGTCATGTAATCAGTGTAACATCTGTATTTTGCTTTCTCATTTAAATTGTATCCGGTCTTTTGATCAGAGAAAAAGCCATTTTGTATCGTAACTTTTGTACACGTTTCTAAAATAGAGAATAGCATTGTTTGAAGATAAATAGGGTTTATTTATAAGCTTATAATTTATAAGTTTATAATTTATAAGCTTTTTGCAAACATTAGGTGACCATGAGAAGAAGTGCCCCTGAAATGAAATAGAGGACAGCTATTTAAAAACTGTTTGAACACCACATTCCTTCAGACTTTCAGTGAGCGGGAGGGGAAGATAAGAAATCATCAGTGTGCCTTGCAGTGTTATTGCTCATGATCGTTCCTGATAGAGATGTGTGAAAGCCAGTCTCAAAGATGGCTGGACAGAAAATGGTAGTTTTGATTCCAACACTGTCAGCTGTTATTTTGTAAAAAAGTTCTCTTTTCATTGCATGAGCTGTATGTATACATAATTTGGAGAAGCAGCTTCATAGTTTAATGTACCTGAAAATCATAAAGGGCTCACCAGTGAGAAAGACGGTGATGAAACAACACACATACTTTATCACTTAATCCATTTTCTTCAAGGACAGCCTTTCCCAATGCAGTCTTTCATAGTTGTGTTCACTACAGCATGGTGGATTCCCTCAGTTGGAAGGAAACAGTGTTTCTGCCAAGGCAATATCCCCAAGGGAAACTCTCATTTTGGGATTCCCTGTGTGCCTGAATTTGTTTATCTCCAGGATACACAGCACAGTTCATCCATTTTCTTCGGCATTTGGGGAGAGTTGAGACAGAGAAGGAGTGAGGTTATAAGGCAGGATGTGTGTGTGTGTGTGTGTGTGTGTGCGTGTGTGAGAGAGAGAGAGAGAGAGAGAGAGAGAGAGAATTTTGTTGTGGAGTTTGATGACTTGATTCTGTTGCTTGTCATTCAAATATTTGGAGTTTCCAGACAAACTGTACAAGCCACTCCATGGAGGAAGGGCAGTCAGAGGACCAAGGTGGAGACATGGCTTTAACCAGCATTGCAGCAGTCAGAAGTATAGATTAGGCATAGACAGAGGAACATGCTGCATCAGCCCCAAAGTCAGACCAATGCACAAAGAACTCCTACCTGGCAGGAAGCAGAGATAGGACAGGATTTCCTGGGGCACAATTGCTCTCTGGACTTCTTTGCCTCCATACTATCCCCAACACACACAAGACCAGTGTCTGTCACCATTGGCCATCTCAGAAAGAGCTAGTTGTGACATCGCTTATTAAATTTGCCTATGATCCCACAGATAACCACCCCCTTTAACTGCTTGCAACTTTTCCATGTATCATGTCTTCCTTGGCATCATCTCTTTACTTGTTTTGAAAAGTTTATGATGAAATGGTTTAGCTGTTTTGGAGACTGATGTTTTGTCCAAGCCAAGTTGCAGTTGCAGTTCTGTTGGGAACCACTAGCATATTCATGGTCTGAAGCAAAAAGCCAGAATTTGGCTGTGATGCCCACCTGGTGTCGAAGCCGTGCCTTTTGCTGCCTTCAGAAAAATGCCCCCCAAATTTGGCTAAATTATAAATCTATGAAGACAAGTGAGTTTGGATTCTTGCAGCTTGGCTATTTTCTGAAGATTCCACTTGTGCTGAACACAGTCAGTCCCAAGATGGCAGGGGCAGAGCAGGACTTTCTTTGCAAACACTTCTCCTGATACCTAGGGGTGACTCTCATGTCAAGCACTAGGATTTTAGTTATGTCTACGTTTGAGCTGGAAAACGTAAATTGCAGAAGGAATACCTGCTTAGGTCTGATCAAACTCAGCAGCAGCAGCATCAATAACCGTGGGCTCAGCTCCCATTGGCATCTGATGCCTGTCTCACTATTCCTTTCCATCTTTCCCTGTCCAGTATGGAGTGGTTTAGTTTCTGTAGACTAGCTCCACACCAACTGCTGAAACTAGCACACTAAAAATAGAGTTTCAGCTAAGGTGGTGTAAATAGCTAGCCACGCCACCAGGCATCTAAGGTTTTGGACAGGACTGTATGTAGGGAGGCTAGTCTCTCCCAGTGCTAAGTGCTGAGGGGTGGGAATAAGGGAGCAAGAAAGGTTATGCTACTGGGGTAAGGATGAACAGGATTGGGAACTATTATGTTCTCTTACACCTCACAAAATGTGCTCATCTCATCACAGAAGACAAAGACATAGCTGGTAACTTTCCCAAGGGCTTTCAATCCAACTTTGAAAAAATGACACAGCAAATGGGGGTGGGAAGCAGTGGGAAGCAGCGGGGTGAAGAATTCTCAGTGTCGCAGAAACACAATCACACAGTTATTCAGGTCAGAAACGTACATTGTCATGACAAGTCACCTGCTAGGGCTGGAATTTTTGCATTTATCACAGGCAGATAATAACAGAAACATGTTTACGAATTTTTAACCAACCCCTCAATAGAACATAAATAGTGCTTACTTTCAGCGATACATTTTGGAGGAGGTATCCAGTTATTCCTTGTGCATTTAGCTTTGGCTTCTGGATTTTCAGGCATATATCCATGGTCACAGCTATAGTCAATTCCATCACCTTCTATGTAGGTTTTCCAGTAACTAGCTGAAAATTGACCGTTTTCCAAATGATCTGTAGAACAGACTCCTAAAGAAAACAAAAAAAAAAAAGGTTACATTCAAGTATCAAACGGAAGTGAACATTTAAGAAAGAACAAAGAAAACAAAAACAAACAAACCACCCTCTTCAACACTAGCTATAGTAGAGGCTTGATTTTCAGGTATCACTGGGGAACAGGGGCTACAGGATAACCATATTTTCTGGATAGCCAAGCAGGGCCGCTAGCCCCGCTCCAATGGGCCCAGCAGGGCAACCACCCTAGGCTGGGCCACTAGCCCTGCTGCAACCAGTGGCAGAGCCAGTTCCGTCCATGCCCTTGGCCCAGCGGCAGCCAGCCCCAGCTAGAACTGCCAGTTAACTGAGGGTTCCAGTCATTTCAGTGCCACATAATGTAGATAATTGAAAAAAAATCTTTCAAATAACAGCACATGCTGCATGGTGTGGAAGCACATTTTATTGAAAAAAAATTATTTTTGAACATGAATGACCATGACCTTTCCTCTGCCATGACTTTGTGACATCACTTGTGTAAAGATATAAATGACAACACATGCCAGTAAAGAATTGGCTATCTGGACCAAATTGTCAGCTGGCATGAAACAGCAAACTCCATTGAAATTACTGAGGATATATGGATTTACATCAGCCAAAATACCTTGCCCAGTGTGCCTCTGAAGGAGAGGTGACTGCATGGATTTATTTATATCATAACCTCATTAACATCAAGAAAGCTTCATCATATCATATCATATCATATCATATGGAGACATACAAGGCTGAGGAAGCTATCCAGCTCCAGAGGACTGCTGTCACATCAGCTGGGAAGGAGATGTTTCTATCACAGGGAGGACACTGGCTGCTGGTTACCACTGACAGCAGACAATGCTCCACTCCTATTTCAAACCCATCCACAATGATAATGGAAAATCAGTATGCTGCTCTGGAAACAATGGATGAGGAATCACCCCTGAAGCAAGAGGAGGAGACACCATGTTCTCCCAAGGCTAGGATGTTCACAGCCACTACTCTCAGAAGGAAGCATATGGTAGTGGAGGTTGGGGAATCTCTTCTGAGGGAGATGGAATCACCCGTTTGTTGCCAGACATGGCATCTCAGGAGGTATGCTACCTCCTAGGAGCCAGTATGTGAGACATTAAGGAGGCTTTGTCAAGGATCATCTGGAAGTCTGATGTAGCCAGACAAAGTCTCCCCCTTACAAGCCAGCTTGCTCGCTGCCACTCCCCCACTGAGGAGCACACAGGGCACAGAAATGGCTGCTGACAGCACTGTCTTTGATGCCTTTCATTGAGGCCCAGATGTGCTAGCTTATCGTGACCCTGAGAAACAGAAAGTACAGATAAAAGGCTAACAGGCCAAACTGTCAACAAGGTGGGGGGGACCTCAGGAAATCACCCCAGCTGGCATTGATGGATATGATGACCACACAGACATCCCAGAAGAGGAAGTCTCCGCCCACACAAAAGAATGTCCTGTACTCCTAAATTGCTTATCTCCTGTCTTACAAGTGCAAATTAAGTAAGAATTGCCCTTGTAACAAACTGGTGTCACAAAAGACAGACAAGTACGATCTGGCACCATAGATAAGAAAGAGAATACGTAACCTAAAGGGGTATAAAAGGTGGGCCCAGCAGAACTCTAACTTTGAGTGCATTCCACCAACTACCTGCTGGTCGGGTCAGGCAGAAGATATTGTTAAGAGTACAAGAGCAAACTAATCCACTAAGTAGGAAATATATGAAGTATATAAGGAGACCACCATAATTTAACCAGAAGGTAAAAAAATGAAAGGAGTCCACAAAAAGTGGAAAGTAGGTCAAATTACAAAGGACCTCAGGAGGTAAAGGAGTCCAGCGCCCTTTACCTACCTTTACCTTTCCAGTCCTAGGATTCTATGAGTTTTACCCCTACATACTTGTGTTATTAGTTTATATGCATCCTTTTTGAGGAACGGGGAGACCATATGTAGATGCAGACTGGCTCACTTATTTAGGAGAGCTTCAAACTAGGGTTTGAAGGGGCAGGTAATCAAAGCCTACAGGAGAGGAAAAAATATAGACCTGGGAGTTGGGTTGGAAATGGGAGGGAACATGGACTATAACAGCAGCGAAAAAGGAAGGATGTTGCAGAACTGGGAGGCAAATCAGATCAATATCATACATGCAGATATATAATTGCAAGTAGTATGGGTAATAAGCAAGAAGAAAATAAAGTCCTAATAAATAAACAGAACTATGACAAAGTTGGTATCCCAGAAATGGGTGGGATAATACACAATTGGAATAATGGTACAGAAGGGTACAGCTTACTCAGGAAGGATTGGTAGGGTAAACAAGTAGAAGGTGTTGCTTTATATATTAAAAATGTACACACCTGGACTGAGATGGAGATGGACATAGGAGACAGATGTGTTGAGAGTTTCTGGGGTAGGTTAAAAGGGGTGAAAAACAAGGGTGATATCATTCTAGGGCTATGTCTACACTAGCCCCAAACGTCAAAATGGCCATGCAAATGGCCATTTTGAAGTTTACTAATGAAGCGCTGAAATACATATTCATAGAATCATAGAATCATAGAAGAGTAGGACTGGAAGGGACCTCGAGAGGCCATCGAGTCCAGCCCCCTGCCCTCATGGCAGGACCAAGCACTTTCTAGACCATCCCTGAAAGCCATCTATCTAACCTCTTCTTAAATATCTCCAGTGATGGAGATTCTACCACCTCCCTTGGCAATTCGTTCCAGTGTTTGATCACCCTGACAGTTAGGCACTTTTTCCTAATGTCCAACCTGAACCTCCCCTGCTGCAATTTCAGTCCATTGCCTCTTGTTCTATCCTCAGAGGCAAGGAAGAACAAGTTCTCTCCCTCTGCCTTATGACACCCTTTTAGAGACCTGAAAACTGCTATCATGTCCCCCCTCAATCTTCTCTTTTCAAAACTAAACAAGCCCAATTCTTTCAGCCTTTCTTCATAGGTCATGTTCTCTAGACCTTTGATCATTCTCATTGCTCTCCTCTGGACCCTCTCCAATTTCTCCACATCCTTCCTGAACTGCGGTGCCCAGAACTGGATACAATACTCCAGCTGAGGCCTAACCAGCGCAGAATAGAGCGGGAGAATGACTTCTCTTGTCTTGTTCACAACACACCTGTTAATGCATCCTAGAATCATGTTTGCCTTTTTCGCAACAGCATCACACTGTTGACTCATATTTAGCTTGTGGTCCACTATAACCCCGAGATCCCTTTCTGCTGTACTCATTCCTAGGCAGTCCTTTCCCATTCTGTATGTGTGACACTGATTGTTCCTTCCTAAGTGGAGCACTTTGCATTTGTCCTTATTAAACCTCATCCTGTTTACCTCAGCCCATTTCTCCAGTTTATCCAGATCCTTTTGAATTATGACCCTGTCCTCCAAAGAAGTTGCAAACCCTCCCAGCTTGGTATCATCTGCAAACTTAATAAGTGTACTTTCTATGTCAATATCTAAATCGTTAATGAAGATATTGAACAGAACTGGTCCTAAAACAGACCCCTGCGGAACCCCACTAGTTATACTTTTCCAGCAGGATTGAAAACCATTAATAACTACTCTCTGGGTACGGTTATCCAGCCAGTTGTTCACCCACCTTATAGTAGCCCCATCTAAGTTGTATTTGCATAGTTTGTTGATAAGTATATGATGTGAGACCGTGTCAAATGCTTTACTGAAATCTAGGTATACCACATCCACCACTTCTCCCTTAACCACAAGACTCGTTATTCTATCAAAGAAAGCTATCAGATTGGTTTGACATGATCTGTTTTTAACAAAACCATGCTGGCTGTTCCCTAACACCTTACCACCTTCCAGTTGCTTGCAGATGATTTCTTTAATTACCTGCTCCATTATCTTTTCTGGCACAGAAGTTAAGCTGACTGGCCTGTAGTTTCCTGGGTTATTCTTGTTCCCCTTTTTATAAATGGGTACTATATTTGCCCTTTTCCAGTCTTCTGGAATCTCTCCCATCTCCCACGATTTACCAAAAATGACTGCTAAAGGCTCAGATACCTCTACTATCAGCTCCTTGAGGATTCTAGGATGCATTTCATCAGGCCCTGGTGATTTGCAGACATCTAATTTCTCTAAGTAAATTTTAATTTCCTCTTTTCCTATTTCAACTTCTAAACCTACCCCTTTTTCACTAGCATTCTCTATGTCAGCCATTCCTTCAGATTTCTCATCAGTGTCTCATTAGCATGCAGGCGACCGCGGCACTTCGAAATTGAAGCGGCTCACCGCCGCACAGCTCATTCAGATGGGGCTCTTTTTCGAAAGGACCCCAGCTCCTTCAAAGTCCCCTTATTCCCATCTGCTCATAGGGAATGCATGGCCATTTTGAAGTTTGGGGCTAGTGTAGACAGCCTAGGGGTATACTACAGACCCCACAAAACTAGGTAGAAAAAATGGATACCGATTCTTCTAAACAACAAAATCATCCAAAGCACAGGATTTGGAGGTGACAGGGAAATTCAGCTGTCCAGTTCTATGTTGGGAAACTAATACACAAAATATCCAATAAGTTTTTTGAACTGTGTTGAAGACTTTTTAAATTTATTTCAGAAGGTTGAAAAGGCTAGTGTGGGGAATATGTTCTCGATTTGTTTTTATCAAAGAAGGAGGAACTGACTGAAAATTTGAAAGTGGAAGGCATTTTGAGAGAAAGTAACCATAGAATCATAGAGTTCATGATTTGAGGGGATGGTAAAGGGCACAGCAGCAAAATAAAGGAAATGTATTTCAGGAAGGCAGATTTTGGTACACTCAAAGAGCTGGTAGGCAAGGTCCCAAGAGAAGCAAGACTAATAAGAGAAACAAAAAAGAGTTGGCAGTTTTTCAAAGGAACATTATTGAGGGCCCAAAACACTGACCTTAACCCTAGGCCTCAGTTGTAGTATTGTGATCAGTTTTGGGCACTTCATTTCAAGAAAGAGGAGGAGAAATGGGAGAGGGTCCAGAAAAGAGCAACAAGAATCATCAAAGATCTAGAGAACATGACCTATGAAGGAAGGCTGAAAGAATTATTGTTTAGTTTGGAAAAGAGAAGATTGAGGAGGGACATGACAGCGGTTTTCAGGTATCTAAAAGGGTGTCATAAGGCAGAGGGAGAAAACTTGTTCTTCTTGGCCTCTGAGGATAGCACAAGAAGCAGTGGGCTTAAACTGCAGCAAGGGAAGTTTAGGTTGGACATTAGGAAAAAGTTCCTAACTGTCAGGATAGCCAAACACTGGGATAAATTGCCTAGTGAGGTGACGGAATCTCCACCTCTGGAAATATTTAAGAACGGGTTAGATAAATATCTATCAGGGATGGTCTAGACAGTAGATGCTCCTGCTGTGAGGGCCGGGGGCTGGACTCGATGACCTCTTGAGGTCCCTTCCAGTCCTAGGATTCTATAAGTGTATGAGTCTATGAAAAGGAAGCTATTCCACTATGTAGGAAAGATAGAAAATATGGCAAAGGACTAAGACAAATTATGAAGGATGGATATAAGCAAACAACACAGGTATGTATGCAGGGTCAAAGGCATAAAATGACTTCAAACTAACTAGAGACATAAAGGGTAACAAGAAGACATTCTATAAATACCTCAGCCCTCTCTCACCATAGCACTTTGGGGCCAGGTGAGAGGTGTCTCTCCATGGTCACTGCAGCACCAGCAGGCACAATCAGGGGTGCGGCACATGTTCCCTATTTGAGGCAGGGCCAGGTGAGGATGTGTGTGGCTCAGAGAAGGGGTACCTGTTCCCCAGCAGTGGCAGCTCTGGGTTTGGGGCTGTGGCCAGGGAAGGGGAATGACCCTCCTACACAGAGCTGCCACTGCCAGAGGAGAGGCACCACTACTCTGCCATCCCATCCTCCACAGGCCCCAGCACAGAGCTGCTGCTTTTTCAGTTTTGTTCAGAAATTCTTTTTGTGGCTCTGCCCAGGTAATGGCAGTTTCTGGGAAACAATCTTACCAAGAGTGAGCAAGGAACAATCCATGTCTAAAACTGATGTCAGATGTGAGATGGCCCTGTCTTGATGAATGTTGTAAAATAAATACAGAGTGTGATGAGGCACACCAGCCCTGCACTAGTACTGAGAATGTTAATCCCACCCTCTGGGATGAGGGGGCCACAACCCCCACAATCCTCCTGGGTATGCTCAAATTGGGGACCAGACATAAAAGGCAGTGACCCAGCTCAATCAGGATAGACAGCCTTAAAGGAAGGGCACGTATCAAAAGCTCCTTCAGAAGAACTCCTGATACTTTGGCCAGGAAGTCCTGCTTGCACATGAAGCCCAGAGATCAGGGAGACCAAGATGGTCTGATTTGCGGAGGAGCCAAGCAACCACAGCAACCCACAAATGGCAGTCCCAGAACAAAGGGTAGAAAGAAATCTAGAGAGGACAAGGGAGTGGTATCTCCCATTGGACAGAGTTAGCATGTTGCAGTCAGATTCCGTGCTGACCTGGTGGTGGGCTACACCTCCATCATTAGGTACCTGGGGTGGGGACCTATGGGGGCAAAAGGCCACTGTGGTTTATTCTGGTTATTGGGCCATACTGTCCTGAGGCGAGGGCCACTCTAACTGACTCAGACAGACCATAGAAACAAACTTTGGTTGTTGGTCTATGTTGTGTTGGATGAGAAAGTGGGACCACAGGGAGCAAAACTACCCCTTCCCCACTCCAGGTGGGAATGGGATGCAGATGCCCCACGACACAAGACCATTCAACATTGTTTGAAAGAAATGATGGACAAGCACAATCATAGAAGAAAATGTCCTGAGTGAAAACTGAATTTGAGTATCTTATGTAATATGATTCAAGAAATGTTTGACAAAACTAGCATGTCACTTCAAAAGGTAGGTCTGGATCTTCTTGCTGCTGTTAATTCGTGGTCTTCTTTGCAGATATTTGTTAAGCTTAATGTTTCAGTTTCATGATTTTGAAGAGCAAGCAAAAAAAATGGAAAGTGGTGTTGATGAGTCCTACCATAAAATGTGTAGCTGTATTGGAAGGCAAAAATTTCTTGAGGCCAAAAGTAACAATACTTATTTTTTCAGTGTGTAAATGCAAAGGGTTGGGACACAATTTTAGCTGCATCTCTCATCACTACTGGAATCCTCCAAAGAGTATTATTACTAATTTCCAAGAAAAGTAAAAAAAAAAGATTTCTTTCATATTGTATTGTACATGAAGTACATGCAATTGTTCATTATGGTAGGAATAGTTGATTATTCATATAAATAAAATAATTTTAAGATTTTTAATAAGATTCAGAATTAGGCTTTGTTTACACACTAGCTATGTACCTAATGGCAAGTGTCTAGTTAGAGGCATAGAGATTATTACTGGCAAAATTTTATTGTAGTAATATGCTTTAAAGACAGGCCATGTTTCATTGCAAAATTTGACTTGTTAAACCATCTTTTGTTTATCAATTTTGTATGATTGTGAAAACCATCAGAATTTGACAAGTTAGAATAAGAGTGAATGTTTTATAGACAATTATGAAATGAAGTTATATGATGGATGACCTGAAGTTGCAAGTGGAATAAAACAGGGCAACCTTCAGTAGGGTGCAGAAATTAAAATATTGGAGGGCCACACATGTTCTCAGGCCTCCAAGTACTTACATTTAAACAGGGTAGTAGGGGAGGGGAACTGGGACCCTCCATCCAGTAGCAGTGAAATTAGAAAATGGGGAAAAGGTACAGCTACATGCCGTTGAAGCACCTGGCCTTGGTAATGTCTTAGGAATTGATGTATTGGCAGGAAGATAATGGATTTTAAATGGACAAACTTGGGCTTTTGAAAAGGCTATTGCCAGTGTCACTGCTGGGCCCCAACTGAACCAAGTAGAGATATCAAGGAAAAGGAAATAATAATATTATAGTGAAATACATATATCTCATAGACCTGGAAAGAACCTTGAGAGGTCATCAAGTCTCATCTCCCACACTTACAGCAGGACCATGCAACATCCCTGACAGATATTTTTTTCCTTAATCTATTTGCCCCAGATCCTTAAATCACCCATTTCAGGCTGAACTCACAACACTGGTTTTATAAGATCAACGCACAAACCACTGAGTGAACCATCTATCCCACTTCGGCACAGGCTAGAACCCATGATTGCTAATACCTAAATCACTACCTTACCCACTGAACCATGACCCACTCAGGCAGCATGTTTGGACATGTAAAAAGAAGCCTTGCCTTTGTCCCTCTTTCCAAACAAACTCTTCAGTTAAAACAATATAAACTGGCCTCAGATACTAAGAGAGGAATCCAGGCCATTCTTCATGAGCTGGAAATGGAATGGGTAATCATAAGGCAATTGGCAGAGTGTAATAGTCCTATCTGGCCAGTGTGTAAGCCTGATCATACCCGGAGATTAACAGTTGAATTTAGAGGTCTTACTGAGCTGCTGCAGACCTTTACTGCTGCTGCCCTCCAAATTAAGGAAATCTTTGGCATTATAGAATGTGCAAATTTCCAGGAGATGGCAGTGTTGGATGTAGCAAATTCATTCTTTGCCATTCCATTGCACAATAAATCATGGGGACAGTTTGGAATCCACTGGGGAGGAGTGTAGTATTTGTTCACCTGGATACCCGAAGTGGTGGGTGCACAGCCCCACTGTATGCCAGGTCATTATTACAGAGGGACTGATGGGTTTCATGGACCCTGAAGGGCTTACCATGTGGCATTATGTTGATGACATTCTGACCAGAGGAGATAGCCCTGAAAAAGTTCATGCAGTGGGCCAGGCCATTTTGCAGCATCTTATGCAGTCTGGTTTAAGTTTAAAGCTAGCAAGATTCAGGGGCCTACACAGGAGGTTACCTTCTTGGGTGTCTTGTTGATAAGTGGAAAGTGGGTAATTCCAAATGCAGTAGTATATAAAATGTTAAGATGGAATGCACTCACCACCACATCCCAAATGCAGACCACAGTACTAGAGCCTTGCAACAGGTGATAAAGAAAAATAATAAGTGTTTGTGGGAAGCTAGACAACAGGAAGCCTTTCAAAGCCTGAAACAGGCAATTGCCAAACAAATTGCTTTGGGATCCTGGAGGGATCAAGCTAATAGAATGTGTAGTTAAACCAAGGCTGGACCCTATTTAAAGCCTCTGGCAGAAGATCACAGGAGAATCTCAAGGAATCACCGTGGGTTTCTGAAACAGAGTGTGGAAGGGAAGTGAGGAAAACTATATACCTCTGGAAAAGCAGGTTCTGGTGGCTTCTCAAGCTATAGCATATGCTGTGCCAAGCCAGACTTTTAAAGACAAGTACAAGAATGTATGTATTATTTGCTGTTGATATCAAGGTAGGAAGGAAAAAGGGGAGGAAACAGGAACCTGGGAGATCAAAGTCTAGCTCTCATTTCACACAACAACCATGTTTAGTCCTAAGAAGCACAGCAAGCCCTTCCCAATTTCCCCTGAAGTTACTTGCAGTGTGAGAGTTTCCAATAGTGCACTGCTCCCTGCATCAATGTAAACCCTACTAGCAAGGGCACACTTCACCGACTTAATTACCTGTTGGTCACATGTTGATTTACATTAAGTTGATTTAACTTTGTAGTGTAGACATGCCCTAATAAACAAGTTACCTACAAAGCAGCAGGAGAAAGTGTATGTACGCACATGTACATGCATGTGAGTGGGTGTATATGTGTAGGCACGTACATGCATAGGCAATGGCACATAAGCGAAAATAATCTTCCGAAGTCTTTCACACTCACAGACTGTTTCCTGACAACTGAAAACCCTCAAGGCAAAAGGACCATCTCAGCTTCTCCATCTCAGGAACAATCTACAACACAAAATACTCCTCCTGATAGGTCTCTCCCAGTGCAAGTTATTACTGATCTTTGTTCACCCTTCCTAAACCTGCTAGACTCAGCACCTTCTGCTCACTCTCTCACTCTCAGAAGAATACCAAGTCCTTGACTATTCCCTTGCAAGAAGTTCAGATATGTTGTGGAGGGACCAGCAATGAGGAGGAAGGAAAAGGAGAACAAAGGAACAAAAAACCAACAAACCCCTCCTCAAATCCTACAACCAGGCCTGCTCCCCCTCCTGGTACCTTCTAATGCTGCTGCTTCCTGGTGTAGAGAGAATGTGTTCAAAGAAGCACACTTTTCCTTGGATGAGTCATGGCTCGGGAAAAGCAAGAGCCAGAATGGAGCAGTGATGTAGTAATACCCACCAACTCCCAAGTCCTGGTGAAATCCAGTGACCCCATTGCGCTATAGAATTCTTGGCATTTATAGTACAGTAGAGTTTTTAGAGAAAATATAAATGTATTTTTACTTACTGAGGCATTGAGGCATGGGATCCCAGCCATCTTTAGTACATCTGACATTTCTATCCCAGTTTTTAGACAGATAACCATGGTGACATGTGTATCGAATTGACTGTCCTATCTGTGATGGAAAATATTGTTCTCTGTAGTATTCATAATGGGATTGCAATTCTCCATTTTCTATATTTGGGTAGTCACAGGGTCTCACTTTTAAAACAAGAGTTTAAAATAAAATATAATATTATTGCAAAGTACATGCAAGAAAACTCCAGTTTGCTTAGTTCTGAATATTCACATTCTAGTTCTCTTTTCAGCTTCCATACTTTATTATTTGAACATTACCCTAAGTGAAATGATGTTTCAGGACATGTACTGTCTGATGATCGGACTCATGTTATCTCTGACACCAGTAAACTTTTCCTACCAAGCAAGATCTCACACTTTCAGAAATTGTTAATGAGGGAAGAAAAAGATGGTTCATAAGTAGGGCTATGGTGTGTGTGATGACTCAGAATCCAATTATGACCTGTAGGTTTTGTTTTACCATTCGTATAGCATACCGACCTTCTTCCAGGCATTCTACCACTTGGATAACTAATATACACAGCTACAAATCTTGCCTGTAGAAGGCTGAGTCTTGCACATTTTGTCAAACAAATCATGATGTATATGTTGGCTGTATAATTGGCTGCTGTTGGCTGTATAATTTGCTGCTTAACCAACTTATACCATATCATCTTATTTTCAAAGGAGTTTTATCCAATTCCATCAAGGTAAGATGTGCAAATATGTCTATTTCATTTCTGTTTACATTGTCATTTCTAATAATCCTTGTATTATTGTTGAAAGTTTAAAAATGTGTTAAATTAAAACCAAATTACAGGTACAGCGTGGAGAAGGTAACCACCCATTCTGTGCACATTGTGCTGTGTTCCTCCTATTGTTTGTAATAAAGTAAAACCCTGGATTACAGGTTATGGTGATAACATCCTGGTCTCTGAAAAATTTCTCCTGAGGCATGTAATTTCCATTAGTCACTGATGGAGGATCACATGTAATTTCTAAAAAGAAACAAACGAGATTAAGAACTTGAGAAAGGACATTAGGATCAGAGGGGTAGCCATGTTAGTCTGTAGCTTCACAACAAACAAACAAAAAAGACAATCAGTGATGTAGCACCTTACAGACTAACAAGTACCTATTAAATAAAAGTGTTAGTCTTTAAGATGTAATAGGACTGGATTTTAATCTGACTTAACCTCTCAGAATCTGATTCACTGACAGAAAATGAATGGGATCTGTTGAACTATGGTTCTAAAAGAGATTGGGTCCTGTGTTTCTATGGAACACAATGCGTTATAAAGTGGTACATGTTACAAGAAGTCCTGATTAACAAATTTATTAGGTCATGAGGTTTCATGGGAAAAAATCCTCTTCGTCAGATGAATGCAGTGGAAAAACAGAATCCGGGTTTATATAGCAAGGATGTGTGTGCTTCCTACAAAACCTAATGACCTAAAATAAATTTGTTATTCTCTAAAGTGCCACAGGGCCACTTGCTATTTATGAAGTTACAGGCTAACACAACTGCCACTCTGAAAGTGATAGAGGTTGAACATCTCTAATACAGAACTCGTTTACTGAATAACATCTGGAATCCAGCATGATTTTAATTCATGGCATGATCACTCTTAATGTGCATGCCAAGTTTCCCATGATCCCATAAAGTTTGTTTACAGCCCCGAGTGTGGCTCTCAGTATTCTCTGCTGTTATTTAGCTCTATTTTTTTCCTAAATGTCTTCTAATAACCCAGTAAGCAGTGGAAGTACTGATAATGTGCTAGACAGTATTGACCTCCCATGGTACAACAAATTCTCTCATTTGGCACTGGTCAAGTCACAAGGGTGCCAGACTAGAGAGGTTCAACCGATACGTGAACATACCAGAAGCCCTGACTGTGACTCTAACATAATACTATCTGAATCTCACACCTCTTTTGCTTTTTATTTTTAGAAATATTTTCAAATTTTCACCAGTTAACAGGAGAAATACATTTATCCTTCAGACACATAGAAAAGAAAGAACAAGGAGAGAGGAAAGACTAAAGAGGCCCACGAGTCTCCAAAATTTTCAAACTTTGAAAAGAAAAAAATCTCAAGTAGAGATTTAGAAAGAGAGCAAGAAGTGTTATGAGTTCAGCAAGGCTCTGCTGCAGAGTAGAATTTACTGGGTGGACATGGACATTTTCCTCCATTCCTCCCAGCCCACAAAGTTACTTTAAATTGTGAGGAATAAGGGAATAAATAAATTCTTGTGTATAAGGCACAACCATGAAAAGTGACATAACTCTGATCTAATCATTTTGTATGTGCGGATTGAATTTTGTTGGGACAATTTTGAAAGAACAAATAAATTGCATGAATGTTCTCTCTCCAAATGTTAGTAAATATTTCCTCAATCTTTATGGAATCATCGAAAAATCATTTTTCTCTGAGAAATCACTTAAATTTTCTGGTGAAATTAGATAACTAAGCTATGAAATACAGGATTTTTAAACTTGTTTGTATGTGTGTACACAGCAGCACTCTTTCTAAATAAACTATTCCAGAAGAGATTATCTGGAATATCTCATTTCGAATTAACATTGCTACACACAAAATGCATTTCAAAATAGCTGAGTGCTATTTCAAAATAGAGCATCCAGCTGAAATAGAACCAATCTTAAAATAGAGCCATTGGACATGCTGTAGCTAATTTTGAAATAGGCTCTATCCCCTGTCTGCAGAGCCCCTATTTCAAAATACTTATTTCAGAAGAGGTGTGATCCCTCATACAATGATGTTTACCTATTTCAATATAAGCTCTCTGCTATTTCAAAGTTATTTCAAAATAGCTGTTGTGTCTTGTAGATGCTTGCAAAGTTATGTTGAAATAAAGGGTGTTATTTCAACATAACTTTGTCTTGTAGACATTCCCTTTTATTTGCAAATATCAATGCACAACCTTAATTATGTCTTCATGATTGCTCTTATATATCCACTCACATATATTTAAACATTTCTGAGGGCTCTCATGAAAATAAATGAATGTATAATTGCAGCGCACACAGCTTATATAAGTGAAAAGCTTCACAGGAAATCCCAGGAGTAAATAACAAATGGTGTATTCAAAATGGGGTGTGACTTGTGTGCAATAGGTGAACTTTAGGACCAGCTACTTAATGATGTGGATGAAACAAAACACTGACTACTCATTGAGTATGTCTCCTTTGTACTGAGTGTGGAAAGAATCTGGGATGGTGGTGGAGGTGAGAGGTGTCAAAGTGTATGATCATGTAATTTAATAGAATCATAATGAATACAAACATAGGAATTAAATTAAGGTTGCACGGCCAACCATAATTCTCATTTCTCCTAATTTTTTTAATATTACATTTTGCAACCTAAATTTTTAAAATTTTTATCACACACACGCACACACACACACACACACAGAGTTTTCCTAGAACATAATTTTATTGCATACATATCAAAAGTCCCATTTACGATTTAGAATATACCTGTTGACTTTAGTTATTTTTCAAACCTTAGCTAATTTTAAATTCATTATTAACATACTGTATATAAGAAATCAAATCTGTTACCCTAATAGTCCAGTATTACTGTTCTGAGTATTTTGTTCATTTCATTTTTCAACACTTTATTTCTTATATATAGTTTTTTCTACACCGAACAATTGGTGATGACTAGGGCCATACCAAATTCATGGTCCATTTTATTCAATTTCATTGTCATTTCTAGTTCAATACCATCCACACTGATCTTCCTTTCTATTTCCTTATCTCCAAATACCGTTGTTTTTGTTTTATTGATGTTCATAAGCAGTCCGTACCGCTTCTCTTCCTCATTTAACACCCACGCCATTTTCGCTAGCTTCTCCTCATCTTCCTCAATGATAACTATATCATCTACGAACCTCAAGTTGTTAATTCTTTTCGTGTGCACAGATATCCCTTCTACCTCTTCCTTGACCTTGTCCGTTGCTTTCTCCAGATGTGCGATGAAGATACTTGGCGATATCGGATCTCCTTGTCTCATACTTCTACTTGTTTTAAACCAACTTCCCAACTCCCCGCATGTTCTCACCGCTGCCTCTGCATTATCACTGATATCTTTCAACAATTGTACTTGTCTGCTATCCACTCCGTATGACTCCAACACCGCCCAAGTCACTTTCTGATCTATACTGTCAAATGCCTTTTGAAAATTGATGAAGCAAATGTATGTGTTTTTGTTCTTTTGTCGAGCTTTCTCCGCTTAGTGCCAATATCTGCTGTACGGTACTTCTTTTTCTGAACCCTGCTTGCTTGTCTGCTGTATGTTCTTCGATCTGCGATCTTAATCTCTCAGTCATTATCATCATGAGCACCTCACCTAGATGACTTGTTAGGGGAATCGTTTGGTAGTTCTTGCACTCCAATGTACTTTCTTTCTTGGGTATTGTCATTAGCACAGATCTTTTCCATTCCTTTGGTGCCTTCCCTTCTTTCCATGCTATATTCCATAGACGGTGTATTTGCTGAATCGTGCTTTCTCTGCCATATTTGATCACCTCTCCCATGATCTTGTAATTTCCAGGGGTCTTGTTGTTCTTTAGTCGTTTCACTGCTTTTTCTACTTCCTCCGTTGAAATATCGGTCTCGCTCTCGATGCTTGGGGGAGATATCTCTTTCAGTTCTTCAATCAGTCTCTCTGAGACACTTGGGTCCAACTGTGCTTTGTATGGATCAGTGCAATATGTCGTCCATCGCTGCCTATTTCATTTCTGTTTCCATTTTCAAGTGAAAGATTTTTAAAAATGAGATATACTGATCTCATAGATCTGGAAGGGACCTTGAGAGGTCATTGAGTGAAGTCTAAAATGCATTCCCTTTCCTCCCAGATTGGCGCCTGCTCCCAGTGATCAAAGGTTGATATCCTCTATAGAGCCTCATCATACTTATAATTTGTTGAGTATAAAGCTGAATATAAAAACAATGCAAAGGCTCTAGGCAAACCGGAATGTGGATGGCTGCCTTCTCTGTTGTAAGTGCATTGAAAGCATGTAAAGTTTACCCCTCTGAGCCTAATAATTATTTTTTCAATTTGCAACAGCTCTTCTTAGAAAGCTAAAATTAGTCATGCAGGCACAGTGACCTCTTGGTGCCATTTGATCGATAGCATAAGCGCATGTAAGGATTACAGGAATCCCTCTGGGTCTGATCCACCTACTAGCGTGCACAAAAATGTTGTGTAAAACCTCTACTGAAAGTCTATATCACAATTGTTATCGTCGTCATTACATGCACACATGGATCGATAATGTGTAAGGAGATTTTTTTATATGTGTATATACACTGACAAAATTACGATATTATGGTCTGTGAGTTAAAGCCAGTCACCAGAAGTTGAAAACCAAGTTTACTTCAGGCAGATGTTTATCTAGCAGTCTGTTAGTCAATAAATTGAGAGCTGTACTGTTCAGAATGCCTGCCCGCTTGCAATCTGATTTTAGAGATAATAATGGGATTGTGAAATCTTCGGGGGACGGTTGCAGAAATTACAGCAGAAAATAATCCAGCAGGAGGGAATATAATTTACAAATGAAGATCATGAATTTGGATGTGCAGCTGTAGGTACAGAGATTAACTCAGCATCTTTCATTTAGTAAGTAAGATGACAAGTGGTTTGCTTTTTAAAAAAAAGGATCAGAGAGAGGTTGTTAAATATTCAGAGAATTTTGACTGAGACAATGTTCAGTAGACAGGAGATATAATATTAGTTATTATGATTCTAGTATTTTAACTTGCCATCACTTGAAACTGATTTTTATTAACTAACCCTAAATTGCTTTCTCTCTATATAAATTTAAGTGCTGTATTTTAAGCAGAACTGTGTTCTCTGGTGTAATTGGCAACCTGTAGTGTCCTCTCCCTTTAGCAATAGAGGACCTGGTAATTCTCTGAGGGTATGTCTAACAGCAGTGTAGTGGGGCTGAGTGGCCCCCCACTGACCCAGAGGGGGTGAAACCTCTCTGGGAGCCATTTTGGACAGAGCCTGGCCCCTCTCATTCACCTGACCAGAAGTCAGGAGGCGCGGCCAGGACTATAAAAGCCCAGCCTCTGGGCTCAGTTCGAAGCCAGCCTCCAAGGAAGCCAGAGGCTGGCCCCATGTTCCCTGACTGACAGGCTGAGGACCTGCAGACAGCTGCCGATTGGCCTGGACCTCTTGGACCCCAGGTGACCCTGGCAACACTAAGACACTGATGGGACACCTGGGTATGTGCCAAGGGCGAGACCTGGAGTGGCCCAGGGGATAGCAAGAACTGTTAAAGGGCCTTGGGTCAGTGTATTCCTGTCTGGATTCCCCGCTGACCCTCGCAGCACACCATGCTGCTGCAACCAGGGCCCATGGGCTGTGATGCAGTGGAGTGGGTGGGTCTGCATTCCGCCCCCAACAGGTTCGCTGACTGAGGCTTTTTGAACTGCTGCCTCTCACATAACAGTTGCAAGGCCTGGTTTTGAATTGCTGCTTTTGCTCACCAGTAGTAAGACTGGACTTAGGAACTAGTGACTTGGGATTTTTTTTTAGTACCTATAGCAGTGGGGTGGAATGGCTACCCCCTGACCCGGACAGGGAGGAACCCCTCCAGTAGCCAAACCAGTTACAAGGAGCTATTTTGAAATAACTAACCTAGCGTCTCCATGACACACCTGTATTTTGAAATAATAATAATAATAATAATAATAATAATAATAATAAAAGTTGACATTTAGAAATTGGTAAACTTAATTCTATCAGAAATGTGTCTATTTCAAAATAGCTGTTTTGGAAAGGTGCTGTGGAGACAGGGAGAAGGGGCTATTTCGAAACAGGGGGCCTCATTGCATGAGAATTAACATTGCATAACAGGGGCATTATGGAAGTAGTGGTAGATTTGTGAATTTACATACTAAGACAAGTAAGAGAGTGTAACTGGTTCCAAATCGTTGCCATTCAGAATGTGTGTTGGTGGTCTGAGGTAAATGTGTGATGGCAGTAAAGGGCTCGTATACTCCTTCATTCCTAAAAGTATTGGCCTGCTTCTCCTTTCATTCCAACACTTTCTATCCCTTCTCTCAAAGCCCTGGTCTACACTAAAGGGGTTATTTTAAAATAACCCCTATTATTTCAGATTAACAGCTTGTCCATGCGTATGAGACAATTTGTTATTTTGATATAACTGGGAGTTATTTTAAAAAAATGTAGTCCTGGTTTTAAGAGACATAAGCTCCCACTTCAAAATAGTTATTTTGAAATAGTGCAAGTGTGCATGGGCAGGGGCTTGTATTTCGAAATAATTGGCCTCGAGGGACCTGACAGAGCTGGAAACCTGACCATGCTGGGCACACCTCTGGCCAGCTCTACTGCAGAGGCCTGCCTTATTCCAGCCTCCTTCCTGCAGCAAGCCATCACTAAGTTGTCTGAGGTCAATGACCCACATGGCAGTGCCTCTCATGGCTCAGGGTCAGACCTGCAGTCAGGCAGCAGACACTCTCAATGCTACACGATACTGCATGGGGAGACTGATGCCATGCAGGGAAGCCTGTGGGGCGGGGGGGAAGTGGCTATCCCTGGCATGTGACATCTGCTGCTCACACAGCTCTCCCAATCCTCCCTCCAGGAGGCATGGATAGGAGTCCTTCCTGTGGGGGACATGGCAAGTGCCAGACCCAGGATGTGTAGGATTTGGGCAGAAGGTGAGCTGCTTGCAGGTCTGTTGCCATGGGTGCTCATGGGTAAAGTCAGTGGGAAGTGTGAATATGAAGGGCAATTTCAAACTCTCATTTTACAAGTATTTAACCCAGATTTCTTCTTCCAGTGCCTTTGCATATTAGTACTTAGGAGCCATTTGAAAATCAGTGCTGAAAATAAGCTGGAGAAGGGCACAGAGCCTTATGGCTGTGTCTTCACGTGCTGCTTCTTCTGAAGCAACATGGTAATGAGCTGTCCGGAAGATGCTTATAAGGCATGGATGTAAATTTCCCATCCTCATTAGCATATAGGCACAGGATTCAGAGTCCGGAAGAAGCTCTTCTGGACTGCAGAATACATGTGCAGATGCGCAGCCCCTGGGGATCTTCTGGAAGAAAACCCTTCTTCAGAAGCCCCTTCTTCCTCAGGCTCTTCTTCAATTCAAAGTATACAAAACAAGTTCCCCATTCTTAATATGTAGCTTTGGAAAAACCTCAGGAAATTAATTGTACGACTGATGTGAAATCCAGAACATCATTTTGGCAAAAGCCTAAGACCAAGTCTAAAAGCCGCCTTATCTCCACAAAACTTCTTAAAAGACAGAGAGGCCATCAAGACATTTAATTCACTCATACGTCTGGTTCAAGACATGGCAATAATGAATGCTGGCTGAGAAGCTCAAAAATACAGAACACTCAGGGCTGGGTTCAAAAGAGGCATCATTAATGTAGAAAAAGCAGCTTAAGATCTCAAGCAGGGACAGGATCCCTCAAAGGAGTATATGAATTACATACTCCCTTCTCAAACTTGTTAGTGGTTGGAAGCTTCATGGGAAGTTAAAGAAATTCTGAAAGAGTTATGGATCTACGTACAGCTACAGCTCTATCTCTAGGCAAGGCTGAGAAGGAGCTGAGGAGGGATTACTCATGCAGATAAGGGAAAGAGTAGCTCATGGATGATCTCAAAAGACACAGCTACCCAAGTTCCAGTGGAGTGCACAAAGGAACAATACTCACAGAATCACCTTTGGTTCCCTTGACTAAAGCGGGAACTGATATGGAAGGCCTGTGGGCTCAAGGTTTCTTACTGGAAGATTCACCAAATGTAACTATTAGTTCAGTGATCTGTCAGAGGAAGAGGTCAAAGGCCTGACCAAGTCCCCACAACTGATGTTTTTTTAAAAAAAATACCAAGCTAGCAAATATTATCAAATACTTTTTTGAACAGATATATTTAGTGCACTGAGTTGGGTTCTGACATTTGTTAAGCAAGATAGGACATAAATGAAACTTACCGCTACACCTTGGAGGAGGCACCCAGCCATTCTTTGTGCATTCAGCTATATTTTTTGCATGAAGAATGCGAAATCCATGATTACACGTGATTTCAATTAAATCACCATCCTTATACACGTGCCTTTGAGGTTTGAATCTACCATTAACCACTCCAGGAGGATTACAGACAATTTCTAATGAGAATGAGACAAACACATTTTATAAATGACAACGGGACAGTAGGCTGTAAAATCCATCAGTTACTATTGTGATTTATCTCTGAATAAATGTACAAAAATTGCCTAGGAGGGAATCCAATGTGTTCCCTATGTTTACTGTAATTTCTGAATAAGAAGTTGCCATATAAAATGTGGATGATTTGTAGACCACTCAGTTTGCAAAGCTTTTCAAAAATAACATTCAAAACTGTTGCTTTAAAATGAGAAACAGTCCTTTTCTAAACCAAATACTTTTATAAAATTGTTGGTATGGTATTTTTGTTCTGAATCTTTCAAGGTTGCTTTTATAATATCTGTATACTTAAAATTTGGGGGTTTTTTTCTACTGATTTCCCCCTTTTCCTAAATCCAATAGATTGAATGATGTTTCTTCCACATTTTCATCTTTGATTTTTCTACTCCAGCTGTACAAAATTGGCAAAGTTTTCAGAAATCAGAGCAGCAAGAGGAAAAAGTGAGAGGAAACCATGGACATGATAAATCTGTTTGTAGGGTGTGCAAAAACAAGTGATGATGAAATGTAACATTCATAGTTTTGAAATTAAAGTGTGTATATTTTGTGAAAACATAAAAATGACAATTGCCCTATTTCAAACCTTGAAAAATGGTAAAACCATGAGATGTCAACACATTTCACAAAACTGCTTCTCCATTTTTCATTCAGCTCTGGTAGATAAGCTATGTCAGGGCCAATAACACAGGCATTTGAAGGACATTGTGTTAAACCGTATTTACAAACTGATACCCACAGCAGCTGACTACACCCTCTCTCATGTTCCCTGTGCTTTTGTGCCCACTAGCAACAAACCAAGCCCCATGCACAAAGTCAATTTTCCCATTCTCGATCCAAGTGAGGCTGTCAACAGCCGGCTGAGATGCACTGAACACTATGTTTCTGTGAAGGCCTTTGAGTATTGCCATTAAATATTCTGTGAAGGGATTCAGTAACATCTAAAATAGCCTTAGATGTTCCTCATTACATATAGTAACTCATTTACATTTTTAAATTGTTTTACAACAAATAAATGACACTTGGTTACTAACTAAACTCAGAAGGTCAGAGCAGAGCAGGGAGGATCAGCATCACAGAAATGCAATTAGCTTAACAAAACTCCTGTCTGGAAGATTTTAAGCTCTGCACTGTAGTGATGAGAGGACAAAAAAATACTCTTTTGCATTCATTGATTCCTATTGCAGAGTGCAGTCTAATGAAAGCAGCATATTTGAGATACCCAATAGAATCCATCTCCATATACTTTTGCATTCTGGACAGAAGACAACGAAGCTTCCATTGCAGTGCATCATAAAAGTAGATGGAGATAAATTAACTGTGAAACTTGAAAGGACTAATAGAGGATGTATGCCAGAGACATAATATAGAACAGCTGATTACACCATCTCTTCTATAAGCCTGCACCGAAGACAGGCAATTATGTGCACTTTGATTCCTTTACCAACTTTATGTCTTCCTCCTTCCTTTTACTAATAACACTTTAGCCGCGTCTACACGAGCTGGCTACTTCGAAGTAGCCACACCAACTTCGAAATAGCGCCCACCACGTCTACACGTGGCAAGAGCTATTTCGAAGATGAAATCGACATAAGGCGGCGAGACGTTGAAGTCACTATCCCCATCAGGAGATGGGAATAGCTCCCTACTTCGACATTGAACGTCGAAGTAGGGCATGTGTAGACGATGCACGTCCCGCAACATTGAAATAGTGGGGTCCGCCATAGCGGCCATCAGCTGAGGGGTTGAGAGATGCTCTATCCAGCCCCTGAGCTCTATGGTCGCTGCGTGCAGCAGTCCCTTAAAGCTCCCTGCCCCCTGCGTTCCTGTGCAGGAAGCTGAGAGCACGTGCAGGCAGCAGCATTGCCATGCGGCGAGCCTGCACACCTCGCAGCAGCCCCAACCCACCACCCTGCACTGATGGCTGCTAGGCAGCCCCCCAAGTGCCCCCAGGGCACCCCCCCCAAGGGGAGCCAGGGCTCCCAGCCAGCCAGCCAGCCTGGAAAGAGGCAGCGGGGCCCCTCCTGGATGGAGGCCGAGATCCGGGACCTGCTGGGGCTCTGGGGTGAGGAGTAGGTGCTCCAGGTAATGGGGAGCAAGAGGCGGAACGCGGGTGCTTTCACTCAGCTGGCTGAGGTCCTGGCTGCCCGGGGTCACCCTGCCCACACTCCTGACCATGTCAGGAGTAAGGTCAAGGAGCTGCGGCAGGGTTACGCCCGGGCATGGGATGCGGCCAGCCAATCTGGGGCCGCCCCCGCTACTTGCCCCTTTTACAGGGAGCTCAGGGCCATCCTGGGCCCCCGGTACACCTCCCCGCTGGCCACTCTTGACACCTCGGTCGACGAGCCCCAGCAGGCCCCGGAGATGGAGTCCGCCCCAGAGGCAAGCCCTGCACCCCAGGGGCCCCCCCAGGACCCCACCCCTGGGATGCTGGAGGAGGAGGAGGGGGACTCCTCCAGCGACAGGGGGCTCCACATCGCCATGCCATCCCGGAGCTCCAGCAGGGCGCCTGCCCAGAGGGTGTGCCCCGACCGTGGGAGCGGACCGTCAGGTATGTACCCCCCCAGTGCATACCCCCACGGTTAAGGGGCGGGGACAATAGACATGACCAGGGCCCTCCACATGCCCAGATGACCATGGCCCCAAGGACAGCAGTGGCATGTCCCTCAGAAGAGTGTATCAGCCCCTGCCCCCCAGCAAGACAGTGCCATGCCCCATCCCTGGGGATGAGGGGAGCGGAACCTAGGGTCCCCTGAGAGGGCGGAGACACCCATCATCATCATCAGCATCTCCCGGGGATGGGGATGGGGAACCAGCAGCAGAGGGGTGGGGGGACAAGGGCCACGGACCAGGGCCCACACTAATGGCTGTCTCCACTCTTCTTCCCCCGTGTTCCGCAGCTGCACCATCGGAGGGCCCGGAGAACGCTGGCGAGGTGTCAGTGGTCAGGGAGAGCCCACCGGGGCCATCCCAGCAGGCCAGCCCTCGGCGGAGCACCGACCAGCCCCAGGACGTGGCTGACAGTGGAGCCACCAGCAGAGGATGGCCACGGACCCCCAGCTGCTTGCGACCCTCTGGCATCAGCTGGAGGTGTTACAGCGGCGCCTGCGGGTGGAGGAGCGGCAGCTGGAGCTACAAGAGCGAGCGCTGGCCTGGCACCAGGAGGCTTGGGGGGCCTTCATGCAGACCTTCAAGCGCATCGTGGAACACCTTGCCGCCCTTGCCGTGCTGCCCGCTGCTCTGCCCGCCACTCCACCCGCCGCTCCGACTGCCGTCCCTCCACCATCCGCCACCCTGAGGCCTGCCGCCGAGGGGGACCTGGGGCCTGCAGACACTGGCCAACCATATCTGCTGGTTCACCCGGCCCCCCACCTAGCCTCGGCCAGGGCTCCAGCCGAGATGAGTGTCGCGCCCTCCAACCCTGGGCGCCAGACAGTAGAGGTGTGGGGCCGAGGACGTGGCCACTCCTTCTTTGTACATATCCCCCATTATTTGTATATAGTTTGTGTTGGACCCCTGTTCTGTTCTGGTACCTGCCCCCCCATGTAAGTAGTTCCCCCCTTTTTTTCTATATATATATATTTTATTATTAATAAGAGATTGCACTGTTTGGTTTCAAACAACAAGTCCATTTATTTGCAAGAAAAGTTGGGGTGTGTGTGCTCTTGGGTGCTCTGTGGTGTGGGCGTGGGGGCAGGGAGTGTTGTGGAGGATGCGGGGGTGCAGCTGGTGGCCAGCCAGCATTCACCCAGCAGCCTGGTCAAAATGGACCCGCAGGGCCTCCCAGACGCAGATCCCCTCGGGGTCGACCTGGTGACTGGGGGCAGCGGGTGGCTGCACATCAGCCCTGCCAGCCTCCACAGCCCAGCCCTGGAAGAAGGTCTCTCCCTTGCTCTCCACCAGGTTGTGGAGTACGCTGCACGTGCCCACAATCTGGGGGATGTTGGTGGGGCCCGCATCCAGGTGGGAGAGGCGACACCTCCAGTGCCCTTTGAAGCGGCCGAAAGTGCGCTCGACCACCTGGCGCACATGGTTCAACTGTGTGTGGAAGTGCTCCTGGCTGGCTGTGAGATGGCCCGTGTAAGGGTGCATGAGCCAGGGCTGGAGGGGGTACGCCGCGTCTGCGACGAGGCAGAGGGGCATGGTGGTGTCCCCCAGAGGGATCTCCCGCTGGGGGATGTAGGTCCCCGCCTCCAGCCGGCGGCACAGACCCGAGTTCCGGAATACCTGGCCATCGTGGGTGCTGCAGGGCCAGCCAACATAAATGTTCAGGAAGCGGCCCCAGCTGTCCACCAAGGCCTGGAGGACCACCGAATGGTAGCCCTTCCTGTTGAGGAAGCCTCCTCTGCTGTGCTCCAGGGCATGGATGGGGATATGGGTCCCATCCAGACCCCCAAAGCAATTTGGGAAGCCCAGGCTGGCAAACCCAGCGATGGCGGCATCCGGGTCCCCAGGCCGCACGAGCCTGAGGAGTAGCAGGGCATTGATTGTGCAGATGACCTGCAGGGGAAGGACGTGAGAGAACACCAGTGAGGGGTGTGCAGGGTGTGTCTGGCCCTCCACCCCAGGACTCCCAGGTCCTCTTACCTCCATGAGGACAGCCCCGAAGGTGGCCTTGCCCACACCAAACTGCTGCCCTACAGATCAGTAGCTGTCTGCAGTGGCCAGCTTCCAGACAGCGATGCCAACCCACTTCTCAACCGTGAGGGCACGTTGCATGAAGGTGTCCTGGTGCCGTAAGGCAGGGGTGAGCCACTGGCAGAGCTCCAGGAATGTCTGCCGGCTCATGCAGAAATTCTGGAGCCAGTGCTCGTTGTCCCACTCGCCGAACACCAGCCGCTCCCATCAGTCTGTGCTCGTGGGGTATCTCCACAGCCGGCGTCATGTGCGGCGGGGGTGGGGGGCGGAGGGCAGCAAGGTCTGGGGCTGCCTCCTCCTCCCCTGGGGGCAGCTCCTCTTCCATGAATAAAAGGTGGTCATCTGCCTCCTGCATAGCACTGAGCAGAGCCAGCACTGTTCCTGCAGGGGCGGGTGTGTGGACCTCTGGCTGCTGCCGCTGGGGGTCCATACTGCTTCAATGGGGTGTGCGTGCCTGTGGCTCTGCTGACCGTGTGCTGTGCAGGCTGAGTGTGTCTGGGAGGGGCCCTTTAAGGGACCGGCTAGCTGTTGCCGCAGAAGTGCTAGTCCGCCCTGTGACTCTGTCTGCAGCTCTTCCTGTCACCCTTATTTTGATGTGGGCTACTTTGGCATATAGACACTCCCCTGCAGCACCTACTTCAATAAAATGCTGCCCAACATTGATGTTGAACATCAGCGGCACCAGCCCTAGAGGATGTGTAGACCCTATTCATTGATATAGCTTATTTTGATTTCACTACATCAACATAAGCTATTTCAATGTAGCATCCCTGTGTAGATGTAGCTTTTGGCTTTAAGATTATACCAGTTTGGCACAGTGTGCTCTTTTGAGTAAGATTTGTGACATCAATTGATCTGGGAATGTTGCTGGTCCTTTGGGAATGGAGGAGCCTGTTCTGATACGGTGAGATTGGTCTTCCTAACTTCTCATCTGTTTTTGAAGTGGTGGTGGTGGTGGCATAGGAAAAATGGAATGTCTAATGGCTGCTTGTATGACTTCTTGCTAGCCAGAGTGGTGGATAGAAAGAATTTTTGTGACAGGTTTGATGTCCCTTATAGCAGACAGCCCTTGGTCTTGGACTATAAGCAGCCCTGTCTCTAAGCAATTCACCCTGATTTGACTCTCTCATCAGTGTTCCCAGAAGTCCCCTGTATTACAGACCAGCTCTACCTACCTTTGCATTCTGGATAGACAATGGGACTTTCACTGCACTGCACCATAAACGTAGATTGAGATAAATTAGTTGCAAGTGCATATCCTGATTTGCAGCGAAGTTCAAGAAAATCACCACGCTTTAGATACACTTTCTCCTTCGCTGTGTCATTCAGCTCTAGCCTCTGGTTTTCCATTTCTTCCACTGAGATAGTGCATGGCTCTAAAACAAAAAAAAAAAAGAAAAAAGGAGTAGCTGTCTTGGTAACTCACGCAGTAAGCACTCAGTGTAAGTTGTTTACACAAGTGAGAAATCTGACCTAGAGAATGTCTAAATAAACCTCAAAGCCTAAGTAGTATTTTTTTACCTAAACAAACTGGTGCGTTTGTCCAATTTCCATTGTCACAAAAAGATCTGTTCTGTCCTTCCAGTGCATAAAGTTTTTGGCATTTGAATTCTACAAAGGAACCAGATGTGTACCGTTTTTCCAAGAAAGTAGTTATGTCTCCATTCTCAACAGTGGGTGGATGGCTACAATTTTTTCCTCTTTCTAGAGGGGAAAAATATGACAATTATAAGAATCATATGAAAAAAATGGTTGTTATGTATTATTTGGCTTTGTTATTGTATCCTTGCCTAATGTTAGGGAAACAGTGAGTCGAAATCTCATATGGTACTGAGCTAGGCACAATGACCAGACACTAAAGACCTCATCTTAAACCAGCCAGTCTGATGTCTGACCTCTGTAACTTTGTACTCACCCACAATTATTTCCAATTTGGGGACAATTTATACTTCCAGATTAGTGGAACTGCTATGGGTACCTGCATGGCCCCACAATATGCTAATATATGTATGGCTGACCTGGAACAACGATTCCTCAGCTTTCATCCCCTATTACCCCTACTATACTTAAGATATGTTGATGACATCTTTATGATTTGGACCCACGGTATAGAGACTCTGGAATAATTCCACAGAGACTTTAACAATCTGCACCCCATCATCAACCTATGCCTTGCTTACTCCACGTGAGGAATACATTTCCTGGACACTACAGTACAAATCGAGGATGGCCTGACTGGCACCACCCTTTACCAGAAACCCACTGATCATTATACTTACCTACATGCTTCTAGTTTCCATTTTGCACACATAACTAGATCTATTGTTTATAGTCAAGCCCTTAGGTACAATCGCATTTGCCCTGACCCGACTGACAGAGACCAAAAACAACAAGATCTTTACCAAATATTCATAAGCCTGGATTACCCACCAGGAGAAATAAAAATCAAACTGACAGGGCCAGACGAATACCCAGAGACCAGCTACTCCAAGATGGGCCCAAAAAAGCCAAGAACAGAACACCAGTGATCATTACCTACAGCCCCCAATGCAAACCACTGCTACACAATATTAAAGACCTACAGCTTATCCTTAATCAGGATGCCACACTCCAGAAGGCCCTAGGTGACAGGCTTGCTCTCTCCTACAGACAACCTCCCAACCTTATGAAGATTCTCACCCACAACCACAGTCTGTCCTGCAGGTACACCAGTCCTGGAACTTTTCCTTGCAAAAAATCCGACTGCCAGCTTTGTCCACACATCTATTCTGGAGATACCATCACTGGACCTAATCATGTTATTCACAGAATCATGGGCACATTCTCATGTTCCTCTACTAACATCTTACATGCCATCATGTGCCAGCAATGCCCAGATGCTTTGTATATTGTACAGACTTCAAACTCTCTTAGACCAAGAGTTAATGGGCACAAAACAGACATCAAAACACTCCTGATCTACAAACTGGTCAGCCAACATTTTAATGGAGTGGGCCATTCTGTTAATGACTTAAAAGTCTGTGGCCGTTTCCCTAATGCAGGGAGAGAAAGATGCTAATGAGGCATGGATGCGTCACAGCGGCCATGGGGGCAGGGGGGAGTTGCTTCTGGAAAAAAATTTTGATGAAGAAGGAGCCTCCGGAAGAAGGACTTCCTTCTGGAAGTCTCCCCTGGAGGCCGCGCTTCTACACGGCATTTTGGAGTATGCAAGAGCGGTCTTCCGGACTCCAAATCACATGATGTTATGCTAATGAGGCATTGGGAATTTGCATCCATGCCTCATTAGCATATTTCGCTCCCTGTATTAGCATGCCACTTTCAAAGGAAGTGGCCTGTGTAGAAATGGCCTGTGTTTTACTGAAGAGGAATTTTCACAACAGATTGGAAAGAGAGGCTGCTGAACTCTCTTTTATATTCAAATTCGACACATTAACATGTGGTCTGAACTGGGATGGGAATTTTCTGGGTCACTATAGAGGCTCTTTTGCATACTTGGCTTAATCTAATTCTTGACTCCCCCTCCACCCCTCTACTCTCTGATTTGCTCACCTTGATAATTTTTTTCTGATTTGTCAACCTTGATTACTATTTTTGGTTCTCTTTGCCTTAAATTTTGAGTCTGTTCTGGTATGTCTATGGTCTGAAGAAGTGGGTCTGTCCTACGAAAGCTCACCTAATAAATCATTTTGTTAGTCTTTAAAGTGCTACTTGACTGTTTTTTGTTTTCATCTTAAACTGGTATAGATAAACTGGTATAAATTAGTGTAACTTCACATGAACACTGGTGCTGTGCCAATTTACCTCAGCTGAGGTCAGACACTAATTTTATACGCAATGTATTTAGTTGTAATAACTGCATTTCATATCTACTGTTTTCTTTCACACTGTCAAATATAAATACATCTATTACTTATAAAACACTATCAAAATTCAAAAGTGTATTAAGATTGCAAAATGTGTGTGTGCATTATGTTGGAGTCTTTAATTGCATGATCATGCTCTATTTTTAACTCACTCAGGCTACGTCTACACGTGCACCCAACTTCGAAATAGCTTATTTCGATGTTGCGACATCGAAATAGGCTATTTCGATGAATAACGTCTACACGTCCTCCAGGGCTGGCAACGTCGATGTTCAACTTCGACGTTGCTCAGCCCAACATCGAAATAGGCACAGCGAGGGAACGTCTACACGCCAAAGTAGCACACATCGAAATAAGGGAGCCAGGCACAGCTGCAGACAGGGTCACGGGGCGGACTCAACAGCAAGTCGCTCCCTTAAAGGGCCCCTCCCAGACACACTTTCATTAAACAGTGCAAGATACACAGAGCCAACAACTAGTTGCAGACCCTGTATATGCAGCACGGACCCCCAGCTGCAGCAGCAGCAGCCAGAAGCCCTGGGCTAAGGGCTGCTGCCCACGGTGACCACAGAGCCCCGCAAGGGCTGGAGAGAGAGTATCTCTCAACCCCCCAGCTGATGGCCGCCATGGAGGACCCCGCTATTTCGATGTTGCGGGACGCGGATCATCTACACGTCCCTACTTCGAAGTTGAATGTCGAAGTAGGGCGCTATTCCCATCCCCTCATGGGGTTAGCGACTTCGACGTCTCGCCGCCTAACGTCGATTTCAACTTCGAAATAGCGCCCAACATGTGTAGACGTGACGGGCGCTATTTCGAAGTTACTGCCGCTACTTCGAAGTAGCGTGCACGTGTAGACGCAGCCTCAGTGAGCAGGCTGGTTGGTACTCACTGAATGAGATATCGATTTAAGATTAATTGTCTTCCTTGTCTTTCTATGACCAGGCCCTTGCCCTATTCACACCTTTACTTAGGCTTTATCTACACTAGAGCGGAAAGTTGATTTTAGGGCACTTAGCTTGATTTTACAATGTGACTGTGTGCACCGCAAATACCATTAGTTTGATTTTAAGGTGCACAAAATTTGACTTTCTTGCCTGCCCCCTCAGGTGGATTAACATCAAGTTTGAATTTAAAAGGTTAAATTAATGCTAGTGTGAAAACAGCATTGTTTTACATCAATTTTATTGGTCTCCAGTTGTATCCCAGAGGTATCCCACAATGCCTCACGTGTCTATTCCGGCCGCCTTCACCTCCACTACTCTCTAGGGCTATGTCTACACATGCCCCTTCCTTTCAGAGTGGGCATGTTAATGAGGCAGTAGAGAAGATGCTCGTGAGGAGCTGACATGAATATGCAGTGCCTCATTAGCATAATGGTGGCTGCACACCATTTGAAAGTGCTGCTTTTGGAATGCACACTGCCCATAGACACAGGGGCCTTTCCAAAGGACCCCTCTGACTTCAAAAGCCCCTTCTTCCTAAAACCGAATAGTGTATGGGTAGTTTACAAATGCCAGGGGGAGGAGGGAGACACCATGCAGGCCATCTCAAACAAGTGTCATCTAATCTGCTCATGGAGGGTGAAATTCATCCATGCACAGAGGAGCAGCAGAAGACCCAGGCCCCATTCTACAACTTTGTGCTGGTCCTCTGAACAGCAATGAAATCCCCCGGAATGAGGCAAGAGCTCTGTGGAAACCAGAGTGTATTGTCATGTAATTAAAGGCTGCATTGTAATGCAGACAAACCATGAGGAGTTTTGCATAAATACAACTGACATGTCTAAATGATGTACACAAGAGATCAAATAAAACTGAGAAACTGAAACACAAACTGAATAATCAAAATACCATGAAGATTTACCAGAGATGCAGGATGGCAAATCGATGTGACCGTTAACACACTTCCTGACTGAAGGGGTTGTGAGGCTATATCCTTCACTGCACATAAATCCCAGTGTGTGATCACTCAGAATCAACTGTGAACGTCTTTGGCCACTAGACAGAAACAGATTTTTGGCCTCCAGTTGCTGTTTTGTGATACTACATGGTGCTAGAGAAAAACAAGAAAAAAATTAAAATGGAAGGGCTTAATTCTCCAGTGTCCTCCTCGTTGTGTAGTCATTTACCTGCCCTGTGAAAAGGGTCTGCAAAACACAACAATTTCTCTGGGCACTCTGTGCAAGATGTAAAAATACTATGTAAGAAAGAAAGACGGTGATGAATAAGACCCAATATCTTAATCCAGAGATAGGTTACAATGTATTTATAACTACAACTCCAAAATTCGCAATGCTGACTTTCAATAAAAGATGTGTTTCTAAATGTTAATACAGATGCACATATAAATACACATGCACAAATGTTGCCAACTCACATGTAAGACTGCTAGTGATATTTGGGATGTTTTAAAATACGCACTTCCAGGAGACAAGTGCATATACAGGAATCTCATCTTTTGTTTAATAAAATGAGTTTCTAGGCATTGTGGATGTTGAGGAATAACTCAAAAATATAAATCCGAAGAACCTTAAGACTCTGAGAACAAATGGGCTTATTTATAAAGTCTATAACAGTCTAAGATAAGAGAAGATAAATAAAAAGACCCCAAAAATATTTTAAGCTAGTCCCATGAATTTTGGAATCTTGGGGTAGTAATACTAAATAGCCAGGCCAAAAATGTTTTCTCCCTCCTGCCCCTGGAAAGCGCTCTCTCAGCCAAAATTAACACATAGGTCAAGTAGTTTGATGCTGTATTCAGTGATAAGGTGAGTTCACTCAAAAATATATTTCTCTGCATAGTTAAAAGAATATTGTAAAGTGCCATATATATTGAGGAACGCACTCTAGTCCAAATCAATTGCCCAAAATCCCATACAAAATAAATTATTCTCTCAATAACACAGAAATCAGAAATCATCATCTTCATTTATTATAAATGCCAAAGAATTCAGCCATAAAACAAAATGATCCCTAAAGAGGAGAAACTGATGATGTATGTTAATTGGTCAAAGTCTTGTCTTTCTGCAAATGCTGCGAAGGGCCTGCTCCTGCAAACTGGCTGTAGGCACAAGATCCTATGAGTCTATTTGCATTTGGAGCACTTTTGTGAGTAAGAATTACAAGAGTGAATTTAGGGCTTGCTCTTGTTGCTGGTGAAGCCAATGGGAACGAGACGGTTACAGACTTTCTATGTAAGCCCATTTGTTCCTCCATAGTGTAGCTTGTATTTTCGAGAACTTGCTGGAATTAGCTATTTATTGCTGGAAAGGCCCTGACCCCTCCCCTCCTATTTACCTGCACTACTAAATCTTGTGCACTAAAATGCCATCATATAGAAGGAGAAGTTCTAAAATGCTAGATGATGCTCATATTACTCACACAACTTACATACAGACTTAGACATGACTAGAGCAGGGTGAAGGGAACAGGAAATAAAATTAATTCCTATGATACTTACCTTCCAGGACTGAAGTTGAGGGTTTATCAATTCCCCTCATGACTAACATCCTAAACAGCTGACATATACATGGAATGCAACCCCCTCTTCTGTTTAGGTGTTAATAGTGTCATAAAATACTTGATGACATAAAATGTGTGTATTCATTTCATAAGATTTTATTATAAAGAAGAGAACTCTAAGATGAAGAGGAAATCCCTTTTAGTCCTTCAAAAAGGATAATATTAAAAATTAGTGTTGTTGACTAGTAACTGTAAAAGATCACAGTATTATTCATGCAGGCACTGTGTGGTGTCTGGAATTGCAGCTTTGGCGGTTCTTCGGGGAGAGGGAAGGAGAGGAATAGGGGGGAGGGTAGAAGGAGCAGCTGGGGCTGGTGCATAAAGCAGGAGACTGGAGCTTCCTCTGCTTTAGTCCTGATGCAGGAACTGAGATGCAGGGCACTAGGACCCATGGCTGTAGGCAGCCCCACAGGCTGGGAACAACCAGGAGACCCATGGTGCAGAGCAGCAGCTGAGCAGAGAGTCTGCCATCCCACAGCAGGTTGCTGTAGCAATACAGGATCATTAACCTGACGATCAATGGCCCAGTCAGCAGTGCCACCACAATCCTTCCTTGACCAGATGTTCCAGTCCAAACCCCCGCCACCCCACACCCTGAGATATGGGGCCCATCATCTCCGGTGATGTCACTGCAATTAGTATCTGGATGAATATTATTTGCCAATTTAAGCTAATGCCGCAACTCTTTTTCTTAGGATGGTACAATGTTGTTTCATCTCCATATTCTTTTATATGGATATTTTACACATGCCTCCAGTAATCAAGTCATGTGCCACTGCTCATATTTAAGGTTATTTTTAACCAAGATCTTGGAATCTGACAAAATGGAGAAAATAAATGAAAAAAATAAATCAAAATACTCCATTGCTGTCTTTTAAAAGAGACTCTCCTAATTTGCAATGATCTCATTAACAGCAAACCCTAGGGACTAGATATGGCCTGAGTCTTAAACCAGGCTTTTTGGGATTTTTGGATCCAAGCCTTTCCATATGACGCATGTGTCTGTGTGGATTTCTGATATCTGACAGCTGAGGACACAAATACAAGGATTTGATATGATGTCATTTCTGCTAAAGAGCCAACCCCTAGGAGAAAGCATGGAAGCAATTCCCCTTACACAGACAGTTTGGTGCAGGTGTCCAGGTTTTCCCATTGCATGTGATCCATTCAGTTCCCATCAGGCTGTATCCAGGATTGCACTTGTACTGTACTTTATCACCTTCTGTGTATTCCAATTTCTCATCGCTAACAATCCCTCCAAAATCAATGTCCGGTGGCTGTTCACATGCTGGAGCTGCAACAGATTCATAAACGTTGTTTGGTGTAGGAAAATGATCTAAATTCATTTGACTTATTAAATAAGTCCTCTGCACAATTTCTTTATTTGAATAATTTATGGTTTATGTAGCATCATGCTACCTGAGAATGTTCATGAATAACACACACAACTTTCAGTCACTGCAATAACCAGACAATAAAAGGGAGAACAGAAAAGGAAAGAAATGCTGTTTAGCTGAACCTTGCACCATGCAGTTAGCAACAGCAACACAGAACTGATGCAGCACCACAGTTGTGGATTTTCCACATCCAAAAATATCTTGTTTCCACCCCCAGGGAGGCGGTCTGCAGCAGTACCTCAGCTGATCTGAATTGTCAAAAGGATAAATTAGGAGGAAAGGAGCGTCCAATGTGCCACACCGCACCTGAAACTGCTCATTCTGGAGCAAAAATACATATATCAAAAAGATGAGATCTAGAGACAGACAACCATGGAGAGGAAAATGAAAAGATCTAGAACACTGAGACAAAGGAGAATTTATTAATACTAGCAGGGCCCAGGTGGGATGGATGGAGAGATGGATGGATAGCTGATGGATGAATGCCTATCCTTTTATAATAGTATGGATACTACATGGTCCTGCTCCAAAGAACTCCAAGCTCCATAATGGTATCCACTGAAATGGGGAAAAGCCCTTTTTCAATTCTTTCATAAGCGTCCTTGCAATTCAATAGAAAAATGACTTGGGGATTATGAATATAAACAATGGACTTAATGCCTGGGTAAAGTCTAAATTAGACAGGCAGAAGAAAAACTGGGCCTCATATGGATAACAGGGCTGTGGCGGAAAGCAGCATACAACAATAAATATGGAAGGCTTATGCCCAAATCAAACATTTCCCTACTGACTGCAAACAAGTCCTTAAAATTTACTGAATAACAGCAATTGGTGGATGAAGCCATCACTTCAACACACTTGAGAACATCCAGAAAGGTTGGCCAGCCTAAGACAGACAAACGTGCAGTAACCATAACTACAGATAGTACGATACATGCACTTCTCCTTCCAGATAGGGCGCTATAATAGGCTTCTTGAGGCACATCTTGAAACAGTTAGCCAGCTATTATTTGTGCATTCTGTTGTCTTTTCCCTGTTTTCTATTTCAAAGTGAAATCTATAATCGCAGTTTACTATCATTATACCTTTTTGAACACTGTTTTGTGGGCAGGAAGTAACATTATTCAGTGCTGGAGGATCACAATATATTTTCTATACAGAAACAGAGAAGTTGATCTGGAAAAAGGACATTAGGCAATAAATCTCTTTCAATTAAGATTGTATAGTTTCAACTTTTAAAAAAAAAATAGCTCTGAGTATTGCATTGTGGAAGTGCTTCCTGGAAAAGACTCCTAATGAGAGCCCTGTAGACTTGGTGAAGTTTATAGCTCTTCTTCCTTTTGTTGGCTGGTAGGATCTGCATAGGGTAATTTTATCTTATGTTTTAGTGACACGCAGGTAGTTGCTGTTATAAGTGTCTTTCTGATTATCAAAAAGGGAGAGTTTTGCAGTTAGACCAAATGTTAAACAGATCTCATTTGTCTGATCTCTTCTGGGAGCTCTATCCCACAGCTGGAAGCCTTTCAGCAAGAGCACCTTATACCCTCTCTCTCATAGGATGGTGATGGCATCGTCCCAGAGAAGGCAGTCTTGCCATGTCATAAATGGACATGTGATTTCAAAAATAACTGTGACCTGATCTATTACTGACCTTCTGATCAAGATAAGGAGCCCACCTTCAATATGTGGGTTCCTGGAGCAGAACCCTCTCTGCTCATTTGAGGTGGAAGATCAGCCCTGTCCTCTAACAGGATAATATGGTTTAATTGCATGCGGACCATTGCAGGATTAATCCTGAGGTCTGAAATGTTCAACTTAATTCTTGGTGTTCAAATGAAACAAGGGTCCTATAACTCAGATTCCTTCACCACTAAACCAGGTCCACTTTAAGAATTTAGTTTCACAGAAATCCTCTTTTCCTGTCTCTAAACATAAATAATAGCCCCTGTCTACTCAGGAATTCAGAGTCTGCTGTAAAGTCAGGACTCTAAGACATATTTTCAAAATTGACATCATAGGAATGTACAAAGTAGGTCTGATGTCAGAAATTGAAATACCCACTTTCTCTGTAGGCCCCACTGCACTATCCATAAACCTATGTAGTGCTCTTGTCTGCATGGTACGTACAAATCCATACACCAGTGTATTTTCCTCAACCCATATAACTTTTAAGTGATACAAAACACAATTTCTAAATAAACCAAAACACAATCAATATCATTACAATTACTCGTACAGCATAAGTAAGGCATGAGTGCATGAGTGAATTTCAGCAGTTGTTCTGATAACAGAAGTCACACGTACAGACATACTGGGAAGATTCACTAGCATTTGCACTCCAAACTTTCAAGTATTTGGTGGCTGTACTCAGCTCTATTTTAACACACAGGAGTTCTGACACATGAAAATTACTTCAAAATAAGAGTCAATAACACCTTCCACCTTTAAATATTTTCCTTTACTCAACTTTAATAGAGTAATTTGTGGTAGGATTGTTTTGTCCATGTAAAGTGGGGTCAGGGATGTCCCCAATATCAATCAAAATGAGCTGAATTTTGGGACTTTGCTGTAACAGCATTTGACGATGTGCTCTTCTGAGTACATATAATATCATCAAACACCAAGGAAGAGTTAAGCTAAAGCATTATTGAATATTTGGTTCATTTTGTATGTACCTTGTCCCTTAGCAGAAGAAGCCCAGAGAAGCTGAATAATGATACATCTCAGTAAAGTCACCATCAGGGTTGATGCTTATGATGGCTGATGTTGAGTTCTGCTCTTCTCTGAATTCTGCCTCCAGCAACTCGTTTTGAAGACTGATCTTGTTTTCTAACTTTTCTCCGTTACTCTATCACCTGTCTTTCAACATCAGCGACCAGAGATAACATATGTAAACTCCACTGGGAGTACTGTGCAATTTTTTTTCATGGCCCTCTTTGACTATGTGGGCTTTCTGTCCTCATATTTACTGCAGAGGGCTCTCATGGATCGATTTCAGATAAACACCGGTTGCTTAACACACATTTTTTGGTCTTCAGAAAGCTTCATTATGCAAAATGATCAATTAATTCTTCACTGCCAAGGTTTAAATACTACCTTTTGCTAATTCAGGGACTTTGTACGATGTTTTTGTGGGTCTGAAGGGCCCTGGAGTCCTGAAAGTCTGGAAATGGATTTTGTGATTTATTCCATTCTTTAAAGAGGAATTCCTGGTGTTGGAAAGATTTAGAATCATATGTACAAGAGGTTTTTGGTGGAGTTTTCAAAAATTCTTGCTTAGAAAAAATTGGTAGCTACCTTGGATTTTACAAACCATCTTACTTCTCAACCCTACACTACTTAAACTTATGAAATTGATATTCCCACATCTGACTATTCTGCTTGGCATGACCTTTTCAGATAAATGTGGCATACTGGAAGACTTTAGTTGCTGAAGTTCCTTCAAACTAAACACTTCATTTCACTTGAAAACACCATACAGGTCAGCATAACTAGGGCTACGGTTACACTTGCAAGTTTTGCCACCCAAACTGGCAGAAGGTCCACTCACAAAATATGTTTTGTCAACAGTATGTTGATAAAACTCAGCACTTTAGCCATCGGCATTCTGCCCCTTAGCCATGAGGCATACCGCTACTGTCGACAGATTTTGTTAACAAAAGAGCCAGTGGATGTGCTGGAGGGGGGTCTTCTCTCGACAGACAGGGCATCCAGTCAATGGGAAGCCCAGTGTGCTGGGTGCCTGTTTTGTTGAGAGAGAGCAGTCTGGGCAGTCCTGCCACTCTGTTGACAGAGCAAGGTGCTCTTCTGTTCAGCTTTTGCGTGTGGCTGCACTCTGTTGTTAGATGTTTTGTTGGAAAACCTCTTCTGAAAGAAACATCTGTTGACACATTCTTCTAGTGTAACTGCAGCCTCCATGTAATACAAGGGGTGCATCTACACTAGCCAGCTACTTCGAAGTAGCCAGCCCAACGTCGAAATAGCACCCGTCGCGTCTACACGCGCCATGTGCTATTTCGACATTGAAATTGACGTTAGGTGGCGAGATGTCAAAGTTGCTATTCCCATCCAAAGATGGGAATAGCGCCCTACTTCGACGTTGAACGTCGAAGTAGTGTATGTGTAGACGATCTGCATCCTTCTACTTCGAAATAGTCGGGTCCTCCATGGCGGCCATCAGCTGAGGGGTTGAGACACTCTGTCTAGCCCTTGCGGGGCTCTATGGTCCCCATGTGCAGCAGCCTTAAACCACCATGGGCCCGGATTTCCTGTGGCAGGAAGCTGAGAGCGTGCAGGCAGCAGCACACACATGTGCTAGCCCTGCATGCCCTCTCTGGACTCCAACCCGAGCACCCAGCGCCATGGCATCCAGCCAGCCCCCAGAGCACCCCCAGGGCTCCCCTCCTGAGGGGACCCAGGCACCCCCTGCAGGCAAACGGGAGGCCAAAAAGAGGCGGGGCCCCTCCTGGTCAGAGGCTGAGCTCCAAGACCTGCTGGGGCTCTGGGGTAAAGAGGAGGTGCTCCACGTGATGGGGCGCAAGTGGCAGAACGCAGAAGCGTTCGCCCTACTGGCTGAGGGCCTGGCTGGCTGGGGTCACCCTGTCCTCACTCCAGATCACGTCCAGAGTAAGGTGAAAGAATTGTGGCAGGGGTATGCCAGGGCCCAGGACTCGGCCAGCTGGTCTGGGGCTGCCCCCTGCCGCTTGCCTCTATTACAGGGAGCTCGGGGCCATCCTGGGCCCCCGGGACACCTCCTTCCCCCCAGCCATTCTTGACACCACGGACAATGAGCCCCAGCAGGCCTCAGAGCTGGAGGCCAGCCCTGCACCCCGGGGCCCACCCGAGGAGCCCCCCCTTGGGACAGCAGAGGAGGGGTCCAGCAGCGAGGGGGGGGACTCCTCATCGACCTCCCCTCCTGGAGCACCAGCCGGGTGTCTGCCCACCGGGCTTCCCCCGACCACAGCAATGGATGGTCAGGTACGTACCCCACAGAGCACACACCCATGGGCCACAGGGCGGGGGCACCAGCCACGACCGGGAGCCTCACACACCCCCAGCGGACCCCAACTCACAAACGACCAGCCACAGTATGGTCCCAGGACGGCGACACAGACATCAGCTCCCGTCCGCACCCGCACACATGGACAGCACTCAGCCTTAACCCCGGGGGCGGGGGACAATGCCATGGTGACAGCCAACAGGGACATCAAACCCACCAACGGGGACGGAGACCCAGCACCCAAGAGGGGGCGGGGGGGAACGGGCCACGGGCCAAGGCACTGTACTAACAGCCTTCCCCTTCCTCTCTCCAGCTGCAGCATCCGATGCCCCAGGCAGCCAGGCACTGTTGGTCATCCCTGACAGCCCGCCGGAGGCCAGCCACCGCCAGAGGCCGGAGACACCCCCAAGGGCAGCGGGACGGTCCTGCCATGGCCAGACTCTGGGGATGGCCCCTGTGGACCTACAGCTCCTGGTGGCTCTCCGGCGGCAGACGGAGGTGGCAGAGGAGAGACTGCAGTTTGAGCGGGAGGAGTCCACCCGGCAGTGGGAAGCATGGGAGGACTTTATGGGGGTCTGTCAGGACATAGCCAGGTCGATCCGGAAGGCTGTCGCCCGGCTCCCGTCCCCCACTGCCCCCTGGGCCGCCCTCCCCGCTGCTCCACCTGAGGTCCCCCCGCCGCACCACCTGCCACCCCACCCACCTTGCCGCCTGCTGCCCCGCCTACCGCCCCACCCACCTCACCACCTGCAAGCTCCACAGAGCCGACTGGGTCTGAAGACTGGCCAGTGGAGGCATCCCGGCCATACTTGCTGGTCCTCCCAGCCCCCAGCTGGCCATGCCAGGACCGCGGACACCGGGGTGGGGTTGCGAGCCATACCCGGCAGGGGTCACGCTCCTCTACCCCCGCCCTGGACTGATGGGCCAATGGCCGAGCCATCCACTGGGTCCCCATGTACTTATGTAACCCTTCTGTTAACACCAGATGCCTGCCAGAAGGGCCGGGTTCAACTCTTGTGGGGTTTTCCTATCAAGGATACAACCAACTGGCTCGAGCCCCCACCCAGTGACCTGGGACAATTTCACCCCCGTGCTGGGTGCCTGTAAGGCGGTTCTCCTACCCCCTCGCAAGCACAGAGTCTGAGATAGAAATGGCTTGTTTAATGACCGTAACCTACCCCAAGGTTACAGCAACAGATGCAGTATATCTCAGCACAGAAGAGACAAAACCCCTTTTACCCAGATACCATCCCCATATGCAGTAGAACCCAGTCTCTTGCTGGGGCTCTTGGCCCTTTTCCACACACACACAGTTACAGGGTGTACCCTCTGTGGTGCAGTCCCAAACTCAAAGCCCACAGATACCTCACCAGGGCAATACTAACTGTCCACTTGTCTGTAGCCTCCCCTTGCTGTCACCAGCCGTCTGCCAGTCACCGTCACCTGCCGCCGCTCCTACCGGCCGCCCGCCGTCATCTACCGCCGCCGCCCCTACCGGCCGCCCGCTGGTCCTGCTGTTGTCCACCAGTCGTAACCCCACTGCTTGGGACTGCCCTAAGGCAGAACCCAGTGATTTCAGCTCTGTGTGGCCTCAGCTGCCACTCTGTGATTTCAGCTCTTGGTATCTCTAGTGTGGGGTTTCACAAACACTCTAGTATTCAGCTCTATCTTTTAACAGGTGGGGAGGGTTTGTCAAGCCAGGCTTATAGCTATATGGCCAAAGCACTCAGCAAGCTGACTCAACCAGTACCCCTTTTCTGTCTGTCACAATGCTTTAAACCAGGGAGCCCTGTGTAATCAATGTCTTACACAGCTAAGGCGACTGCCCTGTCCCCCACAACAACCCAGAGCATTGGTGAGATCTCACAACTCCCGCATTTAGTGTCAGCTTAAATTGTGATTTTACAACTACATGTTTACAATAGACCAAATCTCATGGCTTACTTGCTACCCATTAGGCTTTGCCTGAAAAGGTATCACACATGCACACCTTTTGCATTCTCATGCAGATGACCTCTGGGAGACTCATTCCTCCCAGCCTTCAGCAGCACTGCATTCCTTCTGCCACATTCCCTACACATAGTTGTCCCCTATGTATATAGTTGTCCCCCTTTTTGTATATTAGTTGCAGTTTCTGTTTTGAACAAAACAAGTTTTGAGGTTTCTGAAAAAAAAAGGTTTTATTTTCCAAAAAGCTGGAGGTGTGTGCTTGTTGGGGGGGGTCGCATGCGGGTGTTGGGGGTGGTGTGTGGGCAGTGCGGGCTATGTGTGTGGGGGGGTCTTCTGGGGAAGGCCAGGGAGGTGCTCAGGGGTCTCCCTGATCGAAGTGGGCTCGCAGGGCCTTGAGGACCCTTACCCCCTCATGGTGGGCCTGGCAGCTGGGTGCGGTGGCCGGCTGGGGGAAACCTGTTCTGGCATCGACCACCCACCCCTGGACGAAAGCCTCCCCCTTGCTGTCAATGATGTTGTGGAGCATGCAGCACACACCCACAACCTGGGGGATGTTTTGGAGGCTGATGTCCTGTGGGGCAAAGAGGCACCGCCAGTGTCCCTTCAGATGGCCGAATGTCCTCTCCACCATCTGGCGGGCGTGGTTCAGGTGGGCGTTGAACCGCTCCTGGCTGGCGTTCAGGTGGCTGGTGTACGGGCACATGAGCCAGTGCTGGAGGGGGTAGGTTGCGTCTGCCACGAGGCAGAGGGGGACGGTGGTGTCCCCCAGAGGGATCCCCCTCTGGGAGCTGTAGGTCCCCACCTCCAGCCAGCGGCACAGGTCCGAGGTCCTAAAAACATGGGCCTCGTGTGTGCAGCTGGGCCAGCCCATGTACATGTCCTGGAAGTGGCCCAGACTGTCCACCATGGCGTGCAGGACCACAGAGTGGTAGCCCCTGCAGTTTATGTATCTTCCTCCACTGTGGTCCGGGGCACGGATGGGGATGTGGGGCCCATCCAGAGCCCCGAAGCAGTTCGGGAACCCCATGGAGGCTAATCCAGTGACAGCTGCGTCCAGGTCCCCGAGTCAGATGACCCTCTGGAGCAACATGATGTTAAGTGCACAGACCACCTGTGGGGAGGGAACACAGGCACCCATGAGGCTGTGCAGGGTGCCCCAGGGCCCTTACCCCAGGTCCCCCTCCCGGGCACCTCCCCGGGTACCCCACCCGCCCAGCCCCTCCCTCCCCGGTGCCTCTCCCTCCCCAGCCCCACACCCGGCCCCTCCCTTCCTCCCCCACAACCCCACACCTGGCCCCGCCAGCCCCCAGTGGGTCTCCTTACCTCCATGACGATGGCCCCGACCATGGCCTTTCCCACTCCAAACTGGTGTCCCATGGAGCGATAGCTGTCTGGAGTGGCCAGCTTCCAGACGGCTATTGCGACCCTCCTCTCAACGGGGAGGGCGCACCACATCCAGGTGTTGTGGTGCCTCAGTGCTGGGGTGAGCCACTGGCAGAGCTCGAGAAAGGTCTGCCAGCACATGCGGATGTTCTGGAGCCAGATATCGTCGTCCCACTCCCACATGATGAGCTGCTCCCACCACTCGGAGCTGGTGGGGCAGCTCTAGAGGCGGGGGAGCAGCTGGTGAGGGAGGAAGAGGGGAGCCCGGTGGTCGGGGTGTCCCCATCTGCCTCCGGGGAGGGCTCCTCTGGCAGGAACCACTGGGCGGCCTCCCGGGAAGCACCTAGCAGGGTGTTTGCCCCCTGAATAACTACCTGGAGGGCCTCCTCTTCCTGCTGCTGCTGCTGCTGCTGGGTGTCTATATCTGCTGTGACTTGGTCTGCAAGAGAGTGGCTACTGCTCTGCAGACCTCGTGCTGTGCAGGCCGGGTGTGTCTGGGAGGGTCCCTTTAAAGGAGCAGCTTGCTGATGCTCCGGAAGGGCTAGTCCAGCCTGTGACCTGGTCTGCGGGCTTTCCTGGCCCCTTATTTCGAAAGAGGGTGCATGTGTGTGTGGATGCTCTGCATTTCCTTCCGGGGCAGCTCCTTTCTACGTTCCGCATTGCTACTTTGACATTGAACGTTGATGGCACCAGCCCTGGAGGACGTGTAGATGATAAGCGTCGAAGTAGCCTATTTCGATGTTCCTACTTCGAAATAGGCTACTTTGACGTAGTGTGCTCTTGTAGACGTAGCCAAGATGAGACAAAGACATAGATTATTCAAACCAATGCCTTTTCCCCAACATGTTTCTTTTTTTTTTTGATGTCAGCACTTACTCAGGACGAGTTTACCATGCACTGTTCAGCAAACAAAAGTCTGTCTACCAGTCTGATTGTACTGTCCAGCCATAAACTATACCCTCCACAGAACTGAACTAAATGGCTAATACTTTTCTGTTCTTTTAAAGAGACAATTACAGTACACAAGCTGAGTACTGAAGTAGTTCAAGGATATGAGTTTTTTGTAGTTCCACCCGATTGTTTGTTCTGAACTTGTGCACACAAAAATGCGACAAGAACCCACCATTTTAGAAAGCAGAGTCTTTTTAAGGTAACATGTCCTGGAAATCCTTGAAAGAAGTCACCCAAATTTGCACCCTAGGCTCTAACGTTATATCAGCAATGTCAAAAGAATATTTGAGACAAACTCCCTATGGATGTTGAGTTTTGAAAAGTTTCAAAAGTTGCCCATAATGAAACACTTACTCTTACATATCAGTTGTCCTAAAGCCAGTGTTCAGAAGCCACAGATGTTCTGTTTTACTAAACAGCCAAAAATACAATTTAACGGGAATTTTTGGTGATCACCCTCAATGTCACAAACACTCTTCTTTGTTCTCTGCGACGTTCCCAAGGTACTCGTGGATCCCACAATATATTTCCTGTCTCTTTTGCTTTATATTAGACTCCTCCTTTTGCACATACAACAGCTTTTGATTAACTAATTTCTGAGCCCATCTCTCTCTCTCTAGCTGCATCTACACTCTGAGCTAAAATCATTTTGAATAAAATTAATTAATTAATATTGGGTTTTATCAATGTAATTTTGAGCATCTTTGCCTTCTCACATACTCCCCACAAAATCGACTTATTGCTGCCACACACAAATTGCCAAAATTGATTGTTGCAGCAGTGTATTGTGGGAACCTATCTCACAATTTCCTGAGTCTCATGGATTTATGGTTGTTAATGGTTCAGCATGAGAAAAAAATGCCCCACAAGTGGCTGAGGGTATCTGACAACATTTTCCCACATTTCATTTCCTACTTCCTACATTCCCTTGCCATGTTAACCAAAGTCCCTTTTTCCAGGGGGGATCTGACTTGCCTGTATAATCTTTTTATAAGTGAAGGAAGGGGAGGGTTAGTAAAGCACTTAGGAAAGTTTAGAAAAAAAAGATTTCAGGTTTCCCAACGAACAGGTTTTCCAAACAGGATGCAAAAGCATCAGATCTTTGGCGGCTTGTATCTGGATTTAGACCTCCTGGCAAAGAAGATCCTCAGGTCATTAACTTTGTCTGAAAGGCCCAAGAGCCAGCCCAGGGCACCAAGAGGAGGGTCCCTTCTGGACTGGGCAAAAAGTTCAGACCCTGCTGGGCCTAGGATGCCTCTTACTGTAGCAGGAAATTCTTCAGATGGACCTGTCATCAAAGGGAAGTAAGTACTATCTCAGAAATGGTGAGAACCTGACCCAAGCAATCTCTGGACTGGGAGAACACCAAGGCCAGTCATAACAGCTAATGACACATATGGAGTCTAGCATGGCGTATGATGTAAGTGTGTGCTGCCATGTGCTTCAAGAGATGCAGGTATGCTTTGGTCATCATCATGAGGCACCTGGAGAACTCACCAATGAAGTCTACTAGGATTTTGACCCTCTCAATTGGAAGGAATGTACTGGCAGCTGTGGCATTGAGTACTCCCAATGAATTCTATCTTTGGCACCAGTACTAACATGGGTTTCTTGTCATTCACCAACAGACTTGAAGCACAGTATGTGAATGGCGGGAATGCTGTGTACTCCTGAACTTGGGATCTGGAGCTGCCCTTGACCATCCAGTCATCGAGGTATGGGTAGATCTAGATATCCCAAATCTGAGGTAAGCTGCCACCATACAGAAGTACAGGGACTAATTTATCTTTAAACTCTCAAGAGAGAGATCTTGTAGTCATTGTGGATAGTTCTGTGACAACACGCACTCAATGTGCAGCAGCAGGCAAAAAAGCAAACAGAATATCAGGAATCACTTAAAAAGAGATACAGAATAAGACAGAGAATATCTTATTGCCTCTGTATAAATCCATGGTATGCCCACATCTTGAGTATTGCTTACACACGGAGTTGCCTAATCTCAAAAATGATATATTGGCATTAGAAAAGGTTCAGAAAAGGCCAACAAAAGTGATCAGGAGTTTGGAAAGTGTGCCATATGAAGAGAAGTTAAAAAGCCTGGGAATTTTCAGCTTAGAAAAGAGGAGACTAAGGAGGGATATGATAGAAGTCTATAAAGTCATGATAGGTGTGGAAAAAGTGAATAAGAAAAATTTATTTACTTGTACCTACAGAATAAGAACAAGGGGTCACCAAATGAAATTGATGGGTACCAGGTTTAAAACTTACAAGAGGAAGTTTTTCTTCATACAGCATAGGATAGGCCTTTCCAACTCCTTGCCAGAGGATGTTGCAAAGACCAGGACTTTAACAGGGTTCAAAAAAGAACTAAAATAAATTCATGGAGGTTAGGTCCATCAATGCCTATTAGTCAGGATGGGTAGGAATGGTGACCTTAAACTCTATTTGTCAAAGTTTGGACATGGTTGAGAGGAGAGGGATCACTCAATGGCTACGTATTCTGTTCACTCCCGCTGGGGCATCTGGCATTGGCCACTATCACAAGACAGGATATTGGGCTAGATGGGCCTTTGGTCTAACCCACTTTAGCCATTCTTAAGTTCATCCACCAACATGCACTTTGTGAACATCCTGGGTGCTTTCAACATGCCAAATGGAGGGACTGTGTATTGAAGCGTTATTGACCTACCATCATTCACAGGAAGCATCATCTGTGGCCCATGAAGCATGTGGAGGTACGCCTTCTGGAAAGTGAGGGCAGTGTAGCAGTCTCCAGGATTCAGGGAGGTAATGATCAATCTCAGAGGGTCTATCTGGAACTTCCTAAGCCTTGCTAAAGAACAATTCAGGTCTTGCAGGCCCAGAATGTGACTGCGGCCCCTATTAGCTTTGAGTATCAGGAAATAGTAGACATAAAACCCCATTCCTGTGTTCCATACGGACTGCTTCCACTGCCCCCAGTCTTAGGAGTGCTTGCACTTCCTTTCTGAGATGAAGCTTGTGAGAGGGCTGGAGAAGGAGGATGAGTAGGAGGAGTAGAAAGTAACAGGAGGAGAAAATCTCAGGAGATGACATTGAATGGTCTGATGTTATCAATGCCCATTCCAGGAAAACATGGAAAAGGCAGGTGGGGAAGGGAGGGAGGTTTGGATGTTCAGTGCAGACAGGGACGTCACACAAACCCCCGAGCTTCCCATCAAAATGGCACTTGTTAGTTTGCCTTTGGAAGTGCAAGGCTGGCTAAGGCTAGTTAGAATAGCACTTTTTGTAGTGCCCATAATTTGTATGCAGAGGATCTCGACTGTGGTGGCTTTACTGGCTCTGACCCTGCTGGGGCTTGAACTTTGTGTGGACTGAGGCCATGACACAGAGTCCAATCATCTTCAATGTCATTCATGAGTACTTGAGGCCATGAAGCTTAGTATCTGTCTAGTTTGAAAACTGGGCCTATGTAGGAGGCAGGAGGCACTAAATGGGCAGCAATCACGACACGGTGCTCTTCAGCAAGGTAACATATGTTAAATTTATTGACTTTCACCTGGGTGAGAATAACTAAAGTTGAGTTACTTACTATATCGTGTGCACTGCCTGAAAACTGAAGTCAGGAATAGAATATGCAATGGGTGCATAGGAAAAGCCATTGAAGGTATGAAATGTTCATTCTACCACCAATGGCAGAAGAATGGGCATTTCTGAACAGTTGACCACTTACATTTTAAAACCAACTTTATTTATTTGTAATTATCACTGTTACAGTTGCTTTCTGTTCCTGTCATTACTTCAACTTGTTAATCAGGATCCACCCCTCCCAAAAGGGCGAGATCCTTCCAAATGGTAAGACACTACATGTAAGCTGAACTATACAGTTCCTTACGACTGATGACATATGGCACCATATAGGGCATCTTACCCAGGCACAAATCACTACATAGCCAGAAGTGCCTGGGTAGCTTTCACTATAAAGTTCGTCATGCCTGTTCGGCGAGAATCCTAAAGTTAGGCAGCAGGGTTTTAAGCCATAAAACATAAGCAAAAGCAAAAAAAAAAAAAAACCACACACACACAAAGAAAAACATAAAATGCATAAAAATGACTGTTCACACTCTTCATCATTTTCATTTATTTCATAGGAAAATGCAGAAAAAAAGAGAGGAGATGAAATACTGGTAAGATCCAACATCCGGACAAAATAAGTCCCTCATTCTGCATTGTCTGAAGATTACTTCACTGTAGTCAGGGCTGCTGTGATGATGTAATGAAATCTTTTGACTATCAAGATGATTTTGAAGCCTTGGTTGGTCTTGCTGTGAAGAAGTACTTGATCCAAAGCCAAATGAAGCAAGACAATGTCTGGGGTACAGAGGTTGACCTCTTAATGCTTTGCAGTTCTCCAAACTCCCATAGATGTCTATTATCAGTCATCAGGAACACTGAAACATCAGAAGCCAAGAAGCCTCTAGGGGTTCCATGTCACTCCCAAGCCTGAATAAAGGAGGAGTGTTGGTCACATGAGTGATGAAGTGCTGATCATGAAACAACAATACAAATGAAATCTGATGGCAATAAGACTAATTGATAAAAGGTGCCAGCTTGAACGTCACCCAGATAAACAAACTCCATAGAACCAATTGAGCAATCAGGGTTGTGTTGGTAAGTTAAATACTGAAAGAAAATTACAACTGACACATATGCTATCAATTGGAATGTGCAATGTTTGAACACTGTGGGGGACTGGAAAGTTAGACTTGCTTCAAAAGGAGATGGAGAGACGCTACTGTGATGTGCTTGGACTAGCAGAGATGCATTGGATGGCATCAGGAGAAATGTGTGGTTGCAAAGTCATTTGGTCAGGGAACGAAAGGAAGCATGAGGCAGGAGTCGGATTCCTTCTTCGCAAAAGATCTAGAGGAGCATTGCTAGGATACAAACTGGTGAGTGCAAGAACAATGGTAGCGAGATTCAAAGCAAAACTGTTCAACAACTTGGTCGTTCAGGTGTATGCACCCACACCAGAACGTATGGAGGAAAAGAATGAGCTATTCTCTAAAGACTTGACAAAGACACTGAAGGAAATACTGAAGGGAAATGTGTTGATCATAGGAGGAGATTGGAATTTGAAGGTCAGAACAGACAACAAAGGTTGGGAGAGAGTCATGGGAAGGTTTGGATATGGAGAAAGAAACTAATGAGGCAAGAAACTGCTAGAGTCTGCTATGGAGCATGAAGTGGTGATTTGCAACATTAGATTCCAACAAAAGGACTGTAGGAAGTGGACATGGCAATTGAATGATGGGAAGTCCAGGAACATAATAGATATGATCTGGATAAGAAGAAGATGGGTAACATTAGTACTGCAGTGCTGAACTTTCTTAGGAGTGGATTTAGACTCAGACCAGAGTCTAGTGATCGCAAAGACCAAAATGAAACTCAAGTGAAAGTTGAAGACGTAATTTAAGAAGAGATGTGGCGAGGCTAGGTGAGGAAGAAATAGGTCATGCATATGTATCAGCACTCGAAGAGAAGATTAGGAATGCGGGCACTTAGAAAAATAGCCACAACAATGGAAGAGGCAATTGAGCAGACTGTTCCAGAAGATGAGAAGATCAATAAGAAGTGGATTATGCACGAGACACTGAAGCTGATGCAAGAGAAGAGAGTGTTGAAGATCAGAAGGATGTTTCTATGAAGGTGGACTCAGCAAAAGCGTTTTTATATTAAAGTGAGTTGAATCTGTGCAGGACCCTACAGTATTGTACAAACTCCCATTCTTTCCAGAGTAGACCTCCTTGCAATCTGCTTTCCTACGCTCCACATTGTAGAGGGCAGGTGATTATGGCTCTTGGCCCCTGGGTCACCCTGGCCTCCCTGATGGTGATGGGGTCTATACTTGCCAACAACTGGTTCAATGCCCATGCCTGATCCTGTCTCCACTTGCTGCCCTCCCACAGCTGCTGCTTCAGCAGGTCATTTTGCCACCAGAGGGCAGGTGTGTGTGCTCACAGGAGGTGTGGTGCTATCCCTCTAGGGTGCTGCTCTCAAGCTGGCTGGCTCTGGTACCAGGATGGGGCTGGCTAGCTCTGGCAGCATAGTGGGGTCTGGACCAGCACTCAGATGGTACAGCTGTAAAGAGACTGGGGGAGACATTGAGTCTTTTCCACAGCACAGCCCCCAAAACCCTGCCCATCACCCCACGGTGAGTAGCAACCCTCACTCCCAGGCCATGGAATGGCCTGTCCCAGGAGTGCAGGCCTGTGCCCCTGCATGATGGACCCCGCCTCAGGGGGACCCCTTGGTGTCTCAGCTACCAGGCTGACCACTGCAGCCACCACCACTGCCTCACATGATGGGCTTGCAGCCCAGGGTGGATGTCCAGCCACAGAGGGGTCCTGGCACATGTGGTGAGTGAGACAGGTGCAGCCTGGCCCTCCCTGCATACTCCCCAACCATGCAGCCCATGTACTGTATGCAGGGGATGCATGCTGACTGGAATCTTCAGATATGTCTGTATGCCAGGGCCGCGCTCTCCAGGGTGTGTCTGGGGTTGGGCCAGCACCCCTGCAGCTGGCCTGCTTGGAGCCATGGCAGGCAGCCCTCCCCGGAGCCTGGGGTGTGCATTGTGTGGTGTATTTACTGGATGATTCCCTGAAGAGATCCAGTGAGGCCTGGCTTGATGAAGCCAAAACCAAGACGATCACCAAGATGCCCTCTGTGAACTGCAGGTGCAACATTAGCTCTGCCTGTGGCATGGTCCCATGTTGGTCCCTCTCCAGCTGTGGCTCTGGCTCCAGGGGCAGTGGGCTAGCGTCCTCTACAGTGTCCACAGGGTTGGTGGAAGAGAAGCTGTCCTTGGCCTGCAGCAAGCTGTGCAGTTCCTTATGAGAGGGGCAGGTCACAGGAGCTGCCCTGGTGTCAGGGCTGCATCACATGTGCTGGCATGCCCATGCCACCACTCTTTAACCTTGGCCCAGACCTGCTTCGTGGTCTGGGCAGGGTGGCCACAGTCCTGGAGGCTCCTGTCCAGGCAGGCATAACCAGGGGCATGCCGCCTCTTAGCTGTGGGGGTCCCAGATCAGCTCCTCATCAGCCCAGAGTGTTAGACAGAGGATCAGAGTATCTTAATTTTTAATAACTGTCAGAATTGCTGCATTGTTTTGGACATAAAGTTTGTCCTCTGATCTGTTAGGATTTGCTGAGGGACTCAGACTTGAGCAGAGATGTTCATGAGCTCAGACACCACTTGGTACTCATGGAATGTAACAGCATGGCTTTGGGGTGCTGCGTTGCATAGTCAACTATGAGGAGGATGAACCAATACCCAGCTGCTCTCTTCCCCAGTGGGCTAACTATGTCCACTACAATGGTATACTCATGAGCAGGAGGAGACAAATTAGTGGGGCTTTCTCCACCACCTGAGTTGCCGTGAGCTGGCACTCTGGGCAGGAGGCACAGAAGTCTGCCTCCTCCCTGTGGCTCCTGGGCCAAAAGAAGCAGGACAGGATCTGAGTCTTTTCCCTTCCAAGGTGTCCTGCCAGGGGAATGACATGGGCAAGCCACATGACCTCCCTCTGATACAGTTGAGGCAACAAGAGCTGCTGGAGCACTTCTTTTTTGGCAGGTTCTTATCTACACTGTACAGGCCATATCCCGAAATTACAAAATGGGGGACCCATTCCACTTGATTGGGCCTATGGGCTCCCATTTCCTGTGGACACCTGGTCATATGCTCTGCTCAGGGCCTCATCAGCTCATTGCTACTCACCACATGGGTGGCAGGAGGTGGAGCAGCATTACACCATGCTGCGCTCCTGGCCCACTGCACCAAGCTTCTCCACAGTGGCAGAAAGTGGTGAACTCTGGTGCCAAGGAACTCCACTTCCTGCCTACATGAAGAAGTGGGATGCAGAAGCAGGCCAGTAGTGGGTCAGAGGGCAGAGTGGGCTGCTGAGTGCCTGCTGTCCACATGGTGAGTTAGCGTGGGGGTGATACCTGCTGCCTCTCTGAGTGCGGCCCTCAGCCTCCAGTAACTCCCTGTTCCTCCATTCTGGAAAGTAGAAGTGGCCACTGTGGGGTCCCCAAAAGTGCAGGGTCAAGGGCAGCCACCCCACCTCGTCCTATGGATGGGATGACTCCCTAATGTATATTGGCTTACCTGGAAATTCCAGTGGAGGATGCTGGAGAAGATATGCAAACTAGGCATCATGCAATGCTCAGTACTCAGAAGACAGCTTAGGCAAATGAATGAAGGCTTGTTGAAACCAGCAAGGGACCTGTGGCAACGTCTGCTTCTGTGGTGCCACCTCAAAAAGGTGGATTGATGCTAACAAGTCACCATCAAGTGGCATAAATATTTTTACAGTCATCCCAAGACAAGAAGCATTGGTGACTGCAGCTGTGCTTGAGCAAACTATGTAGCAGTACCATCCAGACTGGAGCCATGGAACAAAGAAGAAGTTCAACCTGTTTGTCAGCCAACTTTAAGATGTGCTTATCAAAGTGCCAGTTGCTTTGGGCTGCACATGATGTCCTGAAGTAGAACTGGTGTCAGGATTTTGCTTGGTGGTTGTTGTTGTTGTTGTTGTTGTTGCTTGGACAGCCTGCTGCAGGAGCAGAGAGGTAGCAACACAACTGTCACACGTATCTCCTGATAGGCAGACATGCCTATGTGTTAAATGTGAACTGTGACCAGCAGGACTGATAGCCACTGCAGGCCCTGGGCAAGGTAGGAGTGAGGCTTGGCTCTGTGCCCCCAGAAGGGGCAGTGCCAAAGGCAGAAGGGGTGGGTCCTAGGGCTTTCAGCCCTTTAGCATGGCTTTGACTGCAGCACTGCCTCCCACCCCCGTACGGCTGCACAGAGCAGTAAAGCAACATTGCTATGGGATTTCAAAGAGGCCCAGAGCTCCAGCCACTGCTGCAGCTAAATTTGGGGCCCCAGGGTAATTCCACCTTTTGCCCCAGCTGCCATGCCTGACTGGATGCACAGGGATTGTTAGCTATCTCTGTACAGGCCAAATGCAGGAACAGGAGGTACTCTGTGTAGCTAGGGTCTCCCTGCTTTGGATTGCTTCCATCTGTTTCTAGTACTTGCTGGAGATCTTCTGCTAATCTGAGCATGCCTTCCTTCTGACATCGGGTTTACCCTCTTGCTTTTCTCACACTCTGACTTTCTTATGCTGAAACCAGATTTACCCCCGCATATATCCCCAGCTCCTGTTCTGGCCACTAGGTCCAGTCATGAATCCATCCTTCAAACACTGCCACCTCTTAAATAAGAACAAAAATGAAGCCTTTGATGCTTGATAGGACTCAAGGGCCATTTTAAGTCACTTTGCGATATAAATGCCAGACACACCAACAAAGTAATATGTAGGCCTCAGAATTATGCGAGACAGTGATACGCTTCCTCTTATTATTACATCTGAAAAAGATCAACACAACCTCTAAGGCACAGAGACATCTTTTTGTTTTCCTTTCATTCTTCACCACAACCTTGATTCAGTGGTTTTGATCTCGTGCTGCAGAGCTCCTTGAAATATCAAGATCTACCTCCTCCTCCTCTTTGGGAATCATCCATTTTACTTACAGGAGGGGGCCAGGAAGAAACTAACTCGAGGCCATTAGGTTGAGGAAATAATAGACAAGGCTCACTATTCCTTCCTATTAGCTGTGTTTCGATTTTGGCTGTGCTCCCACAGAATTACATTTTTCCCACCTGTTGTATTCCACCACCAGGCATAAAGACAACTGCACTGGGTGGAGTCCTGCCCAGCAGTCTTTTCTGAGACACCAAGATTTACATCACTAAAAGGATCACAATGCATGTTCTCGGCCCCTGATCAGAGGAATAGAGTAGGTTAAGAGGAAGCATGTTATGTTGAAGGCATGACCCCCTTCCATACCCCATCACAGAGGTGGAAAGTAGCAAAGGGCTATGATATCAGTAAAGTAAATACTGAGGAATTAAGAAATTAAGTACCTTTGGCCAGGTGATTTCTAGGTTCCTATGCCTTACTGTGCCCCCTGTCACCATTCATGGTCGTTAGCTCCAAGCCCTTCTTAGCTGCACTCACATTCAGTTACCCTGATATGCTTTCAAATTCATGCTCTGCCAGTCCCGGTGGTACCCTAGCCAAGTACATTATTGTTCTGGATAAGGATTTTTTATATTTTGGTTTCAACTTCAGTATTAAGATATGCATTTTTTACTTCAGAGCTTGAGTTCTTGTTTTTGACTCTAGTTTATTCATGTAAAGTGTACTGTGATGAAATACCGCCTAATATTTTTGCTGTGTATTTCCATAATTCTATATTTTTGCAAATATACTGCCTCCTAGCCTATATTTAAAGTGTCATGAGAAGAATGTTCATGTAATGAATATTTGTGTGGTTGTTTATTGCTAAATCAAATACACTCCCCAAGGGGCTAAAGGACATGGACATATACTAGCATCAGAGAACTTCAAGTCAGTACATATGAATAGTACTAACAGATTTTACTGGTTGCCAGGAATTTCTTTCGCAATGAGATTTACAGAAATAAGCTCTTCCTCATGCCAAAAATCAAAGTCCTGTGTGTCCTGATCAATGACTAATAAACAGTAAACCTCACACAATATTAACTTCCACTGCAATGGGATCTCTCAGGCTTCCGGAGCTCCTCTCACCACAGCCCAACTGGCAGCCAGTTTATATAAGTGACACAAATATAAAGGTTATTGTAAACACCACCCAAATGTTTGTTCCAGGCTTGATGAATAGATCAACCCACAGTAAACGTCTAGCATAGCTATAACCTCTGTGTTCTGTTCGCTGCACCTGCCAGCCAAGCTGCCTCCTCATGGTGCTTCATTTGAGAAGGGAAGAGGACAAGAGGCCATGTACGTGTGCCATAAAAATCCTACAGTCTTCATTGTGGGTGTATGTGTGACCCAGTTAATCAAAAATTATGTGCAAAAGAATGGGTTGGTTAAACAGTTGGAAAATCATGTGAAGGGAGACCTTTATATAATGAGAGCCCTTCTTAACATGCGTACAACTTGTACTGTGTTTCTGTCGAGTTTGCATCTGTTATCTCTGGAATTTGATGTTGCAAGAGAAGGCAGGGGAGAGTTAACAGGAGAGGCTAGAAAGAAAGGTCAGTCTTCATTTGCTGAGGATAGGAGCCAGAGAACAGCAGAACTCCATATCAGGCATTAAAAGTGCTAAGTGTATTTTATCCAGCATGAAGATGAATTTGCTGAGATGTATCATCATCCAGATACTGTGGACATCCTATGCTTCTGGACAAGGTAATTAATGAATGAATTAAAGAATCAGGATCCTCATTCCCAGTTTACCAGGTAACACAGTGACTCACAGACCATGGTGAATAGAGGAATTGGTGACAAATAGAGGAGAGTGATAGAGAAAAGGAAGGTTAGTTAGAAAGCCTTACTTCTGTATTGTTCTAGAGACTATTTCCATGTGTCTAATGAAAGAAAGTGTAGTGCATTGCTGAAAAAGTTTCAGAGGGATTCAGAGTGCCAAAGTATGTTCCTAGTAGTTCTCTGTGTATTATCACTGGAATCTTGACAGCCGGCGAAGTTTACTAAGGTAAATTTACTAAGGTAAATTTTGTAATATTATGCTGATTGTAGAAGTTATGGGGTATGGGCCTGATATAAAGTAAATATGGGGAGAGCTGCCTTAAAGACACCAATAAATAGTGGTTTGAGCTCTATGGAGAAGGGTACATTTTAATTTTTAACTCTAGACTTGTTGAATTCTTTACCATAGAAATAGCCCAGAGAAGGCTGACTTTCCAAGAGATGTGGAGGGTTGCAAGCAATTAGTATCTTTCATACACTAAAGGGATCACTTGACACATAACTGTTAATGTGGGACAGGGTGGTTTTGCTCAGATAATCCACAATAATTGAACAGCTGAGTACTTTAAAACCTTTTGGAAGATGTACGCTTCTTTGGGCATGCATATCTGGATAACTGAATTCCATATACAGTGTCCACTTAGATCTGCAGGATGCAAGCACCCTGTGTTATCAGTTGTTTAAAATTTCCTTGGCTCAAATAATTATTTTGTATATTAGCATTAATTCCTCAGTAAGAATCAAGCGTGTGGAGCAGTTCTGAGTAGAGATTACCCCAGTGGGCAAGGGTTCTAGACAGGCCTTATAATAAGAGGAGCAACACATGGGGGTGTGTGAAAAATACAAGTAAGGAAGAACAAAGATAACTACAACATCATTGATTAGTTGCTTAGGTGAGTGATTCATGCATTTGAAGACTACGTGATTTAAAAAAATAATTATGTTGTTTGAAAGTGCTGAAATCCCCGAAGAATGTAGATGCGCAGTACACATTGCAATTAATACTAATTCTCCTTCATCTTCTAGGCATCTTTGAATACCTTTGTCATAATCTAATTGGTTAACATTTCAGCAGACCTCAGGATTTTTCTTTCACTGGAGCTAGATCTTCTAGCATTTGTGGGTGTTGGATCCAGTATAATTAAGGGATTTCTTTTTCTAAAAGACTAAGCAAACTGTAGTTGGGAACACTGGTGAATTGACCTCTAGACTCTCAGTACATCTAAAATCAACTTTCAAAATCATATAAAACAAGCCACATGTAGCTATTATGTAGCTATTAGTAGAACTATATTGAAAGAGCATGTTTAATCTTAATTTACAAGACTGAAGTAGATTCTGCCATGATAAGCTCATTATAAATGCTTAAATCAACGAGTTTACATTAGACGGTATTGTTTTCAAGTATTTAGTGGTTTTATTCAGATTCGGTTGGGGAGGGTTGTGATATTTGGACATTCACCTCCTGTTGGTAATGGAGATATGATACTATTTCCCAAAGGCTCCGTCTACACTACAAAAATAATTTAGAAGTTGCTTACTTCAAAGTACAACTTTGAAGTAAGCAACTTCAAAGGAGAGCATATACACACACCCTACTTTGAAGTTAAACATCGAAGTAGGGAACTACTCCATTCTCAGGAATGGAATAAGGACTTTGAAGTTGGTCTCCCTTCAAAGTAAGGGAAAATGTGCGTAGACTCTCTGCTAGCTACTTCAATGGAGTGCCTCACTTCAAAGTTAATTTCGAAGTTAGTTCCTAGCATAGACACACCCAAAAAGAGGCTTCTTTCAGGCTCTTTTGTACAGTACAAAAGCCAAAAGTTTTACTTAATGAAGGGGCAAAATGAATCCTTCTGCATCAATGGAAACTGGACAGAAACTCCAATTTGTGAGGGTAAGATGATCTTTTGTACATCAAATCCCATGGTTTTCTTTTCAGTGTTTCTAACACTAAGTATAACTGGCAGTAGGTAAAAGTAAATCATTCAAATATAATTTTTGTTGTCACATTATGTAGTACCAATATTTTGAACTTTGAAATGCAGAGATTTTGCTTTTAGAAATCTAATTATTTCTCATGACAGTTCAAAATCTACTGAACTTCTTGTTGCGAAAGGTATTTCCTTGAAATTCAACATATAGTGAACATTGCCTGACATTTCAAGACATAAAATTCGAAACTAATAAAAGCAAATACTTTTTCACCACACACACAGGAACTCATTGCCATAGGAAGTGACTGAGGCCAAGAAGTCAGCAAGAATCCAAAAAGGATTCAAAATTGATATGGCTTTTTCAATAATATAATAATTAAGAAGAGTAAAATAATTGGAAATAATATACAACCTCATGTTGCAGGTTTAAATCAGTCTGTAATGATGAGAGATCAAGCTAAGATTTAACAAGATGTGTGTGTGTGTAGTGGTGGGGAGGGCAGATACCACCTTTGTCTGTTTCTTCGCATCAAATGGCAATACTTTGTCACAAATAAGGAGTAATTAAATTACAATGCCTTGGATATTTTGGTCTGGGAGAAAAATGAACAAACAAAAAAGAGAAGAATTTCATGGTTTTCTATTTGCGAAAGACTGAAAAAATATCACTATCAAAAGTGTGCATTGCACAGAAAGCACTTGTGAAGTAAATTACCTTGTCTTCATTTAAGAGGGCTTCATTGCTTTTGTTGTCGGGGAAAGAAATGTTGACTAGATCAGAGTAGAATAGCCACATTTATTGCCCTAATGTAAAATTGCTAAAACTAGTAAAAGTGCAGCATATATTGGAAAAAAATAGCTTCTGATGGAGAAGTCAGACTAGATGCATTTAAGGTCAAATGAGCTTGCTTGCAAATACAAAGTTCAAAGGTGCAGTAGACCCTATGAATCTAGCAGAGTTGCTTCTCCATTCATTTATGATCTGTAGAAAGAGTTGGCAAGACAGTGGGTTAGTGGGAGCAAAAGGTAGAAATTCTTTGCTTGTTAAAGTTCTCAGTAAAGTTCTTTAGAAGAATCTATCAAGGAAAACAAATATTTAGACTAAGAAATAAAATACTGTATAAGTTGAAAACTTTCTCAGCCAATGCTTAGTGGGGCTGAGCAGACTGAAGGGTATTCAGATACCTTTCTCTCTCTCCTGAAGTGGGGCCACAAGTTGATAGTGGGGAAGAGGGGAAACACATGGTTAACTAAAAGCAGCATAAGGGCTGTTTTAAGTTGCGCTGACTGATGAAGTCAAATAGGAAATGTTCTATTCATTAAGATCTGGGGGAATGCTGTGAATTATAGCCCTATCCCATTGGTTCCAGGACTGACAACCACTGAATCTTCACCAATCCCAGTTAGAGTTAGTGTAAACGTTCTTTTGGATCACTCCAGTGGTGCAAGAGGACCTTAACAAGGGCTAAGGATATGGCCGCTAGTGTTTAATTGGAGTTGACTGAGACAGGTGAGAAGTTAAGTTAGTTCATGAAAAACATTTCAGTATGCCAGGTCCAAATTTAGAGCATAACGTGTAACAAGGACACCAGATGAGAAACACAAATATTGAGTTGTGCTAGACTTTTCCCTAGGCTTGTCCAGAGTATGATATTAAATTAAATGTAATTAAATTAATTTAAATTAAATTTATTTATGTGAAGAAATGCTTATATCACAATAACCACTACTACACCTGGTACTGGAAAATGCTCCAGATGAACATAAGTGCTCCTCTACCTTCTTATCCAGCCTCCTACAGAGTGTATAGAAACAGTCTAATTAAGATGCGTCAACATGCCTGAGCTTTTCTAGATCATGGAGTTCAATATAACTCCATATATGGAGTTCAACACAACCCATAAAAAGTACTTTCAATATTCTAACCCACAACCCTTCTTTCCACATTATATTTACAGTAACTAACTGAAATCAGGAACTGAGACCTGGATGAGAAGAAAAATCTGATGCAAGCGAAATATGAATTTTAAAATATAGCAAGATTGGGCTTTTAGTTTCTCGAAGGTTCGAATTTTACAGCTGTTGTTGGGGCAGGGAACAGTGATATTAGCATTTTTACTCTGAGTACCTAATATGATAATATATTACAATTATTGTGTATCTCAGTGCTCTGTGTTTATTTTAGATGTGTTAGGAAGGTGCACCCACTCCCCACCTGTAGCCAGACAAAGTCTCCCCCTTACAAGCCAGCTTGCTCGCTGCCCCCCCCCCACTGAGGAGCACACAGGGCACGGATACGGCTGCTGACAGCACAGTCTTTGATGCCCTCATTGAGGCCCAGATGTGCTAGCTTATCGTGACCCTGAGAAGCAGAAAGTACAGATAAAAGGCTAACAGGCCAAACTGTCAACTGGGGGGGGGGGCCCTCAGGAAATCACCCCAGCTGGCATTGATGGATTTGATACACACACACACATACCATCCCAGAAGAGGCAGTCCCCGCCCACACAAAAGGAATGTCCTGTACTCCTAAATTGCTTATCTCCTGTCCTACAAGTGCAAATTAAGTAAGAATTGCCCTTGTAACAAACTGGCGTCACAAAGACAGACCAGTACGATCTGGCACCTTAGATAAGAAAGAGAATACGTAACCAAAAAGGGTTATAAAAGGTGGGCCCAGCAGAACTCTAACTTTGAGTGCATTCCACCAACTACCTGCTGGTCGGGTCGGGTGATTGCCTCCCGAGGTTCGCAAGTGGGGACGCCCTACCTCGTATTCGTCTTTCCGCAGAATTGAGTGACCGATCTGGCTTGGCTACGCTGGTATCGAGAGACTCAGAGAGGGTAAGATATACCTATGCTAGGTCTCCTTTTTTTGTGCACAGCTAAAGAATTAGAGCTCTGTAACTAGACTTCATTGTATCAAGATATCATTGTGTTAAATGGTAACAGATATCTTTGTATTGGATTGTAACGTAACTTGTTAACACCTGTACTTTGCTAGCATATAAGAAGTAGACAATAGCCTTTTGTAACCGCACGCTTATAACTGTAGCTTAAATAAACTTGTAACTAGTTAAGATCTAAGCCTGACTGCTGTTAACCCTTTTGTCACTGCAACACAGCCAGCATAACAAAAAGAACTTTAACTGTTTGGTTACCACAGCCTGGCCATAGGTGAGAGTTCTAGGAGCTCCCTGCTCTAACAGGAAAAACCTGGGTTGTTTAGGACCCAGGGGAATCCATCACCCTGTTTTGGCTGCTTGCAGCGACGAGCTCCCTGCTCTCGCAGTTTTAAACTCGGATGATAACAAGGGCATAGTTGGTACCTCACCGTACATTACCCGGCCACCGGCTAACACCACCCCATCTCCGTGTGCACCTTCTATTCAAAATGGAGACATTAGTTCTGACCAGCTGCCAATATATGCAGCAGCTTCTTCAGTGAAATACACTGTTTTCATGGAATGACAGGATCCATAACTATCACATTTCACTTAGGAAAATGGACACAGGGTGCATATAAAATTATCTTTGTGGCATGAAAAGGATCATGGTGACTGCACAAGTTACATGGCTTCGTAAGTGTCTGTTCAATTTTCCCCTGTACTATATTTGCATAGCCAAAAAGCCTGCATATGTAAATAGACCAAACAATTTAACATTCACCTTATTTAATTCAGTTTTCTTAGCACATGGAAGAAACGTAAAATGACAAATTCTGAATGCTGATTTAGAAGCCTGATGGAAGTGACTTTAAAAGTAAGTTTCAGAAAGCAGTATGTGTCTAGGCATAGTTATGGGACAACATTCAATGCTATTCAGTATGAATACACAGCATTTCCTTCTAATTCAGTGTCACATAATAGTATAGTTAAAGATCCATTAAATCTCATAGACATATTAATGAAATATTATAAATATATAATAATGAACTGAATTAGGTATGTAAGAGCCTAGATATTCATTGAAACCTCAAGCTAAAAGGCTGGCCAGGATTTCCTTTATTAACTCAAGCCATTGAGGGTGAAAGGGGAAAAAATCCATAGAAATTTGATGAGATGTCTTGTGAATGCAGATTTTCTATTCAGCACTTTCTGACACAAGTACTGCTTCTAACCACTGCTTCAGAGTTAATTGGAACATGATTAAACATACATACATGCTGAAGGGTTGACTAGATCAGTGTCCGAAGGCAACAGTGAGGCACCACCACTCTAAAATTACAATGAAATCTTATGGTGTAGTGTTTCAGAATACGTTCAGCAACATATTTTAAAATCAGTCATCAAGGAACATGAGTTCAATAACCATAACATGCTCATATAATAAAGCAAATTCTATAGGACTAAACAAATTTCCAACATATTAAATAATCTTTCATTAGTTTTTCAAGAGAAGTGCAGCGTTCCCAGAAGTTATGAGGAAAAACACTCTGGAAAAAAGATGGAAAGGTATAGATAGAATTGTTTCGACTGCTGACCACTTTATAGAATTTTGTTATAACTGAGCCCTGCATTTAGATTACAATGTTAAGAAGGGAAAATACGTTATGGGGGAGCCATCTGACTAAAATATTTGTTAGATGTTATTGAAAAGTCTGGGATTTAAAAAAGAATGTTTTTTATCGAGGATGTGAGTGACGTATGAATAAATTAAGGTGATAGCTAAACCAAGTCAACCACACCAGAGCACCAGGCTATGCCACAAACAAGCCTTTCCCAATGCTCCCAGGATTTTACCCTGTGACCCTGCTCGTTGTACACGGTGGATCTAGTCGCAACGGGGTTTTCAGGGTGTGTGACTAGTGCCACTGCAAGCTATGTGTTTGCCCAAGGAAGAACGACAGACAAGTTATTAAAGTTTAAAAAAGTCAACAGGGATTTATTTAAGGAAATAGAAGGTATGGTTTATCACTGAAACTAACCTAACAATTACAAATCTAAATTAGCCCTCGCCTTTCTAGTCCTAGCACAGGATTTTAATGCCTATTAGGCTAATAGCCCTCAAGCAATGGAACAACATAACCAAAGCAATACTATCTAGCCCCTTCTATTACTTACTGTGCACTTCGGGGCGACCATGCTATTCTTCTTCGCGTGCTGTAAAAATGGAAATGATTAATACAGAGCTATATATTTTATTTATTTATTTATTCCTGGCTCTTCCTAAGGTTCGCCAGGTCGCTCAACCCTTGGCCAAACTACCTTGGGGAGCAGATTTTACTAAGTAGGGAAATTTACCTATGCTAAGCTAAGCTTATTCCCTTTATTTAAATGGGTTGCCCTGCTGGCCAAACAGGGGAGAGCCCAATTTATGCGGGGTTTGCCTACAAAGAGGTTATTCCCTCTAAATTACCCAAAAGGGTTACAAAGAATACCAGGGTTTTGCCTTTATTGGGTTATCCCTGGCCGCTCTACCCTCCTAAATAGGGGGGAGCTTATAGCTCTGATATCTATAACAATATTAATAATCCTATCTAATCTTCTATATGCATGCGATAGTTTTAGGCTAGGCCAATAAGATTGGCCTCCTGTGCTTTTCAATAGTAGACTAGAAAGCGGGGGTTACAAAATTTAAGACGCAAACTGTGGAATCTGGGGCAGTCCCAGTCCACTGCCTAAACCAGTACTGTATACTCGGATTCTCTAAGTACAAAGCAACAGTAATACACTGTAAACTTAAGAACTGCAATTAGAAACAGTAAACATAACAAGAAAAAGACTAAACCTACATCCATATTAACATAAGTAACAACATGCAAATACACAACATAGGCAATAGAATAGACACATCCAGTTGCTCATGCTGGTATAGGACCTTTAGATGGTAAATACCTCCTTTCTCCCACTGTGGCGTCCGGGGGCCGGGCCCGCAGGTCTCTTCAGAGGCTGGGAAGGTATGACGCTCACGGCGCGCTTTTACGGCTGCCGCGGATAGGCCAGACAGGAAAGAAAAAGGAGGAGGAAGGAAGACCAGGAGGAAAAAGACCGGCTTGGTACACAAAAAACCTCCTGGATTTTAGAACGACCTTGGTTGTCAGTCACCGGCCTAGGCTTGGGTCGGTGACTGGAAGGGCAGGGTCGCTGCTGTGGTTCTCCCGTGCAGGGCACCGTTGTTTAGGCGGCGCAGTCTGCCGGGTGAACCCTCCGGATAAAAGCACCGGAGCCTTTCAAATGATTTCAGCTCTTTATATGCTGGAGCTCTTCTGATCTTCTCTTCTGGTCTTCTCTGGCCTACGGCGACTAGCGAGCGACGACTGACACGCCGGTCAGCTTCGGCTCTTCCGCCAGTGATCTTCAGCTACGGCCAAAGTCCAGCTCTAAACTCAGTCCTTTTTGATGTCTTCTTCGGTCCGCTTCCTCCCGAGGTCGACGACGGACTGACTGGAAGGGGGCTGCGCTCCGGAATTTATGGAGCCAGGGCGGATCTGGTTGGACACCTGTACGTGTCACGTCCGCTCCTGCGTCGCCCCGGCAACCAGGACGCAGTTGCTCATTGCCTATTCATGAGCATTCTAAGCTAACCTATCAGATTAAAGAATTTTAAATCTTAACCTCGTGAATATTTATAACCTAATGAATATTAATACCAACTGACACCACCTAACGGTTACACCTATACACTTAAATAGACCTATACCTGTACAGTAAATTAAACCCATTTTCTGAGGTAAATTTTTTCTGCTGTTTATTTAATTTTAATGCGGTCTGATAGGGAAACATGTCACCACTGCTATCAAAGCAGATTTTATAAATTTAAATGCTTAGTTTTAAGGCTATTTGGTCAGGATGCAGGACAGTCACACAAACACCACAGCCCATGGACAGGGACATATAAATCACCTCAGAGGAGGATTTTTCTACATTTTTGAGAGAGTTACTGTAGAAACACATGGGAAATCCTGGTTCTTGCAGCAGCTAGCTTGTGATCTCAATGGACAAGACAAAAATGATATAGCTCATGAACAAAGTGAGCAGGGTATTATTTAACTAATGGCAATCACTTTCTCATCTCCGTGGGCTATAAATGTGGTAAAAAGAGTCTCAAATATCTGGTCTTACTCAAATCCTTTCAGGAATACAATTTCTCACCTGGGCTGCAGATTTCTGGTGTGGTCTACATCCCTTTGATATTCCACTGAAGCTGATGTTTTAGTTCCTTTTGTCCTTCATGCAATTCATCATTAACGTGTTCCCAGTTGACTGAAGCTTTCCTGTTCTCTCTTTCCATGGAAATTGTCTTATGTACGATAACCAAGATGCTGATGTCCGCCTCAGTCTGCCTAGCCATTCCTGAATGGGACTGTTGCTACTGGACTGAAAGGCTGTCCAGAGACTTTGTTCTTTCTCTTTCTGGGAGGACAGGAAATTCTGGAAGCGGTGAGGAAACTGCTACAGGCATACAGCTCTTTCCTAAAATTCTGGGCTGATGCAGCCAAGGTAGCCTAATCACATACTTAGTATCCGACTTTTTCATCTTAACTAAGGAGCATTAGGTTGTGTAGAAAATTCATGGCTTTCTGGCCCTATGACAGCTTTTCTTCTGACTTTACGGCTGCTTTTCATCCTCCATTTCCAGGATATTCAAGAGATGTTAATCATTAAAAAGCTGTAGTTTAACTCATTATGGGATTTTTGATATGATCCCATGCCCCACTTTTTGCTTCCTTGTGCCATGTGTCTCATTTTTAATATATGCATATTTGGTGGTGGCAGCCATTGTGAAAACAGATTGAAGTTATTTTTGATTCATTTTGTCATTCTGGAAGCACTGCAACTGAGTGAAGCTTTCTGGCCTTTTCCTCATAAAGATAACATGTTTATATTCATTTAGTGCAATTTTAAATAAAATATAGCATTCAGAGGTACAACATCTTAATGGCAGTTGTATGCAAAAGGGTTTACATGCATGTTCTAGAGAAAATAAAATAACTCAGTTATGTAATAATAATTTAGACGTGTACAAGTTTACAAAAATCTTAGTAATGACTGAACCTTCTACAACTTCAGGAAAAACATGTAAACAGTACATTTCTAAATCTAGTAAAGCATTATTGTCAGTGGAAAAATGAGAACTCTTAATACAAACACAGAATCCTGAATTTTGAGAGCCAAATTTTTTTTAGTAGCTGTCCTTTACTTTGGTATGTCTTTCTTGTTCAATTCACACTCATTTACATCTTTATTGTTATTCTTTGTCTCAGATTTCACTCCTTCGCTTATCCAAACTTTTCTTTAGCCTGTGTTCTCTTATCGTTATTTTACCCTCAGTCTTTCAATAAGCAGATACCACGATAATTCCAAAGTTCACAACACTATGGGGTAAATGCAGCGTGCATCCAATACCATGCATGGAAAGATGGTCATGGAGAAAGTAGGTGCTGCCCATGGAGGCACTTTTCAGTTCTACCCATGAAGCAGCAGTTGGGTCAAGGCCTCTTACCATCTGTTTCCATGCTAGTCATTGCTCAAGGCACAATGGTGATATTAGTCAGGCAGGGATGACTGACCCAAAGAATTAACTAATTTCAAAAGCAACCCAGAATCAGGTCTAGAGAAAGTCTTACCATTGGTTTCTACCGTTAGTTGTTAATGAGAAGTATAATGCAGTGTCAACTTTAAAGCTATAACACAGCATTTTCTGGTCAATTCCAATATGAATAGAATGCTTTTTCACTTTTCCTTGCGATGTTTTCTGGTCAAACACAGCACAATGAAAGCACTCTTCTGTAACATTTGTGATCTTATAGCATATAATATAAATAGTCACTGATGTGCATATTTTTATATCGATACTTAATTTCAGAGGCTGTGGGAAAATGTGGTCGCCCACCCGTTATTGATGGAGGAGATATCTTGGTCTTTCCAAAGGCAGAATATGTATCAGGTTCAAGACTGGAATACAAATGCCAACGTTTTCGTAGAATGCAGGGTTCCGCAATTGTCATCTGTGAGTCTGGCCAATGGACAGACCCGCCAGTTTGCTTAGGTAGGTACAAATAATCCATGATACTAAAAAGAATTGTCATAAGTTATAAAGTTGTGATATTTTTCATATTATGGCTCAAGTCAGAAATCAATTACACTGATGTAGTACCAGAGTAATTCCAACAACGTAAATGAAGTTATTCCTGATTTGCACCAGATATGTGCAAGGAAATCTCATGTTCTTTATTGGGAAATTAGTGTAGATATTCCAAAACGAAAAGATTAGAAAATGGCAAGCGTCCACACCACGATAGGTATTTAGAATACTCTGCCAAAATATATCTTAGAATCTGAAACAGCATTCAAAAGAAGTGAAAAGATATATTCAAATATACTACGAGTAGAAAAGATTTCAAATACGGCAGATGCTGTGAAATACAATTCAACAGGATATGGAAAAGCATGAGGAATATCAGTCATAGTTTTTAAGTACTAGATGTAGTCGGGATGCTGGCATGACCAGCAGGTGAATCTGTTTTTGCACAGGGACAACTGTAATTGGCAGAAAACCTACGTAGTCAGCTCAACACCACCCTTCGTCCAACCTCCTCATGCTTAGAGTGAGGGGTAAGGAGTGGCTGGAATAGATGGTGATACAGCGATCCCCAATGGTGTGTGTGTGCGTGTGGTGGTGGTGGGGGGCGGGGGTTGAATTTACAAGGAACTGATCATGTCACAGGCCTGTGTATTCTGGACCTGCCTTCACAGCTCATGACTAGTCTGTCATGTGCCTTTTCTCTTGTGCTGTATCAACTACCCAAAGTTGGAGAGGGACGACAATAGGGAGACAGATAAGTGAATGTACATGATCGAATAGGCCAGATATGTACAAGGAATAAAAAATGAATATAAAATACACAACTCCAGTTTTTGCTGCCAGCCCCATTAAGTGATCGTAATCAGCTCCAGAAGATTGGCTGCCAGTGTTTCAACTTTCTGTTTGTGCTCTTGGTAGCCTTCTCCAAGTATGCTAATGTGTTGGCCAGCTATGCCTAGGTTCTGATCCACTTGCATAAGCTGAATGGCACAAAGAGGTTATATGGTAAAATAGATTCTAATGCTATCTCTCTCTGTTCAGTCTCCTCTCTGTGCCTTTCCACAGTATTCTTCCAGTTAATATGAAAGCCTTCTTCTCTAGAGCATCTTCTTGCTCTCTCAACCTTACCATCTCTTGTTTTCATTTCAAATGTTCCCTAAAAATATTGCCCTGCTTTATTTAGCTGTGTAAAACAGGAAGGCACTGGGTCTGTCTCAATAAAATTAGTGAATCAAATGTTCAGTGAGACAGTCACATGTACACACTGAAATATGTTTTTTTGTTTCTAGAGCCATGTATAACATCCCCAGAAGAAATGGCAAAACGCAATATTCATCTGAAATGGACCTCAGAAACAAAAATTTATATGCAAAGTGGAGACTTGGTTGAACTTGAGTGTAATAATGGATATGTGAGGGATCCAACATCTTCTGCATTTAGAGTAGAGTGTGTTCAAGGAAAACTGGAATATCCTAAGTGTAAGAGAAGAGGTAAGTAAGCTACAATATCGGAGAATCATTTGACTGAAAGATTTCTTCATTTTATTCTGGAATTCTCAGTTTAAAAATAAAATTGCATCATTGTGTCAGATGCAAGAGAAACACGTGGAAAAGCAAAGCTCCTGTGCCTGATCGCCTGCTATCTAAATAGAACAGAGAAAGTCAAAGAGATGAAGCTATCATGCAAAACAATCCCTTTACTACCTGAATTGATATGATTGCCTTCTGACATCTGGTCCTCTTTATATTACCAGTAAAGTAGAATAATTTTGTAAATTTTCTTGTCTAACCTAAATTCTGTGGATGATCCAATTCCTCCTTGAGGCTGCTGATTTCCACTCTCATATACATTAATTTGTTTGCCCTCTGAAGCTGATATTTTAGCTCCTTCAGTCCTAATTGGAGCTTATCACTGTTAAGAAAATTCTTGTCGGGAAAACTTTCCTGATCTTGAGTTCCTGTGAAACCCTCTATCCATGAGGAGCAGTTTGCTTGTCACGTACTTTATCTTCCTGGCCTTTCTTCACTGTGAAGACTAGAGACTTCACTAGACTTCACTAGAGACTTTCTTGTTCCTGCCCCAACAAATGTTTATCTCAGATGGCAAGTCCTGTCTCATACCTTTTTTTGGTAACTACCAGCTTTTTCTTTAATTTCTATCTTGAAGTCTCTACCTCCATTTTCAGATCGTTTGAACTTCTTTGTCCATCTTTGCTGTTCCCCATCTTGGCTGTAGTGGTTAGCCATTATTCAGGGTCTTCAATCTTGATTTTTTTATTACGAAGAAAAATTGGGAATAGAGTTGGGTTTACTATGAAGCAGCTTTTTTCAATTACAAAGAATGTACACCAAGTCTTGTTTCTCTGAATGCGGAATGAACAAACAATGGGCAGAACCATCTCTGCTCAGAAGTCTAAGTCTGCCTTCACATTCTGCACGTTGTCCAGAAAATAATCTCACTTCTTTTCCTCAGGGCCAAAGGTCTTCTCTTGCTATTCACTGGATTTCTGGTAGCTTGTGACTCAGTCACAGGTAGCTGCACCAATTTATCCCTAGCTCCTGTGTTGATCCATGCCTAAGGACCAGGGCTGTACAATAGTCTTGAAGGTGTGCTTGTGTGAGACACAGCTGGGCTTGGCTTCTGAATTGCCTTTTCCTGGGCACTGCACCATTAACTCCACTTCCAATATTCCCTCCAATTTTTCCATTCATGTGTGGATAATTTTCCATCGATGTCCAGATTGTTATGTACACTGAGGCATGTGCACTTGGTGTGCACTACCAGTCAAAACAACTAACGGTCTGTGGACACCCTGCTAATCAGCCATCGTCTTTTGAATCTCTCAGGAGTGGCCGCACAAGCATACAGTGTACTTGGAACATTGGTCACAGCTAATAGCCTAAGTGCCATCTGCCATGAGGGGCTAGCTCATTTCCAGGGATAGCCCTTGAAAGCTGAGCTGATCAGATCTGGACCAGTGAGATCTGAAGGAGTGGGTCTGTCTCAGCAAAGTCCTCACCTAATAAATTATTGTGTTACTCTTTAAAGTGCTTTATGACTGCTTTTTTTGTTTTGTTAGAATACAGACTAAGATAGCTCCCTCTCTGTTACTATTGGACCGGTCAGAGTAATACAAGGCCACAGTACAGGTCCTGGTTATCTTGAACTCAAAGCCTAGGCAACACCTTGTATCGACTGAATAATGCAGAGAGGCCGAACTATAAAATAGAATGACTTGTAGGGGGTCTCCCTGTGCTCATCTGGGTCCAACCGTGGTCAAATTGTTCTTTTACGCACTACAGCTATGTCTACACTACAGAGTTTTGCAGACAAAATTGAGGTTTCATAGACGAAAGTCCTGGTGTGTTTACACACAAAAAGCATTTTGTAGACAGAAACTGTCAACAAAAAAGCTGTGTAGACGTTCTGGGGTGGGGCGAGGGCTCTTTTGCGGCATGAGCTGATCAAAAATTGATCCGCTTTCATGTGTAGACAGGATCTGTTGACACAAATTTTGTTGGAATATCTTTTCTGACATTAACTTCTCTCGAGAGATGCTTCTAGTGTAGATTACTGTTGTTTTGAAAGCTTCCATCAGTTGGAGTTCCTCTTGTTCTTCTCCTAACAGTGTCCCAACCGGGGCTCCACCACACGTGCACTTGCCTCTCTTGCTCCTTTGATCAGAGAGCTCACATAATCGTGTCTGTTCAGCATAAATGTAGATCCTGTGCAGTCCCATGTTAACTAGCACTGTATGAGCTAATTGCCCTCAGTTCCTTCTCATGAAGCATGAAGCACCTTTCCACATGTAGAGTAATCCATTGGCTGATTATGACTTAAGTTTGGGCCCATTTACATTAGTCCAATTGTTGGCAGCATGATCCAAATCAGGGGTTAAGAAATTGCAAATGGCTTCTCACTTCCATATTCACACAGGTTATTTGCATACTCTCAGCAGAAAACAAGCAGTTTCGATGTAGTTCTGCCAGCAAAACCCCCCTCTGTCACCAAGTCCCTTGTCTCTGATATTTTTCAGGGATAAGGAGCTGGCAACAGAGGGGTTTTTGTCAATAAGACCACGTCTATGTCTGCTGAAAATATGCAAATGAACTTTGTGAATGTGCAAATGAGTGACTATTTGCATTTTTATGAACCTTCTTTTGCATCATGGTGCCAGCAGCCAGTCTGAATCTAGATGCAGCCTTGCTGAGTGACACAAAAAGGCAGATTTTTAAATCAGATCTGACTGACTATTGATTCACCTAGTCCCTGTCTCTTCTCTGCCCCTGCCCATAGTGACACCCCAGTTATTTCAAAAGCCTTCTTCCTCACTTACTTCCCATCTTCCCTTTTCTCATCACATCTTTTGCAAGAATATTTCCCTGTTTTTGTTGGCTAAATAAATCATTAGGATCCAGGGTATGTCTCGGTGTAGTTAGTGATCAAATTGCAAATGATATGTCCATATACATGTACTAAAATTCTACATTTCTCTTTCCAGAATTATGCATCACTGCCCCAGAAGAAATGGAGAAAAACAATATTGGTCTGAGATGGACCTCAAAAACAAGAATTCAGTTAGAAAGCGGAGAGTTTGTTGAATTTGAGTGTAAAAATGGATATGTGAGGAATCCAACATCTTCTGCATTTAGAGTCCAGTGTGTGGAAGGGAAATTGGAATATCCTAATTGCAAGAGAGTAGGTAAACAGGTTCTATCTCAATGCAGTTATATTTCCAATTATACATCCATATGGACATGCTACAATTATACATGTCTCTTTCCAGAATTATGCGTCACTTCCCCAGAAGAAATGGAGAAAAACAATATCGGTCTGAAATGGACCTCAAAAACAATAATGCAATTAGAAAGCAGTGAGTTTGTTGAATTTGAGTGTAAAAATGGATATGTGAGGAATCCAACATCTTCTGCATTTAGAGTACAGTGTGTGGAAGGACATTTGGAATATCCTAATTGCAAGAGACCAGGTAAGCAATCACCAATATCTGGTGAATCACTGGGCCAAAAATATTTCTTAATTTTTATGGAGGAACTTCAGGTTTAAGAACTACAAAACCACCATTGTGATGGGTGCCATACCAACTTGCCGAAAATCCTTTTTCCTGACCTAAACTACTTGCAATCTAAATAGGGAAGACAAAGACTGTGTCTAGATTAGCACCCCCACCTTTTGAAAGGAAGATGCTGATGAGACACTTCAGGATATGCTAATGAGGCGCTGCAATGAATATGGTGATAGTTGTGGCACTTTGAAAGTGCTGCTTTTGATCGTGTGTGGCTTGTCTACATGGGGTCCTTTTTGAAAGGATCCTGCACACTTCAAAATCCCCTTACTCCTAGAACCAATCTTACCAAGAATTGAGAGAAGGAAATGGTGCTCCTGACAGAGCTGTTCAACACCCTATCTGAAAAAAAAAAAGTAAACAGTGACTTGGCAAAATTTGCAGATGGTACAGTATTTATTTTCAATAGTGAAGTACAACTAAGACTGCAAAGGCATTTTACTAAAGTTGGGTGACTGGACATCTTCCATTCCAATTTCATTTGCCTATCTTTGACTTACCACGTTTGGCCTGAGTATTCAGCCAATAGTTAAAATCTTCTGTCTTATTTTTCTGTGAGATGGAAAAAATGGAGTTAAAAACCAGGTGTTTTCAAGACACAAACCAGGTGGGGGGCAGGTGATCCAGGAGAGGCTTGGCCCTTCCCAGCCTCCCCTGTGCCCCCCACACACATGGAGCTCACAGTGGTGTCCACAGGACTGGGTGCTGCCTCACGCCTGCTGTCATGCCTACATGCCAGGACCGCCATTCTTGGTATGTCTGGGGTCAGGCCAGCTCCCTTCTGGCGATCTGCCTTACAGGCATGGCAGGTTCTGGCAGCTCCCCCTGCCACAGCCCTGGGGTCTGTGGGTCATCCAGCCTCCATTGAGTCTGTAGCATGCTGTCACCCATGCCTAGGGGCTGCCTGCAGGGACCAGGTGGGACACTGTACCTTGCCTGTGGTTCCATGTGCTTGTACCACAGCATGAGGTCCCACCTGAGCTAGCCTGGTGATGCTTGAAGAACACCCTATCTGTGCCCACCTTCCATGCCCCAGGGTGTGTGGTGCACTGGGTACTTACTAGAGGAACCTCACCCAGCTCTGAAGACAGGTGATGGCCTGTCTGGTGGAGACCAACTGCAGGGTGATGATGAGGGTGCCACTGCTTGCCTCAGACCCCATCTTTGTCTCTGGTTCCTGCAGGGCTTGGGTCCCAGGGTGCTGCTCCTCCTCCTCGGGCTCTGGCTGCAGGGTAGGCCTTCTGTTTTGTAATATTTGTGATCTTATGGCATTTATTATAAATAGTCACTGATGTACATATTTTTGTATCTCTACTTAATTTCAGAGGCTGCTGGAAAATGTGGTCGCCCACCTGTTATTGATGGAGGAGATATCTTGGTCTTTCCAAAGGAAGAATATGTGTCAGGTTCAAGACTGGAATACAAATGCCAACATTTTCATAGAATGCAGGGTTCCGCAATTGTCATCTGTGAATCTGGCCAATGGACAGACCCGCCAGTTTGCTTAGGTAGGTACAAATAATCCATGATACTAAAAAGAATTGTCATAAGTTATACAGTTGTGATATTTTTCATATTATGGCTCAAGTCAGAAATCAGCTACACTGTTGTAATATCAGAATAATTCCATCAGCATAAATGAAGTTATTCCTGATTTGCACCAGATATGTGGAAGGAAATCTCACATTCTTTATGAGAAAATCAGTGCAGATATTTCAAAAAGAAAATATTGGAAAATGGCAAATGTCCATACCATGACTGCTATTTAGAATACTCTGCCAAAATATATCTTAGTTAGAATCTGAAACAGCATTCAAAAGAAGTGAAAAGATATATTCAAATATACTACAAGTAGAAAAGATTTCAAATATGGCAGATGCTGTGAAATACAATTCAACAGGGTATGGAAAAGCATGAGGAATATCAGTCATAGCTTTTAAGTAGTAGGTGTAATCATGATGCTGGCATGACCAGCTTGTGATTCTGTTTTTGCACAGGGACAACTTTAATTGGCATAAAACCTACGTAGTCTTCTCGACACCACCCTTTGTCCAACCTCCTCATGCTCAGAGTGAGGAATAAGGGGTGGCTGGAGTGCATGGTGATACAGTGATCCCCAATGGTGTGTGTGCATGCATGTGTGTGAGGGGAGGTGGGGGTTCAATTTACAATGAACTGATTATGTAGCAGGCCTGTGTATTCTGGACCTGGCTTCATAGCTCACTACTAGTCTGTCATGTGCCTTTTCACTTGTGCCCTATCAACCACCCAAGCGCTGGGGAGGGACAACAATAGGGAGACTCATCTGTGAGATTTACATGATCGAATAGGCCAGATATGCACAAGGAATAAAAAATGAATGTAAACTACCCAACTCCAGTTATGAGAATTGAGTAGCTGCAATTGTTCTTTAAATCAATGTTTGCTGTCAGCCCCCACAGTGGGAGGTTGATGGAAGAAACTCTCTCAGACACTTTTCTTACTCCTCATGGCTGTGAGGAGTACTGGGGGTTGACGGTGGTGCCGTGATCAGTCAGTTAGAATGGCTCCGTTAAATGCTCTTAATCAAACCCCAGAAGATTGACTGCCAGTGTGTCAGCTTTCTGGCCATGCCTTTGGTAGCCTTCTCCAAGTATGCTAATCTCTTGGCCTGCTATGCCTGAGTTCTGATCCACTTGTGTCAGCTGAATGGCACAAAGAGGCCATATGAGCCGTGTCTACACGTGCACACTACTTCGAAGTTAACATCGACGTTAGGCGGCGAGACGTCGAAGCCGCTAACCCCATGAGGGGATAGGAATAGCGCCCTACTTCGACATTCAACGTCGAAGTAGGGACCGTGTAGTCGTTGTGTGTCCCGCAACATCGAAATTGCGGGGTCCGCCATGGCGGCCATCAGCTGAGGGGTTGAGAGACGCCCTCTCTCCAGCCCCTGCGGGGCTCTATGGTCATCGTGTGTAGCAGCCCTTAGCCCAGGGCTTCTGGCTGCTGCTGCCGCAGCTGGGGATCCATGCTGCATGCACAGGGTCTGCAACCAGTTGTCGGCTCTGTGGATCTTGTGTTGTTTAGTGCAACTGTGTCTGGTAAGGGCCCTTTAAGGGAGCGGCTTGCTGTTGAGTCTGCCCTGTGACCCTGTTTGCAGCTGTGCCTGGCACCCTTATTTCGATGTGTGCTACTTTGGCATGTAGACGTTCCCTCGCTGCGCCTATTTTGACGTTGCCAGCCCTGGAGGACGTGTAGACGTTATTCATCGAAATAGCCTATTTCGATGTCACTATATCGAAATAAGCTACTTCGAAGTAGGCTTCACGTGTAGACGTATGGTAAAATAGATTCTAAGGCCATCTGTCTCTCTGTTCAGTCTCCTCTCTGTGCCTTTCCACAGTATGCTTCCAGTTAATATGAAAGCCTTCTTCTCTAGAACATCTTCTTGCTCTCTCAACCTAACCATCTCTCATTTGCATTTCAAATGTATCCTAAAAATATTGCCCTGCTTTATTTAGCTATGTAGAACATGAAGGCACCAGGTCTGTCTCAATACAATTAGTGAGTCAAATGATCAGTGAGAGACTCACATGTGTGTGCTGAAACTATGTTTTTTTGTTTCTAGAGCCATGTATAACATCCCCAGAAGAAATGGCAAAACACAATATTCATCTGAAATGGACCTCAAAGACAAAAATATATGTGCAAGGTGGAGACTTGGTTGAACTTGAGTGTAATAATGGATATGTGAGGGATCCAACATCTTCTGCATTTAGAGTAGAGTGTGTTCAAGGGAAACTGGAATATGCTAAGTGTAAGAAAAGAGGTAAATAAGCTGCAATATCAGAGAATGATCTGACTGAAAGATTTCTTCATTTTATTCTGGAATTCTCAGTTTAAAAATAAAATGGCATCATTGTGTCAGATCTTATCTAAATTCTGTGGATGATCCAATTCCTCCTTGAGGCCACTGATTTCCACTCTCATGTACATTAATTTGTTTGCTCTCTGAAGCTGATATTTTAGCTCCTTTTTGAAAGCTGAGCTGACCAGATCTGGACCAGCTAATAGCCGAAGTGCCATCTGCCATGAGGGGCTAGCTCATTTCCAGGGATAGCCCCTTGAAAGCTGAGCTGATCAGATCTGGACCAGTGAGATCTGAAGAAGTGGGTCTGTCGCACCAAAGCTCCTCACCTAATAAATTATTGTGTTGCTCTTTAAAGTGCTAGATGACTGCTTTTGTTAGAATACAGTTTTGTTAGAATACAGACTAAGATAGCTCCCTCTCTGTTACTATTGGACCAGTCAGAGTAATACAAACTCACAGTACAGGTCCCCGTATCCTTGATGCTTGCAGGACACGCCATCTTTGCCCACCTCCCATGTCCTAGGGTGTGTGATACACTGTGTACTTACCAGAGGAAACTTACCCAGCTCTGAAGACAGGTGGTGGCCTGTCTGGTGAAGACCAACTGTAGGGTCATGATGAGGGTGCTGCTGCTTGCCTCAGACCTCATCTCTGTCTCTAGGTCTGGCAGGGGCTGGGTCCCAGGGTGTTGATGGGCATATGTGGAGAAGAAGTATTGTGTGCAGTGGAGGCAGGTGGTGGGTCCTGTCCCAGCTCTCCAGCTGTCATTGTGGGCTCTGGGGTTGAGGAGGGTCTTCTCTTCACTCCATGGGTACAACAGGGTCTGTACCTTGGTGCTGGTCCAGGAGCAAGCCCACCTCTTTTAGCCCTGTGGCAGGTCCTAGGACCCTCCAGTTAGTCCCTTAGGGCCCAGGGGAATTGTGTGGCATCTGCTGCTCAGCCAAGCTGCTGGCTGGCGTGGCTATAGGCATGTTGGAGGGAACCACGTGGCACTGTTTCTGCAATACTCACCTTCCTGCCACAAGGTTTCTCCGGCTCCCTGCGGCTTTCAGAAAGCCCAGAGGCAGGAACCATAGAGCATTGATGGCTGTGGACAAGGAATCCTCTAGAGCACCTGTATGGCAGCCTGGAGGCCTTTTCTGTTGACAGAAGACCTCCTAGAGGCTGGGTCGACATGGACCCATCTCCCGGCAGCTCCATGCTAATAATCAGCTTTGAAATTGCAAATGGCTGCTGATTATCATAGTCCCTTGGCTCATTAGCATTTCCGAGTGAGAGCTCGCTCTCGGCAGAGGGAAGTGCCAGTGGTGAAGAGGCTGTGTGGACATGCCCCTGCCAGCAAAAAGCCCCTCTGTCACCAGCCCCTTATGCCTGGAAATTCAGAAGGGCTTTTTGAGAGCAGGGACACATCCGCACGGCCTCTTCACCGCCAGCGTCCCCCTCTGCTCAGAGCGAGCTCTTGAGCAGCTATACTGATGAGCCACGGGACCATGCTAATGAGCAGCCATTTGCAATTTCGAGGCTGCTCATTAGCATGGAGATGCTGGGAGAGCGGTTCCATGTAGATGCAGCCAGAATGTCCAGACAGGCTTTATATCAGCAGATCTCTGTCACAGAGATGATCTGCCTTGTGGGGAGTGGGATAACACTGTCGTCAAAACTGCCACATTCTGGTGATTTACCTTTGACAGGACACCTTGGGAATGTAAACACTGAGTGGGTTTTGCTGATAAACTGCCAGTTTTATCGACCAACCCCTCTAGTGTAGACATAGCCTCAGAGTAGATGGAAGTTTGGTATAAAGCTTTCTCAAACTGTTGTCATTCTGCTGAGACAGTCATCCAGGGGCCTAATTATGCAGTGTATATGCTCTGTATGAGCACATGAATCCAAATAATAGCAACTTTACAGGAAACTGTAGAGTTTTTCCATAACGAAACATATGCATAAGGCTGGTGTGTTGACACTGGGCAGGGGACAGACAGGAGGAAGGCTGTGTCTACACTTGCATTCCTCTTTTGAAAGAGGCATGCAAATGAGGTAAATTAAAAATGCAAATGTGGCGCAAATTTGCATATCTGACAACTCATTCGCATATTCTAATTTCAAAAGAGCTTCTTCTGAAAGAAGAAAGCCAGTGTAGATGCTGCTTTTTTGAAAGTAAACCCATCTTTGAAAGAATCCTTCTTCCATTTATTTAATGCTCTTTTGAAATTAGGATATGCAAATGATATGCCAAATATGCAAAGTTCTACCTCACCTGCATTTTCAATTTGCCTCATTTGCATGCATCTTTCGAAAGGGGAATGCAAGTGTAGATGCACCTGAAGTGTTAGGTACTCTGGAATAGGATTATTTTGACATGACTGTGCACACTGTGGTGTGGATGCCAGAGCCCTATGTTAAAGCATAAATCATAAATTCCTTAAACTAACTCAATTGATTCAAGTCTCTCTATCCCCAGGCTGTACAAACTTCCTGCAGGTTAGTAACACGCTTACTGGCTGTGTCTACACTTGTCAAAAACTTCGAAATGGCCATTGAAATGGCCATTTTGGAGTTTACTAATGAAGCGCTGGAATACATATTCAGCACCTCATTAGCATGCGGGTGGCCGCGGCATTTCGACACTGACATGGCTCGCCGCCACGTGACTCGTCTAGATGGGGCTCCTTTTCGAAAGGACCCCGTCTACTTCGAAGTCTCCTTATTCCCATCTGCTCATAGGAATAAGGGGACTTTGAAGTCACAGAAGTCCTTTTGAAAAGGAGCCCTGTCTGGATGAGCTGCGCGGCGGCGAGCTGCATCAATTTCGAAGTGCCGCGGCCACCCACATGCTAATGAGATGCTGAATATGTATTTCAGTGCTTCATTAGTAAACTTCGAAATGGCCATTTGCATGGCCATTCCGAAGTTCTTGGCGAGTGTAGACATAGCCACTGTGAGCTATCAAAACCCAGTTGATGGAAAGATTCATTTTGTTTTATCTTGCATCATTCTGCAGGTTGAACTTCTCTAGTCCAGCACCATGGTACCTCACCAGTGCTGAACAAGAGAATTTGCTGGACCACAGGAAGTCAATATTGTTGAGCAGCATTGCCAACATTTCCACTGCTTGCTGGGCTCTTAGAAGACATTTAGGGTAAATTCCAGAATGCTGAGAGCCAAGACTGGTGGCTGGAAACAAACTTTATAGGATCACAGGAAACTTGGTCACTCACATGATAAGTGGTTGTGTGCCTAACTAAAATTATGTTGGATTATGGATGTTGCCAGACAAAAGAGTTCCAGACAAGAGAGGTTCAGCTTGTAATTATTCTGCTTTCTGCTATAAAAGACGTATAACTGCTACTTTTCCTCCTTCAATAGGATTACTCCTATATTATTATGGCAATTCTTACACCACAAGTGTACGACTTTGTAGCACGGGGGAGAGAAGGAAATGATTCATGCATGGCAATGAAGAGGGCAGGCTGAAAGAAATTGATTAAAGTCATAGGTTGAAACAGGCTGAAAATCCCTGTTTCAAAAAATTCCACAAGGTTTCAATTCTAGTAGCTACAGCAAGGATCTTGTTAAAACACAATAATGTATATGAAATTATAATGTGAATGTTTTTCTATGCTGGTTTAGGTTAATTTTGTGTAAAATAATAGTTTTAAATTGGAACAGTTTCTGAATCACAGCAGCTCAGGCGTAACAGTAATTATATTTGTTCTGTTTAGTTTCCAAAGATGGCTAACCTTACCCATTGTGAATTTGCAGGAGGTATGCTGAAATCAGTGCCCTGATTCTGTGAGAAATCCATAAGTGATTTGCATGTGTTGTTTGTATCAAAAAATCAGTATGTTCTGAATTAATTTTCTGGTGTTTGTTCTTTCTCGGACAGGAGGGTGAATAAAAAGAAACATCAAGCAAATAATCTTAACCCAGATCAGAGAATCAGAATCCATCTAGCAATTAAATATAATGTTCATGCAGTATGTCTTTGAAAGTATTTGAACACGAGTGTCTGAACTGTCCTTTCTAGACAATCGCTTCTCATTCTGTATGTGTGAAACTGATAGTTCCTTCCTAAGTGGAGCACTTTGCATTTGTCTTTATTGAACTTCATCCTGTTTACCTCAGACTATTTCTCCAATTTGTCCAGATCCTTTTGAATTTGACCCTATCCTCCAAAGCAATTGCAACCCCTCCTAGCTTGGTATCATCTACAAGCTTAATAAGCTTCCTTTCTATGCCAATATCTAACTTGTTGTTGAAGATATTGAATAGAACTGGTCCCAGAAGAGACCCCTGCAGAACTCCTTGTTTTACCTTTCCAGCAGGATTGAGAACCATTAATAACTACTCTCTGAGTACAGTTATCCAGCCAATTTTGCACTCACCGAAAAGTAGCCCAATTTAAGTGGCATTTGCCTAGTTTATTGATAAGAATATCATGTGAGACAGGCTCACATGCCTTACTAAAATCTAGGGATACCACATCCACCACTTCTCCCTTATCCACAAGGCTCAGTATCCTATCGAAGAAAGCTATCAGATTGGAAGCTCCTGGAAGTCTCACAATGAATCTTTAGTCTGGGAGGTTTATAGCTCAATTGCCACATAAGGAGGTTTGTTTATAGACTGAGGACTTTTAATGTTCTGACCATCAGGATTGGTCATGGTTCTGCCACATGTTTTCATCCACGGAATCAAACTGTTATCCAAACATTTAACACAGTTGTAGAGAAAATACCGAAAATTCTAATATTAAGGATTTGTAAGTTTCATTTAGTAACTTTTTTCAAAAATCTATTTTGGTCCTGTTTTTATGAACAAATCCAACATTTTAGGATTTGTTAAAAACTTGAGACAAAGATGGAAGCTTACAGCTAACAAATAGGAGGATTTAATAATTCAATAATTTAATAATAACAAATTATGAGGATTCTAACCAATAGCCACAGTCTACACCGCAGGAATACCAGTCCTGGGACTTCTCCTTGCAACAAAGCCTGCTGCCAGCTTTGTCCACGTATCTATTCTGGTGATACCATCACTGGAGCAAACCAGGTTACTCACAAAATCGTGGGCACATTCTCATACTCCTCAACTAACGTTATATATGCTATCATGTGCCAACAATGCCCAGATGCTTTGTATGTTGGAGAGACTTCAGACTCTGTCAGACAAAGAGTTAATGGGCACAAAACAGACATCAAAACATTCCTGATCCACAAACCGGTTAGTCTACATTTTAATGGAGCGGGCCATTCTGTTAATGACTTAAAAGTCTGTGTTTTATTGAAGAAGAATTTCCAGTCTGCTTTACAAAGAGAAACTGCTGAACTCTCTTTCATATTCAAATTCAACACATTCACACATGGTTTGAACCGGGATGCAAACTTTCTGGGACATTATAGGGGCTCTTTGGAACACTTGGCTTAATCTAATTCTTGACCTCCCCACTCCCCCCTGCTCCTCTGCTCTCTGATTTGCTCACCTTGATAATTTTTTTTCTGATTTGTCAACTTTGATTACTGTTTTGGTTCTCTATGCCTTAAATATTGAGTCTGCTCTGGTATGGCTATGGTCTGAAGAAGTGGGTCTGTCCCACGATAGCTCACCTAATAAATAATTTTGTTAGTCTTTAAAGTGCTACTTGACTGCTTTTTTGTTTTGATACTATATAGACTAACACGGCTCCTTCTCTGTCACTAGCTAACAAATAGGACTGTGATGCATCGACTTGATATTAGGTGAATAATTTGCCTATGCTTACCTTTCATTGTAAGCAACAAAATGGAAATTAGACAAACTGAAGAAGCAATGAGTGTATCAGACACCATGTAAGGCAGAATGACAAATTAAAAAAGTGATAGTGAACACTTATGGGCTTCTGTGTGTATTATCCACATTCCAGAGCAGGGGCAAACACAAATAAGCACATTCCTTTACTCGAGGAGATGAGAAAAATCCCAACCATTTTCCCCAAAATTGTGTGACGCCCGCAAATGTTCACATTATTGCCAGAGTTAGTGACTGCCACTCTCCCACCGTTAGTGGATTTTCTGCCTTTATCTTAAATACCTGGACTTGTTATTCAATGTCTGGGGCAAGTAATACACCTGCCAGTAGGGCTTCATTACAGCTTGGATTGTGATGCTCCATTTGAATAGACATATTTGCCATAGCTGTATTCAGCTAGCACTGCACAGGCACTCCCTCAGCCGAGCTTCCCCAAGAACAGCTCTGCCATACCCCCAGCCACCTCTCCTGTAGCTTGCTTAAGCTATTGATGGTGTGGCTGCATCACACTCCTACTTTTAGGTTCTACACTGTGCAGTACTAATCATTGGGAGCTGGGCATCAAACATTCCATTCAAACATAGACATATCCTCAGAGTGCAGTTCACCAAAGCCAGCAAGTTGAGAAAGACAGATAGTGGGGAATGCAAAGGACAAAGTGTGCCCTAACCCTTGGTTTTGAGTGGGAGCTGGGCACCTTTCTGCATGCAGAATTCACAGTGGTGGACTCTCTCTTGGAATTAGGTGCTTATGCCACATCAGCCTTTTTTTCATTAAACTCTCACCATTATACTCTAGAGCATGTGCCCAAGAAGGTGACTTATCCCCATACCTTTATACGGAGTGGGGATGTAAAATAATGCCCCCCATCCCCTGCATTGATTGTCCGAACTACTAGGCAATGGCTTATTCTGGCATTGGGGTGGGAAATAGGTGGTTTGTGGTTCACCATTCCTGGTGCTTGGGAGCTGTGGGCAGTGGTGCAGGCTGGGCCTCCGCTTCCTGCAGCTCCCATTGCTCAGCTCCCCTGGGCCACTTGTTGTCCATCCCATTCTAATTTATGTTTTCTCAGACTGTCTTATTAAGCTGCTCTACTTTGTCCAACTAATTATTTATAAACGTAACTAAAATATTCATTAAAACTGGGACTCAAGACTCTCACAGATCAGGTAAATTCACAACCCTATTCCTTCCCTGTTCTACCCATTGGGTCATGCTCAATATCTCTGCAGCACCCTGGCTGTTTAATACAATGTGGACCAGCTTCAGAAGGCATGGCTGAATTTTAGTCACTGCCACTTAGCTTTTTTGATAAATGGTGTGGCTTTATGGAAATACTCCTTATAGTGCATCAGAATATTTTCATTTTTCCATTCTGGCAGAACTAAGAGGAGAATTTCAGTCTGGAACAATTTCACACAGTATTGGTGCTGCTCATGCTAAGGAAGATGATTGCTACTTGAAATCTATATGACTAGTTTTGATGTCAGTGGCATTCTCAGATCCTAGTATTTTCTGGGAATTTTGGCAATTGTGTTCTCTTTCTGAAACTGCCCCATACACTGTCAAGAGGAAGGGAGGGATGACTTCATCCTGTGAAGAAGGGGGAACTCTTATTTCCCTAAAAGGAAAACACTAAAAAAGGGTATAAAGTAGATTATGATATAGAAATTGTTGAATTAGATTGAGAGAAATTATTACAAAAATTTAAATTTATGGTTGGAAGAAGCAGATAAAATCTAGATAAACAGTCTACAGCAAAACGAAAAATTCTCAAAACAAAATAGCTCATTTTTTGAGAAGCAACACTGCAGAATATTTGAATTTCATAAAAATCTACCTTATGATAATCTGGAGCACTCATTCTGGAGCTGTTAAACCAGCTCATGCTGGTGGAACTACATCATTTCGCAGCTATGAGACAATCAGCAGTGGCTACAAAACTTCTGTATGCAAAAGGCCAATCATTTTCTTCAAGATGTTTGCAGATGAACTCCTTAATTACTTGTTCCATTATCTTTCCTTGCACAGAAGTTCAACTGACTGGACTGTTATTTCCTGGGTTGTTCTTTTTCCCCTTTTGTAGATGAGCCATTGATCACTACTCATTGGGCATGACCATCTTGCCAGCTTTCTAACCACCTTGCTGCCCATTTATCTAGCTCTTATTTCCTTAACCTGTGTGCAAGAATATTGTAGGAGACTGTATCAAAAACTTTGCTGAAGTTTAAGTAGATCAGATCCCTTGACTTTCCCATGTCCACAGAGCCAGTTAGCTTATAATGGAAGCTAATCAGATCTGTCAGGCTTGCCTTGCCCTTCATGAATCCATAACAAGTCTAATATTTTTATCCATAAAAAGTTGAAAACACTGAGTTAATGCCCTCTCCGAAAGAGCTCTGAGCATTCCCCAGTGTGCATGTACCTCTGGTAGAGAATCACTGTTCAAAACCTAGCCTGTTCCCATGAGCATTCCATATGTTTGGCATTCAATCATCATAAGACTTCTTGGGGAAGACAGAAACAAAGAAGTCATTAAATACCTCTTCTGTTTCCAAGTCTCCTGATATTGTTTCTTCCTTCTCACTGAGCAGTGGGCCTACCCTGTCCTTCGTCTTCCTCCTATCATATTTACAGAATGGCTTCCTCTTGCCCTTTATGTCTCTAACTAGTTTGAGCTCATTTTGGGCATTTGCCTCTCTAATCTTGACCCTACATACTTGTCCTGTTTGCATATATTCATCCTTTGTAATTTGTCTTAGCTTCAACTTTTTATTTGACTCCTTTATGTTTTTGAGATCGTGCAAGATCTGCTGGTTAAGTCAAGGCGCTCTTTTGCCATACTTTCTGTCATTGCTACACAGAGGAATAGCCTGCTTTTGGGCCCTTAATAATGGCCCTTTGATAAACTGCCAACTCTCTTCACTTGTTTTTGCTATTAGTCTTGCTTCTTGGTATCGAGGATGTGAGTGATGTAAGAATAAATTTGATTATTGATTAGGCTAAGTCAGTCACACCAGAGCAATGGACTGGACTAAAACTAAGTCCTTTCCAATGCTCCCAGGATTTTACCCCGCGACCCTGCTCGCCGTCTACGGTGGGTCTAGTCACAACGGGGTTTCAGGGTGTGTGAACTGCGCTGCTGCGGTGTGTTTACCCAAGGAAGAAATACAGACAAGGTGTCAGGTTCAAACAGGGAGAAAGGGTTTACTTTATAACACAAAAGTATGGATTATGGTAAGCTAAGTAGCACAAGATATGTGGACCCTTGTTTTTCTGAAATAAGCACAGGATTTGAATACTAATTGGCTTATAGCCTTAAACAATAGGTAACTGCTATAACAGCACTGCTATCTAACCCTTCAGCTACTTACTGCGCTTCCGGGACGGGCCGTGCAGCCTTCAATGCGTGCTGTAAAATGGAAAGATTAACTTCAGAGCTGAATATTGTATTTATTTATTCCTGGATCTTCCTGAGGTTCACCAGGTCGCTCAACCCTTGGCCGACTACCGCGGGGAGCAGATCTTACTTAGAATAAGAATTTGCCTGCGCTAAGCTAGCTCAATTCTCTAGTTAAGTGGGTTGCCCTGCTGGCCAAGCAGGGGAGAGCCCAGTATATGTGGGGTTTCCTTCTGAGAGGTTATCCCCTTAGTTAAATAGTGGGGTTTTCCTAGTTAAAGGTTATCCCCTCAAAAAGGTACTGCCTATTTCGACCACCTTGTTATGGTAGCCCTTTATTGCAGACCTTCATTACCCTTAAAGGGTTACTAAGAACACCAGGGTTTTCCCTTTATAGGGTTATCCCTGACCGCTCTACCCTCCTAAATAGGGGGGAGCTTATGGCTCTGGATTATAATTATAAAGCAGTTTGCCTAACTATTCTTCTGTGTGCACGTAATAGTTTTAGGCTAGACCAATAGCATTGGCCTCCTGTGCCTTTACAAAGAGACAAGGGGTACAAAATATAAGACGTAGATCATGGACTTGGGGAAGTCCCAATCCACTCTCTGTTACAAAACTATATAAAAACATTAACTGCTCACCTAATTACTTATATTGACTTTAAACCCAGACCGCAAATACCTCCTTATTCCTGCTCTGTAATCCAGGCGCTGGGCCTGTAGTTCTCTTCGAGCTAGGAAGTTATGACCCTCACGGCGCGCTTGTACGGCAGCCGCGTCAGGTCAGATAGTAAAGGAGGAAGGAAGAAAAAGAGAACCAGGAGGAAAACCGGCTTGGTTAACAAAACCTCCTGTGTTTTTTCAGGAATGACCGTGATATTTCAGACACCGGCCCGAGCTAAGTTCGGTGACTGGAAGGGCAGGGTCGCTGCTGCGGTTTCTCCGTGCAGGGCACCGTTGTTTGGGCGGTGCGGTCTGCCGGGCAAACCCTCCGGATAAAAGAACCGGAGCCTTACTAGTGATTTTTGCTCTGTATAGGCTGGAGCTCTTCTGGTCTTCTGGCTGGAACTCTTCTGTTCTTCGTCGGCCCACGGCGGCTAGCGAGCGATGACTGACACGCAGGTCAGCTTCGGCTCTTCCGCCAGCAATGTTCGGCTACAGGCTCAGTCCAGCTCTTAGCTCAGTCCTTCTCTGTAGTCTTCTTTCTTCTTCTTCTGCTCTCCTCCGAGGTCTGGTCCAGAATGCCCCAAGCAGGGCTGCTCTCCTGAATATATGCTGCCTGGGTGGACCTGTTTGACAACTTCTGCCTGCTAGGTCCTCCTCAGTGCCACAATGTATCAAAGGGGCATTTGACTACTACATATGTATAAGGATTCTAAATTAACCAATCAGTTTGAAACCTTTCAAACCATAACTTCATACATATTTATGGCCCGCCGAATATTAATTGTAACTGTCATTCTTTAACTGTCATTTTCCAGCGGCCATTTTGTGTATCTAAATACCATTTTAACAGTAAATATATTTTTCAATTTATCTAATTTTGATGTGGTTCGTGAGGGAAATATGTCACCACTGCTGGTAAAGCAGATTATAAATTTTAAATGCTTAGCTTAAGGGCTGTTTGGTCAGGATGCAGGGCAACTACACAGACACCACGGCTCATGAACAGGGACATATAAATCACCTCAGAAGAGGATTTTTCTACACTTGGGACCTTACCTACTAGTTCTCTGAGTTTACCAAAATCTGTCTTCCTGAAAACCATCATCTGTATTTTGCTGTTCTTTCTTTTACCTTCCCTTAGAATTATGACCTCTGTGATTATATGGTTACTTTCTCCCAAGCTGCCTTGCACTTTCAAATTTTCAACCAGAGTCTCCCTATTTGTTAATATTAAATCTAGAAGATACATCCAGGACATACCAGCCCACATGATCAGTTCACCATAGTAAAGAACTAGTAAAGAACCACAAAGAAGCAGCTTCAAAGCTAGTGATTGCAGCACAGCAGTGTACTCTAGACAGGATGGTGCAGAGCAGACTACATAAGTTTTATGCCAGCTGGAGTTCCCCTGGGCCGTGTCTACACGTGCCTCAAACTTCGAAATGGCCACACAAATGGCCATTTCGAAGTTTACGAATGAAGCGCGGAAATGCATATTCAGCGCTTCATTAGCATGCGGGTGGCAGCGGTGCTTCGAAATTGACGCTTCTTGCCGCCGCGTAGCGCGTCCCGACGAGGCTCCTTTTCGAAAGGATGCCGCCTACTTCGAAGTCCCCTTATTCCCATCAGCTCATGGGAATAAGGGGACTTCGAAGTAGGCGGCGTCCTTTCGAAAAGGAGCCCCATCGGGACGCGCCGCGCGGCGGCAAGGAGTGTCAATTTCGAAGCGCCGCTGCCGCCCGCATGCTAATGAAGCGCTGAATGTGCATTTCCGCGCTTCATTAGTAAACTTCAAAATGGCCATTTGCGTGGCCATTTCGAAGTTTGGGGCACGTGTAGACGTAGCCCTGGACAGAAGGAGAATCCACTGCTGTCTATAGCAGCATCATTTCTACTCCATTGTAATGGAGTTCTATAGATTTTAACTGAGATATTATTTGGGGGATGCATACATTCCAAATATTCATAATGATGTGTTTGCTGATCTTTTCTTTAAAAATTGTTCAGCGATATTTCTATAGAGAATATGAGTCTTCCCCTCACGTACTCTAGTGTGAAAGAAAAGTGACTTCATGCAGACTGATGGATTTAAATTAGTATTATATCACTAGGTGTAACTTCAGAACAGTGCCCATAGAATGCAAAACAACAGAGCTGTATAATTCATCAGTTTTTCATATCATAGGTATTAATACCAACCTAAGCAAACTGGTGGATCCGTCCATTGGCCAGACTCACAGTAAACATATTCAAATCCTTTCATTACATGATAACTTCCAGTGGTGTTGCCATAATCAATAGCAGGGGGGCCACACTTCCCAGTAGCTTCTAAATTAAGTGTAGCAATAGAGAATAGTTGCACCAGGGATTTTGAATAAGTGCTGTCTGATCGCAAACATTACACAACACTACTGTGAATGTGCTCTGATACAATAGGAAAAATCTCAAGGGATATGTAGAAAATCCTCTTAATACTGGAACTGAACACAAAAAAAAAACCCTAAAAGGAACATGATATTTGCTTGTTAACAAGTGACAAGTAACAGCACCATCTCTGCTATAATCCCGCACCAAAGACTTGCACTTGGTAGGCGCAATTTCATTCCTTTAATTATTTTTAGTTTTATTCCTTCTTTCTTTCCTTTTATTGATAGCGCTTTAGATTTTGGATTATACCAGTGTGGCAAAGTGTGCTCTTTTGGCTAAGATCTGTGTCTTCACTTAACCTGGGAATGTGGCTGGTCCTTTGGCATTAGAAGAGCCTGTTGTGATATGGTGAGCTTGGTCTTCCTAACCTCCCATCTGTTTTAGAAGTGCTGTTGGTGGTGGCATAGGAAAGATACAATATCTAAGGGGGCTGCTTGCGTGACTTCTTGCTACCCAGAGCGGTGAATAGAAGGGCCCTTTTGACAGGCTTGATGCACCTCATAGTGGAGAGCCCTCGGTCTTGGACTATAAGTAGACCTGTCTCTAAGGAATTCACCATCATTTGAGTCTTTCAGCAGCGTCCCCAGAATTCCCCTGTATTACAGCCCAGCTCTAACTACGTTTGCATCCTGGATAGACAGTGGGACTTCCACTGCACTGCACCATAAACGTAGATTGAGATGAATTCCTTGCAAGTGCATATCCTGATCTGCAGCGAAGCTCAAGAAAATCACCACGTTTTAGATACATTCTCTCCTTGGCTCTCCCATTCAACTCTACCATGAGCTGTACTGAGTATATATAATATCATCGAACATCAGGGAAGAATTAAGCTGAAGTGTTACTGAATATTTGGCTCATTTTGTATTTTACTTTGTCCCTTAGCACAGGAAGCCCAGAGAAGCTGAGTGATGATACATGTCAGTAAAGTAATCATGAGGGGTAATGAATTAAATCCAGTGCCTGTGATGGCTGATGTTGAGCTCTTCTTCTCTCTGAATTCGTCCCCCGCAATTATTTTAAGACTGATCGTGTTTTCTGACTCTCCTCCATTATTCTATCTCCTGTCTTCCAACATTAACCACCAGAAATAACATATGGAAACTCCACTGGGAGTTTACAGGCCAAACTTTTTTTTTCATGACACTCTTAGATTGAATGGAATTTCTCCCTTCCCAGTATGATGAGGAAAATATTTGTTCCGTGATAAACATGATATTTACTGTGGGATTAGAGAAATCCCTCATGGATCAATATCAGGTAAACCGAGGTTACTTAAACATTTTTTGGTCTTCAGAAAACATCATTATGCAAAATAATCAATTAGTTCTTCAGCGCCAAGGTTTCTTTAAATACTACCCTCTGCTACCCCAGGGAGCTTGTACAGAGTTTTTGTGGGTCTGAAGTACCCTGGGGACCTGAAAAGCTTGAGATGGATTTTACGAGTTATTCCAGTATTAAAAGAGGAATTCCTGGTGTTGGAAAGATTGAGAATCATATGTACAAGAAGTGTTTGATGGAGTTTTCCAAAATTCCTGCTTAGAAAAATTTGGTAACTACATCAGATTTTATAAACCATCTTTCTTCAGAACCCTGCACTACATATACTCACTAAACTGATATTCCCACATGTCTGACTTTTCCATTTGGCACATCCTTTTCTGTTAATGTGGCATACTGGAACACTTCATTTCACTTGAGAACACCAGGCAGATCAACATAAGTTGGTGTGATCCAAGAGGAAGACGTAGATTATTCACACCAATGCCTCTTCTCCAGCAGGAGGATTTTTTTGGTGTTGGCACTCAGTCAGCACTAGTTAACCATGCACTGTTCAGCAAACAAATGCTTGTCTACCAGTCTGATTCAGTGCATTGTACTGTCCAGCCAAAAACTATTCACTCCACAGAACTGAACTAAATGGCTAATCTTTTATTAATGCTTTTGAAGAGGCCATTGCAGTACCCAAGCTGAGTCCAGGGGGACTTCAGGGATATGAGTTTTGTGTTGCTCCGCCCCACTGTTTGTTCTGAACTTCTGCACATAAAAGCATGATAAGCATCTACCATTGTAGAAAGCTGACTCTTTTTATGAGAAGGGAAACATATCCTGGAAATCTTGGACTGAATTTACCAAATTTGCACCATGTGTTCCAGCCCAATATCTGCAGTGTCAAAGGAATTTTTGAGACAAACTCCCTATGGGCGTTGATTTTAGAAAAGTTTCAAGAATTGCCTATAATGAACATGTTAATCTTGCATAGCAGCTGTCCTATAGCCAGTGTTCAGAAGCCACAAATGTTCTGTTTTGCTAAACAGCCAAAACCACAATATGATTGGAACTTCTTGGTGATCCCTCTCAATGTCACAAACACCCTTCTTTGTTCTCTCTGACATTCCTAAGGTGCTCCTGGATCCCAAATTATATTTCCTGTCCCTCTTGCTTTATGTTAGACCCCTTCTTTTGCACGCACAACAGCTTTTGCTTAACAAGTCGCTGAGTCTCTCTCTCTCTCTCTCTCTCTCTCTCTGAAGGTGGCAGAATTTTCAGCACATATTTACATAAGAACATAAGAACATAAGAATGGCCATACTGGGTCAGACCAAAGGTCCATCGAGCCCAGCATCCCATCTGCCGACGGTGGCCAATGCCAGGTGCCCCAGAGAAGGAGAACAGAAGACAATGATCAAGTGATTTATCTCCTGCCATCCATCTCCTGCCCTTGTTCTGAAGGCTAGGGCACCATACTTTACCCCTGGCTAATAGCCATTTATGGACCTAACCTGCAAAAATTTATCAAGCTCTTTTTTAAACCCTAATAGAGTCCTGACCTTCACAGCCTCCTCGGGCAAGGAGTTCCACAGGTTGACTGTGCGCTGTGTGAAGAAAAATTTCCTTTTATTAGTTTTGAACCTACTACCCATCAATTTCATTTGGTGTCCCCTAGTTCTTGTATTATGGGAAAAGGTAAATAATTTTTCTATATTCACTTTCTCCACACCATTCATGATTTTATATACCTCTATCATATCGCCCCTCAATCGCCTTTTTTCCAAACTGAAAAGTCCCAGTCTCTCTAGCCTCTCCCCATATGGGACCCGTTCCAAGCCCCTAATCATCTTAGTCGCCCTTTTCTGAACCTTTTCTAATGCCAATATATCTTTTTTGAGGTGAGGAGACCACATCTGCACGCAGTACTCGAGATGTGGGCGTACCATAGTTTTATATAGGGGAAGTATGATATCTTTTGTCTTATTATCGATCCCTTTTTTAATAATTCCTGACATCCTATTTGCCTTACTAACTGCCGCTGCACACTGCGTGGATGTCTTCAGAGAACTATCCACTATAACTCCAAGATCCCTTTCCTGATCTGTCGTAGCTAAATTTGACCCCATCATGTTGTACGTGTAATTTGGGTTATTTTTTCCAACATGCATTACCTTACACTTACCCACATTAAATTTCATTTGCCATTTTGCTGCCCAATCACTCAGTTTGCTGAGATCTTTTTGTAGTTCTTCACAATCCCTTTTGCTTTTGACTGTCCTGAACAACTTGGTGTCATCTGCAAACTTTGCCACCTCACTGCTTACCTCATTTTCTAGATCATTGATGAACAAGTTGAACAGGATCGGTCCCAGGACTGACCCCTGGGGAACACCACTAGTTACCCTCCTCCATTGTGAAAATTTACCATTTATTCCCACCCTTTGTTTTCTGTCTTTTAACCAATTCCCGATCCATGAAAGGACCTTTCCTCCTATCCCATGACCACCTAATTTACATAAAAGCCTTTGGTGTGGGACCGTGTCAAAGGCTTTCTGGAAATCTAGGTATATTATGTCCACTGGGTGCCCCTTGTCCGCATGTTTATTAACCCCTTCAAAGAATTCTAATAGATTAGTTAGCCACGACTTCCCTCTGCAGAAACCATGCTGACTTTTGCCCAACAATTCGTGCTCTTCTATGTGCCTTGCAATTTTACTCTTTACTAGTGTTTCTACTAATTTGCCTGGTACTGATGTTAAACTTATCGGTCTATAATTGCCAGGATCTCCTCTAGAGCCTTTTTTAAATATTGGTGTTATATTGGCCGTCTTCCAGTCATTTGGTACCGAAGTGGATTTAAAGGATAGGTTACAAACCACTGTTAATAACTCCGCAATTTCACATTTGAGTTCTTTCAGAACCCTTGGGTGAATGCCGTCTGGTCCTGGAGACTTGTTACTATTCAGCTTATCAATTAATTCCAAAACCTCCTCTAATGTCATTTCAATCTGAGTGAGTTCCTCAGATTTGTCACCTAAAAAGGCTGGCTCAGATTTAGGAACCTCTGTAACATCTTCAGCCGTGAAGACTGAAACAAAGAAATCATTTAATCGCTCTGCAATGGCACTGTCTTCCTTGATCGCTCCTTTTATATCTTTATCATCCAAGGGCCCCACTGCTTTTTTAGCAGGCTTCCTGCTTCTAATGTATTTAAAAAACATTTTACTATTGTTTTTTGAATTTTTGGCTAGCTGTTCCTCAAACTCTTTTTTGGCTTTTCTTACTACATTATGACAGTTAATTTGGGAGTGTTTATGTTCCTTTCTATTTTCCTCACTAGGATTTGACTTCCACTTTTTAAAAGCTGCCCTTTTCTCTCTCACTGCCTTTTTAACATGGCTGTTTAGCCATGGTGGTTCTTTGTTAGGTCTCTTACTGTGTTTTTTTATTTGGGGTATACATTTAAGTTGGGCCTCTAGTATGGTGTCTTTAAACAGTTTCCATGCAGCTTCCAGGGATTTTAGTTTAATTACTCTACCTTTTAGTTTCTGTTTAACTAGCTTCCTCATTTTAGTGTAATTCCCCTTTTTGAAATTAAATGCCAGAGTGTTTGACCGCTGCGGTGTTCTTCCCAACACAGGAATATTAAAAGTTATTATATTGTGGTCACTATTTCCAAGCGGTCCAGTAACAGTTACCTCTTGGACCAGATCCTGCGTTCCAGTCAAGACTAGATCGAGAATCGACTCTCCCCTTGTGGGTTCCTGTACTAGCTGCTCCAAGAAGCAGTCATTTAAGGCATCAAGAAATTTAATCTCTGAATCCCATCCTGAGGTGACATGCACCCAATCAATATGGGGATAATTGAAATCTCCTATTATTACTATGTTTTTTATTTTGATAGCCTCTCTAATCTCCCTTATCATTTCAGCATCACTATCACTGTCCTGGTTAGGTGGTCGGTAATATAGTCCTAATGCCATATTCATATTAGAGGAATGAATTGTTATCCATAATGATTCTATGGAACATTTTGATTCCTTTAGGATTTTTACTTCATTTGATTCTATATTATCCTTCACATATAGTACCACTCCGCCACCCGCATGACCTGTTCTGTCTTTCCGATATAATTTATATCCCGGTATGATAGTGTCCCACTGATTTTCCTCATTCCACCATGTTTCTGAGATGCCTATTATGTCAACTTCCTCCTTTGATATGAGGTACTCCAGTTCACCCATCTTATTAGACAGACTCCTAACATTAGTGTAAAAGCATGTTAGAAAACTACCACTATTTATATGTCCGCCTTTCACAGACGCGTTGGATTTTTTTATGCACGATTGTTTCACATCTGATCTTGCCCATATATTATTTCCCACGTTCCCTATCTGACTAACTTCTAGGGAATCCCTATCTATGGAGCCTCGTGTAAGAGAAGTCTCCGTCCGATCCAGGTGCTCCCCCGCACCAATCGGCTTTCCCCCACCTCTTAGTTTAAAAACTGCTCTATGACCTTTTTAATGTTTAATGCCAGCAGTCTGGATCCACCTTGATTTAGGTGGAGCCCATCATTCCTGTATAGGCTCCCCCTACCCCAAAAGTGTCCCCAGTTCCTAATAAATCTAAGCCCCTCTTCCCTACACCATTGTCTCATCCACGCATTGAGACTCTGAAGTTCTGCCTGTCTATCTGGCCCTGCACGTGGAACTGGAAGCATTTCAGAGAATGCCAGCAAAGATGTTCTGGATTTCAGTCTCTTTCCTAGTAACCTAAATTTGGCCTCCAGAACATCTCTTCTACCCTTCCCTATGTCATTGGTACCAACATGTACCACGACGACCGGCTCCTCCCCAGCACTGCCCATAAGTCTGTCTAGATGCCTCGAGAGATCCGCAACCTTCGCACCAGGCAGGCAAGTCACCATACGGTTCTCCCGGTCATCACAAACCCAACTATCTATATTTCTAATGATCGAATCCCCCACTACTAAAACCTGCTTCTTCCTAACAGCTGGCGCTCCCTCCCCCGGAGAAGTATCCTCGGCACGAGAGGATACATCACCCCCCTCTGGAAGGAGGGTCCCAACTACGGGATGGTTTCCCTCTGCTCCCCTTGACTGCTCTCCTTCCCTGAGCCTTTCATCCTCCGTAACAGCATCAGGACTGTCAGATTGGAGGTGGGACAGCCCTACTATGTCCCGGAAAGTCTCATCCACAAACACCTCTGCCTTCCTTAGCTCCTCCAGTTCAGCCACCCTGGCCTCCAAAGCACGCACTCGGTCTCTGAGGGCCAGGAGCTCCTTTCATCGAGCACACACATACGCCACCCACCCACAGGGTAGGTAGTCATACATACTGCACTCGACACAATAAACAGGATAGCCCCCACTCTGCTGCTGGGCTTCTGCCTCCATTTCCTACTCTAGTTATATATGAGGGTTAATTAAATGTTTCAGATAGAGGTTGTTATAAAGGATTTAAGTTTAAGGGCAATAGAAGTCACTGGCTCCCTCCAAGCTCCCCCTCTAAACTCCCCTCTCAAAACTCCCTCCTGTTACCACGCACCCTGTTCGCGAGCACCCGGTATGGACCCCATCCTTTCCTCCCATCCTCAAAAAGGTAGCAGGATGACATATAGCTGGGCCAGCAGGAGCACTAGACAGAACAGAGATACTAGAGTTTTTATCTGAAATTAATTGATTACCAATTAACTAAAACTGGTTGAAGTTCATGAAAGCTAGCTTAAACTCTCCTCAAATATTTGTCCCAGAATACTATCATCATTTGACCTTGGCAACATTTTAGGCATCACACCTGCGGGTTAGCCACAGACATTTAGAAAATTCCTAGACTACCCTTTATAATCACATGGAGTCCCTTGACTTAATTACCAGTAAAAATATTCAAGCGAAGCCAAGTTTTGAGCCATATATTTTCCATGTGCAGTCTGGCCTTCTGCACGTACAAATGTTTTTCAAGCATTGATCAGAAGTTTATTTCTCAAACAGACACTTTGAATTCTGGTATGAAACTGCACTGAATGTGGTAAAGCATGTTTTGAAGATTGGAGAGAGAAAGATTGTTATTATGGAGGCAACTTGGGTAACTCGTCCTGGGTTTTGAGTAAGTCAGCCTAAGCCAGGGCCAGCCAACCTCCACCTAAGTTTCTCTGAGAGAGTGGCCGAGCCATCCCCACCTTCTTCTCTTTTTTCAGTGTCAAGTGGTTCTTGTCCTACTCTGTTCCAAAGCTCCTCATTTTTGACTAAGTGTTGCCATTTGATGTGAAGGATGTACCTCAGGCATCTATTTATGAATGGTTGTAGCTTGTGATTTGAAGAGTTTTTAGTATGCCAGGTCTTGCATCCATACGAGAACACTTTCTTCACAATTGTGTTGAAGAGCCACCGTTTCGTCTTCTCAGATATTATTTGCAATTAACATATGGAATGAAGAGTCTTGAATGCAGCTCTTGCTTTTCCTATTACGGCACTAGTATCATGTCTGCTCCTCCATCTCTGCCCATTGTGTTCTCCAAGGAGGGGAACTGTTCCACATCTTTCAGGTCATCCCTTCCCAGTGTGAAAGTGCTGTTGTTCGACTGCCTGATCCTCATTGTCTTGGTCTTTCCCTTGTTAATGCTCAGTCCAGTCACTGAGGCAATTTTATCTAGTGCTGGAACCATTTCTTCCATGCTTTCATGTACCTGCAGGGCCTCAGCATGGAGGGAACCTAGATCTTATTGAGGGTCCAACTAATGTCTGGAGAAGCATGCATGGAATGGGCTGGGCTGCTTTGCTCCACCTGAGCTGGGGACCTGGAGGATGTGGGGACGTGAGAGCTGTCTGACATGGGTCTTTGCTCAGCTGCAGATTTATTCCACTGTGTATGATAGTGTGGTGAACTGTCCTGCACCCTCTTCTTCAGCTTCTTTATTGCAGCCATTGGTGGAGACCGAGGTCAGCTAGTATGTGGTATTGCTGGTGTGCTGCACACTGAGACCACAATGCTCCACACCATATCAGATCAGATCACTGGGACCAGAATGAGGGCTGATTCCATAAGGTGGGCGCAAAGGCGAATGTTCCTCTCCTTTTTGGTCCTTGTATTGAAGGACTTGCATATCTTGCTCTTGTTTCTCATGTAACCTTCACCTAGGCAGTGCAAGCGACTCTTGTGGGTTCACTTTCTGGCCTGGGCTGTTTGCAGGTGTTTCAGGTTTTGAGGCCAGGGGATTGGGACTTGCTCTGACTCAGGCAAAATCCCAAAGGAGAAGAAAATCTTTAACTAGCTAGATACTACTCTACTAGGGTTCTACATAAACAAAAGCCATGAAACACTTTTGTCTGAACAGAGGGCTACAGAGGGCAGTTGGAGCAAACACAGTTCTGTGCTCCATCACGGACAGGAAGAAGGCATTGTGGGTGGGGCAGGATCCGTTGTACTGCACCATGGATACTCCACTCTGGATATTGCAAGAGGTGCTCTTCTATGGGTACTGGTAAGGGAAGAACTTCGAGCACCAGTGCACAAGGCAAGCACACACAAAACGTGGATGGATGTTAGCAAGTTCCATTACAGTTACATTAGCTAGAATGAAACTTATTCCGATACCAACTAAAGTCAGAAGGAGTCTTTCCATTGTCTTCAATGAACATTGGATTGGACACACATAAACCTACATGCTTCAGGGTGGAAATGCAACTATTGGTGGTCAGGAACAAATTTCCACAATGGCTAAATTATTCTGTATTTGCCTTTTATGGGATTTCTTAAATCTTCCTACTGAAGCATTGAGCACTGCCAGGAACAGTGTTATGCTAGCTGGACTATTGCTCAAATTGTGCATAAAAGGTCCTCATTTCCTTTTGGAAACCACACTATTGTTTCTCCTCACTGATGAATGAGTGAAACATTTCAGAAGGAAGTTAATTACTTCCAAATAGCAAAAATTAGCACACATAACAAATGAATTTCATAATAATTATGTTCCAGTTTGTAAAGACTGCAGGATTCCAAGGTAGTTTTACACATAGACTCTTTGGCTGCATCTACACTACAGAGATCTTTTGAAAGAAGCTCCTTCAGAAATCTCTTCCAAAAGATTGTCTTTTGAAAGAGTATGTCCACATCAAAAAATGGATCAAAGGAGTGATCTGCTTTTTTGAAAGAGAATGTCCACACGGCCCCTTTTCTTTCCAAAGAATGGGCCAGGGATCAAAAAATTGGGTGCCACGAGGACTGCTCTTTCAAAAGCAGGGCTCTGCAAAGCTTCGAGACACTTTTTCTTTCAAAGAAGCTTTCAAGAGAAGGTGTTCTTCCTGAAGAGGGAGTGGAAGAGTCCTTTTGAAAGGAGCACTGCAGTCTTTCAGTTTACTTTCAAAAGAACTCTTTTTGGGTGCAGAAGCTCCATGGAGAGCCCACTTCTTTTGAAAGAATTTGCTAGTGCAGACACAAGCTTTCTGAATATTTGTTAATAAAATTGTAACAAACATTGAACAACAAACATGGAACTCAGATTCTATTTGAAGCAGTATTAATGAAACAGCTTTCAAAACTATTTGTCTCCAGCAAAATATGTCATAGATATTATTATTTTACAAAGAGTAACTAAAGGGTGTTTAAGCTCCTAACTGCTTTTGTTTTCAGTGGGACGTCAGTGCCTATGTGCTTCGGAATATTCCAAAAGAAATTTACCCTTAACTTTAGATGTTAAATCCAGGCTCAGCTAAAATCAGCTGAACAATTCTCATTAATTTATTAGGGTCCAGAATTTTACCGAGTTATGTGGCCGTCCCCACCACATCTTCCCTCTTCCCCGCTCTGCCAGTGTGTTTTCAAATTTTATGGTCCCAGTGAGCTTGGGAAAAAAATCAGGCTGAAAGTAAAGATGACCCTCCAGCTTGGAATGAGCCCTAGTGTACCCCTTTGAATAGTTTGCGAGTTCTTTAGTGGGGCTGATTGTGTTAACTAGAATTCAGTAAGAGCATTAATATCTTGGAAGTTAGATCCTCTATGCTTACATATACACATTTGTATATTTATTTGTAATCTTGGATTTTTGGGACTCCAGCTGAGTTTGTGTGCTTTCATCATTTGGGTTTTTTGTTGTGTAAAGAGAGCAAGTCCAATATCTCAGAGCCAAATTGCAGCGCAGCCTGTTTTAGCAGCAAGAGGCCAGTCAATGACAAACAAATAAATAGTGTTTGACCTCCTCATGAAGGTAGCAAATGAGTACAATTTTCATGTCTAGCAATACCTTCAGGATGGTCTTAAGACAGGAGACTGCCTAGTGAGTACAAGTTTCACCATGGGCTTGTCTTCACTACCACCTTCTTTTGAAGGAAGGATGGTGAAGAGGGTGTTGGGAGCTTACTGATGAAGTGCTGCCATGCAAAGGCAGCACTTCATTAAGCAAATCCCTCCCATGGCAACTTCAAAGTTTTAAACTTAGAAGTACTGGCACACGTCTAGCTGCGGCTCCCCCACCGGTACTTCAAAGTGAAGGGGCTACTTCGAAGTCCCCTTACTCCTCAAAAAAATGTCCATTTCAAAGATTACTAATGAGGTACTGAACTGAATATTCAGCGCCTCATTAACATTAGGACTCTTTCAGCTGCGGAACTTCGAAAGCACCGCTTTCGAACGCTTGCCGCTCGGCGCAGCTACATGGGGGTCCTTTTCGAAAGGACCCCACGCATTTTGGCTGGGTCTACATGTGCCCCTTCCTTTTTAACGATGCTAACTGAGTGCACAGCTCAGAGGTAACCAAAAGGCCTGTAAGGTAACCTAAGGCGTTCCACCAGCGGCCAGACACTGCCCCAGGTTTTACCCCGCAACCTGTGTCGATTGTCACGGGACCTAGTCCAGTGGGGTTTTCAGGGTGCGTGAACGAGCTGTGCTGTTCCCCAGAAAAGATGACAGACAAGGATCAACTTTCCCACAAAAAGATTTTATTTCTCAAGATCAGGATTCTTTTTATATTATACTACCTCTTTTATAATAAATTACTTCTTTTTATAGTATGCTATTTTCTTTTTTATATGTGTATTTTAGGATAAACTATTTAAATGTCTTTGTGCTATGGATCCAACTATTTACTCCCCCACTTCACCAAGCCTAGCACAGGATTTGATGATTAGCAGACTAATATATTGTATTATTATAATAATTGTCTCTATCCTAAACCCTCCTAACTTACTTGGGGTCCGGAGAGATGCATAATGAAATGCTCTTCGTCGAATGCTGTAAGGGAAGATTATAGCAGAACTGTATATTATGTTATAGTGTATTCTTTATATATTATATTATATTCTTTGTAAAAGGTTTTTCTATCTAAAGGGACTACAATGCAATGTTATATATATATATATTATATTGTAGTCCCTTCACCAAAGCATCATTACGCTCTTCCTCAGTACCTCTTTTGGATAACTGAAGGTGCTCAACCCCGGGCCCAGCTACCTAGGGGAACAGATGGTCTAGAATAATATGAAGTGAGGTTGCCCTGTTGGCCAGACAGGACAGTGGCCTCCAAGAATAACTCGCGGGGTTCTTCCCTGTTGGGGCTATTTGCCTTAATACTTAACAAAAACTGCCACTTGGAACTGCCTATGTCGTTCCCCCAGTTACGGGAGTCCCTTTACTGCACTGTCCCAAGCTCAGTCGAAATATATAGGTACAGTCTCCTCAGACTTAATAGGTACAGTCTCCTCAGACACCTGAGATTCAAAATGAAATTACCTATCGGGTTTGCCCTTTACCGGGTTATCCCTCCAGGATTTTAAATGTTGGGGTTTTTCCTTTAACGGGTTATCCCCTAAATGCTCTTACCTCTACTCAAGCGAGCTCTACTTAAAAAGAGGGAGCTAACAGTTCTGAATATCCGAATGGCTATAGTCTATATGATTTCTATACTAGTCTTCTATTTGTACGTTCAATATAAAGGCTAGGTCTAATAAGATCGCCTCCTGTGCTTTACAATTACGGCTTAAGAAGCGGGAGTTACAAAATTTATGGCGCGCCCTATTTAAACAATATTGGAATTCCTAGGTCTGCCGTAAACGTAGCAGCAGCAAGGAATAACAACAAACAATGTAACTATCAATAATGCTACAGATAATACAAAGAATATTAAACCTAGTTCCATGACTGACAACAAACTAACCAACCTAAATGCCTATATTGTGTGGAGGCTTGATGTTAAATACCTATACCCTCCTGCTCTGTCCGTCCGGGCGCCGGGCCCGCAGGTCTCCTTCTGGTGCTAGGAAAGGAGGCCCTCATGGCGCGCTTGTACGGCAGCCGCGGACAGGCAGACAGAAAAGCAAGGAGAGAAGAGAGGCCAGGGGGAAAAGGCCAACGTGGTAAACAAAAACCCCCTGGCTATAAAGAGCAGCCTGCGGTTCCACCGCCGGCCAGCAGGGACCAGTGGCTAAAGCAGCAAGGCCGCTTGCATGGCTCACCAGGCAGGGCACCTGCCGGCGCGGTCTGCCCGGTGAGCCTGCCTCAGGCAAAGTCCTGAGGTCTTTGTTAGTGAGTTCAGTTCAGTCTCTTCAGATCTTCTAGGCTGGAGCTCTTCAAAAAGGCTTCGTAGCCAGAGCTCTTCGAAAAGGCTTCTGCATCCCGCGGCGGCTGGGGAGCGATGATTGACTCGCAGGTCCGCTTCAGCTCTCCGCTCCGAACCTTCGGCTACTAGCAATGTCCAGCTCTGAACGCAGTCCTTTTTGTTCTTCCGTCCGCTCCTCTTCTCATCCTCCGGCGGACTCCCGAAGCCGGGGCTGCGCTCCAGAATTTATAGAGCCAGGGCGGACCTGGTTGAACACCCACAGGTGTCAGGTCCGCACCTGCGTTGCCCCGGCAACCAAGATGCACATTCCACATACATATTCATAAGCATCCTATTTTGTTCTATCAGAGCCTCGGAATTCAAACCTACGCTCATGAATAATCAATCAGCTAATACATATGCATTACCAACTGGCAATCCCAACGGTTTTTCCCTATACCTTATATTGAGCCTAGTTACCTAAGCACTTTTACATCATATTTTAAAATAAATCTTTCCCTATTTTTAATTTATTCTTAAGTGGACTGATAGGGAATACTGTTAAAAGCAGAAAATACAATTTTTGATTTAAAATGCTCAATATCTCGAGGCTATCTGGTAAAGGGTAGTGGAAGGCACACACAAACCTCACAGCCCATGGCCAGGGACATGTTCTCTAAAAGAGGAATTTACAACACTTTTGAAAGGGGCATGTTCATGAGGAGGTTCGAAAGATGCTAATGAGGCTCTGCAATGAATATGCAGCTCCTCATTAGCATAATGGTGGCCGCGGCAATTCAAAAGTGAGGCTTTTCGAATCGCGCGCTGCGCATGGAGATGGAACCTTCCGAAAGAACGCCCCCAGTTTTCGAAAGCCCTTCTTCCTATCTGGTGATCGGAAGAAGGGCTTTCAAAAACTGGGGGGGGGTCCTTTCGGAAGGTCCCATCTCCACAGGCGGCACACGATGCGAAAAGCTGCACTTTTGAATCGCCGCGGCCACCATTCTGCTAATGAGGAGCTGCATATTCATTGCAGTGCCTCATTAGCATATTTCAAACCTGCTCATTAACATGCCCCTTTCAAAAGAAAGGGGCATGTGTAGACCCAGCCTTTGATATCCCCTTATCCCTCCCAGGAGAGGGGATTAAGGAGATTTCAAATGTGCGGGGTCATTTTGAAAAGGACCCCTATGTAGCCACACCAAGCCGCGAGCATTCAAAAGTGACGCTTTCCAAGTGCTGATGCTGGAAGCATCCTAATGCAAATGAGGCATTGAATATTCAATTCAGTGCCTCATTAGTAATCTTCAAAATGAACATTTGCATGGCCATTTTGAAGTTTTGGCTAAGTGTGGCCACAGCCTTTGAGGAGTAAGAGGACTTTGAAGTTGAGCTGCCACTTAGATGTCCCGGTGGGGTGAACCGCAGCTGGACGCGTGTCGCTGCCGGGGGAATTTGGTTAATCAAGTGCTGCCCATGCACGGCAGCCCTTCATTAGTAAACTCCCAACACCCTAATTACCATCCTTCCTTCGAAAGAAGGTGGAAGAGTAGACAAGCCCCATGTGTAGGTCGAATCCATTGAACATTTTAATAATTTTTAGTGTACAGTGCAGAAAACCAAGGGTACGTGAATGACAATATAACTCAGCAAGATCATTTCAGTACTCCATAAGGTAAACCAAACACTTTTGAAAGCTAACAAACTGTCGCTCTGAATTGTGTTTTCAACAAATGCTTTCGGAGACTAAGTATCCATCTCTTCTACCACCTTCCTATGTGTATTGAGGCACAGAGAGAGAGCCTTAAGTGAGCTTTACAAAGAATACTGTTCAAATTATTGTAAGTACTTCCTTCCATTCCACACTGAGTTTCTCTCTTTTTAGTTGGCATGATCCAAAGCCAATTAAAGTCAGCAGGAAAATTCCCATTGACTTCAACTGATAAGAGAATGGATTCTGCCATTGTCTTCACCATAGTTGTGATCAGTCTTGTTCAGAAACCAAAATGTTTTGTTTTAAACCCTGGCCTAGCTTCCAGGAGCCTCACTGGCCTGGAGCCCATAGAGCTGGATGGGAGTCAGCTGGCTCACTTGTTCAAGAAAACAGGTGGGAGGGGAATTACTGGAAAAAATTGATTTTTCTGAATAACTAGAATGCACGTTTAAATTAAAATTTGCATACATTTCTGCTGCAATATTGACAGAGTGTGGAGTGTTCATTCAGCCTTTAAAAGACATTGATAGGGACAGAGTTCAGGGCATAGTGCTAGACTACACCAGCACTTTGAAACTGCGGGCCTAGCTTTCGAAGGACGGAGATGACTCAGCCTGGATATATTGCCATTCTGGTAGTATGGGCGTGTGACATGGCATTAGGTAAGACATTAAGGTACAAGCAAAAGATATTCTTACAAAAAGGTAAAGGGATTATTCGAAGGAAAAGACTTAGTGCACATACCACCAACTTGGTCTGTTGAGATAGGAAAAGCTACTGGTGACTTGATAGTGCAACTGAGGGGTAAGGTAAATCAGCACCACTGCTTCAGGGGCAGAGCCTGTTCTGAAGATGATAATGGAGTAACTCTCATTTTGTAACAGTTATGCATAAAAATCTTCCTTCCCACATTTAGCTGCTAGCTAGTTTAGACTAGCTGAACAGGCCAGCAATACACAATTGTCTTCAGCATTGCTGTCCCTTTTGCATAATATTTCATATTGACTGAATACTACCAGGTCACTGGGGACGTGGTCTTGAGATGCTCACCTCACCCAACTCCACCAGTCACAGGTGAGTTCTATTCATTAGAGCTGGGTAGCTTTATTCAACCAAAACATTTTTCAATGAAAAATGCAGATTTGGCAGCTCAGACATCTCACAAATTTGTATTGATTTTGCCAACTTGACTCTGTAAAAATACCTTAGAAATCTCTAAAACTCAGAACATCTTCTTTTGCATTTTTTAAATTTTTTGCTCTAAAGAAACCAAAATCTTGTTTTAAAATTTCCTGACATTTTAAAAAGTAAGTGTTTCAAACTGCTGAAAATAAAAAGCAAACATTTTGTACACCCCAATTTTTATTCAAAATTTGCACCAAATACATTTTTTTAAAAAGCCAAACATATTTTTGACTCAATCTAGAACTTTTTCTGCCTTTTTTTCTTTGTGTCAACAATATGAAAAATCCATTATCTACTCAGGTTCCTAGAGCAGGTTCTCTTCTGTCACATAGGTGCACTTGCCTATGTGTTCTATGCTGCCTAACCATATTTGTATTAATGCTTTTTGGGAAAACCAGGGCAGCAGGCAGGCTTAATTAGCAATGGTGACAGCTCAATTAAAAGAAGCCTTCAACTACTATAAGTTGCTTTACCTATTTTGATATTTTAATTAGCTCTTGTCAGTAATTGCAGTGTTGCCTTTACAAGGAGAGTTTTCATTTCAGTTCACTCAGAAAAGGTGCCTCAGCTTTTCCAAATGGCTTCAACGAAGTTTTAATTGCTTTTCATTCTCTTTTAAATGTGTTCTACTGTGCTAAATAATAGCCGCAACATCTAAGGTCAGAGATTTTTGGGTTACATATGATATGTCTGACTTTACAAATTTACTTTGCTTTCAGCTACTTCATGTGGTAACATAGCAAATGGGAGAATAAAGCCACCTTTATTCTTCCAGAAAAGAAACAGAGTATTTGAATGTAATGCTGGCTATATAGCGGAAAATGACAACAGAATTGAGTGTACTGCTTCAGGATGGTCTCCTGTGCCCAGATGCATTCGTAAGTGAGCTTTAAATAAGGTTAATTTTCTCTTTATTGTCCTTCAAAGAGAGATACATCACAGTTTAATAGCACAGGATGTACTACACTTAACCACTGTCCTTTGGCTGTGTGCTGCTTATTTACTTACTTTATGTACCCCAGTTTTGGAAGACAGCAGTTACAAGAGTGTAAAACCTTAAATAATCAGACCGGATCTTCTTCGGGGGGATAAGGCAAAACATCACATTTATTGACAATGTAACATTATCTAGCGTCTGCATATACTGTACTATACGCACACATGCACACGCACACACGGACAAATATTCAAACCACCTCGTTGATGTTATAGTTACCACTCTGTTGCTCATATCTGGTCATTGGACTGGTGATTCAATGTGAGGAAATGGGGAGTCGGGCTGGTTCTCTAGGCTTGACAGGACAAGAACTGGAGATTCATGCAAGACACCCCATCTTTTATAGGAGTTTTCTTCCATTCAGTTCTATGAGTTGTGCTTCATCACCTCTTAATCAGTTATAACCACTTCATGTAACATCTGTTTATCTGGAAGTTGTATTTCGTTGTCAACGTGTTGGTGCCTTTTCTCTTGTGTTGTTTCGAATTGTGTTATCTTTTTTTAGTTGGGGGTTCTTGCCCTTTAATTCCAAGGCCATCTATCTGTCCTGCACGGTTTCCCTTTTCCCGAGGGCCTATTGGATATTGTCTTGGTGCTCCCAACTCTTTAATTCCCACTTTGGTCATCTAGACACTGAGACAACCTTTCAGTTTTTCTCTCTCTTCAAACACTCACATTCCTTGCCCATTCACTCTTTCACTCCCTGTCCCCCAGGACTACATAATTGCTTCACATAGGCAGAAGGATAGAATTGGTTTTGTAAGGTGTACAATCAAATTCCAACAACAACTCCTCATAGTTCAACTCTGTAGTTATTTATGCTATCTCCTTCACATCCCAACCTGCTTTCTAGTTATTCCTCGGAGCAACAGTGTGATCATATGGAATCGCAGGGATCCTTCTGATCTCTTTCTGCCTTGGCATCACGTACAGATTCAGTCTGCCTGGTGAATCTCAACCAAGAAACCCATCCTTCGTGCTCACCAGAGAAGAAGGGCCAGCAGAGTTATAGTTCCTATAGTTAAACTCTATGCATGTAATCTCCCATGTATATGTACTACCCAGAGGCACTGAGACCTAATCTGGGGTGATGGGTATGACATATCTATTATAGGATATTATTACAAAACTCTATTGTCTACAAGAGGTACTCGGTCTATCCCCTCTTTCAGACATCTCAGCAATAAACCAATGCCAAATCCCCATGAAGCAACTCTGCACCATGGATCAGCTGTAACTGCAGATATTAAGGTGGAAAGGCAAACTCTTTACTGTTTTCTACCCTTCTCTCACCAAATGACCATTATCACAAAAAGTAAGAATTACATAGTCTCTTCAAAGACTGCACAATGCTCACAAGCTAAGAGCAAAATAACATGTAAGAAAAGATTTGCTGGCAGCCTCTGATATCTCTTGCCATAAGAATGTATAGCCTGCAAGTTCCACCTCAGTGATGGCTAGAAGGACACAGTCAATCAGCATCCCACAATGTCAGGAGAGAGGACAAGGGTGACTGATGCCTGTGGAAGGAGGGGCACGGGGTGACTGGCACAGGCATCAGTCCCCCCTGTCCCCCTTCCTGCCACAGGCACCAGTGCTAGCTACTATGGTGGTACAATATGACTTACACAATACCGTGTATTCCTGTATATTATCTACAATCTTATTTGTGGTGGTGTTGTTCTGATTTTGTTCAGCAATACAGTGCGGAAGGATAGCAAATGGGAAAATAATGGATGAAGATAATCAAAAACAATCTTTCAGTGTAATCATGGATATAAGTCTGAAGGGGGAATTAATGAAACTACCTGTACCTCTGAAGGCTGGTCTCCAGTACCTAAATGTATTGGTAAGAAAGCTTCCACTAGCTTCCCTGCCTCCCCCTCAAACACATTGGCTGCATCTACACTAGCAAGTAAGTTCCAAAAAAGCCAGGCCTTTTTCAAAAGAAACAAACACAAAAAAAAAAAAGAAAAAAGAAACAAACAAAAAAAAACAAACAAAGCTGGGGAGAATCTACACACAAAATGCATTCTTTCAAAATTAAATCGGACGAATGCAGCTCTCTTTCCGACAGCCCTCTTCTTCTCCCAGATGAGGCAGAATGCCTTTTGCTGAAAGATTCTTTTGGAAAAAAATATGTGTAGATGCCCCAGGGGCCCTTTTTTAAAAGAGAGGTCCTTGTGCTGCTGGATTTTTTTGATCCCTGGCCCGGTCTTTCAAAAGAGAGGGGGCCGTGTGGCTGCTCTTTTTCGAAAGAGCAGATTGATTTTTGATCCACTTTCTGTGTGTGAATGTGCTCCTTTGAAAGCAGTTTTTTCAGAAGGGATCTTCCAGGACAGCTTCTTTTGAAGGATGGCTGTAGTGTAGACATAGCCATTGTGTTGATTTGAAAAACCACTAAGTATTTTAATAATCAATCAGCTCTATAAATAAGGTGGTATATACTGCATTGTTAGAACAGATGCCAACTCTCCAGTTTGGTTATACAGAACAAAGTAAAATTTCTCGCAGTACCTAAAATAAGGGAAGAGCAGATGCTTATTACTTTTTTTAAGTGCCAATACACACAATTTCAACAGAAAGAATAGATTATAACAATAAGGTATTTCTTACTGCATAGCTATTCTTCATTGTTTAGCTAAATATCAGTCTGCTGCTTGTGCTGCCTCTGCAGGTAATTTTTCTGTGATTTTGTGACATCTGCTAACCAGTGCTTTGCAAGACATTCCTTCACAAATGGACAAGCCACACCACCGCACACGTTGATATCCTTTCACTGACACTACTCCATACTTGAGAAGTAGACTGATAGGTTTATACTTGCCTTTTTGATAAACTGAGGCCAGAAAGAATCTGGAATTAACAAGGGTGTGATAACGGGTTTCTGAAAAAGCATAGTTGATCTTTTAGCCTGAAAGCCCTGTGACGTGCTTTACAAGTATCAGAAGTACTGAAATGCTATCCTGCTCCCTCCCCACAAAAAGGGAGTCTAGAAAGTTGTTCTGGATCAACATTAGTTCTGAGGATGATTTACTGTCTCTGAAAGTTTATGCCAAAACATGAAGAGGAAGGAGGGTGTGCTGCCTAACTAAAATACAGCTGCTATTCGTTTGGAACTTGGTCCTGTACTCACTGAAGACAGCAACAAAGCTCTCCCTTAGTTTAATAATAGCTGAGTAAATGAAAGTGTGAGGGTGGGAAAAGCTTTTAAGAAATACGAGCTATAATCTAAGATAATGGGGTAAAGTTATGCAAATTAAATCACCGTACCCTAACTTACCCTGGTTATTTAGGCCTCCTTCAACAACTATTCTTATCCCTTAATGATGTATTGTCTTTAAGGTCAAGACACTAATAACAGACAGAATCAATATGAGTTTACTTTTATTAATTCACTGGACTTCTTTTATGATGGCCATCAATTAAAGTAATGTTCAAACACAAGAAAGGAATGAGAGAAGCAGTGTTTCAAAGAATTTAACAGCTAAAAATTAATGCAATACTATTGCTTCTTCAATTCTGTTGCTCATTGACCACCTCCAGTCATGGATTAACACACGTGTGTTTTGCAGTTCAAGAGTGTCCACATCCACCTGACGTTGATTTGGCAGAAATTGTCGGTGAAGAGAAAGCAGAATATAGGGAAGGTGATGGTGTGCAATACAGGTGCTATCCTGGGTACACTCTGTCAGGACCTGAAAGGATAACATGCAGTGGAGAAAAATGGACAGCTCCGCCAAAGTGCTTGGGTAGGATAATGTTTTAGTTCTTCAGTCAATGGACAAAAACTGGTGGGGCGTAACTATCTTTTCTTGTCTCATAATATTTAATGATGGCTACTACTCTAGGGATGGCTATTAAATGTTTCCTTTGCTCTCATAGTTTCTGAGCCTACTCACATACAATGCAATGGCAAAATGTCCATTGTTTTCACTGGTATCAAGTCCAAAATGACCCATGTTGGAGCATAATACACTATTTATTTTTAAGTTAGAGCAGAATAATAATCAGAATTGTTTACTTGATACGTACTAAATGGCAAATTAGCAGGTAGGACTGTATAGCTAGAATCAGTATCCTATTGGCTTTGATTATCAGTATTTTATATGACAGTAGCTTTTTTAACATTTTTAACAATGGCAAGTTATTGTCTTCGTTACAAAAATGGAGAAACTGTGGCAACAAAATTCAGAAAATTGCCAAGACCATACAGAGAGTTAACAGCAGCTGCAGGACTAGAAAAGAGGTGTTCTGATTTTCAGTTCCCTGACCTAACAAACAGGACAAATCACATCTGAAAGTAGTCCATTTTTTAATTTGCTACACCCGTTCATTCTCTACATTGGAAACAAAAAAGGTAAAGGAACCCTAGAAGTATGGAATCTACAGTATTGCATTTGTGTGGGAGATATTTAAACTTTTAAATGACTTTTTGTGTTGTTCTTTTTTATCTAAAGCACCATGTATTATTACAAGGAAACAGCTGGAAACAAGCAAATTGTTTCTGTCTAATGGCCGAAGACGTACGATCTTGATCCAAAGTAACCGAGCAGCCCAATTTCTTTGTGGTGAACATTCTGACCTTAAAGTCCCCTACCACATCAAGTGTGTGGATGGGCACATGGCTCTACCCACTTGTATATCTGGTAAATAGACTTAGTTCTGAATCAGTTCTTTTTTCTCAAATACATTTGAGCAACGAGGAGGAGTGCCTATGTGTTGTGAGTTAATGTTGGTTCTTGGCTGACTTAAGCAAATCAGCCTTCCGTTCAGATTGATTTAGGAACTGGCAATTCAGGATTTTGAGAAAATCATCCTATTCATTTTTTTCTATTTAATTAACAAGATACATTTAAAATTTCTGGCCCCACTCGTGCTAGAGCAGGGAAAGAGTGAAAAACGCAAACATGGACAGTGAACATACTTCCTTCAGAAACATACCTGTTTTGTCTTACAGAGACAAAATGCTTTATCTCTTGAACCTCTCTAGTTCGGAACTCTGAGGACATGACCAGTGCTGACCCAGAGAATTTGCCAAACCACAGGAAGCCAATATTACCAACCCTTCCACTGCATACTGAGCTCTTAGAATACATGAGCTTTGCGACCGGGTGCTGGCAAACAGGGTGTGTGCTAACAGGAGGGAGTTTGGAGAGGCTCTCCTGGAGGAGGAGAAGGAAGGAGCAAACTAAAGCACCTTGGGGTAAGTGGCTGCTTATATTTGGAGGTTTTGGGCTTGTGTGTTTGTTTGGAGTTTGGAGTTTGTTTGTTTGGAGTGCTGAGCTGAGTGTGTGTGTTTGTTTGTTTGAAAGGCCGTGTGCTCAGGCAGGCAGGCAGGCAGGCAGTTGGAAGCTGATTAGGTTTGAATTGAAACACCGTGTGCTGATTGGCTGAGCTGTAGGCAGAGGGAGGAGCTATCAGGGAGGCCGAGCACTTAAACCCTGCTAGTAAGCGACCAGGGAGCTTTGCGACCGGGTGCTGGCAAACAGGGTGTGTGCTAACAGGAGGGAGTTTGGAGAGGCTCTCCTGGAGGAGGAGAAGGAAGGAGCAAACTAAAGCACCTTGGGGTAAGTGGCTGCTTATATTTGGAGGTTTTGGGCTTGTGTGTTTGTTTGGAGTTTGGAGTTTGTTTGTTTGGAGTGCTGAGCTGAGTGTGTGTGTTTGTTTGTTTGAAAGGCCGTGTGCTCAGGCAGGCAGGCAGGCAGGCAGTTGGAAGCTGATTAGGTTTGAATTGAAACACCGTGTGCTGATTGGCTGAGCTGTAGGCAGAGGGAGGAGCTATCAGGGAGGCCGAGCACTTAAACCCTGCTAGTAAGCGACCAGGGAGCTTTGCGACCGGGTGCTGGCAAACAGGGTGTGTGCTAACAGGAGGGAGTTTGGAGAGGCTCTCCTGGAGGAGGAGAAGGAAGGAGCAAACTAAAGCACCTTGGGGTAAGTGGCTGCTTATATTTGGAGGTTTTGGGCTTGTGTGTTTGTTTGGAGTTTGGAGTTTGTTTGTTTGGAGTGCTGAGCTGAGTGTGTGTGTTTGTTTGTTTGAAAGGCCGTGTGCTCAGGCAGGCAGGCAGGCAGGCAGTTGGAAGCTGATTAGGTTTGAATTGAAACACCGTGTGCTGATTGGCTGAGCTGTAGGCAGAGGGAGGAGCTATCAGGGAGGCCGAGCACTTAAACCCTGCTAGTAAGCGACCAGGGAGCTTTGCGACCGGGTGCTGGCAAACAGGGTGTGTGCTAACAGGAGGGAGTTTGGAGAGGGGAGTTTAGAGGGGGAGCTTGGAGGGAGCCAGTGACTTCTGTTGCCCTTAAACTAAATCCTTTATAACAACCTCTATCTGAAACATTTAATTAACCCTCATATATAACTAGAGTAGGAAATGGAGGCAGAAGCCCAGCAGCAGAGTGGGGGCTATCCTGTTTATTGTGTCGAGTGCAGTATGTATGACTACCTACCCTGTGGGCGGGTGGCGTATGTGTGCGCTCGATGCAAGGAGCTCCTGGCCCTCAGAGACCGAGTGCGTGCTTTGGAGGCCAGGGTGGCTGAACTGGAGGAGCTAAGGAAGGCAGAGGTGTTTGTGGATGAGACTTTCCGGGACATAGTAGGGCTGTCCCACCTCCAATCTGACAGTCCTGAGGCTGTTACGGAGGATGAAAGGCTCAGGGAAGGAGAGCAGTCAAGGGGAGCAGAGGGAAACCATCCCGTAGTTGGGACCCTCCTTCCAGAGGGTGATGTTGTATCCTCTCGTGCCGAGGATACTTCTCCGGGGGAGGGAGCGCCAGCTGTTAGGAAGAAGCAGGTTTTAGTAGTGGGGGATTCGATCATTAGAAATATAGATAGTTGGGTTTGTGATGACCGGGAGAACCGTATGGTGACTTGCCTGCCTGGTGCGAAGGTTGCGGATCTCTCGAGGCATCTAGACAGACTTATGGGCAGTGCTGGGGAGGAGCCGGTCGTCGTGGTACATGTTGGTACCAATGACATAGGGAAGGGTAGAAGAGATGTTCTGGAGGCCAAATTTAGGTTACTAGGAAAGAGACTGAAATCCAGAACATCTTTGGTGGCATTCTCTGAAATGCTTCCAGTTCCACGCGCAGGGCCAGATAGACAGGCAGAACTTCAGAGTCTCAATGCGTGGATGAGACGATGGTGTAGGGAAGAGGGGTTTAGATTTATTAGGAACTGGGGACACTTTTGGGGTAGGGGGAGCCTATACAGGAAGGATGGGCTCCACCTAAATCAAGGTGGATCCAGACTGCTGGCATTAAACATTAAAAAGGACATAGAGCAGTTTTTAAACTAAGAGGTGGGGGAAAGCCGATTGGTGCGGGGGAGCACCTGGATCAGATGGAGACTTCTCTTACACGAGGCTCCATAGACAGGGATTCCCTAGAAGTTAGTCAGATAGGGAACGTGGGAAATAATATATGGGCAAGATCAGATGTAAAACAATCATGCATAAAAAAATCCACCGTGTCTGTGAAAGGCGGACATATAAATAGTGGTAGTTTTCTAACATGCTTTTACACTAATGCTAGGAGTCTGTCTAATAAGATGGGTGAACTGGAGTACCTCATATCAAAGGAGGAAGTTGACATAATAGGCATCTCAGAAACATGGTGGAATGAGGACAATCAGTGGGACACTATCATACCGGGATATAAATTATATCGGAAAGACAGAACAGGTCGTGCGGGTGGCGGAGTGGTACTATATGTGAAGGATAATATAGAATCAAATGAAGTAAAAATCCTAAAGGAATCAAAATGTTCCATAGAATCATTATGGATAACAATTCATTTCTCTAATATGAATATGGCATTAGGAATATATTACCGACCACCTAACCAGGACAGTGATAGTGATGCTGAAATGTTAAGGGAGATTAGAGAGGCTATCAAAATAAAAAACACAGTAATAATAGGAGATTTCAATTATCCCCATATTGATTGGGTGCATGTCACCTCAGGACGGGATTCAGAGATTAAATTTCTTGATGCCTTAAATGACTGCTTCTTGGAGCAGCTAGTACAGGAACCCACAAGGGGAGAGTCGGTTCTCGATCTAGTCTTAACTGGAACGCAGGATCTGGTCCAAGAGGTAACTGTTACTGGACCGCTTGGAAATAGTGACCACAATATAATAACTTTCAATATTCCTGTGTTGGGAAGAACACCGCAGCGGTCAAACACTCTGGCATTTAATTTCAAAAAGGGGAATTACACTAAAATGAGGAAGCTAGTTAAACAGAAACTAAAAGGTAGAGTAATTAAACTAAAATCCCTGGAAGCTGCATGGAAACTGTTTAAAGACACCATACTAGAGGCCCAACTTAAATGTATACCCCAAATAAAAAAACACAGTAAGAGACCTAACAAAGAACCACCATGGCTAAACAGCCATGTTAAAAAGGCAGTGAGAGAGAAAAGGGCAGCTTTTAAAAAGTGGAAGTCAAATCCTAGTGAGGAAAATAGAAAGGAACATAAACACTCCCAAATTAACTGTCATAATGTAGTAAGAAAAGCCAAAAAAGAGTTTGAGGAACAGCTAGCCAAAAATTCAAAAAACAATAGTAAAATGTTTTTTAAATACATTAGAAGCAGGAAGCCTGCTAAAAAAGCAGTGGGGCCCTTGGATGATAAAGATATAAAAGGAGCGATCAAGGAAGACAGTGCCATTGCGGAGCGATTAAATGATTTCTTTGCTTCAGTCTTCACGGCTGAAGATGTTACAGAGGTTCCTAAATCTGAGCCAGCCTTTTTAGGCGACAAATCTGAGGAACTCACTCAGATTGAAGTGACATTAGAGGAGGTTTTGGAATTAATTGATAAGCTGAATAGTAACAAGTCTCCAGGACCAGATGGCATTCACCCAAGGGTTCTGAAAGAACTCAAATGTGAAATTGCGGAGTTATTAACAGTGGTTTGTAACCTATCCTTTAAATCCACTTTGGTACCAAATGACTGGAAGACGGCCAATATAACACCAATATTTAAAAAAGGCTCTAGAGGAGATCCTGGCAATTATAGACCGATAAGTTTAACATCAGTACCAGGTAAATTAGTAGAAACACTAGTAAAGAGTAAAATTGCAAGGCACATAGAAGAGCACGAATTGTTGGGCAAAAGTCAGCATGGTTTCTGCAGAGGGAAGTCGTGTCTGTCTAATCTATTAGAATTCTTTGAAGGGGTTAATAAACATGCGGACAAGGGGCACCCAGTGGACATAATATACCTAGATTTCCAGAAAGCCTTTGACACGGTCCCACACCAAAGGCTTTTATGTAAATTAGGTGGTCATGGGATAGGAGGAAAGGTCCTTTCATGGATCGGAAATTGGTTAAAAGACAGAAAACAAAGGGTTGGAATAAATGGTAAATTTTCACAATGGAGGGGGGTAACTAGTGGTGTTCCCCAGGGCTCAGTCCTGGGACCGATCCTGTTCAACTTGTTCATCAATGATCTAGAAAATGAGGTAAGCAGTGAGGTGGCAAAGTTTGCAGATGACACCAAGTTGTTCAGGACAGTCAAAAGCAAAAGGGATTGTGAAGAACTACAAGGAGATCTCAGCAAACTGAGTGATTGGGCAGCAAAATGGCAAATGAAATTTAATGTGGGTAAGTGTAAGGTAATGCATGTTGGAAAAAATAACCCAAATTACACGTACTACATGATGGGGTCAAATTTAGCTACGACAGATCAGGAAAAGGATCTTGGAGTTATAGTGGATAGTTCTCTGAAGACATCCACGCAGTGTGCAGCGGCAGTTAGTAAGGCAAATAGGATGTTAGGAATTATTAAAAAAGGGATCGATAATAAGACAAAAGATATCATACTTCCCCTATATAAAACTATGGTACGCCCACATCTCGAGTACTGCGTGCAGATGTGGTCTCCTCACCTCAAAAAAGATATATTGGCATTAGAAAAGGTTCAGAAAAGGGCGACTAAGATGATTAGGGGCTTGGAAAGGGTCCCATATGGGGAGAGGCTAGAGAGACTGGGACTTTTCAGTTTGGAAAAGAGGCGATTGAGGGGCGATATGATAGAGGTATATAAAATCATGAATGGTGTGGAGAAAGTGAATATAGAAAAATTATTTACCTTTTCCCATAATACAAGAACTAGGGGACACCAAATGAAATTGATGGGTAGTAGGTTCAAAACTAATAAAAGGAAATTTTTCTTCACACAGCGCACAGTCAACCTGTGGAACTCCTTGCCCGAGGAGGCTGTGAAGGCCAGGACTCTATTAGGGTTTAAAAAAGAGCTTGATAAATTTTTGCAGGTCAGGTCCATAAATGGCTATTAGCCAGGGATAAAGTATGGTGCCCTAGCCTTCATAACAAGGGCAGGAGATGGATGGCAGGAGATAAATCACTTGTCTTCTGTTCTCCTTCTCTGGGGCACCTGCATTGGCCACCGTCGGCAGATGGGATGCTGGGCTTGATGGACCTTTGGTCTGACCCAGTATGGCCATTCTTATGTTCTTATGTTCTTATGTTCTTATGAAGGGGCAGGGCTTTTTTGTGGCGGTACTGAGTACGGGCACCTCCACACCAGTGCTCCCCTCTAGCTGGCGATCTTCCAGCTGGGGCTGCTGGCAGGGCTCTGTGTCCCAGCTGGCACCCAGCTGCGGGGCTGCAGGGTTCCCCCTGCCCTCCAGGCTGGAGTTCCCATGGCTGGGGTTGCTGGGGGAGCTCCCTGCTCCAGATGGATCCCATTAGCAGGGCTGCTGGAGCCCCTGCTGGCTCTGCGGCAATGTGGGTCTGGAGCTGGAGCCGTTGCCCCTGCGTCCTGCAGCAATTTCAGAGCCAGACCGCCAGCTGTGGGAACCCCAACCAGGTGATGGGGGACCGTGCCAGCCCCACTGGCTGAGAGCTAAAGCCCCGCTGGCAGACCCAGACACAGGAACCCTGGTAGGGGTAAGGGGAACTGGCTGAGTACCAGCTCCTCTTTTTTTTTTCTTTTTTTTAAACCAAAAACACACTGTGTACATGAAATTAGAGCTAAATAACAGCACAGAACACTGAAAGGCAGTACTAGTGGCTATAACCAACATCTATGGCGCCACAGGAACCTGGCCACACCCACGATAAGTGGTCAGACAACTAACTAAAATCATGGTGGATCACGGATGCTGCCGGAGCAGAGGGTGCCAGATTAGAGAGGCGCATCCTGTATCTAATTAAGAGAAGGGCGGGGAGAGGGGTCTGAAAGGGAGGGAAATCATTTCAAAACTAATTCAATGATCCAGGTCTGAATTCCATAGAAAAAGTGTGTGTCTTTTCAATGCATCTTATGCTGTGATTTCCAAAATAAAGGATGTTGTGACCATATAACGTTGCATAAATGTGTATCAGAGGAACATTTAGGATCTTGTTTAGATGTATACCGGTATTAATCTTGGCCCAGGACTAAACTATTGATTTCAGTGAGAGCTGATTTAGACCTCAGAAGCCAAAGCTTCAGAGCATTGTGACAAGTAAATACTGCAGCTATCAATATACAGAATAGCAAAACCAAACAGATTTGTATTTGTGCATTGAAACTACCAATATTTTCATTTAGGTACAGAGAAAAAGTGTGGTCGTCCACCTGTTATTGAGAATGGAGACATAACTACTTTCTCCCTAAAAGAATATGCATTTGGCTCTTCTGTAGAATACAGATGCCAGCACTACTATGTAATGGAAGGAGACCGGAAATCATTCTGTTATAATGGAATTTGGACGAATGCACCAGTTTGTTTAGGTAAGAGAAATATTCACTTGTTAAAGATGTTTTCAGTTTATAACAAAATATTATAAAACATCATCTTTTCACATGATGATGTCATTTATTTTTAATTTTATGGAGATTTATTTTCAACGTTGTCACTGCACTTTTTTTTTAAGCTCTAAGTGACTGATGTAGATTTAACGATGTATTTAAGTAGAGTTTGGGAAAATATTTCCATGAAAATGTATACAAACTTCTCTCCTCATTCTTCATTTCATTATGTTCCAATGGTAGTTTTCAAACCAGATCTATGACTAACAAACCAGCTGAAAGGAAAGGACAGAATGATGTTATCTGTTTCGAATCATATTTCCTCCTACACATAGCTAAGTGCCAGCACATTATATAATCAGGTATCCAGCATCAAGGTAGCAAGCTGCCTCTCTAACTAGCCTAACATTCACAGCTGGCTATACATTTGATTTTGATAGGCAATGTCATAGTTCTAGCAGCATGAAGAATCAAGCTGACCAAAGCAAATAATTAAATAAATAAATACACCTGCAAGAATGTGTCATAGCCTCATGAATTAGAGTGGAACAAGTAAAAGGAATTAGGAACATTTACAATGAGCAGGAAGGAAGACATAGCACACCATATTTAAAAGCTCAACCCCCAGAAGAGTGTGTTGGGAAAAAAAGAACCTATAAGAGGCCACATTCACACTAACAGAATTAGTAAGGTTCAGGTTGTCGTGAAGTGTGAGTATTACAATCACAGCGCTCCAGAAGGAATAAACTGTAGCTACGAAGTTTTCAGCAGCTCCAAGTTCCCCACTTTCCATGAGTCAAAAAAAATATTGATTTCCTACAGTAGTAGGATCAGGAATCGGGACGTAAGAAGTTACTTTCCACAAAGCTAAGAAGTGACAGGGTCTGGAGACACCTGAGACAGCTGTCATGCTACCTTAGCCAACAGGAACAAGAGCAGTGCTGTTTTGTGTCAGTACTTGCCGGTACTCAGTATTGGCAATTTGGCAGCTTCAGACATGGGATTAGCTGGGGTGGCGGGGGCAGGTGGGGAGCCAGATTCGTACCAGCTCATCTTTTTTTTTCAAAAAAGGCACTGAACAAGAATATTGATGAGAGTCAGGGACTGGCGTGGAATGTGTGTGGGGGGCGGGGGCGGAATGAGGGAGGAGATGCTATGGAAGGGAGACCAAGAAAGGGGTTTGTATTGGAGATACAGATGGGGGAGGCTAGCCCATCATGGGAGGATGGCAAATGTGGATCAGCATGAAGTGGGGGAAGGGATGGAAAAGGAATGATTGAGGTTACAGAGGAACCTCTATAATAGCGCAAGCCCTTCATCTTGGAACAGTGTAATTCCAAGTTCGCATTGTTTGTCTTCTCAAAACCACCACATACAGGAGAAAACAAGAAAAAAAGAACATTGCCGTAGTTACTTGCCTTTTTTAAAAATTGGCAGCTTCCCTCATTTTTCCTCTTTCCGAAACGTGTCTCTCCTCAGCCCCTCCTCAACTGCTGTCACCACCTCCTCTGCCTCCCTGGGGATTCCACATGGCTCTGTCCATCAAAGGCTGCCTAAATTACCTCAGATTAGTCATCGCAGAATCACCCGCTAACTGGAAAGAGCACTTGTAGCTGCCTGCCCACAACCCAGTTCAATGGGCTTGACATCTCACAGGACACTAAAGAGCCCCTAAAAAAACCCTGCTACCTCAGAGCTTGGTTTAGAGAAGTCAACATTATTTTTTTCAACTAAATGGTACTAAGTGAAGGTACCAAGGGCATGTCTATACTTATCCGAAGGTCGGCCTTCTGGAGCTCGATCTTCCAGGGTTCGATTTAGCATGCCTAGTAGAAACACACTAAATCGAATTGTGAGGACAGCCACATTGACTCTGGTACTCCTTGCAAGGAGTAAGGGAAGTCAAAGGGAAAGTTTGTCCTTCAGCCTCTCACAGTAGGGGTGTGCCGGAAGTTCAACTTATGATACATTGACTTCACCTATGTAATTCTCATAGATGGAGTTATGTATTTTAGGCTGAATTTCTTTTGTAGAGTAGACCTGCCCGAAATTCATTGTAGGTAGGAAACATTCCATTAGTTTCATGCTTTTATTTTGTAACTGCTTCATCACGAAAAGGAATGTTACGCTTTTCTTACAAATGGTCTAAAACCAGTGACATTAGCCATTAATTTAAGATAATCATCTCCAGCAGGAGACTTTCAGGAGGAGACACAAAACTATTTGCTATCTTGTAGGACTAAGTTCCACACTTGGAATCATATTTACATCAGATATGGAAGTCAATGAGCTTCAGTAAGAATTACACAGGGCAAAATGGGCTTTAATTATTAGATCATGGGATCACCTTCAGTTTCAAGGTCGGATTTTTCTATTTAGATGTGTTTTACATTTTAATAATATTTCTTCTTTTCTTGCAGACCCCTGTGTCATCACACAAGAGGATATGAGATCACACAACATAGAGCTAAAGTGGGTTTCAACTCAGAAACTGTACGTGTCACATGGAGAGTTTGTAGAGTTTAAATGTAGATCCAATTTCTCTCCAAAATCTTCAGATAATTATAGAGTGCAGTGCACTGCTGGCCAAATATCTTATCCCCAATGCTCTTAGAAAAGCGTGGCTGAAGGCGTGTTTACCATGTATAAATTAAAAATGCACTTTGTTATTCTGCCTATTAGTTGTTTCTCTGAAATGAATTCCCAGGGTTTTATCATTCAGACAAAAATTACCACCATATGGCAATCACTCCAGGAAAGGTATAACAATTAATTTATTTTAACTAATGCTTCAGCAACACTTATGGGCGTGCAACTTTTTAGGAATAATGCTTCCAGAAATAATCACAGACAAGATGATGACGGGCATAAGTAATCCTCAAATAAATGAAAGAAAAGAATATAAAACTTTAGCAGCCTCTTAGCAAAGAAAACAAAATTGGGGTTTCTGCTCTTTTTGCTTGTTTATAATGTCTAATGGCAAACTAAAAAGAGGGAGGTTTTTCCTTCTTGCATATTGCGCTAGAAAGTGAGACCTTGTTTTGGGTATGTCTACACTTCACCAGAAATCGACCCAGCAGGGATCAATCCACCAGGTGTTGATTACTTGCATCATTGAAGATGCAAGAAATCAGTCTCCAAATGCACTTCCATCAAAGAGGGTACTCCTGTGAAATGAGAAGAGTATCCAGGGGTGACGGAAGAACAGTCCATGTTGACCTTACTGTATGGAAGACACTGCAGTAGGTATGTCAAGTCCAGCTACACAATTGCATAGCTGAACTAGACCAGTGGGAAAGATAAGTGTAGACAAGGCCCTAGACTGGAAAAAAAAGACAACTGGAGAATGAATGCCATTGTGACATCACTGAAATTAAGTACAAATTAAGGAATTGAGATGGGATGTGATTGTTGATCAGAGTGTAAAACTGTTTTGTTTTTGTTAACTGTTTAATATTTCAATTACCGGGATTTTGAATGAAAGGTCATCTCATGCCTCTACAATTAAGTGTATTAGAGTGTACTCTAAACATGCTCTGATTCCTCACAGTGATTCTCCAGTAAAATTAGGGAGGCCCAATGTAGGGTGCGAGAAGATTTTGTAAAGGTCTCCTGAGAGCAGGTCGACCCCTCTGTGAACCTTAGCAGCATCCTATACAGAAGCATGCTGCCAATCCTTCAAGGCTACCAAAAGTAGGCTGTGCAAGGTGAAAAGCTGCAAAACAACTCCTCCTGCCCCACAACACCTGCGAAACAAGCCGTGCTTGCCAAGACTCCAAGGCTACGCTGGCAATAGGCCAGTAGAGATAGTGATAAGGAATGCATAGGCAATTTTAGGCAATCTTATGTTAATGAGCTCAGCTTTATCAGCTCGTGTTAGGAGGCCTGTTACAGAGCCTCTCCCCGAGTGAAGCTCTGACGTGTCGGGTCTTCCCCCACTGGTGACTGCGGCGTCTCCGGGGCTTCCGTCGTGGGTGTCACATGCTTTCAATAAACCAAATATAGCACTCGCCTTCTGAGTGCAGCCTCGTCTCTGGGGAACCCGAGCCTGGTTGGCTACAATCACATGCCTGATATTTCTAAGGTAGAAAAAAAACAAAAACAATTGAAAAGCTTTGTAAGCAAGAAGCATCCTGTCAGGACTTTTTGCTACTATAAAGAACCAAAGCAGACATAAGTATCACCTCTAAAGAACATGTTTTCTGTCCTGTCATACATTCACTGGAATCTTCTAAACCCTACTTAGCTTTCACCAGCGATTGCCCTGATTTCTCAGGAGTAGTGATGACCTCTCTGAAGTGGACCCTGACCCTAATTCTGTCAAACTTCTGTTGCTTGGGGCAGATTCTCCTTTCACCAGAAGTAAATAAAACCTGTCCTTACTCCCACTGGCCCATCCACTACAGACTGCATAGCTATATATGCCAAACGTGGCAAGTAAGCAGACAAACAAACCTTACATGTGAGAAATCATCAACTGGAAGTCCAAATGACTAGAGTATCCTTCCTGTCAAATATACATTGAATTTGCATCCTTATCTCTTTCCATTCAAGAAACACAAACATCTGTCATACCTATACTGTGGTGCCTATTGGCTCAGAAAGTTGGTTCTTCTCACTAAGAGTAGAACTTTGACAAACAGTGACGACATCATGTAGATGTTGCTAAAGTTGTGCCGCACTCTCAGGATATTTTGTGTTCTGAAAGCCCCAGGTCAAATTATAAATGATAATCTCAACCTCCATTTTTAGAAAAATGAATTTTAGTTCTTATGGGGCAGTAAAAACATAACCTGTGTGTTTCTGAAAGAATCAAAATCTGAAAGGCTAACACAAAAGAATCCCACGCTATCCTTGTAAAATCATGATTTTAAGCCAAATTTCATGAACTCAGTGTTTGAGGTGGGTAATCTACTAAAGGATGTTCTCACAAATATATTACCAAGAAATAGAAGGCCCAGTTTTAGTTTTTACCTAGAAATACAATGTATTATTTTCAAATGACATAATTGTGGCTGCTATTGTTCCATATTGTATTTCATATGGGAATAAATTTTAATCTCATGAATGTATATGTTCATTTTTTATGGCTTTTTATGAGGAAAGCCAGAGCCAAAGAAGATAAGAAGATGAAAATTAGCGTAGTTTCATTGACCACGTCAATTTACATTTACCTCTCATCAAGACCACTGTCTGGATCCAAAATATCCGAATTCCGAGAAGCAGGATCAGAGATTTGGTTGGACCCTTTGACAAGATCAAGCCAGCTGGAGAGTATAAACTTTGATCCAGATCTGAATGTTCATGGAGTCTGAATCTGAGTGGTTTGGCTTGAGCTAATATCTACCAAGAAAAAAAAGTTACAGGACGTACAGCAAACTCACAACACACCTGTGTGTAGTATCGGTTGTGCCTCCCATGTCTGGCACCCTCAGGTCCTGACGTGTCCCAAACCAGCATATTTGCTACATCAGGGTGATGTCTACACTTGGGGAAAAACTTTTAAATGGCCATTCTAATGGCCAAATCAGAGAATACTAATGAGGCACTGAAATGAATATTCATCACCTTAGCAGCACGCTGGCGACCGCGACACTTTCGCTCGGGTGCAGCTTGTCTACACGGGGGCCCTTTTCAAATGGACCCTGCAAACACTGAAATCCCCTTATTCCTATCAGCTGTAGATGAGCCATGTGTGAGTGAAACGCAGCACTTCCAAAGTGTTGCGGCCGACAGCATGCTAATCAGGCGCTGAATAGTTGTTTTAGAGACTCATTAGTATTCTCTGATTTGGCCATTAGCATGGCCATTTTGAAGTTTTTCCCAAGTGTAGACAAGGCCCAGGAAAGGTCAATGCTAGCTCTTCTGCAGCAGGAGGCTCAGCTTTAACTGAACAGGGCAAGTGAAGGGTGCTTGAGGGAAGAGACGAGGTGGATGAGGAGCCCTGAAACCAGGGGCTAGGAGCACAACCCCTCAGGAGTGCAACAGGTCCTTTGGCCACTGGGTTGTGCTCCTGGCCTTAGTCCTCAGGCGCATGGCTGAGTTCCTGGCCCCGAGAATTCTGCAGCCCCCTGCTTCTTCCCACGAGAAGCCCCTTCTCCTCCGTCACCCACTCTGAGCTTGAAGGTTACAAATGAGCTATTTGGGGTGCTTCAGAAGTTGTTGAAGGGTGGGCCAATATGTCTTACAAAGTCTAGATATACTGCATCTACCCCTGCTTTATTATTTGTTCCATTTTCTTTCCTGGTACAGAAGTTAAGATGGCTAATCTGTAAGTGGCTGGATTGTCCTTATATCCCTTTATATAAAAGGTAATATGTTGTTCTTTTCCAGTCTTCTTGAATCTCTCCTGTTGTCCATGACTTTTCAAAGGTAATACTCATCTCCTAATAATCAAGAAAATATGGTGGGGGTGGGAAGACTGGAATATGACACATATTTGAAGATAACCCCAAACCCCACCTCTTTTCCCCTATTTTCCAGCCAATGCCTTCCAGTTTGTACTGTAATCCTGGCCTCCAAAGCACTTGCAACCCCTCCAACTAGGAGTCATCTGCAAAATTTGCTTGTGTATTGTCTATGCCATTATGGAAGTCATTGATGAAGATATTGAATAGATTAGTGTATCTGAGCTGGGATGGGCTCTGGGGATGAAGAGCAGAGCCAAGCACAGAAACAGTCAAATTGAGCCAGGCTTGGCCCTGGGTCGGGGGTGGAGGTGGTGGTGGTGGAGAGAGAACATTCTAGTTGAGCTGGGCTGCACCCTGGCGTGCATCACAATCAAGCTGAGCCAGGCCAAGCCTTGTGGTTAGATAGAGAAAAATGAAGCTGAGGCAGGTCAAGCGCAGAAGGTGGGGAGAGAACAATGAAGCTCAGCCAGGGTGGGCCCTGGGGACAGAGAAAGAACAGTCTATCTGAGCTGGGCCAGGATATGCTGCTGCCCTCTTCCTTAGGACTGTGTGGCACTATGTCCATAGGCTATATGGCTGACTTGTCCCGCAGGGGGATGTGGCCCAAACCCTGGAGTCAATAGCTGCCCTCTCAGCTGAGGCTCTGTAGCCTAACGGCAAAGTCCGCAGAGGTGTGGTTTAATAGCTGTAGGTGGTTGGGGCTCCATCTGGGGGTGATGGCCAGGGTAGTGAGACTGAGACTCAGCCTACTCCCTCAGTGCCAGACCAGGGCCCTGGCAGAAAGGACTACACTCCCTCAGCAGGGCCACTACAGAAACATGCTGATTTAGCTTTCAATTCCAGAACACTACCAATGTATCATGTCACTGGGCTGCTTCCTGCCCTGTCTCCCCATGCAGCCACTGGGGCTTTTGTGGTCACTGGGTTCTTCAGCCTGTGCAGTTCAACAGCTATGCTCTGTGTTGGTTCTCTTCGGTTGGCTGGGTATCTGCTTGGGCCCAGGGGGGCCTCATCTCCACAATCTGGGGGTTCTACAGCTCTTCGGCTGGTGCCAACAATGTGTTCGCTGCTTCCAAGAATCCTTCCGTGGTAAGGTTGGCAACTTGTTAATTCTGGAAAAACACAAACACCCTTGCCCGATCCCAAAGTCCACACCCTGCTGAAGTGCAGCCACCACTCACTCCACTCCCCTCCCCATCACCTGCTCTCCCCATCCTTGCCTACATGCTCATTGTTACTGTAAGGCCCCTGCATGCATAGCTATTGTTTGACAGGTGTATTATGCCGTGTTCAGGTTTTATTTGTAACTGGGCACCTGAACTGGCAGGCAAAGAGTCAAAAAGAATATTTAAAAATGACATTTCACAAAGGATTTTATGATTCTTTCATTCCCCTTATCCCAATCTGCTCCAGGGGATTTGTTCACTGAAGATATTATAATATTATGTGAGGAATTAACACCATGCATTATTATAGAGACAACGGGTCCTACACTCTCCTGAAACCCAAATATAAATCCATAGAGCACAGCCACAGAACTGGAGTTGCCCGAATACCTAAATAATTAAATCTGTAGAAGCTCCCACACCTACCACAGATAGACACAAGTATTCATGTGTGCACATGTAGCACACATTAACACATACACAGAAAGACAAGGCGTTTAGAATACAGGTGGACAATGGTGCCAAGAAATTCACGATATACTGGCTTGTCTGCAATTACTGGTAAACAACATTCATTATTTAGAAATAGAACAGTTCTATTTAGAGTTACCGCCTCTTAAAAAACATGTCCTGAAATGATTATACACATACTTTATGTCATCAAGGGGTTTCTAGTCTACAAGCCAGTAAAAGAAATAAGTCTTAGGGTTAGGTTGCGGATTTTATTTACACAGCTCTACGAAAGGCAGCAATACACACACCTCGCTAACACAAAACATGCAATCAGCAGAGCCAACAGCTATTGTGGACCTTAGGGCAATGTGGTGGGGGGGGGCGGCAGAGGAACCCCAGCCCTGTGTCCCTGGAGGAGGCCCAGGCAAAATGGAAGGGTTGGGGGTCAAAGGCAGTCAGCTCTTTATGTCACCCAAACTGTGGCCCTCTTCCAGCAATTTCAAGGAGCTTTGGGGTCTGCACAGTGGCAGAAACCTTTGGCCAGCCCAGCTCTGTGAACTGCCTTCTAGGAGGAGCCCCAGGACAGTCACATCACACCTCACCTCCCTTCCTCAACCTGCTTGCTGGAGAAAAGCACAGCTGCCTCTCCTGACTGAAAGATGCGTTTGATGTGCACTATGCAGGTCAAGGGCCCACTAACCCTGCCTGGGGCATATCAAAAACATCTTGTGATCAGAGAGGCATTCGCCTTCCCCAGCACAGACAGAGCTACTGCAGCAGCAGCCTGGGCCTCTGGGCCCCTTCATATTTTCTGGCCCTCTGGGCAATTGGTAGTTCTGCCTAGTACAAAAGTTACAGGAAAGGTTACATTCCAGTGTGCTCATGTGTCATGCTCTTGCTGTGGGGCTGGATGAAGAACTGCTCCCAAAGACAGACAATGACTAAGGGCTGATTTTTTTTAAGATGACATTTGGACTTAATTAAATAGAATACAGTTCTTTATGATTCCATGTGTTATGATTATAATGCTAATTAAATGCTGGGAGTAGCTAAAATCCATGAGCATTCTACAGATTCTTACCTACTAGCTGGTCTGGTTTCCAATGAACATTTGCATTTGACAGCATTTGAATCATGAGAGCTAATGGAAATATCTTTTGTTGAAGAGATGAAAAGAAAATTTGAACATCAAGGAGTAAAAGCAATGACGTGTGAAAATGGGAAGTGTCAGTCACCACCTTGCTGTGTTGGTCAGTGTGGGCTTTTGTTTGCATTTATTTAATTAGATCAGGCAGAGAAAATACATAAAGAACATCCTGGTCATATGTTTGAGTTGGCTGGTGTGCAAGGAGCCAAAAAACATTCGGGCTACTGTTTTATTACAAGCCTTATAATCAGTCCTAGCAATAATACATTTATGCATGCATCTGATACAGTTCCCCCATATGAAGATTTACAACACTAGGCAGTAGGTCATGACCTCTGTTTTCCCTATGCTTTGAGGCATCCCCCGGTCTGAGCAGTTCAGCTTCTTTGAGTTGTTGCTGCAAGCAACGGATGTAGGGGCACCTTGCTCATTCCCTCCCAATGCTTAAGTCTCATTTGCTTATACAGATAGTTTAACTTTGTTGTTGAAGTGTATGATGAACTATGCATTGTATATAGTTATTCTAACTTCCTATTCACTAACCTAAATTACTCTAACTCTGTATCTATGCAGTTTTTCATAAGCTGTTTACACTTTCTGTAGCTAATGGTTTTTTTGGCTGGTAAACTTTTAAACTTATTTTCCTGGAAATTTCCAGCACACCATGTTGTTTTCATTTCTTGTGGTCATGCTCGGCCTAACCCGTTTAAGCAGAGGAAGCCATATTTCTACACACATGCTTTGTGACTGATCTGCGTGTATGTGGGGCACCAGGCCAATGCTTTAGAAACTAGAATCTAAAGGTTTATGTAGAAATAAAGAAGGGGTCAGAGTTAAAGGAATCAAATTACACAAACCAGTATCAAAGTTCTTGGTGCAGGTTTGTAGCAGAGAGGCAATAATTTGCTGTTTGAAATTCAGCTTCTGTTAGCATAGGTCATCAGTCCTTTCAAGCATCATTTCATAGTAGAGGTCCTCCAGAGGTGACGAGCTGGGTTGACCATAACCAAATAAAGGAAACTTCAGAGGCCTTTTTATATCCTTGGCCATGTGGAGGGAATTCTATTGTTCTTGCTGTGTATGTATGTATGTCCTTTGATGGAGTTTTTCACATCAGAAAGTTGCCTGTCTGGTCATGAGTCAGGCCTGGTCTATGCTAGAAGATTAGTAGACTTTAGGTGATTTAGGTTGAATTTCTAAGGAATCAGTCCATACTACAAGGTCCATTCCATTGGCTTTATGGGCTCCTAAAGCGGACTTTTGTACTCCTGCTTTTCACGAGGGCCAAGGCTATGCAATCCCCTACCTTTCAGAAGGGACATGCTAATGAGCAACTTTGGCAGATACTAATGAGGACCTGTCATGAATATGCAGTGCCTCATTCGCATAATGGTGGCTGCATGCATTTCAAAGTGCCGCTTTCAAAACACATACTGCCCATGTAGAAGGTGGCCTTTTGAAAGGACCCCCCAGACTTCGATAGCCCCTTCTTCCCATTTGGTTTTGGAAAGAAGGGGCTTCTGAAGTCCAGGGGTCCTTTTGAAAGGCCACTGTCTACACAGGTGGTGTGCGTTTCAAAAGTCACTCTTTCAAAACACATGCAGACACCATTATGCTAATGAGTTGCTGCATATTCATGGTAGTACCTCATTAGCATCTGCTGAAGTGGCTCATGAGCACGCCCCCTCTAAAAGGTGGGGGCTAGTGTAGCCATGGCTGAGAAGTAACACCAAATTTAACCTGGCATGGTCAACGTTAGGGTAGTGCAGGTGGAATGAAACTTGACATACTTGGCCTCCTAGATGTGTCCCGCAGTGTCCCATGGGACCATTCTGGCCACAAGTTTCAGCTCTGTTGGTCTCCAGGGCCGTTTCTACACAAACAGTACAAAATATGCTAATGAGGCATGGATGCAAATTCCCTGTGCCTCATTAGCATAAGCTCATGTGATTTGGAGTCCAGAAGATGTTCCTCTGGACTCCAAAATGCCATTTAGAAGTGTGGCCCCCGGGGGGGGGGTAGGGTCTTCCAAAAGGAAGTCCTTCTTCCAGAGGCCCCTTCTTCCTGAAAATTTTTGCTTCTGGACGCGGCTACATGGGGGTCCTTTTTGAAAGGACCCTGCACATTTTGAAATCACCTTATTCCATTCCACTCATTTCAGTGCCTCATGAGTAATCTTCAAAATGGCCAAGGGTGGCCACAGCTGATGTGTATCACAGAGCGCCTGGTGCTGTGTGCTTTTTGGCCTTGTTACTTATCAACCCTATCTCTTGCTGTATTGCTGTCAGCAGAATCTACCTAGCTCATTCGGTACTGCAGGAACAGCAGGCTGTTCAAAAGAAGAAAAGAGAACTGGAAGCATGTTACCTCCAGGAGAAGAAAACCAATTCAGGTCTCTCCAATTCCAGTGGAGTTAAGCAACCGCTCTCAGCCTCTGCACAGGCGATATGGTGGAGACAGCTGGGGAAGATACCTCACAGGGAATGGATCAAAGAAGACCCCAAAAATTGTAAGACATGGGATGTACAGTCCTAGAGATACGTGTTCTATGACCACCACCCCAAGAGAAGAAGATGGGTGGTGGTGGTCGGGGACTCCCTCCTCAGAGGGACAGAGTCATCCATCTGCTGTCCAGACCTAGCATCCCGGTAAGTTTGTTGCTTGCCAGGATCTAGAATCGGGATGTTACAGAATCTCTTCCAAAAAATTTATCAAACCTAAAGACTATTACCCCTTCCTACTTTTCCACGTAGGAACTAATGACACAACCAAGAGCGACTTTGAGGAGATCACTGCGGATTACGTAAACCTAGAAAGAAAGATCAAGGAATATGGAGCACAAGAGGTGTTCTCGCCATCCTCCCTGTAGAAGGAAAGGGTACAGATAGGGATCGTCAAATCACCGAGGTAAATGTGTGGGTGCTTACTCACAGAGTAGTATTTGGTTTCTTCAAACATGGGATTCTGTTTCATGAACAAAGACTGCTAGGAAGAGATGGGATCCACCAAACAAAGAGAGGAAAGAACATTTTTGTGGGCAGGCTTGAAAAGCTAGAGAGAAGGGCTTTAAAGTAGGCTCGTCAGGGTACGGTGTCCCAAGTCCTGAGGTAAGTAGGGAAGGAGTAAGGAACAGCAAAGTAGGAACCTGGGAAACAAACAGAGAGAATGACAGGCTCTGTCACAGTCAAAGTAGTATGAGGTGGTTGGCATAATGGGAACTTGGTGTGATGACTTGCATAACTGGAGCAGGGTCATGCAAGAGTATAAACGGTTTAGTAAGGACAGGCAGGGGAGAAAAGGAGGAGGAGTTATACTCTGTGCGAGGGAGCAGTATGGTTGCTCAGGGCTCCAGTATAAGGAGGAAGAAAAGCCAGTTGAGTGTCTTTGGGTTAAGCTTAGAGGCTGAAGCAACAGTGGTGATGTTGTAGTTGGTGTCTGCTATAGACCACCAGATCAGGGAGATGAGGTAGCTGCGGATTACTTCAGACAGCTACAAGAAGCTTCCAGACCACAGGCCCTGGTTCTCATGGGAGACTTTAATCATCCAGACATTTGTTGGGAGACCAATACAGCAGCACTCAGACAATCCAGGAAGGTTTTGGAGAATGGTGGGGATAACTTCTCGGTACAAGTACTGTTGGAACGACCACGGGCTGTGCACAACTTGACCTGCTGCTGACCAACAGGGAAGAACTAGTAGGCGAAATAGAAGTCGGTGGTAACCTAGGCTACAGCGATCATGAGATGGTAGATTTCAGGATCCTGACAAAAGGAAGAAGGGTGAAGAGTGAAACACAGACCCTTGATTTCAAAAGAGCAGAGTTCGACTGCCTGAGAGAACTGATGGGCAGGATCCCTTGGGAAATGAGTTGAAGGGGAAAAAGAGTTCAGGAGAACTGGCGGTATTTTACAGAAGTCTTACTGAAGGTACAGGAACAAAACTTCCTGCTGCATAGTAAGAAATGCAAATATGGGAGGCAACCAGTGTGATTTAACAGGGAAATCCTTGGCCAGCTTAAACTCAAAAAGGATGTGCATAAGAAATGAAAAGGTGGACAGTTGACAGTTAAGGAGGAGTACAAATATATGTCTGGAGAATACCAGGCAGTAATCAGGAAAGCTAAAGCACAGCTGGAACTGCAGTTGCCAAGGGATGTGAAGGATAACAAGAAGGGTTTCTACAGGCGTGTTAACAATAAAAGGGTTGCCAGGGAAGGTGTGGGGCTGTTACTGGATGAGAGAGGTAACCTACTGACAGCTGATGTAAGAAAAGCTGAAGTACTCAATGCTTTTTTTGCCTCAGGCTTCACGGACAAGGACAGCTCCCGCACTACAGTGCTAGACACTGCAGTTGGGAAGGTGGTGGGCAGTCCTCAGTGGGGAAGGAATGAGTTAAGAACTACCTAGAAAAACCAGACATACACAAATCCATGGATCTGGATTTAATACACCTAAGGGTACCAAGGGAATTGGCAGACATCTTTGCCGAGCCTTTTGCCATTGTCTTTGAAGACTCTTGAAGATTGGGAGAGATCTTTGATGATAGGAAAAAGGCAAATGTGGTGTCCATCTTTAAAAAGGAAAGAAGAACAATCCAGGGAATGATAGACCAGTCAGCCTTACCTCAGTCCCTGGGAAAAATAATGGAGAGGATCCTCAAATAATCCCTTTTGGAGCACTTAGAAGAGGGGAAAGTGATCAAAAGTAGTCAACATGGCTTCACCAAGGGCAAGTGGTGCCTGACCAAACTGATTAGCTTCTATAATGAGGTAACAGGCTGTGTGGACATGGAGGAGTCCATGGATGTGAAATACCTTGACTTCAGCTTAGCTTCTGAGACTGTCTTCCACAACATTCTTGCCCATATGTTAAGAAAGTATGGATTGAATACGTGGACTGTAAGTTGGATAGAAAGCTGGCTTGACTGTCAGGACCAACAGGGAGTGGTGAAGGTCTCCATATCAGGATGGCGGTCGGTTTGAAGTGGAGTGCCCCAAGGTTTGGTGTTGTTCAACATCTTTATTAATGACTTGGATGAAGGACCGTATTGCACCATCAGCAAGCTGCATATGATATTAAGCTAAAGGGTGAGGTAGATACATTGGAGGAGAGAGATAGGATCCAGAGAGACCTAGATAAATTGGAGGAATGGGCCAAAATAAATCTGAAGTGGTTCAGCAAGGAGAAGTGTAGAGTCCTGCACTTGGGAAGGAAGAATCCCAAGCATTGCTATAGGCTGGGGACTGACTACCTCAACAGCAGAATCTAGAAAAGGACCAGAAAGGGACCTAGGGATTATGGTGGATGAAAGGCTGGATATGAGTAAACAGTGTTTCCTTGAAGCCAAGAAGGCTAATGACATATTGGGGTGCATTAGAAGGAGCATTTTGAGCAGATCCAAAGATGTGGTTGTTACCTTCTATTCGGCAATGGTGAGGCCACATCTGGAGTATTGTGTCCAGTTTTGGGGCCCCCAGTATAGAAACAATGTGGAGGTGCTGTATCAGGTTCAGCGGAGGGCAATGCAAATGATTAAGGCACTGGAGCTTATTTAGTTTGAAGAAGAGAAGACTGAGGGGTGGTTTAATAGCAGCCTTCAACTTCCTGAAGGGGAGCTCTAAGGAGGATGGAGAGAAACTGTTCTCAGTGGTGACAGATGGCAGAACAAGGAGCAGTGGTATGAAGTTGTAGAATGAGAGAAGTAAGTTAGATATTAGAAGAACTACATCTATAAAATCACAGGAAAAAACAACCAACCAACCAAGCAAAAACAAATGAAAACAAAATGACAACAACAAAAATACACCAAACACAACTGAGAACATTGTGAAACATCCAGCGACAAGCATATGTTTCCTGTGTACTTTCAGTAAACTCAGTTCTTTTACAATGTTTCCCCTGGAAAAGCTGAAACAGGAGAGCTTGAGAAAGACATGTGGCAAAATACCCCATTGCCCAGCATGTCCCACACCCTCCCCCATGGGCCTCTCCTTCCTCTCTTTGTCCCTACCTGACCCCTGGTCCCCACCATGACCTGCCTAGCTAGGGTACCTGAGGCAGTGGATGGCAGTGGCCTCACCATGGCCTCCCTTTCCACACTTTCACCTCACAGTGCTCTGCTATATCCTTGGGCTCACCTCTCAGATGCCCACAGAGAAGTGGGGCTCAGCAAGCTGGGAGGCTGAAGCCAAGCTCCACATGGGGAGTGCTGTGGGTGGCGGGGAGGTGACCCACAGTGGCTGCTGCTTCCACCTCGCCAAGGTAATCCCCAATTCTGGTGGGGGGAAATCTTCAGGCCAAGCAGGGGGTGGCCTGTTTGGGCTGAGTGGGCTGTGGGGAAATCTCGGGCCTACTGAAGGCTGGGGGCATGAACTGGAGGTGGCTGGAGGGAAAGCAGTGGGGCAAGAATAGCTTGGGCCCAGTGGAGGGTGGAGTGTTTGGGCTAAGGTACTGGGGGACCTTTGGGAAAAGCATGGGTGGGATGGAGAGTCCTTGAGATGAGCAGGGGGTGGGATGTATGGGACAAGTGGGAGGGCTTTCAGGCTGAGTGGGGTGGTGTGTGGGCTGAGGGGATGTGTGTTTGGGCCAAGAAGGGGACTATGGTTGGGCTGGAGTGGGATGGTGGGGCCTTGCAGAACGGGCTGTAGGGTTCTGTCTGGGTAAGGGTATCCAGGGGTTCTTGGGCTGAGAGGAGGGTGGAATGTTCAGGCTGAGTGTGGGGAGGGATGTCCAGGCCTAGTAGGGGTGGGGTGGGAGGAACAAACTGGGGGTTGCTGGAGGGAAAGTGGGAGGGCAGGGTCAGCTGGAGATCAGGGGTTTGGGGTAGAAGGTTAGAGATCCCTGGGGTGGAGTCCATGTTGTATAAATCCTCTGCTCAGTCCCATAAAAATCATATATACTGTAACTTTCAGTCATCACTGGTTTTAAATCCTGTAATTTTGTTGCAGCTGCTCGGTCTACATTAAGTATAAAAGTTAGTAAGTAATTGTTTTCAGACACCATGAATCTGCAAGAACTCCTGGTTGTTTCTTTGGAAAAGAAATTGCTTTCTCTGAAGTGAACTACGGCTAGTGTGAATGTGAGTGTGTGTGTGCTATTGATTCAGACCCTGTTTGGATGACCATCTGCCAGCAGCACTTTGAGGGCCAGAGAACAGGAGGAGCTGACCTTGCAAAAGAACCCACTCAAGAAAGAGAAATGAGACCAAAGTCCCATCTGCTGTTCGCTGATGACTCATTCTCACACAGAGTCCTGAGACAGTGGAGGAAGACAAAAGCTATGGACTGAAACATTTAAAAAAATGGATGCAAACCTACAAAGCCATCTTAACTTCAGGATGATGGTGATAATATGCCCCCCTTAAAAAAAAAAGAACAAGCAGACAGTGGTAAATGAAATATACAAACATTTAATTTTTAAGAGGAAAACTAATTAGTATGAATTTAAACTTTAATCAGAGCAGTCAATATTGGCCGTACAACTGTGCTGGATGGCAATTGCTTTTTCATATGTAGTTCAATCTGAGTTTGAACCTATTTGTCCACCTGTCGTTACTGTTCAAAATTTAGTTAAAATATCATTGTGAAGAAAGATAAAAAAATGATTACATGTATCAGTCAATCAATGCTAAAACACTGGCAAAGGACATCAGGTCTGAACATGACGGATAATGGTCAATGGGTTTTGATCTTGAGATCTGGGTTAAAATTATGCTTCTTTCCTTGAAGAACCTGTTAGAGAGAAAACTATTACTAGAAAATTATTTTACTACATGTCCAGTTTTGAAAGAATATTACATACAAAACCCTTAAGAGTCTCTCAAAGAAACAGGATATTGATTTCAAGACTATTGCATAAAATTCTATCTGGATTATTTTAGCCTTTTTTGGAAAGTAGATGAAAATAAAGTTAATCAAAAGTGAGTGCAGTTACCATTGATGGGAAAGGTCAGTTTTGGATAGCGTACCATTGTATTATACATGCAGATATGAGTCTAGATATATGTTGGGATGAAAGAGGGAATCCCTTGACCTCTTGGTGACAGATAAAAAGAACCTTTGGGATCCCCTAAGCAATCCCGTTCTGTCTGTGTAGAAGGATGTTGTCATTTTGACATCTAATGTGTGTAATTTGGTTTCTGTATGAGAGGCATGAGGTTTAGGATCAAAGGTCGGGAGGCCTATGGGTTCACTGATGTGAAATTGGGGGAACACACTTTGGGAAGAAAGGAAGTGTGGAGTCATAGAACTACTTTGTGTTTAGGGAAAATTGTATCTGGTGGAGAGTCAGTCAAAGCAGCTATCTTGCTTACTCTATGAGCTGATGTTATAGCAACTAGAAACAGGGTTTTCATTGTTAACTAGGCTAGTGAACATGCGGCCATTGACTCAAATGGTGGTTCCATCAGGGTATAAAGGACAAGTTCCGAGTCCCAAGTAGGAAATATGGATTTACATGGAGGAATAAAGTTTTGTCGGCCTTTCCAAAACCTCTTTACAATTGGGTGGGTGAACACCGAGAAGCCTTCTAAAGGTGGGTGGAAGGCTGTTATTGCAGAAAGGTGGATTTGTAGTCAGGAAAGTGACAGGTAAGTATCCTTTAGGGGAAGAATATAGTCCAGAATCATGTCCAATGGGGATTTTGTAGGTTGCATGCCCCTTTCAGAACACCAGACTGAAAAGTGGTTCCTCTTGGAAAGTTTGGTCTTGCAGGTTGTTTCTCGTCTGCTCTATAACAGAACATCTCACACTTGTTGGGAGTACTCGTGCATCATCTGGGAACTACACAGAAACCAGGCCATCAGATGGCAGGTATGTGGTTTGGGGTGGAGCGTCAAATCCCCGTTCTGAGATAGTAGGTCTAGAGGGCTGGTAAGGAGGAGGAAGAGATAGGTGATAGACTAAGTGAAACGAGATCTGCCTGTGCCAAGCCAGAGCTATGAGGATGATTCATGCTGAATCTATCGAAAATTCACCTGCTCTTGAACAATATTAACTGCATTTGGATTTTGTGGCATTGCAAAGAGATCGATAGCTGGGTGACCCCATGTCTTAAAGAGGTGTCGGGTCATGTCGTGATGGAGCTCCCATTCCTGGTCTAGGGAGAAGTGATGATTGAGGGAGTTTGCAAGTGTATTTTTTGTGCCTGGCAGATATGATGCCATAAGGACAATGTTGTGCACAATACACCACATCCATAATTGTATGGCCTCTGCACAAAGCAATTGTGATCCAGTTTATCTCTGACAATTGATATAAAATATCATTGTGGGATTGTCCATAAGGACTTGGATGGTTTTGTTTTGAATATGCAGGATAAAATATTTGCAAGCATTGAAGACCACATGTAGTCTGAGGAGATTGATATGTAGCCTCTGTTCATCCTTGATCCATCGACCTTGAACATGGTACTGCTGGCAATGAACTCCCCATCTGAGAAGCAACACATCTGATGTAATTGGTTGGGCTGGTTCAGCAGGATGAAATGGGACCCCCCACTAGAATGTTTTGTTCTTTGGTCCACTAGCATAAAAGATGTGACCGCCTTCAGAGGTATTGTCAGCTGCCTGTGTATGTGATGTCTGGCAGGGTGTGTACTGATGCCAGCCAATGTTGGAAGCACTGGAAATGTAGCTGAGCATTGGGGACAACATATGTAGTGGCCACCATATAGCCAAGGAGGCAAAGATGTGTAAGAACAGGACCTGTAGGGCTGATGGTGAGCTGTGATATAAGGCTTCTTATAACCTCATAACTTTGAAACGAAGGTAAACATGTGATGTTTTGGCATAAAGTCATGCTCCTATGAAATTTATGACTGTGGAAGGTTCTAGGGTTGATTTGGCACTTTGGTGAGGAAACCTAGAGATCGTAGAAGCAATCTTGTAGACTGTACCATGGCTCTTGTGGTTTCTTGTGAAGGACCAGGAATGAGACAGTCATCGAAACACAGAAATACAGTGACACCTTGCTGTCTGAGGTGTGCAGTTGCTGGTGCAAGGATTTTGGTGAATACCCTGGGGGCAGTTGAAAGCCTGAAGGGAAGGACTCTGTACTGATAATGGTATGAAATAAGGATGAAGTGCAAGAAAAGCCTATCAAAAGGTTGAATGGTGACATGGAAATATGCATCTTGAAGGTTAAGGGCCACGAACCAGTCACCCTCATCGAGTGCAGTGAGTATGGAAGCTATTGTGGTCATCTTGAAATGCCGTTTGCAAATATAGCAAACCACCTTAGATCTAAGGATGGGTCTCCAAATACCTGTTTTCTTTTCCGTTAGGAAGTGGTTTGAATAAAATCATCACCCCTGATGTTGTTCTGAAATGTCTTCTATGGCCCCAACTTGAATGAGCCCTTCAAGACGCAGTAAGTTGGTATGGGTAGGGTCCCTGAGAAGGGATGGGGAAGAAGAGGATGTTGGAGGGATAGAGAGTATCAACATCAGAAACAACCATTTCCAGGGCTCCTGCTCTTTAGTCATGTCAATGCTCTTCCTACTTCCTCCTTCAAAATATCAGTCCCGCTCTTGATGCTTAGCAGTTACATCTCTTTCAGTTCTTCGGACAGTACGGAGAATGAGATTGAGTCTATAAAGCTTTGAGTCTATGAAGACTCGAAAAAGATTCTGGAGGAGATACCGAAGAGAGATGTGTTGATCATCAGAGAAGATTGGAACAAAAAGGTTGGAACAGATAACAAAGGTTGGGAGAGAATCATGGACCACTTTGGATATGGAGAAAGTAACGAACAATGTGAGAAACTACTAAAGCTCATTACGGAGCACAAGATGGTGATCTGCAACACAAAATTCCAACAAAAGGACTGTGGGAAGTGGAGACTGGAGATGGTGATTGAAAGACAGGAAATCCAAGCGTGTGATAGATATGATCTTGATAAGAAGATGGATAACATCAGTATAGCAGTGCTCAACTTACCGAGGAACAGATAGGGACTCGGACCACAGCCTAGTGATTGCAAACATCAAGGTGAAATGAAAGAGAAAGTGTAAGACACAGTTTAAGAAAAGAAGAGACATGGATAGGCTGGATAAGGAAGAAGTAGGGAATGCATACAGAGCTGTGCTTGAAGAGAAGATCAGGAATGTGGGCACTGAGAAAGACCTAGATAAGAGATAGAGAGTAGAGGGATAGTATATCCCTGGGCAATGATATCTAAGAAACATTTTCTGTGGCTATGAACACCCACTGGTGGTTAAAGGGGTGTAAGTGATGATGATGGCATATTTGGGAAATCTGGTGCACTAGAGGGTGCGTGATGTTCGATGAGCCCTCAACCAAAACTTCATACCTGCTGCTTGGAGGCAGGTTGTGCCGCTGCATGGCTATTCGTGGCCCTGCACCTCTGATTCTATGACCTGCTAGTGTTATGTTGATATGACCTGTAGGATTGTCTATTGATCTTTATATTTTTAATTTTTAATATTTAATAATTTTTAATGGGGCATATTTGCTGTTGCAGAATGGGGGAGTGTACTTCCCCAAAGAGCATAAAGTAGTGAGTGCATCTTTGCTTGTGTGCGAGATCTCATTGGTATTTGTTGCAAAGAGACTGCTCTTATAAAATGATAAATCTACTTTGCCTGGAGTGCTTTTGGGACATCTGCTGCTTGCAGCCATGAGGCCTTCTCATGTAAATGGCTGTAGCTACAGCTCTAGCTGCCCTGTCTGCTGAGTTTAGAACCTTCTGCAATGCTGTTTTAGATGCAGTGTAAACTTCTTGAACTATAGACAAGGATGGGTTTCTTGTTTCAGGAAGATGATGAATTAGTGAACTGAGTTTGGAATAATTGTCATAATCATGTTTAGCTCGAAGCGCTGTGTAATTAGCTATGAACAATTGAAGTTTCAAACATGAATACATCTTTCAACCAAATATCTCTAAGGCCGTTTCTACACATGCCACTTTCTCCAAAAGTGGCATGCTAACAAATGGCCCAAAATGTGCTAATGAGGCACGGATGTAAATTCCCTGCCCCTCATTAGCATAAGATCATATGATTTGGAGTCTGAAAGAAGCTCTTCCTGACTCCAAAACAGTGTGTAGAAGCGTGGCCCCTGGGGAGTCTTCCAGAAGGAAGTCCTCCTTCCGGAGGTCCCTTCTTCCTGAAAATTTTTGGGAAGAAAGGGCCTCTGGAAGGAGGACTTCCTTCTAGAAGATCCCGCCCCCCCCGAGGGGCCATGCTTCTACATGCTGTTTTGGAATCTGGAAGAGCTTCTTCTGGACTCCGAATCATGTGACCTTATGCTAATGAGGTGCGAGGAATTTACATCCATGCCCCATTACCTTATTTTGCGCCATTTATTAGCATGCCACTTTCTACATGTGTAGAAATGGCCTAAGTGTTTATGCTCTTTATCAGAAAGCACTGGAAGCAGGCACCCTCCAGGAGAAGAAAGCCAACTCAGGTATCCCCACTTTCAGTGACCACATTCAGGTTGTCTGCATAGGCACTATGGTGGAAATTGCTGTGGCAATGACCTCTTGGGGAAGGGATCAGAAGAAGATCTCATTGAGTGAAAGGCAAGGGATGCATAGTCCTAGGGATGGGTTTCTATGACCATCACCCGTAAGGGAAGATGATGGGTGGTGGTGGTTGGGGACTCCCTCCTAAGATGACAGTATCCATCTGCTGTCCAGACCTGGAATCTCAGGAAGTGTGCTGCTTACCAGGAGCTAGAATTCAGGATATGACAGAAAGTCTTCAAAGTTGATCAGACATTTGGGTCACATTCTTCACCATGTAGGAACTACTGATATAGCCAAGAATGAGCTTGAGTAGATCACTGCAGACTATAGAGCACTGGGAAGAAAGAGCAAATAATTTGGAGTGCAAATGGTGTTCTTGTCCATCTTTCAAGTTGGAGGAAAAGGTCCAGGTTGAATAGTTGAATTATGGAAGTAAATGTGTGGTTTTGCAAGTAGTGTTGGAGGCTTTAGTTTCTTCAACTCTGCTATTCTGTTCCAGGCACAAGGATTGCTGGGAAGAGATGGGATCCACTTAAGAAAGAGAGGAAAGATCATCCTTGCTGTCAGGCTTACAAATCTAGTGAGGAGGGCTTTAAACTAGGTTTCTTGGGGAAGGGTGATCAAAGCCCTGTGGTAAGTGGGGAAGTTGCATATCAGGACCGCCTCTACACGTGCACGCTACTTCGAGGTAGTGGCATGAACTTCGAAATAGTGCCCGTCATGGCTACACGTGTTGGGCGCTATTTCGAAGTTAACATCAACGTTAGGTGGTGAGACATCGAAGCCGCTAACCCCATGAGGGGATGGGAATAGCACCCTACTTCGACGTTCAACGTTGAAGTAGGGAACGTGTAGTCGCTGCGCGTCCCGCAACATCGAAATTGTGGGGTCCTCCATGGCGGCCATCAGCTGAGCGGTTGAGAGATGCTCTCTCCAGCCCCTGAGCTCAATGGTGGCCATGTGGAGTGGCACCTTAAAGGTCCCCACCCCATCCCTTCCTGTGCAGGAAGCTGAGAGAGCGTGCAGGCAGCAGCAGTAACACGCGGCTAGCCTGCACGCTCCTCCGCAGCCACCCACACTCCCACATGATGTGATGGCCGCCCAGCAGCCCTCCCAGCGCCCCCAGGGGACCCCCCCCAAGGGGAGCCAGGGTTCCCAGACCAGGAGCCAGGCAGCAAAGCGGCAGCGGGTCCGCTCCTGGACGGAGATCGAGCTTCGGGACCTGCTGGGGCTCTGGAGCGAGGAGGAGGTGCTCCAGGTAATGGGGAGCAAGAGGCGGAACGTGGATGCGTTCGCTCGGCTGGCTGAGGGCCTGGCCGCCTGGGGTCACCTTGCTCACACTCCAGATCATGTACGCAGTAAAGTGAAGGAGCTGCGGCAGGGTTACGCCCGGGCCCGGGATGTGGCCGGCCGATCTGGAGCCGCCTCCATCACTTGCCCCTTTTACAGGGAGCTCAGGGACATCCTGGGCCCCTGGCACACCTCCTCCCCTCCGGCCACTCTTGACACCTTGGCTGAGGAGCCCTAGCAGGCCCTGGAGGCGTAGTCTGCCCCAGAGGCAAGCCCAGCACCCCGGGGGCCCCCCCAGGAGCCCAACCCCAGGGCACCGGAGCAGGAGGAGGAGGAGGAGGGGGACTCCTCCTCCAGTGACGCCGGCCTGCACATCATCCTGCCATCCTGGAGCTCCAGCCAGGCATCCGCCCCCTGGGTGTCCCCCGAGCGTGGGAGTGGACCGTCAGGTATGTACCCCCCCTGGTGCACACCCCTGGGGTTGAGGGGTGGGGGTAATAGATATGACCAGGGCCTTCCACATGCCCAGATGACCATGGCCCCAAGGACAGCAGTGGCATGTCCCTCAGAAAAGTCCATCAACCCCTGCCCCCCCCAGCACGACAGTGCCATGCCCCATCCCCGGGGCTGGGGGGAGCGGAACCTCTAGGGTCCCCTGTGGGGAGGAGGTCGGACACCCAGCAGCAGCAGCAGCAGCATGTGATGGAGTGGGGGGAGTGTAAATGCGAGACTCAGGCTAGATATGAGCAACAAGCTGAATAGCTCCCAGTGGCTAAGGATGATCCTGGGGCTACAACTGGCAGGTTACACCTCTGCCCTGAGCAAAGAGGAGGGAGCAGCCAAGCTGGGTTTGAATTGGGGGCGGCAGTTAGAGGCTAAGGGAAGGGAGAGCTAGAAGGCAGCCAGCCTGAGGAGGGGGAAAGCTACACGCCACAGGGGCACCCCTCGGGGTCTTCTCCCCAGGACAGATTGGAAGGACCGTCTTTGACTGCTGTACTGTCACTTCTGGGAGAAACTGGGCATCTGTTGCCTAAGAAAACTCCTGTCGTACCTGCTGAGTAAGAGTCACTCCTGCCAGAGGACGGGGTGCAGTGCAGGGGGACCCCTGAACCCCATCACAGCAGCATCTCCCAGGGACGGGGATGGGAAGCCTGCAGCAGACGGCTGGGGGGACAAGGGCCACGGCTCGGGGCCCACACTAACAGCTGTCTCCGCTCTTCTTCCCCCCTCCTGTGTTCCGCAGCTGCACCATAGGAAGGACCGGAGAGCGCCGGTGAGGCGTCAGTGGTTCCGGAAAACCCTCCAGGGCCATCACTCCAGGCCAGCCCCTCGGCGGAGGACCGACCGGCCCCACGGCGGGCAAGACGGCGGACCCAGCAGCAGCAGCCGCTGGCGACGGATCCCCAGCTGCTGGCCCTCCACTGCCGGCAGGTGGAGGTCGCTGAGCAGCGGCTGCGGGTGGAGCAATGCTGCCTCCACCTGCAGGAGTGGGCGCTGGCCTGGTGCCAGGAGGCAAGAGAGGGCCTACATGCAGACTTTCAACCGCATTGCGGACTACCTGGCCCCCCATGCCACGCCAGCTGCCTCTGTGCCCGCCCTGCGTGCTCCACCCGCTGCGCCACCTGCTGCTCCAGCCGCAGCACTGTCCGCTGTCACACTGCCACCCGCCACCGAGGGCCATTCTGCCAAGGGGGACCTGGGGCCAGCTGACACTCGCCAGCTGTACCTCCCGGTCCGCCCGGCCCCCAGCCAGCCCCGGACAGGGCTGCGGCCGAGGCGGGGATCCCGGCCGCCCACCCCGAGTGCTGGACTGTAGGGGCGTGGGGCCCAGGACGTGGCCCTCCCCTTTGTATATATTCCCCCCAACTTTTACGTTGTTTTTTTGCTGTAAATAGTTTGTATTTATTTGTGACCCCTGTTTTCCATCGCTGATCCTTACCCCCCCATGTAAATAGTTCTCCCCTTCCTTGTTATCCCTGTTTTTATAATATATACATATATATAAGTTAGAATTTCCATAATTAATAAAAGTTCAAAAGATGTTTGATTTGACAAACAACTGTCTGCTTTTATTTTTACAACAAAAGGTGGGGGGTGTGCTGTTGGGTGCTCTGTGGTGTGGGCGTAGGGGCAGGGAGTGTTGTGGAGGATGGGGGAGGCAGTGAGGGGCCTGCCAGCATTCACCCCGCAGCCTCGTCGAACTGGGCCCTCAGGGCCTCCCGGACCCGGGTCCCTTTGGGGTCCACCTGGTGACTGGGGGCAGCGGGTGGCTGCACATCAGCCCTGCCGGCCTCCACAGCCCAGCACTGAAAGAACGCCTCCCCCTTGCTCTCCACCATGTTGTGTAGGGCGCTGCATGCACCCGCAATCTGGGGGATGTTGTTGGTGCCTGCATCCAGGCGGGTGAGGAGACACCTCCAGTGCCCTTTGACGTGGCCAAATGAGCGCTCCACCACCTAGCGCGCGTGGTTCAGGCGCTGGTTGAAGCGTTCCTGGCCGGGAGACAGATGGCCTGTGTACAGGTGCATGAGCCAGGGCCAGAGGAGGTATGCCGCATCTGCGATGACGCAGAGGAGCATGGTGGCGTCCCCCAGAGGGATCTCCCGCTGGGGGATGTAGGTCCCCACCTCCAGCCGGCGGCACAGGCCCGAGTTCCGGAATACCCGGGTGTCGTGGGTGCTGCCAGGCCAGCCCACATAAATGTCCAGGAAATGGCCCCGGCTGTCCACCAAGGCCTGGAGGACCACTGAGTGGTAACCCTTGTGGTTGATGTAGCGTCCTCCACTGTGTTGCGGGGCGCGGATGGGGATGTGAGTCCCATCCAGAGCCCCGAAGCAACTGGGGAAGCCCAGGGTGGCAAAGCCCGCGATGGCGGCATCCAGGTCTCCAAGCCTCACAAGCCTGTGGAGGAGCATGGTGTTGATGGCACAGATGACCTGCAGGGGAAGCACATGGGAGAGCACCAGTGAGCAGTGAGCAGGGTGTGTGTGGCCCTCCCCTGCCAGGGCCCCCCTCCCCTCCCCTGACCTCCCAGAGCTGCCTCCCCCTCCCCCCATGGGTCCTCTTACCTCCATGAGGACAGCCCTGACGGTGGCCTTGCCGACACCAAACTGCTGGCCCACGGACCGGTAGCTGTCTGGAGCGGCCAGCTTCCAGACAGCGATGCCGACCCATTTCTCCACACTGAGGGCATGCCGCATGGCAGTGTCCTGGTGCCTGAGTGCGGGGGTGAGCCACTGGCATAGTTCCAGAAATGTCTGCCGGCTCATGCGAAAGTTCCCGAGCCAGTGGTCGTCGTCCCACTCTCCGAGCACCAGCCGCTCCCACCAGTCGGTGCTCGTGGGGTAGCTCCACAGCTGTTGGCATATGAGGTGGGGCGGGGGTTGGGGTGCTGCAGGGTTGGAGGTTGCGTCCTCCTCCCCTGCGGGCAGCTCCTCCTCTGTGGCAAGGAGGCGCTCAGCTGCCTCTTGCATGGCATGGAGCAGGGCGAGCACTGCTCCTGCAGGGGCGGCTGGGTGGACCTCTGGCTGCTGCTGCTGCTTCTGCTGCTGCTGGGGGTCCATCATGACTGCGTCGCTCGAGGTGTGCGTGCCTATGGCTCTGCAGACTGCGTGCTGTGCAGGCTGCGTGTGTCTGGGAGGGGCCCTTTAAGGGAGCGGCTAGCTGTTGCCCCGGAAGCACTACTCCGCCCTGTGACCCTGTCTGCAGCTGTGCCTGGCACCCTTATTTCGATGTGTGCTACTTTGGCGTGTAGATGTTCCCTCACAGCGCCTATTTCGATCTGATGCTGCGCAACGTCGACGTTGCCAGCCCTGGAGGACATGTAGATGTTATTAATCGAAATAGCCTATTTTGATGTCAGCTGAGGGGTTGAGAGACGCTCTCTCTCCAGCCCCTGTGGGGCTCTATGGTCACCATGTGCAGCAGCCCTTAGCCCAGGGCTTCTGGCTGCTGCTGCTGCTGCTGCAGCTGGGGATCCATGCTGCATCCACAGGGTCTGCAACTAGTTGTCGGCTCTGTGTATCTTGTGCTGTTTAGTGCAAGTGTGTCTGGGAGGGGCCCTTTAAGGGAGCGGCTTGCTGTTGAGTCCACCCTGTGACCCTGTCTGCAGCTGTTCCTGGCACCCTTATTTTGATGCGTGCTACTTTGACATGTAGACGTTCCCTCGCAGCGCCTATTTCGATGTGGTGCTGCCCAACGTCGACGTTCAACGTCGACGTTGCCAGCCCTGGAGGATGTGTAGACGCTATTCATTGAAATAGCTTATTTCGATGTCGCTACATCAAAATAAGCTATTTCGATGTCACGTGCACGTGTAGACGTAGTCTCAGAGAACTGATGCGTAGGATCTTCTTGGAAGCTCATATGAAGGAAAAGGAGTCCAGGAGAACTGACAGTGTTTTAAAGAAGCTTTATTGATGGCACAGGAGCAAGCCATTGTGATGTGCAGTGAGAAAAAGAAAATATAGTAGGCATCTAGCTTGGCTTACTAGTGAAATCTTTGGTCAGCTTAAACACAAAAAGGAAGCTATGAGAAGTAGAGACTAGAACAAATTACAAAGGAGGAGTACACATGTATCACTCAAGAAAACGGGGCTAATCTGGAAGGTGAAAGCAGAATTGGAACTGAAGCTAACAGGAAATACGAAGGGTAAAGAGGAAGATTTTGACAGGCATGTTAACTATAAGAGGCTGGTCAAGGAGGTTGTGGGCCCTTACAGGATGAGGGAGGCAGCCTAGTGTCAGATGATGTGGGAAAAGCCGAAGAACTCAATTCTTCTTTTGCCTCTGTCTTCATAGACAAGGTTGGCTCCTGCACCACTGCACTAACCAATGCATTATGGGGACGAGGTGGGCAGCGGTTGGTGCGGAAAGAATAAGTTAAGAAATATTTAGAAAAACTAGACATACACAAATCCATGTGTGCAGACTTAAAGCATCCAAGGGGAATTGTCAAATGTCATTTCTGAGCCTTTGGCCATTATCTTTGAAAACTCATGGAGATTGGAAGAGAGATCCCAGATGATTGGAAAAAGGCAAATATAGTGCACATCTTTAAACAAAGGAAAGAAGGACAATCCACGGAACCATAGACCAGTCAGCCCGGAACCATAGACCAGTCAGCCTTGCTTCAGTCTCCAGAAAAGTCATGGGGGGTTATCCTCAAGAAATCCATTTTGAATCACTTGCAAGTGGGGGAAGTGATCAGGAATAGTCAGCATGGATTGACCAAAGCCACGTCATGCCTGACCAATCCAAATGGCTTCTGTGATGAGACAACTGGCTCTGTGGACATGGGAAAGTCAATGGATGAGACGTACCTTGACTTTAGCAAAGCTTTTGATACAATCTCCCACAAAATTCTTGCCCATCAGTTAAGGAACTATAAGTTGGATAAATGAACTGTAAGGTGGATAGAAAGCAGGCTAGATGGTCAGACCCAATGGCTAGTGGTCAATGGCTTGATGTCAGGGTGATGGTTGATTTCAAGAGGATTACCCCAAGGATAGGTTCTAGGGCCAGTACTGTTCAACATCTTTATTAATGACCTGGATGAGAAGATGGATTGTACCCTCAGCAAATTTTCAGATGACACTAAGCTAGGGGGACAGGTGGATATGTTGGAGGGTAGGAATAGGGTCCAGAGTAACCTAGACAAACTGGAGGATTGGAAAAGAAATCTGATGGAGTTCTTCATGGGAAAATGCAGAGTCCTGCACTTGGGATGAAAGCATCCCAAGCATTGTTACAACCAGGAGACTCACTGGCTTAGGAGCAGTGCAGCAGAAAAGGTACTGGGGATTACAGTGGATGAGAAGCAGAATATGAGTTAACTGTGTGCCCTTGCAGCCAAAAAGACTAATGGCATATTTGGATGAATTAGGAGGAGCATTTCCAGCAGATCAAGAGATGTTATTACTCCCCTATATTCAGCACTGGCAATGCCACATCTGCAGTACTGCATTCTGTTCTGAGCCCCGCTCCCAGCCCCAAGTACAGAAGAAAGACGTGCATGCATTGTGGAAGGTCCAGTGGAGGACAACTAAAATGATTAGGGGGAATGGAGTACATGATCTATGAGGAAAGGCTGAGGGATTTGGGCTTATTCAGTTTGCAGAAGAGAAGAGTGAGACATGATTTGATAGCAGCTTTCAACTTCCTGAAGAGGGTTATATAAAGAGGCTGTCTTCACTAGTGACAGGAGGCAGAACAAGGAGCAATGCTATCAAGTTATAGTGGGAGAGGTGTAGGTTGGATATTAGGAAAAACTATTCATTAAGAGCGTGCTGAAGCACTGGAATGTGTTACCTAGAGAGGTGGTGTAATCTGCCTTCCTAGAGTTTTTTTAAGTTCCAGTTTGACAAACTCCCGGCTGGGATGATTTAGTTTGGTTTTATTCTGAGCAGGGGGCTACACTCGATGACCTCCGGAGGTCTCTTCCGGCTCTAGGATTTGGAGTCTATGATTCAATGACATAAAACTCGTCAGCAGTGCTAAGTGCAGTAATGATTTGTGAGCTAAAAATCAGCTTCAGAGGGAAATCAAAGGCATACAGACCAATGAAAATCAGCTGCATCGATCAAAAATTAGGCCTTTGGATCACCTGAGGAACTTTAGTTAAAAAAAAAGTGCTTGCAATTTTTTTACCCTTCTTGTAATCCATAAAGGCCAGTGATTGCCCCAGCTCATCTAAAATTCTATTCACTTTACTTATTAAATGCACCTCTCTATCGACCATAGCTGTATCACGCAAAAGCATTTTGTAGACAAAATGGTGGAATATCTACACATGCACTGTCAACAAAAAAGCCGTGTAGATGCTTCAGGGGACCTTTTGTTGACAGAGCGGATCAAAAGTTCAATCCACTTTTATGTGTAGATGCGATCTGTTGACAGAAATTTTGTTGGAACATCTCTTATGACAAAAGCAACAAGGGGGTCCTGTGGCACCTTATAGACTAACAGAAATGTATGAGAATAAGCTTTCGTGGGCAAAGACCACTTTGTCAGATGCATCTGATGAAGTGGGTTTTTGCCCACGAAAGCTTATGCTCATACATTTCTGTTAGTCTACAAGGTGCCACAGGACCCCTCGTTGCTTTTGCAGATCCACAGTAACATGGCTACCCGTCTCTTATGACAGTAACTTCTGTAGAAAGATGCTTCTAGTGTGGATGTAGCCCACCTGTCCTATCTATTACAACTGTAAGTAGTTACTGTCAGAAACTATTATTTCCCTTGTGTTCATAAAGTACCCATCTCAACAGTGCTATTCTGCCATGTATTTTTTATTTTCTTTGAAGCCTAGAGAACCTCACGAAAAGTTAAAAAATCTTTTTGTCAGGATGTTCATCAGCATTGCAGATTAACTGCAGATTACATACCTCTACTCTTGCACTTTGGATAGTCCAGTGTCCCCTCCCTACACACTGTTCTAAACGGAGAAGATGATACATCCTTCTCATATCTCTCTTTACAGGCAAATTCAATGACGTCTCCACTTTCTGAGTACAATTTCTGAGCATTTTTCCATTTCAGCTTAATGTTGTTTTTCTCCATCTCTTCTGGTGATGCTGTGCATGGCTCTGGAAATGGAAAAAGTGTCATGTAATTCTCCACATGGCAAATTTCTTATTGGACATCTGAAGAACTGTAACCACATTAACAAGATGTCTAGTGCCACTTTAAAGCCTAACAAATGTATATGGGCATAAGCTTTTGTGGTCTGGAACCCACTTTGTCAGATGCATGCCATGGAAACTTCAGTTTGGCAGATCTACATCTCCTTCTTCTTGGAATGAGCTGTCCATCGATGCATCTCATCTTCTGTGATGCCATTGGTGAGTGACTAAACCAATTCATGATCAGCAGAACTGATTAGAGATGTCACATAAAAAAATACCAACCACAGGCCTTGTGCGTCCTTTTCAGATCCTACACTTTTCCTGTAGTGCCTGGATAGGCTGACTTTCAAATCAATTAAGAGTCTGTACAGTGGTTTGCCGGCAGGACAATTTGTCCTGAACTAGAGTTTCTAGACCATTGGGAGATATGCTGCATGACTTCACGTTGGCCTTTAAGATGTCTTTATAGTGCTTATGCTGACCACCAATAGAGCTCTTTCCATGAGCAAGCTGGCCATAGAGGACCATCTTTGGTGTCCGCATATCTTCTACCCTGATAACATGACTAATCCAGTGGCACTGTCTGTTAATAAGCATTGCTTCCATGCCCATGACACCACACAGCTTTAGAAACTTTGTTTAGGAATTTTGTCCCACCAATTCACATGGTCAGTCTTCCTCAGATTGCACATATGGAACTGTTTGTGTTTCAAAACATGGCAGAGATAAATTGCCCTTGACTCTGAGCCATACATCAGGATATTCACGACAACTGCCTGATAAACTGGTGCTTTGGTATGGAGTTTAATACCATGGTCATTCCATAGGCATTTGGTCAATTTTCCAAAGACTTTGGCTAATTGAGCAGATAAGTCATGATCCACTTTTATGCTAGAGGACAGTACACATCCAAGGTAGCAGAACTGGTCAACAGCCTTAAGGACTGTACCAACAGCAATGACCATTGGAGTGCTGGGGTCTTTCCAAACAGCTGAGGCATAACTTCTGTCTTCCTGAGTCTCACTGTGAGTACAATGCTGTAAGCAGAAGTAACAAATCAGTCAAAAAGGTCCTGTGCATCCTTCACTGAATGAGCCAACAATGCTAACAGAAGGTCATAAACTGTTGTAGTAACCACTTCAGTGTGACTCTGAAGTCTCCAAAGATTGAAAATACTGACATCTGTTTGGCAGTGAGTCGGTGTGCCCAATGTGCATTCCTTAAAATCAACCAACAGCATCAGTGAAAAGTAGATTTTGAAATGGAGAAAAGCAAGGGCACATCCTTGCTTTGTGCCCTTGATATTTCAAAAGGAACTGATGTCTCTCTATTGTTAAAGATGTGACCAAGGATGCTATCATGAGAAGACTAAACAATGTTGATGATTTGTTTCAGGACAGCCAATTCGCCAAAATATTTTCCAGAGTTCATTTCTGTTGATCATGTTGGGTTGATTATTAGTCCACTGAGGAATCTCTTCAAGATGGCTGTTGTCAAAAGTTGAGGTCGTTCAATACTTTGTGAAAATGTTCAGCCCAGCAGTGAAGAATTTTAGCACTATCTGTGCTCAAAGTGAGGCCATCAGCAGAAAGAACTGGTGAACAGTCAGCAATGGGTGACCCATAGGCTGTCTTCAGCCCATCATAGAATGCTTTAAAATCATGTCTATTAGCCACATCTTGGAATTTAACTGTTTGATGTTTCCACCTTTCCTCTTTCATATGCCTTAATTTGACTTGTGCTTCCTGCTTAGCTCAAATATATGCCAATTTCCTGGAGGCATTCTCTTTATTGTTGATCCAAGCCAGGTGTGTCACATGCATCTTGTCAAGAAGAGCTTGGACATTTCTGTCCTTGTCGTCAAAACAGTCCTCATGCCTGCGCTTTTTGGAAACCAAAGACCTCAACCGCAGACATATATACAAATGCAAAGATGTGTGTGTTACATTATGATGTGTTGGACCTGTGTTGACAAGGTCAAGTCAGTCAGGGTGGATATGGCCTGTTCCCAACACTTAAGCTGCGTCTACACGTGCACGCTACTTCGAAGTAGCGGCACCAACTTTGAAATAGCGCCCGTCGCGTCTACACGCGTCGGGCGCTATTTCGAAGTTAACTTCGACGTTAGGCGGCGAGACGTCGAAGTCGCTAACCTCATGAGGAGATAGGAATAGCGCCCTACTTCGACGTTCAACGTTGAAGTAGGGACCGTGTAGACGATCCGCGTCCCACAACGTCGAAATTGCTGGGTCCTCCATGGCGGCCATCAGCTGGGGGGTTGAGAGATGCTCTCTCTCCAGCCCCTGCGGGGCTCTATGGTCACCGTGGGCAGCAGCCCTTAGCCCAGGGCTTCTGGCTGCTTCTGCGGCAGCTGGGGATCTATGCTGCAGGCACAGGGTCTGCAACCAGTTGTCAGCTCTGTGTATCTTGTGTTGTTTAGTGCAACTGTGTCTGGGAGGGGCCCTTTAAGGGAGCGGCTTGCTGTTGAGTCCGCCCTGTGACCCTGTCTGCAGCTGTGCCTGGCATCCCTATTTCGATGTGTGCTACTTTGACGTGTAGACATTCCCTCGCTGCGCCTATTTCGATGTTGGGCTGAGCAACGTCGAAGTTGAACATCGACGTTGCCGGCCCTGGAGGACGTGTAGACGTTATTCATTGAAATAGACTATTTCGATGTTGGCTGCACGTGTAGACGTAGCCTTAATGAAAAGGTGTGAAGACCAAAAGAGGGGAAATTATTTTTTGTAGTAAACTAGCCAATCTCAGTCTCTACCCAGTCTGATAGTTTCAAGTTTTCATATGGATTCCAACTCTGCAGTTTCATGCTGGAGGCTGGCTTTCAACTGTTTGCTGAAGTATGGCAACCTTCAAGTGTGCTAACGAGTGTCCAGATAGAGTGAAGTGCTTTCCTAATGTTTTTGAATGTTACTATTGTTGATATACAGACAATCTGGTTAGGCCAATGTACTTTGCAGATGGGCATTCTGGCACACAATGGCATATATCATAGTAGTAGATGTGCAAATGAACAGGCCCTTCATGATGCGGCTAGCTCCTATGATGTTGTCAGTTGATTATGCATGTGGACAGAGTTGAAAACAAGGTATGTTGAAGGGATAGGCTCTTGGGTTAGTGTTTCTTCTGTGTGATATTTAGTTGCTGGTGAGTAGTTGCTTCATGGTGGGGGGTTATCTGTAAGCATAAAGTGACTTGCCTCTGAAAGTTTGTGGGAGCAAGGGATCATCTTTCAAGATAAAATGTAGATTCTTGATGCTGTAGATAAAGTGTAGATAAAGTGCAGATTCTTGATGCTGTGCTGGAGAGAGTTTAGCTGGGGAATGTAGATGATGGCCAGTGATGTTCTGCTATTTTTCTTGTTGGTCCTGTCTTGTAACAGGTGACTGCAGAGTACATATCTGGCTCTATCAATCCCTTTCTCTACTTCCCCAGTTCTAAGAATTTTTACATTGATCTTTTAGGTGTGTGTGTCTATCTGAGGGATTGGAGCAAATGCAGATGTTTTTTAGGGCTTGTAGATGAAGGATTCTGTGATTTATTCTAGATGAAAGCTAGAGGCATGTAGGTAAATATAGCAGTCAGTAGATTTCCAGTATAGAGTGGTGTTTATGTGGTCATCACTTACTTGCACTGTAATGTCCAGGAAATGGATCTGCTGTATGTGCTGGTCCAGGCCTGGGTTGAAGGTGGAATTGGAATGGAAATCCCAGCAAAAATCTTCAACTACCTGCTTCCCTTGGGCCCAGAAGATGAAGATGTTATCAGTGTAACATAAGTAGAGGAGGGACACTTAATATTAGAGCTGAAGAAGCCTTGTTCAAAGCCAGCCATATGAATGTTGGCCTACCGTGAGGCCATGCAGGTACCCATGGCAGTGCTGCTGAGTTGAAGATATATATCATCCCCAAATCTGAAATTGTTGTGGATGATCACAAAGTCACAAAGCTCAGCCACCAGGCATACCATGGCATGCATCTGACAAAGTGGATTACAGCCCATATAATCTTTAGCCCAAATGAATTTGTTAGTCTTTAAGATGCCACAGGACTCCTCATTGTTTTCCTGAAATAGACTAACAAGACTAGACCACTGAAACTTCTACCTGTACTGAAACTCACCTTGCTCCCAAATGCTTTACATTACAGAGTTAAATAAAATAAATAATTTCAGAGAAGTTTAGGAAAGGAGATAAGAGAAGGTTGAGAGAATGAAAAGGAAATCTGGAGAAGGAGCTTTTCCCACCACCTGAGGTAATATTGTGGGAAAGAACAGTGAGGAGATTGGGGTAAGTTCACCATACTTAAGAACCAAACAGAAGCAGCTTCACAGCAGTGTACTCTAACCAACCCTCGCAGCCAACCTCAGTATGCTGAGAGTGAGACAGGCTGGTGCACAGCAGGTCACATACGTTTTATGCCAGTTGGAGCTCCCACTGGACAGAAGTAGAATCCACTGCTGTTTATATCATGCCTGCTCCACTGTAGCGTTTAACTGAGATATTATTTGGGGGATGCATTCTTTCCAAATATTTATAACAATGTGTTTGCTGTTTACTATCTTTTCTTTAAAAATTATTCAGTGATATCTCTCTAAAAAATATGTCTCCCCATCACATACTCCAGTGTGAATGAAAGAGTAACTCCATTCAGACTAACTTCAGAACAGGGCCCATAATATGAAGAACAACACAGCTGTATAAATCATCACTTTTTCATATCACAGGTATTAATACCTACTTAAGCAAACTGGTGGATCTGTCCATTGGCCAGAATCACAGTAAACATATTGATGTCCATCCATTTTATGAAAACTTTGGCATTTGTATTGTATGCTGGAACCTGGGTTATATTCTGCCTGTGGAAAGCCAATCCTGTCTCCATTATCAACAATAGGTGGTGGCCCACACTTTCCAGCAGCCTCTAAAATTAAGGGCAGAAAGAGACAATTGTTGCAGCAGTGATTTTCAGAAAATGCTGTCGGATCACAAACATTACACAACAGTACTATCAATGTACTCTGCTAGAACACCTGAGCTGCGTCTACACGTGCACGCTACTTCGAAGTAGCGGCAGTAACTTCGAAATAGCGCCCGTCGCGGCTACACGTGTTGGGTGCTATTTCGAAGTTGAAATCGACGTTAGGCGGCGAGACGTCGAAGTCGCTAACCCCATGAGGGGATGGGAATAGCGCCCTACTTCGACGTTCAACATCGAAGTAGGGACGTGTAGACGATCCGCGTCCCGCAACATCGAAATAGCGGGGTCCTCCATGGCGGCCATCAGCTGGGGGGTTGAGAGATACTCTCTCTCCAGCCCTTGCTGGGCTCTGTGGTCACCGTGTGCAGCAGCCCTTAGCCCAGGGCTTCTGGCTGCTGCTGCTGCAGCTGGGGGTCCGTGCTGCATATACAGGGTCTGCAACTAGTTGTTGGCTCTGTGTATCTTGCACTGTTTAATGAAAGTGTGTCTGGGAGGGGCCCTTTAAGGGAGCGACTTGCTGTTGAGTCCGCCCCGTGACCCTGTCTGCAGCTGTGCCTGGCTCCCTTATTTCGATGTGTGCTACTTTGGCGTGTAGACGTTCCCTCGCTGCGCCTATTTCGATGTTGGGCTGAGCAACGTCGAAGTTGAACATCGACGTTGCCGGCCCTGGAGGACGTGTAGACGTTATTCATCGAAATAGGCTATTTCGATGTCTCTACTTCGAAATTAGCTATTTCGATGTAGCGTGCACGTGTAGACGTAGCCCTGGAGTATTGTGTCCAGTTCTGGGGCCCCCCGTATAGAAAGGATGTGGATTCATTGGAGACGGTTCAGTGGAGGGCAACCAAAATGATGAGGGGGCTGGAGCACATGACCTATGAGGAGAGGTTGAGGGATCTGGGCTTATTTAGTTTGCAGAAGAGAAGAGTGAGGAGAGATTTGATAGCTTCAGCTTCCTGAAGGGGGGCTCTGTAGAAGATGGAGAGAGATTTTTGTCAGTGGTGACATATAGCAGAATGAGGAGAAATGGTCTCAAGTTACAGAAGAGGAGGTGTAGGTTGGATATTAGGAAAACCTGTTTCACCAGGAGAGTAGTGAAGCGTTGGAATGTGTTATCTAGAGAGGTGGTATAATCTCCATCTCTAGAGGTTTTTTAGTCCAGGTTTGACAAAAATCCTAGCTGGGATGACACAATTAGGGTTGATCCTGCTTTAGACAGGGGGATGGACTTGATGACTTCCTGAGATCCCTTCTAGCCTTAGGAGTCTATGATTTTCTGATTCCGTGAAAACTAAGGGGAGCTAGAAAAACACTGATGGGGGATAGGAAAACCTCTTGATGCCCAATAGTTGATGAAATCACAGATGCAGCAGAACATCACAGACTAGAAAAAGATCTGCTTTCTGGCTTTGTAGATGATGTTACATTTGTATATGAAAAAAGAAGAAGTAAAGGGAAACAAACACTTTCAAGTGAGAAGAAGTTGGAGGGATACAGTGGCCAATGGTTCAAAGGGTGGTCTAGACAGTGTGTCAACGACCAGGTCTAAGCTCCATGAAGGCGATAATGGGTTCCGTGATATAGGTTTGCAAGGCCCTTCAGAAACTGTGTGGTAATGGTATGGGCAAATACAGTTGACCCATACGTCATATGTCGGAATGCCAATATAGCTGCACAGTGGACCTTTAACGATGATAAGGTGAGTCTGCTCCGTTTCAGGTCCAGTAAGTACTCCAAGATTGTGGGAATGGAGACCTCTGATGGAGTTAATTGCTCAGACAGACAACAGGATGTAAAATGTTTCCACTTGTATGCATGTCTTCCTGTTAGAGGCCCGTTGACTGCATTCCAGGACCTCTTTTACTCCTTCTGAGCATGTTCTCTCTGAGGTGCTGAGCCATAGATTAGCCATGCTTAGAGGCAGAGCATTCAAGGATGAGGGTGTGTTACGGTCCCTTGATTCAGCGTGAGGAGGTTCAGTACCATCAGGAGGGGGAGTGGTGGGCAGCATGACATGTGTAGCAGCAGAGGAAACCAGTACTGTCGATCCCACATTGGGGCTATAAGTATGAGGCACGCCTTCTCCCTCCTTGCTTTTTCCAGGACCTTGTGAATGAGCCCTGTGGGAGGGAATGCATACAGCAAGGGGCCCTTCCATGAGAGCATGAAGGCATCTCCAAATGAGCCTTGTCCAATGCCCACTCTGGAGCAGTATTGAGGGCATTTCCTGCTGGTATCGGTGGCAAACAAGTCAATCTGGGGAAACTCCCATCTGTCGAATATGCTGTGGAGTAGTTCAGAGCTGATCTGCCACTCGTGCATGAGAGCAAAATGTCTGCTCAGGATATCCGCCCTCACATTGTGAACACCAGGTAAGTATGAGGCTTTTAGAGTTATGTTGTTTGCAATGCACCAATTCCATAGTCGGACCACCTCTGCGCATAATGCACAGGATCTGCCTTGGCAATAGATATAGAACATTGTGGAGGTGTTGTCAGTATTGACTCCAACTACCTTGTCCCGCAGACATTTGCGGAAGTGCCCGCATGCATTGACCGCTGCCCTGAGCTCCAGTATGTTTATGTGCATTGCCATCTCTGCAGGGGACCATCGCCCCGTGTTGCTTTGTTGCCCATGTATGCCCCCCATCCAATGTGGGAGGCATCTGTCATGAGAAAAACCGCGATTTGCAGTTGGTGGAAGGGCACCCCTGATAGCAAGTTCTTGGGGTCTGCCCATCATGCCAGAGACTTTTGTACCTCCATTGTGGGTGATACCTTTTTGCAAGTGGTATGCATCGTTGGCTTGTACACCATTGCCAACCAGTGCTGAAGGCCTTGAATATGTATGTAGTCCGGCATTCTGCACCACGAACATGGTGGTGGCCATGTGTCCCAGTAGCTGCAAGCAAGTTAGGACTGGCACTGCAGGGCTGTACATCAGCACTTGCACCAAGGATCAGATGGCGACGTGTGCCAGGCAGAAATATCCTTGATGTAATAGAATGTAGGCATGCCCCTATGAATTCTATGTTTTGTGTGGGCTCCATCATTGATTTTTGAAAGTTGATGACTAGGCCCAGTGAGAGGAAGATCTTTGTAGTAATGTCTATCATGTCCTGGACATCTGCCCATGAGACACCCTTCAGTAGGCAGTCGTCCAGATACGGAAAAATGTATACGTCCTGTCGATGCAGGTAAGCTGACACTACCGAAAGTGTCTTGGTAAAGACCCTGGGCACTGCAAAGAATCCGAAGAGAAGGACTCTGTCCTGAAAGAGTTCCATGGCCACTGTGAAGTGGAGAAAATGCCTGTGTGCCAGATGGATCGTTATGTGGAAGTACGCATCTTGGAGGTTGAGGGCTGCGAACAAATCCTCATCGTCCAGTGCCATGACTATGGAAGTGATTGTGGTCATCTTGAAGCATTGTTTGCAGAGATAGCGATTGAGAGCCTGTAGGTCCAGGATTGGCCTCCAGTCCCCTGTTTTCTTCTCTGTGAGAAAGTATCGGGAGTAAAAACCTTTCCCTCGGAACTTGTCCGGGACTCTCTCCACCACCCCTATAGATATGAGGCGGTCTACCTCCTGTTTTAACATCTTATCATTAAAGAGGTCCCTGGAGAGGGACTGGGTAGGAGGTTTGGGTGGGGGCATGAATCGGAATTGGATGGTATATCCCTTGGCAACAATTTCTAATACCCACTTCTCCGCAGTGATGCTTCCACATTGATGATAGAATGGTCTGAGTTGGTGGTGGAACATATGCTGTGAATGGCACTGAGAGATGTTTGTGGTGTCACAGTCCTCGACATAGCTGCCAAACTTGCTGTTTTGGAGTTTGTGCCACCGATGTACATCCTTGCTGGGGATGCTGCCTAGGTGGCCTTTGCTGTTGTTGTTGGTGGCGCCCTTGATTGTAACCCCTCTTTTATTGTGAGTGCTGGGGTTGGTAGGTGTAACCTCTTTGTTGTAGGTAGAATCTTTTCCTCCTATAGGGAGGAGTGTACATCCCCAGTGTTCTGAGTGTGGTCCTCAAGTCCTTGCTAGAGTGGAGGACTGAGACCGTGGAGTCAGCAAACAGGCTTTCCTTGTCAAACAGAAGATGTATGATTTTTGTTTGCAGGTCCTTGAGGATGCTGGGTGTTTGGAGCCACCATTCACTATGCATCACTACTGCTGGGGCTGTGGAGTGTGCTGCTCTGTCCACTACATCTAGGACAATCTGGACACCTGTACGTGAGGCTGCGTAGCCTGCCTGGACTATCGCCTTTAAGACCGGCTTCTTATGGTCCGGGAGGAAGTCCATGAGAGAGGTAAGTCTGGTATAATTGTCAAAATTATGGTTTGAAAGGTGGGCGGCATAGTTGGCCATGTGCAGCATTACAGTGGAGGAGGAATATACCTTCCTTCCGAGTAAGTCCAATGTCTTTGCATCCTTGTCGGACCCCGCAGATTTGTATTGTGGTGTCTTCGATCTGTGCCGAGAAGATTCCACTACTAGACAGTTGAGTTGGGGGTGGTCGAACAAGAACTCCATTCCCCTGGATGGGACAAAATACTTCTTGTCTGCCCACTTGTTCGTAGGTGGAATCAAGGCTGGGGTCTGCCATATATTTGTGGCAGCTTCCATAAGGGCTTCGTCTCGTAGGATGGCTATTTTGGGTGATGCGGGGGGTCTCAGGTTTCTTGAGGAGTTTTTGGTGTTTCTCTTGCACCTCCACAATCTGTATGTCCTGAGTGTGTGCCACCCTTTTAAAGAACTCTTGGAATTGCTTAAGGTCATCTAGGGGAGATATAGCCCCTGGATCAACTGCCTCGTCTGGGGAGGACGAGGAGGCATCACTGCGAAAAGCCTCCCCCTGTTCCTCAGACACCTCCTATGTCCGCTCCCTTAAGGGTTCTAGGGGAAGGTCTAACGACTCTGGACCCATCCCTGTTGGAGAGGCCATGTTCTCCTTTTGAAGGGAGCGGGGAGAAGTGGCCATGCAATGAAGGTTGAGGCGGAGATCTGTCTCTTGAATTTGAGCCCCAGTGCCGATGATGTTCACTATGATATGAGTGACTGTAATAGCAGGGGCAGGGTCCCAGTGATTGAGATCTAGACCATGACTGGTGTCTGTATGCATTGCGCTGAGTGTGATCTCCTTGATGATGTAGAGATAGGTGGGGATGCTCTATAGAAGAGTTTGTGCGGTTCCTTTAAGGCAACCAGTAAAGGATATCTAAGTCAGGGAGAAGGTGGTCATAGAAATGGAGATGGAGTTCTCAGGAAGGCTGGTGGTGTTGCCGGCCACTCCGGGATACATGTCTCAGAAGGAGAGCTGGAGAGCTGAAAGAGGAATCATGAGAATGTCTGGTGATGGACTTTAGTGCTGGGTCTTAGATCATGCTTTGCCCAGCCTGTGAGGCTGTCTGGTCGGTGCCTCTGCCTCCAGTGCCTGGGACCTCAGTGCAGGCATCGGAGCCATTGGTGCCACGCTCGGTGCCTCCGTGTGTAGCTCTGCGAGAGTAGCAATCTCTGGAACCATCAGGCCCTGTGCCGGGGCCTCCGGTTCTGATGCTTTCAGTTCCATGAGTCTTAGTACCGTAGCCTCTGGTGCCTACTGCATCAGAGTCTGCAGGGTCCTCGGTGCCGACTCTTTGCCAGTTGGAGACCCAAGCACTGCCTTATGTTCTACAGCCTTTGCGCTGCTTTGAACGGCAAGCACTTTGCGGCCCTATGCCTCACTCATCCTGCTCACAGATACTACTGACAAGGATTGAGTAGGGGATATCTTCTTTTTCTTACGCGTTGAGGAGGTCAAAGAAGTTGCCTTCCTCTTACGTAGCCCTGAGGGCCCTTCCCCCTGGGGAGTCTCCAACGGCTCAGGCTGGACAGCCTTGTCAAACAAGATCATTTTTAGCCTCATGTCCCTGTCTTTCCTTGCTCTGGCTTTTAGTTTGGAGCAGTGAGGACATTTTTGAGGGACATGGGCCTGTCCCAAATGTTGAATACACTTGCTCTGGCCATCGGAGGCAGGTATAGCTTTGCTGCATGATTCACATTTCTTAAACCCCGGCGAAGACATCTCTTCTCAGAAGTACTAAACTGTTTGTAACTTTAAACAAGGTACTGAACAGCTACTAATAGCTACTAACAGATAAGTTTCACAGACTCTAGAGATAATGGGCAGCTGGAAGCGGCTGCCTCTTCTTTCTTTGTTGTCTCTCTCTCTCTCTCTTTTTTTTTTTAGCTATCTACAGCAGAACTTCAACAGTTTAGAAGAGAACGAGAAAAAAACTAATAACTATATTAAAAGTGTATTTATCTGTCTTAGGCGTTGGAGCCAAAGTGAATTCCGTCTGCAGCCGTTGGCAGTTCAGAGGAACTGGCGTGGACTGGATCACACGTGTGACTAAAAACGCGCAAAGGGCCGACGTGCATCGGCGCATGCGTGACCCGACGAGATACAGCTTGGAAATCTCCAATCTGTGGCACTGGAGTGAGCCCGACACCTAATGTGGAGCACTCACAGGGACCACTCGAAGAAGAAAGGATGGTTACTTGCTTCTAACTGTAGTTCTTCAAGATGGCTCAGCATATTTGCACATATGAGGTACTGTGGTCCCTAACATGGCTTCATGGTAAAACCTTCTCTAACATCATCTGCTAAAGCATGTGTGTAGAGGCCTTCTGTCCCTTCTTTCTAAGTCTCTGAACATATGCATGGGAAAGATACATAAAAGGTCAGGGCACACTCTGTGCCTTCACATCCTTTCACTGCCAATCCAGAAACATAGGAGCCGCATCTACACAAGCATGTCCTTTTGAAATGTTTTTTGAAAGAACGGGCTCTTTTGAAACAGTCTGTGAAGCATGTAAACACAAAACATGTTCTTTTGAAAGTAATTTCAAGGGAGTGAAAGATCTTTTCTACTCCTGTTTGAGGAAGAGCGCTTTCTTTCAAAAGACATTTTTGAAAGAAAATGCGTGTAGATGCTCTGTAACTGCTCTTTTGAAAGAGCAATCCTTGGCACCAGCTCCCTGTGTCCATCTGTGTTTAAAGCCACAGGGACCTAGAAACCCCATGGCAGGAAGCTAAGAGTGTGCTAGCAGCACCACAGGCATGAGCCCACGGCAGCACACCTTTTTGCCTGTACTGCAGCCACCTGATGCACCCAGACACTCCACGGCCAGTAGCTAGGAGCCCCGTGCCCCCCATGGGTCCCACACCAAGCTGGTGGAGGGCTTGCAGGAGCTGAAGCAGGGCACAAAAAAGAAGGCCCCATCCTGGTCAGAGCCAGAGCTGCAGGACCTCATTGGCCTGTGGTGGGGACAACAAAGTCCTGCTGCAAATGACCAACCAGTGCAGGAATGTCACAGCCTCACAGTGTCTGCCAGCCTCACTGCCTGGGGGACATCACCCTGCCCCCCAAGTCCCAGACAACATGAGGTTGAAAATAGAAAAAATGAGGCAGGTGTTTGTCAAGGCTAGAGGCATGGCTGCTTGGGGGCAGAGCTCATCAGCTACACCCACTACAAGGAGCTGGACAGAGGAAAGAGGCAGCCCCCCCAGTAACGGTGCTGGACACTGCAGGGCCCAATCCAGAGCCAATCCAGAGCCTAAGGACCAGCCAAGACCCTTGGGCTTCATCAACCACTGGCAGCAGGAGCAGGAGCTGGAACCCACCTCTGAGGATGATGGGTTGAGTGATGGGATGCTCATCACCCTCTCATCCAGGTCCTCAAGCCAGGCACCACGCACCAGGGCCTCCCTGGCTTCTTCGACGGACCCTCAGGTAGGTACTGGGTGCTTCGGCCACCCCAGGGTGCAGGAAGGCCAAAGCTGAGCATGTATGCAATAGATGCATCCATCCAGATCCTGGTGTGGTTTTGCAGAGACTCACACTTCTCACTTACAAAAATCCAGGCTAGTGGGAACCATCACATGTGAAAGCTGTTGGAGACAGCTCCCAGGAAGCAGGTGGGCAAGCTATAGGAGGAGGTGGCTAGGGTAAGGAGTATCCATGCCCATGAGCAATTTCTTGAAAGTATTCATGTGGTGACATCTAAGACTGAGGAAGCTGTGCAGCTACAAAGGACTGCTGGCTCTCTGCTGGGAGGGCTTTGGCTTCCTTGATCACAGATGCTGTTCCAAGAAGAAAGGACTGATAAGTGAAGATATGATCTACATATCCAGGATGGGAAAAAGAGTGTTTGGATATAGACTGGCTAACCTAGTGAGGAGGACTTTAAATTAGGTTCAGTGGGGGCAGGTGACCAAAACCCAGAGTTAAGTGACAAATGTGGAGACCTGGAAGATCAGACAGAAATCGGAAGGAGGATGGGTTTCAAAAAAAGGAATAAAGGAGAAACACGACAAAACTGGAAGGCAAAATGAAATCAGTATCTCAGTTGTTTATGTACAAATGCAAGAAATATTGGAAATAAGCAGAACGAGCTTGAATTGCTAGTGAAAGAACACAATTATGACATGGTATCACAGAGACTTGGCAGAATAATGTACGTTATTGGAATATTGGCACAGGAGGGTACCGCTTGCTCAGGAATGAGAAGCAGGGAAAGAGGGAGGACGTATTGTGCTCTATATTAAAAATGTATATACTTGGACTGAATTTGAGATGGACATAGGATGTAGATTTGGAGACTCCCTGGGTAAGCTGAAAGAGGGTATAAACAAGGGAGATGTCATGCTGGGGGGTCTAGTACAGACCATCTCGCCAGGAAGAAGAGGTGGATGAGGCTTTTTAAAACAACTAACACAATCATCCAAATCACAGGATTTGGTGGTGATGGGGGACTTCATCTGTACAGGAATCCATTGTGAAAATAACACAGCAGGGCACAGATTATCCAACAAGGTCTTGGAATGTACAATTTTTCATTCCAACTGGTCAAGAATGCTACTGGGGGAAGCAGTTCTAGATTTGATTTTAACAAATGTGGAGGGAGCTGGCTGTGAATTTAAAAGTGGAAGGCAGCTTTGGTGAAAGTGATCATGAAATGATAAGAGTTCACGATCTAACAAACGGTGGGAGGGAGAAGAGGAAATTAAACATGATGGATTTCAAGGGGGGAGACTTTAGCAAACTCAGGAGCTGTCAGGTAAAGTCTGAAGGGAAGTAAGATGAAGAGGTGTAGGAGACAGAAGCATGGGCCTGGTGTAAGAATTCAGGCCTGAACCAAAACAAGCAACAGTTATACTGTGAGTAATAGGTAGGCCCTGTCAAAAGCAGATGTTTGCCTGCAAGTCAGTGTCTGGGATGTGATCTCGGCACTAACACTGTTAAAACATATGGAACATGTAAATACATTCCACCAGGGCAGTAAAAGGACAACCCAACCTAGCACACAATAAGATAGTTTGACAAAAGTGACAATATTTTGTCTGAAACATCAGGATTGAAAGCACAAAAGCAGGTAGTGAGTAAGAAAGCAGTTATCAGTGTTTCACAGTCATGCTAGAAGGGTGTAACAAGTGCCATTCTGCAAGGATCAGTTTTGGGAACAGTTCTGTTCTCTATCTTCGCAAATGATTTAGATCAGTGGTTCCCAATCTTTTCATTAGTGCAGAACCCAAGCACTTCCCCCTCCAAAGAGTTCCTGGGCCCCCCTCAAAGTCATTTCCAGCTATTACATACACTTAAATGAGAAAGGAAACATTTTCATGCAGCAATTAATAACATTGTGGGAAGATATTTAATCTAAAACTAATAATTCATATTAACTTTGTAATTTATTTAAATATTATTTTCTATGATCATTTTTATTTATTTTTTTCACGGACCCCCTCCACTGCCTTCACAGACCCCCAGGGATGTGTGGACCCCAGACTGGGAACCAATGGCTTAGATAATGGCATAGAGAGTAGACTTATAAAGTTTGTGGATGATAATAAGCTGGGAGAGGTGGCAAGTGCTTTGGAAGACAGGATGAAATTCAATAAGGAGAAATACAGAGTATTCCACCTGAGGGAGAACAAGCAGTTTCACACATGCAAAATGAGAAGGGACAGTCTAGGAAGGAGTACTGCAGAATAGGATCTAGGGATCACAGTGTACCACTAGCTAAATACGAATCAACAGTGTGACACTGTTGCAAAAAAAAGCAAACATCATTTTGGGATACAGTAACAGGAGTGTCATAAGTGAGACACACTCAAGAAGTAGTTCTGCTTTATTTTGCCTCAACTGAAGTACTGTGTCCAGTTTTGGGTGCCACATTTCAGGAAAGGTGTGAAGCAAGCGGAGAAGGTCCAGAAAACAGGAACAGAAATGATTATAGGCCTAAGAAATATGACCTCTGAGAGAAGATTGAAAGAATTGTGTTTGTTCAACTTGGAAAAAAGAAAGGCAAGAGCAGACTGAATAACAACTTTCAAGTACATGAAAGCGTGTTACAAGGAGAAGGGAGAGAAATTGTTCTCCTTGGACTCTGAGGACAGGTCAAGAAGCAAGGGGCTTAGAGTATAGTGAGGGAGGTTTAGCTTGGACATTAAAAAATGTCAGAGTGGTTAAGCACCGGAATAGATTGCTTAGGGAGGTTGTGGAATCTCCATCATTGGAGATATTTAAGAACAGGTTAGATAAACATCTGTCAGTGACGATATAGTTGGCACTTGGTCCAGCAAGTGCAGGGGACTGGACTTGATGACCTTTCAATGACTTTTAGTTCTCATGTTCTACATGTCTATGATTTTATTATTAAGATTTAGTCGTGACTTCCTGTTCTTGGCGGTAATGCCAATAGCTGCCCTCAAACACGAGATGGGAGATTTCTTCCAAGCTTATTAAAAGTAAGTTCAAAATGGGCACCAGGCAGTTCACCAGGACATAGACCTATGCTGTCATCAGAAGGGGAAAAGTCAGAATTATGGTTGGCTGTGCAACCTTAATTTAATTCATATGTTTGTATTCATTATGATCCTATTAAATTACATGAGCATACACTTCGACACCACTCACCACCACCACCACCCCAGATTCTTTCCACACTCAGTACAAAGGAGACATACTCAATGAGCAGTCAGTGTTTTGTTTCATCCACATCATTAAGTAGCTGGTCCTAAAGTTTACCTACTGCACACAAGTCACACCCCATTTTGAATACACCATTTGTTATTTACTCCTGGGATTTCCTGTGAAGCTTTTCACTTATATAAGCTGTGTGCGCTGCAATTATACATTCATTTATTTTCACAAGAGCCCTCAGAAGTGTTTAAATGTATGTGAGTGGATATATAAGAGTAATCATGAAGACATAATTAAGGTTGTGCATTGATATTTGCAAATAAAAGGGTATGTCTACACGACAAAGTTATGTTGAAATAGCACCCTCTATTTCAACATAACTTTGCGAGCATCTCCAAGACACAACTGCTATTTTGAAATCACTTTGAAATAGCAGAGAGGTTATATTGAAATAAGTAAATAACTTTGTGGGCTGGGAGGAATGGAGTTATTTCTGCTCTTCCTCCTCAGACTACTTTATGGTATCCATAAAGATCTTTACCTTCGTTTATTCCTTCCCAGCCTCGGTCTGTTTCTGTCTTGGATGCAATCCATCTGAAGTCAGATCTGTGATTATAGGAAGATAGAGGAAGAACTAAACTGCCTGCTTCCTCCTGGTTTATGCTTCCTTTTGTGCTGAATTAACTGAATTAAGCAAAACTATTGATCTCCTCTGCTCTTCTTCTTCTTCTTCTTTTTTTTTTTTCCAGTGAAGATGTCCTAGACTTAGGGACTTACACAGGTGGTGGAATCTCCATCCCCAGAAGTTTTTAAGTCCCGACTTATGGACGTCCTGGCTGGGAAGATTTAGTTGGGGTTGATTCTGCTTTGGGCAGGGGTCTGGACTCGATGACCTCCTGAGGTTTCTTCCAGCCCTAAGAGTCTATGATTTTGGAACTTGTAAAGACTGTTTTCTCTTTCTGTCAAATCTATGAAAAAAATCATGATTTAATGATTGTACATCAATTTTTAAAGCAAAGATCCTCTTTGGATTCAAAGATGTACCCAGAATTAGAACAAAGGTTTAAACCAGAGCCAAAGACCAAGTTGACACTGGGTTTGGTGAAATATTCAGATCTACTCATTTGGTCTTTGGAGCAGAAAACAGAAGTGGCCTTGGTTTTAGAGCAAGAGCCACAGAAGCACAGATCTGCTAACCCCGAGGTGTATAAGGCACAACCACGAAAAGTGACATAACTCTGATCTAATCATTTTGTATGTGCGGATTGAATTTTGTTGGGACAATTTTGAAAGAACAAATAAATTGGATGAATGTTCTCTCTCAAATGTTACTAAATATTTCCGCAATCTTTATGGAATTATTGAAAAATCATTTTTCTCTGAGAAATTACTTACATTTTCTGGTTAAATTAGAAAACTAAGCTATGAATACAGGATTTTTAAACTTGTTTGTATGTGTCTACACAGCAGCACTCTTTCTAAATAAACTAGTCCAGAAGAGATTATCTGGAATATCTCATTTCGAATTAACATTGCTACACACAAAATGCATTTCAGAATAGCTGAGTGCTATTTCAAAATAGAGTATCCAGCTGAAATAAAACCAGTCTTAAAATAGAGCCATTGGACATGCTGTGGCTAATTTTGAAATAGGCTCTATTCCCTGTCTGCACAGCCCCTATTTCAAAATACTTATTTCAAAAGAGGTGTGATCCCTCATACAATGATGTTTACTTATTTCAATATAAGCTCTCTGCTATTTCAAAGTTATTTCAAAATAGCAGTTGTGTCTTGGAGATGCTCGCAAAGTTATGTTGAAATAGAGGGTGCTATTTCAACATAACTTTGTCGTGTAGACATACCCTTTTATTTGCAAATATCAATGCACAACCTTAATTATGTCTTCATGATTACTCTTATATATCCACTCACATACATTTAAACACTTCTGAGGGCTCTTGTGAAAATAAATGAATGTATAATTGCAGCGCACACAGCTTATATAAGTGAAAAGCTTCACAGGAAATCCCAGGAGTAAATAACACATGGTGTATTCAAAATGGGGTGTGACTTGTGTGCAGTAGGTAAACTTTAGGACCAGCTACTTAATGATGTGGATGAAACAAAACACTGACTGCTCATTGAGTATGTCTCCTTTGTACTGAGTGTGGAAAGAATCTGGGGTGGTGGTGGTGGTGAGTGGTGTCGAAGTGTATGCTCATGTAATTTAATAGGATCATAATGAATACAAACATATGAATTAAATTAAGGTTGCACAGCCAACCATAATTCTGATTTCTCCTAATTTTTTTAATATTACATTTTGTAACCTAAATTTTTAAAATTTTTATGATAAACACACACAGACACAGAGTTTTCCTAGAACATAATTTTATTGCATACATATCAAAAGTCCCATTTATGATTTAGAAAATACCTGTTGACTTTAGTTATTTTTCAAACCTTAGCTAATTTTAAATGCATTATTAACATACTGTATATAAGAAATCAAATCTGTTACCCCAATAGTCCAGTATTACTGTTCTGAGTATTTTGTTCATTTCATTTTAACACTTTATTTCTTATATATAGTTTTTTCTACACCGAACAATTGGTGATGACTCGGGCCATACCAAATTCATGGTCCATTTTATTCAATTTCATTGTCATTTCTAGTTCAATACTATCCACACTGATCTTCCTTTCTATTTCCTTATCTCCAAATACCGTTGTTTTTGTTTTATCGATGTTCATAATCTGTCCGTACTGCTTCCCTTCCTCATTTAACACCCGCACCATTTTCGCTAGCTTCTCCTCATCTTCCTCAATGATAACTATATCATCTGCGAACCTCAAGTTGTTAATTCTTTTTGTGTGCAGAGATGTCCCTTCTACCTCTTCCTTGATCTTGTCCATTGCTTTCTCCAGATGTGCGATGAAGATACTTGGTGATATCAGATCTCCTTGTCTCGTACTTCTACTTGTTTTAAACCAACTTCCCAACTCCCCGCATGTTCTCACCGCTGCCTCTGCATTATCATTGATATCTTTCAACAACCGTACTTGTCTGCTATCCACTCCGTATGACTCCAACACCGCCCAAGTCACTTTCTGATCTATACCGTCAAATGCCTTTTGAAAATTGATGAAGCAAATGTATATGTTTTTGTTCTTTTGTCGAGCTTTCTCTGCTATCAGTCTTAGTGCCAATATCTGCTGTATGGTACTTCTTTTTCTGAACCCTGCTTGCTCGTCTGCTATTTGTTCTTCTATCTGCGATCTTAATCTCTCAGTCATTATCATCATCAGCACCTTACCTAGATGACTTGTTAGCGCAATCGTTCGGTAGTTCTTGCACTCCAATGTACTTTCTTTCTTGGGTATTGTCATTAGCACAGATCTTTTCCATTCATTAGGTACCTTCCCTTCTTTCCATGCTATATTCCATAGTCGGTGTATTTGCTGAATCATGCTTTCTCTGCCATATTTGATCACCTCTCCCCTGATCTTATAATTTCCAGGGGTCTTCTTGTTCTTTAGTCGTTTCGCTGCTTTTTCTACTTCCTCCTTTGAAATATCAGTCTCACTCTCGATGCTTGGGGGAGATATCTCTTTCAATTCTTCAATCAGTCTCTCTGAGACACTTGGGTCCAACTGTGCTTTGTATAGATCAGTGCAATATGTCTTCCATCGCTGCCTATTTCATTTCTGTTTCCATTTTCAAGTGAAAGATTTTTAAAAATGAGATATACTGATCTCATAGATCTGGAAGGGACCTTGAGAGGTCATTGAGTGAAGTCTAAAATGCATTCCCTTTCCTCCCAGATTGGCGCCTGCTCCCAGTGATCAAAGGTTGATATCCTCTATAGAGCCTCATCATACTTATAATTTGTTGAGTATAAAGCTGAATATAAAAACAATGCAAAGGCTCTAGGCAAACCGAACTATGGATGGCTACCTTCTCTGTTGTAAGTGCATTGAAAGCATGTAAAGTTTACCCCTCTGAGCCTAATAATTTTTATTCAATTTGCAACAACTCTTCTTAGAAAGCTTAAGTTAGTCATGCAGGCACCGTGACCTCTTGGTGCCAGTCGATAGATAGCATAAGCGCATGTAAGGATTACAGGAATCCCTCTGGGTCTGATCCACCTACTCGTGTGCACAAAAATGTTGTGTAAAACCTCTACTGAAAGTCTATATCACAATTGTTATCGTCGTCATAACATGCACACATGGATGGATAACGTGTAAGGAGATTTTTATATATGTGTATATACACTGACAAAATTACGATATTATGTTCTGTGAGTTGAAGCCAGTCACCAGAAGTTGAAAACCAAGTTTACTTCAGGCAGATGTTTATCTAGCAGTCTGTCAGTCAATAAACTGAGAGCTGTACTGTTCAGAATGCCTGCCCGCTTGCAATCTGATCTTAGAGATAATAATGAGATTGTGAAATCTTTGGGGGACGGGTGCAGAATTTACAGCAGAAAATAATCCAGCAGGAGGGAATATAATTTATAAATGAAGATCATGAATTTTGAACTGCAGCTGTAGGTACAGAGATTAACTCTGCATCTTTCATTTAGTATGTAAGATGACAAGGGGTTTGCTTTTTAAAAAAAAGGATCAGAGAGAGGTTGTTAAATATTCAGAGAATTTTGACTGAGACAAAGTTCAGTAGACAGGAGATATAATATTAGTTATTACGATTCCAGTATTTTAACTTACCATCACTTGAAACTGATTTTCATTAACTAACCCTAAAATTGCTTTCTCTCTATGTAAATTTAAGTGCTGTATTTTAAGCAGAACTGTGTTCTCTGGTGTAATTGGCAACCTGTAGTGTCCTCTCCCTTTAGCAATAGAGGACCTGGTAATTCTCTGAGGGTATGTCTAACAGCAGTGTAGTGGGGCTGAGTGGCCCCCCACTGACCCGGAGGGGGTGAAACCTCTCAGGGAGCCATTTTGGACAGAGCCTGGCCCCTCTCATTCACCTGACCAGAAGTCAGGAGGCGCAGCCAGGACTATAAAAGCCCAGCCTGTGGGCTCGGTTCGAAGCCAGCCTCCAGGGAAGCCAGAGGCAGGCCCCACGTTCCCTGACTGACAAGGTGACGACCTGCAGACAGCTGCCGATTGGCCTGGACCTCTTGGACCCCAGCTGACCCTGGAAACACCAAAACACTGATGGGACACCTGGGTATGTGCCAAGGGGAAGACCTGGAGTGGCCCAGGGGATAACGAGAACTGTTAAAAGGCCTTGGGTCAACGTATTCCTGTCTGGATTCCCCGCTGACCCTCGCAGCACACCATGCTGCTGCAACCAGGGCCCATTGGCTGTGATGCAGTGGAGTGGGTGGGTCTGCATTCCGCCCCCAACAGGTTCCCTGTTTTTGAACTGCTGCCTCTCACATAACAGTTGCAAGGCCTGGTTTTGAATTGTTGCTTTTGCTCACCAGTAGTAAGTCTGGACTTAGGAACTAGTGACTTGGGATTTTTTTTTAGTACCTATAGCAGTGGGGTGGAATGGCTGCCCCCTGACGCGGACAGGGAGGAACCCCTCCAGTAGCCAAACCAGTTACAAGGAGTTATTTTGAAATAACTAACCTAATGTCTCCAGGGCACACCTGTATTTTGAAATAATAATAATAATAATAATAATAATAATAATAACAGTTGACTTATTTAGAAATTGGTAAACTTAATTCTATCAGAAATGTGTCTATTTCAAAATAGCTGTTTTGGAAAGGTGCTGTGGAGACAGGGAGAAGGGGCTATTTCGAAACAGGGGGCCTCATTGCATGAGAATTAACATTACTTAACAGGGGCATTATGGAAGTAGTGATAGATTTGTGAATTTACATACTAAGACAAGTAAGAGAGTGTAACTGGTTCCAAATCGTTGCCATTCAGACTGTGTGTTGGTGGTCTGAGGTAAATGTGTGATGGCAGTAAAGGGCTCGTATACTCTTTCATTCCTAAAAGTATTGGCCTGCTTCTCCTTTCATTCCAACACTTTCTATCCCTTCTCTCAAAGCCCTGGTCTACACTAAAGGGGTTATTTTGAAATAACCCCTGTTATTTCAGATTAACAGCTTGTCCATGCACACAAGACAATTTGTTATTTTGATATAACTGGGAGTTATTTCAAAAAAAATGTAGTCTGGGTTTTAAAGCTGCGTCTACACGTGCACGCTACTTCGAAGTAGCGGCAGTAACTTCGAAATAGCGCCCGTCACGTCTACACGCGTCGGGCGCTATTTTGAAGTTGAAATCGACGTTAGGCGGCGAGACGTCGAAGTCGCTAACCCCATGAGGGGATGGGAATAGCGCCCTACTTCGACGTTCAACATCGAAGTAGGGACGTGTAGACGATCCGCGTCCCGCAACATCGAAATAGCGGGGTCCTCCATGGCGGCCATCAGCTGGGGGGTTGAGAGATACTCTCTCTCCAGCCCTTGCGGGGCTCTGTGGTCACCGTGTGCAGCAGCCCTTAGCCCAGGGCTTCTGGCTGCTGCTGCTGCAGCTGGGGGTCCGTGCTGCATATACAGGGTCTGCAACTAGTTGTTGGCTCTGTGTATCTTGCACTGTTTAATGAAAGTGTGTCTGGGAGGGGCCCTTTAAGGGAGCGACTTGCTGTTGAGTCCGCCCCGTGACCCTGTCTGCAGCTGTGCCTGGCTCCCTTATTTCGATGTGTGCTACTTTGGCGTGTAGACGTTCCCTCGCTGTGCCTATTTCGATGTTGGGCTGAGCAACGTCGAAGTTGAACATCGACGTTGCCAGCCCTGGAGGACGTGTAGACGTTATTCATCGAAATAGTCTATTTCGATGTCGCAACATCGAAATAAGCTATTTCGAAGTTGGGTGCACGTGTAGACGTAGCCTAAGAGACATAAGCTCCCACTTCAAAATAGTTATTTTGAAATAGTGCAAGTGTGCATGGGCAGGGGCTTGTATTTCGAACTAATTGGCCTCCAGGGACCTGACAGAGCTGGAAACCTGACCATGCTGGGCACACCTCTGGCTAGCTCTACTTCAGAGGCCTGCCTTATTCCAGCCTCCTTCCTGCAGCAAGCCATCACTAAGTTGTCTGAGGTCAATGACCCACACGGCTGTACCTCTCATGGCTCAGGGTCAGACCTGCAGTCAGGGAGCAGACACTCCCAATGCTACACGATGCTGCATGGGGAGACTGATGCCATGCAGGGAAGCCTGTGGGGGGGAAGTGGCTATCCCTGGCATGTGACATCTGCTGCTCACACAGCTCTGCCAATCCTCCCTCCAGGAGGCATGGATAGGGGTCCTTCCTGTGCGGGACATGGCCAGTGCCAGACCCAGGATGTGCAGGATTTGGGCAGAAGGTGAGCTGCTTGCAGGTCTGTTGCCGTGGGTGCTCATGGGTAAAGTCAGTGGGAGTGTGAATATGAAGGGCAATTTCAAACTCTCGTTTTACAAGTATTTAACCCAGATTTCTTATTCCAGTGGCTTTGCATATTAGTACTTTGGAGCCATTTGAAAAGCAGTGCTGAAAATAAGCTGGAGAAGGGCACAGAGCCTTTTGGCTGTGTCTTCACGTGCTGCTTCTTCTGAAGCAAAGTGGTAATGAGCTGTCCGGAAGATGCAAATGAGGCGTGGATGTAAATTTCCCATGCCTCATTAGGATATAGGCACAGGATTCGGAGTCTGGAGGAAGCTCTTCTGGACTGCAAAATACATGTGCAGATGCGCAGCCCCTGGGATCTTCTGGAAGAAAACCCTTCTTCAGAAGCCCCTTCTTCCTCAAGCTTGTCGGTGTGGGAAAAGTTGCGGGCCAAGGCCACACTGACCCCACACCAGTATACCGCTCGCATCCTCAAGACACCTGGGACGAGGATAAGGAAGGGACGGCGGAGACCCGGAGACAAGTAGAGGTCGCCCCGCCCCTCTGCAGGCCGCCCCCACCGACCTCCGGCAGGAGGCCCCGGGGATTGTGCACTGGCCCTGTCCTGCTGTTAGACAGGCTGGTAGATTTTTCCCTGGCAGGCAGGAGGCTGGCTCTAAGAGAGAAGGGTGAGACGAGAAGAGGAAGGCTTGTGAAGGTGCAAACAGTTACAAAGTTTATTAACAGAACAAACAACAGGAAAAAAGGGAACAACAAATGTAACACAGTAGATAATTCCTTACAATGTAACTATGTATATAAACTAGTGATTACTACTACTACTAATATACTGAGTTGCAACAATAGTATTTCATTTAAACACTTAAGCTGCGTCTACACGTGCACGCTACTTCGAAGTAGCGGCAGTAACTTCGAAATAGCGCCCGTCACGTCTACACGTGTTGGGCTCTATTTCGAAGTTGAAATCGACGTTAGGCGGCGAGACGTCGAAGTCGCTAACCCCATGAGGGGATGGGAATAGCGCCCTACTTCGACGTTCAACATCGAAGTAGGGACGTGTAGACGATCCGCGTCCCGCAACATCGAAATAGCGGGGTCCTCCATGGCGGCCATCAGCTGGGGGGTTGAGAGATACTCTCTCTCCAGCCCTTGCGGGGCTCTGTGGTCACCGTGGGCAGCAGCCCTTAGCCCAGGGCTTCTGGCTGCTGCTGCTGCAGCTGGGGGTCCGTGCTGCATATACAGGGTCTGCAACTAGTTGTTGGCTCTGTGTATCTTGCACTGTTTAATGAAAGTGTGTCTGGGAGGGGCCCTTTAAGGGAGCGACTTGCTGTTGAGTCCGCCCCGTGACCCTGTCTGCAGCTGTGCCTGGCTCCCTTATTTCGATGTGTGCTACTTTGGCGTGTAGACGTTCCCTCGCTGTGCCTATTTCGATGTTGGGCTGAGCAACGTCGAAGTTCAACATCGACGTTGCCGGCCCTGGAAGACGTGTAGACGTTATTCGTCGACATAGCCTATTTCGATGTCGCAACATCGAAATGACCTATTTCGATGTTGGGTGCACGTGTAGACGTAGCCTAGACGTTCCCTTGCTGTGCCTATTTCGATATTGGGCTGAGCAACGTCGAAGTTGAACATCGACGTTGCCAGCCCTGGAGGACGTGTAGACGTTATTCATCGAAATAGTCTATTTCGATGTTGGGTGCACGTGTAGACGTAGCCTTAGGCTACGTTGACACGTGAAGCCTACATCGAAATAGTTTATTTCGATGTAGAAACATCGAAATAGACTATTTCGATGAATAACGTCTAAACATCCTCGGCTACGTCTACACGTGCACCCAACTTCGAAATAGTTTATTTCGATGTTGAGACATCGAAACAGGCTATTTCGATGAATAACGTCTACACGTCCTCCAGGGGTGGCAACGTCGATGTTCAACTTCGACGTTGCGCAGCACAACATCGAAATAGGCGCTGCGAGGGAACGTCTACACGGCAAAGTAGCACACATCGAAATAAGGGAGCCAGGCACAGCTGCAGACAGGGTCACGGGGCGGACTCAACAGCAAGCCGCTCCCTTAAAGGGCCCCTCCCAGACACACTTTCATTAAACAGTGCAAGATACACAGAGCCAATAACTAGTTGCAGACCCTGTATATGCAGCACGGACCCCCAGCTGCAGCAGCAGCAGCCAGAAGCCCTGGGCTAAGGGCTGCTGCCCACGGTGACCACAGAGCCCCGCAAGGGCTGGAGAGAGAGTATCTCTCAACTCCCCAGCTGATGGCCGCCATGGAGGACCCCGCTATTTCGATGTTGCGGGACGCGGATCGTCTACATGTCCCTACTTCGATGTTGAACGTCGAAGTAGGGCGCTATTCCCATCCGCTCATGGGGTTAGCGACTTCGACGTCTCGCCGCCTAACGTCGATTTCAACTTCGAAATAGCGCCCAACACGTGTAGACGTGACGGGCGCTATTTCGAAGTTACTGCCGCTACTTCGAAGTAGCGTGCACGTGTAGACGCAGCCCTACACGCCAAAGTAGTACACATCGAAATAGGGATGCCAGGCACAGCTTCAGACAGGGTCACAGGGCGGACTAGTGCTTTCAGGACAACAGCTACCCGCTCCCTTAAAGGGCCCTTCTCAGACACATTCAGCCTGCACAGCATGCGGTCTGAGGAGCCATAGGCACGCAGACCCCGGGCGACGCAGGCATGGACCCCCAGCCGCAGCAGCAGCAGCAGCAGCAGCAGCAGCAGCCAGAGGTCCACCTAGCCCTCCCGGCAGGAACAGGGCTTTCCCTGATCCATGCCATGCGGGAGGCAGCTGAGCACCTCCTTGCTACACTGGAGGAGGAGCTGCCCCCAGGGCAGCAGGGCTCAACCCCCAACCCTGCAGCACCCCGACCCCCCCCGCCTTACACGCCGGCGGCTGTGGACCTACCCCACCAGCACCGACTGGTGGGAGCAGCTGGTGCTTGAGGAGTGGGACGATGACCGCTGGCTCAGGAACTTCAGGATGAGCCGGCAGACATTTCTGGAGCTGTGCCAGTGGCTCACCCCCGCACTCAGGCACCAGGACACTGCCATGCGGCGTGCCCTCCCTGTGGAGAAACGGGTCAGCATTGCTGTCTGGAAGCTGGCCACTCCAGACAGCTACCGATCCATGGGACAGCAGTTTGGTGTCGGCAAGGCCACCGTCGGGGCTGTCCTCATGGAGGTAAGAGGACCTACCGGGGGAGGGCAGGGCAGGGGAGGGGAGCCCGGGCAGAGGAGGGCAGGGGAGGGCAGGGCAGAGGAGGGCAGGGCAGAGGAGGGGAGGGCAGGGCAGGGCGGGGGAGGGCAGGGCAGGGCAGGGCAGGGCAGGGCAGGGCCACGCACACCCTGCTCACCCCTCATTCGTGCTCTCCCATATGCTTTCCCTGCAGGTTGTGCGTGCCATCAATGTCATGCTCCTGCACAGGCTCGTGAGGTTGGGGGACCCAGATGCCACCATCGTGGGCTTTGCCACCCTGGGCTTCCCCAATTGCTTCGGGGCTCTGGATGGGACTCACATCCCCATCCGCGCCCCGCATCACAGTGGAGGACGCTACATCAATCGCAAGGGCTACCATTCTGTGGTCCTCCAGGCCCTGGTGGACAGCCAGGGCCATTTCCAGGACATTTATGTGGGCTGGCCTGGCAGCACCCACGACGCCCGGGTTTTCTGGAACTCGGGCCTGTGCCGCCAGCTGGAGGCGGGGACCTACATCCCCCAGCGGGAGATCCCTCTGGGGGACAGCACCATGCCCCTCTGCGTCATCGCAGATGCGGCATACCCCCTCCGGCCCTGGCTCATGCACCCGTACACGGGCCATCTCTCCGCTAGCCAGGAGTGCTTCATCCAGCGCCTGAACCACGCGCGCCAGGTGGTGGAGCGCTCATTTGGCCGCCTGAAAGGATGCTGGAGATATCTCCTGACCCGCCTGGATGCGGGCCCCAACAACATCCCCCAGATTGTGGGTGCCTGCTGCGCCCTGCACAATTTAGTGGAGAGCAAGGGGGAGGCCTTTTTTCAGGGCTGGGCTGTGGAGGCCGGCAGGGGCGACGTGCAGCCACCCGCTGCCCCCAGTCGGCAGGTGGACCCCAAAGGGACCCGGGTCCGGGAGGCCCTGCGGGCCCACTTCGATGATGAGGCCGCGGGGTGAACTTTGCCAGGCCCCCCACTGCCCACCCCTTCCTCCACAACACTCCCTGCCCCAACGCCCACACCATGGAGCACCTAACCGCACCCCGACACACACTTTTCCTGGACAAATGACAGCACGCACTTGTGGCTGAACTTAAACTGCTTTTTCTTTTAGAACTTTTTTTTTTTTAACTATAAATAAAACAAGAACAAAGTATATACAACATGTGTGGAACAAAAGTAATGTGTACAAATAAAACAATAGTAATAAAAAAGTTTATTCACTAATAAAAATAAAACCAGGGATGATAAAGGGGAGAACTATTTACATGGGGGGAAAGGGGCAAATGGGGGACACAAATTAATAAGTCACAACTATATACAAGGCGAGGGGCCGCGTCCCGGGCCCCTCGCCCCTAAAGTCCGGCACTGGGCATGGGCGGCCGGGAGCCCCGTCGTGGCCGCAGCCCTGGCTGGGGGTGGGGTGGACCGGAAGATATGCCCGGCGAGTCTCAGCTGGCTCCAGGGGTCCCTCGGTGGTCCGGCCTTCGCTCGTGGGTGGCGGGGCGATGGCGGACGGGACGGCGACGTGTGGAGCAGCTGGTGGTGTGGCGGGTGGAGCAGGCAGGGCGGGCTCTGTGGCAGCCGGCGTGGCATGGGGGGCCAGGTAGTCCACCAGGCGATTGAAAGTGTCCATGTAGGCCCCCCATGCCTCTTGGCGCCAGGTCAGCGCCCGCTCCTCCAGTTCGACGCGGCGTTGCTCCACCTGCAGGCGCTGCTCCGCCACCTCCAGCTGCCGACGGTGGATGGCCAGCAGCTGAGGGTCCGTCGCCGTCGGCTGGTGGTGGCGTGGGGTCCACCATCTAGCCCGCCGTAGGGCCGGTCGGTCCTCGGCCGAGGGGCTTGCCTGGAGCGATGGCCCCGGAGGGGTCTCCGGGACCACTGATGCCTCGCCGGTGCTCTCTTCCGGCCCTTCCGATGGTGCAGCTGTGGGACACAGGAGAGGAGGGGGGGAAGAAGAATGGAGACAGGCGTTAGTGTGGGCCCCGAGCCGTGGCCTTTGTCCCCCCAGCCCTGTGCTGCAGATTCCCCATCCCCGTCCCCGGGAGATGCTGCTGTGATGGATGGGGTTCAGGGGTCCCCCTGCACTGCACCCCGTCCCCTGGTGGGAGCGACTCTCACTTCTCTCCACAGGGTCTGACAGGAAAGGTTTCTTAGGCCACAGATGCCCAGTTTCTCCCAGGAGTGACAGCACCAGCTGTCGGAAGAGACAGTCCTTCCAACCCGTCCTGGGGAGAAGACCCCAAGGGGTGCCCCTCTGGGATGTAGCTTTCCCCCTCCTCAGGCTGGCTGCCTTCCAGCTCTCCCTTACCCTAGCCTCTACCGGCGGCCCCCGCCCTCCCCCACCCTATTTCAAAGCCAGCTCGGCTCCTCCCTCCTGTTTGTTCAGGGCAGAGGTGTCACCTGCCAGCTGTAGCCCCATGATCCTCCTTTGCCCCTGGGAGCTATTTGGCTCTTGTTGCTCATATCTAGCCTGAGTCTCCCTTTTGCACTCCCCCCACTCCATCACATGCTGCTGCTGCTGCTGCTGCGGGGTGTCCCACCCCCTCCTCCCGGGGGCCCCTCGAGGTTCCGCTCCCCCCTGGCCCGGGGATGGGGCATAGCACTGTCGTGCGGAGTGGGGGGGGGCAGGGGCTGATGGATGCAGTGCTGTGAGGGCCATGGCCCTGCTGTCCTTGGGGCCATGGCCATGTGAGCATGTGGGGGGCCCAGGACACATATCTATTACCCCCGCCCCTCAAGCCCAGGGGTGTACACTAGAGGGGGGTACATACCTGTCGGTCCACTCCCACGGTCCAGAGATCCCCGGTGGGCGGAGGCCCGGCTGCTGCTCCGGGATGGCAGGAGGAGGATCTGCAGCCCGGATTCTGCGGAGGAGGAGCCCCCCTTCTCCTCCTCCTCCTCCTCCTGCTGCGATGTCCCAGGGGTGGGCTCCAGGGGGGGGCCCCCGGGGGGCGGGGCTTACCTCCGGGGCGGACTCCGTCTGCAGGGCCTGCTGGGGCTCTTCGGCCGAAGTATCAAGGGTGGCCGGAGGGGAGGAGGTGTGCCAGGGGCCCAGGATGCCCCTGAGCTCCCTGTAAAAGGGGCAAGTGACGGGGGCGGCCCCAGATCGTCCGGCCGCATCCCGGGCCCGGGCATAACCCTGCCGCAGCTCCTTCACCTTACTCCTGACGTGATCAGGAGTGTGGGCAGGGTGACCCCAGGCAGCCAGGCCCTCGGCCAGCCGAGCGAATGCATCCGCATTCCGCCTCTTGCTCCCCATTACCTGGAGCACCTCCTCCTCGCTCGAGAGCCCCAGCAGGTCCCGCAGCTCGGCCTCCGTCCAGGAGGGGCCCTGCTGCCGCTTGCCAGCCTGGCTGCCCGCCTGGCTGGGCTGGCTGCCCTGGGTCCCCTTGGGGGGGTCCCCTGGGGGCGCTGGGGGGGCTTCCGGGCGGCCATTGAGGGTGCTGTGGCTGCTGAGGGACGTGCAGGCTGGCCGCGTGTCTGAGCTGCTGCCTGCACGTTCCCTCAGCTTCCTACACAGGAAGGGAGGGGAGGGGGAGGGGACCTTTAAGGGGCCGCTCCACGCGGCCACCAGTGAGCTGAGGGGCTGGAGAGAGCGTCTGTCAACCCCTCAGCTGATGGCCACCATGGAGGACCCCGCAATTTCGAAGTTGCGGGACGCGCAATGACTACACGGTCCTTACTTTGATGTTGAACGTCGAAGTAGGGCACTATCCCCATCTCCTGATGAGGATAGTGACTTCGACGTCTCGTCGCCTAACGTCGAAGTTAACTTCGAAATAGCGCCCGACGCGTGTAGCCGTGACGGGCGCTATTTCAAAGTTAGTGCTGCTACTTCGAAGTAGCGTGCACGTGTAGACGCGGCTTTACAATGCTAAGTACTAAAGAATCCATGAGGCGACCTTTATGATGGCTTTTATTAGGTTGGGAGGCGAACAGGAAGGTTAAAAGGAAAATCCAAGGAAAGAGGTATAGGTAATTTTAAATAGTTTTAACTCTGGGCAGCGGAAGGTCAATTTGCCTTCCCCCTTTGTGCCCTGGTTGGTTCGCTACGCCAGCCAATTGGAGACCCTAGGGCTCTGCTTGCTGGGGCCTCCTCCCATCTGAGTGAGGGGCAACGTTACCTCCTCAGCCAGGGCTCGGAGGATAGGGACAAGTAAGGGGGCAAGGTAGGATGCAGGGTGTGTAGGGCAACTGGGAGGTCAAGCCTCTACCGAGATGACCCGCCTGTTCCTTAAGCTAATAATACACTCACTAAATAAATACATTCACTAAGTAAACACTATTAACTTTAACTAGATTAACAGATTAACTCTAATTGTAAAACTATTAATACAAGTGCGCAGTAGTAAAGTTGGTAATTTAAACCTGGGCAGCAAGGCCTGGCCTTAGGGTCGAGCCCCTGGGTGTGATCCTTCCTTGGCCCTGGAAGGCCGCGGTCCGGGTCGCGACCCCAAACCCCCTGATGTGGGGACCCAATGCCCAAAGTGTTGTGATAATATAATTTGTATAGCTCGAACTGGGCCTCAGGCCGGTGAAAGTCAATGCAGCCTGGGCTGGGCCTCAGGCCTATGGTAGTTCTTATTGCCTGGGCTGGGCCTCAGGCCTATAATAGTCTGTGTAGCCCGGGCTGGGCCTCAGGCCTGTGAAAGTCTGTGTGGCCTGGGCTGGGCCTCAGGCTTGTGGTAGATTTACGTGTCCAGGTGATTGCAGTCTCATCAGGCAGGTGGGTCATGTCCGGTAGGTTGTGTTGTCACCACAGGGTGGTAGGTGGCCGGAAAGAGGGTGCCACTTTGATGGCAGGCTCTGGGCTTCAACAGCTGGGCACGCAGTACCTCACCCTAATGGTGAGGCCATTTCGCCACCCAGCTGATCCACCTCAGAGCCTGCTTGCTGTTTAGATGGCAGACCCCGGGTTTCAACAGGCGAGCGTGCAGTACCTCATCCTAGAGATGATGCCAGTTCGCCGCTCGCCTGATCTACCTCAGGGCTGCTTGTCGCTCTTTCAGTGCTGAGGTAAAAAAAAAACAGCACGCTGTCACCGCAGCAGGCAGACCCTGCTGGACAGTGCTGGTGTTGACTCAGGAGCTCTTCGAAAAGGCAGGAGCTCTTCAAAAAGTCTTCACCGCTGGAGCGGCTGTTCAGAGACTCTCCTGGGTGCTGTGCTGCGCCTGCTTTTATCCTTTGATTTCATGCATAATTCAATAGTTGATTTTAATATTCATGATTCTGTCCATGGTTTTCAACCAGGTCCTCCAGGTCATGGAAGGTTCTAGAAACTCCTCACATGTGCCCAATCAGAGGCCTTGATTTTGAACCTGGGCATGAAGTGTTTATGAGTTCAGGGTTACCAGGGAAACCAACTGACTCAGAGTGACCGTTACAGGGGGCTGCTAAATGGCAGCCTATGTGATTTTAGATTCTACCTGTATCTGTAATGATGTTTAATGGCCAAAGGCTTGTTTCCCCTGACCCACGGGGGCGATAGTGCCTGAGGGATGAAAAATCCCTGACAAAGCTCTTCTTCAATTCAAAGTATATAAAACAAGTTCCCCATTCTTAATATGTAGCTTTGGAAAAACCTCAGGAAATTAATTGTATGACTGCTGTGAAATCCAGAACATCATTTTGGCAAAAGCCTAGGAACACGTCTAAAAGCCACCTTATCTCCACAAAACATCTTAAAAGACAGAGAGGCCATCAAGACATTTAATTCACTCATATGTCTGGTTCAAGGCATGGCAATAATGAATGGTGGCTGAGAAGCTCAAAAGTACAGAACACTCAGGGCTGGGTTCAAAAGAGGCATCATTAATGTAGAAAAAGCAGCTTAAGATCTCAGGCAGGGACAGGATCCCTCAAAGGAGTATATGAATTACATACTCCCTTCTCAAACTTGTTAGTGGTTGGAAGCTTCATGGGAAGTTAAAGAAATTCTGAAAGAGTTATGGATCTACGTACAGCTACAGCTCTATCTCTAGGCAAGGCTGAGAAGGAGCTGAGGAGGGATTACTCATGCAGATAAGGGAAAGAGTAGCTCATGGATGATCTCAAAAGACACAGCTACCCAAGTTCCAGTGGAGTGCACAAAGGAACAATACTCACAGAATCACCTTTGGTTCCCTTGACTAAACCGGGAACTGATATGGAAGGCCTGTGGGCTCAAGGCTTCGTACTGGAAGATTCACCAAATGTAACTATTAGTTCAGTGATCTGTCAAAGGAAGCGGTCAAAGGCCTGACCAAGTACCCACAACTGATGTTTTTTTAAAAAAAAATACGAAGCTAGCAAATATTATCAAATACTTTTTTGATCAGATATATTTAGTGCACTGAGTTGGGTTCTGACATTTGTTAAGCAAGATAGGACATAAATGAAACTTACCGCTACACCTTGGAGGAGGCACCCAGCCATTCTTTGTGCATTCAGCTATATTTTTTGCATGAAGAATGCGAAATCCATGATTACACGTGATTTCAATTAAATCACCATCCTTATATACGTGCCTTTGAGGTTTGAATCTACCATTAACCACTCCAGGAGGATTACAGACAATTTCTAATGAGAATGAGACAAACACATTTTATAAATGACAACGGGCCAGTAGGCTGTAAAATCCATCAGTTATTATTGTGATTTATCTCTGAATAAATGTACAAAAATTGCCTAGGAGGGAATCCAATGTGTTCCCTATGTTTACTGTAATTTCTGAATAAGAAGTTGCCATATAAAATGTGGATAATTGGTGGACCACTCAGTTTGCAAAGCTGGTCAAAAATAACATTCAAAACTGTTGCTTTAAAATGAGAAACAGTCCTTTTCTAAACCAAAAACTTTTATAAAATTTTTGGTATGGTATTTTTGTTCTGAATCTTTCAAGGTTGTTTTTATAATATCTGTATACTTAAAATTTGGGATTTTTTCTCAATTGATTTCCCCTTTTTGCTAAATCCAATAGATTGAATGATGTTTCTTCCACATTTTCATCTTTGATTTTTCTACTCCAGCTGTACAAAATTGGCAAAGTTTTCAGAAATCAGAGCGGCAAGAGGAAAAAGTGAGAGGAAACCATGGACATGATAAATCTGTTTGTAGGGTGTGCAAAACAAGTGATGATGAAATGTAACATTCATAGTTTTGAAATTAAAGTGTGTATATTTTGTGAAAAAATAAAACTGACAATTGCCCTATTTCAAACCTTGAAAAATGGTAAAACCATGAGATGTCAACACATTTCACAAAATTGCTTCTCTATTTTTCATCCAGCTCTGGTAGATAAGCTATGTCAGGGCCAATAACACAGGCATTTGAAGGACATTGTGTTAAACCGTATTTACAGACTGATACCCACAGCAGCTGACTACACCCTCTCTCATGTTCCCTGTGCTTTTGTGCCCACTAGCAACAAACCAAGCCCCATGCACAAAGTCAATTTTCCCATTCTTGATCCAAGTGAGGCTGTCAACAGCCTCACTAGCTGCACTGAACAACATGTTTCTGTGAAGGCCTTTGAGTATTGCCATTAAATATTCTGTGAAGGGATTCAGTAACATCTAAAATAGCCTTAGATGTTCCTCATTACATATAGTAACTCATTTACATTTTTAAATTGTTTTACAACAAATAAATGACACTTGGTTACTAACTAAACTCAGAAGGTCAGAGCAGAGCAGGGAGGATCTGCATCACATAGAGGGCAGGGGGCTGGACTCGATGGCCTCTCGAGGTCCCTTCCAGTCCTACTCTTCTACTCTTCAATGATTCTATGATTCTAAGCTCTGCACTGTAGTGATGAGAGGACAAAAAAAAAAAAACAAAACTCTTTTACATTCATTGATTCCTATTGCAGAGTGCAGCCTAATGAAAGCAGCATATTTAAGATACCCAATAGAATCCATCTCCATCTACTTTTACATTCTGGATAGAAGACAATGAAGCTTCCATTGCAGTGCATCATAAAAGTAGATTGAGATAAATTAATTGTGAAACTTGAAAGGACTAATAGAGGATGTATACCAGAGACATAATACAGAACAGCTGATTACACTGTCTCTTCTATAAGCCTGCACCAAAGACAGGCAATTATGTGCACGTTGAATCCTTTACCAATTTTATGTCTTCCTCCTTCCTCTTATTAATAACACTTTGGCTTTTAGATTATACCATTTTGGCACAGTGTGCTCTTTTGGGTAAGATCTGTGACAACAATTGATCTGGGAATGTTGCTGGTCCTTTGGGAGTGGAGGAGCCTGTTCTGATATGGTGAGGTTGGTCTTCCTAACTTCTCATCTGTTTTTGAAGTGGTGGTGGTGGTGGCATAGGAAAGATGGAATGTCTAATGGCTGCTTGTATGACTACTTGCTAGCCAGAGTGGTGGACAGAAAGAATTTTTGTGACAGGTTTGATGTGCCTTATAGCAGACAGCCCTTGGTCTTGGACTATAAGCAGCCCTGTCTTTAAGCAATTCACCCTGATTTGACTCTCTCATCAGTGTTCCCAGAAGTCCCCTGTATTACAGACCAGCTCTACCTACCTTTACATTCTGGATAGACAATGGGACTTTCACTGCACTGCACCATAAACGTAGATTGAGATGAATTAGTTGCAACTGCATATCCTGATTTGCAGCGAAGTTCAAGAAAATCACCACGCTTTAGATACACTTTCTCCTTCGCTGTCTCATTCAACTCCAGCCTCTGGTTTTCCATTTCTTTCACTGAGATAGTGCACGGCTCTAAAACAACAAAGAGGAGCAGCTGTCTTGGTAACTCACTAAGTAAGCACTTAGAGTAACTTGTTTACACAAGTGAGGAATCTGACCCAGAGAATCTCTGAATAAACCTCAAAGCCTAAGTAGTATTTTTTTACCTAAACAAACTGGTACGTTTGTCCAATTTCCATTGTCACAAAAAGATCTGTTCTGTCCTTCCAGTGCATAAAACTTTTGGCATTTGAATTCTACAAAGGAACCAGATGTGTACCGTTTTTCCAAGAAAGTAGTTATGTCTCCATTCTCAACAGTGGGTGGAAGGCTACAATTTTTTCCGCTTTCTAGAGGGGAAAAATATGACAATTATGAGACTCATATGAAAAAATGGTTGTTATGTATTATTTGGCTTTGGTATTGTATCCTTGCCTAATGTTAGGGAAACAATGTGTCGAATCTCATATGGTACTGAGCTAGGCACAACGACCAGATACTAAAGACCTCATCTTAAACCAGCCAGTCTGATGTCTGACCTCTGTAACTTTGTACTCACCCACAATTATTTCCAATTTGGGGACAATTTATACTTCCAGATTAGTGGAACTGCTATGGGTACCTGCATGGCCCCACAATATGCTAATATATTTATGGCTGACCTGGAACAACGATTCCTCAGCTTTCATGCCCTATTACCCCTACTCTACTTAAGATACGCTGATGACATCTTTATGATTTGGACCTATGGCATAGAGACTCTAGAAGAATTCCACAGAGACTTTAACAATCTGCACCCCATCATCAACCTATGCCTTGCTTACTCCACATGAGAAATACATTTCCTGGACACTACAGTACAAATCGAGGATGGCCTGACTGGCACCACCCTTTACCAGAAACCCACTGATCACTATACTTACCTACATGCTTCTAGGTTCCATTCTGCACACATAACTAGATCTATTGTTTATAGTCAGGCCCTTAGGTACAATCGCATTTGCTCTGATCCTACTGACAGAGACCAAAAACGACAAGATCTTTACCAAATATTCATAAGCCTGGATTACCCACCAGAGCTGCGTCTACACGTGCACACTACTTCGAAGTAGCGGCACTAACTTCGAAATAGCGCCCGTCGCGGCTACACGCATCGGGCGCTATTTCGAAGTTAACTTCGACGTTAGGCGGCGAGACGTCGAAGTCGCTAACCTCATGAGGGGATCGGAATAGCGCCCTACTTCGACGTTCAACGTTGAAGTAGGGACCGTGTAGACGATCCGCGTCCCGCAACGTCGAAATTGTGGGGTCCTCCATGGCAGCCATCAGCTGGGGGGTTGAGAGACGCTGTCTCTCCAGCCCGTGCGGGGCTGTATGGTCACCGTGTGCAGCAGCCCTTAGCCCAGGGCTTCTGGCAGCTGCTGCTGCAGCGGGGGATTCATGCTGCATGCACAGGGTCTGCAACTCGTTGTCGGCTCTGTGTATCTTGTGCTGTTTAGTGCAAGTGTGTCTGGGAGGGGCCCTTTAAGGGAGCAGCTGGCTGTTGAGTCCGCCCTGTGACCCTGTCTGCAGCTGTGCCTGGCACCCTTATTTCGATGTGTGCTACAGTGGCGTGTAGACGTTCCCTCGCTGCGCCTATTTCGATGTGGTGCTGCGCAACGTCGAAGTTGAACATCGACGTTGCCAGCCCTGGAGGACGTGTAGACGTTATTAATCGAAATAGCCTATTTCGATGTCGCCACATCGAAATAGGCTACTTCGATGTAGGCTTCACGTGTAGACGTAGCCCAGGAGAAATAAAAAAACAAACTGACAGGGCCAGACGAATACCCAGAGACCAGCTACTCCAAGATTGGCCCAAAAAAGCCAAGAACAGAACACCAGTGATCATTACCTACAGCCCCCAACGCAAACCACTCCTACACAATATTAAAGACCTACAGCTTATCCTTAATCAGGATGCCACACTCCAGAAGGCCCTAGGTGATAGGCTTGTTCTCTCCTACAGACAACCTCCCAACCTTATGAAGATTCTCACCCACAACCACAGTCTGTCCTGCAGGTACACCAGTCCTGGAACTTTTCCTTGCAAAAAATCCAACTGCCAGCTTTGTCCACACATCTATTCTGGAGATACCGTCACTGGACCTAATCAGGTTATTCACAGAATCATGGGCACATTCTCATGTTCCTTTACTAACATCACACATGCCATCATGTGCCTGCAATGCCCAGATGCTTTGTATATTGGACAGACTTCAAACTCTCTTAGACCAAGAGTTAATGGGCACAAAACAGACATAAAAACACTCCTGATCTACAAACTGGTCAGCCAACATTTTAATGGAGTGGGCCATTCTGTTAATGACTTAAAAGTCTGTGGCCATTTCCCTAATACAGGGAGAGAAAGATGCTAATGAGACATGGATGCAAATTCCCCATGCCTCATTAGCATAACAGCAGCCACGGGGGTGGCGAGTGGTTGCTTCTGGAAGGAAGTCTTCCTTCCGGAGGCCCCTTCTTCCCAAAAATTTTGACGAAGAAGGAGCCTCCGGAAGGACTTCCTTCCAGAAGTCTCTCCTGGAGGTCGCGCTTCTACATGGCATTTTGGAGTACGGAAGAGCGGTCTTCTGGACTCCAAATCACATGATGTTATGCTAATGAGGCATTGGGAATTTGCATCCATGCCTCATTAGCATATTTCGCTCCCTGTATTAGCATGCCACTTCCGAAGGAAGTGGCCTGTGTAGAAACAGCCTGTGTTTTACTGAAGAGGAATTTTCACAACAGATTGGAAAGAGAGGCTGCTGAACTCTCTTTTATATTCAAATTCAACACATTAACACGTGGTCTGAACTGGGATGGGAATTTTCTGGGTCACTATGGCTACGTCTACACGTGCACCCAACATCGAAATAGGCTCTTTCAATGAATAACGTCTACACGTCCTCCAGGGCCGGCAACGTCGATGTTCAACTTCGACGTTGCTCAGCCCAACATCGAAATAGGCACAGCGAGGGAACGTCTACACGTCAAAGTAGCACACATCGAAATAAGGGTGCCAGGCACAGCTGCAGACAGGGTCACAGGGCGGACTCAACAGCCAGCCGCTCCCTTAAAGGGCCCCTCCCAGACACACTTTCATTAAACAGTGCAAGATACACAGAGCCAACAACTAGTTGCAGACCCTGTATATGCAGCACGGACCCCCAGCTGCAGCAGCAGCAGCCAGAAGCCCTGGGCTAAGGGCTGCTGCCCACGGTGACCACAGAGCCCCGCAAGGGCTGGAGAGAGAGTATCTCTCAACCCCCCAGCTGATGGCCGCCATGGAGGACCCCGCTATTTCGATGTTGCGGGACGCGGAACGTCTACACGTCCCTACTTCGATGTTGAACGTCGAAGTAGGGCGCTATTCCCATCCCCTCATGGGGTTAGCGACTTCGACGTCTCGCCGCCTAACGTCGATTTCAACTTCGAAATAGCGCCCGACGCGTGTAGACGTGACGGGCGCTATTTCGAAGTTAGTGCCGCTACTTCGAAGTAGCGTGCACGTGTAGACGCAGCTGTAGATGCAGCTTATAGGGGCTCTTTTGCATACTTGGCTTAATCTAATTCTTGACTCCCCCTCCGCCCCTCTACTCTCTGATTTGCTCACCTTGATAATTTTTTTCTGATTTGTCAACCTTGATTACTATTTTTGGTTCTCTGTGCCTTAATATCGAGTCTGTTCTGGTCTGACTATGGTCTGAAGAAGTGGGTCTGTCCCACGAAAGCTCACCTAATAGATCATTTTGTTAGTCTTTAAAGTGCTACTTGACTGCTTTTTGTTTTCATCTTAAACTGGTGTAGATTAGTGTAACTTCACATGAACACTGGTGCTGTGCCAATTTACCTCAGCTGAGGTCAGACACTAATTTTATATGCAATGTATTTGGTTGTAATAACTGCATTTCATATCTACTGTTTTCTTTCACACTGCCAAATATAAATACATCTATTACTTATAAAACACTATCAAACTCCATATGTGTATTAAGACTGAAAAATGTGTGTGTGTGCACTATGCTGGAGTCTTTAATTGCATGATCATGCTCTATTTTTAACTCACTCAAGCCGCGTCTACACGTGCACGCTACTTCGAAGTAGCGGCACTAACTTCAAAATAGCGCCCGTCGCGGCTACACGCGTCGGGCGCTATTTCGAAGTTAACTTCGATGTTAGGCGGTGAGACATCGAAGTCGCAAACCTCATGAGGGGATCGGAATAGCGCCCTACTTCGACGTTCAACGTCGAAGTAGGGCACGTGTAGACGATCTGCGTCCCGCAACGTCGAAATTGCCGGGTCCTCCATGGCGGCCATCAGCTGGGGGGTTGAGAGACGTTCTCTCCAGCCCCTCAGCTCACTGGTGGCCATGTGGAGTGGCCCCTTAAAGGTCCCCTCCCCCTCCCTTCCTGTGCAGGAAGCTGAGGGAATGTGCAGGCTGCAGCCTGCACATGCGGCCAGCCTGCACCACCCTCAGCTCCCCACAAAGCTGCGATGGCTGGCCGGCAGCCCCCCCAGCACCCCCAGGGGACCCCCCCCAAGGGGAGCCAGGGCAGCCAGGCTGGCAAGCGGCAGCGGGGCCCCTCCTGGACGGAGGCCGAGCTGCGGGACCTGCTGGGGCTCTGGAGCGAGGAGTAGGTGCTCCAGGTAATGGGGAGCAAGAGGCGGAATGCGGATGCGTTCGCTCGGCTGGCCGACGGCCTGGCTGCCTGGGGTCACCCTGCCTGCTTTCCTGACCATGTCAGGAGTAAGGTCAAGGAGCTGCGGCAGGGTTACTCCCGGGCCCGGGATGCGGCCAGCCGATCTGGGGCCGCCCCCGTCACTTGCCCCTTTTACAGGGAGCTCAGGGACATCCTGGGCCCCCGGCACACCTCCTCCCCCCCGGCCACCCTTGACACCACGGCCGACGAGCCCCAGCAGGCCCTGCAGACGGAGTCCGCCCCGGAGGTAAGCCCCGCACCCCGGGGGCCCCCCCCGGAGGCCAGCCCCGGGACATCGCGGCAGGAGGAGGAGGAGGGGGGGGGCTCCTCCTCCGCAGAATCTGGGCTGCAGATCCTCCTCCTGCCATCCCGGAGCAGCAGCAGGGCCTCTGCCCCCCCGGGAATCTCCGGACCGTGGGAGCGGACCGACAGGTAGGTACCCCCCTCTGGTGGACACCCCTGGGCTTGAGGGGCGGGGGTAATAGATATGTGTCCAGGGCCCCCCACACGCTCACATGGCCATGGCCCCAAGGACAGCAGGGCCATGGCCCTCACAGCACTGCATCCATCAGCCCCTGCCCCCCCCCACCCCGCATGACAGTGCCATGCCCCATCCCCGGGCCAGGGGGGAGCGGAACCTCGAGGGGCCCCCGGGAGGAGGGGGTGGGACACCCCGCAGCAGCAGCATGTGATGGAGTGGGGGGAGTGCCAAAGGGAGACTCAGGCTACATATGAGCAACAAGAGCTGAATAGCTCCCAGGGGCAAAGGAGGATCCTGACGATACAGCTGGCAGGTGACACCTCTGCCCTGAACAAACAGGAGAGAGGAGCCGAGCTGGCTTGGACTTGGGGGGCGAGGGCGGGGCCCACAGGTAGAGGCTAGGGTAAGGGAGAGCTGGAAGGCAGCCAGCCTGAGGAGGGGGAAAGCTGCATCCCAGAGGGACACCCCTTGGGGTCTTCTCCCCAGGATGGGTTGGAAGGACTGTCTCTTCCGACATCTGGTGCTGTCACTCCTGGGAGAAACTGGGCATCTGTGGCCTAAGAAACCTCTCCTGCTGTCAGACCCTGCGGGGTGAAATGAGAGTCGCTCCCACCAGGGGACAGGGTGCAGGGCAGGGGGACCCCTGAACCCCATCCATCACAGCAGCATCTCCCAGGGACGGGGATGGGGAACCTGCAGCACAGGGCTGGGGGGACAAAGGCCACGGCTCGTGGCCCACACTAACGCCTGTCTCCATTCTTCTTCCCCCCCTCCTCTCCTGTGTCCTGCACCTGCACCATCAGAAGGACCGGAAGAGAGCGCCGGCGAGGTGTCAGTCGTCCCGGAGAGCCCTCCAGGACCATCGCTCCAGGCCAGCCTCTCGGCCGAGGACCAATCGGCCCCACGGCGGGTTAGACGACGGACCCCGCGCCACCAACCGCCGACGGCGACGGACCCCCAGCTGCTGGCCATCCACCGTCGGCAGCTGGAGGTCCTGGAGCAGCACCTCCAGCTGCAGGAGCGGGCGCTGGCCTGGCGCCAGGAGGCATGGGGGGCCTACATGGAGACATTTAACCGCTTGGTGGACTACCTGGCCCCCCATGCCGCGTCAGCCGCCACATCGCCCACCCTGCCTGCTCCTGCAGCCCCACCACCAGCTGCTCCACCCGTCGCCGTCCTGTCCGCCATCGCCCCACCACCCACCGGCGAGGGCCGGAGCGCCGAGGGACCCCTGGAGCCACCTGACACTCGCCGGCCACCGTACCTTCCGGTCCAGCCCGCTCCCACCCAGCCACGGACCAGGCTGCGACCGCGGTGGGGCTCCCGGCCGCCAACGCCCGGTGCCGGGCTATAGGGGCAAGGGGCCCGGGACGTGGCCCCCCCCCTTGTATATAGTTGGACCCTGTTCTTTTCTGCCCCCGGTTTGCCCCATCCCCCCCATGTAAATGGTTCTCCCCTTTATCCTCCCTGGTTTTCTTTTGATTATTGAGGACTGTTGTTTCTTTGTATTGTTTTATTTTTGTACATATTGCTTTTGTTCAACATGTTTGTACATAGATTTTGGTTTTTGGTTTAAATATTTATTTACAGGTCCAAAAAAAAGGGTCGGAAAGAAAAAAAAAGTTTAAGTTCAGCCACAAGTGCGTGCTGTCATTTGTCCAGGACAAGTGGGAGGGGGGTGCGGTGGGGTGCTCCATGGTGTAGGCGTTGGGGCAGGAGTGTGGTGGAGGAAGGGGCGGGCAGTAGGGGGCCTGGGCAGAGTTCACCCCGTGGCCTGTTCATCAAAGTGGGCCTGCAGGGCCTCCCGGACCCGGGTCCCCTCAGGGTCCACCTGCCGACTGGGGGAGCGGGTGGCTGGACGTCTGCCCTGCCGGCCTCCGCAGCCGAGCCCTAGAAAAAGGTGTCCCCCTTGCTCTCTACCAAATTGTGCAGGGCGCAGCAGGCACCCACAATCAGGGGGATGTTGTTGGGGCCCGCATCCAGGCGGGTCAGGAGACATCTCCAGCATCCCTTCAGGCGGCCAAATGAGCGCTCCACCACCTGGCGCGCGTGGTTCAGGCGCTGGTTGAAGCACTCCTGGCTAGCGGAGAGATGGCCCGTGTACGGGTGCATGAGCCACGGCCAGAGCGGGTAGGCCGCATCTGCGATGACGCAGAGGGGCATGGTGGTGTCCCCCAGAGGGATCTCCCGCTGGGGGATGTAGGTCCCCGCCTCCAGCCGGCGGCACAGGCCCTAGTTCCGGAAAACCCGGGCGTCGTGGGTGCTGCCAGGCCAGCCCACATAAATGTCCTGGAAATGGCCCCGGCTGTCCACCAAGGTCTGGAGGACGACAGAATGGTAGCCCTTTCGATTCAGGTATCGTCCTCCACTGTGATGCGGGGCGCGGATGGGGATGTGAGTCCCATCCAGAGCCCCGAAGCAGTTGGGGAAGCCCAGGGTGGCAAAGGCGGCGATGGTGGCATCTAGGAACCCCAGCCTCACGAGCCTGTGCAGGAGCATGGCGTTGATGGCACGTACAACCTGCAGGGAAAGCACACAGGACAGCACCAATGAGGGGTGAGCAGGGTGTGCGTGGCCCTGCCCTGCCCTGCCCTGCCCTGCCCTCCCCTGCCCTGGCCCCCCTGCCCTGCCCTGCCCTCCCCTGCTCTGGGCTCCCCTGCCCTGCCCTGCCCTCCCCCCGTGGGTTCGCTTACCTCCATGAAGACAGCCCTGACGGTGGCCTTGCCGACACCAAACTGCTGGCCCACGGATCGGTAGCTGTCTGGAGTGGCCAGCTTCCAGACAGCGATGCCGACCTGTTTCTCCACAGGGAGGGCACGCTGCATGGCGGTGTCCTGGTGCCTGAGTGCGGGGGTGAGCCACTGGCACAGCTCCAGAAATGTCTGCCGGCTCATCCTGAAGTTCCTGAGCCAGCGGTCGTCGTCCCACTCCCCAAGCACCAGCCGCTCCCACCAGTCGGTTCTGGTGAGGTAGCTCCACAGCCGCCGGCGTGTGAGGCGGGGCGGGGGGGCGTGCTGCAGGGGTAGGGGTTGAGCCCTGCTGCCCTGGGGGCATCTCCTCCTCTGGGGCAAGGATGTGCTCAGCTGCCTCCCGCATGGCACGGAGCAGGGCAAGCCCTGCCCCTGCCGGGAGGGCTGGGTGGACCTCTAGCTGCTGCTGCTGCTGCTACTGCTGGGGGTCCATAACTGCGGCGCCCGGGGTCTCTGTGCCTATGGCTCCTCAGACCGCGTGCTGTGCAGGCTGTGTGTGTCTGGGAGGGGCCCTTTAAGGGAGCAGCTAGCTGTTGCCCCGGAAGCGCTAGTCCGCCCGGTGACCCTGTCTGCAGCTGTGCCTGGCATCCCTATTTCGATGTGTGCTACTTGGTCGTGTAGACGTTCCCTCGCTGCGCCTATTTCGATGTTGTGCTGCGCAAAGTCGAAGTTGAACATCGACGTTGCCAGCCCTGGAGGACGTGTAGACTCTATTCATCGAAATAGGCTATTTTGATGTCGCTACTTCGAAATTAGCTACTTCGATGTAGAGTGCACGTGTAGACGTAGCCTCAGTGAGCAGGCTGGTTGGTACTCACTGAATGAGATATTGATTTAAGATTTCTTGTCTTCCTTGTCTTTCTATGAGCAGGCCCTTGCCCTATTCACACCTTTACTTAGGCTTTATCTACACTAGAGCGGAAAGTTGATTTTAGGGCACTTAGCTTGATTTTACAATGTGGCTGTGTGCACCACAAATACCATTAGTTTGATTTTAAGGCGCACAAAATTTGACTTCCTTGCCTGCCCCGTCAGGTGGATTAACATCAAGTTTGAATTTAAAAGGTTAAATTAATGCTAGCGTGGAAACAGCATTATTTTACATCAATTTTATTGGTCACCAGCAGTATTCCAGAGGTATCCCACAATGCCTCACGTGTCTATTCTGACCGCTTTCACCTCCACTACTCTCTAGGGCTATGTCTACACATGCCCCTTCCTTTCAGAGTGGGCATGTTAATGAGGCAGTAGAGAAGATGCTCGTGAGGAGCTGACATGAATATGCAGTGCCTCATTAGCATAATGGTGGCTGCACACCATTTGAAAGTGCTGCTTTTGGAATGCACACTGCCCATGGAGACAGGGGCCTTTCCAAAGGACCCCTCTGACTTCAAAAGCCCCTTCTTCCTCAAACTGAATAGTGTGTGGGTAGTTTACAAATGCCAGGGGCAGGAGGGAGACACCATGCAGGCCATCTCAAACAAGTGTCATCTAATCTGCTCATGGAGGGTGAAAATTCATCCATGCACAGAGGAGCAGCACAAGACCCAGGCCCCATTCTACAACTTTGTGCTGGTCCTCTGAACAGCAATGAAATCACCTGGAATGAGGCAAGAGCTCTGTGGGAAACAGAGTGTATTATCATGTAATTAAAGGCTGCATTGTAATGCAGACAAACCATGAGGAGTTTTGCATAAATACAACTGACATGTCTAAATGATGTACACAAGAGATCAAATAAAACTGAGAAACTGAAACACAAACTGAATAATCAAAATACCATGAAGATTTACCAGAGATGCAGGATGGCAAATCGATGTGACCATTAACACACTCCCTGACTGAAGGGGTTGTGAGGCTATATCCTTCACTGCACATAAATTCCAGTGTGCGATCACTCAGAATCAACTGTGCATGTCTTCGGCCATTCGACAGAAGCAGATTTTTGGCCTCCAGTTGCTGTTTTGTGATACTACATGGTGCTAGAGAAAAACAAGAAAAAAATTAAAATGTAAGGGCTTAATTCTCCAGTGTCCTCCTCGTTGTATAGTCATTTACCTGCCCTGTGAAAAGGGTCTGCAAAACACAACAATTTCTCTGGGGACTCTGTGCAAGATCTAAAAATACTGTGTAAGAAAGAAAGACGGTGATGAATAAGACCCAATATCTTAATCCAGAGATAGGTTACAATGTATTCGTAAATGCGACTCCAGAATTCTCAACGCTGACACGTTCAATAAAAGATGTTTCTAAATGTTAATACAGATGCACATATAAAATACACATGCACAAATGTTGCCAACTCACATGTAAGACCGCTAGTGATATTTGGGATGTTTTAAAATGCCTGCTTCCAGGAGACAAGTGCATATGGAGGAATCTCATCTTTTGTTTAATAAAATGAGTTTCTAGGCGTCATGGATGTTGAGGAAAAACTCAAAAACAAATCCAGAGAACCTTAAGACTCTCAGAACAAATGGGCTTATTTACAAAATCTATAATAGTCTAAGATAAGAGAAGATAAATAAAAAGACCCCAAAAGTATTTTAAGCTAGTCTCATGAATTTTGGAATCATAGAATCATAGAATCATAGAACAATAGAGTGAGAAGAGACCTAAAAAAGCCACCAAGTCCAGCCCTCTGCCCTAAGCAGGAACAAACCCATCAGATCAGCCCAGCCAGGGCTTTGCCAAGGCAAGACTTACACACCTGCAGGGATGGAGTCTCCACTAATTCCCTGGGTAGACCATTCCAATGCTTCACCATCCTCCCAGTGAGAAAGTTTTTCCTAATGTTCAAGCTGGACCTTCCCAACCCCAACTTCAGACCTTTGTTCTGTGTTCTGCCATCTGTGACCACTGTGAATAGCCTCTCTCCAGCCTCTTGACAGCCTCCCTTCAGTAAGTTGAAGGCTGTTGTTTTGGGGTTAGTAATACTAAATAGCAAGCATGAAAATGTTTTCTCCCTCCTCCCCCTGGGAAGCGTTCTCTCAGCCAAAATTAACACATAGGTCAAGTAGTTTAATGCTATATTCAGTGATAGGGTGAGTTCACTAATAAATATATTTACCCGCATATTTAAAAGAATGTTGCAAAATACCATATGTATTGAGGAACACACTGTAGTCCAAATCTAGTCATCCAAAATCCCATCCAAAATCCATTATTCACACTGTAGTCCAAATCTAGTCATCCAAAATCCCATCCAAAATCCAAAATCCAATCCAAAATCAATAACACAGAAATTAGAAATCATCATCTTCATTTATTATAATTCAGAAGAATTATAGCCATAGAACAGAATAATCCCTAAAGAGGAGAAACTGATGATGTATGTTAATTGGTCAAAGTCTTGTCTTTCTGCAAATGCTACTAAGGGCCTGCTCCTGCAAACTGGCTGTAGGCACAAGATCCCATGAATCTATTTGTATTTGGAGCACTTCTGTGAGTAAGAACTACAAGAGTGAATTTAGGGCTTGCTCTTGTTGCTGGTGAAGCCAATGGGAACAAGACGGTTATAGACTTTCTATATAAGCCCATTTGCTCCTCCATAGTGTAGCTTGCATTTTTGAGAACTTGCTGGAATTAGCTATTTATTGCCTGGAAAGGCCCTGACCCCTCCCCTCCTTTTTACCTGCACTACTAAATCTTGTGCACTAAAATGCCATCATATAGAAGGAGAAGTTCTAAAATGCTAGATGATGCTCATATTACTCACACAACTTACATACAGACTTAGACATGACTAGAGCAGGGTAAAGGGAACAGGAAATAAAATTAATTCCTATGATACTTACCTATCAGGACTGAAGTTGAAGGTTTATTAATTCCCCTCATGGATAATATCCCAAACAGCTGACATATACATGGAATGCAACCCCCTCTTCTGTTTAGGTGTTAATAGGGTCATAAAAAACTTAATGACATAAAATGTGTCTATTCATTTCGTAAGATTTTATTATAAAGAAGAGAACTCTAAGATGAAGAGGAAATCCCTTTTAGTCCTTCAAAAAGGAAAATATTAAAAATTAGTGTTGTTGACTAGTAACTGTAAAAGATCACAGTATTATTCATGCAGGCACTGTGTGGTGTCTGGAATTGCAGCTTTGGCGGTGCTTCGGGGAGAGGGAAGGAGAGGAATAGGAGGGTGGGAGACAGAGCAGCTGGGGCTTGTGCATAAAGCTGGAGGCTGGAGCGTCCTCTGCCTTTGTCCTTCTGCAGGAACTGAGATTCAGGGCACTAGGACCCATGGCTGTAGGCAGCCCCACAGGCTGGGAACAACCAGGAGACCCATGGTGCAGAGCAGCAGCTGAGCAGAGAGTCTGCCATCTCACAGCAGGTTGCTGTAGCAATACAGGATCATTAACCTGACGATCAATGGCCCAGTCAGCAGTGCCACCACAATCCTTCCTTGACCAGATGTTCCAGTCCAACCACTGCCCCCCACACCCTGAGATATCAGGCACATCATCTCCTGTGAGGTCATTGCAATTAGTATCTGGATGAATATTATTTGCCAATTTAAGCTAATGCCGCAACTCTTTTTCTTAGGATGGTACAATGTTGTTTCATCTCCATATTCTTTTTTATGGATATTTTACACGTGCCTCCAGTAATCAAGTCCTGTGTCACTGCTCATATTTAAGGTTATTTTTAACCAAAATCTTGGAATCTAGCAAAATGGAGAAAATAAATCAAAATACTCCATTGCTGTCTTTTAAAAGAGACTATCCTAATTCAAATGTAGTATTTACAACTATCTGGTGACTTGCAATGATCTCATTAACAGCAAACCCTAGGGACTAGATATGGCCTGAGTCTTAAACCACATTTTTGGGGATTTTTGGATCCAAGTCTGTCCCATCTGACACGTGTCTATGTGGATTTCTGATACCTGATAGCTGAGGACACAAATAGAAGGATTTGATATGGTGCCATTTCTACTAAGGAACCAATCCCTAGGACGGAGCGTGGAAGCAATTCCCCTTACCCAGACAGTTTGGTGCAGGTGTCCAGGTTTTTCCATTGCATGTGATCCATTCAGTTCCCATCAGGCTGTATCCAGGGTTGCACTTGTACTGTACTTTATCACCTTCTGTGTATTCCAATTTCTCATCGCTAACAATCCCTCCAAAATCAATGTCCGGTGGCTGTTCACATGTTGGAGCTGCAACAGATTCATAAATGTTGTTTAGTGTAGGAAAATTATCTAAGTTCATTTGACTTATTAAATAAGTCCTCTGCACAATTTCTTTATATGAATAATTTATGGTTTATGTAGCATCATGCTACCTGAGAATGTTCATGAATAACACACACAACTTTCAGTCACTGCAATAACCAGACAATAAAAGGGAGAACAGAAAAGGAAAGAAATGCTGTTTAGCTGAACCTTGCACCATGCAGTCAGCAACAGCAACACAGAACTGATGCAGCACCACAGTTGTGGATTTTCCACATCCAAAAATATCTTGTTTCCACCCCCAGGGAGACAGTCTGCAGCAGTACCTCAGCTGATCTGAACTGTCAAAAGGATAAATTAGGAGGAAAGGAGCCTCCAATGTGCCACACCGTATATGGTTTTATAGCCAAAAACCAGCACCTGGAACTGCTCATTCTGGAGAAAAAATACTTATATCAAGAAGATGAGGTCTAGAGACAGACAACCATGGAGAGGAACATGAAAAGATCTAGAACACTGAGACAATGGAGAATTTATTAGTACTAGCAGGGCCCAGGTAGAACGTATAGAGAGATGGATGGACAGCTGATGGATGAATACCTATCCTTTCATAATAGTATGGATGCTACATGGTCCTGCTCCAAAGAACTCCAAGCTCCATAATGGTATCCACTGAAATGGGGAAAAGCCCTTTTGCAATTCTTTCATAAGCATCCTTGCAATCCAATAGAAAAATGACTTGGGGATTATGAATGTATTATGGATTATGAATATAAACAATGGACTTAATGCCTGGGTAAAGTCTAGTAGGTAGACAGAAGAAAAACTGGACCTCATATGGATAACAGGGCTGTGGTGGAAAGCAGCATTCAACAATAAATATGGAAGACTTATGCCCAAGATAAGGAGGAGATAAGGAGCCCACCTTCAATATATGGGTTCCTGGAGCAGAACCCTCTCTGCTCATTTGAGGTGGAAGATCAGCCCTGTCCTCTAACAGGATAATATGGTTTAATTGCATGCAGACCATTGCAGGATTAATCCCGAGGTCTGAAATGTTCAACTTAATTCTTGGTGTTCAAATGAAACAAGGGTCCTATAACTCAGATTCCTTCACCACTAAACCAGGTCCACTTTAAGAATTTAGTTTCACAGAAATCCTCTTTTCCTATCTCTAAACATAAATAATAGCCCCTGTCTACTCAGGAATTCAGAGTCTGCTGTAAAGTCAGGACTCTAAGACATATTTTCAAAATTGGCATCATAGGAATGTACAAAGTAGGTCTGATGTCAGAAATTGAAATACCCACTTTCTCTGTAGGCCCCACTGCACTATCCATAACCCTACAAAGTGCTCTTGTGTCCATGGTATGTACAAATCCATACGCCAGTGTATTTTCCTCAACCCATATAACTTCTAATCTGGAGTGATACAAAACACAATTTCTAAATAAACCAAAACACAATCAATATCATTACAATTACTCGTACAGCATAAGTGAGGCATGAATGCATGAGTGAATTTCAGCAGTTGTTCTGATAACAGAAGTCACACGTACAGACATACTGGGAAGATTCACTAGCATTTCCACTCTAAACTTTCAAGTATTTGGTGGCTGTACTCAGCTCTATTTTTACACACAGGAGTTCTGGCACATGAAAACTACTTCAAAATGAGAGTCAATAACACCTTCCGCCTTTAAATATTTTCCTTTACTCAACTTTAATAGAGTAATTTGTGGTAGGATTGTTTTGCCCATGTAAAGTGGGGTCAGGGATGTCCCTAATATCAATCAATGTGAGCTGAATTTTGAGACTTTGCTGTAACAGCTTTGACTATGTGCTCTACTGAGTATATATAATATCATCAAACACCAAGGAAGAGTTAAGCTAAAGCATTATTGAATATTTGGTTCATTTTGTATTTACCTTGTCCCTTAGCACAAGAAGCCCAAAGAAGCTGAATGATGATACATCTCAGTAAAGTCACCATCAGGGTTGATGCTTGTGATGGCTGATGTTGAGTTCTGCTCTTCTCTGAATTCTGCCTCCAGCAACTGGTTTTGTAGACTAATCTTGTTTTCTAACTTTTCTCATTGTTCTATCACTTGTCTTTCAACATCAGTGACCAGAGATAACGTATGTAAACTCCACTTGGAGTACTGTGCAATTTCTTTTTTTCATGGCCCTCTTTGACTGCGTGGGCTTTCTGTCCTTACATTTACTGCAGAGGGCTCTCATGGATTGATTTCAGATAAACACCGGTTGCTTAACACACATTTTTTGGTCTTCAGAGAGCTTCATTATGCAAAATGATCAATTAATTCTTCACTGCCAAGGTTTAACTACTACCTTTTGCTAATTCAGGGACTTTGTACGATGTTTTTGTGGGTCTGAAGGGCACTGGAGTCCTGAAAGTCTGGAAATGGATTTTGTGAGTTATTCCATTCTTTAAAGAGAAATTCGTGGTGTTGGAAAGATTTAGAATCATATGTACAAGAGGTTTTTGGTGGAGTTTTCAAAAGTTCTTGCTGAGAAAAAATTGGTAGCAACACTGGATTTTATAAAACATCTTACTCCTGAAGCCTGCACTACTTGAACTTACTAAATTGATATTCCCACATGTCTGACTATTCTTCTTGGCACGACCTTTTCAGATAAATGTGGCATACTGGAAGACTTTAGTTGCTGAAGTTCCTTCAAACTAAACACTTCATTTCACTTGAAAACACCATACAGGTCAGCATAACTAGGGCGACGGTTACACTAGCAAGTTTTGCCACCAAAACTAGCAGAAGGTCCACTCACAAAATGCGTTTTGTCAACAGAATGTTGATAAAACTCAGCACTTTAGCTGTCGGCATTCTGCCCCTTAGCCATGAGGCATACCGCTGCTGTCAACAGATTTTGTTAACAAAAGAGCCAGTGGATGTGCTGGAGGGGGTCTTCTCTCGACAGACAGGGCATCCAGTCAATGGGCAGCCCAGTGTGCTGGGTGCCTGTTTTGTTGAGAGAGAGCAGTCTGGGCAGTCCTGCCACTCTGTTGACAGAGCAAGGTGCTCTTCTGTTCGGCTTTTGTGTGTGGCTGCACTCTGTTGTTAGATGTTTTGTTGGAAAACATCTTCTGAAAGAAACATCTGTTGACACATTCTTCTAGTGTAACTGTAGCCTTCATGTAATACAAGATGAGACAAAGACAAAGATTATTCAAACCAATGCCTTTTCCCCAACATGGGGATTTTTTTTTTTTGATATCAGCACTTACTCAGGACTAGTTTACCATGCACTGTTGAGCAAACAAATGTCTGTCTACCAGTCTGATCCAGGGTATTGTACTGCCCAGCCATAAACTATACTCTCCACAGAACTGAACTAAATGGCTAATACTTTTATTTTCTTTTAAAGAGACAATTGCAGCACACAAGTTGAGTACTGAAGTAGTTCAAGGATATGAGTTTTGCATAGTTCCACCTGATTGTTTGTTCTGAACTTGTGCACACAAAAGCACGATAAGAACCCACCGTTTTAGAAAGCAGACTTTTTAAGGTCACACGTCCTGGAAATCCATGAAAGAATTCACCCAAATTTGCACCCCAGGCTCAAGCTTTATATCAGCAATGTCAAAGGAATATTTGAGACAAACGCCCCATGGATGTTGAGTTTTAGAAAAGTTTCAAAAAAGTGCCCGTAATGAAACACTTATTACTCTTACATATCTGTTGTCCTACAGCCAATGTTCAGAAGCCACAGATGTTCTGGTTTACTAAACAGCTGCATCTTGGAGCAGCTAGTACAGGAACCCACAAGGGGAGAGTCGATTCTCGATCTAGTCTTGACTGGAACGCAGGATCTGGTCCAAGAGGTAACTGTTACTGGACCGCTTGGAAATAGTGACCACAATATAATAACTTTTAATATTCCTGTGTTAGGAAGAACACCGCAGCGGTCAAACACTCTGGCATTTAATTTCAAAAAGGGGAATTACACTAAAATGAGGAAGCTAGTTAAACAGAAACTAAAAGGTAGAGTAATTAAACTAAAATCCCTGGAAGCTGCATGGAAACTGTTTAAAGACACCATACTAGAGGCCCAACTTAAATGTATACCCCAAATAAAAAAACACAGTAAGAGACCTAACAAAGAACCACCATGGCTAAACAGCCATGTTAAAAAGGCAGTGAGAGAGAAAAGGGCAGCTTTTAAAAAGTGGAAGTCAAATCCTAGTGAGGAAAATAGAAAGGAACATAAACACTCCCAAATTAACTGTCATAATGTAGTAAGAAAAGCCAAAAAAGAGTTTGAGGAACAGCTAGCCAAAAATTCAAAAAACAATAGTAAAATGTTTTTTAAATACATTAGAAGCAGGAAGCCTGCTAAAAAAGCAGTGGGGCCCTTGGATGATAAAGATATAAAAGGAGCGATCAAGGAAGACAGTGCCATTGCGGAGCGATTAAATGATTTCTTTGCTTCAGTCTTCACGGCTGAAGATGTTACAGAGGTTCCTAAATCTGAGCCAGCCTTTTTAGGCGACAAATCTGAGGAACTCACTCAGATTGAAGTGACATTAGAGGAGGTTTTGGAATTAATTGATAAGCTGAATAGTAACAAGTCTCCAGGACCAGATGGCATTCACCCAAGGGTTCTGAAAGAACTCAAATGTGAAATTGCGGAGTTATTAACAGTGGTTTGTAACCTATCCTTTAAATCCACTTTGGTACCAAATGACTGGAAGACGGCCAATATAACACCAATATTTAAAAAAGGCTCTAGAGGAGATCCTGGCAATTATAGACCGATAAGTTTAACATCAGTACCAGGCAAATTAGTAGAAACACTAGTAAAGAGTAAAATTGCAAGGCACATAGAAGAGCACGAATTGTTGGGCAAAAGTCAGCATGGTTTCTGCAGAGGGAAGTCGTGTCTGTCTAATCTATTAGAATTCTTTGAAGGGGTTAATAAACATGCGGACAAGGGGCACCCAGTGGACATAATATACCTAGACTTCCAGAAAGCCTTTGACACGGTCCCACACCAAAGGCTTTTATGTAAATTAGGTGGTCATGGGATAGGAGGAAAGGTCCTTTCATGGATCGGGAATTGGTTAAAAGACAGAAAACAAAGGGTGGGAATAAATGGTAAATTTTCACAATGGAGGGGGGTAACTAGTGGTGTTCCCCAGGGGTCAGTCCTGGGACCGATCCTGTTCAACTTGTTCATCAATGATCTGGAAAATGAGGTAAGCAGTGAGGTGGCAAAGTTTGCAGATGACACCAAGTTGTTCAGGACAGTCAAAACCAAAAGGGATTGTGAAGAACTACAAAAAGATCTCAGCAAACTGAGTGATTGGGCAGCAAAATGGCAAATGAAATTTAATGTGGGTAAGTGTAAGGTAATGCATGTTGGAAAAAATAACCCAAATTACACGTACTACATGATGGGGTCAAATTTAGCTACGACAGATCAGGAAAGGGATCTTGGAGTTATAGTGGATAGTTCTCTGAAGACATCCACGCAGTGTGCAGCGGCAGTTAGTAAGGCAAATAGGATGTTAGGAATTATTAAAAAAGGGATCGATAATAAGACAAAAGATATCATACTTCCCCTATATAAAACTATGGTACGCCCACATCTCGAGTACTGCGTGCAGATGTGGTCTCCTCACCTCAAAAAAGATATATTGGCATTAGAAAAGGTTCAGAAAAGGGCGACTAAGATGATTAGGGGCTTGGAAAGGGTCCCATATGGGGAGAGGCTAGAGAGACTGGGACTTTTCAGTTTGGAAAAGAGGCGATTGAGGGGCGATATGATAGAGGTATATAAAATCATGAATGGTGTGGAGAAAGTGAATATAGAAAAATTATTTACCTTTTCCCATAATACAAGAACTAGGGGACACCAAATGAAATTGATGGGTAGTGGGTTCAAAACTAATAAAAGGAAATTTTTCTTCACACAGCGCACAGTCAACCTGTGGAACTCCTTGCCCGAGGCGGCTGTGAAGGCCAGGACTCTATTAGGGTTTAAAAAAGAGCTTGATAAATTTTTGCAGGTCAGGTCCATAAATGGCTATTAGCCAGGGATAAAGTATGGTGCCCTAGCCTTCATAACAAGGGCAGGAGATGGATGGCAGGAGATAAATCACTTGTCTTCTGTTCTCCTTCTCTGGGGCGCCTGGCATTGGCCACCGTCGGCAGATGGGATGCTGGGCTTGATGGACCTTTGGTCTGACCCAGTATGGCCATTCTTATGTTCTTATGTTGTTCTTATGTTCTACACTCTGAGCTAAAATCAGTTTGATTAAAATCAATTAATTAATGTTTGGTTTTATCAATGTGATTTTGAGCATCCTCGCCTTCTCACATACTCCCCAAAAAATCAACTTATTGCTGCCACACACAAGTTGACAAAATCAATTGTTGCAGCAGTGTATTGTGGGAACCTATCTCACAGTTTCCTGAGTCTCGTGGCTTTCTGGTCGTTTTCACTGGTGCAGCATGAGAAAAAAAATACCACACAAGTGGCTGAGGGTATCTGACAACATCTTCCCACATTTCATTTTCTACTTCCTACATTCCCCTGCCATGTAAACCAAAGTCCCTTTTTCCAGGTGGGATCCGGCTTGCCTGTATAATCTTTCTATAATTGAAGGGAGGGGAGGGTTAGTAAAGCACTTTGGAAAGGTTAGAAGAAAAGATTTCGGGTTTTCCAACCAACAGGTTTTCCAAACAGGGAGCAAAAGCATCAGATCTTTGGAGGCTTGTATCTGGATTTAGACCTCCTGGCAAAGAAGATCCTCAGATCATTAACTTTGTCTCAAAGGCTCAAGAGCCACCCCAGGGCACCAAAAGGAGGGTCCCTTCTGGACTGGGCAAAAGGTTCAGACCCTTCTGGGCTTAGGATGCCTATTACTGTAGTAGGAAATTCTTCAGCTGGACCTGTCATCAAAGGGAGGTAAGTACTATCTCAGAAATGGTGAGAACCTGACCCAAGCAATCTCTGGACTGGGAGAACACCAAGGCCAGTCATAACAGCTAATGACACATATGGAGTCTACTACGGCGTATGATGTAAGTGTGTGCTGCCATGTGCTTCAAGAGATGCAGGTATGCTTTGGTCATCATCATGAGGCACCTGGAGAACTCACCAATGAAGTCTACTAGGATTTTGACCCTCTCAATTGGAAGGAATGTACTGGCAGCTGTGGCATTGAGTACTCCCAATGAATTCTGTCTTTGGCATCAGTACGAACATGGGTTTCTTGTCATTCACCAACAGACTTGAAGCATGGTATGTGAATGGCAGGAATGCTGTGTACTCCTGAACTTGGGATCTGGAGCTGCCCTTGACCATCCAGGCATTGAGGTTTGGGTAGATCTAGATATCCCAAAATCTGAGGTAAGCTGCCACCATACAAAAGTACAAGGACAAATTTATCTTTAAACTCTCAAGAGAGAGATCTTGCAGTCATTGTGGATAGTTCTGTGACAACAGACACTCAATGTGCACCAGCAGGCAAAAAGCAAACAGAATATCAGGAATCATTTAAAAAGAGATACAGAATAAGACAGAGAATATCTTATTGCCTCTGTATAAATCCATGGTATGCCCACATCCTGAGTATTGCTTACACACGGAGTTGCCTAATCTCAAAAATGATATATTGGCATTAGAAAAGGTTCAGAAAAGGCTAACAAAAATGATTAGGAGTTTGGAAACTGTGCCATATGATGAGAGGTTAAAAAGCTTGGGACTTTTCAGCTTAGAAAAGAGGAGATTAAGGAGGTACATGATAGAAGTCTATAAAGTCATGTTAGGTGTGGAAAAAGTGAATAAGGAAAAATTATTTACTTGTACCTACAGAATAAGAACAAAGGGTCACCAAATGAAATAAATGGGTACCAGGTTTAAAACTTACAAGAGGAAGTTTTTCTTCATACAGCATAGGATAGGCCTTTGCAACTCCTTGCCAGAGGATGTTGCAAAGACCAGGACTTTAACAGGGTTCAAAAAAGAACTAAAATAAATTCATGGAGGTTAGGTCCATCAATGCCTATTAGTCAGGATGGGTAGGAATGGTGACCTTAAACTCTATTTGTCAAAGTTTGGACATGGGTGAGAGGAGAGGGATCACTCAATGGCTACGTGTTCTGTTCACTCCCGCTGGGGCATCTGGCATTGGCCACTATTGCAAGACAGGATATTGGGCTAGATGGGCCTTTGGTCTAACCCACTTTCGCCATTCTTATGTTCATCCACCAACATACACTTTGTGAACATCCTGGGTGCTTTCAACATGCCAAATGGAGGGACTGTGAATTGAAGCGTTATTGACCTACCATCATTCACAGGAAGCATCATCTGTGGCCCATGAAGCATGTGGAGGTACGCCTTCTGGAAAGTGAGGGCAGTGTAGCAGTCTCCAGGATTCAGGGAGGTAATGATCAATCTCAGAGGGTCTATCTGGAACTTCCTAAGCCTTGCTAAGGAACAGTTCAGGTCTTGCAGGTTCAGAATGTGACTGAGGCCCCATTAGCTTTGAGTATAAGGAAATAGTAGACATAAAACCCCCATTCCTGTGTTCCACACGGACTGCTTCCACTGCCCCCATCTTAGGAGTGCTTGCACTTCCTTTCTGAGAAGAAGCTTGTGAGAGGGCTGGAGAAGGAGGATGAGTAGGAGGAGTAGAAAGTAACAGGAGGAGCAAATCTCAGGAGATGACATTGAATGGTCTGATGTTATCAATGCCCATTCCAGGAAAACGTGGAAAAGGCAGTTGGGGAAGGGAGGGAGGTTTGGTTGTTCAGTGCAGACAGGGACGTCACACAAACCCCCGAGCTTCCCATCCAAATGGCACTTGTTAGTTTGCCTTTGGACTAGCCAGGCTGCAAGGTTGGCTAAGGCTAGTGAGAATAGCACTTTTTATAGTGCCCATAATTTGTATGCAGAGGATCTCAACTGTGGTGGCTTTACTGGCTCTGAACCTGCTGGGGCTTGAACTTTGTGTGGACTGGGGCCATGACACAGAGTCCAATCATCTTCAATGTCATTCATGAGTACTTGAGGCCATGAAGCTTAATATCTGTCTAGTTTGAAAACTGGGCCTATGTAGGAGGCAGGAGGCACTAAATGGGCAGCAATCACTACACAGTGCTCTTCAGCAAGGTAACATAGGTTAAATTTAGTGACTTTCACCTGGGTGAGAATAACTAAAGTTGGGTGACTTACTATATCGTGTGCACTGCCTGAAAACTGAAGTCAGGAATAGAATATGCAATGGGTGCATAGGAAAAGCCATTGAAGGTATGAAATGTTCATTCTACCACCAATGGCAGAAGAATGGGCATTTCTGAACAGTCGACCACTTAAATTTTAAAACCAAATGTATTTATTTGTAATTATCACTGTTACAGTTGCTTTCTGTTGCTCTCATGACTTCAGCTTGTTAATCAGGATCCACCCCTCCCAAAAGGGCGAGATCTTTCCATACGGTAAGACACTACATGTAAGCTGAACTATACAGTTCCTTATGACTGAAGACACCTGGCACCATATAGGGCATCTTACCCAGGCACAAATCACTACATAGCCAGAAGTGCCTGGGTAGCTTTCACTATAAAGTTCGTCATGCCTGTTTGGCGAGAATCCTAAAGTTAGGCAGCAGGGTTTTAAGCCATAAAACATAAGCAAAAGCAAAAACAAAAAAAAACACACACAAAGAAAAACATAAAATGCATAAAAATGACTGTTCACACTCTTCATCCTTTTCATTTATTTCATAGGAAAATGCAGAAAAAAAGAGAGGAGATGAAACACTGGTAACATCCAACATCCGGACAAAATAAGTCCCTCATTCTGCATTGTCTGAAGATTACTTCACTGTAGTCAGGGCTGCTGTGATGATGTAATGAAATCGTTTGACTATCAAGATGATTTTGAAGCCTTGGTTGGTCTTGCTGTGAAGAAGTATGTGATCCAAAGCCAAATGAAGCAAGACAATGTCTGGGGTACAGAGGTTGACCTCTTAATGCTTTGCAGTTCTCCAAACTCCCATAGATGTCTATTATCAGTCATCAGGAACACTGAAACATCAGGAGCCAAGAAGCCTCTAGGGGTTCCATGTCAGTCCCAAGCCTGAATAAAGGAGGAGAGTCGGTCATATGAGTGATGAAGTGTTGATCGTGAAACAACAATACAAATGAAATCTGATGGCAATAAGACTAATTGATAAAAGGTGCCAGCCTGAACGTCACCCGGATAAACAAACTCCATGGAACCAATTGAGCAATCAGGGTTGTGTTGGTAAGTTAAATACTGAAAGAAAATTACAACTGACACATACGCTATCAATTGGAACGTGCAATGTTTGAACACTGTGGGGGACTGGAAGGTTAGACTTGCTTCAAAAGGAGATGGAGAGAAACTACTGTGATGTGCTTGGACTGGCAGATTTGAAATCTGACAGACCCGCCAGTTTGCTTAGGTAGGTACAAATAATCCATGATACTAAAAAGAATTGTCGTAAGTTATACAGTTGTGATATTTTTCATATTATGGCTCAAGTCAGAAATCAGCTACACTGATGTAATATCAGAATAATTCCAACCGCGTAAATGAAGCTATTCCTGATTTGCACCAGATATGTGCAAGGAAATCTCACGTTCTTTATGAGAAAATCAGTGCAGATATTTCAAAAAGACAAGATTGGAAAATGGCAAATGTCCATACCATGACAGCTATTTAGAATACTCTGCCAAAATATATCTTAGTTAGAACCTCCACAGCATTAAAAAGAAATGAAAAGATATATTCAAATATACTACGAGTAGAAAAGATTTCAAATATGGTAGATGTTGTGAAATACAATTCAACAAGATACGGAAAAGCATGAGGAGTATCAGTTGTAGCTTTTAAGTAGTAGGTGTAATCATGATGCTGGCATGACCAGCTTGTGATTCTGGTTTTGCACAGGGACAACTTTAATTGGCATAAAACCTACGTAGTCTTCTTGACACCACCCTTTGTCCAACCTCCTCATGCTCAGGGTGAGGAGTTAGGGGTGGCTGGAGTGCATGGTGATACAGTGATCCCCAATGGTGTGTGTGCATGCATGTGTGTGAGGGGAGGGGGGTTCAATTTACAATGAACTGATTATGTAGCAGGCCTGTGTATTCTGGACCTGGCTTCATAGCTCACTACTAGTCTGTCATGTGCTTTTTCACTTGTGCCCTATCAACTACCCAAGCGCTGGGGAGGGACAACTATAGGGAGACTCATCTGTGAGATTTACATGATCGAATAGGCCAGATATGTACAAGGAATAAAAAATGAATATAAAATACACAACTCCAGTTATGAGAATTGAGTAGCTGCAATTGTTCTTTAAATCAATGTTTGCTGTCAGCCCCCACAGTGGGAGGTTGATGGAAGAAACTCTCTTAAATCTTTAGTCTGGGAGGTTTATAGCTCAATTGCCACATAAGGAGGTTTGTTTATAGACTGAGGACTTTTAAGCTGCGTCTACACGTGCACACTACTTCGAAGTAGCGGCACCAACTTCGAAATAGCGCCCGTCGCGTCTACACGTGTCGGGCGCTATTTCGAAGTTAACTTCGACGTTAGGCGGCGAGACGTCGAAGTCGCTAACCTCATGAGGAGATAGGAATAGCGCCCTACTTCGACGTTCAACGTCGAAGTAGGGACTGTGTAGACGATCCGCGTCCCGCAACGTCGAAATTGCTGGGTCCTCCATGGCGGCCATCAGCTGGGGGGTTGAGAGATGCTCTCTCTCCAGCCCCTGCGGGGCTCTATGGTCACCGTGGGCAGCAGCCCTTAGCCCAGGGCTTCTGGCTGCTTCAGCGGCAGCTGGGGATCTATGCTGCAGGCACAGGGTCTGCAACCAGTTGTCGGCTCTGTGTATCTTGTGTTGTTTAGTGCAACTGTGTCTGGGAGGGGCCCTTTAAGGGAGCGGCTTGCTGTTGAGTCCGCCCTGTGACCCTGTCTGCAGCTGTGCCTGGCATCCCTATTTCGATGTGTGCTACTTTGACGTGTAGACGTTCCCTCGCTGTGCCTATTTCGATGTTGGGCTGAGCAACGTCGAAGTTGAACATCGACATTGCCGGCCCTGGAGGACGTGTAGACGTTATTCATCGAAATAGCCTATTTCGATGTTGGCTGCACGTGTAGACGTAGCCTTAATGTTCTGACCATCAGGAGTGGTCATGGTTCTGCCACAGGTTTTCATCCATGGAATCAAACTATTATGCAAACATCTAACACAGTTGTAGAGAAAATACTGAAAATTCTAATATAAAGGATTTGTAAGTTTCATTTAGTAACTTTTTTCAAAAATCTATTTTGGTCCTGTTTCTATGAACAAATCCAACATTTTAGGATTTGTAAAAAACTTGAGACAAAGATGAAAGCTTAAAGCTAACAAATAGGAGGATTTAATAATTCAATAATTTAATAATAACAAATTATGAGGATTCTAACCAATAGCCACAGTCTACACCACAGGAATACCAGTCCTGGGACTTCTCCTTGCAACAAAGCCCTCTGCCAGCTTTGCCCACATATCTATTCTGGTGATACCATCACTGGAGCAAACCAGGTTACTCACAAAATCATGGGCACATTCTCATACTCCTCAACTAACATTATATATGTTATCATGTGCCAACAATGCCCAGATGCTTTGTTTGTTGGACAGACTTCAGACTCTCTCAGACAAAGAGTTAATGGGCACAAAACAGATTTCAAAACATCAAGAGTTAGTGACTGCCATTCTCCCACTGTTAGTGGATTTTCTGCCTTTATCTTAAATACCCGGACTTGCTATTCAATGTCCGGGGCAAGTAATACACCTGCCAGTAGGGCTTCATTACAGCTTGGAATTGTGATCCTCCGTTTGAATAGACATATTTGCCATAGCTGTATTCAGCTAGCACTGCACAGGCACTCCCTCAGCAGAGCTTCCCCAAGAACAGCTCTGCCATACCCCCAGCCACCTCTCCTGTAGCTTGCTTAAGCTATTGATGGTGTGGCTGCATCACACTCCTACTTTTAGGTTCTACACTGTGCAGTACTAATCATTGGGAGCTGGGCATCACACATGCCATTCAAACATAGACATATCCTCAGACTGCAGTTCACCAAAGCCAGCAAGTTGAGAAAGACAGATAGTGGGGAATGCAAAGGACAAAGTGTGCCCTAACCCTTGGTTTTGAGTGGGAGCTGGGCACCTTTCTGCATGCAGAATTCACAGTGGTGGACCCTCTTCTGGAATTAGGTGCTTACGACACATCAGCCTTTTTTTCATTAAACTCTCACCATTATACTCTAGAGCATGTGCCCAAGAAGGTGACTTATCCCCATACCTTTATACGGAGTGGGGATGTTAAATAATTCCGCCCCCCATCACCCACATTGATTGTCCTAACCACCAGGCAATGGCTTATTCTGGCATTGGGGTGGGAAATAGGTGGTTTATGGTTCATCATTCCTGGTGCTTGGGAGCTGTGGACAGTGGTGCAGGCTGGGCCTCCACTTCCTGCAGCTCCCATTGCTCAGCTCCCCTGGGCCGCTTGTTGTCCATCCCATTCTAATTTACATTTTCTCAGACTCTCTTATTAAGCTGCTCTACTTTGTCCAACTACTTATTTATAAACGTAACTAAAATATTCACTAAACTGGGACTCAAGAATCTCACAGATCAGATAAATTCACAACCCTATTCCTTCCCTGTTCTACCCATTGGGTCATGCTCAATATCTCTGCAGCACCCTGTTTAATACAATGTGGACCAGCTTCAGAAGGCATGGCTGAGGTTTAGTCACTGTCACTTAGCTTTTTTGATAAATGTTGTGGCTTTATGGAAATACTCCTTATAGTGCATCAGAATATTTTCATTTTTCCATTCTGGCAGAACTAAGAGGAGAATTTCAGTCTGGAACAATTTCACATGGTATTGGTGCTGCTCATGTTAATGAAGATGATTGCTACTTGAAATCTATATGACTAGTTTTGATGTCAGTGGCATTCTCAGATCCTAGTATTTTCTGGGAATTTTGGCAATTGTGTTCTCTTTCTGAAACTGCCCCATACAGTGTCAAGAGGAAGGGAGAGATGACTTCATCCTCTGAGGAAGGGGGAACTCTTATTTACCTAAAAGGAAAACACTAAAAAAGGGTATAAAGTAGATTATGATATAGAAATTGTTGAATTAGATTGAGAGAAATTATTACAAAAATTTAAATTTATGGTTGGAATAAGCAGATAAAATCTAGATGAACAGTCTACAGCAAAAGGAAAAATTCTCAAAACAAAATGGCTCATTTTTTGAGAAGCAACACTGCAGAATATTTGAATTTCATAAAAATCTACCTTATGATAATCTGATGGCAAAGCTGAGTGATCCAATAAATGGAGGCTTTTGAAGCCAGTGAGAGACCTATAACAGACATTGATTCTGTGGTTCCCAACTCATGGAAGACAGCTGGAAGCCAGGAAGTCACCATCAAACGGGGTGACACCAAGTCGAAGGCTCTGTCTACGCTAGGAAATAGCGTTGAATATATTAAAGACTACTTTTTAGCACTAGATTTTATAAAGGCAATGGTGAGTGTCCACACATGTTCAGAAAGTCAACAAAACGCGTCCCCATTACCTATGCTAAGTTCAGCTGTGTCAGCAGTGCATTGTGGGTCACTATCCCCACAGTTCCTGCAGCCCCATTGCATTCTGGGTGCCTGTGCCTGTGTACTATGGGAAACAAACGCACCACAAGTGGTTGTGGCTGTCTGATGTCATCATCCTAGAGTGCATTGCCCTCAATCCCCAGTCCCATGGAAAACAAACTGTGAAATGCATTTTTGCACCACTTTTCCACAGGCTGCCACTGGTGCAGGCTGTTACAAGGCTAGCATGGATCTGGAGGAGCTGAAAAATGTTGCACACTGTTTTATGGTCACTTCAAGGAGTGTTGGAGCCTAACCCACCAGGAGGAGGATTACCCTAATTTGGAGCATGCTGAAGTACTGGGTCGCAGGAATGCAGAGGTGCTGGCTGTACTGAATGCATTGAACAGAGTGGAGCACTCATTCTGGAGCGGTTAAACCAGCTCATGCTAGTGGAACTACATCATTTTGCAGCTATGAAACAATCAGCAGCGGCTAGAAAACTTCTGTATGCAAAAGGCCAATTATTTTCTTCAAGATGTTTGCAGATGAACTCCTTAATTACTTGTTCCATTATCTTTCCTTGCACAGAAGTTAAACTGACTGGACTGTTATTTCCTGGGTTATTCTTTTTTCCCTTTTTGTAGATGAGCCATTGATCACTACTCATTGGGCATGACCATCTTGCCAGCTTTCTAGCCACCTTACAGTACATTTATCTAGCTCTTATTTCCTTAACCTGTGTGCAAGAATATTGTAGGAGACTGTATCAAAAACTTTGCTGAAGTTTAAGTAGATCAGATCCCTTGACTTTCCCATGTCCACAGAGCCAGTTAGCTTATAATGGAAGCTAATCAGATCTCTCAGGCTTGCCTTGCCCTTCATGAATCCATAACAAGTCTAATATTTTTATCCATAAAAAGTTGAAAACACTGAGTTAATGCCCTCTCCAAAAGAGCTCTGAGTACTCCCCAGTGTGCATGTATCTCTGGTAGAGAATCACTGTTCAAAACCTAGCCCGTTCCCACAAGCATTCCATATGTTTGGCATTCAATCATCATAAGACATATTGGGGAAGACAGAAACAAAGAAGTCATTAAATACCTCTTCTGTTTCCAAGTCTCCTGATATTGTTTCTTCCTTCACACTAAGCAGTGGGCCTACTCTGTCCTTTGTCTTCCACCTATCATATTTACAGAATGGCTTCCTCTTGCCCTTTATGTTTCTAACTAGTTTGAGCTCATTTTGGGCATTTGCCTTTCTAATCTTGACCCTACATACTTGTCCTGTTTGCATATATTCATCCTTTGTAATTTGTCTTAGCTTCAACTTTTTATTTGACTCCTTTACGTTTTTGAGATCGTGCAAGATCTGCTGTTAAAGTCAAGGCGCTCTTTTGCCATACTTTCTGTCACTGCTACACAGAGGAATAGCCTGCTTTTGAGCCCTTAATAATGTCCCTTTGATAAACTGCCAACTCTCTTCAGTTGTTTTTGCTATTAGTCTTGCTTCTTGGGACCTTACCTACTAGCTTTCTGAGTTTACCAAAATCTGTCTTCCTGAAAAACATCATCTGTATTTTGCTGTTCTTTCTTTTACCTGCCCTTAGAATTATGACCTGTGTGATTATATGGTTACTTTCTCCCAAGCTGCCTTGTACTTTCAAATTTTCAACCAGAGTCTCCCTATTTGTTAATATTAAATCTAGAAGATACATCCAGGACATACCAGCCCACATGATCAGTTCACCATAGTAAAGAACTAAAAAGAACCACAAAGAAGTAGCTTCAAAGCTAGTGATTGCGGCACAGCAGTGTACTCTAGACAGGATGGTGCAGAGCAGACTACATAAGTTTTATGCCAGCTGGAGTTCCCCCGGACAGAAGAAGAATCCACTGCTGTTTATATCAGCATCATGTCTACTCCATTGTAATGGAGCTCTATAGATTTTAACTGAGATATTATTTGGGGAATGCATACATTCCAAATATTCATAACGATATGTTTGCTGATCTTTTCTTTAAAAATTGTTCAGTCATATTTCTATAGAGAATATAAGTCTTCCCCTCACATACTCTAGTGTGAAAGAAAAGTGACTTCATGCAGACTGATGGATTTAATCTAGTATTATACCACTTGGTGTAACTTCAGAACAGTGCCCATAGAATGCAAAACAACACAGCTGTATAATTCATCAGTTTTTCATATCATAGGTATTAATACCAACCTAAGCAAACTGGTGGATCCGTCCATTGGCCAGACTCACAATAAACATATTCAAATCCTTTCATTACATGATAACTTCCAGTGGTGTTACCTTAATCAATAGTGGGGAGGGGGGGCCACACTTCCCAGTAGCCTCTAAATTAAGTGTAGCAATAGAGAATAGTTGCACCAGGGATTTTGAATAAGTGCTGTCTGATCACAAACATTACACAACACGACTGTGAATGTGCTCTGATAGAATAGGAAAAATCTCAAGGGATATGTAGAAAATCCTCTTAATACTGGAACTGAACACAAAAAAAACCCCTAAAAGGAACATGATATTTGCTTGTTAACAAGTGACAAGTAACAGCACCATCTCTGCTATAATCCCGCACCAAAGACTTGCACTCGGCAGGTGCAATTTCATTCCTTTAATTATTTTTAGTTTTATTCCTTCCTTCTTTCCTTTTATTGATAGCGCTTTAGATTTTAGATTATACCAGTGTGGCAAAGTGTGCTCTTTTGCCTAAGATCTGTGTCTTCACTTAACCTGGGAATGTGGCTGGTTCTTTGGGATTAGAAGAGCCTGTTGTGATATGATGAGATTGGTCTTCCTAACCTCCCATCTGTTTTAGAAGTGCTGTTGGTGGTGGCATAGGAAAGATACAATATCTAAGGGGGCTGCTTGCGTGACTTCTTGCTACCCAGAGCGGTGAATAGAAGGGCCCTTTTGACAGGCTTGATGCACCTCATAGTGGAGAGCCCTCGGTCTTGGACTATAAGTAGACCTGTCTCTAAGGAATTCACCATCATTTGAGTCTTTCAGCAGCGTCCCCAGAATTCCCCTGTATTACAGCCCAGCTCTACCTACGTTTGCATCCTGGATAGACAGTGGGACTTCCACTGCACTGCACCATAAACGTAGATTGAGATGAATTCCTTGCAAGTGCATATCCTGATCTGCAGCGAAGCTCAAGAAAATCACCACGTTTTAGATACATTCTCTCCTTGGCTCTCCCATTCAACTCTACCATGAGCTGTACTGAGTATATATAATATCATCGAACATCAGGGAAGAATTAAGCTGAAGTGTTACTGAATATTTGGCTCATTTTGTATTTTACTTTGTCCCTTAGCGCAGGAAGCCCAGAGAAGCTGAGTGATGATACATGTCAGTAAAGTAATCATGAGGGGTAATGAATTAAATCCAGTGCCTGTGATGGCGGATGTTGAGCTCTTCTTCTCTCTGAATTCGTCCCCCGCAATTATTTTAAGACTGATCTTGTTTTCTAACTCTTCTCCGTTATTCTATCTCCTGTCTTCCAACATTAACCACCAGAAATAACATATGGAAACTCCACTGGGAGTTTACAGGCCAAACTTTTTTTTTCATGGCACTCTTAGATTGAATGGAATTTCTCCCTTCCCAGTATGATGTGGAAAATATTTGTTCCGTGATAAACATGATAGTTACTGTGGGATTAGAGAAATCCCTCATGGATCAATATCAGGTAAACCGAGGTTACTTAAACATTTTTTGGTCTTCAGAAAACATCGTTATGCAAAATAATCAATTAGTTCTTCAGCGCCAAGGTTTCTTTAAATACTACCCTCTGCTACCCCAGGGAGCTTGTACAGAGTTTTTGTGGGTCTGAAGTACCCTGGGGACCTGAAAAGCTTGAAATGGATTTTATGAGTTATTCCAGTATTAAAAGAGGAATTCCTGGTGTTGGAAAGATTGAGAATCATATGTACAAGAAGTGTTTGATGGAGTTTTCCAAAATTCCTGCTTAGAAAACAATTGGTAACTACATCAGATTTTATAAACCATCTTTCTTCAGAACCCTGCACTACATACACTCACTAAACTGATATTCCCACATGTCTGACTTTTCCATTTGGCACAACCTTTTCTGTTAATGTGGCATACTGGAACACTTCATTTCACTTGAGAACACCATGCAGATCAACATAAGTAGGTGTGATCCAAGAGGAAGACGTAGATTATTCACACCAATGCCTCTTCTCCAGCAGGAGGATTTTTTTGGTGTTGGCACTCACTCAGCACTAGTTAACCATGCACTGTTCAGCAAACAAATGCTTGTCTACCAGTCTAATTCAGTGCATTGTACTGTCCAGCCAAAAACTATTCACTCCACAGAACTGAACTAAATGGCTAATCTTTTATTAATGCTTTTGAAGAGGCCATTGCAGTACCCAAGCTGAGTACAGGGGGACTTCAGGGATATGAGTTTTGTGTTGCTCCGCCCCACTGTTTGTTCTGAGCTTCTGTACATAAAAGCATGATAAGCATCTACCATTGTAGAAAGCTGACTCTTTTTATGAGAAGGGTAACATATCCTGGAAATCCTGGACTGAATTTACCGAATTTGCACCATGTGTTCCAGCCCAATATCTGCAGTGTCAAAGGAATTTTTGAGACAAACTCCCTATGGGCGTTGATTTTAGAAAAGTTTCAAGAATTGCCTATAATGAACATGTTAATCTTGCATAGCAACTGTCCTATAGCCAGTGTTCAGAAGCCACAAATGTTCTGTTTTGCTAAACAGCCAAAACCACAATATGATTGGAACTTCTTGGTGATCCCTCTCAATGTCACAAACACCCTTCTTTGTTCTCTCTGACATTCCTAAGGTGCTCCTGGATCCCAAATTATATTTCCTGTCCCTCTTGCTTTATGTTAGACCCCTCCTTTTGCACACACAACAGCTTTTGATTAACAAGTCGCTGAGTCTCTTTCTGTCTGAAGGTGGCAGAATTTTCAGCACATATTTGTATGGACCCCATCCTTTCCTCCCATCCTCAAAAAGGTAGCAGGATGACATATAGCTGGGCCAGCAGGAGCACTAGACAGAACAGAGATACTAGAGTTTTTATCTGAAATTAATTGATTACCAATTAACTGAAACTGGTTGAAGTTCATGAAAGCTACTTTAAACTCTCCTCAAATATTTGTCCCAGAATACTAACATCATTCGACCTTGGCAACATTTTAGGCATTACACCTGCGGGTTAGCCACAGACATTTAGAAAATTCCTAGACTACCCTTTACAATCACATGGAGTCCCTTGACTTAATTACCAGTAAAAATATTCAAGAGAAGCCAAGTTTTGAGCCGTATATTTTCCATGTGCAGTCTGGCCTTGTGCACGTACAAATGTTTTTCAAGCATTGATCAGAAGTTCATTTCTCAAACAGACACTTTGAATTCCGGCATGAAGCTGCACTGAATGTGGTAAAGCATGTTTTGAAGATTAGAGAGAGAAAAATTGTTATTATGGAGGCAACTTGGGTAACTCAACCTGGGTTTTGAGTAAGTCAACCTAAGCCAGGGCCAGCCAACCTCCACCTAAGTTTCTCTGAGAGAGTGGCCGAGCCATCCCCACCTTCTTCTCTTTTTTCAGTGTCAAGTGGTTCTTGTCCTGCTCTGTTCCAAAGCTCTTCATTTTTGACTAAGTGTTGCCATTTGATGTGAAGGATGTACCTCAGGCATCTATTTATGAACGGTTGTAGCTTGTGATTTGAAGAGTTTTTAGTATGCCAGGTCTTGCATCCATACGAGAACACTTTCTTCACAATTGTGTTGAAGAGCCACCGTTTCGTCTTCTCAGATATTATTTGCAATTAACATATGGAATGAAGAGTCTTGAATGCAGCTCTTGCTTTTCCTATTACGGCACTAGTATCATGTCTGCTCCTCCATCTCTGCCCATTGTGCTGTCCAAGGAGGGGAACTGTTCCACATCTTCCAGGTCATCCCTTCCCAGTGTGAAAGTGCTGTTGTTCGACTGCCTGATCCTCATTGTCTTGGTCTTTCCCTTGTTAATGCTCAGTCCAGTCATTGAGGCAATTTTGTCTAGTGTTGGAACCATTTCTTCCATGCTTTCATGTACCTGCAGGGCCTCAGCATGGAGGTATCCTAGATCTTATTGAGGGTCCGACTAATGTCTGGAGAAGCATGCATGGAATGGGCTGGGCTGCTTTGCTCCACCTGAGCTGGGGACCTGGAGGATGTGGGGGCGTGAGAGCTGTCTGACATGGGTCTTTGCTCAGCTGCAGATTTATTCCACTGTGTATGATAGTGTGGTGAACTGTCCTGCACCCTCTTCTTCAGCTTCTTTATTGCAGCCATTGGTGGAGAGCAAGGTCAGCTAGTATGTGGTATTGCTGGTGTGCTGCACACTGAGACCACAATGCTCCTCACCAAATCAGATCAGATCACTGGCACCAGAATTAGGGCTGATTCCATAAGGTGGGCGCAAAGGTGAATGTCCCTCTCCTTTTTGGTCCTTGTATTGAAGGACTTGCACATCTTGCTCTTGTTTCTCATGTAACCTTCACCTAGGCAGTGCAAGCGACTCTTGTGGGTTCACTTTCTGGCCTGGGCTGTTTGCAGGTGTTTCAGGTTTTGAGGCCAGGGGATTGGGACTTGCTCTGCCCAGGCAAAATCCCAAAGGAGAAGAAAATCTTTAACTAGCTAGATACTACTCTACTAGGGTTCTACATAAACAAAAGCCATGAAACATTTTTGTCTGAACAGAGGGCTACAGAGGCCAGTTGGAGCAAACACAGTTCTGTGCTCCATCACGGACAGGAAGAAGGCATTGTGGGGGGGGCAGGATCCGTTGTACTGCACCATGGATACTCCACTCTGGATATTGCAAGAGGTGCTCTTCTATGGGTACTGGTAAGGGAAGAACTTCGAGCACCAGTGCACAAGGCAAGCACACACAAAACGTGGATGGATGTTAGCAAGTTCCATTACAGTTACATTAGCTAGAATGAAACTTATTCCGATACCAACTAAAGTCAAAAGGAGTCTTTCCATTGTCTTCAATGAACATTGGATTGGACGCACATAAACCTACATGCTTCAGGGTGGAAATGCAACTATTGGTGGTCAGGAACAAATTTCCACAATGGCTAAATTATTCTGTATTTGCCTTTTATGGGATTTCTTAAATCTTCCTACTGAAGCATTGAGCACTGCCAGGAACAGTGTGTTATGCTAGCTGGACTATTGCTCAAATTGTGCATGAAAGGTCCTCATTTCCTTTTGGAAACCACACTATTGTTTCTCCTCACTGATGGATGAGTGAAACATTTCAGAAGGAAGTTAATTACTTCCAAATAGCAAAAACTAGCACACATAGCAAATGCATTTCATAATAATTATGTTCCAGTTTGTAAAGACTGCAGGATTCCAAGGTAGTTTTACACATAGACTCTTTGGCTGCATCTACGCTACAGAGATCTTTTGAAAGAAGCTCCTTCAGAAATCTCTTCCAAAAGATTGTCTTTTGAAAGAGTATGTCCACATCAAAAAATGGATCAAAGGAGTGATCTGCTTTTTTGAAAGAGAATGTCCACACAGCCCCTTTTCTTTCCAAAGAATGGGCCAGGGATCAAAAAATTGGGTGCCACGAGGACTGTTCTTTCAAAAGCAGGGCTCTGCAAAGCTTCGAGACACTTTTTCTTTCAAAGAAGCTTTCAAGAGAAGGTGTTCTTCCTGAAGAGGGAGTGGAAGAGTCCTTTTGAAAAGAGCACTGCAGTCTTTCAGTTTACTTTCAAAAGAACTCTTTTTGGGTGCAGAAGCTCCATGGAGAGCCCACTTCTTTTGAAAGAATTTGCTAGTGCAGACACAAGCTTTCTGAATATTTGTTAATAAAATTGTAACAAACATTGAACAACAAACATGGAACTCAGATTCTATTTGAAGCAGTATTAATGAAACAGCTTTCAAAACTATTTGTCTCCAGCAAAATATGTCATAGATATTATTATTTTACAAAGAGTAACTAAAGGGTGTTTAAGCTCCTAACTGCTTTTGTTTTCAGTGGGACGTCAGTGCCTATGTGCTTCGGAATATTCCAAAAGAAATTTACCCTTAACTTTAGATGTTAAATCCAGGCTCAGCTAAAATCAGCTGAACAATTCTCATTAATTTATTAGGGTCCAGAATTTTACCGAGTTATGTGGCCGTCCCCACCACATCTTCCCTCTTCCCCGCTCTGCCAGTGTGTTTTCAAATTTTATGGTCCCAGTGAGCTTGGGAAAAAAATCAGGCTGAAAGTAAAGATGACCCTCCAGCTTGGAATGAGCCCTAGTGTACCCCTTTGAATAGTTTGCGAGTTCTTTAGTGGGGCTGATTGTGTTAACTAGAATTCAGTAAGAGCATTAATATCTTGGAAGTTAGATCCTCTATGCTTACATATACACATTTGTATATTTATTTGTAATCTTGGATTTTTGGGACTCCAGCTGAGTTTGTGTGCTTTCATCATTTGGGTTTTTTGTTGTGTAAAGAGAGCAAGTCCAATATCTCAGAGCCAAATTGCAGCGCAGCCTGTTTTAGCAGCAAGAGGCCAGTCAATGACAAACAAATAAATAGTGTTTGACCTCCTCATGAAGGTAGCAAATGAGTACAATTTTCATGTCTAGCAATACCTTCAGGATGGTCTTAAGACAGGAGACTGCCTAGTGAGTACAAGTTTCACCATGGGCTTGTCTTCACTACCACCTTCTTTTGAAGGAAGGATGGTGAAGAGGGTGTTGGGAGCTTACTGATGAAGTGCTGCCATGCAAAGGCAGCACTTCATTAAGCAAATCCCTCCCATGGCAACTTCAAAGTTTTAAACTTAGAAGTACTGGCACACGTCTAGCTGCGGCTCCCCCACCGGTACTTCGAAGTGAAGGGGCTACTTCGAAGTCCCCTTACTCCTCAAAAAAATGTCCATTTCAAAGATTACTAATGAGGTACTGAACTGAATATTCAGCGCCTCATTAACATTAGGACTCTTTCAGCTGCGGAACTTCGAAAGCACCGCTTTCGAACGCTTGCCGCTCGGCGCAGCTACATGGGGGTCCTTTTCGAAAGGACCCCACGCATTTTGGCTGGGTCTACATGTGCCCCTTCCTTTTTAACGATGCTAACTGAGTGCACAGCTCAGAGGTAACCAAAAGGCCTGTAAGGTCACCTAAGGCGTTCCACCAGCGGCCAGACACTGCCCCAGGTTTTACCCCGCAACCTGTGTCGATTGTCACGGGACCTAGTCCAGTGGGGTTTTCAGGGTGCGTGAACGAGCTGTGCTGTTCCCCAGAAAAGATGACAGACAAGGATCAACTTTCCCACAAAAAGATTTTATTTCTCAAGATCAGGATTCTTTTTATATTATACTACCTCTTTTATAATAAATTACTTCTTTTTATAGTATGCTATTTTCTTTTTTATATGTGTATTTTAGGATAAACTATTTAAATGTCTTTGTGCTATGGATCCAACTATTTACTCCCCCACTTCACCAAGCCTAGCACAGGATTTGATGATTAGCAGACTAATATATTGTATTATTATAATAATTGTCTCTATCCTAAACCCTCCTAACTTACTTGGGGTCCGGAGAGATGCATAATGAAATGCTCTTCGTCGAATGCTGTAAGGGAAGATTATAGCAGAACTGTATATTATGTTATAGTGTATTCTTTATATATTATATTATATTCTTTGTAAAAGGTTTTTCTATCTAAAGGGACTACAATGCAATGTTATATATATATATATTATATTGTAGTCCCTTCACCAAAGCATCGTTACGCTCTTCCTCAGTACCTCTTTTGGATAACTGAAGGTGCTCAACCCCGGGCCCAGCTACCTAGGGGAACAGATGGTCTAGAATAGTATGAAGTGAGGTTGCCCTGTTGGCCAGACAGGACAGTGGCCTCCAAGAATAACTCGCGGGGTTCTTCCCTGTTGGGGCTATTTGCCTTAATACTTAACAAAAACTGCCACTTGGAACTGCCTATGTCGTTCCCCCAGTTACGGGAGTCCCTTTACTGCACTGTCCCAAGCTCAGTCGAAATATATAGGTACAGTCTCCTCAGACTTAATAGGTACAGTCTCCTCAGACACCTGAGATTCAAAATGAAATTACCTATCGGGTTTGCCCTTTACCGGGTTATCCCTCCAGGATTTTAAATGTTGGGGTTTTTCCTTTAACGGGTTATCCCCTAAATGCTCTTACCTCTACTCAAGCGAGCTCTACTTAAAAAGAGGGAGCTAACAGTTCTGAATATCCGAATGGCTATAGTCTATATGATTTCTATACTAGTCTTCTATTTGTACGTTCAATATAAAGGCTAGGTCTAATAAGATCGCCTCCTGTGCTTTACAATTACGGCTTAAGAAGCGGGAGTTACAAAATTTATGGCGCGCCCTATTTAAACAATATTGGAATTCCTAGGTCTGCCGTAAACGTAGCAGCAGCAAGGAATAACAACAAACAATGTAACTATCAATAATGCTACAGATAATACAAAGAATATTAAACCTAGTTCCATGACTGACAACAAACTAACCAACCTAAATGCCTATATTGTGTGGAGGCTTGATGTTAAATACCTATACCCTCCTGCTCTGTCCGTCTGGGCGCCGGGCCCGCAGGTCTCCTTCTGGTGCTAGGAAAGGAGGCCCTCATGGCGCGCTTGTACGGCAGCCGCGGACAGGCAGACAGAAAAGCAAGGAGAGAAGAGAGGCCAGGGGGAAAAGGCCAACGTGGTAAACAAAAACCCCCTGGCTATAAAGAGCAGCCTGCGGTTCCACCGCCGGCCAGCAGGGACCAGTGGCTAAAGCAGCAAGGCCGCTTGCATGGCTCACCAGGCAGGGCACCTGCCGGCGCGGTCTGCCCGGTGAGCCTGCCTCAGGCAAAGTCCTGAGGTCTTTGTTAGTGAGTTCAGTTCAGTCTCTTCAGATCTTCTAGGCTGGAGCTCTTCAAAAAGGCTTCGTAGCCAGAGCTCTTCGAAAAGGCTTCTGCATCCCGCGGCGGCTGGGGAGCGATGATTGACTCGCAGGTCCGCTTCAGCTCTCCGCTCCGAACCTTCGGCTACTAGCAATGTCCAGCTCTGAACGCAGTCCTTTTTGTTCTTCCGTCCGCTCCTCTTCTCATCCTCCGGCGGACTCCCGAAGCCGGGGCTGCGCTCCAGAATTTATAGAGCCAGGGCGGACCTGGTTGAACACCCACAGGTGTCAGGTCCGCACCTGCGTTGCCCCGGCAACCAAGATGCACATTCCACATACATATTCATAAGCATCCTATTTTGTCCTATCAGAGCCTCGGAATTCAAACCTACGCTCATGAATAATCAATCAGCTAATACATATGCATTACCAACTGGCAATCCCAACGGTTTTTCCCTATACCTTATATTGAGCCTAGTTACCTAAGCACTTTTACATCATATTTTAAAATAAATCTTTCCCTATTTTTATTTTATTCTTAAGTGGACTGATAGGGAATACTGTTAAAAGCAGAAAATACAATTTTTAATTTAAAATGCTCAATATCTCGAGGCTATCTGGTAAAGGGTAGTGGAAGGCACACACAAACCTCACAGCCCATGGCCAGGGACATGTTCTCTAAAAGAGGAATTTACAACACTTTTGAAAGGGGCATGCTCATGAGGAGGTTCGAAAGATGCTAATGAGGCTCTGCAATGAATATGCAGCTCCTCATTAGCATAATGGTGGCCGCGGCAATTCAAAAGTGAGGCTTTTCGAATCGCGCGCTGCCCGTGGAGATGGAACCTTCTGAAAGAACCCCCCCCCAGTTTTCGAAAGCCCTTCTTCCTATCTGGTGATCGGAAGAAGGGCTTTCAAAAACTGGGGAGGGGTCCTTTTGGAAGGTCCCATCTCCACGGGCGGCACACGATGCGAAAAGCTGCACTTTTGAATTGCCGCGGCCACCATTATGCTAATGAGGAGCTGCATATTCATTGCAGCGCCTCATTAGCATATTTCAAACCTGCTCATTGACATGCCCCTTTCAAAAGAAAGGGGCATGTGTAGACCCAGCCTTTGATATCCCCTTATCCCTCTCAGGAGAGGGGATTAAGGAGATTTCAAAATGTGCGGGGTCATTTTGAAAAGGACCCCTATGTAGCCACACCAAGCCGCGAGCATTCAAAAGTGGCTCTTTCCAAGTGCTGATGCTGGAAGCATCCTAGTGCAAATGAGGCATTGAATATTCAATTCAGTGCCTCATTAGTAATCTTCAAAATGAACATTTGCATGGCCATTTTGAAGTTTTGGCTAAGTGTGGCCACAGCCTTTGAGGAGTAAGAGGACTTTGAAGTTGAGCTGCCACTTAGATGTCCCAGTGGGGTGAGCCGCAGCTGGACGCGTGTTGCTGCCGGGGGAATTTGGTTAATCAAGTGCTGCCCATGCACGGCAGCACTTCATTAGTAAACTCCCAACACCCTAATTACCAACCTTCCTTCGAAAGAAGGTGGAAGAGTAGACAAGCCCCATGTGTAGGTCGAATCCATTGAACATTTTAATCATTTTTAGTGTACAGTGCAGAAAACCAAGGGTACATGAATGACAATATAACTCAGCAAGATCATTTCAGTACTCCATAAGGTAAACCAAACACTTTTGAAAGCTAACAAACTGTCGCTCTGAATTGTGTTTTCAACAAATGCTTTCGGAGACTAAGTATCCATCTCTTCTACCACCTTCCTATGTTTATCGAGGCACAGAGAGAGAGCCTTAAGTGAGCTTTACAAAGAATACCGTTCAAATTATTGTAAGTGCTTCCTTCCATTCCACACTGAGTTTCTCTCTTTTTAGTTGGCATGATCCAAAGCCAATTAAAGTCAGCAGGAAAATTCCCATTGACTTCAACTGATAAGAGAATGGACTCTGCCATTGTCTTCACCATAGTTGTGATCAGTCTTGTTCAGAAACCAAAATGTTTTGTTTTAAACCCTGGCCTAGCTCCCAGGAGCCTCACTGGCCTGGAGCCCATAGAGCTGGATGGGAGTCAGTTGGCTCACTTGTTCAAGAAAACAGGTGGGAGGGGAATTACTGGAAAAAATTGATTTTTCTGAATAACTAGAATGCACGTTTAAATTAAAATTTGCATACATTTCTGCTGCAATATTGACAGAGTGTGGAGTGTTCATTCAGCCTTTAAAAGACATTGATAGGGACAGAGTTCAGGGCATAGTGCTAGACTACACCAGCACTTTGAACTGCGGGCCTAGCTTTCGAAGGACGGAGATGACTCAGCCTGGATATATTGCCATTCTGGTAGTATGGGCGTGTGACATGGCATTAGGTAAGACATTAAGGTACAAGCAAAAGATATTCTTACAAAAAGGTAAAGGGATATTTCGAAGGAAAAGACTTAGTGCACATACCACCAACTTGGTCTGTCGAGATAGGAAAAGCTACTGGTGACTTGATAGTGCAACTGAGGGGTAAGGTAAATCAGCACCACTGCTTCAGGGGCAGAGCCTGTTCTGAAGATGATAATGGAGTAACTCTCATTTTGTAACAGTTATGCATAAAAATCTTCCTTCCCACATTTAGCTGCTAGCTAGTTTAGACTAGCTGAACAGGCCAGCAATACACAATTGTCTTCAGCATTGCTGTCCCTTTTGCATAATATTTCATATTGACTGAATACTACCAGGTCACTGGGGACGTGGTCTTGAGATGCTCACCTCACCCAACTCCACCAGTCACAGGTGAGTTCTATTCATTAGAGCTGGGTAGCTTTATTCAACCAAAACATTTTTCAATGAAAAATGCAGATTTGGCAGCTCAGACATCTCACAAATTTGTATTGATTTTGCCAACTTGACTCTGTAAAAATACCTTAGAAATCTCTAAAACTCAGAACATCTTCTTTTGCATTTTTTAAATTTTTTGCTCTAAAGAAACCAAAATCTTGTTTTAATATTTCCTGACATTTTAAAAAGTAAGTGTTTCAAACTGCTGAAAATAAAAAGCAAACATTTTGTACACCCCAATTTTGACTCAAAATTTGCACCAAATACATTTTTTTAAAAAGCCAAACATATGTTTGACTCAATCTAGAACTTTTTCTGCCTTTTTTTCTTTGTGTCAACAATATGAAAAATCCATTATCTACTCAGGTTCCTAGAGCAGGTTCTCTTCTGTCACATAGGTGCACTTGCCTATGTGTTCTATGCTGCCTAACCATATTTGTATTAATGCTTTTTGGGAAAACCAGGGCAGCAGGCAGGCTGAATTAGCAATGGTGACAGCTCAATTAAAAGAAGCCTTCAACTACTATAAGTTGCTTTACCTATTTTGATATTTTAATTAGCTCTTGTCAGTAATTGCAGTGTTGCCTTTACAAGGAGAGTTTTCATTTCAGTTCACTCAGAAAAGGTGCCTCAGCTTTTCCAAATGGCTTCAACTAAGTTTTAATTGCTTTTCATTCTCTTTTAAATGTGTTATACTGTGCTAAATAATAGCCACAACATCTAAGGTCAGAGATTTTTGGGTTACATATGATATGTCTGACTTTACAAATTTACTTTGCTTTCAGCTACTTCATGTGGTAACATAGCAAATGGGAGAATAAAGCCACCTTTATTCTTCCAGAAAAGAAACAGAGTATTTGAATGTAATGCTGGCTATATAGCGGAAAATGACAACAGAATTGAGTGTACTGCTTCAGGATGGTCTCCTGTGCCCAGATGCATTCGTAAGTGAGCTTTAAATAAGGTTAATTTTCTCTTTATTGTCCTTCAAAGAGAGATACATCGCAGTTTAATAGCACAGGATGTACTACATTTAACCACTGTCCTTTGGCTGTGTGCTGCTTATTTACTTACTTTATGTACCCCAGTTTTGGAAGACAGCAGTTACAAGAGTGTAAAACCTCAAATAATCAGACCGGATCTTCTTTGGGGGGATAAGGCAAAACATCACATTTATTGACAATGTAACATTATCTAGCGTCTGCATATACTGTACTATACGCACACGTGCACACGCACACACGGACAAATATTCAAACCACCTCGTTGATGTTATAGTTACCACTCTGTTGCTCATATCTGGTCATTGGACTGGTGATTCAATGTGAGGAAATGGGGAGTCGGGCTGGTTCTCTAGGCTTGACAGGACAAGATCTGGAGATTCATGCAAGACACCCCATCTTTTATAGGAGTTTTCTTCCATTCAGTTCTATGAGTTGTGCTTCATCACCTCTTAATCAGTTATAACCACTTCATGTAACATCTGTTTATCTGGAAGTTGTATTTCATTGTCAACGTGTTGGTGCCTTTTCTCTTGTGTTGTTTCGAATTGTGTTATCTTTCTTTAGTTGGGGGTGCCTGCCCTTTAATTCCAAGCCCATCTATCTGTCCTGCACGGTTTCCCTTTTCCCGAGGGCCTATTAGATAGTGTCTTGGTGCTCTCAACTCTTTAATTCCCACTTTGGTCATCTAGACACTGAGACAACCTTTCAGTTTTTCTCTCTCTTCAAACACTCACATTCCTTGCCCATTCACTCTTTCACTCCCTGTCCCCCAGGACTACATAATTGCTTCACATAGGCAGAAGGATAGAATTGGTTTTGTAAGGTGTACAATCAAATTACAACAACAACTCCTCGTAGTACAAATCTTTAGTTCTTTATGCTATCTCCTTCACATCCCAACCTGCTTTCTAGTTATTCCTCGGAGCAACAGTGTGCTCATATGGAATCTCAGGGATCCTTCTGATCTCTTTCTGCCTTGGCATCACGTACAGATTCAGTCTGCCTGATGAATCTCAACCAAGAAACCTTTCCTTCGTGCTCACCACAGAAGGAGGGCCAGCAGAGTTATAGTTCCTTAATTAATTATTAAACTCTATTCATGTAATCTCCCATGTATATGTTCTACCCAGAGGCACTGAGACCTCATCTGGGGTGATGGGTATGACATATCTATCACAGGATATTATTACAAAACTCTATTGTCTACAAGAGGTACTCAGTCTATCCCCTCTTTCAGACATCTCAGCAATATACCAATGCCAAATCCCCGTGAAGCAACTCTGCACCATGGATCAGCTGTAACTGCAGATATTAAGGTGGAAAGGCAAACTCTTTACTGTTTTCTACTCTTCTCTCACCAAATGACCATTATCACAAAAAGTAAGAATTACATAGTCTCTTCAAAGACTGCACAATGCTCACAAGCTAAGAGCAAAATAACATGTAAGAAAAGATTTGCTGGCAGCCTCTGATATCTCTTGCCATAAGAATGTATAGCCTGCAAGTTCCACCTCAGTGATGGCTAGAAGGACACAGTCAGTCAGCATCCCACAATGTCAGGAGAGAGGACAAGGGTGATTGATGCCTGTGGAAGGTGGGGCACGGGGTGACTGGCACAAGCATCAGTCCCCCCTGTCTCCCTTCCTGCCACAGGCACCAGTGCTAGCTACTATGGTGGTACAATATGACTTACACAATACCATGTATTCCTGTATATTATCTACAATCTTATTTGTGGTGGTGTTGTTCTGATTTTGTTCAGCAATACAGTGCGGAAGGATAGCAAATGGGAAAATAATGGATGAAGATAAACAAAAAACAATCTTTCAGTGTAATCATGGATATAAGTCTGAAGGGGGAATTAATGAAACTACCTGTACCTCTGAAGGCTGGTCTCCAGTACCTAAATGTATTGGTAAGAAAGCTTCCACTAGCTTCCCTGCCTCCCCCTCAAACACATTGGCTGCATCTACACTAGCAAGTAAGTTCCAAAAAAGCCAGGCCTTTTTCAAAAGAAACAAACACAAAAAAAAAAGAAAAAAGAAACAAACAAAATAAAACAAACAAAGCTGGGGAGAATCTACACACAAAATGCATTCTTTCAAAATTAAATCGGACGAATGCAGCTCTCTTTCCGACAGCCCTCTTCTTCTCCCAGATGAGGCAGAATGCCTTTTGCTGAAAAATTCTTTTGGAAAAAAATATGTGTAGATGCCCCAGGGGCCCTTTTTTAAAAGAGAGGTCCTTGTGCTGCTGGATTTTTTTGATCCCTGGCCCGGTCTTTCAAAAGAGAGGGGGCCGTGTGGCTGCTCTTTTTCGAAAGAGCAGATTGATTTTTGATCCACTTTCTGTGTGTGAATGTGCTCCTTTGAAAGCAGTTTTTTCAGAAGAGATCTTCCAGGACAGCTTCTTTTGAAGGATGGCTGTAGTGTAGACATAGCCATTGTGTTGATTTGAAAAACCACTAAGTATTTTAATAATCAATCAGCTCTATAAATAAGGTGGTATATATTGCATTGTTAGAACAGATGCCAACTCTCCAGTTTGGTTATACAGAACAAAGTAAAATTTCTCGCAGTACCTAAAATAAGGGAAGAGCAGATGCTTATTACTTTTTTTAAGTGCCAATACACACAATTTCAACAGAAAGAATAGATTATAACAATAAGGTATTTCTTACTGCATAGCTATTCTTCATTGTTTAGCTAAATATCAGTCTGCTGCTTGTGCTGCCTCTGCAGGTAATTTTTCTGTGATTTTGTGACATCTGCTAACCAGTGCTTTGCAAGACATTCCTTCACAAATGGACAAGCCACACCACCGCACATGTTGATATCCTCTCACTGACACTACTCCATACTTGAGAAGTAGACTGATAGGTTTATACTTGCCTTTTTGATAAACTGAGGCCAGAAAGAATCTGGAATTAACAAGGGTGTGATAACGGGTTTCTGAAAAAGCATAGTTGATCTTTTAGCCTGAAAACCCTGTGACGTGCTTTACAAGTATCAGAAGTACTGAAATGCTATCCTGCTCCCTCCCCACAAAAAGGGAGTCTAGAAAGTTGTTCTGGATCAACATTAGTTCTGAGGATGATTTACTGTCTCTGAAAGTTTATGCCAAAACATGAAGAGGAAGGAGGGTGTGCTGCCTAACTAAAATACAGCTGCTATTCGTTTGGAACTTGGTCCTGTACTCACTGAAGACAGCAACAAAGCTCTACCTTAGTTTAATAATAGCTGAGTAAATGACAGTGTGAGGGTGGGAAAAGCTTTTAAGAAATACGAGCTATAATCTAAGATAATGGGGTAAAGTTATGCAAATTAAATCACCGTACCCTAACTTACCCTGGTTATTTAGGCCTCCTTCAACAACTATTCTTATCCCTTAATGATGTATTGTCTTTAAGGTCAAGACACTAATAACAGACAGAATCAATATGAGTTTACTTTTATTAATTCACTGGACTTCTTTTATGATGGCCATCAATTAAAGTAATGTTCAAACACAAGAAAGGAATGAGAGAAGCAGTGTTTCAAAGAATTTAACAGCTAAAAATTAATGCAATACTATTGCTTCTTCAATTCTGTTGCTCATTGACCACCTCCAGTCATGGATTAACACACGTGTGTTTTGCAGTTCAAGAGTGTCCACATCCACCTGACGTTGATTTGGCAGAAATTGTCGGTGAAGAGAAAGCAGAATATAGGGAAGGTGATGGTGTGCAATACAGGTGCTATCCTGGGTACACTCTGTCAGGACCTGAAAGGATAACATGCAGTGGAGAAAAATGGACAGCTCCGCCAAAGTGCTTGGGTAGGATAATGTTTTAGTTCTTCAGTCAATGGACAAAAACTGGTGGGGCGTAACTATCTTTTCTTGTCTCATAATATTTAATGATGGCTACTACTCTAGGGATGGCTATTAAATGTTTCCTTTGCTCTCATAGTTTCTGAGCCTACTCACATACAATGCAATGGCAAAATGTCCATTGTTTTCACTGGTATCAAGTCCAAAATGACCCATGTTGGAGCATAATACACTATTTATTTTTAAGTTAGAGCAGAATAATAATCAGAATTGTTTACTTGATACGTACTAAATGGCAAATTAGCAGGTAGGACTGTATAGCTAGAATCAGTATCCTATTGGCTTTGATTATCAGTACTTTATATGACAGTAGCTTTTTTAACATTTTTAACAATGGCAAGTTATTGTCTTCGTTACAAAAATGGAGAAACTGTGGCAACAAAATTCAGAAAATTGCCAAGACCATACAGAGAGTTAACAGCAGCTGCAGGACTAGAAAAGAGGTGTTCTGATTTTCAGTTCCCTGACCTAACAAACAGGACAAATCACATCTGAAAGTAGTCCATTTTTTAATTTGCTACACCCGTTCATTCTCTACATTGGAAACAAAAAAGGTAAAGGAACCCTAGAAGTATGGAATCTACAGTATTGCATTTGTGTGGGAGATATTTAAACTTTTAAATGACTTTTTGTGTTGTTCTTTTTTATCTAAAGCACCATGTATTATTACAAGGAAACAGCTGGAAACAAGCAAATTGCTTCTGTCTAATGGCCGAAGACGTACGATCTTGATCCAAAGTAACCGAGCAGCCCAATTTCTTTGTGGTGAACATTCTGACCTTAAAGTCCCCTACCACATCAAGTGTGTGGATGGGCACATGGCTCTACCCACTTGTATATCTGGTAAATAGACTTAGTTCTGAATCAGTTCTTTTTTCTCAAATACATTTGAGCAACGAGGAGGAGTGCCTATGTGTTGTGAGTTAATGTTGGTTCTTGGCTGACTTAAGCAAATCAGCCTTCCGTTCAGATTGATTTAGGAACTGGCAATTCAGGATTTTGAGAAAATCATCCTATTCATTTTTTTCTATTTAATTAACAAGATACGTTTAAAATTTCTGGCCCCACTCGTGCTAGAGCAGGGAAAGAGTGAAAAACGCAAACATGGACAGAGAACATACTTCCTTCAGAAACATACCTGTTTTGTCTTACAGAGACAAAATGCTTTACCTCTTGAACCTCTCTAGTTCGGAACTCTGAGGACATGACCAGTGCTGACCCAGAGAATTTGCCAAACCACAGGAAGCCAATATTACCAACCCTTCCACTGCATACTGAGCTCTTAGAATACATGAAGGGGCAGGGCTTTTTTGTGGCGGTACTGAGTACGGGCACCTCCACACCAGTGCTCCCCTCTAGCTGGCGATCTCCCAGCTGGGGCTGCTGGCAGGGCTCTGTGTCCCAGCTGGCACCCAGCTGCGGGGCTGCAGGGTTCCCCCTGCCCTCCAGGCTGGAGTTCCCATGGCTGGGGTTGCTGGGGGAGCTCCCTGCTCCAGATGGATCCCATTAGCAGGGCTGCTGGAGCCCCTGCTGGCTCTGCGGCAATGTGGGTCTGGAGCTGGAGCCGTTGCCCCTGCGTCCTGCAGCAATTTCAGAGCCAGACCGCCAGCTGTGGGAACCCCAACCAGGTGATGGGGGACCGTGCCAGCCCCACTGGCTGAGAGCTAAAGCCCCGCTGGCAGACCCAGACACAGGAACCCTGGTAGGGGTAAGGGGAACTGGCTGAGTACCAGCTCCTCTTTTTTTTTTCTTTTTTTTAAACCAAAAACACACTGTGTACATGAAATTAGAGCTAAATAACAGCACAGAACACTGAAAGCCAGTACTAGTGGCTATAACCAACATCTATGGCGCCACAGGAACCTGGCCACACCCACGATAAGTGGTCAGACAACTAACTAAAATCATGGTGGATCACGGATGCTGCCGGAGCAGAGGGTGCCAGATTAGAGAGGCGCATCCTGTATCTAATTAAGAGAAGGGCGGGGAGAGGGGTCTGAAAGGGAGGGAAATCATTTCAAAACTAATTCAATGATCCAGGTCTGAATTCCATAGAAAAAGTGTGTGTCTTTTCAATGCATCTTATGCTGTGATTTCCAAAATAAAGGATGTTGTGACCATATAACGTTGCATAAATGTGTATCAGAGGAACATTTAGGATCTTGTTTAGATGTATACCGGTATTAATCTTGGCCCAGGACTAAACTATTGATTTCAGTGAGAGCTGATTTAGACCTCAGAAGCCAAAGCTTCAGAGCATTGTGACAAGTAAATACTGCAGCTATCAATATACAGAATAGCAAAACCAAACAGATTTGTATTTGTGCATTGAAACTACCAATATTTTCATTTAGGTACAGAGAAAAAGTGTGGTCGTCCACCTGTTATTGAGAATGGAGACATAACTACTTTCTCCCTAAAAGAATATGCATTTGGCTCTTCTGTAGAATACAGATGCCAGCACTACTATGTAATGGAAGGAGACCGGAAATCATTCTGTTATAATGGAATTTGGACGAATGCACCAGTTTGTTTAGGTAAGAGAAATATTCACTTGTTAAAGATGTTTTCAGTTTATAACAAAATATTATAAAACATCATCTCTTCACATGATGATGTCATTTATTTTTAATTTTATGGAGATTTATTTTCAACGTTGTCACTGCACTTTTTTTTTAAGCTCTAAGTGACTGATGTAGATTTAACGATGTATTTAAGTAGAGTTTGGGAAAATATTTCCATGAAAATGTATACAAACTTCTCTCCTCATTCTTCATTTCATTATGTTCCAATGGTAGTTTTCAAACCAGATCTATGACTAACAAACCAGCTGAAAGGAAAGGACAGAATGATGTTATCTGTTTCGAATCATATTTCCTCCTACACATAGCTAAGTGCCAGCACATTATATAATCAGGTATCCAGCATCAAGGTAGCAAGCTGCCTCTCTAACTAGCCTAACATTCACAGCTGGCTATACATTTGATTTTGATAGGCAATGTCATAGTTCTAGCAGCATGAAGAATCAAGCTGACCAAAGCAAATAATTAAATAAATAAATACACCTGCAAGAATGTGTCATAGCCTCATGAATTAGAGTGGAACAAGTAAAAGGAATTAGGAACATTTACAATGAGCAGGAAGGAAGACATAGCACACCATATTTAAAAGCTCAACCCCCAGAAGAGTGTGTTGGGAAAAAAAGAACCTATAAGAGGCCACATTCACACTAACAGAATTAGTAAGGTTCAGGTTGTCGTGAAGTGTGAGTATTACAATCACAGCGCTCCAGAAGGAATAAACTGTAGCTACGAAGTTTTCAGCAGCTCCAAGTTCCCCACTTTCCATGAGTCAAAAAAAATATTGATTTCCTACAGTAGTAGGATCAGGAATCGGGACGTAAGAAGTTACTTTCCACAAAGCTAAGAAGTGACAGGGTCTGGAGACACCTGAGACAGCTGTCATGCTACCTTAGCCAACAGGAACAAGAGCAGTGCTGTTTTGTGTCAGTACTTGCCGGTACTCAGTATTGGCAATTTGGCAGCTTCAGACATGGGATTAGCTGGGGTGGCGGGGGCAGGTGGGGAGCCAGATTCGTACCAGCTCATCTTTTTTTTTCAAAAAAGGCACTGAACAAGAATATTGATGAGAGTCAGGGACTGGCGTGGAATGTGTGTGGGGGGCGGGGGCGGAATGAGGGAGGAGATGCTATGGAAGGGAGACCAAGAAAGGGGTTTGTATTGGAGATACAGATGGGGGAGGCTAGCCCATCATGGGAGGATGGCAAATGTGGATCAGCATGAAGTGGGGGAAGGGATGGAAAAGGAATGATTGAGGTTACAGAGGAACCTCTATAATAGCGCAAGCCCTTCATCTTGGAACAGTGTAATTCCAAGTTCGCATTGTTTGTCTTCTCAAAACCACCACATACAGGAGAAAACAAGAAAAAAAGAACATTGCCGTAGTTACTTGCCTTTTTTAAAAATTGGCAGCTTCCCTCATTTTTCCTCTTTCCGAAACATGTCTCTCCTCAGCCCCTCCTCAACTGCTGTCACCACCTCCTCTGCCTCCCTGGGGATTCCACATGGCTCTGTCCATCAAAGGCTGCCTAAATTACCTCAGATTAGTCATCGCAGAATCACCCGCTAACTGGAAAGAGCACTTGTAGCTGCCTGCCCACAACCCAGTTCAATGGGCTTGACATCTCACAGGACACTAAAGAGCCCCTAAAAAAACCCTGCTACCTCAGAGCTTGGTTTAGAGAAGTCAACATTATTTTTTTCAACTAAATGGTACTGGAAAAGGTTCTAATTTCCATTTTATGCTAAGTGAAGGTACCAAGGGCATGTCTATACTTATCCGAAGGTCGGCCTTCTGGAGCTCGATCTTCCAGGGTTCGATTTAGCATGCCTAGTAGAAACACACTAAATCGAATTGTGAGGACAGCCACATTGACTCTGGTACTCCTTGCAAGGAGTAAGGGAAGTCAAAGGGAAAGTTTGTCCTGTCACCCTCTCACAGTAGGGGTGTGCCGGAAGTTCAACTTATGATACATTGACTTCACCTATGTAATTCTCATAGATGGAGTTATGTATTTTAGGCTGAATTTCTTTTGTAGAGTAGACCTGCCCTAAATTCATTGTAGGTAGGAAACATTCCATTAGTTTCATGCTTTTATTTTGTAACTGCTTCATCACGAAAAGGAATGTTACGCTTTTCTTACAAGTGGTCTAAAACCAGTGACATTAGCCATTAATTTAAGATAATCATCTCCAGCAGGAGACTTTCAGGAGGAGACACAAAACTATTTGCTATCTTGTAGGACTAAGTTCCACACTTGGAATCATATTTACATCAGATATGGAAGTCAATGAGCTTCAGTAAGAATTACACAGGGCAAAATGGGCTTTAATTATTAGATCATGGGATCACCTTCAGTTTCAAGGTCGGATTTTTCTATTTAGATGTGTTTTACATTTTAATAATATTTCTTCTTTTCTTGCAGACCCCTGTGTCATCACACAAGAGGATATGAGATCACACAACATAGAGCTAAAGTGGGTTTCAACTCAGAAACTGTACGTGTCACATGGAGAGTTTGTAGAGTTTAAATGTAGATCCAATTTCTCTCCAAAATCTTCAGATAATTATAGAGTGCAGTGCACTGCTGGCCAAATATCTTATCCCCAATGCTCTTAGAAAAGCGTGGCTGAAGGCGTGTTTACCATGTATAAATTAAAAATGCACTTTGTTATTCTGCCTATTAGTTGTTTCTCTGAAATGAATTCCCAGGGTTTTATCATTCAGACAAAAATTACCACCATATGGCAATCACTCCAGGAAAGGTATAACAATTAATTTATTTTAACTAATGCTTCAGCAACACTTATGGGCGTGCAACTTTTTAGGAATAATGCTTCCAGAAATAATCACAGACAAGATGATGACGGGCATAAGTAATCCTCAAATAAATGAAAGAAAAGAATATAAAACTTTAGCAGCCTCTTAGCAAAGAAAACAAAATTGGGGTTTCTGCTCTTTTTGCTTGTTTATAATGTCTAATGGCAAACTAAAAAGAGGGAGGTTTTTCCTTCTTGCATATTGCGCTAGAAAGTGAGACCTTGTTTTGGGTATGTCTACACTTCACCAGAAATCGACCCAGCAGGGATCAATCCACCAGGTGTTGATTACTTGCATCATTGAAGATGCAAGAAATCAGTCTCCAAATGCACTTCCATCAAAGAGGGTACTCCTGTGAAATGAGAATAGTATCCAGGGGTGACGGAAGAACAGTCCATGTTGACCTTACTGTATGGAAGACACTGCAGTAGGTATGTCAAGTCCAGCTACACAATTGCATAGCTGAACTAGACCAGTGGGAAAGATAAGTGTAGACAAGGCCCTAGACTGGAAAAAAAAGACAACTGGAGAATGAATGCCATTGTGACATCACTGAAATTAAGTACAAATTAAGGAATTGAGATGGGATGTGATTGTTGATCAGAGTGTAAAACTGTTTTGTTTTTGTTAACTGTTTAATATTTCAATTACCGGGATTTTGAATGAAAGGTCATCTCATGCCTCTACAATTAAGTGTATTAGAGTGTACTCTAAACATGCTCTGATTCCTCACAGTGATTCTCCAGTAAAATTAGGGAGGCCCACTGTAGGGTGCGAGAAGATTTTGTAAAGGTCTCCTGAGAGCAGGTCGACCCCTCTGTGAACCTTAGCAGCATCCTATACAGAAGCATGCTGCCAATCCTTCAAGGCTACCAAAAGTAGGCTGTGCAAGGTGAAAAGCTGCAAAACAACTCCTCCTGCCCCACAACACCTGCGAAACAAGCCGTGCTTGCCAAGACTCCAAGGCTACGCTGGCAATAGGCCAGTAGAGATAGTGATAAGGAATGCATAGGCAATTTTAGGCAATCTTATGTTAATGAGCTCAGCTTTATCAGCTCGTGTTAGGAGGCCTGTTACAGAGCCTCTCCCCGAGTGAAGCTCTGACGTGTCGGGTCTTCCCCCACTGGTGACTGCGGCGTCTCCGGGGCTTCCGTCGTGGGTGTCACATGCTTTCAATAAACCAAATATAGCACTCGCCTTCTGAGTGCAGCCTCGTCTCTGGGGAACCCGAGCCTGGTTGGCTACAATCACATGCCTGATATTTCTAAGGTAGAAAAAAAACAAAAACAATTGAAAAGCTTTGTAAGCAAGAAGCATCCTGTCAGGACTTTTTGCTACTATAAAGAACCAAAGCAGACATAAGTATCACCTCTAAAGAACATGTTTTCTGTCCTGTCATACATTCACTGGAATCTTCTAAACCCTACTTAGCTTTCACCAGCGATTGCCCTGATTTCTCAGGAGTAGTGATGACCTCTCTGAAGTGGACCCTGACCCTAATTCTGTCAAACTTCTGTTGCTTGGGGCAGATTCTCCTTTCACCAGAAGTAAATAAAACCTGTCCTTACTCCCACTGGCCCATCCACTACAGACTGCATAGCTATATATGCCAAACGTGGCAAGTAAGCAGACAAACAAACCTTACATGTGAGAAATCATCAACTGGAAGTCCAAATGACTAGAGTATCCTTCCTGTCAAATATACATTGAATTTGCATCCTTATCTCTTTCCATTCAAGAAACACAAACATCTGTCATACCTATACTGTGGTGCCTATTGGCTCAGAAAGTTGGTTCTTCTCACTAAGAGTAGAACTTTGACAAACAGTGACGACATCATGTAGATGTTGCTAAAGTTGTGCCGCACTCTCAGGATATTTTGTGTTCTGAAAGCCCCAGGTCAAATTATAAATGATAATCTCAACCTCCATTTTTAGAAAAATGAATTTTAGTTCTTATGGGGCAGTAAAAACATAACCTGTGTGTTTCTGAAAGAATCAAAATCTGAAAGGCTAACACAAAAGAATCCCACGCTATCCTTGTAAAATCATGATTTTAAGCCAAATTTCATGAACTCAGTGTTTGAGGTGGGTAATCTACCAAAGGATGTTCTCACAAATATATTACCAAGAAATAGAAGGCCCAGTTTTAGTTTTTACCTAGAAATACAATGTATTATTTTCAAATGACATAATTGTGGCTGCTATTGTTCCATATTGTATTTCATATGGGAATAAATTTTAATCTCATGAATGTATATGTTCATTTTTTATGGCTTTTTATGAGGAAAGCCAGAGCCAAAGAAGATAAGAAGATGAAAATTAGCGTAGTTTCATTGACCACGTCAATTTACATTTACCTCTCATCAAGACCACTGTCTGGATCCAAAATATCCGAATTCCGAGAAGCAGGATCAGAGATTTGGTTGGACCCTTTGACAAGATCAAGCCAGCTGGAGAGTATAAATTTTGATCCAGATCTGAATGTTCATGGAGTCTGAATCTGAGTGGTTTGGCTTGAGCTAATATCTACCAAGAAAAAAAAGTTACAGGACGTACAGCAAACTCACAACACACCTGTGTGTAGTATCGGTTGTGCCTCCCATGTCTGGCACCCTCAGGTCCTGACGTGTCCCAAACCAGCATATTTGCTACATCAGGGTGATGTCTACACTTGGGGAAAAACTTTTAAATGGCCATTCTAATGGCCAAATCAGAGAATACTAATGAGGCACTGAAATGAATATTCATCACCTTAGCAGCACGCTGGCGACCGCGACACTTTCGCTCGGGTGCAGCTTGTCTACACGGGGGCCCTTTTCAAATGGACCCTGCAAACACTGAAATCCCCTTATTCCTATCAGCTGTAGATGAGCCATGTGTGAGTGAAACGCAGCACTTCCAAAGTGTTGCGGCCGACAGCATGCTAATCAGGCGCTGAATAGTTGTTTTAGAGACTCATTAGTATTCTCTGATTTGGCCATTAGCATGGCCATTTTGAAGTTTTTCCCAAGTGTAGACAAGGCCCAGGAAAGGTCAATGCTAGCTCTTCTGCAGCAGGAGGCTCAGCTTTAACTGAACAGGGCAAGTGAAGGGTGCTTGAGGGAAGAGACGAGGTGGATGAGGAGCCCTGAAACCAGGGGCTAGGAGCACAACCCCTCAGGAGTGCAACAGGTCCTTTGGCCACTGGGTTGTGCTCCTGGCCTTAGTCCTCAGGCGCATGGCTGAGTTCCTGGCCCCGAGAATTCTGCAGCCCCCTGCTTCTTCCCACGAGAAGCCCCTTCTCCTCCGTCACCCACTCTGAGCTTGAAGGTTACAAATGAGCTATTTGGGGTGCTTCAGAAGTTGTTGAAGGGTGGGCCAATATGTCTTACAAAGTCTAGATATACTGCATCTACCCCTGCTTTATTATTTGTTCCATTTTCTTTCCTGGTACAGAAGTTAAGATGGCTAATCTGTAAGTGGCTGGATTGTCCTTATATCCCTTTATATAAAAGGTAATATGTTGTTCTTTTCCAGTCTTCTTGAATCTCTCCTGTTGTCCATGACTTTTCAAAGGTAATACTCATCTCCTAATAATCAAGAAAATATGGTGGGGGTGGGAAGACTGGAATATGACACATATTTGAAGATAACCCCAAACCCCACCTCTTTTCCCCTATTTTCCAGCCAATGCCTTCCAGTTTGTACTGTAATCCTGGCCTCCAAAGCACTTGCAACCCCTCCAACTAGGAGTCATCTGCAAAATTTGCTTGTGTATTGTCTATGCCATTATGGAAGTCATTGATGAAGATATTGAATAGATTAGTGTATCTGAGCTGGGATGGGCTCTGGGGATGAAGAGCAGAGCCAAGCACAGAAACAGTCAAATTGAGCCAGGCTTGGCCCTGGGTCGGGGGTGGAGGTGGTGGTGGTGGAGAGAGAACATTCTAGTTGAGCTGGGCTGCACCCTGGCGTGCATCACAATCAAGCTGAGCCAGGCCAAGCCTTGTGGTTAGATAGAGAAAAATGAAGCTGAGGCAGGTCAAGCGCAGAAGGTGGGGAGAGAACAATGAAGCTCAGCCAGGGTGGGCCCTGGGGACAGAGAAAGAACAGTCTATCTGAGCTGGGCCAGGATATGCTGCTGCCCTCTTCCTTAGGACTGTGTGGCACTATGTCCATAGGCTATATGGCTGACTTGTCCCGCAGGGGGATGTGGCCCAAACCCTGGAGTCAATAGCTGCCCTCTCAGCTGAGGCTCTGTAGCCTAACGGCAAAGTCCGCAGAGGTGTGGTTTAACAGCTGTAGGTGGTTGGGGCTCCATCTGGGGGTGATGGCCAGGGTAGTGAGACTGAGACTCAGCCTACTCCCTCAGTGCCAGACCAGGGCCCTGGCAGAAAGGACTACACTCCCTCAGCAGGGCCACTACAGAAACATGCTGATTTAGCTTTCAATTCCAGAACACTACCAATGTATCATGTCACTGGGCTGCTTCCTGCCCTGTCTCCCCATGCAGCCACTGGGGCTTTTGTGGTCACTGGGTTCTTCAGCCTGTGCAGTTCAACAGCTATGCTCTGTGTTGGTTCTCTTCGGTTGGCTGGGTATCTGCTTGGGCCCAGGGGGGCCTCATCTCCACAATCTGGGGGTTCTACAGCTCTTCGGCTGGTGCCAACAATGTGTTCGCTGCTTCCAAGAATCCTTCCGTGGTAAGGTTGGCAACTTGTTAATTCTGGAAAAACACAAACACCCTTGCCCGATCCCAAAGTCCACACCCTGCTGAAGTGCAGCCACCACTCACTCCACTCCCCTCCCCATCACCTGCTCTCCCCATCCTTGCCTACATGCTCATTGTTACTGTAAGGCCCCTGCATGCATAGCTATTGTTTGACAGGTGTATTATGCCGTGTTCAGGTTTTATTTGTAACTGGGCACCTGAACTGGCAGGCAAAGAGTCAAAAAGAATATTTAAAAATGACATTTCACAAAGGATTTTATGATTCTTTCATTCCCCTTATCCCAATCTGCTCCAGGGGATTTGTTCACTGAAGATATTATAATATTATGTGAGGAATTAACACCATGCATTATTATAGAGACAACGGGTCCTACACTCTCCTGAAACCCAAATATAAATCCATAGAGCACAGCCACAGAACTGGAGTTGCCCGAATACCTAAATAATTAAATCTGTAGAAGCTCCCACACCTACCACAGATAGACACAAGTATTCATGTGTGCACATGTAGCACACATTAACACATACACAGAAAGACAAGGCGTTTAGAATACAGGTGGACAATGGTGCCAAGAAATTCACGATATACTGGCTTGTCTGCAATTACTGGTAAACAACATTCATTATTTAGAAATAGAACAGTTCTATTTAGAGTTACCGCCTCTTAAAAAACATGTCCTGAAATGATTATACACATACTTTATGTCATCAAGGGGTTTCTAGTCTACAAGCCAGTAAAAGAAATAAGTCTTAGGGTTAGGTTGCGGATTTTATTTACACAGCTCTACGAAAGGCAGCAATACACACACCTCGCTAACACAAAACATGCAATCAGCAGAGCCAACAGCTATTGTGGACCTTAGGGCAATGTGGTGGCGGGGGGCGGCAGAGGAACCCCAGCCCTGTGTCCCTGGAGGAGGCCCAGGCAAAATGGAAGGGTTGGGGGTCAAAGGCAGTCAGCTCTTTATGTCACCCAAACTGTGGCCCTCTTCCAGCAATTTCAAGGAGCTTTGGGGTCTGCACAGTGGCAGAAACCTTTGGCCAGCCCAGCTCTGTGAACTGCCTTCTAGGAGGAGCCCCAGGACAGTCACATCACACCTCACCTCCCTTCCTCAACCTGCTTGCTGGAGAAAAGCACAGCTGCCTCTCCTGACTGAAAGATGCGTTTGATGTGCACTATGCAGGTCAAGGGCCCACTAACCCTGCCTGGGGCATATCAAAAACATCTTGTGATCAGAGAGGCATTCGCCTTCCCCAGCACAGACAGAGCTACTGCAGCAGCAGCCCGGGCCTCTGGGCCCCTTCATATTTTCTGGCCCTCTGGGCAATTGGTAGTTCTGCCTAGTACAAAAGTTACAGGAAAGGTTACATTCCAGTGTGCTCATGTGTCATGCTCTTGCTGTGGGGCTGGATGAAGAACTGCTCCCTAAGACAGACAATGACTAAGGGCTGATTTTTTTTAAGATGACATTTGGACTTAATTAAATAGAATACAGTTCTTTATGATTCCATGTGTTATGATTATAATGCTAATTAAATGCTGGGAGTAGCTAAAATCCATGAGCATTCTACAGATTCTTACCTACTAGCTGGTCTGGTTTCCAATGAACATTTGCATTTGACAGCATTTGAATCATGAGAGCTAATGGAAATATCTTTTGTTGAAGAGATGAAAAGAAAATTTGAACATCAAGGAGTAAAAGCAATGACGTGTGAAAATGGGAAGTGTCAGTCACCACCTTGCTGTGTTGGTCAGTGTGGGCTTTTGTTTGCATTTATTTAATTAGATCAGGCAGAGAAAATACATAAAGAACATCCTGGTCATATGTTTGAGTTGGCTGGTGTGCAAGGAGCCAAAAAACATTCGGGCTACTGTTTTATTACAAGCCTTATAATCAGTCCTAGCAATAATACATTTATGCATGCATCTGATACAGTTCCCCCATATGAAGATTTACAACACTAGGCAGTAGGTCATGACCTCTGTTTTCCCTATGCTTTGAGGCATCCCCCGGTCTGAGCAGTTCAGCTTCTTTGAGTTGTTGCTGCAAGCAACGGATGTAGGGGCACCTTGCTCATTCCCTCCCAATGCTTAAGTCTCATTTGCTTATACAGATAGTTTAACTTTGTTGTTGAAGTGTATGATGAACTATGCATTGTATATAGTTATTCTAACTTCCTATTCACTAACCTAAATTACTCTAACTCTGTATCTATGCAGTTTTTCATAAGCTGTTTACACTTTCTGTAGCTAATGGTTTTTTTGGCTGGTAAACTTTTAAACTTATTTTCCTGGAAATTTCCAGCACACCATGTTGTTTTCATTTCTTGTGGTCATGCTCGGCCTAACCCGTTTAAGCAGAGGAAGCCATATTTCTACACACATGCTTTGTGACTGATCTGCGTGTATGTGGGGCACCAGGCCAATGCTTTAGAAACTAGAATCTAAAGGTTTATGTAGAAATAAAGAAGGGGTCAGAGTTAAAGGAATCAAATTACACAAACCAGTATCAAAGTTCTTGGTGCAGGTTTGTAGCAGAGAGGCAATAATTTGCTGTTTGAAATTCAGCTTCTGTTAGCATAGGTCATCAGTCCTTTCAAGCATCATTTCATAGTAGAGGTCCTCCAGAGGTGACGAGCTGGGTTGACCATAACCAAATAAAGGAAACTTCAGAGGCCTTTTTATATCCTTGGCCATGTGGAGGGAATTCTATTGTTCTTGCTGTGTATGTATGTATGTCCTTTGATGGAGTTTTTCACATCAGAAAGTTGCCTGTCTGGTCATGAGTCAGGCCTGGTCTATGCTAGAAGATTAGTAGACTTTAGGTGATTTAGGTTGAATTTCTAAGGAATCAGTCCATACTACAAGGTCCATTCCATTGGCTTTATGGGCTCCTAAAGCGGACTTTTGTACTCCTGCTTTTCACGAGGGCCAAGGCTATGCAAGCCCCTACCTTTCGGAAGGGACATGCTAATGAGCAACTTTGGCAGATACTAATGAGGACCTGTCATGAATATGCAGTGCCTCATTCGCATAATGGTGGCTGCATGCATTTCAAAGTGCCGCTTTCAAAACACATACTGCCCATGTAGAAGGTGGCCTTTTGAAAGGACCCCCCAGACTTCGATAGCCCCTTCTTCCCATTTGGTTTTGGAAAGAAGGGGCTTCTGAAGTCCAGGGGTCCTTTTGAAAGGCCACTGTCTACACAGGTGGTGTGCGTTTCAAAAGTCACTCTTTCAAAACACATGCAGACACCATTATGCTAATGAGTTGCTGCATATTCATGGTAGCACCTCATTAGCATCTGCTGAAGTGGCTCATGAGCATGCCCCCTCTAAAAGGTGGGGGCTAGTGTAGCCATGGCTGAGAAGTAACACCAAATTTAACCTGGCATGGTCAACGTTAGGGTAGTGCAGGTGGAATGAAACTTGACATACTTGGCCTCCTAGATGTGTCCCGCAGTGTCCCATGGGACCATTCTGGCCACAAGTTTCAGCTCTGTTGGTCTCCAGGGCCGTTTCTACACAAACAGTACAAAATATGCTAATGAGGCATGGATGCAAATTCCCTGTGCCTCATTAGCATAAGCTCATGTGATTTGGAGTCCAGAAGATGTTCCTCTGGACTCCAAAATGCCATTTAGAAGTGTGGCCCCCGGGGGGGGTGGGGTAGGGTCTTCCAGAAGGAAGTCCTTCTTCCAGAGGCCCCTTCTTCCTGAAAATTTTTGCTTCTGGACGCGGCTACATGGGGGTCCTTTTTGAAAGGCCCCTGCACATTTTGAAATCACCTTATTCCATTCCACTCATTTCAGTGCCTCATGAGTAATCTTCAAAATGGCCAAGGGTGGCCACAGCTGATGTGTATCACAGAGCGCCTGGTGCTGTGTGCTTTTTGGCCTTGTTACTTATCAACCCTATCTCTTGCTGTATTGCTGTCAGCAGAATCTACCTAGCTCATTCGGTACTGCAGGAACAGCAGGCTGTTCAAAAGAAGAAAAGAGAACTGGAAGCATGTTACCTCCAGGAGAAGAAAACCAATTCAGGTCTCTCCAATTCCAGTGGAGTTAAGCAACCGCTCTCAGCCTCTGCACAGGCGATATGGTGGAGACAGCTGGGGAAGATACCTCACAGGGAATGGATCAAAGAAGACCCCAAAAATTGTAAGACATGGGATGTACAGTCCTAGAGATACGTGTTCTATGACCACCACCCCAAGAGAAGAAGATGGGTGGTGGTGGTCGGGGACTCCCTCCTCAGAGGGACAGAGTCATCCATCTGCTGTCCAGACCTAGCATCCCGGTAAGTTTGTTGCTTGCCAGGATCTAGAATCGGGATGTTACAGAATCTCTTCCAAAAAATTTATCAAACCTAAAGACTATTACCCCTTCCTACTTTTCCACGTAGGAACTAATGACACAACCAAGAGCGACTTTGAGGAGATCACTGCGGATTACGTAAACCTAGAAAGAAAGATCAAGGAATATGGAGCACAAGAGGTGTTCTCGCCATCCTCCCTGTAGAAGGAAATGGTACAGATAGGGATCGTCAAATCACCGAGGTAAATGTGTGGGTGCTTACTCACAGAGTAGTATTTGGTTTCTTCAAACATGGGATTCTGTTTCATGAACAAAGACTGCTAGGAAGAGATGGGATCCACCAAACAAAGAGAGGAAAGAACATTTTTGTGGGCAGGCTTGAAAAGCTAGAGAGAAGGGCTTTAAAGTAGGCTCGTCAGGGTACGGTGTCCCAAGTCCTGAGGTAAGTAGGGAAGGAGTAAGGAACAGCAAAGTAGGAACCTGGGAAACAAACAGAGAGAATGACAGGCTCTGTCACAGTCAAAGTAGTATGAGGTGGTTGGCATAATGGGAACTTGGTGTGATGACTTGCATAACTGGAGCAGGGTCATGCAAGAGTATAAACGGTTTAGTAAGGACAGGCAGGGGAGAAAAGGAGGAGGAGTTATACTCTGTGCGAGGGAGCAGTATGGTTGCTCAGGGCTCCAGTATAAGGAGGAAGAAAAGCCAGTTGAGTGTCTTTGGGTTAAGCTTAGAGGCTGAAGCAACAGTGGTGATGTTGTAGTTGGTGTCTGCTATAGACCACCAGATCAGGGAGATGAGGTAGCTGCGGATTACTTCAGACAGCTACAAGAAGCTTCCAGACCACAGGCCCTGGTTCTCATGGGAGACTTTAATCATCCAGACATTTGTTGGGAGACCAATACAGCAGCACTCAGACAATCCAGGAAGGTTTTGGAGAATGGTGGGGATAACTTCTCGGTACAAGTACTGTTGGAACGACCACGGGCTGTGCACAACTTGACCTGCTGCTGACCAACAGGGAAGAACTAGTAGGCGAAATAGAAGTGGGTGGTAACCTAGGCTACAGCGATCATGAGATGGTAGATTTCAGGATCCTGACAAAAGGAAGAAGGGTGAACAGTGAAACACAGACCCTTGATTTCAAAAGAGCAGAGTTCGACTCCCTGAGAGAACTGATGGGCAGGATCCCTTGGGAAATGAGTTGAAGGGGAAAAAGAGTTCAGGAGAACTGGCGGTATTTTACAGAAGTCTTACTGAAGGTACAGGAACAAAACTTCCTGCTGCATAGTAAGAAATGCAAATATGGGAGGCAACCAGTGTGATTTAACAGGGAAATCCTTGGCCAGCTTAAACTCAAAAAGGATGTGCATAAGAAATGAAAAGGTGGACAGTTGACAGTTAAGGAGGAGTACAAATATATGTCTGGAGAATACCAGGCAGTAATCAGGAAAGCTAAAGCACAGCTGGAACTGCAGTTGCCAAGGGATGTAAAGGATAACAAGAAGGGTTTCTACAGGCGTGTTAACAATAAAAGGGTTGCCAGGGAAGGTGTGGGGCTGTTACTGGATGAGAGAGGTAACCTACTGACAGCTGATGTAAGAAAAGCTGAAGTACTCAATGCTTTTTTTGCCTCAGGCTTCACGGACAAGGACAGCTCCCACACTACAGTGCTAGACACTGCAGTTGGGAAGGTGGTGGGCAGTCCTCAGTGGGGAAGGAATGAGTTAAGAACTACCTAGAAAAACCAGACATACACAAATCCATGGATCTGGATTTAATACACCTAAGGGTACCAAGGGAATTGGCAGACATCTTTGCCGAGCCTTTTGCCATTGTCTTTGAAGACTCTTGAAGATTGGGAGAGATCTTTGATGATAGGAAAAAGGCAAATGTGGTGTCCATCTTTAAAAAGGAAAGAAGAACAATCCAGGGAATGATAGACCAGTCAGCCTTACCTCAGTCCCTGGGAAAAATAATGGAGAGGATCCTCAAATAATCCCTTTTGGAGCACTTAGAAGAGGGGAAAGTGATCAAAAGTAGTCAACATGGCTTCACCAAGGGCAAGTGGTGCCTGACCAAACTGATTAGCTTCTATAATGAGGTAACAGGCTGTGTGGACATGGAGGAGTCCATGGATGTGAAATACCTTGACTTCAGCTTAGCTTCTGAGACTGTCTTCCACAACATTCTTGCCCATATGTTAAGAAAGTATGGATTGAATACGTGGACTGTAAGTTGGATAGAAAGCTGGCTTGACTGACAGGACCAACAGGGAGTGGTGAAGGTCTCCATATCAGGATGGCGGTCGGTTTGAAGTGGAGTGCCCCAAGGATTGGTGTTGTTCAACATCTTTATTAATGACTTGGATGAAGGGCCGTATTGCACCATCAGCAAGCTGCATATGATATTAAGCTAAAGGGTGAGGTAGATACATTGGAGGAGAGAGATAGGATCCAGAGAGACCTAGATAAATTGGAGGAATGGGCCAAAATAAATCTGAAGTGGTTCAGCAAGGAGAAGTGTAGAGTCCTGCACTTGGGAAGGAAGAATCCCAAGCATTGCTATAGGCTGGGGACTGACTACCTCAACAGCAGAATCTAGAAAAGGACCAGAAAGGGACCTAGGGATTATGGTGGATGAAAGGCTGGATATGAGTAAACAGTGTTTCCTTGAAGCCAAGAAGGCTAATGACATATTGGGGTGCATTAGAAGGAGCATTTTGAGCAGATCCAAAGATGTGGTTGTTACCTTCTATTCGGCAATGGTGAGGCCACATCTGGAGTATTGTGTCCAGTTTTGGGGCCCCCAGTATAGAAACAATGTGGAGGTGCTGTATCAGGTTCAGCGGAGGGCAATGCAAATGATTAAGGCACTGGAGCTTATTTAGTTTGAAGAAGAGAAGACTGAGGGGTGGTTTAATAGCAGCCTTCAACTTCCTGAAGGGGAGCTCTAAGGAGGATGGAGAGAAACTGTTCTCAGTGGTGACAGATGGCAGAACAAGGAGCAGTGGTATGAAGTTGTAGAATGAGAGAAGTAAGTTAGATATTAGAAGAACTACATCTATAAAATCACAGGAAAAAACAACCAACCAACCAAGCAAAAACAAATGAAAACAAAATGACAACAACAAAAATACACCAAACACAACTGAGAACATTGTGAAACATCCAGCGACAAGCATATGTTTCCTGTGTACTTTCAGTAAACTCAGTTCTTTTACAATGTTTCCCCTGGAAAAGCTGAAACAGGAGAGCTTGAGAAAGACATGTGGCAAAATACCCCATTGCCCAGCATGTCCCACACCCTCCCCCATGGGCCTCTCCTTCCTCTCTTTGTCCCTACCTGACCCCTGGTCCCCACCATGACCTGCCTAGCTAGGGTACCTGAGGCAGTGGATGGCAGTGGCCTCACCATGGCCTCTCTTTCCACACTTTCACCTCACAGTGCTCTGCTATATCCTTGGGCTCACCTCTCAGATGCCCACAGAGAAGTGGGGCTCAGCAAGCTGGGAGGCTGAAGCCAAGCTCCACATGGGGAGTGCTGTGGGTGGCGGGGAGGTGACCCACAGTGGCTGCTGCTTCCACCTTTCCAAGGTAATCCCCAATTCTGGTGGGGGGAAATCTTCAGGCCAAGCAGGGGGTGGCCTGTTTGGGCTGAGTGGGCTGTGGGGAAATCTCGGGCCTACTGAAGGCTGGGGGCATGAACTGGAGGTGGCTGGAGGGAAAGCAGTGGGGCAAGAATAGCTTGGGCCCAGTGGAGGGTGGAGTGTTTGGGCTAAGGTACTGGGGGACCTTTGGGAAAAGCATGGGTGGGATGGAGAGTCCTTGAGATGAGCAGGGGGTGGGATGTATGGGACAAGTGGGAGGGCTTTCAGGCTGAGTGGGGTGGTGTGTGGGCTGAGGGGATGTGTGTTTGGGCCAAGAAGGGGACTATGGTTGGGCTGGAGTGGGATGGTGGGGCCTTGCAGAACGGGCTGTAGGGTTCTGTCTGGGTAAGGGTATCCAGGGGTTCTTGGGCTGAGAGGAGGGTGGAATGTTCAGGCTGAGTGTGGGGAGGGATGTCCAGGCCTAGTAGGGGTGGGGTGGGAGGAACAAACTGGGGGTTGCTGGAGGGAAAGTGGGAGGGCAGGGTCAGCTGGAGATCAGGGGTTTGGGGTAGAAGGTTAGAGATCCCTGGGGTGGAGTCCATGTTGTATAAATCCTCTGCTCAGTCCCATAAAAATCATATATACTGTAACTTTCAGTCATCACTGGTTTTAAATCCTGTAATTTTGTTGCAGCTGCTCGGTCTACATTAAGTATAAAAGTTAGTAAGTAATTGTTTTCAGACACCATGAATCTGCAAGAACTCCTGGTTGTTTCTTTGGAAAAGAAATTGCTTTCTCTGAAGTGAACTACGGCTAGTGTGAATGTGAGTGTGTGTGTGCTATTGATTCAGACCCTGTTTGGATGACCATCTGCCAGCAGCACTTTGAGGGCCAGAGAACAGGAGGAGCTGACCTTGCAAAAGAACCCACTCAAGAAAGAGAAATGAGACCAAAGTCCCATCTGCTGTTCGCTGATGACTCATTCTCACACAGAGTCCTGAGACAGTGGAGGAAGACAAAAGCTATGGACTGAAACATTTAAAAAAATGGATGCAAACCTACAAAGCCATCTTAACTTCAGGATGATGGTGATAATATGCCCCCCTTAAAAAAAAAAGAACAAGCAGACAGTGGTAAATGAAATATACAAACATTTAATTTTTAAGAGGAAAACTAATTAGTATGAATTTAAACTTTAATCAGAGCAGTCAATATTGGCCGTACAACTGTGCTGGATGGCAATTGCTTTTTCATATGTAGTTCAATCTGAGTTTGAACCTATTTGTCCACCTGTCGTTACTGTTCAAAATTTAGTTAAAATATCATTGTGAAGAAAGATAAAAAAATGATTACATGTATCAGTCAATCAATGCTAAAACACTGGCAAAGGACATCAGGTCTGAACATGACGGATAATGGTCAATGGGTTTTGATCTTGAGATCTGGGTTAAAATTATGCTTCTTTCCTTGAAGAACCTGTTAGAGAGAAAAGTATTACTAGAAAATTATTTTACTACATGTCCAGTTTTGAAAGAATATTACATACAAAACCCTTAAGAGTCTCTCAAAGAAACAGGATATTGATTTCAAGACTATTGCATAAAATTCTATCTGGATTATTTTAGCCTTTTTTGGAAAGTAGATGAAAATAAAGTTAATCAAAAGTGAGTGCAGTTACCATTGATGGGAAAGGTCAGTTTTGGATAGCGTACCATTGTATTATACATGCAGATATGAGTCTAGATATATGTTGGGATGAAAGAGGGAATCCCTTGACCTCTTGGTGACAGATAAAAAGAACCTTTGGGATCCCCTAAGCAATCCCGTTCTGTCTGTGTAGAAGGATGTTGTCATTTTGACATCTAATGTGTGTAATTTGGTTTCTGTATGAGAGGCATGAGGTTTAGGATCAAAGGTCGGGAGGCCTATGGGTTCACTGATGTGAAATTGGGGGAACACACTTTGGGAAGAAAGGAAGTGTGGAGTCATAGAACTACTTTGTGTTTAGGGAAAATTGTATCTGGTGGAGAGTCAGTCAAAGCAGCTATCTTGCTTACTCTATGAGCTGATGTTATAGCAACTAGAAACAGGGTTTTCATTGTTAACTAGGCTAGTGAACATGCGGCCATTGACTCAAATGGTGGTTCCATCAGGGTATAAAGGACAAGTTCCGAGTCCCAAGTAGGAAATATGGATTTACATGGAGGAATAAAGTTTTGTCGGCCTTTCCAAAACCTCTTTACAATTGGGTGGGTGAACACCGAGAAGCCTTCTAAAGGTGGGTGGAAGGCTGTTATTGCAGAAAGGTGGATTTGTAGTCAGGAAAGTGACAGGTAAGTATCCTTTAGGGGAAGAATATAGTCCAGAATCATGTCCAATGGGGATTTTGTAGGTTGCATGCCCCTTTCAGAACACCAGACTGAAAAGTGGTTCCTCTTGGAAAGTTTGGTCTTGCAGGTTGTTTCTCGTCTGCTCTATAACAGAACATCTCACACTTGTTGGGAGTACTCGTGCATCATCTGGGAACTACACAGAAACCAGGCCATCAGATGGCAGGTATGTGGTTTGGGGTGGAGCGTCAAATCCCCGTTCTGAGATAGTAGGTCCAGAGGGCTGGTAAGGAGGAGGAAGAGATAGGTGATAGACTAAGTGAAACGAGATCTGCCTGTGCCAAGCCAGAGCTATGAGGATGATTCATGCTGAATCTATCGAAAATTCACCTGCTCTTGAACAATATTAACTGCATTTGGATTTTGTGGCATTGCAAAGAGATCGATAGCTGGGTGACCCCATGTCTTAAAGAGGTGTCGGGTCATGTCGTGATGGAGCTCCCATTCCTGGTCTAGGGAGAAGTGATGATTGAGGGAGTTTGCAAGTGTATTTTTTGTGCCTGGCAGATATGATGCCATAAGGACAATGTTGTGCACAATACACCACATCCATAATTGTATGGCCTCTGCACAAAGCAATTGTGATCCAGTTTATCTCTGACAATTGATATAAAATATCATTGTGGGATTGTCCATAAGGACTTGGATGGTTTTGTTTTGAATATGCAGGATAAAATATTTGCAAGCATTGAAGACCACATGTAGTCTGAGGAGATTGATATGTAGCCTCTGTTCATCCTTGATCCATCGACCTTGAACATGGTACTGCTGGCAATGCACTCCCCATCTGAGAAGCAACACATCTGATGTAATTGGTTGGGCTGGTTCAGCAGGATGAAATGGGACCCCCCACTAGAATGTTTTGTTCTTTGGTCCACTAGCATAAAAGATGTGACCGCCTTCAGAGGTATTGTCAGCTGCCTGTGTATGTGATGTCTGGCAGGGTGTGTACTGATGCCAGCCAATGTTGGAAGCACTGGAAATGTAGCTGAGCATTGGGGACAACATATGTAGTGGCCACCATATAGCCAAGGAGGCAAAGATGTGTAAGAACAGGACCTGTAGGGCTGATGGTGAGCTGTGATATAAGGCTTCTTATAACCTCATAACTTTGAAACAGAAGGTAAACATGTGATGTTTTGGCATAAAGTCACGCTCCTATGAAATTTATGACTGTGGAAGGTTCTAGGGTTGATTTGGCACTTTGGTGAGGAAACCTAGAGATCGTAGAAGCAATCTTGTAGACTGTACCATGGCTCTTGTGGTTTCTTGTGAAGGACCAGGAATGAGACAGTCATCGAAACACAGAAATACAGTGACACCTTGCTGTCTGAGGTGTGCAGTTGCTGGTGCAAGGATTTTGGTGAATACCCTGGGGGCAGTTGAAAGCCTGAAGGGAAGGACTCTGTACTGATAATGGTATGAAATAAGGATGAAGTGCAAGAAAAGCCTATCAAAAGGTTGAATGGTGACATGGAAATATGCATCTTGAAGGTTAAGGGCCACGAACCAGTCACCCTCATCGAGTGCAGTGAGTATGGAAGCTATTGTGGTCATCTTGAAATGCCGTTTGCAAATATAGCAAACCACCTTAGATCTAAGGATGGGTCTCCAAATACCTGTTTTCTTTTCCGTTAGGAAGTGGTTTGAATAAAATCATCACCCCTGATGTTGTTCTGAAATGTCTTCTATGGCCCCAACTTGAATGAGCCCTTCAAGACGCAGTAAGTTGGTATGGGTAGGGTCCCTGAGAAGGGATGGGGAAGAAGAGGATGTTGGAGGGATAGAGAGTATCAACATCAGAAACAACCATTTCCAGGGCTCCTGCTCTTTAGTCATGTCAATGCTCTTCCTACTTCCTCCTTCAAAATATCAGTCCCGCTCTTGATGCTTAGCAGTTACATCTCTTTCAGTTCTTCGGACAGTACGGAGAATGAGATTGAGTCTATAAAGCTTTGAGTCTATGAAGACTCGAAAAAGATTCTGGAGGAGATACCGAAGAGAGATGTGTTGATCATCAGAGAAGATTGGAACAAAAAGGTTGGAACAGATAACAAAGGTTGGGAGAGAATCATGGACCACTTTGGATATGGAGAAAGTAACGAACAATGTGAGAAACTACTAAAGCTCATTACGGAGCACAAGATGGTGATCTGCAACACAAAATTCCAACAAAAGGACTGTGGGAAGTGGAGACTGGAGATGGTGATCGAAAGACAGGAAATCCAAGCGTGTGATAGATATGATCTTGATAAGAAGATGGATAACATCAGTATAGCAGTGCTCAACTTACCGAGGAACGGATAGGGACTCGGACCACAGCCTAGTGATTGCAAACATCAAGGTGAAATGAAAGAGAAAGTGTAAGACACAGTTTAAGAAAAGAAGAGACATGGATAGGCTGGATAAGGAAGAAGTAGGGAATGCATACAGAGCTGTGCTTGAAGAGAAGATCAGGAATGTGGGCACTGAGAAAGACCTAGATAAGAGATAGAGAGTAGAGGGATAGTATATCCCTGGGCAATGATATCTAAGAAACATTTTCTGTGGCTATGAACACCCACTGGTGGTTAAAGGGGTGTAAGTGATGATGATGGCATATTTGGGAAATCTGGTGCACTAGAGGGTGCGTGATGTTCGATGAGCCCTCAACCAAAACTTCATACCTGCTGCTTGGAGGCAGGTTGTGCCGCTGCATGGCTATTCGTGGCCCTGCACCTCTGATTCTATGACCTGCTAGTGTTATGTTGATATGACCTGTAGGATTGTCTATTGATCTTTATATTTTTAATTTTTAATATTTAATAATTTTTAATGGGGCATATTTGCTGTTGCAGAATGGGGGAGTGTACTTCCCCAAAGAGCATAAAGTAGTGAGTGCATCTTTGCTTGTGTGCGAGATCTCATTGGTATTTGTTGCAAAGAGACTGCTCTTATAAAATGATAAATCTACTTTGCCTGGAGTGCTTTTGGGACATCTGCTGCTTGCAGCCATGAGGCCTTCTCATGTAAATGGCTGTAGCTACAGCTCTAGCTGCCCTGTCTGCTGAGTTTAGAACCTTCTGCAATGCTGTTTTAGATGCAGTGTAAACTTCTTGAACTATAGACAAGGATGGGTTTCTTGTTTCAGGAAGATGATGAATTAGTGAACTGAGTTTGGAATAATTGTCATAATCATGTTTAGCTCGAAGCGCTGTGTAATTAGCTATGAACAATTGAAGTTTCAAACATGAATACATCTTTCAACCAAATATCTCTAAGGCCGTTTCTACACATGCCACTTTCTCCAAAAGTGGCATGCTAACAAATGGCCCAAAATGTGCTAATGAGGCACGGATGTAAATTCCCTGCCCCTCATTAGCATAAGATCATATGATTTGGAGTCTGAAAGAAGCTCTTCCTGACTCCAAAACAGTGTGTAGAAGCGTGGCCCCTGGGGAGTCTTCCAGAAGGAAGTCCTCCTTCCGGAGGTCCCTTCTTCCTGAAAATTTTTGGGAAGAAAGGGCCTCTGGAAGGAGGACTTCCTTCTAGAAGATCCCGCCCCCCCCGAGGGGCCATGCTTCTACATGCTGTTTTGGAATCTGGAAGAGCTTCTTCTGGACTCCGAATCATGTGACCTTATGCTAATGAGGTGCGAGGAATTTACATCCATGCCCCATTACCTTATTTTGCGCCATTTATTAGCATGCCACTTTCTACATGTGTAGAAATGGCCTAAGTGTTTATGCTCTTTATCAGAAAGCACTGGAAGCAGGCACCCTCCAGGAGAAGAAAGCCAACTCAGGTATCCCCACTTTCAGTGACCACATTCAGGTTGTCTGCATAGGCACTATGGTGGAAATTGCTGTGGCAATGACCTCTTGGGGAAGGGATCGGAAGAAGATCTCATTGAGTGAAAGGCAAGGGATGCATAGTCCTAGGGATGGGTTTCTATGACCATCACCCGTAAGGGAAGATGATGGGTGGTGGTGGTTGGGGACTCCCTCCTAAGATGACAGTATCCATCTGCTGTCCAGACCTGGAATCTCAGGAAGTGTGCTGCTTACCAGGAGCTAGAATTCAGGATATGACAGAAAGTCTTCAAAGTTGATCAGACATTTGGGTCACATTCTTCACCATGTAGGAACTACTGATATAGCCAAGAATGAGCTTGAGTAGATCACTGCAGACTATAGAGCACTGGGAAGAAAGAGCAAATAATTTGGAGTGCAAATGGTGTTCTTGTCCATCTTTCAAGTTGGAGGAAAAGGTCCAGGTTGAATAGTTGAATTATGGAAGTAAATGTGTGGTTTTGCAAGTAGTGTTGGAGGCTTTAGTTTCTTCAACTCTGCTATTCTGTTCCAGGCACAAGGATTGCTGGGAAGAGATGGGATCCACTTAAGAAAGAGAGGAAAGATCATCCTTGCTGTCAGGCTTACAAATCTAGTGAGGAGGGCTTTAAACTAGGTTTCTTGGGGAAGGGTGATCAAAGCCCTGTGGTAAGTGGGGAAGTTGCATATCAGGACCGCCTCTACACGTGCACGCTACTTCGAGGTAGTGGCATGAACTTCGAAATAGTGCCCGTCATGGCTACACGTGTTGGGCGCTATTTCAAAGTTAACATCAACGTTAGGTGGTGAGACATCGAAGCCGCTAACCCCATGAGGGGATGGGAATAGCACCCTACTTCGACGTTCAACGTTGAAGTAGGGAACGTGTAGTCGTTGCGCGTCCCGCAACATCGAAATTGTGGGGTCCTCCATGGCGGCCATCAGCTGAGCGGTTGAGAGATGCTCTCTCCAGCCCCTGAGCTCAATGGTGGCCATGTGGAGTGGCACCTTAAAGGTCCCCACCCCGTCCCTTCCTGTGCAGGAAGCTGAGAGAGCGTGCAGGCAGCAGCAGTAACACGCGGCTAGCCTGCACGCTCCTCCGCAGCCACCCACACTCCCACATGATGTGATGGCCGCCCAGCAGCCCTCCCAGCGCCCCCAGGGGACCCCCCCCAAGGGGAGCCAGGGTTCCCAGACCAGGAGCCAGGCAGCAAAGCGGCAGCGGGTCCACTCCTGGACGGAGATCGACCTTCGGGACCTGCTGGGGCTCTGGAGCGAGGAGGAGGTGCTCCAGGTAATGGGGAGCAAGAGGCGGAACGTGGATGCGTTCGCTCGGCTGGCTGAGGGCCTGGCCGCCTGGGGTCACCTTGCTCACACTCCAGATCATGTACGCAGTAAAGTGAAGGAGCTGCGGCAGGGTTACGCCCGGGCCCGGGATGTGGCCGGCCGATCTGGAGCCGCCTCCATCACTTGCCCCTTTTACAGGGAGCTCAGGGACATCCTGGGCCCCTGGCACACTTCCTCCCCTCCGGCCACTCTTGACACCTTGGCTGAGGAGCCCTAGCAGGCCCTGGAGGCGTAGTCTGCCCCAGAGGCAAGCCCAGCACCCCGGGGGCCCCCCCAGGAGCCCAACCCCAGGGCACCGGAGCAGGAGGAGGAGGAGGAGGGGGACTCCTCCTCCAGTGACGCCGGCCTGCACATCATCCTGCCATCCTGGAGCTCCAGCCAGGCATCCGCCCCCTGGGTGTCCCCCGAGCGTGGGAGTGGACCGTCAGGTATGTACCCCCCCTGGTGCACACCCCTGGGGTTGAGGGGTGGGGGTAATAGATATGACCAGGGCCTTCCACATGCCCAGATGACCATGGCCCCAAGGACAGCAGTGGCATGTCCCTCAGAAAAGTCCATCAACCCCTGCCCCCCCCAGCACGACAGTGCCATGCCCCATCCCCGGGGCTGGGGGGAGCGGAACCTCTAGGGTCCCCTGTGGGGAGGAGGTCGGACACCCAGCAGCAGCAGCAGCAGCATGTGATGGAGTGGGGGGAGTGTAAATGCGAGACTCAGGCTAGATATGAGCAACAAGCTGAATAGCTCCCAGTGGCTAAGGATGATCCTGGGGCTACAACTGGCAGGTTACACCTCTGCCCTGAGCAAAGAGGAGGGAGCAGCCAAGCTGGGTTTGAATTGGGGGCGGCAGTTAGAGGCTAAGGGAAGGGAGAGCTAGAAGGCAGCCAGCCTGAGGAGGGGGAAAGCTACACGCCACAGGGGCACCCCTCGGGGTCTTCTCCCCAGGACAGATTGGAAGGACCGTCTTTGACTGCTGTACTGTCACTTCTGGGAGAAACTGGGCATCTGTTGCCTAAGAAAACTCCTGTCGTACCTGCTGAGTAAGAGTCACTCCTGCCAGAGGACGGGGTGCAGTGCAGGGGGACCCCTGAACCCCATCACAGCAGCATCTCCCAGGGACGGGGATGGGGAGCCTGCAGCAGACGGCTGGGGGGACAAGGGCCACGGCTCGGGGCCCACACTAACAGCTGTCTCCGCTCTTCTTCCCCCCTCCTGTGTTCCGCAGCTGCACCATAGGAAGGACCGGAGAGCGCCGGTGAGGCGTCAGTGGTTCCGGAAAACCCTCCAGGGCCATCACTCCAGGCCAGCCCCTCGGCGGAGGACCGACCGGCCCCACGGCGGGCAAGACGGCGGACCCAGCAGCAGCAGCCGCTGGCGACGGACCCCCAGCTGCTGGCCCTCCACTGCCGGCAGGTGGAGGTCGCTGAGCAGCGGCTGCGGGTGGAGCAATGCTGCCTCCACCTGCAGGAGTGGGCGCTGGCCTGGTGCCAGGAGGCAAGAGGGGGCCTACATGCAGACTTTCAACCGCATTGCGGACTACCTGGCCCCCCATGCCACGCCAGCTGCCTCTGTGCCCGCCCTGCATGCTCCACCCGCTGCGCCACCTGCTGCTCCAGCCGCAGCACCGTCCGCTGTCGCACTGCCACCCGCCACCGAGGGCCATTCTGCCAAGGGGGACCTGGGGCCAGCTGACACTCGCCAGCTGTACCTCCCGGTCCGCCCGGCCCCCAGCCAGCCCCGGACAGGGCTGCGGCCGAGGCGGGGATCCCGGCCGCCCACCCCGAGTGCTGGACTGTAGGGGCGTGGGGCCCAGGACGTGGCCCTCCCCTTTGTATATATTCCCCCCAACTTTTACATTGTTTTTTTGCTGTAAATAGTTTGTATTTATTTGTGACCCCTGTTTTCCATCGCTGATCCTTACCCCCCCATGTAAATAGTTCTCCCCTTCCTTGTTATCCCTGTTTTTATAATATATACATATATATAAGTTAGAATTTCCATAATTAATAAAAGTTCAAAAGATGTTTGATTTGACAAACAACTGTCTGCTTTTATTTTTACAACAAAAGGTGGGGGGTGTGCTGTTGGGTGCTCTGTGGTGTGGGCGTAGGGGCAGGGAGTGTTGTGGAGGATGGGGGAGGCAGTGAGGGGCCTGCCAGCATTCACCCCGCAGCCTCGTCGAACTGGGCCCTCAGGGCCTCCCGGACCCGGGTCCCTTTGGGGTCCACCTGGTGACTGGGGGCAGCGGGTGGCTGCACATCGGCCCTGCCGGCCTCCACAGCCCAGCCCTGAAAGAACGCCTCCCCCTTGCTCTCCACCAGGTTGTGTAGGGCGCTGCATGCACCCACAATCTGGGGGATGTTGTTGGTGCCTGCATCCAGGCGGGTGAGGAGACACCTCCAGTGCCCTTTGACGTGGCCAAATGAGCGCTCCACCACCTAGCGCGCGTGGTTCAGGCGCTGGTTGAAGCGTTCCTGGCCGGCAGACAGATGGCCTGTGTACAGGTGCATGAGCCAGGGCCAGAGGAGGTATGCCGCATCTGCGATGACGCAGAGGAGCATGGTGGCGTCCCCCAGAGGGATCTCCCGCTGGGGGATGTAGGTCCCCACCTCCAGCCGGCGGCACAGGCCCGAGTTCCGGAATACCCGGGTGTCGTGGGTGCTGCCAGGCCAGCCCACATAAATGTCCAGGAAATGGCCCCGGCTGTCCACCAAGGCCTGGAGGACCACTGAGTGGTAACCCTTGTGGTTGATGTAGCGTCCTCCACTGTGTTGCGGGGCGCGGATGGGGATGTGAGTCCCATCCAGAGCCCCGAAGCAACTGGGGAAGCCCAGGGTGGCAAAGCCCGCGATGGCGGCATCCAGGTCTCCAAGCCTCACAAGCCTGTGGAGGAGCATGGTGTTGATGGCACAGATGACCTGCAGGGGAAGCACATGGGAGAGCACCAATGAGCAGTGAGCAGGGTGTGTGTGGCCCTCCCCTGCCAGGGCCCCCCTCCCCTCCCCTGACCTCCCAGAGCTGCCTCCCCCTCCCCACATGGGTCCTCTTACCTCCATGAGGACAGCCCTGACGGTGGCCTTGCCGACACCAAACTGCTGGCCCACGGACCGGTAGCTGTCTGGAGTGGCCAGCTTCCAGACTGCGATGCCGACCCATTTCTCCACAGTGAGGGCATGCCGCATGGCAGTGTCCTGGTGCCTGAGTGCGGGGGTGAGCCACTGGCATAGTTCCAGAAATGTCTGCCGGCTCATGCGAAAGTTCCCGAGCCAGTGGTCGTCGTCCCACTCTCCGAGCACCAGCCGCTCCCACCAGTCGGTGCTCGTGGGGTAGCTCCACAGCTGTTGGCATATGAGGTGGGGGGGGGTTGGGGTGCTGCAGGGTTGGAGGTTGCGTCCTCCTCCCCTGCGGGCAGCTCCTCCTCTGTGGCAAGGAGGCGCTCAGCTGCCTCTTGCATGGCATGGAGCAGGGCGAGCACTGCTCCTGCAGGGGCGGCTGGGTGGACCTCTGGCTGCTGCTGCTGCTTCTGCTGCTGCTGGGGGTCCATCATGACTGCGTCGCTCGAGGTGTGCGTGCCTATGGCTCTGCAGACCGCGTGCTGTGCAGGCTGCGTGTGTCTGGGAGGGGCCCTTTAAGGGAGCGGCTAGCTGTTGCCCCGGAAGCACTACTCCGCCCTGTGACTCTGTCTGCAGCTGTGCCTGGCACCCTTATTTCGATGTGTGCTACTTTGGCGTGTAGATGTTCCCTCACAGCGCCTATTTCGATCTGATGCTGCGCAACGTCGACGTTGCCAGCCCTGGAGGACATGTAGATGTTATTAATCGAAATAGCCTATTTTGATGTCGCTACATTGAAATAAGCTACTTCGATTTAGGGTTCACGTGTAGACTTAGCTAGGAAGAAGCAAAAGGAGGAAGGAGCAACAAAGGAGGATCCCAGATTCAAATGATGAAGGTGGGCCAATCTGCCAATTATCTAAGGAGATGGTTTTGCACTGAAGAGAGCAATAGGATTGCTCAGATCTCCAGTATAGAGAGGGAGAACAAAAGCCCACTGAGAGTTTTTGATTTAAACTTCAAGGTGGAAGTAACAGAGGTGATGTTGGTTGGTGCCTGCTATAGGCCACCATATCAGGTGGATGATGTAAATGAGGCTTTTTGCAGACAACTAAAAGAAGCTTCCAGATCCCTGGTCCTGGTTCTCAGGGGGACTTTAATCACTCTGACATTTGTTGGGAGACCAACACAGCAGTACACAGACAATCCAGGAAGCTTTTGGAGATTGCTGGGGCAACCTTCTGGTAAAAGTGCTAAAGGAACCAACCAGAGGCCATGCCCATCTTGACCTGCTGCTCACAAAGAAGGTGTAAGTAGTATGAGAAGTAGATGTGGGTGGCAACCTGGGCTGCAGTAATCATGAGATGGTAGATTTCAGAATCCTGACAAAAGGAAGAAAGGAGAACAGCAAAATACACACCCCAGATTTCAGAAAAGCAGACCTGGACTCCCTCAAGCCGCGTCTACACGTGCACGCTACTTCGAAGTAGCGGCACCAACTTCGAAATAGCGCCCGTCATGGCTACACGTGTTGGATGCTATTTCGAAGTTAACTTCGACATTAGGCGGTGAGACGTCGAAGTCGCTAACCCCATGAGGGGATGGGAATAGCCCCCTACTTCGATGTTCAACGTCGAAGTAGGGAACGTGTAGACGATCCATGTCCCACAACATCGAAATAGCGGGGTCCTCCATGGCGGCCATCAGCTGAGGGGTTGAGAGACGCTCTCTCTCCAGCCCCTGTGGGGCTCTATGGTCACCATGTGCAGCAGCCCTTAGCCCAGGGCTTCTGGCTGCTGCTGCTGCTGCTGCAGCTGGGGATCCATGCTGCATCCACAGGGTCTGCAACTAGTTGTCGGCTCTGTGTATCTTGTGCTGTTTAGTGCAAGTGTGTCTGGGAGGGGCCCTTTAAGGGAGCGGCTTGCTGTTGAGTCCACCCTGTGACCCTGTCTGCAGCTGTTCCTGGCACCCTTATTTTGATGCGTGCTACTTTGACATGTAGACGTTCCCTCGCAGCGCCTATTTCGATGTGGTGCTGCCCAACGTCGACGTTCAACGTCGACGTTGCCAGCCCTGGAGGATGTGTAGACGCTATTCATTGAAATAGCTTATTTCGATGTCGCTACATCAAAATAAGCTATTTCGATGTCACGTGCACGTGTAGACGTAGTCTCAGAGAACTGATGCGTAGGATCTTCTTGGAAGCTCATATGAAGGAAAAGGAGTCCAGGAGAACTGACAGTGTTTTAAAGAAGCTTTATTGATGGCACAGGAGCAAGCCATTGTGATGTGCAGTGAGAAAAAGAAAATATAGTAGGCATCTAGCTTGGCTTACTAGTGAAATCTTTGGTCAGCTTAAACACAAAAAGGAAGCTATGAGAAGTAGAGACTAGAACAAATTACAAAGGAGGAGTACACATGTATCACTCAAGAAAACGGGGCTAATCTGGAAGGTGAAAGCAGAATTGGAACTGAAGCTAACAGGAAATACGAAGGGTAAAAAGGAAGATTTTGACAGGCATGTTAACTATAAGAGGCTGGTCAAGGAGGTTGTGGGCCCTTACAGGATGAGGGAGGCAGCCTAGTGTCAGATGATGTGGGAAAAGCCGAAGAACTCAATTCTTCTTTTGCCTCTGTCTTCATAGACAAGGTTGGCTCCTGCACCACTGCACTAACCAATGCATTATGGGGACGAGGTGGGCAGCGGTTGGTGCGGAAAGAATAAGTTAAGAAATATTTAGAAAAACTAGACATACACAAATCCATGTGTGCAGACTTAAAGCATCCAAGGGGAATTGTCAAATGTCATTTCTGAGCCTTTGGCCATTATCTTTGAAAACTCATGGAGATTGGAAGAGAGATCCCAGATGATTGGAAAAAGGCAAATATAGTGCACATCTTTAAACAAAGGAAAGAAGGACAATCCACAGAACCATAGACCAGTCAGCCCGGAACCATAGACCAGTCAGCCTTGCTTCAGTCTCCAGAAAAGTCATGGGGGGTTATCCTCAAGAAATCCATTTTGAATCACTTGCAAGTGGGGGAAGTGATCAGGAATAGTCAGCATGGATTGACCAAAGCCACGTCATGCCTGACCAATCCAAATGGCTTCTGTGATGAGACAACTGGCTCTGTGGACATGGGAAAGTCAATGGATGAGACGTACCTTGACTTTAGCAAAGCTTTTGATACAGTCTCCCACAAAATTCTTGCCCATCAGTTAAGGAACTATAAGTTGGATAAATGAACTGTAAGGTGGATAGAAAGCAGGCTAGATGGTCAGACCCAATGGCTAGTGGTCAATGGCTTGATGTCAGGGTGATGGTTGATTTCAAGAGGATTACCCCAAGGATAGGTTCTAGGGCCAGTACTGTTCAACATCTTTATTAATGACCTGGATGAGAAGATGGATTGTACCCTCAGCAAATTTTCAGATGACACTAAGCTAGGGGGACAGGTGGATATGTTGGAGGGTAGGAATAGGGTCCAGAGTAACCTAGACAAACTGGAGGATTGGAAAAGAAATCTGATGGAGTTCTTCATGGGAAAATGCAGAGTCCTGCACTTGGGATGAAAGCATCCCAAGCATTGTTACAACCAGGAGACTCACTGGCTTAGGAGCAGTGCAGCAGAAAAGGTACTGGGGATTACAGTGGATGAGAAGCAGAATATGAGTTAACTGTGTGCCCTTGCAGCCAAAAAGACTAATGGCATATTTGGATGAATTAGGAGGAGCATTTCCAGCAGATCAAGAGATGTTATTACTCCCCTATATTCAGCACTGGCAATGCCACATCTGCAGTACTGCATTCTGTTCTGAGCCCCGCTCCCAGCCCCAAGTACAGAAGAAAGACGTGCATGCATTGTGGAAGGTCCAGTGGAGGACAACTAAAATGATTAGGGGGAATGGAGTACATGATCTATGAGGAAAGGCTGAGGGATTTGGGCTTATTCAGTTTGCAGAAGAGAAGAGTGAGACATGATTTGATAGCAGCTTTCAACTTCCTGAAGAGGGTTATATAAAGAGGCTGTCTTCACTAGTGACAGGAGGCAGAACAAGGAGCAATGCTATCAAGTTATAGTGGGAGAGGTGTAGGTTGGATATTAGGAAAAACTATTCATTAAGAGCGTGCTGAAGCACTGGAATGTGTTACCTAGAGAGGTGGTGTAATCTGCCTTCCTAGAGTTTTTTTAAGTTCCAGTTTGACAAACTCCCGGCTGGGATGATTTAGTTTGGTTTTATTCTGAGCAGGGGGCTATATTCGATGACCTCCGGAGGTCTCTTCCGGCTCTAGGATTTGGAGTCTATGATTCAATGACATAAAACTCGTCAGCAGTGCTAAGTGCAGTAATGATTTGTGAGCTAAAAATCAGCTTCAGAGGGAAATCAAAGGCATACAGACCAATGAAAATCAGCTGCATCGATCAAAAATTAGGCCTTTGGATCACCTGAGGAACTTTAGTCAAAAAAAAAGTGCTTGCAATTTTTTTACCCTTCTTGTAATCCATAAAGGCCAGTGATTGCCCCAGCTCATCTAAAATTCTATTCACTTTACTTATTAAATGCACCTCTCTATCGACCATAGCTGTATCACGCAAAAGCATTTTGTAGACAAAATGGTGGAATATCTACACATGCACTGTCAACAAAAAAGCCATGTAGATGCTTCAGGGGACCTTTTGTTGACAGAGCGGATCAAAAGTTCAATCCACTTTTATGTGTAGATGCGATCTGTTGACAGAAATTTTGTTGGAACATCTCTTATGACAAAAGCAACAAGGGGGTCCTGTGGCACCTTATAGACTAACAGAAATGTATGAGAATAAGCTTTCGTGGGCAAAGACCACTTTGTCAGATGCATCTGATGAAGTGGGTTTTTGCCCACGAAAGCTTATGCTCATACATTTCTGTTAGTCTACAAGGTGCCACAGGACCCCTCGTTGCTTTTGCAGATCCACAGTAACATGGCTACCCCTCTCTTATGACAGTAACTTCTGTAGAAAGATGCTTCTAGTGTGGATGTAGCCCACCTGTCCTATCTATTACAACTGTAAGTAGTTACTGTCAGAAACTATTATTTCCCTTGTGTTCATAAAGTACCCATCTCAACAGTGCTATTCTGCCATGTATTTTTTATTTTCTTTGAAGCCTAGAGAACCTCACGAAAAGTTAAAAAATCTTTTTGTCAGGATGTTCATCAGCATTGCAGATTAACTGCAGATTACATACCTCTACTCTTGCACTTTGGATAGTCCAGTGTCCCCTCCCTACACACTGTTCTAAACGGAGAAGATGATACATCCTTCTCATATCTCTCTTTACAGGCAAATTCAATGACGTCTCCACTTTCTGAGTACAATTTCTGAGCATTTTTCCATTTCAGCTTAATGTTGTTTTTCTCCATCTCTTCTGGTGATGCTGTGCATGGCTCTGGAAATGGAAAAAGTGTCATGTAATTCTCCACATGGCAAATTTCTTATTGGACATCTGAAGAACTGTAACCACATTAACAAGATGTCTAGTGCCACTTTAAAGCCTAACAAATGTATATGGGCATAAGCTTTTGTGGTCTGGAACCCACTTTGTCAGATGCATGCCATGGAAACTTCAGTTTGGCAGATCTACATCTCCTTCTTCTTGGAATGAGCTGTCCATCGATGGATCTCATCTTCTGTGATGCCATTGGTGAGTGACTAAACCAATTCATGATCAGCAGAACTGATTAGAGATGTCACATAAAAAAATACCAACCACAGGCCTTGTGCGTCCTTTTCAGATCCTACACTTTTCCTGTAGTGCCTGGATAGGCTGACTTTCAAATCAATTAAGAGTCTGTACAGTGGTTTGCCAGCAGGACAATTTGTCCTGAACTAGAGTTTCTAGACCATTGGGAGATACGCTGCATGACTTCACGTTGGCCTTTAAGATGTCTTTATAGTGCTTATGCTGACCACCAATAGAGCTCTTTCCATGAGCAAGCTGGCCATAGAGGACCATCTTTGGTGTCCGCATATCTTCTACCCTGATAACATGACTAATCCAGTGGCACTGTCTGTTAATAAGCATTGCTTCCATGCCCATGACACCACACAGCTTTAGAAACTTTGTTTAGGAATTTTGTCCCACCAATTCACATGGTCAGTCTTCCTCAGATTGCACATATGGAACTGTTTGTGTTTCAAAACATGGCAGAGATAAATTGCCCTTGACTCTGAGCCATACATCAGGATATTCACGACAACTGCCTGATAAACTGGTGCTTTGGTATGGAGTTTAATACCATGGTCATTCCATAGGCATTTGGTCAATTTTCCAAAGACTTTGGCTAATTGAGCAGATAAGTCATGATCCACTTTTATGCTAGAGGACAGTACACTTCCAAGGTAGCAGAACTGGTCAACAGCCTTAAGGACTGTACCAACAGCAATGACCATTGGAGTGCTGGGGTCTTTCCAAACAGCTGAGGCATAACTTCTGTCTTCCTGAGTCTCACTGTGAGTACAATGCTGTAAGCAGAAGTAACAAATCAGTCAAAAAGGTCCTGTGCATCCTTCACTGAATGAGCCAACAATGCTAACAGAAGGTCATAAACTGTTGTAGTAACCACTTCAGTGTGACTCTGAAGTCTCCAAAGATTGAAAATACTGACATCTGTTTGGCAGTGAGTCGGTGTGCCCAATGTGCATTCCTTAAAATCAACCAACAGCATCAGTGAAAAGTAGATTTTGAAATGGAGAAAAGCAAGGGCACATCCTTGCTTTGTGCCCTTGATATTTCAAAAGGAACTGATGTCTCTCTATTGTTAAAGATGTGACCAAGGATGCTATCATGAGAAGACTAAACAATGTTGATGATTTGTTTCAGGACAGCCAATTCGCCAAAATATTTTCCAGAGTTCATTTCTGTTGATCATGTTGGGTTGATTATTAGTCCACTGAGGAATCTCTTCAAGATGGCTGTTGTCAAAAGTTGAGGTCGTTCAATACTTTGTGAAAATGTTCAGCCCAGCAGTGAAGAATTTTAGCACTATCTGTGCTCAAAGTGAGGCCATCAGCAGAAAGAACTGGTGAACAGTCAGCAATGGGTGACCCATAGGCTGTCTTCAGCCCATCATAGAATGCTTTAAAATCATGTCTATTAGCCACATCTTGGAATTTAACTGTTTGATGTTTCCACCTTTCCTCTTTCATATGCCTTAATTTGACTTGTGCTTCCTGCTTAGCTCAAATATATGCCAATTTCCTGGAGGCATTCTCTTTATTGTTGATCCAAGCCAGGTGTGTCACATGCATCTTGTCAAGAAGAGCTTGGACATTTCTGTCCTTGTCGTCAAAACAGTCCTCATGCCTGCGCTTTTTGGAAACCAAAGACCTCAACCGCAGACATATATACAAATGCAAAGATGTGTGTGTTACATTATGATGTGTTGGACCTGTGTTGACAAGGTCAAGTCAGTCAGGGTGGATATGGCCTGTTCCCAACACTTAATGAAAAGGTGTGAAGACCAAAAGAGGGGAAATTATTTTTTGTAGTAAGCTAGCCAATCTCAGTCTCTATTCAGACCCAGTCTGATAGTTTCAAGTTTTCATATGGATTCCAACTCTGCAGTTTCATGCTGGAGGCTGGCTTTCAAGTGTTTGCTGAAGTATGGCAACCTTCAAGTGTGCTAACGAGCGTCCAGATAGAGTGAAGTGCTTTCCTAATGTTTTTGAATGTTACTATTGTTGATATACAGACAATCTGGTTAGGCCAATGTACTTTGCAGATGGGCATTCTGGCACACAATGGCATATATCATAGTAGTAGATGTGCAAATGAACAGGCCCTTCATGATGCGGCTAGCTCCTATGATGTTGTCAGTTGATTATGCATGTGGACAGAGTTGAAAACAAGGTATGTTGAAGGGATAGGCTCTTGGGTTAGTATTTTTTCTGTGTGATATTTAGTTGCTGGTGAGTAGTTGCTTCATGGTGGGGGGTTATCTGTAAGCATGAAGTGACTTGCCTCTGAAAGTTTGTGGGAGCAAGGGATCATCTTTCAAGATAAAATGTAGATTCTTGATGCTGTAGATAAAGTGTAGATAAAGTGCAGATTCTTGATGCTGTGCTGGAGAGAGTTTAGCTGGGGAATGTAGATGATGGCCAGTGATGTTCTGCTATTTTTCTTGTTGGTCCTGTCTTGTAACAGGTGACTGCAGAGTACATATCTGGCTCTATCAATCCCTTTCTCTACTTCCCCAGTTCTAAGAATTTTTACATTGATCTTTTAGGTGTGTGTGTCTATCTGAGGGATTGGAGCAAATGCAGATGTATTTTAGGGCTTGTAGATGAAGGATTCTGTGATTTATTCTAGATGAAAGCTAGAGGCATGTAGGTAAATATAGCAGTCAGTAGATTTCCAGTATAGAGTGGTGTTTATGTGGTCATCACTTACTTGCACTGTAATGTCCAGGAAATGGATCTGCTGTATGTGCTGGTCCAGGCCTGGGTTGAAGGTGGAATTGGAATGGAAATCCCAGCAAAAATCTTCAACTACCTGCTTCCCTTGGGCCCAGAAGATGAAGATGTTATCAGTGTAACATAAGTAGAGGAGGGACACTTAATATTAGAGCTGAAGAAGCCTTGTTCAAAGCCAGCCATATGAATGTTGGCCTACCGTGAGGCCATGCAGGTACCCATGGCAGTGCTGCTGAGTTGAAGATATATATCATCCCCAAATCTGAAATTGTTGTGGATGATCACAAAGTCACAAAGCTCAGCCACCAGGCATACCATGGCATGCATCTGACAAAGTGGATTACAGCCCATATAATCTTTAGCCCAAATGAATTTGTTAGTCTTTAAGATGCCAGAGGACTCCTCATTGTTTTCCTGAAATAGACTAACAAGACTAGACCGCTGAAACTTCTACCTGTACTGAAACTCACCTTGCTCCCAAATGATTTACATTACAGAGTTAAATAAAATAAATAATTTCAGAGAAGTTTAGGAAAGGAGATAAGAGAAGGTTGAGAGAATGAAAAGGAAATCTGAAGAAGGAGCTTTTCCCACCACCTGAGGTAATATTGTGGGAAAGAACAGTGAGGAGATTGGGGTCAGTTCACCATACTTAAGAACCAAACAGAAGCAGCTTCACAGCAGTGTACTCTAGCCAACCCTCGTAGCCAACCTCAGTATGCTGAGAGTGAGACAGGCTGGTGCACAGCAGGTCACATACGTTTTATGCCAGTTGGAGCTCCCACTGGACAGAAGTAGAATCCACTGCTGTTTATATCATGCCTGCTCCACTGTAGCGTTTAACTGAGATATTATTTGGGGGATGCATTCTTTCCAAATATTTATAACAATGTGTTTGCTGTTTACTATCTTTTCTTTAAAAATTATTCAGTGATATCTCTATAAAAAATACGTCTCCCCATCACATACTCCAGTGTGAATGAAAGAGTAACTCCATTCAGACTAACTTCAGAACAGGGCCCATAATATGAAGAACAACACAGCTGTATAAATCATCACTTTTTCATATCACAGGTATTAATACCTACTTAAGCAAACTGGTGGATCTGTCCATTGGCCAGAATCACAGTAAACATATTGACGTCCGTCCATTTTATGAAAATTTTGGCATTTGTATTGTATGCTGGAACCTGGGTTATATTCTGCCTGTGGAAAGCCAAGCATGTCTCCATTATCAATAATAGGTGGTGGCCCACACTTTCCAGCAGCCTCTAAAATTAAGGGCAGAAAGAGACAATTGTTGCAGCAGTGATTTTCAGAAAATGCTGTCGGATCACAAACATTACACAACAGTACTATCAATGTACTCTGCTAGAACACCTGGAGTATTGTGTCCAGTTCTGGGGCCCCCCGTATAGAAAGGATGTGGATTCATTGGAGACGGTTCAGTGGAGGGCAACCAAAATGATGAGGGGGCTGGAGCACATGACCTGTGAGGAGAGGTTGAGGGATCTGGGCTTATTTAGTTTGCAGAAGAGAAGAGTGAGGAGAGATTTGATAGCTTCAGCTTCCTGAAGGGGAGCTCTGTAGACGATGGAGAGAGATTTTTGTCAGTGGTGACATATAGCAGAATGAGGAGAAATGGTCTCAAGTTACAGAAGAGGAGGTGTATGTTGGATATTAGGAAAACCTGTTTCACCAGGAGAGTAGTGAATCGTTGGAATGTGTTATCTAGAGAGGTGGTATAATCTCCATCTCTAGAGGTTTTTTAGTCCAGGTTTGACAAAAATCCTGGCTGGGATGACACAATTAGGGTTGATCCTGCTTTAGACAGGGGGATGGACTTGATGACTTCCTGAGATCCCTTCTAGCCTTAGGAGTCTATGATTTTCTGATTCCGTGAAAACTAAGGGGAGCTAGAAAAACACTGATGGGGGATAGGAAAACCTCTTGATGCCCAATAGTTGATGAAATCACAGATGCAGCAGAACATCACAGACTAGAAAAAGATCTGCTTTCTGGCTTTGTAGATGATGTTACATTTGTATATGAAAAAAGAAGAAGTAAAGGGAAACAAACACTTTCAAGTGAGAAGGAAGTTTGATGCCAACAATATCCTTACTACCAGGCTATTTTAGAAATAAAAAAAATTAAAATACCTCTGCATATTGGTGGATCAGACCACTCTCGCCCCTTACATGTTACAGTTGGAGAACCAATGTTTCTCAGGCCTGGCCTACATTGATAATGCACCCTCTCATCAGGTAAATATATCTTTTTCCTTGTGTCACCTAGAATACGGCCATTCTCAATCACCGGTGGAGGTCCACATCTTACATCTGAAAAGAGACACAGGGACACCTACTGAAACATTTCCATGAAGGACCATAAATAACTTGCTTTGCACAACCAGTCCATTAAAAAAATAAAGTGTAAAAATAAAAATTTGTATGAAAACAATTCTCCTTTCTTCTAGTTTTTAATTAGTCTTGTTTAACAGAACAATTTAAATCGTGGAGAGGGAACAATAGGGCTATCCACGAGTGAATCATTTTGGGCAAAGATGCATGGAATGAAAATATAGGTCAAACAATTACAATATTTGTCTAAATCATCAAGTTTCTGTAAAATGCTTCATGTTTGACCAATCCATCCATATTCAATTGGAAAATTTCTGACCAGCTGTCCCCACATCATACTGTGTTCTTCCTCTATATCCCACCAACATCCTTCGGTGCATTCCCCCTGGCATTCATGCTCTGCAACATACCAGCCCACATGATCAGTTCGCCATACTTAAGAACCATACAGAAGTAGCATCAAAGCTAGAGTTCGCAGCAGAACAGTGTACTCAGGTCAACCCCTGTAGCCAACTTACTTATGCGGAGAGTGAGAGAGGATGGTGCAGAGCAGGATGAATAAGATTTATGCAAGTTAGAGCTTCCCATGACAAAAATAGAATCCACTCCTGCATATATCAGCATAATGTTCACTCCTTTTTAATGGAGTTTTATAGGTTTTAACTGAGATTTTATTTGGGGGCTGCATACATTCCGAATATTTATAATGATGTGTTCGCTGATCTTGTGTTTAAAAGTTGTGCAGTGATATCTCTATAAAGAATATGAGTCTCTCTCTCACATACTCTAGTGTGAATGAAGAGTGACTCCATTCAGATGGGTTTAATCTGGTATTATACTACTTCAAGTAACTTCAGAACAGAGCCCTAACTGGTTATACCAAGTAATCTCTGCCAGGTTCCACCCCAGAAAAACAAGGGCTAAGCCATGTAAGCTTTCATTATAGTTTTTCCAGCTTCTCTTCAATGAAGAAGTAGCAGGATCTTCTTGACCTCATTTTTTTTAAGCAATCAGGTGATTGGCCAGAGCAAAGGGAGGTCTTTGCAGGAATCACTTGTCTCTGCATAGTTGCCTTGGTGGATGCTTTCTGGAGAAAGTCATAAAACAAATGTAATGATTCTGCATGTAAATAGGGTTGGCTCAGATGCTCAGCTTTCATAACTGATCAATGCAGGTAAAATAATGAAAATGAGAAGCACAGATCTCAACACTCAATATAGAATCATTGGCATGTGGGAGATAAGATACTTCTGCCCAATGTATCCCTCCCGCTTTAGGCAGTGACTAAAATTTATTACAGCCAAAGCATCATTTAAATCCCAAGGATGTAGCTATGCTCTGGTACTGAGCATGAAGCTCAAAGAAAAATAAGATACGAAGAATATTTTCAAGTGAGTACCACTATCTAAACTACAGCTACACGTAACAATTTACAATAAAAGAAAGCTAAATAGATTTCAATTGGGAAAGTGTATGAGAAGTTCACATTGTCTATCTATGGGTGGCAAGAAGGGATTGTGGGGTTTGAGGCAGTTCTGACCATTCATGCTCTTAGCTGTGAGCATCACTGTGCAGCAAATCCATGCTCAACCTCAACAAGTACTGCTGTGGGAATATGTGCTCTGGTTTTGAAGAGATATTGCATGCATACCCAAACGGAATGGAGTGGGGCTATCTCTGGAAGACACAGGGGACTTTTGTGGATCACAAATTCAATGAATCACAGGTGTGATGCTGCTGCAAAAAAGGAAAAGGTCCTGCTGGAAGTATTATCAGGAATGTCATATACAGCACAAGACAAGTATATGTTCCATGTAACTGATTAACAGACAGTTAAGTTCCCAAACAGGTTACTTTGAGAGGTTGTGGAATGCCTATCACTGGAGATTTTAAGAAAAGGTTGACTGTCTGGGATTACCCAGGTACACTAAACCCTGCTTCATTGTAGCGGGGATGGCCAAGATGATCTTTTAGGTTCATTCTGTTCCCAGCTCACCATCACACACCTCTTATGACTTGTAAATAAAATACAAATTCCTACCATTGCAAACTGGTGGTGGTGACCATGTTCCATCTGTACAAATCACATAATTCACTTCCACACTTTGAAAGCCTTCTTTACATTCATAGTACACCTGGGCACCAGGCAGATACTCTTTCTCTTCATTATTTACAATGTTGGCATTCAAAATTGCAGGGGGTGCACCACATCTTACATCTGAAATGGGAGATAGACAAATAAATGTACTGGTCGGAAAACAATTGAAAAGTGAGTGTCCATAAAAAGAAGTTTCTCACTTGTGTAGCAATGATGGTTCTTCGAGCTGTGTCCCCATGGGTGCTCCACATTAGGTGTCAGGCTTGCCACTGCTCCGCAGATCAGAGATTTCCAAGCTGTATCTCGTCAGGTCATGCATGCACCGATGCATGTCCACCCTTTGCATGCTTTCGGTCACATGCGCAATCCAGTCCATGCCAGTTCCTTGACCAACCACCCCGGGCTGAAAAACACCAAGCAGAACTCCGAAGCAGGGACAAATGGGTGGGTAGTGGAGCACCCACGGGGACACATCTCAAAGAACCATCGTTACTACACAAATGAGTAACTTCTTTTTCTTTTTCAAGTGGTCCCCGTGGGTGCTCCACATTAGGTGACTACCCAGCAGTGACCCCCAAAAAAATGGAGGTGGGTAATGGATTTATGTGCAGCTTGCCCTTGAAAGGACTGCTGTCAATAGACGCGTATCCTCATCCAACACCCGGTGAATCGCATAGTGTCTGCCAAAGGTGTCTTAGGATAACCATGTTGCCGTTCTGCAGATGTCCTTTAATGCAACTCCTTTAAAAGGCTGTCAAGGTCGCTTTTGCTGTAGTGGAGTGAGCCCTGGGCGGAACTAGCAGAGGGGTCTTACGAAGCTCGTAGCACATTTTTATGCAGGATACGATGTTATTTGAAATTCTTTGTGATGATGGGCCTTCCCCCTTTGATCTGGGTGCAAGAGACACCAGGAGCCTATCCATCTTCTGGAAGGGTTTAGTTCTGTCTATGTAAAAGGCTAGCACCCTCCTCACATTGAGTGAATGCAGCCGTACTTTCCCACTTGAGGCTTGTGGTCTGGGATAGAAGTATGGTAGAACTATTGGCTCATTAATGTGGAAATCTGAGGAGATCTTTGGAAGGAATGCCAGGTGTAATTGCAAAACTACCCCTTCTTTCAAGAAAATTGTATAGGGCGGCGTTGCGATTATCACTGCCAGCTCACTCACCCTGCGGGCCGATGTAATTGCAAGAAGAAAAGTTGCCTTTATGGTAAGAAGTTGGAGGGATACAGTGGCCAATGGTTCAAAGGGTGGTCTAGACAGTGTGTCAACGCCCAGGTCTAAGCTCCATGAAGGCGATAACAGTTTCCATGGTATAGGTTTGCAAGGCCCTTCAGAAACTGTGTGGTAATGGGATGGGCAAATACAGTTGACCCATACGTCATATGTTGGAATGCCAATATAGCTGCACAGTGGACCTTTAACGATGATAAGGTGAGTCTGCTCCGTTTCAGGTCCAGTAAGTACTCCAAGATTGTGGGAATGGAGACCTCTGATGGAGTTAATTGCTCAGACAGACAACAGGATGTAAAATGTTTCCACTTGTATGCATAAGTCTTCCTGTTAGAGGCCCGTTGACTGCATTCCAGGACCTCTTTTACTCCTTCTGAGCATGTTCTCTCTGAGGTGCTGAGCCATAGATTAGCCATGCTTTGAGGCAGAGCATTCAAGGATGAGGGTGTGTTACGGTCCCTTGATTCAGCGTGAGGAGGTTCAGTACCATCAGGAGGGGGAGTAGTGGGCAGCATGACATGTGTAGCAGCAGAGGAAACCAGTGCTGTCGATCCCACATTGGGGCTATAAGTATGAGGCACGCCTTCTCCCTCCTTGCTTTTTCCAGGACCTTGTGAATGAGCCCTGTGGGAGGGAATGCATACAGCAAGGGGCCCTTCAATGAGAGCATGAAGGCATCTCCCAATGAGCCTTGTCCAATGCCCGCTCTGGAGCAGTATTGAGGGCATTTCCTGCTGGTATCGGTGGCAAACATGTCAATCTGGGGAAACTCCCATCTGTCGAATATGCTGTGGAGTAGTTCAGAGCTGATCTGCCACTCGTGCATGAGAGCAAAATGTCTGCTCAGGATATCCGCACTCACATTGTGAACACCAGGTAAGTATGAGGCTTTTAGAGTTATGTTGTTTGCAATGCACCAATTCCATAGTCGGACCACCTCTGCGCATAATGCACAGGATCTGCCTTGGCAATAGATATAGAACATTGTGGAGGTGTTGTCGGTATTGACTCCAACTACCTTGTCCCGCAGATATTTGCGGAAGTGCCCGCATGCATTGACCGCTGCCCTGAGCTCCAGTATGTTTATGTGCATTGCCATCTCTGCAGGGGACCATCGCCCCGTGTTGCTTTGTTGCCCATGTATGCCCCCCATCCAATGTGGGAGGCATCTGTCATGAGAAAAACCGTGATTTGCAGTTGGTGGAAGGGCACCCCTGATAGCAAGTTCTTGGGGTCTGCCCATCATGCCAGAGACTTTTGTACCTCCATTGTGGGTGATACCTTTTTGCAAGTGGTATGCATCGTTGGCTTGTACACCATTGCCAACCAGTGCTGAAGGCCTTGAATATGTATGTAGTCCGGCATTCTGCACCACGAACATGGTGGTGGCCATGTGTCCCAGTAGCTGCAAGCAAGTTAGGACTGGCACTGCAGGGCTGTACATCAGCACTTGCACCAAGGATCAGATGGCGACGTGTGCCAGGCAGAAATATCCTTGATGTAATAGAATGTAGGCATGCCCCTATGAATTCTATGTTTTGTGTGGGCTCCATCATTGATTTTTGAAAGTTGATGACTAGGCCCAGTGAGAGGAAGATCTTTGTAGTAATGTCTATCATGTCCTGGACATCTGCCCATGAGACACCCTTCAGTAGGCAGTCGTCCAGATATGGAAAAATGTATACGTCCTGCCGATGCAGGTAAGCTGACACTACCGAAAGTGTCTTGGTAAAGACCCTGGGCACTGCAAAGAATCCGAAGAGAAGGACTCTGTCCTGAAAGAGTTCCATGGCCACTGTGAAGTGGAGAAAATGCCTGTGTGCCAGATGGATCGTTATGTGGAAGTACGCATCTTGGAGGTTGAGGGCTGCGAACAAATCCTCATCGTCCAGTGCCATGACTATGGAAGTGATTGTGGTCATCTTGAAGCATTGTTTGCAGAGATAGTGATTGAGAGCCTGTAGGTCCAGGATTGGCCTCCAGTCCCCTGTTTTCTTCTCTGTGAGAAAGTATCGGGAGTAAAAACCTTTCCCTCGGAACTTGTCCGGGACTCTCTCCACCACCCCTATAGATATGAGGCGGTCTACCTCCTGTTTTAACATCTTATCATTAAAGAGGTCCCTGGAGAGGGACTGGGTAGGAGGTTTGGGTGGGGGCATGAATCGGAACGGGATGGTATATCCCTTGGCAACAATTTCTAATACCCACTTCTCCGCAGTGATGCTTCCACATTGATGATAGAATGGTCTGAGTTGGTGGTGGAACATATGCTGTGAATGGCACTGAGAGATGTTTGTGGTGTCACAGTCCTCGACATAGCTGCCAAACTTGGGCTACGTCTACACGTGCACCCAACTTCGAAATAGCTTATTTCGATGTTGCGACATCGAAATAGTCTATTTCGATGAATAATGTCTACACGTCCTCCAGGGCTGGCAACGTCGATGTTCAACTTCGACGTTGCTCAGCCCAACATCGAAATAGGCACAGCGAGGGAACGTCTACACGGCAAAGTAGCACACATCGAAATAAGGGAGCCAGGCACAGCTGCAGACAGGGTCACGGGGCGGACTCAACAGCAAGTCGCTCCCTTAAAGGGCCCCTCCCAGACACACTTTCATTAAACAGTGCAAGATACACAGAGCCAACAACTAGTTGCAGACCCTGTATATGCAGCACGGACCCCCAGCTGCAGCAGCAGCAGCCAGAAGCCCTGGGCTAAGGGCTGCTGCCCACGGTGACCACAGAGCCCCGCAAGGGCTGGAGAGAGAGTATCTCTCAACCCCCCAGCTGATGGCCGCCATGGAGGACCCCGCTATTTCGATGTTGCGGGACGCGGATCGTCTACACGTCCCTACTTCGATGTTGAACGTCGAAGTAGGGCGCTATTCCCATCCGCTCATGGGGTTAGCGACTTCGACGTCTCGCCGCCTAACGTCGATTTCAACTTCGAAATAGCGCCCAACACGTGTAGACGTGACGGGCGCTATTTCGAAGTTACTGCCGCTACTTCGAAGTAGCGTGCACGTGTAGACGCAGCCTTGCTGTTTTGGAGTTTGTGCCACCGATGTACATCCTTGCTGGGGATGCTGCCTAGGTGGCCTTTGCTGTTGTTGTTGGTGGCGCCCTTGATTGTAACCCCTCTTTTATTGTGGGTGCTGGGGTTGGTAGGTGTAACGTCTTTGTTGTAGGTAGAATCTTTTCCTCCTATAGGGAGGAGTGTACATCCCCAGTGTTCTGAGCGTGGTCCTCAAATCCTTGCTAGAGTGGAGGACTGAGACCATGGAGTCAGCAAACAGGCTTTCCTGTATGTATGATTTTTGTTTGCAGGTCCTTGAGGATGCTGGGTGTTTGGAGCCACCATTCACTATGCATCACTACTGCTGGGGCTGTGGAGTGTGCTGCTCTGTCCACTACATCTAGGACAATCTGGACACCTGTACGTGAGGCTGCGTAGCCTGCCTGGACTATCGCCTTTAAGACCGGCTTCTTATGGTCCGGGAGGAAGTCCATGAGAGAGGTAAGTCTGGTATAATTGTCAAAATTATGGTTTGAAAGGTGGGCGGCATAGTTGGCCATGTGCAGCATTACAGTGGAGGAGGAATATACCTTCCTTCCGAGTAAGTCCAATGTCTTTGCATCCTTGTCGGATCCCGCAGATTTGTATTGTGGTGTCTTCGATCTGTGCCGAGAAGATTCCACTACTAGACAGTTGAGTTGGGGGTGGTCGAACAAGAACTCCATTCCCCTGGATGGGACAAAATACTTCTTGTCTGCCCACTTGTTCGTAGGTGGAATCAAGGCTGGGGTCTGCCATATATTTGTGGCAGCTTCCATAAGGGCTTCGTCTCGTAGGATGGCTATTTTGGGTGATGCGGGGGGTCTCAGGTTTCTTGAGGAGTTTTTGGTGTTTCTCTTGCACCTCCACAATCTGTATGTCCTGAGTGTGTGCCACCCTTTTAAAGAACTCTTGGAATTGCTTAAGGTCATCTAGGGGAGATATAGCCCCTGGATCAACTGCCTCGTCTGGGGAGGACGAGGAGGCATCACTGCGAAAAGCCTCCCCCTGTTCCTCAGACACCTCCTATGTCCGCTCCCTTAAGGGTTCTAGGGGAAGGTCTAACGACTCTGGACCCATCCCTGTTGGAGAGGCCATGTTCTCCTTTTGAAGGGAGCGGGGAGAAGTGGCCATGCAATGAAGGTTGAGGCGGAGATCTGTCTCTTGACTTTGAGCCCCAGTGCCGATGACGTTCACTATGATATGAGTGACTGTAATAGCAGGGGCAGGGTCCCAGTGATTGAGATCTAGACCATGACTGGTGTCTGTATGCATTGCGCTGAGTGTGATCTCCTTGATGATGTAGAGATAGGTGGGGATGCTCTATAGAAGAGTTTGTGCGGTTCCTTTAAGGCAACCAGTAAAGGATATCTAAGCCAGGGAGAAGGTGGTCATAGAAATGGAGATGGAGTTCTCAGGAAGGCTGGTGGTGTTGCCGGCCATTCCGTGATACATGTCTCAGGAGGAGAGCTGGAGAGCTGAAAGAGGAATCATGAGAATGTCTGGTGATGGACTTTAGTGCTGGGTCTTAGATCATGCTTTGCCAAGCCTGTGAGGCTGTCTGGTCGGTGCCTCTGCCTCCAGTGCCTGGGACCTCAGTGCAGGCATCGGAGCCATTGGTGCCACGCTCGGTGCCTCCGTGTGTAGCTCTGCGAGAGTAGCAATCTCCGGAACCATCAGGCCCTGTGCCGGGGCCTCCGGTTCTGATGCTTTCAGTTCCATGAGTCTTAGTACCGTAGCCTCTGGTGCCTACTGCATCAGTGTCTGCAGGGTCCTCGGTGCCGACTCTTTGCCAGTTGGAGCCCCAAGCACTGCCTTATGTTCTACAGCCTTTGCGCTGCTTTGAACGGCAAGCACTTTGCGGCCCTATGCCTCACTCATCCTGCTCACAGATACTACTGACAAGGATTGAGTAGGGGATATCTTCTTTTTCTTACGCGTTGAGGAGGTCAAAGAAGTTGCCTTCCTCTTATGTAGCCCTGAGGGCCCTTCCCCCTGGGGAGTCTCCAACGGCTCAGGCTGGACAGCCTTGTCAAACAAGATCATTTTTAGCCTCATCTCCCTGTCTTTCCTTGCTCTGGCTTTTAGTTTGGAGCAGTGAGGACATTTTTGAGGGACATGGGCCTGTCCCAAATGGTGAATACACTTGCTCTGGCCATCGGAGGCAGGTATAGCTTTGCTGCATGATTCACATTTCTTAAACCCCGGCGAAGACATCTCTTCTCAGAAGTACTAAACTACTTGTAACTTTAAGCAAGGTACTGAACAGCTACTAATAGCTACTAACAGATAAGGTTCACAGACTCTAGAGATAATGGGCAGCTGGAAGCGGCTGCCTCTTCTTTCTTTGTTGTCTCTCTCTCTCTCTCTCTTTTTTTTTTAGCTATCTACAGCAGAACTTGAACAGTTTAGAAGAGAACGAGAAAAAAACTAATAACTATATTAAAAATGTATTTATCTGTCTTAGGCGTTGGAGCCAAAGTGAATTCCGTCTGCAGCCGTTGGCAGTTTAGAGGAACTGGCGTGGACTGGATCACACGTGTGACTAAAAACGCGCAAAGGGCCGACGTGCATCGGCGCATGCGTGACCCGACGGGATACAGCTTGGAAATCTCCAATCTGTGGCACTGGAGTGAGCCCGACACCTAATGTGGAGCACTCACAGGGACCACTCGAAGAAGAAAGGATGGTTACTTGCTTCTAACTGTAGTTCTTCAAGATGGCTCAGCATATTTGCACATATGAGGTACTGTGGTCCCTAACATGGCTTCATGGTAAAACCTTCTCTAACATCATCTGCTAAAGCATGTGTGTAGAGGCCTTCTGTCCCTTCTTTCTAAGTCTCTGAACATATGCATGGGAAAGATACATAAAAGGTCAGGGCACACTCTGTGCCTTCACATCCTTTCACTGCCAATCCAGAAACATAGGAGCCGCATCTACACAAGCATGTCCTTTTGAAATATTTTTTGAAAGAACGGGCTCTTTTGAAACAGTCTGTGAAGCATCTAAACACAAAACATGTTCTTTTGAAAGTAATTTCAAGGGAGTGAAAGATCTTTTCTACTCCTGTTTGAGGAAGAGCGCTTTCTTTCAAAAGATCCTTGGCACCAGCTCCCTGTGTCCATCTGTGTTTAAAGCCACAGGGACCTAGAAACCCCATGGCAGGAAGGTAAGAGTGTGCTAGCAGCACCACAGGCATGAGCCCACGGCAGCACACCTTTTTGCCTGTACTGCAGCCACCTGATGCACCCAGACACTCCACGGCCAGTAGCTAGGAGCCCCGTGCCCCCCATGGGTCCCACACCAAGCTGGTGGAGGGCTTGCAGGAGCTGAAGCAGGGCACAAAAAAGAAGGCCCCATCCTGGTCAGAGCCAGAGCTGCAGGACCTCATTGGCCTGTGGTGGGGACAACAAAGTCCTGCTGCAAATGACCAACCCGTGCAGGAATGTCACAGCCTCACAGTGTCTGCCAGCCTCACTGCCTGGGGGACATCACCCTGCCCCCCAAGTCCCAGACAACATGAGGTTGAAAATAGAAAAAATGAGGCAGGTGTTTGTCAAGGCTAGAGGCATGGCTGCGTGGGGGCAGAGCTCATCAGCTACACCCACTACAAGGAGCTGGACAGAGGAAAGAGGCAGCCCCCCCAGTAACGGTGCTGGACACTGCAGGGCCCAATCCAGAGCCAATCCAGAGCCTAAGGACCAGCCAAGACCCTTGGGCTTCATCAACCACTGGCAGCAGGAGCAGGAGCTGGAACCCACCTCTGAGGATGATGGGTTGAGTGATGGGATGCTCATCACCCTCTCATCCAGGTCCTCAAGCCAGGCACCACGCACCAGGGCCTCCCTGGCTTCTTCGACGGACCCTCAGGTAGGTACTGGGTGCTTCGGCCACCCCAGGGTGCAGGGAGGACAAAGCTGAGCATGTATGCAATAGATGCATCCATCCAGATCCTGGTGTGGTTTTGCAGAGACTCACACTTCTCACTTACAAAAATCCAGGCTAGTGGGAACCATCGCATGTGAAAGCTGTTGGAGACAGCTCCCAGGAAGCAGGTGGGCGAGCTATAGGAGGAGGTGGCTAGGGTAAGGAGTATCCATGCCCATGAGCAATTTCTTGAAAGTATTCATGTGGTGACATCTAAGACTGAGGAAGCTGTGCAGCTACAAAGGACTGCTGGCTCTCTGCTGGGAGGGCTTTGGCTTCCTTGATCACAGATGCTGTTCCAAGAAGAAAGGACTGATAAGTGAAGATATGATCTACATATCCAGGATGGGAAAAAGAGTGTTTGGATATAGACTGGCTAACCTAGTGAGGAATACTTTAAATTAGGTTCAATGGGGGCAGGTGACCAAAACCCAGAGTTAAGTGACAAATGTGGAGACCTGGAAGATCAGACAGAAATCGGAGGGAGGATGGGTTTCAAAAGCAGGAATAAAGGAGAAACACGACAAAACTGGAAGGCAAAATGAAATCAGTATCTCAGTTGTTTATGTACAAATGCAAGAAATATTGGAAATAAGCAGAACGAGCTTGAATTGCTAGTGAAAGAACACAATTATGACATGGTATCACAGAGACTTGGCAGAATAATGTACGTTATTGGAATATTGGCACAGGAGGGTACCGCTTGCTCAGGAATGAGAAGCAGGGAAAGAGGGAGGACGTATTGTGCTATATATTAAAAATGTATATACTTGGACTGAATTTGAGATGGACATAGGATGTAGATTTGGAGACTCCCTGGGTAAGCTGAAAGAGGGTATAAACAAGGGAGATGTCATGGTAGGCGGGTCTAGTACAGACCATCTCGCCAGGAAGAAGAGGTGGATGAGGCTTTTTAAAACAACTAACACAATCATCCAAATCACAGGATTTGGTGGTGATGGGGGACTTCATCTGTACAGGAATCCATTGTGAAAATAACACAGCAGGGCACAGATTATCCAACAAGGTCTTGGAATGTACAATTTTTCATTCCAACTGGTCAAGAATGCTACTGGGGGAAGCAGTTCTAGATTTGATTTTAACAAATGTGGAGGGAGCTGGCTGTGAATTTAAAAGTGGAAGGCAGCTTTGGTGAAAGTGATCATGAAATGATAAGAGTTCACGATCTAACAAACGGTGGGAGGGAGAAGAGGAAATTAAACATGATGGATTTCAAGGGGGGAGACTTTAGCAAACTCAGGAGCTGTCAGGTAAAGTCTGAAGGGAAGTAAGATGAAGAGGTGTAGGAGATAGAAGCATGGGCCTGGTGTAAGAATTCAGGCCTGAACCAAAATAACCAACAGTTATACTGTGAGTAATAGGTAGGCCCTGTCAAAAGCAGATGTTTGCCTGCAAGTCAGTGTCTGGGATGTGATCTCGGCACTAACACTGTTAAAACATATGGAACATGTAAATACGTTCCACCAGGGCAGTAAAAGGACAACCCAACCTAGCACACAATAAGATAGTTTGACAAAAGTGACAATATTTTGTCTGAAACATCAGGAGTGAAAGCACAAAAGCAGGTAGTGAGTAAGAAAGCAGTTATCCGTGTTTCACAGTCATGCTAGAAGGGCGTAACAAGTGCCATTCTGCAGGGATCAGTTTTGGGACCAGTTCTGTTCTCTATCTTTGCAAATGATTTAGATCAGTGGTTCCCAATCTTTTCATTAGTGCAGAACCCAAGCACTTCCCCCTCCAAAGAGTTCCTGGGCCCCCCTCAAAGTCATTTCCAGCTATTACATACACTTAAATGAGAAAGGAAACAACATTTTCATGCAGCAATTAATAACATTGTGGGAAGATATTTAATCTAAAACTAATAATTCATTTTAACTTTGTAATTTATTTACATATTATTTTCTATGATCATTTTTATTTATTTTATTTTTTTCATGGACCCCCTCCACTGCCTTCACAGACCTCCAGGGATGTGTGGACCCCAGAGTGGGAACCAATGGCTTAGATAATGGCATAGAGAGTAGGCTTATAAAGTTTGTGGATGATAATAAGCTGGGAGAAGTGGCAAGTGCTTTGGAAGACAGGATGAAGTTCAACAAGGAGAAATACAGAGTATTCCACCTGAGGGAGAACAAGCAGTTTCACACATGCAAAATGAGAAGGGACAATCTAGGAAAGAGTACTGCAGAATAGGATCCAGGGATCACAGCGTACTACTAGCTAAATATGAATTGATAGTGTGACACTTATCAGAGGGGTAGCCATGTTAGTCTGGATCCGTAACAGCAATGAAGGGTCCTGTGGCACCTTATAGACTAACAGAAAAGTTTTGAGCATGAGCTTTCATGAGCACAGACTCACTTCATCTGATACAGCATCTGATGAAGTGAGTCTGTGCTCACGAAAGCTCATGCTCAAAACTTTTCTGTTAGTCTATAAGGTGCCACAGGACCCTTCGTTGCTGTTACAGTGTTACACTGTTGCAAAAAAAAAGCATACATCATTTTGGGATGCAGTAACAGGAATGTCATAAGTGAGACACACTCAAGAAGTAGTTCTTCTGCTTTATTTTGCCTCAACTGAAGTACTGTGTCCAGTTTTGGGTGCCACATTTCAGGAAAGGTGTGAAGCAAGCAGAGAAGGTCCAGAGAACAGGAACAGAAATGATTATAGGCCTAAGAAATATGACCTCTGAGAGAAGATTGAAAGAATTGTGTTTGTTCAGCTTGGAAAAAAGAAAGGCAAGAGCAGACTGAATAACAACTTTCAAGTACATGAAAGAGTGTTACAAGGAGAAGGGAGAAAAATTGTTCTCCTTGGCCTCTGAGGACAGGTCAAGAAGCAAGGGGCTTAGAGTATAGTGAGGGAGGTTTAGCTTGGACATTAAAAAATGTCAGAGTGGTTAAGCACCAGAATAAATTGCTTAGGGAGGTTGTGGAATCTCCATCATTGGACATATTTAAGAACAGGTTAGATAAACATCTGTCAGTGACGATATAGTTGGCACTTGGTCCTGCAAGTGAAGGGGACTGGACTTGATGACCTCTCAATGACTTTTAGTTCTTATGTTCTACATATCTGTGATTTTATTATTAAGATTTAGTAGTGACATCCTGTTCTTGGCGGTAATGCCAATAGCTGCCCTCAAACATGAGATGGGAGATTTCTTCCAAGTTTATTAAAAGTAAGTTCAAAATGGGCACCAGGCAGTTCACCAGGACATAGACCTATGCTGTCATCAGAAGGAGAAAAGTCACAACTCTCATCTCTACACTCATTTGGTGACAAGTCAGGACTATCGCCTCTTTTAGCATGTTCTTGTTCAAAAAGGAGCTGTACCCTCATCTTCTGCAAACAGATTATCATTCCTGAGATGCAGACAAATCCATTATAACTAGATCCAAGGATTTTTCTGAAGCCAGATCTTTTATAGATGAATCACCATAACTAGATTTTGTGGTATTGTTAGTCTCGTTCCTAGATTCCAGGCCTGTATTCAGTTCACTGGCCCCATGGTAATCACCCTGTTGTCCTTGCTGTGAGAACAGCGGATGCTCGGGGGTGGGGAGGGAAGCTGGTCAGACCCACTCATTCCAGTTTCCGGCCCAGGGACCCTGCATGGCTGCTACTGGCAAGGACTGACTCCCTTCACCCTTGGTTCCACAGCTCTTTTCCCTGGGCCACTTCCCCAGACGATACACCCTTGATACCTCCTCCAGATAGCAGCAGCAACCAAGATTCAAAAACACCCCCACAGGAGGCGCAAAAGGAGGCATAAACCAGGAGGAAGCAGGCTGTTTAGTTCTTCCTCTATCTTCCTATAATCACAGATCTGACTTCAGATGGATTGCATCCAAGACAGAAACAGACCAAGGCTGGGAAGGAATAAACGAAGGTAAAGATCTTTATGGACACCATACAGTAGTCTGAGGAGGACGAGCAGAAATAACTGAATTAAGCAAAACTATTGATCTCCTCTGCTCTTCTTTTTCTCCTTTTTTTTTCCAGTGAAGATGTCCCATACTTAGGGACTTACTTAGAGAGGTGGCAGAATCTCCATCCCTAGAAGTTTTTAAGTCCCGACTTATGAAAGTCCTGGCTGGGAAGATTTAGTTGGGGTTGATTCTGCTTTGGGCAGGGGTCTGGACTCGATGACCTCCTGAGGTTTCTTCCAGCCCTAAGAGTCTATGATTTTGGAACTTGTAAGGGCTGCTTTCTCTTTCTGTCAAATCTATGAAAAAATCATGATTTAATGATTGTACATCAATTTTTAAAGCAAAAAATCCTCTTTGGATTGAAAGATGTACCCAGAATTAGAACAGAGGTTGAAGTCAGAGCCAAAGACCAAGTTGACACTGGGTTTGGTAAAATATTCAGATCCACTCATTTGGTCTTTGGAGCTGAAAACAGAAGTGGCCTTGGTTTTAGAGCAAGAACCATAGAGGCACAGATCTGCTAACCCCGAGGTGTGGGATCTGCTGACAGTGGTTGTCTACTTCCTTGAGGGCATCTTCAGAACTGACAAAGCCAGAGCAGACAATATGGCTCTTGATGCCATAATATGTGCTCTATCTTTCTCCATCTACAATTCCTTTGAAGCCTTGAGGAGCAGGATCTAGAGCTGACCTGAGGAAGATTATAATTTTGAATGATGTTAAGGAGAGAGAGGATTGGTGAACTGAGCTCTTTGTAATGACAATGCATCCTGCTAAAAGAGGAGAGAGTGAACAAACTTTTTACCTTTTTAAAATTTATTTTAAATTACTATTGTAGATGATTGCAAACAGAATGTATTGTCCTACCAATTTTTTTCCCTTTTGATAAACACTGATGGCACCCCAGTCCCTTCGGCACTTGCAATTATCAGTGCATGAATTGGCTATTTCTTGTTTGCGATCAGCATACTGCAATCTATTTGTTCTGTCTGCCCCATCAGGGTGGTCTCTGAATGCCAATAAATGATAACAAAGTAAGAAAGCCATTCATTGTACCTTTACATTCAGGTTGTTTGGACCATTGCCCTGCTTTACACATAACAGACGGTGATCCGCTGATGACAAAACCACGAAAGCATTGATAATGTACTGTGTCCCCAGACATATAATGATCTTCCTTTGTGCTTTTAAGTTGAGCATTGGGAACATCTGGAGCCTTTCCACATAGCATTTCTGAAAAGATACACAAGATTAAAATTAGTGTAGCCCTGCCACAAGCCAGTTCTTGTAGTTAAGCCCTTAGTAACTACTTATATTAGCTATCTACTTTTAAATATAGTTTGTATCCAGAAACGAGAAACATGCACTAACATGTAGGTAAGTAATGAAATTTAAGACATGCCTACCGTTAAAAAACTGGCAGAAAACTGAACAAACACCAGCTATACCAGAGGTCAGCAACCTGCAGCTCCAGCGCCACATGTGGCTCTTTAAGGAGACACTTGTGGCTCAGGGTGCTGCCACCAATGGCTCCTCTTGTGGCTCCCTGCCCTGCCCCCATTGAAATAATGGAACTAAATTGAATTGGTTTAAATGGCCAACAGAAGGGATCCAGCTGTTAAACCAATTCAATTTAGTTCCATTACTTCAGCGGGGACAGAACAGGGTGGGGGAAGTGAGCAGGGGAAGGGGCAGCTGAGTCTGACCCTGCTGGAGCCACGCAGCCATCCTGAGAAGGAGGAAGAGATGTGGGGGAGGCCTCTTGGGAGCCCAGCTCAGCTTCCCTCCCTATGGGGCCATCACCTCCTCCCGGAAAGTATGGTATCCCCCAGCTCCTCCTTGCTCCACAGCTGTGCCCCCTCCCTGTTTCTGCTGATAGCCACCAGAGTCTGGAATCATGTCTTGGTGTGAACTTAGCTCCACCTGGGCCAGGCCCAGCTTCCCGCTGGCCCCAGGACCCAGTGAATCTGGCACCAGCACCACTGGGTGGGGAGTGGCTGGGAAAGTTGCAGGTACTTTCTGGTCTGAGATGCTTAGTGGTGTGAATGAGTAGGAGATTCAGAGGATGTGCAGTGGGTGGGCAATATGATCTGGATTCAGTGGGCAGTTTGAGACAGGTTGGCTGAGGCAGTTTAAGCCTGGAGATTGGGGGGGTAAGTTTTTGGGGGGATTTGGGAGCTGAGGTGGGTCAAGCCTGGAGATGGGGATAACAACTTTCTAACAGGTATAATCATTGTGCACGCACTGTTCTTAAAATAGGGGTGACAAAAATTACAGTTTGATGTTATTTATTTAGGATCATCTGGTATTCACATGCATTGTGGCTCTTGAAGTATTGATTTTGAAACTGAATTTGAAAAAAAAATAATGGTTCTTCTCTTTATTTTGGTTGCAGACCCCAAGCTATACTATACTAGGAGTTCTGGTGCTGATTAAATTTAGTTTCTGTTTCTGTCTGAAACCAGTAATTTTAGTTGCTTCTCCTTTTCTGGATATCTCATGCAATTGTATGTCCACTTCATTCCACAGAACTTTTAGGAAAATATATGTTTCTATATCAGTATTGACATGTGCCCCATCTCCATAATATCAAAGTACCCCACAATCTCTAATGGATTTATCCTCACAACCCCCTGACCCAGTAGGAAACACCATAATCCTCATTTTACAGATTGGAATCTGTGGCACACAGTTAAAAAGACTTGTCCAAGGCTATGAAAGTCTTCAGAACTTGTGTTAGAGCCAAGAACTAAATCTAGATTCACTATGTTGCAAGCTTTAGAAAACTAAAACTGCTCAAAAAACAAACAAGCAAAAACCTACCAAACTACCAAAGAAGAAATCAATGAAACATAATCCTGCAGTCATCACAGTCAGAAGCTTTCTAAAGGTACTCAGGGCTTACCTATACTTACTGGAAGTAACTCAATTCCAATGTCGATTCGAGCTATGCAAACGCCATAGTTACATTTGTGTGTCTGAAATTGAATTATTTTCCTACTCTAGACTTATCCTCAGTTAGAAAACTAAGATTTCATAGAAATCAGACCAAATCTACAATTTCATTCTTTCCTAAAATTTGAAACCTCCATTTAAAACCTATCACCATGGACTCTAAAAGAACAGATTTTGGAAATTTTATATAATGTAATTACCAACACATGTAGGAGCTGAGGTCCATTTTCCAGATACACAAATTATCTCATCTGATCCTTGGAATGTGAAGCCAGCATCACACGTGTACTTTACCACAGTACCATTCCAATAAGTTACTTCTTCTGATTGCTTCTTAGGTAAATGTTGATCTTCAAGACTGGTAATCTCACCATTTTCTATAGAAGGTGGCTGTGAACATGGTTTTACTTCTATTTAAAAAAATCATAAAATTAATTTGTCATTAACACATATATCAGTGATTCTCATGAAGATGCTGCACAAGTTCTGTGCATCATGTGTGACTTCTAAGGGTCATGTCTGGGTCCACCATCCCTGCTGATCTACTCTCTTCCCTCCGAGTGCCCTCTGTATGCCAAATCACAACTCTTCAGCAACATGCAGGAGGCACTGGGAGGGAGCAGGAGGAGAGGGAATGCAGAGTGTTGGGGGAGCATGCATAAAGGGGCTGGGAAGGAGAGGGGGCTTGAGAAAAGGGGTGGAGTGAGAAGAGGGTCTGGCACTGAGTGGGTGTCAATCACCCCTAGAGAAAATTAGAAGCCGGCTTGGAAGTCTGCAAAAAATTGTAAACCCAAATGGGGATTCCTGGGTGGCTAAAGTTTGAGAACCGTTGACAGACAGTCTGAAACAGAAAGAGAAAGATATGGTGAATTAAAGCGAAAATCAGTTGTGATGATTTTTAAGGCTTGGAATATAAAAAAATAACCCACCCCTCAGCATGATTTCTCATGACTTCATAATCGCTGGATCCCAGCTTATACTGAGGGAATACATACAAGCTGCGTCTACACGTGCACGCTACTTCGAAGTAGCGGCACCAACTTTGACGTTAGGCGGCGAGACGTCGAAGTCGCTAACCTCATGAGGAGATAGGAATAGCGCCCTACTTCGACGTTCAACGTCGAAGTAGGGACCGTGTAGACGATCCGCGTCCCGCAACGTCGAAATTGCTGGGTCCTCCATGGCGGCCATCAGCTGGGGGGTTGAGAGATGCTCTCTCTCCAGCCCCTGCGGGGCTCTATGGTCACCGTGGGCAGCAGCCCTTAGCCCAGGGCTTCTGGCTGCTTCTGCGGCAGCTGGGGATCTATGCTGCAGGCACAGGGTCTGCAACCAGTTGTCAGCTCTGTGTATCTTGTGTTGTTTAGTGCAACTGTGTCTGGGAGGGGCCCTTTAAGGGAGCGGCTGGCTGTTGAGTCCGCCCTGTGACCCTGTCTGCAGCTGTGCCTGGCATCCCTATTTCGATGTGTGCTACTTTGACGTGCAGACATTCCCTCGCTGCGCCTATTTCGATGTTGGGCTGAGCAACGTCGAAGTTGAACATCGACGTTGCCGGCCCTGGAGGACGTGTAGACGTTATTCATCGAAATAGACTATTTCGATGTTGCAACATCGAAATAAGCTATTTCGATGTTGGCTGCACGTGTAGACGTAGCCTAAATGTCTCTAGTGCACTGTCTACCCTAAATATTCCCACACAAGTATAACTTCACCAAAGTATGGTGGGATTTCATGATTTGTTGCTAAAAATGCAAGAGCATAGTCTACATCAGACTTTACACCCCTACTGGAACTGCACCGATCCTGGGAGAGCTATAAATTACTGCAGAGTAGATGTAACCTCTGAAAGCAGAGGATGGCAATGCTAAATCTCTATTGAGCCCTGCTAAGTCAGGTGACTATGTTCTAATGGGATCCAAACAACCGTTAGTCTGGATGAATGAAAGATTTCAGTCATATCATTGTTCATTGTCAGAGTTCCTGGCGATGTATTATTGAATTACTATAGGACATTGGATTTGGATAGTTACATTAGTTTTAAGCAACAGAGAGACACTCAAATGCATTCAAAATTCTGTTTAGCTTGGAATCAGGATTGAGAAGAAGGAAATCCAAATTTATTCCACAGTGTTGTTCTGGGATCCTATCTAATCCTGGAGGACAAATGTGAATGGTTTAGCACAAATGTAAAATGGTGCACGATAATATTATGCAGATGCTAGCTCCATTTTTATTCTTCCTATTTCTTTTAAACAATATAGTCAGCCAACGCTCATAAGATAGTGATGAGGACTCTAAAATTGAATTATATAGTGAAATTAATAGGATGACTCTCAGAATCTTATTCACTGACAGAAAATGAATGGGATCTGTTGTAACTCTGGTTCTAAAAGAGATTGGGTCCTGTGTTTCTATGGAACACAATGGCCGTGTCTACACTAGCCAAAAACTTTAAAATGGCCATGCAAATAGCCATTTCGAAGTTTACTAATGAAGCGCTGAAATATGTATTCAGCACCTCATTAGCATGCGGGCGGCCACGGCACTTCGAAATTGACGCAGCTCGCCACCGCGCGGCTCGTCCAGAAGGGGTTCCTTTTTGAAAGGACCCCAGCTACTTCGAAGTCCCCTTATTCCCATCTGCTCATAGGTGAAGTTTTTGCTTAGTGTAGACGTAGCCAATGAATTATAAAGTGGTACATGTTACAAGCAGTCCTGATTAACAAATTTATTAGGTCATGAGGTTTCATGGGTAAAAATCCTCTTCCTCAGATGAATGCAGTGGAAAAACAGAATCCCGGGTTTATATAGCAAGAATGTGTGTGCTTCCTACAAAACCTAATGACCTAAAATAAATTTGTTATTCTCTGAAGTGCCACAAGGCCGCTTGCTATTTGTGAAGTTACAGGCTAACACAACTGCCACTCGGAAAGTGATAGAGGTTGAACATCTCTAATCCAGAACTCGTTTGTTGAACAATATCTGTAACCCAGCATGATTTTAGTTTGTGGTATGATCTCTCATAATGTGCATGGCCAAGTTTCCCATGATCCCATAAAGTTTGTTTACAGCCCCCAGTGTGGCTGTCAGTATTCTCTGCTGTTATTTAGCTCTAATTTTTCCCTGAATGTCTTCTAACAACCCAGTAAGCAGTGGAAGTACTGATAATGTGCTAGACTGTATTGACCTCCCATAGTCCAACAAATTCTCTCATTTGGCACTGGTCAGGTCACAAGGGTGCCAGACTAGAGAGGTTCAACCTGTACCTGAACACACCAGAAGCCCTGACTGTGACTCTAACATAATACTATCTGAATCTCACACATCTTTTGCATTTTATTTTTAGAAATATTTTCAAATTTTTGCCAGTTAACAGGAGAAATACTTTTATCCTTCAGACATATAGAAAAGAAAGAACAAGGAGAGAGGAAAGACTAAACAGGCCCATGAGTCTTCAAAATTTTCAAACTTTCAAAAGAAAAAAATCTCAAGTAGAGATTTAGAAAGAGAACAAGAAGGGTTATGAGGTCAACAAGGCTCTGCTGCACAGTAGAATTTACTGGGTGGACATGGACAGTTTCCTCCTTTCCTCCCAGCCCACAAAGTTACTTTAAATTGTGAGGAATAAGGGAATAAATAAATTCTTGTGTATAAGGCACAACCATGAAAAGTGACATAACTCTGATCTAATCATTTTGTATGTGCGGATTGAATTTTGTTGGGACTGTGGAACTAAAGAGAAGTATAGACTCTCATGGACAATTTTGAAAGAACGAATAAATTGCATGAATGTTCCCTCTCCAAATGTTAGTAAATATTTCCTCAATCTTCATGGAATCCTTGAAAGATTTGTACTTGTTTGTGTATGTCTACACAGCAGTACTCTTTGTAAATAAACTATTCCAGAAGAGATTATCTGGAATATCTCATTTCGAATTAACATTGCTACACACAAAATGCATTTCAAAATAGCTGAGTGCTATTTCAAAATAGAGCATCCATACGCAATAGAAACAATCTTAAAATAGAGCCATTGGACATGCTGTGGCTAATTTCAAAATAGGCTCTATTCTCTGTCTGCACAGCCCCTATTTCAAAATACTTATTTCAAAAGAGGTGTGATCCCTCATACAATGATGTGTACCTATTTCAATATAAGCTCTCTGCTATTTCAAAGTTATTTCAAAATAGCAGTTGTGTCTTGGAGATGCTTGCAAAGTTATGTTGAAATAAAGGGTATTATTTCAACATAACTTTGTCTTGTAGACATACCCTTTTATTTGCAAATATCAATGCATAACCTTAATTATGTCTTCATGATTACTGTTATATATCCACTCACATATATTTAAACACTTCTGAGGGCTCTCGTGAAAATAAATGAATGTATAATTGCAAAGCACACAGCTTATACAAGTGACAAGCTTCACAGGAGTAAATAACAAATGGTGTATTCAAAATGGGGTGTGACTTGTGTGCAGTAGATAAACTTTAGGACCAGCTACTTAATACTGTGGATGAAACAAAACACTGACTGCTCATTGAGTATGTCTCCTCTGTACTGAGTGTGGCAAGAATCTGGGGTCATGATGGTGGTGAGTGGTGTTGAAGTTTATGATCATGGAATTTAATAGAATCATAATGAATACAAACATAGGAATTAAATTAAGGTTGCACAGACAACCATAATTCTGATTTCTCCTAATTTTTTTAATATTACATTTTGTAACCTTAATTTTTAAAATTTTTATCATAAACACAGACACACACACAGACACACACACACACACACACACAGATTTCCTAGAACATAATTTTATTGTGTACATATCGAAAGTCCCATTTATGATTTAGAAAATACCGGTTGACTTTAGTTATTTTTCAAACCTCAGCTAATTTTAAATTCTTTATTAACATACTGTATAAAAGAAATCAAATCTGTTACCCCAATAGTCCAGCATTACTGTTCTGAGTATTTTGTTCATTTCACTTTTCAACACTTTATTTCTTATATATAGTTTTTTCTACATTGAACAATTGGTGATGACTATACCAAATTCATGGTCCATTTTATTCAATTTCATTGTCATAGGATTTTAAAAATCACAAATTTCATGATTTTAGAAATTGAAATCTGAACTTTCATGGTGCTGTAACTGAAGAGGCCCTAAATCAAAAAAGATTGTTGAGGGGCCACAAGCTTATTGTAGGAGGGGTCGTGGCGGGCATCATCTTATTTTTGAACTCTTGTCTTCAATTGTTTTGCCTTCAGAGCTGGTGTTTGAGAATCTGGATCTGTAGGCAGAGCCACTGCCAGCAGCAGCTTAGAACGGTGGCAGGCATCATCTGGTATTACCACTCTTATCTCTATGTTGCTGCTGACAGACCTGGGCCCTCAGTCAGCAGAGACCACTCTCCCACCGCCCATCTCTGAAGAAGGCTTCATTGCATAAATAGGAAGGGCATGGTACGGTATTGAGAATTTTAGATTTTGCAATTTTAGAAATGCAAACCCATAAATCCTGTATAGTATGAGGTATAGGATAGTATAAATTTCAGATTTTCTGTTGGGCATGGAGAGCAGATTTCATGGTCTGTGATGCATTTTTATGGCTGTGAATTTGTTAAGGTCTTCTGAACAAAATATGTCCTAAACAACCACCACAGTGGCTAAGGGTCTAACAGTGATATGGCAGTTGTCCAGTTGTTCATATTGCTTATATATTTCCCTCTGACTGATCTAAGTAAATAAATGCAAACAAAACTGCTTACTCACCAACACAGCGTGGTGGTGACTGCCACTTCCCATTTTCACACATTATTTCTTTCACTCCTTGAAGTTCAAAATGTTCTAGGCAAGTAAAAGCTATTTTTTCACCACTCTCATAGTCTCCTGTCTCAGTTATCTTGTTGGCACCAGGGATCTGAGGTGGACGCGGGCATGTTCTTCCAGTCTCTTCAACAAAAGATATTTCAGTTAGAGCTCATGATTCAGATGCTATAAAATGTAAAAGTTCATCAAAAACCAGACCAGTTAGTAGATAACCAGCTATGGAATGCTCATGTTTTTATTAGCTATTCCCAGCTTTTAATTAGCATTATAAACAAATTATATGGAATAATAAACACGTATATTATATTTAGTTAAGTTCAACTGTCGGCTTAAAAAAATCAGAAAGATTGGTAACAGTCTTCTTCCTACCACACCTTTACTATAACTTAAATTATGTTTCCAGTTAATCTGGAAGCCATGCCTTGCTAGAAGTCTAATCCAGCCTGTTTCCTGCATGGTGGAAGTAGCGTTATTACACAGAGAAAACTGGGAAAGGTACAAGGACGTGTTTTGCACATTCTCTATTATGACACAGAACTGAGTTATTAAGAGACACTCTCCCCTCCTGCAACTCTCACATTATAATGAAGAAAGGGAAGAGGAAACAGAGCAGACATAGGTGGGAGAGGAAATGCACCAGAGGATATATTCCTTGTGACCGAGGGAGCGGTTACTCAACAGCCAGCATAGTTTAATGTCATGTGGGTGAAAAATATGGTTCCTGCTCATGAGCAGATCTTTATAGAAGACTGAGATCTATAAGAAATTCAGAGAGAGAGAGAGAGAGAGAGAGAGAGATGTTAAAAGTTTCAATAGTTAAGTACGCCAGAATTAGGAAATGCCAGAAATATGGTTGCCTATGCAACCTCCAGGAGAATCCTGAGGTCTCTTTCACTTGTAGGATTCTATGATTCTATGAATCTTCATTCATCCACCTTGTGTTTTTTGTATTACGTCTGTCTTTAATTACATAAGCACAGAGTATTTTTTCACATGGTCCTGGCCCCATTCACTGCATAAGATGAATGTTATGTAATCATTTAACTAAAGAGTGCATCCCAAGAAGCTGAATTAAATTTACGTAGAGGATGGATGGTCCAGTGCTTAATGTGTTAGCTGAAATCTTCGTAGACATGCGTTCACATGTTGCTCTGGCACAGGCTCCATGTGTGACCTAAATTCAGTTTCTTTGTATCTCAGTTTCCCATCTGCATTACAGGAATAATCGGCCTGTCCTACCTCACTGGTTTTGAGCAACAACAAACACACTGTGCTGAATTCCTGAGACTCTTCTTTAAGAAAATAATTGCCTTTTTCGATAGGAGAAAAGAAGTAGATCTAATATACTTGGACTAGAGTAAAATGTTTGACACGGGCTGTGTCTACACTAGCCAAACACTTCAAAATTGCCATGCAAGTGGCCATTTCGAAGTTTACTAATGAGGCACTGACATACATATTCAGCACCTCATTTGCATGCGGGCGGCCGCAGCACTTTGAAATTGATGCGGCTCGCCGCCGCACGGCTCATCCAGACAGGGCTCCTTTTCGCAAGGACCCCGGCTACTTTGAAGTCCCCTTATTCCCATCTGCTCATAGGAATAAGGGGACTTCGAAGTAGGCTGGGTCCTTTCGAAAAGAAGCCCCGTCTGAACGAGCTGCGCGGCGGCGAGCCACTTCAATTTCGAAGTGCCGCGGCCACCCGCATGCAAATGAGGCGTGAATATGTATTTCAGCGCTTCATTAGTAAACTTCGACATGGCCATTTGCATGGCCATTTCGAAGTTTTTGGCTACTGTAGACGTAGCCATGGTGTCACATAGCAAATCATTAGTTAAATTAGGGACGATGAAGTTTAGTGTAAATATTAGAAGGTGAATAAGGAATTGGGTAAAAGGAAGACAGTAATGGATTATTCTGAAAGGCAAATTAATGGCCTCATGGGAGTCTACCAGCAAACATCTTCAAGGCTCTGTCTTGCACCTAATCTTACAATAGGAGCGTGTTAAGGAAATTTCCCAATGACATCAAGTTCAGAGGTATCCTCAATGTAGAAGAGGATAAGAATAGTATGCAGGAAGATCTGGATGACCTTGAAGACTTGTATGACAGAAATGGGATGAAATTCAATATTACAAAATTAAAGGTAATGAACTTATTGTTTACGAGCAAGAATTTCTGCTACAAGCTGAGGGCTCACATCCATGGGGAGTGAAGTTCCTGCTCTACAGCCTTGTCTGAGAGCCAGCTGGCTTTTAGCTTATGCAGGAGAACACATGGTTTTAGCTCCTAAGGTGACAGGCTCATTCCCTCCTGCTGACAACCCAGATCCCCATCCACCTTACAAGTGGGAGTTCATCTGGAATGAACTGCTGGAAGGTCTCGGGGGACAGATCTCTTTGTGGGTTGTTCACAGGATGACTATGAGACAGCAGTGGCAAATATGAAAATGGCAAATGCAATCCCAAAATGTGTACAGTGAGGGAGTAAAGTACAGTAGCATTATACAAGGCACTAGTAAGACCCTACTAGGGCTACTGTATACAATTCTGTTCACCTATGTCCATGAAAGATTAATTTTAACTGAAATGCGCAGAGAAAAGCTACTAAGATGGGAACTGAGGGCTCATCTTTATGGGAGAAGACTGGAAGCATTCAACTTATTTACTCTTCTCGAAGACTGCGAGTGGATATGATTGTTGTGTATAAATACATTGGGGCTGCATCTATACTGCTTCTGGAAGAGACACGGTAATAAGCATTCGGCAATTAGCATATTCATGTGAGATCTTGCTTACAGAAAATCCTCTTCTGGGAGGAAAAGCTGCGTGTAGATTGAGTTCCTTCAGAAGGAAACGGGGATCTTTCTGAAGGAGAGCCCCCTTCCAGAAGAACCTTCTCACAGGAGTATGCTAATGAGGCATGAGATATTTTAATCTGCACTTCATTTGCATCTTCTGCTCATTACCATGCCCCTTCAGGAAGGTGGGAGAGGGAGGTTTAGACACAGCCTGGGGATAAATATCTGGCATGGTGAATAACTATTTAAGCTAAAAGACTGTGCTGGCACAAGAGAAATTCATGTAAACCTCACCATGAACAAGTTCAAACTGGAAGTTAGATCAAAGATTCTAACCATCAGAGCGATGAAGTTCTGGAAGAGTCTCCCAATAGATGCTTTGTGAGTAAACAGCTTACCAAAAGAGATCTGGACACACTGAGTAATGTAGTCTGATGCAATATTCCCACACTAAATTTCCAGATTCCACTTTCTCTCTTCCTTCCATCCGTCAGCCTCTAGTCTCTCCTCCCTTGAGTTCATTGAATGTTTCTTCCCTTTCCCTAGTGCAGACTGTGCCCTCTCTATATGGAATCTGGAAGCTTCCACTTCTATTGTATCTGGAAGCCAATGAGGAAGTCATTAGAATTATGAGAGAGAGAGAGAGAGAGAGAGAGGGAGAGAATCTGCAGGCTCTGAGTTCTGGTGTCAGTTACGCACCAGCACAGAATAACAATTAAGTGTGGTTTAGGCCTTGCAGCTTGTGCTGGACCACTTTCTGTCACTCCATCGGGACGATGCAGGCATATTGTGGTCAGCAAGTAGGAACTCTTAGCAGAGGAAGTGTGAACAGAATCATTAGAGACTCACAGCGAGAGTCTCTGAAAAATCATTACTGAGCACATGCAAAATGAGGGTTTTTTTTCAAAGGTTTATAAAATGGCAAACTTGGACAGATTTTTGGTGACGACAAAAGGTACATCTCCAACTCAAAGGCCATTCCCCTGACAATTTTCAGATGTCTACTCCAAAGCCTAGGGCTGCATCCACACTAGCAAATTCTTTCAAAAGATCCCACGGAGCGTCTACACACAAAAAGCGTTCTTTCAAAAGTAAATTGAAAGAAGGAGGTGCTTCTTTCAAAAGTGCTCTTCCACTCCTGTTTCAGGAAGAATGCCTTCTTCGGAAAGAAAATGTGTGTAGATGCTCCGTAGGGACCTTTTGTCGAAAGTGCAGTCCTCATGGCATCGAATTTTCTGATCCCTGGCCTGTTCTTTTGAAAGAACGAGGGCTGTGTGGATGATCGTTTTTCAAAAAGTAGATCACTCTTTGATCTGCTTTTTGTGTGTGTGAATGCACTCTTTCGAAAGAAGTTCTTTCAGAAATGATCTTCCTCTTTCAACAGATCACTGTAGTGTAGACATAGCCTTGGCATGCTTGAGCCGTTCAAAGAAAAAAATTGCAAGGATGTTTTATCACAAGCAAAGTAATTTATTTCTCCATCATCTTATTCTCATTTTCAGAAATGGCTGAAACATCTTGGTAAACTATCCAAATGGGGAGAAGAACTGTTGCCTTTTGCTTACACCAAATGCTCAGTTGAGGACATAACCTCTTTCATCCGAGCTTTTTAAATAGGCATCAGACCAGGAACGTACCACTTTTGTAAGCTGTTCAATATGCAACCCTTGTATTGATCAGAATTATTTTTTTGTTAAATAGAGAATTTAGTAATTCCTATGGTTATGGACTGATTTAAACCTTATTGATACTGGATGGTAAAACAACTACCTTTAATTCTGGATCAGTATTGAAAACCAATTAATCTTGGTCATGGAACTAGGAAGTTGAAACAATAGAGTACCACCCAAAACACAGGCAACAGAAAACGGACCTCAGAAACTAGCTGACTTCTTTGGTCAAAAATGGTAATAACATGTTCATATTTCCAAATTTATGCATAGTTGTAAAACCCGGAATAACAAAGTTATTGAAAAATGCAGAAGCCATTCATTGAAAATGCTCCATTGGTTTCCCACAGTTCCTAGTCTTTTTATCCCTTTCAGGAGATAATTTTTATTAGTGAACTGGCATACTCTAAACCATGTGGAGACTAGGATTAAAGACTTCAAAAGACTTTGATGTTGTTCATCCTATAACTTAAGAGTCCAAAACCCCCAAGATCCTGAATCTAACTTTAATGAATCTCACTTTTGTTGTCACAGTGAGCACAGAGTTTTGTAAACTATTAACTATCACTGGCTGCAGTTCCTAAAGAACAGAACTGCTCTGGTTAGTAGTCCAGGAGTTTGCAGTTTGAAGACAATGCATCCCTCAGCCATAGCATTTTTACTTATTTTTTTAATTTGTGCATGCCAAGTTCTTGCTATTCAAACAAGTGGTAGATCTCTTTAGTCCCTTGGGAATGACTTTTTATAGGTAATGTAAGGAATTCTGGTCTCCAAAGCTTGATCTTCTACCACATGCTGTTTCAATTACTGCAAGACTCTAGCCCCAGAACACCTTCAGTAAAACATCTGTACATTTATTATAGCATCTTAAGAATGTGTGCAGAGATATTTTCTGTTCTTAATCAAAATTCTGTAAGAACATGCAAGTGTAAAATAGCCTGATGTTACATTATTCCCATTATTCAATAGCAGCATGTAATCTTTTCTATCCTTCAGCATAAAACAGATATATGTATTAATTATTAAAATAGTTCCACTGAACTTCACCAAATAGGAGATTTAATATTTGGTAATTGTAATAATTAGAAAAGAAAAAATGTATATAAATATACAAACTTACCCATGCATCGAAGTTTGGGCACCCATTTCCCATGTCTACAAGTTGCTTTCTTCACACCTTTTTTACCTGAATTACATTGGTATGTTATGAGTGTGTTGTGAGCATATTTACCATCCTTGAAAGTGTCTAATCTAACTTTATCCTTAAAATTCTCTGGAAGTTCACATGCAGCATTTCCAACTGAATAAAAACCAACACAAAATTAAAATATATTATAAATCAAAAGATATGTACATCAAATATCCATTTAAAGGTAGGCATTTAACTTGCAAATATATGCCCTTGAGGGAAAGTTGTGTCTACTATTCTTATAAATTATCACTAAGGTTGAGGCTACATCTACAGTACAAGATACATTTGATTTTTAATAATGTCAATTGTTTAACATTGATATTATGAATTTGAATTAAGCATCTATAAAGCTTTCTGAAATTCAACTCACTTTTTTTTCATGTCGAGTCTCCACATCCCCATTGCTCTGTGCAAGTTCGACAGCATGTGCACTGCACTGTGGGAACCTATCCCATAGTGCCTTAGTTCCGGTTTCTTGTGGGTGTTTAAATTTGAATCCCAGAATTGCAAGCACTGTCCCCATAATTCACAGCATCAGTAACCACAGGAGAAATGAACTGGAGATCGCACCATTCCCTGCTGCGGCAGTCTAGCACGAGCATGGAACTCCAAACTCTCCAACTCAGAGCACACATCATTTCGGCAACCACAATGGTTGTCGCACAATTTTTCCTTCAAATAAAAAGCTCAGTGACAGTTGGGTATCATAATGGTGCTGATGACAATGTTTTGAGAGAGCAAATATCCCAAATGTGGTCCAAGAACTCACAGCTGCTGGCTTCCATGAATGCATTGCTGACAGCAGAGCAGCAGTTTTGGTCTTGTGAGACCAGCACATGCTGGGAGGACCACATTGTTTTGGAGTCCTGGGACAACAAGCAGTGGGTGCAGAACTTTTGTATGCACAAGTACACTTTTGTGGAACTTTGTGGTATGCTGGCACCCACCCTGAAGCCACCTTTAATGTTTCAGAAGTGAGTGTCAATCACAGTGTGGAAGTTTGCAATGCCCCACAGATACTGGTCAGTGGAAGATCAGTTCAGGGTGGGCAGATCTACAGCAGTATCCCTGGTGATGGAGGTGGCCCATACAATCTGTTGGCATCTCCTCAGGAAGACTGTGACCCTGGGAGATGTACATGGGTTTCCTAACTGCAGTGTGGCAAGAGATGGCACACACATTGAGGGGAAAACTGCTTTTAGGGTTAAAAGTTTTTCACACTAACTAGGCCTCACTCTGTAACAGGATCCTAGAGGGTCACCTGCAAGTCCCTGTCTTGTTACCTAGAGACGGGTTTATCTCATATACTCCTCTGTCTGAGTTATCTTGTACTTTTGTCTTGTAAAACTGACTTCAGGCATATCTAGTGCCTACAGAAACATCTCAGGGTAATTCTGCTGAGATTTCCATATGTTAAAAAGAAACAATTAACAACTAAGCTGTTTTGGTTTTTAAACAAACTGTATAAAAAGCCCTTGAAACTGTTTTTCAGGGCTCCAACTTCTTTGTAAGCTGGCAGCCTGCATGCATGCATAATAAAGTTTCCTTTTAAATCTAACTCTAGCCTCACTGCTTTGACCTCCAGCTTCAAACCACTGGGGACACGGTCCCCCAGGGGAAGGGCATTTCCCTGACAACATCCCCATCATGTCCAAGAACCACCTAGGCTCGGAGGATATAAACTGAGAGGGGTACTTCTGCATGGCATTGCAGGGTTTGGTAGATCACAAAGGTCATTTTACTGACATCACCATTGACTGTTCAGAGTGCATTCTCGACACATGCACATTCCAAAATTCTGGTCTGTACCAAAAGCTCTTGTGTGGGACTTTTTTACCCAGTTGGAAAATCAAGATTGGCGATATGATTGGCCTGTTGTTATATTGGGAGACCCCACTTGCCCTCTGCTCCCTTGCTTATGAAGATCTACACAGGAGCCTGGACCCCAATAAGGAAAACTTTAATCACAGACTCAGCCGGTGAGAATGGTGGTGGAATGTGCTTTTGGCTGTTTAAAAGTGAGGATCACATGATTATTGACGTTTGGACCTTTCTGAAGGTCATGTCCCCACTGTGATTACAGCACGCACTATTTTGCATAACATATGTGAATCCAAGTGGGAGACTGTCCCGTCAATCTAAAAGTCCGAAGCTGAGGCCACAGGCGGAGCTTACTTGCAGCTGCCTACACAACCATCCACCAGTAGCCACACTGAGGCAGCAGCAATAAGGGATGCTTTAAAACTGTTTCATGAATCGTCTGTAATGCACATGCTACTTTCTCTGACATAATGCCAACAAATCATACTGCGTCTTAATGAATGAATGCTTTTATTTGGTGGGAGGGGGTTAAGTTGCAGTAAGTAGAATGCATGTGGCAGGCAGCTGTGCCTTCATCCTTCCCATAACCCGCCTGATTCCCTCAGCTGCATGTCTGTTGCGGACTAGGGACTATCAGTGGCCAGCTGTGCCTTCAGCCTTCCCCCAGCTGCCTGGTTAGATTCGTGTTCCCCTCCCCCAACTCCTGCATGCCAGGAAATCACATGGAGCTCAAAGAATTGGTTTTATTTTGAGGGGAGGAGAGGTTTAAGTTGCAGGGGAAAGAAGCCTTCTCAAGGATCCAGTATCGCCAAGTATTTTCATTGCACATAATGTATAATCTAGACTGTAAGAAGGAAATAGCAACTAGAAAAGTGAAAGAAGAGCACATTTGAAGGCAGTGGATGAGATCTGAAAAAGCAAAGAAATTAGCTTAGGAAGAAAGTGGAGCGTTTTGAAAATGTATGTATTCAGCAGCATGTTGTATGGATGTGACACATGGGTGATAATATTGGCATTCAAAAGGACTTATTATAGAAAGATTCTGAGAATAGGATGGATGCAGAAGGTCACCAATGAGGAATTATATAGAAAGATACAGCCGAAAGAGAACCTGCTGCAGAAGGTTATAAAATGGAAGCTACAGCTATCTGGGCATATCTGCAGAATGAACGATGAATGAAAAATCATCAAGGCATCCTTCAGTCTGCACAGACTATGGATCACACCCTTTGTAACTCCATTTAAAATCATCATTTGCAGCATTGACTGTGACTGTGAAGGCCCACACGACAGTGACAGTCCTTGCTACATCTGCTGCACATGTAGCGGGTGTCTGGCACGTTCTTGCTGTCCTTTCTACGGGCTCGCTTCTCCTCCGCCAGCTGTCTGATCTTCATCTTGCCCTTCTGAAGGCCTTTGTGTAGTTCCTGCTTCCACCTGCTGCAGTCGTCTGCCAGATCTTCCCAACTATCCGGGTCGATGTCTACCTCCTTGAGGTCCCTCTTACAGATGTCTTTGTAGTGCAATTGGGGGCATCCAGGAGGTCTTTTGCTAGAGGCTAGCTCGCCGTACAGGATGTCTTTTGGGATCCTTCCATCATTCATCCTGTGGACGTGGCCAAGCCAGTGGAGCTGCTGCTGCCTGAGGAGGGTATGTGTGGTTGGAATTCCAGCTTGCTCAAGGACAGTGTTGTTGGGCACTCTGTCCTTCCACAATATCCCAAGAATGAGCCTGAGGCAGCGCAAGTGGAAGACATTCAGCCTCTTTTCCTGGCGGGCGTACGAGGTCCAAGACTCGCTGCCACAAAGGAGGGTGCTGAGAATGCAGGCTCTGTAGACTTGCATTTTGGTGTGAGCATACAGCTTGTTGTTGTTCCACACTCTCTTGCTAAGTCTGAACAGAGTTATGGCTGCTTTTCTGATCCACCTGTTTAGCTCAGTCTCCAGCAATAGGGTGTCAGTGATGGTGGACCCGAGGTAAATAAACTCGTGGACAACCTCTAGCGTGTAGTTGTCAATGCTGATTGACGGAGGTTCAGCAACATCCTGACCAAGTACATTTGTCTTCTATAGGCTGATGGTAAGCCTGAAGTCCTTGCATGCTTTGGAGAACTGATCCAGCAGTTTTTGAAGCTGGCCTTCTAAGTGTGTCACTACAGCAGCGTCGTCTGAGAACAGCATGTCTCTAATGAGCCCTTCCTGCACCTTAGACTTAGCCTTCAGCCTTGCAAGATTAAACAGTTTCCCGTCAGATCTTGTGTGCAAAAAGATTCCCTCTGTTGAGGATCCAAAGGCATGCTTCAGGAGGAGTGCGAAGAAGATCCCAAACAATGTGGGAGGAAGGACGCATCCTTGTTTGACACCACTCCTGATGCTGAAGGCATCCGATGATGTGCCATCATATTTGATGGTTCCTCTCGTGTCTGCATGGAAAGACTGGATCATCTGAAGTAGCTGTGGTGGAGCAATTTAACAGTCCATCCCTACTGACCGTGTCGAAAGCCTTGGTCAGGTCGATGAAGGCAACATAGAGCGGCTTCCTCTGCTCCCTGCATTTCTCCTGCAGCTGCCTCAGGGAGAAGATTATGTCAGTGGTAGGTCTCCTGGCACAGAATCTGCACTGGGATTCATGATACACCCTCTCAGTGAGCTTCTGGAGTCTGCCGAGGATGACATGAGCGAACAATTTACCAGTGATACTTAGGAGGGAGATTCCACAGTAATTGTTCCAGTCACTTCTGTGTCGTTTGTTCTCATACAAGGTTACAATGTTGGCATCCTGCATATCCTGTAGAACCTCACCCTCTCTCCAGCACAGGCGCAGCAGCTCATGTAGGGTTGCCCGGACTGTGTCCAAGGCACACTTGATTACCTCTGGTGGTATACCACCCAGGCCTGGGGCCTTTCCTACCGCAGTGCTGTCAATAGCTTTCTTCAATTCAACCACAGTTGGTACCTGGTCCAGCTTGTCCATGACTGACAGGAGCTCGATGGCGTTGAGGGCTGTATTAACCACAACGTTCTCGCATGAGTACAGCTCAGTGTAGTGCTTGACCCATCGTTCCATCTGTTTGGCTTTGTCCGTGATCACTTCACCAGATTTGAATTTCAGAGGTGCCATCTTGTTCTGGATGGGTCCCATTGCCTTCTTTATGCCCTTGTACATTCCCCTGAGATTACCAGAGTCAGCACAGGTCTGGATACTGTTGCAATGAAAAATCAAGACCCTGGTATTCAGCATAATGGACGGTTCAAATAGGAGAGGCAGACCCCCACAGAGAATGGATAGATGATATAGTAGACTGGTGCATAGCTAGTCTACAAAAACTAAGCCACTCCACACTGGACAGGAAAAGGTGGAATGAAATAGTGAGAGAGGCATCAGACACCAATGGGTGCTGAGCTGACAGTTATTGATGTTGATGATGATGATGATGATGATGATGAAGGGTGCTTGAATAGCCTTTTGCAGTGCCCACAACTCTCCTCAGGAGACTCTGGCCAGAAGCTATTACCTGCTGCACTGCTGGGAGCATTCTACCAACATTGCGGTCCTTCTTGTTCCCCAGGCTATGTCTAGACTGCAGGTTTCTGTCGACAAAAATTTTAAATCACTGCAAACAGTAGGTGAATATACAATTTATTTTTTGAAAGGGAATGAAGGATAGAGCACAGCTTAAATCTTGTTCAATAATAATAATAATAATAATAATAATAACAATAATAATAATAATAACAGTCCTGTAGCACCTTAAGGATTAACAATTTTATTATTAGGCAATGAGCTCCCACTTCACCAGATATGGAGCAAAAATAAGGACCCAGGCTTTATAAAGCAGGCAGCAGAGAGGAAAAAAAGAGGCAGGGTAATCATCTTTCATTAATAGGACCTGTGAATGAAGTAAATTCAGAGTGATGGGTGCCATTCCTGTGAATATGAGAGGTGGGGAAACTGTCCTTGTAATGGGCAAGAAAATTGAGATCACTGTTAGGTTCCAGGTTAAACATGTCAAACTTGTAAATGAATTCCAATTCAGATGTCTCCTTTTGTAATCTTGTGATGAAACCCTTTTGTAAGAGGCTAGCCAATTTGAGATCCTTTATTGAATACCCTGGGAAGTTAAAGTGTTCCCCTTCATGTTTATGCGTATTTCAATTCCTGATGTCTGAGTGATGTCCATTCATCCTTTGGTACAGGGTCTGTCCAGTTTGTCCAATGTACATGGCAGAAGGGCATTGCTGGCAATACAATACAATACCATACAATGCAGTAATACCAACCTTCAATTGTATTTACATAAGGGTAGATCCTCTGTAAATAGAAATGGTCTAGGACAGTGTACAGCAGCTGAGAATTTAATCCATACCCATAGTGCATATCTTGATCCCAACTGATTTTTTGTAAATAAGAATAGTATACTTTCAGTTTTAAGGATAAAACATTAAGTTGTCTGGTGTTCTTAATGTATGTACTGTGTTAATTTAGCCTGTGCAGCTAAATGGGAGAATTAAAAGCTGCATTCAGCTTTTATCTCCTCACAAGGAAGCTTTGTAAGGAGCATCCCATATGTCTCTATCCCCACACTCAGAAAAGTATTGACTTAGCATTCCTATAGTTGTATTTCACTCTTTTGATCTGCTTTTTTTGTGCGCGACTGCACGCTTTCGAAAGAAGTTCTTTCAGAAGAGATCTTCCTCTTTCAAAAGATCTCTGTAGTGTAGACATAGCCTAGGCATGCTAGAGATGTTCTAAGAAAAAAATTATAAGGATGTTTTACTACGGGCAAAGTAATTTATTTCTCCGTCATCTTATTCTCATTCTCAGAAATGGCTAAAACATTTTGGCAAACTATCCAAAGTGGTAGAAAAATATTAGCCAGAAGCAGACATCTAGCATGGAAAATCTTGGCCTAAAGTTTGAAAATATGCCCTTAGATTAGGAAATATTGCACAATCAGCACTGCCGACAATATATCCCCAGCTCTGACCCAATTCAATGGCTAGTATTTCCTCACAAAAATGAACACTAGAATGTAAGAAAATTTTAAATCAGACCAGTAAAAACACTGAACTCAATACAAACTTCAAATTACTAGTAGTTCACTACTGCCTGACATGCAACCACACTTACACACTCACATTAGAACTATTTAGAAAAGGTGGACCTACACAAATTCATGGTGCCTGATCAAATGCATTTGAGGATGCTGAGAGAGTTGGCTGATGTGATTGCAGAATCATTGGCCGTTATCTGTGAAAACCCTGGTGAGCAGGGGAGGCCCTGCATGATTGGAAAATGGTAATTTTAGTGCCCATCTTTTGAAAAGGGAAGAAATAAAATCCAGAGAACTACAGTCCAGTAAGCTTCACCTCAGTCCCTGGAAAAATCATAGTGGAAATCCTCAAGAAATCCCTTTTGAAGCACTTGGAAGAGAATTAAGTGATTGGGAATACTTAACATGGATTTGCCAAAGGCAAATCATGCCTGACCAAAGTGATTGTCTACTATGATGTTTCTGTGGATATGAAGAAGGTAGTGGATGGGATATACCGGACTTCACAAAACATTTTAATACAGCCTCCCACGGCATTCTTGACAACAAGTTAAAAAAGTATGCTCTGGATGAATGGACTGTAAGGTGGATAGAAAACTGGTTAGATCATTGGGATTAACTGGTTTTGATCAACTGTTAGATCTCTGTCTGGCAATCAGTATCACGTGCAGTCCCACAAGGGTTGCTCCTGGGTTTGGCTTTATTCAATACCTTTATTGAGCTAGATAAGGGGAAGAAGGGGCTTTTGAAGATGGGGGGGTCGTTTTGAAAGTCCCTCGGCGACACTGATGGCGCACAATTCGAAAGCGGCACTTTTGAATCACTAATGCATATTCATGGCAGCACTAGCATCTTTTGAACTCCCTCATTACTATGCTCCTTCCAAAAGGATGGAGCTAGTGTAGACACACCATTTGTGTGTTGATGCTCCATGTGTTCTTTTGAAAAAGCCCGGGCTTTTGAAAGAACTTGCTAGTGTAGATGCAGCCTCAGAGTGTACGGGGAAGTGAAGAACCACATAGCTATCCATCATGTTGATGAGAGTTACTCACCTTGTGCAGTAACTGAAGTTCCTGGAGATGGTTGTCACTTTGGGTTCTCCACCTAGATATTACTGCATCAGTGCATTATGGTAGCAGCAGACTTTGCACAAGGTGTAGGTGCACACACCAAACATGGCGGCAACTATACGTGTGCAGCCAAATGACCCCTCTGTTTTCTTTCCTTACTGGAAGAGAGAATTCCATAGGACAGAGGGGAAAGATGTGTGGTGGATTACCCACAGGGACAACCATCTTGAAGATCTTCAGTTACTGCCCATAGTGAGCAACTCTGTCTCCTTCTTCAAGAAGTGTCCCGGTGGGTCCTTCACCTAAGTGACTATAGAACAGTATCCATAGTTGGTGGAGGGAACTTTGGTTGGTGTAAATTTAAATTGATAATATGGTACTGTCAAACTGCAGATCTGTAGCTGAATGGGTCTTGATGGCATAATGTTGCGTACAAGTGTGAATGGATGCCCAGGGTAATAGGGAGCTAACTGCCTTAAATTCAAATTTATCTTGAAGCATAGGTGTAGTCAGAAGTGTTTGCAATGCTGCAAGACAATCTGATCTTCCATGACCTAGAAAATTCTTGTTTGGCAGCAGTCAGGTCCCAAAGGCACCAGACTACAGCGGTTTCAATCTGTACCTAGGTGGAGCACCCAGAGGGACACTCCTCAAAGAACAATTGGAAGCTCTCTAACCTTCACATTGTTCACTTTCTCCATTCAAATGTGAAGGCTTTGCACGTCTGCTGCTTCAACTAACTTATTCAATCCACTCCTGTTTTAAGCCCCTCCTTTATGTGCTCTCTTTTTCTGTATTAAGTTGAAACTCCTTATTCACAGTCTAACAATATGTAACTACTTGCCTGGCTCTGATGTTTTCTTATATTGCTCCATCACAAATTCCATCTTGCCTCAAAAATCTCTTTGATGACCACTCTCTTTGTCTTATTTTCCACTCTCGCCTTTGTATCTGTTCATGCTGCCCCTATAAATACAATTTCTTCCCATTGATTGTGCAGCATGTTACATTCCCTCCTTGCATTAAGTGTCCTTACCTACAATCCTGGTTTTTCACATGCTAAAGAAGCCTTTGTATATGTTTTAGTTCTCAGATAGGCCGCATCTAAGGGGCATGGTAATGAGTGAGTTGGGAGATGCTTACGAGGCACTGCCATGAATATGCAGCAAAAAGACCCTTCTTCCCATTTGGATTTGGGAATAAGAGGTTTCTGAAACCAGGGGTTGTTTCAAAAAGCCCCCAGCTACACGGGTGGTGTGCATTTCAAAACCGGCACTTTCGAAGTGTACGTGGCCAACATTATGCTAACGAGGTGCTGCATATTCCTGACAGCACCTCATTAGCATCTGCCAAAGTGGCTCATTACTATGTCTCCTCTGAAAGGAGGGAGAAGTGTGGCCACACCCTTGGAGTAATCAAAATTTTAGCCTCCATGTTTTCAAGGTAAGGAACAGACAAAGTATGATCTAAGGATCAAAATCAGCATACAAATTCTAAAATCATGCCAGCAGCCACATGTCTTTCCTTAAAATATTTATAGGTCAATATGGAAACCAGTGATAATTTCAGCAGGCCAAAGGCCAAATCTCTATGGTTGCCAAGACAATCACCAAACATCTAACAGATGTCAGAACTTTGGATTTTGTTTATCTGTGATTTTTTAGGTTTTGCCATTATTTTATTCCACGAAATCATCTGTAATTATTTTCCATAACTGCAGGGTTTTGTTTCAGAGTAAACACAACAAACAATTATATTTTGACTTCTAAATGTTCTGCAAATACAAGAAACTATAATGGTTTTTGGTAGTTCTTGTAATTGTTGGAAATTATATTAGTTAATATGCGTATTAAGGTTAGGTACATTATCAATGTGGAACTCACAAATTTAAATTTGGATACTTTAGAAGCCCAGGCAATGAAAACACTTGCACAGACCTGATTGCATTACAGAGAAGTTGTGATACAGAAACTATAAACTGGCCAATACATTATCCCAAAATAGGGATAGTTTTGCTTTTGGCAAATCTCTAAAAATGTAAATAGAAAAGTATTATTTTATATTATCCTAAGTGTGTAAACATACAGTTTACCTATGCAAGAAGGTGAAGATGTCCACTCTCCATCAATACATTCTATTTTGCTTGATCCAATCATTGTAAAATTGCTTTCGCAGTTGTATTCCACTGAGGAACCATGTTGGTATTCCACACTAAATTCACTGATAATTCCATTGCGAATGTTGATTGGTTGCCCACAAATTTTGGTTTTTTCTAACATAAAGAGATTATATATAAACTGTCAATATATATTTCAAAATTAAAAATACACTACAATGAAAAATGAGTAAAGCCAACTTCACTGGTTCAGATGCAGAAAAGTGCACAAATTACTAATTAATTAATTAACCTTATATCTCGGGAGATTTGGCTTCAAATCCTACTTTAGGTCCCATGTGGAGATGAGCAACCTGAGGTTATCCTAGTGCCACTTTACACTATTCAGTTTCACTGAAATCAAAATGGATGGAAGCAAATTCAACATTTCAAATGGTAAACGAAGACACAGGGCTTAGTGCCCTGGTGCTCAAATTAGATGAGAGGGAGGGTGCAAGGGGTACGCAGCTGGGCACAAAGAGACTTTGATCTTTTGTCCTTTTAACAAAAAAATATAAATAAAAGGACAGGCTTACTTATGTTCAGGAATCTGATAAATTTTATAAATACAGTAGGCCTACTGTTCCTTTAAAAGTAATGATTCCTATCAATTTCACAGCTCATTTGAGGATTAACGATTAATATTAAAATATATAAAAACTATATAGATATAAAACAAGATTTGAGAACTATCCAGACATCTTGAGATAGTTAGCTATTGTAATACTAAACTCTCTGACTGACTGAATGAATCAGTGAATGTTCTTACCTCAGTGTTTCCTTCCACTTTCTGACATGGTCTTCCATTCTGGTTTATGCACAATCTAATCAGACTATAAGTGATGGAGGAGGGCATGATAAATTCTGTGAGTGGTAAGGGTGGCATAACTAGAGAAGTTCGTGCACCACTGGAACAGTGAGCAAATCACAAGGGGACATGATGGATGGTTCAGATCTGGTTCACAGAAAAGACAGATTTATAAATAGGTATCCTACTTCAATAAGCGTAAGGGAAATATTTACCTTTACAAGTTGGAGGTGCTGGGTACCATCCAAAGTAATAACATTGAGACAAAGCAGACCCCACTCTTGTGTGACTTTTATTTCTGCAGGAAAATTGCACCACATCTCCATCTTTATATTTATATTTCTGGGAGGTACTGGTAACAGAGAATTCTGGAATTTCACATTCTATAGCTAAAAATGATGGTGAGGAAAGGAAAGAAAACGTCACCTTATAACAAATATTCTCATGGGAAAGATTTTAAAATACTAATAATTTCAATAAAATGAAGTGAGCCCTAATCAAAAATCAGTTGAAACTCATAGAATAACCCCAGTTGATTTGCATTCCTAAGCAGTAGAAGAATCTTTGTTAACCTAAATTGGGTATTTGTAAAAGATCAAGAAAAGAAGGCAAGAGGAAAAAAACTAGCTGCCTACCATACTAGAATACCTACTGGGAGAAAAAACAAGATGATTGTAAACAAACTCCATAATCTTTTCCCCATATTGTATTAATCTACATACAAACATTTTTAAAGGTAACTTTAGAAACAGGTGTTTTTCAGAGACAGATTTTTACTCAACAAAACCACACTTGGAACTCTCCAAATTATCAGCTTATAAACCTGAATGTTCAGACTGAGGCTTCATCTATACGCTAATGTAAATTTGATTGTATTAAAATCAATTATGTAACACTGGGTTTTATAATTTCAAATTTGACTATCCTCATTTCCCCACAAAGTTGACATTGCTGCCACACTTTAATTGCCAAACATAGACTGTTGCAGCAGTGCATTGTGGGAACCTATCCAACAGTTCCCTCAGCCCAGTAGCATTCTGGGTTTTTTCACTGGTGAAGTATGGAAAAAAAGTCTCCGCAAGTGATTGGGGGTATGTGAGGTCATCTTCCCACATTGCATTGCCCTCATTTCCCTCCTATGCAAAGCAAATAGCCATTTTTTCTGTATGAAACAAAGAAAATTAGGGAATTCTGGGTGAAGGAAAAACAAATAGGCTGGCTTCAGAAGGTGTCGGGAACGATGCAGGGGATTGTCATACTGACACTGGATCACTGAGGTGGCTGTGCCATCATCTCCACTGGCATGCCATCCAATTTCCTCTCCCTTGAAAGTGCACCAGCCTGTGTAGCATGGTATGGCTTTTCCTGATAAGCCAACTAGCACTTCAGCAATGGGGTTATTAGAAATTGTACAGAAAACAGCAGGTGTCTTCTCAGCTAGCTCTCTGCCCACACTTCCCTGTGTTAAGGGGGCCAGGGTTTGAAGAAAGAGGAAAGAAAAGGTTAGGAAAAGAGAGTTTTAGCTCCCACTACACTATATAGAGTTGTCCTAAATGGGGGATGGGGCTCACCAAATTTCAACAAGTGGTGGTGCGCAGGTGGGAAGGGCAGCCCAACTTGACTCTTGGGGTAAGACCCCCTTATCCCATGGGGGGGGGTTGGATGGATCAGAGGGTGAAGGGCCAGTTGACATAGTCCTGAAAAGTATTTTTGAGTGTGGAGGTGTGGGGTCCATGGCTCAAGGGCCAGTTAAAATGGTCCAGCTGGTGGCAACAAGCCCCCAAAAGTCTTAGCCAATGGGGGAGATGACTGCTGGGTGGCAGCAAGTCCACAAAAATATTTCCCGCCCTTGGAGCCCTCACCCCGCACAAGCCAGGACATGCTGCTGCCTGGCAGCATGGTCCATGCTGATCAGCAGACACATCCTTTTATTGGGTCAAGGGCTTGCCACATAATGTGGGTGGGTGTGGAAACGACTCTGTCTGCATGTCACCTGTGAGGGGAGAGAGAGGGGCCCCTGCACAAGCGTAAACCACAGAAAAGAAGTTTCCTGGACTCTCATACAAGCACAACCTCCCCAACAGCCAAGCTGCCATATGGCATGGTGGGGCATGGACTGGCACCAGTGCAGGAAAAAAAATCCAAGGACTCAGCTTGCAGAGGTAGAGACAGAACCATGAACTCCATGTGGGGGTTATTTTTAATGTGTAGATGTGCTCACAGCACTGATAGCAAAGAAAGAAAGAAGTTTCTCAGCCTCCTATTGAAGCATGACCCCACAGCTATGCTGATAGCAAAGAAAGAAAGACGTTTCCCAGACTCTCATACAAGCATGACACGACAGCCACAGGCTTCCTGGTGCCAGATTCAAATTTGTAGGCTTCCTGTTACCTAATTTGTGTGCACCTGGAGAGCAGCGGAGATGGAAGCAGCCACAGTAGAAGACTCTGGGGCATTGTGGGATACATATGGGACACCTCTGAAGGCTGAGGAATTCAGTTCAAAGACATGGTGCTTCCACACTGGCCTTCATTCGAACTTTAAATTCTAACTTGATGCTACACCCAGCCACTCTCAACGATGTTATATCGATCTGACTGCTCCCTAAAAATCAAGCTAATAATTTATTCATCTTTGATAGTGATAAAAAGTTCTGTAGGTTCCACAGGGTTCTTTCTTATAAAGAAAATAAAACTGTGACATGTCATCCACTCCAAACCATCATATACCTAGAAAAACAAGCCAGCAGTCAGGTACAAGTGGGTCTGGCTCACCAAAGCTCATCACCTAATACATAATTTTATTAGTCTTTAAAGTGATACGTGACTGCTGGTTTGTTTTGTTAGAAAACAGATCAACACAGCTACCTCTCTGTTAGTATATACCTAGAAATATTTCAGGTCTTTCTCCTCAAACCCTCAACATCTTTTGAAGGAATGGGCTTTCCAGCAACCTACTCAGGAGCAGTTTATCCTTCCAGAAAGTGATTAGACCAGTATCATTAGGATTCCTAAACAAGAACACTAACTGCTATTCATAGTGCAAACAGAATTTTCTATTCTTGTGGTGCGAGTACATCTTTATCACTGTTTCTCAACTCTCACTGGCTGTCTAGTCCGCAAACACTGTACATGAAGTGGAGTTTGAAGGATATGATGTCTACCCGTCACACTGTGTATAGCAATAAGGTCACCAAAGGAGTTTGTTCCAAAATTAAAACAAAAACAAAAAAATCAGAAAATTGTGTTGAAATATCATGTTAGACTATGATGAGTATTCTTTTCAGGGGTTGCTGGCTGAATGAAATGAATAGTTCTCTGCTGTCCCCACAGACATCAAAACTTCTCATCTAGTCATTAGCCTCAATGTAATTTTCAGCCAAATCACAGCTCTTTAAATTAGCAATCATGACAGTTATTAAAACCAGACAAAGAAATTCATTCTGCAGAGCAGAAGCTTAATTAAAACAAAACAAAAATACCTTACCATGACACTCGGGTTCAGGAGTCCATCCATTTGTGCCACACTCTGTGTAACCTATTGTGGCATTATGTGCTGTTTGGTATCCATCTGTGCATTCATATTTCAGTATTTCTTCTAATACAAACCTGCTTTGATTTGTGTGGAGCTTCATATGTGCAAAAAGAGGCTTTTCACATTTCCCTATAGAATTAGAGAAATTTGGTTATTGTTCTTAACCAGAAAGTCTAGCATTCTCAAACATCCTCATCACATAGGTACCTTTGTGAATTTATACCGCAATAACTGCGTACAGATAACACCTCCCTGGTTCTGCATCCTCAGAACCTGAGTGGACCTGGACCACGGATTTTACACAACCAGGAAAGGTCAATCTCCTGCTGCCCTTCAGCCCCCTCTCAGGCTCCCTCTGCAGCCTCTACCTGGCCCTGGCCCTGGCCTCGGCCCATTCTTCACAGCCCAGGCTGCAGGCTGCTAGCCCTGCTGCAGTTTGCAGCTCTCTGGACTTCCAAAGCCCTATGAATTTCTCAACATTAAGGTCCAAGTTTGTCACCCTTTAGTCAGGAAGAAAGGAGCAGTGTGAGGAAGCAGAGAGTTCTTTAATCATTAAAGTACTCACTGATACAATTTGGAGGGGGATACCATCCTTGTTTGCGACATCTTGTAGTCCCGTCCTCAGTTCTTTCTGGAGTCATGTAATCAGTGTAACATCTGTATTTTGCTTTCTCATTTAAATTGTATCTGGTCTTTTGATCAGAGAAAAAGCCATTTTGTATCGTAACTTTTGTACACGTTTCTAAAATAGAGAATAGCATTGTTTGAAGATAAATACTGTTAATTTATAAGCTTTTTGCAAACATTAGGTGACCATGAGAAGAAGTGCCCCTGAAATGAAATAGAGGACAGCTATTTAAAAACTGTTTGAACACCACATTCCTTCAGACTTTCAGTGAGCGGGAGGGGAAGATAAGAAATCATCAGTGTGCCTTGCAGTGTTATTGCTCATGATCGTTCCTGATAGAGATGTGTGAAAGCCAGTCTCAAAGATGGCTGGACAGAAAATGGTAGTTTTGATTCCAACACTGTCAGCTGTTATTTTGTAAAAAAGTTCTCTTTTCATTGCATGAGCTGTATGTATAAATAATTTGGAGAAGCAGCTTCATAGTTTAATGTACCTGAAAATCATAAAGGGCTCACCAGTGAGAAAGATGGTGATGAAACAACACACATACTTTATCACTTAATCCATTTTCTTCAAGGACAGCCTTTCCCAATGCAGTCTTTCATAGTTGTGTTCACTACAGCATGGTGGATTCTCTCAGTTGGAAGGAAACAGTGTTTCTGCCAAGGCAATATCCCCAAGGGAAACTCTCATTTTGGGATTCCCTGTGTGCCTGAATTTGTTTATCTCCAGGATACACAGCACAGTTCATCCATTTTCTTGGGCATTTGGGGAGAGTTGAGACAGAGAAGGAGTGAGGTTATGAGGCAGGATGTGTGTGTGTGTGTGTGTGTGTGTGTGTGTGTGAGAGAGAGAGAGAGAGAGAGAGAGAGATTGAGAGAGAGAGAGAATTTTGTTGTGGAGTTTGACTTGATTCTGTTGCTTGTCATTCAAATATTTGGAGTTTCCAGACAAACTGTACAAGCCACTCCATGGAGGAAGGGCAGTCAGAGGACCAAGGTGGAGACATGGCTTTAACCAGCATTGCAGCAGTCAGAAGTATAGATTAGGCATAGACAGAGGAACATGCTGCATCAGCCCCAAAGTCAGACCAATGCACAAAGAACTCCTACCTGGCAGGAAGCAGAGATAGGACAGGATTTCCTGGGGCACAATTGCTCTCTGGACTTCTTTGCCTCCATACTATCCCCAACACACACAAGACCAGTGTCTGTCACCAGATGGCCATCTCAGAAAGAGCTAGTTGTGACATCGCTTATTAAATTTGTGTATGATCCCACAGATAACCACCCCGTTTAACTGCTTGCAACTTTTCTAAATTTAATCATCTGTATTGAAATTTTCCATGTGTCATGTCTTCCTTGGCATCATCTCTTTACTTGTTTTGAAAAGTTTATGATGAAATGGTTTAGCTGTTTTGGAGACTGATGTTTTGTCCAAGCCAAGTTGCAGTTGCAGTTCTGTTGGGAACCACTAGCATATTCATGGTCTGAAGCAAAAAGCCAGAATTTGGCTGTGATGCCCACCTGGTGTCGAAGCCGTGCCTTTTGCTGCCTTCAGAAAAATGCCCCCCAAATTTGGCTAAATTATAAATCTATGAAGACCAGTGAGTTTGGATTCTTGCAGCTTGGCTACTTTCTGAAGATTCCACCTGTGCTGAACACAGTCAGTCCCAAGATGGCAGGGGCAGAGCAGGACTTTCTTTGCAAACACTTCTCCTGATACCTAGGGGTGACTCTCATGTCAAGCACTAGGATTTTAGTTATGTCTACGTTTGAGCTGGAAAACGTAAATTGCAGAAGGAATACCTGCTTAGGTCTGATCAAACTCAGCAGCAGCAGCATCAATAACCGTGGGCTCAGCTCCCATTGGCATCTGATGCCTGTCTCACTATTCCTTTCCATCTTTCCCTGTCCAGTATGGAGTGGTTTAGTTTCTGTAGACTAGCTCCACACCAACTGCTGAAACTAGCACACTAAAAATAGAATTTCAGCTAAGGTGGTGTAAATAGCTAGCCACGCCACCAGGCATCTAAGGTTTTGGACAGGACTGTATGTAGGGAGGCTAGTCTCTCCCAGTGCTAAGTGCTGAGGGGTGGGAATAAGGGAGCAAGAAAGGTTATGCTACTGGGGTAAGGATGAACAGGATTGGGAACTATTATGTTCTCTTACACCTCACAAAATGTGCTCATCTCATCACAGAAGACAAAGACATAGCTGGTAACTTTCCCAAGGGCTTTCAATCCAACTTTGAAAAAATGACACAGCAAATGGGGGTGGGAAGCAGTGGGAAGCAGCGGGGTGAAGAATTCTCAGTGTCGCAGAAACACAATCACACAGTTATTCAGGTCAGAAACGTACATTGTCATGACAAGTCACCTGCTAGGGCTGGAATTTTTGCATTTATCACAGGCAGATAATAACAGAAACATGTTTACGAATTTTTAACCAACCCCTCAATAGAACATAAATAGTGCTTACTTTCAGCGATACATTTTGGAGGAGGTATCCAGTTATTCCTTGTGCATTTAGCTTTGGCTTCTGGATTTTCAGGCATATATCCATGGTCACAGCTATAGTCAATTCCATCACCTTCTATGTAGGTTTTCCAGTAACTAGCTGAAAATTGACCGTTTTCCAAATGATCTGTAGAACAGACTCCTAAAGAAAACAAAAAAAAAAAAAGGTTACATTCAAGTATCAAACGGAAGTGAACATTTAAGAAAGAACAAAGAAAACAAAAACAAACAAACCACCCTCTTCAACACTAGCTATAGTAGAGGCTTGATTTTCAGGTATCACTGGGGAACAGGGGCTACAGGATAACCATATTTTCTGGATAGCCAAGCAGGGCCGCTAGCCCCGCTCCAATGGGCCCAGCAGGGCAACCACCCTAGGCTGGGCCACTAGCCCTGCTGCAACCAGTGGCAGAGCCAGTTCCGTCCATGCCCTTGGCCCAGCGGCAGCCAGCCCCAGCTAGAACTGCCAGTTAACTGAGGGTTCCAGTCATTTCAGTGCCACATAATGTAGATAATTGAAAAAAAATCTTTCAAATAACAGCACATGCTGCATGGTGTGGAAGCACATTTTACTGAAAAAAAATTATTTTTGAACATGAATGACCATGACCTTTCCTCTGCCATGACTTTGTGACATCACTTGTGTAAAGATATAAATGACAACACATGCCAGTAAAGAATTGGCTATCTGGACCAAATTGTCAGCTGGCATGAAACAGCAAACTCCATTGAAATTACTGAGGATATATGGATTTACATCAGCCAAAATACCTTGCCCAGTGTGCCTCTGAAGGAGAGGTGACTGCATGGATTTATTTATATCATAACCTCATTAACATCAAGAAAGCTTCATCATATCATATCATATCATATCATATCATATGGAGACATACAAGGCTGAGGAAGCTATCCAGCTCCAGAGGACTGCTGTCACATCAGCTGGGAAGGAGATGTTTCTATCACAGGGAGGACACTGGCTGCTGGTTACCACTGACAGCAGACAATGCTCCACTCCTATTTCAAACCCATCCACAATGATAATGGAAAATCAGTATGCTGCTCTGGAAACAATGGATGAGGAATCACCCCTTAAGCAAGAGGAGGAGACACCATGTTCTCCCAAGGCTAGGATGTTCACAGCCACTACTCTCAGAAGGAAGCATATGGTAGTGGAGGTTGGGGAATCTCTTCTGAGGGAGATGGAATCACCCGTTTGTTGCCAGACATGGCATCTCAGGAGGTATGCTACCTCCTAGGAGCCAGTATGTGAGACATTAAGGAGGCTTTGTCAAGGATCATCTGGAAGTCTGATGTAGCCAGACAAAGTCTCCCCCTTACAAGCCAGCTTGCTCGCTGCCACTCCCCCACTGAGGAGCACACAGGGCACAGAAACGGCTGCTGACAGCACTGTCTTTGATGCCTTTCATTGAGGCCCAGATGTGTTAGCTTATCGTGACCCTGAGAAACAGAAAGTACAGATAAAAGGCTAACAGGCCAAACTGTCAACAAGGGTGCGGGGGGACCTCAGGAAATCACCCCAGCTGGCATTGATGGATATGATGACCACACAGACATCCCAGAAGAGGAAGTCTCCGCCCACACAAAAGAATGTCCTGTACTCCTAAATTGCTTATCTCCTGTCTTACAAGTGCAAATTAAGTAAGAATTGCCCTTGTAACAAACTGGTGTCACAAAAGACAGACAAGTACGATCTGGCACCATAGATAAGAAAGAGAATACGTAACCTAAAGGGGTATAAAAGGTGGGCCCAGCAGAACTCTAACTTTGAGTGCATTCCACCAACTACCTGCTGGTCGGGTCAGGCAGAAGATATTGTTAAGAGTACAAGAGCAAACTAATCCACTAAGTAGGAAATATATGAAGTATATAAGGAGACCACCATAATTTAACCAGAAGGTAAAAAAATGAAAGGAGTCCACAAAAAGTGGAAAGTAGGTCAAATTACAAAGGACCTCAGGAGGTAAAGGAGTCCAGCGCCCTTTACCTACCTTTACCTTTCCAGTCCTAGGATTCTATGAGTTTTACCCCTACATACTTGTGTTATTAGTTTATATGCATCCTTTTTGAGGAACGGGGAGACCATATGTAGATGCAGACTGGCTCACTTATTTAGGAGAGCTTCAAACTAGGGTTTGAAGGGGCAGGTAATCAAAGCCTACAGGAGAGGAAAAAATATAGACCTGGGAGTTGGGTTGGAAATGGGAGGGAACATGGACTATAACAGCAGCGAAAAAGGAAGGATGTTGCAGAACTGGGAGGCAAATCAGATTAATATCATACATGCAGATATATAATTGCAAGTAGTATGGGTAATAAGCAAGAAGAAAATAAAGTCCTAATAAATAAACAGAACTATGACAAAGTTGGTATCCCAGAAATGGGTGGGATAATACACGATTGGAATAATGGTACAGAAGGGTACAGCTTACTCAGGAAGGATTGGTAGGGTAAACAAGTAGAAGGTGTTGCTTTATATATTAAAAATGTACACACCTGGACTGAGATGGAGATGGACATAGGAGACAGATGTGTTGAGAGTTTCTGGGGTAGGTTAAAAGGGGTGAAAAACAAGGGTGATATCATTCTAGGGCTATGTCTACACTAGCCCCAAACTTCGAAATGGCCATGCAAATGGCCATTTTGAAGTTTACTAATGAAGCGCCGAAATACATATTCATAGAATCATAGAATCATAGAAGAGTAGGACTGGAAGGGACCTCGAGAGGCCATCGAGTCCAGCCCCCTGCCCTCATGGCAGGACCAAGCACTTTCTAGACCATCCCTGAAAGCCATCTATCTAACCTCTTCTTAAATATCTCCAGTGATGGAGATTCTACCACCTCCCTTGGCAATTCGTTCCAGTGTTTGATCACCCTGACAGTTAGGAACTTTTTCCTAATGTCCAACCTGAACCTCCCCTGCTGCAATTTCAGTCCATTGCCTCTTGTTCTATCCTCAGAGGCAAGGGAGAACAAGTTCTCTCCCTCTGCCTTATGACACCCTTTTAGAGACCTGAAAACTGCTATCATGTCCCCCCTCAATCTTCTCTTTTCAAAACTAAACAAGCCCAATTCTTTCAGCCTTTCGTCATAGGTCATGTTCTCTAGACCTTTGATCATTCTCGTTGCTCTCCTCTGGACCCTCTCCAATTTCTCCACATCCTTCCTGAACTGCGGTGCCCAGAACTGGATACAATACTCCAGCTGAGGCCTAACCAGCGCAGAATAGAGCGGGAGAATGACTTCTCTTGTCTTGTTCACAACACACCTGTTAATGCGTCCTAGAATAATGTTTGCCTTTTTCGCAACAGCATCACACTGTTGACTCATATTTAGCTTGTGGTCCACTATAACCCCGAGATCCCTTTCTGCTGTACTCATTCCTAGGCAGTCCTTTCCCATTCTGTATGTGTGACACTGATTGTTCCTTCCTAAGTGGAGCACTTTGCATTTGTCCTTATTAAACCTCATCCTGTTTACCTCAGCCCATTTCTCCAGTTTATCCAGATCCTTTTGAATTATGACCCTATCCTCCAAAGAAGTTGCAAACCCTCCCAGCTTGGTATCATCTGCAAACTTAATAAGTGTACTTTCTATGTCAATATCTAAATCATTAATGAAGATATTGAACAGAACTGGTCCTAAAACAGACCCCTGCGGAACCCCACTAGTTATACTTTTCCAGCAGGATTGAAAACCATTAATAACTACTCTCTGGGTATGGTTATCCAGCCAGTTGTTCACCCACCTTATAGTAGCCCCATCTAAGTTGTATTTGCATAGTTTGTTGATAAGTATATGATGTGAGACCGTGTCAAATGCTTTACTGAAGTCTAGGTATACCACATCCACCACTTCTCCCTTAACCACAAGACTCGTTATTCTATCAAAGAAAGCTATCAGATTGGTTTGACATGATCTGTTTTTAACAAAACCATGCTGGCTGTTCCCTAGCACCTTACCACCTTCCAATTGCTTGCAGATGATTTCTTTAATTACCTGCTCCATTATCTTTCCTGGCACAGAAGTTAAGCTGACTGGCCTGTAGTTTCCTGGGTTATTCTTGTTCCCCTTTTTATAAATGGGTACTATATTTGCCCTTTTCCAGTCTTCTGGAATCTCTCCCATCTCCCACAATTTACCAAAAATGACTGCTAAAGGCTCAGATACCTCTACTATCAGCTCCTTGAGGATTCTAGGATGCATTTCATCAGGCCCTGGTGATTTGCAGACATCTAATTTCTCTAAGTAAATTTTAATTTCCTCTTTTCCTATTTCAACTTCTAAACCTACCCCTTTTTCACTAGCATTCTCTATGTCAGCCATTCCTTCAGATTTCTCATCAGTGTCTCAGTAGCATGCAGGCGACCGCGGCACTTCGAAATTGACGCGGCTCACCGCCGCACAGCTCATTCAGACGGGGCTCTTTTTCGAAGGGACCCCAGCTACTTCAAAGTCCCCTTATTCCCATCTGCTCATAGGGAATGCATGGCCATTTTGAAGTTTGGGGCTAGTGTAGACAGCCTAGGGGTATACTACAGACCCCACAAAACTAGGTAGAAAAAATGGATACCGATTCTTCTAAACAACAAAATCATCCAAAGCACAGGATTTGGAGGTGACAGGGAAATTCAGCTGTCCAGTTCTATGTTGGGAAACTAACACACAAAATATCCAATAAGTTTTTTGAACTGTGTTGAAGACTTTTTAAATTTATTTCAGAAGGTTGAAAAGGCTAGTGTGGGGAATATGTTCTCGATTTGTTTTTATCAAAGAAGGAGGAACTGACTGAAAATTTGAAAGTGGAAGGCATTTTGAGAGAAAGCAACCATAGAATCATAGAGTTCATGATTTGAGGGGATGGTAAAGGGCACAGCAGCAAAATAGAGGAAATGTATTTCAGGAAGGCAGATTTTGGTACACTCAAAGAGCTGGTAGGCAAGGTCCCAAGAGAAGCAAGACTAATAAGAGAAACAAAAAAGAGTTGGCAGTTTTTCAAAGGAACATTATTGAGGGCCCAAAACACTGACCTTAACCCTAGGCCTCAGTTGTAGTATTGTGATCAGTTTTGGGCACTTCATTTCAAGAAAGAGGAGGAGAAATGGGAGAGGGTCCAGAAAAGAGCAACAAGAATCATCAAAGATCTAGAGAACATGACCTATGAAGGAAGGCTGAAAGAATTATTGTTTAGTTTGGAAAAGAGAAGATTGAGGAGGGACATGACAGCGGTTTTCAGGTATCTAAAAGGGTGTCATAAGGCAGAGGGAGAAAACTTGTTCTTCTTGGCCTCTGAGGATAGCACAAGAAGCAGTGGGCTTAAACTGCAGCAAGGGAAGTTTAGGTTGGACATTAGGAAAAAGTTCCTAACTGTCAGGGTAGCCAAACACTGGAATAAATTGCCTAGTGAGGTTACGGAATCTCCACCTCTGGAAATATTTAAGAACGGGTCAGATAAATATCTATCAGGGATGGTCTAGACAGTAGATGCTCCTGCTGTGAGGGCCGGGGGCTGGACTCGATGACCTCTTGAGGTCCCTTCCAGTCCTAGGATTCTATAAGTGTATGAGTCTATGAAAAGGAAGCTATTCCACTATGTAGGAAAGATAGAAAATATGGCAAAGGACTAAGACAAATTATGAAGGATGGATATAAGCAAACAACACAGGTATGTATGCAGGGTCAAAGGCATAAAATGACTTCAAACTAACTAGAGACATAAAGGGTAACAAGAAGACATTCTATAAATACCTCAGCCCTCTCTCACCATAGCACTTTGGGGCCAGGTGAGAGGTGTCTCTCCATGGTCACTGCAGCACCAGCAGGCACAATCAGGGGTGCGGCACATGTTCCCTATTTGAGGCAGGGCCAGGTGAGGATGTGTGTGGCTCAGAGAAGGGGTACCTGTTCCCCAGCAGTGGCAGCTCTGGGTTTGGGGCTGTGGCCAGGGAAGAGGAATGACCCTCCTACACAGAGCTGCCACTGCCAGAGGAGAGGCACCACTACTCTGCCATCCCATCCTCCACAGGCCCCAGCACAGAGCTGCTGCTTTTTCAGTTTTGTTCAGAAATTCTTTTTGTGGCTCTGCCCAGGTAATGGCAGTTTCTGGGAAACAATCTTACCAAGAGTGAGCAAGGAACAATCCATGTCTAAAACTGATGTCAGATGTGAGATGGCCCTGTCTTGATGAATGTTGTAAAATAAATAGAGTGTGATGAGGCACACCAGCCCTGCACTAGTACTGAGAATGTTAATCCCACCCTCTGGGATGAGGGGGCCACAACCCCCACAGTCCTCCTGGATGTGCTCAAATTGGGGACCAGACATAAAAGGCAGTGACCCAGCTCAATCAGGATAGACAGCCTTAAAGGAAGGGCATGTATCAAAAGCTCCTTCAGAAGAACTCCTGATACTTTGGCCAGGAAGTCCTGCTTGCACATGAAGCCCAGAGATCAGGGAGACCAAGATGGTCTGATTTGCGGAGGAGCCAAGCAACCACAGCAACCCACAAATGGCAGTCCCAGAACAAAGGGTAGAAAGAAATCTAGAAAGGACAAGGGAGTGGTATCTCCCATTGGACAGAGTTAGCGTGTTGCAGTCAGATTCCCTGCTGACCTGGTGGTGGGCTACACCTCCATCATTAGGTACCTGGGGTGGGGACCTATGGGGGCAAAAGGCCACTGTGGTTGATTCTGGTTATTGGGCCATACTGTCCTGAGGTGAGGGCCACTCTAACTGACTCAGACAGACCATAGAAACAAACTTTGGTTGTTGGTCTATGTTGTCTTGGATGAGAAAGTGGGACCACAGGGAGCAAAACTACCCCTTCCCCACTCCAGGTGGGAATGGGATGCAGATGCCCCACGACACAAGACCATTCAACATTGTTTGAAAGAAATGATGGACAAGCACAATCATAGAAGAAAATGTCCTGAGTGAAAACTGAATTTGAGTATCTTATGTAATATGATTCAAGAAATGTTTGACAAAACTAGCATGTCACTTCAAAAGGTAGGTCTGGATCTTCTTGCTGCTGTTAATTCGTGGTCTTCTTTGCAGATATTTGTTAAGCTTAATGTTTCAGTTTCATGATTTTGAAGAGCAAGCAAAAAAAATGGAAAGTGGTGTTGATGAGTCCTACCATAAAATGTGTAGCTGTATTGGAAAGCAAAAATTTCTTGAGGCCAAAAGTAACAATACTTATTTTTTCAGTGTGTAAATGCAAAGGGTTGGGACACAATTTTAGCTGCATCTCTCATCACTACTGGAATCCTCCAAAGAGTATTATTACTAATTTCCAAGAAAAGTAAAAAAAAAAGATTTCTTTCATATTGTATTGTACATGAAGTACATGCAATTGTTCATTATGATAGGAATAGTTGATTATTCATATAAATAAAATAATTTTAAGATTTTTAATAAGATTCAGAATTAGGCTTTGTTTACACACTAGCTATGTACCTAATGGCAAGTGTCTAGTTAGAGGCATGGAGATTATTACTTGTAACATATTGTTATAGTAATATGCTTTAAAGACAGCCCATGTTTCATTGCAAAATTTGACTTGTTAAACCATCTTTTGTTTATCAATTTTGTATGATTGTGAAAACCATCAGAATTTGACAAGTTAGAATAAGAGTGAATGTTTTATAGACAATTATGAAATGAAGTTATATGATGGATGACCTGAAGTTGCAAGTGGAATAAAACAGGGCAACCTTCAGTAGGGTGCAGAAATTAAAATATTGGAGGGCCACACGTGTTCTCAGGCCTCCAAGTACTTACATTTAAACAGGGTAGTAGGGGAGGGGAACTGGGACCCTCCATCCAGTAGCAGTGAAATTAGAAAATGGGGAAAAGGTACAGCTAGATGCAGTTGAAGCACCTGGCCTTGGTAATGTCTTAGGAATTGATGTATTGGCAGGAAGATAACAGACTCTAAATGGACAAACTTGGGCTTTTGAAAAAGCTATTGCCAGTGTCACTGCTGTGCCCCCACTGAATCAAGTGGCGATATCAAGGAAAAGGAAATAATAATATTATAGTGAAATACATATATCTCATAGACCTGGAAAGAACCTTGAGAGATCATCAAGTCCCATCTCCTACACTTACAGGAGGACCATGCAACATCCCTGACAGATATTTTTTTCCTTAATCTATTTGCCCCAGATCCTTAAATCACCTGTTTAAGGCTGAACTCACAACACTGGTTTTATTAGATCAATGCACAAACCACTGAGTGAACCATCTATCCCACTTCGGCACAGGCTAGAACCCATGATTGCTAATACCTAAACCACTACCTTACCCACTGAACCATGACCCACCCAGGCAGCATGTTTGGACATGTAAAAAGAAGCCTTCCCTTTGTCCCTCTTTCCAAACAAACTCTTCAGTTAAAACAATATAAACTGGCCTCAGATACTAAGAGAGGAATCCAGGCCATTCTTCATGAGCTGGAAATGGAATGGGTAATCATAAGGCAATTGGCAGAGTGTAATAGTCCTATCTGGCCAGTGTGTAAGCCTGATCATACCCGGAGATTAACAGTTGAATTTAGAGGTCTTACTGAGCTGCTGCAGACCTTTAATGCTGCTGCCCTCCAAATTAAGGAAATCTTTGGCATTATAGAATGTGCAAATTTCCAGGAGATGGCAGTGTTGGATGTAGCAAATTTATTCTTTGCCATTCCATTGCACAATAAATCATGGGGACAGTTTGGAATCCACTGGGGAGGAGTGTAGTATTTGTTCACCTGGATACCCGAAGTGGTGGGTGCACAGCCCCACTGTATGCCAGGTCATTATAACAGAGGGACTGATGGGTTTCATGGACCCTGAAGAGGTTACCATGTGGCATTATGTTGATGACATTCTGACCAGAGGAGATAGCCCTGACAAAGTTCATGCAGTGGGCCAGGCCATTTTGCAACATCTTAAGCAGTGTGGTTTAAGTTTAAAGCTAGCAAGATTCAGGGGCCTACACAGGAGGTTAACTTCTTGGGTGTCTTGTTGATAAGTGAAAAGTGGGTGATTCCAAATGCAGTAGTATATAAAATATTAAGATGGAATGCACCCACCACCACATCCCAAATGCAGACCACAGTACCAGAGCCTTGCAACAGGTGATAAAGAAAAATAATAAGTGTTTGTGGGAAGCTAGACCAACAGGAAGCCTTTCAAAGCCTGAAACAGGCAATTGCCAAACAAATTGCTTTGGGATCCTGGAGGGATCAAGCTAATAGAATGTGTAGTTAAACCAAGGCTGGACCCTATTTAAAGCCTCTGGCAGAAGATCACAGGAGAATCTCAAGGAATCACTGTGGGTTTCTGAAACAGAGTGTGGAAGGGAAGTGAGGAAAACTATATACCTCTGGAAAAGCAGGTTCTGGTGGCTTCTCAAGCTATGGCATATGCTGTGCCAAGCCAGACTTTTAAAGACAAGTACAAGAATGTATGTATTATTTGCTGTTGATATCAAGGTAGGGAGAGAGAAGGGGAGGAAACAGGAACCTGGAAGATCAAAGTCTAGCTCTCATTTCACACAACAACCATGTTTAGTCCTAAGAAGCACAGCAAGCCCTTCCCAATTTCCCCTGAAGTTACCTGCAGTGTGAGAGTTTCCCATAGTGCACTGCTCCCTGCATCAATGTAAACCCTACTAGCAAGGGCACACTTCACTGACTTAATTACGTTTGTCACATGTTGATTTGCATTAAGTTGATTTAACTTTGTAGTGTAGACATGCCCTAATAAACAAGTTACCTACAAAGCAACAGGAGAAAGTGTATGTACGCACATGTACATGCATGTGAGTGGGTGTATATGTGTAGGCATGTACATGCATAGGCAATGGCACATAAGGGAAAATAATCTTCCTAAGTCTTTCACACTCACAGACTGTTTTCTGACAACTGAAAATCCTCAAGACAAAAGGACCATCTCAGCTTCTCCATCTCAGGAACAATCTACAACACAAAATACCCCTCCTGATAGGTCTCTCCCAGTGCAGGTTATTGCTGATCCTTGTTCATCCTTCCTAAACCTGCTAGACTCAGCGCCTTCTGCTCACTCTCTCACTCTCAGAAGAATACCAAGTCCTTGACTATTCCCTTGCAAGAAGTTCAGATATGTTGTGGAGGGACCAGCAATGAGGAGGAAGGAAAAGGAGAACAAAGGAACAAAAAACCAATAAACCCCTCCTCAAATCCTACAACCAGGCCTGCTCCCCCTGCTGGTACCATTTAATGCTGCTGTTTCCTGGTGTAGAGAGAATGTGTTCAAAGGAGCACATATGTCCTTGGATGAGTCATGGCTCAGGGAAAGCAAGAGCCAGAATGGAGCAGTGATGTAGTATTACCCACCAACTCTCAAGTCCTGGTGAAATCCAGTGACCCCATTGCGCTATAGAATTCTTGGCATTTATAGTACAGTAGAGTTTTTAGAGAAAATATAAATGTATTTTTACTTACTGAGGCATTGAGGCATGGGATCCCAGCCATCTTTAGTACATCTGACATTTCTATCCCAGTTTTTAGACAGATAACCATGGTGACATGTGTATCGAATTGACTGCCCTATCTGTGATGGAAAATATTGTTCTCTGTAGTATTCATAATGGGATTGCAATTCTCCATTTTCTATATTTGGGTAGTCACAGGGTCTCACTTTTAAAACAAGAGTTTAAAATAAAATATAATATTATTGCAAAGTACATGTAAGAAAAATCCAGTTTGCTTAGTTCTGAATATTCACATTCTAGTTCTCTTCTCAGCTTCCATACTTTATTATTTGAACGTTACCCTAAGTGAAGTGATGTTTTCAGGACATGTACTGTCTGATGATCGGGCTCATGTTATCTCTGACACCAGTAAACTTTTCCTACCAAGCAAGATCTCACACTTTCAGAAATTGTTAATGAGGGAAGAAAAAGATGGTTCATAACTAGGGCTATGGTGTGTGTGATGACTCAGAATCCAATTATGACCTGTAGGTTTTGTTTTACCATTCATATAGCATACTGACCTTCTTCCAGGCATCCTACCACTTGGATAACTAATATACACAGCTACAAATCTTGCCTGTAGAAGGCTGAGTCTAGCACATTTTGTCAAACAAATCATGATGTATATGTTGGCTGTATAATTGGATGCTGTTGGCTGTATAACTGGCTGCTTTACCAACTTACAACATATCATCTTATTTTCAAAGGAGTTTTATCCAATTCCACCAAGGTAAGATGTGCAAATATGTCTATTTCATTTCTGTTTACATTGTCAGTTCTAATAATCTTTGTATAATTGTTGAAAGTTTAAAAATGTGTTAAATTAAAACCAACTTACAGGTACAGCGTGGAGAAGGTAACCATCCATTCTGTGTGCATTGTGCTGTGTTCCTCCTATCGTTTGTAATAAAGTAAAACCCTCGATTACAGGTTATGGTGATAACATCCTGGTCTCTGAACAATTTCTCCTGAGGGATGTAATTTCCATTAGTCACTGATGGAGGATCACATGTAATTTCTAAAAAGAAACAAATGAGGTTAAGAACTGGAGAAAGGACATTAGGATCAGAGGGGTAGCCATGTTAGTCTGTAGCTTCACAACAAACAAACAAAGAAAAACACGCAGTGATGTAGCACCTTACAGACTAACAATTACCTACTAAATAAAAGTGTTAGTCTTTAAGATGTAATAGGACTGGGGTTTTTGTTTTTGTTTTCGTTTTTTGGGTTTTTTTAAGAACATTAGGCTGTAAATCTCTTCTTTTAAGATTGTCTCTCTGTTTACTTGCTTTACTACCTTTGTCATATCTGAATGTCCTCTGCCTGCATAAAATTGACACAGTGATATTTCCATAGACTGCAAATCTAAACTCTTTTCCAATCTGCAGTGATGCGAGTCTTTGCTTGGGATAGCTTGTTTTATTTTGAGGCTCAGAATGGGGAAGTTGTTATTACAATTGTAATTCTGACTATTGTACAAAAACTTCACCTAAAAATGAAGCCTTGCAGTGAAACCTGAAGTTGATAGCACTGGGTTTGTCTAATCATTTCCACATGGTGCTCGTGTTGGATGGAACGAGTCCAGAGAGTCGGGAGGTGTTACACAAACATGGCTTAGAATTTGAGTGAAGAATCCTTGTACTGCTTATTCCCATAGCAAACAAATCATTAAAATCATGTTAATTTTTTAAAGACACAGAAAAAACGAAACACAGTTCAAGCATTTGAAATGTAAAGTATCAAGACTTTTATTTTAAACAACATGCCTTATGCCCTCCCCTTAACACTGGAGTGGTTTTATAAGAATGGCCCTGTGACAATTTTTAGACAGAACCAAAGATGTTGGTCATTATTCTTTGTGGGGGAAAAAGAAGTTAGTTCAGATGGACTGGAGCAACAACTGTTAATTTCTGATCTTGTTTCAAGATGATACATGATAAAACACACACACAAGCCATGTCTACACGTGCACGCTACTTCGAAGTAGCGGCACTAACTTCGAAATAGCACCCGTCACGGCTACAAGCGTCGGGTGCTATTTCGAAGTTAACTTCGACGTTAGGTGGCGAGACGTCGAAGTCACTAACCCCATGAGGGGATAGGAATAGCGCCCTACTTCGACGTTCAACATCGAAGTAGGGACCGTGTAGTCGTTGCACATCCCGCAACGTCGAAATTGCGGGGTCCTCCATGGCGGCCATCAGCTGAGGAGTTGAGAGACACTCTCTCCAGCCCCTCAGCTCAATGGTGGCCACATGGAGCGGCCCCTTAAAGGTCCCCTCCCCCTCCCTTCCTGTGCAGGAAGCTGAGGGAACGTGCAGGCGGCAGCCCAGACATGCGGCCAGCCTGCACGTCCCTCAGCCATCCAAACCAGCCACCCCACCTGCGATGGCTGCCCGGCAGCCCCCCCAGCGCCCCCCGGGGACCCCCCCAAGGGGAGCCAGGGCAGCCAGCCCAGCCAGGTGGGCAGCCAGGCTGGCAAGCGGCAGTGGGGCCCCTCCTGGATGGAGGCCGAGCTGCGGGACCTGCTGGGGCTCTGGAGCGAGGAAGAGGTGCTCCAGGTAATGGGGAGCAAGAGGCGGAACATGGATGCTTTCGCTCAGCTGGCCGACGGCCTGGCTGCCCGGGGTCACCCTGCCCGCACTCCTGGCCACGTCAGGAGTAAGGTGAAGGAGCTGTGGCAGGGTTACTCCCGGGCCCGGGATGCGGCCAGCCGATCTGGGGCCATCCCTGTCACTTGCCCCTTTTACAGGGAGCTCAGGGACATCCTGGGCCCCCGGCACACCTCCTCCCCTCCGGCCACCCTTGATACTTCGGCCGACAAGCCCCAGCAGGCCCTGCAGCCGGAGTCCGCCCCGGATGTAAGCCCCGCACCCCGGGGGCCCCCCCCCGGAGCCCACCCCCGGGACATCGCGGCAGGAGGCGGGGGGGGGGGGGGGGGCTCCTCCTCCGCAGAATCCGGGCTGCAGATCCTCCTTCTGCCCTCCCGGAGCAGCAGCCGGGCCTCCGCCCCCCGGGGATCTCCGGACTGTGGGAGTGGACCGACAGGTATGTACCCCCCTCTGGTGTACACCCCTGGGATTGAGGGGCGGGGGGTAAGAGATATGTGTCCAGGGCCCCCCACATGCTCACATGGCCATGGCCCCAAGGACAGCAGGGCCATGTCCCTCACAGCAGTGCATCAGCCCCTGCCCCCCTCCACCCCACACGACAGTGCCATGCCCCATCCCGGGGGCAGGGGGGAGCGGAACCTCGAGGGGCCCCTGGGAGGAGGGGGTGGGACACCCCGCAGCAGCAGCAGCAGCAACAGCAGCAGCAGCAGCAGCATGTGATGGAGTGGTGGGAGTGCAAAAGGGAGACTCAGGCTAGATATGAGCAACAAGAGCCGAATAGCTCCCAGGGGCAAAGGAGGATCGTGGGGCTACAGCTGGCAGGTGACACCTCTGCCCTGAACAAAGAGGAGGGAGGAGCCGAGCTGGCTTGGAATTGGTGGGGGAGGGCGGGGGCCACAGGTAGAGGCTAGGGGAAGGGAGAGCTGGAAGGCAGCCAGCCTGAGGAGGGGGAAAGCTGCATCCCAGAGGGGCACCCCTTGGGGTCTTCTCCCCAGGACGGGTTGGAAGGACTGTCTCTTCTGACAGCTGGTGCTGTCACTCCTGGGAGAAACTGGGCATCTGTGGCCTAAGAAACCTCTCCTGCTCTCAGACCCTGCGGGGTGAAGTGAGAGTCGCTCCCACCAGGGGACGGGGTGCAGTGCAGGGGGACCCCTGAACCCCATCCATCACAGCAGCATCTCCCGGGGACAGGGATGGGGAACCTGCAGCACAGGGCTGGGAGGACAAAGGCCATGGCTTGCGGCCGACACTAACACCTGTCTCCATTCTTCTTCCCCCCCTCCTCTCCTGTGTCCCGCACCTGCACCATCAGAAGGACCGGAAGAGAGCGCCGGCAAGGCATCAGTGGTCCCGGAGAGCCCTCTGGGGCCATCGCTCCAGGCAAGCCCCTCAGCCAAGGACCGACCGGCCCCACGGCGGGCTAGACGGCGGACCCCGCGCCACCACCAGCCGACGGCGACGGACCCCCAGCTGCTGGCCATCCACCGTTGGCAGCTGGAGGTCGCGGAGCAGCACCTGCAGCTGCAGAAGCGGGCACTGGCCTGGCGCCAAGAGGCATGGGGGCCTACATGGAGACTTTCAACCGCCTGGTGGACTACCTGGCCCCCCATGCCACGCCGGCCGCCGCAGCGCCCGACGTGCCTGCTCCACCCGCCGCACCACCAGCTGCCCCACCCGTCGCCGTCCTGTCCGCCGTCGCCCCGCCACCCACCGCCGAGGGCTGGAGCGCCTAGGGACCCCTGGAGCCAGCTGAGACTCGCTGGGCATATCTTCCGGTCCGGCCTGCTCCCAGCCAGCCCTGGACAGGGCTGCAGCCGCGGCGGGGCTCCCGGCCACCCACGCCCAGTGCCGGACTTTAGGGGCGAGGGGCCCAGGACGTGGCCCCCCCCCTTGTATATAGTTTGAACTTATTATTTTGTGCCCCCCGTTTGCCCCGTCCCCCCCATGTAAATAGTTCTCCCCTTTATCCGCCCTGGTTTTCTTTTTATTACTGAGCACACTTTTTTCTTACTATTGTTTTATTTGTACATATTACTTTGGTTCCACAAGTTGTATATAGTTTGTTCTTGTTTTATATATTTATAGTTAAAAAAAAAAGTTCTCAAAGAAAAAGCAGTTTAAGTTCAGCCACAAGTGCGTGCTGTCATTTGTCCAGGAAAAGTGGGAGGGGGGTGCGGTTGGGTGCTCCATGGTGTGGGCGTTGGGGCAGGAGTGTGGTGGAGGAAGGGGTGGGCAGTGGGGGGCCTGGCAGAGTTCACCCCACGGCCTCATCATCGAAGTGGGCCCTCAGGGCCACCCGGACCCGGGTCCCTTTGGGGTCCACCTGCCGACTGGGGGCAGCGGGTGGCTGCACGTCGGCCCTGCCGGCCTCCACAGCCCAGCCCTGGAAAAAGGCCTCCCCCTTGCTCTCCACCAAATTGTGCAGGGCGCAGCAGGCACCCACAATCAGGGGGATGTTGTTGGGGCCCGCATCCAGGCGGGTCAGGAGACATCTCCAGCGTCCTTTCAGGCGGCCAAATGAGCGCTCCACCACCTGGCGCGCGTGGTTCAGGTGCTGGGTGAAGCGCTCCTGGCTAGCGGAGAGATGGCCCGTGTACGGGTGCATGAGCCAGGGCCGGAGGGGGTATGCCGCATCTGCAATGACAGAGGGGCATGGTGGTGTCCCAAACAGGGATCTCCCGCTGGGGGATGTAGGTCCCCGCCTCCAGCCAGCGGCACAGGCCCGAGTTCCGGAAAACCCGGGTGTCGTGGTTGCTGCCAGGCCAGCCCACATAAATGTCCTGGAAACGTCCCCGGCTGTCCACCAAGGCCTGGAGGACCACAGAATGGTAGCCCTTGTGATTCAGGTATCGTCCTCCACTGTGATGTGGGGCGTGGATGGGGATGTGAGTCCCATCCAGATCCCCGAAGCGGTTGGGGAAGCCCAGGGTGGCAAAGGCCGCGATGGTGGCATCTGGGTCCCCCAGCCTCACGAGCCTGTGCAGGAGCATGGCGTTGATGGCACACACAACCTGCAGGGAAAGCACATGGGACAGCACCAATGAGGGTTGAGTAGGGTGTGCATGGCCCTGCCCTGCCCTCCCCTCCTCTGCCCTGGCCTGCTCTGCCCTCCTCTGCCCTGCCCTGCCCTCCTCTGCCCGGGCCCCCCTCCCCTGCCCTGCCCTCCCGCCATGGGTTCTCTTACCTCCATGAGGACAGCCCCAACGGTGGCCTTGCCGACACCAAACTGCTGTCCCACGGATCTGTAGCTGTCGGGAGTGGCCAGCTTCCAGACAGCGATGCTGACCCGTTTCTCCACAGGGAGGGCACGCCACATGGCAGTTTCCTGGTGCCTGAGTGCGGGGTTGAGCCACTGGCACAGCTCCATAAATGTCTGCCGGCTCATCCTGAAGTTCCTGAGCCAGCGGTCGTCGTCCCACTCCCCAGGCACCAGCCGCTCCCACCAGTCGGTGCTGGTGGGGTAGCTCCACAGCCGCCGGCGTGTGAGGCGGGGGTGGGGGCGGGGTGCTGCAGAGTTGGGGGTTGAGCCCTGCTGCCCTTGGGGCAGCTCCTCCTCCGGTGTAGCAAGGAGGTGCTCAGCTGCCTCCCGCATGGCATGGAGCAGGGCAAACCCTGCTCCTGCCGGGAGGGCTGGGTGGACCTCTGGCTGCTGCTGCTGCTGCTGCTGCTGGGAGTCCATGACTGCGTCGCCCGGGGTCTGTGTGCCTATGGCTCCTCAGACCGCGTGCTGTGCAGGCTGAGTGTGTCTGGGAGGGGCCCTTTAAGGGAGCGGCTAGCTGTTGCCCCGGAAGCACTAGTCCGCCCTGTGACCCTGTTTGCAGCTGTGCCTGGCATCCCTATTTCGATGTGTGCTACTTTGGCGTGTAGACGTTCCCTCGCTGCGCCTATTTCGATGTTGGGCTGCGCAACGTCGAAGTTGAACATCAGTGTTGCCAGCCCTGGAGGACGTGTAGACGTTATTCATCGAAATAGCCTATTTCGATGTCGCTACATCGAAATAAGCTATTTCGTTGTAGGCTTCACGTGTAGACGTAGCCACAATGTGAGAGAAAGGAATAGCAAAAGTAGATAATTACACTTCTGTCTCTAGTGAGGATTCAGACTTGCAACTTCACTCCTGGAGAAATACAAACAAAGCAAACTCCTTTACCTGGCATTTAGAAACCTGGTAAATGTGCACCTGGATCACATTATTTAGGGCATTGTCTTTAGCTGTCTTTTTTGGTCACAAGATCACAGCAGTATTACAAATTGTGTCTGGCTAGGCCAGGATTTTACAAAGCAGAGGGCAAAAAGAGAGACTGATAGAAAAGATAAGGTGGGAATGGAAAATGACGAGAGATGGGAGGACAGCAAAAATCAAAGTTGCACATCTCAGCTGGGTCTACACTGGAAAGTGTTGTCAACAGAAGGTCCTGTAGCCACGTCTGTAGACAGAGAGAGACTTCCCGGTTGCTGGGCAGCAATCTTTGCAGAGCTGCCATTCTGCTTTCTGGCACCAGAGGGCAGTGCAGTCTGCATGCAAGTTTGGTGTAGCTGCAATCTGTGACAGAGGTTCAGTCGAGATTTCCCTGACAGTAACTTCTGTCGACAGATGCTTCTCTTGTGGACATAGCCCTCGGATGATATTCCCATTTTTGCTGGAGACAGCAAAGGATATAGTGTCTTGTGGGTCTGTTTCTCTGTCCCACTCTTGTCTGGACATCTTTCGGGATCAAAATGAAACTCTAGTAGTGTCATAGTATCCAAGGAGATGAAAGGTGCAACGCTGATGCTGAAATCCTTCTCTGTCCAGTCCCCCAGTCTCCCACCCTACCAACCAACTCTCCCTGAAAACCACCTCCCATAGAGCCAGTTAAGTATCCATGGAGGTTTTTAAGGAAGCTGTCACAAGCTGTTCATTCAATTACTTTATGTTCTGCACTGCCTAGTCCATTTGCATGTTCTCTTATTTACAACATACACACAATCAGTTTCTTTCCCCCTTATGTTTCTTAAATTTTTATATTCCAAGCATGGCAGAACAAAGTACAAGAATGTCAGAAGACTTCTTCTGCCCAACCTTCTCTACCATGCCTAGCTCACTCTCCAAGCTCTCCGCTTGCTTCCTTGACCTGCCAATTATATTTCTTACCCTTACTGAGCTAATTAGCCCAACCATTGCACCCAGTGTCAAGAACCTCCACCATAATAGGCAAATTGGTTCCAATTAATCTTCTGTGTTATGCTCATGTACTCTTTTCTTCAGATTGCTAGGCAACGCATAAATGGAGATGCAAATTCTAATGTAATTGGGACCTTATTGATTAATGGCATTGTGATTTTGAACAAAGTCTTGAACTTTCACTCGAAATATTTTGCCAGCCATGGAAAGGCACAGGGTATAGACGTCACACGCTTTCGATGCACTTACAAGAGGAAAGGCAGGCAGCCATATTCTGCTTTCGCTAGAGCCTTTGCATTGTTTTTATATTCAGTTTTATATTCAATAAATTACAATGATGCTGTATAGAGAATATCACACATGGATCACTGTGAGCAGGTGCCAATGTGGGAGGAAAGGGTATGGAGGATTTTTTTGTGTTATTAAGGCTGTCAGATAATTTACACTCTGCAATAACTTAAATAGGACAATGAACTACATATCACTTTATAGATCAATTAATTTATAGAAACTGAATGAAATAGAAGTTACAGCACTCATTTTGGAGACAATTCAAAGAATCATAGAATAATAAAACTGGAAGGAACCTCAAGGAACCTCAAGGAACTGGAAGGAGCAGTCCCCTGCTCAAGGGAGGACCTGGCACTGTTTAGACTATGCTTGGTAGATATTTGTCTAACTGGCTTTTAAAAATCTCCAGCATTTCAGATTCCACAGCCTCCCTAGGCAATTTATTCCAGTGCTTGGCCACCCTGAAGCTGAGGAAGATTTTCTAATGTCCAACCTACACCTCCCTTGTTGAAGTTTAAATAAGTTTAAAGTTTAATTCTTGTCTTATCACAGGTTAAGGAGAATATTTTTTCTTGTTCACCCTTGTAACAACCTTTTAGTCACTATGGCAAGGGCCCCTCCTAGCCAGGCTATTGTTCAGTTCAGTCTTTCCAGTCTCTCGCCTCTTTTCTCCCACGGGCTAGGGCTTGCAATCTGCTCCAGGGACTCCCTGCTCTGCTGTCCTGACCTGAAGCTGGTCTGCCTTGCTCTCAATTTTTGCTGTCTCTCCTACACCTCCCTTCCACTGTCTCCTCAACCTGTATTGAAACTGTGGAGGGGTTTTAAAGGCCTTCATTAAGCCAGCAGTCGAGTCAGCTGGCTCCAGGCTGCCTGAGCCAGCTCCGTCCCAGCTGCTACTGATTGCCTAGCACTTGAAAACTCTGTTCATGTACCCACTCAGCGTTCTCTTTTCTATACAAAACAAACCCAATCTTTTCAGTCTTCCCTCAGAGGCCATGTTTTACAGCTCCTTAATACTTTTTGCTGCTCTTCTGTGGATTTTGACAATTTGTGCATGTTTTGCAAAATGTGGCACCCCAAACTGGACACAATACTCCAGTTGAGGCCTAATAAGGACGTTATCAGGTTGTTGTTGTTGTTTTTTTTAAATATCTGGGACTCCATACAGGACTTCTCAGGCTGGCTGATGTATCCCCCTGTACACTATGGCTACGTCTACACTAGCACAAATCTTTGAAATGGCCATGCAAATACCCATTTTGAAGATTACTAATGAGGTGCTGAAATGCAAATTCAGTGTCTCATAAGCATGCCGCTGGCCGTGTCTCTTCAAAATTGCCACTTTTCACTGCTGCATGGCTCATCTAGACAGATGTCTTTTTTGAAAGGACCCTGCCAACTTCGAAATCCCCTTATACCTATCTGCTGATTCCTGTGTTCTGGAAGGGATCAGGAAATCTCTGTGTGCATGCCTAAGACTGAGAGATCAGCTATCAGAGATTGCTGTTTGTTTTTATCTCTTCTTAAGCTCTCTCATGGTAAAAGAGCTTGGGGTACCCCTCTGGAATAAGTTCCCAAGCGCTTTCTTCCTGGGTTCAGGAAGGAGGTTTTCTTACTTGGAAGGTGGCATCTTCCTTCCAAGTCCAGGGAACCTGTAATCTTGGGAAGCTTTTAGGCAGAAGCCTATAGAGATGCAAGGTATTTTAAGGTCTCCTGCACACACCCCACCTTCTGCACTTGAAGTGGGGAACTGCCTTGATATTGAGTATCACTTACATGGTAAGTAGTCACATGAGCAGGGCTTGCAGGACCAGACTCACATTTACAATGGATTTCAAATACTGAATATTTTTAGTAGTTGCTCATAGCTATTTTACAATAGGCAGTCCACACCTCTCAAAAGTTTTGTCTACAAAGCCTTGACAACAGATGATGAAATGTGGGTGAAAAAATATGACTGTTACTCTTCCCCATTCCTATTCCTAATTTCTGATGTCCTAGTGTCATGGATTTTCAGACCTGAAAAGACCTTTAGATCATGTAGTTTGACTTCCATTGTACCATAAACCATTGAATTTGACCAGCCACTCATGTTTTAAGCCCAATAATTTGTATTTGACCAGAACCAATCTTAAGAAAAGGACATCCAGATCTTCATTTGAAGACATCAGGACATGAAGAATTCACTAATTCTCTTCATACTTGATTCAAAGGTTAAAAAGTTGTGCCTTATTTCTACTTGGAATTTGCCTGGAGCTGTTTTCAGCTATTGGTTCTTCCTTTGCCATTCTCTGCTACATTGAAGTGTCCATCAGTATACCCTACTCATTAATGTATTATAATTCAATCAAGTTACGCTGCGCTCTTCTTTTTGATAAGGAGCTCAGTCTTGTTAACTTAAATCTCTCACTGTGTGACATTTATCCAGATGAGAAATAATTGTGCCTCTTTTCTGCTGCATCTCCATTTTTGAGCTTCCTTTCTAAAATGTGGGCATGCAAACTTGATCCAATAATCCCAGTACTGGTTTCACAAATGCTTTACGTATAGGTAAAAAATACCTCTCTGCATCAACTCACTACTCCCATATTTGTATTTTACACAAGAATTGTATTAGCCCTTTTTGCCATATCATCAGAGTTTGTTTTATAATCTCTAAATCCTTTTTAGAGACACTGCTTTCTAATATATAGTACATATCATTATGTGTTTGTATTACCTTGGAGTATTAGTTCTGGACCAGGACCATAGCTGACTAGAAAAATACAAGAAACAAACAACAAACAAGAAAAGATCAAAAGCAGACCTTTACAAAATGGTTTTGGATGCCATCCATTTTGGGTACATTCTGCTTCAGATCGTTCACCAAACGTATATCCTGTATTGCAAGTAAACTGCAATATTTCCTTCTCCTTGTAAATTTTCCTTGGAGTGATTAAGTTTCCATTACTGATCGTCGGTGCCTGGCATTTTATCTCTAAGGGCAAAAGAAACAAAATATATAAATAATTGTGATACCTGACTAAAAAAACACACATCAGGATATAGGTACAAAAATGTATTTTACATGGCTATTTTAAAATTATGTGGAAATAGTAAATCTGTGTTTCAACATACATTTTGAATCATGAGTCTCTGTAAAACATAAAGTTAGATCATGAATCATCCAAGACTTCATGAATTTTTCTTTGGATGTTGAAGACTTCTTTGGGTTAAATATACAGAGGACAAAGTCAGCCAAATGGCATGAAAGCAGCAGCACTCCAACAACAGCTTTAAACAACAAATGTATTTAATACCAGTCTTCCACTTCTGGATTACGAAAGAGAGTGAGATGCCAGAGCTGAAAAGTCTATTCACTCAACAGTGTGAAAAAAGCAACTAACATGCTTATCACCTGTCACACATCTCCTAAATAAAACCTTCATGATCAGTTAACATCCAAAAAAATATTCAGGACTCTGAAAACTCAGTGATTTCAATATTAAATGGCAATGTTGAGGTAAGAAATCCTTTCTGACGCAAGAATGCTTGATGCAAGTACACTAGTAAATCAAACCCATATTATCATATCTACTTACAAAACTAAGTAAGATTCAAATTATTGATGTTTCTGACCATATCACTTTGAATAAAGCATGACCCACCAGCATTGTCCCAGTTTTGACCTAGAAGTAAGATTTTGATATGATTTTGCTTTGTCTTAAGCAACATTGCAGGAGAAGTGAAAAAAGACAGCTTGATATTTTCAGTACTGAAGAATGCCATTTACTCCATTGCTGTAGAGCAGTGGTTCCCAAACTTTTCAGCATCATGCATCCTTGTTGATTTTTGAGAAACCCTCAGCCCCCCCACCTCTTCTTTAGCATCATCCAAACCAACTGTTAACAAAAAAATCAATTCATAACTTAGAATAAACACAAAAACATGATATAAAATGTCATCTAACATTCAAAATAAGCACAAATAGTTTTTCCTGGCCTTTGCAGGGGTTTGGTGCAGCCCCAGCTGGCCAGCTGCCTGAGTCCTGTGCCAATGGACAGAGCTGCCTGCGCCAGGCACCTGCCCGCCTGAAACCTGCGCTGCCAGATCTGTAGCCAGCCATCTGAGCCCCACGCTGGTGGGGCCAGCCTCCCACTCCGGCTGCCCGAGCAACCCACTCAAGCTCCATGCTGCCAGGGACAGCTGCCTTTCTGCCAGCCTGAGCCGCCTGAGCCCATTGCTGCTGGGGCCAGCAGCCAGCCTGCCAGACATCTGAGCCCTCAGCTACCTCTCTGATACTTGTCACTGTATATATTTTGCTAGTTCCATAACTTGCTTGTAGGATAATTAATTCATAAGAATTTGTAAGGGCCATTGTAAGAGCTTCAACAGTGCATGCAAATTATCCTGGTTAAACAGAAATGTCACTAAATTAAAATATAATTTTTTCTCACCTTGACATGTAGGTACTTCAGCATTCCAATCTCCATCAGCTGAGCAATGTATTTCCTTAGGTCCAGAAAGTTTGTAGTTTGCGTTACATTCAAACCGTATAACTTGGCCAACAGAAAATTCTTGGTCCATTCCATACACACCAGCTGCAACAATTTTTCCATTTTCTGGTTCTTGAACTGGTAAACACTTTCTGACTGTAAAAATATATCAATAATGAGTTGCCTACTCTGTAACTGTACCGTAAAACAAAATGATCATTATGAAAAATAAGGTGTACACTGTAGCAAAATAAGAAATCATTCTGGGATATTTTAGCAGGATTGTTGTAAGCAAAACAGAAGTAGTAATTCTTCTGCTCTATTCCACATTGATTAGATCTCAGATGGAGCATTGTGTCCATTTCTGGGAGATATATGTCAGGAAAGACATGGACAAATTGGAACAGTTCGGAGAAGAGAAACAAAAATGATGAAAGGTCTAGAGAGCATGATCTAGAAGAAAAGACTGAAATAAATGAGTTCATTTTGTCTGGAGAAATGAAGACAAAAGGGACATGATAATCATTTTTAATTGCATGAATGGTTATTGCAAGGATGAGGGTGGTACATTGTTCTCTTTGACCTCTGAGGGTATGACTAGAAGCAATGGTCTTAAATTACAAGGGAGGTTTAGGTTGCATATTGGGAAAATATTCCTGTCATTATAGTTAAGGATTGGAATAAATTTTCTAAGGAGATTGTGGCATCTTGATAATTGGAAATTTTTAACATCAGGTTAGACAAACGCATGTCAGGGATGATCTAGATAATATTTAGTCCTTCCTTGAGTTCAGGGGACTGGAGTGGATGACTTCTTGGGGTCTCTTTCAGCACTACACTTCTATAATAAATATTAAAATACAGAACAATTGAAAATATACTGTCAGTAAACTACATAGTAAGCACAAAATTCTGTTTTATGAGACAGAGAGAGACACTAGGGTATTGCCTCCATCTTTCTCCCAGTTTTCTCCAGTATAACTGTCATCTGCCATTTCTTTGATCTTGCAACCTATTTCAGGATTCCCCAAAAAAATTTATAAACAAAACATCATGCAGGATTAAGTATTCATTTTAACAGGCAATCATGTTTTTCCTTTACCCTGTGTCTACAGGTGCCCCTTCCTTTTGAAAGGGGCATGTTAATGAGCCTGTTTGAAAGATGCTAATGAGGCACTGCAATGAATATGCAGAGCCTCATTAACATAATGTCGGCCATGGTGATTCGAAAGTGCAGCTTTTCGAATCACACGCCACCCGTGGAGATGGGACCGTCCAAAAGGACCCCCCGAGTTTTCGAAAGCCCTTCTTATGATCACCAGATAGGAAGAGGGGCTTTCAAAAACTGGGTCGGGGGGTCCTTTCAGAAGGTCCTGTCTCCACGGGTGAGTGCGATTCAAAAAGCTGCACTTTCGAAACACCGCGGTCACTATTATGCTAATGAGGTGCTGCATATTCATTGCAGCGCCTCATCAGCATCTTTCGAACAGGCTCATTAACATGCCCCTTTCGAAAGGAAGGGGCACGTGTAGACCCTTAGTGAGAAACCCTTACAATTTCAGGCCTAAATACATATAAGTAATTCTGAATGGTCATAGTCACATTTGCATCATAATGAGAGTACTTTATTGTGGGCATATGCATTCAGGCTGGGTCTACATGGAGCCACTCTCCTGGCAGCTCCACGCTAATATGCAGCCTCACAATTGCAAATGGCTGCTCATTAGCATGGTCCTGTTGCTCATTAGCATAGCTGCGCAAGATCTCACTCTTGGCAGAGTGGGGTGCCAGCAGTAAAGAGGCCATGCAGACATGCCCTTGCTAGCAAAAAGCCCCTCTGTCACCAGGCCCTTGTGCCTGAAAAAAGACCCAGCCTAAATGCATATGCCCACAATAAAGTACTTTCATTATGATGTGTGTAGGGTGCGAGAAGAGTTTGTAATGGTCTCTGAGAGCAGGTCGAGCCCTCTGTGAACCCTCAGAGGAATCCTATACAGATGCATGCTGGCAATACTTCAAGGCTACCAAAACCAGGCTGTGCAAGGTGAAAAGCTGCAAAACAACTCCTCCTGCCCCACAACACCTGCAAAACAAGCCACGCCTGCCAAAACTCCAAGGCTACGCTGGCAGTAGGCCACTAGAGATAGTGATAAGGAATGCATAGGCAATTTTAGGCAATCTTATGTTAATGAGCTCAGCTTTATCAGCTAGTGTTAGGAGGCCTGTTACTGAGCCTCTCCCCGAGCGAAGCTCTGGCACATCGGGTCTTCCCCCACTGGTGACTGTGGCGTTTCCGGGTCTCCCGTGGCGGGTGTCACGCACTTTCAATAAACCAAGTATAGCACTCGCCTTCTGGGTGCAGCCTCGTCTCTGGGGAACCCGAGCCTGGTTGGCTACAATGTGAATGTGACTTTGACCATTCAGAATTACTTATATTTTTTAGGCCCAAAAAAAAAAAAAGATTCAGACATAAGGGCCTGGTGACAGAGGGGCTTTTTCCTGGCAGGGGCACGTGTACATGGCCTCTTTACTGCTGTCACCCCCTCTGCTGGGAGCAAGATGTTGCACAATTATGCTAATGAGCCATGGGGCTATGCTAATGAGCAGCCATTTGCAATTGCAAAGCTGTTCATTAGCATGGAACTGCTGGGAGAGCAGCTCCATGTAGACCCAGCCTTAATATATATCAGAACAGTTCCCCCCATTAGTAATAAGCTTTACAGAACAAAAGTAAGAAGATTTTCCAAGGCAGATTTTGACATCTTTGACCCCATTGAGTGAATAATACTGCTGAAATCAATGGGACTGCCTATAGACTAAGATAGAGCCCCTCAGCTGGACTGGGATCCTGAAGTTCCTGCACCACATACCACCATAATAATGGGAGCAGGTAAAATACCTTTTTTTTTGTGGATGGGATGAGTGGACCAAAAACAGATTGTGGAAATTTGCAGAAAAGCAGTAAATCTCTTGTCAGTTCATCAAGAGTATTTTAACTGGGAAAAGGCAATTTTTGAGCTTCCATTGCCAATATATTCATCTAATCTCTTGTAAGATTTGAGGGAATCAAAGATTTCTATGGGGGGTTGGACAGGATAAAATGCGGAAAAAAAAAACAAAAAAAAAACCCCACACCTACTCAGAAGCAGGTGGCAGTGGATACTGAGGGGCTGGACAGCAGCAGCAGACACAGGACTCTAGAGTAAGTTATTAATCAATATGGGCAAAGGTATTTCAATTTAATCCTAAATAGTTTTAGGTAGGCAAATATTAAATCAAAATCAGACTGGAAAGAAAATAAGTTTACCTTCACAGTGAGGGATATCATTGCTCCATCCATCCGCCTGACACTCACGGAAATTTCTTTGGCTGAGCATCTGATATCTTACCAAAAGAATTTTAACCAAAATGTGAAATTCTAAAATACAGCAACATTATATGTTAACAGATAATGTGATGCTATTATAGCTGAAACAAAATGAATAGTTTCCCATATTCCATATATGCAAACTAAACCCAAAACATCAGTTTGGGGAAGGAATCAGTAATGTCTCTAGTGGATTCCTTCCCTAATTTATTAAACTTCCTATTGCACACAGAGTAAAATAGTAAGTGTAGAATTGAAACTTCATTGAAAGCTTCTTTATTGCAGAGAGCTGCCAATATTAAACTTTGGCTGAGTACTGTGATTCAGTGTTCTCTCACGATAGGGAGAATATCAACTTCTAAGCCCATTTCACTGGTACCCTGAAGCGCAAAGGAGGCATAAACCTGATGAAAATGGCTGATTAAGCCAAGTTTCTGGGCTCTTTGCTTTGCCAGAACAGTGCAAAACAGCCAGATTGTAAGGGAATGTATCTTACAAGATTTTTGTTCCATTAACTACAACTCTTCTTAGAAAACCATAGTTAGTCATGCAGATGCATGATTAATATAGTTATGGAGTTCATCACAAAATAGTTATTTCAAAGAATTTTTCTGCGATTACTATAGAACAAGTATTATTGACTTTGGGCCTGTAAGTGCTGACCTCAGAAAATAAGGGCTCTCATATAAATCTCTGAGTCGCATAACAAGGCTACTTCAGTTCATTAGTTTCTGTGATTTGGATCTCCATATTAAACATAAGTCAGCTGCAGTCATTTTCAGCAAATTAGGTGTGGTCCTCAGGTGGACAAAATATGGCTGACTCTACTAGTACATGCAAAGGTATAAGATTAAAGAGCTGTGTTAGATATTCTTGTGGAAACCCACAGTGCTTTTAATTTAATGAACATTACCCTTCATCGCATTTGTACTCTACACGAGCGCCAAACACAAACTCAGATCCAGAAGTAAGTTGAAAGGAACCAAACTGAATATCACCAGGATGGCCACAGGGCTTGTCTGGAGGATAGGAAAAAAAATGAAAAACATGCTTTTGAACTGCTACAGTGCTGTCAAAACAATTACTTCTCATGTCTATTAGGAATTATATTTATTATGTGGGATGGGATCTTCAAAACCTTTCAAAATTAGCTTAATTCTTTTCGACTGTAGAAGTTTTACCATTGATTTCAGTGACACCTGAATGCGAAGCACTTTTGAGAACTCAGCTATAAAGCTGGCAGTGTAAATGCTGTGACTATCCACCTTTTCTACTTTCTGATTGACCAATAGCCAAGAAACTGACTATAAAATATTTGTTAATACTTTAAAAGCCTTGACTTTAAAAGAGGGTGGTTTGTCAGACTTTCAGATACATTTTGAAAAATTCTAGGCTGGGTCTACACGGCACGGCTTCCCCGGCAGGTCCATGCTAATCAGCAGCCTTGAAATTGCAAATGACTGCTCACTAGCATGGTCCCACGGCTCATTAGCATAGCCGTACGAGAGCTTGGTCTCAGCAGAGCAGGGTGCCAGAAGTAAAGAGGCCATGTGGACGTGTCTCTGTCAGCAAAAAGTCCCTCTGTTGCCAGCCCCTTATGCCTGAGACGACAGAGGGGCTTTTTGCCTGCAAGGGCATGTCCACATGGTCTCTTTTCTGCCAGCACCCCTATCTGCTGAGACTGAACTCTCGTGCAGCTATGCTAATGAGTGGCGGGACCATGCTAATGAGCAGCCATTTGCAATTTTGAGACTGCTCATTAGCATGGATCTGCCAGGAAAGCTGGGCTGTGTAGACCCAGCCCTAAGCTGCTAAAATACATATTACAAAGACAAGGTTTATTTACTTTTTAAAGCTCTCCCTTGCACACTATTTAAAGGATTCTTTCGAGAAGTTAAGCGACCTTTAGAAATGGTTGTATATGCATACTTGTAAAATAGGAAGGGAAAAATCATTATTCAGTCAATCAGATAAATTACATGTACAGTTTGTGACATTGATGGCATGTGGAAATTGAACTGTAATTTCTCATTAACCTTTTAACTGAAGGTTATGGTTAATTCCAGATAGTTGATGAAGTTTTTTGACACATGGTCATAAATTCCCCAATCAGAGAAGTAAAAAGTTTGAGTTACATGAAAAAAAATTTTCACGCAAAGCTACTTGGCTGAGAGATGGCACTCTGGTTCTGAAGAAGATATGCACACTCATACAATGACAGGGTTGAAGCCCAGGGGGCCTGTCAAACTGGAGCCCAAGGACTCCCTAAAATAGAAGAATATGTGGCACAGTAACTTCTTGGTGCCAGTTGACAGAGAGCATAAGTGCATGTAAGGATCACAGGAATTTGCCTGGGTCTGGTATCCACCTACTGGGGTGCACAAGAGTGCTGTGTAAGGTCTCTAATGAGAGCCTGTATCACAATGGTCATCATGGTCACTGCATGCATGTGTGGAGTGTTTAATATATATGTGTATATATGCAGAGAAAATTGTGTTATTATTGACTGTGAGTTGAAGCCAGTCACCAGAAGTTGAAAAACCAGTTTACTTCAGGCAGATGTTTATCTAGCAGTCAGTCAGTCAGTAGAGACCGTACTGTTCAAAATGGATGCTCACTTGCAATATGAGCCTAGTGATAATAATAGAATTGCGAAATCTGTGGGGTGGGAGTGAGGATTTAAAGCAGAAAATAAACCAGCTGGAAGGAATATAATTTCCAAATGAAGGTCATGAATTTTCAGACTACTACTGTTAAGTAGAGAGACTAACTTTAGGATGTAAAATGACAATGGGTTTGCTTCTTGAAAAAAAAGATCAGAGACAGATAAGTTGTTATATGTTGAAAGAAGAACTTTGGGTGACAAAGAATACTAGACAGGAGAGAATAATATTAGTTCAGTTAGAGCCTATTATGCACGTTATGATTCTATTTTAGATGTAATCCTTTGTTTCTAACATTTTAGCTTGTTATCATTTGAAACTGTTCTTTGTTCTTTGTTAACTAAACCTAAAATTGCTTTCTCTATAAAAAAATGTAAGTGCTATGTGTTAAGCAGAATTGTGTTGCTGGTGTAACTGGTAAGCTAGGGTATCCTCTTCCTTTGGGAATAGAGGATCCAGTAATTCGCTGCAGCTAGGGCTATGCTGTAGCTGTATCTCGAAATTACTTATGCAATTTGCGTAAGTTATTTTAAGTTAACATTTCAAACTTGGTACCATCCAAATGACAAAGGGTAGCAGGAACAAAATACAAAACACCTGCTATTTCCAGTGCAGTGTTTAGCCACAGGGTTTCTATTTTGGTATCCAAATAAAAACCGTGGTGTAATCATGGCCTGAGAGTATGTCTACATAGTACAGTTACTTCAAAATAACAGCAATTATTTCAGAATAACTCACCATGAAGTCTTGGTTGATTTTGTTCAAGTGTTAGAAGGTAACTCAATAAATAGTTTATGGAAGCAGAAGAGCAATTTTACTATATTGCATTCATTGTGTAAATAAAATCTTCCCTGGTCAGTGAGCAGAACTATAGTTCAGCTACGTACCATGGTATTTCTTTTCACATATTGATATTCTTTATGTATATTTGAAAATGGTGTGTGTGGGGGGGGGTGCATTTCAAAATCACTCTTCTCACCCAAAAACAGGAAGAGTGGCTCCTCTTGAAATTGAATTTCAAAGTAGGGCATGTGTAGATGCTCCAGAGCCGCTATTTTGAAAAAGCGGATCCTCCAGGGCAGCAGCCACAGGGAGCACGGAGATGCTCTATTAAGCATCAGCAGGGCTCTATGGTCTCTGGTGCCAGTCTTTAAAAGCTGCACAGCCCCAGAAACCCTGTGCAGGAAGCTGAGAGCGTGCCCAGAGCCTCAGGAGCATGAGCTCTGCCTGACATACCCTCTAGCAGCCCTGAGCCCGCAGCCACATAGCCCACCGGCTGAATGGTGAGCTCTCCACAGTCTAGAGACCCCCAGAAGGCCCCCTTCTCCCAGCATGAGGGGTCACCAGAGGCAAGCCAGAGCCAGAAAAGGAGGGGCCCATCCTGGACAGAAGCCAATATTAGCAACCTTCTCAGCCTCTGGGCAGACGAAAAGTTGCTGTTGCACAGCACTGGTCAGCCCCGAAATGCTGCAGCCTTCGAGCAGCTGTCACTGGTGCTGCAGAAGTGGGCCCACCCCCAGCACACAGCTGACCAATTGTGCTTGAAGGTAAAGGAGACGAGGCAGGACCACAGCTGAGCCGGAGGTGCCTGCAGGCAATTGGGGGCAGGGGCCACCCCCAACGTGCCCACACTACAGTGAGCTGGACTGGCTTCTTGGCCCAAAGGACACCCCCAAGCCAATACCTGGTGGTTGATCCATCTGGCCTCAACTCGGAACCCAAGGCAGAGGCACCTGACTGGCCAGGTCCATCAGACCAGACCAGGGCAGTGGAGCCAGTGAGCAGTTCTGAGGATGAAGGCTCCCTCATCATTGCCATCAGCTCCAGCTCCTCCAGCCAGGACCCCTTGAGACAGGTGTTCCCAGATCTGTTCTCCCGAGCCCCAGGTGGGTAACGGGTGGATCAGGCAGCCAGGAGGGAGGTGCCCTGTTCTGCATCCCCCGACTGCGTTCCAGACCCAGGAGTGGTAGCATTTAGAACCCGCACGTGTGGACAGCACCCTGACCCCCCCAGCTGGGAAGGGATGTGGGGGCTGGACCGCAGATGGTGGCTGCCACACCGATGCAGCCCCAGCAGGTACATGGGCCCCGTGGGTGTCGGGTGAGCAGATTTTGCATCAGGGGATAGTGGAGGGGGGTGGGCTGGCTCAGGCAGCAGGGTCAGGTAGCAGCACTAACAAGTGGCACTTCGTCCCCTTGTGTCTCTACAGCATCATCCTCCAAAGGCCGGGCCAGTCCCATCCCAGGTGCCAGCACACCAACCCCGCCATCTGGTGGGCCCAGTGAACCCCCATCCCCGCCACCCAGGCTGCTACCTGCCCAGCTCCGGAGGGCCCATCCTTGCAGCCACTTCAACCCGGAGGAGGCTGCAGTGACTCACACTGCTGCCATACAAGAGCAGACAGCTGTCCTCCAGGAGTAGCTCCTAATGGAGCAGGAAGACACAGCCTGGCAGTGGGAGGTCTGGGGATAGGTGGCAGTGGCTGTCCAGCTCCTTGCCCCTGTAGGCATCTCAAGGCCCACTTGATGGTATTGTGGGCATGGTTGAGGCGGTGATTAAAAGTATCTTGGCTGGCGTGCTGTGCCCTGTGTAGGTGCGCATCAGCCATAACTGCAATGGGTAAGCCCTGTCAGCCACTTCGCATGGTGGCATTGTGGTGGCCCCCACAGGGAGCTTCTGAGCAGGGACGTACATGTCGTCTTCCATGCGGCACCCCCATCAGGAGTTATGCAGTATCCAGGCATTGTGGGCTTGCCTGGATCAGCCCACACAGATGTTGCTGAACCGCCCCTGGCATCAACAAGGTCTTGCATGGTTTATGTAGTGGCCCATGCTATGGTCTGGGGCATGGATTGCTATGTGGGTGTCATCAAGGGCACCAAAGCAGCTGGGAAACCTGATGGCCACAAATTCCACCATGGCATCATCCTGGTCCCTGAGGTGGACAGTCCTCCGCAGGATCATAAGGTTGATCACCTAGACCACTTGTGTGAGGGGGAGCATTGACATGTGGGCCTGCATGGGGGGCAGCCCTGTGGCTAGCTGTACCCCACCTCCTCCCCTTCTGGGCTCCCCCCCACACATACCCAGGGGCATGATTTCTCTTCCTGGGGTGGGTGGGGGGCCCTGGCTTAGCTTACCTCCAGAAGGATGGTTCCAATGGCGGCCTTGCTCACCCCAAATTGGTGTCCCACCGAATGGTGGCTATCCAGGGTGGGCATCTTCCACAGTGTGATCCCCACTCATTTCTCGACTGGGAGTGCAGGCCACATGTGGGTGTCTATGTGCTGCAGTGCAGGTATGAGCCAGTGGTACAGCTTCATGAATGTTTGCCTTGACATTCGGAAGTTCTGGAGCCACCTTTTGCTGTCCCACTGGCCCAGAACCAGCCTCTTCCACCAGTTCCCACTGCTGGGGTGGCTGCAGAGGTGCCATAGGGGACAGGGAATGGGGTGCTGCAGTTGCCCTGTGGCCAGGACCTGCAGGAACCCAAGGGCGGGGGGTGGTTCATGGGTTGCAGGGCTTCAACCATGGCCAGCACGACCATGGCCATCTGGGCCCCGGTTGGGCAGCTGCTAGTGCTCCACTTGTAGCGATATTCCCCAATCATGGTCCCTGCAGTTCTGTCTGCTGCTCTGCAGTGTTCTGTGTGTGCATGATGGGTGTGTTTGGGAGGGCCCCTTTAAGGGAGCCACTAGCTGCGGGACCTGGGAGAGCTTGTCAGCCATGTGACCCCATGCGTGGTGTTTCTTGGCTTGTTCTTTCTAAAGGGCTCAAGTTGTCGTGTGGATGCTCCCTTTCGAAAGACCGGGGCGCCTCTTTCAAAATAGCAGATCGGTATGGCGATCCGCTTTGTGTGTGTGGCTATGTTCTTTCAAAATCCCTTGTTTCAATTTAGATTTTCAACTTTCCCCCTTTTGAGATTTGTGTGTAGTGTAGACACAGCCTGCCTGACGCAACCACTATTTTGAAATAATTTCAAAATAGCAGTTGACTTATTTTGACATTGGTTAACCTGTTTTATGAGGAATAAGGCCCATTTTGAAATAGCTATTTCAAAATAGGTGCTGTTTAGATGGGATATAGAGGCTATTTCAAAACAGGTGGCCTCCAGCACTTCCCAGCTTGCCCACAGAGGGACACTAAAGCTGCGTCTACACGTGCACGCTACTTCGAAGTAGCGGCAGTAACTTCGAAATAGCGCCCGTCACGTCTACACGTGTTGGGCGCTATTTCGAAGTTGAAATCGACGTTAGGCAGCGAGACGTCGAAGTCGCTAACCCCATGAGGGCTACGTCTACACGTGCACCCAACTTCGAAATAGCTTATTTCGATGTTGCGACATCAAAATAGGCTATTTCGATGAATAACGTCTACACGTCCTCCAGGGCTGGCAACGTCGATGTTCAACTTCGACGTTGCTCAGCCCAACATCGAAATAGGCACAGTGAGGGAACGTCTACACGCCAAAGTAGCACACATCGAAATAAGGGAGCCAGGCACAGCTGCAGACAGGGTCACGGGGCGGACTCAACAGCAAGTCGCTCCCTTAAAGGGCCCCTCCCAGACACACTTTCATTAAACACTGCAAGATACACAGAGCCAACAACTAGTTGCAGACCCTGTATATGCAGCACGGACCCCCAGCTGCAGCAGCAGCAGCCAGAAGCCCTGGGCTAAGGGCTGCTGCCCACGGTGACCACAGAGCCCCGCAAGGGCTGGAGAGAGAGTATCTCTCAACCCCCCAGCTGATGGCCGCCATGGAGGACCCCGCTATTTCGATGTTGCGGGACGCGGATCGTCTACACGTCCCTACTTCGATGTTGAACGTCGAAGTAGGGCGCTATTCCCATCCGCTCATGGGGTTAGCGACTTCGACGTCTCGCCGCCTAACGTCGATTTCAACTTCGAAATAGCGCCCAACACGTGTAGACGTGACGGGCGCTATTTCGAAGTTACTGCCGCTACTTCGAAGTAGCGTGCACGTGTAGATGCAGCCGAGGGGATGGGAATAGCGCCCTACTTCGACGTTCAACATCGAAGTAGGGACGTGTAGACGATCCGCGTCCCGCAACATCGAAATAGCGGGGTCCTCCATGGCGGCCATCAGCTGGGGGGTTGAGAGATACTCTCTCTCCAGCCCTTGCGGGGCTCTGTGGTCACCGTGGGCAGCAGCCCTTAGCCCAGGGCTTCTGGCTGCTGCTGCTGCAGCTGGGGGTCCGTGCTGCATATACAGGGTCTGCAACTAGTTGTTGGCTCTGTGTATCTTGCAGTGTTTAATGAAAGTGTGTCTGGGAGGGGCCCTTTAAGGGAGCGACTTGCTGTTGAGTCCGCCCCGTGACCCTGTCTGCAGCTGTGCCTGGCTCCCTTATTTCGATGTGTGCTACTTTGGCGTGTAGATGTTCCCTCGCTGCGCCTATTTCGATGTTGGGCTGAGCAACGTCGAAGTTGAACATCGACGTTGCTGGCCCTGGAGGACGTGTAGACGTTATTCATCGAAATAGACTATTTCGATGTCGCAACATCGAAATAAGCTATTTCGATGTTGGCTGCACGTGTAGACGTAGCCTAAATGCCTCCAGCCCCTCTGTGATCCTTTAAAGAGGGTCTGCAACATTCCCCTCATGGTGGCAGTCTGCTGTGTGCTCCATAACTTATGTGAGAGCAGGGGGGAAATTTTCTTGCTAGGTTGGAGGGCCAAGGCAGAGGACCTTGCACTAATTAGACAGAAATTCTGAATTTTACTCAGTTCTAGTTAGTTCTTCCTATGAAGTAGCTATGCTTACTTGTAAAATGTTTTGTTTTTTTTTAAAACTGATTTGCTAAACGTTCTACGTATACTTTTGGTATTTGTACTCTAGATCACTGTAGTAATGATAAATATGCTTTTTAATGGAATTTTGTTCCTCACAAAAGTTCAGGAGCCAAATCTTGAAATCATTACAGACAAAACCCCAAATGGAGATAATAATAACTGCACAACTATGGATGTAGTGGTGTTCCCCAAATGACTTGAAAAAAGGGGGGAAATAACACACATTTTTGCATACATTTTGCAAAGATACTTACTTCTACATTCCACATATGGGGGCATATGTTTCCACAAGCCATCAGTACACTCAAATGTAATACGACCAACTTTCATATACCCAGGTCGACAGCTGTAAGGTACTGAAGTTTTATGTGGGTAGGATTCTTTGTCCCAGGTACCCATGGGTACTTCCTTAGTTCTTCTAGGAGGAGGAGTTTCGCAATCTAGAAATTAAATAAATGAGAATTATTATTATTAAAGTAAGATGGTGAATTTCAAAAATAATATTAATAAAAGAAGCAGACTGCCAGCAAGTAAGTGCAGCTTCTTGATTGTGCTCTGCTCTGTTCCAAACCTCCTCATTTGTGATCAAGTCTTTCCATTTGATGCAAAAGGCATCTGTACCTCAGGGACCTGTTTATGAATGTCTGTAGCTTGTGATTTGAAGACTTTTTAGTACACGAGGTCTCATATCCATGCTAGAGCACAGTGTTCATGTTTGTGTTGAAGAACTGCAGTTTCGTCTTTACAGATATTATTTGTGAAATCCATGGCTGTGGCCACACGAGCAAGTAATTTCAAAAGCGATCTTGAAATGAGGGGTGATTTTGAAATGAGCAGTAGAGTGACTACACACAAATTGCTCATACCAAAATGAAAATCAGGATAAAAAGGTAGTCATTTCAAAAGCACTCTTCCACTCCTGTCTTGGGAACAACGCCCCATTTCAACATTGATTTCGAAAGGAAATGTGTAGCCACTCTGCTGGCTGCCATTTTAAAATCACAAGTTCTCCAGGTAGCCGGCCCCTCCCCAGAGCACAGACACACCCTGGTCAGCAGCCAGGGCTCTGTGGCTGTCAGTTCCAGCTGCCTTAAAGCTGCAGGGATACAGGAACCCCGTGCAGGAAGATGAGTGTGTGCTGGCAGCCACAGGAGCATGTGCTCACAGCCGCACACTCTCCTGCACCCCGAGAATGATGGAATGGTATCCAGCTGGAGCCATGGCAGGAAGGCAAGACCTCCTGGAGCCCCAGGCACCAGGTGTCAGGGCCTCCAGGACCCCAGGCAGCCCCAATAGAGGAGGGGCACCCTGTGGCTGGAGGCCGCCTAGGGGGATGAGGATGTCCTGCTGAGGATGGAGGGGCAGAGGGGTATCACCCTCTCTTCTTGTGGCTTCACAGCTTCTACATCCAAAAGACACCCCAGCCCCCTTGATGTGCCAGGGAGCCCAGTTGCTGCTGGTGAGGGGGAAGGAGCAACGCCCCCCAGGACTGGATGCCATGCTGGGTGGGCCCGCCACCACAGCTGGGCCAATGACTTAGCAGCAGCCCATACGTCTGCGTGGCAGGAGCAAAACTGCCTGCTGCATGAGTGGTTCTCCATGGACCAGGCAGCCTGGGACCAGGTCTTGGGGTACCTTGACAATCTAACCCATGCTGTTGCCATCCACCTGGCCGTGCAGCATGCTTCATGTATTGCCTTTCCTGTGGCCCTCACCTCTGCCCCCCTGCCCTCACCACTGCCCTCTGCTGCCTCTATCCCCCCACCCACCCATCACCCCTCCCACCTGGCATGACCATGAACGAGTGAGGCCCATCTCCCCCCGGTAAATAGTTCACCCCCCCAAAAAAACCTTGTAAATAATTGGAGACTTGTTTGGTTTTGAACAAATAACAGTAAACTTTATTGGACAGTGTCCATTTTGTGCATTGAGCGGGGATGGTGAGGGACATGAGTGAGGGTGGGAATGCTGGTGGGGCAGAGGTGGGGACAGAGGTGCAGGGGGGGTTGTGTGGGGTGGGACAGGGCTGGGTCATGGAGGCCCTTGGGCAAAGGCCTCCTGGGGGGCCTTGTGCACACACACCCTGTCCCAGTGCACCTGGTGTCATGGAACCACAGGTGGCTGGTCATGCTGCGGCACAGCCTCGGCCACCCACTACACCACAAAGAGCTTGCGTTTGCTTTCTATGAGATTGTGGAAAGCACAGGACACGCCCACAACCATGAGCACACTGCGGAGGCCCACCTTCAGGTGCATAATCTGGCACCTGAAGTGCGCCTTCAGGTGTCCAAACACCTGCTCTGCCATGTTCCTGGCTTGGTTAAGCCAGGCATTGTAGCGGTCCTGACTCTCATTGGTTTGTCCCATAACGGGGTGCATTAGCCAGACCTGGAGGGAGTAGGACGCGTTGGCGACAATGCATGGGGGCATGGTTATATCCCCCACTGGGAGCCCCTGTGGGACGACATAGGTGCCCTCGGCCATCCTGTGCCCAAGCCACGACTTCTGCAGGATGTGGGAATCATGGGCCCTGTCCAGTCAGCCAACAAACTGTCCTTGGGCATCCACAAGGGTCAGGAGGATGACGGAATGGTCGCTCTTCTGATTTATGTACTGCCCGTGGCTGTGTGGTGGGGCCCAGACGGCTACATGTGTGCTGTCCAATGGGCTGATACAGCTGGGGAATCCCAGCTGCTGGAACCCAGCCATGGCATCATCCATGTCCCCCAAGAGGATGAGCCAGTGCAGGAGAATCCAGTTGATGGAGTCTACAACTTGCACAGGGTGGAGGACATGAGCAGCTGTGAGTGTATGGTGGCATGCAGGGGGACCCCCTTCCCAGGACACCCTCCCTGAGACACCCTCCCCAGGTCCCGCCATAGGTGCATGTCTTTGGCTGCCTTACCTCTAGAAGGATGACCCTGATGGTGGCCTTCCCCTCACTGAATTGGTGGCCAACCGAGTGGTTGCTGTCCAGGGTGGCCTGCTTCTACACAGTGATAGCTACCCTTTTCTCCAGTGGGAGTTCAGGCCACATACGGGTGTCCAGTTGTCGAAGTGCTGGTGCCAGCCACTGGCACAGGTCCATGAAGGTGGCCTGGGTTATCTGAAAATTGTGGAGCCACTGCTTGTCATCCCAGTCCTCCAGGGCAATGTTTTCCTACCATTCCCCACTGGTGGGGTACCGCTAGAGGTGATAGCAGGCCTGCGGAAGGGGGTGCTCCAGATGCACCTTGCGGAGATCCTGCAGGAGGCTGACCACATGGCAGGCAGCATGGAGACTGAAGTGGCATGCTGCCATGATAGCCATCAGGCTGGCCATGATGTCCCCATCTGGGAAGTGCTGCGGATCCATGCTGGGCTGCAATGTTGGGAGTGGGCAAGGCTCCACCAGTGCTGAGCTGGAGGGCACAAGCTGTAAGCAGCCTGAGCCCTCAGCATGTGCACGGGGGGTGGGTGGGGGTTGCGAGGGCCCCCTTAAGGGGGCAGCTCGCCTGTGCTCCAGGAAGGGCTTGCTGGCCATTTGACCCTTCCCTTACTGTTTCCTGCCCTGTTATTTCAAAAGGAGGCTCTGAGCTGTGTAGCCTCTCCCCTTCAAAAAAAGTTGGGGGGGGGTTCTTCCATGTTTGTGGATCACAACATCGATCAACGTTTAGTGTATAGTCGCTTCGTTTTGAAGTGACTCACTTCAAAGTGACAGATCAGGATTACCCCTTTCAATGTCATTTGCTAGTGTGGCCACAGCCCATATGAGATGAAGGGTCTTGAATGCAGCACTTGCTTTCTCTATTCTGGCACTGATATCCTTGTCTGTGCCTCCATCTCTGCCTATGATACTCCCCAAGTAGGTGAACTGCTCTACATTGTCCAGGTCATCCCCTCCTGGCGTGATGGTGTTGTTGGACTCGTTGATCCTCATTGTCTTGGTCCTTCTTTTGTTAATGTTCAGTCACTGACGCAGTTTTGTCTACTGTTGTGACCTCGATGTGAAGTACTTTTCAATTATTATTGATGAAACTCCAGACACTTCTGATAAAGAACAGACAACCTTGGCTGTTCAATATGTTAAAATTGCAGGAAGTTCAAAGGTTTCAGTTGAACAATGATTCATTTTGTTCATGAAAATTAACTGGAAAAGAAATTGCCACTCATATTAGAAATTCTAGAAGTCTTTAAATTAAGTTTTCAGATCTGCATTGTCCAAGCCTATGGCAATGCATCCAATTTGGCTAGGAAGTACAACAGAGTGCGAGCAGTCCTTCTTGAACAAAATGCATGCTGTATTTTCTCCAGTTGCATCAACCACACACTAAATCAGGGGTATACAGCCCCCAGCACATGTGCCAAGGGTGGTATGTGAGTCGATTTTCATTTGCACATGAGGCAGGAGCTCAGTCCTGCCCTTTGTCCCCCATGCAACCAGGAGCTTGCTCAAAGTCATGCTGTGGACGAGTGTTGTGCAGTGCACTGGGAAAGCCTGGCAGAAGTTGCAGGGAGCGGTCACTACCGCCTGAGTTTGAGGGGGACAACCACATGCTCAACTTCCATGACCCACTTATGTGCCCTTGACTTCAGAAATATTGATTGGAAGTTCAAAACAAGGTTAAGTGATTTGCTGAACTGGGTCTTGACCAATGACCCAGCATTTGTCATAGCTCTCTAGCAAGGAATGTGAGAGAATCAATTATCCTCTTCCACTGCATGGAAACTGAGGCACAGAGAAGCCAAGTCTGAGGCTTTCAAAAGTGTCTACAAGAGTTCTATGCCCAGCTCCCATTAAGTTTCAAAGGATATGAGGTGCCTAAATATTTTTGAAGATGTGGGCCCTAGCTCCCCAAGGCGGCGACTGGTCACTGGATGCACGGAGTTAGTGGCAGAGACAGGATTCAGCTGTAAGACTGATTTAGGAGCTCTTTCCTCATGACCTTGCTGCGTCCCCTGAACTTTCACCCATGACCAGAACCAAACACCACACAACCATTTCAGGGCTTTTCCAGAAATGCCAGGCTTTGTACTGAGGAACAGGTTTTGTCAAGGATGTGAATTGGTTGTTTAAGGCAGCAGGAAACCAAGGAAGTCTACCTTTGGATTAATAAAAGCTCTGCTTATGCTACTAACCACTAATTAAATGGTAAAACTCTACATCTTAATTTTTTATTAAGAAAGCTGTTGTAAGTAGTACTATGAGGCTATGTCTACGCTACAGATATTTCAGAATAACACCCGTTGCTATTGTCCACACTATGCACACGCGATTTCAAAATAAATTCAAAACAGTGGCTCCATTATTCCAAAATCAGTAAACTTCACTGTATGAGGAATAATTTCTATTCCAACACTGTTCCAAAATAAGCCATAATGCATTCCAGTGGTACTATTTTGAAATAATGCTATGTGTACGGACATGTTATTTCAAAATAGCTGGGCGCTATTTTGAAATACATTTTGGCTGTGGCCACACTACCCTTCCCTTTCAGAAGGGGCATGTTAATGAGGGATTTCGGAAGAAGCTAATGAGGCACTGACCTGAATATGCAACACCTCATTAGCATAATAGCAGTGGCGCATGATTTGAAAGTGCAGCTTTTGGAAAGCACACTGCCCCTGTAGATGGGAGCCTTTTGAAAGGACTCCCTGATTTCAAAAGCCCCTTCTTCCTAAAACCAAATAGGAAGAAGGGACTTTTGAAATCAGGGGGTCCTTTTGAAAGGCCCCCAGCTACACAGGTGACATACATTCTGAAAGTGGCACTTTTGAATCATGTGCAGTTGCCATTATGCTAATGAAGAGTTGCATATTTGCATCAGTGCCTCTTTAGCATCATTTGAGCTCCCTCATTAACATGTCCCTTCCAAAAGGGAGGAGTAATGTGGCCACAGCCTTTGTACGTAGCTGTGTTTTTCAAAATAAGATATTTCAAATAGCTGTTTTGAAATATCTTATTTCAAACTCACTCTGTAGTGTAGATGTAACCTTAGTGGCTTTAAAAAGTGTCTCTGGAACTCAAACCATAAGTAGAGGTCAAAAAGTCAAATTTCAGCACTCTGCCTCTGAAATGTTGCTGACCGCTGCCCTAAGGCTAGGCGGTGGACGTGCCAGTTCCTCTGCTTCCAAGTGAGCCATTGATTATGCTGAATCATTGTAGCCAGACAGAATCCCCCTGCTCTACTCCATCTTGCCTGCCCCTCTTAGTTGCCTCAGAGCACACAGCACAAAGAAACAGCACAATCTTGGAACGTTTTGAGAGCACACTGTCTGTTGTGCCTCACAAACACAGAAGTGCTAAGTCAGCATGACCGTGGACTGAAGAATACAGATAAGAGGGCTCACAGGCTAGCTTTCGGCCTCGGGGCTTCAAGCTGCCCTTGGCTGGCATCAATAGTTGATCTGCCCACACTTGGTCCCAGGAGGGGAACTTTACTGCCCATGTGAAAGTTTGACCCGTTTCTATAAATTTAGTTATTTCTGTCCTTACAAGTGTAACTGCCTTGTAAGCGCTGGCGTCACAAAGACGAACCAGTACAATTGGTACCTTGAGATAAGGAAGAACCTACATGCCCCAAGGGGTATAAAGAGGGGCCCAGCAGCCTACTCTAACGGAGCTCCAATTTCCTGTGCCTGCCGGTCGGGTAAGGTTATTGCCTCCCAAGGATCTAGGGGACCCCCTTCCTCGTACAGTTCTTCCCGAGGGATTCAGTGAATGACCTTGGCCACACCGGAGTCAAAGGAAGCAGGGGTGAGAATTATACCTGCAATGTTTTTGTTTTTGGTTTTTCTTTTTTTGTGCACATTTAATAGTAAGAGCTCTTTAGTCTGAGGAGTCTGGTCCTCAAATGGGTAAAACTTTCTCTAATTGACACGTCATTTGTATCATCCTACTATAGTAGCTAAGCAAATACAGCAATAACAGTGTAACCATTAAGATTTTATTTAACTTTCCCTGCAACTGTAACCATTAAGACTTTATATAATTCTGTAACCATTAAGATTTTCATTTCTGCTTTGTAATACATAGTAACCACGTTTAAGCTTCAGCCTGACTCCTTCTAGTTGCTGTAACTCGGCCAAACACAAACAAAGAACCTTAGCCGGTTTGGCTACATTCAGCCTGGTCAGTGGTAAGGTACAGTAAAAGCTGGGCGCTGAGTCGTGCTGCCTCCACGGAGCAGACTCTTGGGGCAACCGTACCCAGCCATCGACTGACAATCATGCAAGGAAGCAATCACATACTTTGGAACAACCCAGCAATTGTACAACTCTTCGGTAGCAGTCCTTGAAAGTGGGAAATTCTGAAGCAGCATCTTCCTGTTTCACTTAATGGCATGTCCACAATGAGAAGGCCAGCAGGAATTGATGCCATTGAACCAGTTGCACAGAATTTGGACTCTGTGAGAAAGGCTTTAAGTGAGCTTGATTCTCTTACTTTCAGAGCACAGGTTTACAACTCAGAAGTATACATCCAAATTTGAATGCATTTTAGTGTTATCCATGTGGATGAAGCTGTCAAAAATGATCCACAAAACTAATCTTGTAACTGAAGCATACAATGTTACATTAGATGTTCAGAGGGATAACATTGAACAACTTAAAGATATTCAAAAGATCTGTAATCAATTGGATACAACCATTTCTGAGTCCAAATCAGTAGCACAGGGTATTGACATTTCATCTGACTTTTCCACCAACACCAATATAACATCTCACTCTGCTGCAGAAAGTCAATGTTTTTTTGTTATTGTTGACTCCATCAAATCTGGTCTTACACATTGATTTCAGTGCAACAAACTTGTACCCTTTTTCCATTCCTTTTGAGTACAGAGAACTAAGTGATGAAGAGCTATAGCCAGTGGCTGAACAGTTTCAACAAACCTACAACAATGAAACTTCAAGAGATCTCCGTGGTGAGATCATCTTCCTGAAACATATACATTCCACTGACTTTAAATAAGACTGCAAGCCAAAAGAACTGCTTCAAGAAATATTTTATCTTGGCCTGTTGACTCTATTTCCAAATATCACAATTGCATTATGTGTTTTTGTCAGTCTCCCTCCATCGGTGGCTTCAGGTAAATGCACATTCAAGATATGAAAACGTGAAGAACTATCATCATTCCACAATAGAAGAAGAGCATTTGAATAGGGTCATAATGCTTAACATTAACAGTGATGTTGCAAGTAAATGAGATTTTTCTTCAATTATAAATGAGTTTGCATGCAACAAAGCCAGAAAAACATCCCTAAAATGAAGAATTTTGCTTGCTGTGGAAACTTACAGCTAAACTTACATTTTTAATACACAAGTTGAACTTCTCTAGTCTGGCACCTTTGGGACCCAAGTGGTTCCAAACAAGAGAATTTGCCAAATCATGGGAGGTCAATATCGTTTAGCAATATTACCAACACTTTCACTGCTTACTGGGCTCTTAGAAGACATTTGGGATAAATTACAGCTAAATAATGGCATAGAAAACTTAGAGCCAGGACTGGTGGCTGTAAATAAATCTTATGGGACCACAGAGAACTTGGCTACACCCATGATCAGTGGTCACCTGGCTAACCAAAATCATGCCAGATTATAAATATTGTGGATGAGAGAGTTCTGGGCTAGAGATGTTCAACCTGTACATACAATTGGTATAATGAATTAATTGTTAATAAATAAGCATCTCAAGTGTTCATTTTCATATATCGTTTTGTTTATGTATGAATGTATGACCATGTGGATGAGACGTTAAGTATTTCAGGGGTCTGGGACTGTGCTGGGACCTCTAACCTCAAAGTGGTCTGGGCCTCTGACATTCTCTGAGAGAGCCTGTTGGTAGCCTACTATTTTTTTCCAAATATCACTACATAATAAAAAGGTGTTTTGGGGAAAGTGTTTAGGACATTCAAAGATTGGTGCTTGTCAATAGACCAAAAGGCCTTTTGGCCGCCATTAATACCTTCCAGTGCAACTATAACACAAGCACCATGTTGAATAGTAACAGAGAGCTAGCCATGTTAGTCTATATACTACCAAAACAAAAAAAAAAGCAGTCCAATCTGCACCCCATCATCAACTTATGCCTTGACCACTCCAAACTGTCAGGGGTTTTTATCCCTTGGGCATTATCGTCCCCGTGGGCCAGGGGAAACAAGCCTTTGGCCATTAACATCAATGCAGGTACAGGTAGAATCTAAAGTTACATGGGCTGCCATTTAGCAACCCCCTGCAACGGTCACTCTGTGTCAGTTGGTTTCCCCGGTAACCTGAATTCATGAATAATTCATGCCCCAGGTTCAAAATCCAGGCCTCTGATTGGACACAGGTGGGGGGTTTCTAGTAACTTCCACGGGCTGGAGGAGCTGGTTGAGAACCACAGGTACAGAACTCTCATATGATAATCATGTCATACATATTCATAAGACTGCTCTATAAATTCAGGAGCCACCCACCATTCTGTGGCCCTGGGAGCTAGCTATCATAATAGCTGCTGCTGCATAGGGGATCGCTGGTTGCTATGGCAACGTCTGCTGACCCTTAGGCCAGCTCGAGAAGAGAGCGAAGAGCTGAAATCACAGTGGCGTCTGCCCTTTAGGGGGCGCTGGCCAGAGCTGGAATCACTGCAGCGCCTGCCTCTGGGTGGCGCTGAATCTGTGCTGAATCACTGGAGCTGCCACTTGCCTCAGGGCCAGCGGCTCAGCTCTGAAGCGGCACCGTCGTTCAAGCACCTCCCCGAACCCCAGCACCGCGCTTGCATCCAGGAGCGGCAAGCGGGCCTTCAGGCGTACTCACTGGGTGGCGAACTGGCCCGTGGCTTTGGCCACGGGTACTGCGTACCCGGTGAGGAAACCGGAGGCTCACCAACACCATCTCATCAACACCGCTCCTACGGCCGTGTCATCACCTGTGTGCTGCGGGTGTGCTGGGGACCATCATTCTTCAACCGTGACTACTGATTGTGACCACTTACCTGGATAAGACATCAAGCCGGACTGGACCTCTACAACCTTCAGGACGCGTAACTTACCTATAGGCCTGTGGCACAGCCCAGGACCTTTTGACATTTCACTCTAAACATTTCATTTTAACACAGACACTTGGGTACTGGGTCCCCTACCAGGGAGGTTCGGGGTTGCAACCCGGGCCGCGCCCTTCCAGGGCCAGGGAAGGGTCACACCCAGGGGCTCGACCCCAGGGCCAGGCTTGATTGCCCAAATATAAGCACTAACCCAAAAAAGGGAAACAGAAAAAAAAAGCTGTACACTTGTATTAATAGTTCAGTTTAAATCAGTTATAGTTTAACTTAGTTATTATAGTCAGCCATTAGTTCATACTTAATAGTTATATTCATTAATTTATTGTGCAGGTGGGTCGAAACAGTGGAGGCCCAGCCTCCCGCTTCCCTGAGTCTACCCTGTACTTATCCTATCCCCTCTTTCCTATCCTGATTCTCCAAGCCCCAGCTGGGGAGGCCAAAGATACTCACTCAGCTCGGAGGAGGCCTTAGAAGGCACAGCCCTAAGGTCTCCAATAGGTTGGTTTAGCAACCTGGCCGGAGCGTATAGGGGGAGAAGCAGCGCCCTCCCCCAGCTCGGAGCTAAAATATCAAAGCTCCTTATACCTCTTTCCTAACAGATTTCCTTTAACCTCACTCTTTTGCCTTCCTGTTCAATAACGACAAAGTTACAGGTCTGACTGCATGGATTTATTAGTAACCATTGTGAGTGTTTAAACAAAGTATCACTATTATAAACTGTTTCAAGTCTTGTTGTTCTTTGCCAGCTTGTTGTTGACTTTTTCAATAAATAGTTTTATTGAATTCACACTTAAAGCCTCCTTCTTTTGCCTCGACTTTGCCCTAGTAGCCAGCTGCTGCCTGCCAGGGGAAAGTTCCACCGTACAGCGGTAAGGGTACGTGCACAACCCCGGGTCTCCCTGCCGGAGGTGGGTGGGGGCGGTCTGCAGAGGGGCGGGGCGGCCTTACGTTGCCAGGTCTCCGCTGTCCCTCCTTACCATCTCAGGCCTAGGCCTTTGAGGATTCCGACAGCTGGTGTCTGGGAGCCTCGCCCCCAGTTGCGCTAGCTGTGGCTGCCCAGAGCGGGTAGAGAGGTTAGCAATTCTCCCTTTTAACACCGACACACACGAGAGATACGTTTCCTGGACACTACAGTACAAATCAAGGATGGCCTGAGCAGGATCACAATCTACTGGAAACTCACTGACTACTATACTTACCTACATGCTTCTAGCCTCCATCCTAAAAACACAACAAGATCCATTGTTTACAGTCAAGCCCTTAGGTACAATCGCATTTGCTCTGGTCCTACTGAGAGAGACCAAAAACTACAAGATCTCTACCAAGTATTCATAAACCTGAATTACCCACCAGGAAAAGTGAAAAAAAAAAAAACAAACAAAAAAAAACCCAAATTGACAGGGCCAGACGAATACCCAAAAACCAACTACTTCAAGATAGGCCCATAAAAACCAACAACAGAACACCACTAGTCATTACCTACAGCCCCAACTCAAACCACTGCAACAAATCATTAAAGACCTACAACCCACCCTTAATCAGGATGCCACACTCCAGACGGCCCGAGGTGACAGGCCTGTTCTCTCCTACAGACAACCCCCCAACCTTATGAGGATTCTCACCAGCAACCACAGACTATACCACAATCATACCAATCCTTGAACTTTTCCTTGCAACAAGCCCTGTTGCCAGCTTTGTTCACATATCTATTCTGGAGATACCATCACTGGACCAAACCAGGTTATTCACAGAATCATGAGCACATTCTCATGTTCCTCTACTAACATCATATATGCTGTCATGTGCCAACAATGCCCACATACTTTGTATATAGGACAAACAGTAAACGTGCTTCGACAAAGAATGAATGGACACAAAACAAACATCAAAAAGCTCTTAACTCACAAGCCTGTCAGCCAGCACTTTAATGGAGTGGGCCATTCTGTTAATGACCTGAAAGTCTGTGTTTTACTGAAAAGGAACTTTAAGAATTTCCTGCAAAGAGAGAGTGCCAAGCTCTCTTTTATATTCGAATTTGACACATTAATACATGGCTTGAATGGGGACGCCAATTACCTGAGTCATTATATAGACTCCTTTACATACTTTGTTTTATATGACTCTTGACTGCCCCCCCCACCCGTTCTCTTCTGATTTTCCCCCCTTCATTACATTTTTTCTGATTTGTCAACCTTGATATCTATTTTTGGCTCTCTGTGGCCTTAAATATCAAGTCTGTTCTGGTATGGCAATGGTCTGAAGAAGTGGGTCTATCCCACAAAGCTCATCACCTAATAAATTATTTTGTTTGTCTTTAAAGTGCTACAGAAGCAGCAGGTGTTTTTTTGAATACTCACACAATGCAGGATTCTCAGATAAAAAAAAACCGATTACAGAGTCTGAAAATGGAACAATAGCTAAGAAAGACTCTGTATGATGATTTGACTCAGGAAGAAGAAACAAGACCTTCTGTAGAAGAAGAAACAATATGCAAGCAAAGTATTCAAGCATACAGAATTTTAATCCCAATGAGATTCATTCAGTTCAGGAGGGTTTGTGCAAGGTCCTCTGTATCACTCAAATGATGAGGCCACATGGAAAATGGAAGGAGCACAAGATAGTATACCTTGAATGCCATATAACTAGTTCTCTGTGCTGCCCCTCTTTTGGAGATTGTCGTGGTGCTAAGTAGAAGGTGCAATGGACTATTAAGCAAGTGGGCTCACACAGGATGCAGTTGCTATGTTGGGGCAGAAGGAGGAAGCTGCACTATGGGTTCCTGCCCTGGTCCCAGGGGAATTGACAGTCAATCTGGGCCCCGGGGTGAAGTGTGTGTGTGTGGAGGGGGGCATCTCCACCCTTCCAAAATGGATGTGGACAAGGGTGGAATGCACAGGGCTGAGGGCAGCTGGTCTTCAGTACTGCCCAGATCACATTGCCTCTGGCTCCTCAGGCAACCGAAGACATGTGAAGTGCTGGTGTGCTGCTCAGGCAGTGATTTAAAGGGCTCCAGGTGCTGATCTAACCACAGCAGCATCTGAAACCATGGGTCCCTAGGGCAGCTGCCCCTTTCGCCCACTCTATCAATGTGAGTATGTCTCAGGTTACCAGTAGCCCTGAAATTCAGCAGCATAAAACTTAATTACTGCCTTTATGTAGGAAGTGAATTTCATTTTATTTCCACCAAAAATTTCCTTTAGCTCTCAGTATTATACTTCACTAACCTGAATGCCTTTAACTGTGTCACAAAAACAATCTCAGAAAGTTATGCAAAACCAGGAGACCCATTTATTACAGAACAAGTCTACAAAACTCAAACACACAACTGGGTAAATTTATTCTAAGACCACTAGAGGGTGGTCACATTCCATCAAAAACCAGATGCTGGGCCTTTCACAGGGTAACTAGCAAGCTCCATTACAGCTCATTTATTTTTTTAATACTTTTTAAAATTTCCCATCATGTGTACTAGAAATGTATTTATTGTGCATGTATGTAAACGGAAAACAGATTTCTGTGTCTGATTCATTTTTTCTTCAATAAATGGTACATTTGACAATATTGCTTTTGTTGACAAACTAAAATAAATATCTTATTATAAACACTTCAGCGGTTGCAGTTGATTCTGGGTTTGATTTTCTTTATATTATTTAACTCAGAGTGTAAATGTACTTCAGCAGATTTACTGCTGTTGTGTTCTCATGGGTCTTTGGCTCTGTTGATGATAATGAAAAGGCTGCTTGCGTGCATGTTCAATGATATGGGCCCAATGGTTGCAGCAGGCCCTGTGAGGTTCCCCAAAGACCACAGATCAGATAAGGATTGAAGGTGCCTGGCCAGGGTTTATTGCCAGGAAAGTACAATAACAGTTGTCAAGTTTACAGATACATTATACAGATGTATCTGCAGCAATGGACTGACACAGTCAGTGGGAATTCCACTGTCCCCCTAGATCAGACAAAGATAGTCCCCAAGACATCATGTTATATACACATACATACAAAGCACACTTCACTGGGGACATATCAGATTGCCAGCCTTTGATGTTGTCAGGTTACCACCCTGTGATTCTACTTAGATACCACCCATTACCCTGTACCTCGTGGTTTGGTTGGATCATCTCTTATCCATCATGCTGTCATTTTAGACCCTTTCCTGAACCTGTGTCTGTATCTGTGAGGAGTTGGTACCAAGGTCTTTTTTAATGAGCTGGTGGTACCTTGTGATTTTCACTTCTACCAGTATTGTTCTCCACCTGGGCCAATTACCAGTTAGTGTTTTGTACTCTCATCCCTGTCTCTGCCAAGTTCTGTTCTCAGAGGCCTACTTCTTGCTCACAGGTTAGCTTTGCTTTTAGCCATGTTTTGTCCATTATTGCTAGGCCTTAGGCTTCAAACCAGGCCTGTGCTGTATGTGTTTAGGCCTTCCATCTTACTACAAATGTTATGTACGATTCTGATGCCATTTATATTCCCCTAGCTTTAAAGAGGTAGGACACTTTAGGATTGAGAAGAGACCCAGAATTTCTCAAATTCTATGGAAATTATATATTAAAAAATGGCACTGAGTTTTCAGAATGGGAAAGGCATAGTCAAAAACTCTATGAAGATCTTTTAATTAATAGTTTCTAAGGATAGCATTAAGTTTTCTAATCTTGTTTGTCTAGATCATCTGCTTCATTAACAACTACAAGAACATCTAAGCAGCACTGGAGCTCAACAGAATACCAATGAGAGAGTAGATTATATCACATCTAGGACAACGTCATATATTCAAATCTCATTTCAAGTATGTTTACAAAAAAAGTACATATAAAGTTTTTATTACAGAAAATATACAATGCAAATAAATGTTTCTCAGTCCCACTGGCTCTCTATGTATGTGTTGTTGATAAGCTCCATAGTTGGCCCCATTAATCATGATGCCAATTTGTATGTACAGTAATTATCCAGTCTAGTAGTTTTCTTTCTATAGCCTCCATGAAAGATACTTTAAAATTGCTCAAAGCCTACATATAAACAACAACATATAAACAAGCAAATTTGTATCTTGCTTAAAATATTTTATAGTTATATTTTCTTAATTAGTATTAATATTATTTTCAAGCTTGAGTTAAATTTATATTCAATATTTTCTTCTCAGACCTACCCTTCTTTCAGACAGTCACAAACTGCCCCTTTCTGTGCATACATCTTGTTCAACATTAGGGTCTTTGAGTCACTAAGTTCTTTTCCCCTCAAGCATGCTTGTGTGTGTATATATCACATGATCCAGGATGCTTTTTTCAAACTCAGTGGTGACGGTTCATTCAGATTATTTTCAAAAGTTCTCAGTTGACTATGCCTCTAGTGTTGGGGTTTTGTAAACCCCTAAATGTAAGAGCTCAGTACTTCTTCCCTTCCTGATCTCCAACCTCTGTGACATCCAGATTTCATCCTCCTTAGGAGACAACTAACAACTCTCAAATTCAACTACCCCTGCTATACTTAAAATGAGCAGTCTGGGTAGAGCTCCCAGAAAGTAGTCCAAACCTCTGTTGGTATCTCTAACCTGTAATAAAAGACTCACAGGACAGATGGGCTACGTCTACACGTGCACACTACATCGAAATAGCTTATTTTGATGTAGCAACATCGAAATAGGCTATTTCGATGAGTAACGTCTACACGTCCTCCAGGGCTGGCAACGTCGATGTTCAACTTTGACGTTGCGCAGCACCACATCGAAATAGGCGCTGCGAGGGTACGTCTACACGCCAAAGTAGCACACATCGAAATAAGGGTGCCAGGCACAGCTGCAGACAGGGTCACAGGGCGGACTCAACAGCAAGCTGCTCCCTTAAAGGGCCCCTCCCAGACACAGTTGCACTAAACGACACAAGATACACAGAGCCGACAACTGGTTGCAGACCCTGTGCCTGCAGCATGGATCCCCAGCTGCCGCAGCAGCAGCCAGCAGCCCTGGGCTAAGGGCTGCTGCCCACGGTGACCATAGAGCCCGCAGGGGCTGGAGAGAGAGCATCTCTCAACCCCCCAGCTGATGGCCGCCATGGAGGACCCGGCAATTTCGATGTTGTGGGACGCGGATCGTCTACACGGTCCCTACTTCGACGTTGAACGTCGAAGTAGGGCGCTATTCCGATCCCCTCATGAGGTTAGCGACTTCGACGTCTCGCCGCCTAACGTCGAAGTTAACTTCGAAATAGCACCCGACGCGTGTAGCCGTGACGGGCGCTATTTCGAAGTTAGTGCCGCTACTTCGAAGTAGTGTGCACGTGTAGACACAGCTATGTAGTTGTCCCAGATTGACTGACTTGAGCTATTGGCTGCTGCATTTCTCCCAGCCGGAGGAAGGAAGGTGGGAGCAGCAGTGGCCTCAGCAGCCTGCCCTGAGGCTTCTTTCCACTGCTCTGATTGGCCAGAATTCCAGCCAATCAGAGCAGCAGAGGGCAGTGCCTGGGAGCGGAGTGAGTGGGTGCAAAGCCATGTGCATCCAGGGGTGAGCAGGTAAGCTGCATCACCATAACCCAGACCCCATGCTTCCTGACTGCTTCTGCTTCCTCCTCCCACCCAGACCCCCACACTCTCCCTCTTCTTGCACCCTCCTTTCCACTACAATTCCCCACCTGCACCCTGCTCCTGCCTCATCCCTCCCAGAGCCCTCACCCTCGTCCATCCCTCCCAGACTCACACCCCAATACCTCCCACCATCTTCCTGCACCTTTCCTTCCATCCTGATTTCCAACCTGCATCCTACTCCACCCTCTTCTCACCCCAACCCCATTAGCCTCTCCAGCACCCCTCCCACTGAAACTCCTCACCTGCATTCTGCTCCTGCACTCTCCCTCCCAGGGCCATCACCCCACCCTGACCCATCCCTTCCAGACCCCAGATTACAAACCCTCCTGCACCCTTCCTCCCAGCTAGACCCACACCCCCAGCCTGCTCCTGCCCCTTCTGCCCAAACCCCTACCCCTCTCCTACACCCCCCTCCCACACAGATACCTTACCTAAAGCCCACTCCTGCACTCCATCCCACACAGATCCCCAACCTTGACTGCAACAACACCCTCCCGCCTAGACTGCATAGCCCTGGTCCCCACATTAGTGAAGGTCCACCACATCCCCTAACTCATTTGTCTATGGGTCAGTGGCCTTGATTTAAAAAGGGTTCCCCGCTGCTGGTCTGAAGAATGTGTGTGGATACTCATGTTCAGACTGCAGCCAGGCCTCTAAAATCCTACAAGAAGGGATGGGAGAAAATCCTAAAGCCTGGATTCCAACCCAGTCTCAAACAGATACAGTCTAGAACAAAAACAAAAATTTCAGTGTGTCACTAATATATCCAGAGTCTCATTCAGCTTTTTCAGTGAGCATATTCCTAAAGAATCAGTTTACATTCTGGGAATTTCACTTCATGGTAAATTTATTTTGCATTTTTCAGCCCATGACTTTATTAATGACAATAGAACAGTATTTATACAGTGGTATGCAGATTATACTTTTCTGTTAAGATGGTCACCATATTTTTAATAAATGCCTTATAGAAAATAACAAATAAGGTAAGGGTGAATGAGAAAAGACATGTAATAGATTCAGAATGAAGTTCTACAGGCTGGCATTCAACTCGCAAACCAGTGCAATTCCACTGATTTACATAAAATGATCTGAATTTATGCTAACAGCAAATGGGGTTGCAGGGGAGGGAACTCCAATGTCTGTACTTATTAAAAGAAATCGTGGCCCCTTTGACATAAATGGGAGTTTTTTCATTGACTTCAATTGGTCTAGGATTTCACCCATCACAGTTATCTAGCTATAAATCAAGTAAGAACTTTATTAATCATGATTCTAGAATATATTTAAAATTAAAATAGAAAATAAATTTTGAGTAGCATAGCTTGATATATTAAATGACTCTTTTTGGAGCAGCTGGTTCTGGAACCCACTAGGCGAGAGGCATTTGTTGATTTAGTGCTACATGAAGTGCAGGGTCTGGTTTAAGAGCTAAATATAACTGGACCACCACTTGGAAATTGTGATCACAACGTTATAAAATGTAACATCCCTGGGGTGGGGAAAACACCTTATTAGCCCAACACTAATTAATTTCAGAAAGGGCAACTACACAAAAATGAGGTTAATTGAACAGAAATTTAAAAGGTACATAGTCAAAAGTAAAATCCCTGAAAACTGGAAGGAAACTTTCAAAGATACCATAATAGAGGCCCAACTTTACTGTATACTCCAAATTAACAAACAAACAAACAAACCAGAGTATCAAAAAAAGTGCCACTATGCCTTAACAACCAGGTAAAAGAAGCAGTGAGAGATTTAAAAAAGACATCATATAAAAAGTGGAAGTTAAATCCCAGTGAGGAAAACAGAAAGGAGCATAAACTCTGTGAAGTTAAGAGTAAAAAACATAATAAGAAAAGCCAAAAAGGAGTTTGAAGAACAGCTAGCCAAACACTCAAAAAGTAATAGCAAAATGTTTTTAAGTATATCAGAAACAGGAAACCTGTTAAACAACCAGTAGGGCCTCTGGATGATGCTAAGGGAACACTCATAGACTATAAGGCCATTATGGAAAGACTAAACAGGGAGATACACATCTCATAGAGCTGGAAAGGACCTCAGGAGGTCATCAAGTCCAGTCTCCTGCCTTTTTAGCAGGACCAAGCACCATTTTTTTAAAAATCTATTTGTCCTAGATCCCTAAATAGTCCATTCAAGAATTAAACTCACAACCCTGTGTTTAGTAGGCCAATGCTCAAACCACTGAGCTATCTTTGCTTTGATCATCCCACCCCCAAGGTTTGTACTGAAACCAATCCTATTCGACCTATTTATAAATTATCTAGTGAAAAGTGTAAACAGTGAGGTTGCAAAATTGCTGATTATCCTAAACTCCTCAAGATAGTTAACAATCAAGCAGACTGTCAAAGCAAAAAAACTCACAAAACTAAATGATTGGACAACTAAGCAGCAAATGAAATTTAATGATGATAACTATGAAGTGATACACATTGGAAAAAATAATTCCAACTATACATACAAAATTATGGGGGACTAATTTAGCTATAACCACTCAAGAGAGAGATCTTGGGATCATTGTGGATAGATCTCTGAAAACATCCATTCAATGTTCAGCAGCAGTTAAAAAAGAGAACAGAATGCTAGGAATCATTAAGGCTGTGGCCACACTTGGCCAAAACTTTTAAATGGCCATGCTAATGGCCAAATCAGAGGATACTAATAAGGCTGCCAGCCATGGCACTTTGAAAGTGCTGTGTTTTGCTTGCACACAGCTTGGCTACATGGAGGTGCTTTTCGAAAGGACCCCACAGACGCTGAAATCTCCTTATTCCTATCAGCTGATTTTCGATGTCTGCGGGGTCCTTTCCAAAAGGACCCCTGTGTAGCTGAGCTGCACACAAGCAAAACACAGCACCTTTGAAGTGCCGTGGCTGGCAGCATGCTAATGAGGTACTGAATATTCATTTATGTGCCTCATTAGTATCCTCCAATTTGGCCTTTAGCATGGCCATTTCAAAGTTTTGGCCAAGTGTGGACACAGCCTAAATAGGGACAGAGAACTTCTTATTGCTGCTATATAAATTCATGGTACACCCACATCTTGAATACTGCATACAGATGTGTTTACCTCATATAAAAAGAAGATATAATGTCATTTGAAAAAGGATCAGAAATAAGCAATAAAATTATTAGAAGTTTGGAACTGGTGTCATATGAAAATAAGATTAAGCGGACTTGTGACTTTTCACCTTAGAAAAAGGAGACTAAGCCGGGGTTATGACAGAGGTCAATAAAATAATTACTAGTGTGAAAAAAAGTTATTTATTTGTTCCAATAACATAAGAACTTGGGGATCACCAAATGGAATTCATGTGTAGAAAGTTTAAAACTGACAGAAGGAAGCTCTTCTTCATGCAGTGCATAGTAGGCCTGTGGAACTCCTTGTCATAAGAACATAAGAACATAAGAATGGCCATACTGGGTCAGACCAAAGGTCCATCAAGCCCAGCATCCCATCTGCCGACGGTGGCCAATGCCAGGTGCCCCAGAGAAGGAGAACAGAAGACAAGTGATTTATCTCCTGCCATCCATCTCCTGCCCTTGTTATGAAGGCTAGGGCACCATACTTTATCCCTGGCTAATAGCCATTTATGGACCTGACCTGCAAAAATTTATCAAGCTCTTTTTTAAACCCTAATAGAGTCCTGGCCTTCACAGCCTCCTCGGGCAAGGAGTTCCACAGGTTGACTGTGCGCTGTGTGAAGAAAAATTTCCTTTTATTAGTTTTGAACCTACTACCCATCAATTTCATTTGGTGTCCCCTAGTTCTTGTATTATGGGAAAAGGTAAATAATTTTTCTATATTCACCTTCTCCACACCATTCATGATTTTATATACCTCTATCATATCGCCCCTCAATCGCCTCTTTTCCAAACTGAAAAGTCCCAGTCTCTCTAGCCTCTCCCCATATGGGACCCTTTCCAAGCCCCGAATCATCTTAGTCGCCCTTTTCTGAACTTTTTCTAATGCCAGTATATCTTTTTTGAGGTGAGGAGACCACATCTGCACGCAGTACTCGAGATGTGGGCGTACCATAGTTTTATATAGGGGAAGTATGATATCTTTTGTCTTATTATCGATCCCTTTTTTAATAATTCCTAACATCCTATTTGCCTTACTAACTGCCGCTGCACACTGCGTGGATGTCTTCAGAGAACTATCCACTATAACTCCAAGATCCCTTTCCTGATCTGTCGTAGCTAAATTTGACCCCATCATGTAGTACGTGTAATTTGGGTTATTTTTTCCAACATGCATTACCTTACACTTACCCACATTAAATTTCATTTGCCATTTTGCTGCCCAATCACTCAGTTTGCTGAGATCTTTTTGTAGTTCTTCACAATCCCTTTTGCTTTTGACTGTCCTGAACAACTTGGTGTCATCTGCAAACTTTGCCACCTCACTGCTTACCTCATTTTCTAGATCATTGATGAACAAGTTGAACAGGATCGGTCCCAGGACTGAGCCCTGGGGAACACCACTAGTTACCCCCCTCCATTGTGAAAATTTACCATTTATTCCAACCCTTTGTTTTCTGTCTTTTAACCAATTCCCGATCCATGAAAGGACCTTTCCTCCTATCCCATGACCACCTAATTTACATAAAAGCCTTTGGTGTGGGACCGTGTCAAAGGCTTTCTGGAAATCTAGGTATATTATGTCCACTGGGTGCCCTTTGTCCGCATGTTTATTAACCCCTTCAAAGAATTCTAATAGATTAGACAGACACGACTTCCCTCTGCAGAAACCATGCTGACTTTTGCCCAACAATTCGTGCTCTTCTATGTGCCTTGCAATTTTACTCTTTACTAGTGTTTCTACTAATTTACCTGGTACTGATGTTAAACTTATCGGCCTATAATTGCCAGGATCTCCTCTAGAGCCTTTTTTAAATATTGGTGTTATATTGGCCGTCTTCCAGTCATTTGGTACCAAAGTGGATTTAAAGGATAGGTTACAAACCACTGTTAATAACTCCGCAATTTCACATTTGAGTTCTTTCAGAACCCTTGGGTGAATGCCATCTGGTCCTGGAGACTTGTTACTATTCAGCTTATCAATTAATTCCAAAACCTCCTCTAATGTCACTTCAATCTGAGTGAGTTCCTCAGATTTGTCGCCTAAAAAGGCTGGCTCAGATTTAGGAACCTCTGTAACATCTTCAGCCGTGAAGACTGAAGCAAAGAAATCATTTAATCGCTCCGCAATGGCACTGTCTTCCTTGATCGCTCCTTTTATATCTTTATCATCCAAGGGCCCCACTGCTTTTTTAGCAGGCTTCCTGCTTCTAATGTATTTAAAAAACATTTTACTATTGTTTTTTGAATTTTTGGCTAGCTGTTCCTCAAACTCTTTTTTGGCTTTTCTTACTACATTATGACAGTTAATTTGGGAGTGTTTATGTTCCTTTCTATTTTCCTCACTAGGATTTGACTTCCACTTTTTAAAAGCTGCCCTTTTCTCTCTCACTGCCTTTTTAACATGGCTGTTTAGCCATGGTGGTTCTTTGTTAGGTCTCTTACTGTGTTTTTTTATTTGGGGTATACATTTAAGTTGGGCCTCTAGTATGGTGTCTTTAAACAGTTTCCATGCAGCTTCCAGGGATTTTAGTTTAATTACTCTACCTTTTAGTTTCTGTTTAACTAGCTTCCTCAGAGAATCTTCTTGTCAGAGAATTTTGTGAAGACCAGGACTTTAACAGGATTAAAAAACAAACTAGATAAATTCACATAGGTTAGGAACATCAATGTCTATTAGCCAGGAAGGGTAGGAATGAAATTCCTAGCCTTTGTTTGTCAGAAGCTGGAAATGGATGAGAGGAGAGGGAATTACTTTGATGATTACCTGTTCTGTTCACTTTGGCTGTGTCTACATGGGCACAAATCTTCAAAATAGCCATGCTAATGGCCATTTCGAAGATTACTAACGAGGCACTGAATTGAATATTCAGCACCTCATTAGTATTAGGACGCTTCCGGCTGCAGCGCTTCAAAAGTGTTGCTTTTGAAAGCATGTGGCTCGGCACGGCTACAAGGGGGTCCTTTATGAAAGGACCCTGTACCTTTCGAAATCCCCTTATTCCGTTCAGTGAGCGGGATAAGGGGATTTCAAAAGGTGCAGGGTCCTTTTGAAAAGGACCCCTGTGTAATCCCACCAAGCCGCGCACTTTCGAAAGCGGCACTTTTGAAGCACCGCGGCTGGAAGCGTCCTTATGCTAATGAGGCGCTGAATATTCAATTCATTGCCTCATTAGTAATCTTCGAAATGGCCATTAGTATGGTTATTTTGAAGATTTGTGTGCATGTAGACGCACCCTCCTTTCTAGGGCATCTGGCATTGGCTTCTCTTAGAAGACAGAGTACTGGGCTAAATGGATCTTTGGTCTCACCCAGTATGGCCATTTTTTTTTTAAACAAGCTGCCATCTGTGCTTTGCTAATTGTGTGGATGAAAGACAATTTTGTTTTAAATACATCGTAGTAAAGGGATCTGAGACAAATTCTTCTGTCATTTACATTACTGTAGCTCTGAAATTCTTCCACTATGGAAATAGATTTACCCAATCTCCTGATTTGCAACAGTGAATATACAGTAATATCAGTAATATCTACCTTGCAAAATCAAGTGTTACCTCATTTACAGACCCTTCAACTTATCTGAGGAATTTTATATTGGTGTAAAAAGGAGGCCAAACATGACCCACTTTTTTTCAAGCTTGAAGAAATTTTACACCATCTTGAAAGCAACTAAAAATTTCGTAAAAAAGTTTGTAAAATGGCATATTATTAAAACATTTTAGTAAATAATTATTTGGTTGAAATTACAGCAACAACAAACTGCCTACTGACTTTCCAGTTAAATCTCTATTTTAGGGTAACCATATTTGACATTTCAAAGAAGAAGACACCAGTGAGAGGGAATGTAGCTCTATAAGTATCTACCAACTCATGTTGTATCAATGTACTATATACATGACAACACCTTAATACAATGTGAGGTGATGGATACTGATACAGTTACACTTCTTCTCGGGGGTTGGGGGGAGGTCTTCTTTTTATATGATTACCCTACTTATCTCCCACTGAAATAGTCTGAAAGAGAAAAGTTTATCTGAGAAATATTTAGGACCCAATTCTTCAACCTGTATTCAACTGCAGGGTCCCCCTTGAAGTCACTGAGATTGCTTAGATGAGTAAAGGCTCAGGATTGGACATGTAACTTTGTAATTAAAAATGAAAAGTTATCATCAATGTGAGGCATGAATCAATGAGACCACCCTTATGCAAATGCAGGTACAGTTCCCCACTATAAGGCATATTATATATTAAACTGTTCTAGACAGTAATCAGAAAGTGTAGAAACATCCTATTATTACAAATAAACTACCTGAAAATCAAGTAAAAAGACATTTTGTTAGACTTGGGCATAATAAACTGATTGGTGATACATCAAATATCAAGAGGGCTGTTGAAGAAATATAGTCAAAAATGAACAAATATTCATAAATAAACTTTTTCCTTGTAATAGACAAGAAAGGTTATTTCTCTGTCATCAAGAAATACATGGGGTACTTTCTAAAGAACATTTTGAAAGCGCCTTTTCCAATCAATGCACTACATTGTGTGCTTTCAGTTTAATTTGCTCATCATTTAGAGTAACTATATACAACACAATCCCTTAACCAAAATCATATTTTATAATACAAACATTTTACTTTATTCATTCTACAGATGATTTTTATTTATTCACATGTATTAGATATTACCATTCAATAATTATAATGCAAATTAATATATTAAGTTGACACATACAATGGATTTCTTGGCTCTGGCATCTATGCACAGTAGTTATTAGAAAGCTGAACTACAGATATAATAGTGTTGAGTACAGCAGCAAAATGTAGCCAAAGGCAGAGTTAACATTACACATACTATAAGCTACTGTATATTAAGTATTGCAAGACAATTTTAAGTAGCTTTGTCTCTGAGACTACTGAAAAGGTTACAATCAAAGTTTTATTTATATTTATAACATATTTTAATGAACACTTGGTCCCATACTGTCCCCAGTGTAGCAACAGAGAAAAGGTTTTTCTTTTTAACAAGCTTACCTTTGAATGCAGTACAAGTCCATAACAAGAGCAAAATAGTATAGCCCAATAATATCATCTCTGTGCCTCAAAAGCAAACCAGACACATTTACAGTGATAGGTGGTATGTCCTTTTGGCCTGAGCTACGTACACTCTCCCTGCTTACACCAACTGTTCTGAGAGCTGACCTTGCAAAGATTTTATTCTCTGACTTCAGCAATCACCTCCTATAATCTTCTTGCAACACACAATAGTCTCTTTCTTTGTACACACATGCATTATGCAATCTTTTCAGAAAAAAGAGCCTTGTTAATATTGGTTGGATCTGGTCTTTCAGAGTTCTGTTTGCTGTTACCACGCACTTCATAGCTGAGTATCATCATCATCCCTCCTACTTAACACAGTATCAAATGAAAATACATACAAGTTTCTTAAAATAATCTAAAATTTGATGTTTTCTCTGTGTTTTATATATGTAATTAATTACATGTATTTTATAGATTGTAATAGGAATTAAGGGCATTGATCCATTGATGTGAGGGAAAAAAACTTTAAACTACACCAGAGGAGCCCATACCTAATCCTTCCGCCTATTCTTAACCCTTCCCTAGCAGACCGATAGTCACACTGAAATCCCAAGCACTCACAATGAAGTCATTCTAAACCTCTAAGAAACACAGTATTAGACTTACAGAAACAGCTGTATGAGGGAAAAACAAATGGAATAAAAAAGATGGTGAAAAGGATCCAATTGAGCACTCTGGTGATAAGTGGTGAATTCTCATGGACTGTGCTACTACACCACATCCAGTAACAAATGGCAGAGTAATTTTAATAGCTGTACAACCAGGATGGCATGCAAATTCAGTTGTTGAAAGAAGAGATCTAGAGAAGGTGGAATTGATCACATTCAACCTGTGCTTGCTGGCAATCTCCCACACTTGCCTTTGTTCTTCATGCTAACATCAGCAGATGCCAATTCTGGACCCTACAACCATGGCAAAGGGCTCTCCAAATTTTCACAAGATGGATTATATCTTACTAAAGATTTCATAAATCACCTCCTCTCCAATGACAACTGAACAGATCATTTGTTCTTCCATTCACGATCACCTTACACAGTATGTGATATCTACAACAATAGCTTAAGTGAAAAAAAAACATTTTAATGATATTTAGCAATGATTAACAAAGAATAAATCTGACAGAATATGACTAGATAAGTCTTTGAAGACTGCTACTAGTTCAGACAACAGTTTGGGAACTTCTGAATTAGCAACATACTTTTTATTACAGAGAATAGTGAAGGGAAGAGGGGGCAGGAAACAGTGTTCCCTATCATGTGAAAATTTTCTAAGTATCGAAAGAATAATTTCCTGTATCAGAACAAAAAATTGCTCTCTCCAATGTTTGCTCCCTCCCCAAAGAAAAGTTTCGGGTCAATCATAAAATTTAATTCAATTTTCACTTTGTTTTTTAAAACCATGTTTTAGTTTAATCAGACAGCAGTAATTTCATTTCAATTTGAAAATTGAACATTTTTGTTTTGCAAATGTCAAAAAGGGGCTTTTCAACAAGTGTGAAAATTTGTTTTCCAATATTTCTTCAAGATTCATGGAAATCAGACCTGCTTTTGAACAGTTTTGGATTCACTCTAATAATGGCTTGTCAAACATTTCCCAGGCAGCTCTAATTTATGCTTTAAAAAACTTTACAAAAAATATTTCATGTTTACTCCGACTCAGTGCTGTGTTGGGGGGGGGCAGTTACCTGAGTTAAATTAATAAGCACGGGTATGTTTTTATGTCTTTAGAAGCAGAGATATTGTTACTCTGAACTGTTTTGGGATGGGGTGGGCATTGAAGAGCACCAGGGTTTGGGAAGAATTGTGAGTGATAGTGGTTAGATCCCTTGCTGACAGAAGCAAGAGCAGAGCACTAGGGCTTCAGAAGGGCATGTGAGATGGAAATGCTGAACCAAGGCTGTCAAATACCCAGACACATATAGTTTGACCCTCCTGCTTGCAGACTTGTTGTGAGAATCTTCAGCCGGAAGCTACAGCAGCAAAGCATTGTAAGGCATCAGGTTTACACGGCATATGTTGACAACACCTCCTGGTTTGCATTGAACCCTGAACCCTGGAACAGAGGCCAGGGAGTCTTTTTTTTTTTTTATCTGAAGTTCAAAATAAATATACCCTTTGCAATATTTGTACCACAAATATTGCAGCACTGTATTTGTACAGAAATATTGGACATTGAATTGGAGAGCAAGACATGGTAAACAAGTAGTATAAACACAACAAATAAATAATATTTTTGCATCTTTCAATTTTGATTCAAATATTTGAATCATTCAAATTTCCATCAACCACTTATGTATTTACTTTCTTATAAATGTATCTTAAAAATAGCATGCTTGTAATAAAGATTGGTGATAAGGGCAGAAAGGAATGTAGGGGTTTGTGCTGCTGCAGATTTTTGGAAATGCTTAATGAATAAAGGATGTCGTGGAATAGTGGCAAAACCCCCCTCCCAATTCCACTGGTGGGAAGTTTCTATAGAGGGTCTTAAACCATTGGCCTCTGTTCATGTCATCTATCCAGCATACAAACCAGAAGCCATTGCTGGATACTGTTATGAGAATTTCTTTCTCTAAGGAAGTTAATGAATTTTTAAAGTTTCCTAATAGTTACTTAACAATAGTAGTGGCTCTACTGAATACTATTAATACCATGATTATAATGAGACGATTAGGTCGTAATTCAAAATGATCTGGACAAACTGAAGAAATGGTCTGAGGTAAATAGCATGATGCACAGTAAGGACACATGCAAAGTACTCCACTTAGGAAGGCTCAGTTTCACACATAGGCTGTGTCTACACTTGCATTCCTCTTTTGAAAGAGGCACGCAAATGAGGCAAATTGAAAATGCAAATGAGGTGCAGATTTACATATTTGGCACCTCGTTTGCATATTCTTCTTTCAAAAGACCTTCATTTGAAAGAAGAAAAGCAGTGTAGACATGGCTCTTTCAAATGCAAACCCCATCTTTGAAAGATCCCTTCTTCCCATAAAAAGGGGGACAGTGTTGTGAATGACCAGACAGCAACATGACTGCCATGTCTATTGCTGTTAAGGAATTCCACCCCCCCCGAACATATTATGTGTGATGCCCTTGTGCAACACAAGTAATAAAAAACACTGATTTTTAGATCTGAATCATCTTAATTTAAGTTATAGGTTTTCATGTAGTAGACAAAATGAAGCACCCAGTAAAGGAGTTCATGTCGGAAGCTTTGGAAGGGGGTGAGCAAGGGTAAGAGGCATTCTGCAATCACAGGTGTGGGTATGTCAGCCTTCTGTTCTGGGAAAGTCCCTGTGGGTTGAATGGAAGGCTGCCTTGACTTCCACAAGAAGGAGGGTTTGGAACATAGGGAGGAGGGCATGTAGTTAGGCATGGGCTGCAGTGGGCCTCTGTGCTCCTGTAGCAGGCATTGCAAAGGCTCTATTTGCTGCACCATGAGCTTCAATAGATTCTCTCATGTCTGGAGTTCAACCTCTCTGAGAGCTCTCTGCACCTCAAGATCCACCCTCCTCTCCTCCAGCATGGTTCTCTTCCAGGCATTTATTTGTACCCTGTGTGTGTGAGTGGCTTGCATGTGCCCAGGGAGCAAATCTTCTGGCCTTTTGTTTTTCATCTTCTGATCTGTGTCTAACAGGTAGAGGTGACGGCGAGCGGGGGGGCAGGGAGCTGTGAAAGAGAGTACTGTTGTGGACACTGCTACTGGGGCTATGCAGCACGTGTGGTCACCCCATGCTTCCTCAAACCCTTGGCTGGGGCAAAGAAAGTTTACCTTCCCCGGGAGCTTGGGAAAGGGAATGGAGGGGGAGCAAGACCTACAGTGGGGCTTGTGCTATCCCTATCAGGGCTTTGTGGCTCTCACAGTCATGGTGTGTTTCTTCTCCTTGTTTTCGTGGCACAGTGAAAGTATCCCTTCCCCCAGGAACCCAGGGAAGGGAAGGGAATGACAGTGGTCGGGGGTGGGCATGGCAGTGTGGCTTGTGCTATCATAACTTAGTGCCCTTAAGTTACAGGGTGCAATATAAGATATTAGCCTTCTTAGAATAACACACATTGGCTACGTCTACACGTAAACGCCACATCGAAATAGGCTATTTCAATGAATAACGTCTACACGTCTTCCAGGGCTGGCAACGTCGACGTTGAATGTCGACGTTGGGCAGCACCACATCGAAATAGGCGCTGCGAGGGAACGTCTACATGCCAAAGTAGCACACATAGTAATAAGGGTGCCAGGAACAGCTGCAGACAGGGTCACAGGGCGGACTAGCGCTTCTGGGGCAACAGCTAGCAGCTCCCTTAAAGGGCCCCTCCCAGACACACTCAGCCTGCACAGCACGCGGTCTGCAGAGCCATAGGCACGCACACCTCGAGCGACACAGTCATGGACCCCCAGCAGCAGCAGCAGCAGCAGCAGCAGCAGCAGCAGCCAGAGGTCCACACAGCCGTCCCTGCAGGAGCAGTGCTCACCCTGCTCCATGCCATGCAGGAGGCAGCTGAGCACCTCCTTGCCACAGAGGAGGAGCTGCCCGCAGGGGAGGAGGACGCAACCCCCAACCCTGCAGCACCCGCCCCCCCGCCCCCGGTGCACATGCCGCCGGCTGTGGAGCTACCCCACGAGCACCGACTGGTGGCAGCGGCTGGTGCTCGGAGAGTGGGACAACGACCGCTGCCTCCAGAACTTTAGCTTGAGCCGGCAGACATTTCTGGAGCTATGCCAGTGGCTCACCCCCGCACTGAGGCACCAGGACACCGCCATGCAGCGTGCCCTCAGCATCGAGAAATGGGTCGGCATTGCTGTCTGGAAGCTGGCCACTCCAGACAGCTACCGATCCGTGGGCCAGCAGTTTGGCGTCGGCAAGGCCACCGTTGGGGCTGTCCTCATGGAGGTAAGAGGACCCACAGGGGGAGGGGGAGGCAGCCCTGGCGGGGGGGTGGGGAAGGGGTACCCTGGCAGGGGAGAGGAGGGGAGGGAGGCCCTGGCAGGGGAGAGCCACACACACCCCTCATTGGTGCTCTCCCATGTGCTTCCCCTGCAGGTCGTCCGCGCCATCAACGCCCTGCTCCTCCACAGGCTCGTGAGGCTTGGGGACCCGGATGCCGCCATTGCGGGCTTTGCCACCCTGGGCTTCCCCAATTGCTTCGGGGCTCTGGATGGGACCCACATCCCCATCTGTGCCCCAGAACACAGTGGAGGACGCTACTTAAACAGGAAGGGCTACCACTCAGTGGTCCTCCAGGCCTTGGTGGACAGCCGGGGACGTTTCCTGGACATATATGTGGGCTGGCCTGGCAGCACCCACGACGCCCGGGTATTCTGGAACTCGGGCCTTTGCCGCCGGCTGGAGGCGGGGACCTACATCCCCCAGAGAGAGATCCCTGTGTGGGACACCACCATGCCCCTCTGCGTCATCGCAGATGCGGCATACCCCCTCCGGCCCTGGCTCATGCACCCGTACACGGGCCATCTGTCTGCCAGCCAGGAGCGCTTCAACCAGCGCCTGAACCACGCGCGCCAGGTGGTGAAGCGCACATTTGGGCGCCTCAAAGGGCGCTGGAGGTGTCTCCTCACCCGCCTTGATGCGGGCCCCACCAATATCTCCCAGATTGTGGGCGTGTGCAGCGCCCTACACAACCTCGTATAGAGCAAGGGGGAGGCGTTCTTTCAGGGCTGGGCTGTGGAGGCCGGTAGGGCCGATGTGCAGCCACCCACTGCCCCCTGTCACCAGGTGGACCCCGAAGGGACCTGGGTCTGGAAGGCCCTGCGGGCCCAGTTCGATGAGGCCGCGGGGTGAACACTGGCAGGTCCCCCACTGCCCCCCCATCCTCCACAACACTCCCTGCCCCTACGCCCACACCACAGAGCACCCAAGAGCACACCCCCCCACTTTTCTTGTAAATAAAAGCAGACAGTTGTTCATCACATCAAATATCTGTAGAACTCTTATTATTATTATCAACAAGACTAAATATTTACAGGCAAAATCTAACATATATATATGTATTATAAATAGGGATAAGATGAAAGGGGAAGACAAGGAAGGGGAGAACTTTGTACATGGGGGGACAAGGATCAGCAGAGTAATGGGGTCAAATATACAAACTATTTACAAAATAACCTAAAACTGGGGGGAATATATACAAAGGGGGGGACACGTCCTGGGCCCCACACCCCCTAATGCCCAGGGCTGGGGGTGGGCGGCCGGGATCCCCGCCTCGGCCTCAGCCCTGGCCGGGGCTGGCTGGGGGCCGAGCAGACCGGGAGATACGGCTGGCGGGTGTCAGCTGGCCCCAGGTCCCCCTCGGTGGAAGGGCCCTTGGTGGCGGGTGGCGGTGCGATGGCAGATGGCGCAGCGGGTGGAGCAGCAGGTGGAGCAGGCAGGGTGGGCGCAGCAGCAGCCAGCGCAGCATGGGGGGCCAGGTAGTCGGCGATACGGTTGAAGGTCCGCATGAAGGCCCCCCCATGCCTCTTGGTGCCAGGCCAGTGCCCGCTCCTGCAGCTGGAGGCGGCGCTCCTCCACCCGCAGCCGCTGCTCAGTGACCTCCAGCTGCCAACAGTGGAGGGCCAGCAGCTGGGGGTCCGTCACCGTCGGGTGGTGGTGCTGGATCCGCCGTCTTCCCCGCCATGGGGCTGGTCGGTCATCCGCCAAGGGGCTGGCCCAGAGTGATGGCCCCGGGGGGCTGTCCGGGACCACTGACGCCTCGCCGGCGCTCTCCGGTTCTTCCGATGGTGCAGCTGCGGAACACAGGAAGGGGGGAAGAAGAGTGCAGACAGCCGTTAGCGTGGGCCCCGAGCCGTGGCCCTTGTCCCTCCCACCCTTCTGCTGCAGGTTCCCCATCCCTGTCCCCGGGAGATGCTACTGTGATGGGGTTCAGGGGTCCCCCTGCACAGCACCCCATCCGCTGGCAGGAGTGACTCTCACTCAGCAGGTACAACAGGAGGTTTATTTGGCAACAGATGCCCAGTTTCTCACAGAAGTGACGGTACAGCAGTCAGACACGGTCCTTCCAACCCGTCCTGGGGAGAAGACCCCGAGGGGTACCCCTCTGGGGTGTAGCTTTCCCCCTCCTCAGGCTGGCTGCCTTCCAGCTCTCCCTTCCCCTAGCCTCTAACTGCCGCCCCCGATTCAAACCCAGCTCGGCTCCTCCCTCCTCTTTGTTCAGGGCAGAGGTGTAACCTGCCAGTTGTAGCCCCAGGGTCATCGTTAGCCACTGGGAGGTATTCTGCTTGTTTCTCATATGTAGCCTGAGTCTCGCATTTGCACTCCCCCCACTCCATCACATGCCGCTGCTGCTGCTGCTGGGTGTCCCACCCCCTCCCCCTGGGGGACCCTAGAGGTTCCACTCCCCCCAGGCCCAGGGATGGGGCATGGCACTGTCGTGCTGGGGGTGGCAGGGGCTGATGCACTCTTCTGAGGGACATGCCACTGCTGTCCTTGGGGCCATGGTCATCTGGGCATGTGGAGGGCCCTGGTCATATCTATTACCCCCGCCCCTCAACCCCGGGGGTGTGCACCCGGGGGGGTACATACCTGACGGTCCACTCCCACGGTCGGGGGACACCCGGGGGGTGGACGCCCAGCTGGAGCTCCTGGATGGCAGGACGATCTGGAGGCCAGTGTCGCTGGAGGAGGACTCCCCCTCCTCCTCCTTCTCCTCTGGTGCCCTGCGGCTGGGCTCCTGGGGAGGGCCCCGGGGTGCGGGGCTTGCCTCTGGGGCAAACTCTGCCTCTGGGGCCTGCTGGGGCTCCTCGGCAGAGGTATCAAGAGTGGCCGGAGGGGAGGAGGTGTGCCAGGGGCCCAGGATGTCCCTGAGCTCCCTGTAAAAGGGGCAAGTGATGGGGGCGGCCCCAGATCGGCTGGCCGCATCCCGGGCCCGGGCGTAACCCTGCCGCAGCTCCTTCACTTTACTCTGGATGTGATCCGGAGTGCGGGCAGGGTGACCCCAGGTGGCCAGGCCCTCGGCCAGCCGCGCGAACGCATCCGCATTCTGCCTCTTGCTCCCCATTATCTGGAGCACCTCCTCCTCACTCCAGAGCCCCAGCAGGTCCCGAAGCTCGGCCTCTGTCCAGGAGGGGCCCCACTGCCGCTTCCCCGCCTGGCTGCTGGGCTGGGAGCCCTGGCTCCCCTTGGGGGGGGCCCCCGGGGACACTTGGGGGCCTGGCGGGCGGCCATTGCAGCGGTGGGGTGTGTGTGGGGCTGCTGAGGGACGTGCAGGCAGGCCGCGTGTCTGGGCTGCTGCCTGCACATTCTCTCAGCTTCCTGCACACGAAGGCAGAGGCAGGGGAGCTTTAAGGGGCCGCTCCACGCGGCCACCATCGAGCTCAGGGGCTGGGCAGAGTGTCTCTCAACCCCTCAGCTGATGGCCGCCATGGAGGACCCCGCTATTTCGATGTTGCGGGATGCGCAATGACTACACGTTCCCTACTTCGACGTTGAACGTCGAAGTAGGGCGCTATTCCCATCCCCCCATGGGGTTAGTGACTTCGACGTCTCGCCGCCTAATGTCGATGTTAACTTCAAAATAGCGCCCAACACGTGTAGCCGTGACGGGCGCTATTTCGAAGATGGCGCCGCTACTTCAAAGTAGGCGGCACGTGTAGACGCGGCTATTGATAAGGAACAGATGCTGATTAAATGAGGACAAAAGACTGGTCAGAATGCTGTGCTACTCTGCGGCAACGATGCCAGATTATTTAGTGCTGGCTTGGTTTTGGAAGGCAGACACACACCAGCCTTTGTAACCTCAGCAGATTTCCCAAGCAGTTTAGACAAATTCATTGATAAGGGTTTAACATTAAAATAACTGTATTGATTACAGAAAATTTATTTTAAGCAATTATAAGAAATAGAAATAAAGGTGACAGATAGTTACAAAAGAAAAGTAAAAGTAAGCATGCCGTCAGTCCAAATACTCAGCCTTCTTAAAGTAAGCAGTATTTGGATCAAGCAGCTTTTATCATTCTCCTTATGTTGCAGGAAAGTTACAGTTTTTAATACACAGGTTGACACGTCTTTTCAGTTCAAGTCTGTATCTTTCTAGAATTTTGGTTGCCTTCAGCATAGGCAGGGAAGAGCGATGTAAAGGTATGATGTTATTATCACTTTATTTTATATCCTCAGTTCATGTGCCTGGAAAATACTAGCCTCGACATTCCTCATTTGCAATGTCATCCTCGTTGTTGTCCAAGGCTGCCTTAAGAGTTACCTAAGAGGTGTCCATGGACAATTTTGGTATATTGTTTATAGTTCCTCCCGCCCCCTTGGAAATCCAAGCAGCTGCTCATAGAATCACATCTCTTGCCTAAGGGTGTCCCTGGTGTAGCCTTTCTCCATCATGCTCTGTACAATTTTAGCATAGATAGAATCATTTCTACTACTGTTCTGAAGTTCTGCCTGCACAGATTCTTCTCTCCATATAGCAGTCAGACCCAGTATTTCCTTTATGCTCCAAGTTAGAACTCATTTGTGACCCTGAGCATTCATGGTCAGGTGTGCTGCTGAGCTAGCCACACAGACCAAACAGGAAAAGAAATTCAAAAGTTCCTGAGGCTTTTCCTGTGTACCTGGGAGTGGAACAGATTTGAAAGTGCTGGCCACAGTGGTCACATTGGAGCACTATGGGGACCCTCCCAGAGGCCAGAAATGTCAAGTTGAGCTGCAGTGTGTCTATAGCACCCCAGATGGTCAAATCTTGTGCTATTCCTCCCATCAAGGGGGGCTACGGTGGTTGATTTTAAAAGCTGTTTCTCACTGCAGTTTGAACAGACCACTGAGTTAGCTCCTGCACATTATATGACAGCATAATTCATAATTTAGCTGAATGCCATCTAGATTAGCTAACACAGTCTTGTTGGACTAAGAAACCAAGTAGAAGTTGCTCAGGTTACAAAACTATTGAATAATCTTACTTTGTGCTTTAAGCTTAACCCACTGTTGTTCAAGCTTGAGGCCTTTAGCTTTGCTGTTTGTTAACAAAGCATTGACTGTTGTCCTTGGCCTTTAGCCTTACACCAAGCCTCTCATTACTACACAGGTAACTTCAGCCTGGCCTTTGTACTCCCCAGCTCAAGCCTTCCAGCTTCCACCCTCCTCTTCAACTGTCTTTACCCAACTGGCAGAATTTGGCCAAACATTCTGTGATTGCTCCCAGAAACCAAGTGGCCATTTACAGAGACCTCAGATGAGACATAACAGTCATGTCCAATCCCAGATTTTACTTCCCTTGGAAACTATATATAAAGGCTGCATCTACATTTGCATTGCTCTTTCAAAAGAGGTATGCATATGAAGGGAATAAAAATGCAAATTAGGTGCATATTTACATATTTGGAACCTCAGTTGCATAGTTTTATTTCAAAAAAGCGTCTTTTGAAAGAAGAAAACCAGTGTAGACACAGGTCTTTTGAAAGTAAACCCCGTCTTTGAAAGAATCCTTCTTCCCATTAAATAAAGGGAAGAAGGATTCTTTTGAAGATGGGGTTTACTTTTGAAAGAGCAGCATCTACACTGGTTTTCTTCTTTTGAAAAAAGCTCTTTAGAAATAAGAATATGCAAATGAGGTGCCGAATATGCACCTCATTTGCATTTTGATTCCTCCATTTGCATACCTCTTTCAAAAGAGGAATGCAAATGTAGATGCACCCAGAGTGTTAACTGACCCCATTACATAACATTGTCCAGAAATACAGTATAATTTCTGTCAGTGTGTTTTGTTACAAGATCATAACCTTGTGTAGGATAAGTAAATGGTAAAGGGAAATGAGATAATTAGTGAGGGGAGCCAAGCTTCTATCTTCTCTGGATCACTGTATGTCACTGGAAGCAATGATAGCCAGGAGACAGAAGTAGAAGTTACGATGCCTTACCTCAAAGCTTCTGATGAAGAAAACTGTCTATTTGATCCAAAAAAGGTTCTTTATTGCAGAGAGGCCAATATATAATTTGTTAAGGCTGCTAAATGTTTTTATTTCGAATATTAGATTTACTACTAGTGGAGAAACATTACCATTGTGAAGAAAGATGGTAAATTCTAGACCCCGGTTATTGATAGATTGTGCTTTATATTTTTTAAAAAGGGTTAAATTGTGTCTGTAAGGAACACTGTCTTACCAAGCTCACCTAGAAGTGATGCATCTCACAAAAACAATGCCTCAGACAGTACAGGGGGAACATCGATCTTATGTCATTCTTTGGCATGACACAGCATTGTTGCCCTGCCCACATTATGTCAGCACTCCTGGCTGATGTAGGATGTTGGCGGCTGGTGGTCATGGCTAGTCTGACCCCTTCTGGGGATTCTGGCACATCAAAAGCTGTGTAACTCCTGCAGTCCTTCTGATATATATATTCAAGACTGCTGTAACACTGTATGCAAACACTATGTATACCCTTCTCCACATAAAAGCAAAGAAGCATGTACCACAATAAACCCATTATTAATTGTGGACCGGGAAATGTTTGCTGCAACAGTATTCTTGTGACCTGTGAAATTTTAAAACAAACTACAAAGATACTTTACAGAACATATTTCAATATTTTACTCTTGTATAGTGGACGGAAGCTTTCCCAGAATAATTCATATTGGTGAGAAATTGTGCTGTGACGAGGAAGCAGTTGACATTGGGTGGTGGGTGGGGGCTGCTTACTGAGGACTTCTCCCATCTGTGGCACTCAAGAGATTTTGCAAACAAAAACAAAAAAGGTTCTTTTCCCTCTTTCGCTCCCAGGGGAGAGAGAATCAGAATAAATTAAATAAGACAAAAGATGGGCAGTCACTTGGTCGCCCCTTTAGCTTCTATCCTTGACCAGGGATAGGGGCTGCCTCTAGCCCCTCCTTATGGTAATGCCCAAGTTATACCTAGTCCATACAGTTTAAGGGGTGGCAGAGTCCATGACTTTGTTATTGGTGATCTGCAGAGCTGGCCCAGAAGGCCTCGACAGTAAGTGGTGGATGATACAATTAACCGGAGTGCAAAGCCCCAAAGATGTGGGGCCCAGGTTCTCACTAGTCACTGCTCCTTCACTGTGGTAGGCTTTCCCTTTTCAAGCTTCCCACCTAGGGTGTGCCCCCTCGATGGTGGAAAACAATAAAAGTGAATTTTCTGAACTAAAGGTATAAAAGAAAAGAATTACAAACATTTCTGGTTCTACTCTTTATAATAGGCATTGCTGTGCATTATCAGTACATTTTCTTTATAGGTATGACATGATTTTTGGTATGTCCAAATGTAATATACAAACAAGTAAAAGATTTTATATACATTTGAATCGAAGTAGCATTTAAAACTTCTCACTAAACATTGCCCAGGCTCACAGCATGGCTGAGTCATTTTCAACTATATTGAGGTGGGAAAAACATGAGTTAGTTGATACTGCAACCTTGTGAGCTCATGTCCTCAATATGATGAACAGCTAATGTTGAAATAGTCATTTGAAGTAGAAAAAAAAATTAGGATACAGATTCAGTATTTCTATGCTTTCTTCTCAAACTATGACTCATTGAGTCAGTTTTAAGCTTGACCCCTTAATTTAATCATGATGGCAATTTTATATATATATATATATATATATATATATATATATACACACACACACCGCCTCCCCTGCAAACACAAGGAGGCCCATTTAGCCGTCATTCACGCAAATAATGAGGGTTTGCCCCAAAATGCTTAATTGCTCTTTAACAGGGCAATTGAATGTCCACAGCTGGTCTGGCAGGCTTCTTGCTAGCCACTGTGTGGCCCACTTGGAAGCTAGAAGCTGGCATGTCCACCTCCTAGCCTTAGGGCAGGGTTCAGCAACCTTTCAGAAGTAGAGTGCTGAAAATTGCCCTTTTGACTTTGAGGTACGCTCCAAGTGCTGGTGATACTATTTTAAAGTCACTAACAGTCCTACTGACAACAGCTTCAATGATAAATAAAGATGTAGCACTTTACTGTTTAGCTGTGGCTGACAGCAGGAGGGAGACTCCTGGAGTGTAGAAGTGGGGCAGGCATGTGCTGGGGGCAAATGAGCTGAGGGAGAGGAACTGGGCAGCTCTGGGGAAGCAGGACCTCTAAACACCTCATTGGAATTAACCACCTGCCTGAAGGATGGTGGCAGTTATTGACAAGGTAGCGAGACAGGGTAGAAATGGGAAGCTAAAGGGCTTGGCCCCCATCCCAGACAGTTGGGGGGTGGGCAGGTGGACTCAAAAATCCCATCTCTGGGGCAGACGGCAAAGGTGGGGAGAGGGACTCAGTCCTTGACCCTGGGGGAGCAGGTGGAAGGTCTGAGGTGGTAGAAGAGCTCAGTCCCTGTCCCTGGAGGACGTAGGGGCAGATGACAGAGCCGGGGCGGGGGGGCAAAGGCATCAGTCCCCTTCCCCAGAGAAGGGGAGAGCAGATGGCAGGGGAAGGAGGTGGCACATGCAGCAGTGGGAGCAGCTCTGCTGCCGCCCCATCTTTGGCCTGAAGGGCCCAGTCCTTCACTCCAGGCAGCTCTGTGCTGTCCCACAACTGTGGTCTGAAGGGCCCAGCCTCATGCCCCTGGCAGCTATGCATCACCCCACATCTATAGCCCAGTCCATCCACCTGCCCCACCCCTCCACCAGCCAACTCATGGGTGAGGTTTACATGTCCTCCCACCTTCCCATGGCAGCTCTGCTTGCCGTGGTGTGTGCCTGCATGTGGGGAGAAAGGGTGGGGCTGAGTGCCCACCTTGTATGCTGATGAAAATCAGCTCATGCACCAATCTTGGCACATGTGCTGGGAGTTGCTGACGCTACCTTTGGTGCTGCTGTGGAGGGGCATTGTCCATGTGCTGTTCCACCTGCCCTTGTTCCCCACCTGCAGGCACAGCACCCATTGGCTGAGTCAGGACAGGTGAGAAACTAGCACCACTCAAGTGCTCAGTGGGAATCCACTGACTCAGGGTTGCATGTTGCAGGCCTCTCCTGCTGCTTGCCAGCCTTTCTCACACTCCTGGTCTGGTGGATCTCAAACTGTGGCATAGCACATGCAGTCTGTTTCCCCATCACCAGCACACAGGAGTTTGAGGTATGTGTATTCCCATTTCTGAGCGCTGGGAATGGCAATGCACCCCATCCCTGTCAGTGCATTCCTCTCCAATCAAACCTTCTGTACCGTTATCCCCTTCACTACATCCCTCCCCATCCCAACTCCCAACCACCCCACACCCCATCATTGAATCCCTCCCCATCCCGCATCCTTCCCCAATACCCTTATCACTGCATTCCTCCCTACCCTATCCTGCCCCCATCCCCCTGACTGCATCTATCTCCCATCATGTCCTGTCCCACCACCCACACCTCTCCATCGCAACCTTGTACCCTTACAGCTCTCTCCCACCTATCCTCACCATCTCCCAGAGCCCCCATAACCATGCCCTTCACCCTCACATTCTTGCAACTTGCTCACTTCCATATTTTGCTGCACTCCCTTTATGCCCTTACACACCCTTGTGCCTCCCACATCCTCATGTACCTCTAGACTTCAGCCTCCCCCTGCACCCTCATCCACTCCACATACCTCCCAAACTCTCTTCTTTCCTTCACTGCCTCACCTATTGGAATCATGGAAATGGAAGGAATCTAGAGAGCTCATCATGTCCAGTCCTTTGCACTCAGGCCAGAACTAAATACCATCTACATCATCTCTGACAGGGGTTTATCTAATCTGTTCCTAAATATTTTCAATGACCGAGATTCCACAAGATCCCTCAGGAATTTATTCCAGTGCTTAAACAACCTGACAGGAAGTTTCTCCCCCACCCCACAGAATCCAACCTAAACTTCTCTTGCTGCAGTTTAAGTGAATTGCTTCTTGTTCTATCACCAGAGTTTATAGAAAATATTTTTTCTCCTTCCTCCTTGTAACAATATTTTAGGTACTTTAAAGTTGTTACCACATCTCTCAATTTCCTCTTTTCCAGACTAAATAAACTCTCTTAACAATGTAAGAATGGCCATACTGGGTCAGATCAAAGGTCCATCCAGTCCAGTACCCTGCCTGCCAATAGTGGCTAATGCCAGGTACCCAGAAGGAGTGAACCAAACAGGTAACAATCTCTCTCCTGCTATCCATCTCCAGCCTCTGACAGAGGTTAGGGACACCATTCCCTACCCATCCTAATAGCCATTAATGGACCTAACCTCCATTAATTTATGTAGCTCTGTTTAATCCCTATTATAGTCCTCACCTTCACAGCCTCCTCTGGCAAGGAGTTCCACAGGTTGACTGTGCACTGCATGAAGAAGAACTTCATTTTATTTGTTTTAAACCTGATGCCCATTAATTTCATTTGGTGTACTCTAGTTCTTATGGGAACAAATAAACAATTTTTCCTTATTTACTTTCTCCACACCACTCATGATTTTATATACCTCTATCATATTCTCCTTAGTCTCCTCTTTTCTAAAATGAAAAGTCCTAGTCTGTTTAATCTCGCTTCATATGGGACCCATTCCAAGCCCCTAGTCATTTTAGTTGCCTTTTTCTGAACCTTGTTTAAAGCCAACATATCTTTTTTTGAGATGAGGGACCACATCCGTACACAGTATTCAAGATGTGTGTGTACCATGGTTTTATATAATGGCAATAAGATATTCTCCATCTTATTCTCTATCCCTTTAATGATTCCTAAAGTCCTATTTGCTTTATTGATTGCTGCTGCACACTGCATGGATGTTTTCAGAGAACTATCCATGACGATTCTAAGATCTCTTTCTTGATTAGTATTAGCTAAATTAGCCTTCAACATATAGTATGTGTAGTTGGGGTTATTTTTTCCAATGTGCATTACTTTACATTTATCCACATTAAATTTCATTTGCCATTTTGTTGCCCAGTCACTTAATTTTGTGAGATCTTTTTGAAGTTCTTCACAGTCTGCATGGGTTTTAACTATCTTGAGCTGTTTAGTATCATCTGCAAACTTTGACACCTCACAATTTACCCCTTTCTCCACATCACTGATGAATAAGTTGAATAGGATTCATCCTAGGGCTGACCTTTGGGGAACACCACCAGTTACCATTTCCATTCTGAAAACTTACCACTACCCATTTTTTCCTGTCTTTTAACGAGATCTCAATCCATGAGAAGATCCTCCCTTATCCCACGACAACTTAAATTTACTTAAGAACCTTTGGTGAGGGATCTTGTCAAAGGCTTTCTGGATATCTAAACACTCCATTTCTAATGGATTCCCCTTATTCACATGTTTGTTGACCCCTTCAAAGAACTCTAAGGATGTGAATATACTAGCCCCTCCTTTTGGAGGGTCTATGGTAATATGGCACTTTGAAATGTGCTAATGAGGTGCTGCAATGAATATGCAGCACCTCATTAGCATAATAGTGGTCGCACACGCTTTGAAACTGCTGGTTTCAAAATGCACGCCATCTGTGTATCCAGGGGGCCTTTTGAAACAGTCCCGATTTCAAAAGCCCCCTTTTCCCAAAACCAGATTGGAAGAAGGGGCTTTTAAAATTAGGGGGACATTTCAAAAGGCCTCTGGCTACATGGGTGACTTGCATTTTGAAACCAGCAGTTTCAAAGCATACATGGCTGCCATTATGCTAATGAGGCATTGCATACTCATTGAGGAACCTCATTAGCATATTCTGAAGTGCCATATTACCTTAGCTAGTGTGGCCACAGCCTAATTGATTAGTAAGACATGAGTTCCATTTATAGAAAGGATGTTGACTTTTGCCCATCAAATTATGTTCTACGTATCAGACAATTTTATACTTTACTATTGTTTCAACTAATTTGCCAGGTACTGAAGTTAGACTTACTGGTCTGTAATTGCTGGAATCGCCTCTAGAACTCTTTTTAAATATTGGCTTTATGTTAGCTATCTTTCGATTACTAGGTACAGAAGCTAATTTAAAGGATAGGTTACAAACCACAGTTAATTTCACATTTGAGTTTTTTTAGAACTTTTGGGTGAATGCCATCTAGTCCCAGTGACATGTTACTGTTATCAAATAATTAGTTCCAAAATGTCCTCTGACACCTGAATCTTGGACAGTTCCTCAGATTTGTCACCTACAAAGGATGACTCAGGTTTGGGTATCTCCCTAGCAACTTCAGCCATTAAGACTAAAGCAGAGAATTTATTTAGTTTCTCCACAATTACAATTTCTCCACATATTTGAGTACTCCCTTTGTATCTTAATCATCTAGGGGCTCCACTGGTTGTTTAGCTGGCTTCCTGCTTCTGATGTACTTAAAATGCAGTTTGTTATTGCTTTTTGAGATTTTGGCTAGCTGTTCTTCAAACTCATTTTTGGGTTTTCTTATTACATTTTTTTCACTTTATTTGGCAGCGTTTATGCTCCTTCCTATTTTCCTCACTAGGATTTGACTTACTATTTTAAAGAGATGCCTTTTTATCTCTCACTGCTCCTTTTGCATGGTTATTAAGCCACAGTGGTTCTTTGTGTGTGTGTGTGTGTGTGTGTGTGTGTGTGTGTGTGTTTAATTTAGGGTATACATTTTATTTAGGTCTCTATTATGGTGGTTTTGAAAAGTTTCCATGCAGCTTGCAGGGATTTTACTTTAGTAACTGTACTTTTTAATTTCTGTTTAACTAACCTCCTTATTTTTGCATAGTTCCCTTTTCTGAAACTAAATGCCACAGTGTTGGACTGCTGAGATGTTCTCCCCACCCGCCGCCCCAGAAATGTTAAATGTTATTGTATTATGGTCACTATCTCCAAGCAGTTGTGGTATAGTTACCTCTTGGACCACATCCTGCTCTCCACTCAGGACTAAATTGAGAACTGCCTCTCCCCTTGTGGGTTCCTCTACCAGCTGGTCCAAGAAGCAGTCATTTAAGGTATCCAGAAATGTTATCTCTGCATCTCATCCTGAGGTGACCTGAACCCAGCCAAAATGGGGATAACTGAAATCCCCTACTATTACTGAGTTCTTTATTTTGATAGCCTCTCTGATCTCGCTTAGCATTTCATAGTTACTATCACTGTCATGGTCAGGGCATTGATAATATATCCTTTCTGCTATATTAGAGCATGGAATTACTATCCATAGAGATTCTATGGAATATTTTGATTTATTTAAGATTTTTACCTCTTTGATTCTACATTTTCTTTCACATATAGTGCCACTCCCCCACTCACATGACCTGTTCTATCCTTCCAATACATTTTGTACCCCAGGATGATTGCGTCCCACTGATTGTCCTCATTCCATCAGGTTTCTGTGATGCCTATTATATCAAAATCCTCCTCTCATACAAGGCACTCTGTTTCAGCCATCTTATTATTTAGACTTTTAGCATTTGTGTACAAGTACTTTAAAAACTTGTCCCTATTGATATTTCTGCCCTTTCCTAATGTGTTAGATTCTTCTTCACATGATTGTTTCTCCTCTGATCTGGCCCATATTTTATCCTCTTCCATTCTCTCCTCCTCACTAAAACCTAGAGACTCTATCAATAGACTCTCCTCTGAGAGGAGTCTCTGTCTGATCCACTTGCTCCTCTGCGCCAATCAGCTTTCTCCCATCTCTTAGTGATAAAAACTGTTCTGCAACCTTCTTAATGGTAAGTGCCAACAGTCTGCGTCCACTATGGTTGAGGTGGAGCCCATCCCTTCATGTATAGTCTCCCCCATCTAAAAGTTTCCCCAGTTCCGAATAAATGTAAACCCATCCTCCCTATACTGTCATCTCCTTCACAAATTGAGACTATGAATTTCAGCCGGCCTACCTGGCCCTTCGTGTGGAACTGGAAATACTTCTGAGAATGCCACCATAGAGGTCCTGGATTTCAGTCACTTTCCTAGCTACCTAAATTTGGCCTCCAGGACATCTCTCCCTTCCCTTTGTCATTGGTATGCACATGTACCACAACCACTGGCTCCTCCCCAGCACAACACATAAGTCTGTCTAGATGCTTCGAGAAATCTGCAACCTTTGCACCAGGCAGACAATTCACCATACGGTTTTCCCAATCATCTCAAACCCAGATATCCATGTTTCTAATGATGGAATCTCCCATTACTAACACCTGCTTTTTCCTACTGACTGGAGCTCCCTCCCTGGAGAGGAATCCTCTGTGTGAGAGGATACAACAATCTGATCTTGAAGGAAGGTCCCAGCCATGGGACGGTTTCCCTCTGCTCCTGTTGGCTGCTCTCCTTCCCTGAGCTTTTCAACCTCCTTAACAGTGCGGGGCTCTCTGACTGGAGATAGGATAAATGCACAGTGTCCCAGAAGACATCACCAACATACCTCTCTGTCTCCTGTAGCTCCTCCAGTTCAGCCACCCTGGCCTCTAAAGCCTGCACTTGGTCTCTCAGGGCCAGGAGCTCCTTGCACCAAATACATGTATATGCAACCTGTCCATGGGGCAGGTAATCATACATGTTACATGGGATGCAATAAACAGGCTAGCCCCCATTCTGCTGCTGGGCTTCTGTCAGCATTCTCTCCTATGGATAGTTAGATTATATATGCAATTTTTATTTAAATGTGCTCATTGGGGATATAGTTTACTATTAAAGTTTTAAAGAATGGTGAAAGTACCATCTGCCTCTCAATTGCCCCTCTAAACTCCCTTTTGTTAGCAATCGCCCTGTTCGCCAGCTCCTGTCTCATTTACTAGCTGCCTTTATAAACCTCTGGCCTTCCTGATAGCCCCACACTCTGGCTTCATTTCAACCAATGAGCAGAGAGTTCTAGATTTCAAATCCTAATTAAGGGCTCACAGCTTCCAACTGCCACCCTCAGCATACAATCTTGCAAACCAAACACACATACAGTACACAGGAGCTCTCAGGCAACCAGCAAGTAACCCCCAAACACACACTCAGCACATCCACTTACCCCAAGGTCCTGCAAATTGCTCCTTTTTCACCTGGAGAGTGCATGGGTTATAGAATCCTAGGGCCTCATGGCAAAATAGATTTTCCTAATATCCAACCTGCACCTCTCCCTCTTTTTCTTGAGACCATTGCTCCTTGTTCTCCCATCTGTTACTACTAAGAACAGCCTTTTTCCATCCTCTTTAGAGCCCTCCTTCAGGAAGTTGAAGGCTGCCATCAAATCCTCCCTCACTCTTCTCTTCTGCAAACTAAAGAAGGCCAAATCCCTGCACTTCTCCTCATAGGTCATGTACTCCAGCCCCCTAATTATTTTGTTTGCCCTCTGCTGGTTCCTCTCCAATGCATCCACATCCTTTCTATATTGGGGGGCCCAGTACTGGACACAATACTCCAGATGTGGCCTCCCTAATGGAGGATAGAGGGCAAGAACTTCTTTAGATCTGCTGGAAATGCTCTTCCTAATGTACGCCAATATGCCACTGGATTTCTTGGCTACAGGGGCACACAGACTCATAACCAGCCTCTCATCCACTGTAATCCCTGGGTCCTTTTCTGCAGCCAGTTGGTCTCCAGCCTGATAATGCTTGAGATTCTTCTGTCCTAAGTGCAGGACTCTGTACTTGTCCTAACTGAACCTCATCAGATTTCTTTTGGCCTAATTTCCAATTTATCTAGGTCACTCTGGACCCTATACCTACCCTCTACCTCTCCCCCTAGCTTGGTGTCATCCACAAATTTGCTGAGGATGCAATCCATCCTCTCATTAATAAAAATGTTCAACAATACCAGCCCTAGAGCTGATCCTTGGGGCACTCCACTTGAAACTGACCACCAACCAGACATTGAACCATTAATCGCTATCCATTGGGCCGAACCATCCAGCCTGCTTTTCATCCACCTTACAGTCCATTTATCCCATTCATACTTAATTTATGGGCAAGAATATCATGGGAGACTGTATCAAAAGCCTTGCTAAAGTCAAGTGATATCATATCCATTGACTTTCCCATGTCCACAGAGCCAGTCACCTCATCATAGAAGCTTATTAGATTGGTCAGTAATGACTTGCCCTTAGTGAATCCATGTAGACTACTCTTGATCACTTTCCCTCTCCCAAGTGCTGCAAAATGGATTCCTTGAGGAGCCCCTCCATGATTTGTCTAGTTCCCTGCTGCTTTAGTTCCTTTTTAAAAGATGGGCACTATATTTTCCTTTTTCCAGGCATCCAGGACCTCTCCTGATCTCCACAATTTATCAAAGATAATGACCAAAGGCCCTGCAATGACATTTGCCAATTCCCTCAGTACCCTTGGATGCATTAAATCCAGATCCATGGATTTGTGTTTAACTTTTCTAAATAGCTTTTAACCTGTTCTTTCCCCACTGAGAGCTGCCCACCTCCTTCATATTGCACTACCTAGTTCAGTAGTCCAGGAGTTGACTATGTGAAGGCAGAGGCAGAAATGCATTGAACACTCCAGCTTTTTCCACATCATCCACCACAAGGTTACCTCCCTCAGCCACTAACGGTCCCACATGCTCCCTGGTCATCCTCTTATTGTTAATATGCCTGGAGAAACTCTTCACATCCCTTGCTACCTGCAGTTCCAGTTGTGCTTTTGCTTTCCTGATTACTGCCCGGTGTTTTCCAGCCATAGATTTATACTCCTCAGTCACCTGTCCACCTTTGCACTTCTCATAGGCATGCGTGGAAGAGTTAGGGAGTACAGGACCCAGCCGGGTTGGGGATGGGGATGGGGATGGGGATGGGGAGAGTGACACCTGCCCTGACTTGCCACGCCTGGTGCAACGCCTCTCTCTGAAGGAGACTTCTGGGCATCCCCGAGGCCAACCCTGCATCCCCAGGGCGCGGTCGCTGCTCTAGCCCTGTGTCTGGGACTGAGAACCCCTCCGCTTGCCACGTTATGCTAATACCTCGAATCCCATTGGTTGGCCGGCGCGACCCTCCCTCGGCCTTCTCTCGGCTATGCTAATGAGCGTGCCTCGCATTGGCTGGCTTGCCAGCGGCAGCTCCAAATGACATCTGCATGGCTGCGCGCGGCCCGTGCCGCCCCGCTCCCTGCCGGCCGCCGCCAAAACACCGCTCGGTCCCGCTGCCCTTCGCGCTCCTTTCGGCGGGGCGGCTCCCTCCCGCGCGCGCCTGGGGGCTCGCGGCCCTCGCCGCCCGTGCGTGGCCACCGCCAGCGTGGGGCGTCCCGCTGCCCGCCGGGGCGCGCCCCTCCTGCATCGCGAGCGGCGGCGGCGGCGGCAGCGGCTTGGGCTGCAGGGCGGGATGGCGGATCTGGAGAGCGAGGTGCCGCCGCTCCCGCCCAGGTACCGCTTCCGGGACCTGCTGCTGGGGGACCAGGGGTGGCAGCACGACGACAGGTGAGCCCGGGCGCCCTCCCGCCTGCGCGCGCGGCAGCAGGTACCTGCCGCCCCCGCCGCCCAGCCGGGCCATTGTTTGCGGCGCGAGCCCGAGCCCGAGCCCGAGCCGCGCACCTAGCCTGCAGCCCTTCGCCCGCCCGGGAGAGGAGCTGCCTCGCTTCCCTCAGGGGACGCTGGAGGCGGGCGGTGCGCTCGGTCTCCGCGCTGCGCGGTTTGCTGCACCCCCAGCGCCCTGGCTTGCGCGTGGGCGTCGAGGCTGCCGTGGCGCAGAGCTGCGCTGAGGGCGCAAAGCGAAGTTGCAGGAGGAACTTGTGCGGAGAGACGCGGCGTGGACTAATATTGGGCTCCCTGTATTGCGCTTCTGGAGTCCTGTGCGGGAGAGCGGATAAGAATTGTTGCAAGCTGAGCTGTGTGTCGGTGCATTTGCTGTCTGTCTCCTGACAAGTCTGATGGGTTTCTGTCCGATCGTTCCCTTATCTTAATATATGCACACCATGTAGTCTATGGTTTCTCAACCTGTGGGTCAGGATTTGTAGGAAAAGTGTAATCCTCTCCCCCCCACATTTTTAGGGGCTACATAAGAACAGCGGAAGACCCCAAACTGTTTTTATTTTGTGGGAGCCTGGTATCATACCATAGAAATTGTTGCAAATCACTGAGGTAGCAGGAGTGTTTGCTGGTGATAGTTGCCATACGTTGCCATCCAACTCGCAAGGGTGTGTAGGTGCGCTTCTTTTTGTCAGTTAGGGTATGGTTAATGAGTTTACATTTGAGCGAAGGAAGTTTAGGCTGGATATTAGGAAAAACTTCTCAACTGTCGGGGTGATTAAAAACTGCAATAATTTGCCTCGGGAGGTTGTGGACAGTGCATCATTTGGATATTTTTTAGGAACTGGATAGAAAAACATCTGTCTGAAGTGGTTTAGATTGGCATTCCTTAAACTTTGAGACTATGGAACACCAAACAATAATATTTTTTATGTGGATCACTTATGAAAATTTACTTCAAAAATAATTGTCAGACCAAACAAACAAACAAAAAAGCCCCAACCAAAACCAAAACATAAAACAGCAAAAACAAAACAAAGTAATTTAATATCAGAGCAGACAAGGAGTAACATTGTATGTGGTTTTAATAACAGAAAATATATACCATCAGTGTATTTTTCCATATGCTTGTGGCACACGCTCCTGAGTTTTTGTGCAGCAACAGTGTTCTGCAGAACATAGTTTAAGAAACACTGATCTAGATCAGTGGTCAACAAACCAAAAGATCCATTTTGGAGTTTAAGAACAATCCAAGATCTACTCTGCCTCTTCCTCAGGTCCGACACTTTCTCCAAAGACTCACCCCACTCGCTCTCCCCTCCACCCTGACTCATTTTACTGGGTTGATGTGGTATGAGGTTGTGGTTCAGGAGGGGCTCTGGGCAGTGGTTTCAGGAAGGAGATTTGTTCTGGGGCTTGGTGTTCAGCTGGCTCTGGTAGTGGGGTTGGGACTGGGGCTTTGGGTGCAGGAGGGGTGCTGGCTTTGGAAGGGAGGTCAGATGTGGGGCTGGAGTTCTGGAGTGGTGCCAGGAACCCAGGAAGAGGAGGTGCTGGCTTTGGAAGGGGGCTGGAGATTGCTGTGCAGGCTCCTGAAGTGCATTTCCTGTCAGTGGCTCCAGCTTGGTAGCATACCATGGCAGAGGCCCTTACTGCACTAGCCCCGTGCTAGAGTCCTGTGCCAATACAGGTGGACAACCTGATCCACAGGATATGCTGTGGCCAAAGGAGAAGAACATGGTGTATGACCCTGGACAGGAGACACAGCTGTCAGTGGAGCAACCAGACAGCCCGGAGGAGCTGCTGGCTCTGGGGCAGGCAGGGAGCCTACTGAGTGCTGATCACAATAAACTGAGAGACTTCCCAGGATCAACAATCATTGATTATGATTGAGCAGTTGGTGACCGCTTCTGTAGACGATGCTTGTTCCTGCAATGGGGGCAGGGGACTGCACTTGATGTCCTGTAGATCAGTGGAGTCCAATAATAATTCAAGGATTGCCCCACTTGCGGTTATGATCCTTGCATATTCTCCGCCATTCCCCCCCACCATGAATGCCCTCCCCCTCCCCTAGAAATAGGAACCCCCAGCCCACCCCCACCCTGTCTCTAATGGTATATTCCAGTGACTCACCAGAGTCACCGCTACTAGAGCTGGGCTTGCAGGAGCTGCACTGTATCGGGGCAGAAGCCGCTGCTTGGGCAGCAGAAGCCACTGCTGTGCAAGGCTGTGGCCTCTGGGGCCACACCAGGGCAGCAGAAGCTGTGCACAGCTCCTGGCTGCAGCGACAGGAACCATGCCAGGGCTGAAGAACTTGAATGGCTCTGAAAGGAGCATGGCTGTGCGGGGGAAGGAATTGCACCAGGGAAACTGCTGCTGGGGCCATCTCCATCACTGCTGCCATGCGTGCATCCCAGCAAATTGTGGGGCATGTACATGGAGCAGGTGGAGGGGCGCTCTATATGTACGGCTCTGCTGAGCCACATTTGGCGCACTCTGGTGCCCTGTTTGCCACATGTGATGCTGGGGGAGAGTATTGTACACTGTGGCTCTAGAGTTCCCTTCTAGTTCTGTGAAGCTGTCAGACATACATCTGAGGATATACAGTAATCCTGTTGGTTTTGTTTAAAGGACAACATGAATGTTTCATTTTAAAACACAGAAAGGTTGTGTGTGTGTCAAGTAAATCAAATACTGGAAAGCGTTCCTCCCAAAAGTTAAAGCAATAAATCTTGTTAATGCTTTTTTATTATTTAAACTACTGTGCATCATTATCAGGCTTTGCATTATAGCGTGATTGCCTCCAGAGGACATTATCTATGGGCAAGTCGTTTTGCAGTGGATGGTGTCTTTAGTGTATTAAACAAAAAAGCAGTCATGTGGTGCTTTCAAGGATAACAAAATTATTTATTAGGTGAATAGCTTTTGTGGGGCAGACCCACTTCTTCAGATCAGGAAATAGTGCTGCAAGTGAACTGGTACAATGAATATATAACAGAGGGAGGGGAAAAAAATGAAAACTGACCAATCTGCTGGAGGGGTTGAGTGGTGAAGAGTAGGGAGGAGGCAGAAGAAAATTATTTATGGAAGTGCCTATTATGTTAAGTGACTTGCCTGAGATCACTATGAATATCAAAGATAGGGAAGCTGTCTTTGTAATGCGTAAGGTAATTGCTATTTCTGTTAAGACCAAGGCGCAGAGTGCATTAGTTTATAGCTCTAATCATAGCTCTAATATACCTGCATATTATCATGCCATGCCTGGATTTGTAGTAACTGCCAATTTTTTAAAAAAAGAATATATATGGAAACACTGAAATATAATTTTGTGTTCTAATGCAAACTACTGATAGGAAGACTGGATACCTGGCTTGCATATTAGTCAATGGTGAATTGTCTTCTAGATATTGGGATCTGGCCTCCAAAAGATTTGGTTTAAGAGGTCTTGATTGGCAACTGGAGCAGCTTGGAAGCTATAGAATTTTCTCTTTTGAAGTATGAATCATTAACAGAGAACAATGTAAATTCTGCTGCTTGGTAATATTTTAGAACTGCTGTTCATAGTTTTCATGATTATTGGTCATTTTTAAGCAGACTAGTTTTGCTATAAACTCATACTCATGGATTAGGGTATAGCAACTCATTTCTTTAAATTGTTTACAGTATTGGATACTAAATTAAGAACTTTGAAAGTGTTAAGAGAAATAATCTTGTTTACTAGAATATTACACCTGATAAAGCATGGATGACGTTTCTCTTGCAAAAGTGTAAGCCAGTCTCACGTTGTTTTTACTGTAACATCACTTAAGAATGATTGATTGATATGCAGTTTTGCATATACTCTCTCATTCTGGAAACATTTTGAAGGTATTACAAATAATTTCAGTACTTAATTTTTGGAAACATTTAATGATGGGTAATTACATTATGTGGTCTGGAGGAATGCTAGTTATTGATTAGCTGTTATTAGTTAGTATTGATTAATCACAAATTTAATGCTACACTAATATTGCATACTTACTGAAAGTGTCTTCTGTTTTATTGGTGGGTACATGAATGAGAGTGTTTTTCACAGACCATATTTTTCTTCTGTTACATAGTGAACATTCGTCATTCTTGTCTAAGTCCTTCTTTCCTGACATTCTTGTGCACCCTGTCCACTAAAATTCTGAAATTATAATTTCATAATTCTGAAGCAGGAGTTAAAGTTCTAACTCACCAGCTCTAAAATGTAAGGTATGTGCAAGTGTGGACCATGATATATTAATCAGATTAGTGGTTCTTAACCTATTTACGACCCATATCGCCATCTTTTGAAAGGATATGAGTGCAGGTCTCATTTTGTATCCTGAAGCCACAGAGTCCTCTGAAATGTCATTCATTTCCCTTATTAGATGCCTTTCCCACATCAAGGTCAATAGGGCTCCTGTATGCTTACCTTCAAAATTCACTTGCAGGTCAAGCAAGATGCAGCTCTTAATGGTGATAGGCCAGTACAGCCTAGACATTTTTGGTACCTTGATCTCATCAATCTGAGGATAAAGCCTCAGCCAGTAGTATGGGAGAAATTCAGTCCTTAGTGACAGGACCACCATCTTCAGGATTCCAAAATGGCGCAATGACTAAAACCTTACTCAAGGTTTTTACTTAAAATGGTGTCTCACTTTAGTCTTACCAGATGATCAAGACACCTGTCGTCTTCTCCATGTCTCCTGCCAAAATGGGGGGAGTCTAAACTCCACACCTGGTATGTTGTCAGGTTGGTTCCTTACTATATAAAACAGATCAAAGCCATTTAAAAGCTCTCCTGAAATGTTCCATACATTTGATGACATAAAGAAGAGACAACCAGTATTCGCACAAAGGATGTCAAAATGTATCTCAAACTCTGTTAGAATGTGCTACGTGATGGACCACTTGAAAACACATGGACAGGTTAGAACCCATTTCACCAGAGCTCAGGCAGTCTCTGCTACCTCCCTGTGTGGTATCCAGTCTCAGTGATTTGTAGAACTGCTTGGAGTTGAGTTCAGGCATTCTCTCAGCACAGTTGCTTGCTTGCTTGCTTCCTTGAGAGCTGCAAATCCCATGATCGCTTTGGAAGACCTGACGTGCGGTTATTATTGCAGTAGATTGAGCATCTGTTTCCTTGCTGGAGTTCTGCAGATCCAAAAATCAGTTTGGCAGAGTTGGCTTGTAGTCATAATCCTAATAGATTCTCAGCATCCACCTACAGAATACAAATCTGAGTGTGAGTCAGCAGAAGTGGAATACATTGGACAATTGCTCAAGGAACAGCAAACAATTCCCTTCTCTAAGTGGGGATCTTTCAGTTGTGAGTGAACATCTATTCCATAGCTTACTGTCTTTCCCCATTACTGCAAGGTCCTCAGAAACAGACATTCTGTCTCAGCAAAAGAACTAGAGTGAAGGCATTGGAAACTGTCTTCCTTTTATTCCCTTTTTTCTTGGATTCTGGCGGGCACATGGGTCACAGGTATGAACCTGATGCTATTATTTCTGGAATTTCTTTGGGAATTTTGATGTTTTGAAGTGTACTCTAGTCTTCTGTGTTTTAATAGATGTTATTAAATCATCAGCAAATCATACAAATATTTGCTTATTTAAAATCGATCAATTCCTAAAAGCCACTCGGTTTCATGTTGTGCAGGTCAAGGCACAGTAAACATCTTTGTTCACGTATTTTAGGATTAACCAGAAGCTCTGTCAGTCTTGTAACTGATAAAAACATTTAATATATGGTTCATCTGGTACATTTAAATGATGGCACAGATCACCAGAAAAAGGCTTTGGAATTAAATTGAGATTAATGGGGCTCTTCTTAGAAACACATTCCATCTTTGTTTCATGCATGGAACTACTGTTCAGTTTATGACGGTGGAAGTTTTGATTGAACCTACAGGTGAAAATATGGCCTTTATTCTGTCCAACATCTAACAGCAGACTGGGGGGTGGGAGGAAAAAAGCAATAATAAGTTGGTTTACAATTATATACATATTTATACTAACATAGGCCAATTCCTCAACTTTTGTAAGTTAGCATATCTTTCTTCAGTAAAGCTTTTTTTGAATTACATCTGAGGACGTGCCTCATTTTCAAGTGGAAGCTTTAATCCTGGAGAAGAGAGTAGTATGTACTGTAAATTTGTGTGGAGGTTTTAAGTCCTTGCTTATACATTGCCTATGCCTGCAGATTTTTTTAAAGAAAAATTTATCCAAGTCTCTTTCGGAAGGTCGTTAATGCCAGACAATAGTATGGACTATAAGGAGTGGAGATAGATAATTCTTCTCCTGCTGTATTTTGTTTTGTAATACAAAATTATACAGGCCACTTAAAAACAAAATAAAACACATTTCTGTGTGTCCCTATAATGCTGATTTTTTTTTAAGCTCCATGTGACAAACATGGGAAAGAACATCATGTAAAAGGAAAAAAAACATGTCAAAGAATTGATACACAAAATAAATATAATTTGGGGGTGTGTTTTATTAGTTGTTGATCAGCAAAACAACTACATAACCACAATAACTACGGCAGTGAGAGGATTTCTATCCCTCCCACCCTGCCAAAAATAAAATATATTTATAAAGGAAATTATGTGAAATTAAAAGCAATATGACACCTAACGTGATTTAAAGCACTTATTGTAACCTAATCAAAAGGATATGTAGACAAAAAAGATAGGCTAGAAATAAAGAAGCAAATAGTAACCTGAAAAGATAGAGCGTGCAAACAAATATTAAATGAAGGAATATGTTGATAAAGCCTCTTTTAGATCTTTTAAGGATGCCAAAAATCAATGTGTTGATTTTTAATACACATTAATGAGCATATTTTTATACAATGGTAGAACAGTCATGATTATGAACTATGAATCAATTGCTCATAGAGCACAGGCCCATTCATTGACATATAATGTAGATCCCAAAAGTAGAACCTTCTACAGTTTTTCTACATTGTGAATTTCATATTTTATGAGCATTAATTTTCCACTTTGTTATAAAGAACAAAGGAAATTAGGATAGTGACTTTTACATAATTATTGCTCAGGTTGCCAGTTTTGGTTGGATATGTTCTTCAAGATTACAATATATGACACCTTTTAAATTAATTTTTAATTCCTCCAGACTTCCAGAGAGTCCTGGAGAGTTAGTAATAGTCACGATAACCAACTACGTTTGTATATTATTAATGCTGAGTATTATTTAGAAGCATAATATTCAGTCTATCCCTCTATGCCTTAAACTCAGCACATTTGGCAGAGGTGAAGTTCTGCTTATAGGCCCGGCTAGTCTGGGGAAGTATCCTAACCAGATTTAACAGCAGTTCAGTTAAACCAGTTTTAAATTTGATTAGAGCTATGACAGATCCTTTACAAATCAGCTTAGTAAAAACAGAGCCATCAAAACTAGATCTATGCTATGCCTATGTAGTTTTAGTTTTAACGCTGTTTTGAAAACCCTTACTCTACATAAATGTACACAGTTCTCCAGATTTTCTGCAGCTGTGTGTGTGTTTGGTGTTCAAACGTCAGAAAAGAAGGATCCAAGAGATACAACATTCAGGCTTTTTCTTCTTCCATTGTACATGCCATTCAAGTATTTCCTTAAAGTAGAGTAAATGCCCTATACACGAGCATACTATCATACTGTAATCTCTTCCCCTGCCCCCCTTCCTTGTGGTTACTGTCTCGTGCAGGGATTTGCAACCTGTGGCTCCAGAGCTGCATGCAGCTCTGTAGGGACTTCTTTGTGGCTCCTGAGGCTGTAACTGTAGAGTTGTTTTTTTTCCCTTAAAAACCCTCCTGATTATTTTTGATAATGTGAATGTCTAAAAGCCTAACAATGAACAACTCATATCTAAATAGCAACCAATTTGTGCTTTCCAGATACTGGATAACTCCTCCTTTAATATGTGCGGTGCATTGTGGGCTATGATGCTGTATCCGTATTTTGATCATGTTGCTAATAAAGACTTGGTTTTGAAAAGGAAGCTTTTGTGTTCCCCTTCACAGTCGGAAAGCCACATTTTAAGAAAGAAAACTGAAATTAAATGTGAAGTAAAATTGGCATAATTAAAGGGTGGTTGGAATGGGTTCAGAAAAGAGGAGAATTGAATATGAAAACAGAATTTGAAACTGAATGAACCCAATCCTTTGCATTTATGTCAGGTTCTAATGGGCTCCCTTTCCGCATCATTTGCGGTGAGAAATCTGGCAACACAAAATACAACCTTGAGAGGCATTTGCTTAAAAAGCACACTACTTTTGCCAAACAGTATCCAGCTGGAGATACCAGAAAAAAGCCATGGAGGAGCTGCTATGCAAAGCAGAGCAAAATAAGAACATGTTTTCTAAATGGGTGAAATTACCAAGTAGCATAATTGTGGTTCGTTTTGTGGCAACTGAAACGATTGTGAAATGAGGAAAGCCATTCACGGATGGCAAATATATAAAAGAGTGCTTTGTCAAAGTATCAGAGCAGCTGTAAGGTGATTTAAAAAAAAAAAAAAAAGAAAAAAATGAAATTGTTCAGAAACTAGCATCCTCCAGAGAGAAAAGGTTTGGAAATGGAAGTCAGGGAGACAGAGGTACAAACATACTCATGTGAAGTGTAAGGAAATAGTGTGTGTAAAAAGTTTGTGAATGTCCTACAGTAAACACGTATCTCATTACAAATAATTATGTGTGCGCTGTTCTTAAAATAGGGGTTATAAATAATATTGGCATTATTTATTAAGGACCATCTCATATTCCACATACATTTATACTCTTGAATTAGAATGTTTTACTGAGTTTGAAAAAATTGGCTCATCTTTCTATTTTGGTTGCCAGTCCCTGGTCTAGAGTGACAATACAGACCTAATGGCAAGATTGCATAGGAGTTAAAATGTCATCAGCATTTTGTCTGCATTAGAATCTCCAACCCATGTGACCAGTGATGGTATTGCATAGTGGTATCAATGAGAGAAAAGCATAAGGACCAAGACTCTGTATACTAAGGAATTCACTTACTGGGGAAGTGTATCATGCTTGTTAACCATACAAGGGACACATTATGGGTCTTGTATGGGGCACTCTTCAGAAGGACATGAGGAACTTCTCCCTCTGTGTTGCTGTGGAGCTGGGTACACACTGAACAAAAGGAATGAGATGTTAGAGCTGAGGTGGAGTAATGCTTGTTACTTGCCATGATGCTAAATAAAAATGTAAGATAACAAATTTCAATATCATTAATTAGATATCTTAGTCTTATCCTCCTTTCCGCCTTACATATTGTTACCCCCTTCTGATCTTAATGGTTAGGCAGCATTCAGAATCCTGCAGGCTGTTTCCATTAGGGACAGTGTGAAGGATGGAAGGGTTATTACCTATTTGTAGATGTCCCAAACATCCAATTAACTAAATTACCTATGAAAGGTTAAACACAGAAACAAGCATCCTGAAAATCTCCAGGAAGCGTTGGCAGGCAGCCATGTGAGTCGGTGGGAGGGATTTGGAGAGTGTGGGATTTTTTAATTGAAGCAAGGAGTTGCCTGTGACAGTCTTTTATATGAGCAGGAGTGAGCTGGGGGAGATGGGCTAAGCTAGGCAGCAGGCCCAAAATTTCCAGTGATAAATTTGAGGCGATACATGTTTGTAGATAGGGGTTGTTTAGTCAGGGGCTATCAGGTTATTTTATTTAATTTTTGGGTTTTGTTTCTGGGACTTCTCTGTGCTTTAATCTGTTTAGTCACTCTGTAGCACCAAACAATAACGTATGCTTACCAAGTTTGTTGTCCTTGTTTTGTTAATAAAATCATCTTTTTAAGACTATGATCTAATTAACAGTGTCCTAGAAGACAGGATGTTCTGTGTGCACTTGTGACTGAAAGGTCAACTATTAAGAAACTGCAGTTTGTTTTCAAGCTCTCTAATGAGGGAGGGTGAAGAGCTTGGGGTTACCCCACAGGGAGACATCCCAAGTGTTTCTTCCTGGGTTTCCAAATGCATATTTTGCGCTTGGATGGTGGCAGTGGATTATGCAGGGAATTTGTGACCTCAAAGATTATTGTTGTTGTTGTTATTATTATTTTTAAGCAGAAGCCTTTAGTGGCAGGGCACTTAGTTTAGCAGTTCCTTGCCTTCTGCACTTGGAGTGCCAGGGTGGGGATCAGCCTTGACAGATAGAAACTGAGAGAAATTCCTACAGCTTTCTGTGCCCTTCTGTGGAGTTTCTACTACTTCTGTCTTTAAGTGCATAACCATGCTGTGCTTCAGAATAAACTGAATCCTTATTTAGTTTTCCCCCAAACCAGTTGCGCCAGCATTCCTGTCTAGAAGAATATCTTTTTGTAGTGTGGGGGGGACAGGGGCTGTGCTGAGGGCCATTGAACCAAATTGTAAACTCTGAAGAGGATGGAAACCATTTCAAATCATGGAGCCCTTGTCCCAGCACCTATGACTCCAGAGAAATTAAAATCCTGTGAATGGTCTTAATTACATTACACTATGAAACCATAGATGAAAACAATTTAATTCTTGATGCTTTCTGTTTCAAAGGCAAAAGGTTTATCTTGTGCTTACGTTCATTTTAAGCTTTCTCTAATTCACATTAAAGTTGTTTCCATCAGCTCCATTTGCACAATTTTTTTTTACACTTCATTGTCTTGCTCCGTTTTATGGCCTCTCTTGCCCAACTTTTTAACATATGCCAGGATGCTGGACTTGCTGTCTTGAACCATATAACATACTGAATATGCCATTTAAATATCTTCACTTTCAAGCAGTTGCGACAAAGATATGAGACACATCAGTTTTCTCCCTGAAGCTAGTGGCAGCTGTGGGAGCTGTGCACCTTTACAGACTTAGGTTTCTGCTGCTGGTGTTAGTTTTTTTTTTAAATCATAGATATAGATGGATGAAAATAAAGCAACACAGACTGAGAAAGTAAGCCTCTTAAAACACTTTATAAAATCAAAGGCAAACAACAAATACACTTGTTGTGCCTAAGGTTTCATCAGAAGGAATTGTGACAAAGGTGGGAAAGGAGTTAGTTCATTCTTCAGTATAAACAGGAGCTGAAAATTCTCAAAACAATAACATCAGCCACTAAGTGTAGGGGATCAGCAGCCTCTGCCTGCCCTGGGCAAGGTGTATGTATGGGCAGCTGGCTCCATGCTGGCAAAAAGGGCAGAGCCTGTGTTGCCCAGACCATGGTGCCTTCCCATGCCAGCCCTTAGAGCAGCATGACCCAGGACTCTGGAACATGTGACCCAGTGCTCTGGCAGTGATTTAAAGGGAAATGCTAGCCTGGAGGTAATACTGTACTCAAAATAAGTAAACCATTATTTCTTTTCTCTCCCAAGAGTTCATCTGGTAGTTGAATTTTCTGTCAGAACCAAAGAAATCAGTTGTTATGGGATGTTAAATGGTGTACTAAGCCATCTCTTAGAGCCTGAGGTTAAGGCATTCTTTTTCGTCTAAGACTCCAGAGGCACAGTTAGAAGTTTCCAGTTTTATTTTAAGAAAGTTTAAAGTATCTATGTTAAAATATTGACACAGACTTATGCACCCCCCACCCTTAGTTTCAGTGAGTAGCATTTTACTTTGTGTATCCCCTTTGATTGTTTATGGAGTAAAATGCTGCTCGGCATGAGTAAATTTAATAGAATCTGGTCCTGAAATCTCAGTTTTCAGAATATGTCTTATTATTTTAAAATAATAAAAAGAAACTCTGCAACTTATGCCATGTGGCTTTAAAAAATTACTTACCAGGTGGCTTGGGAACTGACTCAATGTAGCTACTACATTTTCCCATTATCTGGAGCTCCCAAAAGCATGCATTCTGGGGCACTCAAAGCAAACTTGGAAGCGGTCTTCAAATTCTGAGGCATCATCAAAAATGTATTTTTTAAATGGTCAGTTCAGTTTTTTGACTTGTGCTGAATGTCTCCATAGGCCGATTATTGAGACGTTCAAATCACATCTGCCTAGCTAAAGTGCACTTTTGATTTGAGGTTTCTTTTAATAATGTCTTCCTGCTCTGTAAGGGTTTTTTTGTTTCTGTTTTTGTTTTTTCTGTTGTAACTTCCTGATGTAATTAAAAACAATAGTGACTGAAGTAGCATTAGCTGAAGTTCTGATGGAAACTTCATAAGAAAGCTATGTTCTTTTAAAAAAAGGTGTTTATAGAGTAACTACTTAAGCAGTCACTGTACCATAGGCCTGGACATTTTGGAAAAAAAAACCCTGGTGTGTACATAGAAGACAGGGCACACTTGAGGAATGAGGGACAGAACCAGGAGAAGGGAGTGAGGGCAGGATAGGGGTAGAGCAAGTCAGAAAGATTTTGCACTGGACTTTAGGGGGAGCTTCAGTCTTTCTAATTATGGAGTTTTTTGAAAGAAGGTAGCGATGCAATCATCTACTTTATAACCCTAGATAGAAAAGGGCTAAATCCCCTCCCCTAGACAGAAAGCAAATAGGTTTGGCACAGATTGGGCAGTTCTGCTAGAGAACACCTAGCATAACTGCTCCAGGCCCACTATTGCTGCCCTACTGTTGCAGTTACCTTTATTGTCAGATGGACCATTCCCTAATGCCAAGGGTGGGCAAAATCACACCTGCCAAGGATTTCTCTCTGGTCAGCACAGCTGATTAGCACAAGGTGCATACTTATAGCCCCTAGTATGTTCATCTGCACCTTCCCCACCGTGTTCTGTCTGTAGCTGATCTGCTCCTAGGATTCTCCTGCTAGCTGTGCAGAGAGGGGTGAGAGGATGGAGAGAAGCAGATAGTGCTGAAGTCAGGGTGTTCCCCTGCCCCCATACCCTACAGGGAGAGGGAGGTACACAGCGGAGCTGCTCTAGTCTATAGCATGGATGGTAAGTGACTCACTCAGGAGTGCAGAGCTGTGGAGCAGGGCGACAACAGAGCAGGACGGGTCTTCCTTAACTTAGACAGGGTGGCTTCTCTCAGAAACTTACTGTGCAGCGACCAGTGTAACCCACATGCCTGTCAGGTGTGGTTCAATGTCCCATGTAGCGGCAGCCTAGACCACTTACAGGGAGCAAGAATGAAGTTTCTCCTCTACCGCCTTAGCTGAGAGTCAGCTGGCCTTTAGCTCAAACTGCAGAGGCTCCTGCGCTAAGCCCCAGAGGTCACAGGTTCAAGTTCCCTTTGAGTGGTTACATCAGCATGCACACACACTCTCTCTGTGTCACTGTCACACATACCCAGTCTGTTCCACACAAGCATAGTCACTGTAACATAACATATATATATATATATACACTACAGTACAAACTCAATCTCTGGCACAAAGTCTGTCTCTCACACACTCTCTGTCCCTATTTGTAGCCCCTCCACCAAACACAAACCCTTCTGTCCAAGGCCCTGCCCCTTCTGGGATGTCCAGAGCTGGATGGTAACCAGTACCAAAATTTGTGGAATGGCTCCTCTGTGAAAATTATTGCCCATCCCTGCCTTATGCTTTGGAAATATATGGCAGATTTGCTGGCTTACTGTTGCCTTTTTTTGCCCTGAGTGCTCATCAGAATTCAGGGGTCTGAGGATGTTCCAAGAGGTGGCAGACATTGACTGTGGAGTCTGGTATTCTGCTGCAGGCTTGTTTAACTAAAAGGAAAGTACAAACTTGTGCTCCCCTAATGCAGAAAAATCTAAAACAAAAATATAATTCTTTTGAAAACAGCCCCAAGCTCTTTATACAACACCAGATTGAAAGAGTAGGTCTGCACAACTTGCCTAGCATTTACATGACATGGCCACTACTTTGAATTCATATCAAAATAGTGGTTATCTTATTTCAAAATTGGTAAACCTTGTTTTGGCCATGGCTACACTAGCCCCCCTCCTTTCAGAAGGGGCATGGTAATGTAGTGAGTCACTTTGGCAGATGCTAATGAGGTGCTGCCATGAATATGCAATGCCTACTTAGCATAGTGGCGGCTGCATGCATTTCAAAAGTGCTGCTTTCAAAACATATGCCACCCCTTTAGACAGGGGCCTTTTGAAAGGACCCCCTTGACTTCATAAGCCCCTTCTTCCCATTTGGTTTTGGGAAGAAGGGGACTTCAAAGTCCAGGGGTGTCCTTTCACAAGGGCCCTGTCTACATGGGCGGTGTGCATTTTGAAAGCAGCACTTTTGAAATGCGTGCAGCTGCCGTTATGCTAAGTAGGCATTGCATATTCATGGCAGCACCTCATTAGCATCTGCCAAAGTGGCTCACATTACTATGCCCCTTCTGAAAGGAGGGGGTAGTGTAGCCACAGCCTTCATGAGCAATAATGCCTGTTTCAAAACAGCTGCTTCAATATAGGTGCTGGGAAGACATGGGCTGTGTCTACACTAGCCCAAAACTTCGAAATGACCATGCAAATGGCCGTTTCGAAGTTTACTAATGAAGAGCTGAAATATATATTCAGTGCCTCATTAGAATGCCGGCAGCCGCGGCACTTCAAAATTGATACGGCTCGCCCCCATGCGGCTCGTCCAGATGGGGCTCCTTTTCGAAAGGACCCCGCCACCTTCGAAATCCCCTTATTCCTGCCAGCAGATAGGAATAAGGGGATTTCAAAGTTCCCAGGGGCCTTTTGAAAAAGACCCCCGTCTAGATGAGTCACATGGCAGCGAAAAGCGGCAATTTTGAAGAGCTGTGGCTGGCGGCATGCTAATGAGGCACTGAATATGCATTTTAGTGCCTCATTAGTAATCTTCAAAATGGCCTTTTGCATGGTCATTTTGAAAATTTGGGCTAGTGTAGACATGGCGAATGTGTTTAGATGATGTATTTTGAAATAGCTAAGGGCTATTTCAAAATGCATTTTTGTGTGTAGCAGTGTTATTTCAAAATAAGGTATTCTGAAATTGCTATTACAAAATAACTTATTTCAGAATAAGGCTGCTGTGTGAACATACCCAAAAACAATGGAGGTTATAGTCTGCTGCTTGGGTTTCTTGCTTTTTTCCTCTGTGTCTCTCTCTGTTGTGTCTCTGTACCAGCTTGTCATCTTTCTCTGTTCCTCTCGTATGCAGCCCCGGCCACGACACCCAGTGGAACTCCTTGTGCTCATGGTGTTCATTTCTGGGTAGTCTGTAATAGCTGGGTCTACACATGAGTACTCCTTTGAAAGGGCAAAAATCGACTTGTGGAGGTCGAAATAGCGGCAGTCAAAAGGGAGTGACTGCATGCTAATTGTAGATTGATGGGTCGATCTGACCTTTTGAAGGGCTGCTGCGGCCTTTTGAAAGGGAGTGTCCACAAGGCTCCAAGTTCTCCTTCGAAAGAAGGGAGGAAGGAAATGCTGTGGATGAGGTCCCATGGCCAACAAGCCCTTCAGGGGCCACAGCAAGCTGCTCCCTCCACCCCACACAAGCTGAGTGCTGCTCAGCTGTCCCCAGCCCAGCAGAGCCCACTCGTGCTCCAGGGTGGAGTCACACCAACACCTTCTGCAGGAGAACACGCTTATCCTGGAGACCCTGCTGTCAGTGCTCTGCACTGTTGCTGCAGCCACCTCTCATCTACTCAGGTGGCGGAGTGGTCCCCTTGGGACTGTTGGGCTGCCCGACCCAGGACACCACTGGGTTCCCCCACAGGTGCTCCGGTGCCTCTGGAGCCACCCCAGCAGCACCGAGTGGCAGGAGTGCCTGGTGCTGGGGGAGTGGAATGGCAAGAGGTGGCTGCGGAACTTCTGCATGTCGAGGCAGACCTTCCAGGAGATGTACCCCTGGCTCGCTCCCGGCACCAGGACACCTGCATGCAGCTGTCTCTCACCCTGTAGAAGCAGGTCGCGATCACCATCTCGAAACTGGCCACCCCGGACTCCTACAGCCCCGTGGAACAACAGTTCAGGGTGGGCAAGGCCACCATTGGGGCAGTATTTATGGGCCGTGTCTACAGTAGCCAAAAACTTCGAAATGGCCATCCAAATGGCCATTTTGAAGTTTACTAATGAAGCACTGAAATACATATTCAGCGCCTCATTAGCATGCGGGCGGCCGCGGCACTTCGAAATTGACGCAGCTCGCCACCGCGCAACTCGTCCAGATGGGGCTCCTTTTTGAAAGGACCCTGCCTACTTCGAAGTCCCCTTATTTCCATCTGCATATAGGAATAAGGGGACTTCGAAGTAGGTGGGGTCCTTTCGAAAAGGAGCCCCGTCTGGATGAGCCATGTGGCAGCGAGGTGGGTCAATTTCGAAGTGCCATGGCCGCTTGCATGCTAATGAGGTGCTGAATATGTATGGCCATTTCAAAGTTTTTGGCTAGTGTAGACGTAGCCATGGAGGTAAAGGAGGCCCAGGTCATGTGCCTCCCATATGGGGAAACACCTGGCTGCAAGGGCCAAGGTGGGTGGGGGGCATGCTGGGAGGAGGCAGGTCAGGGCTGGGGAGGGACAGCCTGCCATGCCCTCACCGGAACACACATCCCCTCCCACCCCATGCAGGTCATCGGAGCCATCAACGCAATGCTGCTGCACAGGGTCATCTGCCTGGGGGATCTGGATGTCACCATCGTGCACTTCGAGGACCTGGGCTTTCTGAACTGCTTTGGTGCGTTGGTTGGCACGCACATCCCCATATGTTCCTAGGCACACAGCGTCGGCCAGTATGTCAACAGAAAGGGCTACCATTCGGTGGTCTTCCAGGCCCTGCTGGATGGTAGGGGCTGGTTCATGGACATTTACATGGGCTCGGCCGGCTGCACCCACGACACCTGGGTCTTCTTCACAGCCGGGGCTGGAAACTGCAACTGGCCAGTGAAAAAGGCAGCCCTTGCTGAGTAGAGGCTGGCGTGGGTTGATGATCTAGTGCTTCCGCCACATGCAGTTACTGGACTTCGGGTGTCCAGTCAATAGATCTGTTCGGACGCTCAGATCAACTTTTTTAATGGAATTTTCTGCTAGAAAAATGGGCACCTTGACACGCCCAAGTACATGTCCATCTGACCTGCTAGAGGTCACTAAGGGTGGCCAGCCTATGCTGCAATGTCTATACTGCTATTTTTAGCATGCGAGCCCATGAACTGTCATGTGTCGGTTTACCCATCCTGGAAGGCAGATACTCAAAACCACGGTTTAGGTGCCACACCTAAAACAAGGTTTAATAGGATATAACTAAAGTGTTTCTTACAACTGTCTTCAGTGAAGGGGCAGTCACACATCAGCTTTACTGATGTTTTATTTCAATCCATAACAAGATTCTGCACTATCACAATGTTGTTAATGTACCACGTGGATGAAACCATCTCTGTGTACTGCTGCCAACAGAGACAGGGCTGGGATTAGAGCTCTCAGGCATGGAATCCTTACCACCTGCCCCATCACCCACTGTGAAACTGCAGCAGTTCTCCTAAAATATCCCCAGAAGAGAAAGGACTTGTCTCTGCAGAAACATTTTTACTGGAATATAATTATAATTAAAAATAGCTGGTTTTGTACTTTCATAAATATAAATGGTACTCTTGTCTCTTAATGATTGTTTCCATTTTACTGCAACTTCCCACCAGGGAGTTACGTGCCAAACATAATCAACAGATGATTGAATGAGGGAGGCTGAAGTCTTTATTAGCTCTTCTAAAGCATTCTGTATTGAATCTTCTGTACAAAAGAATTTCTGGTTCCTGGGTTGTGCTCTTCTTAAAGAACATCCGGGCAATCAAAGCATGGTGTTCAGGCTCCTGAGTAGGGCTTGTTTGTTTAAGTCAGAGGTACGCAAAGTGTGGGCTGGGCCCCCTGAGGGGGCATGACATTTCATAAGGGGTGGAGGGTGCAGCATGATTGGCAACTGGGTGTCAGGCTCATCCATCTCATTAAAAATGTTGAAATGTTACTATTTTTATGTATGTATATTCGTATTTATATACTGATCAATAAACTTTTTATATTCTGCATGCATACTTTCTTACCCATGATAAATTCCACCCTCCACACATGAACATAATGAAAATTTCCATTGGTTTGGACTACATTAGACAGGTTGGGGGCCCTGCTAATTGCAGGGACGAAAAGTGGGAGCCAACATAAAACATTTGCTCACCCCTGGTTTATTTGTGTGTGTGGTTAGTGAATCACTTCTAGCCACTTGGGCTACGTCTACATTAGCCCAAAACTTAGAAATGGCCATTTGCATGGCCGTTTTGAAGTTTTGGGCTAGTGTAGACACAGCCCTGATGAATCAGCACAAACTTTTATGTGCATTGCACGTCAGAGATTTCATCCACAAAAAGATAGCCTTTACTAATGTCCAATACACAGAAAATGCATGTATGACTAACATTGGTTGGTAAGACTGTCTCATAATATAGTCTTATTTTGATGATTCTGATGAAGAAACTTCTGATACCAAAGTTGTTTACCTCCTTTGTTGCAGTGTGTAAGGGGTCAAGGATCTCACATATTGATTAAATACGATGGGCTTGTCTATACTACCACTTTCTTCGAAGGAGGGATGGTAATTAGGGTGTTGGGAGTTTACTGATGAAGTGCTGTCATGCATAAGCAGCACTTCATTAAGCAGATTCTCCCCCGCGGCAACTCAAAAGTTTTAAACTTCGAAGTACCGGCACGTGTCTAGCTGCGGCTCACCTGCCGGTACTTTGAAGTGCCGGGGCAACTTCAAAGTCCCCTTACTCCTCAAAATGGGACTTGGAAGTACCGGTGGGTGAACCGCAGCTAATCGTGTGCTGGTACTTTGAAGTTTAAAACTTCGGAGTTGCCGCTGAGGTAGGGTGGGTGGAATTTGCTTAATGAAGTGTTTGCCTATGCACAGCAGCACTTCATTAATAAACTCCCAACACCCTAATTACCATCCTTCCTTCAAAAGAAGGTGGTAGTGTAGACAGGCCCTATGAGATGTTCCGTACAGGCCTGCTTGAGGGGAGGAGGGGAAAAAAGGGGAAAATTCAAAGGGCCGCAGGGCATCAGTTGCCACTGCCCCAGGTCCTTTTAAATTGCCACACACCCCCTCCTGTTCCTCATGGCCCTGAGGTCTGGGCAAGTCTAACTCAGCAGTCCATGTAGCACTTATGGTTGGCTGCCCTAACCTCACCCTTTCTGTCAAAGGCCACGCACCTTTTAGGGGTATGGAGCCGACCCCACACGTACTTTGCATGGGGGCCCATGGAACTGTGGAAGAGCCCAAAAGAGTCATTTAAAAGTATGGATAGAGAGACATTCCCTGCATCACAGAAACAAAATTCACTGCTATAAACTAATAATAGGAAGAACAAGAAGCTGTCTGGGAACCTTTTTGAGGGAGAATTGTGTAATTCTCCCCAGCTGCATACCAGCATAGTGTATGCTAAATTCTATGCAACACACATAACATTTATAAATTCATTTTTACGTATTTATGTATACAGTATTTTATGTAACATCTTTTGAGTCAAAAAGACGACAGACTTTTTTTACAAATAACGGGCAACTCATCCTCATTGCTGAATGCTGATAGCCCCAGCCTTCACAAGGCTAGACCAGAGCCTGTAACACCTAGTCCATAATAGAAAAGCTTTTTCATTATATCTGTACTGGCAAAACATTACTAGTGTAGTTACAATTATACCAGTGAGTCAAAAATGAGTGTTTTGCCAATAGGGCAAGCAAAACATATTAATATTGTATATTTTATAATATATACTAATACCATGTAGTCTGGTCTCAATGGCTTTTGGGAGGGCCCTTTCCAGGATATCTGTCCCCAGCGACCAACGGAGTAAACGGATTCATAACTAACCCCACTCTTGCAGTGGGGAGAACCACTGGCCCCCAGTCTGGAGCCAGATCTGGCCTACAGGCTCTGCCAGCAGGAAGCAGCTCCAGACAGCACTGCTACTGCTTCCTTCTGTTCCCCCAGCTGGGGCAAGGGTGGGTGGGGAGTGGCAGTAGCAGCACTACCTGGAGACTTACCCACTGCTCTGATTGGCCAGAATCCTGGTGACACAGAGCAGTGCAAGGCAGTGCCTGGGAGCAGTGGGCGGGGCACAGAGCTACGTGTAGCACAGGGAAGCTGTCTAGGTAAGCTGTACCCCCATTGCCCAAACCCTGCGTTCCTACACTGCTCCTTCACCCCCTCCTGCCCAAACCTTCACTCCTACCCAAATTCCCAACCCTGCCCTGCTGCTGCCTCCTCCCTTCCAAACCCCATGTCCCCACCCCCACCACACCCTGCACCCCAAACCCTCCTGTACCCTTCCTCCCAGGCAGACCCTGCATTCCTGTCTTGCTCTTACCTCCCTCCTGCATCCCCTCCCGGTCAGATCCGCAGCTCTCTCGTGCACCCCCTGTCCAACCCAGGTCGCCCACCCCTAGTCCACTTCATCCCCCTTCCTCATCTCATCCAGACCCCGCTCCCCAAGGCCATGTCTGGCAGTCCCCTACCACACTGAGCCCATTATTTTTGGCCCCACCTCAGAGCCTCAAGGGACCCACAAAATATGCTATCCCTGGGCCCCCTAGGTTATGGTGAGCAAGGAGAATGAAGGGAGTGTCTCCTTTGTTTTTTTGCTTCTCACTTGTCTGGCCCCTGACTGCAGTAATATCAGTGTAATTCTAGGGCAAACTGAAGCATGAGTATTTCTGCAGAGGCTATTGGACATTCACAGGCCGAGATGGCCAAGTCCTCTTTCTCAAAGACCAAGGACCTATCACACCCAGGCAGGAATGATGGCAGTGAGTGAACACGGCTGTGTTCTTAAACTTTCCATTTTAGTATTTTTCTGTATGCTGAGAGACTTGAGCCCTATAAATATATGTAATATAATGCAACTACTTCACATTTCAGGGCTGCAGAAGGATGAACACAGCAAACCAGTAACAGTACAGCAAAGGGGCAATTCTTCCCAAGTACAAATGAGGGATAAGACTTTATTCCCACTTTCAAGTGTGATCTACAAATTTTGCAGACTAAATCCAATTGAAAATCCATTTAAAATGGAACTTAGGGTCCTAGGTTATTTAATTGCTTTTAAAATTTGCACTTGCAGTGAGAAGTGACATGCTATCCAGTATTTGCTGAAGTCTTTAAATGCTTAGAATAGAATTGATACAAATGAATATATTACTTTCTGAAATTAGGAGGGCATATTGACTTGTGTTTTTTGATTATGCCTCTTCTTTTGAAGAAGCCATACATTTTAGTGTAGTTGAACCTAAGCTCATGAACTCTAAATCTTGTGATTCAGAAATGTACGGGCTTTTCCTACACCCCCTTATTTTAACAATCACAAGGTGCTTCCCTATTGCTATGGCAAAACAGAGAGCTTCACTCAGTAATTCAAACTATGACAGATCAAATGACTGTGAAAGTGAGTGCTGAGTTTTACATAAGGGAATTGCTCAGCAAACCCCATCAGTCACTATGACAGCCAGCAATGCAATTGTCCAGTTAATGTGCAGAGGTGTTATAAATGATCTGAATGTTTTTCATTTGCAAATAGGTAGTAACTTTCTTTTATTTCAGTAGTAAGCTCATCAGAAGGCAAACCTGATTTTATTTTAATCAGTCCCTTAAGTGTTCTTGCCCAAGACCCGTACTTAATTTTCCAATATTTATCTCTGTAGTTCTAGCCTAAAAGTACATGCTGTATAAAAATGACTCAGGGTCATATTTTTCCTAACATAGAAACAGTCTGTGGAATGTCCTTCTGCTATCTACCTACACTTGTTACTTTTTTTTTTAAGGGGTATTGGGAAATACAGAGTTCTGTTCTAGTGTTAAAGCAAACAGAATATTTGTTACTGGAATAAGAAATGGAAAAAATTCAAAATGTTGTATTTTATTAATGGTATTTAAAAATGCTTGGAATTCAGTATTTTTTCATCTTCACTATGGGAATGGAACACTAACTCAGGGAGCTTCTGAAATGATATCTTTACATACTATCCAACAGGAAGTCTGACAACTCAATAGGATAAAATGTCAGTGCATACAAAAATGACTACTACACAGTATGGTGATGTACACAAATTTCTGACAGTGTACTAGGTTAGCAGTTCTGCAGAATATTGCATGCTGTATAGACTTAATCAGTAGCATCAAAAATGTTCACTGCAGGTGAAATTCATCCTGGGATGCAGGCCTATTGAAGACCCCTGTGCACTTTTAAAATCTTAACCTTAAATCTAAAGTGAGTAAGGATTTAAATGATGCACAGTCTTTTATGGGCCCTCTGCCCTCGGTAAATTTCACCCTTTTAGTAAAAGATGGCCGGTTTAAAAGCCATCTATATATTGAGCCCTTAACCAAAAAGTAATACAAAATTTGTTCCAGTGAACTAATCGTTTTTATTCAATTAGGGGTATCTCCTTTGTAAAGTAAGTAAAGCCTTTATTATTAAATTTGGCTTGAACTTTTCTCCGTCATGGGTAAAAACTTTGTGGAATAGCTCAGGAATGAAACTTTTACTTTTTCTCTTGGTCCTGGGCTGGACTTTAATTTAATTGAGAGAAGTGTATATGAATAGTCTGTATAACTGACTGTGGAGTGGTTTTGGGGGAGAAACAGAGGATCTGGGATTACTAGCAAAAAAACGAACAGGAGGAAAATGCTGATTTTGTAATTTTAATGTGCTGTATTTTGGGGTTCTTTCCATAGCACATCAAAATAAGGCCCTGTGTGTTCTCTAGAGATTTCTGTGCATATTGCATTAAGGCTCCTATTTAACAATAAATTAAATTCTTGCCTTTTTAAGTGCATGATTAACTTGAACGGATTTAAGCAAGTGTTTAAAGTTAAGCATATATTTAGGTGCTTTGCTTAATTAAAACCAAATTCTGTCTACTCGTAAACACATGGAACTAAAGCTGTTGGGCCCACAGGAGGGATTAGAGCAACTGGCCAGGGCCCTGTGCTTCAGGGGGATGCAGGACTTGAGTAGCATGGTATCTGGCAGCAGAGCAACTGGTCCAGCTCCAGTCTGTCCTGCCCACTCTTCCAGAGTGGTGTGGGTCCTGGGAAGCACAGATTCCATGAGCAGTACCAATGGCTCGGCTCCAGTCCTCCTTTTCTCAGTGGAATGCAGGGCCTGGGCAGAGTGGGAACTGGAAGCAGTGTGACTGACTCCAGTCCGCTCTGCTATGCTCCAACTCACCGGCTTCCAGTCTGGCTGGGAGACGAGGGGGCAAAGGCTTTGAGGAATGGATGTGGGTTGGTTACAGAAGAGGGGTGGGAAGAAATGGGGTAGTGGTTGGGCCTGGGGCAGAGGGGCTGGGGAGTTGTCCTGCATCCCGCCTACTCCTTAAAATGGCTCTGCATGGAAATGAACTTTTACCTTTTGACTTTACTGGAAAATGCAATGGAATTAATTGCTACATAATTTAAAAATGTAATCAAATTCCTTCCCTAAAATTCTAGTACTACCTGATTTGACCATTCCTTGTAACATATATAGCCTCCAGATACAGATTTCTCATTAATAGGCTCACCATTTTATCTGAGCACTAACAAGAATAGCAAAAATAAAACATTTTTTTTTTTACTGCAAGGTAAATCATCTCTTCTGGTTGTTAAGCATCTTTAGGTCTTCACAAAATTAAAAGTTTTCAGTTCTTAAGTGTGTTGTTTTTCAAGCTGATTAAGGTATTGACAACTGGTGTTTACCAAACTTTTCGAAAGCAGGAACATTTTATTGGGTAATGTACATTTAGATGAAACTTTGAAGTTGGTGGGTTCAGCAGTGACACTTATTGTAGCATAAATGTATAAAGCAATTAAACTACTTTATGAAATAAGATAGCTGAACAATAGGAGTCACCACCCAGAAGACATGTCCACCAAAGTGCAAGTCTGAGCTATCTGGCCAGACGGGTTTCACTGAAGCTGAATGAAAACAAAGGGGCTGGGTTCTGTTTGATGGAACTAGCAGAAAGAGAAAGTTGCCAAAAGTTTAAATGGAGGCACCATAAGAGCTGCTAGGACATGGTTTATTCATCGGCAGATAGAGACAAGTGATTTCTTTCAAGAATCTTGCTAAAATGGTGATCAAGAACACACATATAGCCAGGATTGGTAAATGAAACACCAAAATTTGCTGCCAGCTGCATACTCAATAAATTCAGTGCAGAACCAGAAGACTGAACCAAGATGTCGTGGATACAAGCAGTCCAAGATTGAACTCCCTGGACCAGTAACTGTACCAAGAATCACTTCCACTCAACTGAATAAGCCACTCTGGTGCAGTGTTTCCTACTGTTGGGCAGGACTTTTTGGACTTCCTCCAAATGTTGTTCTGCCTCCATTTAATCAAAATACATCCATGCTGGGAGATGCAGGGAGCTGAGTGATGGATGCAATACCTGATCATGTTGCTGAGACAGGATGTTGGGATGAAGGGGAAGGGATATGGGAGGCTTGAAGAATTTCTCCCATGCTGAGATAATTCTAATGAGCTTGACATGGTACAGTTTCATCTTAAAGTGCCAGTTCTCATCCATGGTGAAAATTATTGATCAAGGAGACGGAGTTAAGACTCCAACCTTCACAGGAGCAAGACAGCCACTTGCAGTCTCTCGTTGCAATGGGTCAATTGTTGGGATGCTCCAAAGTGGGAAAATAGACTTCAGGATGCTTGGCTTCAGAGCCCACTTGCGATTGAGGGAGAACTTTCTGATGAAATAATCTGCCAGGTGAGTCTAGATCCAGAGTAAGTAATTAGCATTGGCGAAAATGGCAGTCTCTGTGGCCATACTGCAGGAGCCTGATTGCTTCCTGACATAGAACATTGGAGCTTGCTTGCCTCTGACTGCTCAGATAATTCTGAGTGGTGGTAAAGTTGTGAGTGTAGCAACTTCTGCATCCTTGATATGATCTTCAGAGGTCCAACATGCAGTGTATGTGTCACACATCTCCAGGACATTAGTCCTAGAACTTTCAGTAACCCCGCAGCTCTCCCTAAGTCAGTAAGGAGGTATATTAGTTAGTATAGTCCAGGCTGATGGGGACAGAATGAGGACACCCTAGCACACATGGCCCTGAAATGGCCACTACCATACAGAATCAGTAGGAGAAGCTGGACCACACTGTTCAAGGGACCAAAACAAAAAAGCAGTCCAGTAGCACTTTAAAGATTAACAACATAATTTAGTAGATGGTGAGCTTTCGTGGGACAAACCCACTTCTTCAGACCATAGCCATACCAGAACAGACTCAATATTTAAGGCACAGAGAACAAAAAGTAGTTATCAAGGTTGACAAGTCAGAAAAATTGTAATCAAGGTGGGCAAATCAGAAGAGAAGAGGGGTAGTAGGAGGGGGAGAAGCCAAGCATCAGATAAAACAAAGTATGTAAAAGAGTTCTTATAACAGGCCAGGTAATTGCCATCCTGGTTCAAACCATGTGTTAATGTGACGAATTTGAATATAAAAGAGAGCTCTGCACTCTCTCTCTTTGTAGGCAGGCCTTAAAGTTCCTTTTCAGTAAAACACAGACTTTCAGGTCATTTAACAGAATGGCCGACTCCACTAAAGTGCTGGCTGACAGGTTTGTGAGTTGGCTCACAGGTTGGCTCACAAACCTGTCAGCCACCACTTGGTGTGGGGCCAGCCCTGAAAATAGGTGCAGCCAGGGGCCAGCCCCCCAAGTAAACTAAGGTGGCAGAGGTCAGCTTAGGCAGTTATGAGGTGCAATCAGCTGGTTTCTTGTTAGCCAAGCCCACCCAGCGCATGCTGCCTCACAGGAGCCAGCCAGCCTTGGAAAATATTTGCTGTGGGGAGAGCCAGCCCCCCCCACCTCGGTGTCAGCCCCTGAAAATATTTCCCCCAGGGGAGCCATCACACATACCACCCCCCCAGCATGTGTTGCTGCACAGGGGCCAGCCATCCCCTGAAAATATTTGCTGTGGGGGGAGCCACCCCCCAGTGCTTGGTGAGCCCTCAGAAAATGTGAAGCGTAGAAGCCTTCACCCCGTGCAGGCCAGGGCATGCTGCTGTCTGGAAGCATGATCCACACTACACAGCTGGCACGTGGTATGGTGGGGCAGGGGCTAGCAAGCCAGCTGCATGGTGCCTGTGGAGAAAGGGGTGGGGGAGGGCTGCCCTGTACAAATGAGAAGTGCAGAAAAGAAGTTTTTCAGCCTCTTCTGTGAAATCCTGTGCAGGGAGGAAGCCTTCACTCCACACAGGGCAGGACATGCCACTGTCTCCAATCACAACTCCCACAGCCTAGCTGCCATATGGCCTGCCAGCCTCATGGTGCTGAGGCAATGGGGGAGCTAGCCACATGGTGTGGTGAGGGCTAGACCCCTGACTGCATGGCACCTGGGACTGGGGGAAGGGAGGCTGCCTTCACCCTGCACAGGATGTGCCACCCTGCTGTCTGCTGTGTCACTGTCTGGTCCACACAGCCAAGCCGCCATGTGTTGTGGTGGTGGCTTGCCTGCCAGCCTAAATGTGATCCTGGCTCTCCTGATGACTCCTGCTGGGGCTCCCTAAAGTGGCTAGATGCGATCACCATGCTGATCATAAAGGAATGAATTCAAAATGCCAGGTTTCGTATTCCTTACTTCCTGTACAACTGGAGAGGTGCAAGCAGATAGAACGCAAACATTCTGGGCATTGTGGGATACCTCTGGAGGCCTGTCAAATTGATTTCAAGAAGCAATGTTTCTACACTGTCATTATTCCAACCTTTTAAATTCAAACTTGGCGTTACACTGCATCAGATGATCGACATAACGCTTACCTTAGCCCTTCTTCAAACTGACCTAATACTATTCGCAGTGAAGAGAGTCACACCGTAAAATTGAGCTAAGTGCCTTAAAATCAACTTTATGTTCTAGCTTGAGTATAGTGTGAACAGGACATGAGAGGACTTTTTCTCTAAAAGATTAGTTACTCAAACGCAAGACATGAGTTACCAGAATCATGCATTTTCTAAAAATCTTTGGAGTTGAACTCAAAACGAAGGGTAGTTTTACATGAAAACAATATTGATTTGTGTTGGTCCTTGATGATACATTGGAGAAACCTCTTGTGGCTTGGGGGAATTGCTACATGGAAATAGGCATCCAGGAGAGCTAGAGCAGTAAACTAATCATTGGGATTTAAGGCAGAGAGGATAGATGCTATCATGACCATCTGGAATCTCAGTGAATACATCAGATACATGAAGTCATAGAGAATCAGAAACAGGTCTCTCACCTCCCTTGGATTTGGGAAGCAGAAAAAAAGCCAGGAGCAGAATCTTTGAGCCCAGTGCAGCGGGGGAACCTCTCTGCAGTTCCCAAAGCGAAGAGGGACTGAACCTGTTCAAGGAGTACTGTGTCATTGGAGGGGCTCCTGAAGACAGATGGAGAAGTGGCATGGGGATGAGGAATAGAAAAGTTCTGAACAGCATAACTCAGTATGACTGTGCTTAGGCCCCAGCTGTCCATATTACTCAAGTTACAAACACTGTAAGACCTAGGTCAGCTTGTCGCCAGATAGGGGGAATGGAGATGGAAAGGTTACCTCTGGATTGCTGCTCTGGACACAGATGTCAGTATGGTTGCTTATTGGATGCTAAGGGCTAAATTTAAGAAATAATTACCTGTAATTATAGACAAAAAAAGGGTCTCTGGTGACAGCCAGAAAAAATGAGGTGAAAAAACCTACATAGACCTCTGACTCCAGTGATGGACAGTGAGAAGGTAACTGATGGCTTGGGATAGAACTACATTTAGTCAGGGGAAGGGCTAAGGCCATGAAACATGAATGCTGCCCCATGTTTATTTCTAGGCAAAATTCTCTGGCTCCAGAGCACCGGGTGCATATGCAACCTACTTGGAATACACAGCTGTAGTGATTGAAAAAGAATGTGAAATGATTATATTGCATGATGGTTTGATGATCAGCATGAGAGCATGAAACACATTTTCATTTATGAGCTAGTTCCTCCACAGGTTAAAAGTTTCTATTCCATGCTCTACTCTGTATAATCTGATCAAATAAAAACAAATCCAAAGATTCACGTCAGGTATCTATAGAAAAACAGGCAGCCAAGCCACTTCAGCCTTTATACAATTTAAATTCTTGCAGGTGTATTAAAATGGACTATACCTCAGAGACGCTGCAAAAATTCGTAAATGGAACAGGGCAATGTTTTATCTGTTGGGCCTCAAAACTTCCAAACTTCAGTTAATAATAAAAGCTATTCAGTGGTGTTAGGTTGTGCATGTCTTCATATTACTGTCTTGTCTGGAGCTTAATTTATTTATTATTCATCAAAAATATTGTAACTGATCAAAATCTACATAAAGGAGGGAAACCATCAGAATTCTCCTGACACCCAAAGGAAATTTAAGAAACAAACAAACAAATCTGTCATGAATCTGATTCCTTAGGCCGAATAAAGCCTTCCTCCAATGTGACCTCAACTGGATGGGCTATGGAGTAAGATGCTGCTGGAGGTGAGGATGGGAGTATGAATCTGTCTCTTTACCTCTTAAATGTAATTCAAATTATTATTGATATTGAGCTTTACCAAAAGCCTCCACCTAGGTTATGGTAAAGCAGCCAAATAATCCCACATCACATACCTAAACATCAGTTTTAACAAGCAAATGGACAGTCACTATTCACTTCATTTGTATTAGAATGAAGACACAAAGGCTGTGTCTACATGGGCACAAATCTTCTAAATAGCCGTATTTCGAAGATTACTAATGAGGCGCTGAACTGAATATTCAGTGCCTCATTAGCATTAGGACGCTTCTGGCCGTGGCGCTTTGAAAGTGGCTCTTTCGAAAGCATGTGGCTTGGCGTGGCTACACGGGGGTCCTTTTCAAAAAGACCCTCACCTTTCAAAATCCCCTTATTCCGATCAGTGAGCGGGATAAGGGGATTTCGAAAGGGGCCGGGTCCTTTCAAAAAGGACCCCTGTGTAGCAGTGCTGAGCCATGTGCTTTTGAAAGCAGTGCTTTCGAAGCACCGTGGCCAGAAGCGTTCTAATGCTAATGAGGTGCTGAATATTCAATTCAGCGCCTTATTAGTAATCTTCAAAATATGGCTATTTCGAAGGTTTGTGCCCGTGTAGACACAGCCAAACAGAAGAAGAAAGGAAAGTAAATGCCAGCTTGGTGAGGGTTCTGTGAACACATATGGTGTTTATTTCATTGTAAAAATAAGATACTAGAGTGCAGTGCTGGTAGGCCTCAATTTGGTAAAGTAAAGTGTTACTAGGGATGTCTGTCATCAAAAATCTCAGGAGAAAGAAAGGTGTATGTGGTAATATCTTTCCCTGGGACACCTTCTGTTGGGGTAAGAGGCAAGCTTTTGAACTTGAAGGAGTGCTTTGTATGGCTCCAAAGGTTCTCTCTCCTCTCAACAGAAGTTGGTCCAGTAAAATAGCTCGTCTCACCCAACATGTTTCTGTAATGTTCTTGTCCTTTTCGAAAGGACCCCACGCATTTCGAAATCCTCTTATTCCTCAGTTGAGAGGAATAAGGGGATTTCAAAATGTGCGGGGTCCTTTGGAAAAGGACACCTGTGTAACCGCACCGAGCCATGGGCATTTGAAAGAGGTGCTTTCGAAGCACTTTGGCCAGAAGTGTGCTAATGCTAATGAGGCATTGATTATTCAATTCAGTGCCTCATTAGTGATCTTCGAAATGGCCAATAGCATGACTGTTTCGAAGATTTGTGCCAGTGTAGACGTGCAGTATTTTGCATTTGTCCTTATTAAACTTCATCCTGTTTTCCTCAGACCATATCTCCAGTTTGTGCACATCTTTTTGAATTCTGACCCTACACTCCAAAGCACTTGTTACAGTCTGCAAATTACTCTCTGTATCTACCCAGTTATGCAACCTCTAATCGTAGCCCCTTTTCCCTAGTATACTGATAAGGTCATATGATACTATATCAAATGCTTTTCTAAAGTCTGGGTATACCAGGTCCACTGCTTCCCCTTTTATCCATAAGGCTTTTTGTCCTATGGCAAAAAGCAATCAGGTTGGTTTGACATGATTTGTTCCTGACAAATCCATGTTGACTGTTACCTGTCACTTTATTATCTTCCAGATGGATTCCTTAAATATTTACACCATTATCTTTTCTGGCACTGAAGTTTCCTAGAATGTCCTAGTTTTCCTTTTTATAGATGGGCATTATATTCACCCTTTTCTAGTCTTCTGGAATCTCTCCCAAGTTTCATGACTTTTCAAAGATTTATACTTCTTGATCTATCCCATTTCCACTCGCATTCACTATGTTAGGCATCCAGTTTCTATCAATCTTTATATCTCAAGCTAGGTTGAGCTCATTTTGTGCTTTCACCTAATTTTGCCCCTGCATTCCTATGTCACTTGCTTGTATTCCTTCTTTGTACTTTGACCTGGTGTGCACTTTTTGTACAATTTGTTTTTGATTTTTAGGTCATTCAGGATCTCCTGGTTAAGCCAAACTGGGCTGTCCTTCCTACCTAGAGGAACGTTTTGCTTTTGCACCCTTACGCTATAGCTAGACTAGAGGGTTTTGTTGGCTAAAAATATTTTAGTGACAAAACCTGGGGAGCGTCCAGATTCCCAAGGGTGTTTTGTCAACAGCATGCAGCACTTTTATTGGTAGCCATACCCTGCTTGCCACAAGGAAGAATATGTCTGTCAACAGAGACCTGTCTACAGAATGGTCTGGACAGTCTTCTATGGACAGAAAGGACTTCTGGGGCACCATGCAAAACCCTGTCTGCTGTGCTTCCAGATGGCCATTCTGCCGATAGAGCGGCTGGGCAGTCTGGCTGTTCTCTGTCAACAGAGTGAATCATTCTTTTGATCTGCTTTGGTGGTCTGGCCATGATCTGTTGACAGAAGTTTTGTTGGAAGAGATCTTCTGACAAGAACTTCTGCTAACTAATTCCTTTATCCTAGACATGGTCTTAATAATGTCCCTTTGAAAAATCGCCAACTGTCTTCAGTTGCTTTTCCTTATAATCTTGCTTTCCGCGGGATGTTACTTAACAGCTCCCTGGGTTTACTCTTGTCTGCCTCCCTCAAATCCATTGTCTTCGTATTGTTGTTCTACCTTTCTACCACTTCTTAAAATCACACTCTGTCATTTCGTGATCACTTCTGCCCAAGTTTCCTTCCACTTTTAAATTCTCAGCCAGTTCCTCCCTATTTTTTAAAATCAAATATGAAACGCCTTCCACACGCCCCTCCCCCAGCAGCCTTCTCTACATTCTGGAATAAAAACTTGCCTCCACTTCATCCCAAGAATTTGTAGAATAAGCTGTTCCCTGCTGTCTTCTTCTCCCAACAGATTTCTGGATAGTCAAGTCCCCCATCACCACTAAGTTCTGTACTTTGGATGATTTTGTTAGTTGCTTAAAATAAAGCCTTATCCACCTCTTCTTCCTGGTTAGGGGGTCCTGACAGAGATCACTACCTGTGACTTGAAGGACTGAACAGAGCACCACCTGCACGCCAAACTCTCTCACCTACACCCCCGGAGCTCTGTAGTGACTCTTGAGCTGCTGAAGCTTACAATTTGCAATAACATTCATGCCCACAAGTATCATGGGAAAGTAGTTAGAATGCTGGGTGATCCTCGACAGTCCCTCCATAACGTCGCAGATATGGGCTCCTGGCATGCAGCATACCTCCCAGGAATTCACATCAGGGCGACAGATGGATGCCTCCACCCACCTCACAAGAGAGTCTCCAGTCGCCACTACTCTGTCTTTCCTTCTCACAGTGGTGGATACAGACCTCCCAGCCTTCAGGGTGCATGGGTCCTCCTCCTCAGGAGATGATTCCTCAGCTCTAGTACCCAGAGCAGCATAACAGTTCTCTCGAACCAGGGTGGGAGAGTTGGGAAAAGGAGTTGAACATTGCCTCCTGCAAGAAGTAGCTAGCTGCCAGTGCTCCCCCGAGACAAAGCTATCCCTTCTTCCACCAGTGGTCTGCCAGCATCCTCTGTAGCTGGATAGATACCTCAGCCATAGATGTCTCCACTTGGATATTCTCCAGAAATTCCTCCTGGGCTTGGATGCTCCTCATCCTAGCCACTTCCTCTACAGCTATTTCACAAGCAGGCACCTTTCACATTGGATGCTCCCATCAGCCTGGATTTCTATAGGTGGAAAATTCAAGCCACAGTCACTCCAAAATCACACTGGGGTCTGGGTAGAGGCATCCAGGGTCAGGTGATCTGTCTGGCTACAGGCATAGGTCGAGGAGACAGGAACAGTGCGGACCCAGGTGATGCGAGTCTTTCTAACTATTGTAAGAGGGAGTCTGAGGGAGGCCTACTAACTCCCTTGTTAGCAGGCCTGTTTGCAGGTCCCCCTGATTCCAGATCATAACTATTACCAGGGCTGCCAACAGGGGCAGAGAATAGGGGGCAGTTTCATAGGGGCTTGGCATTTCAAAGGGGCCTGAAATTCAGGCTGCTGCCACTGCCAATGTAGCAGCAGACTGAGCTCTGGGGCCCTTTGAAGTGCTGTGGCAACACCACTCCTCTGTTCTGCGTGTCGGTGAGGGCAGGGAGGGATGGGGGGTCAGAGCTGTGGTCTGGGCAGCACAAAGGGCTGACTGCCCTAGGCCTTGCCTTTCCCACACTTGGCTCCTCTGCTTCTGGGGGTGTGGAGGCAGACCTCATTCCCACCTTGCCCAAAGGCCCGTGATGGCTGTCGGCCCCACTGGAAAGTACTCTCTCTCACTGACATCATTGTCAGCAATGTATATGTGCTCTAGGGTGAATCCTATTGATAGGGGGAGGGAGCAGCAAAGGGTGGAGCTGCTCCTGGGATGGGAATTTAAAAGGGCCTAGTACTCATGGTCACCATAACTGCTACAGCACCAATGGCAGTGGCTGGATTGCTGGGTCTTTAAATCACTGCCAGAACTCTGGATAGTGAGTTCCAGGTAACGCTATCCCCAGCCCTGACTGTCTGTCTGAGGCCCCACCCCTTCTGGGTGGCCCAGTGCTGGCCCCCTCCTACCTTACCTGAACCCAGCAAAATCTGCCAGCCACCCTGTCTGAGATTATTCAGACAAATCAATTCACAGGGAAGTAATGAACAAATCAGTGTTAGATCACTTTTGTTTGTTTGTTTTTTCAGAAGAGAAAACGTGGATGAGAAGTTATCCTGAATGTAGAAGTTGGGTAATTTCTTTCAGCTAATAGGAAAAATAAAGTGAATCCAATAATACAAAATCACAGTAATCCATTAGGATTGAAATGCTGGCCTCTTTGAAGTCAATGGCAAAACCCTGGCTGACTTTACTGATGCCAAGAGAGCCAGATACGTGAACAATATTTTTACATGAAGGAATAAGTTGAACAGCAAGTTGAATAGTTGGCTTTATGCACAATAGCAACTCCACTAAAGTTAATGAACTTGTTCTTATGCATTGATATATAAAGTGAGTGCAATTAAAAACATAGCTAAGGGCTAATCACTAACAATTTTAATGAACAAGACTACATTTTCAAAAGCTGAAAAGTTAGAATTAAAGAGTCTTGTTTGTAGATACTCCATAGTTTAGATTAATTCTGGGCTTCCATTTTAAGGCCTGTGTTTTAGTGTCCCCCAAGTTTTAGATTGATTTGTAATAAGATTTTTTTTCCCTTGAGTATTTGGACAGTGTCAAACTAAAGATTATTATCTGATATGTAAAGGTCCACATATGTACATCTTTTCTTGATTTCTTTCGGATTGTGGGCACACTTGTCCTTAGTGGTATTATTTTTTGGGAATTCAGAGATGACTTTTCACACAGTTAGCAGAGAGCATTTTTATCTTGTAGACAGTTTTCTAGGACATACCTAATTTGAGATCCTCATCCTATGGATTTGAGCCTTAAAGTGTAACAAAAACCCAAGATAGACAAGGCAATTTAGTTTTCTTGGCAAGTATCTCACCTGTATGCTACTGTAAATAGCATACAAGACCAAGGGATGAAGGAAGAGAGGATGGAGACTAGAAAGGCAAGAAGAAAAGGTGGGCAGAAGTTGAAACTGGAAGAAGCTTCTTCTGGGAGAGAGAAAGAGAAGAAGGAAGAAAATTGGACACTGATGAATAGTATTTTGCAGGATATAAAATGGTCAAAGAAGGGAAGATGTGAGACGTGATACTACCAAGTCAGAGTTAAGGCTGTTGTGGCACAGGAAGATTTCTGAATTAGAGGCGAGTGCCAGCAAATACAGCATTAAATGTTGGATTGAGGAAGATGCTCCCCCTCACTCCAATCAATCAAGTATTCAGATTTATGCAAACAAGCCTAAGAGCAGACTCCACACACTACCATCAGCAATAGACAGTTCATAGGTGGGAATTTTTATTCTTTCTCCCTTATGTCACCCAGGCTTAAGGGCAGGCTGTAAGAAACACCAGCAGCAGCTTCTCACCCCCCCCAAACCTGAAAAGTGCATATTGGTGGCTGAGGCTGTGTCTACACTGTGACAAATTCAAATTTAATTCTCATAGCTCGATGTTACCACATGATTTTCTTCACTGTAAAGACCATTAGCTCAATTTTTGGGTGTACTAATCTGGAGATTACAACATCATAGTTACCTGAGGGATATAGCATCAAGCTCGAATTCAGGAGTTCAATTAAAGGCAAGTGTGGAAGCTCCACATCTTAAAATCAAATTTATTAGCCTCCAGAGGTGTTCCATAGGTAACCCACAGTGCCCCTCTCACTGCTATGCTCTGGCCACTGCTCTCCAGTAACAGGAAGAGCCTGATTTTCCACGTGGGAACAGCAAGCCTTTAGCTGTGGGCTCATATTACTTTATGACAGCCTGAGAAATGGTTTCTTTCTTTCTATGCTGTTAGCAGGGTGTGGGCATCTACCCATTCAAATAGACCCTGCAAGGAGTTTGCGGCTCTGTCTGTATGCTTACAATTTTTTTCTGTGCTGTCTGGTGGCAGCCTCTGCCCCACCGTACCATATGTCAACAAGGCTGTGCAGGCATCTTGCTTGCACAACATGCCGAGAAACTTCTTCTCAGTGGTTTACGTTTGTGTGTGTGTGTGTGAACCCCCTTCCCTCCTCCACAGGTGCCACACAGTCAGGGTCTTTCCTGCACTCAGCCACATCACTTGGGTAACCACCAACCCAAGCCAATAAAAGGATGTGCCTGCTGTTCAGTGCTGGCAATGCTGCCAGTCGCGTGGGAAAGAGAGGGCTTTGCTGCCACCATGGGGAAGTCTCCCTGGTGGTTAAGATACTGGGGGCTTTGCTGCTGTCATGGGGAAGTCTCCCCCGGCAGTTAAGATATTGGGCATTTGAGGGAAGCAACAGCTCAACTGGTCATCCAGTGACACCCCACCCCTCTTGACCCATACCTGGGCTTGTTGCTGCCACTGGGGAAAAGTCTCTCCCTGTGGCCAATGGGCTCACTGCTGCCACCAGGGAAAAGTCTCCCCTGGCAGCTAAGGGGCTTGCTGCCAATGGGGGAGAATACTTCGACTGGTTATCCAGTGACACCACCTCCCTTGGCTCATACCAGGGCTTGCTGCTGCCTCTGGGGAAAAGTCTCCTTTGACGGTTAAGATCCCGGGGGTTTGCTGCTGTTGTGGAGAAGTGTCCCCTGGCAGTTAAGGTGCTGGGGACTTGGGGGAAGGAAAAGCTCAACTGGTCATCTGACGACTCCCCGCCTCCCACCTATTGGCCCATACCTAGACTTGCTGCTGCCAGTGGGGAAAAGTCTCCCCCGGCAGCCAAGGGGCTCCCTGCTGCTAATGGGGAAAAGTCTTACCCCAAGCTGGCCAAGGGGCTGCTGCTGCTGATGGGGGAGAATACGTCAATGGGTCATCCAGCAACAACCTCCCTACCATTGGCCCATACCTGGGCTTGCTGCTGCTGCTGCTGGGGAAGACCAAGAATTCTTTTTTCTGCAAAGAATGGGAGTTGGGATGGATGGCCACTTGAGAACACAGTCATTGCATGGAAGCCTTATAGTGTACTGGAAAGACAAAAAACTCTTTCCCTTCACAATAATGTGTGGGGAGCCCAAAAATATTTCTTTCTTACTGTTGAGGCAGGGAATAAAGAATAATAAATGTGGTGGCCAAGGGAATGCCTCAAGTGTTATTTTTATCAGGGACAGGTTCGGCTACTCTTGACCCAGCCGGAAAATAACCCAGATGTAATGTGTGGGGAAGTCCAGACAATTCGGGTAGTCAGTTTTTACCTATACCCAGGGAGCAATGATGAGAGCAAGGGCAAAGCTAACTGAGATGAATTAAACAGTTTATTAGTTTAATAACAGCAGCAAAATAACAAACAGGCAACAAAAACAATAACATAAAGAAGATATAACACTCACGGTTTATAACTTACAATTTGCCACATAGCAGTGAGGATTAAAGGTCACGAAGCTCCTCTGTCAGGAATAACTGGAACCCTGTGAAAAAGATTTGTCTACCAAGATAGCTTTACTTCTAGACTCAGTTAGATACCTGGCTTATGTGGCCAGGACCTGCTATCCAGACAATGGTTTGCCAGGCCACTGTTAGAGAGTGTCAGGGCTTCTGACTAAACCAGAATCTGTGTATCCGGCTTGTTACACCGGAGTGCTTAGTGACTTCTGACTTGCTGGGTCAGAGCCTGTATATCTGGCTTAGTGTGCCAGAGGGTTGGATGGCTTCTGACTTGCTAGGTCAGAGCTTAAGTGTCCAGCGTAATGTGCTGGAGAGTTATTGTGGTGTCTGGCCTACTAGGTCAGAGCCTGTAAGTCCAGACGGCGGGGGGTACAAGCCCACTGCTGGGTTATATAAGGCAGGATCTCTCCCGCCACTAAGTAGTTATTCTGACAGGAGATTTAAATACTAAGTTACGCAAGCATTAAATTACTTGAATGCTATGCTATTTCTGTAGTAGGGTTAAAACTTATACTATTAATTAAATATTTAAATACATTAAAACTGCCTTATATTATTACCTGAATATGTAGATACATTAAACTAACAATTAACTAACAGATATGAATAACCTTAAAGGATATTGGCTTTGGCTTTGAGAGCCTAGGTACAGGGCACAAGGCCTTGATTGTACTGCTGGTGATTGAAAGGGTCGCCGCACTGGCGTGGGGCGCCGTGTCGAGCGAGACCTTCCATAGAAATACCCTTTAATGGCAGCTGGACACGATGACACTGGCCAGAAAGCGATGGTCAGTGCCCGGGGGGGGAGGGTGTGCTGAGGTATGTGGCGCCACAAACGGCGACGGCTGCTGCTGCTCCGCTGTCGCTCCTCCTCTGCTGGGCTCCTTAGATGGAAAAGTGGCACGGCAGCAGATGAGGCTCCCCCTCTGGGGAGATGCCGTCTAGCGGCAACTGTGGCTTAGGATTGCCAGCAATGTCAGTGATTTAGCTCTAGTGATTTTGCTCAGCTCAGATTGCGTTTAGAAGAACCAGAAGAAGGAGGACCAGAAGAGTCCTCAGGTCTCTCCTTTTATAGACCAATCTCATTAATATGCGGATTGTTCCAGAAGGATGTCCTTATTTGGAAGTGGCAGGTTCTCTCAGGTGAAGTGGACCTGATTGGGAACTGCGGCAAGTTTGAAATCTGACACTTAAGGTGACAGTTGATAATAGAACCCTATCGGGAACTGATTTGACATGATTTTAGAGTATTTCTGAGGTAAAAATTTTACAATTTCCACCTCTCATGCCCACACAAAAGTAGTAGCCCCTGTATGTGATCAATTAAATAAGGTAGATACACAATACGCCTCTGATTATGAGTGTGGTCGTACTTTGAACAGCACTCCCCTTGCTCACAATCTTGACACTTACTACATTCTTCTCAAATGAAAGAAATATTCCAGGCCCATGCATTGTTTTCAGGGATCACATTTTGGCAATGTTGGAAGGTGGGATGGATGGCCAGTTGAGAATACAGTCACTGCACCCGTGTTGGCAATGTAAAGTGTGGGGAAAACAAAAATTCTCTCTTGTCATTTTGAGTGTCTTCTGCATTATTTCCAATCGACATATTTTCAGGGATCGGGAGGGGAATGAAGAAAATGCAATGGGGGAAGGTGACATCAAGACCAGCGAGCATACCCAGAATGGGTGAGGGAACTGTGGGATAGCTTCCCAAAATGCACTACTGCAACAGTCGATGTTAGGCAATACGTGTGTGGCAGCAATGACTCGACATTGTGTGGAGCAAGGTTTGAAGTGAGGGTCGTCAAAATTGAACTTAAATTCCAAAATTAGAAAATCAATATAAATAAAAATTTATCTCGTAGTGCAGTCTAAGATGAGTCAGAAGATGGATAATCTAATGCAGAGTTCTTCAGATCTTCTAGTTCAGGAGTTGAAATTCAGTGCAGTTAAAAGAACATGGATGCTTCAAAGTTAACATGAAATAAGTTAAAAACTGAACTGAAAAAGCTATAACTTTGAGTCCATTATAAAAAACACAGTTACAGTTGGCCCATTTGTTGGCAGTTTTAGCAGAATGGTCAGGGATTTACTAGATGAAGATTATTAATGCCAAAATATGATTAATTTACAGCTGAGTTGAGACCCATCGATAAACAGGAAGGGAGAATCTTACACTAATTATGCCTGTGCTTTAACTAGTCTCTGAAGAGATGGAGCCGTTTCAGGCTGAGGTTGTCTGATAGACAGCTTTCACAGGCAATACTTTTAAATTAGAAGGGTGTACATAAAATAAGGATATCAATAAATAGCATGCACATTGGTAAAAGACTAGATCACATATGCAACAGTGAATATAATATCCCATGTGAGAGAAGAGATTTCCCCCTATGCTTTTCTCTTCATGTTTATCACCTCCCATTCATTTGTTTTTTTGTTCTGATTTTTATGCTAATTTCCTGTTTTACGTTGCATTTTCCACCTCATCATCTACATATTTCAATTATGTGCTTAATTCCATTGTTACACATTGGCCATGTCTACACTAGCCAAAAACTTCGAAATGGCCATGCAAATGGCCATTTCAAAGTTTACTAATGAAGTGCTGAAATATATATTCAGTGCCTCATTAGCATGCGGGCGGCCGCGGCACTTCAAAATTGATGCGGCTCATCCAGACGGGGCTCCTTTTCGAAAGGACCCCGGCTGCTTCAAAGTCCCCTTATTTCTATCTGCTCATAGGAATAAGGGGACTTCAAAGTAGGCGGGGTCCTTTCGTAAAGGAGCCCCGTCTGGACAAGCCGCGTCAATTTCGAAGTGCCGCAGCTGCCTGCATGCTAATGAGGCGCTGAATATGTATTTCAGCGATTCATTAGTAAACTTCGAAATGGCCATTTGCATGGCCATTTCGAAGTTTTGGCTAATGTAGATGTAGCCATTATGTTACAGCTGAGTGGCTCTGTAAACACAGAAGCTTGATTTCAGCAATGTCAGTCCTGTTTATTTAATTTTTTTTACTTATTAAATGCATTTGATTCTGTAGCTTCAGCATAAATCTCCAGTAAACACTCTCAAATGCCTTATAAATATTTAAGTAAATGATGTGCACTTTAGAGCATCCCCTTTATCTTTTTTTTCCAATTATCTCATAATGGAGGAGAGTGCCACAGCTTCAGGCTTTCTGTACTTTAATTCCTTCCTAGCTTATTTCCATTTTAAATCCATCTTCTAGGTCTTGTAATTGTGAATTATGTTCCATCTCTTGTTGACCATCTAACAGCCTCTTTTCCTCTTCATAATTGAACGTAATCAATCCAAAAATTGCTAGTTTGGTGTAATTTATCCTCTGTATCTGGTCAGTCATCAACATTAAACATGACCAACTGTTTAGACATACACTCATCCCTCGTCACCCTTCATCATCTTTGCTGAGCCTCAGTCAGTCTTGTGATCACCCTTCCATTGTGTAGTCAACAAAAGGGTTGGGCTGACTTAGGAGAGGTGGCCTTACAAGCCACAGGGGGAACAATCAGTTGCAAACATACAAAATGGGAAATGACTGCCTAAAAGGGAATACTGCAGAAAGCGATCTGGGGATCTCAGTGGATCACAAGCTAAATATATGAGAATCGTTTAATGCTGTTGCAAAAAAAGGCAGATACTGTTTTGGGCTGTAGTAGCAAGAGTTCAGTAAGACACAAGAAATAATTCCTCTAATTTTGAAGTTGTGTGTGTATTTTGAAGCACCCATGGCTAGACTGCTGGTCAGCGCTTCAAAGTTAGCATCCTCGAAATTTGTGTGGCCGCCATTAAGCTAGCGAGGCACTGCGTATGCATGGCAGCACCTCATCTGCTTTTTCGAATAGCCATAATTTACATGCCCCTTTCAAAAGGGAGGGGTAGTGTGGTCATAGCCATGGTGGTTAAGCACTGGAATAAATTGGCTAGATTGTTATGAAATCTCCATCATTGGAGATTTTTAAGATTAGGTTAGGCAAATATCTGCTGGGCTGGGCCAGATGGTGCTTGGATACTGCCTTGAGTGAAGGGGACTGGAATTGATGATCTCTCAAGGTCCCTTACAGTCCTACAGTTATATGCATCTCTTGGGACAAGAATAAGTCAAGCAATTTACAGAGTAAGAGGAGGTTGTGAGAAGTGAATTAAAAGAAAATTCACATTTGATCACAGCAAAATAATGAATCATAATACATCTCAGCTATACTCAACTGCAGCTGAACTTAGCCTTTCTTCTTTGCTTCAGGAAAAAAAATGGATCCTGGGGAGAGATTTTAAGAGGGGAGGACATTCCAAGGGTGAGAGCCTTGCAGATTAGTTTAGGGAGGCTCTGGTACGCATAGGGAGCAACACAGAAGAAAGTGCGAGAACGAACATGGGAACAATGGACATCAGACTAAACAAGTGTCCTGAACCCTGAAAAAGATCTATTATCAGGCCACATTAGTGTTTCCTTTGTATGTTTGTGTGTGTGTTTGTGTGTGTGTGTGTACATAAATACATACAGATATAAGTAAGTGGTATATTCAACTCCAACTTGCTATAACTAAGGTGTATGTCACCAAAATACATAATGGAATGGTGGCTTTCTAAATACCCATTTTCCATATCCATTCCCCTATTTTCCTTACCATCTCTTTTATCACGTCTCCCAGGATCAAAACATCCATCTCTGCTTTCATGTATTTTCCCGCTTTCTCTCCATAGAACCCATATAATCCTTTCCACTCTCTGCTACAGTGCTAGATGAGTGCACATTCAAGTGGCTGCCATTACAGTTACCACTGTGACAAGCTGCAAACGTTTTTGGTTCCATTAAAAATATCTTGATGGTAACATCCTTAATTGCTAAAATTTGCTCTGGAACTTTTACATTAGCCAATATTAATGAAAGGGTAAATTCTTCTTCAAGCGTTGTCCCCATGGGTGAGGCACACTGGATGTTGGTGAGTCCTCATGCCAGCAATCGGAGATTCTTCATTAGCTGTAGTTTCCCACACCGTGCGTGTGAGGGACCTGTGATTGACAGCCCTAGCAGTTAAAATACTTCATTGGACCTTATTGATAATAATCTGTATATCTCCTTCATGGCTTTGCCTTTCTTGATAAGAGTGATTATCCTAAACAAATACTGGTAAAATCTTTATGCTGAAGTTACATACTTCTTGTTTATCACGTAGCTGTCACTCCATGTAATATTTTATCTGTCATGAACATACTACATTTTTGCATTAGATTGCACCTGTGAAGCGAAGAACTACAACCACACTACTGTAAACACTTTTTTCTGATTAAGACATTGATTCTGCAGAGTTATGCACATGATTAATTGCACACACTGTGTATAGTCTGATTGACATCAGAGGAGCTACTCACTATATCAAAATTAGTATAAAAATCTTCACAGAATCGAGGCTTAAGTACTTGTACATCACAGGTTCTCATGAGCTTTCACAGCTCCTTTTAACGAGTTAGCGAAAAGCACTTGTGGTTATCTCAACAAAAGTAGGTTGAAATCCTGGCCCAAGAGGCTTCAGCAGTTGATTCTCGTTTATTGTTGAGTAAGACAGAGCTATTATTTGTGTAGACATTTTGAGAGCAGGGTTCAGAGGCTTCATATTGTCAGTGCCCCACGGGAAATAGTTACTTCACTGGGATTAATTTGAATCTTTTGATTTTTAGATTGTGATTACAATGTGTTCAAATGTTAATTCATCAAGGTTATCACTTCTAGACAGATGGGAGAATTATCTGCACATCAGGCTTATAAATATTTTGGAACCATACACTAAATCATAGGTATAATTTCTCCTGCATAAGATGTGCACAGTAATACATTCATTTTGGGTAAGAACATGGGATAAACTTCAGTGTCATGTCAATAAGATCAGAAATGTGAAAAGTGAGTATGCTTAGAAACTTTGCACAGGATTCCTAATTATAGCTGTAAGTGCCCTAAATTTAAGCATCCATTTAAAAAAAATGGCAGATGGCTAATCTTTGTGGCTGTGAAGATAATATATATATAGTTGAACTAATGCAATGTTGTCTTACTGACCCTGCAGACTAGTTCAAAGGCTCTGCTACATCTCATAGCTTTGTAAAGCCAAACACAGGAACTATTTCACAAAGAAAGATGGTGGTGAAGGCTGGGATTGCACAATGAAAGCCAGGAGTGTGAGAGGATTTAAGTTATGTCTTCCAAGCAATCAGGAGGCCTGGGTTCAGATGCTACAGGAGAAGGAAAAGACAGATAGTTCCTTCTCCTTTCCAGTTGCTGGAGGAGGACATTATCAACAATATATCAACTCCAATTAGCCAATGTGATGCAAAAGATGGCATAGCCTCTTGAATGAGTGTCCTCAGAAATAAAAGTAGCTCCCTTATTCCAAAGCAGTTGCATCTCAGTGCATTACCCTCCATACATTATCAGCTCCTATATCTCTGTATATTATTGGCTCAGTTTAGCTTATATGTCAGCATCTGGAGGCTAGAATGTTTAGCCCTGTGGCGACTAGGTGACTGGTCGGTTCATCAAGCTCCTTGCTATACCACCGTAGGGCATTTAATCTGAAGCATGCTGTCAGTACTTCCTATAATTAATTTGTAATCCAAGAACAGGAATATCTTCTTTGTTTGAAAAATAACATTACAGGTTAAATTCATATTTCAGGTACCCCAGTATTCTCCACAGACTCAAGCTCTAAAACTGACATAACTCCCAAAAGGTATTAAAACTCACCTCAAAGGCACATGCACACAGCACATCAGACAATCTCTCTTTCATCCTTGACAGTATCCACCAAATTTAGTTGTTAAAATAATGGATGCAGTACAAATAACGGAGTATGAAAATAAACTGTATATTTTGCATTAAAACATGTTTTTCTTTCATCTTTTCTACAATGTTCAACTCTGTACTAATGTGTTAATTTACATCACATATCAAAATCACATAGTCCTTTTTCCCCAGTGTTGCTTACCTGTCCATTAACTTAGTCCTAGTAAGATTATGAATTTTTCTCTCCTTTTGATGGGTAATTCTTGTAGTTTTAGATTTAAAAAGAGTTATTCTCATTGGTGCCAAAAAACCTTATTTTGACAGAACTCTTTAAAAAAAGATCTCTTGACTTGATAGCATCACAACATAAATCATTGCACTATGCATTTATTCATGACAAAACAGTATAAATTCATATATTTTACCAAAAAGAATACTAATTTACCTTATAATTAAATGTACTGCAACACACACCAAAATCAGGGAAACAGGCAAACTTAAATGAACAGTTTTGGGAGCAATTCTGTTCAGTGTCTTATATAATAGCATAGAGAATGCACTTACAATGTTTCTGGCTCATACTAAGCTGGGAGGCCTTGCAAGTGCTTAGAAGGATAGCTTGAAAATTATCAGAGGGGTAGCCATGTTAGTCTGTATCTGCAAAAACAATGTGAAGTCCTGTGGCACCTTATAGACTAACAGATTTTTTTGGAGATGCATCTGGTGAGGTGGATCTTTGCCCATGACAGCTCATGCTCCAAAAAAGTCTGTTAGCCTGGAAGGTGCCACAGGACTTCTGGTTGCTCTTAGGTTGAAAATTAAAAGCAATTTTGACAAACAGGAGAAATGGTGAGTAGGATGAAATTCAAAAAGGCCACATGCACTTAGGAAGGAACAATCAATTACACATGTACAAAATGGGAAATGACTGCCTCAGAAGAAATAATGCTGTTAAAGTTCTAAAAGTCATAATAGACCACAAGGTCAATATGAGTCAACAGTATGACACTGTTGCAGAAAACCACAATAGTCTTTTTGGATGGTATTAAAAGGAGAGTGTTGCAAGCAAGACATCAGAAGTAATTCTTCCACTCTTCTTTGTGTTGCTTAGGCCTCCACTGGAATACTGTGCTCTGTTCTGGGCAGCAGTTTTCAGGAAAGATGTAGATAAATTGGAGATGGTTCAAAGAAGAGCAACAAAAATGATTAAATGTCTAGAAAACGTGACTAATAAAGGTAAATTAAAAGAATTGGGATTGTTTAGTCTGGAAAAGAGAAGAGAGAGGGGACATGACAGCAGCTTTCAAGTATCGAAAAGAAGGAGGAAGAAAAATGATTCTTCTTAACTTCTGAGGATAGAACAAGAAGCAGTGTTTTCAGATGGCTGTAAGGAAGCTTTAGACTGGACATTGGGGAGAGGGAATATCCTGTCAGGATGGACAAGCATAGGAATAAATTGCCTTGTAAAATTGTGAAATTTCCAATATTACAGATGTTTAAATGTAAGTTAGATAAACATCGTTGAGGTATCCTGTTTTGGCTATTCTAAAAATACAATACTTACCTGTTTGTTGTGGGTAAAATACATTTTACATTTAAGATGAAGAATTATACTTATATTTCTGGAAATAGACAGGAGCATTTGGAGTGGTAACAAGTTTGTTGTGAATGCTTCTCCAGTCTATTCATTCTGTGCCAAATGTAATGCTCATTAAAGTGAAAAGGAGTCTTTTGACTAACTTCATTAGGCACTTCATCAGCCCTTCACCCCACCCCACCCCCGAAGAAAGATTGCTCTTATGGTCAAAGTAGCACATACATGGCTCATAGATTAAAAAGTGTGTTGGGATATTGGTCCTATGTTGTATATAAATTAGTACTACTCAGAAGATTCATCTCCAAGATTTTAGATACCTATTTTTGCTGGAGTTTTTCATCCAGCTGCTCTTTTTACTCTACAGTTCTGGCTAATAAATACATTTCTAATAAAGGCTGAAATCCTAAAGCCTTAGTTTTTGAGTGAAAATGAAAAAGGAAGCTCCTGCCTCTCACACTAGGTAAAGTAACTGATGCAGATATAGGAAATCACAAGTTCTAATCTCATCCTTGAGGGGGGAGAATGTCTGTGTCTGGACAATAACAGAATGAGCATTAAATGCATCTGAATAGAATTATGTGGGCGACACTTTTAAAAGTGATTAGTGATTTGAACTTCTTATTTTGGGGGACCCAATTTAAGTCCCCCTAAAGAGGCCTGGTTCAGAAAGTAGTTATTCAGCATCTTGTGAAAATTGGAACCTTTCACTCCCCCTCCCCTTAAATTTGAGGGACTCCAAGTCATTTTTCAAAGTCTTGGCCCATCGAAATAAGAGTAAAATCAATAAATAGCTGCCATTATTAAGTGGAAAGGAAATATTCTTTACAGATATAGTCTCATCCTAATGAAATTATTTTGCTTACATGACATTGGTATTAATGGAAATAGTTTTATGAATACCCACACTCTGAGATGAATTGAGTCAAATTGGAAAATGTCAGGTTAATACTTGGTATGTTGCCTTTCAGTGATTTGACTGTTCACTCGGTACTTTTCTATTAGTATTATTTTTCTTTCATACTAAGTTCTTTTCCAAGCCATTCTAACTTTTGGTTAATGAGGTCAACATTAGTTAGTTGTGGTTTATAATAACAAAAATAGAATTAGAATTTACAATATGCTTTTATTTTGTACACCAAATGGACCCAGGTCATCGGCAGGAGGGAATGAAACTGCAACCTTAAGCTATATCTAGATTGCTGAGAACTGTTGGCAAAAGATTCACAAACTGTGCAATGAATTTGCATATCTTCTGGCTACAGTTCTGTCGGGAGACGTGTTCCTGACATTTGGCCCACATGGGCCAAATGTTGGGAAAATCTCCCTCTGCCAAGACATCCCTTCTTTCTCTTGGAATGAGGATCACCGGGATGTCAGCAGACTTTTGTTGGGAGAGATCTGCAATTTAGACATAGCTTTACAGGTTAAAGCCATGCGGTCTACCACGCGAGTTAAAAGCCAGCTGGGCGTATCCAAAGCGGTAGTGGTCTCACTGCCTTTGGGGTTACAACAGCAAAATACTTTAGAAAGAAGAATAGGCAATTTAAAGTCTATGACACTGTTTCATAATGATAAACTGTTTTTCACTATAAGTATGAGTTGTTTCATTTATGTAAATGTTTTTCTAAAGTCAGGCATGTAACTGAGTATTTTGTTGAATCAGTGCCTAACTGCCTAGAGATCTGTGTATAATTATTCTTTCTGCTCTGCTCCACAATGGCTATGTCTACACTAGACCCAAACTTTGAAATGGACATTCAAATGGCCATTTTGAAGTTTACCAATGAAGTGCTGAAATGCATATTCAGTGCTTCATTAGCATGCGGGCGGCCGCGGCGCTTCGAAGTAGGTGGGGTCCTTTCGAAAAGGAGCCCCGTCAGGACGAGCCGCGTGGCAGCGAGCCGCATCAATTTCGAAGTCCCCTTATTCCCATGAGCAGATGGGAATAAGGGGACTTTGAAGTAGGCGGGGTCCTTTCAAAAAGGAGCCCCATCTGAACGAGCCGTGCAGCGGCGAGCCGCGTCAATTTTGAAGCACCGCGGCCGCCCGCATGCTAATGAAGCGCTGAATATGCATTTCAGCACTTCATTAGTAAACTTGGAAATGGCCATTTGCGTGGCCATTTCAAAGTTTGGGGCTCATGTAGACATGGCCAAAATAAGCTTTAAACTAAAGTGTCTGAAAAATCCATCTCCAAGGTATACAACGGGAAAAATAAGGGGAATTATTGTGACTATCATAGTGAAATAACTATATCTATTTCTCTGGAAAGATTGACAGGTTTGTAAAGGAGACTACTGTACTGGTAAAGGCTGTTTCAAATCGTATTATATTTTCTTAGAATCAAATGTTCATTTCTTCTCTTTCCAAAGTATTTATGGTAACAGCTTCTGGTAGAAGGAGCCTATGGTACAAGGCTGCATCATATTCATAGAATTTCTTTATCACAGGTAGAGCTTATGTTAAAAGTTAGGTAGCTACCTTATTCAGTTGCCCAGTTCTTCTTTGATCTCTGCATGCCCAGACCTAATCCGCCAGCCAGAACATCACCTTCTGTCTTTAAGGAATAACAGATTTATACCTGATCCAGGATTAGACCCCACTCCACCACTGCCTTAGTTTTTTAGCATTCCCAAAAACGTATTTCACCTCATGTCTTTTGATATCTTTCCAATTTCCTTCCTCTCTTCCCTTAAATACATTGAGCAGACTTCTTTTAGTGTGCTTCAGACCCCATCATCTGGGAAGGAAGCTGACAAGCTACAGGTGGGGCTTAGCCCACCTCCTTTAAAAGGTCATCCCACCCTGTTGATAGACCTCTTTCCGCATTTCAGGTCTGGTACTAGTCAGCAAACAGAGTGAGGAGTCATTCATGATGTCATCAGCAACTAGTCTTTGCCATTGCCATTCTGTGTAGCAAGCACACAGATTCAGTCTTTAAATCAGTCATGACAGATGGGGACAAATTAAAAGAGTACAGGTATATACAAGCAATCATATTCCTTTTGCTTTCTTCGTTGTCACTCATCTATGTTTCTTAGTAATATCCAAGATGAGAAAGGGAGAAGTCACCACACATTCTTGAAACTCTGAAATAAAGAAAAAAGAATGAATGAGGAGTTAAAAACAAGCAAATAAGTGGGTAAATTGGGAATAACAACTCTGGTGGAAAGAGCAGAACAACTGGCTTATGTAGGGATTAGGCTTCATAGTGCCCTGAATATCTGGCATCACAAAAATTTGCAGACTTGCCTGATGAGAGAGTTCATTCTCTGCTCAGCATCCTCTGGCTCCCACTTCTGCTTGTAAGAAAGTTGAGAGAGGAACTGGGATTCCTGATATTCAGACACAACATTTTATAGAAACGCATGCTCTTGACTTTTACTGTGGCACAAAGCAATGAAAAAAACCCAAATACATGTGTGTCACCAACTTTCTTCAATTATTTCTCTCAAAGAAGCACACACACCAACACTTTCTCTTCTTCCTTTTAGGTTACCTTAAGTTACACAATACTCCAGGTAGGAAACATTATGGCTGTGTCTACACAAGCCCCCTCCTTTTGGAAGGGACATGTTAATGAGGGAGTTTGCAAGATGCTAATGAGGTGCTACCATGAATATTCAGCACCTCATTAGCATTTATTTTGGGAAGAAGGGACTTTCAAAGACTGGGGGGGTTATTTCGAAAGGCCCCCATCTACACAGGCGGCGCACGATTTGAAAGCGGCACTTTTGGATCGCTGCGCCTGCCATTATGCTAATGAGGTGGTGCATATTCATGGCAGCACCTCATTTAGCATATTTTGAACTCCCTCATTAACATGCCCCTTCCGAAAGGAGGTGGCTCATGTAGACACAGCCTATCTGAAGGGAAGCCCAGTACTAACCTCTATTTTTCACTTTAGTCTGAATTTTTGCATTTTCCAATTATGTTTTTTCCCCCATTCGAAAACACACTGGCTTTCTGTATTACTAATTATATTCAGCTAAGCCAGCCCTGAGTGCACATCTTCACTACAAAAGAAATATGACCTAAGATATGCAACTCCAGCTACGAGAATTACATACCTTACGTCAAGCTTCTGGCACAGCCCCACTGCAGGAGGTCAGAAGGAGAACTCTCCCATCAACTTCCCTTATTCCTTGCTGTCACCAGGAGTACTGCAGTTGATGGGGACACCCTCAGAAATTGATTCAGTGCATCTCTACTTGGTGTGGTAAATAGAAACCTGGAAGATAGACCTCTGGAGCATTGATCTTCAGGTAAGTATAGATGTGCCATCATGTGCCATTAGGTTTATGCTGAAGTGGAACCCTGATTGAGAGGAAAAAAAACACTCACATCCTTCTTTGTTTAATCGATATTAAAACCCTAAAGGCCGAAATTTTTCAGAGTTTATTAGATATTTGCAAAGGAAAGTAGTGATAGCCCTTAAAAAACAAAAATAGCAATCACTGTATGGGTCTAAATTCCTAGCTCTGCACTGAAAATAAGATTAAAGAATGTACCTTTCCTGCACAAACATTATAGAATGGGTGGGCGGGGAGAGTAAAGACACATATGCAGGTGCTTTTTAAATAACTTCAGGTTTCGTGTTTGATCGAGGTTTAGCACCAGATGTGCAGCTTGTTGTTCGGAGTATCTCCTATTGTAGACCAGTATTTTAGGCCTGGTCTGCACTAGGAGATTAGGTCAAACTTAGCTGACCTAGGTCAATTTTCTAAGCAATCTGACCCTGCTACAGGGTCTATTCTTCCTACTTTAAGGTCGACTTTGGAACTCCTGCTTTTCACAAGGAGTAACACCAAATTTGACTTTACATGGTTGATTTTAGGGTTGTGTGAATGAAGCATTGTGAAATTCAACATTCATACCTTAATGGAAGTATTCCACAGTGCCCGTGTGACCACCCTGGCCACCAGTTTCCACTCCACTGCTTTCCAGGTGTGCAGGAAGTGGCCAAGGAGCAGAGCAGTCAGTCCACCTCAGCAACACATCCTAGCAGCACATATGGCTATGAATTTCTAGGGCTGCAGATGAGCTAACTGAATCAGGAGGCTCTTGAACCTGGCCTTTAAATAGCAAAATGAACAATATTCTACTGCCATTCTGCCACTGCTCAGCCTGTAGTTGAATTGCTCCTTATTGCAGTCTGGGTTGCCCATGTATGGCTTCATGAGCAAAGGGTAAGTTTGAACTCTCAGGATAACTACTGGCTTCTCTACCTCTGCAGTGGTAATTTTGTGGTGTGAGAAGAAAGTACCATTCTGCAGCTGTTCTGAATGGAACAGATTTCCTAAAGATGCAAAAGATGCATGTCATGCACCTTTTCTGACCATTGCACCTTTGTCTGCGAAATGGCCCTTGTAATTCACCAATGCCTGCCGCATCACTGAGAAGTACCCCTTGAGATTTCTATACTCTATGGCAATGTGGTCTGGTCCCAAGACGGGTGTGCATTCCATCTGATGCCTTCTGCAATCAGGGAAAACCATTGTGGCAAAACCATCCACTGTGTTTTGCACATTTCCTGGAGTTGTAAGAGAAGGGTACTGATTGCCTTAGCTACCTGGATCACAGAAGCCCTCACTGTAGATTTGCCCACTCTAAACTGATTGCTTATTGACCTGAAGCAGACTGGTGATGCAAACTTCCACAGAGCTATTTGCCCCTTGCTTATGAGCTGTCAGAACAGGTCTTGTTCTGCTTTTGATGCGCTTTAGGATGGGGCAAAGCAAATCTGCAAAATTCCATGAATGTGGCCTTACACATGCAGAAGATTTGTAGCCACTGCTAATCATCCCATACCTGCAGAACAGTGAGGTTCAGCAGTCTGATCTTGTTTCACAGCACCAGAACTGGTGCTTCACTGCGTACAAAGCATTGAATGCAGCCAGCATCTCCCACTTCCTTGTCTCCAGTGTTTTATGTTTGTGTATGTCTATGTCCACCTCAAAGTATTCATCGCTCTGATGGCTGCATGGCCTTTACACATACTGCAGCTGAATGCGGGAGGTGCTCACAGTACTTGCCACAGCAGTTTGAAGATGGGCAGGTTCCATGCTAGCCCTGTAGTGGTGTCTGCATGTATAACCATTGAGTGGGGAAAGGGATAACTTTTTTGCTGTTGCTTTCCAAAGGGAGAAAGGAAGTGTGAGGAGATAGGTGCCCTATGGGAGGCTGACAACACATACCTAGAACTACTTCTGGAACCTTTTTGTCCCATTAGACACACAGAGCTTAACCCACAATGCAAGAGAACAGAAGGAACTGTGGGATAGGTACCCAGAATGTATTGGTGACAAAGTCAAAGCTATCCACCATAAAGGAGATGCACTCCTTTGACTCCATGTGCCAGTGTGGACATGCAACCTGGACTTTACGAAATCAGGTGCTAAAAAATCAACAAATTTGACTTAATCTCCTAATATCAACATACCCTAAGGCTATGTCTACGCTACAGTGATCTGTCCACAGAAGTTGCTGTTGGAAGAGATCTTCCAGCAAAACCTCTGTTGACTGATCATGTCCACACACAGATGTTGATCGAAAAAGCAATCTTCTCTGTCAGCATTGTGAGTCTGGACTGCCCATCCCTCTCTCGACAGAACAGCAAAATGGAACCACTGCAGGCAGGGCTTTCTGGTGACTTAGAAGTCCTGACTCTTGACACACACACACCCCAGCATGTCCACATGGCTGTTTTGTCAACAGATTCTATCAAGAAATGTATTCTGACTCATGGAGGAGAGGCAGAAGGCTGTCGACAGAAGTGCCAAGTTCTGTAAATAGAATGCATTTTTAGTGTGGATGCTCCATAGATTTTATTGACAAAACACCTGTTTTGTCAAGAAAACCCTCTAGTGTAGCTGTAGCCTAAGTGTTGGAGACTGAAGCAAGATTCCTAGAACCCATTTTTGGCTTTTCCATGGACTCACTGTGACCTGTGGTTCAAGACAATCACCCTGTGCTTCAGGCTTCCCTTTCCTAAAATGGGGACAACTGAAGAATTTTGCAGAAGACCATACTAAAGTCTACCTCAAGGTAAGTGCTATTTGCTAAGTAACGCTTGTCTACTTCATTAGAGTACACTGAGGTCTACTTCCCTATTGTAACATGGTTATAAATCCCCACATAAAAGGCACTAAACAAGTGCAAAAGATTGGTTTGCATCAGCAAATCATATCTTGCTTAAAGTTGGTTCCATTTGCATGCCAGATTTTGTGAGTGCATGGTCACCTAGAAACAAAAGAGATGTATTGCCGAAGAAGGAAGGGTGGGTGGAGGAAAAAAAAAAAAAGAAGAGGCACTCACTGAAATAGCAAATTCTTCCCCCTATTGACTCAAAGCATGTAATTGAAAGGGGCAAATGGCCAACATTTAATTGAAATTTGCTGGATTCAGAAATCTCCTTTGCTCATCTTAAGATTTTCTGCTTTGTCACTGTTGTTTGTGGTGAAACCAGAGTAGAAAGGTTTAGTGAGTTGTCACAGGCCACAAGGAAGTTATTGACACAGCTGAGCTTTTGTTGGCTTCAAATATCTCCTTTGTTCAACTTTCTCATCTTGCTCAACTTTCTCCCGTGTCACTGTTTTTTATGGTGAAAGCAAAGTAGAAAGGTTTAGTGAGTTGGTGCCGGCCACAAGGAATTTATTGACACAGCTGAGCTTTTCCTGGGTCCCATTCTGTGTTCAAAAGAAATGTGTTCCACTGGTCTGATAATTTTTCCAAAGTAAAACCTTCTGCTAGCAAAGCCCTTATGAGATCAGAAAACAAAACAATTGTGCTTTGTAGTGTCGTTTAGGAAACACTATTAAAATGACTGGCCATTCAAACTGTTCTAATTCAAGAATTACAAATGAAATGTAAATCTTTAAACCAAGCGTGACAAAAATATGTTGTGTCTCATAAACTTTGAGGAGAAGAAGAAGAGAGCACTTCCTCAATGGGTCATAGCAACAACACTTATGGGCACATTTTTGATTTAGTTGATTTGTACAACTATGGTGTTTAATTTAAGGCAGCCACTCCACAGAACTGATTAACCAATAACATAGTGCATGACAACTATAGTATGGGGCTTCACAATAACATAAAAGCCAGGCATAGCTCATTTAACAGGGCAAACACTCAAACAGGGTAGAAAGAGGAAAGGAATACAGGAAGAAAAAGATGTGACAATTTATATGGTAATAAATGATTGTGAGGGACTCTGTAAAATAATTATATTAACCAGAACACTGGTCTTCCTGCCTCATCGAAATTTCCCTAATAGTCTGTTAGGCAGCCTTGATTCAAAGGTACAAGTAACAGAGAAAGCAGATTCAAATAATCAAGTACTGGATGCCTTACATGGTAAAACATTCCTAAAAAAGATGGACAAAGCAGCTGCAATCTCATACTCTGGACATATATTTGAACTAAAGGAACACACTGGAGTCACTTCAGCAGAACACTGAGAAGACAACCAGTATGTCCCCAAAGCTTGTTCCCTGCGGATCCACATTTGTACCTTTTCCAGGACTTGAACCTTCAGCATATGATGCAAAACAGAGGTAAATTGTAACAAGAGTTTGTAACTGAGACAAAATCACTGAGATTATTTTTCTTAAAAATTACTCACATGATTATAAGTATATACTTATGCTTTACTCCTTGTTTGAGACTGACTGTTAGATACCCTTTCGTGTGGGAAGGAAAACAGAGTCGATGCCTTAGTAAAGCTTCAGTTGAGGATTGACAGTTTTTTTAAAATGTTTAGTTCCTAAAAAGGCAATTGTTTATGCTAGTGATGAATGAACATTAAATAAAGCTGTTATTTCTCAGGGATGAAACCATTGCTTTTGTAGTGTTCCATGTCTTGTACATTTCTGTAAAAGCACTTTATTTGTAAATTCAGTCTTGGGTTTTCAAAAGAGGGAATTAGGTGCCTAATTCCTATTGAAATGCAGGAGGGATTGGGTGCCAAAATCCCAGGCTCAGTATTAAAGACAAATGGCAAAGTTCGCTGGGTGAATCCTAAATCATTTGTATCATCTTTAAAATATACTGCCTCATACTATTCTTTTTTAATGGCATTCCTAATCCAATGAATTGCTAGTGTTCTTATTCATAGCCCTACTGCTTAGTAAGTGTGACAATTCCTTGTTTATTTTAAATCACAGTTTTACACTTTCATAACTTAAGTGCTTTGAAGTCACTGAGTCCATTGTGAAAGAAGCTGTGTAACAGAAAAAAGGGCTGATCTATGTGTCGTGGCATCAGTTCTTTTATTTTTGTGACACCTTTAGATTGCAAAGACATCATTGATGGCACCAGTCCAGGGAATAACTCCATTTAATGAAGGAGAAGTAATGTTATCACATTTATATTACAGAGAATATTGGTTATCAGCAATAGAAGAAAACAGTGCATTTAATTACATGTTTCTATATGCTGAACATTTGCAGTAATAAAACACCAATCCTAAAGTATACAGTAATGAAATAAATATATATGTAATTGATGCTCAACAAAGCTTTAATGAAGTCCTTTTTGGGAAAAACAAAACAAAACACAAGTTATAGACTCAAAAAGCTGGCATATCTGCATTGTTAAAATATATATTAAGCTAATGCTGCTAATGGGTTTTAGAACTATCTGCAGTGTGTTAAGCACTCATTTCAGTTTATTTCATATCAATAGTTAGGTTAGCTAGGTTTTCTATTTATATGAACACCTGCATTTTCCTTTCTCTGGACAGTTTCCATGACAATATTTTTCCTAAAGCTGAATCGTTCATTTTCGGGCATAAAAGCAGGTACTAGAAAAGGTGAAGAAGTTCAGTTTGAAAAATGTGAAGTTGAAAGCCTATGAACTAAAACTGAACTGATTATTAAACTTGAAAAGCTACTGTGAAATAATGGTAAATTTGTGACACAGCGTACCAAAGACATAACAATAGGGCTACCTATCTCATTATTCCAGTATACACTGTGAGCATTATGCCATATTCTCTCCAGTCAGTTCCCCACACTATTGAGAAATATAGGTCTCTAAAGGAGAGTGTAACACAAGCTACGTGTATATATTTTATTTACTACTAATCACTTTACTGTAATAAGGGATTTTAAAATTACAGTAACTCGAGCTGTACCACTGAACTGAAAAATTGCTTGTAACCTGAAGAGTTTACAGTTAAAAGTTTTAGTCAGCGTAGTAGTATACACTGATACATGATAAAGAGTAAAGTGTGGCTATTTCACAGAAGAGACAGGTATTTAGGAATATTTTCAAAGAAAAGTTAAATATTGATCACAAGATTGACTTACTTGTGAGGGATAGCTAAAACATAGGCACAAAATCAAGTGGTTGTGAGAGCCAGAGAGACAGGGGAGCAGGATGAAGGTGGTAGGCAGACCTTAGCATGGGCAAAGAACACCTCATTAGAATGCCGGCAGCCACCGCACTTTGAAATTGATGCGGCTCACGGCCACACGACTCGTCCAGATGGGGCTCCTTTTTGAAAGGACCCCGGTAACTTCGAAATCCCCTTATTCCTATCTGCTGTTAGGAATAAGGGCATTTTGAAGTTGCTGGGGTCCTTTCAAAAAGGAGCCCCATCTGGATGAGCTTGAGTGGTGGTGAGCTGCATCAATTTCGAAGTGCCACAGCTTCTGGCATTCTGATGAGGCACTGAATATGTATTTCAGCGCTTCATTAATAAACTTCGAAATGGCCATTTGCACGGCCATTTCGAAGTTTTGGGCTAGTGTAGACGTAGCCAGGAATTCCTCAACTTGTTTGTGTGAACAAGTGAAAGTGAAAGTGAAGTGGCAACTTTTGTAGTCTGATTCCAGCCATTTTCTGCCTGTCAGGAGGCTAATGCCAATGGAGAATGAGGCCTGATACCTTGCTTTGTTGTGTGAAGAAAGAACAGAGATTTCTGAATTAGCTTTAACTAGTTCTCGCCATTATGTGTTCCCCAGGGTCAATGGGAAAAATTTGGAGCATTTGCAGGTTCCCTGGTTGTGAGAGTACATGAAAACCTGTGACTGACATTTCTTATTCCTGAATTTAGTGCTTTTAACTATCTACCTTCTGCATGTCTGGCATATGATACAAAACATGCTCCATTTTGTTGAGAAAGAAATTGCAGAGAAGGGGAGGGTTTATTTTTGAAAAAAAATTACTTGGGTTCATAGAATTGGCTGAAGGGGACAAGCACACAGTGAGCAGGGATATCGGGAGTGCAGGGAAGGGGAGGGAAGAGAGCAGGGAAACCACGGGAAGGCAGTGTGGCCTGGGCAGAGGGCATGGCCTGGGTGGTGTAATATGAGTGGCCTGGGCAGGGGAGCTACTGCCGTCTGAAGTTGAAGCTTCACCCACTGTCCATGAATTTAACAATGGTATTGATCCATTATTAGATGGACATGGGAGATTTGTCAATAATGCAGAAAAGGCAGAAATATCCAATACACATTTCTGTTCTGTATTTGATTAAAAGCAATTCTATTGCTAGTCAAATGATTTTGTTGCATTCAAAGTAGTTAAGGAATATGTTAAACATCAGTTACTAAACTTAGTCATTTTTAAAGCAACAAGCCAAGATCATTTGTATTCAAGTATTTTCAAAGAGCTGAATGACAAGCTGTCTGGACCATTAACTTTGCATTTCAGTAAGTCTTGTAACACTGCTCAAATTGTAGAGGACTAGAAAGCTAATGCTGTACTGATTTCTAAGGCTACGTCTACACGTGCACCCAACTTCGAAATAGCTTATTTCGATGTTGCGACATCGAAATAGGCTATTTCGATGAATAACGTCTACACGTCCTCCAGGGCTGGCAACGTCGATGTTCAACTTCGACGTTGCTCAGCCCAACATCGAAATAGGCACAGCGAGGGAACGTCTACACGGCAAAGTAGCACACATCGAAATAAGGGAGCCAGGCACAGCTGCAGACAGGGTCACGGGGCGGACTCAACAGCAAGTCGCTCCCTTAAAGGGCCCCTCCCAGACACACTTTCATTAAACAGTGCAAGATACACAGAGCCAACAACTAGTTGCAGACCCTGTATATGCAGCACGGACCCCCAGCTGCAGCAGCAGCAGCCAGAAGCCCTGGGCTAAGGGCTGCTGCCCACGGTGACCACAGAGCCCCGCAAGGGCTGGAGAGAGAGTATCTCTCAACCCCCCAGCTGATGGCCGCCATGGAGGACCCCGCTATTTCGATGTTGCGGGACGCGGATCGTCTACACGTCCCTACTTCGATGTTGAACGTCGAAGTAGGGCGCTATTCCCATCCGCTCATGGGGTTAGCGACTTCGACGTCTCGCCGCCTAACATCGATTTCAACTTCGAAATAGCGCCCAACACGTGTAGACGTGACGGGCGCTATTTCGAAGTTACTGCCGCTACTTCGAAGTAGCGTGCACGTGTAGACGCAGCCTAACAAGCATAAACAGGATGCTATAGACCTGTTACCTTATAATTGACATATCCCAGGCAAAAATGTGAAATGGCAAAAATGGGATTAATAAAGTATTAAAGGGAGGTAATATAATTTATCCCAGTCACAGTGAGTATATGGAAAATAGATCTTAAACGTGATTGATACATTGTTTGATGAGACTATACATTTGATAAATAAATGCAAATAGCCTAGATGTAATAGACTTTTTGTAAGGCATTGACTTGGTACAGTACTATGTGATATCTTGATTAAAAATGAATTGATAAACAGTTAATGTAGAACATATTATATGAATTAAAAACTAATGGATAGGTCCCAAAATATAATTTTAATGCAGAAAGACTCATTAAGAATGTGAGATTCCAGAGGAATTCTTCAGGAATAAGTTTGTGACCCCTCGCTATTTCACATTTTTATCAAAGCTTCTTGGAGGGTGAGAAGACTCATCAGTGATAAAGTCTTTAGATGATACAAAGATTGGGAAGTGTTAAGTAATAAGAACAGGTCACAGATACAGTGGTCTAGAGCCCTTGGGAAGCTGGATCTAGTAACAGAATCTGAGAAATGAAGGGTGGAAGGGCTCTGAGGCAGGCTCAAGTATATCAGATTGTCCCGTCAGGGGGGTTGTCCAACCTCGTATTAAAAACCATCAGCGATTCTACCACACACATAGAAATCTGCTTGACTGCTTAGCTGCTCTTATACTTTTTCCTGATATCTCTCTTGCTGCAGTTTAAGCCAATTATTTCTTATTGTGTCTTCAAGAGACAAGAATAATGACTGAGTCCTTTTTATGACAGCCCTTAACACGTTTGAAGAATTAACAGGTCCTCCTTTCAGACTTCTTTTCTTAAAACTAAGCATACCAAATTTTTTAAAGATTTTATCATAGATTATACTTTCTAAAACTTCTATCATTGTAGCTGTCATCTGAGTTTGTCTAATTTATTCATATTCTTCCTAAAATGTGATCCCAATAACTGGACACAGTACTTTCAGCTTCTGCTTTACTAAACAGAGCGATGCAATTATCACCTACATTTTACATACAAAACTCCTGTTAATAGATGCCAGAATGTTAGCCTTTTTTCAGCTATTAATTGTTGAGTTATATTCAGTCAGTGATTCTTAATAACCCACAGTTCTTCTTTGGCAGTACTACCACGTGGTCTGTTTTGTAACAGTGCAGTGATTTTTCCTTCCTAAATTATGTTCTTTGTACTAATCATAATTGAATTTCATCTTGTTGAGTTCATAAAAACAATGAGAAGTCCTGTGGCACCTTACACACTAACAAATTTATTGGAGCATAAGATTTTGTGGGCAAAGATCCACTTTGTCAGATGAATGGCCATGCATCTGATGATGTGGATCGTTGCTCGCAAAAACTTATACTCCAGTAAATTTGTTTGTCTATAAGGTGCCAAAGGACTTATCGTTGTTTTTGCAGATCAGACACAACTACTCCTCTGATACTTGTCGAGTTCAAGCCACCTCTTGAATTTGACATGGCCATTTGAAATTATAATCCTACCCTCTGAACATCTTGCTGTCCTTCTAATCTTGCTTTCAACCAGCAAATTGAATAGACACACCTTCCATTTCATTATCTATGTCATTAATGAAAATATTGACAAATACCAGATTTTGGACTAACCTTTTATTGTGTTAGGCTTAATTGACATGTTTTGTTTATTTTGCTTAGTAATTTGCTTTGATCTGTCTGTTATCACTTACACTTAACTACTCCTTTTCATACTTAATAAAATCAATGTTGTTTATTATTAAACCCAATGTAAATAATTGTGACCTGGGCCAGAGGACAACAGCTGCACGTCGCTCATTAATAAAAGGCACCAACAGTTTATGAACTTGCTCTGTATAGAAGTTTTATCTGGGGTTTTGTTTCCCATTGGGGTTGTGCACATGGGTGCTGTCAGATTCCTGTGATTGAGCCTTCCCACTGCTGAGTGGACACTTGTGTCTGCTCATCTGCTGTAGCTGCGACCCCATGGCTCAGGAGTCAAAGTCAGCTCTGGAACTCCTCATGAGAGGTGAGGAATAAGGAAGATCAAAGGGATAAATGCTCCCACCAACCTTCCTCTGAGTAGACAGACATGGCAGTTGACCATTGATAAGTTGATTTTAGTTATGCAGTTGGCGTTGGTAAAATTGAGTATCAGCAGCTGACTTCTATGTCTAGTGTGGACATAACCCAACTCTTTGCCATCTCTGGAGGAGACTGGAGGGTCTAGCTCAATGGGACAGGGTGGTGGAGCACCCGAAAGGGCAGGTAAACAGGCTCAGTGGTATTTCAGCCCATCAAGTGACAGTTTGAAGGGGATTTCTATGACCAAACCCATCCCAGTAGCGTAGCTGTCGAGATGACGTTTCTCCCCAACTGAATTGTGATTTGTTAGTGGTCAAGTAGATCTGTCTTGAAGACAATGAAGACGTTGTTCCTGATGGGTTGGAAACAGGCTTTCTCCAAAATGAACACATTGATAATTAATCTGCAGTCGACTGTTCCTAATTTCAGATACAGAAATGGTGCATGTATACAAATAGAATGAACACATTCAGAGGATTACAAGCTTTTCAGTTACACGTTACATGAAACATTTTGCATGAAACGTGTTCAAGTTAGGCATATTCATGTTCCTAAGAGTATTTCCATAAAATACTAAATATACCATCACAAAGAGTTTTCATTTTTCTAAAGAATGCAGAAGTGGTTTCTTTAAGGCATTAATTGAAGTTGAAATTTCCTTAAGTGTTTTGAGAATGATTAACAGATTATAAAGACTTACTCCAGCACTGAACCAATGAGATACTTAGCAGTTACTTTTCAACGGGAACAGAGCCAAGACGATAGTAACTGTTTATTAAAAATATCAGAATGTGAGGAACTCTGAGTATGTATTTTAGATATTATGGAATTGAAAGCAGCATTATTATTTGACTGGCAAGGATGCATGAAGTAAAACCAGTTTTTAAAGTGCATCAGAAAATAGAGGTAATTCTGTTTGGCAGATAAATACTGGAAGATTAATATTTCGTGTCCTGCCATGTCATTTTAGTACAGCGCTATTCTGTAGCTATGCATGGTTCTTAGTCATTTTATATAGTTAGTCGAACTCTGTTTCAGGAAGATTTATGATGCTGTCTAATTAATCATTTGTTGTAATATCTCTTTAAAGTGTATACAGTTCCCAAACAAGCAAAAATGAAACCCTAGCATTATAAGCCAGTAAACTCTGTCATGTTTTATCAGTCTGGTTATGTGCACATTTAATGAGAACGGGAGAGAATTTGCCTTTTTATAGGACAAATGGGGCCAACATTTTCTCAGTGTAGCAGATGCAAAGTTTTATGTTGTTCCATCTGCTACGACCTGTTCAGACTCTTTATTGCTGTCATTTGGGTTTCTTCCACTAAGAAAGAAGTACTGGGGAGTCTTATTCTCTACCACCTGCTGGCTCATATTAATCTAGTTGCCCTGCACAAGGTTTATTCATGGCTAATTGGCCATCATTCTGACAACTCAATTCAGTGGAACTGGCCAAGTGAGACAGGGAATGAATGCTTTGCTCTTTTGCACATTGGTAGTGTGGAAGGAGACAGAATTCTTCTCGGTGTCACCCATTTTAGTCTGCTTCTTTCCACACCCACCAGCAAAAGTTTTATATAAAAACAAAGAACCTGGATCTTGTATATCCAAAATGTCAGTAAAATTAGAATGGATGTGCTCAGGTTTTGAGTCTCTTCACCCTTAAACCTTTGTACTCGTGTTGGAGCATAGGTCAAGGTTTGGAATTTAGTATTACTAATGCAGACCAATTAATTTGTAAAACAAAATTAAAAAAACAAAACAAAACAAACCCCCCACAACAAACTGGGGTACCCTACGCATATGCATATTAAGTATTAAGATGTTATACATCTCTGCATTACAGGAGAAATTATATCCAAACCACCAGAACATCAAACTTGTTAACCTGCAATAGTAATTTTCTAAGTTAGAAGAAATTAGAAGGGTAATGGTTAATAGTGCTTATTGATGAGTTAGCCATAGAAAACAATTCATGCTGCTTACATGGTTTCACTCTGATGAAACAATTTCAAAGGAGAATTGTAGCATTAAGTTCAGTACAGTACATTCAATATAGTTATGTCATGCAGGAGCAGCTGCATAACATCTCCCTTATAATCCAGAGACATAATAAGAAAAGTACTTTGAGTCACCATTTCAACAAAGTATTTCCTTCTATAATGAGAGGAAACATTAAAGCCATTAAAGCAAAAGTAAAATCAGATCTTAATTTGAAACCTGTTTAATTTCTAATCATGGTATTCTACAGTTCAACATAATTTTATATAGCATACTCAATATACAATGCCTTACAGTCCTGACAGCATAATATTCGAACACCCACAGTTCTGCAGGGCTCCTCAGAATATTTGACTTTGACTTTTTTCTTTCATTAATGGAAAGCAAATAAAAATCCACTGGTACAAAACAAAAAGAACAAAAACTTACTATAGGATTCTAGTTTTAGTTTTAGTTTTTCTAGTTTTAATTCTGCTGCATTTAATAGTGGTTAACATTTGTAAAACATGATGTCTTATTTCAAACAAGCTGTGTTTAGTTTGATAGCATACTGGGTAGCTTGCAGATGCAAGAAATCATTAGTATTTTGAAACATACCCCGTACAGAAACTGTCAGAGGATCTGTAGTGGGGCCTGTGTTCTGAAGTTCCCTCTTCTCAGGCTGCAAGGCTGGATGACTAAACTAAGGAATTAGGTGAATATGTACTTACTTGCAAATCAGCCGCACCATGGTCAATCTTCTGGAGTTTGATTTTGCAGTGTGTGGTTAGATGCAGCAAAAATTGATCTCTCTGGGCTCAGCTGTTAATCCTGGTACTCCACACTATTGTGTGGAGTAAGGGATGTCAGCATGAGACCAAAGAGCCCTGATCTATACAGGGGAAGAATGTCGATCCTGATACATTGATTCTAGCTACACTAATGGCATAGGGTAGCTAGAATTGCATATCTGTGATTGACTTTCTGCTCTTGTGTAGTCCAGGCTTTAGCAGCTACAAGGAGGACACTAGCACATCATCTTTCCACACTGGGGAGCATCACAAAGTGTTTTCTGTGATTGCTCCCTTTCACAGAAGTAATATTTACTTATTCTTATAACAAAGAATTAGGAGTTAATCAAATTAAATTAATAGGCAGCAGATTGAAAACAAACAAAAGAGGTATTTATTTAAAACAAACACAGTCAACCTGTGGAACTCCTTGCCAGAGGATGTTGTTAAGGCTAAGTTCATAACGGGTTTCAAAAATGAACTAGATACACTCATGCAAGATAGGCTATTAGCCAACATGGGGTAGAGAATGCATCTCTAGCCCTGTTTACCAGAGGCTGGGAGTAGGTGACAGGAGCTGAGTCACTTGACATCACTTGTTATGTTCATTCCCTCTAAAACACCTGGCATTAGTTTGGGTCAGAAGACAGGATACTGAGCTAGATGAACCTTTGGACTGACCCAGTTGGGCCATGCTTAAGACATTTTAAAAACTAGTCAGAGATCTTTTGCAATCCTGATGGGGGGGCGGGGAGCTCCAAATAAGGCTCACTTAAAAAAAATGAAAAACAGAGAGGATGTGTTGGCCAGATCTCCTTAGAAGGGGAATCTACTGCCTATATGCTGAAAGTCAGTCATGGGAGCTCTTCTTTCATATGCACAACTTAAGTGAAATTTGAAAGAATAAAACTGATCTATCAGATCAGGGAATGAAAGTTGGACTGTAGTTCTTGAAAATTAACACTCCCACTCTTCATATTTAAATAATTATTGCTAGTATTAGTTATGAAGGGATCATTTTAACCCAAAGCTGTTGCTTTAAACAAAGGAGAGAGAATTTATAGATTTCCTGTTTGATCAACAGGAAAATTTTCCTGTTTGATCAAGATAAAGTGTGATGGTACCAACTGAATGCCATTCTAAATAGTTATGGACAGATGGTTTATAGACATTTTCATGAGTAGATTGCAGGTGAACAGTAACACAGCTGAAATTGCTGCTGCAGACAGATTGGTACCACTGATTTAGAGACAGTCGAAGGAATCTTTTCCTGAGTTTTCTCAGGCTATGATTACACTACCGCAGAAGATAGACCCGGGCGTGGTCAATCTTCTGGGGTTCAATCTCGCATATGTAGTATGAATATGCAAAATCAACCTCTCGGGGTCACAGTGGACCCCGGTATTCCTTGGTTGTGTCTACACTTAGTAAAAAATTCAAAATGACCATGCTAATGGCCAAATCAAAGAATACTAATGAGGTGCTGAAATGAATATTCAGTGCCTCATTACCATGCCACCACCTGTGGCACTTCAAAAGTGTCACGATTCACTCGCTGGCAGCTTGCCTACGTGGGGTTCCTTTTCGAAAGGAACCCGCCAACGTTGAAATCCCCTTATTTGTATCAGCTGAGTTTGGCAGATGAAAGAGTTCTGGATTAGAGAGGTTCAACGTGTACTAAGCACCAACATATAATAATGGTAATCTCTTAATCTGAGATAAGAAGAATGCCACAGAAACGTAAACAGACAATGCTCTCCTCAAATTCTGAAGAACTGAGAAGTGAAGAATTAAGGATGAAAGTTCACCCTGACATATCTTCCTGAAGTGGTATAAATGGGCTTCTCCCCAAACCGCTCACTTCAATATTGTATATAATCTAGTTAATGCCAGACCAAAGGCTATCTCTCAGGAAATCTGTGCTACTGTGCTTTCTGCAGTTGTCTTAAGTCAGCGTTCACATAGGATATTAGATGGATGGTGTGTAGATATAGCTATTAAATTTAACTGTATCACAATAGCTTTTTCAAATGTAGAACTTACTTTTCATTTTCACCTTAGTTAAAAGAGAGAGCTGAATTTTTCAAATGAGCTGCATTTGTAATCCATTTTGCCATGGAAACCACCGCACTGTGGAATCCCAATCTGCTTGTAAGCAGTGGTTGCTAGGAAAAGGGATGGAGAAGTAGACAGGTGTTGGCAGGCTTTCAGACACCCATAATGGCAGGAAAGTGATAGCAAGGTCATTAGCCCTCACATTCTCTTTCCTCATTATTATATCACTGCTTACTTTTAGCATGTTATTGATTCAGGGTGACTACTGTAATCTTTTTTCTGAAAAGATGAGAGAGTAGTTTAAACCATGTCAAGAGATCAGTAACACACTGTTTCCTTTTAAATGGAAGTCTCTGATCTAATAGCTTATGTTGTTTTATTTGCCTACCTGAAAAACTCATTGAATACAAAGGTTGCACGTTTTGCATAACAGTGGCCATGTAACAAATGTCTCCTATTAAAAGTGTAACATGAATAATCAGTTTAACACTTTTTCATTAAAGAGCAATGTAATCTCCCTCTCTCTCCCCAGTTAAGTAACTGGCATACTTAGGGTTTCTAACAAGGTGGCATCAGTCCAAAAGCCAAGTCTTACACAAACAGCACTGTCTTTTATAATCATACATGGGAAGTCCATCTGCAGCAATTAAAGGCATGCTAAAAAACCCTTCAAAATGCAGGTCTTAGGGCCAGTTCCACAAGATGTGGCTTAGGTACCCAGTTTGGCATACCACATAAGGTGCAAAATCTTGAAACCATGATTGACAAGGCACAGGTCCTAACAGAATGTCTAGATTCCCAGAAGAGGTGGCAAATGAGGTTTTGTTTTTTGTTTTTTTTTCAGACAGGCTAATTATTACTGGAAATGTATCCTCAGTTTTACTTCAGTCTCAGTCTGCATTGCAGACTTCATTAAAGGTAAACCACCCAAAGAAGTGCTGGTGAGATTGGAAAGTCAGGAAAATATTTAATGAACTGAAAGTGCAGCTATGCCAGCCCTGATTTTTCTTGCTAAATACATGCTGCACATAAATGCCCCCAGTATTAGCCTAAGTGCCACAATCTCACAAGACTTTGAAGGAGAACACCCAATTATATACCTTTACCAGGAAGATATTCCCTGGGAAAAAGGCTTAATAGATTACTAAAAGAATCCTGTGGCAGACGCCTCTCAGGGAAAGGATAAGAAGATGAACTTCCATCCCTAGGACTAGGCATCCCATGCCTCCCAGTCAGTGGAGTCAACAACCACATACCCCAAGAGAAGATGGATGGTGGTGGTCGGGGAATCTTGGGAAGTTTGCTGCTTACCAGTCGCTAGAATCCAGGATGTGACAGAGAGTCTTCCAAAAATCATCAAACCTGCAGATTTTTACCCCTCCAACTTCTCCATGTAGGAACTAATGATACAGTAAAGAATGACCTTTAGTAGATCACTGCTGATTATGTAACTCTGGAAGGAAGATCAAAGAATATAGAGCACAAGTGGTGTTCTTGTTCATCCTCCCTGTTGAAGGAAGAGATCCAAGTAGAGATTGTTGAATCACGGAAGTAAATATGTGGTTGCCCAGATGGTGTTGGAGCAAGGGATTTGGTTTCTTTTACCATGGGATTCTGTTTCAGAAGCAAGGACTTCTAGGGTAGGAAGTGATGGGATCCACCTAGCAAAGAGAGGAAAGAGCATCTTTGCAGGCAGTCTTGTAAACCTAGTGATTAGGGCTTTAACCTAGGTTTGTCGGGGGATGGTGACACAAATCCTGAGGTAAGTGGGGAAGGAGGAAGGAGCAACAAAGGAGGACCCCTGGTTTGAAAGGAGAAAGTAGGCCAATCAGCTAATTATCTAAGGTGTTTGTGCAAAAATGCAAGAAGCCTCAGAAACAAACAGGAAGAATTAGAGGCCTTGGCACAGTCAAAGAAGTCTGAGGTGATTGGAATAATGAAGACTTGGTGAGATGACTCACATAGATGGAGCACTGTCATGGAAGGGTATAAACTGTTCAAGAACAATAGTCATGAGAAAAGGAGGAGGAGTTGTGATGTATGTGAGAGAGCAGAATGATTGCTCACAGATCCAGTATAGCTACGTCTACACATGAACGCTACATCGAAGTAGCCTATTTCGATGTAGAGACATTGAAATAGGCTATTTCGATGAATAAAGTCTACACATCCTCCAGGGCTGGCAACGTCGACGTTCAACATCGACGTTGCGCAGCACCACATCGAAATAGGCGCTGCGAGGGAACGTCTACACGCCAAAGTAGCACACATCGAAATAAGGGTGCCAGGAACAGCTGCAGACAGGGTCACAGGGCGGACTAGCGCTTCCAGGGCAACAGCTAGCCGCTCCCTTAAAGGGCCCCTCCCAGACACACGCAGCCTGCACAGCACGCGGTCTGCTGAGCCATAGGCACACACACCTCGAGCGACGCAGCAGCCTTAGCCAGAGGTCCACCCAGCCGCCTCTGTAGGAGCAGTGCTCACCCTGCTCGATGCCATGCAGGAGGCAGCTGAGCACCTCCTTGCCACAGAGGAGGAGCTGCCTGCAGGGGAGGAGAACTCAACCCCCCAACCCTGCAGCACTCCGCCTCCCCCCACCGCACACGCCGCCAGCTGTGGAGCTACCCCACCAGCACCAACTGGTGGGAGCGGCTGGTGCTCGAAGAGTGGGACGATGACCGCTGGCTCCAGAACTTTTGCATGAGCCGGCAGACATTTCTGGAGCTATGCCAGTGGCTCACCCCCACACTGAGGCACCAGGACACCACCATGCGGCGTGCCCTCAGCGTCAAGAAACGGGTCGGCCTCGCTGTCTGGAAGCTGGCCACTCCAGACAGCTACCGATCCGTGGACCAGCAGTTTGGCGTCAGCAAGGCCACCGTTGGGGCTGTCCTCATGGAGGTAATTGGACCCACGGGGGCAGGGGGAGGCAGCCCTGGCAGGGGAGGGGAGCGAGGCCCTGGCAGGGGAGGGCCACACACACCCTGCACAACCCTCATTGGTGCTCTCCCATGTGCTTCCCCTGGAGGTCGTCCGCGCCATCAACGCCCTGCTCCTTCACAGGCTCGTGAGGCTTGGGGACCCAGATGTCGCCATCGCAGGTTTTGCCACCCTGGGCTTCCCCAATTGCTTCGGGGCTCTGGATGGGACCCACATCCCCATCCGCGCCCCGGAACACAGTGGAGGACGCTACATAAACCGGAAGGGCTACCACTCAGTGGTCCTCCAGGCTTTGGTGGACAGCCGGGGCCGTTTCCTGGACATTTATGTGGGCTGGGCTGGCCTAGCAGCACCCATGATGGCCGGGTATTCCGGAACTTGGGCCTGTGCTGCCGGCTGGAGGCGGGGACCTACATCCCCCAGCGGGAGATCCCTGTGGGGGACACCACCATGCCCCTCTGTGTCATCGCAGATGCGGCATACCACCTCCGGCCCTGGCTCATACCAGCCAGGAGCGCTTCAACCAGCGCCTGAACCACGCGTGCCAGGTGGTGGAGCGCACATTTGGGCGCCTCAAAGGGCGCTGGAGGTGTCTCCTCACCCGCCTTGATGCGGGTCCCACCAACATCCCCCAGATTGTGGGTGCGTGCAGCGCCCTACACAACCTCACGGAGAGCAACGGGGAGGCCTTCTTTCACGGCTGGGCTGTGGAGGCCGGCAGGGCTGATGTGCAGCCACCTGCTGCCCCCAGTCGCCAGGTGGACCCTGAAGGGACCCGGGTCCGGGAGGCCATGCGGGCCCAGTTCGATGAGGCCGTGAGATGAACGCTGGCAGGCCCCCCACTGCACCCCCCCCCATCCTCCACAACACTCCCTGCCCCTACACCCACACCACAGAGCACCCAAGAGCACCCCCCCCCCACTTTTCTTGTAAATATAAAGCAGACAGTTGTTCATCAAATCAAACATCTTTTGAACTCTTATTATTAGTATCTCAATGACTAACTATGTACAGGGAAATTCTAACTTATATATGTATATATTAGAAAAACAGGGATAACATGAAGGGGGAAGACAAGGAAGAGGAGAACTATTTACATGGGGGGGTAAGGATCAGCATTGTAAAACGGGTCACAAATACAAACTATTTACAGCAAAATAACAATCAACTGGGGGGAATATATACAAAGGGGGAGGGGGGACTATGTTATAGGTCCCACGCCCCTACAGTCCAGCGCTGGGGGTGGGCGGCCGGGATCCCCGCCTCGGCCTCAGCCCTGGCCGGGGCTGGCTGGGGGCCGGGCGGACTGGGAGATACAGCCAGCTGGTGTCAGCTGGCCCCAGGTCCCCCTCGGCGGAATGGCCCTTGGTGGTGGGTGGCGGTTCACGGCGGACGGCACAGCGGCTGGAGCAGCGGGTGGAGCAGGCAGGGCGGGCGCTGCGGCGGCTGGTGCAGCCTGGGGGGCCAGGGAGTCCGCGATGCGGTTGAGGGTCCGCATGTAGGCCCCCCATGCCTCCTGGCGCCAGGTCAGCGCCCGCTCCTGGAGGTGGAGGCAGCATTCCTCCACCTGCAGCCGCTGCTCGGCAAACTCCAGCTGCCGACGGTGCTGTGCCAGCAGCTGGGGGTCCGTCGCTGGCGGGTGGTGGTGCTGCGTACGCCGTCTTCCCCGCCGTGGGGCCGGTTGTTGCTCCGCCGAGGGGCTGGCCTGGAGCGATGGCCCCGGAGGGCTTTCTGGGACCACTGACGCCTCGCTGGCTCTCTCCGGTTCTTCCGATGGTGCAGCTGCGGAACACAGGAGGAGGGGAAGGAGAGTGGAGACAGCCGGTAGTGTGGGCCCTGAGCCGTGGCCCTTGTCCCCCCACCCCTCTGCTGCAGGTTCCCCATCCCTGTCCCCGGGAGATGCTGCTGTGATGGGGTTCAGGGGTCCCCCTGCACTGCACCCCGTCCGCTGGCAGGAGTGAGTCTCACTCACTCAGCAGGTACGACAGGAGGTTTCTTAGGCAACAGTTGCCCAGTTTCTCCCAGAAGCGACAGTACAGCAGTCAGAGACGGTCCTTCCAACCCGTCCTGGGGAGAAGACCCCAAGGGGTGCCCCTCTGGGGTGTAGCTTTCCCCCTCCTCAGGCTGGCTGCCTTCCAGCTCTCCCTTCCCTTAGCCTCTAACTGCCGCCCCGATTCAAACCCAACTCGGCTCCTCCCTCCTCTTTGTTCAGGGCAGAGGTGTAACGTGCCAGTTGTAGCCCCAGGATCATCCTTAGCCACTGGGAGCTATTCAGCTTGTTTCTCATATCTAGCCTGAGTCTCACATTTGCACTCCCCGAACTCCATCACATGCTGCTGCTGCTGCTGGGTGTCCCACCCCCTCCCCCCGGGGGACCCTAGAGGTTCTGCTTCCCCCAGCCCCAGGGATGGGGCATGGCACTGTTGTGCTGGGGGGGGCAGGGGCTGATGCACTCCTGTGAGGGACATGCCACTGCTGTCCTTGGGGCCATGGTCATCTGGGCATGTGGAGGGCCCTGGCCATATCTATTACCCCTGCCCCTCAACCCCGGGGGTGTGCACCAGGAGGGGTACATACCTGAAGGTCCACTCCCACGGTCAGGGGACACCCGGGGGGCAGACGCCGGGCTGGAGCTCCTCGAGGCCATGATGATGTGCAGCCCCCCGTCACTCGAGGAGGACTCCCCCTCCTCCTCCTCCGGTGCCCCGGGGGGGGGCTCCTGGGGGGACCCCCGGGGTACGGGGCTTGCCTCCGGGGCGGACTCCGCCTCCGGGGCCTGCTGGAGCTCCTCGTCTGAGGTATCAAGCGTGGCCGGAGGGGAGGAGGTGTGCTAGGGGCCCAGGATGTCCCTGAGCTCCCTGTAAAAGGGGCAAGTGACGGGGGCGGCCCCAGATCGGCTGGCCTCATCCTGGGCCCGGGCGTAACCCTGCCGCAGCTCCTTCACTTTACTCCCGACATGATCCGGAGTGTGGGCAGGGTGACCCCGGGCAGCCAGGCCCTCGGCCAGCCGAGCGAATGCATCCGTGTTCCGCCTCTTGCTCCTCATTACCTGGAGCACCTCCTCCTCACTCCAGAGCCCCAGCAGGTCCCGAAGCTCGGTCTCCGTCCAGGAGGGGTCCTGCTGCCGCTTCCCTGCCTGGCTGCTGGGCTGTGAGCCCTGGCTCCCCTTGGGGGTGGTCCCCTGGGGCCGCTGGGGGGGCTGCCGGGCGGCCATCACATTGGGTGGGGGTGTGGGTGGCTGCGGAGGAGCGTGCAGGCTAGCCGCGTGTTACTGCGGCTGCCTGCACGCTCTCTCAGCTTCCTGCACAGGAAGGGACGGGGCGGGGAGCTTTAAGGGGCCGCTGCACGCGGCCACCATTGAGCTCACGGGCTGGAGAGAGCATCTCTCAACCCCTCAGCTGATGGCCGCCATGGAGGACCCCGCAATTTCGACGTTGCGGGACGCCCAATGACTACACGTTCCCTACTTCGACATTGAACGGGGCACTATTCCCATCCCCTCATGGGGTTAGCGGCTTCGACGTCTCGCCGCCTAACATCAATGTTAACTTCGAAATAGTGCCCAACACGTGTAGCCATGACGGGCGCTATTTCGAAGTTGGTGTCGCTCCTTCTAACTAGCGTGCACGTGTAGATGCGGCTTATATGGAGGGAGAAAAGCCAGTTGAGAGTATTTGGTTTAAGCTTAGAGGCAGAAGCAATAGTGGTGGTGTTGTGGTTGGTGTCTGCTATAGACCACCAGATCAGGTAGATGAGGTTAGACAAGGATTCCATTAGACAACTAAGAGAAGCTTCCAAATCACAGGCACTGGTTCTCATGGGACACTTTAATCACCCAGACATTTGTTGGGAGACCAACACAACAGCACACAGACAGTCCAGGAAGTTTTTGGAGAATACTGGGGATAACTTCCTGGTACAAGTGCTGAAGGAACTGACAGGGGCCATGCACAACTTGGGCTGCTGCTCACAAACAGAGAAGAACTAATAGGAGAAATAGAAGTGGGTGGAAGCAATCATGACATGGTGGAGTTCAGGATTTTGACAAAAGGAACAAAGGAGCGCTGTAGAATACAGACCCTTATTTCAGAAGAGCAGACTTCCATTCCTTGAGAGAACTGATGGGCAAGATCCCCTGATGAGCTAGTCTGAAGGGGGAAGAAGTTCAGGAGAACTGGCAGTATTTTAAAGAAGTCTCATTGAAGGCACAAGAACAAACCATCCTGATGCACAGTAAGAAAAACAAATATAATCAGCAACCAGTTTGGCTTACCAGGGAAATCCTTGGTGAACTTAAACTCAAGAAGAATGCAAACAGAGAGGTAGCTGTGTTAGTCTGTCTTCTAACAAAACAAAACAGCGGTAATGTAGCACTTTAAAGATGAACAAAATGATGAAATGTCATTGCCAAATTTCGTTAGTCTTTAAAGTGCAGCATTACCGCTGTTTTGTTTTTTTCCAAAAAAAGTGTGTGCATAAAAGGTAAAAATTTGGACAGACAACTGAACAGGAGTATAAATATATTGCTGGAGAATGCTGGGAAGTAATCAGGAAAGCAAAAGCACAATTAGAACTGCAGCTACCAAGGAATGTGAAGGGAAACAAGAAGAGTTTCTATAGCATGTTATCAATAAGAGGATTATCAGGGAGGGTGTGGGGCTGTTACCGGATAAGGGAGGTAAGGTGGTGACAGATGATGTGGGAAAGGCTGAAGTACTAAATGCATTTTTTGCCTTAGTCTTCAAGGACAAAGTCAGCTTCTAAACTATGACACTAGGCAATGCAGCATGGGAAGGAGGTGAGCAGCGCTTGGTGGGGAAAGAACAGGTTAAAAGCTATGTAGAAAAGCTAGAAGCACACAAATCCATGGGTCCAGATTTAATGAATCCAAGGGTACTGAGGGGTGTTGCAGATGTCATTGCAGAGCCTTTGGCTCTTATCTTTGAAAACTCATGGAGGTTGGGAAAGGTTCTGGATGACTGAAAAAGGCAAATGTAGTGTCCATCTTTTAGAAAGGAAAGAAGGACAATCCAGGGAACAATAGACCAGTCAGCCTTACCTCAGTCCCTGGAAAAATCATGGAAGGGATCCTCAAGGAATCCATTTTGAAGCACTTGGAAGAGGGGAACGTGATCAAGAGTCATCAACATGGATTCACCAAGGGCAGATCATACCTGACCAATTTGATGAGCTTCTGTGACAAGATAGCTGGTTCTGTGGACATGGTGAAGTCAATTGATGTGAAATACCTTGACTTTAGGAAAGGTTTTGATACAGTCTTCCACAGCATTCTTGCCCATAAGTTAAAGAAATATGGATTGGATAAATGGACTGGAAGATGGATGGAAAGCTGGCTAGATGTTTGGTCCCAATGGATAGTTATCAGTGGCTCAATGTCTGGATGGTGGTCTGTTTCAAGTGGAGTGCCCCAAAGATCGGTTCTAGGGCCAGTATTGTTCAACATCTTTACTAATGACCTGGATGAGGGGATGGATTGCACCCTCAGCAAATTTGCAGATGACATAAAGTTGGAGGGTAGGGTATAGGGTCCAGAATGACCAAGATAAATTGGAGGATTAGGCCAAAAGAAATCTGATGATGCTCAACAAGGACAAGTGAAGAGTCCTGCACTTGGGATGGAAGAATCCCAAGCATTGTTACAGGCTGAGTACTGACTGGTTAAGTAGCAGTGCAGCAGAAAAGAATCTGGGAAAGAGAGGCTGGTGTGAGTCAATAGTGTGCCCTTGTAGCCAAGAAGTCTAACAGCATATTTGGATGCATTAGGAGAAGCATTTCCAGCAGATCTAGAGAAGTAGTTATACCCCTCTATTCGACATTGGTGAGGCCTCATCTTGCATATTGTGTCCACTTCTGGGCCCCTCAGTATAGGAGGGATGTGAATGCATTGGAACAGGTTCAGCAGAGGCAACAAAAATGATTAGGGGTCTGGAACACATGACCTGTGAGAAGAGGTTGGGGGATTTGGGCTTATTTAGTTTGCAGAAGAGTGAGGGATGATTTGATAGCAGCCTTCAGCTTCCTGAACAGGGGCTCTAAAAAGGATGGAAAGAGGCTGTCCTCAGTAGTGGTGGATGGCAGAAGAGGGCACAATGATCTGAAGTTACTGAGGGATATTAGTTACTGGATATTAGAAAAAACGATTTGACCAGGAGGGTGGTGAAGCACTGGAGTGCTTTACCAAGAGGTGTGGTGGAATCTCCATCCCTAGAGGTGTTTAAGTCCTGCCTTGACTAAGTCCTAACTAGGATGATTTAGTTAGGTTTGATCTTTCTTTAGGCAGGGGGCTGGACTCGATGACCCCCTAGGATTCTTGGAGAAGAAGGCACCAGTGATCAAAGGGACCATTGCCTGCTGCATAGCCACTTCTCTTTGGTCATAGATTATTCTCCCTTCTACCTCTCCCCCTGTCTTCTTGTGGTTCCATACCATGAAAGACTTGAACTCATGAATAAGGAAGGTCATGGTATCTTTTGCTACAGTCCTGTTGTTTCAGAGCACAGCACCAGTCTGGAAAGGACTGTGTTAATATCAGTGGCTTTTCACAGAAAAAATCAGAGGAAGAGATACCTGTCTCAGAAGAGTTTTCCAATATACGGGGTGAGGGGTAATCTCAGTCTAGTAAGAGAGGAGGCTGATAAAACCTTCTGGGCTCAGACATCACTAAAATCACAGTAAGATTTGATTTGAGCTGCCTGGAGGGAGGATGCTTAAAAAGGGAAAGTCTTGCACATGAAGAAATGGTGATTAGGAGAGAATTGCTATGTCTAGACTACAGAGTTATTTCAAAATAAGATATTTAGAAACAGCTATTTCACAATACCTTTTTTTCAAAATAACACAGGCCAGGGCAACATTAGCCCTGTCCTTTCAGACTGGGCATGGTAATGAACCACTTCGGCAGATGCTAACGAGGTGCTTCCATGAATATGCAGTGCTTTATTTGCATAGTAGTTGCTGCACGTGTTTTGAAAGTGCCTCTTTTGAAATACGCACAGCTCTTGCGGATGTTAAAAGTCCATTCTTCCCAAAACCAAATGCATTTGAAAATGGCATGTACGGATGCATAGTGCCTATTTCAAAATAGTGTATTTCGATGCCATGATGGCGTATTTCGAAATTGTGCTAACAGCACCTATTTTGAAATAACTTGTGTGTCTGCCTATAGCCTGAGAGACCACTGGCTATGTGGACAGACGAACAAAAGAGGGAAATAGTACCAGACCTCATGCCTCCCTGAGACTTAATGGATCAGATATAAAGCAAGAGTGACCAAAATATAGGGCTGGAGGCAGACCCTACCATCTTTAAACACGATAAAGCTGCAGATAAGCCAAACCCCAAAGGGGAGACAGAAAGACTTTCTAAGGCTATGTTTAGACTGTAGTTATTTCGGGATACAAATGTATCCTGAAATAGCAACTCTGTGGCTATTTGCCACGCTCAAAATAGTGGTACTATTTTGAGAGCAGTGTTCTGTTTCTGCTGCTCTTTTTTGTGAGAGGGGTAATAGAAACCTCAAAATAGCCACTTATTTTGAACTTTGGTGCCATTTGCATAAATTATTTCAAATTAGGGAGACAGTCTAAAGGTAGCCTGAGAGACTGAACACATTTGCCTTTTCCTTTACTCTGATTCTCCTCTTCCAGAGGAAGGAGAGGGAAGAGGGCCTGGTTGTTGAATCCCTTCAGTGCCCCGTACAGGGAAAGGACTCTGAACAGCTCAAATCATGATTTGGAGGGGACAGGTTGGGGAGAGGAAGTACCCACTAGATGTAAAATTGAGGAAAGAAATGAGAGGAGTTATAGAAAGCAGTAAACAGCGGCAATGAACTGAAACTGAGAAAAAGAGAAGTTTACACTAAATATTAGGGAAGGCATCCTGACAGATCTTTCAGACTGTGTAATAGTCTTGCAAAGGAAGTATTAACCTATAGTGCTTATGATTCTAAGGCCGCGTCTACACTAGCCCCAAACTTTGAAATGGCCACACAAATGGCCATTTCCAAGTTTAGTAATGAAGCGCTGAAATGCATATTCAGTGCTTCATTAGCATGCGGGCAGCCGCGGTGCTTTGAAATTGACGCGGCTCACCGCTGCACGGCTCGTCCCGACGGGGCTCCTTTTTGAAAGGACCCTGCCTACTTTGAAGTCCCCTTATTCCCATCCGCTCACAGGAATAAGGGGACTTCAAAGTAGGTGGGGTCCTTTCAAAAAGGAGACCCATCGGGACGAGCTGCGCGGCGGCGAGCCATGTAAATTTCGAAGCGCCGCGGCCGCCCGCATGCTAATGAAGCGCTGAATATGCATTTCAGCGCTTCATTAGTAAACTTCGAAATGGCCATTTGCATGGCCATTTCGAAGTTTGAGGCTAGTGTAGACGTAGCCTAAAAGTTATAGCAGACCAGAATTGCCGAGTAGCATAGAGAACAATCCTGAATTGACAGACGATAGATGGAATGGCAGAAGAGGTCTATTTAATGTTAAAATGTTATTATTCTGATAAATACGTTCCATGCATTTAAATGCACATTTTACTTAACATTCTTAATATGGTCCTCTGATTTTATGCTAAGAAAAAATGCCAAGAGGAATAACATGCAAATGCTGTTATTTTGTGGTGCAAATATGCCCATATAATTGTTTAATAGATTAGTAGTATCATTCTAATACTCTATTTTCTGTTTTAGGATACAAGTTGAATTTCATATGAACGAAAACACATTTAAAGAGAGACTGAAGCTATTTTTCATCAAAAACCAAAGATCAAGTAAGAAGTTTTGATTAATTTCTGTTATATGCATTTATTAACTATAAAAACTGAAATCTTGGCCCCATTAAAGTCACTTTAATGCTAAGAAAAAATGCCAAGAGGAATAACATGAAAATGCTGTTATTTTGTGGTGCGAATATGCTCATATAATTGTGTGACTTTAATGGGGCCAAGCTTTCATCCATGGTAGATTACTAAAGTCTGTTTTTAACAGAATTTTTCTGATGAATTCTCAAAATATGTAAGGAATTTAAAAAAAAAAAAAGAAAAAAAACTACAGCACTTTTTTTACCATTTCTTGCAGAGAACATTTATTGACTGGGTTTGATTTTTGCATCATGTTCAGACTGCCCAGTTTCCACTGATCTGAGATGTCAGTATGCTTTAATCGCTTATCATGTAGCTCCCAGAAGAAAGAGAAGGAAGCTTCCAGAATCATCTGGGCTCCCAACCTGTTTGTTTCAATACCTGTTAAAATTACTTTCAACTCAATTTATGTTGCAAAAATAATTTATAAATGATATCCCTCCTTCTAAGGCATTTCTGAACATGATGTTTCAGATACAAACTAATTTTAGTTGCTTTGTAATCTTTTCTCCTCTATCCCAGTTCAAAAGTCTATCCCTATTCGTCAAAGCTTGTTAACTGTTTTGCTGATTGTGGTCTAGATGAGTTTTTACTCAAACTGTCACATTTAAAACTAGCTATGGTCTTCTCTTATCTTCATTCCACATAAAGGGTCTGTATGGTATTCTATCTGTAACTTACTTAGGGTCTGTACTAAATCTCAAATTCACCCATGGAATGAATGGTCAGCTTGTCTTAATTGTATCCTGGGACCAACACAGCTCTACCACCAATGCAGACAGGTTTTTAGAAGGTAGTTAGGAACTTGAGTAGGCAGATAAGCACTTCCTGGGATTTTCAAGAGTGCTTAGGCTCTTAATTCAATTGAAGTCAAAACTGAAAATTATCACAAAATGCAGCTAATTTACTATGTGTGAACTCAGATCACTTTTGCAATGCTATTGTGTATTTTTTACAGTAGAACAAGAGAGGAAAGAGCTTTTTTTGAAAGAAGAAAAGCAGTGTAGACATGGTTCTTTTGAAAGTAATGCCCATCTTCGAAAGAACCTTTCTTCCTATTTTATTTTAGGAGGAAAGTTCTTTCAGAGATGGGGTTTGCTTTCGAAAGAACCACGTCTGCACTGCTTTTCTTGTTTCAATAGAAGCTCCTTCAAATGAAGAATATGCAAATGAGATGCCAGATTTGTAAATCTGTGCCTCATTTGCATTTTCAATTTCCTTCATTTGCATGCCTCTTTTGAAAGAGGAATGCTAGTGTAGACGTAGTCATAGTGTTGCTAACAGATTTGTCTTCTGAATGGCTCAAAGAGCACACACAAAACGTATCTTATCAATATTTCCTCTACTCTTTCCCATCCATGTGAAGAATGCATTTTTATATGCACTGAGGTATATATGAAAGTGCAACACCAGTAGTACTACATAACAAAACAAAACAAAAAACAAAACAAAACAAAAACCTAGCTGTAGGCATTCTACTAATTAGCTGGACAGCATTTGAATCTCTCTTGAGTGACTGCACAAGTGCACAGCTTACAAGAACATTGCATTTGCTCTTTTTGAGCAGCTACTGTGGTAAACTCTTTCATCTCTGGCAGCACTGGGACTGGAGGTTGCCAGATGTTCAAATATTCTGGATAATAGAGAGGTATACCTAACAGTGCATAACATTTGAGAAAAACAAGATTAGAGATTAAGAAACAAATGAAAATGTATGCAGACTACTTTGTTTACCAACAACATAAGTATTGTACACTGTAAACTTATATTGTATTTGCTGTATTTATTTCTGTTTACTTTCACTATACTGTATTTAAGGAAAATGTAACTAAAATTTACTTGTGGTTAAAATGCCAGTTATTTGAATGTTCCGGACAATAGAATGCCAGATATGAAAGAGTTTGATGTACTAACTTTAAGACTTCATGCAGTAGGTTTGGTCATTTCTGCTTCCCTGATTAATTATGGGTGTCTCATGTGGCCGAAAATGCAGCTCTAAATTGTAAGTGTTTGCTACAGGATTCTGTTACCCAAATCTAAATGATAGACAGTACTCATAGCATGATGTGTCAAAAATTTCAGAGTTGCTCCAATTTGTCAAATATTTCTACAAATTGATAAAAAATAAAATCATAGTATTCCACTCAGCTTCAAAAGTTAGTTATCAGTATTTCCACATGGAAAATGCATGCACTTAAGAAAAGTTTTATTATAAATATTTTAGTGTCAGCCAAGCTATATAATGACAGGGAAATGATGACATGTTGCTGTGTCTTGCTTGTACCTGGCAAGATAAATCATTGTAAGATCACACTGAAACAAGTCTCAGTGAGAGAGAGAGGAGGGGAAAAAAAAACACCACAGATGAAGCTTCAGTACAATGGGGGCGGAAAAAACATGATATATGCACATCCAGGAAGCTTATTAATTCTACATTTTAAAATAAAACCTAAAGCCACCTGCTCTGGAAATGGCTAAATTGAAAAATAAAAAAAAAATTGAGTTTGGGAAAGTTCATACCAAACCTTTCAAAACAGCTGTACTCCAAATTAGTTAACTTCCTGTTTCAATGCATGCAATCAAGCCAGAAAATATGCAGATACAAATGAAAGATTTAAAGTAATACATACAGGTAGTGCTAAAAGAGTAAGGCGTGATCGTAAGATGCTGAAAATTGGTAAAACATCATTTAAGTTATATTACCTTATTTAAAATCTGGCCTATGGTCTCCAAAATGTTTGTGGAGTCTTACAAATTCTGCCAAGTATTGGAGAGGTAGCCCTGGTAGTCTGTAGTGTTTGAGAACAACAAGAAGTCCTGTGGCACCTTATAGACTAACAGATATTTTGGAGCGTAAGCATTCGTGAGCAAAGACCTGCTTCATCAGATGATGCATCATGATTGCATTAAGCATGCTTTATTAAGCAACATAAATGTATACAATTTATTGCTTTCTTAAGAGAGACATAAATAAATGCGTGTTCAGATTGAGACGTTTTTATGTATAGAATACCAAATTATCATGTATAGGTATTGCTTGTGACCCAGGTTTTGAAGGATAAAATGGTAACTTGGCAGAATTTGAGAACAACAGAATTTGAGAACAAGAAGTCCTGTGGCACCTTATAGACAAACAGATATTTTGGAGCATAAGCTTCTTCTTCAAGTGGTCCCCGTGGATGCTCCACAGTAGGTATCGGGCTTGCCCGGTGCTGCAGATCGGAATTCTTCTAGCAGTTTCCACTGGATCGCGCATGCGCCGATGCGCGCCACTCCTTTGCACACCCTCGGTCATGTGCATGATCCGGTCCCCGCCAGTTCCTTCTCAACCGCCAACGGCTGCAGACGGAATCCGCTCCAGCTCCTTAGCCTGAGACAGATAAGATAGTTGTTTTTCCTTGTTAGCTTGTTTTTCTTTTCCTATTTAAAAAAAAAAAAAGCAAGGCATGAAATACAGTAGAGAGAAGAGGAACAGAGGGAAGGGGAATGGACAAAGAAGGCTGTTTTAAGCCGTCCGCTACCTTGAGGGCCGTGAATGTTATCTGGGTGGTAGAACACGCTAATTAGCAGCTAAGTACCGGATTAACAGTAAAGACTCACTGCGAAGGCTTCCTCGGGGTTTAAGAAGTGTGAGTCATGCCGCGAGGCTATGCTGGCCTCTGATGGGCATAGTGAGTGCATTCGTTGCCTGGGGGAGTCTCATGTTACCCAGAAGTGTTCGCACTGCGCTAAGCTTCCAGCCAGGGCCAGGAAGGACAGAGAAATGAGGCTCAAAATGATCTTGTTTGATAAGGCCCTCCAGCCTGAGCCGCCGGAGAAGCCTCACACAGAAGGGCCCTCTGGGTCAGATAAAAGGAAGGCAGCGTCTTTGACCCCTTCTGTGCAGAAGAAGAAGAAACTCTCCCCGGCTCGATCCTTGCCGGTGGTCCCAGCAAGCAGGACGAGCGGAACACAGAGCCCTCAGCTGCCAGCTGGTGAAAGCGGTAGCACACGTGGCCGAGGCCGGGCCTCCGCCTATACAGCAGTTGGCACAGAAGGTGCCGCAAGCGCCAGAATCGGCGGTGCTGCCGCACGCGGCATCAGCTCTCGCAGTGCCGACAGCGCAGGTGCACCCAGCACGGGGCCTACCGGCGCTGGAGGAAGCTATCCGCGCGGCACCGCTGATGACGGTACCGAGCGCGGTGCCGACAAAAGGGCCGAGATCCCCGGCACGGGAGGGGGCGGCGCCCACCCTGCAGGGGAGGGGGAAGGCTAGAGCCAAAACCCGGCACCTCAGTCCATCTCCAGACAGGGCTGCCATGCCCTTGTCACCCAGCCCCCCTCCCGAGATACACACACCGCATCACTGGGCCGCAACTCCACCGGCTTATTTCGGGCCTCCGTCTCCATTCCTCCAATCACTTTCGCTGTGGCTCAGGCCACCTGCACCATTTTTGGGCATGGATCCCCTTGAGTACTATCACAAACCAGCTTCACCATTATCAATGTCGTCACGTCACGGAGATCCCGCTCTCCCAGACATCATGGGTACACTCCCCAATCGTGGTCCAGGTCTCCATCACTGAGTCCTTGCCCATGTTGCTATGTCTGTCCTCATCATACTGAACACCGACATCGGAGGTCCAGATCCAGCGGCAGATCCCCTCCCACTACTCGTCAATACTCCCGTATACACTCTCGCTCTGGAGCCGTGTCTACACATGCACGCTACTTCGAAGTAGCGGCACTAACTTCGAAATAGCGCCCGTCACGGCTACACGTGTTGGGCGCTATTTCGATGTTAACATCGACGTTAGGCAGTGAGATGTTGAAGCCGCTAACCCCATGAAGGGATGGGAATAGCGCCCTACTTCAAAGTTGAACATCGAAGTAGGGCACATGTAGCCGATCCGCGTCCCGCAACATCGAAATAGCGGGGTCCGCCATGGCGGCCATCAGCTGAGGGGATGAGAGACGCTCTCACTCCAGCCCCTGCAGGGCTCTATGGTCACCGTGTGCAGCAGCCCTTAGCCCAGGTCTTCTGGCTGCTGCTGCTGCAGCTGGGGATCCATGCTGCATGCACAGGGTCTGCAACCAGTTGTTGGCTCTGTGGATCTTGTGTTGTTTAGTGCAAGTGTGTCTGGGAGGGGCCCTTTAAGGGAGCGGCTTGCTGTTGAGTCCGCCCTGTGACCCTGTCTGCAGCTGTTCCTGGCACCCTTATTTCGATGTGTGCTACTTTGGCGTGTAGACGTTCCCTCGCAGCACCTATTTCGATGTGGTGCTGCGCAACGTCGATGTTGAACGTCGACGTTGCCAGCCCTGGAGGACGTGTAGACATTACTCATCGAAATAGCCTATTTTGATGTCGCTACATTGAAATAAGCTACCTCGATGTAGGCTTCACGTGTAGACGTAGCCTGGGAGAGGAACACAGTTGTCCCGGGGGAATTGGGTCCAGAGTCCCGAGACTTTCCTTCACAGCCCACAAGGGAGCAAGCATACCAGCAAACTCGGGAGCCTTAGGACTTGAGGGAGGCTTACCCCAGCGGTTCCTCCTCATCTTCCCCAGATGAGGCGATTGTCCCTGGGGATGTCTCCCCTCCGGATGACCTTAAACAATTCTAAGAGCTGTTCAAAAGAGTAGCATACACGCAGGACTTTCAAATAGCAGAGGTACAGGAGAAGCACCATAAACTCCTGAAAAATTTGAGACCCCCGGCTTCTTCTAAAATCGCTATCCCGCTGGATGAAGCCATTATGGAGTCAGCCACTAACATATGGCAGACTCTAGCCTCTATTCCGCCTACAAACAAAAGGGCAGATAAGAAGTACTTCGTCCCAGCCAAGGGCATGGAGTTCCTGTTTAGCCACCCACAACCCAATTCTTTGGTGGTCGAATCGTCCCAGCAGAGGTCGAAGACGTCTCAGTACAAATCAGGGGGGTCGGATAAAGATGCTAAGAAATTAGAGCTGTTCGGCAGGAAGGTCTACTCCTCCTCTACGCTATTATTGAGAATGGCAAACTACGCGGCACATTTATCAAACCATAACTTTGACAATTACTCTAGACTCACCTCTCTCATGGATTCACTTCCAGAGGACAAGAAGCCAGTGTTAAAGGCAATTGTCCAAGAGGGCTACGTGGCATCGCGAACGGGAGTTCAGATTGCCCTGGACGTGGCGGACACAGCGGCACGCTCAACAGCCGCAGCAGTGGTAATGCGTAGGGAATCCTGGCTCCAGATGTCTGGTATCCCCAGAGATCTACAGGTGAAGATCGTGGATCTTCCCTTTGACAAGCAAAAGCTGTTTGCAGATTCAACCGACTTGGTCCTTCACTCTAGCAAAGATTCGAGGGCCACGCTTAAGACCTTGGGTATCTATGCTCCCCCATACAAGAAAAAGAAATTCTATCCTCAGCAAAGATGCTACGTTTACCAACCACAGCGCGCACAATATCAGCGAGGCTATGACCAAGGGTGCCATCAACAGCAGCAGCAGTACAGGGCCCCCAGGCGACGTTCTCAACAAAGTCGTACACCCTCGGTGCAAGCCCAGAGGCAGCAAGTTTGACGGGTATGTCGAGGACTGCACTATCAACACCATCACTCAATGCCACTCTCACCTCATGTTCCATCATCGCCTCAAACCATTCCACTCCCAATGGCAAAAGATCAGAACAGACAAATTGGTGCTGGAAATTATAGCCACGGGCTACACGATTCCCTTTCAGTCACTTCCACCAACGAAACCTCCCACTCGGCCTCCTCTCAGGGACACTTCCCAGGAGGCGAGGCTGAAGCAGGAGGTAGATCACCTCATATTCATAGGGGCAGTGGAAAGAGTGCTGGAACAATTCCAAGGGAAAGGTTTTTACTCACGCTACTTCCTAACAGAGAAGAAAACAGGAGGCTGGAGGCCGATTTTGGACCTACGGGGCCTCAACCGATACTTGCGCAAGCAGCGCTCCCGGATGATTACAGTTGCCTCCATACTTACGGCACTGGATGATGGAGACTGGTTTGCAGCCCTCGACTTACAAGACGCTTACTTTCATATAACAATCCACCCAGCACACAGATGCGTCCTCCGCTTCACGGTCAGCGGGGAACATTTCCAATACAGGGTTCTTCCGTTCGGCCTATCCTCGGCACCCAGAGTCTTTACCAAAACCCTGGCAGTGGTAGCAGCTTACCTGCACAGGAAGGGCATGTTTATTTTTCCACATCTGGATGACTGTCTACTGAAAGGGGCCTCAAAGGCAGAGGTCCTACGCATGATACGCGTCACCGCGAACGTGTTTACTTTGCTGGGCCTAGTTATCAACCTCACAAAGTCAAAGACCGAACCCACGCAAGATATAGAGTTCATAGGGACGTGCATAAACTCTATCGCATCAAGAGTATACCTGCCTGATGCCCGCTTCCGCACCATCAACTCCTCGGTGCAAGTCATGAGGTACAGCCCCGCGGTGCCGGTCCTAACGTGCCTGCAACTGTTGGGGCATATGGCAGCAGCTACGTTTGTGGTACATAATGCCAGGTTACACATGCGAAGCCTGCAGCATTGGCTGGCGAGTGTTTACAAACCGGCATCCCATACCGTCCACAGGGTAGTATTGCCCACGACGGAGGTACAGAGATCACTAGTGTGGTAGGAAAATCCCAAGAACCTGCTAGTGGGGGTGCCCTTCCACCAACCACAAATTTCTATTTTTCTTACAACCGACACCTCCCACGTAGGATGGGGAGTGCACATCGACAGCAAGGTGATGCAGGAGCTATGGTCCCCTGCGGAGCAGACACTGCACATAAACATACTGGAGCTCAGAGCAGCATTCAATGCGTGCAGACATTTTCGGAAATACCTGCACGGCAAAGTAGTCAGGATCAATACCGACAATACCTCCACTATGTTCTACATCAATCGACAAGAAGGGGCACGATCCCATGCGTTATGCGCGGAAGCAGTCCGACTGTGGAATTGGTGCATTGCCAACAACATAATGTTGAAAGCCTCGTATTTGCCGGGTGCCCACAACGTGAAGGCAGATCAACTGAGCAGGCTCTTTGCACTCACGCATGAATGGCAGATCCGCTCCGACCTGCTACAACGCATATTTCGTACCTGGGGGTTTCCCCAAGTCGATTTGTTTGCCACCCAGTACAACAAGAACTGTCCCCAGTACTGCTCCAGAGCAGGAATAGGGCGGGAGTTCCTGGGGGACGCATTTATGATCTCATGGAAGGGCCCTCTACTCTACGCATTCCCCCCCACAACACTTATCCACAAGGCTCTGCAGAAAGCCAGAAGGGAGAGAGCTCGCATGATACTCATAGTTCCAACTTGGGACTGGCAACAATGGTTTCCCTTGCTTCAGCGCATGTCGGATCGTCCACCACTCCCCCTACCAGTGGCACAAGACTTACTCACGCAGGCTCAGGGGTCCATAGTGCACCCGCACGCTCCAGGACTACGCCTACAAGCATGGTTAATCCATGACTCAGCGCCTTAGAGAGCACGTGTACGGAGGGAGTATGACAAGTCTTAGAGTGTAGTAGAAGGACCTCCACCAGGAGGACTTACGAACAGAAATGGACACGTTTTACTGCCTGGTGCTCCGCCAAACAATTAGCTCCTCTTGACGTTCCTATAACTGTAATACTAGAATACCTATTGGACCTCAAATGAGATGGGCTTTCTCTATCCTCGCTAAAGGTGCACCTCGCAGCTATATCAGCTTTTCGGCACAGAGGAAGGGCCCACCGTATTCGCCCACCCTATCGTCACAAGGTTCTTGAAGGGGCTAGTAAACCTGTACCCCCCTCGAAAACCGCTACCACCGTCGTGGAGTTTGGACTTGGTGCTCCACACGCTATTGGGACCACCCTTCGAACCATTAGCCATGGTACCCCTCCGACTCCTTACCATGAAAACGACCTTCCTTCTTGCGATTACATCAGCCCGCAGGGTGAGCGAGCTCGCAGCAGTGATGGCAACGCCGCCCTGCACAGTATTCTCAAAAGAGGCAGTGATCTTATGGTTACACCTAGCCTTTGTTCCAAAAGTTTCCTCGGAGTTCCATCTTAACGAACCAATAGTCTTACTCTCGTTTTACCCGAAGCCTCACAGCTCCAGCAAGGAGGCGCGCCTGCATCTCCTAGATGTGAGGAGCGTGTTGGCCTTTTACATAGACAGAACCAAGTCCTTCCGGAAAACGGACAGGCTACTGGTGTCTCTCGCTCCCAGGTCAAAAGGGGAAGGCCTTTCTTCCCAGAGAATTTCAAAGCACATTGTGTCCTGTATAAAACTGTGCTACGAGCTTTGAAAGACCCCTTTGCTGGCCCTGCCTAGGGCTCACTCCACCAGAGCGGTGGAGGCATCAACGGCCTTCTTCAAGGGAATCGCGTTGAAAGACATTTGTAGAGTGGCGACTTGGTCATCCTACGACACCTTCGCCAAGCATTACGCCCTGCATCGGGTGTTCGATGAGGATACCTGTCTGTCGACAGCAGTCCTCTCGAGGGCAAGCTGCACATGAATCGAGTACCCACCTCCTTACTTGGGGTTACTGCTGTGTCGTCACCTACTGTGGAGCACCCACGGGGACCACTCGAAGAAGAAAGAGAAGTTACTCACCTGTAGTAACGATGGTTCTTCGAGATGTGTCCCCGTGGGTGCTCCACTATCCGCCCATCCTCCCCGCTTTGGATCTCTGTCCGGTGTTTTTCAGGAGCATCCAAGGTGGTTGGTCAAGGAACTGGCGGGGACTGGATTGCGCACATGACCGAGGGTGCGCAAGGGAGCGGTGTGCATTGGCGCATGCGCGATCCAGTGGAAACTGCTAGAAGAATTCCGATCTGTGGCGCCGGACGAGCCCAACACCTACTGTGGAGCACCCATGGGGACACATCTCGAAGAACCATCGTTACTATAGGTGAGTAACTTCTCTTTTTGTGGGCAAAGACCCGCATCTGATGAAGCGGGTCTTTGTCCACAAAATCTTCTGCTCCAAAATATCTGTTAGTCTATAAGGTGCCACAGGACTACTTCTTCTCAAATTCTGCCAAGTTGCCATTTTATCCTTCAAAACCTGGGTCACAAGCAATACTTATACAGGATAATTTGGTATTCTATACATTAAAACTTCTCAATCTGAACATGCATTTATTTATGTCTTTCTTAAGAAAACAATAAATTTTATACATTTGTATTGCTTAATAAAATAAAGGGCTTGTAGACCACAGTTAACAATTTTTTTGTTTGTTTTAAACCAACAATACCATAGTAACAGAGGCAATGAACTTTTAATTACATTGCTACAAAACAATGAGTAACTGGTTAAAATAGTGGATGATTGATATTGCTGAATGTAAATGTCAGACACCAGCATCAAAATAACATAGATAAAGACATTCTGTGCAAGCATGTGGTTCTTGACAATCTGCTTAGCGATGGGGGTGGAGGGGAAGAACCGAAATCCAGTCAGACATGCCATACTGAGGTAGTGATAGCATTTAGAATAAAAATGAAAAAGTTAACCAGCAAATTAAAATTAAGAGAAACTGAAGGAATGAAAGGTAGTAACACATTTTGCATAGAGAAAACAGATTAATAATTTAACAGATGCATTTTTGACTAGAAAATATGTTTTAACTATTATAACTTGGACATATTTAAACAAATGTGGACTTGATCATCGGTTGACCATTTAGCGCTGTGCGACGAATGTAAAACTGTACTTAGCGGCTACATCTACACTTGCATTCCACTTTTAAAGAGGAATGCAAATGAGGGAAATTGAACATGTAAATGAGGGAAACTGAAAATGCAAATAATGCACTGTTTTACATATCTTGCACTTCCTTTGCATAATCTCTTTTTGGAGGAGTTTCTTTTGAAAGAAAGCAAGCCGTGGATATGGGGCTCTTTCAAAAATAAACCCCATCTTTGAAAGAATCTTTCTTCCTATTTGCTTTGAGGAAGAAGGGTTCTTTTGCGGATGGGGTTTCCTTTCAAAAGAACCCTGTCTACACTTTTCTTTCTTTCTTTTGAAAGAATGTCTTCTGAAAGGAGAATATGCCAATGAAGTGCAAGATATGTAAAACATGCCTCATTTGCATTTTTGATTTCCCTCTTTAGCATTCCTCTTTCAAAAGAGGAATGCAAGTGTACACGTAGCCTGTGAGAAGACCAGAAAACTCCTTTTTTTTTTTTTGTGTGTTGTACATCACTGAGCACAATCAGGTCTTGCTCTGTGACTAGAGGTCTTGTGTGTTATGAGAAATAAAAAAATAATTTGTTGACTATTCAAAGTGCAAAGCAGTGGACCTTTTAAGAGGTGCACAAAGTGAGTAACTGGGCCCCTCGGGGGGCATGAAATTTTTTAGTGCGGATGCAGCATGGTCAGCTTCTGGGTGTCAGGCTCATCCATCCCATTAAAAATGTTGAAATATGATACTGTTTTTTTATGTATGTGTATTCACATTTATGTATGGATTAATAAAGTTTTTACATTTTACAGACTTATTTTCTTATACATACTGAAAGTGTTTTTTGTCATATGAATATGACCAAAATTAGATGTTGGACAGGCTGGGGAGAGTGGGCTGCTCATTGCAGGAACGAAAAGTGGGGCCCCATATAGAAAGTTTGCTCACCCCCGCTCTGTAGCACAATGAAAGAAATCAATAGCATCAGACAAGGAAGAAGCCTCAAATGCCTAATTATATCAAATGAACTCTGATATTGGCTTATTTAGAGAATGTTTATCAAGTTGTGAACTATCTCTCAAGCATCTTGAAACAGGTAAACTTCTCAGTTCCAAGACATGGAAGCAATACTTACTGGTCACACATATAAAGCTGTACCACAAAATCTGATCAATTGAAAAAGCAAGTCAGGCAAGGAGCCAGTCTAATTTGTACATCAAAAATTCCATATGGAAGTTTTAGAGTGGGTATTCAGACACTGGCACCCCAAAATACCCATGAAAATGGTTAGACTAAAGGATCATTAATAACTACTAGAATAAGGACAGATGTGAATGAAGTAACACACATCTTAGATCCTGGAATGGAGAAACACTGGACTGAGCAAGTAATGTCACTAGCTCAGGCGATCGTAATGAGCAAGCTCTGTGATTATTTGCATCCCAGGGCCATATTCACTTCCAGAAGAATGAAAGTGGCATTATCATCACTTGTGGAACGGCCGTAAGAGAATGTTGCACCCAAGGCACCACAGAAATCCCTCAAGAAAAAGCTGCATTAGAGATACACTTTAAATAAGCATATTTCTGAGAACTATCCCTGGCCACAACAGCCCATTCCAGGCCCCTCATTGGTGTGAGAGATGGAAAAGGCTTTGTGCCCTTGTAAGCTTCCTTTACTTCCGTTTCTGTGGGCGCTGTTGCCTACGCTGATCCAGAGACAGTGGAGCTGACAGTTGTGTGCAATGATTTCAGATATTTCCATCAACACATTTTCACTTCCCATACCGATCTCTTCCCAGTATGTCAGTGCCACAGACAAGTCCCTGTAAAATTCCACATTTCACCAGTACTCAGTTTTGCTGTTTTCTACCAGGAAGAGAGTAGTTCCCAAATAAGCTTCTCCATTTTTGGACACTGAGGATATGTCTACATGGCAACTATGCTAGTTTTGAAGTAGCAGATGACTTATTTTGGAATTCATAAATCTCATTGTACAAGGAAAAGCACCTATTTGGAAATAGGTATTTTGAATTAGGGGCTGTGTAGGCAGGGAATACAGCTTGTTTTGAAACAAGCCATAGTGTGTCCAATGGCTCTATTTCAAAATAGGCTGTATTGTGGCTAGACACGTTATTTTGAAACACATTTTGTGTGTAGCTGTGCTATTTCAGAATAAGTTATTCTAGAATACTTCTTCCAGAATAGCTTATTCAGGAATAACATGACTGTGTAGACATACCAAGTCTTTCATTAGCAAAGCCCACCAAATAAAATGGAATTTTCCAGAAATACAGGATTTAAACATTGCCAAACTTATGTGTGGGCAGAATAGACAAATGCCTCTGGTAAAAATTAAGAAGCAGTGGGAATCCAGTCAGTGACCCAATGGTTTGTAAAGCAGAAAAACTTTTTGAAATCCTTGTTTGTCACAAATAAATCCAATGTATCAAGGGAAAGCAGCTCTTTATGACAGGTTTCATTTAAAAAAAATCCTGGCATACATCAGTTTTGCAATGAACTACGCTTAGAAAGAGAATACAGCAGCATCACTAGTCAGAATCAGTGCCCTCAGGATTCTGGGGTGTTTTTCCTTTGCTAGTGCTTGTTTCCTTTATGGCCTCAATTCTCAGGCTATCACTCAGTATTAAGACATTACTGCAATATATAAAGCTGCTATTGGGGTCATCTTGTCTTACCCAAGAAGAAAAGTCCAATTCTCGAAAACATTGCCTGTCACTTAGATTTATGACATCTTCTGTGTGATGTACTACACTTTTGAGTGGGGAAAGATTATCTTAATTGCAGTATGGAGAACAGAGCTTAAAACATTTGCCACCATGGATTGTAACACATGTTTGTATAGCAAAGTTTATCACTTTTGATTTGTATTCTTGTTTTGCTAATATGGTATACTATATTATTTCTTCCCCCCCCCCCGCCTGAAAGTCATAGAGTCATCAAACTGGAAGGTGGCCTCAAAAGGTTTTCTAGTCACCTCCTAGACTCAAGTCAGGACTAAGTATAATGGGTTCTCAAACTTTACTGCACTGTGACCTTCTTCAGACAAAAAGAATTACTACACAGCCTTGGGGGGCGGGGGGCAAAGACTGAGCCTGACCAAGCTCTGCCACTGTGGGTTATGGGGGTGGAAAGGCGTCAAAGACAAAATCTGAGCTCTACTTGTACCATGCTGCCAAGGGCAGAAGCACTTGAGTTTTGTCCCCAGCTGGTGGGGCTCAGGCTTTGTCCCTGTGTCCCAGTAAATGTAAACCAGCTATGGTGATTCCATTAAAATCAAGTTGTGATCCACTTTGGGGACCTAACCCACAGTTTGAAATCACTGATCTAGACTGTCCCTGACCGGTGTTTGTCTAATCCGATCTTAAAAATCTCCAGTGACAGAGATTTCACAACGTCTGTATGCAATTTATTTCAGTGGTTAATATCCCCCTCCACCCCACCCCCCACGGACAGGAAGTTTTTTCTGAATGGCCAATCTAAATCTTCCTTGCTGCATTTTGAGCCCCTTGTTTCTTATGCTATCCTAAGAGGTTCAGAAACATATTTTTCTTCTTTGAGTAGTGTCCCCATGGCTCTACTCTGGGAGTCCTTGTGCCAGCATTTGGAGACTCGTCCAGAACTATGGTTTCCCACACTGCACATGCACAGAAGTGCCTTCTTGTGCTCTCTGGTCCTCGCATGATGTGAGTTCCTCAGTTCCTTCTCTACCGTTCTCAACTGCAGATGGAGAGTTATCAGTCTCTGCAAGGCAGTTTGCAGATTTGTTAGTTAGTTCTTTAGCCATTCCCTAGTCCAAGTTACTTTCCCTTGTTCTTCGTTATTCAAAAATACAAACAAAAAATTCTTAGATAGTTTGTTATTGTTAGTATTCTCTGTCACCGCTATGTGAGGCTTCCTGGAATTCAAGCAGTGCGCATGCAAGGATGCCACGCCTGCTTTGGACGGCCATGCATCCTTTGTAAAGTGCTTTGGAGAAGGCCACCAGACACAGTCTTGTGTCCATGGCTCCAGCCTGATGCCCAGAGCCCATAGAGACTGGGCTAACAGGTTCAAGACTTCCTTCAAGAAGTCCCTGCAGCTACCAGCCATGGACAAGTCAATGACTCATGCTGTGGCTAAGGGTGATGACTCCAAGCATCCCCTGGGTTCTAAAGGGTCTCCTGCTAGTGTACCAGACCCCTCTCCTGCCTATTCCTGGCCTCCAGCACCTTCTGTAAGGGCCGCACCAGAAGGGACAACTCAACTGAAGCATAAGCACATTGCATTGACTTCATCGGCACCAGTGGCACTGTCAGTGCCCATGGCACTGGCAAGCCCACCATCAGCTAAGGCACATCAGACCACTCCAGCACCTGCACCTGCAGCCATACGCACTTGGAAGTGGCACCACTCACATTCCTCATGAAAAGGGATGTCGTGAAAGACCAGGACAGATACCTCTTCCCACACTCAGGCACCAGGAGATATGACGCGGCATCACCATAAGCATGGTGCATCTACCACATCTTCCGTGTCACAGCACTGACTGGACAACAGCCCAGTGCGGAACTGTCTCTTCAGCACTGATTGTCACCAAGACTGCCAGCTTCTGTGCCTTTCCTGCCACTCGATGTTGTCATTTGCCTCTGACACTAGGCCTCCTACGCTGGGTGCTAGAGCTGACAGTGACTGTGTATTCTTTTCTCAGCATTCCAGCCCTTTACACCCTTGGCAGGTACTGGCTGCTATGCAATACCACCCACCAGCTCCTCCATGGTTTGCCCATCACTATAAGCAACTGGAACAGCAGTGGCCCTCTTGGCATAAAATGTCTTGGCACCGATGTCCCCAGTCAGCACCATCAGCTGTGTCGGAACCACTTCCACCTTCACCATGGCCATCCTCGGCACCATTCACACCGTCAGTGCACCCTGGCACCCAGGAATCATTCTCTGGAGGGGAAGGAGCCTCCCCACTGCACTCACGTTTGTCTTCTCTGGATGATAGGGTAGTCTCCTTGTCACCTCCTTCAGTGGATGACTCTTGTTCATTCCAGGACCTTTTCTACCATGTGGCAGTCTCTGGACAAGGACACTCAGGAAGTTCCAGGGAAACAATACTGGCTTCTGTGTGCAGTTCAGCCTCCATCCTCCTCCAGGGTAGTGTTGCTCATGGATGAGGCCATCATGGATGCAGCGACAGTTCTGTGGCAAACCCTGGCATTCATTGCCCCCACCAGCAAGTGGGCCAATAAGAAATGTTTTGCTGCATCCAAAGATGCTGAATTTCTGTTCACCCACCCACCTCATTCGTGGTGGATGTAGTCCACAACAAAACACAGTCTTTCCGCTTGACACCACAAGACAAAAATAGTGAAAAATGGGACATTATGGGCTGCAAAATGTATTCCTCTGGCACCTTTCTCTGTGTTGATAACTACACAGCCATGTTGGTGAACTATGGTTTTCAAATTATTCTAAGCTTCAGGAGCTGGTCCCAGGATTACCTGAACATCCACTAGACGCTCTCCAATATTATTAAAGTATTATTAAATGGACATAGCTGACACAGCAGTATGTGTCACCACTTTGGTGGTTGTCATGTGCCACACCTCATGGCTCATTCCTTAGGAAGTACCTAAGGAGCTTCAGCAAAAAGTTGAAGATCTGCCGTTCAACCGCCAGCATCTTTTTGCAGACAAGCCCGATGATGTCCTCCATTCAATGAAAGATTCTAGGACATTGTTACGCACCCTTGGGATTTATTCACCCCTTTTAAGCTGGCTCAGTATTCCCCATTCCAGTGCCCTAAGGACCAGTACCAGCAGTCCCAACAACAACCTTGGTTTGAGCAACGTTAGAGGCACAAACTGCAATGCCAACATTCTGGCAGACAACATCAGTGCCGACAGCCCTCGACATCCCACCATAAAACCTTCCAAGAAGCAGTTTTGAGAGTGTGGTCAAGAGCCTGATCTACTGTTTCCAGCAGGGCAACACTCAACTCTTTCATCAACGTCTCCATCCTTTCTGTATCAGTGGGAAGCCATCACCATGGACTGATGGGTATTGGTGCTCATGGCATAAGGATACTCCATCCCCTCCATTTCTACACCCTCTACCTGCTCACCCCACCCCATCCCAGAGCAGCATGTGGGAAGCTTATTTAGCTACTGTCCATATGCTCAAGATGGTGACAGACATGCTAGTTACTGTATTTAAAGAAAATAATGATTAGAAGTAGCTGTATTATCAGTAGGGAAATAAGGCTGTGTTCCACACACAGATTTAGATTCACAGCTAAAATAAAAGCATACAACTGCAGGCTGTAGACCTTTGGATTTCATTAATAGGAGGGCTAGACAGATGAAGTCCCTATAAAAATGCCCTCTATTTTCTCACCACACCTGCTTGTCTACTTAAAATAGTCCATCTGTCATAGCAGCTAGTCCTACTTAAGTAGATTTCCTCAAAATGGTAAGTTCAGGTAAGTTCTTTCTTCAGCAACAGGAAAAAGTATAGCTTACAACCCAGCAATGCCCCAACCCACTTAGCCTCTGGTTATGTCTTTTCTCTCTACTCTGGGGAAATCAAGAGTCTGCTGTTAATTATGTTTGATAAGACGACCAGGCTCTCTGGATGAATGTTGACATATCTAATTGCTGGTCACAGCTGTAGGACTTCTCACTGCTTGGTAATCTAGGATGGGGTTTTAACCCTCCTTTTACCAATGCCAGGCACCAAAAAGAGGTGAATGCCATCTTCATATTATGAAAGTATCTCCACAGTTAAAGTAACAAACAGTGTTCCATTATGAAATCTTATTTTCTCTGTTTCTGTCGTGCACAGATTCTGTGTAGTTTAAGTAGACACAGTTCTGAATTTTTCTGTAATTAAGTATAGCACTTTTTGGAGGAGAGGACAGAGGCATGATTTTCAGAAATATTAATTCTATAATCGGTTTGGATGCAACTTCCCCAAAAAGGAGAAGATGGTAGAACACATGGGGCCTAGGGGAAAGAGAGAGTTATGTTTAATAAATAGATTTTACACTCTGCTCATAGGTGTACATATGCACACAAACACGTGAGTAAGGCAAAACATAATTGAAAATGAACAACTGATTTTATTCAGTACATTGGGTTTATTCGCATGCATAAGTGCTAGAAGAATCGGTGTCTTAGCTTACAAAAACACACTAGTTATACTGTAGTTGACTGGAGCTTATTAATATCCTACTCCTACAATCAGATTGGTGATGACATTCATTAGTCAATAAAACTGCATGGGCACAAGAGTCCAACTGTGAGGACCCACACTGAGGACTGGAGTTTGTCTACAAATGTATAATTTACTAATGGCTGCTAATGATGTTGCTCTACGCCTGTTGGCCTTTTCCAACAATGACTATTAGTATAATTAGCGGTGACTTTTTAAAGATAAGAATTAAATACAAAAAAATCCACTTGTGCAATTAAGACTATTCTGTCTTTAATTACAATATCAAGTGTATATCTTTGATTCCATTGCTGCAATGTGCTTAGACTCTGATTCAATGATCATTAAGTCAGTGGTTCCATTGGCTTTAATTGGGCCTTTGGAACAGCAGATGCTGTGCTTTTGAGTTCAAGGAGGCTTTGCTGAAGTGTGAGCATCTGCCAACATGGAAGTGATTACCTATATGAGGTCTGAGCTTGTAGAAGCCAATGTATATTTGGTTGCAATATTTTAGACCTTGTGTGCAGTACAGTTCAATGTATACATACAAAGGAGTAGCATTAAATTTGGATTTTCTGGCTTTTGGGAACTTGTGTGTGCCACTTTATCAATACGTTACTATAGTATAATATTTTGTACATTTGGCCAATAATAATTCATCCTGTACACTAAGCTGTAAAATCTTCCATAAATTAAAATTGGAATACTTGTCACGACAGGATCTCTGGCTTGAGTTTAAGGCATATCTTGTTCCTTTTGATTAGTTTCACATTAAATTTGAATTGAAATATAAAGAAACTGATTTTGTATTTTCTTTCCTGTTATCTAACAGGTCTCAGAATACGATTGTTCAATTTTTCTCTCAAGTTATTAAGCTGCTTGTTATATATAATTCGAGTGCTCCTGGATGATCCCACACAAGGACATGGATGGTAACATTTTCTTTACTTGCCCTCTTAGAGTATTTCTTATATTGTATGAAACAGATCAAGCACACTTGATGCATATAAATATTTGATTTTCTGCCAACAAGGATTTAGTTTGAGAATTTATAGATGGTTGTGGTGCAGCATAATTGCAAAACTGATCCATTCTTTCTGATTTACTAAGATAAAGTATCCAATGAACAAGTAATATGATTTTCCTGAAATCAAAAGTATTTTGCTCCTTATTACACAAAGTGCTTACTGTATCTTTGCTCGCATTGTGGTATAGTCTTGCTGGAATTATGTATTTGAACAAATGCCTGAGTCTTTTTGCCATGTTAATGAGTGTCATTTCAGAGGCTGTGTCTACATGTGCCGCTTCTTCCAGAGGTGGCATGGTAATGAGCTATCCGGAAGATTCTAATGAGACACAGATGCAAATTTTCCATGCCTCATTAGCATATGGCCACATAGTTCGTTGTCCAGAAGAAGCTCTTCTGGACTCCAAAGTACACCTGCAGACACGTGGCCCGCGGGCATCTTCCAGAAGTAAAACCTCCTTCCGGAAGCCCCTTCTTCCTCAAAATTTTGTCTGCCTTCCAACAACAATAGACAAAGTGAGGAATAATAGACAAAATTTTGAGGAAGAAGGAGCTTCTGGAAGGAGGGTTTCTTTCTGGAAGATCGCCACAGGCTGTGTGTCTGCACATGTACTTTGGAGTCTGGAAGAACTTCTTCCAGACTCTGAACCATGTGGCCATATGCTAATGTGGCATGGAAAATTTGCATCCACGCCTCATTAGCATCTTCTGGATGGCTCATTACTGTGCTGCTTCCACAAGAAGTGTCACGTGTAGACACAGCGAGATTGTGTCTCATACGTGATAAATAAATGAGGAAATCATTGCCATATTCCAACGCCTCGACTTGTACGTGTACAGCCCACCAGTTGACTAACTTTTTTGATCAGTCCTGCACCTGATACTTAAACTCCAAGCACTGCAAACCATAATGCGGAGAGCTGGGAACAGGCATTCAAAAGCAGCACCGACTCCTATATGGAGTTGACACTGAAAACCTGACAAGTTAGAGGTTGGACAGGCACAGCATGTTGTGCTTAGTCGTTCATCTCTAGCTCTAGTCCCATTACATGAATCGCCAACAGCACAGTATCTTTGTACAGGAAAAACAACCTGCTGCTCAATCTTTCCACATATCCTAATCTATTTTCCATGACTTTCCCTCTCATCCTAAATGTTAAGCAGGAAGCTTGTGAGCTGTAGCTTATAGCCCATATGCTGCTCTAAATGAAGTCAGTTTTGTTATTGATTTAGAGGCAGTAGAATTGACTCCTATTAGGTCAACATGGACATTTTAAAAGTTCTAATATTAGAAAAGTTTTATAAGAGTCAGTTGGCCTTCCTGCAAATGGCCACTGGGACCCTGTGCTGGGGGACCACCTGCAGACCATCTAGCTTGACTGCCCTGGCACTTGGACCCATCCTGGAGGAAGCCACCCTACCCTCAAATGGCTGCCGAGAAGGGAGGGGTGTTGGTCCCTCATCAGATACTGCTCGAGTTCAAATTAACCCTTTGTTGCTCACATTTTGCATCAATAAATATTACCTTATTTTACACTTAAGACCATCACAAGGTTATACTTGTATGCATTTTATTAAATGTATAGGGACAGCAGAGGAAGCCAAGGCATAGCAGGGTCCAGTGTGTCTGCTGCTGTTATGAATCTGGGGCAGTGAACTAAATGTATGGCCCACTTGTTAGCTTGGTTCTCTGCTCAGCTTGATACTCAGGAGCAGTCAGTGCCATCCATCCTGGGATACGTAGAGGGGCCCAGGGCCAGGGTTGTGGGCCTCCTCCTACCTCCCTAGCCAGCCAAGACTAACTGCTACAGAGTGGTGATGGCAAAAAGCACTCCCATCACTGCACCAATCTTTTTTTTTGTTTTAGTCCATAGCTCTTGTCCTGTCCCACTGCCCCAGGACTTGGTATGGGCAGGAGTCATCGGGCAACATCGGATGGGACTTTAATCTTCTCTTGATAGGGACTCTTCCTCTTTCTTGGGTAGGTTATTTTGCAGGGCTAGGTGCTGCTGGCAGTGGGCCATCCACAGAGGCTGGCTTCAGAGACTGATTCCATTGTGCACACCACACCCTCATACACACTTTCCTCACTCACACAAAGGAAAGATCACTTCAGAGAAAGCAACTGCTTTTACAAAGGAACAACCAGGATTTCTTGCAGACTTATGGTATCTATAAGCAATTTCCTACTAACCTACAATACTTTATATACACTTAGCAGCTGCTACAAAACAAAGCTTGCAGAAAGTTACAGGACTTACATCTGCATTGCACTGGGCTGAGCAGAGGCTTTATACAACAAAAGTAAATAGACAATACTGGAAAAATTAAAGAAGTAGGAAAAATTGTGAGATGTAAACTAGAATCTTTAGCTGACAAATCCGTATCTCTTAAAGATGGGGTTTCAGTATAGCTGTGGGTCACATTATAATCAATATGATCTCAGTTAAAATTTAGACATCACTGTTCTTTGTTAGCTGTAACCATTATAATGTATACAGAATCTTGAAGCCAATCTATATGCAATTGTGTAAGCCAATGTAATGCATGTTATTCAGGGATATGAGAAGGACACCTCCATCCCCAGGAATTTAAGTTACAGACATCTAACTGCTATCCACACTGGCGGTATGTCAGTGGGAGACCCTCTCATGCCGACATAACACATCTTTGCCATGTGTGCTACAGTGACACAATTTTATCAATGTAGTGCTCACTTGCCTTTAGAAAACTGCTACAGTTGCACCAGTCTAAGGTCTTCCTTCTGCAAAGTCTCTAGCATACATGTAGTAGCACTGACCACTATCATAAGCCGAGTTACCTACAAACATAAAGTGTTTGCTTATAAGAGTCAGAGTGTCTCCTGCAGCTACACTAGTCATGATTACAGCTCTTTTATTTTTGGTAGCTGCTATATTGTTTGATTTTTCACACCTTACAGGCAGATTGTTTTAGCTGTTGCCTACTTCAGATTTAATTGGCCATAAATGCATCCTTTGCCTATTATTGTTGTAAGGCAAACACCCCCCCTTCAACCTTTCCTCACAGTCCAGGAGATCTAGCCTATTTTATGTCTTTGTTAGTCTCCATAGATGAGTGTGCTCCCCTTCCACCCTGTGCATCTTTACTGCACAGATATAGGCTTTCATGGTAATAAAAGCCAGTCAGTCAGTCAAACACAGACATACTGCAAGGCTCAAGAGATCTCAGAGGCTTCTTGAGGTGATGGGAGCAATCTGTATCATGATCACCGTACAGCTTTTTCTCACTTCAGCATGCCTACTGGGTAACATAGAAGCATGTCATTTAAGAATACATGCCTTTTATTTCAAAGTATGATTAATTTTGGTAAATTTATGGTGCTTACTTTCAGACTCTGCAGATCACTCCATAAAGATCCTTCAAGGTGTTAAATTTAAGTAGTACAAAATCTTCAGAAAACATAATTAGGAGGCCACTCTTAGTTTTTATAGCTGAGCTATTCTCTTAAATCCTATTCCTCGATGGAAAACAGCAGCAATATAGGAATTGAGAAAAATGTGTAATGTGAACATGTGAAAACAATAAGATGAATGAAAATTAGAAATATGTTTGGGCAAACAATACTTTCTAAATCTTTCTGAAAATACAAACAAAGTGTATTATTTACATACATTAGGTACAATACTGTTGGAAAATTATGTATGTCCTTTCACATGTTAAATAATAGAAATGCATGTAGTTAGAAAAGCAGCAACAAAGGCTTTTTAAAAGCTACAGGATAGATCCCATGACTATATTGGAATAAATTTCCCATCTGGTGCCTGTTATCACAACATAAATTCCATTTTTTTTTCTGATGTCCAGACCCAAGGTCCAGTTTAAATTAATGCAATTTTCCAGTTTAAGGGAAACATTAAACAAAAGGGGCATTCAGATATTTTAAAGATTGCTAACAGCTTCTAGCATGATGAAGCAGCTGATTCTTTTAAAATTAAATCTAAGCAATTATTAATGTTAAATGACTGTAGTGAGGCTAAATAAGTGTACTGTAAAGCAGGGGTTGGGAATCTCCAGTGTGCCCATCACATGTGGTTCATCAAGGTTAGCTGCTGGTGGAGTACCAGATGGTATGTTTGCCTGATTGTCTGAAGGCATGGATATCCACAGCTCCTAGTGGTCGTGGTTCACTCTTCCCATTGGGGGCTCTCGGAAGCAGTGGCCTGGACCATGCCACTTTCATTTGGCTGGGAACTGTGAACCACGGCTACTGGGAGCTGTGGGACTCCGTGCCTGCAGATGCTCAGGTAAACAAACGATCTGGTGACCCACAAGCAGCTAACCCTGATGCAGTGCATGCAGCCTGTGGGCCAGAGATTCCCCACTTTTGCTGTAAAGCTTATGCAAGCTTCTTGGTTCTCAGTGTGTTCTGTATTTTAAAAATTTAGACAGGGAGTAATCAACCTAATATTCACTGTCTGAAGGTAACTTTAGATAACTCTTTATGCTCACGTACAGCAGTTTATTCATCAGTTGCAAACCAGGTAGTTCTCCAGCCCTTGCCCAGACTACTTGTTCATGGATTCTAAATATCTAATAATTAACTGGCATGTCCCTTCACTCTGTGTTGATTCATTAAGTTTTGCTAAATATATTGTAACATGCTATTTTACATATTTTGCTCTACCACCCATGTGGCTTCCTTCTGCTCAGGAATTTCACAGATAAGTCACATTGTGCATGCTCACTAAGGCCGTGATCCTGCCAACTGTTCTACATAGGCAGACATCTGTGCCTGGAGGATCGGGGCTTAGCCAGCTGCTGGTATCACATTCTTAGCAGTACTGGGCTTTGGAGAGAGTAGACCAGGCTACTACATCACAGTACTAGCCGATGGTGCCTCATATATGCTGTTACGATGGCTAGAACTTTGAATTGTAAAGGATATTCTGGGCCTGTTCATGTCTACAGCCTCCTGTTAGTGTAAGATCTAGGATGCATTTTTAAAAATGAGTAAACCAGAATATCGTGCTTACCAACTACTGGGTTTGAGAGAGGTTTTTTGCAGGGAGGGGGAGAATTTGCTGGACAAATCCGTAAAAATGTTGGCATTTGTAGAGGATCAAGCCAACAAAAATACTGGACAAAACCACCTGGTAAACAAGGAAAGGATGTAATTGGAGCCAAAAGAAACTGTCATACCCAATTGCAGTAGATGGAACAGAGCACAGGAAATTATACTTTGTGGTCCATCAAATCCATGACATTTCCTTCAGAACTCCCCATGAGAGAAAAATATTTCTTGTTTTTACTTTGGATCAGCAACTTCCATTCCCCTCTCTCAGCAGGAGCAATAACACAAAGGCATAAACAGGGAATCAGTGTCAACATGGATGGACAGGTCGTCTTCTGTATGGATGCCCCAAGAGCTATAGATTTATCTAAGGATCTTCCTCACCATCACAGATATGTGATGTGAAATGTGCCCCCTACCTTTGTCTGGTCCACACATTTCTCTGGTGCATCCCAAGTCTGTATGAAGGGAGCAAGGAGTTCTATTTTACAGAGTTTAAACATCAAGGGAAAGTTTACTTCCCCCATGCATGTACTTGTGTTGGAGGGAGAGGGCTTGGTTTATGAATACTAGACAGGAACACAATGCACAGCACATATATATTAGTTGTTTTTTCTACACAAATGCCACTAGTCTCTTACTGAAGTAAGCAGAAATTATCCAACTAGAAGATGGGATCTGTAGTTTGGTGCAAATTTTCTTTTGAAATGATGGAAACTGGACCCGCCAATGATCTCCACACCCACCCTGACTATAACTAGAATTATTAGTATTTTTCCCACTTCCTTTGGGCTTCCTCCTGTGCAAGTACCCATTCTTCTGGTAATCGCTTTTGGTTTTTATAGGAGGTCACATATGAAAATAAATCTATTTAAATAGGAAGAAAAATTCTGCCTTTTAGTGAAGTCCGTTTGTGTATCTTCGTGCCTACCACAACTGAATTAGTGTGCACAGTGTATGGCATATTTTATAGAACAATGATACCTAACAAATTAACCCCTACCCATTTTTTTCCCAAATCTTTTTACAATGGTGTTTCCATATACATCTGAACGTGGGATTTATGTGTGGATATGTTGACTTCCGGCAGCAAGGAATTAAACAGGGGCTGTTCCAGTCAAAATCACACCCCTGTGAAGATTGATTGGTGAGTTCCAGATTTTTTTAAAATATAATGATGATCAATTTTAGTGCCAATACCCATATGATTTCTTTGTTATGCAGAAAGTTGAAGGTATGTGTACCAATGAGAGAGAAATGGTCTATAGTGGCCGAATTTATGAACTAAGTTGATGAAACCATAACATTTCTTCAGAGAATTTCTTGCCCTACAGAATTAATTTCACCCAGTAACTCTGAGTTTCTGGCAAAGAATCACACATTTCTTGCAGAATTGGTGGTATGTTAAGGCTCCAGAACCCTGGAGCAAGTAATCTTAAATACCATGTTTTTGGAGACTCAAGATGGATTCAATATAGAGACTAACTGCCTAAATCCAGGCAAATGAATACCCCCATTTGAATGCAGAAGTATAACAGGGTCTGCCTGCTCTTTTGTGTCCCTTTGTGGCTGAGAGCACTCTGTGTGGTCTTGACCATGGCCTTCTGAGTTCTGAGGGTGGGATCATTTCTCATCCATTTGAGTCTCTTAGGCATCTCTTTCCTTGCTGCAGCTGGGTCTGCAGGGCCTTGGGCATGACAGTTCTCTGGCTAAGGCCTGGCAGACTTACTAGGCCAAGTCACCAGAAAAAAATCCTCTGTAGTCTGGACTGTGTCAGCCAATGAAACTGGGTTAACATATCACACCCAGGTCTGAGCTGGCATGGGAAAAATTGCCAGGTATTGCCCTAGGACAATTGAATCCATGATCTTACCAGCTATGTGGCTCTCAGGCCATTACCACTGGGAAGCCCAGTCCTTCAAGTTTTGGTCCCCCACTCGGGGCCATACACCAGTAGGAAAAGATTCGGTTTGGAACCGCTGTTGATATGCCTCTGGGATACCTCAAGGTGGTCCAGTATGTCTGCTTTCACAGTCCTGTAGTCGGCTAAGTTCCTGAATGGAATTGCTTTGCCCTAGCCCAGCAGCTTCTTTTATGTTGGCCTGCCAGGCCCTTATAGGCTGGGAATTGTGCCCAATAGAACTGTGGGGGGTAGGGCCTGCAGGCACATGCAGGGCAGCATGCAGAGCCACCTGCCCCATCCCTTTCCCTCCCATCCCCAGAGCCTGTGTCACTAAAGGGGAGCTGCTCCATGTAAGTGCTCTGCACCTCAACCCCCTGTTTCAGTCCTGAGCCCCTTCTTGCACCTTCACCCCAACTTTCTTGGACCCCATCCTCCACCCTAACTCCTGCCCAGACTCTCCACCCCCACCCACCCTCCTGCCATGAGCCCTCTCCCAGACCCACACTGTTATGTTCTGAAGATACACACAGGATCTTTTTTTTTTTCAGAGAAAAAGGGAATATGAAATGTTTATTGAGCATACAATGCAAAGAGCAGCATGTGCATTCACACCTACCTGCACACTGCACTGGCCCCGCCCCCCTGCAGATATTCTTATAGTTATCAGTATGTCATAGCTAAACTCAGTCTGGTGGCCAGTCAGATTGATACGAGGAGGAATCAGGCTCTGTTGATCTCAGTATGAGCTCCTCCAAGGCTTGGTTTGCAGGGCCAAGCCCAGTGTGCCATGGCAAAAGAACCCACTTTTGTAATTGTAAGATCCCATTTGGGTCTGTGGGTTTTGATAGGTCATGCTGCAGTCCTTGATGAGTTTATATTGGAGTTTTCTGCAATTATCCTTTGATGTTTACGGCCAGGCTTCCCATCATCATCTCTTGTTTGTAGTTTCATCTTTGGGATAGTCTGCCTGTCTCCAAGGTTCATCTATTTTACTAATTCATTTAGCCTCAGAAGTTTCCAAGTTTCTCACATCCTCTTGACCATCTGAGCATTTTGATGGCTTTTTCACACATTCTTCTCTCAGGCCAAATCATTTTGTAGGAAATTTTAAACAAAGGATTATATAGATACTAAAGACCTTCACGTAACTTAGCTTGCAAACAAGACAAAAAGCACAACTTAATTTATGATGTGAAACAAGAAGCAAAGGTGACTTGTAAGGTAAGACAAGTACTCATACAGAATTTATGAGCAAATAATTTAAAAGGACTTATTACCATCATTATACTTACATTGTATACCAACACTAAAATACTTTGGCCGGGGCACCCCACCTCCTTCCCTGAGCCCCATCCCACACTCCAAAACTCTTGATCCCAACTGGAGCCTCTTTGTGTACCCCAAACACCTCATCCCCAGGCCAACACCAGAGTTCACATTCTCAGCCAGAGACCTCACCACCTTCCACATGCATAACCCTGCCTCAACCCACAGCCCCCTCCTCATTCTGAATCCCTTGTTTTGTCCCCATTCTGAAGCCAAGGGGACCCCACAGTATCTAATAACCCTGGACCCCCAGAAGAGTTAATCTGGCTCTGATCAAGAATGCATTTTATTTTGTTCAAATGGTAAGTACTTAACGGGGGAGATAAATTTCACCAAGACAAAAATAGCTTCACAGAGGGAAAAAAATCACCAGTAATGGGGCTTTATACCTGACAAGAGTACATATTTTCAGTTTCAGAACCAGTGCATATAAATGCTCACTCATACATAGATACATTTATTGTGTTGTTGTGATTCAACAGGTCTCCTATTATTTGGGTGAACAGAAGCTTACCATTGTGGGGATTACAGGTAATGTATAATTAGATCGTTTTTACCAATTACATTTTTTGTAAACTTAGTGCGCTTTGATTTTTAATACATCAGAGAAGCTAAATACTGATATATAGTGAACAACAGTCTACTTCCTTGTCAGCCCGCTATAGTGGTAAATTGAAACTAATTGAAGTAAAGTAAGAAGGCAAACTCAATTTCAATCTGTATGATGCAGAATATAAACTGCTGTGCAACATATGCATTCATAGGAAAACGTAGCTTGAGATTGTACTAATTAATAAAAAGTTTAGCATTCTGTAAGTATTTTTCCTTCAAACTAAACAATGTCTATTGGAACAAATCTTGCATCCTTCACTAAAATCTTGTCTAGTCCCCTACTCCACAGCAGGAGTTAGGTGGGAATTACTACGTTGCTTAGGGATGTAAATTTTCCATGCCCAAGTGACATAGTTATACTGATAAAAGTTTGTATTGTAAAATAGGGTTGAGGTTAGAAGGCCACACCTATACTACCACTTATATTTGCAAAACTTGTGTTCTTCAGGAAAGTTAATATTCAATTCCAAAGGGACAGAAGTCGCACCAGCCATACCACGTGTGCTAGTGTGTAGAGTGCTATGTTGGTGGGACCTCTTCCACTATTCGTTGGGGTGGGGGGTGTTAATTATCCTGATAGGTGAACGACAGTTTAGGTACCTGAGGGATGTTACAGTGGCCTGGCTGCATCAATTCAGCTGTCACTATAAGTTCTGTATTGTAGACATAGCCTGAGTCTCAACTTCTAAGCTATTGTGATTCATTCTATTTTGGACTATATCTTAAATCAGAAGGAAGCCAAAGCTAATACAGAATATGACACTCTGCACAGTAGGAAGAGAATCTTGTTACAAGCACTTTACAAGAGTGTTTTGTGAGCTGCACGGGCTGCCTGTGGGAGTCCAAATGCAATTTCAGCTGTTGTTTTCACTCACAATGCCCTAAGCGGTATGGTACCTGTTCGTCTCAGAGATTGCCTTTCTCACTGCTGTAGGGTGGATCTGTGGCTGCCTCAGTCAAATCTGATCATCCTTTCCCTCAATAAAGAATAATAGATTTCTACTAGGATATTTTTTCGGAGGGTTCCTCTGAGGGCTTTGCAATTTGATCCTATCCTAGTCCAAAATTGTCTGTACAAGTTAGACTTTTAGGCACGCTTCAAGAGGAGGCAGATATTGTTTAAGAAATGTTGTTCAGGTTTCAACATTTTTCTTTTGTTCTTTTTAAAGTCTGAATAGTACTATTATAGTTTATTTAGTTGTGTTGTATGGAATTACTGTTGGCTCCCATTTGTTAGGTGGTTTGCCTTTTAAGTAGTTGGTTTTATGGTTTCTAAGCAAACAAACAAATAAATAAAAATGAGATTTCGGGTGCCCAGCACATTGAAATCAGTCCCACAGTTATTAAACTTCATAAGGTTTCTGGAAAATAAGCCTATTATTTTGCATTAAGTTAAAAGCAAGACTTCTAAGATAGTTGTGGAAATTCTCCCTAAATAATTTATTTTTATATTGAGAAGTCCTGAATCATGTAGTATAAATTATGCTTTTACATTTTTGCATTACACTCAGTACAAATCTGTTATGGTGAATTATATCTCTGGGTAGTACAGTTGTTTCAAGCAACATTCCTATGATGGAGATAATGTATGAATATTTGTTTACAATATGCAAAATCTTCATAATAGAATTTTTACCAAGACATCTAGGTTACTTTTTTCTGATTTAATGTTAAACTACTGAGACATAGGATTAACAATTTATGATGCAGGTTTATATATAAAATCTATCCTCCTCTCTCTGTGTGTGTGTGTGTGTGTGTGTGTGTGTGTGTGTGTGTGTGTGTGTGTGTAAAATAAAATCCAGTTGTATGCAAGATATAAGCTTCACTGTATCTAAAGCAAGGCTACTTACTGGAAGAATGAAATGTTTTGGTAATTTTTAAAATATTTTCTAATTCACACCATCTATTTTGAATCTAAGTAATGTAATTTGAAGTGAAAGTAGTACAGGATGTTGATCTTTCATTGGCAATGAGCACTAATTTACAATTAGGAATAGAGACTAATTTGATTCCAGACTCCAGACTAAGTTACACAAATGTATAAATATTATTTTTTTATTTAAGGTATACACAATTTTAAGTTGGTTTTGTGATTTTTAAAGACATTGTGGAAGTATGCGGTGTGTAACCAAATAGATATTTACTGTTCTTGTGTACATGTTCATTAGCTCAGCATATACTGACTTAAATGATGAAATTTATAATCTGCTTTTTGCTGTGTTTCCAGACTTTTTTAAAAAAATAATTATGACCTAGACACAAAAAGAAAAATAACACATTACTCTAATGGCTGAAGAAGGTCATGACTTCCTCCCACCATTTGTTTTATTTTAAATTCATTTTTATACACTGTCATCTCAAAATAGAACAAGTCCTGGAACCCTGCCAGGTGCAGTAGGGGGCAGAAACTTGTGCTTTTATTTGGTCTTCTCTAAAACCCCTGGAGATACAAGCAGACCTTCTGAAACCATATTCATGGAGATTTTGAGAGTAGGGCTTAGAGGACAATAGGATTTAGAACAAGTGCGTGGAGTAAATACTGATGGATTGTTTGTCACTAACAGGGCTTTATTCAGCACATATTGTCATAAGAGGTTTTAATATTAGACCTAAGCTTTAGTGTGGGAATGGGGAACTTTTTTTAGGTCAGGGCTACTGACCCACAGTAAAATCAGTTGGGCTCCACATAAAAGTGAGAAGAAAAATAAAAAAACAAACGAAGCCAACATAAAAAACAAAACAACAAAACAAAAACAAAACAGTGACCCCACACTGAAACATCCTCACTACCCATGGGCAGGGAAGTTCATAAGGGCGGGGTAAGATTCAGCGTTTCCCCCAGACCAGATTAATTTTTCTGGGGTATGGGTTAGACCAAAAATGGGTGGTTCAGGTTTCAGTGTGCAGGAGAGAGCTGCCACAGAGCAGGTGTAGGTCTGGGTGGGAGGGAGGCTGCAGGAGTACAGTGGAGGCAGGGGGGCTGGGTTGGAATGGATTGGATGGGGGATTTGGGCTATGGGGGGAGTGCTTACCTCTGTATGCCACCACCATTCTCCCCAGCCCCCAGCTGGGAGAATGGCAGTGGAGAGATGCACTTCTTGAGAAGCTTTTCTGTCCCCCACACAATTCACAGGCACTGTTCTGTCCCATGGCTCTAATTGGATAGAATTGCAGCCAGTCAGAGTTTGGCAGAGGAAAAGCCTCACTGAGGTTCCCAGAGCCACTTCTTGTCCCTGCAGACCAGAACCCCTGGGCCAGATCTGGCCTCAAGTTGCCTGACTCAAGCCCCTGAGGCTCAGGATGTCACACCCCATATCCTGCCGTGTGCTGGATGCTGGAGAAGGGAACCCTGAGCCTTGGGGGCTGGATCCAAGAAAGCCACAGATCAGATCTGTATCATGGACCTGGAGTCCCCTGTCCCTACTTTAGTGGTTAAAGATGGCTTGACAGGATTTCTTCACCATCATTCAGCTAGTTTTGATCATCTTTAATGTTTTAATTTAATTCTTCAGGTCATTTTTGCTTTACTTAATTACATTACTATCCCTCTAGTAAACTGTATATTTATATTTTATTATGTTAGGTTTCAGTGGCTTTGATAAGTCTGTTTGAAACAATACTGCTGGGTTATCTGAGCTACAAGGTAAGTCCTCTTGGTTATATGCTTTGGAATCAATTCTTCATTTGATACTTTTCTCTGAATGTTAAGGGGAGTTTACACATGCTAATTGACCAGAGATGAGATCCATTTACTGTTTGCAGATGATATTAAAGATATAACTGATTATCTTAAATTACCTGTGACTAATTGGTCAAGAAAAATGTTACTCATAATTGTACTGAAGTGCATGATTTATTCATGGTTTATGAAGTTTACAGTGGGCTTGAATCAAAGCCCATGAAGTCATTGACAGTCTTTCCATTGACTTCAGTGGGTTTTAATCAGGTCAATGTTTAGTTAAGAAAAAATATAGAGGACTGAACTCTCATAAGTATCATTGCACCAAACATGTGAAAGCAGGAAGAGGCATGAGAATGCTCAGTTAGCGTAAGTTGGCTTGTCTCTGCCAAATTTGGGACTCGTTCAGTTTATGCCGGCTGGGGATCTGACAAGTAGCATTTTGTAGATTTGTAGTAACCAGATTGTAAATTTACCAATATAGGGCAATAATTTGGGATCAAATTTAAGTCATATTTTTGCTGAAGATGTGCTTTCTACATCGTCCAACAAGTTCCCAGTCTTTTAGCAAATGGTCCTGATTCAGCAGTTCTCTCTGGTCCCAGAGTGGTCTGAGGGACCACTGGTTTTGTGATTGCCTCTACTTTATTACACATCAGAAGAATGGGCATGTTAAGTGTTAAATTTTAGTTAATTAATTTAAATTTTCACATTCTTTTTTTTGGAAAGATTACTTTCTCTACTTCCTGCCCTGAACCACTGGGATTAAAAATGTTCAGTCTAGCCTCTAAATAAGGCAAGAAGCAATGGCCTTATTTTTAAGATAGGGCAGTTTAGGTTGGGCATTAGAAAAACCCTCTTAATTGTCAGGTTGGTTTACCTGTGGAATAAATTGTCCAGGGAGGTTAAATTGTCCAAGAGCCAGGTAGATGAACACTGTCAGAGATATTATAGATCGGGGTGGGCAATAATTTTTGATAGAGGGGTACTTCTAGAATTTGGTAAATAGTCAAGGGCGGCACTCTTCCTTGATATTAACGGAAGAGGTTTGGGGCCTGGGATTGAGGTTTGGTGCAGAGAAGAACTTGGGGTAAGGGATTGGGGTACAGGACAGGATGTGGGATCTCAGAAGGGGTATCAGAGCAGGATAGGGGTCTGACATGGATGAGGCATGCAGGAGGGAGTGCAGGGTCTGGGGGTGAATTCTGACGTGGCAGGAGTGCAGGAGCGGGTGAAGGGAATTGGTTTGTGACTGAGTGGAAGGGTAGGTGCAAGGTCTGAGAGGGAAGTTTGACTTGGAAGAGGGGAATATGAGGGGGTGCAGGAGCCGGGGTGCAGAGGATTTGTGTTACGTGGGTTAAGGGCACAGGAGGAGGGGCATTGGGTTGGGGCTGGGGAGAGAGGAAGACTGTGGCTGGGAGTCAGTTACCTGGGCAGCTTCTGGCCAGCAGCCCAGCAAGTTCCATAGCCAGGGTCTCTTCACATACCCCACAGCTAACCTTTCTGAGTGCCCCAGGGGGTAGGGGTGGGTGGGGGCAGGACAGTCAGGGAGCTGGCTGAGGCTCCCATGGACTGGATCTCGCCCACAGACTATTGTGCCTGGTCTTGGTCTAGATATTACTTAGTCCTTAAAACCATGAGTTCAGGGAACTAGAATGACAACCTCTCTAGGTGCCTTCCGTTCCTACTAATCTATGATTTATGTATGTCCAAAGTGCTTAGAGATCATTTGTGATGAAAACCAGTAAATGGGGACCTGGGCTCAGATCCACACACCTAATCTGGCTCCTAACTTCCATTGATATCAGTGAAGTTAGAAGGTTAAATACCTTTGTGGATCTGGGAACTTGGTACTTTGGAAAATCTCACTAAGCATCTTTGTTTAATTGTCTAAATACATTTGGAAATTTTCTCCTGTGGCATAGTAATGCTGAACAGAGCAATGACTGAAACCTTTGGAAATTTGTGATGAAACATATTGCAAGAGGCAGCTGAAGAAAGAAGTAAATGTTAAATCAAGAGAGGCCTAAATTTATGTCTGGGCTTACTGGGTATAATGCAAAACCAGAAAAGCTATACAGGATGGCATATTGTCTTAGACAGTCTTTTGTTGTTTCTCTAATGTATTAGGTGTAAAACTCAAATCAGGGAACAGGAAATCAGAAATCTTGAATTTCACTTAATTCTTCCACTGCCATCCTCTATCAGACCTTCTGCCTTAACGGCCTCTTTTTTGTTGGTACAGTCATATCTCTGTGGGTTTAGTTTTCAATAGATGGAGAACCCACAACTCTCTTTGACATCAGTAAAAGTTGCTGATGAACAATCTCTGGAAGTTTTTGGATCAAGGTTCAGTCGTCTGAAATTGGGCTCTCAGAAACTGAGGCATACACAAATGGAAGGCAATTTTGAGAATATGGTTCCATATCTATCTTGTACTTCATATTCTCACATTAAACTGGGGAGGGATCTTTGTAAAATTCTTTGAGATCCGCTGTGATTATATTTTTCCCATGTTTGTTAGAATTTCCTCACGGAATTTGCACTTTAACTTATATTGTGTGCTACTGTAGTGAATTGTATGAAGTTTGCATTTTCAGTTGTTAACATAAATTCATAACTTAAAACATAACAGTGATATAAATTTCACAAAACAAATTTGAAAGTTTAAATTACTGATTGTATGAAACAAGAGCATTTTGCATGGTTAGTCTATGAATCAATGGTATTTTATAATTAGTCACCATTAGAAATGCATGGTTGTTATACTTATTGGCAGAAATGTTTTTCAAAGACTAACATTTTTCATAAGTTTAAAAGTGGTTACTAAGTTGTTATATCAGCTAAAACCAGCTACTGTTGTTTATATTGTTATCTATTACAAATATAAGTCTTTAGGTGAAAAAAATAATACATTAAAAACCAGCTGGTGCCAACATTCAGTTTATGAAACAATGCCACTTGTTAGAGTAGTGCTGTTTAAGTAATATTTCTAAAGTTACTAGTCAGATTTCCAAGGGCTTTCAACTTGCATAATTTACATGTGTGAAAAAATTTTATAAGCCTCAGTATTCTGTTTAGCATTTTATCCCTACATATTCTGTGCACCAGTTTAAAGGAGTACACAAGTTGCAAGGTAATGATGAATCAGTCCCTTATAAAGGAGTCCTTTATGTCTCTGGAAAGTGGGTATAACTGTTTTGGTTGCAATTTATGTCCACTTCACATGTATAGTAAATTATTCTACATAGAATGGACATATTGGGTCAGATCAGCAGTCCATCTAGCCATGTATCCTTTCTTCCAACAATGGCCAATGCCAGATTCTTCAGGGGAAATGAATAGACAGAGGCAGTTATCATTTGGTCTATCCTTTTGTCTATGCCCCACTTAGAGCATGCAGACTCTGGGGTTGCATCCTTGACCATCTTGGCTAATAATTAGTAATGGTCTGTCCTCTATAACTCATCCAATTATTTTCGAGTCAGTAATAATTTTGGCTCTTACAACATTCCTCTGGCACCAAATTCCACATGGTGGAGGTCAATGGAAAGTCAGTCCCATAGAATCTTATAATGAGAAGTTGTACACTTCCTGAATTGTTTTTATATCAAACACCTCCCTGGAAGCTTACCATCCTGCTTGATATGTTAACTTTAAGCTGAGTCTCACACAATAATACAAATAGCAGCCCACAATAATATTGTCTACCAGACCCCAGACAAACTCTACATGGTAGGACACGAGCTTTGTTCCAACAGCCTGCAAGATTGAGAACAAGACAGTAGCAGGATCTGCCTGTCCAGAATCCTGAATAAAGAATGTCCTTTGTGTTTGCTACACATGTACCCTTTTCCCTCTCTTGTGATGTATACTATCAGTACAATGGAATCTCTTCCAGAGGATCATCCTTTGTTAGGAAGCATAAAGAAATATCCCCTCAACAGTAAAATAAGAAAAGATATGTTCTGAGTAGGAACATATGGTGGGTGAGATTATAATGAATTAAAAATTTGAAATTCAAATTTAATTTAGTTATTATTGTGCCTACGGTTTCATGCAAGTACAGCCTTTAATCATCTTCCTCCTATCACTTCTATTTACAGTTACCACACAGAACATTTAAACTATCCAACTGTAGTCTCATTCTTCTATCAAAATAAAATTCTTCTGGCACTATAGCAACAGTTTCTTGAGGAGATGAAGGTTGGGGGGGAGGAATAGGGGATTTCCCTTTAGCAGAATAAAGCTTTCATTCAGCATTCAGTAACTGAGTCAGATGATATAATAATGAGGATTAATTAATTTGTTGATGTAAATGTCAGATCATTTATGTCTACATTTTAATGTATACTACTGCATGGGAATGCTTACAATATTGACATAAGCTATTCCTCAGCATACATGCTTCAGTATTACACTAACTAATTAATATGAGCTTCATGGATTTTACCTTTTCAAGGAGTCACTAGGATCTGGGGTCACAAGAAGTTTTGGTTGTCCTAAATCCCACAACTAGGACCCACTGGGATTCACAGAATGCTATTCCCCAGCTCCCAAACTGGATAGGTGCTTAAGAACACCCTGCACCTAAATTTTTGGCATAAAAGTTCCCTAAGGCACCTTTGCTTCTGCCTCAGAATGTATGTAGTGCAGCCCATGTTAGGGATGCCGACACCCAAGCCCTAGAGCCACTCACAGACCAGGGGAAGATAGGTATTCCTCTGTCTAACTCAACTGCAAGGTCCAATCTGGTATGCCGGCTCAGACTTTGCCTCCTGAATTGGCCATCTGTTTGTGATCCTATACACAAAAGAAAGGGTGAGTGTGAGGATCGCCTACTTAACCTGTAGCCCAGCAGTCAGTGTTTACCTCTGGAATGTGGGAATTCCCTAGACCTATCTGTCTCTTTGCCTGAGAGGGAGAAGAGGTTACAATGGGGGTCTGCCAGCTCTCTGGTGATTGCCTTAGTCACTGAGGTATGGGGTATTCAGACATGGAGCTGCCTTCTGTGAAGCTGTTTCCCTGTGGATAAATTTAAAAAAAAAGTCATTGGGAGTAGGATTTCTGGAGCCTGGGTCACCTGCCTCCCAGTTGAGGCCTCTAAACACCAGGGTACAGAGTTAGTCTCATAGTTTCTTGTTCCTCTGTTCCATGTTTAATCCACAGTTCCGCAGTTTCAACATGAAAGTATCATTGGGCCAGATATTACTGGCTCTTCCACAGGGATAGTGGACTTCCAACATGGTGTTCTGAGGATAGCTCTGTGGGGAAAGTCTCTTGTAGCTTTCCTATGTTGCTATCTCCTAATTTAACTTCTCATGAACAGGTGTTGTATATTCCCATTTACCAAAGCTATTGCCTGTCTCCTCCCAACCAAAAGGAATATTCCTGCCATGTCTGCTGTCCTTTCTCAGGCAAGACTCCCAGTTACATCAATGGGAGCCCTACGACTGTGGGGACCACATGATTTGGCACTTTGTTTCAGCAGATTGTTGCATATTTGTACATTGCTTGGGATGAATGATTTCTACAGTGGATCTCAGTATACATCTGCTTCTGAAGTTTGGTGTGTTTTTGTTATTGTTTTAAAAAGGGGAACATCTGGGAGCAAGTTGTGAGAATACCCTTCCTCCTGGAAATAATCAACGCTGTTCCCTTTATCATTACAGTAAGTATCTTACTTAAGCGTGTGTGGCCATATCTTTGTGGGAGTGTGGGTCTGCTCCAACATACACTGAAGAGATTAGAAGTCGCTACTGACCTGTATAAGAAATGAGTAGGTCCTATTGGAGGGGACAATTTAGCAAACTGTGTTTTTATTCTTGAAAGACTGAAAAAAAAAAGTTACGCAGCTAGCAATACAATGCGCAAGCTAAGCCTGTTAGATGTAAAAGCAGAGAAAACATCTTACCGTGCAGGTTATCTGCAGAGTAAACTACCTATCTCAGACACATACTTTTGGGTATCATAGATATTATACAAAATGGTGTAATAGAATTGTAATTTTGCTTTTATCTGAGGTGCACACAGACTATATCATTAAGTACTGTTTTGGATATAGTTTCTAAGACAGAAAAGCTGCTGAGATGTATTTATATTTATTTCCCCTCCTCAGATTTTCTGGCCTTCACTAAGGAACCTATTTATTCCAGTATTTTTAAATTGCTGGCTTGCCAAACATGCTTTGGAGAACATGATTGTAAGTATAACCAAAAATACTGAGGCAAGGATAATCAGGATAACATTGTTTAAAATATATATATCTATATCTATATATATCCATTTTGAGTCTGTTTTCAGCAGCTCTGTTGCTTTCTGGTCAGGGAACTGCACTGAAAAAATTTATAATGGAATTATTCACTTTTACAAATCAATCATGAAAATGCTTGCATAGTTTGCTGTATCACAACTGCATATCAAATTTGTAAAATTTCAGAGTATTGGGCAGAGTATCTTCAGTTGGTGAAATCTGGTTCATCACTGACTTCCAAGCAGAGAAGTTCCCAGCATGGCTAATTCTTCTGTCATTCACATGTAGTCTCTGCACCAGGCACTTAAAGAGCTGCTATGCTCTAGTTGCACCTGCCTGGCATACAGAACCCTTTGGGCCAGCTGGTTAAATATAGGACAGATTCCAGGGTAATCAAAGACTCAGACACAGAGGTGAGGGAACCACAAACAATCCTTTGCACCACCCATTGTTCTTGGCAAATTTTAAGTGCATTTGGGCCATCGTGTCTTATTTACATTACAGACCTACTGTATAGGGTCAGCAGATGCATTTAAAAAAACATAGCCAATCTTCTTTTTCTATTAATATAGAATGATCTCCATAGAGCCATTCAGCGTACACAGAGTGCAATGTTTAACCAAGTTCTTATTTTAATATCCACATTGCTGTGTCTTATCTTCACCTGGTAAGTGGCGGATGCTTATTACTACATATTACATTTTCTCTTTTAAGCACATCATATTAAAATGGATATAGTACAAATAGTGTTTGTTAAGAGATAATGTTCCCTTTCGAGCTTTTAATTAACTGGAAGCCCTGAGGCACTGTTGGTGCAGTGGAGTTGGGTGAAAAGTGGCTAAAATTATTCTAATTCTTATGAAAATCATACTTTGTGCAAAAACATCAGTAGAAAGAGTAGGACCAGGCCTGCCAACACAGGGGAGCAAGGAAGGCAGTTATATAGGGGTCTGGTGGATTTAAGAGCCTATCAGTGTGATAAGACTGTGGGGAGCCCCAGTGCTGGGATCCACACAGCTGCAGGGCAGGAGGGGGTCTGAGAAGTTGAACCTGTGTGAGTGAGCAGGGAGAGGAGAACTGAGTTGGGAACGGAGGGGCACAGGACAGGAAGAGAAGGAGGGTCTGAGCTCTGGGGATAGAGCCCGGCACAGGATTCTGGGGAGTGAGGGCCAAGGGGGTAAAGGGACTATGCTGGGAAGGGAAAAGAGCCAAGGGAGGGGGCAGAGGTAGGCAGGGATGGCTGGGAGAAAGGAGCTGAGTGGGGAGGGGCACAGGAGCACTGTGGGGGGCAAAAGTGGGATGGGGGTAAGAGAGGGAAGGGGCTGAGCTGGGCACAGTTCCACTGAGGGGCAGAGCTGGGCTGGGGATGGCAGAGGAGACACCTACGCAGATGGGGGTGGGGTTGTGACTGACCAGTAGGGTCCTCATTGAGTGGTGCTTCGGGTTTCCCTGGGGTGGCTTGTGGCTCCATCTGAGGGTCTGGATAGTGCTGCCTGGGGGTCTGGGATTTTTGTTAGCAGGTCTGGAGAGGCCCCAGAGATATCTGATCTCAGAGGGAACATGATTTAAATACATTTCCCTCCCACCCACCTTTCCAGACAACGTGGGCCCTACAATGAGGCTATTAAAGGAAACAATCTGCAGCTAGAGTGGCACCTAGTAGGGCTTCTGTGTCCCTGTGCTGTGTTAAGACACTCTCCAATCCAGTCTTTGGTAGACTGGAGAGACCAGTCAGGGAAGGGTTCACACTTGGTAGTTTAGCTGCCCCAATGACTCAATATTCCCTTCAAAGGGAGCATAGAGAAACTGATAACATTTTAGCTCATGATTGGGACAGCAGCTGCATTTGAGAAGCACTGCTGACCAATAGCCTAGGACTGCTGCTACACTACCGCAATCTCTTCAGAGGGGCCATGGCAATGAGGCAATTCAAAGCCTCAAAATGAGGTGTTATGCATATTCAGCACCTCATTAGCATAATGGCAGCCGCTGGAACAAACTTCAGTTTTCAGATTGACAGTGAAGATGGGAGCAGCTTTGAAATAAGCTCCCCACTTCAACATTCCCTTACTCTGACAGAACTAGATCAGAGGAAAGGAATGTCAAAGTGGGGTGCTTATTTCTAAGCTGCCCCCATCTTCACTGTCAGTCTGAAAATTGAAGTTTGTTCATGTGGCTACCATTATGCTATGAAGTGCTGAATATGCATATCAGCACCTCATTATCCTGCTTCAAATTGCTTCATTACCATGGTCCCACCAATGGGATCATGGTAGTATGGCAGCAGCCTAGGTTACTGACTCCTGTCCAATAGTAGAGCTCCCTGGTTGTTAGTAAGTGGTAGAGAAGGGGAACTGAATGGAGAGCAACTATAGTCCTATCATTATTCACTTTGCTAACCAGAGTGCTTCTGGTGTCAGTGCGTTGATAAAGCTCTGTCTGTCATTCTGGAGACACTGATTTGATTTTCTTTGGCTTTATTTCTCCAACCTAATTCTTCTGCTAGCCACTCCTATATGAATTTCACCCTTAGGTCAGGATAAAGTAACATATGGCCTCTTTAGTTCTGCCCTTAATGTCTGTTCTTTAAACAGAAATACTTGAGCTCTGTAGTGGTTCAAACGATATTTATATTTTTACTCCCTTCACTTAAAGCTTCCTAATTGCATGAGGCCAGATCCTGCTGTCCTTCTCCAGCCAGAATTCCAATTCAAGTGAAAATTTCTCATTTAACTCCAATGGGATTCTTTGGCTGAGTAAAGATGGAACCTTCTGACCTACGGCGTTCACAGATTAGGTCGAACTTTGCTTAGAAAATCAATGTACATGAGCTATCAGTCTACACTACAAGATCTGTTCTACCTACATTAAGTGCGCCTAAGGTTGATTTTGATACTCCTTCTTTTCATGAGGAGTAATGCAAATTTGATCTTCCAGGGTCAGCTGCACAGTAGCGCATGCTTCATTATTGTGAAATTTGACATTCTTGGCCTTCGGAAGATATCCTACAGTGTGCCAGTGTGACCCTAATGTTGCTGCCACTTTCAGCTCTGCTGCTCTACAGGCATGCAGAAAATAGCCCAGAAAATTTGAATTTAATTTTCTATTTAGCCAGTGTGATGAACAGAGTAGGCAGTACACCTCAGCAGAACAGCCTACCAGCACATCTGTTCAGAATGCCCAGGGTCACAGATGACTTCCACCAGGGCACATGCAGGGAGATCTAGGGCCTTATTACTATATCGGGGATGAAGCTGTGCTGGCAGAACTATGAAGCAGCAAAAGAAACACAGAGATCTATGCCACAGTTTCACAGGGAATGGAGGAGTAAGGATACACCAGGGACATCCAGCCATGCTACATAAATCATAAAATCATAGGACTGGAAGAGACCTTAGGAGGTCATCAAATCCAACCCCATGTTCAAGCAGGACCAATCCCAACTAAATCATCTCAGTCAGGAATTTGTCAAGCCGGGATGTAAAAACATCTAGGGACGGAAATTCCAGCACCTCTCTTGGTAACCCATTCGTAAGTCCCTCAACCTCCCCTCTTAGCCCAATTCTCACATTTGTCTAAGTCACTCTGGACCCAGTCCCTACCCTCCAACATATCTACCTGTCCCCCTCACTTAGGGCTTGTCTACACTGCCACCTTCCTTCAAAGGAAGGATGGTAATTAGGGTGTTGGGAATTTACTAATGAAGTGCTGCCATGCATAGGCAGCACTTCATTAAGCAAATTCTAACCCCCCCCAGCAGCTTCTAAGTTTTAAAATTTGAAGTACCATCATGCATCTAGCCGAAGCTCACCTGCTGGTACTTTGAAGTACCAGGGCAACTCCGAAGTACCAGCAGGTGAGCCGTGGCTAGACGCATGCCGGTACTTCAAAGTTTAAAACTTTGAAGCTGCTGCAGGGGGGTGTGGGGGCGGGGAGAATTTGCTTTATGAAGTGCTGCCTATGCACGGCAGCACTTCATTAGTAAAGTCCCAACACCCTAATTACCATCCTTCCTTTGAAGGAAGGTGGTAGTGTAGACAAGCCAGGAACTTCCAGAGGGTACAATCCGTCCACTTGTCCAGGTCATTAATGAAGACAAGGATGTTGAACAAAACCATCCCTAGGACCAATCCTTCAGAGACTCTGCTTGATACCAATTGCCAATCAGATGTCCAACCATTGATCACAACCCATTGAGCCCAAAGATCTAACCAGCTGTCTGTCCACCTTACAGTCCATTTATCCAATCCATGCTTCTTTAACTTGCTGGCAAGAATAACATGAGAGGCTGTGTCAAAAGCTTTGCTAAAGCCCAGTTATATCACATCCATATCCACAGAGCCTGTTACTTCATCATAGAATGCAATCAGATTGCTCAGGGAGGATATGCCTTTGGTAAATCCATGCTGAGTTACTCCTGATCTCTTTTCTCTCTTTCAAGTGTTTCAAAATGGATTCCTTGTGGATCCTCTCTGTGATTTTTCCAGGGACTGAGGTGAGGCTGACAGAGCTGTAGTTCCCCAGATTTTCCTTTTTCACTTTTTTTTTAAAGATGGACACTACATTTCCTTTTTTCCAATCAGCCAGGACCTCCCTGGATGAGCAGGAGTTTTCAAAGATAATGGCCAATGGCTCTGCAATCACATAAGCCAGTTCTTTCAGCACCATCAGGTGCATTGGATCTGGACCCATGGATCTGTGTATGTCCAGCTTTTCTATGTAAAGTAGCTCAGGCAAGTGTATCAAAAGACACAGGAAGCAAAAATATGTTCTTTGTCATCACCACAAACATGCTGCTTCTATAAGCAGCTGGATGGGATTGTAGTGAGGAACCCAGCCACTGCACCCAAATTGTCCATGGATGCTTCCCAAGAGATAGCAGGCAGCCTCTTGCAACAGCAAGAAAGACGTGGTGGAGGAGGAAGAGGAGGAGGATGACAATGGTCAGCAGGTAGGTACAGCTGGTCTAATTGACAGCCCGGAACTCTTTTTAACTTTGGATCTCATCCCCTCCTCCCAGGATGTTTCACAGCTGGACCCTGGTGGCGGGGAGGGCACCTCTGGTGAGTTTTCATTTTAATCACGTTACACGTGGGTGAAGTCTAGGAGGTTTAGGTTGGATATTAAGAGAAGCTATTTCACTAGGAGAGTGGTGAAGCACTGGAATGGGTTATCTAGATAGGTGGTAGAATTTCCATTCCTCGATGGTTTTATGTCCTGGCTTGACAACATCCTGGCTGGGATTTAGTTAGGATTAATTCTGCTTTGGGCAGAGGCTGTATTTGATGACCTGCTGAGGTCACTTCCATCCCTATGATTTAAAGCAGTTGAGTGTGATCTGTGGAGGCACGGTTCCAACGCAGCCACCTTCCGTCCCACACCCCATACACACTGAACAAATTGTGACTGTGTCTGGGAACAGAGTGGGGATCCTGCCTGCACATCTCCGTAAAGCTCTCAGACAGGTACTGCTTAATGCTTTTCGGCTATGTCTACACGTGCCCCAAATTTCGAAATGGCCATGCAAATGGCCATTTCGAAGTTTACTAATGAAGCGCTGAAATGCATATTCAGTGCTTCATTAGCATGCGGGCGGCAGCCGCGCTTCGAAATTGACGCTCCTTGCTGCCGCGTGGCGCGTCCAGACGGGGCTCCTTTTCGAAAGGACGCCGCCTACTTCGAAGTCCCCTTATTCCCATGGGGGGACTTCGAAGTAGGCGGCGTCCTTTTGAAAAGGAGCCCCATCTGGACGTGCCGCGCGGCGGCGGCAAGGAGCGTCAATTTCGAAGCGCGGCTGCCGCCCGCATGCTAATGAAGCACTGAATATGCATTTCAGCTCTTCATTAGTAAACTTCGAAATGGCCATTTGCATGGCCATTTCGAAGTTTGGGGCACATGTAGACACGGCCTTCATGAGGTTTCTGGGGAGGCTCATGTCTTCCAGCCTCCATGATTGGAAACCTTTCCACGCCAAGCAAGCAGTAAGTAATTTGGTGCCATTGTACCACAGAGCAGTGCAACATACCAACCAGTCTTCTGTCCATGTTCAGTCAGCGGCCATTCCTTATCAATGTATTTCTTTTTTTTTTTTTTTTTGCCATTGCTTTCTAAGGAGCGAGGGAAGAGATAAGTGAATTATGGGAACTGGTTGACACACTCCTGCAACCACACGTGGCCCATTTTTGTCGTGTCAGACACTGGGGCTGCTGTGACACTACCATGGTCCCGTCAGGGGGGCCATGGTAATGAGGCAACTAGAAGCAAGCTAGTTAGGCACTGATATGTATATTCAGCACCTCACTAGCATAATGGCAGCCATGTGAACAAACTTCAGTTTTCAGATTGACAGTGAAGATGGGGGCAGCTTTGAAATAAGCACCCTGCTTTGACATTCTATTACTCCCACAGGACTAGATTGGGGTAAGAGAATGTCGAAGTGGGGCATTTATTTCAAAGCTGCCCCCATCTTCACTGTCAATCTGAAATTTAAAGTTTGTTTGCACGGCTGCCGTAATGCTAAGGAGATGCTGAATATGCATGTCAGCACCTCATCAGCTTGCTTTGAATTACCTCATTGCCATGTCCCATCTGACGGGACAAAGGTAGTGTAGCAGCAGCCTGGGAGTTTAACCCACAGTGGAAGAGGGCAGTGGGAACTGTGAGATAAGTACCCACAGGGCATTGCTGACAAAATTTGAACTGCCCACTCTAATGAGGATGCACTCATTGAACTTCATGTGCCAGTGTGGACATGCACGCTTGACTTCATAAGATTGTTTGCTAACCAGTCAACCTTAACTAATATGCCATAATCTCCTAGTCTAGATGTCCCTCCAGATAGCCCATTTTGCATCTTCAGCCACAGTTTGAAGTACAGTACAAAAGACTTTTGAGCAAATTCTGCTTTATTTTTTGTTGTTATTTTAATCCGATGTTTACTGAAGTGCTGGACAAAAGACAAAGTATGCATCTGCTTCCCTGTGAAACCAGCTTGTTCTGGAAATAAAGCAATTTCCTGAGAGTTTGTAGTGTCCTTGGTTGGCAGACATGTGAACTCCATTTAAAAGGGGATATTGTGTTTGGGTCCAGGCATCTTGCTAACTGACAATAAAGCATGGAGACAATGGTAAGTTGACCTACAGTAATTGTGTCTGGTTTCAACAGTTGCAGCTGCAGGCTCATTATAGATCATTATATGCTGACCTAGCACTGATCTCACTAAACAGAAAAATAAGCTAAATAGGAATGAAAAGCACCCAATAACAATTGCTAAATAAATGACTTTTCACTGTGTAGTACTGTATGTTGGCATCATTTGGCTAAAATCTGTCTTGTGTTAACCAGGACATTTCTTATGTTACTGAACAAAAAAAAAAGGTCATGTAGCGCTTTAAAGACCAACAAAATAATTTATTAGATGATGAGCTTTTGTGGGGCACACCCACTTCAGATCTGGACATAGTGCTGAAAATGAACTGTCATGACGGCTATATAACAGAGATAGGAGTTAAAAAATGAAAACTGACAAGTCAGCTGGGTTGTGGGGTGAAGTGTGTCAGACTTCCTCCTCCATAGGTTATTTCATCAGGAGGATGGTGAAGCACTGGAATGCATTACCTAGAGAGGTGGTGGAATCTACGTCCCTAGAGGTTTTTAAGTCCCTGCTTGACAAAGTCGTGCTTTAGGCAGGGGGTTGGACTCAATGGCTTCCTGAGGTCCCTTCCAGTCCTAGGATTCTATGATAGGAAATGACATAAGCACTTCTGAGTTTGAGGAACTCTGCACTTTTTTTTTTTGTGTGCATTGTCTGTCTGCTGCTGCTGCTCGTTCCTTCCTTTCCTGAGAACAATCTGCCTTCACATTCACAACCAATTCCTCTCTCTTAGTCAGAATCAAGTAAAAAATTACGATCTCCTATTTTTCTCCACATAATGACACAAGAAGTTGTGTCCAACACAATCCAATGACTTACTAGACATTGCGTCCACATCTACACGGGTGGCTTCTCCCAACAAAACTGGGCTTTTGTTGACAAATGCCGTGGAGTGTCCACATGGCCGGAGTGCTCCATTGGGAGTTTGCCGACAAAACCCAGCTGATCAGTCGCCAGTGTTATACCTCTCCCTGACCAGGTATGGTGCCTCTGCCAAGAGTATTCTGTCAACCAAGTGCCCATTTAGATGCTTCTGTTGACAGACGGGGTCCTCCATCACACTGGCCAGCTGGAGCTGAGAGATGCCCTCTCCACTGCAAGTGGAACTCTATGGTGAGTGCCTCCAGCTGCCTTAAAAGCAACAGGACTTCAGGAAGCCCCGTGCAGGAAGCTAGGGACATGGCTGCAGGCTGGGTGCATGTGCTCAGTGCCACAGACCAGCAGTCACTCCCTGGACTTCACAGCTGTGGCAGAGGCTGCCCGAGACTGGCGTGACCCCTCACAGGAGTCTGGGGAGGGCCCCCAGGATTCCTTTAAGGGAACCAGGAAGTGGGCCCCATCCTGGTTTGGCATGGAGGTCTGGCACTTGCTGGCCCTCTGGGCAGATGAGCCCTTGATGCTGGACCCCAATGCTAAGCGGTGCAATGCCTCCAGCTATGGTCACATGGCTGGAGCCCTAGCATAACACAGCCACCCTGCACACGCCCTCGAGCTGGTGTGCGCAAAAGTAAAGGAGCTGTGCCAAGGCTACATGTGGGCCAGAGATGGTCAGTTGTGGTTGAGCATAGGGGTGCCCTCCTGCCTCTGTTTCAAGAAGCTGGACCTCATGCTGGGGGGAGACGATGCTGCACCCAGCCAGGAAACATGGGACACCAGGGAGAAGGTCCCTCCACAGAGACACTGACCTGGGAGCCAGGATCCCCGCCTGAGTCAGCCCACTGATCCTGAAAGCAGCCAGGGCATTCTCATCATTGCCTTGTCCTCTGGTCCCTCCAGTGACACGGCGTCTGCACGGGCATGGCTGGACCTGTTTGTGGTACCATCAGGTGAGACCCTTGCATACACCCAGGGTGGAGGGGGAGCATGCTATGGGCCTCGACAAGATGGTCCAGGCAGGAACGCACACCCCAGGCCTGGCACGTGCCCCACCTGGACTTTGTGGGCAGCCCCCAGGCATGGCTGTTGGCCCACTCTCAGTCCCATGACAAGCCACACAACCCTTGAGTACCCATGGGGGAGGCTGCAAGCAGGACCCACTCCCCTGGAGAGCACTATGAGCCATATTCATGGGGGGGGGGCAGGGAGGCCTTGGCTTCATCCGGCTCACCCGCCACTCAGGCAGGGATGTCTGTGGCTAGCCCATCAGACCGGACTGACGGGACTGCCCTCAGGCTGGTCCCCATGAGACCACAGTGTCCTCATGCGGCTGGGCCTGCCATTCAGGGGGCATGGATGCACACACCCCGGATGGTCCCATCCCACAGCCTGGTGGGTGGGGGGCAGGGCCTTGGGAGGTGTGCTGCAGGAAGGACTCTCTGTCCTCCACTTCCTCCCTACAGCTGCACCATTTGAGGGCCAGGCCGTCTCCACGGCCTGCCAGGCAGCCCCAAGGAGGAGTTGGAGCTGGAGGAAGTGGGACCAGCGCCATAGAGGGAGGGCACCCCACCACCACTGAGGTGTTCTTGCAGCCCAAGGGTCTGTTGCTGCACAGATGAGGATGGCCAATGGGCAGTGGTGGCTGCCCTCCATGAGCAGACCGAGTTCACTCGAGAGTGACTGCGGAGGGAAGAGGACTGGCACTGGGAGTGGGTGTGGGCCTCAGACCAGTGGCTAGCCAGGATCAACTGTGCCCTTGACCTCATGGAGGCCTGGCTGGCCTGGGACATCATGACCGCAGCCTCTGCTGCCTCCCGTCCTCTCCGTTGCCAGTGTTCCCACTGCTGGCCCCCTGCCCCTTTTCCCCCTGAGCCCACATCCCAGCTGATCCTGCAAACACTGCAGAGGGCAGTGGACATGGCCCATGACCCTGCCCCCCCAGCCCACCTGCCAAGCTCAACCCTGCAGAGGCCCCCCACTATCCATACTCCCCATGATCCTGGTCCCATCCCAGCCCCAAGGGAGATCCCAGACCGAGGTCAGGTTGGGATCCCACAGCCGGTGTGGCTTGCAGCCACCTACCCCCTCCCTCAAGTAATGTCCCTCTCCCAGTTTAGATGCCCCCCCCCAGTTCAGATTCCCCCTGCTGCTCCAAAAGTAGTCAGACACACAGGATATTTGTGGGTAGTTCATTCAAAGGTTTATTTTTACACATAATTATATTTTGGAATTATAAATGGTTATATTTTGTTATGTATATTTTTTATTATCCCAGTAAAGGGGGTTCTTAAAAGTCCCCAGTCGCATCCCTCCATGTGAGGTGAGAGTCATGGGGATGGAGGGAAGGGAGTGGTAGGTGTGGTGGGGAGGGGCAAGGGCTGCGGACCCAGGGCAACCCCTGGCGATGGCCTGTGGAGGATTATTGAGGACTGTGGGTGAGGTACTCCCACAGAGCCTCCCGGATGTGTGCCCCTTTGGCATGTGTTTGGTGGCTGGGTGAGGTGCTTGGCTCCTCTCCAGCTCCCACCCCTGGAGGAAGTCCTCCTCCTTCTGCTCTACCAGGTTATGGAGGGCGGAACAGGCACCCGTGACATGGAGGACATTCTGCTCTCTCACATGCAACTGAATCATCTTTTGGTTATATCTGATCTAAGGCTATGTCTACACTACAGCAATCCTTCAATTGATCTTACGATAAAACCTATGTTGACATAGTGCATCCACGCATGAACATGGATCGAAAAAGTGATCTACTCTGTCAACAGAGTAGCCGTACTACCCCGCCCTTTCTTGACAGAATTGCTGACCAGAAGCACAATAAACAGGACTGTCTGGTGACCTGGAAGTCCTATCTGTTGACAGAGGGCTTTCTGGAGCATCAACATGGATTTTTTGTCTATAGATCCTATTGAGAAATGCATTCTGCCTCATGGAGGAGAGGCAGAAGGCTTTTGACAAAAGTGCCAAGTTCTGTTGACATTATGTTGGCAGAACACATTTTTAGTATGTGGGCTCCACAGGTTTTGATGACAAAACAGCTTTTTTTGTGTCGAACAAGCCCTTCAGTGTAGATGTAGTCCAAGAGTTAGTGGGACCAGAGATAGAACCTCACAATAGCATTTGTAAGGAGCTTCATTTCAGACTACTCTCTGCAACACACATTTCTTGCTCAGGGACATTTTTATTTAAATGACTTGTTATCTTGCACATGCAGATGTGAAACAAATAATCATCCTGATTAGAATTTCAGTAGTACTCTGAACTACACATGCCACAGAACTCTTGCTATAGTCTGTGCTTGAACATTTGGAGTGAATGTGGCTGACAGATACACACTTGATAACTTCAGATGGGTTTAACCAGTGGTTTGTGCTGTATGTGGCAGAACATGTAAGGATTTCTCCTTACTCAAGACACTTTCTTGTGACATCAAAGGTTTTACAAATTCTCCATTACATTTCTTTAGGTACAGCAGTTGTCCTCCTAAGAACACCATATGTGAAACAAAACATATTTCGGATAAAATAGCATCCTTATCAGGGAGAATATTCTGTGATAGACATAAGTTATATACAAAGTTTATTGTATATCATTTATCCACTGAAGGGTAGCACTCATAAAAATATTCACCAGTGACTTACTCAACAAGCTGTCTGAACAGTCAGAGCTACCCACTCCTCTCTCCAGTACTGAATCAGTTAAGGGCTTTTCATTCATTTCCAGTATGATTCCATAGTACTTATAAAAAGAACTATGAGCTGTGGCAAGGCTGGCCAGGCTCCTGGGCTCCAGGCCTCTATTCAGTCCACTCTCCCCTGGCCCAGCGGTTCACCTATCTTGGCAGCACTCTGTCTAACGACGGAGGTGTCGAGGCAGATGTTAACTGCACAATGGGTAAGGCATCAGCAGTGTTCCAAAGACTGCGCCCAATTTGGTCTGCACTAACAATCAACACTGCAACAAAAGTTCAACTGTATAGCACCATCGTCATGCCAGTCGCCATTTATGTTAGTGGAACGTGGAAAATAACATCAAGAGTAGCACGCAAGCTCAATGTATTCCACCAGTGTTGCTTACGAAAGATCCTGGGTGTCACCTACCATGATCGCGTTACCAATGAGGAGATACGACAAAGATGTGGGTCATGGGCACTGCAGGATATCACGACAGAGCGCAGAGTGCGGTTTGCTGGACACATTCTGCGTCTGCCAGATCAACTGCACCCAAAGACTGCAATGAGATGGATACCGGCAGAGGGGAGAAGGAAGAGAGGCAGGCCACTCAAGACCTGGTGCACCACATTTAAGGAAGATTTATTAAACATTGGTATATCATGGGAGGAGGCGGAATTATTTGCAGCCGACTGAAATCACTGGCGAGCACTTGTTGCCCAATGTGCCCAGATGCACAGGTGGACCTAAGTCTAAGTAAGTCCCCTGGCCCAGACACCACTGCCCTTCATGAGGAGGGGGAATGGGGAGGATCGTGGTCTGGGAGGAAGCTGGGCCCCACCCACTCATTCTGGGTTCCAGCCCAGGGACCGTGTGTGACTGCTGGTGGTGGGGGAGGGCTCCCCTTGTTATGAGCACCACAGCCCTTCCCTGGGCCACTTCCCCAGACACTCCAGGTAGTGGCAGTGGTAGCAGCAGCAGCAGCAGCAGCCTGTTCCCCCTCCTGGTTTGGCTCCTCCTGTGGATTCAGCCTGCTTGGCCTTACTCCAAATCCCAGGCCTCCTGGGCAGGGTCTTTAGCCCCTTGTGGCTGAGCACTCCTCTCCTTCTTTTGGTCCCTTTAGAAAACTTGCTTTGCTTTGCTTTGCTCTTGTCCTTTTCTCTCCTCTCCTCCAGCTCTCTCCTCCTCTCTCTCCCCCTGCCTACTGGACAAGGGTTCTTTTAAAAGTAGGCTTAAGTGGAACCAGCTGGCCTCAATTGACCCAGGGCGTCTTCCTCCCCAGCTGCTCACACCCTGCTTGTTTTCCTGCCCTGCTTTCCCTCTTGTTCTTACCTCCTCCCAGTCTTACCTTGTCACATGTCCCCCTCCTCAGCTCAACACCATGGGGTGGGGCTACCTGGGACAGCATATAGTGTACCCGGGACAGGCCATCGGGATTCCCGTGCTGGGCCCCGGCCTTATGCTGCACTCTAAAGTGGAATGGCTGTAAGGACAGGAGCCACCGGGTAATTCTTGCATTCCTATCTTTGTTTCTGTGCATCCACTGTAGGGGCGCGTGGTCCGTGACAAAGGTAAACTTCCGTCTGAGGAGATAGTACCTTAAACTTTCCACCGCCCACTTCTCTGCAGGACACTCCTTTTCAATGATGCCATAATTCCACTCTCTGGGAAGGAGCTTACGACTCAAGTATAGGACAGGGTGTTCCTCTTCTCTGACCATTTGGGACAGCATGGCTCCCAAGCCCTCGTCGGAGGCATCAGTTTATAGTAAGAATTCCTTCTCGAAATCTAGGGCACATTTTGTCGGGTTCGCCATGAGGCCAGCTTCCCTCAGGGTGTTTAACACTGCCTCTATCTTCTTCAGGTGGGTGTCCCAGTCTGGGCTATGGATAACGTCGTCAAGATAAGCTGCAGCATAGGCGCGTTGTGGTCATAATAACTTATCCATTACCCATTGGAATGTTGAGGGGGCACCATGTAACCCAAACGGGAGGACTGTGTATTGGTATAGGCCTTCTGGGGTAGAAAAAGCTGTCTTCTCCCTGGCTCCCCTGGCCAGGAGTATCTGCCAGTACCCGTTGGTCAGGTCAAGGGTAGACAGGAAGCGGGCCTTTCCCAACTGATCTATCAGTTCATCAATACGGGGCATGGGGTACGCATCAAATTTGGATACTTCGTTTAGCTTTTGAAAATCATTACAAAACCGGAGGCTGCCATCAGGCTTAGGTACTCAAATGATCAGGCTGGACCACCGGCTATGAGACTCCTCAATAACACCCAGTTCCAGCATCCTCTGAACCTCCCTTTGGACCTCTTCTTGTTTCACCTCTGGGAGTCTATAAGGCCTCACATGCACGTGTACCCCTGGATCAGTGACAATGTGGTGTTCCACCTCTGTGGTTCGTCCAGGGATTGCTGAAAACACATCTGCATGTTGTTTCAACATGTTGAGTACCTCCCTCTGTTGGTCGGAGTTTAGCTCTGGGGAGATTCCCAGCTGTCTCTCCTGGTCCTCCTCTGGCGCCAACATGCTCAGGGCAGCCAGCTGCTCTTCCCAGTCCCGCCAAGGTTTTAGTAAGTTAATATAGTAGACCTGCTCAGTCTTCCGACGACCTGGTTGTTGTACCTTGTAGTTTACCTCCCCGGTGGCCTCAGCTACCTCATAGGGGCCCTGCCACTGGGCGAGGAGCTTGCTCTCTGCCGTTGGGACCAGTACCATCACCCGGTCCCCCACCTTGAACTTCTGGACAGCCAGTTATAGTATGCCCGCTGGGCTTCTTGGGCCTGTTCCAGGTGCTCTTGGACAATTGGCGTAACCTTGGTGATCCGGTCCTTCATCTGGAGGATGTGCTTGATGATATTGTGCCCATGGTTTGGCTGCTCCTCCCAGGTCTCTTTGGCAAGGTCCAGGATACCTCTGGGGTTCCACCCATATGATAGCAAAAATGGAGAAAACCCTGTGGAGGCCTGAGGTACCTCCCGGATGGCGAACATTAGGTATGGGAGCAGGACATCTCAGTCTCTCCCATCACGGCTCACTACCTTGCGAATCATGCTTTTGAGGGTGCGATTGAACCATTCGACGAGGCCATTGGTCTGTGGATGGTATACCGACGTCTTCAGGGCACGGATGTGGAGCAGTGCGCACAAATCCTTCATTAGTTTGGAGATGAAGGGTGTACCTTGGTCCGTCAATATCTGCCAGGGGATTCTGGCTCTGGCAAAGATCTGTACTAGCTCCCTTGCAATAGACTTTGAGTGAGCATTCCACAGGGGTACAAACTCTGGGTATCGGGTGGCATAGTCCAGGACTACCAAGATGTATCGGTGTCCTCGGGCTGACCTCTCCAGTGGGCTGACTAGGTCCATGGCTATCTGCTCAAAGAGGACCTCAGTAATGGGTAGAGGCACCAAGAGGGCCCTCAGATGTGGTTGTGGTCCGTGCAGCTGACACTCAGGGCAGGAGGCGCAGGAACACCGGACTTCTACTTACACCCCAGGCCAAAAGAACCTCCGCAAGATCCAGTTTAGGGTCTTCTCAACTGCAAGGTGACCCCCAAACAGATGGCTATGGGCTAAGTCCATTACTGCCCTCCATTGTCTTTGGGACACCAGAAGCTGCTCCACTGACTGGTCCTGTATTTTCCCTACCCAGGATAGTAGGTCTCCCTTGAGTATATAATATGGTCTCTGACCTTTGGCTCTTCCCCCCACAGGCACCCCATTCACCTCTATTACCTCCTGATGTATATTTCAGTATACTGGGTCTTCAGCCTGTTCCTGTGCAAAACTGGGGAGGGAGGACCCTATGTCCTCAAGCTCAGGGGAAGCTCCTTCTTATTCTGATCCTGGTGGCCCCATAGTACTCGGCCCAGCCTTGAGCTCCTCTATCTTTTGGGACGCCCTCCTCCCTGTGGGTTCTTCCCCTTCCCCCATCCAGGCTGGTCCTGCGTTCTGGGACAGGATTCAGGTACCCAGCTGTTTGACTGCCCTCCTCTCATGCCTTGACTTCTGCGGTTTCCCAGGTGCAACAAAGAGGTCCTGGGAGAACTCATGGAAGATCATGGGTGACACCTCTACTCTCCCTCCCTCCCTCCCTCCATGGGCAACAGATTGCTGAAGCCAGGGAAGTCCTGCCCCATCACCACCGGGTAGGGGAACCTTGGTACCACCCTTGCTGTCACTCTTGTGACATTTCCTTGGAGCTCTAGTTGCACGGGGATGACTGGGTAAGAACACACATCCCCATGCACACAGGATATGCCTGTGCGCTTGGCTCAGGTAAGCTGGTCTTGCCCCACCAGCTGCCCTGAGACTAATGTGAGGGCACTCTCTGAGTCCACCAGGGCCGGAGTCTCCACACTGTTCATTTTCACTGGCCGGGTAAACCGATGGGGGGCCGTCGTGACGCCCACCACATCTATCAGGCTGCAGAGTCCCCCCAGATCTCCACAGTTGCACTGCATGGCTTCGTCCATGTTTGGGCAGTGGACTGCTATGTGCCCCAATTCCCCACATGCATAACACTTATACCCCGCATGGAGCATCCATCTTCCCTTGCGGCTGCTAGGCCTCACCCCTGGATCCTCCTTCTCTGGGATCCCAAGTCCTCTGGGGACCTCCAGTGGCCCCTCCCCCTCCTTTCTCCTGCCCCATACCCTGCCTAGGGGTTGTAATGGCTGGGCCCGTGGAGTAGGAGGGGTCCGCTTGTCCCGCCGGGCTTCTTCCACAAGGGGCCATGTAAGAGCTCGTGTTGTTGACTGTCTCTCCACAAGAGCCACCATTTCGTCATACGAAGATGTGTCATTCTGGCAGACCCATCCCCGAAGGTCTGGCGGTAACCCACTCATGTACCGGTCCAACACAATGGTCTGCAGGATCCTCTCCGAGCCATGAGTCTCAGGTTGTAGCCATCTTCGGGCGAGGTGGATTAAAGTGAACAGCTGGGCCCTTGGCGCTTTTCCCTCCTGGTACTTCCATTCATGGAACCTCTGGGCTCTGACAGCCGTTGTCACTCCAGGCCGGGACAGGATCTCGGCCTTCAGCTGGGCGTAATCTGCAGCCACCACCTCTGGTAGGTCGAAGTTGGCCTTCTGGGCCTCTCTGCTGAGGAATGGGGCCAGGATGCTGGCCCATTGGTCTCGGGGCCAGCCTTCCCATATGGCCATCCTCTCAAAGGCCAAAAGGTATGTTTCTGTGTCATCTTCCCCCGTCGTTTTCTGAAGGTAGTTGCTAGCCTGCAAGGGTCGAGTCCTGTCCAGGCCCCGCACCCGGGCAGTCAGGGCTTTCAGCTGCGTTATGACCTCTCCGAGGGTGGCTCGGTCTTGGGCTGCCTGGCTCATGAGCAGCCGGTTAGTCTCCTGCTGTAGCTGCAGGGTCTTCTGCTGGGTGGCTGCGTATGCCCAGGTGGCCTTCTGCTGTGCTGCAGTGGTGTATACAAGGGCTTTCACCACATCCTCCTCTCTCTTTTCTTTGAGTTCCTCAAGGTGGGTCTGCTGCAGGGTCTCACAGCACCACTTGATCCCATTCCTAACACCACATGTGGCAAGGCTGGCCAGGCTCCTGGGCTCCAGGCCTCTATTTAGTCCACTCTCCCCTGGCCTGGACACCACTGCCCTTCATGAGGAGGGGGGAAGGGTAAGATGGTGGTCTGGGGGGGGAACCAGGCCCCACCCACTCGTTCTGAGTTCTGGCCCAGGGACCCTGTGTGGCTGCTGGTGGTGGGGGAGGGGTCCTCTTTTTATGAGCACCACAGCCCTTCCCTGGGCCACTTCCCCAGACACTCCAGGTAGTGGCAGTGGTAGCAGAAGCAGCAGCCTGTTCCCCCTCCTGGTTTGGCTCCTCCTGTGGATTCAGCCTGCTTGGCCTTACTCCAAATCCCAGGCCTCCTGGGCAGGGTCTTTAGCCCCTTGTAGCTGAGCACTACTCACCTTCTTTTGGTCCCTTTAGAAAACTTGCTTTGCTTTGCTCTTGTCCTTTTCTCTCCTCTCCTCCAGCTCTCTCCTCCTCTCTCTCCCCCTGCCTACTGGGCAAGGGTTCTTTTAAAAGCAGGCTTAAGTGGGACGAGCTGGCCCCAATTGACCCAGGGCATCTTCCTCCCCAGCTGCTCACACCCTGCTTGTTTTCCTGCCGTGCTTTTCCCTCTCGTTCTTATCGCCTCCCAGTCTTACTTTATCACAGATCGTATAATGAGAAGGCTGATTTGGCAGCAGACTGTCAGAGGAGTCAATATTTTATGCTTGGTACTGTGAGAAACTCGCACAGAAACTTTGCCATAGAAACAGTCCAGGTAACTCAGGCCTGCCCCAAAGCTCATTAATGTCAATAAGATTCACTGTCCCTCAACATCACATAATGAGGATGTTTCCAGATACCAAGCTACATAACATAGAGCACTAGGAATGGGCCTCTTGTTAAAGAAAAGCAATCAAACAAAAATACAACTACAAATAAATTCTATGGGCAAGATTCTCAGCTGGAGTGAATCAGTGTATTCCTAGAGGAGACAAATGCATGTTTACTCAGCTGAAAACATAGACCAATATAATGTGATACAAAGGGATATGTGCTGTTCAGTTGTGAGACATAGGGTGAGACAGGCTTTTTGGCTCTGGATAATCATCTAGGCCAAGGTTCTTAGAGGTATTGATTTGTTAATTTAAATGGGAGTGCATTGTCTAAATGCTTTTGGTGATCTGGGCCTTCATTCCTGCCATGATGTTACTGTTTTGTCACATAGTGTGCCCAGTGTTAAGTGCTCAATCCTACGTACCTAATGTGCTGAAGGTTTTGCATTTACAGAGCTTGCTGGATTGGACACAAAGGGCTTGATCTACAAAGTAACTTAAGCATCATGACGCTTAGCCCCACCATGCCTAACTTTTAGGAGCCTAGAAAAACTATGGGGATCTGCAATCCCTAAGTTCAGTAGCAAGGCTTCCCGTACAATAAAAGTGGGGGGACAGGTGCCTTAGAATTGACTTTGCAAAAGCTAACATGCTAGGCAGCTCCCAGGTCTACATTAGGCTGAAAAGTCAATATTAAATACACAATTCCAGCTGCAAAACAAAATTCCAGCTACAAAAATTGCCTACCTGGAATTGACATATCACAGATTGATTCTTCTGGCTAGCCACACAGTGAGAGGTCAACAGGAGACACTCTCCAGTTGACCTCCCTTACACCTTGCGACAATTAGGAGTATTAAGGTCGAATATAGAGCCCTGATAGTTTGGCTAAATTGAACCCCAGAAGATCGAACTTAAATGAGTCAATTTTCCAGTAAGTATAGACATACCCTAAGTTAGCCAGTGAGAAATGATAAGAGGAGGGGTGTGTTCCCCTTTAAGGAATTTGGTGCCTAATAGCAGACTGCAGGGAGGCTCCTCCCTCTGCTTTGTATTTTCAGTTGGAATCCCTCTTGGAATTAGATGTTTATGTCCTTTGGGGGAAGGCCAAAAGGAGCTGCCCAGGGACTAGGGAACTCACCTGGGGTGGGGGCTTAGTTTAAAGCTGTTCTCCACTTGAAGGGTAGAAAAGGTTTGAACCAGGCTCTGCCATCTCTCATATGAGCGCCATACATACTGGGTTGTGGGACATGCAGATGTGAGACTTCCTCTGTTACTTCTGAGAGAGAAGGATTCTTGTTGGCATGCCTGGAAGATTGATAATGATGCGTTTTTACAGTCTCAGTGTGCTATTTTAGTATCTTACCTGGTGGCAGTTCTAGAGTCCTTCGCAGCAGACAAGTTGCATTTAATGAAAATTATACTTGTGAAGGACTGTGCATTGCTGCTTATTAGGCAAAACTATGTGAAAACATGTATCGGCCAGATCCTCATCTGGTTTAAGCATACTTCCACTGAAGTTAATAGATATACCAGTTTACACCAGATAAAGATCTATCCTGTCTATCTAACGTCACCATTTGCCAGATATTTTATTATAGCTAGAGCTGTCAAATGTCATTATGCTGTAATCGTGGATGTATATATCAGTCATTCTGTTTGGAATACTGAGGTGGTAGAAGTGTGCAGCAGTTGCATTCATCACTGAGCAGCCCTATTTAGGATGCACTCTGCTCAACCCACATGAGGAGGGGGCTAGAAAATTTGCCCTAAACGTAGTGCACCTCAACCCCCTTGACTGGATAACCATGTCCAGTGGGTTCACCCCTCTGCAGTAAAAATCAAAGAGTAAACTTTGGAACATGGAATATTTGGACTCTAATGGCCAACCCAGAGAGTGGACAACCTGAAAGGCACACAGCAATTATCGACCATGAGCTGTGACATTTCAGCATCAGTCTAGTGCCCTAGAAGAAACATGTAGACCAAAAGAAGGACAGATAAGAGAAAAAGGCAGAGGGTACATTTTTTTTTCTGCAAAGGAACCCCCAAGGAGGAAGAAGGAACTCATTGCATAGGATTTGCCATCAAGAATGAAATGACAAAGATCCTATCTGAAGTCCCTGTCAGGATCAATGAACATCTCATGACTCTCCGTTTGAAGCTTGCAAGAATCCAACAGGCAACCACTGGGAGTGCTTATGCACTAACTCAAGGCTCCAAAAATGAAGTGAAGGAGAAGTTCTACACCCAATTGGAGACAATGTTGAAAGACATTCCCAAAGAAGACATGATTATTCTATTGGGGGATTTCAATCCCAGGACTGGAAGAGACGTGGGCCTCTGGCAGGCTACCACTGGGAAAGAACGAGTCTGCAATAGCAACTTCAGTGGAGTATTCCTCTTTGTGAACTGTGCAGAACATGATCTTGTGATCATGAACACCCTTTAGCACCAGAAAAAAACAAATGTATGACCTCATGGAAACATCCTTCATTGAATTACTGACACCTCATAGACTGTCACCATGCATGCTTGGGATTGGCACAATGTCTACCTCAAAGGTGTCATGAGTAGCAGTGACTTCCATTTAGTACGCCAAAGGAAGCTGCTGACAGTACACCCTGAAGATGTGGAAGAACACTGGTATCAATTGAAAAATGCCATTGTTGGAGCTTGTGGAGAAACCATTGGTACCAGTCCAGGAAGCATGAGGACTGGCTTGATGAGAAAGATATGGACATGGAATGACTGTTTGAGGCAAAAGGGGAAGCCTCTAGGGCTTGGCAAAGTGACATAAACTGCACAAAGATAGAATTGCATGCCCAAACAGACATAGACTGTAAAACAAGGACTCTGAAAAAACAATGGTGGACTGAGAAGGCATGAGGACTCTAGCATCTTGCAGAGATTTTTTCAGTGCCACCAAAGTTGTTTATGGACCAGAAAACCAAAGAATCAATCCCCTGAGATCAAAGGATGGTACCAACTCTTGAAAGAAGATGAATCCCTTGCTTCTCACTGGAGCTAACACTTTCCTGAGCTCTTGAACCACCACTCCACTGTGGTTCTAGAGTCTCATGACCAAATCCTTCAGGAATCATCTAGGAAAGATCCTGCAACACTTCCTACCCTGAATGAGGTCCAAGCTTCCATCAAAATGATAAAGAGCAACAAGGCAACTGGACTAACAGAATCCCCACTGAAGTCTTCAAAGAAGGTGGGTGAGAGCTTCACAAACAATTCCACCTCCTGAGTCTCAAGATCTGGAGTAGGAAGCAGATGCCACGAGACTTCAAAGACAAACTGATCATCAGTCTGTTCAAAAAGGGTGACAAATCAGACTGTGGAAACTATCACATCATCTTCTTCCTGTCAACAGCAGGGAAAATCTTAGCTCAAATCCCTCAAAACTGACTTCTGCCACTCAGAATAAATTCTCCCAGAATCCCAAAGTGGCTTCTGACCATTCCGAGGAACAGCACACACAATTTTCACTGCTCAGCAACTGCAAGAAGAATGTCCACAACGGATCATGGAGCTCCTGTACACAGATGACAAACTGGTTGCTGTAGCCCGTCTGGCAATCTAAAGTTCCTTCACCAAAGTGTATGAGAATCTTGGCCTCAAACTGAACATCAAAAAGATGAAGGCCCTCCACCATCCCTCACAGGTGGGTCAATCTCATGCACCCTCTATTGAAGTCCACAGAGAACTGCTGGAAAATGTGGAGCATTTCCCGTACATTGAAATTCATCTTTCCACTAAAGTCAACCTTGACATGTAAATCCAGCACTGAGCTGTGCGTGCTCTGCTTTCACCTACCTGACACAAAGGATCTTCGAGAAATGGGACATCTAGGCCATTATAGTGCAGTGGTTATTCCAACACTATCGTATACATGTGAAACCAGGAAAACATACAATTGAACAATATCATCAGCACTGCCTCAGGAGAATCCTAAATATCTCTTTGGAAAATAGGTGCATCAACACAAGCATTTTAGAAGAGCTGAACATGACCAGCATTGAAGCCATTATCATTCACTGACAACTTCATTGGACTGCTCATGTGGTTCGGATGTCTGATCAGCATCTCCCAAAACAGATTCTGCTCTCTGAGTTAAAGGAGGGACGGAGGAATGTTGGGGGGACAGAAGAAGTGATATAAGGACATGCTGAAGGCACACATGAATGGCAGCATCAGTTTCAACACTTGGGAGAACCTTGCCCAGGATTGTCCCCAGTGAAGAGTGGTAATCAGTGAGTGGGAGGAACAATATGAGAGGTTCTGCTGCAGCACAAACAAAGAGAGACAGAGAAGGAGTGGCAAAAACTGATCTGCAGCCCTCCAATAGCTACCAACTCCTGCCCATCTGTGGTAAGACCTGCAGCTTCAAAACAGATTTACAAATAGGATGATGACATGAAGACAGCATACTCGTTACTGAGTGACTTCCAAGGAGAGCAAGAGGTGCTTAAACATTGTTACTGAACCAGTGACAATAAACTGGTTCTCTAATCAATGCACAAATCAAGATTATGAATTTACATAGGCTACATCTACACTAGCCCCTTCCTTTTGAAAGGGGCATGGTAATGAGCGAGTTGGAAAAATGCTGATGAGGCACTGCCATGAATATGCAGTGTCTCATTAGCATAGTGGTGGCTGCGTGCAATCCGAAAGTGCCGCTTTCAAATTGTGTGCTGCCCATGTAGATAGGGGCTGTTTGAAAGGACCCCCTGGACTTTGAAGGCCTCTTCTTCCTATTCTTCCTATTTAGGAAGAAGGAGCTTTCGAAGTCCAGGGGGTCCTTTCGAAAGGCCCCCATCTACAGGGGCGGCACGCGATTCGAAAGCAGCGCTTTCGAACCACGTGCAGCTGCCATTATGCTAATGATGCACTGCGTATTCACGACAGCCCTTCATTAGCATCTTCCCAACTCACTCATTACCATGTCCCTTCCAAAAGGAAGAGGCTAGTGTAAACGTAGCCATGGTGCTTACAGAATCCTGTTAAAGAAAGTGTCTGCACAAAATCCTTACAATTGTGAAGTTTAAGGTTCAGAATATTACAGGGTCACCTAAGTAGCTAGATGAAATGTAACTTCATGCAGGTCTCACTAAAGTTCAAGACTTACGTAGCATTTCTGAGCATTAGTATCCTCTGTTTAATTATTAATCTGCAAAGTGTAACCATTTTTGAACTAAAGTTACTGATCTGGACAATAGAGCTCTTAAAGAAGGAATAGTTTAGAAAGAATGAATACTGTTGACCAGTGTTCCCTGTAAACTGAGTGCTTGGACAGCTACCCAGAAGAGATTCAGGTGCCACCCAGCTGATTAGTTGAGAACCCACACCCAGCAGTATGTGTTTCTATTGGTGGTGTATTTCTGCATGTGCCTTGGTGCACATAACAAAATTAATTCTGCCAGTGGATGGGAAAAAATGTGGGGGACTCTGCTGTTGATTGGAGGCAAGCTATTTTATTGCAGTGATTAATGGCATCAGTACATCCTGATATGTTCCTTGTGCTTTAGTTTAGCTGTTCGCCCTACTGCTAATGTGTCATTCTCCATGTTTAGAATGATGCAATGTAAAATGTATACCCTTGTAGCAGATCTTAACAGAGTGGAAAAGTAGGTGTAATCCAACTCTGACATGTCTATCATTTTACTGCCAGATGTAGTTTTTATTTAGCATTTTGTGGTCCTGGATGGAACCCACAAAGTGGCAGTAGAAAGTGTTATCACATATAAAATTTTTACACATATCACCGAAATGTGCCTTTAATGCTGTTATCCAGTTTCTAGTGTATTCACATTTGTTGGCTGTATATATTTAAAGATTTGAATTGTAATAATGTAATGTAACATTGAATTATTTTATTTTTAGGATAAATTTCATATACGTGATAAACTGTGCAGGTCAGTTTGCCAAATTCATTACATAATTTGAAGTTATAATTCCCTTTCAATAAAATATTTAACATACAGATATTTTTAGACTTTCTTTCGTTTGCTTAAACTGCTTCCTAGGAAAAAAGGACAGAATATAAAGCCATAATCACATATTGACAGAATCTACAAACTAGTTCTCTTGGTATTCCTTTTTGGGGTTCAGGCAAGGGACATAGTGGTTAAGTTGGTTACATATATTTTTAGTGCAATGACGAAAATATAAATGAATTAAAAAAAAACCCCACAAATGTGCTTACTGACAGTGCACTTCCACAATAAACTCCCTTTCAGTTCTAACATGGAAGCATTCACAGTGTGCATATCCATTCCACATAATCATTTAGATTGTGCTCTCCTTCGGCAAGATTAAGATATTTTATTGCTATACAGATAAACTATTAATATAAGGTTTACAGAGAAACAACACTAAAATATAATTCACAACTAGAACATGGTGTGTGTGTATCTTCTAGCAAATATATAATCTGTTGTATTGTGACCTAAACAATGAAAAATACTAACATTCTTTCATTATATCACATCATGTCAAAGAAAGAATAGCAAGATTTTAACCCCATAATTATTTTACTGAAACCTTTTCAATTTGATAGAAGCATTCATTTCAAACAAAAAATGGCATTATCCATGTTAAAATCTTGCTATTCTTCCTTTGACATGATGTGATATAATTTTACATTTTAAACATTTCAGTATTTATGTCTTTTTAGCTCAAATAACTTAAAAAGAGTAATCCAGGAAACATACAGGCTGCTGTACAGCAAAATCAGGAAGTGAGAAGTAGGGAAAGTGAATCAGACAGGGTACCTCTCAAACATTGTTTCCATAGAAACTTACATAATTGTATGCTGGTGTCATGTAATTCCAGTTATTAATTCAGTGGTGTGTACTATGTCCTTTATGACTTTTCAGGGTTCCATGTGGTTATTTCTAAGATCTAACACTCACTCTTAATGCTACCTATGTGGAATTTTGTTTCTGCTCTTGACAAAAGCTGGATCCAGAGGCAAGTGAAGTTGATGTTAACTACTTCAGTGCTGTGTGGATCAGGTTTAAATAGATTTACAGTATATACATCAAAAGTGCTAACTAACTGATATTTTGGTGATCATCTGTATCTACCAAGTAATACCTGTGGACAGTGTAATTTAAAAAAATCTCTTCAAATTAAAGAGTCAGTAGTTGTGTATTGATAAAGAAGATTATACTGTCTTGAAGGCTATGTCTACGCTAGAGGGTTTTGTTGACAAAACTGGTGTTTGTCAACAAAACCTGTGGAGTGTCCAGATTCTTAGGACATTCTGTCGACAGTAAATTGACAGAATTCAGCACTTTTCTTGACAGCCTTATCCTTTTCCCCTCCTCTGTTGACAGAGATCTGTCTACAGAAATCTGGTCTGTGGCTATGTCCACACTGGAAGGGAAATCTTGACAGAATCTCTGTCAATAAATTGCATCTACACACAACTTGCACTGTTGACAGATGTGTCTACACTGCACTTTTGTCAACAATACTGTGTTGGTAGATTGTTACTCCTCAAATTTTGAGGGATAATACTGTCAAGGAAAATGTTGAGTTCTGTCGAGACTTTGTTGAGACAATGCTTTAAACAGATTTCTGTCAACAGATCTCTGTCAGAGGAGGGGAGAAGGATAAGGCTGTCAACAAAAGTGCTGAATTTTGTCAATTTACTAGGTGTGTAGACATTGACAATGCTCCCTAGTGCAGACCCAGCCTGTATGTTCCGGGGCCTTCTGTCAAAGGACAGGACACCCTGGACACTGGGAAGCCCTGTCTGTTGTGCTTATGGTTGGCCATTTTGTCTAAAGAGTGGCGAGGCAGTCCAGCCACTTTCTGTCAGTCCAGCCACTTTCTGTCGAAAGAGTGGATCTTGCAATCTGTTGACAAATTGCTATAATTTAGACATAGCCAAAATGAAGAGCAACATCAAAGTAAGACAGTTTGACAGAGGAATTTCTTTTTTTATTAAAGGTATGTACTGAGTAGGAGCTTTCTGTTATACATGTTCTCTTTGTCTGAATATTAAGGTTTTGTTGATGTTCACCTGCTAGTTTGGAAATCAGTAGCACAAAACTGAATTTCAGTTACATTTGGGTTCAACTGAAATTAGGCAATATAGATTTAAATAGGGATTCAAAAATATGAATATCTCCTCCCCACTACTCATCCAATGTCTCTTGAATACCCCCAAGTCAGATACACTAAGAATATATACATACACCCAAAATTTGGGCCATTGAATGAAGAGAAAAACTAATGGAATCAGAAGATAAAATTTTTAAAGTGTTTTAAATCTTACGTTTGGTTTGGCCTATTTGCTCACATCTAGAAACCCTGTGGAACTGTATCGAGTGGTTCTTTATGTCTGGGTCTGGTTTCTAGAAAGAAAAAAAAATTGCAAACTTAGCTTTTTTCCATCTCTAATTTCATCTGTCATTGAAATTCTTGCTACCATACTGTTATATATATCTTTACCTTCAAGTTCAGCTTGACAGTTTCTCCTGTAGCCACATGCAACAGCAAATCCATTGCCTAAAAGGGGAAGTCATGTTAGTCCATATCTGGAAAAAAAAAATTAGGAGTCATGTGACACCTTAAAGGCTAACAGATTTATTAGGTCATAAGCTTTTTTGGGGTAAAACCGACTTCCTCAGATGTCTTACATAGAAATTACAGAAGCAGGGGTGTATATAAAAATAACAAAGGAAATACATGTCAAGTGCAGGACCAGTGTTAATGAATCTAATCGAGTCAGAATGGATGTGTCTCATTCACACCATCTATTGTGCAGATGTGACTATCAAGAGTCAAACAAATGTTGTAAATGACATACATCTACACTGACTTAATTAGACTAATTAACACTGGTCCAATACATGACAAGTACTGCCTTTGTTGTTCTCATATACACTGCTGCTCTGTAATTTGCACTGCAACTCATCTGATGAAGTGAGTTTTACCCACAAAAGCTTAAGACCTTAAAGATCCATAGGTGTTAAACTTATAGGATCTTTATATTGCCATTTCTGATGAACTCTGGATGAAAGGCCTGCGACTCAATGACCGCTGGGCACTTCGGAGGTGCTGAAACTCCTGACTTCTGTTGTTAAAATGCATAGTGATTACTAGTTGGTGGAACAGTTTCCTTCTATCCCATTTTAAAGTGAATAGTGCTCTGTGTCTAAAAAGAGTGCACTAGAGTGTCTGAGTGAAGTGACAGCACTGAATTTCAATAAATATTAAACAACATAACATCCAACAAGTCTTTCTGTCCATCGGTGGGTGTAACTAATCACATTACTCTCAACCACGTCACTGGGGTGTATCAGCCTCACTGGCTCTGGCAAGCCAACCTGTTTGTATTCAATATGTTTAATTACTGCCAAACACAGAAAAATATGATCGTGAGGCTACTTCTCAAACACCACCCTCCATCAGGCACTGAAGAATTGCCCAGCAAACCCTGAAGAAAAATGGCTCTTAGATTTCAGGGAATATGCTAGATAGCTGTGTATTGACTGTTGTGAATTGCAGTTAAAATGTATAAAATGTGAAGATTGTGATCTGACCTTTGCAGGTGTGCATGAGTGGGGAAGGAAGATAATATAAAGAATCTTTTCTGTGCTTCTATTCTGGGCTATGTCAAGCCATCAGCTTCTAAGCAGAACTGCTCATTTAAAATGAATTGGGTATTCTGCTTTAAGAACCCAAGTTATGATATATTGCATGGTGTGTCTTGGCACTGCAGTCTGAGGGCTGATCTACACTTAAGAAAAGATCGACCTTGCTGCAGTCAATCTTCTGGAATTTGATTTTACACAGCAAAATCGACCTCTCTGGGCTCGACTGTCGATCCATGTACTGTACGCAATTGCATGGAGTAAGGAACATTGGTGCGAGCCTAAAGAGGCCCAGTCCAAACTCGGTAAGAAAGTTGATCCTTGGTACATTGATTCTAGTAACACTAATGGCATTTCTAGAGTTGCATATTGGAAAATGACTTTTTACCCTAGTGTAGGTCGAGCCTGTGTACAGCAAGGGTCATCTAGTTCCAGCCAACTCAAAGGAGGTTGGCAGAAGTAGGGCAATAGCAATTCCTGTACATATTTCACTACTCAGAACACATTCTACACCTTCTCCAAAGTGACATAGCTGCTGATGCCATTGCATTTCTGCGATCTGATTCCCCCCTCCCACCCCACCTCAATATTTCTCAGCTGAGTAAGAAAGAATTCATCCTAGAGGATTTCCATGCTTCAGACTTTCTCCCAGCGCACACTGCAATTATAAGGAGGTATCCACTCTTGTCAGCTTGCTTTCTGAGGTATGACCAAGAAACTTTGAATGGCATCCTAAGTATCAAAGGAGTCCCTTCAAAAAAAAAAATCCAAGCAAGTGCATGCTGGTGAGCATAATAGTGGGTATCTACTACAGAAGGTAGCCAAACCTGTGAAAAGGGCATGCATATTTACTGAAGAGCGGTGTGTCTGAAAGAAAAGTCCCAGAGAGGTGACTATTCATTTCCATATATATTTAAGGAAATGATGATCCATTTTTATCAGTTTTCAAATCAGCCTATGTGGCAGCCCATTGGGGCATTTAGAAACTGAATGTGGGACATCTGCTTCTGCTGGTCCTGACTTCAGCTACATACATACATACTCATTTTCTTAATCACCAACTGCATGAGGAAACTTAGTCTATTTTCAGTAAGGTTCTCTTTCCCCTCCCCCACCACCTTCTTCTGTATAGTGTAATCTTTCATGCTAAGTTCTGGATGTTCTTCCCTGCAAGAAGATCAAGTGATAGCAATAAGTATCACAATGTCAAAGCTTTGGGAAACTTAGAAATGAAAGTGTAAAAAATGCTAGTGAGCCAAGGTTACATTTTGAATGTGGTATGGGAAGGGCAATTCAAGAATCCTAAATGTTATTGTTGAATACTGCTTTGTTGCCAGCTAATGTGGTGACAGTGAGCTGTTGTGGCAGCTCAGAACAATCAATATTCCCTAAAGGAAAAAAAAAAAAAGCAGTTCTGAGTTTGTACCAGGCTTAGAGTATCAAAAGAACTATTACATGAGACAACAGCCATTTTCTTTAGTAAGCAAACAACTCCATGGTTAGCCACATGGAAATCAATCTGAACAACACCTTTTCTATAGTAATTATACTTTGAATTTTTAACACAAACTATAAGAGAAATTCCAAACACTTTCTTAAACATAATTATTTAGAATTTATTAATGTTAATGTGAGGTAGGTAACTGATGTACAGAGATCATTTCACGAGCCACTGAAATGAAGTCTCCTCCAGAGAGGAACACAGCAGTTGTTTATTAGCATGCAGCCATGTTTCCTGCTAGTTTACGAAAGGACGTGGAAACAGGTTTTGTATCCACAAGGCTTTTCAATTTTTGATTGGTGGAAAGTATTTACCTAGACTGGCATTGGGTCAGAACGTTTTATTTGGCTAAAAATTTATGCAGACTCAGAAAACCCCAGACACTCATGACTTCAGTGCTAAACTTATCAACAAGCTGACATGCCAAGACCTGCACTATTTCCTGCAGCAACATGGGCAGAGAGGGTTGCTTCAGAATGACTCATCAGTAATTTCCAGATCAGCAATACCATCACCTGTAGCATGTGGATTGAAGACTTCCAAGTAGCTGCCATGCACTTACCTATTTCTTCTCTATGAACTCTTATAGGATTGCAGCTCAAGGTGGCATGGCTGGAGGTCATTAACAAGGCCAAATTCTGTTCATTAGGCAGGGTAAATTAGGCAGAACTACTGAAGTTGCTTACACTGATGTAAGGGCAAAAATCAGGCTGATGGTCTAAAATATGATATCATAGGGGAGCATTTGTTTATAACTAGAATTGTTAGTCCTTCAAGCAGTAAAGGAAAGAGAAGCCCAGGGGGCTGCAGATGGCGGGGGGGGAAGTAAAACACAGTACTCGAGTACAGAAAAAAAATCACATTCATTGAACTCGAAAGGGAGACAAACAGGAGGGCTTTCTGAGAGATAAGATAAACATTTTTAGCGATAAGATGGGAACAAAACTATATCAGGACTGCTGTAGAAGTCTGAACATAGCAAAATATTGCACCATAAAATATGTTGAAGAACTTTGGCTTAATTTTTTAAGTTGCCAGGACAGAAGGAACAGGTCACGCTACTGTCATTTTTTACATCACTCATTACAGGAAGGCATTAATTTTACATCGTGTGATTTGGCAGCAGATAGGAAGAACTGATGTCAAATGCTGTCTCTGAAAATATAATTTGAGACCAAACAGAGTGACATGTTTAACAGGGAATGACTAATTCCAATGCTGGCTTACTACTTAAATCTCAGTTTCTGTCTCGTAGTAATAACTCACCTTTGTCTCAAAAACCACAAGCATGCAAACATCAAAATATAGTTAACTGATTGATTTACAGTACGTTGACAAAATACTAACAGCATAACGCAGGGGGTTTGCAAACAGCAACAAAAAATCTTTATTCACAGCATGTCAGGTAATGTACTTGCCACCCAGAGCTTCTTCTTGTGTTAGCATGCTAGGCTGCAAGAGCCCTTGTCTCCAGCACATTTTGCAACTATATGCCTCTGAACAGGTCTTCTGTGGCTCACCCCTGTGGTCAGTCACCTGAAGCTCATTCCCCTTCTGGAGTAACAAAAAGGTTCAACTTGAAAGTTCACAGTGCCCAACAGAAAAATATTAACCCTCACCACCACCACCCACATACTGGGCTATTCCTCAGTTCATCAATGCGGTGGAGCGGGTGCCGGGGACAGTAGAATCAGTTTGCAGCCCTGCTGTGAATCTGGTATGAAAACTAGACCTACTGTGCACTTGGATTATGCCCCAAAGGACTCTTTATTAAGCAGCTGTGGGTATTTTAGACATGCTGTTGTTTCCCTGGCCATATCCTGTCTTCAAATCCCCTTGAACGGTTTTCTGGCAGAGTTTCTCTTTGAACCTCTGACCTCTGTTTTCTTCTGAGGTCTTTCTCCCATTCTTCTGCAAGGGTGTGGAGAGCCATTGAACCAAACTGTAAATCCTGTATACGATGCACACTAGGGTGTGCAGCGCACCTCTCATTCCTCCACCTACACTTTTCTGGCCCTCTTAGGCAGGCCAGCTCTGAACAGTTTCTTCCTAGGAGAATACCTCCTCCTTTCTCAGCTTTCTACAAGCTTCCTTATAAGGCCCAGGTGCTTAATGACCCTTACTTCATTCTTCCCCCTCGCAACACAAGGCAGTCAGTCACGGGTACCCTAACTGACTTTCAACGCCTGATTTAACAAGTGATGAATATAAGCTCCATCACAGAGAGGAGTTGATTGTGAACTTTAAATGTAGCTTTTATGCTTGCTCAGTTTCTAAATGTGCAATTCATGGTTTAGCCCATTATGTTTCACAGAATACAGTAACGAGCACATACTCTTCAATGTTGCTACAGTTATTTGTACAGCGGGCACCTCGTGGAATATATATTATCTTCATAAACAGGGTTATTCAGACAAATATTTAAAATTGCAAACTGTGATACTTTCAGACATCCCTTCGGATTTGTGGTAACATCTCAGTGCTTCAGACACATCCATCTGATTTCTTTTGAGATGCTGCGACATCACGACAAAGCCCAGATTGCCCTGATATGCATCAAAATGTGGCTGTCATTGTGTACAAAGCTCATTATATCTATATATATTTTAACATGGTCTCATGGAAAAGGGTAGCTACAGCATTCTCCTGACCATGGACTGCCACCTCCACTGCCAGGATATTCTGCTGGCTAACATTAAATAAAAAAATAAAAATGCTGATGCTCTCGTATGAATATGTTCCATTAACAAATGAACCTTGGATAAGCTAAGTTGAACAGCAATATGGAATGATTCCTAGCTATTTATGGGCATTGCTTGTAGATGTAAACATACATCTTTGGCAACATCAATAGGCTAAACCATTTCTACCACTGCATCATCCTAAAAATGTGATAAAAATTAATTTTGTGTGAGCTCCACATCAGTGAATGTGCACTTCTAGCACTGATAACATTTTTGTAGGTTTTAAGGCCAGAAAGGTCCATTGTGATCATATGGACAAAGCTCCAGTATAAAACACTGAAAACAGTCTCTTTAAATAAAGCTATATGCAGTCAGACATCAAAAAACACACACCTGCCGACTGCACCAAGCCACAGCTGTAACTCTACTTCTCTACAACCTTCTGGTCTGCACATGCTCTTTTAACCAAACTTCTCCCTTCCAAACAACATTTGTAGTGGATATTTGGCAAAGTAGTTAGGTGTTTTGGATGTGGCCCCAGGGAAGGATCAGAAAAGAGGGCAAGGCAAGGGTCTTTAGATTTTCATGATTAGACAGCAACGCTACCAAGTGGGCATGTGGAATCCCTGGCCATGCCGGCTGTTTGGGCACCATTTGAATTTGGGTGTACTAGGTGCATGCAGACGTAGCTTCTGCATACATGGGGGTCCATTGACTCTTCTTCCTTTGGGCCCAGAATTGCTGTCAGTGAGCCTGTGTTCACATATATAATAGCGCAAATGACTGAGTCATAGCAGTTGAAAAAACAAAGCTAATTCGTATTCATATAGTAAATACTGCAGTAAAAGCTGCAGGTTGATCTTGTACAGTGAGGACTTAATAACAGGAATGAAATCAAATTAACAGTTCCTTTGGCACAGAATACAATGCCTAATTACATTTTGCAGCCACTGCGCAAAGCAGTATCATCACCAAGACATTACAAAAGCGTTAGGAAATCATGTAAGGGGCCTGGGTAACTTAAAGTTATTAATTCAATTGAAATACCCTATAATTTATTACATTTTCTTTTTCTGCTTGACTTTGCCATGCTGTGGAAAAATCTTTTCCTCCATAATATTTTCAAAGTATTTTAATTAACTACATTCTATTGACCTTCCATAATCTTGAGGCATTCATATGTAAACCATGCATACGTAACGATACTACAGACTTTAATGATTGCTTACTTGGGCTAAAGACACCAAATGATTGTTTTTAATATATTTGCTTTTGTTTTTTCAGAGTGTTTATATCAACAAATTATGTAGAGTCCTACATTTGCATGCTCGTTATTGTGTAGTGAAACCAAGCAAATAAATGTGAAGAATTGTAAAGGGAAAGTTAAAATCAGGTTGTTTTTGTCATCTTCAGATTTTGTGTTAAGTAGACCTGGGTGGATAATGGAAAAAAAAAAGGTGGGGGGTTGCAGCATTTGCAAAATCAGTACTTGAATACTGATCAAGGCTTTTTGTGTATGCTTTGTTCAGCTGTTCTGGCACAGATAAGATCTTTTAATTAATATAGCCCCTAATTTATATATATGTATATATATGCAGTGAAAGTATGCGAAAAATATAAATAAAAATAAACCCTCCAAACTAAAATCTGACTTTTTAATTCTAAAATTTTGATAATTTCAATAAATTGCATTTTCTGCAAAAAAAAAATTTTAAATGCATTTTCTAGTGGGAAATATTCACTGAAGTTGACATTTTTAAAAATGTTTCATTTTCAACACAAATAGGATTTTTCACCAAAAAGAAATAAAATTCCCATCAGCACTAGTTGGCAAGACAGGAAGATCTAAATTAACTCGAGTAATTCACTCAGTTCAACCCTTCATTGTTTTTGAAGGCATGTGCATGAGTCATATCTTTTTGAGCCAAGCCACATGACATAAAGGTGAATGTAAGTATGTAAATCAGGATCTTAGAATAAAAGCCGTCCTACTAATGGATGTAACCCAATTATAGATCTCAGAATACTCCGTGTGTTGTGATTAAAATAAAAAAAAACAAAAAATAGCTTTAATAGTCAAACTTATTATTCAAGCAAATTTCTTTAACCCCCTCCCCCAATTTCTCATATTCAAAAGTGTTACAAGCAAGAACAGGGTGATTAATATATTAAGATATCACTCTTAAATCAGTTTGCACTCAACAGATGGTTTTAAATGTTTTAAACCCTCCATAATATATACTTTGGAAATTATATTTGTAATTAAATTTAGTCAGATAGCTTAGAAGAGGGCACTTGAGAGAAGATACTTGGTAGATGGAAATTTACCTTTCCATCTTTGAAGTTAGTAGAGGAATGTTGGTTTCCAGCATTGGAGAATCTGATCCATTATTACAGTCTGTGAATTTTAGGAATAACATTGTAACCTCAATACTTTATCAACATTTTTTGCCTTTATTCTTTTGAAAAGGTAACATATAATTCTTAAAAAGGATAGTTTCACTATAGCATTTTCTTAACTGCAGATATAATCACCTGTAAACATAGGGCTTTTCAGTACTTTAGCTGCAATCAAAAAGAACCTAGTAGCAATGCTTTTATAATTGAAAGTATTTATTACCCTAGAGCATTGCATTTCTCTGTAAATATTTTGTATAAAGATGTTTAAAACAAATTTCATATAGACAGAAATGCAGACATTTGGGAGAATGGTGATGTCATGTTTTTCAATGTCATTTTACTGGTTTTAGTATGCTTAATCCTTCCCACCCTCACTGCTCCAGCAAAAAAAGATTCCTTGGTTTGCTAATGTTATCTTTTAAAGTTGAACTGAAAAGTAAAAACTAAGTTAGACACAAGCTCCCCTGAAATTATCAACTTCTGGGAAATAGTCACAGACAGTATTAGTCTGTATCTTCACAAAACAAAAAAGCAGGATTGTAGCACAATTTCTGCAAATTCCAGATTTGAAAAAGTGGGTCTGTCCCACGAAACCTGTTAAATCATTTTGTTAGTCTTTAAAGTGCTACAAGACTGCTTTTTAGCTTCTGCGGGTGAAATCAGCAGATAAATACATGTCTTTAAAACATCTTTTTTTTCCCCCTATGCAAATCTGTATAGATATCCCATGATGCACTATTGAGAAATTGCAAGTATAATGGTTTACATGGGTTTCAAGGCAATTTCAGGATTTAAATATACATATATTCATTTGTGTTTCTTTCACTGAGAGCACCTGTCCTGTAGGTTTACATAGTGATATGAATAACTAAAATGCAAATACAAAGAATTTAGAGTTTAAAATTGTCCAGTACACAATGTTCAGATTCTAAAGTACACCAGCTATTTTGTGTGCATAAGACAACACTGCAGAATAATGTTTGGAAAGAAAAAGAAAGAAAGACTGGGTCAAGGCTGTGGAGTTGAATATGGAAAGCTCTTTATTCCATTCATCGTTCAAACCAGGACGCTTATAGTTCAAATACTTCTTATGATCACAGAGATTTGTAGCTCTACATAGCAATATCAGAGAGAGATTGAAATGTGTGATTGTGCATTATGGTGCTGAAACTCAAATAGTTTGGCTAAAGCTGAAAGAACAAAGAAGATTTCAGAATGGGAAAAAAACAGTTAATAGATTTCGCTTCTGAATGTCCCTTCTCAGTGTAGATTTGTGGGACAATGAAGTAAAGGAGTCTCCTGATTTCAGTTCTCATTTTAATTGGCAGTTCCAAATGTTGGTTGGCATGTTACCATCTGTGATTTTCATTCTTGTTTTCCCTTTTCATTTCTTGCCTGCTAATCAGTGCACATTCTTGGCAGCTTGTCATACCTTTGGTCTGGCATATTAAATAACTATTTTTTTTCCACGTTTAGTACCATATCCCAAAATCATACCATTAATGCAGTATTTATTATGTTTTTACTTAGTGATTAAAGTTTATTAACTTCTCATTGCCCTTAGATCACTAAGGCTGGGTCTACACTTGCCCCCCAACTTCAAATGGTGCATGTTAATCAGGGCAACAGGAGATTATTAATGAAGTGCTGAGGTGAATATGCAGCACTTCATTAAGCTAATTCTCCCCTGTGGCAACTTCAAAGCATCAAACTTCGAAGTGCTGGCATGCGTGTAGCCACGGTCACTTAGAAGTTTTGAGGAGTAAAGGCACTTCGAAGTAGCGTTGGCACTTCAAAGTGCCATGACTACATGTGTGCCGGCACTTTTAAGTTTGATGCTTTGAAGTTGCCGCTGGGGAGAATTAGCCTAATGAAGTGCTGCATATTCAGCTCAGCACTTCGTTAGCAATCTCCCTTTGCCCTGATTAACATGCCCCCTGCGAAGCTGGGGGCAAGCATAGACAAGCCTTAATAGATTACACAGTTTTATCTTGAAAACCTATAATTAAACAGAACAGAGAGGGAGCCGTGCTAGTCTATATACTATCAAAACAAAAAGCAGTCAAGTAGCACTTTAAAGACTAGCAAAATATTTTTTTAGGTGAGCTTTCATGGGACAGACCCACTTCTTCAGACCATAGCCAGACCAGAACAGACTCAATATTGACTAGCATGGCTCCCTCTCTGTTACCATTCAACATGCAAGGCACTACATTTAGCTGTTTGGAATGGAGATCCATCAACTACATGAAAAAACTCACCCAGACTGTGCCTTAAATATTGAGTCTGTTCTGGGATGGCTATGGTCTGAAGAAGTGGGTCTGTCCCATGAAAGCTCACCTAATAAATTATTTTGCTAGTCTTTAAAGTGCTAATTGACTGCTTTTTGTTTTTATAATTAAACAGAAGCTGGCGTTAGCTAACCTACTCTGACTTCAGGCTATGCACTTCCTTCTTTTCACCTCAGTTTCAAGGCTGATCTCCAGTACTTATTCCCGACCGGGGTGCATGCTGGCTTCTTATACCAGCTCAGGAAGGACTGAAATCCACCATAACTCTTTCAAGGCCTTCTTGCAGTGGGGGAGGAGAGTTATCAACTCAAACAGCCCACTCAACTCAAAACCAATGCAGGCTATTTCTCCCTATATCCTTCACTGCTCCAGAATTACTCAGTGGAGCCAAACTCCTTCACGTAGCCACTGTTAACTAACCTTTCTTAACTTGTTTCATATGACACCTGATGTCTTCCCATCTGGGTTTGATAATCAAGCCGGTATGACAGGTTCCTGGCACTAGGCTTTTAAAGGGGTAGATTATCCAGGCATACTGAGGGTGTGTCTACAATGCAATTAACACCCATTGCTGGCTCTTGTTAGTTGACTCAGGGTCTCATGGCTCAGACCCAGGGGCTTTGAAATTGCAGTGTAGATGTTTGGGCTCAGACTGCAGCCTGAACTCTGTGACTTTCTTTTCCAAGGAGTTCACCGTACCTTGTCATAATTATAATTTCAGAGATAACATTTGAGTGACATTAATGGAGCAGATCACACTGCTCAAAGTTATTGCTTCAGATTGCCTGCAGACATCACTGTATCAGTTTGCATTGAACAATTTGCAACCATGAGGGCTGGGAACAGGGTTATTTTTCACTGAAAGTTTATACTTTGGCTACATCTACATGGAGCCATGCTGCTGACAGTGGGATTCTCTAAAATGCAAATGGCTGTTCAGTTACATATTCACACTGCTTATTTGCATAGTCACACAAGATTGTCTGGCCAGGAGAGGCTGGTGTTGGAAGAAAACAAGCCATGTAGACATAATTCTGCTGGCGAAACCCCCCTTTGTCAGCAGCCCCTTATGCCTGATTTTTTCCAGGCACTTTCAGTAGATGCAGAGGGAGCACATAGGTCTCACAGGCTACATTTACACTTAGTAAAAACTTCAAAAATGGCCATGCTAATGGCCAAACCGAAGAATACTAATGAAGAATTGAAGACTGCAAATGCATATTCAGCGCCTCATTTGCATGCCGTGCCTCACCTCAAAATGGCTGCATTTCACTCCCGTGCAGCTTGTCCTGATGGGATCCTTTTTGAAAGGACCCCACCAACATCAAAATCCCCATATCCTTATGAGCTCATAGGAATAAGGGGATTTGAAGTTGGTGGAGTCCTTTTGAAATGGACCCCAGAGTAGACGAGCCCCACGCAGCAGTGAAATGCAGCGCTTTCGAAGTGCCACAGCCAGTGGCATGCTAATGAGGTGCTGAATATGAATTTCAGCGCCTCATTAGTATTCTTCAATCTGGCCATTAGCATGACCAATTCGAAGTTTCTACTAAATGTAGACCCAGCCACAATATTCTGTGCAATCAGCATGCATCTTATTTCCTGTGCCCTTGCTTTACATGCCTGCTATTTTGGTAATACCAGTAGGAAAAGAAGAACTATCCAGATGGAAAGAGGTGGAATCTGGCAATCCTGTGCATGGGCAACAGTAAACAAAATGTTTTGTGGGTCATGTATAGAACCCAGATGGCCCACATGTAGCCCCTAGGCTGCAGGTTGCCCACGACTGCTGCAGAACATTTTAAAACTCATTGCAAGAGGCAGTATGAATAATCTAAACGTAGCAAATCTGTACTGAATAATTTAGTTAATCTGAAATTTACCTTTGAGCTTTTAAAGGCATCTAAATAAAATATTGAGTTTAAATATCCTGTTTATTTATATATGTTTATTTACTGCAGAAGTTAGATGATCTAGTATTACCTTCTCAGAAAAGACATGTATTTAATGTTACCTATTCTAGTCACTCTGTACACTGAATGTGTGGTCTAGCAGTTGAAGTACAGGAGACATGCTTTCATTTCCTGAATTGCCACTGACGTACGATGTGACTATAGGTGAATCTATAAATCTGTGTGGCTCAATACATATACAATTCATTTGAAAGATCAGAGTTTAAATGCTTCAGAATTATCAATTTTGGGTAACTATATACAAAGCAACATAATTAAAATATAAATAGTTTCTTGATTGCTGTTTTTGTTTCTCATTCACTAATATGTGTATAGATCCTTTAGTTTTGATATATCTGATGGCAGAATTTATCCCAATGTACAAGTGCAGTGTCACTAATCAGAGTTTGTTTTACCATGGCTTTATTTTTACTTTCTCAGAGGTAGCCACAGCATGATTAGGAAGGGTCAGTCAATTTCTGCAAATATTTGTTCAGGATGATCATGGCCACTTTGCTTAACAGTCAGCTCTGCAATAACTGGGCATCTCATGATTTACTAGTAGAACTTGTTCTTTGCTATTCTGCTGTTCAAACAAATAGTTATTAAAGCAGATCTGTCTGGAAAACGTTCCTTGTAAAATTGGAGATTGCAGAGCAAAAAACACAAAGCAGGCACTGTATAATTATTTTTTATGCAGTGCAGTTTTGCCATTGTTTGGAAATTAGCATTAGTATTTTCAACAAGAAACAGAAAGATCTTACAAGACAAACAAATCTGAGCATGATAAAGTGATTAAACTGTTACAATTGTAGCAGAGAAGGAAGTATACATCTCTGTGATATTTCTTAGTACAGTGGTTTTCAACCTTTATTAACTGCAGATCCCTAAAAGACTCTTGATACCTTAGGTATAATATTTGGAGCCCAAGAGATACGTGGAAAAACACTGCTCAAGTAAGCTCATTTTTGCTGAGTAATCAGATATCTGTCTTTTAAAGAGAACAGCACAAGAAATAGAGAGCAATGTGGTTAAGCAATAATAGTGGTACAAAATTGCTGGAAGTAGCAGGAAATGGCCCTTGTAGCTAACACTGAAAAACAGAACCAGCATCTGAACATTTTACTACCCAATTCTGAAATTAGCCTAAGGAGATGCTACAATATAATTATAATAATAAAATCATAGAACACTATGGCTGGATGAAATCTCAGGAGGTCATCTAGTCCAACCACCTGCTCAAAACAGGGCCAAGCTCAGCTAAATCATTTCAGCCAGAGCTTTGTCAAACATCCAAGGATAGGGATTCCAGCACCTCCCCACGTAACCCATTCCAGTGTTTCACCACCCCCTCAGAGAAGTGTTTTCTTTTCTTTTTTATTTCCTAATATGCAACCTAGACTTCCCCCCATTGCTTCTTGGACTTTCATCTGCCACCACTGAGAATAACTTGGCCTCATCCTCTTTGGAACCCCCTATTCAGATAGCTGAAGGCTGCTATCAAATCTCTTCTCATTCATCTCTTCTGCAGTTCTCTTAGCCTCTCAGCATGTCATGTGCACCAGCCCCCTAAGCATTTTCACTGTCTACTACTGTATTCTCTGCAATTTGTCCACAAAATTGGATGCAGTACTTTAGATGTGACCTCACTGATACCAATAGAAGGAATAATAGTTGTACTAATGCAGGTCCGTATGCTGCTAGCTGAGGGTACACTGTTGACTTTTATGTAGCTTCTCATTCACAATAATCACCAAGTCCTTTTCTAAGGAACTACCACTTAAGCCAGTCAGTCCCCAGCCCTTGGCAGTGCACAGGATTCTTCCATCCTAAGTGGGGAATTCTGCACTTGTTCTTACTAAACATCATCAGATTTCTTTTGGCCCAGTCCTCCAATTTGTCTAGGTCTCTCTGTACTCCACCCCTACACTCCAGCATATCAACCTCTCCCCTCAGCGTCATGTCATCAGCAAATTTGCTGAGGGTGAAATCCATCCTCTCATCTAGATCATAAATGGAGATGCTGCACAAAACCAGCTCCAGGACCAACCACTGTGGCACTGCTTGATACTGGCTAGAAACTAGACATTGAGCCATTGATTACTAGCCATTGATCTGCATTCCCCATATCCACGGACCCTATTATCTGATCATAGAAGGCAATTAGGTTGATCAGGCACGACTTACATTTATGAATCCCTGTTGAATGCTTGTGATCAACTTCTCCAAGTGTTTCAAAACAGATTCCTTGAAGACCTGCTCCATGATTCATCTTTTTCCACCTCATTTCCCAGTATGTTACCTTCCATATTCAGTGAAGGTCCCCACACATTCCCTGGCCTTTCCATTATTGCTAATATATGGATAGAAACTCTCCTTGTTATCCTTCACATCCCTTGCTAGCTGCAAAGCCAACTGTGCTTTGACATTCCTGATGACATCCCTACTTACTCAAGCAACATTTTTATACTCCTTCCTAGTCATCTGTTCCAGATTCCCTTATAAGTCCTCCCTTTTACTGGGACCCCATTTTTTAAATACCCCTCTAAAACTACGCCCCGCCCCACTCATGCATCTGATGAAGTGGGTCTTTGCCCATGAAAGCTTATGCTCCAAAATATCTGTTAGTCTATAAGGAGCCACAAGACTTCTTGCTGTTCTTGAAACTACAGACTAACACAGCTACCTCTCTGATACCTTTTTGTGTTTAAGCTCACTGAAGATTTCTTTAAGTCAAGCTGGTTGCCTGCCATATTTCGTATTCTTTCTGCATGTTGGGATTGTTTGTTCCTGCACCCTCAATAAGGCTTCTGTAAAATATAGCCAGCTCTCCAGGACTCTTTGCTTCCTCAGATTAGCCTCTCAGGTGGTCCTTCCCTGAAGGAAGCAAAGTCTGTTTTGCTGAAGTTCAGGATTTGTATTTTGCTCCTCTACTTCCTTCATTTTGTCAGGATCCTAAACTCAAAACAGATGGTCACTGCTGCCCAGGTTTTCACCTTCTCTGACTTCCCCCTACGAATTCCTTCCTGTTTGTGAGTAGCAGGTCAAGAGGAGTATGACCTCTAGTTGGTTCCTCCATAACTTGCACCAGGAAATTTTTTTCACCAACACACTTTGAAAACATCCTGGATTGTCTGTGCAGTGTTTTATTGCTATCTCAGCAAATATCAGGGTGATTGAAATGCACCATGAGAACTGGGGTCTGTTGTTGGGAAACTTCTGCTGGCTGTCCAAAGAACGCCTCATCTACTTCATCCTCCTTGTCTGGTTATTTATAGGAGATGCCCATCACAAAATCATTCTTGTAGCTCTCACCTGAACACTTGTCCAAAAGATTCTCAATGAGCTTTTCTCCAGTTTCGTACTGCAGATTTAAGCAATCATGTTGCTCTCTCTCTTACAGTGCAAATCCCCCGCCTTTTCTTCCACATGTCCTTCCTGAACAGGTTATACCCCTCCACAACAATTCTCGAGTCATGTGAGTTACCACAACAAGACTCTGCTATCTCAACCACACTGTAATTCCTTGACTATGCCAAGACTTCAAGTTCTTTCTGTTTGTTTCCCAGGCTTCTTGCTTTCATGTACAGGCACCTAGCCAATTGCCATCTCAGCATGCGTCAGACTTCCCGTTACGCTCTCCTCCTTGTATAATCTCCCACTATCAACATCCACTAAAGACTCTAGTTTAAACTACTCCCCCACATCCAGGATTAGCAAAGTTACCAGTTAAAATGTTCCTCCCTCTCTTCATTAGATGGATCCCATCATTTCCTAGCAATCCTTGTTCCTGTAACAACATCCCTTGGTCAAAGAATCCAAAGACCTCTCTCCAACTCCTCTGATGCAACCACAATTTGACAGCCCCTACCTGGGCCAAAATGGAGACTAGCTTGTACTTCATTGTTTCTGACTTCTGTGAGAAAGACAAATGTGGCACATCCTTTGCATGTTACACTATCCATATTGTCTTCTTTCTAGGAGCCTCTTCAGGTCTTGTATTTCTGCTCACAGAAGCCTGAAAGGCACAAAAACTCTCTGGGAATGCCCCTCATGCCAAATCCCTCTGTTTGTCACTCATTTGATTCACAACTAGCTGCTTTATTATAAGGCTGTTGGCTCAAAGCAATTGGTGTGGCTCAAATTGAAAGAACCCCAAGCATTGTTACAGGCTGTGGACTGACTGGCTAAGTAGCAGTGCAACAGGAGAAGACCTGGGGATTACAGTTGATGAGAGGCTACATATCAGTCAATAGCATGCCCTTGTAGCCAAAAAGACTAACAGCACATTGCGGTGCATTAGGAGACCCATTTCCAGCAGATACAGAGAAGTTATTATTCCCCCCATTTGGCACTGGTGAGGCCACATCTGTAGTATTGCATTAAGTTCTGGAGCCCCCCCAGTATAGAAAGGATTTCGATGCATTGGAGCAGGTTCAGCAGAGGGCTTTGAAAGTGATGAAGGGGCTTGAGCACATGACCTATAAGGAGAGGCTGAGAGATTTCAGATTATTTAGTTCGCATAAGAGAAGAGTGAGGGGCAATTTGATAGCAGCCTTCAACTTCCTTAAGTGGGGCTGTAAAGTAGATGGAGAGAGGCTGTTCTCAGTGGTGAGGAATGGCAGAAGTAGGTGCAATGGTCTGAAGTTACGGGGGAACAGGTGTAGGTTGGATATTAGGAAAAACTATTTCACCAGGAGGGTGGTGAAGCACTGGAATGCATTACCTACAGAGATGTTGGAATCTCCACCCATAGAGCTGTACCGCTCTAAACCTGCTGGAAGGCCCCGCATTGACGCCAGAAAGACGGCAAACTCGGAGAAAGCTGAAAAGTTCAGAGAGACCCTCCAGGAAAATCTGCGCAGCGGCCCTGGGGGCGTCGATGCGACATCCAAATGGCGACATCTGAGGGATACAGTTTACAACATGGCCTTGTCGGTGTTTGGAAGAAGAGCTAGAAACACGAACAACTGGTTTGAAGCTAACTCTGATGAGATGATGCCAGTCATTGAAAAGAAGTGCGCTGCACTCCTAGGCTACGTCTACACGTGCACCCAACTTCGAAATAGCTTATTTCAATGTTGCGACATCGAAATAGGCTATTTCGATGAATAACGTCTACACGTCCTCCAGGGCTGGCAACGTCGATGTTCAACTTCGACGTTGCTCAGACCAACATCGAAATAGGCACAGCGAGGGAACGTCTACACGCCAAAGTAGCACACATCGAAATAAGGGAGCCATGCACAGCTGCAGACAGGGTCACGGGGCGGACTCAACAGCAAGTCGCTCCCTTAAAGGGCCCCTCCCAGACACACTTTCATTAAACAGTGCAAGATACACAGAGCCAACAACGAGTTGCAGACCCTGTATATGCAGCACGGACCCCCAGCTGCAGCAGCAGCAGCAGCCAGAAGCCCTGGGCTAAGGGCTGCTGCCCACGGTGACCACAGAGCCCCGCAAGGGCTGGAGAGAGAGTATCTCTCAACCCCCCAGCTGATGGCCGCCATGGAGGACCCAGCAATTTCGACGTTGCGGGACGCGGATCGTCTACACGTCCCTACTTCGATGTTGAACGTCGAAGTAGGGCGCTATTCCCATCCCCTCATGGGGTTAGCGACTTCGACGTCTCGCCGCCTAACGTCGATTTCAACTTCGAAATAGCGCCCAACACGTGTAGACGTGACGGGCGCTATTTCGAAGTTACTGCCGCTACTTCGAAGTAGCGTGCACGTGTAGACGCAGCTCTAGAGTACAAACGCTCACCGAGCCAGAGTACCCAGCAAGTGCTTAGAGAGGCCAGAAGAACAGTACAGAAGACAGCCAGGCGCTGTGCCAACAACCACTGGCTCCAGCTATGCAGCAGCATCCAGACCTGTGCCGACTTTGGTAATCTCAGAGGAATGTACGAGGGTATGAAGAAGGCATTAGGACCCACCCAGAACAAGACGGCACCTCTGAAATCCAAATCTGGTGAAGTCATTGCTGACAAAGCCAAACAGATGGAGCGCTGGGTTGAGCACTACTCTGAGCTGTACTCACGCGAGAACGTTGTGGTTGACGCAGCCCTCGATGCCATCGAGCTCCTACCAGTAATGGACGAACTGGATCAAGAACTGACTGTGGATGAACTGAAGACAGCCATCGACAGCATTGCAGCAGGAGAGGCCCCTGGTCAGGATGGTATACCACCAGAGGTAATCAAATGTGCCACGGACACTCTCCTGGAACCCCTGCATGAGCTACTGTGCCTGTGCTGGAAAGAGGGTGAGGTTCCACAGGATATGCGTGATGCTAACATTGTAACGTTGTATAAGAACAAAGGAGACAGAAGCGACTGCAACAACTACCGTGGAATCTCCCTCCTAAGCGTCACAGGTAAACTGTTTGCTTGCGTCATCCTTGGCAGACTCCAGAAGATTGCTGAGAGGGTGTACCCCAAATCGCAGTGTGGATTCCGCGCAGAGAGGTCTACCGTTGACATGGTCTTCTCTCTAAGGCAGCTGCAGGAGAAGTGCAGGGAGCAGAGAAAGCCACTCTACATAGCCTTCATCGACTTGACCAAGGCTTTTGACTTGGTCAGCAGGGATGGTCTGTTCAAACTGCTCCACAAGATAGGCTGTCCTCCACGGTTACTGAAGATGATCCAGTCGTTTCACGAAAACATGAGAGGAACCATCCAATATGACGGTGCATTATCAGATGCTTTCAGAATCAGGAGGGGCGTCAAACAAGGATGCGTGCTTGCTCCGACATTGTTTGGGATCTTCTTCGCACTCCTCCTGAAGCATGCCTTTGGATCTTCAACAGAGGGCATCTTGCTGCACACAAGATCTGATGGGAAACTGTTTAACCTTGCAAGGCTGAAAGCTAAGACTAAGGTGTGAGAAGTCCTCATCAGAGACATGCTGTTCGCAGACGATGCTGCTGTAGTGTCTCACACAGAAGAGCAGCTTCAAAAACTGCTGGATCGGTTCTCCAAACTGTGCAAGGACTTTGGGCTTACCATCAGCCTAAAGAAGACGAACGTACTCGGTCAGGATGTTGCTGAATCTCCATCAATCAGCATTGACAACTATACGTTAGAGGTTGTCCACGAGTTCGTTTACCTCGGGTCCACCATCACTGACACCCTGTCGTTGGACACTGAGCTAAATAGGAGGATCGGAAAAGCGGCCACAACTCTGTCCAGACTCAGCAAGAGAGTGTGGAATAACAACAAGCTGTACACTCACACCAAAATGCAAGTCTACAGAGCCTGCATCCTCAGCACCCTCCTTTATGGCAGCGAGACTTGGACCCTGTATGCCCGCCAGGAAAAGAGGCTGAACGTCTTCCACTTGCTCTGTCTCAGGCACATCCTTAGAATATCATGGAAGGATGGAGTGACCAACACCGCCATCCTCGAGCAAGCTGGAATCCCAACCATGCACACCCTCCTCAGGCAGCGTCGACACCGCTGGCTTGGCCACGTCCACAGGATGAACGATGGAAGAATTCCAAAAGACATCCTGTATGGTGAGCTAGCCTCTGGCAAAAGATCTCCTGGACGCCCCCAGTTGCGTTACAAAGATGTCTGCAAGAGAGACCTCAGAGAGGTAGACATCGAGCTGGACAACTGGGAAGAACTAGCAGACGACCGCAGAAGATGGAGGCAGGGGTTACACAAGGGCCTTCAGCAGGGCGAGTTGAAGATCAGACAGCTAGCAGAGGAGAAGCGAGCGCACAGAAAGCACAATAAGGACTTGCCAGACACCCACTACATCTGCAAGAGATGCAGCAAGGACTGTCACTCTCGTGTGGGTCTTTATAGTCACAATAGACGCTGTAAATGAAGTCCTCAATTGAAACTTCAAAGGGCGCGATCCATAGTCTATGCAGACTGAAGGATGCCTACTACTACTACTACTACTAGAGGTGTTTTTAAGTCCCGGCTTGACAAAGTACTGGTCGGGATGATTTAGTTAGGGTCCTGCTTTAGGCAGGGGGCTGGACAAATGACCTCCTAAGGCCCATAGGATTCTATACATTTTTCGTAGTATCCTTTTTGAGGATTGTTGCTTCCTTGATATACTCTAACTTTACATTTATGCAACCCCATTGGACTTTTAAGGCCTGATCCAGAGCATATGGAAGCAAACTTCAGTGTACCTTTCTCCCCTTCTGCCCTTCCCCCACTCTGAGCCCCAAATAAATACAGTTGTATGTCTGTTTGTGAGAAAAGATACCTATGAAAAGAAAAAGTGCTTGGGAAAAATATGGAGTTTCTGATGAAGCAGCGCCAGGCAGTTGAAGAAAAAAAGGATAAAAGACTTAATAGGGACTCACAAGGCTCTCACTGAAAATTAAAAGAGACCGTCAATTACGCAGTTTGTGGGTAGGGGAGTGAGTTCTTAGTAATTCTCAGTATATAATACTCTAGTCACCAGAATCCTGGGGGGAAACAAACACCTTTCTTTACTGTTTACTAAAATAATTACAAGGTATAAGTTTAGTGGATTTCTTCTTAAGTTGTGGCATGGTATAAGACTGACTGTAGAAGAGGCAGAGGATTATTACAGTTTCTTACTGGCTGATTTATGTGTTGTTATAACTTCTTCATTTAAAGCGCTAATCCTGAAGGATGAGCCATGCAGACTTAAAAAGATGCCTTCACAAGATTTAGGCACAGAGTTGACATTAATAAAAATTTCTGCCACTTGATGTAAATATTTTTCAAATATATATTCTTGTTACTACAAATTTTCAGCAGTTATCTGTGTACTCAAGTTAGTCAAAATAAATGTTATATCGATAGATGGAGAATGTGTTTTCAACCAAATATCAATGTTCACAAAAATTCCATTTTTGTCAAAGAATAAGCTAGAAACTGGAGTGTTTATTACTGGCAAATATTTGAAACATTTGGTGTTCAGCAGCTGCACAAGTCAGTTATTGGGCTTTCAAGTGAGAAGTTAACACAAATGGGTGAAAATAAGTGGGGAAATAGATTCTTGATCCTCTCTAATTTCCTGTTCTGTGCTTTCTCACGGATTCCGCTCTCCCGTTCTCTCTCAGTAATTTATTGGTCACTGGGTACATTGTGTTCTTTTCTTTTGTTTGTTTTCTTCTTTGTTTATAGCAGCATCAAATATATTAGCCCAAAATAGGAAATGTGTTTTATCAATTAACTTCACATAGTGGATGTGTATAAGCATAGGCTTAACATTAAAACCTCACATTTCTGCTTGGGGATGCAGAGTTTCAGAATAGAACATTTATTTTAACCTTCAACAGTAACAAAAAAAGATCACTATGAACAAAAACGGTATTTCTTGGGTGCCTAGTTCTCACTACTGCCAGCTTTTGGTGCTGTTTTGTGCTCCAGATGAATGTCGCCAAACATCTACCACAATTCATATGTTCATTAACTGTCACTGAGCCCAAAAAATGCACCATAATTTTCTGTTTGCTAATCTTCCTGTACAAAAAACAAAAAAAAAAAATCAAAAAAACATCGACTATCCTGTATACATGCAGTTTTCACTGGAACACTAAAATCAATAAAGCAAACATGATGAATGGCATTTTTGGGCAGTTAAATGATTAACCTGGTCTAATGTCAGTCTCTTTGGCAATCTAATCTCTCATATCTGCCCACATCCAAACACGTGTTTGGCATGTTGAGGTACATGTTGGGAGGAGAAAGGTTAGCAAGAAGAGAGAAGGTGAGGTGTCCAACAGGTACAATATGTTCATCACATCTCTGCAATTCACCATATGACTGTCATTGCTACTGACAAGCTACATGAAAGCAATAAGTGTTTTACTGATGTAGCTGGTTGAATTTTTTTGTTGAAAATAATTTCTGATAAAATTTGTTTTTTTTTTGCTGAATGTTTTGCAAGTTTCCATTATTTGACCAACTCTTGTTGTAACACTTTTCCCTTCATATCTCTCTCCTCTGTCTTACGTTATTTATGGTAATCCTTTGCTGTATTATTTAGATTGTAAATCATTCAGATTCCCCTGAATGACTTGTCTTCAAAGGACTGTGCATTCACAGGAATGGTAAAATAATTTATTAATGACAGCACAAGTACAATGTCTGAAAATTCCAATATAAATGGTCCTTGCTGTTATTAGCTTTTTCCACCCACACATTAGCAACAGCCTGGTTGAAATCTGATTTCCTCTTAAGAATGTTTTACTCCCTAGCAGTTATTGATTCCTATTTCAAGGATGCTTTCAAATTAGTTGAACTCTGAGATAAAAACTAAGCTAGTCTTTTCGTATGCCACTGAGCTTTTAAGTATCTTTGCCTAGATAGCTTAACAGTTCTGCAGGAAGATGTTTTCCCAACTACAAAATCACTTTTGGCAGGAATATTACATATATTAGATGGGCATCTGGGACATTCTGCTTTTTATTTTCCACAAGATATTTATTTACTCCTTTTCTGTGTGCAAGGTATGTTAGAATGACATGACGCATGCAATGTGGTTGCAAAAGGGCAATAGTTCTGTTTGTTCTGCTTCTAGTTGTTGGAATATGACAATTGGTGGGCTCAGTATTTAGGGCCCATGTTTAAAACATTTGCCCCAATTCCTTTGCTATGATGGAGTTCACAGCGTAACTCAGAAAAAGCCTTTGTGTGAAAATGGCTTTACCTCACTTTAGCATTCTCCTTCTGGATCATCTGCATGCAAAGTACGTCCTGGGCTATCAATTACAACATCCTTCAGGCTAATTTACAGGATAATCTAATTTACAGGATAGCTGGGGTACAAGGAAGCATTGTTCAAGATCTCTTTTCCCTGACCAATCCTCCAGTGCTGGGTCCTAAGGGAATATACTGCAGGAGTTACTATACAGCTGTACACGTTGTGGAATCCAGCACATTGGGTTGATCCTCCCATAAAGCAGAGTGTAATTTGAGTCTAGATTGGTGAAGCCTTACCCAAACCAGTTTTCCCTTCTTCTTTTTTCCATATCCTTCCCTCCACCCACCCCCCAGCATGTACACATTCACTAAAGTCTTGAGGCAGAAAGAACTTGTTCCTGTCTGCTGTAGTCTGGTAAATTACATTCTTATTTGTTAAGACATCAACTCCTTTATGCATTATATTCTTTCTTTTGTGTCTTTACAAAGTTATCCAATATATCTTTAAAAACATAGGTTTCATCTAATTACCAAAGTGAGTACTTTTGAAAAGAGTGACAAAGTTTTGGCACAAAAAATAAGCACAAACAGGTTACAGGAAAGAGAGAAAATTTCCAGTAAATTATAACATTGAACTTTCCAAAGTTCAAAGGGTATGCAAACATGAGTGACCTTTCCTAATCTTTAGAGATTACAGCTGTCATTGTTTTTGAACCTTTCCTGTTTGGTTGAAATCATAGATATTTAAGCTGTATTTTATTCTGTTCTTCGTGCATCTGCATTCTCTCTTTTTTATACATTTCTTTTATTAAACCTTTTGTCTTTGTTTTCTATTTAAAAGCTCAGCTGTTAAACTGGTTTCATGCTGTTGATGATCAGGATCCTGGACTGTAAACCAGTTTAAAATTCTATAATGAGCATCCAAAGACTGCTCTGTTGGACATCTTTCTGCTGCCACGATGGATTTCTCCTTCAAATAGATTGTCCATCAGGCTCTCTCTGAAATCTGCTTACAAAGGTCCAAAACCAAAACCAACAGTACAAACAAACCATTTGCTGCTGTCTTTAGATTTAACCTTTCTTGCTTCTGAAGTTTCCCTGATCTGCTCTCCACTGAACACCTCCAACGGCTCTGTCCCTAGGAGTCCCAAGCCTGCTCTTTTATCAGGGCTCATTATCAGAGTTTGCTGTATCCTAGTAGGTGCTTCTTATCTCCTCTGGATTCTTGAGAGACTTCTCTACTCAGGTGAGGGTGCAAGGGCCAACTTTCCCCTGGACTGCCTCCTTGATTCTTCCAGTTATTCTACTTGCTAGAGCAAAACAGAGGAAGATCAAAGTGCCTTCCCTCTCTTCTTGGCCACGTCTACACTAGCCCCAAACTTCAAAATGGCCATGCAAATGGCCATTTCGAAGTTTACTAATGAAGCACTGAAATACATATTCAGCACTTCATTAGCATGTGGGCGGCTGTGGCACTTTGAAATTGACGCGCCTCGCCGCCGCGCGGCTCGTCCTGAGGGGGCTCCTTTTCGAAAGGACCCCTCCGACTTCGAAGTCCCCTTATTCCCATGAGCAGATAGGAATAAGGGGACATCAAAGTTGGCAGGGTCCTTTCAAAAAGGAGCCCCGTCGGGACGAGCCATGCGGCGGTGAGCTGTGTCAATTTCGAAGCGCCGCGGCTGCCCACATGCTAATGAAGCGCTGAATATGTATTTCAGCACTTCATTAGTAAACTTCGAAATGGCCATTTCAAAGTTTGGGGCTAGTGTAGACACGGCCAATAGGTCTGAAAGACAACACATCAACAACATTCATTCCAACCTAGAAGCTCTAGTATACCTCTGCATGTTAAGGTTTGGACCCGTAGGTTTGTATGGTTGTGTCTACACTAGCCCCCTTCTTTGAAGTGGGCGTGGTAATCAGCCTGACTGAGGAATACTAATGAAGTGTTGCGATAAATATGGGCTAATTCTCCCCGCAGCAACTTCAAAGTTGTAAATTTCAAAGTGCCGGCATGCCATGTAGCTGCAGGGAGTAAGGACTCTTGGAAGCTGTGCAGGTACTTTGAAGTGCTCACAGCTACACGGCATGCCAGCACTTTGAAGTTTGCAACTTTGAAGTTGCCGTGGGGAGAATTAGCCTAATGACATGCTGTATATTCATTGCAGCACTTCATTAGTATTCTCCGATCAGGCTGATTACCATGCTCCCTTCAAAGAAGGAGGCTAGTGTAGACACAGCCTATAAGAGCTAATCAGATAGCCCTGCTGCTGCTTCACTTTTTAAAGCCAGGGTAAGCCCCACCCTCAGGCTTAAAAATGCATAAGGCTCTCAGCAATTCGTGAACTTGATTCAGTTACAACCTAGCCAATACTAAAATGAAAGATCTTGAAATCATTGTGCTTTGGATGCCAAGACATATGCAAAATAAAGGGCCGATGATATTAACATTATAAGAGCCCCCGTTGGCATGAATGAGATTCGGACTAAAAAGATAAGCTAACCCAAACAGACTGAAAATAATCTATGATTAAAACTTATAATTCATTTAAGAGAGGGAAGTTGACTATCAGTCTTCACTGGAATGACATTTCCATAGAACCCAGTATTAACTTTTCAGGATATATGACAAAGACAAAAGAACTGCTTCAGATATTATTTTCTGTAAGTAAAACTAAAAATGGACAAGCTATTGAGTGTGGAGGAAAGCTCTGAACTACCGCCTCAGTGAAACAATCTGGAACAAAGTGTTTAGGAATACTAATTCCTCCAGTGACTGAAGGCTGAAACTAATCCAAAAAAAATTCTTCAGAATATTTTGGGATGTGTGAAAACTACAAATGCTAGAACAGTGATGAAAAAAACTGGGGATCTCACCCATATGTTGTGGAAATGCTGATGCCCACAAGCAAATCATTTATTTCTGCAGAGCAGAAGAATGGCTAGCACTGTTATAAACACAAGACCTGACTGATGATTGAAGAGTTTTCACCTGGGAGTTTTTAATGGCCACATGTCAGAAAATCATCTTTAATATACAGTGGAATTATGTTTGAAAAATATGGAATTATTTAGGAATTACCTTTAAAATAGAAACACTTCCACAGTTTCCTAGGGGGACAGAACTGCTAATACAGTACTGTGTGCAAATTGAGAGATTCCATGTACAGCAGGTTTAGTTAAAGAGATGCACTGTTGTGAATAATTTTTGGGGGTTCACAGATAAGCCCTGTCTTTGAAATCGGTTGCCTCATTGTAAGACTCGGTGATCTTTCAAACCAGTGGAGAATTTTATATGCACCCAAATCTATATGAAACAAAATTGAAAAGATCTTAAGTACAAGGTTTTGCCCTTCTTATTTACAGTTTAATGGAACCCTACTCCTCAAACTGCTCTGTTGAGTTGGACTACTCTGAGTAAAGTACTATTCAGCATGAGTCAGGGTAACAGAATCTGGCTATAAATGTTGTATCTGTGTATGAGTTTATTACATCTATGCTCCCATTTATTTGTTCTTAGACTACAACAGCAAGAGAATATTGAATCAACTTGAAAGACAACACATTTTAAAACTGTCACAGGAAAGCCTTGCCATGGATTCGAGGTTTCCAGTTTTACCTACTCACAGTTCTCTGTGCTGCACTTCTTGGTGCACGCTACGCTGTCCTGCACCGTCCCAAGCACATGATTTAGCATCTTCACGCTCTCTCAGAGCACCCTCACAGCCACATTAAGGCTGCTAAAGGAATATCCAGCCTAATTATGGCACCGGAAAGAAAAGCAGGTGATTCGGACAGTGGTCAACAAGCTAAGTAGGGAAAAGAGGTAATGACATTAAGCCAGAAAATTGAATTACTTACTGGATAAGATGGCAAGTAGTCACACTGCAGCCTCAGTAGCTAGACTCTATGGTTTTAACAAGCTGATTGGGCATTATATTAAAAGAAGAGCAACACGTAAAGGGCAGTGATATTGCAAGTGCTCCAACTTGTGCAAAGCTGTCATGTGTGAGTCATGATCCCATAATTGAAAAAATGGAAGACTCGGTAATCATTTAGATTAAGGAGGTGACACAGAGATGAGCACCTGTAAGTGGTGCTCTAACTCGAGAAAAGGCTTTGAGCTTGCGGGAGCATTTTGCATGAGCATCAGGTGATGAGGGGGGAAGTCAAAGCAATGCAGCGTCACAGATTTAAAAAGAGGCACCATTTACACAAGGTGAAGTTGACAGGGGAAGCAGCATCAGCAGACTATACTGCAGCACAGGATTTTCCCTCACAACTTCTAAAATCATTGAGAAAAAAAGGGTTATGTGCCCCAACAAGTTCTCAGTGCCAGTGAAACCTGTGTGTTCTGGAAATGAAAGTCCACAAGAATGTGCCTTTCCAAGGAGGAAAGGACAGCAGCAGGCTGCGAGCCAGCAAAAGACCATCTGACCCTTCTCTGTGCTAACGCCTCTGGAGACTGCATGGTGCTGCACTGTGCATTGAATCACAGGGCATTAAAGGGAAAGAATAAGAAAAGTTTGCCAGTGTTTTGGTGGTCAAAGAAAACTGCTTGGATCACAGCTGATATATTTTTGGATTGGTTCCACACTTGTTTTTTCTGTGAGGTATTAATATACCTCTGGTCCAAAGGGCTCATCTTGGACAATGTCTCAGGCCACCCCCTGGCACTCTGCAATTTGCCCATCCTGAAATGCAACTGGTTTTCCTGCCGCCTAACGTGACTTCCTTCATCCAGCCTCTTGACCAGAATGTGACTGCTACTTTTAAAGCCTAGTACACCGTGTGCACCTTTCCTCAGACTCATAATGCTGTGGAAGATGATACACTGGAAGGGCTACAACATTGCTCACTGCATCACTAACATCAAGCAATCAACTGATGAAATGAAATCATCAACCATCAATGCTTGTTGAAGAAAGTTGTAGAAGGAAGCTCTGAGAGATATGCCTTATGTCCCACTTGTCCATGAAGAGAGATTACAAGGATTGTTAGAATGGCCCATGAGGTAGGAGGGGAGCGATGTGAGGCTATGGAAGAATCCAAGGTTGAAAAGCTGATTGAGTCCCAGTTTGAGGAATTGACTGATGAGGACCTAGCAGCACTCATGACAAATATTAGTGATGATGAAGAGGAAAGGGAAGATGAGACAGAAAAACCCCATTTAAATTTGGAAACACTGGCTAATCTCTTCAGATGCAGCAAATGGCCCACTGACAAAGCCTTTGAATACACTCTGTCAGTGGAGCAAGGCCTGAAGGGTAAAAAGGACATGGCAGCACTGCACTTCAATAAGGAAATTTTAAAAGGACTTGAAGATCAAGACTAAACAGCTTCCCATATATTGTTCTTGTGTGAACCCACGCCTGCTAACCCTCCTCTTTCAGAGGATCACATTTCCTATGCAGTGAGTTCAAAGAACTGTTTTGGGTGATTAAGGTTGAAGTTGATTGCATTATCTTTGTGTTCCAATTTAGCTGGCAATTTACTGCTTTTAAGTTAAACTTGTTTGTGGACTGTTTAAAGAGCAGGCAATAAAACATTTTTTGCAGACAATGTGTCTTTAAATGGCAAGGCCTTCCTGTACTTTTAAAACATGACATGTAGTTAGTTTGCAGAACTCATTGCTACTGCACAATTTAATCTATAAGTTTAGTACTAGGACTCAAGACAGGATTAGCTGATATACCTGCCAAAACACCAGCATTTTAACTCCATCCTTGAGGAAGGAGGGTGGATCCAGAGGGCAGGAAGAAGTGAAATGGAATGGGGGAAAAGGACGGGTTTGGGAAATTGGGAAGCAACAAGCGTGGAGGGACAAAAGGGAATGCAGTCAGCAGGGAAGAGAAAAGGAGAATGGAGAAAAAGGAAGAGTCAAAGACAAGGAAGGAGATAAGTGTGAAAAACACTGTTTTAAGTATTGAACAGAAAACTTAAAAATATATTTGAACAGAGTGATGACACTGTGGGGAGACGTTAGAGATCTCATCGGTAGCACTGTACAAGAGTGGGGAAGAGGATGCAAATCTAAATGGAAGTGTCAGGGATCTGGCATATGTAACTGGGAGGACCTGCATCTGTTTGGCTGAGGGGTGAACTGAGCCCCAGCCAAGATTCAACAGTTACCATCAAGGAATTTCATGTAGAGGTACAATTATCATTGAAAACCAAAGTATGCCAGTTTTCCACCAAGCAGGCAGTGAACAGCTTCCAAATTGGCCAAGCTGACATCCCATGTTTCTGAGTCAATTTCTTCTGAAAATAGACCATGTCTTTTCCCCTATATCATCAAATTAGCATGAGCTGTTGTTAAGATAATACCACAAGATGACCTTATATGTGCCTATGAACTAATCACCCTGCCCCCGTAATCTAGTATTCAGTATTTCCACGAGTTTATATTAGTAGCTCTTGCTACCAAAAGTGGTATAATCCAAGATCAGGAATGGCAGATATAATGAAAATATTATATATAGTTTCTTTGCCGCACAAGTAAATAATTTCTGGAAAAACAAAAAGATGATTTTAAAACAAAACATATGAAGATTATAATAGTGAAGTTATATGCCATTTATGTTGGTCTGATATTGTAAGGAAAATTATAATTGCATCCTGTTATCTGTAATATATCTTACTTTCTGTTGCCAGCCACTAATCAAAACACCACTGGCACTGTCATTTCATCCTTATTATGAGATGACAGTTAGAACTTTGTTATGAATAAATGACATTTAAATGCTGTTTTAAAGACACTGTTGCTTTGAACCTGAACAATTTCTCTCTTTGCTAAGTAATCATGCATTTGCAGAAAATAATTCTCCTTGCTAATATGAGAGCCATAGAACTTTGGATTTATTGCAGGTACTGGTTTTATTTTTCATTTCTTTATTCATTCTTTTTTACTTAGTATTTGCGGAATTCAGCATCTGGAACGAGCAGGAAACAAGTTGACTCTCTTTGACTCCCTTTATTTCTGCATAGTGACATTTTCCACTGTGGGCTTTGGGGATGTTACGCCCAAGATCTGGCCTTCAAAACTGCTGGTTGTCATTATGATCTGTGTTGCCCTTGTGGTGTTACCTATACAGGTAAACTCTGATTGTTTCTTATTTTGAAAAGTTGGAGAAACTTTTGGGAAAAGAATGTATTAGCTTAAAATATATATTACAGCTGTCCTAAATTTATATAATGTCAAAAAAGTAAACCATCTTGTATGTTCCCCAAGAGCAACGGGGGCAGAACTTGATGTTTCTGCTAATGATATATTTAAGTGCTGCCACTATTTAAGGTGCAGGTAAAACAGTCAGAGATAATATGAAGACATAATTTTATCAAGTGTTGGCATTTTAAGATTTTTTAAAAGTCTCTGGGGAGAAACTGCAGAATTATCCAGTTCATAGAAGCAATATGTTGGTGTTTTTCTTACAGTCCCAACTCCTAAAGTTATGAGAATTGCACATGAACCTGAAAGGCGGGACGGGGGAAAAAAGTAAGAAAGAAAGAAAGAATCCTACAGTACAAAAGATATCATGATTTAACTCAACTTTATGATTTTTGAATCCACGACATAGGCCATAGTGATGTATTACTGTGCCGTCTCATTAGCCCTCTCATCTGCCTAGTTGTAAATCAATGATCTTGAAAAGAAATAAAGACATAGGGTAGAGAGTCTAAGTGTCTAGAATAAGTGGGTGGACTAAAACATAAAATATAATTAACTCATACTAGTAAAGATACTTGTATTTTCCAGCTGATTAAATGTATTTCATTCAAGTTTGACAATATATTGCAGTTTGAACAGCTGGCTTATTTGTGGATGGAGAGACAGAAGTCTGGTGGTAACTACAGTCGACACAGAGCTCAGACTGAAAAGCATGTGGTGCTGTGTGTCAGCTCCCTGAAGATCGACTTGCTTATGGATTTCTTAAATGAGTTTTATGCTCATCCCAGACTGCAGGTATATTTACATGATCAAAAAGTAAGATAATAAAAAAAAATCAATTAGATGTTAGTCCTCTGCATACAGTCTTCAGAAATGGTCTGTAAGTGGTGCATCTAAATTAAAGAATGACTGACTGCCTAAAGGAAGTATAATTGTAAAAGGTAGCCCAGATCAAGTACTAGGTACATTCATTTTAAATAGATCTAAACTGGATTAAATTGATAGAAATATGTTTGCGTCACACACAGTCTAACTACTTTGAGTTAAACAAATTATCGTACAGCCAGCTAATTTCATGAAAACTATTTTTAATTAACCCAATGTTATATTTTAAAAACAAAGACCAGAAAGATGCTTTTTTTCATGCTTTTCTGCTATTCTGGGGCATCACCCATTGACACCACTGAAAGATTTTAAACTTACGAGTTGTGACTGCTGCAATTTAGACTGGCCATAATGCAGGGTGCATACCTAAAAGTCAACATTACTCACAAGAGAGGATTTTCTCAACATATTCATTGAGGCCTGGTCTACACTAGGGGATAAAATCGAATTTAGGGGACTTACGTTGATTTTATAAGGTATCAGTCTTCCCTAAAGAGCTGAATAGATTGCGTTTAAGAGGTTGTCAAGTTGGAATTTTGTAAACTTCCTTTCATGAGGTGTAATGCCAAAATCAAATTTGCAATGTAGACCTTATGCTAGTGCAAATGGCAGCATTAGTAACGTTGATTTAATTAGCCTCCGAAAGTATCCCACAGTGCCCTCAATGTGTCCTAAATGGTCATTGCTTTCAACTTCACTGCTCTCCAGAGCTGTGTCTACACGTGCACGCTACTTCAAAGTAGGGGCACTAACTTTGAAATAGCGCCCGTCGCGGCTACACGCGTCGGGCGCTATTTCGAAGTTAACTTCGACGTTAGGCGGCGAGACGTCGAAGTCGCTAACCCCATGAGGGGATCGGAATAGCGCCCTACTTCGACGTTCAACGTCGAAGTAGGGACCGTGTAGACGATCCGCGTCCCGCAACGTCGAAATTGCCAGGTCCTCCATGGCGGCCATCAGCTGTGGGGTTGAGAGATGCTCTCTCTCCAGCCCCTGCGGGGCTCTATGGTCACCGTGGGCAGCAGCCCTTAGCCCAGGCTTCTGGCTGCTGCTGCGGCAGCTGGGGATCCATGCTGCAGGCACAGGGTCTGCAACCAGTTGTCGGCTCTGTGTATCTTGTGTTGTTTAGTGCAACTGTGTCTGGGAGGGGCCCTTTAAGGGAGCGGCTTGCTGTTGAGTCCGCCCTGTGATCCTGTCTGCAGCTGTGCCTGGCACCCTTATTTCGATGTGTGCTACTTTGGCGTGTAGACGTACCCTCGCAGCGCCTATTTCGATGTGGTGCCGCGCAACGTCGAAGTTGAACATCGACGTTGCCAGCCCTGGAGGACGTGTAGACGTTGCTACATCGAAATAAGCTATTTCGATGTTGGCTTCACGTGTAGACGTAGCCCAGGTGAGCAAGAAGTAGGTGACAGGAAAGAGGAAGGTTGAATTCATTTTCTTTCCTCTGTGGCCCGCGTAGCAAGCAGACTTCAGAAGCACAGCTACTAGCCCTCAGTTCATGGTGTCACAAAAGAGGCCCAGCATGGGCCTATTAGGAGATGCAGGACCTCATTGTTGTCTGGGGTGATTAATCTGTCCTCATGCAGCTTAAAAACAGCAAAAGAAATATGGACATTTATGCCATGATTTCCCAGAGCATACTGCAGAAAGGATACATGAGGGAAACTCAGCAGTGCCACGTTAAAATCAAGTAGCTCAGGCAGGTGTACCAAAAGACCAAAGAAGCCAGTGGTTGGTCTGAGTCATCTCCCCAATCATGCTGCTTTTCTGAGTAGCTGCATCTTATTCTGGGAGAGACCCAACCACTTCGCCCAAAGAATGCCTGGACTTCTCAATAGTGCTCTGCAGACCTCTGGCAGCAGCAGCAAGGAGCATGAAGTGGGGGTCTGAGGTGGTGGATGACAGTGATCTTCAGTTCAGTGCAGAAGCTGATCCTACAAGCCAGGAGCTTTGTTTCAGAGGCAGACTGGGATGCTGCAAAGGGCACTTCTGGTGAGCTTGCTTTTTTTTCTACTGATAACAGTATGGTGCAAGTGTGGTGGAGTGGATCTATGCCCATTTCCCCCAAAACAGCTTGTTCATATTTCTGGGGCTGGAGTGGTCATCCTGATTGGACAGTCGTAGACAGGCACTTTTTGATTCTCCACATGAGATTTTTAGGAAGATCTGACTTATTCCTGCTTCCATGATAAGACACCTTGCCACACCAAGCCACCAGTAAGTAACCTGGAATCATGGCACCGGAGAGCATTTTTATATATTTTCCTGTTAACGCAAGCATTCTTTCCTTGTCTTTTTCTCTTATTCTGAGGAGGCTGATGCCTCCGTTGGCAACCTGGGAGTCACGGAAAATTTCATGAGTCACTGCAGTGACTTATAATGACTTTTAAACTCCTGCAGCCTGCTTTTAAATCATGGTGCTGGTTAAAGAATCCCATGCGGCAAGTCCCCCCGCCCAACTCCTGCCTGGGCTGGTGGGCAGTCAGATCCCACCCTGGCTCATACGTACACCTGCAGTGACTTTTAATGCTTTTTTCCCTGTGACCCATCACAGAACGAAACTCCTGCAGCCTGACTATGACTTTTAAATCATGGCTCTGCTTAAAGCGGTGGTGCACAAAAAATTGAACAGCTTACCACAGCTCCCTGCTGCCCCAAGCCAGGTGCTGCCCCCCACCCTGCCAGGCACCACCACCTCTCAAGTCATGCACCCCCCCCCCTCCAGAATACTCACTGGAGCTGCCCTGGGCTGAAGCTGCCCCGGCTGAAGCTTCCCCCAGCTGAAGCCTGCACAGTGGCTGGAGATGCCATTGTGCGTGCTGCCTCAAGCTGAAGCCCACACTGTGACTGGAGGTGTCACCTTGCAAGCTGCCCTGGGCTGAAGTTGCGTCGCAATTGGAGCCCGCCAGGGCCAGAAGATCTGCCTCAGCTGCTGCCACCGTGTGCTTGTCCCGCCATGTGGTGGGGCACATGCACAGAGCGGCCGGAGAGGTGCCCCACATGCGAGGCTTCTTAGAACCACATTTCGCCACACTGCACTGTACTATTCACCGCATGTGGTGAATGGGGAACGTATTGAACGCTGCAAGCTTAAAGAACCCCAGATGGCAAGCCCCTCCTCCCCTTTGTCTGGGCTGGTGGGCGAGAGGACCCTGCCCTGGCTCATGTGCATGCCTGCAGTGACTTTTAATGATTTTTTAACTACTGCAGCCTGCTTTTAAATCGTGGCCCTGCTTAAAGAATCTCATGCTGCAAACCTGCCTATCCTTAGGCTGGCAACCAGATCCACATCACAGCCACCTGTGCTCTCTGGCAGGCCCCATCCAAACAGGGATTGGGTGCTTCAACATTATTTGTTCCTCTTAGTCAAAAATATCTTACCATTGTCTGCAAGGTAAACATCAGCTGCAGAAGAGCTTGAATCCCTCTGGTTGGATTCATTCATTCTCACCCTTAAGACTCCAGAGAGTGACCTTGTCATGAACATATGTTCTTCCATAGAGACAGCCAGCCATTTATTCTGTCAGTATGCTCATTGCTCCGAGTAAATATACAAATGTTGCTATTGACAATGTGTTTAATATATCAACATGGTTTTTTTTAATCAGGAACTGATGTTGGAAATAGGAGTGTGAGGACTTGTGGCCCCCCATCCACTGAAGAGACATCAACATGCATACGTAGAAAGAAAAAGAGAAGACAGGAGCTCATGGTTGAGCACTTTGAAGAGGCATAAAAAGAGCGCATGCAGGCTGCCCTGGACAGACAGGACATGCAAGAATGGAGGAAACAAATGCTGAACAATCATACTTAAATGCTGGGCAATCGTACTAATGTGCTGTCCCTAATAACAAGGCAGACAGAGTTCATGTATTCAGTAATTTAAAGAAGTATCTCTATACCCCTCCCATGCAAAATCTGCTCCATTTCAGATCTCCCTCCCCATATTCAGTCCCCTCCCCTCGTTGAGGCCTCGGAACAAGAGGAGCAAGGTCATGTACATTCATGCAGTCCACTCCCAGGGAATCACCACACAGCAGAAGGCTGACATTCCACCAAACATGACATAATTATTTTGTTGCTTTCCCTATGTCCCCCCCTCTGCCATTAGGGCCACCTAAATAATAACAATGTTGGCCAGAAAAAGAAAGCTTAGTTTATTAGTTAACATGCTTTGGGGTCCATGTTTGAGGGTTGGCTGTGGTGGTGAGGGCTGTCATGAAGTTGGAGGAGGTGTCATAAAGGGCAAGCACATCATGGAGGGTGGGAGGCACTGCTAAATGACAATGTATTCAGGTACCTGTTTTCTCATTCATAAACTTGGTTTTAGAGGCATCCCTGATTTGCACTGCACCTCACTGTGCTCTCCTGATTGCCCTTGTGTCTCGCTGCTCATAATTACTGTCCAGGAAATCTGCCTCTGCCCACCCCCATGCTGGCATGAAATTCTCCCCCTGCTCCTCACAAATGTTATGAAGAATACAACAGGCTTCTATGATAAGGGGAATGTTTTCTTCACTGAGGTCTAAGTGGTTCTGAAAGCACCTGAACCTGGTTTTTAAACAGGCAAAGGCACATTGTGCCACCTTTCTGCACCTGCTCAGCCTGTAGTTGAAGAGCTCTTTACTGGGGTCCACAATGCTTTGCACTGGACTGAAGACCACTGTCATCCACCTTTTCTTCATCCACCACCTCAGACCCCACTTCATGCTTGTTGCTGCTGCTGCCAGAGGCCTGGCGAGCACGACTGAGAAGTCCAGGCATTCTTTGGGTGAAGTCGTTGGGCCCGGGTCTCTCCCCAAAATAAGATGCAGCTGCTCAGAAAAGCAGCATGATTGGGGAGATGACTCAGACCAACCATTGGCTTCTTTGGTCTTTTGGTACACCTGCCTGAACTCCTTGATTTTAACATGATCCAAGGCAGCAAGGGGCTAGCAAGGTCACCAAGAATCATTATGGGTATTTCCACATTTTCAATAGTGACTTTCTTGTCTAGGAAGAAAGTACTGGACCAGAATCCAAAAGATATTTGTGTCATGCACCTTTCCTGATCATCCCATATTGATGCTGGTGAAATGACCTTTGTGATCCACCAACACGCAACACCACAGAGAAGCACCCCTTGCAATTTACGTACTCTGAGGCCAAGTTGTCCGGTGCCAGGATGGGGTTATGCGTTCCGTCTATGGCCCCATCACAGTTAGGGAAATCCATGGCAGAAAAACCATCCACTATCTCCTGTACATTCCCCAGCATCACTGTCTTTCACAGCACAAGGTTAGTGATCACCGTGGCTACCTGGATGCTAACAGCCCCCACTGTAGATTTGCCCACTCCAGATTGATTTCCCACTGACCTATAGTTGTCTGGTGTTGCAAAGTGGCCTTATGTGTGTGGAAGTTTTGCAGTCACTGCTGATCATCCCATTCCTACAAAACGATGCGGTCCCACTAGTCCGAGCTGGTGGTGTGGGACCAGAACGTCTGCTCCACAGTATACAATGCAGCCAGTGCTGCTACCAACTCCGCATTCCCCCTCTCTTGCTCTTCATGTGGGGAAATGCATCTTGTCTTACAGTACATTACTTTCGGAAGATTCTGCAGCATTGTGTGGGAAGTCATAAAATATTCTGTAAAAGATTGAAGCAGCTGCATTCATGTTATCCTTTGTAATGGCTTATGGCAGGCAATATAAAATGAGAATTCCCTTGGACTTTTTTTCAGTGGGAAGTGAGGGAAATGCCCTCTGGGATGATGCCATCAGAAACCCAGAACCACTTGTGGCAACTTTTTCTTTCCCCACAAGACATTGGCACAGAAACTGAAAATGCAACAGGACTTCAGGAACTGTGGGATAGGTGGCCACAGTGGACTGCTGACTCAAATGAACTTAGCTAATTTAATGGGGATGCACTAAGGGTGCGTCGACACTTGCATTCCTCTTTTGAAAGAGGCATGCAAATGAGGGAAATCAAAAATGCAAATGAGGTTCATATTTACATATCTGGCACCTCATGTGCATATTCTTTGGAAAGAGCTTCTTTCAGAAGGAAAAAAGCAGTGTAGGTGCAGCTCTTTTGAAGATGGGGTTTACTTTCGAAAGAATCGCATCTACACTGCTTTTCTTCTTTCAGAAGAAGCTCTTTTGAAAGGAGAATATGCAAATGAAGCACCAGATATGTAAATATGCAGTTTGATTTCCCTCATTTGCATGCCTCTTTCAAAAGAGGAATGCAAGTGTAGGCACAGCCTAGGTTGACTTTGTGAGCAGGTGTGGACACTCAACTTTGACTGTATAAAATCTAGTGTTAAAAAGTTGTCTTAAACAAATTTGACTTTATTTCCAAGTGTGGACATTCCCTAAGAGGACTAGGGAACAGAAAGAAATGTTTTCATATCACTGATTACATCCTAACTTGCTCTGTGAGCTTATTGCATCTATGTAACCTCAAAAGCTTGTCTCTCTCAAACCACCAGAAGTTAATCTAATAAAATATATTACCTCTCTTGCAATCTTCACAGTAATTACTGGGTAAAATAGGAATTCTGGGAATTTTGGTTCCTTCATGATTAATTGTTAACAAAAAGTATCATTTTGGGGCTGTAGTATGGACAGCTTCCATTTACGTAAATACATTGTTACCTTTTCCTGAAGCACACTCTACATAATTAATGGCTCAAAATACAATGTCACCTTTTTAAATGTAAAAGCCTGATAATCACGCCATGCAATAGTAACAGAATGACAAAACCAAAATCCCACTGTGACCTGAATTCCTATTTAAGAATATAGTGGCCAGGCTGGGTCAAATGCACGTCTGTCAAGCCAAATAACCTGTGTTTTGACACTGGCCAGTGCCAGATTCTTGAAAGGAAGCAAATAGAACAGCCGTTTATCAACTGATCCATCTCCAGTTGTTCAATTTGAGCTTCTCATAGTCAGAGGTTCAGGGACACCCAGAGTGTGATTGCATATCTGACCATTTTGACTGGTAGCCACTGATGCATCTATCCTCCATGTTATATTTTATTGTTCACAACATCCCATGGCAATGAGTAAGGTAAGGAAATACTTCCTTATGTTAGTTTTAAACATGTTAACTACTAGTGTCATGGGTGACACCTGCTTCATGTGTTATCTGCAGAAGTACATACCATGTTCATTTTCTCTCCACACCAGTCATGGTTTTATAGATCTCTGTCATGTCTCTCCTCAGTCATCTCTTTTCCAACCTCAACTTCTTAAACCAGTCTTTTTAATCACTGCTTGTATAAAAATGTTGACTCTGTGTGTGTGTGTGTGTGTGTGTGTGTGTGTGTGTGTGTGAGAGAGAGAGAGAGAGAGAATCACACATTCCAGGTGGGGGTGTACCAGACTTACTTACTTACTTACTTCTATACCTTTCCTAATGCTTCCTAGTATTCTTTCCTTTTATTTGTATGACTGCTGCTAAGCACTGAGCAGATGTTACAGTGAATTGTCCACAGTGATTTTGAGGTCACTTTCACGAGAGGTAATGACTAAGACCAAATCATCATTATGTATAGTTGGCATTGTGTTTTGCAATGAACATGACTTTGCACTTATCGATGCCGAAGTTCATCTGCCAGTTTCTTGCCCACTTGTCCAGTTTTGTGGGATCCCCTTTTAGCCTTTTGCATTCAGCATTGGGCGAAATTACGTTGAGTAATTTTGTATCTGCAGCTATTGTGACAGCACTGTTTACTCTTTTTTCCAGATCATTTATGTACATGTTGTACAGAACAGATCTGCATACACATCCTTGGGGGATCTTGCTATTTTCTTCTCTCTGCTATGAAATCAGACAATTATTTCTACCCTTTGTTTCCTATTTCAAATCAGTTATTGATCCATGAAAGGGCTTTCCCTTTGATCCTGTGACAGCATACTTTGCTTAAGAGCCATTGTTAAGATATCCTGTCAAAGGCTTTCTGAAAATCAAAGTTCACTATGTTCACTAGGGTCACCTTTGTCCACATGCTTGCTGACCCTCCTCAAACATTTTTAAGAGATAGGGAAGCCCAATTTCCCTTTACAAAAAATTCTTCTCCAACAAATTGTGTTCATCTATGTATTTGCCAATATTTATGTTCTTTATTATCATTTAAATCCATATGCCTGATACTGGAATTATTCCTGTAACTGTAAGGATTGCCTCTGGAGCCCTTTTAAAAAAATGGCTTCACATTAGAAATCCATCTGATACAGAGGGTAATTTCAATGATGGGTTACAAGCCACAGTCAGTAGTGCCGCAAATTTCATATCCGAGTATCTTTAAAATTCTTGGATGCATGACATCTTGTCCTGAGAGCAAAGACAAATGCAAAGAATTCCTTTAGCTGCTCTGCAGTGACTTAGTCTTCTCTGAGTGCTCTTCAGTATCTGGATCATCAAGTCAGTGCCTACATGTCAAAGTTATCTCAGAATAGGAGCAGTTATTTGGACATAACTTGGGCAGCGTCCAAAGGACGCACATGCTATTTTGAAATAATATTGAAATTGCAAGTGCATTATTCTGATTCCAGTAAAGTGCATTCCACGAGGAATAATGTTTATTTCAAAATTACTATTTTGAAATACGTGCAGTTAAGACATGGAACACAGCTATTTCGAAATAAGCCATAGTGGGTTCCAATGGCACTATATCAAAATAGCTCTCTGGACCTTGAAATGCTTTCTTGAAGTAGCTGCGTGCTATTTCAAAATGCTTTTTGTGTGTGGATGCATTATTTTGAACTATAGTATTTTGAAGCAGCTATTTTGAAATATTTTGTTTCAAAAAGCGCTGCCGTGTAGACATAGCCTCACTGACCCCAGACTTCCTGCTTTCAATGTTCTACCAAAGCAAGAAGTCAATATTCATCTTTTTGAGTTTTGTTCTACTTGCTCTTCAAATTCTTTTGGGGACCTGCCTAATTATACATTTACACTTGACTTGTCAGCGTATATGCTACTTTTTATTCTACTTAGTAGGATTTAGCTTCTGACTTTTTTTTATTGTAACCATGTCTTTTACTGTATTGTTTAATTGCAATTATATTTGTTGGTCCCTTTTTTAATTTGGGGTGTACACATCATTTGATTGTCATAGTGTTTTCAAAAATTTCCATGGAGCTTCCAAAGCCTGCATGCTTTTGTGACTGTTCCTTTATTTTTTATTCTATATTTAACTAGTTTACTCATATTTTTATATTCCTCTTTTTGAAGTTAAATGCTACTATGGTGGGTTTCTTTGGCATGTACCTCCAAAAAGGATGTAAAGGATGCATCTTTTGAAGAGGGTCTTTGCCCACGAAAACTTATGCTCAGATTCACACGACTTCCTAAACTCACTTGACATTATATATGTTACCTCTTCACTCAAGTCATAGCTTCTGGATACATATACTGCTGCTTCCTTTTGCATGTCCAGCTTCCACTTACACTCCAGAGCTTTCAGTAACCTGAGGGAAGATAAGCATTCTGCTGCCTAAGTCACATGGGCTACGTCTACACGTGCAGCCAACATCGAAATAGGCTATTTTGATGAATAACGTCTACACGTCCTCCAGGGCCGGCAACGTCGATGTTCAACTTCGACGTTGCTCAGCCCAACATCGAAATAGGCGCAGCGAGGGAACGTCTACACGTCAAAGTAGCACACATCGAAATAGGGATGCCAGGCACAGCTGCAGACAGGGTCACAGGGCGGACTCAACAGCCAGCCGCTCCCTTAAAGGGCCCCTGCCAGACACAGTCGCACTAAACAACACAAGATACACAGAGCTGACAACTGGTTGCAGACCCTGTGCCTGCAGCATAGATCCCCAGCTGCCGCAGAAGCAGCCAGAAGCCCTGGGCTAAGGGCTGCTGCCCACGGTGACCATAGAGCCCCGCAGGGGCTGGAGAGAGAGCATCTCTCAACCCCCCAGCTGATGGCCACCATGGAGGACCCAGCAATTTCGATGTTGCGGGACACGGATCGTCTACACAGTCCCTACTTCGACGTTGAATGTCGAAGTAGGGCGCTATTCCTATCTCCTCATGAGGTTAGCGACTTCGAAGTCTCGCCGCCTAACGTCGAAGTTAACTTCGAAATAGCGCCTGACGCGTGGAGACGCGACGGGCGCTATTTCGAAGTTGGTGCCGCTACTTCGAAGTAGCGTGCACGTGTAGACGCAGCCATGGAGGGCCAAGATTGTGGTATGCATACTCAGAGGCTAGCAGATCAAGTCCCATTCAAAATCTTGTATAGAATCATAGTGCTGGAAGAGAGTTCAGGGGTTCCAATTCCCTGCTAAAAGCAGAATCAATCTCTTCTAAATGATCCCAGCCAAGACTTTGTCAAGCAAGGATTTAAAAACCTCTAGTGATGGAGATTCCTTCGTTCTGTTATTTGTCACCACAGAGAACAGCCTTACTCCATTCTCTTTGGAACACATGCCCCCACCTTTTCAGGTAGTTGAAGACTGCTATCAAATTACCCCTCATTCTTCTCAATTAAATAAGTCCAAATCAGTCAGCCTCTCCTGATAAGTCATGTTCTGCAGCCCCCATATTATTTTTGTTGTCCTCCACTGATCTCTTTCGAATGAGACCACATCCTTTCTGTAATGAAGGACCCTGAACTGGATGTAATACTCCAGATTTGACCTCTCCTATGTCAAATAAAGGGGAATAATCACTTCCCCAGATCTGCTGGCAATGTTCCTACTAATGCACCCCAACATGCTGTTAGCCTTCTTGACTATAAGAGCCCTACTTCCACTCATATCCAGGTTTTCATCCACTGTAATCCCTGGGTCCTTATCTGCAGAACTGCTGCTTAGCCAGTCAGTCACCAATCTGTAGCAGTGCTTGGGATTCTTATATCCTAAGTGCACACCTCTGCACTTGTCATTAAACCTCATCAGATTTCTTTTGATCCAATCTTCCAATTTGTGTTGGTCACCTTAGACCCTATCCTACTCTCCAATGTCTCTACCTCTCCCCCTAGCAATACAAATTGTGTAAATTATTTCAAGATACCTTATTTTGAAGGCCTGTTACCCCTTTCTGATGAGAGGTAGTGGAATAGCCACTGCACTTGAAATAGCCATCCTATTTTGAGCTCAGGGAAGAACCACGGTGTTGCTAATTTGGGGTACATCTGTGTCCTGAAATAGTGCATTCAGTATAGACATAGCCTGAATGATCCCTTATGTGGGCTGCAAATCATCTGCATAGTGTTTGATCCAATTCACTGCTCTTCCTGCCCAGTTGTTTCACTCTTCACCACATGCACAGAGCAGAACCGTATTGAAAAAGGAGAATGGATTTGGCACTTAATCTAGGGAAAATATCCATAACATTTGCTAGTTTCCATCATGGCTAACCTAACAAATTTACCACCTATAAATTGGCTAGGGTTCTCAAACGTTTATGAAAAAAGTGATGGTTTTAAAATTCCATTTTTATACCAAATGTGGAACATAGAATATTCAAATACTTGTTGTTTACAAAGCATTTTAAAAGTTATTGCAGATACTTTTTCACCTTTAGCAACCTATATTAACTTACACTCCAGTGACAACAGAAGGTACAAGTAAATAATGCATTTGTTTTTTCTACTTCTTTATATTTTTAACAGGACTATTATGTGGTTATTTTGTGTCCTACCGAGATGGATGCTCAAGTGCGAAGGGTGTTGCAAATTCCAATGTGGTCACAAAGAGTTATCTATCTGCAAGGCTCAGCGCTGAAAGATCAGGACCTGTTGAGAGCTAAGTAGGCAAAAACAAAAATGAATATATCTATTTGTAATTTATTTGTTTCAACTTATGCTTCTTAAATAAGGTATACAAACATCATGAGGCAGATTAGAAAGGAGGTGTATGCATTTTAGAAGGGTCACTTCAGTACTTTTGTGTCATAATACAACTTTGTTCCTAGCTGATTGTTCTTCTAAAGCCACCTACTTGTAAATTAACTCTGCTTTATTGGACTGATCATTTCTTTACTTGTCTCTTCAGTCTCATATTTTAAAAGGTATCATTAAAACAATTCAGAAGTAAATCAACCAGTCTCATGAGAAAATGATTCACCAGTTGATGCACTGACTTGTGGTTGGATATGCTTTCTTGCCAACCAGCCAGCAAGGTCATGGTGGTCCCATTCATCTAGGACTTAAGCTTCTGGCTAGGACATATTTAGTCTCAGTCCTTTAGGGGTAAACTAGAGTTTAACGCAGAAGTCTCTTGCCATACATCAGTGGCCCAGGTCCAGGGCTAATGATGCTTGCCTCTTGTGTCTGTGTTCATTGAATCTGCAGGGGAGCTCACTATTTTGAGTTCCAGCCCCTGGACACTGAAGAATGTGCATATGTTCTCTATTGTCAGAAATCTTGCTACTTCTCTGGACTACTTCCACTGTCAGACTGCCTTCTCTTCAAGAGACTTAACATTCTTGGTAGGGATCTACTGCAGAGTCAAGCCCCTGGTTCCCATTCCAGTATGAGAAAGGAAAGAAGTTAAAGGAATTAAAAACTTTTTGAATGCTATAGAAACTGTGATCACAAATCTTCACTCAGTAGTCTTGACTGTTTTTCACTTACACATCTGCCTTTTTAAATTCAAAAACAGATACTGAAATGTGATTTTAGTCACAACAATATCTGATGGATGGCTGCATTAATAAAGCGCAAACACTCTGATTCATGCATGCTGTGCCATTCATTATTCTGTCTGTGAACTTTTATTGAGCCATGTATGGAGCAGTGACCTTCGGACTTCAGTGGCTAGTAACATTCCTGGAACAGGCTGTAGCACACAATGAATTGTTTGCAAACAGCTCATAGTCTGAAAATTGGTCATTCGTATCAAACAGTCCAATAATGTCAGGTTATTTATTCATAACAATAATTCAGTCAGTTATACAGAAGACATGATGAGTCTGGTCAGACAGTCTGTCTCTGAGGGTGTCCAGTTTTCAGTTTAAAAGAATTTAAAATATTTTAACTGTCTTTTGCCCTGTTTTGTTATATTAGCTAATTTGCAAGGGGACAGCACAAGGACAGCACTTAAATCCCCTTGAACCCTTATTTTGAGTAAATGGAATTTGAAGTAGGGCATTGGTTTTGTGCTGACTCTATGCTCAAGGATGAATTTTGTCCATTCAACAACATTCTTTAATGGACAGCAATCCTGTGCTAATCTAATGTCAATATCTAATTGTATTTCCTATTTAGCATATCATCAGTAATGCGATATAAAATGTGATTATATTTTATGATGCCATAGAAAAAATAACGCCATTATGTAGTGGCATTGCAATGAGAAATGGAAAGATTCCAATGCAATGCAATTATTTTGATACATTTTCTTACTCACATTGCTATTCTTCTGAAGAACCACTATTCACCATACCCAGAAATGTAAAAAGTTAATGATGCGACTTGTACAGATATGTAAACAGACAATATTTAGGAATATTCCAGGATTTTAAATTGTGACTTTTGAGATCAGACCAGCAAACATTTATGCATATATTTAACTTTTCATATGTGCATAATCCCAAATGGTAATGTCATATTATAAAATCCAGCTAAATGGTGAGTGATTGTAGAATTGGGACCTTGCTTTGCATTGATTTAATTAACATCAGCAAGTTTTGATGTAAAATATTTCACATGCCAAACTCTCTATTTCAAATCCCTGTATATTAATGGGGAGGCATACATAATATGAAGCAAAATTTATTCTATAATGTAGTTTTCAAATCTATATCTGTCATATCCTCTACAGGTGATATTTCCATTAAATTTAACTTGTGATATATTATGTTTTAGTTTTGATATTAAAATAGATGTTTTAAATGTATATTTAAGGGAAGTTTGTTTCAAATGGTACATCTGAAAAAATAGATTTTTGTTTTAGGATGAGTCATTGATTTTAAAATCAGAAATTCCACATTTTTAGGCTCTCACAACTATATAGAGGTTTGAGTCACAAGACTTATATTCAAATTCCCAGGTTTGCCATACACAGATCACTCAGTCCCTCTGTGCCTTAGAGTTCCCATTTCATTCCTCTTTAAATTGCTTTGAGATAAGTGGAGAAAATGTACTATAGAAGGACTGAGTATTATCAGTACAACACAAATGCATCATGCACATTCTTACTGGTAGTGCTTATACTAAGGTAAAAGTCTGGCCAAGGAGTTTGCAAGACCCAAAGTGGCATGCTGACAGCAGGGCTCGGTTGGTAAGCAGGGCCCAAGGCATCACATGGGCAAAGGGGCCCAGCTGGTGCAAGACTGGGACTTTGAAGACACGGGGCCCAAGACAACGACATTGCTCACTTTGCCCTAAGGCAGCACATGGTAAGTTAGGAAACTGAGTATAGGAAAGTTATCCTGAAGTACATGAAAATGTTGGTTGATGTGACATGACAATGAAGTGGTGTCCAAAGGAAATTTAATGGATCGCAACAGCCCCACCCCTCAGCCCCCAAGCCAGGTGCCATCCCCAAGCCAGGCACTCACCCCTCCAGATTACTCACTGTGGCTGCCTCAGGCTGAAGCCTGCACCATGCCTGGAGACACTGCCGCATGAGCCGCCCTGGGTTGCAGCCTGTGCCATGGCTGGAGATGATGCCGCTAAGCTGCCCTGGGCTGCAGCTGTGCCACGGCTGGAACCTGCGAGGGCTGGGGAAGCTGCCTCCACCGCTGCTGCCATGTGCTTATCCCACCATGTGGTGAAGCACATGTTGTGTGAAGCAGCCAGAGGGGCACCCCATATGTGCAGCTTCTTAGAGCTGCATTTCACCACATTGCAAGTATATTGGACACCACAATCTTAGTGAATAAATTGGTTGCACATATCGCCAAAGTACTGAGTTTGGGCCCAATACTGCAGCTCTTGCTCAGGCACAATTCCCTCTGCTATTAGTAAAAGTTGCACCACTGCACTACAGACACCAAAGCTGTGTCTACACATGCACGCTACTTCGAAGTAGCGGCACTAACTTCGAAATAGCGCCCATCACGGCTACACGCGTCGGGCACTATTTCGAAGTTAACTTCGACGTTAGGCGGCGAGACGTCGAAGTCGCTAACCTCATGAGGAGATAGGAATAGCGCCCTACTTCGACGTTCAACGTCGAAGTAGGGACAGTGTAGACGATCCGCGTCCCGCAACGTCGAAATTGCCGGGTCCTCCATGGCGGCCATCAGCTGGGGGGTTGAGAGACGCTCTCTCCAGCCCCTCAGCTCACTGGTGGCCGCGTGGAGCGGCCCCTTAAAGGTCCCCTCCCCCTCCCTGCCTCTGCAGGAAGCTGAGGCAACGTGCAGGCTGCAGCCTGCACACGCGGGCAGCCTGCAGCACCCTCAGCTCCTGAGAGCGGCGATGGCTAGCCAGCAGCGCCCCCAGGGGACCCCCCCCAAGGGGAGCCAGGGCAGCCAGCCCAGCCAGAGGGCCAGCCAGTCTGGGAAGCGGCAGCGGGGCCCCTCCTGGACGGAGGCCGAGCTGCGGGACCTGCGGGGGCTCTGGAGCGAGGAGGAGGTGCTCCGGGTAATGGGGAGCAAGAGGCGGAACGCGGATGCGTTCGCTCGGCTGGCCAATGGCCTGGCTGCCCGGGGTCACCCTGCCCGCACTCCTGATCATGTGAGGAGTAAGGTGAAGGAGCTGCAGCAGGGTTATGCCCGGGCCCGGGATGCGGCCAGCCGATCTGGGGCCACCCCCATCACTTGCCCCTTTTACAGGGAGCTCAGGGACATCCTGGGCTCCCGGCACACCTCCTCCCCTCCGGCCACCCTTGACACCTCGGCCGACGAGCCCCAGCAGGCTCTGCAGCCGGAGTCCACCCCGGAGGCAAGCCCCGCACCCGGGGGCCCCCCCCCCTCGGAGGCCATCCCCAGGACATCGCGGCAGGAGGAGGAGGAGGAGGAGGAGGAGGGGGGCGCTCCTCCTCCGCAGAATCCAGCCTGCAGATCCTCCTCCTGCCATCCCGGAGCAGCAGCAGGGCCTCCGACCCCCGGGGATCTCCGGACCGTGGGAGCGGACCGACAGGTAGGTACCCCCCTCTGGTGGACACCCCTGGGCTTGAGGGGTGGGGGTAAGACATATGTGTCCAGGGCCCCCCACATGCTCACATGGCCATGGCCCCAAGGACACCAGGGCCATGGCCCTCACAGCACTGCATCCATCAGCCCCTGCCCCCCCCACCCTGCATGACAGTGCCATGCCCCATCCCCGGGCCAGGGGGGAGCGGAACCTCGAGGGGCCCCCGGGCGGAGTGGGTGGGACACCCCGCAGCAGCAGCATGTGATGGAGTGGGGGGAGTGCCAAAGGGAGACTCAGGCTACATATGAGCCACAAGAGCCAAAGAGCTCCCAGGGCCAAAGGAGGATCCTGACGATACAGCTGGCAGGTGACACCTCTGCCCTGAACAAACAGGAGGGAGGAGCCGAGCTGGCTTGGAATTGGGGGGCGAGGGTGGGGGCTACAGGTAGAGGCTAGGGGAAGGGAGAGCTGGTAGGCAGCCAGCCGGAGGAGGGGGAAAGCTGCATCCCAGAGGGGCCCCCCTTGGGGTCTTCTCCCCACGACGGGTTGGAAGGACTGTCTCTTCCGACAGCTGGTGCTGTCACTCCTGGCAGAAACTGGCCATCTGTGGCCTAAGAAACCTCTCCTGCTCTCAGACCCTGCGGGGTGAAGTGAGAGTCGCTCCCACCAGGGGACGGGGTGCAGGGCAGGGGGACCCCTGAACCCCATCCATCACAGCAGCATCTCCCAGGGACGGGGATGGGGAACCTGCAGCACAGGGCGGGGGGGGGACAAAGGCCACGGCTCGGGGCCCACACTAACGCCTGTCTCCATTCTTCTTTCCTCCCTCCTCTCCTGTGTCCTGCACCTGCACCATCAGAAGGACCGGAAGACAGCGCCGGTGAGGCCTCAGTTGTCCCGGAGAGCCCTCTGGGACCATCGCTCCAGGGCAGCCCCTTGGCCGAGGAACGACCGGCCCCGCGGAGGGCTAGACGGCGGACCCCGCGCCTACTACCACCGACGGCGATGGACCCCCAGCTGCTGGCCATCCTCCGCCGGCAGCTGGAGGTCTCGGAGCAGCACCTCCAGCTGCAGGAGCGGGCGCTGGCCTGGCGCCAGGAGGCATGGGGGGCCTATATGCAGACATTTAACCGGCTGGTGGACTACCTGGCCCCCCATGCCGCGCCGGCCGACCCATCGCCCGCCCTGCCCGCTCCTGCAGCCCCACCACCAGCTGCTCCGCCCGTCGCTGGCCCATACGCCGTCGCCCCACCACCCTCCCGCGAGGGCCAGAGCGCCGAGGGACCCCTGGAGCCACCTGAGACTCGCCGGCCCCGATACCTTCCGGTCCAGCCCGCTCCCACCCAGCCGCGGACCAGACTGCAGGCGCGGCGGGGCTCCCGGCCGGGCACACCCAGTGCCGGGCTATAGGGGCGAGGGGCCCGGGATGTGGCCCCCCCTTGTATATAGTTGGACCCTGTTTTTTTGGTGCCCCCGTTTGCCCCGTCCCCCCCATGTGAATAGTTCTCCCCTTTCTCCTCCCTGGTTTTCTTTTTATTATGTATGGCACACAGTTGTTTCTTTGGATTGTTTTATTTTTGTACATATCGCTTTGGTTGAACGTTTGTACCTAGTTTTCTGTTTGTGGTTGACATATTTATTTACACCCCAAAAAAGAGGTTCGGCCAGAAAAAAAAAATTACGTTCAGCCACAAGTTCGTGCTGTCATTTGTCCAGGACAAGTGGGAGGGGGGAGCGGTGGGGTGCTCCATGGTGTGGGCGTTGGGGCAGGAGTGTGGTGGAGGAAGGGGCGGGCAGTAGGGGGCCTGGGCAGAGTTCACCCCACGGCCTGTTGGTCGAAGTAGGCCCGCAGGGCCTCCCGGACCTGGGTCCCCTCGGGGTCCACCTGCCGACTGGGGGCAGCAGGTGGCTGGAGGTGTGCCCTGCCGGCCTCCGCGGCCCAGCCCTGCAGAAGGGTCTCCCCCTTGCTCTCCACGAGGTTGTGCAGGGCGCAGCAGGCACCCACAATCTGGGGGATGTTGTTGGGGCCCGCACCCAGGCGGGTCAGGAGACATCTCCAGCATCCCTTGAGGCGGCCAAATGAGCGCTCCACCACCTGGCGCGCACGGTTCAGGCGCTCGTTGAAGCGCTCCTGGCTAGCGGAGAGATGGCCCGTGTAGGGGTGCATGAGCCACGGCCGGAGGGGGTAGGCCGCATCTGCGATGACGCAGAAGGGCATGGTGGTGTCCCCCAGAGGGATCTCCCGCTGGGGGATGTAGGTCCCCGCCTCCAGCCGGCGGCACAGGCCTGAGTTCCGAAAAACCTGGGCGTCGTGGGTGCTGCCAGGCCAGCCCACGTAAATGTCCTGGAAATGTCCCCAGCTGTCCACCAAGGCCTGCAGGATGACAGAATGGTAGCCCTTCTGATTGAGGTATCGTCCTCCACTGTGATGCGGGGCGCGGATGGGGATGTGAGTCCCATCCAGAGCCCCGAAGCAGTTGGGGAAGCCCAGCGTGGCAAAGGCGGCGACGGTGGCATCTGGGTCCCTCAGCCTCACGAGTCTGTGCAGGAGCATGGCGTTGATGGCACGCACGACCTGCAGAGAAAGCACATGGGACAGCCCCAAAGAGGGGTGAGCAGGGTGTGCGTGGCCCTGCCCTGCTCTGGCCCTCCTGCCCTGCCCTGCTCTGCCCTGGCCCCCCTGCCCTGCCCTGCCCTGCCCTGCTCTGCCCTGACCCCCCTGCTCTGCCCTGACCCCCCTGCCCTGGCCTGCCCTGCCCTGCTCTGCCCTGCCCTGCCCTGGCCCCCCTGCCCTGCTCTGGCCCCCCTGCTCTGCCCTGGCCCCCCTGCCCTGCTCTGGCCCCCCTTCCCTGCCCTGGCCTCCCCCTGTGGGTTCTCTTACCTCCATGAAGACAGCCCCGACGGTGGCCTTTCCGACACCAAACTGCTGCCCCACGGATCGGTAGCTGTCCGGAGTGGCCAGCTTCCAGACAGCGATGCCGACCCATTTCTCCACAGGGAGGGCACGCCGCATGGCAGTGTCCTGGTGCCTGAGTGCGGGGGTGAGCCACTGGCACAGCTCCAGGAATGTCTGCCGGCTCATCCTGAAGTTCCTGAGCCAGTGGTCGTCGTTCCACTCCCCAAGCACCAGCTGCTCCCACCAGTCGGTGCTTGTGGGGTAGCTCCACAGCCGCCGGCGTGTGAGGCGGGGGGCGGAGCGGGGTGCTGCAGGGGTAGGGGTTGAGCCCTGCTGCCCTGGGGGCATCTCCTCCCCTGGGGCAAGGAGGTACTCAGCTGCCTCCCACATGGCATGGGTCAGGGCAAGCCCTGCTCCTGCCGGGAGGGCTGGGTGGACCTCTAGCAGCTGCTGCTGCTGCTGCTGGGGGTCCATGACTGCGGCGCCCGGGGTCTGTGTGCCTATGGCTCCTCAGACCGCGTGCTGTGCAGGCTGAGTGTATGTGGGAGGGGCCCTTTAAGGGAGCGGCTAGCTGTTGCCCCGGAAGCGCTAGTCCGCCCGTTGACCCTGTCTGCAGCTGTGCCTGGCATCCCTATTTCGATGTGTGCTACTTTGACGTGTAGACGTTCCCTCGCTGCGCCTATTTCGATGTTGGGCTGCGCAACGTCGAAGTTGAACATCGACGTTGCCGGCCCTGGAGGACGTGTAGACGCTATTCATCAAAATAGGCTATTTCGATGTCACATCATCGAAATAAGCTACTTCGATGTAGGCTTCACGTGTAGACGTAGCCCAAGTGTGACTACGTGGACAAGCAGAGAAACCACTGATACTCAGAAAATACATGAAATAGCTGTTGACTTAGAACTTTGGTCCAATATACTTCTAGGTGCAAAGCTATCATGAACAGTCAGAAATATAAGTTCATAATAAGAATGTATACTTTCCAAATTGTGCACTATTGGACTGCTGTCAAAGAGGGCATGATGGATTAAATATAAATATATTACATTTAATAGTATTTGTTTCTCTGTTTGCTTTTAGGATGGATGATGCTGAGGCCTGTTTCATTCTGAGTAGCCGGTGTGAGGTAGACAGGACAGCAGCTGTGAGTTCTTTAGAAATACTTTTAAGAATCATGGGTGTGCTGTTCTTACTGTTATCAGAATTATGGGGCTCTATGCAGGAGTCCACTCTTCTAGAGCTTGAGGGCGGGGAGATTATTCTTGTTGGTCTCATTTTTTTAAATTACTATTTGTAGCAAGGAAGCCACAGTTATGGAGCAGGAACACGTTGTAATAGATGCTGCACAGATATGGAACAAAAATGCAATCCCTGCTAACAAAAAGATTAGTCTCAGAAAATGAGGAATAATGATATATTTCTCCAAGTTACACATTCATCTTAAGTTGTGTAGGGTAAACTCCTGACACTTTTAAAGTCAAAGGCAATTGGCTCTAGGATTGCACGTATTTCTAATGCAAGATTTCAAATTACATCTTACAGCAGCACCAGACAAGGATTGGCAAAGGAGCCTATAAACCTGTAGGTCAGAAGAAGAAAAAAAAATGATGCTCTAGAGCAGAAGATAAGCTCCCTCAGTGGTATATTTTAGTCTGGCAATTTTTCATTTGTGTCAAGGCACCTTAAAAGTATTTGAATAAAGTATGTTAATTTAAAGTAAAGGTCAGACTCTCTGCTTTTGTAAATGGGCATGACTACATTGACATCAATGAGTACGTATCTGGACCAATGGGCACCTACCAAGACAATCACAGAACTTGTATTGTCATCAAAATGTGATATAATCTAAAAGGGCCTTGATAGTAAGTGTAAAAATTTTGAGAACTGAGCAGCAAAATATACTAGAAAGACAAGCAAGTAGAATGTTTCAAGTACAAAAGGCACTCAGAATTTGCCATGCCACAGTGTCCTAGGCACTGTAACATCTCCTGTTCTAAGTACAGAAACAGATTATCATTACTGCAAGTACCCAGGTAAATTAATAGTTATTGAATTGTTAATGCTACTTTCTTCTGATATCCAAAATATATTATCAACCAAGGCAACTTCAATTATTTAAATCACCTGGCAAAGAATAACTTTACAGCATGTAGAGTTTATCATACTTAACATTTTTGTGGAGTAGTTCATTTTCAAACCACTTTGCAATGAGGGGGCTTGATTTACTCCTGCTAGGGCAGGAGGTTGCAACTTCACTCTTTTTATAACAGTAGAGCTACACTCCAGGACAGCCCAAGACCATATTCAGCATTCTAAAGGAAGCTGTCTGGGGGAACAAGCTGAATCAATACATTTACTGGCCATGGGGCCCTTCATCCATTCTAGCTAGCAACATTCCTTTTTGGGCTGCAAAGGCATCATGCAGTGTTGGAACCCCTCCAAGCAGACTTTCAGTCACCAGAGACATTATGAACTTGGAGACATCAGTGCAACTGGAATCTTGTGAGGTTGAGTTAAACGCTTAAAGTAATCGTGCTTCACAAATATTGTGTGATATAGGTAGGAAAGATAACTCCAGTTTGTTGCAGATGAGGATACAGTGAAGTAAAGCAACTTGCTGAAGACCCCAGAGCAAGCTAGCTTCAGGCCTGGAACTACTGTCTCCATCCTGTGCTCACAGCACTAGCTATGTCACTCTCAGAAGTGATATCTGATAGTCAGTCATAAATATATTTAGAGGAGCTAGCATTCAAAAAAGACAAATACCACTGTACTAAAGAAATGTGCTTGTTACCTTCTGCTCTGTGGTATCCAAACACATTCTTAGAACGCAGACAGGGGCACTGTTAACATGGTGGCTAATGGCACCATCAGACTGACAAAGGGGCAGTAATTGTGCTCCCCTTTCCTGTTACCCTGTGTTTTTTTTAAATATTGCTTGAAAACTTCTCCTTCCACATAACCAGTGCCTAAGGGGAAGGGCCTTGTCGTGGCGGCACTGCTTATACCAACGCTTCCCCATTTTGGTCATAGAGTCCTCACTATGTGTTTTGCTTTGTCCTATACTCAGAGACAGTCCTTGAGTAGAATTGTCCTGCTCTTTTGTTCAGTTCCTGCCTTTGAACTGGGCTGCCCTGTTCAGAAACTATGACTCTCTCCAACTGGCAGTCTTGTCTTTATTTTTGCCATCCCATCAGAAAGCTTTCTTGACCAATTCTTACTTGAGGGCAACATTTTTCTTCCATACTAGACTATGAACTTGATTCTATAATGACCAGCAACTTTTGTAGATAGCTGTGACTTTGCAAATTGTCACCACTATTCTGATTTGTTAGCACCTTTGCATTCATATGACTATCTAAATGAAGTGCACAGCTCAGGGAATCTCTCTCTCTCCTTTTCTCCTTAAATACACGAAGATTTGGGTTTTCCACTCCCAAATACCCCCACCACATGCACACACTTCTAGTTGTCATAAAGGTAGAGAGGTAAAGAACAATGCTGGATAGGTGACAGGCAGGAGGAAAGGACAGAGGTCTAAAGCATATGGAGGAAGCATAAGAACAGAAATTAGGCAGCTGAATATCAGTTGCTAGAATGCAACTTAAAGCTCCAATTATACTTTTACTGTTGAATTTGACAAAGCTTAAACCTACCAAAGCCAGTTCTCTGTTACATCATCATTAACAGTCACTATTTAAGTGTGGCTAAGGTGGTTGTCTTGATACTGAGCCATCTCCCATCAACCAAAATCTGTATTGATTCTACTCTTTTGCCATTGGCTTGCAAGAGGTTACCATTGCCTGCTACTTCAATAAGTATGTGGCTTGCAGATTCGCCATCTGTTTGGGGCCTGATTGATGGACTATAATTTGAGTTTAAGAGGGGAACAACAGACGACTTCCTTTGGGCAATCAACCACTTTTCTTACTCCCTAGCAGAAGTGGGAGATTTCTGTAGTGAGTACAGGCATTTCCAGGCCCTCCTGTTAGTCATTTTATCTCTTCTCTGATGAGGGATGCTGTTTGTTCAGGCCACAAATAGACATGGAGAAGGGCATATTTTTTTAAACTAACTTCTCCTTGTGGCAGCAGCTTCTTGTGTATACTCCTCCGTGATACACACTGAATAGACTCTTCAGGTTTCCTACAGCCTCTGAAATATTATATGAACAATTAACTCATTTTATTAGATAACATGATTATGAAAGATGCCATATAAAACATACTTCATTCTAAACAACTATGTTTTGAACGACTGCAAATTAGATTGTATAACTAAAAAATATTGTCTGCAATCAAATATCAGTACAAGGCTATGCGGATATACAAAGTATTTATGGCCAAATTCAAAGATGAGATTTTGGGCTTCCAGACTGGTGTAATTTAGACCTTCTTTTAACTCATCACATTAGACTACCTTAGTTTTACACCCATTAAGCAGCCTATATACCTTACAGAGCTCTACAGATTTTGAAATACTGTGTATTAGTAGGTATCTCATCTATTAAAAAGATGATGAGAAGCAAATGTAGTAAATAGAAGAGTTTAGAAATGTAAAAGCAAGCTTCTTGATGCATACGTTCCTCTATCTTAGCTCCCTTTAGACTCTGCCCAAGTTGAATTCGAAAGTTTCCCCACACTGTTAACAAGCTGACTGACAGCAAATCAAGTGTATGTGTTACAAGAACAAGAGCAATGTGCCATGAGGGTAGCTTGAATTAATAATGCATTTGTGCTGAGGGGATCTTGTAATGAATAATTAAATGTATTGAACGAGTTTATGAATATTTTCTAGGTGAAATGCTGTCTGTACTGTCAGGATCACGAGACTATTAAAAGAGCTACTACATGTAATGGCTTAACAAGTGTGACAACAGAGGTTCTGCACATGTTAAAATTAAAATTGTTTACATTTTAAAGGCTTTCCTCTTGGCTTTATATAAATAATCTATATTTAAGACAGTGTGGTTTCTTTGCAGACCTTGTTTTTATTAATCATGTCTTTTTAAAATTAAAATAATGCCTTATTTTCCATTAAAAAATGCTTCATTCAATAGAGCTCCAGACAATTTGGTTTAGTTTTATCTCCTCCAAGTAGCTTAAAACTAAGGAAATAAAAATGCAAAGAAAATAGTTGGAATAATCTTTGGAAGAAGTAGTATATAAGGGAGCTGTAAACTGTTTCTTGGAGCTCATCCTTCCTTACATATGCGTAAGAGTTAAGGCAATACAAATACAAATTTCGAACACACGTGCCTTACCTCCCCAAAAATTTATGTCATTTTAGTACTTCACAGAAAGAATAGTTGTTACTGCCTCAATTGACACTACAGTGGAGTGGTCTGAAAAGCTCAGTTACACACTGTTTTGGGCAGAGATTTCCCTTGTGATCCACTCTGAAAGCTTTTCTTACTGGTGACACAGCAAATGTAGTGAATCATTCTTTTCATTCTCTTCTAATAGCCTCAATTTAATGACTATGCATGGCCACAGGATTGGTTCCTGTGCACTGCTCTCAGTCTTTTTTTTTTGCTCTGAAATAAATGAAGACTGATATGTTCTTCTAAGGCTAAATGTGTTGAATGGAACTATATTTCACAAAATTGAATATGTGAATCTATTAATACTCATTTCATGATTTGCAGTAATGAGAGAGTCCTTGCTGAGAGCAACCCATTTTTAAAGTATAGAAAATAAAATATACCTCTTGGACACTTGCTGCTATTCGTGATCTGCACATTCTTATTGTTTATCAAAACAGTGACAAATTAGGTTGTTTTGTTTTTTGTTTGTTTGGTTTTTGTGGCTCATAGTAGTTAATCATTAAATCTTGGGATTTAACACAGTTAACACCATATATTTTTATCTCTTCTTTTATAAATGTGGGGACTTCAGAAAATGGAACAGTTTAACCAACAGTAGTACTTTGATGTACTTGGGCATTTAGTTAGAAGTGTGTGAAAATGCTTTAACTTAAGTCTTTTAACAAAAATGGTATAGCGCACAAACCAAGCCAAAAAACCAAAATCAGAAATCCAACACCACCACACAATTTTTAGATTTTTTTCATATTAAGCCAAAAGGCTTTTGTGTTTCAGCATGCACATATATGATAACAATCAGTTAAGTTTAATTTTTTTAGAGATTACTTGGAAAAATCCCATAAGAAAGAGAGTTATTTTTGTACCATTGGATATATTTTCCAAAATTGTAAGAGACACCCATAAGCTCATCTGGGCTATGGAAAGAATAAGCTACAAATTTTTTGATTACACCAAAAATGCAAAATTACAATCAAACACTACTCTAGTATTTAACATCTAGGATCCCAAAAATAACTTTTATCTTTACCATCATATTCCTTAAAAATTACACTTCAAGACATTTTAAACTACTCCTTTGAGCACTAAGAAGGATGAAGTAGAACTGAAAGACAGATATAAAACAAAGAATTATAATACTCAGATAAAACAAGCCAATCAATAATGTGTGGTTGCAAGGGAGAAATTGTCTAAGTAACTGCAGACTGTCTTGCTTTGCAGATGTAAGATAAAAGAGAACATTGAGAAGCAAGGCTGTTTCCTGCTTCTCTTCCTAATCCACAGTGCCAATATAGAATAGCTTCACAGGTTTAAGAGAAGGGCAGAAATTTTGCAAAGAAAGCATGCTCTATTCCAGGCCCTTCCAAACTCTAATCCACAGTCAGAGGCTCTGTATAAGGAAACTGATGAACATGGAGTTTTACTTACATTATAAAAGCCTACAGGTTGAACCTCTTTAATCTGAAACTCTCTCATCTGGCACGATCCATAATCCAGCATGGTTTTAGTTAGCTTGATGACCACTTACTATGGATATGACCAAGTTTCCCATGGTCCCATAAAGTTTGTTTACAGCCACTGGTCCTGGCTCTCAGTGGTCTGTGCTGTTCAACTGTAATTTACCTCTAAATGTCTTCTAAGAGCCCAGTAATCAGTATAAGTATTGGCAATGCTGCTGGACACTATTGACCTCCTGTGATCTGGCAAATTCTCTCGTGCAGCACCAATCAGGCCCTAAGGTACACGATTAGAGAATTTCAACCTGTATTAACTTGTAGGAAAAGTGTAGACTTATTTATTTTTGAAATTTACAAGATATCAGTTATTTTTTTTCCTGTGTTTTATTCTCCATCAGTTGCTTCTTTCCGCTCCAATTACTGGCATCTAGGTGCTTTATACCAGGGTCATATAAGTGACTACATAGATTAGATTTCTCTACAAAACTCAAGGCAAGCCTGGCAATACCATAACCCCATTATACAGTGTAGCCCTATAAAGTGCATAACTATATACATCAGTCAGGTGATATTATGTAATTTGAAAGCCATTTATCTGAAATGGAATCTAAAGATTGCTCAGCAGAAGAGGGCTTTGTTACATTTGAGTTAAACAAAGGACTATTTGTATTCTATTGTCATCACATTGTATTTCCTATTTTATTCTAGGATCATCAAACCATTTTAAGAGCTTGGGCAGTTAAAGATTTTGCTCCAAAATGTCCTTTATATGTTCAAATATTGAAGCCTGAAAATAAATTCCACATCAAGTTTGCAGGTAAGCTTCAGAGTTCAATGACTGTTAAAGGTTTGGTAGCATTCTCTGAAAGGTTGTTTTCTCTGTAAACATTTTACTGCATTATACAACGTACTTCTACCCAAAGTCAAGTATCCCAGTTGATTTATGTTCATATGAATATTCTGCCTATAATATTCTGTTATGGATCCAAACTGTTTATAAGAGTACCATGAGAAAAGTAGGGTGTTGGTCTTGTTCTGAGTGAGAGACAGAATAATGCTTATTTTTGCAATTTTTCTATGTTGTTCTTCTAGTCCTCACAACTTTAATTTTGATGAATATGTCTTCATGATAATTATCTCCCATTTAATTGTGATAAGGAAATGTCACTGTTTCCTTAAATGTTTGTATGCGTGTGCATGTGCTCATTGAATAAACAAATTCACTTACAGAGGAATAATATATGCATCTATTATACCCCTCAAAATATTTCTAAACTGCCTCTCTAGCTGTATATATAGACACTTTTATGTTGTTGGCAGTCCCACTGTGGTTCAGAAAAACACCTGTCTGGACTGCAAAACTGTGTGTAAATATTCCTTTTTCTAAACAAAAGCAAAGCTCTCCCTTCCCTCTCCATTGTGACATGAAAATTCAATTTCTTTCATTTTGATGTCTGAAAAGATTCAATATCACGCAAAATACATAAAAGACCTCTGGGAAAAAATTATTCTATTTCAACATTCTATTTCATTGTACAATTTAGGGGGACTTGTTAAATCGCTATTTAAAAAAAAAGTTCCTGAATTTTGTTCCATACTGGAAAGAAGGGAAAGTCAAACACTCCATAACTATATGAGACTGGTACACAGTTAATAAAGTTTACTCTTGATAAGAAGAAAATGGGATTATCATCTATTCTTTTTACATTATCACTTTAATTGCATGCATAGCTTGTTGTTTCTGATGCCTTTTTACTTCTCCATATGTGTTGTATAAATAACAACTCTTCACCCAAGAGGGTGAAATTTCAGAAAAAAGGGACCTCAGAGACTCCACATCACCTCTCTATGCTAAACCCCTTACTAATAATTTCAGTCATACAAATCAGAATCCAAATGCGTGTTGTGCTGTTGGGGTGTGAACTACAATTGATACACAATAACTTGATTTTCTGTAGGCCCTTCATTGGGCAGAAGGTTGCAGTCTTTTCTGAACCACTTATATCTATCTGTTCAAGAAAGCAGTACTATATTATTCTAAATGTATGTGTAACTGCCCACAGGCAGACTTGGACCTCTGGAGCCTAGGGCAGGTGCCTTGCCAGTTAGATCTAAAAGCTAGCTGTTGCTCCACTGAGGCTGTAAAGGACGCTCATTCTTTCTTTGTGAAGTATTCTAGGTGACACTACATGAGACAGTGAACCACACGGGTATGTGGGTTACATCTGCAGAACCGTTTGCCTCAGAAGTACTCAGGAATTAGGGACGGATCAAAATATCCACAAATATCCATTTGTTATGTGTAACAAATAGCCACATTGCACAACAGTTTAGAAATACAGAATAGCATATAATTTGACAAGGCAAATTTAAGCTCGATAGTGTAATGATAACATATGTACTTTGAAGATGGCATGGTCAGCAATCTAATGTCACCACTCACCACCATAGAGTCTTTATTTACAACAAACTCTCAATTCCTTGGCTTTGTCTCACTTCAGTAACTTGTTGAAACAAAGTCTGGACACCATGTATGAAGCAACCAGTAGGGTTTATTACACAGAGCGCTGGTGGGCCGTTTCTACACAGGCCACTTCCTTTGGAAGTGGGATGCTAATACAGGGAGTGAAATATGCTAATGAGGCATGGATGCAAATTCCCCATGCCTCATGAGCATAATGTCACATGATTTGGTGTCCAGAAGACTGTTCTTCTGGACTTCAAAACGCCGTGTAGAAGTGCAGCCCTGGGGAAGGGAGAGGAGCCTTCCAGAAGGAAGTCCTCCTTCCGGAGGCCCGTTCTTCCCAAAAATTTTCAGGAAGAAGGGGACTCCAGAAGAAGGACTTCCTTCCGGAAGCCCCCCCAGCAGCTGCACTTCTACATGCCATTTTGGAGTCTGGAAGAACAGTCTTCCGGACTCCAAATCACGTGACGTTATGCTAATGAGATGCAGGGAATTTGCATCTGCGCCTCATTAGCATCTTTCACTCCCTGTATTAGCACACCACTTCCGAAGGAAGTGGCCTGTGTAGAAACAGCCATGGAGTGCCACTTCGCCTATCAGGACTCAGTGAATCACTGCCAGAAAATAGATTACAACTGATTATACAGATTATTGATGGGGGGGAGGAAACTATGACATGGGTGTCACCCATGCCTGGATGGGTCCTAGCAGTAACGTGAGATGAGCACAGTAAGCCAGTAATGTAAAAAGGTTACAGAGTATCCCCGCCCATTGCTTATAGAGTATCTTATCTCCAGTACAAGTGGTTTCCTCTACATGTTTAACAAAACATTTATACAATGACTGGTTCATGTCAAGATAGGATAGAGGAAGTGGTGATGCCTCCACACTGGTGCATCCGGGGGGTTTATCTAGAAGATTTAAAGCACAAGACATTAACAGCATACAGCACTAACAATTGGTTTCCACAAGCAGGGCCTCTCCTTGGAATGTAGTTGCTGAGACAGCTATTCCTCCCTTCAGACTTCAAAGCCCTTCTTGCCTTAGCAGGGATGTCCTTCTGTGGGTCTTGTGAGAGAGAAAAGGGAGAAGGGGCCTAGCGAAGTATCTTTCCGCTCATACTAGCTGGGTTTCTATGTTATAGGCCTATTCCAGACTTTAAGAATCAAATAGGGGGTCTTTAGCACAAACCATGGCCTGCCTGAGGAGTTTTCACTCTACAGACTTCTTCAGAAATGCAGTGCCCTGGAATACCCTCCTGGGTCAGTATGACTCAAAGAAATGACAGCTAAGATATAAATACAAGCGTTGGCTGTAGCACCTACATTTTCCTTAATGGCCTCTACTCTAACCCGTACCTACCCATCTTAGCTCTAAGATATGGTGGGATCACAGCAGAAACAAGTATGGCTGCCAGGCCAAAGGCAGTTCCAGAGAGCTTCTCTAGAAAAACAGGTCATGTGAACATACTCATTTTTTTCCAACTCATTTTTCCAGCCTTTGCACAGGACTGTTGCAATTTTACCTCAGTTCAAAAATCTTATTTTTAAATTTGATCTGACCTCATATTGTGCCCTACTTGGTCCTTTACAGGATGACTCCTTAGATTCCAATTTGACACACTAACACGTGGTTGGAACTAGGACAGCAATTACCTGGCCCATTATAAGGACTCTTACATACTTTGTTTTGTCTAACTCTTAACTTCCCCACCCAACACCCCTCTCCTGCTGCCACTCTGCTCTTCTGATTTGCCAACTTCAATAACAATTTTTGTGATTTGCCAACCCTGATAACAATTTTTGGACCTCTGCTTTATATATTGAGTCTGTTCTGGTATGGGTATGATCTGAAGAAGTGGGTCTGTCCCATGAAAGCTCATCACCAAATGTTAGTCTTTAAAGTGCTACGTGACTGCTTTTGATAGAATACACAGTAACAGAGCTACCTCGGTCATTTTTCTGGATGGTTACTGAGCCAACAATATGCAGTTTTTAATGTTCCTGAAATCTTCAAGTAACAATTTTATATATCTACACAGAATACAAGTATGGTATAGAATACTCCAAAGAGAGGATTGCTTCAAATACTTTGCAAACTTTGCAAATACTTTGCAAACTTGCAAAGTGTCTGCCCACACACATGAATGTGGAGGATCAGGAGCCTATACGTACAATGGATCTAACAGTTGCTTACATAACATTTAGAATTACTAACATCTAAGGCCAGGCAAAATGTTTGAATGCAGTAATTGAAAGTATTTCTGTTTCAATGTTGTTGACCCTTTTTATGTCCTCTCCTGAAATACTGTTGATTTCCTAAGTATATCCTTACTCCCACCCTCACTCTCACAGTAATAATAAACTAGAGGTCCATTTTTTTTCTCCCTCAGATATAGACTGTGCTGTCTTTTAAATGCAGAATCTATTGGGTGCATTAAAGTTCAAATATGAAAAGAAAGTGAAATGTATCAGTGACAGAAGAACATTGCCTTGTCTCAGGGCTCAGAAATGTTCCATTTACTGTCTTTTGTGTTTAACTTAAATCCACTTGTCGGTAGTACCTGAACCTCCTTTACCTCTTCAGGAATCGTATATAACCATTCCAGTTACCAGCCTAATGAAGCATTTTATCATTCTCTATGCAAAATGCCATACTGAATGACCTTGGGTCAGCCAAGTCTGATGTTAAACCTACAATGGCTTATTGGGAGGGCACATAGTCCGAGCTCTCTTAAACTGATATGGAGTGCATATGATGGTTAATCTATCAATTATAATTGAAAAATGAGCAGCAGCATTTCTGTAGCAGATAGACAGTTGGTCAAACTGTAAATAAATGCATGACTGCAGGTCCTGTGTGGGTCATTCTCACAACTTACAAAAATGTTTCCTCAAAATAGTTATACTAAATCTCAGGCATTATCTCCATACATCTGAGGCTACACCCACATAGCGATGCTTTCAGAGCATACCATCTTTCATGAGCACAGGAGATGGTCCCCTTACTGGTTACCATCCAGCAGCCCCTCTGATTGGCTTCTCTGCTACAGCCACTCTAAGCTACCTGAGGGACTTTTTGCTGTTCTGTTCTGAGCAGGGTAAGGTAGGGCCATGAGGCATTCAGCAGAAGGCCTTCAAACCTAGTCACCCTACCACACCATGGGATGCATTATTCAGTAAATGAATGGCAAATGGGCAAGAAGGGTGCTGATCAGCATCCTGGTATAAACCCTGAGCTATTCCACAGACCGACACGTTGGATTGTTTTAGACTCTGATTCTGCTTTACATCTGCTTTACATTCAATTCAGACCCTACATTCAGGTGTCCAAAATGTTGCGTTGCTCCATGCACGTGCATTTTTACGTAACATTTTAATTTATTTTATTGAGTTGAGAAGGAGTGAATTAGTGATGTTATGTAGGTTGGAAGTGAAAAATTATGAACAATGAATGAGAACAATGGTGCTAATGATAGTAATTATGCTTTATCTAACCTTTCATCTGATGTTCTCAAATTACTTTATAAATAAGAAATTTGTGAAACTTCAAAACACTTTTTGTAAAGTAGTGATTATCATCTCTATTTTATTAATTCATAAAGACACAGAAAACTTAAGGGGCTTATCCAAGGTCACAGTTAGTCAGTAGCAGAGTTGTGAATAGTCTAGAGCAGTGTTTCTTAAATTTTTTGAGACCATGGAATGCCAAACAATAATATCTTTAATGCAGAACATCTATGAAAATTTACTTTACTCATTAATGGTACTTTCATTCACTTCCGGCTTTTTTAAAAAAGGAATGCAACTTACTCTGTTTACTCATGTTGGTAGAAATAATAAAGTCAGTAGATCATCACATGCCACACATGCGTGTTGGCTGACATCAAGCTGCTGGCTGACAGCGTAGCTGCAATGCTGGCAGAGCACATGAACCATACATCGCTGCTAGTTGCTACGCCACCATATGGATAGGAGAAGGGGGCTATCACAGAGTTAGTCAGCCTTGTTGTGTTATCAGACTACTACTGCTCCCATATGATTTGGAAATGAAATTATGTTTCCATATTTTCCATTACTGTTATCATCATAAAATGGTTATTTATTTTAAAGCTTTGAATTATTTTTCCAAATACTCACAGCACACCTGCAAGTTGTTCTCAGAACACCGGTGTTCCACAGAACACAGTTTAAGAAATGCTGGTCTAGAGGATCCTGACCCATTGTCTCCTGCTTTAACTACTGGAGATTATTTCCTACATAACTTTAGAATATGAATTATCAGTGTAAAATAATATCTTCAGTCTGTTTTTTTTATTTTTTTCCATGTTGTCCCCTACAAAGTCTTAGCAAAATCTTTAGGTTTGAATTGAAATCATAGTATCTTTTCAGGTTCATTAAAAGTAAAAGGTCAAAATGAAAAACAAAATTTAAACGTTAAAAAATTAAACATTTCTTCTATGTTTACTCAAGATTGCTGTGACTGGAAGAGGTTATTTGGGAAATATTTGTTTGTTTGTTTCTTTCTGCATTTGACAGCACTTTGTGTATTGTCAGTTTCACTCCCATTTCATAGGCAGGCTCAGATTTCTGCAAAAAATATAAACACATGCTTATCTTTCCACACGAGTCCTCTCATCCAGCTTAATGGATTATTCAAATGCGTGAAATCAGCCACATAACCAAATGTCTGCAGAATCTTCCCTTTATTAGTCAATGTCTCCTTTGCATGTGTATATATGTCAAAAGGGGAATTAAAATTATTTCCTTTTAAAGTTATTATAATCAGAACAAGTTACTTAAAGCTATGCTATCATAAACAGTAATTTTTAATTTATCATTTTCAGAAGGGTCAAGTTGTCCGTGTCTAAGTAACTGAGTTGAGATTTTTCATTCTTTTTTGGTGTCTTATGTGTAATAGAGATACAGCTTTCTATCGGGAAATAACATAACTTACAATGCTACATCTGAAACATACCACAAAACAAACAGCAAGATCGTTTCACAACTGGACTGTAGTTGTTGTGTAAAAATATACTGTTCTCTTGCTTCATTTTCAAGGTGTTTAGTTAAGGCAAGAAGGAGAATCATAGCACACATTTATTTTTTCCTTTTTCCATAGTATTCTGTATTTAAGAGCTTTTATAATCCACTGGTGTATTTATCTTTCAAAAGCTCTGCAAAGCTCTAAGTCTACAAAAAGCTTAATCAAAACACAATAGTTGTCAGTACCTATTCTTTCTTAGACTCTTAATATTAAATTAGAAATGTTACTTTGATGTCTCAGAGCGCTTTTCCTATTCTTTTCTCTTCATGGCAACTACAGCGCTGGAAACAATCTGCTTCTCAGGCTATTCATGGGGCACGGCAACTCAGTTCTGTCCGTTGTTGGGAACTTATTACAAAATAACAGTCCAGCTCAAAGTAAAAGCTATTTAAAAAGCATTGATTTTTCCTTGTCTTCCTTTTTTACAGATCATGTTGTATGTGAAGAGGAGTTCAAATATGCTATGCTAGCTTTAAACTGTATTTGCCCTGCTACTTCTACACTAATCACCCTGCTGGTCCATACCTCTAGAGGACAGTAAGTATACAACGTTTTAAAGAAACCCAAACTGATGTGAAGGCTACTTTGGAAAACAAGGAAAGAGTCTATTCCAAGACAGCAAAGTTCAACTTCATTGAATTCAATGGCTCTGTTTGTATTACAGTGCAGAAATGGAGAATCATTAATATTTTCCTCATAGGACTTTGTAACACAGATTCTTCTTCAAGTAGTGGCCTCATGGGTGCTCCACTCTTTTCCTTGCATTGATACTTGGAGATTCTTCTAAAGCTGTGGTTTCCTGTGCATGCATAATAGTGCCTCCTCATGCTCTCTGGTGCATGTGCAGTATGTGCCCCTCTGTTCCTTCTCTACTGCCCTTGGCTGTAGATGGAGCTTCTACCTCTCTCTCTCTCTGGGCCCATATCTACACTAGCACCCTCCTTTCAAAAGGAGGTCCTTTTCCTGGGCCTGGGCCACCTGCTGGAACAACTCCTGCAATGTTTTTGAGTCATATATGCAGGGGAGGCAACACTGAAAGCACTGGGACATCTGGTGAAGAGGAAGAATGGTGCAGCGGTGATCTATTCTCACCCACTGATAGAGAATCCTGATGTGTCTCATTCGCATGCCCCCTTTGTGTTCTAGTAGAAACTGATGATTTCACAGTGCTACCACTGTTGATTGGATAACATTACATCTGTTTAAATGGAACTGCTCACATTTTAGTTCTGCACATACGACATTTAGAATCTCAGAATTAAAATACCTAGCCCCAGTCTGGCCTTTCCCTTGCATTTTACTCTAAATCTAATCCTGGTTCATTTGTTAACACATCTTGGACTGTGTCTAACCATGTAGTAAATTGAGAGAGTGCATTCCAGGAAATATTTGCATTATGAGTTGTCTTTTTGATGTGCAGCTGCTATAGAAAGTCAGTGGGTGGGTTGGGTTTGAGAACTAACTAACTAACTAAATAAATAAATAAATGGCAATTATCCAGTGTAAATAGGGTAAAAGAAATCCAGTTTATCATTCTCCTTCAGATAAAGGGATATTAAATAACTTGAAATCAAATCTAGACAATGTATGATAAATAAATTACTGCATAACCAATGTAACAGCATTAGCTGTGGACGGGAGGGGCAGAATGTGTGGAGCTTGGCTGTCAGTGGGTGCTCAGCACCACCTAATTTTTCCACAGAGTATCCATGAAGTTGGTGCCCATGGCATGAGGCTTTGACAAAAATAAGATGAAGGCACAGTTTGAAACAGCATGGTATTCTGTGTTCAATTTTCACACTATCCACAAAAACATGTTTTAATAATTTTAATCCGATATATTGATTTGTGAGTTATACAAAGACAGACAAAATTATACAATAATTAGCGGTACAGAAATGCATAACCAGATTGCCAGTGCCATTTATAACAAAAAACCAACCCACAAACAAACAAAAAAAACCACACAGGTTTTCTTCCTGCCATGCAGGATGTCTTAGTTAAACAAACTGGCTTGCCCACTATCTCCTAAATATAAAGCCACATGAAACTGATTTAATAAGGGTAGCACCATATGTCAACATTTGCTTGGTTTAAAATGAAATGTTTGGAAACAAAATTATTGCCAGATGACCAGTTGGTACTAATTGGTTTAACAAAGTAGAGCAAGTGGAAACATGCTTATGTAAGCCACCTGAGAATCAAACCTAAAAGTAATATAACAAAATATGAATTATATTAGTTATTCGCGAACAAAATAATCTTCATTTAAGATTAAAAGTTGCTTTGATAATAAACTAGGCCATAAAAGATGAAATACAAAGTTAAGTCTTAGAAATAATGAAAAGTTTGCAAGGTCAAACACTCTTAAGTGAAGAAATGCCAGAATGAACTAACTGTGTGCAGCCTTACTGAACCTTTCATTTTATATAGCATTGACTGCATGTAAAAATTGTGGGGTAAATTAAATGTCCAGCACGTCACAGGAGCTCTTCAGGGAATACAGGTATAGCATCCAAGTGTCAACTGACTTAACTGTAAGACCATTTTTTTTTCTCTCTGCAGACCCACTGATGTGGGGAAGGAGCATTTGCCCTGGGCCTGGCATTTCAAAGGAGCTGGAGCTCTGGGCCCCTTTGAACTGCCGTGCAGCACTGCTGCCCCACTCCACACAGATGTGAGGGAGAAGTGGGGATCCTAGAGCGACAATCTAAGTGGCACTGAGAGCTGATGCTCATGGCCCTGCAGCTTCTGCCTTGGCCCCAGGGCTCAGAACTGCCTCCCCCACTCCTGCTTTGCCCCAGGGCTCATGGTGGCTGTTGGCCCCACTACGTTCCTGCAGGCTTTTGTCTTATTTGCTGCAAGTCTTTCAACTTGTGCAACAAAATGAGACAGGGTTACGATAGACAATAGGCCCATTTATTACACAACACTGATTCATCTCCAGACAGATTGACCCAGAGCACTGACTGAGGTAGGCATCCTATGGACAAAACAAACTAACAAACAAAAATGTAATTTGATAGCAGGTTATTAAAAGACTCTTGAAATTTTTCTGCACAGGGTCGGGGGTTGATTTAGGGTTGCACAGGCTATGTTCACTGCAGCATTTCTTAACTTAAGCAGGCTTGACTTTTCAAGGGTTAATCCTTAACTTCCATTTTATGGTTTGGGTTACTGATGAGAATAGTGTTAACTAATGATGTTAAATGAGCAATTCTGTTTGAGAGTTTCTTTAGGTTTTTGTTTGTTTGGTTGGTTGGTTGGTATGTTTTTAAACAGAAAGAAAATGTCATGTATATAATAAAACACTTATACATGTTTTCCTCAATTTATATCTTATTTCTACTGTTAGTACCTCATTTACCCAATACATTGAAAATAATGAAATTAAACTATTCAAACAAAAAGAAAAAGGTAAATATTTCAAAACCCACAGCCCCACACTTTGTAAGCAGCAGATACGCAATAGGGGACAACACTGTTCACCTTGGCCGTGTCTACACGTGCATGCTACTTCGAAGTAGCGGCGCCAACTTTGAAATAGCGCCCATCACGGCTACATGTGTTGGGCGCTATTTCGAAGTTGAAATCGACGTTAGGTGGCGAGACGTCGAAGTCGCTAACCCCATGAGGGGATGGGAATAGCGCCCTACTTCGAAGTTAAACGTCGAAGTAGGGCACGTGTAGACGATCTGCGTCCTGCACCATTGAAATAGCGGGGTCCGCCATGGCAGCCATCAGCTGAGGGGTTGAGAGACGCTCTCTCTCCAGCCCCTGCGGGGCTCTATGGTCATCGTGTGCAGTAGCCCTTAGCCCAGGGCTTCTGGCTGCTGCTGCTGCAGCTGGGGATCCATGCTGCATGCACAGGGTCTGCAACCAGTTGTCGGCTCTGTGGATCTTGTGTTGTTTAGTGCAACTGTGTCTGGGAGGGGCCCTTTAAGGGAGCAGCTTGCTGTGGAGTCTGCCCTGTGACCCTGTCTGCAGCTGTTCCTGGCACCCTTATTTCGATGTGTGCTACTTTGGCGTGTAGACGTTCCCTCGCAGCACCTATTTCGATGTGGTGCTACCCAACGTCGAAGTTGAACGTCGACGTTGCCAGCCCTGGAGGACATGTAGACGTTATCCATCGAAATAGACTATTTCGATGTCGCTACATCGAAATAAGCTATTTCGAAATAAGCTATTTTGATGTAGCGTGCACGTGTAGACGTAGCCTTGAGTCAGAGACAGTGAAACTAGGCTTCCAGATCACCACAGAACTGTATCAAGTTTGTAGGGGTGGTGGGGCAGAAAGAGAGTCCCCAGGAAAGGAAAGATTCTTCTGCCGGTCTGAGTGTGTAGTCGGATAGATTGACAATATTGCTGGGTGAGTTAAGGGTGCCCCTATTGTGGCCCCATGTGGAAAGTAGGTGTTTAAATAGTTTACAGTCATTTTTCTTCTGTAGAGAAGAGAAATGTGCATTGTAAATCTCCTGTCTTGTTTTAATGAAGTCCAGCCATGTGGAGGGTGGTGTGGAAGGTTGTTTTTTTATGAGGGTCTCCAGATCTGAGAGCTCTTTTTTGATGTTTTCCTGTTTTCTGTACAGGATGCTGATCAGGTGGTTCCTCAGTTTCTTAGAGAGTGTGTGGCACAATCTCTCACTATAATCTGTGTAGTATGTTAATTTCAGTGGGGTTTTCAGCTTCAGTCTTTTTGGTATGATGTCCTTATGGTTGCATTTGGAGATGAAGATGATGTCTGTATCTGTGCACGTTTTTCATGAGGTTGATGGATTTCCACTCAGTACAGCTAAATTCACTGCCTTGCATGGGGACAAGTATCAGAGAGGTAGCCGTGTTAGTCTGTATCAACGAGAACAACAAGAAGTCCTGTGGCACCTTATTGACTAACAGATATTTTGGAGCATAAGCTTTCATGGGCAAAGCTTTCGTGTTGTTCTTGTTGATACAGACTAACACAGCTACCACTCTGATACTGTTCACCTTGTATCTTATTTTCATAGAGCTCTTCTTGAAAAATCAAGAGTGTAATTTACACAGTATAAATCACTAGAACAAAACAGGATCCGAATTCAGTCTGTTCTCGTTCTCAGGAGGGACTGTACTCTTCTATCTAATGATGTCATGGTGGTCTGAGGGAAAACAATTATCACGGGCAGCCATTGTCATGACAACAGTGACTACTTCCTAGCCCAGAAGAATACAAATGTGCAGGATGAAGCGAGGGAGAGGTGGTTGATAATCTCAGTGCTGTTCAGCTTATAGCACGCTATGGTGGTAAGGGGTGGGGAGGAAGACCACCTGCACACACAAAAAACAGTCCACTGTTCCCAAATTTCCAACAAAACTCCAACAGCATAAAATCCCTATTGAAGACCATTCTACACACGTCAATAAGTGTCAGGAAATTTTGGCTCAACCTCTCCTTGGCATGTTTATAAATAAACAGCTCTTAAAATGTAAGACAGAGGTATGAACCCTATAATTATAGGTGTTCATGTTGGCTCACACTGCCCACGAGACCCTATTTTCAGTTGCTTATAATTTTTGCCAAATGTTAGCCATTCTGTTTGAGCTTACCTCCTTTGAGTGATTGTTCACAGGCATTCCAATGCAGGTGTGTGTTTGCGTGCCCACCCAGTTGCCAGAACATTTTTCCCCTAGCCGGTAGCTGTTGGGTTGGTGCAGCACCTACTGGAGTGGTGCTGATATAGTGCCCAATATATGCACCACCCAATCCCCCCACCCCGCCCACACACACACTGAGTTCCTTCTTGCCACCATGAAGGTTGCTGGAACTCCCCTTCACTTGCGTGAGCAATCTTCTTAGTTAGCTGGTAACACTTAGATCTTACCTGTAATAGTTTCCAATTAGGGGTTAATAGTTTAAATAGTTAAATAGTTTAAATAATTAATAGTTATAGTTCTGTTGCTCTTAGTACAGTAGTTCATTGGTGGAATAGGGAGGATGCTCCTCCACCTCGAGAGCTCCACACCAGGGCGTGCCGAGGGCATCTGGCTTCAAAGTCTGTGTTGACTGTGGGAAGTGCATGCCAAAGATCAACCCACACTCGGCCTGCTTAAAGTATTTGGGCGAGAGTCAGCAGCTGCTGATTTGTAAGACCTTCAAACACAGGACCTTGAAGGACAGGGCTCAGCACCTCAAAGTCTTATTTGTGGAGGCAGCTCTGCACCCTGAAAAATTCCCATCCTCCAGGCCGAACACATCTTCTTCGGTGTGGAGTGCATTGTAACAGTGTATATGCATGTCATAACAGTGTATGTGTTTGGTATACCCACGTCCGTCGTGTCAGTATGATCCCATCTGATGGAATTTGTTTCAGTTTGCTTTAAAAAAGCCTTGCTCCACTTCAATAGTATATTAAGATTTGTACTGTTTAGAAAATTACTCTGAAATTATATACCAAACATGTATACTGTTACATACACGCATGGGCTACATTAAAAGAACAATAAGGCTGCAAAATCAAAGAGCTCAAAAATTTGGAAATGCAGACAGTGGCCTCCCCCTGTTACGTCACAACCCTGATTCAACTCCCAGAGCAGATCCTTTCTATGCACTGAAGCAGGTATGGGTCATGTTTTACAGTGAGACTGGGATCCTCTAACTGAAGATGGTATGAACATTTATATGCAGAAGATAGCTGAGAAAGTGGCAGAGGCAACCTTAGTTTGCTCTCATTTCCTATCTTTAGAGTGAGTTAGTGTTACAAACTCAGTAATGTTCTTTTAACCTAGCTTCTGTGTATGAGATTTTGAATGCAATATTCTAAATTATATATAAAATGCAAAAAAGTATCAAAATACAGTATCATTAAAGTGGGGCAATAAGAACATAAGAATGGCCATACTGGGTCAGACCAAAGGTCCATCCAGCCCAGCATCCCATCTGCTGACGGTGGCCAATGCCAGGTGCCCCAGAGAAGGAGAACAGAAGACAATGATCAAGTGATTTATCTCCTGCCACCCATCTCCTGCCCTTGTTCTGATGGCTAGGGCACCATACTTTATCCCTGGCTAATAGCCATTTATGGACCTAACCTGCAAAAATTTATCAAGCTCTTTTTTAAACCCTAATAGAGTCCTGGCCTTCACAGCCTCCTCGGGCAAGGAGTTCCACAGGTTGACTGTGCGCTGTGTGAAGAAAAATTTCCTTTTATTAGTTTTGAACCTACTACCCATCAATTTCATTTGGTGTCCCCTAGTTCTTGTATTAAGGGAAAAGGTAAATAATTTTTCTATATTCACTTTCTCCACACCATTCATGATTTTATATACCTCTATCATATCACCCCTCAATCGCCTCTTTTCCAAACTGAAAAGTCCCAGTCTCTCTAGCCTCTCCCCATATGGGACCCGTTCCAAGCCCCTAATCATCTTAGTTGCCCTTTTCTGAACCTTTTCTAATGCCAATATATCTTTTTTGAGGTGAGGAGACCACATCTGCACGCAGTACTCAAGATGTGGGCGTACCATAGTTTTATATAGGGGAAGTATGATATCTTTTGTCTTATTATCGATCCCTTTTTTAATAATTCCTAACATCCTATTTGCCTTACTAATTGCCGCTGCACACTGCGTGGATGTCTTCAGAGAACTATCCACTATAACTCCAAGATCCCTTTCCTGATCTGCTGTAGCTAAATTTGACCCCATCATGTTGTACGTGTAATTTGGGTTATTTTTTCCAACATGCATTACCTTACACTTACCCACATTAAATTTCATTTGCCATTTTGCTGCCCAATCACTCAGTTTGCTGAGATCTTTTTGTAGTTCTTCACAATCCCTTTTGCTTTTGACTGTCCTGAACAACTTGGTGTCATCTGCAAACTTTGCCACCTCACTGCTTACCTCATTTTCTAGATCATTGATGAACAAGTTAAACAGGATCGGTCCCAGGACTGACCCCTGGGGAACACCACTAGTTACCCTCCTCCATTGTGAAAATTTACCATTTATTCCCACCCTTTGTTTTCTGTCTTTTAACCAATTCCCGATCCATGAAAGGATCTTTCCTCCTATCCCATGACCACCTAATTTACATAAAAGCCTTTGGTGTGGGACCGTGTCAAAGACTTTCTGGAAATCTAGGTATATTATGTCCACTGGGTGCCCCTTGTCCGCATGTTTATTAACCCCTTCAAAGAATTCTAATAGATTAGTTAGACACGACTTCCCTCTGCAGAAACCATGCTGACTTTTGCCCAACAATTCGTGCTCTTCTATGTGCCTTGCAATTTTATTCTTTACTAGTGTTTCTACTAATTTGCCTGGTACTGATGTTAAGCTTATCGGTCTGTAATTGCCAGGGTCTCCTCTAGAGCCTTTTTTAAATATTGGCGTTATATTGGCCGTCTTCCAGTCATTTGGTACCAAAGTGGATTTAAAGGATAGGTTACAAACCACTGTTAATAACTCCGCAATTTCACATTTGAGTTCTTTCAGAACCCTTGGGTGAATGCCATCTGGTCCTGGAGACTTGCTACTATTCAGCTTATCAATTAACTCCAAAACCTCCTCTAATGTCACTTCAATCTGAGTGAGTTCCTCAGATTTGTCACCTAAAAAGGCTGGCTCAGATTTAGGAACCTGTGTAACATCCTCAGCCGTGAAGACCGAAGCAAAGAAATCATTTAATCGCTCCGCAATGGCACTGTCTTCCTTGATCGCTCCTTTTATATCTTTATCGTCCAATGGCCCCACTGCTTTTTTAGCGGGCTTCCTGCTTCTAATGTATTTAAAAAACATTTTACTATCATTTTTTGAATTTTTGGCTAGCTGTTCCTCAAAATCTTTTTTGGCTTTTCTTACTACATTATGACAGTTAATTTGGGAGTGTTTATGTTCCTTTCTATTTTCCTCACTAGGATTTGACTTCCACTTTTTAAAAGCTGCCCTTTAATATGTTTAACCATATCAAAATAATTCGTTTTTTTCTGGGTCTCCAGAATATTTAATATTTGGTGGAGAAGTCCAATTTGTGTCAATTCATTTAATATTCATTCACCTTTATGTAAAAATCACACACTGTAGTAGGTGTTATTTGGCATTAATAAAAAATTTAAGCATCTATTGATCAAAACTAATAATTAGCAATTCCAATTAGATTTAAATAAATAAAAGCCTGAAACTAGAAATTATTCTTAAGTTAGTCAATAAGATTGACTGTTCTTTCTATAAAAAGGTCTCTTTAAAATCGTCTGTTTGAGCCTTTCCTTTTCAAATCGTACCCTTCATTGCATTTCTAACAACTTATGCTTGCTGTGTTGCATCTCATTAGTATCAGTAAAGTAAAAGTCCTCCTTTCCTTGTCTTCCCTACAATAGGCAAACTCATTATAAAAAATGGTTGTAGTACATCAGCTCCCTCAAGAGGTAGGACTACAGAACGTTACAAAATTGCTTAACTTAGAATTCAATGGACTCTTAGTTTTTTGCTTGATTATTTATTAAATCTGATAATGTCAAAACTTACTGAAAACAGTCACAGTAGGCTGGAAGTGATTCAGTGCAACTTTTAATTTTACTGAAAGAAATAGTATAAATAACACTGCCAGGTGAAATTATATTTTATTTCACAAAAGCACATTTAAAAATGTGTTTTCTCTCTAAGCGAACCATAGCAATTCATGTAACAAAATTGGAGGGGCACATACTCTCTTGTGGCTGAATTTCTCATATTTCTAAAATTTGCACTGTTTTCTTTATCAAATTGTCTTTCATTCTAAATCATTTTTAAAGATGGGGTTGTTTGACTGTTGATATTGAGATATTTTCCTGTTTATCTGGTTCCTGTTTCTATAGTGTTACCACAGTCCAATAATAAACTTTCTTATATGGAATTTAAATCTCCAGAATTATTATTATAGGTAGCAGGCTGTCTGATGTAATGGTCTGAACTAAATAGTAGGGTTGAGCGCTCATATTTTTGCAGCCCATGCAGTTAAAGCCAATGGGAAGTTTTTTGTAAAAGAAATTCAGTATTAATAACAGATTCATAGAACACTATAACTGGAAGGGACCTTGAGAGGTCATTAAGTCCGGTCCCCTGTCCTCTTCGCAGTACTAAGCACCCTCTAGACCAACCCGGATATATGTCTATCTAACCTGCTCTGAATAGGCTCATAACAGGCCCATGTCTGACAGATCCTGAATAAAACAAGTTGGTCACTTTAGTGCAGACTCTAGAATAATCGCTGAAATTAAATTCACTGGCACAGGGCCCAGTAATGACCCTTCGATCAGGTGGAAGATGAGTGCAGGGTGGCATGGGAAAATAGGGGATGATGCAAGGGGATGAGGAAGTGAAGCACTACTTATGTCTTAGAACAGGGGTGGGGCTTGTCTGGCTCGTCTGGATCCAGACCCCAAAGCTCAGGGCTCTGCTCCATGGCATGCAGCCTGTGGCAGGTTTGGAGCCATGAGCCTCGCAGGATAGATCAGGGAAGCTGGGAGCAGATTCAGGCTGCAAGTTTTGCTGGCCCAGAAGTGGGTCTGGGCTCCGCTGCCACTCATTGCTGTTTTCCCAGCTAGGGCAAGAGGAAGGGGAGCAGCAGCTGCCTTTGAAGCCTGTCTGGAGTCTGTATACTGCCGCTCTGATTGGGTGGGATGGAGGACAGTGCCTTGGGGTCAGGGGGTGCAGATCCATGTGCATGCAGGGGTGAGTAAGTAAGTGCACCTGAGTTCCCCTGACCCCATGTCCTCAGACAGATCCTGTGCTCCCTCCCATGCAGACCTCCCTCTTACTTCCTTTCCGCATCCTCCCTCCCGTGCCAGCTCCCCACCCACACTCTGGTACTGCTCCCTCAGACCCTTCACCCCCACCTTGTCCCCTCCCTTCCAGACCCCAAAACCTCCTGCACCCTTCCTCACATATAAACCCACACCCCCAGCCTGCTCCTCCACCCCTTTCCTACACCCAGACTCAACTCTCAGCCTGCTCCTGCACCCCACTCCAGACCCAGATCACCCACTCACAACCCACAACTGCAACCTCCCTCCCATAGGCCATAGTCAGAGATCACATCAGCAAGGGGATTTTTTTGCTTCACACTTGGGTAACCTCAACTGATTTGTCTACAGGTCAGTGGCTCCCAACCTGAAAAAAAGGTCTTAGAACAACAGCCAAAATTGAGGGGGGGTCCTCAGTTCTGTTGCCATTGTTGCTCCTATATAACCTGATCTGAAGCACAGCTTCTCTCTTTGATGTTTTGCTATCAGATACTGCAAATATAACTCACAGAGAAATCAGATGGTTAGTTTCACTCATTTGTTAACCCAAGAATACTGGGGGAGAGAAGAGAAGAAAAGAAACAAAACAGAATACTATCATAATGCAAGAGAGACTTAGCAGAAGTACTGCAGATAAGAACAATTAAGAGCATGAACAGCAATTTATTTTGTGCTTAGATGCAGTTAGTAATAGAGCTGATTAAACCCTGAAGCATCATTTGTAAATATCTTACAAATTCTTACAAACTCCAAACATCTTACTAATTCTACTTTTTTTTTATTTGACCACGTACAAATTCAAATGATTATGTTTGTAGTCACAATGTGAGGAATGGCTGTTCTTTCTTCAAAATGCCATATTTGCATACAAACAAAGATTAATGTGTTGAAAAATATGTGTTTGAATTGGTATTTGCTATTGTCCTGTTTAAAAAGTCTCATTTATGTAGGTCAGGGAGCAGAAAAAACACCATGTGTGAAATCCTAGCATCATTTAATTGTCTATAAAAATGTCCATTGACATTTCTTTCCAAGTGTCTCAAGTGACCACTTCCACAGCCAGGGATAACGTCTAGGGATCAGCTAAGTTTACAGTTTGGCCATGTCTACACTACTGATTTTTGTTGACAAAACTTGGGTTTTGTTGACAAAACACAAGGATCATCCACACTACAAATGGATTCTGTCAAGAAACTGTTGACAGAATGAAGCAGTTGTCTCAACAGAGTTCTGTCGCTCGCATTCAAGGCATGAAGCTTGTGTTGACAGACTGTGGATAAAAAAAATGGTGCAGATGTTCCAGGGCGGGATGGTGGTGGTGTGGGCTGATGCTCTGTCAACAGAGACGGCTTCTGGTTTACCGGCAAGACTGTTTGCAGATCTTCTGGTTGGCTGTTCTGTTGACAGAGGGCTGGGCAGCTTGCCCACTCTCTGGCGACAGAAGCTGTTGACAGGGAGAGCCTCTGTTAGGTGTGGATGCATTCTTTCAACAGAGGTTCTGACAGGAATAAGTCCTGACAGCAACTTCTGTTGATAAAACTCTATAATGTAGAGCCAGCCTTCATGTTCAAGCCAGACTTAAAAAAAAAGTCCAAAGTTTCTGTCAAACTAGCCAGTAAACAGCTTCAACATGCAGTCTTGTACATACCAAAATTGGATTATAAACAAGGAAAAAGGGTAAGTTTGTAATGAATATTGCATAGTTTGTCACCTCTTATGAATCCAACTGGTTTCTGACTATCCCAAACGTTTAAAAAATCTACCCAAAATTAAAGTCTTAGGATACGTCTACATGGGCAGCCTCTGTCAATAAAACTGGGCTTTTGTTGAAAAAACTCGGTTTAGCATCTACATGGCTGAAGCGCTCTTTTGAGAGTTTTTTGACAAAACTCAGCTGTTCAGCTAGCAGTGTTATACCTCTCCCTAATCAGGTATAATGCCTCTGTCGACGGTGTTTTGTTGACAGAATGCCTGTGTAGATACTTCTGTCGAAAGAGATGGCTTCCAGTGCCCTGGGCAGCCCTGTTTGCCAAGCTTCCAGTCAGCCATTCAGCCAAGAGAGGGCAGGACAGTCCAGCTGCTCCCTGTCAACAGAGTGGCTTGCTCTTTCAAGTTGCTTTTATGTGTAGATGCGATCTGTCAATGGAGGTAATGCCGAGGTTTCTCTGTTGACAGAGGCTGCGTGTGTAGGCATCGCCACATGTTGCAACAGCATGTACAAAAATAATTGTTGTTTATCACAAGCTTATTTATCTTTCCACAAGAAAAATACAAAGTTTTTAAACATGCGTATGTGTAAATGAAATGCATCTTCATTTCTGATTTCTCCACCAAAGTTTCTAAATAATGTAGAGTCACATCAAACTGTCACTGAAGTTAATGGGAGTTTTTCCATTGACATCAATGTGAATTGACCTGGGCCTCTTTATGAACACACTTAGGCTGTGGCTACCTTACCCTTCCCATTCAGAAGGGGCATGTAAATTAGGGCCATTCAAAAATGCAAATGAGGCACTGGGAAGACAGGTGGTTTTGAAATCGGAGCACCCTTTTGAAGGAACCCTGGCTACACGGCTATTTTTGGTTCAAAAGCAGCACTTTTGACAGGCCAGATGACCACTATTATGCATATGAGGCACTGAATATTCTTATCAGTGCCTCATTTGCATTTTCTAATTGACCTAATTTACATTCCCCTTCCTAAAGGGAGAGGTAGTGTAGCCATGGCTTGAGGCTATGTCTACACAATAGCCCTATTTCGAAATCAGATATTTCAAAATAGCTATTTTGAAATAACACAAGCACACACACAAAGCATTTTGAAATAACACCCATCTATTTCGAATAGCATTTCCAGGTCCATAGTGCTATTTCAATATAGTGTGTTTGGAGCCCATGAAGGCTGTGTCTACACTGGCACAAATCTTTGAAATAGCTATGCTAATGGCCTTTTCGAAGATTACTAATGAGGCACTGATTTGAATATTCAGCAGCTCATTAGCATTAGCACACTTCCAGCAGCAGCACTTCGAAAGCGCTGCTTTCGGACACCCGCGGCTCGGCACGGCTACATGGGAGTCCTTTTCAAAAGGACACCGCACATTTCGAAATCCCCTTATTCCTCTCAGCTGAGCTGTATATATATATATGAGCTATATGTGTATATATATATATATATATATATATAGTACATTAATATAACATGAGTTGGTAGATACTGATACATGTTCCCTCTCAGAGGTGTCCTCTTTTTTGAAAGTTCAAATATAGTAACCCCATGGATAGATTTTAACTGAATAAAAACGCAGTCTGGTACTGGAACTTATTATAGAATAAACATTGGAAAATAATAGAATTTCTGAATTGATCAACTTCATCTGATCTTTGCAGAACAGTACCCTGGGAAGCTTTTAGACATCTAACTGTACTCAAACAGACTTCAACCAGGTGAAAACATTTTATTTTAGGGGGGAAAAGTAAAATATAGCACTTCTTTATTCTACAATTACTTGTCTAGCTTCATTATTCTACTATCTCATAACATCTATCTCATAATATTCTGTCTGCCTGTAACAATACATCAAAATGGTTAAATTATTTTCTGTACTACTTTTATACCAGTTTAACATTACATTAATTTTCCAGAACATACATCTGGAACTATAACCCCTCACTTATGACACAAAATCTTCTCCGTCTATGAAGAAAAATTATGAATGCTGTAGGGGAAGTGATTATTAATGGAATAAGTCACCTTTCAGCTTTAAATAACTGTATCACTGACATAGATTAATTTCCGGGTGTCACGGTCTTCAGAAACCATAGATTTCAATTTGGTTTCATATTTCTGAGTGTCATCAGTCCCCAAAGTAAGACAGAGACAGAAATTATCCAGCTGTAATTGTTAGTGTCATAGGCACTGTGAGGAAAAGAATTAAAAAAAACATTTTTTTTGAAGCATGCTAATTTTGTCCCCTTGCTGATAACTCTATTTCCTGCCTCTGAGATTGTGCTCTTCAGAGCATCAAGAATGGAAAGAAGACCAAAAACATTTTGGAGCAGACATAAAATCAATACAACAATTGGTAGTGACACATGTTTCATAAAGAGATTTGCAGTGAGGCAAGACAGCAAATAAAAGTGGATTGTTGTTACCTGTCCTAAAGACACACATTTAATGATTAGCTGTAATAGAAATATTTAACATGAATCAGATTAAGTTTTAATTGACTAGAGCAACGTGGAAAGGTCACAATCATGCAAAGAAGAGCGAGCAAACTCTCCTGGTATTTGTAACTGAGCAGAAACAATAAATATATACTTCCCATGAGTCTCCCAAGCGGCTCCCTTTGAAACAGCTAACACTCTTCCTTTTCTCAAAACTTTGCAAATTTTAAAATACTTGAGAAAGTGTAAAATATTGTTAATAACTGTTACAAGATGTCAAGTATCGGAGGGGTAGTCGTGTTAGTCTGGATCTGTAACAGCAACAAAGGGTCCTGTGGCACCTTATAGACTAACAGAAAAGTTTTGAGCATGAGCTTTCATGAGCACAGACTCTGATGAAGTGAGTCTGTGCTCACGAAAGCTCATGCTCAAAACTTTTCTGTTAGTCTATAAGGTGCCACAGGACCCTTCATTGCTGTTACAAGATGAAGTATCAAATATAAAATTGAATACCTACAAATGTCCAATTACTCAATGAACATTCTTCAATTGTTCTGAATAAAGCAGCAGGTTTTGCCATACAAGAAATGTCATGGTAAAGTTCCCACTCCTCCCCCAAAAAAGGAAATTATGTATAATATCCCTAGCATCTACTAAAGTGGTAAATGCACTTGGACTGTCTTCATCTACTTGGTTATTTCATGTACAAAAGAACACACAATCTTTTGTTTTACAAAATTATCAAGAGTGTTCTCAGTTTTATGCTGCAATAAGAGTCACTGTGCTGCAAGCCAAAAGCAAAGTGTGAGAAGTCCATTTAGAGACCTGAATATGTTTAAGGTGGAGAGAAAGCAGTAGCGGTGAAAGTAGAGCAGTGGCCAGAACAGGTGTTTATACCAGGGAGTTCTTGGTGAGTATCAGATGGAGATTTGATGTAGTGAAATCCCTGACTTTCATAAATCAGACCATGACTAGAGAGAGACACTGAAGTAATGCCAGGCAGGAAAGGATGCATTTAATTTGGGCAGAGTGGGGGAGTGTGTGTTTGTGTGTGTGTGTGTGTGCAGGGCGCTGTGGCTAGAACATGCTACATATTCTGGTTGTGTCCAGTGACCTCAATAAATAATTCTGTCCATTCATCAAAACAACGTTATCTCTTTAGCTTCAGAGATACTATATCTGGAAGAAAGTCATGGGGTTAGGAAGATTTAGAAAAAAGCCTTGTGAATGTGTGCAGGGCTATTTGAAGAAGTTTAGAAGGCTGTTGTAGGCCGTGTCTACATGAACCCCAAACTTCGAAATGGCCACGCAAATGGCCATTTCGAAGTTTACTAATGAAGTGCTGAAATGCATATTGAGCGCTTTATTAGCATGCGGGCGGCAGCCGCACTTCGAAATTGACACGCCTCACCGCTGCACGTCTCATCCCGACAGGGCTCCTTTTCAAAAGGACCCCACCTACTTCGAAGTCCCCTTATTCCCATCAGCTGATGAGGCGCATCAATTTCGAAGTGCGGCTGCCTCCCGCATGCTAATAAAGCGCTGAATATGCATTTCAGCGCTTCATTAGTAAACTTCGAAATGGCCATTTGTGTGGCCATTTCGAAGTTTGGGGCTCGTGTAGATGTAGCCGTAAAGAGCAGGAAATTGTTAAGTCAAAAAGGGTGGATGGACAAAGAAGGCTAGAGAAAGTTAGGCATAGTCTAAAATCTGTGGCAAAATCACCCTAAGTTATACCAGTTCACTTCTGGGAATAACATAACTGAAGTTAACATAGTTTAAGTCAACTTACTGCAGTGTTTGTGCTAAATCAACTCTGCTGCACTGATTGCAGCCATGCTGATCTCCTGGTAAATGCAGAAAGCTATGGAAGTAGGAAGATTAGACCAAAGTCCATCAGAGATACATACAGATTAAAGCATCAACTTTACAACTGAAGTTGAATAATTTTTCTGCTGTATAACGGGAACATAGGAAATGTGAACATCTCTAATCAAATACTGTTCCTTAACTTTGTGTGTGTGCGTGTGTGTGCGCGCACGTATGCGAGTGCTGGGGTGGGGATTACATGGGTCCAAAATTCAAAGTTTACATATAAAAGAAAAATTACAAAAATCACTGTAATGCAGGGCAGGTTAATAATTACTTAGTATTTTTATGATTGTTATGTTTGCATGATATCCAATGTCATGAATGCAATGTCGTGAATATTTCATCTGAAAAAATTAAACATGACAGCAAAGTGAAATAGACATTCATTCAGAAATGCAGTCTCTGAATCAAGGAGGTAAATTGTTGATGGACTCATTCAGTTGATTAGAATATTGAATTATATGCACTTTTAAATTGCGTGGGACCACCATTATGCTAATGAGGCATTGCATATTCATGGCAGCGCCTCATTAGCATCTGCTGAAATCCACCATTACCATGCCCCTTCTGAAAGGAGAGGGCTAGTTTAGACATGGCCATGGAGTATGTGGGGGCGGGGAGCAGGGTGTGTGCATGTGTATTTTGTGTATGTGAGGGAACTGCTAGCCTGTCTAAGCCTACAGGTGTATGTGTGAGCTGAGTGTGTGTCCACAGTGTGAGTGTATGAGGGATCTGGGAGCTCCCGCATTTGGGTTGGGAAGGGTGTGTCTGCTGTGTGTGTAAGATGACAGAGTATGCATGTGAAGGGTGTGGAAGTTTGTGTATATTAATAGACCCCCAACTTCTGCGTACATTGCATTCCTGGGAAACCTTGTGTAAGTCAAAATCCACACAACTTGAGTAACAGAAAGGTGGGAGTTGCTTTCCTTAGACCTAGTATCTATGAAACCAAATGCACTGAAGTAAAACTTTTTTTAAAACAATATGTATTATATTATAAAACATTGTGAACTTATTTATTCAACTCTATTATAAGAAACACACACAAAAATGCAAAACAAACTATAAGAAATGCACACAAAACACACCAAATAAATGTACTGCACTGTGCAGAAAAATCTTCAGTCCATTCTGTACTCTGTGTAAGCTGGCTCTTCCTTTGAAGTGCAGGGCTGAGGGTCAATTGATTAAATTGAGCTAGTGTTATCCTTCTTCCTTAAAATCTTGTCCAATGAAGACTGCCCCAAGTTGTACTCATTCTGTAAAGCTCTACATAGCAAGCGTTGGCTTCTTTCATCAGTCAGTCTCACTTAGCACTTCTTGGGGTCAATTTGGTCAAAGAAGGCTAGGTAACCATCTAACAGGTTGAACATATCAAACATGCCTTTCATATTGAGAATTCAGTGGGAGGGCTCTGCATTTTCTTTTGTGGGCTCTTCCTTTTCATGGCACTCCTTATCCAGCTCAAGAAGATCCTCGTAGGAGAGTTCTTCCATATGGGAATCTACCAGCTCAGCCTCATTTCCTTCATCAACCTACTCAAAGCCAACATTTTTAGCCAGCTCTTCAATCTCATACCTTGAAGCACCGATAGATTCATTAGCAACAAAGCCTTGTAAATCATTCACAACTTCAGGCCAGATATTTTTCCAGACTCCATTAACACACTTCTGTGTAACATTATTCCGATGATGTCTATGGCCATCTTTATGTTAAATTTCTTCCAAAATTATTTGGCATTTGTCTTGTCATTTGACTCTGTCTCACTGATAAGCATTTGGAACATCCTCCATAGATAATAGCTCTTTAGAAGCTCACATAATGCCCTGATCCATGGGCTACATCAGCAACATTGTGTTCACTAGCAGGAACACCACCTTAAAATGTTCTCACAGAGGTCACTAGGGCTTGGGAGGTGTCCTAGTGCATTATCAAGAAGCACTAGAATTTTGAAAGGCATGTTTTGCCTGTCACAATAAGCCCTCAATTCCAAATACAGCAGACTGGAAAAATATTCTTCACACAACGACTCAATAGCTCATCCGTTCCGGTTAGCTTTCCAGTGCATGGGCAAGTGTCCCTCTGAATACCCCTTAAACACCATGGTTGTGTCTACACTAGCCCAAATCTTCAAAATGACCATGCAACTGGCTATTTCGAAGATTACTAATGAGGTGCGGAAATGCATATTCAGCACCTCATTAGCATGCCACTAGCTGCGGCTCTTCGAAATTGCTACTTTTTGATGCCGTGCAGCTCGTCCAGATGGGGGTCCTTTTCAAAAGGACCCTGGGAACTTTGAAATCCTATCTGCTGATAGGAATAAGGGGATTTCGAAGTTCCTGGGGTCCTTTCAAAAAGTACCCCCCATGTAGACGAGCTGTGTGGCAGCGAAAAGCAGCAATTTTGAAGAGCCATGGCTGATGGCATGCTAATGAGGTGCTCAATATGCATATCAGTGCCTCATTAGTAATCTTCAAAATGGCCATTTGCATGGCCATTTTGAAGATTTGTGCTAGTGTAGATGTAGCCCATCAGGGTTTTCAGAGTGGCAAACCATCAGTGGTTTCAGCTTGAAGTCACCTGCTGCACCAAGCAGCAGTGTTCAGTGAACCTTTGTAGCCTTGAATTCTGAGGCAGTTTTCTCTTCAACTGGTATAAATGTTTGACTTGGCATCTCTTTCCAGAAGAGTCCAGTTTTGTCCAAGTTAAATACTTGCCTCAGATCATAGCTTCTCTCCTCAATGGCACCTTTTAGAATCGAAGTAAATTTATGTTGGCCTCTGAGGATAGGACAAGGAGCAATGGGCTTAAACTGCAGAAGGGAGGTTTAGGTTGAACATTAGGAAAAGCTTTCTAACTCTCACGGTGGCGGAACACTGAAATAAATTGCCTAGAGATGTTGCAAAATTTCCATCACTGGAGATATTTAGGAGCAGATTAGATAGAGATCTATCAGGGATGGTTTCTACGGTGCTTTGTCCTTCTGTGGATGCAGGGGACTGGACTCAATGACCTCTTGAGGTCCCTTCCAGTTCCAGTGTTCTATGATTATATCTAAAGCACTTAGCAGCAGCCGCTGCTTCGCCTGTCACTTTGAGATTGTGAAATCCACAACATGCTTTAAATCTTTCAAACCATCCGGCACTTACACTAAATTGTTTGGCTTCAGGATGATCACATTTTAACAATTTGTGAATGCTGTGAGCCTGTTTGATTCATGTGGGTTAAAAGTGGCACATTTTCCTGATTTTGATGCTCAATCCGCATAGTCAACATATGTTCCATTTTCTCCATGGTAGCTGACCTAGTTAATGTAACACAGGCAGTAGATAAACATGCAGCACTCTTACAAGGCTCCTTAATTTTCTCTGCATTGTCCCTAATTGTGTGGAGTGTTGATTCGCTCAGCCCAGTAATATGCTTAATTTCCTCTATATTTTCCCCTCTTTTACAAAGCTTCACAACTTCAAGTTTTTCTTCCAAAGTTACACCTTTAGTTTTCAGAGGCAGAAGCCTGCATAGATTCACTATCTCTATTAGATGCTCAATTAAAATTCACTGTAGCATTACGGAACTCTAAAATGAGAGTGTTAAAAGTTCTGTTACCACAATGGTGGCACAGAGACTAAGCCAACCTCCAGCATCCCCTTTGTGGATCCAAGGAGCACATAACTCTAGTTGCAAAGAGTTCGAGTATATACACCAATTACACCCATCTTGGGGTGTACTGTTCAATTTGAGTGTTAATATATTGATTTGTGTTACCTCAAAATATGCGCAAGTCGAATACATGTATGTCAGAGGTTTACTGAATATCTTTTTTCTTTTATAGATTTTATTTATTCTATTTTCATCTTCTCAAACCTGTATCACTTTTACAGTTTTTTTAATGATTCAAAATCACACATTTTAATCACACAATTCTTCATTAAAAGAAACAAAATATTTGTACATTAGGGCTGGGTCTACACTAGCACCGCCCTTTCGAAAGAAGGATGCTAATGAGACACTTCAGGATGTGCCAAGGAGACACTGCAATGAATATGCATCGCTTCATTAGTATAATGGCAGCTGCGGCACTTTGAAAGTTCAACTTTTGATTGCACATGGGTCGTCTCCATGGGGTCCTTTTTGAAAGGACCCCGCACACTTTGAAATCCCCTTATTATTTGGTTATATGCTGTTGTTCATGGTGGAGGATGCTGCCCACCCCCTAATGGCCTGGCCCTAACCGGACATCTGGCCCTGAGCCAGGAACTCTTTACTGCCCACCTCAACCAGGCATGGAACCAGGTGAAGCGTGCCTTCAACATCTGAAGGGATGGCTTAGGTGTCTCCTTCACCCAGCTGGACATAGGGGATCACAATGTCTCCCAAGTTGTGGGGATGTGCTATGCCCTTCACAACATAGTGGAGTGGAGTGCAGTGGGGAAGCCTTCTTCCCAGGGTTGGGGGCAGACGCCAGCCATGGCTACAAACAGTTGGGCACAGCTCCCATCCACCAAGCTCATCAGGACAGGCTGCAGATTCACAAAGCCCTGAGGGAGAGCTTTTCCTGCAGCCCCCCAATGATCTTCTCGAGGACACTCCCAGGTGGGCCTGGGGCTCGCAGCGCTACCCCAGCTCCACAACAGCACCTACCTTTACCCCCTCATCCCTCCCTAACCCCTCCCCATTAAAGAGGGATGTGGTGGTGGTGAACATATAACTTTTAACGGAACAGTAGAAAAATGTGTAAAAGAAACATTGTCATAAAAAAAACTATTTACAAAGGGCAATAAAAGTTAACTATACACAGGGAGGTTGGGACACGGTGTGGGGGGCCATCAGAACTTGGAAGAGGGGCTTGGGACAGGATGGGAACATCAATAGAGGGAGGGAGTGGGGGGTTGCAACCCCATACGGGGAGGGACCCCCAAGCAATGCTGGCCCTGAGATCCCCTCCTGCCACAGGTTTGAGGTCCCTATCATGGCTGGCTTGAGGCTGGGAGCACAGGGAAGTATGGAACAGGTGGGACTGTGGTGGGGTTAGGTTCAGTGGTGGGAGTAGGGGTGGGACTGGGGGGGCAGGGGAGGCTGGGGGGCAGGGAGGGCTGGCATGGCAAGGGAGTCTGGGAGTTGGAGGTGCTAGGGGAGCAGGGAGGGCTAGCATGTCAGGTGGGCCTTGGGGGAAGGAGGGGTAGTTATGGCCATCAGCCACCGTGCAAGTTCCAGCACCCATGGGAATATGGCCAGTGGTGTATGATCCATGGAGTACTCACCAGAGGGTCTCTCAAAGTGGTCCAGAGTTGCTGTGGATGCCACATCACTGGGGGGGCCTGGGTCCAAGGCAATGACCATCATGCCCTGGCTGGAATCGGGGTCTGACTTGAGTTCTGGCTGTGCCTCCAGCAGGGTCCCCAGCTGCTCCTGATCCAGCTTTGGTGGTGGTTGGGGGGCCACGTCAACTGTGCGTTGGGAGTGCCCTCCTTGCCCACTCCCCCATAAGCTGATGGAGATCAGCAGAGAAGGTGCAGGTGGCAGGTCCTGCCCCTCACCTGCATCATGCATCCTGGGGCCAGAATTACTCCTGCCTCCACTCCTTGAACTTAGGCCACACTTGCCCTATGTTGCGGGTGGGAAGTCCTCAGTCAGCCAGGGATGTGGCAAGGTGAGGATACCATGGGACATTATGCCTGTTTGCAGAGGGGATGAGGATGATGACCTCCTTGTTCTAGAGGCTCAGGAGGTCCGGCATTTCCAGCCAAGTCCAGGATTGGGCCTGGAATTTGGTGCCCCAGGGTAGGTCCTGGGACCCCTCAGACTGCTCCTGTGAGGATCCTGGGGGGTCTCAGCATGGCTGGCTTTTGGCCATTGGGAAAAACTCAGGTCACAGGGAGTGGCTGCAATGGCGTGGGGAAGTTCAGATGGGGTGTCTGCTGCTTGCACACACTCAGCTTCCTGCTATGGGTTTTCTGGGCCTCCCTGTGCTTCTAAGAGTGGCTGGAGGCAGGGATCATAGAGCTGTGATTACAGTGATCAGGGTGCCCCCTGGCCAATAGGCCAATGTCATGGAGGACTTATCTGTTGACAAAAGGCCTCCCAAACCAAAATATCCACACTGCCTTTCTGTTGTTGGATTCTGTTGAGAAAGGCATTCTGCTTCATGGGGGAGAGGCAGAAGTCTGTCAATGAAAGTGCCACATTCAGTCAATTAACTGTAGATGGAACATATTTGTAGTGTGGATACTCCATGAGTTTTGTCTACAAAATGCCAGTTCTGTTGACCAAAACTCATTAGTGTAGACATAGCTTATATGAGGTGAGTTACCCTGTTCACTGGACTCGCACCACTAATTCCTTTGAAAAAAATATTAATCATCTTTAATGAAGATCAAATTCAAGCTCTTGCAGAATCTGAATGGTCTACTTCTATTAATATCAATAATATATCTCTTCCAATTAATGTATTTACTATGCCTGAATTATTGGAAATTCATGTTGTCTGTGCTCTTCACTGTCAAGAAAAAGTGTAGAAACACTTAATATACCCATTACTTTAGAGAAGAAAATGTTTCTTAATCCATGTAAATTAATATCTGATCATCCTTGCTACTCAGCGAATATTTTTCAGTTTAGCTCATGTGGCCTATCTACTAGATATCTGTAGCAACTATTGCCAGTAGATGCTGCTGTGGTTAATAAAGTGTTTTTACATCAAAGTTTAAAATTCTTTATTATTATCTGTGCATTTCAGGGAAGGCCAACAATCACCAGAGCACTGGCAGAAAATGTACGGCAGATGCTCTGGTAATGAAGTGTATCACATTCAGATGGAGGACAGCACATTTTTTGCTGAATATGAAGGAAAGAGTTTTACGTATGCATCTTTCCATGCACATAAAAAGTATGTTTCAGGTTATAAATTCAGATGAATCTCCATGTATGTTGTATCATGTATTGTTCCATGTTATTACTGTCATCTTATATATTGCTTTGTTTCTCCTTTGAAATGGTTGCTGAACCTTGTAAAATTTATAGGACTTGTTTACTGAATCCAAATTGAAAACTGTTTGTGGTCTGCACGAGACGGCCTAACCTTGAGGCAAAAGGAGATTAAGAATGGGTGTCACATGTAGTCGAAAGCCACAGGAGTCATGTCCTGCCAGCTGTCATGCTCTGTCTGAAGATAATAACCATTCTCCTGCCTGAGTGTACTCCCGCTGTATGTTGCAAATACTCTGTTCAGATAGCCATCGCAGCAGACTCAGAAAAACACCAGAGCATAAAATCAGTAAATAGACAAAGCACAGTCCTAGTATTCAGAAGATTCTACCAGACCGCTAAGGCTAGGGCTACACTCATCCCTAGTTCTGGCAGCTTGATGCAAATGAGGAGTCTTGAAAATGCAAAATGGCCACCATTTGCATATCTGAGCAGCTCATTTGCATATCCATGGTAGAAAACAACCAGTGAAGATGTGATTTTGATGGCAAAAACTCCCCCTTTTGCAAGTCCCCTATGCCTGGAAAAAATCAGGGACAAGGTGCTGCTGACAAAGGGAGATTTTGTCAGCAGAGCCGTGTCTTCACTGCTTGTTTTCTGCTGAGAATATGCAACTAAGCCACTCAGATATGCAAGTGAGCATCCATTTTGCATTTTCAAGACTGCTCATTTGCATCAATCTGCCAGCACTAGAGGTAAGTGTAGCATCAGCCTAACACATGTATGTCTATTGCAATGGACAGGCTCAGGCAGTGGTGGGACATTCTGTTGCCCATAGGCCAGACAAGCACAGCCTCTCTGAGATTAATTTTTATACACAGGTACAAACAAATTACACATTGCTACTGATGTATCAGGGTGCCATAACTAGTTATCACCCTTTACATGGTGGTTCAATCAAAACCTTGCTATCTATCATGGTGTCATGACCCTATTCTGAGTTTTGATCAGTGTTATCAGTCTATCAGTGGTGAGTGTCTCTGTACCAAGCTGACTCCTAATGAGGAGTTCTATTACTATCCCTCTAGAATATATGTACAGATTATGCCTACTTTCTCTTAGGTATGAGTGTTTCTGCAATAACAGCCCTCTTCTTGCTTGCCTGTTGCTCACAGCTTAATTGTGCTTTATATTAGCAAAGTCTTGACTATTGTTCCTTAGGCCTCAGGCCTCATTCCAGGGCCGTGACATATGTTTGAAGCCCTCATCTTACTATATGACAAGCAGAAGATCATCATCTTGATACAGAGTGATCAAAAATGGACATTCAATACATCCTTCCCTAACCAATACAACTTAAAGCTCCCTCCCTAGCCCTGAATAAAATCTAGAGAACGGTTAAAATATCTTCTCTGTAGTTTCTGGGTCTTACATAGCTGTCAAAGGCTAAATATATTTTAGGTGATTCATTAGCAAAATTCACATGGCTATGATTTAGCTGTGCCAGTGCACAGAGTAGATACTTGCAAATCTTCCTTTGTCAAGAGGGAGTATGCAAGGACTTAGGTTTCTTAAATTGCTCAAAATTTCATCTTTCAACCTCATGTGTCATGAGCGTTGTATTCTACTTCCTTTAACCTCATCTTGACAAGCTTTCTGTGAAAGCGTATCTTTCTTCTGCATGACCCCACCCCTGCAGTCATCTTGTTCTTAAATGGTGCAAGTATACAACTTCCCAGGACCTTTTAAGTATTGCCTTATTTGTGACAAAATTCAAGCAATAGATAATAAGAGTATGCCATAATTTTCACTCTGAAAGGTGTTTATCCTCTCCTCAGTTGTTTTAAATGCCAGTTTTATGATTCAAGTAATGGGATTGTCATCACTACAACACTGAACACCTAAATCTTATTTATCATTCCACCACCCAGAGTCCATTTAAAATGCTGAAAGGCCACTAATGTAAGCCGAGTCTGATGTGGATGTTCTTCAGTTATTGAATCTTCTGCTTTAAATCGGTTACCCAGATAAAACTATTTACTCATTCACTGCCAGTGTCATCTTTGTGGACCACCGACAGTTTAATAGTTTGTTTTACAGGAGACACACATAGCTTTGTGGGGTTTTTTTCATCCAAGTTTTAAATTTCATGAATTCAGTAGGTTTTTATGACTTTTCCAGCATTTGTTGTAGTTGGTCATAAGTCTCTCCTAGTAAGGAAGTGTCTTCCTCATACTCAAAAGACTCTAAAGATGATGTTTAAATTTTATTAGGGAAGTCAAACTATTGAAAAAAATTAATTGTGCTTAATTTCACTGTTATAAAGTAATACAATATATTTTACATATTTTGGAGGCTGTCTACATTTTCAAATAGAGTGATTTCAACTACAACACAGTACAAAGTGTACAGTTCACTTTATTTTTGATTATAAGTATTTCTTCTGTAAAAAGCAATAAAAATTATTTTTCAATTAATCAAGCACTATAGTGCATTTTCTCTATATGAAAATTGAACTTGCAAATATAAAAATAACTTCATGCAAAATAAAAAAAGTACAAAACTCTAGAGCTTACAAGTCCACTCAGTCTGACTTCTTGTTCAGCCAATCACTCAAATGTTTGATTACAATTTGCAGGAGATAATGCTTGCTGTTTGCTTCTTCTTCACAATGTAACCTGAAATTGAGAACAGGCAATTGAGAACATGTTGTAGCCAATGTTGGAAAATATTTATGTGATAGATTCACTACATATTTATATGTCCCTTCATGCTTTAATGACAATTCCAGAGGATATTTTTCTATGCTAATAATGTGTTCTTCTTGATAATGATGCAAATCAGTGCTGACTGATGCATCTTCATTTTCAGCATCTGTGTCAGCTGCTACTAGCAGAATCTTGAGTTTGTTTTCCTTCTGTGGTTCTGGTTCTTTAGTTTCCACATATGAATTTTGCTCTTTTAAGACTTTTCAAAGCATGCACCATGCCTTGTACTTTACAGATTTTGGATGGCACATCAGATTTAAAACCTGGCTGTTCTAGTTATCTTTAGCAATCTCAAATTAGTATGTTTTGCACATTTTATCAAATATACTGTGAAAGTATTCTTAAAATGAACATGTGCTGGCTTATTATTCAAAACTGCTATAACATGAAATATATAGTAGAATGGGTTAAACATGGCAGGAAACGTAATTCTCCCTCAAGAAGTTTAGCATCAAATTTATGTTTTATTTATTTTAATGCATCTTTTTTTAAAGAGCATCATCAGCATGGAAACATGTCTTTTGGAATGGTGGTTAAAGTACAAAGGGCCATACAGAAGTTTGGAATATCTGGCAGTAAATAACTTGCAATGCCAGCGACAAAAGTGCCAGGCAAACACCTGTTCTCACTTTCTGGTGACATTTTAAATCAGAAAAAGGCAGCTGTAGTTACCATCAACGTAAACAAATTTGTTTGTCTTAAAGATTTGCAGAACAAGAAGTAGTGCTGAGTAGATTTAGAGGCACTAAAGTTTTACATTGTTTTGGTCTTGAATGCAATTATGTAATCAAAAAAAAAAAACCCAAAACCTCCAGTTATAAGTTACACTTACATAGTAAAGAGATTGTACATCAGTGCTTGTTTGAGGTTAATTGAAAAATATTGTTGCTTTTGTTTTTCATTTTTGCAGTGAATATAGTTAGATGAAATAATATAAAGTGAGCACTGTACACTTCGTAGTCTGTGTTGTAACGGAAATCAGTGTTGACAATGTAGAAAAATGTTCACAAATATTTTAAAAATGCCAGTAGTTATTCTGTTTTAACAGTGTGATTAATATGTGATTAACTCAAAAATGTGATTAAAATATCAAGAGTAAACTGAAGTTAATTGACAGCCCTAAATTTCATGCTTCCTACGTTGAATTTATTCTGCTTTGTCAGCAGATAGTCCATTGGAATATTATGTAATGTACTTAATGGCAAATCCACAATTCTGTTAAAAACATGTCTAATATAACCATTGCCCCTTACACAGTTAGGGGAATTACACTTAAGTTCCTCCACCAGGCACCCAATACTGATAGAGCGGTGTCTAAGATGGTGTGAAGCACGGAGGCTATGCCTAGATTACAGGGCTTTATCAACAAAATGGCCCGCAGAGCATCCAGATTGCCAGAGCATCCAGTAAATCGACAGAAATGCAGTGTTTTTGTCAGCAGCCATACCCCAGTTGCCACTGCTGTAGATGGAGATCTATTGACAAATCACCAGCATGGACATTCTGGTGGGCCTTCTGTTGCCAGGTGCCCTGGTAGACACCCTGTCCACAGCATGCAGTGCTCTATGGTTCCTGCCTCTGGCAATTCTTAAAGCCCCTGGGAGCACAGAAACCCTGTGGCAGGAAGCTGAGAACATGCTAGCAGCAGAGCAACATGGTGCTGTTTCAGTGCCCTCTCAGCTGCACCCTTGAACAACAAGCCATGGCAGAGGGCTCCTGAAACCCCCCTGGGCCTGCAAGGTACAAGCCTGAGAGGTCCCCAGAGCTACCTGAAGGCTCCTTGAGGTGAGCCCCCTCCTGGAGCAGGGTCGAGGTCCAGGCCCTTTTGGACCTGTGCTGAGAGGAGGACACCCTGCAGGACCCCAAGGTCAAGGAGGCGTAATGTGATGATCTACATGTGGATGGCCACTGCCCTCGCCAAATGAGGCCACCTCCCCCATCCCCATAGCATGGACCAGGTCTGGGCCCAAGTGAAAGAACCAAGGCAGGGCTATGTCCAGGCCCTGGATGCTGTCTGACGCTCCAGGGGCAGGACCTGGTACCTGCCCCTACCACTGGGAGCTACCTGAGTGTTCTCCCCCTGTAAGTTGCAGGTACTCTGTGCAGGCACCCATCTCTCAAGATTGTTGCATCTCTCATCATTGTTGCTGTTCGGGTATGATTAATGAATTCTGGAGCAAGAGGAGTTCACCTCAATTTGTATGTATCCTGAATGATTTAGTCATGGACCACATTCTGGTTTGAAAACCCAAGACTGTATTTGTTGCCCCCAGGATACCAAAATGCATATTTATGGCAATATTTGTGCTATAACTACGTAGTCATAGAAAATAATCCACATATTGGAGCAAATTCCAGTAGACACACCCCATCATCTGATCTCTCTTGTAATCTGTTCAAATTCAGTTCTGTCATGTTTGTATTTTCCAACATGGCAGTATGAAGTTGAGTAATATGCTGCATTTAGCGTCATTTAAGATGGCATAACAGCATCTTTTTTCAGCATCAGGCTTTGAATGAGCTAGGGAATATACACTAATAATTACTGCATATTCTACCTTAAACTGAAAATGGTGGCTACCAAACATGGAGAGCAAGCCTGCCAAGGTAGTATGACAGATTGCACCCAAACCAGAGCAACATCAGTGTGCTTTTCAGGTATATCACAAGAGAGCAGCAAGCAAAATATCTGACCCCGAGGAGTCAGAGTTGTATTGCCATTGTTCAAATTTCACTATGTCTCCTGCACACGGCATATATTTCAACCTCTCAGTTCTTTATCAAGGAGTCATTTTCCCCGCCACCATCTATTAATGGTCAAACCTTCCGTGATTCTGATTCTTAACACAGTCTTAGGGTCTGATTCCTTACACAGTCTTATGCCATCTGGTGACAATTTAGGCTATATGTTCAGATCTCCATAACTTCAGATGTATCCTGAGATATTTTGAGCACATTAATTTTTACAAGTTTATGGTGAGTGTGCATGGACAAATACCAGATTAACGTATATTGTCTTCGTTCTGATTTTTTTTAAAAGATTTTTGATAAAGTGAATCAGTTTATAGTATATAAACAGATTACTAGAGTTTTTTAAATATTATATGATGAATATATACATTTAATTCTGCGGTCTTATTTTTTGTAAAAATGAATTTCTTTTTAACATTATAAAATGAGAATAATAGATGCCTTTTTAATTCCTTATTTTCTCCTACTGATCAAAAGCTAGGAGTAAATTATTGGGATGAAAATCTGAAAGCAATTCCAGTAACATATGAATAATGGAACAGTTTAGTACGATTAATTAATAGAATTCCATATATCTATTGTATTCCTAGGAAGCCCTATATAAGAAATATAGGCTGTGTCTACACGTGCCCCAAACTTCGAAATGGCCATGCAAATGGCCATTTCGAAGTTTACTAATGAAGCGCTGAAATGCATATTCAGCGCTTCATTAGCATGCGGGCGGCAGCGGCGCTTCAAAATTGACGAGACTTGCCGTCGCGCGGCGCGTCCAGACGGGGCTCCTTTTTGAAAGGACGCCACCTTCTTCGAAGTCCCCTTATTCCCATGAGCTCATGGGAATACGGGGACTTCGAAGTAGGCGGGGCCCTTTCGAAAAGGAGCCCCGTCTGGACGCGCCGCGTGACGGCAAGTCTCGTCAATTTCGAAGCGCCGCTGCCGCCCGCATGCTAATGAAGTGCTGAATATGCATTTCAGCACTTCATTAGTAAACTTCGAAATGGCCATTTGCATGGCCATTTCGAAGTTTGGGGCACGTGTAGACACAGCCTAAGTGTCCCAACATCAGAATAATTCTGCTACAAAATAAGTTTTTTCAAGCACTTTGGGAGTAATTAGTCCAAAGGACTGCACTTGATCACAGATATCCTGTTTTCTGAATAATTTAATTCAATACTGTATTTTCAAATACTGGTTTTGTAAGAAAGTTCACATGCTGACTGCAGCCCATGGCTATGTCTACACAAGAGGCTTTTCCCAGCAAAACTGGAGTTTGTTGAGAAGAACTATGGAGTGTCTACACACAAAATGCGCTTTGTCAACAGTTTGTTGACAGTTTGCCGGCAAAACCCAGCACATCCATCGGCAGCGTTTTACTGCTCACTGTTCAGGTATAATGCTTCTCTCAACAGTGTTCTGTTGATAAAACAGCTGTGTAGATGCTCTGGGGACCTTTTGTTGACAGACAGGTCTTCTGGTTCACTGGGCAGCCATGTTTGCAGCGCTTCTGGTCAGCTGCTCTGTCGACAGAGGGCCTGGCAGTCTGGCTGCTCTCTGATGACAGAGCAGATTTCTCTTTCAATGTGCTTTTATGTGTAGACGCAATCTCCTGACAGAAGTTTTGCCGGGAAATCCCTTCCAACAGTAACTACTGTCAACAGGGGCTTCTCATGTAAATGTAGTCCATGAGACTCGAATAATTGTGCCCGTTACTGTAATCTGCAAGTTGCGTTCTGATGAGTTACATTAAATAAACCATCTGTGTTCCTTCTTTAATTAAGGTTTGGAGTCTGTTTGATTGGTGTTAGGAGGGAAGATAACAAAAACATTTTACTGAATCCAGGCCCTCGATATATTATGAGCTCTACAGATATATGCTTTTATATCAACATCACCAAAGAAGAAAATTCAGCTTTTAAAAAACAAGAACAGCATAGAAAAAATAATGACTCTAAGTCATTCTATCATGGACCATCTAGGTTGCCCCTGCACAGTGTAATTGCCAGCATGGGTAAGTACATGTGAATCTCACAATATTCTGATACTATAGGGGAAATAAGATCTAAAGCAAATTGCACTTAAACTGCAAAGCTATTTTAAAATACGTCCTATGCCATGGGAAATGTTTACTTTTATTAAGTTTAAATGTATATATTCCATTAAAGTTTCCAACAAATGGCACACTCTTCCAGTATACAGAAATATATAACAGACAAATCTATGCAACTGAGAATACTTGCTAACAGGTCATTTGCAAAGGAAACACGTATGTTTTTGTTTTTTTTGTAAATGCCCTGAAAGTTAAGAGCAAATCACAGGTGGTGCAAAGCATCAGTAATATCCAGTTAACAAGCCAGTGAAGAGGTCCCCCAGCACGATCAAAACACCACACCAGCTCCCTTTGTCACTCAGCAATCTAAAAGGATATGTCCAAAAGGAAGAAGGGATATAGACGGGGCAACTCAAAAGCCGCTGTGTAAAATAGGCTGTTACCCTAGCCAGTACCCGGATTAGAATGAGATCACAGAAGTAGTATAAAATCACCTGGGACATTGATTTACTTTGTCTCCACTGAATGTAGCTTGGCAGAGACCATGCCTTTATGCAGGTACTGAAAGTGTTTGATCACAAAAGGCTGCAGTCCCTTGCTACCTAAACACTTTGGCTGTGTCTACATTACAGAGGTCTGTCGATAGATGTTACCGTCGGAAGATATCTTCCAGCAAAGCTTCTGTCGACAGATCACATTCACACACAAAAGCAGATTGAAAAAGTGATTGTCTCTATTGACAGAGAGTGGCCAGACTGCCCGGCCACTCCCTCTATAGAACAGCCAACCAGAAGCTCAGCAAACAGGGCTACCCAGTGAACTGGAAGCCCTGTGTGCCAACAGAAGCCCCCCCACACACACACATCTACGTGGCTATTTTGTTGACAGAAAGTGTTGACAAAGGCATTATTCTTCATTGCAGAGGCAGAATGCTGTCGACGGAAGTGCTGAGTTTTGTCAACAGACTGTCGACAAAACTCATTTTGTGTGTAGACGCTCCACGAGTTTTGTTGACTTCTCTCTAGTGTAGATGTAGCCTTTATAATTCATAATCAAAGACACACGTTTAGTTGAAACATTTCATGGTAAGCAAGCTGAGATATGCCAACAGTCTAAAATAGCTCAAGCAACAAATTCCCATAGTTCGTATGTTCATTTCAGTATCATGAAATAATTCATAGCAAACTTAATATTTAATGCTAATCAGTCCCATTCAGATTATTTGTCCTTCTCGTACAAGGAGTCATACCTCTTACTGGAATAAATTAACAGTTAAAACCCCAATTTCCAAATCCCCAGACATTCTTTTATTCCATCAAACAACTCATCGTCCTAAATTTTGTTTCTAGAAACATGATGAAACAGAACTAGGAAGAACAAAGACATTAAGGGTCAAAGTGTCAAATTCTGATCTCCTTTACATAGTTGGAAAGCTTATATTTCTCTGGTGCTAATTAGATTTATTAACTCAAATTCGTTATTTATTAAGGATACATAGCATCATTCATAAATGCAATATAATTTGCAGTTTATTTGCACAAATTCTCACAGCCTATTTGCATGGGATCTGTTTAAATGCCACAGACTGATGTGTATTTGGAAAAATTAATCTATTGCCATATTAATGAGAAGCTGTCTTGTATGTTATTGTATAGTGATATATAGAAAATGTAAATTAAACTGTAAGGGAGTAGGATGAAGGCTGGGGAAGGCAACGGTTAAACAGAGCCTGTTTGCCCAGTTAGCCCCACCCCAGTTCACTTGCAGCCAGTGTCAAGCTTGGAGTCAGTATAAAAGAGGAGAAGCCAGCCCAGTTTGGGGCTGACCAGCCAAGAAGCAGGAACATGCAGGGCCTAAGTCACAGCTGCCCCAGGTTGGCTGTTGGAGGAAGGAGTCTCCAAATTCTTCCTCAGGCAGAGAGGGGGAAGAACCCCAGAGAACCTCCCCCACCCCCGCAGAGGGAAAGCTAGGCTCTCGGGGGCCACCCCACAAACTAAGACCCCAGCCCTTGGCGTGGGCTGCAGACCTGCACCCCAGGACTCTAGGATCTGCAAGGGGCCTAGCCGCTAGGCACCCTACTATCGGGGGAACCGCTTACACGTGGTGGAGACTGTGGGCATAGACCCCCAGCCCTGTTGAAGGGCCATCCTACTGTGACAACCATAGACCCAGTGAGTGTGAGCCACTGAAGCGCAATGGAGCCCTTGCTGAAGTGGATGGTGGAGCAACATGCCAGCCAGCAGCAATAACAGCAGCAGCTGCTCCAACAGATGGCCCAGCAGCCATAACAGCTGATTGGGGAATTAGCAACCCACCAGCAACAGCTGATGCAGCAGGAGACTACCCTGCTACAACCCAGAGCTCCGGAGGTGCCGCCAGCACCAGTCAAGCTCACAGAGACAGGGCCAGGAGATGATCCAGAGGCATTCCTGGAGACGTTTGAGTGGGTGGCCATGATAGCCCCATGGGCCCGAGGGCAGTGGGTGGCCATCTTGGCACCGTGCTTGTCATGGGTTGCTCAGACTGTGTACTGGGTTCCAGGCACTGTGGCTGCTCAGAGCTATGCCCAGGTCAAGGAGGTGATCCTGGATGCCCTGGACATTTCAGAAGAGACTTTCCACCAATGCTTCTGCGGGGAAGAATACCCACCCCTTCCCACGGAGCCCAACCCCGCCTCATTGCCCAGAAGTTGCAAGATGCCTGCTGGAGGTGACTGAAGCCTGAAACAAAGACCGGGGTCCAGGTAGCCAAGCAGATCCTGCTTGAACAATTCACCCAGATTCTGCCCTCTGGGGAAAAGGGAGTGCATGATGCAGAACCACCCAGAAAACATAATGGCAGCCATCCAGTTGATGGAGAACTATTTAGCGGCCAAGTCCCCTGGGGTTACTCCATCTCTGGGCCCCAGGGCAGCCAGAGGCACCCTGGCTTGTGTGGCCTAAGAGAGCCAGGGGTTGCAAGGCCGGAGGGGGGTGGGACTATGGCACCTGCTATCCCTCCCTGGGCCCCGAAAGACTCAGAGCTCCCAGACTAGCGCTGGGCTCCAACCCCTGGGCCTCAAACCAGCCCACCAGCTCCTCTGTTGGGAAACCAGACACCCCTCAGACAAGGCAGCAGGGCCCCCACTTGTGCCCCAGCCTGCAGAAGCTCCTCCACACTCATCCCCATCCTGGGCACCTCAAGGAGACTCCTCAAAGTCCACCCTGGAACAGGATGCCTGCTTTACATGCAGTGGCTTTGGGCACTAGTCCCAAGACTGCCCATACATGGAATGCAACTTTGTGACCCCACAAACTCAGGCACACCCCCAGGACCCCACCAAGCTGACCATCCCTGTGTGTATCAGTGAGACAGAGACAATTCATCTGATTGATTTGGGAAGCTGTCAGCTAGGGACCAGCAACCCCAGCCACTGAGAATTGTGCAGGAGGAAACCACAACTCTAGCTGAGGTAGGGGAAGTGGTGGATCCAAGGGAAGGGACTTCCAAGGGGTCAGCACTGGCCCAGGTGGGTCCAGACCCTAATCGACCTGACACGGAGCCACACCCACTGTCTGTATCTGCAGTCCTAGGGTGCCCCTCAGACTTTGTGGAGGTGCAGCAGGCAGATGAGACACTAAGCTGAGCATACGATCAGCTAACAGTAGTGAATGGGGAGACCGCTGAACCCCATCAAGTGAGAATGTTCCCCCATTTTGAAATCCAGGGACACCAACTGTACTGTGTAGCAAAGGACCTGCAGACAGAAGAAGTGCACCGTCAGTTCCTGGTTCTCCAGCCATACTGAAGGGAGGTCTTACAGCTTGTCCATGCCATCCCCCTGGCAGGACACCTGAGAAGAGACAAGACCCTGGCCAGGATCCCGGCCTGCTTTTTTTCACTCGGAGTCCTCAGGGAAGTCGCAGCCTTCTGTGCCTCCTGCCCAGAGTGCCAGCACACAGCACCCCAGTCCATGGAGAAAGCCCCACTAGTTCCCCTCCTGCTCATGAGTATACCCTTTGAGTGTGTTGGCATCTATATGATCGTCCCATTGAAGAAGAGTGCAGTGGGATAGTGGTTCATCCTCATTGTCATTGACTATGCAACCCGGTACCCGGAAGCCATGTCGTTACAGTCCATAAGTGCCTAGAGGGTGGCAACTGAGCTCGTGAATATCTTCGCTCGGGTTGGGATCCCTCAGGAAATTCTAACAGATGAGGGGGCAAACTTTATGTCCCAAATGGTGCAACAACTCTGCCAGTTCATAAAAATCAAGACACTCCAGACATGTGTCTACCACCACCAAATGGACAGACTAGTAGAGAGCTTCGATCAGAATTTGAAGGCAACGCTCCGCAAGTTTGTGCTTACAGATGTACACCACTGGGATCAGCTCCTCCCAGCCTTCATGTTCGCAGTCTGGGAAGTGCCCCAGGCCTCCACAGGATTTTCACCCTTTGAACTCCTGTATGGGAGTCAGCTGGGGTATTTTGGACTTGGTAAGGGAGACGTGGGAGGAACAGCCATGCCAAAGTAGTGAAGTGGTGCAGTATGTGCTTAACCTACAAGAGAGGCTTGAAGCCCTAGGTACATTGCCCAGGAGAACCTTCTCCAAGCACAGCAGGCTCAGGAGGCAACATATAACAAGCAAGCAAGAGGCCATGGCTATGTCTACACTAGCCAAAAACTTCGAAACGGCCATGCAAATGGCCATTTTGAAGTTTACTAATGAAGCACTGAAATACATATTCAGCGCCTCACTAGAATGCGGGCGGCCGTGGCACTTCAAAATTGACAGATAGGAATAAGGGGACTTCAAAGTAGCCGGGGTCCTTTCGAAAAGGAGCCCCATCTGGACGAGCCACGCGGTGGCGAGCCGCATCAATTTCGAAGTGCCGCGGCAGCCCGCATTCTAATGAGGCGCTGAATATGTATTTCAGCGCTTCATTTGTAAACTTTGAAATGGCCATTTCGAAGTTTTTGGCTAGTGTAGACATGGCCCATGAGTTTCAGCTAGAGTATCGAGTGCTACTGCTGCTGCCTAGTACAGACTCCAAACTCCTCACCGGCTGACAAGGGCCTTATGAGGTCGTTCAGTGAGTGGGCACAATAAACTATGAGATGGACCAGCCAGGTAAGTGCAAGGGGTAACAGATTTACCACATAAATCTAAAACTCTGGAGGGCCCAGGAAAGGTTACTAATCACTCCCTACCCACCAGAGGTGGAATTGGGACCCCAGACAGAGTGGGCAGCAAACCCAGGGAGGTCCAGATTGAGCCCAACCTGACCTCAGAACAGAGGCTACAGGCCCAAAAGTTAGTCACCAACTTCTCCTCAGTCTTTTCCGCAAAACCCATCAAACTCTTCTGGCTGTTCATCATATCCAGACTGAACCATGGGCTAAGGAGGCCCCTCTCCGGCCCCTTCCCCTGAGGTTGAGAGAGAAAGTGAAGCAAGAACTTCACCTGATGCTACTCCTGGGCCAATTGAGGAGTCCTTCAGTGAATGGAAAAGCCCGAAAGTCCTAGCCCCAAGCTGAATGGGAGCACCCTTTTTTGTATTGACTTTCAGAAAGTGAATGCAGTCTCTAAATTCGATGTCTACACAATGCCCTCAGTAAATGAGCTATTCAACTGGCTTGGAGAGGCAGAGTACATCACTACCCTCAACTTAACAAAGGGCTATTGGCAAATCCCTCTCATGCCTGAGTCCACAGAGAAGATTGCTTTCTCCACTCCTTTGGGCTCTTTCAATTCTGGACCATGCCCTTTGGGCTACATGGTGCTCCGTCCACGTTCCAGTGCCTAATGGACTGGATTCTATGTCACCACAGCCAATACCCTGTGGTTTATTTGGATGACATAGTAATCTATAGCCACAATTGGCAAACCCACCTATGACATGTGGCCACTGTATTCCAGTCCCTCAAGGAAGCAGAGCTGATAGTGAACCCCACAAAATGCCACCTCGCAATGGATGAAACCACCTACTTAGGCTACACCTTGGAGAAGGGCACTGGACGCCCCTTAGTGGGGAACATCCAAGCCCTCTAGTGGTACGACCCTCCAGCCTCAAAAAGACAAGTACACCAGTTTCTGGGGTTAGCAGGGTACTATTGCTGCTCCATCTCGGGCTTCTCCTCCACTGCTGCCCCTCTTACTGACCTTGTCAGGAAAGAAAGTCCAAGCCATAGCTGGTAGGCCCCTGCTTGAGAGGAAGCTTTCCAAGCCTTAAAGGCTCAGCGCTGCTGAGAGGCAGTCCTGTACAGCCCTGACTTCTCGAAGGAGTTCTTGTTACAGACAGATGCCTCAGACATTGGAGTGGGAGCAGTGCTCTCCCAAGTTGTGGGAGGCAAAGAACACCCAATTCTTTATATCAGCAGGAAGCTTTTTCAAAGAGACAAGGCCTGCTCGGTAATGGAGATAGAGAAACTACCAGTGAAATGGTCTGTGGACTCACTCTGATATTATCTCCTAGGCAGACACTTTACCCTCGTCACCGACCACACCCGTCTCCACTGGCTACAGGCAATGAAGGAGACAAACCCCAGAATCATCCTACCTCTCCCTCCAGCCCTTCTTCTGGATTCAGCATAATGCGGGGAAGGATCATGCAAATGCCGACCTTTTTTCTAGAGGAGAAGGAATACAGCTGGGAGAGGAGCAGACCCCTATGGGGATCTTGGGGGGTGGGGGATGTGTAAGGAGTAGGAGGAAGGCTGGGCAAGGCAGGGGTTAAACAGAGCCCGTTTGGCCAATTAGCCCCACCCTGGTTCACCTGCAGCTGGTGTCAGGCTTGGAGACAGTATAAAAGAGGGGAAGCTAACTTAGTTGGTGGCTGACCAGCCAAGAGGCAGGAGCTGGCTCTGATGCATGCAGGGCCTAAGTCAGAGCTGCCACTTGGTCAGCCATCGGAGGAAGGAGCCTCTAAACCCTTCCCCAGGCAGAGAGGGGAAGAACCTCAGAGACCCCCTGCCCTGCAGAGGGGAAGCTAGACTCTCGGAGCTATGCCCCAAACTAAGGCCACAGCCCTTAGGGGTGGGCTGCAGACCTACACCCCAGGCCTCTAGGGTTTGCAAGGGGCTTACCCACTAGGCACCCTGCCATCAGGGGGAACTGCTTATACAAGCATTCATATTTTAATGCCATTTTCATATATAAGCAAAACAGACATTCTTTGAATATATGGCCGTGTTTTAAATCTCCACAATAAGCATAATGTACTCCCTTTAAATTGCTAAATGGACTTGCACATTTTGAGCTGCTTCTGATGCTTCTTTCAGGGACCGTGGCAATAGATTTACAAGATACAGGATATAGATCTTCCAGTGGACATAACTTAACCCTTCCTTCAGAGGGAAATAAAGACGGGAGAAGATCTAGCATAGCACCTGTTTTGGAGGTTGCAGATTCTTCATCACTTCAGACATGTGATCTTCTAAGTGACCAGTCAGAGGATGAAACTACTCCATCAGATGATGACATTTCTATGGGTTCAGAGTATGTACAGTCAATGTAAACAAAACATTACTGTTCATAGATGCTAATATTGGGTAAATGTAGAGGGCATTTCTATTTCCATTGCAGTCAGTGGGACAGAATCTCAGCTCTTTCTTCTGATTAGAAATGTTCCATTTAATAAGAAACAGAAGTGCCCTGATTTCTTTGTGATCATATCACATAATCTATAGAGATAGGATAGAAGGCCCCATGGCAAAGTGATTTCCTCTTCAGAAGGGCAAACAAGAAATGATAGAAGTTTCTTAAATCCATTTTGAAAGGAGAAACATTCCAACTCCTGCCAGTCATTTGTGACACCCAATAATAAAGACATAATTGTGTTTGGAATTGTAAAGCTATTTCATAAACACACACAAAAATCCATGTACAACTTAGATGTGGCTACTGTAAGGTACATAACAAGCTGGATAACCATTCTCAGAGAGTAGTTATTACCAATTTGCAGTCATGCTGGAAGGCCATAACAAGTGGGGTCTGTTTTGGGACTGGTTCTATTGAATATCTTTATCAACAATTTAGATATTGGCATAGAGAGTATGCTTATTAAGTTTGCAGATGATACCAAGCTGGTAGGGGCTGCAAATGCTTTGGAGGATAGGGTCATAATTAAAAATGATCTGGACAATCTGGAGAAATGGTCTGAGTTCTTCATCCCACTAGGATGAAGTTTAATAAGGACATGTGCAAAATATTCCACTTAGGAAGGAATAATCAGCTTCATATGTACAGAATGGGAAGCGACTGCCTAGGAAGGAGTACTGTGGAAAGGGATTTAGGAGTCATGGTGGATGACAAGCTAAATATGAGTCAGCAGTGTGATGCTGTTATATTGTCACCACTTATTAATTTTACTAAATTTCAAATTATATATATGCATGTAAGCCACAAGCTATTGTCCTTTCATCTTGACAAATAATCAGGGTGGTTTTATTATGATTATGTTTTATATGAGAATAGTTGGTTCTATTTGTTTAATTTCATATTTAGTTACATATTATTATATATATTAATACTTGTCTCTGCTATGCCACAATAGTAATAATAAAAATTATATAAAACTGCTCGGGCTAGAGTTGTTAAATTATTGACAGTATTCAGATCCATTTCTCTACTCTTCTAGGTATGCTAAAGGTTATCCTCCTTACTCTCCTTATATTGGAAGTTCTCCCACATTTTGCCATCTGCTGCATGAAAAAGTGCCATTTTGTTGTTTAAGACTGGACCAGGTAAAACTGTTTTAATACTCGATAGATCCAGGTGTTAAACAAGGCTCGTTTGCTTATTGTGTTCAAACATAATTTTGTTCTTTCCTGCTTTTGCAAATAATTGATTTTCAGCAGTCATCCAGCTACAAGCCATGCTGACAAGCAGTGTTTCTGACAGATGTTTGTAAAGCTTAGACAGGACTAAGTTCTTTATCATTTCAGCTGACACATTTAACTTGGGAAGTGAAAAGCCCTTCTAATATTGTTATCTGGGGTATCAATTCCTATCCAAAGTTACCAATTTCTTTTTTTTATATTTGTTTTAGGGATGCCAGCATAACTACTATGAAGATGCCAAAGCTTATGGATTCAAAAATAAATTGATCATAGTTGCAGCAGAAACAGCTGGAAATGGCTTATACAACTTTATTGTTCCACTCAGAGCTTATTACAGGCCAAAGAAAGAACTCAATCCTATAGTATTACTTCTAGATAACCCGTAAGTGGATTTTAAGAACATTTAATATACAAATAAGTGTTTAAATCACAGCACTGTCTCTGATTGATGGTCACATGAAATGTGACTGATCTAAATAAAAAACATTATGGCACAACATCTTTAAGAGTGGAGAGAAGGATGATATCAAATGTGTGTTGTGCAGCAAGGACTTAAAATTTTAATTCTCAGCCTACGTCTACACTACAGAGATCTTTCGAAAGAAGTTCTTCCAGAAGATTTCTTCCAAAAGAACTTCTTTCAAAGGAGTGCACCCACACACAGAAAGGCGGATCAAAAGAGTGCTCTGCTCTTTTGAAAGAAAGCATCCACATAGTCACTGCTCTTTCAAAAGAACAGGCCAGGGATTGAAAATGAAGACTGTTCTTTCGACAGAAGGGCCCTGCCAAGTGTCTACATACATTTTCTTTCAAAAGAAGCTTTCAAAAGGGGGAACTCTTCCTGAAATAGGAAAGGAAGAGTGATTTCAGAAGGAGCACCACATTCTTTCAATTTACTTTTGAAAGAACCATTTTGGTGTGTAAAAGCTCCAAGAGCCCCCTTTCGAAGGAACTTGCTAATTTAGATGCACCTCCAGTGATTTCCAAGGGAGTCTTTCCAGTGATCACAGTGGAAGTTGGATTAGGACTTGGCACAATACTGTTTTTGGTATGGTAACACTGGGTTCATAAGGAAAAGCAGAGACATTAAAGCAATATTAATTATAAAATAGATTATAAAATCATTTAAAATTCTGAACTTTTAGGAGACAAATTGTAATTTAATATCTCATCAAGCACGTCTTAATTGCTGTGTGTTTCAGATATATATTGAATTACTCAGTTTCCTGTGTGTATCCATCTTTTCCCAGCTTACTTAGCATCTAGAGAAGCAATTTTTTATTCACACTGCTGACCTGCACATTAGAAACTATGTTGTCCTTTCAAGACACTGACTCAGAGGCCCGCCCAAGCCTCTGAACAAGTCCATGCTTGGTTTGCACAGTAAATAGTCCTTGCAGGATTATTTGAGTAGTCTATCAGTTAAATACAAAAGACATATAACCTATACTTTACTGCCAAAGCAGGTTAGAGTAAAAGTCAAGCTATCCGGAATTCAGATAACCACCATGCTTACTTAACCGACACCTGCTCAGCTGGTGGCACTCAGCTGGGGCTGGCGGAGTGGACCCAGTTGCCCTGGGGCTGGGGGCTGGCAGCAGTGGAGCCGGGGGCCTGCTGCGCAGCCTTCATCAGCAGCAGTGGGGCCAATAGAGCTGAGCCAGGGGCCCTGCTCCAATATCCAGTACATTTGATTATCCGGCATCCCCAGTTCCCCAGCCATGTCAAATAATAGAACTTGTACTGCACTGGCAAAGCATATTAATGTCTCACTACTTAGTTCAGAAATGATCAATAATAGAGACTGGAAATGCCCTTTGGGAAATATCCCTGCTAACTGATTGACATAAAAGATCACAGAAAAACAAATGATAGGTTATCCTGTAGCACCTTAAAGACTAACAAATTTATGAGGGCATGAGCTTTCATGGGTATGACCCCCCTCCTCAGGTGACTGAGTAGGTTTAACCATGAAAACTCATGCTCTAATAAATGTGTTAGTCTTTAAGGTGCTTAAGTGCTTAGAGTCATAGTATCCCAGGGGGCTGGAAGAGCCCTCAGGAGGTTATCAAGTTCAGAGCCTGACCAAAATATGATTAACCCTAACTAAATCATCCCACCCAGGACCTTGCCAAGCCGGGACTTAAAAATCTCCAGAAATAGATATTCTACCATCTCCCTAGGTAACCCATTACAGGGCTTCATCACCCTTCTGGTGAAATAGCTTTTCCTAATATCCAATGTAGACTTCTCCCACTGCAACTTGAGACCACCGCTCTTCATTCTGCCATCTGTCACTACTGAGAAAAGCCTCTCTCTATCCTCTTTGGAACCTCCCTTCAGGTAGCTAAAGGCTTGTTATTTGTGTAGCTAACACAGCTACCTCTCTGAGACACAGGAGACCACATATTCATTAGTGCACTTATGGCTCAGTTTTGCAATTAAGTTGCAATACTGATTTAAGGATGACATAGAAATTTGTTTTTTTGGTAAATGCAGGCCACAACTTCTTTAAATATAATGGAATTCAAAATTATTGTGCCATGAGTGTGCATAAGATTAATGGGTTAAGGAGAAATTAGGTTGATAAAAATTCAGATTAATGAACATTTTGAGTGAAAACAGTGGTTGGTAATGATTTTTTTTAGAACAAACTAAAAATGTGTACAGTCATAAAGGTATTATAGAAATTATCTCCTGGGATCTTGCTGTAATGTCATAATTGAAAAGTACTATCCCCTCATCCCCCTCCCTTTTCTGTTGTATCAGCCAAGGGAATGCTGGGAAATAAAGTCCCTTCCTTGCTTCAAGGCCAGCTCTCTTGGCAGGAAATTGGGTAAGGAACTGCATCTCTCAGGATGCCTTGTGTTCCCCCATCATGCCCTCTAGGTTCCCCTTCCACAGCATAACAGGGAGAAAAGGAGAGAAACCAGACTTGGTAGGAGGTGTTTGCACCCTTCTCACTTTCCCACACCCCCCTTGTACAGGCCTGACATAGGTCCTCATCTCAGGAATAGCTAGCTGTAGGAGGAACTGTAGTGTAGGCAACAGCTGTGCCCTGGCCTGTTCTCTCCCCGACTCCCTGGAGACAGTAGACTGAAACAGTGCCTTCTTACGCTCCCTCTAGTCAGAAATTTCATTTGTTCTTGACTCTTACACAAAAAGGCCAGAATGTTCCTTGCACTGTCCTTCACCTCCATCTGTGCACTCCCATGCAAGGGGGAAGAAAAAATCTGTCCTTAGTAGTGGTGGCTGAAAATCATTTGTGTCTTGCAGCTACATGGATTTGTCCCGTTAAAAAAAGGATCTATCTGCACTGTTTATGTGCTTCAGTTTCTGAGTTTGCAAATTAACTGATAGTAGGGAAAGGGAGAGTCAGATATTGAGGTGCATATTTTCAGGTTCATAACAACTTAACCTTGTTCATCTTGCTTTTCCTTATACCCCTTGTAAAAATAATTCAAGGCTACTGTTAACATTGTAATTGTAGTTTGGTGTACTAGGGTGTAAATAAAGGTCAAAATCTAGTAACTTTTTCCCAGTGTTAAACATTCTGCTCTCTCACAGTGTAGTGACTGTGCTCCGACTGATATTTCACAGTCTCTTTAATTTATCTCAGCTTTTGTGCCCCAGCTGTTGACATTCCTTTCTCTTGTCTCTCACAATAATGGTTCATCTACTATTGCAATGACTGATAGAAGTCATCTGTTGTCAAGAAGGATTTTTTAGTCTGAAAAGGTCAACACAAGATAGTGTGGTCCAAAATTTTCTGTGCATTTTATGACCTGTTTATTCTATTTATTCTATTCAGCTACTGGAAGAGAGCAAAGTTCCTACTTCATTCCCATTGGTACTCTAGAAACGAATAATTCCCTGACACTGTGAGCATCATGCAGCTCCTTTGGGACACATTATCATGTTTCAATAGGTCCAAGCTTGACTGACATGTGGGAGGGACATAAATGGTCATGTGCCCATCTCTAAATCACAAATGGAGGGCAAGGGCCAGCAGTAAAGCTGGGAGGGAAGAGGTGAGGCCACAGTCTCTCCTCTTCCAATTCTGGCCACGTTATCTCTCTGGGACACTGCCTGGTGCGGTGTGATGCCTCTGCAGGCAGCTGCTGTTCTGCACAGGCAGCATCCCAGGCAGGCTGTGAGGTGGGAGGCTGCCTAGGACAGTGCACAGCTAGAGGACAGGGCTCCCCCAACCATGTAACTTGCCATGGGGAAGAGATGGGAATAACATAAGGGGCACTTGGGATGGGGGCAGAAACAGGTCAAGAGGGAAAATTACTTCCCCTCCCCTCTAACTGGTGCCCTCCTTATGTTCCAAGCACCAAATTGGGAGCTTGTTAAATCCAGGCCCTTGGGCTGGACTACAATAAAAAGAAGCCAGCTGCATAGGACATGGGATTACAGTGGATGAGAAGCTGGATATGGGTCAACAGTGTGCCTTGTAGTCAAGAAGGCTCATGGCATACGGTGGTGGGGTGGTATTAGTAGGAGCATTGCCAGAAGAACAAGAGAAGTGATTATTCCCCTTTGTTTGCCACTACTGAAGTCACACGTGGAGTATTGTGTCCAGTCCTGGGGGTCCCATTACAGGAAGGATGTGCAGTAATTGGAGAGAGTCCAGTAGAAGGCGACCAAACTGATTAGGGGGCTGGAGCACATGATTTATAAGGAGAGGCTCTGAGAGATTTTGCTTTATTTAATCTACAAAAGAGAAGAGTGAAGGGGGATTTGCCAGCAGCCTTCAACTCTCTGAAGGGAGATTACAAAGCAGATGGAGAGAGGCTGTTCTCACTGGTGACAGATGACAGAATGAGGCACAATGATCTCAAGTTGTGGTGGGGGAGGACTAGGTTGGATATGAAGAAAACCTATTTCATTAGGAGCACTAGATTCCAGCCCCTACTTTCCTACAGGCGTGTTTGTCATAGTCCCATCTCTAGTGTAAATTTTCACTTCGCAGAATCTAAATCAGTCAGAATGGGTTTTACTCTCCCCTAATATCTCTTTCTTGTAGGGCGGTACATAATGTTGTTAGTGTGTTAAAGTTCTATTTATTCCAGTAATGAACAGCATAAAAGGGAGACCCACATAAGAAGAAATATATAAAAAGCTTTTAGCAAGTTTAAAATGAGACTGGCATACTGGAACCACACATGAAGGTAAAGAGCGCCCTCTACTGTGCTCCTGTACTCTGGTTTTAGTCTCATGCTTTTTTTTTTTTTAAAGCACACTCTCCAATGTTACTTTTATTATTTGAGTTTATTTTTGCTGAAGAGCAAAATGCCATTTTTGTTCACATAAAATTGCACCATCACACCATGAACTGAGAGTTGTGGCCTCTGCTTAATCCCTTAACAAGATATGATCTAACCTGTAAATCTATTATTGGAATCATAGAATCATAGGGCTGGAAGAGACCTCAGGAGGTCATCTAGTCCAGCCCCCTGCTTCAAGCAGGATCAACCCCAACTAAGTCATCCCAGCCAGGACCTTGTCAAGCCGGGACTTAAAAACCTCTAGGGATGGAGAATCCACCACCTCTCTAGGCAACGCATTCCAGTGCTTCACCACCCTCCGGGTGAAGTAGTTTTTCCTAATATCCAACCTACACTTCTCCCTCTGTAGCTTCAGACCGTTGCTCCTTGTTCTGCTTTCTGTCACCACTGAGAACAGTTCTGTCACACTGAGAACTGTCACCATCTTCTTTAGAGCTCCCCTTCAGGAAGTTGAAGGCTGCTATTAAATCACCCCTCAGTCTTCTCTTCTGTAAACTGAATGACCCCAAATCCCTCAGTCTCTCCTCCTAAGTTGTGTGCTCCAGCCCCTTAATCATTTTTGTTGCCTTTCACTGAACCTGCTCCAGCACATCCATATCCTTTTTATATTGGGGGGGCCCAAAACTGGACACAGTATTCCAAATGTGGCCTCACCAGTGCCGAATAGAGGGGAACAACTACTTCTCCAGATCTGCACAAAACATTCCTCCTAATGCACCTGGACGTGCCATTAGCCTTCTTGGCTACAGGGGCACACTGTTTACTTATATCCAGCCTTTCATCCACCATAACCCCTAGGTCCCTTTCCTCTGCACTGCTGCTTAGCCAGTCGGTTCCCAACCTATAACAATGCTTGGGATTCTTCAATCCCAAGTGCAGGACTTTACACTTCTCCTTGTTGAACTGCATCAGATTTCTTTTGGCCCAATCATCCAACTTATCCAGGTCACTCTGGATCCCATCTCTACCCGCTAATGTATCTACCTCTCCCACTAGCTTTCTGCCATCTGCAAACTTGCTGAGGGTGCAGTCCAGTCCCTCATCCAGGTCATTAATAAAGAGATTGAACAACACCGGCCCCAGAACCGAGCCTTGCAGCACTCCACTTGAAACTGACCACCATGCAGATATTGAGCCATTGACCACTTCCCATTGGGCCTGACTGTCAAGCCAGTTTTCTATCCATCTTATAGTCCGTGGATCCAATCCATACTTCCTTAAATTATGGGCAAGAATGTTGTGGGAGACTGTATCAAAAGCTTTCTGAAGTCAAGGTATATCACATCCACTGACTTCCCCATGTCCACAGAGCCTGTTACCTTGTCATAGAAGCTAATCAGATTGGTAAGGCATGATTTGCCCTTGGTGAATCCATGTTGATGACTCTAGGTCACCTTCCCCTCTTTAAAGTGCTCCAAAATGGATTCCTTGAGGATACCTTCCATGATTTTGCCAGGAACTGAGGGAAGGCTGACCGGTCTATAGTTTCCTGGATTGTGCTTCTTTCCTTTTTTAAAAATGGGCACTACATTTGACTTTTTCCAGTCATTCAGGATCTCTCCCAATCTCCAAGAGTCTTCAAAGTAATGGCAAAAGGCTCAGCCATGACATCTGCCAATTCCCTCAGTATCCTTGGGTGCATTAAATCCTGACCCATGGATTTGTGTACATCTAGTTTTTCTGGATAGCTCATATCTCGTTCCTTCCCCACAGATGGCTGCCTTCCACCTTCCCATGCTGCATTGTCTAGAACAGTTATGTGGGAGCTGTCTTTGTCCGTGAAGACAGAGGCAAAAAAAGCATTGAGTACTTCAGCTTTTCTTACATCATCTGTCACTAGTTACCTCTCTCATCCAGTAATGGCCCTACACCTTCTCTGATAACCTGCTTTTTAGTAACATGCTTGTAGAAACCCTTGTTCTTACCCTTCACATCCCTTGCCAGCTGCAGTTCCAGTTGTTCTTTCGCTTTCCCGATTACTCCCTGGCATTCTCCAGCCATATGTTTATACTCCTCCTTAGTCAACTGTCCATGTTTCCATTTCTTGTACGCATCCTTTTTTGAGTTTAAGCTGACTAAGGATTTCCCTGTTAAAGCAAGCTGGTTGCCTACCATGTTTGCATTTCTTACTATGCAGTGGGATGGTTTGTTCCTGTGCCTTTGGTAAGATTTCATTAAAATACTGCCAGGTCTCTTGAACTCTTTACCCCTTCATCTTCATTTCCCAAGGGATCCTGCTCAGCAGTTCTCTCAGGGAGTTGAAGTCTGCTCTTTTGAAATGAAAGGTCTGTATATTACTGCTCACCCTTCTTCCTTTTTTCAGGATCCTGAAATCTACTATCTCATGGTCACTGCAGCCCAGGTTTCCACCCACTTCTATTTCTCCTATAAGTTTTTCCATGTTTGTGAGCAGCAGGTCAAGTTGTGCATGACCCCTGGTCAGTTCCTTCAGCACTTTTACCAAGAAGTTATCCCCAGCATTCTCCAAAAACTTCCTGGACTGTCTGTGTGCTGCTGTATTGGTCTTCCAACAAATGTCCGGATGATTAAAGTCTCGCAAGAGAACCAGGGCCTTTAATTTAGAGGCTTCATAGGGGCACTGCTATCTCTCCATGAAACTTTTTATATTTTCAGGCAATGAGGTGAACTCTTGGCTCCACTTAAGTCAGTAGGAGTTTTGCCACAGGCTTTCCCCCAATATAAATTAGTATGTTGCCCTTGACTACAGGTTGTACCTCCCTCTTCCAGCACCCTCAGGACCTGGGTGGTCCCAAAAAGGGGATTTGCCAGACGAGGGGAGTCAGGCCCCAATGCTGCTTGGAAGGGGGCCCACTCCTGCAAAGCTCCCCCAGGGGGCTGCAGGTCTTCCCCAGCCCTGGTGTCCCTGAAACTGCTGATGGTCAATCTTCTTGCCACAGCTAGCCTTCTATGGTGGGGCTGCAGAGCTCCCGCCACCCTGGCAGGGGTCTCTGCAAATGCCACAGCCTGGCTCCCTGCTGGCTCTCTACCATGGGGCTCCTGGTAGGGCTCCCAGCTGGAGCTGGACTCCCACAATGGTGCTCTCCAACCCCAACCAGGCTCCTGGTGATGGGGATCCCCAACCTGGATCCCCAGAGCAGGCTGCCAGCAGGGCTTCCTACCACCAGCTCGAGCTCCCTGGTCCAGGTGCTCTCTGGTCCAGCAACATCCGTGGCTGTAAGGAAGAGGGATGTTGCCGGACAAAAGAGTTTCAACCTGTAGTTTCTCTTAAATCTTTTTTGCAGCTCGTGAACAATGGCAATTTGTAGTATTCAAGAACACTAACACAGCTACCTCTCTGAAATTTGTAGCATTGTGAATTTTTTAGATATGTCCTCATGTCATGCTGATTAAAATTTCATCTGCTATCATTGTACTTTCGGTATCTATCTTGTGGTATGATATAGACAGAATAAAGACCAAGGCTGTTTTACCTTTCATTTTCTTTTTATAATGAAATTTCTTTGAGATTGGAACTATCATTTGACCTCTATTCCCATCCAATTATGTCAAGCAACAATTGCATTGTTAAAGGTAGCCAGCTCATTTTAGAATGGGTAGAAGAGAAAGAAAAATGCTGTAAAATGCTATCATTTAGTAAGTCCTTTTTAGTCATCAAAATCTTTCTTTAAATAAAATATCTGCTGTGTGATTGTGCCATAATGTTTGATTTAGAAGACTAACAACTTGTACTATGTAAGCACATTTCAACTTGATAAACTTGATCATACTTCATCATGATCAAAGCAAACAGCTTTGAATGTTCATGCCCAGAACTGTAGTTTCCTGTGTTGTTCAAATGTTTATTTAACATTTCCTAGTTTTCCTCTCCTCTCTCTTCCAAACAAACTAAGATAACTTATTTAGTTTCTTCCAAAGAGATGCTGCTGTTGTGATGTTGTGTTTCATTGTAATCCATCTACTACTTAGGCCAGATATGCATTTTCTGGATGCAATCTGTTGGTTTCCAATGGTTTACTACATGGTGGGCTCCATTGACAAGTAGGTAAAATAATCCTCAGAACTTTAAACAGTGTAGTAGTGTTCAGTGGTTTGTCATGTGCTGTGCTTTGTTACTGCATGTTTATGTGTGGTGATGACACTTGAAAAATTGCTACTGCATGCCTGGCTTGTGTCAAAGGTGCTAAAATCTGGAATTTCAATGTTCTATCAAAGGATCTCAATCTCTGGTTTTGCTTACAGTACATTGGCAGATCTGGCAATCTTTGTACATGCTTTTTTGGCACTGAATCTGTAGAAGAGATGGGCACTGAACTAGACTATTTTTAAAAACTGGCATGAGCCTAGCGCTCCCAAATCCATATTAAGTCACATAAATAAATTGCCATATTGTCAAAAAGGTTGAGCACCCAATAGCTCCCATGGAGTTCTAGTCTAACCCTGCATATTTTTGCTCCCACTGATTAGTGAGAGATTATTGAAGTTTGTTAAGATTTAGACACCAACATTAATTGTAATTCAAGATGTATGTCTAAAACTCCAGGGACTGCTTTAAAAATATCACCTACTACTGCTACCCATCCATTTCCTATTAAGTATTTGAAAAGATTATCCGGCTTTAGTGGCATCATTGATTGAAGAGTCAAGCTAGAACTCAGACTAGAAGAGACTATTTAGTAAGATTTCCAGTATATTCCTGTTTATGAACAGTCATCACTAAGGCAAAAAGAATTTGCCCTGATAGAGAACTTGATCCTGAGGAGTCTGGACATCTACAAGTCTTTCAGATGTTAATAGGTGGGGATTTGCCAGACTACAGTAATGTCACCTGTTAATTGCAAGATCAGTTCAAGGTGTTCAGCATGTCAATTGCAAATAGAGATATGTATATACTTGCATATTTACAGAAACAGATGGCACCCACCAGCATTTATAATAAAGTGATAAAAGTTACCTTAGAAATTCTAGTATACGTCTGCGCAGCAGATAGCCTCCCAGCTCACACCAGAAGACAAGATCAGTTTTTGGCCTACGCTGCACCTTCGCAGCATGGTCTACACCACGGGTGAGCAAACTTAATTTGATTATGTTCATATGAAAAAATAAACAAACAAACAAACAAACAAATCCTTTCAGCACATGTAAAAAATAAGCACGTAGAAAGTAAAAAAAAAACAAAAAAAAACAACTTTACCAATTGGTATATAAATGTGAATAGACATACATAAAAACAGTAACACAGTTCAACATTTTTAATTAGGTGGATAAACATGAGACAGAGCAGCTGATTATGCTGCCCCCCCTGCACCCTTATGAAATGTCATGCTGCCCTGAGGGGGCCTGCCTCCCCCACTCTGCTCACCCCTGGTCCACACAATCATTTTTAGAACACCAATATAGTTTTCAAACTGTTTTATGAAGCACAAAGAAAGTTAAACTTTATTAATTTGGGGGGAGGCTGCTTCAAAAAGAAATGTACATTATCTTCTTTGTTTAGTTGTTCAGCTCAGTTTTAGAATTTGTTGCATAAAAAAGTTATCAGATGCTAACCTAATGTTTTATATAAGGTATTCTACAATTTATACTCAATGTAAAGGTGTTTCATTTACGTGACAGTGCAAATGTCTCTGCATGTATAGTTGTGTAAAATAACAGACATACATTTATGTTCTATGATCTGTCAGCTCACGTCAGTTTATAAAATTATGTCCCGTATTTTAAATGTTTAGTTTGAATCAAATCAGTTACATATTGAAGTGAAAAACTCAATGAAAATATAGCTGACACTCACAATGCACGTAATTCTAACCTCATTTTTCATGATGTGACAGACTGTTCCAAAATGTCCCCCACTACTTTTAGTACAGTAGTCAATTATTTGCTTTGGTCCCTTTGTGGCTAAGTTTATTTGCATATCTTGGTTGTATTTACCAGCCATAGTGGTCCTTGTCTAGTTACATATCACAATATATTCTGTCCAGCTGTACTGACAGAGAGACAGGAGACATTGATGTTTATTTAATCAGGCTGTTATGTTTTTGTTAGATGTCTGGGACTACCCTGCAGATGAAGTGTATAGTGCAGGTTTCTCCATATTTTTTTGAATAACTACCAAGGGCTTCCACCAGATCCTCTGCATTTTCCATCTAGGTCTCCCAGCAAAGCCATGGGTTGGATTTTACTGTCCACCCCACCTCATAGGAACGTTAATCATAGAATCATATGGTGGACTGTAAATCATAAGGTGGACTGTAAAAATGGTTGTTGGAAAGTCAAACCCCGCTATCATAGGAACCCTCCCCACAGTTCTGATCCTTTAAGTAGCACCTCCTTTAAAGTTCTATACCAGGCCATTTGTCTGGTTACTGGGTAACTTCCCTATGGAGTACCTGGAGTATCCCACACTTACAAATTAAGTTGTGACATATGGCTCATCACCACAATAGGCAGCAAGGCTGACAGCCACTGCGGGCACCCTGTGCTCCCTAGAAGGGGCAGGGCATAGCAGGGTACCTATGGTAATCAGCCCTGCCCTCCCTTAGAGCTGCATGGAGTGGCTCAGCAGTGGCCTGGAGCTCCAGACACTGCCTCTACTACTTGAGCCCTGGTGGCAGCCGGAGCTCTGGGCCCCTTTGAAATGCCAGACCTGGGGGCCATTGCACCCTTTGTCCCCTCATTGGTAGGCCTGATAATAGGCCTTCCCTGTCACCTGCTGCAGGGAAGGTAAAACAAACTGGCCACCCACGTCTTACTCTACTGCTGCTAATATGGTGTTGGAAAAATTCACCAGCCACCCTAAAAAGGAGGAATTGGCAGTGTCCACAGCAACTGCTAAACAAACCTCCTATTTGCTCTTGTACAGGAGAGTGAGGAGTGGGTGCTGCCTTGCCGGCTGCATGCAGAAATGACTTCCAGTGCCAGGACTTGCACCTCTGAAACCTCATATTCCCTTGGGTGGGGTTAGTAGCAGAAAGCTGACCACGACTCACCTTTTAGCAGCAGTTTTTGACCTTCCCTCCCTCCCTCTCCCTGCCCCACCTGAAAGCACCACTACCTTCCTTCAGCAAGTCCAGGCATTTCCCTCCTTAAAGGTGTGGTACAGTCAGTATGATGGCATACATGTACAACTTTTTAACATACTGTATTGCCTAGTCCATATCCCCATCTGGCCACAGCAGCCACGTCAATAGCAGCCATCAGGTCTCACCAGGCTTAATCAATGGCCCAGTCAGGCTCCAGTGGCCTAGTCAGGCCTCAACGGCCTAGTCAGTATTAAGAGGCTCAGCAGCATGATCAGGCCTTAGCAACCTAGCCAGTCATCTCAGAGTCAGTGCTCCCCCTTCCCTGGGTCACAGGGGGAGAGGGAGAAGGGAGCCTGGGCCTTCCCTTTCCACTGGGCTCCAGCCCAGAGACACGTCAGTGGTGGGTGTGTCTCCCCAACCACCAGCTCAGCATGTATTCCCACCACAAGGCATTGAGCTTTCAGAAAAACTCCCAGCTCCCTGCCCTGGGCTACTTCCTACCCAGTTCCATATAAGACTCACTGTCTCAGCTGTGGCTGCTCCTCCACAAGCTGCTGCTGCTGCATTCATTGCTGCTCCTGCTTCTGCTCCCCGGGTGGCCACTGCTCCTCCTCTGGCAGGTGCTGCTCCCAAGTTCTAGCAGGAGCTCCTTCTCCCTTGGTGACCAGCCCCACCTGATTGGCCTCCCTGGCCTTTATACCTGGGCTGCAGTTGGAACATGCCCATCAGTGCCACAGGGGAGAGGTCTTTTCCACCCAGCAAGCCTGGCCCCCACACCTCTGGTTAGTGCAAGGTTGGTACACCACAGCACAATGAAAAAAAAATCATATTAACTTTGCATAAGTCAAACCCAACTAAATGTTGAGCTAGTGTATTCACCCCATACCTTAACCCAACCTTTCTTCTTTATTCTGGGATAAACATTTTATGAGATGCTTGCACACAGAATACTCTACAGGTTTCCACAGGAAATCATTGTCTGAATGGGACATTTAAGTTGCCTGTTAAAGAGCACTTGGTTTATAAGTTAGAGAGGACTCATCTGCAGAAATAGTTTCAACCTCCCCCCGCTCCCCACTCTGCACCCTCTCCCCACCTCCTTCTCCCACCTTTGGCCCTCTCACCGCCTCCATCTCCCCCACCCTGGACCCTTTCCCTGCCTCCCTGCCACTGACCCTGGGACTTGCCTGGGAGGGGAGGAGCCGGGAACAGCTGCTGCTGCTAGGCCATAGCAGGGAGGGAAGGTGCCTCTCAGAGCCAACCTCCAGCTGCCAATACTGACTCCCTCTGCCCCTGGGCTGGGCATCAGGATGTGGCTCTCATCGGTAGTGGAAGCTGGAGCTCAGCTGTGAACAGGCTCTCTCATCTCCTCTGCTGGGGAGGGAAGGTGCTGCACAGAGCCTAGCTCCAGCTGCCACTGCTTGCAAGGGATCCACTTCCTGCTGCCCGACCCAGGGTAGTGGGAGTCACTAGTGTCAGCTGGTGCTTGGTTCTGAGCAGCACCTGCCCTCCCTGCCATGGCCTGCTAAATGAATACTGGACAGCACCTCTCAAATCAGTTTGTGCTCCTCACCATCAAAGAGTTAATATTTGGCCGTCTCCCAGAAGTAAGTCAACTCTCCTGGTCCCTACATCTTCGCAGGGCACTCTCATTGCTGCAGTTCCCGCTTTTTTACTAGTGTGCAGGCGGTTACAAGTTTTAGCTTCTCTTATTCTGAAATCTTGATTTTCTGTGCTTCTTGCTTTCTTTCACCCCTACTCTTATTGGACCAGTGTCTCAAGAGAGACCTCTGTCTCTTTCCTTCCTTCCAGCAGAGCATCTCTGGGCTAGTCTAGCCATTTTAACAGGAAGTCTAGTGTCTCCAGTCTGCTCCCACCCACCTGATTTCCCCTTTGCTAAATCTGTTGGACCTTGTCTTCAGGTTTTTTTCCTCCATAGTAATGCTCTAATTTGAATTTACATGGTTATATTGGTACAGGTTGAACCTCTCTAGTCTAGCACCCTTAGGACCTAACTGGTGCTGGAGGAGAGAATTTGCCAGACGACAGGAGGTCAGTATTGTCTAGCAGCATTATCAATACTTCCACTGCTTACTGGGCTCTTAGAAGACATTTAGGGGTAAATTACAGCTAAATAACAGCACAGAATGCTGGAAGCCAGGACTGATGGCTGTAAATAAACTTTATGGGACCACACAAAATTTGGACACACCCATGATAAGTGGTTATCCAATTAACTAAAATCCTGCTGGCTTGTGGATGTCACCCTATGACAGAGTTATGGTTTGGAGAGGTTCAACCTACATAGAATCATAGCAGAGAGTAAGCCGTGCTAGTCTATACACTATCAAAATAAAAAGCAGTCAAGTAGCACTTTAAAGACTAGCAAAAATAGTTTATTAGGTGAGCTTTCGTGGGACAGACCCACTTCTTCAGATCATAGCCAGGGCAGAACAGACTCAATATTTAAGACACAGAGAACCAAAAACAGTAAGCAAGGAAGACAACTCAGAAAAAGATAATCAAGGTGAGCAAATCAGAGAGTGGAGGGGTGGGGGGGAAGATCAAGAATTAGATTGAGCCAAGTATGCAGACGAGCCCCTACAGTGACTCAGAAAGTTCCCATCACGATTTAAACCATGTGTTAAAGTGCCGAATTTGAATATACAAGTCAGCTCGTCCACTTCTCTCTCTAAAACGGTGTGATAATTTCTCTTCAGTAACACACATACCTTGAGGTCATTGACAGAATGCCCCATTCCATTAAAATGTTGACTAACTGGTTTGTGGAGCTGGAGCGTTTTGATGTCTGTTTTGTGCCCGTTGACCCTTTGTCTAAGGGAGTTAGAAGTCTGTCCAATATAGAAAGCATCTGGACATTGTTGGCACATGATGGCATATATGATGTTAGTAGAGGAGCACGAGAAAGTGCCCGTGATTCTGTGAGCAACCTGGTTAGGTCCAGTGATGGTATTTCCAGAGAAGATATGTGGACAAGGCTGGCAGCGGGCTTTGTTGCAGGGAAAGGTTCCAGGACTGGTGTTCCTGGGGTATAGGCTGTGGCTGTTAGTAAGGATCCTCATGCCTTACTAACAGTCACAGCCTATACCCCAAGAACACCAGTCCTGGAACCTTTCCCTGCAACAAAGCCCGCTGCCAGCCTTGTCCACATATCTTCTCTGGAAATACCATCACTGGACCTAACCAGGTTGCTCACAGAATCACGGGCACTTTCTCGTGCTCCTCTACTAACATCATATATGCCATCATGTGCCAACAATGTCCAGATGCTTTCTATATTGGACAGACTTCTAACTCCCTTAGACAAAGGGTCAACGGGCACAAAACAGACATCAAAACGCTCCAGCTCCACAAACCAGTTAGTCAACATTTTAATGGAATGGGGCATTCTGTCAATGACCTCAAGGTATGTGTGTTACTGAAGAGAAATTATCACACCGTTTTAGAGAGAGAAGTGGACGAGCTGACTTGTATATTCAAATTCGGCACTTTCACGCATGGTTTAAATCGTGATGGGAACTTTCTGAGTCACTATAGGGGCTCGTCTGCATACTTGGCTTAATCTAATTCTTGATCTTCCCCCCCACCCCTCCACTCTCTGATTTGCTCACCTTGATTATCTTTTTTCTGATTTGTCCTCCTTGCTTACTGTTTTTGGTTCTCTGTGTCTTAAATATTGAGTCTGTTCTGGTCTGGATATGATCTGAAGAAGTGGGTCTGTCCCACGAAAACTCACCTAATAAACTATCTTTTGCTAGTCTTTAAAGTGCTACTTGACTGCTTTTTGTTTTGATAGAATCATAACAGTGTAACTTGCCACATAGACACTCTTATTCCAATTTGAGCATGTCTTCACAGTGGTGGTAGTGCAGTTTATGCTGGTATAAATAGGTCACTAAAACCAGTAAAACCTTCCCGGTAGAGAGGCTGTTAACAGTGCATGGGTTTCTAGGTTCCTAACCTTCCAGTTTGTAAATGGACCAGTGGTGCTTGGGCCAAAGTTTCTATCATCTTCCCTCACCTTTAGTAACAGTGTCGGCTCAGCCTTCTTGCCAAGAGAAAAAGGAATGAAATACACGGAGCACCCAGGTGCATGAGAAGGTTCACCAGTCTGTCTTGGGAGAGCCTTCTTGATAGGAGGATAGCTGGGATAGCAGGGCAATAATCATACCATCATCCTAAAAAAGTGCTTTTGGATTCAGGATTGATGTGGCTGCTTCATATTTAATAAATGGGGTAGAAGAGCACCTTATAAATTAACTGGATTTACAATTATATATTTATGTTGTGTATTTAGCTAAGAAAAAGAAAGTCCGCCGCTAAATTTTGTTTCTTTCATTCAAAGCCAAGTTTGCACCACAACTCCCATTAATACATTTTATTGTAAACACTTTTGGATCTGAAAATATTAAGATATACTCAATATTGAAAACATGTTTTCTAGTGACTCTATCAATATGGGCCTTGATCTGCCTTTTTCCAAAAGACACTAGTCTTATGCCTTGGGCTGGAAAAGGAAATCTTTGGTAGTTCCTGCTACATACCTTGTTTGGAAAACTGTTATTTGAACGTTACTTAATTCCTGATCTTGCACGTATAATGCTGGTGCTGCTTCTGGAAAGCAAGAGTTATCCTTCAGTAGGAAGGAGTATAGGAAAAAAGGAGGCCAGTGAGCGACTACGGGGTGATAGAGGCAGTTGAGCATTCTAATTTTCTAGTCTGTGCAGAGCTTCTGATATGTGAAAAGATCCTTTTATGTAGGAGGCATTAGGCATATATAAATCAGGTAATGACAAAGTAATGAGTTTTGGAAGCACCTGCAGGAGAAGGGAAATGCAAACAGGTTTTACCAACTTTCTTTTAGATAAGGTAGAAAGAAAAACAATGCTTGGCATTCTAACAGCAGGATTCTATTTTATTTCAAAGAACATTTTACATACTCACATTGTCTCTTTTCAACTGAAACACGTACATGAAGCTGACAGTTACAGTGCCTTCAGAAACTACCATGAAATGATAGAAATGAGAGATCGATGAGCCCCCAAATATGTTGCAGTTGAGTTTTTTTAACTCAGTTACCCTGCCATGTATTTATATGGGTTTTCAATTTTGTTTCTCTTCACAACAGCCTGGATGATTTGTTAAGATGTGGAGTGACCTTCGCTGCCAACATGGTGGTTGTGGACAAGGAAAGCACCATGAGTGCAGAGGAAGACTATATGGCCGATGCCAAAACTATTGTAAATGTACAAACTCTCTTTAGGTATGTGATTTTGTAACCAACCCTTGCAGCTATGTTAACCATGAACTATTTTAGAATTATTTTTGTGGAGGGGGAAGACAGAAGTGTAGCTTTTTAACTGTTTCTCTTAGCTTCCTTTTTTCTTAAACACCACTTTATATGATCAAGCAAATAGCTGGGGTCCTTAGGACATGGAAGGGTGAAACTCCAGCTCTCAAATACAACTCCTCATATTCCAGTATGGCCATTTCCTATTTCTCTAGAGCAGGGTTTTCCAACCTATGGGTTGGGACTCAAACACGGGTCATGATTACGTTTGAAAAGGGTCACCAGCTGGGCTGGGCAGGGCAGCTCCACAGGTGGCTCTTAAGAAGCCATTCACACTGAAGTGCTGTTCAACTTCTTCATTGGATGAACAGCCATCAGGCAGTTAAGCCAATCAATTATATTGAGAACCATTTTAGCTGCAGGGCAGAGGACTGCATACGTGAGGAGCAGAGCCCAGCTCAGGTGAGGTGGGGCCTGAGTCCAAGGTTGGCAGGGAGGGCAGAGCTGATCAGCTCCCTGGCTTCCAGCCTCTGCAGTAGATGGGGTCACCCCAGCCCCCAGCAGGGTTCCTGCAGCTGGCTCTGCCGTCCAGGACTCTGCCCCAGCCAGCTTCCAGCTGCAGAGGGTCTGGGTCCCTCCCCCTGGCCCCGGCTGGGGTTGCCATGGTTGGTGCTGCCAGACTGGGCACTGTGCTCAAGCCAGCCTCCAGATGCGGGGATTGGGGGTCCCCCCTGTACCCAGTCAGGGTTCCTCCTCCCACCCCCCATTTTTGAATTGCCTTGGGTCACCAAGTCTTCCTGAATTGTCAGAATGGTTCCGCATCTGGAAAAGGTTGGGAGCCACTGCTCTAGAGTCATTGAGAGGGTTTGTGGGAAGGGAAAGAAGGTCAGTCATCCACACTGAAGACTTGCAAAAGAGTACAGTGACTGTAATATTTCCTCAATAAACAACTCATGGTAAAACCATAATCCTAAACCCAGTACAGGAAGTGGGTGTGTGATAGAATTAGAGGGAAGTGGGCAGCCCTCAGTGGAGAAAGTAGAGGTTAATAACTATTTAGAAAAGCTGGACATAGGCAATCCATGTGGCTGGATTTAATGCATGCGAGGGTGTTGCGAGAGTTGGCAGAAGTCATTGCAGAACCTTTGGCCATTGTCTTTGAAAACTCATGGAGATCAGGAGAGGTCCCGTACAATTGAAAAAAGGCAAATATAGTCCCCATCTTTTAAAAAGAGAAACAGGACAATCCAGGGAACTACAGACTGGACAGCTTCACCTCAGTTCCTAGAAAAATCATGGAGGGGATCTTCAAGAAATCCATTTTGTAGCACTTGTAAGAAAGGAAATAGATTAGGAATAGTTAAAATGGATTCACCAAGGAAAAGTCATTCCTGTCCAACCTGATTGCCTTCTATGACAAGGTAACTGGCTCTGTGGGCATAGGGAAGTCAATGGAAGTCAAAGTCTTAACTTTTGATATGGTCTCCCACATATTTCTTGGAAACATGTTAAGGAAGTATGAATTGGTTAAATGGACTGTAAGGTGGATAGGAAGCTGGCTTGATTGTTAGGCTCAATAGGTAGTGATCAATAGCTTGATGTCTGGTTGGCAGTTGGTTTCAAGCAGAGTGCCCAGGTATCAGTTATAGGGCTTGTTTTGTTCAACATCGTTATTAATGACCTAGATGAGGGAATGGATTGCACCCTCAGGAAGTCTGTGGATGAAACTAAGAGGAGGGTAGGGATGGGGTCCTACACTGGAAGGTTGGGATGGGGTCCAAGGTGACCTAGACTCATTGGAGGATTGAGCCAAAAGAATCTGATGAGCTTTAATAAGCTCAAGTGCAGTGTCCTGCACTTGGGCCAGAATCCCAAGCACTGTTACAGGCTGGGGGCTGACTGGCTAAACAACAATTCAGCAGAGAAGGACCTGGGGATTAGAGTGGGTGAGAAGCTGGGTATGACTCAACAGTGTGTCCTTCTATCAGAAAAGCTAAATGGCATATTGGGGTGCATTAGAAGGAGGATTTCCAGCAGATCTAGAGAAGTGATTATTTCCCTTTGTTCAGCATTGGTGAGGCCACATCTTGAGTGTTGTGTCTAATTCTGAGCCCCCCACTACAGATAGGATGTGGATACACTGGAGAGGATCCAGCAGAGGGCAAAAAAATGATTAAGGGTCTGGAACATATGACCTATGAAGGATTTGGACTTATTTAGTCTACAGATGTGAAGAGTGGTTTTTTGATAATAGCCTTTAACTACTGAAGGGAGGTTGTAAAAAGAATGCGGAGAGACTGTCCTCAGTAGTGACAGAGGACAGAATGAGGACCACTGATCTCAAGTTTCAGTGAGGGAGATTTAGGCTGGATTTTAGGAAAAAAAGCCTAATTCTCTAGGAGAGTGGTGAAGCCCTGGGTTACCTAGGGAGGTGGTGGAATCTCATTCCTTAGAGGTTTTTCAGTCCCAGATTGATAAAGTCCATTTGGGATGATTTAGTTAGGATTAGTCTTGCCTTTGGTAGTGGGCCAGACTTGATGACCTCCTGAGGTCTCTTCCCGCCCTAGGACTCTATAGCTGCGTCTACACGTGCACGCTACTTCGAAGTAGCGGCACCAACTTCGAAATAGCGCCCGTCACGTCTACACGCGTCGGGCGCTATTTCGAAGTTAACTTCGACGTTAGGCGGCGAGACGTCGAAGTCGCTAACCTCATGAGGAGATAGGAATAGCGCCCTACTTCAACGTTCAACGTCGAAGTAGGGACCGTGTAGACGATCCGCGTCCCGCAACGTCGAAATTGCTGGGTCCTCCATGGCGGCCATCAGCTGGAGGGTTGAGAGATGCTCTCTCTCCAGCCCCTGCGGGGCTCTATGGTCACCGTGGGCAGCAGCCCTTAGCCCAGGGCTTCTGGCTGCTTCTGCGGCAGCTGGGGATCTATGCTGCAGGCACAGGGTCTGCAACCAGTTGTCGGCTCTGTGTATCTTGTGTTGTTTAGTGCAACTGTGTCTGGGAGGGGCCCTTTAAGGGAGCGGCTTGCTGTTGAGTCCACCCTATGACCCTGTCTGCAGCTGTGCCTGGCATCCCTATTTCGATGTGTGCTACTTTGACGTGTAGACGTTCCCTCGCTGCGCCTATTTCGATGTTGGGCTGAGCAACGTCGAAGTTGAACATCGACGTTGCCGGCCCTGGAGGACGTGTAGACGTTATTCATCGAAATAGACTATTTCGATGTCGCAACATCGAAATAAGCTATTTCGATGTTGGCTGCACGTGTAGACATAGCCTATGATTCTAAAGGATATGGATTATGAATTAGGTAAGCAAATGAATGATTTACAGCAACTTGAATAATTGCTCGGATTTTGAACATAACTATTATTCTGCCTCTTTTGAGAGTTAACTAGTAATTAAGGTCTGTAATTCATGTCATTATGTTCCATGGGAACAGGAGGGAAAATCTGAATCCAAATATTCATTTAAAAATAACCTATTCTTTTTCACAGTTGGAATCACACAAACCATTCACTCCTTATTTCAACATAATATGCAAGCAAACTACAGGAAGAAATTAGATGATACAAGTGTGTGTGTGTGTGTGTGTGTGTGTGTGTGTGTGTGTGTGTGAGTGATCATAAGAGCTCTTTCCCTCTTTCTAAGCTTAATAATCAGCAGAAAGTAAAGTCTTCAGTTAGTATTTTCAATTGTTCATTAGTAGGTCCTAGCTTGATAATTTTCACATTTTTTCCTATCTGATCTGTTCGTAATAGAAAGTCTATGACAGCAAATTAACAGAAGTAGTTAGGCTTGTTCCCACTACAGAAGTCTGTTTCCTTTAGTCATGTTGTCATCTGTAGCATCAAGGTTAACTGTGAAAAGAACACTCACCAGTACTTGTATTATTGATACTTTAGGTCCCACTAATTATTTTCCCATGTAGAAGAACAAATGCCTCCTAGCCTATTTGATAGACCAGTAAAGCACTAAACCCGCTCTCTAAGCACAGACTTTAGCAGGAGAGCAAAGTCTTCAAAGGATGCAAAAGAAAACAGAACAAAACCTAGCTTCCTTTAGCCAGAAGAGACACTCGTACTGCTCACAAAGAAGAGAAAAAACATCTCTTTAATAAGGCTTGTTCAAAATCAGAAAAAATAGAATGAGACTGGGGCATGGTACTCTGATGAAGAGAAATAGATTTCAGCTAATAGTTGCTTGTATACCCAATCTTAACTAACATCCTGGTTAAAATACAGTGATGCCTCTTCTAGACCCTGTTTCAGTAAGGCAACTCAGTGGACACTTAGCATTAAGGATACAGAAAGCCTATTAGTTACAATAGCTCTACTCACATGTTCAAAGACACTTAAGTGCCTTGTCAAAGCATGACCCCTAAAAGTGAGGGAAAAAATCATTCCAAACACATTTTTGCCAGGCTATCACATTAGATCTTACAATGACAGTCCCTTGCCCTGATGAGAAGTAACCCTTCAAATGAACTCCAAGGGAGCAGACACAGTAGAGACTAGTATCAGAGAGGTAGCCGTGTGAGACTGTATCTTCAAAAACAACAATAAATCCTGTGGCAACTTATAGACTAACAGAATACTCCAAAATATCTGTTATAGTCTTTAAAATGCCACAGGACTTATTGTTGTTTTTACAGTACAGACTGGGCCCTTCATTTTGACAAGTCCAAGGTGTGATGAAATTTCATCTGCAGATTTCATCTCATAATGAAACAAAAGATTTAAAATGAGAAAGATTATTAAACTGATTGTGAAATAAGTAGGGGGTTTTATTTGTAATAGTCTTGCTTTTGTGAAATCTCTTTTTTTTTTTCATTTTGACATTTCAGCCAAAACACTGGGGGACATTTATAAGAATGAGGCTAGGGAAAAACAAATTATTTTGTCCATTTAAAACTGAATCAAAATCTTTCTTTGAAAAGTGTAGCACTCTGTTTTTGGAGCAAGGACTTCCAATATGGGTGGGAGTAACCTTTGTGGGAAATGTTGACCTTTTTCCACCAAATAAAAAGCATCTAAAATCTAAATAAGACCTTCTGAAATGAAGGTTGCACATATTCACCAAAGACTTCTTACATTTTAGTAGCTATATTCACAAAGACTCAGTTTTTACAGAGCCTGTTCTAGGTGGAGCGGGACGTACCCTGCAGGTCAAACTCGGAGCTGTTTTGGGCCATGCCAAGTCTGGACCTAGGCATCCAACACACTATAGTACAATCCAGACTAATAAGCAGCTGTGTTACTCCTCTCTTACAGACTTGGGTGCTTTATAAAGCCTTGAAGATACAGCTCCCAGCTGTACTGGTCATGAACATCCTTCTGCCTTGGAAGTTATACCCACTGTATGTGTGTCATGGCAGCCTTCCAGCCACACCTGTCAGTAGCTTTGGTTATACTTCAGGAAGACCTCAGCACATCCCCACACTTAGATTGTCCCCAGAAATATATTTCCTAGTCTTCTCCTGAGCCATACAAGTTATGTTAAATCCATTATTTCTTTAAATAACATACATGGGAATTTCTACGCATCTAATGGGGTTTCCAAGATATTTTAGATGTTTCTGGATTTCACAAAACAAGTTTAATAACTGCAAAGGATAGATGCTAAGTGAGAATGAGTATAAGTATATAGGCATATGAGTCAGAAATGGCATCAGGAATATTAAAGATAAAATGTAAATGGTGCCTAACAAACTGCTAAATTCAAAGGAAAATTTCTTGTCGCATGCCTTCAGCAATCTTACTGACCCGACTTAGGTCAGGGTCACTTCTTCAAGAATCCAACTAATGCTTTCTTTGTCACTTCAGGACAGGAAGACTGGGACAAGTGACCATGGTAAGGAGAATCTAAGTCTGGTAGCTGGCAGAGGAGAAAGAGGAGAAAGAGATAAAACCTGGGAGTGGGAGTCAGATGGAGGGGACTAGGCAGAAGTCTGTGGCCAGTAAAAGACATTCTTCTTTGAGCCATGGAATAGAATTCAAGAATCCAAATTCTTATCATTCCCCTGATTTCAGAAAGCATCTGTGAAACCCACTAGCAAAGTGTTCAATCCCTATATAAAGGATGACAACCACCTACTGCCAGAAGTTAGTCTGTTAGCTCAACTGCCTGAGGTGAGGGCTGTGGATGCACTGATGATCCATGTGAGTAGCAGTGTGATGCCACCTGCTAGAATTTCATTTGTTACAAATTGCTTTAAAAATGAGAAGATTACACACACAAATGTTCAGACATGGCTACCTTATCAAGCTTCCAAAGAAAAGCAAACCGAAGGGATGCAAGAACTGGAGGGCATCATGTTATTCTCTATTCAAGAAAAAGTGTTCAGTAGGATTCTCTTGGAGAGAATAAACACAAAAACTGATAGACAGCTCAGGGACAAACAGGCCAGCTTCTGAAGTGAGAGATCTTGTAGTGACCAAATAGCAACTCTCAAAGTGATCATAGAACAGACACTTGAGTGGAACTGCCCCCCGTACATAACCTTCATAGACTTTGAAAAAGCCTTCAACAGCGTAGATATAGACACTTCATGAAAACTGCTGCAACACCAGGGCATCCCATCCAAAAATATTACCCTGATCCATTCACCATATGAACCCTCGACTGCCAAATAGTTCACTGTGGTGTCTTCACAGAATCTTTCATTATACTCTCAGGAGTGCAACAAGGGTGCTTATTGTCACCTTTCCTATCCCTGATCACAGTGGATTGGATTATGAACAGGATAAAAGATGGCCATCGACAAGGCATTCAATGGACACTTTTCCAACAGCTAGAGGACATTGATTTTGCTGATGATGTCACTTTTTCACACCAACAAGAAAGCATGGAAGAAACGTCATAACACTAGACAAAACTGCCTCAATGACTGGACTGAGCATTAACAAGGGAAAGACTAAGATAATGAGGATCAACCAGTCCAACCATCACACTGGGAGGGGATGACCTGAAAAATATGGAGCAGTTCAACTACTTAGGGAGTATTATTGGCACAGACAGAGGAACAGATAATGATATTATTGCCAAGACAGGGAAAGCAACACCTGCATTCAAGACTCTCCATTCCATATGGAGTTCACAAATAATATCTGTGAAGACGAAACTGTGGATCTTCAACACAAATGTGAAGCATGTGCTCTTGTATGGATGCAGGACCTGATGCATTAAAAAGTCTTCAAATCACAAGCTGCAGACTTTCCTAAACAGATTTCTGAACTACATCCTTCGCATCAAATGGCAAGAATTTGCCACAAATGAGGATCTTTGGAACAGAGCAGGACAAGAACCACTAGACAAGAACCACTAGACGTTCAAATCAGTAAAAGTAAGTGGGAATGGCTAGACCACACTGTCAGAAAACCATCATCCAGCATAGTCCGTCAAGGTCTCAAATGGTACCTGCAAAGAAAATACAAAAGAGAAGACCTCTGACAACATGGAGAAGATCTACTGAAATCGAAGGACCGCAACTGAACTACTCCTGGATTCAGCTAGAAACTTTGTCCCAAGACAGAGTGAAATGCAGAGGACTTGTAGATGACCCATGCTCCACTCGGAGTACAAGGATTTAAGTAGTAGAAGTGGTGTTGGCTATACTATTATTCTAGTTCTGTTAACATCTTGCACCATCTTTTCACTAGATGGCAGCATTAGTTCATATCTCAAGCATAACTATAACAACTATATATCATCACAGAAAAAACAAAAGAGGAGTGAGATTTCCTGTGTTTTTGACCAAGTTGGAAAATATGAAAATAGATCTTAAAATAATATATTTATCACAGCTAGGTATCCTGAAAATTTTCAAAAACTTTAACCTCATGTTTTTTACTAGACAAATGAAACAGAGATTTCTTTCCACCCTGTGCACCAACATTAGATGGAAAGGATGCATCAGATAATAATGAGGTATTGTTATATAGAAATAATTTGCTGCTTGTTAAAATGCACATCATTTCGATTAGAGGGTTGAATTCTACAATGAATTTTATAATGAGCTTTATGTTGGGGTAATTACTTCAGTTGTATTATTGATTTCAGTCCAACTAAAATAAATTTGGTGCAGGAAAGAAATTGCTACATATCAATTATAACTCTGGTATACCACAACTTTATTTGTCTCAAAGCTCAAAAGAAAGTAAGGAAATGTATATCACTCTCACTGCATGTAATATGAATCTTTAATATTTTGGATGCAATAGAATATTTTTAGCTTAGTGTTGAAATACAAATAAAACGTATAAGATGTGTCTACACTAAGCGCTAGTGCTGACAGCTTAATGCAAATAACCAGTCTCAAAAATGCAAAATGATGGCTCATGTGCATATTTGCACAACTAATGTGCATATTCCTGAGGGCAATTTGCATTTTCTCAGCAGAAATCAAGCCATGTAGACGTGTTTCTGCCAGCAAAACCCTGCTATTTTGGCAACTCCTTATGCCTGGGAAAAAAATCAGGCATCCGAATCCTGGAACTTTTCCTTGCAACAAACCCCACTGCCAATTTTGTCCACATATTTGTTCTGGGGATGCCATCACTTGAGCTAACCACGTTAATTACAAGATCAAAGGCACGTTCTCTTGCACTTCCAGCAACATTATATATGCCATTATGTGCCACCAATGCCCTGACACTATGTATATTGGACAGACTGGGCAAAACCTTCACCAAAGAATAAATGGACACAGAGCAAACATCAAGAAACTCAGTACACATAAGCTGATCAGTGAACACTTCAGTGGAGTGGGCCATCTGTTAAGGACCTGAGAATTTGTGTTCTGGAACACAGAGAATTTAACACCAGGTTAGAATGAGAGATTTCTGAGTTAGAGTACATATTCAAATTTGATGCATTGGCCGTGTCTACACTAGCCCAAATATATATTCATCGCCTCATTAGCATGTCGCCGCTCGTGGCACTTTGAAATTGCCACGACTTGCTGCCATGTGGCTCATCCACATGGGGCTCCTTTTCCTTTTCCTTCTCCTTTTCAGCAGATAGGAATACGGGGATTTCGAAGTTGGTGGGGTCCTTTCGAAAAGGACCTAAATCTGAACAAGCCATGCAGCAGCAAGCTGGGGCAATTTAGAAGTGCTGTGGCTGGCAGCATGCTAATGAGGTGCTGAATATGTATTTCAGCACCTCATTAGTAATCTTCGAAATGGCCATTTGCATGGCCAGTTCAAAGATTTGGGCTAGTGTAGACATAGCAATTAACACATGTTATGAACAAAGACATCAACTACCTCAAGCAATACCTCAAGCATTACTACCTCAAGCACTACCTTTGATGCTCGTAATTATTTCAGACAGGAAAATTAACATCCCCCCACCCCCTTCCTTCCATTATATTTGATTTGTCAGTTTTTATTGCAATTGTTTTTCTTTTTGGTCCTCTATATTTATAAATGTCAGTCTGTATTGGAAATTAAATTAATCTGAAGAAGTGTGTCTGTCCCACAAAAGCTCATCACTGAATAAACCATTTTGTTAGTCTTTAAAGTGTTACATTTCTGCTGCTTTGCTTCATATGGGTTGAAAGGCTGCTGTTGGGGGAGGGAAGGGGTTTTGCTGTGTTGGATCCACCCTGTACAAAAGTGTGAGGGAAATACGTAAAATCAGCCAAAGCATCATTTAAATCTGGTCACAATGATTGACAGAGCAAGGCCTGTACAATGGAAATGTTCTGACTTAAGTACACCCTTAGTGACATAATATTGAGGCATTCTGCCAGCTTGCTGGTGGTGATCAGTTTCTCTCATTCCTAATCTTCATTGTCGGAATCTGCACAGCTCCATTCCCTTCAGATATTGCTTCTTCAAATTAACTCTTGCTGTTGTTCCTGTCAGCCACAAGTCTCAAATCCCATTTATTCATTCATGTTGAAAACTCATGACTTTCCTATGTGTTATGTTATCCTCATTTTTAGAGATGAAATGACTGACAGCTCAGAGACTGCAGAGCTAGCCATGGAACGCAGTTGTCCTGACACCTGGCTTTACATGTTCACTGCAAAACCTTCTGTCCCTTCTTTCTTTGAGATGTTTTGGCTTTTCTGATTTACCTTTTCTCCCTGGTCTGCTTTTATCATCAGTGTTTTCTATCTCTTTCTTCTCTCACTGCCAGGTGTATCTTTTCTCAAAGTTTATGAGCTACTAATAAAATCATAAAACAAAATTAATATGCAGTATTAAATTCTCAATAAAATTATTGTATTATATTCAAACAAGACCTGAAAAAATATTATAAAATGTTCCTAAAGCATAATCTATATTAATAAATAATTATGACTTTCCGATAGAAGTAGATTTTCTTTCATGGCCCTGAAAGCTATCAGTTTTCATTTGTTCAGCCCTCAGTAGGCCTTGAGTTTGACATGCCTGATACGGTGCCCATTAATAGCAACAGATCTCTTACAAATTCTGTTCTCTTTAGACTTTTACAGAATTAACTCATGATTGAATATGAATGCCTTAGAATAATGTACATCCTCCATATGATTTTTGTTCTCTTCTCTCCAGACAAAAGAGTACATGCAGTGAAGTGTCTCATTTTTGTAGGTTTTGATGGTGTTTTAAAATTAAATATACCTGTTGCTATATGTATTTTAGAAAGGCAAGGTAAAACATACCCTGCATATCTAGCAGAAAGTGGTGAGGTTTACTTAGTTCCAAAAGAGTTCATGGCACAGTTTTGAGCCATGCTCACAGAAAGTTCTCTCTTTCATACAGATAGCTGTACTACAAGTTGAACCTTTCTAATCCGGGGGTCTCTGGTCTGGCCACATCCATGACCAGCGAGCCCTGTTGGCTGGGAATGAGGTCTCTGGCTAGGAGCATGGCTGGCATCTGGGAGCAAGTGGCAAGGAGAGGAGCTAGGGAGTGGCGGCTGGCAGCCACCAGGGGAGCCTGGTTGCCAGGGGAGACCCCAGAGGTCAGAACCATTGACCTCCCCTAGACTGCCAAAGTCCATGGTGCTGGACAAGTAAGTCCTGAGGGTGCCAGAACTGGGAGATCCAATCTGTATTATTGTGCTGAAAACTGAAGTTGTAGCCTCTGTTTAGTCTGGAGCTTTAGATGGTCTAGAGGTATTCTGGGCACAAGTCAAGGAGAACCTTGACAATAAGGATGGAGATCATCATCATCACCATCATCAATAACCGTGGGCTCAGCGCCCGTTGGTGTCTGATGCCTCTCTCACTATTTCCTTCCATCTTTCTCTATCCAGTGCAGAGTGGCTTAGTTTCTGTTGACTACCTCCACACCAATCTACTACATCATCTATCCATTCTCTGTGGGATCTGCCTCTCCTATTCAAACCTCCATTATGACGAATACTAGGGTCTTGATTTTTCGTTTGTCGTTCATTCTACAAATATGTCCAAATAGTTGTAGCTTCCGTTTTATAACCTTCTGCAGCAGGTTCTCTTTCAGCTGTATCTTCTTATATAATTCCTCATTGGTGACCTTCTGCATCCATCCTATTCTCAGAATCTTTCTATAACAACTCCTTTCGAATGCCAATATTCTTCTTTTCGAATCTTTCATTATCACCCATGTCTCACATCCGTACAACTTACTGCTGAATACACACGTTTTCAGGATGCCCAGCTTCATTCTTAAGCTAATTGCTTTGCTTTTCCAGATCTTATCCATCGCCTTCAAACTCGCTCTTGCTTTCGCTATTCTAGTCTCTGTTTCCTTCTTACAGTCTAGATGATATGTTATGTTGCTCCCCAGATATGTGAACTTCTTTACATTTTCTAGTTCAATACCATCCACACTGATCTTCCTTCCTACTTCCTTATCTCCAAATACCATTGTTTTAGTTTTATCCGTGTTCATAATCAGTCCGTACCACTTCCCTTCTTTGTTTAACACACACACCATTTTCGCTAGCTTCTCCTCATCTTCCTCAGTGATAAAATGATATCATCTGCGAACCTCAAGTTGTTAATTCTTTTCCCATGCACAGATATCCCTTCTACCTGTTCCTTGATCTTGTCCATCTCTCTTTCCAGTAGTGCGATGAAGGTACTTGATGATATTGGATCTCCTTGTCTCGTACCTCTACTTGTTTTAAACCAACTTCCCAACTCCCCACATGTTCTCACTGCTGCCTCTGCATTATCATTGATATCTGTCAACAACTGTATTAGTCCGCTATCCAATCCATATGACTCCAACACCACCCAAGTCACTTTCTGATCTATACTGTCAAATGCCTTTTGAAAATCGACGAAGCAAGTGTATACATTTTTGTTCTTTCGTCGAGCTTTCTCCGCTGTCAGCCTTAGTGCCAATATCTGCTGTATGGTACTTCTGTCTTTTCTGAACCTTGCTTGCTCGTCTGCTATATGTTCTTCTCTCTGCGATCTTAATCTCTCAGTCAGTATCATCATCAGCACCTTACCTAGATGACTCGTTAGGGCAATTGTTCTGTAGTTCTTTCACTCCAATGTACTTCTTTTTGTGTCTATTGTCACTAGCACAGATCTTGTCCATTCCGTAGGTGCCTTTCCTTCTTTCAATGCTATACAACATAGTCGGTGTATTTACTGAATCATGCTTTCTCCACCATATTTGATCATCTCTCCTGTGATCTTATCATTTCCAGGGCTCTTGTTCTTTAGTCGTTTCACTGCTTTTTCTGCTTCCTCCTTTGAAATATCAGTCTCGCTCTCGAAGCTTGGGGGAGATATCTCTTTCAGTTCTTCAATCAGTCTCTCTGAGACGCTTGGGTCCAACTGTGCTTTGTATACATCAGTGCAATATCTCATCCATCGCTGCACAATCTTTTCTCTGTTCATGAGCACTTCTCCGTTCTCATCTTTGATCGCCATCTGCTTCGGTTGTCATTTCCTATTAATATTCCTAATTGTCGAGAAAACTGCTGCATTCTATCGACAGATTATCATATGTTGTGTGGACGTTTCCTAGTTTTATCAGAACTCTGTAGTGTCAAGCCACTTATCTGATTTAAGGGCATGATTGTGATTTAATAATCTTTCTGTATTCATCTCTCTGGCACAGACAAAAAGGGGTCTTCTATTAGTTTAACCCTATTTCTGTGTCCACTTCACCTTAGCTACGCCTGTTCCCACTTCTCACTCACTGCCATGGGATGAGGACTAGGGGCTCCCAGAATGCTGTTCCTGTAGTGATCCTTTATTCCCATGCATAGACAAACAGAGCAAAAGGATCTTGTTTTAATATTATCAGATTAGTAGCTGCACAGTACTTTCCTGTGTAATTCCTCTGGAGGTCAAATATAATTTATACGCAGTCTTACTGTTCAAAGGATAGTTTTGAAAATGAATTATTGGGAGTAGTGTGTTGCATAATCTGATGAAGGTCCGAAATAAATCCAGCTCATCCAGGGACCTGGTAACTTGCTTTCACATTCAGTTATGTATATCCAGTTATTAAATCAGGTGTTAATCCCCCCTTTACAGTTGACTGTAAGTATTATATTGTTAATATTCTCATTTAAATACCTGCCTGATATAAGAAGCTGGTACATGAAAATCCTCTACCAACAAATCATTTGATAATTATGCATTGCATAGACCTAAATTAATTAAATAAGGAGCCAGTGTTTAAAGAGGAGGCTTTTTAAAAAATAAATTAAAATTAATCTCTCCAGTTAACTTGATTTTATAAATTTCCCTCGCTTGTGTTGGTGGCAGGATTGCATCAACAAATTGGCTTTAAACAGGATATGTGTGTATGTGAAATACACAAAATAAAAAGGACAAAGTCTTATGATTATGATCATGATTCATTTAGCATATACTAGCATTTAGTTAGCAATTCATTTGCCTATTGCTTAATGCAGCCTGTTTGATAAAACTACACAGCTCAAACTGCGTGTCTTGACTCTGTAGCTCTCTGGCTCACAGACTAATGTGTCAAAAAAGTAGTCATGCAGTACTTTAAAGACTAACAAAATAATTTTTTTAGGATTTATTTATTTGTTAGTCTTCAAAGTGCTACATGACTGCTTTTTGGTTTTGTTAGGGTACAGACTAACACCACTACCTCTCTGAGACTAATGTATGCCCAGCATCCTGAATAAAACAGGCTGTGTTTGTTTGCTGTCTCTGAGCTAGGAGTGGGAAATAATTGTTGATGAAAGGAAACTCCAAGAATTCAGCAAATAGTCAAGAGCTTCACTGTTCCATGATGGGAATGGAGGAGGTGCGGAGTCTGGGATGGAGGCTGTGTGCAGAAGGGAACTGGGGGTAAGGGATTGGGGTTATGGAGGGAGTTGGATGAAGGAGGTGGTTGTGACCTGAGGCAGGAGTCTGTGCTGCAGCAGACAGCGCAGGGGTTTGGGTGGGGACCTGGGGCAGGGAACTACCTGACAGGGGTTTGTTCTGTGACCTAGGGCAGGAGGAAATGTGACCTGAAGCAGAGGATTGCGGTGCAGGAGTTTGGGCTGTGAGCTAGGTCAGAGAGGTTGTGACCTGGAGCAGGGGACTGGGGTGCTGGGTCTGGGAAGGGGTATGGTTGTAGGGACGGGGGCAAAGGGTTCGGTTTTGTGGGGTTGCAGGGCAGAGGGTTGTGGAGAGCAAGAGGCTGGAGTTTCAGAGGCAGGTTCTGGCTGGGAGACTTACCTCGGTTGCTCCCAGCCAACAGCACTCTTGAGGCAGGCTCTCTGCAACCCCAGATCACTCAAAACTGGTAAGAAGGGCACTCTTGAAATCAGGATTTCCTTTTGAAGGAACCTCATCTACACGGATAGTTTGCAATTCGAAAGCAGTATTTTCCACACTCTGGGCAGCTGCCATTATGCAAATGAGTCACTGAATATTGATATCAGTGCCCCATTAGCTTTTTTGGCCTGTTTCATTTACATGCCCCTTCAGAAAGAGAAGGACGTGTGTTTGTAGCCCTTGAAAGTCTGGACTTGTCTGTCAGTATAGAATTAGAGCCTTACTTTACGTCTCAACCCAAGGTCTAGTTCTTTTTCTCAACATGGCTCCTGAGGTTAGAAATTGAGAGATATAGGCTGTGTCTACACGTGCCCCAAACTTCGAAATGGCCATGCAAATGGCCATTTCGAAGTTTACTAATGAAGCGCTGAAATGCATATTCAGCGCTTCATTAGCATGCGGGCGGCAGCGGCGCTTCGAAATTGACGAGCCTTGCCGCCGCACGGCGCGTCCAGACGGGGCTCCTTTTCGAAAGGACGCCACCTTCTTCGAAGTCCCCTTATTCCCATGAGCTCATGGGAATAAGGGGACTTCGAAGTAGGCGGGGCCCTTTCGAAAAGGAGCCCCGTCTGGACGCGCCGTGCGGCGGCAAGGCTCGTCAATTTCGAAGCGCCGCTGCCGCCCGCATGCTAATGAAGCGCTGAATATGCATTTCAGCACTTCATTAGTAAACTTCGAAATGGCCATTTGCATGGCCATTTCGAAGTTTGGGGCACGTGTAGACACAGCCACACTGAGTATGTGCTGCAATTTCTTACCTACTGGGAACAAAACAGCAAAAAGAGGCATAGTTACGAATAGAAAATTCAGTGGCTTGTTGTGAAGAGTGACATGGATCCTGTTGTGTGTTCCACATACAGACTGTGTCTACACTAGCCCCCTTCTTCAAAGGGGGGTATGGAAATGACACAGACCAGGGAATATCAATGAGGCTCTGCAAGTAAGGGAATTTCAAATTTGGGCACATATTTCGAAGCAACCAAGTCTAGACTGCCTGTCAGCACTTAGAAGTTAGCAGCTTTGAAATTTGCATGGCTGGTATTATGCTAATGAGGCACTGCATATGTATGGCAATGCCTCATTGATATTCCTTGGTCTGTGTCATTTCCATGCCCCCCTTGAAGAAGCAGGGTAGTGTAGACACGGCCACAATGTTTGAATTCAGGAATTTTCATGCACCGGATAATGATCAGAAAGAGAGTTATTTTTTTCTTACTTGAGTCAATTTAGTATCTTTTCCTAAGCATTTTAAGAAATGCCAGTTTTTCTGTAGCTCTGTCAGCAGGATCATAAAAGGATTGATGCATTATAACCCCTCCCTACTGCAGTGTTCTGGAGGGTGAGCTGTTTAATATAGTCCTAACAGAGCTGGTGATTATTCTGTTCTCATGTGCTGAACTATTCAGAGGATATGAGCTCAGGTTTCTGTTTCGTGGGGTAGCTGATTTGGTAGTTACTTTGTCAAAAAGATAAAGCTTTCAGCCACAGGTGCAGATCCATTTTATACTGTTTTTAAGAGTTTGAGCTGTCTCTAGAGACTTTCCGTGAGATGGTGGCTGGGTTCCACGCCTCACTCTCTGTTTACGCTAATGTAATTCTTAAGGTTTCCAGAGACTGAATTACTGCTGGCTTAGCATGAATACAGACAGGTTGCAGCCACTAATAGTTTTATCACAAGGTTGTCTGGCATTTTTTGCATGGGTCTGTAATGATGACATAGTTAGAACTCCAACAACCAGTCCACACTAATGCTCCCATCACACCTAGGATCAGCAGAAGTGCTATATTGTCATTGTAACAATAGAGAACATTAAGAAACATTTATTTACACAACATCATAGGTAGTGCAGCTGAATACTTAGCGTTTACTTGTATTGCCATTGTGTTGAATTTCTTTGCCGCAAACCTTACATGAAAAGGCATTCAGAAAGTTCACTCAGGCGTTTATTTCTAATAACTCATAACTAATAACTCATGAGTTCCACAAAAACAACAGTGTCTGTGGCACCTTAAAGACTCACAATTTTACTTGGACATAAGCTTTCATGCATAAAAACTACTTTGGTAGATGCAGTGCTCATCAAGCAATTTTTAACCAAAACGCCTTCATAACTAAGGCTACATCTACACTATGACATAAATTCGAATGTAAGGCAGTTAGCTCAATATTGCCACATAACTCTTCACTTTAAATACCATTAGCTCAATTTAGGGAGCACTAATATTGAGATTACAATATCATATGGGGGTATAGTGGGTACATACCTGATGGGTATAGTGTCAAGCTTGAATTCAAAAATTTGATTAAAGGACAGTGTGGAAGCTCCATGTCTTAAAATCAAATGTATTAGCTTCCAGAGGCGTCCCATATGTAACCCACAATGTCACACAGTGCTCTGCTCTGGCAGCTGCTCACCAAGTGCACCAGAATTAAATAACAGTAGCATTGTGAATTTCAAAAGCAGGAGCAACAAGCTTGTGGCCGTAGGCTCATGTTTGAATGAGAACCTGAGAAATGTCTTTCTTGCTTTGTTATTAGCACTCTGAGTGCATCTACCCATTACAGATAGCCCCTGCAGGGAGTTCATGGTTCTGTCTCTGCACTTGTTATTTTTCTCTTTACTGCCTGCCCCCAATTGCTGTCCACCACAGCATGTGGCAACAAGACAATAAGGCAATAAGACACAAAGAGACTTCTTCTCAGTGATTTACAGTTATGTGCAAACCCGCCTCCCTTCCACAGAGGCACCACACAGTCGGGGCCTTTTCTGCACTCAGCCATATCACGTGGATAGCCCCCCACCCAATAAAAGGATGTGCCTGCTGTTCAGTGCTGACCATGCTGCCAGGCAGCACCATGTCCTAGCTTGCATGCGTTTAGGGCTCCAAGGGTGGGAAAGAATTTCGGGGACTTGCAGCCACTGGGGAGAAGTCTCCCCCAATGACTAAGGTATTCCAGGGCTTGTTGCCACCGAGGGGAAGTCTCCCCTGGTAGCTGAGATCCTCAGGGTCTTTCTGCCACCAGAAGGAGGTCTCTCCTGGCAGCTAAGATAGTCGGGGGGGACCACTTCAGTGAGCCTCCCAACTGAGCCACACCCCAGCAAGGGACCAGTGGTGCATGCAGCCGCCAGGGGGAAGTCTTCCCTGGTGGCTAAGAAACTCAGGGGCTTGCTGCCATTGGAGGCAATTTTCCTTTGGCGGCTAAGGTAATCAGGGGGACTATTTCAGCTACTTCAACATTCCAACTGGCTCTTCAGCCACAGACCACAGCACAACACAACCCCCCTCCACTGCCAAAAATATTTCCAGGAGTCTGCTGTCCGTTGCAGACACCTGCTGGTTTGATATTTCTGTTACAAAATTTTTTCCCAGTATTTCCTATCTGTCTTCATGCTTTGACTCCCCCAAAAACACAGAGGGGGAGGGCTAGCTGAGATTCCTGTTTGTGTTATAAGGTCACTGTATGATATTTCACTCATACCACCCAATATGGCAAGATTGGCAATATCTATGTAGTGAAAGGGAAAGTCAAAAATCTTTGTTCCTAGACTTTTCTATCCTTTTTCTTCTAACTTTGAGAATACAGTCAGGGTCCCTGTATTATTTTCAGGGATCAAATGCAATCACCGGAGGCGGGGCACTCAGTGGATGGCCAGTTGAGAATTCAGCTACAGAAGAAAGACATTTCAGTAAGCTTTTTTGCCATCTCCTGGATGCCCTACTTTTCCTTCCTTTCAATGGGGAAAATTGACTTTTGCTTAGCACGGGAGGGGAATGAGGAAGATGCAATATGGGAAGATCATGACAAAGACCAGCAAGCATACCCAGAATGCTATGGGGATGAGGGAACTGTGGGATAGATTCCCACAGTGCATGACTGCAACAGTCGATGTTTACCAGTTGAGTGTGGCAGCTCTAAGTCAACTTTGTGAGGATCATGTGGGGTGTTGAGGGTGGTCAACTTCGCACTCATAAATTCCAGAATTACAAAATCAATAGTAATAAATTTGAATTTATCTCATAGGATATATGCAACCTGAGTCACCTTGGGAGAAACAACATTTAATACTAATGAATCTTTAGCATTAAGGGGTAGGGCAAAAGAACACCCATTGTAATTGGCTAAATTTGAGTGCAGTTGAGTAAGATAGATATGCACAATTCAGATAAATACAATATGTTTGATTACATGGGTTTTTACCAATTTTCTGCTTGGTGGGGAACGTACTTAAGTACAAGTTACTGGTGACCCTCTGGAAAAGTACTTGAGTAAAAGTATGTGCATACATCACATCTACATTGTGCTGAAGTATCTAGAAGTGAAATCAGCTGCATTGTTGATCTCTAGTTCTTGTGTTATGGAAACAAGTCAATAACCTTTCCTTATTCACTTTTGTAGATCTCTGTATCTCTGTCATATCCCCGCTTTGTCTCCTCTTTTCCAAGCTGAAAGTCCCAATCTTTTTAATCTCTCCCCTTATTGCAGCCATTCCGAACCCCTAAGAATTTTTCCTTTTCTGAACTTTTTCCTATGCCAAGATATTTAAATGAAGCAACCACACCTGTATGCAGTATTCAAGATATGCGCATACCATGGATTTATATAGAGGCAATAGGACATTCTCTGTCTTAGTCTCCATCCCTTTTTAATGATTCCTAACAGTCTATTTGCCTTTTCAATTGCCACTGCACATTGATTGGATGTTTTCAGAGAATTATTCACAACGACTCCAAGATATCTCTTGTGTGGTAATAACTAATTTGGTCCTCATCACTTTTTACCTATATTTGCAATTATGTTTTCCAATATGCATTTGAATTTATAAACATTAAAATTCATCTGCCAAGTTTTTGCCCATTCAGTGTTCCTTGTAAAAGATCAGTAGGTACTGGTGGAATAAAGCCCCATTTCTCACCTATTTTATGGCAACACTCAACAACTAGAGTGTAGTAGAGCATCTGCTGTTTTTTAAAGCTGGATCAGTCTCTCAGATCCCAATATATCTTTCCATAGAAAATGACAATTGAGAGAGTATGCTCACTTGTCCTAGAATATGCAGGATAGCATGTAGTCAGACACAATAGGAGACATTTTATTGCATATAAAGGCTAGTATGCTTAAAAAAACAGTCAATGGCTAAGTATCAGATCATTGATTTTCAAAGCAGTTGAGTTTCCATAGCTTGCATTGACTTCAGTGGGAATTGTGGGTGTTCAGCAACTCTATGAATCAGGCCAGAAGCCTGTAAGAAGCTGCTTATTTGTTGGCTTTGGTCTGTGAAAGTTCAGACTGTTACTATTCATATCTGGATCCAAGTTTACCTGAACTACCTGGACATGGTGAGAGTAGGATTGAATTTGTAAGCTAGTAGTGTTACAGTTCCCTGTTAGGCTATGTCTACACCAAACTACACGTCGACAAAACTCGTGGAGCATCAGCACACAAAATGCATTCTGTCAACAGAAAAAGTCAACAAAAAAGCTGTGTAGATGCTCCGGGGGGCCCTTTTGTCGACAGAGCAGGTCTGAAGATCAATCTGCTTTATGTGTAGATGCGATCTGTCAACAGAAATTTTGCTGAGACATCTCTTCCAATAGTAACTTCTGTAGACAGATGCTTCTAGTGTAGATGTAGCTATTCTGTATGGAGAAAGAGGAAGCCACCACCAATTCATCTTGCAAAAGTATAGTTTAATAATCTTAATTCCATTCAAAATAATTTGGCAGTTCTCTGTCAAGTAAAGGTGATCCATACTGCAAACAGGATTTTAAAATTTTTACTTTAAAAAAGCAGGCTAGGAGCATTAGCCTACATCTAACTCTTTAATCTTCTTTGTTAAATCCCCTCCTGGAACCCTTAGTGCAAATCCAGGCACAGCTCCGCGTACATCCTGAATTTTAAGTTATGTATGTATTAAGTCACTGGAGTTGGACACTTAATCACTCCTAGCAAAATACAATGAGGAGGAAAAATGGTTTTGTGGTCAAGGCAATAAACTGGAAGATAAGAACTACCTTCTATGCTCAGCAATACCGCAAGCTTTGTTTGTGTTACCTAATGTGGAGAAGTCACTTTGTTTCCCTGTTTTACAGTTCATCCTCTAAAAACTGGGACTAATAATAGTTCCTTACTTCCACTCTTGGGAGGTCTTATATTTACCCTGCAATCATACTTGGATGTGGGCTGACTCCATCTGACCATGCAGTACTTAGCAGAATACAAATCTCTGCTCATTTGGAGCCTCAAGGATAAGGCTGCATCTACATGACAGTGCAGTTCCTTGTTAGCATAATGGCAGCCGCGCTATTCAAAAGTGCCAGTTTCGTAATGCATGCAACCCGTGTAGATGGGGGCCTTTCTAAAGGAGTCTTCTGACTTCAAAAGCCCCCTTCTTCCTAAAACCAAATAGCGGGGGTCTGAAAGCGGAACTTTGGAATCATGCGTGGCTGCCATTATGTCAATGAGGCACTGCATATTCCTGTCAGCACCTCACTAGCATCTTCCAAACTGCCTCATTAACATGCCCCCTCCTTTTGGTGCGGGCGTGTTTTAGGCACAGCGTAAGAATGCAGTCCTATAACCCCGGATCCCTAGACCTTTAGTTCTTTCAGGTGAATGTAGTTTTCACTTTTATGATATATAAAACGTTCTACTGAGTGCGTAAAATGGGCCAAAAGCCTTGACTGAGAAGAATGGACACTTCAGTTTCTCATATCTCAGACATTTTTTTTTAGGTAGAAGAAGCTAGAGAGTATTTTCCCAAGAGTGGAAGCAAGGAACTATTAACTGTAAAACAGGGAAACAAAGTGACTTCTCCACATTAGGTAACACAAACAAAGCTTGTGGTATTGCTGAGCATAGAAGGTAGTTCTTATGTTCCAGTTTATTGCCTTGACCATAAAAGCATTTTTCCTCCACATTGTGTATTGCTACATGTGAATAGGTGTCCATTGGAACCATTGAAAAATGACCTTTGAAATTTTGAGACAAACTACGTCCCTTTTTCTCCACACCTTGCCTTCAGACTGCATCCATACATGTCTCAGGTGGACAAATTATACTGAAAATACATATGGAGGAAGGTGCTTAGAAGCACCTAGGTGATACATCCAACACAGTATTAAGCTAGAGATATAAATATTATTTTTAAGCATGTTTAGGCTAATGGTAATGTGATATGCTTCTCCAGTGATCAGGACACCCCAGTGGATGACAAACATTGATGTTGGTGAAGGAGACCACCAAAACTTGAAACAAAGTTTAACACTGGAGAGGGGCACTATCTGCTCATCTCCCCATACCAGGTGGATCAAGTGAGTGGGTTTACAGGACCAAAATACAGACCATCACTCATGGCAGGCTCTCCAGTACTTTCCCTTAGCATTCAGTTTGCTCTGCTAAATCATCTTACTTTCCCTTCTGAAAAAGCAAAAGAAGGCACCAAAGATGGATCCCAATCTTCAAGGACTTATGTTTCCTGTTTCCCACAGGCATGAGATCCACCAGCCAAATCTAATGTTTCTTGTTTTTTGTTTGCGGGCATGTTGTTGTACACACTGAATACTGGCTGCAGGTTTTAACTAACTTCATGCAGTTTGAATAGTCACAGAGAGGTAGCCATGTTAGTGTGTATCCTCACAAAACCAAAAAAAGCAGTCCTGTAGCATTTTAAAATGTTACAGGATTGCTTTTTTTGTTTCGTGCTGTTCTTAAGTTCTATGTATATTTCAGCCTACGTGCCCATGATTCTATGGCAAAAGCCCAAATGACTACTGTCAGTTTGGCCACAATAGGAAAAATTCTATCCTGATCACTTATACAGTCAAGCAGGTAAACCCACAGTAATTTAAACAAAGTTTATTTTCTACATAACTATAAGGCGGTAATATTGGCACCAGAGGCTGGGAACCAGTAGCCCAGGGTTTAAATAAATGACTGTGGTCTCCTTTTCCAGTCAATGGTGAATGGAACACCCAAAGGAGGGATGTAGCCCTCTGTAATCTTTTCTTTTATCCAAAACTGGAGCTTCAAGGTGCTGGGCAAACTTGCATTCCATCAATTAATTCAAGGATAGCAATTTACATGCCAGTCATGTATGTAAATATCTCAAGTCCAACTCTAGGGCCAAATATGAGTTACTCAGCAATTTAAGTCACTGGTTTTTCAGCAAGCGCTAATTTCAGGTTTACATTCCTAAGTGTATTGATGGCTTGTATGGTCTGCAGACATTTATACAAACAAGCAAGCAGAGAAATCGTGGGTGAATAATTGATATAAGCCTATTTTTAATATGGCTGTGGAAGTTTACCTACAAGGAAAAATTTCAATGAAGGTATTGTCCTTTGTAAATGTTTCCTGATTTTCCTCTTTTCACATAGACTTGTGTCACAGTGGAGATTAAGCATCTGCTGAAAAGCTCTAGCAATTGTAGCAAATGTTTATTTTATTCATGCTGGCAAGCTCCACTTCAAAAATACATTTGCTTTCCCAGAGTCTATGGAGAATCTTTTGTGCAGCATACCATGCTATTAATTATGAGCACTCGTGTCAAAAGCCAGAATTATCTCACATTTAATTATAAATGTGGAAGTACATATAAAAATACGTAAGAATGCAAAACTTAAGTGAATTTAATCATGTGAGTTGTAACTGTAACATTTCCTTAAATATATAGGTTGTTTTCAAGTCTAAGCATTATCACAGAGCTAACTCACCCGGCCAATATGAGGTTCATGCAGTTCAGAGCCAAAGATTGCTACTCTCTTGCACTATCAAAACTGGAAAAGGTAAGGATACCTGCTTTTTATAACAGTGTTAAGATTACATTAAAGTATCTTCGGGTATATTGAGAGCCAAAAGGCAGTTAGTCAAAGTTCTAGGAGTTTCTTTAATTTCAAAATGTTTCATAGTCTGTTAAGAATCTAACAGTTTAATTGTTGTTAAGACTATAACCATTTAGTTCTCTACACTACATTTCTTTTTCTTTGGGTCCCTGTTAGCTCAGATTAGGGGGCTTTGTTTATTCATCAGTGTCCTGTTTTGTTCAATTGTCCTTTCAGTTTGTGTTATGAGGTCTCCTTGGAGCATGTCCCTCACCTATAAAGAAGTTTTGCAGCTGAGATTATCTCCTGTTAGCACTTTCCAAGTGGTTTCTGAAAAAGAGTAAAATGAGATTGGTTAGAATCAGGCACTACTACTACCTGGAATGCCATATAAAAGTATGGACCATCAATAGCTAGAAATCCCCCCAGGACATTCATTACCAGCCTTGACTGATGTTTTAAGTGCTTCTCTGGTAGCCCAGCAGAGTTACAAACCTTTGGTAAACTTACATGCACCTGGAAACAGAGTTGTGGAAAAGGGTTGGAAACTGATGAACAGCAATTTAATTAACTTTGTCCTAACTCTTTCAGTATAACACAAGAATAGATAAAGTGTCTCACCAAATAACATTTCTTGTTGGTGGTTATAGGTGCCTGCAGTTGATGCTATTTCCCATCCATTTTATTCTTAACAGTCACAGTAGAGCATTTCACAGGTGGTGCTGTATCTCATTAGGCTTTTTCGAATTCCCTTTTGCACAATGAAATGCAAGTAAAACTTGAGTGAAAGGGATCTTATATGGTCAAACACTCAGCAGATTGCTATTCCTGGGCTAAGTTTCCCATAGTCAGATGGCCTTGGAAAGCCAGGAAGTTGCCTTTAGCTAATGCTTCTATACACACATGCAAATTTGTCTTCATGTCTTAATGGGCAGCAGAAGCAAGAAATCTAATTCACAGGAGAACTCCATCTGCTGTTGCAGCTGCAACTTTCATTGCTTTAAAGAAAAAAAAATAAAACAGTAACCAAAGAATCACTGTTGGCATCAGACAAAGGCAAGAACCTTTTGGTCAGCAGAAAACACAGATGATGAAGTATATTTAAATGACAAGCCAGGAATCAGCCCCTATGCCATCCAATTGTCTTTACACAAGAAAACACAAATCCGGCATTTTACAAAATCCTTTTGAAAATCTTGAAACAAGCGGTAAAAGAGACTTGATTGAGGTTCACATCCTACTTTCCAGTTATTTCCCATTAAGCTATAAAAGTATATATATAAAAGTATTGAGCACTTACTGATATATTGCCAGTGCATGGTTTCCTTTAATCAGACAACCAATAATATACAAGTAATGTATAACATTATATGTAACTAACTTTACCATATTAACAAGCTGAAGCTGACTCTGAGGGCTACACATCTACAGAGCACAGCTCTGGATGTTTGACCAGACTTTTATAAAGATGATATGCATTTGCCAGACTTATTTAGATTGGGGCAAATTTCCTCCATTACTTTTTACAACTATTTGAGTTGTAAACACACATAATTATAACTGAAATACCGTTAGACACTTTTTAGTAGTGACATAATGAGTTGTTAAATCCAAATATGGTTAAATGTATTTTGGTATCAATTAATTAACTTATGTGGAGCAGAAATAATATTCGTTAGCTGAGGACCTGACCCTATATTTTCAGCTCATCTCTGTGGAAGACTTCATCCTTATATACTTTCCTCTCTTCCTCTTTATACCACAGAGCAATTATTTAGTATTTTGCTGCTGTCCTTCACTGTTTTTTTTTCGTTTTTTACATACGAAGAAGTTCTCATTTTTTCACTTCCTGGCTTTCCCATACTAGAGGTTGCGAGTTAATTATGAAAGTTTTGAAGTCTAAACTGATTTTAATGTTAGGAATTAAAATCCTTCTGAATACTATGTTTCCTGGGTTTAGGATCAGTTTCACATGCTACATGAACAGTTACAAAGACTGTCACAAATGAAAGGGCACTTGACTGTTCCTCTGAAGATGCTGGTCATTTTGTCAGTTCTGTGTACTCTTGTATGGCCCCATAGCTATTTCCCCTTCAAGTTTCTTGCATTTTCCTCAGAAGCATAGTTATCAGAGTCAGGTTACTGGACTAGAAGCACAAATGGTCTGATCAGATTAAGATGTTTTACGCCAGCGAATGGAGCATACCAAATTCAAATGACACTCTAGAGCCGTGTCTACACGTGCACGCTACTTCGAAGTAGCGGCACTAACTTCGAAATAGCGCCCGTCACGGCTACACGTGTTGGGCGCTATTTCGATGTTAACATCGACGTTAGGTGGCGAGACGTCGAAGCTGCTAACCCCATGAGGAGATGGGAATAGTGCCCTACTTCGACGTTCTATGTCTCCACATCCCAGCCCTGAAAAAAGGCCTCCCCCTTGCTCTCCACCAGATTGTGTAGGGCGCTGCACGCACCCATAATCTGGGGGATGTTGGTGGGGCCCGCATCCAGGCGGGTGAGGAGACATCTCCAGCGCCCTTTGAGGCGGCCAAATATGTGCTCCACCACCTGGCGCGCGTGGTTCAGGCTCTGGTTGAAGCGCTCCTGGCTGGCAGAGAGATGACCCGTGTACGGGTGCATGAGCCAGGGCCGGAGGGGGTATGCCGCATCTGCGATGACGCAGAGGGGCATGGTGGTGTCCCCCACAGGGCTCTCCCGCTGGGGGGATGTAGGTCCCCGCCTCCAGCCGGCGGCACAGGCCCGAGTTCCGGAAAACCCGGGCATCGTGGGTGCTGCCAGGCCAGCCCACATAAAAGTCCTGGAAACGGCCCCGGCTGTCCACAAAGGCCTGGAGGACCACTGAGTGGTAGCCCTTCCAGTTTATGTAGCGTCTTCCACTGTGCACCGGGGCGCAGATGGGGATGTGAGTCCCATCCAGAGCCCCAAAGCAATTGGGGAAGCCCAGGGTGGCAAAGCCCGTGATGGTGGCATCCGGGTCCCCCAGCCTCACGAGCCTGTGGAGCAGCATGGCGTTGATGGTGCGCACGACCTGCAGGGGAAGCACATGGGAGAGCACCAATGAGGGGTGAGCAAGGTGTGTGTGGCCCTGCCCTGCCCTGCCCTGCCCTGCCAGGGCTGCCTCCCCCCTGTGGGTCCTCTTACCTCCATGAGGACAGCCCCGACGGTGGCCTTGCCGACGCCAAACTGCCGTCCCACAGATCGGTAGCTGTCTGGAGTGGCCAGCTTCCAGACAGCGAGGCCGACCCGTTTCTCCACAGGGAGGGCACGCCGCATGAAGGTGTCCTGGTGCCTGAGTGCGGGGGTGAGCCACTGGCATAGCTCCAAAAATGTCTGCTGGCTCATTCTAAAGTTCCTGAGCCAGCGGTCGTCGTCCAACTCCCCAAGCACCAGCCGCTCCCACCAGTCGGTGCTGGTTGGGTAGCTCCACAGCTGCCGGTGTGTGAGGTGGGGGGGCAGGGGTCGGGGTGCTGCAGGGTTGGGGGTTGAGTCCTCTTCCCCTGCGGGCTGCTCCTCCTCCTGTGTGGCAAGGAGGTGCTCAGCTGCCTCCCGCATGGCATGGAGCAGGGCGAGCCCTGCTTCTGCAGGGGCAGCTGGGTGGACCTCTGGCTGCTGCTGCTGCTGGGGGTCCATGACTGCGTCACCCGAGGTCTGCGTGCCTCTGGCTCTGCAGACCGCGTGCTGTGCAGGCTGAGTGTGTCTGGGAGGGGCCCTTTAAGGGAGCACCTAGCTGTTGCCCCGGAAGCGCTAGCCCGCCCTGTGACCCTGTCTGCAGCTGTGCCTGGCACCCCTATTTCGATGTGTGCTACTTTGGCATGTAGACGTTCCCTCGCTGCGCCTATTTCGATGTGGTGCTGCGCAACGTCGATGTTGAACATCGACGTTGCCAGCCCTGGAGGACGTGTAGACGTTATTCATCGAAATAGCCTATTTCGATGTCGCCACATCGAAATAGGCTACTTCGATGTAGACTTCACGTGTAGACATAGCTTAGATCTCTATGCTTCTTGGTGTGTTTGTGCTGGAGATGGAAGACGTAATTTCAGGCTTCATTAGAAATGCCCACACTAGGTCTATGCTAACAATACAAGTGTAGCCATGTGCCTGACTACCTGAGCACTTACCTAGAATTTTGGATTGGATCTCACTTTGGGCAGCTCCCTTCCCCATGAAGTAATTCCAAAAGTTCAACTGGAAAATCTGCAGAGCACCATTCTTATTGTAAAGCAACTCTTGTGGTTTTCTGGTGTCTTTCCAGCCTCTAATGCCACAGAATTCTCTGAAAAGCCAACGAGCTTGAAGATAAAGCACAAGCTAGCTAAGATTTTATTGCCTACAGATCTCTTAAGCAAAAGTAAAGAAGGCAAGCCAGTAATGAGGGACAGAGGAGAGGTGAAATACAAGGGTTTAAAACAAAAAAAAAAAACCAAAAAAAAACCCACTACCAAGCCCCTGTTTTGAAAGAAGCTAAGCAGGGATGATAAAGATCTCCTCCTTCCATCTTTTCAAAATTTAAGCATCACTCAAATATTCCCTAACTATGGAATCTCTTCCCTCCTATCCCGGCACTTTTGCCACCAGAACAGAGTCCTCTACAAACTATATTGAGCAGAAGGAAGCTTACATTTTATACCTCCCATTTGTTTGCAGCTAAGCTACTGAAACCAGGGCCCATTCTCTGTGTAATATTTATGGCCTTAATCTAAAAAGTTTTCTCTATGTGTATATAATTTAATTTCATGAAGATTAAAAATGTCTGTATCAATGTAGTGAAGCAAAAACTGTTTGATACTTAAGCACCCAGCTATAGGATTTATTTCTTCAACTCTATGCCACTATACAATAGATGGATATTGAGCACAGTAATCAAATCATCAGAACAATTACATGAGTAACCCTTATTCCAATGACTAGTCTCAAGCACTTCCGTGAAAGAAGTTGTGAACAGAAGGACTGCTAATGTAAATCACTGAGTTCAGGCCCTATATATTTAATCAGTAACTGGTAGCCACTAAAAATGCTTTAGTAGCGTTAAAAAGTAAAGTATCTGAAAATAAATGATCATCCCAAGTACATCACAGAAGTAGGTGTTTATTTAGAGCAATTTCAGTAATAATTAGGACCACAAAGTACATGCTTCCAGCCTGGCCAAAATGTTAGTCATATCAAAAATATTTTTGTATGTGAAATGGCATATCTGTTATTCGGTGTTGGATTTTTTGGCTCACAAGCACTATTTAGTTCTAGTTCTCTTTTTCCTAAGATTCAAATCACACATTTACTGTATCAAAAAAAGATAAAATATTGAAGTGAGTCTGAGCCACAAAGGCTATAGATAAACTTCCCTCAAATCTGGAAGTAAGCAGGATAATGTGTTTTTAGTTCTAGGCTCTTATTTAATAGTAATGAGGTATACGACTAGAATTTCGAAAGTGCTCATCTGTGGCCTGAATTCTTCCACTGAGTTAATGGGAATCTTTTCAGTGTGCTGTACAGTTAGGCCAATTCTAACTGTGCAGAAAAAAAAAAGAGCTTACCTTTGGAATACCTTCTCATGATATGGCAGGCTTATTTTCTCTTTAATACTTCTATTGATGTTTGATCTGATCCTGAAGTAGATTCTCTTCTCACAACTGAGTGTTCCTCTGAGGTCCTGGTTTAGTCCACCTCTTTTGGAGTATCAAAGGCCAATGGATTTACAAAAAGCATTTGGTCCCTACTCTGAGCCTCCTGATCTTCATACTTATCTCACAGGGGTTATTAGCCTCCTTTAGTCCCTTCTCAAGAGCTTTGTACGACCTTCCACAGTAACTGGTAGGGGAGGACAGGCCCTCTTGCTATACTGGAGTTCTAGTCCAGGGAGCCTATACCAAGTAGCAAAGGTCTGCACCATCATTTACCTCCCTGTATTTATTTTTACTGTGATCCATCAGCAGGCTTCTCTCTTAGTCTGTAAGTTTTTCCTTGTCTGAAGGCCAGGACTCCTCTCAGTCTCCCAACCAATTCCCAAATGAAAGGTACAAACATAATTCATTTCTGCCCACACCAGGTGTGATCTTTCATCCCTTTCTGTTCTTCCACCAAACATCTTCCAGGGACTCTCCCTGTAGGATGAAATCCAGCCCTATTACGAAGTCTTAGTGGCAGAAGTTGTTCCACTCCAATGACTGTTTTATGTCATTCCTAATCTCCTAACAGACTTTGCTAATTAGAAAAAAAATCCAGTACCAATTCTCCCTCTAAGATTCTTCCTTGAACCAGCCAGTCATCTCTATTTACTCATCCCATAAAGTAACCACAGACTTACCCTATGCAATACACTTCTGAGCTTTACTTCCCTTCTATATAGTTACCTGTTCATTCCCCAGCTGGGATTCATCTTCAATTAAGTCTGGCCTACCATTCAGGTTCAATCAGATAGCATAATCAGCCTCTCAGATCCATAGTAATTCTTTCAGAGTGAGAATGAGACATGTATCCAAGTACAGAGTACACCACTTGTCCTGTGTACTTTAAATGGGTTTCAACAGATGTTTTCATAACCACTGTGTTTCTAATAATTATGCTTTTTTAAACTAAGAGTGAATGCAAGGCTATATAGTATATATCAGTATGAACATTTGCTTTGCTCAAAAGCATTTGCCAACTTCTGTGGAAAGTCGTTTAGAGATTTTTTTAATCATGTTTTAAATTTTAATGGAGAAATTTTCATGTGATGATCAAAGCAAATAGAAATGATATGCTCCATTAGAATAAATGGAGTTTCAGAGTAAAAAAATATTGACAGGGCCAGATGAATACCCAAAAAAAACATCTACTTCAAGACCGGCCCAAGAAGGTCAATAACAGAACACCACTTGTCATCACCTATACCCCCAAGTCAAACCCCTGCAATGCATCATTATAAACCTACAACTTCTTCTAGATCATGCTGCTCCACTCTGGAAAGCCATAGGTGACAGTCTCTCCTACAGACAACAGGCATGTCACCCAGGGCCTTCTAGAGTGTAGCATCCTGATTAAGAATAGGTTGTAGGTCTTCAATAATTTGTTGCAGTCTGTTCTCTCCTACAGACAACCTCCCAACCTCATGAGGATCCTTACTAACAGCCACAGCCTATACCCCAGGAACACCAGTCCTGGAACCTTTCCCTGCAACAAAGCCCGCTGCCAGCTTTGTCCACATATCTTCTCTGGAAATACCATCACTGGACCTAACCAGGTTACTCACAGAATCACGGGCACTTTCTCATGCTCCTCTACTAACATCATATATGCCATCATGTGCCAACAATCCCCAGGTGCTTTGTATATTGGACAGACTTCTAACTCCCTTAGACAAAGGATCAACGGGCACAAAACAGACATCAAAACACTCCAGCTCCACAAACCAGTTAGTCAACATTTTAATGGAATGGGGCATTCTGTCAATGACCTCAAGGTATGTGTGTTACTGAAGAGAAATTATCGCTCCTTTTTAGAAAGAGAAGTGGACGAACTGACATTTATATTCAAATTCGGCACATTAACACATGGTTTAAATCGTGATGGGAACTTTCTGAGTCACTATAGGGGCTCGTCTGCATACTTGACTCAATCTAATTCTTGATCTTCCCTCCCACCCCTCCACTCTCTGATTTGCTCACCTTGATGATCTTTTTTCTGATTTGTCCTCCTTGCTTACTGTTTTTGGTTCTCTGTGTCTTAAATATTGAGTCTGTTCTGGTCTGGATATGATCTGAAGAAGTGGGTCTGTCCCACGAAAGCTCACCTAATAAACTATTTTGCTAGTCTTTAAAGTGCTACTTGACTGCTTTTTGTTTTGATAGTGTATAGACTAGCACTGTTAATATTGAAGCAAGAGCATCTGGCCCCATCTGAATTCTACCTCCTCTTTCCTTTTTCAGCAACTTCCCAACCACTGAAGTAGAACTTCTCATTTTCTCCTTAGTGGCTCCCCCTATAAGCCTCAGAGATCAGAGAGGAAGCTTCCAATAGGGTTTGGTGTCTATTCGCTAAGTACAGAGGGCCAGATCTAAAGCCCATTTTGATGGCAATAAAATAACTCCCATTGACTTCAGGGGGCTTTGAATCAGGCCCAGTATGAGCAGCCTGGTAGAATGGACTTAAGGGACTTCATTCAGGTTCAGGATTCCACAGTAACCAGATGAGAGCCAGGCAACATATCTAACTATCAGGCCTTTAATAATTGATCCTGACACCTGTGTTTAGTATTTATCATGGTTTTCTTTCTCTCTGTAAAACAGATGTCTACCCAGGGAGAGGAAATAGCTCTAATTTTATTCAAGGAAGTACCAAATATAACATTATAGACTTGTGGTTTTTTAAAAAAGAAAATGGAACTTCTGAAATTATTTTCATTTCTTTATTTTTAACCTTTGAACAGAAAGAACGGGAGAAGGGGTCTAATCTGGCTTTCATGTTTCGACTGCCTTTTGCTGCTGGAAGGGTTTTCAGCATCAGTATGTTGGACACACTTCTGTACCAGGTACAATACATGACAATACATACTGTTCTGTAATGCATACACATTATCACTGCACAGATAATTTAAAAATATATATTTAACTGTTAGATGAGCCATTTTGTGATTTTTTTTTGTTTCAGCTGATGTTTTATGCATGGTTACATTTGCTTTACCAGTATGGAAAACCATATTGAAGAGTTCTATTTAAAATAGTGTAAGGAAAAGCTTTGTTTTATTTACAATAGGTATTATCATGACATAATTGTTTTTAGTAAAATAATAGCATTGTAAAGACATTAATGTGAGCATGTAACTCTCATGAGATTAGATAGGTGATTCTGAAACTGGGGCTTCATAGAGTTGGGGACTGGGAGTACCCAGGAATCCACCCACACAGAGCTAGTTGCAGGACTGGAGCTTGTCAGCGCTGATCCCTACTCTGACACTCCAAGTGCAGAGTGTGGTGGGCCTGCAAGAGACCTTAAAATACCTCGTCTCTATAGACTTCTGCTTAAAAGCTTCCCAAGGTCACAGATTCCCTGACCCTGGGAGGTAGCTGCCACCACCCAGGTGAGAAAACCTCCCTTTACAACCAGGAAGACACACTTGAGACATCTCTCTGTGGGGTAACCCCAAACTCTTAACCCTTCTTCAGGAGAGAGATTGAAAGCAAAGGAAGAAATTAAGCTGCACCCTAATGGCTGACCTTACAGTCTCCGGCGTGCATATACACAGACCCTTTTATAGGACACAGGAATCAAATCATTGCCTTAAAAAAGGTGATTTATTAACCAAACAGAAGACAAAATATACAAATACAGTGATGAAGCATAGTTGTTTGCTAGTGTTACAATGCAACTTAAAAAAAAAAAGTAAATGAAAGCACAGAGAATTACTTCCCTGGGATTCAGTTTAGAAGTTACACCATACGTGAGGGTGCTTTAGCCAACCTGAGACATCCTGCCCCAAACCAAAATATAAACAATGACCTGATCATGGTTGAGTAAACATTTTCTTTTTACTTACATATCTGCATGCCCAGGTCTCCTTGTGGCCTTGATATTTATTGAATTCCTTAAATCCTGCTCAGGCTTAAACCCTTTCTGTCTCTCTCCTCCAGCTGACAAAAGAAAGATATCCTCAGCAGGTAACTGACCCCTCTCCCCTCAGGCTCCCTTGGCTGCTTGCCAGCATAGAACACACTCTCTCTGGGTTTAACCCTTTACAGGAATTCATTCATGACAGGTCTACATACCACTGTGTTCTGGCTGGCCCTGCCTTCTAAATGCAGTAGAAAACTCATCAGAAAAGTAACAAATAGAGGCTCATTTACAGCACTTCAATTGCAAAAATCCAAAGAAAGAAAGAAAAATGAAGGCTGTGGCCACACTAAGAATTCATTTTGAAAGCATTTTCAAAAGGAGGGGCAATTTCGAAACGAGCACCAGAGTGACTACACACAAATCACTTATTTCTAAAAACATTGGAACGAAAAGGCAGACATTTTGAAAGCATTGCTCCACCCACCTCATGGGAACAACACCTCATTTCGACATCAATTTTGAAAGGAAACACGTCTAGCCGCACCCCGACTACCGTTTCAAAATTACACGTACTCTGCGGAGCCAGCCCCTCCTCAGAGCACAGAGACACCCTGGCCAGCACCCAGGGTTCTTCGGCTGTCAGCTCCGTCTGCCTTCAAGCTGTGGGGACACAGAAACCCTGTGCAGGAAGCTGAGAGTGTGCTGGCAGCCACAGGAGCACATGCTTGCAGCTGCACATTCTCCAGCACCCCCCTTAAATGTCAGAAAACCAGACAGATGGAACCATGGCCAGCAGGCAAGACCCCCGGGAGCCCCAGTGATCTCACGGCACGGGGCAGCAGGGCTCCCAGGTAGCTACCACAGAGGAGGGGCACCCTGTGGCTGGAGGCCAAAGTCTGGGATCTCCTGGCCATCTGGGAGGATGAGGGCATCCTGCTCTGAATGGAGGGATAGAAGCAGAACACTGCCACTTTCACCCATCTGGCCCACAGCCTGGCAGAAAGGAGCCACTCCCCCACAGGGGACCAGGTACGCTCCAAGGTTAAGGAGCTGCACCGGGGTAAGCAAGGGCAAAGAACTCAGTCAGAGGCAGCACCTGCCAGCTGCTCCTATTTTGCTGAGGTGGTCCAGCTCCTCAACTCCAGGGAGGCTGGAGCCCTGGAACGTGCCTGGACACAGCTGAGTTGGAGGGAGACAGGGAGGAGCCACAGCCAGGACCTTCCACATCACTCCTGACCCTACATCTGGAGCCCCGGGGTGACAATGGGGACAGCAACAGGGAGTGCAGGAGCAAGGGCACACTCTACATTGTCGTACCCTCGGAGCACATGAGCTGGGGGCCATCTCCACCTGAGCCTCCCCCGAGCCTCCTGAGGCATTCTCAGGTAGGACCAGGTGTTGTCCACCACAGGCCTTTGGCGGGGCTTGTCCCTGCTGATGCTGGCACGGGGCCGTGCACACGACCAGCAGCCACAGGCCGGGGCTCCGGGGACAGCTGTGGTCACCTTGAGAGAGGGGCTCACATGTGGGGATCCTTGCATGGGGCCATGGGCAGCCAAACAGGGCATGTGGCATGGGAAGGTGCAGGGAGGACTGCTCGATTCCTGAAAACAGCCCAGCATGGGTGGACCCCACAGCGGCCTAAACACACCAGGGCTCCCCCATGGGCATGAAGGGATGGCTGATGGGGACGTAACCTCTGTCCCACAATACCCAATCGCACGACTGGCGGGGTGCTGCCCTCTCCCCTTATGCCTTCACAGCCTCGGCCTCCAAGAGCCACCCTAGACCCCTCAGTGTGCCAGGAGCCCTGCAGCAGCCAGCAAGGGGGAAGGCGTGATGCCCCCCAGGACTGGACACTGTGCTAGTCAGGCCCACTGCTGCAGCTGGGCGGATGACCTAGCAGCAGCCCATACAGCAATGTGGCAGGAGCAAAACCTCGTGCTGTGGGACTGGCTGTCGATGGAGCAGGCAGCCTCGGACCAGGTCTCCAGCTACCTGGACACCCTAACCCAGGCTGTCACCACCCACCTGGCCTAGCCTTCTGCTCCATCAATGGCCTTTCTCACTGCCCCTTCCACCAGTAGCCCTTCCGATTTATGTACTATCCACGGTTGTGTGGTGGGGTCCGGATGGTGATGTGGGCACTGTCCAAGGTGCCAAAACAGTTGGGCAACCCCAACTGCTGGAACCCAGCCATGGGGGCATCCCTGTCCCCCAGGTGGATGAGCCAGTGCAGGAGGGTGTGGCTGATGGCATCGACAACCTACATGGGGTGGAGGGAAAGAGAGCCTGTGAGCATGTGGCAGGATGCATGGGGGCCCCCTCTCTGGGACACCATCCCCACAACCTCCTCCCTGTCCCCTTCCCAAAGACCCATCATGGGTGCATGGCCCCAGCTGACTTACCTCAAGAAGGACAACCCTGATGGTCGCCTTCCCCACCCTGAATTGGTGGCCGACCAAGTGGTTGCTGTCCAGAGTGGCCAGATTCCACATGGTGATGGCCACCCTTTTCTCTAGTGGGAGGGCAGATGGCATGCAAGTGTCTTGGTGGGGTACTGCTGGTGCCAGCCACTGGCACAGCTCCATGAAGCACAGCTCCTGCTCATCCTAAAATTGTGGAGCCACTGCTTGTTGTCCCACTCCTCCAGGACGATGCAGTTCCACCATTCCCTGCTGGTGGGGTACTGCCAGAAGTGATGGTGGGCCTGGGGAATGGGGTGCTCTGGGTACACTGTGGGGAGTGGGTTTCAGGAGACCAGCCAATGGCGGGCAGTTCAGAGCCTCAGATGGACTGCAGCCAGTACAACCATCTGGCTGGCCATAACGTGCAGCACATCTTCGTCCTGGAGGTACTGCAGGTCCATGGCATGCTGCAGCATTGGAGCTGAGCAAGGCTGCACCAGTGCTGTGATGGAGGACGTGTGCTGCACGCAGACTGAGCCCTCAGCATGTGCACAGGGGGAAGTATTCTAGAGGGGTCCCTTCAGGGAGTGGCTGGCCCATGCTCCAGGAAGGGCTCGTCAGCCCTTCGCCCCTTCCCGTGCCATTTCTGCCCTTTTCTTTCGAAAGGAGGCTCTGTGCTGTGTAGCTGCTCCCTTTCAAAAGGATGAGGGGTTGTGTTTTCGATGTTGTGGATCACAGCGTTGATCCACACTTTGTGTGTAGTCGCTTCACATCGTAATGATTGATCTTCAGAATTATGGATCGGGATTACCCCTTTCCACATCCCTTGCTAGTTTGGCCACAGCGGGCGAAAGAAAGAAAGAAAGAAAGAAAGATCAGCCTTCACAAGAGAGCTATAGAAGGTAATGCCAAGGTGGAGCCAAGAAGTCATTTTCTGGATGTTTGTATCTGTTCATTAACTAACCCAACAGTGATCATAACACACGACGCAAATTGCTGCTGCTATGTGCACTCAGGGATTGCACCTGGAACTTTTTCTACAGTTAAAGTACAAGGAATATTAGTAATGCATACTGTATGCATGTATGCCTCTGGATTATGCCATTTACCTATATATAGTTGCCTGGTCTTCTGCATTACAAAGTCAGATCCCATTCCTGTAAATCAGTGAGTGTATTCCTCTGAGTGACTTGACTTACTTGACTTAAACCCTTGTATTCTGAGGGGAGCATAGGTCATCTACATGTCTCCCCCACTTCACCCTGTCCTGGGACAAAACTTCTAGCTGAATCCAGGAGTATCCCCGTTATTTTCTTTCAGTCTGAGTAGATGTTCTCCAAGTTGTCAGAGGTCTTCCTTTTCTTTTCCATTTTCTTTGTGGGTTCCAATGGGGACCTTAGCAGACTATGCTGGTTGATGGTTTTCTGAGAGTGTGGCCTAGTCATCCCCACTTTCTTCTCTTGATTTGAACATCAAGTGGTTCTTGTCCTGCTCTGTTCCAAACCTCCTCATTTGTGACCAAGTCTTGCCATTTGATTCAAAGGATGCACCTCAGGCATCTGTTTGTGAATGTCTCTAGCCTGTGATTTAAAGACTTTTTAGTATACCAGGTCTCACATCCATACAAGAGCACACTCTTCACATTTATGTTGAAGATCTGCAGTTTTGTTTTCCCAAATATTATCTGTGATCTCCATATGGGACAAAGTCTTGAATGCAGCCATTGCTTTCCCTATTTTGGCATTTATATCCTTATCTGTTCTGCCATCTCTGCCCATAACACTCCCAAGTAGTTGAACTGCTCCACATCTTTCAGGTCACCCTCACTCAGTGTGATGGACTGGCTAATCCTCATTATCTTGGTCTTTACCTTGTTGATGCTTAGTCCAGTCACTGAGGTAGTTTAGTCTAGTGTTGTGACCTCTATGCTTTCATGTTGGTGTGAAATTAGGGTGACATTGTCAGCAAAATCAATGTTTTCCAGCTGTTTAAACAGTGTCCACAGAATGCCTCTTTGATGGCCATCTGTTGTTGTTAGCCGATGGCCAGGTGAGATGCCACTTTTGCCCTTGTCTATGGCAGAGCCCACCAGTGACCAGGCTGAGAGCAGCTGAAAGCAGCTGGGTTCTTTGTTTTGTGTTCAGTTTGCACAGTAACATGAGGAGTCAGGTTACCACTTAATCAATTACTTTGTTTATTTATCTAACAAGTTAATCTCTTACTGTTACAATGTTTGTTTACTTAGCTCTTGTGGTTACAATTGTTTCAAGGTTTATACTTTGATTACAAATAGCTAGCATACACTCTAATTCATAGATCTGTGTGCGAAAGAAATGAAAAGTAAAATACCTAGCAGGTCTTTTCCTCACCCCTGCGTTACCAACGTGGCTTGGCCAGTTTTCCTCTCAATCCCTTGGGAAGAAGTCCTTTGTCCCTTTTTCTCCAGGAGTTGGGCATCCCCAGGGACCTGGGGAGACCCCCACCGTCCTGTCCGGCAGGAAAGATGATTGGAGCTCAAACAGGGGGTCTGCTGGACCCCTCTTTTATACCCATTGGGTCACGTAGGCTTCTTCCTTGGTTTAATTGAATTAAATTGTCTGATGCTGGTTCTCACAGGGAGTTCAAGGGTGTAGTTCACACCTGTGAGGTAGACAATTGAGGGTATTTGTGTCTTAATGGGCCGGAGATTTTCCTCGTGTCTGGGACCGTGTGGGCGAATCAACTGATGGTAACTAGCCAAGGGCAGTCCGAGGCCCAGCTGTTAATTAGCCCATTGTTCTTAGCTTTGGTCTGGAGTGTCAAAGACCATGGCTAAAATAAGCCCATCTGCGCTCTTGGGCATTCCAGGGCTGGGCTATTCCTTTTAATCCTTTCCTGCTCTGAAGCACCTAGGGAAGGCAAGATAGAGTAGAGCAAAAGATGGGGTTCTGTCTGGCTACAGTTGTCCCATTCATAATCCAGTCCATTGTGATCAAGAACAGGAAAGGAGAGAATAAGCACCGTTATCGCACTCCGGAGACTATCCTGAAGGATTTCATCAAGACACCACTGTGAACAACTTGGCATGTCAATGGTTCATACGTTGAATGGATCAGATTAATAATTTTAGATGGGGGGCTGCAGTGTTGCAGCAGTTTCAACAGTGTCTTTATCAATGCTGTTGAAGGCTTTTTTGAAATCTGTGAAGGTTATATACAGGGGGAGTTCTACTCATGACAGTTCTATGATCACCCTGAGAGCTGCTATTTAGTCAGTACAAGATCTCTCACTTCAGAAGCCAGCCTGTTCTTCCCTGAGCAGTCTGCCATTTTCTGTCTTCATTCTCTGCAAGAGGATCCTATTAAACACTTTTCCTGGAATAGACAGTAAGGTGATGTCCCTCCAGTTCTTGCATTCCTTCAGGTTGCCTTTCTTTGGAAGATTTATAAGGTAACCATGTTTCCAGTCTTGTGGGCTCTCCTTAGTGCCCCAAATAGATTATACATCATGTTGACAGATGTCTCACTACCTGCCCTGACTGTTTCTGGGGGAATGTTGTCTGGGTCAGTTGCTCTTCTGCTTTTCAGATGGGCAATGGCTTTCTTGATTTCTTCTTTTGTAGGTCTGCTGCTGTTAATTTGCAGAGGTGTATTTGAAGGTGTTAACTCCAGAGGTTCCATGTAGGCAGGTCGATTCAGTAGCTCTTCAAAGTGTGCCTTCCCTCTACTGAGCTGCTCACTTGTGTTCGTTAGCACATGCCGCTCCTTATCCTATACTGGCTGATCCACTGTATGCCGTAACCCATCTAGCTTCTGTTTTATGTTATACAGCTCTTTCAAGTTTCTCTGTCCTACAACTTGTTCTGCTTGTTGTGCAAGTTTTCCAGGAAGTTCTTGTCTTGTTTTACAGACTTTTTGACTTCTCTGTTAGTTCTGAATACAATCTCTGAGCTTCTGTCTTGGCTGCTCTTGTTTTGCTGCTGTTAATTGCTGCTTTTCTGTCCCACTGTTCCTTCACTTTTCTCAGAGTTTCTGCTGTGATCCATTCTTTGTGATGCCTTGTCCTATTTCCCAATGTTTTATCAAAGTCTCTTTCCAGGCTGTTTTGGTGTGTCCTCAAATTTATTTCATGGTTTGTCTCTATATCCTTCAGCTGCTCAGTGTTGAATCTCAATCCTGGCTTGTTTGCTTTTGTAGTATAACTCTTGAACTTGAGTTTTATTGTGATCAAATGGTAGTCTGAACCAACATCTGCCCCTCTTCTAGCACAGATGTCATTCATCAATCTTCTGAAAGAACTGCTGATTCAGATGTGATTAATCCGGTTTTCTGACTGATGGTCTGATGAAACCAAAGTGACCTTATGGATCCTTTTGTGTAGAAAAACACTAGCACCTATCACCAGTCTGTTCAGGGAACAAAAATCACTGAAGTGCTCTTTTCATTCATGTTTCCTAGGCCACCTTCTCCCATGGTCTGTTCTCTTCCTTTATTTATGCTTCCAAATTTCACATTGAAGTCATGCACCAAAATCAATATATTCTTCTTTGCTTTCTGGTTTACAACACTTTGTAGTTTCTCATGAAGTCTGTTTTACAATTCTCAACTGCTTTGTTGATTGGTGCATAACATTTCACAATCAGTACCTTCCACACTTTGATGTAGTATCTGGCTGTGATGATGCGTGGCCATTCCATTAAAATACCAGAGGCCCCTCTTGATAACATCAAGCACATGCCTTCTATGTGTGGTGCATCTTCTTCATGTCCTGAGTAGATGAGGGCTTCACCTGTTGCCAGGAGTAGCTGTCCAGATTGTGTCCATCTTTTCTCATACAAGCCCAAAAACTGCAAGCTTGTATTGTTTCACCTTTGTTTTAATCTGCACCATCTTCCACACTTTACCCCTGTTTTGAATGTTCCACATACCAAACTGGGTGGTTGTCCTGGGTGAAGGGTGGTTTGCAGAGCAGGTTCCTTTCAGCTTTCTCTACCTAACCTCATACCCTATCCATGCAAATTTCCAACTCCTCCCAAGACTTGTGTAATTGTAGGTTTCTTTGTAGATGTTTCTGTAACTTTTATTTTATTTTATTTTATTTTATTTTATTTTATTTTATTTTATTTTATTGGTAGGGTTGTTAACCCTAATTCTACACCTTTTGCCTTGTGGAGAGGTGGTCCAAATCTGTCTGGTCTGTTTGACCTCTACAGGTCATTTAGACACACAAACCACGTCACCACAACAAAAAATGATCAATCCCGCTAAAACCAGCAGAATAATTAACTGAGTGATGTCACTCACATGTGTTTGCTCTAACAAGCCCCAGTACTGGACTGTGCCACACTTATTTACATCAAATAATACTGTATCCCACTTGGCTACATGATGTCCTCATCTACACTAGCAAGTTCTTATGGAAAATCAGGCCCTTTTTCGAAAGATCACGTGGAGCATCCACACACAAAATGCGCTCTTTCGATCTGAAATGAAAAGAATGCAGCTCTTCTTCCAAAAGCCATCTTTCACTCCTGGATCAGGAAGAGCGCCTCCTTTTGAAAGTTTGTTTTTAAAAAAAAATGTGTGGAGACAATCTGAGGGCCCTTTTTTTGAAAGAGCAGTCCTCATGGCACCAGATTTTTTTGATCCCTGGCCCATTCATTTGACAAAGCAGGAGTGTGTAGAGGCTCTCTATCAAAAGAACAGATCAAACTTTCAATCCCTTTTTTGTGTGTGGTCATGCTCTTTCCAAAGATCTCCTGGAAGAGATCTTCTGGAAGATCATCTTTTGAAAGATCACTGTAGTGTAGAAGTGGCCAATGTGAGGTGGGGTAGTAGAGTCTGGATCTATGTAAAGTTAATTTGGTGGTGATCCGGCCACAAATACTAAGTCTTTTTGCAGCGATTAGTTTGCTTTCACACTTGTTATTACCTCTAACCTCAAACTCAGTTTCAGATAAAGCTTTCTGAATGTATATAGGGTGTATAGAGCAACTTCTTGGGGCTAAGGATATCTGTCAAACCTTTCCAATACAGGAGGTAGGCAGATATATAGCTGCAAAACAAAGCAATATGCAAACATTTGAGGCTGTACATTTTGGAAATAAACGTGTTTACTTACAATGCATATTCTAAGCCTGCCCTAGAATATGAATACTGAATTTGGTAGTATTTTACAAAGGAAAGATGAATGAGGACATTCTTTAATGGAAAAAAAGATTTCTGTTATTAACTACTGTCATCTTCAGTATTTTATATTTGCTGTTATACATGATCAGTTAGAGTTGTCTCTGTATAGAGAATGCTATTATTGGATGGAGTACGAAAATTTACAGTCAATAGCACTGGTTCAGAAATTTTTTGACAGGCATTTTTCATTGGAAAAATGAAATGATTATCCAAGCAGAGCTCTTCATATCTGTTTTGATGAAAGTTTCATTGGGAAGGTTTCTGAGCTCGAGAATGGTATATCTGTGGGTGAGAGTGGGGAAAGAATGAGGAGAAAAGCAACAGCCTAGTGTGAGGGTATCTGGGGTATAGAAAAGTAGGTTCAGGTACCTGTCCCAAATCAGATACAACTTTTTTTTCTGAGGATGGGGGGAAGAGAGAGAGAGAGAAGGATTTAAGAGTCACAACATAGCATTTCACTCATTCACTGAGCCCAGGTGTGCCAAAGCATTCCTTCTAGGAAAGTGTCCTGTTTTAATATGAAGACCTCAAAAGAGAGAAACCACAACTTCCCTTGGTATTTGTTTCAAAAGCTAAGTTTAAAAGATGCCTCATTTCCAGTTTCAATGTATCTAGTTTTAAATTCCAGCCATTGCCTTTTGTAATGCCTTTCTCTGCTAAATTAAACAATCTGTAAGACCTAACATTTTTACAAGGAAAGAACAATATGTTCTGAATAAATATATTTTAGTTCAGAATGTAAACATGGTACTGATGATGCTATAATCAACTGCTCATCTATGCACTTAAACTTTTCCCTCCTTCCCCTGTTTTTATATTTTGCAGTCATTTGTGAAGGATTATATGATCTCTATCACAAGACTTCTGTTGGGACTAGATACCACGCCAGGATCTGGGTTTCTTTGTTCTGTAAGATTTTTCTTTATTTTAAAGATGAGTCAATGGTGTGAAAGGAGGTTCTGCACCCTTCAGAAAATGCCATGGCTTTTTTTCAGATTATGGTTTCTCTCATGATAGACCAAGTAAAGACATTTATTTCTTAATCTATGAAGTATGCTGTAGAAAATATAGGCGGAAAACATTAACACTTTGCTTACTTGCAAAGCAAAATGAATTTTAAAGGACTTGCAAAGAAAAAGAGTCAGAAAAAAGAACTTCAGATACTATGCTAGGGTTTGGAATTTAAGTAAAGATTTTGGAAAAAACAAAAGAAAAACCCTCCCTCGGTTGGCTATGATAATCTTTTTCATGGAGTAATAGAACTTTAAACAAACGAAATTTAAAGAATATGAAAGTACCTAATTTCACGAAACTTATTATCAATGTAAAGCTAAAATAGGCTAAATTCACAGCAGAACTGAGCCCTGAGTATCATATGAAGATGGAAGTCATACATTAGTTGAGTTTTACATGCTGCGTTTCCTGCTAGTAAGAAGTTAGAGGCTTTGGTGTTTATTGTATACTTGAGTATTCTTGAATTAGGTATTCATAAGTAATAAACCAGCTCCTTTGGATGAGTGCTGTTCTCTAAACCAACAATGAAAGATTTATACGAAGTAGTTAGATGGTCTTAAAAGGAAAAGGAAATAGTATCCATTATATTCAGTCCAGTAGCCCTCACATGTGAAAGATGCTTCACAACATGAATAAGCCAAAGTGAATTTGAAAAGTCTGAGCTTATTAGAGGGAGCAGTGACGTTGCTCAATAAGTGCAGTATCATCAGTGTGATAGTCCCATTTCAGAGTTTAAGGGCATGATCCAATAACAACTGATGTCAACAGGAATCTTTCCACTGAGCTTTGTATCAGGGCACCAGTTCTACAATCTCTTCTTTACATGAATAGTCCTTGTGGACTACCATAGGCATTAGTCCAGTAAGAAAGGGTTTACAGAAGTGGGCACTACAATTAACAGTTCTTTAACAACATTGTTTTTGTTAAGCTACAGATTACCATGTCTATCCCACTGAGACTATTTGTTTAAAAAGTTACACTTATTTTTTATTATTTATATTATTTAATATCACCAGCTATCACTATCACCAACAACTAGCACACAAGCTCATTTCTAATGTCTTAAATTGAAATCACATTACTCATATCCAGATGTCCTCACATTTTTAAGAACACTGTAATTATCATGTAAAATGTGCAAGAATTTTCAAATTCATTTTATATGCTGTTTATGCTAAACAGTGCTACTTTGATCTTTCAAAATTTCAGGGCTCTGAAATAAGTAAAATAAATACAGGTCTCAATACATACACAGTTCATACTTAATAGTGCATTTTTCTTAGTATGGGTACATTGTAGTCACTATTGGAGGATACAAATGTGTCCCGAAATCGTAATTCCGCAGCTAAACACTGAATTCAAAATAGAAGCACTATTTCGAGCGCAGTATTCCAGTTCTGGTACCCCTTGTCATACAAGGGATAACAGAAACTTTGAAATAGTCACTTATTTCGAACATTGGTGCCAAGTGGGTGGCACCAAGTTCAAAATAAGTTAACCTGAAATAAATTGCGCAATTTGTGTTGCACAAATTATGTAAATTTTTTCAAGTTACAGCTACAGTGAAACCTTAGCCTCAGGGTATATCTACACAGCAAAGTTATTCCAGAATAGTTTATTCCAGAATTCTTATTTCAAAATAAGGTATTCACGAATAATGTGTCTAAGGTATAGGAAGGCCCTGGAATAAATCTAACTCATTCTGAAATAGTGTTTCCACACATAGTAGAGCCTGTTTCAGATTAGAGCCCCTAGAAGCACTGCTTCCAGGAGTGACTGCTTCCAGGAGCGTGAATCCAAAATACTATGTCTACACAGCATAATGATTTTGGAATAAACTATTCCAGAGTATTTTAGTTCAGAGTAGGCCCTAATCCCTGTCCACACAGCTTCTATTTTGAAATTTACCAAATTTGAAATAAACCATCTGCTATTTCTGATTTACTTTGAACTAGCAGTTGCACTGTGTAGACACCCACGAAGTTATGTCAGAATAGTGGCCATTATTCCAAAATAACTTTGCTGTGTAGACATATTAGTCTCCACTCAGATTATTCTTTACGCTTCTTAGGCACTCCATGACACATTATTAGTGTAGTCAGATATTTTACATTCTTTTACTCTGAGACCAAAGATTGGATATTGGGTACTGAGTGAAAGAATTTCCAAATAATTTTAAACCACAGTGAGGCTCCTTTTCAAAATATCCAGGTGTTTGCTTGGGAAAGAACAAAACATTAAAAAATTAGAACCTGAATTTCTGTTGTTATTTTTCCAGATGAAAATCACAGAAGATGATCTATGGATTAGGACATATGCCAGACTTTACCAGAAACTTTGCTCTTCAACAGGAGATATTCCTATTGGAATCTACAGAACTGAATCACAAAAGCTTACAACATCTGAGGTTTGACTGCTTTCATATACCTATATCTTGGTAGGATAACCCAAACCACATATTATTAAGATACTGCTAGGCTGTAACTACACTACCTCCCTACTTGGAAGGGAGGATGGTAAGTAGGGTGTTGGGAGTTTATTAATGAATTGCTGTGGTGCACATGCAGCACTTCATTAAGCAAATTTCCCCCCGTGGCAACTTCAAAGTGTTAAACTTCGAAGTGCTGGCTTGCAGCTAGCCACAGCTCACCCACCATACTTCCAAGTGCCCAGGGTACTTGGAAGTCCCTTTACTCCTCAAAAGAGGAAGAGGGGCTTACTGTAGTAAATCATCTCACCTGATTGTGTTGTCTTCAAAATTCTGGTTCCACAATTGTCAATTATTGCATTGGTCTTGATTAACATACTCGTTAGTGTGTCTGCTAAAAGAAGTTACTGATATGGGAGTCTGTAGAACTATGCCTTAAGGCCAAAATAATCAATCATTTTCCACTTGTCAGAACACAAGCAATGTTAAACTTATAGAAGCAGAAATGCAATAGACATTTACACCTGAGTTTTCCACTATAGATTGCAGTAGGCACCTGTAATTTTGAGATTACATTGAGGAGGTAATTGTTGCATTCAATCTTAATTTCTCTTTTTTTTCTTCCTATACGTATTTCTTAACTGCATATTGGAAAGAGATTATTAATAATAAGTATATTTAGGAAAGAAAAGAAATTAAGATTGAAAACTGAAACTCATTCCTTACTAACCCTTAGGGAGTCTCAGTATTACTGGAGCCTACTGCAGTTGCTACTGGATATACAGACGCAATTTTAAAACAATCCCAAAATTGTCTTAGAAGCTCAAATCGCAATTTCCAAATTTACGTACAAATATATGCAGTCTGTTAACATTTCCAATGGAGGTGACAAGATATTGGTCAAAATAACACAAATCTGTTGTTAACATTCTGGGGCACAATGCAAGCCATGTCATATTTCAAAAGGGTTTCTGAGGAATCAAATATTGTATTGGGGGTGGAAGGTGCTATTTAGGTGGAGTGAGGAACTTTATTCAATATTCTGTGATGCCTGGAAAGTTACGGCTACTTAAACACAATATATCCAGTAGAGTTTCTCAGGGGTATATGGAATGATTAACCAAGTGACCTTTGTTTTACAATCTCAAATGAATAAGTAAAATACACTAGCCTGATTTTTAAGGTTGCTAAACAAATCAGCATCAATGAGAATTGTGGAAGCTCAGAAACTTAGAAAAACTAGGCCATCTATTTAAATGTCTAAATATGGATTTAGGTGTCTTGCATTAGTCTTCCAATTTTGGAAGACTAATTCTGGCCAAACAATTGCTATTGCTGTGGGAGTGTTGGAAGTCAATCACTAGTATAATAGATATCCCATCTAGTATTTTCTGTTACCCAAGTGTAGATGTCCTCAAGGACACTTTTCTATGAACTCTAAGGGTTGCTGTGGTAAGACTTCAGTGCAGCACTCTTAGGTTTATTTAAGTCTTTGAGTTTTACTTCAGCCATTCATCAAACTTAGTATGCCTGTTTTGCAGGTACTGTTGTTGTGGTTTCACAAGTAAGGGTGTGGTGGCACTTGATGTTAATGGATCTTCCCTACCTTTTGATTTTTTAATCCAAAGCAGTGGCTCGTGGCGTATGAAGAATTTAATCCTTAGAAGTGCTTAGATACTCTCATAGGTGATAAGAGCTGATGCTGCTCAGCACCTTGCAGAATTGGGTCGAAGTCAAGAGCTTTTTTGTTGCAATAATGAAAAGAATAACAAAAGAATCCAATAAACCGAAGGCTAATAAGCATCACAAAGTAACTGTCTGTCACAAGATATTAGGCAACAGAAGACCAAAGTGAAACCAATCTGCTTTTTTTTCCTGTGTATAGCATTCATCTTATTGGAGACATTACTGTTGTTTGAAATATCTTGCCCTAGAATAATGTGGTTCTGAAAAGACCAAAATCTGTCACAGAAAGAATGGGAGCCCTGCACTAGCTATACTGTCCCTTAATGAGATAGGAAAGCCTCAGCATGGCAGAAAACATGGTGGGAGGTCCTTTTATGGAAATGCCTGGCTGGGGATCCTGGAAGGTCTTGCTGGACATGTGACCCTGTGTGATGGGGTTCCAGGGCTCATTCTGTCAAGAAAGAGGACAGGCAGTCTGACTGCGTTCTGTTGACAGAGTGGATCAACAGAGTGATCTGCTTTGTTGTGTGGACGTGATCTATCGACAGAAGTTTTGTTGGAATATCTCTTCTGAAAGTGACTTCTGTTGACAGATCACTCTACTTTAGCCTGAGTTCTTAGAGATGTTGGGGAAAATGCTTTCCAAACAATTGGTAACAAAGTTGGAAATGAAACATCAACCAAACATCGATAAAAGTATACTTCCATTTTCCTAGTCATCAGTCCATTGTGCTAATGCCTATTTATGAAATTATGGATGTGACTGACATTGTCTCAGTCCAATGGCCACTCATTTGCAATGGGTTCATGTCCTTTATGACACTTTTGAAGGAATCCTAGTTCGTGTCCTGTAGCAAGGTATTCTTGTAGAGCACAGGGACATTTTAAAGGGTGCAAGAGCACACTATTCCACTGCATAGAAAAGATGGGAGGTATGAAAAATTACTACCTTGGCTTAACCATGAGATACTGAATGATCTGAAAAATCAAAAAGGAATCCTATAAAGGTAGAAAGTAGGTCAAATTACAGGGGATGAATAAAAAATAACACAAGCACATAGACGCTAAATTAGAAAGGTAAAGGTACAAAAAAAAAAAAAAGAGCTCAGTCTCCCCAGAGACAAAAAGAGCAACAAGAACACATTCTACAAATATATTAGAAGCAAGAGGAAGACCAGGAAGAAGGTTGGCCCATTGCTCAATGAAGAGGGAAAATCAATTACAGAAAAATTGGAAATGGCAGAAGTGCTTAATAACTCCATTGTTTTGGTTTTCACCAAGAAGGTTACTAATGATAGGATGCCTAGAATAGTGAACATTGCAGAAAAAGGGGTAGGTTCAGAAGTTAAAACAGGGAAAGAACGGTTGAAAATTACTCAGAAAAGTTAGCTGTCTTCAGGTCACCAAGGCCTGATGAAATTCATCCTAGAATACATGAAATGAGCCATGAGCTGTCATCTTTCAAAAGTTGTGGAAGATGGGAGAGATTCCAGAAGACTGAAAAGAGGGAAATATAGTGCACATCTATAGAAAGGGAAATAAGGACAACCCAGGAAACTACAGACCAGTCAGCTTAACTTCTGTGCTAGGAACAATAATACAGTAAATAATTAAGGAATCCATCAGTAAGTACAAATGCAAAGTACTCCTCTTAAGAAGGTACAATCAATTTCCCACATACAACATAGGAAATGACTGTTAGAAAGGAATACTCCAGAAAGAAATCACAGGATCATGGAGGACCACAAGCTACATAAGAGTCAACAGTATGACACCATTGGATAAAAAGCAAACATCTTCAGGGATGCATTAACAGGAGTGTCATAAGCAAGACATGAGAAGTCACACTCTACTCATGGCTTATTAGATCTCACCTGGAATAGTGTGTCCAGTTTTGGGCACCACTTTTCAGGAAAGATGTAAAGAAATTGGAGAAGGTCCAGAGAAGAGCAACAAAATTGATTAAAGGTCCAGAAAACATGATTTATAAGGGAAGACTAAAAGAATTGGGTTTGCTTAGAAAAGACTGAGAAGGGGCATGTTAACAGCTTTCAAGTACCTAGAAGGTTACTACAAATACTCTCCCTAGCCTCTCATGGTAGAAAAAAAAACAAAAAAAAAAACAAAGGGCTTAAATTGCAGCACAGGAGGTTTAGGTTCGACATTAGGAAAAACTTCCTAATTGTCAGGCTGTTTAAGCACTGGAATAAATTGCCTAGGGAGGTTGTGGAATCTCCATTACTATGGATATTTAAGGGTGGATTGGAGAAACATCTGTCAGGGATGATCTAGATGGTGCTTGGTCGTGCCCTGAGTGGACTGAATCATATCTGATGACCTCTTGAGTTCCATTTCAGTTCTAGTATTCTATGATTCTATGAACTGTGTTTGATTTATCACCTTTCTACTCAAGAAGAGTATAGATGAGAGCAGAAGAAATTATATGATTAAAATAGTTCATAAGGCATTGGAGACTCAAATGTGCTTAACTGAGAGATGGAACCTAAGTTGCTATACTGCTAATTCATTGCCATGATTTCTCAGACTTCAACATCTCACAACATGCTATATACTACCACGTCAGCAGAGGGCATTAGCCCAGTCCTAGGACAGAATTTTGGAGCCTATGATTCTGTTGAACAGGTGAAATCTTTACCAGCTAAATCTCACTGACATAACGAATGAAACCCTTTCACAATGTAAAATATTGAAGATTTTTATAGTCTGAGAAGCATTAAAAGTATCTACAAGTAGCTTTTTCTGTAGCTTCTTAGTTGTGATATGTCCATAGTCTAAAATAGATGATAGCATCATTATCAAAACCATAGCTTTTTATAAATATTTTTATAACTACTGCTTATGTGGGGCTTCTGACGGTACTGGAAACTTTCACACAACATACTACAATGCATTTTAAATGCCATAATAGTTGTAGTTTGTATGAGAGAACAATTGTCAATGCCTTTGTGACAGTTTGATATCCTCAGCGGCTAATCACACAAGATTTGATCCCTCTGTCTGCTTGATTCTCTGTGTGTTTTGTGATGATCGCTGTCTCTCTGTAGGCTCTCTGTTGGGTCATGTTCAGTTCCTCCAGATCACTCATCCCTGTTGTGTGGTCACCCTGAATAACATAACACACAAATTACCCCTGGAAACTCCTTAGTCCATGCCTTCTGGTGCCTCTCCAGTGGCTGGATTCTCACAGGAATGTGTGATACCAAAGCCTGAGGTCCTTGGCTGTCTCCTGTTGTACTGGCCACCTACGCTCTGCAGTATGTCCATCCTTCTAGCTGCAGCAGGTCTCCTTTCATTAGTAGCTGGGTTTTGTCCTATGTCCCACCAGAGCCTGCACTGGACTGTTTTGGCATCCCTTTGATGAGGATTGCCGTGTGCCAAAAATGCTAACAAGGTGTCTGACCCTGAGGAAGTAGCTTTGTGTAATGGTCTCTTCACTATTCTCATAGCTGATAGAACTTAACCAAAAGTTCAGAGTGTGTTGGGTTCTGCCTCTTCCTGGTTGAGTGCTTCCAGTTCCAAACTGAGGGTGGAGTTGACCTGTCACTTCATAACTTTGGTGTTTGTAACTGAAGTTCTATTGTGTATGACAATTTATTAAATAGGAAAAGGAAATCTGATTCTTATTTACAAGGTTAAAGCAAGCAAACACAGACACGTTAAGTTAATATAGGCCTCTATAATCAGTAAGCTCTATTTGACCTAAGCCATTCCGGAAGATCAGTGCGGGCCGCACGTGTACACACATATTTTGGAGTCCAGAAGAGCCTCTTCCGGGCTCTGAATCACATGGTCATATGCTAATGAGGCATGGGAAATTTACGTCCGGTCCTCATTAGCATCTTGTGGGCCGCTCATTACCATGCCCCTCCCAGAAGAAGAAGTATGTTTAGACACATTCAGGGTGTGTCTACACCACAGCTTTATTTTGAAATAAGCTATTCTGGTAGATACCTTCTAGAATAGTTTATTTCAAAATAAGGTTGCTACAAACAAAATGCATTACAAAATAGCTGAGTGCTATTTCAAAACAGAATGTCCAGACACAATAGAGCCTATTTTGAAATAGAGCCATTAGGAGTGCTGTGGCTTATTTCGAAATAGGCTCTGTTCTTTGTGTACACAGCCCTATTTCCAAATATCTATTTCAAAATAGGTGCTATTCTTCGTATGCTGAGGTTTACCTATTTTGAAATAAGCCATCTACTATTTCAAAATTATTTCAAACTGGCTGTTGAATCATGTAGATGCTTGCAAAGTTATTTCAAAATAACTTTGCTGTGTAACACACCCTAACACATTTATTAGGTAAAACCCACTTTCTCGGATGAAAAAAATAGAGAGGAAAAACAGACTAATACAGCTACCCCTCTCTCCTATTTGGCAATTTATGTGGTCACAGAGGCTCACAATACAACTGCTCAGATATTACATTACAATATGGAACATGCGTATTATAAATCAGATTACTGCATGCAGCAACTCACAAGCATTTGATAGTCTAACACTGAACAGTTTCTTATAATTCTAAGACCCATCCTACTAACAGTAATCCACCAGTGATCCAGACAGATTCTGCCTGTGAATGTCTTTATGTCCATTTGAGACATGGGGAGCTGGGCATGAGTTAGCACCTTGTCTGCCAATGTCACAGGATGTAGCAGCCAGTGTGAAATAAGGCAGTAACATAAGGGTCTGCCCTCTAGATTGGTCTGTAATGAAAAATCTGTAGCTCCAATATTTCAGACTGCTTTCAGGCTTCTAGGGCTTCTGTAAGGCTTAAAGCTGTGATGACCTTCAGCATAGTGCAGACCTCTCTGCAAAGTGACAGTTTTACTTTCCTGCTGGAGTTGGATGTTCTTTATGACCTGTGTGCTGCCAGAGAGCCTCCTTCCACCAGATGAATCCCTGAGCTAGGTTTTATATCTGCAAAATGCAGGGATCCCCAGGGCTTCAGACAGAGTTCTGTGGCTCAAACCACCATCTGCTCCACTGCAGAGAGCTCGCAGCTCTGATGCTGCTGCCATGTTTCACCAAATGAAACAGGATGCTGGTTAGGTTGAGTAAGTGAAATTGTATTACGTCTGGAGCAGGATTGCTTCTACACTAACTCCCATATTTCTCATTCTGCTGATGCCCCATGAATAACTGTCCCTGCTCTCCGTAGTGACCATTGGCCCTCTGACAGTGGGAGATTAGTTCCACTGGTCAGGATACTCCTCCCTAAAAATGACATTTGGTTTTAAGTGAATATAAACCTCATCACTGATGGCTGAGTATCTTGAGCAATGGATCACAGATGGTTCCAGTGGAGTTCAACTTTAAGGTTCAGTGCTATATGCCAACTTCCCCTTTGCCTGTAAAACTGCTCTTTCTAGGACATAGTCTATCTTATTCTACAGCTGAACAAATTCATTCTATCTCAAACCCCAGCTCCTTGCAAACTTGTATATTCACATAAGCTCTTAAAATATATTATTTCCAATGAATCATGAAGTGAGAAATTTGCTTGTGAGCTTGAGGGTTCCCATTCTGTAATAAAATAAAACAAATCTCACAAATATCCAGTGCCACGGAAGCTGTTTCTGCATAAAATAAAGTTTGCTGCAGTCTTTCCTTTTGAACTTTCACTAACTCTCCAGATTCCTTCTATTTTCCAAACGTATTTGAACTAGGCAAATACATTCTAGTATTTTTCACTGATTATTCCAGCTTAGCATCAGTGTTACCAGCCATCAGCATCATCCCATGAGACAAAACAGTCATGCTTCCATGAAATGGAGGATGCATCCTTGCCTACTCAACTGAACTCTTAAAAGAAAATCATGGTAGAAGTCATAAGAACATTACCTAGAAAGGAGATAAACATACATATTTATACAAATACTGTCTGTATGAGATAGGAGCAATAGTTTTTGATAAATTTCAGGTTAACCCTAACCATTTGAATGTACAAACCATTATTTGTTCTGCTCTCACTTTTAACTTTCCCCATTTATCTTTCCCCTCTCTTTCTGCTGGGCTGGGTCTACACGTGCCCCTTCCTTTCGAAAGGGCCATGTTAATGAGCAGGTTTGAAAGATGCTAATGAGGTGATTCGAAAGTGTGGCTGATTGGAAGAAGGGCTTTCAAAAACTGGGGGGGTCCTTTTCGGGAAAAAGGGGTGTCCAGAAGAAGGACTTCCTTCTGGAAGCTCCCCCAGGGCCACGCTTCTAAACGGTCTTCCAGACTGCAAATCACGTGACTGTATGGTAATGAGGCATGGGGAATTTGCATCCATGCCTTATTAGCATATTTTAGGCCATGTGTTACCATGCCACTTTCGGAGAAAGTGGCCTGTGTATAAACGGCCACAGAAAAAAGAAAAAAAGTTAGTAAAATAGGAATTGTTAAATTCAGTGTGCAGATGATGATGATATCTGTTAAAAATAAACAGTTTCTCTTAGAAAAAAATATGGATGATAATGTAGTAGACCAAGAATATTATTCTAAAACTACATAGTTATAAAAACTACATTGTTATAAAACACAGCACTACACTCAAGGGAAACTTCTGAATATAGTAACAAATGTCAATTAGTCAGTCTAAAGATCAGTGCTGTTTAATATCTTTGTAAATTAGATAGAAATAAACATCAGCTAAATACATATATGTAAATGTAGTATATCAGGCTATTTAGCTAATGTTTTTTTCTATCTAATTTACAAAGATACTAAACAGCACTGATCTTTAGACTGACTAATTGACATTTGTTACTATATTCAGAAGTTTCCCTTGAGTGTAGTGTTGTGTTTTATAACTATGTAGTTATAGAGTCTATAGACTATATAGAGTGTACGGACTCTATCATAACATATATATATATTTGTGCTAAATGTCTCCTTCAGTCATATTGTAACATATATATATATTATGTCTTTTCCATAAAACAACCATTATATGTTATGGTAGAGTCCGTAGACCCAAAGTACTGGGTGCTGCTGAGTCCTGTCTTGAGATTTGTTTTAAAGGTGATTTTCAGTTAAATTGTTCAGGTCATTTTGTGGAATTCTTCATGTTAGAAAACTGGTTTTATTTTAAAAATTTTTTGTGGACAAAAATTATGTTTTTAGCAAAGTTTACCTGAACTACATTTTTTTAAGAGAAAAGAGACCTGGTGATATGACATTAATTAGCAAGGAGCTAAACACATGTTTGCACAATTACTGTCTGAATGAGATCGGAGCAGTAACTTTTGATAAACTTAAGACAATGATTATTGCCCTGGCAAATACAAGAAAAGTAAACATTACTCGTTCATTGAACACTATTCCCCCTGCAACCTTTGTCTGTATTACTGTATGTACTTCATTTCATTTCTTTGTTATTAAAATATTATGATTTAATGCAAGGTACATTGATCGTTTCATCCAATAAATGTCCCATGTGTCAGATTAAAAAGCACAATGTATAAGCAGTCATTTAATAGTACTCAAATAAAGTTCAAATAACAAAACTTTGATTTAATCCAAAAGTCCATTCATAATAAACCAAGCATTAGCTTGTGTTTATTATCTGTGACTGCCATTAAATGGTCCGTGTGTGTTCCAGTTTGCCCGCTGTTGTTTAAACTGTTTGTTTTCTCTTTTCCTCCCTTTGTCAGTCACGAGAAACTGCTTCACAAGTAAGTATTCACTATTTGTCTCACTTTCCCCAGTGTTGTCTCTAATGAAAACCTGAACAGTTGTGGAAAAAAACATAAAGGGATCTTACAGTCTGTGTGTGAAATTAGCATGCTAGAGCAGTTCAAGGCAGTTGAGGATCTCATACACTCGTGCAAAAGCTTTCTCCTATAATTAAATATTTTGTCTTCAACACAAATGAGCAAGCATTTCAGTAAACTTTACAAGCATATATTTCAAATTATAGGAAGTATATCTGAAATATACTTAATGCTTATGCACAAAGGCATAAATTTAAAAACTTGTCCCTCTCATAAACAGAAGTTGATCCAATAAAAGATACTACCTCACTCACCTTGGCCACATCTACACGAGCAAACTCTTTCAGACAATCCAGCCCTTTCTTTCAAAAAAAAAAATTGTAGATGGTCCGCTGGACCTTCTTTCAAAAGAGGGGTCCTCCATGGCGCCAGCCTGCTGGGTTGCTGAGACACTCTGGCCAGCACAAGTGGTGCTGTATGTTCCCTGTATCTGGCCACCTTAAATGCACAGGGAGCCCCACAGATCGACATGGCAGGAAGCTGAGAGCATGGAGGCAGTGAGGAGATGACCCTCCAGTACCACGCCCTCAGGGCTACCTCTGCAGCACCATATCACACCATGTCCGATAGCCAGCCACCCGCAGCCCCCAGGAGCCTCCCACTGAACCATCAGAGGGGATCCAGAGCCTGCCCTGGCCACAAAGTGGAGGGCACTCTCGTGGAGTGAGCCAGCACTCAAAGATCTGCTGGGCCTCTGGCAGGAGGAAGACATCCTCTGTACCACAGCTGGGAAGCACAATGCCCCCGCTTATGGACAGCCACACAAGACCACCCTGTCTGGACCGTGAGGCAAGTGTGCTCCAAGGTTAAAGAAGTTCGACAGGGCTATGTCTGGGCCAGGGACATAGTGTGGTTCTCAGGGGCAAGGCCAGCCACCTGCCTCCCTCCACTGTCCTCGACACAGCGGCAGAGGTTGGAAGGTGTGTATGCAGTGGTGTTGGAAGGGGAGCCAGGGCCACCCACAGACTAGCCAGGACCCTCAACTGCATGAGCCAGAGACCGAGAGCCCATTGGACAACTGCACGTAATCAGATGGGACCCTGGCTATTGCCATCTCATCAGGGTTGTTTTGTCAGGCAACTTCCAGCTGGGCATCTACAGGCATCCTCCTGGGGCCCTCTGTTAAGTGCCTGGTGCATTGCACAACCTTGGCTGGGGGCAGAGCAGTGGGCAATGGCCTAACCCTAGACACCCCACGGAGAAGTGCAACTTCTGGCATGCAAGCACACCTTCAGGCAACACTCAGCACCCTCCAGTGTGGACAATGCCACAGGTTGCAGGCATGTGGTGGGGAGGGGCTGGGGCTGGGACTGGGAAGGGATAGGCTGGGCCTGGCTCACCCACCACCCATGCTGGAACCCTTCTGTGACCAGATGTGCCCCTTTGCCCACTAGCCCATTCCATGGGTTGGGAGAATGGTCAGTCTCATCCCCAAGGCACAGCAGAGGCCACGTGCAGCAGGGCCAACCGTGCAGCGGACATAAGCTACTTCTGTCACATCCCTGTCCCTTGGTCCTGGGGTGGGAGCTGCTGCCCACAAGGGTGGAGCAGCACAGCTCGTAGGGCTGGGCTGAAAGACTGACCTACTATGTCTCTCTCACCACTCTATCCTTGCAGCTGTGCTGTCCAAGGGCTGGGAGAGCCCCGTCCATGTCCTGGAGCTAGGGAGTCAGCCATTGGCAGGCGAGAGTTCTGGTCCACCTCCATCACCAGCACCTGGGCTGGCCCGCACTTGTGGGGACCAGCACCATGTGTGAGACAACAAGACCACTGCATACATAGCCGCCCTCCACAAACAAAACCAACTGCTGAGGGAGTGGCTCAAGCTGGACCATGCCTCATGTCCTGGTGGGGAGAGGCCTGGGACGGTGGTGGTGACACTCCAGACCGTATGCAGGGTCCTAAAGGAGCTGGTGACCCTGCCCCTGCCCTCCACCTCCCCAGTTGCCCCCCAACTCTCTCCACCAGCCTCCCAGCTGCACCACCTGCCCCCATGGCCCTCGCAGCTGTGCTCCCACCTGACCTTCCCCCGCTGCCATATGGGGCCTTGCTGAATGGCTCATGGCCAGAGTGGGCTCTGCTGAGGTAGACCCCCATGCCACCTATCAAGCCTGTGGCTGCTGCCCCTCCCCATGATCCCAGCCCCATCCCAGCACTGATGGGGATGACACACCTAGGATGGGAGGGGCTTCCATGGCCACCATGACTCACGGTCCTCCGTTGCCTTGGAGAACTGAGATCCCCCCAACCCCTGTCCCAGGCCCCCTCAATATATATAGTTCCCCTGTACATTATTCTGAGAATATTTATCTGTTTGAAAAAGTTGGATGTTGTTTGAAAACATCTTTTATTTTATCAGCACTCCTGTGTCCCTCGTTACTGGGGGAGATGGGGTGAAGGATGGATGGGTGTGGGAGTTTGTGGGGGGACAGGATGGGGCTGTGGGCCAGAGGACCCTGCAGGAGGTGCCGGGAGAGTGGTCAATAGGGCCTGCAGGCAGAAGCCTCCCTGTGGGACTCCCAGATGCAGAGCCCATTGCGGTGGACCTGACAGTAGGGGCCATGGTGGGCTGCTCGTTATCAGGGCTGGCCTCGACCACCCACCCCACAAGGAAGGCCTCCTCCTTACCTTGACCAGGTTGTCGAGGGCGCAGCATACTCCCCCGAACTCATGGTTGTTCTGCACCCCAGCATCGAGGCCTGTGAGGAGACATCTGAATGTTTCCTTCAAGTGCCCAAATGCACACTCTACCAGGTAGCATGCCTGAGCAAGACAGAGGTCGAACAGCTCCTAGGAGGGGTTATGGTGGTCTTTATACTGCTGCATGAGCCCGGGCTGCAGGGGTTAGGTCTCATTGCTCACCATATACAGGGGCATGGTGACATCCTTGAGCTCCTGCTCGGGGATGTAGGTCCCACCTCCATTCTCCGGCAGAAGCTGGAGTTGTGGAAGACCCACGCATTGTGGGCCTGGCCTGACCAGTCCACGTAGATGTCCATGAACTGGCTCCTATAGTCCACCAGGGCCTGCAGCGCCATGGAATGGTAGCCCTTGCAGTTCACGTATCGGCTGGTGCTGTGGTCTGGGGCTTGGATTGTGATGTGGGTGCCACAGATTGCGCCAAAGCATTGGGGGAAGCTGAGGTCGGTGAACACTACGATGGCTGAGTCCATGTCCCCAATGTGCACAAGCTTCCAGAGCAGCACCTGGTTGATTGCTGTCATGGCCTTCAGGGGATGGAAAGCTAGCACACTCATGAGTGTGTAAAGGGGTGCCCTGCCTCCTCCTGCCCCACAGGAGGCAACCCCTCCAGCGAGGAATCTGTATAAGGATGGAGTGTCACAGTCTGCCAGGGCCAGACCTCCACGTCCACCTGCCCTGCTCCCTCTCATCCCCAGTTCCTCAGGATCCCCCTTGCCCTGCAGCCACCTCCTCCCTCCCTGTACCAGACCAGTGAGCAGAGCACCTTGATCTAAGTACTTTGAGCAGGACAGCCCTGACAGTAGACTTGCCCACCCTGAACTGCTATTCCACAGAGCAGTAGCTGTCTGTGGTGGCCACCTTCCAGAAGGCAGTGGCCACACACTTCTCCAGGGTGAGGGTGGGCTGCATCTGGGTGTCCTAGCATCGAATGGCAGGGTCAAGCCAGCTGCAGAGCTCCATGAAGGTGTCTTTTTTCATCCAAAAGTTCTGCAGCCTGTACGTGTCGGCCCACTCTGCCAGGACCAGTGGTCCCACCAGGCAGAGCTGGTGGGGTAGCTCCAGTGGTCCTGGCTGGCCCCGGGAGTGGGAGGGCAGCCAGGTCCATGGCGGATTGGAGGCCACCCGAGGCAGGTGGAGGGCAGCTACAAGTAGGGTGCGCAGCATCCCAACCAGAACGTGAAGCAGATCTGGGGCTGCTGTGAGTCTATGGCTCTCTGGTCTGAGTGTCAACACTGGGCACTGTCTCAGCTTCGCTGTGATCAGCTTGGCACGTCTCAGCAGCATAGGCAGGGAGAGGGTGTTTGGGAGGGACCTTTAAAGGGAGCACATGGCTGGCACTCCTAGAAGGGCTTGTTGGCCATGCAACCCCATCAGTGGCATTTCCTGGCCCCTCTTTCAAAATAGCTGCCAGGGCTGTGGGCTGTGCTCTGCGAAAGAGCGGATCGAAAGATTGGTCTGCTTTGGATGTGTGGCTGTGATCTTTGCAAAGAGGATTTTCTGGAATATCTCTTCTAGAAAATCTGCTTTCGAAAGATCGCTGTAGTGTAAGCACAGACCTTGTGGCTCTAATATCTGGGGACTGACAATAACAAAAAACTCATGAAAAAATGTAGCTCTCCTAGCCCTGGTCTACACTAGAGGGGTTATTTTGAAATAAGTGGGAGTTGCACACTGCAGACCTGACCACTCTAGGCACACCTGCAGCCCACTCCACTGCTCGCCCTCCTCCTCACCTCCCCCACCCCCACAGAGCCATAAAGGAGCCAGCCACATACAGAAGGGTGGGCTGCACATAGCCTGCCCTGAGAAGCCCTGAGCTGCAGGGTAGTCCAAGGGAGCCATGACCCTGGCCAGAGCTGCTCCCACAGCACCTATTTTCCTGGGGTGCAAGCAAGCACTGTCCTAGACCTCATAGGGCTCTGGGGGAAGGAGAGCACTCTCCAGGATGCCCACACCTGGCAGTGAAATGCTGAGCTCTATGGCTAGATAGCTGCTCAGCTGGTGGAGAAGGGGCAAACCCGGACGCAGTGCTAGCTCAAAATTAAGCCCCGCCCAACCGCACCATGTGGCGATCCCTCCCCCACTCACCCAATAAAACACATGCCTGCTGCGCAGCCCATGCTTCCAGACAAGAGCAAGTCCTGGCTTGCACATGGTCAAGGCTCCAACGGCAGGAAAAATTTGGGGGCTGGCTGTCACCAGGGGAAATCGCCCACCACAGCAATGATTTTCAGGGTCTGGATGGCTGTCACCGGGGGAAAAGTCTCCCTGCTATGGCAAAGATTTCTGCGGGCTAAATGGCTGTTGCCGGGGTGCCCTAGAGCCTGGTGCTTGCAGCATGCTAATGAGAGCTTCGCAATCCTTTGGCTTCCCCTGACTCCAGAGGGTTCAGGGCCAAATCTGAATTGTGGGCTGGGCCCTCCACTCCCACATCCCAAAGCATATCACTCAGGGGAACCACACAGTCTCTGTGGTGTTCTGCTCATAGATTATTGTAGCCTAAGCACCGTTGACAATCTGCTTTGCTGCTGTACACATTAGTGTTCTTTCCCCAGAGGACCAGTGAGGTTCCTGTTAGCATGACAGTCAGAACAGGGAAAGGCACTATTGCTATTTGCAGGCAGAATATTCCTTGAGGGAGGAACACAGGTGCCCAGCCCTACTGAACGCCAGAAAATTTACAGATGTTCTTTCCCAAGAGGACCACTGATTCTCAATGGGGGAAGAGAGACTAACCACTGGAAAACAAGGAACTCCATCTCTCCTTCTCTTCATCTTCTGAGTGATGCTAACCACTGGACACCAAGGCCCTCTGAGATTCACCACTTTTCCTAATTACCTTCTGAAAATTGTTCATTTGGCTTCAAAGGGAGGGGAATGAGGGAATGCAGTCTGGGAAGATGAAAATGGGTGCTATCAAGGCATATTTGGTTGAAAGGCCCATGATTCAGAGGACTCAAAACAAGAGCTGGGGAAAGAGACTTCTGAAAAATGGCCATTTGTTTTGAGGGCAATGTAGTGTGGGATGATGACACCACACTCCCACAACCACTTGCCAGGAATTTTTTTCCCATATTACATCAGTGAGAAAAGCCCAGAATGCAACTGGGCTCAGGGAACAATGCACTGCTGCAGCAGTCGAACTTTGGCGATTAGTGGGGATGCACTAAGTCAACTTTGTGGGGAGGTGCAGACACTCAAGTTTGACTTCATAAAATCCATTGATACAGATTTTACTTTAGTAAACTTGACTTTATTTTGTAGTGTAGACCTACCCTTTGCTTTTAGATTGAAGAGATCATTATCAAACATTTTTCCCCATGTAGATACTTAACAGAGAGTAAAAACTCCTCCCTTACTCTTCTCTTTCTAAGGCTAAATCAATAAACTTACTTGAGTTCAAATAGTTATTCCTAGGTTCTAAGAAATAAAATGTCATGGAGTTCCTGTTAGAAATAATCATAGAAGCCTTAAGTTGAGAAACTAAATGACAAGAAGCACTACTTAATGCTTATCTTCTCTTGCTGTTGGCAAATGTGAGATTGCATTTATATCATGCCACAAACACAGTCTGCATAATGACATTCCAAGGACACTTAGGCAACTTCTATACTACAGCAAACCTCTGAAAGAAGTTCTTCCAGAAGAGATCTTCTGAAAAAAATTTCTTTTAAAATATCGCATCCACACCAAAAAAGTGGACAGAAAAATTGATCCACTTTTTCAATAGAGAGTGTCCACACAGCCCCTGCTCTTTCGAAAGAATGGACCAGGGATTGAAAAACATAGTGCCATGAGGACTGCTCTTTCAAAATTAGGAAGAAGGGTACAGTCGAACGGGAGACCAAAGGGTCAATGGGCACAAAACAGACATCAAAACACTCCAGATCCACAAACCAGTTAGTCAACATTTTAATGGAATGAGGCATTCTGTCAATGACCTAAAGGTATGTGTGTTACTGAAAAGGAATTATCGCACCGTTCTGGAAAGGGAAGCAGCTGAGCTGGCTTTTATATTCAAATTCGGCACATTAACACATGGTTTAAATCGTGATGGGAACTTTCTGAGTCACTATAGGGGCTCGTCTGCATACTTGGCTCAGTCTAACTCTTGACCTTCCCCCCCACCCCTCCACTCTCTGATTTGCTCCCCTTGATTATCTTTTTCTGATTTGTCCTCCTTGCTTACTGTTTTTGGTTCTCTGTGCCTTAAATATTGAGTCTGTTCTGGTCTAGCTATGATCTGAAGAAGTGGGTCTGTCCCACGAAAGCTCACCTAATAAACCATTTTGCTAGTCTTTAAAGTGCTACTTGACTGCTTTTTCTTTTTGAAGGAAACTGGTCTACACAGCTGTTCTGGCTTTTGAAAACAGTGCTTCTGGAATAGTGAGTGGATATCATTATGCAAATGAAGCAATGAATATGCAAATCAGTACCTAATTTGCATGTTCAATCAGCCACCTTTGCATGCTCCTTTCAAAAGGGAGGGGCAGTGAAATGTGGATGTTGTGTAGATGCTAGGATAGTTATTTCAAAATAACAGCTGTTATTTCAAAATAACTTTGCTGTGGAGTCCTAACTTTAGAGAAAAAAGCTGCCAGTTCAACAGGCCATGATGAACATTAGTATGTTCTTTAACACTATTGACATGAGTACAATTTAAGTGTGTGTTTAATTGCATTGATGAGTTGGAGCCAAAGAAAGAGACCAGAGAAATGTCTCCAATGATTTCTTTAACAGACCTGTTTCTTTGATCCCCTAATTTCTTATGTGATTTTCCATTTCAAGTCTCAAATTTCTATCAGTGTTGAAGAATGGGAAGACACCAAAGATACCAAAGAACAGCCAAACAACCGGAATAACCATCGCAACTCCACATCCAGTGATCAGTCAGATCACCCCTTGTTACGACGGAAGAGCATGCAGTGGGCCCGACGGCTGAGCAGAAAAGTCCCAAAGCACTCTGGCAAAACAGCAGAGAAAATAAGTCAGCAGCGGATGAGCCTTTACAAGAGGTCAGAAAGACAGGAACTTGCTGAACTTGTGAAGAACAGAATGAAGCACTTGGGACTTTCCACAGCAGGATATGGTAGGATTACTTTATTGTCTAAGGTCAACCTAATTTTATTTCTTACAAACAGAGGATGCCATGGGTGGAGGAGCTGGGCACACAACTTTGAAATTCATAATTAATTACATTTCTCAAACCAGTTTTGATCAAAAAAGGAGAAAAATGTGAAAAAGTTGAGCCTTTTCCTATCCAGTTGTAGTTATGGTTTGGGTTTACCTCAATATCTCTTTAGATGTGATACTAATAAGGCACTTGTACCAATTGGTGCTGCTATTGCTATATGATATGACATCAGAAATTAAAACTATTTTCTCCTGTATTTGGAGGCTCATTAGAGAGATGATCACAATACATACCTCTTTATTCTTGTGAACAGATCGTTGCAGACAGAGATGTACATTTTATTTACATTTTAAAAGGGTTTTCTTTGTTTCGTTTATCTTATAGGATATGCCATCTTTCCTTTGATTTTTAAAATTATATGGGAAACGTGCCCAGTGAGCACTCATCACTTTTATGAGCAATTCATCATTATGTCTATACTTCATTTTTTTTTCATTTCTCCCCTTTGCTTTTCAAGATTTTTAAAAGCATATGGGGGAAAATCTGTTTAAATAATACATATAGCACAGTAGCAAACTTGATTAGAGGAGTACTGGGCATCTATCTAGAGAATTTAGCACACAAAATCAAGTCATTTGTGAGCCTAAAATTCTAGACCATGGTTCACAGCTCATGACATGGCATTCCAAAAGCTTCTTTCTTAGCCATTGGCAATAACACTGGAAAACAAGTGGCACTGGTAGCACATCAGTGTCAACTTCCTGTCAAAACTTGATTACCAATTAATCCAGTATTGAGAGACCAGTGCAGCACTGAATATTCGCTCATATATCCTTGTTTGCTCAGTATCTGGATGAGTTGGGAAAGGATATTCTTAATACTGTGGCTGCTAAATTTGCACTAGAGCTAGTCACTTTTGTGTGGCTAAACCAATTTTTCCTGTTCTGGTGGACCAGGCAGTGCCAGTAGGGTGGAACCTAGCTCATTGTCTTTTGGAAGCCTTAAGAAGTAAAAGCCATTTGTGAGTGGAAATGACATGCAAACGTTGCAAGAATAGTTACTGTCCCAACATCCACATTTTCTGAAGGGGACAAGTGTGAAATTAAGCAGCAGTTTGCCAGCAGCAAATTCCTACTCATCAGCTTCCAAAATAAATGTCAGAGGATCAATACAAGGTTTTTTAAATGATGATGAGACTTTACTACTTGATGTACAAGCTACTAGATGATTATGGAAAGTTTCCATCATGGATACACTTGGTACTGCTCTTCATGCACTTTTATAAGAGGTTCTTATTCCACCTTCATCTGAGTTCTTCAAATAGTGCATTAAGTAACCTGACTAACATCTGTCACATCTACAACAAGAAGTCCTGTAGCACCTTATAGACTAACAGATATTTTGGAAAATAAGCTTTTGTGGGCAACGACCCGCTTCATCAGATGCATGAGTCATGAGTCTCATGCATCTGATGAAGCGGGTCTTTACCCACGAAAACTTGTTCTCCAAAATATCTATTAGTCTATAAGGTGCCGCAGGACTTCTTGCTGTTCTCAAAGTACAGACTAACACAACTACCTCTCTGGTATCTGTCACATGTGGTTCATTCTATCCCACATCCTTTTCTCAGGAAGGAATTGTGTATAAACGTCAGTGGTTTATTTTTGCTGAGTTTTTGTTTTTTAAAATGTGCATTCTTCTAAGTGTTTGTGAAACAAGACAAGAAAGACATGCTTTTTGAACCTTACATCTAGAGTAGAAGTTAATGAGATGTGTTATGATGAGGTTTGTGATAACTCTTTTTTCTGTGGGAATTTGTGGTCCTTCATACCATTTGTAGTTAATGATTAGAAAAGGATACTTAATTGTGACACCTGAGGAATATATGAGATGGTGATATCTCAGAGTTTGTGTCTTAATTAGAATGTTCTTTAAAGTGCTTTTCTGTGTTGGAAAATTATAGAAATGGTATTGTGGCAGATTCACTTTTCTTTTAATCAATAATTCCAGGTCAAATGTCATCAGAATGTTTTCCTTGTAAAGTACAAGGCCTGCAAACTCTGCCTAGGGTCTGAGAGTCAATGTAGGTTCTTTGTAGTTCACTCATTGTCAACAGTAAATATTGTGAAATAAGAATTTAATTAAACAATTCTACTGACTGTATCCAAGATAGAAGAGAATCCATCTTGCCTTCACTTTAGCTGGATTATTTAAACAGGCTGACTAAGAGTAAAACAGAACACTTGATAAGGAAAAGCAGACATGGCTGCTAATCTAGCCCAAGCAGGTCTGTTGAGTGAGACAGTAACAATTTTACATAAGGGCTACAGTTACATAAGTGAGTTTTGCCCTTAAAACTCCCATTTTGCCAACAAAACTAGTGGAACGTCTACACATAAAATGTGTTTTGTCCACAGGATGTTTACAAAAGTCGGCACTTCTGCCAACAACCTGCTGCCTCTCCCAGATGAGGAATAGTGCCTTTTGTTGACAGGTTCTGTTGACAAAAGAGCTGCATGGATGCTCTGGGGGCCTTCTCTCAATAGACAGGGTGTGCAAAACAGTGGGCAGCCCTGTCTGCTGTGCTTCTGGGTGCCCGTTTTGTCAAGAGAGTGGCCAGGTAGTCTGGCCACTCTGTCGACAGAGCAGAGCACTCCTCCAATTTGCTTTTGTGTGTGGCTGCATTATATTGACGGAAGTTTTGTTGGGAAATCTGTTCTGACAGTGACTTCTGTCGACAGATCGCTGTAGTGTAACCATAGCCAATATGTTCTCAGAAGGGAAGTTTTGAGAAGTTTGTATCTAGGCCTTTGGCTCAGGCTTGTCTGTAGGAAAAATATAAAGAGATATTAATGAAAGAATATGTGTTTTTGCCATAATACTGCAGCCACAAATTAGGGGAGAGAAGGGAGAAAAAAGGAAGTTTCTTTTGCTACTTCAGTTACTTTTAAATTGCAGTTTGGTGGAAAATCCAACCTGTGTGTAGATTTTTCTGTGCTGGGAGAAAACTAGCAGACACACATCTGGGAGTATTCTGTATGATGCTGTGAAAATGACATTGGCATTTTGGGAAAATCCATTGGATACTGATTTCTGAAATGAAAAGCATTGTCTGCCTTGATCAAAATTGCTACCATGTATTTAATTTTCCCTCCATCTTTCCTGCATGTACACAGCCAACATTACAAGACAGCTGGGCATATTATTACTAAACAATGATAAATCTTGTTTGTTAGAATATAGAATGACTGATGTTCCTCAAGGTACAAACTTGACAACTTGTCATCCAAATGAGGCTACTTCTACAGGTGTTGGCAGTTTCTGACCCTGATCATAACTGGTAAGCATACTGTCCCTTCCAGTTAGAAAATGAGTCTTTTTGGAGACTGGGAAATAAATGACCAGAATGTTAAGCAAGGCTTCAGTAATGTTATAGCTCCACTTATACACATAAACACACACATGCACACAAAACACGCCCAATCTAACATCATTGACCCACCCCCGCATACATGCCCAAAGACAGAAGAAAGAAAAACTAAATGCAGATGTGTCTCTGTCCCAGTAGCAGGGATAATAACCCTTATTCCTTGGCCTTTCACTGTGTGCAGCCTTTAGAAACTGGATCTCTACTTTCTGAGGAAGGCTTGGATACTACACAAACAGGATTTTTCTGACAGTGCACTAACTTTGGCACAGACCGCTCACACGCTAAGGAAACCCAACTGATATGATAATTAATAGAGAGTCAGTAGTAACTAGAGTTTCCAGGTGGAGCATTGAGTACAAGCAGTTACTAGAGCCAGAGTGAGGTTCAATAGACCACACAACTGCTGTGGAATCATAAGGCCTTTGTACAAATGGCTCTTGGCTTCTAACGTGTTCCCAAAATAAACCCTGGCTCCCAACAGAGCCACTAGGAGAAAACTTCACAAGCTGAAACTCTCCTAGATTCCATTCCTATACAGGATATCTTATCCTGCTTCATGTAAGTGGAGGCTTTGTAAGTAGTTTACTCCTTCCATTAAACCAAAACATCTCACTTTCTGTCATAATGAAAGTTTAAAACAAAACCATGACTCTTCATGACTCTAGCTGTCTTGCGTTCTCTCTCTCTCTCGAAGATTAGAGCTTTAATCCAGGAAAAAAGAGACAAGGTTTCTCCCACCCACTGCTGGAAGACCTAGGCCTGGGCCTTGAGAAAAAGAGAGGAGTGCCTGGTCCCATTCTCTAAGCCCTTCTCTACCTCCTGGTCCAAGGTCTGTCCTTCACTTGCTCAAAATCAAGCAAAAACCCAAACCTCCCCTTTTTAGGAGTCCATTTTCTGTCCAGTTGCTTTGCTACATGGCTGCTTCTCAAAAGCAGTTTCGACCCATGATCTGTTCCCTCATAAGTTCACTCTACTTGGATAAGAAAGAAGAACCACTTCTCTTTTCAATATTAAAGGTGTCAGTAGGACCTTGTAACTGTCTAACTTTCAACAAGGTTAAACTAAAATTTGGGATCTAGTAGAGACTTCAGCCCAGTGACATCCTTAGGCTGTATGGGGCCCTATACAGTACTGGTAAACTGGTGCTGTATGCCCGACGGCAGCTCAGGGAAGAGGGAGGATCTTGTTTTTGAGATGTGATGTATAGTCTTGAGCAACACACTAATGAAATATTTTAAAGTACATTTTAAGAACTAAGCCTACATCCATACTGCAGTTTTTGCAACAAAAGTAACATCAACACACAGAAGTCACCAAAAAAAAGAAAAATTTACCAAAATGTCTACAAATTGGCTCCATCTGTCAACAGACTAAGGCTACATTTTTAGCTCCCTCGTTGAGAGAGAGGTAGCTGAGGTAGTCTGTGTCTTCAAAAACAACAAAATGAAGCAGGTTTTTGCCCACTCAGGCTTATGCTCCAAAATATCTGTTAGTCTTTAAGGTGCCACAGGACTTCTTGTTCTCATTGACAGAGTGAGCTAGTGTCAGAGTGTCACTTTTGGGCTAGGGAAACCATCACAGAGTGGTGGGATTGCAGTGCCATGCAGCTATGGGATGAAGACAAGTGGCTACAGAACTTTGGGTGCATAAAACAAACTTCCTGCATCTTTGTGCTGAGCTGTCCCCTGAACTGCTGTGAGAGGACATCAGAATGAGAACTACTGTCTTGGTAGAGAAGCATGTGGCGATGGCAGTGTGGAAGTTGGCGACTCCTGGTTGTTGACAGTGTGTTACAAATAAGTCTGGAGAGGGGAAATTCAGCACTGGGGCTGCATGACTAAAAGGGTGAAAGGCAATAAATTGCATTCTGCTGCACAGGACTGAGACTCTTGGAAATGTGCATGACGAAGCAGCTCGCTTTGCAGAGCTGGGCTTTTCTAATAGTGTGCAGGGACAGTAGAGGGCACACACGTTCCAATTTTAGCTCCACACCACCTTGTGACAGAGTACATCAATAGGAAGGGATATTTCTCAATGATGGTGCAGGTGCTATGGCTCGTCCTGTGCATTTCACAGACATAAATGCTGGGTGGTCTGGAAAGGTAGGTGATGCACACATCTTCAGGAACACTGACCTATACAGAAAATTGCAGGTGGGAACTTTATTCCCAGGCCACAGGGAGGAGTGCAGAAATACCCATAGTGATCCAGGGAGACCCAGCTTCTCTCTTACAGCCATGGCTCATGAAACCTTCCATAGCTCACCAGAGCTGTGTCTACACGTGCACGCTACTTCGAAGTAGCGGCACTAACTTCGAAATAGCGCCTGTCGCGGCTACACGCGTCGGGCGCTATTTCGCAGTTAACTTCGACGTTAGGCGGCGAGACGTCGAAGTCGCTAACCTCATGAGGGGATCGGAATAGCGCCCTACTTCGACGTTCAACGTCGAAGTAGGGACCGTGTAGACGATCCGCGTCCCGCAACGTCGAAATTGCCGGGTCCTCCATGGCGGCCATCAGCTGGGGGGTTGAGAGATGCTCTCTCTCCAGCCCCTGCGGGGCTCTATGGTCACCGTGGGCAGCAGCCCTTAGCCCAGGGCTTCTGGCTGCTGCTGCGGCAGCTGAGGATCCATGCTGCAGGCACAGGGTCTGCAACCAGTTGTCAGCTCTGTGTATCTTGTGTTGTTTAGTGCAACTGTGTCTGGGAGGGGCCCTTTAAGGGAGCGGCTTGCTGTTGAGTCCGCCCTGTGACCCTGTCTGCAGCTGTGCCTGGCACCCTTATTTCGATGTGTGCTACTTTGGCGTGTAGACGTACCCTCGCAGTGCCTATTTCGATGTGGTGCCGCGCAACGTCGAAGTTGAACATCGACGTTGCCAGCCCTGGGGGACGTGTAGACGTTATTCATCGAAATAGCCTATTTCGATGTTGGCTTCACGTGTAGACGTAGCCCAGGACTGCAGTAAGAAGCATTTTAACTACCTTCTGAGTTGATTCTGCAGGCTAGTGGATTGAAAGGGGCATGGAGATGTCTCTGGGGCAGGCTAGATCTCATGAAAGATCTTGTCTCCATAGTTCGAGCTGTTTGTTGTACTTAGCATAATCTCTGTGACTATAAGAGTGAAATGTTTGCTTGGGATGGAGTGCTGAGGCATATCACTTGGCTGGGGATAGGGAGAACTTCTGTCTCTTTTTTCCTGGACAGTCCCTTATTTAAGCTGTCTCACAGTTGTCCCAACTTTTTTAAGAAAATGGGCAAATTGTCTCATATTTTGTGGGGCTCCTGTTGCCTGGGACCTTATGTTTTGGGGTGGCAGCCTCTCCTGCCAGGGAGCTCCTCGGTTGGCTGCCCTGTTCCCTGGAGTTCTGCACCTAGTAGCAGCAGCTCCTGCTGAAGAGAAGCTCCTCTGTGGGGCAGCTCCCCATTCCCTGGCACCCCATGGTGTCAGACCCCATTGCCAGTGAACTCCACACTGGGGTAGCTGCCTCATTCCCTGGTGCCTTATGCTTAAGGGAGGCAACTCCTACTGCCAGGGAGGCCCTCCACAGGTTGGCTGCCTCATTCCCCAGGCTCCCATGCCTCAGGGAGGCAGGTCCTGCTTCACTCCCTGGTTCCCCCTGCTGGTAGGCTTTAGAACACCCCCACAAGGGGGTTCTGTACTACCTGTCCTCCATTCCCCTTCATCCCTGGTGCCTCACCCTGGAGCAGGACCCCCCATTGTCAAGGACCCCTGACATGGGACAGTAGCCCTACCCCCAACCCTGGAGGCCGGTGTCCCATATTTGCCATAGGGCAATGTGCTATGGCTATGTCCGTAGGGTAATGTGCATAGGCTAGGGCAACCCTAGCCATAGAGTTGAGGTGGGCAGATACTAGCATAGTCAGAAGCACACAAAGGCTGTGAGGAGTCACTTTGACAATGTGGACCACTACAATCTCTCTCTTTTGGATTCACATCCATGATGCGTTCCCTTCAACATCCAGTGTAACAGCTTTCCATAAAAGAAAGCACTTTAACAGCCTGTTCCTAGCACCTGAGTGATTGCTATGGGTTGTGGAACTGAAACTAAAGTAATTGCACCATTAAAAAGTTTGTCTTTATTGATCAAGACAAATCACATTGAAATAAACCTGAGGATCCATGTTTGCTGGTAAGGGGGAGTTAGAGTAAACCCTCACAATGGTGACTATGTTCAGCTTTCATAGACAAAGTTTGTGAGAGGGAGTGAGTGCAGTGAAAACTGAGGTTTCCCAGGTAGTGAAAAGGAGTGTATGGGCATGGGGAAGGAGGGGTTTCTGGATAAAGAATTGTATATGTGCTGCGAGGGAGGATGAGGCTGGGTCTGCTCTTTTTACTACTTGATTAAACAGCTCAGCATCTCTCCTTGCTCCTCTATGACCTTGATCATGTGCTCAGTAGGGTGTTTTCTATCCTGCCTTTCATCCATCACTCCTCCTCTTTTTGGGGTTCAGTTGAGGAGTGCTTTATAACCTCCCTCATGAGATCCTCCATGTTGCGTTTGGAGCCCCTCCTTATTTGACACAATTTGTCAGCAGAAGTTTTCTGAATTCTCAAGGTTTCATCTGTAATATAGAATCAAAAGAGGAATTGTTGAACTGCATAAAATTGAAATCCTTGACTTATAATCATCTTTTCCAACATATTCATCCACTTTTCCCCTCTGCTCCTTGCAAGATATACATCTCTGCAGCTGCTGAAAATATGGAGACTGTGGGGAGGTGGGGACTGGGGGAATGAAATGTGTGCATCGGGACACAAGAATATACAGTCATGGCCTGTGCATTGGGTATGCATAGAAATCCTTCTAAGTACGCCGCACTTTTCCAAAGGTAGTTGTCGCTCTTGTTAATATCACTGTGGAAGGTAAGTAGAGAAACCAGGGCTCGACTTGTGGATGCTAGTGGCTGGTGCCTTGCTCCTTATGCCGCTCAATTATGTACAGTTTTGGTCCCTGCACGACTGATTTGAGAACGGAATGGGAGTGTCTTTGAGGAAGCAAATATGGCTGCACTGCCTTGGAACCTGGGAAAGAAAAAATCAGTAAATGCCTGAGGCAATTTTCAGAGCCAGCTCTCTGTAGGATTCCCTTGACATCTTGGTGTGTATCAACACCTTACTTGGACAGAATGTCTACCCATACCTTGCCATGTGCAACTCACAGAAACACTCCCATCTTTCTCTGCCCTCCCCACACCTCTGTGGTCCACAAGCCAGGGTCTCTTACCCTTTGTCTCATCACCTGCTTCCAGTTCTCCGTCAAGCAGCTTCTGAAACTAGCAATTCATCTTGGGATCTGATAACAGTTCCTGGCTGCCTGTCCCACCAGATGGCCCCACTGTGAGTCCCACATCCTTGTCCAGCTTCATGTTACCCATTTATCTCACAGAACTGGAAGGGACCTTGAGAAGTCATGAAGTCCAGGCCCTTGCCATCACAGTAAGACCTATCACCAACCCTGACAGATTTTTTTTTAATCTGTTTGCCTCAGATCCCAAAATGGCCCCTCAAGGATTGAGCTCACAACCCTAGGTTTAGCAGGCCAATGTTCAAACCACCGAGCTGTCCCTCCTCCGTCTCAAATCCAAGCTGAAACTCCTTTTCCCACACACTGATAAGCTCCAAAAGCTTCACTGTGGTCCAAGCTGAAGAGCATTTGGAGTGATAGCCAACCTTCAGTTTTGAAGTTGCCATGATACCTACCACTCCATGCTGAGCAACCAGCAGGACATGGACTCCCAAACTACTGTACTAGGCAATGCAGTACAGGAAGGAGATGGGCAGTCCTTGGTAGGGAAAGAACAGGTTAAGAGCTGTTTAGAAAAGCCAGACATACACAAATACATGGGTCTGGATTTAATGCATACAAGGGTATTGAAGGAGTTGGCAAAGTCATTGCAGAGCCTTTGACCATGATCTTTGAAAATTCTTGAAGATTGTGAAAGATCCCAGATTGTTGGAAAAAGGCAAATATAGTGCCCATCTTCAAAAAAGTAAAGATAGACAATCCAGGGAGCTATAAAGTTGTTATTACCTCAGTTTCTGGAAAAATCATAGAGGGGATCCTCAATGAATCCATTTTGAAGCACTTGGAAAAGAGGAAAGTGATCAGGAGTAGTCAACATAGATTCATCAAGGGCAAGTCCTGCTTGACCAGCCTGATTAGCTTCTATCGGCTACGTCTACACTAGCCAAAAACTTGGAAATGGCCATGCAAATGGCCATTTCAAAGTTTACTAATGAAGCACTGAAATACATATTCAGCATCTCATTAGCATGCCGGCGGCCGCGGCACTTGGAAATTGACGCTGCTCGCCGCCGCACAGCTCATCCAGACGGGGCTCCTTTTCGAAAGGACCCCGCCTACTTTGAAGTCCCCTTATTCCTATGAACAGATAGGAATAAGGAGACTTTGAAGTAACCAGGGTCCTTTCGAAAAGGAGCCTTGTCTGGACGAGCCACGCGGTGGTGAGCCGCGTCAATTTCGAAGTGCCACGGCCGCCCACATGCTAATGAGGTGCTGAATATGTATTTCAGCGCTTCATTAGTAAACTTCAAAATGGCCATTTGCATGGCCATTTTGAAGTTTTTGGCTAGTGTAGACATGGCCATGGTGAGGTAATTAGCTTTGTGAATGTGAGGAAGTCAATGGATATAAGAAACCTTAACTTTAGCAAAGCTTTTGATACAGTTTCCCACAATACTCTTGCCGACAAATTAAGGATGGATGCATAGGATAAATGGACTGTGAGGTGGATAGAAAGCTGTTTAGATGGTGGGGCCCAGTGGGTAGTGATGAACGGCTCAATGCTTGGTTGGCAGTTGGTTTCAAGGGGAGTGCCACAAGGATTGGTTCTAGGGCCAGTATTGTTCAACATCTTTATTAAAGACCTGGATATGGGAATGGATTGCACATTCAGCAAATTTGCAGATCACACTCATCTGGGGAAGAGGAACATATGTTGCTGGATAGAGATAGGGTCCAGAGTGACCTAAACAAATTGAAGGATTGGGCCAAAAGAAATCTGATGATGTTCAACAAGGATAAGCGCAGAATCCTGCACTTGGGACAGAAGAAACCCAAGCATTGTTAGAAGCATGGAATCAACCGGCTAAATATCAGTGCAGCAGAAAAGAACCTGGAGAATACACTGGATGACAGGATGGGTGTGTTTCAACAGTGAGCCCCTGTAGCCAAGAAGGCTCATGGTATATTGGGATGTATTAGGAGAAGCATTGCCAGCAGATCTATAGCAGTTATTAATCCCATTTATTTGGCACTGCTGAGGCCACATCTGGGGAACTGTGTCCAGTTATGGCCCCCCAGTATAAAAAGGATATAAATGCACTGGAGAGGGTCCAATGGAGAGCAACCAAAATGCTTAGGGGGACGGAGCACATGACCTATGAGAAGAGGTTGTGTGATTTGGTCTTATTTAGTTTGCAGAAGAGAAGAGTAAATGGTAATTTCATAGCAGCCTTCAACTTCCTGAAGGAGGGGTCTCTAAAGAGGATGGAGAGCGGCTGTTTTCAGTAGTGACAGACAGACAGCAGAACAAGGAGCAATAGTCTCAAGTTACAGTGTGGGAGGTCTTAGTTGGATATTTGGAAAAACTATTTCAGTAGGAGGGTGGTGAAGCACTGGAATGGGTTACCTACAGATGTGGTGGAATCTCCATTACTAGAGGTTTATCAGTCCTCTCTTGACAAAGTCCTGGCTGGGATGGTTTAGCTAGGATTGATCCTGCTTTGGGTAGGGGGCTGGACTCAATATCCTTCCGAGGTGTCTTTCAGCCCTAGGATGGTATGATTCTATGAACTCCCTCCCCATGCCTGGTTTAGCTCTCTCACAACACATCTTGCTGCCCAATAAGATCTGGACAGGAACCCGTTTGTAGCCCTATTCTTTCAAACAGCCAGAAGAAGACAAAAATACCCTTTCTTTAAGTGTTAATTTCCTGCTTGTGTAGGACTCAAACAACATCCTCCCACATTAGAGAGACAAGGTGAGTTAATTAATGTGTTTTATGGGATCATCTTCTGTTCATGAAAGAAACAACCTTATCAAAGCTCTTCTCCAACTTCTCACTCACCAAGAAGACCAACAGGGCTACAGCAAAACTACAAATCTGCCATAACGCTACAGATCATTACCCACCTAAATTTAAACTGATATATTTTAAGACTCATTCTATTAATAACTGCATCCACACTATATTGTTTTCTAAATATATATAATTATAGTGGTATAAAAACATCATATTGCAGAGCACACTCCATGTGTGACCTATGAACTTTGCCAGAGACTAAGACTTTTTCATATAAGGGGAACAAGAGTGAATTCATCGTGCAGCAAGCTTTCCTTATCTCTGTGTCTTGTAAATGCAAATTCATTCCATTTGCAGCACTATTTAGAATACATATAAAAAAAACTAGAGATAGTGATCTAACAGATACTAGAGGGATATGTGCGACAATTAGGAGAAAAAATGGGCTTTTTGGATAGAACATGTCTCAAGCTCATTTGTTGCAGTCATCATATGTGACTTGGATTATAAAAAATATTAAAAAATAATGAGCAACTCTCCTTTCCATGATTTTATATATAACAGCATTCACCAATGAAGTCAACTGTTTTTTAAATTAATTGATAGTCTATGTCTCTGTGTCCTGTCAAAGTAGCATACACATATGCTTCAAAAAAGACACTTCAATTAAAAAGGCAATTTATGTTGTAGAAAAGGGTATAGTAAGAGTGGCAAATATAGAAAATGAAGTCATGGACGGGGGTGGGAAGAGGGGAGATCGTTTAAGAAACATTTCAATAGCCAGCAATCAGCTTGTATCTCTGTCTGCTTTCTGACATTTCACATTAAGGGAAACAATATTTCTCATCCATATGGTTAAGTTAATTTCTCCTACTCTAAAACTGAAGAAGTCTAAGATCTGAAACCAGCTAGGTAATTTTGCACACTAGGGAATACATGTTTTTACCAACATAAGCAAGGAAAAAGTTAATCTCAAATTGAAATCTGAAGAGCGGGGAAGATAGTCTCCCATTAAGAACAGTGGTGTTCGGGTACCTGAATTCCCTTACAAAAGCAGCTTCTCTGCCGTGGGTGTTAACATCTCCACATTAGACTCTGACAATGAGCCATATCCCCCTGTCTGATCTGACTTGTTTTTTTTCTCTTTTGAGACATATTACTGACAATGGGCCATTTCCACATTGACCGAATAGACCTTGTCAGCTCTGGCTCTCCCTTTTACTGGGATCCCACTCTTTAAATACCCCTCTGGAATGCCCCCCCCCCCGATTCATGCATCTGATGAAGCGGGTATTTGCACACGAAAGCTTATGCTCCAAAATATCTGTTAGTCTATAAGGTGTCACAGGACTTCTTGTTGTTCTCAAAGATACAGACTAACACGGCTACCTCTCTGATACACAGAACCAGTCACTAAGTTAAGTTGTAAAACTGAAAAAAAACAGAGTCCTGCTGTCAGAACTTGGGAGGCAAATGAAGAGGAAGTTATTTTCAGGTGATTATGTAAATATTAATTTGCATGGTGAGAGTTGGTTGTATTCAGTATGGAGAGCTAACATAGTAAACTAAAAGAGGGTGCAAGGAGTTGTTTTGTGTCTGTTCCACTTAGGAGGCCAACTATAGAGTTCCTAATCATCTGTAGTTGATGTATGGTGTATCTTTGTGTTAAGTCTTTAGTCATCAGATATTCCACTGGTTGGAAATGTTTTTACCAATTCCTGAGATATTCCCTGTCATTATGATTCAGTTAAAAAACAGTGGCTATGTCTACACTAGCCCAAAACTTCGAAATAGCCATGCAAATGGCCATTTCAAAGATTACTAATGAAGCACTAAAATACATATTCAACTTCAAATCCCTTTATTCTGATCAGCAGATAGGAATAAGGGGATTTCAAAGTTCCCGGGGTCCTGTTGAAAAGGACCTCCATCTGGACAAGCCACATGGCAGCAAGCCACAGCAATTTTGAAGTGCTGCGGCTGCCCATATGCTAATGAGGCGCTGAATATGTATTTCAGCACTTCATTAGTAATAGCCATTTCAAAGTTTTGGGTTAGAGTAGACACGGCCTCTGTTTTCTAAACTTGCTGTAACTATTTAAGTGGGAACCCAGTAGATCTCTATACAGTGTTCACCACCATGGCATCTGAATGACTCAGAGTCCACATCAAAGTAATATGAGAGGGGTACTGAGGCCAGAGCTTCCATTGTGAGGGGCAAGCATAATTCAACTGGGAGCAGAAGATAAAACTTCTAGCTTCCACCAGCTATTGGGGATAGTGGAAAGTTGAATGCAGCTCTCAGCCTGTGCACCTCCCTGACAGTCAAAGGATTAATGCCCTAAAAACCCACACATCTGTTTTGTTCAAGTTTGATTTTGCCATTATTCAGCTAGATGTTTATTTCTTATTTGAGACACTCCACAAAGCCTTTACTTGTTCTCAAACTATTTGCCAAACTTAATTCTTCACAAGCATTCATTTTTACACAGTATGGCAACTCAGTGAGACTCCAGATTCAACAAAACCCTTACGCACACCTTCAAGCCCTCTTGAAGTTAGTGAGATTTAGACCCATGTATAATTGTTTGACTGTATGAAAGTCCTCAGCGTCTTGACATTAGAAGCCTAATCCTTAGTAGCATGAGACTCCTAACTGGCTAGTCTTGCACTGAAGTTCATTTGACTTCTGAACTCCAAATGGAACGTGGGGTTAGCACCTACGATTTTCAGGCTCAAAACCAAGTGGACTCTATGCAACCCTTCATCCTGCACTAAGTATTTCATTCTAGATGGGTCTTTCAAGACTTTAAAATCCAGAATCTTCTATTCTATATGGATGTTAAGGAACTCATGATATTTTTTTTTGAAAGTGTGAGCATTAATTGCAGTATCGCCGGGGGGCGAGTGGTGGGGCAATATGTAGCGGGGACATATTCCTTTTCGCACTGTTATTCAAAATGCTGCTTCATTGCCAGCATCCATACCAGAGGAGGCTGCAATTCAGTTATGTAATATGTATAACATATGTGCTTTATCCTTCAAAATGAGGTGTATATCTATGTGTAAAACATCTTTCAGACATCCAGTGTAACTTGATAATACATCAACTTACATGTTATCTTCCTCTTGCCAACATTATGTATATGTAACCCCAAGAGGCATTGAGACATGGGAGAGTGAAATCTCTGCTCTGTAGAGAGGCCATTGGCTTTTAGCTCATGTGGTAGAGCACATGGCTTTAGCCCCTAAGGTCACAGGTTCATCCCCTCCTGCTAATGACCCAGGTGCGTTGCCCATACATGTAAGCTGTGGCCACACTGGGGAGTGACGTAGCAAGGGATTATTCCTATCTGTCACTTCAAAATAAGCCGTTTCGAAATAAGTGCTGTGAAAGCCACTACACACAAAACACAGATCGATGTTGCGATCCACAATATCAGAAAGATGCCCTGTCATTTCAAAATTGAAGAGCTGCACAGCCACAGCTTCATTTTGAAACAACGGGGCAGGAGACAGCGAGGGCAGGGTTGAATGGCCGACGAGCCCTTCCTGGAGCATGGGCCAGAAGACCCTTTAAAGGGTCCCTCCCAAACACATCCCTTGTGCATATGCTGAGGACCTTGGCTGCTTGCAGCACGCGACCTCCAGCACAGCACTCACCAGAGCCTTGGTTAGTCTCCACACCACTGCCTGCCATAGAACCGCAGCGCTTCACTGATGGGGACACCTTGGACATCATGGCCATCCTGACAGCATGCCATATGAGGCTACATGCTGCCCAACATGTGGCCAGCCTTCTGCAGGCCCCCCCATGTTGCATCCAGAGCACCCCGTTCCAGCCCCGCTGTTGCCTCTGGCAGTACCCCACCAGCATGGAATGGTGGGACGACATCATCCTCGGAGAGTGGGACAACAACCAGTGGCTCCGCAACTTCCAGATGACTTGGGCCACGTTCATGGAGCTGTGCCATTGGCTGTCACCAGCACTTGCCCACCAGGGCACCCACATGCAACCTGCTCTCCCCCTGGAGAAACGAGTAGCCATCGCCTTGTAGAAGCTGACCATCCCAGACAGCAACTGCTCAGTTGGCCACCAATTCGGAGAGGGGAAGGCCACTGTCCGGGTCATCCTCCTTGGACTAAGGCACCTAGGGACACACACCCATGGTGGGGTCCTGGCAAGGGAGGTCCCAGGGAGCAGGGCTCCGGGGAGGGGGTCCCCCATATGCTACCACACACTCATGGGCACCTGTGCCCTCTACCTCTACAGGTGGTTGCCACCATCAACAGGATCCTCCTGCACCGCCTGATCCCCTTTGGAGACATAGACCATGCCATGGCCGACCTCCAACAGCTGGAATTCCCCAACGCCATCAGTGTATTGGACAGCACCCACATCGCCATCTGCGCCCCACCACACAGCTGGGGACAGTACATCAACCGAAAGGGATACCACTCCATCGTCCTCCAGGCCCTCGTGGATGCCCAAGGATGTAAAATGGACATTATTGTGGGCTGGCCGGGAAGGGAGAGGGCACCTACATCCCCCCATGGGACCTGCCAGTGGGGGACGTGACTATGCCCCCGTGCATCGTTCGACAATGCTGCCTACCCACTCCAGGCCTGGCTAATGCGCCCCTACAGGGGACACACCACTGAGATCCAGAACATCTTTAGTGCCTGCTTCAACCAGGCCAGGAACACCATGCAGCAGGCATTAGGCCATCTGAAGGCACGTTTCAGGTGCCTCCTGATGCTCCTGGAGCTAGGCCTGCCCAGCATGCCCACAGTCATGGGTGCCTGCTGTGCACTCCACAGCCTCGTGGAGAGTAAACAGAAGCTCTTTGTAGCACATTGGGCAGCCAAGGCCATGCCACACTATGAGAAGCCAGGTGCGGTCCTGTGTCACCAGGTGCAGCGGGATGGGGTGCATGTGTGGGAGGCCCTCCAGGAGGCCTTTGCCCAGGGGCCCCCATGACCTGGCCTGGCTCAGTCCATGCAACCTCCACCATCTCCCCATTGTAACCCCTGCCCCACCAGCACCCCCTCACCATCCCCACTCAAGGCAGGCATATATCACCGTTAAATAAATTCAACTGCTATTTTTTGAAAACAAAGAACATGTGACTATTTACATGAGGGGGGTGTAAACTATTTACATGGGGAGTCAGGGGGCCTCAATCCTCCGTCAGAGTGGCTGGTCGGGAGCCACGATGGCCCCTGAAGCCACGACCGCCTCGGGTCCGGGGACCACGGCAGAGCCAGGATGGGGCAGGTGGAATGGGGATATAGGGCTGAACTGGGGTATCTAGGGGCTTGCACTCATGGGGAGGATGGGGGGGAGCCACAAATGGGCAGGCCTTGCCCGGCCACAGCCAGTGCGCCAGCTCCTGCCTCTCAGCCAGGGTCATGTCAGCTGGGATCAGAGCTACAAGTGTGGGCGGGGGTGAAGGGGGGGCTGGGGAGGATGGGGAGCTGAGGAAAATGGGGTGGCAGGGAGGAGGGGGAGATGAGGAACAGGGGGTGGGGGGGCATCGAGGGTCCTGCTGGGGCTCCTCACCCTGCACCTCCAACTCTGCCATGTCCAGGGTCTCTTCGGGTGGTGCAGCCTCCCTGGGTGCCAGTAGCTGGAGGAGCTCCCTCAAGTAGGGGCAGATGGCTGGTGCTGCTCCTGACTTCCAGGCTGAGTCCCTTGCCTGGGCATAGCCCTGCCGCAACTCCTTCACTTTGAAGTGGACCTGGTCAGGGGTCCAGAGGGGGTGGCCTCTTGCGGCGAGGTTGCCTGCGAGGTGTGCAAAGGCTTCTGCATTTCTCTTCCGCCCCTCCATCCTGAGCAGGACGTCCTCGTCCCCCCAGACAGCCAGCAAGTCCCAGACTTCGGCTTCTAGCCAGAGACACCCCCTCCTCTTTGGGGGCTGCCCTCAGCCCTGGGAGCCCTGCCTCCCAGACCCCTTGGCTCCATGGGGATCCTGGGGTTTTGGCTGCTAGCCATCTGTCCGGCCACGGAGGGTTGTCGCTTGCTGGCGGTGCCAGGGAGTGTCGTCTGGCCACCTCATCTGCCAGCACACTCTCAGCTTCCTGCATGGGGTTTCTGTGTCCCTGCACCTTTCAGGCACCTGTAGCTGACAGCTCTGGCTGCTGGTGGGAGGGGCCAGCTCTGTGGAGGGCTTTTCATTTCGAAATGGCAGCCAGGGAGCGGCTACACACATTTCATTTTGAAATTAACATGGAAAGGAGGCATTATTCCCAATGCGGGAGTGGAATAACGATTTCAAAATGAACACCTTTTAATTTCAATATTAATTTTAAAATGAGCTATTTCTGTGTAGTCGCTCTCCTGCTCATTTCGAAATTGCCCCTCATTTCAAAATAGTTTTCGAAATGAGTGGCTAGTGTGGCCACAGCTGTAGTCTTTCAAAGGATTTTCCCTTTCAATTTACTAACAGATGATAAATTAAAGGAATTTTCTAAACATGGTTATAGAGAACTACATTTTTTAGCAGTAAGGGGATTATGCTTCTAGGTTTGATTGTGATATCCCCTGGTTTGGGTGATTGGTTGGTGTGATAATATTTCTGTGCTGCCCTTTTTTAAAAATTGAAATTGCTACAAAAATAGACATGCAGACAGCTTGGCTACTTCTGTGGTAGCACAAGTCCCTGATTGTAACAGTCTTCAGTGTATTCTGCTGCAGTTCTGCTCAAAACCAGGTATTGTTCCTTTATTTTGATCATTTATTGGGAAAGAAAAATGAGTCTCTGTCAAATATTTCCAGTGAAAGAAATTTGAAAGTAGATTTTCCAGTTACAAAATCTGCTGAACTTATTGGGCCACTTTGTGAAGCAAGCCTGATAGTTCCCTTTTGACAGCTATTTGGATGGAACATGAGTTGTTAAGTTTAATTTATCAAAAGCTATTATTCTTACAGTTTCCTTACAAATAATAAACCCAGTGTATTTTTGCCTTCTAGATGAAATGAATGATCATCAAAACACCCTCTCTTACATCCTGATCAATCCTTCTCCAGACACAAGACTAGAACTGAATGATGTCGTGTAAGTTGATAGCATTAATCATGAAAGCCACAAAGTGTCATTTTCTCTTTCATGCGGAAATTCATTTCTTTTAGCTTTTGCACTTTATTGCTTCTATTATTTTCCTCTCAGGAGGCATAATTTCAGCGCAGATCCAACAATATTATAAACGAACTCATTCATTAATTTACACCAGATTATTTAATTTTTTCTTCTTTAAACAAGCCCCCCTTCCCTCTAAACTGGAGTGCCAGATAAAATGAAATTAAGAAAAATCACGGCTCTGGGATACCTTCATAATGTATTACATTCTCACTCTTGTTTCTTGCTCATTATTCGTTAAGCACCAAACATCAATAAAAAGTATTGTAAAGTCAGTCTTTCAAAGGAATACCAGTCAGTGGTTTTAAAGATAATTTTCGTCAAGGATATGAAGTCTTCACCCAAAGCACACTGAAGTTAATGGACACAGCAATCCCTGTCATAGAATGTCACTTGATGGGCTGAAATACCCCTGATCCTCCCTGTCTGTGCTAAGGGATTTCCCAAACCCCTGTCACAAGACCTATATTTAAATAAAATTGGGATTTTGGTTAGACAAGTCCACTCCTCTCTTCATTTTCACAAAGTGACTCTGTTGAAAGAGAACCAAACAAATTCCACATAATCTTTTAGTTAAGAATTGTAATAATGAAAGTGGGTGTTTGCCTCAAACTTGGGCCAATGTTCTGCCAGTCCGGCTATGTAGTTGTTATTGCCTGCTTCTGTGCTTGATCCTTTTGGCCAGAACCAATTAACACAAATTTTGTAATGCTAAGAAACATGTATAAGCTTTTATCGTGGATAGAACACTTGAGAATTTAACCTTAAGATGTTGATGTTTGATTTAACTGGAGGCCAAGCATTCCAGACCCACTGTGTGCTTCACATCAATGGGACTACACATTTAAACATGTTTCCTGGTGGACCAGAGTCAGAGTGCTCTACAATCTCTGCTGGTGACTGTTGCATATGTATAGGTCCATAAGTCACTATACATGTAGCTATAAGCATCTGAAGAGATTCAGTAAAAATGTAATAACTTTTATTGTCACAACTAGTATTTGCTAGCACCACAAGAAAACTGTCCTTTTGAGCAGGAGGCATTTTATTTTCACCATTATGCTGTTTTTTTTAAATAAAATATAATATATCTGTCACTTGCTAAACAGACACAACAGCACACACATTTGAGATATGGAAAATGACATTATACCTGAAGCTGACCCCCTAAAGTTCAGATGGTCTAAAGAGGCCAGGACTGCTACTTTGCAATGAAGCCATTCACCCTCAAAAAATTAAGACAAAATGCAACAACATACCTAGTCAAACAAAGACCACTGTAAACAGGGAAAAATCGGAGTCTAAGACAAGAAGTACAGCATGAGTGGAGGTGTTGGGAGGGGGGGTGAATTCTCCTACAGGGGAGACAAGTGCCAACCCTCAGCAGCCTGAGACTCGCTCCTTCCATCTCAGGATCTGCTGCTTCTGGAATCAACCTCCCCAGCATGGAGCAAAGCCCCCAGATTACAGCCACTGGACATCCCCAGGCCCCTTAGTCTCCCATATGTCCTACTGGGTGGCATGGTATCACCCTTCCCAAATAACCTAGCAGCCAGAGGTGTGGGTAGCTGCATCCCAATCCAATCATTCATTGCTAGATGGAGGTCCAGGCAGCCATGCTGGGGTCCTAGCGCTACCTAGGAGCAGGACAGCCAGGCAACTGTGCTGCGGTCTCAGCCCTCCCCAGTTTTGGGAAGGCAGTGCCTTCCCTGCCTATATTATGCACTGCCCACAGACTTCAGTTACCAGCTGTCTCCTCTAACACTGTCCATTTGAAAGATAACACTTGAATCTTTGAGTGACAGCTTGCCTGGAAACTGAGTCTGCTGGCTATAGAAACAAACACCACAAATCTTACAGCTTCCACTCTGAGAATAATGTGCACTTTTTGATCCTGGCTTGGCTAACACATAGCAAAGTGTAGCTATAATATTATAAAAATATAATCCCCCATGCAGTATCCCCTGAGGAAAAGGAAAACAGACAACATCATATGCCACATACTTAATGTACTTCTGGTGCCCAGATACACCTTTCAGCAGAGTGACAGATGAATCTGAATATTATAAACTGCAGTCTAAATGAAACTCAATGGGAGATGACAGGAACTCTGCCCTTTTGAAGGATCAGGTACCTAACTATTAAAGAACCTAATTTTGACCAGAAATTGTTTAAAATAAGTTACCTACAGTGGCAGGCACACCAGGTTACAAGTACCTTATGGACAAAGGTAAGCTAAAATCATTGATTTTGTTGTGCAAGTGCCTGCAAGAGTTACAGATCAGGTCTAAGAGTTAATTTTATTTTACAATCACAGATCTACATATGAAAGTTTTCATATGCTGTTATAAATCCCTCAGAAGCCATCCAGTTCCTTTTAGAATTCCTGTTAAAATTCCTGCAAAAACAGGTTTTTTTTATTAATACATTCATTTTGTGAATAATTAATAACATGAACAAAAATTACATCAGTGGCTACATTGCAGGTGTACAAATGTAACATTTTTTTCTTCATACATTTAATAAGCAAATTATTTGAATTAAAACCGGAGTCTTGTTTAATGTGACAAACACCTTACAGTGGCAATGACATCAGTCATGTAAAGATTGGATCCAAATCTTTATTCACTTGAAGGGAATTAGCATGTAGGCTGTGCCCACACTAGGAAGTGATGTCGAAAGGGGTAGTCTATATCTGTCACTTCGAAATGAGCCACTTTGAGAGGAAGCGACTACACACAAAACACGGATCAACATTCAATCCACAACATCGAAGAAATGCCACATCATTTCGAAATGGAGCGGCTACACAGCCACAGCTTCATGTCGAAATAACGGGGCAGGAAATGATGAGGGCAGGGTCGAATGGCCGACAAGTCCTTCCTGAAACATGGGCCAGCTGCCCTATTAAGGAGCCCCACCTAAACACAACCACTGTGCACATGCTCAGCATCCTGGCTGCTTGTGGCATGCGACCTCTAGCACAGCACTCGGCAGAGCCTTGGTTAGCCACCACACCGCTGCCTGCCATGGACCTGTGCCACTTCACTGACGGGGACACCCTGGACGTCATGGCCAGACTGATGGCCATCCTGACAGTGTTCCATATGAGGTTACATGCTGCCCGACACATGGCCAGCCTCCTGCAGGCTCCCACCCCCCACGGTGTATCTGGAGCATGCCCCGTTCCAGCCCCACCTTCGCCTCTGGCAGTACCCCACCAGCGTGGAATGGTGGGACGACATCGTCCTCGGAGAGTGGGACGACAACCAGTGGCTCTGCAACTTCGAGATGATTTGGGCCACGTTCATGGAGCTGTGCCATTGGCACCAGCACTTAGCCACCAGGACACCCACATGCAGCCCACGCCCCGCCGGAGAAATGAGTAGTCATCTCTGTGTGCAATCTGGCCACCCCAGACAGCAACCGCTTGGTCAGCCACCAATTTGAGTTGGGGAAAGCCAAGGACGGGGTCATCCTCCTTGAGGTAAGGCATCCGGGGCCACACACCCCTGGCGGCATCCTGGGGATGGGGGTCCCAGGGAGGGGGCATCCCCCATATGCTAACACACACTCACGGGCACCTGTGCCCTCTAACCCCTACAGGTTCTCGCCACCATCAACAGGATCCCCCTGTGCTGCCTCATCTGCCTTGGAGACGTGGACGCTACCATGGCCGGCTTCCAACAGCTGGGATTCCCCAACTGCATCAGTGCATTGGACAGCACCCACATCACCATCCGGGCCCCACCACACAGTGGGGGATGATACATCAACTGAAAGGGCTACCACCCTGTCATCCTCCAGGCCCTCGTGGATGCCCGAGGATGTTTCATAGACATTTGTGAGGGCTGGCTGGGCAGGGCCCACAATGCCACATCCGGCGGAACTCGTGGCTCGGCTGCAGGATGACAGAGGGCACCTACATTCCCCCATGGGAGCTGCTGGTGGGGGACATGACCATGCCCCTGTCCATTGTCGCCAATGCTGCCTACCCCCTCCAAGCCTGGCTAATGCGCCCCTACATGGGACACACCAATGAGAGCCAGGACCTCTTCAATGCCAGCCTCGACCAGGCCAGGAACACTATGGAGCAGGCATTCAGCCATCTGAAGGCGCATTTCGGGTGCCTCCTGATGCGCCTGGAGGTAGGCCTGCCCAGCATGCCCGCAGTCGTGGGAGCCTGCTGTGCTGTCCATAACTTCATGGAGAGGAAGCAGGAGCTCTTTGTGGCACACTGAACAGCCGAGGCCATGCTGCACTATGAGCAACCAGGTGCAGTCCCATGTCACCAGGTGCACCGGGATGGGGTGCTCATGCGGGAGGCCTTCTGGGAGGCCTTTGCCAATGGGCCCCCATGACCTGGCCTAGCTCACTCCACGCAAACACTGCCTCCCGCCCCACCAGCACCCCCCTCACCATCCCCACCCAAGGCAGGACACATACAACTGTTAAATAAATTCAACTGCTGTTTTTGGAAAACAAAGAACATGTGACTATTTACATGCAGGTGCAGGGGTAAACTATTTACATGGGGAGGTGCGGGGCCTCAATCCTCTGTCAGTGTGGCCGATCAGGAGCCATGATGGCCCCTGGAGCCGCAACCACGCAGGGTCCAGTGACCACGGCGAAGCCGGGATGGGGCAGGTGGAATGGGGAGGTAGGGCTGGATTGGAGTATCTAGGGGCTCGGACTCGCGGGGAGGAGGTGGGGGAGCCACAGACAGGCAGGGCTTGCCTGGCCATAGCCAGTGCGCCAGCTCCTGCCACTCAGCCGGGGACATGTCAGCTGGGAGCATAGCAGCAAGGGTGGCGGGGGTGGAAGGGATGCAGGAGGGGGCTGGGGAAGATGGGGGAGCTGAGGAAGAGCGGGGTGGCGGTGAAGAGGGGGAGGCTGGGGTGCAGGGGATGGTGTGACAGAGGAGAGGACCAGAGAGGAAGACGGGGCTGGGACAGAGAGGGGTACTGCAGGAAAGTCCATCCATGGGGTGGGCAGCTGGGCCAGGCAGTTGGCGACAGCCTGGGTCAGGGTGTCAAGATACCCAGCCACCCAGTCCCAGGCCGCCCTCTCCATAGAGAGCCATTCCCGCAGCAAGCGATTCTGCTCCTGCCATATAGCCATGTAGGCTACCGCCAGATCATCTGCCCAGCTGCAGTTGCGTGTCCTCCACCACGGTGCCCGGTCCAGGGAGGCGTTGTCCCCCTCATCCTCTTCTGCTGCTGTGGAGCTCATGGGCACATCCAGGGAGGTGGGGTGGCTGGCAGATGTGGAGGATGTGAAGACATAAGGGGAGAGGGTGGTGCCCCGTCAGTCATGAGCCCCAGTACCGTGGGCCAGTGACCCTGTCCCCACCACCATCACACCCTGCTTGTGGTAAGGGGTTCTGGGGTGGCCCGTCTGCTGTGGGGTCCATCAATGCACGCCCATTGGAGTGGATGCCCCAGCCCTCTCAGTCTTCTGGCCCTCAGGGCAGCCCATGGCCCCATGCGGGCCCCCCACCATCAGTGATGATGGCCATCCCCAGTCCCTGGCCCATGGCCATATGCCCAGGACATGCTGGCTGTGTCGGAGACCGCCTCTCCTCCCCCCACCCCCCATGACCAGAGGACGCAATGCCCGGTCCTACCTGGGGGTTCCTCGGGTGGCTCAGGGGAGGCCCGCGCAGAGGTAGCCCAGCTAAGGCCCTCGGAGGGCTCGGCCATGCACAGTGGTCCCTCATTCCCGCTGTCACTGTCCCTGGTGCCAGCAGGTACTTTGGGGCCTGCGGTGCAGGAGGGACATCGAGGGTCATGGCCCTGACCCTCTGGCTCCACCAAGTCCAGGGTCTCCTCGGGTGCTGCAGCCTCCCTGGGTCGCAACAGCTGGTGGAGCTCCCTCAAGTAGGGGCAGGTGGCCGGTGCTGCCCCTCACTGCCGGGCTGAGTCCCTTGCCCAGGCATATCCCTGCCGCAGCTCCTTGACTTTGGAGCGGACCTGGTTGAGGGTCCAGAGGAGGTGGCCCCTTGTGGCGAAGTTGCTTGTGAGGTGTGTGGTGTCCGCATTTCTCTTCTGCCCCTCCATCCTGTGCAGGATGTCCTTGTCCCCCCAGCAGGTCCCAGACTTCGTCTTCCAGCCAGAGAGCTCCCCTCCTTTTGGGGGGCTGCCCAAAGCCCTGGGAGCCCTGCCACCTGGACCCCTGGGCTTCATGGGGTTCTGGGGGTTTTGGCTGCTAGCCATTTGTCCTGCCACAGATGGGTGTTGCTTTCTGGGGGTGCTAGGGAGTGTTGACTGGCCACCTCATGCTCCTACGTCTGCCAGCACACTCTCAGCTTCCTGCACAGGTTTTCTGTGTTCCTTCAGCTTTAAGGCACCTGTAGCTGACTGCCAAAGAGCTCTGGCTGCTGGTCAGGGTGTCTTGTGCTCTAGGGAGGGGCCGACTCTGTGGAGGACTTTTCATTTTGAAGTGGCGGCCAGGGAGCAGCTACACACATTTCATTTCGAAATTAACGTAGAAAGGAGGTGTTAGTCCCAACACAGGAGTGGAATAACAACTTTGAAATGAATGCCTTTTAATTTCGAAGTTGATTTCAAAACAAGCAATTTCTGTGTAGTCGCTCTCCTGCTCATTTCGAAATTGCCCCTCATTTCAAAATCATTTTTGACATGAGTGGCCAGTGTGGCCACAGCCGTAGTGTCTTAGCTAAAGTAGTAACATTAGAGATCAAGCAAATCTATTTTCTTGTCCGTATGACTATAGACTCTTGAAAGGTATGGATCAACAGCCCCAAAGGTTGATCACCTCTATTTATTTACAAAACACGTACAGTGTGATCTCTGATAGTGTACATTTTTTGCATTGTGTCATCTCAGCAGAAAAGGCAGTTTATCCTACAATTAAGTCACAGTCTATCTGCCAGTGAAGTTGATTGGACTCGCTCCACAGATTTAGCTGAGAACTTAATCCTGGTCTCCTGCTGAGGTTGCTAACAACTTCGATGGTGTTTCATTTTTTCATGATGAGATCATGACTTCATGATACATACAATATGCCACCGAAAAGCCAACAAATGGATGAAAATTACTGTATGGTACAGCTTGATCTTGGTTGTGAACTCATCAGCCAGTTTTCTTATCCTATTAATTTAACCTTTTGAACTATTCAGCGACTCACCATGGATTTGAATCGATTGATCTCCTCTATATCTAGTATTACTATGCTCCAATGGAATTATAAATCTAAAACTGGGCATTCCTCTTCAAGTGGAGTCCCTGGATGAAGTTTAACTGCTGATTAAAAGCCCTCTGTGTTTTAAATCAGGCTTAAGTTATATCATTTTCTGGTATGCTTAATTAAATGGGAATGTTGCTGTATGACCCAATGGTTAGGGATGCAAACGTGTCAATGATACTCAGTAAGAAACACTGTAGGAAGGTTAGATTAACTTCAGTAAAAGTAACATTTTACTTTATCACTTTATGAAAACATACAACTTTACAAAGTATGAAATGTTATGCAGAAAATAATTACAAAGGTAATTACAGATATGCTATACAAGCTGAGTTCTATGAAGCAATGAGAAACTAGACTGGAGTGTCCAGTTTGGTCAGGCTTGCATATGCAGGAAATCTCATTAAGCTGCCCTATTACCTTTACAGTAACATGCTAGGTAAGCGTGCAAATTTTTATCCTAATTTGCATCAAGCTTTTTCTAAAAATTTCTTTTTTTTTTTACAGTTACTTGATCCGACCCGATCCGCTGGCCTATGTTCCAAACACTGCATCCAGCAGGAAAAATAGCTTCTGCCATACCATTGGACAAGACACTCGGGAAGAAACACAACTTTGATATATTATTGTGCTAAATAAGACACTCCTTTAATATTGTTTCCAGTAACTGTTTTGAAATCTAATCAAACCAGAATGGTTTCATCTTGTTCAGCTCTGTGTGGAACAGAGAGAAATGCTATCTGATAAGTTGGCAAGAATTCAAGTTTGAGAAAATATGTATTCTAAACACCATGCCATGCCTGTAGCCTGTTCCAGTAATTTTGGAAATGAAGCTTTGTCACACATTAATGGAATGATTATGAAAATCTCTAGTTCAAACTTGTCTTGTCCAACAACATCTGTGGAAGAGCATCCCTGTGGATGCTCCCCAGTGAGAGCACTCATGGGGAAAAGGCTGGTGCCCCACACTCAGCAACTCCTCCCTGTGCTCCCAGAGCACCACAAAGAATTCATTTATGGTGTTCAAGCTCAGAGAGTGAGAGAAAGGAATGGGGATGGGGTGAGGGACCCTTGGGGAAGAGTCAAAGTGGCTGAAGAACCCCCTCGCTGGTGACCAGGTCAATAGGCCCACCACTGGCATCAGCAAAGTGGCTGGCATTGACCAAGCCAGGATGGGGTTGGGTGTTTGGAGGAAGTGGCAGAATGGCTGGGAGCCTTGCTGCTGAGGGCCAGGAGAGCAGCCCTGCAGCCAGCAACAGAGCCCATGAGTCAAACTCTACAGCTGGCAGCAGCAGAGCTACCAGCCTTGACCAAGAGGTCACTTGGGGGTGGGGCACTCAGTTTAAGAGGGCGGGTGACTAGGAGTCCCTCAGTCTGTGGCAGGGCTGGGAATGCAACCTGGTGGCCATGGGACTTGTTGCATTCCTGCAGGGCTGCACTCCTGGCCCCCTTCCACCAGCTCTGCAAAGGAGCTGGCATTGCAAATGCCCTGGTTCAGGAACATTCAGTTCCTGAGGGTGCCAGACCAGGGAGGTACAACCTGTCTTACATATTAACAACCTAATTGGAACAAATCTATCATCATGCATTTCATTGCTGCTTCTAATTGTTATGTTCATCATACAGATAGTGAGTCAATGACTAAGCCTCTGGGTTGTAACTTGAAAAATATTAGACATTGATACACACACAGAGTACAACTTTGAAGTAAGCAACTTTGAATTAGAGTGTCTACACACACCCTACTTCGAAGTTAAACTTTCCAAAGTTAAACTTCGAAGTCAGGCACTACTCCATTCCTGGGAACGGAGTGAGGACTTGAGAGCTGGGCTCCCTACTTTGAAGTTAACTTTAAAGTAAGGGACAAGGTGTGTAGACTCTCTGCTGGCTACTTTGATGTAGTGCCTAACTTCGAAGTTAAGTTAGAAGTTAGTGCCTAGTGTAGACGCACCCACAGTGGTGTATTTTAGTAATAGTAAATATTCCGATTTGGGTAGCTCTTAAAATCCATCAAGATCGTGTACCAGAATCACAGTCTCATAAACTCATTTCCTGCATTGTCTCTTTGCCCACTTATATTAGAACAGAGCAACTTTTAGGCCCAATACCAACCTCTACAATGTATTCAATTGTTAATTCTGCTGGGTTTACAAGGAGGTCAGTTTGGACAGGCACATTAAATGCTTCCTACAAAGTCAATTTGAAAGGACTTTCACTGGATAAATCCAAGCAACTGCACACGGGTGTTTTGGTTTTACAGAACTTTTTTTTTCTCTCTCACACACCCCTTCCAGAATGCAGGACACTTTCAAAAGTAATGGGTCTAAGACCCTACTCTACAGACAGGAATAATGCTATTCCCTTATGATTGTGAAGAAAATCTTCTAGATGTGGTACAAACTGCAAAGGCATTGCCTGCCTGGATTTCCATCCATATCTGGAAAATGACATCCGAGGTGCAAATGGCCATGCTCATCTTAAAAGTTTGTTAACTTGAAATCTCAAGTGTGAAATGTTGGGCTGGCCACTTACATATTTGGCTAATGCACATATTAGACCCTAATGCCTCCTACATCTATGCAGATGGTAATAGCCCCAAATGTTCACACTAATATCCAGTTGCCAACTCCTCAGTTTCCTCTCAAAAATCTCTGATCTAGTTGCCCACTTTCAATATACACAAGTATCAGAGGGATAGCCCTGTTAGTCTGTATCTCCAAAAACAAGATGTCCTATGGCACCTCGTAGATGAACAAATATTTTGGAGCATGAGCACCTGACGAAGCAGGTCTTTTCTCAAATACTCTCTAATTTTCGAGCTGCATAATTCTGTATTGAAAAACAACAAGAAGTCCTGTGGCACCTTATAGACTACCAGATATTTTGGAGCATAAGCTTTCGTGGGCAAAGACTTGCTTTGTCAGATGCTTATGCTCCAAAATATCTATTAGTCTATGAGGTGCCACAGGACTTCTTGTTCTTTTTCAATATAGAATGATGCAGCTTGAAAATTAATGAGTACTTGAGATAGTGTAATATAAAATGAATGGAATATCTGATTAATTGAGATGGGACACCAATTATATAGTTTAGTTTCATATTTAATACGAGAAAAAGCCCTCAAAATTATAGTAACTGAAACTGCTGCGTAATATCCAGTCTGGTGTTGTTAGTGTGGGATACTTGCCCCAAAAGTTTGGGCAAGTGTTACCATGGGATAAGCTGGGTCTTGCAGATAGTCTTCCAATGTTTCATGCTTGCTCCTTCATCTCTCAAATAAAGGGAAGATTGTGTACAAACAATAAACTGTTAAGGTATTTGCAAAAGAAGTCCCACTGTAAGAATCCATATAAAATTGTTGCAACAGAATTCTACAGTCTTGCCATATGACAGAATGCAATGCTGGTAGTTCTTTGAACTCCTTGATAACCCTACATGCACTGAATGTATTAAATAGTCTGCAAGAACATGTATTGAAGGGGTAGCCGTGTTACTCTGATCTGTAACAGCAACGAAGGGTCCTGTGGCACCTTATAGAGTAATAGAAAAGTTTTGAGCATGAGCTTTCATGAGCACAGACTCACTTCATCAGATGCTACATGTAGTTACTTGTTTACAAGAACATGTAGTTACTTGTTTACAGTATATTTTCTATATTTGGAACAGCAGCTACATGGTTGCATATTTCCTGAAAAATAAAAATGCTGAAATTGCTCACTGAACTACTAGAGATGTGAATGTAATTTACTGTATACCATGCTGTCAATGTTAATGCCACATTCATCTCATGAGTGACAGAGAGCTAGCTTACTATTCCCATCATATTCCTAGTTCCTCCATCCTACCCAAAGCTCTTCTTTCTTTAAATTCTATAAATTGACTCCTTGCTTAAATAAACTCATATTCTGTCAGCTCCTGTGATGCCACAATGTATTCTAAGCATCAGTCTCATTTGTGGTAGAATTAGCTTAATACATCAAAGTATTTGTGTCTTAAAATTGAAAGCCTTACTTTATTTTTTTAACTGCAATAGAGGAAGATGACCTAGGAAACAGTATAATACCAGTTTGGTTTTTGTCTGCACTACAACATATCCAAATCATTGTTGGCTTTCCAAATGCATTTAACAGCTCTGATTAGAGACAAAACTAAGAGGTCTTTTATTTGTTTCTTGCATACATGCTGCCCTAGGATGATATCAATCAGGAAAAAAAATAAGGGAAGCTTATGTGAAAAAAGAAGGGAAGCTTCATGAAATGAATTTTTTTCTATGCACATTTCAAATTTTACACTGCTGTTTATAGTCTTGAAATTGGCACAACTCCAGGGGCTCTCAAAATATTTGTTTGCTAGTTAGGTATTTTTCCCACATGCAGTGTATGATAAAAGCATTGTTTGACTCAAGAGAGGAACTAATTCAGAACAAATCTCATTGAAAGGTGAATAATTATTACAACAGCAACAGAAGAAAAAGGGAAGTATGTCTAAAATCACTTTTATTTTGCTATACTGTATAGGTACTATATATGCTTAGTACCGATGGATGGAACATAATCTATTTTTTTAATTCAAATGCATAAGATGGTTACAATTTGAGAGACAATGTGTAACTGTAGCTTTAAAACACTAACCAAACAAAACTGAACTGTGTATTTTGATATGGAATTAAATATAACATGCCATAATTACTGAGGAATATTTACACTCAAGCCAGGGCTACATTACCCCTCCCTTCCGGAAGGGGTGTGTAAAAGACAGCCATTCAAACATGCATCCCGTCCAGTCAGTCAAAAGTGCTGATTTTGAAATAAAAATAGCCATGTAGCTGGGGTTCCTTCGAAAAGGTGCCCTGATTTTGAAAGCACCCTTCTTCCCAAATTTACATGCCCCTTCCAAAAGGGAAGGGTAGTGTAACCACAGCTACAGTATGTAATCTCTTATGACACAAGGGACACAATTCTTTCTTCCATATGCTAGAGGCATGTATTAAAGTAAGGTATAACGGATTGGACTGGTATAAAGCATTTACTGGAAAAAGAAGGCCAGTAAGGCACTTTTCCTGAGTACTGGAAATCCTCTGTGCTATGCTAACATAAATAATAATAAAACAAATGTACCTTTCATGAGGCTTATTTTATGCATGAGACAAGATAGTCAAAGAGAATGCAACTAGGGAAGGTATAGCATAAATTATAAAGAAAATAGATCAAGTGAAAGGACATTTCTATTCAGATTTTTTCTGGATTGTGCACAGCAGACAGGATACTAGCTGGGGAGTGCAAACACACGAGTACAACTTGCCAGCTCTTGCCCTTACTTTATTCGATCCTTTGCAATACTCAAAGCATCAATTTCTCCTTATCTTTGTCTGTCCTGCCTGTTTAGATTGCAAACTCCGTAGAGTTAGGATGTTAATTATGGAATCGTGCAATGCCCAGCACCATAGGGATCTGCTCCAGGCTCAAAACTCTGCTTACTATTATAATACAATATAATAATCATAATCTCATGAATCCTCTGCATCCCTGATTGCTTCATTAGTTCATCTTGAGTGAATCATTGCCTTTGTATCACCACTTTTGAGCTGAAAACAAGAAAAAGCTAGTTTACTATCAGTAGAAATCTGACATATTTAAATGTGTTAATTAATAATGCAAAGTCTTTGCCAACTTCTTACTGATAAAAATACCAACTATAATAAAGAGTAAACCATACATGAAGTTCAACACACCTTAGCTCCTATTTAGCTTATTGAGTTCCTTCCTACAAAACAAGCTACATGTATATTACGTTCGTTGTGTATGTAGAAGCTAGTTCTGATAATACTATCCATGCTCTGCTTGTGACAGTATGCTCTAGTACAACATATTGTCAATCTTTTCCAGAGCAGGGCTGGAAGCTGGAGCCTTAACACCCCGCAGCAGAGTTGGAGTGGGAGGCTGCCATAGACTGGGAGCCAGACCCGCCGGTCCCCACAACAGACCCCCCACCACCACCCTGCTGGCAGCCCCAAAATGCATGGGATACTATCTGTTAGCCGATGGCTGGGTAAATGACTGGTCTCTGAGCCTAGTTACATCTGAGTCTTTGACTGCTAGGACCGACAGGCCCTTCGCAGCGGGCAGCCAGTGTGGCTGATGGGTGCCCCAAGTGTTGGTGCAGACAGCTTATTTCACCTGAGTCTTTAACTGCTAGGACAGACTGTCCCTTCACAGAGGGCAGCCAGTGTGGCTGACGGGTGCCCCAGGAGTCTGTCCCATGGAGGCGACATGAGACAGTGCTCAGCTTTTACTGCACCTTACCACTGACCAGGCTGATATAGCCAAACAGCTAAGGTTCTTTGTTTTGTGTTCAGCCGACTTACAGTAACTGGAAGGAGTCAGGCTGAAAGCTTAAATGGTTACTATGTATTAAAAGGCAGAAGTAAGAATCTTAGTGGTTTCAAGGTTATTGCTCTATTTTCTTAACTACTAGTAGGATGATATATATGGTATACCAATTAGATTACAAATGAAAGTTACACATTTGAGGGCAAACCGCCTCAGTTTACAGAGCTCTTATTATTAAATGTGCACAAAGTACATGACAGGTATAATTCTCACCCCTGCGTCCTTCGACTCTGGTGTAGCCAGGTCTGTCACTCAATCCTCGGGAAGAAGATATGCGAGGAGGGCATCCCCTGGGACCTCAGGAGACAAAGACCTCACCCAACTGGCAGTTATAGGTAATTGGAGCTCAGTGAGAGTGGTCTGCCAGAAACTTCTTTATACCCCTTGGGTCACGCACACTCTTCCTTATCTGTTAGATGCCAATTATGCTGGTTCGCCTTTGTGACGCCAGTTCTTACAAGGGAGTTGCAACTTAATTTACACTTGTCAGATAAAGGTAACTAAATCGTTAAGGCAGGACATTCTTTCATAGGGGTGCGAGGTTCCTCTCCTGGGACGATTGTGTAGGCATATCAATTAGCAGTACCAGCCAAGGGCAATTTAAGGCCTTGTGGTCATCGTCTGGCTTGTTAGCCCTCTTATCTGTGTTCTTCCATTATCCAGGGTCATGACTGGGGCAGCACATCCTGTGTTCTTGAATCATCAAAGACTGTGCATGAGATAAGCACATGTGCTTTCAAGCACTCTAAGACTGTGCTGTTTTCTTCTTTGTGCTTCGTGTTTTGAGGCACCTAACAGGGGCAAGATGGAGTAAAGCAGGGGGATTCTGTCTGGCTACACTATTATGTATACACAGGTCCCATTGAGCTGTATCCTGAACCTCTTGGAGTCTATGGGAGATCCGTCAAGGACACTAGTTTTAGTAGGATTGGGCCAATTGACTAGTAGAAATTTACAGTGTATCTTATTGAATTAAGCCTATAATTTGAATGTGAATGGCACAACAGTGACTTCTGGAACCTGGTAAAATACTCAACCATTCAGTTCACCCCACAGAGCTCAACAGATCTGTTCCTCGTCTTTACACTATGCCTACACTGCCATGTTTCTGCAACAAAAATAACATCAGCCCCCCACAAAGAAATTCACAAAAGCAGTCACCAAATCAAGTTTACGCCACTATCCTCTTGCAACGTGTCATCATGTTTTTACTTCCACTGTCAACGCAAGAGCAAAGCAATGTCGGTTGGCATCCCCCGCAGTGCCTGGTATCATCGTCTGTGTCTAGGCACTGTGGGATGCACAATATGGTGCGTGGCATTCTAGGAATGTAGAAAATATCCCAGCAGCCATCACTTTGTACTCACCCCACTCTGGTGCTTCCAGCTTACTTGCATGTCATTTGAAATTGCCAGTGCTTGTACTACACTGCAGCATCTGCCCCGAGAAATCATGGAGTGCAGACTTCTCATCTATGCTGTGTTCAGTGTTGCAGCACAGCTGCTCTTGCTGTTACTGTCTGAGCTGGAAGACTCAGAGGAGGACAACAGGGAGCCCATCATCATGCGGGTCTGGGGTTAGGACTGGTGGGTACAGAACTTTAGGCTGTATAAAACAACCTTCCTGCAATGCTCTGCTGACCTGCCCCCCCCGCAACCTACAGTACAAGGACACCTGAATAAGAGCTGATATCTCAAGAGAGAAGCATGCCTCAGTTGCAAATCGGTTTGGAGCAGGGAAGTCTATGACTGGGGCAACATTTCTGCAAGTGTGCAGGGCAATAAATCACATTTGGCTGTGTAAGACTGTGACTGTGGGAAAAGTGGCTGGCAGAGTGGCTGGCTGGCTTTGCAAAAATGGGTGTTCTAAATGGTGGCAGGGCAGTCATTGGCACACATAGTCCAGTTATAGCTCACCCTCCCTTGCAAAAGTATGTCAATTGGAAGGGGTGCTGCCGGAACCTATGGATCACAGTTAGTGTTTCATGGATATAAATTCAGGATTGTCTGGAAATGTGCAAAGGTTAAATATTCTAGCTGTACCTCAGGGAGGGGACCCTCATGAGAAGATTGCCCAGATTCAGAGGGTGAGTATCCCTCTTCAGAGGGCATCATCTCCTTGCTGAGAAACCCCCTCCTCTGGCTCAGTTTCTCCCACCAGCTGAGTTCAGAGCTCTGCTTTACCCTCTTTCCAATGCTGCTGGTGGGAGTTCCCCACCTTCTCCAGGGAAGCAGGCTCTTCCCATAGATCTGAGTTCACTATGGGGCATAGCTTCTGTAATGTCTTGGGTACCAATTCCTCTGGGGTTGAGGGTTCAGTTAGTGGAAAGAGCAACAAAGGAAACCATTGGCAATCTCTACCAATTACAACCTTCCAGGGAAGACCTTTAGTTATGGTGACCCAAATCTTTGCTCATAGTCCTTCACCATCAATCAGCCCCATGCTGTGGGGTAGTAGTGCACGTCCCCATGTACACAGGTCACTTTTACTGGAGGGTGCTAAGCTACAGCACTGACACCCAAACCAGGGTTTGGGAGCTCCCAGCATCTACAAGCCGAAGCACAATGCATGCCTCCACAGCAACTTGCTCCACATAGGCCTTACGCTGCTGAGCAGGCTCCAAATGAAGCCCACTACACAATTTGGCTGAACTGTCCAGGCTTCCCATGCGGAAGCAGCCCAATGATCGCCTTAGGTCGTCTGGGCTGCAAGTCGACTATGGCCTTGGGGAGGGAGACTCTTGTGGGACATGATGTTCATGGTACCCTTTCAGGAGACCTCACTTCTCATCCATCTAGGTCTCTTGTGCACCTCGTTCCTTGCCCAGGCTGGGTCTTCAGTGCCTTGGGCATGCCACTTCTCAATATGCGAGCTAGCAGGCATACTAGGACCCACTGCCAGAAGAAATTCCTCTGTAGTCTGAACTGTGGCAGCCAGTATGTCCAGGTTAACCTGTCACACCCAGGGCTGAACTGGTATGGGGAGAATTGCCAGGTATTGCTCCAGAGCTATGGAGTCCATGACTTCCCAGGCTATAGCCAAGGGGAGGCTCAGTCCTTTAATCATTTGGCCATGACTCAGTGGTGGGCACCAGCAGGTTATCAGTTAAGCTTCTGGATCATCATGTAGCTAAAGCTTGACTAGCAGTACCCCAGGTCCTGAGCTGACCAGATTACCAGGAACTGGGGTTGCCAATTGTTGGAGTAGCGCCTCCTGAAACTGGAGGTCCTATTGTTGCCTTTGTTGGTGGAGTTGGAACACCTTCAGGAGTATATTCTGTTGCTGGAGGGCCACTCACCAAGCCTCTTGCTGGGCTTCCTTCAGGATTCTCTGTGCCTCTGTGATATTATGCTGCTTCTGGGCCAGCAGCCTCACCAGCTCCTCCATTACCCCTTGGATACAGGGTGGCTCAATGTCCCACTTCTGGTACCATTGTAACAGGATCAACCTGCTCTTGGGCATCCCTCTGCAGCCAAGGGTACTTCATGTGGTCTTGTTCATTGTCTTTTGGGTTCTGAGAGCAGGATCTGACTCACCCTGTCCAGGGTGCTGTCAGTTCCTACAGCAGGTTTGTGACTAGTCTCCAGCCACAGGGCCCTGGTCTTGCGTGGGTCAAAGCCCAGCTTTCACTTGGAGCTCTCCAAGTGCTGCTGGGCTCTCAGGCAGTAGAAGGATCTGCCTTGGCTGAGCTCTTGAATGGAACTGCCTAGACCTAGCCCAGAAGCTTCTTTTGTATTGGCTTGCTGGGCCCTGACTGGCTTCCACTGAGACAACCACGGTATCGTCCCTGGAGGACATCTTCTCTGATCTTCTCAGTGGGATGAGGTGTGGCTGGGCCTCTGGCCTCCTGAAGAGGGCATTGGGACTTAGTCCACCCCATCACAGATTCCCCATGTCATCCTGCAGCTCCCACTCTTCCCTAAAGACTTCTTGCTTAGGATTAATCTCTTTCTGTCTTGATGCTCTCTGGCATGGGCATTAGGTTACTTCCTAGAATTCTGCCTGTACCACATTTACACTAATGATTACCCTAGGGTTTCACTCATGTGTGTTTTATTAAATACCACTGTTGGATTAAAGGAGAAAGGGGGAACTAGCTTTCGAGCACATACTCACACAGACCTGCACTCCTACGCATACACAAGTGAACTCACGCAAGTGAAGAGTTGCGCAGAGACAAGGGAGGAAGCCAAGGCATGGTGGGTCCAGTGTGTTTATCTGCACGCACAAATGGGGTGGGGCACTTATCATATGAGCCTGTGACATACACTGAGTTGTTCATCCGTGTGCATTACTGGGAAGCATGACCACACCTTGTCCTTCTCTCACATAGCAAGTTGTTTGCCTTACTCATGCTCGAGGCAGCTTATATCAGACACCACCTACTTCCTGGCTCTGGGCCTACAGCCTTGCAGGTTCCTCTCCACACAGACATTCACAAACAAACTCCCCCATTCACACTCCCTTATGACTCACCCCCCACATCTGCTACACATTCCGTATGCAAACTGAATGTTGCAAAGCTCAAAGGTTGTCCAATGCAGTAACTGTAAGTTACAAACTTAAATCCACATTATACTGAGTTGGAGGGAGGCTCTTTATAAAAGCAGCACATTTTGGCTGCAGCACCAGAATGCTCCTTTGACTCCCTAGCCCCAGGGTAAGCCTGGCACAGTTCCTTTTTCTTAGCTCTGCATTGAAGGCTGCCCTGTTCATGCTGCTTGTAATAAAGGGGTCACGTAATCAGCCTGTGTATGTCCCAGGTCCTTTGCCGCTGTGATAGTGCCCATTCATTGCCATATACAGTCATTGGCAGTAGTCTTTTCAGGCAAGCATTTTGAGCGATAGCCACCTCTGTTTCCCTAACAGATGCCATGAGAGCACTCCATGCAGAGGCAGCCTCCAGGAAACGGACTGTAAAATCCTTGGGGTCTGCAGGGAGGTGGGGCAAATTCCGATTACCAGGCAGCTGAGCAGCACAGCTCTAAATTCCTCCCAGAGTGGCTATGTGGGGATAGTGGGCAAGCTCCTGGAATTCAATAAAATTGGAGAACGGCCTGTTTTGTACACACTCCATAATTGTTGGGAATAAAGTAAGCTTGAGGGAGAGAAGTCCCTCAGGGAGCTGGAAGTTTTTGTCACCAAAACTGGCCTTTTTCATTACTGTTGTCACATTGCTGTGTGAGCTCTCTCACTTTTTTGGTGCCAAAATAAGTTTTTGGCAACAAAAACTTGTCAGCGTAGACGTGCCCTACTCTATTTTCATTGAAGCTTTAGTGACAAATGGGGTGAGACATTTTCTGACAGTCAATGAATGCTTATTGTGCATTAAGATCAGGAAATCTGTTCAAGCAAACCCAGAAGACATATGGAGGCAATTTGGCAGATTGTTGTAAAGAGAGGGCTGAGAAATTTGAAATCTTCTCTGCACACATTTGTCAATGATTGTTGGAAGAAAAAATCAAAAGATAGCAAAATTCACCGGTCATCATGACGAAACAACAGTAAAATAGCTTGAAATGGAAATTAAAGCTTGTGCTCAAATGCTCAAACCAAAGTAACAATTGTCAACCATGAAGAAGCCAAAGTGGGTGCCATTCTATTCTACATCTGCCTTATGTGGCCTTCTTATACCTTTCTCTGAAGCACATGAAACTACCCAGTGAGAGAGACATTATTTTTGACTGCATGGACTTTCTCTCCAGTGGGTAATTCCCACTACTATGCACCTAGTAGATACTATTGCAGTTTGAAATGAGTGACAATTCTGATCCAAAAGCCAATTCTGGATCAAAGGAACTTTGTGCAAAGAAGTAGAACTGCAACTGCCAGTGCCCATGTGGCCAGTCCACCGGCTGGATACAAAGAAAGAGACCCTCAGGTGATGTAAGTAACAAATGGCTGATGCAGCTAGGTCCATTTGCATGTCATAAAGACCTGAGCCATAGTTGGATAAAAACCTGAAACAAAAATAATTTGTTAAATTAATTGTTCTGAATAATACCTAATCTGCCAAGCCCTGTTTTCCAAAACTCATGAATCAGGTAATTTAATGATTTTTGAGTTAAGAAAATACAGCTGGTTTTTGGGGGGGACCTTTATTTTTTGATCCCAGATTGTACATTTTGTATTTTGAAGTGGGGGCCTTTAAGAGTTGCTTCTTGGCTATTGAACGTTTATCAATGACCTGACTAATCAGCTGAACATGATTCTTGGTGTGATCTTGAATCTAAAAAGGCCAATGCAGTGATTGAATGTATAATTAGGGGACTCTTGAGAATGAAAGGGACGTTATTTTAACTCTGTGGTAGTCATTGGTACAGCTGCTAGCGGTATAGTGTGTGCAGCTCTAGAGCACACAGGTCAAAAAGGATGCTGACAAATCGAATAGGGTTCAGAGAAGAACCACAAGAACGATTAGAAGAATGGAAAAGTGCTAAAGATAAACAGCGTCCAGGAGCAAAAAGAGAAAATTGGAGGCCGGGCCTTGATCATAATCTTTTGGAATGTTCAGGGGGAACAGAAATTTAATAGTGGGCTCTACATGTACTATAATGTTCTTTAGTGGCCTGCTTAATCTTTATAGGCTTCTTTAGAAAGTGTGTGGAGACTGATTCCTGTGACTGAGTTTATGAGTTCAAAATAAACTATAAGAAGGACATATGATATACTTCCTTACAGCTCAAAGGTAATGAGTAACGAGTAGTGAGATTAATGAGTAACTTGCAAATATGTCATTAACTCAGATAATTGCATTGTTCGAAGACTAATACACATTCGGAATAAAATTAAAATAGAGGTGAGCTAGTTTGGTTCCCAGCTATGTTTGTACATTCTTTACTAATGCATACATCCTTGGCCAGAGCTGGAACCTGATTTACCAGCATGTCAGAAATTACAGCTAAAACTAATGAAATAAGTACGTTAACTGCTGTGAAGTCACAATAAATCTTCCTACTTTTATACCCCTCTCTACCTCTCTACTTGGAACTAAGATAATAAAAGTATTGTAGAAAGGGAATGGAGGCAGATTGTAGCAATAAGGAAAAACACAAATGCTGGCAAATACTCCTTAACTAATTGTGGCCTTTTCATGAACTGATAATATTGACTGCAAATGTGTAATTTGGCAGCACATCTTACTGCATCCGCCTGCAAATGGAACTGAAGCAACCTCTACAAATTGGAAAGGCAAACCTCACAAAACTGTTTATGTATGTATTTCATATCTAATGGTGGTCACTCGATAATGAGTAAGATATCTTCATGCCACCCTCCTCTTTGTGAGTCCGTTGATGACTGATCAGCCCAATTCTGGGATGCAGGTCAGGCACAGGTCAGTTTTTGATGCTCTTTTCTTCTCCACCTCGCCTCATCTGCACTGAAGTGGGACCTTTCAAATTGTGCCGCCCCTTCATGGATTACTGATCTCTGCTGAAGACAGTCCTGGGCAAGGATCTCCCAAGTGTTAACCTCTCTCTGCCCTAAGTGAAGAGAGTAGTCAGGTAAAGAAAAAAAAAGTGCAGAACATATAGGCTGTGTCTAAACTGCAACTTCTGTCAGGAGACCAGAATTCTCAGCAGAAATGTGCCATGTTTGGAACATTCTGCTGTCCTCTCTGTCTTTTTCATTCCATAAGGAAGAATGGATGTCTTGGCAGAGGGGTTTTTTTTCCCCAACATTGGCCCTCTCCCGACAGAACTGTTGTCAAGAGATATGCAAATGTGGTATGCAATTTGTGCATCTTTGCAGACAGTTCTCAGCAATTTAGACATAGCCACAGACATCATTGGAGATACACACACTCCATTACACAAACTTTTTCCTGGAAAGTGGAGAATCAGAGAAGATACCCCAGGTAAGGGATGTTAATCATGTTGCTTAATGTATTAATTCAAAGGTTCTCAGATACTAAAGTGGAAATTTTGGCTTAAAAACCTACTTAGAATAGAATTGAGCGTATAATAGAAATGGGCCAAATGTAAAGGTACAAAAGCCATATTTCAAGTCAATCCAGGCAGGTGCATACCTTGGACAGGCAGATGCAACAACCCAGTATCCTCTTTGTGGCAGAATCAGGAAGTATAGGATCTGAGCCCTCACATTTTCCAATGGGATCTCCCATGGAAACGTGGGAAATTTAAAAGCAATAAAAGGAAATATCTTGGGTGAACCATAATCTGATTTTTTGTTCCAGCCAAAGATTTTTCTTTGTTTCATAACTACATACAGTTCATTTGTCAAACTGAAGGTTTATTGCCTCACAAAAATGGCTTTACTCAACCATTGAATATAGGAACATTTTGACAAGACCATTCTTTAATTGTTGCATCTGAAGCTCTATTTTCATGATCTTTTCATACAAACAACTAGAGTTTCCTTTGCCTGTCAGCTCACTTTGGTTATGTCTACACTTCCCCTCTTCTTCGAAGGGAGCATGGTAATCAGGGTGATGGGAGATTACTGGTGAAATGCTGCATGCCACGTAGCTGGGAGGACTAAAGGCACTGTGAAGTAGCACGGGCATTTCAAAGTGTCCGCAGCTACATGCATGTCAACACTTCGAAGTTTGACACTTCAAAGTTGCTGCAGGGGAAACTTGCCTAATGAAGTGCTGCATACACATCACAGCACTTCATTAGTAATCCCCCATCAGCCTGGTTACCATGCCCCCTTCGAAGAAGGGGACAAGTGTAGATATAGCCTTTATGTGCCATTACTAAATTACCATATTTATTTCCCATATTTACGGTAATATTAACTTTGTAAAATTTTCAGAGTAGCTTTTCATGCAGCAGCTTAAATTCATCACCTTCAATGGTTCGCAAACACTGCTAGTGAATTTTCCTTATATTTGCATGGGTAAATAGCCTTCTCCACTGACATGCCTTTTATTCTTCAGCCATTCAAACAAGCACAATTAAACCCAGCAATGATCCTTGGTGCATGTATTCATGCCCTGGAGTTTATTTTACTATTTATTTAAGTGTGCAAAACTTGGAAAATGTTGGTCACACTATTTTTTACTTCCAAGTTTGTCAGGCTTGGAGAAAGGTTTTCATTTCTATCCTTATGACTTAGATATTCCAAAAACAGAAAGTTAGTTTGTTTTGTCAGTAAAAGGAAGATGGCATAAGCTCCTGGTGACAAAACGATAGCGAGCAAAGAAGTTATGAAAAACATTCTGTAACTGATGTTAAAAATAAATAGCAATTGGTATAATTAGTGACTATAGTGTTCTTGACAGGTCTCCTGTAAATTTATTTTAATTTCAGCTTCCATTTATATATTTTTTTAGATTGAACAATGTACAGTTACAGTCTTCAGAGTAACTAGTAATTAGCAACCTGAGAAGTATTGAAGAAAGGGATTATCTAAATTATCTAAATATGTACCCGATTATTCCTTATTTAATACTGTCCAATTGAATATACCAGCATGCTTGTTTAAAAACACTGTTTTTCTCTCACACAGATAGTTAAAAAGCAATATTATGATATAGGTTACATTTCTTCCTCTTACATTGTACACATTTTCAGGACAATATTTTTACGGGCAGTGTACTGCTTACTAGTGACCCTGTGCTTTTTGCACAAAGGGAAAATCTTGGTGGAATTCAGGCATCGAGTGTATGCCCTGAAAAGTTTCCCAGTTTTGACTGAGTTAATTAGATAACACTGGCTCAGCATTTCCAAATTGCATTATACTTGATACTATACTTAAAAACCAATGGTGGACTGAGAAGGCACAAGAACTCCAGCATCTCGCAGACATGAACCATACAAGAAGTTTTTTCAATACTACCAAAGGTGTTTATGGACCAAAAAAACCATGGAACAAATCACCCGAGATCAAAGGATGGTAGCTAGCTCTTGAAAGACAATGAAGCTGTTGTTTCTTGCTGGAGGGTGTACTAAAATGAGCTCTTGAACCGCTCCTCCACTGTGGTCCTAGAATCCCTTGACCAAATCCCTCAGCAACTGCCTAGAGACAATCTTGCAACTCTTACTACCCTGAGTGAGTTCCAAGCTGTCACCAAAGCAATGAAGTGCAACAAGGAAGCTGGACTACACAGAAGCCTCACCAAAGTCTTCAAAGAAGGTGGGCCAGTGCTCCACAAACAGCTCCACCTCCTGAATCTCAAGGTCAGCGATAGGGAGCAGATGCCACAAGATTTCAGAGACACACTAATCATCAGTCTTTTCAAGAAGGGTAACAACTCAGACTGTGGAAACTATCATGGTATCTCTCTCCTGGCAATCACAGGGAAAATTATAGCTCAAATCCTTGCAGACTGACTCCTGCCACTCTCAGAAGAAATTCTCCCTGAAGCCCAATGTGATTTCCAGCCATTCTGAGGAACAGTGGACATGGTCTTCACTGCTCAGCAACTGCAAGAAAAATGTTATGAACAAAAGCAAACCTTATATATGAGTTTCATCAACCTGACCAAAGCATTCAACATCTATCTCAAGACAAAACTCCTTACATACCTTCACGTGGTTGTTCCAATGATACTGTATGCACATGAAACCTGGACAACATACAAGTGTCACTGGAAGGCACTTGAACAGTGTCATCATGCTGCCTCAGGAGAACACTAAATATCTCTTGGAAGGACAGGCGTCTGAACACTAGCATCCTGGAAGAGTCAAACATGACCAGCATTGAAGCCATTATCACACATCAACATCTTTGTTGGACAGATCATGTGATTTGGATGTCTGATCAGCTCCTCCCAAAACAGATTCTGTTTCCTGAATTACAGGAAGCACCAAGGAGCACTGGGGGCCAGCAGACATGCTGTAAGGACATGCCGAAGGTACACATGAAAAAGTGCAGCATCAGTGGCAACCCTTGGGAGAACCTTGCCCAAGACTACCCCAATGGAGATCAGTAATCCATGAAGGGGTGACAAAATTTGAGAGGTCCAGGCTCAGTGCAGATGAGGAGATGTGGAATAAAAGAAAAAAGTGTCAAAAACTATTGTGCATCCCTCTAACAGCTTCCAACACCTGCCTCTTCTGTAATAAGAACTGCGGCTGCAGAATGGGGCTGATCAGCCACCAACAGACTCACAAACAGCAGGGTGACAGGAAGATGTTCTCTTTGTTATCGAGTGACTGCCAAGGATACTTGATTTAGAAAATGGAGCATACACTAGAGTAGCATTAACTGCACCAAACAAAAAGCATTAAAGATGAATGGAAAAGGACAGTGACAGCTGTGCTACTTCTAGTTCACTATCAGTCTCGCAGAACTCTAACAGGCTTTGAATGATGACCTAACTTCACACACATGAGACAGAATTTGGAGGAAGCAACAAGAAAAAAAGCTCCTCAACTGAAAAATATTTTGGAAACTCTTCAGCTTACTTCACCTGCTGGGCCCTGCCATATCATTGTCATTCTGCATCCACTCACTTGACCTTTTTCCCAGTGTGCCTCTATATTTGGGAAAGACAGTAGTTTCAGAGGCTGCATCCACTAACAACTGCAATTCAACCTGAGAGAATTACCTCTCGGAATTTCCTCATTGTAGTATTGAGACTTCATTTTCACCGCTGGATAAAGATACTATCCAGATGCCTCTTCCTTACCAGTCATCCCATTCCTGCTAATCCGCTAGGTGTAAACAGGATATAAAGGAATGCCTCCATTTCAGCTTGCTGGAATGGGAGAGAAACTCTGGGCATGTGTACGTAAATGTAGTTTGCTCCTGTGTGCTTAGCTCAACTAGATATTCAACGGATACAGTGTATTTTTGCCTGTTGTAATCAATTTGATTTATTGTGAAACCACAAATTGTGTAATGCTAAACACAGGAATGGTGAAACGTGATCACCCAAACTAGCAATTAGTGTGGGAAACAGCAGGGATAGACTGTGGTTTACCATATTTCATAGGAAGTGAGACACTGATTTTAAAACACCTTGGCGGAATCAGGGACCCTTTCCAGAAGTTTGTGACACAAAAAAGGGAGGGGTAGGACTCTGACCCAGCAGGGTATATGTCCCCCAGGTGTGAGCTGTGAGATAGGTTCAATTTATTTCTCAAAGAATCCTAGGGCTGGAAGAGATCTCAGGAGGTCATTGAGCCCAAAGTAGGCTCAACCTTAGCTAAATCGTCTCAGCCAGTACTTTGTCATATTGGGACTTAAAAAACTCTGGGGATTGAGATTCCATCACCTCGCTAGCTGATTCACCACTACATCTGGTGCTTCATTACCCTCCTAGTGAAATAGTTTTCCTTAATATCCAATCTAAAGCACTCACAATGTAACTTGAGACCATTGTTCCTTGTTCTACCATCAGTCACTACTGAAAATAGCCTGTCCATCCTCTTTAGAGCCCCCCACTTCAGGAAATTGAATACCGCTATCAAATTGCCTCTCACTCTTCTCTTCTGCAAACTAAATAAGCCCAAATCCCTCAGCCTCTCCTCCAAGATCATGAGCTCCAGCCCCCTAATAATTTTTGTTGCCCTCCACAGGAGCCTCTCCAATGCATCCACATCCTTTCTATACTGGGGGTGGGCAGAACTAGACACAGTACTCCAGATGTGGCTTCATCAATACCAAATAAAAGGGAATAATAACTTTTTTAGATCTGCTGGAAATGCTTCTCCTAATGCATCCCAATATGCCGTTAGCCTTCTTGACTACAAGGGCACACTGTTGACTCATATCCAGCCTGTCATCCACTGTAATCCCCAGGTCCTTTTTTGCTGCATTGCTACTTAGCCAGTTGATCCCAGCCAATCATGTAACAATGTAACAATGCTTGAAATTTTTCTATCCCAAGTACAATATTCTGCACTTGTCTTTATTGAACTTCATCAGATTTCTTTTGGCCCAGTCCTCCAGTTTGTCTAGGTCAATCTTATTTGTGATCATTTCCTTTCCCAGCAACTCTTACTCTGCCCTACAGTTCCCATGGTCTCTCTGGAACTTAATGCCCACCTATACTCTTCTTGTTGGATGAGCCACTTATAAGGCTAGTTTAAAGATACAGTACCTAGGAAATAGCTTTTATTTGTCAAACTAATATCTGTAGTGTCAATACACATAACAAAATTAAACCAAAATGAATGTTTGGTGCATTACTACCGTCAGCTAAATCACAAATGGCTGACTGGAAGATATGATTTTATAATAATAGTTGTACTACAGGAAAATTTTAAATTACTACATTAAGGTGTTCTGACTTATGCTCTGTGCTAACTCCTTTTGTGGTTGTTTTATCCAGAGGTAAACTAAAATTGCTTGCCGGGGTGTTGTTATTAATTTCAATAGTAAATATGACACACTAACAAAACAAAGCAGAAGAAATGTAGCAATTTAAATACTAACAAAATTAGAGTGCTACAGTTCTGCTGTATTGTTTTGTTAAAACACGACACAGTTAATCATGAAAAACTGCTTCTAAAAACCATACATTTAGAAGATTGGATGGTTCCAGTCATCATATTTCTAGTAAGAGTTTGTTCAATTAGAAAACATGTTATAAATTTTGTGGATGCTGCTTTGGATTAGTAATCTCTCATTTTTGCAGGCCCTCAGCAGTCAGTTTTCAATACTTGCTGATGTTTGTATGTTTAAAATTCATCATAATAAGTAGAAATATCACTGCATTACTTTTTTTCAAAGATCAAAGTGAATTTATGGAGTGATTTTTAGGTCAAGGCAACAAAAAGTGTTGCAAAAATATTTAGCAAAATATTCAAAATGAAACCAAGAAAAGATAAAAGAAATTGGCTTTTCAAAACACCTCAGCAAAATCTACATCTCTGGACAGCATTATTCCCATCAGGCTTATAAGGGACAGACTTTGTATTTATATTAAATGTCTAATCATTAGACATGCCTAATCTCTAATGCTGACTGCAGAGGTGAAGTATTGCTGATACTCAGTGGCCAAACAGATTTAATTAAAACTGTGAATATCAGTGCATTGATTAATCTCATTTTATATAACAAATCTCCAGGACTTTGAGGTTGTGTACACATTGTGGAGCTGTGCACTAGAATAGTTTAAATTAGAGCAGAAACATGTTGTGCACCAAATTGGCCTGCAGAACTCCTGCTTGCATTCACAATAAGCATTAGGGAATATTTAGTGAGTACCAGAAGGTGTATAACAGACGGGTTAATGTGCAGCACAATTCCCTTCAGATGGATCATCACCTTGTTGTGGTTGGGGGGGCTTGTGTGTCTCAATGACCCAGAGAACTATGTTGGCTGGAGCTTTATGCTCCTGGTAGGTTCTCCCTTGTCAGACAGGTCAATGGGTAGAGACCAGACAAAGAGTGATCCAACCTCTCCTTGAGGATAAGGGGTTGGTGAAGGGCTAACAACCCTGCCCGTAAAAAGAAAACTGTTACAGAAACATCCACAAGGAAAACCTTAACTTGTCATGTCTGGGGAAGAGCACGAAATCCAGCTGGAATGATTATGAAGCAGGGCAGCTAAAGCCGAGAGGAGGCTGCCTCGCAGATGACCCTTCTCTCCCCCAGAACTACAACTCAGATTGGAACGTGGAATGTTAGAACAACGTATGAGGCTGGCTAGACAGCACAAACAGTAGCAGGAATGCGACGATACAAGCTGGCAGTTTGGGGGCTGTGCGAAACAAGATGATACAATCAGGACAACTGTGTCTAGCAACAGGTGAAACCAGTATTTATTCAGGGCATGAGGAGGATGATGCGCCACACATGGAAGGAGTAGGTATTCTGTTGTCCAAGGATGCAGTTGGATCCCTAATTGAGTGGACAGCAGTGTCAGCATGAATCATTACAGCCAGGTTTTACACCAAGATAAACAAGATTCTGATTATACAGTGCTATGCCCCCACAAATGATGCTGAAGAAAATATTAAAACAGGGGTCTATGAGACCCTCCAAAGTATTATTAACAAGAAAGGTAAGAAATATATATTGATTTTGATGGGTGACTTCAATGCCAAAATTGGAAGTGACAACACAGGAAAGGAGCAGTACATGGGTACAGAAAGGTCAGGAAAAGCCAATGAGAACAGCAACCTCTTCAGTGACTTCTGCGTATTTAACGGATTGGTGATTGGTGGGAGTATCTTTCCACACAAAAGAATCTGTAAACCAGCATGGGTTTCACCAGACCACCGGACGGAAGATCAAATTGACCATATGTGTATCAGCAGCACCTTCAGACGTTCTATGCAAGATGTATGCGCAAGAAGAGGGGCGGATGTGGGATCCGACCACCACCTTGTCTTATCAAAGTTCAGAATGAAACTGAAAAAGCACCACATGCAAGTAAACAGGCCAGGGCCGAGATATAACACAAAACTTCTGAGAGCTCAGATAACAAAATCACAATTCCAGTTAGACTTAGCCTCAGCTCCAATACCACTATCAATAAATACAGACAGACCAACTAAGGAGGAGATAAGGAAGGCCATTTCTCTGCTGAAAAGTGGAAAAGCTCCAGGGCCAGATTGCATTCCCTCAGAAGCAGTGAAGGTGGACCTTGAAACCTCCACAGACATGCTGTATGAACTGTTTGGCAGAATATGGGACACCAAGGAAATACCATGAGACTGGAAACATGGACATATAATTAAAATACCCAAGAAAGGAAGTTTGAATGAATGCAGAAACTGGAGAGGTATCACTCTGCTGTCTATTCCTGGGAAAGTCTTTAACAGGATCTTGTTAGAGAGAATGAAAGCAGAGGTTGACAGGCTGTTGAGGGATGAACAAGCTGGTTTTCGGAGCGAGAGATCATGTGTAGACCAGATAACGACCTTGAGGATCATCATAGAACAGTCATTGGAATGGAATTCCACGCTGTATATAACTTTCATAGACCTTGAACAGGCCTTTCATAGTGTAGACAGAAATACACTGTGGAGACATTTGCAGTATCATGGCATTCCCCAGAAGATCATTAATCTCACTCGAGCTGATTATGAACCCTCCACTTGCCAGGTTGTATATAATGGCACTCTGATGGAATCTTTCACTGTCCGAACAGGTGTGAGACAGGGATGTCTACTCTCACCATTCCTTTTCCTTATAGTTATGGATTGGATTATGCTAAAAACAACAAGCAGACACCAGAGAGGTATTCAGTGGACCTTCTCTCGTCAACTAGAGGATACCGATTTTGCTGATGACATTGCTCTCCTGGCACATCGGCATGAGCATATGGATAGCAAAGTTGCAGCACTGGATAGCGCTGCCTCAAAGGCAGGCCTGAAAATCAGTAGATGTAAAACTAGAACTATGAGGGTCAACCACACCAAACAAGACAACATCACTTCAGGGGGAGAGACCCTCGAAGATGTTGAACAATTTACTTATCTGGTAGTGTTGTGAATAAAGATGGTGGTACTGACCTTGACATCAAATCCAGGATTGGCAAAGCCACAGCAGCATTTCAAACTCTGTGGCCAGTATGGAGATCACACAACATCTGTCGAAACAAAGCTGAGAATCTTCAATTCAAATGTAAAGTCCGTCCTGCTCTATGCCTGTGAATCGTGGCGCACCATGAAGTCCCCAACACACAAACTGCAGGCATTTTTGAATAGATGCCTGAGGTACATATTACAAATAAGATGGCAAGACAAAGTCACGAATGAACATCTGTGGACACGAACAGGCCAAGAGCCAGTGGGGATCCAAATAAAAAGGAGAAAATGGGGATGGCTGGGACCTACTTTGAGGAAACCCCCATCCAGCGTTGTTCGACATGCCCTAAAATGGAATCCTCAGGAGAAACGCAGCCGAGGAAGACCCCAAATATCATGGAGGAGATCTACAGTCACGGAAGCACAAGAACTGGGATATTCATGGGGCCAGATTGAAGCCATTGCCCAAGATAGAACCAGGTGGAGGAGCCTTGTGGATGACCTATGCCCCACTTGGGGTTCACAGGTTTAACTAACTAACTAACTACCAATGCACTTTAAAATTCACACCTTTGAGTGTGCATTCCTGCACCATGTAGAAAACCTCTTAGTCTTTGCTTTCTTGCAAATGTAATATATTCAAAATAATAGAAAAGCCCTAGCTTTACTAGAAAGTTATTTACTACTACTGCTACTTAACCCTGGTACTCTGTATGAAGCATAGATCATCGACAAGTCTCCACTTCACTCTGTCTTGGGATGAAACTTCTAGCTGGCTCAGGGAGTACCCCATTTGTTGTCCTTCAGTCTCAGTAGGCCTGCTCTACCTTGTCCATGATCTTCCTCTTTTGCATTTTCCTTACGGGTTCCATGTAGGAGTTTCATGGACTATGTTGTTACTTATCATATTTATTTGTTTGCATGTGCTTTGCTCTTCAATATTGCTTTGGACTTTCATAGAGGTGCTTGTCCTACCCAAGAGGTGGCTATATTTCACCAGCCCATGATCTCTCACTATAAATAGCTTGAGTAAAGCCTCTGAATAATTATTTAAATATTACTAATGTTATTAAAGAAACTTTTCATTTCCAGTTTTTACAGGCTTAAATAAACTTCCACCTACATTTCATCTTTTAAAAACACACCAAGAGATATGCACAAAGAGCCATTATTTTACAGAGCAAGGCATTAAGGAATGAAGGACCTGAACAGACTTAATATAAAGGATATGATTTGCCACACAAAAGCCTTTAAAACTGCTTTAATTCTTTTAGAAGAATGCCCTTGTTTGTGAATAGTATAACAAATAAATACAGCTAGTAATTGAGACATTCTTGGGTGCACTGGGATGGAGAACAACCATCCAGAAATGGGAGGTATGACCACTAAGAATTCAGGTGAAATCGGAAAGGTGAGTACAGGTCAGCACACAGACCAGTGCATGCTGAACTAGCTTAAACTGTGTCTTGAACTCCCCAGTACTGCTTACGGGGTTTTCTCTGGTGAGGGCAGATATAGCAGCCCTAGTCTTCTTGCTTGACCATTCAACTTTCCTCTTCCTAGTTCCAGTCCTGGTCTGGTTATCTCCCCAGTATTCGTTCCAGTTGTCCTACCCATATTCTTCCTTACTACCGGTTGCCAATCCCTCTCCCCAGACTCTTCATCCAAAACCAGTGTCTCCCTTTGTTCCAATCTCTTTGCACAGTCATAGGGCTTCCCTGGTAACCTTGTGCTTTTTCAAATATCTTCCCACCACCTTCCCCAGCTCTCCAGTTCTCAGACCCTGTCTCCTTGCCAATCCTAGTCCCTAGAATCCCAGCCCCAGTCATCTTCTCCAATGCCCAGTTCTATTTCCCTTCTGCCAGTAAAGTATCCCTTTCTCAGCTACTTCTCCCAATCTACTTCCACTGCCCCTGCCAGCTATTATCTTCTCTGTAGCCGTGTCTACACTTGCATTCCTCTTTTGAAAGAGGCATGCAAATGAAGGAAATTGAAAATGCAAATGAGGTGCAGATTTACGTATTGGGTGCCTGATTTGCATATTATTCTTTCAAAAGCAAAAAGACAATGTAGACATGGCTCATTTGAAAATAAACCTTATCTTTGCAGGAACCCTTCTTCCTGAAACAAAATAGTGTAGATGCAGCTCTTTCGAAAATAAACCCCATCTTCAAAAGAACCCTATTTTAAAAGAGGAATGCAAGTGTAGAGAGCACTTGCATTTCAGTCAGGCAACTTCTGCGTTTCCTGGGGCCCACCAGTGGGATGAAAGCAGAGATTGTCCACAGCTGTCTGCTCAGGCGCATTGTCGAGCACCGGCTTGCACACATGCATACCCAGCACTGGCAAAATATTTAGAGACTTTAGTGCTAAAATTTATGAAGTGGCTATGCTGCATTGGCAAATTACACAAACTTAGCCAAGTTTAGGCAAATTTTCATGGGAGAGCAAAACAAACAAACAAACAAACAAACCCCATTTTACATGGCTCTGCTCCAAAGGACAGAGCTGCTAGACCGTCTCACGATAAAGGTCTTTTTTGCCGCCTTCTTGGGTCAGAGCCATGGGAGCTGCTGGGAGCAGGACTTCAGAACGAAGCTGTGTCTGGAAGACTGTGGTCCAAAACCACTTTTGCTGTCTACACTACAAGGAAGGAAGGATGGTAATTAGGGTCTTGGAAGTTTACTAATGAAGTGCTGTTGTGCATATGCAGCACTTCATTAAGCAAATCCCCACCCCCCCCGTGGCAACTTCGGAGTTTTAAACGTCAGTAGAATTCAGTCTTGTCACAGACGTAAACACCTTCAATTGTCAGAAGGGCAGTGTGCTCACCCACCAGTACTTCAAAGTGCCAGGGTAAAATTTTGAGGAGTAAAGAGACTTCAAAGTTGCCCTGGTACTTCCAAGTACCGGCGGGTGAGCTGCGGTTAGACGCGAGCCAGTACTTCAAAGTTTAAACCTTTGAAGTTGCTGCGGGGGGCAATTTGCTTAATGAAGTGCTGTGTATGCAGCACAGCACTTCATTAGTAAACTCCAAACACCCTAATTACCATCCTTCCTCTGAATGAGGGTGGTAGGGTAGATGAGCCCCAAAAGAGTGACCTCCGAAATCAGTGGGAGCACGCTGCCCTTCTGGCAATTGAAGGTGTTTACGTCTGTGACAAGACTGAATTCTACTTGGGCAAAAGGTGTGCCTTTGTATACACTTTTTTTTAATAACGTGTCCAAAGCCTATTTTCCCCACGTCTTAGTCTAAGGCTTAACTGTTATGGCTGAAACTAAAAAGAATAGAGCCTTAGCATGGAAAATTTCACCCCACAGAGTTAAATTTGACAAAAGTTATCAGCAACTGTAAACATGGTCTTACAGTGGGAAGTGTTGGTGCAAAAGCAGTAACAATTATTTGCCTATAACATAACAATTGCGAATTTTGGTAAACACAGCACTTTCACCAGCAGCTTTCTGCCTCAAAACTTTGAAGCACAATGCTGCTGTAGACAGATTCTGTCAACAAAAGAGCTGTGTGGCTGCTCCAGGGGGGCGGGGGGTTGGGGGCTTCTCCTGACAGACAAGGCATCCACATCAATGGGCAACCCTGTCTACTGTGCTTCCCAGTGCCTGTTTTGTTGAGACAGCAGACGGGCAGTCCAGCTGCTCTGTTGACAGAGTGGAGCACTCCCCCGATTTACTTTTGTGTGTTGCTGCACTCTGGCAACAGAAGTTTTGTTGGGAAATCTCTTTCTGCGTTGACTTCTGTTGACAGAATCTTGTAGTCTAACCAAAGCCTATGTTGGTATACTACAGGAGTCTGGAGCAGGCAAAGAGAAAATGTCATAGTGAATTTTAGGTCCTGCAATCAGAAACCCAACTGAATCACCCCATTGGTCTCATTTTGTTTGCACTTGTCTTGTTCTGCAGTGAACCCAAGTGGAGAAGGATGAAAAAGCTTGAAGAATAGGTGAAAAGAAGGACTCAGTGGCTATGTCTACACTAGAAGCATCTGTCTACAGAAGTTACTGTTGGAAGAGATGTTTCAACAAAACTTCTGTTGACAGATTGCACCTACACATAAAAGTAGCTTGATCTTTTGATCTGCTCTGTTCACAAAAGGGCCCCCTGGAGCATCTACATAGCTTTTTTGTTGACAAAATGCATTTTATCTGCTGATGCTCCACAAGTTTTGTCTACAAAACTCTCTAGGGTAGATATAGCCTCTTCAGCCGCAGCTAAGGGAATACAAGATATATTTCCTCCTCTTCTGTACGGAAGGAAATTAGCCATTGTTGTTGCATCTTTTGATTTAAAAATGAAACACAGGTAATTATCAAGGAACTAGAAGATTGCACAAGATGCTAATGAATGAATAAAGTATAGTGCAATTAGAAAATAAGAGAATCCATGTATTTAATTCCTTTATTTGAAATTCCATTAGAAGTGAAGTAGAAAAAAGCCCTAAGTCATTTCAAATTTCAATCATCTGTGTACCAAAACAGGACTTACACTGAAGCTGTTCTGTGGAGTAAAATACAACTTCAGTATAAAAGTTCCTTTTTGTAAATATAAATGAAATTGAAACTTTAATGCAGTCTGTCTCTTCCTCCACAGAAGGTTCATGGTGAACATTCAACAATAGTAAAGCTTAAGTACTGTAGAAGCCAATATTGTAATTCCAGACAATGTCTCCCATACATTTGCTTTATTCACCACACGTATATTTATGCTTTTGCAATTCTTCCCAGTATATTATCTGTTCATATGGGTGAATTCCATGGGAGGTAATCAACCTGTTGTATGTACAAGGAGAAAAAGGGACTTTATGTATGTTAAATAAATAGTTTTTAGGTGGGGGTACCATCTTAATTCCCTCGTGGTCAAGACAGAGAGCTACATAAACATCTTCCAAATATAGATTCTTGATCTTTAAAGATGCATGGATAATTTTTGCAGCCAAGGCTCCAGAAAATACATACCCTGTTCCTGAACAAAAATCAGGGTAGTGCTCAGATGGGTATACTTCCTTTGGTACATACCATTTGCTTTGTTTACTTCGATGAGGCCTTCCATTTCTCATAAGGAAGCCAGTGAAGTAAAACTGTGAAGGAGGTGTAAGTGGTCTTAGAAGCCTTTGTATTAAATATTCTGTATTAACAAAAACATCCGTGTCTGTTTTCATGATAAAATTTGCATCAGCACAGTAGGTGGCAACCCACTTCAAGCCCATCATGGTTTTAAGAGTTAGGTTCTTGTATGTGTCCAGAAAGTCTTGTTGAATGATGTCATGATATTGACTGCTTTCCCTCAGTAGAGCTTCATTTTGCTCTTTGTCATTAACGCCTAACATAAATAAGCGAACAAACTTTACTCCTGGAACTGCAGATTCATTTCCCCAAGTTTTCCTGATGGCTTCTCGGTGGCGCTTTTCATCAGCTTTGGTTGCTATTAATAGTACTAAGAAAGGAGTTTTGTCATTACAGATATCTCGCTCATTAATCACAAACCTAAAGGATTGAGTATGATTGAGCTCACTAGCAACTGGCGCCACATTTGCAGGGAGTCCTCCTGCCTCTGTGTTTAATAAGAAGTGTTTGAAGCTGAAAGTATTGTTCCCCTTTTCTTTTGCTGTCTCAGGTTTGTCATACTCTTTGGCAGTGTTTTTTCTAACTTTGAGTTTTGCTAGATCGGAAAAGTAATCAATAGTCTCAGGAATGAAAAACAAATATATCCCTACAAAACAGATGGAGCCAACCAAAATTATGCATAACATATGGGACCTCCAAGAAGAATAAAAATAGCGTCTATAACAGGTCATGCTGGCTGTTTTCAAACTGATAAAGAAAAAAACTGCTTTTGGTCACCCAGACACATGAAGAAGATTGTTTGGTTGCAGCTGTTTGGTCTCTTCGGTGACAAATTCAGATGATCAAATCACTCTCAAAGGACCGATTCTTCACTGTTCTTTTAGTTAAAACTGTCCCATGTGTTATGTATGGTCAGAATACGCTGTAGAGTTGTCATTTCCTTATCCAAAGAACAGAGATCATAGTTTTAGACTTTACTTCTCCCTTCATTTTCCAGCTTTTTTTCTGAAGATAATACACATAAAAATTATAAACAAAACACTTGTTGGCCAATGCAACTTATCCCAAACTTTATAAAATTGGTTAACTTTTATAATAGGAAAAACAAATTGCAGAGATAAAATTTCACTGAAAATATAACTCCAATGCTGCATCGACACTACAATACTCTTTCAAAAGGGGAATGCAAATGAAGCAAATCATAAATCCAAATGAAGCGTTGATTTCCATATCTCATGCTTCATTTCCATAATCACATTTTTGAAAGAGAGTTTTTCAAAAGAAAAACAGCGGGAAGAAGGGTGCTTTCGAAAATCGGGCGAGGGTTTTTTTTGAAAGAATGCCGTCTACACTGCTGTTTTTCTTTCAAAAGACTCTTTTGAAATTGTGAATATTCAAATGTGGTGTGAGATATGTAAATTGGCATGTACATTTCAGGTCTCACACTGCTACAGAACCCAACAGAAAAAAAAAAGTTACTTTCCTGAGCATAGCAGTGCTTCACCTAACAAGACCAGCTAACTAGAGTGACACAAAAGTATAGGAAGCTGGGACAGGTAAGAATTTGAGGCATCATGAGGAAGACTCCACACATGAGTACGTTCAGCTAAAATCTGTTTCACAGCTTTGAATAGCTGCACCTCCAAATGTTTTCTTTTGAAGTGAGCATTGTGGGTGAAAATGAAAAAGAAATACCTGTGGCTGGGATGCCAGAAATGAAGCAGAAAGGAACAGTTAATGTAGAGTAAAACAGCTAGTATGTTTTCTTTAAATTGCTCTAGGCATGAGCATCGCATTTGCCAGTATTCACAGGTACATTGTGTGGAAGTGTATACTTAAAATCATTCAATTCTCTTGCAATGTATTGATCTGAATGTTCCAAGTTATGAATAGGTGTTTGTAAGTTAACTGAAAGAAATCGCTGGATTTTACACAAAGACCAGTTCAGGTTGCACCTCTCTGGTCCAGCACCCTCAGGCCCTGAGCAGTCTCAGACCAGGGTTTTGCTGGACCAGGACAGGTCAATGCTCTCTGTGTTCCCTTCTCAGCCACCAGCCCCAGCCACTTCCCTGACACCGCCTGTGACTCTCTGGCCCCAGCCATTCACTGCCAGTTCCTGGCCCCAACCACAGGAGCACAAGGCTTCCTGGCTCCCACTCCCTAGCCCTGGTCACAGGACAACAAGCTTCCAATCTTCCAGTGCCAGCCATGAGTAGCCGGCTTCCCTTTTTGGCTTGACACAAGCTTCCTGCCCCAGCTGTGATTTCCTGGCCCTCGGTGCCACACCCCACCTCTCCCTGGCAGCTCTCGAGCTACTGCAGCTCCACCACTTCCCAGCCCACTGCTTGCTGCCTCTTCTCACCAGCTTGCCAGCCAGCTTCCTGGTCCTACCACCTTCCTAACTGGCTTCCCGGCTCCACCAGCTCCCCAGCTGCTGGGGCCCGCCAGCTCTCTGTCTGCTTCTCAGCCTGGTTCCCGTGTCCCTGTTGACTTCCCAGCTGCCATGCCAGGGCTGCAGCACCTCCAGCTTCTCAGACACTGCTCCCCACTGGCTTACTGGACACAGCATCCTGCCTTCCTACCTGCAGCTGCCTGTTCCCTGTCACTGGCTTACTGGACCAAGGGTATTGCTGGACCAGAGAGTCCTGGATTTTTGAGGTTCAATCTTTATAACCAAAAATGTATAAGATTTCTTGGGTAGTGCATCTCCAGACATGATTTGTATAGGGGATCATTGCTACCCAAGGCAGAATCTTTAATACTAGGTGTTGTATCACAGTGTAGATAGCAACTGCAATAAGAAAGTATATCCAAAAATGATAGACAAGAAAATGGGTGCACCACACCCAAAATAAGGCAATCTTGCTGCTTTATTGCCAGACAGGTTGAAGAGGATGAGGTCAGAGTAGCTGCAAAAGGGGAATGATGATCAGCTTTGTGACTCCAGCTCATCCCCCCTTTCAGAGAATATGACCACATGCCCAAGACATGGGCAGCCCTTTTTTTTCCCCACACAGCAAGCAAGTGCTGGACAAAGGAACTCAACATGGGAGGGAGGTTAGATTCCTGTGATGGTGCATCAAGGAGCCAGCCCCTCGCTCCCTTCTAATAGCCCATGTTAACTCTCCTAGAAAGGGAGGATGGGATGGAGAGGTAAGGGTTAAGCTAAGGGTTAACTGAAAGAATTTGCATGGAAAAAGTGAAGATGGAGGCCTGGAAGCTCCAGGAAATTATCTGAAAAAAAAAAAAAGGTTTGCCTGCACGGTATACTTTATCTGACAGTTACACTCAGACATCTATATACTAAAGTTGCGCCAATATAAAGAATTTCTGCCTACTGTTTTGTTTGAAGTGTTTTTTTCTTGTTTGTATGTGTGTTTATTTCTCACTAGTTCTGTGAATTTATGATGGAATTTGTATTTCTGTCCCAAAACACAATTACTCAGTACATACATTTAATATATTTTGTTATAAAGTTAAAGTTGTTTGTGGATATTCTTAGAAAGAACTCATAGAAATGGCCAAAAGCAGAATGAATGAAGAGTTCACAAACACGGTGAACCAAAACTTAGTTTGCGAATCAGTTCATGAACAACTTTTTTTCTGTTTGCCCACTTTTGCATGCACGTATATTAAGGTAAAAGCAAAACTATATATCAAACTTCATGTAAGACTGCTTTTATATATAAATTATCACTTCAATATATGAGAATGTTTATTTATTACCAAATTGTTTTAGTTACCTGAGTTCACATATGGTATTTTTTCTTTGTGCTTTTCCTGATCACTCTGAACTTGGATGGCATAATGTCATTTTGCTTACATTGTTTTTACACCCCTGTAATTCTCTTGTATGGTAGACTACCCCATTGAAGAGGTGATGGCAAATACCTAGAACACATTCCTTAAACCATTTAGACCATTCACAATTCACAGTTTGATAAATAAGGTAATTATGTGATTGGGTACAACGTTCATGCTGTTGAACAAAGCTGTAGTTATATTTGCAAATATTGACTGTACTTAACCTTGCGCTTTCAACTCTTAAAATGTTAAAGCAGATAGAGACACTCACATCTTGCACTGAATTATCTATTAAAATTCTTCACAAAAAGAATTCATTTTAAAAACAAGAAAGTTTCTTACCAACATAGATTCACACTAGAGAACTGAGAGCTCATGCAGATGTACTCTTCTGATGGAGGATGTAAATTTCCAGTTCCTTGACAAGTAGTTAATGGTGATCTAAACTAGCAAAACGAACATGAGAGTGACTTTTACTCACCAAGGCTGATACCTTTTCCAGGAGTGGGTGTAGCCTACAAGCTGTAATATGTTAGCAATGCTTTATTTCATTGTTCAATGGATGCAATAAAATAGAGATGACAGGTTAGTTAGAGTTTCCTCATTTGAGCATTCTATACTTCCTTATTCTTGTCGCCGTTCTACTCTGGCTGATAAAGAAAACTTGTAGAGCTTGTGTTCTATGGAATTCAGCAATATTCATTGTGTTAAGTGTTCAAGAGTTGTTTTTTTTTTTTAAATCCAACTTGGAAAAATTAAGATTGCTTTTCACTGTGATGTAAATGTAACAGTCAGTAAAATTAAGACGGAACCTATGGCCAGCAAGGTACATAAAATCACGTTTAAGTCCAGTGATACTATTCATATACTTGTAGTTAAGAAGGAACATAGGCTAGGGCTGTACTGTAGCAATACCTTTAAATTGTGCAAATTATGTAAGTTATTTTGAGGAAATTTATTTTGAACCCGATACTGGCTACACTGGACTGAAGTTCAAAATAAGTGCTTATCTCAAACTTCCTGCTACCCCTTGTCCAACGAAATACCGCACCTGAAATACTCCTGCTATTTTGAGCTAGGTGTTTGTGGGGTTTCTGTTTTGGGTTATAAATATAAATGTATCTCAAAATAGAAACTATAGTAAAGCCATGAGAAGTCCTGTGGCACTTTATAGACTAACAGATTTTTTTTGGAGCATAAACTTTCATGTGCAAAGACTCACTTTATCAGATGCATACAGTGGAGATTCCAGAATCTTCCGGAATGCATGTAATCTTCTGGAATCTCCACTACATGCATCTGACAAAGTATGTATTTGCCCATGAAAGCTCATGCTCCAAAAAATCTGTTCGTCTAGAAGGTGCCACAGGACTTCTCACTGTTTTTATGGATACAGACAAACACTACTACCTCTCTGATACTAGAAACCATACTGTAGCCTTGGCCTTATTATTTATTTGTACTGTGGCTGTTATACACAGTTATGGAGGTATTGTTGTTCTGTTTTTGCCCACGCTCCTCCTCCCATTGAGGTCATTACAATCAGTTGGGCATCAGTGCATAAAACTGCAACACAAAATATCTGATGACAGAATTTTATGATCTATTAGGAAGGAAAAACTGTATGATTCCTACCATATTGAATAGCTGTCAGCTAGACTTAAAAATTCTGGAGAACAGCCCTGTCTGTTTCTGATGCAAGCTGTTATCAGATATAAGCTCTAAAAGCTGTAAAAGTGAATTACATTTTGTATGGTAACAGAGAAGTAGCCGTGTTAGTCTGTACCCAACAAAACAAAGCAGCAGAAATGTAGCACTTCAAAGGCTTATTCGGTGATGAGCTTTTGTGGGACAGACCCGCTTCTTCGGATCTGAAGAAGTGGGTTTGTCCCATGAAAGCTCATCAACGAATAAATCGTTTTGTTAGTCTTTAAAATGCTATGTTTCTGCTGTCTTGTTACATTTTGTATGCTTCTTTGACGATCCCACAACTAAAATAGTTAAATACGGGAATAATGGATGATGGCGTAGTATTGGAGTAGAGATGAGCGACTGGCAGAAAGTATTCAAATACAGAATTTCTATTTCATTATATATGTGATACTTTGGCATTTGCTTTACATGGACCTTCTTGTACTTGATCTTTATTCTTATAAATACTCATGAAAAACAAAGATTAGGCTTCAATGTTCACCAGAAGGTGATTTCTAATTATGAGGTCAGTTGTAAAACTGGCAGATTATTCAAAGTCAGTTAGTTATATTACTAGGTCACCCAAATATTGAAGACAAATGAAGATTTGTGATTAGTGCAATGAAAAAAGTCCTGACTGGGGATTATATCTTCACTACATCAGGGATTGAGACAGCAGAGATCGAGCCATGCAGGCATTGATTTATTGCATCATTGAAGATGCAATAAATCAACCTACAAACACGTTCTCTTTGACACTGGTACTCCGGCAAAATGAGAAGAGTAGCAGATGTCAATGGGAGAGAATCCCCCTTCGACTTTACAGACCAAGATTCCCTATAAGAGCATCATCTTTCTGCTGAAAGAAAGCCAGAGATCCTTCCTCCTCCTCAGTCTTTCAGGGGAATGCTTTTCATAGTTACTCCCTCACCATATCAAAAACATAAGAGCCAGGACTTACACTGAGAACAGTATAGATGGTTCTTACACATGCACACTGCATAAGTCCCTTAAAGAACTGATCAGTCCAGACTGATCCTGATTTAAGGAACCTCCATGAGATGATATTAAGGGGTACAGGCTAGGAGCTGGAGCTGGAGCTACAGAGCTCTATAAAGCTCTCTACAGAGCTAGAGATCACTGTAAGATCTGTTTGCATCCATCAGTCCCAAGAAAGAATCCGCTTTATATTCACAACACCTGAGCCCTGTCTTTGCTCCACATATCCAAGTACCTTGGCCTGTGCATCTTCTTTTCAAGTGCCTGCCACAATGATTGGAGGTTCTCTAAACTCCAAGCCAATTTCTGTATCTTCCACTCAACCAGAACCCTCAGTGGCCATAATTGGAAGTTTCTCTTGAAAAGCAGCCATAGATTTTGTCCTGGGAAGCCCTTTGCACACTTTAAGCAGAACCAGCTTTGGAGTGGGTGTGATATCTGATCACCAGTAACATCACATAGCAGTTTAGGACAGGATGTGAGTAGGATGTTTGTTATCCAGTAGGAGGGGTGTAAGTGTGTGTGTGGCGGGGTAAGTTAGGTGTAGTGAATATAATTCTCCATACTGGAATTTTAGCCAGAACACAGAAATACAGCAGACCCTCTCCCTAGTAATAGCAGGAGCAGTGGGATCTTCAGAAAGTTCTAGGTCTAAACAGAAAAAAAAAGATATTGTGTAGCTATAAAGTGTCATTGAGAAGAAAAATACATCTGGATAAGGCCTGTTGATGACAATCCTGATAAAGCCTTTTGAACTTTGGGTCAATGTGAAATCATTAGCACATACAGGCAAAACTGGTTAATGGCAGCAGGCGGCAAATAATGGATATGAGGAAAAAAAACATGGGTCAAAGTTCTGTCAGACATTAAATTCTTTGTGAACATGACAAAATTGCAGCATGTGAAATTGTATCCATTTACCACACAGTTAACCACAGTGTTGTTGGCTATATCTATAATACAATACAATGTCAATTTTAAGGCACTTAGCTCAATTCTACAATGTTACTGTCTTCACTGAAAACACCAGTATGTCAATTTTAAGGGGCACGAAGGTCAACTTTCTTCAACTGACTCTCCAAGCTGGCATAACACCAAGTTCACATTTAAAGGTCTAATTAATGCTAGTGTAGAAGCAGTGTTACTTTAAATTGATTTTATTGGCCTGCAGAGGTGTCCCACACGTATCCCACAATGCCCTCCCGGTGTCCATTCTAGCTTCCTTCACTCCGCTACTCTCCAGGTATGCAGGAAGTAAATGACAGGAAACCCAGGAATTTGAATGCATTTTCTTTCTGACCAATGTGGATAGTGCACCTCAGGAGGCATCCATCACATCTAGCTATCTAGCCATTATGACTACTCAGGCTACTTCTGGTCTATGTTCTCAGGGTCACAAAAGAGCTCCAGTATGGAGCCACAACGAGATCCTGGATCTCATTTCCATGTGGGGTGAAGAATCAGTGATGATGAGACTGCCATTCAGCAAGCGAAATGCGGACATGTATGAAAAGATTTCATGGGCTTGATCAAGAAAGGTTATGCCTGTGATGCTCATCAATGTCAAGTCAGAATAAAGGAGCTCAGGCAGAACTATCACAAAGTGAGAGAAGCCTATTGGTGATCTGGATCATCTACCAAGATGTTTTGCTACAATGGGCAGCTGGATGCCAGTCTTGGGAGGGACACAACCATGCTCCTTGAAGACAACTGGGATTCTTCAGGAGACCATCCTCAGGACTCTGGTGGGAGCTGAAAGGAGGAGCAGGAGGACAATGTCGAGGAGGATACCAGTGTTCAGCAGGTACCTGTGAAAGCTGATCCTGCCAGCCTGGAGCTCTTCATCCCCGTGGATCCAGTCCCCTCCTCAAAATCTGATACTCTGGGGTCCAGCAATGGAGCAGAGGGCTCTTCTGGTGAGTATTTTTTTAGAATGCTACAGGCGGGTTGTGGCTGGGTTGGAGTATAGGCTAACTTCTGTGGAACACATTTTTTAAACTGCAACAAGAGGGTTGCAGCTCATGCATGGTGCGTGTATACCCTTTGAACAGCTTGTTAATATCTCTGAAGACAGAGCGCTTCTCCTCTTTGGAGATCTCCATAAAGGTCTTACCCATGTACTCTTTAATTTTTTGTATAAGGTTTTTGGGGAGGCCTGATTTATTGAAGCTTCCACAATTGCACACCTTGCCAAGCCAGGCAACCAGTAAGCAATCTGGCATCATGGTGCCGCACAACATTCTGGCAATTTTTCCATCCCTGTGCTCACACAGTATGAGCATATTTTCTTTTTCACTCTCTGTTATTCTCAGGAGGCTGAAGTCTCTTTTTGCAACCTAGCAGAAGCATTGGAAGTTTCATTACAGTTTTTTGCACTGCTCCCTGGCCATTTCAATTTCTCAGGATCACCCTGCCACATCACGTGGCAAGTGAGCTCCCTGTCTTCCCCCTCTGCATGGCTGGCAGACTCTCCTTGCTTTCTCCCTGCTGCCTTTTTCCCTTCTCAGTATTTATGAGGAGCTGGCAAGAATTTTTTTCTGCACTTTGCAGTTTACAGGAATGATCCCCAACCCCCAGTCTGCCATGCATCCAGTAGAACTGACCCCTCCTCCCACCATGTAGCTATTAGTCTCCATGGACTCTGCTCCCAGACATGGCATGTGCAGTGGGGCTTTCCCTGCTTTAAATGGCTTTTTACCTTCACAAGATTTATGAGGAGCCACCAAGGAAGTTTTTTTTCTGAGCTTTAGTATTTACACAGATGACACCATCCCCAGCCCACCATGCATCTGGTGGGATCAATCCCTTCCCCCACTATGTGGCTGCCAGGCTTTGTGGACCCTGCTCCTGGACACCGGCATGTCCAGCATGGGCCTCCCCTTCTTTAAATGCCTTTTCCCCTGCACAGTATTTATGAGAAGACTCCAAGAAAGTATTTTTCTGCACTTTACAGTTTACAAGCCTTTTTTTTCAACACCCCCTGCCATGCTTAAGCCACCAAGATCTTAACATGTCTGCTATGAAATGGTCTGGACAACTAAAAGCAGAGGTTGATTCGTTGTCATCCTTAAAAAGCCAAATGTGGCCTTGGAAAACAAAAGTTGCAACGATTGTCAAAGAAAGACCCATTCATTCTATGGGTAAGCACTTTGTGTCACATTTAAACATTGCATCTAAATTTTGATCTTCACTGTCTTCAGCAGGCAGCCTCAATGTGGGAGATAAGGTTGCTGTGATGAGGCAAAAGAAAAGCTCCAAAAGGACTCACCCAGCAGCAGCCTAAGAAGGCTAACAGGTAGCGAGTGAGAACTGCTGCTAACAAAGTGGACTCAGCAGTGATGATAGAGAATGATGCAGTGTTGCCAGAGCATGTTCCAATACAGGAAAGAGGACTTGGCAGAGCTCCTGATGGCTGTCAGGGAGTAAACTGAGATCCTGTGTTCCATGCTGGAGTTGCAAAGGGACACCCACCGCAGGACTCATTATGTGGCCTCCACGCCCTGCTGCCCAGCTTCTCCTTGATATGGCTAGATGCACCTCTCATTGTGGTCCTCGAATGTGGGTGGGAGAGGGCAAGGATAGTCTCTCACTCGACACACACAGGACCTCTCAACACTGCAAAAACCTCACATTCCACCACATGTGATGTCATGTGCTGTCAGGATTCCTATCTTTTTCCTACCTACCCCTTAAACCTCCTCCTCTAAACAAAATTATGTTTTTGAGAAAACCACAGTGTTGTTTATTGTTTCACGTGGGGTGAGGTGCAGTTGGAGGTGCTTTCATAAAGGTCAAGCACACATCATTTTGGGTAGTGGAGGTGGTATCACAATAGTTAAATGCAGCAGAATTACGTGGCTGGCTGCACGTTCATAAAGCTATTTTTCAAAGCCTTCCTGATTGCCATTGCTTCTACATGTATATTGGTGAATGCACTTGTGTCTGGCTGTGCATAAGCACTGATCATGGCATCTGCCTCTTCAAGCGAAGCAGACAGGGAGCTGCAGACAGCAGAGTTTGACAGAGGGAGGCCTACGGTGGTTAGGAAGACCTGCAACACCTGTGCCACCACTCCTGCTGTCTCCTCCACCTGTGCCTGTAGCCAGACAGACTGCCTGACCATGGATGCCTCTACCCAGATCCTGGTGTGGCTTTGCAGGGACTGTAATTTGCAATTCCCACTCACTGATATCCAGACTGGGGGGACCATCCAGTGTGAAAGGTGCCTGCTGGTGGAATCTCTCAGGCGACAGGTGGAGGAACTACAGAAGGAGGTGGCCAGGTTGAGGAGTAGCCAACTCCATGAGCAGTTCCTGGATAGTAGTCATGTGGAGACAGCTGAGGTAACTGTCCCAGTACACAAGACAGCTGATAAACCACTGGAGGAGGAGGACATAGATCAGGGTGGACTCTGGCAGCTTGTTACTTCTGGCAGCAGGCAGTGTTCCAGCCATGCTGAGAACCCTCCCACTGTGGTACTGGGAAACCGTTACGCTGTACTGGGAAACCGTTACGCTGTACTTGACACAGGAGACAAAGAATCATCCCGTACAGCAGAGGAGAAGCCTCGTACCCTCAGGGCTGGGAAGTCTGCTGCCACCACTGCGAGGAGGAAACATAGAGTAGTGGTGGTCAGGGACTCTCTTCTGAGGGGGACGGAGGCGCCCATCTGTCGCCCTGACATTTCATCTCGGGAGGTATGCTGCCTGCCTGGGGCCCGTACCCGAGACGTTACGGAGGCATTATCGAGGATCATCAGGCCCTCTGACTACAATCCCATGCTTTTCATCCATGTGGGCACTAATGATACTGTGAGGTATGATGCTGAGCAGGTCAAGAGTGACTTCAGGGCTCTGGGGACACAGGTGAAGGAGTTTGGGGTGGAGGTGGTATTCTCCTCAATCCTGCCTGTCAGTGGTAGGGGCCCAGGCAGAGACAGATGCAACCTAGAGGTGAATGCCTGGCTTCGAAGATGGTGTTGCCAAGAAGGCTTTGGCTTCCTTGACCATGGGATGCTATTGCAGGAAGGACTGCTGGGCAGACATGGTGTTCACCTTTTGAGGAGGGGAAAGAACGTATTTGGACACAGACTGGCTAACCTAGTGAGGAGGGCTTTAAACTAGGTTCGACGGGGGCAGGGGAGCCAAGCCCACAGGTAAGTGGAGAACATGGAAACCTCGGTGAAGGGTCAGAAATGGGAGGCAGCATGGGCAACAATGTCAGAGGAAAAAGAGGGTCAGGGCAAAACATGGAGGCAAGATCAAATCAATATCTTAGATGCCTGTATACAAATGCAAGAAGTATGGGTAATAAGCAGGAAGAACTGGAGGTGCTAATAAATAAATATAACTATGACATCATTGGCATCACAGAAACTTGATGGGATAATACACGTGATTGGAATGTTGGTATTGAAGGGTACAGCCTGCTTAGGAAGGATAGACAAGGAGGAAAGGGGGGAGGCGTTGCCTTATATATTAAAAATGTATACACTTGGACTGAGGTGGAGATGGACATAGGAGATAGATGTGTTGAGAAGCTCTGGGTTAGACTAAGAGGGGTAAAAAACAAGGGTGATGTCCTGATAGGCATCTACTACAGGCCGCCTGGCGAGGTGGATGAGGATTTTTTTAAACAACTAACAAAGTCAAGCAGGGCCCCAGATTTGGTGGTGATGGGGAACTTCAACTACCCACATATATGTTGGGAAACTAATACAGCAGTGCACAGACTATCCAGTAAATTCTTGGATTGTATTGGAGACATTTTTTTAATCCAAAAGGTTGAAAAAGCTACTGGGGAGAAGCTGTTTTAGATTTGATTTTAAAAAATAGGGAGGAATTGGTAGAGAACTTGAACGTGGAAGGCAGCTTGGGTGAAAGTGATCACAAAATCATAGAGTTCACAATCCTAAGGAAGGGTAGAACAGAAAACAGCAAAATAGAGATAATGGATTTCAGGAGGGCAGATTTTGGTAAACTCAGAGAACTGGTAGGTAAGGTCCCATGGGAAGCAAAACTGAGGGGAAAAACAGCTGAGGAGAGTTGGCAGTTTTTCAAAGGGACATTATTAAGGGCCCAAAAGCAAGCTATCCCGCTGTGTAGGAAAGATAGAAAATATGGAAAAAGACCACCTTGGCCTAACCAGGAGATCTTGCATGATCTCAAAATAAAAAAGGAATTGTATAAAAAAATGGAAACAAGGAAAAATAACAAAGGATGAATATTGGCAAACAACACAAGAATGCAGGAGAAAGATTAGAAAGGCTAAGGCACAAAATGAGCTCAAACTAGCTACAGGCATAAAGGGAAACAAGAAGGCTTTTTATAAATATATTAGAAACAAGAGGAAGACCAGGGACAGGGTAGGGCCATCGCTCAGTGAGGAGGGAGAAACAGTAACAGGGAACTTGGAAATGGCAGAGATGCTTAAAGACTTCTTTGTTTCAATCTTCACTGAGAAGTCTGATGAAGGAATGCCCAACATAGTGAATGCAAGTGGGAAAGGGGTAGGGTTAGAAGTTGAGATAAAAAAAGAACAAGTTAAAAATCACTTAGGAAAATTAGATGTCTGCAAGTCACCAGGGCCTGATGAAATGCACCCTAGAATACTCAAGGAGCTGATAGAGGAGGTATCTGAGCCTTTATCTATCATATTTGGAAAATCATGGGAGACAGGAGAGATTCCAGAAGACTGGAAAAGGGCAAATATAGTGCTCATCTATAAAAAGGGGAATAAGAAAAACCCAGGACACTACAGGCCAGTCAGCTTAACTTCAGTGCCAGGAAAGGTGATGGAGCAGGTATGTAACCAACCAGGCTCGGGTTCCCCAGAAACAAGGCTGTACCCAGAAGGCGAGTGCTATATTTGGTTTATTGAAAGCGTGTGACACCTGCAACGGGAGCCCAGGAGACGCTGCAGTCACCAGTGGGGGAAACCGGACTTGTTGGAGCTTCACTGGGGGAGAGGCTCTGTGACAGGCCTCCTAACACTAACTGATAAAGCTCAATTCATTAACATAAGATTGCCTAAAATTGCCTATGCATTCCTTATCACTATCTCTTGTGGCCTACTGCCAGTGTAGCCTTGAAGTATTGGCAAGCGTGCTTTCTTTTGCAGGTGTTGCCATGGCAGGGTTAGTTGTTTTGCAGCTTTTCACCTTACGCAGACTGGTTTGTTTAGGATTCTTCCGAGGGTTCACAGAGGGGTCAGACTGATCTCATGAGACCGTTACAAAATCTTTTTGCACCCTACAAGGTAATTAAAGAAATCATCTGCAAGCACTTGGAAGGTGGTAAGGTAATAGGAAACAGCCAGCATGGGTTTGTAAAGAATAAATCTTGTCAAACTAATCTGATAGCTTTCTTTGATAGGATAACAAGCCTTGTGGATAGGGGAGAAGCGGTAGATGTGGTATACCTACACTTTAGTAAACATTCGATACAGTCTCACATGATATTCTTATCAAAAAACTAGGCAAATACAATTTAGATGAGGCTACTATAAGGTGGGTGCATAACTGGCTGGATAACCGTACCCATAGAGTAGTTCTTAATGGTTCTCAATCCTGCTGGAAAAGAATAAAAAGTGGGGTTCCGCAGGGGTCTGTGTTAGGACCGGTTCTGTTCAATGTCTTCATCAATGATTTGGATATTGGCATAGAAAGTACGCTTATTAAGTTTGCAGATGATACCGTGTTGGGAGGGGTTGCAACTACTTTGGAGGATAGGGTCATAATTCAAAATGATCTGGATAAATTGGAGAAATGGTCTGAGGTAAACAGGATGAAGTTTAATAAGGACAAATGCAAAGTGCTCCACTTCGGAAGGAACAATCAGTGTCACACATACAGAATGGGAAAGGACTGCCTAGGAATGAGTACAGCAGAAAGGGATCTAGGGGTTATAGTGGACCACAAGCTAAATATGAGTCAACAGTGGGATGCTGTTGCAAAAAAAGCAAACATGATTCTGGGATGCATTAACAGGTGTGTTGTGAACAAGACACGGGAAGTCATTCTTCCACTCTGCTCTGTGCTGGTTAGGCCTAAGCTGGAGTATTGTGTCCAGTTCTGGGCGTCACAGTTCAAAAAAGATGTGGAGAAACTAGAGAGGGTCCAGAGAAGTGCGACAAGAATGATTAAAGGTCTAGAGAATGTAACTTATGAAAAAAGGTTGAAAGAACTGGGCTTGTTTAGTTTGGAAAAGAGAAGATTGAGTGGAGACATGATAGCAGTTTTCAGGTATCTAAAAGGGAGTCATAAGGAGGAAGCAGAGAACTTGTTCTTCTTGACCTCTGAGGATAGAACAAGAGGCAACGGGTTTAAACTGCAGCAAGGGAGGTTTAAGTTGGACATTAGGAAAAAATTCCTAACTGTCACGGCAGTCACAAAGTGGAATAAATTGCCAAGGGAGGTTGTGGAATCTCCATCGCTGGAGATATTTAAGAACAGGGTAGATAGATGTCTATCAGGGATGGTTTAGATAGTACTTGGTCCTGCCATTGGGGCAGGGGGCTGGACTCGATGTCCTTGCGAGGTCCCTTCCAGTCCTAGTGTTCTATGGTATGATTCTATGGCTACGTCTACACGTGCAGCCAACATCGAAATAGTCTATTTCGATGAATAACGTCTACACGTCCTCCAGGGCCGGCAACGTCGATGTTCAACTTCGACGTTGCTCAGCCCAACATCGAAATAGGCGCAGCGAGGGAACATCTACACGTCAAAGTAGCACACATCGAAATAGGGATGCCAGGCACAGCTGCAGACAGGGTCACAGGGCGGACTCAACAGCCAGCCGCTCCCTTAAAGGGCCCCTCCCAGACACAGTTGCACTAAACAACACAAGATACACAGAGCTGACAACTGGTTGCAGACCCTGTGCCTGCAGCATAGATCCCCAGCTGCCGCAGAAGCAGCCAGAAGCCCTGGGCTAAGGGCTGCTGCCCACGGTGACCATAGAGCCCCGCAGGGGCTGGAGAGAGAGCATCTCTCAACCCCCCAGCTGATGGCCGCCATGGAGGACCCAGCAATTTCGACGTTGCGGGACGCGGATCGTCTACACGGTCCCTACTTCGACGTTGAACGTCGAAGTAGGGCGCTATTCCTATCTCCTCATGAGGTTAGCGACTTCGACGTCTCGTCGCCTAACGTCGAAGTTAACTTCGAAATAGCGCCCGACGCGTGTAGACGCGACGGGCGCTATTTCGAAGTTGGTGCCGCTACTTCGAAGTAGCGTGCACGTGTAGACGCAGCTTATGATTCTATGAAACCAGGCCGGTATGACATTTTCCCCCTTTGATTCACAAATATTATGGAGAATGCAGCACGCTGCAACCACTGTGGGGTTGTTGGTTTGGGAAAGGTCCAAATAGGTCAAAAAGCAACTTGCATCTGGCTTTCAAATGATCAAAGGCACATTCCACCACCATTCAGCACTTGCTTAGCTTGTATTTCAAGCATTCTTTGCTGTAGTCCGGGATACCTGTGTATGGCTTCATGAGCCAAATGAACACTTCATCCATCTCATCCTCCCACTGCCTTTGTCTAAATAAATACATGACACTTTGAGAAGTGGCTGTAATATACTGTGCAACAGCGTTGTTTGGGATCCATGCTAGCGCTGTTCAGGCTTTGGAAGAATGGCCTGAAAAATTGTGTGGACTTCCTTGGACTGGCCATTTATTTTCCAGTGGTGGTGAGGGTAAGTTCTTTGCACTCTGGGATGATGACATCAGATACCCACAAGCACTTGGGGCACATTTTTTCCCATAAACAACTAGCACAAAAACCCAGAATGCAATGGGACAACAGGCACTGTGGGATAGGTACCCACAATGTATTGCTGATGCAGTCGAACGTAGGTAAGGCAATGGAGACATGCTGTGTCCACTTTCTGAACATTTACAGGCATCCATCTTTGCCTTTATAAAATCTAGCATAAAAAAGTCAACTTCAATAAATTTGACTTTTTTTCTAGTATAGAGGTAGCTGAAGTTTTTTTCAGTGAGATGGTTCACAATTCAAACATTACTAACAAATTGTCTTGTTCGAGAACCAAGCAAAAACTGTTAGGGACCACTGTTTTGCTCCCACAATCTGTGAGGGATTTTTCCTGGGATTAAGTAGACCCAGTGCCTGGCACACAAAATTCACAATACTTAAATCCATGCAAAGTATCACCTCTCAATTGACGTATGAATGGCTATGTTGACAATTTACTACAATTTGTGTGTGTTCACAGAGCAGGTGTGTCTAGCACTCATCATAGCCTATATCTTGTGATACTTCTTTCCAAGGTGACCATCCATCCCAGTTTTGGCTGGACAGTCCCATATTTGGGATGCCAGGATGATGTCCTAATTAATTTTGGTAAGAGGGCTAATTGCCCCATATTTTCAGGCAGCTGCCGCCTGCTTCTCCTGGCTGGGGCAGCCAGGACCTGGAGTGCATGGTGGTGTGGCTGCCCCTCAAATTTCCCCTGGTTGGGGGAGCCAGGAGCTGGACCTGCACAGCAGCACTGATGCTCCCCCGCTTCCTTCAGTTCCCCTTCTATGGCACAGCTGCTCCCCAGCTTTCCCCAGCTGGGGGAGCCACAGCTGGACCTGTGCAGTGGCACAGCTGCCCTCCACCAGCTTCCTTCAGCTGGGGGAGAGGGGAACTGGACCCATGCAGCAGGGTGGCTGCTCCCCAGCTTCCCCCAGCTCCCCTTCTGCAGCGCGGCCGACCTCCAGCTTCCCTCAGCTGGAGTAGCTGGGTGGGGCTGCTCCCCCACCCAGCTTCCCCTGGCTGGGGGCACCAGGAGCCAGAGCCGAAGCACGGTGGCCCCCCAGCTAGTGGAAGCCGGGAGCTTCACTGGGAGGGTGACAGCCCCCACAGGGCTGCCGCCTCCTGACTCCCAGATAGGGCAACCATCTGTCCCATTTTGGCCAGGATGGCATCATTCCCCTGGTCCCATATCTGAGCAGGGGAGATATGGTCACCGTACTTCTTTCATTTATTTTGCTCCTACTCTTGAAATTACACAGACATGTTGATTATTTATGCTAATTGTGCATATTTTGGTGTCTGATTTTTCAGCTCTTAAATATGCGACTCATCCTACAATGGAGTGCAGGAGGGGTCCCTTAGTACTTTTGCTAACACCCAGAAGATTTTGGACTTGAGGAACTGATGGGAGGAGATAAAATGCAAAATACGGTGCTCCGTCCTGCAAAACTCCATTGAGCCCAGTTCACATGATGGTCTTTTTCAAGAGCTTTGCACAGAGCTCAGTGCCAGAGACTCAGCATTTTTTGTACCCACCAGGAGAAATCTGCCATAATCACAGCTCTCCAGATGCAAACGGAATGACAGAGGCCAATATTGTCATAGAATCATAAAACACGAGGACTGGAAGGGACCTCGAGAGGCCATCGAGTCTAGCCCTCTGCCCCAATGGCAGGACCAAGTACTGTCTAAACCATCCCTGATAGACATCTGTCTAACCTGTTCTTATATATCTCCAGGGATGGAGATTCCACAACCTCACTTGGCAATTTATTCCACTGTTTGACCACCCTGACAGTTAGGAACTTTTTCCTAATGTCCAACCTAAACCTCCCTTGCTGCAGTTTAAACCCGTTGCCTCTTGTTCTATCCTCAGAGGCCAAAAACAACAAGTTTTCTCCCTCCTCCTTATGACACCCTTTTAGATACCTGAGAACCGCTTTTCTTCATAGGTCACATTCTCTAGACCTTTAATCATTCTTGTCGCTCTTTGCTGGACCCTCTCTAATTTCTCCACATCTTTCTTGATTGCTATTAGTTTAGTAACAATCTACTCCCATAGGTGGGCCAAACCTTTCTATCTGCTTAGGAGGAACTTCTACTTGAAATTTTTCAGACAGTGCACCCACTGGGACAAAACCTGTTATCCGTATCATGGTTTTAAATTTGGCTGTGGTGTAGTATATTTAACAAGGAAAAAAGAGACTCATCCACAGATTACAGAAGCAATCATACTCCATTTTGTTTACGATCTTCTTTGGAAGTGTAGCCAGTCCTACAGGGGTCTGCTGCAGGGTCTCGTGGTAGCAAATGATCCCACTCTTGGCACTGTGTGACAAGGTGCCCCCTTATCCTGCACTGGTCCCAAACCTCTGCTTCCAGAGTGGGGACATAGGCTGCATCCCCCCTCTGTAGCTCGGGCCTGTTAGTCCTCTTTTTCTCTCCCCTAGCCACAGCCAGGGCTGTCAGCCTAGGTGGGGGATAGGGAGCCCAGGCCCTTTTTCCTCCCCCACCTCCTTATCTGTTCTGTCTTCACCTTATCTCCTTCTCAACTACTCTCTAACTCCCCACCTCCTCTCTCACTCTCCCGGTTCCTGCTTGAGTGGGCTGCTTTTAAGACTCTGGCAGTCAGATCACCTGGGCACTTGTTTAAAATGAGAATATATCAAGTTAAGACACACAAGAAAAAATTAGATACCAAAATGTATTCTCCCCTGCTGCATTGTAACAGCAATATATCTGGGTATATTGATTTCTAATACAACTTATTAGAGGGCAGTGTAACCGGGAAGCCAGCAGACCCTGCTAGGAAGGTGGGGGAAAGGCACCTCAGGCCAGAAGCCTGAGCTAGTGGAACAGCTAGTGCAGATGCACAGGTGAGAGCAATTGCAATCAAGTAAGGAGCATCAGCTGATCTGGCTGCCAGAGGTTTAAAAGCAGCCCAGCCAAGCGGGGTGGGTTGGAAGAGTTAGAGAGCAGTTGAGAAGGTGATAAGGCAAAGACAAAACAGGGAGTGCTTGCAGAAAAGGCTGGGGAGGAAAGAGTGCCTGGGCTTCCCATCCCACACCTAGGCTGACAGCCCTGCATGTGGCTGGAGGAGGGAAAGAGATACAACATGCACTGGGAAAAAATTTTGCCTCAGATCAGATAGGCAGGGACCTGGAGGGCTTTTCACCTTGTTTAGCTGAACAAAAACCCAGTCATATAACACTTTAAAACTAAGAAAATAATTTATTAGGTGATGCGCTTTTGTGGGGCAGACCCACTTCCTCAGATCTGGAGATAGATACATGTCCAGTACAGCACAGCCCCATGAAATAAGACAGCTACTATTTTGAAATTGTGTAGATGCTACACACACTAGGATAGTTATTTTGAAATGTCTGTTATTTTAAAATAACTTTGCTGTGTAGGCCTCGCCTAATCATCTTTCATACCTAGGATCTCCAAGGTGATCTTACAAAGCAGAATTTTAAATCTAAGCTTTTAAGCTAAAATACCACATGTGTTTAAAGATGCAAATAGAAGGCTGATGAAAAGCAGGAAGCTCAGTTAATCTCATTGCAAAATTGCTAGTTGAAAAAATCAGACCACATTATCTCAACTACTGTGTTCAAGGCTGAACTAATAAAACACACAAAGATTATATGAAACTTATTAGGTCTTTGTTTCTGTGCGTCACCTCACCTCAAAAGAGGCAGGTTTGTCTAGGGAGGGCCAGGCACTGACCTGTAACACTGAATCACTTGCCAATGCTCTTCACTTACTTCTTTTCCTTCAAGGGAGGCATGAGACAAAAAGGCAATCACAATGCTAGTGCTAGATTAGATGGTTCCGTTTGGGGAGCTCTCTTGACTTGCCACTCAAGGAAGGAGGGGAAATGGGAGTGAGGCACTTCCTAGGTCTGCAGAAGGCCCACTAACACACTCTCCTCCCCTAACTGAGGAAAACAGTCTCTGCAGGAGAGGGCAAACATTGTTCCTGGATTAGGGTCTAGTGACTTCTCTCTCCCCATCACTGTTGAGTAGAGTTCAGGCAATTCCCACCACTTCTCATTCACCGAGTCATCCCAATAACCTCATAATTGCTACCTATTGCAAATGGGGTGGTTCCAAAAGAGATCAGAAGGACTGTGAGGCCCACTTCTTCAAGTCTGGAAAATGCTGGGTCTGTCCCATGACAGAATAACATGGCTACCTCTCTGTGACTGTTTGCCCAGGTTCCAAGTCATACAAAAGGGCCCGTAGCTCCAGGCTGTTGCTACTGCTACTGCAGCAGCAGCAGTTGGTGCCCTGGCCCCTCTAAATCATTGCCAGAGCACCACTGGACTCTTGCCAGGCAGCAGTTTGAGCTGGCGGGGAGGGGCCTGGGCATACCATGTGCAGAGCAGAGCTGAGAGCTGGCTGCCCCCAACCCCACACCTTCTGCCATCGGCCTCATCCCTTCATAGGCCACAAAGCAGGGGACCCCACCCCTTACCACAAGCCCAGGGGCCCAGCAAGGATGTCAGCCCCACTATTATGTATTTATTCAAAATACTTGTTACTTATTTACCACATTATTACTTTTCTTTTTCCACTTCATTTTGTAAATCCTTTTCTTTTAAACTGAAATGTGTTTAAAAAAAAAGGGGTGGGGCAGGGGAGAAATATCAGCCTTCCTTGCTATGTTCCTGAGTAATTTAATGCTGATTGAGTAAGAAAGTGTCTTCAAAGGAGAACTGAAAAGCAAGTGCTTCCCTACAAGTAAAGATTAATTTCAGCATGAGACTAACCATATCTTTAGCAAAGATATAATCAATGGCTTTGCACAAGATCAGCAGTGTTTATGCAGAGGGAGGGGAAAACATAATATAAGGAACTAAAATCCCTCGCCAATTTGCACTTGTTACTAGTATTCTTTCCATTGTCCATCGCTACAGACAGGAACTTAGTCAAATGTCCAGTTTGGGGTGAGTGAATCCCTCTGGCCACAGTCGCACCTATTCCTGTCAATTGGTAGCATGCGGAAGACTGCGAGAATATTTCTATGGCAGGAGCGACTCATGCAGCTGAAGTACTGTAGCTCTGATCCAGGACTACTTTACAGATGATAGGGTGTATCTAACCGAGTATTTACGTTTTATGCTCAGGGCTGCCAACTGGAGTAGGGGGAAAGGAGGGCAGTTACCTAAGGACTGGCAATTTGAAAGGGCCCAGGGTTCCCAACTGCTGACATTATCATTGGAGCAGCATGCTGTACTCTCTTGGCAGCTCTAAGGGGTGACTGAGATGTGGGGGGGAGCAGGGGAGCTCTGAGTGGTGCTGAGGGCTGGCTGCCCCAGCTTTTTACCTGAGGCTCCATCCCTTTGAGGAGGGTAGACCTGGGCACCCCAACTCCTGGCCCAGGGGCCCTGCAAGTCAGTCAGCTCCTGATTATACCAGTCTCTGGTGGTTTACTCTGATGGTTTTCCTATTATTTACCTTTTTCTAACTTGTTCAAATACCACAAAGCTCACTTACCGCAAACATTCATAAACCTAACTTCATTTTGCAGACACAAGTAAAGAGAACATAATTTAGTGAACAACATTACACCTCATACCGATGGCAATCCCTCCACACAATTATAACACCCTCACAATAAGTATTCTAATGAGGGAATCATCTTCATAGAAACATGGGTTGCAAATGGTGGCGCTTGATAATGAAGATTGATTTGGACCCAAAATTGTGTTTCATGTCTAGGATTCCTCAGACGGAGAACGCACACCCCTTCAGAGATGAGGCCTGTGAGTGCTAAGTGTTAATACTGAATAGTGCTAACTGCCCAACAAAGCAACAAGTGTCAGAAGGCCATGTTCTTAGATGGGTTGGCTGACTGACTAGGAACACTAGTGTGAGGAAAAGAGAAACAGGTATAGGCACTGTAACAAAGGCCAGTGAACATTATGGCTGGGTCTACATATGCCCCTTCCTTTTGATGCTAATGAGTATGCAGTGCCTCATTAGCATAATGGCGGCCACAGAGATTCGAAAGTGCGGCTTTTCGAATTGCGCGCCGCCTGTGGAGACAGGACCTTCCAAAAGGAACCCTCCGAGTTTTTGAAAGCCCTTCTTCTGATCACAAATAGGAAGAAGGGCTTTCGAAAACTGGGGGGTCCTTTGGGAAGGTCCCATCTCCAAGGGCAGCACACAATTCATAAAGCTGCACTTTCGAATTACTGCGGCCACCATTATGCTAATGAGGCATTGCATATTCATTGTAGCACCTCATTAGCATATTTTGAAGCCGCTCATTAACATGCCTCTTTTGAAAGGAAGGGGCACATGTAGACCCAGCCTATAGGAAATTGAGTACGGAAAGGTAAGAATTTGAGAAAAAGGGAAGTGGTTTTGTTTTTTGTTTTGTTTTTTTTGCTAAACAGAAGAGCAGTTTGGGAGACCCTTTGGGAAACAGATTAGAGCTTAAGCGCTCTGGGGCTTCCTAAAACAATGAAATCTTTGTCTCTTGTATTGTTAACTCTGGAGGAAAACCCATTTGATTAATGTAATAAAGCATAAGATTAGATGAGTCTAAATATGCATGTGCAGTGTTAGTAATTTTGAATTGTTTGGTGCTAATTCCAAACAGAACAAAGCATCAAACAATTCAAAATAACAAATGGCTCCAAATAGCAGCGCTATTTCAAGTGTGGTATTCTAGTTCTAGTACCCCTCATTGTACGAGGGGTAGCAGAAACTTCAAAATGGCCACTTACTTCTGTGTGGATGGCACTGAATTCTAAATAAGTTAACTCAAAATAAATTATGCAATTGGTGTTGCACAAATTTTGTAAATTATTTTGAGTTATGGCTCCAGTGTAGTTGCAGCCTTAGAAAAAGGAAAATGAGTACACCTGTAAAGGCCAGTGTGTTTAGTTAGAGAGACAGTACAACCAAATTTCCAACATACTGCAATGTCCCCTCAGAAATCGTGTATTGCTAATTGCTTTATCTATTGTAGTGTAAAAGCAAGCAAACCAAAGTCTTATTTCATTCTTATTCCTTAGCCTTCTCCATGAACCCATCATTATAAAAAGCACTATGGCATGCTTAATGGCCACACATGATCACAGCCTTGGTTATCCAAAAGATGTCACTCCAGCAGCCGAGTGATGCTAAAATGGTTAACAGGTTAAATGGCTAGCACTTAACCAGTTAACCATTTGGTCTTAGGGCCTTCTGCCTGGCCTGCCACCCAGCCCTGCTGTGGCCAAGGGGTCCTTCCACCTCACCTGCCAGTTTCTCCAGAGCTGGGGCAGCTCCAGCATGGCATGGCTAGCTGGTGCTGGACTTCAAGGGCAAGGGCCATTTAACTGGTTGGCATACCAGTAATCTTCATCCTTACTAGTTGACCATTTCAGAAGCCTAACAACACATTCTGTCCAGGCAGAGGGGAAATGCCTCCTATGGGATCTCGAAAATATTTCAAGTATCAGAGGGGGCAGCCATGGTAGTCTGTATCCGCAAAAACAACCGGAAGTCATGTGGCACCTTTATAAACTAACAGATTTTTGGAGCATAAGGTTTTGTGGGCAAAGACCCTCTTTGTCAGATGGCATAAGCTTTTGTGGACAAAGACCTGCTTCGTCAGATGCATGCATCTGACGAAGCGGGTCTTTGCCCATGAAAGCTTATGGCCCAAAAAATCTGTTAGTCTATAATGTACCACAAGACTTCTTGTTCAAAACATTTGCTTCCTTGGACGTCTCCAGCTGAAATATTGAGTTGGCCCTGCACTTCATGAGAATGGAGTGATAACAGGAGAAATAGGGTGACTGTTTTCCTCAAAGAGAAAATGAGAGGCTCCCTTGAACCCTGCCTGCCCCGACCCCCATGTAAGGCTGGGGCAAGCATTGATGCTGCCCAAGCCCTGCCTAACCCACTCACGCAAGGCTGGCATCACATCTTGCCCTCCTGCCCCATGTTCTTCTACACCTCACTTTTTGAGAAAAAAGGGCATTTGTCCTGTTTTGCTCTTGCTCTCTTGATCAATTGTCAAGAGAAAATGGGTCAAATGCCCACCTTTTGAGGAAAAACAAAGCCAGGACTTCCATAACAGGTTTGAAAGGGACTGGCCCAGTCAAAACAGGATATATGGTCAACCTACAGCAGGAGCTAGTGCAATTATTGACAAGGAAATAAAGGCCCAAATGAGTACTTCTATCTGACATACATTGTGGAATTTATAACAACAACAATTTCACTCATTACAAATAGTGTAAACAATCACTTTCACTGTTAGTTTATGGGAAAGCAGGAGAGTTCACCTTAAAACCATAAAACTTGCATAGATGCAACAAACTCTAGTTCATCTGGCACAAATAGCTTTGTAATGGTTCCATCTTGTGGTCAAATGGAAAGTGACACTGTAGCTTAAATTGCAAAATGTATTCATTATGAATATTAGACCCATTAAAATGAAATATTCTAGGCAGGGCAAACGGACAAGAGAAGAGCAGTTTTTGTCTTCTGTCCCCTATCCCACATAATGTTGCTCTCTTGGGTCAGGGTTTCATGGGATGACAATCAGGGATGGGACACTGTGACTGGTTCTCCCTCTTCCTCTCACCTCCAGCTCTCCCCACCTCCCTGGATAGGATATTAGGAAGGGGAAGTCCAGCTAGATATTTTGAAGATCAGAGCAGTGGTAAATCCCTATGTGCTTTTACAATCCTGAGCCTCTTAAGGAAGCCATGCTATCTTCAGGCAAAGGAGAGCCAAAGAGCAGGGTCTTTGTGTAGGTGTTCCTGTCTCAGTGGTTATATTCTTGAGAGTTCAGGAGGCTATGATAAGCTACACTTATGATTACTATTGATAGACATCAGTAAATTTGCCCTGACATGTCTCTTCTGGGGCCTATGACCCACTATACAAGCAGAGATTTCATCCACTGAGTTTCAGTTCACAGATTATGTACCATAAAGATTTGACACATACTGTCACCAGGAGAGGAAACTTAAAGTGTGACTGTTGGAGGAATGGACAATCTGTTACGGTACTGTACAGAGAAAGCAGATGGACAGAACTCCCAATGTGCTTAAGCTACTGTATCCATAATGAAGGCTTTTGTGGGTTAAGGTTTTTTTGGAATGTAGATATACAATGTGAAGACTGTCTCCAAATCATTTGCTTTATTTGTTTTCAATTTCATAAAACTCTGAAATGAAATCGGGACACAAATTATAATACAGCAGTGCAATATCTTGAAATTAATCTAAATTTAATCTAAAAGGTATTTTATATTATTGGGAAGTTTACAGTGTGTGGAATATCCACATACATCTAGAGCAAACTGTTACTAGTAGTAATTACTTTTTTGGTTTTTGAGGGTTTTATTGACATCTTGATGAATGTTATGTGACAGAATGCATATAGATGCTAATTACACAATCCAAATCTGGATTCATTTATAACTGAAGAAATTCAAAATAAAAAAAGAGGAAAATCAAATTATATTCATGATGCGTATAGAATCTTATTTTAACAGGAATTCCTCAAATAATATCCACAAGTAGATCTGTTTATTGATTTTAATGAAGACAAGTAAGTAGGAGGATAAAACCATTTTTTATTTCATAACAGCAGATTCATTTGGAGTAGTAAAAAATATGAAAAAATTGGGTGTGAATTCTTCCCCTAATTTATATATTTGAATGAAAACCCAATTCATAGTTGTTAAGAAGAAGGAAGTAGTATTGATTTATAACATTTACAGACAGTAACGTGATGCTTAGTCAGCTGCCCACTCTTCTGGGCCTGTTCTCCATTAACCCAATCTAGAGTCTATAAGGCTGGAATTTTCTGTGAGTTAAAGGACCATATCATTAAGGAACATAGTGCTAGGATCCACACAGGGATGTGTTCAAGAGCCAGCAGTCTATTCCACTCACCCTTAGCAGAAATTCCAAGTTCAAGGTCCATTTATCAAAGAAAGAAAAGGCAAACCACTTACTCTCTACTTCCCCCAACAGACTGAAAGTTAAAGGGTGCATCTACACTAGGAACTAACTTTGAAGTTAACTTCAAAGGTAAGCATTATATTGAAGTAGCCAGCAGAAAGTCCACACATTTTCCCTTATGTTGAAGTTAACTTTGAAGTAGGAAGCCCAACGTTGAAGTCCTTACTCCCTTCCTGGGAATGGAATAATGCTGTGTAGCCAGATGGAATTCCCCCTGCTTTACTGCATCTTGCCCCTCTCAGGTGCCTCAGAGCACAAAGGACAAAGAAAAACAGCACAGTCGTAACAAAAAACAGTCAAGTAGCACTTCAAAGACTAGCAAAATGGTTTATTAGTTGAGCTTTCGTGGGACAGACCATTTTTCTAACCATTTTGCTAGTCTTTAAAGTGCTACTTGACTGCTTTTTGTTTTGATAGTGTATAGACTAGCACGGCTTCCTCTTTGTTACTATTCAACATGCAAAGCACAGTCGTAGAATGCCTGAGAACACAGATGGGCTAATCTCAAGCACAGTCTCTGATGCCTCAGAGCACAGATCTGCTGCTTCATCATGACCCTGGAAGGAAGGACATAGATAAGAGGGCTAACAAGCCAGCCAATGTCCACAGGGCCTTAAACTGCCCTTTGCTGGTACTGATAATTGATATGCCTACACATCGTCCCAGGAGCAGAATCCTACGCCCATACAAAAGAATGTCCTATCTTAATGATTTAGTTATCTTAAGTGTAAATTTAGTTGCAACTCCCTTGTAAGAGCTGGCATCACAAAGGTGAACCAGTAAAATTGGCATCTTTAGATGAGGAAGATAGTGCGTGACCCAAGGGGTATAAAGATGGGCCCAGCAGTCGACTCTAACTGAGCTCCAATTATCTATGCCTGCTGGTCGGGTAAGGTCTTTGCCTCCCAAGGACCCAGGGGATGCCCTCCCCGCACTCTTCTTCCTGAGGGATTGAGTGACAGACGTTGGCTACGCTGGAGTCTAAAGACGCAGGGGTGAGAATTATACCCATACTGTACTTTGTGCACATTTAATAGTAAAAGCTCTGTAAACTGAGGAGTTTTGTCCTCAAATAGGTAACTTCTATTTGTAATCTCATTGGTATACCATATGTATCATCCTACTAGTAGTCAAAAAGATAGAACAATAACCTTGTAACCATTAAGATTTTTATTTCTGCATCTTAATAAATAGCAACCATTTAAGCTTCAGCCTGACTCCTTCCAGTTACTGTAACTCGGCTGAACACAAAACAAAGAACCTTGGCCGTTTGGCTATATCAGCCTGGTCAGTGGTAAGGTGCAGTAAAAGCTGAGCACTGAGTCGTGCCGCCTCCATGGGACAGACTCCTGGGGCACCCGTCAGCCTCCCTGGCTGTCCTCTGCAAAGGGACAGTCTGTCCTAGCAGTTAAAGACTTGGGTTAAGTAAGCTGTCTGCACCAACACTTGGGGCACCCATCAGCCACACTGGCTGCCCGCTGCTAAGGGACTGCCTGTCCCAGCAGTTAAAGACTCGGGTGAATCTCTGGGGCATCCATCAGCCATTCTGGCTGCCTGCTGCGAAGGGACTGTTGGTCCTAGCAGTCAAAGACTTGGATGTAACTAGACTCACAGACCACTCGTTACCTGGCCATTGGCTAACATGCTCTACTTCAAAGTTTAACTTTGAAGCAGGATGTGTGTAGATGCTCTAACTTGAAGTTGCTTATTTCAAAGTTGTACTAAGCAACTTCGAAGTTATTTTTGTAGTTTAGACACAGCCAAAGGGAAAGAAAATTTTTCTTTTAGGTAAGAATCTCTTAATTTTTTTATTTAAACGTGAAACCTAACAATCAAACCCACCTAATATATGAAGTGACGATATTTAATATTCAGATAATATCCATTAATTCCGATATGAAAGAAAAGAATATGCAACCCTCTATATCTACATAGATAAGTTCATAAGGATTCATGCACCATGTATAAAAAGCAGAAAAGCACTTTAACATTTCCCTTAAAAAGAATTTATTTTGAGGAGTAAGGGGATTTTGAAGTTGCCCCGGCAATTCGAAGTCCCGGCGGGTGAGCCATGGCTAGATGTGTGCCGGTACTTCGAAGTTTAAAACTTCAGAGTTGCCACGGGGGGGAATTTGCTTAATGAAGTGCTGCCTATGCACGGCAGCACTTCATTAGTAAACTCCCAACACCCTAGTTACCATCCTTCCTTCAAAGGAAGGTGTTAGTGTACACAAGCCAATAGAATCACAGGGATGGAGAGACCTCAGGAGATCACTGAGTCCAGACCCCTACGCAAAGCAGGACCAACCCTAACTAAATCATCCCACCCAGGACTTTTAACAATCTGGGAAATAACTTCTAGGGATAGAAAGAAAGCAGTTAAAATGTAGGACTTTAAAGACTAACAAATGATTTATTCAGTGATGCGCTTTCATGGGTCAGACCCAAATTATTTTGATAGTCTTTAAAGTGCTTTGACTGCTTTCTTCAGATCAATTTCATTTCCAATAAAGACTGGCATATATAAGTACAGAGGACCAAAAAGAAAAAAAAAATACAATAAAAATGATAAATCAGATAGGATAGAAGGAAGGAGGTGAGAAGAGGGGAAATGTTAATGGTCCTGTCTGAGATAATTAGGAGCATCAAAGGAAGGGAAGCAGTCCTTGTAAAGTGTGAGGTAGTTGATGTCTCTGTTCATACCACGTATTAATGTGTCAAATTTAAATATGTACTCTAACTCAGAAATCTCACACTCTAATCTGTTGTTAAATTCTTTATGCTCTGTATGTCCAGTGTGCAGACTGGGCAAAACCTTCACCGAAGAATAAATGGACACAGAGCAGACATCAAGAAACTCAATACGCATAAGCCTGTCAGTGAACACTTCAATGGAGTGGTCCATTCTGTTAAAGACCTGAGAATTTGTGTCCTTCAACATAGAGAATTTAACTCCACTTAAAACCGACTGCCAACCAGACATCGAGGTGTTGATCACTACCTATTGGGCCTGACGAACTAGCCAGATTTCTATTCACCTTACAGTCCATTTATCCAATCCATACTTCCTTAACTTGCAAGCAAGAATATTGTGACAGTCTGTGTCCAAATCTGTGCTATCTCTGCTTCTTAATGCCTAGAGATCTGATGAGATGCTAAACAGCCTAAGCAGCAGACTATGAGCAGATTCTACCCTGCCTGTGTGGCAACTTCTCCCATTTACTGCCATTCTCACTCTCCTGGAGCCACGCTGGCCAGTAGGCCTGGTTTCTCTGATGCTTTGTTGCTGTCTTACCTTCTGCATGGAGAGAAAGTGGTTTCCAATGCCCGGGCTTACTTTCTTAGAGCCTCCTCCCTTACATTCCTCGGGGGCGAGTCAGTGCTGCAAAGCTGACCACCACCCTCCTTATTGGAGCAGTTTCTCATCTTGCTCCGTCCTTCCCCCAAAACACCACTGCCTTCTTTCTGCAGCCTGGAGAATTCCTCTCCCTCTACCCCACTCCACTGATTTCATTGCAGTGCCAAACCTGCCAAACACTGCATCCATACTCAGCATGGTCAGAATGGGATTTCCTTTCAACTGCTCCTAGCATCTAAGGGTCACTGCTGTGTGGGCCACTTTACTGCATTTTTCTGGTGTTTCAGTACTTATCTTTACAGCCTTAATATTTTCTTATGAGTTGTTTCTGGGTGTAATTTTAAATTAGCTACAAATAATTTGTGTATACAGTTTCATGGCAGTTTTGAATGTTTGCCATTCAAGTAGGGGGAGGGCGAAAGCACGAGAGGTTCAGAGTTTCATCTTGGATAAGAATAAAAACTATAATATCAAAATGTGTGGATTCTTAGCCAAAGCACGTGTCAATAGTTTGGGGAACCTCTCTGCTTCGTGTCCCTCTGTCACCAATAGGCCAATGCACCTTGGTGGGGGAAAGACCAGTGGCTTTTTATTCTCCTTTATGCATGTTTAGGGTGTGGCTGGACATTTAATTTCCCCTTCTGGCTTTTAAGAATCCATTAGTCAAGCCCTCACTCTAGATTTGATTCTCTTTCCCAATGTCTTAAAAGTAAAGGGTGGCTTGATAAACCACCTCTTTTTGCAAGGGGATCCTAAACAGTCATCCTGCCAGTGTTACAGCTGTAGCATACTTTTACATTAATATCCACATGCAATCTTGGATGCTCTAGAATATAATGTAACATGTGACAGTCTTCTTTCTCCAGATAACCAGTCAGAAACCATCCAGGGAAGCTGACACTTCTAACAGCTTGTTGCAGCTCCCTGAGCCTGATCCCCTAACGACACAACTGCTTGTCTTTACACAAAAGAATCATTACAGAGCACTGAATAAGACAGCTGGCTTAGTTAGAGTCAAGCAAGTTTGCAAGTGTTTGCATGTTCAGGGCCCAAAAGTAAAGTGTATTTAATTATATTTTTATAATGACATAAATACCGTCAGAGTTGCAAAATAAGCATGTCTCATTGGTTAAAACCAACAATGTATCTAATATTCAGTGCTTTTTTTTTTTTTAACAAAATAGGGAGGTGCTTGTACTCAGCCGGCTCCCCATCCCCCCACCCAACCTATCACATGAATAGGGCTGCTGGGGTGTAAGCACGTGGTACCTGCACAAAAAAAGCACTGTGTAACATTACAAAGGTTATTATATTTATGTGATATAAAAGCCCGATACTGCACATTAATAGGTCTAATCAAGGAGTATTAGTTCTGCTTATTGATTAGAAAACTTGGCAAAGCTGTTTGAAACAACTGTACAAAATCCATTTGAAACTTAAACTTCTCAAATCCAGCAACCATCTCTGTAGGAGGCAATACCTTGTACATAATCAAAATGTACCAAACAACATATCACTTCAATTAGCATGCTTGTTATAAGCCATTGTTTGTTATACCAAAGGTATAAATATTTAATTGGCATAACTTATATTTAAAATTACCTAGGAACTGATCCTCTTATTTGCTAAATAAGCTAAGCACTGAGAGAAAACACAATTTTTGATATAATAACCTTTTTTTTAATAAGCTTTCCTAATGGATTAAAAAAAAATCCACCACTGTAACTGGAAAGTGCAAAAGTGTATTCTAGACTTCAAAAAAAGGTATGAGGAACTCATTGCTTAATGACGTTGGTTATAAAATTGACATTGACATTGGTTATAAAATATCAAATATTTATATTTGTTTCATAAAATAGATTTATAATGTGTAAGCTTCAGATTTTTTACTCTTTACTAAAAGGAACCATTCATTATGGGATGCAAACTACTAACTTGCTGCGCAGAAATCTGCTTGATAAAACTGTTAATTTTCAGAACCTGTTCATCAAAGTATACAACGTGATCTTTGTGTTCTTTACAGCTCCAATTCAGGACAAGTTCAGTTTTAAAAGTGTAATTCCTGACATTTACATGCTATATTCCATTCAGTTCTTTCTTATCATCTGTTTCATATCTCATGAAAGGATACCAATCTCAGCACTGAAAAGACCTTATGTCATGGACAAAACAGCAAAATGGATAAAGGAACTATAGAGTAGAAGAGCACAGCTCAGTAGCTTTGTCTCTTCTCACCTCTTTGTAATAATATGACCATGAATCTAAATACAAAGCTCTGTACATCTCGCAGTATTATCCATGGCTTTTCATTGACCTAAAGTATCCTCGCTGCTCTGCAATAGTAGAAAATGCACTCTTTTTTAATGTTTAGCATTTGTTTATTTTTTTAAAAGAGGGCTGGAATTTATCTGCCTTTCACATATGAAGTGCTAACTTCATTAACGAGAACAGTCCTGCTGATTTCAATTGAATAACAACTTATCCTTGCAGAGGTCCCATTGATTTCAATGATTGCTGTCATGGAGTGAGATACTACTCAATATGAGTAAGTGGTATAAGAATCTGATCCTCAAGTCTGACCCTTTCCGGAGATACCACTGAAATCAGTGGTGCGACTTGTGGTGGTAGGGTATGTCTACATTTGGGGGGGGATTGGGAGCTGGCACACCATGATCAATTTTCTGCAGATCGATTTTGCTGCATGTGTGAAGATGAGGCAAAATTGATCTCTCTGGGCTCAGCCAGAGACCCTGTTACTCCAGGCTGACATGCAGAGTAAAGGGACATCAGTGTGAGCCTGAAGATACCTGGTCTACACCAGAGTAGAAAGTCAATCCTGATATATCTATGCTAGCTATGCAAATGGCACGGCTAGAATTGCATATACAGGATTGACTTTGATCCCTAGAGTAGCTCCAGCCTAAGATACTACTTGGCAATACAGAGAGTAGGACAGCCTGGCCTTGTTGGTTAGGAGCATAGCCATTAAATGCCATGTCATTTTTCAAAATGGAATTTGAACATGTATTCTTTATAAAACAATTTACCTTGAAAAGAGGAAGTTCAGTTTCATTCAGAATGCCCTGCCAGCCGCAGGTTTAACTCTGAGGCTGCTCAATCTTTCCTGTGGACTTCAACTATCCTGGTGATTCAGAGTAAGATAGGAATCCTGATAGCCAAGACCCAGTCCTGGTTTTCAGCAGAACCAATACTTTTTGCCTTGTACATAGCCTTGTATGCAGATGTGATTAAATGGCACTCCTGAGAATCTGTTGCAATATCTGTACTTAAATTAATATCAACCAATAGATAGACATATTATGTAGCTGATCTAATTTACAAGGCTGCTTCTGCACTACAGCGATCTTTCAAAAGATGATCTTCTGGAAGATCTTCTTTCAAAAAGTGCATCCACACAAAAAAAGCGGATCAAAAGATTGATCTGCTCTTTCAGTGGAGAGCATCCACACAGCCCCCACTGTTTCAAAAGAACGGGAAAGGGATAGAAAAATCCGGCACCCTGAGGACTGCTTTTTCGAAAACAAGGTCCATGGAGCATTTGCAGATGCTTTTTTTTTTCCCTGAAATAAGCTTTCAAAAGGAGGCATTCTTCCTGCTCCTGGAGTGGAAGAGGAGTTCCAGAAGAAGAGCCATGTTCTTTTGATTTTGGATCGGAAGAGTGCATTTTTGTGTGCGGATGCTTGGTGTGTTCTTTTGAAAAAGGACCTGATTTTCTGAAGGAACTTGTTCATGTAGATGCAGCCAAATGCCTTCATGTGGACTACCATTAGAACGCATTGTAGATGGCATGCATTACTATTGAGGCCCAGGTCTGAATGGCTGCACGTGTCTAGGTAGACACATACACAGGAGCTTTAATTCTCCCTGGGGTTCCGGAAGCAATCAAAGATCCAGTAATGTTATCATTGGTGTCTGCTATAGCCCACCAGATCAAATCATTATGCTTTAAATGAAGCACACAAAATCTTTTATGGGGGAAAAGGCAGTATGCCACATTTATTGAGAATATGATGGTAGCATGTGTTTTGCAGTCACACACACATACACACACCATGCACACAGTCTCATCAGATTATGTTATAGTTACCAGTCCAGAGCCTGGATCAATCTAGTGGCCAGCTAGATTGATCGCAGAGAGGGAGCAGGGCCTTGTCGGTCGCGATCCGATACTCTCCTGGTGTTGGTGGCAAGATGAACCCGAATTCCAATGGCATAGCACCCTGCTTTTATAATCCTTTTCTCCATTGAGGTTTGCTGTGTCAATCTGTGACTGGTATGTTATCTTTTCGATACCAATCATTCTCAAAACATCTCTGAAAGGCTCATCCTGTAATCAATTGTATTTAGGGGTGCCTGCTCCATGCTTCAGAGTCATCAATCTGCCAATCCAATCACTTCTTGACTGGGGATACACACTGATGGTCCTTCTCTGATGCCGTTAAGTCTGTCTTCATCCACGCATCGCCCCTCCTTTCTTGGCCATCTGGCTCTGGGGATAACCTTTGCACCTTTATTTCAACACAGACATACCACTTTCAAACGTAAACAATTCTTACAAGGACTCTCAGAGAAAAGCAGAATAAAAGGCATTGTAAATCAAACAGTTAAGGCTGCAACCTTCAACATCGCCCTGTAATCTTATTAACATAGACATAATACCAAAACTCTGTTTCTTTACATACTCAGACTCACTAAACTATAAAACAAAGAGACAGATATTCAATTAAAGGACTTAATCAATAAAATCAGTAAATGTTACATGTGCTAATGTTACCTTACATTTCTACATTGTGAAGCCTAAAATTCAAAGTTTAAAGAGAATAAAAGAGAATAAAACGTTCAACTCCAACAAAGGGGATGATGTAGATGAGGCTTTCTTCATACAACTAAGAGAAGTTCCAGATCGCAGGCCCTGATTTTCATGGGGGTACTTTAGTCACCCTGACATCTGTTGAAAGACCAATGCAGCCCTATATGGACAATCAGGAAGTTTTTGGAGAATGTCAGAGACAACTTCCTGGTACCAACCAGGAGCATGAGCAGCTTGACCTGCTCCTCACAAACATAAAGAAATTAATAGGGGAAGTAGATGTGGGTGACAACCTGGGAAGCAGTGACCATGAGTTGGTTGATTTCAGGATGCTGATGAAAGGAAGAAGGGAGAGAAGCAAAATATGCATCCTGGACTTCAGAAGAGCACACTCTGACTCCCTCAGAGAACTGATGGTCAAGGGTCCCCTGGGATGCTAACATGAAGGAGTCCAGAAGAGCTGGCAGTATTAAGTCTTATTTAAGGCATAGGAACAAACAATCCTGATGCTCAGTAAGAAAAGCGAATATAGTAGGTGACCAGCTTGGCTTAGCAGTGAAACCTTTGGTGAGTTTAAACACAAAAAGGAAACTTAAAAGATGGGGAAACTTGGGCAGATGCTAGGGAGGAATATAAACATGTTGATCAAGAAGACAGGTGTGTTATGAGGAAGGCCAAAGCGCAGTTGGAATTGCAACTAGCAAGGGATGTGAAGGGTAAACAGAAAGGTTTTGAAAGGCATGTTAGTAATATGAGGGTGATCACAGAGGGTTTGGGACCCTCTGTATCAGGCAGGGAACCTAGTGACAGATGATGTGGGAAAAGCAGAAATACTCAATGCTATTTTTGCTTCTGTCTTCACGGACAAGGTCAGATCCCAGACTACAGCACTAGGTAATGCAGTATGGGAAAGAGGTGGGCAGCCCTTGGTGGGAAAAGAACAGGTTAAGAATTATTTAGAAAAGCTGGATATACACACATCCGTGGGGCCAGATTTAATGCATCCAAAGGTGCTGAGAGAGCTGGAAAATGCAATTGCAGAGCCTTTGGCCATTATCTTTAAAAATGCATGGAGTTTGGGGGAGGTCCCGGGTGATTTTGTAGGACTTGGAAGAGAGGAAAGCGATCAGGAATAGTCAACATGGATTCACCAAGGAAGAGTTATGCCTGAACAACCTGATTGCCTTCTGTGATGAGGTCACTGGTTTTGTGTATGTGAAGAAGTCAGTGGATGTAATATACCCTGACTTTAGCAAAGTTTTTCATAGGGTCTTGCACAAAATTCTTGCCAGCAAGTTAAAGAAATATGGATTGGGTAAATGGACTGTAAAGTGGATAGAAAGGTGACTATATTGTCAGGCTCAATGGGTAGTGATCAATGGCTCAATGTACAGTTAGTGGATCGGTTCAAGCAGAGTGCTCCAAGGATCAGTTCTAGGACTGGTTTTGTCCAACATCTGTATTAAGAACCTAAATGAGAGAAAGGATTGCACATCTGAAAAGTCTGCAGATGGCACTAAGATAGCAGGAGAGGCTGGTATGTTGGAGGGTAGGGATAGAGTTCAGAGTGACATAGACAAATGCGTGTGGCCTTGTAGCCAAGGAGGCTAATGGCATATTGGGATGCATTAGGAGGAGCGTTTCCAGGAGATCTAGAGAAGTTATTATTCCCCTCCATTCAGCACTGTTGAGGCTGCATCTGGAGTCTTGCATCAAATTCTGGGTCCCTGTTACCAGACAGAATCCCCCTGCTCTACTCCATCTTGCCCCTCTTAGGTGCCTCAGAGCACAAAGGACAAAGGAAACAACACAGTCTTTGGTGCCTGAGAGCACAGATGTGCTGCCTCATCATGACCTTGGATAATGGAAGAACACAGATAAGAGGGCTAACAAGCCAAATGATGACCACAGGGCCTTAAATTGGCTGGTACTAATAATTGAAATGCCTACACATCGTCCCAGGAAAGGAATCTCGCACCCATATGAAAAGGATGTCCTGTCTTAATGATTTAGTTATCTTTATCTTACAAGTGTAAATTAAGTTCCAACTCCCTTGTAAGAGCTGGCGTCACAAAGGCGAACCGGCGTAATTGGCATCTAACAGATAAGGAAGAGTGTGCGTGACCCAAGGGGTATAAAGATGGGCCCGGCAGCCTACTCTAACTGAGCTCCAATTACCTATACCTGCTGGTCGGATAAGGTTCTTGCCTCCTGAGGTCCCAGGGGACGCCCTCCTCACACTTATTCTTCCCAAGGGATTGAGTGACAGACACTGGCTATGCCGGAGTCAAAGGACGCAGGGGTGAGAATTATGCCTGTAATGCACTTTGTGCACGTTTAATAGTAAGAGCTCTGTAAAGTGAGACACTTTGTCCTCAAATGCGTAACTTTCATTTGTAATCTAATTGGTATACCATATGTATCATCCTACTAATAGTTAAGAAAATGGAGCAATAACCTTGTAACCACCAAGATTCTTATTTCTGCCTTTTAATAAATAGTAACCATTTAAGCTTTCAGCCTGACTCCTTTCAGTTACTGTAACTCAGCTGAACACAAAACAAAGAATCTTAGCCATTTGGCTATATCAGCCTGGTCAGTGGTAAGGTGCAGTAAAAGCTGAGCGCTGAGTCATGTTGCCTCCATGGGACAGACTCCTGGGGCACCCATCAGCCACACTGGCTGCCCGCTGCGAAGGGACTGCCTGTCCTAGCAGTTAAAGACTCGGGTGAATCTCTGGGGCATCCATCAGCCATTCTGGCTGCCTGCTGTGAAGGGACTGTCAGTCCTAACTGTCAAAGACTCGGATGTAACTAGGCTCACAGACCACTCATTACCCAGCCATTGGCTAACAGTCCCCCAGTATAGAAAAAATGTGGATGCATTGTAGAGGTTCCAGTGGAGGACAACTAAAATTATCAGGGGGCGGGAGCATATGACGTATGAGGAGAGGCTGAGGGATTTGCAGAAGAGAAGAGTGAGTGGCAATTTGAAAGCAGCCTTCAATTACCTGAAGTGGATGGTCTAGAGAGGATGAAGTGAATCTGTTCTCATCAGTGACCAATGGCAGAACAAGGAGCCGTGGTCTCAAGTTATAGAGTGGTATGTATAGTTTGGGACCTTTTCTGGATATTAGGAAAAACTATTTCACCAGAGCCGTGTCTACACGTACATGCTACTTCGAAGTAGCGGCACTAACTTCGAAATAGCGCCCGTCACGGCTACACGTGTCAGGCGCTATTTTGAAGTTAACTTTGACGTTAGGCGGCAAGACGTCGAAGCCGCTAACCCCATGAGGGGATAGGAATAGCGCCCTACTTCGATGTTCAACATCGAAGTAGGGACCGTGTAGTCGTTGCGCGTCCCGCAACGTCAAAATTGCGGGGTCCTCCATGGTGGCCATCAGCTGAGGGGTTGAGAGACGCTCTCTCTCCAGCCCCTGCGGGGCTCTATGGTCACCGTGTGCAGCAGCCCTTAGCCCAGGGCTTCTGGCTGCTGCTGCTGCAGCTGAGGATCGGTGCTGCATGCACAGGGTCTGCAACCAGTTGTTGGCTCTGTGGATCTTGTGTTGTTTAGTGCAACTGTGTCTGGGAGGGGCCCTTTAAGGGAGCGGCTTGCTGTTGAGTCCGCCCTGTGACCCTGTCTGCAGCTGTGCCTGACACCCTTATTTCGATGTGTGCTACTGTGGCACGTAGACGTTCCCTTGCAGTGCCTATTTCGATGTGGTGCTGCGCAACGTCAATGTTGAACATCGACGTTGCCGGCCCTGGAGGACGTGTAGACGTTATTCATCGAAATAGCCTATTTCGATGTCACTACATCGAAATAAGCTATTTCGATGTAGTGTTCACGTGTAGACGTAGCCCAGGAGGGTGGTGAAGCACTGGAATGCATTACCTCGAGAGGTGATGGAATCTCCATCCCTAGAGCTTTTTAAGTCCAGGCTTGACAAAGTTCTGGCTGGGATGATTTATTTGGGGTTGATCCTGCTTTGAGCAAGGGGGCTGGATTCAATGACCTCCTGAGGTCCCTTCCAGTCCTAGGATTCTATGATCCTAAGTGGTGGATAAGGGGCATCCAAAGCAAGTTGGGCTGCCCAGATCCAGGACATCCTTCCACACTAAATCAGGGGAGGAGGATGAGGCTGATTGCAGGGGTGAGTGTACTCAGCAGCAGGCAGAAGCTGGGGGCACAGGCGGTACAGGTAGAAGCTAGCCTACCAGTGTCACAATGTGTAGCAATTGGACAAGTCTGAGGGAGGTGTGGGGTTCAGGCTCATATTGTAACATGGACTTTGCACTCAAAACAAGAGCAGCGGCTCAACACATTCCACATGCACTCCTTAGGCGCATACTCGGTATCTCATGGCAGAACAAGGTCCCCAACAGTGCAGTGCTTGAGAGGGCAGGCACTGCCTCCATGTTCACCCTTCTCAAACAGAGGGGTGTGCTCTGGCTGGGCCATGTCTCACGCATGACAGATGGCCGAATACCGAAGGACCTCCTCTTCGGCGAACTGGCGTCTGGAAAGATGCCGAAAACGCGATCTAAATTGTGCTACAAGAACATGTGCAAGCATGACCTCAGCGCTCTCTCTATCAGTGTGAACACCTGGCATTTGCTCACCTCAAACAGGCATGCCTGGAAACAGGGAGTGAAGGAAGCTCTTACTGTGTATGAAACTACCTTGGTGAAGGAAGCAGAAGACAGGAGAGCCCTCAGGAAGATCCGTGCCCGTGATACCAGAGCGACATCTGTCTACTGCTGCTCACAGTGCGGAAGGGACTGCCACTCCCGGATTGGATGGCGCAGCCACAGAAGACGCTACTTGAATCAGTCCAACTGGGGTGCAAACCCATGACCCCTCGGGATCGAAGGATGCCTACTTGTACCTTTCAGGGGGAATGAGCCTTACAAGGTAATAAACAGGCCAAGGCCAGGCACAGAAGTGCCAGTATCTATATCAGACCCATCAGAAGGGGGCACCACTGGCGGGTACACCAATGGCAATGCAGAGCTGCTGCAAGCTACTCTGCAGCTGTTGCGACAACTTCAAGCATCAGTGGGCTGTGGGTCTGGCCTAGGTTCCACTTGGCAGATTCCCTTCACATCCACACATGTTGGGGAGGCAGCAGTGTGGTTGAAACCCCTGGGCAAGACACATAACCACCTGGGAAAAAGCTGAGATTCTGGTGAGGGGAGGAAAAGGGGGAGAGGGCTGTGAAGGAACAGGATGACTAGGATGCCCCAGTAGTCAGCCCTGAGTACAATTATGCTGCAGTGGGTGATCTGCTGGAAGTTCAGCTGCCCAGTGCAACTAAGGATAAAATAGTGTGGAGGGAATACATGGACATGTTATCCCTGTTGCACAGAGAGGTGCTGACAGAAAGTAAACTGAAACATAGCAAACAGGATGAGTTACCCAAGTAGCCTAAAATGCCTTGAACATGGGAAAATTGGAGACTGCATTCCTATGTATGCAGGTGGTATGGTATGGGCTAATCCAGAGAGAAACCCAGCCTTGTTTGAGTATATGGATAAAATGAGGCAGGCATAGAATAACTTGGGGGCATGTCTTGGTTTAATTATGATGAGCATGGGTGATTCTGCAGGGACCAGCAGCTCACACAGCCTGTTCCTTCCTCTGCAAACTCACAGGGGGCATGAGTTATGAACTGAGTTATATTCACTGGGCATTTAATAGCAATAGTTACTTTCACAGCACCTGTACATTCAAGTACACATGGACCCATACAAATGATTCATGCCTGAGTGGTAGGGTGACACAAGGGAAAGGGGAAGTCCTGTTGTAAGGGGAAAACAGGATTGGGCAGGCTGAGCTCATCTGAAGTGGGTCATGAGGTACATGGGCCCAGTAGGGGTGCTAATGGGGCACGGGCCCCTGAGCATGGGCCCCAGTGCTACTTAGGGTTAAGGTGTTCAGGGTTTCATATGGTATTGCCCTAATGAAGCACATGTTGTATAATTGTGGAGGGTAAGGTTAAAAAATGAATCACTTATAGGGAACCTAAGCATCCTCCTCACCTCCTGGGTTCACTCTCCACTGGCATTCGAAGAGAATGTTGGGTAATATCGCCTCTCGTACCCACAAGGTGGCTGTATTAGGAGTACAGTGAACCAGGTGGCCCGACAAAACATTTGGGGGTATCCCTTGCCAAAGATGAGACAGAGGGCCCTTCACTACGTTAGCATACCTGGGTACCAAGTGAACGCAAGGATGGGCATATTACAGCTCCCTTCCTCTGTCACACAGTTACGAAGTTTTGTCACAAAGTCTGAGCCTTAACATTGCTTTTCCTTCCAAACACATACCTTTGGTTGCATGAGGACAGAGTGGGTGGCCTAGGTCATTTGCAGTTGAACAAAATGAGGGTGTGGCGGAGGGAATGTACTCAGAAACTAATTGTAGTAGACATTGTGGAGCTGTGGACTATCTGGATCCAGAACACTGGTCACTTCTATGGCCCATAAAGAGGGGACAGCTATTGCAATACATGGTGCTGGCAACCCAGCTGCTGGACTATTTAATGACTCTGGCATGGTGCAATGGGCAACCAAGTTAATTAGGGGAATGGGAGGAGGGGTTCATCTACCTAACTTGAGGGTAAGCAGATTTTTGGGCTGCTGTACACATTGGAAGTTGTCTGGGAATCTGGGATTTGGGAAGGAGACAGGCAAGCTAATTGCTGGAGCCTGCTTGCCATGAACCTACAGTGCAGGTACTCCATAGAGAAGACTTCCAGTGACCAGGCAAATGGCCCAGTATAGGAGTTGAAAGGAAAGTGCTGGTTAAAGGAATGGAATGTTGTGGAGTCTGGGGCTCCTGTTGTTGAAACTACAGGCAGCCAACTCCCATTTTTTATCACCCACTTTACCCTCCCCACCAGTAGGAGTGTAAAGTTCCAGGAATGGATTTGCTGGAGGGACCTGGCTGGAAGAAGTGGGGGGTGTTGATCTGAGGGAAAGGTAGTAGAATATATGGATTTGAGAAGGCTCGCCAATCTGACTTAAAGTTGAAGGTCATAGGTTAGCACCTCTCCCGAGTTAACAGTGGAGTCAGAGACAGAGACAGAGTTTCCAGCTCAGGCTAGAGGTGAGTTTTTGGGATTCCCAGTGATTCCACAGGCAATAATTTTAGCAGCACTTACAGTTTGTTTATTCAACAGCACAAGAGTACGTATGCAGCACTTAACCAATACAAACTACAGGTGTCTAACATGGTTAGTATTTGGTTACAATTAAAAGATTTTACATAACAATATTTCTAAAGCAGTACTTATTACTTTACTGCTGCACTTATAGTTTGAACCTGTGCTAAGTAAACAGGATGCAATACTCACCGGCTCCTTTTGAGTTCTCTAGAAGCCAAGACCAGCTTGCTTCAATCTGCCGGGAAGGAGTTATTGCAGTGGTTAGGTAAAGGAAGAAAAACAACAGAGTGTTCCAGGAAAAATAACAATGATTAAGAAATAACAGAGAAAGAGAGAGTGGGGATAGAGACAGAGAATTGGGGTGATAGGAACCCCACTGGTGCGGATTCGTCTGGCACAGCTTAACTCAGCGCAGTGTCGAATGTTTCTTCTTTGCTTTTTTTTGCCTTCACCATACACCAAGGGGTTCTTATACCCATTTTCCCTCATGCTGACTAAATGAGGGTCTGACCACATAGAATCTTTGACGCCTGCTGAGACCCCAAATTTTCCAATGATCTTAACCTATCTGTTTTTCCAGTTCCGAGAAAAGGCCGAGGAGGAAATATCATCGAGGGACCCAAATCTAACGGACAATCTCATATTTCTTCCTTTAGGTGGGGGGGAAACTTAGGCATACAGAGACATGTTTTAGATAGCAAAGACTGATACACGCACCGTTACTAGTCTGACCTTAAACCTACTTATGGAAAATGTCCAGCACAAAGCTTCCCCCTCCTCATACATTTCCACTGACAGACCTTTCTAGGCCTCAGCTAGCTAGACTGTCATGACATATCAATGTCTATTACTATAATGCACTCAGTTCTAACCTGAAACATGTACTACAACTAAGTGAAGCTAAGTGCAGGCTACAGTGGAGATGGTGGAAGCCCCATGGGTAATTACAGAATAAAAAGAGTTATCTGCACCATATACTGTTATCTGCCAGGTTGGCCCAGATATCTAATAAACAAGGGCTGCCTGTTCAAATCCATATCAAGCGTCTCCTGCCTGTTCAGTGTGGCTGGACAATGAGTTATGTGCAAAATGAGGATAACCAGATGCTCTTAAATTGGCCAGAGTTGAGGTAAGCATAAGCAGAAATGGCAAGAGGCATCTCTCTTACACTAGGGCAATCCACTCTGCTAAGAGAAAAAGGAAAACTACTCTCCAAATTACTGAGACACCAGATGTTCTTAGCTAAATGGCTGTCAGATTATTTGTTTATCAATAGGTGTCACTATCTGTACAACCTAAATTCTGCTCTCAGTTATGCTAATGTGAATCTAGAATTATACAATCAGAATTGAATGCAATACAACTTATTCAGCACTTCCTGGGGATTACTCAGTATTGGCACCGGAGGTGTTCACACTGCCATCTTGTACATTTTTGCATTTTGGCAATTTCTAATTGTGGAGCAGAAACAACATTGTGTAACTTAAGTGGACAAATCCACACAAATGCAGTCACTACACATAGTTTTCCCAGCTCTAACACTGACATTGTTGTGGAAACCCTTTTAACACCATCCAGAACACAAGAGTAATGACATTTACATGTGATCTTCCCGATGCTCACCACACATAGCTGATCAAAATTCAAATAGTTACAAAGAATCCTGAAGGAAAAAAATAAAAGGGGAGATTACTAGGCAAAACAAAAAGAACAGTAACAGAAAGGGAGCCGTGCTAGTCTATATACTATCAAAACAAAAAAGCAGTCAAGTAGCACTTTAAAGACTAACAAAATAATTTATTAGGTGAGCTTCGTGGGACAGACCCACTTCTTCAGACCATAGCCAGACCAGAGCAGATTCAATATTTAAGGCGTAGAGAACCAAAAACAGTAATCAAGGTGGACAAATCAGAAAAAAAATTATCCAGGTGAGCAAATCAGATAGCAGATGGGCGGTGGGGGGGAGTCAAGAATTAGATTAAGCCAAGTATGCCAAAGAGCCCCTATAATGTCCCAGAAAATTTGCATCCCAGTTCAAACCACGTGTTAATGTGTCAAATTTGAATATGAAAGAGACTTCAGCAGCTTCTCTTTCTAAAGCAGACTGAAAATTCTTCTTCAACAAGATGCAAATTCTGGGGAAGAAGGGACTTCTATAGGGAGGGTTTCTTTCCAGAAGATCCCCATGGGCCAAGCATCTGCATATGTACTTTGGAGTCCAGAAGAGCTTCTTTTGGACCCCAAACCATGTGTCAATATGCTAATGAGGTGCAGAAAATTTGCATCTACACCTCATTAGCATCTTCCAGATAGCTTATTAGCATGTCCCTTCTTCCAGAAGTGGCATGTGTAGACAGAGCCCTGGAGTATTACACTAAACTGGGAGGAGAGATTTATACAGATACAGAGGGTACAGCTAGGGTCCAGAGAGACCTAGGCAAATTGGCAGATCAAGCCAAAAGAAATCTGATGAGGTTCAACGAGGACAAATGCAAAGTCCTGCATTTCGGATGGAAGAATCCCAAGCATGGCTACAGGCTGGGGAATGACTGGCTAAGTAACAGTGCAGCAGAAAAGGACCTGGATTGCAGTGGATGAGAAACTAGATATGAGCTAATGGTGTCCTTGTAGCCAAGAAGGCTAATGGCATACTGGGGTGCATTGGTAGGAGCACTGCCAGCATGTTTAGGGAAGTGGTTATTCCCATTTATTCAGCACCAGTGAGGCCACATCCGAAGTATTACATACACTTCTGAGCCCCCACTACAGAGAGGATGTGGACGCACTGGCGAGAGTCCAGTGGAGAATGACAAAAATGACTAGGGAGCTGGAGAACATGACATATGTGGACAGCTTGAGGGATTTGGCCGTTAGGGTATGTCTACACACAGCCTTATTTCAATAAGGCTGCTACACACAAAAATATGTTTTGAAATAATACTTACTATTTTGAAATGCAGCATTAACACACACACAACCTATTTAAAAATAGACCCATGGGATGTACTACTTTCCAAATAGGCTCTACTGCCTGTGTTAACAGCACCTATTTCAAACTAGTTGTTTCAAAATAGGTGCTGTTCCTCATACATGCCATGTCTACACTTGGCCAAAATTTTGAAAGGACCATACTACATAGCAAAGTTATTCCGAAATAACAACCATTATTTCAAAATAACTATCCTAGCCTCTACACAACACAACTGCTATTTCAAAAAAAATTTTCAAAATATCACTTGGTTTATTTCAAAATTAGTAAACCTCATTCAGGCTGTGTCTACACTTGGCCAAAATTTCGAAAGGGACATGCTAATGGCCAAATCAGAGAATACCAAGGAAGCACTGAAATGAATATTCAGTGCCTCACTAGCATGCTGCCAGCCATGGCACTTTGGAAGTGCCCTGTTTCGATCATGCACGGCTCATCTACATGGGGCCCTTTCTGAAGGACTCTGCAAATGTCAAAATCCCCTTATTTCTGTTACTATAGGAATAAATACCTAAATAAATACAAATACCAACAAAATCATCCCGGCCAGGGCTTTCTCAAGCTGTGACTCAAAGACACCTATGGAAGGAGATGCTGCCCCCTTGCCAGGGCCTACAGGACCCCCGTGGTGGGGAAGGAGGGCCCCAGGGCATCCACCACGCCCAGGATGGCAATCATCACCTGAGTCCTAGTGTGGGTGGGGCCATTGGCCTCAGGCAGCTGCTTTTGCTCCATTCTTCTCCTGTTCTTGGAGCATGGTCCACACAGTGCTGTGTACTGCTCTGTGGTGCTCTGTGTGTGCAGGGTGGGTGTGTTTGGGAGGGGCCCTTTAAGGTAGTTGCTGACTGTGGGACCTGGAAGGGCTTGTTGACCATGTGACCCCGTGCGTGGTGTTTTCCAGCTGCTTATTTTGAAAGAGCCCGTGTTTCTGTGTGGATGCTCCCTTTTGAATAGCAGAGAGTGTTCTTTCAAAATAGCGAATTGGTACAGCAACCTGTTTTGTGTGTGTAGCTGTGCTATTTTGAAATCCCTTATTTTGATTTTCCCACTTTCGACATTTCTTTGTAGTGTAGACACACCCTTAGTCTATAGACGAGATCAATGAGGAGAGATTTGATAGCAACCTTCAACTACCTGAAGGGAAGTTCCAAAGACTGTGCAGCCAGGCTGGTCGCAAGTTGTGTGTGTTGGTGAGGGAGGTGTAGGCTGGATATGAGGAAAATCTCTTTTACAAGGAGGAAGTTGAAGCTCTGGAATGGGTTACCTAGGGAAGTGGTAGCATCTCCTTCCATAGAGGTCTTTGAGTCACAGCTTGAGAAAGCCCTGGCTCGGATGATTTTGTTGGTATTTGTGCTGCTTTAAGTGGGGGACAGCACTGATGATCTCCTGAGGGGTTTTCCAGCCTTATGGTTCTAAGACCCTACATATTGCTATGCAGCTGAAGTCTGTATTTGAAGTAGTGAAGCAATAACTGGTATCATTAGGTAAAATTAGTAAGCAAAGTAGGCAATAAAATATTTTTCATTTGAGTCATTTGCATTCTTCTTCAGTTAGATTCACTGTATCTCTTACTGATGTTAGCTATGACAAATGATGAAGTAGTTAAAAAGTTATATTTCATTTATTAAATAGAGAGTCACCTGCTTAAGTTACCTCTATAAAAGCATTTAGGCATGCCTGTAATTTTTCACTCATTTCCCCTGATACCATATTATTACCTTCCATCTGCTACTGTACTTCAGTGTCTGATACCACTTTTATCTGGTTTTAGAATTCAGATGTTGTTTTCTTGAATTTAAATTCAGGTGTTGCACTTCAGTATATCACTTCAGCTGAATTAATAATATTTAAATAAAAATGGTACTCAGCTTTCATACCCGAATTTCTTAAATACTTCAGCTTTAGAAATAGTATTTCTTTGGTAGTGGTTAGAAGCTATGGAAGTGTATTTTTGTTTTTTTAAAGCAAAATTCAGTAATATAGTATATAGGTTTTATTAGATACCACTGATTTTAAAGTTGCATTTAATTGTTGGGTTTCTAACATAAACTAATGTTTTCGGGGTAAATTTTTCAGCATTGTCTAGGTTTATTTTAATCAGAATTTCTAAAAAAAAAATATTTTAAAATAGAAGTTAGTGACTACCATGTGATTTTTCTTATTATATGGGCACAAATTATAGACATTTTGAGGCTTAACTGACATTTCTCTCTGAAGTCTACAACATAATAGGCCATGAACTACTGGGGAAAAACAGATCAAGATTAATTTGAAACAACATCCAAAGGTCTTTCTTATGATAAATGGGGAGATTGGCCTTAGTAAAATATGGACAAAAGCATTTGTCACTCCTGAAGACAGCTCAAAAAAGAATATATTCATACACTTTTTTATTCAGAGTAATTAACAGTGATCAGTGGAAATTAGGAAGGTTGAGGAACATGTTCTTGGTAGTAACAGATGGCAGAACAGGGAGCAATGGTTGATCCTGCTTTGGGCAGGGGACTGGACTGGATGACCTCCTGAGGTCCCTTCCAGGCCTATGATTCTAGGAGTCTTTGATCTTTCTTATTGCTACATAGTGCTATTTTATGTGAGGTATAAGGAACTAGGATCTGTTCCTACAATATGGTTAGATGAACCTGCCACTGAGCCAAGGATGGCAGATTTGTATCACATATTTCTCCAGACTTCTTACCTGAAGCATGGGATGCAAGAAACGAGCTTTCAAGTAGCAAAGTGATTATGCATGAATTGTTAGAAGTTGGGATTTCAAGTATTACAAATACTTTCCTTCATTACATAGGTTGCCACAGTCACTTTATGTCACTATCGGTGTGTCTACACTAGCCAGCTACTTCGAAGTAGCTGGTGCAACATCGAAATAGCATGGGTTGCATCTACATGCACTGTGCGCTATTTTGATGTTGAAATAGACGTTAGGCGGTGAGACGTCAAAGTCACTATTCCTATCTAAAGGTGGGAATACTGCCCTACTTCGATGTTGAAAGTTGAAGTAGGGTGTGTGTAGACGATCCACGTCCCACTACATCGAAATAGCGGGGTCCATCAGCTGAGGGTTTGAAAGACAATCTGTCCAGCCCCTGCAGGGCTCTATGGTTGCTGCCTGCAGCAGCACATAGCCCAGGGCTTCTGGCTGCTGCTGCTGGGGGTCCATGCTGTGTGTACAGGGTCTGCAACTGGTTGTTGGCTCTGTGGACCTTGTGCTGTGCAAGCCGAGTGTGTCTGGGAGGGGTCCTTTAAGGGAGTGGCTTGCTCTTGCCCCAGAAGGGCTAGTCCAGCCTCTGACCCCATCTGCAGGCTTTGCTGGCCCCTTATTTTGACAGAGAGTGCCTGTGTGTGTGGACGCTCCGCATTTCCTTCTGGGGCAGCTCCTTTTGACGTTCACCGTCACTTCTTCAATGCTGAACGTCAATGGCACCAGCCCTGGAGGACGTGTAGACGATACACGTCGAAGTAGCTTATTTCGATGTTCTTACTTCGAAATAGGCTACTTCGACATAGTGTGCTGGTGTAGACGTAGCCTATATGAATGGTGACAATAAGGGTGTGTCTACACATGCACAAATCTTTGAAATGGCCATGCTAATGGCCATTTTGAAGATTACTAAAGAGGTGTTGAATTGAATATTCAGCACCGCATTAGCATTAGAATGCTTCTGACCACGGCACTTTGAAAGCGCTGCTTTCAAAAGCGCTTCGCTCGGCACGGCTACACGGATACTTTTTGAAAGGACCCCACACATTAAATCCCCTTATCCCACTCACTGATCGGAATAAGGGGATTTTGACAGGTGTGGGGGACTTTCAAAAAGGACACCCGTGTAGCCGTGCTAAGCTGTGTGATTTCGAAAGCGGCGCTTTCGAAGTGCCACAGCAAGAAGTGTCCTAATGCTAATGAGGTGCAAAATGTGTGGGTCATTTTTAGTGGGTCGTAACATATTTTGTCACCATAAGTCACTTTCACAACTGACTGCAACAATTTATTTAAACTAGTCTCAACCTTTTCTCAAGCATCAAAACATGAATTAAGTTTCAATTCATAAGTATTTCTTGACATTTGTCAAACTTTCTTTTTATTCTAATAAGATTTGTATGATTAACAAACACCTCTTGTAAATGTTGAATCCTGCAGCAGATTCAAGAGGTGAGCTTGGGTGAATGCTTGAAATGACACTAAAAAAAAATACACATTTTTAACAAAATATTATGTATCTATCAAGGTAGTGCCTAAAGCTCCAAACTGGGATCAGAGCTTGGGACTGTAAAACACAATCTTTGCTTCAAAAGAGCTTACACTACAGTAGATAGGCTCCTGTTAAGGGAGATCTTCCATGACTTTGTTTACAAGCATTGTACTTTTCTTCTTCCAAATTTAAACTCTGTCATCTGCTTGCAAATAGCCCATGTTCTGTAATAAAACACAGAAGAGACAGCCTGTCTCAGATGAGCCAATTTAGAAATTTATGCATTTAACTTAGTCCAATTCACACCAAAAGACCATCTTCTGCACCTCCATTATCTGCATAGCCATCCATAACATCAACATGTAATCTGAGTCTCCTACCCAAACTGAATTGCAGACACATATGCTTTACATTAGCTATTGCTTCTACAAATTCTCATTGTGTCAAACGATGAATGAAAGTTAGAATCACTGGAGCTTAATGGAATCAGACTTTTATTCACACCATATATCAAAGATAACTCTTGCTGAACAAAGGACAGCAGGCTCATGATGATTTGTAAAACAACTTCATGTGAACTCTATGTAGATCCAGAGATTCATTATCGTGGTGTGGAGAGATAATAGATGGTGTTATGCAGCTTCTTTCACTTTGAAGGCCAAACCACACAGCAGGCTGTGGAGGGGTTTAAAAGCAACAGAACTTGCATGGAGTTCCAGCCACAGAGAAAATATTCAGGGGAACTGGAAAGTTTGAGTAGTTCTCTTGATACTGCAATGCAGGAGTGTTGTGAAATACAGCCAACGTATCTGCCTATGTGATCCCACTGCCAAAAATTCCTCCCAAGGAAGAGCATAAGTGCTGCAATCACTACTTTAATTCATAGCCATGATCACCAGATGATTCCACTGGAACACCCAGGATGGGAGCACATGGGAAGAATTTTGCTCCGCAGCTACTGCATAGGAGCCCATGGCAAACCCAGTTCACTAGAGAAGCATCATCAATAGTATTCCTAGCTTGTTTTGGCAGAAGCAAGAAGTTCAAATAATTTCCATAAAGTTCTGAGTAGAACAGGGTAAATCTTCCCTTTTCTACTCTAAGACTGGAGCTGTCCCAGAGAGCACCATTACTGAAACAGACTAAGTAGGCCCATCGACAGAGGGTGGCAAAGCGGGGAAGATGAGCCTGGGCACGGTGTTTCAAAGGATCCTGGAGCTCTGGCCTCCTCTGATATCTTGCCCGGGCCACTTTGAAGTACTGAGGCAGTGCTGCTCTGGCTGCATGAGGCTGCGAGGGAGCGGAGGGGCAGCTGATTGCACTCCCACTCTAAGCGCTGCCCCTTATGGGTGGTGCATAGACAGACCCCTTTTCCACCTTGCCCCATGGCTCTAAGTGGCTGTTGGAGCCGCTGAGACTGAGGATGAACATTAAAGAAAATTTCTAGGGGCTTTGCTTTTTATATGTAATTCACTATTGTCACGAATGCAGAACCTACGAACATGGATGTTTCAGATTTTTTTGACAAAGCTAGGTACAACAGACTTCCCATCAATCACTGGTGGTGTGAGAAAGTGTTTGTTCCTATTGCAAATGCCAGCTGTTGTAAATGGACTGTGCAGTAGAGATGTTGCAGCAACATGAGGTATTTCTGTATCACTAAGCAACAAACTCATTTTTTAAAATAGCAGCAAAATGCAATTATTCTCATCATTGCACACATCTTTTGTCTTAGTCTTATTTATTTTAATAGCACAATCATATAATTAACCTTTTAATGTGAGCTATCTACACTACAAAAATAACTTTGATTTTGGACTTCAAAGTCCTTATTCTGTTTCTGGGACTGGAGTAGTGCCCTACTTGGAAGTTTAAGTTTGAAGTAGGGCGTATGTAGATGCTCAACCTTGAAGTCTGTTACTTCAGAGTAGTACTTGGAAGTAATCTGCTTTGAAGTAATTTTTGTAGTGTAGACATGGCCCTTGACGCCTGTCAAGACCCAGGGGAGTTTACTAGTATGCTGGATCCAAGTTTGGATTGAACGTTGGAAACCGTGCGTTCAGGGGAATATAACACAGTAATTTTAAAGTTATTTTTCTCAAATTACGCTCAGGTATAAGCTGAAATAGTATCAGTGCAACATCATGCTATTATCCTGGTTGGTAGGAAACTGGTCATGTAGAAATATCTGCCATGTTCAGGCTTCCCTTGAAAGAGCTCTATTCTAATGGTCTCAAAAGATCTCACATGGAACTCTGAATACACATAGGCTTCATCTAGTTAAGGATTTAAGAAAGCCTCTTCCTGATATGTGCTAGCCAATACATTTTAACATATGTAGAAATCATTTATAAGCCATGCCACTTTTATTACAGAAGGCTTTTCACATGCTACACACATATACTGTATAAGCTGAGGTGATTCCAACTGTCACAGCCTATATACCTATAAGTCATTCCTGCTGCATTTTCTGGCCCCAGCACTTGACCCATTGACCCTGTCCTTGCTCAGCCCCTGAATGGCTGTAGATTGCCTCTCTCACCTCCCAGAAGTGGTTCTTGTTCCCATTCTGGGTCTTCAGATGTGGCACAGAGAGGAGTTGCAGCACCACTCAGTATTGGCCCATCCACTGCTACATGTCCAACTACAGAGGGAAGAACTGGAGCCAGACCCAAGTGAGGCTGCAAACCCTGTGTGCCAGGTCACACCACCACACGTGATTCCTCAGTGGGAGACAGGTTCAATGGGAGATTTGCATGAACAGGAAACTCAAAATGTAGCCTGACAGTTTTATTTAACCCTTCAATCGCAGGCCTGTACCTCTGTATTTAAAAAAAAAAAAAATCCTGATATAAGTTTAGCAATCTTTCATTAGATTTATATCTTTTCACTCCCTTCTATTCATTTGTCCTATTTTTGTGTTTGTGCTGTAAGTTCCCATACTGCTCAACTTTGGCTATTCTCTGAAAGAAGCTTATGCTAATTTATTTTTAGCACTTTCCTGCTTACAATTAATTATATTATTTAGGTTCTCTACAAAGCATTTAGAGGACTGTGTTTAAAATTATATAAATGAATAATTTTACTTTTTCAGGTTTCTTTTTCTTCTTGTTGGACAGATTCTGACTTTTTCCTTCTTTGGTGATTTCTGAAAAAAGAATTAGACCTGCTGAATAGCTAATAGCTTGATACCCATTGAGTCAGATCACAAAAAGGAATCTGTCTGAAGCTTTCATAATACACCGTATCTCCCTTTGATTTGCTTTCTCTTTTTCTACTTTGTGGGGTTACAGAATCATAGAAACACATTATCCTAGGACTGGAAGGGACCTTATGAGGTCATCTAGTCCAGCCCCCTGCCTGAAGCAGGATCAACCGTAACTAAATCCTTCCCAATCAGGAACTTTGTCAGTCAGGGACTTAAACCTCCAGGAATGGAAATTCCACCACCTCTCTAGGTAAAACATTCTAGTGCTTCCCCACCCTTCTGGTGAAATAGTTTTTCCTAATAGCCAACCTACACCTCTTACTCTGTAACTTCAGACCATTGTTCCTTTTCCTGCCATCCACCACTACTGAGAACAGTCTCTATCCATCCTCTCTAGATCCCCTCTTCAGTTAATTGAAAGCTGCTATTAGATTTCTGCTTACTCCTCTCTTCTGCAAACTAAATAACCCCAGATCCCTCAGCCTCTCCTCATCTGTCATGTGCTTCAGCCCTTCAATAATTTTCCTTGCCCTCCATTGAACCTTCTCTAATGCATTCACGTCCTTTCTATGGGGGCGGGGGACTCAGTAGATGTCTTGTGAATGGAGGGAGTTTGTTGTAGCTCTGTGCTTATACAGGACTTATGCTTTGGAACATAGTTCTTCATCATTACTCAAATTACTGCCTCCATTTCCCCCAGCTCTTTGTGAGGTTCCAACAGGGGAAAGATAACATCCCTATAAGCTAGAAACACAGTAGTCCTTGAGGGAAGAAGGAGGTGGTACTCACCTCACCTAATATACTGTTTTCTTTGGGGCCTTGTTGAAATATGTAGGAAAAACTGGCTTGGGATGTTACATCCTGTTGGTTTCTGTGAAGGGATGCCTTCAGTTTTAGAATTTTAGAGTTAATAGGCATGGTGTTCATATGGTCTCTTATATACACTAGCCAATAGTGAAGTGAAATGATTTGTTTTAGATTTGAAATGAGTTCTTTTCTACATATAAAGATGAGTGGCACAAAGACAAGAGTAGAATCTGGAGGAGGTGCCCACAACATGGCTTTAAAAACTTTGCCAGAAAATACACTCGGGAACATGGAGGCAGTTTAGTGTAACTGACAGACAGTGAGGTTGTCTCTGAGCATTGTATCCCTGGGGTTTTGTAAGTGACGTGTTTCATGTAGAAACAGAGCAGAAAAAACAAAAGGCTAACCTGGTGAAAGGAACTGCTGTTCAATGGTTGCTTGTGGTTTGCAGTGCACTAGGGAGGAAACTGAATAAGAAATTAGAGTTACTCAAGAAAACAAAGCAAACTTTGGAGGAGAAAAGATAAAGGTATTTGGGAGTTAACATATTGGTTAGAAGTAGCATCAGAGGAGCAAAGTAGGAGTTACAGAAAATATTAGAGTGAAGAATACAAGAAGCAGGAGAGGAAACATGACTAAGGTTGCTGGACAGGTATAAATCAGACCGTGATCAACTGTACGAAAGTTGGATACTGTTTGTAATGAGTTAAAGAAAGATAAGGCTTATAGCAGTGATGGAGTGCTCACTCAAGAAAGTTCCTTGAGAGACAGAGTACACAGTACAGAGACAGGGGTACAGAAAGAGACACAGACTGTGACAAACACAGGACACTACTTAGTAGGGTATGAAGGATCAGTTCTTATTCCTGTTGATATAGTAGAACTGATGGAAATACTGCAAGTAAGAAGTAAGGTAAGAGAGTTAATTCAGGCCAACATAGGCTGCTTTTACACTCGACCCCTCCCGTTGGAAGTGGCATGGTAATGAGGCAATTCAAAGAGGGCTAATGAGGCGCTAACATGATTATTCAGCACCTCATTAGCATAATGGCAGGCACATGAATTTTGACGTGCAGATTTCAAATTGCAGTTTGACAGTATAGATGGGGGCAACTTCGAAATAAGCACCCCACTTCCACATTCCCTTACTCCCACAAAACTAGATCAGAGTAAGGGAATGTCAAAGTGGGGTGCTTATTTCAAAGCTGCCCCTTGTTCACTGTCAATCTGCAATCTGAAGTCTGCCCTTCAAAATTCACATGACCACTATTATGCTAATGAGGCACTGAATATGTACATTAGCACCTCATTACCATGCCATCTCCGACAGGAGGGAGCAATGTAGAAGCAGCCATAGTACCTTTATGAGTGGGGAAGAAGGCTGAGTCTCAGGATTCACAGTGAGAGTCAGAGAAGAAGGTAAGCAGGGAGGCAGCTGTCAGTGATCTGCACAAAGGAAAAGGAGGTACTGCTGTGTCACAGCAGGATGTGAAGTCAAGTGTTATATTACAGGAGAAAACAAAAAAGTAGTCCCGTAGAACATTAAAGACTAACAAAATAACTTGAAGAAACTTGCAGTAATTTTTTTCCCTCTCGCCCCTTATCTTTCCCTCCCTCACCCCAAGATTCATCAGTTTTCATTTCACATTTTTTCTATCTTTCTGTTAAATTTTCATTGTCTCAGTTTACTTTTTTCAGGATATTCCAGTTCTGAAGAAGTGGGTTCATCCCATAAAAACTCATCACCTAATAACTTATTTTGTTAATCTTTAAAGTGCTACGGGACTGCTTTTTTGTTTTGTGAAGCTACAGACTAACATGGCTACCTCTCTGTGAATATTAGACTAGGTAACTGGGGATGCAAAGGAAGAGATAAGCAGAACAAAGTGGGAGGAGACATTATCTCCTCTGATGGTATTTGCCTCAGATGGAGAAGAGGAGTGTCTTTAGAAACTGATTGTTCAGGGAGTAGAAGAAGCTGTTGTCACAGCTCACACAAGTAGCTTGTGCCTGTGATGTGGTAATTTCTAAGTTACAGCAGAGCGAGAGACACACAACAGCCTATTCTTCTGCTTAATGTTACATTGGCACCATATAGATCAGGTGATCCAGCCTCTTTGACTGTGTCTATACTACCTCCCTACTTCAAAGGGAGGATGGTAAGTAGGGAGTCGGGAATTTACTAAAAAAGTGCTGCGTTGCATATGCAGCACTTCATTAAGCAAATTCCCCCCCTCGGCAACTTCTAACTGTTTAACTTCGAAGGCCCAGCTCATGTCTAGCTGCATGCACCCGGTGCTTTGAAGTGCCTGGGGAAGTAAATTTTGAGGAGTAAAGGGACTTCGAAATACCCCAGGCACTTTGAAGCACTGGTGGGTGAGCCACGGCGAGACCTGAGCTGGCCCTTCGAAGTGAAACACTTCTAAGTTACCACGGGGTGGGGGAATTTGCTTAATGAAGTGCTGCATATGCACCACAGCACTTCATTAATAAACTCCCAACACCCTACTTACCATCCTCCCTTCTAAGTAGGGAGGTAGTACGGACAAGCCCTTTGAGAGGGTCTTTATTAGCACCATCAACATTGCATAGGTTCCTAGAATTTTGTGCACCTTCTTCACCTGCTTGATATATGTTGGTATCCTATGGTGTACCCATGGAACACTTGTCAACACCATATTTTAAAGGATTGAGGAATGACCTGCGTCAGTGTGGAGATACCTTATATATAGGACATAGAGGTTTTACAGAAAGTTATCCTGCTTGTCTAGAATTATTTTTAAGGGAAAGTTCTGATCATTCAGATGAGGAAAATTCTGATGTACTTCCCATACCCTACTTTGGAAAGTCTAAGCCATTCTATTTCAATTGTCCTGTAGCAGTTGCTTATATTAAGTTGCTTATATTATATTATATTATTATATTAAGTTGCTTATATTAAGACCCTAGATTTGATAGCTAAACAAGTAGCGGTGATGGAGGATTCTTCTGTTGCAGTGGATCCCCAGCATGTGCACAGGTATTTGACTTACCAAAGGATGACTGGGTTAAAATTCTACAGCTCGCCGTAAATTGGTCGTTATGGAGTACTTTGCCTCCCAGGTATAGAGTCAGAGGGAAATCTTTTGAAGAAACAGTAGCCCTATTGGAACACAGCCAGTGCTCCTTTTCTGGTGGGCCTACCTTGACATTGCTGAGAAAATGGCCACCAATTACACCCAAATGAAGGCATAGATACTGGCAAGGTCTGGGGTACAACCAATCTCTGAGCCCAATGGTTCCACGACTGGAGGTACTGGGAGCACTACAATCCCAGATGTTGGACCTAATCCATCTGTTGAAGAAGTGGCTGTGGTCCAAAACCCACATCCCTGAGAAAATGGTAGTTATTATTGTCTTAGACCAGTACATGAGGAGGCTACTGCCTGACCGGTGAGGCTGGCTCAGCCAGAATGACCCCTCCTCCTATGATGATATGGTGATTCTTGTGGAGAGACAGATAACGGCTTCTGGTCTCACAGGCTGGGTCTAAATGGAGACATCCTGCCATCAGCTTCATGCTAATAGCCCATCTCACAATTGCAAATGGCTGCTCATTAGCATATTGCCATGGATCATTAGCATAGCTGCGCGAGATCGCACTGCTGGCAGTGGGTGCTGCCAGCACTAAACAGGCCATGTAGATGTGCCTCTGCCAGCAAAATCCCCCATCTGTCGCCAGCCCCTTATGCCTGAATTCAATGTATGCCAATGACCCATGCAAATATGCTAATGAGCAGCCATTTACAATTGCAAGACTGCTTATTAGCATGAAGCTGCCAGGAGAACATCTCCATGTAGACCAGGCCACACAGCCCTCGCTGGGTGAGTGTGGGGCCTGGGACAACCCCCCCCCCTGCCATCAACACCTCTGCTCTGACACAGCTTTTAGTAGAAAATCAAGAACCCACCAGGGTCTCTTAACAAGGTCTACATGCACAGTTGCATGGGTTTAAATAAAGGTATATATCTTTACACTGATTTTGTTTACACTAGAGCAAGCACTTCTGCGTTTCCTCAAATCTATTTATGCCATGTCTTTGTTTTCTATTTAAATTGTCAGTGAATTCACGGATACATGATAAATCCATATAACTGGTGCAAAATCCCTAACAGAAGTGCAAGTAAAGTGCAAGGGTTTAAGTTAATGAAAATTATTGCAATTTTATGTGCACAAAATATCTTGATTTTTTTTCTTTTGAAATATTTTTTCTGGGAGATGCTCATCTGCTTTTCCTCTGTCTTTAATCTACCCTTGTATAGTTTATAGAATGTGCAAGGACATTTCTTGTGTGAATAAAGATATTCATCAGTCAGGTTTCTCCTTGGTTTTGAAATATGTGAACAAAAGCAACTTCCATTCTCTTCTAAAGTTGTTTTCCCTGTCACTCCATTTCCTGTGGGGACACTTAGTAGCTATAATTAGATTCTGAAGCTTCAACATTAAGATGATCAGATTTCATTGTAGTAGTAGGCATCCTTCAGTCTGCATAGACTATGGATCGCACCCTTAAAAGTTTCAATTGAAGACTTCATTTACAGCGTCTATTGTGACTATAAAGACCCACACGAGAGTGACAGTCCTTGCTGCATCTCTTGCAGATGTAGTGGGTGTCTGGTAAGTCCTTATTGTGCTTTCTGTGCACTCGCTTCTCCTCTGCTAGCTGTCTGATCTTCAACTCGCCCTTCTGAAGGCCCTTGTGTAACCCCTGCCTCCATCTTCTGCGGTCGTCTGCTAGTTCTTCCCAGTTGTCCAGCTCGATGTCTACCTCTCTGAGGTTTCTCTTGCAGACATCTTTGTAACGCAACTGGGGGCGTCTGGGGGGTCTTTTGCCAGAGGCTAGCTCACCATACAGGATGTCTTTTGGAATCCTTCCATCGTTCATCCTGTGGACGTGGCCAAGCCAGCGGAGCCGACGCCGCCTGAGGAGGGTGTGCATGGTTGGGATTCCAGCTCGCTCGAGGACGGCTGTGTTGGTAACTCTGTCCTTCCATGATATTCCAAGGATGTGCCTGAGGCAGCGTAAGTGGAAGACGTTCAGCCTCTTTTCCTGGCGGGCATACAGGGTCCAAGTCTCGCTGCCATAAAGGAGGGTACTGAGGATGCAGGCTCTGTAGACTTGCATTTTGGTGTGAGTGTACAGCTTGTTGTTATTCCACACTCTCTTGCTGAGTCTGGACAGAGTTGTGGCTGCTTTTCCGATCCTCCTATTTAGCTCAGTGTCCAACGACAGGGTGTCAGTGATGGTGGACCCGAGGTAAACGAACTCGTGGACAACCTCTAACGTATAGTTGTCAATGCTGATTGATGGGGATTCAGCAACATCCTGACCGAGTACATTCATCTTCTTTAGGCTGATGGTAAGCCCAAAGTCCTTGCACGCTTTGGAGAACCGATCCAGCAGTTTTTGAAGCTGGTCTTCTGTGTGAGATACTACAGCAGCATCGTCTGCGAACAGCATGTCTCTGATGAGGACTTCTCGCACCTTAATCTTAGCTTTCAGCCTTGCAAGGTTAAACAGCTTCCCATCAGATCTTGTGTGCAGGAAGATGCCCTCTGTTGAAGATCCAAAGGCATGCTTCAGGAGGAGTGCGAAGAAGATCCCAAACAATGTCGGAGCAAGCACGCATCCTTGTTTGATGCCGCTCCTGATTCTGAAAGCATCTGATAATGGGCCGTCATATTGGATGGTTCCTCTCATGTCTTCGTGGAACGACTGGATCATCTTGCGTAACCGTGGAGGACAGCCTATCTTGTGGAGCAGCTTGAACAGACCATCCCTGCTGACCAAGTCAAAAACCTTGGTCAAGTCGATGAAGGCTATGTAGAGTGGCTTTCTCTGCACCCTGCACTTCTCCTGCAGCTGCCTTAGAGAGAAGACCATGTCAACGGTAGACCTCTCTCCGTGGAATCCGCACTGCGATTCGGGGTACACCCTCTCAGCAATCTTCTGGAGTCTGCCAAGGATGACGCAAGCGAACAGTTTACCAGTGACGCTTAGGAGGGAGATTCCATGATAGTTGTTGCAGTCGCTTCTGTCTCCTTTGTTCTTATACAACGTTACAATGTTAGCGTCACGCATATCCTGTGGAACCTCAGCCTCTTTCCAGCACAGGCACAGGGTGAGCAGATTTCATTGTAAACTTCTCCTAATTGGAAAACAAAAATATTTTGAAAGGAGATGACTATGTTGTGCTAAATGTCCTTCTCACTTTAGTCTTAGAACATACATATATTGGTGTGGAGCTGAAGGAAGTTTTTTCCTTTGCAGATAAATAAAGGAAGGGGAAGGAGTATTTTGATAAAATGTATCATCTTTGGACTGACACTACATAATTGAGAGGTACAATGAAGAACAAGCTGATAAACTGGTCCAATGATCACAATGAAAAATGGAGAATGGGGACAAGTGGGTAATCAGCCATGTTAGAGATGGAGAGTCAAGGTTTCTATGACTGAGTATAAAAGATCGATAGAAATACTTATTGCACAAAGTGACTATAGACCTAATTTGTGTTTAATGAGCAGTTATTTCATTTGTTGGAATAAGGCGGTTAATATGGCTTGTCAGCTACTCTCTGACCTCTCTGTTGCACAGCCTTCTCTGAAATTCCATTCTCAACAAGTTGGCAATTTCAGTTGAAAGAATATTTTGTCAAAAACTTCCCAACTAGCTCTCATAGAGGGGATGTAGTTGCTAGCACAGCCTGTGGTGAACTAGCATCTAGAGTCTTCTTCACCACTCTCTTTACCATCTTATTGGACAGTGTCTCATAGCCAAAATAAGGTGTATGTATACTAGTGGGTATGAGATTAAAAGGGTAAGAGTGGTAAGTTGCATCACTGAATACTTTTCTCAGTGTGAATCTTTTTGCATGTCTGGTGCTGTCACAGCCAGCCAAATTCTGTCTCAAGAAGAAATTTCAGTGGGAAACTAAAGGCTCAGTTGCAGCTCCACTTGCATGTGGAAGTTGGGCTGTGAGAAAGAGGTCGACAGAAACTTGTTGAAATACACATCCAAAGTTTATGGGCTAGGCCCCTTGCTGGCCAGGGGAGGGGCTGGGTCTGGTACAATTCAGGGTGTGTGTACTCCACTGGAGAGGGCTGAGCCATGCCGTGTGCTGGCTGAGGAAAGGGCTGGGGGTGGCACAGTGCAGGTGACATCTTTGAGGGGCTGGGCAGGGTCTTGCACTGGGTGTGGGAGGGGGTAGCACAGTACAGAGGAGTTTCTGTCAAGGGGCTGGGCCAGGCCCTGTGCTGGCTATGGAAGGGGCTGGAGCTGCCATGGTGTGTGTGTGTGCGTGGGGGATCCATTGGGGGCTGGCCCAATCCCCTTGCTATCGAGGGGAGGAGCTGGGGCTGACACAGTGTGCGGGGGGGTGGGACATGGGAGAACCTTGCCTGGACAGACAGATAGCTGGACTCAGCAAAAATAATATATATGATATATGTGTCTCTAGAGAACATTTTGCCCCTTGGAGTCTAAAGTGCTTTTGTGGGTGTGAGTAAACTTTTTGAACAGAAGAGACTAATAAGAAGGCTGAATGCCATTCACCAAGGTTAGCCTATGACAGTCTGCTGGTGCTTTATTTACCAGCTAGTCCACAAATATGGCTACTTACAAATGCTGTTGGCTGGGGATCATTGTTCCCAGCCAATGGGAGATAGGGAAAGTGGTGCAAGTCAGGATGCTACTTCCCACAGCTTCCATTGGCCAGGAAAAGTGATCTGCTGCCAACAGGAGCTGCAAGCAGACGTACCTGCAGTCCAGAAGGTAAATGACGTGCTACTGGTGAGCCAGAGTCAAACTCTGGTCAGCCATGTCCATCTTGTTGCCCACCCCATTCTAGGTAAACTTACTGTAGGGAGGAGAAAATTTGTCAAGTATTGGGATAATGTCATTTTTCGGTGTTTTTCATCCTTTTGGTCTCCTAGCTGTAAGAGCAATTAATGACTTTCCCACTCTATTTTATTAGTCTACTGGAAAGTAGAAGCTGAAGGCGTCTGACTGACTGGAATGAGAAGCTGATGACAAATTGGAGAAAGCAAAGATGTTGTACGCAGAGGCATATGTCCTCAACTGAATAAAAACTGCTAGCATGTCAGTGTGTTCCCAGAATGATCTATTTTTACTGGTCCCTTCAAATAGAAAGCAAAATGTTTTCTATTATGTTGAATATCTTTTCTCTCTTTTTCCGAGCTTCTTCTATTTGAGATCTCATTACCACCCTAATCCAGGCCATCATTTCCCCCCAGGCTTCTCTGTTCTAGTTTTGCTGCTATCATGGCTAAGATTTTCAAGAATAGGTATCTTTAGCTGGACAGTCAAATAAAATTTTATCCTGATTTTCCAGAAGAGCTGGAGGCTGAGAGTGTTCAGATTTATGGATTAGAATTATGGATGTAGATGTCACAGTGTTAGGCAACCCTTTTTGGTCATCTTGAACAAGAACTGTAATAATCAATAATGAAGAAGGTTGAAGTTGACTTGAGTATTCTGTCAGTTGAGTATGTTCAGATATGATTATTCACGGAAACATCTTTTGAATTCAATGTCACACTATTCACTCTAGAATTTTTTATTTTTAAGAAGGACACATTTATCCAAAGAACAAAGTAACCCTTTGTCCAATTTCACTACTCAGAGTTTTGTGTGTAAGCAATTGACTTGGGCGTTCAATCTACATCCCAAATTGTTTCCACAGAAATTATTTTTCAAATCGTTTCAGTAATGTATACCTCTCAGAAGATCAGTCTTTTCAGAAATGTAAATAGAGGCAAAAATTACTAAATCTCTTCTTACAAATTACCTGCCTAATTTCAACAGAATTCTTCCAAACAGGAACACGTGTGCATTGCTTTTGGCCCGTAGGACCTTTTGGTTCAGGCTCACAGGAAGAGGTAGGGAACTTCCAGCCTCCAGGCTTGTCTGGATCTGGGCCCGAGGCTTGGGGCTCCCCTCCATAGTATTCGGCCCACAGCAGGGTTGGGAGTGCAGAGCCCAGAGCCTTGTGGGCTGGCTGAGGGAAGCCAGGGCTGGATCCAGTTCTATAAGACATGTCTGAATGTATCCAGACTGCAGACTCTGGCAGGGGCAGGAAGAGCAGGAAGCAGTTCCCAGCTCTTCTGCCACTTGATGCTGCTCTCCCAGCCAGAGGAAGGGGAAAGGGAGCAACAGCAATCTCAGCACTGCTGCATGGAGGCTTCATACTGCTGTGCTGACTGGCCAGAATTCCAGCAAATCACAGCAGTGGAGGGTGGTGCCTTGGAGCAGTGGGGAGGGGATGCAGAGTTATGTGCATCTGGAGGTGAGCAGGTAAGTACAGCCCCATTGCCGAGACCCTGTGCCCCTTGACCACTCCTGTGCACCTTCCCATGCAGACCTTCACCCCCTGTGCTCTCCTTCCCCTCCCTCCCAGACCCTTCTCCCTCACTCTGACCCCTCCTTTCCAGACCCCACACCCTCCCTGCACCCTTCTTCCCACCCAGACCCTGCACTCCAGCCCTGTCCTACTCCCTCCTTCCACCCAGACACCAATCTCTCTCCTACATCCCTCCTGCCTAGATCTCCCATTTACAGCCTGCTCTCATCCCTCTCTCCCACCCAGACTACCTGAAGTCTACCCATGCATGCCACTCTGGCCTACATCACCCACCTCCAACCCACTCCTGCCCAGATTATTCATCCCTAGCTTGCTCCCGCACTGTCCCTCTCTCCCACCTGACCTGTGAGGCCCCTGAGTGATTGGTCTGCCGGTCAGTGGCCCCTGACCCTAAAAAGAAGTTCTTCACCTGCTTATAGAACTCAGTGCTTTGAAATATTCACTTGCAAATGTTGAACCAGATCTCAGGGGTGTAACTAATAGATGAGATGTCCTTGATCTGCTTTTCACTTGAGTATTCTCAGTGGTGTGTGTATGGTTTTAATTTCATTGCATACTACTGACATTGTTTTACCTTTAATAATCAAGGTTATTATTTAAATAAACTGGATGTCATTATAAAGTCTGCTAGAAACAAAAGGTTATAACAATAAAGCTTGCATCACCCTGTTAATTGAGAAATGAATTAATCAGTTCTGCAGCTGCAGCTGTACAGCTCTCTTCATTATGTGGGAGAAAAGTTAGTGTATCTACCATCTGTCAGCACTTTTTCCTCAGTGTCCTATTCTCGTTGCTACATTTACACCTGTGAGTGAATACTCATGCACACAGTCTTTTAACATGACATTATTATACCCTGATGCTACAGCAGAAGCTTTTTGAAGTCCAATTGTCTATTTTAAATCATTGAGTTTTTATGGGCTACTATGAAGAATTCATGACGTTCCACTGAAATTGTCCACTTTCTTTCCATTTTGTTTCTTGTGTGGAAATGTTATTGATACAGAAATGCACCCTGGGTAAATATGATATCCTGTGTTAGACTGCAAAGGCTCAGTAAATGTTGTTTGATTTAGGAAGGTTAATTTATTAATTTGGATAGCCTGGTTTGTATTGTCCCAGAAGCAGGCTACACAGACTATGCAAAGTGTACCTATAAGGTATGACGTGATGTTCACACTGAGACAATGCAAGCTTGATTAAAATATATGGAATAGGAAGCAAATAGTAATGTACTTAAATCAATGTTACAAATACGGTATTATTGCTCTAAAGATACATATGGTATTATTTCTATAAATCTGTGATTAATCTAATCAAACCCATTCTTGATAACTTAGTGATAAGAATTGAAAGACCAACCTTTGCTCTGGTATGCCAAGATAGTGGAGATCCAGGTTTCTCAGTTATTGAGTGGGAAGTGCAGAAGCTAATGCTAAGGGTTATTAAAGTTATGTTTTCTTTACTTATCTGACTAACATTAACCTAGCTTAAACTAAAAGAGCATTAGAGAGACAAAGTTTAAAGTTTAGAGACTAATCTTAAATCCTAATTCTGAGCTCCTCCTCCTAATAAGCCCTAGCCACCTGATTTTATGTGCTTAGGTACTTGGGCCCTCCTTCTATTGCCAAACTTATCTTCCTCACCCACAAAAGTATTAGTGTACACTTACTTCATAGGCTGAACATGTTTGTACGTGTTGATGACTTGTACATACATATTAATGACACAAGAACATTTCCACCTATGTTATTTCTGTTCTTTTTGTAGTGTATTTGTCAAATTTGTGAGTATTCTTGGAAACCCGCCCCCACCCCACCCCCCCTCATGCCAGTAAATGCTGCTTTACCTACAGCTATCCAGGTGAAAGGTTCCAAAAATATGCAAGTTGACTTTGCAATCAGGTGAAAGGTGCAAGATAAAAATGCTAACTTTGCCTTATTTCAACATACAGGATAAGGACTATAGGTCCCTTGTGTTGCAGCCTAATTACTTTCCTATAAAACCATAAACCTACTTTAATACAATAACTGATTAAACCATAAACGTATGTAAGAAAATAGATATTTGTAGGCAAACAAGCAGGTAAATTCGGTAGGTTACATGCCCTCCTTTAATGGCATGACTTGTAAGATGAACCCCATCACACAGGTATGGATCTAAATAGGTATTTGTGGGCACTCTTTCAATACCATTGTCCACTACTTGAAGTGGAGGAACAGTATCACAAAAGATGACATGGTGGATCCTTGTGCTTTTCTGGGGTGTGCACATTTACTGTTGAGAGGAGAAAAATTGGCAATTACTGTAAACCTTAGATTTAATGGACTAATGGGGGGAAGGGGTGTCCGTTAATTCCGAAAGTCTGTTACATCCAAATGGTTTTGCTGTAGGGTGATGCACTGACCTCCCCAGCCCATCACTCACGCTTGTCCTCTGCCCCTTCCTTCCCTTCAACCCTCCTGACCCATTCTTCCCCTCACACCTCCCTCTCCCTCTTCCAGTGACCAGCAGAGAAGATGAATGCTGGCCTGGATCCTTCAAACTCCTGCAGCTCTTGGCACTGCGGCTCCCCCAGCCCCCAGCTGCCCATGCCAAGGTAGAGTGTGGTCGCCCCCAGCCTGCCAGTGGGCAGCAGTCTCTGACACCATGGCTGCTGCTCAGTGCCATTGCAGGCAGCAGCAGCAGCGGCAGCTGGACACTGACACGCTCCATGCACATGGGGCTGGGGGAGAAGAGCTCCCATGCCCTGCTGCAGCCCCCTCCCAGCTCCTCTGGTCCCAGTGGCCCCTTCAGCCCCAGCAGCCCCAGCCACTTCAGCAGCTCATCCAGCCCCAGCAGTAGCACTGGTAAGTCTCCAGCATTTAGTTTTTGGTGGGGAAACCATGGGTGAGGGGTTGGCCGACATATTTCCAAAGTCCGTTATATGGGGGTCTGTTAAATCGAGGGTTTACTGTACTGGTAAAAATGTCATCTTTCAGCTTTTTTCTTCAGCTGGTGTTACTCTCAGTGCCAAGAGAATCAGAGGCATGAGAGTATCCCAGGTACAGCCATTGGCAACAACCAGATTCCTCAACATTTTTATAGTCCAGTTTGTTCATTCCACCTTTCCAGATGACTGTGATCTGTATGGGACATATAGCCTCTTCATGACTGCCATTAATGTAAAGCAGCCCTTAAAAAATGGCCCAGTAAAGTGTGATCCCAGATTTCATTCCACCTTTGCAGGGATCCCTCATCAAGAGAAGATGTACTCTAACAGGACCTTGGCTGTGGGTTTTGTGGTAGTACCTTTAGAGGAAATGCCTCTATCCACTTTGAAAAATGATTGGCAACCACCACCGAGTATTGATTATTCCTCTGAGTTCTTGGTAAAGACCTATGGAGTCAATCTGCAAAACCACGTATGCACCTTCCTACACCTGAGAAACTAAAGGCGCATTCCTTTTGGATGAGGTGGAGTTAACTTGTGCATATGCCGGACAGTTGTCACAATAGTCTTGTACACCCATCCTAATAAGTGGCCACTGTTACACAGATGCAAGATGCTAGACAGTTTTGCTCATTCCCTGTTGTCCTCCTGCAGGAGTGTCATGGACCATTTACATCTTTTCCCTCTGTAGATGAGGGGGAGCTAATAACAATGGAACAGGTCTCCTGTGTATATGAGAATTGCATCCACATCCTGCAAATGCTGCTCATCCCTTTTCTATAGGGGATGTAATGTTTTGGACCATTCTTTTTCTATTCTGCGCCTCTACTCCCCCCCCCTCTGCCCTATTGCACCCCTTCCCCAAAGCTCCCTCCCCTGAGTGCTGCAGTGCAGGGGTTTACTGAGTGAGGTGTGTCAGAGGGCACCAGCAGGGGTCACCGTCCAACTCACCGCAGAGGTGGGAGCCACAGAAATCAGAGTGACCCAGCCCTCTGCTGATCTCCTCCCACCGGCCATCTCTCAGCTGGGTTGCTCCACTGCATTGTGGCTAAGGGAAGCAGAGTGACCCACCCCAGACCTCTATGATCTCCTGACCCCATGTTGCTTGGGTGAGGGGGGGGAACAGAGCATGCTGAAGCCAGGCTGTTCCTCTTCCCACTCCCTGATGAAGCAGAGTGAGCCAGGAGGGAGATGGAGGAGCAGAGCAGACTGCCGAGTGTCTTCTTCCCATGGCTCCCACCACCGGTGGTGTGTGCATGGGAGGGCCTGCAGCTTGCTGCTGGGCCCCCACTCTCCCACTCCAGAAATGCCCCAGGTTGCTCCAGGACCTGCAGAGACCCTGGAAATGTGGGGTCTGGTGTGAGCACCCTGAACTATCCTGTGGATGGGATGGCTCTGAGTGTGATTAAATAACATAAAATTGATTCCAAGATTATGGCATTTCAGCTTCACAGACACCTTCAAATGAAATGCCATACATACCAGAGCAGCAGAGGAGCTCTGCACTCTGCACCTAATGCCCAGTCTGTCCCCACCATCCATTTAGATGTCATTGTTTCAGGGGTGTGATGCTATTCAAAGGGCATCACAAAAAATCAATATGGGGCTCTATCTGTGCAGTGCTGAAATGCCTTCACTGCTTTCCCTATCCTTTTCCATCTACCCTAATTTCCCCTCTGTACCATAGCTGGTTGATATTAGATAATGTTAATCTACTTTTTATTGTTGAATGAATACTTTCAGACAAAAGGCAGAAAATTAAACCAAAATATTTTCAAATAATTCAGTAATTTACCTCTGGAACTCATTGCCACAAAGTACAGAATCATAGATCTGGAAGAGATCTCACGAGGTTATCATATCCAGTCCTCTGTGGCCCTGGCAAGTCCAAGAACCTTCTACACCATCCCTGACAGGTATTTTTCTGATTTGATCATAAAAATCCCCCGTGATGATGACTCCCTAGGCAATTAAATCCTGTTCTTAATTCACATCAAATTTATGAGAATGGAATAACATAAGGAATATTACTTACTGGGAGAAAATGATGTGGATGAAGAGGTGGATAAGGCTGAATGGTTCAGCTGGTTAATAACTGAAATAATTCACTTTGCAATGTATCATTCTTCAAGACTCCCTTCACACCTTTTATTATAAATGTGATTTGATAAGTAAATTCTCGGAGTTTAGTCTGTGTTGGATGGAGCTAGGCCAAAATGTTTAGCTTGTTTAATTAGTTAACTAGGTTTAGAATCTATCACTCATGTAAACAGTGCAGAAAGCTGCAGTAAGGGAAGTCTAGAGTTGCCTCTTGCCACTGAGTATCAATTTCTTACACTTGTTTTCTACACGAGAACTTTAATTAACTATGTTGCTCAAAGTCATGGATTTCCTACATCCCTGAGCCAACCTAAATTCTTAGCCTAGGCCAAGCAGCATTCAATGTGATTCTGTCTAGTTCTTCCACTCAACACTCAAGCAAATATTGGAATAAACATGTTTTATTTTCCCTCCATATCTATAGGGTGCTGATTCCTTAGATGCTGACATTTTAGAAATGTCATAGTTTATGAGGAAATAATGAAAACTCAGGTAACATGGCAGAACACCGTGACCTTTAACTGAAGAATTGATATGAGTTCTTAAGCAAGCTCAGTAAAATAAAATCAGAGGTAAGAATTCAGGTTCTAATAAGTAATTGAGGACTTCAAAGGTCATAGCTTTAGCAGCAATGTAGTCTGCAAGCTACAGCCAGCAAAGCTTTTTCTATTTTCTGCTCATTGCCTGTGATGTTATTTTGTAAATGACCTGTTTAGCCACACATTAGAGATAGTTTTAATTGAAAACTTGGAGGTTTTCTTTGTTGCTTGGAGCAGGCTTTGCAGTCAGCTACTAGCATAATGAAAAGTAAAGGAATTACCTGCTATTAAGGTCAGCAGTAAAGATTCCAATTTTATTGATGTCTTTCCGTGCTTTACAATTATTTTAATTTTGCATGAGAACTGCAGGATCGCACATCAGGCAGATAGTCTCAGCAGCTATGTATTTCCATGGGCCAACTTTTGAAGTTTGAGAACTGTTAATGTGATAGTAAAAGTCACATAAGGGACCTATACTCTCTCTGGAACGTCAGCACACAACTAATTTGGAGGTTGATTATGCAGAGGTATAAAAAACTTTAACTGCTTGTGGGACATGTACCTACCATGACTTGTTTTCTGCATGGAATAACATTAATGAAAGTAAAACAGCAGTACTTGTTTTTCTTCTGATGCAGCCTGCATGCTCTCTCATGGAGACCTTATTCTTTTCTGTGAATATAAAATAAGGGCCATTCTGACTGAAAGGTTAGAGAGTTGCTCTTTAAATATGGGGGGAAAGACATAGTCAGCTCAGGTAGTAACGCCTATATTGAAGGTTAGCTGACACTTAGAAGACTGGTTTTCACTTGTTTTGGAAAACTTTGGCATACTTAAAGCATGAGGGCTGAAACTTTTTATGCTAAATGCTTCCTCTAGCAAGCTTTTTTTTAAAGCTTCATATAAAATAGTTGAATAAACTTAGGGGTTATGCATTGTTTTGCTCATGTTTTAACCACTTTGTTGAGAAGCTGAAGTGTCTCTATGTCTGGTGTGAGGTCTCGAGATTCGGTAGTAGATAGCGCTGCACGCCAGGGCTCTGTCTTCCTTTTCTTTCTCAATCCCTCCTATGCAGAACTGCCGCTTCTACACTAGGCCCTTCTTTTCAGAAGGGTCAAAGTAACAAGAGAGTTGGGAAGATGCTAATGATGCACTGCCATGAATATGCAGCACCTCATTAGCATAATGGCAGCCGTGCACGATTTGAAAGTGCTGCTTTTGAATCACGCACCCCCTGTTTAGAGGGGGACCTTTCGAAAGGACCCCCCGGGCTTCAAAAGTCCCTTCTTTCTAAAACCAAATGACGCTGCTGCTGGCAGAAAAAGCAGTATAGATGTGGTTCTACCAGCAAAAAGCCCCTTTGTCAACAGCCTCTTATCCCTGATTTTTTCCATGGATAACGGGCTGCCAACAAAGGGGACTTTCGTCAGCAGAACCACAACTACACTGCATGTTTTCTCCTGGCAGGGTGATCTTGCATGAATACACAAATTAGGCACATGACTATGCAAATGAGCAGCAATTTGCATTTTCAAGAGCCCTCCTTTGCATCACACTGCTGGCAACACAGCTCAGTGTAGACAAAGCCTAGAAGAATTTTCCTGGTAATCATAGTGCCAATCCAGCAACTTGAGCAGATACTTGCACTGAAGCAGAACAAGCTACAGTGTCAGGAGCCTTAGCCCAGGGCTTCTGGCTGCTGCTGCTGCAGCTGGGGGTCCGTGCTGCATATACAGGGTCTGCAACTAGTTGTTGGCTCTGTGTATCTTGCACTGTTTAATGAAAGTGTGTCTGGGAGGGGCCCTTTAAGGGAGCGACTTGCTGTTGAGTCCGCCCCGTGACCCTGTCTGCAGCTGTGCCTGGCTCCCTTATTTCGATGTGTGCTACTTTGGCGTGTAGACGTTCCCTCGCTGTGCCTATTTCGATGTTGGGCTGAGCAACGTCGAAGTTGAACATCAACGTTGCCAGCCCTGGAGGACGTGTAGACGTTATTCATCGAAATAGCCTATTTCGATGTCGCAACATTGAAATAAGCTATTTCGAAGTTGGGTGCACGTGTAGACGTAGCCCTGGTGTTACAGCCATTGCTCTGGGGCTCCCCTCCCCACTATCACCCTCAGCTCCCGACTCCTCACCTCTACAGGCTTTCTTGTTAAAATTCCTACTTATTTCTTCTGTATTGTAAACTGTTGAATAGCAGATCAGGCCATATATATATATATATATATATATATATATATATATATATATATATATATATATATATACACACACACACACATATATACACATATATATACACACACACACACCAGGTTTGCTTGTATGCAATAAACAATACTGTGATTTCACTTACCAGTAAAGTATTTAGAAAGTCACTGAGTTTGGATAAGTTGTTAAAAAAACTGAAATATACGATTCATTAGTATGAATGATTACTTAACTTCATACTGGCAGTGTGTTATTTGCCATTTGCTCAATTTAAAATGTTTCTGCTACCTGTATGGCTTACTGAAACAATCCATGTGACTCAGGTTACCAACTACACACTGTTATCTTACTTTTTACAGTAGAGAGACCACCTCAGGGCTCCACTTATTTGTGTTTTATTAAATGCCACTGTTGGATTTAAGGAAAAGGGGGAAAAAAGCTTTCAAGCACACGCCTACACACACTCATACCCTCCTCCACTCATACCCTTACACAGGTAAGGTATGAGCTCATGAAGGTGGAAAGCTGCACAGAAGCAGTGGAAGAAGCTAAGGTTTGGTGGGTCCAGTTTGTTGGGCTGCAGTCATGAATCCAGGGTCCTCTTTGTCAGTTTGCTCTTTTTTCAGCTTAGTACTCAGGAGCAGTCAGGACCAACCATCCTGTTCCCTCCTTCCCAGCCGAGATTCACTCATGCAGAGTGGGGGTGGTAAGAAAAAAGCAGTGAAAAAGTGAAAGCTCCTATAATTTTGCCCATATTTTTTTAAGCTTCAGTCCAGTCCCACTGCCCCAGGACACTGTATGACCCTGAGGCATCAGCTAACAGCAGATGGGACTTTGATTTTCTCTTGATGGGGCCTCTCTGGGCATGTCTTCACTTCCAGGAAGATTAACCTGGTCAGGGTCAATCTTCCAGAGTTGGATTTCTGGGGTCAGCAGACAACCCCTGTACTTCTCACTATCACGAGGCGTAAGGGAGGACAATGGAAGACTCGTTCCACTAATTGTACGCGAATGCCAGAAGCCTGGGGAACAAACAGGAAGAATTAGAGGCCCTGGCACAGTCACACAAGTATGAGGTGGTTGGAATAATGGATACTTGGTGGGACGATTTGCATAACTGGAGCACGGTCATGGAAGGTTTTAAATTGTTTAGGAAGGACAGACGGAGAGAAAAGGAGGAGGAGCTGCGCTCTATGTGAGGGAGCAGTATGATTGCTCAGAGCTCCAGTATGAGGAAGGAGAAAATCCAGTTGAGTGTCTTTGGGTTAAGCTTAGAGGTGGAAGTAACAGAGGTGATGTTGTAGTTGGTGTCTGTTACAGGCTGCCAGATCAGGGAGATGAGATAGATGAGGCTTTCTTCAGTCAGCTTAGTGAAGCTTCCAAATCACAGGCCCTGATTCTCATGGGAGACTTGAATCATCCGGACATTTGTTGGGAGACCAATACAGCAGCACACAGACAATCGAGGAAGTTTTTGGAGACTACTGGGGATAACTTCTTGGTACAAGTGCTAAAGGAACCGACCAGGGCCCATGCGCAACTTGACCTGTTGCTCACAAACAGGGAAGAACTAGTAGAGGAAATAGAAGTGGGGGGGAACCTGGGCTGCAGAGACCATGAGATCGTTGATTTCAGGATCCGGATGAAAGGAAGAAGGGTGAGCAGTAACATACAGACCCTTGATTTCAGAAGAGCAGACTTCAACTCCCGAAGAGACTGGATGAGCAGGATCCCTTGGGAAATGAAGATGAAGGGGAAAAGAGTTGAAGAGAACTGGAAGTATTTTAAAGAAGTCTTACTGAAGGCACAGGAACAAACAATCCCACTGCATAGTAAGAAATGCAAACATGGTAGGCAACCAGCTTGGCTTAACAGGGAAATCCTTAGTTAGCTTAAATTAAAAAAGGATGCATACAAGAAATGGAAACGAGGACAGTTGACTAAGGAGGAGTATAAACATATGGCTGGAGAATGCCAGGCAGTAGTCAGGAAAGCGAAAGCACAATTGGAACTGCAGCTGGCAAGGGATGTGAAGAGTAACAAGAAGGGTTTCTACAGGCATGTGAACAATAAACGGGTTATCAGAGGTGTGGGGCCATTACTGGTTGAGGGAGGTAACATAGTGATAGATGACACAGGAAAAGCTGAAGTACTCAATGCTTTTTTTGCCTCAGTCTTCACAGACAAAGTCAAGTTTCCAATGATGGTCCTAGATGATGCAGTATGGGACAGTGGAGGGCAGCCATCTGTGGGGAAGGAACAAGTTCTGAGCTGTCTAGAAAAACTAGATGTGCACAAGTCCATGGGTTGGGATTTAATGCACCCCAGGGTACTGTGGGAATTGGCAGATGTCATTGCTGAAACTTTGGCCATTATCCTTGAAGACTCTTGGAGATCAGGGGAGATAACAGATTACTGGAAAAAGGCAAACGTAGTGCCCATCTTTAAAAAAGGAAAGAAAGACAATCCAGGGAACTATAGACCCGTCAGCCTTACCTCAATCTCTGGGAAAATAATGGAGGGAATCCTCAATGAAACCATTTTGAAGCACTTGGAAGAGGGGAAAGTGATCAAAAGTAGCCAACATAGATTCACCAGGGCCAAATCCTGCCTCACCAATCTGATCAGCTTCTATGATGACGTAACAAGCTCTGTGGACATGAGGAAGTCAGTGGATGTGATATACCTTGACTTCAGCAAAGCTTTTGATACGGTCTCCCACAACATTCTTGTCCATAAGTTAAGGAAATATGGATTGGATCCTTGGACTATAAGATGGATAGAAAGCTGGCTTGATGGTCGGACCCAACGAGTAGTGGTCAATGGCTCAATATTTGGATGGCAATCTGTTTGAAGCGGAGTGCCGCAAGGCTTGGTTCTGGGGCTGGTGTTATTCAACATGTTTATTAATGACGTGGATGAGGGACTGGGTTGCACCCTCAGCAAGTTTGCGGATGACACAAAACTAGGGGGAGAGGTACATACGTTGGAGGGTAGAGAGAGAATCCAGAGGGACCTGGATAAATTGGAGGACTGGGCAAAAAGAAATCTAATGCGGTTCAATATGGAGAAGTGTAGAGTCCTGCACCTGGGGCGGAAGAATCCCAAACATTGTTACAGGTTGGGGACTGACTGGCTCAGCAGCAGTATGATGGAAAGGGACCTAGGGGTTATGATGGATGAAAGGCTGTATATGAGTAAACAGTGTGCCCTTGTAGCCAAGAAAGCTAACGGCATACTGGGGTGCATTAGGAGGAGCATTTTGAGCAGATTTAGGGAAGTAGTTATTCCTCTTTATTCGGCACTGGTGAGGCCACATCTGGAATATTGTGTCCAGTTTTGGGCCCCCCAGTATGAAAAGGATGTGGATTTGCTAGAGCAGGTTCAGCAAAGGGCAACAAACATGATTAAGGGTCTGGAGCACAAGACCTATGAGGATAGGCTGAGGGATTTGGGCTTGTTTAGTTTACAGAAGAGAAGACTTAGAGGGGATTTAATAGCAGCCTTCAACTTCCTGAAGGGGAGCTCTAAAGAGGAGGGTGAGAAACTGTTCTCAGTAGTGTCAGATGGCAGACCAAGGAGTAATGGTCAGAAGTTGAAGAGGGAAAGGTGTAGGTTAGATATTAAGAAAAAGTACTTCACCAGGCGGGTGGTGAAAGATTGGAATGCATTGCCTAGAGAGGTGGTGGATTCTCCATCCCTTGAGGTTTTTAAGTCCCGGCTGGACAAGGTCCTGGCTGGGATGACTTAGTAGGGGTTGATCCTGCTTGAAGCAGGGGGCCGAACTATATGACCTCCTGAGGTCCCTTCCAGCCCTATGATTCTGTGATTCTGTTCCCATCAACCTCCCTCAGTCAGGTAAGCTGATGATTTCAGATACGTCACTTCTAGCTACGCAATTGTCATAGCTGAAATCGCCTTATTTCCATAGTGCAGACCTGGCCTTCTTGCAGGGCTCAGGTCTTATTATTCTCTGGCCATCCAAGTGCTGCTGGCAGTTAGTTGTCCAGACAGGCTGGTGTCAGGGATTGACTCCATTACACACACAGCTGCATTCAGACTTTCCTCACTCACAAAGGAAAGCTCACTTCAGAAAGAAAAAAAAATCTTTTGCAAAGGAAACAGCAGGATTTCTTACAAGACTTATGGTATCTAGAAACAACCTAGCAGCTATCACAAAACAAAGCTCATGAAACAAAACACAGCCATAGAGGACAAAGCTACATCTAGAAAACAAAGCTACTGTTGCAAAGCCAACAGTAGATCTAATTTGTAATATTGTTCACTATAGACAGTGCAACCACCTTTAATTTTCAACTTTAAAATAATCCATTGCTATTTTGGTCAATAATGGGCTTGCTACTCCAGTGCATTTGAACTACTTTGTGTAGCTTCAGCAGTGTAGAGACAGACCCAAATGCAGTCAGTAGAGAATCCTTGGGTATTGTAATCTGTGTGAGCTGCTCCAGTCTCCACCTAGCTGCTGGTACAGGGAGAATGGTCAATGACTAGCGGCTATGGGTGCGGTTGAAGTGCCCTCCAGCTCAAGCAGTGTCCTGGTGGTGGCATGGTCCTTTGGATATGACTTACAGCATAATTGAGGTTGATCTACTTTATCCTGGCCAATGGATAAGTGCCCAGTGATCACAGGATCAGTGAGTGGAAAGATGTCATTAAGCTATCTTTTCACCTCATCGCCTTTCCTGCACCAACGGCTCCTTGCTGCACCTCAGAATCCATGGTGTTTTGTTAACACCATTGGACAAAATAGCTGATTAAAAGAACATTAAAGATTTGTAGAACTGGTAGACTTGCCCTCAGAAATGACCAAGAAAAAGGGCTGGGTTAATCAAGGGTTTATTTGTGATTGTGACAAAAGAAGTAGGACTCAGTTCAACCTGCATTTACATCAGTTTTTCAACATTGTAACTCTACTAACTGAAAGGAGTTACTGCAAATTTACTCTGGGCAAATAAGTACAGAATTAAATCTACCTTCTTTAGAGCAAAGGAACTCAATTTAGATATATGATTATGCTTGAATTTAAAATGGTCCTTTTAAAATCATTTAGACATAATTGCATACAGAATATATATGCCCTGGGGTTTAATTTGTTGACAATGCCACACTTAGGCTACGTCTACACGTGCAGCCAACATCGAAATAGCTTATTTCGATGTTGCGACATCGAAATAGTCTATTTCGATGAATAACGTCTACACGTCCTCCAGGGCCAGCAACGTCGATGTTCGACTTCGACGTTGCTCAGCCCAACATCGAAATAGGCGCAGCGAGGGAACGTCTACACGTCAAAGTAGCACACATCGAAATAGGGATGCCAGGCACAGCTGCAGACAGGGTCACAGGGCGGACTCAACAGCCAGCCGCTCCCTTAAAGGGCCCCTCCCAGACACAGTTGCACTAAACAACACAAGATACACAGAGCTGACAACTGGTTGCAGACCCTGTGCCTGCAGCATAGATCCCCAGCTGCCGCAGAAGCAGCCAGAAGCCCTGGGCTAAGGGCTGCTGCCCACGGTGACCATAGAGCCCCGCAGGGGCTGGAGAGAGAGCATCTCTCAACCCCCCAGCTGATGGCCGCCATGGAGGACCCAGCAATTTCGACGTTGCAGGACGCGGATCGTCTACACGGTCCCTACTTCGACGTTGAACGTCGAAGTAGGGCACTATTCCTATCTCCTCATGAGGTTAGTGACTTCGACGTCTCGCCGCCTAACGTCGAAGTTAACTTCGAAATAGCGCTCGACGCGTGTAGACGCAACGGGCGCTATTTCGAAGTTGGTGCCGCTACTTCGAAGTAGCGTGCACGTGTAGACGCAGCTTTAGATTGCAGATAGAAACAGGGATGTTCTCATTGAATCAAATTAGTAGGAATTACTTCTTTTAATGTGTCCAGGGTTGGCACCAAGCAAGGATGGAAAAGAGAGAAAAAGTATAATATTGAAAATATTGAACCTGGTTGAACAGCCAAAGGAAAAAAAAATCATTTAGCCCAACATAAAATCTCGTTTTTGGGACAAAAACTAACAAGGCTAGACAGTGAAGTATTATATATCCACTTTCATGACTGTCATTGATGGAAGAACAGGAAATAGAATAAATATGATGTTATATTTTCATGAAAATGTCCAGTTTTCTATTTCTTGGCCCTTCATGGTCCTCTCTTGCAGTAATTTATACAGCTATATCTTCAATTGATAAGCATAAGCATTCCTAGAGCAAAAGCAGAGAAGAAAATCTTCATGTCAGATATAGTTCACCTGTCCCTTCCAGCCATATTCTCCCTCCACTATAAAATACAGTAATTTACTGTTAGGGCATATCTTTTTAATTTTTTTTACATTAAAAAAGATGAGGCAATCAATACACCTGCCATTCTCTGTTCTCTCCATCAATCAAAAGCCAGGTTATTTTTGTGAGTACAAGTTGAAAGACTAAGGCTACGTCTACACATGCAGCCAACATCGAAATAGGCTATTTCGATGAATAACGTCTACACGTCCTCCAGGGCCAGCAACGTCGATGTTCAACTTCGACGTTGCTCAGCCCAACATCGAAATAGGCGCAGGGAGGGAACGTCTACAAGTCAAAGTAGCACACATCGAAATAGGGATGCCAGGCACAGCTGCAGACAGGGTCACAGGGCGGACTCAACAGCAAGCCGCTCCCTTAAAGGGCCCCTCCCAGGCACAGTTGCACTAAACAACACAAGATACACAGAGCTGACAACTGGTTGCAGACCCTGTGCCTGCAGCATAGATCCCCAGCTGCCGCAGAAGCAGCCAGAAGCCCTGGGCTAAGGGCTGCTGCCCACGGTGACCATAGAGCCCCGCAGGGGCTGGAGAGAGAGCATCTCTCAACCCCCCAGCTGATGGCCGCCATGGAGGACCCGGCAATTTCGACGTTGCGGGACGCGGATCGTCTACACGGTCCCTACTTCGATGTTGAACGTCGAAGTAGGGCGCTATTCCTATCTCCTCGGCTGCGTCTACACATGCACGCTACTTCGAAGTAGCGGCAGTAACTTCGAAATAGCGCCCGTCACGTCTACACGTGTTGGGCGCTATTTCGAAGTTGAAATCGACGTTAGGCGGCGAGACGTCGAAGTCGCTAACCCCATGAGCGGATGGGAATAGCGCCCTACTTCGACGTTCAACATCGAAGTAGGGACGTGTAGACGATCCGCATCCCGCAACATCGAAATAGCGGGGTCCTCCATGGCGGCCATCAGCTGGGGGGTTGAGAGATACTCTCTCTCCAGCCCTTGCGGGGCTCTGTGGTCACCGTGGGCAGCAGCCCTTAGCCCAGGGCTTCTGGCTGCTGCTGCTGCAGCTGGGGGTCCGTGCTGCATATACAGGGTCTGCAACTAGTTGTTGGCTCTGTGTATCTTGCACTGTTTAATGAAAGTGTGTCTGGGAGGGGCCCTTTAAGGGAGCGACTTGCTGTTGAGTCCGCCCCGTGACCCTGTCTGCAGCTGTGCCTGGCTCCCTTATTTCGATGTGTGCTACTTTGCCGTGTAGACGTTCCCTCGCTGTGCCTATTTCGATGTTGGGCTGAGCAACGTCGAAGTTGAACATCGACGTTGCCAGCCCTGGAGGACGTGTAGACGTTATTCATCGAAATAGACTATTTCGATGTCGCAACATCGAAATAAGCTATTTCGAAGTTGGGTGCACGTGGAGACGTAGCCCTCATGAGGTTAGCGACTTCGACGTCTCGCCGCCTAACGTCGAAGTTAACTTCGAAATAGCGCCCAACGCGTGTAGACGCGACGGGCGCTATTTCGAAGTTGGTGCCGCTACTTCGAAGTAGCGTGCACGTGTAGACGCAGCTTAAGAGTGCATCTTAGTGCCAAATTCTTTCCATTAATGGCACTTTAGCGTCATTATTTTCAGTAGGGCTGCTTTCAGAGTATGGCATGTGCATAAAGCTAATGAAGATACAGCCCTTCATCTCACTATTCTCCTTAACCCACCTATAACATAGCACCCTCAAATCTTCCTACATCTCTTCTCTCTTAGATAAGTCCACACAGATTCCAACTTCTCTAGGAACAAGAGAATCTTCCCACTTTGGCCTCCATTTGACAAACCACACAAGTACATAATTAACTTTAAGCACAAGTAGTCCCATTTTAGGCAATGACTCTATTCACATGCTCAAATGCTTTGCTACACGTGCTACAGGAAGACAATTCAGTAGATCACATATAAACACAACTGAGGAATCAAGGGTCACTTAACATTCTACTCAGTAAGTCCTCAACCTCGTTAGCTACAGAAGATGTTTCTGTGCTGTTAGTATCAGCTATCTTTTACTTTCCTTAGGCCAACCACTAGAGTGCAATATCACACACACAGGCAACATGCTATAAGTTTAGCTATGTTGCAGAAATATATTGTATCTCTCTACAAGATGTGATATCATTTTTGGTTCCAGACTTTTTCCCTTCTCTAGTGCTCGTCCCTCTACCATTGTTATCAGAATGTGTGTTAACCCTACCACTACAATCTAAAGCTGTGCAGAAAGCAGAATTGTGTTTCTTGAAGGATTTTAGAGTTTAGCTTTGATCTGAATCAAAACATAACTCAATATTTCATTCAGGGTCAACTGAAATGTTGTTTTCACAAAAAATTAAAAACAGTTTTGACTTTTCTTTAAGCATCATACATGAAAAGATGCTTCTCAAAAGGAAAAAATGAAATGTTTTTCTCTGCTTAACTAAGAACAGAACGGCTGGGTCTACACGTGCCCCTTCCTTTCAAAAGAGGTATGTTAATGAGCAGGTTCGAAATATGCTAAGGAGGCGCTGCAATGAATATGCAGCACCTCATTAGCATAATGGCAGTCGCAGCGATTCGAAAGTGCGGCTTTTCGAATTGTGCGCCACCCATGGAGATGGGACCTTCTGAAAGGACCACCCCCAATTTTTGAAAGCCCTTCGAAAACTGTGATCACAGATAGGAAGAAGGGCTTTCAAAAACTGGGGGGAGTCCTTTTGGAAGGTCCCATCTCCACGGGTGGCACGCGATTCGAAAAGCTGCACTTTCAAATTGCTGCGGCTGCCATTATGCTAATGAGGTGCTGCATATTCATTGCAGCGCCTCCTTAGCATATTTCGAACCTGCTCATTAACATGCCCCTTTCGAAAGGAAGGGGCACGAGTAGACCTAGACAACCTGTGTTCAAATAACTAATATGTATGAAACAAAATGTCAATACAAAAAGACTGAAGCACCCCCCTTTCCAGGAATTTTGACAATAGTCTATCTATCTTTCTTCCAAACACCCATAGGAATGTCTCATATGTAATATACAGTGTTGATGTAGCAATGTGGTAACCTACGATATTAAATAGACAATGTGGATGAGGTAATATTTTTGTTAGACCAACTTTTATTGGTGAAAGAAACAAGCTTTCACTTTACACAGAACTCTTCTTCACTATGTCTACACTACAGTGATTTTTTGAAAGAAGTTCTTCCAGAAGATCGCTTTCATAATAAACTTCTTTAGAAAGAGCATGTCCACACACAAAAAAACTGGATCAAAAAATGGATCTGCTTTTTCAACAGAGAGCATCCACACAGCCCCCGCTCTTCCAAAAGAATAGGCTGTGGATTGAAAAATCCAGCACTGTGAGGACTGCTCTTTCAGAAAAAAAGGGGCCCTGGGCCATTTACAGCCGCATCTACACTAGCCGGCTATTTTGAAGTAGCCGGGCCAACTTCGAAACAGCACCAGCCGCGTCTATACATGCCGAGCGCTATTTCGAAGTTGAAATCGACGCAAGGTGGCGAGACATCGAAGTCGCTATCCTCATCAGGAGATGGGAATAACACCCTACTTCGACGTTGAACGTCGAAGTAGGGCACGTGTAGACGATCCGCGTCCTGCAGCATCGAAATAGTGGGGTCCTCCATGGCGGCCATCAGCTGAAGGGTTGAGAGACACTCTCTCCAGCCCCTGAGCTCTATGGTCGCCACATGCAGCAGCCCCTTAAAGCTCCCTGCCCCCTTATTTCCTGTGCAGGAAGCTGAGAGCATGTGCAGGCAGCAGCACACACACATGCTCAGCCTACACATTCTCACAAGCCCCAATCCACCACCCAGCACCCCTGGCAGCCAGCCAGCCCCCCAAGCGCCCACAGGGCACCCCCCCGGGGACCCAGGGCTTGCAGCCAGCCAGCCAGTGGGGGAAGAGGCAGTGGGGCCCCTCCTGGTTGGAGGCCAAGATCCGGGACCTGCTGGGGCTCTGGGGTGAGGAGGAGGTGCTACACGTAATGGGAAGCAAGCGGGGGAATGGAGATGCATTCGCTCAGCTGGCCGAGGGGCCTGGCTGCCCAGGGTCACACTGTCCACACTCCTGACCATGTCAGGAGTAGGGTGAAGGAGCTGCAGCAGGGTTATGCCCGGGCCTGGGACACGGCCAGCCGATCTGGGGCCACCCCCACTGCTTGCCCCTTTTACAGGGAGCTCAGGGAAATCCTGGGCCCCTGGTACACCACCTCCCCCTGGCCACCCTTGACACCTCGGCCAACAAGCCCCAGCAGGCCCCGGAGACGGAGTCCAGCCCAGAGGCCAGCCCTGCACTCCAGGGGCCCCCACAGGAGTCCACCCCAGGACAGCACAGCAGGAGGAGGAGGAGGAGGCCTCCAGCGGCGGGGGGCTGCTCATAGACCTCCCCTCCCACAGCTCCAGCAGGGTGTCCGCACGCTGGGTGTCCCCCGACCTTGGGAGCAGACCATCAGGTATGTGCCCTGGTGCACACCCCCGGGGTTAAGGGGCGGGGACAAGGGACATGACCAGGGCCTTCCACACACCCAGATGACCATGGCCCCGAGGACAGCAGTGGCATGTCCCTCAGAAGAGTCCATCAGCCTCTGCCCCCCAGCAGGACAGCGCCATGCCCCATCCCTGGGGATGTGGGGAGCGGAACCTAGAGGTCCCCCGTGGGGAGGGGGATAGCACACCCATCATCATCATCAGCATCTCTGGGGGATGGGGATGGGGAACCAGCAGCAGAGGGGTGGGTGGATATGGGCCACAGGTCAGGGCCCAGATTAATGGCTGTCTCCACTCTTCCCGTCTTTGTTCCGCAGCTGTAGCATCTGAAGACCCTGAGAGCACAGGCGCTATGTCTGTTGTTCTGGACAGCCCACCATAGCCATCGCAGCAGGCCAACCCAGCAGAGGAGCACAGACTGGCCCCAGGATGAGCCTGACAGTGCCGGAGCCATCCCCGGGCGTCCACTGACCCCCAGCTCCTCACCACCCTCTGGCATCAGCTGGAGGTCTCTGAGCACCGCCTGCATATGGAGAAGCAGCGGCTCCACCAGCAGGAGTGAGCACTGGCTTGGTGCCAGGAGGCTTGGGGGGCTTTCATGTGGACCTTTGAGCGGATTGCGGAGCAGTTGCCCCCCCCCCACCACTCTGCCCACCGTCCCTCCAAGCTGCCCTCCACCAGCAGCTGTCCTGGAGCCTGTCGCTGGGGGGGACCGCGGGCCTCAGGACCCGGCCTGGCCATATGTGCCAGTTCTCCTGGCCCCCACCCAGCCTTGATGGGGCCTCCGGCCCAGACATGGGTCACCCCCCCCACGCCAGGCACTGGACAATAGGGGTGAAGGGCCAAGGATGTTGCCCCCCAGGCCCCCCCTCCTTTGTACATATTCCCCCCATATTTGTAAATAGTTTATTTGTTCCACCCCGCTTTAGTAGCTGCCGCCCCATGTACATTGTTCCCCCCTTCTTAATGTTGAGTTCATTGTTTTGTTTAAAAAAAATGTTTTGGTTTATTTACAAAAGAAATGTGTGGGTGGTGTGTGCTCTCTGGTGCTCAGTGGTGTGGGCGTGGGGGCAGGTAGTGTTGTGGGGGATGTGGGGGGGCGGTGGGTGGCTCATCAGCAGCTGGCCCTGCCAGTGTTCACCCCGCAGCCTGCTCAAAATGGGCCCACAGGGCCTCCCGGACCCGATCCCCTCAGGGTCGACCTGGCAACTGGGGGCAGCAGGTGGCTGGGCGTCGGCCCTGGCAGCCTCCACAGCCCAGCCCTGGAAGAAGGCCTCTCCCTTGCTCTCCACCAGGTTGTGGAGTGCGCTGCACGTGCCCACAACCTGGGGGATGTTGGCGAGGCCTGCATCCAGGCAGGTGAGGAGACACCTCCAGCACCCTTTGAGGTGGCCAAAAGTCCGCTCGACCACCTGGCATGCATGGTTCAAGCGGGTGTTGAACTGCTCATGGGTGGTACTGATATGGCCCGTGTAGGGGAGCATGAGCCAGGGTCGGAGGGGGGTACGCTGTGTCTGTGACAAGGCAGAGGGGCACGGTGGTGTCCCCCAGCGGGATCTCCTGCTGGGGGATGTAGGTCCCTGCCTCCCACCGGCAGCACAGGCCCGAATTTCTGAACACCTGGGTGTCGTGGGTGCTGCCAGGCCAGCCAACATAAATGTCCAAGAAACGGCCCCAGCTGTCCACCAAGGCCTGGAGGACCACGGAATGGTATCCCTTCCTACTGAGGAAGCATCCTCCGCTGTGCTCCGGGGCATGGATGGGGATATGGGTCCCATCTAGAGCCCCAAAGCAATTAGGGAAGCCCAGGCTGGCAAACCCCGTGATGGCGGCATCCGGGTCCCCAAGCCGCACGAGCCTGTGGAGGAGCAGGGCATTGATTGCGCAGACCACCTGCAGGGGAAGGACATGAGAAAGCACCTGTGAGGGGTGTACAGGGTGTGTCTGGCCCTTCCCCCCAGGGCTCCCCCCCTGGGCTCCCCCTCTTCCCTGAGCTCCCTCTCTTCCCCGGGCACCTGCTCCACCCTGGGCTCCCCCCTACCCCTGGGTCCTCTTACCTCCATGACGACAGCCCTGATGGTGGCCTTGCCCACGCCGAACTGCTGCCCTACGGATTGGTAGCTGCCTGCAGTGGCCAGCTTCCAGACAGCGATGCCGACCTGTTTCTCAACGGTGAGGGCACGTTGCATAGGGGTGTCCTGGTGCCGTAAGGCAGGGATGAGCCACTGGCAGAGCTCAAGGAAGGTCTGCCGGCTCATCCGGAAATTCCGGAGCCAGCGGTTGTTGTCCCACTCGCCAAGCACCAGCCGCTCCCACCGGTCTGTGATAGTGAGATACCTCCATAGCCAGCGGCGTGTCTCGCGGGGGGAGGCTGGGAGGGCAGCAAGGTCTAGGGCTGCTTCTTCATCCCGTGAGGACAGCTCATCTTCCTCAAATAATAGATGCTGAGCTGCCTCCTCCATGGCACTGAGCAGGGCGGCCGCTGCTCCAGGGGCAGGTGTGTGGGCCTCTGGCTGCTGCTGTTGGGGGTCCATGCTGCTTCCACAGGGTGTGTGCCTGTGGCTCTGCAGACCGCGTGCTGTGCAGGCTGAGTGTGTCTGGGAGGGGCCCTTTAAGGGAGCGGCTTCCTGTTGCCCTGGAAGTGCTAGTCTGCCCTGTGACCCTGTCCGCAGCTTTTCCTGGCACCCTTATTTCGATTTGGACTGCTTTGGTGTGTAGACACTCCCCTGCAGCTCCTATTTCGATATAGTGCTGTCCAACGTTGATGTTCAATGTCAACGGCACGAGCCCTGAAGGATATGTAGACACTACTTGTCGAAATAGCTTATTTTGATTTCGCTGCATCGAAATAAGCTATTTTGATGTACCAGCCCAATGCAGATGTAGCATACATGTTTTTTTTTCTAAAAAAAATTCTGTCAGAAAAAAGGTATCCTTCCTCATCTGGGAGATGAAGAAGGCAGCCAGAAAAAAAAGCTGTGTTCTTTTGATTTCACATTAAAGGAGCGCATTTTGTGTATAGATGATCCATGGGGCCTTTTGGAAAAGACCTTTTTTTTTTTTTTTCCTCCACAGGAACTTTTAAGTGTAGATGCAGCCCTTCAGATCTGGGAGGAAAGAGCCCCTGTAACTCAAAAGCTTGTCTCTCTCCTAAACAAATGTTACCTGACCCATCTCTATCTCAGATAATAGTCCTTTTACTATACTATATATATATATATATATATATATATATACATATATATATATACACACACACACACACACACACACAATAGTCCTTTTACTACACCATATATATATATATATGGACTGCTGTTGTCACTGGTTCAAAAAGCATGATTGTAGTTTGGTGTGTGTGTGTGTATATATATATATATATATATATATATATGGTGTAGTAAAAGGACTATTATCTAAGTGTGAGATGGGTCAGGTAACATTTGTTTAGGAGAGAGACGAGCTTTTGAGTTACAGGGGCTCTTTCCTTCCAGATCTGAAGGGCTGCATCTACATATATAATAGACCTTTTACTATACCATATATATATATATATATATATACTAAACTACAATCATGCTTTTTGAACCAGTGACAACAGCAGTCTATCTGTTCTCTTTGCAGACCCATTTCTAGTCCTGAGGACCAACCCAGTTCAGTGTGTCAGATGGAAAGGGAGCCAGGATCACTTATTCTCTTTTTTCCACTCAATATTTAAGGCACAGAGAACGAAAAATAGTAATCAAGGTTGACAAATCAGAAAAAAAAATTGTTATCAAGGTGAGCAAATCAGAGAGCAGAGGGGCAGAAGGAGTGGGAGGAAGTCAAGAATTAGATAAAGCAAATATGTAAGCGAGTCCTTATAATGACATAGAAAACATACCACTAGAATATCAATCCTAAAACTTTTCCTTGCAACAAGCGCCTTTGCCAACTTTTCCACATATCTATTCTGGAGATACCATCACTGGACCTAACCAGGTTATTCACAGAATCATGGGCACATTCTTATGTTCCTCAACTAACACCACATATGCCATCTTGTGCTAACAGTGCCCACATGCTTTGTATATTGCACAGGCTTCAAACTCTCTCAGACAAAGAATTAATGGGCATAAAACAGACATAAAAACACTCCTGATTCACAATCCTGTCAGCCAGCACTTTAATGGAGTGGGCAACTCTGTTAATGATCTGAAAGTCTGTGTTTTACTGAAAAGGAACTTTAACAGCTGTTTGGAAAGAGAGGCTGTTGAACTCTCTTTTATATTCAAATCCGACACATTAACATGTGGTTTGAACCGGGATGGCAATTTTCTGTGTCATTATAAGGACTCTTTTACATACTTTGCTCTATCTAATTCTAGACTTCCTCCCCCTCCTTCTGCCCCTCTGCTCTCTGACTTGCTCACCTTGGTAATAATTTTCTGATTTGTCAACCTTGATAGCTATTTTTGTTTCTCTGTGCCTTCAATATTGAGTCTGTTCTGGTATGGCTATTATCTGAAGAAGTGGGTCTGTCCCACGAAAGCTCATCACTTAATACTGTGGTTACAGAAATGGTTTTATATTTAATTTAAATTCCAGTAATATCACAATCCCCCTTTTAATAGTAGCCTGGACCCCAGCAAGGAGCAGTTCAACATCAGGCTTAGCAGGTGCTGCATGGTGGTAGAATGTGCATTTGGCCATTTGAAGGGGAGCTTCAGGAGTCTGCTCACTTGCCTGGACCTCAGTGAGTGCAACACCCCCTTTGTGGTGACAGCCTGTTGAGTACTCCGCAACATATGGGAGACCATGCGGGGCATGTTTCTGCCAGGATGAGCATGCTGAGGCTGAAGGTCTAGCCAGGGAGTATGAGCAGCCAGACAACAGTGCCATCTGGAGAGCATGTCAAGGGTCTGGGCTCATCTGAGAGGCCTTGAGGGAAGGGTTTTATGCAAAGCCAGTTCTGAGGTTTCCCCTGTGCCTTTCCAAAAGGGGCCTCTGTGTTCCCTGTGTTTGCCTGTCATTTCCCCCAAATTCCCTCCCTTCTTATCTTCGTTCTCTCCCTTACAGAGCAAACAATAAAGACATCCCATGTGAACAGCAGGACTCTTTATATGGAGGGGACATACAACAGGGGAGGGAATGAGAACACAGCATTGAATGGGAGAGGGGAGAGAAGGGCTCGGAGATGGGTGTGGCACATGCCTCCAGGCTGTCAGAAGGCTTCAGTTGCCCTGCAGATCCCACTGCCCCTTGTTCTGGGGCACTGGTGGCCATTGGGGAGCATAGCAGGCAATGCTGTGGGGGGGACAGGGAGGTGGCTGGTGGCCTCCATGTGATCTATCACCAAGGTGATGGAGGGGCTCATGGCATCTTGTGACACACATCTCAGCCCAGGCAGTTCTCCTCTGTTCCTTGTCACCATACCACTCCCACTACTCCTCCTCAAGTCCCTGGACAAGAGACTACAGGCAGGCTGTCTGCTCCCTCTTTAGGTTCTCCTGATGTATTTCTGCCTGCAGATGCCTCACAGCCAGGAAGATGGAGTTGGGAGCTGAGGCACACACCAAGGTTGCAGCTGCTCCAGCTGTTAAGAAAGGTTACAATGGTAGTCAGCACAGGTCACACTGTATGAGGCCCATCCCTGATCTCCAAGCTGAAATTTGAAGACCTCATTTCAGATGCCGATGATGTGCTTTGAGCAAGGCCATATGTTGCCTGGACAGTAGGCACTTGCAAGTGAGGGTACAGACATCCCAGGGAAGCATCTCAATGCTTACAGGACAGGCAGGCATGAGAACATTCTGGCCAGGTCAGGAGCCTATCAGCTGGTGGGGGAATAGGGAAGCTCAGCATCTTTCTGTGAGATGCAGCATCCCACAGGGACAGGACTTCTATTTCTGCCTGATGAGGGGCAGGGGGTTTGGGAGATGTGTGTACAAATGGTAGTCACCACTTGCTGGTGTGGGCAGGGCTAATGGGTGCCTCTCCATGTCAGGTTCCCATGCACAAGCTCATTCACCTCTGCATCACTGCACTTGATCGGGAGCGAAAGCTGTCTGAATATGGGCACAACCCTGGGCCATAAGCAGCACTGCTGTGAGTTTCCATGACACCAGCCTCCCTGATGGTGGCAGAACCCTGTCAGAAAGACTGAGGGGTCTCCATGCCCAGATGTGAACAAGGAAAGTTATAAAACTCGCCCTCAGCTTCTATGCTCCCCAAGGATCATCAGTACCCCAGAACATGGGGTGGTGGAACCCCTAGGGCACCCCTAGGGCAGCTGTAGCCTCCAGATAGCCCAAATGCACCCAAGCCCTTCTCCCTTTGTGGGCTTCATGAAGCCTCCACATAAGGGTGAATAAATTTCCTGGGTAATTTGAGAGGCCTCTCTCTTTCACATCATCACCATCATCCACAACCCTGGGCTTAACACCCACCAGTGTCCGATGCCTCCCTCACCATTTCCTTCCATCTTTCTCTGTCCAGTGCAGAATGGCTTAGTTTCTGTAGGCTAGCTCAGCACCAACCTACTATATCATTTACCCATTCTCTGTGGGGTCTGTCTTTCCTATTCAAACAGTCCATTATGCTGAATACCAGGGTATTGACTTTTCCTTCGCCATTGATTGCGAAGATAAGTCCAAATCACTAGAAATTTCCACATTGAAATTCTTATTTTCCCATGCAATGCTCCAGATCTTCTATAGATATTGGAGGCCCAGGCATTTTACAGTTTAACGTAATTGCAGAAAATCAGCTTTTTATTGTTTCTCCAGTTGGACCTTTCTAGTAATTCTCCAGTTAGGAGCTTCACTTTCTTTTGTGCTACTGGGGCACTCTGTGTTCTGTCATAGCCGCTGAGTTATTAGGTCCCTTCAATCATTTTATCCTTAGATCACCTTGAAGAAGGAGTCAAATGTAAGCTATTTTGTTGTGTATGAAGAACACTATCAGTGCGTCTACACTAGCCAGCTACTTTGAAGTAGCTGGCATAAAGTTGAAATAGTACGTGTCGTGTCTACACGTGCCATGAGCTATTTTGATGTTGAAATCAATCTCAGGCAGCAAGAGGTCAAAATCTCTATTCCTATCCGAAGATGGGAATAGTGCTCTAATTTGACATTCAACATCGAAGTAGGGCATGTGTAGATGATCCACATCCCACTATGTTGAAATAGCGGGGTCTTGCCTGACGGCCATCAGCTGACAGGTTGAGAGACGCTCTGTCCAGCCCCTGCAGGGCTCTATGGTTGCCGTGTGCAGCAGCCCTTAGCCCAGGGCTTCTGGCTGCTGTTGCTGCTGCTGCTGCAGCTGGGGGTCCATGCTGCGTGCATGGGGTCTGCAACTGGTTGTCAGCTCTGCGGATATCGTGCTGTGCAGGCCGAGTGTGTCTGGGAGGGTCCCTTTAAGGGAGCGGCTTGGGGATTGTTAGCCGGTGGCTGGGTAATGTGCGGTGAGGTACTCCCCTGGGTCCTAAGCAATCCAGTTTTTTACTGTTAGAGCAGGCAGGTCCTAGCACTCTCACCCACGGTCAGGCTGTAGTAACCAAACGGTTAAAGTTCTTTTTGTTGTGCCGGCTGTGTTGCAGTGACAAAAGGATAACCGGGTCAGGCTTAGAGCTTAACTAGTTACAAGTTTGTTAAGCTACAGTTATAAGCGTGTGGTTACAAAAGGCTATTGTTTACTTCTTATATGCTAGCAAAGTACAGGTGTTAACAAGTTATGTTACAATCCAATACAAAGATATCTGTTACCATCTAACACAATGATGTCTTGACACAATGACATCTAGTTACAGAGCTCTAATTCTTTAGCTGTGCACATAAAAGTAGGAGACCTAGCATGGGTGTATCTTACCCTCTCTGCATCTCTAGATACCAGCGTAGCCAAGCCGGATCGGTCACTCAATTCCGCGGAAAGACGAATACGAGGTTGGGCGTCCCCAGTTGTGGACCTCGGGAGGCAATCACCTGACCCGACCAGCAGGTAGTTGGTGGAATGCACTCAAAGTTAGAGTTCTGCTGGACCCACCTTTTATACCCCTCTGGGTTACGTATTCTCTTTCTTATCTATGGTGCCAGATCATACTGGTCTGTCTTTGTGACGCCAGTTTGTTACAAGGGCATTTCTTACTTAATTTGCACTTGTAAGACAGTAGATAAGCAATTTAGGAGTACAGGACATTCTTTTTGTGTGGGCAGGGCACTTCCCCTTCTGGGATGGTTGTGTGTGTGCATCATATCGATCAATGCCAGCTGGGGTGATTTCTTGAGGGTCCCCCCCCCATGTTGATAGTTTGGCCTGTTAGCCTTCTATCTGTACTTCCTGCTTCTCAGGGTCACGATAAGCGAGCACATCTGGGCCTCAATGAGGGCATCAAAGACTGTGCTGTCAGCAGCCGCTTCCGTGCCCTGTGTGCTCCTCAGTGGGGGAGGGGGGCAGCGAGCAAGCTGGCTTGTAAGGGGGAGACTTTGTCTGGCTGCATTCCACCCCCTGATGCACCACACTACATCCCAGAACACAAGGTGGTGGTGATGCCAGCACCTCTTGCCCTCCTTGGAGGAAGTCTAAAAGTACCCAATGATCCGATCAGTATGTGGGGAATCGCGGAACTGGCTAGGATCACTTGTCAGCTCCATGTATCGGATTTGTGTGGAGGAAATAGCCACATCAATTAGTCTCCTAACAATGCACAGTGTTATGCAAAACACAACTACTATGATAAGAACAATCAAAATAGTGGTTACAATGGAGTGCAGAAATGGAGTAAGAGAAAAATTCTAATTGTTGAGCTAACCATTTTAACCATGAGATCTTTCCATTCTTAGTTACAGCATGTAAGATTTTAACTGCATCTTTGATGGCAGATACATCCTGTTTAATCTGTTCTGAATGTTTACCTAAAAGCAGCAAGATTGGTTAATTACAGCACAAACTCTTCCTTGTTGGGCCAGGACTGCATACTTTGAGACCCACCCATCACTTGCTGACACTCAGACAGAGAACAATTAGACAGGAAGGCAGATGGGAATTATGGTCTAATCCAGAAAGTTCAAACCGGTTACCTCTACCCACACCAGCGTGGGTGGGAGGACGGGACAGAAGGGCCCAGCCGAACCTTGGAGCTTCCTCGCACGCGATGGCTTCCACTCCGAGGAATTACAAGCAAGACATTCAGTTCCACCCTCCCAGCACCCGGGACGACAAGGTTGTCAGGGACTCAAATCCCAGCAAGCCTCATCCTGTTACAGGGTACAGTAACAAAACCAGAACCAGAACTTCCAGATTCCTTATCCAAGTAGGAGTTCACCCTATCACAGCATGAACCCCAGGGGCTGTGGCAAAGGTAGGAGTGGACATTGCTGTCATCAAAACAGACTGGTCCCCACCAGAAGATGTTGCTCTTGTCCCACCAATCATTCAGGTTCAGAGGGACAAACTCAGTTCCCAATCTGGTAGAGGAGTTCAGCAGGGTACACATCCAGCAAGCCGTGGCACCAGCGGTGGAGACGATGGACTGGGTGGCATTCCTGAGGGGATGCTTAGGTGTGGCAAAGGTCAGCGAGGTTGTCAGGAAGATGACGAGGAGTTCAGGTGCCATGCTGTCATCTGGGTTGAAGGTAGCTACAACACAACTAGGCCTTTAGCAATTACTAAGAGTCTGTTAGTATTAATGTGGCATCTAGCAGCATGCATATATTATATACATTAAAGTTCTTTGGTGTGTACTGATGTTACAGGTGGCCATTGCCTTGCTTCCTCCTAGGGAGGTGTGTGTTCCAGGTGGTTCCTTGTTTTCTGGAGAGAAAACACAAGGTCGGCCGGTCTTGGATGTGATCCAAGCCTTGGTAATAGTTAGTGGTTCCCTTTTAGAGTCTCAAGCAGTCCACACCTCCACCTTTGTATGAGTGCAGTACATGAGTCTGTGTTCCCAGGCTAGGGTGTTTAATTACAACAGTATCTCCAGGATTAGATTTGGAGTCCTTGAGTGGCACAGCCGAAGCTGAGGAATTTTTCCCTGTAGGGAAGAATCCTCTGCTGATTGGACTGCCCGTAGGGGTTTGCTCGTTGTTTAGTCACTGCACCACCTCATCCAGCCTGTTTTCCCAAGTACCAGCCGTGGGCTTCAAGTGGCTTTTTAACAGCCCATTCCAGTGCTCGACTATGCCGTCGGACTGGGGTCGGCAAGGGAGGTGGTAAGTCCACTGAATTCCATGCTTAGTAGCCCACTCTTGTACTGCTTTGTTTTTAAAGTGTGAGCTGTTGTCAGACTGGATTTTGTGGGGTGCTGGGACAATTGCTGTTAAGCGGTTTAGTCCCATAATTGTGGACAGTCCTGTTGCCAATGGGGCAGGGTATGCAAATCAATTCCTGAAACAACTTCCATTCCAGTCAAGAGGTACTTACACCTTTGCCTGGTAGTAGGAAGTGGGCCAATGTAATCAACCTGCCAGGTTGCCCATAGTGTTTTCCCATCTCTGAGCCTAGCAAATCGCTGTGCTTCAGCTATGTGTTTTCAGGTTTTAGCACAGATAGTACAGACTCGCAGCAGGTCTCTGGTCTGTTGGTGGGTGATAGGCCATCCCCTGATATGTGCTTGCCGCACCAGCTCATCACTCCCTGTGTGCCCCAGAGTATCATGCAGCCATAGATACAAACGTTCCCAATCTACTTGGGTGGCAGAGATCTGGGCTGCTGCATCTGCCAGGTTATTTAGCTGTGCAGCCGGGGTGTTATTCTTTTGGTATGCTGACACATGTCCTATACTTAGGGGTTGCTGGGTGGCATGGTGGTACTCACTAGGCATTCCCACCTTCCATAGGGATTCCTTAATTAAGGTGGAGTTCTGTGCGGTATCAGCTTTCTGGCATGCGCATTCCTCTACCCATCCCAAGAACAAACAAACAATAACCAGCACATTTTTTTAAAAGATTTACATTTGGGTAGCTGAATGAAGTTCATTTATAACTTCAGGAACAGTCCTAAAGGCAGAGATCTGGTTGCCAGAACTGTCTTTACAGGTTTGCCCATGTCATGGGCTTGGCAGACAGGGCAAGCCAGACAGTTGTTTGGGCCACTTAGGAGAATTTGGAAGCAAACCAATTTGTTTGAACAGCAGTAATCATCCCCCTGCTTCGCTTACATGAGTCAGGCTGTGGTGCATGCAAGCAAGATAAGGGAGAAGGACCTTGGGTGCAACCAGGCGGCCGTCCAGGGAGCGCCAAAGGTGTTCAGGATGCAAAAGGCATTCGTCCAGTCTCCAGATAGTTTCTTCTGAATTTAGGGCCTGATCTTGGAATAGTGCAGTATCAATAAGGGTTGCAATAGGAGACTGGGAATCTGTAAAAATGGGAAACAGTGGAGTGGCCCAAGAGAGGAAAGGTCTGCAGCTTTAGCTGCTGTGTCAGCCAAGGCATTTAATAAGGCAGCAATATACAGACCATGTTGCTTTAATTAGCCCATGTGTATTCTAACTTACCAACATAGACAATTTGATAATGCTATTAATAAGATAAGCACAAACATAAAATACAAAACCACATTCCTCATTTTAAAAGGAGATTCATGATGTTTAGGTTGTTCTTCAGTAACTACCGGCTTTTCCTGTGTAACGGAGGGGTCTGAGTGGACAGCTCAATGCAGCAACCAAAAATCACAAGGCTCCTCAAAGGCGTTCCACCAGTGGCAACAATCTGCCCCAGGTTTTACCCCGCAACCTGTCTCGATGCCAACGGGGTTCTAATCCAATGAGGTTTACAGGGTTGTGACGTGCTGCTCCATTCCCAAGAAAGGACGACAGACAACAGGGATAAACTTAACCAAATGAACTATTTATTAGGAGTAGGAATATTTTGTTTCTTTTAAGATTATATGTTTCTTCTATATTAAATTAAGTTTTTTATATTTCTTTTATACTAAAAGCTACAACTAACTAGCTTCCCTATCTTTCTAGGCCTAGCACAGGATTATTTTACTCATAGACTAATAGCCTTCAAATCAATGTATTATCACAACAACAACACTATACTAATCCCTCCTATTACTTACTTTGGATCCGAGGGTACACATATTACTCTTCTTTGCGTGCTGTGAATGGAAGAATTATTGCAGAGCTGTTTATTTATTCTAATAATATCCCCGGCTCTTCCTGAGGTTCACCGGAGTCACTCAACCCTAAGCCAAATTACCTCGGGGAGCAGATCTTATAAAATAAATTTACCTATGCTAAGCTATAGGATTTCTTTTTATATTAAGCGGGTTGCCCTGCTGGCCAAACAGGGGAGAGCCCGATAAAAATATGGGATTTCCACCAAGGTACTTTCCCTTAAATATAATGGGGTTTTCCTATTTAAAGGTTATCCCCTCAATAATAGTGGGGTTTTCCTACAAGAGGATTTCCCCTTACAATGCTGGGGTTATCCCAGTTAATGGGTTTGCCCACAGCTGCTCTACCCCTACTAAATAGTGGGGGAGCTGACAGCTCTGAATTAAATAATGATAACTATGGACTATATTAATCTATCTAATCTTCTATTTGTATGTATTATTTTTCAGGCTAGGTCAATAAGGCCGGTCTCCTGTGCTTTACAGTAGGGCCCTAGAAAGTAAGGGTCACAAAATATGAGACGCGTCTACACTTGTTCTGTATTTCTAACTCTACCATGCATATAACAACAGCAAGGAATTATAAACATCAAAGTAACTATAAGAACTAACAGAGATAACAAGAAAAACACATATCCTGTATCCATTCCTAACAACAATAAGATAAACTTCTCCAGTTGCTCATGTTACTGGGAGATCTGGTGATTTTTAAATACCTCTACTATCCTGTTCTGTTAGTTCGGGTGCCGGGCCCACGGGTCTCTTCCCTTGAGGCCAGGAAAGGATGACCCTCACAGCGCGCTTTTATGGCAGCCGTGGACAGGTCTGACAGGAAAGTAAAGGGGAGGAAAGAAGCCAGGAGGAAAAGACCGGCTTGGTGAACAAAAACCTCCTGGAAAAAGGCAGCCTGTGTTTCCACCGCCGGCCTGCAGGGGTCGGCAGCTGAAAGGGCAGGGCTGCTTCCGCGGCTCACCCGTGCAGGGCACCTGCCAGCGCGGTCTGCCAGGTGAGCCCCCCAGATGAAAGCACTGGGGCCTTTAAAAGTAATTTCAGCTCTTGATAAGGCTGGAACTCTTCAAAAAGGCTTCTGAGCCGGAGCTCTTCAAAAAGTCTTCTACGGCCCACGGCGGCTAGCGTGCGGCGATTGACACAACGCTCAGCTTCGGCTTTTTCCGCCTGGAATGTTCAGCTACGGGCGAGAGTCCAGCTCTTGGCACAGTCTCTTTGATCTTCCGATCCGCTTCCTTCTTCGTCCTCTGGCGGACTGCCTGGCTGCGGGCTGCGCTCCAGAATTTATAGAGCCAGGGCGGACCTGGGTGGACACCTCCCCCTGCCAGGTCCGCACCTGCATTGCCCCAGCAACCAGGATGCACTCTTTAATTGAATATTCATGAGCATCCTAAACCTACCTATCGAATTACAGGATTTTAAATCTTAACTCATAAATATTCATTACCCTCATAAATATTCATTTTAACCGGCCTTCCTAATGGCCATCCTATATCCCTTATACTGTACCTATTTGTTTAAACACCTTATCATTACTTTTTGAAGTCATTTTTTCTTTATTTTTATTTTATTTTCTCACGGATTGATAGAGAATAAAGTCAGATGGTTTAAAGTAAAAACTTTTTATTTTTAAAATGCTCAGCTTCTCTAGGCTGCCTGGAAAGGGTAGTGGAAGGCACACAAACCTCACAGCCCATGGCCAGGGACATATTCTCTTAAAAGAGGAATTTACAACACTGTGTTTCTGAAAGACAAAAGAATACTTTTCTACCCCCTTTGGGGTGGCAGGTTACATATTGGAATACTCCATTTACAAATATGCTCAGTTCTTTCTAAACTCTGCAAGTTACTCACTCTGAATTTTCGCCAGACCCTTCAGAGTTAAGGACTTACTCACTTACTCTTAACCTCAAATCACATGCTTATTTTCCAAAGTGACATTTTATTGGATATTACCATTTTAAGTATTACTAGAGGGATTTAGATCTTTATACCTAAACTTACTGTTTTTCCTATATTGGAAGGTATCCATATCGGAAGGCGTCCCCTCCTTATGGATGCACCGGCAGGACAAACAGACAGACAAACAGACAGCATTGAGCAAAACTCCATGACACATACACATACACCACAACATAAATGTTTACATAACTACACTTTGTACCACAAAGAGTTAACAACTTGAACTAAAGCTTTCAGAGTTGGGCAGTTTCTTCAAGGTTTTATAATCTGGGCTTTTGTCCAAGGAGCTGTTTCTTACAGCCTGTGCAACTGCTCCAATATTCCTTTTTCTCTTTTAGTTTACAAGCAGTTCTCTGCTTACAGAGCTGCAACCATAATTCCTCTGATTGTCCCCAGTTCTTTTCCAACATTTCCTCGTTCCATTTAGGGTCACCCCATCCTTCCCAGGTGAATTCCTTCTCTATGTTGGGGAAATCCATGTTGTTTATCATGACTGGTTTCATTTTGTCACTGTGGTACAGCCTGTGTCACAACCCTGCTCGCTGCGCCAATTCTGTTAGCCGGTGGCCGGGTAATGTGCGGTGAGGTACTCCCCTGGGTCCTAAGCAACCCAGTTTTTTACTGTTAGAGCAGGCAGCTCCTAGCACTCTCACCCACGGCCAGGCTGTAGTAACCAAACGGTTAAAGTTCTTTTTGTTGTGCCGGCTGTGTTGCAGTGACAAAAGGATAACTGGGTCAGGCTTAGAGCTTAACTAGTTACAAGTTTATTAAGCTACAGTTATAAGCATGTGGTTACAAAAGGCTATTGTTTACCTCTTATATGCTAGCAAAGTACAGGTGTTAACAAGTTATGTTACAATCCAATACAAAGATATCTGTTACCATCTAACACAATGATATCTTGACACAATGACATCTAGTTACAGAGCTCTAATTCTTTAGCTGTGCACAAAAAAGTCAGAGACCTAGCATGGGTGTATCTTACCCCCTCTGCGTCTCTCGATACCAGCGTAGCCAAGCTGGATCGGTCACTCAATTCCGCGGAAAGACGAATACGAGGTTGGGCATCCCCAGTTGTGGACTTCGGGAGGCAATCACCTGACCCGACCAGCAGGTAGTTGGTGGAATGCACTCAAAGTTAGAGTCCTGCTGGACCCACCTTTTATACCACTCTGGGTTGCGTATTCTCTTTCTTATCTACGGTGCCAGATCATACTGGTCGTCTTTGTGATGCCAGTTTGTTACAAGGGCATTTCTTACTTAATTTGCACTTGTAAGACAGGAGATAAGCAATTTAGGAATACAGGACATTCTTTTTGTGTGGGTGGGGACTTCCTCTTCTGGGATGGTTGTGTGTGTGCATCATATCGATCAATGCCAGCTGGGGTGATTTCTTGAGGGTCCCCCCCCATGTTGATAGTTTGGCCTGTTAGCCTTCTATCTGTACTTTCTGCTTCTCAGGGTCACGATAAGCGAGCACATCTGGGCCTCAATGAGGGCATCAAAGACTGTGCTGTCAGCAGCCGCTTCCGTGCCCTGTGTGCTCCTCAGTTGCCGGGGGGGGGCAGCGAGCAAGCTGGCTTGTAAGGGGGAGACTTTGTCCAGCTACAGGGATTTGCTGGCCCCTTATTTCGATGGGGAGCAGTTGTGTGTGTGAATGCGCCACATTTCCTTCCAGGGCGGCTCCTTTCAACATTCTCCGTTGCTACTTCAACGTTGAATGTCGATGGCACCAGCCCTGGAGGATGTGTAGATGATACATGTTGCAGTAGCCTATTTCGATGTTCTTATGTTGAAATAGGCTACTTTGACGTAGTGTGCTAGTGTAGAAGTAGCCTGTGGGTGCGTCTACACTGCATTCCTCTTTTGAAAGAGGCATGTAAATGAGGGAAATGGAAATGCAAATGAGGCACATATTTGCATATTGGCACCTCATTTGCATATTCTTATTTCGAAAGAGCTTCTTTCGAAAGAAGAAAACCAGTGTAGATGCTGCTCTTTTGAAAGTAAACCCAATCTTCGAAAGAATCCTTCTTCCCATTAAACAAAGGAAAGAAGAATGCTTTCAGAAATGGGGTTTACTTTTGAAAGAGCAGCATCTACACTGGTTTTCTTCTTTTGAAAGAAGCTCTTTCGAAATAAGACTACACAAATGAGGTGCCAAATATGCAAATATGTGCCTCATTTGCATTTTCAATTTCCTTCATTTGCATACCTCTTTCAAAAGAGGAATGCAAGTGTAGATGCACCGATAGTGTTCTTCTTATACAACAAAATAGCTTACATTAAAGGAATGCAAGTGTAGATGCACCCTATGAATGAATTATGAGCAGCTAGGTGGCTTTGGCAGGAGAGTCTCCACAAAAACCTGTTTCCTGCCCGGTGTTTTCATGCAGGAAGTTGCCTGATTTGGCTGCTTGAGCTGGACAGAGTGAAAGGAAGGTGATGCCATCTGCACAGTCAGTTAACACTGAGTGAACAACAGGAACATGTGGGTGGGTGGGAAAGATAGTGGAAGTGCGGTTTTATTGCTATCACCCTTACAACCTGGAAAGAGCTGTGTGTAGCCTTTCAAAAGGTGCAGAAGCAGCACTGGAAAGAGACCTCTGGCATCATCAGGGCTGCTCTTGGCCGCAGAGACTTAATACTTCCAGACATCATTTCTTGTGAAGAATGACCATATTTAGAGCAAGCGATACTACCAGTATTCATCAGCAGTAATGATACAGCTGGCATCCACTGTTGAATCTTTTCCTCACAATGTATGCACCCACATCCATGTCCCCCCAAATAGTTGGTTATTTGTTCCTGTGTCTTCAGGATGTTATTTTTCATCCACAACAAGAACTATTAGGTCTAAGTGTGGTGGACAGTGCTTAAAGGAGACCATCAAGGTGAGAAATAATGCTGCTGTATTGCAATGACTGGAGATCATAAGGAGACTGCTGAGGCTGTATAAGTATTTGGCAAAACCTATGGCCTGGAGGAATCAAAAGAGGTTTATCATGCTTTGTTTTTGTTTTGTTTGTTTGAATGGTGGACTGTCTTCGCAGCTCCTGGCATCACGGCTGATATCAACAAAAGAAAATGTGAAAAGACTGCAGCATTGCTGAGATGTGCTTCCTTATCTCAGCCAACATCAGAGAGGCTTGTTTTTGAGCTTCCTGGAAGAGAAATGTCTAATCACAAAACTGAGCACTTCTTGGCTCCAGTTATGTAAATAAACATGCTGTTCTTACAACCTTGTAACTTTCCTCCTTTGCTCTGTTTTGAATGACAATACACACACCTTGCTAAGTAGAGGCTAATAAGTCAATATATGATCCAATCATAAGAAATGTATTTCCCTCCGATAAAAATCTCTTGCTCTTAAAAACCACCAACCAGTTTCAAGGAAGCACAGAGTTAAAAGCAACAGTGCAGTGGGTAGAGGATAAAGCACATCTGCAAATTAAACAATGTGTTAATTAAGTGTCAGGAAAACACAAACAAACCATAGGAGAAGTGTGTGGGTATTTTGTTGATGGAGAAAGAGTATATGCATTGAATATTGAAGAGAAGTAAGAAAAAGTAAGAAAGCATGAATTTGGTTTCCTCTGTTTCGCTCAAAATGTTATTTTAGTCAGTCAATGTGTGTGGGCCTTAGTATCATTTCTACCACCCTGAACTGTAAAGAGGTTTTCAGTTACATTTGCATCCACTTATTGGCCTCTAACCTTCCAGAATGTTGTGAAGGAATCGTCTCACTGTAAATTAGATTCCAACCCTAAAGCTACTGAGAAAGTGGAATTTTTCTTTTTCCCCCCACGAAAACAAATTTTATCCAACCCTTTTTTAAAAAAATGTCAGTCTTTTTAAAACAGAAAAATATGTACCTTCCATGAATGATTTTAAATTTGAACAAAAAACACAAACCTTTAAACATGCCCTTCTGCCCCTTTTTAGCTTGAAAGCAAGTTCAGATTTAGGAGGCAGTCACACTCCCATTGGTAGGTTGCCATGTAACTTGTACAAGAAACTTTACTAGACCTTCTTCTGGGGTTCGCATCAATTTATTGTCTTTAGGTGGCTTTTTGGCAGATCAGGCAAATTTAGTTTTAAATACTCATTAAGGGCATGAACCTACAAACCTACTGGAATTTACGTGAGCATAAACTTCAGTGGGTTTTCAGCCAGGACTCAAACGATGAAAAGCTTAGGAAGAATAGGTAGTAAGCCCAGTGATTGGGAGAAGGATTCCTGCTCTCTGACAGATTTCCTGTGTGACCTTCCTCTGGTAGGGCAGGTTTAGGGTTTTAGAAGATTGATCAAAAGTATTAATAGCTGAGATTGATAATAACATGGGTTATTTATTTTATTGTTCTAAGATGTCTGACTGCAACAGCAATATCTTTTGATACATTATCATTCATCACAAGTTATATTTTCATGCAAGTCACTAAAGGCAAAAATGGACACTTTAAATAGCAATCCATGGCCGCGTCTACACGTGCACGCTACTTTGAAGTAGCGGCGCCAACTTCGAAATAGCGCCCATCACGGCTACACGTGTTGGGCACTATTTCAAAGTTGAAATCGACATTAGGCAGCGAGACTTCAAAGTCACTAACCCCATGAGGGGATGGGAATAGCTCCCTACTTCGAAGTTGAACGTCAAAGTAGGGCACGTGTAGACGATCTGCGTCCCGCAACATCGAAATAGCGGGGTCTGCCATGGCAGCCATCAGCTGAGGGGTTGAGAGACGCTCTTGCTCCAGCCCCTACGGGGCTCTATGGTCACCGTGTGCAGCAGCCCTTAGCCCAGGGCTTCTGGCTGCTGCTGTGGCAGCTGGGGATCCATGCTGCGTGCACAGGGTCTGCAACCAGTTGTCGGCTCTGTGCATCTTGTGTTGTTTAGTGCAACTGTGTCTGGGAGGGGCCCTTTAAGGGAGCAGCTTGCTGTTGAGTCCACCCTGTGACTCTGTCTGCAGCTGTTCCTGGCACCCTTATTTTGATGTGTGCTACTTTGGCGTGTAGACATTCCCTTGCTGTGCCTATTTCGATGTGGTGCTGCGCAACGTTGAAGTTGAATGTCAGCGTTGCCAGCCCTGGAGGACATGTAGACGTTATTCATCAAAATAGCCTATTTCGATGTCGCTACATTGAAATAAGCTATTTCGATGTAGCGTTCACGTGTAGACGTAGCCCATAAGACATAAGTGCCAGCAGCTGCGTGTACCTTCTTGCCAATATTCAGGACACACATTCACAATAGACAACTTTATACTGGAGATTCATACCCTCAAGTTGCTCTCTAAGTCATCTGGAAGCTAACAGTTGAAGGAAGAGTAAAGCATTTTTAACACAGGAAACTCCATTTTTCTTTCTCCCATCTAATGAGATTTAGTGGTTCTAGCCATGTAAGTCTTAAGTCAGGCTTGATAAACTTAAGATACAGTTTTACTTTAGGGCGACAGTGGTTTGTTTGATGCTGTTTTTGTCACACAGTGGTTTAAGGTGAGAATTCTTCTTTGAGTGCCAGGACAGCACTTGCCCTTCTAGTAGCACTTACAAATGCAAGGGAAGGTGCGGCTCGTCTGTCTATATCTGATGGGGAGAGCCGAGTGTGTTCCCCAAATTCAAAGGGTTGCAGCTGACTTCCATTGCAACCTCTGCAATGGAGCTGGAATGTTGGGTGTGTTCTAGGAAGGGACTGCTGGGCAGTCAGCTGTCACTCATTTCACTGAGGATATGGAAGTACTCAGCTCCCTAGAGGCTGTAACCTGGTGGTTGCCAAAAGAAACAAGAGATAAGTTTGGTTTGCGTGAGGAATTATAATTTTATGTCATTAAATGTTTATATGCAGGCAGTTCAGGTTGCTTTATTATATTACATATAAAACTGCAGGTCTGGCAATGCTTATGTTGAGCTGACAGTCATGTATCTTTTTCTAGACAGATCAATGAGTGATTTTATGAAGGATGGAGCTCATTTAGGAGTTACGTCTGAGGCTTCATTGCAAAATCTTGTCTATACAAGTACATTAAAGGTGGTAAAACATTTAGTATTACCCTAATGAATCTCTTCTCATCTCTAAAAGAAAAAAATCTAGGCTGGCGGTTCTGCAGTTAGTGCTTAATGGAGAAAATTATGTGCTGCTCTACACAGTTTAGTTCACCATTCTCTGGCTAATTCATTATGCATTATCGAAAATATCTCACAAACTGGAGTCAGTGGACTTGTTTAGTAAGTCAGGCAGGATTGGCAATAGATTAGAAACTTCCTGGGCCAGAAGTGCAATTTTGATTAAAAAAATAGGCATATATATATATATATATCTCCAACAACACAGAAAGCAAATACCAATATTGTATATGTTCTGTGTTTGTCTATATCACCTATTACAAAGTTAATATTGTGCAGATAATAGTCTCTTTACAGAAGTTAGATGAAGCTTTTCTTAAATGGGGAGGTTGGTTTAATTGCAATGTATAAAACTGATTGTGTAACGCAGGTTATAACTGTGTGATTATAGGTTTATAGATTTATCTTACAACAATTTGACCGTAACATAATGGACCTACAGGCTACATCCTGTATGTTGAGCTAAGGCAAAGTTAGCATATTTATATCTGGGATCTTTTGCCCAGATAGCAAACTTGACATATATGTTTGGGCAACGGCACCGTTTTGGGAGTCCAGAAGGGGCACCAGCTGTGCGTATGAGGATGCTGCTTGCTCTCTTCCCATTCCTCTGACTATTAGAGAGTGAAGGGAAAGTACCTGGCTTGTGCGCATACCTCGCACTTCTGGCTGGTGAGGGAAGTGGGCACCGGAGTAATTCACACAATCTATATTTTCCCCCTGCTTCCTGATAATCAAGCAGTGATGCTGCCATCACAGATCTGCTGTCTCCCCTAAAACTCATGAGGAACCCAGGGAAGCGTTCAAAGAGGGTGAGGATATGTGGGAAAGATCCAGAGGTGGAATCTTGTCATCAGAATTCTCCATCCAAGGTGCTGGCCTCTCGCCATTCAGCATGCTCCTGATTATGGCCCAGCTATTGAAGCAGCAGCCTCTCGATAAGATGAGGAAGGCAGTCTGGTCTAGAAAACCTGATAGGAATGATGAAGCCATCTAGACAGTGATGCCCTGGATGACACTGAATTGTGGAAGGTAGATCTAAGTGGACCCTACATTGTGACTACGGTGGATCACTACATCAAGTTCCTTCCTTCTCTGCCCTTTTGAAAGATATCAGAGAAACTGCAGAAGCCTTCTGGTGCTACTGTGGCTAGCCCTGAGGGCACTAAAGTTTTATGAAATAAGGCATTTCCCTCATGTCCCAAATGTGGAAATAATTATGTTTTTAGGGAAAGTGCGAACTAAGGACAACAGCCTACTGCTTACAAGGAAAAGGCTTCTGCAAGTAAGCTGTCAGACATAAACTGGAGATACTGGACTTGGCTGCTAGAGTTGATCCATGTGTATTATGTAAAAATACCACTTCCTGCTGTTCAGCAGGAACAGCCAGTGGCCAATAGACACCACCGTCAGCAGACAATCTGAAGCCCCAGATTGTGCACAGGAAGTTCACCAATGCTTCTCCGACACAGGCTTGATCAAGGCCCCTAAAACATAGGCCACACTTGAGACAGGCAGAAACAAAACTGACAAACACTAGTGCCTGGCAATTCATTTAAGGGTCTGGGGCAAATAGATTAAAACAAAAATCTGTCAGGGATGGTGATAGGTCCTGCTGCAAGGCAGGGCGCTGGACTCGATGACCTCTCCAGGTCCTTTCCATTTCTATGAGACATACATATCTCCATATAATTTCTTACCATGGATGTTTTACTACTGAAAAAGCTGATGTGCCAGTGTAGGGAGAGTACCTCTTATTCTGCAAGCCTGCAGCATCTTCCTGATGGCTTTTGCCTAGGTTTCAGTGTAATTTTGTCTCCATTCCTTGTCCCAACTACTGACATTTGTGATCCTTAAACCGCTAAGTAACATCGGCCCAGTACAGGTTGAACCTCTCTAGTCCGGCACCCTCGGAATCTGACCGGTGTCAGATTAGAGAATTTGCTGAATCACAGGACGTCAATATTGTCTAGCAGCATTATCAACACTTCCACAGCTTACTGGGAATTAGAAGACATTTAGGAGTAAATTAGAGTACAGCACACTAACAGCCAGGACTGGTGTCTGGAAACAAACTTTATGGGCCCTGGGAAATTTGGCCATACCCATGATAAGTGGTCGTCCAGCTAACTAAAATCATGCTGGATTACGGGATGTTTCTGGATGAGAGTTCTGCATAAGAGAGGTTCAACCTGTACTTCAAAGAAGTGATGGGAGTTTATTAGCATTTTAAACTATGTTTTTCATGGATATTAAACATACTAATTAGGATCAGTCAATATTTGCAAAAGATAGCTATTATATAAATAAAGATAAATAAACTGGATAAATATTTGGAAAAAAGGTTTAAAAAGTCTTTTGGGGAAAGACTGAATAAAAGATCAAGCACTGCAGAATCAAATATTTAACTATGATCTTTTTTTAAAAAAAATAAAATGTACAATGTTCTCACATTTTCAAAATGTTCATTTCCACTGAAACACCAAATGGAAAAAGAGAGTATTTCTTCTATCCCAATTCTTTCAGTGATAAAAAGCGTGGAAGGGAAAGCATAAAAGATTTAAAAAAAACCCCCAAAACTGGAATTTTCATGAACTTTTTTTTTAAAAAAGCCATTTTTAAAAAATCCACAGAATGAAATTTGAAATTTGTAATACAAAGGTTAGTTTTTATAAACTAGATCAGCATAACTATTTTTAGAAAATTAAACAAATAAAAATCAGTATGTCAGGAGAACTTTGCTGCTGTACCTGTGGATTTTAATACATTTTCCCAACCTCTGAAGTAGACTAATAAATGTGCCAGCCTGTTAAAGGAACATTTTAGAAACTCCATGGTGAGAGTTGTATTGAGGTTTGCTTTGACAACAGTGGGACAACTGAAAGTAGCACAGTTACACTTTGATGTATTTTAAGGGTCGGAGCCACAGGGAGGAATAGAAACCTTCATGGTGAATAAACATCAGTGGTTTTATTTTGGTATTCTCCTCCTTGTTTATTCCTTTTTGCCACCAAATGCACAATGACTGATGTCTGGTGTTCTCTCTTTCTGCTTTTAATTTTGTATTCACTTTTCTTTTTGTCTTTTAACTATTTTTAAATGTCAAACACCAGCCAGAGGACAAAGTGAAAGTGAATCATTATCATTCACGTTAAAAGCAGGGGTGGGGAAGGAGAGAAAGCAGGGAGAAAAACATTCAATGACGCAGTATTTTAAATCTTTTTGAAAATAAACAACTTTTAAAATAAAAAGTTTCCATTTAAAACTATTTAAAATGGGAAAAATACTTGAAAATTCTTTTTTTCCATAAACCTATATTCAGTCCATGCTAATTCATTCATTATTATTATTGTCGACTAGGCAGAGAAGTAATGGGACATCAAAAGTTATCTGCATCATAGGTGTTATGTGAGACACAAAGCCTCAAAGGGCTATGACTGTCCCTTTCTTGCCGGTAGATGGGAAGTGACTCAGCAGGGCTGGAATCTTGGAGCCAAAGAAGAAACCATGGACTCGGACACATAGCCTTTAAAATGTGGCCTACCAGTCTTCCCTCTTCTCTCTACCTTTTTAGCTAACCAATTCTTACATGCTTCGAAAAGGTAGATCCACCTAGCTGTAGTCTAAACCCTTGAGGTAAGCTACTGCACACAGACACTGCCTCAGTAAGGAGAGGGACTTTGAGGCAGTTCAGGGCTTTATAAAGCAGTGTCCAGGCAGGTGAGCTTGTGAACAGGGAGTTAGAGAGGAAGTTCTCCAGGCAGGTAAAGGAGAAGGCAAAACAGGATTTTTAAGTAAGAGGTTGTCTGGGTGAGTGTTGTGTTTGGGGCTTCTGGCTGTGGCTGTGGTGCTGCAGCCAAGAAAGCTAATGGCATATTAGGTTGCATCAAGAGGAGCGTTGCTAGTAGATCCAGAGAAGTGATTATTCCTCTTTATACGGCTTTGGTGAGGCCGCATCTGTAGTACTGTGTCCAGTTCTGGGCCCCCATTTATAGGAAGGACGTGGATACACTGCAGAGGGTCCAGCGGAAGGCGACCAAAATAATTAGAGAGCTGGAGCATATGTCTTATGAAGAAAGGTTGAGGGAATTGGGACTGTTTAGTCTGCAGAAGAGAAGACTGAGGGAGGACTTGATAGCAGTCTTCAACTTACTGAAGGGAGGCTGCAAAGAGGCTGGAGAGAGGCTGTTCACAGTGGTCACGGATGGCAGAACATGGAACAATGGTCTCAAGTTGTGGTTGGAAAGGTCCAGGTTGAACATTAGGAAAAACTTTTTCACTTGGGCTGGGTCTACACGTGCCCCTTCCTTTCAAAAGGGGAATGTTAATGAGCAGGTTCAAAATATGCTAATGAGGCGCTGCAATGAATATGCAGCACCTCATTAGCATAACGGCGGCCACAGTGATTCAAAAGTGCGGCTTTTCGAATCACGCGCCACCCATGGAAACGGGACCATCTGAAAGGACCCCCTCAGTTTTCAAAAGCCCTTCTTCCGATCACCAGATGGGAAGAAGGGCTTTCGAAAACTCTGTAACTCCCTGTTCACAAGCTCACCTGCCTGGACACTACTTTATAAATTCCTGAACTGCCTCAAAGTCCCTCCCCTTACTGAGGCAGTGTCTGTGTGCAGTAGCTTACCTCAAGGGTTTAGACTACAGCTAGGTGGATCTACCTTTTAGAAGCATGTAAGAATTGGTTAGCTAAAAAGGTAGAGAGAAGAGGGAAGACTGGTAAGCCACTAAATATAGATAGTTGGGTTTGTGATGACTGGGAGAACCATATGGTGACTTGCCTGCCTGGTGCGAAGGTTGCAGATCTTTTGAGGCATCTGGACAGACTTATATGCAGTGCTGGGGAGGAGCCGGTGGTCGTGGTACATGTAGGTACCAATGATATAGGGAGGGGTAGGAGAGATGTCCTGGAAGCCAAATTTAGGTTGCTACGAAGGAGAGTGAAATCCAGGACCTCTATGGTGGTATTCTCAGAAATGCTTCCAGTTCCACGCACAGGGCCAGGTAGACAGGCAGAGCTTCAGAGTTTCAATGCGTGGATGAGACGAGGGTGTAGGGAGGAAGGGTTTAGATTTATTAGGAGCTGGGGACACTTTTGGGGTAGTGGGAGCCTGTACAGGAACAATAAGCTCCACCTAAAACAAGATGGATCCAGACTGCTGTCATTAAACATTAAAAAGGTAGTAGAGCAGTTTTTAAACTAAGAGATGGGGGAAAGCCGATTGGTGCAGGGGAGCACGTGGATTGGACGGAGACTTCTCTTAGATGAGACTCCATTGATAGAGATTCCCTAGAATTCAGTCAGAAAGAGAAGATGGGAGATGGTAAAGTATGGGCCAGATCAGATGAGAAACAGTCACATCTAAAAAAAAATCCAATGCATCAGTGAAGGGCAGACATATAGATAGTGGTAGTTTTTTAAAGTGCTTTCACACAAATGCTAGAAGTCTGTCTAATAAGATGGGTGAACTAGAGTACCTCATATCAAAGGAGGAGATTGACAAAATTGGCATCACAGAAACCTGGTGAAGTGAGGACTATCAGTGGGACACAATCATACCGGGATATAAAATATATTGGAAAGACAGAACGGGTGTGCGGGTGGTGGAGTGGTACTATATGTGAAAGATAATATAGACTCAAATGAATTAAAAATCCTAAATGAATCAAATTGCTCCATAGAATCATTTTGGATAGCAATTCCTTCCTCTAATAGGACTATGGCACTAGGAATATATTATCGACCACCTAACCAGGACAGTGATAGTGATGCTGAGATGTGAAGGAAGATTAGAGAGGCTATCAAAATAAAAAATTCAGTAATAATAGGGGATTTCAATTATCCCCATATTGATTGGGTACATGTCACCTCAGGACGGCATTCAGAGATAAAATTTCTCGATGCCTTAAATAACTGCTTCTTGGAGCAGCTGGTACAGGAACCCACAAGGGGACAGTCAATTCTCGATCTAGTACTGACTGGAACGCAGGAGCTGGTCCAAGAAGTAACTATTACAGGACTGCTTGAAAATAGTGACCACAATATAATAACGTTTAATATTCCTCGGTTGGGAAGAACACCGCAGCAGTCCAACACTCTGACATTTAATTTCAAAAAGGGGAATTATACAAAAATGAGGAAGTTAGTTAAACAGAAATTAAAAGGTAGAGTAACTAAAGTAAAATCCCTGCAGGCTGCATGGAAACTTTTCAAGGACACCATATTAGAGGCCCAACTTAAATGTATACCCCAAATTAGAAAACACAGTAAGAGACCAAAAAAAGAGCCACCGTGGCTTAACAGCCATGTAAAAGAGGCAGTGAGAGATAAAAAGACATCCTTTAAAAAGTGGAAGTCAAATCCTAGTGAGGAAAATAGAAAGGAACACAAACACTGCCAAATTAAGTGTACAAGTGTAATAAGAAAAGCCAAAAAAGATTTTGAGGAACAGTTAGCCATAAATTCAAAACACAATAGTAAAATGTTTTTTAAGTACATTAGAAGCAGGAAGCCAGCTAAAAAAGCAGTGGGACCCCTGGACGATAGAGATATAAAAGGAGCAATCAAGGAAGATAATGACATTGCAGAGAAACTAAATGATTTCTTTGCTTCAGTCTTCACGGCTGAGGATATTACAGAGGTTCCCAAATCTGAGCCGTCCTTTGTAGGTGACAAATCTGAGGAACTGTCCCAGACTGAAGTGTCAGTAGAAGAGGTTTTGGAACTAATTGATAAACTAAACAGTAACAAGTCTCCAGGACCAGATGGCATTCACCCAAGTGTTCTGAAAGAACTCAAATGTGAAATTGCAGAGCTATTAATGGTGGTTTGTGACCTATCCTTTAAATCAGCTTTGGTACCCAATGACTGGAAGACAGCTAATATAATGCCAATATTTAAAAAGGGCTCTAGACGAGACCCAGGCAATTACAGACCGGTAAGTCTAACGTCAGTACCGGGCAAATTAGTAGAAACAATAGTAAAGAATAAAATTGTCAGACATGTAGAAGAACATGATTTGTTGGGCAAAAGTCAGCATGGTTTCTGTAGAGGGAAGTCGTGTCTTACTAATCTATTAGAGTTCTTTGAAGGGGTTAACAAACATGCGGACAGTGGGGATCCAGTGGACATAATATACTTAGATTTCCAGAAAGCCTTTGACAAAGTCCCTCACCAAAGGCTCTTATGTAAATTAGGTGTTCATGGGATAGGAGGAAAGATCCTTTCATGGATTGGAAACTGGTTAAAAGACAGGAAACAAAGGGTAGGAATAAATGGTAAATTTTCACAATGGAAGGCGGTAACTAGTGGTGTTCCCCAAGGGTCAGTCCTGGGACAAATCCTGTTCAACTTGTTCATCAATGATCTAGAGAAAGGGGTAAGCAGTGAGGTGGCAAAGTTTGCAGATGATACCAAGCTGTTCAGGATAGTCAAAACCAAAGTAGATTGTGAAGAACTTCGAAAAGATCTCAGCAAACTGAGTGATTGGGCAGCAAAATGGCAAATGAAATTTAATGTGGGTAAGTGTAAGGTAATGCACATTGGGAAAAATAACCCCAATTATACATACAATGTGATGGGGGCAAATTTAGATACAACAGATCAGGAAAGGGATCTTGGAATTATAGTGGATAGTTCTCTGAAAATATCCACGCAGTGTGCAGCGGCAGTCAGTAAAGCAAATAGGATGTCAGGAATTATTAAAAAAGGGATAGAGAATAAGACAAAGAATATCATACTTCCCCTATATAAAACTATGGTACGTGCACATCTTGAGTACTGTGTGCAGATGTAGTCTGCTCACCTCAAAAAAGATATACTGGCACTAGAAAAAGTTCAGAAAAGGGCAACTAAAATGATCAAGGGTTTGGAAAGGGTCCCATGTGAGGAGAGGCTAGAGAGACTGGGACTTTTCAGTCTAGAAAAGAGGAGATTGAGGGGCGATATGATAGAGGTATATAAAATCATGAATGGTGTGGAGAAAGTGAATATTGAGAAGTTATTTACTTGTTCCCATAATATAAGAACTAGAGGACACCAAATGAAATTAATGGGTAGTAGGTTCAAAACTAATAAAAGAAAATTTTTCTTCACACAGCGCACAGTCAACCTGTGGAACTCCTTGCCGGAGGAGGCTGTGAAGGCCAGCACTCTAACAGAGTTTAAGATAGAGCTTGATAAATTTTTGGAGGTTAGGTCCATAAATGGCTATTAGCCAAGGGTAAGGTATGGTGCCCCTAACCTTTAGTCAAAGGCTGGAGACAGATGGCAGGAGACAAATCGCTTAATCATTGTCTTCAGTTCACCTCCTCTGGGGCACCTGGCACTGGCCACTGTCGGCAGACAGGATACTGGGCTGAATGGACCTTTGGTCTGACCCAGTATGGCCGTTCTTATGTTCCTATGTGGCACGCAATTTGAAAAGTTGCACTTTCGAATTGCCGTGGTGGCCATTATGCTAATGAGGCGCTGCATATTCATTGCAGCACTTCATTAGCATATTTTGAACCTGCTCATTAACATGCCCCTTTCGAAAGGAAGGGGCAAGCGTAGACCCAGCCATGGAGGGTGGTGAAACATTGGAATGGTCTACCCAGGGAAGCAGTGGCATCTCCATCCCTGCAGGTGTTTAACTCTCGCCTCGACAAAGCCCTGGCAGGGCTGATCTGATGGGTTTGGTCCTGCTTAGAGCAGGGAGCTGTACTCAATGGCTTTTTTAGGTCTCTTCCAGCTCTATTGTTCTATGATTCTATGACACCTGAGGATATCTGAAATGTGATAACACCGGAGGAAATGTATTCCCTTGTGTAAGAATCAGCCTTTCTGACAGCAATTCTGGGCCTGGGAGCAGAATAGACAATAGCCGCTCTACAACTAGTCCACCTGAAATATAGGCAGGGCTGCTCCTGCACTGCTGGCAGTGTGTGTGTGTGTTTTCAGGGATGGGGGGAGAGGTTTCTAGCAAGGGTAAGGGATGGCAGGAGCTCTGCATGCCAGGACACTGCTTGCTGTTCTTCCCTTCCCCTGGCTATCGGGGGCGGAGGGAAAGTAGACAGATTGCGTGTATGCCCCTCACTTCTGTATGGTGAGGGGAGCAGGCAGACGAGTAATTCACTTAATCCATGTACTTTCCCCTCACCCTCTGATAGGCAGTGGAACCAGACAAAGAGCCATTAGTGTCCAGGTATACAAGGCTGCTCCCCTACCCACATCCTGCCAAAATGGAGCCCTGAGTTTCTAGGAATCAATACATGAAGAGCTAAGCTGACAAGGGGGATCAGTGCTGCAAGGCAGCTGCTTATGCAATAAGTAATTGGAAACTCATTAGTGCAGAGACTTGAGTCTCCTGCAACCACAGGTGTCCTAACCCCAGGGCTACAGAGTGAATCTCCTTCTTTTCCTCTCTGACCCAGTACACATTACCAACTAGGTACCTAAGGGACTTTGGTGTTCATGGGGTGTAGGTATTGAGGATCTTGGTGGTATAACTGATTTCGGCACTTATCAAAGCAGCTGGGTGGTGAATTCTCCTTGTGCGTCTCACCCTGAACACCTATTGAACAAAAGTTGGAGGCGCTTCACTATCTACCTGTCCTAGGCTCCTTCCAGCGTTACAGACCCTGCCCAGGCTGCGGGTCTGTAAAGCTCCTAAGGGCACCTATGTATTCGAGTCCTTGGAAACCTAAGTCTGGCTGTAAGAGAGCAGCTCGTATAAAGAACAAGCTTTCATACGTTTTCCTATTGGAGCTACGAGCTGGGGCTATGGAGAGGCTGGACGGAGATGGGGAAAAGATAGAAGGTTTCACGTTCAGCATCTCCTCAATGTGAGCTGTAGAATTGCAGCATCTCCCAGGTAGTTTATGGCAAGGGCTTAGGCTATGCCTAGGTGGACCTACCTTTTAGAAGCATAAGAATTGGTTAGCTAGAAAGTGGGAGAGAAGAGGTGAGACTGGTAGGCCACAGTTTAAAGGCTGCTCTATAATAGCCAGTCCTTAGGCAGAGAGGACAGGTTTATGTCTGAGCTCAGACTGACTTCTCCTGACTGTGTCTATCACTCACCACATCTGTCTCGCTCAGTTATAGCAGGTGGTGTCCTCCGGTTCCAGGTTGTTCCTTTCCGAATACAGCAGTTCGTTGGAATCATCCCTCGTGGTGGTCACTGAGTCTGCGCAATAGTAGCTGGTCCATCCATCCCAGTAAATGAGTGAGACCTACTCCATTCTCTTCGCAGGAGCCTGCTGGACCCAGTTCATCCTGTAGTTCCCAACTCTGAACCCAGAGCACTTGCAGTCAAGACAGAGTTTTCAATCGTTTTACACCCACTCCAGACTCTACCGGAAGGACCTGGGACCAGACACCTTGGAATAAAAACACATTGTAATTGGCATTAATATTAAGAGCAATAACAGACCGCTCCCTGCCAGGCTAAATGTTGCAAGGGAAGAAAATACCTCCCACAGCCACTGCAGTGCATACTACATAAAGCCAAAGCTTAATTTGCTCTAGTGATGGAGGGGAAAGTTCTCTGGGGACTGGCTGGTAACAGCACAGACCAGAGGGCTTCAGACTCTCTCCCGGTGCAGCCTGGGCAGAGCCAGAGCCAGATTTAAAGAAGAAACTGTCATGCTGACATGTGTATCCCGCTCCTTAAAGGACACACAAACTTTTCCCTTGGTGATCTCATTTCTCGCCCTTGGCTCTGGGGAAAGGGAAGAAATGCATGTAGTGGCTTTGATCCAAATCAAAAGGCGGGGGGTAGTGGCTTCTGCTTGCACAGTATCAGGGCCCCCTTGTTTGTGTCCAGTCCTGTACAATGGGAGCCAGGCAGGGCTGGATTAAGAAGGGGACATTAGAGCCTGGATCCCAGGGATCCTGGGTGAGGGGCCACCACAAAAAGATCTCGGGGCTGACAAAAATGCAGATCTAGTTCTGGGGCCCCTTAGCCCAACATTGGGGCTGCAGTCCATGCATACTCTGCGCAGTATCTGGCCCTGCCTGGTGGGAATGGCGGGGGGCCAGCTCCACTGGATGGAACTCCCCCATCAGCCAGACTACACAGCTCCCCTCTCCCTTCCCTGCCAACCCATGGAGCCTGATGGGGTTCAGAGCTGCAAGGCGCTCCACCCTTCCCCTCCCCACACTGCTGCTGCTGCCAGTACTCTGAAGATCTGTGAGTGGGGTTTAAAGGATCAGGGAGCTCTGGACCCCCTCCCACTCTGCTGCTCCATGCTCTGGGGCCACCCGCAGTTGCTGTCATGCTTCTATAGAAGCACTATTTAAAAGGACCTGCTGCTGTCACTGCTCCTGCAGTGGTGGTAGCAGTCCCAACCCCCCTTAAATCCATCAGTTGCCCGTTTTGCCCCCTGCCCCCATCAGCGGGCCTGGTAAGAATACTAAGCTATCATTCAGAACCTTGTCCTCCTCCATGCTGTCTCCCCAGCACACATACACCCAGTAACAAGTAAACGGTGACCTGCCAAAGAGAATGTTTAAGGATGTCATACGTTCAGTGTTGCTTCCATTGAGGTGAATGGGGAGAGAAAAAATACAACCTGTCTTAGTTAACTATTTGGTTCTACCGTGTTTGATAACTGATTTAGAAACACAACCCCCTCAGCTCAAGCTCATTATCTCAGCCATTGTATTTCTCGTTTTAGGAAGATACGTTCGATTTTTCCCACCCTTTGAGTGTTAGACAAAAGACTTCTCACTGTGAAACCCATTACTACCATAGATGTAATTGATTCTTCTAACAAAGACATTTAATGGGAGCTGCCACTGCTAAAATACAGTTGTGAGAAAATCAAGTATTAAATAGTAGTGTTGGGAAAGTGAATTTAAGTGGCTAGCAGTAATCCACAGCAGAATAAGATTCTGCCTGGATTCCAACTGAAGACTCCTACACGCAAGTGGAGAGGTGTTTCAGATTCAGCAAATTGTGAAGATTTGGAGATCAAAGACACTGAGAAGACGGGTGAACCAAAACTGAGCTTTTGGAATCTCTCAGGCGACCCTAAACTCAAAATAAGATATACAATTTGCACTGTGCAAATTACATATCTTCTTTTGAGTTTATTTCAAAATAGGCCATTTTGGCATTTGGTGCTGTCTAAACAGTTGTACAGGGATGCTGAAATAGCGTGCCCGTTATTTTCAAAAATATTTCAAAATAATGGGCGTGTTTCAAGGACACGGAGTAGAAATAGTTCTGCTGTGTAGACATAGCCTCAGATTCTTCTTACTGGCTACGTCTACACGTGAAGCCTACATCGAAGTAGCCTATTTCGTTGTGGCGACATCGAAATAGGCTATTTCGATGAATAACGTCTACACGTCCTCCAGGGCTGGCAACGTCGATGTTCAACATCGACGTTGCGCAGCACCACATCGAAATAGGCTCTGCGAGGGAACGTCTACACGCCACAGTAGCACACATCAAAATAAGGGTGCCAGGCACAGCTGCAGACAGGGTCACAGGGCGGACTCAACAGCAAGCCGCTCCCTTAAAGGGCCCCTCCCAGACACACTTGCACTAAACAGCACAAGATCCACAGAGCCGACAACGAGTTGCAGACCCTGTGCATGCAGCATGAATCCCCCGCTGCAGCAGCAGCAGCCAGAAGCCCTGGGCTAAAGGCTGCTGCCCACGGTGACCATAGAGCCCCGCACGGGCTGGAGAGACAGCATCTCTCAACCCCACAGCTGATGGCTGCCATGGAGGACCCAGCAATTTCGACGTTGTGGGACGCGGATTGTCTACACGGTCCCTACTTCGACGTTCAACGTCGAAGTAGGGCGCTATTCCGATCCCCTCATGAGGTTAGCGACTTCGACGTCTCGCCGCCTAACGTCGAAGTTAACTTCGAAATAGCGCCCGACGCGTGTAGCCGCGACGGGTGCTATTTCGAAGTTAGTGCCGCTACTTCGAAGTAGCGTGCACGTGTAGACACAGCCACTGAGTTCTGTGTGGACTGAAGCGTTCAAATTTTACTTTTGGTTTTCTCTTTGTTTGTTTATTGTAACTGTGAACATAATGTCTATGGATATAAAAAAACTGCTGTAAACACATTAGGCTTTTATTTGTTTCTTCATCAGAAGGTTTTATGAAATTATTTAATTAAATCCATTTCTTTAATTTCTTTGGGACTTAAATGGGGGGAGGCTGACCTTGTGCAATCCTTGCTGAAAATCGTTAAAGACTGAACTCCAAGTCTCCTACTACGTTTCTATGGGAGGTTTTTTCTCTGTTTTGGTTTTGTTTTTTTAAAGGTACTGGAGAAGGACAATACAGTGAAATCTTGCCCATCCGAGGTTATGTATACACAACACCTAGAACAATTGGGCCCCAATCTCGTTTCTGACTTCGAGGCATGATCTACTATAAATAATATATCCACCATCTTTCAGGATCAAGGACTAAATCTGTGTCTGAGTTCCCCAGCTTGTGATGGGATGTGATCGTATATAAGATTTGGCTACTATCTTTAAAAATAGTCTGGGAACTGTCTACAAAGGATATCAGCCTCCTCTTGCAGAAACCGATGGAGCAACCTAGTGCAGTACCTGGCTTAACAGGCCCTCATTTTGGTCTATCAAGCCTTCTCTGGCCCATGCTGGATGCATCAGCACCTTGAAACTCACCACACAAGGAAAAGTCCACTGAGACCTAGTGATCAACAAAACGGTTTTCCAGAGGCCTAGATGAGCCAGAAGAAGATACTGACCAATCAAGAACCAGCAGACCAGTTAAGGCAGCTTGCCCTGTTTTGTTCAGGAGCAGAGGTAGGTGAGACTATGACAGGGAAGAAGATCCTCACAGCTAACACAGAACCCTGAGCCATGGCCTTAACCTTGTACTTGCATGTAAAGGTTACCGCAACCCACAAACTCCTCTTTGTTTAAAAGGTACAGCCCAACAAAGTCTGACCTATTTTGTTACTCGATTGTTTAGAGACTGATGTCAGTTTATAACACTGGCCATCCTGCCCCAAGCTGGCAGACGAACTTTCCTGACTAATGCAGTGAGCTCCTACAGTACCACACGTGAACCTGAAGGGGCAGCTACCTAGGATCCCCACCTTCCACAGCCCCTATTTTTGATTGAGGCTTGTAGGAATATCCATAATATGAAACTACATATGAAGAAGAAAGGGGAGGGGATCATTAGGGATGACTGAAAAATCTTTGACCAACTACCGCACACCCCTGGCCCATGAGAAAAAAGAAATATTGTGACTGTGTCATTTCTTGATAATTCTCTAAAATCAAGACATTTAATATCCAGAAAATAATTTTTTGCAAGTTTCAAATGAATGCTCAAACATTTCATTTGCTAAATGATTTTTAAAAATCTTTTCAATTTGCCTAGAGGTTTAACAACAATTGTTTTGGGGTCAAAAAACAAACAAAAAAATAGGACAGTTTTCAAAGTTTTCAATGATCCAGTTGAACCAAAAGTCTATTCTCCACACAGATTCAGACTTTCTGATGCTCCTGCTCAAGTTAGAGAATTTTAATATTGATATCTGAAGTGAAGGTGGGATGTGATATTTAACCTAATAAAAGGAAAGCTCCCATTTCAATAAAATGATATTGAACAAACCAAGTAACAGAACAGTGAGATGTTCAGAGTTTACCACTATGAGGGATGGGGATAGCTCAGTGGTTGGAGTGTTGGCCTTGTAAACCCAGGATTGTGAGCGCCATCCTTCAGGAGGTTGTTTAGGGATATGGGGCAAATAGATTTAAAAAAAAAACAGTCAGCAATGGCAATAGGTCCTGCTGTGAGTGTAGGGGACTGGACTTGATGACCTCTTGAGGTCCCTTCCAGCTCTATGAGATGTATATCTCCACATATTCTAATTTGAGATAATATAATTTTCAAAAAGTGTATGTATATGCACATATTTTATACAAGTACTTTCATGAGTTAAACTATGCATTGTAAATTATGACTTCAGAAACGACAAGACAATAGAGTTCATAACTTATCTAGGTACATTTCTAGAGAACTCTCCCAAGCCTAGTCCAGCAGTTCTTTGCTTTTTATCACCCACCATGACGAAAAGAAATTACCTTTTCTTGTTTGTGACTGATATCTGAGCTCACAGTAGCAGTCAGATACTGCAGTGTTGAGGATGATCTAAGAATGTGGATGAATGAGAGGAAAAGAGAAGGTACAATCCAGCTTATAAAATTCTAATTTGTTTGCTTTCTTTTTGGTTGTGGAGGGGTTTGACATTCAGCTTCATTGTAAGTAGAATGAAGCATTGGTGCAATTAAGTTGAACTCAAATCTATTTTTCAAGCCCAGTTATAGTCTCCCAAATCTTAAAAAAAGGAAACATCTGTAGGAGTCATGAATGGCTCCTTGCTTGCTGAGAACAGCAGAAGAGCTTGCACTTAATCATCTGTACTTCTACAAGCAATCACTTCAGCCAATGTGAATGACTAAAGAGCTTTTCAGAAGTTGTAGAGCGTGTATAAGATTTCTATCCATAAAGCAGAAAAAAGCACTCCAAGGCAAAGAAAGGAAGCACCTTGTCAAGATGTCAAAGGAGTTCCTTGCTTCTTGGTATCACAGTTAAGATCTCTCCCTGACACACATTGTCTCCCAACCCCCACACCTCATGTCTATTGAATAGTTTATAGGAATACTGTCGAGGAGAATTTATCACCAAGAAATAATGTGGTAAAAAGAGTTTAATTCAAGCGTTGGACAAGTTGTTCAGACCGAAAACTAATTTCTTACCCCACCCCTTCCAAAAAAAAAATCCCATAGATTTTTGGTCATCTTGTTTCATTTTAAAAAGGAAATATTTTGCTTTTTCAAAAAATTCATTTCTTTCAATTTCAAGTGGAATTTTCACTTAGAAATTTACTTTAATTTTATTAGAAAAATGCCTGAAGAGTTTGAAAACAGAACAATGTTTTGCATTGGGTCAAATTCAACTATTTTAAAAAAAAGGAACTTTTAAGTTTTCAAAGCAAAAACAAATATTTTTCACGTCAGGATGACCCACAATGCTTCCCCTTCTCCCTCCTCCCACCACCACACAAATCACAGCACTCACTAAAGCAGCAAAAAACCTCACTACCCTCAATAATTTGCCCAGGTCTACTTAGCCTAGTGCACAAACAGAGTTCACCATACTGCATTTCCAAAATACCCTCTACAACAGGGTTGGGGAACATTTTTCAGGTCAGGGACCATGGGAGTGAGAAGAAAAAAACCAAAAAAATCAAACCAAACCAAAACAAATAAACCAAAACCAAACGAACCAAAACAAACAAACAAACAAAAACCTCTTATTGAGGTGGTGTCCAACTGTATGAGGGCCAGGGTTGTGGTGTCTGGGCATAAGGGAGGGTTCAGGAGTGGACTAGGGGTGAGTGATGTGAGCCACCATGAGTTGCGGGAGCAGGCTTTGGGTGGGGGGGAACTTGGTGGGAGCGGGAGCAGAAGCAGCCTGGGGATATGGGTCAGGGGTCACATCTACACTAGCAAGACCTTTCAGAAAATCAGGCCTTCTTCTGAAAGAAGCAGCAGAGCATCCACACGCAAAATGCACTCTTTCAAATTCCTTTTGAAAGAAAGAATGGCGCACTTCTTCCGGAGGCCCTCCTCCTCTCCCAGATGAAGAAGAGCACCTTTTTTCGAAAGACTCTTTGGAAGAAAGCATGTGTAGATGCTCCAGAGACCCTTCATTTGAAAGGGCAGTCCTCATGGTGCTGGATTTTTTGATCCCTGCCCTGTTCTTTCGAAAGAGCAAGGGCTGTGTGGACACTGTTTGAAAGAGCAGATTGCTCTTTTGATCTGCTTTTTTGCGTGAGGACGTGCTCTTTCAAAAGGAGGTCTTCTGGAAGATCATCTTTCAAAAGATCACTATAGTGTAGATGCGGCCCAGGTGAACGGAAGGGTGCAGGAAAGTTTGGGGTGTGGGGTCTGGCACGGAGGGACATTGCAGGTGTACTTACCTTTGCAGCACTCCCGGGTACATATGGTCTGCACCCCTTTCCTCCTGCTCTGACTGGGGTGTGTGATGTGCTGGGCCCTTACTGGAGAGTCCCTGAAGGATGTCCAGGGATGCCCTGCTGGAGGTCACCTGGCTTGCCAACCCCAAGGGGATGGCAATGACCAGAGTCCTGTCAGTCAAGTCTCTGTCCCCAGCTAGCAGATGTGGGTTGAGGGTCACAGCTTACCTGTGGCTGGCCCTGGCTCCTCCTCCAGTGCCACATGGGGCTCCTCTGCTGCCATGTCAAGGATGGTGGGGGGAGCTGTCCTTGCCCCCCCTCCCCCGAGAAGCCCATGCTGCTCCTTGTAAAAGGGGTAGGGCCCCTAAGTGCCTTGCCATGTCTCTGGTGAGGACATAGCCCTGGCACAACTTGCTGACCTTGGAGCACACCTGCTTGGGCTATTGGTCCAGTGGCCAGCTGGCCATAGGTGGGGGCATTGCACCTCCTACTGGTGGTCTCTCTCAGGATCTCCTCATCCCCCCAAGAGGCTCAGGAGGTCCCAGAGCTCTGACAAAGTTCAAAGTTCTGCTTAATGGCTGGGGCAGGCTCCTGGGACCCTTCAGCTGGACTTTGGGGGGGCCCTGGGTGTTGAGTGGCAGCTGGCTCTCAGTCATGGTCACTGCATGGGGTAGCTGTGAGGGCACAGTGCTGCTGGGCTCATGTCCTTGCTGCCTCTACACTCTCAGATTTCTGCCACGGGCTCTGCAGGGCTCCTTGCACCTTTAAGGCAGCCAGACTCAGGGACCATGAAGCTCCACTTGGGATTGTCAGGGCATGTCCACGCTCCAGCTGACTTGTGCCCTGGAGGATCCCTTTTTCGAAAGAAGGGCCCACAGAGTGTCTATAAAGCTTTTTTTCAAATAGTCTTTTGAAAATAGATGCTCTTCCTGATCTGCAAGTGTAAGAGGGCCTCCAGAAAGAGAGCCATGTTTTTTTGATTTCAGGGCAAAAGAGTACATTTTGGGTGTATACACTCCGGGGGTTCTTTTGAAAAAGCTGGGCCTTTTCCCAAAGAACTTTCGAGTATAGGTGCAGCCTAAGTTAAACTAGTGTTACACAAGAGGATGCAAAGGTCATATTAAGTGTTTTACACCAGCTGAGACTCTGACACAGTTTCTAAATTGAGTACTACAGAATTCAGAGTTCTTGTATGCTGTAACTTGTATTAACACTATTTACTCATCTATTGTTTTTAAAAAAGTATTTTCTGTTAATTTCAACTTGGTTGGGATCTTAGCTGCATTTTTTCATTAAGATGAATTGCAAGGGTCTTTCCAGCTCTGGTATGATGTCTTTTTCTTTGCTGACCAGCTTTTTAACCCTATTTTCATCCAGCCCTGTATGTGAAACTTTTTCAGACCTCACTGTGTTAGGTACCGTACAAATGCCTAATAAAACACCATCCCTGCCCCAAAGAACTTACAGTCTAAATACTTCAGACAGAGAAAGAGAGGAAAGAGAAAGGCAAAAGGGAAAGAAATGATTTGCTCTAAGTCAAACAGCATGTCCCTGGCAGAACCAAGAATAGAAACCACGTCTATTTTGCAGACTGTATAGCTGCCCCAAAGATAATTAGATCATCTTTGTACTATACTTTCCTTCTATTCTTACTGACTCTGTCACCAAATTCATTACTAATTGTTGTTGCAGCATGCATAGCATCCTTTTTCAAAAAGGCCCTTGTAAAATCTATCTGATTTCAATAATTTCAATTGATGCTTTGCCCAAAGGACTGCAATATTAGATTGCTATACCTAATTCAAGGCTTGCTAATTGTGACACCTGTGCAGTATAAATTCCAGGAAATGAATCAGTCTCCTGACCTGCAGTTTAGATTTTATTACACACTTATCCTCTCCATCCTAATCTTTTTTACAATTGTATTGCTTGATTCAGAAGCATGAACCTTGTTTCTCATCTCCCACTGCCTTCACGCAATAGTAGAATTCCCATAATTTTCATCTTCTCTCGCCTTCCAGTCTACAGGGTTTCTTTAAAATTGTGAAGCAGTTATATGTGTTTTGCATCAAATGAGTTCTGATGTTATACCTACTTTTGTAAAGTAGTATAAGCACATAATTATCTTTGCAAGGCATTTCTCTGACAGCCACACAAATGAAAGAGGTACTTTGAGTGTTATTTATTGGCTTCTAGCAAATTGTCTTTCATAGTTTCATTTTTATTATTTGCCTGCTTAACTATATGTTTGTAGCAAAGTCTATTTATACTGGAAATGTTCATGGTGAAATCAGAAAATGCTGAGACAAGGCTGCCTGATTGCAAGCAGCAGTCAACATTGTGACAAGCAAGCAATTTCTCAAATTTTACATTTCTCACATCAAGATATATTCAGATCCCCAATTCTGACAATATTTATTTTGGACAATGCAATGTATAAAAACAAACAGAGAATGCATTCAAATTAAAAAATATCCAAAGCCGTTTGTGTTTTTGCAGTTGACTAAATATTTGTTATTCCTTCCAAGTGGTTTTTCCCTCATTTATTTTGTTTCTACATACACTATTAAATTTTCTTCAAAGAGAAAATGGGCTTGCTTCAATGCTTTCCTTTCCTATTAATTCACCCAGCCTTTCAGAAACAGGCTTGTGTTATTTTTAATATGAGATATTGCCTTTCAGTTTTGATGACTTTTGTCCTGGAGTTTTGCTCATCTGCTCAGGTTATAATTCAATCAACCAATCAGTTTAATAGTTTTGAATGATTACCTTCCTGCTGTCAGTGAGTACATATCAAATCTTAGCTTTTTTATATACAATTTTAAATTCATTGCTGTAATTCATAAACTACTTCTGTACCTATAGGTTAAGACCGAGGTCCTGTTTCTGCAATCCATAGTCTTTGCATCAACTTCCATTGTCACTTACCAGTCTTACTCTAATATTGTAGCTTTGATTGCAAAAGAGTCTATATGGCTAAAGACATTTAGGCTATGTCTACACTAGAAGCATCGGGCGACAGAAGTTACTGTCGACAGGGAATACTCAACAGAACTTCTGTTGACAGATTGCTGCTACACAGCTGGGTCTACATGGTGCAGCTTTCCCAGAAGATCCACACTAACGTGCGGCCTCGAAATTGCAAATGGCTGCTCATTAGCATAGCCGTGCTAGAGCTTGGTCTCCGCAGAGGCGGGGTGCCAGCAGCAAAGAGGCCTTGTGGACACGTCCCTGCTGGCAAAAAGCCTCTCTGTCACCAGCCATTATGCCTGTTGATATAGATTCTGTCGAGAGTTCTCTGTCGACAGATGCTTCGAGTGTAAACATATCCATACAGTATAATTATTAGGCCCACAAAAGGATGCTTAAAGTTCTGTCAAGAAACAGTCAACCAGCTTTAGGACTGGAGGAGCATAAAGGCAGTGTGAAGCACAGCTCAATCAGACAAAGGACTGGGGCCTAGCACTTTAAATCTGTCTTTAACTGCTATTTCAAAACATAGATAGTATCTTTCTTGCCAGGGAATAGTCTCAGGCTAAAAAACTGATAAATCTGCTTTCAGTCTCTAGCAAAATTATTCTCTTGAAATGGAGCTAAAGCCAGTAGATGAAAGGCTCCCATTGACTTCAGGGCACTCTGGATCAGCCATTATGCATATTTGTGTATTTAATCTTGTACGTAGTCCTGCTGTGAGACCATGCAAGGCTTCATTAACACAGGGGTTTGAGTGCAAGGGCTCTCTGACTGCTAAATCAGTCCTGCTGTGGGCCTTTCTTGGTTTTGGAAGCGTTATTTGACTTTTATGGAGAGTCACATTACCTCAGAAATGGAGTCACTATTTCAGAGAGATTTGGGGTGTATTGGGAGACCTATGGTGAGCTAACATTTCTGAAAGAAAGACCTGTGTGTTTGTGTAATGCCTCACTCCATTAAGCTTTTATCCTTACCCCAAGTCCACAAACGCACTTTCAAGCTGTGTCACACACTTGCATTCCTCTTTTGAAAGAGGCATGCAAATGAGGGAAATCAAAACTGCAAAAGAGGTGCAGATTTACATATCTGGAACCTCATTTGCATATTTTTTCGAAAGAGCTCCTGCCTTCCCATAAAAAAGGGGAGGAAGGATTCTTTCGAAGAAAACATTTTGTGCTAATGATCTGGCAAAGCTGTTGGCGTAAGACATCACAGGAATATAATGGGAAATACATACCTTTCTCCAAGCACTGAATTTTGCAAAACCAATGTCACATGCTAGATGATACTGACAAAGTGATGTTTTTAATGTCCCCACAAAATCCACACTAGTCTCACTCAGGGCCAGCCTTAGGGAAAATAGAGCCCTAGGGAACTTGTTTTTTGGTGCCCCTTGGCCCAATGGGCATGGCATACCCCAATTCCCCTGACACTTATTGCCTCCCCAGTCCCTGCTCATTCTGTACCTGCTTCGTGGATTTGAGGCCAGGTCGAAAGCCATTAATGTGAGCAGTCTTTTTCACAGCCTTAAGCTTCCAAAGGACTTTTTAAGGGAGGGAATAAGACCCCTTGGTGGCTAGTAAAAGTGATAAACATTGAACCACCAGTTCCAGGAGTGGCATGGCACAAAGAGTAGCAAACATAAATGGAAGAGTAAAGGGTGAAAAACACAAAAGCCGTGTCTACACGTGCACGCTACTTCGAAGTAGCTGCACTAACTTCGAAATAGCGCCCGTCACGGCTACACGTGTTGGGCACTATTTCGATGTTAACATTGACTTTAGGCGGCGAGACGTCGAAGTCGCTAACCCCATGAGGGGATGGGAATAGCGCCTTACTTCGACGTTCAACGTCGAAGTAGGGAACGTGTAGTTGTTGCGCGTCCCACAACATCGAAATAGCGGGGTCCTCCATGGTGGCCATCAGCTGAGGGGTTGAGAGATGCTCTCTCTCCAGCCCCTGCGGGGATCTATGGTCACCGTGTGCAGCAGCCCTTAGCCCAGGGCTTCTGGCTGCTGCTGCTGCTGCTGCTGCTGCTGTAGCTGGGGGTCCATGCTGCATGCACAGGGTCTGCAACCAGTTGTCGGCTCTGTGGATCTTGTGCTGTTTAGTGCAAGTGTGTCTGGGAGGGGCCCTTTAAGGGAGCGGCTTGCTGTTGAGTCCGCCCTGTGACCCTGTCTGCAGCTGTGCCTGGCACCCTTATTTTGATGTGTGCTACTTTGGCGTGTAGACGTTCCCTTGCTGCGCCTATTTTGATGTGGTGCTGCGCAATGTCGATGTTGAACATCGACGTTGCCAGCCCTGGAGGACGTGTAGACGTTATTCATCGAAATAGGCTACTTCGATGTAGCCTTCACGTGTAGACGTAGCTAAAGAGAAAGGTCCATCTAAGCAACTTGCAAGTACTTAAGATATTTCTTTATTTTCCTGTGAAAGTTAACACAGTAATATATAGCAAATCCACGTCATTTTACGTAAGGCACCCAGGAGCCAGTCTGGTACCTTAGTTTCAACTGCAATATGGGAAAAAGTAGAATAAAACAAAATACTGCATTTCTACTGAGAAGTACCATTCTCTAAAATTATGTAGCTATTGATTTATGGTCAGTATCTTACAGTTCAGACACACAGAAGCAGGTAGGAGATCATATTTACTTATTAGGCACTCTGAAAAAGCTCATCCTTACAAAGTTAGAAATAGATGTATCAGGGAAGAGGGAGACCCAGGAAGGCATGGGAATGGACATAAAGCAGTGCAGCATCCTACCTCTGGAAAGAAAAGAGAAACAGATAATTTAACTTCCTGGTAATTACTGTAATTCTAATTCATCCTGCTAGTGTAAATCATTTTTATGCTCATGTGATTCAAAACAAGTAAGCTAATTTGATATTGATCTTTAGAACTCTGTGTAAAGGGCAATGTCAAGTAAATTTATAGGTTTAATTTCCGTACTAGTTTCCAATGTGTACAATAAAGCTGCGTTGTTTTCAATAAGCAAATTATTTTAAAAAGTCATCTAATATATTGTTGGTGCAATATGAACAGTAAGGCTGTGTCTACACTACAAAAACAACTTCAAAGTAAGCAACTTTGAAGTAGAGCATCTACAAACACCCTACTCCATTACCAGTAATGGAGGAAGGACTTTGAAGTAAAGGAAAATGTGTGTAGACTCTCTGCTAGCTACTTCGAAGTAGTACCTAACTTCGAAGTTAACTTCAAAGTTAGTTCCAAGTGTAGATGAACCCTAAGTTGAGTAGAAGGTGATGGGAGCGGCCAACTCAGAGGCTGTTTCTGCACATGCCACTTTCGGAGAAATATGCTAATGAGGCACAGATGCAAATTCCCCACATCTCATTAGCATAAGGTCACATGATCTGGAATCTGGAAGACATTCTTCCGGACTCCAAAACAACGTGTAGAAGTGCAGCCCCTGGGGCCTCATTAGCATACTTCAGGCTGTTTATTAGCATGCCACTTTAAAGTGGCATGTGTAGAAACAGCCAGGGAGAACAGGAGCTGTCTTTTAAAACCCCTAAATGACTAGAGGAGTATGTGAATTTTGTTACAGAGCATGAGAGCCAGAGAGAGCTAACAAGTGTTCTCTAAGCTTAAGCCGGAAAAGCCCAACACCCACAACTCCTGCTCCACAAAACACTGAAAAGAACAGAGGTAATGCACGCAGAAATTCAGCAGCAGAATGGTGGTTATCCAATTTATTGAACTGAATGAAGGATCTATACTTAGTCATCTTGCCTGAAGTAAATGTGTGTGCATTCAGTGCAAGCAGCTCATGTTCCTCACAATGAGTAAGGGCTCTTGTGACCAGATGGGCTGAACTGGGGAATAATGGAGACAGAGAGGTACATAAGGTACATAAGTCCAGGACACAGCAGAGCAGCCTCACTCAGGGCCAGCCTTAGGGAAAATGGTGCCTTTGGTGAACTTGTATTTTGGGGGCCATCCTGCATTCACCTTACACAGAAGATGTGTGCCCAAAGTTACATATATCAGTGGAGAGTACTTAAAAATTTTTGCCAATTACAAAACTCTCTACATATCACTCAAATCTAATCCATCAGTTCATTCCACTTCCCTGCTGTGTACCTTTTCTCAGCCTTGTTTTGGATACCAGCATTCCAGGTACTGGTCCATAAAGGTACCTCCTCAGTCTGTACCAAGGCAGAACATTAATGTATTTTGGCTTCGCAAAGCTTCTATTTTCTAATTTCAAAGATGACTTCAGATTTGCAAAAGGGTACAGAATACTCCACATGGGTTTAGTGAATAGGTTTAGAAGAAGACAAAGGCCAATTTAGGCCAGATAAATACTAGCAATGTATATACACAATATAGTGTGACATTGCTGTTCTGTGCTTAAAGCATATTAATATGTTGTATTATCATATTCTGGGATGCAATCCAGGCTAAGGAATGTTTGTCACCACCTGCCTTGAAATGTTGGATGTCTCACAATGCTTTGGTGCTTTGGCTTCCAATCCAGGCAATTCACAAACAGCACGCTTATCACAATGTCTGAGTAGAGCTGCAGCCTGCCAACTATATGCCAGGCACATTCTGGCTTCCAGCAGGCTTGACTACTGCTCTCAGACTGATCCCAACACCCAGTCCCTCGCTTTTGCCAAAAAGTGTGATCTACACTGTCCAGTCTTCTCCTGAAAAGTTTGAATATTAGAGGTCTGTTGCTCTGTAAGGAGTCAATATTGAAGAGTGTGCTACTTCAACTGGCGTTCCCAAACTGTTCCATTTAACACGACACTGAATTAGTTTTGACTGAATAATAAAACCAGTTTCTTTAACTACAGTTGTAAGTGATATGAAAAAAGGATAAACAGTAAAGAGGGAAAGTCTTCACATGAGTTTTCTTGAGTAATTTTATAACTCAAAAGTGGACTGTGAAGAATTACAAAGGATCTCACAATACTGTGAGGTGACTCAGCAACAAAATGACAGGTGAAATTCAGTTTTAACAAATGCAAAATAATGCATAAATTTGGCACCAAAAGTTGGTGTCTCAATAAGCTCTTGTCACTCAGGAAAGACTCTGAAGTCATCATGATAATTCTCTGAAAACATCTGGTCACGTGCAGTGGCAAGCAAAAATACTAACAATGTTGGAAACAATTAGGAAAGACAGAAAATGAGACAGAAAACATGTTACTATGTAAATCCATGGTCTACCTCTACCTTGAATACAAGGTGCACTTCTGTTTGATAAATTGCAAAAAGTACAGAGATTGGCAACAAAAATAACTGGGCACTTGGAACAGTTACCATACATAAGGAGAGAGTAACAGCACTGGAACTGTTTAGGTTAGAAGAGAGAGACAACTAAGCGTAGAAGGCAAGGAGGACAGAAGATATGACAGGTCTATAAAAATCATGAACGATGTGGTTAAAGTGTTATTTACCTACTAACATAACAAAAGAACTGGAGTCACCCACTGAAATACCCTTCACACCCTGCATAGTGAACCTGTAGAACTTGTCACCAGGGAATACTATGAAGGCCAAAAGTATAACGTGGAGGATAAGTCACTCAGTGGCAATTAGCCAAGAATATCAGGAATACAAATCCATGTCCTATCTGTCCCTGAACCTCTGGCTGCCAGAAGTTGGGATTGAACAACAGTGCATGGATCACTCAATGAATTGCTCTGTTCTGTTCATTCCCTTTGAAGCATCTTGCATTGACCACTGGGATAGCACATGGTACTGGGCTAGATGGACCTCTGGTCTGACCCAGTACAGATGTTCTAATGTTTTTAAGTTGAAAAATGAGATGTTCTTCCCCTTCTGAATTTGTCCTTTATAAAAGCCAAACTCGAGCAACTTGCTGACTTTGCTCACCCCCGGTTTTATTGGCAATTCCCTGGTACAGGTCTGGGAATAGCAGCTAGTTATTTTTCAAACTCAGTTAAAAATGGGTTAATTTCAAGCGGTTCTGATAGTTTTAGAGGGGTAACTATTAGTCTGTAGCTTCACAAAAAAAACAAGCGAAAAAAAATCAAGCAGTCCTGTAGAACCTTAAAGACTCACAATTTTATTTATTAGGTAACGAGCTTTTGTGGATAAGACCCACTTCATCAGATTTGCAGCTGAAATAAGAATCCAGACGTTATGCAGCAGGGACAGGGTGGAAAAGAAAGAGGAAGAGGGAGATTTCTGTTTATATAATCTCATGTTCACTTAAAAGGATGCAACAGGAAATAAAAGTGATTAAAACAAAATAAAATCTGATAATATTTGCCTAAATATTCAACCTGATAATAGAAAAGTTGTGGAATTAATCTCCGAAACTATATATGGGCTAGTATCCTGTATGGCAAATGCCTACTGTGAAGAAATATAAGGAAATATTCAGACATTCCTCAGGGAGATTTCATAATCCCAGACATCATTGCCATTCTTTGACGCAAATATCCTCTGGGCTAAGAGAACTAAAAATATGTGTCTTTGATATGTGTTTCTACTCCCCTGAAGAGCTGTTTGTCTAGAAGGTATGCAGTGTAGTCAGTCTAGCACTGCTTAGCACTCTGGGACATTTTGCCATAGGATGTGACATATGTGGCTCAACACTGAGACTTATGGGGGAAAAGCTAGAAGCCCTGCTCTAAGATTTCCATTTCATTTTCCAGCTCTTGTGAATTTATGTGGCATCCTATCACTATCACATTTTGTCTTTTAGTCAGCTATCAAGGTTCACCATATTTCATGTTAAGTAAGTAATGCATAATTCTTTTGGTGGTACAAGTAAAGCATTCATAGTACATGAATCATAAATGAACATTTACATCCTAAAACCTCTTAGTGGTGATATTTCTCGAAAGTTTACAGACCTGCCATGACCTATTGTAATTTTTAGTTCTTATTTTTAGGCTGAAATGTGCCTCTAAGACTACAGTCCATTAACTCATTTTTGTCTGTCTGGGAAGAGTGCCTGGAGGGGTCATATATGGCTAATAGAAAAGCTGTGGAATTAAGCTATACTACTAGATATGGTCCAGTATCGTATATGGAAAAATCCTACTTTGAAGAACTATCGGGAGGTATTCACATATTCCTCAGAGGGTTTCATAATCCCAGGTCTCATTTCCATTCTTTGATATTAATATCCCTATGACTAAAGGGTTTTCGGTTATTAATATATTAACATGACTGTAGTACAGTCATATATAGTATACTAGAGGCTGAGAAAGAGTTCTACTGTACTCATGTGGTATGCAGGCTAAGTTAAGTAATAAGTTATATATCAATGAAAGTTTTTATTGTAGCTAATGTATAAAACAAAGCAAAAGGCGGATTTAATAAGATAAAGGATGGGAGATCCAGAGGTTGAGGGTGAGTTAAGGGGAAAAAGGATAAGCAAACAAAGTTAAATATTCCATAGGCATAACCTGCCTCATCCCAAATGTAGGTAGGGCGGAATTTAAATCTCAGTTCGTAAATGCCCTGGGGAGCATCACTCACAAGAGAAAGCAGAGTCCGAAAGTCTATCATAGTGCATAAATTCATGGGTGAAGAACACCCCATAATGGAGTCCTTCCTGCATCCTCTTCAGTCCAGTGGTCTACCTGGAAAAGGGAAAAATCCAGTTAAGTATAGGCCTTCAGGTGAAAAAAACAAAACAAAGCAAAACAGAACAAAACAAAAAGAAATGCTTCCCCTGATTTTGTTCTTCACCATCCCTTGTCATTCAAGTGCAGTTGGGGGTATGGAAACCTTAGACCGTAAGGGTGTATGTACAAAGCAAAGTTATTCCAGGATAAAGGCCTCTATTGTGAAATAACTTTGTGAGCAACTCCGCAGCAAAAATGCTTTTTCAAAATAATTTCAAAATAGAGCATGGCTTATTTTGAGTTCTGTAAATCTCAGTCTAAGATAGTTTGGCATAGGGGCTATTTCAAAATAGGGGCCTCCAGCCCTACTCATTTTGTTCGGCTGTCTACCCTGTCCAAACACAGGAAAACTCTATCTCCCCTGATGGAGCTGTTAAAGTTACAGACTTGTCAGAAAAGGTTTGGGGGGGGCGGGTATCACAGCAGGGCCGAAAGCCTGAACCAGCCTTTGTAGGATTTCTGCACCAGATGCAGAAACACACATCTATGGACAGATGACAGACAGCCTTGTGACTAAAGGACACATCTGCACCCAAGAACAGGTGCAGATGAAGGTTTTGGAGCTCTGCCAGGCTTATGCCAAGGTCAAGGAGGGCAGCTCCCAACCTGGGGCTGAGCCTGCAATCTTCTCTTATTACACGGAATTTGACCACATCACGTGGAGTGGGACAGTTCCTTCATCACCCTAGTTATAGACTCAGGGCTAGAGATGCTTGTTATCACCCTTGCAGGAGGAGAAAGATGACAGCGAGGAGGAGGACAAGGACTGAGACGAGGCCAGCCTGAGTACACAGGTGACTTGGGGGCCCAAAGGGGTCCATGAGTAGCTGCCGCCATCAAGTCTACAAAACTGGGATTTTGTCAGCAAAACTCGCTAGTGTAACCATAGCCATTACATCCATACTTTTACCCATGAAAGCTCATCACCTATTCAATAAAATTATTAGTCTTTAAGGTGCTACAGGTCTGCTTACTCTGTTATCATACTGAATCTTTTGACTTCTACCAATAAGCCTGATACCAGTTATTTTGCTTCTTGAATACATTTCATACTGAACCAAAGCACTTGACAATACTATTGATCATCCAGGAAATCCCATTAAAATCCTACATATTGCCCGTAACTTCTGCCAGTAGAGTCATAAAGTGCAGTACAATACCTCATGGTGAGAAGTGTTTGCAGTTCACTCAGAACTGCATAAACTAGCCAAAGAACATTGTGTTTAACAATGATTAGTGTTAGCTCACTGTGGACTACTCATGACATCAGACATCCTATCAACTAAAAATCACATTTTCATCTGCAATCACTGCATGAGATTTTTCTGTGAATAAGTTTGTAGAACTTGGCCCAAATAGTTATTTGATCATCCATTGTCTACTAAAAATCTTTGTCACCTTTCAAATCTATTTAATTTGCAATTTTTACTCTAGAATACCCCACAAATACGTTTACTTGCATGTTCAGTAATGTATGGTACCACAGCCTCTGCAGTACAACGTCTTCATAGAGACAGGACACATTACTATGCAATTCATACTAGTTTTTGACAAAAGCACAGAAGTAAAATTGGTATAACAGTAATGATTTTTTTAAAGAAGTTGTGCTGATTTCAGAAACATTGTTAAAACACAAACATAAAAAAGTTTTGGCAGCTCTAGAAGAAAAATAATTTTGTTGCACACTTCTCAAAGCTGAGCTAGCTGACACTGAAATTTTAAGGTGTTAGCTACAGTGTAAAGAAGTTTAAATTCACTCTATGGAAAGATGGGATCTTTAACTGAAGCTAGTAATTGGAAAAGAAACAGCACACGAACACTTAATATGAAACTCAAAACTGGAATGGAATATTATCAAATGTAAGAGAAGTACTTCTGTTTCTTACTGAAAAATATTATTAATGGAATAATAATGTTACCACACTGAAAGATTTTGGTTCCAGCAAAATCAGCCCAAAGGAAAAAAAAATGCATAATCTATCGGTTGAAATGAGTTCTGAAGAAGTGTACATTACATTTTAGATGCCAGATAACTGTAAAAACTAATGTGTGCTTATTGCCTTGTTCAGGATATTCTTACATGTCCAGGCACATGCTCAAGTGTTATATACTACTAAAGGTTTGGTTCTACAAATGGAACTCCAATGGGAGGCAATACAGTTCTACAGACTACAGATGTGCAGCTGCTTATTCAGGGGCAATTATTATAGGTGAACATTAGGGCTGTGTCTACACTAACTCCCTACTTCAAAGGGAGCATGGTAAGCAGGGTGTCAGGAGATTATTAATGAAGTGCTGTGCTGCATATGCAGCACTTCATTAAGCTAATTCTCTCCCATGGCAACTTCAAAGTGTTAAACTTCGAAGCGCGTGTAACCGCGGCTAACCTGCTGGTACTTTGAAGTGCCTGGGCAACTTCAAAGTCCCTTTACTCCCCAAGACCTGCTGAGATGACCCAGGTGCAGAAGAGCCCATGCATTGTTCTGAAGCTCACAACCAAGAGCCATCAACTCACAGCAGCTCGGGACCAGCATGCATGCCCTGGTTGGGCTGCTGGCCACCATCATCACAGCTGCCCTCCAGCTCCTCCAATGGCAGATACCTGGCACCAGAGCTGAGGAGTCCAACCTGGCTGCAGCCCCCCAGGTAATCAGATGCATGTGGAGGTACCCAACCTGCTCCAACTGGTGGGACCAGCTGGTTCTGGGAGAGTGGGAGGACGTGTGGTGGCTCCACAAATTCCTCATGCAGAAGAAAACATTCCTGGAGCTCTGCGGCTGGCTCACCCCCACCATCCAATGCCAGGACACCTGCAAGCATCCCGTCTTGCTCCTGAAGAAGTGCAGAGCAACCACCATCTGGAAGGTGGCCACCCTAGGCAGCTACCGCTCTTTGGAGTAGCAGTTTTAGGTGGGCAAGTCAACCATCAGGGCTGTCTTCCTTGAGGTAAGACATGCTCAGCTTGCAGACCCAGCATGGGGAGAGGAAGGGGGCTCCTGTGAGAGGCGGGCACTTTGGGGTTGGGGGCAGAGGTGCAAGGGGGCTGGGAGGCCTAGCCCTGGGAGACCATGAAACCCCACACTTATAACAGCAGGTCTGCTCCTGGATCAGCGGACTCATGAGAGATGGGGTATCGGGAGGCCTCATGTTGAGGGGAGGAGGTAGCCAGGAGGAGCAGGGGATCCTGCTGCATTCAGGGCCATCCCTTCACGCACTCACGAGTGTACCCATTCTCAGTCCCCTGAAGGCTGTGAGGGCCATCAATGCACTGCTGCTCCAGAGGGTCATCTGCATCAGGGACCTGGACACTTCTTTTGCTGGGTTCACTGGCCTCAGCTTTCCACTCTGCTTTGGTGCCATCGATGGCACACACATCACCATCTGAGCTCCAGGCCACAGCATGACCCACTACATGAACCACAAGGGCTACCTTTTGGTGGTGCTGCAGAACTCCATGGACCATAGGGGGAAATTCATGGACGTCTGCTTGAGCCGGTCAGGCCAGGCCCACGATGCATGGGTCTTCCACAACTCCAGCCTCTGCCGGAGGATGGAGGTAGGGATCTACATCCCCCAGCAGGAGCTTGGGTCGGGAACTTTGCCATGCCCCCCATGTATAGTGGGCAACACTGCCTACCCACATGCAGTCCTGGGTCATGCTGCTATACACAGGCCACCCAACCCCATCCAGAAGCTGTTCACCAGCTGCCTCAGCTGGGCATGCTACCTTGATGGTGCAGTTCAGGTGCCTGCTCATGTGCCTGGACCTTGGCATGCGCAACATCCCTCACGTTGTGGGGGTGTGCTATGTGACGTTCCTATTGGCTCTTTGCCACTTTCCCCAAACCTCCTCCCTCGGAGGCAGGTTGTTAGTTTAACCCTTTCCTACCTCCCCAGGCAAGTTTAGACTTTCTTTTGCAATTCTCATTTATAACACTCCTCACTGATAGCTGGCTGGGGAGCTCTGCTATAGGTGCACATCACAGACCTTGCACTTCTCTCTCTCAGCTCAGCTCCCTGGGCTCCTGCTGCAGTCTGCCCCCCCCCGCACTCATGCAGCCAGGTGCTGCAGGTGTGAATGGGGACAGCTGGGGGGGGCAGTCTGTACTGGGGGACTGGTGCAGTTCCAGCTAGGCTCATGGTGCAGCCACACCTGTCCTGCTCCCCCTCTCTTGGTGGACACTAGGAAGAGCACATGCAGTCTGTGGCAGGCACCTCTGCCATGGCCCCTCGGAAGAAGCCTGGGGAAGGGAGCAGCAGGCCAGGAGATCTCCTGCACTGCCACAGGTCTCCCAGCAGCAGAGCCCCCATACAGCCAGCCACAGATCCCTTGTGGTACGGCACAGAGATGGAGCAGTAGGGCAGGCACCTCTCAACCAGCCAGGTGAGGTAACCCGGCAGTGACTGGGACTGCCCCAGTCCCCACTGTCTCTCTCACTCTCTCTCTCTCTCTCTCTCTCTCTCTCACACACACACACACACACACACACTCACTCTCTCTCTCTCTCTCTCTCTCTCTCTCTCTCTCTCTCACACACACACACACACACACACACACACACACACAAAAACTCCTCGTCCTGACTCTGTACCTCTCCAAATACTCCTCAATCCTCTCCCCTGAGCCTCCACACTCCAATTTGGCCAGGTTCTGCCCCAGCACAGCTCCCCCGTGGGAGCTTAGGATGGGGGTTGAGAGATGTGTGGGGAGGTGCAAGTGTCAGGGTTGTGGGGTGAGGTGGGGCCCAGGTCAGTGGCTTGTGGTGAGTGTGGAGGGATGCAGGAGACTGGAACGGGGGCTGAGGATGTGGGGAGCCGCAGGAGTCAAGGTTGGGGCTGTGCAGAGGCACTGCTGCAGGAAAAAAGGCAGAAGGTGTGAGAGACTGCCTGGCCTGCCACTCCTTTCCTCAGGGGTTTCTGGTAGTAGGACATAACACAGACTGAACATGCACTGCCAATGGCCAGCAAGACAAGGGCAACAGGGCAGGTATGGCCACACCAGGAGCCCGGCTGGGAGCATGCCCACTTCCCTACAGCATACGCCCAGCTGGCCCACCATTCACATCTGCCTGCCTCACTTAGCTACTTGCATGGGGCCACCGGGATCAGCCTGAAGCATAATCCCGGAGTCCACAGCTCTGAGAGCACATCACAAGCAGGGCCATGCCCGGCACAGCACTGCAAGCTGGCTCTTGCCAGAGTGGCACGTGCCGTACTTTCACCTCTGCCCCTCTTGGTGATATTTCACTCTTCCCACATGCAAAAGCATGAGTCACACACCCCAGGGCTGGGGACCGTGGAGATCCTCCCCAGAGTCAGACTTTCAGCAGCCGCTTAAGCTTAGAATGAGAATGCTCAGGAGAGCAGCACTTAGTGAATGAAAAAAAAAGCCCTACCAACAAAGACATTACCCATTTCTGAATTACTGACAGCTTGGAAATGAGGGATCTTGAATGCTAATGGATCACTGATCAAACAGTGAAAGCACAAGATAGGGTGCTATTTAGTGTCTGCATCAGGCCACCAAGTCACAGTGCAGAGGAGGATGACTGTCTCCTTAAGCAGCTCTCTACATTATGTAGGAAAAGCAGTATTATCAGGGAAAAGTCTTTAATCAGACTGACATGCTGAAGGTCACATGCGACCACAGTATGTCTTCTGAATTCCTAAAAATACAAGTGATCAGTTCTTCAACCAAGTTTTGCATCCAGCTAATGGAAATTCTATGCCACACTTCACCTTGATGGGGAGAGAGGAAAACAAAGTCAGTGGTTGCTTAGGTGACTTAATTATACTTGGTGGCTACGTCTACACGTGCACCCAACTTCGAAATAGCTTATTTCGATGTTGCGACATCGAAATAGGCTATTTCGATGAATAACGTCTACACGTCCTCCAGGGCTGGCAACGTCGATGTTCAACTTCGACGTTGCTCAGCCCAACATCGAAATAGGCACAGCGAGGGAACGTCTACACGCCAAAGTAGCACACATCGAAATAAGGGAGCCAGGCACAGCTGCAGACAGGGTCACGGGGCGGACTCAACAGCAAGTCGCTGCCTTAAAGGGCCCCTCCCAGACACACTTTCATTAAACAGTGCAAGATACACAGAGCCAACAACTAGTTGCAGACCCTGTATATGCAGCACGGACCCCCAGCTGCAGCAGCAGCAGCCAGAAGCCCTGGGCTAAGGGCTGCTGCCCACGGTGACCACAGAGCCCCGCAAGGGCTGGAGAGAGAGTATCTCTCAACCCCCCAGCTGATGGCCGCCATGGAGGACCCCGCTATTTCGATGTTGCGGGACGTGGATCGTCTACACGTCCCTACTTCGATGTTGAACGTCGAAGTAGGGCGCTATTCCCATCCGCTCATGGGGTTAGCGACTTCGACGTCTCGCCGCCTAACGTCGATTTCAACTTCGAAATAGCGCCCAACACGTGTAGACGTGACGGGCGCTATTTCGAAGTTACTGCCGCTACTTCGAAGTAGCGTGCACGTGTAGACGCAGCTGGTGTGTGCAAACAGAATGAAGTGCCCACCTGTAGTAAGTGTGCTTGCTGGAAACAAAGTGGGAGCAATTAGACTTGATCAACTGGGAGAAAAAAAATTAACTGTAATGAGCAGCAGTGAAGATGTTTTCCTAGATGCCCCCAAAAGCCATTGGAGTGGCATTAATCGAGTGACAACTCACGTTACGGAAAAGGACTAAAGCAGTCATTTTCATTGTGTGTAAATGACATGCTCTGGTGGGCATTCAGAATTCCCATTGTCTAGCAACAGGAGCTGGGTGCCCAACTCCCTTAAGGTGGTGGTCTTGTTTGTTTGTTTGTTTTTGTAAACAATCTAGGCACATATGAAACATGAAAAAGATGGGCCAGATCTAGAGCAACACAAACTGAATGTCAATATTGAAGAGGCTGAATGTCATGATGCCATATTTTTGGAAACAGTACAGAAATTACGTTACTAGGAAGTGCCCGAAAACTAGAATCAGAACTGGAATAAAGCCTGAAATACCATTTGACCCTCAGCTGAGGGGCTGACAGTGACAATTTCCACCATATATTGCGGTTCTCTTGTTGTCATATTTAATTTATAGCTAATTTTTATACTTCTATAAAGAGATAGCTGAGTGTGATGTAACTCCAAAGCATAAGGAAAACTGACTACACAAGGGCATGATTTAGGAGGACAGGCACTTTCACAATTTAGGAGTCAAAAAGTTCGGCTGCTTCACATTGTTTGAAGATTTAGATTCCAAGTTTGAAAATATCCCATATTCCACAGCGGAGGTGGGGAAGCTTTTTGGGTGGAGGACCACTGATCTTCAGAAAAATCAGCTGGGGCCTCACAAGTGAGAGGGGGAGTGGCACTGGTGCCACATGGAGCCACTTCCTTCCCTTCCCTTCCCCCCAGAAGAGCCCATGGTCCACATCCAGCCCTGGCTTGCCTGACACAGCCCACAAAGCTTGGAGATCGTCACCCCACCACAGGCTGGATGCTGGAGTGGGCAGCCCCAGGCCTTGGGGTCCTGAGAAGCCATCCCATCCTGGTTCTACATACACCAGGTTCATTTTTGAATTACATAGTATGCTGCAAATTTAAGTTCCTCTTAGTTATCATATCACAATGTACACAATCATTTTTGAATGGTAAAGATTTAAAAAAAAAGTGAGACAAAAACTCTCTTCTTGTTACACAGGGACCTATAAACTACACACTACTATTAAACTAATTTGGAGAGTTATTAAAGTTTCCAATAGAGTAAGATCACATCCCTATACATTCCCAATGATATCACTAGGACTTCATGTTAGCAGAGAATTTGGCTGAGCTCTTTATTTTCATAATGAACATCATAAACTACCAACAACTCACAATTAAGTTCCAGTATTTTCCCTGAGGACCTTGATTACTTTGTAAATTACTGTAGTACGCCAATGAATAAAACACTATGAGATCCCAGAGAGTCTAACAATTAGCAAGTCACAGTAACTTTCCTTAATTTCAGAACCAGCACTTCTAGAAGACAAGCTATTTTGCAAGATAGTTTTAAGTCTTATATGTGGCCTTAAAATTTAAATATTTACTTCTTTTGTGCTTTAAGCTTTTTTTGTTTTGTTTTTTTGTTTTGTTTTTTTTTTTTTTGGTATCATTATGTATAATATTTTTCCTCTGTCTGTCTGTCTGTCTGGGTAAGATTCTACTGTGTTCCCCCACCCCACATTGTGCTGGCCCCAGCCCCTCCCCCAACCAGTGCAGGGCCTTGCCCAGCAACCCAACATCCCCCTCCCCACCTCTTCCCACACCGTGCCAGCCACTTTTATGGCCATTGAGAGGCCTGACCCAACCCACACAATGGGCTCCCTACTCCTCACATCATGCCAGGCCCAGTCCCTTGCCCAGCCAGCGTGCAAACCCACTCAGCCTCCAACAGAGCTCCTCCCCTGGCCAGTGCAAGAGCCCAGCCCATAAATTTCGGATGTGCATTGCAACAAGTTTTTGTGCAGAACTTTCTTCCAGCTCAATTTCCACTTGCATGCGAAGCTGAAACCAGGCCTTTGGTTATATATGAATGATGCAACCATAAACACTGGATAGATAAATCAGAAAAAGCAGGGAGGAGGGCATTACAAGACTATCCTACGAAAGTCATGCCTTTTCCTTTTAATAGTGTGGGGAGCATAATATCAATAATGTGATGGCCTGAGCAGGCCTAGCTGCGAGTGATAGTTAAAGAAGAGACATAACCAAAATTTGTCTGCCATATATACACATGTAATTAACAATCAGGAGACTAACTAAGCTAGCATTCAAAGGTATGACAAACCAGTTCTATTCTCATATTGCTCAGTTTCTTCAGAATTATTAGCTTACAGAATATGCATTTTTCACCAAAGCATATCATCTGAAAAATGTAACCAGCTCCCTATATATTTCAATTTTGTTGCATTTAAATATGGATTAAGCTTACAGCAGTCTCCCTCATCTGCAGAAACCATATTTTCTTCCTTGTAATAGAGAAACTTACATTTTCTGCTTGACTGTCTTTGAATTAGGAAACACACATAGAGGATCTTAGTGATAATTACGAAGGTGGCTGAGGAACATTGGCTCATATAACAAACATTCTAAACCAAATATTTTCTGTCATAGTTTCTACTACAAACATCTGCATGCAGATTAATTAAATAATATCCATTCTTCCTATGGTTAACACACATTGATCCATTTTTTTTCAGGTACCCCACTTACTCATTAGAAAACTTCATTTTCAATTTTTCATACAGTCAGATGTGATCCTGTCAAAGGCTGCTCTCCTCTTACCTCCCGGCCTTTGTATCAGCCCCTTTTAATCAGCTGTTGTTTCGAAATAACTTTGCTGTGTAGACGTACCCCTAGTGTCCTCCTGGGAAAGAAAGATATGTGCTTGCAGATGGGAAGACCGGGAACATGTCCATGATTAAAAAAAGAAGAACACATAAGGGACACAGCCAAGAATTAACCCATCTAGCTCATGGGCCAAGGTGTATTACTTCACACTAGGCAGTGCTGTTTATACAGCTCATCCAGCCTTTCAGTAATCCCCATCATGTTGAGATAGAAGATGCTTCCTTAAGAGACTCTTGACTAGGAAACAGAAGTGAAAATGAGGCCAACAGGGCACTGGGCCATTGACGTAGAAAGGAAAAGCATGATCACACTTGGGGCACTACTGAGAGGCTGGCCAGTGACAGAGAGAAGTGAAGGACCTTTGCTGCTGCCCTACATGCCAGTAGGTGTAAGGGACAATGATGACAATGATAATGATTTCTTTGAAGCCTGGGGAAAGAATCCTTGGCCAATTTGGTATATTTAAATGAAGGATGGAATTTAGAGCAAAACTAGGTACACTTAATTATTTGATACATTCAGACTACTCTATAAGTGTATAACCTGATCTTGCACTTGACTGTGCAGAAGGACCCCCTTGAATTCAATGAGGTGCAAGACGTTTAATTCTGTGCCCCATTTGAATACCCCCCCGCTTTGCTCATTACCAAGCCCCTTCTGGAAGATGCAACCTTGGAGATCTTCTAATGGGAGGAGCTGTAGGTGATTATTAATCCATCTTTGGACATATGTCAAGCATTGAAAATTGCAGACTGAATAGTGAAAACATCAAAAACTTCTAAAACAGGGAAACTGCTATGCAACCTTAAAATATAGCAGATATCAAACCAAGCCACCACTGGAAAGGTTTCCAACACCTGCTTTAATTCACTTGTATGGTGCTTTATATCTTCAAAGTGCTGTATTAGCATTAGCATAATTATGTGAATGTAATGTAAAAATGCCAGAAGGCAAGAAGTTTTCAGTTTACCTGCCAATATCTGAACAAGTAAACACCTTCAGGTTTATGGTCTTCATCTGAAAGATCAAAGAAGGATGTTGAACTTTCAAAACGTGTCATTTAAAAAGGTAGAAGGTGGCTTATCTCAATACGGGTATCATGTGCCACTAGCACAACATAATAGCATGCTAATATTTTGTGCAGATACGCTAACCATCTCAGGGGATTGGGAAGAGTATACAGAATCATAAGCATTTGACTGAGCAATTTAAATGCATGATCATGCTATACTGTAATCCAATGGCCTATGTGGCATAAATAGGATGGCTGAAGTCTAGTTTCTAGAGGACAATATATAGATATTAGCACCACAAAATGCAATCTCCTTGCTAGATTCCATGGCATGCGAACAGAGAAGTTAGATGAAACCATTAAGATATTCTTGCTGGAATGTTCCTTAGAATTCAGAATAACACAAGAAACCAGAGACAGACACACAAACACATACAAAGTGAGGTGATCCCTATCACTAGAGGGGCACAACTTTTCCCATCTTATTATAGGCTCTCTGGCAAATAACTGACTTTTTGCAAGGTTCAGACCACATTCATCCCTACAAAGAACCTAGCCTTCAAGCAGGACAAGGAAAAGTCCATAAGGAGTTAGGCTAAAACTACCCTAAGAGCATGCTTCTCACCATGAATAGGGAGACCCCATCAGCTCTAGGGAAGCTAGTATGACAAAAGCTAGCCGGGGTGGATTACTTTAGGCTTTATTTACATTTGCACTTGATCCACAAAACTTCTTTATTGTTCATGGGTGCTTGAACTCACCTAAGCTGACTGACACTCACATAGGCTGACTTTTAGCAACAGGGCTGTGTGGACACAGCCTTGCTGCTAAAGAGTGTACATAAAATAGACATACTCCTAAGCACAACTTGCTGCCATCTGCCAGGGGGCCTGAGCAAGTTTGTACTCAGGTGGCTAGCTCCAAGTTGCTGCCCAGGAAAGCAACACTGTTGTGAGACACACTCCCAGCTGCTGGATAGATCTAGCCTTAGAGAGACAATTTACAGTTTCAACACACCACACTCTTGTTGACAGACTTAGAGGTACCAACATTTCAAAGCCTATCCAATCCTTAAGTTCAAAAATAAAAATAAATGGTGCTGTCCATCAACAGATATATAAATTAGTTCAAAAAGAGAAGATGCTGAAAGCTTCACAATGAGAATCCTGAGTTCACCATTTTCAAAGGGCAGACAAATATTCAGTGTGCAGCACTCATTTTCTTTGTAGCATTGTCACTTCAAATGGACTTTCATGACATAATAAGAAGCAGAGTATTTCCACCTCCTTCCAGCTCCATTTTGAGCTCAATGTCTTTGTACAGCTTAAGGCTAATGTGTAATAATCACATCCATTGCAGTTCTGAGATTATTCTTCCAAGTGCATTTCCCTTTAAACAGGTCACATATCTGTCAGTTTTCTATTACAAATGGGGGGGACCAAGTGCTGAACCTACTGTCCATGCGATTGTAACCTTGGGTGGGGTAGACTTCATGGCCCTTCTCCAGTGCCTAAAAAAAGCACTCCCACAGCCATACAGTACTGGAGACCCAGGGTTCAGTCTGTAAGGAACTTCAGCAAGGATTGCCTAGTGTCAGCACCCTACATTCAAGTTCCAGAAGAAACTAAACACAAGAATTTAATTAAATAACTTTATAAAAATCTTATGAAGAAACAAATAATCTAATTCTCACCACAGAGCACAGCTATTTTATAAGCTGGAGATAATGCCCACAGTTACAGGAAACATTAATAAAAAGAAAAAGTAAAATTTGAACAGTTCAAGCCCACACAAACACAGGAAGAAAAGACTGAGAGGTCCCAAACACTTAGATTCAGTTCACCAAAGCCTCAGTTTGTGCCTCTGATCATCAAGTCTATACCAAATGCTGAGTCTGAACCATCTCTCCGCCTGTTTGCTGGGAATCCTCAGCTGAAGTCCAGGCAGCCTCTTTCTCCACTGTGGATCACTGCTAGGCAGCCAGCTCACTGCTTAAACTAGTCAGTTAACTCACAAGCGAACAGGCTTAAAGAAACCCAGCTGGAAGAATATACAAAGACCTGAGAATAATGAAGTAGAAAGGACTCTTTTCCTGCTACTACATTTACAGAGAAGATGAAGAATCATACTGAGAAAAGTAACTAAAACAGTTTGGCTAAAATCAAAACAGCACGTAAAGCAGACAATTAACACAGAAGAAGGTATTTTCCTTCCCAGGCTCTCCTCGCTCTAACTAGCATTGCCCATGATCTGGGATAGAGGGTAACAACCTGCTGCAGAGAGAGGAAGAACAGTCTGCTCTCTGCTCCTGGCTCATCTTCTCCCAACTCACACAAGCCTTAGAGAAGCATTTGCCCTGCCTGCTTGCTCATAAAGTCTTACCGCAAACTACTGGCCCCAACTCCAGAAACATCTGGGTGGAGTGGTAAATCTGTCCAGTGCCAGTAACACTCTTACCTCCCCCACAGGGGTCTCTTAAAGAGAGAACTCCCAATTAGGTAAATGGCTTACACTATCACTGATTACTGGATACTGAATGAGAATCCAAAATAGGATCTGGTTATATTAAGTGTTGAGAAGCTCTACAACATAGCCAGTTAGAGAGTTAAACTAAACTTAGCTTACTTAGGTCCGCCTGTGCATCTGGGCACATTGTGCAACAAGTGCTCTCCAGAGATTTCGGTCTCCAGAGATTTTCGGTTAAACTAAGACCTAAGCAAAAATTAGAATCTACTTTTTATGCATGTGTATGCTTTTCCCCACGACTCACCTTTGCTGAAAAGGTACTTAAAAGCAATATCTGAAAAAAGGCAGAATGTAGAAATAGCCTAAAATCCAATAGAGGAGGAAGTTCTGAGGTATCAAACATATCAAGAGGAAAGATGACGTAGGCACTGACCTGCTTTTTATTTTACATACCATATCATAACAGCAAAGGAAATGAGAAGTTACACCAACTTGTAAATTTAAGCAACAAAGCGATGGTGGAAAATTACATACCACTTGCCAGTATGGTCCCCTACTGCCTCCCAACATTCGTATTCTAAGTTTCAGGCTTCCTACTTTCTGGGAGGGAAGTAGAGGGATCATAGTAATTCAGAAGCACATAGGAGATGTTAGCAAATGTGTCAGGCAGTAAAGAAAGTACTCTATAGCAGGGAGCACTTGTGATTTCCCTCTGGTCTCTTTCTTACACTCAATAAATCTGACAAAGTTGCTAACAAAAGAAATAGAGAGCCATAAAAATGTAAGCAGTTTGTCCAGAAAAGTCCTTTAAGTGTCAGTTGCAAACTGTCATTGGTTGAGGACAAAATAAGAAATCTTTGTCATGTTACTGCTTGAAAAATATAAAATAGCACTGCAATCATAAAGAGAGAGACTTTGTCTCAAGTAGTTCTGAAATTTCCTAATATTTGTATTCTTACCCAAAGGTCTCAGAAATAAAAATAAAACTCTACGGAGAAGCAGAAAAATACCTAGAAGACAAAGTGGGTTAAAAGGAGATACAATTTCATACTCTAATAAGTTGACTTTCTGATAAAATATTGAGTACTGCTGGATTAGAAGTAACAAAGCTTGAGCAGTTGTAGGTGTTTTTTAAGAAAAACAAGTGCTAATTGATAAAATGGGGAATTAATATGTTTGGTACTTCCATGCAGTAGATGTACAGATATTTGTGAAGCTTATTTATTTATATTATTAAAATTATTCAGATTACCTTGATTATCAACTTTTCACCTGGGTTGAAATTGGACTATAGAAATATGTTGTGTCCAGTCTGCTCCTGCTGAGGTTAGATCCAGAAGCTTCGTAAGGAAACAAAATGACACATTAATTAAATTCACAAATTGTACTATTCCAACAAGAGCAAAGAATTCAACTTAACTTTTCTTAGCTCTTGCTGGATGCTTTTTATTTATATTTGGCTGTAGGGTATTGGCAAAATGAAAATAAATTTGAAACACACAAACAAATATTTAAAAAAAAGCATCCCAGAGTTCAAACATCTCTAACAAAGCCAAATGTCCCCTTCGGCAAGGCCCAACCATCTTTAAGTGTATCATCGTTTCATTAGAGACCATGATCCACTTTGTTTAATTGTGAAAATACCTATATGGAGATACATCTATCTCATAGAGCTGGAAGGGACCTTCAGAGTTCATGAGTCTGGTCCCCTGCCCCCAGAGCAGGACCTATCCCCATCCCTGACAGATTTTATTTTAATCTATTTGCCCCAAATCCATAAATGGCCCCCTCAAGTACTGGGCTTACAACCCTGGATTTAGCAGGCCAATGCTCAAACCACTGAGCTATCCCTCCCTGCATGTGAGTCACCCTTCATTAGCTTTTTTATAGGACTCTAGAGCTAGTAGAATAATGATACTGCAGCTTCCAATATATGTGTCTTCATTCCCACTTTTGCCTGGGAAAGTCAGGATGTTCCCTTTCCCACTGTAACCTGCACTAAACTAGTCAACTGAGAATGTTAGCATGCTTGTTAGCTCGGCAACAGAGGGCAGGATTGGTCTTAACCTTTCAGTGAGACTTCCTGAAAAAAAACCATAGATTCCATTGTGCTGCTATTCCTCAGATACACTCATACTGGAGTTCACTGAATACCTTGTGATCTCAAATGCATCCAATTATATTTTATGTAGATTAGCAGCTTCTGACTCCTTTAATAGATCCTCTTACATTTTAAAGGAGTATAGCACATTAACACAAAATATTAATGCAGTCTACTGCCATTTGCACATCCTTTGAAAAAATGCATATTGGATATTAGATAAGAGTCCATTTAAGCACTAAAAATCATTTTGATAATGAATATTTGCCAACAAGGCATTATGTTCTGGATGCAATTAATATATGTTGTAAAGTTGTGAATATGTATGTTATAAAGTTATTAAAAGTATCTCTATTAATCCCAAATGTCCCATTGCAACACGTGCTAAATTAGATCCATGGTGTCTGACCAGTCCTGAAGAAGAAGCATAACAAACTAGCCACATTATTTTGAAAATATATTTATTTCTCAAGCCAATGAGCCACATGCCACTGGCCAAATAGCCACATGTGGCTAGTGGCTAGCATGTTGGACACAACAGCTGTGTCTACACTTGCATTCCTTTTTCAAAAAAGGAATGCAAATGAGGGAAATCAAAAATGCAAATCAAGCACTGATTTACATATCTCGTGCTTCATCTGTTTTTGGAAGAGATTCTTTTGAAAGAAAAAAAGCACTATAGACAGGCTTTTTCGAAAATAAACCCCATCTTTGAAATAACTGTTCTTCCTGAAACAAAATGGGAAGAAGGGTTCTTTTGAAGATGGGGTTTATTTTTGAAAGAGCCCTGTCTACACTGCTTTTCTTCTTTCGAAGAATCTCTTCCAAAAAGAGATTATGCAAATGAAGTGTGCAATATGTAAACCAATGCCTCATTTGCATTTTCAATTTACCTTATGTGCATTCCTCTTTCGAAAGAAGAATGCAAGTATAGACATAGCCCATGGGTTTAGATGTTTAATACAAAATGATTGGGGAAATTTTCAAAGGTTTAGGGGAATATTACACTTCAAGCTGACACTGACAGTTGCCATTTTTAGAAAACTATTTATGGGAACAAACAGCCAAATAAGATATAAAATACTTGAGCTTGTAGAGTTAGTTTGTCAAAGTTATAAAGAACCTTATAATAGAAATTTAATAATAGGCAGCAGTACCAGTCCCACCTAAATTGCAGAAAAAATGGCAAACTGAAAACAGGGCTTATTTTGTATTTCTCAGTAAGAGATACATTGTGTGTTCCTGCAGAAATCAATAGCAATGCTCCTTTTGACTTAGATAACAGCAGGAGCAGGCTGTAGGAGCACCAGTCCATTTTTCCATAAGCGGATAAATTAGACCCTCATTTAGTGTTATTTACTTGCCCTTGTTACTCAAGTGTGATATTAAGAAACATTTTCGTCCCTTGTCAGACAAACTATTGTCTAGAAGCCTAACGACGCCACCTCCTCAGCACCATAAGGTACTCAATGAAGGATAAGATTTACGTATGTTGACAAGTACCATAGTGGCAGCCGTGTTAGTCTATTTCCAAAAAAAAAAAAAAAAGAGAAAGCAAAGAGAAGTCCTGGGGTACCTTATAGACTAACAGATTTTTGGAGCATAAGCTTTCATAGGCAAAGGCCCATGCATCTGACGAAGAGGGTCTTTGCCCAGTGAAGTTTATGATCCAAAAAATCTTAGTCTATTAGGAGCCACAGGACTCCTCATTATATTTATGTATGTTGTGAAGGCATGTGCTCCAGGAGGCCTTTTGAACTGCAAAAGCAACACTTTTTTTCCTGTGGGAAGTAGAACAGTAATGACAGGCTATTTGTTTTAGGGGGCTGATGTTTGATTTCTCAGAGATAGACTCATTTGGCTTTTGATCTAATCTCATTACATGCTTTTGGGATTAAAGAAATTACTATAGGGCACTATTGCTTTAGCAAACACTGCTTGGTTCTGCTGTTAAACTGAGTGTGCAGGTTTCAGGTACTTTTAAAGATGTAGTATTCCAGAGATGACTAGTAAAAATTCTTTTTAACAGTTCAACTTTCCTCAGGGAAGAACTACGCACCTGCTGCAATCTTGATACCATGTTCACACAGTGGGATGCTGAAGGGGTCTCTTTGAAATTTGATGCAGCCAAACAAATCTAATCCTTTGCCAAAAACACAAGTAGAATATGTATACATATATTCATTCGCAAGTTTTCCTGGTGAGAAACGCTATTTAAGAAAAGAGCTGGAAAGACAATGCCTTGTGAATCTGAAGAATAGGGCAGAAAGACTTAACTACAGATTGCATCTCCAAACACTGGCATTCTTTGGTCTGACAACATTTCTGATCTAGAAGGGCAAGGGATGCTCCTGGATCAGGGGACTGGGGCCTGCTGGCAGTCCCATAGGGGTAGCAGGGCTGGGTTTAGAGGTGGCGTCCCCAGCCACCCCATGGGTCTCCAGGGATGGGGATCTGGTGTCCCCCATTGTCCCCACAGTACCTGGGCTGGAGCTGGGGTCAGGGAGCTGGTGTCCCCCACCTACCTTGTGTCCATTTGGGGAACCAGTGCTGGGGCTGGGGAGCCATCAGCCCTGCGTGGAGCTAGAGTTGAAGTGAAGACCAGGGAGCCAGCATTCCTCATCAGTCTCTTGTGGGGCCCAAGCCAGAGAACAGGCACCCCCTGACTGTTCCACATGGAGCGCCACACTGGGGAGGAGACTCCACTGTTGCACTGAGCTGCAGCAGGCCAGCGGGGGTGGCCAGGGACCATGGGCATTAATCATACTTGGTCTAGCAAAATCCCTTGTTCAGGACCACTAACGTCCCATGGGTCCTGGACCAGAGAGGCGGAACCTGTAGTTATCCAAAAGATGACTAAAGGTTTTTTCCATTTCTGCTTCTGCACTAGATATTATCCCCATGTCTAGGCTGACTCAACAAAATTAGAATGTAACGTGTTTTAACTCCCATTAGCTTTAATGATACAAGATGACACCCTGAGGATATGTTCTGCAAGGTGCTGAGTGCCCTCAGTGGCTTAGAGAACAACAGGAAGTCCTGTGGCACCTTATAGATTAACGGATATTTTGGAGCATAAGCTTTCATGGGCAAAGACCTGCTTCGCTTAGTAAGCAGGAAGGGATTCTAAACAGTGACATCACTGGGTGGGGAAGCTACTGAACTCTTCTCATGTGCAGTTCATGTGGTTGAATAGAGCACTAGTGTAGCAATATACTAATAAATAAAGAGGCAAACTGAAAGACCATCTACCTTGATCCCTGAAAACCTGGGGGGATGCAATCTATTGGTGTGCACCTAATATAGTTCAGTTCTGTTATGTACTGCTTTCCCATCTCCCTACCATCCTACCCTTTTACACTGCAGTGTTATCCCCCAGCTCCCTGTCTGTTTTATTTTATATAGCCAGTTAATGATTTATTCATAGAGGTGACTGGAATGGAAGTATCCTTGAGAAGCCTGAAGCTGCCACCCTCAGATGTCTTCCCAGGGAACACTCCTTGCTTCCTCACTCTCCAACTCACAATGCATCTTTCTTATGGGGAAATGAATTAATTCCCCACAGATGTCCAAAGTTACCCTGCAAAACTTTACACCAAAGAGAGAAGACATCTGGTGGGTGGGGGGCAAGAGTTGTGGGGGAGAAGGAGGAGAGAGGAGAGAAAACTATGCAATTTGGCCATTGCAAGCCCTGAGATTTTTTTTTTCCTTAAAGCCCTGTCAACTAGAAGCAAGATGGTTATTAAATGACTTCCTTGCTGCATAGAAAAGAGAAAGATAATTTAAAAAACCTAACTTCAAGATTTTCAAGCCCATCGTGATTCTTGTGGCTTGACTGGTGATTTTTCCATACTTAGCATTAGCAGTGCTGAGTACGTATTAGTGCAACGTTGTTCAGGATGAAGATCCAGTTCCTGCCCCAAAGAACTTACAGTCCTTTGGATAGGGTTTACACTACTTTACCACAGTGAGCAAATGCACAACAGTTATATATATATATATATATATATATGAATTTATTCTTGGGCTAAGAGGTAGTTGAAAATCATAAGTAAAACAATACAACTTCTTAGCAGTCTCTCAAATTCCCCTTTACAAAGATTTTTAGATTGAAGAAATTCTTCTCTCACACCCCATTATAAATATATTTAAAATAATTGTTTCAACGAATTTGATTGAGAAGGAAAGGCTTTGCCCTAGCAATTCCTAGTGCTGCATCTCTACAGAGCAGAGGAAAATGGCACCTTGGTTCCTCTGATTATGCAGGACTGGTGTTTAGCTGTAGATTTGTGAAGATTGCATAAAACATATATATTACAACCAATTCCATATGCACTGAACAAACAGAAATACAAGCATTTTCCACACTCCCTAAGGCTTACTGCAAAAATATACAAGATAGCTAATGCTCCACCAAGATTTGGATAAACCAACAGTGTGACTTTTCCAGTTACAGTAATTTACATGTAAAATATTCTGACTCCCACATGCCAGCCAACAATTTGTAGAAAAGCATGTTGAGTTTGGAGCCGCATGGCTGAGAACACATGCTAATATATTGCTTGTGAACTGATGCAGACCATAGAAAAACAAAACTCATTTCAAAACTGGTCACTGAAGCTAGGCAATACGTGACTTGATGGCTAACCCAAAGTTATAAATCTGCTTGCTGGTGAAAAAGAAGTGGTGGAAAACAGCAAAGAGAAAGTGGATCTGTGAAGAGACAATTAGAAAGTTGAGTTCAGCAGATATTTTTCCTTTACCGTCCCCTATACAGGTCTTATAGAATTGTTGTTGGTACATGTGCAAGAAAAGGTGAAAAAAAAACAACTCCTTCATATAAGAAGTGGCTGAAGGATGCTGCTGAAATATCTATCCTGACCTCTTTATTCCATTCTTAAAAGTGAATTCTAGGTAGCAATATGACACATCCAGTAAAAGAAGATTATTCAAACACTCATTCTGCTCCCAGGAGGTCACCTGTAATTCAGTTACAGATTTAATTGTAGCAGTTTAAAGTATCAAATGATTAATTGCAACTCCAGAGGTTTGTAACACCCTTATAGAATGATTACAAAGATTTATGGTGAATACTCAGGGTGGGCTTTCGGAAAAGCACTCACAATTGTGTGCACTTCTACTGAAGTAAGTGACAGTTTGCAATAGAGTTCAGCAGTAGTTTAGTTAGGCCAGGCTGAGTGTTTTGCAAATCCCCAAATGAGATAGCCTGACAATGGCATTGCAAAACATTTTACTCCACTTCTGCTGCATTTTGGAAATTCATCATCCCCTTGTTAGTCTTTTCATTTTGCCATCAGTTTGTAATTGTTTCAACCATTTCATGAGTTTTTTACATTTCCTCCTTCTAACACTCTTTTAGGAACTTGTAAACCACTATCATGTTCCCTCTCAGTCTTCTCTTTTCTAAACTAAACAAACCCAGTTCTTTCTGTCTTCCCTCATAGCTCATGATCTCTAGACCTTTAGTCATTCTTGTTGCGCTTCTCTAGATCTCCAATTTTTCCACATCTTTCTTGAAATGCGATGCACAAAACTGGACACATTTACTCCAATTTCGGCCTAATCAGTGCAGATTACAGTGGAAGAATGACTTCTCGTGTCTTGCTCATAACACTCCTGTTAATGCATTCCAGAATCATGTTTGCGTTATCGGCAGCAGGGTCACATTGTTGACTCATATTTAGCTTGTGGTCCACTCTGACCCCTGCATCCCTTTCTGCAGTACTCCTTCCTAGACTGTTGCTTCCCGTTCTGTGTGTGTGAAACTGATTATTCCTTCCTAAATTCACTCTACCTGAGGTAATATTTTAGCCCCATTCATGCGATATTTGTGGAGCATGAAGTGGCTGGGGCATCTTCTCATACACACTAAGTCAAAATTCTCCCATCCTGGATGCATGTGCAACTTGTAATTCACTACACATAGGGACAACACATTCAAAGAAGACTAATTTTTAAGCAACATCTATAAATAAGCATAAAGCGTGTATCTGAAAGATGATGTCTTCTAGAAGCCTTTAATTGGATTTGAAACAGCTTTGTAAGAGGCATGAGATATACCTGCACAGCTCTGGGAACTGTGTCATACTCATGGTACATGCAAAGATCATAAAGAGACTTAAATGCTGCTCACCTATATACAGTATATATAAAACACTTTAGAAGCACTTGATACATACGTTGAGCATTTAGAGTACATTATTAGGAGAAAAGCTAAGTATATTTAGTGACCTGAAGCAGTGTCTAAGAGGATGCCCATTGTCATGTTTAACGCATTTTCAAAATTGTCATTATAAGCCAGCATGCAGAGCTATGCACTTCTGATATATTTTCCACTTTGTTTAATCTTATTGAAAAAGTATCCGTGCCCAGAGTTCTAAAGCCATTTCACAGACACTCCTAACAGGAAATTTGGAATCTGATACCAGTTGATGGATCAGATATGAAGGGGATTCACTGAATAACAAATCATGTCAGACCAGCCTGATAGCTTTCTTTGGTAGGATCACAAGCCTTTTGGATGGCGGGGGGGTTACATAGTAACTTAGACTTTGGTAAAGAATTTGATACTGTATCACATGACCTTTTTATCAGTAAATGAGGGAAATGCAACCTAGATGGGGCTATTATCAGGCAGGTGTGTACCTGGTTGGATAGCCTTTCCCAGACAGTAGTTATTAATGGTTCACATTCATGCTGGAAGGGAATAAGAAGTGGGGTTCCACAGGAGGTCAGTTTTAGGGCCAGTTCTGTTCAATATCTTCATTGATGAGTTAGATAATGGGATCAGGTTTATCAAGTTTGCAAATTATACCAAACTGGGAGGGTTTGCAAGTGATTTGGAGGATAGGGTCAAAATTCAAAATGATCTGAAAAAACTTGTGAAATTGTCTGAGGCAAATAGGATAAGGTTCAATAAGGATAAATTCAAAGTACTCCACTTAGGGAGGATTGGTTGCACGCATACAAAATGGGAAGGGACTCCCTAGGATGGGGTACTGCAGAAAGAGGTCTCGGGATCATAGTGAACAAGCTGAATATGAGTCAACAGTGAGACACTGTTGCAAGAAGAACCAACATAATTCTAGGATGCAGGAGTGTTGTGAGCAAGACAAGGGAAGTAGTTCTTCTGCCCTACTCAGTGCTGTTTAGACCTCAGTTGGAGTATTGTGTCCAGTTCTGGGCACCGTATTTTACAGAAGATTGGAGAGGATCCAGAGATGAGCAACTAAAATGATTAAACATCTACAAAATATGACCTAAGAGAGAAAATTAAAATAATTGGATTTGTTTAATTTGGAAAACAGAAGGCTGAGCAGGCACATGATATTATCTTTCAAGGACCTAAAAAAGTGTTACAAGGAGGAGGGAGAAAAATACTTCTCCTTAGCTTCTGATGCTAGGATAAGGAGCAATGGACTTAAATTGCAGTAAGGTTGATTTAAGTTGGACATTAGGAAAAATTTGTAACTGTCAGGGTAGTTAAGTACTGAAATAAATTTCTTAAGGTGGTTGTAGAATCTGCATTATTGGATATATTTAAGAATAGGTTGGATAAATATCTAACAAGGATGATATGCATGGTTCTTGGTCCTGTGATGAGAGCAGGAAACTGGACTCGATGACCTCTTGTGGTTCCTTCCCGTTCTAGAATTCTATGATTCTAAGAAAGATGGTTCAGAGTGGGGAGGTGCAAATATGACGTTGTTAATTAAATGTGGAAAATGTGAAGTTAGGACAGTGGTGGATTTTCTCACTAAGCACTATACAAAGTATAAAAGATTAAAGTGTAAGATGTGAGGATAATTACCTTAAAATCAGAAGCAAAAAGGAAAAAAAATGTCAAAAAATGTTAAACTGTTTCATTAGATGCAGCAGGAGCAATGAAATAGTCTTGTAAGTCATTAATGTTGCTACCAGGCTCAAACTGAGGAAATTGCCATAAGCAAAAAAAAAGCAAAAGCAAGAAAAGTCACATTGTATCATGACCTTAACTGTCTTTGCTGATGGCTTTAGAAGTCTTGGTACCAACCTTTTTCAGTAAGACTGAGCTAGCAGTTCTCATTATTCTACCCAGAAGCATCCTGCCTGGAATAGAATGACAGCCAGAAGCCAGGACAAGGAGAAATAAGAGTCTCTCCTTCTAAACAGCAGATTGGAAAATGAGCTCTACGTGTAACAGCTTTTTATTATAGACAGGTGGGGATGAGAAGGAAAGTATATGCTCTCCCTCCTACTAACCAAGGAAGAATTTTTGTCATGCATTCATATGGAGGACATTCATATAGCTATTTTGATGGGTGTGTGATATCTGTTTAAAATCTCTTTGTCCAGCCACTGTCTGGAGAAATTTTCCTAGTATTTCTCTGAGAATCTAACAGTGTCTTCTTCCACATGCCCTGCCCCAAACATAAGCCATTTCTGTCCCTCCCTGGGACCTGTAGTTGTTCCCTATTTAGGCCCCTATTCTGCAATACCAATTCAGTTTGGTGGTGCTTTGTGTGAACACAGTGTTCAGATGCATATACCTCATTGCTGGACCAGAGTCAATGTATCTTATTGTCTACATTGATATGACCTCATTTTCTGTGCTAGAACACTTTTCAGGACTAATTTTGCTTTCTTTAATGAGAGACGCATGTGAACAGGAGAGCTGCAAAGCCTTAATTTATTTTTTCCTCTCTTTCTCCCCAGCTGTGAAGTGTTAATTTATTTTTTGCTCTCTTTCTCCCCATCCCTCAGCTCCTGTTGGTTCATGATGAGAACTGGTGTGTGCACTCCAGCTCGAGGCAGAGAGAGACTAGAGCTCTTTGCTATGTACTGATGTTAGGATACATTTGGCTTTTTCCAGCCAAACTTTGATTAATGCAGCTCTGCAAATTTCAGGCAAAACTAGCTGAGGCCATAAGGTTACGTTAAAACACTTCAGAGAGGAGCTCCAGCATGATAAATATTTAGACTTACATTTGGACTTACATTACTCAAAACTACCTATAGGGTTTGCATGCCCATTTCTCATTAACTTTAATATGAACAGACAGTCAGATTTGTTAGGCAGCTTAGAAAAATCTTTTTAGATTGTGTGTTTTCAGTGTCTAAAATAAGGGGGTCCTCTTCCCAAATTGATGCTTCTAGGTAACAGCACAATGGAGTTATATATATAGTAACGACTTCAGTTTTCAAGCATCTTACATAAAATTCCATGGTAAGTCACCACAATTACATGGAATATAAGTAAATATCATAAACGTGTGCATAGTATGAAATAGTGCCTTTCAGAAGGTGGGGTAGGATAAAGAGTAGAAGCTCAAATATTTGTAGACCTGTGCCCTCTAAAATATCTTATTTTTCTATTCTAGCATGTTTCTTCCAGACACATTTTCTTCTGAGGTTATTGTTATTGTTTATAAAGTTTATAAAGTTTATATATATATATATATATATATATATATATATATATATATAAACTTTATAAACAATAACAATATATATATATATATAATGAACAATAACCTCAGAAGAAAGTGTGTCTAGAATAGACATGCTAGAATAGAAAAATAAGATATTTTAGAGGGCACAGGTCTACAAATATTTGAGCTTCTACTCTTTATCCTACCCTGCCTTGTGAAAGGCACTATTTCATGCTATGCACATGTTTATGATATTTACTTATATTCCATGTAATTGTGGTGACTTACCATGGAATTTTATGTAAGATGCTTGAAAACTGAAGTGGTTACCATCTGAAGAAAAATAAGACTTTTGAAGTAGGACAACAATACTGAAACTGATCCTTTCTGTATACCCCCACACCCACAGAAGAATTAGGCTATGTCTACTTCAGAGCATAAAGTTGATTTTAAAGCTTAACTTGATTTTACAATGTGGCTGTCTTTACTGCAAACACCATTGGGTCAATTTTAAGGGGCACTAAAGTGAACTTTTTCACTCCACTCCTCTGATGTGGCATAATACCAATATTGAATTTAAAAGGTCAAATTAATGCTAGTGTGGAAACAGCATTACTTGAAATCAATTTTATTGTCTGCCAGAGGTATCCCACAATGCCCCACAGGGGTCCATTCTGGCAGCTTTTACCTCCACTGCTCTCCAGGTGCATGGGAAGTAGGTAACAGGAAGCCTGGGAATTTATATTCATTTTCCTTCTGACCAGCTATTGCCTCTAGCCATCATGAGTTCTCAGGGTTCTGTTTTTGATCAGAGTTCTCAGGATCACAAAATCACCCCAGTATGGAGACATTAGGTGATCCAGGATCTCATTTCTGCGTGGGGTGACAAATCGGTGCTGAGTGGACTGCAAACCAGCAAAAGAAATGCGCACATTTATGGGGAGATTTCGCAGGGTGTTATCATGGAAACTGGAATAAAGCTGGATTTCACAGGGTGTGATGGCTGGGTACACCAGCAGGGGGTACACCAGGGATGTTCAGTAATGCCAGGTCAAAATCAAAAAGCTCAGGCAGAGTTATCAGAAGGTGAAAGAGGCCAATGTCTAGGACATCTCCCAAAACATGCCGCACTTACAAGCATCTCGGCGTGATTCTTGGGAGGGACAAAATCACACTCCCCAAAGATAGCATGGACTCCTCAGGAGACTTTGATCATCTCTCTGGTGAGAGCCGAGAGGGTGAGGAGGAAGCAGAGGCTGATGAAGAGGAGAATGCTGCCAGTCAGCAAATGTCCAAGGAAGCCAAGAGCTTTTCCACACTCTGGAGGCAGTCCCCTGATTGGCACCTGATGCTCTGGAGTCCAGCAATGGTGGAGATCTTCTGCTGATTATATTTTTTAAACTGCTGCAAGTGGGTTGTGCTTGGGTTGGGGTATACGTTTACTTCTGTTGAGCATATTTTTTTTAAATTGCTACTAGTGGGTTGCAGGTTAGGTGGGGTGGATCTATGCCCCTTAGAACAGCTTGTTAATCTTTCTGGGGGTGGAGCGCTTATCGTCTTTAGAGATCTCCATAAAGATCTCCATACCTCTATAAGCCAGGTACTCTTTTATTTTTAACACAAGTTTTTTGGGAAGGTTGATGACCCCCCCTCCCCTAGCCTACCGTGCAAAAGGTGGGCTCAACCCCCTTCCCCTCCACCATGAGATTGCCAGGCTGTGTGGACTCTGCTGTTGGACACCAGCATGTCCAGCATGGGTTTTCCCTTCTTTAAGTGGCTTTTTCCATGCACTTTTTTCTTTTAGGAGAAGCCCCTCAGAAAGTTTTTTCTATGTTCTACATTTGATAGGGCTCTGTTTGTACCACCCCTGCCCTGCACCTTAGCTACCAGGATCTTACCATGTCAGCAATGATATGGTCTGGAGAACTAATAGTTTCTGTTCTGCAGAGGTCGATTCATTGTCACCCTTAAGAAGCCAAAAGTAGCCTTGGAAAACAAGAGATGCAATGATTGTCAGAGACCAATTCATTGTATGTGTCAGTGCGTTGTGTCACATTGTTACATGTAAAATAGTAACAGAGAGGAAGCCGTGCTAGTCTATACACTATCAAAACAAAAAGCAGTCAAGTAGCACTTTAAAGACTAGCAAAATGGTTTATTAGGTGAGCTTTCGTGGGACAGACCCACTTCTTCAGGTTCTGGTCTGGCTATGGTCTTCTCCACACATCAAAAGGCTCACATTCCACCACACATGACACCAGGATTCCCTTCTTTTTCCTACCACTTAAACCTCACCCTCCAAATAAAAAACATGTTTTATGTGAAAACCACAGTGTTGTTCATTGGTTCGCATGGGGTGGAGAGCAGTTAGGAGTGCTTTCATGAAGGTCAAGCACACATAATTGTGGGGATAGTATAACAACAGTTAAAGGTAGCAGATTCATGTAGCTGTCTGCTCAAACATAAAGCTATTTTTCAAAGCCTCCCTGATTTTCGTTGCTTCTGTATGTGGATTGCTGATTGCCCTTGTGTCCAGCTGTGCAAAAGCATTGCCCAGAGCATCTGCCCTCCGCAGCACAGGCTGTCATGAAATATTTCCCCTTTGATTCGCAAATGTTATGGAGAAGACAGCACACTACAACCATAGGGAAGGGGAAGCATTTTGGTTTCACAAAGGTTTAAACGGGTCAAAAGGCACCTGAATCTGGCTTTAAAACAGCCAAAGGCACATTCCACCACTTTTCTGCACTTGCTCAGTCAGCATTTGAAGTGCTCAATGCTGTGTTTCAGGATGCCTGTGTATGGCTTCATGAGCTAAGGGAGCAGACGGAAAGCAGGGCCTCCCATTATTACTGTGGGTATCTCCACATGGCCAATCTTTTATTTTCTGGTCTGGGAAGCAAGTCTCATTCTAGAGCTTTCTGAACAGATCAGAATTGCTAAAGATGCTTTCATCATTCACCTTTCCTGATCATCCCATGTTGATGTTGGTGAAATGACCTTTGTGATCTACCAATGCCTGTTACAACATGAAGAAGTACCCTTTGCAGTTTTATGTACTCTGAGGACAAGCCACAGTTAGGGAACCCCATGGCAGCAAAGCTGTCCACTATGTCCTTCACATTTCCCAGAGCCATTCTCTTTCACAGTAGAAAGGCACTGATTGCCTTGTCTATCCAGATCACTGCAGCCCTCACTGAATTGCCCACCCTGAACTGATTTCAAACTGACCAGTAGATGTTGGGTATTGCAAAATTCCACAGAGTAAGGCTACGTCTACACGTGAAGCCAACATCGAAATAGCTTATTTCGATGTAGCAACATCGAAATAGCCTATTTCGATGAATAACGTCTACACGTCCTCCAGGGCTGGCAACGTCGATGTTCAACTTCGACGTTGCACGGCACCACATCGAAATAGGCACTGCGAGGGTATGTCTACATGCCAAAGTAGCACACATCGAAATAAGGGTGCCAGGCACAGCTGCAGACAGGGTCACAGGGCAGACTCAACAGCAAGCCGCTCCCTTAAAGGGCCCCTCCCAGACACAGTTGCACTAAACAACACAAGATCCACAGAGCCGACAACTGGTTGCAGACCCTGTGCCTGCAGCATGGATCCCCAGCTGCCGCAGCAGCAGCCAGAAGCCCTGGGCTAAGGGCTGCTGCCCATGGTGACCATAGAGCCCCGCAGGGCCTGGAGAGAGAGCATCTCTCAACCCCCCAGCTGATGGCCGCCATGGAGGACCCGGCAATTTCGATGTTGCGGGACGCGGATCGTCTACACGGTCCCTACTTCGACGTTGAACGTCGAAGTAGGGCGCTATTCCGATCCCCTCATGGGGTTAGTGACTTCGACGTCTCGCCGCCTAACGTCGAAGTTAGTGCCCCTACTTTGAAGTAGCGTGCACGTGTAGACACAGCTTAATTGTCACTTACCCATGAACTGTGAAAGCTGATCTCTTTCTGGTATCTCTGTGCTTCAGGGTGAGGGACAGCAATTCACAAAATTCCATGAAAGTGGCATTGCACATGTGGAAGTTCTGCAGCCACTGCTGGTCATCCTAAACGATGTGGTTCCACCAGTGTGTGCTAGTTTCATATCTCCAGAACCAGTGCTCCACTGCTCGCAATGTATCCAGGGCAGCCAGCAGCTCTACATGCCTTGTCTCCTGTCCTTCAATACCATCTGAATCTTCCACATCCACCTTATGCTCCCACTGGATTTTTCCAATAAAATACTCCACAGCATTTCAGGATGTGGCTATAACACGCTGTGCAACAACTCTAAGTTGTTCAGCAGCCATGCTAGCACCATGAAGTGGTATGAGCCAGGGGCAGGTTTTGGAAAATGGCCTGAAACATGGCCCAAAACTCCTTGGGCCAATTGTTTTTCAGTCGAGGGGGTAAAGGGTGCATTGAACTCTGAGATGATGACATCAGACACCCACAAGCACTTGTGGTGCATTTTTTCCCATAACACATTGGCACAAAAACCCGGAATGCAATGGGGCTGCAGGTAGTTTAGCAGAGGTACCCACAATACATCGCTGAGGCAGTCAAACCTAGCTAGGGCAATGGAGATTCAGTATGTTGATTTTCTGGACATTTGTGGACACTCATCTTCAACTTTATAAAATTTAGTTGTTAAAAGTTGACTTCAATAAATATGACTTTATTTCATAGTGTAGAGGGAGCCTTGCAGATATAGAATAAAATTCAGACAAGCCAAGACAAATTTTGACCTACCTAAATATACGATAATTTGCTAGTCTTACTTTGAAGTCATCTTATTCCTTTCTTCCAAGCTTTAATACAAAGACTCCCTCTAGGAGAAAAAACAGTGAAATTGCTAATGGTATCCCCAAAACATTTTGCTAACCTCAGGCTACTTGGGAAATAACACCCATCTATAATGTGTTTTATTTTGAAATAATTACAGATTTACATTTTGGAGTGTTACGAAGTATGATCTGTAGCCAAATGCTTCCATTCTTCTGGGTCTAATTATCTCACAATAATCATGCTAGTGGGTACAGCAGTTGGTTTTAGTCAACACCTCATATAGTTAGGTCAAAATTATACTTTTTCTTGATGTCAGAGATCTGACAAACCTATTTTGTTTGTATAGATCCTGTGTATTAAATGTAACCCATGATAAATGACAAGCAGCCAGTCAGAATGCTCCGTTTCTGTAGCCAAGGAATGCAAGTATTAAAGGAGTGGACTTTATACTGTTCAAAGTAAAATTAACATTTTTAAAAAATCTACAGAACTGTTTGTGTGGTTTCTTTATTCCTCAGAAAAATTCTCTTTAGACACTCTTTGCACTGAATGTCATTTTCAATAGAAGTGAATTTTGAGGTTTATTTTAACATACATATTTTGATGCAAATCAAGTTAGAAGAAATAAGCCTTCACAAGATTTATTTCCTGGAAAAAATTACCATGTTGAGCAATAGCACCAGTTCTTATTGCAAAGTGTGCAGTACACTTTAGATACAGACCACAATACTGAAGTGGCTTCTGTTGCCTGTCTCAGGAAGAATTCTGAGGTAAATTGTTTCTATAATAACACAACAGTTGGCAAATTTTAAACACTTTGAAAAACTGAAATTACCTAGATGGAAGCAAAGATAGAAAGGTGTATTTTCATCTTAGCTCAAACATTTGAGGAGAGTCTGGAATAATAATTTACAGTAATGTTAGGTAACTCAATGCCAACTAATTTGTTGAAGTTGACTTACACCGTGTCCAAATACTTGTCTAGAAATAGGTTTTACATTTATTTTTGAAATTTCTTCTCTAAACTGATCTTTGCTTTGCATTTTGTAGATGTTAATTACACTTTTCTTCTGTTTTCTCACCAGTCTATTGATGAACTGAAGGGGTTTCATCTGAGTCTCTTGATAAAACCCATCCTCCTGGCTCATTCATTCTAGCTAATTGCAGGGGATCAAAGGAACAAACAGTTGGGCTTCTCTGCTGCAGCAAGAGTGTTGGTTTGAGTGGATAGCACATACGTCTGCCTGCCTGCCTGCCTGCCTGCCTATCACTCACAGTCAAAAGAGTTAGTGAAGCCTGGTGATTAACTTGAGATTTCACTAACCCTTATCAACTCAATGGCTGTGTCTACATTACAAGAAGTAACAGACTTTAAAGCTGAGTGTCTACACACACCCCGCTTTGAAGTTACACTTCAAAGTAGTGCACTACTCCATTCCCGGGAATGGAGTATGGACTTCGAAGTTGGACTCCCTTACTTCAAAGTAAGGAAAAACATGTGTAGATTCTCTGCTGGCTACTTCAAATGAGTGCCTAATTTCAAAGTTAACTTTGAAGTTAGTTCCTAGTGTAGATACACCCAATAAAAGTTATCTTGGTTTGTCCTGTACTCATGGATGCTGAACCAGGAGGTAGGAAATAATTAGGATTTGGGCCAAATGACTTGGCTACTGACCGAAACAGTTACTAAATATGTGATCCAGATTGAGGACCCTGTGTGAGATGCTGGAAAGAGGTGAACATGGCAATGGGATGGGGGAAAGCAGTGTTAGGTCATAAGGGGCAACAGAGAAGCTGGGGGGTTGATTATTTTTGTTGTTCTTGTTATGAGGGTGCGAGTAAGGCAAATGTTGTTTATCCAGATAGGCTATGTCTACTCTCGCCCAAAACTTTGAAATGGCCATGAAATACATATTCAGTGCCTCATTAGCATGCTGGCAGCCACAGCACTTCGAAATTGCCATGGCTCGCTGCCACTTGGCTCATCCAGATGAGTCTCCTTTTCGAAAGGACCCCTGCAACTTCAAATTCCCCTTATTCCTATCTTCTGTCCTTTCAAAAATAGCCCCATCTGGATGAGCTGCACGGTGGCAAGCCATGGCAAATTTGAAGTGCCGCGGCTGCTGGCATGCTAATGAGGCACTGAATATGTATTTCAGCACTTCATTAGTAAATTTTGAAATGGCCATTTGCATGGCCATTTTGAAGTTTTGGGCTAGTGTAAACACAGCCATAGTGTCACACATATTACACATGAAGGTAGAAAGTTTTAAGGCATTGAAAGTCCATCGCAGAAGTCCCAAAGTTGCCTGCCCCATTATACGTGGTGTCAATCTTTACAAAAGTTTGGAGCTTGCTCACAAATATCACAAACTCATAAACAAGGTAGCAGCCATTTTTATACTTTTGTGAAGGCATTAAACAATTTTTTGGGCCTTATGAATACTTACATCCCTGGGTTTTACCTGTGTCTTCTCAAACAATGTAGAAAAGAATTCAAAAAATGTATTTTAGCGCATTGAAACTAGAGAAAAAAAGGCAGAGGTAATTTCAAACATCTATATAATAATCTGTTTAGGTTCACATCAGATATATATACAAGACCTTCTCCAATGTTATTTAAGAAAGCTATGAAATAAACTTCCAGAAATCAGTATATAGTGGAAATTTCATTCAGCAATTACTAGAACACAGTAAAGTTATAAACAATAGCATGTAACACAAGTCAAGGGAAATCCATTTTGTAGCGGGTGACTTGTCTGCAATATAAGTTTCCATGTTTCTACAACAGAATGGAATTTTGATGTAGACATCAACTCTAGATTGCTTCCAAAACTGTTTTTCCTTCATAGCAGGCTATCATAAACATTTCAGAGATACGACACAGGTGGGAAACATTTAGACTGTCAGAACTGGGACTGATTGCTTTTGTCATAGGTGGTCTTTTCTTCAACTTTCTATGGACAATTTGTTGCTCTCCCTTAAAAACATTGTAGTGTTGATGTGACATTTTAACTCATTGCTCAAGAGTCTGTCTTCAAATGGGTAATTACTCTGGTGATACTTTATGAAAATGGTTTGACATAGAAGTAATTTTACAGGAATTATTAAACATGTCTGCTCAGTGACCCCAGGAACAACTACAGAGTGACCTCTGTAGCAGTGTTTGAGAGAAGGGACCCAACTATCCACAGGAATAAGCCACTTGTCAAGTGGGAGGACATCAGTGGGTGCAAAGAGAGACAGAACTACTAGACACCTGTGGGGAAGGGGAGGGAAGAAGGGGAAGAGAGGTTAGATACAAAGAACTATCGAGTCGTGGAATGGGGTGGAAAAGAAAGCAAGATGGCTTGGACAGGGCTCACTTTGAATTTGTGCCTGAGTGCCTTGTGTTATACCTCTGCTGAGATGTGTAAGATCCCAAAATATGAGTGCTTTAGAGGGAGACTGGATGGTTTTACCAGCTGAAGAAGAACTATCAGGGCACTTGTTCATAGCGCCCAAGTAGGAAGGGTTTGCACTCCTCCCTTTTGTGTTTCAAGAGAAGGAAAGCAGATTGCAATCACACAAGGCTGGGCTCCTGGTTGCAGCTTCAGGGTGCTGACAAAATACTCCCCTCCCCCAATTACCAAAGAACAATGGAGGGCTTATCTACACTAGCTCCCTACTTCAAAGGGAGCATGGTAAGCAGCGCAGCACTTCATTAGTAAACTCCAAATACCCTACTTACCATGCTCCCTTCGAAGTAGGGGGCTAGTGTAGAGAAGCCTGTAGTGTCTGATAAGATTGCCAATTTCCCTGAATGAAATTTGGTCCTGTTATTGGCAACAGTTATTTTTGCCATTGTCATGTGTGGAAACCATCTTGTATAAGAAGCCATTTCACATCCCTTACTTCTGCATGTACACAAGAGCCTGCACTTTCCCTGACCTGTTTGGGAACGGCACGGGGGGATGAGCTCTATAGAATGCGTTAATGGGCTGTTTGGAGTTAAGGCTCCAGCTCCCTGGTACCTGTTTCTCTTTGCTGATAACGGTTTCTCTTTGAGAAGTGATTTACGATTCTCTAATTGCCTCTGACACTGGGCTTGTTTGTGTAAGGGTATAAAATACTAGAGTTAGCAGCATTAAGCAGCCTTGCTGGACCTGGTTTTACTAGTGTCCAGTTTGGCTCATCTGTTGCCTTATTGAATTCAATAAAGCTGAGAAGTCTTTTGCTTCAACACATGGTTAGGTAAAGGCCATATGCATTCTGAGCCTAACCTAATCATAATACAGGAACTTTAAGAGCTCTGGTGCTTTGCTGGAACATTATTGTATTTCTATGGTCACTAGATGTGCAATGTCTGTTTAATGTAAAGCACTGGAAACCATCATGAGCATCTGTATTAAACCAACTCCATGGGAATTCATGCATTAGAGGAGCCTGATCAGCAATTTCAGCTTTTCTCATGAAATTTACTTCTTCATTTTCAAGCACAGTAGTTTATATTATTCTATTTTACATTCCCCCCTCCACAGAAATAGAGTATCCTATATCATCTCACCCATGCTCAGAATTAAACATATAAAGTTCCAGAACTGACTTTTCTCTCTTTTCCCTGCAGCAATGGTGATGTAGCTGGCTGAGCCAAATCCAACTATATATGTCATAATCATCCTGAACTTTCAGTTCTGCAGATGTTGCTATTCTCCAAAAAATGTGATCCATCATTCAACAGCAACCCTTAATCTATAGCTAGTTAAATATACAGGACAAATATAGTTAATGGCTTGTCAAGAGCTAACTGTGACAGAATAGCCTCTAACTAGCACTGTCGTTTCCCAAGGCAGCAGAGTGATTGTTCCAAAAATATCCAAGAGGCAAAACTTTCTGATGTGAGGCACTGTTTCAGTACTTAGAATCTTAGTTGCAATTTAATTGAAACTCTTGACCATACACCATTATAAAGATTTGGGCAAAGAGATGCACTGCTCCAGGAAGTTCCTAGAGGTAGTTCGTCTAGGAGAGGCACAGTAACTTCCCCACTGTCACCTATGATTAGGAAAGAGGAACATTACTCTTTCCTTTTCCTCTCCTCCACAAACACAGGAATTGCATTCTAGTCTGATGCATGGCTCCATCCTCCTTCTCTTCCTCAGGAACGTATGCTCATAGCAGGCAAAGATTGGGTTTGTCTTCAGCCCTTTAACAAGGACACAAGATGGTGGTCTCCTTGTGCCTTTTTTTAACCCTTGTGAGAAAATAGGCTATTCTGAGAATTAATTTTTTTTCACTGTTTAAGAATGTCAAATCAGGCACAACCTGATTCTAAAAAGAAGTTATTAAGGGTTTAACCTAGTGCTTTTAGACTGAATCTAACAAATAATTTATGAGGAGTGAATGAGATTTTCCCCACATTGACTGTCATGCTGTGTCTTCAGCTTCTTTTTTTCAGGAGAAGGAAGTTCTTGCTGTATGTAAGTGGTTATGATAGGAGTCCTTTGTATGGAACAAATAGAAAGATATCAGAGAAGGTCATTTTACTAGAGGGTTAGAGTACTGGTGGGTGACATTCAGAAAGATCCATTAAGTTAGTTAATTCTACGTATAAACAGTGCAGCCTGGCACAAGACCATGGGAGATAATCCTATCATCATAAGTTTGCATATTTACTAATAATTTCTAGATGACACATTCATGTGGCCACATACAACAATACTACACACAGAGGTATCAGTTTAAGAAGGTCCCAAATTCAAAAGCCATGTTGTATATTTGGTACTCGTGTATGAGGCTTTTTTTTTCCTTAACAGGTTAGATGTATGGTTAGTTACACAACGGAGCAATGTCTACACTTGCATTCCTTTTTCAAAAGAGGAATGCAAATGAGGGAAATTGAAAATGCAAATGAGACTCTGATTTACTTATCATGCTTTATTTGCATAATCTCTTTTCAGAAGAGCTTCTTTAGTAGGAAAAAAGCATTGTAAGGGGGCTTCTTTGGGAAATAAACCCCTCTTCAAAAGACCACTTCTTCCTGAAACAAAATAGGAAGAAGGGTTCTTTCCAAGATGGGGTTTATTTCTGAAGGATCCCCTTCTACACTGCTTTTTTTCTTTTGGACGAAGCTCTTCTGAAAAGATATTATGCAAATGAAGCACAAGATATGTAAATCAATACCTAATTTGTATGTTTGATATCCCTCATTGGCATTCCTCTTTCAAAAGAGGAATACAAGTGTAGACATAGCCTAGGAGGCACAGACAGGTCCTGTTCAGTAAGTACCTGAACTAGCTTCAAGAACTCTAGAAAACTGGTTCCAAATGTGCCAGGGACTTGTCCTGTGACATTTCTGTTTGTGCCTTCATTTTGAAGATTAAAAGCTTCTATGGCATTTTGAAAATGGAAAATGTGAAGGACATTTATGAGCCAGTAGACTTTGGCAGACTAATGTGGCTTTATGTTCTGTCTAGGCCCTGAATCCCACAATGACAAATGTTACCAATGCCTGGTAGATGAAAATGACCTGAAGATAGTGCATGAGGGTGGCAGGAAGAAGTTAGAAAGAAAGTAGGAGTACTAATAAAAAGGATATATTGATAATCTAAACCCCAAGTCTTCAGTTCCATAAATTCTCCTACTTCTAAGGCAAATCCAACATTTCATAGAGAAACAGGCCCCAGCTTGTCCTTCACTCTTCTCCAGCCCCAGCCATCTGATTACCTCTCTTCTTGCCCCTCTCTGGAACTCCCCCCCACCCATTCCTTTTTCACTGCAGTCTTCTTGGGTGTTGGCAGCAAGGGCTCACAGAGGCTTTATACCCCTCCTACTCCCAAGCTGCATCTGAATGGAGTGATACATTTGAGTCTGTTGAATTTTCCTTCCTTCTCTGCCAATACAACTCACTGTCACAACGTAAAAGGGGCACTTTAATAGAAAAGTAATTTCAACAAGTAAAGGAGAAAATGTTGCACAACAGAATAATATTGTGGGTAGATTAACACTTGTTTTTAAGTATAAGGTTACATGAATAGATGACCTGATTAACTAGCAGACAGGCCTGTGAAAATATCAAGACACAAATTAATTGTACAGAGACACAGAAGAATTTGACTGATTGAGACAAAAGAATATTTTGAAGACTTATATCCTCAAAAACCAGTAATGTATTGTATTAATGATGATTAATAGTTTATTCATCCCTTACGTCATTGATTATTTCCCCACATTGCCAGTTCAAGATGGATACAAAAGAATCTCCAACTGGAAAGCCAACAGTACTGAGCAGCACCTTTTTATTATAGGCTGCAAAGTTAGTTATCGCAGCCATACTAAGGCTACACCTACACTAGGCAAAGTAAATTGACCACAGATATGGCAAATGCATAGCTAAAATCAGTGTATCTGTGCTTGGCTAACTTGACTGTCAATACTGGGGAAGGTTGATGGGAGAGGTTCTTCTCATGAGAAGTACAAGGGTCGACTACGACCCATGAGAGGTTGATTACATGTGCCCATGCTAGGCACATAAAATTGAACATTGGAAGATCAGTTCCGACTGCACCCCCTTCCCTCCCAGATCCTCCACCCTACTTATGCAACCTCCCTCTCTCCCAGATCCCCACCCTTCTTCTGTACCCTCCCTCCTGCCCAGATCCCATACCCCCTGTTCAGTCTCCCACCCTCCCTCCCAGGCTTCAGAACCCATCCCCATCCTGCTCCAGCAGCCCACTCCTGTAAACAAAAACCCACAAAATCAACTCACCCTGGGCCCCCCGAAGAATTAATCTGGCCTGTGGGATGCCCTAAACTTCAGTCTTTCCTCCCATACTTCATGGGCCGGAGACTGAGGCAATGGAGGTGTTTCAGTTTAGGGCCACATCAATGAGGGTAGGTTTTATTTTATTTTATTTTATTTTATTTTTTGCTCTTTATTTTTGTGTTCCCCATTTTTGTGGCACCCAATCTCCCCCTCCCCCCCTCAAAAAAAAAAGAAAAGATTTCCCATCCCTGCCATAAATAAAGACAACCTTTGTTTTGGACATAAATTAATATTTTAATTTATTTAAAGTGAAGATTTAAAATATATACCCCTTTATGTTATAATATATAAACATAAGATCTAAATATATGTCTTCTTATGTTATAGCTGCATAGTTATGGTTTTTATGATCCAGAAGCCTAATATGAGTAATTTATTATTTAGCAATGAGTGGATGTTTTTGCTATCATGGGTGGTTGGCAGGTGGTCTCCAGAAAGGCTTGTATTGAACAGGGTGGGTCCTGTACCAAAATGTTTGAGAACCACTGCTCTAGGTCCAATGTTTCAAGATGGGTGAGGCAAAGAGCCTTCCCTTATGTTCTGTCTGCAGAAGATGCAAGGACACCCCCAGTGGTAGGTCAGTTGTTATTCAAATATCCATATTAAACACTGAATTATAGTATGGCTCTCCTTGTCACAGCAGAAAGAGTAATCCTCTGTTAATTTGAGAAATTGCCATCAGCATGATTTCACTTTGTTTCTGTGAGATGGGAAAATATATTTAAAAGAATATCTTTCCTATATGCAGAGCGAATGAAACAGGTTTAGAGATCCAGTCTGACAAAAGAACTCCCAGAGGTCTAAAGAGTAGTGAAGTGTAAAAAATGCTAATATGTACCCTGAATAAACAATATCATCATAATACATTGTGCTGAAATCCACAGGTACCTGAGGGGATATCTGTCTAAAAGCTCCATAAATACTTATCCAAAAAAAGAGCGCTTACATATGCATTCCCCAGTTAATAACAGGTTGGCCTATAGCAACTTTTCATATTATATTTCCAAGAACTCTGGGTTGAGCCACCACTCTGGATACGTTTCAAATACATTCATGAGAGGGGCTGGGTATTTATTTAAACTTGTAGAAAACCTGAATGCAGATTCAAATGGCAGAACACATCTAAATAACAAAGATAAAAATCGTTCCAGACTTGGGTAAGGTTTAAAAATCCCACAACTAAATAGACTACAGAGAAACCACCTGAAGAGGAATGCTGTCCAGCCAGCAGATACAAAAGCACTTTTCTTGTGAAGACCTCTGGTTCTTAAATTATAATTCTCTTGATAAATTTGGCTTTACTTGACGTAATATTACCATGTAAATATCTATTTTCCCTGTATCATGATATTCCATCGCTATATAACAAGTTTATTGATTAGCTGGCACTGAATTTTCGATGTAGAGCTCTGCCAATGATATAATAAGGATATTTTAAAGCATATAGGTCTGCAATAGTCATTTAGGTTGTGGGTGTCAGTATTATCCCTCAGAAAGGTTGCTGGAGATTCTTAACACAGAAGTGTAGCTTGGAATAGGAATATGGTATGTGTATAGGGTTATTAAAATGAGTCTCTCAACCGTTCTGAACAGAATTTATACAGGATGGTATGCTTAATGAACACACAGAGTGGCACTCATTCACTTTGTTTAATAGGATTTATCTTCCTGACATTCAAAACAGCGTCGTGTCATGCAATTTGCACCACCTTAAGAACATAAAAAAAGTCTTTAAACATTTGAGCATAGGTGGATACTGACAAGTGATGCATCTGATGAAGCGGGTCTTTGCCCATGAAAGGTTAAGCTTCAAAATATCTGTTAGTCTATAAGGTGCCACAAGACTTCTTGTTGTTCTTGAAGCTACAGACTAACATGGCTACCTCTCCGATACTGACAAGTGTGTCACTTATTGGCTAGGTCTATGCTTGCATTCCTCTTTTGAAAGAGGAATGCAAATGAGGGAAATAAAAATGCAAATGATGCACTGATTTACATATCCTGTGCTTCATTTGCATAATCTCTCTTCAGAAGAGATGCTTTCAAACGAAAAGAAACAGTGTAGATGGGGCTCTTTTGAAAATAAACCCGGCCTTTGAAAGAACCCTTTTTCCTAAAAAAGAAAGTGAGAGAGGGACAGAGGTAGAGCTTGGCTGAGAAGACTGGTTAATCAACACTTACAAGCTGACACCTTATATGTCCCTGTACTCAGTGGGCTGGTTGCACAAGAGTGCCAAGCTGTGGCCCTTATGTGCCCTTGGACTCAGTGACTGGGTTAAACAGCACTCTCAGCTTCCACCCTCATATGCCACCCCGGTTCAGCATCCCATTCCTAATCCCCACTTTCACAGCACAGTCGTTCTCCTAGTAACTCACTTGATGGGCAAACCCCACAGGATTTTTGGGAACGTACGGAATCTTTAGCATAGGTACAAGAAGCGTTGTTGCAGAGTGAATGGGAAAGCCTAAACAAGACCCATGAGGAAGAATGAGCATGAGAAAAAGAAAAAGAGAGAGAAGCAACCAGTTTAAACATGGAGGTTATTTATTTCTGGGTAGTGAATGTATATTTAAGAGCGACAATAGTAAATCTAAATTGAAACTGATTACAATTGTTAGGGCTAGCAAGCCATATAACTGATTACGTAAGTCAGGGTTAGGAGGCTATGTCTAGAGAGAGATACCTCACCGCTCTGTGGAGATTGCACTTATTTGGGTTCCCAGATGGTGATAGTAGGTGGGGGTCCACAGGGCAGGGATAAGCTCATCCTCCAGCACCCTCAGTCAAGAAATGGTGATGTTTCAATAGAACTGATGTAGAGTTTACCTCAAGGCATCAGAACAATTTCTTGAGCAAGGGCAGGTGTTTTTTTGTGGGGACAGAATAATAGTTCAAGAAGAACTCTGGATATGATTATGCATAAACAGAAGTGAGACAATAGATAGAGATCATGCCTGGCTATGGGTGTTGTTCCATGAAAGAGCTCACAATGCAACTAGGCAGTTTCAGAATTTTGGATATCAAAAGAATCAATTATTAGAATTGGTCTGATAATGACTATTTTGGATGCAAGCAGGCCTAGGTTCATTAGCATCTGGATCAGAGATTTCCCATGATGCAGTGCTTTCCTGCTTTTGGTATCCCACAGTTTAGTGTGGTTCCTGCTTTAAAAAAGTTATTCTCCATTCTTTATGCTCATGGAGATGTTTCTCTGCTCTATCTTCAATGCAGGTGAGCCTAGGGGTGTTTACTTAATCGACTCATTAGTGGGATCTAGGTGTGTCTACCCTGCCAGTTGCAGTGTTCTGTTTTTTGGTGCCAATAGAAGCCCCAGGTGGGATTGAGGTTGCGGGGGCGAGGGGGGGGGCATTGTCTTTCAACAGTATCACTCCCTGTCTTCCCAAGAGCACAGGGCTCACCAGTGATCATGCTCCCCCAAAACATAGAGCTGGTAGATAACACTAAACAAAAGCCAAAGTAGTTTCTAAGTGTGATTCACAAGCCTTCTGAGCCTAGGTGTATCCTAGAATCACAGGACTGGAAGGGACCTCAGGAGGTCATCGAGTCCAGCCCTGTGCCCAAAGCAGGATCAACCCTAACTAAATCATCCCAGCCAATCTGGGATTTAAAAACCTCTAGGGGTGGAGATTCCACCACCTCTCTAGGCAACACATTCCAGTGCTTCACCACCCTCCTGCTGAAGTAGTTTTTCCTAATATCCAGCCTCCTCCTCCTCCTTAACTAGAGACCCTTGCTCCTTGCTCTGCCATCCTTCACTATTGAGAACAGATTCTCTCCATCTTCTTTAGAATCCACCTTCAGGAAGTTGAAGGCTGCTATAAAATCACCCCTCACTCTTCTCTTTATCAGACTAAATTGGCCCAAGTCCCTCAGCCTGTCTTCATAGTCATGTGCTCCAGCCCACTAATCAGTTTTGGTGCTCTCTGCTGGACCTTCTTCAGTGCATCCACATCCTTTCCATACTTCAGAGCCCAGACCTGGATACAACACTCTAGATTGTGGCCTCACCAGTGCCAAATAGAGGGGAATAATAACTTCTCTAGCTCTGCTGGAAATACTCACCCTAATACACCCCATTGTGCCATTAGCCTTCTTGGCTGTAAGAACACACTGTTGACTCCTGTCCAGCCTCTCATCCACTGTAATCCCCAGATCCTTTTCTGCTGCATTGCTCCTTACCCAGTCGGTCCCCCACCTGTAAAAATGCTTGACATTCTTCCATCCTATGTGCAGGACTCTGCACTTGTCTTTGCTAACCTCATCAGATTTCTTTTGGCTCAATCCTGCAAGTTATCTAGGTCACTCTGGCCCCTATCCCTACTCTCCAACTTATTTACTATCTCACTAGCTTCAGTGTCATCTGCAAATATGCTGAGGGTGCAATACAGCCCCTCATCCAGGTCATTAATAAAGATGTTGAACAACACTGGTCCTAGAACTGATCCTTGGGGCTCTCCACTTAAAACTGACCATCAGCCAGACATAGAACCATTGATCAGTACATGTTGGACACATGTAAACTTTTTGCTTAATGATCTAGCACGGCAGTCCTTCCATCTATTTCTCTTTGCAAGGGATTAACCTCTTTCCTGTCATATATGGGGCATGGTAACTCCAACACAGACACTGCAGCAGAGTGACCACATTCTGAACATTGTCACAAATTTCTTGCCTGCCTGGTAAGCTTAAAATATTTTGATTTTAACACCCCTCCCCCAATGGCTAGTCAGGTAGCTAAGTGGTTTCCAAAACTTTTCTACACCCTCTTACAACTGAAAAGAAGTTTTTAGTAACCCTTCCATCCAGCAATAAAGAAAGGGAGGTCTAAACCTTTGATTGAACCACTCATCTCTTTATACCATGTATCATATATTTGCAAAGACACAAATCAGTGAATGTAAGAACTCACATTTTAGAAAAGATTTATCAGGCATAAAGTGTTTCTCTTTCCTTGTATGTTTATGGCTACGTCTACACGTGCAGCCAACATCGAAATAGCTTATTTTGATGTTGCGACATCGAAATAGTCTATTTCGATGAATAAAGTCTACACGTCCTCCAGGGCCAGCAACCTCGATGTTCAACTTCAACATTGCTCAGCCCAACATCGAAATAGGCGCAGCGAGGGAACGTCTACACGTCAAAGTAGCACACATCGAAATAGGGATGCCAGGCACAGCTGCAGACAGGGTCACAGGGCGGACTCAACAGCCAGCCGCTCCCTTAAAGGGCCCCTCCCAGACACAGTTGCACTAAACAACACAAGATACACAGAGCTGACAACTGGTTGCAGACCCTGTGCCTGCAGCATGGATCCCCAGCTGCCGCAGAAGCAGCCAGAAGCCCTGGGCTAAGGGCTGCTGCCCACGGTGACCATAGAGCCCCGCAGGGGCTGGAGAGAGAGCATCTCTCAACCCCCCAGCTGATGGCCGCCATGGAGGACCCAGCAATTTCGACGTTGCGGGACGCGGATCGTCTACACGGTCCCTACTTCGACGTTGAACGTCGAAGTAGGGCGCTATTCCTATCTCCTCATGAGGTTAGCGACTTCGACGTCTCGCCGCCTAACGTTGAAGTTAACTTCGAAAAAGCGCCTGACGCGTGTAGACGCGACGGGCGCTATTTCGAAGTTGGTGCCGGTACTTCGAAGTAGCGTGCACGTGTAGACGCAGCTTATGAGATTCTTTTGGGTCTTGTAGGGGTGCTCTGTTCTGTAAAGACTTTGGTCTATATCCACAAATGGACTTATGTGTTGTAATGACAGCTCATGTAAATTGCCATAGCTCCATTAATTTCAGCTCTTCTTTGTTAATTTATAGCTATCATATAGGAGGCTTCTCTGGGAACAGCTGAGAGAGCCAGACCTGGGCAAATAGAGAAAATAAGGCTACTTATAGCCCAAGAGTGGGGTTCCTCCATTATAAAGCAAACCAAGCCAGTCAATAGTGACAGAGAGATAGCTGTGTTAGTCTGTGTTCTATCAAAACAAAACAACAGGCATCTAGCACTTTAAGACTAACAAAATAATTTATTAAGTGGTGAGCTTTCATGAGGGTAGGGTGCGAGAAGATTTTGTAACGGTCTCATGAGAGCAGTCTGACCCCTCTGTGAACCCTCAGAGGAATCCTGTGACAACACCTGCAAAACAAAGCACTCTTACCAACACTTCAAGGCTACGCTGGCAGTAGGCCACAGGAGATAGTGATAAGGAATGCATTGGCAATTTTAGGCAATCTTATGTTAATGAGTACAGCTTTATCAGCTAGTGTTAGGAGGCCTGTTACAGAGCCTCTCCCCGAGCAAAGCTCTGGCGCGTCGGGTCTTCCCCCACGGGTGACTGCGGTGTCTCCAGGGCTCCCGTCACAGGTGTTACACGCTCTTAATAAACCAAATATAGCACTCGCCTTCTGGGTGCAGCCTCATTTCTGGGGAACCCGAGCCTGGCTACAATGAGACAGAACCACGATCATAGCCACACCTGAACAAGCTCAATATATAAAGTGCAGAGGTCCAAAAATTGTTATCAAGGTTGACAAATCAGAGAAATTGTTGTCAAGGTTGGCAAATCTGAAGAGCAGAGAGGTGGCAGGAGGTGGGTGTGGGGTGGGGAAGTTAAGACTTAGATGAAAAAGTACATAAAAGAGTCCTTATAATGGGCCAGGTAATTGCTGTCCCTGTTCAAACCATGTGTTAATGTGTCAAATTTGAATAAAAATGACAGTTCTGAGCGCTTCCTCTGTAAACGATTGTTAAAGTTCCTTTTTAGTAAAACACAGACTTTCAGGTCATTAACAGAATGGCCCATTCCATTAAAGTGCTGGCTGACAGGTTTGTGAGTTTGGAGTTTTTTGATGTCTATTTTGTGTCCATTCATTCTTTGTCAAAGTGTGTTTGCAATCCATCCTATATACATGGTGTGTAGGCATTGTTGGTACATGATGACATATATGATGTTAGCTGAGGAACAGGAAAATATGTCCATGATTCTGTGAATAACATGGTTAGGTGCACTGATGGTATCTCCAGAATAGATATGTGGACAAAGGTGGCAATGTGGCTTGTTGTAAGGAAAAGTTCCAGGATTGGTATTATTGTGGTACAGCCTGTGGTTCCTAGTGAGAATCATCATAAGGTTGGGAGGTTGTCTGTAGGAGACAACAGGACTATCACTTAAGGTCTTCTGGAGTGTGATATCCTGATTTAGGATAGGTTGCAGGTCTTTAATGATGTGTTGTAGTGGTTTGAGTTGGGGGCTGTAGGTAATGACCAGTGGTGTTCTGTTATTGGCTTTTGGAGCCTATCTTGGAGTAGTTGGTTTCTGAGTATTCATCTGGCCCTGTCAATTCATTTTTTATGCTTCTCCCGGTGGGTAATTTAGGTTTATGAATGTTTCGTAGAGATCTTGCAAATCAGTCAAAAAGAGCAACTCTGCTGCCTCTCTGTCCAGCCAGAAATTACACAAGCAAATCACTCAGGCATTCACGCTTCCCCTGAGACACAACCAGTATCCTTCCTTATGCAGATGAGAGATCACAAAAAACAACCTCACCAAATCCACACAGATTCTTCCAGGGCCCAAATGGTACAGCCACATTCCCAGTTAAATATATACTTAGAGCTTACCCAAAACAGCACACTCTGTCAATCTTTTAAAATCTAAAATGTAAAAGTTTATTGATAAATAGAAAGAAAGAATAGGGTGAGAGAGAAATTGTTAAAGAAATTATTTACATACATTAATCACAAAGCTCTTGTTGCAGGCTACACCAGATGGAATAGACTGATCTCTTAAGTCTTTGGAGTACATCCTTTGCCAGGATAAGTGAGCATTCCTTCCAAGCTCAGTTCATAGCAGATATGTTCCTAAAGTTATGAGCTGGGTTGAAGACTGGAGACTGCAGACAATAGACTGTAGATGGAAGATTGAATATTGAAGACTGAAGACTGGAGATTCATGACTTAAAGGAGGGACATCAGGGTCCCCTTTATACATTGTCCATGTGGAGGGAAATCCATTGATACTCTGTCTGCGACCACATTCTAAATGGAGAATCACAGGACAGGTCACCTGTACATGTCCTTTTTTGGGCATTTTGCCATCTGCACCCTCCCAGACAACACACCCACAATTAAATTCCTGAGATGTGGATTGGAGTTATGTGCTGCTTTATTTGGGTAGGAATAATTTTGCAGTAGGTTGACACACTTCCTATTATGGTCTCCCAGAAATTAACATTTCTAATACATGCACAGAGCCAATCTTATATCTTCACATGTAAAAACAACACAAACATGTAAATCAGCTTAAACAGATTCAGTGAATCACCTGCTTTCATTAGACACCTCACGTTTGTGTAGACCTAGGACAGTGGTTATAATAATAGTTCTCATGTTCATTTTAAAATCCAGTAACATCACAATGGCACTTGAAAACTTGTCCAGCATCTGTCTTCCAAGGAAAAACCTGAGACCATTAATGCATTATTTACACACACATCTTTGCCCCAAATAAAGCAACACTATAATCAATCACTCAGAATGAGCATTAAGCCCTTCTCTCATCTGCTGAAAACAAGAACTTGTAGACAACAGACAAATAACTCTTCCCATCATCTGTAAAGCTATTGACTCTAAGCTAAAGGCTCTGGGTCAAGAGCAATAACAAACAGAATCCTTCAACTGTTAAGGAAACAATGAACACACAGAGAAACAATGATTAGTGAGGTTGGAAGTCAGAGCACTTGAGATATAATAAATGAGAGCTAAAGACCCACAAAAATTTAAAAGAAAAACATCCACTAGTGGCTATGTCTACACTAGCCAAAAACTTCAAAATGGCCATATTCAGCACCTCATTAGCATGTGGGCGGCCGCGGCACTTCGAAATTGATGCTAGTCCAGATGGAGCTCCTTTTCGAAAGGACCCTGCCTACTTTGAAGTCCCCTTATTCCTATGAGCAGGTTTGTCAGAAGTTCATATTTGTTGGACAGCTCATGCTCCATGCTGAATCTCAGTCTTGGCTTGGTTGCTTTTGTGGTGTACCTCTTGAGCTTGAACTTGAGTTTTATCATGACCAAATGATGGCCTGAACCTACCTCTGCTCCTTTTCTAGTGTGGACATCTTTCATCAGTCTTCTGAAAGAACTCCTGATACAGATGTGATCAATCTGGTTTTCTGACCAGTGGTCCAGTGAAACACAAGTGACCTTATAGATGTTTTCTGTGTAGAGAAACACCAGCACCTATCACTAATCGGTTGAAGGAACAAAAGTCACTGAAGTGCTCTCCATTTTCATTCATGTTGCCTAGGCCTTTTTTTCCCATGGTTAGTTCAATGCAAAAATTGGAAGCATAAATACTGGTAGCGAAATTGCCATCAAAATCAAGATATCCCTCTTCGTTTTCTGATTCACTGCACTTTGTAGTTTCTTATAGAAGTCTAATTTACATTCCTCAACTGCTTCATTGTTTGATACATAACATTGCACAAGCACTATCTTACACTCTTTGGTGTAGAATTTGGCTGTGAGGATGCATTGTGATACTGCTGTCAATTCCGTAAAAGCACCCAATGCCTCTCCTGGTAACATCAAACCCAATCTGTCTCTGTGTGGTGTGTTGTCTTCTTCAAGTCCTGAATACATGAGAGTTTCACCTGTTGCCAAGTGTAGCTGCCCAGATTGTGTCCATCTTGTCTCACACAAACCCCAAATTGCAAGTTTGTAGTGTTTCATCTCTGCTCCAATCTGTGCTCTCTTCCCCACTTGATGCATTGTCCGAATTTTCCACGTACCAAACTGGGTGGTTGTCCTTGGGTGAGAGAAGTGTCATCTGTGGGCAGCTTCTTTTCAGCTTTCCCTTCCACACATCATACTTGGGGTTCACAACATTATCTGTAAAACCCAAAAGTTACAGAAATATCTTCAGAGAAACCTACAACTACTCACATCTTGGGAGGAGTTGATAATCCACCTGTTTTGAGTATGAAGCATGGTAGAACACAGGTAACCATGCAGAAGAAATGAAAGCAGAAAACAACATGAGTTAACACTCTAAATTGATTTCCAAACCTTCATTTTCATTCTTTCCAAGAGTAGTCTGGCACTTACATGTGATGGATCATGATCAAGTGCCTGGATATTATTTTTTAGCCAAATACTTGAGATTTCTCTTCAGATACTATTGCTATAATACAACTTCTTTCTCATAAACTATTTCAAATGGTTTAAAGAGTTAAATTCTGTTTCTGAATTAAATAGTAGAGGGAAAGGAATATTTAGCAAGACAGGCAGCTAAGAAAAAGTATATTTTGGGTGAAGTTCAAGAAAAAATGGAATGACAGATAGAGAAATACAGAACAAGTTATGAAAGAGAAGGTACAAAATAAAATGTGTAATAATGGTAGTAATCTGGAGTGAAAGCGAGAATGTACAAAATGCAAAAATAGGAGGAAACAAACGAGAAAAAAGGTCTGTGGAACAAGTCTATGAAAAATCTATATAAAGAAGAGCAGTGATGGCCAGTTGCAAATACAGAAGTATTATCTGTAGAGATAGAATCATATTTGGAGAAAAGAACTTGAGAAATATAGATACTTAATAGACTGTCATATTTTTGGAGTTATAGTATATAGGTATTCTCAGCACAGAGAGTACAAACTATATCAGGGCAGCAGACCCCGGGTGGAACCTATTGGAGGCTGAGGGAGTGGGCAGGAGGAGCACAAGCCTGCCCACAGCTACAAGATGCCCCTTCAGAAGGAGATCCACTAAAATAACACTGTCCAGAAATGGATGAGAGGAACAAATAAAAGGAAAACAGGTATGGGAGTGGAGGTCATAGAACTAAAAGGAGGGAGCTGGGAGGGGATACAGAGCAGAGAGCCCCAGACAGCCCCCACTGCTCCTTGAATGTGTTGAGGGAGCCAGTGGACACTGCCATGAGGAACTCTGCTCAGATATATGAACAGATCGAGGAATGGAAGTAGATCCCGCAGTTGCAGTCCCCACCTTTCAGCCAGCCTCCTCTCCATGGTCTTGTAGATGGCCACCTTGGCCATGGCCAGGAGGAGGCTAATAAGGAGGTCCCGTGACTTTGTGGGGCGATGGATGGGGTGTGATAGGATCAGAAGGTATAGGGAAAAGTGCAGCCAGAACCTCAGTAGGAGGTTCTGGAGGAGCCGGAAGAGGGGCTGTAACTTGGCACACTGAAGATGGATGTGTGCCTGGGTCTTCCTCGTACCACAGAATGAGCAGGTGTCAGGGGTGGGGGGGTGAACCACGCCAAGTACATGCCCGTGCTCACCACCCTGTGGAGCATCCTCCAGCTGATGTCCCCAGCAGGTCATGGGAATAGGGTAGAATACAAGCTGGCCCACTGGGGTTCCCCAACCTGTGCTGACAGCAGAAGGTCCCACCACTTAGTGTCCAGCAAGACACAAAATGGGGTGGGGAAAATGGAGCGTGTGGAACACGAGGGTGTAAGATGATGCCTTGGTGCAGTTCAGAAGGGGACTGGCTGCAAAGCATGCAGCTGGCTCAAGTGATGAGGGGAAAGAGGTCAGGAGGGCACATGGGGCTAAGGGCCTTCCAAGAGATCTGGAGGGCCAGGGTGAGGGGGGGCAGGGTGCACCCTCTCGCAGGACCTGGTGAGGTAGACTTGAGCAGTGGGTGACAAGGCGGCCCTTACCTCTTGGAGCACATGTTGAGGACTGTGGAAGGTGGAAAGTTGGGACCAAGTGGTGGGGCATAGATGGAAAGGCCCCAGCAGCAGCTAGAGCATGGGTGTCTAACCTTTTGGCTTGCCTGGGCCGCATTGAATGAAGAGGAATTGTCTTGGGCTGCATATAAAATATACAATATAGTTAATGTATATAAATCACATAATAATGTTAAAAGTTTATGATCTTGTGGGGCTGCATTACTAGCTGTCCAGGGCTGCATGTGGCCCCCGGGCCGTGGGTTGGACACGCCTGGGCTAGAGTGTGGAAGGGGGAGGAGACCACACTCCAGCACCCCACTGCAAATGAACAGCCACTCTCTGGGAGCTTGATGGGAAGGGTTCCACACAAACTCACCCCCTATCCCCAACACACCATTTCACAACAAGCTGTGGAGGGAAGCCCAGCCAGTGCCTGAAAGCAGCCCCCTGACTCCTCTGCAGCAATGGGAAGAAGAAGCAGCCACATAGATGGGATTCCAGACCTGAAGCAAGAGGCCAGAAAACCCCAAAGAAGATGGAAGGGGGAAGCTACGCCATCTCCTGCCCAGGGGCAGGGCAGCAGAAGTCCTCACCACCACTCAGCAGCTCCAAGAGCTACCTGGGGCTGGGGGAGAAAGCAGCCTGCAAAATGGCAGAAAGGAGAAGAAAAACTGGCCCTGGGGAGGCCAAAAGCAGCCAGGAGCTGCCTAATACCCTAGCAGCCCACCTCCTGGGCCAGAGGAACCTAGCCAAAGCAGGTCCTGTGGCAGACCACAGCCTGTAGTGTGCAAGGACCCGAAAGCCCAGAGTGAAAGGCAACTCAGAACCCAGCCTAGGCCAGGGAAAAGGCAGAAGGAGTTAATTCAGCTCCCAGGTGGAGGCAATAGGGCACAGTACAGGTAATCAGTTAGCAAGGTCCAGCTGAGCTAACTGCCAGGAGACTTTAAAGCAGGGAGACAAACAGAGCAAGGGGGAGAGAGGGGACAGGAGACAGAGGATTGTGAGGGAAGTGAACATAGCAAGAACAGATTAGGAAGAAGAGAGTGCAGACAGCAGGGCTGGGGAGGGAGGAGCTGATGGCTCCCTTCCCCAAGCCAGGCCAACAGATGTGTTAGGGGAAGAGTCAGGGGCCTGAGCCAAGGCAGAGGGGTCACCTTGCCTCAAAACCCTGAATAATCATGCAATAGGAAGGTTAGAATTATTCACCTATTTGGAAGTGAGTGTTTGTCCTGACTAATGCTGAGTGGATAATGAAACCAGGGGGCAGGGAAATCAGATTTTGCATGAAACACACCAAGTCAAAATGTGTCAGTATTCAAAAGAAGTTAGAAAGGGAATTGGTATGGATGGGAAGTAGAGAAAGTCAGCAGCAAATATAGCAAAGCATTCTTCAGGTCGACAGGGTCAAGAGGATGTCTTCTCCACACAGTTACTATCATAGAATCATAGGGCAGGAAGAGACCTCAGGAGGACATGGAGTCCAGCTCCTGCTTCAAGAAGGATCAACCTCAACTAAGTCATCCCAGCCAGGACTTTGTAAAGCTGGGACTTAAAAACCTATCAAGCACCCATATTGCATCATACATGACACAGACTTCCCTTAAATCATCACTTATCTGTAGTCCACATCATGCCTAATTTATGAGAAGAGTCACTTCTTACCCTATTGCAAAAGCTTACAAAGTCACTTTCCAAGAAGCATACTTCCACCTGTTGTTGTAACAGGGAATACGTTCAATTTACACCCTCCAACACTATTTCTTTTTTGCATGTTTGACTTTCCTAGTGGACATTTATCTTCAAAACAGCTCTCCTAGGCTCCGTTCTCCCACATACTCCACTTTCAAATACAGCAGGCACACAAGAGAATGCAGAAAATATTGGAACAACAGAATGCTAATTGATTGATTACTTGATTCAATAAACAATTCCTCTGGACTTGCCATAATTCAGGGATATAAGAATCATAGTGGCATCTATGCGAATGTTGAGTTGTTTGTGGTCAGGTATGCTCCGCAAATTGTTAAGGAATTGTTTGATATAGCAGTGTTACACTAAAGGACTCCTCTCCGCACAGAGTAATAGACAAAGATAAAGAGACTCTGTCAACAGAGTTTTGTTTTGTGATGGTGACTTTTTTTTTTTAAATTATTCAACCAACTTTTTTTTTCTTCTGACTTTTCTCCCTCCCCCCCACTATATAAAACACTGGATCTATTTTTATACCCCACAAAAGCTCATGACCTAGTAATTTTATAGTCTCTAATATGCTTGCTATTTGTGAAGGTTCAGACTAACATGATTACCCCTCTGAGACAGCCTTATAGTTACTAGCTGCATTTGAAAGAATAGTATGTGCTTGTGGAGGACAATGTTTGCAAATGAGGTAGCCAGCAGCAGGATAACCCAGTGGCAGGGGAGAAAGGATAATGCAGGTTGGACCTCCCTCACCCGCCCCACATGAGGCAGTTTGGTGGATAAAGGCAGTCAATTCCAGCCCCCCCGCTACTGAGCTCCCCAGAAGTTTGGATCCACTCCTGACCCTCTGGCTATGTTCCTAGCCACTGGACCAGCTCTACTCTCATCTCACCAGATGGGCTCCCAGCCACAGTCTGCCTAGTCTGTAGATCTGCTCCAGTTTTGGCCCCAGTCAGTTCCTGCTCCCAGCTGCCAAGGACCCTTACAGGTAGTCAGAGACCAATCAGGAACAGCAAAACTGGTCCGTGTTCTTTTTGTATAGATACGTCTTCTGTGCTAGCGCTTGAGGAGGAATTTGATAGCTCTGGAAAAGTAGTTAGTTCTGTGCTCCTCGCCAGCACACTAGAATAATATATGGAGATATACATATCTTGTAGAACTGGAAGGGACCTTGAGAGGTGAGCAAGTCCATTCCCCTGCACACAGCAGGACCAAACCCCGCTCCCCCAACAGACCTTTTTTTGCCCCAAACCTCTAAATGGCCCCCTCAATGATTGAGCTCATCACCCTGGGTTTATAAGCTAATGCTCAAACCACTGAGCAATCCCTCCCCTGACTAAATAAGTAAATCAAAAAACAAACAAACTAGTACAAGGCAGACAATATGCATGAAGTTGAAGTCTTTAATGTTCAGTAGGACTGACCTCTTCTTTTAAAAGATACATTAAATGCAAGCTAATTTTGATGATAGCCTTATGTAATCCCCAGAGGCAGAACCCGCATACTAGGGAGAATGAAGTCTCTGCTCTACAGCCTTGGCTAAGTGCCCACTGGCCTTTAGCTCATGTGGTGTCAGGGTCAGTCCCTTGTGCCAGCAATCCAGGCCTGGCAGTGTTACGCTTATGCAGCAGATTATCTTCTTCACGCTTGAATTGTCAGATAGTAAGGTACAGTAAACTCTTGACTTAACGGAACCTGATATAACAGACTTCAGAAATAATGGACGCTGTTGGCCAGCAAACCCCACTCCCCTGCTCTGCCTCTAGATAAATGCCAGAGACTCACCAGAGCTGATGCCAGGGCGGGAAGAGCTGCTGCTGTGGCAGGAGAGGCCACCTCAGTGGCTGGGGCCAGAGGAACCACAGGGGCTGGGCACAGGAGCTCTCCTCCCCAGTCCGGCGCATGTGGAGCACGTTGGCACCTGGCTGCTGCTGCCTGCAATGGTAGTGAACAACAGTCATGGTGTTGGACGCTGCTCCTCTCTGGCAGACTGGGACTCGCCATGCTCTACCTTCATGTGGGTGGTTCAGAGCCAGGGGCTGGAGGAGCTGTAGTGCTGAGAGCTGCAGGAGGCAGAAGGAGCCAGGCCGGCATTTGGCTCCTCTCCTGGTAGTTGGGAGAGGGAGATGGAGGTGAGAGGGGAAGAATGGGGCAACAGTGGGGAAAAGAAGAGGAGGGGCAGAAGACAGGAGTGAGTGATGTGCTGGGAAGGTCAGTGCATCACCCTACAGTAAAACCATTTGCATATAGTGGACTTTCAGCATTTATGGACACCTCCTTCCCCCCCATTAGTCCATTAAATCAAGGGTTTACTGTACTGTGAAATCAACTTTGTGAAATAAAAAATAGAAAGTAAAATGTAGTGGTTAACATGCAGCAATGTTAACTCATCCGAAAAAAAAACCAAAAAAGGCACCATTATTAATGAGACCAAAAACAAACAAACAAACAAACAAACAAACAAGCAAAAAAAACCCAAAAAAACAAAAACTCACAAACAAAAAACAGTCCTCACCGTAGGCTTATATCTGAATGCTTCACAGAGGCATGTCAGAATTTTAAATATTTACTAATTTAGGACCTAATATCATTTGTGAAATTTTAAAAAGAAAACTGTGTAAACCAACAGCTAAACACTGGATTAAGTAGCAAACTTTTTGAGTGTCAGAAAACTATTAGAATATCAAATATTGTTTTCTCATCATCATGTCACCTGAGTCCACATTTATTTTTGCTCTTTCACCCACAATGGATTCTGTTTTCATAGGTCCTCTAGAGATTCTTGTCTTAAAGGGTTTATATGAACGTTGAGCCTCCAAAAATATGTATGTGTGTTTCCTAATGCACAACTATTTTTGCTGCTGGAGACTGGAGGTAAAGTTTGATTTTTCCCACACTGAATAATCTATTTAGCCTTGTGGCTCAATATCACAGGATCGGGGGCGGGGAAAAAAAAAACCCTGCCTGATGAAATTTTAAATGCGATGTTCACATAAAACCTTTTCACAAACTGTATATTCTGACTTTTTTCTGTTGATATTGATTCAAACACACCACTTTGCTTTTTGTGAGCCTGAGATTTTTGGATAGCTGCAGAAAAAAGATTTGTCTTTTTGACCTTCACAAAAAAGGCCACTAGAATATTGACTTGTTTAGGTTGGCTAAGCAATGGCTGAGTTACATTGTCCTGATATTTCAAAATAAATGTATTTGGTTTTGTACCATGTTGTTGCTGCATACAGTTATTCAGTGTCAATGGCTAGAGCCCCTTACTGTATCTCCTACACAAAGAAAGGTGATAAAATCATCAATATTTTGCATCTATATAGACTTGATGAAAGAGTTCGACTACTTTGCATAAGAGTGTATATAGCCATTTGTGGCTACGTCTACACGTGCAGCCAACATCGAAATAGCTTATTTCGATGTTGCGACATCGAAATAGTCTATTTCGATGAATAACGTCTACACGTCCTCCAGGGCCAGCAACGTCGATGTTCAACTTCGAAGTTGCTCAGCCCAACATCGAAATAGGCGCAGCGAGGGAACGTCTACACGTCAAAGTAGCACACATCGAAATTGGGATGCCAGGCACAGCTGCAGACAGGGTCACAGGGCGGACTCAACAGCAAGCCGCTCCCTTAAAGGGCCCCTCCCAGACACAGTTGCACTAAACAACACAAGATACACAGAGCTGACAACTGGTTGCAGACCCTGTGCCTGCAGCATAGATCCCCAGCTGCCGCAGAAGCAGCCAGAAGCCCTGGGCTAAGGGCTGCTGCCCACGGTGACCATAGAGCCCCGCAGGGGCTGGAGAGAGAGCATCTCTCAACCCCCCCAGCTGATGGCCGCCATGGAGGACCCAGCAATTTCGACGTTGCGGGACGCGGATCGTCTACACTGTCCCTACTTCGACGTTGAACGTCGAAGTAGGGCGCTATTCCTATCTCCTCATGAGGTTAGCGACTTCGACGTCTCGCCGCCTAACGTCGAAGTTAACTTCGAAATAGCGCCCGACGTGTGTAGACGCGACGGGCGCTATTTCGAAGTTGGTGCCGCTACTTCGAAGTAGCGTGCACGTGTAGACGCAGCTTGTATGTGCACATGGCTTAGTGGATGGCTGTGTCATACACCTATCCTAGAGCTGGTGAAAAAAAACCAAGCTATTGTATAATAAAAGCAAAAATAGACATTGTTCTCCCTGCAATTTCAACAATATGAATGATTTTCATTTTGAAAAATAAAAAAGGCCTTTTCCACTGTCAAGGCTGATCCCTGCTCTGACACTCCAAATGAGGGCCCAGAAAAGACCTTAAAATACCTTCCCTCCTGACACTGGGAGGTAGCTTTCAACAACCAAATGAGAAAAACACCCTTTAAAGACCAGTATTGGAGGGGTAGCCGTGTTAGTCTGGATCTGTAACAGCAACGAAGGGTCCTGTGGCACCTTATAGACTAACAGAAAAGTTTTGAGCATGAGCTTTCATGAGCACAGACTCACTTCATCAGATGAGTCTGTGCTCACGAAAGCTCATGCTCAAAACTTTTCTGTTAGTCTATAAGGTGCCACAGGACCCTTCACTGCCTTTAAAGACCAGGCAGACACACTTGGGATGTCTCCAGGTGGGTTAACCCTAAGCTTTTAACCCTCCCTGAGGAGAGAGCTTGAAAACAAGGAGGAGGAAATTAAGCTGCACTCTGATAGCCGACCCGTCAGCCTTAGGCATGTATATACACGCTCTTCTTTAGGACATAGGAATCAAATGACTGCCCTTAAAAAAAGATGATTTGTTAACAAAAGATTTACATGATAAAGCATGCTTGGTTGCTAGGTGCTAGATGTAGGTTAGCATATCTTTAGAGGCTATTTTATAGATCTCATTTGTGGCCTAAGCCTATAATATATATTTGCTACTATCTGCTATTTCCTTCACCTTTCACTATTACTCCATTTTAGCAGAAATGGAAGAGGCCTATAGGGGTCATACTCTGTGTAAGCCATTAGCTTGACCTAGGCAGGTGTGGGCATTTGGACAGTTCCAGACATATATAGGTAAGGGTGAGTACATCTGCATTCCCAGACTTTAGTTTAGCTAGTTAACAGTGCCTTTTTTTTATCTTACGTGGTGCCAAGAAGTTATAGCTTCATCAGATCAACCATCCTGTTTATGGCAAAGTGAAGGCCAAGGTCACCGAGGATGTTAGGTGGTATCTTGCCCCAAATATCAATTTTTGGAGGATGTTAATGAGGCTGCAATGTGATATCTTATGCATATTCAGAGGGAGGTGTCAGTGCTATTCCCATATCAGCTATGCACATACTCAAAAATCTTCTTATAAGTGAGAAAGATGAAGAGCAGTCACGTGCCAATGAATATCAACCTGTTAACACTCATCTTCTTTTTCTCTTGTCATGAAGCAGGGTTAAGGGAAATTAAAGAAACAATTTCAGTTTCAAAACTTTCAAGATCTTATTATTATAAACCTTGAGGAGAAAACAAATTTGTTAAAATTATAATTATGACAGAACTTTATAGGGTATTTTTAAATTTACTATGATTTACATATATTGGTACTGTAAATGCAAAGGTTTTGAGAACAGGCACAAGCTTTCACTTGACAGCAATTAACATGATGTACTTCTTCCAATTTGGCCTGCAGCTCACATTAAACTACAAAGTAAAATTGCCTAAATATGATTTAAATGTACTTTGCATATATTTTCTATTATGACTTTTAAATGGAGGAAAAAGGTACATTTTATTTTATGTTTTTCTTATGTGGGAACATTATTTCGAAGTAGCACACAGAAAGCCTTTCTGCAGGTGATATACCATTTTAACATTCAATGCCAATAGCCTTTTACACAAGTTATTGTAATTGTTAAAGTTTACATCTAAATTTAATGTGTTAAGAATTACATATGGAACCTGCCATGCATTTCAATTGACACAATCTAATTATTTTTAAGTGATTATGCACAAATTGCAAATTAGAGTACTTTGCAATAGTACATACGAGTATGTTTTGATGCAAAAATGTTACTGTCCATAGTAATTTTTCCTAAAGTTGCAGCTAGCTGAGGGTTTATGCAACAAAATACACTTAAATTTTTTCTCCTCTACTTCTACTTTAAAATTAAATTTGGATTTTTCATTTCTTATAACTTGTTTATAAATACACACAACACATACACATATTATGTGTCCTTATTGAACTGTAAGTAAAAATTCTCATTACTATTTTACCAGGACTCTACTTCTTAGTAAAAGAATTAGTATTGTTGCTCTACAAAATATATTTAAACAAAAAGCAGTCAAGTAGCACTTTAAAGACTAGCAAAATAGTTTATTGGATGAGCTTTTGTGGGACAGACCCATTTCTTCAGACTTTAGCCAGACCAGAGCAGACTCAATATTTAGTCTGTTCTGGTCTGGCTGTGGTCTGAAGAAGTGGGTCTTGTCGGGGATTTTTATCTCTAGGACAAAATCGCCCCCGTGTCAGGGGAAACAAGCCTCTGGCTGAGCTAAAATCTATACAGGGACATGGGCAAACGAAAAGCTTATAGGCCGCCATTTTGCGGCCCCACCTACGGCCATCTTGGGGCAGTTAACTTCCCCGGTAACTTGAATCCATAAAGCTAGGATCCAAATAAAGCCCTTTGATTGGTCGAAGGGAGCGGGCCTCTGTCAGCTTCCAGAAACTTCGGCCAAGAGAGAGGACCTAGCTGAAAACCGTGAACAGAATCATGAATATTAAAATTAACTAATGAATCATGCATGAGGACACCGAATAAAAGGCGGTGCAGCACAGCACTCAGTGTCAGTCTGGGGGGGTCTGTCTGCCTGAGAAGATCAGAGAAGCCTTTGCGAAGAGCTCCTGTCGTGGTGATAGTGTACTGTTTTTTACTTCAGCAGCCCTGAGGTGGATCGGGCAACTGGCCTCAACCCTAGGACGAGGTACTGCGTACTTGCCTGGTGAAATCCAGGGCCTGCCATCTAAAAGCAGCAAGCGGGCTCTGAGGTGGATCAGCTGGGTGGCGAACTGGCCTCACCCCTAGGGTGAGGTACTGCGTACTCAGCTGTTGAAGCCCAGAGCCTGCCATCAGCAGTGGCACCCTCGCTCCTGCCATACCACTGCACACAAGCCACACACCAATCATTCTACTGGACTGGACAGCCAACCGGATTCGACCTACAGCCTGGACTGGACATCTCATTCGCCAGACACGTAAAACCAATAAGGCCCACAGCTCAGCCAGGCCTCATATAAGAATTTATACATTTATCTAGAGACACTGGTAGGCACCAGGACCCATTACAGGGGAGTGAAGGAACGTAGCCTTCACTGTGCCTTCCTTCGACGGGGGGGAGGGCAGTGCCTGGGGGCCTGACCCCATACGGCCGGGCCTATCTAGCCTATGCTATATCACAAGCCACACTTGGTTAAAAGCATTTCATATTAGTAGTTGCATAGACTGTTTAGTAATAGATTGTTACTTGTATAGACTGTTTTAATGATAAGGTTGTTTAAGATAAGTAAATAATAAGTACTTCCCTTTTACTGTTCCCTTGTATTTTTCTCCCGAGTGGGCAAAAACCCCGGGAAAAGGCTGGGGTTAGGAGGCCGGCTGTGGACAAAGAGACCCGGCGGCCTCCACCACTGGCCACTTGGGCCGAGAGTAGCGTCCCGGCCCAGACTCCCTTCCCTTCCTCCCATTTCCTCTCTAACAACCGTACTTTTCTTTGAAGACACTGCTGGATTCCAAGATGGATTACGTGTTTATAGTAGTAAGTTAAATATAGTTAAGATTAGAGTTAATGAATTGGTTTATGTGCTTATATTATTGTTGCTGTTGTGTTTTTGCGTGTTGTTATCTGTGTTAATAAATTTCTTGTTAAATATATTCTAAACCGGTGTTGTCGTCTTTTCTCTCTGGTTGGGTGCCTGCCTGCTAGGGACAGGGTGGACCTTAAGCGGAATTCTATTGCTCCTTTAAGTGACTGCATTGCTCCTCCTGCCGGTGGGTGGTGGGACTCCCCTTTCTTCGAGGACCCTGGGTTCTGGCCCCGGCTCGCCCGCACTTGAATTGGCCACTAAGTCGCATGGGGAAACCACCGGGCGCTGTCAGGTCTGTCCCACGAAAGTTCACCCAATAAACTATTTTACTAGTCTTTAAAGTGCTACTTGACTGCTTTTTGTTTTGATAGTGTATAGACTATCAAGGCTTCCTTTCTGTTACTATTCAAAATATATTTAGTTTTTCTTTTAATTCAAATTTGGAATTTCAGTATAAATGTCAAAATGTAGGCTATAAACAAGATGTTAATAATTATTTATTTGGGTTGCATGTTATGCTTATAAGAAGCACATGAGATCATTTTCAGGGGAAAAGGCAGTATACTACATTTACTGAAAATACAACATGAAAAGCAGCATAGGCATTCATTTACACACACATCCTACAAATGGTTTATAATTAGCACTGTGACCCACAGAGTAGCCTCTTCCTCTTTCTGGAGGCAAGAGTCACTGCCTACTGTGCCACCTTCATCATAGGCTAGTCCCAGTCTTCCCTCTCAGGGAATGTCTCTGTAGTAGTGTGGGGAGCTGTAGGGGCAACCTGGGCCTGCCAGCTACTCCTGATTCCAGCCCACAGCTTCTAATGGCAGTGATAGCCCATAGTTTTTCCTTCACTACAGCTGTGTCTACACGTGCACGCTACTTCGAAGTAGCGGCACTAACTTCGAAATAGCGCCCGTCACGGCTACACGCGCCGGGCGCTATTTCAAAGTTAACTTCGACGTTAGGCGGCGAGACGTCGAAGTCACTAACCCCATGAGGGGATCGGAATAGCGCCCTACTTCGACGTTCAACGTCGAAGTAGGGACCGTGTAGTCATTGCGCGTCCCGCAACTTCGAAATAGCGGGGTCCGCCATGGCGGCCATCAGCTGAGGGGTTGAGAGACGCTCTCTCTCGAGCCCCTGTGGGGCTCTATGGTCACCGTGGGCAGCAGCCCTTAGCCCAGGGCTTCTGGCTGCTGCTGCGGCAGCTGGGGATCCATGCTGCAGGCACAGGGTCTGCAACCAGTTGTCGGCTCTGTGTATCTTGTGCTGTTTAGTGCAACTGTGTCTGGGAGGGGCCCTTTAAGGGAGCGGCTTGCTGTTGAGTCCGCCCTGTGACCCTGTCTGCAGCTGTGCCTGGCACCCTTATTTCGATGTGTGCTACTTTGGCGTGTAGACGTTCCCTCGCAGCGCCTATTTTGATGTGGTGCCGCACAACGTCGAAGTTGAACATCGACGTTGCCAGCCCTGGAGGACGTATAGACGTTACTCATTGAAATAGACTATTTCGATGTTGCTACATCAAAATAAGCTATTTCGATGTAGGCTTCACGTGTAGACGTAGCCTACCAGTGCTATAGACCTTCCCTAGACCACTTCCCCAAATAGCCCCTCCCAGCACCTTGCTTCCACCCCCTAGGCGACCACCCTTCCTTTTAAACTAGTCACAGAAGGTTCTTAACGGGCTGGAGATGTTCTAATTAGCCCGCCTCCCTTAATTACTGCTAGCAAGTTGTTAATTGGCTCCAGGTGTCTTATAGGGTCCTACTTACTTAATTGGTTCCTGATTGCTCTGGAGCAGCCCCTGCCCTGGTCAGTCAGGGACATGAAAACTATTCATACAGTGGCAAATGTATTTACCTTCGACCAGACCACTGCAACCATCTGGTCTGGGTCTTTCTCACTGCCGTAACATTAGAATATGCACTTATCAGCTTACTCAATGCATATCTATCAATGGCACTGGGCAGTTCCTTCCTTCTAGTCAGAAGGAGTGCCTGCCAGAGAACAATATATAAAACCAAACATTATATTATCCTAAAATATTTTACATCTACATTGTACGTATTATTCTGCATTATTCTGTATTTTGACTACATTAACATTTGCACATAGTCCCACACACTCACCAGTCCAAGGTTCCCATTTAAGAAAATACCTAAGTACTTGCTTAAGATCCCTTCCTAATGGGCAACAAAAAGGATAATATATACATTGCAAATGTCCAGTATTACATCATCCATGAAAAAATTTTAATGATCCCACACTAAAAACTATACACCTTGCTCCAGGAATAAAAAAAAACAAAAACCATAAAAACAAAAAATAACCAGCATCAGGTATAGTAATCAAGCAATAGGACAAAATTAGTTCTATGCTCAAGGTTTATGTAGAAACAAGGAAGAAAGAAACAAACAAAATCGGAAGAAGTGTTTTTGAAAATGGGGTTTCTTTGTTTTCAAAGGAAATCCATCTACACAGCTCTTTTTGCTTCTGGAAAAACCTCTTTTGGAAGTGAGATCATATGAGAATATACCATGTGTATGTGCATGTGTGTGTTTGTGAGAAGAGTGGCAAGGAAACTAGGACAGTGTTTCAAAATGTGTAGTAGTCAGAGGAACACTGGAGGAGGGACAATGGGTTGCAGAAAGATCATTGTTATGGAAATATTGTGTACATAGACTAAAATGTCAACAATTACATGGGGAAAATCACAATGTAAGGACAACTGTCTGATGTTTCCAAACGGGACAGGTCCATATTTGTGGTTCTTCACTCACTGCCTCAAGGATTTCTTCAGAAACCCTTTCATGTGACTTAGCCCCCAGTCACACCACTTGAGTGAATTCAGAAAATGGAATGTTCAAAGGAGAACAGCTGAACAGTTTTCAGTCATTTGCACCCACAAATGCCTCCAATAATGATGTGCATAAGCATTTTGAAAAATCATGAACAGATGGAAGAGTCAAATCCAAACACTACATTGTACGCACCACATAGTCCAAGCACTTGTGTGTGGAGGATGTGTGATTTCGTTAAAGCTTATGGGTCAGTTAAGACGCAGAAGTGTGGTTTTTGTTTACCATTACATAGTCAGATACAATTGGTGGACAAAATTAAGCCTTTCTGAATGAAGCCTCTCTAAGAACTGAGTAATTTTGCCTTACAAAACACAAGCCACAGACCACTTATATACCCTTAATGATTTTCAGCTGACTGAGAGATAACATTTTGTTCCGTCTGTGAAACCATTGTTATGTTACATGACAAAATACTTAATACTTAGTTTGAAACTGGTGATTCAATCCAGGTGCAAATCATTGAAGCCTAATACCTAGTGTTCTTTCCCTGCACTTTAACCTCCTACTTGGCTGCAGTGTGTTGAAGGAGGATACCAGCTCTAGGACTGGCAGCCTTGGAAAGTGCTTCAGTAGTAAAATACTCATTCTGGTGTGAGAAGGATAGCACCAGTAAAGAAGAAACAAAAAGCCAGCTATTAAAAAATATATAGAAAGCTACATGTTAAAAGAAGATTTTTGCTTTACTAAGTAACATATTGTAATGAAGAGAAATATATTGTGCTACCTAAGGATTATGAAATACCTAACAGCACCATAAAGTTTAATTAAGAAGGTATCAAGGATTTATAAAGCCATCAAAAGTTTCAAAACTATTGTCGGGTGCACTGTAATAAGTTAATTATTTCAGTGAAAAGGGGAAACATGGGACTGAAGGTGGTTTGAATTAGCTTTAAAAGTAAGGGTAACTGAAAATGGGGAAAAAAATAAAAACCCAAATGGATTGTTCTTAAGTGACCAACAAATGAGAAATTATTTTGGTAAATCTATTCCTCTTTTGAAATAATTTAGCAATAATGTTCCTCAAATGCATCTCTTATATGTACTACAGACACTAATGGGGGTGGCGGGTGGGAGAAAGTATGATTGGATACACTTCTAAAGTGTTTTTCTTTGGGTCAGTAAAGCATGCTAGAAAACTAGCAGAGACTTGCCCATAAGATTGCAGTGCATGCTAGTTTCAGCACAACTATGGCTAGTTTAGTGTTTCTTAGGATATTTTGTTATGATAAAAGCTTAAACAAAATGCAGGATAGGAAAGGATGAGCACCATTTTTACAGTATTCAAATTTCCTAGTCTCAGTACACTGATGGCCAGAGGCTTTTGAATGGACCCCCAAAATCTTATCATCATCTTTGTTATAATTTTATTCTGGAGTCTGAACTTTAACTATAAAAACTGACCAAGAAATTTGGACCTGACAAAATAAAGTTGACTACTTCTGCTATTTCCATTCTAACACATAGTCATCTGTAAACCATTGTTAAAATAAATTCAGATCTATCCACAACTTCATAAACTCAGTTACCATGAGTAGCTCAATCAGCATGAGGAAATCTCATTGATTTCAGTAGACTTAAATCATCTGGTGCAGGTGGAACATCTGGAACATGGATTCACTATAACTATATGATGTTATACCATTTATTAGAGGTATTAAGATCTTTGCTTTATTTTTTACTTTGCCAAACCATAAATTGGGATTTCTCCGTGCTGAGGATGTTCAGTATGAATGATTCATTTTGAACTTTTCGATTGATTAAACACCGGATTAAAGGCCTTTAATTAAACGTAAATTTTGGCACTGATCTGAGGATAATCAGTAGCATAATCTAACCGGGAGGCAGATTTCCATGTCTTTTAAGTTATGAATCAGAGAACTTGTTTAAGAGAAAACATCCACCCTGTGAACATAGATGTTACTGTCTAGAGCAGGGATGAGCAAATACCAGCCTGTGGGCCAGATCTGGTCTGCCGGGATTAGTCCCTGGTGGGCCCCCACCTTTGTATTTACCTTGGCCCCCACAGTTATCTGAGAACTGCAGCTCTCTTAGGCTATAGACCACTGTCCTGATCCCATTGGCTGTGAATGGCTAATCCACGGCCAATGAGTGCTGCAGTCACCCAATACCCGTAGAGACATGCCAGGGACTAACCTTGGTGGGCAGCCCTTATTGTATTGCCCTCTCTGGCTCTAGAATACCAGTGTCAGCAACCAAATGTCATATTATTAATGACAATTACTCCAGCTTATTTGAGAATGTAGAGTTCACAGCTCTCAGATTTCTGCTGACTTCCTTTCTTTTCTACACATCCTAAGCCATCTTGGCAGTATAACCAACCCAATGGCTCTTTACATCTACTCTATCACCACCATGAATTCAAAGCAGAGGGAAGCAAAGATCCAGGTGGTTTTTTTTGGAGAAAGTCCACTTCCCTCAACATGCTTAAATATCTTTTGGAGACTGGTACCCATTTTCCCCCACTCCACTTTATGCAGTGTCTACATTACTCCCCCTACACTAGCTTACAAAGAACTTACGAGTGAGTGCACTGTGCCAAAGGGTTGGTGTGATGTAGTGGGGGACATGTGTGTATGTGAGTGGCTCACAGAGGGTGTGGGGCTCCTGCTGAGGGTAACCAAGGTGACCAGGTGTCACCTCTAGACTGCAGACAAAGGGGGAAGTGGAGCCTCAGGGGTTTGAATTGGAACTAGGAGTTGGAAAGCCTTTGGTCTGGGCTGGGAAAGAGAGAGAGAGTGACAAAAGGAGGGGGCAAGGCCCCAGCTCTGGGCATCGCTTGGGGCCTCTTCTCCCCAACATGGATTGGACTAGCTGTCTCTGATTGCTGTGCTGACTCTTCTGTATGATGCTGTGCCCTGTTGGCTAATAAACCCACTGTTCTCCTGCTGAGTGAGAGTCACTGCTGCCTGCGGATGGGGTTCAGAGCCTGGGACAGCAGGAACTCCATCACAAATGGCATGATTATATATTAGCATGAGCATCAGCTTATCAATGGAAATTAGCATATGCTATTACTTTAATGTAACTACACCACTTTGCACCAGCTGAGGATATCTCTTCAGTGGAGGGACATGTTTCACTAAATGTGAATAAAAATCCAGATGCCCAAATTCAAAGACAATAGTTGAAGACAAAATTAGGGAGACATTTTGAAGAGAAAATGTGACGTCTAATATGAATGCTTTGACCATATCAAATATTTGAGTATTAATGACTATCAGCATTATGAAAAAGGCTGGCTTTTGAAGGATAGAACTGACAGAAATTGTTGCATAACCTACACATTTCAGGGGGTAGATTTTGAGAATTTTTCATTTTTGTGTTCCTTTGAAATGAAATGGCTATGAAATTGAGGTCTCTAAAATGTAGTTTATATCACTATTTCTGCTGGGATCAAACTAAAAGTAAATGGGTATTCTGTAGAGAAAATTAGATTGACAGTTTCAGGTAAATCCCGTTTTTATGCTAGGCTATAGCACAGCATTTTTTGCTGTAATAATAAATATAATGAAAGATGGGTAGATCAGCGCATGGCAGCAGGTTTCACATTTAATGTACAGCATCCTGGTGCACTATAGGATACATCCAGCTTGTCATTAATTAACTCACCATCTAGCAATTCCTAAGTGTTTAATTAGTATATTAGCCTTCCTATAATTTATCATGATCTGCAGGTGTCTTTGCAAGAGACAGCTCCAAGGTCCCATAATAAAAAAAAAAAAGACACAAAATAGCCAACCCATTTTTTTAACATTGACAAGCTCAGCTATTGATAGATGAGTATCACAGTTGTCCAGTTGATGCTATACACATATAAGGGTGTAAGACTGATTCACTCACTTGATTATCAGATCCATCTGAGTGTAGTTCATAACAGATATTGAGAAAGCAGTGAAAAGATTTCCTCAGCTCATCACTGAAGTCCATAAAGAGAATAATTAGAATTCTGTCCCTGCTTACATCTATGAAGTTGTGGGAGGCTGTAGCTATGCTTATAAGAAGCATATGGGATCTTTACAGGGGAAAAAAAAAGCAATATGTCGGATTTATTAAAAATACAATAGAAAAACACTAGCGTGTGCTTACATAGACAGACACACACTTCTTGCCAGTTGATGTTTATAGTTCTCTGTCCGTTGATTGCCTTAGTCTGGATGCTAAGCAAGCTAAGAACAAAGTGGAAAGGGGCTCTGGGTACAGACTAAGGCACCAGTGCTCCGTGGCAGGATGGAACCTAGCCCTTACAGGAAAGTAATCTTCCTTTTATAATGGTTCATCATTGTGCTGTTTTTCTGATGGATGTTTGTTATCTCAGCTTGTCCTTCTTGTTCCTTGTTTTGACAGGAGAAGCTGGTTTTGTACCTCTTCCCTCAGGGACTTAGCTGTCACTCTGCCCTCTTTTGATAAGCAGTGATCTCTGGCACCTCTCTTCTGCTGTTGGGTCCTCCCTCTAGCATCTGGTCTGGTGATAGCCTTCACACTTCTCCCACATATTCCTCACTCTTTCACACATAACAAGGGTAGACAAACTGAATTTTAAAAGAGCAGATCATTACATTCTTTTGCTATACTGTATTACAGGGGTCAGCAACCTTTCAGAGGTAGAGCACCAAAAATCGACCTTTTGACCTCTATGTACAGTCCGAGTGCCAGTAATACTTTTTAAAGTCACTAATATTCCTATTTACAACTGAATCATTAATAAATACATTAAGATGAAAAGCTTTACCATTGAGGAGGTGTTTGGCAGCATTAGCTGTTTTTTTGTTAATCCACAGGCAACCTGGCTTTGAGCAAGCTCCCATGTGCATGGCGGGAGGAAAGGAAAGGTTGAGCTCCCACCTCATGTGCTGAGGAAAATCGGCTTGCATGCCACTCTTGGAACCCATACAAGAGATTGCTGACCGCTGATATATTACAATATCTATTTTGGTCATTTTTCTGTTTTTAGTCCTGAAGTAATCTGTCTATTTCTGCCTCAAAATGGTTTGACAGAATATACAATGTAAAAGAAACTTAGATTTGAATACGCAAAATGGTTGATACATCTATATAACACTGAAATAATATATAGGAATTTTTCTATGATTTTGTCCCACTTTTGACTCCTCAAGAACAATTTGAGCTTGTGGTGTAATTAAAAAAAAACATTTTCTTTATCACGTCGTGCACACAACACATTCCCGTTAAACAAACACAGGATAATATTAATAAAATTAGCAGCGAGTAAAACAGCACTGGTAGGCTACGTCTACACGTGCAGCCAACATCGAAATAGCTTATTTCGATGTTGCGACATCGAAATAGTCTATTTCGATGAATAACGTCTACACGTCCTCCAGGGCCGGCAACGTCGATGTTCAACTTCGACGTTGCTCAGCCCAACATCGAAATAGGCGCAGCGAGGGAACGTCTACACGTCAAAGTAGCACACATCGAAATAGGGATGCCAGGCACAGCTGCAGACAGGGTCACAGGGCGGACTCAACAGCCAGCCGCTCCCTTAAAGGGCCCCTCCCAGACACAGTTGCACTAAACAACACAAGATACACAGAGCTGACAACTGGTTGCAGACCCTGTGCCTGCAGCATAGATCCCCAGCTGCCGCAGAAGCAGCCAGAAGCCCTGGGCTAAGGGCTGCTGCCCACGGTGACCATAGAGCCCCGCAGGGGCTGGAGAGAGAGCATCTCTCAACCCCCCAGCTGATGGCCACCATGGAGGACCCAGCAATTTCGACGTTGCGGGACGCGGATCGTCTACACGGTCCCTACTTCAACGTTGAACGTCGAAGTAGGGCGCTATTCCTATCTCCTCATGAGGTTAGCGACTTCGACGTCTCGCCGCCTAACGTTGAAGTTAACTTCGAAATAGCGCCTGACGCATGTAGACGCGACGGGCGCTATTTCGAAGTTGGTGCCGCTACTTCGAAGTAGCGTGCACGTGTAGACGCAGCTGTAATGTGCCTTTAGAAGTAGGGGACCAGCCTGTAAAAGCAATTTGTGAGAGGGTATGCAGGTTGCTTCAGGTGGTTGGGAGCAAGGCATGGTGGGAACTGGAGCAGGCTGCTGAGCAGGGCCACAGATGTCCTGTCTCCATCTTGTCAGCAAAAAAAGAGACTGTGGGGCAGGTGTCAAGGGTGACAGGAAGAAGGCAGAATATCATTCCCAGTCACTGCCAGCTGGATGCAGGATGGGTGTGGCTAGTGTGTGTTGTGAGTGTGCATAGAATTTTAGAATCACAGAGATGGAAGGGATCTCAAGAGGTCATTGGGTCCAGCCCCCTGTCCCAAGCAGGAGCAACCCCAACTAATTCAGCCCAGCCACGACTATGTCAAGCCAGAACTTGCATCTCCAGGGTCTTACTCAGGAGAGGCAATGGTTAAGATCAGGTGTGTGTGGCTTCTCAGACATTTGTCTAACATCAAATGTGAACAAAACTGAGGTGCACTAAGGAGTGATAGGAGCTGGAGGTGGACATTTTCTTCAGGGACCATCCTGCTCCTGCTCCCTGGCGTAGGCACCCAAGTTTTTGCTCCACCCACCCACACGGTTGCTCTAGTTTTAGAGCCATGAGGAGCTGGGAGGGCACGGCCTTGTTTGAAGTTGGGGCAGGTGGCACATGTGAGAGGAAGGAGGCAGACTGTTGGGCCCAGTCACTGCCAGCTGGTCACCTTGAGCTGAAGACAACAGGCAGAGGGACTTGTGCTTCTGGGAGGCTGTTGGGGATAACTAGTATGCACTGTAAGAGTTTGTCTTCTGCATATTGCTTGGGAGAAGAAATGACTGAGATCAAGTCTGCTAGCTGTTCGTCTCAGTTCAAGTCTAAGGATGAACCTGCAGCACAGCAAGGGATGGTAGGGGCTACAGGAGGGATTTTTCCTATGGGAACTTCCTGACCCTAGCAGAGTTGCCCAACTTTTTGCTCTGGCCACCCACCTGGTCGCTCTAGCTTTAGGGCCATGAACAGCTGTGAGGGCTGGATCTCACGAGCAGGTATGCCAATTGCTGTGGGAGTGGAGCATGGTGGGAGTGGGAGCAGGCTGCTGCTTGGGGCCCTGGTGCAGTGTGCAAGTGTCTCATGGGTCTTGCTCAGGAGAGGCAATGACTGAGATTAAGTGTTTGTGGCTTCTCGGCTGTACAGCTAACATCACGTCCGAGTACAAACCTTTGGCCAGTAAAGGAATGGTAGGGGCCGGAGGGCACCTTTTCCTCAGGCAGAGATGCCTGAGTTTTTGTTCTGCTCAGCCACCTGGTTGGGCTCATTTAGAGCCGTGAGCAGCTGGCTGTCATTTCTTTTTCATGTTTATCAATTGCTAACATATCTGCATTTGCATGTAGTATTTGAATGATACCTTCCCCCTAGACTTCTGTGTCTGTTATAAAAACACCTGTTTTGTGTTAAAACAAAAAGCAGTCAAGTAGCACTTTAAAGACTAGCAAAATAGTTTATGAGGTGAGCTTTTGTGGGACAGACCCACTTCTTCAGACCATAGCCAGACCAGAACAGACTCAATATTTAAGACAGTCTGTTCTGGTCTGGCTATGGTCTGAAGAAGTGGGTCTGTCCCACAAAAGCTCACCTCATAAACTATTTTGCTAGTCTTTAAAGTGCTACTTGACTGCTTTTTGTTTTGACAGTGTATAGACTAGCATGGCTTACTCTCTGTCACTGTTTTCTGTTAGTAATTGATCAGTTAAACCAGGCCAAGGCTGACAGAGAAATTAACCACAGTTAGTCTATAAGGTGCCACAGGACCCCTTTTTGCTTTTGAAATTAACCAGAGTGACAATTTTTTTTGGTGGGAAAAAAAAACCACTTTTTTTTCCTGGAAAAAAGAAAAACCCTTGGCTGCGTCTACACTAGCCCCCTCCTTTCAGAAGGGGCATGGTGATGAGCGAGTTGAGAAAATGCTAATGAGGTGCATCCATGAATATGCAGCACTTCATTAGCATAATGGTAGCTGCGCAGGATACGGAAATGTTGTTTTTTGAAGATACAGACTAACTCGGCTACCTCTCTGATAAATGTCCCTTTCTACACTCCTACACCACAAAGGATTAAAAAATGCAAAATCAAGCCTAACAAAACCACCCTTATCAAAACAAGAACTTACTGCAGATTCTGATCTGATTCTTTGTATCCAGCTGAAAAAAGAGCTTATTGTATTTTGTGTCAATTTTACACAAGATGCAAAGCACTATGTATTGCATTTTCTAAAGTTAAAATATTGTAGACTGGCTTTGTACAGCAATACAAATGAAATAAGAACAAAAAAGGTGACAGTACATTTGCCACACTTATAGCATGATGAACTTTCTTAGCTCCGTTAACTACATTAGCTCCTGATGATTTCTCATAAGGACGTCTTTTCAAGCCTTTAATGATGTTTGTTGTTTTTCTCTTGATCTTGTCTGCTTCTGCTATATCCTTTGAGTGACCAGTGGGTCCTAGTTATAGGCCAAAAGCTGTAAAATACATCTTTTTCCTTTTCTTTCTTTTTTTTTTAAGAGTGTTTGCTATTAGCCAGACCATGAATACATTACTCAGTCTTATGGGTGTACACATTCAGCAAACTAATACTTGGGTTAGTGAACGTGAAGTCTTTCTATACAATGTGATAATTGGTTACAAAGACAAGCTTATTAGCTAAAATCTGTCTTAGGTACATCCCAGTTTCCACAGTATTAGTCCTTAATTCTCAGGGAATGGAGCCAAGGAAGTTGCTTTCCAGCACCACATCTCAATATCTATAATTAAGAGAAAATGTTAAAGATTATCCTATAACCAAAAAATAGATAGACAGATAAATAGATAGACATGCACACACAGTCTAAAACTGTAGAGCTATTGGAAAGTTAGCAAAGACTGTCAGGTGTGAATCTGAGATGTAACGTAGAGAGAGTCCAGATCTGAAGTAATCTAGAAAGTCACAAAGTGATGTAATTCTCATTATCATTCAGGTAACACAGATAACTAATAATAGTACCATGAGGAATGACTTTCACATTAGCATAATTTTCTTCATGATGTTACCATTATGGTTTTCTTATGTTGACAAATGAGTGCTGCTCATCCCTCCACCTGCTACATTTTACATTGGAACAATGCTATGCTTCTCCTAAAAAACTACAAGCAAAACCCAAAACAAGCCAACAAAACCCACATCCTTTTATTTCTGGATTACTGTGTGTGTCAAGGTTCAGAAGCAGTGAGGAAAAACTAAGTACATAAACAAGCACAAAACCATTGTATTTTCACAGGTGTAAACTGCTTCCTTGTACGTGAAGAAACTGGCAGAATTATACCAGTTGGAAGTGAAGCTTTATTTGCTTTTTTAAAAATTGGCACAAAATATATTGGCTATTTTTACTTTCAAGACATTCAGAAAGCTATCGTCTTGGAATCTAAGGTGAAATTGCACATGGTAGCAAAGCAGTTGCAAATCTCCTTAGAAAACCATCTATTCAGTATTTTTATAGTAGGCAATTCTTATTTACATGCAGTTAATCCTCACTTCCAAAAAGAAGTTAAATAATAATTACCAAGGAATTTTTCTTTTTATAAATGCATCATTTTCCATCAAGAGTGAAACTGTTGTACTTACAACATTCAAATAGGAAAGTGCTTTATTCAAGAGGTTATACTGGAAATTACGTAAGCAAAGGAGAAATAGAAAATAATTCAAGCTAGAGGGGAAAAAAGACAAGAAAACTAGTTAAGCTTTATTCTCAAAATCAATAGGTTAATCAAAAGAATCTTAAGCTTGTAGAACTTTGGAATACCATACAGAAATGCACCACTCTGATATCTAAACTATCTTCACCAAGGACAAGATAACGCTAAATATAGCATTAGTTGTAGCACACAAAATCAATTGTTTGTGTTAAGTGAAAATGTATTTATATTAAGTTAACAGAAACCTATCAAGAACTAGACACGAACTAGGACATTCCCTGTTGAAACTATTGATTATAAATTAATTAGCATACGAATTTGACCTAAAACTCTTAAAATCCCTTTAGAGAATCCCTTTTAAAATTAGTGCAGTGGTAGACAACCCAGGACATAGAATCAAACAATTTGTTCAAGTACTTTTACCTTCTGAGGGAGCTAGAGTGAGGTAAAATATTGTTGGAAACCAGCTGAGCATCTTTTGATTCTCATCTTGCAGTTCATAAACAACAGCTTAAGAGTGCAGCTGAAGTTTAGTGAGGCTCCCTGTGAGTCCAACTGTTTACCAGAATAATAACAACTGGAAAATTAAGGCCACAGAGTCCTTGGAGTACTCTGTAACATTTAGCCTAACAGTTAAAATTTTCAAAATGACTAAGTCCCACTGCACTTCAGTTAGACAGCCTATAGTCAGCCACAGGGGATAGACAGAAGTGCTGGCTTTTTCCAGGGATAAAAGCTTGCTACAGCAGCTTGGATGACCTGGCACCTAAACGGCTGGCAAATTTCTGAGAAAAGGGACCTCACATAATTTTGAAAAAAAAATGGTCTGATTTTGTACAAAACTAATTAATTTCTGCCCCTCTACCTTTTTGTTTGCTTTTTTAAAAACTTGTTCCTGCTCCACACACTTTTTTTTTTGGGAGGGAGAGAGAATAAAAGCAAAAAGATCTGTAGATTTTTGAAAGTTTTATCTTTAGACAAGAATTTTCTTTTTGTCAGTGTTTCAATTAACAAAAGGTGTCAGACATCTGAACATAAAAAAAAAAAACACTCCATGTTCATTCCACATGAATGTGCCTTGAAGGAATTTTAGGCCTCTGGCCAATGAATTTCCAGTATAATAGAAGGTAATTAACAGAGCTGCAGATATTAGGAGCAATATATATTTTTTTTAAAAAAATCACTTTTTGACAAGTGAACTACTGACCAATGTACACAGAAATTACATAATAGGGATGGGAATTACTTAATAAACTATACATCTCAGATATTTCAGGATCTACTCAGAATAGTGTTTCATTGAAGAACTGGGCTAGCTACAAAGAGGAGTAGCTAAAATAAAAATGTTTTCAGTTGGCTTTAAAATGAGATTTAATTTACTCCTCATTAATTAATATTTTTTGTCTTTTCTTTTTCAAAAGGTGGTTATGGCGATGTCTGCATTACAGCAGTCCTTCGAAAGAAGGTCTTCCAGAAGATCCCTTCTGGAAAACCTTTCGAGAAAGATCGCACCCACACACAATAAGCGGACCAAAGGATTGATCCACTCTTTCAAAAGAGACCAGCCACAGAGCCCTCACAGAATCACAGGGCTGGAAGGGACCTCAGGAGGTCACCTAGTCCAGCCCCCTGCTTCAAGCAGGATCAACCCTACTAAGTCATCCCAGCCAGGACCTTGTCCAGCTGGGACTTAAAAACCTCAAGAGATGGAGAATCCACCACCTCTCTAGGCAACGCATTCCAATGCTTCACCACCCACCTGGTGAAGAAGTTTTTCCTAATATCTAACCTACATTTTTCCCTCTTCAACTTCTGACCATTACTCCTTGGTCAGCCATCTGACACCACTGAGAGAAGTTTCTCACCCTCCTCTTTAGAGCTCCCCTTCAGGAAGTTGAAGATTGCTATTAAATCACCTCTAAGTCTTCTCTTCTATAAACTAAACAAGCCCAAATTCCTCAGCCTGTCCTCATAGGTCTTGTGCTCCAGACCCTTAATCATGTTTGTTGCCCTTTGCTGAACGTGCTCTAGCAAATCCACATCCTTTTTATATGGGGGGCCCAAAACTGAACACAATATTTCAGATGTGGCCTCACCAGTGCTGAATAAAGAGGAATAACTACTTCTCTAGATCTGCTCGAAATGCTCCTCCTAATGCACCCCAGTATGCTGTTAGCTTTCTTGGCTACAAGGGCACGCTGTTTACTCATATCCAGCCTTTCATCCACCATAACCCCTAGGTCCCTTTCCATCGTACTGCTGCTGAGCCAGTCAGTCCCCAGCCTGTAACAATGTTTGGGATTCTTCCGCCCCAGGTGCAGGACTTTACACTTCTCCATATTGAATCGCATCAGATTTCTTTTGGCCCAGTCCTCCAATTTATCCAGGTCCCTCTGGATTCTCTCTCTCTACCCTCCAACATATCTACTTTTCCCCCTAGTTTTGTGTCATCCGCAAACTTGCTGACGGTGCAACCCAGTCCCTCATCCAGGTCATTAATAAAGATGTTGAATAACACCGGTCCTAGAACTGAGCCTTGCGGCACTCCACTTGAAACAGACCACCATCCAAATATTGAGCCATTGACCACTACCCGTTGGACCCGATCATCAAGCCAGCTTTCTATCCATCTTAGGCTGTGTCTACACATGCCCCAAACTTCGAAATGGCCATGCAAATGGCCATTTCGAAGTTTACTAATGAAGCGCTGAAATGCATATTCAGCGCTTCATTAGCATGCGGGCGGCAGCAGCGCTTCGAAATTGACGAGCCTTGCCGCCGCGCGGCGCGTCCAGACTGGGCTCCTTTTCGAAAGCACGCCACCTACTTCGAAGTCCCCTTATTCCCGTGAGCTCATGGGAATAAGGGGACTTCGAAGAAGGCGGAGTCCTTTCGAAAAGGAGCCCCGTCTGGACGCGCTGCGCGGCGGCAAGGCTCGTCAATTTTGAAGCGCGGCTGCCGCCCGCATGCTAATGAAGCGCTGAATATGCATTTCAGCGCTTCATTAGTAAACTTTGAAATGGCCATTTGCATGGCCATTTCGAAGTTTGGGGCACGTGTAGACGTAGCCTTATAGTCCAAGGATCCAATCCATATTTCCTTAACTTATGGACAAGAATGTTGTGGGAGACCATATCAAAAGCCTTGGAAAGAACAGGGCAGGAAACAAGGCAGATGAGGGTCTCACGTTTGGCAAGCTCTACCTGGAGCCCCAGCCATGCACTCTAATAAAAGGTCCCTCTGAAGCATCCTCTCTGCATATGCTGAGGCCTGCCTTCCTGCACACAGCATAGCAGAGCCGGTGCACAGTCCCACAGCTCACAGCTGAGAGCCATGGACCAACAGCAGCCCTGGACCTGCACGCTCGCCCTGGCTGGGCTGCTAGCCACCAACCGTGCAGCCACCCTCCAGCTCCTCCATTACACTCCAGGTAAGATTCCCATGGATTTCAGAAACAGAATTTAGTTGCTTACTGTAGTGTTACCTTTACTCCAAGTTCAGTTAATTTACAACAAAGTGGGGACGGATTTCAGAAGAAACATGCTTGTAGAGAAGCAGAAATAAATGAGGGTAGTTTGATATGGTTTAGGCACCTCAGAATTATTCTGTCAGTTCAGAAGTCAGACATCAATGACCAAACAGTTTCTCTTCACTGGTGACATATTGTTTCTCTACCCTGCTGTCTGATGTTCTGCTTTCAGTGACACCACTGAGACTATACAGCAGGAAAATAATATCAAAACCATCAGCAGGGGAAGATTTAGCCCACAAGTTACTAAATTGTATCAAGACACAAACAATAGGTGTGCATAGATTTAATAATTTTTATGCACAATTTGCAATGTCAGTGACCCTATGAGTGTGACAGAGGTCTACTTGAAATGCACTACTGTTTCTCTGAATCAAAAGTCTCATCTCAAAGGATCAGCATTCAAACAGAAGAAAGGATCATTTTTCCATCCCCACCCCTTCTTATCCATCCCTACCTCTTCTCTACATTCTTGAAACATTTTTCAATAAAAAACAATAGTCTTAAACCATGTATCTTCAGATGGTAGCATTGGGGACTCAAGTGTCACATTCAGTATTAATGATATTCTTATGCCAAAACTATGCAATCGTTGCAATATTCATTTTGTTAAATCAAATCTATCCTAAGGAATCCTCTATAATCAAACCTGGAGCAACATCAACATCTGAGTATCTGACCCTACTGAGTCTGTGCCTACCATTGTAACTAAATAGAAATTATGATAACGCAGTACATACAAGACTAAGTTGCATGAAATGCCCCATTTATGCAAAAATGCTGTCACAGTGAAGAGGAAAAGGCCAGTGAGGAAAAAAAATCACATTAATTATAGAACTGTGAAAGTTATTTCAGCTCATATTAGTGCCTTCTCCATAATCCTCTTTCACTGTCATGGGGGCAGGCAAGGGGAAGTGATAGGTTTCAGGGATGGGGGAGCACAGAAAACTTTGGCTCTTGGGTGCCAAAGCAAGAAAGAAATATTTCAACACTGGTGAAAAATTAATTAGCAGTAAGCTTTATTTGCATATCATTATGCAACACCTTTATCAAAGTTATACGACACAAGCTATTATTTTTGTTGGGCATTTTGAGGGCAGAGCTATAATCACTGAGCCCACAACTCTCACCTTCATCATAATTTCTGTAAGTACAGTGAGAACATGGGGCTCTTATGCCTTTGTTGTGTACTCTTGTCTGTGGTCTCACTAACCCATTTCTCACCTGTGTTCAATGCTTTTAGGACACTATCTCACCAACACTGATGTGGCCATTGCTCTGCCTAAAACTTGAGTATGTTCTTTTCAAATGCAACAAGAAATCCTGCGGCACCTTACAGACTAGCAGATATTTTGGAGCATAAACTTGTGTGGGCAAAGACCCACTTCATAAGATGCATGAAGAGGGTCTTTGCCCATGAAAGCTTATGCTCCAAAATATCTGTTAGTCTATAAGGTGCCACAGGACTTCTTGTTGTTCTCAAAGATACAGACTAGCACAGCTACCTCTCTGATTCTTTTCAAATGAAAGTCTACCTTTCTTCCAATTCCTTTTTTATTGCACTGCTCAGAAGTAGTGTGTGGATTGTGAATGGCAAATTACTTGGTAGAATCTGGTATCTATTTTTCCAAAGGCTAAAATTAAATCTTAAAAAGAAATATATTTAAGAAGCTTGAAATAGTCTAATCCAATTGCTAAAGAACATTACGTTAATACAGAAACTCTTAACAATTCTTGGTGGTTGGACACTTATCTCTAGCCTTGTAATTAGTTTCAAAAAGTTCACATTGGGTTCAGTTCAGGTCAGTATTCAGAGTATTCAAAGTATTCCTTTATGGCAGCAAGACTTGGACCCTGTATGCCCACCAGGAAAAGAGGCTGAACGTCTTCCACTTGCGCTGCCTCAGGCGCATCCTTGGAATATCATGGAAGGACAGAGTGACCAACACCGCCGTCTTTGAGCAAGCTGGAATCCCAGCCATGCACACCCTCCTCAGGCAGCTTCAACTCCGCTGGCTTGGCCACGTCCACAGGATGAACGATGGAAGGATTCCAAAAGACATCCTGTATGGTAAGCTAGCCTCTGGCAAAAGACCTCCCGGACGCCCCCAGCTGCGTTACAAAGATGTCTGCAAGAGAGACCTCAGAGAGGTAGACATCGAGTTGGACAGTTGGGAAGAACTAGCAGACGACCGCAGCAGATGAAGGCAGGGGTTACGCAAGGGCCTTCAGAAGGGCGAGTTGAAGATCAGACAGCTAGCAGAGGAGAAGCAAGCGCACAGAAAGCACAATAAGGACTTGCCAGACACCCACTACATCTGCAAGAGATGCAGCAAGGACTATCACTCTTGTGTGGGTCTTTATAGTCACAATAGACGCTGTAAATGAAGTCCTCAATTGAAACTTTAAAGGGCGCAATCCATAGTCTATGCAGACTGAAGGATGCCTACCTACCTACCTATAGTATTCAGAAACTGAGAGAAACATTAGGAGCTTCTCAACTACCTGGATCCAGCAAGCTGAATCTGCAGAACTGAACTGGAAGCCCCATGATCTGGGAATATTTTGCTTCTGTTAGGAGACCCCACTTTGCTATTTCATTTTATTCTGCTGCACATTCACAATGATTTGGAAATATGCTGTAAAAGTTGTGATATGCATCATACAATGCAAGATCACCTTTACAATGGTTGAAGTGTGAAAGATTGTGTTCTGATATCTTCACTTTTTTCATTTCTGCATACAGCTTCCATCAGCCTATCTTCATGTCAAAAGTATGTGAATTAAAGTTCCAAAAGAATGGCATTATTAGGACAGGCTTATTACCATGTGTGAACCAGTACCACACAATTCAACATGCAGCTATCACACTGTCAGTTGACTGTCTCCCCTTTGCCTCTCAGAAGAAATTACCAGTTTTGTTATACAGTGTTGTGGTTTTATGCTATAGAGAGGATTAGAAACATTAATGAAACTAACAGACTCAGTCACTTGTGACTTTAAAGAGGATTTGAAATCCGAGGGCTAGAGAGGAAAAGTTAGACAAAAAAAATTACTTTCACTAAATCCCCATTTGAGTTTTGCTTTAGTAAAACCTGATGTAATTCTTCAAAATGTTGGAGAAGAATATATTACCACTTCATGGTTTATCCGTCTGTACAAAGATAGTCACAACAGCTAATTTCTGTATTTAAGGCAGACGTAATTTAGTTGAATGCAGATTTGCTCGTTTTCTGGCTCCAACTAATCTATTGGACTATATTGGTTTCATTATCAGTCTGGTAATGAAAAGAGTGCATTCTAGCTTTGCAGACTGAAGCTGCGTCTACACGTGCACGCTACTTCGAAGTAGCGGCAGTAACTTCGAAATAGCGCCCGTCACGTCTACACGTGTTGGGCGCTATTTCGAAGTTGAAATCGACGTTAGGCGGCGAGACGTCGAAGTCGCTAACCCCATGAGGGGATGGGAATAGCGCCCTACTTCGACGTTCAACATCGAAGTAGGGACGTGTAGACGATCCGCATCCCGCAACATCGAAATAGCGGGGTCCTCCATGGCGGCCATCAGCTGGGGGGTTGAGAGATACTCTCTCTCCAGCCCTTGCGGGGCTCTGTGGTCACCGTGGGCAGCAGCCCTTAGCCCAGGGCTTCTGGCTGCTGCTGCTGCAGCTGGGGGTCCGTGCTGCATATACAGGGTCTGCAACTAGTTGTTGGCTCTGTGTATCTTGCACTGTTTAATGAAAGTGTGTCTGGGAGGGGCCCTTTAAGGGAGCGACTTGCTGTTGAGTCCGCCCCGTGACCCTGTCTGCAGCTGTGCCTGGCTCCCTTATTTCGATGTGTGCTACTTTGCCGTGTAGACGTTCCCTCGCTGTGCCTATTTCGATGTTGGGCTGAGCAACGTCGAAGTTGAACATCGACGTTGCCAGCCCTGGAGGACGTGTAGACGTTATTCATCGAAATAGCCTATTTCGATGTTGCTACTTCGAAATTAGCTATTTCGATGTAGCGTGCACGTGTAGACGTAGCCTAAGTGTACTCCAAAGTCTTACATGACAAACTTATTTGAAAGTGCTACAGCAGAACAAGAAAATGTTCAAGGCACAGAACAGGAAATACTATTTCATCAAGACAGATATTTTGGGAAAGTTTCTGAAATCTAGGATCGTATTTTAGGGCAGATAGGATGAAGAAGTAAAGAGAGTATATCCCAGGGGGCAGGGAACCCATTTATGAATATCAGAAAATGAAGTTATGACCCTCTTCAGAAACAGGAAGCTGAACTACCTTATTTTTGGGGGCCTTTCAGGTTGTTAATTTTTTAAGAAAATTATTATTTTCATTCTGCCTTATGTGTAAACAGATCCCAAAACTTCAAAATTTGAACCAAATTGCGCTGCTTTCCTTAGAAGAATCCCACATTTGCTTCTCTCATTTTTCACATATTAAAAAAAAGCAAGTTACCAGTGTCACTTCATGTTTCACTGATGAGTTTCTGGTCTTCCATCTCTTTATTGTATAAAATTGTAATCAGTCTCATTCTTGTAAAGTGATCAGGAGAACTCCAGGCATTTTCCTCTCATCACAGTCCAAATTCCTCTTGTTCCACTGGTGAGAGGAGATGCCAAGATTGGCGTCTGCATGACTACTTCCTTACTTTTGAGTTTCTTGCAAAGAGCAAAATTTCCTCTTTGAAGGCACAGTATGTATCCTGAGGTGGAGATCAAAATATGAGCTGGAAGAAAAGAAGTTGTAATTTGTTACAGCACAGTGTAGTAGGATGAAATAAAGAGATAGGGTCCACCAAATGAAGAGATCAACAGTGTTCTAAGCAACTTATAAAACTAAAATAGCATTTCATGGCCAGAAAGAGCAGGTGCAAAACACAAACCAGTTGTGCAAAAAAACATATTCAGAAACCTCACAGGCAGAAGGAAAAAAAGTGGTGTCTCTTGAAAGCAAATGGAATTAAATGAAAAATGGGTTGACTGACAGAATCATAGACATATATTGGTTATATGGAAACAAGGAGTTTGTATCCATTCACTACCGTTATTTTTATTATGCTACTGTAAGCAGGGTCTCCCTATTTCTTCTACAATGTACTATTCACACTAAGTTCTGTGAAATGAAGCTCCAGTCTGAGAAGTTATTTGTTCTGTTCATTTGCTCTGAAACCCTGGCACTGACTACAGTTGGGCCTCAGGATACTGAACTAGATGGACCTTTGATAGGACCTGTATGGCCATTCTTACATTTTTTCCATGAGCCAATGTAGTGGAGGGGCAGCTTTTTATGCAACAGATCTTCACCTCATGGACATTCAGTGATATGCACTGACTGTTAGCCAAAACAGCAAAAAGGGTGTGAGCTAGATTTGTAACACATTAAACCTGCAAATCCCTCTAACAGCAGGTGCGTTGCACTGATTTCATTGAGAGCAATAAGGTTTATTCTTGCTGATACATGGTAAAGAACCCATCTTAGTGCTCAGATCCCACACTGAGCACTCAGGGCTGGCAATTAGAAGAAACACTTTTTACTTATACACTGGAGCTACGTCTACACTTGTGTGTTTAGAAAAGGGCACCCTTGGAGAAGAAGAATTGAAAGATAACCTTTGCAAGGGCAGTGTCTACACAGAGGCCGGGGCTGGCACCATCGATTCCCACTATCGAAAGGTCCACACTCACCCATGCCCTCTTTTGAAAAAAAGGGCCAGGAAACACTGCAGACATGGTTGCATGGCATTGAAGCCCTTCCCTGGCCTCAGCCAGCCACTCATTTAAAGGGTCCCTCCCCAACACCTTTGGCCTGCGCCGCTCGAGGCCTGCAGAGCTGCCACACGCCCTGCAGATGCGGTGTTCACAGGGAGAGCCATGGAGCAGCATCAGCTTGACACCCTGTTGGCTGCCACCAGCAGAGTGGTTGCTCCGCTGGCCACAGCAGTGCTGGTTGCCCTGTGGCTCCTGTTGGGGAGGCCATCCCAGGGGCAGCCAGGGACACCCCAGACCATCTGGTCCTCTGGCGCACCACCACCCCTGGTGCGCCACAGGCTCTGTAGCTACCCCATCAGCTCTGAGTGGTGGGAGCACCAAGTCATGGGGGTGTGGAACAGTGACTGGTGGCTCTGGAATTTCTGGATGAGGTGGCAGATGTTCCTGGAGCTGTGCCAGTGGCTGCTCCCCACCCTGAGACACCAGGACATGTGGATGTGGTGTACCTTCCCCTTGGAGAAGAGGGTTGTGATAGCTGTCTGGAAGCTGGCCACTCCAGACAGGTACCGCTCTGTGGGACACCAATTTGGTGTGGGCAAGGCCACTGTTGGGGCCATCATGATGGAAGTAAGGAAGCCTAGATCATGCACCCACTGGTGGGGGGAGCCCAGGCTGTGTGGGGCAGGGGATGGGCCCCGGGTGGGGCCATGGTGAGGCTGGGGGTGGGCCTGGGGTAGGGTCATGTTGCGCCTGGCACACCCCACACACCCTCACAGGGGCGTAAGTCCCCCCTGCAAGTGGTGCACACCCTCAACGTCATGTTCCTCCAGAGGGTGGTCTGCACTGGGGACCTGTATGTTGCCATCACAGGCTTTGTGCCGCTTGAGTTCCCAACTTGCTTTGGGGCCCTCGACAGTACCCGTATACCCATCCATGTCCGGAGCACAGCAGAGGACATTATATAAAACAAAAAGGGTACCACTCTGTTGTCCTGCAGTCCATGGTCGTGTCTACACGTGCCCCAAACTTGGAAATGGCCACACAAATGGCCATTTCGAAGTTTACTAATGAAGCGCTGAAATGCATATTCAGTGCTTCATTAGCATGTGGGCAGCAGCGGCGCTTCGAAATTGACGCGGCTTGCCCCCACGTGGCGCGTTCAGACGGGGCTTCTTTTCGAAAGGACGCCACCTACTTCGAAGTCCCCTTATGAGTTCATGGGAATAGGGGGACTTCGAAGTAGGCGGCGTCCTTTCGAAAAGGACCTGCGTCTGGATGCACCGCGCGGCGGCAAGCCGCGTCAATTTCGAAGCACTGCTGCTGCCCGCATGCTAATGAAGCGCTGAATATGCATTTCAGCACTTCATTAGTAAACTTCAAAATGGCCATTTGTGTGGCCATTTCGAAGTTTGGGGCAAGTGTAGACGTAGCCCATGATGGATAGCTGGGGCTGGTTGCAGAACATCTGTGTGGGATGCCCTGGCTGCACCTACGACATGTGGGTGTTCTAGAACTCGGGCCTCTGCTGCTGGCTGGGGGCCAATGTGGCATATCCACTCCAGTCCTGGCTCATTCATCCCTATACAGGCCACCACATCCACAGCCAGGAGCAGTTTAACACCCAGCTCAAGCAAGCCCTCAACGTGATTGAGTGAACCTTCAACCAGTTGAAGGGTGGTGGTGCTGTCTCATGGCATGCCTGGAGGTGGGCATCCTCAATATCCCCCGGTCATTGGTGCCTGCTGCAGTCTATAGAACATTGTAGAGAGCAAGGGGGAGGCCTTCATTCAGGGCTGGGCAGCCGAGTCCGCCCCTAGCCACCAGGTGCACCATGTGGGGGTTCACAACTGGGAGGCCCTGTGCAACTACTTTGCACAGGGACCCCAGTGAGCATTGCCACAGGCATCCCCAGCGGGTCCACCACACCCCCTCCACCCCACAACACCCCCCCCACAACCGAGCACACAGCATGCAGGGTTGTGGCAAAAATAAAAGAGTATATTGTACACTACAAAAAAAGCGTGCTCAATGCCTTCTCCGCATAACATAACCACACACTATTTACAGGCGGAGAGCGACCCACGTCCCGCCTTGTCCAGGGTCCCTGGCAGGACTGAGAGGGGATGGGAAAGATGGTGAGGTAGGGCCGGGGATCAGCCTCTGCCCAGTGGTCTGGCCCAGCAGGGCCCTCTCCCGGGGGACTGGTGGGTGGAGCCGTGTTTGGGAGTGGCAGCAGTAGGGGTGGCAGTAAGGGCAACAGAGGGATGGAAGGAGGGGTGGCGAGGGGGCAGTGGGAGGGTTGCTAGGAGGGGGCATCCAGGCCAGCAGCTCCCGGTAGGTGGCTGCCACATCCCAGAAGGTCCCCATGAACTCTCTCCAGGCCACTCAGTGCCAGGCCGCCTCACTCTCCTTGAAGTGGAGGTGCCGCTGCACCATCCACCAGATGGAGGCAGCAAGGTTGGGGTCCTCTGCCAGCCACTGTTGGCCCCACTGTGATCAGGCACATCCTGGAGCTAGGTGTGGCTCTGGCTGGTCACCATCCCTCATCTCCAGGGGTCTGTCTGGGACAACTGTTGGGGCAAGGCTGTCCCAGCTCTTGGCTGGTGTAGCTGTGGAAAAAGGAGGGAAGAGAGGAACAGACCGTCAGTACTGACCCCTGCCCCATGGCCCATGCCGTGCATCCCCCTGTGGGCAGCGAGTCCCCATTCCCTGTCCCTCTTCTGAGGGTGGTGTGGCCCTGTGGGTGGCTCTGCCCCCCTCCGCCCCCCCCCCCCCCCGCAGACAGGGCACGGTGCAGTCCATGCAACTAGGTGCTGAAGGGCACTGGTGGCCATGCCGAGGGCCACGGTCTGGCTGGACTGTGGCTGGCTGGGGTCTGCTGGGGGTGTGGGGGACCCCCAGCTGGGTATGGTGCCCCTGTCCTATGATCCAGGCTGTGTGCCCTGTCAGGTATGAACCCAAGGGCCCACTATACCCAAGGTACAGAAGGGGAGATTGATGACGAGGTCCCCTTTCTCGCTTGATCAGCCCATGGCTGATGCTTGTTCCGGCTCTTGCCCAGGTGGTGTGAGGCTGTCTGGCGGTCTTGACTGCTCGATGTCTCCAGGCTGGGGCTTCTCAGAGCAAGTGTTGAGGAAGGCTGGTGGGGAGAAGGTGTCTTGGGGGTCCAGGATTGTCCAGAGCTCTCAGTAATATGGGCATGAAACGGGGTCAGCCCCCAACCGGCTGGCCGAGTCCAGAGCCTGGGAGTAAATGTGCCACAACTCCTTGACCTTGCTCCTGACTTGGTCAGGAATGCAGGTAGGGTGACCATGGAAGCTCAGGCACTCAGCCAGCTGGGCAAAAGTGGCCACATTCCTCCTCTTCGTGCCCATGATCCGGATCATCTTCTCTTCCTGCCAGCGGCCCAGCAGGTCCCAGAGCTCCTGCTCTGTCCAGAAGGGGGCATGCTTTCCCCCCACCAGCTGGACCCTTGTGAGCCCTGGACATGCTTGGAGTGGGGGCTCTGGGGCTCCTGACCAGACCGGGTGCTGGCCATGCCGCTATTTGCTGTGCCAGGAGTCGTGCTGAGGCCTGCAGGTACAGCACATGTTGAAGGCTGCTGCCTGCACACTCTCAGCTTCCTTCAATGGGGTTTCTGGGTCTGTGCTGCACACACAGACCAGACAGACCCACAAGCACTGGGCAGCACCTCTGCCTCAGCTGATTGCCATCACGGCAGACCCCGCTCTTTCAAAACAGTGGGACGCAGAGTGCCTACACATGTCTTCTTTCGAGAAGGCCTCTTCCTATGTCCTGTTTGGAAAAGTGCTTTCGATTCCTGCGGCACATACTGTTGATTTTGTTTTCTGAAGAGCACTTTCCACATCATACCCAGGTTTGAGAAGGGTGTGTAAAACTCATATGAACAACCATAACTTTTTGAATATTATTTAAAAATCTCTCCATGTGCATATACAATTTAGGCAACACATTTTCCTTTTCCCTACTTTGTGCATAGGAAATGATTTATCATTTTTGGAATTACAGAGAAAAGTACTCTAGCTTAAAACATTACTGTACTCCAACAATAAACATGCAAATAAAAACAAAACTTAAGCATGCAACTAATTTTTAACAAAAGAGCTGATATCACAATATCTTAACTAGATGGCAATATCTGTCATCTAAAAGGGTAGAACTTTCATATACTGAGGATGAGACAAGGTAAAGGCAAAATAAACTTTTCAAAGTTGTTCAAATATGTAAAATGAAAGTCATATACCGGAAAGAGTATATTTTCTTATAAACGTCCTGAAAAGCCATAGAATCGTAGAGTCATAGAATGGACTGGAGGGGACCTCGAGAGGTCATCGAGTCCAGCCCCCTGCCCCAATGGCAGGACCAAGTACTGTCTAAACCATCCCTGATAGACATCTGTCTAACCTGTTCTTAAATATCTCCAACGATGGAGATTCCACAACCTCCCTTGGCAATTTATCCCACTGTTTGACCACCCTGACAGTTAGAAACTTTTTCCTAATGTCCAACCTAAACCTCCCTTGCTTCAGTTTAATCCCATTGTCTCTTGTTCTATCCTCAGAGGCCAAGAACAACAAGTTTTCTCTCTCCTCCTTATGACAACCTTTCAAATACCTGAAAACCACTATCATGTTGCCCCTCAAGCTTCTCTTTTCCAAACTGAACAAACCCAATTCTTTCAGCCTTTCTTCATAGGTCACATTCTCTAGATCTTTAATCATTTGTGTTGCTCTTTTCTGGACCCTCTGTAATTTCTCCACATCTTTCTTGAACTGCAGTGCCCAGAACAGGACACAATAATCCAGCTGAAGCCTAACCAGCGCAGAGCAGAGCGGAAGAATGACTTCTCGTGTCTTGTTCACAACACACCTGTTAATGCATCCCAGAATCACGTTTGGTTTTTTTGCAACAACATCACATTGTTGACTCATATATAGCTTGTGGTCCACTATAACCCCTAGATCCCTTTCTGCTGTAGTCATTCCTAGACAGTCTCTCCCCATTCTGTATGTGTGAAACTGATTGTTCCTTCCCAAGTGGAGCACTTTGCATTTGTCCTTACTATACTACATCCTGTTTATCTCACACCATTTCTCCAATTTATCCAGATCATTTTGAATTATGACCCTACCCTCCAAAGCAGTTGCAACCCCTCTCAGCTTGGTATCATCTGCAAACTTAATAAGCGTACTTTCTATGCCAATAGCTAAATCATTGATGAAGATATTGAACAGAACCGGTCCTCAACAGACCCCTGTGGAACCCCACTTTTTATACTTTTCCAGGAGGATTAAGAACCATGAAGAACTACTCTCTGGGTATGGATATCCAGCCAATTATGCACCCACCTTATAGTAGCCTCATCTAAATTGTATTTGCCTAGTTTTCTGATAAGAATATCATGCGAGACCGTATCAAATGCTTTGCTAAAATCTAGGTATACCACATCTACCGCTTCTCCTCTATCCACAAGGCCCATTATCCTATCCATGGAAGACTTTAAAAGTGGAGGAGGGCCCTACAAAATATTTATAGTAGTTTTTCAGTGAAACTCAGATTGATTCAAGTTTTGAAACATGCAATGATAAACGGGGTGTACTTAATAATAAGAATTCTATGCAATGGTCTCTTACATCATATCACTCTAGGGCCGTGTGTACACTAGCCCCATACTTTGAATTGGCCATGCAAATGGCCATTTCGATGTTCACTAATGAAGCGCTGAAATACATATTCAGTGCTTCATTAGCATGCGGGTGGCTGCGGCTGTTCGAAATTGATGTGCTTCGCTGCCGCATGGCTCGTCCCGGCGGGGCTCCTTTTTGAAAGGACCCCACCTACTTTGAAGTCCCCTTATTCCCATGAGCAGATGGGAATAAGGGGACTTTGCAGTAGGCGGAGTCCTTTCGAAAAGCAGCCCCGTTGGGACGAGCCACGCGGCAGCGAGGAGCATCAATTTCGAACTGCCAGGGCCGCCCACATGCTAATGAAGCACTGAATATGTATTTCAGTGCTTCATTAGTAAACTTTGAAATGGCCATGCAAATGGCCATTTCGAAATGTGGGGCTAGTGTACACACGGCCTAGGAGTGAAAAAGAGAATGTAGGCAGAAGCTCAACAACTGAGTAAGAGCTAGCCAGTTTATTATACTCAAGGTAGCTGGTGGCATGTGTGTGCATTAGGTTCAAGGTCTTTGGAGACCATGGTGACTGAACTGGAAGAGTTAAGGGAGGCAGAGAGGTGCATAGATGTGATTTTACAGGAAGCAATAGAATGATCCACCTTTGGTCAGGCAGCCTCTGTGTGTCTGAGGAGGGTGAAAGTTTCAGGAAAAGAGAATATCCAACTGCAGAAGAGGGAAACCATCCCATAGTTGGGCCCCTTCTTCCAGGTAAAGTCATGGTATCATCTCATACTGAAGACACGTTTCCAGGGGAGGGAACTCAAATTGTTAGCAAGAGACAGGTTTAGTAATGAGGATTCAATCATTAGAAACAGATGGGTGGGTTGTGATAACCCAGAAAATCACTTGGTGACTTGTCTCCTGGTGCAAAGATTGCAGATCTCTCAAGACATCTAGATAGACTTATGTGTAGTGCTAGGGAGGAGCCTGTGGTTGTGGCACATATAGGTACCAATTAGAGAGGGAAAGATGAGAAGGATAGGAGAGAGGTTTGGGTGACCAAATTTAGTCTGTGAGGTAAAAGACTGAAGTCCAAGACTTCCATGGTAGCATTCTCTGAACGGCTTGAAGAGTGAGCTCCTTGCACCAAAATGCACACGTATGCCACCTACTGATAGGGTAGGTGATCAGACATGCTATGTTACATGCAATAAAACGGTTAGTCCCCCTCTGTCACTGGGCTTCTGCCTGCATTCTTTTTCTACCCCTGAAGTTTGTTACTGTCTTGATGGGTTCTTTTTTAAATCAGATGTCTTTGGTTTTACATTTAAGTTAAGTGTATCTAGTCCCCTTCACACTTCCCCTCCAAACCTCCACACAAAACTCCCCTGTTCACTGGCTCCTTTGGCCCTTAGGAGTAGACTTTTCAAAGGCCTAGCCTTTTGGAGCAGCCTTGCCCCTAAGGGTTGTAGGGATCAAAGCCTGATTGGCAAGCTCTCAGCCTTGCCTAGCAGCTACTAACCTCAGCACATGGTCCTCCAAACAAACAGACGGCATGATACCTTTCAGTAAAGCCAAAAGCACACCACAAGCACAACCACACACATTACAACAACAGCTTTACCCCAGGATCATGTAATGGCTCCTCCTTTACCTGGAGAACTCCCTTGCAAAGCTTACCCTAGTAGCTGCTCCTGTCCTTTGGCTCCTCAGGTCACTTAGGAGCTGGATTTTTAAAGTGGACTTAGTGTAGTGGACAACAAAATGGCATATGAAATTCAGTGTTGAGGCATGTAAAGTAACACATAGTGGAAAACAATGCAACCTATGCATATAAAAAGATGGGATCTCAATTAGCTATTACTGGAGAGTTTTCTGAAAGCATCCACTCAATGTTCAGTGGCAATTAAAACAGCAAACAGAATATTGGGAAACATTAAGAAATGGATAGAGATACATAAAAAGACAGAAAATATACTGCTTCTATATAAATTCATGGTACACCTGCATCTTGAATAGTGTCTGCAGATGTTGTCAACTCATCTCCAAAAAGGATTGGAATTGGAAAAGTTCAAAAGAGGGCAACAAAAATGATTAAGGGTATGGAACAGCTGCCATATGAAGAGAGATTATTAAAATTGAGACTTTTCAGCTTGGAAACAGTACGACTCAGAGTGGATTTGATAGAGGTCTATAAAATCATGACTGGTGTGAAAAAAGTAAATTACGAAGAATTATTTACTCTTTTCCATAACACAAGAACTCGGGGTCACAAATGAAATTAATAGGCAGAAAGCATAAAAGAAATAAAAGGAAGTTTGTGGGACTTCAGTCAACACATGGAACTCCTTGTCAGAGGATGTTGTGAAGACCAGGACTTTATCAGGGTTCAAAAAGACCTGGATAGGCTCCTGGGAGAGAGGACCATCAATGACTATTAGCAGGATGGGGCATCTTTTGTCTCATCTGGGAATGGGCAACAGAGGATGGATCACTTGATAATTACCTTTTTTGTTCATTCTGTCTGGGGCAACTGGCATTGACCATTGTCAGAACAGAGGATATTGGGCTAGATGAACCTTTGATCTGACTATAGTATGGATGTGCTTAATGTTAAATTTACACTTTTATTATACTATTAGTATTAACTATTTCATTACATGTCCCTTGCGGGAGGAGGGAATAGGGAAATCTCACCTTGTGATATCTAGCATACCTGGTTATGTAATTCGTTAGTTAAATTGCCCACCCCAGCTGGGTTCAATGGTAAGAAAGAGAAAATTCATTAGCGAAACACGAAGATAATTTCTCCACTGTTTGTTTCTCTCAAAATTGAAATATAGGGGATTGGTAATGAGATATTTCACCAGCAGATAACTAGCTCTAATTACATCTAGGCCACTAACATTAGATGTCTCCTTGGGCCACTCTTAAATGAGTCTCATGGCCTCAGTCCAATTTCAGGAAGACACATATTCAATAACAGTGAACCCAACAATAATGATCAAGGTTCCTGCCCTGAAAAACCTGAGGTGATCTGAAAACTGTGAAGAAAGGGACCATTTTAAATTTGATGACCCCAGAATAAATTCTGGTTTGGTGATCAAATTCTAGTTAGATTCCTGTTTTCTGAGACATCAAGAATCCTTTTGGAGACACAAACACCACAGTGCAGTTTCACCATTATTGCAGAGGATACAGCATCTCTGCCTTCCTGATTCTGCATCCAGCCTGCTCTGCAGTTTTTCTTACCTGGTGCGCAGTGCCTGAAAAAAGTGGCAAAGTTAGACTCTTGGGACTTCTGAGTACAAGGGAGATTTTTGTCTGGTAATCTTGGACTAATGGAATGCCCCCTATGTTGCCTCTTAGGGAAGAACTGTATCTGTTTTCCACCTACTCTGGACTGCATTCGAGACCCACAGAAGTCCATTATAGTGAAATATAAATTTAACAGTTCTGTGAAACATAGACTCTACAACATGCATAAGGGTGCATTTGCACCATTACTTCCTTTCCTGCATTGCGCTTAGAATAAACATAAAGGAGACTCAGTGTCATTTCATTGCACAAAGGTATATGATAGAGTTTTGAACAGCGATTGGTGCTAATCATCCCCAACAGCTGTAACTTTAAGGCATAACATGAGAATGTGATACTGATGCCCTTCTAAACCTTTTAGACCTTGTTATCAAAAGGCCCTGCTAATTCTGGATGCACCCTAGAATCAATTAGCCTTCTGAATCTAGCCAAAGAGGCATCTATAATAAATGGACATGTAGACATTTAGGTTTTGTCTACACTACAAAGTTATCTTGAGATAACAGCAGTTATCAGGGACAATGCTGGTGCTTGCAGAGCACCGACGACATGCTGCAGCAGCACCTTGGGGAGCTCCAGGCCAGGCGTGGCATAATATGGGACTGGGTGGCCAAGGACATCCGCATCCATGGTGGGAACCTCTGCTTCTGCTGCAAGGCCATGTGGATGTAGCAGGAGCTCAGGAGGGCCCTGCTACTGGACGTGTGCATTGGCTACCTGCTTCTGCAGTGAGACGGTGGGCCTCAGGTGCATGTCCCATAGTTGCAGGGCTGGGGCAAGCCACTCTGAGGGCTCCCGGAAGGTGGTCCTCTAGATTCTGAAGTTCTGTAGCTGTTGCTGGTCTTCCTACCACTCCAGGATGATGTGGTCCACCACTCAGTGCTGGTGTCCCGTCACCATATGCAGCAGGGCATGTGGAGTGGTGCCTGGAGGGCAGTCTCCAGCTGGCTGATCAGCTCCCACATCTGGGAGAGGAAGGTCCGAGACATTGGCTAGGAGTGGGGATCCTGTGGGTCCTGGCAGTCAGGCCACAGCATATCCCCCACAGCTTGTGGCAGCTGTGGCAGGAGCTGGCGAATGGCTGGGGCTGGCTCCAACTTCATAGTAGAGGCTGCTTTGCTGTCTTGGGGCAGGGCAACCACAGCAGGTGGTGTGAGTGCTTTGCCATCCTCTGAGGAAGTCAGCAAGCAAGCAGGGAAACCTGAGGAGTCGCTGTCCCTTTAGGCACAAGCCTCATGCAACAGCCACAGGGAGAAACTGCTAGCCTGATGCCCTGCCTGAACTGCTTCTGGGTAGCCTTACATGTGAGTTAGCATCTAAAAGGTGTGGATGCTTTGTTTCGCTATGAAAAAATGTTATTTCAAAACAACTTTCGGCTGTGGATACATTATTTTGAACTAAGATATTTTGAATTGACAATATCAAAATAACAGTTCAAAATAAGGCTGCAGTGTAACCATAGCTTTAGTCTTTTATGTTCATCATAATCAGTGTATCTGTTGCAATAGAGTAGTTTTTAAAAATTAAGAAGGGTATCTGTATATTATTTTCCCTAGATAAAACAGTTATTAAATCTTTTAAATATAGAAAAAAGAAAACATGTTTTGCCTCTAGGAATAGCCACCTGCAGCATTGTGTTTTGCATGCAGGGTGAATCTCATTTATGGACAAACCAGATCCAACACAGCAAGAGTTTTACAAAGTCTTGTACAGCTAATTTTCATGTTCATATAAATAATATATGTTCTCCTGAATTTACATGTTTTTATTTGGAGTTTTAGCTTCATCAGGTTTGTAAATATACTTTTTCCTGTTTAGACTAGTTTAAATCATTGTCATGCATTCTACATGCAGAGGCTTGGAAATGACTCAGTTGTAACTGAAATACAAAGCAATTGCCCACCTAGTGGGTAGTGTTACCTACAGGGAACATTGTTAATGTACAGGCTCCATATTAGCATCCAGCTGCAGTTCCTAAAGTTGACAAACTGAGGAAAAACTTCAGAGACCTATCAACAAATATACTTCCAATTGTCAGCTAATTTGGTTCATCTGGGAGCTAATCATTATGTTCTGGCTTTCAGCAAATACTCTAACAAGTGCATTTACCAAGTTTCCCTTGTTCTTGCCTTTGTCATCTCAAAGCACAAGTCTTCCCTCTACCCCAGCATAAGCAGTAAATACACATTTCAAAGTATGACTGTGTGAAAGAAACTGTATGACACTACTTATACATTTGCGCAGTAGTTTAGTAGTCGTAGAGTTGGGGGGGGGGCGAAATTTAGTGCTTGGGAAGAAGGGAGAGATCGTAGAATAGACTCTGTTTCTGAATCACTGGTTGTCATTTACCTCTTCCACATGTCTGCTCTGTGTTCTTTCACACAGTAGAAAGCAATATGTTTACATTTTTGGATGTCTTTTGTAGGTTACTCAGGTATTCGTAGATTCCAAGGCCAGAGAGAACCATTGTGATCATCTTGTCAGATCTCCTATATAACACAGACCTTAGTGCTACATGGAGTTATCAGCTCCCAAAGCTATAGGAACTAATCTCTTTTTTTTTTCATGGTGATGCCATTAAATAAACCAGTGTGGTACACAGCTTTAATGCATGTATCCACCCTGGACTGGAACTTTTTTCCAAACTTTACCTGAACAAGAGTTAGGATGGAAAAAACTCAATCCTGGATACAATCAGAGCCATTCTGTCCATCAGATGTAAGACCTTGGACAATGTGTAGAAGATCTACTGAGACAGAAGGTCAACAACTGGGGTATTTCTGAGGTCACCTTGTAGTTTTATTCCAAGACAGAGTGAAGTGGAGGAGACTTGTAAATGACCTATATTCTACCGGGAGTACAAGGGCTTAAGTCAAGTAAGTTGTCACTCTTTGCTTGACTTGGGCTGAAGTCTACTGTGCTCCTTGTTCACATTTGGGTCTTTAACAGTTCCTTTAACACCTTCTTTCTGATGGCTAAATCAGAGCTTACTCCAAGAATAGAAGGAATCTATATCATAGTCAATTTACTTCTTTCTAACTCCATGCGTTTCAGTTTACTTACTCCTGGCTGGTTTATATTAGCTGAAGTGAGATAAGACTCAGGGACAAGAATCACCCCTGCTGAATTGGAAGCTGACATTTCTACAGTCCTTTTCAGAGGAGTACTATACGCTGGCTATGTCTACACTTGCCCCTTTCTTTGAAGGGGGCATGGTAATCAGGGGGATGAGCGATTACTAATTAAGTGCTGCAATGCATATGCAGCACTTCATTAGGCAAATTCTCCAAGGTGGCAACTTTGAAGCGTCAAACTTTGAAGTACCAGCATGTGTGTGGCTGTGGACAACTTTACACCTCAAAATTTTGGGGACTAAAGGCACTTTGAAGTACCCGTGGCTACACAGAATGCTGGCACTTTGAAGTTTCACACTTCAAATTTGTTAGCGGAGAGAATTTGCCTAATTAAGTGCTGCATATGCATTGCAGTGCTTCTTTTGTAATCTCCCATCATCTTGATTACCATGCTCCCTTCGAATAAGTGGGCTAGTGTAGACCCAACCATTGTGTCTTATATGTCTTTCAGTGTTCCTTACATTGTGCTTCTTATTTCCATTGATTTAGCTATGTAATTACCTTCTAATAGTGGTAACAACAGATGCATTTTCTACTTTCTACTGAGACAGTGTTCATTTAGGTAGTTTCGGCAATGGCATGTTACTGAGATCCAGAGCTCTTGCCAGAAAGGAAAATATAAAACAAATAAGAAGGTGCCCAGCAATATTTTAGTTCATTAATTGTTTTTCTTATGCACACCTACCCCCCAACAAAACAGCAGCACAAGGAAAAGGTACTTGAAATGAAAGAATGAAGAGTTCTTCACTTAGGATGAATTAAAAGGAGATAGAATAAAATTAAACACCATTTGTAATTATAGTGTCTAAGGTTTGAATTTGTGCATATGTGTGTTAAATAGCATCTAATTTCCATCGTCCTTTTCTTGGCAATCCTACTGAAAGTGCAATTTGTAATTCTTACATTTCAGAGTCCCTAAGAACAAGTGAGTCACCAAGATAAGCAAAGTCCTTTTCTGAAAAGCAGAATGCACATGACAACTCAATTTGAGGAATGTGGTTAAGAATTTTTAAAAGCCAATGTTCAAAAAACTAACAATGAGGCATAGCACTGGTCCAAAATCACACTAGAATCAGACCAATAATGGTTATCTAATTCCACTGACATTCCATAAATATAGAGCAAATGATCCTTAATCCATATCGTAGTGTTGTAATAGAAATCAGAATAGAGTCCCATGGATTAGACTGCAAAAATAAATATAATCTCTACAACATGGATCCTGCAGAGGGGGTCCATTCAGGAGGATAAGCTAGCATGGTGTCCTGTGAAATCAATGGTCCATCTACCTACTTTTGGAACATGAAATTACAAAATTACATGGGATTATTTCTGATTTGAAACATGTGTTTTTCCATGCCGCATATGTAAATCAGGAAAAAATATCAATGGTTGTGAAATTCTGAAGGTTCTGTAGCCCCTACTCAAGAAATTATGGGACTATTCACCTGAATAAGAGTTGCAGAAATCCTGCACTCAATGGGAAGATTCAGAATTAGACCCAGAAGAATCTCTTTAAAGCTGTGTCTACACCACAAAAATAACTTTGAACGTGGTTACTTCAATGTACAACTTCGAAGTAAGTGACTTTGAAGTTGAGTGTCTACACACACCCTACTTCGAAGTTAAACTTCGAAGTAGGGCACAACTCCATTCCTGGGAATGGAGTAAGGACTTTGAAAATGGGCTCTCTCCTTCAAAGTTAACTTTGAAGTAAGGAAAAATGTATGTAGACCCTCTGCTGGCTACTTCAAAGTTAATTCCTACTGTAGACACACCCCAAATGTCACAGAGAAAATTATAGCAAAAGTATTCATCATAAACTTTTATATATACATATAACCAATTTAGTTAATGTCACTTAGACTGAGCAACCAAGAATCTTTAACACTGAAATGCCCCATGAGAAAACGTGCTCATGTGTTCACTAAGACTATGTGTACACAGCAGTGTTATTTTGGAAAAAATTACTTTGAAAGAGATTCTCCAGAATGCCTTATTTTGAAATAGTGAATCTACACACAAAGTCTACAGCAACACTACCCTCCCCTTTCAGAGGACGAAAGGAAATGAGGGAGATAAAAATATAAAGGAGGTGCTGATTTACAAATCTTGCACTTCATTTGCATAATCTCATGTGATTGCATTTCTGGGAGAGACTTTTCCAAAAGCAAAAACAGCTGTGTAGATGGAGTTCCTTCAGAAAAAAATGACATTTTTGAAGGAACACTTCCTCCTGAAACAAATTAGGTGGCAAATACTCCTGTGAAGAATACAAACTCATTTTAAGCCAATAAGAAGCATGGGACTGCATCTTCAGCTGCTGCAAATGGAATGGAAACTAGCTCCTGGACTTCAGTTGAAGAATACTGGTTTGGGAGTTGTCCCATTACATTTAGGGGGAAAAATGTACAAACATCTATGAAATGGCACATTGCTTTCATACTTTGCTGCCTGTGTACATTCAAGACTTTCCTGAACAAAGAATGATCATTCAGAGGCCTTGCATAGTTTTTTTGTATCTATGCACAATGGTGTATTTATGATAGATTTCCCACCATAAAGCTGAAATATGTGTTTTTTAAAAAGATGGTGTCCAGTGGCACATTTTAATGAAAGTTGTAAAGCATGGAATGTTGTAGGTACAATGGAGCTATCATTTAAAAATATTTCAATTACATTTAAGGAACCTTGGTATTTGTAAAGGGTCCTAGATGAACAGAACTAGAAGTTAAGGCCTCTGGCAAACCACATAATAGGTGTAACACAGTTCATGGCAATGCAACTGAGTATTGTTCCAGCAATGTGCCAATGTACCAATGCAGTGTATTTTCTAGGAATGAGAGAGTAGTTCATTCTTCTTGCCAATTGGCTTCTTTGCTTAGACTGCCAATAAAGTTTATGGGGCACTGGATGGATAGGTATCTGCAAGACCTGTATGGAGAGCAAAACAATAAGCACATACATAGAGCTTCATATATTCAAAGTGCTACAGAAAACATTAATAAATCCTTACAATACCACAGTAAAGTTATCATTATTATCCTCATTTTGCAGACTGAGAAAATGAACCAAAGAAGTGTACTCATCTGACCAAAGACAGCCCAAATAATAGGAATAAACAATGAAGCGTTCATTTCCTCATTTTATGTTTAGTCCTGTGAAACATGCTTTTCACTATGGCTAACTAGCAAATAGGTGGCTGGTCAGTCAAGAAGACTCCAAGTAGAAGAGGGCTGAGTCTACACTAGCAAGTTCTTTCAAAAGATTTTTTGAAAGAAGGGGGCTCTTTCAAAAGAGCCCATGGAGTGTCTACACACAAAAAGCATTCTTTCCAAAGTAAACTGAAACAATGCGGTGCTGCTTTTGAAGTTGCTCTTCCTTTCCCATTTCAGAAAGACCACTCCCCTTTGAAAGCTTATTTAAAAAGAAATCATGTGTAGACTCTCCACATGGCCCTTCTTTAGAAAGAACAGTCTTTAGTTTCGATCCCTGGCCTGTTCTTTTGAAAGAGTGGGGGCTTTGTGGACACTCATTTGGAACAGAAGATGACTCTTTTGATCCACTTGTTTGTGTGTGGACTAGCTCTTTTCACTCTTCTTTTGAAAGATCTCTGTAGTGTAGATGTAGCCCAGTTGTCTCCAAAATTTCTAATTTCTATGTTAGTGACTACTGGAAAGTAATATTGCTTGCAGAGAAAATCTGTATCAGCATGCACAATTCGCTGAAGAAAGAAATAACTTTTGTAAATTTACTTCATTTCTGCTCAGAACAAATGTTTACACCTTTGGCTTCTTTATTTCCAAATTGTTAAAGATAGGTACAGTATGTACTCAGCCTCCTAGGAGATATCCTTCCTTCCTTTAAATGTGAAATGAGAAGGCAGAATTATAGTATCAGATGTTCTAATCACAAATTTGGCATGTCACTTGGGAACAAACAAGAGATTCAGGTAAGTGGGTAGTGCAGGAAGGAGCCTGGTCCATGTGGAATGTACTCCTGTTTAATTAAAAGAAAAAAAATAAGTTATTTCTTGCAAAAAACTCTTGAGAATACCTGTAAAACTCATAATTAATAAATAAACCTGAAGCGAGCTAAGAAGGAACATAAGGGGAAGGGAAAATTCATGATAATTTCCTGCCTCCTACATATTACAAGACAGGAGCATAATAGAGGTGTAGGACTGTCACGGACACTGAGAGCTAGATACTTGTAATGTCTGAATTTATTCTCCCCCTCCCCTTCCCCTCCAATACAACCAAAGCAAGCATATATGACAAGTCCTAATGTGATAAAATATATATTTACAGTCTTTTATATTTAAAGATCTTTCTCTGTTTCAATACTACTAGGTCCATCGTGACAACCTTAACATTTATAGGGAATTTGAACCCTAAAGCTGAATCTACAGTACAGAGTTCCGTCAACAGAAGAGGCCATCTGTTGGCAAAACTAGGAAGCTTCCACACTACAAACGTGTTCTGTTGAGAATCTCTTGACAGAATGCAGCAGTTTTCCCAGCAGAGTTCTGTCTTGACCATACAAGACACAGTGTCTCTGTTGACAGAGTCTGCTGCCAAAAAAATAGTGCAGTTGCACTGGAGAGCCAACAGAGAGGGCTTCTAATTCACCAGGCTGCCCCATTTACAGAGCTTCCAGTTGGCTGTTCTGTTGGCAGAGTGCTGGGCAGTCTGGACGTTCTCTGTTGACAGAAGTTGTTGACAGGGAAGCCTGTATTAGGTGTGGACATGTCCTGTAGACAGAGTTTCTGTTAGGAAATGTATGTTGATAGTGATTTCTTTTGACAGAACTCTGTAGTGTAGACACAGCTTTAGACTGTAAAGCTATGGCTACACTGTAGCCATAACTTGAAATAACTTAAGCAATTTGCACAATGCAAATTGCATAAATTATTTCATGTTAACTTATTTCAAACTTCATACTGTCCAAACAGCACCAAAGTTCAAAATGAGCAGTTAGTTTGAAGTTTCCACTGCCCCTCTCATGCGGTGCTGTTTTGAGTGTGTTTTAGCTGTGAGGTTGCTATTTTGGGATACATTTTTTTCCTGAAATAGCAACCACAGTCTAGACATAGCCTAAGTGAAGTATCCTTTAAAGATAACACATTGCATCAAGAGATACAGATTATTGATAACAATTGGGAACCCTTCTCCCTGGAGAGTGTACAAATACCACTGACTCATTTTACATCGCAGGAAATCTCAAACAATATTTTTCAGTCATTCTTGACCTCAGCTGAATTGGATTTGAGGGTTGAACGAGAGTCATCCAATTCCCCAGTATTGCAGAAGTGGTATCTATTTTTAAATGTATCTGATTTAACATACTTGAACCTTTCTCTCACCACCCTCTGTCCAGAAGTAACTCCTGCTAAAGTCAGGGTGAATTTTAAATGCTCAAGGATTGTGGAACCAGTAATATTTAAAAATAGAACAGAATGCAAGAATATCATTGTAATTAGACAGAATTCTCTAACAAAAATATTGTGATTTGTTAGCCTTACCAATAATACATCTTTTGCACTGGGGGTATTTACTTTTCTTCATGGCAAGGCTTTCCTTCCTCAATACAAGATTTCCTGTTTATATCTATCCTGCTATAGGAAGGATCACTTTTTGCTCTTCCATCTTTTGGGCCCAATTCTGCAAGTTGCTGAAAACCCTGATTATTTGATTATAAATGCCATAGGAAGGATCTGTTTTTTACTTTGCTTTAGTTACAAAGTAAATGAAAATAAAAGTGTTGTTTTTCTTTTATATCTAATTCTAATGTTAACTTACTCCTAGTTTTAGGAACAAAAAAGCCCAGAATCAAGCCCGGGTATTTCCTTTAAGTAACCAGATACCACTGCGACCTTTTCATGCTATTATGCACAAAAACTATGTTAAAATATCATGTTTAAAGCTACAAACTCATAGTTGCACACATTAAAAATGCTAGACTGAAGGCTGTCAGTGAATTTGGTCAAATGTTGAAAGGGATGGGAGAAGGCATATTACTGACCCAAAAGTCACTCCAATTACAATTTTATAGTCCTTGCTTCAAAACATAAGGTTTGTAGACCATCTCAGGGAAAAGGCTGCTAGAATTGTTAATGGCACAGTGTATTTTCTCTAGTCTCATACTCAGGGAAGGTGGAACTGTTTTGGCTGAAGTTTTTCTCAAAGAAATCATACTGCTGCAGACACACAGAATGGAAAATTTCAGCTCAGATGGTTAAAATTTGGAAGAGTTAAAAGCATTTGAAAGCAGATTCTGACAATGGGAAGTGTTTAATATCTCAGTTATAGGCAGTGTTACTAACCCTTCCTATAATTTACATAAGGCTAGTAGTAGAGGCTTGAACAGCGGTGGGGCTTCATTTGTCAGGTATTACACATCCGCATAGAATGAGAAATGCCCGTCTCCTGACAGCTTGCACACTAAATAGAAAAGAACAAAAAATGAAGTGGATAAAGGGCTTGGAGAGAAGACAGGGATTGCCTCAGGTCAAATACTAGATTTGAATATAATATTGTCTCATGAATCCCAGTCCAGTGTTTATCTACTAATTACACTGCCTTTTACGTAGTTAGTAACTGGAGACAAAAATAGATTCCTTCAGAAAATGGAATCTTGGTCCTTTGAGGGAATCTGCAGTTCCAGAGATCATTCTTTTAGCTGCTGAAATGATCATCACAATACTGTATTGAGGGAAATAAAAAGAAAAAATGATGAGAATTGAAAAAAGGAAGGAAGGAAATATTAAAATAAGCATATCTGAGGCACAAATTATGGAAATCAGAAAAAAGTGATGCATCCATTATATCAGAATGAAGAAAATTTAACAGACAAAAAGCACATGAACACAGGAAAGAGGGAAACATGATGGTGAAAAAGAGAAAGATGAAAACTAAACTATATGGTGAAAAACCTGAGGGAAGGTAATAGAAAAAGAGAAGATAAAGAGAATGAATACATGAAAGAAACACACCAAGAGAGTTCTGAAGCTGCAAATAATCAATCACTCAGGAAGGCAGACCTGAAGCAAGTCTTCCAAATAATAATAATAATAATAAAACAAACTAAGGAGAAAATGCATTGACAAAAGCAGCAGCAGCACCAGCAGCAGCAGCAGCAAAGAGAAAATGATAGATGAATAGAACAACAAGAAACTAATCAGGGCAGAGAGACCGCTTCCAAGTTAGCTGTGAACATCCATTATCACTTCAGATAATATTGAATTTTGTTTCCTCATATAGTTAGCCTCACTAATATTGTTAAATGAACATCAACAGCCCTGTCTAAACTGCCTGCAGGAGTGTTTCTGTTGACTTAGTTAAGGAATTGTAACAAAGCATTTCTTTTGCAAATAAAGTGACCTCAACACTAAAAATTTAGGCCTAGGTTGCACCCCTGTGATGTGTGCATAGAGGAATTCTTCTGGAAGACCCCCCTTTCCTATTTCATTTCACAAGCTGCAAATGCATGATGGTCAGGCGATTTCCTCCCCATTTGACTCCTGTCTTCTGAGTGGGGGTGGGCAGTGAAGGGAGGGAAATGAGGTATTTTAGTCCTTCGATGCCATGAATGGAACTCTAGTAACACTCTCAAATATAGCTATAGCTATATTTAGTCTATCTATTTGTATCTACCTATAGCTCAATGTAAACATAAGTATAGCAATACATGTACATATCAATGTAAATATAACTTTACTGAGATATATATCTATATTCTCTCTTTCTATGTGTGCATGTATAGAGAGAGAGACAGGGAGGGAGATGAAAAACTACATGTAGCTATAGCATATATATTAGCACAACGCCACACAAACCATTGGTTACTAAGATGCAATGAAGAATATTGAGAAAGGGGAGAGAAGATGCCACTGAAAAACAAATCTAAGGACCACAGAATTTTAAGCTGTACCACTCAGGAGCTTATATTATTCAAATATACGTCATGTCATTTTTTAAAGAAGGTGGAAATATTTTTCCAGGGTTTTCCACTGATGTGCAAAAAATGAGTCATGCTGTTTTTCTTGTGCTTCCTAGGGAGAGGCAGGCAGGAGAGAAAAAGAAAGGTGGGGGCGGGAGAAAAAAGAGTCACTCATGGGCTGAAAACAAACTTTCTAAGTTTCACCCTGAGAAATATGAGATATGTACGGATTAAGCCACTATAAATGACCCCTTCAACATGAAACACTTGTGTAGCTACACTCTATGCTAACAAAACAAAACAGCAGTCATGTAGCACTTTAAAGCTCATCACCTAATAAACCCTTTTGTTAGTCTTTAAAGTGCTACATGACTGCTGTTTTGTTTTCTTAGAATACAGAATAACACAGCTACCTCTCTGTTACACTCTATGGCTATGTCTACACTAGCCCCAAACTTCAAAAGGGCCATGCAAATGGCCCTTTCGAAGTTTACTAATGAAGCGCTGAAATACAAATTCAGAGCCTTATTAGCATGCAGGCGGCCACGGCACTTCGAAATCGACGAGGCTCTCCGCCACTCGGCTTGCCCAGACTGGGCTCCTTTTCAAAAGGACCCCGCCTACTTTGAAGTCTCTTTATTCCCATCTGCTCATAGGAATAAGGGGACTTCGAACTAGGCGGGGTCCTTTCAAAAAGGAGCCCCCATCTGGATGAGCCGCACAGCAGTGAGCTGTGTCAATTTCAAAGTGCCGCGACCGCCCGCATGCTAATGAGGCTCTGAATATGTATTTCAGAGCTTCATTAGTAAACTTTGAAAGGGCCATTTGCATGGCCATTTCGAATTTTGGGGCTAGTGTAGACACAGCCTATGATGTCTATCATTAAATAAGTGATAATGCAAATTTGTTATGTCCTATTCTTTTTGAGACAATTCTCACTTTGCTATTACTATTATTTTCTAAGTAACAGAAATAAGGCTTTTAAATATATAAAAATGGTTATGAAGGTTCCTACAGTTTGTTTCAGATTTATTCATAAATGTTCCACAGAGATGCTTTGCAAATCTAAGTGTCCTTGGCTTTCATTAGTGCAGTTATTTTCATCATATTTAAAAATCCACAAAGATACAGCTGGTTGTCAAGCATTAGCTCTTTAGTTGTAGCTATTCTGTTCCTATAAGTTGCACCCTGACATATTAATACACACCTTAGATAGATAACAAAGCTATCAGACAACTCTGAATTGACAAGATGCACAAGAGATAACATTTGGAATTAATTCTAGTTAATTTTTAAAAAGAGAAGGAGTAATTAAGTCTAGTATGGAAATCTGATCTCAAACTAGCTAAATGCCATTACTGATGGGATGGGAGGGCTAGCTTTCATTATTTATAGACCGGACAAACCAATTAGTGTGTGCAAGATACTATTATTTCCAGTTTTCTAGTCTGAAGCCCTGATTTCTCAGTTCCTTCATATGTGAAATCTCTAGTGACTCTAGTATGCATCACATGCATGAAGAAACTGAGTCTTAAGGAAGAAACACAGATCCCAGATCAGATTTTGCAACTTGTCCTTCTTAGGTGTCCTCTCAACGTAGCAGGAGAGCAAAGTTCATGAACATAAACCTAAAAGGGAACTCCTGACACTAACATGATGTTCATTATATACAGGGCATATATGAATGTGAGGACCCCAGGTTGCATGTATAAATGAGCACAGCCATCTGCTCACATGCCAACAATTTTCTGGACACGGAACTTTGTAATGACATATAACTACATGATCCCTTTGGGATAAGTGGAAGAAATGTAGAATTGTCTTATATCTTAAGATACAACTTTTAAATATTTGTAAGAACCACATCAATAGCCTCTTTTTAAATGTTGTTCTTAGGAAAATGTCATTTAAAAGAACCAGAGAATATGATGGCACCTTATGTTTTGTGGTATAATGGCAAAACAAACAGATAGGGTAAAAGTACCAAGTTATACGCAAAAGAGAAGGTATATTATTACATATTATCGACCTTACATGCTATTAAAGGCAGATATTTACAGAACCTGCTTTCCCTAAAAATCAGTGCCATTTTTGTCATCTGTAAATTCTTAAAGTAAGCAATGGGCAAGGGACATGTCAAACAGATACTGCTATGTTTAATCCCTGATTAGATTTTATTAGTGAGAATAGTGGTACAAGACACTCTATTCTTCCTCCAAGCAGTGTTCATTAAAACAAACAATTTTAAAAAACCCTCTAAAAAGAAGGAAAATGATGCTCAGTCCCTGACTTGATCCCCGTGGAAGTGATTGAAGCCAGAATTCTCAAATGTTAGTGATTTTACTCCATAATTAGAGGACCTGTTTTAGTCCCACTTAGAAGCAGAAGCTGGGCTTGGAGAAGGTTGTAGATAGAAGAGTATTGTAATACACACAGAAAGCATGTGGGCTGGGCTCTGCTCTGTCCAGGGGAGTGGCTGGGGCTCTTAACATGCGTGCGTCTGTGTGTGTGTGTGTGTGTCTGTTGAGTGGCTGTCCCTGTGTGTGGGGTGGGGCAAAAGGGCTCTGTCAAGGAGCTGGGCCTGTCCTCTCACGGGCCAAGGAAGGGTTGGGGCTGGCACAGTGGGGGGAGCCACCATTTGTGGGGGCTGGGCTGAGCCCTGCATTGCATGGGAAATGGGCTGTCATGGTGCCGGGCAACTCAGTTAGGGGGCTGGCCCTGGCCTCACGCTGACCGGGGAGGGGTTGAGGCTGTCATTGTATGTGTGGGGGGGTTTCCAGTAGAGGGGGTGTCTGGGTGGGAAAAAGGCTGGTGCTGGGTGGGTGGGGCTCTTTGAGAGGGCTGGACCAGGCCCCGTGCTAGGTGGGAGAGGCTCTGGGGCCAGCCGAGCGCAGGGTGGAGGACACATTCTAGAACCTTGCCAGAACAAACATGGACAGACAAAGCACAGATAATATTGACTATAAGACACAAGTGCCTGGGCAACTTCGAAGTCCCTTTACTCCTCAACATTTTGAGGAGTAAAGGGACTTCGAATTTTGAGGAGTAAAGGGACTTCAAAGTTGCCCAGGCACTCTGAAGTACTGGAGGGTGAGCCATGGCATCACGCGAGCTGGGACTTCAAAATTTAACGCTTCGGAGTTGCTGTGGGGGAGAATTAGCTTAAAGAAGTGCTGCGTATGCAGCGAAGCACTTCATTAATAATTTCCCAACACCCTACTTACCATGCTCCCTTCAAAGGAGGGAGCTAGTGTAGAGAAGTCCAAAAGTATAAGTGGACTGAGTTTCACAGGGGTTAGCTATGCAGTTCTGAGTGAGGTCAATAAGAGCTGTGGATACTCAATTCCAATAAGATTCGGGTCACTTTTCTTAGGTAATGCACATTTGTTTTCTTTTTTTGTCTGAATAACTTATTAATGATGATATATAAATAGTCACTACTAGGGGAAAGCAAGCAAGCACATTTTTTGGCATTACTTTGAAGAAACAAATGTTAAAAACCCAGCATTTTCAAGTACCTGCTACTTTGTATTTTGAGAAATAGGTCGCAGAACATTTTTCCTTACTTAAAAATAATCTAGAAAACATTTTAAAATATTTCTAGAATGTTATTAGTTCTTGAAACCCAGGAACAACAAAATTCTTTCTAAAGTAATCATCTTGGAGGCTAAAATCTCAGTAGGAAATATTTAACTCTTTGGTTACGTCTACACTAGGACACGACGTCGAAGTAGGTTATTTCGAAGTAATGACATCGAAATAGGCTACTTTGATGCGTGTTGTCCACACATCTTCCGGGGCTAGTGCCGTCGATGTTCAACATTGAAGTAACGATGGGAAATGTTGAAAGGGGCTGCCCTGGAAGGAAAAGCAGAGCGTCCACACACACAAGCACCCCGCCCTTCAAAATAAGGGGCCAAGAAAGCCCATGGATGGGGTCATAGGGCAGACTAGCGCTTCTTGGGCAACAGCATGCCACTCCCTTAAAGGACCCCTCCAAGACACACTCGGCCTGCACTGCACGAGCCCTGAATTGCTGACACAAGCCTCGAAGAACTCGAGCCTGCAGACATGGACATCCAGTAGCAGCTGGAAGCCCTCCAAGAACTCCTGCTGCGGGGCAGGCGTCCTGCTAGACACTGCACGGGCAGCCACCTAGCAGCTCCTGGCAAGGGAGCCGTCCCAAGGGGCACAAGGGGACATCTTAGACCATCGGGCCCTCCTACTCTCCCCCTCAACCCTGCCAGGTGCCCTGCTGACTCTGGAGCTACCCCTCCAGCACCAAGTGGTGGGAGCACCTGGTCATGGGGGAATCGGATGATGACCAGTGTCTGCGGAACTTCTGCATGAGCCAGCAGACCTTCATGGAACTCTGCCAGTGGCTCACCCCTGCCTTGAGGCACCAGGACACCCAGATGCGGAGTGCCCTCATTGTCGAAAAGAGGGTCTCAGTAGCAGTCTGGAAGCTGGGCACTCCAGACAGCTATCGCATCATGGCCAGCCATTTGGCATTGGCAAGGCCACAGCTGGGGCTGTCATGGTGGAGGTAAAGAGGCCTGGGCCTGAACTCACAGGGGGTGGAGGAGCCCGGGAGGGGAGGCCACGTGGGGGCAGCACTCTGCATACCCTCACAGGCACCCGTGTCCCCTCCCCGCAGGTGGTGCATGCGGTCAATGCCCTGCTGCTGCAGAGGGTCATCCAAGTTGGGGACCTGGACATGGGCATTGTGGGATTCACCGTCATGTGATTCCCTAACCGCTCTGGGGCCCTTAATGGGACCAACATCCCCATCTGTGCCCCAGACCATGGTGGTGGATGCTACATCAACAGGAAGGGCTATATACAGGTGGGGACAACTATAATAAACTATATACGGTGGGGACAACTATAATAACTATATATGGGGGGACAACTATATACATGGGGGAGACATGGGCAGGCCAGCCATTGGCCCATCATTCTGGGGCAGGGGTGGACGGACACGACCCGTGCAGTGTTCGGGTGGCTGGTCCCCCCTCAGCCCGGGTCCCCAGTGAGTCCTTCTGGGGGCCAGGAGGATGGGAAGGTACAGCTGAGGCAGGTCCTTGGCCCCAGTGGCCTCCTGCCCTGTGGAGCTGGTGGGTGAGGTGGCAGGTGGGAAGTCAGGCGGGGCGGCAGGTGGGACATAAGGCGGGGCAGCAGGGAGGGCAGCATGGAGGACAACGGGGTGGGGGGACAGCCGGGCCACCAGCTCCTCAAAGGTGGAGGCCATCCAGTTAAAGGTTGCCATAAAGTCCCGCCAGGCCTCCCGGATCCATGTGGCCACCTGCTCCTCAAAGTGGCACCTCCTCTCCATGATGGCCGCCTGGCACTGGAGGGCAGTGGCCACCTCAGGGTCGTGGGTGTTGCACCTCTGGCCCCGGCAGGGGTAGGCCCATCCTGGCACAGGTGGTGCCCCCGGGTGGTGGTGGTCCGGGGTCTTGGGAGGCTGTCTGGGACCACGGATGGTGTGGCTGCAGAAACGGGGAAGAGGGGAAGGAGGCTGTGAGTACTGAGCCCTGACCCATGGCCCACTCCCCCATTCCCCCAAGGGCATCTGGTCTGCATCCCCTGTCCCCCATCGGTGCATGCAGTGGCTCCATGGGTGGCTCCTTCCAATGGTCCGCCCCTCCCACTGGGGGTGGGGCATGGCACTGTCTGTAGGTGGGGGTGCTGATGGGCACCGGTGGCTGTGGCACCATCCCTGGGCCATGGTCTGCCCGGGACCTGGCAGGCTGGGTTTTGATGGGATGTGGGGTCCCTGGTCAAGTGGTGCCCACACCCCATGCCCTGGGGGTTTGTGCCCTGTGGAGTACGTACCTGACAGTCCACTGCCATGGTCAGGGGAGGCCTGGATGGCAGACGCCTGGCTGGAGCTGTGGAAGTGGATGTCCAGCACAAGCTCACCCTCCTCACTGGACCACTCCATGGTTGGGGTGGAGGGTCCTGGCTCTGGCCCTGGGGGTACAGGGCTGGGCTCCGTACCTGACTCTGGTTCTGAGGCCTGCTGTGGCTCACTGGCCGTGGTGTCAAGGATGGCTGGGGGGGTGGGAGGAGGTGTTCCTGAGCTCCCAGGAATGGGGCAAGTGGTGGGGTCAAGCTCCAGACCATCTGGCTGAGTCCTGGGCCTGGGCATAACCCTGCTGCAACTCCTTGACCTTACTTCTGACATGGCCAGCAGTGAGAGCAGGGTGACCCTGGGTGGCCAGGACCTCAGCCAGCTGAGTGAATGCCTCCGCGTTCCGCCGCTTGCTCCCCATTATGTGGAGCACCTCTTCCTCACCCCAAAGCCCCAGCAGGTCACGAAGCTCAAAGTCATTCCAGGAGGGGCCCTGCCTCCTGCCCCACTGGCTGGAGGCCTGGGAGTCCTGTGATGGCCTGCAGGGGTGACCTCTGGGGACACTCAGGGGGGCTGGCTTGCTGCCATAGTCTCTGTCTGGGCCGTGCAGGGGTGCCTCGTGGCATGGCTGCCACCTGCACCGTCTCAGCTTTCTGCTACGGTGTTTCTGGGTCCCTGCGACTTTAAGAAATGCTGGTTGCAGAGATTATAGAGTAGCACGTCAACGCCTAACGGCTGATTACCACCATGGCAGACCTCACTATTTCCAAGTAGCGGGACACGGAAGGACTACGAGCGTCCTACGTGGATGTTAGACGTCGATGTAGGGTGCTATTCCCATCTTCTGATAGGAATAGCGATTTTGACATCCAGCCGTCTAACTTCGATTTCCACTTCGAAATAGCATGTGCCGTGTGCAGACATGGCGCGCACTATTTCGAAGTTGAGCTTGCTACTTCAAAGTTGCATTCCAGTGTAGACACACCTTTTGTGCTTATGTTTGCAGAGAACTTGGAAGCAGAATTAAATTACTTTTTTATTAGAAGTTTTGTTGCAATTTCAATTTAAAATTTATTTTTCTTTTCTGTTAATGGAATAATTTGCTATATCTATTGATGCTGACTGCAGATAACCTTTCCCTGATTTGGCTGATATTCTTTTTTGTTTAATTAATTTTCTAATTCTCCCCACCCCCCAGTCAAATTTTAATTAAACAGTGATTCTTAGGAGAATAAGAGTTGTAGTAATGTACCAATCAGTCTAGGGGATTGATTCAGATATTAACAAACTACACATTTGACGGTTGACTATAAAATGATATTAATTATACAAATTATATACCAATGTCAGTGCTGTTCAGAATGAGCAAGTCTATTTTCATCTAACAAGAACTCATTTCACTGTGTTTTTGGTTTTGCTTTTTGTTTTTGTTTTTATTGCAGTATCTTAGTACTTGTTCATGAAGAGCAATTCTCACTAAAGCTGATTTTGTTTGAGTTTATGTTAAATAATTCTGCTGTGACTCAGAGTTATTTTTTTCATATATGGAAAATTCCTGGTTTGGGCCTTTGAAAATATATCACAATAACAAGCCCTGAGTCTTTCAGCAGAATTTGGTGTACAGTAGGGTCTCAACATTCACGAGGGTTACGTGTTGAGAACCCTTGTGAATGTTGAATTTCGAGGATATGGCTCCCACCTGGAGACCGGCTGCCAGCACTTGTGCCCAGGGAAGCAGTGGCTGTGAGCCCTCCTGCCTGGATCCCTGGGGGAAGCAGTGGCTGCCGGCACTCCTGCCCGGGAAAGTAGCTGCTCATGGCCACTTGCTAATAATTGAATTTGTGAACATTAAGTTTGCAAATGTTGAGACCCTACTGTAATAACAAAAACAAAGACCACAATTTTTTTCCCATCTCACTACTTGATTCTGCTTTAAAAAAACAAACAAACCAACCAAAAAAAACCAAAACCTAGGATGTACATGCATTAACCATCTCCATTCACTGGTAGGGAGCTTCATAAAAGCAGCTCAGGTTTCAAGTACAATAAATACCAGCAGCTTCCATTGACCTTACTGATGTTAGGGAGAAAGATCAATCCTATTTACACACCTATCTTGTTCTTTAGGCACAAACTACTTTCAGTGACATTTTAATCTATGCTTCCCACAACAGGTTATGCATTCATTTAAGGTTTGGAATATTAAGTTCTGCATATTTTCAGAAATCTATATTACATAATTTTTCCTAAATACAACAGACTTTCAAAATATTTTCTGGAAAATTATGGATACTTTTTTGATATTTTAATTAAAATATAATGAAAAAATTGGAATATTTCATGCAGCGACACTCCAAAGAAAAAAGATTAGAAGAGTTGAGACAATAAAATATTTTCAGTTTTGCCACGAAAAACAAGATAAAAGAAAAAAAAATTGACTGGACCAGAAAAAATTTTAGGTTGTTTCATGAAACAAAATACACACACAACCAGGCTTTTTGGTGAAAAAACCTTTTTGGCAGGAAAAAAACCAATGTTTTTCTGAAAGTAAAATATATTCTGTTTTGGAACAAGTAATTTTGACATGAAATTCCCTCCCCACCAACCACGAAAAAACTCTGAAACATTATCCCAAGCTCCCCTCCCACACACATAGCGACATATTCAAATTCATTATCTGCACTGTTTAGCAAATCATCTTCCTGAAAATTTCAGCTAGCTCTAGTGACTGAGTTATTGGTTGCAGATTGTTTTATTACAGTTGCCTATTTCAGGATCATGCTGTGGTAGGCTCTCAGGTCACCCCCACTGATTCCTTGTTTAATATAGGACATAACAAGAGTGTGATGAGAAAGAAAAGCGAAGACATGTGATCCAGGTCAAACGCATCCAGGAATAGACCCCAGTTTTCCGAATTACAGTCTAGCATCCTAGCCCCTGGACCATACTAGTTATAAATGTGTTTTTCATTCTTCATCACACTTCATGACAGCGTCTCATTGGCTTCAATGAGCCATACTCAAGCCTTCCGTTAACAAATAAACTCTAAATTCTGGCAATGTATTTGTTGTGCTAGAGAACTCAATGAGTAGTTTTGTTGAATAATTCAGTTGCTGTTGGCTTATAAAAAGTAATTATTTGTGTCAGGTAATGGGTGACATCCCGGACAGTAGAACAAAAGCTTTCGGTAATAGGAAAATAATAATTCACCCACTGTTTAAACACATTTTGGAATCATTCATATGTGAAACTGGGTTTTATGCACATTTTCATAATTCATGGTCATCTCTACAGCTTTCACAGTTACAAAATTGGTGTCGGCATCTGAATCTGCGAAAATGATCTGCGGATATTCACATGCTTCTCTGCAGATGTGGGAACCCATGGATATAAAACAGGTATGTGTGGATTGCAGGCTCTAATAATCCCTTTACTAGAGAATACAATGACCTGTCAATCCTTGCCAAGCAAACATTTATTCACAGAAATGTTGCAAATCAGCTTTTGTTTCCGCCCCCCCCATTCGATTTACAACTAAAGAGCACGGTTATTGTACACAAAACAGGATGAGCAAATGAATAATGGATTGTCGCATGCGTGTTTCAGATGGAACAGTCATGCAAAGCAAGCATGTCTTCTTTTGTGTGTTTTCTTGTTTGGAATGCTGTTTGTCTTTGTCACTTAGTTATTGCTGATCCATACATATACAAGCAAATACATTTCAACTAGAAAGGCCAAAACCTCTCTTTATCTACTTGGGCCATCTTGAAATGCGAACTTACATGGCTCAAGCAATCATATTTGCATATTTATGGTTCTAGGAATGCCAGTGCAGTTTAGTAGTCATGCCAATACATGGCCTGATCCTGCTCTCATTGAAGTCAGTGGAAATGTGGGTATTAACTTAAAGGGAAAGATAAACAGGTCTCCATTCAGTTATTTTTCATGGAAAAGATTAAACAGATAACTAGAAAGGATTTAATTCAAATCAGTTGCATGGAGGATAAAATATGAAAGGTTCAGGGAGTAGCCCAGTTAGTCTGTACCTTCAAAAACAACAAGAAGTCCTGTGGCACTTTATAGACTAATGCATTCTTCAGGACTGTTGCGGTCTCCTGAGAGAAGGGGTTACAGATATAGGGCTGGGTTTAAAAAAAAATGAGTAAGCACAATCAAGTCATGGAACAATTACTTACTAATTTTGTACATTATTCAATATGGGCTTTTATGATAGAAAGAACAATCAAATGAGAAATTGATGAGCTAATAAAAATTGTGGGAACTCATCCTGAAAATTCCACTAAACATCTACTTCTGCTCCAGCACTTTAAGTCCCAAAGGATCCCATATTGTGAGAGCTTCAAACTGTGATTGTCCGTTTATGAAGTAGCAACAAGAAAGGCTTCAATTGTCTTTAATTCTTCCCCAAAAAAGAAAAGGGGTTTGGTTCCTTTGGAAACTTAATTTCAGTTAAACAATTTAATGGAATCTATGTTGCTCATTTTCTTTTTACTGATTTTTCCTGGCAAATGTAAAGTCTAATAAACTGCAGAAGGAAGGCAAAGGCATTTTGGTTTTGCTGTAGCAGTTTTAAATATTTCCATAATTCAACACAACTATTTGAGTGGCTTGCGATGGGGCAGCAGCCAGGACTAGGTGACCAACCACGGCCTGGGTCACGGCGTCCAGGCTGGCCGCCACCCAGTTCCAGGCCTGCTGCTCCATGGTGAGCCAGTCCCCAGCACACCTGTCAGGTCCCGCAAGGCTTCAGTGTGTGCTGCACCCCCACCTCCTCATCCCTGTCCTGGTGGCATCAGGGTCTGGGCCACTCCCCTTAATACTTGGTGGCTGGGCTCCCCAGGCCCATGACAGAGCTGGTCCAGCTGCTGCAGCTGTGGACTCAAAAGAGGGGAGACAAACAGAACATTAGTCCTGAACAATGGCCCCTGTGTACCCCCATCCCAGCTGCCCTGCGGGGACCACATCACAGGGTTCCCCATCTGGGTGCTGTGAGTGCAAGCTTCCCTCTACTCCCCCTGGTTCTCTGATGGCTGGGCAGCCTGTGGTGCTGTCCTGGCCAGGTGGTGCTGAGTGCCACGCATCAGCCCTCTGAGGCCAGGGGAGTGGAGCTATCTGGCCCGCATATGCCTTGGGGCCAAAGGCCATGTGAGTGGGCTGCGGCCACCCCGGGTGGCCCCTTTCCCGAACCCCACGGTGACCAGCGTGCACAGCACATACCTCCAGGAGCTCAGGTGAGGCACGGTCAGAGGGGACCCATCTGGATGGGACAGAGTGGACATCGATGATGAGGGCCCCCTTGCTCGAGCCTTCGTCATCACTAACGGTGTGGATCTCTACGGGTGCCTGGAACTGGCTGCCACTCTTCCCCCTTGGTCCTTTTTCAGGTTTCAGCTTGATGTCTGGGTCCGCTGTGCAAGGACCATGGCTGGGGGGTCCTGCCTCCTTGGGCCCAAGGAGGCAGTCCAGTTCTTTAAAGTAAGGGCAGTTGGTGAGAACTGCCCCCGACTGCTCTGCCATGTCCCAGGCCCTGCAATAGCCCTGCCAGAGCTCCTTGACCTTGGACCTTATCTGGTCGAGGGTGCTGGTGGGGTGACCCTGACCGGTGAGGGTCACTTGAAAGCTGTGGCATTGTGGTGCCGGACCCCCATCTGGGGCAGGATGTCCTCTTCTTCCCAGAGGGTGAGGAAGTCCCACAGCTCAGCCTTGGTCCATGAGGGGGCCCAGTGCTTCAGGGCCTCGCTCCCCTCCTGGGAGTACTTCCCAGTGTCCTTGGGGGGCACCCGGCATGGGCAGGAGTCTGGGGTGCTGGCCATGGTGCTGGACAGCAGGGTGGGCTGGCTGGGTGGGAGCAGGCTCTGCATCAGCACGGGCTCCCTGCTGCCTGCACACTGTCAGCTTCCTGCTTGGGGCTTTTTGGGAGCCTGCTTCCTTAAAAGCAGCCAAATAATGGCGCCATAAAGCTGCGGTTGTGCCGTGAGCGGCACTGCCACCTCCCAGCCAATTGCCGCCATGGAGGAGTCCCTCTTTTGAAATAGCAAGCCTTGGAGCATCTACACTTGCTCTCTTTCGAAATTATCTTTTGATGGGGGTGCTGTTCCCACCAAAGGGATGGAGGACCAACTTCAACTGAAGTTACTTTCGAAAGATTGCAGGGTGCGTATAGACGCTCCATGGTTTATTTCAAAAGAAGGCTGTCTTTGGACCTCACTTTCAAATGTACTTGCTAGTGTAGACGCAGCCCTCCTGTGGTTCACCAAACTCTCTGGCATGTCACTGGTCAGGTCCTGAGGGTTCCAGACTAGATGGGTTCAACCTGTAGTAACAATTTCCCCCCATATCTACTACCAATTTTCTATTTGTAAGGAAAAAGTAAGTTAAACCTCAAAAATTGAGTTATATTGAAAACTATTGTGTGTAGGTAGTTTTGTTTTTTGGTAATTTTTCCCGAATGATATTTTTTTCTTATCAGACAAAAAAATTGATCAATTAGGATAATTTTTTTTCATTCAACTATTTCAATGAAAACAGGTCAACTGACTTTAGGGATTTAAAACCTTATGAAACTCTAGTTCTAGAAGTCAAAAGCGTTGTTTGATTTACAAAAAGAGAAATATCGACCTCAAAATCTCAGTAGCTGGCAAATTATTTATTTTAACATCTATACAATATATTTCTGTCCCAAACTTAAAGTAGATATACAATAGCAGATAAACTTACAATGCCACCTCTCCAACTATTAATTCAGTCCCTTCCAAAATGTCTTGGAACAGTGCTTACTTTGAACTGAAAAAGATAATGGGGTTCAAACAATAGATGCCAGGGCTCCCCCAGTTTTTGTACATTCATAAGTGTCTGGGAGAAGTCATGATCCTGCATGCAGTATGCCAAGATGCCGAGTAGTCCTGGAAGGTGGTATAATTCTATATCCAAGGAGATTCTCTTAGTAGAATGACCCGCCAGTAGCCCCCTCTCATTTCCAGTGTAGAGGCTTCAGCTTGAATACTTCTGCTGACCACAACTTTGACAAAACTGTAGCAGGTAAAAAAACGCTGTCCCTCAGGCTGGCCCACTGATGCAGGGGGTGCAGCGAAGGGAGCAGTTGCCCTGGGTCCCTCAGCATTTCAAAGAGGACTGGAGCTCTGGTCACTGTTACTGCAACTGGAGCTCCAGGCCCCTTTGAAATGCCATGGGTGCACTGTGACATTGCTTTGTGCATTGCTCTGAAGGAGCATGGGGTGGGGGCAGGGTTCACAGCCCTAAGTCCTGACCCTTCTGGGCCAGGGAGATGGGCCCCCTTCCGACCCCTTGCTCCCGGGCCCACAGTGGCTGTGTTTATATATATATATATATATATATATATATATATATATATATATATATATATATAAAACAGCAGCAGCATCTCATGTGTATTGCCTCTTCATGCTAATTGACTTTGTTCCTAAATTGTGGCAACATGGCTTAACACAGGGAATTCAGCTATTGCCCAAAATATCTGCGTAAGGACACAGTTAAAATGGGGCAAATAATGTTCTGCAGATTTATTGCCTATCCCTTCTTACAGTACTAGCATTATGTGTAGTTATAGGTCAAAACCCGCAGTTATTCTTTATACAACAAAAACTCACATCAATTTCAGTTGGTATTTTGACTAAGTGCACAGATTTTGAGCTATGATGAAGTCAGTATGTTGATTAGGGATAAAACCTGCTGAAGTTTTGACTTTTGTTTTCATGTCATGATAAAACAAGAATGGGAAAGCTTATGCATCTGATAAATCAGGTCTTTGCCCATGGAAGCTAATGCTCCTAAATATTTGTTTGTCTATAAGGTGCCACAGGGCTTCCTGCTGTTTTTGAAAATTTTTTGATTTGTTAAAAGGAGTGTTTTAGACAGATTTTTTCAGTCAAAAAGTTTCACCTACTTTAGTATTCAAGTCTTGTTCATTTCTAAGTGGTGCTAACTGAAATGCCCATCACCATGTCACAGATATTTCTAGTGATGGATGAAACCAAAAAAACTCAAAAGGCTCGGTTTTGATAAGGACTTAAACTGTCAATCCTGCATGAGTCAACAGTACAACGCTTGAAATAGAAAGCTTCCTCATGAGAGGCTCCTTGTACATTCTCCTTCCAAGCAGAGAAATTACCTTCACAGGGACTGCTTCCTGTTCTGAGACCTGTGAAGATTAAAGAGGCTTTTGTTCTGATACTGTCTCAGTGCCTCCAGCTTTCTGGGTTCAGGACTCTCTGAGTTCATTAGATGTAATGGGCTAATGGATTTAGCACAGATTTCCAGGATGTCAAAGGTTCACACCGGAATGGAGGTTTCAGTGATAGCTTAAAAACAGATGGAGTAAGTCTGCTGAAACAATGCTCAAGGAATCCCATTCCTGATCCATTTTCTGATCAATATTTCATCCCCCAAAGGGAAGTGAGAAATAACTATATAGACCCAAAGCTTCTTATCCCCATCTGATACACAAACTCTCTCCTTTTTTTTTTAGGAGTCTCAACCCTTCTCGCCCCCTGACCAGTTCTTGTGTGGTCATTTCATTACATTCAAATTTTTATTATATATATTTCTGAGAACAATTCCAGGCTCATCCAACAAATGTGGGAGTTAGTCATCTGTTTCTGACTTTTTCTAACTGAATAGCTTTAGGATTTTACTCCAATAACTGTCAGTTCTGATAACAGGAAGCTCTTTCCATTTTATGAAATAAGAAAAAAAATTAGTAATCCAATATACATGCCAGATTTTCCATCAGTGCCTTTCTTCTTGAGGATCATGTGAAGATTTGTAGTAGGACTTAAAACTGGCTTGCACTGCTTGTTATTCCGTGGACTGCACCCCTAGAGTCAATCCTGGCAGCCTGGTGTGGCACAGCAGTTATACTTCTGCTTAAGTTTGGGCAAGTACAGTGACGTTAGTGTGCTGTGAACAAAGTCCCTCAGGTGTCTAGTTTAATCCATCAACCACCAATCATGGTATGTAAACAAACTTTCTTCTGCTGCTGAACATTCTCCATTGCCTGGAGGTCTGCAGTATCTCCCAAGTCTCCGTGCCTAGAAAGTTTTGTGTTCTTATTTGTGGAGTGGTCTGTATTCTGGGGGCTCATCCATTTTCTGTGAGCCTCTATCCTCCAGGGAGATACCAATGAAAATGGTTTCTTTCCCGAGCTTCCCAATAAATTCGCCCCTTCCCACAAGAAGTTCTTTTGAATTCTGGACTACTGCTGTATGCTCATAGTCAGGCATGAGTCCCAAGTGTTCCCTGCTAATTAAATACAGCTCAGCTACTTATCTTATTAATAGCCTATGTCTACACTACAAGATAAATTCAATTTTTAATAGATTTGATTATTTAACTTGATATTATGAATTTGAATGGTGTCCACAAAGCTTCCTGAAATTCGACCCACCTTTTTTCCATGTCAAGAGAAGACACCCAGCAGAGCACGTGGGTGGGGGAGAACCCTCAGTAAGCCTGCAAACTGCATTGTGGGGTGGGAAACAGAGTGCCCACTGACTGCTTCAGGCAAATGTAAAGGGGCAGGAAGCATGCTTAAAAAAAACAGGTGCAAATTTCCATGCTTCTGCAGGTTGCTAAAGAAGACATTGCCCTCCTAAAACAAGCAGATATAGGCTACGTCTACACGTGAAGCCTACATCAAAGTAGCTTATTTCGATGTTGGAACATCGAAATAGCCTATTTCGATGAATAGCGTCTACACGTCCTCCAGGGCCGGCAACGTCGATGTTCAACTTCGACGTTGCTCAGCCCAACATCGAAATAGGCGCAGCGAGGGAACGTCTACACGTCAAAGTAGCACACATCGAAATAGGGATGCCAGGCACAGCTGCAGACAGGGTCAACGGGCGGACTAGCGCTTCCGGGGCAACAGCTAGCCGCTCCCTTAAAGGGCCCCTCCCACATACACTCAGCCTGCACAGCACGCGGTCTGAGGAGCCATAGGCACACAGACCCCGGGCGCCGCAGTCATGGACCCCCAGCAGCAGCAGCAGCAGCAGCTAGAGGTCCACCCAGCCCTCCCGGCAGGAGCAGGGCTTGCCCTGGCCCATGCCATGTGGGAGGCAGCTGAGTATCTCCTTGCCCCAGGGGAGGAGACGCCCCCAGGGCAGCAGGGCTCAACCCCTACCCCTGTAGCACCCCGCTCCACCCCCCGCCTCACACGCCGGCGGCTGTGGAGCTACCCCACCAGCACCGACTGGTAGGAGCGGCTGGTGCTTGGGGAGTGGGACGACGACCACTGGCTCAGGAACTTCAGGATGACCTGGCAGACATTCCTAGAGCTGTGCCAGTGGCTCACCCCCGCACTCAGGCACTGGGACACTGCCATGCGGCGTGCCCTCCCTGTGGAGAAACGGGTTGGCATCGCTGTCTGAAAGCTGGCCACTCCGGACAGCTACCGATCCGTGGGCCAGCAGTTTGGTGTTGGAAAGGCCACCGTCGGGGCTGTCTTCATGGAGGTAAGAGAACCCACAGGGGGAGGCCAGAGCAGGACAGGGGGGCCAGAGCAGAGCAGGGGGGCCAGGGCAGAGCAGGGGGGCCAGGGCAGGGCCACGCACACCCTGCTCACCCCTCATTGGGGCTGTCCCATGTGCTTTCTCTGCAGGTCGTGCGTGCCATCAACGCCATGCTCCTGCAAAGGCTCGTGAGGCTGGGGGACCCACATGCCACTGTCGCCGCCTTTGCCACCCTGGGCTTCCCCAACTGCTTCGGGGCTCTGGATGGGACTCACATCCCCATCCGCGCCCCGCATCACAGTGGAGGACGATACCTCAATCGGAAGGGCTACCATTCTGTCGTCCTGCAGGCCTTGGTGGACAGCTGGGGACGTTTCCAGGACATTTACGTGGGCTGGCCTGGCAGCACCCACGACGTCCGGGTTTTTCGGAACTCGGGCCTGTGCCGCCGGCTGGAGGCGGGGACCTACATCCCCCAGCGGGAGATCCCTCTGGGGGACACCACCATGCCCTTCTGCGTCATCGCAGATGCGGCCTACCCCCTCCGGCCGTGGCTCATGCACCCCTACACGGGCCTTCTCTCCGCTAGCCAGGAGCGCTTCAACGAGCGCCTGAACTGTGTGCGCCAGGTGGTGGAGCGCTCATTTGGCCGCCTCAAGGGACGCTGGAGATGTCTCCTGACCCGCCTGGATGCGGGCCCCAACAACATCCCCCAGATTGTGGGTGCCTGCTGCGCCCTACACAACCTCGTAGAGAGAAAGGGGGAGACTTTTCTGCAGGGCTGGGCCGCGGAGGCCGGCAGGGCACATGTGCAGCCACCTGCTGCCCCCAGTCGGCAGGTGGACCACGAGGGGACCCGGGTCCGGGAGGCCCTGCGGGCCCACTTCGAGCAACAGGCCGCGGGGTGAACTCTGCCCAGGCCCCCTACTGCCCGCCCCTTCCTCCCCCACACTCCTGCCCCAACGCCCACACCATGGAGCACCCCACCGCCCCCCCCACCACTTGTCCTGGACAAATGACAGCACGAACTTGTGGGTGAACATAAATTTTTTTTTTCTGACCGAACCTTTTTTTTGGGGTGTAAATAAATATGTGAAGCACAAACAGAAAACTAAGTACAAACGTTCAACCAAAGCAATATGTACACAAATAAAACAAACCAAAGAAACAACTGTGTGGCATACATAATAAAAAGAAAACCAGGGAGGAGAAAGGGGAGAACTATTTACATGGGGGGGACGGGGCAAACGAGGTCACCAAAAAAAGAGGGTCCAACTATATACAACAAGGGGGGGGCCACGTCCCGGGCCCCTCGCCCCTATAGCCCGGCACTGGGCGTGCCCGGCGGGGAGCCCCGCCGCGCCTGCAGTCTGGTCTGCGGCTGGGTGGGAGCGGGCTGGACCGGAAGGTATCGGTGCCGGCGAGTGTCAGGTGGCTCCAGGGGTCCCTCGGCGCTCTGGCCCTCGCGGGTGGGTGGTGGGGCGACGGTGGACGGGCCGGCGACGGCCGGAGCAGCTGGTGGTGGGGCTGCAGGAGCGGGCAGGGCAGGCGATGGCTCAGCCGGTGCAGCATGGGGGGCCAGGTAGTCCACGAGCCGGTTAAAGATCTGCATATAGGCTCCCCATGCCTCCTGGCGCCAGGCCAGTGCCCGCTCCTGCAGCTGGAGGTGCTGCTCCGAGACCTCCAGCTGCCGGCAGAGGATGGCCAGCAGCTGGGGGGTCCGCCGCCGTCGGCGGTAGTAGGCGCGGGGTCCGCCGTCTAGCCCTCCGCGGGGCTGGTCGTTCCTCGGCCGAGCAGCTGCCCTGGAGCAATGGTCCCGGAGGGCTCTCCGGGACAACTGAGGCCTCGCCGGCGCTCTCTTCCGGTCCTTCTGATGGTGCAGGTGCAGGTGCAGGACACAGGAGAGGAGGGGGGAAGGAAGAATGGAGACAGGCGTTAGTGTGGGCCCCGAGCCGTGGCCTCTGTCCCCCCGCCCTGTGCTGCAGGTTCCCCATCCCCATCCCCATCCCCGGGGGATGCTGCTGTGATGGATGGGGTTCAGGGGTCCCCCTGCCCTGCACCCCGTCCCCTGGTGGGAGCAACTCTCACTTCACCCCGCAGGGTCTGAGAGCAGGAGAGGTTTCTTAGGCCACAGATGGCCAGTTTCTGGCAGGAGTGACAGCACCAGCTGTCGGAAGAGACAGTCCTTCCAACCCGTCGTGGGGAGAAGAGCCCAAGGGGGGCCCCTCTGGTATGCAGCTTTCCCCCTCCTCTGGCTGGCTGCCTACCAGCTCTCCCTTCCCCTAACCTCTACCTGTGGCCCCCGCCCTTGCCCCCCAAGTCCAAGCCAGCTCGGCTCCTCCCTCCTGTTTGCTCAGGGCAGAGGTGTCACCTGCCAGCTGTAGCGCCAGGATCCTCCTTTGGCCCTGGGAGCTCTTCAGCTCTTGTGGCTCATATGTAGCCTGAGTCTCCCTTTGGCACTCCCCCCACTCCATCACATGCTGCTGCTGCGGGATGTCCCACCCCTTCCTCCCAGGGGCCCCTCGAGGTTCCGCTCCCCCCTGGCCCAGGGATGGGGCATGGCACTGTCATGCAGGGTGGCGGGGGGCAGGGGCTGATGGCTGCAGTGCTGTGAGGGCCATGGCCCTGGTGTCCTTGGGGCCATGGCCATGTGAGCGTGTGGGGGGCCCTGGACACATCTCTGTTACCCCCGCCCCTCAAGCCCAGGGGTGTCCACCAGAGAGGGGTACCTACCTGTGGGTCCGCTCCCATGGTCTGGAGATCCCCCGGGGGCAGAGGCCCTGCTGCTGCTCCGGGATGGCAGGAGGAGGATCTGCAGGCTAGATTCTGTGAAGGAGGAGCCCCCTCCTCCTCCTCCTCCTCCTCCTGCCGCGATATCCCGGGGATGGCCTCTGGGGGGGGGGCCCTGGGGTGCGGGGCTTGCCTCCGGGGCGGACTCCAGCTGCAGGACCTGCTGGGGCTCGTCAGCCGAGGTGTCAAGTGTGGCTGGAGGGGAGGAGGTGTGCCGGGAGCCCAGGATGTTCCTGAGCTCCCTGTAAAAGGGGCAAGTGACGGGGGCGGCCCCAGATCGGCTGGCCGCATCCCGGGCCCGGGCATAACCCTGCCGCAGCTCCTTCACCTTACTCCTCACATGATCCGGAGTGCGGGCAGGGTGACCCCGCGCAACTAGGCCATCGGCCAGCCGAGCGAACGCATCTGCGTTCCACCTCTTGCTCCCCATTACCTGGAGCACCTCCTCCTCGCTCCAGAGCCCCAGCAGGTCCCGCAGCTCGGCCTCCGTCCAGGAGGGGCCCCGCTGCCGCTTCCCAGACTGGCTGGCCCTCTGGCTGGGCTGGCTGCCCTGGCTCCCCTTGGGGGGGTCCCCCGGGGGCGCTGGGGGGGCTGCTGGCTCGCCATCGCTGCTGGCTGGGTGGCTGAGGGTTGTGCAGGCTAGCCGTGTGTGCAGGCTGCAGCCTGCACGTTGCCTCAGCTTCCTGCAGAGGCAGGGAGGGGGAGGGGACCTTTAAGGGGCCGCTCCACGTGGCCACCAGTGAGCTAAGGGGCTGGAGAGAGCGTCTCTCAACCCCCCAGCTGATGGCCGCCATGGAGGACCCGGCAATTTCGACGTTGCGGGACGCGGATCGTCTACACTGTCCCTACTTCGACGTTGAACGTCGAAGTAGGGCGCTATTCCTATCTCCTCATGGGGTTAGCAACTTCGATGTCTCGCCGCCTAACGTCGAAGTTAACTTCGAAATAGCGCCCGACGCGTGTAGCCGCGGCGGGCGCTATTTCGAAGTTAGTGCCGCTACTTCGAAGTAGCGTGCACGTGTAGACACAGCTTTCGAGACAGTGTGACCACAAGCCTGGAAAATTTGCCAAAATGCTGAGTGGTGCCATGACATCAGAACACTATCTGGTTGCCTGCTGTGGCAAGTTGTGCTACTGTGGAAGCCAGAACAAGTCAGGCCTGCTCAACGACCTCATAAAAAATACAAGAGTGCCTGGATGTGGCCTTCATGGAGATCTCCAAAAAGGAGAAGCACTTCAGCCCAAGAAACATTAGCACACTCTTCTGAGGTGCACAGAACCATAGCTAGCAAACGTGTACCCACACACAGCCCTATATCTATACCCACCCCCAACCTGCTTCTAGCATGTAGAATAAACACTCACCCAAACTGCTTGGTCCAAGGGGCTTGGGGACCAGCATGGAGGTGACTGGCATGGAGAGGTCTGCCACAGAGGGGTCTGGAGGGGAGGGGAACACCATGGAGGGGACTGGTTCCAGGTCTAAGGTGAAGAGCTCTGGGCTGTCTGGGAGAACTTCCTTGGTTCTCTGCTTGTTGCCCCCTTCCTCCTGTCTTCTTTCCTCCTTCCTCTGGGCCACCCAGCTCCTCTGGTTTCATCTGCAACTCCATATCAGGGCCTCCAGAAGAGTCATAATTGAGACATAAGAACATAAGAACATAAGAACGGCCATACTGGGTCAGACCAAAGGTCCATCAAGCCCAGCATCCCATCTGCCGACGGTGGCCAATGCCAGGTGCCCCAGAGAAGGAGAACAGAAGACAATGATCAAGTGATTTATCTCCAGCCATCCATCTCCTGCCCTTGTTATGAAGGCTAGGGCACCATACTTTATCCCTGGCTAATAGCCATTTATGGACCTAACCTGCAAAAATTTATCAAGCTCTTTTTTAAACCCTAATAGAGTCCTGGCCTTCACAGCCTCCTCAGGCAAGGAGTTCCACAGGTTGACTGTGCGCTGTGTGAAGAAAAATTTCCTTTTATTAGTTTTGAACCTACTACCCATCAATTTCATTTGGTGTCCCCTAGTTCTTGTATTATGGGAAAAGGTAAATAATTTTTCTATATTCACTTTCTCCACACCATTCATGATTTTATATACCTCTATCATATCGCCCCTCAATCGCCTTTTTTCCAAACTGAAAAGTCCCAGTCTCTCTAGCCTCTCCCCATATGGGACCCTTTCCAAGCCCCTAATCATCTTAGTCGCCCTTTTCTGAACCTTTTCTAATGCCAATATATCTTTTTTGAGGTGAGGAGACCACATCTGCACGCAGTACTCGAGATGTGGGCGTACCATAGTTTTATATAGGGGAAGTATGATATCTTTTGTCTTATTATCGATCCCTTTTTTAATAATTCCTAACATCCTATTTGCCTTACTAACTGCCGCTGCACACTGCGTGGATGTCTTCAGAGAACTATCCACTATAACTCCAAGATCCGTTTCCTGATCTGTCGTAGCTAAATTTGACCCCATCATGTAGTACGTGTAATTTGGGTTATTTTTTCCAACATGCATTACCTTACACTTACCCACATTAAATTTCATTTGCCATTTTGCTGCCCAATCACTCAGTTTGCTGAGATCTTTTTGTAGTTCTTCACAATCCCTTTTGCTTTTGACTGTCCTGAACAACTTGGTGTCATCTGCAAACTTTGCCACCTCACTGCTTACCTCATTTTCTAGATCATTGATGAAGAAGTTGAACAGGATCGGTCCCAGGACTGACCCCTGGGGAACACCACTAGTTACCCCCCTCCATTGTGAAAATTTACCATTTATTCCAACCCTTTGTTTTCTGTCTTTTAACCAATTCCCGATCCATGAAAGGACCTTTCCTCCTATCCCATGACCACCTAATTTACATAAAAGCCTTTGGTGTGGGACCGTGGAGTTACTCCCCATAAGCAAGAGCAGCTGTTCATAGTGGCAGCACATACTTGGAGCTGACCTGACCTCTGGTTGGCTTCCCAGACTTTTTGATAGACCTGCTGGTGTTCTTTCACCTTCACCCAGCATTGCATTGAGTGCTGGGAGTAACCTTGGGTGTTCATCTAGTTTGACATCTGATCAAAGATTTCCACATTTCTCTTGGCCACCTGCATTCTCTTCACCACTGATTGATCTCCCCGAATTGCAAAAATATCCAGAATCTCTTGGTGCATCCAATCTGGGGCTGTTTTACAACCCTGAGAAGTACTAGGCAGATCACTAACCTGAGTGTTCATGATTGCAGTAAATGACAAATGATGCAATTGCTACCAATGTGGTGTGATGGCTACCAATGTGGCGCAATGTGATGCGCAAAGGAATTTCCATAATGGGTGCCCTTTATATTTGCAGAACTGGGTGCTGCTGATTTCCAAATCAAATTCAAATTCAAATTAAATCAATACTTCGTGGGCTTACTGTGACCTTCTTCATGTGCACCTGCATGAAGAGCGGCATACAACTAAGTGGCCATACATGAAGAGCCACTGTGTATCTTTGTTGGATACATACGGGACCCTTCTGGATGTTAACAAATTCAAATTAAGGACATAGTGCTTCCACATTACCCTTGATTCAAGATTTTAATTTTTAAATTGATGTTATACCCATCCTGTAATATTGATATTTTGTTATCAGTATTACAGCTTAATAAATTGAGCTAATAGTATTAAATGTGAAGACAGTGACATTTTAATATCGAGCTAACTCCTTGAAATTCGATTTTCTCATAGTGTACACACATACTAAGTGTTCATAGGTCAATCCAGGTTTGCTTATTTTCCTTAGCAGAGACAGTCGAATGAAGGGTAGGTGCCTGACCTCTCAGCATGCCACTCCTCATGACATGTATCCATGCTTGGAAGATATATGTTACCCATCCACATAGTTTTTGAGTTACATGGGCTCTTGATGACAGTGCTCCACCAACATTCAGGAACATGAGCCCAGAGCTGCCTATGTTTCGACTTATTTTTTCAGATCTGTGCCATCCATAGAATGGGCTGGGACAACAGTTCTGGGCTCTGTACTTTGTGGGGAGCATGCTTCAGAGGGATGTGGGATCCAGGGCTACCTGGTGCAGGTGGGAGGAGAAGTGGATGGTTAGCAGCAAGCCTGGTGCCACGAGCAATGAGCATCACACACCTACCTAACCCTCAGGTCAAATCCTGGAAAGTGTAGGGTGCCCCCAAAGCATGGGTCTCAGGGTCATTGACCTGGTCCATGCTACAATGGAATGACTCTGCGGGAACCTGTTTTGGACATCATCAAAAATTATACAAATCTGGTGCCTATATGTCACCCATGTATCTGCTAGGGAGACAGATATCTCTTTAAGAGGCCCATGGCAAGGAGGTAGGAGTGAGTTGTGTCTGGGTCATTGTTGCTAGGCAGAGTTAGCATTCCACACTCAGAAGCTTCTGGAATTAGTTGTGGTAGTCTGCTTCAATAAGTTCTGTCTCTCTCACTGGGGTAAGACCCCAAGAGAACAAACAGGCAGGACAGTTGATTTTCTGAGGGCCACATGCTCTGTGTGAGCTGGGAGAAGCCAAGGTCAGGAGCAGACAGCAGGCTGGTCTCGTCCCCCTTCCACTCCCTCCCCCCACGCCAAAGCAATTTGCAGCAGTTTATGATGTTGTTAACCCTCTGATATGGTCTAATATGGAATATGACAGCGTTAATGATAGCAAGGGGAAACTGGGAGGAAAAAAGAACTTTGGTATTCATTATATGTTTTGCTGGGGGGAAACCTCTGATAACCTTATTGAAAAGGGGATCCTCTGAGTGTCGTGGCTTAACAGAAAGCCAGCTGCACCATGGAGTACATCCCTCCTCAGAAACTTCTCTGCACTCTGCCCACCCGTTCAGCAAGGGCTCAGGGTTAAAAGTGAATAAGAGATACAACAAAACAACCATTTGCATAAAAGAATCTATGGTTTATTAATTAACAAAAACTACATAAGCACCAACAGAAGATACAACAAGTAAGAGTAAGGAACATCATAATAAATCTACTATTTAAATATGAATGCTTACAATTAATTTGAATACTTACATACAAAATATTAAACTTACAATTTGTTGGGCGTAAGCCATTTCACTTTTCTTATTCTGCTCTGGTGGATATCTGTATTGCTCAACCTTAAATTATTTTTAAATTATTTTTCCCTGTTTCTAAACAAAAAATGGAGGGAATTTTATGTAGGCTTTTGCCTTTAAATTTGGCAGAAGGGCCTCTAGATAAGGCACAAAGGCCTTGGATCTGGTAATACCCAGAGGGTATTCAGGATGCTAACTCTGTATACCGTTGTTTCTTTTCTTCTTTTGATCACAGGGTTGCTGACCCTGTGTCAGGTTGATAGCCATTTGGCTAGTTAGGTTCAGCAATTACAATAAAAATTATATATTACATTGGCCTTTTAATAATTATTATTCCTACCTTAACCTATCTTAACACTAATAGCTTATTGAACTAGCTAGTCCCTATCTAAATTCTAACTATACCATAACAAAGAAAAACAATAATGCCTTAAGGGCCTAATAATACAAACAATTTGCCATAAGGGCCTAAACAATTTTAAAGGATATATTCTTCGGCCTAAAGGGGCCACAAGGACAGGGCTTTCGCCCTTATTTGTCAGGTAAGTAGTCGTCGCACAGGTGCAAAAACGCCATGTCAGGTGCAGCAGGTAAGTGAACGGCGCTGGCAGACAGCAGTGCTGTGAGGAGGCGCTGCCTTTCGTAGCAGCCCAAATGCTGCAGCAACCAGCTGCAGGTTTCTGTCAACGAAGGATGACGATTGCTGTCAAGCTCCTCTTCAGTGATTTCAAGTGATTTCCAGTGCGCTCTTTTAAAGAAAAGTCTTGTCCGGTAAGTTTGTCTCTTGGGCTGGTCACAAAGAAGTGGCAGTGAAAAGCAAGTCCAAACGTAACCAGCATCAGTCTTTTATACTGTCCTACCATACATAATTCATGAGTCCTCATAAATATATAGAAAATTCCAGAAATATACCATCTAAGGTAAAAAGTCTATACCACTCCTCCTGCCTAGCAGGGGAGAATTCCATAAAAATGGTAGGTTCCAGCCTTCTTGCCACCAGACCTGAGTGAAAACTATGTATGCTGATTCAATTTTGAATTTGATGTGGCAGTTGATTACTATTGAAAATCAGTTATAATACAAGCCGATGGGAAATGAATGTAGATGATTATACAATTAATAAAGCAATTTATAAACACATTTAAACAATTTCCATGATCAGTCTGATGAGTATTAACCAGTAATCCAGCGCATAAATAAGAAATTAATAAGGTAAAAGAGAGGGAAGGAGTGGGCATACAATATACATAAATGACGATGAAGGGGGCTGAATACATTTAAAAATAGGGTAGCAGCCTTGATTATTTCACACGTTTGAATGTGGTTTTGATTTTATTCAAACTGTTCTAGTTAACTTTTTCAGCTAGCGTGATTCATTAATTTAAATACTTTAAATGTAGTAATAGGGAAGTGTCATTTCCAGTGTGTATTACTTAGCATTTATCAACATTAAAATTTATTTGCCATTTTGTTACTCAATCATTTAGTTTTGTGAGATCCTTTTGAAGCTCTTCACAGTCTGCTTTGTTCTTACATATCTTGAGAAATTTACTATCAACAAATTTTGCCACTTCACTATTTAACCCTTTCTCCAGATCATTTATAAATATGTTGAATAGGATTGGTCCCAGTACATACTTTGGGGGACACCAATAGTTACCTCCCTCCATTCTTGCCATTTATATTTATCCTTTGTTTCCTTTCTTTAAATCAGTTATTAATCCACGTGTTGACCTTTCTTCTTATCCCATGACAACTGACTTGACTTATGAGCCTTTGGTGGGTAGCCTTGTCAAACACTTTCTGGAAATCTAAGTCTACGATATCCACTGGATCCCCCTTGTCTATTTGATTCTAGACCCCCACAAAGAACTGTAGCACATTAGTAAGGCATGATTTCCCTTTATAGAAACCATATTGTCTTTTTCTCATCAAATTATGATAATCTGTGTGTCTGAAAATTCTATTATTTACCAAAGTTTTAACTAATTTGCCTGGTATTGATGTTAGTCTTATGGTCTGTAATTCCCAGAATCACCTCTAGAGCCCGTTTTAAATATTGGCAATATAGTTTCTATTTTCTAGTCATTAGGTACAGAGAATGATTTGGAGGATAGATCAGAAAACACAGTTAATAGTTCTGCAATTTCACAATTGACTTCTTTCAGAACTCTTGGGTGAATGCCATCTGGTCCCAATGACTTGTTAGAGTTAAGTTTATCACTTTGTTCCAAAACCTCCCCCTATGACACCTCAATGTTGGACAGTTCCTCAGACATGTCACCTAAAAAGAATGGCTCAGAAGAAACTCCCTAAATCTTCAACCATGAAGACTGAAATAAAGAATTTATTTAGTTTCTCTGCAATGATCTTAAATTTTGTTTCTCCACCCAAAAACGTATAAACAAGCTAGACTAAACCTATGAAAGCACACATAGGAACAGTTTTATGTGAAAGTGATATTAATGGCAAATATGTCCTTTTTTGCTTCCACTGGTGGCAGTAAGATACCACAGAGCTCCAAAAATGTAATTAAAATGAGGATTTTCTAAACTGATATATCATCTGCTCTGTCTTGTCTCATTAGTCTTGTGTGACCTTTCCATACAAAAAAAGGTTAGCTCACACATTTCACAAACAAAATTTGCTTACAGCTGAAGCTAAGAAAATCACCTTGGGTAGGCAGAAATCTTTATTTCCTTTTCTTGCCATTTATCTTCTATTGCCAAATTGCAGGCAAAACAGTACCCAACAGCCAGCAGCCAAATTAATGAATCATTGTAAATGAACAAAGAAAGATTCTGACAATTAAAATTGCAAACTCTCTCAGGTTTCTACCTCGATTAGTTTCTCTTTTAATTTGTAGTTTTATAAGCCCCTCTGAAGTACTGGATTGATAAACTATTAAATAAGTATCAGTACAGTTAACAGATTATGGAGCTGGAGACAATGTCACTCTTTGCAATGTCTGCAGGCCAGCAAACAAACATCAATGGGGTGCAGATCACTTCTGAGTGCCAGCAATGTGCAATTCTTAATAACCCTAGTGGCTACAGTCTCTATGGCTATGTCTATACTCGAGCAATCTGTCGACAGAAGTTTCTGTCGAAAGATATCTTTAGACAAAACTTCTGTTGACAGAGGGCAGCTGGACAGCCCAGATGCTCTCTTGACAAAGCAGTGAACCAGAAGCACAGCAGCCTGGTGTCCTGAAAGCCCTGTCTGTCAACAGATGGCCCCCGGAACATCCAGACTGGTTTTCTGTCAACGGCAGTGTTCTGTCTCATTGGGGGAGCAGACGAATACCGTCAACAAAACTGCTGAATTCTGTCGATTGACTGTTGAGAAAATGAATTGGGAATGGGGACTCACAGATTTTGTCGACAAAACACTAGTTTTGTTGACAAAATTCTCTAGTGTAGGCATAGCCTGTATGACCAGGAGGTTAAATGTCTGTGTGACAATCAAAGCATACTTTAATGGGATTCTGAATACACTTCTGTGATTGAGGTATATTTTCAAAGAAGGGTAGGAGGCCTTAGCCTCTAATGTAAAAGTTGATAGAAATAAAAAATCCACCATAATACTTTACTTCAGTGTTTTGTTTACTGTACAAGTAAACAAGAACCAAGATTCACTGGGAGAAGTGCATGGAAATAGATTCCATGCATTGTTCAAAGTTCTGGAGTCCTCGGTATGGTCTACATGGGTTAATTTGAAAGATCACTCCCCATGCACAAATAGATTAAGGCCATATTTTTGTCTCAAAGTCCATTCACAGAATCTTTTAAAATGAAATATGAATTGGCTTCAGCTCAAATCCTACATCTGCTGCCTTACAGCTCAGTTATCATCTGTGAAACTTGGTTCTCTGCCAATTGTTCTAAACCATTGTTAGCCATCTGTAACATTTGGCTAAGTTCCTGAGGAAGTTATGAATGGGAACCACAAGTCCAAGAAAAGTGTGCCCAGTAGCCATGGAATTTCTCTTCCACAATGGCTGTGTCTACACATGCCCCAAACTTCGAAATGGCCATGCAAATGGCCATTTCGAAGTTTACTAATGAAGCGCTGAAATGCATATTCAGCGCTTCATTAGCATGCGGGCGGCAGCCGCGCTTCGAAATTGATGCTTCTTGCCGCCGCGCGGCGCGTCCAGATGGGGCTCCTTTTCGAAAGGATGCTGCCTACTTCGAAGTCCCCTTATTCCCATGAGCTCATGGGAATAAGGGGACTTCGAAGTAGGCGGCGTCCTTTCGAAAAGGAGCCCCGTCTGGACGCGCCGCGCGGCGGCAAGGAGCATCAATTTTGAAGCGCCGCTGCCGCCCGCATGCTAATGAAGCGCTGAATATGCATTTCAGCGCTTCATTAGTAAACTTCGAAATGGCCATTTGCATGGCCATTTCGAAGTTTGGGGCACGTGTAGACACAGCCAATATGTGCTAGCAGATTAATAGTGTATGGTGCAATTGTAAAGGTTTAACTGAGTTCAAAAAAGAATTAAATAGTTAATGGAAAATCAGTTCATTAATGGCTATTAGCCAAAATGGTCACGAATGTAACCTCAGGCTTGGGGTAGCCCTAAACTCCTAACTACCGAAAACCAGAGAGAAGATGATGGGGCAGATCTCCTCCTTCACCTGGGGCCCTCGCTCCTTCCCACACCCAATCCCCTGTGTCAGCCCAGTCAAAGTCAAAAAGGGTGAGGAAGAACGAGTGACCAAAAGGGAGGATTGTGGAGCGAGTGGTGGTGGAAGCCTTCAAATGGATGGAGCAGCATCGGTCAGGACAGGGTGTGTGGGTAAACGTTTGGTTTTGTGCAATTAGAAAGTCAGCAACCCTACTCTGGTGGTGCCACTCTACCCTTCACCAGGCCTTACTGGCAGTAGTCAGCCAAGTTTTCAGCCTCCCCATCCCATATCACATGCAATCTTTCCTATTTACACCAACTTCCATGTGGCATTCCCTCATCTTCACCAAGGTCTTCTGTCTGTAATACCCTAAGGTGTGGTCTCTCTCAACTGCCCATCACACCCTTCCTTGGTCTCTTCACTGCCACAAACCCTGCAAAATGAAGGAAAAATGCAGAATGAAAACACTTAATTCTCTCTCTCCCCCAAGATTTCTCATTGTCCCCCATTTCTGCAAACCTTATGTTTTCTATGTCAAATTTCACATGCCTTCTTTAAAATTCCCCAACCTCCACTTTATCCCTATATTGAAATATAGAAGAGTTTCCTTCTTCCCTCTAAATTACCACACGCTCCTCATTCTTCATTCTGCACTCACTATTCAAGCAGTATTTTGGTTCAGCTGGCCACAACTCTAAATATAATTCATCTTCTTGCTTGACCCTGATCTCCTACCATAAACCTAGTTTAGTTTAGTGCACCCGTTCAGTCCCTCTCTACCACCTAAGCAACCCTTTCTACTTTGCAACCCCTACCTGTAAACGTTTAGTTTTATGCATTAAAACTATTTGTAGTGACATCATTGAATCAATTTCAAATTAACAGTGCTGTTTCTCATGAGCATAAATTATACACTCAGGTAGGACTCTTACCACTCAGTTTCCACTCAGGTAAGTGGAAGTATGCTCACTGACTTCAGTGTGCTTTGGATCAGGCCCTGAACCTCCGTCTCCTAAAGGATAGGATGGGGAGGCTGGAAACTTGGCTTAGTACTGCCAGGAAGGCCTAGTGAAAGACAGAAAGGCACTATCAGAGTAGGGATGTGGACTTTCTAATTGCACTACATCACCTAAGGGTTTTAAAGGTTTTGAGCACTTTTCCTGTGTCATATCATGGTTTATTTTTGGTTTTATTGTAGCACTAGGGTAATATCGATGAACGTAATTTGTTGTTGAAGACTGACATGGCTTCTGTAAAGGGAAATCATGTCTCTCAACTAAAAGAGGATATAGCTGAGGTCTATAAAATCATGCCTTGCTTGGGGAAAGTAGATAAAGAATTATGATTTACTCCACACACCAAAGAATTAGGGAAACCAAATGAAATTAACAGGCAGCAAGTTGAAAACAAGCAAAGGAACTGTTTCTTCAGACAATTCATGATCAACCTGTGAAAATCCTGGTGAGAGGATGTTGTGAAGTCCAAGACAACAACAAGATGCAAAAAAAAGCAAGATAAATTCATGGAGGACAGGTCAGTCAATAGCTATTAGTCAGGATGTGCAGAGCTGCTGTGGCTAACTTGTCTGCTCAAAGGTTGGAGTGGGCAACAGGGAGCGACTTACTAGATGATTACCTGCTCTGTTATTTCCTCCAGGGCATCTGCCATTGGCCACTATCAGAAGACAGGATATTGGGCGAGATTGACTTTATGATTTCCTTTTTCAGTCTAAAGCATTGCAGTTACCCAGAGGATAATATTAATAATTATTAGAGGTCAAATCTATCTTTCTATCCAAATTAGTTGGCTCTGAACTTGTATTTAATATCACTGTTTGCCTACAACATCTTTTCTTTTCAGAAAGAGGTGATAAGATATAGGCAGATGAAAATTCATACATATTTATCCAGTAGGACTACTGTGAATCAGAAGCTACCATAGAACGTAATACTCTTTTACCATTAGAACAACAAAACAGTCATGTAGCACTTTAAAGACCAACAAAACAATTTATTAGGTGAAGAGTTTTCATGGGACAGACCCACTTCTTTAGCTGTACAGCCAATCAGAACAGACTCAATATATAAAGCACAGCAGTCCAAAAATTATCATCAAGGTTGACAAATCAAAAAAAAACTGTTATCGTTGGCAAATCAGACAGAAGAGCAAGAGAGTGGAGTGAGGGCTGAGGAAGTAAGTGTAAGATCAAACATCAAGTTATGTAAAAGAGTCCTTGTAATGGGTCAGGTACTTGCTTTCCCTGTTCAAACAATGTGTTAATGTGTCAAATTTGAATATGAAGCTAAGTTCCCCCACATTCCCTTTGTAGACAGTTGTTAAAGTCTCTTTTCTGTGGAACACAAAGTCTCGTGTCTTTAACAGGATGGGCCAATCCATTAAAGTGCTGGCTGACAGGTTTGTGTATTTGGAGATGTTTGATGTCTGCTCTATGTCCACTCATTCTTTGTGAAAAGTGTTCGCAGTCTGTCCTGTAGAAAGTATGTGCACATTGTTGCCACACAATGGCATATATGATGTTAGTTGAGGAATAGGACAATGTGGGGTTCACAGTGAAGCCCTGACATAACAATTTTTCTGATTTGTCAACCTTGATAACAATTTTTGGCTTTCTGTGCTTTATGTATTGAGTCTGTAATGGTAAGGTTATGATCTGAAGAAGTGGGTCTGTTACACAAAAGCTCATCACCTAATAAATTATTTTGTTAGTCTTTAAAGTGCTATATGGCTGCTTTTTTGTTTTGATAGATTACAGACTAACACAACTATCCCTCTGGTACTATTTTACCATTACTCAACAATAATGAATAGAACAGAACTGGAGGTGAAAACCACCCAATGGCTCATATCCCTCCACTTAAATCTAGAGATTCATTCATTACAGTCAGCTCTCCTTCTCTTCTGGAGCCCTCTGGTGACTACCACAAGGCTCAAAATTCCCACAAAGTTCTACATTATCTTCAAGGAAATGAGCACCAGCATATCTCATTTCCTCATTGGAATCAACACCTAAATAAAGCAGTTAAATGGAAGACTTTACCCTTCTGTCAATATCAAACAGGAAAGTTTACTTTGGAAGGAGAATGACAGACTTGAAAATATGTGAAACATTAAGTATCCAGATGGCACATTTACTGTTGCTAAGTTTTGAATCACACGTTAAGCTTTATTTTTGCTATTTACAAATTGAGTTTAAACGTAGTTTTGATTTTCCAGCTGATGATAGAGATAATCACCAAGAAATCTTGATTAGTGAAGTTTTATGCTTTGTGGAGACATTCCTTCTTTACCAGTCCACATCTGTTTCTTTAAGTTTAATTATGGTTTTACTTTGACTCAGTTCTAGACTTGGCAAGTTATTTATATGGTTGCTGACTGGTGTTTGCAAGGATAACAAGGAAACTGCTGATCCCCAAAGTACTGTCCTTTAAAATGAACATTCTTTGCAGGACACAGCTGGAAGATGGATAACTATAGATCTTACAAGCTAACAGTACATATGTTTGTGAATGAGCAATATGTCTTCAAACAGGCTTTGTACCATTCACAGTGGCTACCAAAGAAAAGCATTAGGACAAAGCTTTTAAGAGTTGGATTTGAAATTTACAAGGTGTTTTAATAGCATATTCTGAGAGAGTTTACAGAAGCCAAATCAGTCCTGGACAGCAGCTACCACAAAAAGGAGTGAGAGTCATGTTTAAGATCATACTTAAAAAATTATATGCATAAAACCACAACTATGCCTCCCTCTATTTTAATGTGGCTAAGATACAAATCTCACACAATAATCTAATGGACTCCACAACCCACCACAGTCTGGCTTGGTGTTCACTGTAGTAAAGTATGCAACTGAAACTCTCAATTTCTCATTGTGTTCCACCTGTTAGCTACTGTCTATAAAAAAGTGTATGGCTTGCATACACCTAAGCACCACATCCAGAAAAAAATAGACCTAAACTATTTTATTACATGAAATAGGAATAAAGGCCAATGCTAATGAGCTCAGTCAGAAGACTCTTTCATTACTGTGAATGGCATAGAGAAAGTTCAAAATACAATATTACTTCCGGGTTGGAGGCTTGTTTTTCTGTGCTTTTTCATTCAACCTAAGTGTGTGAGGGCTTATTTTAAAGTTAAATTGCCAGTTTCTCAGTCTCCATCTGTCTAGCTTTCTGTCTATTCCATTTACAGCTTGATGTGTGGTGTCTGTTTTCCATCATTGTATTTCTTGGTTTCATTTACTCACCTGTTGGTCTGGTCTCCTTACAAGGCAATAGAATTTAATCATTAATAGTAATGATACTCAGATTGAGTCTTACAAGTGGCTCTTTCATATAACTCTTGGGATTCTTTCCAGCATGTGATATTATATTAAAGAATGATTTAATTATCAACCAATTAGAATGATTTTGTGTGTTAGTAACTGTTTTTTTTTCTTTGTAATTTTGCTCTAACTATATAAAATTAAACAATTAGTTCACCTATGGTGGCTCTCAGGAAGTTGGGAAAAATGCAATCCAGTTAATCACTGAACCACTGACATCTGAGTACCACTAATCTACACATTCTGTAACAAAATACTACAGGTTAAACAAGTTTCACTGTTGATGAATGAGCATAAACAATTTGCACCTTCAATACACAATTCATTTATTTATTAATCATTCTTACTGTCTGTATTTTACGATTCAAAATATTCCCTATCACAAGTACTACTTCCACCATTCCATACTTTGAGAGGGAAGAAGGTGACTGATTTCCCAAAGTAATTTGAATGTACTAAAGGCAATCTGATTGATTTTCCTAATCACTTATATTGTATACAACTGATTTCCCATGCTTCACCATCCTGAAGACTATACATAGTGCTTATTTGTTCAATATTTAAGGAACTTCTCTGACAAACTCCCAGACTTTGCCTGCAGCATCTTCTACATGCCTGTTTAGATCCTATGAGGTTTCTTAACAGAACAATGACAGTTACTAGGAGAATGATTATGACATGACCTTCAGGTTATATCACTCTGTGGGTACCATTGATATTTCTGTAAGCTCCTAGTGCAAACACTTATAAAAAGATATTTCCTTATGTCCATATTTTAAAGTCAGTGGATAGATTTAATCAATTTTCACTGGGGATGCATCTTGCCCAGTGGCTTTGAAAGCTATAAAGCTTTCATAATCTAATGGCTCACTCACAAACTTCTTTTGGAAACTTCTGCATCTGTTCTCTTGGGAGAAGTCACTCAATGTCTCAAATTTTACATAGGGACAATATACAACACATTCCAGTGTAAAAGTTCTCCAGCATTGTCACAAATATTTAAAGATTATTCAAACAATTAATACTGGTAAGATATAATTTTAGCTATATTTTAAAAGAAAGGAATACTTAACCTATTAACATTCCACCTCTCTTTGGGCCTGTTCATTGCGTTCTTAGAAGCAAATATAAAAACAGAAACCAAAGTGGTAGGGAGCACTCACCTCATTCCTCTGCAACTCCTCTTTTATATGCGTTGGACAGTAAATCAATATTGTTATTTTAACAATGGCTACGTCTACACGTGAAGCCAACATCGAAATAGCTTATTTCAATGTAGCAACATCGAAATAGGCTATTTCGATGAATAACGTCTACACGTCCTCCAGGGCTGGCAACGTCGATGTTCAACTTCGACTTTGCGCGGCACCACATCGAAATAGGTGCTGCGAGGGTACGTCTACACGCCAAAGTAGCACACATCGAAATAAGGGTGCCAGGCACAGCTGCAGACAGGGTCACAGGGCGGACTCAACAGCAAGCCGCTCCCTTAAAGGGCTCCTCCCAGACACAGTTGCACTAAACAACACAAGATACACAGAGCTGACAACTGGTTGCAGACCCTGTGCCTGCAGCATGGATCCCCAGGTGCCGCAGAAGCAGCCAGAAGCCCTGGGCTAAGGGCTGCTGCCCACGGTGACCATAGAGCCCCGCAGGGGCTCTAGAGAGAGCATCTCTCAACCCCCCAGCTGATGGCCGCCATGGAGGACCCAGCAATTTCGACGTTGCGGGACGCGGATCGTCTACACGGTCCCTACTTCGACGTTGAACGTCAAAGTAGGGCGCTATTCCGATCCCCTCATGAGGTTAGCGACTTCGACGTCTCGCCGCCTAACGTCGAAGTTAACTTCGAAATAGCGCCCGACGCGTGTAGCCGCGACGGGCGCTATTTCGAAGTTAGTGCCGCTACTTCGAAGTAGCGTGCACGTGGAGACACAGCTAATGTGTATTTTCCTTCTCTAGATATTGAAAGTAAAGAAGTGTTACTCATTCCTTCCTCTGCAAGCATGCTGACAATTCCTCTCCATATCAAAACTCAAATATATTTCTTGCTATATTCCTTACTAGGGGTCTTCATTCTATACCCACTGAACTCCATGATGCTGATGATGTCAACTTTTACAACTCATCCTTTCCATCCTAAACCTTCATCTATCTCATTTCTTCATTGCCATTAATATAAAATTAAATCTCAACTGATCTTATACAAGTCATCAGGACCAGATGCCATTCACCCAAGAGTTCTGAAAAAACTCAAATGTGAAGCTGCAGAATTATTAACTGTGGTTTCAGTGCAGTAGCCATATTAGTCTGTAGCTTCACAAAAAACATGTCCTATAGTGCCTTTAAAACTACAATTTATGTATTAGGTAATGATTTTTTGAGGGTAGGACCCTCTTCCTCAGATTTCTGGAGTAGAAATAAGCAATGAGGAAAATATAAATCAGGGAGAGGGAAGAAGAAGGAGGGGAGAAAGAAAGAATAGAAAAGAAAAAAGGAGGGGGAAGGAGGAGGGGAGACACCTGTTGTTAAGAGTACCTCTGGGAAGAGTAACTTAAGAGGGATGGTGGCCATTCCTGTGAACATCAAGGGTATGGAAATTGTCCTTGAAATGTGTAAGATCATTGAGAACCAACTTTGAGCACAAGGTTAAATGTGTCAAACTTTCAAATGAATTCCAATTCAGATGTCTCCCTGTGTAGTTCGGTGTTAAAATCTCTTTTTAACAATACTGTTACCCTAAAGTCCATTACAGTATATCCTGCAAGATTAAAGTATTCTCCAACAGGTTTTTCTGTATTCCAATTCCTGATGTTTATTTTGTGTCCATATAGTCTTTGGCATATGGACTGTCCAGTTTGTCAAATGTACATGGCCGAGGGGCATTGCTGGCGCCTGATGGCATATATCACTCGATTGGATGTGTAGGTGTAAGAGCCCTGGATGGTGTTGCTGATGTGGGTAGGTCCAGTGATGGTGTCTCTAGTGTAAATATGTGGACAGAGCTGGCAATGGAGTATATTGTAAGGGTAGTCTCCTGGAATAGTATTTCCATGATATGGTGTGCGGCTGCTACAGAGAATTTTCCTGAGTTTTGGGGGACTGTCTATAGGGGAAAAAAACAGATCTGTCATCCAGGGCCTGTAGGAGGGAGGAATCATGTTACACTGTAGGCTGTAGATTATCAATAGAGTACTGGAGGGGTTTAAGTTGAGGGCTATAGGTGATAAGTGGTGTTCTGTTGTTTACCTTCCTGGGCCTATCTAGAAGTGACTCCCTTCTGGTTATTCACATGGCCTTGTCAGTCTGTTCCTTTACTTCTCCCTGCAGGTCATTAAGTTTAAGAAATGCTTGGTAGTGATCTTGTAGTTTTCTGTCTGTCAGTGGAATAACAGCAGATACAATTATATCTTAGGTTTGACGGTAACCCACTGGATTATGTGATGCATTCTAAATGGAAACTGTAGCCATGTAAGAGTAGTGGTCAGTGGGTTTCTGGTATAGAGTGGTATGAATTTGACCTGTTAGTTTGCACTGTAGTGTCCATGAAACGTCTGTTTTCTGTGGAATGGTCAAGGCTGAGATTTATGGAGGCGTGCAAATTGTTGAAATCCCTGTGAAATTCTTCAAGGGTCTCCTTACAATGGGTCCATAGGATGAAGTTATCATCAATGTAGTGTAAGTAAAGGAGGGGTAATAAAGAACAGAAGCAGAGGAAATGTTGTTCTAAGTCAGACATAAAAATGTTGGCATACTGTGGAACCATGCAGGTGCCCATATGAGTGCCGCTGGCTTGGAGGCATTCCCCGAATCAGAAATATTTGTGGATAAGGACAAAGCCACACAGCTCAGCCACAAAATGTGCCATGGCATCATCTGGGCTGGTGTTCCTGGTGGCTTGTAGTCCACCTTCATGTGGAATGTTGGTGTAAATAGCTTCTCTGACTTGTGATTCTGTTATGAAACACTGCTTACAGTCTTTGAATAGTTAGAGGTTTAGAAACATAATTAATTCTTTTTCTGTAAACTGGTTTTGCTTGGATTGAAGGTGACTTTAACCTTTAAGTTAGATGTTTATCTTTGCATAGGAGACTTTCATACTTCTGTTTTTTCTTGTATGTTTTCCTGCACAATAACCATCTCAGCCTTAGCTGTAAGCTACCTCTTTGTCTAGTCTAAGATTCACCTTGAATGGCTTTTTTGTGATAATAAACTTTTAATTCTAGTTGTTTAATAAACTTATATCTAATCTAGCAATCATGTCATGTTCAGGTCCATAATAACGTGCCAGGTATTAGAGGAATTTAATAATGGGAACATGTTAGCAGACGAAATTTCAAGATTTTGAACTAATGCTATAAGTGCCATAGTAAATAACAATCCCAAACCATTATTAAATAGTATTCATTGTAAATTATATACAGTTAAAATTTTGCATAACATATCTCCTTTAGCAAATTGATTTATTCTGTGTTTCTATGTTTTAAAAGAACCTTTTTATAAAAATGAAGCAAACATTTGAAAGTGGTATAAGTAAGATGATAAAAGGAACAGAGTGACTCAGTAGTAAAAGAGTTTAAAGCCAATAACATAATTTTTTGTAGAAAAGATGCCTCAGTCATTAGACTGTGCAGATACTGACAATGACACTTCCAGTTCTGATGATGAAAACTTTGTACCCACAAATGACATTTCAATGCCACTGCCTCAAAATGATGTCATTAATCAGGATACAGAAATGCCAAAAGTAGCATTAGCTGCAGAATCTATGGTTGATTTAGAGACTGTGCAGATAGAAAATAAGGGCCTTGGAGAAGCTGAGCAGCAACAGCAAGAAATTGTGACTAGCACAGGACAAAGTGTAACAACAGTGGCATCAGAATCTGATATTGGACTTCTTGACAAGAATAATGTTGCCCAAATGCAGTCGTTCCTCAAAGGTGGTTGTTTTCAGCTTCCGAGTAATATATCAAAAATCTGAATACTGAATCATAAGCAGAAAATCATGCTTTTCCCACTCAGGCCATGAGTGGGTTGGGAATGGCATGTGGAGTGGGGAGGTGGAGAAAGAATCTTACAATTACATACTGTCGCTATTGTGCTGAGCTACTAAAATAGACTGGGAATTAATTCGGTTTCTGATACCATGGGACTGACTTGTAAGGCCCACATAAAATAAAAATCTTAAGGAAGAATGTGTGTGGCCCCAAACCATGTTTTGTTTTAAGGGTTATACTGTCTGGGATATTTTAATCAGTTTACAGAATGTAAGTGAGGAATCTATATTACAGCAAAACCTCAGATCAATAAAAACAAAAAACCTGTAGAGTGAATTTGATTACTGTGGTGACCCAAGTAATGATAGAATTACTCTTGACTGAATTAATGTTGTCATCAAATCTAACTATATTCAACTGAAAAATAAAGCCCATGACAATTTAATAATTTCTCCTTTTAAATCAGCAAAAATCTTCTCAAAACTACTATCAGTCCAATTCTTCATGTGTACATGTGTGTGGGGTAGAGAATAGTAGGTAGTCTGTCATGTCCGATGATGTCTTGAGCTTGCACAGGCTTATTGGTTGTGGACTCGCATGTGGCTGAGTCCAAGCTTTGAACAGAATGGGCATTCACAGTGGAGGCAAGGGAATTATTCTGGCTCTGTTGGTGTGGCTGCTGCTGTTGCTTTCTTCCTCTCAAGAGCAACAATAAGGCATACGTGTCACTGCTCTTCAAAGTTGTCATATGCATGCCATATGAGAGCACGCCATCCTGTTTGGTCTTTTGCATGCTGCTGTAGCTGATCTGGTTTTAAACCAGCATGAGCAATGTTGACCTTCACGCAGTCTTTATACCTCTTGTGAGGCCTACTTTGATTCCTTTTGACCTGGGAGAGTTCACCATAGAGGAGTTGCTTAGGGATTCTTGACTCCTCCATTTGTATGACGTGCCCTGTCCAGTTAAGCTGGGCTTTCAGAATCATGGCTTCAATGCTTGTGGTTCCTGCTCTGTCCAGGACTTCCATTTTCATAACTCTGTCCTGCCATAGAATGTGCAGTATTGATCTCAGGCTGCGTGTGTGGAAGCGCTCCAGCAGTTTTATATGTTTTCTCAACAAGATCCAGGTTTCACAGCCATACAGGAGACTGTTCAGGACTACAGTCTTGTACACTTTCAGTTTAGTGGACTGTCGGATATTGCGCTGATTCAACACTCGTGCTCTCAGACATCCTAGTGCCTGGCTGGCCTGGCAGATTCTGGCACTGATTTCTTTGTCAAGGGAGCCATCAATGGCTATCACACTGCCAAGGTACTTGAACTCCTCTACGGTTTTTAACTCTGTTCCTTCAATAAGTCTTGTAGTGGGGAGAGCAGCAGGTTGAAACTGTACCTCGGTCTTTCCTAGGCTGATGGTCAAACCAAAGAGCTGAGTGGCATCAGCAAACTTGTTGACGATGAGCTGGAGATCAGATTCCTTGTGTGCCGTAAGTTCACAGTCATCAGCAAAAAAAGCTTCAAGGATGAGCCTCTCAAGCACCTTGGTTTTAGCATTCAGACGACGAAGTGACCCATTAAGTCTGTATTTTATGTAGATTCCATGGTCCAGGCCCCTAACTGCATGGCTGAGGATGCATGTGAAAAAGAGGTTGAATAATACTGGGGCCAGCATGCACCCTTGCTTCACACCATTGGATGTCTCAAATGGATCTGAGAACTCGCCATTTGAAAGAACAAAGCCAGTCATGTCATCGTGGAACAGGTGTATGCGGATAACGAATCTTGTCGGGCAGCCAAGTTTTGTCAAGATAATCCACTGGGCTTCTCTTTGACTGTGTCAAACGCATTGGTTAGGTCTATAAAGACAGCATACAGATACAAGTTCTGCTCTATGCACTTTTACTGGACCTGATGAACAGCAAAGATTATGTCAAAGGTGCTACAGCCTGGGCAAAAACCACACTGTGCCTCTGGTAGGTTCTCCTATGAGATGCTGGTGATCAGATGGTTGAGGATGGCTCAAGCCAACATCTTCCCAGCAGTACAGAGAAGGGAGATGCCCCGGTAATTTCTACGGTCAGCTTTGTTGCCCTTGTTCTTGAAGAGTGAGATGATTGTGGCATCCTTAAAGTCTTTGGGCATGTCTTCTTCTTCCCAGATGCTGATCAAGATGTTGTGAAAAGCATCAAGTGACATTGGTCCTGCTGCTTTGAAAATTTCATCAGCGATACCGTCCATCTGAGGAACTTTGCCAGAGCTCGTCTGGCTGATTGCCTTTTTGACCTCATCCATTGTAGACGGCAGGTCAAGACTGTATGTTGTGAGTTTCTGAGGGATCTGGTCTAGGATCACTGGGTCAACAGTGGACGGTCTGTTGAGAAGGTTGCTGAAGTGCTCTCTCCACCTGTTGTTGATACTGGTGTTCTCCCTGAGAAGGGTCATGCCATCTGCAGACAGGAGAGGTGTAGTACTTGGATTTGAAGGTCTATATATAACTTTGATAGCACTGAAGAACATCTTGTAGTTCTTGGTGTCAGTGTAGTATTGGACTTCATCAGCTTTACTCTCCCACCACTCAACGTGCATTTTGTGAAGTGTCATTTGTGCCTGGCTCTGAAGGTGTTTGAAATGATCACATTTGGAGATTGAGGACTGATCATTTTGCCATAGCAGAAATGCGTTCTGATTTTCCCTCTAAGATCTTCATGACGGCTTCATCATTTTCATCAAACCGGTCTTGGTAAACTCTCTTTTTCAGTCCTAGTGTTGACTTGGCTGACTTCATCACCAGGGTTTTGAACTGGCCCCGCTTTTGGGATGGCAGCACTTCGTCAAGCCAGGCTGCAAATTTCTCATGATGACCAGTATGTTGCAGCTTCCCAATGTTGAAGGAGGGTCTTACAACCTTGAGCTTCTTGCAGTGCAGTGGTGTGATTTGCAGCATAAGGACTAATCTGATGAGTCTATGATCCGTCCAGCACTCAGCTCCCCCCATGGCCCTGGTGATCTTAACATCTTGAATGTCCCCGCTGTGACTGATGACATAGTAAATCAGGTGCCACTGTTTTGATCTCGGGTACATCCATGTGGTCTTGTATTTATCAGCTTGCCTGAAGAAAATTTTGGAAATTGTCAGGTTGTTTTCTGCACACAAGCTCAGCAGAAGGCGAACATTGGCATTCAAGTTACCAACATTCTGATGCCCCAGCACCACTTTCCAGGTCCTACAGTCCTTGCCGACCCTGGCATTGAAGTCACCCAACAGGAGAAGCTTGTCACTAGGAGGAGTTGCTTTCACAAGATGGTCAAGGTCCTCATAGAAACTTTCTTTTGCTTCATCACTGCTAGTCAGTGTGGGGGTGTAAGCGCTGATGACTGCAACATGGCGAGAGGTGTTGAGGGGGAAGCGGAGCTTGATCAGATGCTCACTGATGCAAGTTGGTAGGCCAGGAAGCTGGTGCAGAAGTGATGTCTTGATGTCAAGTCCCACTCCATGGATTCTGTCTTCATTTTCTTGCCTGCCTTTCCAGAAGAAGGTGTAGTCTCCTTTTGGTTTGCAGATGGATCCTTCCTCTGCCAGTCTGGTCTCGCTCAGGGTAGCTATGTCAATGTTATAACATGCTAGTTCTGTTGCTATGAAGGCCATTCTTCTCTCTGGTCTCATGGCATTCTCCCTGTCCAAGAGAGTGTAAACATTCCATGCTGCAAATATCATCTTTCTTTTCACTGTTTTTCGACCACTGTGAGGGTAAAACTGCCAGCTGCGGCAAGCTGGCCATTTTGTTGGGACAAGGAATTTTTGGGACGTCTTTTCTAGTTCCTCTCCTCATTTTGAGGGTGAGCAGTACTGTTCCTAAAAATGCCTGCTCAGTCGCCTGGGATGCTACCAAACTCCTCCGTTGTCCCGGGGTCAGAGTCGAGTGACCAAAGTCCATAGGCTGCCTACATGCAGGTTTGGAGCTACAACTCCCAGTGGTCACCTCTACCCCCCTCCGTTGCCGCAGGACTTTGAGGTAGACAGAAGTGATGAGAATGTGCAAAGAACCTGTGCGGGAGAATGTTTAAAGTGGAAAAGCTGTTGCACCGGGGCAGTTCCAGTCTCTCAACCACAGAAGCCTGGTTCCAGTGGAACAAAAAGTCCTCACGGCTGGGACTTCCTAGGCTGGAGTGGATGGCCATGCTGTCTTTGGTGCCTCGCCATGCCCTTTGCTCTCCACAGAGCGTTGCAGAACTGCCTTCCTGGTCATTGGATCTTGCTGTTGATCTCATCTGCCCAGTCCGCCGGGGCTGATTTTGCATGCTGGAATGGGCAATACCCTATCTCACCACCGGTTTCAGACCTGCCATCTACCCTCACCTGGTTTAGCCCTCCTGTCGAAGCCGTTTATCGGGGTGTGGCCCCTGCATGCTACAGCTTCTTGGAGCCACAGGTGAGAGCTGGGTGCCAGGTGCAGACCAAAGGTGCACGAACTGCCCCGAAGAGATACGACGAGTCCCCACACCAGAGGTGCTACCCCTCTCTGGACACCCCATACACCCCAGGGTGGAGAATAAAATCTGAATAAAGAGTTCTAATATATGAGGAAGATAAGTATATTGAGGGTCACTTAATTCTATAAATGAAATGGTGTTGTAGTTATGTTGGTCCCAGGGTATTAGAGAAAGATAGTGGGGGTGGTAATATCTTTTATTAGATCAACTTCTGTTAGTGAGGAAAGTTTATGAGCTTATGCAGAAGCTGGGTTCAAATCCAGGAGAAATACAGGATATTTCTTTGGCATTTAGCACAAAAATTTGATGGATGAAAATTTTGAACACTGAGATGAATCTGGGGGTAAGGTGCAGGCATTGCTCCTTGACTTAGCTTTCCAGTTACCTATCTTAGGTGACTACATTCAGTGTGCTGCCACTGTGAATCCTTTCCATAACAGGTACATAACTCTCTATGGCCGTGTCTACACTAGCCCCAAACTTCGAAATGGCCATGTAAATGGCCATTTTGAAGTTTACTAATGAAGCGCTGAAATACATCTTCAGAGCCTCATTAGCATGTGGGCGGCCGCGGCACTTCGAAATTGATGTGGTTCACCGCAGCGCGGCTCGTCCCGACGGGGCTCCTTTTTGAAAGGACCCCGTCTACTTCGAAGTCCCCTTATTCCTGTGAGCAGATGGAAAACATGGCCATTTCGAAGTTTGGGGCTAGTGTAGACATGGCCTATATGGACAGAGAGATAGTCGTGTTAGTCTGTATTCTATCAAAACAAACAAGCAGTCACGTTGCACTTTAGAGACCCAAGAAATCACCTGATAAATTCTTGTGTTAGTCTTTAAAGTGCTACATGATTGCTTTTTTCTTTTAACTCTCAGTATGAACAGATTATGGTGTCTCAGCACCCAGTTTGGATCTCACAATTCCATTGGGTGCCAACCCTACCGTTCCTCACTAACACACTGACTGTAAATACTCTTTTTTGGAACTAACCCTAAGAGAAAGGAGAAATTATTTTGATTTTCCAGCTCTTCCCCTATACAGTCAATCAGTTAAGACAGTGTCTTTTCGTCTTCTGGGCATAGCACAGTTACTGATAAAAGACCCATGATATTTTAGAACACTGGCCAAAATTACCAATGGTTTTGATTTTATCGGTGCTAGTGATACCACATGTGATGTTGTCCTCAGCATTCCAGTTTCCCCAAGCTTCCGGAAGATCACTGAACTAGCATATTATGCATCTTAAAATTCTATTTTAAATTATAATTTTTAGAAGTTAGTGAGAAGAAGTCAGCTGCCTAGGTCTCATTTTTTACTTTAAAAGAAATTCTCATGAGCTTGATTTTCAGTAACAACCATTTCTGCAAAATTTTGAACTTGAAGAGTGAACAGGGAAATATGCAAACATTTTCACTATCCATACCCCCAACCATGCACACACAATTTGAGCAAGAAATGAGATGGTTAGATCTTTTTCAAGTTTTGAATTTAAATATTTTGAAAAAAGGAAACATTCCTAAGCTTCCCCCAGCCCTAGTATCCCTTTCCCCACCCCCAGCTACTGTGGTCAGGAACAAATATTGCCAACTTAAATTACATAAAATAGTTCATGTGTGGCTATGTAGTGACCCAGATAAATTGCATCCATGTGACAGAATGCAATTTCCTCTTCACAGCAGTTTGTATACTCAGAATACATACAATTCAGATTCTTGAGAGAAGTATGCTGCTTCTAAAGGCAAATGCTATTTACAGTGGCAATTCTTATATAATATCCACCTGACATTCTTGGTTTACAGCTATTTTTTAATTCCCAAGTTGCGAGAAAGATGGAAAAAAATCTTATTTGTGTGACTATTTGACTCATTTCAACCCTACATCTATTGAAGTTCTTTGTATCTGTTTTTGCTACCCTTGACTAAACACAGCAACAAAGTTCAATGGAAAAACTAAGTTTAATTGACACCCAAGTAATCAACAAATGTACTCTCTGAAAAAATGACAGTGTGGAAACATAGTGTTTGGTTATTTATCATACCACATTAACATAACAGACCTCCTGGAAAAGGCATAGTTAATTTTTTTATCCTTTTCAGTGTCTGAATTTTGTTTGGATGCTAACTTTTATAATATAGATGCAGGAATCTATATTAAGATTATTCTTTCACAGTTATAATTAGCTAATTATTCAGCATCGTCCATTTTTAATGTGTTTTAGAGATACTCTATTTATTGGAAATCTGCTTTGGCTTTGACAGGCTTTTGTTAAAATTTCAACTTAAATTAATTCAGTAAATTCTCACATTTACTTTGCTTGGATCATTTCCTTAACTGCTTTGCTATTTCCCTTAAGATCATTTTAAAAGAATGCCAGCACCACTCACTGCATGTTTTTTTCTCTTTTTGGCTCTACTGAACAGTTCCACAACTTATTAAAATAGTTACAGAGAAATGATGTATAAGTTGTGCAGAGGGACATACACACTTTCCATTGTGCATATAAATATAGCTTCTTTCTTAGTGGTCACTCAATTATGAGCAGAATGTCTTCCTGTCACCCTACTATTTATTACTCCGTTGATGGCTGACCAGTCCAATTCTGGAGCTGGAGGTCTTATCACAGAAAGGGCAAGTTTGGTAGTTGTTGGAGGGGTGCTAGACAATTTTTGCTGTTCTTTTCCCTTCTCCATAACTCCTCGTCTGCACTGCATCAGGAGCTCTGAAACTATGCCATCATCTCTTGGGTTACCTCACTCCACTAGAGATGGTCCTCAGCAAGGTTCCCCCAAATGTGAACACCAAAGCTACATGTTTTCAAGTGTGCCTTCATCATGTCCTTATATTGTTTCCTCTGGCCCCCAGTTCTCCTACTTCCTTCATTTAACTTGAAAAACTGAATCTGGTTTTGGAGGCACAGATCAGACATCTGGACCAGGGGACATGTCCAATGAAGTTGTTGGTGAATGATAATGTCTACAATGCTGGTCATGTTCAGCTCTTCCAGAATACTAGTGTACATGTATCTATCATGCCAAGACATATTTAGGATTCTCCTGAGACAGCATAGGTGATATTGTTCAAGTGTCTTCAAATGGCACTTGTATGTTGTACAAATTTCACATGCATACAGCAACACTGGAATAACCACTGCATGGTACACAAGCACAGCTCAGACGATGCTGGATTTCTGCATCAATGTTGACTCTAGAGGAAAGATGATTTCCAAGGTATGGGAAATGCTCCATATTTTCCAGATGCTGTCCACTGGCTTTAATAGAAGGTACATGAAATTGGAGCACCAGTCTTTTTAATGTTCAGTGTGAGGACAAGATTCTTATATGCTTCAGTGAATGCACTTAACATGGTCTGAAGTGTTATGAGAGAAAGAGCAGCAACTGTGTTGTCATCCACATACTGGAACTCCATGATCAAGTAGCTTTTGTTCTGCAGTCTCCGGACACTGAAAACCTTCCCGTTCATTCTATATTCACACTATCTGGAAGCTTGTCAATCAGTGAGATGGTGGGTCATGGCAATGAAGATGCAAAACAGGGCTGGGGCAATGACATAGCCTCATTTGACTCCTGTTTTGACCTCAAAGGGGTCACTTTGGTATTCGTTTTTGCTCAATACTGTGGCAGTCATGTTGTTGTGAAGCTGCCTCAAGATGCCAGTGAATTTTGTGGGGCAGTCTGTCCTTGACAATGGTCCACAGGATACTATGATTGATTGACTGAGTTGAACACTTTGGTCAGGTGGAAGAAACTCATGTATAAAGCTTGGTTTTATTCGTGACATTTTTCTTGCAGTTGCTGGGAGGTGAAGATCATGCTTGCTGTTCCTTGGAATGCTCAGGAGACATACTGTGATTCTGGGAGAATTTCTTCTGAGTGGCAAGAGTCAGCTTGCAAAGATTCAAGCTAAGATTTTTCCTGCTGTTGCCAAGAGGGAGGTGCTATGATAGTTTCCACAGTTTGATCTGTTGCCCTTCTTGTAGACACTAATGATCAGTGTCTCTGAACTCTTATGGCATCTGCTCCATATCCCATATCTTGACAATCAGGAGGTGGATTAGTCTTTGACCACTTTGATGGGAAATTCATCTAGTCCAGTTGCCTTGTTGCATTTCATTACTTTGATGGCAGCTTGGACCTCGTTCAGGGTAAAAAGTGTTGCAAGATCATCCATAGGTGTTTGCTGAGGGATTTGGTAAAGGGATTCAAGGACCATAGTGGAGGGTGGTTCAAAAGCTGATTATGGTGTTTTCTCCAGCAAGAAGCAATGGCTTCATTGTCTTTCAAGAGTTGGGTACCATCCTCTGACCCCAGAGGAATGATTCCAAGATTTCTCAACCCGTGAACAATAGGAAGTCCTGTGGCAACTTATAGACTAACAGATATTTTGGAGCATTAGCTTTCGGGGGCAAAGACCCACTTTATCAGATGCATGAGTGGTGGGGTTTCAGAGCTGGATTGAAACCCTCTTTAAATCCTTCTCTGAAACACCCCTACTGCACCCCACGTTAGTCTATAACGTGCCCAGGACTTCTTTTTGTTTTTGAAGATACAGACTAACTCAGCTACCTCTCTGATACTTGGCAATCCATGAATAGCTTCTAGGTTCATGAACAGCTAGAGTTCTCATGCCTTTTTAGTGTACCACTGTTTTTTCAGTGTCCTTGTTTTATGTTGGACTTCTGCTTTGGCCTTGGGATATGCTTCTCCCTTTGTTGTGCAGTTGATATCGCTTTGACAGGCCTAAAGATTTTTCTTTTTGCATCGCTCAGACTTTCAATTTTCACATTGTTTTAAAGAAACAAATTCTGTTGCTTCCTAGGACTGGCCAGTGGTTTCTTCACAAACTCCAATGATGATATTTTTCAATTGAAACCGATGTTCTCCCACATCTTCAGAGTGTACTGTCAGCACTATATAAAAGTCACTTCATCTGATGGGGTCCTTCAAGTCTTTTACGTTGATCTTTCATTAGATCAGTTTCCTTTAAGTTCTCCATTTAGTAACAATCCTAATTGCCATCATGGGTTGAATAAGGCAGTGACTGATCCAGCAGTCATCACAGCTAGTCACTATGGCCACACCAACACTAGCAAGTACATTCAAAACTGAGGTCACAAGACGGCCTTCTTTTGAAATAATCTGCAGAGCGTCCACACACAACCTGCAATCTTTCGAAAGTAACATCAAAAGAATGGGGGAGTTCCATCGAAGTTGATCCTCTTTTCCTGCGATGGGTAGAACAGCCCACTTCGAAATTATTTCAAAAGAGAACAAGTGTAGACACTCCACAGACAGCTATTTCAAAAGATGGAGTCCTCCATGGTGGCAATCAGCTAGCAGGTAGTGGCACCACTTTAAGTATAAGCAGATTTCTATGGCCCAAGCATCCAGCTGTGTTTAAAGATTCAGACTCCCACAAGCCTTAGGCAGGAAGCTGAGAGCATGCAGGCAGCAGGGAGCTCACACTGCTATCTAACTCGCCGGTGCCTGTGATGCCCAGTCAGTCCCTTGCCTTTCCCAGGCCCATGGCCAGCCACCCAGACCTCCCCCCCAACCTCAGGGCCCCCCCGCCCCAAGGATAATGGAGAGGCATCCCAGGAGGTGAGCCAGGACCTGAAGTGCTGCGCCCACTTGTGGATAAAGACTGAGCTCCAGGACCTCTTCTCCCCATGGGAGGATGAAGGGGTCCTCCACCAAACAGGGGTCCAATGCCACAATGCCATGGTCTTTGAGTGTCTGTCAAAGGGCCTGGCCAGCTGGGGCCACCCCACCTGCACTCTGGACCAGGTCCGATTGAAGGTGAAGAAGCTCTGGCAGGGCTATTGCAAGGCCCAGGATGCGGTCATGTGGTTGGGGGCAGCTTCCACAAGCTGCCCCTACTATAAGCTGCTCCACTGCCTCCTGGGGACGAAGGAGGCTGGACCCCTCGCTGTTGTGCTGGACACAGCGAAGGCCGACACTGAGCTGGAGACAGTGATGGGTGGCGAGGAACACCTGGGACTGGCAGCCAGCATCAGGCACCCGCGGACAGCATGGAAACTCGAACACACCAGCAATGATGAGGGCTCAAGTGAGGGGGCCCTAGTCATTGTCATCCCATCTGGAACATCGAACCAGGCCCCATCTGCCCATGCCTCGCCTGACTTCCTGGAGGGACCCACAGGTAGGGGGCATGCATGCCAGCTGATCCAGGACCTGGAGAAGTACCCCTTGCAATTTATGTGCTCTGTGGTAAGGTGGTCTGGTGCCAGAATAGAGATGTGAGTTCCATGTATTGTCCCCATTCCTGCAGTTAGGCGACCCCATCATGGCAAAACTGTTCACTGTGTCCTGAATATTTCCCGAAGTTACTGTCCTTTATAGCACAAGTGTAATGATTGCCTTGGTGACCTGGATGACAACAGCCCCCACTGTTGATCTGCCCACTCTGATAGGATTGCCCAGTGACTGGTAGCTGTGTGGTATTTCAAGCTTCAACACAGCACACTTCTGAACAGTCAGAGTAAGCCTCTTTTTGGTACTGCAGCAACTCAGTGTGAGGGGAAAGCAATTCACAATTCCATGAAATTTACCGTACATGTGCAGAAGTTTCATCGTCACTGCTGATCATCCCACACCCACAGAATAATGCGCTATCATCAGTCTGAACTGGTTTCACATCACCAGAACCTGAGTTCCTCCCTGTACAATGCATCCTGTGTAGTTAGCATCTCCCCATTCCTCTTCTCCAGTGTTTCACATTTGAATATGTCTGTTCCCACGTGGAAGTCCTAATCACTCACATGGCTGCTTAGGCTCTGAACATACCACAACACAATGTGGGATGTGCTCATAACACTTGCTGCAACAACCCTAAGCTACATGTGCTCCATGCTAGTTTTGTAATGGCACATGCAAGCGTATGTGAAAAGGGCACAAAAAATTTTTTGCCATTTGTTTCCAAAGGGAGGGGAAAGGGGAGAAGTGCACTGTGGGATGCTGAGTGACATCACACACTCACAACCACCTGCAGCCCATTTTCTTCCATCACATACTGGAACAGAAACCCACAATGCAATGGGGCAGCAGAAACTGTGGGATGAGTACCCACAATGCATTGCTGACAAGTCAGACCTGGCAAAGTTAATGGGGCACACTCCGTCAACTTCATGTATGAGTGTGGATATGCAATCTCAGCTTTAAAGAATTGGGTGCTAGAAAATCAACTTTCACAAAAGTGTTCTAATTTCCTAGTATAGACATACCCTGTGTACTGTGTAATGGCTCCTGGGAGGGGACATTATGTACAGATCCCTTGGGAAAGGCCTTGGTAACATAGTTCTAAAGAGAACAAAGCATAACAATAAATTATTTTGTTATTCTTTAAAATGCTATATGACTGGGGTTTTTTTTGTTTTGCTAGAATGCAGAATAACACAGCTACCTACCTCTCTATCACATTTCTAAAAGGAGTTATACTTTATACTTGCTATCCCTAGAATGTCTACTTGTTATCTACTATTCGGCCACTAGAAGCCCCCAAAATGTGCAGTTTCTCACAGCGTACTCAGGCATTAGAAAAGCAGCTATTCAGAAACTTGGTCTCTTTAAAGAACAGGTCTTCATGGCAGCAGGGATCAAGACACGTGGGTGGCAATAGGTAAGCAAAAGACCCCTGCATGTCTAAGACTTATCTAGATCACAATAACTCTTAAGATTTTTGTTTCTGCTTATCACCACAGTTTTGAAAGGCTTCCACACAAAATCAACAGTTGTAGTAAAGTCCCTAGCGGACTTCAGGGAGCCTGTCACTAGGATTCCCTCATTCTAGAATGTCCTCAAGTGTTCACATATTCAGCCTATGTTTTGTGAACTGGCTTCTCCCAAGACAGCATAGTGTCATGGTGGTTCATAAAATCAGAACTCATTGGTGCAGTTGCAGCTTTCTGTGAGAACTCATGGGAATAAGGGGACTTCGAAGTAGGTGGCGTCCTTTCGAAAAGGAGCCCCGTCTGGATGCGCCGCGCGGCGGCAAGGAGCGTCAATTTCGAAGCGCGGCTGCCGCCCACATGCTAATGAAGCGCTGAATATGCATTTGCATGGCCATTTCGAAGTTTGGGGCACGTGTAGACGTAGCCTAGGGCAGCAAAAATCAAAACACTGAGTAGAACCATCAGGGAAGGCATCATATGGTACTGGCAGGAGCCAGTTCTGTCACCAAAAACAAAAACAATGTTTCTACGGTCTGTTTGTTGACAATGAAGGGCAGGGAAAAGAAAAATGTCTCTCATAGGAGTGGAAGTTTTTGTGACTGAAACTGAGTGTTTTTCTTGAAAAAAGTCACATTGTCGTGTGTATGCGCTCACTGTTTTGCCACCAAAAGACAATTTTGGGTGGAAAAACTTATTAAACAAAGCCTTAGTAGAAATGTTCTCCGAGAAATGCACTTACTATGAGTGTGTTTACTATCTTCTTGACACATATGCTGCATAGATTGATAGTGGATAATTGGGCTCAGCTTGAGTCAATTGCCTTTAGAAGGGGGAGATGAGATAAAGGGCTGAGAAAGGGATTCCTCCCCAGGGAAATTCTTTGAAAATTCCTCGCTTGGTGAAATCTGTTGCTTTCTTAAGAAATAAGAAATTTCTTTTTCTGAAGCGTGGTGGTGAGCTCGAGAGCTCACCTGAAACAGGACTGATATTTCAGTGCCTGGGAAAGGAAGAAATTTATTCAAAGAGCACAACAATACCAGATTTGGTATATCTGGATTCTGGACTCAAGCAGCCTTAGGCTACGTCTACACGTGCACGCTACATCGAAGTAGCTAATTTCGAAGTAGAGACATCGAAATAGGCTATTTCGATGAATAGCGTCTACACGTCCTCCAGGGCCAGCAACGTCGATTTTCAACTTCGACGTTGCTCAGCCCAACATCGAAATAGGCGCAGCGAGGGAACGTCTACACGCCAAAGTAGCACACATCGAAATAGGGATGCCAGGCACAGCTGCACACAGGGGCTATGTCTACACGTGCACCCAACTTCGAAATAGCTTATTTCGATGTTGCGACATCGAAATAGGCTATTTCGATGAATAACGTCTACACGTCCTCCAGGGCTGGCAACGTCGATGTTCAACTTCGACGTTGCTCAGCCCAACATCGAAATAGGCGCAGCGAGGGAACGTCTACACGCCAAAGTAGCACACATCGAAATAAGGGAGCCAGGCACAGCTGCAGACAGGGTCACGGGGCGGACGCAACAGCAAGTCGCTCCCTTAAAGGGCCCCTCCCAGACACACTTTCATTAAACAGTGCAAGATACACAGAGCCAACAACTAGTTGCAGACCCTGTATATGCAGCACGGACCCCCAGCTGCAGCAGCAGCAGCCAGAAGCCCTGGGCTAAGGGCTGCTGCCCACGGTGACCACAGAGCCCCGCAAGGGCTGGAGAGAGAGTATCTCTCAACCCCCCAGCTGATGGCCGCCATGGAGGACCCCGCTATTTCGATGTTGCGGGACGCGGATCGTCTACACGTCCCTACTTCGATGTTGAACGTCGAAGTAGGGCGCTATTCCCATCCGCTCATGGGGTTAGCGACTTCGACGTCTCGCCGCCTAACGTCGATTTCAACTTCGAAATAGCGCCCAACACGTGTAGACGTGACGGGCGCTATTTCGAAGTTACTGCCGCTACTTCGAAGTAGCGTGCACGTGTAGACGCAGCCAGGGTCACAGGGCGGACTAGCGCTTCCAGGGCAACAGCTAGCCGCTCCCTTAAAGGGCCCCTCCCAGACACACTCAGCCTGCACAGCACGCGGTCTGAGGAGCCATAGGCACACAGACCCCGGGCGCCGCAGTCATGGACCCCCAGCAGCAGCAACAGCAGCAGCAGCAGCAGCCAGAGGTCCACCCAGCCCTCCCAGCAGGAGCAGGGCTTGCCCTGCTACGTCCCATGCGGGAGGCAGCTGAGCACCTCCTTGGTACACTGGAGGAGGAGATGCCCCCAGGGCAGCAGGGCTCAACCCCTAACCCTGCAGCACCCTGCCCCCCCCCCCCGCCGCCTCACATGCCGGCGGCTGTGGAGCTACCCCATCAGCACCGACTGGTGGGAGCGGCTGGTGCTTGGGGAGTGGGACGACGACCGCTGGCTCAGGAACTTCAGTATGAGCTGGCAGACATTTCTGGAGCTGTGCCAGTGGCTCATCCCCGCACTCAGGCACTAGGACACCGCCATGCGGCGTGCCTTCACAGTGCAGAAACGGGTCAGCATCGCTGTCTGGAAGCTGGCCACTCCCGACAGCTACCAATCCGTGGGGCAGCAGTTTGGTGTCGGCAAGGCCACCGTCGGGGCTGTCTTCATGGAGGCAAGAGAACCCATAGGGGGAGGGCAGGGCAGGGGAGGGGGGCCCGGGCAGAGCAGGGCAGGGGAGGGGAGGGGAGGCCAGGGCAGGGGAGGAGGAGGGGAGGGGAGGCCAGGGCGGGGTAGGGCAGATGAGGGCAGGGCAGGGGAGGGGGGCCCGGGCAGAGGAGGGCAGGGCAGGGCAGGGCCACGCACACCCTGCTCACCCCTCATTGGTGCTGTCCCATGTGCTTTCTCTGCAGGTTGTGCGTGCCATCAACGCCATGCTCCTGCACAGGCTCGTGAGGCTGGGGGACCCACATGCCACTGTCGCCGCCTTTGCCACCCTGGGCTTCCCCAACTGCTTCAGGGCTCTGGATGGGACTCACATCCCCATCCGCGCCCCACATCACAGTGGAGGGCGCTACATGAAACGAAAGGGCTACCATTCTGTCGTCCTCCAGGCCTTGGTGGACAGCCGGGGCCATTTCCAGGACATTTATGTGGGCTGGCCTGGCAGCACCCACGACGCCCGGTTTTCCGGAACTCGGGCCTGTGCCGCCGGCTGGAGGCGGGGACCTACATCCCCCAGCGGGAGATCCCTCTGGGGGACACCACCATGCCCTTCCACGTCATCGCAGATGCGGCGTACCCCCTCGGGCCGTGGCTCATGCACCCCTACATGGGCCATCTCTCCGCTAGCCAGGAGCGCTTCAACGAGCGCCTGAACCGTGCGCGCCAGGTGGTGGAGCGCTCATTTGGCCACCTGAAGGGAAGCTGGAGATGTCTCCTGACCCTCCTGGATGTGGGCCCCAACAACATCCCCCAGATTGTGGGTGCCTGCTGCACCCTGCACAATTTGGTGGAGAGCAAGGGGGAGACCTTTTTCCAGGGCTGGGCTGCGGAGGCCGGCAGGGCAGACGTCCAGCCACCTGCTGCCCCCAGTCGGCAGGTGGACCCCGAGGGGACCCGGGTCCGGGAGGCCCTGCGGGCCCACTTTGATGAACAGGCTGCGGGGTGAACTCTGCCCAGGCCCCCAACTGCCCGCCCCTTCCTCCACCACACTCCTGCCCCAACGCCTACACCATGGAGCACCCCACCACACCCCCCTCCCACTTTTCCTGGACAAATGACAGCACGCACTGGTGGCTGAACTTAAACGTCTTTTTGTTTCAGAACCCTTTTTTTTTTAACTGTTAATATTTGAACCAAAAACAAACTATGTACAAACATGTTGAAAAAAACTAATATGTACAAAAATAAAACAATACAAAGAAACCAGTGTCCTCAATAATAAAAAGAAAACCAGGGATGATAAAGGGGAGAACTATTTACATGGGGGCAAACGGGGGGCAACAAATAATAACTGTAAACTATATACAAGGCGGGGGGCCACGTCCCGGGCCCCTCGCCCCTATAGCCGGGCACTGGGCGTTGGCGGCCGGGAGCCCCGCCGCGGTCGCAGCCCTGTCCGGGGCTGGGTGGGGGCGGGCCGGACTGGAAGGTAGGACGCCCAGCGAGGCTCAGGTGGCTCCAGGGGGTCCCTCAGTGCTCCGGCCCTCCGCGGTGGGTAGCGGGACGACGGCGGACGGGACGGCGACGGGCGGAGCAGCTGGTGGTGGGGCTGGTGGAGCAGGCAGGGCGGGCGATGCGGCGGCCGGCGCGGCATGGGGGGCCAAGTAGTCCACCAAGCGGTTAAAAGTGTCCATGTAGGCCCCCCATGCCTCCTGGCGCCAGGCCAGCGCCCGCTCCTGCAACTGCAAGTGCTGCTCCGTGACCTCCAGCTGCCGACGGTGGATGGCCAGCAGCTGGGGGTCCGTCGCCGTCGGCGGGTGGTAGCGCGGGGTCCGCCGTCTAGCCTCCCACGGGGCCAGTCGGTCCTCAGCCGAGGGGCTGGCCTGGAGCGATGGTCCCCAAGGGCTCTCCGGGACAACTGACGCCTCGCTGGCGCTATCTTCCGGTCCTTCTGATGGGGCAGGTGCAGGACAAAGGAGAGGAGTGGGGGAAGAAGAATGGAGACAGGCGTTAGTGTGGGCCCCGAGCCGTGGCCTTTGTCCCCCCAGCCCTGTGCTGCAGGTTCCCCATCCCCGTCCCTGGGAGATGCTGCTGTGATGGATGGGGTTCAGGGGTCCCTCTGCCCTGCACCCCGTCCCCTGGTGGGAGCAACTCTCACTTCACCCCGCAGGGTCTGAGAGCAGGAGAGGTTTCTTAGGCCACAGATGCCCAGTTTCTCCCAGGAGTGACAGCACCAGCTGTCGGAAGAGACAGTCCTTCCAACCCGTTGTAGGGAGAAGACCCCAAGGGGTGCCCCTCTGGGATGCAGCTTTCCCCCTCCTCAGGCTGGCTGCCTTCCAGCTCTCCCTTCCCCTAGCCTCTACCTGTGGCCCCCGCCCTTGTCCCCCCAATTCCCAGCCAGCTCGGCTCCTCCCTCCTCTTTGTTCAAGGCAGAGGTGTCACCTGCCAGCTGTAGCCCCAGGATCCTCCTTTGCCCCTGGGAGCTATTCGTCTCTTGTTGCTCATATGTAGCCTGAGTCTCCCTTTGGCACTCCCCCCACTCCATCACATGCTGCTGCTGCGGGATGTCCCACCCCCTCCTCCCGGGGGCCCCTCGAGGTTCCGCTCCCCCCTGGCCTGGGATGGGGCATGGCACTGTCATGCGGGGTTGGGGGGGGGGCAGGGGCTGATGGCTGCAGTGCTGTGAGGGCCATGGCCCTGCTGTCCTTGGGGCCATGGCCATGTGAGCGTGTGGGGGGCCCTGGACACATAACTCTTACCCCCGCCCCTCAAGCTCAGGGGTGTCCACCAGAGGGGGGTACATACCTGTCGGTCCGCTCCCACGGTCCGGAGATCCCCGGGAGGGCGGACGCCCTGCTGCTGCTCCGGGATGGCAGGAGGAGGATCTGCAGCCCGGATTCTGCAGAGGAGGAGCCCCCCTCCTCCTTCTCCTCCTCCTCCTGCCGCGATGTCCCGGGGGTTGGCCTCCGTGGGGGGGCCCCCGGGGGGCGGGGCTTGCCTCCGGGGCGGACTGCGGCTGCAGGGCCTGCTGGGGCTCGTCGGCCGAGGTGTCAAGGGTGGCCGGAGGGGAGGAGGTGTGCCGGGGGCCCAGGATGGACCTGAGCTCCCTGTAAAAGGGGCAAGTGACGGGGGCGGCCCCAGATCGGCTGGCCGCATCCCGGGCCCGGGAGTAACCCTGCCACAGCTCCTTCACCTTACTCCTGACGTGGCCAGGAGTGCGGGCAGGGTGACCCCGGGCAGCCAGGCCGTCGGCCAGCCGAGCAAACGCATCCGCGTTCCACCTCTTGCTCCCCATTACCTGGAGCACCTCTTCCTTGCTCCAGAGCCCCAGCAGGTCCCGCAGCTCGGCCTCCGTCCAGGAGGGGCCCTGCTGCCGCTTCCCAGCCTGGCTGCCCTTCTGGCTGGGCTGTGAGCCCTGGCCCCCCTTGGGGGGGTCCCCTGGGGGCGCTGGGGGGGCTGCCGGGCAGCCATCGCAGCTGGGTGGGGGGCTGAGGTAGGTGCAGGCTGGCCGCGTGTGCAGGCTGCTGCCTGCACGATCCCTCAGCTTCCTGCACAGGAAGGGCGGGGGAGGGGACCTTTAAGGGGCCACTGCATGTGGCCACCAGTGAGCTGAGGGGCTGGAGAGAGCGTCTATCAACCCCCCAGCTGATGGCCGCCATGGAGGACCCGGCAATTTCGACGTTGCGGGACGCGCAACGACTACACGGTCCCTACTTCGACATTGAACGTCGAAGTAGGGCGCTATTCCTATCCCCTCATGAGGTTAGCGACTTCGACGTCTCACTGCCTAACGTCGAAGTTAACTTCGAAATAGCGCCCGACGTGTGTAGCCGTGACGGGCACTATTTTGAAGTTAGTGCCGCTACTTCGAAGTAGCGTGCACGTGTAGATGCGGCTTTAATGTTTGGAGGAGGTATGTAGTGGGTTATTGTGCATTGATGAAAATAAGTCACAATGAACTAATATGAAGTTGGCCATTGATGTACTACTACTCTCAATAGTAAAGGAATTAAACATAGCACGTTTGTAATATACTTATCACTGCAATGATGCTGAGGCTGCCAGTGATTAGGACCCCAACAAGAAACTCTCTAGCACATTCAGTCCCTTGATAGGGAGTGGAACAGGTACAAAGGTTGGATAAAGGTGAGTGTAACTGGATCCTTGAATGTAAGTATTCGCTTTTGTACTGGAGATGCAGGGAATGAACCATAGCCTTGGGTGAAGTCACCAAGAAGTATTTCTTAAAATAAATCTAATTAGCATTTGGCTGCTACTACTGCTCCACAAAAATATCCTGGCAGTCCATTATTCTGCAAGCTCAACAGTTTGATAGGCATGGAATTAAAGGGCATTTGGATAAAAGCAGTTTGGTTTTTATTTGTAAGTGAAACAAGGGCAGCAACTTGGAAATATAACATTTCAGGTCTGTTAAACTCATATGAATCCCAAAAGGTTTGGCAGAACTTTAAAGCTATTCATTTACTGGTATTGCCTCACATTTGCAGAGTTCAAAGCATCATGTGCAGATCACCAGACTTTATTAAGGAGCTTGCCACATGGGAAATATAAGAAACATGAGAACGCAAGCTAGCAGTCTTTCAAATTACAAGGGTTTTGATTAATTCTGCAGTAAGTAGTGAGTTGTGAATTTTAAAAAATAAGCAAACTCACTCATTCAATAGACCAATTTCAGAGGATTAACTTTCTCCTGAGGATTTATTCTGTATTATTTATAGTGGTGTAGCACCTGGGTCCCCAGCCATGAATCAGGAGTGCACTGTACAGCAGTGTCTACACATGCCGGCTACTTCGAAGTAGTCGCACCAACGTCAAAATAGCGCTCGTCACGTGTAGACGTGACAAGCGCTATTTCCAAGTTGAAATCAATGTAAGGTGGTGAGATGTCGAAGTCGCTATCCCTATCAGGAGATGGGAACAGCGCCCTGCTTCAACGTTCAACGTCGAAGTAGGGCATGTGTAGCCAATCCACGTCCCGCAACATCGAAAGAGCGGGGTCTGCCATGGCGGCCATCAGCTGAGGGGTTGAGAGATGCTTTCTCCAGCCCCTGAGCTCTATGGTTGCCGCGTGCAGCGGCCCCTTAAAGCTCCCTGCCCCCTGTGTTCCTGTGCAGGAAGCTGAGAGCACATGCAGGCAGCAGCACTGACACACGGCCTGCCTGCACGACTCCCTGCAGCCCCAATCCACCACCCCCGCTGCAATGGCCGCCCGCCAGCCCCTGAAGCACCCCCAGGGCACACCCCCCAAGGGGAGCCAGGGCTCCCAAGCTGGCAGCCAGCCTGGGAAAAGGCAGGGGGGCCCCTCCTGGACGGAGGCCGATAATCCGGGACCTGCTGGGGCTCTGGAGCGAGAGGAGGTGCTCCAGGTAATGGGGAGCAAGAGGCAGAATGCGGATGCGTTCGCTCGGCTGGCCGAGGGCCTGGCTGCCCGGGGTCACCCTGCCTGCACTCCTGACCACGTCAGGAGTAAGGTGAAGGCGCTGCGGCAGGTTTACGTCCGGGCCCGGGATGTGGCCAGCTGATCTGGGGCCGCCCCCCCACGTGCCCCTTTTACAGGGAGCTCAGGTCCATCCTGGGCCCCCGGTACACCTCCTCCCCACCGGGCACTCTTGACACCTCAGCCGACGAGCCCCAGCAGGCCCCGGAGGCGGAGTCCGCCCCGGAGGCAATCCCCTCACCCCAGGGGCCCCCCCAGGAGCCCACCCCTGGGATGCAGAAGGAGGAGGAGGCGGAATCCTCCTCCAGCAACAGGGGGCTCCATATCGCCATGCCATCCCGGAGCTCCAGCAGGGCGTCCGCCCACAGGGTGTCCCCCGACCGTGGGAGCGGACCGTCAGGTATGTACCCCCCCCGGTGCACACCCCCCGGGGTTAAGGGGTGGGGACAACAGACATGAAAAGGGCCCTCCACATGCCCAGATGACCATGGCCCTAAGGGCTACGTCTACACGTGCAGCCAACATCGAAATAGGCTATTTCGATGAATAACGTCTACACGTCCTCCAGGGCCGGCAACGTCGATGTTCAACTTCGACGTTGCTCAGCCCAACATCGAAATAGGCACAGCGAGGGAACGTCTACACGTCAAAGTAGCACACATCGAAATAGGGATGCCAGGCACAGCTGCAGACAGGGTCACAGGGCGGACTCAACAGCAAGCCGCTCCCTTAAAAGGCCCCTCCCAGACACAGTTGCACTAAACAATACAAGATCCACAGAGCTGACAACTGGTTGCAGACCCTGTGCCTGCAGCATAGATCCCCAGCTGCCGCAGAAGCAGCCAGAAGCCCTGGGCTAAGGGCTGCTGCACACGGTGACCATAGAGCCCTGCAAGGGCTGGAGAGAGAGCATCTCTCAACCCCCCAGCTGATGGCCGCCATGGAGGATCCAGCAATTTCGACGTTGCGGGACGCGGATCGTCTACACTTTCCCTACTTCGACGTTGAACGTCGAAGTAGGGCGCTATTCCTATCTCCTCATGAGGTTAGCGACTTCGACGTCTCGCCACCTAACGTCGAAGTTAACTTCGAAATAGCGCCCGACGCGTGTAGATGCGACGGGCGCTATTTCGAAGTTGGTGCCGCTACTTCGAAGTAGCGTGCACGTGTAGACGCAGCTCTACACGCCCAAGTAGCACACATCGAAATAAGGGTGCCAGGCACAGCTGCAGACAGGGTCACAGGGTGAACTAGCGCTTCCGGGGCAACAGCAAGCCGCTCCCTTAAAGGGCCCCTACCAGACACACGCAGCCTGCACAGCACGCGGTTTGCAGAGCCATAGGCACACACACCTCGGGCGACGCAGTCATGGACCCCCAGCAGCAGCAGCAGCAGCCAGAGGTCCACCCAGCCACCCCTGCAGGAGCAGTGCTCGCCCTGCTCCGTGCCATGCAGGAGGCAGCTGAGCACCTCCTTGCCACAGAGGAGGAGATGCCTGCAGGGGAGGAGGACGCAACCCCCAACCCTGCAGTACCCCGACCCCCGCCCCCCGCCGCCTCATACGCCGGCGGCTGTGGTGCTACCCCACGAGCACCGACTGGTGGGAGCGGCTGGTGCTTGGCGAGAGGGATGACGACCGCTGGATCAGGAACTTTCGGATGAGCCGGCAGACATTTTTGGAGCTATGCCAGTGGCTCACCCCCGCACTCAGGCACCAGGACACTGCCATGCGGCGTGCCCTCCCTGTGGAGAAATGGGTCGGCATAGTTGTCTAGAAGCTGGCCACTCCAGACAGCTACCGATCCGTGGGACAGCAGTTTGGTGTCGACAAGGCCACTGTCGGGGCTGTCCTCATGGAGGTAAGAGGACCCACAGGGGGGAGGCAGCCCTGGCAGGGCAGGGGGGCCCTGGCAGGGCAGGGCAGGGGAGGGGAGAGGAGGGGGGCCCTGGTAGGGGAGGGCCACACACACCCTGCACACCCCTCATTGGTGCTCTCCCATGTGCTTCCCCTGCAGGTCATCAGCGCCATCAACACCATGCTCCTCCACAGGCTCGTGAGGCTGGGGGACCCACATGCCACCATCGTGGGCTTTGCCACCCTGGGCTTCCCCAGTTGCTTCGGGGCTCTGGATGGGACTCACATCCCCATCCGCGCCCCGCATCACAGTGGAGGACGGTACATCAACCGGAAGGGCTACCACTCAGTGGTCCTCCAGGCCTTGGTGGACAGCCGGGGCTCTTTCCAGGACATTTATGTGGGCTGGCCTGGCAGCACCCATGATGCCCGGGTTTTCCAGAACTCGGGTCTGTGCTGCCGGCTGGAGGTGGGGACCTACATCACCCAGAGGGAGATCCCTGTGGGGGACACCACCATGCCCCTCTGCGTCATCGCAGATGCGGCATACCCCCTCCGGCCCTGGCTCATGCAACTGTACACGGGCCATCTGTCTGCCAGCCAGGAGCGCTTCATCCAGCACCTGAACCACGCGTGCCAGGTGGTGCAGCGCTCATTTGGCCGCCTCAAAGGGCGCTGGAGATGTCTCCTCACCTGCCTGGATGTGGGCCCCACCAACATCCCCCAGATTGTGCGTACGTGCAGCGCCCTACACAATCTGGTGGATAGCAAGGGGGAGGCCTTCTTTCAGGGCTGGGCTGTGGAGGCCGGCAGGGCCAATGTGCAGCCACCCGCTGCCCCCAGTCGCCAGGTGGACCCCGAAGGGACCTGGGTCCAGGAGGCTCTGCGGGCCCACTTCGATGAGGCCGTGGGGTGAACGCTGCCAGGCCCCCCACTCCCCCCGCATCCTCCACAACAGTCCCTGCCCCTACGCCCACACCACGGAGCACCCAACAGCACCTCCCCACACACACACTTTTCCTGGAGAAATAAAAGCAGACACTTGTTTGTGAAATCAAACTTGTTTACTTTGAACTCTGTTCTAACTAATACTAACTATACATAGGAACTTCTAACTAACTTAAATATGAAATGTGTATGTATATATTAACAAAAAAACAGGGATAACAAGGAAGGGGAGAACTATTTACAATGGGGGGGGAAGGATCAGACTGTGCAAACGGGGGTCACAAATAAATAAATACAAACTATATACAAGGCCGAACAACAAAACAGTGGGGGGGAATATATATGGGGGGGGCACGTCCTGGGCCCCATACCCCTGTAGTCCAGCACTGGGGGTGGGCGGCCGGGAGCCCCGCCTCGGCCGCAGCCCTGTCCGGGGCTGGCTGGGGGCTGGGCAGACCGGAAGATACGGCCGGCGAGTGTCAGCTGGCCCCAGGTCCTCCTCGGCGGAACGGCCCTCGGTGGTGGGTGGTGGGGCGACAGCGGCCGGCGTGGCGACGACAGGAGCAGCGGCTGGTGCGGCGGGTGGAGCATGCAGGGTGGGCGCAGTGGCAGCCGGCACGGCATGGGGGGCCAGGTAATCTGCTATGCAGTTAAAGGTCTCCATGTAGGCCCCCCATGCCTCTTGGTGCCAGGCCAGCGCCCGCTCCTGGAGGTGGAGGCGGCGTTGCTCCACCCGCAGCCGCTGCTCTGCGACCTGCACCTGCCAGCAGTGGAGGTCCAGCAGCTGGGGGTCTGTCGCCGGTGGCTGCTGCTGGGTCCGCCGTCTTGCCCGCCGTGGGGCCGGTCAGTCCACTGCTGAGGGGCTGGCCTTGAGCGATGGCCCCGGAAGGGATTCTGGGACCACTGATGCCTCGCTGGTGCTCTCCGGTCCTTCCGATGGTGCAGCTGTGGAACACAGGAGTGGGGGAAGAAGAGTGGAGACAGGCGTTAGTGTGGGCCCCGAGCCGTGGCCCTTGTCTCCCCACCCCTGTCCTACAGGTTCCCCATCTCCGTCCCCGGGAGATGCTGCTGTGATGGGGTTCAAGCGTCCCCCTGCACTGCACCCCGTGCCCTGGCGGGAGTGACTCTCACTTCACTCAGCAGGGTCTGACAGGAGAGGTTTCTTAGGCAACAGATACCCAGTTTCTCCCAGAAGTGACAGTACAGCAGTCAGAGACAGTCCTTCCAACCCATCTTGGGGAGAAGACCCCGAGGCATGCCCTTCTGGGGTGTAGCTTTCCCCCCTCCTCAGGGTGGCTGCCTTCCAGCTCTCCCTTCCCCTAGCCTCTAACTGCGGCCCCCGATTCAAACCCAGCTCGGCTCCTCCCTCCTCTTTGTTCAGGGCAGAGGTGTCACCTGCCAGTTGGAGACCCAGTATCATCCTTTGCCCCTGGGAGCTCTTCAGCTTGTTGCTCATATCTAGCCTGAGTCTCACATTTGCACTCCCCCCACTCCATCACATGCTGCTGCTGCTGCTGCTGGGTGTCCCACCCCCTCCTCCTGGGGGACCCTAGAGGTTCCGCTCCCCCCTGCCCCGGTGATGGGGCATGGCACTGTCGTGCTGGGGAGGAGGGGGCAGGGGCTGATGCACTCCTGTGAGGGACATGCCACTGCTGTCCTTGGGGCCATGGCCATCTGGGCATGTGGAGGGCCCTGGCCACATATCTATTACCCCCGCCCCTCAACCCCGGGGGTGTACACCAGAGGGGGTACATACCTGTAGGTCCACTCCCACGGTCGGGGGACACCCGGGGAGGCGAATGCCCAGCTGCTGCTCCTCGATGGCAGGAGGAGGATCTGGAGCCCCATCTCTGTGGAGGAGGAGTCCCCCTACTCCTCCTTCTCCTGTTCCGGTGCCCCGGGGGTGGGGTCCAGGGGGGCCCCCGGGGTGCAGGGCTTGCTTCCGGGGCGGACTCCGGCTCCGGGGCCTGCTGGGGCTCCTCAGCCAAGGTGTCAAGCGTGGCCAGAGGGGAGGAGGTGTGATGGGGTCCCAGGATGTCCCTGAGCTCCCTGTAAAAGGGGCAAGTGATGGGGGTGGCCCCAGATTGGCCGGCCGCATCCCGGGCCCGGGCGTAACCCTGCTGCAGCTCCTTGACTTTACTCCAGACATAGTCCGGAGTGCGGGCAGGGTGACCCCAGGCGGCCAGGCCCTCGGCCAGCCGAGCGAACGCATCCGTGTTCCGCCTCTTGCTCCCCATTACCTGGAGCACCTCCTCCTCGCTCTAGAGCCCCAGCAGGTCACGAAGTTCGGCCTCCTTCCAGGAGGGGCCCTGCTGCTGCTTCCCGGCCTGGCTCCTGCCCTGGCTGCCCTGGCTACCCTGGCTCCCCTTCGGGGGGGTTCCCTCAGGGCGCTGGGGGGGGCTGCCGGGCGGCCATGAGGTCCTTTGGGGGTCTCGGTGGCTGAAGATGAGCGTGCAGGCTAGCCGCGTGTTATTGCTGCTGCCTGCACGCTCTCTCAGCTTCCTGCACAGAAAGGGAGGGGGTAGGGACCTTTAAGGGGCCGCTCCACGCGGCCACCATTGAGCTGAGGGGCTGGAGAGAGCTTCTCTCAACCCCTCAGCTGATGGCCGCCATGGAGGACCCCACTGTGAAGACAGCTTAGAAAATGGATGTCAACTCCAGCTGCACAATTCATGCAGCAGGAGTTGCATATCTTACATGGATTTTCTCCCCTCATGTAGACCTGGCAAGAAAGGACTAGCGGCACTTTTGAGTAGTCCTGAGATTGTCCTATCCAAGCCTTCTCCTGGAACTGGAGAACCTTGGAGCAGCCAGTTGCTTAATCACATTGATAAAATTTAACTACAGAAAGGGGGAGTTTGACCTTACATACACATTCTCCATACACTTTGTGTAAGCGTACATGTGCAAATCACCTGTTCCAAATTCCCTCTGAAGCTTTAGATCACCTCACGAGCATGACGGTCACTTCCATAATCCTTGCATGTACAACAGGCAACAGGGGAAACTGAAAACCCTCAATATGCATTACCTGCATTCAGGAGATTTCACATAAATTCTCTACCCCTGGCCACATTCCATTGCTTCCATCACACCTTATGGCACACTTCAGCATGGCCACAGAGGTAGAGATCTCTGTTCTTCAGTGACAGAACTTTCTGTGGAGCCTCTCTGGTAAACAGTTCCAGCAATAGTTTTCATGCTTTGTCACATTAGTTTTCATTCTGCCCCTCTTCTCCAGTGCCCTTCATTTTTCCACAAATTTTGCCTTTTTTTAAAAGGGTTCCTCCCCCATGCAGTTGCCAGTATTTCTTTACATCAAGGGTGAGCAACCTTTCCAAGACAGAGTGCTGATATCTGACCTTCTGACCTCCTATGCATGGCCTGAGTGTCAGTGATACTTTGAAAGTCACTAACAGTCCTACCTACAACAGCTTCATTAATAAATAAAGTAAAATGCAGAGCTTTACCATGTAGGTGGTGGTAGCGTTAGCTGGTCTTTGTTAATCCATAGTCAGCCTGGCTTTGAGCAAGCTCTGGTTGCATGGGGAAGAAAAGGTAGGACAGAGTTCCCACCTCAAATGCTGAAGAAAATAGTCTCACATGACATTCTCGGCACCTGTGCCAGGTCTTGCTGACCCCTGCTTTACACATTATTTCCCTCATGTCTGAATAAGAGATACAACCAACATAGCTGCATGCATACCATAATATGAGAAGATTTCACTCTCCTTCATACAATAATCTATGAAATGCAGCCCAGAACCCACTGTCTGTAACAGAGATGAATGTTAAATAAGTATTACCTCAGTACTGCGGAGGATTGATTATTCTGATTAAAGATCTTTTGTTCATTAGAATGGCTATTCACAATACTGCACCAAATTCAAAGTATTCAAGATGAATTTGTTGTGGCACCACTTATACTACACTGGAGAGATATACTGTGTTATCATACTTAACATTCATGTGCAGCTACACAGTACTGCATTTTTACTTGTTCAGAAACTTGGTTGAATTTACATTAGGCAACAAGTAAGTTATGTTTTTGCTCCTCTTAAAGTCAAGCACACAGTAAAACACCAAATAAATCTACTTAACAGTTCCTCGGTTGGTACTCGTTTTACCAGGGAGCACGCAAGGATTGTTTGTATGCTTACACTTGCTTTCCCCTTCAGGGTTCGTTGCCTGAGTAAGGGGAAATCAGAACTGCACCATGTGTGTCACACTCCGAGCTTTGGGGCATAAAGGATTCTGATGATCAAGCCTATCACTTTTCTAGGCTGCATAAGCAACAGTTCAACTGCACAGAATAAATTATGCATGCATATCTTTAGGAAGAAGCAATATTTCTACAAACACCAGTGAGACTGATTTTTTTTTTTATAAAGAACCATCTGTACAATACATTCCATGTTCTGTTTTAACAGAAAGCTACTTTAAAATCTAATGTCATCTCTGGCTTCCATTAGCCAATATCAAGTCAGTAAGGGCTGAATGCCTCCTGTGAATTCCGTCCTTGTATGAGCAAAGGGATTGCCATATAGCTCAGACCCAGGAGTCCACATCATTCTCTGCTGTCACCTGATGCTTCATTTGAAAGAGGTTTAAGAAATAAAAAAAAGCAAAAACGACACAATTAGTATAGATGTGCAGTTATTCAGCTCTCATATTAGGTGTCCTAACAGTTAGGGAATGGTTTATACTTTAAAATATAGTTACTGCCTCTTCCAATGTGCAATTAGTTTCCTCCAATTAGCTACTATGATGTTAAATACTCTTGATGTACCTATAGATATTCATTTCCTTTTTGACTCTATGTAAAATTTTAGTCTTGGTGGCATCTTGTCAAGTGAATGCCACTGTCAAAGTACCCAATGAGCACAAGTGTGTGTGTGCATACACACACGTGCACACATGCACACACACACGCACACAAAGTTTCCTTTAATCAGTTTAGTTTAGTTTGATTAAAATATCTTGTATCTAGTTACTGAACTAACAACTTCTGCTTTTTAATACAGTCTGGGCCTACGTACACATGAATAATTTTGCTGACAGAGAGCCACATAGGTTGCAAATCAAAGTGTTTCCCTGTCATCCTAAATCAAGCCCTTGGAACCTGATTCTGCTCTCAGTCATAGCAGTAGAAGGGAGGAATTAGTTTATCGAAATCAGTGGAGTTATATTGCTTAAAGCAAGATCGTAAGGAGGCCTTCCAATGCAGTTATGATCTAGGGCTCCTATGTGCACATGTTTATTTTTCGAGACACCAAAGGAGGTATAAATAGAAGCAGTTAGTATCTTACAAAATATCAGACTACTTAAAGGACTTTGCCTGAATGCCTTGCAGTAGCCTGATCTAATAATCTGATAATGCATAGCCCGTGATAATGATCTGATAATACATAGCCCATGAAGTCAATAGGAGCCTTTTTATTGATTTCAGTATGCTTTGTTTCAGGCTGCAAATGCATAGGGCAGTTGGGTACTGTCTGCGCCATAGTCAATTGCAGAGGCTAATATTAATAACAGGCTTTAAAAAGTGTATTCACTTGTCTATAAATCCAGTTCTGGATCTATTATAATATCTCATGTAAATTTGCACCCTTGTTTAACAAAATGGATTTTTTGGCTCAGAACAAGCCAGCCGTAATGAATACTCAGGAATGTCTTAATACGTGGCTTATTTGGAACAACTGACCATAATAATATCTCTAAATATATTAGGGACTCTTTGGTCAATCCAGCTACAATATGTAGAGGGGACAGAAAGTTAGGCATCTGACTCGTAATGAATTTTAATGAGCGAGTTGAGAGCTCAATTCTCTTTTTCCTTTGAAAAACCCTAGCCTCCATCTGTTGTACTTGTTGTGTAGCACAGAAGTCTTCATGGTATTTCTGCTGAAAAATAGTCTCATGCCTGAAAATATATTAATGGTACATAAGAGAAATTTGCTTTGTTCTCCTTTTTTTCAAAAAAATACATATAACTGGAATGTTATGTAGCTATGCACTGCAGAATTTTAGTTGAAAAGAAAAAGAATGAGCCATATGGAATAAAATTGTAGCAGAGTGACTCACTCATCAGAAAACCCCTCACATCCGAGCAGTTCACTGAAGACTTTTCCTTCTATCATATCCTTTGATGTCCATACAGGCCCTGCAATAATGAACTACTACAGATATGGCCCTCCAGCCAGGTCATGTATAGTCCCACACCATGGGACTTATCACTGGTCCAAATAACTGATGTCAAAACACTATACTGGCAATGTCTTCCACACCTCTTAGACTCCTCTTCAATCCTCTTCTTCTTTCAGCATAGTGTGTTACCCAGCATTTACTCCCAGCATCCCCCAGAAAGGCTCAAAAACCTCCAAGGATGCTAAACACCACTTACGTCACAGTGGCCCACCCAAGACTTGAGGTAGACATTGCAGTTTCTCTATATTACTCAGTTCTGCTTCTGTAGCAGCAACCAACAGGACTACCTCTCTGGAGCCCCATCACTGTTTCTGAGCTGAGCACAGGCTGAAGTGTTTTTTGTGTTAAGGAAAAGCCATACATAGATTTTCTCTTATATTAATCTCACCCTTCCAAATCACCTCCTGCTTAGATTTTCATTCCTTTTATGAAGCAAACCTCGCTCTTCAGCACCTGGCTCTGATTAAAGACTTGAAGATCCCTCCAGACGGGACAAATGGGCTAACTGCACTCTCAGGGTCTTGTCATCTCTTTGTCTACCTCTATGGTGCTTATATATGTGCCGTACTACAATGCACTACTTATGCACCCTGGCACCAAAATATATTAATTTCACAACTGCTTTTTACTCTGTGTGCTGAACAAAGGATGAGAAGTCTGGATATTTGCCTTGGGCTCACACAGCTCAGGAGCTTGAGCTTTCAAGGGAGCTGTATTCCACCTCTGCACTCTGCTGCTCTTCTGGCCCTTTGTGCCAGGCTGGTGCCCCGGGGGTCAAGGATTGCCACAATGCAGGTATCTCAAGGACACCCCATTTCCCCAGTCTCTACCCTGGCTGCAGTGATGATAGCGGAGAAGCCACCCACTCACCACCACAGCTGGGTCTCCTTGCACAGGACTAGTCCTGCAGTAGCTGATTTGGTACCATCACGGCAACTTGGAGCCATTAAACCAAAGGGAAGCTGATTGAATGCAGGGGACAATTTACCCCAGAAACTATACAGGGGGTGAGGTCAGGACCATTACATCACTTCAGTTCTGCAGCTGGTGGAAGAATGTGGTTGATATGCGGGAAGGGGATTAAAGGTGATATTGTGGCTGTCCCTCTGAAAAACCATACGCCTCTAACAAAATTTTGTGGGAGATATATCTCAGTATACCCCAATCTTCCCCAGTCATCCCTAAAGCCATTCTCCCTGTGCATGGGCTTTATGTACTGAATACCTGGAGAGGCACTGGTGGATAGTCATTTCATATTCTTTACCTCCAGACCAAATTATGGCAAACTATACTCACTACTGCTTTACCATTTACTTTTTTCTTTAGACAAAGCCTTTTTTTCTCTTTCTTGCTCTCTCTAATTACTGTCCTGATTACTGATTCCTTTGACACTTTGGCTCACATACAAAACATCCAGTAACCGGACATGTCTTTATTTATGATATTCTATTAGGAGTACATGCAAAGCGCCCTTATAAGATCCTTGTCTTTGGAGAAGGAAAAGGATATGTTATCAAAAGCAGATCTGTTCCAGAAGACTATATTCCACCTCTCCTGTGGTAGTAAGAAAACACTATACATTACAGGATTTTAATCTGTGACAGCTTTTTCCTCTCAGAGGCTGACAATAGGCAGACTATATTTTGACGAATGCTATCTTCAGCTGAATCACTGTCAAGCCTTGTTTTGCAATTCTGTGCTATTCATTAAACGCAACAACAATCTCAAGACAACCAAACACCACAATGTTTTCAAACAAAGAACAATGGCATTTAGAAGCGTTAGACTGGACAGCTGGTCCTATGAAAATTTAATGATTCACGCAAGACAGTGACATTGAAAACCTGCACTGAGCTTTAGTCTCACTTGTGCTGTAAACAGCATGAGCTTCCTAGATTTACTGTTTTCCATACAAAGACTTTGAATAAGAATGAATTAATTTGTTTCTTTCTGTTTCTGGTCTCAAGGTGTCTTGTTATTTAGATGTGTGTTGCATTTACTCTTCAGCCAATTCTGTAAGTGGTTGAATGATTCAAAGAAATTATTTGGTGAAAACCAGAAATATTTATCAAATTATTATATGACAAATATTATATACCCAATTCTAAAATGTACCACGGTTTAGGTACAATACAGCTGTGTCTATACTACCTCCCTGCTTCAAAGGGAGGATGGTAAGTAGGGTGTTGGGAGTTTATTAATGAAGTGCTGTGCTGCGTATGCAGCGCTTCATTAAGCAAATCCCCACCACCACCCCGCGGCAACTTCGAAGTTTTAAAGTTTTAAACTTTAAAGTGTCAGCTCATGTCTAGCTGCAGCTCACCTCAAAATCGAAAAGTAAAGGGACTCTGAAGTACCCCAGGCATGTTGAAGTACTGGCGGGTGAGCCGCGGCTGGACATGAGAGAGCACTTCAAAGTTTCTGGGGGGCAGACTTTACTTAATGAAGTGCTGCATATGCAGTGCAAGCCCTATGACTATTATCCTGAATACAGAAAGGTCAAAAACTGCATTCATCTGAACACAATGTGCATTGATATTTCACTGCAATGTGTCAATGTGTATATTAATATGCTACACAATTATATTAATATATAACATTTTGTTTTATCAAAATGTTTCTCTAGTAAAGTTATCATTTTATTTTTTAATTTTGATTTTTTGGTTCTAATTTGAACAAAGCCCAATTTTTACAAGTGGGAGTTTCCCATGATCAGGTTCCCTGCAGTTTATGAAATTTTTATCTACTACTGAAATACTGCCACCTCTGCAACAGAAGGTGTCAGTCATTCTCCCTTAAACAATACACCTTCAGTATTGTTAGTGGTACTAGTGTCACAGTAACATGCACATCTCTCAAGCACTGTTGTGACAGGCACTGAATAAACACATAGGCTACATCTACACTAGAGGGTTTTTTCAACAAAACAGATGGTTTGTCAACAAAACTGGGGTAGCATCCATGCTAAAAATGTGACATACTGCCAGCAGAACTTGGCACTTTTGGCAACAGCCTTCTGCCTCTCCTCCATGAGGCAGAATACCTTTCTTGACAGAATCTGTCGACAAAAAAGAGTGTCTGTAGACACTCCTGGGTGCCCTCTGTTGACAGAGGGCTTCCGAGTCACTGGGGAACCCTGGCTGCTGTGCTTCTGGTTGGCCATTCTGTTAAGAGAGGGCCAGAAAGTCTGTCCAATCTTTGTTTACAGCGCGAGTTGACGGAGTGATCTGCTTTCGTGTGCGAGTGTGATTTGTTGACAAAAGTTTTGTTGGAAGCTCTCTTCCGACAGTAACTTCTGTCGACAGATCGCTGTAGGGTAGACATAGCCATAGTAAGCCATTGCCCTTTCCTTGAACATCTTGGCTGCGTCTACACGTGCACGCTACTTCGAAGTAGCGGCAGTAACTTCGAAATAGCGCCCGTCACGTCTACACGTGTTGGGCGCTATTTCGAAGTTGAAATCGACGTTAGGCGGCGAGACGTCGAAGTCGCTAACCCCATGAGCAGATGGGAATAGCGCCCTACTTCGACGTTCAACATCGAAGTAGGGACGTGTAGACGATCCGCGTCCCGCAACATCGAAATAGCGGGGTCCTCCATGGCGGCCATCAGCTGGGGGGTTGAGAGATACTCTCTCTCCAGCCCTTGCGGGGCTCTGTGGTCACCGTGGGCAGCAGCCCTTAGCCCAGGGCTTCTGGCTGCTGCTGCTGCAGCTGGGGGTCCGTGCTGCATATACAGGGTCTGCAACTAGTTGTTGGCTCTGTGTATCTTGCACTGTTTAATGAAAGTGTGTCTGGGAGGGGCCCTTTAAGGGAGCGACTTGCTGTTGAGTCCGCCCCGTGACCCTGTCTGCAGCTGTGCCTGGCTCCCTTATTTCGATGTGTGCTACTTTGGCGTGTAGACGTTCCCTCGCTGTGCCTATTTCGATGTTGGGCTGAGCAACGTCGAAGTTGAACATCGACGTTGCCGGCCCTGGAGGACGTGTAGACGTTATTCATCGAAATAGCCTATTTCGATGTCGCAACATCGAAATAAGCTATTTCGAAGTTGGGTGCACGTGTAGACGTAGCCCTTATGATGGAACTAGTCTAGACAGATAAATAGTGGGAGTGGAAACAGAAACACACAGAAAGGTGAAATTTAAACACCTCAGATGACAAGTCAACTCTGTGGCAGAGCATGGAAGAACCTCTGTCTTGTGTCTTCCAGTTCAGTGTCTTACTTATTAGACTGCACTGCTCTACACATTTTTTTTAACTTGAATGTTCCATTCAAAGCTATAGTCAGGGCAAAGGAGCATAGCTCTTTGGCATCCAGATGATAGCTTTTTATGGGTCCTGATGCAGAGTTAAGAGCACAATGCACAACTACTTGCTGCCAGTCTGCCAATCACCTATTGTAAGCATAATGCACCCAGTCTGTAAGGTTATGCCATTTCATCGGTGCAGAGGAAAACAGCGACTGGCTTTCATTACTTCCTTCTGAGGAAGAGTGAACCATCATATAGCAAAGAAGTTGTGTTTTTCTCTGTGGCTACGTCTAAACGTGAAGCCTACATCGAAGTAGCCTATTTCGATGTGGCGACATCGAAATAGGCTATTTCGATGAATAGCGTCTACACGTCCTCCAGGGCCGGCAACGTCGATGTTCAACTTCGACATTGCGCAGCCCAACATCGAAATAGGTGCAGCGAGGGAATGTCTACACGCCAAAGTAGCACACATCGAAATAGGGATGCCAGGCACAGGTGCAGACAGGGTCACAGGGCGGACTAGCGCTTCCGGGGCAACAGCTAGCCGCTCCCTTAAAGGGCCCCTCCCAGACACACTCAGCCTGCACAGCACGCGGTCTGAGGAGCCATAGGCACACAGACCCAGGGCGCCACAGTCATGGACCCCCAGGAGCAGCAGCAGCAGCAGCAGCAGCTAGAGGTCCACCCAGCCCTCCCGGCAGGAGCAGGGCTTGCCCTGACCCATGCCATGCAGGAGGCAGCTGAGCACCTCCTTGCCCCAGGGGAGGAGATGCCCCCAGGGCAGCAGGGCTCAACCCCTACCCCTGCAGCACCCCGCCCCACCCCCCGCCTCACACGCTGGTGGCTGTGGAGCTACCCCACCAGCACCGACTGGTGGGAGCGGCTGGTGCTTGGGGAGTGGGACGACGACCACTGGCTCAGGAACTTCAGGATAACCCGGCAGACATTCCTGGAGCTGTGCCAGTGGCTCACCCCCGCATTCAGGCACCAGGACACTGCCATGCGGCATCCCCTCACAGTGCAGAAACGGGTCAGCATCACTGTCTGGAAGCTGGCCACTCCAGACAGCTACCGATCCGTGGGCCAGCAGTTTGGTGTCGGCAAGGCCACCGCTGGGGCTGTCTTCATGGAGGTAAGTGAACCCATGGGGGGAGGGCAGGGCAGGGGAGGGGAGGCCAGGGCAGGGCAGGGCATGGGGGCCAGGGCAGGGGGGCCAGAGCAGGGCAGGGCAGGGCATGGGGGCCAGGGCAGGGGGGCTAGGGCAGGGGGGCCAGAGCAGGGCAGGGCAGGGCAGGGCAGGGGGGCCAGGGCAGGGGGGCCAGAGCAGGGCAGGGCAGGGCAGGGCCACGCACACCCTGCTCACCCCTCATTGGTGCTGTCCCATGTGCTTTCTCTGCAGGTTGTGCGTGCCATCAACGCCATGCTCCTGCACAGGCTCGTGAGGCTGGGGGACCCACATGCCACCATTGCCGCCTTTGCCACCCTGGGCTTCCCCAGCTACTTCGGGGCTCTGGATGGGACTCACATCCCCATCCGCGCCCCGCATCACAGTGGAGGACGATACCTCAATCGAAAGGGCTACCATTTTGTCGTCCTCCAGGCCTTGGTGGACAGCCGGGGACGTTTCCAGGACATTTACGTGGGCTGGCTTGGCAGCACACACGACGCCCGGGTTTTCCGGAACTCGGGCCTGTGCCGCCGGCTGGAGGCGGGGACCTACATCCCCCAGCGGGAGATCCCTCTGGGGGACACCACCATGCCCTTCTGCGTCATCGCAGATGCAGCCTACCCCCTCCGACCGTGGCTCATGCACCCCTACACGGGCCATCTCTCCGCTAGCCAGGAGCGCTTCAATGACTGCCTGAACCACGCGCGCCAGGTGGTGGAGCGCTCATTTAGCTGCCTGAAGGGATGCTGGAGATGTCTCCTGACCCGCCTGGATGCGGGCCCCAACAACATCCCCCAGATTGTGGGTGCCTGCTGCGCCCTGAACAATTTGGTCGAGAGCAAGGGGGAGACCTTTTTCCAGGGCTGGGCTGCGGAGGCCGGCAGGGCAGACGTCCAGCCACCTGCTGCTCCCAGTCGGCAGGTGGACCCCGAGGGGACCCGGGTCTGGGAGGCCCTGCGGGCCCACTTTGATGAACAGGCCGCGGGGTGAACTCTGTCCAGGCCCCCTACTGCCCGCCCCTTCCTCTCCCACACCATGGAGCACCCCACCGCCCCCTCCTCCTACTTGTCCTGGACAAATGACAGCACGCACTTGTGGCTGAACGTAAACTTTTTTTTTCTTTCTGAAACTTTTTTTTTTTTGATGTAAATAAATATGTGAACCACAAACAGAAAACTAGGTACAAACGTTCAACAAAAGCAATATGTACAAAAATAAAACAATACAAAGAAACAACTGTCTGCCATAATAAAAAGAAAACCAGGGAGGATAAAGGGGAGAACTATGTACATGGGGGGGAAGGGGCAAACGGGGGGCTGAAAAAAACAGGGTCCAACTATATACAAGGGGGGGGGCCACGTCCCGGGCCCCTCGCCCCTATAGCCCGGCACTGGGCGTGGCCGGCTGGGAGCTTGCCTCCGGGGCGGACTCCGGCTGCAGGGCCTGCTGGGGCTCGTCAGCCGAGGTGTGAAGGGTGGCCGGAGGGGAGGAGGTGTGCCGGGAGCCCAGGATGTCCCTGAGCTCCCTGTAAAAGGGGCAAGTGATGGGGGCAGCCCCAGATCGGCTGGCCGCATCCCAGGCCCGGGAGTAACCCTGCCGCAGCTCCTTGACCTTACTCCTGACGTGGTCAGGAGTGCGGGCAGGGTGACCCCGGGCAGCCAGGCCGTCGGCCAGCTGAGCGAACACATCCGCGTTCTGCCTCTTGCTCCCCATTACCTGGAGCACCTCCTCCTCGCTCCAGAGCCCCAGCAGGTCCCGCAGCTCGGCCTCCGTCCAGGAGGGGCCCCACTGCCGCTTCCCAGCCTGGCTGCCCCTCTGGCTGGGCTGGCTGCCCTGGCTCCCCTTGGGGGGGGGTCCCCTGGGGGCGCTGGGGGGGCTGCCGGGCACCCATCGCAGCTCTGTGGGGCTGAGGGTGGTGCAGGCTGGCCGCGTGTGCAGGCTGCAGCCTGCACGTTCCCTCAGCTTCCTGCAGAGAAAGAGATGGGGACGGGACCTTTAAGGGGCCGCTCCACGCGGCCACCAGTGAGCTGAGGGGCTGGAGAGAGCGTCTCTCAACCCCCCAGCTGATGGCCACCATGGAGGACCCGGCAATTTCGACGTTGCGGGACGGGAATCGTCTACACGGTCCCTACTTCGACGTTCAACGTCGAAGTAGGGCGCTATTCCGATCCCCTCATGAGGTTAGGGACTTCGACGTCTCGCCGCCTAACGTCGAAGTTAACTTCGAAGTAGCACCCGACACGTGTAGCCGCGACGGGCGCTATTTCGAAGTTAGTGCCGCTACTTCGAAGTAGCGTGCACGTGTAGGCACAGCTTGTGTGTCACACTAATGAGCTCTTATTTCGCATCAGAAAGTTTGAGCACACTGTCTATCTCTTAGCGTTATCAGGCAAAAAGTATTGAAGCGGTATCAGTAGATTTGACCTATTTTTTTCCTCAGGAATTCTGGATAATATTTTCTAATGGGGAGGTCACTTTTTAATCTATATTTTTAGTATCCATATTTGTGGGAGTTTGATCCAGTTGTGGCACATCCATTTCAAACGTAGATGGAATCAGAAAATTGCTGTATCATATTTTCTATTCAAAGGTCATATGTATTTGTGATCTTTTTCAGCCTAATCATTTCAGCCTAATCTAAGTGTTTACAATAAAGTTATACAAGCAGCAGTAACAATAATGCTTCAAACTGATCTCCATTTCCCTTTCCCTGATTTGAAAAACAAAAAATATTGAATAAAGAAAAATAAGGCACCAAATTATAAGTTTAAGCTTGCTTTTTCCTCCCCCTCGATTTAATATTTTTTTATTTTTTAATTTAAATATTTGAATATTTGTTTTATAATTGCACTCAAGCAACCAGTTTTTTCAACTTCCTCTCTATAATGACACTTTTTTAGTTTCCACTAGAATAAATGAAGGATTCTCTGTAAAGTGAAGTGTTTTAGCCATGATTCAAGGACTTCCATTACTCAATCCAGCTACAAAACTGTCTACACCAGACAGTTTTGTCAACAAAATCCAGGGAGCATCCAGATTTCCAAGACATTTTGTCTACAGTAAATTGACAGAATGCAGCACTTTTGTCAACAGTCTTATCCTGCTCCCCATGAGGTATAATGCCTCTGTTGACAGAAAGCCAGTCTGTACATTCTGGGGGGTGGGTGGGGGTTGTTAGCAGACAGGGCTTCCAGGACACCTGTCTGCTGTGCTTCCAGTTGGCTATTTTGTCAAGAGAGTGGCTGGGTAGTCTGGCTGCTCTCTGTCCACAGAACGGATAGCTCTTGCAATCCTCTTGGCAAATTGGCCATGATCTGTCAATAGAAGTTTTGTTGGAAGGTATCTTCTAACAAAAACTTCTGTTGACAAATTGCTATAATCTAGACATAGTCGCAGAGGCTAGGAGTTTATTACAGGAAAGAGATTTTCGGTGTCAGTGAGATTTTATGGTCTGCAATGTGCAGGAAATCAGAATAAGATGATCAGGATATTCCTTTCTGGCCTTAAAGTCTATGCACTTCCACTTTGTATGGAGATAAACATCATAGCCAAATGGGGATTTTTTCTCTCCACTCACTAAACTCTCATAAAAAAATACAGTGTTCATGCCTTGAGCAATGCAACAGCTCAGTGCCATCTGTTATACGTTACTTGCAAATTATGCACCAACATCTCACATGGTGGTGCAAAAGCTGTACTATTAGCATATTTAGGATTGGGAGCAGAATAGATTGTATTTTCTTGTCTCCTTATCTCTGTGTATACACAACTTTACACAAAGCTCTAAGGAGTGTGCTGGAGGTTTGATCCACACCCGATGGGTAATTATCATGCACATGAACAACGAAGTGCCGTTTCAGTGAGCCACTGAGTTTGTGTTTGGGCTGCACCGAACCTTAAAGATAGAGGACTGTTCTGTCCAGTGCTTAGCTCCACATCTTCCAGGCATGCAAGGTGTAATGTTAGAATCTGTGCTGAATCACCCTATACAACACAGGGATGGGGCATCCTACTTCATCCTTTTCTGTGGCAGTGCCTGGTCCTTCTAAAAGTCTGGGCAGTTCTATAGGCTTCTGCAGAGCAGAGGCAAGATCATGGTGCTGTCAATTCCCTGTCCTGAACAGCTCTGGTGGCATGCACCTGGGTTCCCTTTGAGTTTTTCTGTCCATGGGTTGAATAAATTTTTATGTGCACCAAGGCATGTGCAGATGTCACCACCAATAGAAACACATGCCGCCTGCTGTGGATGGCTGTGGGCCCTTTAGTAATCCTCTGGACAGCACTTGAATCTCTTCTAGATGGCCACACAAGCACTCAGCTTACAAGGAACTCTGGTTTGCACCCCTGGGGTGCTAAATAGAATTGGTATCTTCTTAGAGACATACGGGCATGGTGCTTTTGCATGACTCTTGCATGAGAGTTACTCTTATTATCTCTCCTCTTTTGCACATCTGCAAAAAGAGCAGACAGTTGAGGCTGGAAGATTTAGGGAGATATGCAACCTCGCAAGCTTCTGACAACTTTGCAGATGTTCTAAGTAATTCAAAAGGCTGTGTGTAAAGGCCACAAAACCCAACATTATTGGACTGTAGTGTTTTTCATTTCAAATTATGGGGCGCTTTATGGCTATAGCACACAGCACAACATAGTTAGAAATTGTAGTGTCACATTTAATTTGTTCTGTATCACTTGAGGTCTCTTGCTTGTTGGGTTTGGCTTTCCCTTGGCCAAAATAACATCAAGAGGAAATCTGAAGCTTTTGACTTAGTAGGCTGGCCCTGTCCCAGTGCACGAAGCCACATTGAATCTGAGAGTAACGTTCAGCTGGTTGTCAGAGAGGGGGAACATGGAGAGTTCTATTATTTTGTGATGCCTGACAGAGTCAAATTCTGCTACCGTTACACGTGTTCGTAAGTATCCTAGACTTCAAGCAGCTCTCTTGATCTCAGGAGCTTGTACTGGCAAATGACACCATGGTGACACAGCTGCAAACCCATGCAGAGCAATAAAGTGGTATAAACCCATTCCTTCCCCCTCCAGGGGATGTGCATTGGAGTAGACAGCTGTCGCAGTACAGTAAGGGACCTTCACTGTGCCATATACAGGTCTGCAGCAAGATACTGTCCCTGCCAGGAGACAAACCGGTTCTGAGACAATCTATTTCCTAAGGTGCTCCTGCAATATCACAGCAGTACACTGTCACATGCTTATTGCTAAGCCTGGTTCAGCTCAAAGTAAGGTACTACAGACTGTGCATAATAGAATCAGAATCTGGCCTAGTAACATTTTGAACTGCTGAAAATATGTGAGATAAAATTATCATTTTATATATATGTAATCCAAACTGGCTGCCTCAACTGAAATCAAGAGGCTGATCAGCCTCATCGCAAAATGTAAATAGTTGCGGTATTCTCAGAGCACTCTGTACATGCATAAAACCTGTGTGTGCACTAGGCAATGGCTAAGGGGTTTCCGTTGTAAATAAAAGGTACAGTAGAAATGGAAGGTCCACTGCGTTCCAGCAATTTGCATCTTCCTCTGTCTGTTGGAACACATGCAAAACAGTTTCTTTAGCAAATCCCTCAAGAGTCAAATCTCATTTAAATACAACAATAACAACAACAAAAAAAAACCCAACAAACACTTTTGAGGCATAGCATCATCCTGTCATGTGACTGCTCTTCCATAGCTTCCTACCAGACCGGGGGGTGGGTCCATTAACAGGCACAAGAAAGAGTGGCTTAGAGCCCTTTATGGTCCTGACTACTTGGTTCGTGGTTTAGCACTTATACATTTGCTTTACTCTAAGCAAGAACAGTCCCAATGTAAACAAAGGGAATGTAGCAGGGCAGCTGCCCTACTCCTGCAAGGAAGGGGTTAATGGAGGCTGGGTGGGGCCTGCCGGCACCCCTGCCAATTAGGAAAGGGCTTGGAAGTATCCAGTCTGAGGGTAGCTTGCTGGAGCAGCCCTGTATATAAGGAACTGCTCAGCAAAGCAGAGTCATCTGGGTCCCAGCAGCGGGAGCAGCATCTTACACCAGGCAGTGCTGGGCTTGCCAAGAGAAGCTAGGGAGTGGCTCTAGCCTGTCCCCTCTCAGATTGTTGACAAGATGCAAGGGCTAGTAAAGTTCAAGGTGAGGCTGCAGCTGACCACAGTGGTGGGCGCACTAAGTCAGGACTGCTGTGTTCCCCAGCAAAGGGTGAGAGACTGTAGTGGGCACTGCTGGAGGGCAGTGTCCTGAAGAGGAAGCCACAATCCTGGGAGTGACGCAGGTCCAAAGACCAGATCATGCACTGAGTGGGGAGTGACAACAGATGGCAACAAGCCAGGTGAGGGCACCCTGCTGGAAAAGAGCTAATTCCCTGAGTAACCTGTGGAAGGTGCCACAGTGGTGAGTCCTGACCCATTTCAGGGAGATATCACATGCTTTAATTAAGCATATGCTTAATTACTGTGTTGGGATAAAGCCAGAGAGCTCAGTACCTTGATGGATATAGCACATATATCAATCTCACTACTTAACAACCAAAGCCCATTTGGGGAAGCAAACTCTGAAGTATCCCGAGCCTCTAACTTTTAGGAAGAAATGAATAAAAGTCATGTTTGTAGAATTAATAAACAATTTAATATTTTTAATAGCAATGTGAATAGATAATTACTTGTTCAGGTTTTCAGAGACAGAACTCTGAAGACATTGTTCAGAAGAAAACTTCTGTAGCATAAATGTCCTACTTACTTTTGGATGGAGAGACTGAGTCAAAACTACACGATTTTCCACTCCTTTGTACATGGGTCACCTACATGGGGGAATAAAGGGTCGGTAGCTTACAAAAAGTGATAGTATCCTTCCACTGTGTAAGCAGGATTTTTCTTTTCATTTGGCTGGTGGCAAAAATAGTATTTGTTAATGATACTGTTAAAATGCATACATGATTCATGTTGGAGTAGGTAGTCAAAACTGATAACATAACAGCTAGGTGTGCGATCTGACTTAACTTAAACAGTTTGACAAAGTAAATTGTACTTTGAGCGACAATACTTATTAACTTTGCCTTTTTGGGAGGGGGACTCCAGCTTGAAAATGATTTAATATAATGGTAGGCAAGGGAACCTGCTTCTTTATGGCAATTCCTGTGGTTTTATTGTCTGAGAAACTGCTTATTTTGAATCATTGCCATGCTGACATTTATTTCCTTTCCTGTTATCAGTGGAATATTTGATAGACAAGGTATATTATATGCTTTTGAAAGAATGTTGTGCTTAGACTTCATTCAGCTCCCCAAACTAATTTAGACATTTTAACTTCACATTCCTTCTTAAGACTTTTTCAAACAACCGTACGACAAATAAGAGCTGGAGGTCCCTTTTCTTCCCCCTCTGTTTTGATTGATTGATAGATAATAAGCCTGGCTGAGGATGATTTTCACAGTTAGCATAAGGACAGCATGACTATGTGTATATGGCCAAATTATCTTGAAATAACTGCAGTTATTATGAAATAACTTTGGCAGCCTCTAAATGGTGCTCACGCTGTTTTGAAATAAATTTAATATAGCAGGTGTGTTATTTAGATCCCAATAAACCTCATTTATTGAGGAACAATGCCTATTTCGAAATGGGCCACAATGGGCTCTAATGGCACTGTTTCAAAATAGCACTATGGATCAGAAATGCTATTTAGAAATAAGTGGTTGCTATTTTGAACTGCATTTTCTAGTGGCTGTGTCTACACTAGAGAGTTTTGTCGACAGAAGGGGCCTTCTGACAACATAACTCAGGCAGCATTTACGCACTTCAAGCATTCTGTTGACAGATTCTTGACAGAACTCTGCATTTGCCTCAACAGCATTATCCCTCACAAATTTGAGGCATAACAATCTATGTGCAGTGTAGACACTTTGGCAGAGAGGGCTTCCAGTTGTGGGGCAGCCTTCTTTGCAGAGCTGCCATTCCGCTTTCTGGCACCAGAGGGCAGTGCAGTCTGGCAGTTCTCTGTCAATAGAGCAAGTTGTGCATAAATTCAATCCGTGGAGAGAGGTTCTGTCAAGATTTCCCTGTCAACAGTAACATCTGTTGACAGATGCTTCTAGTGTAGACGCAGCCTCTGAAAAAAGATAAATAAAAATGATCAGAAAAATAGAATTGTCTTTGATGCAGGTCCGTGAATGGTTTGGGGGGGGGTAATTGGGAGTCCCCATTAGTGAAAAGGTTGGGAACCAATGCTCTAGGGCAAATAATGAAATTGACCAATTTCGCTCCAAGGACAATATCAGATCCAACACTTTTTGACAAAAAGCTGCAGATTCTGGATTTATACTTTCCTTTGGTGTAATTTTACACATGGACAATATTGTAGCATACGCTTGTCTAATCCATGATTATTGTTAAAAATATGCTATATTTAATAGCTGTATTGGGGCCAAAGCTCTCAAAGGCACTTAGAGGAGGCAGGTGTTCAACTCTCAAATTCAGTGAGGTTGTGGCTTAATTCCCTTTGTCTTTGAAAATCCCAGCCTAGTTATCTATGAGCTTGTGTGAAGCCAACAGACAGGGACACAGTTGGATCCATTTCAAGCCCTGCCACTACTACAGATTGAGTTACCCTAGTTCAAAGAAGATCACTATCAAGCTCTGGGCAGGCTTTGGTGCTCATTTCAAATACAGACGCATGCAATTAAGCAAATGGTCTCACTCTCCATACATGAAATCCAGGCAGCAAAATTTAAGCATAAATGAAGAGAGCCTGGTATGCAGAAAAGCATATGGACACAATCATTGCGCTTTGTGCATATTTGCACCCCCCCCTCGAACTTGGACTTAGAGTCTAAAGAGAAAGAGGGTATCTGAGTGTGTGCTAGTTCTCTCTTCTTCCTCCCACCAATGATGTTTCCACCACACCCAATGTCCAGACCCTCAAAAATCCCTGCCCTTTCCAAAAGCAAGGGAAAAGTGATGGGCCTTGAAACATGGCCTACAAGTCAAAAAAGGTTATTTCAGAGCAAAGAGGCATGGATCCAGCAGCAAAGGAAACCTTAATGCTTTGCCAGCAACCTCCTCCCCTTTGCTTGGACAGTCCCCTAACTCAGTGTTGCTGGTTCTTGGAAACGTGTCACAACTCTTGTGACACTCGGTATTTTCCTGCAAAACAGCCTCCCCCACCCCACCCCCCACCAATGTCCCACTTGCTTCAGTGAAGACATTTCTACATGGCTAATCTCATGATTGTGGAAAAATATTTCAAAATGCACAGAATGTTCTTCCTAAAGGCTTGGAAATTACACAGTGAGTAAAAAGGACCTAGCTTTATTATTTTTCATCTGATTTCACATTTGTTTGTTTCATGTTGGTAATAGTACTAATCTGAGCCCCTGCAGCAGTGTGGCACAGGAGGAGTGGTGTTCTCTGTGACAGGTAGAGCCCATAGTATTTAGAACTACATAGGTTAATACAAACCGCTTAATACCAAGTGAAAATCAACAGGTATAAAGGGTAGACCACAGTGCAGAGTTAGCTTGCTCACAGACATTTGTAGTTTGATATTCTCAAAGGAACCTGTGGGAATTATGTGCCCAGTTCTCGTAGTTTCCACATTTTCTGAAAACCAAGCTATAATGTGTAACAACTGGGCCATTCAGGTACACACAACATTTGTGTTCCATATAGATAAAAGATGATAATATGCATAAGACTATAAGTCTCTGGAATTGCAACTGATGAAGAAAAGGCTGAAGGGGACTATAATCCACTCTTTGCATTTATTTCTGTCTGAACCCACACATAAGAGACTGAGCCCCCTCCCAACCCCTACCCTTCCCTGAGCTTTCCAGAAGGCCCCCTGCGAGGCCAGCCCCTCAGCAGCAGGGCTATGCAAGGGTGGAACACCACAGGGCTTCCCACAGGAATGGGGCTTCACTTCCACCCCAACCCTTGCACCTCTGACCCTGCTTCTTGAGAGTTCCCCTTGGGTAGGATACCTTCCCCTTCCTATGCAGGGGTTGTATCCCGAGAATACCTTACCTGCATGAGGACAGCCCTGAAAGTGGACTTTCCCAAGACAAACTACTTCTTGACTGAGTGGTAGCTGTCAGGAGTGGTGAACTTTCATAGGGTGACCTGTTTCTTTAGGAAGAAGGTGGGCCTCACGTGGGTGTCCTGTTATTGGAGGGTGGGGGCAAGCCAGGTGCAGAGTTGCAGGAAGGTGTTCTTCTGCAGTCAGAAGTTCTGGAGCCACTGCTGGTTGTCCCACTGCCCCATGATGAGCTGGTCCCACCAAACGGAACTAGTGCTGTGCCTCCAGACCTGCCTGAGCACCCAAGGGAGCGGGCGCATGTGGGCCTATGTGGCAGCTATGGCATGCTCCTCAAAGCCAATATCGGGCTCACCCTCCCAGAGAAAGAGGATGGCGACTGGGATGAGGTGCATCAGAAGCTGCAGCCCCTGTGTGTGGGGCCCATGCAAGCCCCCTGGGGGCTGCTCTGGCACTATGGCTTTTTGAAAAACACAAAATCTTTCTCAGCAAGCACGTCAGCCTTTCACTAGCTATGCTGTCCCTTGTGGAAGTAGGCAAACTTCAACATGAGCAGGCAGCAGGCATGGTGGGGGGCAGTCCTGTAAAGGCACGCATTGCCAGGGTGACCCTGTGTGATCAGATTCCAGGCTCCATTCTGCCAAGAGAGCAGCCAAGTAGTCTGGCTTCTCTCTGTCGACAGATCGGATTGACAGAGCAGCCCTCTTTTGTGTGTGGTCACAATCTGTAGACGGAAGTTTTGTCGGAAGATCTCTTCCGACAGTAACTTCTGTCAAAAGATCGTGGTAGTGTAGACGTAGCCGAAGAGAAGGGGATATGAATTTTGACTGTGTCAGAACAGACTATAAATTTTGGATATTTTCCCATGCAACAACTTCAGAAATCACAGTGGTATGTGAATGGTGAGGTTCAGCCATTCTTTGCTTAACTAGCAATTCTCTATCTTAATTTAGAACTTTTACCTATATTCACAAATGCACATATCCAAAAAACAAACAATAAAAATGCTCAATGAAAAAAATGAAAAAAAGGATTAGTGACAATGCCTTAGTTAGAAAACTGGACAACTTGGAAGTGAGAAGATAAAAAGATAAAGATGGTATGGTAAATATGAACACAGTATTCTGATCAAGGACAAACATATTCATCGCCATATAAATGTAATTCGGATATAAGAATATTGATGACAGAATAGTATTATATTCTGTAATCAGAGCAAAAAAGGTTCATAAATATGATACAAGTACACATTAGTGACATAGTGATCATCCTCAAAGGCAGATATATAGAAGCAATTTCATTGTAAATCAATGAGGCCATACTTTTTCTCTTGATACTACGTTATTCCCAAGAAAGTGTATATGTATATATTCTTAACAAGAAATATCTCTCAATTTCAACTTCAACCATGTTTTATCATTTAGCATCACTCAATATACTTAGATCATAGAAGCATGGAAGATTAGGGTAGAACTGACCTCAGGAGGTCATCTAGTCCAACCCCCTACCCAAAGCAGGACCAACCCCAACTAAATGATTCCAGCCAGGGATTCATCAGGCCTCTTAAAAGCCCCTAAGGATGGAGAGTCCACCACCTCCCTAGGCAAAAAATTCCAATGCAGCTCCGCTCTCCTAGTGAAATACGTTTTTTCCCCTAATATCTAGTCTAGACCTCCCCCACACTGCACCTTGACACTTTTGATTCTCGTTCTGTTATCTGCCATCACAGACCACTGTATAGCCTGACTCTGTCCTCTCTGGAGCCCCCAATTCAGATTGTTGAAGGTTATTCCCCACCCTACCTTTCTTCTCGTCTGAAGTCTAGACAAGGCAAGTTCCCTCACTGAGGCCTCATAAGTCATGTGCCTCAATCCCCAAATCATTTTTGTTGTTCTGTGATGGACTCTTTCCAGTTTGTTCACATCCTTTTTGTATTGGGGGTCCAAAACTGGCACTGGTAAGGCCAAAGCCAGAGCACTTCATCCAAATGAGGGGAAGGGGGTAATCACTTCCCTTGACCTGCTGGAAAAGCTCCTGCTCTGGCAGAATTTGTCAGCAAAGGCTGTCTTCCTCATCTGGGAGAGGCAAGAGGTTGTCGGTGGAAGTGCCAAGTTTTGTCAACAGACTGTTGATGAAATTCATTTTGTGGGTACATCTGTGGTGAGTTTTGTCAATGAAACTCTGGTTTCACTGAAAGATCTCACTGGTGCAGCCATAGCTAGTGTAGCCGTCATAGCATCTCTCTGCTGCTGTCCCCCACCTATCAGTCACCATCCATTTTTTGGCTGTGACTTCTGTCCATCCGTTTCAAATGATTTCAGTTCCCAGTGATGTCAAGTCTTCATAAGCAGGATAGAAGAAGCACAACCCCAATACAATTAACATAAGAAAGGTATCATCAAAAAAGCCTATCTAGCTCTGTTCTGAGACCCCGTCAAAGCAGCCCAGGCAAGGAAGGCTCTGCAGACTCCACATCAAGAGCCTTCCCTCAGAGCTCTGAAAGTGAAGCACCTGCTTAGCAAGGTTCTTTCTGCCAACAGTGATCTCACTGCTTTGGAACCCTGGGTAGTGGATATCATAGGCAGGGGAAGAAAATGCCTTCCCAAACTGCCCCACATGGTGCCATCTAAGGAATAGGAGGCTCCCTGGCTTCCTTCCCCACCCAACTCTTATGGGTGCCAGAGACTGGGGAAGGAAAGCTAGGCACTGGGCAGCCACAACACCTGCTGGCTCCCCAGAGCTCTGGGGCCATGCTTTCATGGCCTGGAGGCCAGTGGCCCCATTGCATGTGAGGAGAATGGGAGGTGAGCAGTAGCCACATGGGAGACGGGCCTCAGGCAGAAGGGCTGTGGCTGTGGGGTCTTGCCACCCTAAGATGTGGGGTCACTCTCCACCCGAATGTGGAACAAGTTATCAAAGTCCTACTTTCTGTATTCTTACAAAGTTACAAACATTGGTAACAATATTTAATATACATATAATACAGATATAATTGTTGTTGGGTTACAAATTATAATGAGCACAGTACCACTCCATCTGTGGAATAGCTAACATTCCTTCCAATCCTGCCTACACCTCCAAAAGCAATAGCAAAACAGACCCATTTCACACTATGCTTTCAAATGCCCTCAGCCCTCCCTGAATCTTTCCTGATTACACAGCAATTAAAGATTAAGATGTAATGGGATGGGATGGGAAAAACAAAAACAGCTAAAATAAATGGAGTCAGTGAAACGTTATTTTTCTGTCCTAACAGTTTGCATATCAACTAAAACAGATTTTTACAATGAATTTTCTCGGGCTATCACATCAGACGTACTTTTGTATAAAATCCAATTAGTTGATTCCCCCCCCCGCCCTGCTTCATTTTTGCAATCATGGTAATTCATGGGATTATCTCAATAATAAATAGTCTTATCAGCGAAATGATTTTGAAGAATTCGTTTTCCCTTCTTGATATGACACTTTCCTTTGTCCTTTGCCAACCATCCCCTTGACCATAGCACGTGTCTCCAAGAATTTTAATAATGCTAATATTTGCACTAATTATACTGGAATTACCTTCTGACAAGAGAATTATTCAACAGAGTATCCAAAACTCAGCATTCCAGAGAATTTTGTATTAGAAGAGCATCTATATTTCTGTAAAATAAAGGAACTCAGACTTCCAGTTATAGTTTTGTGAAAATTTGTTGACAGAGGTTAACTTTTGACCTGTTATATAGTTTTCTATACCTCTTTATTCTAATTTTTTGTGGTTTCTCCATAGACGATTAAGAGGTAGAAGGTTGGTCAGAGGGCTGGGATTTGAAGGACTAATTTATTTTTGCTAATGACGTTATCGTTGTTCAGGTGACTACTGCAAGCTACCCAAGTCTTTTTTTATCAACCTCCAGAGACCACAATAGGTGTAGTTTATTTACCAAGAATAACATTATTTTATAAGTGTACGTTTATGGAGAATTTGCAGTGTTAATAAACACTGAAATGTTCTAAGAATGTCACAACATGAGTAGTATGTCCTACAGAGGATTGTAAGTATATTAGAAGAAGGCATTATGGATTGTTTTAAGAACTCTGTTGATCTGTTGAACTATGGAACAGTCGATTAACCACTTATTAAACATCTGTTAATCATATATTAGCCCTCCATTAATGACTTAGGCAAGTACCCTTTATATAAGGCAGGACTGTTCTATGACATCAAATTGAAAATACATGAAGAAACCATATACCAGATTAGGCGAAGGAGCCATCTTCTTTGGTATGACCTCTGTCAAGTGAAGACCAAGACAAAACGTCCAAGGAAGATACATGACACTGTGGGATAGAAGTAGAAGTCTAAGGAAGAGTCATAGACTGTTTCTACATGTGCCATTTTCTCTGAAAGTGGCATGCTAATAAATGGCCCAAAATATGCTAATGAGGCATGTATGTAAATTCACAGTGCCTCATTAGCATAAGGGCACATGATTAGGAGATAGCGTGTAGAAGTGCAGCCCCCTGGGGGAGGTCTTCGGAAAGAAGGGGCCTCCGGAAGGAGGACTTCCTTCTGGAAGACACCCCCCCGGAGGCCGTGCTTCTACATGCCATTTTGGAGTCTGGAAGAGGCTCTTCTGCACTCCAAATCATGTGACCTTATGCTAATGAGGCACTGAGAATTTACATACATGCCACGTTAGCATATTTCAGGCCAGTAGTGGCATGTGTAGAAACAGCCATAGAGTTTAAGAATATGAAGAGCCTTGTAAAGGATGGTATTTGGCTGGTCAGATTGTCCAAAGCAACTATGGACCTCAAACCATGATTTAATATAAACCAGGATCCTAACTTACCACTTCTATGGAAGGGAACTTAAATCTAAGGCTGGTGGGGAAAATCAGAATTACATTATGGGAAATTGCAAATAATATTAAAAAAGAGTCCCACATTGGAATGAAAACTAGCAATTTCAAGATATCCTAAAAGGAGAAGTCTAAAATTTTCATTTAAAAAATTAAAATTGCATTCCAATTTGATTTTTTTTGAAAGTGAAATTGGCAAGGGTCCCAAAGCTGCCTGGCGTTCACCCAGGACAGGGGATGTTGGTAAATGGTCATAATGGCCTATGTTCCGAGATGTAGGAGTGGAAGAGGCTTACTCATATGTGTATTTAAAAACCTGTAATACAAAACAGATTAAAACAAGATAAAATAATGTTACAAAACAAAAAATGAAATTAGAATGGGAAAATGAAAAGGGGAAAACAAAGTATTTAAATTGATGAACTAAAAACAGAACACAAAAATATACAACTCTGCAAGTTGATTTCAGTTTGAGTCACATGTCCATCTGTTCACTACCAGAGAGTGTAAAAATTCATGATTGCCTGAAGAAAAATGATGAATTTATCAAAAAGAAATAAATCAAATCAATTCTGAAAAAAATGATTACACAGCATTAGCTGTGACACGTGTAAAGCACTTGTCTCATGCACCAGTCATAGCGTTCCAAAATATTAGAAACATTAGGTGGGAAAAGTAATCTTTTTATTGGACCAACTTCTGTTGGTGAGAGAGACAAGCTTGTAAGCCACACAGAGCTGTTCCTCAGGCTGGGGAATGTATTCAGAATGTCACAGCTAATATAAGGTGGAACAGATTGTTTAGCATAAACTCTGAACCTTCATTTCAAGGGAACATTCCAGGTGCAGTGACTCATTAACACCCTCCAGTCACAGGGTAAAAGAAAAGAGGTGCAAAAAGCAGTGGGAGGGAAGGAGGTTGTCACTGGGTTACAGATTATCATAATAAATGAGAGGTCAGCAACCTTTCCATGGCAGAGTGCTGAAATTTGACCTTTTGACTTCTATGTACAGACCGAGTGCCAGTGACACTTTTTAAAGTCACTAATAGTCCTACTTACAACAGCTTCATTAATGAATAAATTAAGATGCAGTGCTTTACTGTTTAGATGGCAGTTGGTAGCATTAGCTGGACTTTTGAGGCGGCATGTCTTTGAGCAAGCTCCCTGCCACACTAGAGTGGAGGGGTGGGGCCAAACTCCCTCCTCATATGCAGATGAAAACTGGTTTGCGAACCACTCTTGGCATGTGTGTCGGGGATTACTGACCTGTGTAATAAGTCATACATTCAATGTTTGTTCAGTCCAGGGTTATTAGAGTCTAGTAACATTATAAAATGTACTCAGAGAACAGTTAAGGAGTGATCTCTTTGTGAGATGTTGTTCACCCATTGATGAAAGGGTGTTTGTCATACTTTCCAGTGGAATTTCAGTCAAGCACACACTGGTTGTCCACTTTCACATACTTCGTAGTTATTTAAATGTACTGCACTGGATGGCTACGTCTACACGTGCAGCCTACATCGAAGTAGCCTATTTCGATGTTGCGACATCGAAATAGCCTATTTCGATGAATAGCGTCTACACGTCCTCCAGGGCCGGCAACGTCGATGTTCAACTTCGACGTTGCGCAGCCCAACATCGAAATAGGCGCAGCGAGGGAACGTCTACACGCTCAAGTAGCACACATCGAAATAGGGATGCCAGGCACAGGTGCAGACAGGGTCACAGGGCGGACTAGCGCTTCCGGGGCAACAGCTAGCCGATCCCTTAAAGGGCCCCTCCCAGACACACTCAGCCTGCACAGCACGCTGTCTGAGGAGCCATAGGCACACAGACCCCGGGCGCCGCAGTCATGGACCCCCAGCAGCAGCAGCAGCAGCAGCAGCAGCAGCACCAGCAGCTAGAGGTCCACCCAGCCCTCCCGGCAGGAGCAGGGCTTGCCCTGACCCATGCCATGTGGGAGGCAGCTGAGCACCTCCTTGCCCCAGGGGAGGAGATGCCCCCAGGGCAGCAGGGCTCAACCCCTACCCCTGCAGCACCCCGCTCCACCCCCCGCCTCACACGCCGGCGGCTGTGGAGCTACCGCGCCAGCACCAACTGGTGGGAGCGGCTGGTGCTTGGGGAGTGGGACGAAGACCACTGGCTCAGGAACTTCAGTATGAGCTGGCAGACATTCCTGGAGCTGTGCCAGTGGCTCACCCCCGCACTCAGGCACCAGGACACTGCCATGCGGCGTGCCCTCACAGTGCAGAAACGGGTCGGCATCGCTGTCTGGAAGCTGGCCACTCCGGACAGCTACCGATCCATGGGCCAGCAGTTTGGTGTCGGCAAGGCCACCGTCGGGGCTGTCTTCATGGAGGTAAGTGAACCCACGGGGGGAGGCCAGGGCAGGGGGGCCACAGCAGGGCAGGGCAGGGCAGGGCCAGAGCAGGGCAGGGCAGGGCAGGGCAGGGGGGACAGGGCAGGGGGGCCAGAGCAGGGCAGGGGGGCCAGGGCAGGGGGAACAGAGCAGGGCAGGGCAGGGCAGGGCAGGGCCACGCACACCCTGCTCACCCCTCATTGGTGCCGTCCCATGTGCTTTCTCTGCAGGTTGTGCGTGCCATCAACACCATGCTCCTGCACAGGCTCGTGAGACTGGGGGACCCAGATGCCACCATTGCCGCCTTTGCCACCCTGGGCTTCCCCAACTACTTCGGGGCTCTGGATGGGACTCACATCCCCATCCGTGCCCCGCATCACAGTGGCGGACGATACCTCAATCGCAAGGGCTACCATTCTGTCGTCCTGCAGGCCTTGGTGGACAGCCGGGGCCGTTCCCAGGACATTTACGTGGGCTGGCCTGGCAGCACCCACGACGCCCGGGTTTTCCGGAACTCGGGCCTGTGCCGCTGGCTGGAGGCGGGGACCTACATCCCCCCAGCGGGAGATCCCTCTGGGGGACACCACCATGCCCTTCTGTGTCATTGCAGATGCGGCCTACCCCCTCCGGCCGTGGCTCATGCACCCCTACACAGGCCATCTCTCCGCTAGCCAGGAGGGCTTCAACGAGCGCCTGAACCGTGCGCGCCAGGTGGTGGAGCGCTCATTTGGCCGCCTGAAGGGATGCTGGAGATGTCTCCTGACCCACCTGGATGCGGGCCCCAACAACATCCCCCATATTGTGGGTGCCTGCTGTGCCCTGCACAATTTGGTCGAGAGCAAGGGGGAGGCCTTTCTCCAGGGCTGGGCTGTGGAGGCCGGCAGGGCAGACGTCCAGCCACCTGCTGTCCCCAGTCGGCAGGCGGACCCCAAGGGGACCCGGGTCCGGGAGGCCCTGCGGGCCCACTTTGATGAACAGGCCGCGGGGTGAACTCTGCCCAGGCCCCCTACTGCCCGCCCCTTCCTCCCCCACACTCCTGCCCCAACGCCCACACCATGGAGCACCCCACTGCCCCCCCCCCACTTGTCCTGGACAAATGACAGCACGCACTTGTGGCTGAACGTAAATTCTTTTTTTTCTTTCCGAACCTTTTTTTTTTTTTTGGATGTAAATAAATATGTGAACCACAAACAGAAAACTAGGTACAAACGTTCAACAAAAGCAATATGTACAAAAATAAAACAATCCAAAGAAACAACTGTGTGCCATAAATAATAAAAAGAAAACCAGGGAGGATAAAGGGGAGAACTATTTACATTGGGGGGACGGGGTAAACGGGGTGACCAAAAAAACAGGGTCCAACTATATACGGGGGGGGGCCACGTCCCGGGCCCCTCGCCCGTATAGCCCGGCACTGGGCGTGGCCGGCCGGGAGCCCCGCCGCGCTTGCAGCCTGGTCCATGGCTGGGTGGGAGCGGGCTGGACCAGAAGGTATGGTGGCTGGCGAGTGTCAGGTGGCTCCAGGGGTCCCTCGGCGCTCTGGCCCTCGTGGGTGTGTGGCAGGGCGACGGCGGACGGGCCGGCGACGGGCGGAGCAGCTGGTGGTGGGGCTGCAGGAGCGGGCATGGTGGGCGATGTTTCGGCCGGCGCGGCATGGGGGGCCAGGTAGTCCACCAGGCAGTTAAATGTCTGCATGTAGGCCCCCCATGCCTCGTGGCGCCAGGCCAGCACCCACTCCTGCAGCTGAAGGTGCTGCTCCGCGACCTCCAGCTGCCGACGGAGGATGGCCAGCAGCTGGGGGTCCGTCGCCGGCGGCGGTTGTAGGCGCGGGGTCCGCCGTCTAGCCCGCTGCGGGCCTGGTCGGTCCTCGGCCGAGGGGCTGCCCTGGAGCGATGGTCCCGGAGGGCTCTCCGGGACGACTGACGCCTCGCCGGCGCTCTCTTCCGGTCTTTCTGATGGTGCAGGTGCAGGACACAGGAGAGGAGGGGGGGAAGAAGAATGGAGACAGGCGTTAGCGTGGGCCCCGAGCCGTGGCCTTTGTCCCCCCAGCCCCGTGGTGCAGGTTTCCCATCCCCGTCCCCGGGAGATGCTGCTGTGATGGATGGGGTTCAGGGGTCCCCCTGCTCTGCACCCCGTCCCCTGGTGGGAGCGACTCTCACTTCACCCCGCAGGGTCTGAGAGCAGGAGAGGTTTCTTGGGCCACAGATGCCCAGTTTCTCCCAGGAGTGACAGCACCAGCTGTCGGAAGAGACAGTCCTTCCAACCCGTCGTGGGGAGAAGACCCCAAGGGGGCCCCTCAGGGATGCAGCTTTCCCCCTCCTCAGGCTGGCTGCCTACCAGCTCTCCCTTCCCCTAGCCTCTACCTGTGGCCCCCGCCCTCGCCCCCCAATTCCAAGCCAGCTCGGCTCCTCCCTCCTGTTTGTTCAGGGCAGAGGTGTCACCTGCCAGCTGTAGCGCCAGGATCCTCCTTTGGCCCTGGGAGCTATTCGGCTCTTGTTGCTCATATGTAGCCTGAGTCTCCCTTTGGCACTTCCCCCACTCCATCACATGCTGCTGCTGCGGGATGTCCCACCCCCTCCTCCCGGGGGCCCCTCGAGATTCCGCTCCCTCCTGGCCCGGGGATGGGGCATGGCACTGTCATGCGGGGTGGGGGGGGCACGGGCTGATGGCTGCAGTGCTGTGAGGGCCATGGCCCTGGTGTCCTTGGGGCCATGGCCATGTGAGCATGTGGGGGGCCCTGGACACATATCTCTTACCCCCGCCCCTCAAGCCCAGGGGTGTCCACCAGAGAGGGGTACCTACCTGTCAGTCCGCTCCCACAGTCCGGAGATCCCCGGGGGTCGGAGGCCCTGCTGCTGCTCTGGGATGGCAGGAGGAGGATCTGCAGGCTGGATTCTGCGGAGGAGGAGCCCTCCTCCTCCTCCTCCTCCTCCTCCTGCTGCGATGTCCCGGGGGTGGCCTCCGGGGGGGGCCCCCGGGGTGCGGGGCTTGCCTCCGGGGCGGACTCCGGCTGCAGGGCCTGCTGGGGCTCGTCAGCCGAGGTGTGAAGGGTGGCCGGAGGGGAGGAGGTGTGCCGGGAGCCCAGGATGTCCCTGAGCTCCCTGTAAAAGGGGCAAGTGATGGGGGCGGCCCCAGATCAGCTGGCCGCATCCCAGGCCCGGGAGTAACCCTGCCGTAGCTCCTTGACCTTACTCCTGACGTGGTCAGGAGTGCGGGCAGGGTGACCCCGGGCAGCCAGTCCGTCGGCCAGCTGAGCGAACACATCCGCGTTCCGCCTCTTGCTCCCCATTACCTGGAGCACCTCCTCCTCGCTCCAGAGCCCCAGCAGGTCCCGCAGCTCGGCCTCCGTCCAGGAGGGGCCCCACTGCTGCTTCCCAGCCTGGCTGCCCCTCTGGCTGGGCTGGCTGCCCTGGCTCCCCTTGGGGGGGGTCCCCTGGGGGCGCTGGGGGGGCTGCCGGGCAGCCATCGCAGCCCTGTGGGGCTGAGGGTGGTGCAGGCTGGCCGCGTGTGCAGGCTGCAGCCTGCACGTTCCCTCAGCTTCCTGCAGAGGCAGGGAGGGGGAGGGGACCTTTAAGGGGCCGCTCCACGTGGCCACCAGTGAGCTGAGGGGCTGGAGAGAGTGTCTCTCAACCCCCCAGCTGATGGCCGCCATGGAGGACCCGGCAATTTCGATGTTGCGGGACGCGGATCGTCTACACTGTCCCTACTTCGAAGCTGAACGTCGAAGTAGGGCGCTATTCCTATCCTCTCATGGGGTTAGCGACTTCGACGTCTTGCCGCCTAACGTCGAAGTTAACTTCGAAATAGCGCCCGACGCATGTAGCCACGACGGGCGCTATTTCGAAGTTAGTGCCGCTACTTCGAAGTAGCGTGCACGTGTAGACACAACTGATGAGGTATATCACTGATAAGCATGTACAGGATTCATGGATCTGCAAATGTATGTTATGGGAGGCATTGATCACTGGAGATACATCTGAAGGGCTTGCAGGTGTTGCGCTGGTGAGTCTGGTACCGCCTGGAGTTTGTGTGTCCTGTTTTGTTGGGAACTTGCTTCTGATGAGCTTGCAGATGTTATTTGAAAGCCAGAAAAGGGGGTTCAGGAAAGACCTTTCAGGACTGGGTCCTCACTGATTGCAAGAAACCCACAGGTCACCCAAAACCTACCTTCATAAGTTTAATAACGACCACAAACAGAAAATTCTGTTCTCTACAGCTAGACACTCAGGCACCAGTAGAGAGAGTCTGTGATATATATACCTTCACATGCTGTAAACCAGAGTCCACCACAGAAGTAGACTGTATCATGGAATGGACCATGCAAATATCCCATGAGGAGGTGCTTCGATGCACAAATAAAACCCCCTCCAACTGCAAACCCCTAGTCATCACCTATCACCCCACACTGGAACCCAGGTGGGGTATTAAACAACTTCAACTCATGCTAATTTTGACTCCACCCTGAAAGAAATCTTCAGCACTCTATGACGAGCCTATTATGTGTCTCATGCACCTGTGCCAGAGGTTGGCCTTGATCCTACATTGCGTTGTATACAGGCAACCTTTTCCCTGCTCCATCCTCACATATTTTGTGCACGTTTCTGACCATGGATACATACATTGCTGTCACAATGCTCCAGACACCTAATTTGTAGACCAAAGCCGTTAGGCGCTAGTCAGTTGCAACGTATTACTGCTCACAGCTCACCACTCATAGTTGCAGACATCAGTTTCATTTCCAGGACTGTCACAAGTGGTGGGGCAAGGCCTGCGGGGACACCCTCCCCCAGTGCCCAGTTCTGGGTCTGTCTCAGGAACGCGTGCTGCCCACCCTGCAGGCTGTTCTGTGGCACTGGCTAGTGTAGGGGTGGTGGCTCCTTTCTGGAAGAGGAGAAGGGCTCCCAGCACAGCAGCAAGCAGCACGGCTCTGAGGAGGGAAGGGACTGGCTCTGTGGGGCTGAAGCTGCTGGGTTGGTGCGGGGCAGCACACTGAGCATGGGCTGGTTCCTGAGCAGCAGGGCCCACCCCTGCCATGTGGATTGGAGCAGGCGGGGCCCTCACCACTGTATCCCCCAGCTCTGCTGTGATCTGACAGAAGCTGCTGCTGGGTGCCATCGACCGTAAACCCCCAGCTGCAGCACACAATGCAAACCCATTCTCTTCCTCCCCACCCCATCCCCTTTTGAGCCCCTCACCTTGCCCCGATGCGTCCCTACCCCCCAGTTCCTGCTCTCCTGCTGCCTGCCTCTCCCCTGAAAGACCTGGCCTGCCCTCACTCCTCCCTCCTGCCTCCACCTTCCCCTCCACAAGGCTTACTTTGCGGAGGTGGATGAGGGTAAAATCTGGCTAGTGCATAGAGGATTGGATGACATGTTGAGCTTGCCAGATGCTGATTAGATGTGGATCCAGGTTTTCATATCTGCAGAGGGTTCTATTCAGAGCATCTTTTTGCTTATAATGCTTTTCCCCTGTCCTAGCTGTGATATTTTCTAGTCATTAGGTAACTGATTTGGGTTTGCCAATGAATGCTCATACCTTTCAGCATTGTGTCCTTGCTATTTTGTATTAAGGAAAATCCAAACTCCTCCTGCATAAAAGACTGACTTTAATATGACTTCATACCGGGTACGATAATTTTCCTATCCCAAGGAGATATGGAAATAAATACACAAACTAATTTCATTCTGCTATTTTTTCTGTCAATGTGAGTTTAGGCACAAACTGGTCTTAGAATTGTAGACCTTAATTGATGTGAAAAAACAAAGGAAGACGAGACACATCACTGCTAAAATCTCCTGACCTATAATAACATTGAAATCAAGAGCAGAAAGAGCATATCTGAGTATCTAAAACTGTCACATTTAATAAATAATTCTTCGTTACATTTTTTAAAAGACTAACAAAATACCATGGCCACAGCAGGGGCTTTGTTCCATTACCATTGAATCAGTGGGAGTGAGTTTTGGCTTATGAAGTTCTCTGGGAAATGCCTTAGGAACTGAAAATACTTGTACCTCTGTGAAGGTTATTAATTAATAAATGGCCTATCCTGTGAAAATATTTATGATCCCAAGATTTCTTTAGGAAAGTTACTGTATATTTCAGTCTGGTTTATAGCTAATAACATGAGGACAAATTAAGTAACACTGACGTTGTGTATTATTTACTCATGCTGATACCTCTCTCTACTTCAATGGGTTTAATTAAGTGTTACAGCAATACCGCACAGGATGATTATAGTTAGCAAAACCAGGCCCTTATGTAGCATTTTCTAGTTCATATGCTGGCCAAATAAAGTAGGATTGCTGCTAATATTAATAGAATGGGATGATAAAAGAATTGAGGTCAGTAGCATTAAGCATGGGTCACTGAATCAGTGTATGCTACTGAATAAATAGCACAGTACATTTTTATATCAAGGATGGGGGACCTATGGCCTGCAGGCCAGATCTGACTGGTGACTTACCTTGATACAGCACCTGGGAGCCAGCACCAACCATATGGGGGAAAGGGCAGATGGGGAACTCTTGCAGGCCAGATCTAGGTAAGCTGCCAGCTGCATGCAACCTTCAGATTATGTCTGACTATGGGAGGAAGTGGCTCAGTGCTGGGCACTACAGCATGGGGAAACCCTGTCCCTTGTGCTGGCTTGAAGGTTCCACCCCCATCACTCCCATTCACTGGGAATCATGGCACCTCACAGTGCAAAACCAACTGTGCTCCCCCGTTCCAGAGGTATGCCAGATAAGCACCCCAATCTCCTGTCCCAGACTCCCCACCACTACTTCATGCCCACTCCTGCACCCCACCTTCTACCTTGATGCCCACCACACTCCTGCACCCCCAGGGCAAGGTGTGGGTGGGGGCTGGCTACATATCCCCAGCAGGAGTGGGGCCTTGGACAGAAGGGACAGGTACAGACTGAGTACCTGGCATGGTGTGTCTATACTTGGGTGGTGACTAAAAGTGGCCAGGGCTCCGGCTGTCGTGTCATAGCAGCGATGGTGGTGGCCAGGAGTCCCAGGCTCTTTAGAACGACTGGGTCCCAGATCAGCTGGATCCTTTGCCCCCTTAATGTGTCTGATTCTACACCTGGGGGCTTGCTTTGAACTTTGCTGACCACCTGGGGCTGGAGTGCAAGGGAACCCTGGTGCCCAAGTTGCACCAGTGAGGTGCGTGGGCTTTTTTATTTTATTTTATTTTATTTTATTTTATTTTGAGGAGGTTCTTTTTCTGTTTTTGCTTATCAGTTTGGGGGCCTGTAACATATGGAGGTTTCTGAGGCACTTCTGAGAGAACCAAACCTGGGCAAATTGCTTAAAACCAGGCCTCTTAGATTCCTGGATTGCAGTTCCTCCACTATAAGGCAAACCAAACTAGTCACGAAGAGAACCTCTTCCGACTTCCTGGCCAGCAGGAGGTTACACAAGCAAAGCTTTCAGGCTCTCCAGCTTCCTTGGTAGCCTAAACAGCAGCCCTTTTTGCACAGATGAGAGGTTATGAAACCCAGTCTCATCAAATCCACACAGGTCTTTCCAGTTCCCAAAAGGACCAGCCATATTCCCAGGTCAATATACTTAGATCTTACTGAAAGCACCATGATTTGCCAATCTTTTATAATCTAAAATCTAAAGGTTTATTAATAGAAAGAATCAATTGAGAGTAAATATTGTTAAAGTGGACAAATTGCATACATCAATCATATATTTCTTGATGCAGTGGATGGATTAGGCTGGTATCTTAATAGTCGCTGGAATACATCCTTTGTCAGGATGGGTCAGCAGTTCATTCAAGCTCAGTTCATAGCAGAGATCTTCCTGCAAACTGCTGACAGAATAGTGGGATGTCAGGGTTCTCTTTATACCCTTGCCCATGTGGAGGAAAATCTATTGTTCCTCTCTGTCTTGGAGCACAATGGAGAATCACATGATCAGGTTACCTGTCCATGTCCTTTTCTTGGACATGCTTCCATTGGCCACACACCAGATGACACATTCCAGCTAAATTCCTGAGATGTGGATTACAGTTAAAAAATGTTTTACCTGACTGGGAGGTTGCCACACTTCCTACTGTGGTTTCCCAGAATTTAATAATTCGAATAAAAGTACTGAGCCAATTCTTATAACTTCACAAACAATCATGATACAGACATATAAGCAGCATAAACAGATTCAGTGAATTACCAGCTTTCATAAAACAGCTCACTTGGTCCCCTTGGCATAAGATTTGGTGCCAACTTAAGACAATGGTTACAATAACGATTTTCATGTTCATTTTAAAATCCAATAATGTCACAAAATCATGTCTGTGAAGTTTTTTTTTCTTCTCATTTGCATGTGGCCCCTAACAGATTTTTCTCTGTGTCAGGAGCTCCTGACCCAGCAAACATTCCCCACCCTGTTTTAAAGAGACCCCACAAACTCTGAATTCTAGTACAGTTTCCAAATAATTGCACAATCTTTGCTGATGCCCTGTGTCTACATGTGCCCCTTCCTTTCGAAAGGGGCACGTTAATGAGTGGGTTCAAATTATGCTAATGAGGCACTGCAATGATTATGAATATGCATGAATGAATGAATATGTAGTGCCTCATTAGGATAATGGCAGCCGCGGTGATTCCAAAGTGCAGCTTTTCGAATCCCTCGCTGCCTGTGGAGATGGGACCTTCCAAAAGGACTCCCCTGTTTTTGAAAGCCCTTCTTCCGATCATCAGATAGGAAGAAGGGCTTTCAAAAACTGGGAGGGGTCCTTTCGGAAGGTCACGTGTCCATGGGCAGCATGCGATTCGAAAAGGTGCACTTTTGGATCGCCGTGGCCTCCTTTATGCTAATGAGGCGCTGCATATTCATTGCAGTGCCTCATTAGCATCTTTCACACTCACTCATTAACATGCCCCTTTTGAAAGGAAGGGGCACATGTAGACACAGGAATGTTATATGTGAGGAAACTTTTACCTTCATCCAACCTCTGCTGCTTATGAGAGCTCAAAAGAGGCTATAATTGTTTATTCCCTCAACAGAAATGAGTTTTGAATTAAGCTGTCAGTTTAATTCATAGCCTTTTTGCCAGTTGATTAGTACTTCATTTAAAACCTACTTAATCAATACCATACAGGACAAATTAGCTGTACAAATGAAATGCAGTAGGTGATAATACTTCAAAAGTGGCAAAGGTAGCCTGATCAAGTAACAGGATTTCATCAAAAGTTCAGACAGAAAGAGAGAGAGAGAGAGAGAGAGAGAGAGAGAGAGAGAGACTTCATGTAACTATGTACAGGTCTATATCTCCAAACTCTTACTACTAGCATCAGCACTCTGTCTTGTCAGACCTCAGGAAGCTCTGCACACCCACCAGTGTTAAGTGTTGGCAAGATTGGGACCCCCAGACAATTAGAAAGATAGCTTGGAAACACAAGATCACACTGTTTTGTTTCTATTTTCTTGAAATTTAAAAACCTAAGCCTGTGCTAAACTTTAAAACAAAACCCAGATAAACCACAGGAAAATAAAGCATAGTTAACATATTTCTTCAAAGAATGACACTGCTGTGCTGAAATAAGTACCTGGGTACTCTGCTTATACTGAGAGAAAGAAAGCTAAGGATGTCTGCTGCCATTGTGTCTACAGTGCAAGACCATAGTCAACCAGGTCGATGTGATATTCTTCAAACAAGGTGGAAACACCTCCGTTCAGTTAGACTGAGCCATAAGACAGCATCATCAAAAACAAAACAAACAAAAAAAATCCAAACAAGCCACTGAAACCCAAGCTGAATCTAACAATGCTGTAATAGAAAAGTAACAGTAATATAAAATAAAAATTAACATACTTTTTTCCAGTGTTATATTCAGGGCATACACACGGAAAAGTTAAATAAAAACTAATAGGCCATGTCTACACTTGGTCAAAATTTCGAAAGGGCTATGCTAATGGCCAAATCAGAGAATAATAATGAGGCACTGAAATGAATATTCAGCACCTCATTAGCATGCTGCTGGCCACGGCACTTTGAAAGTGCTGCATTTTGATCACGTGTGGCTCAGCTTCCCAGAGCCCTTTTCGAAAGGACCCTGCAAACGTCAAAATCCCCTTATTCCTAAAATTTCTGTTGAGGGATTAAACAATTATAGCCTCTTCTGAGCTCTGATAAGCAGTAGAGGTTTCCATTCCCCATTTCAGTCCTTGAGTTTGGGACATAGCACAGAAATCCAGATTCCCCTTAATTGGGGTTTCTGAAAATGTTTCTGCCTTTCTTCTAGACAGGTGTGCTGGGGGCTTACTTGTACCTGTGGCTCTTGGGCAGACAGGCGGTGGTTTGTTGCCCTAGACCAGTATTCAACAACCTTTATCACCCCATGATACATTTCAGCACTCATTATAATTTCACAGCACAACCAATATGTATAACCCAGTCCCCTCTCGCTCTCCTCCAGAACCAGGCACGTCCGGCTCCCCACTATAACCCAATCCCTCATCCCTCCCCCAGAACCAGGCACCTCCAGCTCCCTCACTCTTACTTGATGCCGGTGACTCACCAGAGCCACCACTACCTGTGCTCCAGAGACCCCACCACCACATGCGTCTCCCACCAAACGGTGGGCTCATGTGAAGCGCTGCAGTCAGCACTCCTGGAGCACGGCTCTGAGACATGCTAAGCACCCTTCACAGCACACCAGTCTGCCACCATACACCGGTTGTGGAGCACTGCCCTAGACTACTGAACTAAGTTTCTGTCTCCTTGCTAGTGAGCCCCAAACTGAATCAGGCCCCTTCCTCACCACCACCCCACTGAAAGCCTGGTACTAGTTGCAGGTAAAACTGGGTGGGGCTAGCTGAGCTCAGAGGCTTCCTTTAACCCTTGGGATGCCAGGTACTCTTTCCTCCACTCCTGCACAATGTGCATTTGATTTTTTTCCCCATTCCCATACCTGTACAAATGCAGATAGCTCAGGCAGGCTTGCAAAATCTACCATTTTTAATGTCAGTGAGAATGAAGTACCAAGGCACTTCTGAAAATCCCAATAGGTGCCTAGCCGCACCGTTAAGTGGCTAAATACCTTTGAAAATCTGGTTCCTAGAGCTATATAAACTACAAATGCAACAGCCCATGGAACATGAACATATGTGTTTCTTAAAAAAAAGTAAGGCTGTGTGGTTCAAGCACTTGAATTGTATCATTCACTTTTAGCTGCCTAGCCCCACTTTTAGAGGTAAGGGTCTCCGGGGAATGTGTCTTACACCTTGGCTGCTAGTCCAAATTTGACCCAAGCTCTTAGTAGACAATGGCTCATTGAAATTCATCCCTGGCCATGGCTACCCTAGCATCCTCCTTTCAAAAGGGGGGTGCTAATGAGACACTTTGGCAGATGCTAATGAGGTGCTGCCATGCATATGCAGCACCTCATTAGCACAATGGCAGCAGCATGCATTTCGAAAGTGCCGCTTTCGAAATGCAAGCCGCTGGTGTAGATGGGGGCCTTTCAAAAGGACCCCTGGATTTCAAAAGCCCCTTCTTCCCAAAACCAAATAGGAAGAAGGGGTTTTCGAAATCCAGGAGTCCTTTTGAAAGGCCCCCAGCTGCACTAGCAGTGTGCATTTCGAAAGCGGCACTTTTGTAATGTGCGCTACTGTCAGTATGCTAATGAGGTGCTGAATATGCATGGGAGCACCTTATTAGCATCTGCCAAAGTGTCTCATTAGCAGCCCCCTTTTGAAAGAGGAGTGCTAGTGTAGCCACGGCCTATAAGTGCTAATAAAAAAAAATGTTCTTTTGTTACGACCACTACACTAACCAGCTCTACATGCTCCTTTGCTATCAGTGTGAGTAGAGAGGCCACACGTTGAATGATTATAACATGCAGACCTTCTCTCTGACCTGAAGAGGTCAACTCACCAGGCCAGCTGAATAACTCTAAGAAAGAATTGAAAGGAAGATTGTGCAGTTCTTCTAAGAGCAGAGGGAGCTCTGTTTTGAGACCTGCCAAAGCTAATACTTTTGAGCACTAAATTCATTTTGAAAAGATTATTAGTTTTTCTGATTAAAAAATACATTATTTTGATTACAGGGAGATTCATAAAATTGCACTGAACTACACACTGAATTTCTTACTTGTCCACCAAACCATCTGAAAGGTAGCAATTTACCTGTTTTGCATGATGGGCGACAAGTTTTGCAGAGCTATAATTAAAGTCTTTCCTGAATATCTGCAGATATAATTATAATGGGAATAAAGTGGTGCATTTCTCATGCTGGGCCAGAGTCACGCTAGCTGTTCCGCACTATGCTGACAATGCAATTCAGCTGTGTCTTGCCCATCATCTGTTGAATCTCCTATGTTACTAGTTTGATTCGTTAGTAGATGTGAAGAGTCTTACATAATCACAAGTAGTAAATAGAAAAGATCTGATTATTTCACAGAGGCCACTTCTACACATGCAGGATCTTCCAGAAGATCGGTGCCTTTTTCCAGAAGATCCGTGGAACATCTACACATATAAGGCGCTCTTCTGGAAGGAATCTGGAAGAAGGTGCCTCATCTTCTGGATTGACTAAACAGGGAGATACTATCACCAGCGAGGGAAGTGAAAGCAATGACAAGACTACTTGTGAAACTGTTCAGTAGCATTTCACATCTGTAGAACCACTTATCAAGTTTCCTGTTGTCCCATAAAGTATGTTTCCAGGCATCAGTCCTGGCTTCCAGAGTTCTGTGCTGTTATTTAGCTGTAATTTACCACTAAATGGCTACGTCTACACGTGCCCCAAACTTCGAAATGGCCATGCTCATGAGCTCATGGGAATAAGGGGACTTCGAAGTAGGTGGGGCCCTTTCGAAAAGGAGCCCCGTCTGGACGCGCCGCACGGCGGCAAGGCGCGTCAATTTCGAAGCTCCGCTGCCGCCCGCATGCTAATGAAGCGCTGAGTATGCATTTCAGCGCTTCATTAGTAAACTTCGAAATGGCCATTTGCATGGCCATTTCGAAGTTTGGGGCACGTGTAGACACGGCCAATGTCTTCAAAGAGCCCAGGAAGCAGTCAAAGTGTTGTTAATGTGCTAGACAATATTGACCTTCAGAAAGTTCTCTTGTTTGGCACCAGTCAGGTCCTGAGGGTGCCAGATTAGAGATGTTCAGCCTATACTCTTATATCAACCTTGTTCAATTTGTTCATACAAAGTATTTGTAACATAAATTTAACCACAGTTAAAAAGAAAAAAAAACACATTTTCATCATATTAGATAAATGTATTGTCCAAAACTTTGTTGACATAGTTGCTGTCCAATATTTCTTCACTCTCTGCCTTAAGAAAAATAATGCTTATCAGTAGGCAGTCCATTGTGTCCAACGATGACATCTTGAGGTTGTACAGGCTCATCGGTCGTGGACTCGCATGTGGCTGAGGAGATCAAGCTTTGAACAGCATGGGCGTTCACAGTGGGGGCAAGGGAATTGTCCTGGCTCTGTTGGTGTGGCTGCTGCTGTTGCTTTCTTCCTGTCACGAGCATCAATGAGGTGTACGCGTTGCTGCTCTTCAAAGTTTTCATACGCCTGTTCGGTCTTTTGCATGCTGCTCTTGCTGATCTGGTTTTAAACCAGCATGAACAATGTTGGCCTTCCGCAATCTTTATACCTCTTGCGAGGCCTACCTTTATTCCTTTTGCCCTGGGAGAGTTCACTGTAGAGGAGTTGCTCAGGGATTCTTGACTCCTCCATTCGTATGATGTGCCCTGTCCAGTGAAGCTGGACTTTCACTATGGTCAAGAGAAATGTTGCTGTAAGCTAGAGGAAAAGTTTCTTATGCTATCTCCCATGGACATTGAGAAATAGATAATATGTTTCTATTAAAAACCATAACATGTTCTAGAGATGCAACAAAGCTGAGGATTTTTGTCTGTCACCTCCAAAAAATCTCAAATGGCCTGATCACTCACACCATGTTAGAACTGACAAGGCACTTCAGTAAAGTTACGGGAGATTTACTGGGTGTGGTGGGTGAGAAGGTTAAGAAAAAGAGAATCAGCCAATAAGATCATAATAAAAACAAAAAGACAGCCAGACTGGGACAGACCAAAGGTCCATCTAGCCCAGTGTCCTGTCTTCTAACCACAGAGGGGATGAACAGGACAGGTGTAAAGGAAGCCAGTAAGGGAAGCTACCTGATGGGCATGCACCACATTAGAATAAGGGCATGTTTCTGAAAGCCTGGTCTCCTTTTTGCAGGCGTATTTAACACTAGCCAGCAAAAAAAAAATCCCCATATTTTTGCACTTACAGTTGACTTGCAGGAGCAAATAGTGATCATTCCATGTGAAGTAAAGCTAGGAATACAATTTGTCAAACAGCAGACTAATTTCACATTACTTTACATTTAAATTTTTCAATTAACATATCTCTATTGTTTACTGAACTTTCTGAGCTAGTGAACATCCACAGCTATTTGCAAGTACCACATGAATGTTCACATATCTTTCAAATAAAATATTAACTTTTTCCTCTCCAACTGTAATGTCTATTTACTTAACTGTCCCCATATTTCACAGGTTCTGGCTGGAATTAGGGAGTTGATTATGGAAGGTTGATTCTTGGGGCTTCCTCCCCGTATATAAGGATTTGTTGTGTAATACAGGGGGCGGTCACATTGAACCCATCTCTCTGGTTTTATTTTCCAGTATTTCAGTTATATACAGTAAGTAACAGTAACAGAGAAGTAGCCATGTTACTCTGTACTCCAAGAGAACATTAAGAAACATGTATCGGAGGGGTAGCCGTGTTAGTCTGGATCTGTAACAGCAACGAAGGGTCCTGTGGCACCTTAAAGACTAACAGAAAAGTTTTGAGCATGAGCTTTCGTGAGCACAGACTCACTTCATCTGATGCATCTGATGAAGTGAGTCTGCGCTCACGAAAGCTCATGCTATTAAGAAACAATTTCACTGCTAGAGGGAGCACTTGTACCAGCAGAATTGGACACTGCTTCATTCTGAGGCAAAGCACCAAGATTAGATTGAACTGGTGTACCATAAATGCATGGTATCTCTGTACCAGTACTATGATCCTCTGGAGAAAATAGCGCTGACTTTCCTGGGAGGTGGGGGACAGTGTGGTTACTCTTTCACGCACACTCTGTGGATGGACAGATCTTACTGACTTTCCACAAAATAGGCACTCATATTGTGACTGCCCCTCTTGATCATGGGACCTGTTGTACTATTTCTTTTCTATTGACAATGTCAGTAGGGGAAGATTCTGATACTTATATACAGTCTGTCTATTAGTCAGATGCTGAAAAGTCAATAATTTGTGTCATAAATTCTCAGATAATCTGAATATCTGTCATAGTATTTCGCCCTATAAATGGGGAAGGTGAACAACAGAAAAGCAAAAGACTTTCCAAATCTATGACATCTGAAGGTGGCATTGATTTTTATTTCATGGACCAGGATTAAAGGCTTTTTTGGTGATGTTCAGTTGTTTGATAGGCTGATTTCCTTTCAGGGCGGCAAACCATGTTACATTCCCTCGTGACTGCCAAAAGCATGTCACTAAATTGTTTGAAATAGGTGATGAGATTAAGGGTTCCAGCCTCACAACAGCCAACAAGGGGAAAGAAAATATTAAAGCCATACTGGTGTCCAAATAATTAAGGCTACCAATTAGTCCACAGATGATTTAAAAAATAAACAAATAAAAAGCCTATCACCACAAGGAAACTGAGAAGAAGGCAATAGAACAGCAAAGAAGAAAGGGAGAATTGATTCCTACAGGAAAGTAAGAAGATAAAGATATGTTTTATCAACAGGCCAGGAAAATAAAGGTGTGTTTTGTTTCTCTCTTAAATTGCATTTTAATGGGTTATTTATTGTTTTGGGATTTCGAAGAGGTGGCTTGTTAAAGTGTCATTGCCTGCAATATTTTGTAAAGGCACTAAGCTGGAGTGACTTTGTGTGTCGCTTAAAAGGACTAATGCCAATGATATTTTATGAAAGTGTGAAGCTGATTTTGTGTGGGACCCACATCACTCCCTGGACTACAGTGTCCTCTTCTGGACATTGCCCCCTGGCAGCACTCACCATCCCTTCCAGGTGTGTATCAAAATACAGCCCCTTACATCAGGGGCAAGCTGCAGAGTGTAAAGGCCATGCTCCTCACTGGCAAGGTGTAGTGTGAAGTAGAGGGAGAACCAGGCCCACCCACTACTCTGGACCCTGACCAAGAGACCCTCTAAGGGCAGCCTTGTCCTGCACCTCTTCACTCCCCTTGACTGAGCCCATTTCCTGTGCCACTTTCTTGTGACCCATGAATCTCCTTGGCCTTCATATCAAGGCCTACAGACTGGAAAGCTGCTCAGCATCCCTGAGCTTGCTCAGGACTGCTATTTCCAAGGTGCTTCCTCCCTGCTGGGAGCTAATCTGTCACCATTTCTGGTCAGAGCAAGAGTGAGCTTCCATCTGCTTTGCAGCCCTTGATATGTTCCAGGATGAGTTTGATTGGCTGACTAGTCCTCACCACAACTGGCCCAGCTTGAGCTGGCTCCCTCTGAGCTGCTTGTAACCTATTCCCTGCTGGAGTGGACTAAAGCACTACTACAAACAAATACACATGAATGATGTGAATCATGTCCCTTCCTATTCAATAAGGACAAAACTGGCAAAAACACCGGCTGTCAAATGCAGGAGAATTTAGTGTATGAATGTATTTATGCTGTTACTTGGACAGCTTGGAGACCACCTAATGCATTCTGTACTTCCATGATGTTCTGTCCCAAGCCAGCTTCAGCATATTATGATGAAGAATGCCAGCAACCTATGGATGTCATCCAACCATTGTTTTAGGTCTTTCCAGTTCTGCTTTCACTAGGCTGGGATATATGATGAGCATTGGAGGGAATTTGGTAGGCAATCTGAGATGATATGAAATTCACAAAGCTTTTTTGGGGAAAACTTCAACATGCTTACATATGCCACTGAGTTAAATGGCCCAAAACTAAATGTGGTTTGGATCTGATTGTAGAGCATGTAAGAGAGGCATACCTGTCTTCTCCACATAGTTTCAGATCCCAATATTCCTCAGACAGCTCTTTTCAAACTCTTGAAAGTAGAATATCAGTATCCACTGATAAAACAAATATGTTACATTAATAGCTGCTGTTCAATACATTTGAGTTACTATCGGAATAGAAAGTTTATATAATCATCATCATCATCAATAACCTTGGGCTCAGTGCCCGTTGGTGTCTGATGCCTCTCTCACTATTTCCTTCCATCTTTCCCTATCCAGTGCACAGTGGCTTAGTTTCTGTAGACTAGCTCCGCACCAATCTACTACAACATCTATCCATTCTCTGTGATGTCTGCCCCTCCTATTTGAACCATCCAAATAGTTGTAGCTTCCGTTTTATAACCTTCTGCAGGAGGTTCTCTTTTGGCTGTATCTTCCTATATAATTCCTCATTGGTGACTTTCTGCATCCATCCTATTCTCACAATCTTTCTATAGCAACTCCTTTTGAACGCCAATATTCTTCTTTTCAAATCTTTTGTTATCACCCATATCTCACATCAGTACAACATGCTGCTGAATGCACACATTTTGAAGATGCCCAGCTTCGTTCTTGAGCTAATTGCTTTGCTTTTCCAGATCTTATCCATCACCTTCAAACTCGCTCTTGCTTTCACTATTCTAGTCGTTATTTCCTTCTTACAGTCTAGATCATATGTTATGTTGCTCCCCAGATATGTGAACTTCTCTACATTTTCTAGTTCAATACCATCCACACTGATCTTCCTTTCTGTTTCCATATCTCCAAATACCATTGGTTTTGTTTTATCAATGTTCACAATCAGTCCATACCTTACTTCCCTTCTTTGTTTAACACCTGCACTGTTTTCGCTAGCTTCGCCTCATCTTCCTCGATAACTATATCGTCTGCAAACCTCAAGTTGTTAATTCTTTTCCCATTCACAGATATCCCTTCTACCTCTTCCTTGATCTTGTCCATCTCTCTCTCCAGATGTGCGATGAAGATACTTGGCGATATTGGATCTCCTTGTCTCGTACCTCTACTTGTTTTAAACCAACTTCCCAACTCCCTGCATGTTCTCACCGCTGCCTCCACATTATCTCAGAACTAACATTCATATTCACATTCAACGCATTAACATGTGGTTTGAACAGGGACAGCAATTACCTCACCCATTATAAGGACACTTTTACATACCTTCATGTTTTATCTAACTCAACTTTCCCACGCAATACGCCCCCGCCATCCTGCTGCTCTTCTGATTTGCCAACCTTGATAACAATTTTTCTGTTTTGTCAATCTTGATAACAATTTTTGGACATCTGTGCTTTATATATGGAGTCTGTTCTGGTAAGGTTGTGATCTGAAGTACTGGGTCTGTCCCATGAAAACTCATCACCTAATAAATTATTTTGTTAGGCGTTAATGTGTTATATGACTGTTTTTTACATTTGTTTGTTGTAATTGACCAACACACATTGTGAATATTCATTTTGTTCCCACTATGCTTGAATTCTTTCTTACAGTCCTTACAGGCCAGTCCTGCTGGCCTTCAACTTCTCCTTTTGCAAACTGTCTTTTTGCTTATCAATTTTCTATAATTCCTATCTTATAATTTATATTTATTAGTATCATCTTGCTTTTCTCCTTCCTAATTTTATATCCACTTTTACTTCAAATTTAAGCCAGTTTGTGTTGTTTTTTTGTTTTTATTTTTGTTTTAACCATAGTAGTCTGCCTTGATTATAGCATTTGGGTAGCAAGTAAAATATTTAATATTTCTCAATCATCATTTATATTTTATATAGAAATGATTCCTCCCATCTGATTTGGGTTCTGATTGCTTGGGACTTTGTGAAATTGGCCCTTTTAAAGCACCAAGGGCATGCATGTGTGTGTGTATTTCCTCCCGATCAAGATGAAGTAGACTATAGAATGTCACGCCTGACCAATCTAATTATCTTCTCTGATGAGGTAACTAGCTCTGTGGACATGGGAAAGTCAATGGATATGATATATCTCAATTTTTGCCAACCTTTTGATACAGTTTTCCACAATATTCTTGTCCATAAGTTAGGTAAGTATAGATTGGATAAATGGACTGTAAGGTGGATAGAAAGCTGGCTAGATGGTTGGGCCCAATGGGTAGTGGTCAGTGGCTCAAGGTCTAGTTGGCAGTCATTTTCAAGTGGAGTGCCCCAAGGATCAGTTCTACAGCCAGTATTGTTCAACGTCTTTATTAATGATGTGGATGAGGAGATCGCTTGCACCCTCAGTAAACTTGCAGATGACACTAAACTAGGGGCACAGATAGGCATGTTGGTGGGTAGGGATATGTCCAGTGTGAACTAGATAAATTGGAGGATTGGGAAAAAGTAATGTAATTAGGTTCAACAAGGACAAGTGGAGAGTCCTTCACTTGGGACAGAAGAATTTCAAATATTGTTACAGGCTGGGGACCAACTGGCTAAGTAGCAGCGCAGCAGAAAAGAACCTGGAGATTACAGTGGATGAGAGCATGGATATGAGTCAACAGTGTACCCTTGCAGCCATTAAGGCTAATGGCATACTGGGGTGCATTAGGAGGAGCAGATCTAGCAGAAGTTATTATTCCTCTCTGTTCAGCACTGGTGAGGCCACATCTGGAGTGTTGTGACCAGTTCTGGGACCCCCAGTATAGAAAGGATGTGGGTGCATTGTAGAGGGTCCAGAGGAAGGCAACAAAAATGATTGGGGTCTGAAGACATAACCTATGTGGAGAGGCTGAGGTATTTGGGCTTATTTAGTTTGAGGAAGAGAAGAGTGAGTGGCAATTTGATAGCAGCCTTCAACTTCCTGAAGGGGGGGTCACTAAAGATGATGGAGAGAGGCTGTTCTCAGCAGCGACTGATGGCAGAACATGGAGCAATGGTCTCAAGTTACAGAGCAGGAGGTGTAGGTTAGGTGTTAGGAAAAAACTATTTCACCAGCAGAGTAGTGGAGCAGTGGAATGCATTACCTAAAGAGGTGGTGGAATCTCCATCCCTAGAGGGTTTTAAGTCCCCGCTTGACAAAGTCCTCTCTGTGATGATTCAGGTGGGGTTGATCTTGCTTTAGACAGGGGCCTGGATTCGATGACCGCCTGAGGTCCTTTCCAGCCCTTGGATTTTATGATTCTATACGTTTGTGTTTTAAGTTAGTAAATAACCTGAACTTTTTAGACATTTTCAGGACATTGTATTAATGGGAGATTGTAATAATGGCAGCATGATTCCTCCATCATGTGTCTTTCTGACTGAAATTCACCATGATCACATAAGTGCTTCATGAGACTGTTGCCTCATGGGATTTGCTGATTTGTAGTGAACAACAATTAGTAAGAGCACTGTTTTGGCTTAATCTGTCAGAACAGGGACCATAACAATTCAAGACACTTTCTGTCCAGCTGAATCAGATGTTGCCATGTTTTATAGAATGCCACTCCCTCTCCTTTTTTCAGTTAATCCTTCCTAAACAGATAATAAGTGCTGATCTTAACAATTCGACAATGAAAACTTTCCTATTTTATTTCATTTAATTCCAATTTGGTTGAATTTATCTTCGCAAATAAATAAATCCAATCCCTCCTATTTATGACACAGAGACCTGCACTGGTGTATAGGTACTTGAACAATTTCTCCTCTCATCACATCTTTTGATGCTTTCAGTATTTTTTTTTCTCAGCATCTTCACTCTGTTCATGTTTCCCTCATTTGTGGCTTCTTTTCCATCTGTCTAAACGTTGATCAATGTTACCAGATCCGTATATGCAGGAGATAGAATTCTACCAGAGCTAGACTAAGACTACAGAACTCACTCCTAGAATATGTGAGAATGATGTCAGCACTCACTGCATTTTCAGCTCAGAAAAAAGCCTACCCACCTCATTTATTTGGTTCAGTTTTCCCTCAGTAAGTTGTGTTCTCTTTCTGTCTCTCTCACATGCACACGCTCTCTGTTCTATACATTCAGTGGTAAATGATTGGAAGACAGATGAGATTTTATTCCTGTTTAAACAATTGGAAAGGTGTGGAGGAGCCAAAAGCACTTACATAGTAGGTTAGCTATTGAACAGTACAATAGTCATCCAAGAGACAATTTAAATGGAACACATAAGCTCTTAGTACCCTTGATGCCTCAGAAAACATAGATAATTGTCTACTTTCACTTAGTTGTCCATGTTGCCTTGGCTGTTCCTATTGTCGTGTGCATTCATATTCTGAATCAAAGAAACCAGGCGTTTTCCTTCCCGGTGGCCGTTAGTAATTAATCTAAAAGCAGAATGACTTTGTAGTATTAAATTTCATCAACTGTGCTTTTCTATTGGGTTTCCATAGTATCCTTGCTGTCAAAATAGAGCTGTTTTGACAATGCTGAGTGGATAGTAAAGAATAATAGAAAAACAACATGCCTAGGATATCTTCTATGCTCTGGTGCTTTCACATAGAGAAAGTTAACTGCTGTGCACAGCAGTGAGTGGAGTATTCCTGCAGTGAGCAGCTGTCTAGCTTGGAATAACGTGTGTTCAAAAATACCTTATGCACCAGGTAATTTTGGCTTTACAGTCCAATAAGCTTCAGTTGCTCTCAAGGACAAAGCTCAGGATAACAAGCTATTCATGTACTGGTTTATTTTAGACAGAGACTGAAAATCCAGCCAGGGGCTGGGCTGTGAGAAAGAGGAAAGTTCACAGGGATGGATGGGAGGGGCTTGAAGCAGTTGGTCCCCGGTTCAGAGACAGTTGCTGCCCCCATCTCCACGCTGGCTGGAGAAGAGAGTGTGTTGAGACATTTGTGGGTGGAGGGGCAGGAGAGCTGGGAAATTATTTCACAGGTCAGGAGTCCAGGACTGGGACTTAAAGTTAAACCATGACTGTATTTCAGAACATTAGCATCTTTTAATTTAGTAAATAGGTGTAAAATAGCATTAGTATATGATTTCAGGGAATAAAGGAATGTATTAAGACTGATAATGGAAGCATGCAGTAAAGTCAGCTAGCACGGAGAAAGGCTGATGAATACAAAATAATTCCTTTCAGGTTTCAGACAGCATACCTCTCCTGTGATTAAAAGAATCAGGAAAGGCAGCTTGAGGATTTTTTTCCCCTTCCCTCTTCTCTGAAGAGAGGTGAAGGTTTTGACTGGTTGGTTGGTTTTTAAATCTGAATAATTGAAAATTATTTTGAAAAGTCACGAAGAATTAGAGAGGTTGAAAATAAGTTATGGAAAACAAACCTAACTACAAACCCAATACAAAACCACTCCCTGATGCTAGCAATTATTATCCCATAAATCTACTTTTATCCCTAATTAAACAGAATACTCCTAGTTATACTGCTCTCTTGCAGCTACACCTGCATCATGACACATTGTTCAACAATTTATTAGAAGAAAGGTACTGGAGATAAAATTCAAAGATCATTATTTTGCACTACAGTAACATCTAGAGTTCCCTGGCTGGGGCTTCATTATGATTACCACTATACAAACATGCAACACGAACAATATGAAAGTCTTGGCAGAACTGACGACTATGTTAATAACTGCTGGAAACAGGTAGATGGGCAAACAAATGGGTTGAGAGTCATGTCAAAGAGGGTTGGTAGATAAGAGATATTACAAGTAAGCGACAGTTAAAGAAATGAAACTAGTCCATACATATTTGATAGGTGAATTCTAGAGCTTGAGTCAAATTAATATTTTTACTCACTTAGTTGTATATCTTGCACAAATTCAAGATACACCTTTTTGAAATCCGAGCAAAAATTCACAGAAGGATTTTCAAACACACTGAGCATTCAATTAAACTTTTTCCTGTTAAGAGCAACAGAAACCTTTGACTTTAGATCAGAGTTGAGACAACTCAGTGTTTTTTAAAATCTTACTTATTAATCATATAAAGAAACACAAATGATCACAAAACCACACAGAATTTGTGTCCTAAAATACTTCATGAATATTTGGGGTATTAAAACTTACTCATAGCACTGTGTTGAACTATTTATTTTTCCAACAATAGAGGTCAGTTTACTAACTGAATTCTTTCAGAATGAGGAAATACCGGAACATTGTTGTTCCACGTTTTTGAACAACGCTACACAAAAGTCAAAAATAAGAGGCTATTAAATCAATTTTCTATGTTTGATGCTCCCGCTGTAACTCAAAACATGTCAAGAATATTTTCTAAATTCCCTTTTGGACTAAGATCTTACCACAATTGATTTCTTTTAGAAGCATTGAAAAAAATATATCAACCTGCTAAATATTGGGTAGTACAGTTCACATCTTTAATGAACTATAGTAACTTTCACATTTACATTTGTTGCTTACATCACAGTTTTATCAGTATTGAACCAGTTGTCAAAAAGTACTCATTGGAGTTGTTGAAAATTTTACACTTTGTTTCTGGCTAAACAAGCTGTTTCTGCTGCCCGATTTCTAAGTGTTCCTAGTAATGTCAAAATCCTTATTCCTAATTCATGGAGGACTTCTGTTAACAGGGAATAACTGCAGGAGATTTTCCTCCTATGCAGGTTGAACCTCTCTAATCTGACACCTATGGAACCTGATGAGAGAATTTGCTGGATCACAGGAGGTCAATATTGTCTAGTAGCATTACCAACATATCCATTGCTTACTGGGCTCTTAGAAGATATTTTGAGGGTAAATTATAGCTAAATAACAGCACAGAGCCAGGACTGGTAGCTGGAAACAAATTTTATGGGACAATGGTAAAACTTAGTCACACTCATGATTAGATTAAAAATCAGATTAGATGAAAAATCTTTCAGGGATGGTGGTAAATCCTGCAGTGAGGCCAGGGGACTGGGCTCGATGACCTCTCAAGGACCCTTCCAGTTCTACGGTAAGGTTGTTTCTATGATATGATGGAGTGGTCATCTAACTAACTAAAATCAAGACAGATTACAGATATTGCTGGATGAGAGAGTTTTAGATTCAACCTGTACTATGTATTTCATTTCTGAGATTACCTTGGGGGCAGTCTGCAGAAGAAACTTTGATTCCTAACTTGGAAAAGTTTGGGTTTGACTTCTATCTGCAGATTATACATGTCTTCTTGTATTAATCACTGGCAAAACAATGATAATCAATATTTGATTTTAGGAAGAAGGGGCTTTTGAAATCCCGGGGGGGGCTTTCAAAAGGCCCCCATCTACATGGGCAGCACATGATTTGAAAGCGGTGCTTTCCAATTGCACATAGCTGCCATTATGCTAATGAGGCACTGCATATTCATGGAAGTGCCTCATATGCAGTGCCTCATTAGCATCTTCCCAACTCGCTCATTACCCTGCCCCTTCCAGAAGGAGGGGGCTCATGTAGATGTAGCCTTGAGGTAGCTTTAGCCACACAGCTTCCAGTTACCAATGGGTCCTTGGCTCACTGAATGTAGCTCTTTGCTTTATGAAATTATGCCAAAAAACCTTGTGTATATGGATAAATCAGGTTCAATGAACAACTCCTGGTACCACATGAATATGGTCATTGGCATCTTTGTATATAGAAACATAGATAATCACACCATAACTACAGAATCTGTCTCCTGCTGTGCTACAGCAAAAGCAAATGTTGCTCTTAAGGTGAAATATATGCAGATACAATACTTTGTTTGAGTTGATAACCTTTTATATTTATGCATATTTAAATTTCCATGTAGGTCAAACTTGATAGCTGTGCTTTGTAAAACATCTCTTTAAAAAAAGAAACAAAAAAGAAAAACAAACCCTTCTAGGAGAGGTCCATGCAGCTGTACTGGTGCACATTAACTCATCTACAGGTTTTTTTACAACTAGCATTTCAAACTAGATTACAAATGCTTCATAAAGGAGAGTCCTTCATTCCAATGTAAAATTGAACCAGAAATCCATGCACACATTTTATTAAGTCTTATTAATTTTTTATCACCTTCTGGAAGCAACAGATTTAACATGTATGGATAACAGCTCAGTCTTAAAGCACACTGAAAAAGTAGCTGAAAGCATCTCACCCTGAACAAGTGCTAATAGAATGTAATAGTGAAATTTAAAAAGAATCATCAGTTTATCTCTTCTCAAAGAACCTTCTTCTTATAATGGAAGGCTTCCAGGAGCACACAGTGCAGAGATGGACTTGGAAAGGGAAAGGTGAGGTGGAGTTAAAATGGACAGACCTTTCTGTATGAAATCGGTGGATGTGCTGCAATAGACAGCACCATCCAAAGGGATGTACAGTATGTGTACTTCTATCAGAACCTACACTAGATGGAGTTGATGGAGAGATAATCCAAAATGTGTTAGGTGTCTTGCAACGAAGAGTTGAAAGACACTCTACCCAAACATCTTAAAACCTAAAAATTAACAAACCAAACCAAAAAGTAAGGCATAAGGAGCTGGTGACAGAGGGGGCTTAGCCAACAGAGGCACATCCATGAGGTCTCTTTACTGCAGGCAGACCCCTCTGCCGAGAGCAAAATCCTGCATGGCTATGCTAATTAGCCACACGAGCATGCAAATAGGAAGCAATCTGCAATTTCCAGAAACCTGCTTAGCATATCGCTGCCAGCAGTGGAGTTGAGGACCGGGGCCATGTAGATGTGGCCATAGTGATTAGAGCGCTAATGTGTACAGAGTTAGACGTTTCACTGTAGCAGTACAACTAATTGAAGTGCAAAATAACCCCATTATTTCAATTTAGCAAAAAATAAAAACCAAACATCCTTGAAACCTCTCCCACAAATCTAGTGTACCACAACAGCATTCATCCAAAAGCTTCTTTGAATAAAATGTTTTGAATGTCACCAAACTTTGGCTCTGACTGAAGTCAGGGGAGCTTATATCTAAGTTCTACTTTTAACTCAGATGCTCCGAGAATGGCCTGTCATCAGTCATTGAAAGACACTTCCAGCTGCAGATAGCTAGGATGCCACAGTAAAACTGCATATTATGAGGAGGCATGCTACTAATCAATTTCTGGGCACAAACAGATTAGGAAAGAGAGTAAGAAGAATGAAACAAAGAACATATTTAAGAACAGTATTGTAGTACAGAACCATGCAATGATAATGCACTTTGCCATGTATAAACTATTCCTGAGGTTAGGAGATCATTCAGATTCCATCCCAACAGTATTCTGCTCCCCATATTCCTGACTGCAAATTGTCAAAGGAGACAAAACGTAATTTAACACGTTAATGGCTTTGGTTTTGTTCTTTAGTAAATAAACACATGTATTTATTTGCAGTCATACAACAGGACGTGACCATTTTGAAGCTGAAATCATTTGCTTGTCCCACACCGTTCCAAAAATGAAATACTTCCACAAATAAGTGTGTAAGCCCTGATTTTTTGTTGCTGACATTTAGAACATTTCTCTTCTACAGCAGATGGCTGAAGAATCTAATCAAGAGATTTTGTACAAATCAACAAAAATCTTTGGCTAGAATCTTTAAGTTATTATCCCCCCATCTCCCTGAACCATATGTCTACCCATATCTTTTGTAATGTTCTGATGTCTGATGCTTGCACATCATTTTATCAGACTGCACCACACTGCCATTATATTCTTTATTATGTAAGCAGCTTTGTACTTAGTAATGATCAAGAAAAGACTGTGTAGAGATGAGGGCTAGAAAGCAGGAATAGGAACACCCCAAACCAATTGTCCAGTGGAAGTGTTGAACGTATCCTTATGTTCTTACTCCCATCTCGAATCTTCTGTTGCACATTCCCACCACCCTTAGGCCAGACAATGCTCTTTTCTCTGACACAACCAGAGAAGTAATATCAGTAGGCAAGATGGTCCCAGACAAGTTATTGGTAGCATACAAAAGGTGGAAAGATATATCCATGAAAAGACAATTCATACAACTGTGAATCTGGTTTTCTTTAGAATCTTTAGCAATTCAGGATGAAAATGTGGCCCCATTAAAATCAATTGCAAAACTCCCATTGACTTTATTATGGCCAGAATTTCTTCCTGAAGCCAAACATTTCACCTGGGGAAAATTTGTCTGTCAAGCTTAGGGTACCTTAGGATCCTATAAGTTCACTTTTCTTTTTGAAATATATAAATGAGGCCATTGGGAGAACTAGTAAGGAGGTAGGGGTTACATTTTCCCCACCAATATGCTGATGACACCCAACTATGTAAAATTCAGTGTTTAGCCTGTTAGAGCATCAGAGCCCTGATTTGGTGTTGCATTCAGCAAGCAGCAAAGACAGGAAGTGAGTAACAGTGGGAGTGGAAAAGGTGACATATTCACCTCTCCTATTTATTCCTCATGGATTCTGAGGCCAGCTGAGGCCAAGCAGACAAGAGCCGTGACCTTCTGTGGTGTGGAAGGCAGTGGATAAAACATGTTGAATGCAGCCTTTCAGATGTACACTAGCCTAGATAATAAGTATGCATAGGCTATTTTCTTTTATTTTAATTATGAAAGCTTTATGGTTTATCCTTAGAAAAGGGAAATTTAAATCACTCTTTGCATAACTAATGCTCATTGAAATTAGATCAAGTCCTTACATTTTGCTTTCGTGCTGTGATTCTTCAAGTTTTGCCTGCTGTGACTCAATCAAATTTCTCCTTTTAGCTTAAACCCAAATCTATTCAAGCCATCACTCATTTTCCCCCCTTTTATGCCACTAAAAGCCTGAAGAAGTAAACACATTTACTTGCTGAAAGTGAGATAGCTTAACTTTCACATCAAATTTACAGATATTTAGGGAAGCATTCTAGAAAAAATGCCCTTTGACAACCTGCTTTCCAACAAACTGTTGCTATCAGCTTTGCAGTGAAGTGGGAAGAACAGGCTGCTTGTAATTGTGATGAAGACAGTCTGTTCTGGTATGGCTATGGTCTGAAGAAGTACGTCTCTCCCACAAAAGCTCACCACCTAATAAATCATTTTGTTAGTCTTTACAGTGCTCCTGGACTGCTTTTTTGTTCAGTAACCAGATTTCCCTCCAATCACAAAGAGAACAGAATTGTTCTGTGCCCTAATACTTTCAAAGTTCCTGTAGCAGGTTTGCGGGTAGGTGAGGGTTTGGGATTAATATAAAAGGAAGGTTTTTCCACAGTGAGAGTCCAAATAAAGTTCATCAGAAAAACTCTTTGTATCCAGGGCTTTCTTTCCTGCTAAGATGGATCTAGTTCTCTGGCCCTCCCTCTTACTGGGACCCCACTCTTTAAATACCCCTCTGAAACCACCCCCCCACTCATGCATCTGATGAAGTGGGTCTTTGCCCATGAAAGCTTACGCTGCAAAATATCTGTTGGTCTATAAGGTGCCACAAGACTTCTTGTTGTTCTGGTTCTTTTTTATCAGTCTGCCTCATAAGTAAGATGACCACATGTCCTTTCTTAACATTACTTTTCCTGCCTTCTGGAGAGCAAACAAATAGTCCAGCTGATCTCAATCATGTTTTGTTAATGTCTGGGTTCCCAGGCACTCCTTCTAATGTCAGAGATCAGTGGTTTTCCCTCTAATAAGGGGTGGGCATTAACTCTTTCCTTTGCCATCTATTGACAGGCTGTTAAAAAGGCATTCTCACTCATTCCACAACTAGTGTGAAACTGTTTTCATTGTGTTAATTGCACAGATCTCTTTTCAGATGTGTGACATGGTAGCTGCAGGACATGCAAAATCCAAATCAGAAAGAAATTTCTAGTCCAGCTATTACCTATGATTATCAAAACATGAACAGAGATAACGAAACAAACAAGCAGTCCAGTATCACTTTAGAGACTAACAAAATAATTTATTAGGTGGTGAGCTTTCATGGGACAGACCCACTTCTTCAGATCGTAGCCATACCAGAACAGACTCAGTATTTAAGGCACAGAGAACCAAAAACAGGAATCCAGGTGGACAGATCAGAAAAAAAAAATCAAGATGAGCAAATCAGAGAGTAGAGGGGCAGAAGGGGGGTAGGATTCAACAATTAGATTAAGCCAAATATGCAAACGAGCCCCTATAGTGACCCAGAAAATTCCCATCCTGGTTCAAACCACGTGTTAATGTGTAGAATTTGAATATAAAAGAGAGTACCGCAGCCTCTCTTCCAAGAGTGTTGTGAAAATCATCTCACCTAATAAGTTATTTTGTTAGTCTTTAAGGTGCTACTTGATTGCCTTTTTGTTTTGATAGTATATAGACTAGCACGGCTTCCTCTCTGTTACTATTCAACATGAAAGAGATAACGAATAATGTCAGAAACATGCCAATCACTCTGTCTGGTTAGGAAGTTTGAACAGCAGAGAATGTCTGGATTTCTGTATTCTCCTGGACCAAGTTCTGCACACATTCCATGACAAAGGCTGAAGGTGCATTAGGTGGTTGTCACTCTTAGAATTTAGTCCTGTATTGTAAGTTAAAACCTGTCTTTTCATTTTTTCATGGAAAAATCTTACTCCGTACATGTTTCCTGGGTATCTTTTTACTCTACTGAAGCTCTTTAAGATGATGTCTACCCGTTTTAAGCCAGTAGGTTGTACACGTATAAATAGACTCTGCAGTTGCTCCAAACATGCAAGACTATACTGTGCCCAGTGCTCAGCATGGGAAGAAAAGAGTGACAAAAGAACCTTACCCACTTTGGAGTCCTGTACTGGAGCTAGGTAACATGTCAGTCCTTGCACTGAGGAGACAGGGCACACATTGCCAATAAGACCCCAAGTCAGGCATTATTCCTGAAGCAGGGATGGATAAAACAAAGCCATGGAAGCAAGCACACTTTTGTCTTGACTCAAATATACTTACAAGAGCTACAGATGTGGCATGGAACCTTTGAGTTACCTAATGTGGCCAAGGACACAATCTGGTTAATAATCTTGTTGACATTCATGGTGTAATACACAATGCTTCACCTCCCTCTCTTCCTTCAAATGTCTCTTTAGTACTCACTTCCACCATGATGCCTACGAAACATTTGATCACTTGTAATGAATTCCTATTATGCCAGTTATATTAAAAGAAAAAAGAATCCTTGCTATTATCTTGTGCTCACTCAGTGGCTGTTTCTACACATGCCACTTTAATAAACAGCCCAAAATACGCTAATGAGGTACATATTTAAATTCCTGGTGCCTCATTAGCATACGGTCACGTGATTTGGAATCTGGAAGACACACTTCCGGATTCCAAAACAGCATGTAGAAGCATGGCCCTGGGGTGGGGGTGTCTTCTGGAAAGAAATCCTCTTTCCAGAGGCTCCATCTTCCCAAAAATTTTCAGGAAGAAGGGGCCTCTGGAAGGAGGACTTCGTTCCAGAAGACCCCCCACTCCAGGGGGGCCTCACCTTTACATGCCTTTTTGGAGTCTGGAAGAGCATCTTCTGGACTCCAAATCACGTGACCTTCTGCTAATGAGGTGCCAGGAATTTACACACATTCTTCTTTAGCACATTTTGGGCTGTTTATTGGCATGCCGCTTTCGGAGAAAGTGGCATGTGTAGTAACAGCCAATCTGTTTATACCTTTATTTGCCATCTTTTGTCATCTATCTAGAGTGCAGGGATTCTGGAGGCAGAGACCAGCTTTTCATTGTCTGTGTGTATGTGGCCTTGTAATTACCAACTGATGCATCTTGGGGCTACTGCAATAATAAATCAATATTGCAGCTTTGGGCCCAGAATAACCATCGCCAAAGTAAAGCCGCGTCTACACGTGCCGGCTACTTTGAAGTAGCCGCGCCAACTTCGAAATAGCACCCGCCACATCTACACGTGGCGAGCGCTATTTCGAAGTTGACATTGACGTAAGGTGGCGAGACGTCGAAGTCGCTATCCCCATCAGGGGATGGGAATAGCACCCTACTTCGACGTTGAACATCAAAGTAGGGAACGTGTAGCCGATCCGCGTCCCGCAACATCAAAAGAGCGGGGTCCGCCATGGCGGCCATCAGCTGAGGGGTTGAGAGACACTCTCTCCAGTCCCTGAGCTCTATGGTCGCCACGTGCATCAGCCCCTTAAATCTCCCCGCCCCCTGCCTTCCTGTGCGGGAAGCTGAGAGCACGTGCAGGCAGCGGCGGTAACACGCGGCTAGCCTGCACACCTCCCTGCAGCCGCAAGACACCCCCCTGCATCAATGGCCACCCGCCAGCCCTCCAAGTGCCCCCAGGGCACCCTCTCCAAGGGGAGCCAGGGCTCCCAGCCTGGCAGCCAGCCCAGGAAAAGGCAGTGGGGCCCCTCCTGGACGGAGGCTGAGATCCAGGACCTGCTGGGGCTCTGGAGCGAGGAAGAGGTGCTCCAGGTAATGGGGAGCAAGAGGCAGAACGCGGATGCGTTCGCTCGGCTGGCCGAGGGCCTGGCTGCCCGGGATAATCCTGCCCGCACTCCTGACCACGTCAGGAGTAAGGTTAAGGAGCTGCGGCAGCATTACGCCCGGGCCTGGGATGCGGCCAGCAGATCTGGGGCCACCCCCATCACTTGCCCCTTTTACAGGGAGCTCAGGGAAATACTGAGCCCCCGGTACACATCCTCCCCACCGGCCACTCTTGACACCTTGGCCGATGAGCCCCAGCAGGCCCCGGAGAAGAAGTCCACCCCGGAAGCAAGCCCCGCACCCCAGGGGCCCCCCCAGGAGCCCACCTCTGGTATGCCGGCGGAGAAGGAGGGGGAGTCCTCCTCCAGCGATGGGGGGCTCCAAATAATCCTGCCGTCCCGGATCTCCAGCAGGGCGTCCGCCCACAGGGTGTCCCCCGACCGTTGGAGCGGACCGTCAGGTATGTACCCCCCAGGTGCACACCCCCGGGGTTGAGGGGCGGGGACAACAGACATGACTAGGGCTCTCCACATGCCCAGATGACCACCCCAAGGACAGCAATGGCATGTCCCTCAGAAAAGTGCATCAGCCCCTGCCCCCCCAGCAGGACAGTGCCATTCCCCATCCCTGGGGATGGGGGGAGCGGAACCTAGGTTCCCCCGGGGGGGGAGGAGGTGGGACACCCATCATCAGCAGCAGCATCTCCTGTGGACGGGGATGGGGAATCAGCAGCAGAGGGGTGGGGGGACTAGGGCCACGGCTCGGGGACCACACTAACAGCTGTCTCCACACTTCTTCCCCCACTGTGTTCCGCGGCTGCACCATTGGAGGGCCCAGAGAGCGCTGGTGAGGTGTCAGTGGTCCCGGACAGCCCACCAGGGCCATCGCTGCAGGCCAGCCCCTCGGCGGAGCACCAAGCAGCCCTAGGGCAGGGCCGATGGCGGACCCAGCACCACCAGAGGACAACAACGGACCCCCAGCTACTTGCGACCCTCCGGCAACAGCTGGAGGTGTTGGAGCTGTGCCTGTGGATGGACGAGCAGCACCTGCAATTGCAGGAGCGGGAGCTGGCCTGGTGCCAGGAGGCATGGGGGGCCTCTACGCGCACTTTTGAGTGCATAGTGGACTACCTGGCCTGCCCATGCCGCGCCGCCTGCCGCTCTGCCTGCCCTGCCTGCCCTGCCCGCCACTCCACCCGCTGCTCCACCCACTGCTCCACCCGCCGTCCCACTGCCGTCCATCACCCTGGGGCCTTCTGCCAAGGGGGACCTGGGGCCTGCTGACACCTGCCGGCCATATCTGCCGGTTTGCCCGGCCCCCCAGCCAGCCTCGTCCAGGGCTGAGGCCGAGGCGAGGGTCATGCCCGCCAACCCCAGGCGCTGGACAGTAGGGGATGCGGGGCCCAGGACGTGCCCCCCCTTTGTACATATCCCCATTATATTTGTATATAGTTTGTGTTAGACCCCTGTTCTTTTATGATACCTGCCCCCCCATGTAAATAGTTCCCCCCTTTTGTTCCACTATTATATATAATATATATATATGTATATATAGTGTATTAATAAGAGAATTCACTGTTTTGTGGTTTCAAAAACAACAGGTCTATTTTTATTTGCAATAAAAGTTGGGGGGGGATGTGCTCTTGGGTGCTCTGTGGTGTGGGCGTGGGGGCAGGGAGTGTTGTGGTGGATGGGAGGGTGCAGTGGGGGGCCTGCCAGTGTTCACCCTGCAGCCTGGTCAAAATGGGCCTGCAGGGCCTCCCGGACCCGGATCCCCTCGGGGTCCACCTGGCGACTGGGTGCAGCGGGTGGCTGCACGTCAGCTCTGCCAGCCTCCACAGCCCAGCCCTGAAAGTATGCCTCCCCCTTGCTCTCCACCAGGTTGTGGAGTGCGCTGCACGCACCCACAATCTGGGGGATGTTGGTGGGGCCTGCATACAGGCGGGTGAGAAGACACCTCCAGCACCCTTTGATGCAGCCAAAACTCCGCTCAACCACCTGGTGCGCATGGTTCAGGAGCATGGTGAAGTGCTCCTGGCTGGCTGAGAGATGGCCCATGTAAGGGTGCATGAGCCAGGGCTGGAGGGAGTACGCTGCGTCTGTGACGACGCAGAGGGGCATGGTGGTGTCCTCCACAGGGATCTCCCACTGGGGGATGTAGGTCCCCACCTCCAGTTGGTGGCACAGGCCCGAATTCCTGAACACCCAGGCGTCATGGGTGCTGCCAGGCCAGCCAACATAAATGCCCAGGAAGCGGCCCCGGCTGTCCACCAAGGCCTGGAGGACCACCAAATTGTAGTCCTTCCTGTTCAGGAAGCATCCTCCACTGTGCTCTGGAGCTCGGATGGGGATATGGGTCACATCCAGAGCCCCGAAGCAATTTGGGAAGCCCAGGGTGGCAAACCCTGCGATGGCAGCATCCAGGTCCCCAAGCCACATGAGCCTGTGGAGGAGAAGGGCGTTGATGGTATGGACGACCTGCAGGGGAAGGACGTGGGAGAGCACCAGTGAGGGGTGTGCAGGGTGTGTCTGGCCCTCCACCCCCAGGGCTCCTTCCCCCCCAGGGCTGCCCTCCACCCCTGGACTCCCCTCCCTCCCCCTGGGTCCTCTTACCTCCATGAGGACAGCCCCGACGGTGGCCTTGCCCACGCCAAACTGCTGCCCCACGGATTGGTAGCTGTCTGGAGTGGCCAGCTTCCAGACAGAGATGCCGACCTGTTTCTCGACACTAAGGGCACGCCACATGACAGTGTCCTGGTGCCTCAGTGTGGGGGTGAGCCACTGGCAGAGCTCCAGAAATGTCTGCCGGCTCATGCGAAAGTTCTGGAGCCAGTGGTCGTTGTCCCACTCACCGAGCACCAGCCGCTCCCACCATTCAGTGCTCGTGGGGTAGCTCCACAGCCAGCGGCATGTGCGGCAGGGGGCGGAGCGGAAGACAGCAGGGTCTGGGGCTGCTTCCTCCTCCCCTGGGGGCAGCTCCTCTTCTTCTGTGACTAGAAGGTGATCAGCTGCCTCCTGCATGGCATTGAGCAGGGCGAGCACTGCTCCTGCAGAGGCTGCTGTGCGGACCTCTGGATGCTGCTGCTGGGGGTCCATACTGCTTCGCCGAGGTATGCATGCCTATGGCTCTGCAGACCACATGCTGTGCAGGCTGTGTGTGTCTGGGAGGGACCCTTTAAGGGAGTGTCTAGCTGTTGCCCCGGAAGTGCTAGTCCGCCCTGTGACCCTGTCTGCAGCTGTTCCTGGCACCCTTATTTCAATGTGGGCCACTTTGGCGTGTATACGCTCCCCTGCAGCACCTATTTCGATGTGGTGCTGCGCAAAGTCGATGTTGAATGTCGACGTTGTCAGCCCTGGAGGTCGTGTAGACGTTATTAATTGAAATAGCCTATTTCGATGTCGCGACATCGAAATAAGCTATTTCGATGTAGCATTCACGTGTAGACATAGCTTAAGAGTGTCATCCTACCAAGCGCCAAGTACTTTTTGGAGAAAATATTCTGTGCCGTCACTTGCCATGGTCTTTAGTCATGGAACTTACTCAAAATTTGCATCTATATTAACAGAAATGTGAAGATAACAAAAATGACAAAACTCCATTCCTTCCAAAGTTGATTACATCCATAAGGATCTCATCATGTGGAGTTAGGCAAGTGCAAGACAAAGAGAAATGTTTTACATTCTTCTCCACACTCACCATCTGTGTTCAGCAAATTTTAACAAAAACATCAAAAATGAACTTATCTTAGACCCAGTCTTTGATATAGGAAGAGAAAAGAAAATGTTCTTTAGTGCAATAAATGCCACTAATAGTGAGGGATGAAAGTTGCTTTGGTTTTATAAATTTCCTGAGAAGGCTGTATCATGAATTTGCATCTGTGTCAAAAATATGCCCTTTGCAATAGGATTGAAAAATGACATTTTACTAGAATGTTTGTGCACTTGAAAGAAGGTGGGGTGAGTGGTGGGTCTTATAGCTTTGGACATATATTCTGGATTGACTACAGGCATTTGTTATGTGAAAAAAAAATCAAGGCTTGCTATTTAAGGCGATGGGATTTTCATTAGAACCATACTAACCAATCTGATACATTTTTATGGAATTGTTTCTTTGTCAAATATTTATCAACTCTAAAGTTGACCTGCAAGTGTTATTGGATGTAAAACAGGAAGTGACTTAACAGGAATAAATAAACCTAAGTTTTTTTAAATTATTCTTCTATGTACCTGTCAGGGAGTGGAGTGGAGCCTGAAACCCCCTTCAAGGGAGGCTAGACTGTCTGGCATCAGAAGTGGCCAATCAGGGGCCAGGAAGGCCCTATAAGAGGAGCTGCAGTGCCAGAGCCAGCTCAGTGCAATAGAAGTTCTCCAGGGTGATGCCCAACAGGACTGGCTGCTAGAGTTGAAGCACCACTTTGTAGCGCTCACTATGGAGAGGTGGTGAGAGAGTTTAATACCATTGATTGGTGTGATGGACTGATGGTAGACCCCAAATTGGAGAGCAAGGACTCTGCCTCCAGGAAGAGAAGCCCTGGAGGGACCTTTCAACAGAGTGGGGAACAGCCTGTGTCCCCAGACATAGTCTCCAGGACCTTGCTCTCTCTGAGTGGAGAAACCACCTGGAAGAAACAGAGACTTTGGAGCAGCATTTCCCAAATAGTGTTCCATGGAACCTCAAGGTTTCATGATGTGAAAATAAGGGTTCTATGAGAAAATTCCTTTACAATAACTGACCCCCCTGTGGCTCCCTGCCATGCCGCTGCTGAAACAGTAGAACTAAATTTAATTGGTTTAACAGCCTGCAGGAAGGATCCAACCATTAAATCAACTGAATCTATTTCAGTGGCAGCAGGGCAGGGACCTGAAGAGAGCCCCTCACGTGCTCTGCTACCAGAAGAGCCACACTTCTCCAGTGGGAGTGGCTCAGCTCACCCCCACCAGTGGAACACCTCCATGTCAGCCTTCCTTCCACTGGGTGCACATGGCCTTCCAGCATAGGCTCCCCAGTCACCACCATGGATGGGTTAGTCTCGGAGGGCTAATTTGGGGATGAGGCGGGTTAATCCTGGGAATGGGGGTGCAGCTTTGAGGCTGAGCAGGGTTAAGCCTGAGGATGGGGGTGCAGGTTAATGCAATGGGGAATAAATCTTGGGGCAGGGGGGCAGATTGGGGGGCTGAGTGTTGAGGCAGATTAAAGCCTAGAGATGGGGTCAGCTTTGGGGGCCAAGGGGGTAGACCCTGGGAATGGTGTTCTGCAAAATTCTTTTGAGTTTAAAAGGTCTCCATGGCCAACTAAAATTGGGAAACACTGCTCTAGAGAGTGTGCTGAGATGGGCCCCTGCTAAGCATGTATCCTGGAAGGTGAGTGGTACTCTATACCACGTGTGACTTGGCTGGAGGTTTGAGCCTCTAAGAAATTTTGAAACTGCATCAACCGCTGACATGAGCATTTGCCCAGAAGTGGGTGATTGAGAAAGGTCAGAGCCGCCCCCTTTCTGGACCCCATCACAGTACCCGATTACACAACACTATCTTACTGCATCCTTCTCTCCCCTCCTTCCTTTCTTTTTTAGCCAGACTGGGCACTTCTACTCTAGGCCCCATGGCAAACAGGCACTCTCCTTTTTACTACCATGCTGGCACATCACCTCGTCGGCCAAACATGATCATCAGCTTCACCTGGCCAGAAACAAGCATAACAAGTAAGTTTTGTTTCCCCATTTTTGCTTCATCCTGGGCTCCTGAACCAAATAAAAACAAAAAATATGGGATGATTTTGGCCTGCAGAGTAAATGTTAAAAGTGTTTGTATAATCCATCATTGATTATTGGGGGGTTATAATTTCCTGTTTGACTCTGTTGAGGCAGACAATAGTGACAGGTGAAGACCAATGACCTTTTAGTTATCACCCTGTCTATGGTCATTTCATTAATCTTCATAACCTATAGAAATTATGGCTGAGATGTTCAAAAGAAGCTAAGTGGATTAGTATTGGAGTGGTAGCAGTGTTAGTCTCTGTCTTCGGCTACGTCTACACGTGACGCCTACATCGAAGTAGCCTATTTCGATGTGGCGACATCGAATAAGCTATTTCGATGAATAACGTCTACACGTCCTCCAGGGCTAGCAACGTCGATGTTCAACATCGACGTTGCGCAGCACCACATCGAAATAGGCGCAGCGAGGGAACGTCTACATGCCACAGTAGCACACATCGAAATAAGGGTGCCAGGCACAGCTGCAGACAGGGTCACAGGGCGGACTCAACAGCAAGCTGCTCCCTTAAAGGGCCCCTCCCAGACACACACGCACTAAACAGCACAAGATCCACAGAGCTGACAACGAGTTGCAGACCCTGTGCATGCAGCATGAATCCCCCGCTGCAGCAGCAGCAGCCAGAAGCCCTGGGCTAAGGGCTGCTGCACACGGTGACCATAGAGCCCTGCAGGGGCTGGAGAGACAGCGTCTCTCAACCCCCCATCTGATGGCTGCCATGGAGGACCCCACAATTTCAAAGTTGCGGGACGCGGATCGTCTACACGGTCCCTACCTCGACGTTGAACGTCGAAGTAGGGCGCTATTCCGATCCCCTCATGAGGTTAGCGACTTCGACGTCTCGCCACCTAACGTCGAAGTTAACTTCGAAATAGCGCCCGACAAGTGTAGCCGCGACGGGCGCTATTTCGAAGTTAGTTCCACTACTTCGAAGTAGCGTGCACGTGTAGATGCAGCTTTCAAGAACAAGAAGTCCTGCGGCACCTTATAGACTAACAGATATTTTGGAGCATAAGCTTTTGTGGATAAAGACCCGCTTCGCTGATGAAGCAGGTCTTTACCCATGAAAGCTTATGCTCCAAAATATCTGTGAGTCTATTAGGTGTCACAGGACTTCTTGTTGTTATGGGGTTTAGGTATCCAAATAGACTGAAATTCAAGGGTTGCTAGACAACCAGTTCTCCAAGGCCTTTTAATATCCTAGCCCATGTGCTGAAGAAAGCAGATAAATTTCTGGGATGAGGGGGAAAAGGAGAGGTGTTTTTAAGCACCGTGTAAATGACAATGGGGAAAGTTACCATCAGAGGGTGGCGGTAGACAATGGACAATAGTTTAATAGATTCAGCCCACTCTGTTCAACTGTTCACTGAGTGCCTATTTGTAATATTCTTTTCATTGGCAATTAACTGATTTTTTTGTCCCATGTGTGGTGCAGAGACTAATTTTCACTCTGTACAAATGACAGAAGATCAATAAAGCTGTATATCTTGGGACTTTATAATATGTTCTTTCAAAACTAGAGACTATATGAGAGACAGCTGCTGTATTGTTAGGTGTGTTAAAAGATTACAAATGTAAAAGAATTTACACTAACTTCATAGTTACATTGAAAAATTGGTAAACAGATTATTTTCATAAAAAGTAAGTTGAAGAAACATCTAGGTTTTTAGTCACCTGATGGACTAAAAATTATAATAAATAGGCATATAAATACTTAAGGCATGTTAAGAAATAAAGCTGATGTGTCTTTACATTAATCAATAACATCACTACAATAGATCAGAAATTATTTTACTCTTTTGCATGAAACTTGTGAACAGTACATCGACAGAATGCAACACTTTTGTTGACTGATGGTATGTCTGCCATTCCCCCGGAATGCAGAACACCTTTCTTGACAGATTTGGTCAACAAAACTGCTGTGTGGATGTTCTGGGGTTGGTGGAGGAGAGGGCCTTTTGTTCATAGAAAAGTCCTCCATGACACTGGCCAGCTGCCCCTGGGATACATCCTGTCCACTGCAATCACAGCTCTATGCTCCCTGCCTCCAGCCGGTCTCAGCACTTCAGGGAGCCTGGAAACCCCATGGCAGGAAGCTGAGAGAGTGCAAGCCTCACAGCAGCATGCTGTCTCTGTTCATGTCCTCTGAACCACTCCCTAGGATGTTCCCAGCTATGGCCAACAGCCAGCAGCTCTGGGACCTTCCATGAAACTGCAGAAGGGTTCCCAGGATCTGCCTGGGGCACAAAACACCAGGCCCCATCCTGGACTGTGCCCAAGATCAAGGACCTCCTGGTCCTCTGGGCTGAGGTGGCCATCCTTTTTGACACCTCAGCAAAGAGGACAGATGCCCTGTCCTATACTTGGCTAGCCACTGCCCTGGCAGCACAGGACCACCCTGCCCAGACAATGGAGCATGTGCTACACCTGGGCCTAAGATGCAGCCAGGAGGTTGGGGCATGACCCTATTCCCACTCTGAGGAACTGCACAGCTTCCTAAGAGTCTAGGACTCCTCTCGCAAACAGCCTCCCTCAGCGTGACTGAGGAGTCTCCCCAACCCCCATGAGCCAGAGCCACAGCAGGAGGTGCAGCAGCCTGGGACCCATCCAGAGCTGGAGGGCAACAATATCTGAGATGCCAGCAAGGGCATGCTAGTAATCGCCCTGGATTTGGGCACCCTCCTCAACCAAGGCCACATCCAGGACATCCTTGGACCTGTTTGAGGGCTCCTCCAGTAAATTCTCCACGTCACACACCCCACTCATGGGGGGGAGGGGCAGCCCTTGCCATATCTGGAAGTGGACCAGCCACATGGGCATCTGCCTGACAAAACCCACCACTGAGAAGTCTGGCTCTGGGCACTCAGACATGTCAGCACCTGCTTTTGTGGACAGCACTGTGAGCTGCACACACATGTGGGGCTCTGGGGAGAGCCAGGCTGTGCCATGCTCACCTGGTACCCTTGTGAAGACCCCTCTGTGTCCAGACATTCGCCCTCAGCCACTAGTCTGTAGAGCAGAGGAGTGGTGGCACAGCCATCAGTCCAGTCCCTGAGACCCCCTAGGCAGCATGGCCCACCATGTCGGGCACACATACCAGTTCTCCCAGGACATCTCCATCCCTTGGTCTGGGGGGTGATGTCTGCTGCTTATGGTGCAGGGGGGCAAGGTCTTGGGGGCTGTGGGAAGGACTAACTGTCATTCCTTCTTGTCTTCCTTAAAGCTGCACTATCCACACCATCCGAGAGCTGAGCCAGGCCCACTTCCATGCCAGGGCCAGCCAGTCCCAGCCAGGAGCTGGAGCCAGGCATGCCAGCACCAGCACCAAGATGGGCCAGCACCCCACTGTGGTGAGGGCAGGCACACAGGCAGATGGGCCATCGCTGGCAGGACGATAACCTCCAGAGGGCCCACACTGCTGTCCTCTAGAGGCTAATTGACCACTTGGAGCAGTGGCTGCAGAAAGACTGGGTGTGGTGGATGTAGGCCTGGGACCAACTGATGTTCCCTTAGACACCATCACTGGCATCTGGTGGGACCATTTGGCTCAGCCATCCGTGGCCTCACAGATTCACAGCTCATTCCAATCGGCCTGGTGGAAGGGAGATGCACCCAGCTGTTTGTAATCATGGCCAGCATCTACCACCCACCTCAGGAGGAAGACCTCTCCCTTCTCTTCCAGTATGTTGTGGAGGGCACAACACTCCTCCACAACTTGGGAAACCTTGTACACCCCCATGTCCAGTCAGCTCAGGAAGCAGCTAAAATGAGCCTTCAGGCAACCAAAGACACACTCCACCTGGTTCCATGCTCGGTTGATCCAGGCATTCCTTGCCCGGTTTACTGACTCATGAGCTAAAGTTCTGGATCCACTGCTGGTCATCCCACTGGTCCATGACAGCTGGTCCCACTAGTTGGAACTGGTGGTGCACCTCTGTATCCACCTGATCACCCAATCATGGTGTGTTCCTCAGTACAAATGTTGGGTGCATTCCCCCCAGCGGGTGTGGAAGACAGCTGTGATCAGAGTTAATAGCATCTCAGGCAGCTTTGAATGGGTGTTGTGCAACCCCAGGGACTACTGTAGCACCATGGCTATCTGGAAAGTGCAAAGTCTCTCTCAGAAAGTGAGGAAGCCCTGCAGTAGCTATACTGCCCCTCAGTGAAGTAGGTAAGCCTCAGCATAGGCAGGGAATGTGGAGGGTGAGGGAACTCCCTTTAAGGGCACACCTGGCTGGGGCTCCCAGAAGGGATTCCTGGTGATATGACCTGATCTGACAACATTTCAGGTCCATTCTGTCAAGAAAGTGGCTGAGAAGTCTGGTCACTCTCTGTTGACAGAACAGATCAACAGAGTGATCTGCTTTGCTTGGTGGACGCAGTAACTGCTGTTGACAGATCTCTCTAGTGTAGATGTAGCCTAATAAAATGAACAAAAGCTGTACGCCTTGTGATTAATACAAAAATGGATCCAATTAAGATTCATGAGAAGTACTGAAGAAAGACTGTAATGAAATGGAGTTGTTCTTTTAGAAAGGTGATCTGTTCATGAAAGAGATATGTAAGCTTCAGAGCATTCAGGTTTCAGAAAGTAACATTAAGTTGATTGTGAAAGAATATTTCATTTAATATTAGTTATAGGAAAAATATTAGAGGCTATATGAAATGTTTGAGGAGAACATCTGGAAAGGCAAAATTTGATAAAGGATAGCACGTGATCTTAGGAAAGCCAAATCTAGTTTATAGGATGTTTGTGGAAACTCTGAGGTTTTATTTTCGTCACAAGGCATTCCAAAGCATGAAGTAAAAACAACATTTCTTGGATTATCTGAAAATATAATAGTGTTGATTAATTACTTCCTTTCAGAGTCCTTAAGAAAAGGAACTTTGGCCAGCTAAGCAAAAACAAAACAAAACAAAAAAAAGACAATTATAGGGAAAACCTAGAAACAATGAAATAGGAATAAAGATGGCTCATAAACAATAATTTTACTTTGAGACTTGATCGCAGTCCCAGAAATGTCAATGGGTTTTTTGCAAGTAACCTCAAAGGAAGTACAACAGGGTTCTTTAATGCCATTTTACTTTAGCAATACCATTTGTTGTCATATTTCCTAAGCAGTCTGAGTGTAACATGATTTGCTCTTAACATCTGAAGGTTTCATGGTTTATCATTTCTGCTTTATTTGTCGCTAACATTCAAAGCAAGATCAAACAGAAGAGTGCTGTGTTACATATAGAAAAATGGAAATGATTAAAGCCGTGTCTACACGTGCACGCTACTTCGAAGTAGCGGCACTAACTTCGAAATAGCGCCCATCACGGCTACACGTGTCGGGCGCTATTTCGAAGTTAACTTTGACGTTAGGTGGCGAGACGTCGAAGTCGCTAACCCCATGAGGGGATAGGAATAGCGCCCTACTTTGACATTCAACGTCGAAGTAGGGACTGTGTAGTCATTGCGCGTCCCGCAACTTCGAAATAGCGGGGTCCGCCATGGCGGCCATCAGCTGAGGGGTTGAGAGACGCTCTCTCTCGAGCCCCTGCGGGGCTCTATGGTCACCGTGGGCAGCACCCCTTAGCCCAGGGCTTCTGGCTGCTGCGGCAGCTGGGGATCCATGCTGCAGGCACAGGGTCTGCAACCAGTTGTAGGCTCTGTGTATCTTGTGTTGTTTAGTGCAACTGTGTCTGGGAGGGGCCCTTTAAGGGAGCGGCTTGCTGTTGAGTCCGCCCTGTGACCCTGTCTGTAGCTGTGCCTGGCACCCTTATTTTGATGTGTGCAACTTCGGCGTGTAGACGTTCCCTCGCAGCGCCTATTTCAATGTGGTGCTGCGCAACGTCGAAGTTGAACATCGACGTTGCCAGCCCTGGAGGACGTGTAGACGTTACTCATCAAAATAGCCTATTTCGATGTCACTACATCGAAATAAGCTATTTTGATGTAGCGTTCACGTGTAGACGTAGCCTAAGAGAGGCATCAGATTAGATATACTCTTGCAGTACAATTTATGTTGTCATTTACAGCAGTGCAAGGTGATTGTAAAATGTTACCAAATCAGAAGGATATAAGTTTAAAGTGCGTATATGAAGTACAGAGCAATGGAAAAAAAAATCAGGCCCCAAATTCCCCAAATCACTAGATGAGTCTTGAATGACATGTGACAGCAGCATGTTTACGTGTTTTCATTTTCCCAGTTAATCTATTGGTATTTCTAAAAACAATAAAATATATATAAAATATATATATATATATATATATATATATAAAATAATATATTGTTTATATTATAAAATAATAATAATAATAAAAAACAACAAATCTTTAGCAGTGTTGAACTTCAGCACAATACAATTTCACAAGCATTTGACCCTTGGAGTTGCCATTCCACGGATTAAGTGTTAAGTTAAATGCCACTGTTGGCCAAATTCTACACTGAGGTACACTTATACAATCCTACTGTGGAATTAATCAATGGAAAATCCATATAAGTTGCATGTAGTAGAGATTCCAGAGCTCTGATGCATCTGATGAAGCGGGTCTTTGCCCACAAAGCTCATGCTTCAAAAATGTATTACTCTATAAAGTGCCACAGGACTTGTTGTTGTTTTTGCATATACAGACTAACACGGCTATCCTTCTCATACTTGTTTCCAAATCAGTTGTGGGTTTACACCAGTGTAAAGCTTATGGAAGCAAGAAGAGAGAAATGTGCCCAAAGTGGCTATATTTATTTGAAGCCATGTGAGAAACAGATGTAACTGGGGAATGAATTTAGCCCATATAGTCTTCGTTATTGGGATTGATACAGTGACCGATCTTGAGGTTGTTTTGAATGACATTTAGAAAGCCATTTTTGTTCTAGAAAACTCTCAAAGTTTAGCTGTGCAAACCTGAGATGTTGAATCATAATTTTACAGATACATTTCAGAACAGAATCACACTTGAGCAAAACTTGAAGATGTACCACCACAACACAACTCAGTGGAGAATTCTCAGAGAAAATAAGATTTAAGAGCTGTTTTCTCTTGAACATACCCATCTCTCTCCCCTGAAAAAATCTAAGCAATCTGTGCCTTTGTATTACACTATCTGTTCTCCTAAGGAATATAACAATCACACATTTTTGAAAAACCTAATTTGTGCACATGATTAAGCAATGGTTTGCTTGTCTTTGTTGTCTCTGTGTGCAGCTGCAAGCCTTAAAATAGTTTGTGAGCTAATTGTTCTTACAGTACTTTCCATCTTTATTTTTAATATTCTAGTGACAGAGATGGCAGTCACACGAGAGAATGGTACATCTATTATTATTGTCTCATGAAACATGTAGGGAAATCTAGCTTTGAATGGGTAAAATTGAAGAGACTTAACTCTCTGTAAGGTAAACTATTAGCATAACTTCTAAGAGCAAATGTGAGTTACTAAGACAAGTAACTGCCCTGCAGAATATGAAACTGTTCCTTTTTTATGTAATGTGAATAATTGGAGGTAAGTGAACAGGAGCACCAGTCTTTAGCAGAAAAGCCTAATATTCCTACTGAACATAGAGGTGTTTCATTTTATGGATACCCATTTCTTTTTACATTCATCTTTAAAAAAGGAATTTTGTGGTACCTTAAAGACTAACAAATAAATTAGGGCATAAACTTTCCTGGTCTGGACTCCCTTCATCAGATGCATGGACTGGAAAAAGGTAGGCAGGTGCATATAAACATGCAAAGATCTGCCTTACCAAGAGAGGAAAGAACATCTTTGCCAACAAGCTTGCAAACCTAGTGAGGAGTGCTCTAAACAAGGTTCATCGAGGGTCCTGAGATAAGTGGGGAAATGGGATATTGGGAAGAAACACAAGAAGAAAGGTGCAAGAGAGGAAGACCCCTGATTCATACTGTGAAAGTAGAACAATTGCCTAGTTATCTAAGGTGTCTGTACACAAATGCAAGAAGCCTGGGAAACGATCAGAAAGAATTGCAAGTCCTGGCACAGTCAAGGACTATGCTGTGACTGGAATAATGGAGACTCAGTGGGATGTCTCACATGATTGGAGCACTGCTGTGGAAGGGTATAAACTGTTCAGTAAGGACAGGCAGGGAGAAAAGGTAGTGGAATTGCACAGTATGTAAGAGAGCAGCATGACTGCTCGGAACTCCAGTATGAAAGGGGAGAAAAGTGTGTTCAGAGTCTCTGGTTAAGTTTAGAGGTGAGATCAACAAGGATGATGCCATCGTGAGTGTCTGCTATAGACCACCAAATCTGGTTGATGAGGCTTTCGTAAGACAGCTAACAGAAAGCTACCAGATCACGCTGTGGTTATCATAGAGAACTTCAAACACCCTGACATCTTTTGGGAGACCAATACAGCAGCACACAGACAATCCAAGAAGTTTCTGGTGAATGTTGGGGACAACTTCCTGGTGCAAGTGCTGAAGTAACCAACCAGAGGCCATGCTCATCTCCACCGCCTTCTCACAAACAAAAGGGAATTGTTAGGGGAAGTAGAGGTGGGCAGGGGAGGAGGCAACCTGGGCAACAGGGAACACGAGCTGGATGAGTTCAGAATCCTGAACAAAGGAAGAAATGACAGCAGCATAATAGAGAGCCTGGACTTCAGAAAATCAGACTTTGACTCCCTCAGGGAACTGATTGCCAGGGTCTCCTTGGACCCCAACATGATGAGGGAAGAAGTCCAGGACAGTTTGCTGTATTTTAAAGAAAACCTTAGTAAATGCACAGGAGATCACTATTCCAATGTCTAATCTAAAAAAAAAATATTATAGGCAACCAGCCTGGCTTAGCAAAGAACTCTTTGATGAGCTTAAATGTGAAAAGAAAGTTTACAAGAAGTGGAAACCTGGACAGATGACTAGGGAAGAGTATAACTTTGTTGCCTGAGCATGTAAGGAGTTGCAATCAGGAAGGACACAGTGCACCTGGAATTTCAGCTAGCAGGGGATACAAAAGGTAACAAGAAAAATTTCTCTGGGTGTGTTAGCAATAAAACACTGGTCAGGATGGTGTGGGACCCTTGCTGACTGAAGAAGATAAAGTGGTGACTCGTATCAAGCAGAGTATTCCAAGGCTCGGTTTAGGGACTGGTTTTGTTCAATGTTTTTATTAATGACCTGGGTGAGGGGATGAATTGCATCATCAGCAAATGTGCGATGACACTGAACTAGAGGGGAGAGGTTGATATGCTGGAGAGCAGGGATAGTGTCCAGATTGACTTAGACAATTGGAGGATTGAGCCAAAATAAATCTCATGAGATGCAACATGGACAAGTGTGGAGTCCTGCACTTGGGACAGAAATATCCCAGGCACTGTTATGGACTGGGAACTGATTGGCTTAGCAGCTGTTTGTCAGAAAAAGACCTGGGGATTACTGTGGATGAGAACCTGGCTATGTGCCACATGTGCGCCCTTGTAGCCAAGAAAGATAACAGCATACTGGAGTATTGCCAGCAGATCTAGGGAAGTGATTATTGCACTTTATTAAGCACTGGTGAGGCTGCATTTGTAGTGTTATGTCCAATTCTGGGACACCCATTACAGAAAGGAGGTGGACACACTGGATAGAATCCAGCAGAGGATGACAAAAATTACTAGGGGGCTACAGCACATGACTTATGAGGAAAGGCTGAGGGATTTGGGCCTATGAAAAGAAGAATGAGAAGGGATTTGATTTCATCCTTCAACAACCTGAAGGGGAGTTCCAAAGATGATGGAGAGAGGCTGTTTTCAGATGATAGACTGAGGATCAATGGTTTCAAGTTGCAGTGAGGGAGGTCTAGGTTGGATATTCAGAAAACTATTTTACTAGAAGAGTAGTAAAGCTCTGGAATGGGTTACCTAGGGATATGGTGAAATCTGTATCCCTAGATGTCTTCAAGTCCTAGCTGGACAAGCACCTGGCTGGGATGATTTTCTTGAGACTGATCCAGCTTTCATGAGGGGAGTTGGACTTGATGCTCTCCTGAATTCTCTTCCAATCCTATGGCTGCATCTATACTACAGTGATCCTTCAAAAGAAGTTCTTCCACAAGAGATCTGCCATAAAAACTTCTTTCAAAGCATCATATCCACACACAAAAAAGTGTATTGAAAGATTGATCAGCTCTTTTGATAGAGAGCGCCCACACAGCCTCTGCTCTTTTGAAACTATGGGCCAGGGATCAAAAAATCTGACACCATGAGAACTACTCTTTCAAAAGAAGGGCCCATGGAGTGTTTACACATGATTTTTTTGAAAGAATCTTCTGGAAAAAGGCACTCTTCCTCATCTGGGAGTGGAAGAGGGCCACCGGAAAAATGGCCATGTTCTTTCCATTTCAGATTGAAAGTGTGCCTTTTGTGTATAGATGCTCTGAGGTTTTTTGTTTTTCCCCAAAGGTTTTCCAAAAAAAACTTGCTAGTATGGATACCACATATGAGTCTATGCAGAGGATTCAGTGCTAATGAGGTCAGTTCAATTGGTGGATGTGGCCCCTTCCCAACAGTTTATGAGAAGGTGTTAGTATGAGAAGGGAGAAACTACCTTTTGTAGTAAGCTAGCCACTTCCAGTCCCTATTCAGACCCAGTTTAATAGTGTCAAATTTGCATATGAATTCCAGTTCTGCAGTATCAGGTTGAAATCTGTTTTTTAAGGTTTTTTTTTTTTTTTTTGCTGAAGTATGCAACCTTCAAGTCTGTTACTAAGCATCAAGGGAGACTGAAGTGTTTTGCTACTGGTTTTTAAATATTGTCGGGTTTGTCTGACTAATTCCTAGTTATTGTTTTGGGTAGAGACAGTTTTTTGTAAACATGCTTTATGGATTCACATGTTAATCTGTTTCAGCAAAAACGAGTCTGCTGGCACCTTAAATACGAAAAAAATTAATTAGCTGTCATGTGCTAGCAATGCCCCTCTGCCCTGCACATTAGCCAAACCAGACTGTCTCTACCCAAAGGGATAAATAGGCACAACTCAGACAGCCATCAAGAAAAGTAACATTAAAAACAGTAGCAGAACACTTCAATCTCCCTGGGCACTTGTAAATGAGAAACCCATTTATAGGCCATTACAAAAAGTAAATTTCCACTTTAGGTATCTCACCTTCTTAGTGACATCCACTTTAGTGACACCTACTGAATTAACTTTGATGGAACATTCTCACCTCTGCGTCCCTAATATTTGTTTCCTTTGCTGTCAGTTCATCCATCTGATGAATTTGGTTGCAATGCGCAAAAGCTTATGCCATAATATATTCATTAGTTTTTATGGTGCCGCTGTGCTTGTTTAGCTATAAGGTATTAAACCAATAATTTGTCTATACCTGGAACGATCCACAATGTTTAATTTGTTTCTGTATGTTTGTTATAGGTATAGAATACATAAACGCATTTTAAAATATTTTATACCGCCTTCCCATGCCACAAAATAAAACTCTTCTCTTATTGAGCATCTGAAGTCACCTGTTCTGAACAATTTGGCTTGAAGGCTCATCTGAAAGATATCACTTACCACAGCACACTGTGCCTTAACATTTTCTTGGCACATGGGTACAATATTGAGTATGAAGGAGCAGTTCTATTTCCCAAATTGTCTGTTGTCTTTCTTTGGAGGGCTCTCACGCAAGATTGCTTTAGACTGAATATTTTGAGAAAAATACTATATTCTATAACAATTCGAGGTAACTAATAAATGGTGTCATAGTATTGTAGTTTATTAAATAGGTTGAGAAAAGACATGGATGAACTACAGGGTATATAAAAGGGGTCATTAGAACAAACAACCAAATAATTTCACTTCCACATTATATTGACAAACTTTATTAATGAATCTAATGACTTTGATAAAACAATATTTGATCTATGAAAGGGCTAGGTGTTTGGCAAAATAATTTTTTAGTTTCCTGAGGGGGTCAGGGGGAGAGTTTAGCCAAGTATATTTTGTCAAGAGAATGAATTGAGGTCTATGATAAAACACATTCCAGCCACAAAATTGATTAGAGAGTCTGATGAAATCCAATTTTTCAGGAAGATAGATAATTGAAACAATTGATCAAACGGTCTTTGATAAAGTATTTCCTTTTATATGTTTACAATACAATTGATTTTTCCCTAAAATTAATTCTATCAGTGCTCTGAAGGGGGAAAGAAAAATGTAACTGTTACAAATGAATAATCAACACAATGGGCAGAGGGCAGAATGGAATCCATTCTGGTGAGGAAATTGATTGAAGAGATTGATGATAGGCCATTGTAAATGTTATCGGGAAAAAAATCTCCATTGTAAGAAAGAAATTTTAAAACCTTAAAATTAGGAAAAATACATTCTGTGTCATGATATGATCATTTAGGTGATTTTAGCTGAAAAGGAGCATGAAGTCGGAATTACATCAAACACTCAATCTCAGACAGCAAAAGAGATTAAATGCCCTGATGCAATAAAACAAAGATGCCACATCACCTGGTTTGAGGGAGCGGTGATGGGTTCATGGAGTTGCAGCACCAGCCCAAGCTCCCTGCTGCAGGAGGTAGGGGTCAAATCCTAAGCCTTGCAGGCTGAATCTGGCCCACAGGCTGTTGGTTCTCCATCCTTGCTTTAAATAAAACATATGTTTACAGGCTTTGGACTTTTAAAGTAAAAGATTCTAGAACCAAATCCTGGGCACCAGGTCTGCAGTAATAAGGGAGTGTAAACCTCAGATAGTCATTTAAGTCAAATACACCTTGGAGGCCTTTGCTAATGACAGCGTGGTCCACTGCATAAGGAGCTGGGGTAGAAACACACCTACTTAGGAAGTGGGAAGCTCAGCAAATGTCTCAGACCTCACCCTCACTTCATGGACAGTCTCATGATTTTGTCTTCCCCCATAGAGTCATAGGGATGGAGTAATTTTATGAGTGCTATTGCTACTGGTGAAGAAAGTGGAGGCAGATTCCTAACACTTGTTGGAGTGGGGAAATAACTTAGATTTCAGGAGTGCCCAGTGGGTGCTGAGGCACTGTGTCTTCTTGCTTGCTCATTCATGAGAGGTCACGCAACATTCGGCTCCTCAGTCGGAGTGTCCATGCCCTGACAACTGCTCTGTTTTAGAAATCCCCACTGAGCTCATGCAGCCCATTCCGATTCCTGAGGTTTCAAATCAGAGGAACCAACCGCACAACTCCTTGTGGAATCTGGTAGGTGCACTCCTTGAGAATGAGCTGCACCACATGAGCAGGCTCTGTTTTTTGAGGGCAGGTCACATGGGCCCATGACTGGAACATAAGCCAGTTACATTATTCCCCCCTTATGGTTAGCATTTTCAGTTACACTGAAAATAGCCACATCACAGGAACTATAAAATGTTTGATAAGAGAAAATAGATGAGGGGTCTGGGACATAAAATGATTATAGTGATATACCTATTACACTAAAAAGCACCATTTTGAATAGTAGGCTTGATGCTGGAATCCATCCTTACTCATGCAGCACTTCTTAGAACTTCTTATTCTTGAGAAAGTCTCAAAAGAGAGCTCTGGGCAGAGGTATCAAAGTCATCAGTGTAACCACTTCTCCGATTACGGGCTGCAGGCTCAAACCCTATGGTTTTGGACAGCTACATCATTCAATACAGTATTACTGGACATGTATTACAAGCACATATATAAGAATTGCCTTATAAAGGAAAATCCTAACCCTGCAATATCTGGGGGCCAATTATACTGTCATTTACATCACACACCTCCTGCTGAAGTCAAAGGGAGTTTTCCAGACCCAGCCAATGGCATGTTTTGTGTCCCTAGCCTATTGTACTTTTTGCTGAAAATGTATCAGATTATTTTTTTTTAAAAAAAACTTCCCTCATTTAACAGGTCATACAAGGTTAATAATAAAGGCCTAAGGGAGAGAACTAGCAGCACATTTCAGGTATTTTGCATTATTCCTAATTTAAGATTCTATTATGTTTTCATTTTATTTATATATAGAAAGCTCATGGGGTGGACAACTATCATCGCTTCGGCTTACAGTCCTGATTCACCAGTACATTATTCCATTTTTACGTCAGAATAACTCCACTGAATGTGTAGGGGTTACAGTGGCATATAAGTGGAATAGTAAAGTTAAACATTGGACTAATTGGCTAAGATAGAAAGCAAGATTTCTATCTTACATAGTCAGCTTTCAAACACAAAGGCTACATCCATACTACAGAGATCTTTCGAAAGAAGGTCTTCCACAAGATCTCTTCTAAAAGAACTTTCAAAAGAGTGAATCCACATGCAAAAAGCAGATCAAAAGAGTGATCTGCTCTTTCAAAAGAGAGCGTCCACACAGCCCCTGTTCTTTCAAAAGAATGGGCCAGTGATTGCAAATGAAGCCTGTTTGTTCTAAAGAAGGGCCCTGTGGAGCATCTACCACATTTCCTTTCTAAAAAAGCTTTCGAAAGGGCCCGCTCTTCCAGAAAGGGGAAAGGAAGAGTGATTGCGAAAGGAGCACCACATTCTTTTGATTTACTTTCAAAAGAACACTTTTTGTGTGTCGATGCTCCATGGGCTCTTTTGGAAGAGCCCCCTTCTTTCGAAAAATATTTCAAAAGAACTTGATGGGGTAGACGTTATTAGTACAAGAAGCTGAATTTTGGGCTACATTTTAGTCCTCCATGCAACTCACACTCACAACTCTAAAACAAGCTGATTTTTAATGCATTTGGCATACCTTATTGATCATATGATCAATACAAAATGATGTATGGCCACACATCATCAACTGAAATACAAGGAAAAGTACACTTCCATGCCCTGCATCCCTAAAAATCCTGGGAAGATTTTAGTCACATATGATGTAGTTTTGATAGACTACAACCTCACTAAGAATTGTTATGTAAAAGAGGTATTTGCATATTGTAAAAAAAATCCAGCTTTGTAAACAGAAATAGCTCATTTCAAGATGCTTTGCACCTTCAGAAACACACGACAGCCCACATCTTGTTGTTTTTTCCACTATTGTAAATCCAGAATAATTCCCATAAAGTCAGTGTAGATTTACATCAGAATACCTGAGATCAATATCTGAGTCTATACTTCTAATGAAACAGCCTGTTTGCTCAGTTGGTCATGCATTTGAAGTAATTTCTAGCACCTTAAAATAATGTGAGATCTATCACTTTCTCTTTATTAGCTTTCAAAAAGACCCAGACACTGAAACAATCAGCACAGTCTGGAAATAGTAAAAGTCTGTAACTTACTATTTTCTTGTAGAGCTAAATTACCTACATACATCTAAAAGTTGAAGATACTTTTCTACAAGCATATTTAACTAATTGAGATACTTCCATCAGATATTCTGGTTTAGAATTAGAAGAGAACAATGGTCATAATCTTGTTTAGTCTGCTCTTTTTATGTGATAACAAAATTAGTTGCTGTAGTACCCCTGGAGAAAAACAGAGCTGAGAAAGCAATAAAGCAATTACAGTCTGTTTACTTAACCTACTTACATAAAATATTCCATAAACATTTTACAACTAGAACAAAGATGTGTTGAGGTACAAATATCTTTTTTCCCTGTACAATTTATGGATGATTGTATTGCATAAGAAATAAACACTGTAGCTTTCCACTTGCTCTTTGACAATTTTTTAAACATTTCTGAGGCATTAATACTGCAGTAAAATATCCCTCATTCTTAAGTGTGCAATCTGCTTTCCTTATTTTTACATGAGAAATTCCCACTAAACTAGATTCTTCTCAGTAATTCCCATGTCTAACTAAAAAGTAGGATTTGACATACTGGCTTCAGTGGGAATTTTGCCTCAGGCCCTGTATTTTTACGTAATATTTTCCACCAGAGCAGAACATAGCAGAATAAACACCTTTATGTAATTCTGGACCAGTCCTGTAGTCCTTACTCAAGAAAACCTTCCACAGACCTCCCATTTCATTGCAAAGACTAGAGGACTGGGATTCATAACAGCGTACTTGAAATACATTGGAAAAATATCAGACTTTAACCAGGTCTACACTATGAGGTAAAATCAATTTGAGACACACACATCTAGCTACTAGAATTGCGTAGCTGGAGTTGACATACATAAATTCAACTTTTATCATCATACACAGAGTGGGAGGATGATAGGAAAAACTCAGGTTGTCCAGTGGCATCATGACAGTTCAGTTTAATGCATCCCTACCAGGTGCACTAAATCGAACCCAGATCAACCACCAGCGTGTTGATTGTCTCAGACGTGTACAATGCTTTGTACAATGTTCTGTTAATTCACTTCACTCATCATTTGATCGCCTAACACTTTTTACCAATACATCTCTGATGGGAAGGCTGTAATCCGAATTATTTTGAATTTAGTGGTTTTTGTCATTTCAATCAAATATTTTAAATGATCATTTTCTATGGAATGCATTAAACTATAGAACTTGCTGGAATTCTAAGTCTGGCATAGTTCACAGGTCCAGATCTTCAGCTTGTGTAAATTGCGATCATAAAATTACAGACTCATATGACTGGAATAAGGGTGCTTTCGAAACTGAGGCTTCCTTTCAAAGGAACCCCATCTACATGGCTAGTTTGCAGTTCAAAAGCAGCACTTTCGACACTCTGGATGGTTGCCATTATGCAAATGAGGCACTGAATGTTCATACCAGTGCCTCATTAGTATTTTCAGTCTGCTTCATTTACATGCCTCTTCCAAAAAGGAGGGGCATGTGTAGATGTAGCCTTGGATATAGTTTCTACAGTTCTAGAATTAAGGCTAAGTAGTAAAGTAGAGAATCTTGTATTTATACTGCCTATTTGACCTAATCATATAGGCTACACCTATACAAGGGAGTTTTATTGACCAAATTGGTCTTTTGTGGACAAAACTCACAGAACGTGTATGCACAAAATGCATTTTGTTGACAGCCTATTGACAAAACTCAGCACTCCCACTGACAGCATTCTGCTTTCTGGGATGCGGAAGAACACCTTTTGTTGACAGTTTCTGTCTACAAAAAAGCTATGTAGACCCTTTGGGAAGCTCTTTTGTCGACAGAAGAATCCTCCATGGGGCTGGCTAGCTGGACCTGGGAGGCACCCTCTATACCTCCATCACAGCTCTATGGTCTCTGCTTCCAGCCACTTTTAAAGGTGTGGGGAACCCTGGAAATGCCATGGGAGGAAGCTGAGCACATGTGAGCAGTAGACCCACCACACTGCCGGCTATATGTCCTTGCAGCCATTCCCTGGGACACAAACAATGGCAGAGGCCACCCGATACTGTCCGGCCCCTCACTGGATGTGTCCAAGGGGTCCCAGGATACACCCTGGGGATCAAAGAAGTGGGCCCCCTCCTGGTCTGGGCTGGAGCTTCAGGACCTCATCACCCTCTGGGGTAAGGAGGCCATACTCCTTTACCCCTCAGCCAAGTGCTGAGACATGCCAGGGGATGCCCACCTTGCTGTAGTCCTGGTGGAGTGTGGCCACCTCACCCACATCCTGAAGCAAGTGTGGGCCAAAGTGAAGGAGCCCTGCCAGGGCACATGCAGGCCTGAGATACACAGTGGAGGTTGGGGGGCAGAGAAGGTCACTCGCACCTCTTATACAGAGCTACACCAGCTTCTAGGGGGTGAGGATGGCATCCCCAGCTGAGAGGCCATTGACACAGCAGAGAAGATCCCCCAACCAGCCAGAGGAGCCAAGAACCCAAACTGAGCTGCAGCTGAAGCCACATTTGGACTCTGAGTCTAGCCAGGGGACCTTAACCATCGCTCTAAACTTGGGTCCCTTGAGTAAGGCAACACCCAGGGTGTCTGCAGATCTCTTTGGGGGACCATCTGGTGAGTACTGCATGGGTTGCACAATCCAGGACATGGCAGGGGGTGCAGACGGGGCATGCCGTGAGCTCATGCACCCATATACACAGCAGTGCATCCCGTCTTGACTCACCAGGCAGCCCCTGGGCACAGGTGCTGGCTTACTGCCAGTCCCATGGGGGGCACACATGCCACACAGATGATGACCTGATCCCAGAGACAGCCATGATTTGTAAGTTTAATCAGAGATGGCAACAAGCAACTAAAATGCCAATCTATGCATTATACATAATATTTCTGCAGTTGATAATTGGCAGTAAAAGTTTAGAATCTAATCACTGATGGGTCAAACACAGAGTCAGCCGTGTGTGTGTGTGTGTGTACTCTGTTTTGCAGTCTGATATGTATGTAATGTCAGCTCTTTGTTTTCAACTGAATCATGCAGGCCACTTTGAAAATGTGAAATTATAGATAACAGGTTCAAACATGGTCCAATCTAGCCACATCCCCAGTATCTGTGTGTAATTTTACGAAGTCCATTCCCTTACCCTAGTTTTCTTCCTGTTCTGTCCTTATGTGATGAAGTAGTCTCCAGGGCCTCATGCAGAATTTCAAACATTAAATTCGCTCAAAACCATAAAAAGCAAATGGTAATCCTGTGACTAAGTTTCTGTCCAACACTAAAAATTGCTGACTTGAAGGTGGACTGAAGCCTTCCTGAAATGATTGCCTGCACTCATACTTTCAGGATCAATGCATAGCAAAGAGGATAAAGTTTGTCATCTGTACAGGTATGTGTGAACAGTGTTTTAAAGACTTACATCTATTTAAAACACTACTAGAAATATGACTACTTTACAGGAGGTGTCCATCTCACAGAAGGGAGCAATTCATATTTATGACCATCAGCAATCACTGCATATGATCATTATAACGCACTTCAGCAATATTTATTACTCTTTTGTTTACTGCTTTTCTGATGTCTTATGTGCTCACAGCAAAAGTTACATTTTCAAATGTCAAAGTCCCCTAGAGTATATCAAGTCATTTTATAGAGTAGAACATAAGAACGGCCATACTGGGTCAGACCAAAGGTCCATCTAGCCCAGTATCCTGTCTGCCGACAGTAGCCCATGCCTGCTGCCCCAGAGGAGGTGAACTGAAGACAATGATCAAGCAATTTGTCTGCTGCCATCCATCTCCCACTTTCGACAAAAGGCTAGTCACCATACCTTACCCCTTGCTAATAGCCATCTATGGACCTAACCTCCAATATTTATTGAGCTCTTTTTTAAACTCTGTTAGAGTCCTGGCCTTCACAGCGTCCTCTGGTAAGGAGTTCCACAGGTTGACTGTGCACTGTGTGAAGAAAAACTTTCTTTTATTAGTTTTGAACCTGATACCCAGTAATTTCATTTGGTGTCCTCTAGTTCTTATATTATGGGGACAAGTAAATAACTTTTCTGTATTCGCTTTCTCCACACTGTTCATGATTTTATATACCTCTCTCATATTGCCCCTCAGTCTCCTCTTTTCTAGACTGAAAAGTCCCAGTCTCTCTAGCCTCTCCTCAAATGGGACCCATTCCAAACCCTTAATCATTTTAGTTGCCCTTTTCTGAACCTTTTCTAACACTAATATATCTTTTTTGAGGTGAGGAGACCATATCTGCACACAGTACTGAAGATGTGGGCATACCATAGTTTTATAGAGGGGAAGTAAGATATTCTTTGTCTTGTTTTCTATCCCTTTTTAATTATTCCTAACATCCTATTTGCTTTACTGACTGCCGCTGCACACTGTGTGGATGTTTTCAGAGAACTATCCACTGTAATTCCAAGATCCCCTCCCCGATCTGTTGTAGCTAAATTTACCCCCATCATATTATATGTATAATTAGGGTTATTTTTCCCGATGTGCATTACCTTACACTTACCCACATTAAATTTCATTTGCCATTTTGCTGCCCAATCACTCAGTTTGCTGAGATCTTTTTGAAGTTCTTCACAGTCTGCTTTGGTTTTGACTATCCTGAACAGTTTGGTGTCATCTGCAAACTTTGCCACCTCACTGCTTACCCCTTTCTCTAGCTCATTGACGAATAAGTTGAACAAGATTGGTCCCAGGACTGACCCTTGGGGAACACCACTAGTTACCCGCTTCCATTGTGAAAATTTACCATTTATTCCTACCCTTTGTTTCCTGTCTTTTAGCCAGTTTCCAATCCATGAAAGGATCTTTCCTCCTATCCCATGACCACCTAATTCACATGAGAGCCTTTGGTGAGGGACCATGTCAAAGGCTTTCTGAAAATCTAAGCATACTATGTCTACTGGATCCTCCCTCTCCGCATGCTTGTTAACCCCTTCAAAGAACTCTAATAGATTAGTAAGACACGACTTCCCTTTACAGAAACCACATTCACTTTTGCTCAACAAATCATGTTTCTCTACTTGTCTGACAATTTTATTCTTTACTATTGTTTCTACTAATTTGCCCGGTACTGACATTAGACTTACCGGTCTATGGCTACGTCTACACGTGCAGCCATCATCGAAATAGCTTATTTCGATGTTGCGACATCGAAATAGTCTATTTCGATGAATAACGTCTACACGTCCTCCAGGGCCGGCAACGTCGATGTTCAACTTCGACGTTGCTCAGCCCAACATCGAAATAGGCGCAGCGAGGGAACGTCTACACGTCAAAGTAGCACACATCGAAATAGGGATGCCAGGCACAGCTGCAGACAGGGTCACAGGGCGGACTCAACAGCAAGCCGCTCCCTTAAAGGGCCCCTCCCAGACACAGTTGCACTAAACAACACAAGATACACAGAGCTGACAACTGGTTGCAGACCCTGTGCCTGCAGAATAGATCCTCAGCTGCCTCAGAAGCAGCCAGAAGCCCTGGGCTAAGGGCTGCTGCCCACGGTGACCATAGAGCCCCGCAGGGGCTGGAGAGAGAGCATCTCTCAACCCCCCAGCTGATGGCCGCCATGGAGGACCCGGCAATTTCGACGTTGCGGGACGCGGATCGTCTACACGGTCCCTACTTCGACGTTGAACGTCGAAGTAGGGCGCTATTCCTATCTCCTCATGAGGTTAGCGACTTCGACGTCTCGCCACCTAACGTCGAAGTTAACTTCGAAATAGGACCCGACGCGTGAAGACGCGACGGGCGCTATTTCGAAGTTGGTGCCGCTACTTCGAAGTAGCGTGCACGTGTAGACGCAGCTTATAATTGCCAGGGTCTCCTTTAGACACCTTTTTAAATATTGGTGTTATGGAGTAATGCCAGGAAAAGAAATGTTGGGGGTATGACTGGCTCTAAAGCTACTTTTCCATAATTTCATTTATTTGCATTAGGCAGAGAGAAAGACATGAGAACTACATGTAAGAATTCTTGGATCTTACCACAGGGGATGCACGGTTGGCTAGAATGCTTTACAAGACGATTGTTTCTTTTTACAATTTCAATAACACACATAACATAAGATTTTCTCCATGCTGTTTTGTATTATTTATACACACAAAACTTTCTTTCAGTGATGTGCCTTAAATTGAAACTCTCACTCATGCAGTTAAATGTTCAGAGATTATATGACTGACTTTTCCAAAGGTGACATCCCTAAAATGGCCAAACAGTTGCACACTTCAGTACCTTCTACAAACCACTCCAGTCTCTTGATAGCTCAGGGAATAATGCTGCATTACTATTATTCCTTCATTTATGTTATCTTAACTTGTCTTACTAAGTGATGCCAGGTGAATGCTAAACCAAAACAAAATTCCGTTTCTTCTCCTCTATAGAGACCTGTATCAACTGGTCTTGAGTTCAGTGGGACTTTTGGTTAAGCCCAAATTCAAGTTAACCTGATACATATTTTTTTCCATGAGACACCAAGTACACTGGGGAACCTTTCAATCCTTACAACTTGTATTAATTAAAATATAGGGTTTTTTAACCGCAGCTGGGCCAAGATGGGGTTATAGCTGTGTTTGTGGGAGTCAGATGACTAGTTTAGCTTCCTAAAAAGGAGTCCCAGCTTTTAGAACATGAGCATTACTTAAGACAAGTGTTCCCCTACCATTCTGAGGCAGATTTTCAGATAGTATTACTCGTCATGATTCCATTGAAGACAAAGCCCTAGCTCATTAACATTTTAGCGTGGCTAGGATGCTGTGTTGATAAGGGGCTTAGACACCAAGATAGCTAGAAGTTCTGCTCATAATTACGTCTGTAACATCAGTGACTTCAATGTATTTTCTAGGAAACTAAGTGATGGAAGAATTTGTCCCTTTCTGTATAGTTTAAAATAGTTTTCTTTAGTACAGAGACTTCCATAAACTAATATAATTAGCTTCTAGCATGTTTTAAAGAGATTTGGCAATAAGATCAGCTTTCTAATGTCACTAACTTTCTTAGCATGCAGCCTTATAAAGATGCTAAAGGCATTCTGTGTGCCTACTCTGTCATTGGTGAGATTCTAATAGGATTGTCTTAAAAAAAAAAAAAGAGTTGACATAAAATAACCTGATCTGGAAGCCTACTTTGTGCTTCACTGAGTTTGTCAATTTCTCACAAGTATTGCAAGGACAGAGGAAAGGTTAGAATAAATGAAGAACTACAAATATGAATTTCTGTATTTTACAGATTATATATGAAAGAATAAATAAATTGCTTTACAAACGTATTTCCAAAAAGTGATTCAAAAATCTGTATTAACTCAGATTCCTGGCATCCTTTTTTGCATAAATCTGGAGGTTTTATAGTTATTTAACATTGTTTGTCAGAAGCTGGGAATGGGTGACAAGGGATGGATCACTTCTGAAGCACCTAGCCTTGACCATTGTTGGAAGCCAGTAAATTGGACTAGATGTAACTTTGGTCTGACTGAGGGTACATCTACACTCACTAGGAAGTGAACCTCGTCAGGGTTGATCTTCCAGGGTTTGATTTTGTGCGCTTAGTGGAGAGGTGCAAAATTGAGCTATCATGGTTCGGCAGTCGACCCCTGTGCTCCTCATTATTGCAAGGAGTAAGGGAGATCAATGTAAGAGTTTCTCCTGTCAACTCATCTCAGTGAGGAAATCCAGATAAGTCGATTGTGGGTACGATGAATCCACCCATGCAATTGCCGAAGATAGAATTATATATCTAGGATCAACTTTCACGTCTAATGTAGACTTGCCCTGAGTAAACTATTCTTAAGTTATTATCTGTTTTCCCCTGACTTTTGATTCTCTCTCTCCCTGGGTTACAAAGACATCACAATAACTTCTCTCTCTTTACTTTATGAATCTACTTCTCACCATACAAAGAAAATCTTGAAGTCCTTCCTATATGTAGTTATCTTTCTGTATGTTTGTTTTCTTTTCAGACAGATCAATTACATGTCAATCCTTCAACCTGTTGCCTCTAATCTTGTACTAGATTTATCCCGTGTAAGCTTCAGGTTAACACTTTTGTAATTTGCTCTTTTTTTTTCATTTGTATTTTTCCCTGATGCAAACACAAGGCCAGTTACCAGCCATCACTGAAGTCTAAGAATTATACCTGGGAAGTAGGGTGACCATATTTCCCTAGGCCAACTACAGGACACCTGGGTGGTGGGGGAAGAGGTGAAGCCTTCCTGGTGCCTGAAATACAACTGTGCCACCCAAAATGGGGGAAGATGGTCAGTCTACTCAGGCAGTGGCTGCCACTCTGCTAGAGGGGTACTCTAGGCTTCAGGAGGCAGCTGTGGCTCCCAGATGCTCCATGCCTCAGGGCACTGTGAATGGGACTGCAGCCCCGACAGTGAAGCTCTCACTTTCCCCAAGTCGGTGCTCCTCCTGTTGTGGGGAGCCACGAACAGGGCAGTAGCTGCGGCAATGTAGCCAGACAGAATCCCCCTTGCTCTGCTCCATCTTGCTTGCCCCTCGTAGGTGCCTCAGACCAGCACAAAGTAAAGAGAAACAGCACAGTCTTAGAATGTTTGAAAGCACAGATGCGGTTATCTCAAGCACAGTTTTGATGCTTCAAAACACAGATGTGCTGTGTCAGCATGACCCTGGACTGAAGAATAAAGATAAGGGGGCTAACAGGCCAGCTGTTGACCACAGGGCCTCTAACTGCCCTTGGCTGGTACTGATAATTGATACGCCCACATTTTCGTCCCAGAAGGAGAATCTCCCACCCATATGAAAAGAATGTCCTGTCTTAATGATTTAGTTATCTCTATCTTACAAGTGTAAATTAAATTGCAACTGCCTTGTAAGAACTGGCATCACAAAGATGAACCAGTACAATTGGTACCTTTAGATAAGGAAGACTGTGTGTGACCCAAGGGGTATAAAGAAGGGTCCGGCAGACCACTCTAACTGAGCTCCAATTTCCTGTACCTGCCAGTCATGTGAGGTTATTGCCTCCTGAGGACCCAGGGGATGCCCTTCCTTGTATCTATTCTTCCCAAGGGATTCAGTGAATGACATTGGCTACACCAGGAATCGAAGGATGCAGGGGTGAGAAATATACCTGCAATATACTTTTGTGCAAATTTAATAGTAAGAGCTCTTTAGTCTGAGGCATCTGGTCCTCAGATGGGTAACTTTCTCTAACTGACATGTCATTTGTATCATCCTACTATAGTAGCTAAGCAAATAGAGCAATAACTGTGTAACCATTATCAAAATAAAAAGCAGTCAAGTAGCACTTTAAAGACTAGCAAAATGGTTTATTAGGTGAGCTTTCGTGGGACAGACTCACTTCTTCAGACCACAGCCAGACCAGAACAGACTCAATATTTAAGGCACAGAGAACCAAAAACAGTAAGCAAGGAGGACAAATCAGAAAAAGATAATCAAGGTGAGCAAATCAGAGAGTGGAGGGGGTGGGGGGGGGAAGGTCAAGAATTAGATTGAGCCAAGTATGCATAGAGTTGCATACTTGGCTCAATCTAATTCTTGACCTTCCTCCCCCACCCCTCCACTCTCTGATTTGCTCACCTTGATTATCTTTTTCTGATTTGTCCTCCTTGCTTACTGTTTTTGGTTCTCTGTGCCTTAAATATTGAGTCTGTTCTGGTCTGGCTGTGGTCTGAAGAAGTGGGTCTGTCCCACAAAAGCTCACCTAATAAACCATTTTGCTAGTCTTTAAAGTGCTACTTGACTGCTTTTTGTTTTGATAGTGTATAGACTAGCACAGCTTCCTCTTTGTTACTGTGTAGCCATTAAGATTTTATCTAACTTTTCCTGAAACTGTGACCATTAAGACTTTATATAATTCTGTAAGTATTAAGATATTCATTTCTGCTTTGTAATAAATAGTAACCATGTTTAAGCTTCAGCCTGACTCCTTCTAGTTGCTGTAACTCAGCCAAACACAAACAAAAACCTTAGTCGGTTTGGCTACATTCAGCCTGGTCAGTGGTAAGGTACAGTAAAAGCTGGGCGCTGAGTCGTGCTGCCTCCACGGAGAGACTCTTGGGGCACCTGTCAGCCTCCCTGGCTGCCCACTGCAAAGGGACAGTGTCTCCTACCAGTCAAAGTCTCGGGTGGAATAAGCTGTCTGCACAAATCTCGGGGGCACCCGTCAGCCACACAGGCTGCCCACTGCGAAGGAACAGTCTGTCCTAGCAGTTAAAGACTCAAGTGAATCTCGGGAGCATCCATCAGCCATTTTGGCTGCCCACTGCGAAGGGATGGGCTGTCCGAGCAGCAAAAGACTCGGATGTGAAATAGGCTCACAGACCACTCATTACCCGGCCATCGGCTGGCAGGCGGTCCAGCTTCTGGCTCCCCTAAGCCATGGGGAGCTAGGAAAGAAGTGGCAGCTACATTGGTCTGGCTCCCAGCTCCCTCGAGCAGCAAGGAGCGAAATAGCAGCTGCACTGGTCTGGCTTCCAGCTCCCACAAGCCACAGGGAGCCAGGAACCAGGCAGCAGTCATGCCCCTGATTAGAGGAAAAGGGCAGCTCCTCAAGGGGCCCTAATCCAGGACAATTAGCCCTTTAGTTAAAATAAATCAGAACACCTTCCTGGTGCCCAAAATTTGAAGCTGTCCCAGCCATAACGGAATGGGTGGTCACCCTACTGGAAAGAGACTGTGACATAATGAGTTTTGTATATGTATGTAAACATACAAAGAAAATCACTTCTAAAAACCCTTAAGATAGCTGTCATTTTCACTGAAGTGACTCACTGTTAGAGATATAATTAAATTTTGTATTTAGCACACTGCTGCCTTAAAGATCATTGCAGGGCTCAGATACACCATCAAGAATTCACAGCTTCTCTTTGGCCGCGTCTACACATGCACACTACTTTGAAGTAGCAGCACCAACTTTGAAATAGCGCCCGTCACGGCTACACGTGTTGGGCGCTATTTCGAAGTTGAAATCGCCCTTAGGTGGCGAGACGTTGAAGTCACTAACCCCATGAGGGGATGGAAATAGTGCCCTATTTCGAAGTTGAACGTCGAAGTAGGGCACGTGTAGCCGATCCGCGTCCCGCAACATCGAAATAGTGGGGTCCGCCATGGCAGCCATCAACTGAGGGGTTGAGAGACACTCTCTCTCCAGCCCCTGCGGGGCTCTATGGTCACCGTGGGCAGCAGCCCTTAGCCCAGGGCTTCTGGCTGCTGCTGCAGCAGCTGGGGATCCATGCTGCATGCACAGGGTCTGCAACCAGTTGTCGGCTCTGTGGATCTTGTGAGCTGTGTCTACACGTGCACGCTACTTCGAAGTAGCGGCACTAACTTCGAAATAGCACCCGTCACGGCTACACGCGCCGGGCGCTATTTCGAAGTTAACTTCGACGTTAGGCGGCGAGACGTCGAAGTCACTAACCCCATGAGGGGATAGGAATAGCACCCTACTTCGACGTTGAACGTCGAAGTAGGGACCGTGTAGTCGTTGCGCGTCCCGCAACTTTGAAATAGTGGGGTCCGCCATGGCGGCCATCAGCTGGGGGGTTGAGAGACGCTCTCTCTCGAGCCCCTGTGGGGCTCTATGGTCACCGTGTGCAGCAGCCCTTAGCCCAGGGCTTCTGGCTGCTGCTGCGGCAGCTGGGGATCCATGCTGCAGGCACAGGGTCTGCAACCAGTTGTCAGCTCTGTGTACCTTGTGTTGTTTAGTGCAAGTGTGTCTGGGAGGGGCCCTTTAAGGGAGCGGCTTGCTGTTGAGTCCGCCCTGTGACCCTGTCTGCAGCTGTGCCTGGCACCCTTATTTCGATGTGTGCTACTTTGGCATGTAGACGTTCCCTCGCAGAGCCTATTTCGATGTGGTGCCGCGCAACGTCGTAGTTGAACATCGACGTTGTCAGCCCTGGAGGACATGTAGACGTTATTCATCGAAATAGCCTATTTCGATGTAGGCTTCACGTGTAGACGTAGCCGTGTTGTTTAGTGCAAGTGTGTCTGGGAGGGGCCCTTTAAGGGAGCGGCTTGCTGTTGAGTCCGCCCTCTGACCCTGTCTGCAGCTGTTCCTGGCACCCTTATTTCGATGTGTGCTACTTTGGTGTGTAGACATTCCCTTGCAGCACCTATTTCAATGTGGTGCTGCCCAACGTTGAAGTTGAACGTCGACGTTGCCAGCCCTGGAGGACGTGTAGACGTTATTCGTCGAAATAGCCTATTTCGATGTCACTACATTGAAATAAGCTATTTTAATGTAGCGTGCACGTGTAGACGTAGCCTTTGTGTTTCATAAAAGGCCTCCTAGCAAATTACATTCCATCCTCACCCCTAGGTTTTATATTATACCAGGGGTACCAAATTTAGACGTCAGTTGGGTGAGCAGTGACAAAAAGCACTGTGTGGTTTTTTTTTTTTGTTTTTTTTTGTTTTTTCTCTTACACACACAAGGCAGGAGGTGTGAATTTACAGATTGTTTTTTCAGATTGCAAATAATCATGACCAATTTTTTTTTAAATTTCACATTCGTATTTCTACAGAGCTGCTCTTCTGATTATTTTAAATACAATATTCACAGTTTTGCTCCAATTCAGACTAAATTTTTGTGTTTTTTTTTAAACATAGTCTTGGCTGAAGTGGAACATTTTGGGTGGATTCTTCAGTACTGAATTATTTCTTTTCTGTAGTGTTCTGATAACGAAGGATTTCCTTTCAGACTTGAGGGGCTTGTCTACACTACCACCTTCCTTCGAAGGAAGGATGGTAATTAGGGTGTTGGGAGTTTACTAATGAAGTGCTGTCGTGCATGGGCAGCACTTGTTTAAGCAAATTCCCCCTCCCCCTCCCCCTCCCCTCCCCACAGCAACTTCTAAGTTTTAAACTTCGAACTACCATCCCGCGTCTAGCCGTGGCTCACCCACCGGTACTTCAGAGTGCTGGGGCAACTTCAAAGTCCCTTTACTCCTCAGAATTATAGCTACATCTACATTAGCCCAAAACTTTGAAATGGCCTTGCAAATGTCCATTTCGAAGATTACTAATGAAGTGCTGAAATACATATTCAGAGCCTCATTAGCATGCAGGCAGCCATGGCACTTCGAAATTGTCATGGCTGTCTGCTGCGCGGCTTGTCCAGACAGGGGTCCTTTTGAAAAGGACCCCACCAATTTTGAAATCCCCTTATTCCTATCAGTAGATAGGAATAAGGGGATTTCGAAGTTACTGGGGTCCTTTCGAAAAGGGCCCCCATCTGGACAAGCTGTGCGGAAGCAAGCTGCTGCAATTTCGAAGTGCCGTGGCTGCCTGCATGCTAATGGGGCTCTGAATATGTATTTCAGCACTTCATTAGTAATGTTCGAAATGGACATTTGCATGGCCATTTCAAAGTTTTGGGCTAGTGTAGACATAGCCATAATTTTGAGGAGTAAAGGGACTCTGAAGCTGCCCTGGCACTTTGAAGTACCAGCCGGTAAGCTGTGTACTAGACGTGTGCTGGTACTTTGAAGTTTTAAACTTAGAAGTTGCCGTGGGGAGGGGTGGGAATTTGCTTAATTAAGTGTTGCCTATGCATGGCAGCACTTCATCAGTAAACTCCCAACACCCTAATTACCATCCTTCCTTCCAAGGAAGGTGGTAGTGTAGCCAAGCCCAAGGTATAACAGTTGCAGCAAGTTTCATCTTTCATAAACTTTAAAACACCTGATAACTGATTTTTTTTCATTCATTTGGAAATGCTGCTGCAGATTTTTCTGGGAATTATTGTTCAGTTGCCTTATGTTCCCATTCTTCTCAAAGGATAGTTGCCCTGACTGAAGTACACCACCCGTGATGTGCCACTGCTATACTACACTCACAAGGCACCACAGTGCCTTGATTTCTAAATCAAAATATTTTGGCCTTACTTATGCACCTCAACCCCAATAAAATAAAGAAATTGTGTATTGAAGTTAGTTTTCCTTTTTTGCTCCTCAAAATTTCATTTTTCATTGCAAATTGTTTTCCTTTCCAAATTTTAGGCCAGCTCTAGGAAGCAGGTGGAAAAGTGAAAGACAGTTACAAACTTAATCAGGCACTCAAACAGGTAGATTTCCTGGGATATCGAGAGGCTAGTGTAATCAAAATATGCTTTCTTATAGCACTATGATGCTGTATGATTAAATATGACCATTTATGTCACAGATATTGCCAGAGTGATACAATTACAACAAATCTTGTGCAAATTATATAATGTAAGGGGTTAACGGGAAAGGTTTGATTTGCTAAGTATGATGATCCTGTTCATATGCACGTATCATCCTTTGTATCTGATGCTATGCATATTTGCTATGTGATGGCATCATACATCTGTGTTAATTCCTGGGTAATACCCACCAGGTAATGTCTACATACTGATGAACCATAAAGAATGATTATAATGAGTCAGAACAAAGTTTACCCAAGTCAGTATCCTGTCTTCCAACTATGACCAATGCCAGGTGCCCCAGATGGAAGGAACGGAGCATGTAATCTTGCAAGTGACCCAGTTGCCCATTTCTAGCGTATGACAAGCAGAAGCTAGGGACACCATTTGGGCCCATTCTAGTTAATAGCCATTGACAGACCTATCCTCCATGAATTTATCTGGCTTTTATAATCATGTTATAGTCTTGGACTTCACAGAATCCTGTGGTAAGGACTTCCACAGGTTGACTGTGTGCTGTGTGAAAATGTACTTCCTTTTGTTTGTCATATACCTACTATCAACTAATTTCATCTGGTGACTCCTAGATCTTCTACTGTTGAAAGAAATAACTAACTCTTTATTCACTTTGTCCACAGACATCATGATTTTCCAGACCTCTGTCATATCACCTTAGTCATTTCTTCTCCAAGATGAAAAATTCCATTCTTACTAATGTCTCCTCATTTGACAGCCACACTATGCCCTTAATCACTTTTTTTTTGGCCTTTTCCTGGACTTTTTCCAGCGCCAAGATGTATTTTTTTGAGATGAGGCTACCACATCTGTATGCAGTATTCAAGATGTGATTGTACCATAGATTTATATCATTAACACAATATTCTCTGTCTTATGCTTTATCTTTTCTCTTATGATTCCTAACATGCCAAGTCTAAGGAGTTAGCTATATCACAATGAGATACAAAGAAGCCCTTCCAAACAAATAAGTCTTCCTGGAGATGCCTCAGACTCCAAGTGGCCTGTTGCCACCTTCTGAGAGGCATCTATCAATATAAGGACACATGACTCTGGACTCCTTTTAAACTAGTAACTTATCACAGAGACAGTAAACTTACAAGCACATTTTCCTGCCCTTGTTCTCTGAACTGTTGATTTACAACTAAAAGGAGAATTTTGAATTATGAACTGAGTACTTTGGAATTTTTGAAAGGAACTTCACAAACCAACCATCTGCTCCATTATTGCTACAAACCCAATATAAGGACTTTGCAATTATTTTTATGTATATGATTTGTTATCCATTGATAACTTTCATTATTAAACCTTTAGATTTTAGTTACTAAAGGATTGTCACTAGACTGATTGTTGGGAAAGAGCAAATGTATATATTGACCCGATTCAGTGGCTGATGCCTTTAAATTAAAATGACCCTGGATTTGATAAACTTTGTTTTCAGTAACCACACATTCTGGAGTCCAGTGTCTGGGTAGTGAGACAAGGGCTGGAAAGCTGGTCATAAATTTACTTTTGTAACTGGGTCAGTGTAACCTAATGATAGAATAGCCATAAGTTTAGATGGAGTCTGCCTATTTCTAATCAGTTTGTCAGCTGTGAGCCACTGAGGCATGGTGACAAGAATGTGGTTAGTTCTTGTCACCATAGCTACTGAGAATCTCATAATATTAACATAGCATTTCTCTTTTTTAATTGGGTTCTTATTTATTTAGAATGACATTTTCAAAGATGCTTAGAGTATTTGGATAACTGGTTTCCATTAATTTAAATGGGAATTGGCTATCAAAAGCCCTGATGCAGATTTAAAAGCTTTAGTTCCTTTTATTTTTGCTCTAGATACAAGTAAAAATATTGCATTATTAAAGAAATTATTCAAAAAATATAATGCACGTGATCAGCAGCTCCCTAATTCTACCAAATGACCCCCGAAGTGCCACAGACAGGAAGAGTGGGATAAATGAGTATTCACACACTGCAGGGTGGTTTTATTGAGGGTTGGTATTTTGGTGTATGTTCCTGACGGAGAAAACATGCAAAATGGCACTAAATGTGTATACATTTGTTAGTAGTTCATCAGCTATAGTGAGATATGTATCCGTGCTACACAAGATCAAACCCAGTGACGGGAAGTTCACTTTCAAGGCCAAGTTCAAAAACACATAAGCTGATTCATTATAAAGACTGAAGTAGTATATCAGTATGGGAAAGAAAGAAATGCAACTTGCAGGGCTGTGTAGCTCATGATTTTGCAGAGAAGAGAAACAGAATTGCAAGAGTAGGGCAAACAGCCCTTGTACTAAAAGCAAAATTAAGAGGTTTGCAACCCAGTTGTGTTGTGTAAGATATTGAAAGGTTACATCTCTTTATGTGGTTATCAGTATAGGAAAAATATGGAAACAAAATCATAAGGACAAAGAATTCCCTGTACGTAAAGCTAGGGATATTAAGCTCATGTTATGCTATCAATCTCTTACAAAAATCCTACAAGATGGAAAGAAGCAGATAAGTACTCCTTTGAGAAACAAAGGAGAGCTGTGAAAATGAGATGATCTGTGTGTAACCAATGCAGTCTTGATTCCACTTTAGGGGAAGTCAGAAGTTTTGCATGCCAGGGAATGGCATTGTCCAAATATTATGTCACCCGCAAAGAGGTAAATGGTAGTTATGATATGATCAACATTCCCTCCATTTTTACATCACAGAGTTGAGAAAGGCAGTAACTACAAGAATGCCTGGAAAATATTAGAATTTAAAAGGTATATGCCGTTACTCATTCCTTCTACCAAATCATGCGTGCTCTGATGAGATCAAGAAAGATAAAGGACCCACTTGCTTATTTTTGCTGGAATTTAATAGGCAATACAATTCCCAACTTTTTATTCAGGTATCAATATCCCAAGGACCTACATTAGAATGTGATTCCTTTTGATTGCTCTGCAGCCTGTTATTTGTAGTTATACATAACCACATTATACATTAATATAAAACCTCCCAAATCCAAAGATTCCAAAGTGTTTCTGAAATATTACATGAGATTATCTTCACCCGTGATCAGACATGGTTCCAAATTAATGATGAATCTTCATTTATTTTAATGTGTGCACTGAAAGAAGTGTGTATTGAAACCTTAACTTTCAATCCGCACAGATTCTACCTCAGCCTCCTATTTTCACTTGATTTCCTTTTGCCTTCTGTTAACCTCTTCATTCACTCCCAGAACTCATTTGCCTCCCTTATACCACACATTCATTATCACCTCAGCTCCACTATTGCCTTTCATTTTGCTGTCCCAACCTTGGTTACTATCTTTATCACTTTTTTCATCCTTATTACAGCATGAGTGAAGAAAAGAAGAGGTGAGAGAGATGAGAACAAGGAGAAGTAGGTCTTCTCTGTTACCTGCCCTGCCCACCCCCCAGCCCAACTAACAGGCACAGACATGCAGTTAGAAAAGCAAAAACCATAAAGGGCTGCTCCTTGGTTTGCAACACAGAGAGTAAACAGAGAAAGGGTAAACAGTCTATACTTGCAAAACCCTTTTTTCAAGAAAGAAAGAAAGAAATGAGGAGCATTCACACTGCCACAGATGAAAAACCAAGATAAGACACTTTTTCCTTGTAATAATACCTCCAGCTCTCTGAATGATTTTCATCTACCCCTCCCTTTCAAGGTCAAAATGAGTGTGTGTGAACAAAGCACAGCTATTATTGGCTTTATTGGCTTCCAAGGAGGGTTCCCATCATAAAATCCAGATCGGTAGTCGCTCTACCCTGCACTGCAATTTCTGCTGCTTTTTCCCAGGTGAGCCAAAACTGCCCTGTCCCTCTGCAAGCTACCAAGGAGGAGTGCAGAGGCAGAGCATCTGGGCAATGTGTGTTAGGAGCCAGATGCTCATGCTGTCAAGGGCAGCCCAAAGGGTCTCCATTAGTATTAGGGAGACCCTGAGAAACCACTTTGAACCTTTTTGGCAATGATGAATGCTGACATTGGTATGTATGGGGAGTTGGGTCCCAATCTCATCCCTGACACCACACCACCCCAAGTACCTGAACTCCCTAAAGCACATTGTCATGGAGTAAGAATAAAGGCATAGAACACTGCATCATTTTGTCTTTACTCCACCCATGCACATAAACATGTAGCAACACCGGGAGGAGGCTTGGTGGTATTGGTGGAGAGGGATGGGGGAAAGGATCATACCTGTGTAAAAGATCAGCTATTATGGTCATAGCTGTGTTGGGTGGTGGAATAGGTCAGGAAGGGGAGTGGCAGATGGGAGGAAAGATGCCAGGGCACAATGTGCATAGATGCTCATGGCAGGGTCATGACAGAGTAATTAAGCTAGTTTTGCACATGGGGGAGCTTTTACCAGAGCAGCTCATTGGTCTGGGCTACAGACTGTGTTAAAGCCATTTGCTTCTCTATCTCCGAGACTATCCTCTTAGGAGCTTGGTCCCTGCCCCATATTTCTGTTTCCCTTCTGATTTCCAGCTTACCTTCTGATTTCTCTCATCCCTATCACACTCCCACAGCATTTCCATTCTTTGGTCACATTTCTCCATGATTTCTGTATGGATGTCTTTCCTCGACCTCTCATTTTCTATGAAGGTTTGTGAGGCAGCTTGTGGAAGGGCCTGATGTGGGTTGACAAAGCATCCTAAATTGAAACTTTTATGAGCCCCGCATTTCTCTCTAGAGGAAATGGGCATTTGAGCAATGCAGTTGAAAGTAGAAACCATCGTGAGACCTGACAGTCCCAAAGATGGTGAGTATTTATCCCTGCTTTTGGAAAAAATGTAGGAAATGGGGAAGGGTGGATGGGGTAAGGATTAGGAGTAATAGGGGATGAGAAGGGTTTGATTGGGAGGTATTTCTACGTAATTCAGCAGATGCATGTGGAAACCGCTCTAAAATTCCACCACCACCATCCTCCCAGCCACATTCACAGCCTGTCTTTACTACGGGGGATATTTCCATGCTGAAATTGGGCAAGAGAAAATGACAGCTTCTTCCTGAGGGAAATTGTTACAGAATTGTCATGTGTGCTGCCAGGCCCTGAGCCACTCAGGCACCACCACTGCTGCTGCAAGAGTGCATTGGCAGGGTGTCTTAACATGGGGACAGGCTGACACTTACAGTTCCATGGAACCTTAGGTAGAAAATTGGAAATTACCTCAGAAGATCCTTGGGGAATATCTCAGAGCAAGACCAGCTGGCAATCCGCAAGACCACCTGAATCCACCCTCTGTTTTTAGGTAGCTACCAGAAGCCGCTATCAAAATACCTCCCACCAGCTCCCTCCCCAGCAATGCCTACACAAAAGGGACATACCTTCAGTGTGTTCCTCAGCCACACTATGTTCCTCTCCTCTCTGCTGCTGGCTGTCCTGCTGTCCTGCACCTCCCCTCCGGTACATTTTCCTCTTGGCTGCTTAAACATTTCCTGGCTGCTTGTGGGAGGGGGTGGGAGGCAGCCCGGAGTCCACCTCCTGTTGCAGCCCCTCCTCACCTCCTGCTCTGGATTGTGCTGTGAGCCCTGCTGAGAAGTACGTACAGGCCTTGGTTTTTGGCACTTGGTTGCTCACTCATTATTAAGTCCAGATGTTCATAATAATGGTATGTCTGGGGGGGCAGCACCAGAGTGATTATTTGCTCCCCTAGCACTGTTGTATGCCTGAAGAAGCTCCTTGATTTTTAACCTGTATTATTTGGTGTCTTGCTCATGACCCCTTTGTCACAGGGAACATAAAGTGAGTTCATAGGTGTCCCTTCTCCTCTGCAGCTGCGAAAACACAGATTCTTCACCCAATTCACTAAGAGGATCAAGCAGCTTGGAATGGCTTCAAGCAGGTAACCTTTTGGAGAGATAGCACCCTCATCAGAAGGCTGCTGAAGGAAGCCTTAGGACAGGGAAAGCCATCAAGCCCACATGTTCTCAGCAAGCAGAAAAGAAAGCAAGGAAACCCATATGGTCCCAGCAAGTGCAGGATGGGACAAGAAATGGCTTTTAAAATTCAGGTCCTGAGGCTCATTAGCACAGCTGCCTGAGATCTTGCTCTTGGCAGAGGGCGGTGCTGGCAGTAAAAAGGCCATGTGGATGTGTCCCTGCCATCAAAAAACCCCTCTGTTGCCAGCCACTTATGCCTTCAGGGGCCATGCAAATGAGCAGCCATTTGCAATTGTGAAGCTGCTCATTAGCATGGAGAGAGGCTTCGTGTACACCCAGCCACAGAGGAGATCCCCAAAGAATCCATTTTGAAGCACTTGGAAGAGGGAAAAGTGATCAGGAATAGTCAATATGAATTCACCAAGGGCAAGTCACACCTGACCAATGGGATTTGGTTCTATGATGAGGTAATAAGCTCTGTGATTATGAGGAAGTCAATGGGTGTGATATACTCAACTATAGCAAAGCCTGCCCCTACAAATTAAGTAAGTATGGATTGGATAAGTTGACTCTAAGATGAATACAAAGGTGACTAGCTGGTTAGGTCCAACAAGTAGTGATCAACAGCTCTCTTTCTGGTTGGTGGTTGATTTCAAGTGTGCTGCCCCAAGGATCAGTTCTGGGACCAGTATTGTTCAACTTCTTTTTTAATTACTTAGATGAGGGAATGGATTGCAGCCTCAGCAACTTTGCAGATGACAGTAAGCTAGGAGGACAGGTAGATACATTGGAGGGTAGGTTTCTAAGTCCTGGTTTCACATAGTTCTGGCTGTGATGATTTAGTTAGGATTTATCCTGCTTTGGGCAGATGGCTGGACTGAATGACCTCCTGAGGTCTCTTCCAGCCCTAGGTTTCTATGATTCTATGAAATATTGCATATATATACTCTAACAGCTCTCCTGTTGCTATATTACTCCTTTAAAACTAATGGAACTATCCTAATTTAAACCACTTGTGGAACTTGACACCCAGGATTTTACATCTCTCTATGAGTTGTTAACTTGCTTTTAAAATATCTGTGAGTAATATTTGTTCTGCACAGTGCTTCTGCATAGCACATCTGCAAACAGCAAACTCCCTTCCACACCAGCAAGGAGACTCCACTGCCCTGAGTCCAACTGCAATAGAGGACTTGTCAATGAACAGAAACAAAATCCTTCTTTTTAGCCATTTCTATAGGATAACCAGTGTAAGTGGAGTCATAGGACTTCCAATGGACTGCTAAGAATGTTTGAGCTTCATTTGGCTTGCAAAAACTGCTAAGTTCCCACATTATTAATCCAGAGACAGCAATAATAATGTTGTTGCTTACATTCAACGTAGCAGTGCAAAAGGACCTTTCACACTCAAAATAAGATAAATGTTTCTCAGATTTCACATTCCACTTATTATTAAGCAAGTAGGTACCTATCAAATATAAGGCTATGTCTACACTGCAGGGCTTTTTTAACAAAACCCAAGGTGTAGCCACTTTGCAAAGCACATTCTGTTGACAGTAAATTGAAAGAGCGGAAAGGTTTTGTCAACAGTCATACCCCCCTCACCAAGAGGAAGAAAGCCTCTCTCTTGAGAGAAAGATCAGTCGACAAAAAGTGGGTGTGAGTGTAACGGAGGACCTTCTGCTGACAGAATAGGATTCTTAGACACCACACACAGGTAACTGTCGGGGTGGTGAGCTTTCAGATGGTGATTACAACCTGCTGTTCCACTGGGATGGGAGGCCGAAGCTGGGTGTCACATTTCTGGAGTTCAGGGTGAGCCAGGCACAGAGCTTCAAGAAGATGGTCTTCCGCATACAGAAGTTTTAGAGCCACTGATGGTTGTCCCACCGCTCCATGAACAGCCACTCCCACTGGTATGAATCAGTGTGGTGCCTCCAGAGCTTCTTGTCCACTGTGGGGTGCAGTTGCAAGTGTGTAGTTTGTGCAGCAAGGATGACTATCCTAAATATGATCTTGGGGTCAATCTTGTTGAGGAACAGGAAGGCAGCTGCCAGGAAGTGCAGCACAAACTTCAGCATGTTCATGTGGGGTCATTGCAAGCGTAGGGGAAGCTCTGGTGGCATGGCACCCAGAGACTAGCTGTCCCTAGCAAGAGTAAGCAAGCCCTTAGCAAGGGCAGGGAATAGTTGTCCAGAGGGGTCCCTTTAAGAGTGTGTCTCTGCAGGGCTTCAGCATCAGCACTCAGAAGGAGTTGGTGATCTGCAGCCCTGGCTGATGTGGTTCCAGGTGGCCATATTGCTGAGTCTGGCTGCTCTGTGTAGGGAGAGTGGATCATTCTTTCCATGTGCTTTGGTGTCTGTATGTGCTCTGTCAACAGAAGTTTTGTCTGAAGATATGCTCTGACAAAATCTTCTTTTGACAAAAGCCTGCAGTCTAGACAGCTTTAGAGACTAACTGATGGAGTTTTGGGATCTAAACAGTAAATCCCAAGGTGTAGGTTATAAATGTTTGTCACACAGCTGAATTGCTGGCTGAAGCTTTGAGCACAGTTACTAACTACAAGATCAATGAGTACAACACGGGAGAATAGATGAGGTGGGGGTGAAAGAAAGGGAAGAGAAAGAGAATGTTTCTATAGCCACAAACTTTGCGCAATCACAAAACCAGATGTAATTTTTTTCCTAGCTCTGGATTGGATGTGCTTTTAGACCTTGGCCAAGTCTTTTCCACGTCTATAACACCAGCTATTATAATGGTCATAAATACACATGTGTAAAGGATTTGGGGGCCTATCTTATATTATCTGCCTTCTGCCAGAGCAAGTTTTATTCTTGCTGAGCCAGCTCACTCTCTGGGCAATTGTCTGAAGCTTTTTCACATAACCCAGGGAAACAGTTTCCCCACCAAATAAGGATTTGTTGATGCTTTTCAAAACCTTCTTAACAAGACAAATAAAAGTTGGCAAATAAAGTATTCTCAGCAAAATTTGGGCTGTACTGGAAAAATCTGGCATTTAATTCAGGTAATTTCTGTTTTTCAAAATATATGGAACTTATATGAAAATGAAAAAAAACTACATAGGCACTTGATTTTACAGCATTAATTAGCATACTTAACTCAGGAGAGGTTGCAGAGGATTAGAAATGAAGAGTTAAAATACACTATAAACCTACTTCTTAGGTATTTCACCCCTAAAGGAAATAAACTGAAACAGAGTAGATGTGCTCAGCTCAACATGAGTAAAGAGTGTATTGCTAAATCCTGCATGTTCCACTATAACTTCAATGGGAGTTTAAAGTCAATCAAAAGCCACATCTTGGAAGGTCAATTAACATGAATTGTGAATGATCAACATCACAGGATTTTTTTTTTACCATAAAACACCGATTAAAGACTAAGGTTCTGATCTTCTCAAGATCAACAACAGTTGCTAGTTATTGGTGCCCTTTCATCTCCAATCCCATTCTAAATATAAGGGAAAATAATAAAAGGGTACTGTTAGGAGTACTACAGGATGCAGAAACATTGACCAACATTATGATTCTTTGTTTCAAGATTTGAAGTCAGAGTCCACTCAACAAATTTGATAATAACATCACAAGGAAAAACAAAGTCTTTACCTGGCTAACAGCTTCAGCTTCTCTAATGTCTCAAGTTGTATCTACCAACTGTACTAGAATAAAATCACAAAGAAATATTGATACAATAGGGTGGAGGGGGAAAGAGATCAGGGAGAGAGAAATAATTCTCCTGTCCACTAATAATTTAAACTTGGATCAATCTATTCTGTGGGGGAGAAGCAGTCTGACAAAATAGACCCCTCATCCACCTGGCAAAATTAGCTTGCTTTTGAGAGAGCAAAAGTATGTTAATGAAAGCCATAATGGGTTTTTTTCACACAGCTGAAATAATAATTGGCCTACCTAGAGTATAGTGCAGCTGGTCTAAATTACTGCCTTAAAAGCGGTAATTATTAAAAGATCAAAACTATTAGATGAGTTTGCTCATTGTAAATAATACAAAAAAGAAAGAGCTCCTAAATCAAAAACTCCCCAGTCAAGAGTAATTATGAAAATTAATTCCTGAAACTTCATTTTAAACCAGTATCCCAACACTGTCAATTCCCTGAGATTCATTCAGTACACTAAATGTCCAATGTGCCTTTGATCTTTCACAGACTCTGTTGCATAAGCAAAAAAACCAAACATTCAGTTCCCATTAGTTGACATGAATACCTGAAGACCAGAAAGCTGTTCTTTGCATTAGTATACATGTAGTAAACACATCTCTGAAGGCTTAAAATAATTTATTTTTTCAAACAATTCACCAGAACACAGGGGTTCAATTGTGGAATATATCATTTTATTTGCATCAATTTAAAAAAGGAAATTGCACAAGAGAAAAGCAGCAGATAAGATCTCTTTCAACGTGAATAAGGCATTTTATATCATTGCTCAGGACCTACTCATGAGCAAGCTGAGGAGCCATAGTCTAAACAAACATGCTTTAAGAAGATACAACTGGTTGGAAAAGCACGCTCAGAGTTCTTATCAATGGTTTGCAGTCAAGCTGGAAGGATATATAGAGTTGGATCCCACAGAGGTCTAGTTCTGCTCAGTATCTTCATAAATGATTTGGACAATAGCATAGAGAGTACACTTACAGAGCTTGTTGGATGGGAAGGGAGCATGTTAGTAAGAGAGCCTGATAAATGGCTTCTTACTTTCTTTCTGTGCTATTAGCGCTGTGAGTGCAGCTACACATTCAAATAGCCCTGGCAGGGAGTTTGCAGCTCTGTCTCTACACTTGCCATATTTTTCTGCACTGCCAGGTTCCAGCCTGTGCCCCACCCTACCACACATCAACAAAGCTGTGTTGGGGGTTGTGATTGCATAACACACTGAGAAACTTCTTCTCAGCAGTTTCCATTTGTGTGTGAACCCCCTTCCCTCCCCCAGAGGAACCACATAGTCAGGGTGTTTCCTGAGCGCAGCCCTATCACATGAGTAGCCCCAATCCAATAAAAGGATGTGCCTCGTTCAGTGCTGAACATGTTGCCAGTCACCTGTTTAGGGCTCCAAAGGTGGGAAACATATTCTGGGCTTTGCTGCCACCTTGGGGAAGTCACCCCCGGCGGTTAAGATACTGGGGGCTTTGCTACTGCTGTGGGGAAGTCTCCTCTGGTGGTTAAGATACTGAGGGCTTTGCTGCCACCATGGGGAAGTACAACCTCAACTGGCCTCCGAACTACTGAGCTCTCCCCCTTTGCCCACACTTGGCCTTGCTGCTGCCAGGGAAGTCTCCCCCAGTAGTGCAGGGACTTGCTGCCCCTGGAGAAAAAGTCCACCCCAGTGGCTAAGAAATTTGGTGTTTTGATTCTGCTGTGGGGAAGGATAACCTCAACTGCTGACCCCCCCAGCTACTGACCACCCCCACTTGGCCCATGCCGCAGCTTGCTGCCATTGGAGAAAACTCTCCCCCAGCGGCTAAAGGGCTTGCTGCCACTGGGGATGTACCACCTCATCTGGCCCTCCACTGAACCACCTCCCCTCTTGGCCTACACCAGGGCTTGCTGGCACCAGTGGGGGAAACCAAAAATTCTTTTTTTCTGCACTTTTCTGTCCCCTTCCTTCTCACATTAAAAAAACATTCTAGGACCCTGTATTATTTTCAGGGATCACATGAATGAAATGATGTGAAGTGGGGCACTCAGTGGATGGCCAGCTGAGAACACAGCTGTTGCACCTGTGTGGGTAACGTAATGGCATGGGAACCCAAAAATTCTTTTTTCCTAGACTTGTCTATCATCTTTCTTCTCACTTTACAAAACATTTTGGGCCCATGCTCTATCATCAGAGATCACAAGCACTGCTGGGAGGTGGGATACTCAGTGGATGGCCAGATGAGAACACAGTCATTGCATGGAAACCTTATAACGCACAGGAAAGCCAAAGACTTTCCCCAACACCAGTATAGCGAATGAGGAAACCAAAAATTCTTTTTTCCTACACTTTCCTATCCTTTTTCTTCTCACATTAAAAAACAGTCTACACCCCTGCATTCATTCAGGGATCGTGTGCAGGCAATGATGGGAAGTGGGACAAGTGGATGGCCAGTTGAGAATACAGTTTTTGCACCCGTGTTGGCAATATAATGTGGGGGTGGGGGAAATCAAAAATTCTCTCTTTTATTTTTTTTCAGGAATTGACATATTTTCAGGGTTCAGGAGGAGAATGAGAAAAACGCAACAAGGTAAGATAAAGTCAGGACCACCGAGCATACCCAGAATGCTACGGGGATGAAGGAACTGTGGAATAGCTTCCCATAATGCACTACTGCCATGGTCAATCTTAGCCAATTTGTGTGTGGCAGCAATGACTTGACTTTGTGGGGCGCATGGTGGATGTGAGCATGGTCAAAATTGAACTTATAAATTCCAGAAGTAGAAAATTGATATAAATAAATTTGATTTTATCTCATAGTGTAGACACAGCCAGTAATGGTAGTTGAGCACAAGAACAAATTATCTAGGTTGGATGTGGAATCTACATCACTAGCGATGTTTAAGAAAGGTTAAACAAACACCTTCTCGGGATAACCTCAATAATAGTTAACTCTACCTTGTTTCAGGAGACTGGATTAGAGGCTCAAATCCCTAAATTTGTGAATATTAACATTATTAATTCACCTCTTACTAAAACAAAGACAAGGATAACCTACTGGGGTTCCTTCTAGTCCTACACTTCTAGGATTCCATAATAAATATAAAAACAGTGCATAAATATTAGTACCTCCAGAGAACCATATAGTTCAGGTATAGAACACACTGAGTACACTTCTGTAAAATAAGTTATCTAACAAAATAAATAACCTTAAGAGCTGTGTCAGATATTTTTGCTTTAGCTCTATGGCCAAATCCTCTGGTGTTAGATATGCTCAGCAATAAAAGTTTGCCTTCACTTGTTCTTCTCTATTCCACAGGTTTACAGCCCTCAAGACAGACATCACCATGTAAAAATGTTGGGTTTTTATTGTTTTTTGTTTTTGTTTGTTTTTTAATTTGCTCCTTGGCTGCTTTTGAACACTCATACATGAAATAGAAAAATCTAGGGGTGGATTTAGATTTAGTGGGGCCCTGTGTTCAGCTTCATTTTTGGGGACTACCCTGGGAACCAAGCCATTATCAGGGATCACAGGCACTGATGGGAGGTGGGATACTCAGTGGAGGGCCAGATGAGAACACAGTCATTGCATGGAAACCTTATAACGCACAGGAAAGCCAAAGACTTTCCCCAACACCAGTATAGTGAATGTGGAAACCAAACATTCTTTTTTCCTACACTTTCCTATCCTTTCTCTTCTCACATTAAAAAAAACACTCCACACCCCTGCATTCATTCAGGGAACATGTGCAGGCAATGACGGGAAGTGGGACAAGCGGAAGGCCAGTTGAGAATACAGTTGCTGCATCCATGTTGGCAATGTAACGTGGGGGGGCGAATCAAAAATTCTTTCTTCTATTTTTTCCAGGAATCAACAATCTACTCTTCCTGCCCCTCCTGTTTTTTTCATTTTTTATGTCATCCCCCATTTATATAAGGAATAAGAAGTAAATTAAAACAAAGTTGGGTACCTTGATTGTTTTTGTAGCCTTTTTCTTTCACGAGCCTCTTGAAACTTGTTGACGATCTCATTGAGCCACTAAATGACCCTTCCAAATATTGTTTGTACCATTAGCTAACTATTGTAGAGTGCTTTGGATAACAGTGCTTTTTATTTAAAAAAAAAACATAATAACTTTTCCACTGTCCACTTGAATGGGGTTCCTGGAGCAGAATTTGAGAACTTCTAGTGTCAATGAAAATTAGTATTTGCGTAATGCTAACATGAAATATACGTAAATATAAATTGGATAGATGACACACGAATGGAAAAATAAATGTTAACTTCCTCTGAAGAAATGTATTCAAATTGAAAATAAATATTCAGATAGCTTTCTTTCTCTGCTTTTCCTTACAAATTCATCAGTTAAGTCATCATAAGTAATATTTTGTAAACAAGCATTTTTTTATTATTATTGCTGAACTTGTCAAAGATTCCTGACTGATTGTATTTCACAAATAATTTTACATTCATTCCAATACAGAAAATCTGTGTCTAGACTAGCCCCTTCCTTTTGGAAGGGGCATGGTAATGAGAAAGGTCAGAAGATGCTAATGAGGGGCTGCCATGAATATGCTGTGCCTCATTAGCATAATGGTGGCTGCGACAAATCAAAAGCATCGCTTTCAAATCATGCACCACCCTTGAAAACAGGGGCCTTTTGAAAGAACCTGCTAATCTTCAAAAGCCCCATCATCCTGTCTGGTGTTCGGAGGAAGGGGCATTTGAAGAATGTGGGGTCCTTTCGAAAGGCCCCCGTCTACACAGGCGGTGCATGATTCAAGAATGGCACTTGTGAATTGCTGCAGCCACCATTATGCTAATGGAACACTACATATTCATGGCAGCACCTCATTACCATCTTCCAACCTCACTCATTAACATACCCCTTCTGAAAGGAAGGGGCTAGTGTAGACACAGCTAAAATGAACATCCACCAGAAACATGTGTCACAGGTATTGTTAAAATTATTTTCAGAATGGTTTCTACATTTGGAACAGTTGCCTGCACACCGTCATGTGCAAGTCTACACAAATCCACTGGTGCTAGCAAAGTGCAGCTCTCTTTATTTTCAATAAAATAAATGAAATGTTTCCCTTCATTTTCAAAAAGGTTTGTGTTTATGGGTAGGTCTACACGGCAAAGTTATTTCAAAATAACTGACATTATTTTGAAATAACTATCCTAGCATCTATGGAATGCAACTGCTATTTCAAAATAATTTTGAAATAGCAATTGGCTTATTTCATAATTGGTAAACTTCATTCTACGAAGAATAGAACCTATTTTGAAATAGGTATTGTTAAGATAGGGCCTAGAGCCTATTTCAAAATAACCCATAGTGCATCCAGTGGCTCTTTCAAAATGGTATCTATATACGTAGACATTATGGCTATGTTTACACATGCCCCTACCTTTTGGAGGGGACATGTTAATGAGGCAATTCAGAAGATGCTAATGAGACACTGACATGAGTATGCAGTGCCTCGTTAGTATAATGGCAGCCACATGTGATTCAAAAGTCTTGCTTTCAGAATGCATGTCACCCAAGTAAACAGGGGCCTTTTGAAAGGATCCCCCCCGCACACCCCCTGACTTTGAAAGTCCCTTCTTGCTATTTGGTTTTAGGAAGAAGGGGCTTTCAAAGTTGGGGGCGGTCCTTTTGAAAAATCCCTTGTCTACACAGGTGTCCTGCATTCTGAAAATGGCACTTTTGAATTGTGCATGGATGCCATTATGCTAATGAGGTACTGCATATTCATACAAGTGCCTTATTAGCATCTTCTAACTTCCTTATTAACATGCCCCCTCCAAAAGAAGGGGATAAGCGTAGACACAGCCCATATTTCAAAATACCTAACTGCTATTTCAAACTGCATTTTGTAGGTAGCAGCATTATTTTGAAATAAGGTATCATGGAATAGCCAGATCGGCCCTGAAACAGCACAGAGCCACAGGCTAGACACTGGATATGGCCTGGAGCTGATTGTGGTGAGCAGCAGGGGAGGTCCTGGGCAGAGACCCAGCACAAGGGGACTTCTCCAGTCAATTGGCCTAGCAGATCAGATTTGGAGCGGGATGCTGGAAAGAAGGCAGTTTGATGAATTTGCAAGGTGTGAATTGAGAGTGCTTTGTTCCAGGTGGGCTTTCAAGGGCTGACTAGATTGGAGGCAAGGCTGTGAGCAGGGCCTAGCCAGCCAGCAGCCTTTACAAGAAGGCAGCCACAGCAAACACTGTGAGCAGCTAACAGAGACTTTCCTGGGAGTTCACCTTGGTGGGGAGCCTCATACCTGTTCACCATTTTTTATAGGTTGTTTCTCTTGTGCGCTTCAAGGTGGCACTAGAAACATGTAGGGGAACTCTCTGAAGACAGGGGAAAAATGGATAGATGAGGTAACAGACTCTGTGGACATGGGGAAGTGGGGAAGTCAGTGGATGCGATATACCTTGATTTCAGCGAAGCTTTTGTTACAGTCTCCCACAACAGTGTTGCCCATAAGTTAAGGAAGTATGGACTGTATGATGAACAGAAAGCTGGCTCTACAGTCAGGCCCAATGGGTAGTGGTAAATGGCTAAATATCTGATGGAGGTCAGTTGCAAGTGGCATGCCCCAAGGTTTGGTTCTAGGGCTGGTGATGTTCAACATCATTATTACTCACCTGGATGAGGGACTGTATTGCACCCTCAGAAAGTTTGCAGATGACACCAAGCTACAGGGAAAGGTAGAAATGTTGGAGGGTAGAGATAGGATCCAGAGTGACCTGGATAAATTGGAGGACTGGGCCAAAAGAAATCTTATGCAGCTCAATAAGAAGTGTAGAGTCCTACACCTGGGATGGAAGAATCCCAGCCATTGTTATAGGCTGGGGACCAACTGGCTAAGCAGCAGCATGACAGAAAGGGACCTAGGGGTTATGGTGGAAGAAAGGCTGGATTTGAGTAAACAGTGTGTTCTTGTAGTCAAGAAGGCTAACAGCATATTGGGGTACATTAGGAGGAGCATTTTGAGCAGATCTAGAAAAAATTGTTCTTCCCCTCTATTTGGCACTGATGAGGCCACATCTGGAGTATTGTACCCAGTTTTGGGCTACCCAGTATAGAAAGGCTGTGGATGTGCTGGAACAGGTTCAATGGAGGTCAACAAAGATGATTAAAAGACTGGAGCACATGACAACCTATGAGGAGAGGCTGAGGGATTTGGGCTTATTTAGTTTGCGGAAGAGAAGACTGAGGGGTGATTTAATAGCAGCTTTCAACATCCTGAAGGTGAGCTCTAAAAAAAAAAAATGGAGATAAACTGTTCTCACTGGTGACAGATGGTAGAACAAGGAGCAATGGTCTGAAGTTACAAAAGGAAAGAAGTAGGTTGGATGTTAGGAAAACTACCAGGAGGGTGGTGAAGAGCTGTAATGTACTGCCTAGAGGGGTGGTGGAATCTGTATCCCTAGAGGTTTTTAAGTCCAGGCTTGATAAAATCCTAGTTGGGATAACTTATTTGGGGTTGATCCTGCTGGAAGCAAGGGGCCGGACTGGATGACCTCCTGAGGTTCCTTTCAGCCCTATGATTCTAAGATTCTATGATTCTATGAGGTTCCTGACACCTGAAGCAAATATCTGACCTGCAGTATAACCAGGGCCTGAAATGGAGGCCTGGAACCTACATGGAAGAGACTGTAAACTATCTTTTCACACAGGAGACACTCTGCATGAGGTTTCTGTGCTGCAGAGTGGAGTGACAAATTTTCTCCTTCTTCCATTTGTTTTTTGTCATTAGGTATTCTTAATTGAGTGTTGTCCAATAAGTTGTGTTTGCCTAATTATATGTTACCATAAATGGTTGAGGGAAACATCCAGCATGGAGAGAGCACCCTGGAGTGGGGACTTCCTGCCCCAAATGACCACAAAATCTTCTCCAAAAAGTTCATAATAGCACTGAAACCCCAAGAAGTTTATGCAGTCTTGGAGAAGATTTCATAGTAGAACATCACGGGGTACACAACAGTAGGCACAAGTTCTTTAGCAGGCAGCCACATCTATTTATTGCTGGAAGACGATGCACAGATGGCTTACCTCCTGCTGGTGCCATGGTTAATGCATCCACCAAGGCAGAGGAATGTCCTGCCTTCCTTCTTCAAGGTTTTATCCAAATACTTGACTTGTTGAGATGGGAAAGGTTCCTCCATTACAGCAGGAGGCATCATTTCTGACGTGTTCTAGTTATGGGATCCAAGAAACAACCACTTATGCTCAGGAAAGCACATGATTAATCCTAAGCGTGTGTTCAAGTCCCAATGTGTAACTTAAACGAAGCTTTTTAAGTGCTTTGCTACACAAGGGTGTATCCAGGAATCAGAAGCCACTTCAGCACAAAAACTTTCTTATAATACACAATTTAAATGCAGGCTTTTTGGAGTATTTCCACTACAGAAAACACTTGACAAAGTAGTAAAGGACAGTAAAGTGTAGGAGAGCCCAAAGCATTATTTTAAATTTCCATGGGGATGTGGGGTATCTAAATGGATGCACAGATTATTAAAATAGGAAGTATAGTAGAGAAAAAAAAGTGTGCTGAATAGTATCTCAGTAACTGAGCATCCAGTGATCACACAGTCTGCTCTGTTTTCAAAGTTTGGCACAAATCTATGCAACTGGCGGGCCAGTTGATTGAGCTCAATGAGGCTGTGCATGGACACAAGCCAGGTCGCAAGCTTTCAGTTGCAAGACTGGGGTCTTTACTAGTAAACTGTGAGTACATTGCCATACCTTCTAGCAAACAGAATACAAGAAGAGGAAAAAAAGGGAGCCAGAAGTCAACATATATCCAACTGCTTTAATGCTACATGTATATTTGAATAATCTCTTTAATGGGACAGATTTATTTATCTAAGCATCTGTAGATAACTCTTGGGAAATCAAGTTCTAACATGCAGAATATATACCTTCCCAAAAGACTTACTGGCATTACTCTCCCTTTTAGCTGAAATTTGTTATCTACATTTTAGTGGTGCATAAGCATTTTCAGGACCACTACACTTTATTTTTTTCATCTGCGATATTCCTTCCCCCTTTCCAACTTAATTAGAAAGTACCTCAATGATCTCACATGCACGCAGACAGCCATCCATGTGTACAAAGAACACTCTTGAACCAGTTCTTCAAAAGAAAGAAAGAAAAATGAAATTCTGAGAAGATAACAGTTTGATTTATTTGTTTGCTTTGCTTCTTTTAGGATATTACATTGTTATTGAGGATGTTCTTTATTCAGTTGAAAAGCCAGGTGCCAAAGCACAAATCAATGTATGCAAATCTCAGCAAAATCAAAACAGAAATGAAGTCCATGAGAAAGCTGCAAACTGGGGCTTACACAACTCTAAGAATTCCAGCTGCAGTTGTGATACACGTACAAATGACTACATTGAACTATAAATTCAATTAGCTGTGTACTGATACTGATAACCACTCAGGCATCTGCTTACATGTAAGTACACACTCAAGGACTCTATTGAATTGTGGTACACTTAAGTATGTTTTCAAAGCTAGAATTTTCAAAGGTACCTGTGGGAGTTAAGCACTCAGTTCCCATTGAAAACCAATATGGGTCAAGTGCCTGAATCCCTTAGGCCTCTTTGCAAATGTCACATTGCTTAGCTAGAATAGTAATAAATTACAGTCAACCCAAGGATGTGTGTGTGTGTACATTTATAAGAGCAAAACCAAAACCAAATAAAAAAGCTAATTTTAAAGAGAAACTCTGGATCCATGACTGTTTACTTAAAATATTATATGAAATGCACCTGTTTTAATTTGTGGCTGGGCCTTATTCTGCCTGAGTGACATTGGTACACAAAATTTCTCCTAAATATCACATCTTTGAATCAGAATCATAGGGCTGGAAGGGACCTCAGGAGGTCATCTTGTCCAGCCCCCTGCTTCAAGCAGGATCAATCCCAACTAAGTCATCCCAGCCAGGACCTTGTCCAGCTGGGACTTAAAAACCTCAAGGGATGGAGAATCCACCACCTCTAGGCAAAGCATTCCAGTGCTTCACTATCCTCCTGTTGAAATAGATTTTCCTAATATACAACCTACACCTCTCCTTCCGTAATTATTGCTCCTTGTTCTGTCATCTGACACCACTGACAACAGTTTCTCTCTCTCCTCTTTAGAGCTTCCCTTCAGGAAGGTGACATCTGCTATTAAATTACCCCTCAGTCTTCCTTCTGTAAACTAAAGAAGCCCAAATCCCTTAGCCTATCCTCATAGGTCTTGTGCTCCAGCCCCTTAATCATTTTTGTTGCCCTCCTCTGAACCTGCTCCAGCACATCCACATCCTTTTTATACTGGGGGACTCAAAATAGGACACAGTATTCCAGATGTGGCCTCATCACTGCCAAACAGAGGGAAAAAACCTCTTCTCTAGATCTGCTTGAAATGTTACTCCTAATGTACCTAAGTATGCCATTAGCCTTCTTGGCTATAAGGGAACACCGTTTACTCATATCCAGCCTTTCATCCACAGCTCCTGTTTAAATTTTTAGTATATGCTTCTTATTTCTTTGTCATTCACCACATGCTTGCCATTCACCACATCTTAAATTGCACAGAGAGAGAAACTTGAACCAGGATACCAAGAATATTTTATTTTATACTTAGGAAAGTGATTGAAGCCCTAGGAAATGATTGTGTGCACTGAGATTCATTTAATATAAATACAGTAGCATGCAATATAAAGTTCTGTAACATCCAGATTAATACAGTATGATGTATGTCACACTTCAAAAGCACAGATGCTAATATAATATAAAATTGTATTGCTTTTTTTTCTAACAGGCTCATAGAGCTCTGCGGTAATCTTGCACATGGGCATGTAATGGATGGATCATTGAAATAGCGCTGCAGCACTCATAACTGATTTGACAGCCAAGAAAAGAGGAACTCTAGCTACCTTTCTCCTGAACTTTAATAATACTGCTTATTATCAGAGTATGACAACTTTTCTTACAGACCTTCCACACTGGCCAGCTGAGACCAAGGATAAGCATATGCTCTGTATTGTGCTGAATCAGTACTGGAAATTTAAACAGGAAATGGTGGCAGTGGTTCCTCATGTAGAGAATTAACATATTACGCTCCCCTCTCTCCTGCCCCATCTCTAGGAAAAACACAGTTTTGGAATAAGGAGTAGAATGAGCAAGCAAGTGTTCTACTTCCTTCTAACATAGAACTTTATAAATCGTCAGCGTAGCTGTATGAAATATTTATAATGAAAACTGGCACCCAATGAATGTTGTCTGTATTTCAGTTTTTGATATTATTTAGCATCAGATGATGTAACCAACTAATGGTTACTTTTCAGATGAATGTGGGACCACTGGATAAGGAATATTGGCCTAATTATGATCTAGCTGGACCCACTTTCTAATAAAACTGGGCCAAGTTTTTATTATGCTTTGAAAAACAGGCAGAATCTGCAGTTTCCAAAATGTTAATGTTCTGTGTGAAATCAGGTGATGCCAGTGCCATCTCCATTTTGGGGATTTCCTTTTCAAGCTCACATGGTATGTATTACATTATAGGCCGTGTCTACACTAGCCAAAAACTTTGAAATTGCCATGCAAATGGCCATTTCGAAGTTTACAAATGAAGTGCTGAAATACATATTCAGTGCTTCTTTAACATGCAGGCGGCCGCGGCACTTCAAAATTGACACGGCTCGCCGCCGCACGGCTCATCCAGACCGGGCTCCTTTTCAAAAGGCCCTCTCCTACTTCGAAGTCCCCTTATTCCCATCTGCTCATAGGAATGGCCCGCCTGCATGGCGCCATAGGCCGCCCGCATGCTAATGAAGCGCTGAATATGTATTTCAGCACTTCATTAGTAAACTTTGAAATGGCCATTTCGAAGTTTTTGGCTAGTGTAGACATAGCCATAGAGATGACGAAATTTACACAACTTTATTTTACAAAAACCTTTTACCCGTTTGCAGCTGTCAGAGGTCAACATGCATATTTTCCTTTTGACTTTGCCTTTTGTTTTAAAAAAACAACATAGTAGAGTCAGGGCTTCTCTGTAATGGAAATATGTATCAAAATCCTACTTAAGGGCTTCCGTAGTAGCATTGATAGGCTCTGATTCAAGAAAGCATTCTCCTAGTTGAGAGAAGTGCCTTTAAATAATTTAAGTAGCATTTCATATTTATTTGAAAGAAGAATAGCTCAAGGGTGAATACCAGCTAGTTCTTTGCCAAAAGCCTGATTCTACATGGAGCTATGTGCAGAACTGCATAGAATTCCTTGCAGGATTGTCAGCAAAGGCTGTCACTGGAATCTGCTATCTCCTCTAGAAATGTATATTCTGAATATATCCAAATGGCTTCGGATACATGCCGAAATAGTCTTTAGACTGTAAAGTTTTCTGAGTAGGAAATATTTATCATTGTATAGCTATATTGCATAACACAAAGAAGCTCCAGTCAGGGCTAGGGCTTCTAGCTGATGCAGTTATGCAAATAAATAAAAACAATCTCTGTATATATAGTATTTAGAGATTGACATTAAATTGTGTCCCTCCCACACACATGCAGAATGTTCCCTGTCTTTAAACTTACAGGCTAAATTACCTTATCTTACTGGTTTGATAGATGATGTGGGAAAGGCTGAAGTACTCAATTCTTTTTTTGCCACAGTCTTCACGGACAAGGTCAGCTCCCCGACTATGACACTAGGTAATGCCTTATGGGAAGGAGGTGGGCATTCCTTGATGCAGAAAGAATAGTTTAAGAGCTATGTAGAAATGTTAGATGAACACAAATCCAAGGGTCCTGATTTAAAGCATCCTTGGGTACTGAGGGAATTGGCAAATGTCATTGCAGAAGCTTTGCCTATTATCTTTCAAAACTTGTGGCAATTGGGAAAGGTCCTGGATGATTGGAAAAATGCAAATGTAGTACCCATGTTTAAAAAAGAAGTGAAGGACAATCCAGGGAACTATAGACCAGTCAGCCTTACCTCAGTCCCTGGAAAAATCATGGAGCGGATCCTTAAGGAATCCATTTTGGATCATTTGAAAGAAGGGGGAAAGGATCGAGAGTAGTCAACATGGATTCACCAAGGGCAAGTTATGCCTGAGCAATCCGATTAGCTTTTATGATGGGATAACTGGCTCTGTGGACATGGAGAAGTCAATGGCTGTGATATACCTTGACTTCAGCAAAGCTTTTTATACAGTCTCCCGAAATGTTCTTGCCCATAAATTAAGGAAGTATGGATTGACTACATGGATTGGAAGATGGATAGAAAGATGGATGGATGGATGGATGGATGGATGGGCCCAATGGGTACTGGTCAATGGCTCAATGTCTGGTTGGTGGTTGCTTTCAAGTGGGGTGCCCCAATGATCAGTACTAGGGCCAGTACTGTTCAACATCTTTATTAATGACCTAGAGGAGGGGATGGTTTGCACACTCAGCAAATTTTCAGATGACGTGAAGCTAGGGGGGTCAGGTAGATTACATTGGAAGGTAGGGATAGGGTCCAGAGTGACCTAGAGAAATTGGAGGATTGGGCCAAAAGAAATGTGATGATATCCAACAAGGAGATGTGCAGAGTCCTGTGCTTGGAACGGAAGAATCCCATGCACTGTTACAAGCTGGGGACCAACTGGCTAAGTAGCAGTGCAGCAGAAAAGAACCTGAGGATTACACTGGAAGAGAGGCTGGATGGCTACGTCTACACGTGCCCCAAACTTCAAAATGGCTGCGCAAATGGCCATTTCGAAGTTTACTGATGAAGCGCTGAAATGCATATTCAGCGCTTCATTAGCATGCGGGCGGCAGCGGCGCTTCGAAATTGACGCTCCTTGCCGCCGCGCGGCGCGTCCAGATGGGGCTCCTTTTCGAAAGGACGCCGCTTCCTTCGAAGTCCCCTACTTCGAAGTAGGCGGCGTCCTTTCGAAAAGGAGCCCCGTCTGGACGCGCCGCGTGGCGGCAAAGAGCGTCAATTTCGAAGCGCCGCTGCCGCCCGCATGCTAATGAAGCGCTGAATATGCATTTCAGCGCTTCATCAGTAAACTTCAAAATGGCCATTTGCGTGGCCATTTCGAAGTTTGGGGCATGTGTAGACACGGCCGATATGAGTCAACAGTGTGCCCTTGTAGCCAAGAAGGCTAATGGCATATTGGGGTGCATTAGGAGGAGCATTTCTAGAGAATTTATTATTTCCCTCTACTGGTGAGGTTGCATCCGGAGTATTTCATCCAGTTCTGGGCCCCCCAGTATAGAAAGGTTGTGGACACAAGGGAGCGGGTTCAGCACAGGTCAACAAAATGATTAAGGGGCTGGAGCACATGATCTCTGATGAGAGGTTTAGAGATTTGCGCTTATTTAGTTTGCAGAAGAGAAGACTGAGGGGCCATTTGTTAGCAGCCTTCAACTTGCTGAAAGAGGGCTCTAATGAGGATGGAGAGAGCGTATTCTCAATGGTGACAGATGGCAGAACAAGGAGCAATAATTAGAGAAGGAGAGGTGTAGGCTGTATATTAGGAAAAGCTATTTCAACAGGAGGATAGTGAAGCACTGGAATGCGTTACCAAGAGAGGTGGTGGAATCTCCATCCCTAGAGGTTTTTAAATTCTGGCTTGAAATGTCGTGGCTGAGATGATTTAGTTGAGGTTGATCCTGCTTTAGGCAGGAGGCTGGACCAGATGACCTCCTGAGGTCCCTTCTGGGCCTAGAATTCCATGTTTCTTAGAAGTTGTTCCCTGTGTTTCAGGGTGCCCAATGACAAATTATATTAGAAGTTGTATAGACACGGGGAAATATTAACAGTCATCTTTATTAATGAAGTAGATAAAAGTCAAAACAAAGGAGGTTTATTCCAGGAAACTTGAAGGGATGTATGGCTAAATGGGCACGTGTATTTAAATATTTACACTTCCTTATATTTTTTCGCTAATTCTTTACCAGAAAGAGAGTGCCTGACCAGAATCCCTTTTCTATTTAATTCTGGGTACATCTTTCACAGTCTTATAATAAAAATTCTGGATGCATATCATTTTGATAAATAAGATGAAATATATTCAGTAGCATACTTCTGACTTAATAAGTCTTGCAAATATTTGTGAGCAGAATCAAGAAGTCTTTTCTACCAGTTTATGTGGCTTCGGTTTAATATTCACTTTCAGGATGAGATTCTTTTTAAAATCTACTTCTTCTCCACAGGTGTGTCTACATTAGAATGCAACGTCGAAGTAGCAAGCCCAACTTTGAAATAGTGCACGCTGCGTCTACACATGGCACATGCTACTTTGAAGTTGAAATTGAAGTTAGGCTGCGAGATGTAGAAATCGCTATTTCTATCAGAAGATGGGAATAGCACCCTACATTGATGTCTAACATCGATGTATGACGTGTGTAGATGTTCTGCATCCTGCCACTTCAAAATAGCAGGGTCCGCCATGGTGGCAATCAGCTGTTAGGTGAAGACATGCTGTCCAGCCCCTGCGGGGCTCTATGATTTCTGCACCCAGAGGTTCTTAAAGCTGCAAGGACCTGGAAACCGTGTAGCAGGAAGCTGACACCGTGCAGGCAGCAGCCATGCCAAGAGGTGCCCCACATGGCCCAGAGATCACAAATGACAGCAAGCCAGCCTCCCGAGTGCCCCCAGAGCTCCCTCCCAGGCCATCCCAGGGCTCCCAGGCCTCCAGCCAGTAGGGCAGGAAGCGGGGCCCCTCCTGGACTAACTCTGAGCTTTGTGACCTGCTGGGGGTTCTGGGGTGAGGAAGAGGTGCTCCACTTAATGGGGAGCAAGCAACGGAATGCGGAGGTATTCACCCAGCTGGCTGAGGGCATGGCCACCCGGGGTCACCCTGCCCGCACTCCTGACCATGTCAGGAGTAAGGTCAAGGAGTTGTGTCAGGGTCACGCCCGGTCCCGGGATTCGGCCAGCCAGTCTGGGGCTGCTCCCACTGCTTACGCCTATTACTGGGAGCTCAGGGTTATCCTGGGCCCCCGGGACACATCCTCCCCTCCAGTCACCCTTGACACCACAGCCAAGGTGCGCCAGCAGGCCTCAGATCCGGAGTCTGGCCCGGAGGCCAGCCCTGTACCCCCAGGGCCAGAGCCAGGACCATCCCCCTCAGCCACGGAGGGGGAGAAGGGAGAACTCATGCTGGACATCCCCTCCCGTAGCTCAAGCAGATCATCTGCTAGACAGGCCTCCCCTGACCATGGCGGTGGACTGTCAGGTACATACCCCACAGGGCACACATCCACAGAGCATGGGGTGGGGGCACCACAGGACCAGGAGCCCCCCCCAATATCCCCAGCAGACCCCAGACTGTCAGGCTTCAGGCAGACCATGGCCCAGGGACAATGTCATGGTCACCAGTGCCCATCAGCACCCTCACCCACAGAGAGTGCCGTGCCCCACCCCGGTGGGAGGTGGGAGGGGGCGGATCACTGGAAGGGGCCACCCACAGAGCCACTGCATGCACCAGTGGGGGATGGGGACCAGAGGCCTATGGTGGGATGGGCAATGAGTCAGGACTCAGTACTCATGGCCTCCCTCCCACCTTCCCCCTGTTTCTGCAGCTGCACCATCCAAGGACCAGGACAGCCCCCCCCCCCACCCCGAGATTACTGGATCATCACCGCCAGGGGGCACAACTGGCGCCAGGACATCTCGCCCCCCCCAGGGCAGAGGCGCACCACCCATGACCCTGAACTGGCCACTGCCTTCCGGCACCAGGTGGACATCATGGAGTGGAGGCTCCACTTTGTGGTGTGGGAGGCCGCCTGGTGCCGGGAGGCCTGGCTAGACTTTATGGCCACCTTTAACCGTGTGGCCTCCACCTTTGAGGAGCTAGTGGCTCGACTGCCTCCCCCATTGTCCTCTGTGCTGCCCTCCCCACTGCCTCGCCTGATGTCCTGCCTGTTGTCCCACCTGCCACCCCACCTGTCGCCCTGCCTAACATCCCACCTGCTGCCCTGCCTGACATCCTGCCTGCTGCCCCACCTGCCATGCCACCTGACACCCCACCTGCCAGCTCTGCAGAGCAGGAGCCCACTAGGGCTGAGGACCGGATTGAGGACCTGCCCCAGCTGTACCAACCTGTCCTCCCAGCCCCCAGCTGGCCTTGCCGGGGACCCCAGGTGAGGGGGGAACCAGCCATATGGACACAGCAGGGGTCATGCCCGTCCACCCCCACCCCAGAATGATGGGCCGATGGCTAGCCTCCCTACCTGTCCCCCATGTATGTAATTGTCCCTAGCTGTATATAGTTATTTTCCATGCTGCTGTTCCTTGTTAGTTTTATATGCACAGAGGTGAGGTTTTTGATTATTTAAGCAATGAAGCAGTTTTATTTTTCAAAAAACCCGTGTCCCATATGGTTTTGATGGAGCTGGTGTGTGGGTGCTAGGGGCGGTGTGCAGGGGACCCACCAGGGATGGCCTGGGTGGTGCTCACTAGGCCCCTTGGTCAAAGTACTCCTGCAGGGCCTCCTGAACACGGATCCCATACCAGTGGGCATGGTGGCTAGGGGCAGCATCTGGCTGGGGGTAGCCTGTTCCAGCTTCCAACACCCAGCCCTGCATGAAGGCCCCCCCCTTGCTTTCCACCAGGTTGTGGAGTGGGCAGCAGGCACCCACAACCTGGAGGATGGTTGGGAGGCCCACATCCAGGCGAGCCAGGAGGCAACACCACTGGACTTTCAGGCTCCAGAAGGCCCGCTCGACTACTTCATGGGCGTGGTTCCATCAGGTGTTATAGCGCTCCTGGCTGTCATTGAGGTGGCCCATGTAGGGGTGCATAAGCCAGGGCTGGAGGGGGTAGGCTGCATCTGCCACAAGGCAGAGGGGCATGGTGGTGTCCCCCAGAGGGATCTCCCTTTGGGGGATGTAGGTCCCCACCTCCAGCCAATGGCATAGTCCCGAATTGCAGAACACACGAGCATCATGGGTACAGCCAGGCCAGCCCACACATGCGTCCTGGAAGCAGCCATGGCTGTTCACCATGGCGTGCAGGACCACAGAGTGATAGCCCTTCCTGTTGATATAGTGCCCACCACTGTGTTCTGGGGTGCAGATGGGGATGTGGGTCCCATCGAGGGCCCTGAAGCAGTTATGGAATCCCATGGAGGCAAATCCCATGACAGCCGTGTCCAGGTCCCCCACTTGGATGACCCTGTATAGCAGCAGGGCATTGAGCGCATGCACCCCCTGCAGGGAGGGGACATGGGTGCCCGTGAGGGTATACAGAGTGCACCCCCAACTTGGGCCCCCCTCCCAGGGCCCCTACCCCCAGTGGGTTCAGACTCAGCCCTCCTTACCTCCATCAGGACAGCTCCGACTGTGGCCTTAGCAATGCCAAACTGCTGGCCCATGGAGTAGTAGCTGCCTTGAGTGGCCAGATTCCACACAGCTATCTTCTCGACGGTGAGGGTGCACCGCATCCAGGTGTCCTGGTGCCTCAAGGCCGGGGTGAGCCACTGGCAGAGCTCCATTAAGGTCTGCCGGCTCATGTGCAAGTTCCACAGCTACTGGTCATCATCCAATTCCCCCCTAGACCAGGTGCTCGCAACACTTGGTCCTGGATGAGTAACTCCAGAGTCGGTGGATCACCCGGCGGGGGCAGAGCAGGAGGGCCTGATGGTCCGGGGCATCCCTTTGTGCCACTGGGGAGGGCTCCCCTGCCAGGAGCTGCTGGGAGAATGCCCGTGCAGTTTCTAGCAGGGTGCCAGCTTGGAGGGCTTCCAGCTGCTGCTGGATGTCCATGTCTGGGGGCTTGAGGTCTGTGAGGCTTGTGTCACCAACACAAGGCTCATGCAGTGCAGGCCGAGTGTATCTGGGAGGGACCCTTTAAGGGAGCAGCATGCTGTTGCCCCGGAAGGGTTAGTTTGCCCTGTGACTCTGTCCACAGGCTTTCTTGACCCCTTATTTCAAAGTGGGGGTGCTTGTGTATGTGGACGCTCTGCTTTTCCTTCTGGGGAGGCCCCTTTCAACGTTCCCTGTCACTATGTCGACATTGAACATCGACGGCACCAGCGTTGGAGGATGTGTGGATAATACGTGTGGAAGTAGCCTATTTTGATGTTGTTACTTTGAAATAGCCTACTTCAACATAGTGTCCTAGTGTAGACATTGTCTACATGTTCATATTTATTTGGGAAAAAAGCTAAGCACAAACATATAGGTTTATGTCCAGAGAATGCATTTATAAGAAATGAGAAATTAAAACTCCAGAATTCTGTTTCTACTATGATTCTTATGGTGTGACTATGGGCAAGACTTTAAGGATTGGTCTTCAATAGAATAAGTCAAACATAGCTGACTTAGTAACAGAGAGTAAGCCATTCTAGTCTATACACTATCAAAACAAAAAGCAGTCAAGTAGCACTTTAAAGACTAGCAAAATAGTTTATTAGGTGAGCTTTCGTGGGACAGACCCACTTCTTCAGACCATATCCAGACCAGAACACACTCAATATTTAAGACACAGAGAACCAAAAACAGTAAGCAAGGAGGACAAATCAGAAAAAGACAATCAAGGTGAGCAAATCAGAGAGTGGAGGGGTCGGGGGGAAGATCAAGAATTAGATTGAGTTAAGTATGCAGATGAGCCCCTATAGTGACTCAGAAATTTCACATCCCGATTTAAACCATGTGTTAATGTTCCAAATCAAATTCCGAATCAAATTCCGAATCAAATTCGGCACATTAACACATGGTTTAAATCATGATGGGAACTTTCTGAGTCACTATAGGGGCTCGTCTGCATACTTAACTCAGTCTAATTCTTGATCTTCCCCCCGACCCCTCCACTCTCTGATTTGCTCACCTTGATTATCTTTTTCTGATTTGTCCTCCTTGCTTACTGTTTTTGGTTCTCTGTGTCTTAAATATTGAGTGTGTTCTGGTCTGGATATGGTCTGAAGAAGTGGGTCTGTCCCACGAAAGCTCACCTAATAAACTATTTTGCTAGTCTTTAAAGTGCTACTTGACTGCTTTTTGTTTTGATAGCTGACTTAGGTTGATTTTCTAAGCAATCAGTCCATACTGCAGGGTCTATTCCTCTGACTTTAAGGGCTCCTGAGAGCAATTTTGCTACTGCTGCTTTTCAGGAGGGCTACGTCTATACTACAGGTTTTTTTTTCAAAAACGTGGACCTTTTTCGAAACAAACCACCTCGGAGCTACACATAAAATATGCTCTTTTGACTTTAAATTTAAAGAACACAGTCCTTTTTCCGTCTGCCCTATTTCAGTCCTGGATGAGGAAGAGTGCCTTTATTTCACAAAAAGGCATGTGTAGGTACTCTGGGGGCCTTTCTTTCAAAAGAGGAGTCCCATTGTGCTTGCCAGCTGGAGCTTGGACATGCTCTGGCTAGTACCACTGGAGCTCTATGCTACCTGCATTAAACCACCTTAAAGGCACAGGGAGCCCCGGAAACCCTGTGGCAGGAAGATGTGACTGTGGAGGCAGCAAGAAGCCAAGCTCAGCAGCCCCACACCTGCACACCCCTCCCTGAAGAGACCGAAGCAACCATGTCAGACAGACAGTCAACCCATGACCCCCAGAGACCCCTCAGGGAGCCACCCAAGGGGTCCTAGGAGCCCTCCACAGCCACAGAAAAAAGGGTCCCCACCTGGACTGAGCCCACGATTCAGGACCTCCTGTGTCTCTGGTGGGATGAAGAGGTCCTCAGGGAGACTACAGGGAACAGGCAAATGCCCCCATCTATGGCTGGCTGGACAACAGCCTCAAGGCCCAAGGATGCCCTGCACGAACGTTGGAGCAGGTGCACTACAAGGTGAAGGAGTTGCATCAGGGGTACATCCAGGCCAGGGATGTACACCAGGTACTCAGGGACAGCACTGGCCATCTACCTCTTCTATTGGGAGCTGCATAGCCTCCTCGCAGGCAAAGACAGTTTCCCCCCAACATCCTCCTCAACACAGCAGCAGAGGAACTCCTTGCAACACCAGAGGAGGAACCAGGTGTAGACAAGGACCAGCTAGAAATGTCCAGCTGGACAACACAGTCGGAGATGCAAGCCCCCTCATATGGTGAGTCATCTGGCAGGACCCTAGTGATTGCCATTCCCTCAGGTGTCCTCTAGTAAGGCATACCTGGACCTCTTTGAGGGACCCTCCAGTAAGTGTTTGGCATGTCACACACCCAGGGTTGCGGGGAGGGGAGCTCTCCCTGCCATAGCTGGAAGTTAGCCAGCCATGTGGACAATGGCTTGACTCCAGGCAAACCACTGAGGAGTGAGCTTCTGCAATGTGGGCACTCCCAGAGGCGACAGTCAGCACCCACTACTGTGGACACTGCCACAGGCTGCATGTATGTGTATGGGGGACTGGGACAAGCCATGCTGCACCCAGGTGACCCATCACCCATGAAATCATCCTTCTGTGTCCACTAGCCTGTTCTCTGGAAAGGGAAGTGGGGGAGCCCACAATGGTCAGCCCCATCCCCAAGGCACCGTGAAATCCATGTTTTGTAGGGTACCCATGCAAGTGCTCCCAGATATCTCTGTCCCTTGGCACGGGGGTGAGTGCTGCTTCCCACAGGGGGTTGGGAGCATGACCATCAGGGCTGGGCTGTGGGACTGACATTCCCTCTTTCTCTTCCCTCCCATACTTACAGCTGCACTGTCTGAGGACCAGATGAGCTTCACCTCACCTCTGGGGCTGGCCAGCCCCATCCATGTCACCAAGCCAGGAAGGCCAGGACCAGCAAAGGAGAGGGCCAGGGAACGTCCCCCACCCCCCAGTAACCAGGAGGGTCCACAGCCTGAGGGTACGTTGCCACACCTGAGATAATAATGCCACTTACAAGGCTGCTGTCTGCTCCCAGAATGAACTGGCTGAGTGGCGGCTGAGGATAGATGAGGCAGACCAGGCCGGGTGGTAGGAGGCCTGGGCCAAGCTCATAGGCAACCAAACAAGCTGTGATTGTGACTGCCACAGCCCTGAAGTGCAGCATGCCCTCCCCCCACTTGCAGCATGCACAGCTGCAGAAACTGCTTTTGGAATCACAGGTTTGAAATCATGCCCCAATCTGTGCCTCACCATGACTTGAAACGAACCGAGTCAAGCAGGTTCCTTAAGATCTCTGTGTAGTACCTGCTGCAGAGAGGATGCTTAAAATCCAAAAATTGTCCTTTTACATAACACATCCTTATTGTTTGCCACAGACACTCTTTCATTAAATTCCTTTTTGTGTTGTAACATTTAACTGATCTAATATCTGTCCTTCACTTATGTGTTGTTGCAGGTTCTTTGCCCACCACTCCCCATCACCCTCCAGCTGTTGAACTGGCACAGATCTGAAAGAGAAAAGAAATGTGTGAAGATACGTCCTAGAGCACATGCAAGCTGCCTACATGGACAGGGGTCTGAACTTGATGACCTCGTGAGCTTTCTTCCAACCCTAGAAATCGGTGATTCTACGCCACCACCGAGGGACTGTTGCTTTCACTGAGTTCTAAGCAAATCAGAAGATTCCTGAACCTGGCTTTGAAATAGCCAAATGCACACCCTAATGCCATTTTGCACATGTTCAACCTGTAGTTGAACTACTCCTTAATATGGGCCATGCTACCTGTGTATGGCTTCATAAGTCAAGGGAGCATGGGGTAAGTTGGATCTCCCAAGACCACTATTGGCATCTCCACATCTCAAGTGGTGATCTTCAGATCTGGGAAGAAAATCCCATTCTGAAGCTTTCTGAACAAACCAGTGTTCCTGAAGAAGCATGTGTCATGCACCCTTCCCTGTCATCCAGCACTGATATTGGTGAAACAGCCCTTGTGACACACCAAGGGTGGCAACACTATCAAGGAGTACCCTCTGTGGCTTATATATTCTATGGCAAGGTGGTCTGTTGCCACTATAGTGATGTGCATTCCATCTATCACCCCACCACAGTTAGGGAACCCCATCATGGCAAAACCATCCACTATGTCCTGCACATTTCCCAGAGTCACAGTCTTTCACAGGAGAAGTGTATTGATTGCCTTGGCTACCTGGATCACAGCAGCCCTTACAGTAGATTTGCCCACTCTGAATTTATTGCCCACTGAGTGGCAGATGTCTGACATTGCAAACTTCCACAAAGCTATTGCCACTCGCTTCTGAAATGTCCAAGCAGGTGCCTTCTGGTATTGCTGCACTTTAGGACAGGGGGAAGCATTTCACAAAGTTCCATGAAAGTGCCTTTTTGCATGTAGAAATTTTGTAGACACTGCTGATCATACCATCCTTGCAAAACAATGCAGTCCCACCACTCTGAGCTTTTTTAATGGCACCAGAACAGTGCTCCACTGTGTACAAAGCATCAAATGCGGCCAGCATCTCCTATTCTTCCTCAGTAGTCTCACATTCATGTATGTCCATATCCTCCTCAGAGTTTTCATAGCTCTGAAGGTTGCTTAGGCCCTGAACATACCACAGCATAATGCATGAGGTGTTCCTCATCCTTGCCACAACATTTTAATGCTGGATTGATTCCAAACTAGACTTGAAATGGCATCTGCATGACTACCAGTGAAAAAAGAGCACAAAACCACTTTTTGCTATTGCTTTCCAAAAGGAGGTAGAGGACAGGAGAGGAGTGCACTGTGAGAGGCTGATGACACACAGCCAGAGCCATCTTTGACACTTTTCTGTCACATCAGACACTGGTAGCTTAACCAACAATGCAAGAGGGCAGCAGAAACTGTGGGATAGGTTATCCACATTGCACTGCTGACAAAGTTGAAGTGGCCAACCCTAATGGGGATGCACTCCATTGAGGTCATATGCCAATGTGCACGTGCACCCTCAACATTACAAAATTGGGTGCAAAAAGCCCACCTTAACAGATTCAACCTAATCTCCTAGTGTAGACACACCCTAAGTCTAATATAAGGTATGAGAGCAAAAGACACGAAAGTTTGAACGTGCTGTTAGGTCTCATTTAATTAAATAATGCTATAAAGTGCTTGGAATCTCCAACAGGAAGATGGAAATTAAGTTCAAAGTGTCTTTTTTTAACAAATGCCATTTATTAGGTGATTTGAACCTAAGCCCCAATGAAAAATTGTTATCTCAAAACAAAACAAAAAATTGCATCTGCAAAGTATGAATTGTCGGAATGCTGAAATAGCAGGGATTTGATAGGTGAGAAGTGAGCCCTATTGGCAGAGATACATGAAAGAGAAAGATCAGATGGATTATATATTGCCTGTCCTTCAGTTAAAGTTATCAGCTTCCATTCTCATAAATTTTGTAATTCTTTCACGTATATGATTGAGAAAGAAAGAAAGAAAGAAAGAAGGAAAAAGAAGCAGCCTTAGGATATCCACCTGGAGAAGAATATCATAAAAGGATGCCAAACCTTCAAGGTCAGTGAAAGATTCATAACGGAAAAAAAAAATCGGCAGAACAATAAAGGAAGGGAAAAAAAGAAAAGTGAGAGCTATTTTTCCTGCCTATAGGTATGTTGCTGTGTTGAGACTAGAAGTTCCCTACCATGCTCAATCAGTTTAAATATTGGGGATGCAGGGTAAAACCTGTGCACTGAATACCAGGGCTTTTAAAATACATTTTTTGGGGGAAAGGAAATATCTTTTTAAAATGTTTTATGGCTCTGAGAAGTGTGAAGATATTTGGGGAATGAAATCCTTCCATTAGCTACAAAATGAGTAAGACACAGATAATAATAATAATATAAGAATTTTTAGGTTGCCCTAACAAATGTGCTTCAAACCTGACCAGGAGGAATTAACTAAAGGGCATCTCACTCTCTGGCTGTGTCTACGCTACAAAAATAACTTTGAAGTTGTTTACTTCGAAGTACTACTTCCAAGTAAGCAACTTCAAAGCTGAGCATCTACATTCACCCTACTTCGAAGTTAAATTTTGAAGTAGGGCACTACTCCATTCCCAGGAATGGAGTAAGGACTTCGAAGTTGGGCTCACTATTTTGAAGTTAACTTCACAGTAAGGGAAAATGTATGCAGACTCTCTGTGGGCTACTTTGAAGTAGTGCCTAACATCAAAGTTAACTTCGAAGTTAGTTCCTAGTGTAGATGCACCTTCCATGTCTGTTCTGTTATTAAGGCTTCCTGGTGAATCTGCCAGCAAGGACAGCAGTTAGTATAAAGTGTGTGGTTAAATCTCCACTACTGAGAACTGGCTATAGACCAACAAATCATCTAATCTAAATGACCCTACAGCCATATAGAAGCAAATGCAGTAGAGGGGTAGGCAGCGTACTAATTCAGGAAAAAAAACTCCCATTGTCCCAAATCCTCACTGACTTTTCAATTTCTACAGAACCGTGATTATTTACACCACTTGAATGGTCTCATTCATCAAATGAGAGTTTTTCCTCAAAAAGCACTATAAAGACTTCCAGATATTGCTATTGTCAGTTGATTCAAGCTCAGTCTAAATAAATGACCCACTCTCTCTAGCTCTGGCACTCACTCGACAAACCATTCCGTCTTCTAGATTTTCATCTTGTTAACAGTTACACTCTGGTTGCCAAAATGATTAGGAATTTCAATGTAAGGGGAAAGATTTTTTTAACACTGAAACTATAAGTCCTGTCTCCAATTCATCTTTTCTTACCCCTTTGAACAATTAAGTACAGTTTTGTAAAGCTTGTACCACTTTTTAAGAGGGGAATGGCTCTGAAAGTCACTGCATCATTTTCTTTTTTGTACATTCCTTTTCCCACTGAAGTTATTAAAAAATCCTCTTCAGTGGAAGCGGGCTTGTGTACGGTAACAACAAATAGAAAACAATCAATGAAATGGTAAGTTAGAAAGGAAGAAGTCCCCTTGATTCCAACCCTCCCACAAACTCAGTCAGGGAGCCTCAGAAAACCCTACCCACCAGTATTTTTTTTACCAGTTCAGCACAATGTCATGCAAAGTTTCCTACAAAAACAAAAAATTAAAACCTGGAGCTGTGCTTGTTGCTTCTCAGCTTTTCACTGCTGAATTGTTGCAAATGCAGCAAGCAAAAGTATAATTTTTGTAACTCACAAAGCAGTCATTAAAGGAAATAGCTCATTCTGCAGCATGTGTCTAGACCAGAAATGTTACCCAGACAGCCGTGGCATCAATGGAAAAAAAAGTTTTTGGACATTTATGAATTTATTTTTTGCATGACAGATTCTAAGCTGTTGCAGAGCAGCAGAGCTATAGTGATCAACAGCAACTAAATATTGGGTAAAAAAAATCTCAGTTCTTCAGCATTAGTTATTCTCCTTAGTCCCCTCTTCAAATATCAATATGACACAATGTGACATATTCTTTATCACACAGATCAATATTTGGGATAGGTATTGTTTTACTTCGGACCAAACTGATATACATGTTAATGTATCATTCAGTTTTTCCACACTAGAAACTATACACTTCTGGAACAAAAGGATGAATGTAACTTGGAAATATCTCAAAGAAAAACAAAAGCCTTGATTCCCTTCCCATACACGTGTGAACAAAGAGACACTTAATTTTATATAATGGCAGAAGATTTATTTAGAGCCAGACATGGCCCATATTTTGAGTTTTCAGGTAATACTCTTCACTAAATAATGAAAGGGCAATTTTCGAAGAGAAGCTGAGATAACCAAATGAATTTTCTACTACAAAGACCAGAATTTGTTATAAAAAATGACACAAGCTTTGTCCAGGATCATCAAATAAAGTATAATCAAAAATATCAGTTCTAACATGAAATATCCAAGGTACTGCATGTTAATCACCCTTAGCACTAATTTATGGAAATGATATTATAGCAGCATTATTGGAGGCAAATACTATCAAAATAAGGAGATGCAGTCCCAGCATTTTCATTAGTTCGCTAGCTGGTGTGCTGAATTTGAGGAGGGGTGGGTGGAGAATGGGATGGGGACAGCTCATTCCAGCTATAATTTATGTTGAACAGGCAGGGTAAGGACTCTGCTGCTTCATGAAAAGTGTTTTCAACAAGGCTAATTGTCTAATGACTGAGTTTCAGACACACAAGCTTTCCATTTACCTTTTCCTATCATCATTTCAGTCTCATTTCCCATCCGGAGAAGTGGCTATCCATTTTCTGGCTCATACTCGCAACATAGCTGTTCACTTGTATTTTGGTTGATTGACTTTACATGTATTCCAGATGCCACTTTCTGTTGTTTCTCTGCCTCACTGCTTGTAGATGAGACATTGCTTAGGCAGGGCTTAATTTTTTGAGCAGACTCTCATCTGTGACTTGCTTATCTTATAACAAAAGGCTGCGTCACACAGTGATAAATGGAAGCAAAGTAAATAGAATATTTTTAGCTGATACTTAAATGAATCACCCTTCTAGTTAAAACACCATAGGAAATCTTTTCATTGGGTACATTATTTCTTCTCAATGTTCATATAAATCTTATGTCTGATCCCTCTGAAATCGATGGCAAGCTCCAAATGATTTTAAACAGGACAGACCCATTTATATATTTCCTCTTAGGATGCTATTGCATAAGCTAGCGTAAAATACGCACACACTGAAATGTACAGGAGAGAATCTTTCATAATTGAACCCGTTATCCCAAAATTCCTATTGACTAACTTTAGTTTAAATCCTCTGATTTCAAACTATTTTTGAACAATTCCTCCTTTAATTAAAGGAACATTGTAACTATATAAATTCCAGGTACTCTATTTCATTCTGTGAACAAGATTCTACTGCAACACACAGAACACAGAGAGACTACAACACAGGAAATTCTAGATGCTTAATTTACCTAAAGAAAACACTGGAAGCCATGTGAAATCAAAAAGCTGACTGATGGTATAAGCAATGAATAAATTCAGTACAGAAGTAAATAGGCCATAATATTCTTGAGGAATTATGAAAGGAATTAGAGATCTTAATTCAAATATATCATTTGCAGTTAATATTTAACAACAAAGACAATAATTATACTGAAAGCTAAAAATAGATCAACTATGCAAAATAATCTTTTAAAGTAGTATTAAAGTATCATTGGAACCAAGTAAACTTAATTTGAAAACAACTATAAAATTAATCTCCACACTGCATTCTCTAAAGCCGTGTCTACACAAACCCCTTCCTTTCAGAAGTGTCATGTTAATGAGTGAGTTCAAAATATGCTAATGAGTCACTTTCAATTTGCATACCACCTGTGGAGATGGGGCCTTTTGACAGGACACCCCAGTCTTCAAAAGCCCCTTCTTCGTATCTGGTGTTAGGAAGAAGGGGCTTTCGAAGACTAAGGGTGTCCTGTCAAAAGGCCCCCTTCTTAACGGGTAGCACGCAATTCGAAGGCAGCATTTTTGACTCATGGCAGCTGCCTTTGTGCTAATGAGGCATTGCATATTCATGGTGGCGCCTCATTACCATTTTTCAAACTTGCTCATTAACATGCCCCTTCAAAAAGGAAGCGGCTCGTGTAGACACAGCTTAAAGGCAGAGAAACAGAATAAATGCATGTATTTTCCATCTTTCTTTGTATGATTACATGACTAGAAATATCATAATGCAGGTAAAATTATCGTGGAAATAGAAAGGTAATTAAGTAGAGTAAATAAGTAAACTAAGTAAGTTAAATAAGCAAAGTTCATCTAACTCAGATTTCAGCTGTAGCACTCATATCAAAGTAAGCATGACAAGGAACATTATCCTTTGTCAGCATTACATTTGATTTCATTGAGCGGGTTAGGTACCACATTAATCTCCACCAAATCGGATGCTTATTTTGTAGTTGACAAATGCAAGACACAAAGGCAATTAATTTATATTCCTTGCATTTTTGATGAACCTCTGAATTGAGTGGATGTGATCAATTGTGGAATACTTTGTGCTTAAACCAACTGCTGTCTACTGTTGTGCATTCAAGGACCTTCTGAATCCAGTTGAATAGGACACTGGTGAATACAGTAATTGCTCTATTCTTCTGGATTGCTTTTGTTATTGATTTTTTATTGTATCCGGAGTACAGGTTTTATTGATTGAGATGGTGAACTGCTGTGCCTATGCTTTGAAGAGAGTATCTTCCATTGCTTTGAGATATTCCAGATAAATACCATCCATTCCTGGTTTCTTTCTTCATTTTATGTTATAACCTGTACATTCAATTTGTAGCCAAATGCTTTCATGGTGAATACTGAACACTGACAAGAGAAGAGTAGAGATCATCCTAGAATTCTGACATATTTCATTTATCTTTCTTCTTTCTGAGATCTTTTCACCATTTTCATCTTTCAGCAGTTCTGAGATAATACTCAATCAATACTTATTGAAGTCACAAAATAGATAAATGCAAATGTAACTGGAATATACAAAACAAGAAAATTAAAAGACCTCACTACACAGTGGAAATAAAGTACTCCTCGTAAGATCATTCCACAGTAAAGAAAGGGCTGGAGGTATTGGATTCATTGTCAGGGACAAAAAAGTTCCGAGGAAAATCATCTGCAACATCATATCACCCTTGACAGCAGTTCTCATACTTCTGATAAAACAAAGAAAAATGATTTCAATTGTTCAGGTATATGCTCCCACACAGCAAGCAGAAGATGAATAAAGGGAACATTTTTAAAAAGAGCTGAAGGAGGCAATGCAGAAAAGATCGACCTACACAATCATCCAAGATGATGTGACTTCAGTGGAAGGTGGAAAGGAGAGCAAGAAAGAAAAATATGTTGGAAAATTTGGTAAAGGTGTAACAAATAACAGTGGAGTATGTCTGGTTCGATTTGTAGGGGCAAACCATCTCCACATAATGAATTTGATATTTCAGAAAGAACACCATTGGCAAATGTGACGATAGTAATCCTGGGTGAGAGGTGCTATCTCAGAGAATAATAAGAAATAAAGGTTTATCTCAAAGGCTGGGTCTACACGTGCCACTTCCTCTTGAAAGGGGTATGTTAATGAGCAGGTTTGAACGATGCTAATGAGGTGCTGCAATGAATATGCAGCACCTAATTAGCATAATGGCAGCCACAGCGATTCAAAAGTGCATCTTTTCTAACTGCGCGCCACCAGTGGAGACGGGACCTTCTAAAAAGAGCCCCCCAGATTTTGAAAGCCCTTCTTCCTATCTGGTAATCGAAAGAAGGGCTTTTGAAAACGTGGGCGGGGTCCTTTTGGAAGGTCCCGTCTCCACAGGGGACGCGCGATTCGAAAAGATGCACTTTCAAATCGCTGCAGCACCTCATTAGCATTTTTAGAACCTGCTCATTAACATACCAGTTTCGAAAGGAAGGGGCACGTGTAGACACAGGAAAAAGGAACAAAATTCTGGTTCTGGAAGAATTGGTGGAATTATAGATAGAGAAGAGATTCTGTCACAATAGCCATATTGGGCCAGATTAAAGGTTCATCTAGCCCAATATCCTGTTTTTCAACAGTGCCCAATGTCAGGTGCTCTGTGAGAGAAAGAACTGAAAAGGTAATCATCAAGATTCCATCCACTGTTGCCCATTCCTGCCTTTCTAGCAACAGAGGCTAGGGACACTATCCCTGTCAATCCTGGCTAATAGCCATTGTTGGACCTATTCTCCATGAATTTATCTAGCTCTTTTTTAAACCTGTTATAGTCAAATTGGCATGCCAATTCTAGATCAATGACTGAAGACTAAATCTAACCAGCACTTGTTTGTGCTTAATTCTCTTACACAAAAACAGTTCTGAGGCTACCTCTTGAGATGTTCTTCTTGGACCTGAATAAGTGACCCTCAATTTGCAGGATGAACAGGAAATAGCACTGAGAAATGCAATCGTGCAGTCATTAAAAAGAATCAGAGTCGTGGTGGAAAACTGGCCCAGCATCATAAGACCTGACTAAAAGCAAAAGCTCATGAGAAACAGAGGAAGAGAAAGAATTAGACAATACTATGCACCACAATTCACATCTCAATATGATGTTCAAAAGATCAGAACCCAAAGTTGCCTTAAAAATTGAAACAAAAAAAGTCAGCTGTCATATCAGTCACATAAATTCTCTGGCTGGGTCTACACTTGCCCCCAACTTTGAAGGGGTCATGTTAATCAGGGTGATGGGAGATTACTAATAAAGTGCTGTGATGCATATGCAGCATTTCAATAGGCTAATTCTCCCCTATGTCAAACTTCAAAGTGCTGGCATGTGTGTATCTGTAGGCTTTCCGAAATGCCCATGTTACTTCCAAGTGGCCTTTACTCCTCAAAATTTGAAGGAGTAAAGGCACTTGGAAGTAATGCGGTCACTTTGAAGTCCCTGCGGCTACATAGCATGCCAGCATTTGGAAATTGGACACTTTGAAGTTGCCATGTGGGAGAATTTGCCTAATGAAAGGCTGCATGTGCATTGCAGCGCTTCATTAGTGATCATCCATCACCCTGATAGCCATGCCCCCTTTGAAGAAAGGGGCAAGTGTAGACATAGCCGTGGAGTGAGGTCCTAGTCAGTGTGAATAAAGGAGACACAGACTAGCCCAGAGCCATCGGCCCCTCTTTCTGTACATTCCTAATTTTGGTGCATATTTTGATACCCTTTCTCTTGCTGTTAACATCTTATTCCACTACAGTCCCAAAAGGAGTCAGTATAGCTGCTTGTGAATTAAAGTACTACTCAACATGAATAACAACATTGGAGTCTGGTTCTCTGAACATAAAGTTTTCAGGTTACAATGGCAATTCAGAGCCTGTGAACCTACCAGCTGCTATCTAGACGAAAAATGCCATCATCTGCAAGTCTGGTAGTTATGACAGCCCCAAATCAGATACTGTAAAATTCATGTATCCTACCTTAATGCACTTTTCACTGCTAACATACTTGGGTATATTATTCTAATGGCACAATAATGGTGGCAAAATTTGATCTTCTGTGACAAAGGAGGAAAATTTCAGTTTTAGCCCTCCCTGTGACATTCATAATTCATATAATCTCGATCTGGTAGACATAACTTGAACATTGCTGAAGCAGAATAGTTTCAGAATCCATTCTAGTTTAGCAAAATACAGTGCCTGCCAGTACTCATTAGCATGTACTTAGTAGCCAAGCATCTTTATAGCTTACCATATGGAGTGAAAAATCTCTATAGCAGACTATTGGACAAAGCTGTACTTAAGGATTGATTAATGTACAAAAGAATTTCACAATATTAACAGCTTCACAATGTATGTTCTTTGTTGGATTAGTTGAAATATTTTTTCCACATATTCTTCCATTTAGCATGCAGATTTTAGAAGCAAAAGCCAGTGAGTCACTGTGATCTGTTGTCTCTGTTTTTCATGGATGATCACTGAAAGGTATATATATTCTTATCATGATGCATAGAAATGTTCCATTAACAAATTAAAATGACTTTAAATATGTAATTTACAGCAGATGAGGAGAACATTCCCTCTTGAAAACAGAATGATTAAATCCTTTAGGAAACTGGCATCTATAAAATGGTATCGTAATGAAATGCAATAAATCCACACAGCCTACAACAGAGACTCATAGGCAACAAAAATTAAGAGGACATTTCTCTTCTGCTAATTTAGCGAGTTGAAGTAGTAGCAACAGAAGTAACTAAATAATTATTTAATACAATACAAAATTGCAAGGTAAATGTAGGCTGAAGTGTGTTATGCAAAGAGAGACAGGAGAAATCATGAGGTAACATTGTAAAGCAGCACTTTCAATTTTCAATATTGTTGAATTTGTCAAATGTTCCTGACTCATCATATTTCACAAATATTTTTTAACATCTTTCAATATAGAAAAATAACATTCACTAGAAGCATTTGCGACAGGTATTGCTAAAATACTTTTTTCAGAATTGTTTCTACATTTGGGAAAGTTGCCTGTAAACCATCATGTATAAGTCTATACAAATCAACCAGTTCTCTTGTAGTACAGCCCTCATCATTTTTGATAATATGAATGGAGCGTTTCATTTCATCTTCAGAAAGATTTATTTCGATGTTCTCATGGTAGGATTCACTTAATTTCTTATCAGAGTGTCTTTTAGAATATTCATCAATACTTCTGTTAAAAAACATGCAAAACAAATCAACAGTTTTCATTAGAGATTTGCCTCTACACTGCAAATGCACTATTACAGTCACAAAAGGCATTGATGGTCTCAACGATGATACTCTCTTTCCCTTTTAAATTGATTTCATTGTCTGTCATTTCCAACAAGAAAAAATCCTGGTTTTTTTTCACTCTTCTCTTCAGATGTATCAGAGAAACCATTATTTTTTGTTAATGTTAGTGCTTCTGACCAAGGACTTGTAATAATTTTGAACTTCCATGAAAAAACAAACAAACATGTAAATGAGGCTAATAATTGCACAACATTTAATAAAATTGCATCAGTTTTCTCCAGTGATTTGCTCATGGCATTAATTTTGGAAGTAAATGGTTCCAAAAATATCAATAACAGCAGTATTGTACTCTTCAAACATTTCTGCTAAGGATTTAGATTAATATTTTACACATTTTTTTAGAAGTTGATATGACTGTGTATAACAAGGTCCTACTTATATCATAGCTCATTTTCAAAGCAAAACTGGACATGCATGAGCAGACCTCTTGTTGTCACAGCTTCTTTTGAATGTCAAATATTTTTCATTTGTCTGCTCCAAACATGACTTTGTATCCTTTACTTCCATCAGTGAATTGGTTTCTGAGGTGCTCTGCCATTATTCTAATGAATTCATTGTAGGTTTGGTGCACTACAAAGTTGATCTTCCCTGATCCATAATACTGGTAATTTTTCCAATGTTGACTGAGAAAATTGTCAAGTTCCCTAAGATATTCAAGGCAGAGTTTAAAAAAATCCCTTTTTAACTGCGATGACTCATCATGTCCTCTGAGAGATAGTCCCAAAGAAGGCAGTAGTTTCACAGTGGCAACAACAGGTCCTAGCACTTTCTTCCAATAAGAATACTCCTTCTCAAACTGAGCCAATAATCCAGAATCATTTTTCCAGATAATGTACATCTTTGAACAAACTTACTCACAGCGTTAATAAGAGCTCTGGAAGTTTCATGAACAGCAAAATCTCTTGCAACTTTTCTGCAATTACAGTGCCCATCAACAAAGGTTTGTTTTCCTTTACTGTGGTCAGGGAATAATATACAAACATAACAGCAAACTGCCTTGGTGGTTTCGGAGAAAAAAAATCTCAACCAATTTCATTTTTTTGTGGTCCTGTTTTTCTTAATCTCAGAAAATGCGACTCATGAGGACTTCTAACTTGAGTTTATTCTCAGACCTCATATTCTTTTCTCAAATTTTCCATATTACCTACATTTTTGGTTTATTTATACCAAGAAATAGTCTATCATATCAAAAGAAATAGGTTTTGACAATAATGAAATGTCTTCAGGGTAGGTTTCTTCCCTGACTTTGACAAAATTACCAATAGTTTGTAGTTCCATTGCTACCTCAGAGTCCAACATTGTTCAACATTTCCTGTTATCATGGTATCCCCACAACTTGGCAGGTGATCACATAATTGAGATGACTCCTCACCCATATTTTTGATTAATACCCTCTCTTCAGTACTTCAAGTTATTTTTAAAAAAAACATGGCAAACTGTCTGTTTGCTTAGCTTACTCTTTTTTTTCAATTTTTGATTAAGAGACTCATAGTATTGCTTCATTATTGCTAAAAATCTGACGTTGCTTTTCAGGCAGACTTAAAATATCTGAAAGAGAAGGGAGTGCCCTCAGGTGAAGCTGGGTGGGCCATGGTCTGGACCACCCAATTAGATTTAACAACAGTGGCACTGTAACATTTATACTGGGGTGTCGAAAGCCCCTATCTCTCCTATGTATAGGTCCAGATCTGACTGTGGGCCATAGGAACAGGAACTATGTGTAAGGGGATGAGTGGCCCCTTGCTAATACCTCAGCAGTGTTTTGTATTGGTTAGCTTCCTGTCTTAAAAGGAAGGGGAAAAATCACTGAAGAATCAGGATCCTGAGGCTGACAGTGCCCAGGGACAACGGGAAGAGGCCTTCTCTCCAGTTGAGATTGACTGACAGGGCTTGGCAGAACAATGAGTGAGTGAGGAGGTTGGGGACATTCCCGTCCTCTTAACGAACTGCATATGCCTAGGCAGAGATTGACTGGACCGAGGTAAAGAGACAGCATGTGACTGAGCTGAACCATGCTGGCAGCCCGGCTGCAGACAGAGAGAGGCCATGAAGTATGGCATAGAGAGAAGATCCTTGCTGGTATGAGGGCTGAACCCAGGGAGGCCCTGTGACACAGCAAAGAGAGTGCCCGAGACACAGCCAGCCCAGATTCATGGTGTGGAGTAGAGCTGGACCCTGACTTGGAGCACAGATAGCAAATCCATGCTTGCAGGAGGGCTGCACCCAGAGAGGCCCAGAGATGCAGCAGAAAGCCACAGCCTAGAAGCTGGATGTGGCCTGGAGTTGAGTGTGGTGAGCAGCAGAGGAGGCCCTTAGTAGAGGCCCAGCACAAGGGTGTTCTCCAGTCAATTGGCCTAGCAGGTCAGACTTGGGGGGGGGGGATCATAATCACAACTATGAGGGCTGATGCTGGCGAGAAGAGTCCTGACACCTGAAGCAAGTATCTGACCTGGAGCACAACCAGGGGCTGTGAAGGAGACCTGTGACCTACAAGGAACAGATGCTAACTGTCCTTACACACCAGAAACACTGTGTGTGACGGATCTGTACCACAGAGTGGACTGATGTATTTTATATGAACTTTTTCCATTTGTTCCTTGTTCTTCTGTTATTTTTAATTGATTGTTACATAAATTGTATTTTCCTAAATTATAAGCAACTATAAATGGTTGAGGGTACAGCACCCCAGAGAGGAGATACCCAGGCCCTGCCCCAGGTGAAAACAAGGTGGGGGGGTTAAGCCCCAGGAACCTTGGTCTTGTCACACAAGGGAGTGTCAGGGAAGCTGCTGGAGTCAGAGAGGTCTCTGGGTAAAGGAAGTGGGAGCAGGGACTCAGATTGTAGACAATAGAGTTTATAATTAAATAATGTATTGTAATATATATATTATATATATTTTAAATTTTAAGTAATAGAATACGTGAATCTAGTTCAAAGTTTAAATATTAAGCAGCTTGAACTCTGCTGACCATCCTTCTCTGGTTAGCAGGAAAGAATGATCTTTCAGGCTGTTGGTAGAGATGCATCAGATAGACTGTGTCTGTATCTGATGTCAAGGCAGAAAGGAGTCAGAACAATCCCTGTGATTTAGTATGATCACACTGAGGAATAATCACAGATTGCTCTTAGAAATAACTAGAATACAGCGTGTGTTATGAAGGAGATACACAGTTTGTACTAACAAAAGTTGGTGTTAGAAATAGATTGATTACTTTACAAAGGCCGTTATATCCCTCTGCCTATGTGAAGCAATTATGTAGTCCTTGGAGGGGAAGTGAAGGAGTGACTGGGCAATAAATGTGAGTGTTTGAAGAGAAAGAAAAACTTGAAGGTTACTTCAGCATCCAGACAGCTAAAGGGGCGGGTGCTAAGAAACTATCCCATGGGCCCTGGGTAAAAGGTATACCAGTGTGGAAGAGAGAGATTTCCTTGTAGCTCAAGGCTAGCACCCTAATTAAGACAGCTAACATGGCTTGGAACAACACTAGAAAAGAAGCACCAACACGCTGATACTGAATGACAATGAAAATCAACTTCCAGTTAAACCAATGTCACACAGATGGATTTTGACTGATTTGGAGACAACAGATACAGCGTGTAGAACTGAAAGGAAGAAAAGTCCTATAAAAGATGTAGGATCTTGCATGGATCCTCAGGTCTTATCAAGCTTGGAGCACTATTTTAGACCAGAAAAACCCATTCTTGTTTGCCCCGCCCCCCGACCCATCTCCTCACACTAACTCACCGGGCCATTGAATGAGTGTGAGCAACAGATTGAATGAGTGTGAGCAACAAAGTAGTTTGTACGTGTGTGTGTGTGAGTGCATACATATACAGTAGAACAATGTTACATTATCAGTAGATGTGGTGTTTTGCCTTATCCCCTTGATTGAGATCCTACGTAATTATTTCAAGTGCAACAAGATCCTTCTGCTGGCTCATTTCACTAAGGTAATGTAGGAGCCAGGAAAGAAGCGCACAATAGTGGGACTGTCACCCCCACTTACATACGGGTTCAAGCAGAACTGCTTAAACAATAGCCAGGCCCCTTGACCAGGTGTGGGGGGACAGGTCTGGGCCCCCAGAAAGATTGAACCTCAAGTGGAAGAAGTGCAGCTGGGGACCTAGTGCAGGAGTACAGCCTCCATGGTGTGGCTGGAGAAGACGGAGGGAGATATGAAGATCTCCATGTCTGTGTAGAACAGATTGAGGCACCCAGTGGCCCTCCACGGGCTAGTCTGGAGTAGTGGGCAGAGACCCACGTGTGCTGCACCTGAAGATGAGGGGTGGTGCAGTTCCATCGGCCACCTAAGCATCCCCTCACCCCGCCCTGGGTTCTCCATCCCCCAACCACTCTCTCTACCTCGCCCATGGGCAGCAGCCACTCAGGTCACGGTCAGCAGCATGAACACAGGCTGGAAGGCTTCAAAGGAACATGGGGATCAGACCTTGTGACTGGAAATTTAGATAGATTTAAGAAAAAACAAACAGAAAACATTCTAATCAGAAAATGATGTGTGATCCTATGCTCCCAGGTACCAAATGCTTCTTGCAAACTGGTGCTTGCCCTCATCTCTCATTGACTTTAACAGAAGCTGAAAATTCTCAGCACATTACATCAAAGGGTCCAAAAATATTTACATAAACTGAAAAGACCCACTAAAAGGAAATATTTCTGATCTCTTTACAAAATGGAACCCATCGTGTTTAGCACTCAAGATTGAAAACCTGCCTTTGCTTGAAAGAATCTGTTTTTCTGTCAGTCTTCAGCAAACTGTTCTGATCCATGTAATAGACAGTTATGAAAATACAATGGTGATACAAATTTGAACAGCACATCAAAACCAGAATTGTTGCAACCAACGTCAGGGAATCTTTGAAAAACTGGAACAGAACAGAACACAGTGGTGGTTATTTAAAAAAAAAATCTGTAAAGAACAGCCTGAATGGCAATGGAGGATGAAATATTATGTTATTGAACAATTTCTCAAATAAACAGTTCAGCAAATCCTACCTGTAAGTTATTTATGAACTGGCACAGACTTTGCAATTTTAGCTTTATCAGAAGACAAGGTCTTGACAGCCATTTGAGTATTGCAGTTACATTCATTTACACAATATTTAATTTATAGAACTGGATGGCATCCACAAAGTACTTTTTTCATCTATATTTCATTGAGGAAGTCATGCAGGTAAAAGCACACTCCAAAGAAACTTCTATATATAGTGACCCCTGTAGTCACAGAGGGCTAAATTAACATAGCAGTATCTAAAGCAGGACCCTCTCAGTAGAATATCCTACAATCTATAATTAAACAGATCAGCTATACTTGTATTCTTTGCCAAACCATAAATCTACAGTATGCAACCGAGGAAAAAGCATAGATAAAAAGGAAATATGTGCAGATTTTACAATTGTACTGCTAGTATATCCCTACTATACAGAGACAATCTTGTTGTATTATCAGTCATAACAGGTCTAATAAAGAAACCCAAACACATAAATTCAACTTGTGAGTCTATAGCTGGCCACATAACATTTCAATGTAGTTGTGTACATGCAATATTGAATGCCTGAACTTATTACCACTACCTCTCTCCTTTTCACACTTGTCTCCCATTCATTTGGAGTGGAGACATCTTCCAACCTTGTGTATTTGTATAACATCTGCCTCTATAAGACCTCATCCTTCTTCGTGTCTCTGCATGCTAACCAGTTTCACTAAAGAATAATCAACACAAACCTTCTAATACATAGAATATTTAGCAGTATGTTGTCCTTCCGAGAAAGAGATTGTTCCAGAGTCTAGTTGGGCATTCATAAGATTGCTGTAACACTATTCTCAAGTATAAACAGCTCATATAAAAGCAGAGGACTGGGAGGTACCTCGTGAGGTCATCTAGTCCTGTTCCCTGCGCAAATGGTAGGACTAATTATTATCTAGACCATTCCTGGGAGATATTTGTCTAACCTGCTGTGATGAGGTGGACTAATCCCTGGTACCCCATAATGGAAGCCAGAGACTGACAGAACCCTGGACAAAGGCTGGTCAGATCCCATCCTCAGAAGTCAACCATCATCATCATCATCAATAACCATGGGCTCAGCGCCCGTTGGTGTCTGATGCCTCTCTCACTATTTCCTTTCATCTTTCCCTACCCAGTGCAGAGTGGCTTAGTTTCTGTAGACTAGCTCTGCACCTATCTACTACATCATCTACCCATTCTCTGTGGGGTCTGCCTCTCCTATTTGAACCATCCATTACGCCAAATACTAGGGTCTTGATTTTTTGTTCTTCATTCTTTCTGCAAATACATTCAAATAGTTGTAGCTTCCATTTTATAACTTTCTGCGGCAGGTTCTCTTTCGGCTATATCTTCCTGTATAATTCCTCATTGGTGACCTTCTGCATCCATCCTAATCTCACAATCTTTCTATAACAACTCCTCTCTTCTTTTCAAATCTTTCGTTATCACCTGTGTCTCACATCCATACAACATGCTGCTGCATACACATGTTTTCAAGATGCCCGGCTTTGTTCTTGAACTAATTGCTTTTCTTTTCCAGATCTTATCCATCGCCTTCAAACTTGCGCTTGCTTTAGCTATTCTGGTCACTATTTCCTTCTTACAGTCTAGGTCATACGTTATGTTGCTCCCCAGATATGTGAACTTCTCTACATTTTCTAGTTGAATATCATCAACACTGATCTTCCTTCCTATTTCCTTATCTCCAAATACCATTGTTTATGTTTTATTGATGTTCTTAATCAGTCCATAACTGCTTCCCTTCTTTGTTTAACACCTGCACTGTTTTCGCAAGCTTCTCCTCATCTTCCTCAATGATAACTATATTATCTGCAAACCTCAAGTTGTTAATTCTTTTCCCATTCACAAATATCCCTTCTACCTCTTCCTTGATCTTGTCCATGCTCTCTCCAGATGTGCGATGAAGATACTTGGCGATATTGGATCTCCTTGTCTCGTACCCCTACTTGTTTTAAACCAACTTCCCAACTCTGAACATGTTCTCACCTGGTCTTACATTTACCATAATACCTCTCAATATCTTCACATTGCTCCTCTAACCATTTCTCTCTATCCTTTCTGGCTGTTTTCCTTACCTCATTGCATTTCATTCTGTATTGCTGCTTTGCCATCTCAGAAACATCTCTTCTGATCTTCAATGCTCTTTTCTCTTGAACCAACTTCAGTGTCTTCTGGGTAATCCACTTCTTATTGATATTTTCTTCTGGAGCAGTCTGCTTAATTACTTCTTCTATAGCGATGGCTATCCTTGCGACTCTCTTATCTAGGTCTTTCTCTGAGGCGATATTCTTAATCTTCTCTTTGAGCACTCCTCTGTATGCATTCCCTGTAACCAACAGGACAATGAAAAAGACCTTACATAGTACCCTTGGACACAGAGGGTTACCCACAAGCTGGTGGACCCTGTCACGCCTGTGCTTAAAAGTCTCTTCTGGAAGTGTGATCCTGTAAGATTATGCAAATTAAGTGTGAGATTTGTAAATCAGATTGTTTGCATTTTTGATCTCCCTCATTTGCATTCCTCCTCCAAAAGGGAAATGCTGTGTAGATGCAGCCATAGTGTTATTTCTCCTTCAATGAGGTTTACATAAGTCAAAATAACATGCCTGCTATTTCTATTTGTTGCAAATAGTGTGTGCATAGTGTAAATGTTCACAAGTATATTTCAAAATAACAGCTGTTCTCTCTAAATAACTTTGCTGTAGCCTTATCGAGCTAATGTTGCTGATTATAGAGGGACAGAAATTAATAACTTTCATGGTAGGGCATCTTCAAGACCTTTGTAGACTGCCTGATTCACTGACTGAGAAGAACAAATAATGGGTTAGCAAGATGGCCACCCAGCTTCTCCGCTTATCCTACATGACTAGAGTTATCTCAGCCTCACTCCCTTACAACGTAATAAAGAGGCCAAAGCCACTAGAATGAAGGTCATATATCCCTGAACTCACTGCCTCTGTGGTCCTCAGGTCCTCCTGCCATCTTCCTGGCAGCATGCTCCATTATAGCTGCTATGTGAGGGAACCTCTCATCTACTAGTCCTCTCAGAACTCATCTCAGGTGGATCCATTCACATCTGTGGATACTCCCTTTAACTTCAACTGTTATAGCTTCCAACCTATCATCCATTATCCTTCAGCAGCTTTCCCACCTCTTGCTTTGATTCTAATCAATAAAAGAGAAAGGTTGCATTTGAATATTATTGATGACAAAATAGATCTCTTTGGTTTTAATTTAATGAATTAAATGACTTCAAATTTCTTTCACAGCAATTCTTAAATGGCTGTTAAGTTTTGAATGTATCAGATTTAGATACAGTATTAGAAGGTGAAGTATTTGGACAGGAAATAAAGCAATTATTTTTCAACTTCCTCTCTCAGCTATTGATATGTTAACAATCCAAACACTTTTATTACTTACTCTTCTAAAGCTATTACTTTTATAATAGAGTCCATTAAATATGTTTAGTTCACTATTGATTTTCTTATTCCAGCTTTCCTTGAGGCTATTCCTTAACAAGTGATTCAATATGGTTTCTGAAAGAACAGTAAAACCTGTGATTTCTTTCTGATTGTTTTTACTAGGGTGGTGCAAAGCATGGTGTCAGATAACTTCTTTTGGCCCCATTTCTCTATTTCTCCATACCTGGTTGCACCTCCAAAACCTGTCTCTCTCTGGTCTGGCAACTTCCCTTGTCCAGCAGCACGAGGAATGCTCCTAGACTAGAGAGCCATGGCTGGAGGACAATCTAAGCTGGCCTCCTGACAGCCCCACAGATGGCAGTGGGACAGGTATGGAGGTGGTATCCCCCAGCAGCCACACAGGGGGCTGGAGTCAGGGATGGACCTGGGGTGCTTGAGTCCCCCAGCAGCCCTGTGCAAAGCTGGAGCCAGGGATCTGGCATATCCCTGGCAGCCTCATATTCCTCCCTACTGCCCTGCATGGAGCCTGGGCTGGGGACTCTACTGTAGCAAGCCAGTGGGGTATCCAGGGGCCAGGGACCATTCACCTCCCTTCATCTGACCAAATCTCTCATCTGGGAACACTGAGGACCCAAGGGTGCCAGACCAGGGAAATGTAACCTGTATTTTTATTCACAGAAACATAATACACAGTCTTGAAAGATTGATGCTGCCCTAAGAGCAAGCATTTGAAATTTCGGTAAGGAAGAATTATTGATTGACAGAAATTTACATGGGGTCAGAATCTGTTTTACAATTGAAACAGTTCACATCTTAAACTGAAGCCTCAGTTCAGGAAAATATTTAAACACATACCTAAAAAGGCTCCTATTTAGCAAAGCACTTATGTACTGGCTTACCTTTAAGTCATAGTTGATGTCAATAGAACTTAAGCATGGCTTGCTTAAATGTTTTGCTGAATAGGGATACACTACTCATTTAAAGTCTACCTGAAAAAATTGTGGGGATAGGCCTTATTCTTGGCTTTACAGGACAGTAGGAGATAATGCTTAGATGGTGCCTGGCAGTGGGGAGGAAAGCAGGGGAAATTTACTACTGGAAACAGGAGCAAGAATCATAGAATCTGCGGGCTGGAAGAGACTTTAGGAAGTCATCAAGTCCAGCCTGGGACCAAAGCAGGATCAATGCTAACTAAATCATCTGACCCAGGACATTGTCAAGCTGGGGCATAAAAACCTCTACTGATGGGGACGCCATCACCTCTCTAGGTAGCACATTCCAGTGTTTCACCACTCCCCTGGTGAAAAAGTTTTTCCTAATGTTCAACCTACACCTCTCCCTCTGTAACTTTAAACCATTGTTCCTTGCTCTGCTGTCAGTACAAAGGAAAGAAAAGGGGATATTTGTCCTTACACAGATGGCTAAATGATGGGTCTATGACTCATGTAGAAGCTCCTACAGTAGTGGAGATAACATTTCATTCTAGTACATGGGCTACGTCTACACTAGCACAAATCTTTGAAATGGCCATATTCAGCACCTCATTACCATGCTGCCAGCTGCATCTCTTTGAAATTGCCGTGTTTTGCTCCTGCGCGGCTCCTCCAGATGGGGGGGTCCTTTTCAAAAGGACCTTGGGAACTTTGAAATTCCCTTATTCCTATCAGTGGCATGCTACTGAGGCACTGCATATGCATTTGCATGGAGAGTTTGAAGATTTGTACTACTGTAGACATGGCCATGATGTATTATCTAAGTTATATGTAGACAGATGACTTTAATATAGTCGTATCCCCACACTGGGGGAGGTGAGTAATCGCATACTACAATTCAGAAAGTTATTATAAAAAAGGCTAAATAAGGTGTGTTTTAAGCCCTTCTCATTCACAGAGGCTGTCTCTACACTAAGACAAAACTTCAGATTCTCCATGTTAATAGCCAAATGGAAGAATACTAATGAGTATTGAATATTCAATCGAATAATATAATTGAACATTCAATTTAGCGCCTCATTAGCATTCTCACGCTTCCGGCTGCGACTGCCTTCGAATACATGTGGCTCAGCACATGCAACTCAGTCCTTTTTGAAAGGACCCTGCACATTTTGAAATCATTTCTTCTTCTCATCTGACAGGACTAAGGGGATTTAGAAATGTGCAGGGTCCTTCTGAAAAGGACCCCCATGTAGCTGCACCGAGCTACACGCTTTCGAAAGCAGTGCTTTCGAAGTGCCACAGCCAGCAGCGTTCGAATGCTAATGAGGCGCTCATATTCAATTCAGCACCTTATTAGTATACTTTGATTTGGCCATTAGCATGGCCATTTCGAAGTTTTGGCCAAGTGTGGCCATAGCCAGAGAGAAAGATATCCAAGGAGAAAAAATAATTTCCATTCTTTTCTGCAAGGCACATTACTTTTTCATGCCTAGCTTTCCTTTTATCTCCTCAGCTTCAAATCTCAGCAAATCTAATCTTGAGAGAATTAACAGTTTCATCAACCAAAGGGCAAGAAAACAAAATTCTGCAGAGGGAAAATATTAATTACTTCTTTTAAAAAACCTCGCCATGATGGTAATTAAGCAGTGACAAATGAAACATTCTGAGATGCTGCCAGAGCTGAGAGGAATGGTACAGTTATAAAAGTCCCTGCCAGGCTCAAGAGCCGTTTCTACACAGGCCACTTCCTTTGGAAGTGGCATGCTAATACACACACCAAAAGATGCTAATGAGGTGTGGATGCAAATTCCCTGTGCCTCATTAGCATATCGTCACTTGATTTGGAGTCCAGAAGGCCATTCTTCCAGAATCCAAAACGCCGTGTAGAAGTGTGAACCCAGGGGGGCTTCCGGAAGGAAGTCCTTCCAGAGGCTTCTTCTTCCTGAAAATTTTAGGGAAGAAGGGGCCTCCGGAAGAAGCACGTCCTTCTGGAAGGCCCCCTGGGGGCCATGCTTCTACACGGCGTTTTGGATTCTGGAAGAATGGTCTTCTGGACTCCAAATCAAGTGACTTTATGCTAATGAGGTTCAGGGAATTTACATCAGTGCTGCATTAACATCTTTCACTCTGTGTATTAGCATGCCACTTCTGAAGGAAGTGGCCTGTGTAGAAATGGCCAAGAAGAGAAGAAATATCAAAATCAAAAATGGGAATGATAAAATCTCAGTGTTTTACAAAAGCTCACACTGAACCCAGAAGATCCACAATCTGAGGAGAGGGCAAAAGACAAATTCAAAAAGATAAACTTTTTATTATTTCTATTGTTAGCACATAGGAGCCCCAGTCACAGACCAGAACCCAAATTTATTCCTTCAGTGCAATAATCCTGTATGCCTGGCTCGTCACATGTGCTTAAATGATCCATATCTTGTACACTGCCCGCCTATGGTCCTTCCTTGCCTTCAGATCAGATGGATAGGGAGTGGTTAGCACTCTTAGCTGTAATGAAGCATAGCTGTACTGTCATACTTTGCATAAATTATTATCCCTGTAGTGTGAAAATTCTTCAGGCAGTCCATGGTTTGTGCTAAAGACCCCTATTCTATTCCTAAAGTCTGGAGTAGGCTTATAAAATAGAAACCCAGCCAGCATGAGTGGAAAAATACCTCCCTGGGCCCCCTTCTCCCTTATCTCTCTCACAATACCCAGAGAAGGGCAGGAAGGGCCTTGAAGTCTGAAAGGAGGAATAGCTACTTTGGCAAGTGCATTCCAAGAAGAGGCCCTGAATGTAGAAACCAATTGATTGCTGTATGCTGTTAACAACTTCTAATGACTTGCGATTTAAATTTCCTAGATAACCCCCACAGAAGTGCCAGTGTGGAGACATTGCCACATTCTCTGTCCTATCTTGGCACTAGATACTCTATAAGCTATGGGCGGGGATACTCAGTAACCTTTTTAGATTATTGGCTTATTGTGCTCATTTTGTCTTGCTGTTAGAACCTATCCAGACATTTGTGACACCCAGGTCATAGTTTCTCCCCCACCCATCAATACTCTATGTAATCAATTGTAATCTATTGTCTGGCAGTGCTTCACTGTGTCCGGATGGGCAAAGTGGCACTCCACCAGCACTCTGTGTAACAAACCCTCCTGCTTGCTTCATACACGGTCTCCAAACTTTGTTCCAACAATCCCCTGTAGTGATGGTAAGGAATTAGGGGTGATTCAAATCCTGTGTTGCACTGTTGTTTGGATGACCTACCTTTCCAACCCTTATATACAGGATGTAGCAAAGTCACCATGGAGCCAAAATTATAAAAATGAAATTGAATGTCTACTGTAGTTAAATTTTGTAACTTTACAAAATAACTACTACAGGAACCCAGACAAAAAAAAGTCTGTTAGGAAAGCCAAAAACAGCTTCGCTTCAAAATTCTAAGCATTTGCATTTAAAGATAACCTTGAATCAGCAGAGTTCTACAGTGCCTGTATTATCTACAATACCCTGACCTCCCAGAAACCAACAGAAGTGTTTTACTGAACAGTAATCAGTTCACAGGAAAAATATCCCCTTACAAATCTAACTTTTCTCCTAGGAATTGGTGAACTCAAACTGAGGAAAAAGCAAGTAGAACAAAATGTAATTTCAAGGAAATGGAAAGCCATGGTAGTTCCCATGGTCTCAAAAGGCTGCATCAGGCTTGGCATGTAAAGAAAATAAACAAATTAAAGAGAAAATTCACTCTTCATATCTGCCATGTGGCCCTAAAAGGAGAATTTTGTCTAAATCAGGTATGTTAAAGCAATGGCATATGGACTCTTTTGGGTCTATTCTATGGATTATATATAGTCTAAGTATAATGATCATTGTAAACACAAAGTCAAACTGAGCAGAACTTTATTAAAATTAAAGGAATTGCAATATCTCATATCAAGCTGAGTTTATCCCAGAGTGTTCTGCATACAGCTTAGAGGATAAAGCCTGTATGAAGCTATCTATTTACTGAGACAAGTTTGTATGACTTGATTTTTTTTTTAATTTATTTTGCATTTACCTCTGGATGTATTCTGAGACCTAGCAGATAGGTCACTGGGCATGGATTCAGGAGACTTCAGTTTTCTTCTTGGCTCCACAAGTGTTAAAGTTTGAACCTCTTGCATGGGGGATGGGTGAGGAGGCGAGAATTCTCTGTATACTCCTGTATAGGCTACCTCAATCTTCGGTCTAAGTAAGCAGCAGAAAGCAAGCATTGCATGCTCATTCTACCACTCAGCACCTGAGAAAATAGAGGGTGAAGATGGATATTGATGGAGACTTGGGTCTACCCTCTAGCATATCAGGCAGCTAGAGCTGGCGTGGCTGTTGCCAACTCTTGTGGCTGGTATGGGACAACAGTCAATTACTAACTTCTAAATAGTGACAGAGAGGAAGCCGTGCTAGTCTATATACTATCAACACAAAAAGCAGTCAAGTAGCACTTTAAAGACTAGCAAAATAGTTTATTAGGTGAGCTTTCGTGGGACAGACCCACTTCTTCAGACCATAGCCAGACCACAACAGACTCAATATTTAAGGCACAGAAAACCAAAAACAGTAAGCAAGGAGGACAAATCAGAAAAAGATAATCAAGGTGAGCAAATCAGAGAGTGGAGGGGTGGGGTGGAAGGTCAAGAATTAGATTGAGTCAAGTATGCAGACGAGTCCCTATAGTGACTCAGAAAGTTCCCATCACGATTTAAACCATGTGTTAATATGCCGAATTTGAATATAAAATCGAGCTCGGCTGTTTCCCTTTCCAGAACGGTGCGATAATTCCTTTTCAGTAACACACATACCTTTAGGTCATTGACAAAATGCCCCATTCCATCAAAATGTTGACTAACTGGTTTGTGGATCTGGAGTGTTTTGATGTCGGTTTTGTGCCCGTTGACCCTTTGTCTAAGGGAGTTAGAAGTCTGTCCAATATACAAAGCATCTGGGCATTGTTGGCACATGATGGCATATATGATGTTAGTAGAGGAGCATGAGAAAGTGCCCGTGACTCTGTGAGTAACCTGGTTAGGTCCAGTGATGGTATTTCCAGAGAAGATATGTGGACAAAGCTGGCAGCGGGCTTTGTTGCAGGGAAAGGTTCCAGGACTGGTGTTCCTGGGGTATAGACTGTGGCTGTTAGTGAGGATCCTCATGAGGTTGGGAGGTTGTCTGTAGGAGAGAACAGGCATGTCACCCATAACTTCTAAATGACTTTGGAAGCAAATATATGGGCCATATTGTGCCAGGAAATTTTAAATAAACATACCATTAAATAACCTCACTTGAGGTCACTTGTCATCCAATGCCTTGAAGTTTTACACTAGCCCCATTAGTGATGAGGGTCATGCCTTAATTTTCTTATATATCCCCCTGACCTCACATTCCCAAAAATTAAAGAGATAATTTAACACCACTTGAATGTCTTTGAATGATTATTGTTATGCTTCTCATGCAAAATTTACAAGTGAGTGAAAACAGCCACCAGTTATATCAGTTATTAGCTCTGTAGTCAGAAAAATAAAACAAAAACAAAAACAACCTGCAATTTAAAGAGATGAAATGGAAGACATAAGTGTTTTCTTTGCCATTAATCTTTTGCCACTTCCGAATGGCAATAGTGGCATTCAGTAATCACATAGAATCATAGAATCCTAGGACTGAAAGAGACCTCAGCAGAACCAAACCTAACTAAAATTAGCCCAGCCAGGACTTTGTCAAGCAGGGACTTAAAAACCTCTAGGGATGAAGAGTCTACCACTTCTTTAAGTAACCTATTCCAGTGCATCACCACCCTCCTAGTGAAATAGTTTTTTTCTTAATATACAGCCTAGACATGCCCTGCCACAACTTCAGACCATTACTCCTAATTCTCCCATATGTCACTACTTACAACAGTCTCTCTCCATCCCTTTTGAGCCCCCTTCGGGTAGGTAAGGCTGATATCAAATCACCCCTCACTCTTCCATTTTGCAGATTAAAGAAGCCCACATCCTTCAGCCTCTCCTCATAGGTCATGTGCTCCAGCCCCCTAATATTTTTTGTTGCTTTCTTCTGGGCCCTGTCCAATGTGTCCACATCCTTTCTGTAGCCCAGATTTGGACACAATACTCCGATGTGGGCTCACCAGAGCTGAATAAAGGGGAATAACACCTCATCTTGATCTGCTGGAAATGTTCCTCCTTATACACCCCAATATTCTACAAGGGCATACTGTTGACTCATATCCAGCTTCTCATCCACTCTAATCCCCAGGTCCTTTTCTGATAACTGCTTTATAGCCGATCAGTCACCAGACTGAAACAATGCTTGGGATTCTTCTGTCCCAATTCCAGGACTCTGCATTTGTCCTTGTTGAACCTCATCAGATTTATTTTGGCCCAAGCCTGCTACCCCTACCCTCCAGCATATCTACCTCTTCTCCTAGCTTAGTGTCATCTGCAAATTTAATGAGAGTACATTCCATCCCCTTGTCCAGGTCATTAATCAAGATGTTGAACAAAACCAGTCCTAGAACTGATCCTTGGGGAACTCCACTTGAAACCAACCACCAGCCTCACATTCAGCTGTTAATCCCTATTGATTCCGACAATCTAGCCAGCTTTCCATCCACCTTAGGGTCCATTTTTCCAACCTGCATTTCCTTAATTTGCTGGCAAGAATTATGGCACTTCTGAAGGTATACATGCTTGATGGCTTTGAGATGTCATAACAAAAATACAAGCATTATTAATCTTCTCATCAATGGGAGCCACGGGAGTCTGTCATGCCTCATTTATGTGTACTGAGTAAACAAACTGTAGCAAATGAAAACTATTACTGTTTATAAGTCTGGACAGATGTTAAGTTGCTTAAACAGGTCACCCCCGGTATTTCATACAATAGATTCTTCAGGCTTTTTAAATATCTGAGGAAGCCACCCTTTGAAATATATGTATTTACATAGATATTGCATTTATATTGTGCGTGAATGAAGCAAAAACTGGTGTTAAGTAAAGGGTTGACTTACAGTCATAGTCACGAAAGTTCAGAGTTAAAGCTCCCTGTTCAATCTTTACCCAGCTGTTGCTCCTGCAGGCATAGTAGTTCATAGTCAGTGAAAGTGTTCCCATCATTCTGAAACAGCAGGCTAACCATAAGTGATAAAAATGAAGTATGACTTTAAAAAATGTTTTGTGCATTTAAATGAGAGTTGGAAGATATAATAGTGTGAGATGAGCCTGCTTACCTTGTTCACCTTTTGCTTTTTGTAGTCTTACTGAGCTAATAGCAACACTAATTTTATAATGCTAGCACACAACCAACATTCAAAATTTAAATTCACTTAATTCACTAACCCAAAGTGAGCTAAAGTTTGGTCTACACTTAAAATTTATATCAGCATGGATATGTCATCCAGAAGTGGGAATAAAACACCCCACTGACAGCTATGCCAGCACCCTCCCATTCCCCTCCCCCAGCCCCGCCCCCCCCCCCGGCTTGAGCCACAGCTATACCAGCAAATGAACGTTTCTGTTGACATATCTAACATCATTTATGGAGACAGTGATCCTATACCAACAGAAAGTCTTCTTCTGGGAGCATAGGTAGCACCTATGCTAGTGCATTGTGCTGACACAGGCTCAGATTATGTCTACACTATGAAAGTAAGTTGAATTTACGGTGGTCAGCTTTGAGCATCTGATTTAATAAAGTGGAAGGTACATTTTTCTCACCAAGCATATACTGTTGTCAGAGTCCATCCCCACTACCACAGCTAGTATTGACTCTAACAGTGAGGCACTGTAGGTATCCATCCTACAGTTCCTGACATCCATTTGAATTGTGGGGTAGGTTCCCTGTGCCTCATGGGATAAAAGCATTGTCACAAGAGGTTCTGTTACCTGTCATCGGCTTCCCATGAAGCACTTATCTTCTCCATCCATCCCTCCTTGAAATCAACAACAATCATTTTGTGCCCCCTTTTCCCCCAGTTATCCATGCAGATACCAGGGGGTATCTAGGATCTGTTCATATAGGGAGAAGCACAAGGACGAGCACCCTGTGTAGCAATCAAAGCTGTAGCAATGGCAGCCTTCTGCTCAAGAAGTCATTCTTTGGAGTTGATGTAAAGGCCTTCCTTCTGTCCCCCTGCCCAACACTTTAAGATGTCTGGGAGAGGAGGACATGGACCCTGGTAAAGAGGGCAGGTGGTCTATCAATGGGTGCAGGGACCTCTATGATCCAGATGCTTTTCCTACACCTCTTCCAAGTGCCTCATCACCTCTGAGGGGTTCCTCCATGAGCTTCAGATTCTCATCCTGTACCATACACTTCATTTCTCTGTATGTTTTCTGCTTGACAAAGAAGACCTCCAACAGCATTTGCCTCCATAGCCACGTCTACACAAGCCAGCTACTTCGAAGTAGCCGTGCCAACTTCGAAATAGCACCTGCCATGTCTACATGTGGCGAGCACTATTTCGAAGTTGAAATCGACATAAGGCGGCGAGACATCAAAGTCGCTATCCCCAACAGGAGATGGGAATAGCGCCCTACTTCGACATTGAATGTCGAAGTAGGGCACATGTAGACGATCCGCATCCTGCAACATCGAAATAGCGGGGTCCGCCATGGCGGCCATCAGCTGAGGGGTTGAGAGACGCTCTCTCCAGCCCCTGAGCTCTATGGTCACTGTGTGCAGCAGCCCCTTAAAGCTCCCAGCCCCCTGCATTCCTGTGCAGGAAGCTGAGAGCATGTTCAGGCAGCAGCACTGCCACGCACTCAGCCTGCACGCCTGCAGCAGCCGCAGCCCAACACCCCACATCGATGGCAGCCAGCCAGCCCCCCAAGTGCCCCCAGGGCACCCCCCCAAGGGAGCCAGGGCTCCCAGGCTGGCAGCCAGCCAGGGAAGAGGCAACGGGGCCCCTCCTGGATGGAGGCCGAGATCCGGGACCTGCTGGGGCTCTGGGGCGAGGAGGAGGTGCTCCAGGTAATGGGGAGCAAGAGGTGGAATGCGGATGCGTTCGTTCGGCTGGCTGAGGGCCTGGCTGCCCGGGGTCACCCTGCTCGCACTCCTGACCATGTCAGGAGTAAGGTTAAAGAGCTGTGGCAGCGTTACGCCCAGGCCTGGGTTGCGCCCAGCCGATCTGGGGCCACCCCCGCTACTTGCCCCTTTTACAGGGAGCTCAGGGCCATCTTGGGCCCCCGGTACACCTCCTACCCCCCGGCCACTCTTGACACATCGGCTGAGGAGCCCCAGCAGGCCCCAGAGACGGAGTCCGCCCCGGAGGCAAGCCCTGAACCCCAGGGGCCCCCCCAGGATCCCACCCCTGGGATGCCGGAGGAGGAGGAGGGGGACTCCTCCAGCGACGGGGGGCTCTGCATTGCCCTCCTGTCCTGGAGCTCCAGCAGGGCGTCCACCCAGTGGGTGTCCCCTGACCATGGGAGTGGGCAGTCAGGTATGTACACCCCCCCCCCGGTGCACACCCCCTGGGGTTAAGGGGCAGGGACAACAGACATGACCAGGGCCCTCCACATGCCCAGATGACCATGGCCCCAAGGACAGCAGTGGCATGTCCCTCAGAAGTGTGCATCAGCCCCTGCCCCCCAGCAGGACAATGCCATGCCCCATCCCTGGGGATGGGGGGAGTGGAACCTAGGGTCCCCCGTGGGGGGGGGCACCCATCATCATCATCAGCATCTCCCAGGGACGGGGATATGGGGAACCAGCAGCAGAGGGGTGGGGGGACAAGGGCCACGGGTCAGGGCCCACACTAACAGCTGTCTTCATTCTTCTCCCTCCCTGTGTTCCTCAGCTGCGCCATCAGAGGGCCCGGAGAGCGCCAGCAAGGTGTCTGTCATCCCAGAGAGCCCACTGGGGCCATCCCAGCAGGCCAGCCCCTCGGCAGAGCACCAACCAGCCTCAGGATGAGGCCAATGGTGGAGCCACCCGCGGACAGCCACATACCCCCAGCTGCTTGCCACACTCCAAAAGCGAGCGCTGGCCTGGCGCCAGGAGGCTTGGTGGGCCTTCATGCACACCTTTGAGCGCATAGCACAACACCTGGCCCCCCCCGCCGCGCCGCCCGCCGCTCTGCCCGCCGCACCACCCGCTGCTCCGCCTGCCGTCCCTCCACCGTCAGCCACCCTGGGGCCTGCTGCCGAGGGAGACCATGGGCCTGCGGAAACCGGCCGGCCGTATTTGCCGGTTCTCCCGGCCCCCACCCCACCTTGCCCAGGGCTCCAGCCGAGGTGAGGGTCGCGCCCTCCAACACCGGGCGCTGGACATTATGGTGTGGGGCCAAGGATGTGCCCCCCCCTTTGTACATATCCCCCATTTGTATATAGTTTTTGTTGGACTCCTGTTTTGCTAGCTCCCCCCCATGTAAATAGTTCCCCCCATTTTTCCTATGTTATTAATAAGAGGTTGCACTGTTTGGTTTGAAACAACATTTCCATTTATTTCAAAGAAGTGGTGGGGGGGGGTGTGCTCTCGGGTGCTCAGTGGTGTGGGCGTGGGGGCAGGGAGTATTGTGGAGGATGGGGGGGGTGCAGTGGGTGGTCGCCCGCAGATGGCCCTGCCAGCATTCACCCCGCAACGTGGTCAAAATGGCCCGCAGGGCCTTCCGGACCCGGATCCCCTCAGGGTCAACCTGGCGACTGGGGGCAGCTGGTGGCTGGACGTCGTCCCTGCCAGCCTCCACAGCCCAGCCCTGGAAGAAGGCCTCTCCCTTGCTCTCCACCAGGTTGTGGAGTGCGCTGCACACGCCCACAACCTGGGGGTGTTGGTGGAGGCCTGCATCCAGGCGGGTGAGGAGACACCTCCAGCGCCCTTTGAGGTAGCTGAAAGTACGCTCGACCACCTGGCACACATGGTTCAAGCATGTGTTGAACTGCTCTTGGCTGGCTCTGACATGGCCCGTGTAAGGGTGCATGAGCCAGGGCCGGAGGGGGTACGCTGCGTCTGCAACGATACAGAGGGACATGGTGGTGTCCCCCAGTGGGATCTCCTACTGGGGGATGTAGGTCCCCGCCTCCAGCCGGCAGCACAGGCCCAAATTTCTGAGTACCCAGGAGTCGTGGGTGCTGCCAGGCCAGCCAACACAAATGTCCAGGAAGCGGCCCTGGCTGTCCACCAAGGCCTGGAGGACCACGGAATGGTATCCCTTCCTATTGAGGAAGCGTCCTCTGCTGTGCTCCAGGACACGGATTGGGATATGGGTCCCATCTAGAGCCCTAAAGCAATTTGGGAAGCCCAGGCTGGCAAACCATGCGATGGCAGCATCCGGGTCCCCAAGACGCATGAGCCTGTGGAGGAGCAGGGCATTGACTGCGCAGATGACCTGCAAGGGAAGGACATGAGAGAGCACCAGTGAGGGGTGTGCAGGGTGTGTCTGGCCCTCCACCCCCAGGGCTCCCCCCCATGCACGCCCCAGGGCTCCCCCCCGGGCTCCCCCATAGGGCTCCCCCCCCGGGTCCTCTTACCTCCTTGAGGACAGCCCCAATGGTGGCCTTGCTCACGCCGAACTGCTGCCCTATGGATCGGTAGCTGTCTGGAGTGGCCAGCTTCCAGACAGCGATGCCGACCCATGTCTCAACGGTGAGGGCACGTCGCATGGAGGTGTCCTGGTGCCATAAGGCAGGGGTGAGCCACTAGCAGAGCTATAGGAATGTCTCCCGGCTCATCCGGAAATTCTGGAGCCAGCGGTCATTGTCCCACTCGCCGAGCACCAGCCGCTCCCACCAGTCCGTGCTCGTGGGGTAGCTCCACAGCCGGTGGTGTGTGCGGCGGGGGCGGGGGTTGGAGGGCAGCAAGGTCTGGGGCTGCTTCCTCATTCCCTGGGGGAATGAGTCTCCAGCGGATACCCGCAACGCCTGCACCTTTTATCGCGGGTCCCGTGGCGGACAGCGCCGTTGAGCAGGACACAATTAAGGCGCGCTCGATGGATGAAGCGCCAGTCCGCAAAACGGGTAAAGTTGCCAGCCCGGAGGAAGTGGTTACTGGCATCCCAGCGGCTGGTCACGTCAAACACCTTCCCCCGATCAGGTTTCTTCCGCAGGGCCTCGGCATATTGGTGGCGAATGGTGCTCTTTAGCAGGCGCTCCAGCAGGGTCTGGGCGGACGGGGTGACGATGGTATGTCCCTCAGTGGCAATGCGGGGAATCAGGATGCCCAGTTCCCGTCGTTCCTCGCTCCACACCCAACGGCAGCCGATCCTCTTGCCCAGGCGACGGGAGGCGTTACGGGCACGCGACTGCACTGTAACTGCTCCCACTTCATAAATGTAACTATATACATAAGGATTCAGACCTCAAATATACACTGCAGAATTAAGAATGCTTTTCTAATATAAATTAATAAGCCAACTTGTTTTTCAAAAATAATGCAACCAAAAAGCTGGTTTCATAGCTAATACTCATTATGTTCCATGCTGCTAACACCTATTATATTTAATTACATTATTCAAAGAAAATACTTATGGTTATGCAAGAAAAGGGAATTCTGCTCTATTCTTTGTAAAAAGCTTGATGTTCTGAATAGCAACAAAGCAGCAGCTGTAAGTTATGATCAAAATATTTTTACAAAACTACTTATTTCAGAATTATGACATTTTAAAATCAACCCCTTAAGAAGCAAATTACTGATTGCTTTAAATAATCATAGAAATTCAGTTTCTCTAACTTTTTCAATTCAATTTATATGTTGGCATCTAACACAGATGAGGATAATCCTTGCCATGAAGGTTTGACTTGCATGAGTTTCAGATTACCACATTTGTTAGGAGTGGTAAAGCCATTTGTGAGCTATATACCCACTTTTAAGATCGGCACTCCCTGCATTATGGACATCTGATTTCTGATCATCTGTACATACAAACAAAAGCTCACATGCAGCCCCTCAGAGGAGCATGGAAGAGGCACTGGTGATGGCGAGTAGCACAAGTGCTGGCTGGAGGACTTTAAGGTGTATAAAGGTGAAGATTAACAAATGAGATACCTGAAATCTCCAGAAAACTGCAGAAATGTTAGACCCTCAGATGCTCTAGAGGTAAGCACAGTATGGCTGCAGCTACATTGCCCCTCCCTTTCAGAACGGGCATGCAAATGTGGCTGATCAGACATGCAAATGAGGTGCCAATTTAAATATCGTGTGGGATCTCAATTCTGGAAGAGCTGATTTTGAGAGCCAAAACAGCTGTGTAGATGGAGTTCATTCGAAAGGAAACCCGGCTTTCGAAAGAAGCCTTCTTCCATTTTTTTTCCCAGGAAGAAAGGTGCTTTTGCAAACAGGGTTTCCTTTTGAATGAACCCCATCTACATGGCTGTTTTGGCTTTTGAAATCAACTCTTCTGGAATTAAGATTTTGTGAGAGTATGCAAATGAGGCATGAGATATTTAAATTCATACCTTGTTTGCATTTCTGATTGGTCACTTTTGCATGTCCAATCTGAAAGGGAGGGGCAGTGTATCCACAGCCTAAAAGAATCTATATAGAATAGGATGTAATGTTTGGCCACAGACTGAACATATATATGGCTCAGTTGTAAAAACAACTAGAAATATCTAAAAAAGGCAAAACTGTAACTCTATTAGTAAGGACTGGTGACCTTGGCTGTGTCTACACAGGCAAGTTATGTCAAAATTTCAAAATGCATTTTGTATGTGGTGTGTTATTTCTGAGTTATTTTGAAAGAGCCATTTCAAAATATCTTAGTATGAAATGAAGCTGTAGTGTCCATGTAGCCCTTCTAATGCTACAGATTAGCTCTTGGGCCCCAGCTGGTAGTGGGTCATGATGGTGTATGCAAAGGTGTAGGTTCCTTCCAATAGCTATGCTATAAAGCTCCCATATCTAATTTTGTATGCCTGTGAAAAAAACTGATGGTAAAACTAACATTTCATGTACAGAAAAGCTGTTTCTAGCTTGGACTAAATTTGATGCTACCTGGTAATAGTTCCCTCCATCTGAGCTCCAAATTTGAGGCTACCTGCTCTAAAAGCATCACGTTAAATAGCTGAACTTGTAGCTCCATTGTCATTTACAGTAACAAGTCTCCGTTTTTGTCAAACATGCTGTTCTTTGATGAAAAGACTGAGCTGTTCCTGTAGGCAGTTCTGCAGTGGTAGTGAGAGCTCACCTGCCGAGATTACCTGCTGAGCTCACCTGTGGTTCTTCTTCTCTTTCCATTATCCTGATTCCTCTTTATCTGACAAGCCCCCATCTCTCTGAAAAAGTAATCGTACTTATAACTCCTTTGGTGTATGGACTTTTGGTTGTCATATAATCTTCTATGAACTTTAGAGTCTTTAATGACATCAGCACAGTGTCTTCACTGTATATGCCATGTACTTTTGTATCGGATAAACTACCAACAATATTAATTTGTGATTATATGTCTCCATTTTCTTCTCTTTTTATTAACAGAACCAATGGGCATACCTTTCTCTCGGTGCATATATGTAACTTCCAATTACAGTATTGACAGTTATGGGCATGCATCAAAAGAAAATTCTTATACTACAGTCATCAACACAAAGAATCAAGTTAAATCCAATCAGGAGAGTAAAGCTTCTCACAAATTTTAGTGATGGAGATCTTACAAAACACATTAGGGATTCATTCTGAAAAATATTACTCAAAAAAGAGTCCTAATGACATATTCTTTTTTTCCCCAAGGAAATTTTAATATTTATATTTTGATAAAGCAGAATTTTAATGTTTTGTCACACTACATTTTAATTCACAGATCTTGACAACTATTTAATGCTCACTAACATTTGTTATTCAAGAGGGCAAGAAAATAAATAAATTAGAAACATAAAATAAATTAGAAAAGAATGAGAACACTGAGCTAGGTATTGTGGGGTTTGTGGAAAGTCTCAGGCACTGGCTTCTGTTCCTGGGTCTACCATGGTCCTGCTCAGTGCCATTGGGCATATCATGTCCACTCTCTATGTCTCTGTTTCACAGTCCCTAAAATAACGCTAATGATACCAATCACCTCTGTAAACTACTTTGAGAGCTACTGTTAAAATGCATAATGTGAGTCAGATATCATTATACATAATCAGGCAAATGTTTGGTGACAAGGAAGTCAATAGCAAAATTCTGGCTGAAATCCAAAGAAGTCAGATTTTCACTCGATGTCACAAAATGAAATAAATAGTGGGTTTCAGACAAACAAAAGGAAGTATATTTTCACTTGATGCACAGTCAGCCTGTAGAACTCTTGGCCAGCAGATGTAGCAAAGTCCAAAACTATAATGGTATTGATAAAAGAACTAGATAAGTTCATGTAGGATAAGTCCCTCAATGGCTATTAGGCAGGGTAGGTAGGAATGGTGCCCCTAGCCTCTGTTTGCCAGAAGGTGGGAATGAGCAACAGGAGATGGATCACTTGATGGCTTACCTGTTCTATTCATTTTGTCTGGAGCACCTGGCATTGATTAATGCCAGAAGACAGGATACTGGGACAGATAGACCTTTAGTCTGACCCAGTAAGACTGCCCTTGTGTTCACAATGTGTTATGCTGTCCCATGCCCTATTTGAATAAATCACCTTGGCAAAGAAGCTCAGGAAGACAATATGCACAACTTAATATGTGTCTTTGAGGATGAGAATGGATTATGAATTGTGATGCATCAGTATCTTTGTAACATGGAAATATTTGTCCGTGTAATGTAGGTGACACTGGGCCTCTGTGGCTGGGAAACACTGCTTTCAGAGCTTGCCACATTAGCATCCCAAGGCAGAACTTTATCCAAAATGAGACTCTTTCTTCCAAACATTTATTTGTATGAGCTCTGTGCTCTGTCTTCAAACTGTACTCGTTAAAAAGCCATGAACTATGCAGATGAGAATTTTGTTCAAAAGCATATGTAGGATTTAATTAGCAATCTGACCTACTCTGATATTAAGGAGCATTAAAAAGGAGTAGATGGTCTCCTAGGTGTGCCATATAATGATGCAATTTTCCTTTTAGTATTTTTATTTTTCCAAGAATCCAGCTCAAATATGCAGGACAGAATACCTACCAGGTGAATTAATGAGATTTTCTATTAAGTCCATAAAATGGAAAATCTTTTAACCTGTTCTACAATGAGGTGCTACTTTCTTTCATTTTATTATTAAAAAATCTCCCCCCACCTGCAACCTGGAAAAAGTATTACATATCCTGTTCAGTCCTTTTAAATGCAATTAATGCTGTATTACTGCAATAAACAGAATGTATAAGAAAGCAGATCAATGATATACAAACAAAATCAATGGTGATTCACAGAAATAGCACATGGTAGCAGCTGAACATTTGTTCTTGATTAATTTGTTGTGTGTAGGCATTGTGTTGCACTGAAATGATAATGGGTTCTATTATGCTTTTAGAAAACAGACTGCATTTGAGGCTGGGGTACATTTAAAAAGACATACCATCTAGCAAGTGCTTCAGGAACCATTGTTCCAGCTGCATTCTGGAAATGTACCATGCACATTCTACCACTATTGGCCTGTGGCCACACTAACCTGTCCTTGTGGAGGGGGCATGGTAATGGTGCACTTCAGCAGATGCTAATGAGGCACTTTCATGAATATGCAGTGCCTCAATAGCATATTGGCAGCTGCGCGTGCTCCTAAAGTTTGCTTTTGAAACGCACCCTGCCTCTGTATCCGGGGGCCTTTTCCAAATGATGCCCCTGATTTCAAAAGTCCCTTCTTCTCAAAACCAAATGGGAAGAAGAGGATTTCAAAATCAGGGGTCATTTCGAAAGGCCCCTGACTACGTGGCTGGTGTGTGTTTAGAAAGTGGCACATTCAATGTGCACGCACCCACCATTGTGCTAATGAGGCCCTGAATATTCATAGAAGCTCTTCATTAGCATCTGTCAAAGAGCCTCATTACCATTTCCACTCTTAGCCTAGCCTGAGCTGCTAGCTGGTAAGAGGGAGGAGCGTGGTGGGTTGACCCACTTCAACACCTGCTTCACTCCTGCTAGAGCTACTGACTGTGCTCTTTGCATCTGCTGAATGCCCAGCCTGATTACTTCTTGTGGACACCAAAGAGAGGATTTGCCCTTAAATTGTATATAATTATTGTGCTGAACAAAAAGGTTTGCAAGTTACCTTTTCATTGACCAGTGATCTAATGGGATTTGATGTTGCGTATGTTTGGTCCTTATTGAACAGGCAAGCTCTTCCCCAGTGCATTACATGAGAATTGTGCTGACTGCGTTCGTTCCCTCTTTTCCATCAGATTAATTTTTTTTCTTCAGACATAATTTAGTGATTGGTGAGTCTATCAGATAAGGCATGCCTTATTATGCACTCTAAAAGGAAAAAGAAAAGAGTAGCCGATGCAGAGATTAGCATAGATAATATTTTTAAGATTTAAGGATATAAAAATATCGACAGAACTTACTGAGACAGGAACAATGAACCAGTGCTTAGGCTCCTAACCCATGACTTAGGAAATCTTGTGTTTGATTCCTGCTCCAACTCTGATCCAGAGAAGAGCAACAAGAAACATTAAAGATTTAGAGAACATTAGCTATGAGGTAAGACTGAAAGAACTGGGCTTGTTTAGCTTAGAAAAGACAAGACTTAGATGGGATTTTGATAGCAGTTTTCAAGTACCTCAAAGATAATTACAAAGAGGAGGGAGAAAAAATGTTCTTCTTGGCCTCTAAGGATAGGACAAGGAAAAATGGCCTTAAACTGCAGCAAGGGAGATTTAGATTAGATATTAGGAAAAACTTCCTAACGGTCAGGGTGGTTAAACACTGGAATAAGTTGCCTAGGGAAGTTGTGGAATCTCCATCGCTGGAGATATTTAAGAGCAGGTTAGACAGACACCTATCGGGGATGGTCTACATGGTGTTTGGCCCTGTCAAGAGGGCAGGAAACTGGACTACATGATCCCTCAGGTCTCTTCCACTTCTAGTGTTCCATGATTCTATGATTTCCAGCCTGACCTTGTGTTAAATCACATTCTCTGTACCCCATTTCCGCATGTGTAAAATAATAATAACAGTATCACTGTACCTTTTAAGGATTGTTCTAAGAAAAAAAATACATTAAGGACTGTGAAATGCTCAAATACCATAAGCACCTTAGAAAGAAGATCACTATATAGCCCTTATTCAAAATAATAGCGTCACTACCTCCAATAGGACTTGCAATCTGAGAAAGATCCATCTTGTAATGCAAGTCTTCTTAAAGGTTTGGTTTTGTTTTTCAGCAAAACTGCTTTTCCAAAATTTATAATCTCCACATTGCTATGCACTGATTACAAGACTTTCACCCTTGATGAATTCACATTTGTTGTTAGTGTTCAGAAGTGAGGGAACTTACCTATATTACAAGCAAAATGCAGCATGCAGTGGGGATCCTGAAAGACCCTAGACTTCAACGAGGGCTAGATCAGGCCTGATATGAATAATGTATTAGAGATCAGATAATATGTATCAGTAACACAAATAGAAAGGCATAAAGTGGAAAGATACCTTCTAAGTAATTTCATGTCATTGTTTTATTTTGAGATGATTATATGTAATACAATACTGAGAAGGGTAGAATGGATCATATAAAGTAATTTATCTAAAATTTCAGTGTGACTATGATTACATTTACGTGCTTGTCTCTACTTAAACTATAATCTTAAATCTATAGGATATGGGGAAAAACATTAAAAAGATTAATGTTCATAGAATTATGTCCAAGTGGTGAAAAGGATATTAAGATATTGTGAGCAATAAATAGAAAAGACTTTATTTTGAGACCTTATTGACTTGCTCCTCATGCTCAAATTAAAGCAAGTACTTAGAAATCATGACAATCTGCCTTTTTGACTCCAGTGCAAATGGTTCTATCAGCAGCTGGAGTAATACCTCAGCTGGTATGGTCACAATGTGGGAATATAGAAGAATTTTCATTAGGAGTTACTGCTACTCATGTTTTATTTATTTACTTTAAAATTCAAGAACACATGGAGAACAAAGGATGAGCTAAGATAGTTTTACAGTGCCCTGTGCTATAGGCAGCTAGCAGGTAATGAATTCTTGGCAGCTGGTTATTGCACTTAATATAAGCTACATTTACACAGGGCCCTTAACTCAAAATAAGATACCCAATTTGAACTATGCAAATTGGGTATCTTATTTTCGGATAGTTTCAAAACAGACTGTTTTGGCATTTGGCACTGTTTACACAGCGCCAAATTTTGAAATACTGCGCTATTTCAAGGCATCCCTTACTCCTTCTGCCACGAGGTGTAGAGGAATGCCAAACAACGTGGCCAGTATTTCAAAAGACCTTTTGAAATACTGAGCATGTTTCATAAATGCTTGAGTAGCTGTTTTGGTCCTGAAGATTGCTTTGAGTGAATGCAGGATACAAGTTCAAAATACTACGAAGTATATTATGTAACAACATTGCACCATAGGCAACTGTTTCCCTAAAATAAAAGTTGCCATTCATAGAGAACTATGTCAAATAGCAAAGAGCAAAAAACACATACAATTGTAAGAGTAGATGGGACCACGAGGGTCATCTGGTCTAACCCCTGCCAAAAGGTAAGATTTGTTGCACCTAAATGACCCAAATACATAGGTATCCAGACGGCTTTTGCAAACTGTCAGTGAAGATGTTTCCACAACTTCCTGAGGTATCTGATTTATTGCTCTACCGTTCTGAGGCAGTTTTTCTGAGACTGAACATAAACCTGCCATGCTGTAGTTTTAATGGATTGTTTCTTATCCTGTATTCTGGGGCAACAAAGAACAGCCTGTTTTAATGGTAGCTTTCAAGTACCTGAAGATTGCTCTTATCACCCTTTATCAGTCAGTAATATTTACCTGTGTTTCTGTAGCTTGTTGTTTGGGGAACCTTTTCGAGTCAAGGGCCACTGACCCAAAGGAAAATCAGATGGGGGGGGCCCATTCAAGTGGTGAGAAAAAAGAAAAATCTTCACAGAAGTGGGCTCAAATAAGAAGCAGAAATAAAAGCCATCCACCTCACTTATCTCAAGCTTCCACCCCAGGGCCTAGAGGGAATGAGGTTATTAGATTTTTGTGGAGCTCCCCTAGGTTCAGGGGTGGGGCCAAACAGGAGGGATTCAGCGCGTGGGAGGCGTGTTGCTGGACAGGGCTGGGAGAGAGGAAGAGTGAAGGCCTGCGCTGGGGTTGGGGGCGGGGATCTGTGTGGGACATAGAGTGCAGGAATGAAATGGGGTGGGGGTTCATGGTCTGGACCTCAGGCAGGGTGCAGAAGTAGGTTTGAGGGTTCTGGGTGGGAAGTAGGGCATGGGTGTGGGCTTGGTGCAGGTTCTGGAAGGGAAGAGGCAGGGAATGGGAGTGGAGGCTCCTACCTAACAAAGCTCCAGGGGAGGGGGAGGGGATACAAGTGGCTCTGCATGCTGCAGAAAAAGCCTCCCTCACCAACAGTGGTGGAATTCAGTCAATTGGAGTGACACGGAAGAGTGTCTGCATGGAGCACTTCCCTGTAGAACAGAAGAGCCTGCAAGGTGGATCTGGACATAGCTTGCCTGAATTGGGCCCATGCGGGTCAGGGTCCTCCCCTCCACAGCAGCATGAGCTGATCAGTGCTGGTTCTCCAATCATGGTGCCTCCCACTTGCCTGGAGTGCCAGTGCCAGCTCATGCCCCTGTGGGGGTGGGGTGAGTCCTGAGTCCTATTGGCCAGATCCAGGCAAAGCCCTGAGGTGCAGCAATGAAAGAGGCTACAATGCTGATGGCTCATCAGCAAGAGCCAATGAATATAAAAGAGCTTAACCTTCCTAGGAGTCTATGGGCCAGCCCAGGACGATGGCTGCAGACATATATGAGCAGGTCACCTTATTGTGGAATCCATCTTGATTTCTGTAATTTTTGATGGAAAGCTGGGAGGGTCAAACTTGAAACAAAGGCCTTCCACTTTATGCAAGTCCTACTTAAGCATGGAGGGGAGATATAATTTTGGTCATCACTTCTCTCGAGCTACCCCTGCCAACAAGACTGCTGATAATAACTAAAACTGAATTGGAGGAAGAGTAGTTAGGGTTGGTCCTACTTTGGACAGGGCCTCAACTGAATGACTTTCCATGGTCTCTTCCCACCCTCTGATTCTATGTACTAAGTCCGAGGCTGGAAGGGTATTTGGCCTACGACTAGTATCATTAGAACATTATTAGAACCACATTTGTGATGAGATTCAGAAGTTAAAATAGAAAAAAGAATAGGGAAAAATATTTAGACAAGTTGGGTTTCTTCAACTTATCAGAGCCTGATTAAGTGTATCCTAGAATACTTAAGAAGCTGACTAAGACAATATCTGCAATGTTTGAATAGTCGTGAAATGCAATAGAGATTCCAGAAGACTGGATAAGGGCAAATATAGAGCCCATCTTTTAAAAAGGAAATAAAGACAAGCCAGGGTATTACAGATGAGCCAGCTTAACTTCTGTTCCAGGAACCACAATGGAGCAAATAGTTAAGGAATCCTTTTGCAAAATACAGAAAATAATAAGGTGATAAGTAACAGTCAGGGTGGAACAAATCATGTCAAGAATAAATCAAGTCAAATGAACCTGATGGCTTCATTTGGCATGGTAATAAGCCTTGTGAATGAGGGGGAAGTAGTAGATTTTAGAAGCTAGAATTTAGTAAGGCTTTTGTTACAGCCTTGCGTGACCTTCTCATTTGGAAACTTGGAAAATACAGCCTAGAGGGAACTACTGTAATATGAATGCATAAGTTGTTGGAAAACCATTCCAAAAGCATAGTTGTCACCGGTTAATAGTCATGCTGGAAGGGATTCCTCAGGGATAGTTTTGGGAATGGCTCTATTCAATATCTTCATCAGTGGAAAAAAAAACCAGGAAAATACAGACCAGTCAGTTTAACTTCTGTTCTGGGTGAGATAATGAAGCAAGTGATTAAGGAATTCATCTGAAAACATCTGAAAGTAAATAAGGTGATAGCTAACAGCCAGCATAGGTTTGTAAAGACAAATCATGCCAGAGTAATCTGATAGGTTTCTTTGACAGGATAAAAAGTCTTGTGGATAAGGGGAAATGGTGGATATGATATATCTAGATTTTACTAAGGCATTTGATATGATCTCACATGCTCTTATCAATAAACTAGGCAAAAACAAGTTAGTCGTGGCTATTATAAGGTGGGTGCATAACTGGCTGGATAACCGCTCTCAGACAGTAGTTGTTAATGGTTCACAGTCATGGCGGATAGGAGTAACAAGTGGGGTTCCACAGGGGTCTGTGCTGGGAGTGGTTCTATTCAATATCTTCATTAAAAATTTAAATATTGACATAGAGAGTACACTTATTAAGTTTTCAGAAGATACCAAGCTGGGAGGAGTTCCAAGTGCCTTGGAGGATAGGATCATAATTAAAAACAAACAGGAGAAACGAACTGGACAAACAGGAGAAATAGTCTGAGGTAAATGGGATGAAGTTTAATAAAGACAGATGCAAAGTACTCCACTTGGGAAGGGACAATCAGCTTCAGACACAGAGAATGGGAAATAACTTTCTAGGAAGGAGTACTGGGGAAAGGGATTTAGGGACCATAGTAGACCACAAGCTAAATGAGAGTCAGCTGTGTGATGCTGTTGCAAAAAAAGCGAACATGATTCTGGGATGCATTAACAGGAGTTATGAAAGCAAGGCGCGAGAAGTCATTCTTCTGCTCTAGTCAGAGCTGTTAGGCCTCAGTTACATTATTGTGTCCAGTTCTGAGCCCCATATTTCAAAGAAGAGGTGGAGAAATTGGAGAAGGTCCAGAGAAGAGCAACATGAATGATTAAGGGTCTAGAGAACAAAAGCGAGGAGCACAAACTGAAAGATCTGGGCTTGTATAGTTTAGAAAAGAGAAGAGTTTGAGAGGACGATTGCAGTTTTCAAGTACCTAAAAGAGTGCTACAAAGAGGAGGAAGAAAAATTGTTTTCCTTAGCCTCTGAGGATGGTACAAGAAGCTATGGCCTTAAACTGCAGCAAGGTGGGGTTAGGCTGGACATTAGGCAAAGCTTCCTCTCCTTCAGGGTGGCCAAACATTGGAATAAATTACCTAGGGAGGTTGTAGAATCTCCATCACTGGAGATATTCAAAAGCAGGTTAGAAAGACATCTATCAGGGATGGTCTAGATGGTACTTGGTCCTGCCATGAGGGCAGGGGACTGATCTCAATGACCTCTCAAGGTTCTGTCAACTTTTAGCATTCCATGATTCCATGCTCTTAGAAAGCCTGTAAGCCACAGGGGCATTGGCAGGAGGTATTATGGGAGAAAAGGAAAGGGAGCAATTGTTTAACCTCCTACTTGATCTCCAGTCCAATCTAGAGTGCTGTTGTGATGTCTCTGGGGCCTATCAATACCACTGATACTTTCCCCCTGATTAATGCAATTACTGTCTCTCTGTTGGTAGGGGTGCACCCTGCTCCCTTTCACTTGTGGGAGAATAGGGTGACATGAGCAGAACCTGATTGTCTGAGAACTGAGAATGAATGAGTAGGAAGTAACTGAAGCAAAATGGTGTGGCACAGAGTCAAAGAGAAAGCTGAGATGAGCAGGAGCAGAAATAATGATTAGCCCTCACAAGGGCACTAACCCTCCCTCCCTCCCCTCCTGGTTCTTTGCCCCATCATGCTCCCATATCTGGAAAGCATTGATAAATATTGTCATTTGGCCTTTTTTCCTAAAACAGCTTTTTTCGTTCTACCCACAAACCTAAGTGACACTAAGATTCTTGTAATTTGCTACATCCGAAGCACAATGACAGTTTTCTGTCATGTTTTGGATAACTCCAGCTGCTGATGGAAAAAAGGCATAAATCATTATTTTTGAAGAGTCACAATGGGAGTGTGGGATTGTAGGAAATCATGTGTAAACCCATAAGTTATTTTCCCATATAAAATAAATGAATTTTGAAAATAAATTGAGCAGCCATCCAGGCACAGAGAGTGCCCATCCAAATGACTTCATGCATGATTATAGAATATAGCCTAAAGCAGAATATTTTAGAAAACGAGTCCCTTTTGTTCCATTGCTTAGTTTGGATTGACAAAATAAACAGCATCTTCCACCTCATTTTACTTTAGGGTATCCCAAAGTGGAGATACTTCCATATGTCTCTCTAATTATAGAACTCCTGGGTGTCCCTCCTTGTCATTTCAACATACTTTTGCTAGGGGAAACCACTAAAGATCGAATGAGGAACATTTACACCCAGTGCTACAGCAAATGATGTTACATAGAAAGAAGTTTATTTCTTTAACTATTTGCAAGTTCAGAAACTGACATGCAGCATGTAAGTAAATTGCCAGGGCTCCATGTTGCTACTGTCTCTCTCCTTTTTGATAGCAAAATAAATTTCAAAGGTGGAATTTACCAAGAGTTGACAACTCTCCTCCTAGAATAAGTGATAATTTAGCACCTGGTAACTTGGTATTTATAAAATTAATATCCACTAGTGATATACATAAGTAAATTGAATACACTTAGATTACATTCTAGTCTTGGTCCTCAGATGGTGTAAATAAGCATAGTTCTATTGAATTCAGTGGAAGTAAGTCTGAGTACACAAGATGACTGTATGTTTAACTATATTCTCTTCAGTTTTTTTTTACTCTACTTCTTACATATTTATGATTAGAGTTTATAAGACTGTTACAAATCAAAAAGATGGATATGGTGGAGAAGAAATTTTTCATTTCCTGTATTCTGAAAACAAAACAAAACAAAACAAAACTAGATGACTTTAAAGATGTTTGTGAACTGGCACAAACTGCCCAGCTATCTTCTGTAACTTAATGTTGCCATAAGTACAGAGATGGGGAGGGGTTTCTGCTCTGACAGATACGTACAGTGATCCCATTACTCATACATAAGCCACAAATATATCAATTGATCTAGAATGGGAAAGACCAGGACCAAAGATGATTCAGACTTTGTCTGAACTAGGGGAGGTTTGCTGACACAGTTCCTAGTGGATACTCAAACCTATTTTAATCAGGCCAGTGGTGCAACTGGACTCTTTTCAACTCTTTTTGACATAATCGCATCTACATGAGACCTTTTTGCTTCATAGTTATATTGGTTAGAGATGTGATTTCTTCCCATGACAACTATGCCATCAAACATTTTATATGCAGGCCAGGCTTCAGACACAGAGGTTCAATAAAAAGATGGACCTTAACTGGTCTCATTTCTATGTGCCCCATTTCCATTGCTTTCAGCTTTAGTTCCACTAGTGCAAAATGTGTAAAACACAACCAAGTCAGAATTTTATCTGTAATGTCTTTAGGAATTTCAGGCATTTGTTTTCCTAAATCTCTTTGGCTCATTTGAAAATCTCACTCATAAAAACTGTCCAAAATACTACTTCACACACTTAGAGAAGAAGGGACCTTGAGAAGCCAGTGACTCCAGTGCCCTACTTTCTTGGCAGGACCAAACATCATCTAGATCATCCCTGACAGATATGTATCTAAGAATCTCTTAAATTCCTCCAGTGATAGAGATTCCACAACCTCCCTTGGCAATTTATTCCAATGTTTAACAACCCCGACAATTAGGAACTTTTTCCTAATGTCCAACCTAAACCTCCCTTGCTGCAGTTTAAGCCCATTGGTTCTTGCCCTAACCTCAGAGATTAAGGAGAATATTTTTTCTCTCTCCTTCTTGTAGCAACCTTTTAGGTACTTGAAAGCTATTACAATGTCCCCTCTCAGTCTCCTGTTTCCCAAATTAAACAAACCTAATTCTTTCAGTCATCCCTTACGGGTCATGTTCTCTAGATCCGTAATCATTTTTGTTGCTCTTCTCTGGACCTTCTCCAATTTGTCCACATCTTACTTGAAATGTGGTGCCCAGAACTGGACACAATACTCCAGTTGTGTATCTGCCTATTTAGTGCAGAGTGGACTGGAAGAATTATTTCCAATGTCTTGCTTCTGACACTCCTTTTAACGCATTCCAGAATGATGATGATTATTTTTTTTGCAACAGTGTCACATTGTTAACTCATACTTAGCTTGTGGTTCACTGTGACCCCTAGATCCCTTTCTGCAATACTCCATCCAAGGGAACAATTTTTCATTCTGTATGTGTGAAACTGATTTTTTTTTCTTGAGAGGAATACTTTGCTTTAGTCCTTACTGAACTTCATCCTAGATCAAGATATCCAGGCTCTGGCTACACTGAAGCCATAATTCAATATAACTTACTCAATTTGCATTGCATAAATTGCATAATTTATTTCAAGTTAAAGTATGTCGAACTTGGTGCCATCCACATGGCACCGAAGTTCAACACAAGCAGCTATTTTGACATTTCTGCTACCCCTCATATGCTGAGGGGTACCAGAACTGGAATACCATGCTCAAAATAGGGCTGATATTTTGAGCGCTGTGTTTAGCCATGGAGTTGCTATTTCAGGATACAAATAGCAACTATAGCGTAGCCGTAGCCCTAGAGTTACTGTTATTTAATGCAAAATACAGCTAAAGACTTTAGATTTCTTAACCATACAGCAACCTTTAGATGAAATAACACAACAGCTGCATCTACACGTGCACGCTACTTCGAAGTAGCGGCACCAACTTCGACGTTAGGCGGCGAGACGTCGAAGACTCTAACCTCATGAGGAGATAGGAATAGCGCCCTACTTCGACGTTCAACGTCGAAGTAGGGACCGTGTAGACGATCCGCGTCCCGCAACGTCGAAATTGCTGGGTCCTCCATGGCGGCCATCAGCTGGGGGGTTGAGAGATGCTCTCTCTCCAGCCCCTGCGGGGCTCTATGGTCACCGTGGGCAGCAGCCCTTAGCCCAGGGCTTCTGGCTGCTTCTGCGGCAGCTGGGGATCTATGCTGCAGGCACAGGGTCTGCAACCAGTTGTCAGCTCTGTGGATCTTGTGTTGTTTAGTGCAACTGTGTCTGGGAGGGGCCCTTTAAGGGAGCGGCTGGCTGTTGAGTCCGCCCTGTGACCCTGTCTGCAGCTGTGCCTGGCATCCCTATTTCGATGTGTGCTACTTTGGTGTGTAGACGTTCCCTCGCTGCGCCTATTTCGATGTTGGGCTGAGCAACGTCGAAGTTGAACATCGACATTGCCGGCCCTGGAGGACGTGTAGACGTTATTCATCGAAATAGACTATTTCGATGTTGACTGCACGTGTAGACGTAGCCAACAAGATTTATTTCAGATGATGCAACAGCTTTTGACAGTGCTGACAATTCCCTCCCATACCACTTTTTTTGCAAGTTTTCATTTCCCTAGGTGTGACACTTAATCTATAGTTGTACTAGTTTACAGTTGAAAAGAAGTATTAGAATACTTGTTTTTAGTAGTGACAGTTAACTAAGTAGTCAAGAAGGAATCAGATATGAACTAAGGTTGGATATTAGAAAGATAAAGATTTCACAGTTAATTTTCCTCTGTCGTTACAAAAAAAGTTACATTTACACTGTCATGGGGAATTTTGCCCCCCCCCCCAATGCATTTGAACTGTGTCTATACGTGCAAAAAGCTTCAAAATAAATGGCCCTTTTTCGAAAGAGCGGAAGGATCCTTCACACGTGTAAACCCATCTTTCAAAAGAAAATTGAAAGAACGGGGAGCAGACTTCGAAATCCTAACCCTGATCCCGTATCAGGAAGATTGCTCCCTTTTGAAATAATAAATCGAAAGAGTACATGTGTAGACGCTCCACAGTCCACTCTTTCAAAATACAGGTCTGCCATGGTGGCGATCAGCTGGAGTGCAGGGCCGCTCCAGCCAGCAGCAGTGGGGCTCTACGGTCCCTACCTTCATCTGCCTTAAAGCCACATGCATTCAGGAAAACCGTGCCAGGAAGCTGAGAGAGTGCTAGAAGCGGCCTGCACATCCGCTCCAGCCTCACGCTACAGCACCCTTATGACCAGCAGCCAGCCCTCTCACGAGCCCCATGGCCCCCCCCACCCCGAGCCCCTGCAAGGCTCCCAGGGGCAGAAAAGAAAAAGGGCCCCCTCCTGGATGGAGCGGGAGCTGTGGGACCTCTGCGGCCTCTGCCAGGACAAGGCGGTACTGCGCCACATGGGCATGAAGCAGCGCAATGCCACAGCCTTTGTCCACCTGGCAATGGGCCTCCACACCAGGGGCCACCCAGAGCGTACTGTGGAGCAGGTATGCTCCACAGTAAAAGAGCTGCACCAGAGATATGCCCGGGCCAGGGACCAAGTCAGACACTCCGGGGCAGGACCAACAATGTACCCCTTGTACAGGGAGCTAAGGAGCATCCTGGGGCCCCAGGAGAGTTCACCCCCCATGGCTTTCCTGGACACCTCCCGGGAGGAGCTGCAGCAGGAGGAGGAGGAGAAGCAGCCCAGACTGGGGACCCAGGAGGGTGAGGGGACCACGGACTGGTCCAGTGAGGAGGGGGAGCTGACCATCATGATCCCCTCCCACTCCTCCAGCTGGGCGACTGAGGGCCAGACATCTCCAGACATTGCTGAGGGCCCCTCAGGTATGTCCAGGGAGGGCGAACATCTACTTCACAGGGTGGGGGAGACGCAATGGCTAGGCACCCACACATGGAATCGGTGGCCCCAGGCTGAACACAGGCCAGCCCCCACATGGGATGCAGCACCCCGTGGTGCCACACCAGTGAGGCCCATCACCCGCCCCCAGTGGACAGTGCCGTAAGCCGGACAGGGGTGGCAGCCAGTTGGTGCTGGATGGCGCCAGAGCCAGCTCGCCACAGGTCGAGAAGGGCCACCTGTGGGACAGACTCCTGGAATCACATCCAGGCTGGGAGGCCCAGTCCCTGGAGGGGTCAGTGTCCCTTGGGGGTGCAGGGACCCCATCAGGTGGGCTTGGGCGCGTAGGCCACAGCTGGGTCCCCTCTGTCCAGGGCACACTACTGACATGCTCTCCTCCTCTCCACACAGCCACACCATCCGTGGGCCAGGAGAGCCCCGCACCATCCCTCGTCCCAGAGAGCCTGCCTGCAGCCGTAGGAGGTGTCTGGACTCCACCCCAGGCAGCATGCTGTCGGGGCCATGGCCAGCCCTACCGGGCTGAGGAAGACCCAGCCACCCAGCGCCAGGTCAAAGAGCACCTCCAGCTTTCCCGGGCCGACATGGAGTGGGGAAGGGCGGCCTGGGATAGACTGCTGGACACCCTTGATGGGCATTGGCCATGCTGTATGGGAGCACACTGCCAATATGGCCCGCTCCCTGGCCCCCCGGCATCTCACCCTGCTGGACCTGCCCCCTCTGCCCCCACCGAGTCTTCCCCCTCCTCCCCCACCAGGCCCACCCAGCGACAATATTTGTCAGTGCTACCGGCACCCTCCTCCACCCCCAGGGGACCCCACACCTGGGGGGGCAGGGGCTCCAGGGGCTGACTGGGTTAGCAGCCCACCACCCCCGCCCAAGAATGAGCACCTCGTCCCCCTCCAAGTTAGGTTCTCCCCACCTCCCTCTGAGTTAGGTTCCCCCTCTGAGTTAGGTTCCCCCCATACATATTTACAAACACCCAGTTATATACACATTTCTTTATTATTCACCACTCTGTGCTGTGCTCCTCGGTGGCTAGTGGGTGGTGGATGTGCGGGTGCAGTGTTGGTGAGGATGGCAGGGATGGTGGGTGACAGATGTGCATGGGATGTGGGCGTGCATGCAGGTCAGAGGTGGCCATCAGCAAAGGCCTGCCTGAGGGCCTCCCGAATGTGGTGGCCGTCCTGGTGGGTGGCGGATGAGGGTGGCACCCAGCTGCTCATAGATAGCGCCAACTGGAGGGCCCCCACCCAGGGACATAGGCGTCCCCCTTTCCCTCCACAACGTTGTGGAGGACACAACAGGCGCCCACCTCCTGGGGTATGTTGGGGACCCCAACCTCCAGCCGTGTGAGGAGACACCTCCATCTACCCTTTAGGCGCCCAAAGGCCCACTCCACCACGTTGTGGGCATGGTTGAGGCACTCATTGAATGCCTCCTGGGTGGGGTCGAGGTGTCCCGTGTAGGGCCTCATGTCCTCTGCCATGGGGATCTCCCGCTGGGGACAAAGGTGCCGGCCCCGATGCGGCATCAGAGTCTGGAGTTCCGGAAGACCCGGTCATCATGGGTGTGGCTGACCCAGCCCACACAGAGGTCAGTGAACCAGCCCCTTGCGTCCTGCAGGGCCTGCAGCACCACCGAATAGTAGCCCTTTTGGTTGATGTACTGGCCAGCGCTGTGTGGTGGGGCATGGATGCAGATGCATGTGCCATCCAAAGCCCTGATGCAGTTCAGGAAGCACAGGTCCTGGAAGCCGGCGACGGTGTTGTCCACATCCCCCAGGTAGACGACCCTATGGAGCAGCATTGTGTTGATGGCCCTGATGACCTGCAGAGGGGGAAGGGGGATACATGCTCTAGTGTGGGTGTGGCAGCCATTGCCCCCCGCATCCTGCCCATTCTGGCCCCCTTCCCATCCAGCCCCTGGCCCGTGCAGCCCCCACCCCCTCCCATCCAGCTTCTCCCCCATCAAGCCCCTTGCAGGGGAGGGTTCCTCTTGCCCCAGTCCCCTCACCCCCCTCGGCCCTACTTTACCTCCATAAGTACAGCCCCCATGGTGGCTTTGCCCACCCCGAACTGCTGTCCTATGGAGCGATAGGAGTCCAGGGTAGCCAGTTTCCAGATGGCAATCGCGACCCATTTCTCCAGGGTGAGGGCTGGCCGCATGCAGGTGTCCTGGTGCCGGTGTGCAGGGGTGAGCCAGTGGCAGATCTCATCGAAGGTCTTCCTTGACATGCGGAAATTCTGCAGCCACCTTTCCTCGCCCCACTCCCCCAGCACCACGTGCTCCCACCAGTCGGTGCTGCTGGGGTGGGTCCAGAGGTCTCAGGGCACCTGGGGGGGGCACCTGGTGGTGTCCTGATGGGGGGAGCCCCATGGCCCCGGGAGGACCATGCAGCCACCCAATGCGCTCGAGTGCAGCTGCGGTGAGGGTGCACAGCACTGCCAGCAGGGTGTCCATAATGAGGGCTTCCTCCTGCAGGAGCTGTCACTGGGCCTCCACGGTGGGCGTGAGTGGGCTCTGCCAGGCTGGGACAGGCTGGGCAGCACTTGGCTCGTGCAGAAAGGAGGGCGTCGGGAGAGGCCCTTTAAAGGAGGTGGCTGGCTGAGGCCCTGGAAGGGCTTGTTTGCCATGGGACCCTGTCCACATCGTTTCTTGCCTCCCTTCTTTCAAAAGAGGGCCTGGAGCTGTGTGGACGCTCCCTTTCGAACGACCTCGACAGCACTTCGAAAGAGCAGCTCGGAACGCCAATCTGAAAAATGGTGCCAGGTGCTCTCTTTCGATGGCTGCTTTTTCGAAAGCCTAACTTCGATCTTCACCCTTTTGAAAGGGCACATATGTGTAGACACAGCTTTAGAAACCAAGAACAATTATTTAACGTCTTAGGTGAAAAATATTGTGCAGAATCACTTCTTCCCATGATAGAGTCTTCTATCTGGTAAATATGGCCTACAGTCTTTGTTCCTTGATGTATTACATTTACCTTTATGTGTGTAAACAGCAAATAATCTGTGTTTGTACCTGTCTTACAAAGCAATCCAGACATCTCTATACCATTGACATATCTCTTCTTTATTTACCACACTCTCAGTTTTGGAGTTGTGAAGATTTTACCTGGGACAATATTAAGTTTTTTTTTTTTCCCCCCGTTTCAAAATGTTAAACGGTGTAGGGCCACGATCTGTTCCCTGCATCCATTTAATGAGGATTCCCAGTTTAGTTACTTTTGGAGAGCTATCAGTAATTTTTCAATATATTTAATGGATGCCACATTATCTTCACGTTGGGCCAATTGTTTTTAATCAAAATAATGTGTGGCATTAACTCACATGCAGTACTGAATTCTGATGCTTACCTTATACATAAAAGTTAGGTCACACTCGTTACATTGATCAGAGGTATGAAAAGCCTTCATTTCTGAGATGTAGTGAAGTTAACTAAAGCCCCAGTAGAGACAGTGTAGGTCAGTGGAAGAACCCCAGACAAGTTAATTATAGTAGCAATGGAAGAATACGTTCTGTTTCTATATAAGTGTCTATATCATCGAATAATAGAATTCTAGGGCTGGAAGAAACCTCAGGAGGTGATCTAGTCCAGCCCCCTGCCCAAAGCACTATCAACCTCAACTAAATCATTCCAGCCAGGACCATGTCTTGAGTGTATTACATCAGCACTACTACCTTTACCAAATAAACCTGTAATTATATTACCCTCTTTACAGTGTTTCTCAGAATGATGTCTAATACTAAATTGTCCTGTTCCTTAGTGATATTTGGTGGTCTGTAGCACACAGGGATTAATAACTCCATCTTGTGCTTTATCTGTTAGGACGCGATGCGTAAGGATTTAGGTTGATTTTCTTCTGAGTGATCAGTACCCCAGGAAGAAGTAATACCATTCTTGGCATACAGTGTATGTTCCCATCCCTTTCTGCCAACTTTTTCCTTCCTAAATAAGTGTATAACCAATGAGTTTAGCATTCCAATAATGGGAAATATACCACCAGGTTTCAATAATACCGGGTGGCTCAAATCTGTGCTCATCAATGAGCAATTACATTTGTATTTAAACAAAAAAAGCAGTCAAGTAGCACTTTCAAGACTAACAAAATAATTTATTAGGTGGGCTTTCGTGGGACAGACCCACTTCTTCAGCCACAGGCCAGCCACATGCTTTTAACTTCAATGTAGATGTACCCCAAGATTGTTAATGTCTTGATTCTGTTCCTGTCTCCGTTATTGTCCCATTAGGACAAATAATATAACCTCTGCCTTATCTTCCTTATTTATAACATTCTTATATTTGTAAAATGCTTTGAGATCGTTGGATTAAAGAGTACAACTTCTGTATCCTATTATTTTTAATGTGTCCAACTTAAGCTATAATAGAATTTGGTCATTCAAATTGGGGTAAAAACAATATTGTTTTAAATAACACAGATAGTCCTTTTTGGTAAAATTATTTTAAAGTATGTTGTTTACATACATGTGACGTACAAAAAATAAGTTGTGGTGCCTTCATAAACAACAGTGTTAATATAAGACTGTTTCTTTCTGGATGCAAACGTAACATTATTGATGACTATTTTCACATACACTGTGAGTCACTATAGGGGCTCGTCTGAGTACTTGGCTTAATCTAATTCTTGACCTCCCCCCCACCCCTCCACTCTCTGATTTGCTCACCTTGATTATCTTTTTCTGATTTGTCCTCCTTGTTTACTGTTTTTGGTTTTCTGTGCCTTAAATATTGAGTCTGTTCTGGTGTGGCTATGGTCTGAAGAAGTGCGTCTGTCCCACGGAAGCTCACCTAATAAACTATTTTGCTAGTCATTAAAGTGCTACTTGACTGTTTTTTGTTTTGATAGTGTATAGACTAGCACGGCTTCCTCTCTGTTACTACGGTCTCATAGTTATAACATATTTCACTTAAAGTTCTAGGGTTTGTCTACACTACCACCCTCCTTTGAAGGAAGGATTATAACTAGGGTGTTGGGCATTTACCAGTGAAGTGCTGTGCTGCATACACAACACTTCATTAAGCAATTCCCTCCCCCTGACATTGTGGAAGTATGAGAGTTACATTGTAATATAAAAGTATAAGAGTTACATTGTAAAAATCACACTATGGCTACGTCTACACGTGAAGCCAACATCAAAATAGCTTATTTCGATGTTGCGACATCGAAATAGGCTATTTCGATGAATAACGTCTACACGTCCTCCAGGGCTGGCAACGTCGATGTTCAACTTCGACGTTGCGCGGCACCACATCGAAATAGGCGCTGCGAGGGTACGTCTACACGCCAAAGTAGCACACATCGAAATAAGGGTGCCAGGCACAGCTGCAGACAGGGTCACAGGGCGGACTCAACAGCAAGTCACTCCCTTAAAGGGCCCCTCCCAGACACACTTTCACTAAACAGCGCAAGATACACAGAGCCGACAACTAGTTGCAGACCCTGTGCCTGCAGCATGGATCCCCAGCTGCCGCAGAAGCAGCCAGAAGCCCTGGGCTAAGGGCTGCTGCCCACGGTGACCATAGAGCCCCGCAGGGGCTGGAGAGAGAGCATCTCTCAACCCCCCAGCTGATGGCCGCCATGGAGGACCCGGCAATTTCGACGTTGTGGGACGCGGATCGTCTACACGGTCCCTACTTCGACGTTGAATGTCGAAGTAGGGCGCTATTCCAATCCCCTCATGAGGTTAGCGACTTCGATGTCTCGCCGCCTAACGTCGAAGTTAACTTCGAAATAGCGCCCGACGTGTGTAGCCGCGACGGGCGCTATTTCGAAGTTAGTGCCGCTACTTCAAAGCAGCGTGCACGTGTAGACACAGCTTATGATACAATGTTGCTTCTGAGTTCAAGAGGGGGAAGTTACGCTGTGTGTAGGAATGTGGGGTGGGTTTGGATAGAGCCAATTGTGCCTAGGAAAGCAGGAACCAGAGCAGTAGGTGCTAGATGGTGACTAATTAAGGAAACCAGACAGTCATAAACAGGAGACTGCTGAAGGTGATATGGAAATGAAGATACGTGACTAGTCTCAGGGGCTATGTGGGGTGGGTGCGTGTCTGTTTTTTTTCTTCTTCTTTGTTTATTAACTTGCCTTCTTTTGTCTATGTAAATTGAGAGACCTGAGCCCTAGGCAGGGGCTCACCTTTTTCTGAATGTATTAGCAGAGCAGCTTTGCTAATAAACAGAGTGGTCTGACAAATTGTGAGTCTTGTGACAATTGGAACTTCAAAGTTTTAAATTTTAAGTTTTAAATTTTGAGGAGTAAAGGGACTTTGAAGTTGCTCCGGCACTTCAAAGTACCAGTGGGTGAGCCATGGCTAGACAAGAGCCGGTACTTCGAAGTTTTAAACTTCAAAGGTGCCACGGGGTGAATTGGTTTAATGAAGTGCTACGTATGCACCACAGCACTTTATTAGTAGACTCCCAACACCCTAATTACCATCCTTCCTTCGAAGGAGGGTAGTAGTGTAGACAAGTCCTTAGCATTTCATTTTTACACACACTTCATTTTAAACTTCAAGAACTGTCCATCTTTTATTTTAGTGATATGACATGGAAGTTCTCATTTTTGAAATACAATTAATTTTTCATCATAATAGAAATTTCAAAGACCTGGGAGGAAATTATGTTTTTATAGCATCACAGTAGGGTTTCCGTAATGTTAACTGTAAAATATTGCTCTCTCTAGACTACTAACATATAATTCATCCCTAGTGTCAATAGACTTATGCCAGGGAAATATATGATGTAGTGAACACGTGTGCATATCACAAATGTTTTACTAGATTTGATCAGATTAGTAACTGCTACTCAGGTGAGGCACATGTCTTGAATGAATGTACAGCACTTCAGAAGTAAAGTACATTAGCTGAGTATAGTGCAGAAAATTTCCTCCATTACACCAAGTAAGCAATGCATATTGACTATTAGATTAAGCATCAGTAAATTCTAAAGCAGGGGGTGGGAGGGGAATGAAAGTCTTTGCTTTAAAGGCAAACCTATTGAAGAGACATGCTTATGTTGAGAGTTTAATGCAATTTAAGTAGTTCTTAGGCCCTTTGCTGGCTCTGAGCCAAGAGATGAATTTCATGATCATGGTTAAAAAAGTGAAGAGCAGCAGATCCCTTCGCTCCAGGACTTAATGCAATGTGGGGAGGGAAAGGAGCCAACACTCCAAGAAATAAAGAGTAGCAACAAAATATCTTGGTTCTGTAATAAAATTATTTTCAATTTCTGAATGCCAGAGACTTTGTATCTCATGTTGGAAACTCTCATAGGGTCACCATTTTAAAGACATTTAGGCACCCAAAGATCCAGATAGGTGCCTTGTGGAATGCTTGAAAATGCCTAAATGGGTGAAAAGCTTTTGAAAGTTCCAGTGGGTGCCATTCTGAATTTTGAGGTGCCTAAATATCATTTAAAATCTTGCTCTCTAGGCCTGGGTTCAACACACATTTGCAACTTAAGCACATGCATAACTTTAACAGCTTTGAACTCAATTGGACATGGTAATGATTACACACAGACTTATGTGTTTTCCTACAGTGAAAATGTCCTCAATTTCTGTGCCACAAACAGCAATCTTTGTGTGTGAAGTCTAAATCATCAGATCAAGGACTGTCACTTATTTTGTGGTTCTACAGTGTCCAGCATTGTGATAATGTTGATAAGGCTGGTGCACAAATGAAAATGCTGAGAGATTATGGAGGTAATATTATCAGTGTAAGGGAGGGCAGACAATTGGCTGGTTCTTCCATTTTACATATATGAATAAACTCCCTTATTCACATGAGTAAGGGTTGAATAACTCATCCCTACCTGTAGCTTAACTAGTGACAGAACTTTGAACCTTATTTATATTTCTGTACTGTCTATAAGTGTTTACCAGATTGTGGTCCAGTTTCTGATACACGGAGGTTATGTCTATACCAGACATAGACGTTGATAGCCAATGCACAGGTTTAGCTAAGCATAACTAAAACCGACTTTTCAGTGTTCGACTTTAATGTCTATCTACTCAGAAGTTTGATGCGAGCATTTCTCCCATTGACCTTCCTTAACCCTGAGCACTCCTAAGGAGTTCCAAGGTCAGCTATGACCCTGGAAAGTGTTGTTTTGTGCATGTGTAAAACAAAACACCAGAAGATAGATCTTGAGCAGGTCGGTCTTCCATGGTAGTATAGACAGTCTCATTTGCAATAGCACCTTTACAAAATATCCCTTTGGCTTCTGTGAGACTATTCAAAGAGTGTGGAATGTAAATGCCCGTTGTTTTGAATCTGGCCCTATTTTGTTAGCAGAGAATATCTCTATTGTTAGCCGTGTCCACACGTGCACGCTACCTCGAAGTAGCGGCCCTAACTTCGAAATAGCGCCCGTCACGGCTACACGTGTTGGGCGCTATTTCGATGATAACATCAGCGTTAGGCGACGAGATGTCGAAGCCGCTAACCCCATGAGGGGATGGGAATAGCGCCCTACTTCGAAGTTGAATGTCGAAGTAGGGCACGTGTAGACGATCCGCGTTCCGCAACATCGAAATAGTGGCGTCCGCCATGGTGGCCATCAGCTGAGGGGTTGAGAGACGCTCTCTCTCTCCAGCTCCTGCGGGGCTCTATGGTCACCGTGTGCAGCAGCCCTTAGCCCAGGGCTTCTGGCTGCTGCTGCTGCAGCTGGGGATCCATGCTGCAGGCACAGGGTCTGCAACCAGTTGTCGGCTCTGTGGATCTTGTGTTGTTTAGTGCAACTGTGTCTGGGAGGGGCCCTTTAAGGGAGCGGCTTGCTGTTGAATCCGCCCTGTGACCCTGTCTGCAGCTGTGCCTGGCACCCTTGTTTCGATGTGTGCTACTTTGGCGTGTAGACGTTCCCTCACAGCGCCTATTTCGATGTGGTGTTGCGCAACGTTGATGTTGAATGTCGACGTTGCCAGCCCTGGAGGACGTGTACATGTTATTCATCGAAATTGCCTATTTCGATGTTGCTACATCGAAATAAGCTACTTTGATGTAGGCTTCACGTGTAGACGTAGCTGTTGAGACAGAAACAACACTTCCATTAACAAAGTAAATGTGCTACAGGTCTAGAATTTCATTTGTTTTGATGTATGCACATATTTGGAAATTATCTGGTAAAAGACCCCATCATTCTAACTATGGGTAATTTTAAGTACAGTACTACTTGCCATAATTCGGACATTTACTTGCAATGTTTGTGTGTCTTTTGCCACAGATTAATTTGTATAGGAAATGTATTAATTTCATAGTACTGATTATAGAATGAGTGGTATAGTTTGCTGGTTTTTTTACCATCAGTCTAATAAAGTATGTGCTTTGTGCTTATATATGAGAAAAATGTCCCATAAAATGTGCATCAAATTAAAGGCAGTGGTACTATTTTAAAATTTAATATCACTCATCTGAGCTTAGTGACATGCAAAGTATCATTCATATTTGTACTTAGCCTTTAATTTATGCTTTCTGGCTGGAGTAGCTAGCATCTTAAATATTTTATTGCAGTTAAAGTGAGTGATCATTTCAAATAAGACAGTAGGATATGCTATGAGTTTTAAAATTCATTGGTATTGTTTTTATTGTTACTTTTCTGATCTGATTACATACTAATGCACTTAATTCCTCTGCAAATGTCAACTGTACATTTCATTCTACCTGAACTTGTATAATGTTGTTGTTCACGTTTTTTTCATTTTAAATTGAGGTGCATTTCTGAGATATTTTTCTATCTAGATATATTCATAAAATATTGTTGTAGACAAGACAACCGAGAAAATGTGAATCTTAAATTTATACAAATGAAAGACCAGCAGGGGTCCAGATGGGACCTTCTACTACCCTAGCACTTTGTTAAAAATAAACACTATTGCTTCAATTTTTGTTCTTTCCTGTTTTGATCAAATGACAATATGTGATAGGTTCATCTACATGCATGGATTGCTTGATTAACACGGCTTCCATTAAATGCTATGAATATCAGCATTGGTCATAATTTTACAGTATCATGAATATCACTCACTTGAAATGGTAAAGAGCCACAAACCTTACGTTGTGCAACATTACTAAAGTAAGCAGATTCACATAAAAGGAATTTGGCTTTATACAAAAATTCCTTTCAGAAGAGTTCCACACCCTTGACTGATATTTGTAGAAGTAATTAAATAGACTTCCTGAGTTACTGCTTGGATACAAGTCCTCATGAACAAAGACTTTAATATCTCCCACTATACAGTGCCAAAGGAATACAGTATACCCTAGATTTAACAAATAATAAGGGGGAAGGGGTATCCATTAATGCCGAAAGTCTGTTATATCCAAATATTTATACTGTATGATGATGCACTGACTTTCCCAGACCATCACTCACTCCTATCCTCTGCCCCTCCATCCATTCCCCACTCCTGCCCCTTTCTTCCCCTCACACCTCCATCTCCCTCTCCCAGTAACCAGGAGAAGAGCTGAATGATGGCCTGGCTCCTTCCGCCTCCTCCAGTCCCCAGCTCCGAGCTGCCCATGCAAAGGTGACTGCCCCCAGCCTGCCAGCAGGCAGCAACCTCCAACACCATGGCTGCTGCTCCACATTATTGCAGGCAGTGGCAGCCAGACACTGACATGCTCCATGCACACAGGGCTGGAGCAGAAGAGAACCTGCACCCCGCCACAGGCCCCCAGTGGCCCCAGGCTGTGCAGTGGCCCCTCCAGCCCCGGAGGCCCCAGCCACTTTAGCAGCTCCTCCAGCCCCGGTGGTGGCTGTCATAATCTCTAGCATTTATTTGGCGAGGCGGGAGGCTGGTAGACAACATCCATTATTTCCAAAGTCCATTGTATCAGGGTCTGTTAAATCAAGGGTTTACTGTATTGGTGTGGGCCAGTGGATAAAGTCAAGTAAGCCCATACTATTCTTAGATAATTTATAGAAATTACTGAACATCACAGCAACATGAGTTTGATCCAGCAAATACTAATGTATTGGAGTAGCTCTATTGAAGTGATGGAATTCAATGAGATTCTTCACACTTCTAAAGCAAAGCACATATTAGCCATGTCTACACTAGCTTGGGCTTTCGAAAGAGCAGGCCCCACGCTGAAGTAGCGTGTGGCATATCTACACATGCCACGGGCTCTTTAGAAGATGAAATCGGCGTTAGGTGCTGCAGGAATCAAAACCACTCTTCCAAACGTTATACAGGCAGAGGCTGCTCCTTTGAAGTCTTACTTCAAAAGAGGATGTGTGTAGATTTTCCTCATCCCACTCTTTGGAAAGAGCAAGGTCCACCATGGTGGCAATCAGCTTTCAGGCAGAGATGTGCTGCCCAGCCCCTGCAGGGCTCTGTGGTCCATGCACGCAGCAGCTCTTAAAGCCTCATGGCCCAGGAAACCCCATTGCAGGAAGCTGAGAGTGTGCAGGCAGCAGCTGCTACACGCACTGCCCCGGCAAGTCTCAGTGAGACTACAAGCGGCCCTCTGCTTGCAAAAGCCAGCACCCAGGCAGGTCAGGACTCCAAGGACCCACCTCCGAGCACACTCAGGGCTCCCAGAGGTCTAGCTGCGGGGGAGAAGCATGCCCCCTCCTGGAGCAAGGCTGAGCTCCAGGACCTGCTGGGGCTGTGGCACAAGGAGGAGGTGCTCCGGGTGATGGGGAGCAAGTGGTGGAAAGCGGGTCCCTTTGCATGGCTGACCAAGGGCCTGACTACCTGGGGTCACCCTGCCTGCACTCCTGACCAGGTCAGAAGAAAAGTTAAGGAGTTGCAGCAGGGTTACACCCAGGATCAGGACTCGGCCAGCTGGTGGGCGGCCACCCCCACCACCTGACCCTATTACAGGGAGCTCGGGTCATCCTGTGCCCTCAGGACACCTCTTATTCACCGGCTGTCCTGGACACCGTGGCTGTGTCTACACGTGCCCCAAACTTCGAAATGGCCATGCAAATGGCCATTTCGAAGTTTACTAATGAAGCACTGAAATGCATATTCAGCGCTTCATTAGCATGCGGGCGGCAGCCGCGCTTCGAAATTGACGCTCCTTGCCGCCGCGCGGCGTGTCCAGACGGGGCTCCTTTTCGAAAGGACGCCGCCTACTTCGAAGTCCCAGTAGGCGGCGTCCTTTCGAAAAGGAGCCCCGTCTGGACACGCCGCGCGGCGGCAAGGAGCGTCAATTTCGAAGCGCGGCTGCCGCCCGCATGCTAATGAAGCGCTGAATATGCATTTCAGCGCTTCATTAGTAAACTTCAAAATGGCCATTTGCATGGCCATTTCGAAGTTTGGGGCATGTGTAGACACAGCCCGTGGCTGAGGAGCCCCAGCTGGTCACAGAGCCGGAGCTGGGACCATCAGCCAGCCCCACCAGGGCCAGAGATGGCACCAGCCTTGGCCAGGGACTGGTCCAGAGAGGAGGGGGATCTGGTTATTGACCTCACCTCCCACACGTCCAGCCATGCATAGGCCAAAAGGCCACCCCCAAACCTCAGCCTTGGACCCTCAGGTACGTACCCAACAGGGCACGCATACTGGATCATGAGGTGCGGGCACCATACATGACTGGGGAGCCCCCAAACCCTTAGCAGACCCTGGGGTGCCAGGGCCCAACTGGACCATGGCCCTCTGATGGTGGCACGGTGCCAGTGGCCACCCCACACATCCTCCTCTGGACAGCACCATGCCCTACCCCGGGGGGAATGGGTGAGGGGCAGAGCACACAAAGGGGCCGCTCACAGGGCCACTGCACCCACAGATGGGGGACATAGGATGGGGACCCAGTGCCCACGGGGGGACGGGGCATGGGTATGGGGCTGGGGTCAGTACTTACGACCTGTTCTTCTCTTCCCCCATGTGCCTGCAGCTGTGTCATCCAAGGGCGGGGAGAGCCTTGCCCAGTCAGTGGTCGCAGACAACCCCCCTGGAGGCAAGGGACAGTGACCAGCCAGAGACACCCCCCATCATCAGGATTAATCCAGTTGCAGGAGGGCCAGAGGCAGACAGCGGAAGACCCACATCTCACCACCTCCATCTAGAGTCAAGTAGAACTGGCTGAGTGCTGGCTCTGGTTTGAGGAGGGGGAGGCTGTCTGGTGCCGGGCAGCCTGGGGAGAGTTTATGGGAACCTTCTGGGACATTGTGATCTCCTACTGGGACCTCCTGACCTGGCTGCCCCCTCCCACCATCTCTCCTGCTGTACTCTCTCCTATCATATCTGCTGCTCCTTCTGCTGCCCCTCCCACCATGGCCCGACCCACCAGCCTTCGCAGGGGAAAGGACCCAGCTGGCCCAGACTGCCAGCCCAAGGCTGATCCCTAGCCCTACCTCCCCATACTTCCTGCCCCAACCCAGCCCCTTCAGGGACCCCAGAAGAAGGCGGAATGTAGGACCCGAGCTGGTGTGGGTCACTCCCCTCCACCCCTGCCCCGGAGTGATAGCCCACCATACAGTCCACCTAGGTCCCTGCGCCACTGTAAATAGTTTGCTCCCCCGCACTGTACAAAGTTGGTCATTCCATTATGTTTTGAAGTAGGTAGTACCCACAGAGTTTTAGCAGTTGACATTACACTGTTTTATTTTTCCAAAACCCCTGGGTGCTGTGTGCTCGGTGGCAGGGGTGATGTGCAGGAGGTTGGGGGAGTAAGCAGGAGGTGGGGATCAGTGTGCAGGAGGCCAACCGGGAATGTCCGGGGTGCACGCTCACTGGGACCCCTGGTCAAAGTACTGGCACAGGGCCTCGCGGACATGGATCCCATCCTGGTGGGCTTGGTGGCTGGGGCAGCATCCGCTGGGGGTAGTCCATGCTGGCCTCAATGATCCACCCTTATATGAAGGACTCCCCCTTACCCTCCACGATATTGTGGAGCATGCAACAGACTCCCACAACATGGGGAACATTGAGGACACCCATGTCCAGGTGGGTAAGGAGGCAGTGCCACTGCCCCTTCGAGCGGCTGAAGGTGTGCTCAGCCCCCTGGTGGGTGAGGTTGAGCTGGCCATTGAAGCACTCCTGGCTAGGAGTGGGGCGGCCCCTATAGGGCTGCATAAACCAGAGTTGGAGAGGATATGCCGCATCAGCCACCAGGCAGAGGGGCATGGTGGTGTTCCCCAGCAGAATCTCCTGCTGGGGGATGTAGGTCCCTGTCTCCACCCAGCAGCACAGGCTGGAGTTCCAGAAGACCTGGCTCCATGCCAGGCCCTCTTGTCCCCCCCCGCAAGTCCCAACCCGGGCCCCCAACCTCCCAGCGGGTGTGTAGCCCAGCCTCCTTACCTCCATCACAATAGCCCCAACTGTGGCCTTGCCCACACCAAATTGGTGTCCCACAGAGACGTAGCTGCCTGGAGTGGCCAGCTTGCAGACAGCTATTGTGACTTTCTTCTCCACGATCAGGGCACACCGCACCCAGGTGTGCTGGTGTTTCAGGGCAGGGACAGACACTAGCAGAGCTCTGGAAAGGTCTACCATGGCATCCAGAAATTCAGGAGACACCAGCCATCATTTCACTCCCCCATGACCAATTGTTCCCACCAGTTGGAGCTGGTAGGGTGGCTCCACAGCCGGCTGAGCACACTATGGGGCCCTGGAGGACCCCATGGACTGGGACGTCCCCTTCTGCCCCTTGGGTGGGGGAGTGGCTGCCAGGAGCTGCTGGGTGGCCACCGGTGCTGCAGCTAGCAAGGCACCTGCTCCGCTGGTGACAGCCAGCAGGATTTCCAGCTGCCGCTAGTCCATGTCCGTTTCTGAGGGCACTGTGTCAGTGGGGCTTGTGGTAGCTCCACAGGCCTTGTGCTATGTGGGCTGAGTGTGTTTGGAACAGGCCCTTCAAAGGAGTTGCTTGCTGCAACTCTGGAAGGGCTTGGCAGCCCGGAGACCATGCCCACAGTGTTTCTTGGCCCTTTCTTTCAAAAGAGGCTGTTGATAAGTGTAGACGCTCTCTTTCTATGTCCAGGGCAGCCACTTTCAACATGGTGCACGGCCTTTTCAATGACACTCATTGACAGCGCCAGCCCTGACCTGTGTGTAGATGCTCCCCTTCAAAATGGCTTCTTTTGACCACTCTCTTTCGAAAGGTGCTTTTTTGGAAAAAGCACTCTAGTGTAGACATAGCTATTAAGTTTTCCAAGGACAGGATCATATTTATATTAAACTTGCTGCTGGGCACACCAGCTTCCCTCTTTTCAAACTGTTACCAATGGTACATGGAATTAGATTTCAGAAGGACATTCCTTAATTTGAGAACTATTCAGCGTGCATAACTTCATCTTGCTTCTTGTTCTGACACGTGCAGCTCTATCACCCATATCTGGATCCTGCAAATGCATGAAAGCATAGCTTTACTGCTACAAGTTATCCTATTGCTATCACAGAGATCAAAGTATTAGGTGAAAGTGACTGGAAATACGGACAAACATCTAAATACTTCCCTTATCTTCAGCCATTTTTCAGAGATTAAAGGGAGCAAGATTTGCCTCTTTTAATGACAGTTACTTTGCAATGCCTACCTGCTTTCCAAACCACAACAAAGATGTTCTCCAACAGACTGAAGAACTGAAACATTCCTCTAATGAAGAGCTACAGAATATTAGACATATGGTCTTAGTGTCTTTTGGTGAATTAAGAAGATATCAAGGGCTTTACTAAGTACTTATTTACCAGTGAGTAAAAAGTTAACTTTTAAATGCATCAGTTATTTAGAAGTCAGTCCTCCATCACAGAAATTTCTTGTCCCCGTAACACACTGTAACTACAAGTTCTTTCACTTTTAATTGACAGCTTTGGAGTTGAACCAGAAGGTGCCAGATAAATTTATCTTTATGTTATAATTGCTCCATCAGTGCCATTTCAGGGAATATTTCTACCAGTAGAATGCTTCACCAAGAGACTTTTTGTTCTCAGGTCTACATGGACAAACATTTAGTCAATGATAGCAGTAACAGTTGTAAATAGCTTGCTTTTATAGGCTTTCATTACCAGAGACATCAATATTATATTCTCTATATGTTGTCTAGTTGGCTACTAAAGGAAAGGTTATTGATACTCCCTCACATATCCACACCTTGTTCTTAAAATAAAAGAAAATATAACAATTGTGGTGTTTGCATGTATACCCTTATTTCCAACTGATTGGCTATAATTTGTCACTCTGAAATGGTTTCCTATTTGTGCTAGTGATTCATTCTGATACATTTCAGAGGAAATTAAAAGTATTTTTGTATTCATGTATTTGCAGTTTGTCTCCCTTTCTGCTCTGCTCTATTTATCTAGTCCAAAATCAAAGGTTGTTCAATACAAATTGAAAAAGGTTGGAAGTATTTGTCACGATGTCTGGAGTGATTCTTGATGGCTACATATACACTAGAGAGCTCTATCGACAGTCTGTCGAAAAAAACTTGGCAGCTCCACTGACAGCATTCTGCCTCTGTGATGAGGAATAACACTGCTGTCAACAGTTTCTGGCGACAAAAATGTTGTGTACATGCTCCAGGGGGCTCTGTGTCAACAGACAGGACCTCAGGTTCACCAGGCAGCCCTGTTTGCTGAGTTTCCAGTTGGCCATTCTGTCAAGAGAGCAGCTGGGCAGTCTGGCTGCTCTCTGTCGACAGAGCAGATTGCTCTTGCAATCTGCTTTGGTGTGTGCTCATAATCTATCAGACGCTTTGCTGGAAGATCTCTTCTGACAGTAACGTCTGTCGACAGATTGCTGTAGTGTAGATATAGCTAATGAGCGCCCACCTCAGAGGATAGACTGCTAGGAAAAGTGCGAACACCCCAAACGGGCATGTTCCATTAGTGGGATTTCACCAATCCAGTAATAAATGTGAATTCCAGACCACAGAACTAGTCTTACCATGGAGTCACAGTCAGTGTGATGGGCTCTTCAATTTATCTTGCTACGCAGAAATGCTGGACTTACTGGTGAAAGGTCATTTGCTCCCAAAATCAGAAAGTATTCAGCTTGCTTCCAGTCCCAGGAGCCCAGTCACTTACTCCAGATCAATCCGGACCCTTGGTCTAATATGAAAGTCAACATCTGTAGCCAATCCTGAAATAAGACAGTTAAAAGTTTATTATCTGGGAAAAAGAAATTAGTTACTTACAGGCTAAAGCAAGCAAACAGAATATAGATCACAACTTATCTGTTATTTGTTATGTGCACTGAGACAGAGGTCAATGTGCACCAGCACTATAAACAGACCCTGCCAGCTGTGGGCACTCTGCTAATCTGCTGGAAGCATTTGCATCTCTCCTGTACGGCTTTTTTTTTTTTTAACTCAAGCCATCAAAAGTAAGACACAAACAAAAAAGTTGGTGGATATTAGTTTATCTGGATCAACAATCCTCTGTGTGTGTGTGTGTGTGTGTGTGTGTGTGTGTGTGTGTGTGTGTAAAAATAGCAGTTTAGTATTTTAAAAATTTCCAAGCCCATTTAATAAAAATAAAATAAAATAACAACAAAGAAGTTGAGACTGCACACAGTGCAGTTATCTACGTCTGTGCAGTGGGTAGGTTCACCAGTTGATCATAATTCTCCACTCAGTGACACCAGTTGTAATAGCAAAACAAAAAAGCCTGAAGCATACTTGGCTTAATCTAATTCTTGACACCGCACCCCCTCCCCTCCCCTCTACTCTCTGATTTGCTCACCTTGATTACTATTTCTGGTTCTCTGTGCCTTAAATATTGAGTCTGTTCTGGTAAGGCTGTGATCTGAAGAAGTGGATCTGTCCCATGAAAGCTCATCACCTAATAAATTATTTTGTTAGTCTTTAAAGGACTACTTGACTGCTTTTTTGTTTTGATAACATACAGACTAACCCAGCTTTCTCTGTTACAGTTGTAATAGTTTACACCTATTGCTTTGGTCTACATGAGCACACAAGGCAGAAGAGAATCAGACGCAATATCTTATTTGTTATTTTCTTGTCACTACTTTGGTGGGACTGATTTGCTGCCCTTATTTCAGAGGTTCTCAGCCTTATTCTTTCTGAGACATTCCACCAACACGCTATAAAAACTCCACAACTCATCAATGCCACAGTAATCAGTTTTCTGCACATAAAAGCCAGGCTAGCATTAGTATAGCAAGCAGGTCAGCTGCCTGGGGCCTGCACAAAGCTATTTAACTCAGGCTTTGAGTTCAGCCTCAAGTAAAGGGCAGGCCAGCCTATGGTGGGGGGGTGGAAAGGGGGCAATTGTCCCCAGGCCCCTTGGAAATGCCATGGCTCTGGCTCCATCTTCCAGTGGCTGTAAGGGAGTGTGAGGGGGCAGAGCTGCAGTTAGGGTGCTGCAGAGGCTCCCTGCACTTTCCTGTATCCTTTCTGCTCTTGACCCCCACTTCTGGGGGTTTGGAGCTGAGCCCACCTCCCATCTTGCCCTGGTGTGAGGGGCTGGGGCTGGGGCTGGGGCTCAGGGCCTTGGGCTTCAATCCCATGTGGTGAGACTTCTGCCCTGGGTCTCTGAAACCTAGCCTGTGGCCCTGCAGAGGGCACCAGATCAAACTGAATTGCTGCTTAATACCATACTTGAATACACCTGGTGTAATTTCAAGCAAGAGAATCACACTGGTGCAAGCAAGATTGCCTGGACTTCTAAGGTTTGTGTGAAATGGAAGAAAAATATGTCTTGTGTTCATTAACACAATGCAGCGGAGATCCATCCCCTTTAATGCATTAGTTTGCTTTTTGCTCACAGCCTGAAGCAAGATCAATTTCCACGGTTTGCAACAGAGACCAATTACCAAGCTTCTTTGTCCTTTTTCCTGCTGTTTAATAGGGCTACAAATAATGGCTTAAAATTACTAGTGGTCAAAGAGCTACCCATGTGATCTCCAGCACAGCAACCAAAATTACTTCAGTGATCAAATATAATCTGCATTATAAGTTATTCAGAGTGATTTTACACATGTGAGGGGGAGGGAGACAATGCAAACCTAGCCCAGAAACAGCTATGGACCAGACTCATTGAGACTCTCCTATCTGCTCTGAGCCACTTTGGAGATGCAAACTAGCTGTAAACCTTATCTCACTGAGCAGTGAAACTGGGTCTTTATTTGCTGTGCATTACCAGAGCAGCGTACTCCAGCTGGAGCATATGGGCGAGTCTAGTCATAAACGGATGAATATGATAGCACTTCAATTGATTATAAGTTTTTGATTAAAGAAATATGAAAAAAAAAAATGCATGAAAGGAGCCATTGTGCAAAACTGGCAAAATTCATAACGTTGAAAGTTAGGGCACAGAATTATCATTAGGCCTGACTCGATTCTTTGGTGCAATCCAAGTGCAAAATCTGTGCAAAATACACAGATGGCAGGTTTTTATATCCACTTTGCAAAAGGTGTGAAATGAGTGGAATGTGACCTCAGTTCCCAACATACTTAAGCCTATGATTTAATTAGACCTGCCTCTGGTATTTCCATTACATGCAACTGACAAGTGGGTCTTTGCCCATGAAAGCTTATGCTCCAAAATATCTGTTAGTCTATAAGGTGCCAAAGATTTCTCATTGTTTTTGTGGAGGCAGACTAACACAGCTACCCCCTCTACTTGTTTTAACTTTAATCACGAAACAATTCCCACCATTTTTTTTTAATGTGATGAAGTTGTGAAAGCCAAATGTGTTATTTTTGGTACAATTTGTAACATGTTATACCAGCTTTCTTACATTATGGAAAGTGGGGTGCACAGGCTCACATACCTTAATAGCAAATGTACTTAACATAGTAAGCAATTTTCTAAGGATGCAGCTAATTTATGTATGTGTTTCTTGTAAATACACTAGCAAGCAGATGCCTAACTGTTATTGAAATGCCTAAATAACTGTAAATCAACTTTAGATTCTCTTAAATAAAAGAATCATATATGGAAACAATTTACTAAAATGCTAAACTGCATAACAAATGTTCTTAATAAATTATTTAGCAATTTTTCGTACCAATAGCTTGTTAAATATCTCATCGCTGTTTTTATCTTGTAGCTGCTGATCAGCAACTAGCAATAATGACATTTTTTTCCCACTGAAATTATATTGTATGCATTCCATGGCTTCTTCTAAAATGTAATTGAGCTTTAAAGATATTAGTCATTCCAATGATATTCCAAAAACTTAAACAGAAAAACCTCTGGATTCTGTTATACCTATACAATCTGATTTAACTTTTAAAGAATGGTTTCTGAATAATATATTTAATATAGTCTGATTAATTTCTTTCTTAATTTTACTCTGCTCTTGGCCAAGGTTTTGTGTGATTATTATCTATCTCACCTGTTTCTGTATTTTGTGAACGTGTTACTCTGTTATTACTGTCACATAATATTCTGTATAAATTACAATTTTAAATAATGCAGTGCAGGATCAGAAGGATTAAAGGTTTGGCATGATAAAGGAATGAACTAATTCCTTTTCACACATATGGCACAATTTCCAAAGATATTGGATGTGATAACTAATTATTTGTGATTGCATTAAGAAATGTCCTCAGTTGACATTAACAAACAGCTAATATCCTTTTAATATTTTGAAAGGTACAAAGCATATAGTAGCCAACACTTTATACCAGTTAAATAGACTAAAAAGCGTCGCTTCATGTGCAGCTAAAGATCTTTTCCCTGACTTTATAACATATTACAACAAAGCAGTAAATAGACAGCGGATGTAATTCAATTTCTGGAGTGTCCAAATGCAATGGTCAGAGACAGTGGAAAAAATATGGATTATTTCAGCTACAGCTCTATGATCACTTTAACTGTGCCAGAGGCCTAATACACATCAAAGATAGTTGAACAAGACCAGCAGCTTAGCGTGTTTGAAAAATGAGCAGTCCTTCTGCAACAATCTAGAAAGCAAAAGGGTAATGTTGAGTTTATAGAACTGTAATGGGATTCAGGAAATCTGCATTTTATTCCCAGCTATGCTTATATGGCCTTGGCCTCTATTTTTAATTACTCGTGTGCAAATTACAGGCTATTTCCCCCCCACCACACACACCCTTAATTACATTCTACAAGGCCAGGGCTTTTTCTTACTACGTGAAAGTATATGGATACCTAGTACAATGGGCCTTTGGGTTTGCTGCAGGCCCTCCTCACTATTCTTACATACGTAATAAACAATATTGTAGGTTTCAAACATTCCATAGTATATGTACAAGAACAATAGAACAATCAGCAGGGTCATCACATAAGGTACAACTTTTCAAGGAGAACATGTAAGATTTGAATTGGAAACAACGTGAGCTTGTGTGCATTAGCCTCCTCCTTTGAAAGGGGCACGATAATCAACCCAATCAGAGGAGGCTAATGAGATACTGTCATGCACATGCAGCATTTCATTAGCATAAAGGCCACCACGGGAACTTCAAAATTACTAAGTTGGAAGTGATAACAGTCAGTGTATCTGCAGCACTTTGAAGTACCTGCTGAACTTTGAAGTTCTCTTACTGCCAAAACATTTTGGCAGAGTCGACTCAAGTTTTCTTTGTTTCCATGCCCCCCCACTCCTCCACTCATTTGCTAGACAGCAAAGCTCTGTGTACACTAGAGCAATGTGTTGACAGAAGTTACTGTCAGACGAGGTCTTCCGACAAAACTTCTGTCAACAGATTGCGGCCACACACAAAAGCAGAGCGCTCTGTCGATCTGCTGTGTTGACAGAGAGTGGCTGGACTGCCCGGCTGCTTGCTCGACAGAATGGCCAATGGTGACTCAGAAGCCCTGTCTGTTGACAGAGGCCTCCCCTAGACCATCCACATGGCTTTTTTGTCAATGTTCTGTCAAGAAAAGTATTGTGCCTCATGCGGAAGAGGCAGAAGGCTGCCAACAAAAGTGCCAAGTTCTGTCAGCAGTCTGTCGACAGAACACATTTTTAGTGTGGACACTCTGCAGCTTTTGTCAACAAAATGCTTGTTTTGTCCAAACAAACAAACAAACAAACATACAAACCTCTAGTGTAGACATAGCCAAGTGTTCTTTGGGATGCTTTTGAGTTTTACTCATCACTCTTTACAGCATTATGGCAATAGCATTTTCAGACTTATGGGTACATGTTGTCATGTTTTGTACTTGCAAAACACATACAAGACCTAAATATTTGTAACTGTCAGCAGATTATGTAGATTTCTGCTACTGAAGAGGCCAAGCAATTTCCAATTATGTTTTCACAACCATGGTCCATCCAAAATTTCCACATTTAATTCCAAACCTTTTTACAAGTAAAGCAATTAAAAGAAACCATAGCCCTCCATACACTTTGTCTACAGTGACTCCAGATTCATTCCTGATGACCATTTCTCAAAGCAATAAAAAGCCATATCTCTGTAAAAGGAATATCACAGCAAATTGCATAATATGATCAGCAATAAAGGAGATAATGTACCGTATAAGCTCCAATATTCTGAAGGGAATCTCCACTGAATTCAAGCGCCAGCACTGAAGCTAATTAAATTAGCCATTAATGATGGTTGACTGAAGAACTCCAGTAAGTCTTGCAGAAGGAATGAAGCACCAAGAAGCCCATGAATGGAGGAGAAGTTTTGCAATTTTAGACAAAACGTTGCAGTGCAAGCATACAATGTGGAAAATCTGAGCGCTATGCTGAATGTTAAAGTTTGGATCTCAACATTCAGAACATTTCCTTGATGTAAAGTGTACATTTTCAGTAAAGGTAGAATAAATTACATATTTAGGAATTTAGTGAATCTGTAAAAACCATCAGTGTTTCACATTTGCAAGGAAGAATGGTCTTGCCATTAAGGAGCTGGACAGAAACCCTTCATGCCTGGGTAAGGCACCCCTCAGAGATGTGATGGCTAAGGTTCACTTCTGTGTTGCACATTAATTAATTAATGTATATCCTGCTGAGATACACTTTAGTGTAGTGTGGTTTCAAACAGTGCTACATCAAAGCATGCTAGCAAAGCCTCCAAGTGCACCAGCAGGGCTTACATACGCTAACTCATGCACAATGTGTTGGTGTGCTTTTGAAATCACATGCCCCATAGTGTGACCTGTTATTCTGTGCAGAAAAGCCCTCAGGAGATAAAGTTTTCAATCTGAGCTCCACTGTAGACTTGCTGTATGATCTTGGGTAAATTATGAATTCCCCACTAAAACTGGAGTAATGCAGGTTTTGCTGGACTTGCCTCTCATTGGCTGTGTCTACACTAGCTCCCAACTTTGAAGGGAGCGTGGTGAGTAGGGTGTTGGGAGATTATTAAGGAAGTGCTGCAGTGCATATGTAGCACTTCATTAAGCTAATTATCCAATGTGAGAACTTCAAAGTGTTGAACTTTGAAGTGCTGGCTCATGTGTAGCTGGGGCTAACCCACGAGTACTTGGAAGTACCCGGGCTGTGTCAAAGTCCCCTTACTCCATGCTGAATATGCACCGCAGCACTTCATTAATAATGTCCCGACACCCTACTTACCATGCTCTCTTCAAAGTTGGGAGCTAGTGCAGACACAGCCATTCTGTTGGCTTACAGAACCTAGCACAATGGGACCCCATCCATTGTTAGAGCCCATAGATGCTACCAGAGAACAATAAAATAATAACTCATGACAATAAAATAACAACTCCTTCAGGACTGATGTCCTTTCTCAAAAGCGGAAAGCTATTCTGCCAGCTGATGGGAAAATTGTTTTGCAGCCTGTAAGCTTCCTTCACTGGTTTATCCAAGATATACTTCTAGAGACTTAGGTTAGTAAGCCTGGGTCCAAAGATATTAAAAGAAAAAAAAACAAGGAAGAAAACTAGTGAGGATTCTCATTGAGAATCAGAATTGAGTCAGTGAAGAGGAAATAAGAAAAACACCAAATATGACCCCTTCTAAAATAAAACCCCAAACAAGCCTTTTGAATGGTGTGTCTAGTGGCTTCACAAGGTTCCTCCCAGTCTGCCTTGGAGGCAAAGCATTCCTCCACAATATGCCACCTAACTATCAAGTAATTTGGCAGAGAACTAGCAAAGTATAGCATCAATTATTGATCTGGGGCTCTGACCTTTTGGGGAAGGTCAGGTAATATGAAATCTGCCACTCACGCTCCTCTGCTTGGGCAGACAGCAAATACAACCAGGCTCTAGCCCAGCTGGTGGCACAGAGCAGTTAGCAATCCTTAGTTATCTTCCTGCATTGGGAACATCACCATCAAACACAGGCTTTCTTGTGTCAGGTGAGTAAACTGGTCCATGCCTGTGTAGGTGAGCAGCAGCATGAACAGGGACTAGAGTCCACCCCATTTCTCCCCAAGGTCCAACCGAGGGACCTAGCAGTTGTGAGTAATCCTGCCACTAAGTGGGATCCTACTGCTACATGCTGGCTCAGTTCCCAGTACCACAACCAGACTAATGCCTGGTTTTCCTGGATTACCTCCTACCCCAGTCTGTTTGTAAGGCTCTGTCATTTGTGGGTCCTCCACCTCTTTGGGGTACTTGGGAAACAGCCATTCCTGCAGCTCATCAGGGTATTTGGCAGATGGCAACAAGCCAAGGGCATCTATCTCCTCCACTGGCTTTGGCCCAACTTAATGGAAGGTCCCATCTCTTATACTTCCTGCACCACCTCTTTGCTGCTGACACAGGGCCAGGGAGTGGTTCTTTGTCCTCCTCAGTTGGGGGACCTTAATACAGGGTGAAATGTCTAAATAGATATTTGTTTTCACTAGGAGGGCAGGAAATGAATTTGGTTAAAACATCAAGGAAAAACTGTATTCCTAGAATTTATGGCTTACACTAGAAACAGAAATACCAGCAATAACATGGAAGAACCTGAGATTGTGAGATTTATCTGCTCAATTTTATATGTTTGAGGTGATTGGATCGTGTGGATCACTACCCACTGGTGAGTCTGTGTTATTTGTTCCCCTCCATAACCAAACCACAGAACACATTCGTTTGTTACAGCTTCAGCTATTGTTATTTCATTTTATAACATTCTAACAGCTCAGGCTTTTAGCTCTAGATGTATAACAGTCATCTCATCAGCACACAAATTTTTGAAGAGGCATCCAAACACGACCTGAATGTTGACCTTTGTGAATTTTGACCTGACAAAATGCCTCTAATTTTCTCCGTTTTTTCCAGTGGTTTCCAAACTTTCAAGGCAATTGTATCAGTTTACGAAACCAAGTTAATGTTTGGCCAGTGCTTAAGTAGAAACCATGAGCTTCAATGGATTAATAGAAGTCACAGCTATGGACAGCTAAGAAAAAACAAAATACCTTTACATGAAAAATTGTACAAAGATATCATGCCTTTCAGCCCTCCTTCTCCCATACCTCAGTAGGGAGAAGTTTCCATCTCTACTGCAGGGTGGCTAAACTACATGAGGCCTGCAGTCTGTTCCTTTCTGTTATGAGTATGTGTCAATATTCAGAGCTTCAGGTAAAAATCAGAGATGGAGAAACAGAAAGCATATGTATCTTCTTCTGAATTTCATCAGGAGCACTGATACCATAATTCTTTCTAGCTGTCTCCTGTGTTTTAGACAACAGAATGGGAGCATTAAGAGCTACATGCCCACCAAATGGCACTTCTAAAATTTAAAGCCAGCTCAAGAGGGTTGGAAATGCAGGCTGCCATTTTCCTCTGTTCTACAGTTGTTCTACAAAGATCACAGTATTTTTATATGGACCTTATATCTGCCTGTGGTATTACTGTGAGTTTTCAAAGGTGTGGGATGCTACTTAAGGTATGTTTCCTTTGTCTGGAATGAAAGGCACATCAGGGGATGCATTTCTCATTTGATCTTCTTTAAAAGTTCTTGCACTTTGAATTCTGGGCAACTGCCTATCTGCTCATGCTTTTAGCAGTTCTGCTCTGTTGTGAGGATATATACATAAAAGATTATGAAGTACTTGTGAGGAAAAAGTTCTACATAATAGGTATTATTATTATTATTATTATTATTATTATTATTATTAAATTGTAATAACTAGCATTAATAGGTTACTCTAATTTCTCTAGCAAATAAGGCTATTGTTCCTGATCTCCCTATGCTTCAGACCCCAGCATTGGTACTAAAATAGAGTTCCGTAAGACTGCAAAATCCCAAGGCCACTGTTACTAACAAGGGAGCAAAACACACTCCAAATGAAAAACAAATAAACAAAAAAATAAGCCAGACTTAAAATCATAAACTCCATTGATAAATATACATAAAAGCAAATATACTGTGTGCATGTACAAACAGTGAGTTAAGAAACAATTATGGTTACAGGCATATATCAAGATTTAAAATTCATAGTAAGTTAAAAGCAAACCTGCCACATCAACCACACTGTGCACAGGAAGACCAATGTTAGAAGCTGAGGAAATGTAAGTGTAGAATTAAAGTTGTACCTCTCTGAGAAAGCATTGAAATTGCATTTAGAGATGCCAGCCTACCATCCTTCCTTGGTTTCATGTAGAATATTGAAAATATTGCAAGATTACCCAGCATGCATTTCAGAATCCTCTTACATCTTCCACCAAACCATTGGTTTGCTAGTAAGCTGTTTCACCCCAACATACCTTCTATAGAGCACTGAGTAAACGTAACAGGAAATTTGAACCACGATCAGATAAAATCCGTTTAGGAAAATTCTCTGTAAATATAGTGAAAAGGGCTCTTGACACGGTTTCTGCTTCTGTGTTAGACAGACCTACTGCTTCAGGATATCTAGTGGTAAAATCCAGCACTTCCAATATATATTTATTTCCTTGGGAGATAGGATGTGTCATAGGAACCACCATATGTACTGCTACTGTCAGAAATGTCTCTTGTATTACAAGACAGGGACACAGAAAAATTTTCTGGAGTTCTGCATGTCTTTTATTTTTTTTGACATAATTCACAACACCTGCTATAATTCCTCACGTCATTCTATATTCCTAGCCAATAGAAAGCTTTCTTCAATCTGTCTTATGTTCTTTGTGCTCCCAAGTGACCAGCACAGGGACAGTCACATGCAGTGTTTCCTGTAAGCTGAGAGCATGAGCAGCCCCACAAGGAAGATTGAGATGCCACCCAGATGATTAGCAGAGTGCCCACAGCTGGCAGCATATATTTCTAGTGGTGGTGCACATCCACACATCCCTGGGTCCATATAAAATTTATGAGGCTCATGGATGGAATACATGTAGGGAGAACACTGGTCATATGCTGAGGACAAGAGTTCCTGATGTTGTGGGGTGGGCAAAACCAACTGTGTCTGGGGCTGCCAAGGACTTTTGGTCTTTTTCACAGGAGTTTCCTTATACAATCTCCATTCTTCTTCTTCTTCTTCTTTTCTTTTTTTAAAAAAAAAACAACCTTCTATGCATTTGCCTTCCCAGGACACACTTCTAATGAAGAGTGTGAGATGATTTTCTTCAGTGTGCTATTTGATTATTACACTGATTATATCTTACATGCATATGTGTAAAGTCTACATATTACATATATTTAAACATACATAATGATGCATCAGCTGCTAGGTTTACATTATATCCCAGTTTCACTTTCAATGGGTGTGCCTACACTAGCCAGCTACTTTGAAGTAGCCAGCACAATGTCGAAATAGCATGCGTCACGTCTACACACGCCATGTGCTATTTCGACATTGAAATCGACGTTCGGTGGCAAGACATCGAAATTGCTATTCCCATCTGAAAATGGGAATAGTGCCCTACTTTGACATTCAACGTCGATGTAGGGTGTGTGTAGATGATCTGTGTCGCGCTACTTTGAAATAGCGGGGCCCTCCATGGTGGCCATCACCTGAGGGGTTGAAAGACGCTCTGTCCAGCCCCTGTGGGGCTCTATGGTCACTGCGTGCAGCAGCCCTTAGCCAAGGGCTTCCGGGTGCTGCTGCTGCAGCTGGGGGTCCATGCTGCGTGCAGAGGGTCTGCAAACAGTTGTCGGCTCTGTGGATCTCTTGCTGCGCAGGCTGTGTGTCTGGGAGGGGCCCTTTAAGGGAGCAGCTTGGGGCTTTGCTGGCCTCTTATTTCTATGGGGAGCACTTGTGTGTGCGGACGCTCCACGTTTCCTTCCAGGGCGGCTCCTTTCAATGTTCCCTGTTGCTACTTCGACGTTGAACGTCGATGGCACCAGCCCTGGAGGACGTGTAGACAATACGCGTCGAAGTAGTCTATGTTGATGTTCTTACTTCGAAATAGGCTACTTCAACGTAGTGTGCTGGTGTAGACGTAGCCAATATGTGGTATGGCTCAGAGAGAAAAGGTATGGTAATTTTACACATAGAAACGTAGGAAATTCTGTAATACTGTGCACCTTTTTATCTTGTGCTTTGGCCAATGTAATTAGAGCTAATATCCTCAGCTTCTAAACTCTCTTAACTAACAAGAAACAATTAAGATGGTGACTGGGTGTATAGGAGCCACCTCATTGTAGCCTGTCACAGCATGGCTAACCCTGCTGCAAGTGGTCCAAACATTCTCTCTCTCAGGTTGGGTGCCCTGGTACATCCTCAGGTCTTACCCTTTCTATTGTGTCAGAGTACAAAACAAAAAGGAAAACAGTAAATTCAGAAACCAGGTAATCTATGGGTTTGGTGGGAGGACTCTCACTTTTCTGGGCCATGTAGTTATCCCTTTTTGTCAGTTTTCCTGGATCTACTCAGTCTATCCACCAGTTGCCTCCACCAAGTAGCAAGCTATCAGGTTCTCAGCTGAATCCAGGCTTCACTCATCAATGAAGTAACAGGCCTTGCTTTCTTTACTCTTAAGACCAGAACAGGACTCGGTATCCCAGTTTAAGTTCTTCTCTCCACATATTAATTACAGGTGCACTGGGGCAAGACTACCTGATTCTACAGGCTCTCCTTATCACTTATTTCCCATTTGGGGATAGATGTCCAATCACAAACTGTTTAAAAATAAAACAATGCAGCAGAAATGTAGCACTTTAAAGACTAACAAAATGATTTATTCGGTGATGAGCTTTCATGGGACAGACCCGCTTCCTCAAAGCTCATCACCAAACAAATCATTTTGTTAGTCTTTAAAGTGCTACATTTCTGCTGCTTTGTTTTGCTGCAGTACAGACTAATATGGCTACCTCTCTGTTTGAAAATAGTTGTCTCTATGACAGACAATGATATAGAAATAACCTCAGTCTTTAACTGGTGGCAAAACTGGTATTCACTCCCTAGACTGAACTGGGAGCTATTAGTTTAAATCAGTTATTTTGTGATGGAATCTTCTTCCTTTCCCAAGAGTTTGTGAATGATTTAATCTTGGCAGAGAGAACTGGCAGTTCCTACAGTTCCATTTGGCAATCAAACAGCAAACTAATTCTGGTTGGGACTCTGTACTACAACTGGCACACCTGTTTCTATTAAAAATGTAGCTAAAATAAGGAGCTTTGTGTATTGTTTATAAATTCCTTTTTGTGCTTCTCTAAAGTATCAAGAGAAATACAGAAATCTTTCACAGTCATGAAAAAATATGGTGCAGAATCGATAATGTCAATAGGTCAATCACATATCAGAAGTTCCAATATAAAATTGTGCAGCACTTATTAGAACCTGACAGAATAGACAAACTCAGTATCTGTGATAACAGTAGTAATTCCTGGGGTTGGTAAGGTGTTGTGATATGCTGTCTTGTAGTTCTGGCCTTTGTGATAAAACCAAATAGGAATAATATCATTTTATGTGTTGACTTTCCAAAGATAAAATTTGATTAGCTACTTGATTAGAATAATGCACTGGCTGGTAGTATCGCATATGAAATATTAAGAAAGGAATGACTACCAAAGACAGATTAGAAGTCACCTTAAAACCCATAAATACAGAAGTGTAAGCAACCAAATGAATGGCTGATCAAGAAACAGGTTTATTATACTTGAAGGAAGCATATGACCTGTTTCTGGAATGAGAATGTAACTGATGGAGTTATAAGACTTACCCTTCTGCCATGGGCTGCCACCAATTATAAGGACCAATATCAAATATCCAGAAGTTCATTTTAAAATTTATTGACACCAGCAGTTGAAAGTTACAATCCAGAAAGCTGGCAAAAATACAAATATCTTCCTCAGAACACATAGCAGGTAATACTCGAGCAAGTATGTATGAGAGGAGGAAAAAAAGGCAAAACTTTATTACAGGACAAGGAAACATAGCGGTATTATATGAGCCAATAAAACACTGATTTTTTTGGAAGCGTTTACCACATTCTGAAAGAATCAGGCCTAGTTTAAAATGTCTCCAAGCTGGGTTTTGAAAAATGAAGGCATGTCAAATCACTAGTGAAAAACAATTAGGTCTTAATATTCTCTCACAATAAATTTTAGGGCCACTTTATGGGACCCACTTTCAACTCTTTAGAATGATGGGAATACTTTAATAATGGTAACATTGTCTTAATCCTAGTCTGAATAGAAGAGGACATTCAGAATTATTAGACTCTTCATAGTAAGAATTTAATGAATAGGCATATATCCTGATAAGCTCTGATTTAAGACCTATCCCTAACTGCCAGTGTACAATGCTTGGCCTTTTAGCGTTCTGACAAATGAAAAAGATTTGTGTGACTTACCGAAACACTTCCATAGTGAAACACCTTAATTGCAATTATCTACCTTATTTATTTCAATACTTGTAAAATGTGTTTTTTCTATTAAAAAAAAAAAACAAATGACAAACAGTAGAAGCCTCCTTCCTTGAAATGTAATATATTAGCTACGCCTACACTGGGATGCAACATTGAAATAGCTTCTAAGCTATTTTGATGTAGCAAAATCAAAATAAGCTATTTCGATGAATAGCATCTACACATCCTCCAGGACTGGTGCTGTCAACGTTCAAAGTCGACGTTGGACAGCACTACATCGAAATAGGCGCTGCAGGGGAGCGTCTACACACCACAGCAGCCCAAATCGAAATAAGGGTGCCAGGAACAGCTGCAGACAGGGTCACAGGGCGGACTAGCACTTCTGGGGCAACAGCTAGCCGCTCCCTTAAAAGGCCCCTCCCAGACACACTCAGCCTGCACAGCACGCAGTCTGCAGAGCCACAAGCACGCACACCCCGTGGAAGCAGCATGGACCCCCAGCAGCAGCAGCCAGAGGCCCACACACTCGTCCCTGGAGGAGCAGTGGTTGCCCTGCTCAGTGCCATGCAGGAGGCAGCTGACCATCTTTTATTTGAGGAAGATGAGCTGTCCTCGGGGGATGAGGAAGCAGCCCCAGACCTTGCTGCCGTCCTAGCGTCCCCGCGCCCCCTGCCGCACACGCTGCTGTCTGTGGAGATACCCCACGAGCACGGACTGGTGGGAGCGGCTGGTGCTCGGCAAGTGGGACAATGACCTCTGACTCCGGAACTTCCAAATGAGCTGGCAGACATTCCTGGAGCTCTGCCAGTGGCTCACCCCTGCCTTATGGCACCAGGACACCCCCATGCGATGTGCCCTCACTGTAGAGAAATGGGTCGGCATTGCTGTCTGGAAGCTGGCCACTCCAGACAGCTACTGATCCATAGGGCAGCAGTTCGGCGTGGGCAAGGCCACCATCGGGGCTGTCCTCATGGAGGTAAGAGGACCCAGGGGGAGGGGAAGGAGCCCAGGGGGAAGCCCTGGGGGGCAGGGGGAGAAGGCCAGACAGACCCTGCACACCCCTCACCAGTGCTCTCTCATGTCCTTCCCCTGCAGGTCATCCGTGCAATCAATACCCTGCTCCTCCACAGGCTCGTGCGGCTTGGGGACCCAGATGCTGCCATCACGGGGTTTGCCAGCCTGGGCTTCCCAAATTGCTTTTGGGCTCTGGATGGAACCCATATCCCCATCCATGCCCCGGAGCACAGTGGAGGACGCTTCCTCAATAGGAAGGGATACCATTCTCTGGTCCTCCAGGCCTTGGTGGACAGCTGGAGCCGCCTCTTGGACATTTATGTTGGCTGGCCTGGCAGCACCCATGACGCCCGGGTGTTCAGAAATTCAGGCCTGTGCTGCCGGCTGGAGGCAGGGACCTACATCCCCCAGTGGGAGATCCCTGTGGGGGACACCACCATGCCCCTCTTCCTCATCGCAGATGCGATGTACCCCTTCCGGCCCTGGCTCATGCACCCTTATACGGGCCATATCACAGCCAGCCAGGAGTGGTTCAACACACACTTGAACCATGCATGCCAGGTGGTCGAGCGCACTTTCGGCTGCCTCAAAGGGTGCTGGAGGTGTCTCCTCACCCACCTGGATGCAGGCCTCCCCAATATCCCCCAGGTTGTGGGCGCATGCAGCGCACTCCTCAACCTGGTGGAGAGCAAGGGAGAGGCCTTCTTCCAGGGCTGGGCTGTGGAGGCTGGCAGGGATGACGTCCAGCCACTCGCTGCCCCCAGTCGCCAGGTCGACCCTGAGGGGATCTGGGTCCAGGAGGCCCTGCGGGCCCATTTTGAGCAGGCTGCGGAGTGAACGCTGGCACGGCCAGCTGCGAGTGAGCCACCCACTGCAACCCCCCCATCCTCCACAACACTCCCTGCCCCCACACCCACACCACAGAGAACCTGACAGCACCCTCCCCACACTTCTGTGCAATAAATGGAATTTTTTTAAACAAAACCCTTCAACCTTGTATTAATTATCAACAGAAGAAGAAGGGGGAAACTATATACATGGGGGGGCAGGTACAAAACAGGGGTAGAACAAAAACTATTTACAAAGATGGGGGGAATATGTCCAAAGGAGGGGGCCTTGGGGGGCAACGTCCTCAGCCACGCACCCCTATTGTCCTGCAGCTGGTGTTGGGGGGGTGCGACCCATGTCTTGGCCAGAGGCCTGGTCGAGGCTGCGTGGGGGCCGGGAGAACCAGCAGATAGGGCCGGGCGGAGTCTGGAGGCCCATGGTTTCCCTTGGTGGCAGGCCCCAGGATGGCTGATGGTGGAGGGATGGGAGGCAGAGTGGCAGGGGGGCCAAGTGCCGCGCAATGGCCTCAAAGGTGAGCATGAAGGCCCCCCAAGCCTCCTGGCACCAGGACAGCGCTCGCTTCTGGAGATGGAGCCGCCGCTCCTCCACCTGCAGGCGCCGCTCGGACACCTCCAGCTGACGCCGGACGGTGGTGAGCAGCTGGGGGTCCGTGGACACCCGCAGATGTCTCCACCACTGTCAGGCTCGTTCTGGGGCTGGTCTGTGCTCCACCAAGGGGCTGGCCTGGTGGGATGGTCCTGGTGGGCTCTCCAGGACCACAGACGCCGCACCGGTGCTCTCCAGGACCTCCAATGGTGCAGCTGCGGAACAGAGGAGGGAAGAAGAGTGGAGACAGCCGTTAGTCTGGGCCCTGACCCGTGGCCCTTGTCCCCCCACCCCTCTGCTGCTGGTTCCCCATCCCTGTCCCCCGGAGATGCTGCTGCTGCTGCTGATGGGTGTCCAAACCCCCCCACGGGGGGCCCAAGTTCCGTTCCCCCCATCCCCAGGGATGGGGCATGGTGCTGTCCTGCTGCAGGGCAGGGGCTGATGGACTCTTCTGAGGGACATACCACTGCTGTCCTTGGGGCCATGGTCATCTGGATGTGTGGAGGGTCCTGGTCATGTCTCTTGTCCCCGCCCCTTAACCCTGGGGGTGTGCACTGGCGGTACATACCTGACAGTCTGCTCCCACGGCTGGGGGACACCCATTGGGCAGACACCCTGCTGGAGCTGTGGGAGGGGAAGTCAATTTGGAGCCCCCCCGTCGCTGGAGGCCCCCTCCTCCTCCTCTGGTGTCCCAGGGGTGGGCTCCTTGGGGGGGTTCTGGGGTGCAGGGCTGGCCTCCAGGGTGGACTCCGTCTCCGGGGCCTGCTGGGGCTCGTCAGCCGATGTGTCAAGGGTGGCGGGGGCGGGAGGAAGTGTACCGGGGGCCCAGGATGGCCCTGAGCTCCCTGTAAAAGGGGCAAGCGACGGGAGTGGCCCCAGATCGGCTGGCCGTGTCCCAGGCCTGGGAGTAACCCTGCTGCAGCTCCTTTACCTTACTCCTGATGTGGTCAGGAGTGTGGGCAGGGTGACCCCGGGCAGCCAGGCCCTCGGCCAGCCGAGCGAATGCATCCGCATTCTGCCCCATTACCTGTAGCACCTCCTCCTCACCCCAGAGCCCCAGCAGGTCCCGGATCTCGGCCTCCATCCAGGAGGGGCCCCGCTCCCTCTTTCCCCACTGGCTGGCAGGCTCGGAGCCCTGGGTCCCCTTGGGTGGGTGCCCTGTGGGCGCTTGGAGGGGTGGCTGGATGCCATGGGGTGCAGGGTGGTGGGTTGGGGCTGGTGAGGGACATGCAGGCTGGGCACGTGGCTGTGCTGCTGCCTGCACGAGCTCTCAGCTTCCTGCACAGGAACTCAGGGGGCAGGGACCTTTAAAGGGCTGCAGCACGCGGTGACCATAGAGTTCAGGGGCTGGAGAGAGCGTCTTTCAACCCCTCAGCTGATGACCGCCATGGAGGACCCCGCTGTTTCGATGTTGCGGGACGTCTACACGTGCCCTACTTCGAAGTTCAACATCGAAGTAGGGCGCTATTCCCGTCTTCTGATGAGGATAGCGACTTCGATGTTTCGCCGCCTTACATCGATTTCAACTTCGAAATAGTGCTTGGCACGTGTAGACACGGTGGGCGCTATTTCGAAGTTGGCACGGCTACTTCGAAATAGCCAGCTTGTGTAGACGCGGCTATTATGTTATATGTAGAGCTGTTTAAGGAAAAGAAAATGACAGCATTTCTCTGCCAGAAAATTCCTGTAAAATATGAACAGCTTATAATCGTTCAATATTTGTTAATCTTAGTTTGTAACTGAAATATCTCAGCAATGATATGGAGTCAAGTTCTGTAGACTCTATGCAACTTCACATAAGAAAATTAGTAGCACTCACATCTGAAGTATATTGTCTACAAGTCCTCAGCTACATTAGAGCAACTACGTTTACAATGACGAAACAGGCTGCAAAATTTTAAACAAATTTCTAAAATGGGCATAGTAATTTTCTCCCACCAATGTTTCAATATTATACTGATTGACAACAATTTGCAATCTGTATTTACATGATTTACTTTGAAATGCTAAAACTGAGGATGATAGGAACAGAATAGGAAACTGCACACAATGAACAGTGAACAATAACCTTCACCTTGAATTTCACAGCTAATGTCTCTTACTGGTAGCAACATTACAAGTGAAAGGGGGATTTTGGTTGACTTTGTGAGGAAAAAGTAACTAGTGCTAGTGAACAGGGAGCCTTCTTTAGGTTATAAGAAATTTAAAAGGCAAACTAGATCTACAGTGTACATTATATATGTATAATCAGAATAAGGCAAGAGCCAGTGGAGAGAATGTGAGTGACATTTTAAGACATTCAGGACTATTTAGAATTCAGACAGCTACAATATGAATTAGTTATAGCAAATGGAAGATATCTTTTAGCAGGTCTATGGAAATTATATGTAATATATGTAAAGTGAGGGAGAATTAGTAAAAAAAAAAAGTACTCCACAGAAATGGGTAACAGATTGCATAGTATTGTACAGGCTAGAAGGTAGCAAATGATAATCTTGTACTCAGACTGTCAGATGTAGGGTAATATTTTCAACAGCAATTATGAACTAAACTTGCAAATGTATGTGGGCACTGAAAAATGAAGAGAGATGCCATGTGGGATTTACATAAGCTGCTAAGCAATTTAGCTGCCCCTCTCCCACTGAAATTTAATGGGAGTTGGCACATGTATGACCTCCTAATCTAACTTTCCATGCACTTCCGGTCATAAGTAAGACATTTGTGAATATGGAACTTAGGTGTTTTTGAAAAAGTTACCCCAGACACCAAATTTGGGGATGTTCAAAATATGCATTCAGATGTTTATTCATGAACTACCTTCACTCTTTTGATACTCTGGAATATAATAATTATTAACCCATAAAATTAATGAGTCACAAAATGAAATGGCTCAAAAGAATTATCAGGGACCATGAAGAATGCGACAAAAATGGGTTTATAAGACCACCAATAGATGCAGGATCTGCAGCTTAAATATTTCAGTAGCAGCATTGAGAAATGTAAGGAATTGTTTTTAATGCTTGTGGATTTGGATTAAGGAGGGCTTGTAACTATTTCTAGAGAATTAATAGGGTGCTGCCCGCAGTCACACAATCTGCCAGAGACATATGTTCAAATTATGCTGGGCATGTATGTGCATAGCAGAACATCAGTTGGAAACAGCTGTGGCTTCAGTGATTCAGTCAGTTTAAGGTAACATCTACATCAAGGATAATGCTTATGTCCATTCCTATCTGTGATTTTAATGCACACCATTTAAAGGGGATCAGGAGCTCCATTCCTTTGGCTGAAAACGTTAACTTTTATTGAGATAAATGCAAACTAAAAAAGGCATCTAGGAAGATAGTGTTGAATTAGAAGAGAATTATTTATGTATCACTTGACAAAACGTATAGGCTGTGTCAACCCTGTAGAGTTCTGTTGACAGAACTGAGGGAGTGTCTATACTCAGAAAGCCTTCTCTCGACAGAGTCTCAACAGAACTCTGCTTTCGCCTTGACAGAGCTATCCCTCAAAAATTTGAGGCATAATACTCTGTTGACAGAGTTCTACCTGCTAAACTCCCCTCTGTTGTCCGCCTTGGGGGTTTAGCTGGCAAGGTATATCCACATGGCTTGTTTACTGCTGGCATCACCCTCTGCCAACCATGAGATTTTTCACGGCTACGCTAATTAACCCTGTGCTTATGCTAGTGAGCAGCCATTGTGAGACTGCTCATTAGCATGGAGCTGCTGGCAGTTCAGCTCCGTTTAGATGTGCCCAGTCGTTCGTAAGCATGGATATACGTCTTCTGGAACTCCAATTGTAGCATGAAAAGCATATGATTGTTTAGTGTATCTCGCATGTAAAAATCTTCCAATACCAGCTATGTCCAATGTGCTATGGTAATGACTGTTCTCACTTTCAGATGACATATAAACAAGCAGGCAGCATTGTGTCCTACAAAACAAACTTGTTCTTCTGAATAAGAAGTAGGACTGAGTGTATTTGAAGACTTTAAAGTTTTACATGTTATTTTTAAATGTATTTTTGGTACATAATTCTACTTTGTGAGTTTAACTTTCATGACAAAGAGAATACATCATAGTACTTGCAACAGGGGAATTGAAAACTATTATTTATGTTGCCTTATACAGTGCAAGTATTTGTAATAAAATAAAGTGAGCACTGTACATTTTGTATGTTGTTAATTGATATATTTGAAAACGTAGAAAACATCCATAATCTTTAAATACATGGTATTATTATTTAACAGCATAATTAATCCAATAATATTTATTAACGATTAAATACAATTAATTTTTAGTCACTCAAAGACCTTATACTTAGATATCTTTTTTGTTTCTAGGGACTGTGCACATGGGCACATAACAAAATCTATTGCTCACGTGGATGCACAAAGCAAATGGGAACATGGCAATAATGCAGGCACAGTTCTGCCCATGTGTCAGGCAGATGGGTCATAGGAGGCCCATTATTTATTCTGCCTGGCACCCAGAATAGGTGTCAGCAGGTCTGATCTCTTATACTTTTCTATTAACCACATTGTTTTCTTCCCTTTCACTTCCTGTTTGGTTTTCTTTTGAAATGGTGTGCAACATCAGAGAAGTATCACAAGAGTAACCGTGTTAGCCTGTATTGGCAAAAACAAAGAGTCCTGTGGTACCTTACAGACTAACAGATATTTTGGAGCATAAGATTTTGTGGACAAAGACAAAGCAGGTTAACTGATAGTTTACAAGGTGCTTCAAGACTTTTTGTTGTAACTTCTGAGACTCAGTCTGATATGGGAAATCTGACTGCAGAATCAAGAACCAGGGTTCAGAATTTGGGTAGTTGGTTAAATCATATTCACTGACTTTTCCACATAACCTGCATTACATTTCTTTCTAAACTTAGCAGTTTAAACAGACTAGAGGCTGAGGTGATCTCAGTAGAAAAGGTCAAATTTCAGTTCTTATTTGCATGTTTCTTTTTCTACTCCTTGATAAAGGCTTTAGGGATTTCAAGGGAGAAGTTCCTCTCCTCCTCCGATTTTGGAGAAATTTCTGACAAAAAACAGTTTTTGTTGGCCAATTATACTGTCCAGTTTGTCCATCAGCTCTGTTGAAAGACTGTTGAATTGCTCAGACTTTCAAGGAGCTCATTTAATTTGGAACTTGATTGGCAAAATTACAGAGGAACAGAGAAAGGAAAAACCAACAACAATTTTTGACATTGCAATCTTTGGAATATGGTGAAGAGGTTTATTAAGAGTGAGAGCTCTTCACTCATTAATAATCCTGTCTTTTCTCCTTCTTAAAATCATTCAGCATATTAAAATGTTATTCAGTTATTCATTTCCTCCCAAGTCTTTGCAAAGCAATTCTGATAGTTCTATTATAATCAGGCTTTGCTGCTGAAAATGTGCTTTTTCATTAAATCATAACAAAAATGAAAATAAAAACAAAGCTGGCATGAAATTAGGTTACATATTGTGAAATTATTAACAGTATCCCACCATGTACTTCATCATGGGAAGTCATAGTGTATGAGGGAATGGGAATTTATGCAGCTTCACTGTATTACATCTGTAGGTTGACAGCTGGTTATTATGTATACCTAATTTACCCAAGCAGTAAATACCACAAGTGGAGAGATCTATTCACCTAAGGCTGATGGTTCAATAGGTTTAGTACTTTATGCTGAAAATAAAGTGTGTAATAAATTATAAGCAAACCTCCCCACACTTCAACAACATACACTCTCCCACAGTGTAAAAACGTTAAATGAATGGGTTTTGATATATATTAACACTAGTCATAAACCTAATCCCTCAATGTTTTGCAAAACAATCGCAATAATATTAAGTATGCTTAAACCATATGACAATCCCAAAGCAAATGTCAAATGTACTTTGGACATCAAAATTAATCAAGTGCAATAGAGTAATTGTTTGCTACCTACCGGGATATGAAAAATTAAATTAATTAGCTGGTACTCTGTAGAATGAAAAAGAAAATGAAAACACGAACAGCTTTACTAACACCTGTTAGGGCATCATGCAGAATTTAGTGTCATATGGACTTGCAAGTCATTAGCAAGCATATTAATCAGAAAGTTTGTAAAAGTGACCACTGTTTAAAATTAAACTTTTTCTCAGATATTCTCAATAGAATAATGTCTGAAGCAATCAGTGCATACAAATCTCCAGGTCATGCGATGAGATTTTAGCAGGAAAACAATAAGAGGTTAACCTGCCTTTTATGAGCCATATGCATTCATTTATTAATTTATTTTTCTTGGCAAGCTCTCTTTTTTTTCTAATAATCATACATATTTTTAAGATGAACATCACACAGCTGTATTGTGTACACTGTTGTGTCAGAATATCCTCTGTCACTAATAGGAAAGAATTACTGACATGAAAAAATACAAGCTGTTACCTTGAAACCACTACACCACAATGTATTACCCAAAGAGCAGAAAATGTGCAACTCTTTGGAGTTTATATACAGCAGATTTGCATTAGAGTTAGTTTAAAAGACTGAATGACAAATATAGTTAATTTAAAAGACTGACTGACGAAATCCCACCAGTAAGGATCTCAGGACAAAATTGACCATATTGTAATAATAAATGAGAATGCTTTGCATGTCTATAGCACCTTACATCATAATAGCTCCAGCCACGTTGCATTCATGAAGGGACTCTGGAAGAAAAAAAAAAAGAAAAGAAAAGAAAAGCATCAGCTGGAAAGTTAACTGACTAGAATAACATTCTTTAGATACTAGTTCCAAACGTCATCAATGTGTCTGAGAAAAGGAAAACAACTTGGAAAGACATTGTTTTACTTTACTATTGGTTGTTTCGTTGCAACTGTGGAACTATTATTCATATCACTGGGAATTTTTGTAAGAACAAATTTTTGTAAGAACAAACAAAAATCTGTTTCAACAAAAATGTATTTTTTCATAGAAGAATTTCAAAGGTATTGAATATTTTCTACTGGAAAGCATTAAGTGAAACAATTACACATATTTATTTAAAAGTAGTGTGTCATGACCTCTGCTCCACATGGGCTACGTCTACCCTAGCACACTATGTCGAAGTAGCCTATGTCAAAGTAAGAACATCAAAATAGGCTACTTCAATGTGTATCATCTACACATCCTCCAGGGCTGGTGCCGTCGACGTTCAACATCGAAGTAGTGACGGGGAATGTCGAAAGGAGCTGCCCCAGAAGGAAATGCATCCACACACACAAGCACTCTCTGTCGAAATAAGGGGCCAGCAAAGCCTGCAGACAGGCTTTGCCCTTCTGGGGCAAAAGCAAGCCACTCTCTTAAAGGGCCCCTCCCAGACATACTCAGTCTCCACAGCACAAGGTCCACAGAGCCAACAACCTGTTGCAGACCCCGTGCACACAGAATGGATCCCCAGCTGCAGCAGCAGCAGCAGCAGAAGCAGCCAGAAGCCCTGAGCTAAGGACTGCTGCATGCAGTGACCATAGAGCCCTGCAGGGGCTGGAAAGAGCGTTTCTCAACCCCTCAGCTGATGGCCGCCATGGAGGACCCTGCTATTTCAATGTAGTGGGACACGGATTGTCTACACATGCTCTACTTCGACACTGAATATCGAAGTAGGGCACTATTCCCATCTTCAGATAGGAATAGTGATTTCGACGTCTCGCTGCCTAACGTCGATTTCAACATCGAAATAACGCATGGCGTGTGTAGATGTGAAGTGTGCTATTTCAACATTGTGCCAACTACTTCAATGTAGCTGGCTAGTGTAGACGCACCCATGGAGTACAAGGGTTAAGTAGCAATAGTGTGTCATGGGAGTTGTAATTTGGACACCATTCTTCCACATAGATTAGGATAAAGGACCTCCTCTTCGATAATACAGTACATTATATCATTCACAGGAGAAAAATACATGAAAAGAGCCCCATGTCTCCCTCTGTACCATAGAATATGTGCTCTCAATAGTGAGCTTACAGTAAATGAAACATTTCATATTAGTTCAACATATGGAACTTAATCATTTGATTTCAAATGTTTTGTTTTATCCCAAACTAGTAAAATTAAGTGTTTTGAAGTTTCACATCAAAGTTTTAAAATAGTTCATTCTAAGTTAAAAACAAAGAAATGCAAACTTTTCTTTTGGATTTGGGATAAAAACAAATAATGGGCTATTGGAATTTCCCATGGGATGGGCATTTTGCTTAGCTCTAACATACATACGCAAAGTAAAGTAACATTAAACCACAGTTTTTTTCACTGGGAAGCTAATATTTTGAGAAATTGGTGTCTTACATTATCTAAATTTTTAGTTAATAAACCATTGTCATGCATTTTGAGGTGAGCTGTTAGTTTATTTATCATTTGCTCTATTGAGATGATCTAAAATAAACTGTTCTTCCTCCTGTTTTCCAGTCACATGCAAATAGCGGGAGCTAGAGATTCTGCACCTTGAAGTAGTAATAACAGCCCAAATACATGATTTTTACTTTCAGCATCCTCAATATAAAAAATGTTCAAGCAGCACTGTCTACATAGCTTTAAACCCTGGAGATCAAATATGTTGCTTTTACACTGCTGCCTCTTATTGACATTCAGTCTCATTGTAAAACGAACCTAAATTCAATGGATCAGTGCATATGTGTTATATAACTCTAATTATCCATACTAGCACTTATTTGTAGAGGTATTATCTTATCAAAAAAGTAATCCTAGAAACAGAATTTATGTAATTTATTTGTATTTATTTTAAATGGACTAATAAGTTTTCAAAGTTGTTACTGTCAGACACTATGGTGTATGGGAATTTATAAATATATAAGGGACATGTGTCCATTTTCTCATGAAGCACAGAATGTAAATAGAAATATAGTTAGAAAAGTTTATTAAACATCCTTCTTGCAGCAACATTTACTGATATTGTAACACTTTCAACTCTCCCTGAAATCTGGTAGGCATCTTGCAGCATTGAAGACACTAATGTTTTTTGGAATCATGCCCTCTATTTTATAGCTTTTTCATAGATATGAGAATTCTGAATTATTTCACAATAACCAGCTTAATATTTCTGTTTGGTCATATTCCAGTATGCCTAATTGGGGGTTTTGTAATACACTATATAGTTCTTCATCTTCCTCCACGTTCTGAACCCTTCAAGTACCTGAAGGGAGAAATTATGCTGGCTCTTCCACCTTTGTTGACATTTAGGCAAACTACCCACATTTCACTCTTTCAATGCTGCCTCGTAGATCACTTCCTTAAGCACCTTAATCATGTTATTATCTTTATTCCTTTCTATCCGTACTCCTCTGTCTGCATCCAATTCTTCTAGGTATTTGTTAGCTGATGGTCAGGTGAGATACCAACTATGACCTTGTTTTCATCTGAGATTTCAACTTCTAGGACAGAGTCCCTTTGCAGTGGGCAGCCCAGGCAGGCTGACGGATGCCCCAGGGTCCTAAACACCCGAGTCTTTTACTGCTAGAACAGAGTTCCTTCACAGTGGGCAGCCAGGGTTGGCTGACGGGTGCCCCAAGGTTGCACTGAGAGCCTCCTACACCCGAGACTTCAACTGCTAAGATAAAATCCCTTCGCAGCAGACAGCCAGGGTTGGCTGACGGGTGCCCCAAGAGCCTGCTCCGTGGAGGCAGCACGACTCAATGCTGGCTCTCAGCATGTTTCACCAGTGACCAGGCTGTTACAGCTGAAAGCAGCTGGGCTCTTTGTTTTGTGTTTGGTTTGCACAGTAACAGGAGGAGTCAGGTTACCATTTAATCAATTACTTTATTTAACTAATGAGTTAAGCTCTTGTGGTTACAATGTTACAAGGTTTATACTTTGATTACAAATAGCTAGCATACACTTTAATTTATAGATCTATACTTGTTAAATGCATGCAAAAAAAATCAAAAGGTAAAATATCTAGTAGGTCTTATTCTCACTCCTGCGTTACCAATGTGACATAGCCAGTCTTCTCTCAATCCCCTGGGAAGAAGTCTTTTTTCCCTTTTTTCGAGGAAGTGGGCACCCCCTGGGATCTCGGGAGGCAATAACCCTCCTGTCCAGCAGAAAAAGATAATTGGAGCTCAAAAAGGGGTCTGCCAGACCCTCCTCTTAGACGTAGAATCATAGAATCATAGAACACTAGGACTGGAAGGGACCTCGAGAGGCCATCGAGTCCAGCTCCCTGCCCCAATGGCAGGACCACGTACTATCTAAACCATCCCTGATAGACATCTTTCTAACCTGTTCTTAAATATCTCCAGAGATGGAGATTCCACAACCTCCCTTGGTAATTTATTCCACTGTTTGACCACCCTGATAGTTAGGAACTTTTTCCTAATGCCCAACCTAAACCTCCCTTGCTGCAGTTTAAGCCCATTGTCTCTTGTTCTATCCTCAGAGGCCAAGAACAACAAGTTTTCTCCTTCCTCCTTATGACTCCCTTTTAGATGCCTGAAAACCGCATCACGTCTCCCCTCAATCTTCTCTTTTCCAAACTAAACAAGCCCAATTCTTTCAACCGTTTTTCATAGGTCACATTCTCTAGACCTTTAATCATTCTTGTCGCTCTTTTCTGGACCCTCTCTAGTTTCTCCACATCTTTTTTGAACTGCGGTGCCTAGAACTGTACACAGTACTCCAGCTGAGGCCTAACCAGTGCAGAGCAGAGTGGAAGAATGACTTCTCGTGTCTTCTTCACAACACACCTGTTAATGCATCCCAGAATCATGTTTGCTTTTTTTGCAACAGTATCACACTGTTGACTCATATTTAGCTTGTGGTCCACTATAACCCCTAGATCCCTTTCTGCTGTAGTCGTTCCTAGACAGTCTCTCCCCATTCTGTATGTGTGAAACTGATTGTTCCTTCCTAAGTGGAGCACTTTGCATTTGTCCTTGCATCTTGGGTCACGTACACTTCTTCCTTATCTAAAAGGGTGCCAATTGAATTAAATCGTCCTGTGATGCTGGTTTTCACAGGGAGTTCAAGGGCTTGCTTAGCACCTGTGAGGTGGAGACAATTTAACAATTTAGGGCATTTTTTCTTAATGGGCTGGAGATTCCTCTGTCTGGGACCAAGTGGGCGTATTAATCAGCGGTATCACCGGTACCAGTCAAGGGCAGCATGAGGCCCTGGTGGTTTGTTAGTCCGTTGTTCTTTGTTGTCTGGTTTCGGCCCATTCAGGGTCAGTCTGGCTCTTGCTCCGGAGCATCAAAGACTTGTGCTAGGAGATAAATACATCTGCGCTCTCGGGCATTCCAAGACAGGGCCATTCCCTTTAACCCTTTCATGCCTGAAGCACCTAAGGAAAGCAAGATGGAGTATAGCAAAAGGTGTGTGTGGGGCGGGTCTGTCTGGCTACAGTATTTTTGACTGTTATGCCTTCAGGTAAATATACTGTCCAGGATCCAGAATGATCTGGAGAGAAATAATCACCTATTTGCTCTGCAGAGGTGATGTTTCAGCAATATGTTGTGTATTAATAGGGTAGCAGCTGATGGCGAAAATATTTTCTGGAGGGAAATTAAGTGTTCCTCTCTCTTTTTTATCATCAACATTGTCCTTCCTTTGCTGAGTATATATTTTAAGCCAAACTCCATGGCTGCATCTACACTAGCAAGTTCTTTTGAAAGATTTTTCAAAAGAAAGAGAGTCTTCTGAAAGATCCCATGGAGCACCTACACACAAACGTGTTCTTTCAAAAGTAATTTGAAAGAATGAATCACTCCTTTCAAAAGTGCTTTTCCACTCCCGTTTTAGCAAGAGCCCCTTCTTTCAAAAGCTCCTTTCGAAAGAAAACATGTAGACACTCCTCTGGGCCCTTCTTTCAAAAAAGCAGTGCTCACGGCTCCTGATTTTTCGATTTCGGCCTGTTATTTCAAAAGAACAGGGGTTGTGCAGATGCTGTCTTTAGAAAGAACAGATCACTCTTTTGATCCTGCTTTTGGTGCGTGGATGCACTCTTTCAAAAGAAGCTCTTTAGGAAGAGATCTTCTGGAAGAGCTTCTTTCAAAAGATCTCTGTAGTGTAGATGTAGCCAATGTTTTCTGGGGTCCTCAGTCACTGTTGAGCAACTGAGGCTACCAATAGAATTCACATAAGGGGAGAGCTTGCAGCTTTCCTTCACAGCCCATGCTTATGTCCACATTTAAAATGTTTGGCTGACAAGTGCTGTCAGTTAGGAGTGCAATATGTACAGCATATAGCTACAGTTATACTAGCCTAAAATTGCTTATACCAGGAAAATTTAATTACTTGGTAAATCTATACTGGCAAAACCTGCAGTACAGGCATAGCTCAAGTCACCTCAAGACAAAAGAGGTTATCACTTGCCCTTAAGTAAGGTGCTAATTACAAAACCAATGCAGATTTGAACAATGCAAGCTTGTAAAAAAATTTTTCCTTGCTCCCCTTTCCCACCCTGAAGCTGGGTCTACACTTGCCCCAAACTTCGAAGGGGTCATGTTAATCAGGGCAACGGGAGAATATTAATGAAGTGAGGTGAATACGCAAAACTTCATTAGGCAAATTCTCCCCCACGGCAACTTCAAAGCATCAAACTTCAAAGTTCTGATGTGTGTAGCTGTGGGCATGATGAGTGCCCACGCTACTTCGAAGTGCCTGTGGCTGCATGCATGCCGACATTTCGAAGTTTGACACTTCAGAGTTGCTGTGGGGGAGAATTAGCCTAATGAAGTGCTGCATATTCACCACAACACTTCATCAGTAATCTGCCCATTGCCCTGTTTAACATGCCTTCTTTGAAGTTGGGGGCCAGTGTAGACAAGTCCTGAGTGTTTTCTATCCCATTTTCTTCAGATGCAGCTCCTACTTTGTCAAAAGTTGCAATGAACAGAAAGCAGAGTGACACCTCTTCTTAGTCAAAGGGCTAGCAGGGACCTGCACTACAAGAGAATATTATCTCTTCACAAAGCATGTCTGTGGTTGTCATAGAAACAGAGTGCCTACTTACCTTCCCTGTATGTGGTCTCCTTTGATCAGTGATGAGGACTATAACCTTCCAAGCAAAACAGTAAGGCCCAGATGACTTCGAGTGACACCAGTCTAAATCTGTAGTAATTCCATTAATAGAGTTATTCTGAATTTATACGTGTGAATAGAAGAAGAATTTAGACCTTGTCTGTGGGCTGTTCCCCTCACTGTTACTGTGACCTACATCACAACCATTATGCATAATCTTCCTGGAAGCACTGCATCAAACATTTCTGTCCTTAAACATTCCTGTGGAAAATTTGCTCCTGTTAAAGACATAGCACCTCCTCTCTTTCAAATAAGTTAAAGTAAATACGCATCTTAGAGCCTCCCGCTACACCTCCAGAAGTCTTTCAGAACAGCCAGGGAAAACCACACTTGATGTTTCTGACCTAAGTACAATAAAAATCTTTAAAATAACAACAGCAACAAAAACAACAACAGCAAGAAAAACCAACCAGAGCTCTCTTCATTTTACTTTCTGTCTCCCAGAAGTTGAAAATTTGGCTCAGTAAAATTACAAAAGGAAAAATGCCTACTAATTCAGCTAGCCCATCTGCCTGCTGCTGTAGGGATGTTTCCCGTGGGTGACATTTCCAGAAGTGCTGAAAGTTGTCCTATTCAATTTCATTGTTCCAGAGAGAATTTTACCATTGATTTCTATGGAAGCACAGTTGGGCCATCACTGAGAGCTTTTCAAAATGTCTCCTTTTAGTGGGTTTTGTTTTTTATTTTCCTTTTTTTTTTTTTACTGTAACACAAAACATTTGATTGTATGCACAAGATTAGTTCTTCTAATGCAGTCGTATTCATTAATGTAATAACAACAGGAGCTGACTTCAGACAATCTACAGTAAACCATTCGAAAGTGCTTAAGTGTCCTGTTTTTCATGTGTCATAGTCAATTGACTTTCAGTTATACACATCCATAAGTGTCTACTCTCTTTTGAAGAAGGGACTTAGTGTATGTTTCCAGTGCAATTAAAACATGGAACTGGCCTGGCCCATATAAGCTGATTCAAGCTTACAGGCCAGTATTTTGGGCTCATGCTGGAGTCCAAGCTCTGGATCCTCATGATGGGGAAATCATGGAGGCAGGGTCCCAGAGCTCAGACTCTATCTCTAGCCTGAACCTTGACACTGAAGTTCAACAACCCAGAACCCTATACTCAGTTATCCTGAGTCAGTTGGTACAGGCCAGCCATGGATGTTTAACTGCACTGGAGACATATCCTTAGGTGCATTTAACAAATTTTCCCCCCAAAAGTTGTTTTTTGTTTTGTTTGAAGTTGCGTTCCTGGGCTTGATCACTACATGAAATTATACGTAAAGCCTACATAGAACAGCATGTTTAAATATTTTCACTCATATACAACATGATCAGTTAAACTTTGTTCACTATTTTAGACATCTCAAAACTACAATTCACATTTTGCCCCATGTTTAAAAAAAGAATTCAGAATCATACTCTGTTACAGTGGCTTGCTTTGTTCCCCACCCCGCTCCCTGGGGAATATGCAATTTTGACAGAAATACCAGCACAAACAATTTGAAAATGAGGAAGAAGCTAGAAAAAGAGAAGAATTTGTTATTATAATTCAAAAAAATGTAATGCTTCATGTCAGAGGTAACTCTGCACTTGGAGCTGTCTAAAAGGCACCCAACCTATTTTCTGACATAGAATACTAATATGCAACACGTCATATCACAAACAATAAGCTGGTTCAAGTTTTTGTTACATATTTATTTTTGGATTATTTTTATGCAAAATTAAACACTTCATTACCTCATTAAATACAATGGCCCAAATATACAGTGAAGTTAACCAGAGTGCGGATTACTGACTAGGGAATAATGTGATAAATGCTTTGGGGCTTGGCAATGTAATTTATTTACATGCCATATAAATAAACATTTACTCTTGTGTTAATAAACTTTTTTGTCTGGACAAAGACAAATAAGATTGATAAAGCTCTATTTGTAATGTCTGAAATGTTTCTCTTGTTTTATGACTCTTCCCCTTATTTTTCATTATGGAGCACTACATAAAAAATGAAGTTTTTACAATGAAATCTTAGCATAAAAGGTAGTTTGGAGGCTCAATTGAGAGGTCAAGTGCATATCTTGTTTGCTTTATATTTTACCCTATTTTTGGCTATTTAGCAGCAGGGCTCTAAAGAAGTGTGATGCATGTAGTATTTAGTTTACATTACCTGGGGATCCTTAATTTAACATCAGCTTACTAGCTGAAGTATAGTAGCTTCCAATTTTCTAAAATATCCTTTTTCAGGCAGTGTTACCTTATTAAAACCATCTCAGGGACTTACATCCAGAACACATACAGCTGACACGTAGACATCAAAAGCCTATTATGTAAGTTACAAAAATACTGTTGGAAATAATGACTGAAATTATAAAACTACTTATCACACTGAAGTATTGGTGGGATTTTAGGCTACCATCTAGTATTCTCCAGAGCCCCACTAGATGATGTATATAAAATCCTTCGGTTGTAAATTTAGGTAACTCACGAAACACAGGCTTTCTTCTGAGATTTCATATTTTAGATTTAATGCCAACTCACTCACACAGAAAACAACAAAAACACCAGACAAACCCTCATTTACCTTATTATTTTTCAGCAATGTCAGAGCTATATATGGTAATTAAGCTTTTGCCGTAGGGCAATATCTGAACAGCATCCTGTGGGCTCATTCTCCTGGAATCTATAGGGAAAGGGTATCCTACACATGCCTATTACCTCCCACCTGGAGCAAGGAGTCAGCCTTTTTCTCTACTGCTCCGGAGTTCCTAGAGGTCCTATAGAATATGTGGTTGTCAGAAGTCAAAAGTGTGTGTCCTGACAAATATCGCATTCTATACAATGATGATAACCATTTGCTTGTGTGTTTGTCCCATCTGTGTATCGTCTTGGCTCGCACAAGTAGCCAACACAGACTCAGAGAGCTCCCCTGCCCCCCAAGACAACAAAATCAGATAAGGGATGAAGGCACCAGGCCAGGTTTGTCAGTAAACTCTGCTGAACTAGTAAGTATATGCATCTCGTGGCAATGGACCAGCTCAGTGGGAGGTCCCACTGCCCCCCAGGCCAGACAAAGACAACTCCATTGGGGTACATTTGTATACCAAGGTACAAACAAATTACAGTAAACCCTCAATATAATGGACTAATAAGAAGGGAAGGGCGTTCGTTAAAACAGAAAGTCCATTATATCCGAGGGTTTTATCTGAGTGTCGGGGCTCATCCTGCCTCTGAGCTGCCTGCACTCAGGGCAAAATGCAGGGGTTCCTCAGCTCTCAGCCACCCACACTCTGCCCTGGGCTCAGGGGCTCATCCTGGCTCTGCAATGATCCCAGCTGTGGGTGATGGTGGGGACCCGGTGGCTGTGGCTTTCCTCGCAGCTGCAGTGGTCCCAGCCACAGGAGGAGTGGGGGCTGGTAGCGCTCCAGTCCACAGCCAGGGACCCCACAGCAGCTGTGAACCTATTTTCTCTGGAGGTAGGATAGCAGACGTCTGTTATTACTGATGTCCGGTAAAACAGAGTCTGCTATATCGAAGGTTTACTGTACAAATAACTCATGGTGTATCACATTGTCATCCTGTCACATTACCACCAATCATTACCCTGTACAAGGGCTTGATCACTATCTATTATGCTGTCAGTTTAGACCCTGTCCTGAACCTGGGTCAGTATCTATTTTTTTTTCTGGGCAAGGGGGTTGGGGGAGTTTGTTGGTTCTAAGATGTTTCTGCACAAGGTGTTCTGTTATGATCCCTCTGGAATGTGCTCACTGCCTGCACTTAGTACCTCTTGGGTGTGAGTGTTTCTGTAATATCAGCCCTGTTCTTGCCAATTTCTGTGAGCAGGGTGTGATGGAGTGGAGCATGTATGTGAGAGAGAGAGTCAGGCTTGATGTGTGTGTGTGAGACAGGCAGAGCAGCTCACAGCGGCTAAGGATGACCCCTGGGGCTGTAACCTAAGCTGGTAGGTAACACCTCTGATCTGAACGAAGAGAAGGGAGGAGCCCAGCTGGGGTTTGAATCAAAGGTGACAGTTAGAAGCTGGGGGGAGAGAGAGTTGGGAGGCAGCCAGCCTGGCTGAGGGGGAAGTTAGACCCCAGCTGGGACATCCTTTGGGCTCCTCTCCCCAGGATGGGTTGGAATGACTGTCTCTGCCTGTTGTACTGACACTTCTGTGCTGAGCTGTGCCTCTGTCAACTAATAAACTTCCTGTTCTAGCTGCTGAGTGAGAGTCACTCCTGCCTGTGGATGGGGTGCAGTGCTTGGGGACCTCTGAACCCCATCACACAGGGCCTGCATGTTACTTACAGTTTCCCTTTGTTTTATATGAGCAAAGTCTTGACCTTTGCTTTCTAAGCCTCTGGCTTCATGCCAGGCCTGTGATATATGGGCTTGTGTATCAGACCCTCATTTTAGTCCACAGGTTGGATTTCTGAAGAAAACATTTCAAATAACAGAGCTTAGTTTTTGTTTTGAGGGATTTCAAATATTCCTCAGGATGAAGTCACTAAAACATGTTAAATCATCTGCTTGTCAACTGGATTAGCAGAATGTTTTGTGTGGAAATTGCATTAGAAAACAAACAAAGAAGGTAGGAAAAAAACAAAGGAAAACTCCTGTCAAACTGTCTCAGACGCTCAGCTGATGCAAACTGACATAGCTCCAGTGATGTCAGTGAAGTGCCACATTTCAAGAAAGATGTGGGCAAAATGGAGAAGGTCTAGAGGAAGCCAATAAAAATGATTAAAGATCTAGAATATCTGACCTATGAAGAAACATTGAAAGAATTGTTTGTACAGTCTAGAAAGGAGGAGACAGAGGGGACATGATAATAACAACAGCTTTCAAGTGCTTAAAAGTTTGTTAAATGGAGGAAGAGGAAGGCAGAGAAAAAGTCCTTTTCCTTAGCCTTTGAAGGTAGGACAGCAACAACAACAGAAAAACAATGGGTTCAAACTTCAGCAAGAGAGGTTTAGGCTGGCCATTAAGGAAAAAAAAACAACTTTCTGTCAGGGTGGATAAGCACTGCAAGAAATTGGCCAGGGAGGCTGTGAAATCCCCATCATTGGGGGTGCGTCTACACTAGCAGGCTACTTCAAAGTAGCCGGCACAATGTCGAAATAGCAGGCATCGCTATTTCAACGTTGAAATCGATGTTAGGTGGCGAGACATCGAAATTGCTATTCCCATCTGAAGATGTGAATGGTGCCCTACTTCGACATTCAACATCGAAGTAGGGTGTGTGTAGACAATTTGCTTCCCGCTACTTCAAAATGGAGGGGTCCTCCATGGTGGCCATCAGCTGAGGGGTTGAGAGATGCTCTGTCCAGCCCCTGCAGGGCTCTTTGGTCACCGTGTGCAGCAGCTCTTAGTCCAGGGCTTCTGGGTGCTGGGAGGTCCATGATGTGTGCACAGGGTCCGCAACCGGTTGTCGGCTCTGTGGATCTCGTGCAGTGCAGGCCGAGTGTGTCTGGGAGGGGCCCTTTAAGGGAGCGGCTTGGGGCTTTGCTGGCCCTTTATTTCAATGGGGAGCACTTATGTGTGTGGACTCTCCACATTTCCTTCTGGTGCGGCTCCTTTCGACATTCTCCGTCACTACTTTGACGTTGAACATCGACGGCACCAGCCCTGGAGGACGTGTAGGTGGTATGCGTTGAAGTAGCCTATTTCAATGTTCTTACGTCGAAATAGGCTACTTCGATGTAGTGTGCTAGTGTAGACACGGCCTGGAGATTTTAAAGAGCAGATTACACAAACACCTGTCAGGGATGATCTGGGTGAGAGGTGGGGAATCTATGGTCCATAGGATGGATTGCGCCACTGAGGATGAGAATTCCAGATTTCCCCTCTTCTTCGCAGGGATACAAGCCAGTGCTTGTGCTCCAGGTTTGTGGGCTCTGCCTGGCAGAAGAAAGCAGCTCTGCATGTTACAACAGAAGCACTCTGTGAATGCACCACTCCCACCTACCTCCCGTCACTTGCAGTGGCCATATCCTGGGGTGGGATGCTCTACAGCATGCACAGCCATGCACAGTGATATGCATCTCCCTTCCTGGAGCTGCATCACCCATGCCTGGAACCTCCACCCACTCCCTTCCTGACCCTGCACACACAACCATGCTCCTATGTGTCCTCCCTTCCAGAAGCAGCACCCCCCCAATGTTCTCCCCCAGCCTCCCTCTTGTCCTGACCCCTCACCTGCAGCCTGCTTCTGCATCCCCTCCCTGCCTGACTCTCCATCCCCAGTCCACTCCTCGACCCTACTTCCCACCCAGACTCCCAGCCCTCTGCTACACCCTCCTTCCTCCCATACCCTGCACACCCATCCCACTCCTGCACCCTATCTCCTGCCCAGACCCTGTTCCCCTGCCAACTCATGTACATTACTGCCTACCTAGAACACACACTCCAAGCTCACTGCTACCTCCTACTTCCTACCTAGACCCCACATCCCCACCTTAACCCACATCCTTACAGCCCTCTCCCACACAATGAAACCCTCATTTTTGGCCCCATCTCAGAACCTAGGGGGGCCTGCAAAACCTACTAGCCCCATTCCCTGGGCCTTGGAGTGGAGCCTTAGGGTCGTGAGATGAATGTATTTTATTTCAGCTTCTCGGATCGGGACTACCTCTGTGAAGATTTTTTGTTTTCTTTTGGTTGATTTTTGCTCCTCACTTGCATGTGGCCCGTGACTGGTTTTTCTAGGGTGAGTGGCCCCTGACCCAAAAACGGTTCCCCACCCCTGCTCGCTGTGGTGCATGATCCCTGCCATGAGTGAAAGAGACTGGACTTGATGATCTCTGGAGGTTCCTCTCAACTCTATGGTTATATGATTTACACCACCTGTAATGGCTGGTTCTGGACATGATATCTGAACCACATAATGACAGGTTGAATATTAGAAATATTTCCATGTAGTAAGACCTATTGTATTCTTGAATTATCTCCTAAGGAAAGTAGTGCAAGATCCATTGCTTGAGATATTTAAATATGGACTAGAAAATAACCGTAGAAAGAAATAGGTCTCTAATTCCTAGGACTGTGTAATCTAGGCAATCACTGATCGCCCTTTGACTATGATAACAATCATAGAATCATAGAATCATAGAACACTAGGACTGGAAGGGGCCTCGAAAGGCCATCGAGTCCAGTCCCCTGCCCCGACGGCAGGACCGACCACTATCTACACCATCCCTGATAGACATCTATCTAATCTGTTCTTAAATATCTCCAGCGAGGGAGATTCCACAACCTCCCTTGGCAACTTATTCCAGTACTTGACCACCCTGACAGTTAGGAACTTTTTCCTAATGTCCAACCTAAACTTCCCTTGCTGCAGTTTAAGTCCATTGCCTCTTGTTCTCTCCTCAGAGGCCAAGAAGAACAAGTTTTCTCCCTCCTCCTTACGACACCCTTTAAGATATCTAAAAACCACTATGATGTCCCCCCTCAATCTTCTTTTTTCCAAGCTAAACAAGCCCAATTCTTTCAGTCTTTCTTCATAAGTCATGTTCTCCAGACCTTTTATCATTCTAGTTGCTCTTCTCTGGACCTTCTCTAATTTCTCCACATCTTTCTTGAATTGGGGTGCCCAGAACTGGACACAATATTCCAGCTGAGGTCTAACCAGTGCAGAGTAGAGCGGTAGAATGATTTCTCGTGTCTTGTTCACAACACACCTGCTAATGCCTCCCAGAATCATGTTTGCTTTTTTTTGCAACAGCATCACACTGTTGACTCATATTTAACTTGTGATCTACTAGAACCCCTAGGTCCCTTTCTGCTGTACTCCTTCCTAGACAGTCTTTTCCCATTCTGTACATGTGAAACAGATTATTCCTTCCTAAGTGCAGCACCTTACATTTATCTTTATTAAACTCCATCCTGTTTACTTCAGACCATTTCTCTAATTTATCTAGATCATTCTGAATTATGACCCTATCCTCCAAGGTAGTTGCAACCCCTCCCAGCTTGGTAACATCTGCAACTTAATAAGCGTACTTTCTATGCCAATATCCAAATCATTAATGAAGATATTGAACAGAACTGGTCCCAAAACAGACTCCTGCGGAACCCCACTTGTTATGCTTTTCCAGCAGGATTGAGCACCATTAACAACTACTCTCTGGGAGCGATTAGCCAGCCAGTTATGCACCCACCTTATTGCAGCGCGATTTAAGTTGGACTTGCCTAGTTTGTCGATAAGAATATTATGCGAGACCATATCAAATGCTTTACTAAAGTCTAGGTATACCACATCCACTGCTTCTCCCTTATCTACAAGTCTCGTTATCGTGTCAAAAAAAGCTATCAGGTTGGTTTGACATGATTTGTTTTTTACAAAACCATGCTGGCTGTTCCCTATCACTTTACTACCTTCCAAGTGCTTGCAGATGACTTCCTTAACTACCTGCTCCATTATCTTTCCTGGCACAGAAGTTAAGCTTACTGGCCTGTAATTTCCTGGGTTGTTCTTATTCCCCAAACAATAATCACATCCTTTCTGCAACGGGTGGAATATAAGGGAATATAAGTTATTTTTTCTTTTTTTTGAACTATAACCCATTTCCTGCAACACCCACAACAATCTGCTATGGGTGAAGTAAGCACTTCTCATTATCTTAAGATCAAATTTTGTCTGTGGCAAAGTCTAGCAGTTTGCTGTTTTACCACAATAGGTGCCTGCAGAGAAACTAAGAAAACATAGTCCAACAATGATTTGTACCTTATTCAGAAGCTGGTGAAGGGTTTCCTTAAATCAGATACTTTAAATATGCATTAAACATAAGCTGTCATGTAAATAGCTATTATCTAAATTAAAGCCAGTCATTTCAAGCCTAAATTCATATCAACACACCTAATTTTAGAGAACCAAGTCTGAATATTTTGTGTTTAGATATATTAACTGTGGTTTACTCTCCCCTCAGCAGAAGCAGAACCTACCTGTGTTACGTATGTGTTTTAGCTTGAAGCTCTAAATCAGAGCTCCACATATATTTCATATGGAAATTTATAAACCTTGGGCTAGTGCTGGTGCCTTTCTTGATTCCATGATGGATTTCCTTATTTCACACATTTTTTTCCCTTTAAGCACAATTCTGAATCCACTTTGCTCTTACTGCATTGTTTCTCTCTTAACATTTCCTGGGTCTGAATGAGGCCAGATGCCTCAGATGTACCTGCCTGTACTATTATGCTGTTTATCTCATTGAAGAGATATTTATAGAGAATGACAAAGCACATCCCAAAAGAACAGTCGGTGGCTCTTGGCTAAACAAATTTGAGCAGGTAAGACAAACACTGTCAGAGCTGCATGCGTTATATGATCTAGGGATGATGGAGTTCATTTTTAGCTAGTGAGTGAAATTTGTGAATGGGCACAAATCTGTGTTTATAAATCCTGATTGTGTGATGCTCACAGTGTAACTCTACTGGCTTCATCAACATGAGTAACAGTTTCACAGTTTCCAAAGAGTCTGCATCCTTAAGCAGCTAATTTGCATCCACAAAGAGGAAAATAGAAACACGGTTATACACAACTGAACCACGGGCACAAATGTGGGGAGACAATTACAGCCCTAAATGGGAAGTCAGCCATAATAAAGCAATACTTCTTTAGTCGTTATTTATTTACTCTTAGCATGTTATACATTTTGACCACTTTCATCTTCAGTCACGTTTACCAGCTTCCAATTCACCCACAGTAAGGAAAAAGAGTGCTTTAACAGAGCATAAAAACCTGAAACAGCATTCTCTCAATGGTTAAATAATATATAGCCCTTTAATTGTCAATGTTTCTCTTCACATAAAAAACAATAGATTAATTATTGATTATTGAACAATAATTTTTGCATTTCTAACAATTTAGTATTTATTGAATTCTACCCTAACTCTTCAATGTTAAGTTACTGTATTGTTTTAATGGGGTCTCCCTGTTTCAGAAGATCACAAGGTAGTCACAAGTTACCAAAAAGCCTTTTAACATCACATACCAGAGATAGTCTTACATCTGATTTTATCCCATAAATGATTTCAAAACTGTCTTTGTAGGTATGCTTTGAAACTATAGGTAATATTTAATTTTCCAGTGATTTGATTGGCCACATCACTTCAAAATAAAGTGCATTATAGTGGCAAATATATGGGTCTCATTCTGGTAGTGAGGTAAGTTCTGGTATTACCTAGTTATTTTTGGCAATGATGTGTAGTTCACATGAACTACGAAACACTGTATTCACTTCAGCCTGAAATGTATATGGTCACTAGCAATACTGAGTAACTAAAGACTTCAATTTGCGGCTGATCATGCATTTCCTATACAAGTAGTTCTTGCTCAACGTGTTTCACTGGAGTAAAAAGGACTACTGAGATGCTTAGGAGATTCCAACATCAAACCCTTTTTACATTTAACACAACATTTAACAACATCTTTAGACACACAGGGCGAGTCTACATTTGCATTCATCTTTTGAAAAAGGTATGCATATGAGGTAAATCGAAAATGCAAATGAGGTATAATTTTGCATATTTCATGCCTTATTAGCATATTATAGTTTCAAAAGAGCTTCTTTCGAAAGAAGAAAGCCAGTGTAGACGCTGCTTTTTCAAAAGTAAACCCCATCTTCGAAAGAGTCCTTCTTCCCATTAAATAAAGAGAAGAAGGACTCTTTCAAAGATGGGTTTACTTTCGAATGAGCAGCGTGTACACTGGCTTTCTTCTTTTGAAAGAAGTGCTTTCAAAATTAGAATATGCAAATAATGTACCAAATATGCAAATTTATACTTCATCTGTATTTTTGATTTACCTCATTTGCATACCTCTTTCAAAAGAGGCATGCACGTATAGATGCACCCACAGTGTAAGGCTATGTCTAGACTAGCCCCCAACTTTGAAGGGGGAATGGTAATTAGGGTGTTGGGAGATTACTAATGAAGTACTATGGTGCTAAATCTCCCCTGCTTGCTCTCTCAGGAGTAAAGGGAGTTGGATGTAGCGTGGGCACTTCGAAGTACTCATGGCTGACCCGCAGCTACACACAAACCAGCTCTTTGAAGTTTCATTCTTTGATGTTGATGTGGGGGAGATTTAGCCTAATGAAGTGATGCATATGCACTGCAGCACTTCATTAGTAGTCTCCCTACACCCTAATTACCATGCACCCTTCGAAGTTGGGGGCTAGTCTACACACAGCCTAAGGATTGGTTTTCCAAATCCATAAGGAAATGGAGGCTCTTTCACTTGGCAACAGTGTAATAGGAAACACCCATGTGGCTACCGGTTTTACTGTCCAACTGAGTGTTGATTCTGCCTGTGCCAGGAGACAATTCGAAACAGCAATGGAGTAATGGGCAAGCTTTCTATTGCCATAGAGTCCAGTATAGTCTAATGACAGAGTCCTGACTTGGCATCACTTTCCCTATCACCTCTGAGAGGTGAAACTATAACTGCAATTCCCACCACTGCCACCACTAGAATGTGGAATCACCAGCTAAATATCCATAACATGGGAAGTTACTATTCATTATTGCTTAATATTATTGATAAATCTTTTTCCAGATACCCCTAAATATCTTAAATTAATAATATTTTCCATTAGCTTAAAAATATAACTTTCAGCCTCTGATGTCAACAGGCAAATTTGTCCAATTTACATGGAAATGGGACATTTATAGTCACAGCTATTTGTATTTTCCTAAAAAATAATATTGTCACCTCTAGACAAAAGCCCTATATTAGAGGTGAAAGAAAAAAGGGCCCAAAGTAGGCCTTAAAGATAAAAAAAATTATGACTGCAGCTCTAGAACAAAATAATATAAATTAATTTCAATAAAGTGCAATGGTTGCAATAAAGAATGACTAGTTAAGTGTGCATTTCACTCTTAACTCTCTGATTTTTGAGTAAGTGATACAACTAGGAATGGACACAATTTCTTGGATGTTGAATGGACCCTGAATCAGAATAATTGTGAGGCTTGAAAAAACTCAGTTTATACATCCCTACCTTTAATTTTAATTTTTTTGTGCATGATTCTCACACAACATGAGTGGGCAAGAGGTAAAATACTCAAAAATATTTTCTAATTCTAATTTACCAGTTCTTCAGACCCAGGAATTTCAGAGAATTTTAAATAAGCATGTGAGTTGCTGGGTTTCTCTTTGAACTGAGCCATCAGACTGTTTGAGATTAGTTCCTTGCTAACTGTAGAACATAGAAGAGGAAATCCTCCTGCTAAGAAAATCTATACGTGAACCTTTCCTGAATGTCCTAGGGATCAATGTGTTACTCTGTAGAAAGTGAACAATGCCCAAGTCTGTCGGCACAGACAGCAGAACTACTATGCATTGTACTTAATTGTGAAAGGAGATACCATAGGAAACCCAATTTGGCAATCAGCTTAAGCTCTAAATCACGATAGTCCTTTTAACTTTATCCCAGACACAGATGTTAGTCTATTTCATAACAACATCAAGTCACTTCAATCCCATGGCATTGATTTCCAAATTTTATTCATACATTTTATAAAATATATTTCTTCTGAAGTTTTTTAAACTTTTAAGTACCTATCTACTCTTGCACTGTTGTTTGCATAAATAAAAAACAGCAGCGGTTTGAATTCCCCCCACATAGTGAAATAAATAATATATCAAACAGATATAGTATTTTGAAGAGGTAAGGGTGTTGACATCTGTTGTACGCATTCACAGATTTCAAAGAAGGAAGGGAACACTGTGATCATCTCATCTGACTTCCTGCATAATACAGGCAACAGAATATCCCCTGGCTGCCAAATTCCTAGAGTAGTATCCCTTTAACAAAAATGTCTAGTCTTGATTTAAGAATAGCTAGTGATAGAGAAGTCACCATGAACTTTGGTAAGATGTTTCAAAGGTTAATTACCCTCATTGTCTACATTTCCATCAGGCTTCCTTGTATCTGAATTTGTCTAGCTTCAGCTTCTAGCTGTAGGATCATGTTACACTTTTATCTGCTGTATTGAAGGGTCCATTATTAAATATTTGTTTCTCATTTTGACACTTAACAGATTGCAATCCAGTTGCCTCTTACCTTTTCTTTGTTAAGTTACAGAGTCTCAAGGAGCTCAGATGATCACCTAAGACGTGTTTTTTAATCCTTGAATCCTTCTTGTGGCTTTTCAGTGAACCCTCTCCAATTATCAAAATCCTTCTTGAACTGAGGATACTGGAACTGGTCACAGAGTTCTAGTAGCAGTTGCACCAGTGCCAAAGAGAAAGAGGTAAAATAACCTTGCAACTCCTACTCAAAATCCCTCAAGTTATGTATTCCATGATTACATTAGCCCTTCTGGCCACAGCATAATGCAGGAAACTCATGTCTTGCGAACTATCAATCGGTACTCACAAATCTTTCTCAAAGTCACTGTCCTCTTCATTATTTACTTCCATCCTCAATTTTTGTATTACCTGCAAACCTTATCATCAATAATTTTGTTTGCTTCCAGTTCAGTGTACAGAAGGTTGGTATGAGGCCAAGAACCAATTCCTGTGAGACTCCAATTTCCCATTTAAAATTACACCGAGACCCATCAGTTACCCAGTTTTTAATCCATTTAATGTATGAGATATTAAATTTTGCATCTACTATCTTTTGCCAAAATTCTATGTGGTAGCAAGTTATATGCCTCTCAGACATCTAAGTGTATTAAGTATTAAGTACACGAACACTATTACCTTTATCAAACAAATTTTAATCTCAGAAAAAAATATATTTTGATGGGTTCTATTTTCTATAAATCCATGTTGATTCACATTATTTACATTATCCTTTTTTAATATTTGATCAATCAAGTGCTCTTTCAGCTGTTCCATCTTAACTAGGATCTGCATTGGGCCTAGGGTCCATGTCAGGCCTATAATTATCTGAATCATTGCATTTATTCTTTTTTAAAATTTGGCACAACATTGGCTTTCTTCTAATTGTTTGAAACTTTCCCAGTGCAGCAAGACTTATTGAAATTAATGAACATTAATGGGCTACCAGGATCCTCTTCCGGCTCTTTTAAAGCTCTTGGATGCAAGTTATCTGGACTTACTGATACAGCAAAACCCCAATTTACACGATTTCGATTTACGTGTTACTTGGATTAATGCAAGTCAAAATCAGCAAGTGGAGTTGGACAGGTGGTGCAGTGCTCCGCCTGCCAGCTTCAGCCCTGGCTTCCCCAGCTGAGGTAAGACAAGGAGCAGCTGTGCCACTGCACTGGTCTGCCCCCCAGCTCCCTCAGCTGGGAGAAGCCAGGGAGCAGCTATGCTGCCTCACTGGTCTGATCCCTGGCTCCCCCAGCTAGGGAAAGCTGGGGAGCAACCATGCTGCTATGCCAGGCTGCCCCACAGTTCACCCCCCTGCCACTCGCAAGAGCCAGATAACTGACTAGTGCTGCTGTGCTGTTCAGTTTCCTGGCTCCAGACAGTGGTAGGAAACTGTGAAACAGGCAGCAGCCTGGCTCACAGCTTCCCTTCACTTGTGGGAGCCAGGAAACTGACCAGCATTTCTGCACTGGTCAGTTTCCTGACTCCAGTGAGTGGCGGGCAGCTGGGACCCTGGTGCACTACAGCCAGTCAATTTCCAGCTCCCCACCACTCACAGGAGTCAGGAAAGTGACCAGCACTGCTGTGCTTGGCTCTGGGCTACTTGCTGCCCATGAAAGCAGGGAGCCAGGCACAGCCAGGATGGCAGAACCCATCCTGACTTATGCAAATTTTGACTTACTCAGGCATGTTCACACATGCAACCCATGTATAAGTTGAGGGTTTACTGTGTTAAAAGTTCTAACTTCTTGTAGTGTCTATTTAACTTTCTCCAGAGATATTAGTGAAATAGACAGAATTATGAGCACCGTATGATAACTGTCATGGGTAGTCCATCCCACAAAGGACTGAAAGGTGCCCAGGTAGGGCTGTTAACTGCTCATGTTGCTCCTGGAGGAGAAGCCAGGGAGGGCTGGGACTTACTTGCTGAGGATCCTGAGCTGAGGAGGAACTTGGAAAGTTCAGCAAGCTGACAAAAGAAGATGGCTGCAGTAAGGCAGGCTGCAGGTCCTTACTCCCTGGGAGGAATTGGAAGGTTGGTGAACCCAAAGAGGGGAACCCAATAAAAAAATATAGGACAACACAGGAGAAAACAGCATGGTAGGACCATCCAGGTCTTGACTGTTGAATGGAGGGTTCATTAGATGGAGTCTGGAGTCAAGGGTAGGCCCAGTTCCCCTTCCAGGCACTGACGGTTTCCTGCTTTCTTTCACAATCTGTATATATTTTAACTGCTAATCTAACTATGGGTTGAAACTCTAGTCCAGCATGCTCGGGAACTGACTGATGCTGGATGAAAGAATTTGCCAGACTACAGGAGGTCAGTATTGTCTAGCAGCATTACCAGCACTTCCGCTGCTTACTGGCTCTTTGAAGACATTAGCTGTGTCTACACGTGCACGCTACTTCGAAGTAGCGGCACTAACTTCGAAATAGCGCCCGTCGCGGCTACACGCGTCGGGCGCTATTTCGAAGTTAACTTCGACGTTAGGCGGCGAGACGTCGAAGTCGCTAACCTCATGAGGGGATCGGAATAGCGCCCTACTTCGACGTTCAACGTCGAAGTAGGGACCGTGTAGACGATCCGCGTCCCGCAACGTCGAAATTGCCGGGTCCTCCATGGCGGCCATCAGCTGGGGGGTTGAGAGATGCTCTCTTTCCAGCCCCTGCGGGGCTCTATGGTCACCGTGGGCAGCAGCCCTTAGCCCAGGGCTTCTGGCTGCTGCTGCGGCAGCTGGGGGTCCATGCTGCAGGCACAGGGTCTGCAACCAGTTGTCGGCTCTGTGTATCTTGTGTTGTTTAGTGCAACTGTGTCTGGGAGGGGCCCTTTAAGGGAGCGGCTTGCTATTGAGTCCGCCCTGTGACCCTGTCTGCAGCTGTGCCTGGCACCCTTATTTCGATGTGTGCTACTTTGGCGTGTAGACGTACCCTCGCAGCGCCTATTTCGATGTGGTGCCGCGCAACGTCAAAGTTGAACATCGACGTTGCCAGCCCTGGAGGACGTGTAGACGTTATTCATCGAAATAGCCTATTTCGATGTTGCTACATCGAAATAAGCTACTTCGATGTTGGCTTCACGTGTAGACGTAGCCATTTAGGGGTAAATTACAGCTAAATAACAGCACAGAACATGAGAGTCAGGACTGGTGGCTTTAAGCAATCTTTATGGGACTGTGGGAAACTTGACCATATTCATGACAAGTGTCTGTCTGGCTAATTAAAATCATGCTGGATTTTGGATGTTGCCAGATGAGAGAGTTCTGGATTAGTGAAGTTCAACCTGTATTTCTATAGTTGCCATCTGACCTGAAATAACTAAGTTTCATAGACTGTCTCCTCTTGTGTTTCATCTTTATGTCTTTAAAGGCATCAGTGAAAGAATAAAAAATAGTGAGTTCCAAAGAGAGGCTGCCTATAATTTGTTTTCCGTACACACATTGATTTATAATGCCTGCAAGATGCATTTGACTGTGATACTTTATACTGTTTATATGACCAGCAGGCTCATTACATGCTGCCACACTATTCCAGTTTCAAACATTCTGTTTTATTTCAGCAGCTTTGACTGGCTGTATCCTTTGGCAATAGAAGGCTCACAATTATAACTCCTACATTACCTGACACAGTTATTAGAGAATAAATCAGGATGCTGCCTTGTGAAGCATAATTCAAAGTAATATTTTGTGCCCTTGCATTTATAATTTAATAACTGATTAGTTTATTCTTTTATAGAACATTCTTCAGATTGTTCATTTTCATTATGAAAGCCCTCACTCTGTGCCAGAACAATTAGGATAATAATCCTGCACATATTCAATAAATTTTCCAGTGAATCTCTATCTCATATATGGTTTGTTATAGCTATGTTAAATTATTTGGCTTTGGCTAAGTAATTGGTTGACGCTTAAGTTCTAAGTTGCATAATTAACACATAACTACATACACATATTTTTAAAAAGAAACAAAGGTTCGGCGTGAAAGTTAAATTGCATCAGTAAATAAGGTATATTTGAGGGTTTTCAAAACATTCTTCACTTTGATGTGTTGGATTTATGACACAGAATACACTCCAGTGAATAAATGGCATCACTACTATTGTTAATCTCTATTCAAATTGCCATGAAATGATTCTGGAGATTTTCTTTTCTTCTTTCTGGTTAAGTCTGGTAAGTTCTAGCTACACCAGTGATTTTCTCTGCTGTTTTAACAGCTGGTCATCTGCTTGAACAGACATTTATTTTAATCCAGTTGGTAGGACATATTCTAACTTTGCTTATGTGCATAGCTCTGAAGATTATCCAGGGATTGCATGCTCACATTCCAGATCAGAGTGGGACTCTTTGGACCTAATTTAGTCTTCAAATTTCATCTTTGGGATCCCTTGGTGGGAATGTCCAGTGTTCACTTAGGTTACGTCTAGATTGCAAGGATTTGTCAGCAGAAGTTTGTATCGGATCTTGTGACAAAACTTCTGTCGACAGAGCACATCCAGACATCAAGGCCCATCAGCAGAGCAATCTGCTCTGTTGCAGGAGAGCAGCCAGGCAGCCCGGCTGCTCCCTCCACAAAACTGCTACCTGGAACAACATCAGCCAGGGTTGCAGGTCACCCCATCTTTCTGGGAGAGGTGTCAGAACCCTGAGGAGATGTGCACTTATAAGCCATGTGTACATGTGCACGCTACTTCGAAGTAGCAGCACTAACTTCGAAATAGCGCCCGTCACGGCTACACGTGTTGGGCGCTATTTCGATGATAACATCGACGTTAAGCGGTGAGACGTCGAAGCTGCTAACCCCATGAGGGGATAGGAATAGCACCCTACTTCGACGTTCAACGTCGAAGTAGGGACCGTGTAGTCGTTGCGCGTCCCGCAACATTGAAATTGCGGGGTCCGCCATGGCGGCCATCAGCTGAGGGGTTGAGAGACGCTCTCTCTCCAGCCCCTGTGGGGCTCTATGGTCACCGTGTGCAGCAGCCCTTAGCCCAGGGCTTCTGGCTGCTGCTGCTGCAGCTGGGGATCCATGCTGCATGCACAGGGTCTGCAACCAGTTGTCGGCTCTGTGGATCTTGTGTTGTTTAGTGCAAGTGTGTCTGGGAGGGGCCCTTTAAGGGAGCAGCTTGCTGTTGAGTCCGCCCTGTGACCCTGTCTGCAGCTGTGCCTGGCACCCTTATTTTGATGTGTGCTACTGTGGCGTGTAGACGTTCCCTTGCAGCGCCTATTTCGATGTGGTGCTGCGCAACGTCGATGTTGAACGTTGACGTTGCCAGCCCTGGAGGACGTGTAGACGTTATTCATCGCAATAGACTATTTCGATGTTGCTACATCGAAATAAGGTATTTCGATGTACGCTTCACGTGTAGACGTAGCCATAGGGACCTATTCACACAGCCAGTCCCTGACCCTGCTGTGAGCTGACCTAACACTGCAAGGTCTCTCCCAGCGCCCACTGTGCTTCCCCTGCATTTGGGGGCAACACAGTGGGTCCCTGGGTGCCATGCCACTGGAGCTCCCCTGGGCTTGCAGTGGCCCCACGTGGACATGCTGCTGATGAGCTTTCTGACAGCTGTCCTCCTCTTCCTCACCGAGACTGAGGCTGAGACCACCTTCAGGGATGGCGCCCTGGCTGCAGCATTTGCACACCTGCACTGCCCCCCCCAAGCTCCCTGGTGCACAGGTGGCTTTAGAGGCACTGCTGCAGTTCAGACTGGTGGAAACAGCTGGTCATGGAATGGTGGAATGATCAGCAGTGGCTCCAGAATTTTCATATGCGGAAGGCAACCTTTCTGGAGTGCCGTGCCTGTCTCACCCATACCCTGCAGAGACATGACACCCAGCTGTGGCCCATCATCCCTGGGGAGAAGTGGGTAGCAATCACCCTCTGGAAGCTTCCCACCCCCAACAGTTACCATTCAGTTAAGAACATAAGAACGGCCATACTGGGTCAGACCAAAGGTCCATCTAGCCCAGTATCCTGTCTGCCGACAGTAGCCAATGCCAGGTGCCCCAGAGGAGGTGAACCGAAGATAATGATCAAGTGATTTGTCTCCTGCCATCCTCATAGAGATAAAGCATGGGGAACTCCACCCTCCACCATTGGGGCCATCCTTATAGAGATAAAGCACTCTCAGGCTGCAGTTCCTGCTCAGGGTGTGTGTGTCCCACCAAAGGGGGACCCTCAGGATGTGGAAGCAGGGGTGTGAGGGGTATGGTTGGGGTGGGGGGATGTCCTGTTAGTGGAAGACAATGCCATCCCACCCTTATTGAGCCCTGCTGCTGCAGGGTGGCCTCATGGCAAGGTGGTGCCAGAGAGCTCAAGGGAGAGGGGATGGAAGGGGGACAGGGACCCTGGTATGCCCTCCCTCATCCACTTTTGTGTGTGTTCAGTCACCTTCCTCTGAAGGTTGTTATGGCCATCAATGCAATTCTGCTGCTGAGGGTCATTCATCTGGGAGACCTTGATGGAGCTGTGGTTGGATTCACTGCCCTGGGATTCCCAAACTGCATCAGGGCCATCAATGGGACCCACATCCCGATTCATGCCCCAGACCATAGCACAGCTAAGTATATCAGCTGCAAGGGATACCTCTCCATGGTGCTACAGGCCCTCTTCGATCACCGCGGACAATTCACAGACACGTTGGGTGGGCCAGCCAGGCATATGATGCCCACATGTTCTGCAACTCCAGTCTCTGCCAGGGGGTAAAGATGGGCACATTCATCCCCCACCATGAGCTGGTGGTTGGGGACAGGCAGATGCAAGGTGGGGGTGTAGGCCAGCTGTAAGGAAGACAAGGAGGAGAGACACTGAGTGATTCTTGCAATGCAGCCTCTAAGCCCTTCCCTCTCCAACTGTGTGCAGTAACCAAACCACTCCCAGCAAAGGACGGGGATGTCTTGGGAGCAAAGCCATGTGTGACCCTACCGCATAGGGGGCTCCATGGGGCCTCAGAGACTGTGCTGAGCATTGCGCCCTCTCCGCTTGATGGGCTAGCAACCAACGGGGTGTCCAGCAACAGAAGGGTCTCCTCATGGGTGGCAGGTGGGCCGGGAGCAGCCTAGCCCTCCCTGGGGCCCACTCATGCACCTGCAGGCATGTCTGTCTGCTGGGTACTGCACTCCTTGGTTTGTCTGGGGTCAGGCTATGACCCTTCTAGCTAGTCTGCTTCCTTTGGTGGCAAGTGCTGAGAGCTCCTCTCCAGCTGGGACATGAGGCTCACCTGACCTTCTGTGAGCCTGACAGCAGGATGCTGCCTGTGTCTGGGGGCTGCTTGCATGGTCTGGGTGGCGTACACTACCACTACACATGGTTCCACATGCTGGGACCGCCATCCGATGTGCTACCAGTACACACGGCCTGCACCTGCCTTCCACTCCCTGGTGAGCGTGACTCAGGGGGCATTCACCTGAGGGAACCTGGCTGAGCTTGGAGGCTGCCCAGGAGGCAGTCTAGCTGCCTGGGACTTGGTCTAGGGCTATGACCAGACTGCTGGCCTCTGAGTCTGGCTGTGGTGTGGTGTGGGGCTTGGCTGCCTCCTCCTCCTCTGGGGGAGTCCTTGAGCCTCGTATCAAGGCTCAGGCCAGGGGTTGATGTGTCCCCTCCACAGGAGGGTATGCAGCTTCCTGCAGTAGGGACACATAGGTGGTCCTGTTCCCGAGCATCAGCCAGCATCCCAGGCTTGCACATATCCCTGTTGGAGCTCATTTACTTTTGCCCTGACCTGCTGCAGGGTGTGGCAGGGGCAACCCCATTTGGACAGTGTCGTGGTCATGCAGCTCTGCCTTCTGGCACCTGGCCTGAGGGTTTTTGCAAAGTTTCCTCTTTGGCCCAGAGATCTAGGAGGGCTGGACCAGGACGGAGCATGCCTCTTGGAGCCCCAGGGAGGGTTCTGGGAGCCCTGAGGCTGCTCCCATGGGGGCTTGGAGGCGGGTTCTTATGCTCTGTCCTGCTCAGTCATGGGATCAATGCTGTCTACCAAGGTGTGGCTGTGAGGACATTTTCACAGCAGATGGCAGCTCTGCTGGTCGCAGGCTCTTCACTTCCTGCCACGGGGTTCCCTAGGGTCCCTGTGGCTTTAAGAAGGGCCAGAGATAGGAACCATGGAGCTCTGATTGGAGGACACCCTGTCCAAAGCACAGTACTTGTGCAGCATCCTGTAGGCCTTTTCTGTCAACAGAAGGCCCCAGGAAACCTCCAGACCAACATTTTTTTTGACAGATCTCTGTTGAAAACAGCTTTTTTTCCTCTTGGTGAACAGGTTCAGGTACAGCTGTCAAAAGAATGTGCTTTGTAATCTGGATGTGCTCAAGGTTTTCTTGATAAAATGGCTGTTTTGCTGACAAAAGCCTGCAATCTAGACATAGCCTCAGAATGAGCAAAACAAACCACCCACCTTTTCTGGTTGCTGAGGGGGTCTGGCTTGGATTAGCATGGGCCATAAAATGGACAGATGTATTTAGGAGGCAGGCGTGTCTCCTGGGTAGTCTGTTCTGCAAGGGCTACTACAGAGATTAGGGTCTTTTCTCAGCAGTACGTGGCTAAATTATGGGTACTCCCTCTTTCCCAGGGGGAATTTCCTTAATTCCAATATCAGATTATACTGGCTATATTGACTTTGCTTCATTTGTGAATTGTTTCTATATTAAAAGGAACTTTGCCACATTACAGTTAGATCACATATACTATGTTCCAGATTCTCCCTGGCAAGTGTTTTTGGTTTTGTTTTGTTTTTTTTTCCCCCAAGTGTAACAACCCTGGCCTCCAAAGGATTAGCTCCTAAGCAAAGTAATGCACCATAGACTTGCATATTCAGTCACAAAAAAGCCAACTACTCAGCCACCCTTTACAAAAAAAGTTAATAGTGGAAATATAATATTTTACTTGCTTGTTTGTATTTCCCAAGTGAGTGGGCACATTTTGCAAGACTAGTGTCAGTGATGCTTTTTATGAGCATTTTCACATCTTCACTCATGTATCGTAATATTTTCCAAACTGTTTAACATTTAAGTCTTCATAAAGTTTTCTGTATCTTCATTATAATTTGACAAAAATCAAGCATAATTGTAATCCAAATGAGTTTTCATTTAAGGGGAAAACAAGTGAACAAGATAGAATAAAAGTCTATGAGACAGAGTCTAGCTTCCCTGTAACAAGCCATATCTGAATTCAACCCAGAATAGCAGCAGCCTTTGTCAGATAGCAAAACTCTAGCAATTTAAAGATAAAACACAGACACCAAACTCATAACACTTATATCCAAACACATTTCGTATCATAATATCCTGATATGAGCATCATCACATGTTCTCTATGGCTTTGTTGTCCTACCATAAGATCCTACCATTTAATCAGCATTTTATTCTTCTTTTGAGCTCAGCCATTCCAGGTTTCCTTTCACAATCTTCCTGCACTTATTCTAGAAGATGTTGATCTCTCTTCTTTTTTCCACTCAACACACAAAAGTAGTTTGTCTGAGTTATTCTTAGAATGAGGGTATGGAAAGCAGGACCATGAAGAAAGGCCTTTTGCTAATTCACAACCAGGGGCTATTATTTTACTTCATACTTTCTTCCTCTCATTTATTTGTGTCTTTATTATTATCATAGCACATTGGGATTTTGAGGGCCAATTTAAAATGGAAGGGAGGCTGGGACTTCTTGGGGGTGGGGAGGCTTGTGGCCCAGGCCATGGGGATGGGGTAGGCCATTGATTGTTCTGCCCTGGGGCCCAGAATTGTCTCTGGGCCTCTCCTGGCATACCGGAACACTGAGAAGCTATTGTTTGGGGACCAGATGGCTGTATGGTCATTTCCTTTGAACACAGGAGGCCTGGACATAATTATCCCATAACCCAGCCCTTTAGGCTTTCAGTCATGCAGGGGCGGATTAAGAACAGGTGGGGCCCTGGAACCACACGGTCACAAGGGGCACTCTGATATATTAAAATATTAATGTAATATCATGATTTATGCTCTAAAATCTATTCATGCTTATTCTTACTCCTGATGGATAATAAAATTACACTGAAATTAATTTTAAAATAAGAATGACAGAACACATTTCTTTTGTTCCATTAAAGTGAATTGTTTAAACAAAAATTGAGTTATGGGGGGCCCTCACTCCCTCGGGCAACTGCCTCTTTTGCCTTTATTTTAATCTGCTACTGCAGGCCTGTTAGAGACAAAGGCACAATTGCCTCCTTAGCTTTTTAAACTCTCTGGCCATGTACCTACACGAGGCGACTCTGTTAACAGAAGTTGCTGTTGGAAAGGATTTCCCAGCAAAACTTCTGTCAACAGATCCCATTTACATGTGAAAGCATATTGAAAGAGCAATCTGCTCTGCCCACAGAGAGAAGCCAGACCGCCTGGTCCTATCTCAATAGAACGGCTGACCAGAAGCTCCACAAACAGGGCTGACGGGTGAACCGGAAACCCTGTCTTTCAACTAAAGGGCCCTGGAGCATCTACACAGCTTTTTTGTCAAGAGAACCCTGTCAAGAGAGGTGTTATACCTGAACAGGGAGAGGTAAAAAGCTGCCAGCGGGTGTGCCAGGTTTTGTCGACAAACTGCTGACAAAGAGCATTTGCCATGTGGACTCTCTGTGTTTTTTTCCAGCAAAAGCCACTGATAGAGACATTACCTCTGTGAACGCTCTCAGCTCAAATCCACTTCTCCACTGTCTGCCTGCAGCACTCTTTTTCATGGGGCCTTCTCCAGATTCCTCAGTGCTGGGCTTCTTTTTCACTTACGATGCTCTGTCTTTTTCACATGAACTGCTGGATCATGTCACCCGTTACCTGCTAAGATGAAAAACTGACCTTCTCTATTTATAAATCTTGTCACTGTATAACATAAATGTCTTTTTATAGAGAGGGATTTTTGTATTAGGAAAAAAAATAAACCCTTTTTCTCATTTAAACCTTCTCTTGTAATGGCATGTTTATGTCATCATCAGAATCACCATTGATTTGCATTGAAATAGCTTCCTATAATATCACATTGTGTAACAGCTCTGTACTAGATGCACCATGGTGTCATATTGAAGCAGGTTCAGAGTAGTAATCTTGCATAAAAGCATCATAATTTCACAATCTAATGGAAAGGCTGAGGCTGAAGAGACACTTCAATCGACTCCTTCTATTTTCTAAATAGAACATGACACCAATCTCCAGTGTGCCTTTTTAAAATATGTTTTATTGCTCTTGAATGCTGAAACTTTGACAAAGTGTTAATACTGTTGGGCATGGATTTTTCTGAAATAAAGAACATTTTAGCCCTTCACACCAGCTGTGCATTACCATCCTTAGCTTCTCTGCTTTTCAGTTGTGTAGCTATTCAAAAGGCTTAAGCAAGCCAACAAAGCCAAATCACAACACAGTGAAAAGTGGTCAATATTCCGCAGAAGATAGAGAGGACTAAGCTGAAGTGACACCATCACCCTTCCCTCTAGATCCATGTGTTCCTGGGAATATACAACATGTGGTGTGGATGGCTATCTCAGGAGCTCGTAGAGCCAGCAGCCTCCCTGCGAGAGATCAAATTGACCTTTCCTAGAGTTACTTTGCACAAATTTAGAGCTAGATTAACTCTTCTGGGAGCCTGAGGCCAATAGATTTTGTGGAGACCCCTTTAGATTCCAGGGTGGGGCCAAAATCAGAGATTCAGTGTGTGGTTGGAGGCTGCCAGTGAGCAAGCTGTGGCTGGGAGCATTGGGTCTTGGCAGGAGTGGGCTGGAGAGGGAGTTTGTGCTGGACTGTAGAGTGCAAGAGCCGGCTGAGGGTGTAGGTCTGAGGACTAAGATGGAGTGAGAGTGTGGGAATAGGCAAGAGGTTGGGGGATTTTTCTGTCACAGTTCTCATTTAGCAGGTGGGAGGAACAGGTAGTGCTTTTGCAGGCACTGGCCCCTGTCATTTCTGGCTAATGGGAGCAATGGGGGGAAAGCCTACAGGTTTTACAGTGGCTGAGGGATTCTCTGCACTCAAGGCACTGCAGCTTCAGCCCCAGGCACAAGGGAAATGACAACATGCTGAGCCACCTTTCTGCTTCCCCCATTAGGCAGAGCTGGCCAGTAAAGCAGCAGAGAGAGACTTCAATGGATGCATCCCAGTATCTTGGGCTAAGTGGGGCCTAGGCTGACAGGGTCCCTAGCTGCAGCTCCTAAAGCCCCTTTCATAACCCAGTCTTTCACAGTTCCCCGCACTTTGTACACTGAAACCCACCGGTGATAAATGGAGAAAGTTCATGTCAAGTGCTGGCAGTGAGCAGTGCTGCCTTCTTGACTCAGTTTGCCCCAAGGTTTAATACGGAAGCATTAGGTTGCCACATGAATGATTCAGCCACCCTTGGAAGAGTCATTCCTAGGCTACATGTCTCTATGTCCTAGAGGTGGGAAATCTTGCACCAAATTTATGTTTGAAAGATATTTCTATAAGTGAAAACATAAAGGTCATGTCTACATAGCATGCTGCTGCTGGCAGGGTGATGCAAACGAGGGCACTTGATAATGCAAATGAGGTGCTCATTTAGAAATCATGCACCTCATTTTCATTCTCTCATGAGATTGCTGTCCTGGCAAAACAAAAAACAAAACAAAACAAAACAAGTTGTGCAGACAGGGTTCTGTCGACCAAAACCCACCTTGTTGATAGCCCCTTCTCCCTTGTTTCTGTCAGGTATATGGGGCTGTCAACAAGGGGTCAACAGAACAGAAGCCTCTGTCAGAACAGCGATCACGCAGGAGTATGCAAATGAGGTATGCAATTTGTATGTTAGTGTCTCATTTGCATTGTCAAGTGCCCTCATTTGCATGACCCTGCTGGCAGCAGCATGCCATGTAGATGTGGCCAAAATGTTTCCTAGACATTTTGCGCATTTTTTCCTTGCAGAAAGAATAATTCTTCTTAAATATTTTGAATTTATTACATATACTCATACATGCGTCCATACTCAGTTTAGATGCATGATTGTTTAAATAAGCCTGACAGCAAGTGAAGGCACGTCCTGCATGATATCATGGGACAGCCACATGTAGCTATTTCAAGGCAATTTAAGGTTAGGTGAAACTCTTTTAGTAAACACTGAATCCATTTTAATTCTATGATTTCAAATGTTTAACTAGCTCCTCTTAGGAGAGAAGTTGTAATAACAAGAGCATTGGAATGAAAAAAAAGTGGAGAAAATATTAGAGAAAGAGTATAGAAGATATAGAGTATAGAATAAAGGGGATAAATACAAAACAAATAAAGACAGATTAAAACAAGAAAAACAGTTGAGAGAAAGAATGATAAACCATCTGTACGAAAGAATAATTAACAATGAATGAAAGCCAAGCTAAGATAAGCTGAGTCTGAGGTTCAGTCTTTAAAAAAATAGATAATAATTGCAATACTTAAACTTTTATAGAAACTTCTATTTAGTAACTCACAGGCCGTTTCTACACAGGCCACTTTCTTTGAAAGTGGCATGGTAATATACGGCACAAAATATGCTAATGAAGCATGAATGCAAATTCCCTGTGCCTCATTAGCATATGATCACGTTATTTGGAGTCTGGAAGACTGCTCTTCCGGACTCCAAAAAGCTGTGTAGAAGCGTGGCCTCCAGGGGGGATCTTCCAGAAGGAAGTCCTTCTTCCGGAGGCCCCTTCTTCCTGAAAATTTTTGGGAAGAAGGGGCCTCCAGATGAAAGACTTCCTTCCAGAAGCTCCCCCGGGGCCGCGTTTCTACATGGAGTTTTGGAGTTCGGGAGACAATCTTCCGGACTCCAAATCACGTGACCGTATGCTAATGAGGCATGGGGAATTTGCACCCATGCCTTATTAGCATATTTCGGGACGTGCATTACCATGCCACTTTCGAAGAAAGTGGCCTGTGCAGAAACAGCCACAGATATTAATAATGACTAGGATATCACAGCAACACCTCTGTGCAGTTCTTGATTTTCAGGACAAGGGTCAAGAGAGGGTTGTTGCTGATATATAAAAAGTGATTTATCTGATTTTGGCTGTGGACATGCAGACCCTGTCTATGCTACAGATTTTTGTCAACAAAACTCATGGAGTGTCCACACTACAGATGCATTCTGTCAAGATGCTGTCGACAGAACACAGTAGTTTTCTCGGGAGAGTTAAGTTGCTCCCGTATGAAGCATAATGACTCTGTTGACAGAGTCTTTCAACAACAACCATAAAAAAAGTGTAGACACTCTGGGGGGCCCTCTGTCCTTCTTCCAGTTCACCGGGCTGCACTGTTCGCAGAGCTCCAGGTGGCTGTTCTATTGCCAGAGGGCTGGGCAGTCTGGGTGCTCTCTGTCAAGACTCAACATTGATGGGAGAGCCTCTAATAGGTGTGGATGCATTCTGTTGACAGAGACAGTAACTTCTGTCAACAAAACTGTAGTGTAGACCCATCTGAAGAGTATAAACTTTGATTCCAAGGGACTATGGCTGCATCTCTCTCTATCACCATGGTATTTAAGAATCAAGTAATAGCTTGAGATGGCTCTGCATGCCATAAAGAGAAGCAGCACCTCAGCTTCCCACAGGTTTTTGCCTTTTATTTTCCTTTACCAATCCTATTAAGTGTGGGTTGGTCCTAGGAAGACTTCATTACTGAGAAAGACACTAATGATAAGGGGTTTGAGTTTACACAGCAAAATATACTTCATCTCTAAGGTTCCACAGCCAATGGCCTGACACTGAAAGAACCTTACTCTTGAGAGGCCCATGCACCTAAAGACCTGTACAGCTGAAGAAACTTTGTGGAATATACTGAGGGTCACAAAAGGATTAGGACTCTGCAAGGCATTTGGACCCAGGTCATTTAAAACTGCCTTGCGGATCTGGACCAAGACTTTCAATTCACTCCAGTATGGAGAAAGCTTCCATCAGTAGATCCAGCACTTCAGTGATCAATGTTAGTCCTTGTTTCCTGAAATCCCAGTTTTTCTCCTGTCTTCCTCCTTCCATTTGCTTTCTACTTTTAGGGAGCAATCAGATGCAATCAGATGCTCAGCACAGGAGCAGAAATCAATCCAAGCAGAAAGGCGAACTGAATCTGACCATTCACTTGTTCATTGCACAAGTCAGATAAGAACTGGAGACAAAAGGCACAAGCATAACCCGTCCTTCTAGCAAGCTCAAAGGCATAATTTCATGAGCCAGCACAAATGTCACCAATAATCATCCAGAAGTTACACTGATCCTTATCGTGCCCTTATTCTGATGAGAGTCCACACATGCTTTAATTTTATATACTCCTGCATCATAATTCATATTGCTGTTTTCTTTAAAATTTTCACTGAAGAGCTCATGGTTTTAATTCACCAGGCTTCTGAGACTCTTAAAATAGAAGCTTGTTGGAAATTTTTTACACTTCAAAGATACCCAACTTAATATTTTATGGGAAAAAAAACAACTTTGAAGTGCTGTCTACTGAAACACTTCTGTTCATGTTTTGCAATTAGCTACATATCAAAAATATATTGTCAACTTCACAGAAGAAGTTTTTCAAAGGCCTCGCACTCTGAGTCATGCATTTCATCCCTGCTATTTCAGAAGCTTAATAAATCAAGAGGAATAAAAAGAGAACAATAAGTATCCCAAAGGATCTATATTGTGGAATGAAGAACATAGAAAAAAGTTCATTAAATCTGACGGATATTAATTCAAGAGAGTCAATTTAATGCTAGGAGAGCAAAGTTAAGTAAAACTGTAAGCTCTCATCTATCCAGATCATGTGTTCTATATAAGTAAAATAGTTGGAAGCTACAGGATAATATATTAGTTTTGTCTACAAATATGAAACAGTTATTTTAATTGTGTTAATTATATTGTATCAAATAAAAAGACACACTTTTTACACCCTCTGTCTCAAAATTGCATGATTGCCAGCACATGCACTTAAAGCCTTGCGATTCATTTTAACATCTCTCTTCTACATCATGTGCATTTTAAACAGAATAAAACAAAAACTTTAGGTCCCATCACAAACAAAGATGGTAGAATCACACCTCATCTAATCACAGAAACAAGATTGGTGAGGGAATATATTTTATTGTACCAACATCTGGTGGTGAGAAAGACAAGCTTTCAAATTTGTGCAGAATTCTTCTTCTGATCTGGGAAATGTACTCAGAGCTTCACAGCTAAACACAAGTTAGAACAGATTGTTTACCATAAGTAGTTAACAGTGGGACCGACTGTCACTGCAGGCCTACAGGTAAGGTGAAGGTGGGGCCCAGCTCCCTGTACGTGGAAGAAGCAGGACCAAGTGTGGAAGAGATGGGGCTGATGGCAGTCATCCCTGGTTCCCCCCACGCCCCAACATGCTCCCTTAGAGCCACTGAAGTAAGAGTAGCAGTGGCTGGAGATTTGGGTCCCTTTGAAATGCAGGGCCCAGGGGCAACTGCCCTCTTTGTCCCTCCTCCAGGTCCATCAGTGGGCTTGGTATCAATATGCATTTCTAGGGACCATTGGAAGTGAAGTGATTTTTAAACGTCTCTCCAATCATTAAGGGGAAAGAGAAATACAATTTAAAAATCTGGGGAGGAAGGGTAATAGATTGGTGCAATCAGCCATAAATAGTGTCCCCATTCAGTTCACGCCTTTTAGTATCTTGCAACATTATGAATTTAAGCTCCCAGACTTGTCCTTTGAAAGTGTTATATAAGTTTCCTTTGAGGATGAGGATCAGATACAGAGTGATTGCTTTGTGATATGGCCTTTTATTATTTTTCTGTGTGAGTCTGAGAGCATAGAGATTGTCTCATTTCATCCGCATAATTGTCATTGGGGCATTTAATGTACCAGATGAAAAACACCTTACATAATCATAAATATTTTGTCAGACGCAGGATGAAGTCATATGCTGTTAGCAGACCAAGTTAGTGTGTTGCTGTGTGAAAAATAGACCTCAGACAGTCCAACTTCTTAATGCAAAACCCTATGTATAGTCGATTTTCAACAAAAAGAGACTAATTCTGTTGCTAGGAAAAATACACCATCCTTGTATTTTACATTATCATTTGTACTCTGGTAGCACCTAGAAGTCTTAGCCAAGTTTAATAGGAGGCTATTGTCCATCTGTAAAAGTACATACAGGTGCATGCTGGTAGTGAATGCCTACCTGCTGAGATGGTGTCACCAAGAGTGCTTTGACTTCCTTGACCATGGGATGTTGTTTCAAGAAGAAGGGATGGGATTTACCTATCTAGGATTCAGCGATGGGATCCAGAGACAGGATTTACCTATCAAGGAAGGGCAAGGGACTACATGGATACAGGCTCACCAACCTAGTGAGGAGGGCTTTAAACTAGTTTCAAAGGGGACAGGAAACCATTGCCCACAGGTAAATGAAAATCATGGAGACGTGGGAGATAGGTCAGAAACTGGAGGGACCGTGGTCTAAAACAGCAGAACGAGAGGTGGGGTGGTAAAATCAAATCAGTATCTAAGTTATCTGTATACAAATGCAAGAAGTATGGGGAATAAGTAGGAAGAACTTGAAATACTAGTAAATAAACACAAATATGACATAGCTGGTATCACAGAGACTTGGTGTGATAATACACATGATTGGAATAGTGGTATAGAAGGGTACTGTTTGGTGAGGAAGGATAGACAGGGAAAAAGGGAGGAGGTGTTGCCTTATATATTAAAATGTGTATATTTGGACTGCGGTTGAGTTGGACTTAGGGGACAGACTTGTTGGGAGTCTCTGGGTAAGATTAAAAGAGGTAAATAGCAGGGGTGGATTCATGGTCAGGTCTACTACAGACCACCTAACCAGGAAGAAGATGTGGATGAGGATTTTTTAAGCAACTAACAAAATCATCCAAAGCACAAACTTGGTGATGATGGGAGACTTCACTTATCCAGACATCTGTTGGGAGAAAAACACAACAGGGCACAGATTATCCAGCAAATTATTGGAATGCATTGGAGACAATATTTTGTTTCAGAATGTGGAGAAAGCTACTAGTGAGGAAGACATTTTACATTTGATTTTAAATAATAGGGAGGAAGAGGTTGAAAATATTAAAGTGGCAGGCAGCTTTTGGGGGAAGTGGTCATAACATGATAGAGTTCACAATTCTAGGGTGTAGTAGAAGAGGGTATGCCAAAATAAAGACACTGGGTTTCAGGAAGGCAGATATTAGTAAACTCAGAGAGCTGGTAAGTAAGGTCCTACGAAAAGAAAGACTATAAAGAAAACAAAAAAGCAGTCCAGTAGCACTTTAAAGACTAACAAAATAATTTATTGTGTTATGAGCTTTCGTGGGTCTGACCCACTTCTTCAGCTCATAGCCATACCAGAACAGACTCAGTATTAAATATTGAGTCTGTTCTGGTATGGCTATGATCTGTCCCATGAAAGCTCATCACCTAAGAAATTATTTTGTTAGTCTTTAAAGAGCTACTGGACTACTTTTTGTTTTGATAATATATACACTAGCACGGCTTTCTCTCTGTTACTGTACAAAGAAAACAGTTGAAGTCAGACAGCAATTTTTCAAAGGGACATTACTAAGGGTGAAGCCAACCAGTCCTCTAAATAGGAAGAGTAATAAATGTGGCAAGTGGCCGGCTTGGATGAACCAGGAGATCTGAAATGATCTGAAATCAAATGGGAATTGCATAGAGTGGAAACTAGTTCAAAATACAAAGAAAGAATATAAACAAATATTGTGGGAATGTACAAGCAAAATTAGACAGAAAATTAGCACAAAATGAGCTTAAAGTAGCTCAACATATAACGGGAAACAAGAAAACATACTACAAGTATATTAGAATCAGGAAGAAGAAGAAAGGGGCAGGGTAGGCCCATTGCTCAGTGAAGAGGGAACAGCAATAACAGAAAACATGGAAATGTCAGAAACTTAGTGATTTCTTCGTTTTTGTTTTCACCAAGAATCTTGATGGAGACTGGATGCCTAACGTAGTGAATGCTAGTGGAAATGGGGTAGGTCAAGAAGTTAAAATAGGGAAAGAAAAAGTGAAAAATGACTTAGAAAAGTTAGATGTTTTCAAGTCACCACAGTCTGAGGAAATACATCCTAGAATACTCAGGGAGCTGAGAGAGGAGGTATCCAAACCTCTAACTATGATCTTTGAGAAGTCATGGAAGTTGGGAGAGATTCCAGAAGGTTGGAAAAGGGCAAATAAAGGGAAACAAGGACAACCCTGGAAATTAGAGACCATCATCTTAACCTCAGTGCCACAAAAGATAATGGAGCAAATAACTGAGGAATCCCTCTGCAAACATTTGGAAGAGAATATGTAGCAGTCAGCATGGATTTGTCAGGAGCAAATCATGTCAAAACAATCTCTTTTTTTTTGGGTGGGGGAAGTGGTAGATATTGTATACCTAGGCTTTAGTAAAGCATTTGATAAAGTATCACATGACCTTCTTATCAGTAAACTAGGGAAACACAACCAAATGGGATTTATAAGGTGGGTTTATAAGTGGTTGGATAACCATTCTCAAAGAGTAGTTAATGGTTAGCAGTCAGAACGGTTGGATAACCATTCCCAAAGAGTAGTTAATGGTTTCAGTCACACTGGAAGGGAATAACAAGTGGGGTTCTGCAGGGGTCAGTTTTGGGATCAGTTTTATTCAATATCTTCAAAAATGATTTAAATAATGTCATTGGGGTACGCTTATCAAGTTTACAGATGATACCAAGTTGGGAGGGGTTGCAAGTGCTTTGGAGGATAGGGTCAAAATTCAGAAGTATGTGGACAAACCAGAGAAATGGCCTGAGGCAGATAGGATGAAGTTCAATAAAGACAAACGCAAAGTACCAAACATTGGGAGGAATAATCAGCTTCACACATACAAAATGGGAAGGGACTCCCTAGGAATGAGTCCTGCAGAAAGGGATAGTGGTCAGAGTAGACCACAAGCTGAGTTTGAGGTAACAATGTGACACCTGCAAAAAGAAAGCAAACATGATTCTGGGACGCATTAACAGGAGTGTTATAAGCAAGATCTCCGAGAAGTAATTCCTTTTCTCTACTCTACACTGATTAGGTCTCTCTCTCTCTCTCTCTCTCTCTCTCTCTCTCTCTCTCTCTCACACACACAAACACACACTCTCCCTCTATTGCAAGTTCTCTGGACCATCTTCCAAGTGTGAATGCTGATGCAAGACTCCAGTCAATATGTCAGATCACTTAGAATGTGTTCAAAAGAAGCATAAGCTTTCTACCATATGAATTCAGATGACAGACTAAAATAGGCTTCCTCAAGAATTCACCAGCTCAAATTGTAATTCTATATGAATATTTTTATATTTTCTGATATTTTAAATGAACACATTATCCATTTAGATAGGTAGAACTCTATAATATAATAGAAAATCCTCTTGTGAAGACATGAGGCATATCACAGTGTCATGACGTATTATTTGTAGTAGTATTGGTTGCAATCTGGAACAATCCCACAATAGATGAACAAACAAGAACACTGGTGTTCTTTATTATTTTTTCTCAGAGACATTACTCAGATCAGCACATCAGTCAGCCACTGCTTATGAGAGTTCACATAATGGAGACCAATGCCATCAGTAGAGGTGCCCATTGAATGGATCACCATAATCACATGGCCAAACAATATGTACATTGAAATAAAAAAAATCTTAATCATGCTAGAAATAGATGTATGATCCATGATATTCTGATTCATTCATTTCATTTCCATGCGGACTTTCAATAAGGCATAACAATTGCATTTTATTAGAGTTCGACATGCTGATTAGGCATGAAATGTTTTTTTTCCCCTGTACTTCACAATGACATTTCATGATAACAGGAACAAAAATAAAGCCCACTGCTGTTACTGCTTTAAGTGAGTGTATTAATGTCATCATGACTTGTTCAGGTGTAACAAAAGGGGTGAAAAAAGCAAAGAAAGAAGTAAAAAGATCAATATTCTTTTTTCACTTCTGTGGTTTTGTAAAGTCGTTACAGTAAATCTGCTTAATTTTTCTTTGCCCAAAGCTATGTTCTATTCCCCCTTATGCATTTTTCACACTATTTATTTCCCTCCTCTCTCACTAATATTTAAAATGCAGTAGTATTCCATATACTAAAACATTGTATAATTATTCTTAATTTCACATGTGAAAGAAGGTGGAGTGTATATTACTCAAATTAAATCCTAAATTATCTAATCCCTACTCAGAGGTATTCCTGTTCCATCAGTCTCTGTTTCCTCCTCTTCCCACCCTGCCCGGCACAATGGGAGTGGTAGATTATTCAGTGAGTGTGCTCAGTTGTGACCCCTTTGGCAAAGAAAATTGGAACAAACACAAATTAGCAATATTGTTTAAAGCGATGTGAATAATTACTTAGTGAATAATGAAGGTAACGTCAACTGAGTTCTACTGTGGAAAAACCTTGAGGTGCAGATGAATGGCAGGTCAAAGATAGTGAAAAACATTTGTTTGTATCTGAACCTCTAAAGCCACCCAGCTTTCTTTGAGTAAAATGGGTTCCAAAGACATTGCAGATTTTACAAAAGGAAAGGTTTTGTGTTGTCTAATGACACCTTTTTCTTAGAAAGGCATAAAGGGTGACTGATGAGCTATTCTCAAGTAAAGCTGAAAGCCTGTAGTACTCGAACATATACATGAGTTTATCGGGAGGCGGGGGGTCAGAAATCCTCTGCTCAGGCTGAGTAACTGTGTTGTGAGAAGAAATTACAAGGTGGGGACTGCCAGGAATAATTTCTCCTCACCCACACTGGACTGTTCAGTTGTAATGACTTCAGCCCACAAGCTGATGGGGCATCCACAAGGATTTCAGAAAGCAAGTGATGAGAACATGCAGACAAAAAGTTCCCTAATATTTCCCTAATAAAATAATAATGATTAAGGGGCTGGAGCACATGACCTGTGAGGAGAGGCTGAGGTATGTGGGCTCATTTAGTTTGCAGAAGAGAAGACTGAGGGGTGATTTAATAGCTCTAAAGAGGATGGAGACAGGCTGTTCTCAGTGGTGTCAGATGGCAGAACAAAGAGCAACAGTCTGAAGTTACAGAAAGAGAGACATAGGTTGGATATCAGGAAAGACTACTTCGCCAGGGTGGTGGTGAAACACTGGAATGCGTTGCCTAGAGAGTGGGTGGAATCTCCATCCCTTGATGTTTTTAAGTCCCAGCTTGACAAAGTCCTGGCAGGAATGACCTTGTTGGGGTTTATCCTGCTGGTCATCCTTGATGACCTCCTGAGGTCCCTTCCAGCCCTATGATTCTATGATTTCAATTCTTCCTTATGGGATAGATTGACAAGGACTTGGCTTGCAGACAGTCTTCCTCCATTTTACAGGAGAATCACTGCTTCCTCTGTTTCGTGGCTAACAAAAGGCCTTCTGCGTACACAGTATCACTCTTAAGTAAGTTTTCACTATAGTTATACATAATTTAGATGAAGCTCAAATTTAATTGTTATAGCCTACAATAACCTTTTAGTTTGTAGAAGTTTAGATGTTGCCTCTTAAAATATTAGTTAGTATAGAATATTAGCCCAGAGTAAAAGAATATATAAATTTGTAGAAACCCAGAATTTGGGTGCAATCCAGTTAGTAGGAGAGTCTATGAGCCTGACTTGATGTATTCACAGGTCAATGTGGCACATGAAGGGTTATTTTTATATTCATAAACTGATGCCGGAAAGAGAGAAAACTAATGGCATGAATGAGGAAAGAACTGTACATATCAATTCAAATTAACTCTTAAAGAAAGATGGTAAATGGCTGAAGAAAACCAAACCTTTTTGTACAGAGAAGCAAATATGATATCGATAACACACGCCCCCCCCAAACCTGTTTGTACAGAGAAGCAAACACGATATTGATAACACACACGCATGCACACACATGTGTCAACACTCACCATATGCAATAGCTGTGAACAACAGGTCAGTATCATGGAATTTGAGCAATTTCATTGTCTTTCTACTGAAGAAGAGATGTTGTCAAGGCTAGACATAGCAAAAGAATTCCCGCCTTCAATATAAAAACTGTGAAGTGTATTTGAAAGGGAACATACCGCAGATTGATACAGGTGAGCTATCCAACTGAGATGCTGAAGGTGACTATGACTTACAGGGGTAAATCTTTGAGAAGCTGTGATGCTAGGGATCAGACAAGAATTTTTAACAGCCTGAAAGAAACAACGAATTATGATTTTCTAACTGGCTCCACTGAACTTCAAATCTGGTACATTGGTCTATCTCATTGCCAGGACAGGTGCTAGGTATGATCTTCTGATATTATTTTTCATTTGCTACATTTCCAGATTTTTCCAAATCCTTTTTTCTCTAAGGTACTTGGGAATCAGGATTTGTCTTCCTCAGATTTTTCTGTAGCACCTACCACTGCAATACACATACAGTAAACTCTTTCATATCCAGCAGCCCTGGGACCAGGGCAATGCCAGATATTCAAATATGCTGGATAATAAAGAGGTATTCCAAGCAATGCACAACAATAAAGGAAAACAAGATTAGATATTAAGGGCTTTAGATATTAAGGAACAAACAAAATGTTTGCAGAGTACTTTATTTACCAACAGTAGTATGGTACACTGGAAACTTATACTGTATTTATTTGTATTTACTTTCACTACATTGTACTTATGGAAATGTAACTACAATTACTTATGGTTAAAATGCCAATTATATGAGCCTTCTGAATGATAGAATGCTGTTTATGAAAGAGTTTACTGTATGCTGGAGAAACAACTGACTAGTGTTTCGTTTTTTTCTCTCTGGTTCTAGGGTTTCCTCTAACAATAAGGAAATAATTTCCGCTTTCTAGTCACAAGTAATCTGACGCTCCTCTCACTTGCATTCATGTAAATGAGGTCTAGCTTTACACCACCATTTAACTGATAAAAGTAACAGGACAATCAGATCCAAAAGATATAATAAGGGTCTCAAGTTAAACACTCCATTGCAGTCATAGGCTATCATTCAGAAGTGTTCCCAAAATCCTGAATTAGGTGGTTTCTTAGCTGTGGAAAACCTGGTGAGAACAAAGGGTTACAGAAATGGGGAACTAAAGGCTGGAAAATCACTTGCTGGCTTTACTGAGATCAGTGAGGCAGAAAATGACTATCATTTCTATCCAGCATTTGAATCATCATAACTCCACATAATTAGAAAATGCAGAAAGAATGTGCAACTATTTAATCTGTTCAGCTCTAAAATGTTAAGTTCCTGAAACCAGACAGCTTCCAGAGTTGGAGACTTGAAACAGCCTGACCATCTCATTCCACCTAAGCAGCTTCTTGGCTCCTGTACAGCGTCACAGCAGTTGACATCTCTGATTTCTTGCTTCAGGGATGTTCTTAATTGGGCTCATTAGTAAATAAGGCAGACAAGCCCTGAACTCAAAATTCATAAAATATTTAAAATTGAATTACATAATCTTTATGATTTGATCCATGCTTTCTAATATAAGCATCTTTTCCACTGGGGAATTGTGTGAGCAGTTGCTGATTGCTTCACTATTTTTTATGTTACAATGCTTTTGGCAAATAATTCTTGGTCTACATATTGTGCTTGAGCATTGTCTTTAGGATATTAACAATTCAATTTCTCTTCATTGCTAATCGGATGCAAGGGTCATAATATATAGGGTCTGTCCTCTGTATAAGAGAGTAACAGAATAAATATTTCTGATGTGAATACTCACATATACAATTTCAGAATATATTTATAAATATACCACATTTCTCCACTGTGCTCTTACCTTGGTCTTTCTGAAAATGTTCCTGACAATAAAGTCATTTGGCTGAATGTTTGTAGAAATTAACTCCAAAGGAGACGTGAACCCAGACAAAGTAAATGTATTTAATAATATTTGATTTTCATGCATTAGTCTCACAGTTGTCTCCATGGACATCTAATAACTTAGCAATGTTATAACTTCTTGAGACAAGGAAAGCATAAAACAGGCTATTAAATAGACAATCTGAACCTACTGCAGTCCCTCAACTTGAGAAACCCTGTTTTTCCCTAGAGTTTTCCCTTTAACCTTTTCTGGGGGGGGGGATAAGCATTGACTGGGATTTTCCCCAAATGTTCAAGAAATGAAAACTTTGGCTGAAACCCCATTTTTTTAAATTTCAATCTGCCACTAGGATGATTCACTGAAGATATTGCTCAAGTGCCCCATATGCACATGCTCATCAATAGGCTTGTCTTTATATCCCACAAAGATCCACAACAGTACTGCAAGAGGTGAGAACAAAGAGGCAGCATGGGAGATGTAGTCAAGCTAGAGAGCTTGGTCATTAGATAGGACAAGGACTGTATGTTGCATGCAAACTAAAATTGCAATGGGGCACTTGAGATGTGGCATTCCATCCCAGGTCTGCAAGCCCAAGCAGTTCACGCACCTGAAGTTTGTATGAGCAATCAAACTAAGTCTACACTCTTTTGAAGCTCAGTTATCAACACTCAGATCCCATCAAACCAATGCAAAGTTCCAGTCCAATGTGTCAATGAGTAATAATGGCAACGTAAGAAACTAATGACAAGATTTTTAGAAAGGACGTAAGCACTCAATAGCTCCCACTGTTATCAAAAGGAAAAGGTAAGTGTTAAGCCCTTTTCAAAATAATAATCTTAAAAAATGTGATCTCTTATGGCACTGACAACAAAATATAATTCAACACTTAAAGAACTAGGAATATGTCAAATCTTAGGTGTAGCAGATACCACTGTGAATTATCTCTAGCCCTTTTTAATGAAATGGTGGAAGATACAACATATCTACCCCCTGCATGGACGGAAATCATGTGCTAGATTATTATGCAATATTTCTACTGACTTTAGCAGGAGCAGAATTTGTCCTGCTAAAACCAAGTATCACTTTAGTCTGATATGGCTAACCCTCCTCCTCTTCCAGTTAGAAGACCCTGTATGGGATGCATTTAGTTTTCTAATACAAGTTGAATCTCTCTAGTCCAGCACCCTTGGGACCTGACCAGTGCCGAATGAGAGAATTCGCTTGATGACAGGAGGTCAGTACTGTCTAGCAGCATTACTAACACTTTCACTGCTTAATGAGCTCTCAGAAGACATTTGGGGTAAATTACAGCTAAATAACCTCACAGAACACCAAGAGCCAGGACTGGTGGCTGGAAACAAACTATATGGGACCGCAGGAAATGGGGCCATGCCCATGATTAGTGGTCGTCCAGCTAACTACAATTTTGCCAGATTAATGATGTTGCTGGATGAGAGAGTGCCAGACTAGAGAGGTTCAACCTGTAGGATGTTTTACTTTCTAGATAATATGAGCCAAACTACTCCATTGTTTCTCCAGTCAAACAAATTCATTCTTCTGAGTTTAAGATAAGGTCACAATGAAAGAGGAGAATTTGTTTTAAAAAACCCAGAAACTGACTCAAATAAAAAACTAAGGTTTTCTGATTACCTTAGAATTTGGTTAACTTCTTTATTTTTACTTTAATACATATTTCTTGGTTTTGTTCTCCTGATCCAGCTGACACTGTGGCACACTGAGGCCCAGCGACGGGGATATGTGGGCAGATGGGCAGTTGCTCTGGGGTCCAGCAGTGCAAAAGGACCCTGGGTTCCTGTCCATTGCCAGTGCTACTGCAGGAGTGGCAGCAGCATGAGTCATGGGTCCTTTATGTTGCTGCTAGAGCACGGAGCGGTGTGCTCTGTATGGCTCTGAGAGCTGTGGAGGGTGCAGCTTGGTGCACTCCAGGTGGTGCTGAAGGGTGACTGTCGCTGCTGAAAAATGCATCCCTTCCAGGACTACAGAGCCAGTGCTCCATCTTTCCCAGGGGCCTACGAAGTCTGTTGCCTTCCCCCAGGCAGGCCCTTAAAAATTTATTTTAATCATATATTAAGAGACAATTGAATATGTAATTAATATTTCGAGTGATATGAAATTTGTTTTTCATCCTGACGCTTTCAAAACTGTGACTTCCCCGCTAACAAATTACTCAAACTAGGGTTATTGCAGCTAGGCAATTATTGCAAATGGGACAGTAACCTAATGGGTGTTCTCTATACTTCTAAAACAAGTGCTCTGTAAATGGCTTCTGAGTGAATTATTACTGACAGCCTCGGCCAAACCCTACTGAAAAAAAAAAAGCAGTCCAGTAGCACTTTAAAGACTAAGAAAATAATTTCTGAGGTGATGAGCTTTCATGGGACAGACCCACTTCTTCAGGCCATAGCCATAAAAAGAAGTGGGTCTGTCCCACAAAAGCTCATCACCTAAGAAATTATTTTCTTAGTCTTTAAAGTGCTACTGGACTGCTTTTTTTGTTTTGACAGTATATAGACAAGCACAGCTTTCTCTCTGTTACTATCCTACTGAAAAAAAGTAAGTGGAAAAACAGATTGTCTTTAGATCTGGCCTCTGTATGTACTCCATATACGTACATATACTCCATGTAAATAATGCATAATATTGGCAACACAGCCATTTCCTTTCACCAGTAAAGGCTTGTATCATGAAGCTCTGCTTATAACTGCACAGATATTCAGCCTTTTACTAACCTAGCTTTGTTAAGTTGTAAAAGGGGGAAGAATTTGTCTCACCAAACCTTAAAATGCTGCACAATTGATTAGCAGACGATGTTTATACTACACTAATTTATGACTTGGGTCTACTTAAAGACGGTGCTTTATTAGTATTGTGAGGGGGAGAGATAACACTGTGTTTTACCAACAACAGTCTAAGGCTGCATCTACACTTGCAGCAAAGGATGTGATGCCCTGCTCATGGAGACATACTCTTGGTAGCTCTCACGGAGCTGTCATGATAGATATAATAGGGTAGCACCTACTGTATACCAGCTATGCACATTATAATGGAATTGTAAGAGAGAGGAAGCTGTGCTAGTCTATACACTATCAAAACAAAAAGCACTCAAGTAGCACTTTAAAGACTAGCAAAATAGTTTATTAGGTGAGCTTTTGTGGGACAGACCCACTTCTTCAGACCACAGCCAGACCAGAACAGACTCAATATTCAAGACACAGAGAACCAAAAACAGCAAGCAAGGAGGACAAATCAGAAAAAGATAATCCAGGTGAGCAAATCAGAGAGCAAAACCTTGATTATCTTTTTCTGATTTGTCCTCCTTGCTTGCTGTTTTTGGTTCTCTGTGTCTTGAATATTGAGTCTGTTCTGGTGTGGCTATGGTCTGAAGAAGTGGGTCTGTCCCACAAAAGCTCACCTAATAAACTATTTTGCTAGTCTTTAAAGTGCTACTTGACTGTTTTTTGTTTTTATCATGGAATTGCTATCTCAAGCATGAACCTGCCTAGTCTATGTTGCCACTGCACCATGGCTACATGATTATTTTTAATATACTAGCTCAATGAGAGCTACTGTGAGTATACCTATGAAAGCTGGGAACCACAGCCCTAGTTTTCCAAATAGCAAGGTGAGCAAGATGGTTGCCCTGTGTCTCTTTCCTTTAGGGCCCATAACCTAACATCTGTCCCTGTTCAGACACATTCCTAGTACAACAAATATTGTCCAGGACCAAACACATTAGAATATATTAATTTAAGATGAAATGTATGCAATTGTGATTTATTAAAGGGTTAAGATTAGCACATATCAGGACAAATTTGAAAACTCTGTGTAAGGTTTGTTTAATGTACCTGCAATCAGAAAGAAGACCGGATTTTTTCCGGAGTTTTTTTTATTAAATGGCAGCCGTGCTTTTCTCCTACCCATTGCCTTAAACTATGGTTACACTACAGATATCTGTTGACAGGTGGCTGTAGGAGGAGATTTCCCAACTAAACTTCTGTCAACAGAGTGCAGGCACACACAAAAGCCAATTGGAAGAGTGCTCTGTTCTCCCAAGAGAGTGGCCAGACTGCCTGACTGCACTGCCTGGCCACTCTCTTGACAAAATGGGCAACCAGAAGCATAGTCTATGGCTATGGCTATGCTAATGAGTTTTGCCCACATAACCCTGGTTTTGTCAACAAAACTTGTGTAACATCCACACTCAAAATGTATTTTTTGAACAGTATGTCGACAAAATTGGCACTTATGCCAACAAACTTCTGCCTCTTCCAGATGAGAAAAAGTTTCTGTCAATAATAAAGCTGTGAGGGCACTTTGGGAGGCTTTCCCTCAACAGACAAGGTGTCCAGGACAATGGGAAGCCTTGTCTACTGTGCTTCTGGATACATGTTTTGTCAACAGAGTGGAGCACTCTTCCAATTAGCTTTTGTGTGTGGCCACACGCTGTCAACAGAAGTTTTGTCAGTAAATCTCTTCCAACAATGACTTCTGCTGACAGGTGACTGTGGTGTAACTCTAGCCCCAGTGTTTAAGTTAGTCCCATGCAGATTCAATCTGGTCTGGCAGGCACCAAAAAGAACTTCATGGAGGAGTCTGCTCACTTATGTGCTTTTTAGTATACAAAGGAGGAAAAAATAAGCTTCTGGATCTCATGGAAAAAATTTATTCTAACAGCTCATTCCAGAGATGAGCTTCCCTGATCGAGAAGACTGCATTTTTATTTTGCATATGGTTTGCTCTGGAATCTCTTAGCTATATTGTTTTAATGAGGTACAGCAGTCCTCGTGGTTTATGGATAAGAGATGTAGTTGGTCATGTAGATAGATTTTGACCTTTCCTTGAAAATCCGGAGCAAGTCCTTGAAATACAGCAGCAGTACAAAGATTAGCAGATGCCATTCATGTGTTATAGACTGTCACATTATACAAAACTGGAGATAAGATAAGAGGCAAAATATTTCAACTCAAGTGCCTAAAGTTACACTCCTAAATCTATTTTTAGACATTTATTGGCTGCATTTTCAGGTACACTGGGCATCCACAAACCCTACTACAGAGAGACAAACTTCCAGGTTCTCTACATATATTATAAAGGAAAAGAAAATTCCTCAGTGGATGAACATTGTTTCAACCCCATTGAGTTCAGTAATGCTATACTGATTTACAGTAGAGAATCTGGTCCAATGCATTTTCAGTTGAAATAAAATAACCCTGCAGAAGATTCTAGAACCTTTAACTCATGAGTAATTATACAAGACCATCCCACAACAGAAATGTGAATTTCAAACATGAATTCAATGTGCCCATGACCTACTAAAAACTCCTTCACACCCTTTCATCATTCTAGGAAACTTATTTACATAATAGTCACTTGATTATGTTGCACAAAACATCCCTTCCCTACCATAATAACCAGGAGCACTACAACACAATCACATGCAGACAGAGCTGAGTTCAAGGGGAAGGACATCAATTTTAGTACCATTCCATGAACCCTGATATTCCCCTTTCACCAACAAAGCATGTTTGGAGATAGCGGGAGCTAGATGAAAACCAGCTATTCCGTGATGTGCGCTCCAGTCTAACTCCAATTATAACGTGTGCTTGCGATCTATGATGAAATCTGGCTTAATAAAATAAACCCTCAATTTTATGGACCCTTATTTAGTGGACTTTGGGAACAACGGATGTCTGCCAGCCCCCCTAAGTTCTGGATGTCTGCTAAATCCACCAACCCCCAAAGAAGGTATATAAGGTGATTCCTCTTAGCAGCCAGAGCTGTGCTTGGAGCTGTTATTTCTGAGGCCAGAGACTCCATCGCGGCCTGGACTAGTGCCACCACTATCTGAGCTGCCAAATGCTCCTCCCACCAGGGGTTGGATGTGTACAAAGGCAGACAGCACTCATGTACACACCCCACCCCTGGTGGGAGGAGTGCATGGAGGCTCCAGTGGTGGCAGTGGCAGCTCCTCAGGGCAGGGCAACTCCAGCCACAGTGATTCCTGCTGGTGCAGTGGAGGCTGCAGACATGAAGGAATCTCCAGCTGTGGCAACTCCTGCTGCCATGGTGAAGTCTCCAGCTGTGGCAGTGGGGCACGTGATGTAGCGGCAGTTCCAATAACGGATCCAGCTCCAGAGGGTTCAGTGATTTACTGGCATTTATTTTGGGGGTGGGGGGAGGTGAGCCTGGGCCAGCCTGGCTCTGAGGAGGTATGTTAAACCCTCAGATTTAACAGACTTTTGGGTTTAACAGACATACCTTCTCCACTATTAGTCCGTTAAATCAAGGGTTTACTCTAATTCTCTTTTATTAACACAACTAACTTACCTGGTTCTTTTATTATTTTCTGGGGGTGGGCTGAGAAGGGGTGCTCAACATCTTCTTCATTGTACATCTGTAATTAAACTCAATGGCTGAGACTTCTCCTTTGTAATCAACACAAATAATAGATTCAAATTAAATATTATTTCCTCCAAAAGTTTGTCGATCACTTTTTTGAGGCAACCAATGCAGTGAGCAAAGACAAATGCATTTGAACAGACAGCTCTCTAAAGTCAAAGGGGAAGACAAAAGAATGCAAACCGAAAGTGGACAGGTTATCAAAGAGCACCACACACATGCACACTCTCACACAAAAGATAAAACCCAAAACAAGGCTGACAGATGTATGAGACATTTAAGAATAAAATTTCAAGTTGATGGGAAGGGAGAGACGATTTTTACAGTGGAGAGCAGGGGGGCGGACATGGCCCTCAGGCATTGCCAGATGTCAGTGATGCCCTGTGAGATGGCTGGCAGGGGCAGGGCAGCGGAAGTCAAGGCTGGGCAGAATGGTGGGGGTGGGGACGGCTGAGTCAACATGTTTCCCCAGACTCTGGTGGCGGTGTCAAAGTGGGACAAGAGATGGTTCCAGGCCTGCAGCCTCCACTCCTGGTCAACCTGCAGCCACTACTGCAGCAGGGTAGTCAGCCTCCAGATGGCAGCAGTGCGGGCCCTCTTGAGGTCCTTGTGCATGTGACAATGGCCCCTTTAGCTGTGGGCCTGCCCTGATGCTCCGCTTGCCCTGGTGGTGGTTTGGGGATGGCTCACCCTGGTGCGGAGGTGGGGCTGGCCCAGCACTCTGATGGTGCAGGTCCAGCTGTAAGGAAGACAAGGGGGAGAGACAGTGAGTCATTATATCTGTGCCCACCTCCCATGCCCTGGGATATGTGATGTGCGGACAACTTACCAGAGGGACACTCACCCAGCTCTAAGGACACTCTGGAGATGGCCTGGCTGTTGGAGACTGACTCCAAGATAATCATGAGGGTGCTGCTGCTGGCCTCTGACTCTGTCTCTGTCTGGGACTGCATTTTGGAACTCTGCTCTTCCTTCTCCTCCTCTGGGGGCTCCAGCTGTGGGAGAGTTGAGGCTCCTGTGCAATGTTGACAGGGGAGATTGGAGGGGCTGTGTCATCCCCTCTACCCCAGAATCTGGTGCAGCTCCCTGTAGTATGGCCAGGTGGCTGGTCCTGCTCTGGAGCATTGGCTGACATCTTGGGCCCTGGTATAGCCCTGCTGCAGCTCCTTAACTTTTGCCTGTACGTGCTCCATGCTCTGGGTGGAGTGGCCCCGTTCTGTGGGAGCATTCCACTGCTTAGCCTTGGTGTCATGGAGGGAGTCCTCCTCACCCCACAGGTCCAGGAGGGCCTGGACTTCAGCGCAGGTCCATCACTTTGTGCCTCAAGATGGCTGCTGGGACCCCTCAGTCTGGTCTCTCAGGAGCCTGGGGGTGGGGTCTCAGGGTGCCTGGCTGTGTGCCTTTTGGAAAGGGCTCTTCTCAGGAAGTGGCTGAGGGTGCGTGGTGGCCTGTAGTCTGTAGGTCTGCTGCTTTCACACTCAGCTTCCTGCCACAGGGTTTCCTGGCCTCCCTGCAGCTTTAAGAATAACTGGAGTAAGGCACCACAGAGCACTGATTGCTGTGGACAGGGTGTCTCCTGGGGCACCTGAGCAATAACCTAATTGCCTTTTCTGTCCACAGAAGGCCCCCCAAAACTTCCACACCAGCTTTCTGTTGACAGATCTCTGTCGACAGAGGTGTTATGCCTCTTGAGGAGTGGGATAAGACTGTCAACAAAAGTGCTGCATTCTGTCAATTTACTTTCAACAGAACATCTTGGAAATCTAGATGTTCCGTGGATTTTGTTCACAAAATACCAGTTTTGTTGACAAAACCCTCTAGTGTAGACATAGCATGAGTGACACCAGTTATACCAACATTCAATTGAGTGTACACATAAACTTATTTCATCATGAAGTACCCATGAGCATAAAATGGTGTTGGATATAACTGTGGTAACACAACTCTAATATGAAAGATTTGAAAATACCAGTTTAAAAATAACTAGCTCTTTCCCATATAAAAGTTTGCTGTGTGCTTGTGTTTTCCCGTCCTCCCTGCATCTGTTAGCCTGTCATGTTGCAATTTGTGCTTGGTACATAGGCATAAGACATTACTTTGAGACCTTAGGGCATATTACTGTCAAAGACACAGCATGAACTGAGCAAAACAAATGCTTCTCATTGAAACGGTGTGCAACAAAATTAAATTTTCATAGTGCGCAAAAAACAATTTATTTTGCTTGCTCTCACTTTTTCGGCATGGTCTCCCCAGAAAAATTTAGAAGGCCACTCTAAAGATGACTGTACTGATAATTGGAGAAAGGTAAAGAGCCTGAAATATTTCTTTTACTGGAATCTTGAGGGAAAAGGTATAAAACTGTGTCTACACTGTAGAGTTAAGTCGACAGGAGTCAGCTTGCATCAACCTAACCACAGATATGTATACAGTGTATTGCTTCTCCTGTAAATTTAAATTTCCTTAATAAAACCTCCTTGACCATAGGCATAGTGTTTAAGGATATTTGAGTAGACTGACAAAGCATGAGTGTAGATACTGTGTTGCTTATGTCACCCTGTGGGTATCTTTCTGAAGGGCAGCAGAGTTCAAATGGTGGCCACAGCTCTCGCTGTGGGGATTGTGGGTAATAAGTTAATTGTTATTTCAATTAATAAGAAAGTCTTACCAGTAGATTCCTATTCTCTAAATCCACTGAAGATGGTTTTAAAAAAATTATAAGAACACTGTATGTTAACAAAAATCCTATAATTCTTTCTTTGAAAAAATATTTATTTTTAAAGTGGGGGAGCTCTCACCCATGCAGACATTATCTACAGTGACTTTGGATTGTGTGAACTCACATTAGCACAATGAATCACAGATTCTATTTTCGTTTCTTTAGAGAAAAACTGTTTTTATAGAAAAAAAACTTCCTTTTTAATAATTAACTTTAAGATTAAAGAACATGTCTAAAATCTCAGACTAGACAACATTTGTTTGCATCCTTAAGGAAGAAAAAAAGCACACAATTATAGAATGTAAAAGAATAAACTTTCTACAGAATGCTTAAATACTAACCCATATAATTATTCATCTCTATTAAGTTATGCAGAATTTCAGATTTCTTTTTCTAGAAGCCTCTTATTTTAATGTTACATTCCATTTTGATCATTTAAAAGACCATAGAAATATTTCCCTTCCTCAACTAATTATCTTTCTATTAACACAGTTAAATTTATGAATATTCTAAATAAATAGCGGAATGCACACCAGAATATTGTGCCAAACTATTTGCATGGATCATTCTGAGCCCATAGTGCATGACAAACCCACTTATCACAAGGTTCTCCAGTTTATTAATGGCCATTCCACAATGATTGCTTCCATTTGTATATAGAAAATATAGATTCTTGACTATTACTGGTGATAAACACGTATTCCTTACTCTTTCCTTTATCAAAACATTTATTTCATCTTTCTTCTGAGGTTCATCTCTTGCCAGTATAATAAAGAAAGCACAAGCTTTCCTGGAGTCTAAAAGCTAGACCATTAACATGCCTTTCAAATATTAAGAGCCAAAATTACACAAATCTTGGATTTTGTTTGCTTTGGGTATAATGTAAACATGTTGGTAAAGAAGTTATTAGGAATATAGTTAACTGTCTACTGCAAGACGAAATCATGCTCTTTGCACTATTCCTTTTTTAAATCAATGATAGGACATGGTCCTTTAAAATGTAAATGTTTCATCTAACTTCAAAGTTTTTTCTGGGTAAATTAGACAAAATACCTTTCCAACATTCTAAAAGGTTTGGTTTTCTGATTAGTATATTTGGTACTTTTATTTTCAGATACTGTGAGCTCCATATTTGTTCTTTTTAAAAGATGGTTTCTCAAGTTGATGTTGGAAAAGGTTATGAAATTATTGATACAAAGGAATGTTTCATATCACTTTTAAAAAGATGAAAACAGACAGAATATTCTTTTCTGGGTCAATTCTTTTTTAAGCTCCAGTGACTGAATCTTCTACTCATTAAATATTAATCTGTCACTTTTAATTTAAGCTAAAATCTTGAATTATTTACTTCTACAAGGCAAGAAACATGTCACTTTTCATAAAACATGTTGGCTGTTGACACACATGGCCAAAACTTCAAAATGGCCATGGTAATGGCCAAATCGAAGAATACTAATGAGGCACTGAACTGAATATTCAGTGCCTCATTAGCATTCTCATGCTTCATGAGTGCTACTTTCGAATGTGCATGACTCGGCACGGCTACACAGGGGTCCTTTTCAAAAGGACCCTGCACATTTTGAAATCCCCTTATTCCTGTCATCTGAGAGGAATAAGGGGATTTCAAAATGTGTGGGACCCTTTCGAAAAGGACCCCCCCTGTAGCCACGCTGAGCCGCATATGCTCGAAAGCGGCTCTTTCTAAGCGCCGTGGGGGTAGCATGTGAATGCTAATGAGATGCTGAATACTCAATTCGGCTCCTCATTAGTATTCTTTAATTTGGCCATTAGCACAGCCATTTTGAAGTTTTGGCCAAGTGTGGCCACAGCTGTTGTGTCTTAACTCTAACCATCCTTATATCCATAAATGTTCCCACAAAAAAAGTTAGGAAACACAAGTTAAGGAATATAACAAATACTCGCTCCTCCTTCAAAGTAAAAAAATTGTTACTTAAGTATGCCCTGGTCTACACTAGAAAGCAACTTGAAAATATGCCCCCTTATTTTGAAATAACAAGCAGGTCATCCACACTACCATGCCTGTTATTTTGAAATAACAGGACACTTATTTCACAAGTAGTACTTCTGCTTTCCATGAGGAGTAACACATTTCACAATAGAAATGATGTGGGTGCATAAGTGCAGTTAATTAAAAATTATTGGCCTCCAGAGGCCTCTTGTAGCTGCAACCCTGACTACTCTGGCCACAACAGACATCTCTACTGCTGATTCCCTCCTCTTGTGGAGATTCATAAGGCTCACAAGAGGAGAAGAGCTCAGTGCATGTGGCCAACCATGATTGCCCTGTGTGGGACATCAGCACCAAGGCCAGCATGAATGGCCCCCAGATCACCCTCTAATCCATGACAGGATTCTTTCACTTGGCCTGGTGAAAAAATCCTGGACTGCATCAAGTTTCTGTGGGCAGGAGACCAGCCTCCAGGATCTCCATGCCAAGAAGTGCAATGCAGCAATCTATGGCTGGATCACCACCAGCCTGGCCAACAGGGTCCACGCCAACATCCTTGATCAGTGCTGACTGAAGATAAGTGAGCTTCAGCAGGCCTACCAAAAGGCCAGGGAGTAGAGTGGATGCTCCAGGGTGGCACCACACATCTGCCAGTACAATGAGCAGCTTGATGCCATCCTGGGAGGAGGGGCTGGTTGCCTCTCTCACTGTCATCATCAAGTCTAGGCAGGATACACCCATCATCAGTCAGTAAGAGGATGGGATGGTAGATGACAAGGAGAAGGAGGAGGAAGCCAGGCAGGCAACCATGTCTGCCAGTCAGGAGCTGCTCCAGACCCTGGAGCTTGTCCCCACATTAAAGGATGTCTGCCAGGACTTCTCACCCTAGGAACCTGTGGAAGAGCACCTCAGGGGAGTTGTATAACTTTCTCTGCCCACAAGAGGGGGAAGGTGATGGTTGTGAGAGGCTGTGTGCTCCCTTTTTGGCCTACTCAGCCTGGGGGTCTCATAACAGCTTGTTCACTACAGGTGGAGTAGCAGTCTGAAGTACTCAGCTCCCTGCTGTTCTCACACTGGGACCCCTCAGCCCTTTCCACAGGATTTCTGGAGGGATCTGTCCCATTCCAGCCTCCATGGTAAGACACCATCCCATGACAAGCCACCACTGAGAAGTTGAGGATCATGGAATCACAAAGCAGTGCTGCTTATGGTCCAGGGTCTCACCCATATTCAGGCAAGTATGACTGATACCATGCATGGGAACCTACTGGAGGGGAGGAAAAGGAGGGGAACTTGTTAGCCCTCTCTCTGGCAAACAGTGCCTACCACTCACACGCACCTCCCAATCCTCCCCTCCAGTAGGCAGGGATAGAGGTTCTCTCCCTGTGGAATGTTGCAGGAACACAGAAGGATGCTGAGCTACCCTATTCCCCTCCCCTCCCACCTGCAGGCCCCTGACCCAGATGGCACCTTCCCATGCCTGACTGCCTCCAGGAGCATGTGTGTCGCTATGCTCCCCACGAACATCTGTGTCCCCACAGTTAAGAGCATACTGTTTGGCAACATATGGTCTTCCTTGAAACATATCACAAGGTCTGAAAAGAGACCTTCAGTGTTTTCAGAAGATTCTCAGTGAGTTTTTAATTGGTTTTGATAAGATGTTTAGGGCAGGGTTCATTTCTTCTTGTTTTGTAAGCTGATATCTGCACTATGCAAATCATTGAGTAGTGAAATTGCTTAATATATTTCTGATATTAGGGTATCTTTTCCCCTCAAAAACACTGGCTTTCATGCAACACCCTGAAGGGTTAGAGTGGATGGGAGGGGAAGAAGGGGAATGCTGTTTCTATAAATAGCATAAATCCAATCAGACCTTTTAAAAGTCCAGTATGCCAATACTGGTTAAATTCACAGAGACAGACTAGACTGGTGTCAGCAAAGGTAATCATTCTGTGTGCTTATCTGTAATTCACCAAAGCCATATAGGATAATCACTAAGAATGCTGCTAATGACCCTGAACCATTAAAGAATTAGAGATTTTCCTTCATTAACAAAATCTTGGCCTTCTTCATGCAAAGGGCAAGATACATGAACCATGGTTTTACTTTTACCGTCACCCCACCCCAATAGACTGATTAGAGCCTGTGCCACTTACAGATAACTTTCTCCTGTGTAAACTGGAACTAATAGCTGCTACAGTGACTTATCTGATTGTCCTTACTCTACAGAGGAAGAGCACTGAATTATTCTCTGAGGATTATTTGCCTTAGTATTTAAAAAGCATATGTGTTATAATAATTTGTACTAGATGCTGTTCCAGCACATATTTCAAAACAGCTCCTGCCCTCAAGAGTTCACAATCTGAACAAACAAGACACATAAAAGGTGGGAGGGAAAAGAGGCAGAGCTGGGAATGATGGGAAACAGAACAGAGGTCTCCTGACTCCATTCTAGACAGCCATTGGAGTTCACTGCCACTCCCTTTACATACTTCTGAATTTTGCCCAAGACTTTCAATTAATTAAAATTTGTTATTTATTTACACACACACACACACACACACACCTGACAAGTTTTTGAAGGAGAAATACCAACAACACAACACAAACCCCTTCCCCCAAGGAAAAAAAAGGGAAATTTATGTAAAGAAAGGGAAGCAGTCACTAGGATAATGTTAATGACTGTTGCTCCAGATCCAATTGATACTAATATGGCACAAGTATAATCCTATTAACAACAATATACTTTATCATACTACTGAAAATGAATACTAATATGATCTATTACCATGATGTACAATTGCAAATTCAATAAGGCTACCATAACTTCTCCAGCACTTTTTATAAAACTCACATCATTAATATCTTTGGTACCCACTCTAAGAATAGCTTATCACTATGAATTCATTTAGTAATAATGTACCAGGATCTCTCTGGTTAGAGAGCAGTGGAAAGATACAGACTTCTGTGTTGGATATTTTACACAGATGTCCTACGGAAAGATGTTTACAGGATGGGGTTTTACAGCTGGAGCTTTCAAATTATGCCGTGATTCTCCTTAGGTAATGGGATAACAAGTAATTCTGATGTTTTAGCAAAATAGGGCACGATGCTGCAAGGTCCTGAGCACTCCAGACCCAAATCTAGCAAAGCACTTAAGCTGTAAGCCACTAACTGTGCTGGACCATCTTCTATAGAACTTTTGAAGGATAAAGGTGCCTTAAAGCAGAAATATACTACTTTTTGCACCCACTGTTACACTGCTGTAAAGGGAACTTTGTGTAAAAAAAATGACCCCTGTAGTTCTATACATATGACTGAACCCTCTCCTGGATCCAGGCCAGAGTGCTCCACAATCTAGAGGTCTTGTAGAGTTGATGCCAAAAAGGAGAAATCTGGTTTTATTTAGATTTTCAACACATTCAAGACGAGGAAATGTGGAATACATAGGGAAAAGCCTGGTCCTGGAATACAAAATTAGAATAGAAAGAAAGAGAGGGATAAATTACCTTTCCTCAGCATGGTTAATGCTGCATGAATCAATACTAGGACCACTGATGTTCAATACACTTCATGAATTAATTACCATAAAGATGGAGAAGAATAGAAAAGTGACAGTATTTAGTGATGACATTATTTACATGAGTGAAAACTACAGATTAGGAGTAATTTTGGAATAAAAAAACTAGAAAACAAATATAGAATGACAGAGGAAAATCTAAATGCATAAATAGTAAAGTGTAATTGAAATGTCACAGTGCAAACTCACTTTGAACATATTATTCAGATATGGTCACCTCATGTCAAGAGGACAGATATATAAGATGCAGAATAGAGGAAGTGAACTACCCAATCAGTCTAACGGAGGACAAGCAAAATTAACATAGATGTGAGGGGAAAGGAGCTTTCTTAGTAAGGTAAGAGACTGAACAGTTTGAAAAGGTGGTTACCAAGACGAAAATTTAATATATATTTATAATTATATATCGTAAGGATCAATGGATTGATACACGTTATCTTTATAAGCCACACAGAAAAGTTTCTGATTAATTTATTTTCTCCAATATAAATGTGGAGCTCGCAGCCAGAGAATATTGAGGCAATTAGCATTGTAAGAACTTTTCAGAATAAGACACACATCCAATATTTTCTGAATTACTGAGCCATGTAAATGACATTTTAGTATTTCAACCAGTATTCTCCTAGCCATTTTAGCTATGTTCATAGGGATTACTTAGCCGTCAGTCTCTACAATGCCATGCTAGTTGTGCCTACAATTCAGGCATTGTGGGCATGGAAAAAGTTGAGGCAGCCAAAAGGAAATCAATGTAGCTGCATCTACACTACAGAGTTCTGTTGACAGAAGAAGACTTCTGTTGACAAAACCAGGGAGTATCCATACTACAAATGTGTTCTGTTGAGATCCTGTCAACAGAGTGCAGCAGTTTTCCCGGCAGAGTTCTGTCTTGACAGTACAAGGCATGGCACCTCTTCCAACAGATTCTGTCAACAAAAAAAAGTGATGATGTTTCCAGTTCACTGGGCTGCCCTGTTTGCAGAACTTCTGGTTGGCTGCGCTGTCAACAGAGGGCTGGGCAGTCTGGCCGCTCTCTGTCAACAGAGGGCATTGCCAGGGGAGCCTACATTAGGTGTGGATATGTTCTGTAGAGAGAGGTTCTGTCAGGAAATGTCTGTTGACAATGACTTCTGTCGACAGAACTCTGCAATGTAGACGCAGCTCATGAGAAAGGATAGGCCTGGAAAGTATAAGGAGCCTGAAAGTATGTGTTGTCTGGGCACGTCTAATCCATTATGTGCAAATAAAACATCACAGGAAATGACCATGCAGCCTTTGGCAACCTATGGCTCAAATCTTCCAATGTGACTGGAAATTATATTTTTAAATTTACCCATCACAAAATTTGCCTTCATTCTAAATTTAGTGTGCACTTATTATCTCAGAGATACCTGACAGCTGTGAAAACGTAATCCAGTGCACCAGATTGCAAAATCTGAGAGTTCTGGCAGTTAAACTTGGCAGATTCTAATAAAGTAGTCTTTGCTGAAGGATAGAAATAAGACTTTGTGGCTATGTCTCAGAGGGAGGGATTTGTCAGCAGAACTTCATGTCAGAAGATATCTTGCGACAAAACTTCTGTCAACAGAACACATCCAGACACCAAGGGCCATCAATAGAGTGATCTGGTCTGTCGACAGAGAGCAGCGAGACAACACAGCCACTCTCTTGACAAAACCACCACTTGGAACAACCTCAGCCAGGGTTGTAGGTCACCCGTTCCTCTGGGAGCCAGTGCCAGAGCACTGTGGAGATGAGCACTTACAGGAACCCCTCCACACAACCAGTCCCTGACCCTGCTGTGGGCTCACCTACCCCTGCGAGAGATGGCAGAGCTTTCCAAGTGCCCGCTGTACTTGCCCTGCATTTGGGGGTGACACAGCTGGTCCCTAGCTGCTGGAGCTGCCCCTGGGTTTGCAATGGACTCACATGGACATGCTGCAACTGGTGCCGAGCTTTCTGGCAGCTGTCTTCCTGTTCCTCACTGAGGGCAATCCCAAAAGCACCTTCAGGGATGGCCCCCCGATTGCAGGACATACACACCTGCACCCTTTCCCTCCCGACCCCTCTGATGCACAGGTGGCTCTGGAGGCACTGCAACAGTTCACACTGGTGAGACCTGCTGATCATGGGGCAGTGGGGTAACCAGCAGTGGCTACAGAACTTTCACAATGCAGAAGGCCACCTTCCTGGACATCTGTTCCTGGCTTGCCCCTGCCCTCCGTAGACACAACACACAGCTGCAGCCCATCATCGCCATGCAGAAGCGAGTAACTCTAGACCTCTGGAAGGCTACCACCTCGAACAGCTACTGCTTGGTGGGCAACCAGTTTAGCATGGGGAAGTCTACTGTCAGGGCCCTCCTCATGAAGGTAGCATACCCTTGGATTGCAGTCCCTGCTCATGGGGTGGGATGTCCCACCAAAGGGGGACCTTCAGGAAGCAGGGTCAGGGGTGTGAGGGCAGAGTTTGGGTTGCAGGGAAGCCCAGTCCCCTCGATAACTTGCTGTCTCATCCTCACACAGTCATGCTGCTGGCAGGAACAGCCTCACAGAGGGACTCCCGGACTGCTCGGGAGGGGAGGAGGACATAGGAGGGAGGTGGGTAACCCCCAGGGCCCAGGTACTCCCTCCCTCAGTCCCTGTCATGTGTGTTTGGGCACCTCCCTCTGCAGGTTGTTTGGGCCATCAACACTATTCTGCTGTGGAGGATCATTCATCTGGCAGACCTTGAGGAAGTCATGGCCATATTCATTGTCAACAAAACCCTGTAATCTATTCATTGATAAGGATGGAGGTCACTCATCTATACACATTGTCCAAAAAGCTTTGGTTTAGTGTGGATGAAAGTCTCTTCCTCACAATTTGGATGAAAATCAGGTCAGCCTGTTTGTTTTTCCTTTGACCAAGTTCCTCATTTGTAATTCTCAGATCACTATTCAGCACTATGGCCACAGTGAAAAAGAGAGAGAAACATTAAGAGAGAGGATTAAAAGGGGTAAGTGAAGAGAAATACTTTCTTTTGGTATATCAAATATATAGAGGAAGCAGAGTGTAATGGCAAAGCATGGAGCTCTTTGTCTTTTAGTACAATGTGTTCTTTTGATAGGGAGGATGTAAAGTATTCTCTCTAATACAGTAGGGTCTCAACATTTGTGAGGGTTCCACATTGGGAATCCTTGCCAATGTTGAATTTTGCAAATGCGGGGGCTCGGAGCCCTGGGGAAGCAACAGCTGCTGGGGCTCCTGCCTGAGGCCCCGTGGGGAGTGGCAGCTGCCAATGCTCCCTGCCCAAAGCCCCAGGGAAGTCACGGCTGCTGGGGCTCCCTGCCCAGGGAAGCTGCGGCTGCCCACGCTCCTCCCTGGATCCCTGGGGAAGCCACAGCTGCTGGGGCTGGGGAAGCGGCGGCTGCCTGTGTTCCCTGCCCGGAGCCCTGGGGGAAGTGGCGGCTGCCAGCATTCAGAGCTCTAGGGAAATGGCTGCCCGCAGTCTCTCACAAACACTTGAATTTGCCAACCTTAGGTCTGCGAATGTTGAGATCCTACTGTACAACGTTATCATTCTGCTTAACATGCAGGAAATTATGGACGATTCTCAGTAGCATTGTGCAGTGCATAGGTTTGGTTGACAGTGTGAATTGGGTGATTAATAAAAGAACTGGAGGATGCTGCAGGTCTTTTTGGCAGTTTTAACTTTTTCTTTCTTACCATTAAAACTTGGACTTATGTCATGGTTATAACACTTTCCACCCAGGAATGGAACCGATATATAAACCTACATTTATATGTCTCTTTGGAAAACGTGCTCGAGAATTCTCTTGTAAAAATAATTTAATTTTCTAGTCCAACTGATTCTATAAAGTCATTAAAACCTCAGAGTGGAAGTCCAAACTGTAAGTACAAACATTAATTTTAAAGCTTAAAGGAAAACTCAGAAATATAGAGTCAGATTTACTAGGATATTCTGGCTATTTTATGCCACAACATCAAATGTCCAAGGCTCATGTGTCCAGGTAGGATAGGTTCATACAGCCACTTTGCCTTACCAGAGTGACACACAGCAGCTAGCATAAACTAGTGAATCTAGTTCAAACTCTATTATCCTAGATGCTGAGAGATGAAAAACTTTTGAGTTGATTCTCTCTCTCTCTCTCTCTCTCTCGATCTCACCACACCCCAGAGAGGAGAGTTACTTCTCTGACCCTAAAATATTTCCAGCAACAAATAACTCTTCTTAGCGTTCTGTCTCTCGGTCCTAGTCAGTGATCTCTGGCAACAGTGGACCAAATTTATCCTTGTTACAATTTTCACAAGCTCAGTAGGTTTACAGAAGGAACATATTTGTTACAGTGTTGGTTCTTTACTAAAGCTGGCTTTGCAGAGCATCTGGACGGATGCTTACTGTTTCACTTTAGCAAATTAGACCTTGCTTTATTTCTCAGTGACAAAGTGATTATTTTAAACTAATATCAATACACTTGTATAGAATCCGTAGACACTAAACAAATTTTATGCCATTTTATTATTTCAATTATAGCTCTAGATACTTCCTTCAGAAACACATCCTAAAAAAAACCCCAAAAAGCAAAAACAACCCTCCCCCCAACTCTGGGTGACATTTCTTTAGAACAAGCAAATAAAGTTAATTGTATTAAGGAATTCAGTAAAAGTATTGTTACTTATCATTACATTATCAGAATATTTGCATTGGGATTAATGGAGTGGAAGATGGCTTCCATGTAATTTAATTTCAAATCTTCAAGTTGTTAGGAGCTCTGTGTGCGAAGGACTATTTTAATGGCAAAAGCAACCTTAGGACTAATTGAAAATGGACACTGTTGGTCTAATGCACAGGTCACAAGCATGTCTGTTTTTCTCAGTTATCAACCTATTAGATGTAAAAAAACCCATTTCCAAAGTTATGATAAATAGGTTATATCTTGGCTGCAGTATTTTCTTGACAGAAACATCAAGTCCAAGCATAAACTGACATCTAAGCACCATATTTACATAAACACTTTACATAGTCAATGATTATCCTTCTTTTTATATTTTCATCTAGTTGACTGAGACTAACTGCTTAGGCAGAAAACACATAAAACTATCAGGTAAAGGTTGAAACTTTCTAGACCAGAACACTCTCATCTGGCAACATCTATAATCTGGCATGATTTTAGTTAGCTGGATGGGTGTGGCCATGTTTCCTGCAGTCCCATAAAGTTTTTTTACAGCCACCAGTCCTGGCTTTCAGTGTCTGCGCTCTCATTTAGCTCTTAGAACCCAGTAAGTAGGGTTAATAATGCTGCTGGACAATATCGACCTCCTGTGATTCAGAAAATTCTCTAGTTTGGCACTGGTCAGGTCCCAAAGGTGTCAGACTAGAGAAATTCAACCTGTAATGATATTTTAATTCCCAGTGAGGATGAGAAAAACACAGCAAATATGGGTTTTCAGGAAAAGTATCATCATTTACATTACAAATGGGTGCTGAGAGAGTTCGCTGATGTGATTGCAAACCCATTAGCCATTATCTGTGGAAACTGGGGAGGTCTCAGATGATGGGAAAAAGGAAAATGTAATGTCCATCTTCTACAAAAGGAAAAAAGAGAAGCTAGTGAGCTATGGACCGGTCAGTTTCACCTAGTCCCTGGAAAAGTCCTGGAGCAGGTCCTCAAGGAATCCATTTTGAGAGGAAGTGATCAGGAAAAGTCAACATTGATGCAATAAAGGAAGTCATACCTCACCAACCCAGTTGCTTTCTGTGGATATGAGGAAAGTGGTAGTTATGAAATACCTTGAGTTTAGGAAAGTATTTGATGTAGGGCCCAAGTTAAGGCAATATGGTTTGGATGAATACAATAGAAGGTAGATAAAAAGCTGGCTTGATCATTGGGCTCAATAGGTAGTGACCAACAGCTCAATGTCTCATTGGCAGCATATATCAAGTGGTGTTTACCATTGGTCAGTCCTGGGGCTCTGTGATAGAGTGTACCAACCTTGCCCTGGGTCTGCAAGGGTAAAACCTGGTTACCTGGTTGAGAGGGTGCTGCTCCCACAAGCTGCTCCAGATGGAGGCTTGCTATAAAGGCCCAGGGAGCTGTTCAGTCAGGGCTGACTGCCACCTGAGAAGGATGTTCTGTTCGAACCCCTGAGTAAGAGCTGCTGACAGGCTGAACCATAACAGGTAGCCAGTGACGGCCCAGGAAGCTTCCAGTTTGGATGAAACTGGTGAAGAAGACTGCAAAATGAGCCTGGTAGGGAGTAACCCAAGGCAGGGAGTTACCCTCCACAAGACCATGGGCGGATTCCCACTGATCTTGAGATGCACCACTGCATTGTTGACAGAATCCAGTTTGTAGGTTGCAATAAGCTGGCAGGGGTCGGGAGGGGGGAAGATAGGTATGCTGGAGGATAGAAAAAGTGTACAAAGAGACCTAGATAAATGGGAGGATTGGGCCAAAAGAAATCTAATGAGGTTCCACAAAGACAAGTATGGTATCCTACACTTAGGATGGAAGAATCCCATGCACGGCTACTGGGTGGGGACCAAATGACTAAGCAGAAGTTCTGCAGAAAAGGACTTGGAGATTACAGTGGACAAGAAGTTGGATATGAGTCAACAGTGCACCCTTGTTGCTAAGACTGATAATGCCACTTTGGGCTGCAGTAGTAGGAGAATTCCCAGCAGATCAAGGGAAGTGATTATTCCCCTCTATTTTGTACAGGTGGGTCCATATCTTGAGTGGGGGCACTTTTGGGCCTTCTACTACACAAAGCATGTGGAGCAATTGGAGAGATTCTAGTACAGGACAATGAAAATGATTAAGGATCTGGAGCACATGACTTATGAGGAGAGACTGAGGGAACTGGGCTTATTTTGTTTGCATAAGAAAAGAGTACAGATGGATTTGATATCAGCATTCAGCTACTTGAGGGGGAGGTTCGAAAGAGGACAGAGCCAGGTTATTGTCAGTCATGGCAGATGACAGATTGAGAAGAACTAATCCTCAAGTTGCAGGGAAAGATCTAGACTGGATATTAGGAAAATTTATTTCACTAGGAGGATGCTTACCAAAGCAGGTGGTAGACTCTCCGTCCTTCAACTTTTTTAAGGCCAGGCTTGACAAAGCTCTGGTTGGGATGATTTAGTTGGGGATTGTTTGTGCTTCAAGCAGGGGACTGGACTAGAGGACTTCCTAAGATCTATTCCAACCCTATTCTTCTATGAGTCTATGAAAGCAAAACACTTGCACTTACAACAAGTAACACATGACCCTGATTTTCACTTTAATACAGTGTTGTTGTGCTGAATGGACAAACACCAGAACTACTAGAAATCCTGCTCCTTACCTGAAGGGTAGATCCCATACACAGTGTGCAAGAGAACACACTGTGGAGAAGATACTGTAGACAATGGTTGCAGAAGATTATCATTAAAGATAGTCCGTCAAAGGGACAGTATGAGACAGTGTGGTGAGTATGGGAATTTGGAGATTTGCCTTGGTGACATGGTTGTGTGCAGTACTTCACTATAGACACTCTTGCAGTTTTTTTATTGTTTTATTACTTTTCCCTTTCTCATTCACTGACTTGTTATTTACTGAAGCACAAAAACATTACAGATATTTTCATAACAAAATAGTTTCCTGCATACGGAAATAATACTGTAATGCCATATTATCACATGCTGGTCCCAGTACAGTACTCCTCAAAGGACGGACTCTCATATAACACACCACAGACCGCCAGGAGTTTTGTAGCTCCACAATGGAAACCGCTGCACTAAAATTTAGCACCCTATAGTGTAGTCTTTAACTCCATCCTGTCCCCTTTATGCAGGTGAAAGAACCAGAGCATCATACAGAGGCTCTAAAGTTCTGATTCGTGCTTTTGGAAAATTTCTACAATTTCATTATTGCTGAAGACAATCAGAAACCTGATAGAGAGGTAGCCATATTAGTCTGTATTCTATCCAAACAAAAATGCAGTCATGTAGCACTTTAAGGGCTAACAAAATAATTTATTAGGTGGTGAGCTTTCATGGGACAGACCCATTTTGTCAGATCGTAGCATTTCCAGAACAGACTCAATATATAAAGCATAGAGGTCCAAAAATTGTTATCAAGGTTGACAAATCAGAAAAACCATTATGAAGGCTGGCCAATCTAACTCTTAATTTTCTCATCCCACACAGTGCCGTCCCTCTGCTCTTCTGATTTGCCAACCATGATAATATTTTTTTTCTGATTTGTTAGTCTTGATAACAATTTTGGACCTCTGTGCTTTATATATTGACTCTGTTCTGGTAAAGCTATGATCCGAAGAAGTGGGTCTGTCCTACAAAAGCTCATCAGCTAATAAATTATTTTGTTAGTCTTTAAAGTGCTCTATGACTGCTTTTTTGTTTTACTCAGAAACCTGCTTTCCAAAGTTTTGTAATGAGAGAGTCATGTGAAGGACATGTCCACAGCATGGGAGGGATTTGGTATAGCCACTCATAGGGAAGCCTGGGGAACTGGCTGAAACTCAGACAGACCTTAAGGGTCAAATGACATTTTTCACCAATTTTGTTTTATGATAAAAAGTGGGTGAAACCAAATAAATGGTAATTTGGAATTTTTTTGCAGGTTTTCAAACAGCATAAGCAATTTTGCATAGACCCAACTTAGCATCTTCTATTCTATAAAGTCTATTCCTCAAACCCATGCTACTTTCTCTTCTAAATTATGTTAGGTAGTGTTCCCCCATCGGGCCACAACTCTCAGCTGTCACTAACAATCTGACTCAACCAAAGGAATAAAAAAATTGACAAAATTGGCATGTTTTAAACCATCTCTATTCCTGCAAGACAATTTGCACATCATTCTACTAAAAGTACCCCTCTGCACCAACAACAGGAGTGGCTGTGATTTGGGACCTGCAGGGTTTTGGACAGTCTTCTGCACTAGGATGTATTTCCCACTTAATGAAACCAAATGAACACCACGTAGAAACCCCAAAATCTTATTATATTCTTGAAACAAAACATCTCATTAAGGTCCCCAGAAGGCTATCCATGTATTCCCAGGATTTGCAAAACTACAGACAGTTTCTGGAAGTATACTTCATGTTTATATTTGTTGCTCAGAAATGACGAACAATAATTGTTAGCGATATGCTTAAATTGCTGCTGTATGCAAAACGACCACAACAAGCACTGAACCAGGAAAAAAGAATAGGCATCTGACCTTATCAACTATAAGGAGCAAATTTAAGGCTATGTCTACACTAGAGCGTATGTTGCTAAATGTATGTTGCTCAGCAATGTGACTATTCCACCACCCACCATTATAAGCACTTGTGTACAGTACTTGTGCAGGAGAACTTTTGCTACTCCCACAGAAGCTTTCTTTACATGGATGGGAGATCTTTCTCCCTTGGCTGGGACCACCTTCAGCAGATTGTATGCAGCAGCATATATAGACGTGGCCTAATGTTCATTTTTTAATCACTGTGCTCCAATAGTGTTACTAACATACTGAGAAATGCATATTTCTAGTGGTAGATGTTCATCTTTGTTGATGTGTTTCAATTAGTCCTAGAGGAGTGCTGTTATCCTATATCCTTTTGCAACAGCTACTCAGAAAAGCTAGCTAAGAAAGCCAAATTCATATTTTATATAATACAAGCAGATGTGTTTCATAAATCTTGTGTTTTAATGAAAAGAAAACACACTGGCTATATCTACATGGTGTTCCTCTTGTGAGAGAGGAATGCAAATGAGGGAGCTCAACATTGCAAATGAAGCACTGATTTACAAATCTCGTGCTTCATTTTCGTAATCTTGCGTGATTACGCTGTTGGGAGAGATTTTGGAGGGAAAAAACCCAGACATGTAGATGGGGTTCTGTCAGTGAAAATCCACTTCATCAACAGACCATTATACCTAAAAAAATGAGATATAAGAGTCGATTCAGGAAGGGGGTTTTTGCTGACAGAACCCTGTCTACACAGCTGTTTTTTTTTTTGCCAAAATCTCTCCTGACAGTGCAATCGCACAAGATTATGCAAATGAAGCATGAGATTTGTAAATCAGCACTTTATTTGCAATTTTGGGTTCCCTCATTTGCATTCCTTTGTCACAACAGAAACACCATGTAGAGGTAGACACTTTAAAAATGGGCCTGGGAGCACTCTTGTAGGCCGGTAGCTTTTAGATGCTTGGGATGGACTGCTGACACATTGTCCTACACATGGTACAATGTCTTTTCCAAAGAGCTTACTATTCAAATGGACAAGACCAAGAACTCTGGCCCCCCAAAGTTAGATGCAGAAAGATTAAGTGACTTTCCCAGTGTCATAAAGCAAAGCCATGCAGAACAGAAAACAAGAAAACAGATTATTGTGTCTTAGTCAAGTACACTACGGAGCGAGCTTCACTGATGTGAATCCTCTAACACAAAATTGGTTTCTGAGAGCATTTTTGCAAACAAAACTTCAGTTCTCCAATGTTCACAAGGTAGCAATTAAAAAGTATTACAAAAACAGGGAAAGTTAATTAACATGTTATTTATCATAGAATACTAGGCCTGGAAGGGACCTTGAGTCCAGCCCCCTATTCCAGTGGCAGGATAAAGTAATTGGAGATACACATCTCCTAGAACTGGAAGGGACCTCTGAGCATCATCTTGTCTAGTCCCCTGCCTTCTTGGTAGGACCAAGCACCATCCCTGATATCTATTTGCCCCAATCCCTAAATGGCCTCCTCAGGGACTGAACTTGCAATCCTTGGTTTAGCAGGCTAACGCACAAACCACTGAGCTATCCATCCTCCCCAATAATAATAAATAATAAATATAATAAATTATTCTCCCTTACCCCTTTCTGCTATAGTAATATCCTGCTATATTCCTCATGACTCTGTAGAGATGGTAGAGGTAATTTGAACTTCTAAATATCTCAGGCAAAAAGGGGAATCTTTGCTTTCCGCATAGTATTTTGGCAAGGCACGCAGAAGGCACACAGGGAGCATGACAGAAAACATTAATAATTTTCAAGGAGAACCTTACAGGAGTATGGCCATTTAAAGAATTCTATGTCTGCGTCCAGACTAGCCCCAAACTTTGAAGGGGGCAAGGTAATTGGGTGTTGGGAGATTACTCATAAAGTGCTGTGGTGCATATGCAGCACTTCATTAGGCTAAATCTCCCCTGAGGCAACTTCGAAGTGTGAAACTTCAAAGTGCCACCTTGCATGTAGGCATGGCTCAGCCATGGGAACTTCGAAGTGCCCACGCTCCTTTTTTTCACTCCAAAATTTTGAAGAGTAAAGGGACTTTGAAGTAGCGCGGGCACTTCAAAGTACCCACGGCTGACCCGTGGCTACGCGCAAGCCAGCACTTCAATGTTCCACACTTTAAAGTTGCCGCGGGGGAAATTTAGCCTAATGAAGTGCTGCATATGCAGTGCAGCACTTCATTAGTAATCTCCCAACACCCTAATTACCATGCCCCCTTCAAAGTTCTAGGCTAGTCTAGACACAGCTTCGGTGTATTTCCCACTTTAAAATCTTTAATGACTGCTGAGGGGCAAGAAAAAGAAATAGGCAGATGAGCAGGACAGGAAACAAGTTTTGCTGTACAGGCTTGACTTGAAAATAATGGTGCCTACCCTGCGTTAAACTAATTGCTATGCAGAAACATTTCAGATGGATCATTGTACAAATCTACCTCTAATGTATTCATCTCTTCCCTAATACCTTGTAAAAATCATATGCTGTTATTTTCTATTAAGAAGACGACTGGGGAAACAAAACATTTTGGATTCTAACTGTAACTCCAGTACCCCATAAAATGGTTAGCAAAGCCAGCCCTTTACATGTTATTTAATCAAAACAGGATTTTTTTTTATAATTAGGATATAAATTTGAAGAAGGTTTTTTTAGTATCACATATTACTGAAGCAATAGAAATTGACGTTAGTATTATTTATTGCTTTGTTTGGATAGTCTTTGACGGATTTAATGAAATTATTAGGTGTCAGTTAAAGAAGCAATGCAAAATTACCTAAAAATGTTTGACCTAAGAAATCAGGCAATATCTCTCTCTGGGTGTTTATTTAAAATTATACCTAGTGGATTATACTCATAGATATTATGTCAGGGCTGTAGATGGAGAACTGAAGCAGAAAGTAGGTATGGTATTTGATGGGGTCCAGGCATGGCAAGAGAAATGTTATTAATATCTGAATTCTCACAATGCTTAAATAAGTGTAATTTTCAGATTCCAGCTTTTAGCTTACATAGCACTTTAGAAGTGGCATTAAATCAACAGCTGCCAGGTATTTCTATGTTTGCAATTTCACCATTAATGTCATTGTTATGGAAGAGGATTTTATAGGTCAGCATCTACCACATTATTGCAAAACCATTTAACAGCTAAGAATATTTTTTAAACAAAAAGCCAGCTACTGAAATGACTGAATACTTATTCTGGTGATTAAACAGTGGGAAATATGCTGAAATAACATGCAGAAGCAGACGGTTGCATAAAGACAGCTGTAATTGTCAAACAGAAAGACTGGAAATTAAAAAAAAAAAAGTTCCTGCTTTCAGAAGGAAATACAATAAATATAACTGCATCAGGATGATGATAACAATATCTTCTCCCAATTGGAAAACCTACAAGGCCCTAAACTTTGACAAGGGGCTCAGGTCAAAGTAAAACTTGTACATTTAGAGCTGTGGCTTCTATCTAAGAAATCTGATTCTAGATCCAGATCCAAACTTCCTTATATTCAGGTGGACTCATTCTAGTGGTGACTAAACTTAATGGGACAGAGACTCTGCAAACCAGAGCCCCAATTCCAAAAAACATACTCACTAAAGTGATGATTTAAAACCTATTCACATTTGTTTCACATTTCACATTTGTTACTCCTGCATTCTGAAGATAAAGGAATCCATTAAGTATATCAGCTACATAATCTGAAAATCACCTCTTGATTTCAGGTTATAAAATTTTTAAGGAACTTTTGGTACTTACGAGAAGTGTCACATAATAGCGGGACCTTGTTTTTCAAAGGGAAAACTGGACATCCCTGATCTGGTCACCTGAGCCCCACTCCATGCTTTGTTGCCAGTTGCTGGAACCTCTGCCATCCGTCAGACTGCTTTCCAGTTGATGGAACCCTGTAGGTCCCACACAGCATAAGGCTGTTGCCTGAGTGCTAGAATCCTGAAGGGCTCCCTCTTGAGGCTATTGGCTGTTTCCTGGATCTGACTGGTTACTGGGATCAAGTGCCAGGGGATGAACAGGAGGATGCCAGCCCATCCTACATGCATTAAACAGGTCAGCAGGTCCCAGTTGAATGAAATGGTTAATTCTCCCTGCAACTTTAAGAACAGTCACAGGCAGGAACCATAGAGTACTGCTTGCTGTGGATGGGGTGTCCACTGGGGAACCTGCATAGTGCTGCAGAAGTCTTTTCTATCAACAGAAAGCCACCTGGAATATCTAGATCAGTGATTTGTTTACAGATATCAACAGAGGCATTTTCCTCATGGTGAGTGGGGTGTGGCTGTCAACAAAAGTGTTGCTTTCTGTCAACTCCTCTCAACAGAATGCCCTTGGCAATCTGAACACTCTGTGGATTTTGTTGACAAAATGGCCGTTGAACAAAACTCTGAATCTAGAAATAGCCTGTGACGCTTTGTTATTCCAGAAAGAACTGGGGGGTTCTGCACTTATACAGACTTCCACAGGCAGGGACACACACAACTGTGCGTATATGAATGATCTCTCAAGATCTCAGGATCAATCAGTTAGGAGGCTTGAGGCAATTCTCTCCAGCCCTGCATCCCGGAACTGCACCATCTTAAACAGATGCCTCAACGGTGCAAGTTACCCACTCTGACTCCCCTTTGACATGGAGAGGATACACGATAGACTTTGTAAATTGAACTGAGGTTTCTTAAGCAAGTCTAATAAAATGCACTTTTTTAGGTAAAATATGAAACAAGTTCCTTAACTACAGAAAAAGATTTTAAGTCACTATGGCTGTGTCTACACTAGGGGAAAACTTTGAAATGGACATGCTAATGGAGAAATCAGAGAATACTAATGAGGTACTGAAATGAATATTCAGTGCCTCATTAGCATGCTGCCAGCTGCAGCACTTCAAAAGTGCTGCATTTCACTCACACACGGCTCGTCTACATGGGGCCCTTTTCAAAATGACCCCACAAACATCAAAATCCCCTTATTCCTATCAGCTGGGATGTGGGGATCCACTCTCATTGGTCAAGGGGGCTCCATTGTCTACATATTGTCTTTGAGAAGTTCTCTGGAGTGGCCATTGGGAAAGTCAGTTCCCTTGAGTGTATCATCAGCATGTCTGGCGACTCCATCGCTGTACTGTAAAATCTGGTTTTAAGCATCCCCGACCTCACAACATATGTCAGTAAAATACACAACTGTAACTCATGACCTCACATACAATCCAACATGATATTAATAGTCAAGAGATCAAGACTTTCAAAATGAGACCTCACAGAGCACACATTTTACAAAATAAATGACAGTGTGGAACATGGAAGTTCCAGGACACTGATCTAGGTACAGAATATCATAAATCCACAGTTTTTTTGTATTTCTATTTATTAGGGTTACATCTACACAGGCAGAATCTGTCAACAGAGGTCACTGTTAACAAACCTCGGCAGTACCTCTGTTGACAGATCGCAACCACACATAAAAGCGTCTTGAAAGAACAAGCCGCTCTGTCGACAAAGAGCAGCTGGACTGCCCTGCTCTTGCAACAGAACAGCTGATGGGAAGCTCTGCAAACAGGACTGCCCAGGGAACCAGAAGCCCTCTCTGTCAACAGAAGTGCCTACACGGGCATTCTGTCCACAAAACACTGTTGACAGAGGTGTAATACTTGATCAAGGAGAGGTATAATGCTGCTAGCTGAACAGCTGAGTTTTGTCAAAACACTCTCAAGAGAGCACTTTAACCATGTACATGCTCGGTGAGTTCTATTGACATAAGCACGGTTTTGTCGACAGACACTGCCCATGTAGATGTAGCCCAGGTGATCTTGAATAGTAGTTAAAAACATTAAATGTCATCAACATCAGCATAAATATATATGAAATCTGGATTTTGAAATTGAGAATAAATACCAGTAAATACAAATCTGTCCCAGTCCTCCCTCAGACATAATAAGAGAACAAAGGCTACACTGAAACAAAAAGGTATTGAACAGGTGTCATGGCACCAACCCAGGAAAGTTAACTTTAAACATGAGTAATGTGGTATGACACCTGAAATAAATGGGGTAAGATGAGAATCTGGCCTTGGAGAATGTCTCCAATGCACATCCCTATACCTCACTGGTTTGTATGAAAATGTAGAGCTCATATCATGAAACAATGCAGAGTGTAAAGCATTCTTATTTTATAATATATCTAGTGTTTATCAGCAATACGGGTGACAAATGCAATGCAATATTCCTCAATTTGTCTTACAAAGGCTACATCTACACGTGCACGCTACATCGAAGTAGCTAATTTCAAAGTAGTGACATCGAAATAGCCTATTTCGATGAATAGCGTCTACACGTCCTTTAGGGCCGGCAACGTCGATGTTCAACTTCGACGTTGCGCAGCCCAACATCGAAATAGGCGCTGCGAGGGAATGTCTACATGCCAAAGTAGCACACATCGAAATAGGGATGCCAGGCACAGCTGCAGACAGGGTCACAGGGCGGACTAGCACTTCCAGGGCAACAGCTAGCCGCTCCCTTAAAGGGCCCCTCCCAGACACACTCAGCCTGCACAGCACGCGGTGTGAGGAGCCATAGGCACACAGACCCCAGGCACCGCAGTCATGGACCCCCAGCAGCAGCAGCAGCCAGAGGTCCACCCAGCCCTCCCGGCAGGAGCAGGGCTTGCCCTGCTCCATGCCATGCGGGAGGCAGCTGAGCACCTCCTTGCCACACAGGAGGAGATGCCCCCAGGGCAGCAGGGCTCAACCCCCAACCCTGCAGCACCCCGCCCCCCGCCCCTGCCTCACACGCCGGCGGCTGTGGAGCTACCCCACCAGCACCGACTGGTGGGAGCGGCTGGTGCTTGGGGAGTGGGACGACGACCGCTGGCTCAGGAACTTCAGGATGAGCCGGCAGACATTTCTGGAGCTGTGCCAGTGGCTCACCCCCGCACTCAGGCACCAGGACACCACCATGCGGCGTGCCCTCACAGTGCAGAAACGGGTCGGCATCGCTGTCTGGAAGCTGGCCACTCCCGACAGCTACCGGTCCGTGGGGCAGCAGTTTGCTGTCGGCAAGGCCACCGTCGGGGCTGTCTCCACGGAGGTAAGAGAACCCACGGGGGGAGGGCAGGGCAGGGGAGGGGGGCCCGGGCAGAGGAGGGCAGGGGAGGGGAGGGGAGGGGAGGCCAGGGCAGGGGAGGGCAGAGGAGGGCAGGGCAGGGCAGGGCCACGCACACCCTGCTCACCCCTCATGGGTGCTGTCCCATGTGCTTTCTCTGCAGGTTGTGCGTGCCATCAATGCCATGCTCCTGCACAGGCTCATGAGGCTGGGGGACCCACATGCCACCATCGCGGCCTTTGCCACCCTGGGCTTCCCCAACTGCTTCGGGGCTCTGGATGGGACTCACATCCCCATCCGCGCCCCGCATCACAGTGGAGGATGATACCTGAATCGCAAGGGCTACCATTCTGTCGTCCTGCAGGCCTTGGTGGACAGCCGGGGATGTTTCCAGGACATTTATGTGGGCTGGCCTGGCAGCACCCACGACGCCCGGGTTTTCCGGAACTCGGGCCTGTGCCGCTGTTTGGAGGCGGGGACCTACATCCCCCAGCGGGAGATCCCTCTGGGGGACACCACCATGCCCTTCTGTGTCATCGCAGATGCGGCATACCCCCTCCGGCCGTGGCTCATGCACCCGTACACGGGCCATCTCTCCGCTAGCCAGGAGCGTTTCAACCAGCGCCTGAACCATGCGCGCCAGGTGGTGGAGCGCTCATTTGGCCGCCTGAAGGGATGCTGGAGATGTCTCCTGAACCGCCTGGATGCGGGCCCCAACAACATACCCCAGATTGTGGGTGCCTGCTGCACCCTGCACAATTTGGTAGAGAGCAAGGGGGACACCTTTTTCCAGGGCTGGGCTGAGGAGGCCGGCAGGGCAGACGTCCAGCCACCTGCTGCCCCCAACGCCTACACCATGGAGCACCCCACCGCACCCCTCTCCCACTTGTCCTGGACAAATGACAGCACGCACTTGTGGCTGAACTTTAACTTCTTTTTTTGTTTCAGAACCTCTTTTTTGGAACTGTAAATCTTTGAACCAAAAACAAACTATGTACAAACATGTTGAAAAAAAGTAATATGTACAAAAATAAAACAATAAAAAGAAACAATTGTCCTGAATAATAAAAAGAAAACCAGGGAGGATAAAGGGGAGAACTATTTACATGGGGGGGGGATGGGGCAAACGGGGGGCAACAAAGAAATAACAGGGTCCAACTATATACAAGGGGGGGGGGCACATCCCGGGCCCCTCGCCCCTATAGCCCGGCACTGGGCGTTGGCAGCCGGGAGCCCTGCCGCGGTCGCAGCCCTGTCCGGGGCTGGGTGGGGGTGGGCTGGACCGGAAGGTAGGATGGCCAGCAAATCTCAGGTGGCTCCAGGGGTCCCTCAGTGCTCCGGCCCTCGGTGGTGGGTGGCGGTGCGACGGCGGACAGGACAGCGACGGGCGGAGCAGCTGGTGGTGGGGCTGCTGGAGCAGGCAGGGCGGGCGATGTGGCGGCCGGCGTGGCATGGGGGGCCAGGTAGTCCACCAAGCAGTTAAATGTCTCCATGTAGGCCCCCCATGCCTCCTGGCGCCAGGCCAGCGCCCGCTCCTGCAGCTGCAGGTGCTGCTCCGCGACCTCCAGCTGCCGATGGTGGATGGCCAGCAGCTGGGGGTCCGTCGCCGTCGGCTGTTGGTGGCGCGGGGTTCGCCGTCTAGCCCGCCGTGGGGCCGGTCGGTCCTCGGCCGAGGGGCTGCCCTGGAGCTATGGTCCCGGAGGGCTCTCCGGGACGACTGATGCCTCGCCGGCGCTCTCTTCCAGTCCTTCTGATGGTGCAGGTGCAGGACACAGGAGATGAGGGGGGGAAGAAGAATGGAGACAGGCGTTAGTGTGGGCCCTGAGCCGTGGCCTTTGTCCCCCCATCTCTGTGCTGCAGGTTCCCCATCCCCGTCCCCGGGAGATGCTGCTGTGATGGATGGGGTTCAGGGGTCCCCCTGCCCTGCACCCTGTCCCCTGGTGGGAGTGACTCTCACTTCACCCCGCAGGGTCTGACAGCAGGAGAGGTTTCTTAGGCCACAGATGCCCAGTTTCTCCCAGGAGTGACAGCACCAGCTGTCGGAAGAGACAGTCCTTCCAACCCGTTGTAGGGAGAAGACCCCAAGGGGTGCACCTCTGGGATGCAGCTTTCCCCCTTCTCAGGCTGGCTGCCTTCCAGCTCTCCCTTCCCCTAGCCTGAGTCTCCCTTTTGCACTCCCCCCACTCCATCACATGCTGCTGCTGCGGGGTGTCCCACCCCCCTCCTCCCGGGGGCCCCTCGAGGTTCTGCTCCCCCCTGGCCCAGGGATGGGGCATGGCACTGTCATGCGGGGTGAGGGGGGGCAGGGGCTGATGCAGTGCTGTGAGGGCCATGGCCCTGGTGTCCTTGGGGCCATGGCCATGTGAGCATGTGGGAGGCCCTGGACACATATCTATTACCCCCGCCCCTGAAGCCCAGGGGTGTCCATCAGAGGGGGGTACCTACCTGTCGGTCCGCTCCCACGGTCCGGAGATCCCCGGGGGGCGGAGGCCCTGCTGCTGCTCCGGGATGGCAGGAGGAGGATCTGCAGCCTGGATTCTGCAGAAGAGAAGCCCCCCTCCTCCTCCTCCTCCTCCTCCTCCTCCTCCTCCTGCCGCGATGTCCCGGGGGTGGCCTCCAGGGGCGGCCCCCGGGGTGCGGGGCTTGCCTCCGGGGCGGACTCCGTCTTCAGGGCCTGCTGGGGCTCATCGGCCGAGGTGTCAAGGGTGGCCGGAGGGGAGGAGGTGTGCCGGGGGCCCAGGATGTCCCTGAGCTCCCTGTAAAAGGGGCAAGTGACGGGGGCGGCCCCAGATCGGCTGGCCGCATCCCGGGCCCGGGAGTAACCCTGCCGCAGCAACTTCACCTTACTCCTGACGTGGTCAGGAGTGCGGGCAGGGTGACCCCGGGCAGCCAGGCCGTCGGCCAGCCGAGTGAACGCATCCGCATTCCGCCTCTTGCTCCCCATTACCTGGAGCACCTCCTCCTCACTCCAGAGCCCCAGCAGGTCCCGCAGCTCGGCCTCCGTCCAGGAGGGGCCCCGCTGCCGCTTCCCAGCCTGGCTGCCCTTCTGGCTGGGCTGTGAGCCCTGGCTCCCCTTAGGGGGGGTCCCGTGGGGGGGCTGGGGGGGCTGCTGGGCAGCCATCGCAGCTGGGTGGGGGGCTGAGGTAGGTGCAGGCTGGCCGCATGTGCAGGCTGCTGCCTGCACAATCCCTCAGCTTCCTGCACAGGAAGGGAGGGGGAGGGGACCTTTAAGGGGCCGCTCCATGCGGCCACCAGTGAGCCGAGGGGCTGGAGAGAGCGTCTCTCAACCCCCCAGCTGATGGCCGCCATGGAGGACCCGGCAATTTCGACGTTGCAGGACGCGCAACGACTACATGGTCCCTACTTCGACGTTGAACGTTGAAGTAGGGCGCTATTCCTATCCCCTCATGAGGTTAGCGACTTCGACATCTCGCCACCTAACGTCGAAGTTAACTTTGAAATAGTGCCCGACGCGTGTAGCCACGACGGGCGCTATTTCGAAGTTAGTGCCGCTACTTCGAAGTAGCGTGCACGTGTAGACGCGGCTAAAGTGTCAAAGAGACCAAACTTTCAGAGACCACATAGTTTATTGAAGATATTTATTGAAAACAACTATATAAATGCATTATTGATGAAAAAGTGGACTTAGGGTGGACATATTACAGGGAAAAAAATTAGGTTTCAACAAGTAATTTTTTTTTTATAAATTATTCTTACAACTGGAAATAAACCTCTTGATTTTAAAATAAAAGCTATTTCCCCATTCATAGGCATTCTGTTTGAAAAAAAATGAGCAACCAGCATTGCTAAATCACGTTTATTTGCATTGCTTACTTTTGACAATTTTGAGGTAACACCAAATCTGTTTTGAGGTGCACCACACAATAGGAAATGTCAGGCTTTGCATAGTGATTTTCCTAATTACTGTAATGTAGTTAAGTATGTTTGTGCTAGAGATTAACCTAAGTGAAAGGGAGATTAGAACAAAGGAGACAGGACTCACAAAGCAATGATTTGTACTTACAAAATGTAAGCAATCATGCCATGGTGTGCCAAGTCCACCCATAAAATAAATAAATAAATATTAATTGCAATTCTGATAAAGATAGAAATGTCTTTGTACAAGAACAAGTGGCCTAGCTTAGCAGATGCTGAGCCCTGAAACTCCTGTTAATCAATTTAGCACCCTCAATGCATAAAGGATATTACATTATCTTCATTAGTGGTGTATTAATTCATATACTTATGGATAGTTTAGTTGTGTGATATATTGCCTACCTCACTTACAGCCTATTTCATGATTAATTTGTATTAATTCATATACAGCAGTGATCACTTAAGTGCCTTTTAAGAAAGTAATGTAACTAAATTTCATCTTTACTTTGTAACTTTGTAATAACTTTGTAATAACTTTGCGGAGTTATTAACAGTGGTTTGTAACCTATCCTTTAAATCCACTTTGGTACCAAATGACTGGAAGATGGCCAATATAACACCAATATTTAAAAAAGGCTCTAGAGGAGATCCTGGCAATTATAGACCGATAAGTTTAACATCAGTACCAGGCAAATTAGTAGAAACACTAGTAAAGAGTAAAATTGCAAGGCACATAGAAGAGCACGAATTGTTGGGCAAAAGTCAGCATGGTTTCTGCAGAGGGAAGTCGTGGCTAACTAATCTATTAGAATTCTTTGAAGGGGTTAATAAACATGCGGACAAGGGGCACCCAGTGGACATAATATACCTAGATTTCCAGAAAGCCTTTGACACGGTCCCACACCAAAGGCTTTTATGTAAATTAGGTGGTCATGGGATAGGAGGAAAGGTCCTTTCATGGATCGGGAATTGGTTAAAAGACAGAAAACAAAGGGTGGGAATAAATGGTAAATTTTCACAATGGAGGAGGGTAACTAGTGGTGTTCCCTAGGGGTCAGTCCTGGGACCGATCCTGTTCAACTTGTTCATCAATGATCTAGAAAATGAGGTAAGCAGTGAGGTGGCAAAGTTTGCAGATGACACCAAGTTGTTCAGGACAGTCAAAAGCAAAAGGGATTGTGAAGAACTACAAAAAGATCTCAGCAAACTGAGTGATTGGGCAGCAAAATGGCAAATGAAATTTAATGTGGGTAAGTGTAAGGTAATGCATGTTGGAAAAAATAACCCAAATTACACGTACTACATGATGGGGTCAAATTTAGCTACGACAAATCAGGAAAGGGATCTTGGAGTTATAGTGGATAGTTCTCTGAAGACATCCACGCAATGTGCAGCGGCAGTTAGTAAGGCAAATAGGATGTTAGGAATTATTAAAAAAGGGATCGATAATAAGACAAAAGATATCATACTTCCCCTATATAAAACTATGGTACGCCCACATCTCGAGTACTGCGTGCAGATGTGGTCTCCTCACCTCAAAAAAGATATATTGGCATTAGAAAAGGTTCAGAAAAGGGCGACTAAGATGATTAGGGGCTTGGAAAGGGTCCCATATGGGGAGAGGCTAGAGAGACTGGGACTTTTCAGTTTGGAAAAAAGGCGATTGAGGGGTGATATGATAGAGGTATATAAAATCATGAATGGTGTGGAGAAAGTGAATATAGAAAAATTATTTACCTTTTCCCATAATACAAGAACTAGGGGACACCAAATGAAATTGATGGGTAGTAGGTTCAAAACTAATAAAAGGAAATCTTTCTTCACACAGCGCACAGTCAACCTGTGGAACTCCTTGCCCGAGGAGGCTGTGAAGGCCAGGACTCTATTAGGGTTTAAAAAAGAGCTTGATAAATTTTTGCAGGTTAGGTCCATAAATGGCTATTAGCCAGGGATAAAGTATGGTGCCCTAGCCTTCAGAACAAGGGCAGGAGATGGATGGCAGGAGATAAATCACTTGATCATTGTCTTCTGTTCTCCTTCTCTGGGGCACCTGGCATTGGCCACCGTCGGCAGATGGGATGCTGGGCTCGATGGACCTTTGGTCTGACCCAGTATGGCCATTCTTATGTTCTTATGTTCTTATGTAACCACAACTTAAAGCTGGACAGCAGGATTTTCTGTGGTGAGAAGAAAGGAAAAACAAAACAACTGGTATACAAACATGCTGTCTTAATCATTTAATTTTACTGTATTGGCAGGTATCAGACACTTTTGAAAAAAATGGACTTCCTACTATTCCTGTTTGGTTTGGCTTTGTTTATTTTCCCCTGGATGTTGCCCTCTTCCATTGACATAACTGAGGGTGTGTATACTCTGTAATTAGATGCCCTTGGCTGGCATTTGCCAACTGACTGAAGCTCACAGAGTTCAAGGTAAGAGGCTGTTTAACTGTGGTATAGATATGTAGATTTAGGCTATAGTTGGGACTCTGGGACCCTACCAGGTGGAAAACCCCAGAGCTTGTGTTGCAGCTGAAATACAAACATCTATTGAAATTAAAGAACCCTGAAATCCTGAGTCAGCTGCTGAGATCCAGTTGTGGGTCTCTAACTAATATAAGACATACCGTGAGAATACTTGGTACCTGGGCTGTAACCTGGGCTCTGTCCTTTCATGTGATTTTTTTTCCTCCTCCTTCCCCCTTTTTTTCCCTACCTACTTAAGCAGTCAACTCTTCATGATACTATTCTGTTCTAAGTTTAAATTTTACTGTAAATGATTCCCAAATCCTGAGATTTGAGAAAGAGTGATTGGAAAGATGGAAATCCTTTTATGTACAATTTCCAACCCTCTAGTGAGACCTAAATTCAAGTTCCCAAGAGCTCCGCTCCTGTGTTTAACTGTGGTGCTTCTGAGAAAAATATGTTTTGGATTATATGAGCTCTTTGTATAATTTCAAAAGAAAAAGAAAACACTAATTTCTAGCATAATTTTTTCATTGGCAGCTCCTGGTTTCTCTCCTGGCTCACCTCTGATTACATGCAGACACCTTTGTATCACAAAATGAGTACAACAGCAACTTGCCAATTCAAATGCATTTACTTTGTTCCTACAATCATCTAGACTCCTTCAAATAAATAGATGCCCTGTATTCTACCCTTCAAATTAGCCAAATCACAGTATTCCTGATCTACAGTCCTCAGCACAACCAATATATCATTCATTGCCATGTTGATGGCCTGTCTAGAATTAGTATATGAAAATAAACTTGCTATCTAATATTGTAATCTTCTAGTAGAGCTGTTAAAGTGACAAAGGGGCAATCCAAACCATATAAATACAGATAAAATTAATGTGTAATATGAATTTGGAATGTAAGCAAGCAAGCAGATTTAACTTGCACTGAATGAACACACTTGTGCATAGGAATTTAAACAAATACAAATGGTAGACTATGACCACACTGGAGAGCTCTTATTGGCACAGCTGCACCAAGGCTGTAAGCTCTCTCATGTAGTGACCTTAGACAGATGGCAAAGCCCTACCATTGATTTAATTAATCCATCCCGAACAAATGTTAGCTGGTGTCCCTGTGTTAGCAGAAGCTCTCCTAGTGACATAATGCTGACCACACTGGACAACATAAATTATACTGACATTGGCTATGACTGTGCCACCTCTTATGTCTGGTACTTTTTCTTTCAATTAGAACCTTCTCTCCTTGTTTGCTACCTAATCCTGTGTGATTTATGATAACAGAAAGGGAACAATTCACTCTCTTAATGTTGTAATGGAATGCTATTTAGTCATTTATTTAGATTATCTACTATTGTCTTAATTGCTGAATGTTTTATTATGGGAATTAGCATATGTACAGCCTTGATCAGCAGCCTTTAAATCCTTTTTTTTGCTTGTAAGAGGTGATGTGAAATCCAGCTATACTTGATGCCTTTCAGGATTCTATGATTGTAAACTTTGCTCTTCCTGTGTGTGGTATAACTGTTGTTTACTTATGCCAAACAATCTGTTCCACCTTGCATTTTTCTTTAGTGCTGGAAGTACCTGAAGAACAGCTTGGTGTGGCTGGGAGAGCTTGTCTTTCTTGCTACAGAAGTTCATTCAATAAGAGATTTTATCTCATTCACATATTCTTCATGACATTTCTTCTTTATGCATTAGCATCTGGTAATTCTAGTAACTAAAAAAACAATAAACCTATCCACCATATCTGAAATATACTCAAAAATAGAACATGGTTTGACTACAACACCAGCCATCATTGTCATCAACAACCATGTCATCAACAACCAACCCATAAGCGTCTGATGCCTCTCTCACTATTTCATTCCATCTTTCACTGTCCATTGCAGGGTGGCTTAGTTTCTGTAGACTAGCTCTGTACCAATCTACTATATCATCTACTCATTCTCTGTGGGGTCTGCCTCTCCTATTCAAACTGTCCGTAATGCCAAATAACCAGGGTCTTGATTTTTCGTTCATTGTTCATTCTGCAAATATGCCTGAATAGCTGTAACTTGCGTTGTATAACCTTCTGCAGTAGGTTCTCTTGTGGCTGTATCTTCCTCTATAATTCCTCATTGCTGACCTTCAGCATCTGTCCTATTATCAGGATACAATAGCAGTACTTAACCTCACACATGCCTTCCTGAATATCTCTCAAAGCACTTCACAGTTGTTAATGTATAACTAGAGGGCTCCAGAAGAGAATGTATGATAGAGATGAGGGAATGGACATGTCACCCTTAATCCTGGGGGTGTTTGTCAGTGCTCATGGTGCGGGGTACAACCTCAGTAGTGGTGTTGCAGGAATGGCTCATCATCTATCTTCCTTGTCTTCCTTACAGCTGGACCTACACTGTCCGGCTACACCCACACATTGCCACCAGGCCAAGCCACCCCCCACCTCACTGCCAGGCTGAGACTACAGCCAGAGGGGCCATTGGAAGGTCGATGAGGACCTTCAGTGGGACAACAGACCTGGCTTGTGGGCCATGATACAGATCATGGAGCAGCAACTGAGGGCTGATATAGAACTGCAATCGTGGGGCTGGGACCAACTCATACCCCACTTTGATACCACCATTGGGGCATGATGGGACATGATGGTCCAGCCACCCATGGCCACTTCCCCACTGCTCCTGCCACCCCTGCTCCCAACCCTGCCATGCTGCTGCTGATGGCCCTCCTGCAGTATATCCTGGATCTGCTGCAATGGGTGCTGGCCAGGGCCATTCCTCCTGCCCCCCCAGGTCCCCTGACCCCACCTCAGACCCTCCCTTCTCATACCTCCCCCTGATACTGGCACCATCCCAGCCCTGAGGGGGTCATTAAACCCATGGCAGAAGGGGATCCTAAGGACGATGAGGCTTGGGGTCCTGCTCCCCTTTGGGTTCACGTCCTGACACCTGCTCCATGTTCTGAGGCCCCTCACCCCCACATCCCAAGCTCCACTGTGCCATGTATATTTATTTGCACTCCACTTCACTGTAAATAGCTTATTATTTGTCTCAGTAAAATAGTTATTTGTTCACCACACCTGCATCCCTCTTTATTGAGCGGGGGGGAGTGGTGGGAGGGAGAAGGGAAGGGTTGTGCTAAGGATGGGGTAGGGTTGTGGGCTCAACGCATCTGATGAGAGTGGCCTGGGAGGATTACTGGGGTCCATGGGAGAAGCTGTCCCTCAGAGCCTAACGGATCTACACACCATCCTGATGTGCCTGGCAGATGGCAGCTGTGCCTGTCTGCTCAAAAGTACAGCCCTTGCAGCTGGCTTCCACCCCCCATCCTGAGAGAAAGGCCTCCCTCTTGCCCTCCACGATATTGTGCAGGGCACAACACACTGCCACTAGTTGGTGGATGCTGTACTCCCTCACATCCAGGTGAGTGGTCAGGCACCTGAACCATGCCTTGAGGTGGCCAAATGCTCACTTTGCCTGCATCCTGACCTGATTCAGGCAACCATTGATCAGTTCCTGACTGGGGTCCAGCTTGCTGGTGTAAGGTTTCATGAGCCATAGTGTGAGTGGGTAGGCTGCATCCACCATGATATAGATTGGCATCTGAATGTTCCCAAACACCAGCTCATGCTGGGGGATGAATATGCCAGAGTTATGGAACACATGGGCACCATGTGCCCAGCCTGACCACCCAATGTAAATGTCTGTGAACTGCCCAAAGTGTTTGACCAGGGCCTGCAGCACCATCCAAAAGCATCCCTCGCAGTTTACGTCTGTCCGCAATCTGTCGACAGAAGTTTTGTCACAAGATATCTTCAGACACAAACTTTTGCTGACAGATCCCTGTTGTACAGACATAGCCACACTGTGATAGGGATACTCCAGATTGGTGGGGCAGAGGGCTCAGCGGGTCCCATACTCTATGCTGAACCTGAGGGACACAGCCATAACATTTTTCTATATAGAACTTACACTGAAAGCATGGAGAGCTGTGTGTGCCTAAAAATAGTTAAAATGTGGTTATCCTAGAACATTTACATGTCTTTTTTTAGTTTTGTGGAGTTTCAGTATATATTTACTTTTTCAGAGCCATATGTCTGTTTTGATTTGAAAGTCAGATGGAATTCATGGAATAAAAGGTTTTGGCATTTAGAGGGCTAACTGCATGTAAATTAATTTGTTAATTATACTCATGCACTGCATATAATGAGACTTGCAGATGATAGTTAATGTTGGGTTTGGATAATGATTGCATAGAGTTCACAGTCATTCTTTTAAAAACACTGGTCATTAAGAGTTCCAAACCACAAAAAAGTTTTACCTTATTTTTAAGACAATTCCCTTGTCAATTAACAGCTTCTTGGAAGCATTATTACATAAGCTACAAGTAACTCAGCTGATCAGGCACTGAAGTAATAAAATAAAGAGCCATAGCGTGGAATAGATATCATGGTAAGTTTACCTAAAGCAGTCATAACACTTTACCATGCTTTTTCTAGCTACAATGTCTCCTGCACAACTTCCCCCCGTAAGACTTATGCTGCGCCTAGTGACTCATGCTATTATTTATTAAAGAGACTTTTAGATCCAATTGAAACTAAACTCCAAGGAGAGGCATTGCTGGTTTCTACTCAATTCATGTACCTCCCATTCTTCCAAAACAAATGCAAACTCACACACAGCACTCTGCAAGTTATCTGCTTGTGCATTTTTTGAAAACATTTGAGTAGTTTCCTTAAACCAGAAGGTGTAGGTGAATGTACACAAAGGATTAGATGAGGGAAGTAGCTCTATTGATTTTATGACAACTGGAATGTATGTTCTGTTAGATCTGGGGGAGGGATCACAAACTACTAACAGCAGATTAATCTCGCCCATTGTTATATCTCTATTTATGACTTAGATGAGGGGATAGATTGCATCATCAGAAAAATTGTAGAAGACTGAGCCAAAACAAATTTAGTGAGGTTCAACACAGACAAGTGCAGAGTCCTACACCTCAGGAAAGTAGAATCCCAAGCACTGATACGGGTGACAAGCTGGGAACGGACAGGTGAAGGAGCAGTGTTGCAGAAAATGACCTGTGGTTTTCAGTGAATGAGAAGCTGGATATGAGTAAACAGTGTGCCCTTGTAGCTAAGAAGGCTAATGGCATATTGAGGTGTATTAGTAGGAACATTGCCAGCAGATCTATGGAAGTGATTATTCCCCTTTATGCTGCACTAGTGAGGCTGTGTCTACAGTATTGCATCCAACTCTGCCCCTCTCCCCATTACAGAAAGGGTCTGAATGCACAGTGTATAATCTAGCAAAGGGCAACAAAAGTAATGAGGGGATTGAAGCACATGATTTATGAGGAGAGGTTAAGGGATTTGGGCTTATAAAGAGCAATGGGCTCAAGCTGCTGTGTTGGAGGTCTAGGTTGGATATTAAGAAAAAACTATTACACTATGAAAGTGGTGTAGCTCTGGAACGGGTTACCTATAGAGGTGGTAGACTCTCCTTCCCTACACATCTTTAGGTCCTGTCTTGATAAAGTCCTGGCTAGGATGATTTAGTTGGCATTGGTCCTTTTTACAGCAGGGGGTTGGATTCAATGACCTACTGAAGTATCCTTGAACACAGTGATTCTGTGAACTGTTGCTTATGACTGGGCAAGGAACCTCCTTCACACCAGCTGCATGTGTTTCATGAGGGTTAGTCACTGGTAATCCATGAGACAGTTTGTTTACAAATGCATTTGTAGCAATGTGCTCTTCCCAGGCAATGGGAGCTTGGAGAAGAGTTAGAGACTGAGCCACCGCTTCCTGCCACTCCCATTAGCTGGGAACACTGCGTCACAAGCACTGGGAGCTGTGAGTGGCTGTGCCTGTGGATGCTCACATAAACCTTCTCATAGCCCAACCCTCATAAATCATATGCAACCATGGGCCCCAAGTTTCCCATGCCAGTTTATAGCTTCTATGGGTGCTGAGTTCTGTGAAATCAGTCTCTAAACCAAACTTGATTTATTTCCTGTCACAAAAAATGGCCCTGTTTGTGTTCTGCTGGGTCTTCTCTGTTCTTTACCACTGGTATTACATATTCTTTAAACATACACTCAGAGACCCCCTAGCCCTCATACAAAATATCCTTACAGTGCAATTAATATTTCATTTCCTAACTTGAGCCTGGACGTCTTGGCTAATTTCATCATATTCCACACTTAACCTGGCATATTGATTTCCCCCCATTGATTAGTCTTTCCTTTTGAAGTCTCAAACCCTTTAGAGTATGTCATTTTCTTTTAACCTTCACATCACTCAATTTACTGTTTGACTATGCATATTTCTTAGTGGTCATTTTTATGGAATGGCAATAAAATGAGCAGGTCAAAGTGAGGAATCATCCCTTTGGTGTACTATAAATTATTATGCAACAGACATATCAGAAACTGGTAATTAACTATGCTTGTTTCATTTTTATTTGGGAACCATCATATAATAATAATACCTAGCTTTTACTAGGGCACTTTTCATCCTTGGATAATACAGCGGCATTGGAATGGAACGTAATCAAGTTATTTAGGGGCACTTTGGACAAAGGAATAAACTACTTAATTGACTCATTTTCCAGACTTCAAGTTGTTTCAGATGATGTTCATTGTGTCAGCTGTACCTTGAAAGGGAATTACTTGTGGGTGGGGAGAGAAAGACGAGAATCGCTGAATATAAAAAAATAGAAGTATCTCATATGATTCCTTTGTTACTTTCTCTAGACTTTAACCTAGAGATCCAGATTATGCTCTCAGTCACATGTGAACTAACCCATCAAAATCTGAGAGACAGCTATGGGTGTAGCTGCAAGTAGAATTTTATCTAACTGATTTTGCTGCCATCTCCTAGGCAACTTCATATTCACAGTTCATACGTGTGGGATGCTTCGGCTCAAATTCAGTTCCAATGTAAGGGGGCCCATGCTAAATGAAAAGAATTGTGCTTGCTTATTAGGATTGTATCCCTCTATTGATCCCTTTGGGATTTTCCATTTAAGCTTAATATTATTTTGTTTTCTCCATTCACAAATGTTATAGAAGGGACAGTGAGCTTTTAAAATTTCATACCAATCATGTAGGAAGATAGACACAATGTTAAATGCACAGTAGCATTGAGTAGAGAGTACTTTTTTCCATTATTCTGCTTTTCTTCTTCTTTCAAAGAAAAACAAAAGCAGCCACAATAGTAATTCTATTATGAATTTGACCTGTTTCAATTTCTGTTAACTGTCACGTTTACGGTCAAACTGACTGTCTTGCTTAAAGGAGGTTCTGCGTTCAGTGGGAGAGGAGGAGTTAAATTCAGTAGACAGACTTGTTTTTCATAATGGTATTTAGACCACTGACCATGAATTACCAATGAAGAACAAGTTTATAATAAGGTCACATTTAAATTGGTAAATATTAGGGGCCTTTTGAATAAAGCAGCAAACTACTAAGCTTGACTTGTTATAAATGTAACTAGAGCTTGATGTAAATTTTCAACAAAAATATATTTTTCTATTTGAATTTGCCAATTCTTCAAATTTCATACATTTTTTTTCCAAATCAGAATCACGATACATCAAAGATCATTCACCCATTTTTAAAATTATATAACTGAAATAGGCTGTGGTGAACGAGCTGTAATGTCAAGTTTACCAGAATTTTTTTCATATGTTTAACTCTACTGTCATGAGTATAGTCGAATAATTGTTGATGTACAGTCCAAATCATAAGTGTGTCTGTATAGTGAATGTCAGCTATCCTAAGGTAATGGTCTAGCAACTGAGCTAACAAGTAATATATTACAGTTCAGAAGCTTACAATAGCAGTGCAATATAGCTAATGAAGTCAAACACGTACCTTCTGTTTTTCTTCTAAGTGCTCTGCTAACAGAATTTTCAAACTGTTTCAGGATTATTATGTGAAGCTACAGGTTGAACCTTTAAATTTTGTGACTCTCTGATCCAGCAACATCTGTAGTCTGGCATGACCAGGCCATTACTGGACCAGAGAGCCCAGGGGACCAGCTGAGAGTTGGTGGCTGGGAATCCCAGCCCAAGCTCACCTGAGCCAGCAACAATGTGGATGACAGAGTCCCCAGAGCTGTGGCCAAGGCTGGGAAGCCAGCAAGGGCTGGAAAACTGTAGCCAGGCTGGCAATGACAGTCCACAGAGATGCTGGTGAGCAAAGGACCACAGCTGGGAAGCGCCAGACAGCAGTGGGTCTGGGAAGCAGGGGACAAGGCCAGGGAGCAGGGGCAGGATCCTGGCCAGGAAAGGAAAGTGAGGGAGCTGTGCATTGTGGCCTGGAAGTGGCCAGCAACCAGGAGGGGAGTCTGGAATTAGGCACGAAGGTGACCATCGATCAGTCCTGGGTTGGCAAAATCCCTATCAGAAACCACACAGGTACCGAGGAGGCCGGACCAGGGAGGTGCCACCTGTCCTGCCGTGTGTGAAAAGAGCAGACAGCATCCAGCTCATTGTGAAGACATGCCCATAGAGTGGCTGCTGCTGCGGAGTCAATATGTAACACTGCTTACCTACATCATTGTTTTCTATGAAACTACTAACATATATAATGCTAATTACTGCATAAGTGATCTCATGGTTGGGGCCTTAGTGTGGCTGTTTAATGGACTGGGAAGCCAAAACCCTGCTACACAAAAACCTCTTTTTTTAAAAGCCTTTACTATCCTACTCTTTCTTTAAGCTTTGCATTGTTCCTGTATTATCTTCAGGGATCATATGTGATCAAAGGAGCGGGGACAGTGGCTGGAGGGTAAGTTGAGAAGACTCAGACACCTGCTGCTTATTGTAAAATCATTGATAATTCAGTGACAAAAATCATTTCAGTTATAGAAGCAAAAGATTTCTGTTAATTTGGCAATCTTTGCTGATGCCCTACTTTTCCTTCTTCCTTCTGGGAAAAAATGGCTGTTTTCCATGGGAGGGGAATGAGGACAATGCAGTGTAGGAAGATGATATCACATACCCACAACCACATGCAGAGCACTTTTTTCCCATGCCACATCAGTGAAAATACCCAGAATGCTACGGGGATGAGGGAACTGTGGGATACATTCCCACAATGCACTGCTGCAACAGTCAATGTTTGGTGTTTGAGTGTGGCAGCAATCAGATGTGGTGAGCCTGTGGGGAGGTGAAGATACTCAAATTCAAATTTATAAAATCCAGCTTTACAAAATTGATTTTAATAAATTCAAATTTATTTCAGTGTAGATGGAAGCAAATGTCATTATTGCACTTCTTTAAGTTATCCTTCAGCAAGTCCTTATGCTGCTTCTATTGTCCTCTATCGTTATGGTACCCTTCTCTCAGCTAGACAAAAGGACCTGTTTGGGAGGCAACGGTCTGGCACCCAGAAAACATGACTGGTCCAGTGTATCATCATGCTAGCGAATGATCATTGCCTTAATAATGGTGGTCTTTGCCTCCTCCAGAACGCTGATGTTGGTGCATCCTTCTTCCCATTTAATCCTCAAGATCTTGCAGAGACAGTGTTGGTGATGCCTCTCAAGGACTTTCAAGTTGCCTAGGTTTCAGACCCTTACAGCAGTTTTGGGAGAATAATGGACTGGGAAGCCAAAACCCTTACAGCAGTTTTGGGAGAATAATGGACAAGAATAAACAAGAAGCTTGGTTTCTGTTGAATGTCATGGTCTTCAAAAATCCTGTGCCATAAACAAGCAAAGGCTGCGTTGGTACAGCTTGGACAATGTTGCATTTCTGCATCAATATCTACCTTCGACAAGAGATGAAGTCTAAGGTAGAAGAAATAGTCAACATTCTCCAGTACTTCTCTATTGATTTTAATAGATGGAGCATGCGGTACCTCATTTGGAGAGGGCTGATGATGCACTTTGGTGTTCTTGATGTGGAGCTTGAGACCAAGACGTATGAAAGCATTGACAAACATGTTCACAATTGTTTGAAGATCTTTGTCAGAGTGGGCAAAAACTTATTGTCATCAGCATACTGAAGTTCCACAATAAATGTGGTGAAAATATTATTCTTATCCTTCAGACTGCTAAGCCTGAACAGGTTTCCATCTATTCTGTAAATGATTCCAACACTAGTCAGGAGCTTCCCAGCAATTAGGTAAAGAACAGCAGCAATTAAACCCACAAACGTAGTTAGGGCAATGACGCAGCCCTGTTTAACTTCTGCTTGTACTTTGAAAGATTCATCCTAGGAGATAGTGCTATTCCGAACAATCACTTTCATGTTGTTGTGAAGCAACTTTAGGGCACTGAATCAAAGGCTTTAGTTAGATCAATGAATGCCATATACAGTGAAGGGTTTTGCTCCCATTAATGCAAATTAGTGACAGAGACCTTCCACCAATCAAATAGTCATTGATCTATATACTGTAGCTAAGCGTTCAGTGTATGCATTTAAATATTTATATCCCAATCCAAATCACTGTAATATATTGTATATACCACTTTACATCACAAATTGCCCACACTCCAGATTCTTCTCTATTTTATGGAAGAGGAAATAGAGACAAGGAAGTTAAAATGACTTGCCAAGGCCAACCAGCAGGCACGTGACACAACCAGGGATAAAACCCAGAACTCCAAAGCACCAGTCTAGTACTTGTTGAAGCACAAGACTTCTTTGAGTTTAGGCAGCTAACATTCAGCTTTATTGACTTCAATAATGCAACAGATGAGCCAAACTGGACACAAGTAAAACCAGGTCCAGCAAGGCTGTTTGATGCAGCTAACTCTAGTATTTTATACCCTTACACAAACAAAGCCCAGTGTCGGAGGCAATTAGAGAATCGTAAATCACTTCTCAAAGAGAAACTGTTATCAGCAAAGAGAAACAGGTACCAAGGAGCTGGAGCCTGAACTCCAAACAGCCCATTAACGCATTCCACAGAGCTCATCCTCCCTGCCATTCTCAAAAAGGTCAAGGAAAGTACAGGCTCATTGTGTGCATGCAGAAGTAAGGGATGTGAAATGGCTTCATATACAAGATGGTTTCCACATACTAGACCCCCAAGGCTGCAGAGCAAATTATTATTGATACCGTACAAAAAGTATGTAATGCCCACCTAGTTTTTTATGATTGACAGCCTCATAAGCCCCACATAAAATGTGTAGATGAGTAGAGTGAGTCCCTACCCTCAACTTTGTGGCATTTCTTTGTTGTATGTCTTGCTGTGCAAGCAGCATTGCCTATGTAAGCAATACAGCATGAGACCCTCAAGTAAACCTTTATAAAAAAAAAAATCTAAAGGCTGAGATTAATCTGTCCAGTACAGCGTAGGTTTCTTCTACACGCTGAGGTAATGAACTTGGCTTTACCCAGATAGCATCTACAATATCTTGCAATTACATGAGGATGCTGATGTGTAGGAGGGCAGTTTGTCAAGAGGTTCCTGCTTCTGAAACCAAGCAGTCATCTATATAAGCTCTTTTAAAATTTCAGCACTGGAATTTCAGCACTGGAGCAAATTCAATTTGTCTGTCTGTGAGAAAAGCAATCGTATGCCCATGCTTCCAAATGGATAAAGAAAGCAAAGTAATGTTTTGAAAACTTTTATAAATTAAATAGCCTCTTAATTTTTTCCCCAGACAGTGAATGTTGTGCCAAATGCACTGTCAGGGAGGGAGGAAGAGAGGATACCTTTCATCTAAGTGCTCTAGGTAAGAAGGTGAATGGAGGGGAAAACAAAAAAAAGTAACATTGCCAACTATGATCATGATCACCATTTCTGCTGAGACTCTGTTCTTAGAATATTTCTGTGACTGCATCTTATCTGATAATTAGCAAAAATGAGGTTAACACATTAGTGATTTCACAGCCTGATTGTATTTTCACACAGACCATACAGAAACGTGTGGGTCATTTCACACATAGTTTACAGCGGTTCCAGGAAGTCAGCACAAAATACTAGCCTGAACAAAAGGAAATATTTATATAATTTGTGTGCATTTATACAAGCGTATAGAGTCACAATAGCAGAAATAGACTGACACCGTGACCTGCTAAATTATGAGTGGCATAATGGATTATTGCCTAGTGACGAGCTGAGGTTCACTTTTGGTTTAACTGAATTTACTCAGCTTACATACCTGCAGTCATAAAATATGTCAGGGTTTTAAACTAAGTCTGTGGGAGAACTGCATAAAAACGTGCTCGTTTAAGATATTTCAACTCTAAAGTGGTATCTCTACAGCTTAGGCAAGTCTACACAGCAAAGTCATTTTGATAGAACAGCCGTTATTTTGAAATAGCTGTTCTAGTGTCTACACAATGCAACTGCTATTTTGAAATAATTTTGAAACAGTGGTTGGATTATTTTGAAATTGGTAAACCTCGTTCTATCAGAAATAGTGACTATTTTAAAACAGAATAGAGAATAGAGCCTATTTTGAAATAAGCTCTTGTGCGTCCAATGGCTCTATTTTGAAATAGTTTCTATGGCTAGACTATTGTTGCTATTTCAGAATACAAAGGCATCCCAAAATAGCAACTCCACAGCTACTCACCATGCGTGAAATAGTATGACTATTTTGATCATGGTATTCTGTTTCTGCTGTCTCTCATTGGCTATGTCTACACTAGCCCCAAACTTCGAAATGGCCATGGAAATGGCCATTTCGAAGTTTACTAATGAAGCGCTGAAATACATATTCAGCACATCATTAGCATGCGGGCAGCCACGGCACTTCGAAATTGATGTGGCTTGCCGCCACATGGCTTATCCTTACGGGGCTCCTTTTCGAAAGGACCCCAGCTACTTCGAAAGTCCGCTTATTCTCATCTGCTCATAGGAATAAGGGGACTTCGAAGTAGGTGGGGTCCTTTCAAAAAGGAGCCCCGTCTGGACGAGCCACACCAATTTTGAAGCGCCGTGGCTGCCCGCATGCTAATGAAGCGCTGAATATGCATTTCAGCACTTCATTAGTAAATTTCAAAATGGCCATTTGAATGGCTGTTTCGAAGTTTGGGGCTAGTGTAGATGTGGCCATTGTGAGAGGGGTAGCAGAAATATCAAAATAAACACTTATTTCAAAATAATTTATGGAATGTGTATCCTGAAATAGCAACTGTAGTGTAGCCATACCCTTAAGTTGTGTCTCCATGTGCCAAAACATCAAAATATGTGGCCCTCTTTTGAAAGAATAGGAGGAGTGTCCACATGTGTAACAAATTCTTTCAACAGCAATGAAGGGTCCTGTGGCACCTTATAGACTAACTTATAGACTAACTAACTGTTAGTCTATAAGGTGCCACAGGACCCTTTATTGCTGTTACAGATGCAGACTAACATGGCTACCCCTCCGATACTTGAATTCTTTGAAGAAACTCAAAGGAACAGGGCACAGAGTTCAAAATCTAAACTCCGATCTCGTATCAGGAAGATCATCCCCTTTCGAAAAACTAAATCAAAAGAGTACATGTGAAGATGATCCACAGCCCACTTTTTAAAAAGAGGGATCCACCATGGCACCGGTCAGCGGGTGATTGGGCTGCTCCAGTCACAGCAATGGGGCTGTATAATGCCTGCATGCAGCCACCCTTAACGCCGCACAGATGCAAGAACCCCATGGCAGGAAGCTGAGAGCATGCTAGGAGCAGCCCCAGCAGCATGCCCTCTACAGAGTCCCAGAGCAATGGCAGCGAGCCATGGCCAGCTGTCAGTCCCTACAGGAGCCCCAGACACACCCCCTGAGCCTTCGCAAGGCTCCCAGGGTCCTGGGGGGTGAGAAAAAAAATGGGCCCCCTCTTGGATGGAGTGGGAACTGAAGGACCAAATGGTCCACTGGAAAGAGGAGGTCCTCCATGAGATGGGCATCAAGCGGCAAAACACCACCACATTTGCCTGCCTGGCCCAGGGCCTCCTCATGAGGGACCACGCAGAGCGCACTGCTGAGCAAGCATGCTTGAAAGTTAAAGAACTTTGGCAGGGTTTTCAGCCACTCCGGGGCCACAACGTCCATGTGCCAATATTACAGGGAACTATGGGGCATCCTGGGGCCCCGGAACAGCTCCCCACACCCAGTGCTCTGACACATTGGTGGACAAGCCATGGCCAGAGGTGAAGGAGCAGCCCGGACCCAGGAGACTGAGGGCACCACAGAGTGGTCAAGCAAGGAGGGGGACCTGACCACCTATATCCCCTCCTGCTCATTCAGCTGCGTGACTTGAAGCCGGGCACCCTTGGGTATGTGCACAGTGGGGTGCACTTCCTCATCCATGGGGTGCGGGTAATGGACCAGCCAGCCAGTCGCACACAAAACCAGTGGTCCTGGGCTGCACACCAGCTGGTATGGGGTGGCACACTGCACCCCATGGTGACCCACTGGCAAGGGCCAGCACCCTCCCCCAGTGGAAAGTGCTGCAAGCTGCACATGGGGCAGCAGGAGGTTGGGGCTGGACAGCACCCGGGGACCTCTCAACACAGGCTGGAAACCCCACACTCCCAGGATGCCCCCCAGATGCCATACCATCAGATGGGATGCCAACCCCAGGAGAGGGGTTGGTGCCCTGCGGGGGAGGGGGGATGCCGCCCCATCATTAGAGGTTAGGTCCACTGGGCCATAATACGGTACCACTAGGCTGTCCCTCTCTCCTCAGTGCATTGTCCCAGAGAGCTCCGCAGTGGATGTTGAGGGTGACCAGGTCACACCACATTCAGCATGTCATCAGGAAAGTGGCCAGAGGGGCCCTTCAGTGGGTAGAGAAGGATTCAGCCAGCTGCCACCAGGCTGACGTGGCCGAGTGGCATCTCCAGCTCACCGCGGCCAACCTGGAGTGGCAGAGGGCAATATGGAACAGGCTGCTGACCACCCTGGAGGGCATCAGCACCAAACTCTGGGACCACGGAGCCAACTTGGCCCACCTCCTGGCCCCCTGCAGCCCCCCACCAAGCCTGCTGCTTTCCCCCTCATTGGTCCCCTCCCATGACCTTACCTGCTGGTGCTCTCCACCCACTCCTCTCCCCGCCAGGGACCCTGCACCAGTGGGGACAGGGGAGCTCTGGGCTGACAGGGCTCATGGCCCACCAACCCAGCCCTGGACTGAGCCTCCCTCTCCAGGTTAAGAGCCCTACCACCACCGCCCAGTACCTTGTCTTTCCCCTCCCCTGTACATAGTTTCACATACTTTTCAGTTATGTGCATAAACAGTTATTTGCCATACAGCTCCTTGTGCCATGCTCTTCAGGAAGGAATGATAGGTGGTGGATGTGTAGGTGCAGTGGTGGTGTGGGTGGTGGAGACAGTGGGGGGCAGAGGTGCATAGGCGATGAGTGTGGGTCACAGGCAGCTGTCCATGAAGGTTTGCCTGAGGGCCTCCCAAACATGGAAGCTGACCTGGTGAGCCTGGTGGATGGGGGCAGTGTCTAGCTGCTTATACACGGCACCAGCCCCTTTGCCCCACCAACCAGACAAAAGCATCCCCCGTTCCCTCCACAACTTTGTGGAGGACACAGCAGATGCCCACCACTTGGGGTACGTGGAGGATCCCAACCTCCAACCTCATGTGAGGGCACCTCCACCACCACTTAAGGTGCCCAAAGGCCAGCTCTATGATGTTCCAGGCATAGTTGAGGCACAGGTTCAATGCCTCCTGGGTGGGGTTGAGGTGACCCATGTATGGCCACAAGCTACAGCTGTAAGGGGTAGGCTGTGTCTGCCACCATGCAGAGTGGCATGGTGACGTCTCCCTCACCCGGATCTCACACTGGTGGACGAATGTGCTGGCCCCCATGCGCTGGCAGAGTCCAGACTTACGGAACATAGGGGCATCCTGGGTCTGGCCAGCCCAGCCCACATAAAGGTCTGTGAACCTGCCTATTACATCCACCAGTGCCTGGAGGACCTCCAAATGGTAGCCCTTCCTATTAACATACTCACCAGTGCTGTGTGCCAGGGTGCAGAAGGGGATGCGTTTGCCATCCAATGCACCAAAGCAGTTTGGGAATCCCAGGTCCACAAAGCCTGTGACATCAGCATCTGGATCCGCCAGGCACATGACCCTTTGCAGCTGTATCATGTTGATAGCTCTGATGACCTACACGGGGGAGAGGGGGGACGTGTGATCCCTTGAGAGCATTGCAGACTGTCCTCCTTGCTACCTGCCTCCACTTCCTGTGTGTCCCCTGCAGCTGGGGATTCCTCTTGTCCTCCTCTCTCCCTGCTGTGGGGTGCATGGGACCTGGGCCCAGCTTACCTCCAGGAGTATGGCCCTGTTGCTAGCCTTGACCCCCCTGAACTGTTGTCCTACAGAGTGGTAGGAGTCTGGGATGGCCCATTTCCAGATAGCAATTGTGACTGACTTCTCCAGGGTGAGAGCACACTGCATGCAGGTGTCCTGGTGTTGGAGTATGGGGGCAAGCCAGTGGCAGATCTCATCAAAGGTCTGCCTGGACATGCAAAAGTTCCTGAGCCATCTTTTGTCATCCCACTCCCCCAGCACCAGGAACTCCCACCAGTCAGTGTTTCTGGAGTGTCTCCAGAGGCACTGAGGCACCTGGGGGTGGGGGGCAATGGTGTCCTGGGTGGGGGAGTCCATGTCCCCAAGGTGGCTGCTCAACCACCCGAGTAGCTTGGGAGCAGCTGCAGCGACAGGGCAGAACATTGTCAGGAGGGCCTCCAAGATGAGGGTGTCCTCATGCAGGAACTGCTGCAGTGACTCCACCCTGGAGCATTTATACCCTTTCGAAAGGGAGCTTACGTGTAGACCCAGCTTTAGCACACATAAGCCGTGTCTACACGTGCACGCTACTTCGAAGTAGCGGCACTAACTTCGAAATAGCGCCCGTCATGGCTACACGTGTCGGGCGCTATTTCGAAGTTAACTGACGTTAGGCGGCGAGACGTCGAAGTCGCTAACCTCATGAGGGGATAGGAATAGCGCCCTACTTCGACGTTCAACGTCGAAGTAGGGACCGTGTAGTCGTTGTGTGTCCCGCAATGTCGAAATTGCCGGGTCCTCCATGGCGGCCATCAGCTGAGGGGTTGAGAGACGGTCTCTCCAGCCCCTCAGCTCAATGGTGGCCACATGGAGCGGCCCCTTAAAGGTCCCCTCCCGCTCCCTTCCTGTGCAGGAAGTTGAGGGAACGTGCAGGCGGCAGGCCAGACACGCGGCCAGCCTGCACGTCCCTCAGCCACCCGCCCAGCTGCGATGGCTGCCCGGCAGCCCCCCCAGCGCCCCCAGGGGATGCCCCCCCCAAGGGGAGACAGGACAGCCAGCCCAGCCAGAAGGGCAGCCAGGTTGGGAAGCGGCAGCGGGGCCCCTCCTGGACGGAGGCCGAGCTGCGGGACCTACTGGGGCTCTGGAGTGAGGAGGAGGTGCTCCAGGTAATGGGGAGCAAGAGGCGGAACGCGGATGCGTTCGCTCGGCTGGCCGGCGGCCTGGCTGCCCGGGGTCACCCTGCCCGCACTCCTGATCACGTCAGGAGTAAGGTGAAGGAGCTGCGGCAGGGTTACTCCCAGGCCCGGGATGCGGCCAGCCGATCTGGGGCCGCCCCCGTCACTTGCCCCTTTTACAGGGAGCTCAGGGACATCCTGGGCCCCTGGCACACCTCCTCCCCTCCGGCCACCCTTGATACCTCGGCTGACGAGCCCCAGCAGGCCCTGCAGACGGAGTCCGCCCCGGAGGCAAGCCCCGCACCCCGGGGGCCCCCCCCGGAGCTCACCCCGGGGACATCGCGGCAGGAGGAGGAGGAGGAGGAGGAGGGGGAGGGGGGCTCCTCCTCTGCAGAATCTGGACTGCAGATCCTCTTCCTGCCATCCTGGAGCAGCAGCAGGGCCTCCGCCCCCCGGGGATCTCCAGACCGTGGGAGTGGACCGACAGGTATGTACCCCCCCTCTGGTGTACACCCCTGGGCTTGAGGGGCGGGGGTAATACATATGTGTCCAGGGCCCCCTACATGCTCACTTGGCAATGGCCCCAAGGACACCAGGGCCATGGCGCTCACAGCACTGCATCAGCCCCTGCCCCCCCCACCCCGCACAACAGTGCCATGTCCCATCCCTGGGCCAGGGGGGAGCGGAACCTCGAGGGGCCCCCGGGAGGAGGGGGTGGGACACCCCGCAGCAGCAGCAGCAGCAACAGCAGCAGCAGCAGCATGTGATGGAGTGGGGGGAGTGCAAAAGGGAGACTCAGGCTACATATGAGCAACAAGAGCTGAATAGCTCCCAGGGGCAAAGGAGGATCCTGGGGCTACAGCTGGCAGGTGACACCTCTGCCCTGAACAAAGAGGAGGGAGAAGCCGAGCTGGCTTGGAATTGGGTGGGAGGGCGGGGGCCACAGGTAGAGGCTAGGGGAAGGGAGAGCTGAAAGGCAGCCAGCCTGAGAAGGGGGAAAGCTGCATCCCAGAGGGGCACCCCTTGGGGTCTTCTCCCTACGATGGGTTGGAAGGACTGTCTCTTCCGACAGCTGGTGCTGTCACTCCTGGGAGAAACTGGGCATCTGTGGCCTAAGAAACCTCTCCTGGTCTCAGACCCTGCGGGGTGAAGTGAGAGTCGCTCCCACCAGGGGACACGGTGCAGGGCAGGGGGACCCCTGAACCCCATCCATCACAGCAGCATCTCCCGGGGACGGGGATTGGGAACCTGAAGCACAGGTCTGGGGGGACAAAGGCCATGGCTCAGGGCCCACACTAACGCCTGTCTCCATTCTTCTTCCCCCCCTCCTCTCCTGTGTCCTGCACCTGCACCATCAGAAGGACCGGAAGAGAGCACCGGCGAGGCATCAGTGGTCCCGGAGAGCCCTCCAGGACCACCGCTCCAGGCCAGCCCCTCGGCTGAGGACCGACCGGCCCCACGGCGGGCTAGACGGCAGACCCCGCGCCACCAACAGCCGAAGGCGACGGACCCCCAGCTGCTGGCCATCCACCGACGGCAGCTGGAGGTCGCGGAGCAGCAGCTGCAGTTGCAGGAGCGGGCGCTGGCCTGGCACCAAGAGGCATGGGAGGCCTACATGGAGACTTTCAACCGCCTGGTGGACTACCTGGCTCCCCATGCTGCGCCGGCCACCGCAGCGCCCGCTGTGTGTGCTCCACTAGCCGCACCACCAGCTGCTCCGCCAGTCGCCGTCCCGTCCGCCGTCGCCCCGCCACCCACCGCCAAGGGCCGGAGCGCCGAGGGACCCCTGGAGCCAGCTGAGACTCGCCGGGCATATCTTCCGGTCCGGCCTCCCCCCAGCCAGCCCAGGACAGGGCTGCGGCCGCGGCGGGGCTCCCAGCCGCCCACGCCCAGCGCCGGACTGTAGGGGCGAGGGGCCCGGGACGTGGTTTCCCCCCCTTGTATATAGTTCAAACTTATTAGTTTGTGCCCCCCGTTTGCCCTGTCCCCCCCATGTAAATAGTTCTCCCCTTTATCCTCCCTGGTTTTCTTTTTATTAATGAGGACACTTGTTTGTTACGATTGTTTTATTTGTACATATGACTTTGTTTCCACATGTTGTATATAGTTTGTTCTTGTTTTATATATTTACAGTTAAAAAAAAAAGTTCTCAAAGAAAAAGCAGTTTAAGTTCAGCCACAAGTGCGTGCTGTCATTTGTCCAGGAAAAGTGGGACGGGGGTGCGGTTGGGTGCTCCATGGTGTGGGCCTTGGGCCAGGAGTGTGGTGGAGGAAGGGGCGGGCAGTGGGGGGCCTGGGCAGAGTTCATCCCGCGGCCTCATCATCGAAGTGGGCCCTCAGGGCCTCCCGGACCCAGGTCCCTTCGGGGTCCACCTGCCGACTGGGGGCAGCAGGTGGCTGGACGTCGGCCCTGCCGGCCTCCACAGCCCAGCCCTGGAAAAAGGCCTCCCCCTTGCTCTCCACCAAATTGTGCAGGGCGCAGCAGGCACCCACAATCAGGGGGATGTTGTTGGGGCCCGCATCCAGGCGGGTCAGGAGACATCTCCAGCGTCCCTTCAGGCGGCCAAATGAGCGCTCCACCACCTGGCGCGCGTGGTTCAGGCACTTGTTGAAGTGCTCCTGGCTAGTGGAGAGATGGCCCGTGTACGGGTGCATGAGCCACGGCCGGAGGGGGTATGCCGCATCTGCGATGACACAGAAGGGCATGGTGGTGTCCCCCAGAGGGATCTCCCGCTGGGGGATGTAGGTCCCCACCTCCAGACGGCAGCACAGGCCCAAGTTCCGAAAAACCCGGGCGTCGTGGGTGCTGCCAGGCCAGCCCACATAAATGTCCTGGAAACGTCCCCGGCTGTCCACCAAGGCCTGGAGGACGACAGAATGGTAGCTCTTGCGATTCAGGTATCGTCCTCCACTGTGATGCGGGGCGCAGATGGGGATGTGAGTCCCATCCAGAGCCCCGAAGCAGTTGGGGAAGCTCAGGGTGGCAAAGGCCGCGATGGTGGCATGTGGGTCCCCCAGCCTCACGAGCCTGTGCAGGAGCATGGCGTTGATGGCACACACAACCTGCAGAGAAAGCACATGGGACAGCACCAATGAGGGGTGAGCAGGGTGTGCGTGGCCCTGCCCTGCCCTGCCTTCCTCTGCCCGGCCCCCCCTCCCCTGCCTGGCTCTCCTCTGCCCTCCCCCGCCCTGGCCTCCCCCGCCCTCCCCTCCCCTCCCCTGCTCTGGCCTCCCCTCCCCTCCCCTCCCCTGCCCTCCTCTGCCCGGGCCCCCCTCCCCTGCCCTGCCCTCCCCCCGTGGGTTCTCTTACCTCCATGAGGACAGCCCCGACGGTGGCCTTGCCCACACCAAACTGCTGCCCCACGGATCGGTAGCTGTCGGGAGTGGCCAGCTTCCAGACAGCGATCCTGACCCGTTTCTCCACTGTAAGGGCACGCCGCATGGCGGTGTCCTGGTGCCTGAGTGTGGGGGTGAGCCACTGGCACAGCTCCAGAAATGTCTGCTGGCTCATCCTGAAGTTCCTGAGCCAGTGGTCATCGTCCCACTCCTCAAGCACCAGCCGCTCCCACCAGTTGGTGCTGGTGGGGTAGCTCCACAACCGCCGGCGTGTGAGGCGGAGGCGGGGGCGGGGGCGGGGTGCTGCAGGGTTGGGGGTTGAGACCTGCTGCCCTGGGGGCAGCTCCTCCTCCGGGGTAGCAAGGAGGTGCTTAGCTGCTTCCCGCATGGCATCGAGCAGGGCAAGCCCTGCTCCTGCCGGGAGGGCTGGGTGGACCTCTGGCTGCTGCTGCTGCTGCTGCTGCTGCTGCTGGGGGTCCATGACTGCGTCGCCCAGGGTCTGTGTGCCTATGGCTCCTCAGACCACGTGCTGTGCAGGCTGAGTGTGTCTGGGAGGGGCCTTTTTAGGGAGTGGCTAGCTGTTGCCCCGGAAGCGCTAGTCCGCCCTGTGACCCTGTCTGCAGCTGTGCCTGGCATCCCTATTTCGATGTCTGCTACTTTGGCGTGTAGACGTTCCCTCGTTGCGCCTATTTTGATGTTGGGCTGCGCAACGTCGAAGTTGAACATCGACGTTGCCGGCCCTGGAGGACGTGTAGACGTTATTCATCGAAATAGAGTATTTTGATGTCGCTACATTGAAATAAGCTATTTCGATGTAGGCTTCACGTGTAGACGTAGCCATAGAGGCCACACTCTATTCAAGAATATTTATTTTCACTGTGCTACATCACAGGCTGACAAGATTCCATGTAAGGAATGAGAAGGGAATAAGCTATGAATCAAGAAAAGCATCCTCTTGATAATTTTCTGGTAGTGTAACTTTTCTGAACCAGCCTTTGATTTCAGAGAAGACAGCAATGCAATAGGATTTACGGGGGAAAAAAACACAAACAAAATAAACAACCCCTATTTCTGCAATGATAGTCTTGACAATTTACATTATTGGACCATAAAATATAATTGAGGAGAAAGCTTTTAAAACAGTGACAGGTAGAATGCAAGCAGCAATGAAGGCCTATGGTGCTATGAAGAAAAGCCCCATTATAAAGGAGAGAAATTAATAGTGCTACTACTCAGTCCTTGCTGAGTTTTCTTCTTTGTCAGCCTCTACTTAGCACACCCATGGTGGGATGCAATAGCCCCAAAAGTCAGTGTCAACACCCAAAAATGACTGTAAGAAAGATGTTCAAGAATATGAGAAATTTCCCCCCCTGTGCTCCACCAGATAGCTAATAATAGTATTGTTTTGTATTTATACAGTGCTCTTAATTATTCATGAGTTAGACTTCACTTCCTCCAAATACTTTGTGAGGCAGTTAAGTATTGTATTCTCTCTCTTGCTCCCCCCTCAAAAAAAATCCCCCCACAAAACAAGAAGGAAAACAAACAAACCAAACACCCAAGATACCCAGAAGGGGAAACAACTCTACCTACTTTATCAAGCTCATAAAATCTTTTGCCTCAGTGCCAAGAAGGAATTAATTTGATGAAACATTAGCTCATGAACAAGGCTCCAACCCATGATGTTAGAGAGCTAATATTCCTTTTATGCTAATTTACATTTACAGCAATTTAGTTTGTGGCTACAAAGATGAAAAACTTTAGTAAACTACAAGTTTAGCATTTACATTATGGACCGGGCCCTCAGCAAGTGTAAAATCAGAATGGCTGCAAGAGACCTATCCCTACACAGCCATGCAGAAAAGCTAAATACGTCAGATCTGTTCAGTGGAAATGATATCTAGTGCCTGCATTTCCCCTTTTTAGTTAATATTTCAACTAAAATGTGTCCTTCCAGGTATTGTTTGTAGTTCATCAATAGAGGAGCTGCAACTACCATGAAAAATTAATTTCAAAGTTCAAGGTTTTATGCTATTTTGGGTAACTGATGAACAAATGCTTAGGGGATTAAAGATAGCACTGTCAACGCCAGTAGTAAAATCCTGAGACCACTGAAATCGTTGTCAAACGCTACAAAATTGCATATGGTGGAACATAGAGATGGTAAGGATTAGAACCACACCTGATATAAATTGCTGAAGTTCAACTGATTCCAACAAAACAAAAAGCAGCCAAGTAGCACTTTAAAGACTAGCAAAGTAATTTATTAGGTGAGCTTTCGTGGGACAGACCCACTTCTTCAGACCATAGCCGTACCAGAACGGACTCAATATTAAAGGCACAGAGAACCAAAAACAGTAATCAAGGAGAACAGAGAGGGAGCCGTGTTAGTTTATATGTTTTAAATATAAGCCTTCAAAAAATTATCTGCGCCTTAAATATTGAGTCTGTTCTGGTATGGCTATGGTCTGAAGAAGTGGGTCTGTCCCACGAAAGCTCACCTAATAAACTATTTTGCTAGTCTTTAAAGTATTTCTTGACTGCTTTTTTGTTTTGATAGTATATAGACTAGCACGACTCCCTCTCTGTTACTGATTCCAAGTTATGGCAGTTTGCAACAGATGAGGATCTGTCTCTAAAATTCCCGTTAACACTTGCAAAGACTCTTTCCCACACAAATTACATTTATAATGAATATAAACATTAGTATGAATGATTGTTTGCAGTGTATATTAAGGACGGCTTGGCAAATATAAAATGGCTTGACCTTGGTGCTGTAAATCAAAATCAACGGAGCTCTGCCTATTTGTAGTAAATGAGGATCTAGCTCACAATTTATTGTAAAAAATATAATTTGAAAAATGCCACAAAATATAGTAATTAAAATATTCACTCAGTTCTATATATTAGATAAAAATGTAAAACAATACTTCACAATATTTTCAAATTATTTATTCAATGAACATTGTTTGTTATTCTTTTGTTGTAGGAAGGGCTACTGAGCATGTTCTTTTCATATACAAAGGAAGCCAGGAAGATTTAAGAGGTGTTTTGGTGGAAGTAAAATCAGAAATGCAAGGAACCACAAAGGGTCATAAAGTCCAGTCCCCTGTACTCATGGTAGGCCCAAACATCATCTAGACCATTGGTGAGCAATAATTTTTAATTGGTGGGAGCCATTCTAAGAATATAGTCAGAGGTCAATGGCCTCATTCTTTCACAATATTCATGGAGGAGGTTTAGGGTTTGGAATGGAGTTTGGGTGCAGAAGTGAGCTTGTGATAAAGGACAAGGGTGCAGGAGGGGGTATCAGAAATGGTAGGGATTTTGGGCAAAGGAGGAGGTTGTGACCTGAGGCCAGGGACTGGAATGGAGAAGGGAGGGTGTTGTGACCTGGGCAGGACTGCCAGAGGTTGTACAGAGATTTGGACTTTGAATGCAGGGGATTGTGCTGCAAGGTCTGGGTGCAGGACCGGGGTGCCAAAGCTTTAGGTTACATGGAGTAGGGGTGCAGGAAAGGGGCAGGGTTTGCGGATGGAGGGGCTGGAGTACCAGAGGCAGGATCTGCAAGGAAGACACTTAGTTGGACAAATATCAGCCAGGATCCCCACCTTCCATGACCCTGAAATAGCTACAGGGCCAATGTGTGGCTCATTCTGAATGCTAACAGAGAGATAGCTGTGCTAGTCTATATACTATCAAAATAAAAAAGCAACCCAGTAGCACTTTAAAGACTAACAAAATAATTTATTAGGTGAGCCTGGGAAGGCAGAGGGGTAATTCATGCACAGCCTGTCCTAAAATCAAGTAGCTCCCATTGCCTGAACCTGGCCTACCCCCACACAGGCAGCATTCAGAGAGCTGCTCTGAGTGCTGATGGAGGCTCCTGTGGATCAGTATAGTGGCTTGGTGGTCTAAATTTGGCCCATGGGCTAGATTTTGCCTGTCCCTGATTTGGACCATTTAGGAATTTCAATGTAGTTTTGAACTAGATACAAAACAAAAGTGAAGGTATTTTTTTTAAAAAAAGGTTTAATATAAAGTTTTAAAGCTTTTTTTAAAAATAGCCCACAAATCTCAGAATAACACAATACTTTGGTGAGTTAATATTTTATATAACCAAGTCACTAGAATGACTTTAATTAAATGTGTACACACCTGTGATTTACTAAGCACTGTATTTTCAAACTTTCAGGTGCAGTATGTGCTAATCAGAAATTCTTTTGATGAAATGGAAAACACAAAAGTCCTCTTGTAACCTAATTTCAAAGCTAAGCAACCTCTCAGTAGTTTCTTTAACTAACAGCTCGAAACACACAGAAGCACCAATGCTATATGCAACTGAAATTTTTGAAAAAAAAATCTCTGAAAATGGTTCTCTCCTTTATTTATTTATTCTTGAATAAAGATTACCAACTTTTTTTGCTGGAATGTATAAAAAACACAATATCAAGGAGGGGAAAAGGAGTATATATACACGAGTAACCAAGAAAATATTTCTAAAATTGTTTTCTTCCAATATAATATTCAGAGAAACACGGTATGTGAGGTAATATCTTTTATTGTGCCAACTTCTGGAGGTTAAAGACAAGCTTTTTTAGCTCCACAGAGATGCTTACGGGACCAACATGGCTACAAATACAACTACAAACATAATATTGGACGTCTTCCCTCAATCCCACCCACTTCTTAGAAGTCTTGATTCTGCACCTTTGGATTTTATAGGAGTTTATATTGAACTGCATGGGAGCAGAATCAATCCCTAAGGACCTGACCTAAAGTCCACTGCAATGGAAGGCTATTTAATGAGTTTTGAATTAAATCTTAAAGACAATGAATGGAATCCTGGCTCCACTGAAGTCAATGGCAAGTCTCCCAGGTTTTTACACTAAACGTTGTTGTGAGCTCCTCATACATACTACCCTATCTTTTATTTCTTCCCAACAATCACCTTGATCCTCTTAACTTCAGCTGTACTCAGTCCCCACCAAGATTACTTGAACTAAGTCACTAATGACTGCTCTTACTCAAAAGGTAAGCGGCACATGCACATTCAGATTCTCTGTTCATTTTATGCAATTCAGCTTTCAGCTTTGTTAATGTCTGGCAGAATGCTTGGTGCTGTATAAGAAGATACCACTATATATTTTAATACTTTTCTGTTCGATAAATTTACTGTAAGAGATGTGGCTCCTAATTACATTCCCTGTCACATAAGAAGAATCTGAATGTCTGCCTGTTTTTTTCCCCCAACGCCTGGATTAATACACTTATTTATTTCTTCCTCTTCAGCACATACACTGCTGCATTGTGAGGCTGTGAATTCTCTTACAATTCTCAGCAAGGACCTGCTTACTTTTCTGCTCACATAGCTGCCCTCAGCACAAAGAGTAAATATAGTAACAATTTATTTTAATAATTCATTTAGTATTCACAGTGCAGATTATTATGAATTCATGTGGCATTCATGTGAATGTCATAGACACTTCCACATGAGCAATCCATGGTTATCCAGCATATTTAAGATCCTCTTGGATTAACAGCCTGAAGTATTACTGATAATACCATAGGGAAGGTACAGCACCTTTTTATGTATCCTTTTTTTGAGATGGTGTGCTAAGCACATTACATAGTGTAAATACAAGGCTTCTGTATGAATGAAAATTTTGGTTGGGAAGGCACCAGCATGAAGCAGATGTGAGAGTTGAATTCATCGCTACGTCTCCACCCTGGGAATATTTAAGCAAGGGTTTGACTTACAGTACCATGATAAAAAATGAAGAATAGCAACCAACAGATATTTTGGTTGTTTAACACATTCTTACAGAAGACAGGTTTGTAGCTTCCCCCTCGCCCCAAATAAATAGACTATGCTCCTGGTTATCCAAAAAGCAATTATCTGAACCACTGCATTGTCGAAATTCCATCCTCATCTCTCATCTGTCTCATGCTGGGAGGACAAGGTAAGGATTAATAAGATGCGTCTACACTCCAGAGTTCTGTTGACAGAAGTCACTGTCAACAGATATTTCCTGGCAGAACTTCCGTCTACAGAACACGTCCATATCTATTACACGCTCCCCCTGACAATACCCTCTGTCAACAGACAGCAGCCAGACTACCCAGCCCTTTGTCAACAGAACATCCAACTGGAAGCTCTGCAAACAGGGCAGCCCAGTGAACCGGAAGCTCTCTCTGTTGACAGAGAGCCCCCAGGAGCATTGAGACTATTTTTTTTTTTGTCAATGGAATCTGTCGACAGAGGCATTATGCCTCGTACAGTCAAGACAGAACTCTGCCAGGAAAACTGCTGCTTTCTGTTGACAGAGTCTCAACAAAATGCATTTGTAGTGTGCATACTCCCTAGTTTTGTCGACAGAAGTCCTCTTCTGTCAACATAACTCTGTAGAGTAGACCCAGTTATAGAGTACAGCAGAATCTCCCATTCAGGAATGGATGGAAGAGGTGGTGCTGGTGCCCTAGGCAATAAGGAAGGAACACTGCTACCAAATGGCATCTGCTGTGTCACTGTAGGGAGCCCTGTGAGTCCCACACTCAGAGAAATGAGTAAGCAGGTCATTCTGCAGTGGGGTTACATGCCTATGGCTCACCCATCTATTTGCAGTCCTGACCGTGGGGCTGTTTTCTCTCAGACCTTGCGAATGCATATAATATGAATACCTCAGTGAAATTTAATGGCCAAGTGATATAACAGATTATATTAGATGTGCTAATGATACTTCATGGTTCTAGAATCTATAAATATATCCCCCAAAATAGTGAAAAGTTATCTAATAGTATGCTCCAACTAGGTTTTCTTTAGTATTTTAAAAGACTGTTTAAATAGTTCTCATTTAGAATGGCTGAGTAGATAATATGTAAAACCAGCTTCTGTGTATTCATCAATTTTTGTTATATACAAATATTAAGTTCATGATGCTCTATAAAGCTGAAGGATTCATTAGAATATAGGCTTTCACGTTAAATTGTAATGCCTCTGGATTTCACAAAGGCCAGTTCATTATTATATGTATTTTTTGCAAATGCTAACAAACAGCATTTTTACATAAAAGTACTTCTGCTGAATTTTTATTATTTTGTCCTATTTACAGAGGCAGGGATGATGCCAAGTGAATCTCTGTGACTGACAACTGATGTGATTCTGGTAGTTTCAAAATGAATCTACAAACATATTTAGAAATGTTAGTTTCTTCTATTTTGTATTTGCCATGGTGAAATATACAGCAATAACAATGTTCTGACATGTATTGATGGTCTCTTTAGGACAAGCTGATCATTTGTGGTTGATGATATATTTAAGCAAGCCCACACACTTGCTTTTCAGCAGGGTTGAGGTGTAATTCAGTGTAGCTTGAGAGCAAAGAAATCTATGACATAGCATACATCTGAGCTGTGTGTGTAACATCTCCATTACCATGACACTCTCCCTTCTGTTACCTAACACGGGATTTAGAGTTCTCTATATATGTAGTTTTCATCTCTCTAGGGTCAGGTCCCATAAAGTTGTAAGCAACTTGAGTCAATGGGTGCCTAATTTTGTAATGAATCCTGAGCACCTAGCAGCATCAAGCTACTACGTTTTTACTACCAATTTTTATATTTACAGCCACCCGGACTTCTAACGAGAACATATTCTCTTGGTTTTATTCTAATTAGTGAATCATGTTTTGTAATGAATATTTATATCTGTGTTTCTCATTCTTCAGAGCCATATACCACAAGCCGTCAATAATTTCTTTAACTCCACAAACAACAAACAGTTCTGTAGCACTTTAAGGACTAACAAATTTGTCATACTCAATGGACTTAATTTGGTTACACCTCTGGTTCTTACTCCAGTGTTTCATGAGCAGATTGGTGGGTCCTGCTAGTTTAACATCTACCACTGAATTAAGTTTTATTTTTTCCCCTTTCAATGGATTTTGGATCATAAAGAAATCGTGCTTAATGGCAATGCTTGAAGGTTTACTAGACACTGAAACACTACTTAATACAAAAACAGCAACAAAATAGTCCACAATCTCACATTTAGTTAATATGACTTTTCTGAAACTAACTATTAGTAAAATTCTCAGTAAACTCTTTGAGTTATTTAAGCAACAGTAAGCAAAGCCCTTAGCATCAAATTTTCAAAACATGGCTATATGTTGTAGGAGTAGTTACTGGCACCTAACTTCCCTCACATCCATGCAACCAAATCATGGCATCATGCTCACACAACAAGCCAGCCTTGTCAGAGATTAATCAAATTCTGGACTAATTCAGCAATAAAAACATAAACCTAATACATCATCTAAAGGATTATATTGGAGAAAACAACAAGTTTTATTGGCATTTGTCCAACCACATGAAATTCTGTTATGCGCTTGAAAATGATAGCATGGCTGGGCATGTTTCATATGTGACATTCTCTACACACAAATGAAAGATGGATTAACGTCTCTATATAAATATATCTCCATCAAAATCTTCCTATTAATTTTTTTCTCCAGTTTTTATAGCCCATATACCTAAATATTTATTTGCAACAAACAGTAAAAATATGCAGATTTAGCTGCAATATGTAAATAACAACATTAAGAGTGCTGAACTTTACAACACAAACTTTCTTCAGTATAACTGTTCATTCTCTCTGGCTACCAATTTTTGGCCATCTTCACACTTATTCAATATTTTTTAAATTCAACGACAATTTCAGAAGTGGCATATGAATCAACTAAAGCTTAGCCACTGTCAACATACTTATTATAAACATAAGTTTGTTGACTTATCACTTGACTGTTAACATTTACGCCTGTCTGAAGATTGCCATATTTAAAGAGTAATTTATATGAAATTAAAAGTAATCCTTTTAACTAACTGTAAGTTGTACAAGTGCAGACTTAAATGAAAACATTATATTTAGATGCCAATCTTCTCATTCCATAACTTTTTACTATTTGAATATATTTCCAAGATAAAACAGCACCTAAATAACTTAGTAACCCAATACATTTATTTTTATCTGTGTAAAAAGATGCTGCCTTACTGGGAAGACAAAATTTCAAGAGAATGGGCACGTCTACACTCAGGCTGCTTCATTCTGGCACATTCTTTCGAAAGATTTTTCAAAAGAAGGGGACTCTTTCAAAAGATCCCTCAGAGTGTTGACACGGAAAGAATGGTTTTTTGAAAGTAAATCTAAAGATTGCAGTGCTCCTCTAGAAATCACTCTTCCTTTCCCATTTCAGGAAGAGCATCCCCTTTAGAAAACCTTTTTTTTGAAAGAGCAGTCCTCCTGGAGCCTGATTTTTCAATCCCTGCCCTGTCCTTTCGAAAGAGCAGGGGCTGTGTGGATGCTGTCTTTTGAAAGAGCAGATCACTCTTTTGATCCGCTTTTTGTGTGCAGATGCACTCTTTTGAAAAAAGCTCTTTCTGCAGAGATCTTCTGGAAGAGCTTCTTTTGAAAGATCTCTGTAGTATAGACATAAACTCAGTGTTGTAGACAAAACTGGGGTTTTGTTGACAAAACTTACAGAGTGTCTGCACACAAAATGCATTTTGTAGACAGAAACTGTTGACAAAAACAGCTGTGTAAACATTCTGTGGCGGGAGGGCTTTTGTCACAAGAGAGGATCAAAAGATCAATCCACTTTTATGTGTAGACAGGATCTGTTGACAGAAGTTCTCAGAATGTCTCTTCCGACGGCAACTTCTGTAGACAGATGCTTCTAGCATAGACAGCCATTAACAAGTCTGAAAACCTACCCACTTCAGCTTTGCTTGTTTGCTAGCAGAAAATATGGGTTCCATACCTTTTGAATAGTAGGGGAAAAGTTTTCCTGTTGTTGTGTTCTACTTTGAACATTACCAGACTATGCTGTAGCAAAGGTATAATGTCACTCCCAAAGTGTCGCTCGAGATCCATCTTGCCTTCTGCTAGAGACCCATTAACACATGCCAATGTATTGTGTAACCTCATAGACTTCTGAATGCAGATTTTGGAAAAGTTAATTGGGAGTCACATATTTTTAAATATTTATCAATCTTTATATTCATCTTTTTAATAATATGAAGCTGGCAGTTTGTGACAAATTGAGAGAGAATACCATTCCACTTTGGAGCATCAATTAACTAAGGCAAGTGAATTGTTGATATATGTGATTTGAGAAAAGAGCTTCCAAAGGCTGTGCAGATGAAGATAAGGGATGTGTGAACAGGTCAAGATGAAAAAATTGCAAGTAGGGGTGGAGATGGGGCAGGGAGAAGAAACAAGGATTTAGGAAACTAATCTTTTACGCTCTGAGCAGAGTCGAATTGTTCACTGCTGGACTTATCTTCACTTACTAGAGGCAAAGAGAGCAGTGCTGATCTGTTAGAAAATTCACAAAATGAGAAGTATGAGCACTTGAAAAAGATTATGTTGTTCTTATTTACAAAAGGAGGAAAACAGAACCACACCAGATAAGCAGTCTGTTACAGATGCTCACCTCCATTGGATTTTCTACCTTTCTCAGTTTTGGACTCTTGGACTGATCCACAATCCAGTGAAGCCAATGGGAGCCATTCCATAAGAATAATTATTAACACTTCTGTAGCAACACACAACACAATGTGATGAGAAAGAAAGAAGTGGTATTTTATATCTATATATATCAGACAGTTAACTATAAGGCCATAAATAAACCACCATCATGCACCTGCAAAGTGAAGTATCTCATAAAGTGGGTCCCTGCAATCTATCTACTGATGGACAATTGCTCCTCTACTGCCAGAAATAGAGTAAAAGTTATTTAACCACATTTTAGAGCCAAAACACTGCACATCAGATTGTCCCTGAATATTCACAAGTGAACTCAGTGGAGCCCCTAAATGTATGTGTAAGAGAAAAAGTCTTAAAACAAATGCAAATTATTTATTCTGAACCTTTATTCACACAGGAATTATAAAAGCTAGACATTCTTACCACACATGGTTGGGTAGCATGTTACAATACATCTGTTACCAATAGGTAAAAAGAGATACATATGTATTGTATTTATTACAAGTCACATGAAACTACCAGGTCTGACCAAGTGAGAATAATTTGAGATGTTTTAAATGAACATTTCACACACACACACACACACACACACACGCGTTTTCTGGCAACGCAGATAGCAAATGACATTTAGTAACTTTCCTCCTACAGGCATGATCCAAAGTCCATTGCTGTCAGTTGAAAGACTTCCACTGAATCCACTGAGCTTGGGAAAAAGTGTCTGTGTGCTGCAATGTTCAAACATACCTAGGTTATTACTATTAACCATGGCACATCTCTGGTCAAAATAGGCATCTCTAGGATGGGGTGGGCAACACGTGGCCCGTGGTTCATCAAGGTTAACTCCCAGCAGGTTACCAAATGTTGTATTTATGTGTGTGGCCAAAGGTACAGCTGCTTACAGCTCCCATTGGCTGAAGTTAGTCACTCCTGGCCGATCAGAGCTGCAGAAAGTGGCAGGTGGCAGTCTATGCCAGTTTAGAACAATCCCATCACATCTATTTTGTCAGTTGTCTAGTAACATTAAAATGTTCTTCAGAGAAACAAATATGAGCAATATAGAAATAGGCAATGTCCTTTAGTCACAATCTTTGGGGTTTGTTTTTTTTTCCCCAGTTTGTTTCTCATCATGTATTACTTAGTGAAGGAATAAAAAAAGCTAAGTAATTTTTAGAACAATCATTAGATACTGGGTTATTGCTACATTGCTCTGAATACCTTATTAGGCTGCCCACATATTTCAATTCAGTCATCCACTGCAATGCATGTGATGTGCTTTTGTTCAAGCATTCAATCATAATCAACAGTTGTAAAGTAATAGTAGTTCAAAATGGCCCCTAGGCCCTATAAAACAAAAACTGCAGAGCTCTATGACCTTGATCTTTAGAAAAAAGGGTAAAAAGTCTAAGGATCTAAAAATGGTAATACTGATGGGGTGCCATTTCACACTTTGAGATAATATGTAATTTTGATCTAAAGGTTTAATGGCTTCTTGATTTTCATTTCAGAACTTGATGCTTCTAATTAGATGTAATTGATTCTAATTTTCAATGCACAGGCACTAAAAAAAAAGACAAATACTGCATGAAATGTAGTGTGACTTTTTCATTATTACTGTCAGGACCTCTGTCAAGAGACATTCCTTTATTGAAAAGTCTGACTGCTTTGGAATAGAACTGTAGAAAGACAAAGCGTTTTCTTGGTAGGACGCTAGAATGTTGTGACCCACTAGGATTCATAATTTACTCGAGAAAGACAAAAGAAAAATAGAATTTGTCTTTTGAGGTAGTAAAGGTCAAATGATTATTACATTCTGGAAGAGACGAAAAACAATACAACTCTGCAGCCTAACTAACCCTAACATATTTATACTGTCTAGATAACATTTACTGGAGAAAACCTGATACTAGAGTATTTGATAGGGAATTTGTATCTTATTCAACAATTTAGGGACATATAATCTTCATTTTCTGTATACATACAACAGTGTAACATAGCTGCACACCTGTATTCCCCTTTTGTGGTTCACTGGGGCACCCAGGCTTAGGGTTCTCACTTCCAACCCTTAACCTCTCTTGGTTATAGGTCATGTCCCTCCCTCCTCATCAAGTGTTCTCCAAGGTCCACAGTCCCTGCCTACACTGTCTTATTCCTCTATGAGACGGCCTGGCCAGGGGAGCCGAAAGAACTGAAGGGCCTCTGGACAAGGTGTGTGTTGGGGTCACAGCTCCGCATTCCCTGAGAGGACACGGCCACAGGAAGAAGAGGTAGGGCTGGGTGCTGCCAGCTCTCAGCATTACCCAACCATGCTGCCCCTCCCCCCACCTCAGCCAACCATCTTGTGCTCTGATCATGATTTAAAGGGCTTGGGGACTCTAGTCAATGCCACTGCCACAGTCTTGGTAGCAGACAGGAGCCCCAGACCCTTTTGACTCACAAGGACCTGGCCTTTTGCCCTAGCCCCTGCACCTCAGCGAGCCTGGGACTGCTAATCAGGGCAGCGTCTGTGCTTTTCTTTCTCTCCAGAAGTTATGGACGCTAGTTCCCACATTTATAAGTTACCACCCTACTCCTTGTAAGCAAAAATAATTCACACACCTCCTGAAAGGTTTATCAGATATCATCCAAATTTCAACCACTTCCACCAATGCTTTGATAAGCAGAAGTCCTTCAATACCAACTCCTATTGTTTTCTGCATGGTTGCACTTCATTAACTGTCTCATATTCAGAACCAGAATAATAATGAGCAGTGCAGTCTTTTCTTCAAAGCTTGGGACTTTGATTTTGTCCTCACACAACCAGTAATCAGACAACAGCTCAGGTCATAGCTTCTAAAGGGTACGGTATTACGTAGCCATAAATGGGAAATTTGCATTCACTTCTTCCTAGATCAGGGGTCTCAAACCCATGGCTTGCAGGTCTGTTAGCCGGTGGCCAGGTAATGTGCGGTGAGGTACTCCCCTGGGTCCTAAGCAACCCAGTTTTTTTACTGTGAGAGCAGGCAGCTCCTAGCACTCTCACCCACGGCCAGGCTGTAGTAACTAAACGGTTAAAGTTCTTTTTGTTGTGCCGGCTGTGTTGCAGTGACAAAAGGATAACTGGGTCAGGCTCAGAGCTTAACTAGTTACAAGTTTATTAAGCTACAGTTATAAGCATGTGGTTACAAAAGGCTATTGTTTACTTCTTATATGCTAGCAAACTACAGGTGTTAACAAGTTACGTTACAATCCAATACAAAGATATCTGTTACCATCTAACACAATGATATCTTGACACAATGACATCTAGTTACAGAGCTCTAATTCTTTAGCTGTGCACAAAAAAGTCGAAGACCTAGCATGGGTGTATCTTACCCTCTCTGCGTCTCTCGATACCAACGTAGCCAAGCTGGATCGGTCACTCAGTTCCGCAGAAAGACGAATACGAGGTTGGGCGTCCCCAGTTGTGGACCTCGGGAGGCAATCACCTGACCCGACCAGCAGGTAGCTGGTGGAATGCACTCAAAGTTAGAGTTCTGCTGGGCCCATCTTTTATACCCCTTTTGGGTTACATATTCTCTTTCTTATCTACGGTGCCAGATCATACTGGTCTGTCTTTGTGATGCCAGTTTGTTACAAGGGCATTTCTTACTTAATTTGCACTTGTAAGACAGAAGATAAGCAATTTGAGAGTACAGGACATTCTTTTTGTGTGGGCGGGGCACTTCCCCTTCTGGGATGGTTGTGTGTGTGTGCATCATATCGATCAATGCCAGCCGGGGTGATTTCTTGAGGGTCCCCCCCCTCTCTTGTTGACAGTTTGGCCTGTTAGCCTTCTATCTGTACTTTCTGCTTCTCAGGGTCACGATAAGCTAGCACATCTGGGCCTCAATGAGGGCATCAAAGACTGTGCTGTCAGCAGCCGTTTCCGTGCCCTGTGTGCTTCTCAGTGGGGGGGGAGGGGGCAGCGAGCAAGCTGGCTTGTAAGTGGGAGACTTTGTCTGGCTACAAGGTCATCCCCATCTAAAGTAATTTTGCAATCTGGCCCAGGAGTATCAGGGGACAGAGAGGGGAACCAGGTGGCCTGTTAGTTCCCATGTCCCAAACCCCAAATTTCCTGCCACCGTCCTGCCTTCTCCCCTGCATTGCACCCCATACCCCAGGGATGCCTCTTTGGGGATAAGAGGGGGGCTTGGCATAGGGCGGCAGCAGCAGTCAGGCTCGCCGCACTTTCCAGTGTGGCAGGAACCATGGGGAAGTGGTGTGGAGCAAGTGCACTAACATAGTCCTTTTGCTTCACCATGGCTCCCGCCGCCGTGAAAAGTACCACTGGTGCTACCCAGTGCCAGCCGTTACCCCCTCATTATTCTAGAGGTCACTTCCCTATGAGATGAAAATACTCAAGCTGAGTATAGTCCGGGGACTCTGAGTTTGAGACCACTGCTCTAGATATTCTCCAGGAAAGCCACAAAACTTCTTTTTCTAAAAGTCCATTTTTTGCCTATTCCATGCAAGAGATACATTTCCCAGACACTACAGTACAAATCAAGGATGGCCTGGTCGGTACCACACTGTACCGGAAACCCACTGATCGCTATACTTACCTACATCCTTCTAGCTTCCATCCTGCACACATAACTAGATCCATTGTTTACAGTCAAGCCCTTAGGTACAATCACATTTGCTCTGATCCAACTGATAGAGACCAAAACCTACAAGATTGACAGGGCCAGACGAATACCCAGAGACCAGCTACTTCAAGATAGGCCCAAAAAAGCCAAGAATAGAACATCACTGATCAACACCTATAGCCCCCAACTCAAACCACTGCAACAAATTATTAAAGACCTACAACCTATCCTTAATCAGGATGCCACATTCCAGAAGGCCCTACGTGACATGCCTGTTCTCTCCTACAGATAACCTCCCAACCTTATGAGGATCCTCACCAACAGCCACAGTCTATACCCCAGGAATACCAGTCCTGGAACCTTTCCTTGCAACAAAGCCTGCTGCCAACTTTGTCCACATATCTTTTCTGGAAATACCGTCACTGGACCTAACCAGGTTATTCACAGAATCACAGGCACATTCTCATGTTCCTCAACTAACATCATATATGCCATCCTTTGCCAACAACGCCCAGATGCTTTGTACATTGGACAGACTTCTAACTCCCTTAGACAAAGAGTTAATGGGCACAAAACAGACATAAAAACACTCCACATCCACAAACCAGTTAGTCAACATTTTAATGGAGTGGGCCATTCTGTTAATGACTTAAGAGTTTGTGCGTTACTGAAGAAAAATTTTCGCGCCACTACTGAAAGGGAGACGGCTGAGCTGTCTTTTATATTCAAATTCAGCACATTAATACATGGTTTGAACTGGGATGGGAATTTTCTGAGTCACTATAGGGCTCGTTTGCATACTTGGCTCAGTCTAATTCTTGACCTTCCCCCGACCCCTCCACTCTCTGATTTGCTCACCTTGATAATTTTTTCTGATTTGTCCTCCTTGATTACTGTTTTTGGTTCTCTGTGCCTTAAATATTGACTCCGTTCTGGTATGGCCATGGTCTGAAGAAGTGAGTCTGTCCCACAAGAGCTCACCCAATAAATTATTTTGTTAGTCTTTAAAGAGGTACTTGACTGCTTTTTTGTTTTGCCTATTCCAGTGTTCAATATTAAGCCTTTGAACCCCCAGGGCTCATAGCTCCCCTTGAAAAGTGACATACAATAATGATCCACAATAATGCATTAACTATTCATTTAAATACAATGGACTACAAAGACACTTAATTTTGTAAGATCTCCCTTAAATGTGCCTGGAAATAGAAATCTGTCACAATCAGTTCACTTCTTGCAGCAGAGAGTAGACCAGAATTGGGCAAAAGTATTTAATAAAATAACAGGGTGTGAAGAGACCTCAGGAGGTCAATTAGCCCAACCCCCTGCTGAAAGTAAGACCAATCATAACTAAATTATCCCAGCATGAGCTTTGTCAAGCCTGGACTTAAAGGACTCAACAGAAGGAGATTCTACCAAGTCCTTATGTAACCCATTCCAGAGCTTCATCACCTCTTAGGACACATCTACACAGCTCCCTCTCTTCCAGAAGGGGCATGGTAATAAACAAAGGGAAATATTCAAATGAGGTGCAGATTTAAATATCACACCTCATTTGCATAGTCCCATGAGATTTCACTTCTGGACAAGCTCATTCAGGAAGCTACAGAGCTGACTGGACCTTTCCAGAAGGAACTCCCAACCTTCTGAAAGCCCCCTTATTCCTCAGTTGTTCCAGGAGTAAGGGGGCTTTCAAATGGTGGAGTTCCTTCCAGAAGGGTCCTGTGTATACAGCTCTGTAGCTTCCAGAAGGGGCTTTTCTGGAAGTAACATCTCATGAGAATATGCAAATGAGGTGCAAGACATTTGAATCCATAACTCATTTGAATATTCCCCTTTGCACATTACCATGCCCTTTCCAGAAGGGAGGGGCCTTTGTAGATGTGGCCCTAGTGAAACAGTTTTTCCTAATATCCAATCTAGACCTCCCCCACTGCAACTTGAGAACGCTGTTTCTTGTTGTATCATATGTCAACACTGAGAATAGACGCTCCCCTTCCTTTTTGGAACACCCTTCAGGTAGTTGAAGGCTGCTATGAAGTCCCCCTTCACTTCTGTAGAGTAAATAAGCCCAAATTCCTCAACCTCTCGTCCTTAGTCATGTGCTCCAGCCCCCTAATAATTTTTTGTTGCCCTTCACTGGGCTCATTCCAATGCATTCACATGTTTTCTGTAATGGGGGGCCCAGAACTGGATGCAACACTCTAGATGGATGTTCACCAGTATGGAACAAAGGGGAATAATCACTTCCCTAGAACTGCTGTCGGTGCTCCTACTAATGCAGTCAATATGTCATTAGCCTTCTTGACTACAAGGGCACACTGTTGGCTTGTCATGCTTTTCATCCAGATCCTTTTATTCAGAGCTGCTGCTTAACTAGTCGGTTCCCAGTGCATAGTGCTGCTTGGGATTCCTCCTTCCTAAGTGCAGGAGTCTGCACTTGTCCTTGTTAAAACGCATCAGATTTCTTTTGTCCTAATCCTCCAATTTGTCCAGCTTGCCATGAACCCTATCCCTATCTTCTAGTATATCAATCACTCCCTTTAGTATCATCCTCATATTTGCTGCAGGTGCAATCTATCCTCTCATGCATGTCATTAATAAAGATATTGAACAAAATCAGCCCCTGAACTGACCCTTGTGGTACTCCGCTTGATACGGCTGCCAATCAGACACTGAATTAGAATGGGAGGGCTGGGGGGAGGGGATGGGCATTTATTTTAACTATTAATATTTTATACTATTCAATAGTTTTGTACAATATAATGAGGCAAATATGGAAAGACAACCACCATAAATGTGGCAAGGTGTGAATTCCTATTTAGCAGCTCCTGCATGGCCCTCCCATCCAGGCCCCCCATTCCCACCCCCTTCCTGCACCCTCTGTCCCACTCTGACTCCCCATCCACACCCTATTCCTGCCTCCTTCCTCCCAGACACCTCATACCTTCCCTGTTCCTATGCTCCCAGATCCTTCCACCACACACCCAGACTCCACACCCCTTACCATCATCCCCATACTTCCAGACCCCTCACCCCCACCTTAACCCCTTCTCTCCCAGACCACACACCCTCCACCCACTCCTGAACTCCCTCCTTCCAGACTACCCACATGAAATCTGCTCCTGTCCTCTCCTTTGCAGACCCCTCAACTCCACACTGACCCCTCCATTGCAGACCCCACACCCCAAATCCTCCTACACTGTTCCTCTTGCCTAAACCCACACCCTATGGCAGCTTGTTACAGTACTGGAATCTATATAGCACTGTCAGCCAAAACAAAACCATATACCTCTCAAGAGATGCACACTGTATATCACGTATCAGAGAGGTAGCCATGTTAGTCTTTTTCTTCAAAAACAGCAAGAAGTCATGTGGCACCTTATACACTAACTGATATTTTGGAGCATAAGCTTTTGTGGGCAAAGACCCGCTTCATCAGATGCATGAGTATATCATATTACCCATGGAAATGAGTCATCAGTTGGGGGGGGTGTTTTCTTCCCTCTATATTCTTTACAAGAGTATGCCTAATGGTCTCTACCTGCTCCACCCTAGTCCCTCCCAGCTGACACATACACTTTGGGAGCCAGTTTTCTATTAAGTCCAGTTCATTGTCATTTTCTGGGATGGAGACACACTTCAACATGTGCTGTTCCTGGTATCTCAGTTAGCTTTTCAAGCAATGAGGCCACTCAGCTTTCTGAGGCAGACACCTGAAGGGCTACTTCCTCTGTCTGCACAGTAGAAAGATTTATTTTTGACAGAGAGTTTGACATTCTACAGATAGTTTAATAGTCAGAATATGTATCTTTTCCTGACAGAGTAGCTTCAGTTGTAAACTATCCTTAGCTGCAAATTTTAGCATCCCATTTTCTCATCCCAGATTGCCCTTACTGCACATTGCTGGCTTCAGTTTAAAATTTGAATTTATTATTCAGTTAAATATTTACTATATTTTTGATAGAGGGTGAGAAGAGAAAATTAAAGTTACAGTGACATATTTGCCAATGAGTAGGGATGAGTTGAAGTTCCAGGCAACATATTTTGAGAACTTTATGAGATTGGCGGAGGGAATTCAGCTCACTGATTCATAAAGCCAGACACTTGATTGGAACATGGATACAAGTTTCTAGTCATACCAATACTGAGCAGACGTGGTTGAAATTGTGAGATCAAAGAATATATTCCATTTCCCCCTCTCCCTATCATTTCTTCTCTTCCCCACCTCTCTGCAAAATACTGGAAGATAAGTCCTTGGTGATTTTATAATTAATTTTTCCTTCTCACCCCACCTTTATTCCTGTTTTTGATTACATATATGGATGAAGAAAAAAGAAAAAACAACCAGCAATGAAGGGAAATAGGGGAAAACACATTAAAATCGTGAAACATTTAGAGTGCATGGCAAACATTTCCTTTTTGAAACCCATTAATGAAGATTACTTTAATGTGTGAAAAATATTTTCCTCTTTGACTAGCTTGATGGCTATGAGCAGGTTTTTGACATGATTTGTGTTGCACCAGAACCTTTACAAAAATATCTAATTTCATGGTTAGATAATTTTAACATGGAAAGTTTTGGTTAACTACCATGACACATTGTCTGATATAGCCAAAAGATTAGAGTGAGATGAAATGTATCTAAGAGCTAAATGAGGAGACTAGTTAAACAGAAGTTAAAAAGGTGCAATGCCAAAATGAAGTCTTTGCAAGCTTCATGGAAACTTTTTAAAGATGCCATGACAAAGGCTTAAGATATACACTAGTTTCATTGACAAAACTGTCTTGCGTAGATGTAGCCTATGATACAGAATTTTTAAGGAAGTGATGAAGGGACTATTTAACACCAAAAGATTGTATTTGGAGACACAAGTGATGGGTAGTCTCTCATGAGATATTTATAGAATGAAAGAAAAAAGATAATGCAAGAAAATACAACAGAATTTCAGAAGTAGTGGTATAAGCAAGGTCTGCAAGATCCCAGGGATATTATCCAAATAGATAGGGAAGTATTATACAGAGCTCTTTAGCAGACAGCTCGCCTCGTGCACACAGAATCAATTTAATAGTAATTTAAGGGTTTTTTTTTTTTTTGAACTCCAGATTTGACAGAAAGATCTCACTGAACCACAGGAAAAGCACAAAACGCACACACTTCATCATTAATGAAGAAAAAGAGCCTCCCTTGGTACACATTAGTAAACAGCTGAATTTTAGCAAGAGTTCATAGTTCCTCTCTCTTGAGTTTTTCCTCAGGCTTTTAATGATGCCTTGAGCAAGAGCATATACTGATCTTTCTATGAAGCCCTGATATTTCTGAGCAAAAGAGAGAATATTATGAACAAAGATGCCTTTTTCTTTTAGGAAAGATCGTCTCCAGTTGAGCTTACGGTCCTAGTCTATTGGTAGAGAATGAATAAGCTCTAGTCAGTGCAATGCAGACAAGGTGAGCTATGTTCTGTGCAGTTTGCAGGTGGTGTTTGAAATAGAGGACAAAGAGGAGGGTTTGTTTTGGCAATGGATGAGACCAAAAAATTTTGTACAAGAACGTAAAACATCTGTGCTTGCTTTGGAGAAAAAAATATAGCAAGATCAGATTATTATTAAGTAGCTACTGATCTTATATGATCATGCATTTTGGGACCAACATTCATTTTAAGGATTGTAAAGCTATGTCAAGTCTGATTTCCTTTGGACCTATTATTGGTGGCAATGTACGGAAACAAGCACTTCCATAAACAACTTAAAGGAATTTAGATCAGGCAGTGCAAAGTGATTGGTCACATGTCAAATACAATATTGTAAGCTTGACACTTAATATTCACCTGCAGATGAAACACATAATTTGGATAAGACAAACGTTTTGTAGAAGATAACGCTATGATGCCCTTTTGTTTTACCTGGGGAGTTGAAAATTACATTGTTCCCTCATAAATCAGTGTCCTCTGGGAATAAGACTGGGGTGGTATTTTAACAGCGGACTTGTAAGAGAATGGGACAATGTCAAAGAATGTTTACAGTTCTTCATTTACTTGTCTTATGTGTACCACCTCCTATATAACTGAAGGTACAATGACACATGATTTATTCTAATCAAAGCTTTTATTTTGTCCTTTGGGTATTTTCCATTGGAATAATACAATAAGAATAGTATTTAAGGTCTATGTGTTTTATTAATTTCCACATAAGATGATATTTTAGAGAAAAGTGAGTTGGGTTTCTGAAGCCCTGACTTACTAAAAATGGAAATCATGTGAAGGCCACATCAATTCATCTTACTATAAGCTAAACTGAGCAAGAAAGTTTTAAAAAGAGGAAGAGGGAAAACTGAGGCTTCTTTTTGATAATAAAATACTCAAGTTGCCTCCTTCCAAAGACAGAAAAAAAATTGTATAATATCACAGTTTGCCTTAAAAAAATCCCTAACTGCAGCAGTAAAATACAAAATAAACTTTGGAGAATCCCTTCAAAGTTAATTAAAAGTGGCATTATTCCTGATGTTGGTAAAGATTTCTGTTTAATTGGAGAAGGGGAATTAGAAGATCACTGCTATGAGTTACAATTATGGGGGAGATGGCCAAGTTAGCTTGTATCTTCAAAAACAACAAGAAGTCCTGTGGCACCTTACAGACAAACAGATATTCTGGAGCATAGGCTTTCATGGGCAAAGACCTGCTTCGTCAGTTTGCCCACAAACTGCCATGAGTGTATTCTTGCCTTGGTGGAAAAGCTTCTGCAGCGTTTGCTAACAATTAAGGCACTGCATTCCAATAATTTGTGAGAGGTCATTCTATAGATAGGCTCCCTTAATGGAGAACACTTCATATGTACAGCTTGGAATTTGTAGCCATAAGGTGCCATCAGTTATTTATTTCCCCGTACAAAATAATCAAGAGCTGTCCAGATTTACTGGAGCACTTAAATTTAACAACCTGAGGGAAAGGACTAAGAAATCACATACAGACTTAATAAACAGATGTCTTGACAATTGATATAATGCCAGTTACATTTTGCAAGTTCAACAAAATTAGTAATTCCCACATTAAATAACAATGAAATATTAAACAAACTGGATCTATTTGTCTGAATTACTTTTCTACATTATTTTAAAAATCTTGAACTGTTTCCAAGATTTCATGAAAACTTGATTAACTTAATAAACACTGCATATTTAAACCTTTTAATATTTTAAATACAGTTAGACTTGAAAAAAGCCCCTCTTCATCTCTATAGCAAGCTAGAAACAGCAGCAAATAATACATGAAGGAAAATAGTGTTAGAAGAATACATTTTTAAGACCAGAAGAGATCACTATTATGATTTTCCTTTTCTGAGATGCCTATTGATAAACTTGGCAATGGTTACTGTACTGAGATCACCTGTTTATTATTCTGCACAACATTGTTTTATTGTTTCCTTATACCCACCCATTGGTCTATATTTATCTGTGGTCTCTTGTTGTATATACTTGTTGTATATATCTCTCTGCAGTGCTTTGCACAATGGAGTCCTGATCCATGATTAGGGCTCCTACGGATTACCATATTACAAACTATTAATAACTTCACCTGGCCATCTGCATAACAAAGACTGTAGATGCCTGTCTAGTAAATTCTGCTTCAACATTGTAAGTTCTGATGTCTTTTGCCATATTCATTGTCTGACTGGAATCTTTTACAATTACATGAACTTCTGAGGTTTATACCAAATAACATTTCCAGCTGCCACAAAAGGTTAAAAAATTCATTCTTAAACACCAGATGCAAAAAGGCATACCCATGCCACCTCCAACCAAACCAAAGGTTGTTTCATAAAGGCTGTCTAATTTTTAAGCCAAATTTAAAATCTTCGGAAACTTGGGATTCACAAAAACATAATATTTGTATCCTAAATCAGCTTTCTCAAGACCCCTCAGAAAGGGAATGCCTGTGAACAATCTCATCCAGCAAAGTTCACATTTGCGTGTACTGGGGGGTGGGGTCAAGAGATTTAAGCACAGGCTAAATGTTAGAAATGTGCTTATGTACAGTGCCATATCAGAGCCTTAATGAGGTAAGCTGCTGTCACAGTACTTCAAGTTAAACAAGATGGAGCAGCCCAGACAAAATTTGAAAAGCCTTTCTATGCCTATCAGCATACATACCTAGAAGACTGCGCATTCTTTTGAGAAAGCACCAAAGGAAGATCTAAGACTACAGTCACAGAATCTAAAATCTGATTTATCATGTCAGATAACATCAGATACTATGCATACAAACATTTACACTATTACAGAATACTCTCTGATAAACACAGAGTAGAAATGTTAGTTCTTATTGCAACATTTTTCCCAGCACCTTACCTGAAGAATAAAGGAGGACTTTTTGCAGCATTGTGTCTGCAATATAAAAAAAGAATTTGAACATATTAGGAACAACCACCAGTTCTAAAGGAAATATGGGCTCACTACTAAATCAAAAGTGAAAGAACTGTCAGTAATAAGACTGTAAAAGAGGTAGAGTGGTCAAATACTCCTGTCCGATATTTGGAAAAAAGATAATGAAGTTAAATCACATTGCAAAACCTTTTTCATTCTGGATGGAACTCAGAAGGATGCTGAGCAACAACTATTAAAGTTAGATATCTTTAAATGAGCACATCTAGATACACTGCATCAAACACTCTTTAAAGAATTAGCTGATGCTCTTTCTGAACCTTAATGTTGATTTCCAAGAAGTCTTGGAGCAACTGGGAAATTAAAAGGACTAGAAGAAAAGCTAATGAGGTAGCAATATTTAGAAACACTAAATGAGATGACATTAGTAATTACAGGCTTGTCAGTTTGACATCAGTCCTAGGCAAAATAATGGTATAGCTCATATGGGATTCAAAGAAGGGTAATATCATTAATGCCAATTAGCATGGGTTTATAGGAAACAGATCTCATCAAACTAGGCTGATATTTTTTATGAGATTACAAATTTAGTGATAAAGGTAGTGTTAATGTAATAGACCTCTTAAGGCATCCAAACTGGTATTGCATATCATTTTGATTAAGAAGCTAGGATAAAAGTAGGACATGAAATGAATTAAAAACTGAATGATAGGTCTCAAAGTGTCATCATAAATGGGAAATCATCAAGTAGGTGTTTTCAAGTGGGGAGCCTCAGGGATTAGCCAGAGACATTTATTTTTGTCAGTGAACTTGAAGAAAAGAAAATTACTGATAACATTGAACGGAACAATTAGATTTCTTGACAACTAGCCAGAAACAAAATATATATTTCAATTATATCTAACTTATTTCTTGAGTTAAACCCATGTACTCAGTGTGTAACATGGATCATCTCCAAGTCTCCCCCACTTCAATCTGTCTCCATACAAAACTTTTAGCTGATTCCAGAATACCTCAGTCATTGTCCTTCAACCTCAGTAGATCTTCTCCACATTGTCAAAGGTCTTTCTCTCTTGCATTTTCCTTGCAGGGTCCATGTGAGAGCTTGATAGACTATGCTGGATGATGGTTTTCTGAGAGTGTGGCTTAGCCATCCCCATTTTCGTCTTTTGATTGGCATGCCAGCTGTCTCTTGCTCCACTCTGTTCCAAAGCTCCTGATTTGTGACAAAGTCTTGCCGTTTGATGTGAACGATGTACCTCAGGCATCTGTTTATGAATGTCTGTCGTATGTGATTTGAAGATTTTTTTAGTACGCTGGGTCTCACGTCCATACAATAGCACATTCTTCACACGTGTGTGGAAGAGCCTAGTTTCATCTTCACAAATATTATTCGTGAACTCCATATGGAATGAAGAATCTTGAAAGAAGCTGTTGCTTTTCCTATCCTGGCATTGATATCCTCATCTGTTCCTCTGTCTTTGCCCATAATACTCCCTGAATAGGTGAGCTGCTCCACATCTTCCAGGTCATCCCCTCCCAGTGTCGTGGTGGTGTTGTTGGACTGGTTGATCCTCATTGCCTTGGTCTTTCCCTTGTTAATGCTCACTGAGATATGGTATTTGGACAGTATGAGATTTGTCACTTCAGAAACCACCTGTTCTTCCCTGAGCTGTCTATCAATTTCAGTCTTCATTCTCTCCAAGAGAATCTTATGGAACACTTTTCCTGGAATAGACAGTAATGTGATGTCCCTCCAGTTCATGAATTCCTTCGGATTGCCTTTCTTTAGAAGTGTGATAAGGTAGCCAGGTTTCCAGTCCTGTGGTATATCTTCAGTGTCCCAGATTTTCCCAAATAAATTATGCATCATGTTAACTGATATCTTGTTATCTGCCTTGATTGCTTCTGCAGGGATGTTGTCTAGACCAGGTCCATTTCAGCTTTTCAGGTGGGCAATGGCTTCTCTGATTTCCTTTGTGGGTCTGCTGCTGTTAATTTGCAGTGGTGTATTTGCAGGTGGTGAGTCGGAAGGTTCAGTAGCTCTTCAAAGCTTTCCTTCCATTTACTGAGCTGCTCACTTAGGTTCAGCCCTCCTTATCCTGTACTGGCTGATCTAATGTACACCACAACCCAGCTAGGTTCCGTGTGTTAACATACAGCTCTTTCAAGTTTCTCTATCCTGAAGCTTGTAGTGCAAGGTTTTCCACAAAGTTCTTCCTATCCCTTTTTACAGCCTTCTTAACTTCTCTGTTGGCTTCTAAATACAGTCTCTGAGCTTCTGCAGTGGCTGCTCTTGTTTGGCTGTTGTTGATTGCTTGCTGGTTTTCTCACCTTTCATTCCTTCACTTTTCCTCGAGTTTTGGCTGTGATCCATTCATTATGCCTTGTCCTTTTTACCAATGTTTTGTCACTGGTCCATCTTCCAGGACAAGGTTTGTCAGAAGTCAAGACAAGCTTTGTCAGACAGCTCCACTTGGAAGCCAGCTCTTATCTCTTCAGCTGCTCCATGATGAATCTCAATCCTGGCTTTGTCAATTTTGTTGCATACTTCTTGAGATTGAACTTGAGTTTTATCATGACCATATGGTGGTCTGAACCTCATCCTACTCCTCTTCTACTGTAAACATCCTCCATCGATCTTCTGAAAGAACTTCTGATACAGATGTGATCAATTTGGTTTTCTGACTGATGGTCTGATGAAATGCAAGTGACCTTATGGATTCTTTTGTGTTGAAAAACACTACCACCTACCTACCAATCTGTTGAAGGAACAAAAGTCACTGAAGTGCTTTCCATTTTCATTCATGTTACCTCGGCTTTCTTTTCCTCTGGTCTGTTCTCTATCTCTATTTCTGCTTCCAATTTTGCATCGAAGTTGCCCATCAAAATCAAGATAATATTCTTTGCTCTCCGGTTCACAACACTTTGTAGTGTCTCACAGAAGTCTGTTTTATATTCCTCCGCTGCTTTTTTGGTTGGTGCATAACACTGCACAGTTAGTACCTTTCACATTTTGGTGTATAATCTGGCTGTGACGATGCATGATGGTATTGCTGTCCACTCCATTAAAGCACCAGATGCCTCTCTTGGTAACATCAGGCCCACATATTCTGTGTGCAGTGTGTTGCCTTCTCCATGTCCTGAATAGATAAGGGTTTCACCTATTGCCAGGTATAGCTGCCCAGATTGTGTCAGTCTTGTCTCACACAAGCCCAAAACTGCAAGATTGTACTGTTTCTTCTCCACTGAAAACTGTGCTGTCTTCCCCACTTGATACATGGTCCGATTGCTCCATGTACCAAACTGGGTGGTTGTCTTGGATGAACTGCGGGGCAGCTTCCCTTCAGTTTTCCCTACCATGCTTCATACTCAATCTGTGCAGATTGCCAACTCCTCCCAAGATTTGAGTAGTTGTAGGTTTCCTTGTAGATGCTTCTGTAACTTTTTTTTCCTCCTAAGGATAGGGTTGTTAACCCTAAGCCAATCCCTTTTATCTCGGGGAGAGGTGCTCAAAATTTGTCTGGTCTCTACCCTTTGACCTGTCCGGTTTGGGTGACCTTCCAGGAGCTGTTGTTCCTGATGGCATCTAGGCAAAGTTGTTTTATATATAGAATATATAATTTTTAAAAATAAAAAAGAATATTTATATATATAAAAAACTAAATTCTCAGAAATGGGTTGTCAGAGTACCAAAATTATTTGTGAATTTGGCTCAAAATTTGAACAGTTACAAACACAAAACAAAACCTATTTTGAAAGTACTGAAGTGATTTAAGTGCCTTATCATAGTAAAGCACAAAAGAAATATTCAGAACATCAGATCAATTCAACATTAGAAAGGTTTCATTTTGACAAGAAAGTAATGTTGGTCTACAAAACACTTTTGTTTTCTTCAATCAAAATTTGATACAGTTTGGCCTCTTCATCAAAACAAACAATTGTTCACCCAGCTCTAGTTTCAACATTGGTAAATGTGAAGTCTCACATCTAGGGACAAGAAAACAGGGCATATTTACATGATGTGGAATAATTGTCAGAAGCAGTAACTCTGAAAGCCTTGAACTCTTGTGCTCACGATTGAGAATTATCTGAACTATCGAGGGTGTGAATGACGTATGAATAGATTTAAAGAACAACCAAATTAATTCACTCACACCAGAGCACCAAGCTAGGCCACAACAAAGCTTCTGATGGTGCTCCCAGGGTTTTACCCCGCGACCCTGCTCGGTGTACACAGTGGGTCTAATCGCAACTGGGTTTTTAGGGTGTGTGACCAGTGCTGCTGACACTTCTTTTGCCCTGGAAGAACGACAGACAAGTTAAGTAAGTTTTTAAAACAAGATAGGGAATTTTATTAAAGGGGAATAAATGTTTAAAAAGGAATTTATCACCTAAGTTAGCCTACCACTTACAAACCTAAATGGCCCCTTGCCTTTCTAGACTTAGCACAGGATTATTAGTATACCAGACACTTAGCCTAGGACTTGTGTAAGTTTTGTGAAAAATTAGCAAGTTTGTTTAGCCCCTCTATGTACTTACTGTGTTTTTGGGAGCAGACATGTTGCTCTCTTCTTGCTTGCTGAAAAGGAATAAAATTAAATGCAGAGCTTGTAATTATGTAGGGAATGTGGCAGAAGGAATGCAGTGCTGCTGAAGGCTGGGAGGAATGAGTCTCCCAGAGGTCATCTGCATGAGAATGCAAAAGGTGTGCATGTGTGATACCTTTTTAGGCAAAGCCTAATGGGTAGCAAGTAAGCCATGAGATTTGGTTTATTGTAAACATGTAGTTGTAAAATCACAATTTAAGCTGACACTTAATGTGGGAGTTGTGAGATCTCACCAATGCTCTGGGTTGTTGTGGGGGACAGGGCAGTCGCCTTAGCTGTGTAAGACATTGATTACACAGGGCTCCCTGGTTTAAAGCATTGTAAGAGACAGGGGAGGGGTACTGATTGAGCCAGCTTGCTGAGTGTCTTGGCCCTGCCTATGCCTTGGCCATATAGCTATAAGCCTGGCTTGACTAACCCTCCCCACCTGTTAAAAGATAGAGCTGGATACTAGGGTGTTTGTGAAACCCCACACTAGAGATACCAAGAGCTGAAATCACAGAGTGGCAGCTGAGGCCACACAGAGCTGAAATTACTGGGTTCTGCCTTAGGGAGTCCCAAGCAGTGGGGTTAGGACCGGTGGACAACAGCAGGACCAGCGGGTGGCCAGTAGGAGCGGTGGCGGCGGCGGTAGAAGACGGCGGGTGGCCGGTAGGAGCGGCGGCAGCGGTAGATGACGGTGACTGGCAGACGGCTGGTGACAGCAAGGGGAGGCTACAGACAAGTGGACAGCTAGTATTGCCTTGGTGATGTATTTGTGGGCTTTGAGTTTGGGACTGCACCTCAGAGGGTACACCCTGTAACTGTGTGTGTGTGGAAAAGGGCCAAGAGCCCCAGCAAGAGACTGGGTTCTACTGCATATGGGGATGATATTTGGGTAAAAGGGGTTTTGTCTCTTCTGTGCTGAGATATACTGCATCTGTCGCTGTAACCTTGGGGTAGGTTACGGTCATTAAACAAGCCATTTCTATCTTAGACTCTGTGCTGGCGAGGGGGGGGGAGAACCGCCTTACAGGCACCCAGCACGGGGGTGAAATTGTCCCAGGCCACTGGGTGGGGACTCGAGCCGGTTGGTTGTATCCTTGATAGGAAAACCCCACAAGAGTTGAACCCGGCCCTTCTGGCAGGCATCTGGCGTTAACAGAAGGGTTACATAAGTGGGGGCTCGTCCGGGATCTCTTTTGCTGGGTAGTACCCCTCGCAAGCACACATTATATATATAACATTGTAAGAAGCAGTTGTTGTTGCGGGATAAGTTAGTGTTTATACCATGGCTCGCCGTATGCTAGAAGAGTGGTGTGAGGAGTTGGGTATTGACCCTAGAAATTGTCTATTAGTTTTAGGGATACCTGAGGGTATGGAAGATGGCCCAATTGAGGCCCTTCTAACAAAAGTCATTGATTCTCTAATGAGGTGTCGCATACGGGGGCGTAGACCTCAAGTAGACGACAAAGCATTTGTGGTGCTATGTGAATTGCCAGTAGCTGTGGACTCTTTGCAGATCCCAAGTGAGATAAAGATTCCCACTGGCACTTTGAAAGTTGTGATCGCCAAGGCCTTTGCAATCAGGCCCCGCTTCACATGCTGTATTTGAGGAGAAGATGACAGCCTTTTTGGCACAGGAAGGAAAGACTATGGCTGACGTGTCAAGTCTACTGAGAGCTGAACCATCAGCCCCTGGCCCTTCTATGGATGTATGGGCCAAAGCTTTGGGACAAGCATTGGAGAAGGTCCTGCAACCTCATCATGAATCTAGTTCATACCGTAAGTTACGCTTATTTTTGGGTGGTGCGGTCCCAATACCTGGGGAAGAAGCGTTTAAACCCTGGTTAAAACATACCACTGAAATGCTCCAAGAGTGGGCAGTACCTGAAGCTGAGAAGAGAAGGCGACTTGATAAAGAGTCTCCGGGGTCCCGCGCTGGATGTCATTCACACGTTGAAGCTGGGTAATCCGAAGGCTAGTGCAAATGACTGCTTAGAAGCTCTCAATCATGCCTTTGGGAGGACTGAAGATTCGGAGGAAGTTTATTGCAAATTCTTGAGCACCAGACAACAGAGAGGCGAAAAGTTATCAACCTATGTTCAGAGGTTGGAGAAACTACTGCAGAGAGTTGTCTTGCATGGAGCCATCACAGCGGAGCAAATGGATCGAACTCAAGTGTCCCAAATTGTGAGGGGAGTGCAATACCAGCACCCAATCCTATTCCACCTTTGGTTAAGGGAATGACTGGCGGCCCCACCCAGCTATTCGCGATTGATTAAAGAGATCCAAAAAGAGGAAGAAAGGCAGGCCACCAGTGAGAGCGGGGACACTCAACCATCCAAACATGGCAGCACGGCCCCCTCGCAACTCCCCAAAACATTGATGGTGAACAGTGAAGAGGAGCTTGCCCAAAGAGTGCAAGACCTGAGGGTGCAGGTGGATGAACTGAAGGGTGCTGTAGGTGCAGCCCGGGCACCAGGGAGCGGTGAACAGCTAGCAGCAGCGGTCCATAAGACTGGGCTCAGGACAGCTACTTCTGCAGGCCGGCCAAGTACAGGATCCTTCTTCTGCTACAAATGTGGTCAGGAAGGACACACTGCAGCAAGATGTCGAAATAAGGAAAATCCAACACTGGTGTACCAAAAGCTGAGGGCCACCTGGGAAAAGTCAGGAAACGGCTACAGGGTCTGGGAAAGGAGCCGCCCATACCCTCGGGAAGCAAGGGCTCCCCTAGAAGAGACAAAACCCCTTTTACTCAGATACCATCCCCATATGCAGTAGAACCCAGTCTCTTGCTGGGGCTCTTGGCCCTTTTCCACACACACACAGTTACAGGGTGTACCCTCTGCGGTGCAGTCCCAAACTCAAAGTCCACAGATACATCACCAGGGCAATACTAGCTGTCCACTTGTCTGTAGCCTCCCCTTGCTGGCACCAGCCGTCTGCCAGTCGCTGTCGTCTGCCGCCGCTCCTACCGGCTGCCCGCCGGTCGCCATCGTCTACCGCCGCCGCCGCCGCTCCTACCGGCCACCCGCCGTCATCTACTGCCGCCGCCGCTCCTACAGGCCACCCGCTGGTCCTGCTGTTGTCCGCCGGTCCTAACCCCACTGCTTGGGACTGCCCTAAGGCAGAACCCAGTAATTTCAGCTCTGTGTGGCCTCAGCTGCCACTCTGTGATTTCAGCTCTTGGTATCTCTAGTGTGAGGTTTCACAAACACCCTAGTATCTAGCTCTATCTTTTAACAGGTGGGGAGGGTTAGTCAAGCCAGGCTTATAGCTATATGGCCAAGGCATAGGCAGGGCCAAGGCACTCAGCAAGCTGGCTCAACCAGTACCCCTCCTCTGTCTCTTACAATGCTTTAAACCAGGGAGCCTTGTGTAATCAATGTCTTACACAGCTAAGGCGACTGCCCTGTCCCCCACAACAACCCAGAGCATTGGTGAGATCTCACAACTCCCACATTAAGTGTCAGCTTAAATTGTGATTTTACAACTACATGTTTACAATAGACCAAATCTCATGGCTTACTTGCTACCCATTAGGCTTTGCCTGAAAAGGTATCACACATGCACACCTTTTGCATTCTCATGCAGATGACCTCTGGGAGACTCATTCCTCCCAGCCTTCAGCAGCACTGCATTCCTTCTGCCACATTCCCTACAATTATATTATTTAATATTCTGGCTTCTTCCTTAGGGTTTGCCAGTCGCTCTTACCCGAGGCCGAGTTACCAAGGGGAGCAGATATTACTTATTACTTACTTATAGTTTGCCTGTTTGGCTATACTACTTATTAATGTTTATTTAATTTATGGGTTGCCCTGCTGGCCATACAGGGGAGAGCCCTTATTTAAAAAGTGGGTTATCCTGATTACAGGTTGTCCCAATAAAATCCAATTTACTAAGGTTTTCCCAATAAAGGGTTTTCCCTAGTTGCTCTACCTCTCTGTTTACAGGAGGGAGCCAATAGCTCTGCCTACAATAAAATAATAATAATAATTCCTAACACTAGTCTTCTATTTGGCATGTATTATTCTTAGGCTAGGCTGTAAGACTAGCCTCCTGTGCTTTACATAAATCTAGAAGGAACATAGGGTTACAAAATTTGAGCGTGCATTTAAGATCTGGGGCAGTCCCAGTCTTACCTAAACATCTATAATACTTTTAGATTTTCTAACAACAAAATAGCAGTAAAACACTATAAATTTTAACACAGCTATCAGGAATAAGAAACACAGTAAAAAGAAAATAAATCCTAAATCCATCTAAACCTATCTAACATAAATAACAACAAGCAAATAAACAACATAAACAATAGAACACACACATCCAATTACTCATGGCTGATTTTAACCATAGCTCTGGGCCTAACAGGCTTTTGGTACCTTCTCTTTCCTGATCTGTTTTCGGCCACCGGGGCCACAGGTCTTAACATGAGCTGTGAAAAGATGGCCCTCACAGGCGCACTTTTACGGCTCCCGCGGTGGGCCAGACAGAAAGAGAGGAAGAAAAAACAACAACAACAGGAGGGAAAAAGCCAACTTGGTACAACAAAAAACCCTCCTGAAAGGGACGGCCTTTGTTTCCGCCACTGGCCAGAGGCGGTGGTCGATGGCGGAAAGGGCAGGGCCGCTGCTGCGACTTCTCTGTGCAGAGCGCCGCTTGTGGCGGCAGCAGATTCTGCCAGAGAAGCCCTCCGGATAAAGCACCGGAGCCTTTGATGGTTAGGACTGTGCTGGATCTCGTCTTGCTGGTCCTCTTCTTGCCTTTGGCGGCCCATGACGACTGGGGTGCGTCGATTGACACACCGGTCTGCTTCTGGCAATCTTGAGCCTCTTCAGTGATTTTCAGCTACGGGCAATGTCCAGCTCTTAACACAGTCCAGTTAGTCCCACGCCGTCAACGATCTTCGGCCGACTCCTCCGATGGTCTGTGACGGACTGCCTGGCTGTGGGGTGCGCTCCTAAATTTATGGAGCTGGGGCGGACCTGATTGAGCACTACGGGCTGTCAGGTCCGCGCTTCCGTTGCCCCGGCAACCAGGATGCACTCCCTCATGCGTATTTATTAGGCATCCAAAACTGCCCTATCACCTTACAGAATTTCAAACTATAACCTAATGAATATTAATAAGCCTAATGAATATTAATAATAACTGCCTTTGGCCAACGGCCATTCCTATATACCTATATAGACTAAACCTATACAGTAAATTAAACATGTTTTTGAGGTAATTCTTTTTAATTTTTTGTTTAATTTTGATGCAGTTTGATAGGGAAACATGTCACCACTGCTGATACAGCAGATTTTTTTTGTTTAGATGCTTGGTTTTAAGGCTATTTGGTAAGGATGCAGGACAGTCACACAGACACCACAGCCCATGGACAGGGACATGTCAATCACCTCAGGGGAGGATTTTTCAACATGAACCTGAGCTGGCAGTGCAACACAGTGACCAAAATGGAAAATGTGATCCTTGGGCACATGAATGGGAGTCTCAAGAAGGAGCAGAGATATTGTCATTTCTATATATGAAGCTGGTGCAATGGTGTTGGAATAACTGTGTCCATTGCTGGCATCTACTCTTGAAAGAGGCAGCTGACAAAATGAGCATTCAGAGAAGAGCCACAGGAATGATTAAAGGAGGATTGGAAAACATGCCCTGTAGCGATAGACTGGGGTAAACAATAATTTGGTATGTGTTCAAGGGTCACCCTCTTCCGTGATATTAATGGAGTAGGTGTGAGATCTAGGATGGAAGTTGGTGCAGGAAGGGTCATGGGATAAGGGGTGTGGGGTATAGGAGGGGGTGTAGGAGGGGTGTAAAATGATGGAAGGGCACTGGGGTGTAGGAGGAGAGTGCAGGTTCTGGGAGGTGGTTGTGACCTAGCTCAGGAGTGCGGGAGGCGGTGCGGGGATTTAAGTTGTGACTGAGGGTCAGGGGGTGGGAGGCAAGATCTGGAAGTGGTTGTGGGTGCAGGAGCAGAGGTGCAATGTGTTTAGGTTACACAGGGTATGCAGAGTGTTTGGGTTACATGGAGTAGGGGTGTAGGAGGGATGCAGAGGGGGAGGGAGGAGTTGGGGTCACAGAGGCAGGACATGGCCAGAAGACGCTTGCCTTGGAGGCTCCTGGCCAGCAGTCCATCTGTCTCCTCAGCCAGTATCCCTGCCTTCCATACCCCTGCACTGGCTGCGGGGGTTATGTGTGGCTGATTCTGAATGCTGCGAGCCTGGAGGCAGAGGTATGCTTAGTGTGCTGCCTGTCCTGCAGAAGTGCAGTTTCTGTTGGCCACGAACCAGTCAACCGGAGCTGCAATTTTTTGCTGGGGGCAGGCGCAGTGCTTGAAGCCTCTTGCCTCCTAACCCCAGACCTGCACCGTTCAGAGCTGCTCTCAGAGGAGGCTGATGGAGGCTCCTGTGGGTCAGATCCAGCAGCCTGGTGAACCAGGGAGCTCAATCTGCTTAGTTTAACAAAAAGGAAGGTAAGGGTGGCTGATTATACCCGTAGGGAACAGAAAAGTAATAGAAGGATCTTCAATCTAGCAATTTCAACTTCTAAACATTGCTGGAGACATTCAGATTCAAAATAATTTGCTTCATAATTCACAAAGGGTTGTTAGGCTTAGGATCACTGAATTTAAAAAAAAATTCAGATGAGAAACCAAATTAAAAACAAAATCATTGATGTCAGACTAGATAATCACAATGATTCCTTCTAGTTTCTCATCAATACTCTGGTTGCTGTCTGCAGAAATCGTCGTCTTTAAGAAAGGGGCTGACAGATTTGTCTGGCCCCTTGCAAAGATGATGGGAAGGAGTAGGCCTCAGGTAGAAGGGGTGGGGCTGAGGGCAGCCAGCCGGGAACCTGAGCGCCATCTGAATCACCAGGCCCCAAGACGCTTTCTCTTTTCTGCCCATCAATGGGCCTGTCTGTAGGACAATCACAGATACAAACATCTTGATCTCCTGTCTCTTATCCAACCACAGCATGGATAGTGTGAACAATCTCACTGATGTTTAGAAGGGATTGTGACTTTAGATGAGGCCCAAATCCTTACTGAGGACTCTGCATGCTTATTTTATACACATCTTAACGAATATAATCGCAGGCCTGAGAAAAGAAACTAAGCTTCCACCAGAGAGGCAGGGTATACCTGTGTGGGGAAGAGGTATTCAGAGGACTGGAACTTGCTGCATGATAAAGCAGGCAGGAAAGTGCCCAAACAAGCAAAGGCAGCCATATTTGTTCTGGGCAGATGGATGGTGAGCACTGAGGAATTTAGAGTCCAGGAGTGAAAGATGAAAAGTAACTGAACTGTGCTCTCTGCTAGTTCAAAAGCCTCTTTTTAAAACTGTCATTTAAACATCTAGTTTGTCCCAGCCCCTGCAGGGACTACACAGTACAGTCCACTTTGAATTACATTTGGAATGACACTTGGTAGCTACTGAAACATGAGGGAAAATAAAACGGCTTAATAAGAAGGTTTTGCCCTACAGTTGGGATGGGGCTTTAGAAACAAAATGTCATTTAAGTACATTGAACTGGAGGATTATAACTCCTTCTCCCACTACCATGCCTTTTGATCTGTCATGATAAATGATTGTTTCTGGAGTCTCACAGTACTTGGCAGAGCAAGGTCTTCTAAGAGGTGAAAGTCACAACAGCATGGATCAAGCAAACTAGAATTAATGGAATGACATGAAACACTATCACTTAGCCCCATTGTGGTTTGGGCACTATAGCATATAGAGAAAAAAATCTGAATAATCCCATCAGTTTCCTGTGGAGCAGTGGATTTTTAAGGTTCTATTAACAACTGTTTGTGTAGTAGATAAAGTTAGAGACTAATAAGAACTCCAGTGAATTGGTTATTATAAGAACTAAAGAATCTATTGTGTTTGGGATGTAGCAATTATAAATATTAGGAAACAAGGCTTGAGATGTAATATAATTTAGGAGAAGAGTACTTGGTGTGTTTACAAGTCAGGCTAAGGCAATTACAACAGGTGTCACGGGAAACAGGGTTTCTGCCATGCAAGTCAAATAGCACCTTGTCAACAGAACACAGCTTCCCAGTGATGAATTATAGCTACAGGAAAGGTAAATTAGTAAAAACGTCAACTATTCCATCTTCAGTTTTTGCATGTGTCAAGGTGCCAGACATTGTATTGCACAAGGGGAGGCACCTACCCCTCCATGTGTTCCTGAGAGAGCAGACATGCAGGTATGTGCGTAGAGTACCTTAGCACTCTAAGGCAGAAGGCCAGGTTAACATACTTGTGTGGCAGGAGAGGTGGGTCTTAAATTATACCTGACATTTTTCAACTGACTACTTTTAAAGACCAAATAAGAGATGTAAAATCAGAGGTTACACAAGTGTATCTAGATTCTGCTTTCGCTGCTCCAATAGAAGTTAGAAAGAGAAATATCAAATCGCCTCTGTAGAAGTACGACTCATTTCTTGGAATTGCATGTGGCTGGATACAGTGCTGCAAGACCTTCCATAGATCCTCCTTACTATAGTTGTTTAGGTCTTGTGGAAAGCTGGTCTTTCTAATGCTTAAGCCCCCCAGCCACGTTCATATATCTTCAGCCCTTCAGGTTCCAGCTGCTGGCCTGCTCTCCAGATTAATACAGGCCAGACAGATGGGGCTGGGTAGGTCAGGAGGAGACAGCTAGCCATATTTTATCATATATTTTAGAAACGATGTGTCTTTCTGTCCATGAGTCTGTTTGTTCAAGAGCTCATCCTAAACAGTAAGAGAGAAGATCACAAAATTTGGTGTGGAGCTTCCTCTTATAACATAAAGCACAATAAGGGTTTGCTTGTGCCAGATGTGTGTGGCATGCGATTCTTTCACATCAAACAGAAAGGGAGGAGTGAGGTGGCATGGACGGTTATACTCACACATGATCCCAGGCGGTGGCAAGCACAGGGACAGGAACAATCAGGGGTACAGCAAGCAAGCAGCCATTGGCTGCCCCGTCTCAACCACACAGCCCCCCTTTCTCTGCCCCAATGCCCCACAGCCTGCATAGGCTAAGGGAGAAGCCAGTGGCCATCCCCACCCCCTGCTCTGAGCTCCCCATCTCCTTCCCTGCCCTTAATCCTGAGCCTCCATCCCCTGCCCTGAGCTCCTCTTTACCTCCCAACCTTTCTGCACCCCCAACAGCCCTAGCATCCTGTTCTGAGCGTCCCAGATCAATAAGCCACTGCCCTAACTCCTACACCCCTCACACCACCACACCCCTGCCCTGAAGGACTTAAGCAATGCCAGAAAAATCTTCTGGTATGCTATATACAGACATTTTCTCTTGGGAAAAGCACCATATAGTCACTTCAATGTACATATAGCCCTTAGCCATTTTCACCTGCATTTCACAGTCTTAAAGCAGCCTTCAGAAGCATTCATATCCAGACATTTAGCTGAACCTCACTCGCAAGGGAACCTCGTGCTTCAGTCTCTGGGAGAGTGGAACAAACTTGTTTCAGCAATCTGACTTGCTCTGTTCCCCACAAGTCCTGCAATCTCATGTTTTCTGTGCCTCATCATCTTAATGTGATCAGTTATCAGTTCCACTATTCTGTATACCTGGGTAATTACTTCTTTTGTGGTCAGGTGTGAAGATTAAGCTAATGTGCAGCCATTTCCTGAAGTATTTCAGTTCAAATACAGAAACCCTTTTACAGTTCTGTTTCCTTCACATCCACGCTTCTCATGCACAAGGAAGGAGGTTGAAGATAGGAGCCTGCAGCAATTTCACTTTATGCTTTGTGCTGATACCTTTGCACCAATTGAGTGTCCAGTCTTGTGTCAGATTTTTAGTGATATTTCATGTCCCTAGAAGTCACACTATCCCTGTATTCGAAATGCTCAGTGCTATCCAATGCCACCTCAGATTTACGTAGAATCATCTTCAACTTTTTAAGAAATGTAGACGTTACCGTTGTCTTTGTGTGTGACATCTTTAAATGTAACTTCTTTATTTCTACTGCTACTTTTTCCAGAATTTTTTGGATCTTTCTCTGATAATCCAGTCATGTCAATATCATAAGTGAAGCACAAATGACTAATTTTCACCCACACATGAATGCCCTCAGGTAGATTTTCATCAGTGATGGTTCTTAGTATTTCTTCCAGATAATAGTGAAAGAAGGTTGCTGACGACAAACAGCCTGACAGCTATCATCTAGTCAAATGGACAATTTGTTCATCCCCTACAACACCACTGGCTGCTGAAGGAATGCCCAGAGAGATTGTCAGATGCTGCTTCCAAATACCTTAGCAAGTCTATAAAAAAAACATGATCACATTCCCATAATTCTCATGCACTTTCTTGAATGGCATAGGCAAACTCAATGTTTGCTCTATTGTATGCCCTTTGGGCCTAAACCAAGCTAGTTCTCCAATTGTCTTCAGGGTGATGCTCAGCAATATTTTGATAGATGTCTCAAGTGATACTGTATAATAATTTCCACAGACAGGTGAGTCTTTATTTTAAGCCTGTTATAAAGCCAAAACATAAATAAAAAAAAGTTTCTCAGATCAGGTGGAAGACAAAAATTAATCAAGGACTACGTTCAAATCTTGGACCATCTTCCAGATTTCCAGATCACATTGGAATGCTCATATGATGCCAAAGTCAGTGGTTACCTCACCATTTTTTATTAGTTTTGCTTATACAATATTCACTATGGATGTTACAGCTTTTCACAGTCTGCATCATATCCTCGTCTTTCATCAGAGAAGGAATTTAATTAGCTAAATTGAGATTTTCACATACATCTCATCTTTCTTTTTCACTGCCAATTTAATTTATTTTGCTCATATTACACAATTTTTTTATTATATACCTCCCCCGTTGATGGGTTAAATGTTAATTTAGTCCTTATTTTTGACCCATTTACAATGCAACGCTATACAAGGAAATTGAATGAAAGCACCTCTGCTATCATTCATAATTAAGAGAAAATAATTGCTATGTGTTCACACATAGGAAGCTCTCTCCACCCAAATAGTAAAATTTGATGGTTGATACACAGGCAGGAGGAGTTAACTTGGAAAACAAAGGATTAATTTTGAAATCATTTGTGTCAGGTTCTATGTAATTAATCTTTTAAAAAGTGGAAACTAATAAAATGCACCATTTTATCAATTTAAACATTTTGATTCTAAACTGTGCACACAAAAAGTGACACTGAGACCTACAATGGAGATCAGAATATGTCATCCCCAGACATGAGTGAATAATGAAAGAACCACATCTGACATATCCAACTAACTCCTCAGTTTTAGTCTGGGTACATACTTTGGCAGATCATGACCCCAAATAAAGTCATCATTTCTACCAGTGGGTCTCTGCAGTGAAGTACACAAGCATGGTAAGTTGCTTAGCTAGTAGTCCTGTTGAAAAGCAGTAGTACTGGTAAAAACTGAAGGTTCAAATATTTTTTCCACCACTTAAGGGACTCTCCACTCAGGGGAAAAGCAATATAATATTTCAACGGTATCCAAAATTCACCAATTCCATTGTTAGGCTGCTTTCCCCAGAAAAAGGAAAATCACTACTCAGTCTTGAATATAGTTTTTGCCTTCAGCCTAATCTGAGAACTAAAATCTTTTACTTATTGTTTGGTTTCATAAGAGGATTGAACACAGAAAAGAAATATGTCCTGAGAACAACATATCTACTGCCTGCTTTTATCCTAACTAAAACATACAACACTTGCCTTTAGCAGGTAATTCAGCTTAATACTCAAATACAAAATGTTGTCATTTGGTTAATGCCTGATATAAAAAGCTCCTGGCAAGACACTTGAAAATTTAAAAGTTCTCCTAAATAACTGCTTTTATGCTGGTTTCACCACTATTCACATATGCTCAGTAGTACCTGAAAGTATGCTAAGAACAGGAAAAATGCCGCAACAAGAGCAGAAAGATTCTTCAAATTTAATGGAAGCTTCTCCTTTTAAATTACTCAGATCCCAGATGTTCACTGTTTCTTCTCTCACTGTTTCTTTGATTGACATTTATGTGGGCAAGAGTTGATATGTTTCACTAGCTTTCCTTAAATTAAACCAAAGTAAACATCCTTCATTGTTAGTTTTGTTTTAGAAATAAGGTACCAAGAACTGTACAGAGGAGCTGAGAAATCTCATTACTGATGACATTTTTACTGTGATGGTGCCTAGCTTTTTTTCTTTTTGACGGAAAAGCCTCAATTCTTAGCACTTGAGTTCAGAGATAAGCAGTTATCAGCCAAATGTTTGATGTTTATTCAAAACTTATATGAACTGTCCATTGCTCTTGGGTCTGTTGTTTCTGCTTCAGGCAGTCCAAGATATCACGAGAACTTCTTCTTAATCTGGCACCTCTGACTGCAGATTCCAGCTGAATCGTAAATGCAGTACAGTGCAAAAATGAAAGAAAATCAGACCTCCAATAAATAAATAAATAAAGTTTCATTTATTTAGGCCTGTCGTACATTACAAAATTAGGTTAGCTTAAGTACCTTGCTCAGGACTTCAGCCACTGTTTAAATGCCCAGGTACCAGCCTTTGGAAAAGTGGGTTAATTACAGCAGAAATGGTTCTAGTAAGTGTCTCTCTTCTATGGTGTTGCAGCTGCACACACAGCTCCAGCCATCACACTACAATGTGTAGTGTTAAGAGGGCCTTAATTTTGATGGAACTCTTATTTCATTGAATAGCCTACCCGTCTTAGGAAACTGTACAGTCTAATGAACAAAGCTCATTTGGCAGTCGGAAAATCCAGGTTCAAATCCCTCTTCTCCATGTGATTTGTCCACAGTCACATAGCAAGTCAGTCAACTCTGATTCTGTTTTCCCTCCCTTCTGGACTATAACTGTCCAGGCGGCTTGTTAGTAAAGCTGAGCGGAATCACATTTCCATTTTGTGGGAAATTACCCAAAAATCAGATTTTTGTTCCATTCTGCAATGGAACAAAAATAAAATTGGAAGTTTCCCATGAAATGAAAAGGTTTTGTGTAAAAAGTTTAATTCAGGTTAACTTTCTACATTCAGACTAGAAGGCTGTGGCCACACTAGCCCTTCCTTTTGGAGGGGCTATGGTAATATGGCACGTTGGGATATGCTAATGAGGCACTACCATAATGGCAGCCGTGCATGCTTCAAAACTGCTGGTTTTGAAATGCAGCCTCCTGTGTAGCCGGGGGCCTTTGAAATGGACCTCTGATTTTGAAAGTCCCTTATTCCCATCCGGTTTTGGCAATAAGGGGCTTTCAAAATCAGGGGTGCATTTCAAAATGCTGCCGGCCACTCGGGCAGTTTGCGTCTCAAAACCAGCAGTTTCAAAGTGCACACAGCTGCCTGTATGCTAATGAGGTGCTGCTTATTCATGGCAGCACCTCATTAGCATATCCCAAAGTGCCACATTATCATGGTCTCTCTGAAAGGAGGAGCTAGTTTGGCCACAGCCTAAAATTTTAAGCCTTGAAATGAACAGTCCTTTTTGAAACAGAAAATCCAAGACTTCCAGTTTGGACTACACTGGAATGCTCCATTTGGTGAAGTTCCTTAACCCACAACAAAATTGAATCCAAAGAGTGATGGACACTCCTCCTCTCTGCACTCATCCTCATTTCCTGTGGTAGATCACTTACTGTTAAGAAGACCCCATAGGAAGTATACAAGCACTGGAGTAGTTTGATTTCATAGCAGTGGGTTCTGTGTGGGAAAGTGATTGGCACTGGAAAGATTGACTGCACTTTTGGAGAATCTACTGACACCACTGGAAAGCGAAAAGAAAAGTACTGCTCTCCCCACCCAATCAGCCCAGAAAAGGAAAGTGCCAATGTAACCCATGAGCCTTGTGAGTGTGGGGCACTGTCCCCTTTAGTGACACCAAGACAACTTTCACAGAGAATAATGAGTTTGCTTCATAGCCTTAGCTCGGAGCCAACTGGCTTTTAGTTCATGAGGTAGAGATTCATGCGCATACGTCCCAGATTTGATTCCGCCCTGCTAGCTGCTGGCTGTCAGCCAAAGCTGTAGATCAGACTCATCATCCTCTCTGTAGGTGGCCTCAGTGCCACCAAATGGGACAGTACAGCACACACAGAAAGTGTGTGGGGTTACATATCTTCACAAGCTGAGGAACTGCATCCCAAGCTTCAGAGGCATCACAGTTGAAATCTGGAATGAGCTTCCAACTATAATATTGACAGACTCCAGGGCCTGCAGACAGAATTGAACCTGGGACCTCTAGAGCTTAGTGCATGAGCTTAAAAGCCAGATGCTTGTGAGCTAAGGCTGAAGAGAATACATTATTTTCTCTTTAAGCAGTTTCAGTATCAGTAATGGGACAGTACACAACGCTTAGAAGGTTCATGGGTTATATAAACAGCTGATGGACTTTTAATGAGGAGTCAGAACACAGAGAAGATATACAAAAATGACATGTCTATACTGTGTGATCCTACTAAGTAGTCTATGGTCTTCCTCAGCAAAAACTTTCCAGGAATTATTAGAAACTAGTAAGATAAATAGAAAAGATCTAGTTATTAATGGATACAATTTTTTCCAGGCATCAGTTCAGTTGCCCAATAGTCAGAGGAAAGTATTAAGCGCAATCAAACATTTCTAGGAACAAATCACTGTCCTCCGCACTGTACAAACATTAGGAGACAGTCCCTGATTTAAAGAGCTTACTATCTAAATTTCAGAGAAGCCTCGAGGCTACCCAGGTTTTGGTAATTAGAAAAGAAACAACATCCATCAACTACTGTTTTATTAAACCAAATTAGTGTTCTTACTTTGTTAAACAGTATCACACACTGAAATTCAAAGGAAGTCCTTGGGCTTAAAATGAGAATGAGGCTTCTTGTTCTGCCGAGGCATGCTGAATCATTGCTAGGGGTGAAGCCAGTCTGACTATGTTCAGGACAAACATTAATCTGCAGGGCATGTTCCTAACTCCCTGACAAATAAATGTCCCAGGATGGTGTAGAAAGATAATTGCTAGGAGTAAATACCGTAATCTGCACAAAAAAGCAATTTATATATGTATGTTAATCCCTCCTAGATGATGTCTACCGAGAAAAAACAATGCCTGGATTAACCTACTAGCTTGATGTAAGCCACCAGAGACTAATAGCAATGATGGCATAGCAGCACTTGCTTCAAAGCAGACTAGCAAGCCCAGAATGTAATTTGGTCAATGTGCTATCCACACATAAATCTGTACTATAGCAGCAAAAACAGCATAGGTACCTCAGATTAATTCTAGCTCCTATTCCTCACCCAGATCTCTGTGTTTTATCCTGCCACTATCTTCCACTGACTTAAGCAGAAACAAAATGAAGACCTTACTGAGAATTTTTATCTTAATTGCCCCCTTGCTCCAGCCTATGTCCTCTAGGAAAAGATGCCTACATCAAAACAATATGTAAATTCAAGAACTGTGTTAGCCTCCACCATCCCAAGAAATCTGGAGGAAGAAAAAGAGAGAGGAGGTAAATAGCTCTTGGTTTTGTGCTGGATTAGTGAAATTCAGCCTTGTCCAGAGTGTCAGCACAAGAGAAATGCAACGCTTAAGCCCTCATATGTGAAACATAAGCAGAGGTGTGAAATTTGTCTCATAAGACAAGTGTACATGCCCTTTCAAAGAGATGATGTCCAGGCTAGAATATCCACTCTTCTGCAATGCCGTTTGTGCTGTTTGTCTGAATGGAAGGTACAAGAGTGGGTAATGATCTCTGGCACAAGATCGAACAGCTAGGGATAAGTGGATTCTGCTGCATACTGGGTTTCCAGAAGTCTTTTGTAGGTATTTGGTTGCATTTAAGTAATCATTTCTGCCTCTACATTTTAGAGCTTTCCTATTCTCTGCAGCCACACGGCTTCTTTCTACTCACACAAAGAACTCATGTGGATGTGAGGGCACATCAGGGTGCCTGTTGCATTCCTCTGTTTGAAAGTATAGTAATATAGATTTAATTTTCCAATCCCAAACAAAACCCTGGATTTGCTGGGTTGTGATCAGCTTTGGAAGATGCTGGAAGTCTGAATCTGATTTTGGTAAAGTGAATACATCTTTATTTTATTTTGCTGTGGTGGTAGTCACAGCCATGCCATCAGAGAATATCCTCAAATTTAAAAGTAATCAATAAAATATACAAGATTGCCTGTAATAGACAGATCATCTTTTAGAACATGGTTGTCACCACCCTGACAGCTCCACTTCTCCTTTCGCCCTTCCTTCCAAACACAGAAAGCCTGCACTAAGAAAATAAAAAATGAAACAAGTTTCCTATTCTCCTTCCAGATACAGTTAGTAGCACACAGTGCAGAGCACACAATTGTCTTGTCCCCTCTGTCTTAATATGTAGTACGTGGCAGGATTCGTCAATCAAACTAAGCGTAAGGATTATTTGTCAGTCATTCTTCCTGCTCCAAACTCTACTCGATTTTAAAATTCTGAAACTGCAGGCAGAAAGCCTTGTCCCTTGAGTTTTTCATTGCTGGCTGAACCACATGACATATCTTTATTTAAATGTTAATGCTTTTCACATTCAGCACAGACTCTTTGAAGTAACTTTGCATTTATCTTTGATATAAAGTGGTTTGATAGAAAGTATCTTAATTAAAAGTTAATTTAATAAGTTTGCAAATTACTGTAAATATGATTCAGTAGCACCCATCTTTCCAATCAGAACATATTTTAATTGGTAAAACTGTTACAATGATTTCAGGAATTCATTTTCAATTAATTTGGAAGTGTTTCAACTCGGAGACTCAGTGCAGCTTGCTATCTATCTTCAAATGGTTTGCGGGTTTTGTTTTGATTTTTCAAATCCCTGCGGATTAACAAGTACATTTTAGGAAGACATCCAAATGTATTGTGACTGAAATAAGTGCTGTGCAAACAGCAAACTCACTTCCATATATAATATTGGATGAGTTCTGTGCAAAAATCTATGAAAGCCTTGGAGAAAGAATATCCATTGATTTAAAAGACTTTTCATTAAGAAATGAAGGAAAAAAAAACAATGTACTGCAGTCAGAATGTTCCTTTGACAAAACCTCATACACTTTTGCTTATTCTTGTGAGAGCTGGACCAAACTGAAAGCATTCCTGCCAGTATACTAAACAAAAATCCATCAGGTGATTATGCTTAAAGGACTCTGTTGGACAAGATTGCCAGGAGGATTCAGTGACAGAAATCGGCATTTTGTCTTGAGTAGGCCATCATATAATCAATTAACACATCAGGAAATGCAACATTAAGGATAATATTTCTGAGGTTAACAGACATACCACCACCCATTTTGTTTCCTGGGTGTTTAAACAGAACATCCTTTGGTTGGTTTTCCAAATGCATTCACATGAGAGCTAGGGTACTCATTTGGAAAACTTATCTTTGGAATACTAGTCCAGAACCAGATCCAAAATATCTTTTGTTTATATGTGAGAATTCAGCCTACTTCTCCAATGTCAGGTTCACTTCTCAATATCCAAAGATTCTCTTCCCTGGGCTGGTAAAGCAGTGTGTTCCTCCAACCAAATCAGAAAGCCTTTCCTTTCCAGAGCAACATTTCAAAGCAGAAGAGCACATGTTCTGTAGTATTTCTTTTTCTCACAGGTCCCAGAGGCGCGATACCGCGAAGGATGAAAGACAAAGACAAACATTAAGACAGCAGGGGACCAACAGTTCTGGTGACTGAAGGCCCTGAGTTTATTATTCTCACAGCTTTTATAACCAAGTGAAAGCACATTATTATGAGAAAAGCAATCAGCTACAATACAACTGGCTCAACACCTCTATCTCTAAAAAGGCCACATCATTCCTCCCAGTCCTTGAACATGAACTCTTGGAAAACACCTAGTTCAAGCAACACAGCTCCTTGTGGCTTGCCTCCAAGAGAGCAGATGTTTCGTTTGCAAAACATGTTATGTTGCTTTAGATGCCAAGAGCCCAGCCGGGCCTGGGAGACATGTAGGGGGGAAAGGCAAAACTCCTTCAATGTTCCATTTAATACAAGTTTTTTGTTATTATTAATTATTATTATTATTATTTGGGGAGGGGTTTGATTTGATTTTCCTCCCTAGGTCACAGAGTTTTTTATCTCTCAGTGCAGAGGTTTAGCACAATGCTTGGCCCTTTGTGTTAAACAACATTTTTTGTGTCCTCCCAAGACTAAGTTCTTATAATATTCATGGGCTATGTATAGATTGCTGAGAACTGTTGACAAAAGATACACAAATTTCACACCGCATTTGTGTATTTCTTGTTGCCAGTTCTGTCAGGAGAGGCTTTCCCAACATTTGTCCTTTCCATGTGGGGTCAAATGTTGGGAAAACCCCCTCTGCTGAAACATCCCTCCTTCCTCATGGAAAGAGAAGACAAGGATGTCAGCAGAATGCTCCTGACACAGCAGACTTTTGCCGAGAGACCTCCAGTCTGGTCTCCTGACAGAATCCTGCATATTAGACATAGTCATGTAGGAGAGTTAAAGAGTATTGCTTACTCCTCTTCTGTGCTGGGAATCACAAAGGAAGAGCAATTGCACAGCCCAGGCCTCAGGTTGGACAGTGTACCCGCACGCCCACCAAGTTACCACCAGCCATTCCTCATGACTAGATCTTGCATTGGCTAACATCAAAATAGATTCAAAACCTGAGAGAGATCTCCATCATTAAAGAAATCATTCCTGAACTCCCATTTCTGGCCTTCCAATGGCCCCACGACCTCCCCACATTCTGCTCTAAAGCCCATTGCAGTCAATGGAAAGACTCACATTGGTAGGGCCCTACCAATTTCCTAACTGTGAAGAACACACCATGGACAATGAAATAAGCCCTTCCCCATGAAATCAGATATTGCCTTGGTCCTGGAAGTGCCCCATCAGAGAGGACTTTTTACCTCTGACTGGACAGGGTAAGGACAGGACCTGTCTCTCACCTGCAAACTGCTCTGGCAGCATGGGGAGGGAACTAGATCAGACCTACTTCTACCACCTGGAACCTCCTGTGAGGTTCAGGAAGCTTTGTGAGTGCTGCCTTTGGAGTCTAGCTCTGGAGGCAGCACAGAAGTGAGGGTGGAAATCTGTTGATTCCCCCTGCTTACAACAATTTTGTGAGTCCTTCACCCATCACCCTTTGGATCGGGACTTCATGGTTACAACATCATGAAGTTTCAGGTTTAAACAGCTGAAAACATTAAATTTAGCATTTTCCAAGTCTGATGGCTGTGAAATTGACCATAATAGACTTGTGAATTCAGTAGGGCTCTCTGTATTAGCTTTTGTGAGTTGAGCTAGACCCTATAGTCTAGGATATATTTTATCCTACATTAAGGACAGGCAGTGAAAAGGAGAATGCATACAGCAATGTGAAAACACTAATATAGAGGAGTAAAGAAAGCAAAACAGGTGTTTAGTAAAAAGTAATCAGATTAGAACTAATGAATGAACTGTAAGGATCCAAACAATCAGCTTGCTTTAGCATGCGCTTAACTTTACATGTCTGAATAGGCATTAACTAATACGAGCACTCATATACTAGAAAGCAAGCATGTGCTTATATGGTTAGCTGATTCAGGGCCTAAGTCTAGTCTCTTGTGCACACGCTTTTGTCTCTACGTTTTGTAAATATATAAATGCAGATTTGTGTATTCCAAATAACTGTGCCAAGTGAATGTGCAAATGGGCTTGATATTACAGGCCAGGCTGAGCTGGCTGGGTTGAAACTGTGCCTGACTGTTGAATACATGGGGTTAAAAATATAAAGTGAACTATAACAAAACTAGGTCTGCATTGTTTGGTCTAGTGGTTTGACAGAAGCACTTTGATCATCACCATGTTAGCTGTATTATCAGAGTTCCAAAAGCCCTAATTATGGATTCACATGCAATTGTATTAGGCTTTCTTCTGCCAAAGATGAAGACAGTTTTTGCTGCAGTGGCTTGCACTCTTGAGAAGAGCAGGGAACTGGAGTTCTCTCTGTGAGGCCAGAGTTCAGGAACTTAAAAAAAAAAAGTTTTGTTTTTTTTTCTCCTCCACCTCATCTGATTTTCTACACAGATGTTACATTCTTTGACTTTAGAGTCAACAGTACATAATAAATGTTCTTTTATGTCTAATTTCTGATAGCTATTCTCGGAGGAAGTGGAGTTAGAAATCTATTCGTGCTCACTTTGTGACATCAAGAAATGGCTCACCTACTCCTAGTGTTGAGCACAAGAAAGAAATAAGCAGAACTAAATTTCTTATCAAGAAAAATTCTACATTGAAGCTAATGTCCTTAATATTTTTTTCCAAAAATGAAGGATGACAGAGGACGTGAAATAACTCCATCTAGACTAAAAATGATCAATTCTTTCCAAGTAAAATATTGATTATTTTTTGCCACTGAATGCCAATGCTGTTTGTTCACCTGCAACTGAGTAAACATTTCAGACAACTTTGTGCCTATCTTGATATCACAGAACAAAGCTTTACACTGACTCTTATTTTTTTTTTTTAAATTCATGAGTGTTCTTTGGAGGTTGTTGAAAAACAGGGACATAGAATTGTGCAAACTTCATGAATAAAGCAAGACTGTCTTTTTTACATGCTTTTAAAAAGATGAGCTAATTCTCTGTTCTTAGTAGTAGTAATAATAATAATTTATGGAGAAATGAATATAGAACTGGAAAGAACCTTGAGAAGTTATTGATTCCAGTCTCCTGCCTGGACCAAGCACCATCCCTGACAAATGGTTTTATTTTTTTTTCTAATCTATTTGCTCCAGGCCCCTAAATGGGCTTCTCAAGGACTGGGTTCACAACCTTAAAGTTACAGGGCCAACGCTCAAAGCACTGAGCTACCCTGTCCCTGAAAATGTGAGGCAAGTAGCTTTTTTTTTTCCTCCCATAAAAGTAGCTGCTTTTAAAGGGAGCACTTGGATTTGAACCAAGGACCACTTGATCTGCAGATAAACATCTGCCACTCAGCTACACCCCCCCCCGCAAAAAAAAAAAGCCAAAATCAAACCTTTCCCAGGCTCTTGGAAGGGCCCCTTAAGAATTGGGCTCACAACTGGTGGCTTGGAAAGCCAATATGTTAACCACTGAGCTATTCCATCCCCCATTGGGTTAGCCACCCCTCTTCATGCTGTGCTTCCCCCTGCAACCCGCCATTCAAGAAAGAAAAATTCCACCAAAACAAGTGACTTTGTACAAAAGTTTGCATGTATATGGTGTAGTAGAATAGTGGCATGGGGAAGGAATTCTACAGAACTTTTACAAAAATTTCTGGTGACCACATCTCTGTAGACCAGATCCTCAGCTGGTAGAAATACACAGAGAGACAGTCCAGAGCAACACTGATTGTAGATATGTTCCCATTTATACTAGCTTAAGATCTGGCTACTACTTTTGTTGCACAATTTCGTTTGTGTGTATATGCAGCCTATTGTCTAAGGCACTGAGTGCTGTTTCAGTGAGGCGTATCTATTACGCACTCAGCCAAGCTTAGTTATTTATTACATGGACAGACTTTATTAACAACTGATAATTGCTACTACCAGCCTATGCAATGCAATGGCTGTGGCCACATTACCCATTCCTTTCAGGGGCGAGCATGCTAATGAGCCACTTCCACAGATGCTAAAGAGGTGCTGCCATGAATATGCAGTGCCTCATTAGCATAATGGCAGCCACACATGCTTTGAAAGTGTTGGTTTGGAAATGCAAACTACCTGTGTAGGTGGGAGGCCTTCAGAATGACCCTGATTTCAAAAGCCCCTTCTTCCCATTTGGTTTGGGGAAAAGGGGGCTTTCAAAACCAGGCGGGTTGTTTTGAAAGGCCCCTAGCTACACAGGTGGCGTGTGTTTTGAAACCAGCACTTTCAAAGTGTGCGTGGCTGCTATTATGCTAATAAGGCAATGCAGATTTATGACAGCATCTTATTAGCACCTGTGGAAGTAGCTCTGAAAGAGGTGGGTAGTGTGGCCACAGCCAATGGGTTGTGACTAAAATTGTTTTCCCAACTCTGAATAACTTTGGGCATCCCCAAACAGAGCTGTACTACCAGCAAGACCATGCTAATGAGCAGTCTTGCAATTGCAAATGGCTGCTCATTAGCATAGCCATGAAAGATTTCACTGTCAGCAGAGGGTGCTGCCAGCAATAAAGAAGCTATGTGGATGTGCTTCTGCCAGCTAACCCCCAGCATCTGTCACCAGCTGCTTATGCCTGAAAATCTTCTGGCACAAGGGGCTGGTGACAGAGGGGAGGTTCATCAGCAGAGGCACACCCATGGCTTGTTTACTGCTGGCAGCACCCTCTGAACAACAGCAAGATCTTGTACAGCTATGCTAATTAGCCCCATTATTATGCTATTGAGCAGCCGTTTGCAATTGTGAGACTGCTCATTAGCATGGAGCTGCCGGCAGTACAGCTCCGTTTAGACATGTTTTTGAAAAGAGGTGCTGTCTAATTCTTGAGCTGGTGGAGTACTTATTAGTATTACATGGTAAATCTCTTGATTCTGCTCCAATTCAAATTAATAAGATTGACCCTTTATATAGGGTCATTTAATTTTGCTTGTGGGCTGTCTAAATGTATGTTAAGGTTTAGGTTGAGGTATATTAACTCTTGTTATCTAACCAAGGCCTTTTCCTAGCGTGGATGTACTGCAATGCCTTTTACTTATTGGGTAAGTACCAAGGTGTACCCCAGGACAGGAGTTGATAACCAAAATAGCAAGAAGACACTTTTTTTTAGAATTCAGTTAAAAAACACCTCAATAATTCAAGAACATGTGAATATGAGACAGTTCTCAATAAATAACGTGAAACCATACTTCTCGTAACTTGTTTTAAGAATGGTGCACATGCAATGATTTGTGAGCGATAGATGTTTACTGCAGTACGTTCAGAAAATTTTACATATCATATTTCCTCACACCTTACACGCATGTTTATATCACTGTCTTTCTGACTTTCACTCCTGAACCCTCATGAATTACATCAGTTTTACCTTATATTTAATTTCTTTTCCTTTTTCTTAAAACTCATGTTGTCCTTCACAGCAGGAATGCTGTAAGCTTCCTTCTCCTTTTCAAAAGCAAGACTTTAGTAGCAACACAATCAAAACACTGATATGGTATCAGACCCCACAATGCCCTGCAAATACTTATGAGGGAGTTATCCAACTTTACGAGATCACACATTGTTGGTTATTTAGATATGAATATTTTATTGTTGGGCTTTTGGGTGTTCACCATTTATCAAAAACAAACAGTTTTGTTTTGCTTTTAAAGCTTTGCAATTATAATGTTGGGAGCCAGAAAGAAGTCCTTAAAGAGCCACATGCAGCTCCAGACCCACAGGCTGGGAGATGCAATTGGAGAAATCACTGGCGATAGTGGAGAGCAAACGGGGGAAAAAAAAGAAACAAAAGCAAACTTCTGAGTAAGAGCATGATCTCATCCTCATCTACTCTATCATGAGGACTAAGACAGAACAATTAGGATTCCAGGATACACAATTAAAGGAGGGATGAAAGCCACTGGCCCACATGTGGCATGCATGTTGGTGCACAGGTCCAATGATGGAGGGAGCAGGGCAAAGAGGACAACTAGGATACAAAAGAGCCTGGGAGTCCCAGCTGCCATCACTACTGCAGCAATGGCTGGAGCCCTGAGCCCTTTAAATCACCAGGAGAGACGCAGCACACTTTGTGCAGAACGAAGGATGTCTGGGAGAGGCTGGCCTCAGCTCCATCCCTTCCACTCAAGGCTCCGCCCCTTCCGGGGGCACAGATGCAGGCATCCCTCTGCCTTGTGCAGGAGCCTGACAAGTTGGTCAGCCCCACTGCTTGTTCAAACACAACTTACTGCACCATGATTAACGCAAAAGGAGCCAGTTGAATAATGCAAAGCACTGCTCACAAGATCAAGCACTGAACAACTGATGGTAAAGAAAAAAAATCAAACTGACAAATATCCAACTCTTTACAACTAGAGGAAACAGTCGGAGGTGTGCATGAATGTTACCCAAAGGAAAATACGAAAATTTACTTGCAAATTATGTACAAGAAAATCTCAACCCCAACCTAAATGTGAATAACGAGTAGGAGTATCATTTAGGTCACCATTCAAGAACTGAATAATAGATATGGTTACACCTCACACCACTCTCACGTTGGTAATGCACAGAGTGAAGAGCTGAGCAAACATCACATTTTCCACGCGTGATCTATATTAAATTCTAAGTTGATCAATTTTAGTAGCAATAGAATTATGTCACATGGCAAAGTGGCTCACCTTCATGATCACAAATAGGAAAAGTTTAGTTAAAAACGAAAGAAAGATTTTTTGGAAACCCTGTATGAATATTCAAGAACAAATTGAAAGTAATCCAGCCAAAATGATGTGCCATTACTCTTGTTGAAAGATTTCTCTACTAGATAGGTAAAATCCTGGCTCTCGTAATACAAAAGTATTATGTACTCTGCTCTACATTTACAATGTAAATTTTAAAACTGACTCCACTGGAACTGGGATTTGAGCCATTGTGTGATTGATGGTTGGCACATTAAAAAGTTAGTTTATCATGCTGCTCCTTAAATGAGTATAATGAGCACACATGCTAAAACCCAATGAAAACAAGTAAAAAATTATATTTTTCTCGCCAATTCAGAAATAAATTTAAGCTCATGACTAAGTTCAACTATATAATGAATTGGGATGGGACTACATTTGGTTTTAAGATTATTTATTCAATCCGAGTTTAAGACAATGAGATAGCAGCAGCAGAAAGAAAATAAGGAATTCCTACCACAGAATGCAGAGCAATGACAGGAGTTGTGTTTGACATACAATTGGTATAGCTGCAAAAATTCATAAATAAAGTCATTCACGGTAACTTCAGATTTCCTTTTAAACTCATGTGTAAATTTATGTGGGATATGAGAGACAAAACTAACCACTAGAAAACAGTAACAGAGAGGTAGCTGTGTTAGTCTGTATTCTCACAATACGAAACAGGAGAAATCTAGCACTTCAAAGGCTAACAAAAATGATTTATTAGGGAAAGTGCTTTGTTAGTCTTTAAAGTGCTACCTTTCTGCTGTTTGTTTTGCTAGGAAACAGTAAACATTTTTCCTGAAGACTCAGATATCACGGAATCACAGGGCTGTCAGAGACCTCGGGGGGAGGGGGTCATCAAGCCCAGTCCCCTGCTTAAAGCAGGATCAACCCTAACTAAATCATCACAGCCAGGACTTCATCAAGCCAGGACTTAACCTCCAGGGATGGAAATTCCACCACCTCCCTAAGCAAAGCCTCCTAGTTCTTAACCTCTCTCCTGGTGAAATAGTTTTTCCTAATGTACAACCTACACCTCCTCCTCTGCAACATGAGACCATTGCTCCTTATTCTGCCATCTATCACTATTGACATATGCTTCTACTACTAATGCATACCTCCACCCTCCTTAGAGCCCCCTTCAGGAGGCTGATGGATGCTATCAAATCACCCCTCATTCTTCTCAAATGCAAATTAAATAAGCTCAAATCCCCCTGCTTCTCCTTGTAGGTGATGTGATCCAGCCCCCTAATAATTTTCATGGTCTTCCACTGGACCTACTCCAATGCTTCCACATTCTTTCTGTACTGGGGTGCCTAGAACTGGATGCATTACTCCAGATGTTGGCCTCACCAGTGCCGAATGGAGGGGAATAGTAACTTCTCAAGTTGTGTTGGAAATGCTCCTCCTAATGCATCACAATATGCTGTTAGGCTTCTTGGCTACAAGAGCACACTGCTGACTCATGACTAGCCTCATTCATTGTCACCTCCTGGTGCTTTTGTGCTGCACTGCTACTTAGCCAGTCAGTCCTCAGCCTTTAACAATGCTTGGGATTCTTCTGTCTCAAGTGCAGGACTCTGTACTTGTCCTTGTTGAACATCATCAAATTTCTTGTGGCCCCATCCTCCAATTTATCTAGGTCTCTCTGTACCCTCTTTGTAATCTCCAGCATATATACCTGGTCCCCTAGTTTAGGGTCATCCACAAACATGCTGAGGGTGCAATCCATCACTTCATAAAAGTCATTTAATAAAGATGTTGAATAACACCAGCCCTAGAACTGATCCTTGGGGCACTGCACTTGAAACTGATCGCCAACCATACATGGAGCCATCGATCACTACATACTGGGTTCAGTCATCCAGCCTTTTATTTCTTTTTCAAACACTTAACCTAGGAACTACCATCTGGATAAATGCAATAAAATACAAATGAAATAATAATAATAACATAATAAATAACAATAATGTGATTTTACTTTAACAGTGAACAATGCCACCTGAATGCAAGTGCTCTTGCTGACTGCATTATCATATGAATGTACAGACTATATGAACAAGTGTCACCATTGTAGAAGAAATTCTAATTTGCTAAAGTACTTGCCCATAAATGTAAATTCAATACCTCTTAATGGAGATGCTGGATCATTTATGGCTTGGCTAGATTTGCTAGCTCTGTGTGTATGTTTATCTCCTCCTGTTTGTATTTAGAAGGCTAACTCAATCAGCAGTGAAGGAGACTATTGATCTTTCGGGGAGATTGCTTTCCAGTGGACTGAATAACTTTAGAAAGAGAAAAATAACAGTAAATCTTAATCGTTTCTAAAAGCCCCTGAAATCTAGTCAGCCTGTAATGAAATACATAAGAAATACTAGTCTTTGTTGCTGGATATATTTCAATTAACTATTTTTTCCATCTGCTGATTGTCTTCATAGATGATAGAGGTGATTGGAGGTGTAAAAAGGATGGGAAACTGAAGCTATTTGCAAGTGTTTTATTTTAATTGATTTTTTCCTCCTGATTAGACAGAGTTCACAAGTCAGATCTAAATCTCTGATGATCAACTGCACCCACATTATGGAAGGGATTTCACTGACACATAGAAACATGTTTATATAAAATTATTTTTGTAACTTTCTATTCTGAAAATTACTGAATTCACAGGTATCAAAGCTCAAATGGGTTCTTTTGACCGCAAAGAGCTCTATGATCAATACCGCTGCATTAGGACTAGTTTTATCTAAAACTATCTCTCCAAAAGTTAATTTGAAAAGCTAAAAAGCAATAAAAACTACTTTATGAAAAATAATAGAAATGAGATACAGGTTGAACCACTCTAGTCCAGCACCCTCATGACCTGATCAGTGCCAGACAAGAGAACTGCTGGACCTGAGGAGATCAGTATTATCTAGCAGCTTTACCAAAACTTCTGCTGCTTACTGAACTCTTAGAAAACATTTAGGGGTAAATTAGGGCTAAATAGCAGCACAGAACTCTGAGATCCAGGACTGGTGTCTGTAAACAAACTTCATGGAACCACAGAAAACTTGGCAACACCCATGATAAATGGTCAACCAGCTAACTAAAATCATAGAAGATTATGGATATTGCCAGATGAGACAGTTCTGGAAAAAACTATTATAGAATTATTCCCAAAATAATTATGTTAAATCACAGTCTTTAAAAAAGTGTTTAAATATTCTCTAGTTACCATCTGCTCAATTTTGTCATCTTCCTGATTTATTTCCTTAAATAATAACAACAAAAAGAAACAAACTTAGTTTCATTCTTTGTTCAAGCAGACATTTCCACTGAAGGCAGAACAATTTAAGGCTAAGAATGGCTACTTGAACTAGGTTCTACAAAGCAAGTAATGTCCTGATGTATATATTGTAGTACTTGGGGAACAATATGATCCTGTAAAATAATATGAAACCAAACTGATTTGGTGTAGGGTTACTAAATATTTATTTTTATGCTATGGTTGCACTTAGGACCCCTAGGTTCAATTAGGGTGAATCATACAAAACTTTAAATATAACTGCTTTTCTAAAGGTACTAGTATCAGAGAGGTAGCCGTGTTAGTCTGTACCTTTGCGAACAACAAGAAGTCCTGTGGCACCTTATAGACTAACAGATAATTTGGAGCGTAAACTTTCATGGGCAAAGACCTGCTTCATCAGATGCATTGGTTGTGGAGGAGGTAGTATTTGAAGAGTGGGGTCCCAGTAAAAGGGAGGGCCAGAGTTGATAAGGCCTATTCAGTCAGGGTGGAAAAGGTCCATTATCAGTAGTATGTACTAAAAGAGGGAAAAACAAGTCAGATCAGGCAGAGGGAAATGGCCCATTGTCAGTCTAATGTGGAGATGTTAACACCTGGGGCTGAAAAGGTCCTTTTGTTAGGCGCTAGCCACTCCCAGTCTCTGTTTAATCCTTGGTTAATGGAGTCTAATTTGCTCCACATTAGGCTGACAATGGGGCATATCTCCCCTGTCTTATCTGACTTGTTTTATCCTCTTTTCATATGTACTACTGGAAAACAAAAAACAAGCAGTGTAGACTGAGCTCATTCAAGAACAAACACATTTTCAAAAACCTTTCCTGAAAAATATGAGGAAGAAGGGGGCTTTTGAAAATGGGTTTTCTGTTGAATAAATCCCATGTACACTGCTTGTTTTTTCTCCCTGAAAACATCACTTCCAAAACAGCAAGTGGCCACCATGATGCAAATGAGGTGTAATCAGTGCCTCATTTGCATTTCTGATCTGCCGTATTTGAATTTCCCTTCTGAAAGGGGAATGTAGTATAGCCACAGCCTCAGCCACAAAAGTGCTATTATGAGGATCATTGTCCTAGCTCTTTGTTTCACCATGCTACTCTCCATCTCTACCTATTCCTTCCTTTCTAAACTTACCTCAGAATCAACTACATTTCTCTTTCTACTCTGCACTTGACCTTTCTTCCCCTTTTATTCCTCATATACTGAGAGGTCAGCTTCTGATTTCTGATTATCTAATTATGCCAGGCTTCATTGTTGACTTGTTCAATTTACAAACCAGCACCTTTGTGCTTTCTCCTAGGCTGTGCTTTTCCTATAAGAGGAGCCACTAGTGAAAACCCACAAAACCATTTCACTGCCTTCCTCAGAAAACTTCTGCAGCGATACCTCCTGTCACAGTTTCAATGTAAATTCACTTTTATTTGCTCCCCATAGCTCTTTGAGAGAACCTACATAAGGCTTCTGATTTCTAGCCATCACCTCTCTTGGAGGACATCCATGTCTTTTCATCTCCTGATGTGGGCTTTAAGGCTTTACAGCTTATTATCACACATTGTAATGTTCACAACAAGCCAGTCTGCTTCTCTCTTCAAGGGCTATACTCAGTACAATGCAAGCAGTTACACATTACCAGAAAGCATATTATTCTCAAACATGTTTATCCTTGATGTAAAATCATTATAAAGGAACATCTATTAAAGACAAGTTCCTATGCACATACTACATATTCACCAGTGAAAGACCTCCACCTTTTGGGCCCCTAGCAGGCCAAAATCTTTCCAGGTTGGAGTTCCTGGGGCAGAAGGTACTGTCTATTTTCAGGATAAGATAGAATGTGCCAAGTCAATTTAAATCAAAAGCCTTTTTTTTTTTGTTTTTTGGAAAGATCTAATAAGAACCAGCATATGTAAACTTTCCCAAGGGATGGAACTTCTCTGGAGGTGTTTATAACCGAAAGAATATGTCCCCAGTGGAGCTGTGCAACCTTTACCTCCCTTGGATTATCTACAATCCTTGGCTGACACAGATACATAAAACTTTCATAACTTAACACAAAAAAGATTCCCTCCCCCCTCCTGATATTGCATGTAGCTTTAATATTTGTCATATCTACAACAAATACGACAATGGTTAGGCTGCTGAATATTGAGACCTCTGTTTATCATACTGACCAAAATTGTCTCATTGTTTCTTTGTGCTCCTTGTCTGTATCTGTTTTCTTGTTTTAGAATTAGATTGTAAACTCTTTGTGACAGGGACAATCTTTCTGGATTTGTTTTTGTTGTTGTTTTTGTTTTGCATACAGTGCCTAATGAAAGACTGCAGCCCCTACGTATTAATACAACAGAAATAATAGTAATAAAAATCAACAGATTGCATTTGAAACATGCCCACACTCCCACTTTCCGATTTCTTCACCAAGTGAACTGGTAAGACACACCACCAAACCTCTGAATGATAATAAAACACTCAACTGTCATTAGAAATATGTCAGATAAGTACACCCACAACAAGCTAACATATTTCATTATATGTATATATTTTTATCTTTCTAAATTAAACTCTCCTACCAGAGGGCTTCTACCCTATAGTCTTACATGTCAGTGATGTGGTGTTACTCTGTAGAAATGATCATCCTGTGAGAATGAATGTTGGTGTTGTTCCCTTTCCCAACTCTAGAGGGTCATTCAGCTCAGGCTAAAATTCCTCAAGTCTGCATCAGCAGCCTTTGGAGACTTTGGTAATAAGCTGTCAACATTTTCAATCTGAACAGTTACCCAGGAGACCTCTTCCCCATGAATTAACCAGGTCAGTCATTTACTGAAATTGTCTCATTGTTCCTGTGTTTAGTGTTTCTCCCAATGAACAGGGATTTTTCCCCATTTCCCCATCTGACAAGTGTTAATAAAATTGCACTCAGATTTCGTTTAATTTAACTTTATTTGTGTTTGAGATTTTATTTTACCAAACTAATTTACGGGAAGAAATTGCCATTCATACACACAAATGAGCCAGACATTGAAGGAACTTGTGCATGTTTTAATGAATAAGCAAGTGCCCTATTTTCTATTTTAAATCACTTGGTGTGTGTTTCATAATACAGATGAAGTTAGCGTACATTCAACTCTAAAAATAAAGTGTGCGCAGGTATCTTGTTCCATAAAATGGACAGTCACCTTTTTAGACTGCAAGAGGTCTTTTAACTTTTGCATGTAAAATGGTGAACGTGGAGAATTCTAACACCAAAAATAGCGAGTTCAAGCCCCATCTCATCGTCTCTTTTCTAAAAGAAAGCATTTCAATTACAAACTACTAGGCTATTTTCAGGAATCATTGGGTGACATTCAATGGCCTTTATAATGCAGGAAGAAAGAGTGGAAAAGAATGGTTTCTGACTGTGAAATTTAGGGCAAGAACAGTAGTTCTTGAATGCTGTACAGCACTGAGCAGTGAAGTACTGCGGAAATGAACATCCCGTCACATGAAAGTAGTTTCACAGGGTTTCCTTTGAGGTCATTTTTTCCAGATTAAGCAATAAAACTGGGATATTATTAACACACATCCATGTCCTGTGCCCTCATCTTCTTAGAATGTCTTTTAATGAACAGAGCATCAGCAATATTTAACCCACAGACAGTATGGTGGAAAGAGAACTGGTGCAGGAGACCATTGCTAGCTCTTCCTGCTGTGTGATTTGGGGCATGTTGGGCACAACTTCCTGGTACAAGTGCTGAAGGAACCAGCTGGGGATTGTGCACAACTTGACCTGCTGCTCAGAAACAGGGAAGAACTAGCAGGAGAAATAGAAGTGGGTGGCAACCTGGGCTGCTGCAATCATCAGAGGGTGGAGCTCAGGATTCTGAAAAAAGGATGAAAGGTGAGCAGTAAAATATGGACTCAATTTCAGAAGGCCGACTTCGACTCCCTGATAGAATTGATGGGCAGGATACCCTGGGAAACTCATACAAAGGGGAAAGGAGTTCAAGAGAACTGTCAATGTTTTAAAGAAGACTTATGGAAGGCACAGGAACAAACTATCCCAATGTGCAGTAAGAAAAGAAAAAAGACGCGTATAAGAAGCAGAACCTTGGACAGATGACTGAGGAGGAGTATGAACATTGCCAGAGAATGCTGGGGAGTAGTCAGGAAAGCAGAAGCACAACTGGGACTGCAGCTAGTAAGGAATGTAAAGCGCAACAAGAAGGGTTTCTACAAGCATGTTAAAGATGAGAGGATTATCAGGGAGGGTGTAGGGCTATTGCTGGATGAGGGAGGTAACCTGGTGACAGAAGATATGTGAAAGGCTGAAGTACTCAATGCTTTTTGTGCCTCTTTGATTATGGACAAGGTCAGCTCCCAGACTACAGCACTGGCCAATGTAGTATGGGAAGGAACTGGGCAGCCCTTGGTGAGAAAAGAACAGGTTAAGAGTTTGTTAGAAAAGCTAGATGCACACATATCTATGGGTCTGGATTTAATGCATCCAAGGGTATGGAGGGAATTGGCAGATCTCATTGCAGAGCCTTTGGCTATTATCTTTGAAAACTCATGAAGACTGGAACAAATCCCTGATCATTGGAAAAAGGCAAATGTAGTGCTCATTTTTATAAAAGGAAAGAATGACAATCCAGGGAACTATAGACTTCTCAGCCTGACCTCAGTCCCTGAAAAAATCATGGAGTGGATCTTCACGGAATCCATTTTCAAGCACTTGGAGGTAGAGGAAGTAATCAAGAGTAGTCAACACGGATTCACCAAGGTCAGATTATGCCTGACCAGTCTGATAGCTCCTATGGTGAGGTAACTAGATCTGTGGATATGGGGAAGTCAATGGATGTGATATACCTTGACATCATCAAAGCTTTTGATATACTCTCCCACAACACTTTTTCCCATACGTTAAGGAAGTATGGAGTGGATAAATAGACTGTAAGATGAACAGAAAGCTGGCTAGCCTGTCAGGCCCAACAGGTAGTGCCCACAGTGTCTGGCTGGTGGTCAGTTTCAAGTGGAGTGCCCCAAGGTTCAGTTCTAGGGCCTGTCTTGTTCAACATCTTTATTAATGACCCTGATGAGGGGATGGATTGTACACTCAGTAAATTTGCAGATGTCATTAAGTTAAGGGGACAGGTAAATATGTAGGAGGGTAGGGATAGGATCCAGAGAGACCTAGATGAATTGGAGGATTGGGTCAAAAAACCTGATGAGGTTCAACAAGGAGAAGTGCAGAGTCCTGCACGTGGGATGAAAGAATCCCAAGCAGTTACAGGCTGGGGACTGAATGGTTAAGCAGCAATGCAGCGGACACAGACCTGGGGATTAAAGTGGGTGAGAGGCTGGATATAAGCCAATAGTGTGCCCTTGTAGCCAAGAAGGCTAACAGCATAGTGGGGTGCATTAAGAGAAGCATTTCCAGAAGATCTAGAGAAGTAGTTATTCTCCTCTATTTGGCACTGGTGAGGCCACTTCTGGAGTATTGTGTCCAGCTCTGAGCCTCCCAGTACAGAAATGATGTGGATACATTGGGGCAGGTTCAGCAGAGGGCAACGAAAATGATTAGGATACTGGAGTACATGGCCTATGAGGAGAGACTGAAGGATCTGAGCTTATTTAGTTTGCAAAAGAGAAGAGTGAGGGGCAATTTCATACCAGACTTCAACTTCTTGAAGGGGGACTCTACAGAGGATGGGGAGAGGCTATTCTCAGTAGTGACAAATGGCAGAACATGGACCAACTGTCCAAAGTTACAGAGGGAGAGGTTTAGGTTGGATATTAGGAAAAAACTATTTCACCAGGAGAATGGTGAAGCATTGGAATGCGTTACCTAGACAGGTGGTGGATTATCCATCCCTGCAGGTTTTTAAGTACTGGCTTGACAAAGTCCTGTCAGAGTTAGAGTTGATTTTAGGCAAGGGGCTGGACTAGACGGCCTCCTAAAGTCTCTTCCAACCTTAGAATTCTATGTCAGTTCCTTGTTTCCTCCCCACCGCTTTCTTTGTTTGGACTACAAACTTGTAGGGGATGTCATTATTGTATGCCGTTTGCAGTACAATCTGCCTGAGCTGGGTTGGGGATCTCTGGGCACAATATTTAGAATGAAAGTACTTTGTGGCAGAAACTGTTTGTTCAGGCTTTGTAGAGTGCCAAGCACAATTAGGTGCTGCTACCACACAAACAGTCTCTCCATGCCCCCTTAACATATGCTGTCTCCCACATCTTTTACAGAAGACTTTAAAAATGAGAAGCACATACTTCTGTTGGTTTAACCCTTGAATTTATATAAAAGTTTATGTAAATCTGCAGGCTAATATTCTCAGAAGTCCCCTTTCTTTTACGAAGAATTTTCGTAGAAAGAATCATGGGCAGTTAACATACTTTCCTCAGTATCAGATTTTATGCCACCTGTCACCCCAGTCTTGGTCTAGACCTTCTTAGCTCCCCCTCATGTCACCTTTAGGCCAGGACTCATTGGCTGTGTCTACACTAGCCCCCTTCTTTCGCAAAGGGCATGTTAATGAGGCAGTTCGGAAGATATTCATGAGGCGCAGACATAAATATGAAGCACCTCACTAGCACATGGTGGCCATGTGCAATTCGAAAGTGCTGCTTTCAGAATGCACACCACCTGTGTAGATGAGGGCCTTTTGAAAGGACCCCCGACTTCAGAAGTCCCTTCTTCCTATTTGATTTTAGGAAGAAGGGGCTTTTGAAGTTGGGGGGGGGGTCCTTTCAAAAGACCTCCATCTACACAGATGGTGTGCATTCCAAAAGCAGAAATTTCTAATCATGTGTGGCTACCGTTATGCTAATGAGGTGCTTCATATTCATGCCTGCACCTCATGAATATCTTCCGAACTGTCTCGTTAACATGCCACCACCAAAAGTAGGGGGCTTGTGTACAAGCAGGCATTATAAAATAGACGTTTTCATACATGCAAATAAAATGTTTATGTTAAAAACGTGCTTCCTCTGTCTAACTCTTTCTATTGCCTGAAGTTATAAAACCACCTGGCAAATCTTTGATAGATACCTTCTATGGTTATTTTCCTACAATAGAGCAGAAGTCATACACAGGCAGTAGCATTCGCTTTTTTGGCCCATCACTCTCTTGTTTCTTGCCTTTGGCCACTGTTTCCTACCAGATGTGTTCTTTATCCTTTGGTTTAATTAAAAAAAGTTTGATTTATAGCTTTACTGGATGTGTGTGTATGCACTCAGGAACAATTTTGTTCTTTAGAAAAAGAACAATTTAAAGAATCAATAGCTAAATAAAGGAAATGGGAATCATGTTTATGGGGGAAATACAATGCATATACAGTAATAAAACATCAAACCATTGTTATGCTTTTTATGGAAAGGTTTTATGTAAAACAAGCTATTTGTCTTTATTCCAAAAAAAGCAACTAATGTAGTTTTAGTCATAAGATGTAAATGAGTTCTCTTACCTGGGGCTGAAAATATCTGAATCATCATTTAAAAAAATAAAAGAACACCCTCAAGAACACTACAAACCCTAACTTGGATAATCATGTCTGTCCTCTAAGTTTAAATATCCTCTATTTGAATTATAACATTTTCCCCTGCCATCCTCCAGAGACAAAGAACTCACTGTCCCTGTAAATTCTGATTGGTTTTTTAGATGCCTTCATTTGAAAATGCCATCGTGCAAAGCAACCTACAGTAAATTATGGGTGTTTCGTATATTTTCTTGCTGTGACATTTAAGTGTCTCTGGGGTAGAAAAATTCACTTTGTCAAAAGGACAGCTTGATAGTGCATAGATACCTTTACTCTTTGACTTCAGTGCGACTAAAATGTCATATATGCTGACTTTTGCCATTAAAAGATTTCTTTGTTTCCCTTAACCTATGGAGATCTACTTACATTTTTCTGCTTCACTGCCAACACTTATGAGCAATTAATATAAGAAAACATTAACATAGCTTCAGGTATGTTCAGCAATGTTAGATAATAAGCATTCACCACTAAAGGCTACTTATCCATTTGTTGCCTAATGAGTGGGTCCCTTCTAGCATGAGCACATTTGTCACCAGAATAGCTTGGGGGAGGAAAAAGTCACTGTCTTGCAGTTTTGGTGCAACTAGATATGCTTCTGCGCTTACTGGCTTTAAGTAGTATCACACTCCAGAAACATGGCTTCTATCATCAGCAACCCCACCATAAAATTATTCCAGCATTGCTGTACTCTGTTCTCCTCCCATGACACCCCTAGATACTCAGCTTCATTTTAGATCTTAAGCAGAAACTTTAGACTGTAGGATGGAATCCTAACTGGCTCCTTTATGTCCTGATGATTTAAGTTCTGGGAAAGGGTGGTATGGCAAGGTGCCGCCTCTGCCTTAGCTCAGGGCCCTTGCCTCTTCCCCTAACAGATCTGTTGGCCTGGCTTGTGAAGGGGAAGAGAGCCTACAATTCCTCCCTTTCCAACCCTACTGTCAGCACTATCCTCCTGATCCACTTCTGCTAATTTTCACTTCCCTGGCAGTGTCTCTCACACTCCCCTACACATGCTCCTCCCCTTGCTCTGTTTGCCTCCCAGCTCTTAAGTCTCCAGGCACTTAACTCAGCCAGACCTGGTTAACTGATTACCTGTACCACACCCTATTGCCTCCACTTAGGAGCTGAATTAACTCCTGTCTTTTCCCTAGCCCAGGCTGGGTTCTGGACTGCTCTCTGCACTTTCAGCCAGGGTCTTCTTCCAAATATCTACAGGCTGTGGTCTGCCCCAGGACCTGCTTTGGCTAGGTTCCTCTGGCTCAAGAGGTAGGCTGCTTTTGGCCTCCTCTGGGCCAAGTTTTCTCCCTCCTTTACACCATTTTATAGACTGATTTCCTCCCCCGCCCCACCACCAAGCTAGACCTTGGAGCAGCTGATGGGGATGGGGGGGGTGACTTCTGCTGCCCTGCCACGGGCAGGGAATGGGGTAGACCCCCTTTCCATCTTCTTGGGGTCTGCAGGCCCCTTGCGTCAGGCCTGGAATTCCCTCCACATGGCTGCTGCTTCTTCCCATTGCTGCAGAGGAGGCAGGGGGCTGCTTTCAAGCACTGGCTGGGCTTCCCTCCACAGCTTGTTGTTGAGTGGTGTGTTGGGGGGGTGAGATTGTGTGGAGCCCTTCCCATCAGGGCTCCCAGACAGTAGCTGTGCAGTTGGAGTGGGGTATGGTCTAAGCCCCCCTCCCACTCTACAATCTCCATTGCTGCCCCCCCGACAGCCTTAGCCACTTCTGGGGCTTTTCCATCCAGGCCCCACCCCCTGCCCCCAACTCCTCTTCACAGAGCTCTGCAGCAGCTGCTGTGGGCCTGTTGCCTAGGTACCCATGGGCACACCTAATCACCTTGCACCCCCCCATTTGAAGGTCAGCCCTTGCTGCCTACCCCTCTCCCATTGCTTTTCCCCTTCCCACGTGCCCACCCCCCACCTTTTTGCTTTGCGTGGTGCCAGAGCCCCCTTTCTCATCCACCTCCCTCACTGGTTCCCCTCCCCACATGGTTCTTGGGTCCCTTCACTGCCCCAGAGCAGTAGCAGGAGTGAGTTTACCCTCCTGTGCTGGGAGTTGTGGCTTTTTTCCTCCTTTTCTCCTTTCACCACCTGGCCAGGCCCACAGCCTGGCTGGCGGGGGAAGGGTAGCTACTCTTCCTTTTCCCTCTTCTCTCCTCACCCCACCCCCGGCTTTGTTAACCACCCTTATAACAACTATTTGCTCCTGCCTACCCCTCTCCCTGGCCAAAGTCCCTGTTGGGGGGGTTGTCCTGCAACACCCCCACACTTCCTCCCTCCCCTGTTCCATCTCTGCCATGGCAGACCCACCTGAGGTGGCTGGTGGTCACAGGCATGGGCTCAGGGGCCCCGCCACACCTGCTGTGATGCTCCATACCAACTCCACCCCAAAAACAGCTCCCCTGAAGGGCAGGAAGGGCTGGGGACTAAAAAGGTTAAGAGCCCTGCCCGGAAGGCAGAACATCCCACTGCAAGGGCTACCAGCCCTGTCGCAGCCCCACCTGCTGCAGCTCCCCCTCCTTCCTCTTCCCTCCACCAACCCTGGGGGCCCTGTCTCCCCAGCCCCCAGGTCATAAACCCAAGTGACTGACTGCTGCCCCACACTCCACTCTGGCCACCCCTGGGAATACTATCCCCACTGGCAGTGGCTCTTTCCCCACCCTCAGCAGTAGGCATGGAATATGTTGTCTCTTCTTGTCAGCCTTGATCCAAGTAGAGACCTACATGCAGGCGATGGCATGAGTGGTGGTGCCTGCAGCTGTTGTGGTGGCCTCCTGAATATTCAGGAAGTTATTCTTCCTGGTGTTGGAGGCTTCCACCCAGGAGGCGGTGGAGAGGGGCCTGGCAGCAAGGGGTGTCCATGTGCCCCTTGAGCTGCTAGAGGAACTGGGCGTGCGGGTGGTGTTCTCTTCTGTCCCTTCCTTCTTCCCCAGTGCCACCCTTCTGCCTTTCGTGACCACCCTGGGGAGGTCTCTGTCAGTCCTGAGTCCCCTCCCTCTGGGCTGCAAGGACCACACTCTCTGTCACCAACCCTGACCCTGACCCCTTCCCCCAGCAAATGTCCTGCTCCCGACTCTGACTCCTTTCCTAGTTCTTCTCCTCCCCCTCCTCCCCCTGAACCTCTTCCTTCTCCTGATGTCTTCCCTGTTCCTATCTTCCCTTATGCTCCTTATCCCATTTTAACTGCCCCTGTGGCTGCAAACACCTGGGAGGCACATTTTGCTTTGCCCTCTCCCAGCACATCTGGGGCTGTTCTCCCTCTGCCACCCCCATTTGTCCCCTGGCCATCTGTTTCTATCAGCTGTGGGGCTCGCAGAGGGGTCTGGCCTGAGGGTACTTGGGGACCCGAGGCCCCGACATGCTGAAGGGCGAGATGCGTGATTTTATTTTTTGGAGGACAGTTGTGGGCTTTGGCACTGGGGAGACTACCATCTAGTCCTCAAGACTGTGAGGGCCATTCTGAACGAGAGCAAAAGGAGCAGGAAGAAGGATGCTGCAACTTACCTGTGGGCCTGTGGCTTCTGTGATGCCCTCCTCACCTTCAGGGTTGGTCACAGATTGCTATGAGGCCCTATGGGGACCGCCACCACTCCCTTCAGTGAGAATCTTCCCCAGCTCTTGCAACGCTGTCAATAGTCTTTGCCACTTTGAAGACTGGGGCTGCAGGTTGGGTCTCCGCAGGTACTCTCCTTCCTTTTGGGGTGGGAATACTCTGTTATTTTCTTGAAGGACACTCAAACTGCTCCGGCTGCCGAAGCTAGCTGGTGGCTGGGGTGGAGAGACAGTCTACTTCAGCCATCTTTTGGCTCGTCAAGCTGGAGTGGTGACCCTGTTCTCCCCAAACCTGCAGCCCAAGGCGCTGGAGAGTGTCAAGGTCATATCAGGTCATCTGCTGTACCTCTGGGTCTGGACGGAGGGGCTTCTGTTACATCTGGTTAACATCTACACCCAGACCTCCAGCCCGGAGCAGACTCACTTCTTCGAGCAGGTGTCTGCCTTCCTCGACACCATAGAACCTCACAAGTCCTCGGCAGGGTCTTCAACTGTACCTTGGAGGAAGGGGACCGTACAAGGACCAAGCAGTGCCAGGCCACCACAGGCACACTCTGGGAGCTAACAGACCGTCACTCCCTGGTGGACTTCTTGAGCAGTCACCACCCAGATGAGGACACCGTGTTCACCTTTATCTGGGTGGTGGATCAACAGTCTTTGCTCTCCTGGTTGGACTGTATCTATATTTCTCATCACCATTTCCCACAGGCCCACTCCTCCAGCATGTGGCTGGTCCCCTTTTCGGACCACCATCTGGGAGTCACGAAGGCTTCCCTCTCTTCCAGAAAGCCGTGGCCAGCATATTGGCTCTTTGACAACTGCCTGCTGGAGAACGTGGACTTCGTAACTTTCTTCTGGGAGTTCTGGCTGGCCTGGCGTAGTCAAAGTTCAGGCAAAGGAATGCCTTTCTCTTGGCACAGCGGTGATTGGATCTAGGAAGGTGCCCATGTGAGTTTTGTGCCATGACTATACCTGAGGGACCAGCCAGTGGCAGGATGCAGCAATAGGGCATCTGGAATGGGAAGTCTTGGAGCTAGAGTTGGGTCTGGCCACCAGCTTCTCTGTGGCATGTACCAGGAGAAGTGGGAGGAACTCCAGGCCCTCAACAACCTTCAGGCCCAGGGCACCTTTGTGCGATTGTACATGCAGCTCCTTCGGGAAATGCATCATGGCTCCCACTTCTTCTATGCCCTGGAGAAAAAGGGTTGGGGGGGGTGCAAAGAAGCACATCTGCTGCCTGCTCGCAGAGGATGGCACCTTGCTCAAGGATCCAGTGGAGATGCACAAGAGTGCTCACGCCTTCTATGCCGCTTTTTTCTCCACAGACCTGGCTGATGCCTGCAGAATTCTCTGGGACCAACTCCCAATGGTCAGCATGGGTGACTGGGACCGGCTGGAGCTGCCTCTTACTCTGGCTGAGTACTTCGAAGCTGTCCATCTCATGCCCACCAATAAATCCCCAGGCACAGATGGACTGACTATGGAGTTTTACTGCGTGTTTTGGGACATCCTTGGCCCAGACCTCGTCCACATCTGGGCTGAGCCCTTACTACGCGGTGTCCTTCCTTTGCTCTCCTCACCTTGCTACCTAAAAAGGGGGACTCCTGCAACTTCAGGAACTGGTGTCTTATCTCAAGCCTCAGCATGGACTATAAGATCATTGCCAAAGCCATCTCTCTTCACTTGCGGTGCATTCTGTCAGACGTGGGCCACCCAGAACGGACCTATACCATCCCAGGCTGCACCATCTTCAACAACCTCTATTTGGTCCTGGATCTCTTAGAGCTAGGGTGTAGGGATGGTCTGTTTGCCCTCCTGTCCCTTGATCAGGAGAAGGCATTCAACAGGGTGGACCATGGGTACCTCCTGGGCACTCTGCAGGCCTTTGGCTTCAAACCCCAGTTTGTGGGTTTTCTCTGAGGCAGTGTATGTACAGCACCCAGAGTGTTTGGCCAAGTTCAAATGGACCCTGACTGCACAGGTCAACTTTAGGCAACGAGTGTGAGCTGGAGACATGGTTGGTCCTTTTGGCGTTCACTGATGATGTGCTCATCATAATCCAGGACCCAGGCTACCTGGAGCTGGTGGAGGCCTTCTGAGTCATCTACTCAGCGGCTTCCTCCACCTGGGTCAACTGGGCCAAGAGATCTGTCCTAGTGGTTAGGGTTGCACATGTGGGAAGTGGTTCACCTGCCACCCATCAGGCCATCTGCTGGCACATGGGTCCACTGTTCTATCTTGGCATCTTTCTTTCTTTCTTCTTTCTGCCACACTTCCATCCCCACTGGAGAACTGGCAGGGCTTAGAGGACAGAGTGGCTGAGCAGTTGTGAAGGTGGACAGGACTATTCCAGTGCCTCTGCCTGTGAGGGAGGGCACTGGTGCTCAACCAACTGATCCTGTCCATGCTCTGGCACCATCTCAACACCCTGGTCCTGCCCCCAGAGTTCCTGGCTGACCTCCAGAAGCTGGTTCTGGAGTTCTTCTGGCCAGGACTACACTGGCTCCCTGCAGGGGTTCTCCATCTTCCCCTGAAGGAGGGAGGGCAGGGCTGATGTGCTTGCACATGCAAGTCCATGTCTTCTACCTCCAGGCCCAGCAGGCACTTCTTAACAGTGAAGACAATCCAGTGAGGAGCATGCTGGTGCATGTTTTCCTTTGCTGCTTCTGAGGGCTCTGATATAACTGGCAGTTCTTTTACCTCCCCTTGAGAGGTCATCCACGAGACACCTCAGAGCTGCTGGTCTTCTACCAGGACCTCCTCCACACCTGGAGGCTTCTTTCAGCTGCCAGCTCCTTGGGGCCACTGTGAGGGATGACCTCCTTGTGGAGCCCCTTCTACACAACTCACATCTTTGTGTGCAGTTGGCATAGTCCCCCTTGGTGCACCAGAGGTTGGTCCTGGCAGGAGTCACCAGAATCAGAGACCACCTGGACTACAATCAGGAATATTGGATGAGAACCCAGCACTCACCCAGTGCATGGGGCTCTCCACCCTCTGCACTGCCTGGCGTGTGCTCCAGGAGCTGAGGGCTGCTTTATCTCCCACTGCTTGAGTCTACCTCAGCCAGGTCCTGCAAGAGGGTGCACCTCCCCTGGCCTTCCATGTCTCTTTATAGGCCCTCAGCCACACGTGCCCTCCCTACCTTCTCCCCCTCATCACCCAAGCTGGCTGTATGCTTTGCAGCCGATCTCCTTTCGAACTGGCCCAAGACATCACATGTACATGCTCATGCTCCACACTCTCCACCTCCCCACTCTCGTGTCCCACCTGGACACTAAGTGGCAGGATATTTTGCCACTAGCAGAGGGTGGGGAGCCCTTTTGAGACAGCTTGTATTCTACCTTAGTCCCACGGCCCACTGAGGACATCAGCTGGAGGATCCTCCACAGGGTGGTGAGCACAGGTGTGTACTAAGCGTGGTTCACCCCATCCCTGACATCTGCTCCTTCCATGGCACAAGGGAGAACTTGGCACACATCTGTCTTGTGTGCCAGGTTACAGACCCTCTTCCAGCTCCTCCAGAACCTCTTGTTAAGGTTCTGGCTGCACTTTTCCCCACACCCTCTGATCCTATTGCACCCCATCTGCGGCCGCACCGTTGTGGGACCTCCTTTGTCAGCCTCCTCTTGGCCATGTCCAAGGCAGCCATCGACAAGACCAGGGCAAGGAGGCTGCCTGAGACAGGGGTCTTCGACCTTGGGGCCTACTTCCATTCCTCAGTCCATTCACAAATCCAAGCAGAGTCCAGTGCCTCCCTCTACACCTTCGAGGAGCAGTGGCTGTTGTCCTAGGCACTCTGTTCTGTATCCCCTTCTGGCTCCCTCATTTTAGCTTATGACATCCACAGTCATCCCTGTTTTCATTTTTAGTTGTTCTCCAAATTAATTTGGGGACTGTGTTTTTAGTGGACCCCCACAAGGCTGATTTTGAAGCTATGGGTGGGCTTACCCCTGCCCGATCCCTCAGTCTCCAATAGTGGGTCTGCTGTCATGACCCTGTTACGAAGAGAAGACTACATTGCCAGGGGGAAAAAGATCAAGGAAAACAAAACAAACAACAAAAAAACAACCACTCTGTCAGAAGTGATTGCCTGCTTTCAACTTACTCTCCATTCTATAATTGCTTCCCTAGACTGCCTTTGAAAAGGTCTGCAGTCTGGAAGGTTAAGTCTGACAAAAGCCAACCAAGCAGTTGCATTTCTAAAGTGGAAGGAGCTACAACAGGCTGCTGCAGCTCCCCTTTGTCCTGCTTGTAGTGTTGCCAGTTCATGCTTGCATTGCAACTTTTGTGGTATTTAATGAACTAAAAAAATCCCAAGATGCCGCAGTCCTCTGAAGTACAGGATTTCTCTTTTAAAATGTTTCCAGCATTTAGTCATTCAGATGAAAATATTACCTAAGACTATACAAGACAAAAACACAAATAAAAGGATTTCCAATTTAAAACAAAACAACCCCCACCAACTCCCAGCACTCTGTTAGGCTATGTTTATACTACAATGATTTGTCAACAGAAGTTACTGTTTCAAGAGACCTGCTGACAAAACCTCTGTCAGCAAATCACATCCACATAAAAAAGTAGATCAGAAAAGTGATCCACTGTGTCAAGAAAGTGTCGACAGAGCCCAGCTGCTATCTCAACAGAACAGCCCCCAGAACCACATCAGATAGGATCCAATGGTCAGCAAGCACTTCTGGGACTCCATCCACCTTCCCTGTCCAGGCTGAGTCTTGCCTACCTCCATGAGGGACAGTACAGCTAGTGCAGAGCTCACACACTTCTGTGAGAGTTAGTCATGGTGTCAAAGCAGCCCCCAGGCTTGCATTGGATCTACTCCCAGTTGCTTGAGCTGCTGATCACCACCATCCTTCACCTTTTCTGGGGTGGACACACCTGCCACTGGGATCAAGGAGCACATCCTTGATGCCCTAGGGCCCCACCTGCACCCTCCCTCTCAGTTGACCAAGTGCGTCTGGAGGTACACCACCAGTTCTGAATCGTGAGACCAGCTGGTAATGGGGCCTGGGATGACCAGCAGTGGCTCCAGAACTTCCACGCAAGGTAGAACACCCTCCTGGAGCACTGAACCTGGATCGCCCCAACCTTCCTCACACAAGACACCCAGATGCATCTTACAATCCCCATGGAGATATCAGTCCATCACCCTACAGAAGCTCACCACCCTGGACAGCTACCACTCCATTGGGCACCAGTTCAGCATAGGGAGGTCCACTTTTTGGGTCTGTCCTCATGCAGATAAGCCACTGTCAGGTTGCAGGCCCTGCACAAGGGGAAATGGGGGGTCCCACTCAAGGGGGACACTTGGGGAGTGGTGTTTGGGGGATGCGGCTTTCCCCAGCCCCACCTCTCACACCCCATCACACAGACCCTCTGTGGGGGGGGAGAGGGAGGGGAAGGCACCCAGTCAGCCTGGGAGAAGAAAGATGGGAGGGGGCAGGGAAGGCCACTGGCACTGAGGGACACCCTCAGTCACTCCCTGGTGTGTGTTTGCTTTCTGGTCCATGCAGGTAGTGACAGCTGTCAACCTGCTCCTGCTCCAGAAGGTTATCCGCATTGCAGATCTGGATGCAGTTGTGGCTGACTTCACTGCCCTGGGGTTCCCCAACTGCTTTGGAGAAGATGACGGGACCCACAGCTCCATCTATGCCCCAGACCACAGCATAGCCCAGTGTATAAATCACAAGGGGTACTACTCCCTGGCTGACTATTGGGGATGGTTCCTTGATGTTTCTATTGGATGGTCAGGACGAAAACACAATGCTCATTTGTTGTGCAACTCTGGCCTGTGCCAGAGGATGGAGGGCGACAAATAAGTGCCCCGCATGGAGCTCACAGTTGAGGATGTGCAAGTGCCTCTCTGCATCAGGGGTCATGCTGCCTAGTCCCTCATGCCCTGACTCGTGAGACCCTCACTGGCCACCTGAATCCCACCCAAGGCCTCTTCAACACCTGCCTCAGCTGGGAATGGACCCAGGAGGAGTGTGCCTTCACCCATCAGAAGGTCTGGTTCAGGTGCCTCCTGACCTGGCTGGAGGTGGGGGAAACACAATGTCCCTCAGGTCATGGCCACCTGTTGTGCCTTCTACAACATTATGGAGGGAAAACAGAGATGGCCTTCCTCCCAGAGTAGGAGACAGATGCTGGCCATGGCTAAGAACAGCTGGCTGCAGCTGCCACCTGCCAAGCCCAGAGGGATGGGCTGCAAATCTGTGAGCCCTATAGGGGCGCTTCTCCTGCAGACCAATAACCCTCCCCAAGGCACCACTAGCAGGGCTACAGGGTCTCAGGCCCGCAGCCCTATCCCTTCACCACCACCACCCCTTCCTTTGCCCAGTCACCCCTTCCCAATAATGAGGGACATGGGGGTGGTAAAAATAAACTTTACTGTAATATAGAAAAACGTGAAAAATAAAAGTTGTGCAAATAACTATTTATGTTGTGCAGGATGGGTAACTATAAACATGGGGGGGCACTTGGGACAGGAGGTGGGACCCAAGAGGAGCTGGCCCAAGAATCCCCTCCTGCCATGGCTTTGGGGTCCCCGATGGGGCTGGAATCAGTGGAGATATGGGGGTGGGTTTGGCGGGGTTGGGATCGGTCGGGGAGGCAGGGTTTTGCCAAGAAAAAGTGTGGTTTATCTGATTGCTTTTGCCGGATGACCAGTTGCAAGAGCAAAACCAGACAAATGACCATTCTTTCCAAAGAAAAAACAAGATTCCTGAGATGGGGCGTATCCTAGCCAAAATGGGATATATAGTCACCCTACTTAAGCTTCTATATCACTGATGTGCCTTTGAAAAAAAAATGCTACTCTGGGGCTGCACCAATGTAGGAGATAGTCTTACTCTGTTCTCACTCTATGTTCAATTCCAGTCCTCTTTAGAATGGAAATGGGCTTTCTAATTTGAACATAAAATTGGGCAAATGTGCATATTTTGTAAACAGGTAGCCCAGCCAAGACTCAAATACACAGTAAGAGACATTCCCTGCCTGCAACAGCTTATGTTCTGAATAGACAAGACATGTAGAAGAATCGTTCCACTCATTTCACACCTGGCAACAGAGGCAAGAAATACTTGCCATGATCACACAGGAAATCCTTAGCAAGCCAGGAATTAGATTCCCATTAGGCAGACTTGAACCTTAACAGAAAATTTAAAAAAACAAAACAAAACAAAAAAACCACACACTCTCTCCTTGAAATAGGTCCTGCTCGTTCCTCTTGTTACCTGCAGGGCACTATTTTCTATTGCCCAACATCAAAGGCTGAATGAAAAAACGGAAGAGGGCTTGTTATCAATTTCTGATCTAGAACGCCAAATACCATACACAACTAAATTACAGAGGACGACTTTGAGGGTTGAATTCGAGAAATGTGATCTGGCATACCATATTTTATAATTCATTGATCCTAATTTACATAATTTTACAGCAATAAAAAAGAAACTTAAAAAAGTTGTGTCAGTGTTACATCCGAAGTCAGCATCTCTAATCATTGTCTAATTTCTCTGAGGAACAAGACAGTTAGCATATCTATAGAATGATCAATTGTTACTTAGCCTAAACGATCGTTTGCAATGAATGTTTCAAAAGGTGTACAATATTGGTTTCTAATGGCATTACATTATTTAGTTTTCAATCAGTCAATATGACTTTAATTTAGTTGTATTGCATTCTAAAGTAAATTACAAGACAGTTGCTTTGCTTGTGTTTTGTGTGTGTGTGTGTATACACACACACACACACACACACATATATATATATTGACCGTTAAGATCAGTGGCTATGGTAATCCCCATGATGCCTGACAGTCATCGCTGGTGGTGTATGAAATCGCTAGGGCCAGATGTAGGTGCATGCTGCCAGAAGAGCAGGACTTCCATTTCCCCCACGGCCAGAACAGCATAACGGTCAGACAGAATGGACATCTCGGGGAAGCACAGAGACTGTTCTCCTTCCTTCTTTTCTGCAGCCACTCAGCAACCAGTTACAGCAGCTTGGGCCATGACCTTGTTTTTCATTCCCCTGGAGCCTCGAAGACCTTCACTTCACCCACTATAAAGGAAAGTAACCAGGGAAACACTCATGTCTGCCAGGTAGTTGAATGATTATTTCACCCTACCAGTCCTGAGAGTCTTTGTGTGGTCCCTTCTCTGTAGGGCGACCAAATCTTGCCGTCCCAAATATGGGACAGAGATAATGGGGGAAGCGGCAGCTCCTCCCAGCTTCACCAACCCCCAGAGATCCAGGAAAGAGGCAGCAGCTGCCAGCACTTCCTGGGACCCCTGGAAAAAGTGGCAGCCACCAGCGGTCCCCTGGAGCCCCAGGGAAGCCACAGCTGCTGCCAACACTCCCTGGGAGTCCCAGGGAAGCAGCATCCCCCAGTGCTTCCTGATCTGTGTGGAAGTGGCAGTCACCAGCCCTCCCCTAGCCCCTGGAGAAAGCGCAGCTGTCCACATTCCCCCTGCTCCCAGAGGCTCAGCAAACTGACTCCTTCCAGCAGCTGCGCAAGTGCAGCTGCTGGCAGAAAAGGTCAGTGGGAGGCGGGCCCAAATATGGGACAATGAATCCCTTTTGAAAAATAAGTGGGGACACCTTTTTGGCATCCCAAATATGGGAGCATCCCTCCCAATACGGGAGGGGTGGTCACCGCTGTGCTGATATAGAATGATCTCTATTTAAACCATACTCATCATAGCAGCAGAGGGTTATGTTTACTTTATGTGATTGTCATGTTTTATATAAAGAAAACAATTCCAAAATCTAGATCCTCAGCTGGTGTCAAGGAGTGCAGTTATTCAGATTTAAAACTGACAATGGTTTATCCATTCCCCCTTTGAGGATTTCAAATTCATTTTATTGTTCAAGGAAGCCGGATTTTCCACTCAGTGAAATTGTAAAATAGGCCTGCGCCGGAACAAACCCTTTGGACTTATCTACACAGTCTAAACTAGAGAGGTGTAAACTATCGTATTGTGCACTAACTGCTCCATGTGGGCCTGCTATTGTGTGCTGGAGATAGGAGTATAGGGCCAGGTTTTTAGTTGGTACAAGTTTGCAAAGTTTGACTGAACTCAATAGAACTATGCCGATTATCTTAATTCTAAAGCTCTACTACTACTTCTAACTTCCTTCATGGTACCTTTAACCTGAAAGGGGTTCAGGAATCTCTTATTGCATATTACCCCTTGCCATGTGGCTTAATTTGCAAGACCTACCCCCATTTCAGCATCTGATAATGAATTCCATGGGCTTGGCTGGCATAGGAGTGTGCTAACTGCACAAATCTGATCCAGCAGAAGCAGTTACATCCCTGGGGATTCATCCCTAGAGAAAGCAGATGGTGTTTATATTACTGCTCTCCACAAGCCCCTCCACCACAGGAGAGAGTCTTTAAATTTGGGTCATGGTTCCATAGCAGCCACATGAGTAAAAGAGGCAGTTAATCAGCACATGCCCCTAGTCACTCTGGCTAAGCAAAAAATCTCAGTACATCAGGCTTGCAGCTGCCATGTATTAAATTCATCATAGACCCTGATGAGAACAACACTAACAACATTGATTTTACAGGCAAGGACATTAAATGTGATTTGCCTCAGAAGATTGTTCTCTCTGATTTGTCACAGTGAGTCTTTTTACTATTTGATTGTGATTTTCTAAAATCGAATCTGAAAAGGTTAACACTCTACACAGGTACCATTATAAGTTAGAATGAATCTGAAAGTTACAATCAAGGACTTTCCGACTACAGGCTGTATTCCTGTGAAGCTGACCTTACATTGAACATTAGACGACACAAATGGTAATCAGCGCTTTTGTCTGAAAGGCTGGCATTTTTTCAAAGTACCTGCAGTTCCTGTGCATATTTTTATGAATGCCTTTTATTAGTTCTTAAATTTCATACCACTGCAGATCTACTCATGGGCATTTTTAGGTTTTTATCTTTATTCATTATCCATTTGCTTTAAAATGTTGACCCCAGGTTATTGGCAGGAAACAAATTGTCCTTTATCACCCCTTAGTATTAATTGCACACAAGAAATAGTGAAATGAAATTACAAAGGTCAGCAGTAATGAAGGCTTTTATCTTTATAGGGTTTTTGTTTCAAGTTAACTTTGATTAAGGAAGATACTAAGATCATCTGTAAAACAGTAGCAGAATTGGCAAAGTACTACAAATTTTGTCTGAGAATTCAAGTAGAGTTAATTTTGAAACTATTGATTAACTCTGTTTTATCATTTGGAACTGTTTCTCCAAAGACTGGGCAATTTTTAAAATATGGAAATTCCAACGTTTTCATGATTTTTCCCCTTTAATAACTATTAGAATCATAGGCTTGGAAGGGACCTCAGTAGATCATCAAGTCCAACCCCCTTCTGAAAGCAGGGCCAATCCCAACTAAATCATCCCAACCAGGACTTTGTCAAGCTGGGATGTAAAGACCTCTAGGGAAGGAGATTCTACCACCTCCCTAGGTAGCCATCTCAAAAGTTGCATTGGGAGTTTTTCATTCCCCAGTTACTTTTCGTCTGTTAAGAATGTGTCATTACACTGTCATTGGTTTTGGAATGGATATGACTGAAGCTTAAAATTGGAAAATGTTAGTTTTGAGGGTCCACATGTTGGAGCAACAAGGGATAGACCTGTCTCCATCACTGCTTTAATCTCAGAATAGTCATTAAGGTATGGAATTAGACACTACCCTCAATCCCTCACTTGCTAGAGGAAAGCCCTCATAATGAGGCTGTTGGCTATTCTGGACACCTCAGCCTTGTTCATTTTTGACAAAAAAGTAAAGGCTTTGATTTCATCCCCATATGCAATAAGGAAAAAAGGGATTCTTGATTTTTTTTTAAAGATGGAAAAGCCATTTCTTGACAAGCTGTACTCACAACTTTGTTCACCAGGTGACGGGGGGGCCATATGCTGCAGCCTGGAAAGTGAATGGAATTGTCTACAGTTGCTCTGATACAGTGCACTGCAGAGGTAGCCTCTGTTGCAGAATCTTTCAAGCTCTGCCTTGAGCGTAATCCTCCCTGAGGGCACCCACTGCCAAAGCCACTGCCTTCCTCCACAGGTGGCTCGCCACAGCTCTCATGGGCAGATTCCATCAGCATTGATATTAGCCTATGGCCTGCAAGATCCCTGTCTCAGGGTGAAAGATGCACGCAAAATAAATGCAGAAGAGGTGATGTTCATAAACGTTCCTCATGAAACTGTTTATAATTCTATGATAAAACATGCTGCTTACTCTGGACAGCTGCTATGGAAGTTTACAATTAAAATTGCCTCTTAATCAGCCCCCACAATAACTGTGTAGGAAAAGAATATTTAACTCCCATATGCAGGCTGACAGATTTCTAATGGATTTGAGTGGCTCTCAGTGGCTACATCTACACTAGCCCCTTCCTTTTGGAAGGGGCATGCTAATGAGTGAGGTCAGAAGATGCTGATGAGGCACTGCCCTGAATTAGCATAATGGCAGCCGCAGTGATTCAAAGTGCCGCTTTCAAATCACACCCCACCGTGTAGACGGGGCCTTTCAAAAGGCCCCCAGTCTTCGAAACCCCTTATTCCTATTTGGTTTCAGGAATAAGGGTTATTTCAAAGACTGGGGGTTCCTTTCGAATGGCTCCCATCTACGTGGGTGGCACATGATTTGAAAGTGGCACTTTCGAATTGTCACAGCAGCCGTTATGCTAATGAGGCACTGCATCTTCGTGGAAGCACCTCTTTAGCATCTTCCAACCTCATTCATTACCATGCAAACAGGCCAGCTGTGGGCACAAGAACCAAGCTTCCTATTAATTTCCTGATTGTGTGAATGCTGGTCTTTAATATTTAAAATACCAGTGAGGGAACAAAATTATGACTAGGTAAGAAACACATTTCAGCAGTTAACATTGCTACGAGTTCACTACTGAGCCAGTCAACTGGCTGTGGCAGGGTCACATGATCCTTTGTGGTGAAATAAAGAAGCCTTATGTCAAGCTATCAGTACATGCTCAAGTGCTTCCCCCCTTTACAACCTACACTGTGAATACTGCACCATCAAATTAAGAACAGGGTTTTCAAAAGTACCTAGGTGATTTAGGTGCTCAAGTTGCATTGGAAGTTGATCTGGCTTGAGCTCCTAAATCATTCAGAAACATTTGAAAATCCCAACCATATTGCCAGGATTTCAGAACTCACTTTTGTTTTCGTGCCTAAAAAGGAATTGCACCATTCAAATCTCTGGACCTGACTGTGGACACTAAGCTCTTTTGAAATGCAAGCACAGAGGCCGTGGCCACACTCGCCCCTCCTTTCAGAAGGGCTATGGTAATGTGGCACTTTGGAATATGCTAATGGGATGCATCCATGAATATGCATATCCTCATTAGCATAATATCATCCTCGTGCTTCAAAACTGCTGGTTTTGAAACACACGCCACCTGCGTAGCCGGGGGCTTTTCAAAATGAGCCCCCAATTTCAAAAGCCCCTTCTTCCCAAAACCAGATGGGAAGAAGGGGCTTTGAAATCAGGGAGGTCATTTTGAAAGGCCCCAGATACATGGACAGCATGCATTTTGAAAGCAGCAGTTTTGAAGCACACGTGACTGGCATTATGCTAATGCAGTGCTGCATATTCATGGCAGTGCCTCATTAGCATATTCCAAAGTGCCACATTACTATAGCCATTCTGAAAGGAGGGGCTAGTGTGGCCACAGCCATAATGTATGTCTACATGTGATGGGGAACACCAGTCCCACAATGGCACTGAGAGGGTCAGTTGGATGCTTTTGGGCTGAGAGAAGCATGACTCCACAGCCCTATTAGTCACGCTTCAGCTGGGGAGCAGATATAAATGGCAATTCTCCTGCCCAGTCATGGTTGACAGCTGGAGAGGAAGGATCTGAAGTGAAGGGTCCTGCCAAAGAACTGCTGATACCCTAGCTAGAAAGCCCTGCCTGCCAACAGAGCCCAGAGAGACCTGGAGAGTCTGCTTCATGGAGGAGCCCAGTGATTTCCAGCAGCCCACAGACTGCAGCCCTAGGACACATGGCAGAAAGCAACTCAGAGAGGGCAAGGGGAGTGGTCCTTCCAATAAACTGAGCCCATGTGTTGTGCTTGTATTGTCTTCTGACCTGGTGGTGGGTCACCCCTCTTTCACAAAGGACCTAGGGGACAAAAAGAGGCTGCAGTGACTGACTCTGACCATTGGGCAACGCTGCCGTGATAGCAAGAGCTGTCGTGACTGACGCATCCCAGAGAGAAGGGGCTACTGTGAGTGACCCTGGCTATTGGGACTCACTGATCTGAAGGCAGGTCATGGAAATAGACTTTGGCCATTGGGCTGCAGTGTTCCAGATGTGAGCAGAAGACTAGGGTGAACATTAATATCCCCTCACCACTCCAGGTGGGGACAAAGCACGCCAGCCCTGCCTTTCCATTGCAAGTAGACACCAGAGCTCACCTGTAACACCTGACTTAGGCCTGTGGCACTGATTAATTAGAGTGTAGACTTCTCCCTTTGGGCTGCAGCTTGAGCTCTGGGAACCTCCCATCTTCATTCAACAGTTAACTGCAGTGTAGACATACCCTTAGAGTGTAGCTCTTTGATACAGTAAAGTTGATTTAACTTCACATAATCCTTGTTTATAGTACTGGTGAAAGGATTGTGATAAAATGTGTGTGCGTTTTCCAGTGGTTGGATCTTTTTTGTTTGTACTTTGTAAATATGAAGTTTATCTGGAATAATAATATTGAACTCCTACTCATTTTAACACTTCAGTTAGGTTACCAGGTTTCATCTATCCCTTCCCTTCACCTTCATCTAAGAATCTCAACTTTCTATTCATAATTTAAATCTTTAAGTCCAAGCAACTTTTTGGTTGGATCCACTTTTTCCTCTCACCGGGAGCTATTATAGCTTTTCTCACATAGATATTACAGCATGGAAGTCTTTTGCTGAGATCTAAGCAATTCTTTATAATTTCTCTTTTTTGTTTTGTTTTGTTTTGTTTAATTCATCTGGGATTCATGCCCAACATCCTGTCCCTTCTATGAAGTAGTCAACATCTTAAAACATCCTTTAAATGTTCCCAAGACTATGTGGTCAGTATGTTCTAGCCCCCCCCCACTTTTTTTTTAAATGATTTGCTAAGAGCTCACTCTGTAAAGTTATGTCTACACTAGATCAATCTGTTGACAGAAGTTACTGTTGGAAGATATCTTCTGACAAAATTTCTGTCGGCAGATCGTGGCCACACAGGAAAGCGGATCACTTTTTCAACCCACTTTGTCGATCTACTTGTTGTCCACTCTCTCAACAGAGCAGCCAAGTGGAAGCACAGCAAGACGGCACTTCCTGGTGACCCACAAGCCCTGTCTGTTGACAGCAGACCCCCCATAGCATCCACACAGGTTTTTTTTTTTTTTTTACTGTCAACCAAATGTATTTTCAATGTGGATGTTCCACAAGTTTTGTTGACAATAGTCTCTAGTGTAGACATAACTTACTTGATTCCACCAAATTAAGTTTTCAATTTAGTAGCCCCAAATAATGGCTTGAGTTCAGCTCATATACATGTGACTTGATAAATGGTAAGAATACACCTAAATTCTTAAAGTGTAGTCAGTGGCACTGGAAGAATTTTTAGCGTAAGGTGCTGAATTACACCCTTACCCTTACACCTGTTCATGCCCCTCCAGTGAAGGCATCCCATTCATCGGCTCCAGGAGAGTTGGCAGTTCTAGCCCCTCTTCACCCCAGGATGGGGCAACAGAAGGGACAGTTCCTCAGTCCCAGGCCAAAGCCAGGAGATGAGCCCTGGGCAAGTGGTGGGACCCTAGGTGGGACCAGCAGGGCTGGTATCCTAGAGTTTAGGCTGGCAGCTGCAGAGACCCAAAGGGCTGGCAGAACCCCTGAGGATGGCAGGCAGCAGGACCCCAAGGGGTAGCAAAGCCCAGTGGCACCCTGCTGAGACAAAGCCAGTCAATGCAGGGCCAGCACCTGAGCACAGGGAAACTGGATGCACAACCTGGGATCCTGCAACATCTCCCATATCCCCTATTTCCCACACCTATAGATATTCAGAGCAGCCTGTAAAAGGCCTGTACTCTTAAGTTACTAGACAGAGCATTTTATCACTCAAAGTTTAACTTTCAGAACTAGAGATGTGACAGAGAGATAGCTGTGTTAGTCTGTATTCTATCAAAACAAAAACGCAGTCAGGTACCACTTTATCACCTAATAAATAATTGTGTTAGTCTTTAAAGTGCTACTTGACTGCTTTTTTATTTTGATAGAACTAGAGATGTTACTAATTAATATGATTTTTAAAAACAAATCCAAATGCAGTAGGTCACTGAGGCCATATAAGCTGTGTCTACACGTGCACGCTACTTCGAAGTAGCGGCACTAACTTCGAAATAGCGCCCATTGCGGCTACACGCGTCGGGTGCTATTTCGAAGTTAACTTCGACGTTAGGCGGCGAGACGTCGAAGTCGCTAACCTCATGAGGGGATAGGAATAGCGCCCTACTTCGACGTTCAACGTTGAAGTAGGGACAGTGTAGACGATCCGCGTCCCGCAACGTCGAAATTGGCGGGTCCTCCATGGCGGCCATCAGCTGGGGGGTTGAGAGACGCTCTCTCCAGCCCCTCAGCTCACTGGTGGCCGCGTGGAGCGGCCCCTTAAAGGTCCCCTCCCCCTCCCTGCCTCTGCAGGAAGCTGAGGCAACGTGCAGGCTGCAGCCTGCACACGCGGGCAGCCTGCAGCACCCTCAGCCACCCACCCAGCGGCGATGGCTAGCCAGCAGCCCCCCCAGCGCCCCCAGGGGACCCCCCCCAAGGGGAGCCAGGGCAGCCAGCCCAGCCAGAGGGCCAGCCAGTCTGGGAAGTGGCAGCGGGGCCCCTCCTGGACGGAGGCTGAGCTGCGGGACCTGCTGGGGCTCTGGAGCGAGAAGGAGGTGCTCCAGGTAATGGGGAGCAAGAGGCGGAACGCGGATGCGTTCGCTCGGCTGGCCGACGGCCTGGTTGCCCGGGGTCACCCTGCCCGCACTCCTGACCATGTCAGGAGTAAGGTGAAGGAGCTGCGGCAGGGTTACTCCTGGGCCCGGGATGTGGCCAGCCGATCTGGGGCCGCCCCCGTCACTTGCCCCTTTTACAGGGAGCTCAGGGACATCCTGGGCTCCCGGCACACTTCCTCCCCTCCAGCCACCCTTGACACCTCGGCTGACGAGCCCCAGCAGGCCCTGCAGCCGGAGTCCGACCCGGAGGCCACCCCCGGGACATCGCGGCAGGAGGAGGAGGAGGAGGAGGGGGGCTCCTCCTCTGCAGAATCCAGCCTGCAGATCCTCCTCCTGCCATCCCGGAGCAGCAGCAGGGCCTCCGACCCCCGGGGATCTCCGGACCGTGGGAGCGGACCCACAGGTTGGTACCCCTCTCTGGTGGACACCCCAGGGCTTGAGGGGTGGGGGTAAGAGATATGTGTCCTGGGCCCCCCACATGCTCACATGGCCATGGCCCCAAGGACACCAGGGCCATGGCCCTCACAGCACTGCAGCCATCAGCCCCTTCCCCCCCGCCCCCGGCATGACAGTGCCATGCCCCATCCCCCGGCCAGGGGGGAGCGGAACCTCGAGGGGCCCCCGGGAGGAGGGGGTGGGACACCCCGCAGCAGCAGCATGTGATGGAGTGGGGGGAGTGCAAAAGGGAGACTCAGGCTACATATGAGCCACAAGAGCCGAATACCTCCCAGGGCCAAAGGGGGATCCTGGCGCTACAGATGGCAGGTGACACCTCTGCCCTGAACCAACAGGAGGGAGGAGCCGAGCTGGCTTAGACTTGGGGGGCGAGGGCGGGGGCCATAGGTAGAGGCTAGGGGAAGGGAGAGCTGGTAGGCAGCCAGCCTGAGGAGGGGGAAAGCTGCATGCCCGAGGGGCCCCCCTTGGGGTCTTCTCCCCACGATGGGTTGGAAGGACTGTCTCTTCCGACAGCTGGTGCTGTCACTCCTGGGAGAAACTGGGCATCTGTGGCCTAAGAAACCTCTCCTGCTGTCAGACCCTGTGGGGTGAGGTGAGAGTCACTCCCACCAGGGGATGGGGTGCAGGGCAGGGGGACCCCTGAACCCCATCCATCACAGCAGCATCTCCCGGGGACGGGGATGGGGAACCTGCAGCACAGGGCTGGGGGGACAAAGGCCACGGCTCGGGGCCCACACTAACGCCTGTCTCCATTCTTCTTCCCCCCCTCCTCTCCTGTGTCCTGCACCTGCACCATCACAAGGACCGGAAGAGAGCGCCAGCGAGGCGTCAGTCGTCCCGGACAGCCCTCCGGGACCCTCGCTCCAGGGCAGCCCCTCGGCCGAGGACCGACCGGCCCCGCGGAGGGCTAGACGGCGGACCCTGCGCCACCAACCGCCGCCGGCGACGGACCCCCAGCTGCTGGCCATCCTCCGTCGGCAGCTGGAGGTCGCGGAGCAGCACCTCCACCTGCAGGAGCGGTCGCTGGCCTGGCGCCAGGAGGCATGGGGGGCCTACATGCAGACATTTAACCGGCTTGTGGACTACCTGGCCCCCCATGCCACGCCGGCCGAAAGATCGTCCGCCCTGCCCACTCCTGCAGCCCCACCACCAGCTGCTCCGCCCATCGCCGGCCCGTCCGCCATTGCCCCGCCACCCACCCGCGAGGGCCAGAGCGCCAAGGGACCCCTGGAGCCACCTGACACTCGCCGGCCCTGATACCTTCCGGTCCAGCCCGCTCTCACCCAGCCGCGGACCAGGCTTCAGGCGCGGCAGGGCTCCCGGCCAGCGAAGCCCAGTGCCGGGCTATGGGGCGAGGGGCCCGGGACGTGGCCCCCCCCTTTGTATATAGTTGCACCCTGTTTGTTTGGCCCCCCCGTTTGCCCCATCCCCCCCATGTAAATAGTTCTCCCCTTTATCCTCCCTGGTTTCCTTTTTATTATTTATTGCACACTGTTGTTTATTTGCATTGTTTTATTGTTCTACATATTGCTTCGGTTGGACGTTTGTCCCTGTTTTCTGTTTGTGGTTGACATATTTCTTTTTACATCCCCCAAAAAACAGTTTCAGAAAGACCCAAAAAAAGTTTACGTTCAGCCACAAGTGCGTGCTGTCATTTGTCCAGGACAAGTGGGGGGGGGGCGCTGGGGTGCTCCATGGTGTGGGCGTTGGGGCAGGAGTGTGGGGGAGGTGGGGTCGGGCAGTAGGGGGCCTGGGCAGAGTTCACCCCTCGGCCTGGTCGTTGAAGTGGGCCCGCAGGGCCTCCCGGACCCGGGTCCCCTCGGGGTCCACCTGCCGACTGGGGGCAGCAGGTGGCTGGATGTGTGCCCAGGCGGCCTCCGCAGCCCAGCCCTGCAGAAAGGTCTCCCCCTTGCTCTCCACGAGGTTCTGCAGGGCGCAGCAGGCACCCACAATCTGGGGGATGTTGTTGGGGCCCGCATCCAGGCGGGTCAGGAGACATCTCCAGCGTCCCTTGAGGCGGCCAAATGAGCGCTCCACCACCTGGCGCGCATGGTTCAGGCGCTCGTTGAAGCACTCCTGGCTAGCAGAAAGATGGCCCGTGTAGGGGTGCATGAGCCACGGCCGGAGGGGGTAGGCCGCATCTGCGATGACACAGAAGGGCATGGTGGTGTCCCCCAGAGGGATCTCCTGCTGGGGGATGTAGGTCCCTGCCTCCAGCCGGCGGCACAGGCCCGAGTTCCGGAAAACCCGGGCGTCATGGGTGCTGCCAGGCCAGCCCACGTAAATGTCCTGGAAACGTCCCCGGCTGTCCACCAAGGCCTGCAGGACGACAGAATGGTAGCCCTTGCGATTAAGGTATCGTCCGCCACTGGGATGCGGGGCGCGGATGGGCATGTGAGTCCCATCCAGAGCCCCGAAGCAGTTGGGGAAGTCCGGGGTGGCAAAGGCCGCGATGGTGGCATGTGGGTCCCCCAGCCTCACGAGCCTGTGCAGGAGCATGGCATTGATGGCACGCACGACCTGCAGAGAAAGCACATGGGACGGCACCAATGAGGGGTGAGCAGGGTGTGCGTGGCCCTGCCCTGCCCTGCCCTGGCCCCGCTGCCATGGCCTGCCCTGCTCTGGCCCCCCTGCCTGGCTCTGGCCCCCCTGCCGTGGCCCTGCCCTGCCCTGCCGTGGCCCCCCTGCCCTGCCCTGGCCCCCCTGCTCGGCTCTGGCCCCCCTGCCCTGCTCTGCTCTGGCCCTCCTGCCATGGCCCCCCTGCCCGGCTCTGGCCCCCCTGCCCTGGCCTCCCCCCGTGGGTTCGCTTACCTCCATGAAGACAGCCCCGACGGTGGCCTTTCCGACATCAAACTGCTGTCCCACGGATAGGTAGCTGTCCGGAGTGGCCAGCTTCCAGACAGCGATGCCGACCCGTTTCTCCACAGGGAGGGCACGCCACATGGCAGTGTCCTGGTGCCTGAGTGCGGGGGTGAGCCACTGGCACAGCTCCAGGAATGTCTGCTGGCTCATCCTGAAGTTCCTGAGCCAGTGGTTGTCATCCCACTCCCCAAGCACCAGCCGCTCCCACCAGTCGGTGCTGGTGGGGTAGCTCCACAGCCGCCGGCATGTGAGGCGGGGGGTGGAGCGGGGTGCTGCAGGGGTAGGGGTTGAGCCCTGCTGCCCTGGGGGCATCTCCTCCCCTGGGGCAAGGAGGTGCTCAGCTGCCTCCCACATGTCATGGGTCAGGGCAAGCCCTGCTCCTGCCGGGAGGGCTGGGTGGACCCCTAGCTGCTGCTGCTGCTGCTGCTGGGGGTCCATGACTGCGGCGCCCGGGGTCTGTGTGCCTATGGCTCCTCAGACCGCGTGCTGTGCAGGCTGAGTGTGTCTGGGAGTGGCCCTTTAAGGGAGCGGCTAGCTGTTGCCCCGGAAGCACTAGTCCGCCCGTTGACCCTGTGTGCACCTGTGCCTGGCATCCCTATTTCGATGTGTGCTACTTGGGCATGTAGACGTTCCCTCGCTGCGCCTATTTCGATGTTGGGCTGAGCAACATCGAAGTTGAACATCGACATTGCCGGCCCTGGAGGACGTGTAGACGCTATTCATCGAAATAGCCTATTTCGGTGTCACGACATCGAAATAGGCTACTTCGATGTAGGCTTCACGTGTAGACGTAGCCATACTGTACAATGCCACAGGCTGACTGTAGAGAGTCATAATATTTCCCCTTCCAACTTTTGACCCAATAACTCAGAAATAAGCCATTTAAGTGTATTACAAATACTGAAGATTTTGGAACTATTCATAAAACTTTAGATTAGAAGAGAGATTGTAACCTGATAGCCGAAGTTTCTTACATTTCTATCACATAGATAGGTAGTGAAGTGGATTTTTAGTTTAGTTTTGTTTTTTTTTCTTTTTTTTCCCAAAAAGGCTTGGAGGACTGTGGATGATTAGTGCTCATAGGCCCCTTTAAAAATCCCAGCATAATAAATCTTTGTCCATTTTGTATATACAACAAAGCTTTTATTAAGAAGTGCTGTATTCATTTTCAAAATCATTGTGATAGAATGGCAAAAGTGAGAGTATGAGATGGGAGGCCATGAAGCTGGCAAAAGTAAAAATCTTCATTTCAGGATGTTGATTTGTATATTGTATCCTACTTGAAACACACTGAACATCTAAACTGAGATGCAGTAAGTTCTTCGTATCTGCTAATATTTCAACTTGCATTTCCAGCTCAGGTTTCCTTAAAAAAAAAAAAAGATATAGATAATCACAGGGCTGGAAGGGACCTTAAGAGATCCAGTCCAGCCACCTGCCCAAAGCAGGATCAACCCTATCTAAATCATCCCAGCCAGGACTTGTCAAGCTGGGACTTAAAAACTGCTAGGGGTGGAAGTTCTACCACCTCTCTATGTAACACATTCTAGGGCTTCACCATCCTCCTGGTGCAATAGTTTTTTCCTAATAGCCAGCCTAGGCCTCCTCCTCTGTAACTCCTTGTTCTGTCTTCCATCACTACAGAGAACAGCCTGTCTTCATCCGCTTTAGAGTCCCCCCCGCCCGCCACTTTCAGGAAGTTGAAGGCTGCCCCACTCATCTTTTCTGCAAACTAAAGAAGCCCAGATCCTTCAACCTCTCCTCACAGCTCATGTGCTCCAGCCCCCTAATCACTTTCGTTGCCCTCCACTGAACCCGGAATGAATTCACATCCTTCCTATACTGGGGATCCCAGAACTGGACACAATACTCCAGATGAGGTCTCACTAGAGTCGAACAGAGGGGAATAACTTCTCTAGATCTGCTGCAAATGATCCTCCTTATGCACCCCAATATGCCATTAGCCTTCTTTGCTACAAGGGCACACTGTTGGCTCGTACCCAACCTCTCATCCACCGTAGTCTCCAGGTCCTTTTCTGCTGCATTGCTACCTAGCCAGTTGGTACACAGCCTGTAACAATGCTTGGGAGTCTTCTGTCCCAAGTGCAGCGTATTAACATTATCTCGATTGTTGTCCCTGCTCCCTGTCTTGTTCATTCATTCCCTCCCCTGCACTTTCCATACTACTTTTTTTGAAAAGATTAGATTTAATCAGGACTAAACAGATTGTATTTGCCTACTACGTTGTCACCAGCAACACTGCAGATTTGCTCTGAATGGAAACACCAGATGCTAGGCAGTTCTTCCCTTGAAACATAGATCAAGGGATGTTGCAGACCCATACAATGCACTTCCCTTTCAAACATTTCACTGAACTCTGCAGAGAGCTTTAAAAGCTAGGGTCTCTCCTTCTGTGCCTTCAGCAAAATCTCTTGAGGTTTCAAATTTTCTTTTCATTTTCTTCCAGCAGGAAAGACCGGAGCCAGATAATACTCACATTACTCTGAACTTCTTGAACAACCAATTCAGAGGTGTAGGATGATATACTTATGGGCATCTGTCAGTTAAGGGGAAGGAAAACTTTGTTTCTTGAGCTTGCCACATTTGGCTATGCCCAGCTTTGTTATTTGCATTACAGAAATTAGTGGAGCATCAGTTCCATCACACTAGAATTCTAACTGATGGTTTAGATAAAATAATTCTTCAGGATAGCTTCCTGAACCAGCTGCATCCTTCTTACTGGTACTTGAACCAAAGAGGCATGAACTGAGTTGCACTGACATGCAGTGAGATATACATAAGCCTATAATCTTAGATATATAATATAAGGCTATGGTTACACTATAACACTATCAACAGAAGTCATCTCCCAGCAAAACTTCTGTTGACAGTGTGGCCACAAACAAAAGCCAATGAAGAGAGCACTCCACTTTGTTGACAGAGCAGCTGGACTGCCTGGCTGCTCTTTCGACAAAACAGGCACCTGGAAGCACAGCGACAGGGCTGGTCATTGTTGTGGATGACCTGTCTGTTGAGAGAAGTTGTATGGGTTTTTTTTTTTTTTTTTTTATTTCCTATCAACAGATTGTTATGCCTCAAAGCTTTGGGGCCGAAGACTGCCAGCAAAAGTACCGTGTTTTGTCAAGATGCTGTCTACAAATCCCACTTTGTGTGTGCATGTTCCATGAGTTTTGTCGACAAAACCGGCTTTTGGCCAGAAAAACTTGCTAGTGTAACCATAGCCTACATCTTAGATATCCATAAGTGTCTATCACAACGCGTTGGAACATTTATTATGATTTTTACACACATCCTGTCTCAGGTAAACTTCCACCGTTACAGACATGTGATGTTGCTCCAGTTATGCTAAGTTCAAATGCAGAGGTACAAATGCAAGACCTTAATCACACCACTGGAGAACATGGTGGATTCTGTGGTACAGTTATTCTGGGTACAAATATCTACAGCATACACAGGCCCTTATTCAGACCTTGTCCAGAGCCCTATGTATTTTTAATTTGTGCTGACAGAAGGAAAACAAATACAAACACGTATGGTCTTGTAACAGCGAATTGCCATGCTATTTTAACTTTTTTTTTAAAAACAAAACTATCTTTGTATATTTTTCCCCAGTTTATTCATAGGGCCCTGATCCTGCAACCAATCCTCTATGTCTAACCCCTGTGCAACCGAAATCAACCTGGCACCATAATCAGATTAAAAAAATGCAATGAGTTGCAGATAAGAACCTAAGAGGTTTAGTTTTTCCTGGAACAAAAGAAACATTTGAAATCACACGGAGAGTCCACCAAAGCCAGTGGAAGGTCTCAGAGTTCAGGCCTTTGGGGAAACAGGGAGGAAAGTTTAAAATGCATGAATAATGCCTTTGAATAAAAATTCCAAAGCTCACTTTTAAATGGAAAGAGAGACTATGAAATATCTACTTTTGGCCCTGGTTTATGGCAGTGAAGATCAATTGTGCTCTAGAAAAAGCAAGCTAGCAATAGAAAGATATTTCAAGGTTTTTTCACTACACTCTCTAAATGCTGTCACTAAGGCACTTACCCATCAGACTCTGATTAGCAAACTTTTGAACACTTGAGGTTAGAGGCATCTTTTCCACGATAATTTACAAATTTTGGACTTCGATGACAGGTGTAAGATTGCAACGCTCTGAAGCTGTGTCTACACTACAAAGTTTTGTTGACAAAACTAGGGAGCATACACACTACAAATGTGTTGTCTAGAATCTGTTGACAGAACACAACCTTTTTCCTGGCAGAGTTATGTCCTGAAAGTTTGAGGCATAATGCTTGTGTAGACAGATTTTGTTGACAGAAAAATAGTATAAATGCTCTGAGGGGGTGGGACCCTCAGTTGACAGAGAGGGCTTCCAGTTCACTGGGCAGCCCTATCTGGAGAGCTTCCATTTGGCTGTTCTGTCAACAGAGGGCTGGGCAGTCTGGCCTCTCTCTGTCGACAAAGGGCATCAACAGGGGATTGTCTTTGAGGTCTGGACGTACCCTATAGACAGAGGTTCTTTCAGGAAATAGCTGTCGACAGTTACTTCTGTTGACAGAACTCTGTAGTGTAGACACAACTTGAGATTTTAGGCTGTTTTCTTAAAGAAGAAAAAAGTGCATCATGTTTTGGACGATTACTCTGCCCTCTAGCACCATGAAAAACCCAAGAGCAAGGGAGAGGGAATTTTATTTTGTCCACAGCTCTTTGTTTCCAAGGAATAAGGACATTCTTACTAGGAGGAACAAGATTGACAGTGGGTATATAGCACTTCTGAGAATGTTGTGTAGTGTATAAAACTAATCCTCCAGTCCTTACTCAAGAACAAATCCTCTTAAATTCAGTACGAATGCCCCTCTCCCCATCACATAAAGAGTGCAGATGTAGAAACTATGACTATTTCTTGAGGGTCTCAACAGCCACATATGAAATATACTGAGCTTGTAAGAAGCTTATTGCAGTTACTGAATATTTTCAGTTATAATATTAATCTGGTGAGTTTAAAACAGCTTAAATGGTGCCCTACTGTGAAGTAAGCCCAGAGGAAAGCAGAGATAATGAAGACAGAATGGGGTGGAAAATACCAGTAAGAGTTCCCCTCCTTCCACTGACAAAAGAGCTGCTAGTAATTGTCTTGTGGAAGCCAATTGGGCTTAAGGAGAAAAAGGACTAAAGCCAATAACTTAACAAACATTCTTATATGGTCAAGTAGAAGATAATAGGTGAGTTTATTCTTCATTAAATGTACTCATCTTGATTGAAACAATAGTGTAGTGGAAAAATACATCTGCTTTCCTCCTTGAACAGGATTTTCTTGATGTGAGTCAAGCTGAACTATACAACTTCTGAAGACACTGTATGAATTCAGCAACACCTCCATCTTAATAGACCATTTTTCCAATGATAGAATTTTATACGTTAAACAGATGTACTAAAACCTTAAAGGATGAGTCATCTTGCATTAAGAAAGGCAACCTGGATTTAATTATGACTTTGCCCCAAACTTCCAGCTCTAGTCTTGGTCAAGTCATGTAGGGTTTGTTTCTCAGTTCCCTTTTTGTTGGCAATATGCATCTTCCTCACAGTGATTAAGGAGCTGATTCTTACATTTATGACTTCCGCATATAAAGTGGAAAAATGACTTCCAGTGTTCAGTGTGAAAGTATTTCAGAAATGAAATGAAATAAGTGGTTTCAGTCTAGTGCTGATAAATAGCAAATTGATAACCAGTTCACCTAGTGGTCAGGCTGCACAGAGGAGAACCAATAATGGGATTAACAGAGTAAAATGAGTTGTCAGCAAAGTGAAAACTATACCAAAGTCCCCCCCTCCGCCACCACCACCAAAGTAATAAAATAGGTGTACTTTAATTGAGAATAGCAGGAGCAGAAGGAAGACTCACAAAGGTCAAGAAATCAAAACTAATGCAGAATAATTTCATGATTTCACCTGTTTACATGAGTAAAACAACAAGCTAAATTCATGCCTGAGGCCAAAATACTGCTGATTCAATGGCTGTGCGCATAAAGATGTTATATAATGGAGCAAACCATGGAGATAAGCCATGGCTTATCTGAGTTCAGAGGGACAAAGGAACAGAGATTGAAGCAGGAAATGAACTTCACTGAATCTAGGCCCTACGAGAGTGTGGGGATCTATAGAGGGCCACTGCCTTGAGGCCCAATGATTCAAAAGTGCCCGGAGCTCCCCGCCACCACTACCACTTCTGCAACACGCACCAGAGGGAGCCCCAGGCTGTTTAACTTGTGGCCAGAGTGGGTGGCACTGAAGAGCTGGAGACTAGCCACCAGCTCTCCCCTTTCTTCCTGAGGCCCCATCCCTATCTGGAGCATAGTGCCAGTCCCCTCCCTCCATTACTCAGCAGCCCAACAGTTCTGTTAGCCACCTTGATTGTCTCTCTCTCAAATCACACTGTCAGCTCACATTTCTCTTCCTTCCCCCTTGAAACCTGTACTTAGACTCCTCATCCTCTTAGAACCAGCTCAAACATTCCTCTCTCCCACTCCCCTCCTTTCCGATAAGCTAAACCTTTCTGTGTCAAATTAACTTCATTAGGGTCAAATTCTGCTTTTGGCTATGAATACACAGCTTCTATTAATTTCACTGTGAACAGCATACTTGAACCCCAAAAGCAGATTTAGCCCAAAGTTTATTGGGATCCTCAGCTGGAGTAAATCAACTGAAGTCAATGCCTCATTGCTTCTGCCATTGCTCACTACACATGTACACTCTTCCTCACACTTCTCTACCTCATGTTCCAACACTCCGTTCCAGCTTCCTCACGATGATTGCCACTGGTAGTCCAAGGCCCAGTAAGCATCTTGCCCTCACTTAGTGCCCTACTCCAGTCTTCCTTCCTCCCTGGTAAGAGGATGTTCTTCCCTGCCAGTGGGTTGCAGAGAGGTGGGGTTTAAGAGAAACTAGGGACTTATCTTTAATGATATCTTAAGTGAAAATGGTTAGTGAAAGGAATGAAGGCTCTGCTGCCCCAGGGGGTTCTGACTGCTTTAGGAAAGATAGTAGAACATAAGCATCCACTGCACTGCACTGCACTGCACTACACGTAAACCTACCCCACTTCTGCAAGTTCACTTATTCTGAGTCACAGTATGCACAGTCCATGTAAGTGTAGCAGCTAGTGCAGACTCAGATCCTTCATTCTGACACACCCATGCAACACAGCATTGGAACAACCTCATTTATGGCTGGCAAGAAGACAGCCAAATACACACTTCTGGAAGTTTCTTGAGAGAGAAAAATTCTCTCTTCAATTCTGTTTCCACTAATCTAGGTTCCACCTTCATGGGGAGCTGGGAAAAATGGAATATTTAAGGTCAGAAGAATTTTTTTTCAGGAATACAGAAGCAAATATATATGGATTTGACAAGCACTTTTGCTGCAACAGCCTAATTATGTCACCCTTAACATTTATCACTGATAATCTTAAGGGCATGTTGTCCATAAGTAATTCCTTTCACATTATCTGTCTTGCATTATACTCCCAAGGATTTGCAGCTAGTTCTGTTTTTGGCTACATGACAGAACAGATATTCTTAGCCAAGTAACATTGCATTAATTGCTATAATTAATGCAAAGTATTCAAAACCATTACAGCCCCACTACCATACAGATGATAATCCTTGAACTGAAAATGTAGAAGGTGAACTTGTTCACCTTAGTTATGCTAGCTACAATATTGAGCAGAGTGTTTTATTACTGGTTACCTGGGCTAGGGGTTGTTTGCCACATTTATTATGATGTATGCATTCAGTAGCACCTCATAATGCCATTAGAGTTAAATGTCTATGGCCGTGTCTACACGTGCCCCAAACTTTGAAATGGCCATGCAAATGGCCATTTCGAAGTTTACTAATGAAGCACTGAAATGCATATTCAGCGCTTCATTAGCATGCGGGCGGCAGCGGCGCTTCGAAATTGACGCGCCTTGCCGCCGCGCGGCGCGTCCAGATGGGGCTCCTTTTCGAAAGGGCCCCGCCTGCTTCGAAGTCCCCTTATTCCCATGAGCTCATGGGAATAAGGGGACTTCGAAGAAGGTGGCGTCCTTTCGAAAAGAAGCCCCGTCTGGACGCTCTGCGTGGCAGCAAGGCGCATCAATTTCGAAGCGCCGCTGCCGCCCGCATGCTAATGAAGCGCTGAATATGCATTTCAGCGCTTCATTAGTAAACTTCGAAATGGCCATGCAAATGGCCATTTCGAAGTTTGGGGCACGTGTAGACGTAGCCTATTTTTCTAGGAAAGTGAATTATACAGGGACTTATGCTGTGCTTAAAATTAGCACCATTTCCAAGGCTGGCATACCATGTTCTGAATCCATTCTAAAGGACAATCTAGATTATTCCAACTTTCTCCCAACAGCATGTCCATTTGTTACCATTCAAAAACAGACATTATACAAGCATCATAATTATGGTGTCAGAAACCAAAGCTTTATGAGGTGCCTGGGATTTCACCCCATGAAACTGTTTGCATACAAAAGCTCCCTTTGAAGCACCAGCTATCTTTCTCTCCCTCGTCCTCAAACTATTTGGGTCTCTCTGGTAAAGGGACATTGCAATTGGATGGTCTAGATAGTCTCACAGCTTCTAGTAGAAGCTCTGCAATCAGAAAGCTATTTGATTTTTGGGGAAGGTACAAGTATTTAGCTCTCACTTCCCCTCCCTGCCATAATAGCTGACATTTTTATCTTCTCTTCTACAATATTTTGAGGTCTGCATACTACTATTAGTATGAGCCAATCTGCAGAGTCCAGGGGTGAAACGCTGGGCCTAGTGTAGTTTCAGGGTGTGGCGGGATTGCCAGTGACTGCAACGGAGCCAGGCAAGATTTCACCAAACTTTATACCCAGCTCCAAGGTGCCACATTTTGGCTTAAAGTGAACCCTTTGTGTGAAATTACCGTTGAGTTCAAAGGGAAGTTTTGCTGACTGACTAAAAGACATTTCATACACATTTAAATCCGACACAACTAGTACAGTATACTGTGCCTCAACATAGAGGGTTACAACTGCTTTATAAAATACAATTCCCCCATAAGAATCAGTTATAGAGCAATCAGCTCAGACGCGAAGTTTATTCTTCATTTCACAAACTTGTTGTTGGTGTCTCACCTAGAGTGAGAAGATCTATATTTGTTCTGAGTCCAATTACCCCTGAAGAACATTTAGGAATAATTACATTGTGCAGCAATGACTCTTACAGGTGAATTATGTGTGGGATAAAAGATTATAAAAAAACAACAAACCCCCTCAGACTTCAGGATTGAGTGCATTAAGTACTTATAGGACTGTATCTTTGCCAATGTGGGCTCCCAAGTATGTTTCAAGATATTACCAGCTTTAGAAACAGTTTGTCCAATTTGGCTTATGTTGATTTTTTACCTAAATACAGATATCTGTTCTATCTAGGGCAAATACTGAAACTATGATTTATTTTAAAGCATATGTTAAAAAGATTGTGACCTAGTATAAAATACCAGATAGACTGAAAGTGAGAGCTATGCCTACATATCAGAATGCTACCGCATTGAAATAAGAACATAAGAATGACCACACTGGGTCAGACCAAAGGTCCATCCAGCCCAGTATCCCGTCTGCCGACAGTGGCCAATGCCAGGTGCCCCAGAGGAGAACAGAAGACAATGATCAAGTGATTTATCTCCTGCCATCCGTCTCCTGCCCTTGTACTGAAGGCTAGGGCACCATACTTTACCCCTGGCTAATGCTTATACAGTGACATAAATGCCTAGATGAGAGACAATTGAATCTTTTCTATATTACCAGCAGATTTACCTGCTGTTGCTTGGGTCTTAACTTAGTTAAAAGGTAGTTCTCATTGTGGGAAAATACAAGAAAAATAAAAATGGCTAATTGAAATGATTGTACGGAAATACTGCTCATAAGCCAACATTGATCCTCCTTGAATTCAGTGGAGCTTTTCATGCAGGTGGGGAGTTCACTGGTTCAGACCTGCTTGGAGGAACCAGGCTATAACTCCATGAAAATAATTCAGGCACACCCACTGTAGTCACTCAGGTGAGGCCCTACTTCAGTTTCTACTTATCCAGAATATAAACAAGTCCATGTAATATTAATTACCACACCCTCCTCTGAGGGTCTCATTTCTTTAGCAGAGAAAGACAACAACAACAACAAAACAAAAGTTTTATTTGCCAACTCCACCAGCAACTCACCACCTCCAAGATAATCAGTCTTAAGTTCCACCCCTCTGCTCCCCAAACCCTGTCAGGCTGAATGCTCTGCCTGTCACTTAGGCTTCTGCTGGATGTTAGCCCAGATACCAGTTTTTTCCATGACTCTGTATCACACTTTCCTCAGCCACTCCCTTGTAGCTCTCCAACAGATCCTACACTCAGTTTATTTTCCTTATCTGTTCTAGTCCTTTGTCTGGACTTTTAGTCTAGGCCTATTCCTCTCTATCAGACTGTTATCTAAGAAGAAGCCATAAAAAGTAGCTTTTTAGCCACTTACCTTGAGAAGCTCTCTCCTCACAAGCCTGCTTTAGCCTGGGGCTTCCTGACTGAGCCCTCCTAAACCATTATTAACAACAGCTGTTCCTTACCTAAAAACTACCACCCAGCTACTGACAATGAACTAAGCACTGATACATCTGAGTTGGCTCATTTCACTTAGCAGAGCCTGCCATAAGTAGGCTGGGTGTCTAACCCACTCATAATCCAACCCTATGGTAAAGGCTTAACTGTAAAGTATTACCTATTTCTGCATCACAAGGGATAAAATCCTGCCCTTTTATCACAAGGGATAAAATCCTGCCCTTCTGGAAGACCATGGTAGTTTGGATTGACTTCAGTGGACCCACGATTTCATGTATTGCATTTTGTGATACTTTGGCTACGTCTACACTAGCCAAAAACTTTGAAATGACCATGCAAATGGCCATTTCGAAGTTTACTAATGAAGCGCTGAAATACATATTCAGTGGCTCATTAGCATGCAGGCGGCCATGGCGCTTCGAAATTGACGCACTCGTCCAGATGGGGCTCTTTTTCTAAAGGACCCTGGTTACTTCGAAGTCCCCTTATTCCTATGAGCACTATGTCCCCTGCCCCCCACCCCCCCACACACCATGCCAGCCCCTCGGCCATGGGGCCCAACAGATCCCTTCACCCAGCCAGCATGGGGCCTAGCCCAACCCTGCTCCATAGCAGGCCCTTCCCCACCCATCACGGGACTGACACAGATCTCTAGTTGAGCCCTACCCCCCCCTTGTCAACCCCAGCTCCTCCCCGGCCAGCACAGGGTCCAGCCCAGCCCAGCCCTCTGATGGAGACACTCCCACACCATGCCAGACCCCTCCTGCCCAGCATGGTGCCTGGCCCAGCCCCTAATGGAGCTCCTCTACCCAGCCAGCATGGGGCCCATACAACAAGTTTCTGTCTAAAATTTTCTTCCAGTCAAGCTTCAGCTGGCAGGCAGAGCTTCAACAGGGCCTCTAGTCATATTATAGATTTCATTTTGGTTCATTTCTTTCTTTCTCTACAGCGAATCACAGAATTTTGGGACTGGTTGGGATCTTAAGAGGTCATCTAGCCCAGACTCCTGTGATGGGAACACATCAAGTATACACAGACCATCCCTGAGGAGTAGTTTGTTTATCCTAATCTGAAAAACCCCAGATGGACAGGGATTGCTCAGCCTCTTTAGGTCACCTGTTTCAATACTCAACTATCCATATAGTTAGAAAGTTTTCCCTACTATCATATTTGAATTTCTTCTGCTGCAAAACTAAATAACACACTTCTTGTCTACCCTACATTCTTCACAGGAAGAACATAGTAGGAACTGTAACTTGTTAACATGGAATGTGTGTTGGGGAAATGACTTTTACGTAATTTGAAATGGGCATAAATGCCCATAATTTCCTCAGATATTTTCTGTGGTTTTACGGTGACATTGTCTTGCTTCTTAAAAATATGTTGTCTCTCAACTGTTGTGTAACACACACAAATGGGGGAAAACTGATTAGACAGAAAATGGCATTAAAATGCATCCCATATAATACATTTCTCCTCTGAATACTTTCAGATGCAATTGTATTTATATTCCTAACAGTAAATAAAGAAAACGGGGAAAAAAATCACATGGCAGGTTTGTAAAGTAGGCAGCCTATGTTACAGCTGACAACTGTGATGTCAATGTATATTGTTATAGCAAGCATCAGCTAACGACACTTAAACAGAGTCCAAGTTGTTTGCTTTTTGTGCAAGCAAGGCATTTCCGTTTTGTGCAAGGCATTTCCGCTTTGTGCAAGGCATTTCCGTTTTGTGCAAGGCATTTCCGGTTTGGAATGCACACAGGTTCTTTCTTAGTTTTGATTACACAAGGTTTTGGGGAGCTAAGAGGGCAGCACAACTGCTAATCCTCTCCACAAAATCAGATTAGAGCCAGTAGTGGCAAATGGGCTAAATTCTTTACCATTTTGATTGCTCTGGATGTTGTTTGGCTACTTCTATTTCCAGGAGAGGAATGTGTATATAGGTATGTACAAGTTTTTGATTCATATTTAACAAGGCCAACAGGAGATGGTGCCAACAGCTGTGCTAAGAAAACAATTTGTACAGATCATACAGCTTCATGTAAAAGTAATCACTTTAATTCTACTCTTAAACATACTGTTCACATTTAGAATTAATTATCTCTTTATGAACTGGGAATATTGAAGTTGCTCATCAAATTATTACAAAACAAATTATAAACCTATTTGCTTCATGTGATATGCCTAAGCTTCAGCAAACATTACTACATTTTAATTATCTATCATAAGAGGTATGGCTATCCCTTTAGGAATAAACATAGAAACTCTGCTCAAATGTAAATTCTGATTACAGAAGCATCAGAGGTGGTGACTGGAAAGCAGAAATCTCCAGCAGTTTTCAAAAATACATTGATTACTGAAGTGAGGTTCAGTTTGGGATCATGGTTTTGTCTGAAAGTAAAGTGACCCAAGCTGATCTAGACAAATCAAAGGTAAAACTTTCTCTGCTTCGCAGGAAAACATAATCACAGTGTTTACAAAATGTTTATTGAGTTTTGGAAAACTGTTTTTAAAAGAGATTTTCTCTCCATGGGACAGAACCTCAATGGTGACTTTAATGAAACTATGCTGATTTACACCAGACGATTCCACCCCCTCACCCACCCCGTATTCATAGCGGACCAGGTCACTAAAGTTGGCATTATGTCACCAAATAGAAGAAACATAAGTGGAATGCACCACTGTGGATGCTTTGATAGCTGGGTAAATTGGAGAGAGAAGCTCTCATACAACAGTCTAGTACACCCATAAGGCATTACAGGTCTCATCTCTGAAATCTGATGCTCTAGTCCAGCAACATCCATGGTCCAGCAGGCTTATCGATGTGGCTGGACCAGAGAGCCCAGTGGCCTAGAGTGGGGGCTAGCTGGTGTTAGAAACAATTTGGATAAACTAAATATTTCCCTTTTTCAAGTGATTAATTACCCGAGGCAGCAGGAACAGAGAGACTTTTTATTACTTCAATTGCAAGAGAAGGGTGTCCGCATGGGCACACCCCCAGCATAAGCCACATACATATTTATTCCCTGACCCGATCGCAGAAGCCCTCCTCCTAGGCCCCCATTGGTTAGGGTCCTTGGAGTTTACAGCCTATCCGTTTCGCCTTTTTAACCCCGTGCCACTCTGCCCCTGTTTACATCTCCCCTTCCCCTTATTACATCTCCCCTTCCCCTTATTTATGGTCTGCCTTTTATGGTTATAAAGCTGTCAGTTGCATTAGCGCAATTTTGCGGTTAGTCTCCCAGACAGGGTCTTTTTTCATCACCGAGTTAAACTGGTTCTGACCTTTCAAAGACTTGATTTTACAGTTTTTAGTCTCCCACTTCTCTTTCTCACTTCCTTGTTCTGAATTAAAACTTTTCATTTCCCTCACTGGGAGGCAGAACCCTACCTGGGCTGGTGTCAAGGACTAGCTGCAGCCAGGAAGCCACCAGGGGGGATCTGGGAAACAGCAGCCTGGTAGTGGTGGGGAAGCTACTGCCACCAGCATTGGGGATTGGGAGCCCAGAATGAGCTGGGAAGCTAAGGCAGCCTGGCTGGGGCCAGTGGAATGGTGCTGGCTGGGACCAGAATTGGAGCCAATGGGCAGCTGAGTGACCAGCAGCAGGGAACCACTCCTGGTCAGGCAAATTCCCTTTGTTCTGGACTGGACTGATTCTGAGAGTGCTGAACCAGGGAGGTCCAACTGGTTGTACCTGAGAGATGGCAACAGTCAGAGTCTTTACTGTAGAAGGTTGGTGAGTATGTATGATACCTATCAGTGAAACTAACCAACATATTTGTGACTTTTTAACATTCCAGGAAGGTAATGACTGACCTTTACTTGCAATCTCTTGAACAGATTTGTTTCCTGCACTTAGCATATTTCACAATCAATGCCGTACCCCAATCTCCTCTCTGCCATTCTGCAGCGTGCCATTTACAACACAAATGATTGGCGACTGGGTTGCTGAGCCCAGCACTCTGCTGTTTTCTACTAGTCCTCTCCTATGAAATCATGCCACCTCACTGACATAAGCCATGAACTCCTTGGCAGCTGCACTGCCTCCAAATGTTTCTTGGTTTTGCTGCATCTCCATGTAGACTGCAGATTCAGTGTTGTATGGAAATGCAAGTCTATTGAACTGAACCAGGATTTCAGTTTCTTTTTTCCTTTTCATGTAACTTTTTTTAAGTCAGTGTATGGCCATCAGATCAGTGGAAAAGATTTTTTTCCCCCAGATTTCCTATCCACTTCATCTGCCTCTTCGAAAGACTATGCATCCCAGAAATCAAAGACATTTGGAAGGTCAAAGGTGGCTGTAGCTTTTTGAAGAACAGTTTAAAAGTGGGAAGGACTTAGCCTCTATTAATCTCTCATCTGCGGGGGTTTTGTTACTATAAGACTGATATCACTGTTAAAAAAAAGCAGTCAAGTAGCACTTTAAAGACTAACAAAATAATTTACTTTGTCAGATATCACTGTTTATCAGCATATAATTTATGAGTTTAAGATTGAGGAAAAATGAAAATTTTGCTATTAAGTTGTCGGAATACCACAGCGTAACATAGTTAAATTTGAAGCTAAAACCATGCCCCAGTTCCTCAGTTGGTATAAATCAGTGTGCCCTTGTATGTTTAATAAAATTATTGACAGCTTCAGGGGATAGACCGACAAGCATTATGCAGCAGCATGGTTGCCATAGAAACAGGAGAATGTTTAGGATCATTGGGCATTTTATTAAAGTATCAAAATCCTTTGGTATATAAATAACATATAACAAATTCCAATCCCTCTTTGTCTGTACCATAACATACACAGATGGTCAGATATCATTATACCATGTCATTCTTATATATTCAAATAAACTGTACTATATGCTAGTACATCCTGACACATGATCCACAGAGTGGCAGGTTTGATATTCATTGGAGATTTTCTGGCCATCCGTGCTTTAACTGGGTGTTTACCATTTGAGAACATGAAACAAACGAGTGGATTTTTTTTCGTGTATGCTGTTTAGTGGCTATGTTTCAGAGGTACAAGCATTTGAAACATGTTGATGTAAAAGGATCTCCTGTAAGGGAAATTATAACGTTTACATCAGTCTTATTTTTTAAAAAAGGTATTTCTTCAAGTGTTTTTAAACAACATAGTCCACAAGTTATGCTACTGATTGATTTGATAGTTAATATGCTTGTCATTTCCAAAAGCAATTTGTAGAAATTTGCGAATGAAAGCAAAGATGCAGGTTGAACCTCTCTGATCTGGCAACATCTGTAATCCAGCATGATTTTTAGTGAGCTGGATGATCACTTATCATGGTCTTAGGCAGCTCCCATAAAGTTTCTTTACAGCCCCCAATTCTGGCTCTCCATGGTCTGTGCTGTTCTTTAGCTATAATTTATCCTTATGTCTTCCAGGAGCCAAGTAAGCCGTGGAAGTATCGGTAATGCTGCTGGACAATATCAAACTCCTGTGGTCCTACAAATTCCTTTGTCCAGCATCTGTCAGGTCCTGAAGGTGCCGAATTAGAGAGGTTCAACCTGTAGTCTGCATAACTGATGTTTGGGTGGAAGCTGCAGAAGAATTTTGATACACTGATCTAAGCTTTTACTCTTTTCCTGTTTCAAAATAAAATTACAATGAAAATGAAAATGTATAACCTAACTTTTCAACAGTGGAAAAAGTGAAACACATAAATGTCAGTTAACACTCCACACTGTTGAATTCATAGTTTCACTTACAAAACTGTAGATGGGCACAGAGTGTATGTATTATATTGGTGAATACAAATATACAATGACAATGTGTTTTTTCATTTGTATTTTACAAACAGTCTCTATGAAGAAACAAGTGTCTGTGTGTGTGTGTGTGTGTGTGTGTGTGTGTGTGTGTGTGTGCACATCTCAGTGTGTAAGTCAGTAATGGGGCAATGCTGATTTACATCTTCTGAGAACCTGTCCCTGTTTTGGACACAGGACTATATTTACATTGGGAGAGAGACTTGTATACATATAGATGGCTTGATACAGCTTATAAATTGTTTAAGAAAATGTTCAGTGCATTGTACAGCACCTCTGCAATAAGTTATTATTGTTAACTGAATTACTCCTATCAGTAAGGTACCTAACTTTGCTAAGCCCCTAATATCTTTTGCTAGTTGCTCAGCATGCTCCAGTTTAGTGGTGTTCAGTGGAGGCTGAAGGGGACAACTACTTCTGTGTACACTTAGCACCTTTTTTAGGAGCAGACTCATACAAACGTGCCAGGAAAAAATGCCTCTTCTTCTTATGGAACATTTAACTTCAGAGCCTCTGGCAATCAGAAGATAGCAACAACAGTAACATCTCAGATAGAAAATGAGCATGAGTGTATCTGTATTCCTATTACAGTGTCTCCAATAAAAAGTTAACTTGTGGTCTAAAGAGCAAAGAATTTGATCTTGACCAGTGTTCCCTGTCAGCTGAAGGCTTGGGCAGCCACCCAAGAGAAATTCAGAGGCCCTCCAGCTAATTGTCAGAGAGCCCACAGACACCCAGCGCGAGTGGTATGTGTTCCTATTGGTGTTGGACATCTGCATATGCCTTGGCGCCCATAACAAATTTATTCTGCCCTGGATGGAAGACAAAAGAGGGAATACGGATATTAACCACCTCGCTATGCACATGTCTGAACATGTGAGGGGGTAGGGGTGCATGATCATATGGGACTTCAATCTGAGTGGCACAGGCTGTGCTGCCGGTACTTAAACATTTTTGGAATTTCTAAAAATTACAGATGGCAGTTTCCTACCTCAAAACTGGTGCAGCCATCACAGGGGGATTTTATGTTAAAACTTGTAATAGATAAAGAGGAACTGACCACAAAACTAAAGATTTATGGTAGCTTAGAGGAAGTAATCATGACTTGATTTTATTTTGCTTGAATATTTTAAATGTGATCAAGACCAGTAATTTTTAGATATAATACATTCAGACTTTAACAGAGCCAATTTTATAAAGCTGAAAACAATTATTAGTCAAATCATCTGTCCGGATGAATTTACTCAGACATTTGAGAATCATTTAAGAACATCTCACTAGATGTCCAAAAAGCTACAGTTGAAGAAGGCTATATTTGTTGAAAAAAATAGAACATCTGGGTGAGACAATAAGTGAAAGTATCTATAAAAATAAATAAACCTATGTGTGTGTGTGTGTCTGTGTGTATGTATACAGAGTGGGGAGAGAAAAAAAGATTTTGAGAATAATGTATATAAACCAGAAGTTAAGAATTGTAGAAAATTGATAATTTATTCAAAGGAGAAGACTCTGGACAGCAGAGTTAAGGACAATATGGAGCCTTTTAAATCTATTCAGAGCAAAAGAAACCTGACAATGGAACTGGTCCATTACCAGGTGGGTACTATAGAATTAGCAATTATAATGCAAAACAAGCATTAAGTGTACAACAAATATTTGTGTTCTGTGTTTTTGAATAAAGCAAGTGAGATTTCCTTATGTGTTTTCAGCACTTTTCTTTCCACTAGTGTCTTGGATGACATCAAACACTACTGAAGTCAGGTGCTTTTTAAAAAAAAAACAAAAAAACCTGGACCATGTAACTCCCATGGAAGAGATTTTAAAATGCTGGCAGAGGAGATTGCTGGACTATTAACACTGATTTTTCAATAAGCTTTGGGGAAGTTTGAGAAGGCCAGAAGAAAGCCAGGATTGTTCCATATTTAAAAAAAAAAAGTATAGGCCTGTTCCAGACATCAGTTTGGGGGGACGTAATGAAGAACGTGATAAGGGACTCAATTAATACTGGGGAAAAAGATGCAAATTGATGTTGAGTTTTGGAAACCAGACCATGTCAAACTAATAACATTTTTGTGAGATTCTAGTTTGATAAATGTAAAAATGGAGACATAATATACTCTAGACTGCTCTACAGTATTTTATTTGGTATTGCATGATATTCTAATTAAAAACCTAGATGAATAAAATTAAAATGATATGCATTAAATTCATGAAAATTGACCTACTGGCAGTCTCAGTACATAATTCTACACAAGCATTCATTGAATGCATGTGTTTCCAGTGTGGTCCAACAGGAACTGATTTATGGACTTAGATTATTTTCACTTTTTTATCAAACAACTCCAATAAAATCAAATCAGTGATTAAGTTTGCAGATGAGAAAAAACTCGGAGAGAGGTAAGTAATGAAAAGGAGAGGTGACTGATTCAGGGCCACCTGGATCACTTGGTAAATTACGGGCCAGGGGTGTGTGTGTGTGTGTGTGTGTTAGCATGGCCTAATGCTAGCATAAACAGCTAGGAACAAAGAATTTACATTTCCATCCTGGGAAGCAGTCATTCTTTTGGGGGGGAAAAAAGTGGTATTCAGAGTGGATAGTGAATGGAACATAGGCTTTGGTATAACTCTGTGACCACTGATTCTTCATCAATGATCATTTTAAAATCAGGACAGAATTTTTTCTCTGGAAACTATAGGAATTCTTTTGAAAAAATTCTGTGGCATGTTATAATAAGAGGTCAGACTGGATGATCACAGATGAATCTATGACTTTTTCTTACTGCCAATTGTGTCTTAGTACTTCACATACCTTCATCTCGTTATTGGATTTTTTTTCTGTTCTTTTCATTTACTTTGTTTTCCCTTTTACTTTTTTTATGTCTGTGCAGGGTACACAGAATGAATTGAACCACCTCTGCAGTCACTAATAGATGTGTAAGTTAAAGTAACTGTAGGAAAAGAAATGATAATTCATGCAATTAAATTTATTTTATCACTGCAGTTTTTAATTTTCTGGTTTGGATTGAAGTAGATCCAGGTGAATTTTCCCTGGAAAACTTTATTTAAGCAGTGTGAAATGACAAATACTAGCATGGGGAGAGGCAGACCAATATTTCCATATTAGGTTAGTAGGATATGTAAAGGACTTCTATGTCAAAATACATAGACCTGAGCTCCCAATGGACACCCCTTCCTTTCTGAATAATCTGCCTTAAAGTCTTTTCTGATTGGCACAAACATTTAAATTTGTACATATGGAAATTTATAATATTTCTTTAAGGGGGGGGAAGAGAATAATCTCTTCTTGTGTCTGTTTTAGCCGCTTATGCAATGTCAGTGGTTTGAAAGCTAAAGACAAGAGGAGTGAAAGGGAATGGGAGTCTTCATTTTTCATATTTGCATAATACACAATCTTAACGCTTTGCGTTAACCTTCGGGAGGTTTTTTAATGACAAAAATAAAAGAACCTCCTCAGCAATTTATCTTTCTATTCACAATTGATGTCATTCTATGTCAGAAAAGTAACAGTTGCAAACAAATATGAATTGAAAAACTTTTACTCTTGTGAACATACTGTTTTTTGTTCAAAGCACTGAATGAAAACCTTGTTACATTGTTTAAAATGCTGTTCTCTCCCTTATTTCCAGAGACTTACAAGCAAACTTTGTCCCTTCAGGGCATAAAGAATCTGTAAAAAAACACACATTGTTATTTTTTCAAGAACAGTTAATTGTACAAATGCGCTTTCTCCACGTAGCTCAATATTACCTTAAATCTAATGGTATATTAAGTTTTTGGATAATTTGATAAACAAATGCTACAGCTGCATGAGAGGCATTTCCTGGCAAAACTGGGCTTTTATCAGGGAAATCCATAGTGGCACATCCTTCAGCAGCATTATACCTCTCCCCATTCACGTATAATGCCTCTCTGGACAGTGTTCTGTTGACAAAACAGCTGTGTAGATGCTCCAGGACCCTTTTGTTGGAAGACAGGACTTCAGGTTCACCAAATAGCCCTGTTTGCAGACCTTCCAGTTAGCCATTCTGTCAAAAGCCATGTCTACATGAGCCGTGTCTACCTTTCAAAAGGGACATGTTAATGAGGGGGTTTGAAATATGCTAATGAGGCACTGCAATGAATATGTAGCACCTCATTAGCATAACGGCGGTGGTGGCAGTTTGAAAGTGCGGCTTTTTGAATCGCACGCCGTCCATGGAAACAGGACCTTCTGAAAGGACACCCCACCCCCAGTTTTCGAAAGCCCTTCTTCCTAATACCAGATAGGAAGAAGAGCTTTTGAATACTGGGGGGGGGGTCCTTTCAGAAGGTCCCATCTCCATGGGTGGCGTGTGATTCAAAAAGCCGCACTTTCCAATTGCCGCAACCGCCATTATGCTAATGAGGTGCTGCATATTCATTGCAGTGCCTCATTAGCATCTTTCAAACCCCCTCATTAACATGCCTCTTTCAAAGGGAAGTGGCTTGTGTAGACCCAGCCGAGAGGTCTGGGTAGTCTGTCTGCTCTCTTTCGACAGAGCGGACAGCTCTTTCAGTCTGCTTTTATGTGTCGACACAATCTGTTGGTAGAAGTTTTGCCAGGAGATCCCTTCTGACAGTAACGTCTGTTGACAGAGGTTTCTTGTGTAGAAAAGTCCCTAGTGTTTCCTCATGTAAATAAAACTCTCAGTTCTTTCTACTGGAATCTCTTTTTGTACCTGTAATTATATCCATGTTCTTTTAAATTGATTACTGATTCATGTTATGATAGTCACATCTATTCTTACTAGCTGGCTGTGTCTGCACTAGCCCAAAACTTCCAAATGGCCATTTCAAAGTCTAGTAATGAAGCACTGAAATACATATTCAGCACCGCATTAGAATGCCAGCAGCCATGGCACCTTGAAATTGATGCGGCTCACCACCGCGTGGCTCGTCCAGACGGGGCTCCTTTTTGAAAGGACCTCAGCAACTTCGAAATCCCCTTATTCCTAACAGCAGATAGGAATAAGGGGATTTTGAAGTTGCACGGGTCCTTTTGAAAAGAAGCCCCATCTGGACGAGCTACGCCAATTTCAAGGTGCCGTGGCTGCTGGCATTCTAATGAGGCATTGAATATGTATTTCAGCACTTCATTAGTAAACTTTGAAATGGCCATTTGCATGGCCATTTGGAAGTTTTGGGCTAGTGTAGATGTAGCCGCTATGTCTACATTAGAGGGTTTTGTTAACAAAATCTGGAGCTTCCAAATTCCCATGGCATTCTGTTGACAGAAAATAGACAGAATGCAGCACTTTTGTCAACAGCCTTATCTCTTCCCCACGAGGCATAACACCTCTGTTGACAGAGATCTTTTGACAGAAAGCCAGCCTGGATGTTCTGGAGAGCCCTCTGGTGACAGACAGGGCTTCCAGGACACCGGGCAGCCCTGTCTGCTCTGCTTCCAGTTGGCCATTTTGCTGATAGAGCAACCAGGCATTCTGGCCCTCTCTGACAGAGCAGATCACTCTTGTGATTCACTCAGCAGTTTGACTGCAATCTCAACAGAAGTTTTTTCAGAAGATATCTTCCAACAAAAACTGTCAACAAACTGTTGTAATCTAGACTAGTCGTTATGTCTCATCCATAAGCTTTGTGATACAATTATATTGGACCCAGAATAAAAATTTTTGGAGAAAAAAAAACTTTTGATTAAGTGAGATTTTAAGGGGTGCCTGTATGGGCAGAACAGTTCCTCAAATCTTTCTGAAAATTATGTCTTTTTTCTCAAACTAAGCACCCATAAAACTAATCACATTTCAGAACACTGATTCATGTCCTTCACCTTGTTTTGGAATATTACACTGTCTTTCACCATAGAACCTGAAATAGTATTACCAAAATGAAACCTTCAGATTGGATGTAAACATTATTCCAATTGCACAGATTGTATAATTTTACAGGTAAACTGAGGTACGGTGAATTTAAGTAACTTGACTATGATCAGATTTCAGAAACTAAAATGCAAGTAGCACCCACAATTTCTGATTCCCAGTTCCTGGCTTTCCTAGAGAATACTCTCATTAGTCTGTGATTCGACCAATATAGATTTTAACAATGTAATGATAATAGTCCATTAATCACAATTTTAGATTTATCTAGGTGGAAACTTGTTTTAAATTATCTCCCACATTTTAAAAGACAAATTACCATACTTCTGTGTATCAGATTTTTAAGACTTGAATAGTGGTATTGTGGATGTGTGCTAGAAGACTGTAGAATGGCCCTTGATTTCTTCATACAGTGCAGAGGGTAATGTTACTGTTCTATTTTTATAATTCTTTTGACTTTTATACTTATTTAGACTAGGACATTAAAGAATAAAATAACAAACATTTGTGTATATCATGAATATTTATTCATGAAATCCCTATGCTTAAATACATGGCAGCATTTCAAAAGTCTCTTTGCTTTCTGTCACAATCATACCAGGACTGTAAAGTTTAGTGACTGAAATACATAATGAAGAGCAAATGTAAGTAGGGAAAGAAATGCTAATGAAATCTGCTGTAATAAAATGAACTTTTGTTTGCTGAAAGTACAGTTATAATGTCATAAATGAATATCAAGCAAGGTTAAAAATTATACTATACTACTATAGTTTAATAGTAACAGGGAGGTAGCTGTGTCAGTCTGAAGAAGTGGGTCTGCTCCATGAAAGCTCATTACCTAATAAATTATTTTGTTAGTCTTTAAAGTGCTACATGACTGCCTTTTTTGTTTTGTTATAGTTTAATAGCTCACACAACAGTATTTGTAATTAACAGCAGACCAAATTGATAAGAGCAGCAAAAACCAAAGGTGATCTAATTTTAATTATACAAGAGAGACTTTGGCCCAGACAGCCTGATAGACACCTACTGTGGCTCCCCTGTATGCATAGCTCTTGTAATATCCCTATTCTAGACCATTTAAACTCAACAGAGTCAATCCATTTTGCCCTTCCACTATGATAGTAGCATTCCCCCTTTGCCTCCCAAATATCGAGGCATACACAACATGCAGCTACAACCACTGGGATATTTTTCTCACTGAGCTCTACTGTAGAGTGACCCTTAAGTCTACCAGAAGTATATTCCACAGTCATTCTGTGCCTGATGAGCTTGTAACTTAATCTTCCCATGTCAGGGATTGCATAGTTAGTAGGCATCCTTCGATCCCGAGGGATCATGGGTTTGCACCCCAGTTGGACTGATTCGAGCAGCATCTTCTGTGGCTGTGCAATCCAATCCGGGAGTGGCAGTCCTTTTTGCACTGTGACCAGCAGTAGGCAGATGTCGCTGTGGTATCACGGGCACAGATCTTCCTGAGGGCTCTCCTGCTTCCTTCACCAAGGTAGTTTCATACATAGCAAGAGCTTCCTCCACTCCCTGTTTCCAGGCATGCCTGTCTGAGGTGAGCAAATGCCAGGTGCTCACACTGATAGAGACAGTGCTGAGATCATGCTTGCACGTGTCCTTGTAGCTCAATTTAGGTCGCCCTTTCGGCCTCTTTCCAGACACCAGTTCACCGAACAGGAGATCCTTCAGTATTCGGACATCCGTCATGTGTAAGACATGGCCTAGCCAGCTCATATGCCTCTGTTTGAGAAGGGTGAACATGGAGGCAGTGCCTGCCCTCTCAAGCATGTAGTAAGTACAGGCCTAGTATGATGCCTTAGGCCTGAACCAAAGTAATGGTCAAAACTTTGCTAACAGAAAGCAAAGTGCAGCTGTGAGCTAAAGGAATGCATTGCTCACAGAAGTTGGCAAAAAGAGGGTTGATGTTGCATAAACATATCTACCTAGCATATTGAAATAGGAACATAGTACCAGAACACCCGACCCGGGAACATTCCACAGATAAGGAAGAACAGGCCGACCCATCCCAATGACAGGGGCAGAAGGGTAATATGATGGATAGAGTTGTTTTGTTCAAACCATCATGTACAAGGTGAGAGGCGGCACCTGATTACGTAGAAGGGTTGTACCTCAATACGTCAGGAGTGATGTGTAAATTGTTTGTACCTGTGTATAAGAATGTATTCCTGGGGTGTGGTCTGGGTCCGGCCGAGCGGGCAGTGGAAAGTCCCGCCACTGACTGAGCCGAGTCCGTTGACCGTGGGTGCATATTTGTAGTATGCCCTGACTTAGACTAAGAAATCTACAGGGAACTACTACTGTATCCAATACGGCAATAAACCTGGCCGACGTGCCTTCGCACCTTATTAGACTCTGTGGTCATTGGGGGTTCTCTTCCAGTCTGCTGTGTCAGCTATATGCAGAGCCGGGGCAGCACACAGAGGGAACACATGCACGCAGCCGAGTGATACATTGGAGAGAGCAGAGCACCACGCTGGTGGCAACTCTGACAACAAAGCACTGTGCTATTGGGGACCTTGTCCTGCCATGAGATACCGAGTATGTGCCTAAGGCAGCGCATGTGGAATGTGTTGAGCCGCTGCTCTTGTTTCGAGCGCAAAGTCCATGTTTCACTGCAGGGATTGCATATGTACATCTTTATGAGCCAGGGGAGCAAAAGGTAGGCTGGGTCCCCAGGAATTACTGTTGTCATTTTCACATTTCCAGTGGCAACCTGCTAGTCATAAACAAATTTATGTACCTCCCCTGAAGCACTCCCTGTGATCCATGTGATCCATGAGCACAGCCTTAGGCACAGAAAATTAGCTCTTTCTTTTGATGTGCTTGAATGGAAGATGGGCTAGTAGAAAAATAAGATATAACTACTGCTCAGCTACAACTGGGAAATCCCATGGTGCAAATTCATCCACTATTTTTGCATATTGTCAAGAGTAACCTTCCTGTATAGAAGGAAATAATGGTCCTGCATACTTGAAATCCCTTTAAACTTTTCAACTCCTAAATGATTTCCCATTGACCAGTAGAAATCTGACAATGCAAGACTCCAGAGTGTGATCACCATTTGCTTCTCCATTCTCAACACAGATCTTGTTATGAGGAACCTGTGCTGGAGGGCTAGGAAGAGCTCATCTCACAGATCCAGGAATATGGTCTTTGACATCCAAGAGTTCTGCTGCCACTGTTCATCATTAGAAAACAGCATTATGATGCTATCCCACCAGTCGGAACTAGTTTATCTGGCCCAGAAGCAGTACCTCACCACCTGTAGCTGTTCTGTGATCACAACCACCACCATTTATTTATCCTTCTTTTTATATCCATCAATAAACTCTCCTCAAAGTTATCCTAAACTTCAACATCATGATCCCTGTTTTTGTAGAATGTCCAGAAGGTTTGCAAGTAAGAGAATATCATGCAATAATTGTAGTAGTTATGAGAATGGTCCTCAGCTCTGTGGTCTCCATACCTTGTCAAAGATGGTAGAGATTGACAAGAACTGCACAGGTCTTTGGGATTTACAGAGAGCACGATAAGACTATTGGGACGTAGAATGTATTATTGGATGATGAAAGTTGAACACTGGGAACTTGCCACCAACTCCCCAAAATCCTGCGGCATATCATTCCTATTCCACAAAACATTTCACAGTGTTTCAAAAGGCAGCACATAGCACACAGGAATACCTGGTTGTGGGGCAATGCACTTTACATCAACACAAGAATTTATGGATAGTAAACTCAGTTCCAGTGCAAGACAGCAAGTATGCGTATACCCAAGCACTATACAAACTTCAACAGCAGTATGGTGACATCAATTACATCAACCTGACTCTCTTTTGGGGGTAAGCATTCTACATACAGTAGGTTGCTGATATTTGGTTTCATTGCATTTTTTGCAGGAATATGCACACACATGCATACACACACTGCTTCAGCTGTTAACAGCAAAAATGTACAACAGTTTAGGTCAGACAGTAAAGAATATCATATCTAATTTAAACTGCAGGAGGAATTTGGGTTGGCCAAATGTTATTAAAACTTGTTATTTGGGCCACATATTGGGGTTAGTGCCCTTATCGTACAGAAAGTATCATGAGAGATTTTTACTGTTTACATGTGTATATACTATTGTAATTACATTTCATCCAAAAGACATCTCCCACAGTAGCTCAGTGCTCTCTAACACCAGGCAGACATTAGGTGAATGACCAAGGGTAACCACCTAGGAATTTCCCCATCCAAACTTTGACACATCCTGGCCCCCAGTTATCTTGTAAAATGTGATAGGATCACAATACAAAGTAGCCTGGCTGCAGAAACATTCACCTCTGACTCGAAAATTCTCAATGGTCCTTCTTTGATTTTAAAGGATTTTCTTTTTCCCAAATCAAGAATAAATGCTGCCCCACACTGAGCCTTTGATTTTAAACCCCACCCCTCTTTAACTTTCTAATTTTCTAAATTAGACACACATTGTGCAGAATGCCTCTAATGGGCTAGAAGCAGTACAAGTGAATGCCAGACCAATTTGATTGAGAGTAAGGAAACTGGCTTCTACTACTGATTGAACCTCTTTACCTCTTGAACACTCTCTGCTCCAGCAACATCCTTGGTTCAGCATGATTTTAGTTAGCCTGATGACCACTTATCATGCATGTGGCTAAGTTTTCTGCAATCCCATATAGTTTGTGTTCAGACACCAGATCTGTCTCTGTGTTCTGTGCTGTTATTAAGTTCCCATTTACCCATAAATGTCTTCTGAGAGCCCAGTAAGCAGAGGTCATGCTGCTAGAGAATATTAACCTCCAATGGTTCAGAAGAATCTCTGGTTTGGTATCAGTCAGGATCCAAAGGTGCTAGACCACAGATATTCAACCTGTACTGGCTTTGGTAACACTTCATTTGTGATGTTGAGCAAATCAGCCCATCTCTGTTTCGACTGCAATATCTTTGAGGTAGGGAATGCTTCTCCCTGTGTGTTTGCACAGAGCCCAGCACAACAGGACTCAGATGTTCCTTGAGGTTTTTAAATGCTACCATCAGAGCTGTCCTGTCTATAGGACAGTTTGGATTGATTGCCCTGGGGCTTCACTTTGGGGGCCCCATGCTTCAGGGGAACATGGTGCCTGATCAGTGCAGGTATTGGCAGGAGCATCCCTGGCCCAGCTTCACTCCCTACATTTTGCTGTCTCCTGGCATCAGTCAAGACAGGAGGGATTGGGGAGAGTGTCAAGTAGCCTCGACACAAACTTCTTATCAGCACTCACCAATCTGAGATTCCATAACAATGTGTCTCTTTTGATCAGGTGCTTGTATCACAATTTCCTTCATAATTCCTGAATTTGCGAGTACTCGGAGTACAATGTAAGTCCCCTGTCCCAGCATACAGGTAATTGTTTGTAAGGTCTGTTCACAAGATTAGATCAAAAAAGTAGTGACCCATAAACATCAGTGTGTAGAGCAAATAATACAGGGTAGCATTGAAAGAATAGTTGAGTTACTTTCTCTCACGGGGGAAAAAAAAGAATAAACATTGACTTAACAAAGGAGAGAGACTTTGAAATCTGAGGGGACAGAAACTGATGAGAAATTCAAGACATCTAAGATTTAAGACACCTTAAATAACCCTGATTTTAACCATGTTTTTAATACTTGCATTTTGAAAATCACACTCTGTTTAATGTGCCTGCAAAATGGACACCCAGAAATCACTAGACATCTTCACTTGCATGTCTTGGAACCCACATACAACCACGAATAAAAGATTACAAAAACTACAACACATAACAGAACCTGAATGAAAAACATCACAGATTACCAACCCAAAAGCATTATTAGAGGCCAGGCTAAAATTACTAATACCTATGCCAGGTTTTGCTAAAATGAACCTCAATCAGCCAGCTGAATGTGGACATGTAAACAAAGTTTGGCCCTACATATTTCAGTATGCACGTGTCAAATCAACTTGAGGAGTTGGCAGATCTCATGCAGGCTAATCAGTGTCTGATAATAGATTTCTGAGCATCTCATCTACTCAACTAATTTCTGAGTGCGGTTAGGGTTACCATATAAAAAAGAGGACACCCCTGCGAGGGAATGTATCTGAATCAATATCTATCAAATCACGTTGTATTAATGTAGTATAGTACATCAGCTAGCAGAGACTGATATAGATGCACTCCCTCCAAGGGGTGTCCTCTTATTTCAAAGGACAAATATTGTAACCCTATGAGACCCCTTATCAAATGTTTATGTTCTTGCTTACATCATGTCCTCCACAGAGTTGTGTGAATAACTGAGTTTTTGGATTGTTGGCTGTCATGTATTCAAGATAGTGGGTCTGAACGGAGCCAGAAAACACCAGGGCTATTCACTCAACTACAGTTGTTTTCCAAGCCTTATAATTAATGTTAACAAGGTCCAGTAAATTTACTGCTGTGGTGTCCTCACGGGTCTTTGGGTCCATCAATGATGATAACCAGAAGGCTGTCTCTGTGTGTGTGTGTGTGTGTGTGTGTGTGTGTGTGTTCAATAATGCAGGGCCAATGACTGCAGCAGAGGTCCCCCAAAGACCACAGACCAGGTGAGGATCAAAGGCACCCAATCAGGAGTTATTGTCAACCAAGGTACAAATAACAATTGTTAGGTATAGTATACTGTACTGATATACTGTACATATGTATCTGCCACAATGGACTGGTGCAGCCAGAGGGAATTCCACTGCTCCCTAGGTCAGACGGTCCCCCCCAAGACACCACATTATGTACAGATACAAACAAAGCACACCTCACTGATGAAGTTGTTAGGTTACCACACTCTGATATTGTCAAGTTGCCACCAATCACCCTGTACCATGTTGTTTGGTGAGATCATCTCTTATCTTTCATGCTGTCATTTTAGACCCTTTCCTGAACAGAGACCTGTATCTTCAGAGTAGGTATCAAGGTCTTTTTTAATAAGCTTGTGGTACCTTGTGATTTCAACTCATCACCTGTACCAATTACTGTTCTGCACCTGGACCAATTAGTGTTTTGTACTCTCAACCCCAGCTGAGCCAAGTTCTGTTAGCACAGGCCTGCCTCTTGCTTACAGGGTAGCTTTGCTTTTAGGCATGTTTTGTCCATTGTTGATAGGCATTAGGCCTGAAACCAGGTCTGTGCTGCATGAACTTAGGCCTTTCTCTTACTACATAATGTATTTCCAGCTGTAGTTATAATACATCTTCAAAATCTCTATAAGCTAAGAGTTTGTTGTCTTTGCTTCATTTTTGCCAGTGGGCAGACACTGAATCTGTACTTGAGGCTGACCATCCTGTTGGATTGGGCAAAAGTGAAAAACAAACAAAAACAACAAATGAACCCAGGGATTATGGAGTTTATTTGGGAAGATTATACAAATGATTTTCTTGTCTTCTAAGCATCTTCACACCTTCTCTTGAGTCCTAGAGCATTCCCTCAGGTGGAAAAAAGTGATGCAGAAGCCTCAAAATAAAAACTTTTAAGGATCTTTTCAGAATTTCCCTATTGTCATTCCCATGAATGACTCCTTCCACTGTCCCCAGATACAACCAGCCCCTGACCACTAAGTAGATCCAAAAGACTGCATAGGAGGCATCCTTGGTGACTCTGACCTCCCCACACCACAGAAAGTCATTGATGCTGAGGTCAGAAGGGACCCTTTAGTGTAACCTCCTGTATAACACAAGACATAGCACTTCTCCAAAATAATTCCTATGGGACTACATAGTTTCTTATGAGGACAACTCCATTACATTTACAGCACCATGTTCTGTCCAAACTATAGTTGTTCTCCCAGGCCCCTTTACAGGGGTTTTACCAACTGCAGAGCAGTTGTGCAGAAAAGGTGATATCTGGAAAAGGAAAGTCATCTCTATGCTATAATTTTCATGGGACTGTTGAAAGGATGGTTTGTGCAACCCTAGCCAAAACCTCTCCAACCTTAGGTCCCAAGATTTCCAACCTCATCTCCCTGCATGGATCCTAAATCCACAGAAATTAAAAAAGGTGGAATGATGCCATTGAAGCATCTGCTCCCAAACCCCCTTTCAGTTCCACGTGTCGGTAAGGGAGATGGGGAGACAAAGGATTAAGAGACAGGGGACTACAGAAGTTAAGGCACTAATCTACACTTAGATTCAGTACCTTGAGCTGACATAAAATGCAGTTTTACAGGAATATTACCAGTAGATTTTACGCTTTTATGAATTAGGCAGATATTTCATGATCAGGCTTTGCTTTTCTGTTTAATTCAGGATACATGAATAATTGAGTATTTCCATCATTGGACAATATAGAAAATATTATGTTTAACCACAAGTGGCAAGAACCAAACTAGTTGTTTCCAACTTATCCTACCTTTGTAGTTCACAGGAAATATGGCACATCCTTCTTTCCTCAAAAGATCTTTGCTTGCCTTTTGAAATACACATCTTATATTTAATAATATAGGGCTACACGTAACATTTAGCCATTCTCTGACTCCTGTTCCTAGGTGGCTGATTTAAGGAGAGTGAAAGATATTTGAAATCCTCGTCACAAAGCAGCTGTTAGAAAATTATCCGCCCCTCCTCTCTGGCTTACAAAGTAGAAATAATTCTATCCACATTCAATGCACCACATAACACGTTAGAATTAATTTATAAAGAAGGTTAATTACATCCCTCCATTAGGATGACCTGATTGCATGCTATAAGCAGGAAGCATGAAAATGATTTTGAAGTGCACATCAAGGGAGTGTTTTTTTTTCCTTTTTTCTGAAGGATTGTCTCTGAGCCTCTGGTGCTCAGGCAAGCAGTAAGAAATATATATTTCTCTACCAACATTATATTCAAGATCCCAAGAAGTTTGAATGCTTTTGTCAGACAAAATATTGAAATGAATATGATGACAGCATCAAAATAAAAGCTATAATTTTGTCTTATGTAAACCTTAAAAATGATCAGCTTTGACTAAATTGTTACTATGTAGATGCATCTTTTAACATCTACAGCTAATAGGATTATGCATTATTCATGCTAATTAGCTTGTAATGATAATAAACTAACCAACAGTTGATAATGAATTACTATACACAGATGCATATTACTTAACTTTCATTTTAAAAAAGTTCACTTTTCTATGCATGATCAACTTTATCAAATATAGCTGTCATCTTAGATACTCCAGAAAATGTTCATTTAAAGAAGGAGAGAAAAAAAATTCCGGGCTGATATCCTTTGAATCATTTTGTACTTCTTTCTGTCATGTAATCATGCATTTGAAATTCAGGAACTGTACCATTTACTGCAGAATATAGGGAAAATATTTCAAATGAACACTTCAGATAAACTTCAGTGAAAGCAAATGTTGGAAAATATCCCTATAGTTTGAGTGGCATGATTGTCTTGACTTGTGAGCTCTATGGTATATTAGCAAAAAGAGAAGAAGTTTACTTTTTTCACTGTATAGACATGCACTTATTTTGATGTGTGTGTTTCTTTAACACCTATATTTTCAGCAAAGACTTGGGAACACTTAGCAGGAATTCTCTTAGCAGGAACACCACCAGAATGAAAAAAACACCCATAATATTTTGGTTGATGCTCCTAAGCTATGTCTACTCGTGAAGCCTACATCAAAGTAGCTTATTTCGATGCAGCGACATCGAAATAGGCTATTTCGATGAATAACATCTACACGTCTTCCAGGGCTGGCAACGTCGACGTTCAACATCGATGTTGCGCAGCACCACATTGAAATAGGCGCTGCAAGGGAAAGTCTACACGTCAAAGTAGCACACATCGAAATAAGGGTGCCAGGAACAGCTGCAGACAGGGTCACAGGGCGGACTCAACAGCAAGCCGCTCCCTTAAAGGGCCCCTCCCAGACACACTTGCACTAAACAACACAAGATCCACAGAGCCAACAACTGGTTGCAGACCCTGTGCATGCAGCATGGATCCCCAGCTGCAGCAGCAGCAGCCAGAAGCCCTGGGCTAAGGGCTGCTGCACACTATGACCATACAGCCCCGCAGGGGCTGGAGAGAGAGCGTCTCTCAACCCCTCAGCTGATGGCCGCCATGGCGGACCCCGCTATTTCGATGTTGTGGGACGCAGATCGTCTACACGTGCCTTACTTCGATGTTCTACTTCGAAGTAGGGCGCTATTCCTATCCCCTCATGGGGTTAGCGGCTTCGACGTCTCGCCGCCTAATGTCGATGTTAACATCGAAATAGCGCCCAACACATGTAGCTGTGACGGGCGCTATTTTGAAGTTAGTGCCGCTACTTCGAAGTAGCGTGCACGTGTAGACACGGCTCTAGTGTGCAGTTGTGATTGCCCATAATGTAAGATTAATTGAATTGACATGATCCAGAAGCTTTTGAATTCCACTTCCTTTCACTCCTTCTTTAAAAGAACAATTGAATTTATGCCACAACAAGTTGAATTATAAGGCTTATAAAGCCATCACTCAAGTCCAGATCTCAAAGATATGAAGGCTACTCAACTTCCACTAAAATCTTAGGCATACTAAGAAACATTTTACTACGTACACAGTGTCAGCCTCAGTGAAGCCATCCCTGCTGCAACCACTGGCCATCTCCCCAGCTGAGAGTTCACCGTGCTTAACCTGTACTAACCAGATACAGTGTCGTTCCCCAACCTTGAGATGAAAAAGGAGCTGTGGGAAGTGAGGGATGGCTTTGCAAGACCTTGTTGGGGGATCTCTGATGCAAGGGGTATCTCCACCCCAGAAGCAAGGAGCGGGAATACTTCCTTCACCTTCTCCAACCACCCTCTGTCATGCTGGAGGTGAAGGGCCAAATAATTCCTCCCAATCACTGGCAATCTTCAAAGTTAAGTGTCTAGATTTAGGACCCCAAGCCTGTTTTCAGTAGAGCTGTTCTAGAATAATTTCCTCTATTTTCTCCACTGTGCTCAATGAAAATGTCCTCATTTCCAGTTCTAAGCACCTGTGGCATTGACAGAATAGATTAAAACAATGCAGGGGACTTAGCTACCCAATTTTCTTGGAAATGAATAGAACTGACTAAATCCCCTTTGCTGCTTTGAAAATTTCAGCCTTATGTTTTATGTGCTGAATGTTGGGCACTCAAGCATGAAAATGTTGGTAAGCCTGGCCAGTTGGGGGGCAATGGAAGCATATTTCTCCAGCTGAGCATGCAGGAAACAAGATGTAAAGAACAGTTACTTATCCATAAATGTTGTTCTTCCAGATGTGTTGCTCACGTCCATTCCATCATATGTATCTGCATGCTGCATGCATGGAGGTCAGAAGGCTTTTCCTAACTGTACCTAGCGGGTCAGCTCCAGTGATCCCCCCCTTCCCACCCCCAAGGGCCATCCTCCAGAGCCATCTGTATATATCCCATCAATCCGACACCTAACTCAGTTACTTCTGGCCTGAACAATCTGACAGGGTGGGAATGTTTGGAATGGACATGAGCAACACATCTTTAAGAACAACAGTTATATATAAGTAACCATACTTCCTTCATCAAGTAGTTGCTCATATGCATCCCACCATGTGACCTACCAGCAGTTAGTGTGAAGGAGGGGTTGGACACTACTTGCCACCAAGTGAAGCACCAACCCCCTGAATGCAACATCCTCCTGGGATTGCTGGGTGAGGGCATAATGAGTTTTATGCACAGACGACCACAGACACGCCCTGCAGATGTTCTGAATTGATACATGCACCAAGAAGGCTGCTGACATGGCCTCAACTTGAGTAGAATGAACTGAAATAGGTGAGGGCCAAATCTTAGCCAACTCAATACAGCTTGATGCATGTCATGATCCAGGATGACAGATGTGATGAGGAGACAGGGAAGCCCTTCACGTGGTCTACACCTGAGATGACAAGCGGTGTTGATTTGTGGAACAGCTTAGTTTGTTCCAAGTAGAAAGCCAGGGCCTGCCACATATCCAGAATGTGGAGCACCCAATCCCTATTTGAGGAGTATGGTTTTGGGAAACAACTGGGAAAAAAATGTCCTGCTTAATATGGAAGCATGTCACCATCTTTGGAAGCTGTACCTTGTCCTTGGAAAACATAGTGTAGGGAGATCAGAAATAAGGGCGCTTAGCTCAGACACCCCCTGGCTGAAGTGATTGCCATCAGGAAGATCACATTATACAACAGGAGGGACAAGGAACACGTAGCTAGGGGCTACAAAGAACACATAAGCCAAGACATCACAAAATTAAAATCCCAGGGAGGTACAATATATCCAAATGCTTTAGAAAAAGACCCACCACTTAGTCCACAAAGACAGAGTTTAACCCAGAGCATGGGTGGAAAGTTGTGATGGCTGCCAGGTCTATCCTTATGGTGAAGACTGGTAGTCCCTGATGTTTTGAGTGAAGAAAGTAGTACAAGAGTAGGCAGACAATGGCCCATAGGGACTCCACCGTCTTACCCCACACCAGACCACAAAACACTTCCATTTAGCTTTATAACTCACCCAAGTGAGTGGCATATAGCTGCACAATCGGACCTCCTGTATAAACTCTGAGCACAATAACTCGAGGTGATTTACCCATGGAGTTTCTATGCTGTGAGATGGAATGACCCTAAATTCAGATGGCACAGCCTGCCAAACTGTTGTGTTAGCAGATCCAGGTACAGGGGAAGAATCATGGGCCCGGACATTGATGGAGACAGCAGTGTGGTGTATCACGGCTGCCTCGGCCATGCTGGGGTGATGAGAATTACCAATGTCTTGTCTCTCTCTTTTTGATAAGAAAACTTGGGCTCAAAGGCACTCGGGAAAGGTGTACAGGAGCCATCCTTCCTATGACAGGTGGAACATATCTGATAGGGACCCTTGCCTGTGTCCCTGGAATGAACAGAATAAGGGGCATTTCCTGTTCCACTGCATGGTGAATAGCTGCATGTGGGTATTACCACACACTTGGAAAATGAACCAGGTTATGTCTGTCCTGAGGGAATACTTGTAGGAAAAAAAGAAGTAGCTCAGCTGATCCACCAGGTCATTTTTGGATCCTGGGAGGCCAGAGGCCTGTAAGTGAACCCCCTGGGAAATGCACAGGTCCCACAGTGCTATGGCCTCTTGATAGAGGGGAGCGAAGTGAGTATCACCTTGTTAAGTAATATAAAACATTGCTGAGGTGTTGTTGTCAGAACAGATGGACTACTCAGAACTCCTGCAAAGTCAAAGGTCCATGGGAGGTCAGAATCCTTGTGCAAGCCTGTTGCCCAGATCAGCCCACTACCCCATGTCCAAGATGTTGGACACTTGCTTATGTGATCCCTGAACAAACCAACCCTTGGCTGCCAACATCAGTCAAGAAAGTGCAAGGCTGATTCTGATACAGTCCAGAGAGTCCTTGCATGGAAAAAACATCAATGTCAGCCATAGCTGGAGTGACCTCAGGCAGAGCTAGGCATATCATAGCATGTAAGTGCAAGTGGCCCCATGGCCTAGAAGTCACAAGTAGTTGTGTGCCATCATCAGAGGATGCTTGGGCAGCTTAACTTTGAGGTCTGCCATTGCTTGCAAGCAGGCCTTGGAGATGGAACGTGTCACTTGGGAGGACTTGAGAAAGGCCCAGATGAACTCAGTTCTTTGGGTAGGCATGAGTGTAATGTGGGTACAGTGAGTATGAGGCCCAGGCGAGCAAATACCTCTCTGGCCAAGACTATGTGATTGAGCACCTGCTTCTGTGACTCACCCATAATAAGCCAGTAATCCAGGCACAGAAAGACCTGCACTCAGTTTTCCCGTGAAATGCTGCCACCATTACCCTATATTTGGTAAACAGGCTGGGCACCATGGCCAGACCAAATGACAACACCCTGCACTGGTAATGTTCATTTGCCGTGACAAATGGTGGAAAATGTCTATGACCTGGAATGATGCCAGTATGAAATTATGCATCTTTCAGGCTGAGGGTGGCAAATCAGACCCTCCAAATTCAGGGATGGGATGATGGGTGCTGGGAGACCATGAGAAACCTGAACTTTCAGATGAATTTGTTTAGGTTCCTGAGATCCAGTATGGGGCATAGACCTGCCCCTTTGGTCTCTGGAATAAAGAAATAGAAGTAGAATCCCACCACCTGTACGCCCAAAGAACCTCCTCTATGGTCTTTAGAGATAGGAGCAAATGCACTTCCTGTAAAAGAAGATGCTCATGAGAATGGTCCCTGAAGGAAGAGGGACAAGGAAGATCATTGGTGGGAAGGGTGGGAATGGAACTGGATAGAATATCCCACCTACACCATGCTTAGGACCCAGCAGCCTGAGGAAATTTGTACACAAGCATGGTAGAAGTGGGCTAGCCTGTTTTCAAATGAGGGGAAAGGATCTGAGAGAGTGTCTGGTGCGCTGCCCTCCAGTGCATCCTCAAAAGTGACACTTGGGCCCCTGGAGCGGGGGTTGGACCCATGCAGTCATCATGCCAGGGCAGAATGAGGCTAGCCCCTGCAATTGTTATGCCAATCCCTGAGAAATCTGTGGTCCTGCTTAAGTAGGCTGTAGAAGGTGAGGAGAGGCTGTCATGGGTGAAAATGATGCCTTGATGGAGCTGGGGTCTGAATTCCTAAGGACATCAAGATAACCACAGAGTCCTTTAGGCTATGATGGTAGAAATGAGTGTTATCTGCAAATAGGCCTGCTGCATTAAACGGGAGTCTTGAAATGTGTTGCAACGTGTGCTGAGCCTCCAGTGGCAGACCCAAGACCTGCAGCCAGGCTGTATGCCTCATGGCAAAATCTGTAGCCATTGTTTGAGCTGCCAGATCCACTGCTTCCAAGACCACCCGGCCTGCTGTTTTAGAGATGGCCTGCCCCTCCTGCACAACAGCCATGACATTCTGTTGGGCATCTTGGGGCAACAGCTCCTGGAAGTGAGACATCAATGTTCAGGAATTAAAGTCCTATAGGCCTACTGGGTGGAGACCCTCAGCTGCAGTCCTCCACTGGAATATACCTTTTCTGCCAAACAGATCCAGCACTTTAGCATTATTGTTCTTGAGAGCAGGGCCTTGCTGACCTTGGTGCTCCCTGCAGTTCACAGCATTGACAGCCAGATACCCTGGCTGCGAGTGGGTGTAGAGATGGGCCAAAAGCCAGCTCCACTATGATGGGCATGGAAGTGAGAACTGCTTCTCCTAGTTCTAAACTGAACAATCATTGTGAAAACACTTGTAGATAGTGGAATTGTAACTCATACACCTCCTGAGTGTGGTTCCCTTGCCATGGAGTGGCACCTAGACCACTTACACAGTGAAATAATGAGTCTCCTCTACAGCCTTAGCGAGGCGTGTTTGTGTAAGACAGAGATTGATACACAGGCCAGACAAAGTGGATATGAGAGAGTGACACAGATGAGCTATGGAACTCCAGCAGAAAGTTTGCCCTTAGACATCAAGGGCAAGTTTTGGTCTGAGTTCAGACCTACTTCCCCTCATATGTCTGATATGCTCATACTGATACCAGGAAGCAGAGAAAGAAAACCAATGTGATTTCTGTGTATCTTTTTTGCCAGGGATCTTTTGCTAGCTGTTCCTATCATAAATGTAAGGTAGCAAATGACATATTTCTCAATAAGTTTGCAAAGATTCATGTAGCTGCAGAAAGTTAAATCACAGCCAGAGAACCTGGGTGGCTGATGGAATTATTTTTAATGGGTACCTTTCAGTATGTAGGTTGTTCACATTCAACCGTGTGTGTGTGTGTGTGTGTGTGTGTGCGCATGTGTGTTTATCTCTGAGGGGCTCAGCTCTCTCTGCTTCTCTGGTCTCTCTCATCTGCTTCCCCTTTCTGTGCCAGTTCCTGCTCTGATCTGGGTGACTGTGTAGCCTCTGGCTCCGTAACAGGTGTAAATGTCTACAGCTGTCATTGAGTGGAGCAGCAGGGAAATCTGGTTCTTGGACGGACAGGGTGAAGTTTTTGCTCCTGCTGTTAAATAGACTTACATCCCACATTCATACCAGCTCTTTCCTGGAAGGGTGGGGGGCTGGTGGAACCAGTTCCACTAACAACAGCTAACAATAGAGTAACTCAAGATAGCAAAGATCAAAGTGAGGGTGCCTCTATGTTTCACCACACCAAGTCCAGATTGGACAAGCTGCACTGGAGAGAAGACATCTGGAGTGACAAATGTATTAGCCACCAAATGCACCCCTGGTGCTACCCCTCATACCTCCAGTCTCCCATGGACACTCATGACTGGGGGGTGAGAAAAGGAAGAGAAAAACAAGGAGAAATTCCTTTTTTTTCCCCCACAGAATGAGCGGAATGTCACCTGTCACCAGTTGCCATATGGGTGGCACATGGAGTGGGATCAGGGAACATCACAAGCTGCTGTCGTAACCACCTTTTAAATTGTCCCTGTGATCTTAAAGCACCACCACTGCAGTACTCACCACAAGGGTTCTTATGGCTACTGCTGCCACTTTTCTAATGTTGCCTTGTGTCAGGACAATATCAACCAGCATTCTGTGTTTTCAAAATTAACCCACAAGGTACACTGTGTACAAAGATTATTACAGTAGCATGAAGACTGGACACATGAGTACACTCTGTCATAGTGCCTAGCTCCCATGTATGCTAACGATTTTTTTCTACATAAATTATTAAGAATATGCTAAATCAATAAGGTAAGTATGGTAGGAAATTTGTAGCTGGTATCCAGACTGGCATTTTGTGTAGTCATTGACACCAGTGTAAAATGTTATCAAGTCCCAAATACTTCTCAAGTAATTAGACGCATTTTACAGTCTAGGCTATTGGTGTATCAGGTCAAAAGACCTGAATAGCCTAACTATCATTGGACACCATATATGCATACCGTATGACTCACTTGGAAAAATGCACAAAATAAGATTATATATCTGAATTTATTGCCTTATACCCGTCCTCCAGTCTTTTAACATATTTCCTTTGTATTACATTGCAACAGGGAAAAAAAAACAGGTTTGAATGATTATCTACAGTGATGTTACATGCAAAATTCAAAAATGTTATTTGAGTTGTATTTCTGTCATTTGGAAATTAGGTAACGCAAACAGGATATTCAATTAATAACATACTTGTTTCTCTAATTAAAATTCTCTAATTGTGTTTGGAAAGCTTGAACTATGCACTATTGTAGATGATAATACAATGCAGTGTTATATTTGTCACTACTCAAAACATAGGAGAGTAATTATGAACCAGAATTCTCCCATTTTCCTCAACAGCAACGTGAGTTTACTTTTTAGCAAATGCCTTGCATGTGAAAATACATAAATAAAACTTTTCTTATCTCAGTAAGCATAACTAGAGATGCAACTGACTGCATCTGGCTCATTTAGAAATTACTTCTTTTTGGGACTATGCACAGTTTGTTTAGTTAATTGATTTTGCATATTCTTAATGATTTATGTTAGTTTACCAGTTGAAGTGATGCAAATGCTGACCAACACTTGGAGAGAATGTTCAGAATTCACATAATATATTTTAAGAAAATAGGTGAGGATAGAAGATTACAATTCAAAGATGGAAAATATATTTTCAGTTACACAACTGAAACCCTGATGATAAAATGAAGTTCAAAAAGACAGTTACATGTCAATGACCTGGAAAATCATGAGCTGGTTGGTTAGGAACATTATATATTCAATTGCAAAGCCCTGAAATGTTACAACTTAAAGCTTCACTTCCCATCGGTATGCCTCTAGCCCCAAAAGTGAAAGTTAAAAATAAAACAAAAAACAGTAATAATAACTCCCCTGTGCACAAAGTTTGAGATTGTAAGGATACTCACACATGCGATTTTGGCAGGGTGAGGGAAGGAGAACAACATATGTATCAACTTATGGTCAACGTATGTATCATATGTTCCCAGCCATTTAGTGACATCATCAGCAGACACATGGAAAGATGGTAGCTGGTCACCAAAATAAGACAGAGGGTGCTCATCAAGGATATGCAACTGTCTGAAGTTTACTGCAGCTGCATCATGTGTCATTAGAGAAAAACCCATTAAAAGAGACTTGTTGCAACGGTGCCCTATCCATTTCAAAATCAGTTCATAGATTATGAAGCAGAATGACAATTTGTACCAAAACACACCATAGTGCATATATTCAATGAAAAGTTAAATACATGCACAAGAAAAGCAATTGAAGAAACTGACAAAACTAACCATATATTGTACATTAGAAAAGTTGCACTAAATTAATTTTAATTAGTCTAATTAAACTGGCATAAATAGTTATATAGCTGCATTTAAACTTGTTTAACCTTTGCTTAATTTGACAATATACAGATGCAAATTAAGCCCTTGTAAACAAATATTAAACAGGTAAGGCATTTACCGTAACTTCAATAGTTCAGTTTCAAATTAGATCATTTCAGCCAGTGAAATGTTCCTAATAGAAAAGCTCTGACTGAGAAAACTATGAGATCTAATAGCTGAAACATACACCGGAGTAGATTTGTCCCTAGTCCTTAAAAAGTAATGCTATTTTTCAGTAACATACTCCACAATAGCATTACAATTACTAATTCTCTGGCCCTTTGGCCCCACGTCAGTAACTTCTCCCTGTATCAGTATGCAAGATTATCCCTTGCTCTCTCTTCTTCAGATTTCCTTGGAAGTATCACCGCTTATTATCCCTTTAGAGCCATCCCAGAGCCAACATATCCATGTTCCAAGTTTGGTCTCATTACGGGCTGTCAGGCTGGGTAGTGTAGATATTACAGGATTATTTAAGGGTCGAGGATGCTACAAAGAATGTTAAGAAGGAATTACTAGGTGCAGCCTTCCCTCTGCAGAAGAAGGAGAGATTGTTCGTGGCATAGGATTCTCTACTAAGATCTGGGGAATACTGAGCCCCCAGAGATTGTGAATAAGCAGGATAGTAAAACATCATATTAGGGCTTCTCTCTCCAGTCTGTCTTTTCTTGATTAAAAGAAAAGTTTGGTTGTTAAAGGTAACAGTGTTGACATAGCACACTTTTGACATAGTAAGACACAGCATTTTGATTAACAGCTAGAGTGATGTAAAATTAATATGGCACACATTGGCATGGATTAAAAATTGGCTGACAGATAAGTTTCAAAATTGGATTATTCCATAATTGTAAAAAGCACGTAAAAAGTCCAGCGTGTGTCTTTCAGTGTGGTCTTGCAGGGGTCAGTTCTCGATCCTACGCTATTTAGTATTTTTATCAATGGAAGCATAAGAAAAAATCATTGATCAAATTTCCAGATGACAAAATTGGGGGAGCATTAAATAATGAATGGAATAGTTGCCTGTTTCTGAAAACCCTGCATCGCTTGGCAAAGTAGGTGCAAACAGCGTGTGTCTTAATACAGGTAGAGGTAAATCTATTCTCTGAGGGACAAAGAACTGATGATAATTTTTGGAGGGTGTTCATGATGGATTATGAACTGAAAATGAAATTCCACTGTGATGGTGTGGTCAAAAGACAGCATGTGACCCTGGGATTCATAAAAAGGGGAATCATGCATAGGAATAGTGAGCATTTGGCACTGTTGCAGCAACTTCTGGAAAACTATCATTCTGGTGTCCACAGCTCAAGAGGTATGTTGATCAATTGGAGTGGGTTCAGAGAAGAAGCATGTGTATGATTAAAGGATTAGGAAATATGGCTGAGAAGTGATTGAGCTCCTTGAGTCTATCTATTTAGCTTCCAAAAGAGATAGTTAAAGGGACGTGATTACTGTCTAAGTAACTATATAGAAAGTAAATTATGTAATGGCGTGGGCTTTTTAATCTAGCCGAGAAAGAAAAGTGTAACACAGTCCAACGGCAGGAATTTGAAGCCAGGCAGATTCAGAGTAGAAAGGTGAACATTTTTACAGTGAGGATAATTAACCATTGAAAGGTTTAACCAAGAAATGTGGCAGAATTGAAAATCAATGACAAATTTTAAATTAGGTTTGGATTTTCTTTTTCTAAAATATGTGCTCCAGAGAATTCTATGGCTTGTGTAATATGAGAGGTCAGACGAGATGATCACAGTGATCCCTATTGGCCTTGGAATTCATTAACTGAAGGAAATGATTTGGTGTATTATTCTACTTGTATGGGCTTAAGGTCTGATATTGATGTCTAACTTTGCCTTATAGATTTAGGTTGGGGATTCCAGAAAGGAAACCCTTGTTCACCCCTTTGTATGAAGCAGGAAAAGAAAGGCAGAACCTGAGAAAAGGACATAAGTACCCACAGAGGGCTGATGGTCTTGGGCTCATATCCTTGCTCTTGAAGCAGAAGACAAGTTGGCTGAAAGATCAAATCATTGTATCACCATGGGAAAAAAATACATAGGGACTGAGGTAACATGGCTACTGTAAAACACATGATTCAGTACATTTGCAGGAGATTTGTTGTTTAAACACTAAAACCACCTCTGTGGATGCCATTAGCATGTTATTTTTTTTTAAAGTAGTGATCAGCCAAGAGTAGAATGTATATTTCTATTAGAAACACTTCTACTGTAAGTATTGAGATAATAGCAGGTGAATTTTCTTGTAGAATGACTGAGTGGCCCAGTCATGGGAATATGAAAATTTCAATAGTTCTCAAACATGGAACAATGATTCCATATTCTAATAGCTTTATCATCATTAAAAAGTCATCTGGAGAAAGTAAGTCCTATTAACAGGTATAACATGGATAAACTTTCACCACTGACATATTAATATACTTTCTAAGAGACCAGTAATTGGAATAAGCAAGTATGGGGAAAGTTTTTCAACTATAGCAGTTCTCAGCCTTCTTTTCTAGTGAAGATTCCTGTTAAAAATGTTAAGGGAACAAAGAATCAGATGTGTGTTCGGAAGGGGAAGTAGCAAGTTTAGCTCATACTTCCCCCTTAATACTGTGTCAACTACTGATACGTGATCCCAGTGAATCACATTTTAGACTCAGGTGACAGACCCAAGCAGTGGAAGAGGATTTATAGCCTGCCTTTGCAGCATTCAAACCCATCTCTTTACTTAAGACCTAATGATGATTGAGTCAGTGTTACTTTACATGCTGGACCATAACAAAAATTAGAATAATGTGGAGGTACAGTTGCCCATTCTTTTGCTAAAAGCAGAAGAAGCAGCTTGGTTCTTCCTTGGGTCAAATGTGCTCCCATAGTTTGACCGGCATTCTGGAACTAACTTCTGTTCTTCTAATACATTTTAGCCCTTTTGCTACATCATCAAATATTGGCATTATGGACTTCAATGGTAAAGCTCTCATGTACTTCAAGGAGGGGCAGAGGAGGGTAGGATTCGTCCTATTTACTGGGTTGGGAGGACAGAAACAAGTAAAAAGAAAAACTGGTTGAAAAGTTTTCCATAAAGATACTTTGTTCCTGGTGAAACATGTTAAGTGTGATGTGGAAATATGTTTGTTTTCATGAAGATTTCTTTGGGCAAGTGTCCCAGATCCAGATAGAAGTTGGAGACAGACTGACTCTATAGCTTGGTGGTTTGGACACTTTCCTGAAATGTGGGAGATCCAGACTGAAATATCTGTCCTGAATCAGGCAGAGCACGGATTTTTTCATAAGATGGGGAAGGCTGAGGGTAATGTCCTAACTACTGGGCTATATAGATGCAACAAAGCAAATTCAAAAGGCCTCAATTTTGTTCTGATGAGGAATACAAACAATTTTCAAAATTATTCCTAAGTAGGATTTTTTTATTTTTGTCAGCCAGAAAGAGATATTGGCAGCACACCTCTAGAACTAACCATATTGACATGAAATTCATGGGCCCTGGGGGTCTAGATAAGAAGCATACCGTGTCCAAAGATTCAATATAGTCTGGTTTCAGAGACCTTGAAATGTGTCTTTTTTAAAATGATTGTTATTATATTGTATCTTCTTGTGAGGTTATATTTTTTGTGTTTCTTCATGAGTTTTTAAGAATGAATAACACACAAATGAAACATTGCTAAACCTGAGCTCCCCTGTTCTCAGTATTCTGGTCAAATTCTGATTTACCCCTCTTCTCTCTTCAGATTCTTTTACCCATACTGTTTTTCTGCATAGTCTGCTGTGCAAAGGGAGCATAAAGGCATAGGTCTGCAAAGACAAGGATTTCCCCCATAATGGTGGTGTTATCAAGCGACATAGGACCAAGGGGTAAGGTGGGGAGGGGGTGGCTCTGCTCTCTTAGGAGGGGCAGGGGCTGTGGGCAGCTAGTCCTCAGTGCTGTGTGGAGCATGTCACACTGCTGCTCCTTCTCCACCTGCCCCACCAGCCCTGAGAGTTGCCAGGAGCATGCCTGGCAGCATTGCATCAATAATTTAAAGGGCCCAGGGCTCCAGCCACTACTGCTCTTGCAGCAGTGGCAGCCAGAAGACTTGGACCCTTTTGAATTATGAGGCCTCAGGGCAACCATCCCCATTATCTCCCACTCCCATTGGCAGCTCTGCATTTGTCTTATATAACCATCTTCTTTTACCTTCTTTCGAGTCTGACTGCATAACCAAAATGATGAAACACTACAGTAACAGTCCCTGGCTCTCTGAGGACCATAACCAGCCTGCATAGTTTGAGTTGTCATGAAACTGCTCTAAACTGACATTGACCACCAAATTGCTGGAAAATCAGCCTTATTTCTTAGTTGTTGTTAACCCCTTTCCACTGCCACCAGCTCAGAGATGAGTCTTTGTTCACATATACAGGGTATATCTAATACACTATTATATACTTCATCTGAAGATCTGGAAAAAACAAAACAAAACCCTATTAAATAGTAACAATGAGGCAGCGTGTTTTGTGGGGAATAAGAATATAACATTATCACAAACACACTACCAAAAAGTGGTTAAAACACCTGACAGCAGAACATACAGGTTTCTTGAAGAGATTAAAATGAACATAGAAAAATAAAAGAGGACAACAGAAAAATGAAGAAACTCAAAATGAAAAGAAATGGGAAATAAAAAATGACAATGAAATTGAGCTGATCAAAATTGTCTCTTACAGCTGTAATTGTATTAATGCTCAGAAAAATCAAAACATATGGTAAGATTTCTAAAAAGAGGCTGCAAGGATACATAATGGACTGTAACGATTAGGTCTAAATCTTTTCTTACAGTGAGGCGTTTAAAAAGATAAAATGTTTTTTACTACTTAATAGACACAGCTCTTAATAGGGACCTTATTTTTTCAGATCAGGCTCTAAGCTATGGAATAATATTCTAATAGCAAAGGCGTTTCTTTAAAAATCATTTATGTGGTGGAAAAATTAGGCACATTCTATGCAGTAGAAGTGGGGAATGCCTGTTCGTGTTTCTACAAACTCAGTGGAGACTCTTCCTCAGAAGTGTCTTTCAGTTTTTAACCACATCTAGAAAATATTAGCAGAACACAAACTTCATTGGAACATTTGACAATCGTTTGCATGGTCTAGGTTTTCATCCAAGATAATTCACTCACGTTTACTCCAACATGCAAGATACATATAACCAAAATAGAACAAAGGGTTTGATTTTGTTTTTGTGTTTGTAGACTGAGTTTTTGAGAACTACCCACATAAGTGAAGTCTATTATTGAGGCCATAGTCTGGCTTCTGCTGTCACAGATATGCCTCTCTGGAACCCTGAACAATGCCAGATTAAAAAAAACCAGCAGAAATATAGCACTTTAAAGACTAACAAAATGATTTTTATTCAGTGATGAGCTTTTCTATCAATCATTTTGCTACATTTCTGCTGTTTTGTTTTGCTGGAGTACAGACTAACATGGCTAACCCTCTGTTACTAGACAAAAAATGTGACATCATGTGACCCATTCACCAGAAGAATAAATTATTACAGCAGCTGAATCACGGGAGTATCAGTGCCTGGGAGTTTACAGTTCAGGATATCAATGCATTTTCCAGAAATCGGGCACATGCTATCCTCGATATTTAAAATGAGTGTTTCTGATGGGGGTGGGGATTGGACATGGTACAAACTGGAAAGAGAAGACACACTGCTGATAAGTGATTTCAGGGAGGTAGCCATATTAGTATGTTTCAACAAAAGAACAAGGAGTTGGTGGCAGCTTAAATACTAAAACATTTATTGGGGCATAAGCTTTTGTGAGGTATAAGTCACTTCCCCAGGGATCGAGAGAAGGTGCATGTTAGCCGGTGGCCGGGTAATGTGCGGTGAGGTACTCCCCTGGGTCCTAAACAACCCAGTTTTTTACTGTTAGAGCAGGCAGCTCCTAGCACACTCACCCACTGCCAGGCTGTAGTAACCAAACGGTTAAAGTTCTTTTGTTGTGCCGGCTGTGTTGCAGTGACAAAAGGGTTAACAAAATGGTTAGGCTCAGAGCTTAACTAGTTACAAGTTTATTTAAGCTACAGTTATAAGCGTGCGGTTACAAAAGGCTATTGTTTACTTCTTATATGCTAGCAAAGTACAGGTGTTAACAAGTTCCGTTACAATCCAATACAAAGATATCTGTTACCATCTAACACAATGATATCTTGGCACTAGTTACAGAGCTCTAATTCTTTATCTGTGCACAAAAAAGTCAGAGACCTAGCATGGGTGTATCTTACCCTCTCTGCGTCTCTCGATACCAGCGTAGCCAAGCTGGATCGGTCACTCAATTCCGCGGAAAGACGAATACGAGGTTGGGCGTCCCCAGTAGTGGACCTCGGGAGGCAATCACCTGACCCGACCAGCAGGTAGTTGGTGGAATGCACTCAGAGTTAGAGTTCTGCTGGACCCATTTTTTATACCCCTTCTGGGTTACGTATTCTCTTTCTTATCTATGGTGCCAGATCATACTGGTCTGTCTTTGTGACGCCAGTTTGTTACAAGGGCATTTCTACTTAGTTTGCACTTGTAAGACAAGAGATAAGCAATTTAGGAGTACAGGACATTCTTTTGTGTGGGCGGGGCACGTCCCCTTCTGAGTGATTGTGTGTGTGCATCATATTGATCAATGCCAGCTGGGGTGATTTCTGAGGGTCCCCCCCCCTCATGTTGACAGTCTGGCCTGTTAGCCTTCTAGCTGTACTCTCTGCTTCTCAGGGTCACGATAAGCCAGCATATCTGGGCCTCAATGAGGGCATCAAAGACTGTGCTGTCAGCAGCCGTTTCCGTGCCCTGTGTGCTCCTCAGTCGGGGTGGGCAACGAGCAAGCTGGCTTGTAAGGGGGAGACTTTGTCTGGCTACAGTGCATAACATCAATGCTAATTAAATCAGGGTGGATGCGGCTCATCTGTAATAGTCATAAGAAGGTGAGAGTATCTGATGGGGAAATTGCTTACATCCCCAGTTTCCAAACTGACATTCTTAGGCAAAAGCACCTTCAGAAACAAACTCATCACACTGGACCTGAATAGAACCAGGGAATGGCTCTCTTATTACAATAAGCAACTTTCTCTTCAGGTACTCTCACCTTCTCATCACTGTTGGAGATAAGCCACATTCACCCTGGTTCAATTAGCACTGACCTTATGCTCCCATCTCTGTGTTCCCACCTTTCTTTCATTTCAAACAGCTGAAGAAGTGAACAGTAGGTCACTAATAAAATAAATAAATAAATACATACATACATTTGTTAGTCTTTAAGCTTTCACTGCACTCCCTGTTTTATTGGTGAAGACTGCTTATCCGAAGATGTGAGCTTGCTCCTTTGAGACCAGGCAGTACTATTTGTGGAGCAAGGTTCTGCAATGTGAGAAAGAGTGGCCCAAAGACACTGAATAAAACTTCACAGCCTTGAGAGAATGTAAAAATCTCTAAGATACAGTGAATTTGAGAGGAGAACTAATCCCGTCAGTTATGATTCTTAGAGGGCTTCTGCCAATAGTAAGGGTGTCTTTGGAAGATGCTAATGAGGTGCTGCCATGAATGTGCAGTGCCTCATTAGCATAATGGTGGCTGCGGTGATTCAAAAGTGCCACTTGCTGCCCATGTAGCCAGGGGCTTTTCGAAATGACCCCCCAGGACTTCCTGTTTGTTTTGGGAAGAAGGGGCTTTCGAAGTCCTGGGGGTCGTTTCGAAAGGCTCCCGGCTACACGGGCAATGCAAGATTTGAAAGTGGCACTTTCGAATCTCCGCAGCTGCCATTATGTTAATAAGGCACTGTATATTCATGGAAGTGCTTCATTAGCATCTTACAAATTCCCTCATTAACATGCCCCTTCTGAAAGGAGGGGGCTCGTTCAGACACACCCTACGAGTAAGGAAAAAAAGAAGTGTCTAAAGACTGGATGTCTTCAATGTGAAACTGTAAACTAAAAGGCATACTCCTCTGAAGGTGATTTGTAACCAAGTGTGAAGCTCTAATAGTTTGTGTGAATGCTATTGCCCATAATGAGGATTAAGGCTGGGTGGAAGTGCCATTACACCAGATTCATAATTGCAGGTTCAGATTTCAATAAAGCTTTTCAAATCCCCGACTTCTCTTTTGGTTTACAAAAGCTCTGAATTGCCTGTTACATGCCAGTGACTAAGAGATGCTTACACCATGCAAATAAATAAATTTAATCACCATTGAGTAGGAAAACATTTGTCATGTTGCAAATGTGTTTTAAAAATGGCTCAGAGAAGAGCTGGATAAAACTGCCTTCTGCTCAGTTTCATTTCAAGTCCTGGCAGATTCACAATGTGTATAAACTGTGGCTGAATTGAAGTCAATAGAGATAAGTATCAGAGGGGTACCCATATTAGTTTGTATCTTCAAAAACAACAAGAATCCTGTGGCACCTTATAGACTAACAGATATTTTGGAGGATAAGATTTCACAGGCAAAGACCCGCTTCATCAGATGCATGACTCACTCATAGATCTGATGAAACAGGTCTTTGCCCACAAAAGTGTATGTTCCAAAATATCTGTCAGTCTAACAGAGATAATAGTTTTCACCCAACAGAAGATCTAGTTTATAGGATCAAGCAGATTCAGTATGACTTCACTGGAGAGAGTAAATCTAACACTACCCACAGAAAATACTAGAGCCTACCTACTCCACTGCATCCACCGTTAGTGATTCTGCCACGTGCAGGTAAGCCCATTTACATTTTCTGTTTGAGATCATGTAGAAACCAATATTTTTTTTTCCTTTATACCATCTTAACATTTTTCTGTCTCCTTTCACCTCCCTGCAAAGCTTCCCCCAAAGGGCATTTTTCTCTGAATAGGTCACATCTCAGAGGGCCTAAATGAAATCCATTTAAAGTAAAAACAAAAACAAACAAACAAACAAAGCTTCCTCACAATCTCCAATGATTTCACTGATTTGGGGATCAAACATTCGTTAGGCTGAGGAAAAGCACTGAGGGTGGCTGTATCCCTCTCCAACAAAAGAGAAGATGCCCAAGAGTATTGTAGAGCTGGGAGCAAACCTTCTGTATCCGTGGAGTCCACAGCAGGGAGAGATGCTGATTTCTTGCATATGTATTTTGTTAATATTGAAAGGTACATAATTAAGGTAATTTGGTAACCTGTATTTGGCATTCCAATTTTTTTCCTCAAGTCCAGAACTTTGACTCATCTCAGACATTGTACTTCATAGATTCTGAGGCCAGAATGTGAACACCTAATCTGGCAACGTGCATAACACAGACCATAGATCTATGTGCACCAGGCTACTGGAAGTTCTAAAAATATTTCAGCATTATTTGGATATGTCTTTCACTATTGCAGATCACTTTAAAATTATTGTATACCCAAAAAAGAATCAGTAAGTCTGGTAAATTTTCTGTCAAAGCTGTCCTAACTGAAAATGGGATTTTTGATTAAACTTCACAAAATATTTCCTTTGGACAGAAAACGGATTTTTGTGAAAAAATAAACAAAACACTTTTGGTTGTCACAGATGACTTGGCTACATCTCCAATTTGTTCAATACACTATTTCCATGGAAAACATTGATAAGTTTCTTCATTTTTCAAGATGGAGTGGAACATTTTAATCAACACCTCTTAAAAAGTACTCTAGTCTCTTTTACATATTCATTATAATCCCTCTAATGGAAATCAGATTGTCTATAAGTGATGCATTTCAAACAATAAACTTGGAAACTTGGAAACTTTATTCCAAGTTGTTACCATGTTTCATTCCTCCCATGTGTATCTTTATCCCATTAACAATGGAAGTCTAATCATTTGTTGTCTCCAAGCTGGCTGTGAGTGGCTTCAGTTATCATTAGGCTGAAGATCACTCTGGCTACGACTACACAGCAGTGTAACTTCAAAATAACTATTTGGAAATAACACAGCTACACAAAAGAATAAGTTTCAAGATAACATGTCTGGACACATAGCTCCTATTTCGAAATAGTGCCTTGGGATCCATTATGGCTTATTCCATGTCTTAACAGCACCTATTTCAAAATAGTTGTTTCAAAATAGGCTTTATTCCTCCTGCAATGAAGTTAATGAAATTTGAAATAACACACCTGCTATTTTAAATGTATTTTGAAATAGAGTGTGTCTAGCATAGATGCTTGCAAAGATATTTTGAAATAACAGCTGTTATTTTGGAATAACTTTGCTCTGTAGCCACAGCCTCTGAAAAAGAGGGTGTGATAAACTGACAACATAGATTGGCTAAATAACATCTCCAGTTTCCAAGGTCTACAATTAAGGTAGTTCAAAATATTTCAAGGAAATGTAGAACAGGAAACAAATAACATGAGGTCAGCTATATAACACTGGGGCCATAAAGAGCAGCAAGTGATTACAATACCACCAGCCAGAGCTTCGTTTTAATCAACATGAAAAAGGGAAAACAATCCTGGATAAGGAAATACTATGTTTCTGAATTCCTAATTATTTAAGTACTACAAACAGTACATTTATATTACATTATTCCCATGTGAATAGCAGAAGAGAATCTTTCAGTACAATTATGTAGATCTTGATGAAGCACTTTAAAGATACTAAACCTGTCAGAGTTGCAGTTAGAAATATTTCATGAGCTCCTTATGATTCTAAAACACGAATATGCAGAGCTTTTTTAAAAACACTTTCACCACCCAGAGAATAACAAGAATGACAAATAAGTATAGTACTATTGGCAGCACTCATTACACACCCAGCTATTCCTGCTGAGTATTCAGTCCCAGCATTTAAGCCTATTATCTTAAGCAATGGAAACTTTGCCTTTAATGCACCTTTTAATGCATAATTGTCTGCTTCACCTCATTCTAGCTCCACAGCTACCTGTTTTCCATTAAAAAATAGTCTCCTGATTTTCACTAATGGATATCATATCAGATCGAAAGAGAGCGTTTTGTGTGTGGACACTCCGTGTGTTTTTCTGGAAAAGGGCCTGATCTTCTGAAAGAACTTGCTGGTGTAGACATGGCCTCAGTGTGTGGAGCACAGCTGGTAGACAAGACACATGTAGCGGGTCTTTCCCTGGCTTCCAGAATGGCTGTTTAAGGGGTCACTGGTTGGCAGCGTAGCCTAGAGCAGAACTCAGGCTGCTTTAGCACAGAAAAAATTCTAAGGCAAAGGGAGGCAAATATATGTTTCTTCCCACTCACCTTCAGCTGCATCCAGCACATAATGGATATAGCTGGAAGTCTAGGTCCAGCGTATATTCCCTGAGTTTTATATTCACTAACACATGCACCATGTCATATAGCAACATTGATTTAACCAGCAGAAGTCTTTCCATTGTATTTAAGGAAAAAAAGTCTTGATCTAAAACAAAATAAATCTGTAACCCACTTGAATTACAAATACTTGCAAAAAAAAGTTTTGTCTTATGTTTTACCACAGGTCTACCCTGGCCACATCTACACGAGCCTCCTTTCGGAAGGGGCATGGTAATGAGTGAATTGGGAAGATGCTAATGAGGCTCTGCCATGAACATGCAGCACCTCATGAGCATAATGGTGGCTGCATGAGATTCAAAAGTGTTGCTTTTGAATCGCACGCCACCCATGGAGATGGGGGCCTTTCAAAAGAACCCCACAGACTTCAAAAGCCCCTTCTTCCTAAAACCAAATAGGAAGAACGGGCTTTCAAAGTCTGGGGGGGTCCTTCTGGAAGACCCATGTCTACATGGGTGGCACGTGATTCGAAAGCAGAGTTTCTGAATTGTGCATGGCTGTCATTATGCTAATGAGGCACTGCATATTCATGACAGCGCCTCATTAGCACATTTCCCACTGCTCATTACCATGCCCCTTCTGAAAGGAAGGGTCTAGTGTAGACGTAGCCTCCATATATTACTCTATCAACTACCTTGTGATATGGTATTGTATTAAAACCAAGATTCTGCAATTAACACCCCCATATATCCCCTCATTTTAATAAATTAAATGTGCTAATGAACAGTACAGATTAGTTTTACTCTGCGAAATAGAGCAGGAGGTAAAGGAACATATCAGAACTGCAAAGCAACAAGAGAAGGATTGAAATGAGTGTTAGATGACAAAGTGCTACTGTTAAAAATGGGAAAACCCCAAGTCCTGCTTTTGCCTTCTGGACTCATGCCTGGGAGTATGTCAGTCTCATATAGCTGAGTAGTACAGGAAAGATCTCTGCAGTGAAGCATCTGTGGCTGCCTCTACGCAGGCAAATTCTGTCAACAAAACTGGACTTTTGTTGACAAAACTCAGCAAGCATCTACACAGTTAAACACTGTCAAGAGTTTGACAAAAAAACTCAGCTGTTCAGTGGGCAGCATTATACCTCTCCACAATCAGGTATAACACCTCTGTCGACAGTGTTTTGTCAACACAGTGCTCATGTAGACACTTCTGTCGACAGAGGGGGCTTCTGGCTCCCTGGGCAGCCCTGTTTGCAGAGCTTCTGGTCAGCTGTTCTGTTGAGAGAGGGCATGGCAGTCTGGCTGCTCTCTGTTGCCAGAGCAGATTGCTCTTTTGATCTGCTTTTATATGTGGGCACTATCTGTTCACAGAGGTACTGCTGAGGTTCCTCCATTGACAGTGACCTCTGTCAACAGAGGCTGCCTGTGTAGACTTGACCTGTGTGGAGAAGACAAACTCAGCATGTGGCGAGAATGGAAGGATTGTAGAGCTGCTGTAAAAGCACAAGCACCTCTACGACTCTCCCCTCAGTGAATAACTAGTGGTTTGTGAGTATCAGAGAGGTAGCCATGTTAGCCTGTATCTTTGAGAACAAGAAGAAGTCCTGTGGCACCTTATAGACTAACAGATATTTTGGAGCATAAGCTTTCGTGGGCAAAGACCCACTTCATCAGATGCATGAGTGAAGCAGGTCTTTGCCCACGAAAGCTTATGCTCCAAAATATCTGTTAGTCTATCAGATGACACAGGACATCTTGTTGTTCTAGTGGTTTATGGGACCTGACTGTCCATCATTACCACCATCCCAAAAAACCCCAAACCCTGCACACACATCACTGTCACATGAAGAGAAAATCCCTTGCTCCAGACAAAGATTTCAGTTCTGCAGAACTGTATTCTCCCTACAACCCTTTCTGGAGAGGCTGATGGAACCCTCCTTATTTTTTTTTTTTTACCATGTTGTAGGACTATTCAATAACAAAATCAAAGTAAACCGTATTAATCAAATCTTCATTTTCTGCACAGAAGCTGGGAAAATGAGAGAAACAACTAAAGCCTTACCTTTGTCAGGGTTACCTTAACACTGACTTCAAGTGTATTATGTCACTAGAGTGTAGATCATCAAAAAGGAGAGCTGTTTTTTCTCCCTCTGCCTTTTGCAAAATACTCTCAACAACAAGGTTGCATAAAGGCAAATTCTCACTTCTCTCTCCTTGCAAGATTTCAGCTCCAGTAATTTTCATGGTTATAATTAAATATAATGGATGTGGTAGTTCTTATCTCAGCTTGATGAATAAAATGTATGAATAACATGTACATCACAGAGCAGAGAAGCTAATGAATACAGAGCAATAATGCAATCCACTCTCAGGAAGCAGTCCCTCCAGATCATAATTACACCTTTAAATGCAGTTGGTTCTACGAGAGATCACATTACGAGGCTGAAAAGGAGCATGAGGAAGGTCAAAAGCAATGTCTTATTACATCTTCTGTAAGGCTCATTTAAATGGAGAGTCCCCAAGGTCCTTGGGGATTACATTTTCATTCTGGGATTGCCAAGAAATTCCAGTAATACACTATATATTTTTAATCTGGATGACAGAACTGAACATGTGTTCATAAGAACATAGATTTTCAGGAAATCAGAAAATACTGGAGCCTGCTTTCTCTAAAGTAATTGATATTTTTCAGTAACAAATCTCAAAAATGAAGTCTCCCTTAAAATCCCAGAATATTGACCATGACAAAGTATATTCTACAATACTATATTTTATCACTTGGGCATGTTCTGAGTCGGGTCTATAGCCAGAGTGGTAATAAGAGGCCCACAGGGTGGACAAGGTTCACCACGGTTACCCCTGGTGGGCTTCCAGACACTTTATTTACTTGCACATCTGCAGGTATGGCGGCTCGTAGCTCCCATTGTTCACAGATTGGCGTTTCCAGCCAATGGGAGCTGTGGTGAGTAGAGTTCCAGTCTGTATCTCTTCCCACAGCTCCCATTGGCTGGAAACAACAATCTATGAACAATGGGAGCTATAAGCAGCCAAGTAAATAAGGTGTCTGGCAGCCAATCAGAGGCAAACCCTGGCAAACTACATCTTGCCCGTTGTCTGCTTATTGCCCACCTGTGGGGTACAGGCAGACTGTGTACCATGTATAATTATTTGGATGGGAAGAAAACTATCATACCCTATTTTAAATTAAGTCAATCCCATTTAATAAACCTTACAACAAACCAGGAAAGATGGTAACTTCAGTAGAGTGAAATCTGCTTTCCTTTGGCAGTTGGTTCCAGTGCACAATTCTTCTCATAACAAAGTTTCTTTGGAAATGTCTGCATGATGCTTTAGCACAACAAGCCAGGATGTGAGTTTAGAGTGTGCCAGCTTTATGTGTACCATCTGTGTTGAGACTGATACAACGATTCTTTCTATGGTTCATTAGTGCTTGTGCAGTATCTTTTTGCTCTGCACATTCACACCCTGGCTTGCTGCACACAACCTAGCCATGTAGGAAAACCCATAGTGCTTTAGCATGCATTATCCCTTTTTGCAGCTTGAACACATTTTATTGCTAATCGTTATGGATCTCCTTCCCAGTGCACATTAAAGTACCCTTGACATCTTTGCATACTGTCCATCCTCATTCTTTTCTGTTCACTGGATTCCCACCTCTCCCAGTCTTGCCATCTCGATCTTATTTCCTCTGCCTTTTATTTCATCTGTTCTTCAGTTGACCCTCTTCTGGCATCTCTGCTCCTTAAGTGGTGCCCTAGATTGTATGCAGTATTCTAATTGAGGCACAGCCAATAGTAAATGCCCAATAAATTACAAGGTATTTGTTAACCTCAACAGGCTCAGAGTGTTTCTCCTAATGGTTTTAAAGAAGATGCAAGAAATAAAACTAGAACAAAAACTAGCTGGGGAGTGCCAGTCTCCCTTTACACACAACTTGCATAGGGCTCACTCAGCTGCCTTCCAAGATTAAAGTCAGCTACCCTTCCTCTCCACAACATTAGCTCTTAATACTGCCTTTCGTCAAATTAGCCCTCCCCTGACAATTTCCCTTCCCTCACCATTTCTGTAGCAGATAACTATATCATTCATCCCTCTAAGGGAGGGGAAGCAGCCTAGAGATTATCTACAGTACACATTCAGAGACACACATGCCATTTCTGCTGGGGATCTAGAAGTAGCAGGAAGATCAAAAACAGCATCTGGCAGTTAGACAACTGTGCAGACGAATTACACCTCTATCCCTTGTATTGGATTGAGGTGAGGTGCTGAGTTAAGGCCTGAGGTGTGCAGAGCCAGAAATTTCATTTGACACAGGATTGAGAGGATTTGAATTTGTTTACTTTTCAACTCAGCATGAAACCCTAATGTTTTGAAATTCTGTGAAAGAAAAAAAATGTTCTTTGTCTGATGTTGCAGCGTTTAAAACTCATAAGTCATCGAGAGAGGCAGACACATTTCAATCTGAAAACAGGACATTTCAGCAGGGTGGGGAAATAAAAGAAACAAGCTCTCAGACATTTATGAACACTTGTCACTTCACCAAAATGGAAGTGTTTAATTTTTAACTCATCTGCATTTTCAGAAGGGGACAGTTTTCTGTCTGAATTTTTTCTTTTTCCCAACCAGCTCCAGTGTCTACACATGCATTCCTACTTTGAAAAAGGAAAGCAAATGAGGGAAATAGGAAATGCAAATGAGGTGTTGATTTATATATCTCATGCTTCATTCGTATAATACAAAAAGAGATTCGAAAGAAAAAAAAGCATTGTAGATGGGGGTTCTTTCAAAAATAAACCCTGTATTCAAAGGAACCCTTAATCCTAAGGGTTTGTTTTTTTTTTCCCAAAAGGAACCAGTTTTTTTATTTTTTCAGTGACGGGTTCATTTTCGAAAGAGCCCCATCTACCCTTCTTTTCTTCTAAAAAGAGATTATGCAAATGAAGCATGAGATTTGTAAATTAGCACCTCTTTTGCATTACCAGTTTCCCTCAATTTCATTCTTCTTTCGAAGGAGGAATGCACATGTAGACACCGCTTTGATCATAAAAGCCATTGTATTCTGCCACCCCTAGTAAAGCAATACTCCATAAATGGTGTTTCCATGGTAACCCACCAGGAATTAGAGGCTTAGGGCTTGGATAAGCTGTGGCATTTGCTTGTGTGTGTGTATGTAAACTTGTGAAACACAGATTATGGTAATAAATATCTAGAAAGGACTGGTGTACCATAAGTGACACCCTGCAGTCAGATGGGTTATGATTGTTTTGGCTGCTTAACCACCATGGTTTACAACATAAAATAAGCCAGCAATTACAATTTATACGTTGCTCATTGCTAGGAGTTAGGTTTTTACTTGAAGGAGGAAGAGCTATTCCTATCAGTTAGCCTGGTCTATAAATACTTCGGTAAATTTTAGCTGCAATTAACCTCCAATCCCATGTCTGGTTGATGTTGCCATGCTTTCGTGGAAAAGAGGGACCAAAGCAGGCAGCATAGCTCACAAGGAATCCCAGCCTAGGACAACCACTGGAACTCCCCAAGGAGGAAATCCTGCTCACCTGAGGATGTAGCATGCACCTTTCATTGTCCCCATGACCAATGTCCTCATGGCCGTGTCTACACGAGCCCCAAACTTCGAAATGGCCACGCAAATGGCCATTTCGAAGTTTACTAATGAAGTGCCGAAATGCATATTCAGCACTTCATTAGCATGCGGGCGGCCGCGGCGCTTCGAAATTGACGCAGCTTGCCGCCGCGCATCTCGTCCAGACGGGGCTCCTTTTCGAAAGGACCCCGCCTACTTCGAAGTCCCCTTATTCCCATCAGCTCATGGGAATAAGGGAACTTCGAAGTAGGCGGGGTCCTTTCGAAAAGGAGCCCCGTCTGGACTAGACGCGCGGCGGCAAGCCGCATCAATTTCGAAGCGCCGCGGCCGCCCGCATGCTAATGAAGCGCTGAATATGCATTTCGGCGCTTCATTAGTAAACTTCGAAATGGCCATTTGCGTGGCCATTTCGAAGTTTGGGGCTCATGTAGACGTAGCCCATGTGTGTCAGGCAGTTCAGGTGGTAAATCTCGCAGACGCAAAAATCTGATCAGACTCCGGCTTTTTAACTCTTTTGTTCCTTAAAACTCCATTTCTCGCAGGGATGTCATCCTGCAAATTTTCATCAGAACTAAGTTATTCGCTTTAGAAAAAGACAGCTTCACATCATTACAACAAATCATGGTATGAATGACTCAACGTATATATATTTAATTAACAATGTGAACTCTGCCGGACTTCTAATTTCCAGAAAATAGTGAGAATGACAAACTAATGAGGACAGCAATAGGTCATTATAATTACAGACATTTTTCAGGCTGCTTTATAAGAGAATAGCAGGTATAATATCATTCATAATTCATTACAATCTAAAACATTCAAGTGAATGTGAAGTTGCTGTATGAGCAACTTTTTTGATACGCTTTATGGAGAGCTATGAATAATGTGTTCTACTTGTATGATAATTTCTCTTTCATTCAAGTGACCTAATTTTGTCTTATATGATATGATTACTTTCATAACACATATCACAAAGCTGTGATGAATTTGAATAAAAAATTATTATGACTTGATGTTCCAAGTCAATGTTTCCCCAAGATAGTAAAATGAAAGTAACAGTGGCTTAGCACATTATATAGGCATTAATGCTTTGAACTGCTGAAAATAAAAGCTGATTTATTTTCCTTAAGTTGCCATATTCTTTCATTTGTAATGTAGTTTTATTACCAAACATAAAATTAACATATTATAACTCTAAATATATTTTAAAAACAACTAAATCAGCAACAATCCAAACATTGTGGACTTATCTATTTTGACAAACATTTTTAATTAACTTTAATACTTAAGTTAACAGGGGACAGAAGGAATACTGAAAGTATTTGTTATTATTTGAAAAGAAAAGAAATATTAAGTTTCTAGCATCTCTCCCCATGGTACGATAGGCCATCATGTTAGCAAAATTAGATTGAGCATGAAATATGAATGCATTCAGCAAAATTACACCAAAGCTGATTTGGTTCCCAAGAAAGGGATTAGAAATCAGGAAGAAAGATGTATATCCCTGTACAGAAGTATCTATAGCCCTGGTCCTACAAACACCATACATGTACCTAAACTTTAAGCATGCAATCCAACTAGCATATATTAACATGAATAAAGTACATGTCTCTGAGCACAAACAATTCAGGCTCCTCAGTTTGGGTCACTGCCTCATGAGAAGTTAATATTTGCTTATTTTTATTAAATGAATACAAATGGAAGAGAAATAAACTGAAGCCAGTTGATCAGATAGGCAGCAACCCCATGACTCAAAACTTTTACTGCTGTAAATAATCTGTATTACCCAGAATGGCCCAGTTTAAGGTACTTATCAGTTTTATAAGAAACACTGAGGGAATGCATCAAATAAAAATATTTTATGTAAGAGAATAAACAAAAACCATTTATAAAGGAAAAGATCACAGTAATCACTTGTAGACTGAAACACTCAGAAGGGAGCCATGATAGTCTGCAGCTTCACAAAAAACAAGTAGACCTTGATTAGGTAATGAACTTTCATGCTTAAGACCCACTTCCCAGTTGATCCTACAACCTCTTATTGTTAGTAAAGTGATTATGAGTGTGAATATCCACAATGATGATGGGTGCAAAATTTAAAGCCAGGCCAGGGTCCCGCAGGGTGGAGCTCAGATGCCCCTACCAGGGTTCTGGGCTTTGGTTGCAAGATCCAAAGTGCAGCAGGTATGAGCCCCACCTGGTTTGAGCAGGTTCAGTCCCCTCAATCTTTGGCTGAGCCCTCTGAGTACCTGCAGGAGCCACTCCCCACCTCTGCTGTCTCTGGACCAGTCTCTAACTCCCTCCTTATTAATTTGAATTTCCAACCTCCTTATCCACCTCATCCTACACTCTCTCTCCTGGTCCTACTGGTGGAGGGCTTTTAAAGGCAGCTTTAAGTGGAACCAGCTGGCCCGAATTGATTTAGGGCAGTCTATCCCCCCAGTTGGTCCCACACTGGCCGTGTCTACACATGCACACTACTTCGAAGTAGCGGCGCCAACTTCGAAATAGCGCCCGTCACGGCTACACGTGTTGGGCGCTATTTCGATGTTAACATCGACGTTAGGCGGTGAGACGTTGAAGCCGCTAACCCCATGAGAGGATAGGAATAGCGCCCTACTTCGAAGTTGAACGTCGAAGTAGGGCACATGTAGCCGATCCGCGTCCTGCAACATCGAAATAGCGGGGTCCGCCATGGTGGCCATCAACTGAGGGGTTGAGAGACATTCTCTCTCCAGCCCCTTGGGGCTGTATGGTCACTGTGTGCAGCAGCCCTTAGCCCAGGGCTTCTGGCTGCTGCTGCTGCAGCTGGGGATCCATGCTGCAGGCACAGGGTCTGCAACCAGTTGTCGGCTCTGTGGATCTTGTGTTGTTTAGTGCAAGTGTGTCTGGGAGGGGCCCTTTAAGGGAGCGGCTTGCTGTTGAGTCTGCCCTGTGACCCTGTCTGCAGCTGTTCCTGGCACCCTTATTTCGATGAGTGCTTCTTTGGTGTATAGATGTTCCGTCGCAGCGCCTATTTCGATGTGGTGCTGCCCAGCGTCGAAGTTGAACGTCAACGTTGCCAGCCCTGGAGGATGTGTAGACGCTATTCATCGAAATAGCCTATTTCGATGTCGCTACATTGAAATAAGCTATTTCGATGTAGCGTGCACGTGTAGACATAGCCTGGGTCTGCTTTCCAGGGCTGTGTTGAGCTGCTTTTCCTCTTGTGAGTTGTTCGTCTGGTCTCACCCTGTCGCACCTGATTTTATAAACTTTTAGGCTGTAGTCCTGCAGCCTGCTCAGGAATCTCCCACCTTTGAGAAGTTTGTAGAATCTGGGATTTACTCTCTCAGCAGTGAAACAAAGGAGACTATACTAGGAGATTCAGCTCTGACTTAAACAGCAGAACTGAATAATGAAGGCCTGACCACAAGGGGAAAAAAAAAACAAAAGAAAAGAAACCTGAGGTGCAGATTAAAAAGCCTATAGTATTGAAAACAGGAGAGAATTAGGATGCAGACACATTATTTTGTTATGGAGACAGGGAAAGAGTGACAAAATGAATGAGAACGTAGTAGGATTTGGTTGTACCCAGCAATTCAAATAAAATGAGTCACACATGTACAAGATTGCACCATTTTGAGATCAATTTATATGGGGTTGTTTGCATGAGCATCAGCCAAGGAGCCTCATTACTCCACCCACTGAGAGGGTGGAAAGGAGCCAGTGTCAGCCCTCAATTTGCCAGGCATAAATTTTCTCATTCCAAACCATGCTCCTCCCCTCCTATTCAACACCAGCTGATAGGTCAGGAGCAGTGCTGGGGAGAGAAAAATATGCAGCAGAATAGCAAGAAATAGGTCTATGGACAGTGGTATTTAAATTTTTGCTTTATAAATTACTTGGATGAGTAAATAAAACTAATACTGTAAAGTAGTAAAAGTAATGAATCACTAAATAGGAAAGTAATCTGCTCAAGGAAAAAGCTTTCTGGTGGGAAGATTGTTCATTCTCTCAAATGGAGCCAGTAGCTGAATCATGGTAAACTGAAAACATAGCACACTGCAGGACTGGGACCTACTACAGTTTACCAAACAAGTAAAAAGCACATCCAGATGCTTGAAAGCTGTCTAAAAACCTGCAGAAAAAAATTGCTCATATCATCATGCTTGAACAATTACACTTTAAGTTAGTAGTAGCATCCTTCAGTCTATGTAGACTATGGATCGCGCCCTTCGTAGTTCCGTTTGGCATCCTCATTTGCAGCGTCCGCTGTTACTGTGAAGACCCACATGAGAGTGACAGTCCTTGCTGCATCTGTTGTATATGTAATGGGTGTCTGGCAGGTCCTTGCTGTGCTTTCTGTGGGCTCGCTTCTCCTTTGCTAGCTGTTTGATCCTCAACTCACCCTTCTGAAGGCCCTTGTAAAGTTCCTGCCTCCATCTGCTGCGATCGTCTGCCAGCTCCTCCCAGCTGTCTGGCTTGATGTCTACTTCCCTGAGGTCTCTATTGCAAACATCTTTGTAGCACAGCTGGGGGAGTCCAGGAGGTCTTTTGCCAGAGGCTAGCTCGCCATACAGGATGTCTTTTGGGATCCTTCCATCATTCATCCTGTGGACGTGGCCAAGCCAGCAGAGCCGCCGCTGCCTGAGGAGGGTGTGCATAGTTGGGATTCCAGCTTGCTCAAGGACGATAGTGTTGGACACTCTGTCCTTCCACGATATTCCAAGGATGCACCTGAGGCAGCGCAAGTGGAAGACGTTCAGCCTCTTTTCCTGGAGGGCGTACGGGGTCCAAGTCTCGCTGCCGTGAAGGAGGGTGCTGAGGATGCAGGCTCTGTAGACTTGCATTTTGATGTGAGTGTACAGCTTGTTGTTTTTCCACACTGTCTCGCTGAGTCTGGACAGAGTTGTGGCTGCTTTACCCATCCTCCTATTTAGCTGAGTCTCCAAGGACAGGGTGTCAGTGATGGTGGACCTGAGGTAAACGAACTCGTGGACAACCTCTAACATATAGTTGTCAGTGCTGATTGATGGAGAATCAGCAACGTCCTGAGCAAGTACATTTGTCTTCTTTAGGCTGATGGAGAGCCCAAAGTCCTTGCATGCTTTGGAGAACAGATCCAGCAGCTTCTGAAGCTGGTCTTCTGTGTGTGACATGACAGCAGCGTCATTTGCGAACTGAGTATCTATGATGAGGACTTCCCGCACCTTAGATGTAGCTTTCAGCCTTGCAAGATTAAACAGTTTCCCGTCAGATCTTGTGTGCAAAAAGATGCCCTCTGTTGAAGATCTAGAGGCGTGTTTAAGGAGGAGTGCGAAGAAGATCCCAAACAATGTCAGAGCAAGGACTCATCCTTGTTTGACGCTGCTCCTGATGCTGAAAGCATCCGATAACGTGCCATCATATTGGACAGTTCCTTTCATGTCTTCGTGGAAAGACTGGATCATCTTGAGTAACCATGGCAGACAACCTATCTTGTGGAGCAGTTTGAACAGACCATCCCTGCTGACCAAGTCAAAGGCCTTGGTTAGGTCGATAAAGGCAATATAGAGTGGCTTCCTCTGTTCCCTGCATTTTTCCTGCAGCTGCCTCAGAGAGAAGACCATGTCAACAGTAGATCTGTCTGCCCAGAATATGCACTGTGATTCAGGATATACCCTCTCAGCAATATTCTGGAGTCTGCCAAGGATGACGCGAGTGAACAGTTTACCAGTGATGCTTAGGAGGCAGATTCCACAGTAATTGTTGCAGTCGCTTCTGTCTCCTTTGTTCTTAGACAAGGGTATGATGTTAGCATTGCGCATGTCCTGTGGAACCTCTCCCTCTCTCCAGCACAGGCACAGTAGCTCATGTAGGGGTTCCAGGAGAGTGTCTGTGGCACACTTGATAACCTCTGGTGGTATACCATCCTGGCCCGGGGCCTTTCCTACTGTAATGTTGTCGATGGCTTTCTTCAGTTCATCCACAGTTGGTTCCTGATCCAGTTCGTCCATTACTGGTGGGAGCATGATGGCATCAAGGGCTGAGTCGAACACAATGTTCTCATGTGAGTACAGCTCGGAGTCGTGCTCGACCCAGCGCTCCATCTGTTTGGCTTTGTCAGTGATGACATCACCAGATTTGGATTTCAGTGGTGCCATCTTGTTCTGGGTGGGTCCTAATGCCTTCTTGATGCTCTCGTACATTCCCCTGAGGTTACCAAAGTCAGCACTGGTCTGGATGCTGCTGCATAGCTCGAGCCGGTAGTTGTTGGCACAGCACCTGGCCGTCTGCTGTACTGTTTTTCTGGCTTCTCTGAGCGCTTGCAGTGTATTCTGGCTCAGCGAATGTTTGTACTCCATGGGCGCGGCACACATTTTTTCGATGACTGGAATTATCTCATCGGAGTTAGCTTTGAACCACTCATTTGTGTTTCTAGCTCTTCTTCCAAACACCGACAAGGCTGTGTTGTACATTGTATCCCTCAGATGCTGCCATCTGGATGTCACATAGGCACCCCCAGGGTTGCTGCGCAGATTCTCCTCAAGGGTTGCTCTGAACTTTTCAGCTCTCTGAGTTAGCCTGAGTTAGCCATCTTTCTGGCATCGATGCGGGGCCTGCCAGTTGGTTTAGAGTGATGCAGCTTCTTGGGAATCACCTTGAATTTGGAGCAAACTAATGAGTGATCTGTATCGCAGTCAGCACTATGATAGCTGCGTGTCAGCAGGACGTTTTTGAGGTTATTACATCTAGCGATGACCACGTCTAATTGATGCCAGTGTTTTGAGCGTGGGTGTCTCCAAGACACTTTGTGCTGTGGCTTGGTTTGGAAAAAATGTGTTTGTGATGCACAGATTGTGGTACGTGCAAAGTTCGAGAAGACGCTGACCATTTTCATTCATTTTTCCCACACCAAAGTGGCCTAAGCAGGAAGGCCACGAGTCACGATCGGCTCCAACTCTCGCATTGAAGTCACCCAGAATGTACAGTTGTTCACAAGCAGGTGTTTGCACTATGGCAGCACTAAGCACGTCATAAAACTTGTCTTTTACTTCCAGTGTGGCGTACAGGGTTGGGGCGTAAGCACTGATCAGGTGGACAGGACCGGTGCGAGTTTGAAGTATGACCTGAAGGAGTCTTTCTGATCCACCCATAACTAATTCCACCATTTGTAGAAGGGTGTTTCTGATGGCGAAGCCAACACCATGCTCCCTGGGTTCTTCTCGGGCTTTACCCTGCCAGAAAAAGGTGTAGTCCTTTTCCTTTGGAGATCCCGAATCTGCGAGAGATGTCTCTTGCAGAGCAGCAATGTCAACTTGAAGCCTCTTCAGTTCCTCATTGATGACAGTAGTCTTTCGGGTGTCGCTGATGTCCCGAAGATCTTCAGTCAGACCTGTCAGCATGGTCCCCACATTACAGCAAGCAAGCTTAAAACTTTGATGGTTTCCTTTTCTTGTTGATTTTCTTATTGGTTTGCCTGGTGCTCAGCTTTCAGGTCACTTGTCAGGTTTGGGAACCTAAAGCCTCACGCACCCAGTGAGGCAGGTGAACTGTGGCAGCACAGTACCCTATTGGCTGGGGGCTGCCCAGCTTGAGGCGGGCGGTGACTGTCCAGTGAGATGCGACGATCTCTCCCACCATCAGAGGCAACCCTTGGTGCTCGTTCTCTATGCCAATTGAGCAAGAGCTTATAACCGGTAACTGTTACCTCCCGTGTTGGTTCAATGCTGTTAGCGATGCTGGAGTACCTCTCCAAGCGTGAGCTTGGGTGACTATTGGGACCCTGGGCTGCCCAGACACCAGTGTTCCCCTCTTGGCTTTACTGATATAGTCCAAAGGAGAGGATAACCTCCAAGTTTGGTACCAGCTCAGCTGCAGGAGTTGCCGGGTCAATGCCAGAAGCTGGCACAGAACCGCCTTAGGACTCCCCTCAGGATTTTCTGTCAGGGTTTACTCCCTTAGCCTTGCTCCTTTCCAGGATAACCCACAAGGCAGTGGGGCATGGAGAATGTGGGTACGGTCCCACTACCTCTTGTACCTCCCTGGAGCCACATGTCCCCAAAGCTCCCCCTGATGACCTCCTCACATCCCCAGGACCCTCCTCCCCACCCCTCTGCCTCTCATCAGCTACCATCACCCCCAGATCCTCCCTCCCTGTCCCCTTTTCCCCCCATCCACTCCCATGTCTCCCAACTGCATCACACTGCCCTCTATTAGTTCTCGTTGCCCCCAGGTCCCCCTTCCCCTGGCCTCTCCACACCTGACCACACGCTGCTGCAGCCCCACATCCTCCAGGAAGAGGCCGATCTTGCAGCCCAGCCGCACCCTGGGTCCCACCCAAAGCTACCATCGCTTCATCTGGCTACGCCTGTCCCCGGAGCCCCACAGATCTGGTGTGGCGCGTGCATGCAGGGAGTGCAGGACTGGGCCTGGAAGCCATGCAATCTGAGTCAGCACACCGCAAGCAGCCTCCATGGGTGCTGCCATCCTCACAGCCTTACCAGAAGCCCCCAAACCACTTGCCTACCACTGACATCCCTCGATCTCAACCCCCTTGCTCCTCATGTTGCAGCGGGTCCCTTAGCTCCCTCTAAGCTCCCCCTCTAAGCTCCCCTCTTAAAACTCCCTCCTGTCAGCAACCACCCTGCTCACAAGCACCTGGTCGCATGCCCCCCGGTCACTTGCCAGCAGGGCTTCAGAGGGAGGAGGGACAGGAGGGAGTTTTGAGAGGGGCTCTCCTGGGGAAGGAGGGGGCAAACTACAGCACTTTTGGGTAAGTGGCTCTCTGGAGTGTGTGGGTGCCTGGGTTTGGGGGTTCTGGGCCTGGGTTTGTCTGTTTATTTGGTGTTTGGAGTGCTGAGCTGTCTGTTTGTTTGTTTGTTTGCTTGAAAGGCCATGTGCTCTGGCTGGCCATGTGCTCAGGCTGCGTGCCAATTGGCTGAGCGGTCATCAAAGGGAGGGGCTCTCTCAGGTAGTTGCTCATAATACTTGTCACAAAAGTGTGAAGATGGTCAGGTTCCACGCGTGCCTGGAATGACATCTGCACAGATACGAAAAAAGGGCACAAAACCCCTGCTTTCCAAAAAGCGGGGAAGGAGAGAAGAGCACTGTATGAGGCTGATGACACACATCTAGAATGACCCATGGAATTTTTTGTCCGGTGTGACACTGGGAACTTAACCCAGAATGCAAGGGGGCAGCAGGAACTGTGACAAAGGTATCCACAGTGCCTTGCTGACAAAGTCAAAGCTGCCAACCCTAATGGGGACACACTCCCATCAACTTCACATGCCAGTCTGGACATGCACCCTGGACTTTACAACATCAGGTGCTAAAAAAAATCAACCTTAACAAATTCAACCCAACCTTTTAGTGTAGATGTACCTCTACATCTACAAGTGCGCCACAAGTGCGTGCTGTCATTTGTCCAGGACAAGTGGCAGGTGGGTGCGGTGGGGTGCTCCATGGTGCAGGTGTTGGGGCAGGAGTGTGGTGGAGGAAAGGGCGGGCAGTAGGGGGGCCTGGGCAGAGTTCACCCCGCGGCCTCTTCATCAAAGTGGGCCCGCAAGGCCTCCCGGACCCGGGTCCCCTCGGGGTCCGCCTGCCGACTGGGGGCAGCAGGTGGCTGGATGTCTGCCATGCCGGCCTCCGCAGCCCAGCCCTGGGAAAAGGGGTCCCCCTTGCTCTCTACCAAATTGTGGAGGGAGCAGCAGGCACCCACAATCTGGGGGATGTTGTTGGAGCCCGCATCCAGGCGGGTCAGGAGACATCTCCAGCGTCCCTTCAGGCGGCCAAATGAGCGCTCCACCACCTGGCGCACATGGTTCAGGCGCTGGTTGAAGCGCTCCTGGCTCGCGGAGAGATGGCCCGTGTAGGGGTGTATGAGCCACGGCCGGAGGGGGTACGCCGCATCTGCGATGACGCAGAAGGGCATGGTGGTGTCCCCCAGAGGGATCTCCCGCTGGGGGATGTAGGTCCCCACCTCCAGCCGGCGGCACAGGCCTGAGTTCCGGAAAACCCGGGCGTCGTGGGTGCTGCCAGGCCAGCCCACATAAGTGTCCTGGAAACGTCCCCGGCTGTCCACCAAGGCCTGCAGGACGACAGAATGGTAGCCCTTGCGATTCAGGTATCGTCCTCCACTGTGATGCGGGGCGCGGATGGGGATGTGAGTCCCATCCAGAGCCCCGAAGCAGTTGGGGAAGCCCAGGGTGGCAAAGGCCACGATGGTGGCATGTGGGTCCCCCAGCCTCACGAGCCTGTGCAGGAGCATGGCATTGATGGCACGCACAACCTGCAGAGAAAGCACATGGGACAGCACCAATGAGGGGTGAGCAGGGTGCGCGTGGCCCTGCCCTGTCCTGCCCTCCTCCGCCCTGGCCTCCCCTCCCTTCCTCCTCCCCTGCCCTGGCCTCCCCTGCCCTGCCCTGCCCTCCTGTGCCCGGGCCCCCCTCCCCTGCCCTGCCCTCCCCCCATGGGTTCTCTTACCTCCATGAAGACAGCCCCAACAGTGGCCTTGGCGACACCAAACTGCTGGCCCACGGATCGGTAGCTGTCTGGAGTGGCCAGCTTCCAGACAGCGATGCTGACCTGTTTCTGCACTGTGAGGGCACGCTGCATGGCGGTGTCCTGGTGCCTGAATGCGGGGGTGAGCCACTGGCACAGCTCCAGAAATGTCTGCCGGCTCATCCTGAAGTTCCTGAGCCAGCGGTCGTCGTCCCACTCCCCAAGCACCAGCCGCTCCCACCAGTCGGTGCTGGTGGGGTAGCTCCACAGCCGCCGGCGTGTGAGGCGGGGCGGGGCGGGGTGCTGCAGGGGTAGGGGTTGAGCCCTGCTGCCCTGGGGGCATCTCCTCCTCTGGGGCAAGGAGGTGCTCAGCTGCCTCCCGCATGGCACGGAGCAGGGCAAGCCCTGCTGCTGCCGGGAGGGCTGGGTGGACCTCTGGCTGCTGCTGCTGCTGCTGCTGCTGCTGCTGGGGGTCCATGACTGCGGCGCCCGGGGTCTGTGTGCCTATGGCTCCTCAGACCGCGTGCTGTGCAGGCTGCGTGTGTCTGGGAGGGGCCCTTTAAGGGAGCGGCTAGCTGTTGCCCCGGAAGCGCTAGTCCACACGGTGACCCTGTCTGCAGCTGTGCCTGGCATCCCTATTTCGATGTGTGCTACTTTGGCGTGTAGACATTCCCTCGCTGCGCCTATTTCGATGTTGGGCTGCGCAACGTCGAAGTTGAACATCGACGTTGCCGGCCCTGGAGGACGTGTAGACGCTATTCATCGAAATAGGCTATTTCGATGTCGCTACTTCAAAATTAGCTACTTCGATGTAGCGTGCCCGTGTAGACGTAGCCAAATAGTAATAGAGAGGAAGCCATGCTAGTGTATACACTATCAAAACAAAAAGCAGTCAAGTAGCACTTTAAAGACTAGCAAAATGGTTTATTAGGTGAGCTTTTGTGGGACAGACCCACTTCTTCTTCAGAAGTGGGTCTGTCCCACGAAAGCTCACCTAATAAACCATTTTGCTAGTCTTTAAAGTGCTACTTGACTGCTTTTTGTTTTGATAAACTCTCAAATGTGCTTCTCTGAACCAGTGTTTGCCTGAATGGCTGAGGTTAAAGGTCAAACTGGAACTCATGCACTTTGCAGAGAGGCTTCAGGCAAGTTCACTTGAGTGCTGAAAGGTCTCCAAAGCCCTTTCCACAAGTTCTCCCAAGGAATCATAGAATCACAGGGCTGGAAGGTATCTCAAGAGGCCTTTAGACCATTACTCCTTGTTCTGTGATCTGACACCACTGAGAACAGTTTTTCACTATCCTAATACTAAATCACCCCTAAGTCTTCTCTTCTGAAAACTAAACAAGTCCAAATCCCTCAGCCTATCCTCAGAGGTCTTGTGTTCCAATCCCTTAATAATTTTTGTTACCCTCTGCTGAACGTGCTCCAGCATGTCCACATCCTTGTTATACTGGGGGACCCAAAACTGGACACAATATTCCAGATGTGGCCTCACCAGTGCTGAATACAGGGGAACATCCACTTCTCTAGATCTGCTCAAAATGCTCCTCCTAAGTTACTATTGTACTTTCAGAAGTGGAATAGGAAAATATAAATTGAATACTGGACTCCTAGTAAAAAGAAATAATTATTGCCTCTTCCTCTGCTGGTGGGAGAGGGTAGATATACTAACTGTGTTTAAGCAGAGAAGGGATGAGAGTATGTCACTGTATTTCACTGTTCCTCAGGAGAAAATTGCCAACTTTGGCACTCACTGACATGAATGTTATGTCAGCCAAGTTTCACAGGTGACATAGCAGCCAAAAATGGCCTTATCATTTAGCCTGGGGTCAGCAACCTGTCCAAGGCATAATGCCGAAATTTGACCTTTTGGGCTCTATGCATGGCACGAGTGCCAGGGATACATTTAAAAGTCATTAATAGTCCTACTAACAACAGCTTCAGTAATAAATACATTAAGATGCAGAGCTTTACTGTGTAGGCCATGGTCAGCAGCATTTGCTGGTCTTTTTTTAATCCAGATGTCTGCAAGTTGTGGACTACAAACTGCAACATCCTGGGAGGACTCCCTAGTACCTGCCAGGACGTGCACCCTGCACCCAGCAGGGTCTCAGTCTCTTCTGGGGGCAGGATGCACATCCTGGCAGGAACTAGGGAGTCTTCTCAGCATGCTGCAGTTTGTAGTCCACAACTTGTAGTTCCCATGGCTGGGGCTGAAATGCACTTGTCCTTGGGCTCCACAGAGGAGGCATGGTTTTGAGCAAGTGCTCTTCTGCATGGGGGAGGGGGGCAAGGGGGAGCTCCCACCTCATGTGCTGATGAAAATCGGCTCATGTTGCACTCTTGGCAGGTGTGCTGGGGGTTGCTGACCCCTGAGTTAGCCAAGTGTTCCATCATCAGAAGTAGCAGGCACACAGACCTTTTGGGGTCTCATGCCAATCTCAATTTAGAGAGAGGACAACAATCACTAATCATTTCTAACAGACGTACCACAAATATAGTTAATGCATGGATCTCGTAAGCATGTGAAATCTTGGCTTATTCAATTCAGTGTTAAGTTTTCTCCAATTCAGACTCAGCTGCCAAAAGTAGCTCCACATTTATCATCTGGAAAACTATATTGAATGTCACCTTGCTATTGTCTGATACACTACATTTTATAAATCCTATTGGTTTAGATTTATTAGCAAGGCTTTAAAAAAATCTGGTAGATACCACTGAGCACTTAGCAGAACAGTTGAGACACAAATAAGCAGCACTCAGCTATAATTCTCTGAGGCTAGTCCATCTTTATCTGGTCATCGGAGCTATATAGCATTGGAACTTTATATAGAAGAAGGACTGGAACGCTCAGTGACAAAAGATTTAGTGCCTATAAAATCTTTAGAATAAACAATTTGCAAGATCAATAAGAAAAACGATGTTGTTTAATCCACTTTCCTCTGATCAATCGCATCCTGAAGGTCTTCTGATTTTATCAAAAGTTGGATAAATTTGATTATACTGTAAATAAAGGTTGTCCTGATATATTATCAAGACTCTTTCTGGAGGGTATATGGCTGACAGCTTTGCTGTTTTAGCAGATTTTTGTGATTCATTGCCACCAACTCTAAACCTCCAGAAATCATGAGCAAGAGCAAAACAAACAAACAAACAAACATTAGATACATTTACAAATTGATTGTTAATTTTTTACTTGGGTTTCTAAGTTTAAAGGACATTTCAGTCACATTTTAAAGCTTTTTTCCACATTGATGAGAGGCAAATTATTAAAAAAGGGGAAATATAAAAGAATAGATTCTCACATAATCACTTGTCTCCAAGAGCTAGAGCTTGAAGTAAAAATCGGAAATATCACAAACCATGAAATATTCCAAGGAGAGTTGTAATAGTTTATTTACTTTGGCAGAATTACAGTAAAAGACCAATGGTTGACTATTCTTGGGCTTTCCTGTTACTCTCAAATAACAGCTATCTTGTCGGCTAGCTGAAAACCAGCCACAAAAGTAATTATTGTGAAAATATATATATATGCATTTACGAGTCAGGAATGAAAATCTACTTCCCCATCTATTATCATGAAAGTATTTTTTATTTGACTGTGAAAAATTACTCTCCCTCTGCAAATAGTTCAGTAGAATTTTACAAAATTGTTGTTAGTCGATTTTGCAGACCTGAAGTAAATAGAAAAATAACTTCCTAAGATTTACTGAATATAATTAATAAGAGTGGTAAATATTTCTCTCTAACTTGAGCATGATTCAATGAAAGTGTTCACAGAGAAGCAGCAGAATCCAGAACCTGTATTCCAACCTGCCCAACAGTTTAAAATCATAAGTCCTCCTACAAACACTAAAGCACGTTTAATTTGAAGTACAGAATTAGTTGAAATGAGAGGAACACGGTAAGATTTCAAAACTGTTGATTTAAGGTAAATCTGTTTGAGGTACCTGAGACCCTCTTTGGCCTGATTTTCGTAAGGTGCTGAATACTCTCACCTCTAAATGTCTCTGGGAGTTCAACACCTGTGAATTTCAGATTCACCATGTTTTGCTTGTGAAGCCATACAATGGACACACCTAACTTCAGTTGCTAACTTTAAAAATCTTGGCCTTATCGTCTATATCTTAGCTTTGTTATCTATAACAGTTCAGTTCTTCGTACTGAACTCAGCAGGACTACTTAAGGTGCTACAATTGTTAATGTATATAAAGCTCTTTAAGAGCCTGTTTAGATGGGAATGATACAGAGCACAAAGTACATCATCATAGCATGTGTACATTTTATGGTGGAGAGGCATATGGTATTGATAACTAGAATTACCTAAATTCTTTCCTCCTTCAGCTGACCTGTTTATCTCTGTTTCAAAAGTTTTCAGGAAGGAACCCCACCCCCCACATATATCCACCCTCTTTCTCAATAAAGCATGAAAATCATTTGGATATGAGAACTGGGGAAACAGTTGTAATACAACCTTGTTCATGGCGTTTGGTTTAGCACAGAGAAGTAAGTTATACAGAATAGCACAGACAAGAATCCCACAAAACAGTGAAAATATTACTGCCACTTTCCTGCCATCTGCTTTATTATATATTTGTTAGGTGGCTGCTTGAACTCCTATATGATACAAGAGGACGTAACTCATACTGATAGAGTATTCATTCACCGGGTACGTATCTGAAGTTTTGGCAGATGTGATTATGTTCTGACACAAGGAAAAGCTATTTATTCTATGAACTGAAGAACTACATTTCAGTTGTTTTTACTGCTGAGACACCTGTAGCCAATATCAATAAGTTTGAAAAAGCACCCTGGTCCCATCCTTGATTACAACATTAAATGTCTGAAAAACAAGGATGCTGGCTAGATTTCATATTTTCTTTAGCCCTGGCCTGATGCACCAGATTTCTCCTCCTTTCAACCATTGCCAATAGATGTTAACAAGTTCATTTGTCTCCTGTACAAATAACTATACACTATAACATAGGATGACTTCTTCACTTAGTACACAAGATAAGACTCTTAAAAGCTTTGAATATGGCATCCATGTCAAAATTACAATTATCCCTCATGTAGACCTCCAAACTAGCAGTCATGCATGGGGGAAAACACAAACAAACGAAAAAATAAAAAAAAAAAAGCAAACCACCTGTTTAACACAAAGTAGTGGCTGGTTATTATACTAAACATACCACTGGTTTTCACTTGCTAAAACTTATAGGAGAAAGCTAAAAACAATAAATATACTGTCTATGTTCATATACAAACTACACAACACATCCTTTTTTCCTCAAATTTGGCTTGATTTGCAGCTGTAATTGAGAATTAAAATTCGAAGCAAAGCTGAAGCTTTTATATGCTGTACTATAACTACAAACTGCATCATCCCTCTTTTTAAGTGATAACAGTGTTTGAAAATCTGATCCACATTAAGAGGCTTCCAATGGACAGAAACCCAAGTTCTTCAATGCCTGGTTTATTCTTCATGATATACAAACAAAACAGCTCCACAGGACTGTTGAAGCTGGAAACAACCTAAGTTTGACTCTGAAGTAAGCACTATCTACACTACAGAGTTCTGTTGACAGAAGTCACTGTAGACAGATATTTCTTGATAGAACCTCTGTCTACAGAACATGTCCATACTTCATACAGGCTCCCCCTGTCAATGCCGTCTGTTGACAGAGAGCAGCCAGACTGCCCAGACAGAACAGCCAACTAGAAGCTCTGCAAAAAAGGCAGCCCAGTGGACCGGGAGCCCTCTCTGTCGATAGAGCATCCCCAAAGCTTCTACACTACTTTTTATCGACAGAACACATTTGTAGTATGGATGCTCCCTAGTTTTGTTGACAGAAGGCCTCTTTCATTGACAGAATTGTGTAGTGTAGACCCAGCTGTAATGTGGGGACAAAGCAGTCTTTTCTGAGAGTGAGGCAGTATAGAACTCCTTGCCAGAACAGATTGGCTTGATTGCAACTCTATCAACATTAAAGATTATCTTAAAAGGCACTTTTTAAAGCACCCACTCTTATGCCAGTCCCGGGATGTTCTCTCTCCTTGCAACTTAGTTCTCCAGACACATCACATTTTTGTTCCATCAACTCCTGGGTAACAAAGTCCAACAACAATGCTAAGATCTTGCATTAGGTCCCCAGCTTCCTGTCTTTGAGATCAGTAGTCCTTCTCACAGTTTTAAATTGCTCTTGTCCCCTTATGTCAGGGAGCTAAACAATACATTCACAGGGATTAGTAAGTTTACCCATGTTCATTGTCGTCATTGGATTCCAGTCCAGACCAAACAATCAAGGCCTACTCTGTGAAAGTCCCTTCTACTTCTTCTTACTACCATAAACTTTGTCTCCAGGCCCTTCCTGGACTTATTCCCATGAGCTCATTGGAATAAGGGGACTTCGAAGTAGGCGGCGTCCTTTCGAAAAGGAGCCCCGTTTGGACGCGCCGTGCAGCGGCAAGGATCGTCAATTTCGAAGCGCGGCTGCCGCCCGCATGCTAATGAAGCGCTGAATATGCATTTCAGTGCTTCATTAGTAAACTTCGAAATGGCCATTTGAATGGCCATTTCGAAGTTTGGGGCACGTGTAGATACAGCCTATATGGTGCATGCATGGCTCTTTACTAACATATGTTTTATTTTATATGTCGGATTGAGCCATAATATTGAGGAACTTTCACACACACAGGATTAAACCAGCCTAGTGCTTGCAAACAGGCTGAAGAATTCTTTATCTTTTAATGCCACGTGACTTAACTGAATTTAGCCCAATGGGTCAAGGCTTAGCTCATATCCACAGAGACATTTAATTAAATACAATGGAAGTTAGGAGCATATATATCTTTGAGCCTGAGTTCTCTCCAGTACAGACAGCTTCAGTTAGGCATCACTCAGCAGCTGCATGTATAATTATGAAACTGTAATTTCCTTTATGTTTCTTGGACTGATTTAGTCCACAAATTACAAATATCTTCTGGGCTACGTCTACACTAGCCAATGGGGCTCCTTTTCAAAAGGACCCTGGCTACTTTGAAGTCCCCTTATTCCTATGAGCAGATAGGAATAAGGGGACTTCAACGCAGCCGGGGGCCTTTCGAAAAGGAGCCCCGTCTGGATGAGCCCTGAGGTGGCGAGCTGCATCAATTTCGAAGTGCCGCTGCCACCCGCGTGCTAATGAGGCGCTGAATATGTATTTCAGCACTTCATTAGTAAACTTTGAAATGGCCATTTGCATGGCCATTTCAAAATTTTTGACTAGTGTAGACATGGCCCCAGTGTAGGAAAATGTATCTCTTGTTGCAGAATCCTACAAGATTGGGCTTGTTTAGTTTGGAAAAGAGAAGAGTGAGGGGTGACATGATAGCAGTTTTCAGGTATTTAAAAGGGTGTCATAAGGCAGAAGGAGGGAACTTGTTCTTCCTTGCCTCTGAGGATAGAACAAGAGGCAATGGACTGAAATTGCAGCAGGGGAGGTTCAGGTTGGACATTAGGAAAAAGTTCCTAACTGTCAGGGTGATCAAACACTGGAACGAATTGCCAAGGGAGGTGGTAGAATCTCCATCACTGGAGCTATTTAAGAAGAGGTTAGATAGATGGCTTTCAGGGATGGTCTAGAAAATGCTTGGTCCTGCCATGAGGGCAGGGGGCTGGACTCGATGGCCTCTCGAGGTCCCTTCCAGTCCTACTCTTCTATGATTCTATGATTAAGAAGGCTTTGCACAGTCTGGAGAAATGTAAAGTTAAATAAATCAATTCTGTCTTTAATTTTGCAACCAATCCTTGCAGAAGAAGCAGAAATGCCTATATTTCTGATACAATAGCTATGTCTACACTGGAAAGCTACATCGAAGCAGCTTATTTCGAAGTAGCGACATTGAAATAAGCTACTTCAAAGCATACCATCCATACATCCTCCGGCGTTCAACGTCGATGTAGCGATGTGCTACATTGAAAGGGGCCCCACAGGGGAGATTCTACACACAAAAGCTGCTCCGATTGAAATAAGGGGGATAGGAAAGCCTGAGGATGGGGGTCACAGGGCAGACTAGACTTTCTGGGGCAACAGCGAGCCGATCCCTTAAAAGGCCCCTCCCAGACACACTCAGACTGCACAGCACAACCTCTGCAGAGCTGACAACAGGTTGCAGACCCCATGCACACAGCATGGATGCCCAGGAGCAGGAGCAGCAGCAGCCAGAATCCCTCAGGGCTGTCTCCGAGGCAGGGGCCGCCCAGCTTGGTGCCATGCAGGAGGCTGCCCAGCACCTGCTGGAAGACGAGCCCTCCTCGGGAGATGAAGGGGCTGCCCCAGACCATCATGGGGCTCTCCCAGCCCACCCTTCTGGATGTGCCGCCGGCTATAGAGGTACCCCACCAGCACGGAGTGGTGGGAGCACCTGGTCCTTGAGGAGTGGGACAACAACCACTGGCTCCAGAATTTCCGGATGAGCTGGCAGACATTTCTCGAGCTCTGCCAGTGGTTCACCCCTGCGTTGCAGCACCAGGACACCCCATGTGGCATGCCCTCACCGTCGACAAACGAGTCATCATTTTTGTCTAGAAGCTGGCTACTGCAGACAGCTACTGATCCTTAGCACAGCAGTTTGGTGTGGGCAAGGCCACCACTGGGGCTGTCGTCATGGAGGTAAAGAGCACTGGGAGTGGACCCTGGGGAGGCAGGGGGCACTCCAGGGGTTGGGGGGGCCTGGGGAGCAGAGGGAGCCTGGGGACGGGAGACTCCAGGGGGTAGGAGAAGCCGGGGGCAGGGCTAGGCACACCCTGCACACCCTCACGGGTGCCCATGTCCTCCCCCTGCAGGTGGTCCACGTGCTGAATGCTCTGCTGTTCCACAGGCTCATGTGGCTCAGGGACCTGGATGCGGCCATCATGGGGTTTGCTGGCATGGGGTTCCCCAGCTGCTTCAGGGCACTGGATAGGACCCATATCCCCATCCATGCCCCAGAGCACAGCAGAGGATCCTTCCTGAACAGGAAGTGCTACCACTGGGTGGTCCTCCAGGCCATTGTGGACAGCCCGGGCCACTTCCAGGACATATATGTTGGCTGCCCTGGTAACACACACAACACCCATGTTTTTAGGAACTCGGGCCTGTGCCACTGGCTGGAAGTGGGGATGTACATCCCCCAGACAGAGATCCCTCTGGGGAACACCACTGTGCCCCTCTGCCTCGTGGTGGATGAGGCCTACCCCCTCCAGCCCTGACTTATGGGCCCCTACACAGGCCACCTCAGTGCCAGCCAGGAGGGGTCCAACAGCCAACTGAACCATGAATGACAGGTGGTCGAGCCGGCTTTCACCCACCTCAAAGGCCACCTCCTCACCTGCCTGGACATTGGTCTCCTCAACATCCCCCAGGTTGTGGGCACATGCTGCGTGCTCCACAACCTGGTGGACAGAAAGGGGGAGGCCTTCGTGCAGGGGTGGTCTGTGGAGGCCAGCACGGCCTAGCCCCAGCCAGCCATTGCCCTGAGCCACCAGGCTGACCATGAGGGGATAAGGTTCGGGAGGCCCTAGGGGCCCATTTTGACCAGGCTGCAGGGTAAGCACCAGCACGGCCATCCTGGCAGGCCACTCACTGCTCCCATCACCCACAACACACTACTACCCCTACCACCCACACTACTGCCCCTACCACCCACACTACTGCACCCTAAGAGCACACGACACACATTTTTTTAGGAAAAATAAACCTGTGAAAATTATTTTAACAAACCAAACTGATGACCAATTAATTTACAACAGACATGAACACCCATGGAGGAATTATGTACATGGGGACAGCTACCTAAAGAGTGGGGGGACACAACTATTTATAATGGAGGGGGGCAGAACTATGTACAATAGGAGTAGGGCCTGAGTGGCACAGTCCTTGGCCCTGCTACTGTCCATCATCCGGCATGGGGTGGGGGGCGCAACCCACTCTGGGCTGGAGTCCCCGTCAAGGCTGGGTGGGGGCTGGGAGACCACTAAATATGGCTGGGCTGTCTCCAAAGCCCCGCGGTCCTCCCCAGAGGGCTCCAGGGCAGGAGGAGAGCAGCTAGGAGGGACGGCAGCTGGAGCAGAGGGGGGTGGCATCCGGTCCACGATTCTGTCCAGGGTCCCAGCTTTGCAGTCGAATGTCCACATGAAGGACCCCCAGGCCTCCTGGCACCAGGCCAGTGCCCGCTCTTGCAATTGGAGGCGGCACTCCTCCACTTGCAGGTGGCACTCCGTCACCTCCACCTGGCACCAGAAGGTGGCGAGGACCTGGAGTCAGTGTCTGCCTGTGGCTGGCTCCAGCGGTGGCAAGCTAGTCCTGGGACTGATCTCTGCTCCATCTCCTGGCTGCTGTGGTGTGACATCCCTGGCAAGCTGTCTGGCATGATGGACATGGTAGCGCTGTCATGGCCCTCGGATGGTGTGGCGGCTGAAAGAGTGGGGAAGAAAGAGGACAGCCGTTAGTACTGGGCACTGACCCGTGGCCCACAGCCCCTGCCCCCCTAGTGCTGGGTCCTTGTCCCTGATCCATGGGTGTGGTGTCCTTGTGGGCAACCTACTTCGGATGTTCAGATCCCCCTACCCTCACAGGGATGGGGTGTGGCACTGTCCATGGGAGCGGGTGCTGACGGGCCCTGGAGGCTGTGCTGCTGTCCCATGGCCATGGTTTGGCTGGGCGGTGGTGGGCTGGGGTTGGCTGAGTGTATGGGGGGTCCCTGGTGGTGTCCCATGCCCCTGCCCCATAACCCCGGGGGGGCGCCTGTGGGGTACATACCTGACAGTCCACTCCCATGGTCAGGAGACACCCGTTGGGTAGAGGCCCTGCTGGAGCTGCGGGAGGGGAGGTCTATGTGGAACTCCCCATCTCTGGAGCCCTCCTCCTCTGCTGGCCCAGGGGTGGGCTCCTCTGGGGTCCCCTGGGGTGCAGGGCTGGCCTCCAGGCTGGACTCCAGCTCCTAGGCTTGCTGGGGCTCCTCGGCTGTAGTGTCAAGTGTGGCTGGGGGGCAAAGGTGTACTGGGGGTCCAGGATCTACCTGAGCTCCCTGTAAAAGGGGCAAGAGGCAGGCATGACCCCAGACTGGCTGGCTGTGTCCCGGGCCCAGGTATAACCCTGCCGCAGCTTCTTGACTTTACTCCTGTCGTGGTCAGGAGTGTGGACAGGGTGACCCTGGGCGGTCAGGCCCTCAGCCACCTGGGCAAACACGTCTGCGTTCTGCTGCTTGCTCCCCATTACCTGGAGCACCTCCTCCTCACCCTAAAGCCCCAGCAAGTCCTGGATTTCGGAGTCCATCCAGGAGGGGCCCTGCCACCTCTTCACCCACTGGCTGGATGGCTGGGAGCCCTGAGTCCCCCTGGAGGGTGTGCCCTAGGGGCGTTCAGTGGGCTGGCTGGCTTCCATGGAGGTCTGTGGGTCTATGGAGGGCGTGCAGGGCAGCTGTGTGTCTGTGATGCTGCCTGCACGCTCTCAGCTTCCTGCCACAGGATATCCAAGTGCCTGGTGTTTTAAGGGCTACATGCAGCAACCATAGATCCCCACAGGGGCTGGACAACACATCTCAACCCCTCAGCTCTTTGCCACCATGGACGACCCCACTATTTCGAAGTAGTGGGAAACGGATTGTCTACACATGCCTTACGATGGAATTAAAGTAGGGTGCTATTCCCATCTTCTGAGGGGTATAGCGATTTTGATGTCTCGACGCCTAACGTTGATTTCAACTTCAAAATAGCCAGCTAGTGTACACGCGGTCAATGTGATTAGTTCCACTAAACTAAATGAATAAGATTTTGAATCAATTTTATCTCCATGGCCTGCCCCTTTGGATATGCATGCACGCACACATGCACAAAATTAATGATGTGGAGAATAGTGAATCTAATGGGATTTTTTAAATTAAATCACTGAGTGGGTTTGAACCTCCCAGGGACAAACTTTGTAGCTGAAGATTGCGAAAGTCACAAAAGTAGTTGAGTTGCAGGCTTTTTGTTTCCTGAACAGAAAGACACTGAATGGTGAGCATTGTGGTCCACAGATAAGCACAAGTTGTCTATGCCTTGGAAGTTGTATGATAAATGTGATTTTTAAGTGCCTGGGAATATAAATGATGATGTCCATAATGGCCCAGATATTGAGATGATTGTGCAGCAGCATTGCCAAGAAGCATTCTGTCACCTGTTGCTCATTTTCTTTTGTCAGTTTCTTGGCATTTCTGTGCTTGCCTTCTCTTCATCCATAAAAGGAACAGGCTAATCTATAAGGTGATAAAAATAATTGAGTCTGACAAACAACAACAACAAAAGAGCTTGTACTTTTATTTTGAAACTACTTTTGAGGTATCGATGTGTTAGAGTAATTTACCTTTTCTGGGGATTTTTTATTGATCTTTTGCTAGTTTAATGTTTGTGAAGCTGTTCTGTACAGATATTCAGAGATCAAGAACAAATAACTAAACTCCCTGGCTGTGTCTACACATGGCCCTCCCTTTCTGAAGGGGCACGTTAATGAGGCACTTTGGAACAGATTAATGAGCTGATGACATGCATATTCAGTGCCTCATTATCATAATGGTGTCCAGACGCACTTCAAAAATGCTGTTTTTGAAACTCAGACCGGTTGTATTCATTTTGGGAATAAGGGACTTTCGAAGTGTGGGATTTATTTTGAAGCACCCACATCGATACGGACAGTCTGCATTTAGAAAGCAGAACTTTCAAAGCACGACTGGCCACCATTATGCTAACGAGATGCTGGATATACATGCCAGCCACTCATTAACCTGTTCTAAAGTGCCTCATTAACATGTCCCTTCCGAAAGGGAGGGGCTTGTGTAGACACAGCCTCTTAAAATTCCTACTTCTCATTTTGGAATTTGGAAGGCTGGGTCTACACATTTCCCTTCCTTTTGAAAGGGGCATGTTAATGAGCAGGTTCGAAATATGCTAATGAGGCACTTCAATGAATATGCAGCACCTCATTAGCATAATGGCAGCCACGGCGATTTGAAAGTGTGACTTTTTGAATCACACACCACCCGTGGAGACAGGACCTTCCGAAAGGACCCCCCCGAGTTTTCAAAAGCCCTTCTTCCGATCACCAGATTGGAAGAAGGGCTTTTGAAAACTGGTGGGGTGTTTTCAGAAGTCCCTGTCTCCATGGGCGGGGTGTGATTTGAAAAGCCGCACTTTTGAATCGCCGTGGCCGCCATTATGGCAATGATGCGCTGCATATTCATTGCAGCACCTCATTAGCATATTTCGAACCTGCTCATTAACACGCCCCTTGTGAAAGGAAGGGGAATGTGTAGACCCAGTCGAAGTGTTTAGAGAAGTCTGTTCTGCACCTTTTGTAGATAATCGCAAAACTCCCATTTATATTAATATAGTCAAGGTAGGGACTTACGAAATGAAAAACTCTGCTCAGGAATGTTGAAAGGTAACAGTAAAATAAAAAAGGGATGGGGGGTATTACTGCAGGTGAAGTTTTAAAAGGGCTGATCTGTCCCTCTCTTCTTGCTTCTATGCATTATTGGAACAGCATCCAGGGGCCACATACGACAAAGAGCCAAAAATGAAATGCAGCTGTCAATCTGTCCCTAGCACTGGGAAAGATTTTTTTTTCCAAGCAAAAAGCCAAGATACAAAAAGATATTTAGGCTCCTAACTTTTGCAAAAGTTTGGAACCGTAGGAACATAAATGCCTTTGTGGTTCTGGACCCAAGCACTTACCCACTACGTTTTCTCAAGCAGCTGCTGCAGTAGACTGAGTTTGCTGCTTTTATCATAGCTGGCTCCTAGAATACTCAAGGACCCTAACAATAAGAACTTCTTTAGCGCGAAACATAATTTGTCACCATGAATTAACACCTCTTTCCATTTATAAAGTGCTCAGGGCGGAAAGCTTGTCTCCCTGATTTCTGTTTAGCAGCTAGAAAGACATAATAGCTGAGTGTTCACTTTTATCAGTGCAGTTTTGATTTTAGTGGGATTCTGGCTCATGGTCCATGGCCCTGGGGCTCCTACCCAAGCTGCTGGCCCGTGACCCCAGGGCTCCCAGCCAGGAGTGATGCATGGGGGTGGGGGGCATGTGTCACAAACACCATGGGATGGAGGAGCAAGGGACCAGCCACCAGCCAATGGGGAGACTAGTGGAAAGACCTGGTGCCAAGAGGAGGGGTCCAGGCCCCTGCACTCACCACCAGCAGCAGGATAGGTGGGCTGATGTGACCTTGGCTCACTCTGCTCTCCTGGCATGTCACCCATGGGAGGGGCATGACAGTCCCTGCACTTGGTGGCAGGAAAGTGAATGATGTGGTCATGAAAGCAGAGCAAGCAGAAGACATGTAGCTCAGCTTCCTTTGCCAATGCCGGTGTGGGATGGGGCAGTAACCCTGTTGCTGGCACTGGGGCCAGACCCCTGGCCCTGATGTTCCTTCACGCTGTTCCAATTATGGGTAAAAGGTATGGTGGGGTAGAGAACAGGTTAGGATGAGATCGTAGAGGATGGAGCAGGGATGGGGAAGAGCCAGGGCAGGGAGAGGCAGGGCCTGGAGTAGAGTGGATTTGTACCAGCCCTTCCCCAGGCTGGGGAGTGGAACCAGGGCAAGGGCCCCCCCTCAAGTTTCCCCTCACCAGTCCCGCCTTCTCACAGTCCAGCCACTTGTATGCAGCCTCAGGGTTCCATTCCCAGCTACAGGCCCTGCTCTCTGGTCCAGCAACATTTGTGGTCCTGCTGTGCCATTTTTCTCCCATGAGTGTTCCATCCTGCAGCACCCACTTGGTCCCTGATGATGCTGGACCATGCATGTTGTCAGACCAGAGGGTCCTGGACGAGTGAGGTTCAGCCTCTATTTATCAATCCACTAGGCTGGTTCTACACTTGCCCCCAACTTCGAAGGAGGCATGGTAATCAGGGCCACAGGAGATTACTAATGGAATGCTGCAGTGAATATGCAGCACTTCATTAGGTTAATTTCCCCCCGTGGCAACTGCAACGCATCAAACTTGGAAGTGTTGGCATGCATGTAGCCCAGGGCACTTGGACGTCCCTTTACTCCTCAAAATTTGACAATTCAAAGTTGCCACAGGGGCGGGGGAGAATTAGCCTAATGAAGTGCTGCATATTCACAGCAGCATTCCATTAGTTATCTCCCATGGCCCTGATTACCATGTCCCCTTCGAATGTGGGGGCAAGTGTAGACAAGCCCTTCTTGTATCACCGAGTGAAATCTACTTATAGCACAGAACACCAGCTTAAACTTTGCATTGGACCTTCTCCAACAGCTTCCTCTTCTTTCAGGCTATCCATTGCCCCCCAGTCTCTCTACCATTCACCCTCCACTCTTTCTTCCTGCATTTGCTATGATGCATATGCTTCTTCTTATCCACCTTTCAGTCCTTCTCTTACCACCCTTTCCTAGCCCTCAGTGGAGAAAGAACAGATTAAGAGCTATTTAGAACAGCTAGACGTACACAGATTCATTCACCTAAGGGTACTGAAGGAATTGGCAAATGTAATTGCAGAGCCTTTGGCCATTATCTTTGAAAACTCATGGAGACTGGGAGAGGTCCCAGATGATTGGTCTACCTGACCACAAGGCCCAACCACTGTGGTTTTTATGTTTGTTTTACTGGGTGGGGGAAAGATGAGGAACTGAGGATTTGCTTTGATTCTCTCCCCATAGTGCGGTGGGCATAAAGTTTTCGAAATTATACAAGTATTTATAGTTTGATATCAAGATTCTTTAATTTTGTATTTTTTCAGGAGGCTTAATATTGCAGAACTTGTAAATTAGCTCTTACGCAATCATAAGCGGATATTATACAGATCCCAAATTAGTTTGATGACACTTAATTATGAGTGAAATTTTCTACATCTGCATAAAGCTCAAAGAATTGTTTACTATAGGCGTAAAAGAGAACCACAGCATGGTCCTCTATGCAGCATCTATTACCCCATCTATCTCTGTACTTCCTTTAATGCTTCTCCTACATCTGATGGAACCTTTTCACTCGTCTTCCACAGATATAAGAAGCAATACTGTTACTAGGAGTGATGCTCAGGAAGGAAAGCCTACCAGTAGGATCATATACGTATTAATCATAAACATTAATAAACGTTTCACATATAAACAGTAATCTGAAATGGTTCCATAACACATAACTTGGCAAATATACCAAGTTAAACGCACACTTTGTACAATACAAACTCTTGCCTTTATAGAGCTCATCACCGTGAGAAAGAAAAAAATCATAAGACTGACAGGTGTGGCGTGTCTGAAATACTTACCTAATTGATGTAAATGGAATGTGATTGAGTTTATGTGTGTAACAGGAACAGGCAGAAGCTCATAACAAAAAAGATCTCATCTCAAAATATAAAATTTTTGACCACATGCATTGGTGAAGTGTCTGTGCAGAGAAAGTACTGAATAATTACTGACATCTGGACTTGGGACAGAAACAGAATGTCAACAGCCATGATAAAGGTCATGAAACAGGAATGACAACTGTTGTGATTTATATGAAAAATTGTGGGGAACTTCAGTTATTCAGAAAAAAAATGTGAGATGAAAGAAACGCTAGGCTCATTCTGCAAGAATAATGGGGTTTTCACTAAGTATGTCCACTCAAACAGGGTAATTGTACAAAGTAATTACCTAAAGTTCCTTTTTCTATCTACCATATAGTGGTGTTTTACTCACCGCTGATATATTATAGTCTATAAACCAAGCATTCTGTGTCATATATTATACTTAACACAAAGAGAAAGCCAAGCCTGCTGCAGGCCATGAAAACTTGTTGGTTCTGCACAGAGGCAACTAGTACATGGATTGCATCTGGAGGGGATGGGGTTTGGGGCACGCGGAGGCACTGGCCACGTACTGCTGCCCTGCCTGTGCCCCTCCCATGTTCTATCTTCTACCCTGGCACTGATCTGCCACCGCTCACCACTTCCAGAGTGTGAGGAGCATTCCGCCCAGCCTGAGCTGCACAGCCCAGGAGTAGCACAAATGTGTACGTTTGTGCTACTTTCCAACTCCACCACTCCTGGAAATGCCCCTGTACTCCTTGTAAGTGGCATGGCACTGATGGGGAGTGTGGACGGCCAATGTTGGGTAGTGTTTCTGGTCCCCTTTGAGCCCCCCACAACACACATTACCTATGTTCCTGCACTTAATGTCTACCCACAGATGGAAGCCACTGTAGCTCTGGTTGGCTAGGGCTCCATGTGTATTTGGGAGTGGGGCTGAAATTAGGAAAGGAAATGTTAACGGGAAGAGAGTGATTCGGGAGAGAGTGGATTAGGGCGACAGATGATGTGGCCTGAAGGGCTTAATGCTTTTTTTTTTCTGTCTTCACAGATAAGGAGGGAAGGAGGTGGGAAGCCCTTGTGGAGAAAGAACAGGTTAAGAGCTATTTAGAACAGTTTGACATTCAATAATCCATGGGCCCAGACTTAATGCATTCAAGGGTACTGAGGAAATTGGCAAACGTCATTGCAGAGCATTTAGCCATTATCTTTGAAAACTTGTGGAGTTTGGGAGAGGTCCCAGATGATTGGAAAAAGACAAATATAGTGCCCATCTTAAAAAAAAAGGAAAGAAAGACAGTCCAGGGAACTATAAACCTGTCAGCCTTACCTCTGTGCCCAGAAAAATCATACAGGGGATCTTCAAGGAATCCATTTTGAAGTACTTGGAAGAAGGCAAAGTGATCAAGAGTAGTCAACATGGATTCACCAAGGGTAAGTCATGTCTGACCAATCTGATTAACTTCTATGATGAGGTAACTAGGTCTGTGGACATGGGGAAGTCAATGGATGTGATATACCTTGACTTTAGCAAAGGTTTTGATACAGTCTCCCACAATATTCTTGCCCATTAGTTAAGGAAGTATGGATTGGATACATGGACTATAAGATGGATAGAAAGACAACTAGCAAGTCAAGCTCACTGGATAGTGATCAATGGCTCAGCACCTGGTTGGTCATCAGTTTCAAGGGAAGTGCCCAAAGATCAGTTTTAGGGCCTGTATTGTTCAAAATCTTTATTAATGACCTGGATGAGGAGATGGATTGCACCCTCAGCAAATTTGTGGATGACACTAAGCTATGGGGACAGGTAGATACATTGGAGGGTAGGGATAGGGTCCAGAGTCACCTAGATAAACTGGAGGATTAGGCCAAAAGTAATCTGATGAGGTTCAGCAAGGAGAAGAGCAGAGTCCTGCACTTGGGATGGAAAAATCCCGAGCATTGTTACAGGATGGGGAATGACTCATTAAGTAGCAGTGCAGCAGAAAAGGTCCTGGGGATTACATGGATGAGAGGTTGGATATGAGTCAACAGTGTGCCTTTGTAGCCAAGAAAGCTAATGGCATATTGGTTATGTTAGGAGGAGCATTTCCATTTGATATAGAGAAGTTGTTATTCCCCTATATTTGGGAATGGTGAGGCCACATCTGGACTACTGTGTCCATTTCTGGGCCCCCCCAGTACAGAAAGGATGTCTATGAACTAGACTGTGTCCAGCGGAGAACAACGCAAATGATTAGGTGGCTGGAGCCTATAACCAATGAGGAGAGGCTGAGGGATTTGGGCTTATTTAGTTTGCAGAAGAGATGAATGAGAGGCAATTTGATCACAGTCTTCAGCTTCCTGAAGAGGGGCTCTAAAGGGGATGGAGAGAGACTGCTCTCAGTAATGACAGATGGCAGAACAAGGAGCAACTGTCTGTAGTTAGAGTGTGGGAGGGGGAGGCTGGCTAGTAGGAAAAACTATTTCACCAGAAAAGTGGTGAATCACTGGAGTGTGTTACCTAGAGAGGTGGTAAAATCACCATTCTTAGAAGTTTTTAAGTCCCAGTCTGACAAAGTCCTAGCTGGGATGATTCATTTAGGGTTTAATTTGCTTTATGCAGGGGGCTGGACGCAATGACCTCCTGAGGTCCCTTCCAGCTCTTGGAGTCTATGATTCTATTATTCTAAAATCCAATTTGTAACCACACTCTATGGCATGCTTCCTTCCAGCAAAGGTACATCATGAGTCAAGTAATATTATTTGGGATAATAATTTAGGTTCAGTTCCAATATCATTCTCAGAGACGTGTATTGGAAAAGAATGAAGATACAGCAAGGAGATGAAAGAATTGGACACTGGTTTTTTAATTTTCTATAGAACTAATCCTTTTGTTATCCCAAGAAAGAAATAAAACATACATACTTCAGAAGCAAAAATTCAGCTGTAAAACTAGTCATTGGGGAACAAGAGAAAGGTGACTTATTTTGCTGTCTTGTGCTATACTATTTGCCAGTATAAGCTAAAAGATGTGCTCACGTGATGATTGCTATTTGAGTAGCATCATGATGAATGCACATCCTGTCCCATAAGGGCATGGGCACAGGGGTGTGTGGATGCTGCTTGCATAGCTGCCAGTCCATAGATGAGTTGAATTGATCCATTACCCTGAGGTAGTGTGACCTTATGGCCCAAATCTGTCTAGTAGCCCTTCACTAATGACCAACATCAACAGTATAGCAGTTGGATTACAGGGCAGCACGGCCTAAAGGCCAGGATTGAGAGAGTAGCCCTGGAGTCCAGAGCAATACAGCCTAGTACCAAGCATCCAAGAAGTTGGTGGCAACTACCCCATTAGAGGCATCTGGGCCCACCCTACTCCATCAGGCCCTGACTCACTCAAGCACCCTCCCTCAGGGTGATTCATGAGGTCTCAGAGTCTTCTTACTCCACCACACCTGTCTCCTCCTGCAGCTTCACTGGCTCTGGAATCTCAGTTCAGTCGTCAAGGTCCCTGGCTCCCCTTGTCTGGATCTCTAACTGGATTATCTCTGGAGATCCTGCAGTAGATCCTTCCTTTCCGACATCCAGCCCAGACTGAGCTAAGCTACTCCCTTTTATATTGCCCCAGCATTTGGAGCATTCCCATATGCTTCACAGCATCTCATTGCTATTCTCCGCTGGGGCTGATTACCATGCCCCCTTCAAAGAAGTGGGCTAGTGTAGATGCAGCCAATATGCTGCTCTGCCATAAATTGTGACCCCTCCAATTCTGTGATTGTACTGTGGGAGACCAGAGCTTCTGGCTCAGCAGAACGTGGTGATGAGGTGCCCCAGAGAACAGGTAGGTAGACTCAGTGGTATTTCAGCCTATGAAGGGACAGTCTCAAGAGGTTCTGTGTAACTGCACCTGTCATAGATCTTATCTTCAGTATTACTTAAATGCCTTACTTTATATAGTGTATGAGGTTCCATATTGTTGTTTAAACACAAAAATAAGTAGAAGGATTTTTGTTTGTGTTCAGCTTTATTCAAATTGTTCCACACTAGCCGTGTCTACACGTGCACGCTACTTCGAAGTAGCGGCACTAACTTCGAAATAGCGCCCGTCACGGCTACACGTGTTGGGCGCTATTTCGATGTTAACATCGATGTTAGGCGGCGAGACGTCGAAGGCGCTAACCCCATGAGGGGATGGGAATAGCGCCCTACTTCGAAGTTGAACGTCGAAGTAGGGACCGTGTAGCCGATCCGCGTCCTGCAACATCGAAATAGCGGGGTCCGCCATGGTGGCCATCAGCTGAGGGGTTGAGAGACGCGCTCTCTCCAGCCCCTGCGGGGCTCTATGGTCACCGTGGGCAGCAGCCCTTAGCCCAGGGCTTCTGGCTGCTGCTGCGGCAGCTGGGGATCCATGCTGCATGCACAGGGTCTGCAACCAGTTGTCAGCTCTGTGGATCTTGTGTTGTTTAGTGCAAGTGTGTCTGGGAGGGGCCCTTTAAGGGAGCGGCTTGCTGTTGAGTCTGCCCTGTGACCCTGTCTGCAGCTGTGCCTGGCACCCTTATTTCGATGTGTGCTACTTTGGCGTGTAGACGTTCTCTCGCAGCGCCTATTTCAATGTGGTGCTGCGCAACGTCGATGTTGAACGTCGACGTTGCCAGCCCTGGAGGACATGTAGACGTTATTCATCGAAATAGCCTATTTCGATGTCGCTACATCAAAATAAGCTACTTCGATGTAGGCTTCACGTGTAGACGTAGCTACTGAGTGGGATCAGCAACAGTGCTGATTATGGGGACTATGTGAAAACCTACTGCACACGAATTTGATCTAATTTCATTTTGAAACCTGATCCTCTGAAACATGGGTCTGGCAACCTGTGGCTGCAGAGGAACATGCAGCTGTTTAAGGACTTCTTTGTGGCTTCTGATGTTATAATTGCAAAGTTTAAAAAATACCCCTCCTGATGGTTTTTGATATTTTGGTGACCATCTAAAGCCCAACAATGAAAAACTCAGATCTAAATAGCAAACAATATGTTATCTCAAAACTTTCAATAACTCCCCCTTTAATATGTGCAGTGCATTGTGGGAAATGTGTGTGCACAGTTGCTAAAATGTGGGTTACAAAATTACGGCTTAAAATTATTTATTAAGGACTGTCTCCATATTCACATGCATTGTTGATTTTTTTACCAAATTCAGAAAAGAAAAATCGCTCTTCTTGCTATTTTGGTTGCCGAAGCCAGCTCTAAAAGTAGAGGACTGACTAATTAGCACATTTTAAAATATCACCTTTTCAGTTTTCAGATACCTTAATTAAAATTTTCCCATCAACTCCTTAATTAACTAAAGCATCCTCTAGAAACAATACTCAGCCATTGTTTGTTTTCTTCTGCTATTACAATGCAAATTAGGAACAGTCTGAATTTCCTCTTCTCCACCCACAGCGTACTCACTCTCCTCACAGTCTGACCCTGAAGCTAGCATGACGGAAACTAGATTCTCATTGGGCTTGACCTGGTAGCTCAGAGGCAGAATATAATGGTATGATACATGTTACTGGTATTTAACATCAGGTATAATAAAAATAATTTTAATCAAGAATTATTTCAAGGAGTTTCCAAATCTTCAGACTACCAGGGCACGAAGAGAAGGAATCAGAAAGCACGCAAGTCAATTAGCTACTGATACTTCGTTATTTCAGGGGGGTTTTATGCTACCTTGTGCTCTGCTTTATATAACAGAAAGTCATTTTTGCATATGTATATCACTTAGATTAAAAACTTTTAACTGTTGTCCCTTCTTGAGCATTTTTTCCTTTCAAAAAGAATGCAGAATTCTGGACTCTCAAGCTATATCTATGCAGCACTGTTATTTTAGAATAAACTATTCAAGAAGAGATTTTCCAGGATAGCTTATTTCAAAATAGCACATCTACAGAAAAAACGTTATCGAAAGAGCAGTCATCTATTTTGAAATAGAGCATCCACACACAATAGATCCTATTTCAGATTAGAACCTCAGGAAGCACTACAGTTTATTTCAAAATAGCCCCTGTTCCCTGTCTATATACCCCCTTATTCTGAAATATCTATTTCAGAATAGGCACTATTCCCTGTAGAATGAGGTTTACAGAATTGAAAATATGCTGTCCACTATTTTGAAATAGCATTTTTGCTGAGTAGATGCTCAATAAGTTATCGCAGAACAGAGTCCATTACTCTGAAATAACTTTCCTGTGTAGACACACACTCAGGCTATGTCTAGATTCAAGGGTTTTATCAACAAAACAGCTATTTTGTCAACAAAACCTGCAGACTGTCCAGATTCCAAGGATGTTCTCTCTACAATAAGCCAACAGAATGCAGAGTTTTTGTTGACACCCCTACCCCACCCCTCATGAGGAAGAATGCCGCTGTCAACAGAAAACTGTCAACAAAACAATGGTCTGGACATTCCTGGAGACCCTCTGTCAAAGAAAAGACTTCCTGGGTGCCCCGGTGGACACCCTGGCCACAGCACTCAGTGCTCTATGGTCCCTGCCTCTGGCCATTCTTAAAGCTATGGGGAGTCCAGGAAACCCTATAGCAGGAAGCTGAGAGCATGCGAGAAGCAAAGCAACATGCTGTTCTATCCAATTCGCTTAGAGCAAAACCATCTCTCCAGCCCCAATGGCAGAGACCACACAAGACCCCCATCCCGGGCTCTCAAGAGACCAGCCTGAGGGATCTCAGGGATCTACCCCGGGGCTCCAAGAGGGGTTGAGGTTCAGGCCCTTCTGGAACTGTGGGGGAAAGGGGAGGCCCTCCAGAACCCAAAGACACATGGCACAATGCCACAATATACAGCAGGATGGCCACTACCCTGGCAGGATGGGGCCTCCCCCTCCCCACACCATTGACCAGGTCTGGGCAAAAGTGAGGCAGGGATGCATCGGGGCCCAGGACGCAGCCTGATGCCCCGGGGCAGGAACTGCCACCTACCCGTACTACAGGGAGTGCTGAATGCCATCTGTGGGGGAGTGACACATTTCCCTTCATGTCTGAGCATAGAAATGGTTCTCGAGCTACCCCCATCTCACCGCCAGGCCAAGCCACCCCATCTCATCACCAAGCTAAGCTAGCAGGTAGAGGGGCCATTGGAGAGTCTACAAGGACCTTCAGCAGGTTCACAATGCTGCCCTTGTGGACCATGATGCAGATCATGGAGCAGCGGCTGAGGGCCAACATGGATTGGTGGTCACAAGCCTTGGATCATGTCTTGTCCCACTTTGATGCCATCACTAGGGCCTGGTGGGCCATGATGGACCAGCTGCCCTTGCTGCCCCCCACCCCGTCCCACACCCACTTCCCTGACCCTGCCAGCCCTCCCTCAGGGCATACTGGACCTGCTGAAACAGGCAATGGAGAAGATAGTGAAGGTCAAAATTGAAATAAAATTGACGTAAAGTGCTTACCCATAGAAGGAATGGGTCTCTGTTTGACAATGACTACAATTTTTTTTCCCACAGAGCCACCTTTAGCTTCTTGAGGATGACAATGAATTAACCTCTGCAGAACAGAAGCTGTTACTTATCCAGACCATTTCAATGCAGACATGGTAAGATATTGCTGGCTTAATAAGGTGGGTGGGAGAGCCTGGAAATAAAGCTGTGTAAACTCTAAACTGTAAAACGCGTGGCAGAGGGTGGCTGGCTGAGGGGGGTGATCCCTGGAAAGTGCAATGTGAGGAAAAAATCTTTATCAGCAGGGAAAAGGCCATTTAAAGCAGAGAAAGCCCGCACTGGATGTGTCAGTGTCCAGGAGCAGGGCCTGCAGAGCCCGACAGCCTCCTGGTGGAGTGGGAGGGTTTGATTCTGCAAGTCACATGGCGGGCTGGCTCAGAGCCGATCCCTGTAAAGTGCAAAGCGTGGGGAAAAAAAAATCTCTGCATCTCCTGATCAATCCTGTGCAGGGAAAAGGCCATTTAAAGAAGGGAAAGCCCATGCTGGACATGCTGGTGCTGGGAGCAGGGTCCACAGAACCCAGCAGCCTCATGATGTGGGGGAGGTTTGATTCCAACAGTCACATGGTGGGGTGACTGCAGGGTGATCCCTGTAAAGTGAGAAGTGCAGAAAAAAATCTTTCCCAGCAGCTCCTCATCAAGCAAGCAGTGTAGTGGGAGGGGAAGCCAGGAGAAACCTCCAGCTCGTGGTGCAGCAGGGTGGTCCCGGGAAATTGAAATGGACAGGGAACAGTGCAGAAAACTCTAATCAAAATTCTGGTGTTCCTTAAGTTTGCCAAGAGATATCAGCCTCCTAAGAATAATAAAGAGTGCTAAAGAAAATATGCTCATAATGTGTGAGCACATAGCTGGAAAATTTGCCAGACTGCTGTGTGGGATCATAATACCAGATCACTTCCTGGTTGCCTAGCATGGCAAGGTGTGCTATTGTGGAAGTTGTAATAAGTCAGGCCTTCCCAAAAACCTTGTGAGAAACATAAAAGAGTACCTGGCTAAGACTTTCACGGAGATCTCCAAAAAGCATAAGCACTCTATTCCCAGAAATATTAACACATTGTTCAGAGGGGCACAGATCCACCATGCCTGACCCACAACATGCTTGCAGCAGTTTAAAAAAATGTGCTTCATATAAGGAAACCTGTACCTTAACCTAGCCACAACCTGCTTGTAGCATTCTAAAATAATATTCACCAGAAGAGCTGTTCCCAGAAGTTCAGGTGTCAGTGATGAGAGGACCAGCTTAAGGTTGAGGGTGAAGAGCTCCAGGCTGGCAGGATCAGCTTCATCAGGCCACTGTTGATGATTGTCACCTTCTCCTTCTTCATTGGCCTCCACTTCCTGCTCCCCCTCTCAGCTTGGCACCTCTCAGTTCCCACTGGACTCCTCTGTACAGCCTCCTGAAGAGTCCCAGTTAAGACTGGGGACCATGGTTGGGTCCCTCCCATGAATGGCATCCAGCTGTTCATAACACCAGCATGTCGTGGGAGATAACCCAGAGTGACTGTTGGCTTCCTGTACTTTATGATCGCTCTGCTGGAGCTTCTTCACTTTCACCCATCATTACTGAACACCCTGGGAGTAACTTTTCACAATCATCCTCCGTTAAATCTTTTCATAAATGTCCATATTTCATTGTCAGACTCAAAGTCTGCCTGCCACTGACTCCTCTCCTTAAACAGAAATGAGATACAGGATCTTGTTATGAACCCATGTTGGAGATCTCTTGTGACTCTGAGAACTCAGATCAGAAGAACCATCAGTCCTCATGATGGCAAAGTGTATAGATTAGATGACTAGAGATGTGATGACTAGGGATGAGATGCCTAGATGTGATGGATGGTTCCTTAGGTGCTGTCCTGAAGTGTGCTATCCCTGCTGGTCAGAAAGAAAATGAATGCAAATCCCCAGGCTTCCTGGTGCCTAATTCAAATTCCCAGGCTTCCTCTTACCTACTTCCTGAGCACCTGGAGAGCAGCAGAGATGAACGTAGCCAGAATGGACAACTGTGGTGCATTGTGGGATACATGTGAGACACTTCTGGAAGCCAATAAATTTGATTTAAAGAAATGTTGTTTCCACACTAGCACTCTTTTGACCTTCTAAATTCAAACTTGGTGTTGTGCCTACTTGCAAAGTTGATATAAAATGTTGACCTTAGTACTCCATGAAATTGACTGAATGGTATTTGCTGTGAAGACAGTGACACTGTCAAATCAAGCTAACTGCCTTAAAAGTGACTTTATGCTGTAGTGTAGATATAGCCTCAGTAAAGCATGTATGAAAGGCATTGAAAACCAAATTCTGTAATTTTTTTTTGAAAATTTTGCAAGTTTCCATGGACCGGATCCAGCAAAGCAGATACTTATCTTTACGTCTGTGACGGTCAAACTGAATCAATAGGATTACTACCGCACTTGACTAAATCATGTGCTTAAAATCTATACTGTAAACAAAAGAATTATTAAATAAAAAAATCTGAGTGCATCTTTGCAGATTACTTTCTTCAGTGACAAAAGGCAACCTGAATACTTCAGTTAATATCACTCACAACATGCGAGCAACCCTTTTTAAATTTGCAGTGTAATACTTTCACATTTTCAATTCAAACAAAAGACGCTATTAGAGATATTTTCTACCCCTCCTCCAGTACAAATGTCTTTGTTCATTTCACTGTACCATCTATTATCAGAGGTAAATTTTCAGGGAGTTCAATTGCTTGTCTCATGTAATATCCCAATGTAATTTCATGGAGAAAAATGAGAAACAGATCAAGAAGGAAAAAAAAAATCTCAATATTTAATTACTTTAGATGAACCACAGCTGTTCAGCAGCTGTATAATTAAACATACAGCAGACTTTGGGGAGGGATGATACTGTGCAAGGACATAAGGTAGCATGTTACCTTAGTTACTCAAGTTGTCAGACAAGCAACTTTCAAAGATACTCATCTTCACCTCTTTTTGAACTGTTTATAATTGCATATAGAACACAGGGGATAGATTAGAAATAGATAAGTTATTTTTTGCAAAACTGAGTTGGGGCTCCAGCTCGACACATGCAAGCAGTTTTGTTGAAACAAACAGGGTCACTTTCATGCTCAAAGCAAAGCATATGTGTAAGTCTAAGCACAGCCTAGTCTTTCTTTGCTTGAAATGATAGAAACCAGAAACCACCACACTAATTATTTAATATCTGAACTGTTCAGAAGCTGCAAATATAAATTAACCACTATTATAATATGGCACAGAAAAAAAACCATGGTTTTAATTTAGTTCTGAGTGGCTGAATGAAATGGATTTAAAAAGGAGAAGAGCAAGTAGCAAACAAACATGAGCCAAAGAATTTCCAGTATGAATTTTCAGATGAATCAGATCAATAGTTCCAATGACAATGCATAGCAACACCCTTTTTATTTGTGAAAATAATCACAAATCATGTTTGTATTACTTATGTTTTGTGCTCTTTGAGATCGATGTCATGAGCCCAATAAAGCTAATCTCAAACACAATAATATCCTTGTTCAAACTACCTGTTAACGTGTTGAATTTGAATATGAATGGTAGTTCTGAGTATTCCCTTTGTAAACGGTTGTTTAAGTCCCTTTTCAGTAGAACACAAACTTTCAGATCTTTAATAGAATGGCCCACTCCATTAAAGTGCTGGCTGACAGGTTTGTGTATTTGGAGTTTTTTTGATATCTGTTCTGTGTCTTTTCATTCTTTGTTGAAGAGTGTTTGCTGTCTGTCCTTGAACAGGGACAGTAATTACCTGACCTATTATAAGGACTCTTATACATGCCTTGATGTTTTATCTAATTCTTGACTTTCCCAACCCACACTGTACACCCCGTCTCTCTGCTTTATCTGATTTGATAACATTTTTTTCTGATTTGTCAACCTTGATAAAAATTTTTGGACCTCTGTGCTTTATATCTTGAGTCTGTTCTGGTACTACTATGATCTGAAGAAGTGGGTCTGTTCCACAAAAGCTCATCACCCAATAAATTATTTCATTAGTCTTTAAAGGGCTACATGACTGCTTTTTTGTTTTGATAGAATACAGACTAACACAGCTATCTCTCTGTCACAAAACAGAGTTTGGCTGGAATTAGCAGGTAGGGTAAGGTTGTAATATTTAGCAGAGACTGTTCAATTTCTCTAAAGGTGAGATGGAATTCATGTTGGCTATAAACTGAGCAGTGCTTGGTTTCCTACCATCATGCCCACCTTGTTCCTCAGGTCAAATACTGTCTACTGAAAGATTTTTCCCCCATCTTGTAGTTGTCAGGGGAAATTTCATTCGGACCCTGCTTACGCACATGCACTCTAGATGGCAGTGTAAGTGTAGACATACCATGAGGTACGTGTATCACCAGTAGCATCACAGTATTCAAGCTCCTCACAATTTTTATCCATCTGATAGGGAAACAATTTTATCCAAATTTTACATAAGATATGAAGAGTGAGAGACAGACAGACATAAGGTCACAGTCTTTGGCTATATCTACACTAGCACGATCTGTCAACGGCAGTTTCTGTCACAAGATATCCTCTGACAAAATTTCGGTCAACAGATCGTGGACAGATTGCCAAGCAAATTGAAATAGTGATACACTCTGTTGACAGAAAGCAGCTCTCGTGACAAAATGACCAAACAGAAGTACAGCAAACAGGGTTGCCTGGTATCCCGGAAAACCTGTCTGTTGACAGAGGGCCACCCAAAATGTCCATGCTGGCTTTCTGTTGACAGAATCTGTTGACAGACGCATTCTGCCTCATGGGGGAGCGGCAGAATGCTGTTGACAGAAGTGCCGCAGTCTGTTGATTTACTGTTGGCAGAAACCAATGGGAATGTGGATGCTTCATGGATTTTGTTGACAAAAATCTGTAGTGTAGATATAGCCAAAAAAGGAATTCTGTGGCAGAGCTGGGGATTAGAATATCAGTTTCACATGCCCAAGTCTAGTTCTCTGTACTGTCTTTAATAACAGTAACAAAGAGGTAACTGTGTTAGTCTGTATCCTTACAAAACAAAACAGCAGTCACGTAGCACCTTAAAGACTGATAAAATAATTTACTAGCTGATGAAGTTTCATAGAGATGACCCATTTCTTCAGATGGTCAGTTTTCATTTCAATTTTTTTTGTCTGTATCTCTCTGTTACATAATCATCATGTCAATTCACTGTCAGCACCACCTCCAATACAGCACTATCTCTACATCTGATGAAGTAGTTCTGCTCCTTAAAAGCTCATCACTTGATGAATGATTTTGTTAGTCTTTAAAGTGCTACATGACTGCTGTTTTCTTTTATATTTACCAACGGTACTTGCTAATTCCATATATTCTGTAGTTTGCAATTGGCTTCCCAGTTCTTACCACAATGTAGGTGGATTTTCTGCATCTTTAACAAGAGAAAAGTATAGTAAAGGAAAATATTGCAGGCGAGCATAGGCTTCCTGATCTGATCAGGGAATCAAAAGAAAATCTAACCTTGGCAGTTTGCCATAATGAAATTAGATGATTAGATGATTATGTCGATTTTTGGGTCAAACAACCTTTACCTGAGTGGAAGAACTTTAGTCACAATAAAAAGTTTCCCTAAAACTGACCCCAGAACCACAAAGTGGTTAATAATAAACGGTTTAAATTGATTGTTGGGAGAAAAAAATGTTCTATTGATTTTCCTAGTTCAATTTAGAACTATAGAGATATAAATTCAGGCTTCTTTAGCAGCTTGAAGACCACAAATGTCACTAGTGATGCAATTAGAGATAGAACATCATAGTGGATGATATTTACTATGCCCTTCGGGATTCTTTGAATGGGCTAAGTACAGCTAGTTTCTGTAAAGGATGGTTAGTTAACCACATAAGCCTAAGATTCCACTCACTAATACAACTGAACAGAAACTATGCATGTTCCACTTCATCACCCACACAACTAAACATCAATTTCTATTACCTTTGGCCTTTCTTATCTCACATGAAACATTTATTTAGGGCTTTTCTTTATTCTAGTGCAATTCATTGTTGTTTAGATAAATAAATTTCCTTGGAAAGTTACACTTTTGGGCATTTAGCAATAGTAACATCTTTACAGCATCTGGATGCAATTACTTTTAACAGCAAATTGTACAATTATAACCATTATTATAATGTCAAAGGCTTGGCAAGCAGGTTTATTGATGGGTCAAATAATGTCAATTAACTGATTATTCCAGCACAATCAACTATTGTCTATTATTCTGGCAAAAACACCATAATGTCTCAGCAACTTTTTGAGTGCATAATTATTCCATATGTTAGAAAGGCTACTTAGGTGTCTTGGTCACTTACTTTACAACTTGCAAATGCCAACAGTTGAGAAAAGGGATGAATTAACTAAGAACTAAGCATCTTGTTTGTTCAAATAGGTTCCAGTCAAACTTTACGTATGGTATGTGTTTATATTTGTTTGCATACCAGACCATGAGTCTACAGGGCTGTTACAAAGTACAATAAACATATTAAAAGACACAATCTTAACCTTAAAGTGTGGAGGAGCTAAACCAGCCTCTCCCTTGACAAAAATGCATCATGGCTATTATCCCACCTAGCCCAAATAGCTCCTGCCTCCACAAGGCAAAATTTACACATGAAATGCCCATCCTCAACAAAAATCCCCTTCCAGCTTCTGCTCTTCTATCCAGCCAAATCTTGCTGATAATATGAAAAACTCTGCACTTATGAGGGGATGTAATGTTCAAATAGAGACCCTTCCCTTCCTGCTGCTGATTAATCCCCTTTGTTTGTTAAAGGGAAAAAGGCCACCTTAACTTTTAATCTATAAGGATGCAGGGAGAAGGGAACAGTATGACTGGCTGGAATATTGTAGAATAGCACTTGTAAACTGGCTGCTATTTTGTTGAAATACAAGATGCTTCTTAATCCAGAGAATATTCTAGCAGTAGCAAGGCAGTAAGAACTATGACGTACTGAAGTTATGCAGAGTTGGGGAAAGGAAAAACCATGTATTTATTTTTCTAAAACAGTAGACATTAACACAGAAAATCTGTTAAAACTAATGTATATGGCCATATCTATCTTACAAAAATCACTTTGAAGTTGCTTACTTTGAAGTACAACTTCGAAGTAACAGACTTTGAAGTTGCTTACTTTGAAGTACAACTTCGAAGTAACAGACTTTGAAGTTGAGCGTCTACACACACTCCATTCCTGGGAATGGAGTAAGGGCTTCGAAGTTGGGCTCTTTACTTTGAGGTTTACTTTGAAAATGTGTGTAGACTCTCTGCAGGCTATTTCGAAGTAGTGCCTAACTTGGAAGTTAACTTCAAAGTTAGTTCCTATTGTAGATGCACCCTATATGCTTCACATATTTCCAAGTTAAAATAACCTCAATTAATTAATTTAAAAAAAAGGCATAAAGTCAAGGCCAAGACTACTGGAAACTGAATTCCTACTATTTTTTTGTTCTAATAAGTGAGTAATTTAAAATATTTGACCAGTTTTGACAATATTTGGCTGATCTATAGAGCAGTTTCTTTTGTATCAGTCAAATGCCCACCTTTGTGGTAAAGATGTTATAATTCGATTAGTGATGAAAGGAAAAAAAAATCAGAATGTTCACTGTAGAGAGCCAAGTGAGCAATAAATATGAAACACTTCTGTCAGTCAAATTTTATAAGGCCACCTCACCACGTGCCAGATTTTATTTTCAAAATTATCTTTTTACTCTAAGACTATGCTGCAGCACAACCACATATGTTGCATACAGCTGCTTAATCCAGCTGGGCTGAATGTACTGCAGCAAACATCTCTGAAATTTTTATCCAGTGCATTGACTCTGCAGCAGTTAGTGTAGTACAAATTAATTTGTTAAAGGAAACTCTGAGGTGTTTTCTAGTTACAGGTCCAAATTAGACACAAATGTTGATTAGTTACGCAAACTGAGTAACCTCAAATATGTTAACTAAAGAGTGTTAAATAAATATTTGACAATCAACTGTTACAGACAAAAAATTATTTATGAAGATATATGAAATTAAGAAACTGAAAAATACTAGCAAGAAATCCCAAGGTCCATTGTAATCTTCACAGAAAGCCAGGATTCTTCTTAAATACAAATCCACAACCAGGCATCATTATTTATCAAAGAATTACAATTGACTTTAATGGAAACTCCATATGCATAATAGCAAGATTTCTTCATAACTGAAAATTAATGTCAGAGGCAATGTAGATATTAACATGAAGACATCTAAAAGGATGTGAATATAATGAAACCATAGCAAAATTTGAGAAAACATAGTTTTTCAATTTTAAAATCAAAATGTTCTTCCCTGTTAGTTACTAGAGAACTTTAGCTCTCTGTAGCTTTATATGTAATCTTAACATTTAAATGATTAAATATTCACTAAGAGCACATTGTTAAATTTTATAATCATAGCTGAAAAATTTCCCCAGGTGTGCTTTATTTCTTTACACCCAATCAAGAAACAAAAACAATGTCATTTGATGTATACAACTGACTCAGATAGTTCAAACGGAAGTATACACAATGCATTGATGAGCAGATGTACATAAAGGCTATGCAGAATTTCACAGCAGGATACAGACAATACATAAACAGATTATATTTGTCAAATATCTTTTTAATGTATTATCACTGAGCACTAATCTTAAGGAATATTATTATGGAAAAGAAAAAGGCACAAGAAATGTAGAAATTCTGTTAAGTCCATTTACTAACTGGTGCAGACACAGCTAGTAGTATGATTTAAATTCAGTTGTAAAAAATTTTTGGGGCAACTTGCCATTTGCTTACCAAATGATTACTACTAACAACTTTAGTGAATGAGGCGGGTAAGAGATAATTGATGCCACACAGTGATTTGGTAATACCATACTGCTCCCTATATGCAGGGTTATTGTAGCAACTGTTTAAACATTTATACTATGCTCATTACATGGGGTCTGAACACCTTTTTATTATTTATTATCTTATTTTTAAACAGGTGCACAGAACAGTCATAAAACACATTCTTAAAATAATTTTTTTCTCTTATCTTAGAAAAAGAGCAAAGTAATTTGGGACTAAATTCAAAACTCCCTGTACTCAGAGAGAGTCTTTCTATTCACTTCAATGACTTCTGGACCAAGCCCTATAATCATACATCAGTGGCATGATGGTGGATTACTGAACTGCCAAGACGAGTAACCACCAACACTGAACTTGAGGACTGCTGATTTATTATCAGGTTATTGAGTAAACAATTTGACCTATGAGTTTGTGAGACCAAATGACATTAAAGTAACAAAAGGTTAAACCTGCTGTTCAGATGTCATTCAATTTCTGGAAAGATATTTAGGCACCTAATGTTGGAGATGGGGCTGCTTAAGGCTTTTGTTTTATATTTTTTTACTTTTAATACCACTAAGCATCTATCTGAATCTTTAGGTCCTTGAATACCTTTGATAATTCAGACCATAGTGCCTTGGTGTTAAAGAGCTAGGATTATTTTGTGAAAGACTAAAGGTATTGATTAAAAATGTGTACTACAGAATTTCAGCAATGCATACAGAAGTACAAGTTGAACATCCTGAATCTGGAACTCACTTCTCCAGCAAAGTCTGTAATCCAGCATGATTTTAGTAAGCCAGAAAAACACTTACCGTGGTTGTATCCAAGTATCCTGTGGTCCCATAAAGTTTATTTAAAGCCACCAGACCTGGCTGTCAGTGTGCTGTGCTGATAGTTAGCTCCAATTTACCACAGAATGTCTTCTAATAGCCCAGTAAGCAGTGGAAGTGTTGGTAATGTGCTAGAAACTATTGACCTCCCATTGTGTGGCACTGGTCAGGTCCCCAGGGTGCTGTTTGAGAGAGGGTCAACCTGTGCTCACATGAGCTTCCATTAATAGAATTCTCAAGACTAAGTTAAAAAGCATTGGTGAGCAGATAGGAATAAGGGGACTTCGAAGTAGCTGGGGTCCTTTCGAAAAGCAGCCCCGTCTGGACGAGCTGTGCGGCGGGGAGCCACGTCAATTTCAAAGTGCCGTGGCTGCCCACATGTTAATGAGGCACTGAATATATATTTCAGCACTTCATTAGTAAACTTCGAAATGACCATTTGCATGGCCATTTTGAATTTTTTGGCTAGTGTAGACATAGCCTTCGTGAGGATCTTGCTTGGCACTGAGAGGAGAGTAATGCCGCACCAGTTGTTACAGTCGTTGAGTGCTTCTTTCTTGGATACCTTAACAATAATTCCTTTTGTCCAGTCCTCTGGCATATGCTTCCCTTCCCATGTTGCTGTAAAGAGTGGTTGGAAAACAGTGTCTGCAAGTTCTGGGTCTGTCTTGAACAATTTAGCATTGAGGTTATCATTTCCTGAAGTGTTTCCATTCTTTAAGGATCTTTTTGCTATGCTGATTTCTTCCATTTATGGTGAAGCAGTATGTACGTTGAGATCTGTTTCTGCTTCTAGAATATCTGCTTCTTCTTTGGGGAGCATGGCATTGAGGGTGTGCATCACCTGCAGGGTGGGGAAATGCACACCTGTGAGAGTGTGCAGGTTGTGCCAGGCCCCACCTCAGCCCCACCCCAGCCTGGGCTCTTCCCCCAGGTGGGTGTGTGGCCAGGGCCTCCTTCCCTCCATCATGATCGCCCCAACAGTGGCCTTGCCACACTGAATTGGTGTCCCATGGAGCACTAGCTGTCTGGAGTGGCCAGCTTCTAGACAGCTATCACAACCCTCTTCTCCCCGGGGATGGCACATCACATCTGGGTGTCCTGGTGTCACAAGGCAGGGGACAGCCACCAGCAGAGCTCCAGAAAGGTCTGCTGCCTCATCCAGAAATTCTGGAGCTGCCAGTCATCATCCCACTCCTCCATGACCAGGTGGTTCCACCACTCTGAGCTGGTGGGATAGCTTCAGAGACGACAGAGCACCCGGGGGGCAGGGGCACGTCAGAGGACCCAAGGATCTGGGGCATCCCCAGCTCCCCCTGGGGGGCCTGCCCTGACAGGATCTGCAGAGCAGCCACCACTGCTGTGGCCATCAGGGCAGCCACTCTGCTGGCAGCAACCAGCATGTTCCTGTGTGTACTGTCTGCAGGGCTGGTGGCAGCTCTGCAGGCCTTGTGCTGTGCAGGCAGAGGGTGTTGGGGAGAGCCCCTTTAAAGGAGCAGCTGACTGTGGACTGGAAGGGCTTCACTGCCATACAACCCCATCTGTGGTGTTTCCTGGCCCCTTCTTTCAAAAGAGGGTGTGTGTGTGTGTGTAGACGGTCTCATTTGGTGGCCTGGATGGCCCCTTTTGAAAGGGCAGGTAGCCCTTTTGACAGCACTTATTGATGGTGCTAGCCCCTGCCCATGTTTAGACATTCCCCTTCGAAAGGGCATCTTTGCATTCATCTCTTTTGAAAGGCACCCTTTTGGAGGATTGCTGTAGTGTAGATGTAGCTACCATGTATGAAACAGGTAAGCTAGCACAGATTACAAATGAAATGAGATCCACAAGCTACATATCATCCATATCTGTGGATGGGTCTACACGGAGGAGTGCTCCATGCTAATGAACAGTCTCACAATTGCAAATGGCTGATCATTAGCATATGCACATGACTAATTAGCATAGCCATGTGAGATTTCACTCTCGGCAGAGGGTGGTCCTGGAAGTAAACACTCATAAGAACATAAGAACATAAGAATGGCCATACTGGGTCAGACCAAAGGTCCATCCAGCCCAGCATCCCATCTGCTGACGGTGGCCAATGCCAGGTGCCCCAGAGAAGGAGAACAGAAGACAATGATCAAGTGATTTATCTCCTGCCATCCATCTCCTGCCCTTGTTATGAAGGCTAGGGCACCATACTTTATCCCTGGCTAATAGCCATTTATGGACCTAACCTGCAAAAATTTATCAAGCTCTTTTTTAAACCCTAATAGAGTCCTGGCCTTCACAGCCTCCTCGGGCAAGGAGTTCCACAGGTTGACTGTGCGCTGTGTGAAGAAAAATTTCCTTTTATTAGTTTTGAACCTACTACCCATCAATTTCATTTGGTGTCCCCTAGTTCTTGTATTATGGGAAAAGGTAAATAATTTTTCTATATTCACTTTCTCCACACCATTCATGATTTTATATACCTCTATCATATCACCCCTCAATCGCCTCTTTTCCAAACTGAAAAGTCCCAGTCTCTCTAGCCTCTCCCCATATGGGACCCATTCCAAGCCCCTAATCATCTTAGTCGCCCTTTTCTGAACCTTTTCTAATGCCAACATATCTTTTTTGAGGTGAGGAGACCACATCTGCACGCAGTACTCAAGATGTGGGTGTACCACAGTTTTATATAGGGGAAGTATGATATCTTTTGTCTTATTATCGATCCCTTTTTTGATAATTCCTAACATCGTATTTGCCTCACTAACTGCCGCTGCACACTGCGTGGATGTCTTCAGAGAACTATCCACTATAACGCCAAGATCCCTTTCCTGATCTGTCGTAGCTAAATTTGACCCCATCATGTAGTACGTGTAATTTGGGTGGGTGTGCCTCTGCCATCTAAACCACCCCTCTATTGCGAGTCCCTTATGCCTGAAGATTTTCACAGGGGAGGTTTAGATGGCAGAGGCACATCCACACACCATGTTTACTGCTGGCACCACCCTCTGCCAAGAGCAAAATCTTGCATGGCTATGAATGAGTAGCCATTTGCAATAGTTAGATTACTCATTTTCATGGAGTTCCCAGGAGAGCAGCTCTGTGTAGACCCAGCCAGTGAGAGCAGATGGATGGGATCAGGAAGAATGGAGACTAGTACTGGTGAAAAAGTAATTTTTTCTGGAAGGGATGATGACTGTGAGGGAGTCGCTATCATCCTGAACAAAGGAATAGAGAAATGCTTGCTGGAATGGAAACCAATCAACAGTGGACTCATGAGAGGCAGAATGAAAAGTAGACATGTAAACATTAAAATAATCCAGTGTTACACCCCAACTAATGAAAGTGAAGAAGAAAAGAAAGATTCTACAAACAGCTTCAAGCTGAAATAAAAACATCATGATGTCATGATCTTATAATAGTCATGGGGGATTTGAACACTAAAGTTGGGAATGATAATATGCACAATAGAGCCATGGGGAAACATGGGTGTGGTACCATGAACAAGAATGGAGAGAGGCTAGTAGAATCATGTCATCAGAAATATGCTCTTTCCTCACCACAAAATTCACAAGCTAACATGGTGCTAACCAAATGGAAGGTATGGAACTATGATGAACCAGCTTCAATGCAACATGGAGATGCTTGTTACTGGATGTCAAATTGAAAAGAGAGGCTGATGTCAGCAGTGGTCACCACCTTGTGACAGCACTCATAAAGCTTACGCAAAGAAGCACTGGCCTCAAGATACTCATGCCAAAATGCTTTAATGTAGAGAAGCTACAAGACCCCAAAGTTAAGAATGTTTTTGTCCTTAAGGTGAAAAAGAGGTTTCAAGCCTTACAAGACCTTAAAGAAGAAACCTACAGCATGGCAGAAATTAATAAGTAATGGGAACAAATTACAATAATTTACTTTAAGAGCAGTGAGGACTGCCTAAATTTCAAGCAGAACAAGATTACTCTGAGGTTAAAATGTGCATGCGGAAGACAACACAGCCTAGATTGAGTTACTGAGGCACAATTGACAATAATAATGTGTGTAATAGTTAAATCTCTGTGTGTACACATATACAAAAATCTACACACACAAATATATCCAACCCTCTCATAATTAATTGGTTTTGTGTTAATATATGTAAGCTTTCACTTGGATAACAATAGACACAACTTGTCAAAATAAACTCTGTTATGCAGTAGTTAATGAGACACTGGAGCCAGCGGCTGAGATATTACACGTTATTTTGTATCTTCTTTGAGCCGCATAGTTAATTTTACAGTTATGTTGTATTTTATACTTTTCTTTATATCACTTCCATTTGTTTAATGAAAGAAAAGGTCACTAGACCTGAAAACATCCCAAATGATTACTTTGAAACATTAAAGATAATGCACCCTGAAATAAGTATACTTTAGCATTCACTGAAGACAAGTGAAGTACCTCTTCAGTAATATGAGCAGTGAGAGCACACATCCTATTGACACATACTTAAGAGAAAGCTCTGCAAGATTACCAGAAGCTATAGTTTGAAAAAATATTTTTTTCCATTTTCTTCAGAACTACTAAATAGCATAATGGAGGCCAAATTCTCTTCTTAGGCTGCTCTATATTAGGGGAATAAGTCAACTTCAGATACGCGATTCTAGCTATGGCAAGTGTATAGCTAGAATCAACATATTAGAAATCGATTTACCTGACTGTCCTAACTAAGGATGGTTGACGGAAGCATTTCTCCCATTGACCTCCCTTACTCCTCACTATAGCGAGGAGTACAGAGGGCAACTACCAATCCCAGAGAGATTGATTTTGTGTGTCTTTACAAGAGGTGCAAAATTGAACTCCGGAAGATTGACCCTGACTGGGACGATCTTCCCGAAAGTATAGACATGCCCTTACAGTTTCAGAGCAATCTCTAATCTAATATTTTGCCCTTCTTACATGTGGTGGGTCTGTAATCACTGTGACACCACATCTGCACATAGAGACCAGAGTTCCATCATTTGCACCTCAGAAGAATAAGGCTTCCTTATTTTAGCTGTCTAAGCACTGTGTTTAAGGGCAGCGATCAGAGTATAATGCCTGTGAGTTGATGGTCCAGGAAAGGAAGCTAATGATTCAGATAGCAGACCAAATTCAGGGATGAAAACTGGCCATGTGATGCATGAGAAATGTTGCGTAAATGCTAGGAAGAAGATGGGGTTATATGACAACGTTGTCTGTAATAATAGGAAACTCGATTAGAAAAATCAGGGAATCACTTCCAGCCTGTTTTCCTAAAATAAAAACAAATGTCCCACCCAACAACACAATTTACATGTATAGTTTACTATGGGCCTAATTCAGTCAAGCACAGGACTACTTTGAGAAAGTGAGTGTGACAAAAATCTACCCTTAGAGCAGGGAACAATATTAATCTGCTTTCAAGGAAAAGGAAAGGATTAGTACAATTCTGTGCAATGATGATTTCAACCATTCATGGGATCCACATTTTAGTCATCTCAGTTAAAAGAGGATCATTTGATTCTTCAATTAACAATCAAATGTCACTCTAGAAGGAAATATGCCAAATTGCTGTTACGTTGGAACTGCTAATATTTACAGTAGGGTCTCAACATTCGTGAAGGTTCTGTGTTGAGAACCCTCACAAATGTTGAATTTTGCAAATAGGGCAGCTTGGCCCAGAGCCCTGGGAAGCACCAGCTGCTGGTGCTCCTGCCCAGAGCCTTGGGGGAAGTGGTAGCTCCCAGCGCTCCATGCCACAGAGCCCAGGGGGAAGCAGCCACTTGGCCACTCATGAACAATTGAATTCACAAACATTAAGTTTGTGAATCCTGAGACCGTTCTGTATTTATGCTACACGAAAGATCATTTCTGATGATGGAAGTGTACAGTGCAGATTGTGTAACAGGTAGGCAGAATTACAATCCTTGAAGTAGACAAATCACAGGGACAGCTCCCTTCTACACTACTGAAGATGCACGATGTTGAGAAGGAGAGGGGAGAAAGCAACCTCATCCCATCCTTTCATGTGGTAGGCATCTTACTATCTCCTCCCATTAAATGATTACATTAATACCAGTGCTGCATCTGCATGCCAATAGTTTAAGGAGAATGCTTCCTAAGGTTCCATTTCAGGTAAGTGATTCTGCATCACCCCTTACAATAGGCTGTGGTCAGGGCTGGCCCACCCATATAGGCAAACTAGTGTGCCAGTCTTTAATGGGTAGGTTAATGTGATTTTTCTCTATAGTTAAAGAAAAATATTAATCTCTTATAAACAAAATACTGAACTTGAAATACCGTGTATTACTGATTGCCATGTCAGAAGTTATGTTATATTCCTAAATACTGAATGAAGTCTGGTTTTGAGTTGTAGCCCTTTTGCACTGAGCCATTGACTTGTGTAAACGTTTAGAACTTTGCTTTTCTTGCTTCTGCTTTTGCAAATTGGGAAAATAAGTTGGCGGGTACAAAGTTATTTTGTGTTCTGTCAGAATGGTGCCCAGTGCAGCAAGTGTTTCTTTCATCATGGAAGAGGGTATGTCTTTCAGTTTTAAGTCTGACAAGCTACACTCCCCACTAGTTTAAGGAACCAGAGGAGACAAGAGAATTGAAAGAGAAGTGAAGATGCTGGGAAAGCTGTCTTTCAATCTGAGTTCGAAAATAGACTTTAGCACATCTTGAGGTGTAAGACATGTTGGTAGTCATCACGGAACAGCACGTTTTAAATCACAGCACTCTTTTGAAGCTATACTGTGACACATTTTAACTGTATTTCCATTAGCATAGCCCTACTGTACAATATGAAATAAATAATGAAGAGTTTCATAGCTGCCCAAAATTCAGTTCCTTAAGGAGGAAGAGAGTTGCAACTTGAAATGCAACTATTTATAGCACTGACCAGAAACACTCAAAAGGGCTAAAACTTTAAAGAGTTAGCTAGTGGGTGGATTACTCTATACGGTATGAATTTTAAAGTAAGATTTTATTTTGTACTTCTCATTTTTCTATATTGAATGTGTATGAGGTAAGGGTGCTTAAGTCACAGTTTAACTAGGGCACTGAAAACCCTGGGGCTGACATTGGCTGTGCCTAATGGGCATGAACTTGTACCAAACTCTTAAACGCTCATCACTGTAGGAAGATGCAGTGAGGCAGAGTTTAAGGGCAAGATCATGGAGGTGAGCAGCACCTCCATCACTTTTATTGAGATAAGAACATTTGGAGCCTCATTTGTTGTAGCCTATGTGTTATAAAGGCACATGACTGACTTCCAGTTAGTCATAAAATCACTGTTCTGTTTGTAAATAAATCACTACACCCTGTCTCCTATTTTGTCCACATGGACTTCTCCTTAATAACAGATGTTGTCAATGGCTATTGCCTATTTCCATCAACTTATGGCCACTAATAACTATTTCAAACATTTTTAAAAATTCTTACACATTTTCAGTTCTATAAAGTAAACTATATTCCCTGTTTACACAAATCCCTTATGGATCTGTCATCCCACAGAGATGTTCTAAAATTCTGAAACATAAGTATTAAATCTACACGTAATCTTGCCTGTTGAATCATCTGCCTTTGCCTTGATGGCTACAAGCCAGCCAGCATACATAATACTCAGCAGATTTCTGAATGGAGTTGACCTTATTTTCCAGAAGCCTTGGACCTTATTTTCATGGTGCTGTTAATTAGTTTTAATTTATTGCAGAATAGATTATATTGTGACTTTTTTTTTCCAGTTTGACTAGATTTTTTATTAATTTTGTATTTTTCACCTGATTCTACCCAGCACAAACAGCACATTGGTATCTTTTATGGACACTAGCAATAGTCACTGTAAGAGTAAATATTGACATCCAACAGTTTATAAGTCATTAACAAGTGAGGTGAGAATAAATTACTAATTATTAGACCGACACTAAAACTATTCTGTGTATACCAATAATCTTGAATGAATATAGGGACCCTCTTAAGGACTTTCTTTTTATAGTGGAAAATATGCATCATTTACTTAATGTGTACTTTTAATTGCATAACAAAATGTGTTATCAATACCTTACATATTAAGCGCACAATTTACAATTTGTTTTATAAGTAACAGATAAACAGAACAGACTTTTATGAGTCTCTTTTAAGTTAAATAACTGCCAATAGCTTTCTGCAGCTATTGCCATTAGCATTGAAAAATTAGTGAACAACCCATGAATGCAGGAAACAAAATTGGGTGATTGTATGAACTATGTCCTGGTAAATCGGAAGCTGCAAACATGGTATTTTGACTGCAGTATGCCACAGATATTAGCAACAACCACAACAGCATCTAATCCATCTTCAATATCGAGAACACCTGCAGTAGTTTTGTTCATACAGCATGCTGATCATTGGCTTAGAGCAGAGGTTCAGTGGAACTGTGCTATCAATCTGATACCCAACCAGTAGTAATGGTTGTTTGAGTGCATAGATATTAATCTTGTACTTCCTGCACCAAGTCCCTGAAGGTACCTAGTGGAAATGTACCCCACTTCACTGCATGTGCAGTGGGCCATGTGAATGAAATATATCTTCCTGCATACTACTGGTTGAACGTTTTCTGTTTTAGCAGTCCAGGTAGATTTAGTTTTCATTGAGCCGGGCTTCTCCACCAAGACTCCTCATAGCAGTCTGTCTCCCATATATAATTATAAAATAGGATGGGTCAGAGAAAGAAATGCAATAGAATGTTGGATGAGGAAATGAGGTATTGCCATAGGGTAGTAATCTCTTGTTTAGAAATCCCAGAAAGCAAAGAAAGAAGCCATTCAAGCACAAAACTATATACCATTTTGTCATATGTGAATGTAATACCCCCTTGCCCAAGTCCTCTTTAGTGAGAATCTGGGCCTTTGGATCTAAAAGCTTTGCCTTCTGCTACTTGAGTTACATATCTAAGTACATAAGATTAAAGGGAAACTCAAACCTCTATGAGTTTCAGTACTGGAAAGCAATCCAGGGTCGCGCTGATATTAGAACACAGCCATGTTTCAATTTTCATGACCGTGCTATAGGCATTATGGCTGTTTCTACACAAGCCACTTCCTTCGGAAATGGCATGCTAATACATGGAGCAAAATATGCTAATGAGGTGCGGATGCAAATTCCCCTTGCCTCAGTAGCATAAGGTCACATGATTTGGAGTTGGAAGACCATTCTTCCAGACTCCAAAATGCCGTGTAGAAGCGCCGCCCCCCAGGGCGGGGGGCGCTTCTGGAAGGACGTGCTTCTTCCGGAGGCCCCTTCTTCCCAAAAATTTTCATTAGTCCTTATTTGTTAAAGGCCGGTGACAGATTATAGTTTAAATAGCACATGTTTTCTTACAAAAAAAAAAAGCTAGCTTTAATGCTAACGTTTTAGTATTCTGTGTTTTGGTTCTCACCATGCCTATTCCTATGAAGTCACAGTCACAGTAACCATATATGTAAAAGTTCTTTTCAACTTTCCCTTACGGTACTTGTTGACTATCGGTCTCATGCCAGTATTTAGCCTTAGATGGAGTTTACCACCCGCTTTGGGCTGCATTCCCAAGCAACCCGACTCCAAGAAGACCTGGTCCCGGCGCGCCGGGGGCCGCTACCGGCCTCACACCGTCCACGGGCCTTGAACTCTCTCTTCAAAGTTCTTTTCAACTTTCCCTTACGGTACTTGTTGACTATCGGTCTCGTGCCAGTATGTAGCCTTAGATGGAGTTTACCACCCGCTTTGGGCTGCATTCCCAAGCAACCCAACTCCAAGAAGACCTGGTCCCGGTGCGCCGGGGGCCGCTACCGGCCTCACACCGTCCACGGGCCTTGAACTCATATATGTAAAAGGTGAGTTTCACCAAATTCCTGCACAACTAAACTCTTGAAGTGCCAAATCACAGTAAGAATAGAAACATAAAAATGTAGGATGAAAGGCATCTCAATAGATCATCATAGTTCAGACCCCTGCAATAAAGTAGGACTAAGAACCATCCTGTAAGATCCCTGACGAGTGTTTATCATTAGAATTTTCCGAATGGGTTAAACAAACTCCACAACCTCCCCAGGTAATTTTTTTAGAAATGTTTTTTTTTTTGTTTTTGATATGTTTTTGTGAAATGGGCAGAGAGATGATGGAAGCTATAAAAAGAAACAAACCACCACCCTCCCAACCCAGTAATAACGGTGGATTTCAAGTATTCACACAGGCTATATACATGTCAGCTGGAGGTTCAGCCAAATAGAGGTTTATACCATATGTACACAACCAATATTATCAATGAAAAAGAACACATCAACAGGACTATAAAACAAATAAAAAGGCAGCTATGACTAAACAGAATTCAGGAGGTGGATAAAGACAAAGGGCATACTTGAAAAATTAAGAATTAAATCTTAGAGAAGAAGTAGAAAGGGATATGAATTGACTTGCTAGAGTTTGATTAGGCATGCCAAAGAAGAACTTGAAAAGCAGATAACTAAGGATACAAAAAATTAACTGCAAACATCAGAAGCAGAAACTCTGCCAAACAATAAGTGGCCACTGGACAATCAAGGTACTAAGGAGGCATTTGAGACAATAACATTGTGAAAAAGTTAAATGAAATCTTTGCATTGATCTTCACTACAGAGGATGTGAGGAAGATTCCCACAACTGAAACATTCTTTTTAGGTGATTGTGATAGACTTGTAGTTAAGAGTGAGCCAGTGCTCTGCCACACCAACAGCAGCAGAACCCATGATTGGAGCTGACTGAGTAAGCCCAAACCTGAGAGGTAAATGGGATACAGCTGAAGGCCTTTTTTAGCCATGGAGTATATAAGCTGGGCAGGAAGGAAGTAGGAAGAGGAAGGGGAGGAGTCAGAGAGTGGAAGGCTGTGCTCCCCAGCTAGTGGCAGGTGCTAGGAGACTCTAAGCAGACTATGCTGAACATTTGCACATAGAAGGCAGTGGGAATTAACACAGACAATAAAGGGCATGGGTGCTTGCACACAAAGAAGGTCTCTGACTGATTTGTGGCTTCAAAAAGATGCTCAGAGCTGAGGGACTGGTGCCTGAACCTGTCAGAGTGACACATCTGAAGGACTGTCACAAATCGAGGTGTCAATATGGGAGGTTGTAAAGCAAGTTAATAAGTTGATATATTAAATAGTAAGACACCTGGACCAGTTAGTATTCATTCAAGACTTCTGTAGTTTCTTATTTGAGCTCTTTCAGAAGAGTAGTGTGTAGCCTGTCACTTAAATCGGTCTCTGTATCAGCTGAGTAGAGGATAAGTAACGTGATATCGATTAGATTTTTTGAAAAAAAAACCAAACAAATGAACAAACAGCTATCCTGGGAATTAGAGGACCATGAGCATAAATTCCACAGAAGGCAAACTAGGGAAACATGATTCACCTTTTCAAGAGCCAAGTTGACTCGTCCTCTCCAAAATCACATTAATCTATATATCTGATAATTTTGTTCATTACTGAGTTACAACTAACCAACCAAATAAACCAATTAGAATTCTTTGAAGGGAGTTAACGATCTGGACAAGCTGACACAGTGTATCTGGGCTTTCAGAAAGCCTTTGACAAGATTTCTCACCAAAGGTTCTTAAGCAAAGCAAGTAGTCATACGATAAGAGGGAAGGTCCTGTCATTGATCAATAATGGATCAAAATATAGAAATAAATGGATGATGTTCATGGAGGAGAGAGATAACAGCAGGGTACCTACGGATCTGTATTAGGACTACTGCTGTTCAGTATATACACAACTGATCTAGAAGGGGCAGGTAAATAGTGATGTTACAAACATTGCAAGTGATTCAAGACAGCTAAATCTAACACTGATGACAAACAGTTACAAAGGGATCTCACAAAATGGTAGATGAAAATCTGTTTTGATAAATACAAAGTAATTCACATTAGAAAATCCCAACTATGAATACAAAGGGATGGAGTCTAAATGAGCTGTTACCATTCAAGAAAGATTTTGGAATCATTGTAGATAGTTCAGTGAAAACAACTGCTCAATGCGTAGCAGCAGTGAAAAGTGAAAAAAGTTAATATAATGTTAGAAAACACAAGGAAAGAAATAGATCAGTCAGAAAATGTAATGCAACTATATAAACACATGATATTCCCACACCTTAAATGTTGTTTGAAGTTCTGGTTGCCCCATCTCATAAAAGTTATGGTTGACTTGGAAAAAATACAGAAAAATGGGAAAAAAATAATAGGGATATAGAACAGCCTCCCCACAAAAAGTGATGAAAATAACTGGAGCTGTTCACATTAAAAATGAAGACAGAGATGTGAGAGGGGCTATCAAAGGTCAATTAAATCATGAATCATCTGGAGAAAATGCATAAGAAAGTGTTATGTGAAAGATTAAACAATACAACCAGGGATCAGCCCAAACATCTTAAAAGTTAATAGGCAGAAGTTTTAAAACAAGCTTAAGGAAGTGCTTCCCCACACAATGCAGAAATCCAAGAAACTCATTATCAGAGAAGGCAAAAAATATAACTGGGTTCAAATAAATTTGTCTATAATTCCCAAAGGTTGTCCTTATGCCCCTTTTCACTGATAGATACTATATTTGGTCTTTTCTATTCTCCCGGTATTTCTCCCGGCTTCCCCAAGTTCTCAAAAGATAATCACTATCACAGAGAATACATTACTCTCCAATATTGGTGTGCTTTTCTTTGAAAAAAAATAGTAAGAAGTAGCACAATTTAAATCTAATTTGCATAGTTAAGATAGTTTTATGAAATGATTATTAGTGAAGTTAATCTATTCTACTGTTCACTTTCCAGCACAGTTTTGTAAACTGTCTTGTGTGCAGGATTGTACAAGTGGATCCAGTACTTCAGATAAAAATAGCTATTGGAAATTTGAATATAATCACATCTAACAGGGTTTTATTCATGAGTCACAATTATTCAATATTTCAAGTAGTTGAAAAAAGTGAAAAAATATTGAAATGTTAGGATAGAAAATGCTTCTGACATTTCCATTAGGTATTGTCCTTTTTTGGCAATTCCTGAGGACAAAAGGTTAGAGTTTAACTTTTCATTCTGATTAATTTTTTAAATAAAAAATACTACATAGTAATCTGAAAACTTCCCAATGTGGAAAATTTCCTAATCCCACTTGTGAAAGTTAGAGAAACACTACAAACAAATTAATAAAATATACTGCAGAACCACCATGCTAATTTTAAATATTACAGGAAGTAACAATCTTAAAATAAATCCAGTATGTTGGGAAATATTTTGAGATGTTTACATGTTTTCACAAATATTTGTTTTGTTTCGTCATTGTGGAAATTTCTGTCTTGTTTATGAACTATATTGACCTATATGGCTGTGTCAACACTAACTAATTCTTTCAAAAGATTTTTTGAAAGAAGAGGTGTCTTTCAAAAGAGCCCATGGAACTTCTACACACAAAACCAGAGAGGTAGCCTTCTTAGTCTGTATCTCTGAGAACAACAAGAATTCCTGTGGCACCTTATAGGCGGTCTTTGCCCATGAAAGCTTATGCTCCAAAATATCTGTTAGTCTATGAGGTGCCACAGGACTTCTTGTTGTTCTACACGCTAAAGTGTTCTTTTGAAAGTAAATCGAAAGAATGTGGTGTTCCTTTTGAAATCACTCTTCCTTTCCTGTCTCAGGAAGAGCACCTGCTTTTGAAAGCTTCATTTGAAAGAAAACATGTAGATGCTCCACACGGACCTTCTTTCGAAAGAACAGCCTTCATTTTCGATGCCTGGCCCATTGTTTTGAAAGAGCGGGGGCTATGTGGAGTTCTCTTTCGAAAGAGCAGATCTAATTTTTTGGAGAAGTTCTTTTGGAAGAGATCTTCCAGAAGAGGTTTTTTCCAGAGCTCTCTGTAGTGTAGACGTAGCTTATGTGTTTTAATAAATGTGAGAGCAAAGGTACAACAAAATGCATTGCCCAGTTACAGAAAAAAAATCGTTACACATTCTTTCCACATCTATTTACTCACACAGCAAGACAGAAGGATTACTGGTTATGCTCATAAGTTTAAAAAAAATGCTTGTACTGCTCTTAGAGCATTAGTCATATATGAGTGTGGGGGTGGGGTGGTTTACAGACTTGCTGGGCCACTGGCAATGGGGGGAGGTGGGGAGAAGGTGTGGGGCAGGAGCAGCCAGTCCACAGCACCACCCAGAGTATGCTGAACCCTCCCTCTCCCCCACCCCCAACTTGACAGCTCTCACAGCTGTCCTGTTGGGATTTAATGGCTCTGGGTAGCAGTAGCCAGGAGCTCCAGGCCCTTTTGAAAGGCTGAACCTTGGGACAAATGACTCATTTATCTGCCACCAGCCATGCCCTGGTTGTGGAGCCTGGCCATGCACTGTAAAGTGGTAGGATTTAAACCAGGGAAATGTGTGTGGAGTGGTGAGCCTTTCCAGCTCACTTTAGCCTGCAGGTAGAGATCATAGATTTTACTGCTGCTATGGAGATCCTTCTTTTCAATTGTCATCCAGTAATGAAAGTCCTGTATAATTTTGTAATGGTGAGTTTGCTTATTTTCCGTTTGTTGTACTGGTGTGAATGAAACTAGAGGCACCTGGGCAGCCAATGCTATTCAGAAGTGACATTTGAAAACTGTTCTCTTCTCTAACAAAATGTTGATGGGTTCCTTAGATAACAGTCACCTGAAACAATGTAGGCATATAGTGCAAGTCATCTGAATTCCTGTGCATCGGCCTGAAACATTTAAAATGATTGCTAATCGAGAAGCATCTCCTCTTTGGTTTATGTTGAAATAGAGAACACTATTGTGCAAAATGGTGATAAGGTTAAACAAGACCTCAACGCTTATCTTAAACAATAAAATTAATTTTTACCCACACAGATTTGCAGTCTCTCCCTTCTGCATTTTGTCTCGCAGTTTTGGAACCTTTTTTGCAAGGTGCCAAGGTTTTAAATGGTGTATTCTTCTTGATAAGGAACGTGTTTTTACTTATACATGATGCATGAACTGTGGCATGCATCCAATTAAAGCAAACAGAGTGGAGTATGGATTTTAGGGGTTGGAATGTGTTAGCCAATGGCCAGGTAATGAGTGGTCTGTGAGCCTACTTTACATCTGAGTCTTTAGCTGCTAGGACGGTCCATCCCTTTGCAGTGGACAGCCAAGATGGCTGACGGATGCCCCCGAGATTCACCCGAGTCTTTGACTGCTAGGACAGACTGTTCCTTCACAGTGGGCAGCCAGTGTGGCTGACAGGTGCCCCCGAGATTGGTGCAGAGAGCTTATTCCACCCAAGACTTTGACTGCTAGGACAGACTGTCCCTTCGCAGTGGGCAGCCAGGAAGGCTGATGGGTGCCCCAAGAGTCTCCTCCGTGGAGGCAGCATGACTCAGTGCCCAGCTTTTACTGCACCTTACCACTGACCAGGCTGAATATAGCCAAACTAGCTAAGGTTCTTTGTGTTTGGCTGAGTTACAGCAACTAGAAGGAGTCAGGCTGAAGCTTAAACATGGTTACTATTTATTACAAGGCAGAAATGAAAATCTTAATGGTTACAGAATTATATGATGTCTTAATGGTTACAGTTGCAGGAAAAGTGAGATAAAATCTTAATCGTTACACTGTTATTGCTCTATTTGCTTAGCTACTATAGTGGGATGATACAAATGACATGTCAATTAGAGAAAATTACCCATTTGAGGGCCAGATGCCTCAGACTAAGAGCGCTTACTATTAAATGTGCACACAAAAAAACATTGCAGGTATAATTCTCACCCCTGCGTCCTTCGACTCCGGCGTAGCCAACGTCATTCACTGAATCTCTTGGGAAGAACAAAGACAAGGAGAGCATCCCCTGGATCCTCGGGAGGCAAAGACCTTACCCGACCGGCAAGTGTAGGTAATTGGAGCTCAGTTAGAGTAGGCTGCCGGGCCCCAATTTATACCCCCTTGGGGCACATATAGTCTTCCTTATCTATAAGGTACCAATTGTACTGGTTCATCTTTGTGACACCAGTGCTTACAAGGCAGTTACACTTGTAAGACAGAGATAACTAAATTTATAGAAATGGGGCAAACTTTCACATGGGCAGTAAAATTCCCCTCCTGGGACAAAAGTGTGGGCAGATCAATTATCAATACCAGCCAAGCGCAGCTTGAAGCCCCGAGGCCGTCAGCTAGACCGTTAGCCCTCTTATCGGTATTCTCTAGTCCAGGGTCATGCTGACATAGCACATCTATGTTTGTGAGGCACCAGCAGACAGTGTCTGAGATTAGCACATCTGTGCTCTCAAAACATTCCAAGACTGTGCTGTTTTCTGTGTGCTGTGTGCCCTGAGGCACTGAAGAGGGGCAAGATGGAATGAAGCAGGGGGATTCTGTCTGGCTACAGAGTGAGGGGTAATTCCATAGGAACAGGAAGTACAGATTAGGTATGTGGTTGTGGTAATCCAGTAGTGAATTGTTAAGTGTTCAGGATTTGATGCTACTGTGACCTGAAAGAAACCCCTGCATGGCTTGGAAATAGTTGCCCATGGGCTTTATCCTATCCTCAAAAATCAGAGGCTGATTTATGCTCTGAATCCCATTCTTTCACTTAAAAATTGTACTTCATTTTCTATGTTAATTATGGACTTTTCTTGCAGGGGAAAAATAACATTATTTGGATGAAAAGGTAGTGCATTTAAGATGGAAAGTGAGTTGGATTTTGATAGCAAACTGTCTCCATGGTGGTACAGTGGTACCAGTTTGGGGTGTGTGATGAGACATGTGCCCCTCCTTCCAGGATTTTCCAGTAGATCAAAATCCCATAGGCCATGGAATGGGGAGTGTAAGTGGGAGGAAAGGCAAGGATGGAAATGACAGCTACTTCAAGCAGTGACCCTGTACTAAAACAAGACAGCTGCTGCCAGAGTGGTGTCGTTCTGGCTATGTGCCTACAATACCACTGAAATCTGACCTATACAGAGGGCATCTGGGGCACACCTCCATGGCTTGCATAACCTGTCACAAGGGTCATTACGGTAGTGAATGGTAATATACAGGCACAGTAATGTACAGAAACCTGTGGGAAAGCACTTCAATCTCCCTGGACACTCAGTAACAGATTTAAAAGTAGCAGTCCTAAAACAAAGACATTTCAAAAATCAAATGAAGAGAGAAATCTCCAAACTGCAATTTATTTGCAATTTGACTCCATCAACCAAGGATTAAACAGAAACTGGGAGTGGGTTGCCTGTTACAAAAGCAGCTTCTCAGCCCTGGGTGTTAATATCTCCCATTAGATTCTGACAATGGGCCTGTCTGATCTGGCTTGTTTTTATCTCTTTTGATACATACTTCTGATAATGGGCCATTTCCACCTTGCTGAATAGACCTTGTCAGCTCTAGCCCTCCCTTTTACTGCGACTCCACTCTTTAAATACCCCTCTGGAATGCTCCCCCACTCATGCATCTGATGAAGTGGGTCTTTGCCCATGAAAGCTTATGCTCCAAAATATCTTAGTCTATAAGTTGCCACAGGACTTCTTGTTGTTCTCGAAGATACAGACTAACAAGGCTACCTCTCTGAAAAGGGTCATTATGCCTCTCATATCTGCCCCAGTCAACAGAACGTAGGCTGGGTCAAACGGTGTTACAACCTGCATCGGTTACTCTCTAGAGAAGTATAGGGGGTCCTCAGAGAAGTCCTATTGGCACCAGCTCATGCACTATGTGGTCAAGAAACAATGGAGCCTCAGGGTGCCTGCAGGAAAACAGAGGCGGGGAGGGGAGACGAGCAAGGCAGGAATTTACCTTCCCAGAATGGTCTGAATCAGTGACACACCCATTTAGGTCAGTAAGAAGATTTTTGTATCCTTTAGCTCCCACACTATTGGTGTCACTTTGTCTGCTGTTGCCACCAAAGAGCTGTACTCTTTCCCTAGTTCAGTCGGGGAGAATATCTGGTACACAAGTCTGGCCAGAGGTGTGATTCCATTTGATTTCTAGAATTTCTGATATTTAGATCATTATTTATATTCTGCTCTAGATACCAGTCCTTGCAACAGGCTACAATAGCACTCCTCCTTTCGAAAGGCCCCTGTCTACACTGGCGACATGTGTTTTGAAAGTGGCACTTTTGAAATGCGCACAGCCACCGTTATGCTAATGAAGTGCTGCATATGCATGGCAGAGCCTCATTAACATCTGCCGAAGTGGCTCATTAGGATCCCCTTTTCGAAAGGGGGGTGCTAGTGTAGCCACGGCCATAGAGATACTGTACGTTATTGATAATGGAAACATTCCACTAGTAAAATAGACAAATGCATTTGTAATACCTATAATCTGTAACTCTCCTCTCTTTTGTTTTACTCATGCTGTGTGTGAATACACCATCCCATATTTTTAATTTGGTAGGGCTTGAAGGAATCTTGGCTAAAGTAGATTGAAATGGAATAAGAACTCTCACCACATAAGTGAAAAGGAAGGGAAACTTTTTGAAAGCATAGCCCTACAATCCAGAAGCATAAATAAAGCTCTCCCTCTGCTTTCTTGCTTTACCAGCCAGTGGGGAGTTGGCTTTCATTTTCTGTTCTATTCCTAGTCCAATCTCTCACAGTCCTCACAGGATTTGTCATAGGGATTTGTGCATCCCACAAATCTATCCAATATGTCTAAGCTCTTCGAGAGCTTTAAGACTGATTCAAGTAAAGCTTCTCAAAATTACTGCTTACCATTGTTGTCTTCACTGCTTAGAGGAGCTTTAACACAGACAAATTATCCAGGAATCACAGTTTATCACCCATCTGTACTGACTTCAGTCTTTTGCGGGAAGTAGCTGGTATATGTGCACTGAACATTCAGACATAGCCAATCACAAGCTCAGTTTATTAAGACCAGTGCTTTTTTTGTGCCATTACTTGCTGGTACTGAGTACTGGCACCTCGGCAGCCCCAGCCACGGAATTCGCTGGGTGTAGCGGGGCGAGGAGCTGGCTGAGTACCAGCTCCTCTTTTTATTTTTATTTTTTTACAAATAAGAATAAGGCACTGATTAAGACTAGGCAGGAAGCACAGTACAGAAGCATTGTACAATTTCCTATGAGTATGTGAACTTCATTTGCGCAGCTCTCCTATTTTCTCAACTTTTAGATACTTCAGATTCATAAACTGTCTTCCCTATTTTCCTTCCCCCACAAAAGATCATTATAATGCTTATGACATGAACATAAATGATCAAGAGGTTTGGATGGGGGTAGATTACAGTATCCTGTCTGCCATCACTAAGCCATGTACGCAATTGGGGTGCTCTTCCTGAATGCCTCCTATTGGCCGGGTGTGGTCTACAATTTTTTTCTGCTCTGGAACCTCCAAAAGTTGACCCCTTGCTAGACAGATCTTTAAAGGCTCACCCACCTAGTCAAGTCACACTGTCAAAATGGATGAACCCCATCTGAGACAGCAAAAGTTCAAATAACTATATGCCATCCCCAAGGTGTTCAGCCCTATTTCTGATCCCTTTAAATCCTGCCCCTCACTCAGGCTTTTTGGTGACCCACTTTCACTCATACCTAGTGCTCTAAACTCCAAACCAGGAATACTGAAAACAGCAAACACATAACTCTGCCTCCATGTTGTGGCACACTCATGGCACACTCCCTGGGCTTTTTCCTCCATAGTCCCTCTCCTTTCTTGTATTAACTCTTATTCACACTAAACCAACCCATCAAGCTCCTCTGAGCAGAGCAGAGCACCCTTCCTCACTTTCCAGACATGCCGAGAACTGACCTGCTCAGCAGGACCTTTTATCTGAGCCTGCTAGGATCTGATTACTTCCTCTGGGTGGCATTCCCAGGAAGACCTGGAGGAACCTCCACTTCCATTGCTCCTTCAAGAGGAAGGGAACAGTGGGACCTCAGTGCCTCCTCCAGGGGCTCATGAAGGGCCTGGTACAATCTATCACTTAAGCTGGGTCTACACTACAAACTTTTGTCTGGAGAAGAGGCCTTCTGTAGACAAAACTAGGGAGCTTCCACACTACGAATGCGTTCTGTCTAGAATCTGTCAACAGAATGCAATCTTTTTCCTGGCAGAGTTATGTCTTGAAAGATTGAGGCACAGCTCCTCCGTAGACAGATTCACTAGACAGAAGAATAGTGTAGATGCTCCTGGGGAGCCCTCTGTTGACAGAGAGGGCTTCCAGTTCACCTGGCTGCCCTGTTTGCAGAGCCTCCAGTTGGCTATTCTGTTGACAGAAAGCTGGGCAATCTGGCCACTGTGTGTCGACAGAGGGCGCCCCTATTAGATGTGGATGTGTTCTGTAGACAGAAGTTCTGTTGGCAAAACTCTGTCAATGGTGACTTCTGTAGACAGAACTTTGTAGTGTAAACCCAGCTTTAGTGTTTAATAACAGCTTTAAACTTGGCATATTTATTTGAGCTATTTGTTAATAATACAAATGCATCCAAGGTGTAGCTAACAATAGCTATGTACATAAGTTATCATTCCCATACCATGTCACTCAGTGGAAAATTTGCCACTCACCTCGTTGGGTGCAGGAACAAGCCCATTGCCACATGATACTTGGCAAGGGAATTTATATTTCCATCCAAAAATGGCTTGGGAAGAATTTGTTACTGTTTCAGAATTTATATTTCATTTGAGGATCAAGAATACCTATCTTTGCTGCAGATCTACAAGTTTTCAATCCTTTGTCAATGAAATTTGGATCACTATTTTGTTCATTCTTCTTTGGGTGCTGCCAACGGTAGTATGACATTTGACAAGTGACAGTTGTGTGGCACACAGCCTGCAAAATGTAAATGGTTCACAGTGGCTGTGGCCACACTACCCATCCCTTTCAGAAGGGGCATGTTAATGGGGGGGTTCAGAAGATGCTAATGAGGCACTGACATCAATATGCGGCCCCTCATAATGGCAGTCATGAGTGATTTGAAAATGCCGTTTTCGGAATGCATGCCACCTGTGTAACCAGAGGCCTTTTGAAAGGACTCCCTGACTTCAAATTCCCCTTCTTCCTAAAACCAAATCGGAAGAAGGGGCTTTCAAAATCAGGGGATCATTTTGAAAGGCCCTTAGCTATACAGGCGGCATGCGTTCCAAAAGTGGCATTTTCAAATCACACGCAGACCCCATTATGCTAATTATATTCATGTCAGTGCCTCATTAGCATCTTGCAATCTCTGTCATTAACATGCCCCTTCTGAAACGGAGGGATAGTATAGTCTGGGCCACCATAGAAAGAGTAGGGGTTTTGTTTGTTTTTAATGGGACTGTTATAAATAATTTAATTCCTTTAGGCTGTGGCCACACTTGGCCAAAACTTTGAAATGGCCATGCAAATGGCCATTTCAAAGATTGCTAATGAGACACTGAATTGAATATTCAGCTCCTCATTAGCATTCGGATGCTTCCAGCATCTGCACTTAGAAGCGCATCACTTTCAACTGCGTGCAGCTCAGCAGGGCTACACACGGGGTGGGGGGTCCTTTTCTAAAGGACCCTGCACATTTTGAAATCTCCTTATTCCCCTCAGCTGAGAGGAAGAAGAGGATTTTGAAATGTGTAGGGTCCTTACGAAATGGACCCCTGTGTAGCCACGCATAGCCATGTGCATTCAAGAGCGCCGCTTTTGAAGCACCACAGCCAGAAGTGTCCTAATGTTAATGAGGCTCTGAACATTCAATTCAGTTTCTCATTAGTAATCTTTGAAATGGCCATTTGCATGGCCATTTTGAAGTTTTGGCCAAGTGTGGCCACAGCCTTATTGTTAAATAGTTTAAACTTCACGTTCAAATACATATATACAGGGTGCATCTTTCAAAAGAGGTAGGCGAATGAGGGAAATCAAAAATGCAAATGAGGCACATATTTGCATATTTGATAACTAATTTGCATATTTTTATTTCAAAACAACTTCTTTCGAAAGAAAAAAATCAGTATAGATGCTGTTCTTTTGAAAGTAAACCCCATCTTCGAAAGAATCCTTCTTCCCTTTTATTTAATATCAGCATCTACATTGGTTTTCTTCTTTCGATAGAAGCTCTTTCAAAATAAGAATATACAAATGGGGTGCCAAATATGTAAATATGCACCTAATTTGAATTTTCAATTTCCCTCATTTGTATGTCTCTTTCAAGAGAGGAATGCAAGTGTAGACGCCCCCACAATGTGTAGTTAAGACATATGCACATAGGTTACCATTCCCCTATCATGCCACTCAATGCAAGACTTCCCATATGTAGGCAGTCAGCCTTGCCCGCTATCAATATTTTAGGCTACCTAACTCCCATGATAACTAAATTATATATGGAAAGAAAAGCAAGAGCGCAGAAAACTAGAATCTAAATCTTGCCTATAATATACTTTGTCCTGGCATTAAAATACCAATGAGGAAATTTTCAGGAAAATATATTTATGTGCCACTTTTGCACTGTTATAAACTCTAACAGATGTCTTTAACAACTCATATAATCTTACATAATCTCTGTGTGGGTGTGGGCATACCTATGTTTATAGCATTATAAAACAATTTAATATTCTGACTTTATCCTACATTTCTTCTGAGGATCTGAAAGCACGTAGAAGGTTTAATAAATACTCTAATTTTACAGATGAGGAAAATAGCTTCAGGAGAGTGTAGGTAGCGTTACAGCTGTAGAGCATGTCCATGGCAAAACTGAGACTGGATTAAATACCACGTCTCCTGATTCTTGGTCTTGTGCTGAACCTTCAGAAGAGTCCAGTTCCCTGTATTTTTGGTGGAGTTGGTAGTGCCATCTGTAGTTAGTGTAATGCTCACACTTTAAAAACCTATTTCTATTCCTTGTAATTTTGCCAAATTTCCATGCCAGTTTTCTTCAAAAGCTGAATTTTTGAATGCTTCAGAAAAGTAGAACCCATATCTCTGAATGGCACAGATAAAATGACCTAAATCTCTGTGTAGGCGGCACTTTGTTAATGGAAGACTTCTTCCAGTGAGCTTGCCAATTATCTACACTTCCATTGACATAGGCAGTATATGCTCTGAGGTGCTACAGCAGTGCAGATGGGTCACTGTAGCATTTTGAGTGTTGCGAAGCTCTTAGGTCCCTATGTGGAAAAAATTGGGATAATATCACCACACTTCAGTGGGGTATTGTGACAGATGTTAGAATGATGAGTACCACAGTACTGTCCCAAGAAAAATTTCATTCTGTATTCAGTACGTTTTGGCTGATATGAAATAAGGTGTAGGATCATAATTAGAAGGATAAGTATTCATTGAGCGTAATCTATCGTGAGCATTGAATGAGGTAATGGGGTTCTTTGGAAAAAACTAATGCATGTTCATGCAAGAGGCTGATTGAAAGTAATAAGCCTGCCCAAGACTGTAGTACTTCTTAAAGTGTGTGTGCTCAACTGCAACTTTAAATCTGTTTTATAAAGACAATGTATACTGCTCAGTGAAGACTTACTATGCTGTGCATTTTTTATAAAAACACATGCATAATCTGGCTGTCTCTAATAAAACATGGTTCAAGTTTTTCTTACATTCCAATGGAACATACTAAACAGAAATATGCAAATGAGATAATTAGTCTGAAGCTCTGACATTTGATACAGATGTATGGCTATGCATTGAGATTCTGCGATAAAGAAATGGCCATGAAATATTTTTCCTTAAACCTCAGTGGATTGTGCTACAGATTTGTTAAGAAGGAAGAAGCTTTCTAAACAAAGGATTCATTCTAATGCAATTAAAATTGTCATTATACAAATTTAAACCTTGAAATACAATCCCACATGTAAATGAATGTTCAGCCCTTATCTCTACAATGCATCAAGAATATGTGTATGCTTACGCAACAGCATGTATTCTACTGCAATTTCTAGTTTAATGCACAGGATCCAAACAGTAGTAACTAGGCAAAAACTTTTGTCATATGTGGTAAAAATGCATAGTCACCAATGGTCTCATTAAATGGCAATTTGTCCATCACTATTTAAGGGCATGTTAATCAAGTTCACAAATTTGATTCACATGCAATTGTAAACAACTAAAATTTAGCAAAATGCAGATTTGTCCACACACTTTTGACATTACTCATATATAGGCACTACCTAACCTCAATCTTGGGTTTTTCAAAGGTCTCTTGTTATCAGTCTTCAAAAAAGAACTAGTTAAGTTCATGGAGGACAGGTCCATAGTACCTGTTAGACAGGATGGTGAAAAGTGCAGCACCAAGCTCCAAGTGTTCCTAGCCTCCGTTTGCCAGAAGCTCTGGCTGGGCAATAGCGGATGAGCTTGGACAGCAGCATTAAGCAGCACCAACTGTCCTCAAATGCTCCCTGTTTTAGCAACATACTCGTGACAACTCTTACAATGCACTTTGATCTAGAAAGCTCCCTGGAGCAAACCTTTTGTTTTTTATCCTGCCTTCAGTTTTCCCTCTTATTGTCCTTTCTCCTTTTAGAGCAGGCAGGCTGAACACAGGGTGCACATTCTGCCGCTGCGTGGGCTATCTTCACCTTGGCTCCATTTTTCTCTTTCCTTATCTGGTCCCTTCCTTTTCACTCAGAGAGAACTGTTATAAAAGAAAACTTCAGATCATAAGATAATTAACCTGAAGCTGAGACAATTGATGGAGGACAGATCTCTTATACAGCAAGCTCCACCCACAAGAAGGTTTATACCAGCTATCTGGTAGAAGTGCAGTCTTGTGTGCATGGAGAATGCTAGCCCTGACAGAAGTCAGTCAGGGAGGGAGAAATGAGGTTGTGGAACAGAGGAATGAAAACTAACAATCCATCTTCACTAGATTGTTCAAAGCCTTTTAGACAGGGAAGGATTTTTGCATATCTGTGTTTAATATATTCACCTTATCTTCTTTCTATTTATTCATTCATTTGCATTCTACAGCTACAGTAAAACACACATATAGTAAGAACTACATGTTGTAATCACAGTCTAGATACAGGCCAATTATTTACCATCCATCAACTCCTCATCACGTATGTCATTGTGACAGATATGAATTCAGTACCTAACTGGATTATTATTGCTGATTGGTTTATTCACTAGTGTTTAAACCTCAAAATAACTTTGTCTGAAGAAATAATTTTGTTTCAAAGAAAAGGCCTCATCCTCCTCTGCCCTGTATCTTGTATGGTTATAAACCTTTGCAAAGGGAGCAGGGGTACAATACTGTCATTCAGAGCTGAGAGTGCTTTGCATTTACTTTCCACACAGGGAAATAGCTATATTAAGAGCAGGGAGAATGGAGAATCAGGATAAATGATGTGTTAAGCAGTTACATTAGCAGTCACCTGTCCATTGTAAAATGTAAAACCTTTTCACAAAAATGGAATAATAGGAATATCATTTAAAAAGTCAACATTTAGCATCCATTAGCACACTGATATGTAAGAATACACATTTTCTTTTGAAAGCATAAGGGAAATAATTTGGACATCTGTTACTATTCTGTAAAAATGCTCAGCAAATCTTGATTCTTTTGTTAAAGAAAGCACTGTGTATTATTCAGGACCCAAATCCTGAAAGCACGTTGTCAGACTCCCCTCACTTTAGCACATGGGAAAACAAAATTGCATGACTTGTCCTAACTATTGACAGCTATCTCACAGTGGTCAGCTCATTACAGCTGCAATCATTCTTCCCAGAGGCTAGTCAATTGGAGAAGCTGTTCCTCTGCAGATGGGAATCTAGGTCACCGTGGGATAAATCAGGCCAGCTGATTAGCCAAACCTCCAAAATGTAAACCTCCAAGGGAATGGTATCATTCATTTTCATAAACTGATGTTTTCAAGTGATATACTTTAGGATTATATATATTGTATAAATGTACATTTATGCAGAACAGATAGGCAAAATTTAGTTGTGGGTCCATGTTAAGATGCCTTCAATCACTGCAATGTTTGAAGGTGTTCAGACCTGCTGTCTTTGATCAGCTTCATCTTTATTTCTTAATAGTCTAAAGACTGAACTATAAGAGTTTCTGTGACATATTTGGGACAGTAGCATACTACTTCTGAGACTTTGTTTTAGCTGTAGATTTACAATTGCAATGAGGCCTCATATCTGATTAAGGGCAGCACTTGTCATGTTTGCACGCAATACTGTAGAGCCTTAGGCTAAGCAGGACGGGAAAGAAATATTGTGAATGCAAAGAAAAAGCCATATTACTCCTCCTTAGGTATAAGTTATTCTGACAGTGCCCACAAGTTTGAGAGTAGAGTCTATGTTGGAAAAGTTAAATATTGTAATTATAAATGTGCCAGGATCTGGACATGTGCCCAGTAAAATAGCACAAAAATATCCTCAGAGAGTCTGTGGTGTTAAAAATACAGGGAATGTGAAAATAACTTCCATCATCTGGAAGTGCTGGTGGGAAAGAATGCCTCTGCCACAAACACAGTAAGGAGACAATATGAAGTCAAATCTGAGCTAATTAGAACATCTTCTTCCCACAGGATACAGAGAAGACTCTAGAGATCCCAATGAAAATTAAAAGGGCCAAATGCTTCATGAGTAAGAAAAACATTGTAACAAATGGGTTTGCAGTCACATGAGTGCAGGGAATTGCATCCATTCTGTTGAAGGAAATAAGGCCATACTTCCCAGTCAAAACTCCTATTTTTCACGAGTAATTGACTTTCAGCTCTGAAAGCATGTGTCTTTGCCCATTAGGCAAAAGGCTATGGACTATTAGCTGTCAGGGACAGGCTTTTGAGTTTGTTATGGGGCAACCACTAGCAACTGAGATGATCACATGCACATGAGAAGATCTGAGAATCTATCCAGAAGAAGCAATGGATGCATACAAACTATGCAGTGGGTTATTATGGCCAGAAGACTGCATGGTTACAGAAAGGCAAATAGTCTCACAGGACTAGCTCTGCTAGTCTATAGCTTCACCAAAACCAAAACAAAAAAAACCCCAAAAAACAACAACAAAAAGAACCTACAAGCAGATAATGAGCTTTCTTGGGTAATACCCACTTCTTCAATCTGAAGTAAGTAAGTCTGGATTGGATAAATGGAATATAAAGTGGCTAGAAATTTGGCTAGATCATTGGGCTCAACGGGTTGTGATGAACAGGTCAGTGTCGGGTTGGCATTCAATATCAAGGGGCCTATCCCAAAATTAGTCCTGAGGCCTTTTTCATCAACTTCTTCATTAATTACTTGAATAAGGGGATGGATTGCACCTTAGCAAGTTCGCAGACGACACTAAACTAGGAGGAGAGGTAAATATGCTGGAGGTTAGGGATAAGGTCCAGAGTAACCTATACAAATTGGAAGATTTCACCAAAAGAAATCTGATCAGGTTTAACAAGGGCAAGTGAAGAGTCCTGCACTTAGGACATACGAATCCCAAACACTGCTACTGCATGGGGATAGACTGGTAGTTATGCAGTACAGGAACTGGGGATTACAATGGATGAAAAGCTGGACGTAAGTCAACAATGTGCCCTTTTTAGCCAAGAAAGTTAATGGCATACTGGGCTGTATTAGTAGGAGCATTGCCAGCAGATCTAGAGAAGTTATTATTCTTCCAAACCTATGATTCTGTGATTAAAGAACCTATATCTGCAGTGCTTCAGATAGCTGCATCCCTTCCTCTTGTGCATGCTGGGTGAAAGAACAAGCTTAGAAGGATTTGCAACTTGTCACAGCATTACAGGTTGAAAACTGCGTCCAAGCTGCTGGGTCAGGTGGACTCACTGGCACCCCAAGTTCCAGGTGGCATACTAAAGGACGCCACCCTTGCTGGGTTCATGGACCTGGGCTTCCCCAACTGTTTTGGAGCCCTGGACGGGATGCATGTTACAATCTGGGCTCCAGACCATAGCAGGGGTGCCTACATAAATAGGAAGGGGGACCACTCAGTGGTACACCAGGCCCTGGTGGATGCGAGGACCCATTTCCTGGATGTGTCTGTGGGGTGGCTGGGCAGGGCCCAAGACTCCTGAGTGTTCTGGAATTCGTGGCTGGGATGCCGGATGCAGGAGGGTACATATGTCCCTCCGCAGGAGCTCTCGCTCAGGGACATCACAATGTTCCCCTGCATCATGGCCAACGCCACATACCCGCTGCATCTGTGGCTCATGCAGCCGTATACCAGACACACCACGCAGCCCCAGGGCATCTTGAACGGTCACCTCAACTATGCCAGGGGCACAGATGAGTGGGCGTTCGGGAGGCTGAAGGGGAAGTTTCGCTGCCTCCTCACTAAGCTGGATGTCAGCCTCCTGAATGTCCCCGCAGTCATTGCCGCCTGCTGTGCCCTCCATAACTTTGTGGAGGGTCACCAGGAGCCCTTCATGCAGGGCTGGGCTGTGGACTTGGGGGCCGGCTATAAGCAGCTGCCCGCTGCCCTGTGCCATGAGGCACAGTGGGATGGGTCAGGGTCTGGGATGCCCTGTGCCAGGCCTTCACACAGGGCCAGCCCTGACCTCACCCCAGCCACACACCACACCACACACCACACCACCCTGCACCCTTCACAACCCCCTGAAGGAAGCACCAGGAACATGGGCTAGGGTGGGAACAGAAAGCTTTAATGGGGGGAAATAAAGTAACATACAATACTGAATGGAATGTGGAAACATTTGTGTGCACGGGTAGAATGGTTGGCAGTGGAGAGGGGGGGGCTCGGGTGGGGGACTGGACTGGAGAGGGGGGATGGGGGTCGGGTCAGTTGGTTTGAGGCGTGGGAGGCCAGGAGCCACGTTGGCCATGGCTGCCCCTACTGCCCCAGGACTGGGGTCCCCTGCAGGGCTGTGACAGGGCCGGGACTATGGGGAGGTTGGGCTGGAGTGGGAGTGCTGCAGGATCTTCCCCCACGGGGTATGCAGGAGGGGCCACTGGGGCTGGGCCAGGAGCGCCAACCTCCATCAGTAGCCACCAAGCCAGCTCAAGGCGGTCAGCTGGCAACAGGTCCACCACACGTTGGGTGGCAGAGGGAGGGGCAGTCACGGGACGGGCTGATGAGAGGGTAGGAGGCTGGATGAGGCAGTCAGCCAAGGCCTGGTGCATGGCATCCACGCTGTTGGCCAGCCTCACCCCCACGTCCCGCTCCATTGCCAGCCATTCCCACAGCACGCCAGTCAGCTCCCGCATGACGGCCCAGTTGGCAGCTGCCTCCTCATCCCTCCACCACCATCTCCGAGAGGCCTGCCCATGGCCATGGGGAAATGCGGGTTGGGGTGATGGGGTGGCCTCCCAGCTTTCCACAATGGCAGCTCGTTCAGGACTGCAGGGATGGCTGGCTGGCGAGGGACCCATGGAGACAGGAGGGGACAGGGGGACAGACTGTGAGTGCTGGCTCCCGCTCTGGGGGGGGTGGGGGAGGCTGGATCTCCTGCTCCCTTGCCGCCTGCCCCACCTCTCTGCCACCCAATGGCTAATGGGATCCCAGACGCCCAGGGGTTCCCAATTGGCAAGGATCAGCCCATGCTCCCCCCTCCCCCATCCTCAAGCGTGTGGACTGTGGGGCTATTCTGGAAGGGGCTCCGTCCCCATCCCTTGCGATGTCCCACTCACCCCGAGTGTACCAGCTGTGACCTCCTGGGGCTGGGGCGAGGCCTGGTTGGATGATGCCTGGCTCAGTGTTCTGGAGGGGAGGGCGATGACGAGGGTCCTGTCATTGCCCTTGGTCTCAGCGGGCCAGTCTCCACGCAGGGGACAGGTGGTGGCGGAGGGGCCCGCCTCCTCACTGCTGTTTACAGCGGGGGGAACGATGGTGTCCACAAGGTGCCCTGGGCTGGCCACCTCCCTCGGCCCCAGGAGCCTGTGCAGCTCCTGGTAGTGGGAGGTAGTGCAAGGGCTGTGCCCTCAAGCGGCTGGCAGCATCACGGGCCCTGATATATGCCTGGTGCAGCTCCTTGACTTTAATTGGGATGCTGTTACCTGGGCAGTTGGGGTGTCCTCAGATGGCGAGACCACTAGCCAGCTGGTCAAATGCCTCGGCGTTGCACTGGCAGGTTCCAGTTTGCCGCAGGACCTCTCCCCCCCCCACAGAGCGAAGAGGTCCTTCAGCTCTGGCTCTGTCCCAGGGGGGTCCCCTCCTGGCGCCGCCCTTGCCTGGGTCTTGTGAGTCCTGGGACCCCTCCTCTGGTCCCCCGGAGGGGGAGGGGGATCCTGCCGTGCAGCCATGGTGGGTAGGGGCTGAAGAGGCTGGCAGGTGCTTCGAGCAGGGGCAGTCCAGGGCAGAGCTCGTGCTGCCCCTGATTGTGGCACACTCTCAGCTTCCTGCCTGTGGTTGTCAGGGAGCTGCTTCTTTTAATGCAGCCAGTAGGGAATATAGAGCCCTGCCTGTGCTGGCCAGACTGTCTCCTTCCTCTGGGTGGGGGGTGCTCCTCCTTGGAGGACTCCTTACTTTGAAGTAAGGAGTGCAGAGCATCTACATTACATTAACTACATTACACAACTACATCTACTTTAACTTCGAAGTTACAGGTTGAAGTAAGCCCCTTACTTCAAAGTTAACTTCAAAGTTAATTTGTAGTGTAGACACAGCCTTGCCAGTCATTCTCTGAACTCATCCACTCACTGTGCAGTGGCAATCAAAAAACCTAACAAAATGTTGGGAATCGTTAAGAAAGGAATAGATAATAAGACAGAAAATGTCATATTACCTTTATATAAATTCATGGTACGTCCACATCTGGAAAACTGTGTAGTCACCCCATCTCAAAAAAGATATACCGAAATTGGAAAAGGTTCAGAAAAGGGCAACAAAAATGATTAAGGGTATAGAATGTCTGCCGTGTGAAGAGAGATTAATAAGACTGGGACTTTTTAGCTTGGAAAAAAGACAGTTATGGGGGAATATGAGAGAGGTATATAAAATCATGACTGATATGGAGAAAATAAATAAGGAATGCTATTTACTCTTTCTCACAACACAAGAACCAGGGGTCACCAAATGAAATTAATAGGCAGCAGGTTTAAAACAAAAACATAGGAAGTATTTTTTCACACAACACACAATTAACCTGTGGAACTCCTTGCCGGAGAATGTTGTGAAGACCACAACTACAGTAGAGTTGAAAAAAGAACTAGATAAACTCAAGGGGGATAGGTCCACCAATGGTTATTAGCCTGGATGGGCATGGAAGGTATTCCTAGCCTCTGCTTACAAGCGGCTGGAAATGGGTGACAGGGAATTGATCATTTGATGATTATCTGCTTTGTTCATTCCTTCTGGAACACCTGGCATTGGCCACGGTCAGAAGACAGGATACTGGGCTTAATGGACCTATGGTCTGATGCAGTATGGCTACTCTTATGAACCAGTCACAATGCTATTTTCTAACCAAATGATTAAAATGTCCTTTATCTACTAAGAATGGCAGGTCCTGGAGATCCAGTGAAGAAACAGTCCCTATTGTGCTACCCAGCAATTATACTAGAGAGTAATTTTACAGATATGAGTAATTTTTGTGCATGATTGATGTGTATGCACTACCTGTCTTATCTCCTGCAGGCTGAACAGGTGTTTGGACGGCATTAAGAAAGTTTCACTATTCTGCTTCCTACTTTATTTCTTAGTTATGTCATTGTTTAAAATTAGTAAAATGAGTAAACTAATCATCATCATCAATAACCATGGGCTCAGCACTCGGTGTCTGATGCCTCTCTTACTATTTCCTTCGATCTTTCCCTATCCAGGGCAGAGTGGCTTAGTTTCTGTAGACTACCTCTGTACCAATCTACTACATCATCTATCCTTTCTCCGTGGCGTCTGCCTCTTCTATTTGAACCATCCATTATGCCGAATACCAGGGTCTTGATTTTTCACTCGTTGTTCATTCTGCAAATATGTCCAAATAGTTGTAGCTTCCGTTTTATTACCTTCTGCAGCAAGTTCTTTTTTGGCTGTATCTTCCGATATAGTTCCTCACTGGTGACCTTCTGCATCCATCCTATTCTCAGAATCTTTCTATAACAACTCCTTTTGAATGCCAATATTCTTCTTTTCGAATCTTTCATTGTCACCCATGTCTCACATCCGTACAACATGCTGCTGAATACACACACCTTCAAGACTCCCAGCTTCATTCTTGAGCTAATTGCTTTGCTTTTCCAGATCTTATCCATCACCTTCGAACTCACTCTTGCTTTCACTATTCTAGTCGCTATTTTCTTCTTACAGTCGAGATCACACATTAGGTTGCTTCCCAGATATATGAACTTCTCTACATTTTCTAGTTCAATACCATCCACACTGATCTTCCTTCCTATTTCCTTATCTCCAAATGCCATTGTTTTTATCGATGTTCATAATCAGCCCATACTGCTTCCCTTCTTCGTTTAACACCCGCACCATTTTCACTAGGTTCTCCTCATCTTCCTCAATGATAACTACATCATCCACAAACCTCAAGTTGTTAATTCTTTTCCCGTGCACAGATATCCCTTCTACCTCTTCCTTGAACATGTCCCTCACTCTCTCCAGATGTGTGATGAAGATACTTGGTGATATTGAATCTCCTTGTCTCGTACCTCTACTTGTTTTAAACCAACTTCCAAACTCCGCGCATGTTCTCACCAATGGCTCCGCATTATCATTGCTATCTTTCAACAACTGTATTAGTCTGCTATCCACTCCGTATGACTCCAACACTGCCCAAGTCACTTTCTGATCTATACTGTCAAATGCCTTTTGAAAATTGACAAAGCAAGTGTATACGTTTTTGTTCTTTCATTGAGCTTCCTCCACTATCAGTCTTAGTGCCAATATCTGCTGTATGGTACTTCTATCTTTTCTGAACCCTGCTTGCTCGTCTGCTATATGTTCTTCTGAGACCTTAATCTCTCAGTCAGTATCACCAGCAGAACTTTACCTAGATGACTCGTTAGGGAAATCGTTCTGTAGTTCTTGCACTCCAATGTCCTTTCTTGGGTATTGTCACTAGCACAGATCTTGTCCATTCCTTAGGTGCCTTCCCTTCTTTCCATGCTATATTACATAGTCGATGTATTTCCTGAATCATGCTTTCTCCACCATATTTGATTATCTCTCCCACAATCTTATCATTTCCAGGGCTCTTGTTGTTCTTTAGTCATTTCACTGCTTTTCCTACTTCCTCCTTTGAAAAATCGGTCTCACTTTCGATGCTCGGGGGAGATATCTTTTTCAATTCTTCAATCACTCTCTCTGAGACACTCGGGTCCAACTGTGCCTTGTATAGTTCAGTGCAATATCTCGTCCATCGCTGAACAATCTTCTCCCTATTCAGGAGCACTTCTTCGTTCTCATCTTTGATCGCTATCTGCTTCGGTTGCCATTTCCTATTAATATTTCTAATTGTCTTATACACCTCCCCGGTCTTACATTCGCCATGATACCTCTCAGTATCTTCACATTGCTCTTCTAACCATTTCTCCTTATCCTTTCTGGCTGTTTTCCTTACCTCATTGCATTTCATCCTATATTGTTGTTCTGCCATTTCAGAAACTTCTCTTCTGATCTTCAACACTCTTTTCTCTTGAGCCAACTTCAGTGTCTTCTGGGTAATCCACTTCTTATTGAGCTTTTCTTCTTCTGGAACAATCTGCTCAATTGCCTCTTCTATAGTGACGGCTATCCCTGCAACTCTCTTATCTAGGTCTTTCTCTGTGGCGCTATTCTTAATCTTCTCTTTGAGTGCTGTTCTGTATGCATTCCCTGATTCTTCCTCACATAGCCTCACCACATCTCTTCTTTTCTTAAACCATATCTTACATTGTCTTTTCAGTTTTACCTTGATGTTTATGATCACTAGACTGTGGTCTGAGTCTATATCCTCTCCTTGGAAAGTTCGGCACTGCTGAACTGATGTTATCCATCTTCTTCTTATCAAAATCATATCTATCATGTTCTTAGACTTCCTGTCATTCGATCGCCTCATCCACTTCCTATAGTCCTTTTGTTGGAATCTCATGTTGCAAATCACCATCTCATGCTCTGTGGCAAACTCTAACAGTTTCTCACCTTGTTCGTTTCTTTCTCCATCTCCAAACCTTCCCATGACTCTCTCCCAACCTTCATTATCTGTTCCAACCTTCGCATTCCAATCTCCTCCGATGATCAACACATCTTTCTTCAGTATCTCCTCCACCATCTTTGTCAAGGTCTTTATAAAATAGCTCAATCTTTTCCTCCATACTGTCCAACGTGGGTGCATAAACCTGAATGACTGAGATGTTGAACGGTTTTGCTTCAAATCGCGTGACCATCATTCTTGCACTCACCGGTTTGTATCCTAATAATGCTCTTCTAGCTGTTTTGCTAAGAAGGAATCCAACTCCTGCTTCATGCTTTGTTTCGTTTGCTGACCAAATGACTTTGCAACTGCATATCTCTCCTGAATCCATCCAACACATCTCTGCCAGTCCAAGTATATCACATCAATATCTCTCCATTTCCTTCCAAAGCAGCTCTAATTTTCCAGTTGCACACAGTGTTTGGACATTCCATGTTCCAATGGATAACATACATGTTAGGTGTAATTTTCTTTTGGTAGCCAACTTATCGACCCAACCCCGATCACTCAATTGGTATTGCGCACCTTGTTTATCCGGGCGACGTCCAAGCAGGCATCTTTTAACATTTGGTTGTACCGGCATCAGATTTCATTCGTATTGTTGTTTGACGGTCAGTGCATTGACATACATTTGACCAACCCTCCTCCTTCATCCAGGCTTGGGACTGGCATGGAGCTCTCAGTTGCTTCATGGCAGAGTTGAGTAAACTAAGACTCAGTATTAATTTGTGTGAATAATCTCCGTTTTAGTACCCTTTTTTCAAATCTCAGGATACGTTTGAACTATAATTTATGCTTGGGGCAACATTTGACCTAGAAACAATTAACATTAAAAGTATTAAAATTAATACTTAACTTGATATACAGTACTTTTCTGGTGCATTAATATGTTCATACACTTAAATATGCAAAAATTATTGGAAAATCCTATAATTTATCATGATACAGCTTTCTTTCCAGACTCTAGAAGAAAATTGAATACTTTACTTTTAAATACTGCAGAGCTGTTGAGACACCAAATTGATGGGAGAGGGTAGAAAGAAGGATGGGGCATAGAGAGGTTTTGTTTTATTTTTATTTAAATGGTTCCATGCCTCAAGGTAGACATTTAAGAATATCTTAATTTTGCTGCAGGATTTCATGTGTACATTCACCTAAACCGAAAAAAAGCCACCTGAGTTCCAATTTGGTTATTTTTTATCTTGACATGAACAAACATTCAATTGCTTCCAAATAAGTGGTAGAGAATTTCATTGTTTTTAGAAGCAAATACTGCACCATACTCTCTATTTTACTAGATAAGGGAAACTAAAATAGTGTTGAATAATCACAATGATGGAGGTGTATTGAAAATGTAGTCTCTAAACATACCTTTAGTTGATCTCATTGTTCAGCTGTTGGGGGCAATATGAGAACATTTTGAATATTATTGGAGGAAAATAATTTACATTTTATTAAGCTGTGTTAAATTGAATGTTTTTATTATCTCCTCCTCCAGTAATTTTTAAGACAAGTATTGTTGGCAGCTGATAATGGATTTTCTTTTTTCCCCTCATATCATTCAATTTATTTTAAAACATGAATGGCTTATCAGGTGACAGAAAGATAAGACTGATGTCAGTGATTATTCTCCTATGTATTCTAAAAACTACAGAATGAGTTAAAAAGTGAGAAAGAAAACACAGCAGTTTTATTATTTCAATTACTACAGATTTTTACTGAAAGAGGTTCATGTATTGTATTTGCTAAAAGAGCTGTCTTTCAGATACAGCTATATCCCCTCTATAATGTACAGCTTCACATCCTTACATTATTAATATGCTAGGCTTTAGAGACCTCTGCTGAGACTGTCATCCCATTGTTTTACACACTAAGCTTCCAAGTACTAAGAAAAACAATCAGCGCTCTGAAAAGCTCACAATGGCTATAGTTCCACTAGCGAGTTTTCCACCCCGGTTTTGTCGACAAAACTGGTGGAATGTCCATACACAAAATGTGTGTTGTTGACAGTTTGTCCACAAAACTCAGCACTTTTGCTGGCAGTATTCCGCCTCTCAGCCATGAGGCATAAAGCTGCAGTTAACATATTCTGTCGACAAAAAAGCTGTGTTGACACTCGGGGTGGGCGGGGGAATGCTTCTCTTGATAGACAAGGCATCTACAACAATGGGCAGCCCTGTTTGCTGTGCTTCCGGGTGCCTGTTTTGTCAAGACAGCTGTTCAGCCACTCTATTGACAGAGCGGAATGCTCGTCCACTTGGCTTTTATGCGTGGCCAAACTCTGTTGACAGAAGTGTTGTCAGGAAATCTGTTCCAACAGTGACTTCTGTCAACAGAGTGTTGTAGTGTAACTGTAATCAATGAGAAGAGGAGAGATATAAAGCCAGTTCTGTCAGATATTCTATAGCCAGATCTAATATTAAATGCACAAAAATACATAGGAGAAAGGTTTAATTCCATTATTGCACTGAATTGTTTGTGACATTAAATCATGTCTATTAAAGACGAATTTCCCTTGCTGTCCTTATCTCAAAGTTACTTATTTGGTAGTAAGTTTAAAGATTATTCCACCTAAAACACTAATACATTCATACTATTTAAATATATGCTACATAAAGGTGAAATTTTGGATGTGCTGAATGGTCAGATTTGATGATCTGGTAAATGTCCATATTCCTCCACAACCTACCACATTTTCCTTTCTTTAAAATAAATATGGTGCATGCTGTGCTTAACTGATGGTTTACCTGCTTTGCAAAGGAATCAAGAGGAAAAGTAAAACAATGACACAAAAGCAGCCTTGAAAAAACAATGGAGAAGCTGTCTATTAATGAATACCCTTTACATGGCTCCTGTCAGACTAACCAGGGCTTATTCTTCCAAAGGTTAAGCCAGGATTCAAAGGAGGATTGGTGACTCCAGGTCCAGAAAATGTAAAGAGCTGACAGGATAGCAGGGGACAGCAGAAACTATGGCAGGACAAGCCTGTTTCTCCCAGAAGGCACAGTCATCAGCTGGCTTGAAGGGAAATTGCATGAGTTTACAAGGAAAGCTTAAAGTGTTAGGAAAAGGGAAATGTGCATGTAGGCCTTTAGGCTATGTCTACATTAGAGGGTTTTGTCAACAGATTTCCAAAGCGTTCTGTTGACAGTAAATAGAATGCAGCACTTTTATTGACAGTCTTATCCTGCTCCTCATGAGGCATAATGCCTCTGGCAACAGAGCTCTTGCTATCTTCCAGGCAGTATGGCTGCAATCAGCTGACAGAAGTTTTGTTGGATGATAACTTCTGATTAAAAACTTCTGTCGATACATCCCTGTAATCTAGTCATAACTGTGTTTTTTTCCCTTTGCTCTGTGAAGGAATAAATGGTGCTATGTTGTGAAGAACCTATTTAAAGTGACTGCTAAATAGTCATTGCTCACAGATTAATCTGACACTTTTCACTCTGGGGACCCAAATCTGACATTTAACTCAATTAGGAAATGGGGGAAGGGAATGGGACTGATGACTGCAGATCCAGAGTTCAAGTACATTTCCCTCCAAAGTGAACTGGAAGTAGCCAAACCTGTCTCCTAAAGGATGTGTTTTCAGTGGAATCAAATATGTCCAAAGTGCATAACTATGACACGCATTAAAATAGAGGGAAGATGTGCTTATAAGGTAAAACGAGCTATTTTCAATTTATAAAAATGTTCTGGTGGGCAGTGAAGATGTTATATGCTGGCAACAACTTTGTTTCTTCTGTGAGCCTTCCTTAATCCTTTCCTCTGGGACCCTTCCAACTGTGAATTCTGACAGAACTTAAGAACGGCCTTTCTCTATCAGATTGATGGTCCCTCTGTCCCATTTTCTCAGTCTCCAACACCTCTCCTATCTGATCCTAGGAAATGCAACCTGGACTGTATCTCTCATTCTTAAGAAATGCCACAAGATATCACACAACTTCTAATATGATCATGGTTTATTTGAGGCTCCAATTTAGAATCCATCCCAATATCACTTTATTTTATCCTCTGCTTCCCTTTCTCAATCTGCCTATTGGACTTTTCTCTGATTTTTATTTAATTTTTTGGTACATAAATATGAAAAGGTTTTAGATGAGTAATAATCTGCACTGACAATGTTCTCATTTCATTTTATTTTTATGACAAATAATTGCAAATATTTGGGGCCAAATTGTAGCTATATAACTGTTTCCCTTTGACCTTTTCACCCCAAAGCTGCTAATTGTGAACAGAGTAGTTTTCAGTTTTCACCTCCATAGGGAAAATAATGTCTCTGTGCCACAGGCTGCAGTGTTGTGAAAGAGGGTTCAGGCAAACCTAAGATTTTGATGCATGGGAAGGCTCATCTTTTGCAAGCTTCCTCCAATAACGTCAGCTAAACATGACAGTAAATTCATTCCACAGTTCATCTGACCAGTGAACAGCTCTAAATCTCAGTATCTCAGTTGTGTGTTGTCAGGAGGATTTAGGCCTTATGGTTTGAACTTAATGCAACCCACACACTGATGGTGTGGTTCACTGTCCATTGTTGTGGTGTCTGGCTCATTTACACAGAGAAAGAAAGAGTCTGCTTTACAACCTTAGCTGAGAGGTTTTAGCTCAAACTGTGAGTAGAGGCTCCTGCACCAAGTGCCATCAAGTCTGCCAGTGGGCAATTTCAGTTAAGCCCTCTGAAGTGAAGATGAATGTTCCTATTGATTTCAATGTGCTATGTAGCAGGTCCTTAGCCTGTTCTGTAACTTGTTTGTGATGCCTAAGAGGTAGAGCAATGACCCTATTGGCAATGGCATTCCAATTTCAAATATGAATTTATTGGTACCTGCAGTTTTGTGGATGTGGTTCAAAAATATCTTATTTGCAGATTTTTAAAAGCAGCAGAATGTTATAAACCTAACAATATGAAAAGCTTAAGACACAAGACTGTGACTATACTACTGTTGCTATTTTGGGATACACATGTATTCTGAAATAGCAATCCTGCAGCTAAACACTGCGCTCAAAATAGCAGTTATTTCAATCTCCGTATGCTGTTTCCACTACCCCTCAACATGGAGTAGCAGAAACTTCAAAATTGCCACTTATTTTGAACTTTGATGGTGTTTGGATGGCACCAAGTTTGAAATAAGTTAACTTGAAATAATTTATGCAATTTGCATTGTGCAAATTACGTAAATTATTCCGTGTTATGGCTACAGTACAGTCATAGCCATGAAGTTGACCCTCTAAACTGCAGATGTGAACAACAGTTTAAAGCAACGAAAAACTGTACACATTATTTTGCAAACATTTGTGATCTTGAAGATTTGCAATGCTTTACTTTTTTTCCAAGAAATGATTGACTGGTATGAAGTGGCTTGCTGCTGTGTGTCCCAGTGAAATAATGCCAGTTTGCGTAAGCAGATGGTCCAGCCAAGTGTTGCAGGTCTGTTAATGCATAATTTTTGGAAACTCTCAACTCACTTTGGCTCTCAATGCTTTCCAATCATCCATCCCCATGTCAATATATGTCACCTAGTTCATTTATGGCAATTTGCTTGTACATTACACAGTTGTTTTTTTGTTCTGCTTTGTTTTATAAATGCAAATGAAAAATCAATAAATTTATTCCTATTCTCGTGGAAAGACCTTTCACTTTATGATCTGGAAGATTGACCTATATGCCCTAAGAAAGTGTCAGTTCATGATCCCAGAGACAGTATCTATTCAACTTGAGCTGTCAGCTAGAAATGGCAGTGCAATAGCAGGTGAGTGAATTAACACTGTTCCAGCCGTCAGTAACCTAATTATTTATGACATTTCTTCTGTGTTAGAAGACCATTAAAACATTAAAAAATTCAAGATGCCTGAAGAACCCAGCCAAAAATAAACCTGCTGAGAAAAAAAATGCTGAATGTACCGTTCATCCCCATTCTTGTTGGTAATGATTATTATAATCTTGATTTGTCGCCTCTTAAAAGAGTTCATATTTATATTTATGTCCTAGTGGAAAATATATTCCTTCATTAAAATGAGACGTCAAAGCACTTTGCTTCATGGAAAAGCAAATTAATCCATATGTTGATATATCCAGGGTTACTTCAAGGACTCTTTAATAGCAGCCATTAGATACAAAGTTATTTATAATCCATGCAGCATTTTATATCGCTGTCCTACCTCCTTCAGTATAACACGCACAAGATACTGAAACAGAGTACAGGCATCTTCATTTGTACTATCATTGAGTATTAGTCAACATTATTTTCTGGCTGAGGCTTCTTTTAGTACTTTCTTATAGCAGCAATAACTGCACATGACCTTCTATGTTGTAACACAAACATATGATCTGAACTGTCAAACTGTGCTATAATGTATTGCTTAATGAAAACAAAGGACGGGACTCGCAAAGCCCAACAATCAAATACTCGGCTTCTTTAAAATGTAAACTCAGAGGGCATAGAAGAGTTGGAAAAAGAATCTACGGACTGATGATTCCAAATGGCTAGGTTTAAATAGCATGTATGGCTTCCTAAACTTCAAAATGGAAAAACTAGATTGAATGGAAGAATGTCCTGCTGTGCAATAAATCACACATAAGTAACTCTACTGCAGCTGACTCACTTCCACAGAACAGGACAAACCTCCCAATGGTTGCAGACCTGCTGCCTGTTTCAAACTGGCTAATGCACTGTAAAGTTAAAGATGGTGTCTGGAGTCATTGCTTTTGAGTTAAAGCCAATCTTTAAATGCCTGATCGTCATCATCAATAACCATGGGCTCAGTGCCCGTTGGTGTCTGATGCCTCTCTCACTATTTCCTTCCATCTTTCCCTATCTAGTGCAGACCCTGGCATTATTTTGAATTTACTTCCAAGTCTTTCCTTCACACTGGAAATTTAGGTATTTTTAGAATGGACATTTTCTTGTGGGGCAGAGTATGTCCCATCTGGTCCTTACCTGGCCCCTGCCCCTCCCAAAGCTCAGGGTTCTTTTATTCTTGGTATCATAAGTACCATAACCAATCAATTCAGACTTCAAAGATAGTTGAATCAGATACAGTTATTCTGGATTCAGAAGTCTTAGCTAATGGAATGGATTCTTCACTGGTATAAGTGGACCCCAAATCCTTTGATTTCTATTCAGCTCATCAAGACAAAGTGAGGATCCACTCCAGTTCTATGCTACTTAGGTAGACTTCAGAACCCATGAGGATCTGAGAACTAGCAATACCCAGTGAATTCAGTGAGATTTGAGGATACAGGTTGAACATCTCTAGCCTGGCCCCCTTGGCACCCAGCTGATGCAAAACAAGAGAATTTGCTGAACCACAGGAGGTCAATATTACCTTGAAACATTATCAAACCATCCACTGCTTGTTGGACTCTTAGAAGACATTTAGGGGTAAATTGGAGCTAAACAACAGCACAGAACACTGATATCCAGGACTGGTGGCTGTAAACAAACCTTATGTTGCCCTCACAAACTTAGCCACAGCCATGATAAGTGGACATCTGGCTAACTAAAATCATACCAGGTTTTGGATGTTGCCTGATGGGAGAGTGCCAGACTAGAGAGGTTGAACCTGTACTGTTCTGTAACTCACAGCAGGGTGCGGCATCTTGCAGGATTTAATCTCAGAAGTATAATTAATGTAGGGGCCTACATGCCATTCAGACTATAGCTCAGGATGTTTATTCTGGCAAAGTATTAATAAACATGAGAGTCACAACATGCAAATACTAACTCTAGCACCCATTCAAATTACACACATTTGTAGTTTTTTTACACAGTCCTACATGGAGATGGGATAAAAAATAGGTAGTTTTTGAGTATACAGTTCAAAGTTTTTTGAAAATGCAACTTGTTCTTTTAAGTGGAACGCCCTTCCCTTATGCTTTGAGGTTACCCAGAGGGGAAAACAAAAAGTAATGGGTGCCAGATTGTGCCTGGGCCGGGAGCTAGGCTGAAGGAATTGTAGAGTAAGAAACAAGGAAAGAAGAAACATAGACAATCATGAATTTTGGCAAAGATGACAACTTCCATTTATTCACTGTAACTTTCCTGTATGGTATAGTGTAACCATCTGTCTTTATTTGCTAAAGAAAAAATCTGTGTCCAGACGTAAATGGTTTTAGTTATTAAACCTTTGTAGAGAGAAAAATTTCTTTTCAGTGGGGTAAGCATTGCGGAAATATAGTCTTTGATTCTTTCTCACACCCGTACTTCCCCATAATGAGTATCAATGAGAACTACATGTGTAGATTGAAGAGGAGATTATGTTTCAGCATTCCATAATACTCGAGTTTTCTTTTATAAACAAATAAAGATGTGTACACATTGAGTTCAGGATGTCAAGTATCGGAGGGGTAGCTGTGTTAGTCTGGATCTGTAACAGCAACAAAGGGTCCTGTGGCACCTTATAGACAAACAGAATTCTGGTAGTCTGTAAGGTGCCACAGGACCCTTGAGTTCAGGGTGTGGTTCCAAGAGTGCATTGACAGGTTAGTGTCAGTCTTTGCTGAGCTAGTACATTTAAATTAATAGTGCAGCCGTGGTATTGGCAGCACAGGCCAATCACCCTACATATGAACCTGGGAGTATTTACTTGAGCCAATAAGCCAACTGCCCTTACCCCTGCTAGTGCTTCTATGTTACTATTTTTAGGCTATGTCTACGGTATGAAATAAAGCTGAATTTATTAAAGTTGATGTTTACCACTAGATTTTATGAAGTAGAAGTTGGGTGTCCACACCTTCTCACAAAGTCAACTTAGTGCGTCCCCACTCAACCACCAAAGTTTGACTACTTCAGCAGTGCACTGTGGGCATCAATCCTACAGTTCCTACCACCCCATTGCATTCTGTTTTTTTCATTTGTTTGTTTGTTTTTTCACTTTTTTGCCAATGCATTATGTGAAAAAAAAATTCTCCGCAAGTATTTGTGGGGGTGTGACGTCATCTCTCTAGACTGCATTGCCCTGCTTCCCCTGCCATTGAAAATAAATGACCATTTTTCAGAAGTGTCTTCCCCGGTGAAAACACACAGAACAGGAATTGTTCAAAGTGGGTTTATGCGATCAGTGAAAGACTGCATATTACAAGGAAAGAATATACAATGACTTGAGAAGGAAAAGTACAGAATCTCAGAGGGCACTGGTGTCTAGTGGTTAACATGACTATAAAAATTAAGAGAAGGAAAGACAGAGGATGTTGTTTTCTAGTGGTTAGCATCTTCTCCACCAAACAGGAATCCAAGGAACTAGTGAAAGACTCTATAATATTCTCAAGGAAAGAAGATACACTGAAAAGGTGTTAATATACTTTTAGAGTATCTGGCTGAAGGAGCCAGGTTTGAAGAAGAGAGAAATTTGTGAATCGTCACCACATAGAAGTGAAGAACACGCTAAGGAGGCCATTGTACTGTCATCTCCAACATGAGTAGAGGAGACCATTAGAAGTAGTAGCTCCTGACTCAATATGAATCCCCAAGACTAAACAGAAAAGAAGAGATGAATCACAGAGGGTATTGGTGTCTAGTGGCTGCTGGAAGGAGACATTACCCTGTTGGAAGCAGTAGTGGCTCAAGAAGAGAAAGAAAAGTTAAGGAAGCATTAGAAGATAGAAAAGGCGAGGAAAGAATGAAGGGATTCCTTTGCCACTTTTTGTGAAGAATCCCAAGCCCTAGTAACTGCCTGTGTGAGGGAAGAGAGAGAGAGAGTCCACAAGCTCCATTCCCTCATAGAGAATCCTCCCATGAACCAAATGATTTGGGAAGGGAGAGTACTCCTTATGTTACCCCTGCCCTACCCCCTCGTCACATTCTGCTTCCCTCTCAATGAGGGTAAGACCTCTCAAGAAGTGAAACCCCACACAGGACAGGACATCGTACTGTCTGCAGTCATGGTCCACACTGCCTAGCCACCACATGGTGTGGTGGGGAGGAGGCTAGCCCATCAGCCATGTGGCACCTTGGGGGTGGGGGCAGCCCTGTAAAACGTCAAGTGGAAGAAACAAGTTTCTTGGCCTCTCCTGCTAACCTCTGTACAGGGAAAAAGCCTTCACCTTCACCATGTGCAGGACAGGACATGGCACTATCTGCAGGCATGGGCTGCATTGCTCAGCTGCCACATGGTGTAGTGGGGAGGGGGCTAGCCATGTAGTGAGGGGGAGGGGGGTAGCCCACCAGCTGGAGGGTGCCTGGTGTGGGTGAGCAGCCCCATAAAATGTGAAGCAGAAAAAACAACTTTCTCAGCCTCTTCTCCTAAATGCTGTGCAGGGAAGAAGCCTTCTGAAGCACTGAAACCCTGTAAAGGACAGGGCATGCTGTTGTTGGCAGGCCTGGTCCACATAGCCCAGGTGTTGAGGCGGGGTTCATTTTTACCCAGCACTGCTGGGCATCCCTGGTGTTTACTCAGCACAGATTCATCTGCCCACACAGAAATGAGATCCTGGCTCTCCTGAATGTTCCATGTTGGTGTTCTTTTGTGATCCTGAGAAATCATGGCTAGATGCGATCACTATGCTGACCAGAAAGAAAATGAATTCAAATGCTGGGCTTCCTGTTACCTATTTCCTGAACACCTGGACAGCAGTGGAGGTGAAAGTGGCCAGAACGGACACATTCAGGGTATTGTGGGATACCTCTGGAGGCTAATAACATTGATTTAAAGTAATGTTGCTTCCACACTATAGCATTAATTTGACCTCTTAAAATCAAACTTGGTGTTACACTGCCTAGGATGGGTGGGATGAGAAAGTTGACCTTTGCTCCCTTTAAAATCAACTTAATAGTATTTGCAGTGAAGACAGTAACATTATAACACTGAGCTAAGTGCCTTACAATTGATTGTAGACATTGCCTTAGCACGCTAGCATTGAGGAGAACTGTGTTCATATGAGGTGGAAACCACTACCCTAGCTCATAACATTTTAAAATGGAAACCATTTAAAAATGTCTTCTTGTAATTGCTCTAATTCATGTTGGATAGAATTTTCACAAAAGGGTCTATCCTTTTCTTGCCCATCTTAAGAAAGTATAGAATATAGAATGTATTAATTTTAGCATGAGACCCATTTCAGTTGACTGAGTTTTGAAAGTTCAGTTTTAAGGTACGTATTCTGAGCTGGAGTTCCGTAAAAGCTTGGTTATCTAGAATTCAAATAATCCCAGTGGTCATGGGACCAGGGCTGCACAGCTGGGACCGGGGCCCTGCTCCTATATCTGGCACATTTGATTATCCGACACCCCCAGTTCTCAAGGGGTGCTGGATAATAAAGTTTATACTATAAGTTGTTACAACTGAACTGAAGTCACTGTGGTTCTGCCTCTGTCTAGAAGAGGAGTATGTAAATTGAATCAGGGAAAGAAAACCTTAGCATTTGCATTGCTACATTCTTCAAAGTCAGCCCTGTGCCTCTTCAAAAAGGCAACCAGTCAGTCAAGAAAGTTGAGGTCTTTGGGGAGAATCCTCACTGTCAAGTTCAAGCATTGGTCATAAGGGTACTACAGAAATGGACTGAAATGACAGTGTCATGCTCTTGCCAAGTGTGTTGGGGTTCTAGCCAAACCTTTTAACATGATGGACAAGAGAAGGACAGAAGCAGCTTTTGCCCTGAAGGGGAGGTGAAAACACCTAATAAAGATTACTTTAAAAAACATTTCATTTTGACTATATATGCAACAATTGAAATGTCTTTAGTTTTAATTTGCATATCTGAATGATTCTCTTGTGAACGATGCTCTTAATAATGCTGCACATTGACAGAAAATGTAATTTCATTCATAGAATAGATTACTTGACACTTTATTCTCTCACTTAAATTTCTGTACTTCTATAGCTTTTTTTTTTTCCCCTTCTGTTTGGAGGCCTCTTTATATATTCCATGTTCAATATAAATTACTCACATGATTGTTCTTTACTTTCCCAAATTGGTATTTTATATCAAGCCAGTTGATGAAAACCACTTCATAGTAGCCTTACTCACACCTAACAGCCCTAAACTTGAATTGGAGTATTTAGTATGAAATAAACTTACAAAAGATGAGTTTTTTTGAAACAAAGATTTTGCACCAGATCCTGCAGACTACCCAATGGTCACTTGGAACCAGTCTGGAAAGTGGGAAAGAGGCACAGGTCCTTCTAGTATACCTATACAATCTCAGCATCAAGGGAAAGCTAGTTCTGCTCTGTGCTCAGTGCATTGAAGGCAAGGCTGAATTATGATCTTCCTTTAAAGACATCTCAACTGACGGTCAAGTTGCTTTGATACAGTTAGCTGAAGCATTGGGTCAAATTCAAGTCAATTTAAAAATAAGATTAAAAATCAATGTTATTTTTCAAGGATTCCCTGAGTTCTTTAAAGTGGTATTATCCATCAGAACTTACTTCGAGATTTTCAGGATTCCAGCTGCTTAGCCTGTGGCCCCTATTCATCCCTTATATGGATTTTCCAAAATAAATTTGGAATACAATGGAAAGAGGACCTAACAGAGGGCCTTTTGTTACTGAATAATGCCTGCTGAAGAAAACTTTACTAGTGTCGTGTCTGCGAATGAACAATTCAGACTATTACGTTATGTTGTACAATGATAGAATTAGAGGACCCAACCACTACCTGGACCCTATTTCACCAAGTACTCAACAAACACATAGTAAGAGTCAGAGCTGACCATACTGTATAAATAGACAGAAAGTTAAAGTAAGCTGCCAAAGATCACATGCAGATCAGTGGCAGAACTGGAAATAAAGTCCAGGTCTCCTGTTGCTCAGTCCTGTGCGCTGTCTCTAGACTACAGCCTCAGCAGCTCTGTCCTTTCTGTGTATCACATTAACTCCAAAATATTTAGTCAATAACTTTAATTCCTTCTATTATAATCAATTTTCCTTATTACTTCTAGGTAATAAATGGTAAGCCTGTCTTTAAGACTGAACAATGTCACCATGAACTTTTTAATGCTATGTCAAAGTTGTATTTTTTATGAATTATTTGTCCATATCACACCCTCATCTGGCTCAGTACTCTCCCCTTTGAATTTCTGAACATTTGAGCATCTTCAAATAGTCTGACAAAAGGATTCTGTTTCCTTCTAAAACTAAAACTTTCCACCCATTCCAAACCAAAATTGTATTGAAGACTCCAGATGAACAAGTCACTTCCAGACCAGTGAGGTTTTAGATGAAAACTGCACCATACTGATATCCACTAAGTTGTATTTGTAGCACTGCAGATTCACAAGATATCAAAGTGTATTGAAAGAGGGATCTACAGGCCTCCTATAGATCTCTCAGCCTTTGCTTCTCACTCTGAAGAGTCTTTACACTCTGATATCTCAGATAAGTTACGATATTTTTAAAAGTATAGCTTTTTCCCCTCCTGAGTCAAACTGAAGGACTCAGGGTAGTAAGTTGCTTTTTAAAAAACTGGTGACAGCATTAACAATATTGTCCCACTAAAGAAAATCTAAATGTGGAGTGCTAGATTCAGATACTATTTACCATAAGTAAAAATCTCTCATTCTACAAATATTCCCTCTCAAGTCAGTAGTAAGGTGTTACCAATGCTGAATAAATTGCAAGACTGAAGTTCTCAGAAAATAGTTTCACTTCTTATATGTGGCATATATGTAATACATAACAGTATTATTTAAAGCAGCATTCATTTGGAATAAATCCAGTAATTGTGGATTCACCATACTCCCACCCACCCACACACACCAAATTATGTAGTCTTCTCTCTGTACACAGCAAGGAGAAAGATTTATACATAGAGCTTGATCTCCTGTGGGAAATACCATGTACAGTAAACTTTTTCATATCTGGCATTTTATCATCCAGAACTCTCAAATAACTGACATTTTAACTATAAGTAAATTTTAGATATGTTTTCCATAAGTACAGTATAGTGAAAATATAAATACAAATAAATACAGCAAATACAGTACAAGCTTGCAATATACAGTACTGCTGTTGTTAAATAAACTATTTTGTGTACATTTTTGTTTGTTTCTTAATATCTAATCTTTTTTATTTAGTGTTATGGACTGCTAGGTATACCTCTCTAATAACAGCATATTGGAATATCCAGCAACCTCACAGTTCTAGGGCTGTCAGATATGAAGGAGTTTACTATAAAATACATGTATATATGCACACTCTTGCATATGCTATATATTATTTATGCAGATGATTGTAAGACAGCAGCCATCAAGGAGTCCAAATATTTGAGGAATGACAACATTCTCGAAAACTATTGCTTAGGCACCTTTTGGGGAAAAGAATTTCAAAGCAAATATTGTTCCTGCATTTTTATTTAAGGCTTAAGGAGCAAGTGTTCTATGATCTGAAATATGAGTTTTCATACCAAATGTGATATATATATCAATTGCAAATGTAGACATAACCCTAAGCCAGTTACCCACTTGGAAAAGACATGAAAAATCAAGCAGACAATACTGGACAAATGTCAACCTATTAGGGGTGTGTGTGTGTGTGTGTGTGTGTGTGTGTGTGTGTGTGTGTGTGTGTGTGTGTGTGTGTGTGTGTGTGTGTGTGTGTGTGTGTGTGTGTGTGTATTAACGTGTCCAGTATTGTCTGCTTAATTTCTCATGTCTGCTCCAAGTGGGCTAACTGACTTAGGGTTATGTCTACATTTGCAATTGATCAACAAAACTTGCTGTTCACAGGTGCTCAATGGCCTCACCTCCTCTCCTCTCCACCCACTCCTCGTACAATAAAAGTTTTGCCATAGCAAATGCAAGAGTGAATGCTGCCTGTTGGCAGGAATGTTGTGGGGGGCTAGAAGTATTTTGTCAGCAAAAGCATTGACATATAGTGCTGACTTTCAGTGATGGAGCTCTGTAGACACAGCCTTCTTCCTAAAAGTGGTGTAGTTTAGTCATACTGTAACATAAATCTCAGTCTAGCAGCTCATACTGTTGGGCTTTCTCTATCTTCTATCAATGAGTTGTAAATCTGAATTTAGTTAAAGAAATTAAATGAACTGATGTAAGGAAAAATCATTTAACTAAACAAATCTTTTACAGCAAGAAAGATGAAACTGTTACAGTAAATTTCTGTGGCATCAGTGAAATTGTCTTTATGTTTTAGAAGTATAAGAAAGTGAAGATAAAAGACACACAACAGGAAAAATGGTTTGTTCTTATCGCTTTTCTTCAAGATATATCCAGATTTCAAACCTTCACATCACGATTTGGCCTGTCTTGTTACGGGCACATTCTCAAACAGATTTGTTTTCCAGCCATCTACTCTGCAGCAGACAGTTTAAGGGAGAGATTTTCATAAAGGCTTAAGTACCATTTGAAAATGGGACTAAAAAGCGAAAGCCTTATGACAATCAGGTTCATTATTTAGCACAGCTCTTATGAAAGAGATAGAGAAGGGAGACGCTACCACCAGAAAACTGCAGGATTTTGTACAATATTGACAGCTATGGACTGCTGGAGTGTGAACAGTTGGGCTGTACAGAGGGTTGCTCCAAGACACATGAAATCCTGCCCACGACTGCTCTCTGGCACTGCTGGAGTCTGAGGGATGCACTAGCCCCTGTGCAGTCGTTCCCCATTACAGTTGCATTGAGCATTTGCCATGAAAATTACTGTAGCCGTAGATATGCTGTCCCACATCCATCCCTAATGCTGCCATCTTCTATTCTACAGCCAGAATTGGTGTATAGTTTCCTGGTGTGAGAGAAGGGTGACCTTCTTAAGCCATTTCCCTGCATCTTTGTCTCCCCTGAGCACTAAGTTGGCAGACTTTTGTATTTTACTCTGATCATCACGTCACAATCTTGACACTTAAAATTCAGAACCACAGCCCATTTATCTACCTGTTAGTAGTTTTGTGGTGGCAGCATACAAATTATGAATTATAATCACCTTTACACAAATGAAACGAGTTAAGCAAATGTGTGGTTATAACTTCTACACTGCAAATAAACTTGGTATGTGCTGTATTTCTTTTTCATTGCTTCTTGAATTCTTTTCTAACACCTTCTGGGAGATACTCATCCAGTTTCTTTACACAAGCTACCAATCAGTTCTTTATCTAGTTTGAAAAAAAAAAAAAAAACTTAACAACTCCCTACCTTCCTCCAGCCCCACCACAGATGAAATGTTGCCTTCCTTTAGTTCTTGGTAGGATCAGTTTTCTGCACTTGATCTCTCACGTACAGAAATATTTGTTTTTATTCTGCTTAACAATTCAACAGTTCTATGAATATAGAGTAGGTCTTTAACACACACTTATCAAGTTGCAAGTGTATAAACATCTGCTTGCTTTTCGAATCTCACTCACAAGAGCATCTCTGCCCATACTATAAGAAAAATGTCTTTATCTAGTTCTAGAATACGTTTCTAGTTCTATAATACATGTTCTGTGGTGCTATAAATCCATTTGGTTGTACATGATTAAATGAAAACCTGAGCTGAACAAGTTGCAAATGTGCCTCAAACTCTCCTTTTCTTGGAGAGAGTATCCAAGCTTCACCTGGCCAATTATTATGGTCATCCCGTTAGATAAATGCAGTTTCAGTCATAGGCCATTTCTACACAGGACACTTTCTTCGAAAGTGGCATGGTAATACACGGCCCGAAATACGCTAATGAGGCACGGACGCAAATTCCCAGTGCCTCATTAGCATACGGTCATGTGATTTGGAGTCCGGAAGACCGTTCTTCCAGACTCCAAAATGCCCTGTAGAAGTGTGGCCCCGGGTGAGCTTCCAGAAGGAAGTCCTCCTTCTGGAGGCCTCTTCTTCCCAAAAATTGGAAGCCTTTTGGAAGCCACCCCCGGGGGCCGCGCTTCTACACAGCATTTTGGAATCCAGAAGAATGGTTCTTCTGGACTCCAAATCACGTGACCGTATGCTAATGAGGCAGGGGGAATTTGCATCTGCGCCCCCACTAGCATATTTCAGGCCATGTAGAAACGGTCATAGAGTAGTCTTGCCATCTTGCTGTGAACTCCAGCTTCCCCATTTACATCAACAGGAAATCCATGGGGCAGCGGGAAGGACTATTCCATGAATAGTGGTGTACATGGTAAAACAAGAACAGCGTACAACAGGTCAAAGAGCTTGATGTTATGTTTTAAATGTCATAACATTTGAGAACATTGAACGTTGGCTGTAGGTTTGCTGGCAGTCTAGCATCTTGTAATCACAATGCATTTTCAATACTTTTGAATTATTATTTACAACTATGATAAAAATCTTCATTTGCATAGTACCTTTAACTCGGAGGTGACCTGGTAGTGACACAATTCAAAGCAGGCTAATAAGGCTCTAACGTGCATATTCAGAACCTCATTAGTATAATGGTGGCCAGGCGAATTTCAAAGTGCAGACTTCAAATTGCAGATTGACGGTGTAGATGCGCGCAGCTTTGAAATAAGTGCCCCACTTCAACATTCCCTTACGCCGATCTAGTTCTGTGGCAGTAAGGGAATGTGAAAGTGGGGCACTTATTTTGAAGCTTCCCCCACCTTCACTGTCGATCTGCAATTCAAAGTCTGCACTTTCAAATTTGCGGGGCTACCATTATGGTAATGAGGCACTGAATATGCAGGTTAGCACTTCATTATCCTGTTTCGAATTGTTTCATTACCATGCTACCTCTGATGGGAGGTGGCATGTGTAGAAGCAGCCTCAGAGTACCTTACAAACATTTAGTTAACACTCCCATAGATAAAGACTGTCATTTCACCAATCACTGAAACAAAACAGCCTGCTATACTCTGCCTTAAAGGCTAATAGATTTAGGACAGGATGTGAATAATGAACTATATATGCTGCAACTCATTGTCTGGCAGACTTTCTGCTTTTGGACACCAGCAAAGACCTGGGTCAAATTCATTCCCTCATACAGCTTTGTGTACCACCGCACTAGAGTAGAATTCAATTTTGCCATCATTTTCCTGTTATTTCCATTCTGAACAGCTCATTTGACCAGTCAGAGGAAGTGGAGCTGCTTAAGGATGATCTATTTGCCACTAGTATATCTGCCAGAACTATTTTATTTCATTCAGTCAATTGAAGACTACACAGACAGGAAAGGTTCTGTGTTGGCTCGACAAAACGTGGAGACTTGTGTCTATTATTCTAGTCATTTCTTGATTGAGCTGGGAAATGGAATGTGAGGCAGGTGAAAATGCTGCTGCCAACACATTCAGCACTCACTCAGGCTACAGTTACACTATTAAGTTTTCCTGGCCAAACCCTAGTTTTGTTAACAAAACTTGCAGAGTGGTGTGCACACAAAACGCATTTTGTTGACAGTATTTGGACACAACGCAGCACTTTTGCCGGTAACGTTCTGCCTCAAAGCTTTGAGGCAGTACGCTGCTGTCAACAGCTGCCTTCTCTAGACAGACAGGGCAGCCACAAGAACGGGCAGCCCTGTCTGCTGTGCTTCCGGGTGCCTGTGCTGAGAGAGCAGCCGGGCAGTCTGGCTGCTTTGTCAACAAATCTAAGTGCTCTCTCCCGATTGGCTTTTGTGTGTGTCCGCATGCTGTCAACAGAAGTTTTGTTGGGAAAACTGTCCCAACAGTGACTTCTGTTGACAGAGAGCTGTAGTGTAACTGCAGCCTCAGTATGATTCATCTGGTAAACTTTAAAGGGATATTCACAGGATAAAAGTTATTCCATTTCTGACTTTTGAGGAACCAGACATGACTGTTTACTTTCTACCATAGCATGTTCTAATTTCCTTCAGGGATCAGAAGCTTCACTAGCTCTACTAATACGTGTTGGACCTCCCTGGCTTGGCACTGTCAGTGTCTGATCCATCCCAAATCAGAGAATTTGCTGGACCATCCCTTAAGCCCAGCTGCTGCAGGTTTCCTGGGTGGCCCCGCTTTTCTGCCACTTCGGCAGGGACTCCAATCCAGCCCTCTGCTCCCCTGCCCTGGTCCCGTGTTCCTGGTCCTATATTACTTGTCTGCTGCCTTGGAGATTCTGGCCCCACATTCCCCACCCACTCTGGCCTCACTTGTTACAGGCTGCTATGACTGCCAAGGGCCCTGGCCCCCACCCCACTTGTTGTGGGCTATCAAACTGCTGGGGAGCTCTGGCACCTGTCATGAGCTGCCTGCAGCAAGGCTGCCAACTCAGTTCCCCCTGGCCATGGGCTGGCCCTCCTGCCTTCAGTCTCCTGGGCTTTCTAGTCCGGGAACATCCATGTTTCTGCCAGACTGTGCCAGCTTTTGGAAGTGCAAATTGTATAGAATTCATTTCCAGGGTGTGCTCATACCTTATAGGCCTTTTTCTATTCCATGCAGCACCCAGCCACTCACAAAACAATCTCACTCCATACATACAGCTTCTTATGGCCACCCCCGTTTACTTTAAGGATAATCTTGGAGATTCCCGTACCTAAAATCAGTAAGAAAAGAACTAACCTGCCTAAAATATTTACTTCTATGCCTTGGAGACCTATTAACCAGGAATTTTGGTGCCTACCACTTCAAAACATTGAGTTAAAAACGCATCTAAAGAAAAGTTCTGGGTATGCTGAAAGTTAAAGACAAGACTCCAATAGATGATGCAATGATATTAAACATAATTTCTATGGTACATATATGACCCCAGTATTATAGCATCTGAATGCCCCATACATTTTTAGTGTATTTGGTCTCACAACCCCTCTGTGATGTATAGAAGTGCTTGTGTTCCCACTTTACAGATGGACAATTGACACATGGAAAACCTAAATGATTTGCTTAAGGTCAAAAAGAAAGCCTATGGCAGAATAGAGATATGAACCCAGTCTTCCAAGCCCTAGATTACTGTTCTAGACTACTGGGCCTCCTTACTTTTCAAGGCTTGAGATTTTTCCCTGAACATGCCTTATTACTGTATTATTAACTTCTGGCCACATCTTTCATTAACAATTTGATAGCCTGTTTTGGCCTATTCTGCATTTGTCTTATAGAACTCCACTGCGACTTCAGTACTATTTGAACTTTTACTTTCTTACAAATGGTCCAATGTGATTCATTTACTGAGTTATTTTGGTTTTCCCCTCAGACTTTCTCTTCCAATACACCTGAGTTGATCAGTTTTTATGGGCAACAGAAAATTGTTTGGATTCAGTCTGCATAAAATTAGGTTTTTTTCTATTTAATTCAGCATAATTAAAAACAAAGAGGGATACAAAGCTGCTGATCTTATTTCAAAACAATCTGTGCAGCTCTAAAGGTGCAGCTTTTGTCAGGCCCAGGTTTCAAGTTTCTGCTTTCTTACATTGAATAAATCTTTGAATTTCTAACTTGGAGCAGCTGAAGATTACATTGTTCAAAACTGATGAAAATAAAATAGATGAGTAAATGCTCAAAACCATTTTCTTGATTTGGCCTAAAAATGCATTGTCAATAAGAGACTTTTATTGGATGAGAAGAGATTACAGGGCATGCACCTGCCCTCATGGATAATAGTTATATTGTGACGGGAAGTAGCATACGAGTCATCGTGCTTCACTGTGACCATAATAGATGTCTGAACAGAAAAGATCTTCAGCAAGGCAAAATGGCAGTAGGCTGGTGGAGACAGTACCTGAAGCTACAAGTAGAAGGTTTAACCCACCCCGCCAACTTTTTGGATACCCCCCTCCCCCCTCAAAAAAAAAAAAAGAAAAAGAAACAAACCACTCACACCACACAGCATGGAACTCAATTTTCAAGCCCAAATTTAGAAACTCAAATGGTCAATTTAAAAAAATCTTGTCCTATTCCAATTTAAGTCATTTATTGTAACAAAAGCAATGGAAATAGCAAGGGTGCCATCTGGGGAGAGTGAGGGGGCAAGAGCTGTGAATATCAGGACACTGCTTGCTCTTCCTCCTGTTCTCCTGACTATCAGGGAGCAAGGGGAAAGTACACAGATTGCGTGAATTACTCCTCTTTCCCCTTATCTCACTGGTCAAGAGTGAAAAGTGTGCGCACAAACTATGTACTTTCCCCTCATTCCCTGACAGTCAGGGGAATGGGAGGAAGAGCAAGCAGCAGCCTGGTATGCACAGCTGCTGCCCCATCTGCTCTTCTGAAATAGCTAGGGTGGCCATATTTTCCTATGTCAAGTATGGGACACCTGATAAAATTGCTCAGACTTCGGGTTCCCAGTGGAGGCAGAGGACCACAGGGATGAAGGCTGCACACTGTAGGCCTCTGGCGCGTAGGTCCTCCCTGTTGGGTGTACGGCTGCCCAGCCATGGAACACCAGGAATGCACCCGGCAGCGATGGGTGCTGGCAGCAGTGGAGGGGAGCAACGGAGCACAATGAGGCTGCTTCCCCAGGGAGGAAGGCACTTCTCCACAGCTGCCCCACACTGAAGGTCACCATGGCTGTTCCACTCTGAGGGGTGCTAGCAACTGGCTTCCTCCCTCTTTCAGGGGAGCTCCATGGCTGTCCTGTGCTGCCAGCAACTGGGGCTGCCATCCTGCAGGGGAGCTCCCAAGCTCTATGGACATCTTCCCTGTGGGAGCTACCACCCCGTGGGTGGGGCACTCCCTGGCTGCCTCCCACCACAAGGCACTGGGAACAGGGTTGCTGCCCTGTGGGTGTGGTTCTTGGCTGCTCCAAACCATGGGGAGCTGCAAGCCCTGCCTTGGTGGGGTCTATTTGGCTGGAGGGGCAGCAAAAAGGACTGTACAGGACACACATTATTCCCATTCCCACCCCAACATACACTGCCTTACCCTATGGCATGGTCTCTGCTGGCTCCCTCTCCTGCTGCTGCCTGTGCACCTGGCCAGTCAGTCCATGCTACATGTGATCTCTGGCCAGCGCTTGGTACATGCAGCTGCAACTGTGCTGATCTTGGGAAAGGGCAGCTCAAAAGGGGTGAAAACAGGACTGGCACAATTAGCCCTTTTGTTAGTAGAAGTTGGGATGCCTTCCTGATGCCTGAAATATGGGACTGTCCCAGCCAAAACAGGACACATGGGCTGCGTCTTCATGGAGCTGTGCTGCCGGCAGCATGATGCAAAGAAGTGGTCTCAACAATGTAAATGAGTGCTGATCTGAATATTTGTGTGGCTGATTTGCATATTTGTGCTAGATCACCCTGCCAGCAGAAAAAAAATCAGGCGTAAGGGGCTGCCGACAAAGGGGGTTTTCACCAGCAAAACCATATCTACATGGCTTATTTTCTGCTGGCAGGGACATCGTGTGATTATGTAAATTAACAATGTGAATATGCAAATAAGCAACCATCTGCATTTTTGAGACCTCTCCTTTGCATTATGCTGCCAGCAGCACAACTTCGTATAGATGCAGCCATGGTCACCCTAGAAACAGCATCCTTAAGAAATAGATGCTACCAGAGATATTTAGACACACATGGTCAACAGTCACCTGAGTTGTCAGTGCTCAAGTTTAGAGGCAGATTTTCAGCGGTAGTAATAAATATTCACTTATTGATATGCAGCCATGTTTGCAGCCATATTTGTTAACTTCAGCACAAGTAAATGCTGTATTTACATGCCCACATGTCTAACTGAAAGCACACAGACCTAAAAATTGGAGGTCAATATTACTGGGCAGATTCTGCAAACTTTAAGCAGCATACTTGTCTCTGAAGTCCCATTGATTTCAGAAGCTTAGTACAGTAAAATGTTAGTCAAATGTCTGGATGTAGGAAATGCAGTTCTATATTACAGTAAGATAAAAGACTAGGGAAAATGGTTTAAAATGCTCCTCTATAAAATCTCATCTAAAACAACTCTGAACTGCAGTAGCTATGTACTTCAGTTGCCCATCAGCTGTTGTCACTCCTACAAATAAGGTCAAATAAAAATCACTTTTCTAATTCTTTCCAATTGTGATGCTTGAAAAGAAGATTCAGTCAGAGGGCACCAACTGCAGCACCTGAAAGTAAGAACAAGAGCCAGACGCAAAGGCATAGCTCTGACCCCAAGAACCCTAATTACATCTTCTTTCTTTGATCTTCTGGTAAAGCCGTGAGACAAAACTTAGTAAAAAAAATAATTTCAGTTTAGTCCTTCCTTTTTTGATAGTAACAATTTTAATTATGGCATACTTCCTCAATTGAATGAATGATTGTATTTAAATCCAATAATTTAATACCATACAGTTATGCCAGCAGTATAGGAATTTTACCTAACAATATATATGTATTTATTTCAGAAGGTCATATAAATAAAATTAGGACATGTATTGTACTTCTATTCAAAATATGCTTCCCACCATGCACACAGAGGAAATTAAAGATGAAGACTAAAATGGGAAAAATTGAATTTTATATTAAGTGCAGTTAAGCTCAAGTCGGGAGACCTTTTCTTATGATTGTGGTCAATATACAGCATCACAAGGTAGCATTTTAGTATGCATCAGATTTTTGAATTACAGGATGATAATAATACTCAAAAGACAATAGCAGCCACATGGCAAAGCAACTGCTAGCATGGCTGCTCTGCCACAGACTCATGGTGACACATTTGGTTGAGTTACTGATACTCAAGTGTTTTATTTTGTCCACATTTAAAATTGAGATGGTTTTCTATCTTGTGAAATGTTTTGAGAACCCAAAATGAAAGATGGGTGTTTTTTAAATGTCAGCTAATTTTCCCCATCCACTAAAAGTAACAAGTGTAAATATCTTCATGAACAATCCTTCCCCAGTCCTGTTGGTGGTATAGAAAGGGCAGAATTCATTTTATCATGAATATTCTGACACATCTGTACTAGAACTTGGTAGTCCCTCCAGGCACACTGCTCCAGCTGCTCTCAGACTCCCTAGAAGGAGGGAGATGATTGGAGGAAAGATAGCACAGCCTGAGGTTAATCCCTTCCTCGTGTATGAGCAACAATTTTTCCAGAGATAGCACCATCCTTCATCAGTTCCCGCAGAGCTATGGAGTTGCTGCATTCATTTTTCACTGTGGAGGAGAAAAGATGATGCAAGAAGGGCTTCCTCCCACTCCACCATAGAGAAAATACCCTGTTTATGCTAGAGCACAGCTGGGTCTACACTTGCCCCCAACTTCAAAGGGGGCATGTTAATCAGGGCTATGGGAGATTACCAATGAAGTGTGGGCAGTGAATATTCAGCACTTCTTAGGCTAAATCTCCCCCCGCAGCAATTTTGAAGGGTCAGACTTCAAAGTGCCAGCATGCATGTAGGCATGGGCACTTCAAAGTGCCTGTGCTACTTCGAATTGCCTTTATTCTCCAAAATTTTGGGAAGTAAAAGCACTTCCAAGTAGCACAGGCACTTTGAAGTTTGGCACTTTGAAGTTGCTGTGGGGAGAATTAGCCTAATGAAGTGCTGGACTAGTAATCTCCCATCACCCTGATTCTTCCATCACCACCCTTCGAAGTTGGAGGTAAGTGCAGACAAGCCCTAATAGTCCCATCAACACAAACACTTCTGAACCCCACTGGTGTGAGTTATGTGTAACTAATAAAAACTTCAGAATGTTCTTGTATACCTCAGCATAAATTAGTTGTCACATTGCAGACAAAAAGCTTTTTGCTTTCCTAATTTAACATTACACTGTTTTACAAGACATTCCATACTGTTATACTCTGAGTATAAGAAATGCAAGATCTAAGATTATTTAAATTTAAGTCTTTAACCAAAATCATTTCTAAGATGTTTTAGTCCCATTTTCTGTTTCAAACCTTTACAACTTCCACTTTGCTTCTTCAGACTTGATCTACACTAGGTTAGAAAGTAGATTTCCAATACAGAATTCTAGTTACACCATTATAGCGTGAATTGATGTATTAGAATCGACTACCTTACCTAGTGTAGACAGAGGCTGTTCAGGCTCTCCCCAATGTCCCTCACTCCATGCAATAGAATGGAGTAGCAGGGTCAATGGCTGAGTCCAGAGAGATCAATTTTGCCACATCTTAACACACACAGCAAAACTGAAATCTGGAAGATCAACCACACCACTGTTGATCAGCAAATAAGTGTAGATTCACCCTTAATATTTCTGTCTCTTGCTCTCTCGCTCTGTCTCTCTCCTCCCCCTACACACACACACACACACACAGAGACACTAGCTTCCTGACAGATGCCTTCAAAGACACAACATGAAAAGTCATTCAATTTTTACACAGAACAGTTTTCATTTGCTCTGCACAATCAGAAAAAAAATCTTGCTTGTATGATTCAGTGGTTTTTAAAAAGGGTGCATGGACTACGCACAGCATGGCATTTCTCAGAGATAATGTCTGAGGCAGAAACACTGCACTCAGAAGAGAAGAGAATTCTGTGTTCCAATTTTTAATAAAGCACATAATGGAAACTATATGATTTTATCTGAAGAAAAAATATCCATTGGGTACAGGGCACCTTTTAATAGGTTACATTGTAATGTGATTAAATAGAATGTGTTGCACAAAACTAGTATGATATGGATGATAATAATTTCAAGATCATTAGTTCATAAACTCCTACCCCCACATTTTACTGTTACTATTTAGCATATTCTCTGAAGACAACTATGTCTATTAAAGATGATTCAGCCCATTTATTATGCCTTATCAGTTTCCACTTCCTATATTTTTGCTTGTGAATTAATAAAGTCAGGCTCAAGCTTCTGAAGGTGACAAGGCAAAAACCAGTTAGGGTGATTTGTGTATCAGTGGAGTGTGCTAAACACAGTTTCAGATAAATATGCCAATCAAAAGGGCTGTTGTCTCCTAATGATTAAAAGAAATGAAAGTGACAACAGCTTCTCCAACCAGGGCTGTTGGCACATAAGAATTCAAAACAATACCAAAGCATGAGTAGAAGGCCAATGAAACAGAGAGGATTTAATCTCATTTGCATTCAGTGAATATAAACAGAGAAAGGAATACAGGGACCGTGTTATGAGCCCCTGTTCTCAAATTTATGGGAACATCCATCAGGATGAATGTGTTTAATATTCTAGACTCTGAGAGCATAGAAGCCATTTATAAATGACTAAAAACATTTCCGTTACTCTGTTGCATCTCTGAATGGTCTTAGGATGACATAGGTCTCCATAAACAGTTAAATACCCTTGGGAAAGATTCCTCTGACAAGAAAGCTGCAGTCAACAGCTAAGATGCTGAGCAAAACTGATTCACTTCACAGTTTTGAGATAACACCATCTGTATAATTCCTCTGTGGTCCATTAAGGGCACCAGCTTTATGTTTCTGACTTCCAGGCAGCATATCTCTTGGACAGAGGTGAGCTGAACCTCATTCCCTCCTAACCCAGGGTGTTAAGGTGATGCTGTTCCATGCCTTATATTGTGATAACCCTAGCTAGTCAAATTGCCTAAGAGGCCAGCTCCTGTGCTTTGCTTTTTCTCCAATGTTAATGCCACAGTTAGCACACCAACACATTGCCTTCTAAGTAAGTACATTTATTCTCCATTTACAAAAGTATTGCAAAAAGCACTTACATGCATTCTTAAAAGCTTACCAGAGATCTGCCCAACTCCAGCCTAATTGGTAGGTTTTGTCCTCTGGTTGTGGATTATAGGTTTCCCCTATGTCACAAGTACATCTCTCTTGGACACAGAGCCACAAAAAAGGCTGTGCAGGCTAGCTAGTTTGTTATATAGCTAAGATCTGATCTTCACTGTCTGTAAAAGATAGTCAAACAATGGCCCTATCCTTGTTTCAAATCTTCACAAGTCTTTTTTCCTCCTAATGGATCTGGGGAACTTGTACTAACTGCTCATTCTAATGGATCCCCAGAAACTATACTTAACTTCCCAATATGTTCCCAAGTCTTACATCTTTTATATATTTCTTCCCTCCTCTCTCCCCTATCCATCCAGTCCTAGCACAACTTATACAGATAAACTTAACACAATAAGACCTTTGCAGGAAATTACCATAAATGACACAAGACACAATGAGTATTTATAGATACATGACAATGCAGTATTAACAAGCACTCCTTAAGGGCTCTATGACTGAACCCTTTTCAGCAGAAGAGATTCTCATCGCCTGCATGTGCCAGAAGGCAATAAACGGTGAGCTTGCAGAATGATTTAAAGAAGGGAATTTCAGCAACAGGACAAGAAGAAAACTACAGTTGTGCATCCATGAGATATTGTAGGTGCTCAGCAGGTACAGAAGTGATATGTCTTCCCTACCCCTGTTTCTCAAGAACGAAGATATGTGAGCTTGGCCCATCTCTTTTCTGACCTACCATCAGAGAAAGAAATGGTCCAAAACCACGACTTGCCATAGTGATATTACACGATTGGGGATAATGCTGTAGAAGACAAAAGTATTTTCATAATGGTCGAAGCCCTCTATGTCCACTGTCCTGGGATTATAACAGTGACTGGAAGTAGTAGGGCTACACAAGAATATTAACACCTCTTATGGAGAAAGATAAATCTGATGGAGTGGGCCTTTGCCCACAAAAGCTTATGGCTCAATAAAATGGCACAGAACTTCTGGATGTTTTTGTGGATACAGACTAACATGGCTACCTCTCTGATACTATGGAGAAAGAGCTACTGTTACTGGAATCATTAAATTGTCTGACAAAATAGCGTTAAGTCAAATAATAAGTCAGAATAACCATGATATCTTAGACAAAAGAGTTTGTGTTTAAGATTTACTCAAAAGGGAATAAATAAGTTTTAAAACATCTCTTTGCAGCATGTCATTAAAAATACACTCTTAATACTCCATGTGGACCAGTGGAAAAAATATATGCATTGCACAGTGTCAAGAATCATAGCATTAATGCTAAAAATGATTTGCAAACTCTGGTAGCACGGTGCCTATTTTAGTGGATTGATAGGTCTAAGTTTGTAGACAATTTTTCAGACTATTCCAAGGAATGTACTTACAGAAGCTGTTTTGTGAGTCCTGATTTATTTCACCATATGCTTTGTGTTCTGAAATATGTTTCCACGCTTCATTTTTTTGAGAATATAGATTTGCATAAAAGCAATGCTGTATGGATTCAAAGGTATTAAAATGAGCATGTTAGCATTATTGCACCAGATTCAGGCTAACAGATATTATTCATTTTGTAAGCACTTGTAGAGTTTTTGGTTTGCCTAGTCTTGAAGCTCAGCTGAGCAACAGATTAAGAAATAATTCTGGAAGGATTTGAGAGCAGTTTTTCCACCTATGCTACGAGTGCTGCACTTTCAAGTATAATGAAAAAAAAACCCCTCATTTTATACAATAAACTTGAGGGATACATCTTTATGGACTGTCTCCAGTGTGCTAAATTGGCAGCCCAGTGGTAAGGACGCCATTAGAACACTTGTCCTTTGTGAAAATTTAGGTAAATTTTGTAAATAAACAAGTCTATACAGAAAAGTTCATATCTACACATATTACTGTAATTTGGGAGTGGATGAACAACTGAAAATCTGAGGCCTACACTTAAAAAAATAAGTCATGAATTTGGATGCCGAACATTAAACATCTTAAAAGGACTTGATAATCAGCAATTCTCAAAAGCACCCCAAAAGTGAAACACTTTTGAATATCTACACCACATATTTGTAAGCTTGTAAACTATTTCCCAATAGCTGTGGGAGTTTGTCAGAGCAAGCTTGCTTTGCAGTATTGCCAATTATATTTTCTCCAGCTTGAGATAATGTGAAAATTCTAGATTTAGTTAAAAAAAATAACTTTGTACATCTCATGGTACAAAGGAAAGATTGAAAATACAATTAGAGTATCACTTCAAGGTTCAAAAGCCAGAAATCAAGAGAGAAAAAAAATCCCTTGCATTTGTTATACGTAATAATGAATAAATTAAAACTCACAACAAAGAAAAAATCTCTCATGATTTCTGGCAGGTCCCAACCCATGATTTTTAAATACTGATGGCTGGCAAGGAGCAAGGGAGGACTGATGCTAAATGTAGGTGTTACCACACCAGGGCCATGTCTACACTAGCACAAAACTTCGAAATGACCATGCAAATGGCCAAATCAAAGTTTACTAATGAGGCACTGAAATGCATATTCAGCACCTCATTAACATGCTGCCAGCTGTGGCTCTTCAAAATTGCTGCTTTGCACTGCCATGTGATGCGTCCAGACCAGGGTCCTTTTTGAAAGGACCCTGCTAACTTCCATATCCCCTTATTCCGATCAGCTCATAGGAATAAGGGGGTTCATGGGGTCCTTTCAAAAAGGATCCCTGTCTGGATGAGTCATGCGGAAGCAGCAACTTCGAAGAGCTGTGGCCAACAGCATGCTAATGAGGCACTAAATATGCATTTCAGCACCTCATTAGTAATCTTCAATTTGGCCATTTGCATGTCCATTTTGAAGTTTTGTGCCAGTGCAGAAGTAGCCCAGAATACCTAAATCCAGTGCGTTTTTTGTCCCAATACTTGCCAGTACTGACTACCGGCACCTTGGCAGCACCAGCCATGAGTAATGGCTCCCTTTTGTAAAAAAAAAAAGAAAAAGAGACACTGCTTAAAACAAATTCAGATCAGCCCAGAATAGTCTTTTTTTCAGCCCTAACCCAGAGTTAGACAGTTTAGACCATTTTTTCAAACTGAAATTTTTTTAGGGAAGGTCATCTTTCACTGAAGTGTCTAGCATGTAAGGTTAAAAAAGTAACTTTAAAGTAACCTAAGGTCCAAATCCACAAAAGTATCTAGATGCTTAAGTTGCATTTTTAGGCACTATCATAATTATGAAACTAAAACAAGCCACCGGACCCTGTAGGAGCCTAAACTTATTTGGCACCTGTGTTTTTGCTAGGATTCCATTGTCTGCAAACAAGCAGTAAGATACAACCACTTGTTCTCCAATCCGTCAAACAAACACCTCCAATATCTTTATCAAGCATTCTTAAACTAAAATACCCATCTGAGGAAGTGAAGAAACAACTTGCCAGAGTCAGATGAGTATCCAAAAGCCACCTACCACAAGCTAGGTCAAACAACCAAACACCACCCACAGCCTCCAGTGCATCATTTACAAACTACAGCTATCCTGGAAAATGATCACTCACTCTTACAGACCTGTGGAGGGAGGTCAGCCATCATCTACAGATAGCCCGCCAACCAAAAGCAAATACTCACCAGCACAACAGCCATATACCACACCATAGGAACATTAACCCAGCAATCTATCCCCACAAAAAAACCCATTGCCAACTTTGCCAAATTCTATAAAAGTGACCCCGTCACAGGACCTAACCACATAATCTATATCATCAGATCATCCACCTGCATGCCTATTAACGTGATATATGTCAGCATGTGCCAGTAATGCCCCTCTCTCATGTATATTGGCCAAACCAGACAAATTAGGACTGACTAAGGAATTAGAATGGTTATTTCACTACAAAAACATTTTTGTCTTCTCTTGGTATTCGAACTTCCCCATCAACTGCTGGAAGTGGACTACATCCATCCTGACTGAACTGGACCCATGCATCTGAGACAAGCTTTGTAAGGAACTATGAACCATAGTACAAATTTACTTACAGATTTGATCCTTGTAGATCACAATCTGTGATTCCATTATGTGCATCTGACAAAGTGATTTTTACCCACAAAATCATATGCCAAAATAAATCTGTTAGTCTTTAAGGTGTCACTGGACACCTCAATATTTTAATGGTAACCTTAACTATTTCACTACTGATCAAAATTAAAAAAGGAAGTTGATCTGAAGATCTATAGTGAATGGAATTTTATTTTGACACTTTACTGTGGGTTGTGAAGCAGAGGAAGGTGGTTTGTGGATAACGTTAGAGAGATTATTACTATTATTTTAGTCCAGATTACCTCTCACTATAAATAAAGCACAGGCCTCACAATGTTAGAGTCCAGTCCTCACTTCCAACTCCAACATTCAGGTATTTGCCCAGCCCTACTGAGTACACTACATGCTCTTTAATGCTTCCTGACAAATGAGCAACAATAATTAGCAATATTAGCCTTCATTACATTTCATCTGTGTTATTTTCATAAAGCCAGTTATTGTAAAGCCCAAGTCTTTTCAGGAGTAATCAAACTATGTTCTTATAATTTCATTTTAACTAAATTGTATTTTTAAAAGGTCTCTTTATTTATAGAGGTTTAGCAGCAATTACATTAGTTTAGGTTACAGAACTGTTTCCTTTTTCAGTTTCTTTAATTAATGCTGAGGCATGAATCATGATGAAATATTCTGCCTGATGATTATTTTAATAGTTTGACTAAACATAAAATATCATCAACTGACACCAGAGTAGTATAGTCTGGAAGCAAGAGAGAAATATACACTTCCCTTTATAAAATTCCACTTGTGATGTTTTTTGGGCACCTCCATAGCTGAAAAAACCCAGTTAATTGAAAGTTATGGTCATAACCTGCATGAAGGAGCAGTGCCTTATTATTTTTCTAAAGGAAATTTGGTTTTGATTTGACTTAGTTACACGTTTAAACCTCTGAAAGATAAGTACCATCAGTGAAGCTTGTAAATTGTAAATGTAGGACTAAATATAAAGTCCAGTGAAGCCAAAGGAGGTCTTTCTACTGACTTCGACTGACCCTGAAGCAGGATTACCGTGCACATGTATAGAACTCTAGTAACAAATAGAGCTTCAAATCAGCAGGAATGCTTGGCATGGAAGGAAGTGATCCTGAAGAAACTGTAAGGTATAAAGGGATATAAGAATGTAAGAATGGCAATTACTGGGTCAGACCAAAGGTCCATCTAGCCCAGCATCCCATCTGCCAACAGTGTCCAGTGCCAGGTACCCCAGAGCAGGTGGAATGAAGACAATGATCAAGCGACTTGTCCCCTGCCATCCACCTCTAGCCTCTGACAAACGGAGGCCAGAGACACCATTCCTACCCCCTGGCTAATAGCCTTTTATGGACCTAACCTCTATGAATTTATCTAGCTTTTCTTTGAAAGAGGTATTGAATGTGTCCACTCCATCTTTTCCTTCTATTTCCTAACTAACTATATTTCTCAGAAAAATTGTTTCTCTGCAGGGCTATTGTAGACTCTTTGGAACACAGGAATAACCAACATCACAAACCAGTAGTTGTGATAGGTCAACATTTTGTCTTCTGTGACCCTTCATGGACAATTATGAAATAGCCTTTATTAGGCTATTTTTGCTTCTTGCCTATATGAGTTAGCAGATCTGAATGCATCTATAGATGACGTCATTATCCATGAACATCTATTCAGATTTTTTTAAATTCTGTTAACCCCTGGAATTCAAAAATATCTCATAATAATGAGTTTCTACAGTTAATTGTGCATATTTGTAAAATAGTGCAAAAATCCTTCTGTTCTTCTATTAAGATCAAGAGGAAATAGGAAAACTCAATTTATGATCTCTACCTCATTGTATGCTTTTATCATATTCTTTGCTGTTTGTCTCCTTATAGAAGTAAGTCATCCTATTCTTTTCAACATCTCTTCATATGAAAGCCTTTTTATGCTTCTAACAATTTTCATCATCTGTCTCTAAACCTCTTCTGTTCTGTTTGGGAATGGTTCTAGACTTACCTGTAAATCTTTGGTCTTTATAATACTTCACATATTGTCTGCCCTGCCAACAGTCCATAAATTCATGCCACTAAAGATAGCACAGAAATGGAATTCTGTAAGGTAAAACGTTATGGGACTTCCTAATTGAGTTTTCTAACATCCCTCTAATTCAGTGGTTCCCAGCACTTTTCAACATCACACCCCTCTTTTGATTTTTGAGAAACCCTCACACCCCACAACCTCGTTTACCATCATCCAACCCCCCTTTTAACAAAAAGTTCAATTCATATTTTAAAATACACACAAAAAGTTGATACAAATATGTAATATGAATAGTAAAAATAAGTACACACAGTTTTTCTTAGCTTCTTGCAGGTGCCTGATGCAGCCCCAGCAAGCCAGCTGCCTGAGCCCTGTGCCAACCACCAGAGCTGACAGCCTCAGCTTCCTACCCATCTGAGCTCTGTGCTGTCAGAGCCTCCTGTCCAAGCCAGCTGAACCCCACAATGCCAGGGCCAGACCCATCTGCCCACCCACCCGCCAGCCACCGGGACCCCATGCTGCCAGGACCAACCGCCCACCCGCAAGCTGTCCTAGCAGCACAAGCTGCCCACTCAACCCCCATGATGCCAAGGCCAGCTGCCTGTCCACCAGCCCAAGATGCCCAAACCCCTTGATTCTGGGGGCTGCCACACAAGCCCCATGAGCCCCACAAGCTGGCCACCCGAGCCCTGTGAACTCCCCCCTGCCTGAGCCCTTCCCCTCCATCAAAACCAGGTGCCCTCAGATCCCCACACTCAACCCCTTTCCCTTTCCCTAAGTCAGACACCCACAGCCCCCCATCTAACCCCATCCTTCTTCTCCTCCCCCATCCCCTCCCCAACCCACAGTCACCTTTGCAGGAGGCAGCTAGCTCCACATGGGTCTTTGCCAGCCACCTGCTTTTTATAGCAGCTGCACTGGGTTCCCCATGTAAAATGGCAGGGGCCGAGAGCCAGGAGTAAAGGGCGGCTTTTTCTGTGGGTGGGGGGAATGTAAGAGGGGCTGGGTCACCTCATGCCCCCTGGAATTTCTTCACCCCCCCCCAGGGGGGCACACCCCCCAGTTTGGGAAACCATGCTCTAATCAGTGCTTTTCCAATGGGGGAAGGAAAAGTGGCATTTTTAGTAAAAGTCTATTTCCTGTGTCCTTGAGACAGAACAACAAGACATGGAAAAGTCAAACAGATAAAGCCATACGTCTCATTATTTTTAGAAAAAATAAACACAAAATGATTTCTTAATGCTCTGTGCTAAGGATATGAAATATACATAATCCAAAGGAAAATCATTTTTTTAAATTCCAAAAAAATCTCGTAAGCTCTGTCCAGAGTACGAGGGACTGTCAACAAAAGATACACAAATTGCACACGTCAATTGCATATCTTTTATCGACAGTTCTGTTGAGAGACATTTTTACAATAGCTGTCCAATCCACATGGGGCCATATGTCCAGAAAACCCCTCTGTCTAGATTTCCCTTCTTCCTCATGGAACGAGGTGTACAGGGATGTTGACACAATACTTCCAACGTGGCAGATCTCTTCTGAGAGATCTGCAGTCTGGATACTCTTTGTCTGCAAAACTTCTGTCTACAGAAGTTTTGTCGATGCAAGCCTGCAGTCTACACACAGCCTTGACAGGAAAAAAAAAAAGCAGCTTGGATCGATAGGTGAAACATGACTATTTTTTTAATCGCACTACAAATATTTTACCACATGACTATAATAAAAGATCTTCTTATTGACAGACCGAGTCAAACTGGCAGCCAAAGGTAATAGTAAATAAAGATGGCTTTCTGGAGTACAAGTGACACTATTCTGTTCCTTCTGCTTAGAAACTAGCTGCAGCATCTGGACACTGGATTGAGTTCATACATGTTACAGACCACTATAATTCATGAGTACTCTCATGTCAGAAAAGCAAGGGCTGCTACCTTCCCCATTGCACACGTTAGTCACACAGCACGGTTAGTGCACTCATTCCTCCTTGATTTGTTTTACGTAACAAATCCCTCTCAGCAAGATAGTATAAATTAGTTAAACCAATTTGTTGACAAGTAAGGATTCTTTCTGCATTGTAATAACAGGCTCAAGGAGTAGTCCATGTTTGCCTTCTGTGGCATTCTACCTTTTCCTCTTTATAACTGGAAGATTTTGTTTCATTATCTTTCCAGTTTATGATACATTTACTGTTTACTCAACACCATGCCTGACTGCACTTAGCTTTCGAAGTCCACCACAGTGCCATAAAGCAGAAAAAGAAAACTTTCTGAAATCAACTGATTGACAATAAGCCCTTAGAAGGCAATGTATTGGTACACTAGGCTAGAAAATTACTGCCAGTTTTCTGTACCCATGCTATCTTTTTTTCTATAGCTTTCAAAACTGGCTGCCAATTGAGATTGAAAATTAATTTCACACATTTGAATCACTACATCATGAGTAATGTGATGGGAATTCTATTATAATAAAGACTTAGAAGCGGGGATAGTTTAGTTTTACAGACCTGAGATGTAAGACAATGGAGTATTGGTGTATTATAATTATGAGTGCTTTGTAATTATACCCTACCTTCATAGATGGACCACTAGGCACTTTCTAATTTTTCTAACACCTCCATAACAGTATCAAATATTATGTGTATCCAGTTTACATCCAATGAAACTGAGGTAAAGAGAGGATGACCGTGGCATTTCAAACCTGGTTGTCCAATGTGAAGTCAATTGGAATTGTTATCTTTCAACAGACATGGCAAAAAATGCAGAATCCTTATGTTGGCGTCTGAATATAGATGTAGAGGTCTACATTTAAGTCCTCAAGATAGAAAATTGCCCACTGTCACTCAGTGAATTAGTTCCAGAACATGAAATTGGATCGACAACTCCAGTCCACACTCAAGTCACACACAGCAGCCAGCTCTGCCTTACAGAAATTGTTAAGTAGCATGGCAAGACATCTTCTTCATCCCATCAGACTCATTGTTTTCCCCTCTGGTAGTGTGGATCTGAAGTAAATAAGTAGCACTCTGGGCCTTAGTATGGCCTCCAGAAGCAATTCTCAGCCGAACACAAAGGAACAAGTTCATACCACAAAAAGAGAATACCGGTCTCTACCCCTCTCTGGGATGTTTCCTCATTAGCATTGTCTCTGGGATCCAGTCCTTCATCTGTTAGCCAGCTTGCTTCTTCTGTAGGGAAGCAAGCTGCCTTTCACCTTAAAGTAGCTATTTCCCCTCTGTCACTAGTGGTAGATCAGATGTTAGGCCAGAATCATCTTATTATCTTGGGCCCAAATTCTGTAAGATGATTTGTACGGGAGATCCCTACATATACCTTCATCAGATGGCAATATAGAGGCCTTAATCCCAAATAGCCATATTTGTTTAAGCATTGAATGCTAGCCCCATGTTCCAACTGGGATATGAATACAACCAATGGGACCAGAGATCATAGTAAAATTAGATTCCAGCATGATGTCAGTTTTACATTTTGTAAGAAAATTTAGGGTGCGTCTATAGCAGCAAGTACATTCAAAAATCACATCAGAAGACTGAGTTCTTTCGAAAAAACTCGTGGAGCGTCTACACTGACACAGCGCTCTTTTGAAATTACCTTCAAAAGAACTCCCCTGTTCTTTGAAAGTCAGTCCTCTGCTCCCAGGATGGGAAAAGCGCCTCTTTTGAAAGATTATTTTGAAAGAGAGCAGGTGTAGATGCTCCACAGCCCGCTCTTTCGAAAAAGCGGGTCCTCCATGGCCGCAATTAGCTGGCAGATGGCAGTGCCACTCACAGCAAAAGCAGATCTCTATGGCTCCAGCGTCCAGCTGTGTTTCAGCAAGACTCCCAGAAGACCTCAGGCAGGAAGCTGAGATCATGCAGGCAGAAGGGAGCCCACACTGCTGCTCAGACTGCTCCCAGCTGTGAAGACCTTGGGGAAGTCATGACACCTCCAGCACTATGGCTAGCAGCCGGGACTCCCGCCCACCCCAGGGGCCATCCAGAGACCGGGGGGAGTCGTCGCAGAAGGGCATCCAGCCCCCCGGGCATCGGGCCCCCTCCTAGACAGAGGCCTGGCTGCAGGACCTACTTGCTCTGTAGGAAGATGAGGAGGTCCTGCAGCAGATGAGGATCTGGCGCTGGAACGCTGTGGCATTCAAGTGCCTGGCCAAGGGCCTCACTGGTTGGGGTCACCCCACCCAGACCCCAGACCAAGTAAGGTCCAAAGTCAAGGAGCTCCAGCAGGCCTACTGCTGGGCTCGGGACATGGCTGAGTGGTCAGGGGCAGCACCCACCCGCTACCCCTACTTTAAAGAACTTGACCACCTCCTGGGGCCAAAGGAGACAGGCCCTCAGCCATGTACCTGGACACTGCCGACCCCCCCCGACCGAGCCAGAGCCGGAGAAGACGGGCACTGAGGGGGAGGACCATCCTGGACCACCAGCCACACTCAGGCAACCCACGGATCCAGGCCAGCAGTGAAGATGAGGGCTCAAGCGAGGGGGCCATCGTCATCAACATCCCATCCGCCCCATCCAGCCTGACTCCCTCTGACTGTACCTTGCCCGAGTTCCTGGAGGGACACACATGTACCATGCATGCCGGTGGCCATGGGGCTGGGGGAAGGGGGCATGCAGCCCACGTGGGGCGGCCACAGCCCACCCACAGGGACATCAGCCCCAGGACACAGGCAGGTCAGACGGCCCTGCCACCTTGGCCCCAGAGAGCTGATGTGTGGCACCCAGCACCATACGGGCCAGACAGCACCATGTGCCACTAGGCCACAGAGAGGCAAAGGATGGCAGAGGGGAGCTAGTACTCCCACAACCCACACGGGGAACCCTGGATGCCATCCCTGCAGAGTTCCCAGGATGGGGTGGGAGGGACAGGGGGGTGGTTCAAGGGGTCCCCCACTGGGACTAATGACCCATTCCTCTCCCCTTTTGTCTCCACAGCTCCAGCAGCCAGACCAGCCCCATGACGGGCCCGGGGAGCCCGACAACCGAGGGCGAGGGGGAGCAGCCCAGGCCTCAGATGGGGACAGTGTGGGGTCGCCACCAGTCCATCCGCCAGTGCCACCAGGCTGGGGAGGAGGAGGCAGGGGACACAGCCCACACAGCTGCCCTGAGGGAGCTGATGGGCATTGTGTGGGAGTGGCTTGCCATGGAGCAGCAGGCACAGGACTGGGTGGCATCCAACCTGGATGCCCTCACCTAGGCTGTGGTTGGCCACCTGGCCCCTGCTGCTGTTCCATCACAGGTCACTCCTGCACCCATGCCCCCCACCATCCCCCAGACCCCAATCACCTGTGCATCCCCTCTCCTCCCTCCCAGTGGTTCCGCCCCCACCCCAATCCCCCATCCCCCTGCCCCCCCTACAATGCCCCTACCGAGGAGGCCAACCTTGAGGCCCTGCTCCCTCCCCACCTCCCCCCGGCCAGCCTCATCCACCTGGCATACACCCTGCTGTACAGGGCTGGCCAGAAGGAGGTCAAGTCCCTGCCCCCCTCTCCCCTCCCATGTTGAACCCAGCACAGGCATGGGGACCATGCCCGAGCCACACCCCTACCTCCCATTGGTCTTCCTGAAGTTCTGAACAGCCACCGGTCTTCGCCCCAGTCCTCCAGCACCAGCTGGTCCCACCAGTCACTGCTAGTGGGGAAGCTCCACAGGCAGCAGATGACCCAGGGGACCAGCTGGGGAGGTTAACCTTGTTATCCCCACCCTTGCTCTGGCTTATTTATACCTGGCCCTGCAGATTTCCAAGACCAGCATCTGATGAAGTGAGTCTGTGCTCACGAAAGTTCATGCTCAAAACTTTTCTGTTAGCCGATAAGGTGCCACAGGACCCTTCGTTGCTGTTACAGATCCAGACTAACACGGCTACCCCTCCGATACACGACATATTGTGCAAATAAGTGGCATGAACTGGCTATTGGGTCATGTTACTCTGAAAGCTGATTGCTCCTTTCTTAAATATTTGCAACAATATTGAAACACAATGGCAACATTTAATAAAGAGAGATATTGTTTTATCAGCTTCTGCAGTGAACACAGATATTACTATTATCTCATTGAGCTTATACAGGATGTAAACCTTGCAGAATCTCGCTGTTTGATATTGATACTATTTCAAATAATTCTGTACTTGATGCTGAGATCTTATTGAGTGCATAAAGTTATGTTAATGCCAACGCACAGTTAAGGCTTAGACAGAAAAAAAGTAAATTGTGGTTTCTACAGCCATTGGCTACGTCTGCATTGGCAGCCTCTGTCAGAGGTGACTGTTGACAGAGAAACCTCAGCAGTACTACACACAAAAGCAGATTGAAAGAGCAAGCTGTTCTGTTGATAGAAAGCAGCCAGACTGCCCTGACCTCTCTCAACAGAATGGCTGACCAGAAGATCTGCCAACAAGGCTGCCCAGGGAACCGGAAGCCCTCTCTGTTGACAGAAGTGTCTACATGGCCAATCTGTCAACAAAACACTGTTGACAGAGGCCTTATCCCTGATCCAGAACAGGGATAATGCTGCTGAGTGAACAGCTGAGTTTTGCCGACAAACTCTCGACAGAGCACTTCAGCCATGTAGACACTCAAGTAAAAGCCCAGTTTTGTCAACAGAAGCTGCCTGTGTAGACACGGCCATTGTAATTCCACCCTCTTGAACATATCAATGCAGTAATACAAAAAACAGTACTGCCAAACAGAGAACCAAGTCTTCTAGAATGGCATCTAAAATTGCAAAGGGTAATTTTGCTCCTGTATGTTTTTATGCAAACAGTTTTGCAAAATCTTAAATTTGCACTCACTGGATTAATACCACCTGCTTAACCACTTAATCATACCATTATATGTATGAAAGACTGTAGGTGTAAACATTTGAACATATAATATTATGCCTCCAGGTCTTAAGATGTTAAGGGGCAGGGAGCCCATGTCAAGTTTGTCTCTGAAGTAAAATAGCATAAGGACTACTCCTGTAGTCTGGTGAGGTTTTGCTTGAGAATAATCAAAATTTAAGTTCAATATTTGGAAATGTTTTTGCAAGTTACTGTTGCAAGGGGGACTACTGAATAAGAGTAATGAAAATCATTGTCTGTGAGGGAGATCTTCAATCACTAATATGCTGCTTATGCTTGTTTGCTCTATTTGGCAACTAAGCTTTTTGTCTGAAAGCTCATCTTATTTTCACATAGGCAAAACAAGTATCAGATCTAGCTTTGATGACAGTCCGACTATGAAATATGCAGCTAGAACAGTTAGTGCATCCATGCAGCTAGACATTTATCATAAGGCATAGGTTATATGCCTTGAATGGAATTTTACTACATCACTACAATTATAGATCATAATTTCAGTGATGGAGTTATTGGCACAGATAGTATTTAATGCAATACATTAAAAAGCTATTATAGCTCTGCATCATAAAGGATTAATGATTGCTATGTTATTAAAACATGCCTCCATTCTGACAGTGCTTTATTCCTTTTCTGTAATCAGTGTAATGGAATAATATTGACAGTAAAGCTAAAGGTTATACAGACAGCAAAATGTCATGTTTTAGTATTGTACAACACAGAAAAGGTTTCCATTTAAAGGTTCTATTACCAGCTGGATTTATGTTCAAAATGGCTAATCTGTCCTTACTATGTGGGAATCCTCTGTTGACCTTCATTATCTCAAGGCTGATTTAAATTGTGTACAATGTTGCTGTTCAATCAGCTTTATTTTAGCTTTCCTAAAAACAGTCCAGAGCAGTATTAAAATCCAAATTCAAAATGATATTTTTTCCCCTTTCCTTTCCACCAAGACTTTTCACAGATTTAGTCTAGCTAACAATATATCCAATTCTTCAGCTACCTTTGAACACAAACAAAACTGTCAAACTGTGATAATCTAAAAAGTAGAGACAAAGTGTTCTTCTGCATGCTTCAAACACATTCATCAGAAATCTCCTACTGTACTTCTAGAAGTGAACCTTTATAAAAGTGTGATCAAAGTGATAGATTCTCTTACCAAAATGAGACTCAAATAAAAAGGCATTTTATGGAGGTCACTTTTTCAATGTAATCACAGCATATTATTACAAATAGCAATGCTCTAAGGAGAGGCTTCTATCCTAGTAGGGGTCTGCAGGAGTTCCTCTATTACCTCATTACCTGGCGTGTAGTCCAAAACAAAGCCATTCTCCAAGATTTTTTATTTATCTCATTCCCTAAAATATTGCCCCTGGAAGGTAGTTCTCCAGGTTGGAAATAAATACTCACTTGAATTGACATTGCTGTAAAAAAGACAAAATAACTAGAATATTTGAAGTAGGACGTTTTCCTAAACAAATGATTTGACACATACAGATCAGATAGAAATGTGGGAGAAAACAGAAAAAGGGCAAGGAGAACCAGTAATGGTAACCCAGTAATTTGGTGCAAATCCTCAACCCATGGTGTAGCACCAGTGATTGTAAAGGAGCTATGATGATTTACACCAGCTGAAAACCTAGCCATTATGTTTACATTTTAATTTTACTTTATTATAGTTACCTACCACAAAACACAGTGTTACTAAGTAACTTGAGCACAGAAGATATGGGCAGCCAATCCCGATGACTAGCTCAAAAATATTTTCACAAGTGTGTCTATTAGGAACCCCACTTCTATTGACTTTCACTGAGCTTAAGATCAGTGTAAGATCAGAAAGCGGGTAAAGAGGCCTCCCTCCTCAAGGGTGCCACTTCTGGGTCCTGAGAGGGAGTACTTGGCCTTGCACACGGTGGTAGGCCCTCAGAGTCCAAAAGGGCTATTGGACCAGTGTCTGCCATTGAGGAGGGCCGGGTCTGCTACGGGGCTAGTGGAGGCTTATGGCCACCCTAAAACCTAGAGTAGTGGCTGGACCTAGATCAATACCTGGAGCTGCACAACACCATGGAATCTATCTCTGAGTCAGAGGTACTGTCTGAAGCAGACCAAGGTGGTGGGGTGACAGATGGTCCCAGTGACCAGTGCCTTGGAGACTTGCCAGGGAAGGACATAGCCTGTAGTTTGCCCCTGTGCCTAGAGGCTGGCATGTGTTGGTAGTGGTGACACAAATGTAGTGTGTGGATGCCACGGTTGGTGCTGGAACTGCATCCAGTGCCAGAGTGGGTGCTCGTGTTGAGACTGGTGCTAGATTTGGTACTGTTCACACGTACACTGGTGCCAAAGCAGGAATGGATTCTGGAATCAGCTGAAGACTAGGTGCTGGAATCCCAGGTTAGTAGTGGACAGTTGGTGGAAGAGAGAGAAGTTCTGAAGGAGGAGGAGTTTGATGAATCCTAATTAGTCAACACTCATTGGTGAAGAAAATGATGATCTTAGAGATTAGTGTTCTATCTAGTGAATATAATGCAAACTACAAGGGTGCAGATACAGAACTCCCGATGCTCGCATCCAGTTTCAATATGCTCAGCGAAAGACCTGTGCTCATAAAGGAGATTGCACAATATTTTCCCTTTTTCCTAATACTGCTACATTGGCCTGTTGCTATCATAATTATCAATTGATATGTTATTGGGGTATTAAGATGCAACAGCTATTACAAAATGGGTAAGGGATATATATCTGTCTGATGTATAGCATTTATTAAACTGATACAGGCTGAGGCCAAATAGAACATAAAAAATAGAGGCACTAGGCACACGTATTTCTTTGCTTTAGTGTGAGGCCTTCTGTTGAAGGATTTATATTTAGTTATCCAAAACAGTCCCAAGAATGTTAAACCCATCTTGTAGGTTATCAGCTACTATGCTGTAAGACAAACAAGTGACCATATAAGAATGGTTAGAATGAAAAACTACATCCAAATTCTTGAATTGGAGAGAGTTGAGGGGGAAGGTTGCAATATAGAAATTATAGAGATAATGCATTGATACTTCTGATTTGTTATGAAATTGCATTAGTGGTCAGAAACAAGACTGGCCACCTTAAAAATCACAAAAAGCTAAAGGTCATGCTTAACTTTATTAGGGGTGTTAACTGTTAACCAGAAAGTCACACCCTAAACAGATGAAGTTTACCAGTTATGGTTAACCAGTGGGGGCGGAGATATCTCTAAACTTCACATGGTCAAATAAATATGTTCATGTATCCACGGGGGTGGTTATGTTTCTAATGGTACTAAAATTTTGCCTTTAATTCAGGTACATCAGTTTCTCCAAATTGCTTCAACTGAACCAGAACCCTCTCTTTCACATATGCCACTAACTGATTTCTTCTATCTTTGTTTTCCCTATTTTTTTTTTTACGGTTTTGAACTATTAGCATATACACATATCTCTATCTCATTATATAGCTCTTTATGACATTTGTTTATATTAATGAATGAACTTATTTGAATGTGAGGTATAGTATTTATCTATTGAGTGATCAATTGATTCTGTAAACAGTCACCTGAAGTAAAGTTCTGTGGTAATAAGTATTCCTACTGTGAAACTGATCAGGTCACAGGCCTAGTAGATAAACCAGCATTAAAAGGTTCAGAAGACTCTTACTTTCCTGAGGGAGCTTAAGTGGGTGAAGGTGAGAGGCATGGAACATGGCCTACAAGGCTTTGGCCAGGTCTATTTTCATTAAACAGGAGGTGGGAAGTTAAAGCGCACTAAATCTAAATATTAGGCTACGTCTACGCTTACCTGGAAGGTCAATGGCTGCTACGCAATTTTTGGTATGCCAATTGCACACGAAAAACTGACTTTGCAGCTGTCGATTTCTGCAGCTGTGTTCATGGCAGAAGGTCAATAGAGCGCTCCTCCTATCGACCTTCCTCAATCCTAGCAGCTCATGAGGACTTCCAGGGTCAATGCTGACCCTGGAATGCGCCATTTCATGTAATGGCATCCCAGAAGATTGAACCTAAGCAGTCAGTCTTCTGTGGCCAGTTGAGATGTAGCCTTAGTTTTCTTCTTATTTCATTATCAACAGATGCAGTTACAACCAGAAGGTTTGAAAATGCCTGTATGTGTAGAGGTTTATGGGGTAAAGTCAAACAATCCTGAGAGAATTCTTCAGAATGATGGTAAAGCAACCTGCATCAGTATGTGAGCAGTGAAGGTGCCTAGCTGATTCTGCTGTTGTCAAAAATAACCACCAGGTTTACACCAACTTACTGCTAAGACTGCTAAAGTCTGCACCAGGCATACTTCAGCTTTGCTCCAAAGAATAGAGTTCATTTCACAATGTACTTAGCAGCTCTAAATTGGCACTGACAATGAAGCTCACTTTTCCCAGGGGAAAAGAATGGGAAAGAATTAAATTTCTTCTTTTTTCTTCTGCTTCAACCATTGTCACATTATTTTCATATTTCTGAGGGTAGTTTAAGAAATGATATTTCAGAAGGCATCTCACTTTAGAGGTTCAGCAATTTCCCATTTTCTTTCCTTTTAATCCTCAAAGATAAAACAAGATAGTATGAAATAGATCTTCAGCTCCAGGAGATAGATTAGACTGAGTTAAAGCAATCAGGATCATGAGAGCTAATTTTTCACTCAGAGAAACTGAGGGGAAAAAAGCAGACAGGTGAACAATTTAAGAATATGGAAATCTTCAACAGAATTTCAAAATTCAAAGAGCAGTTGGGGGGAGGGTGGCGGGAGAGTAATCTCTGACAGCATAGTTATAAAGGCTTCATGGAAAGACATTATTAAGCTCTAGAGGATTTAGGCCATGCCCAACACTTCAAAACTCCTTTGATGCAAGTTATGTTGGCAGATAGTCACAAAGTCTATGTTTACACCGCACCCTTAACTCAAAATAAGATACATAATTTGCACTATGCAAATTGCATATCCTATTTCAAGTTTATTCGAAATGCGCAATTTCGGCATTTGACACTGTCTGCACAGTGCCAAATGTCAAAATACTGCACTATTTTGAGTCATCCCCTACTCCTCCTCCACTGAGGGGTAGAAGAATGCTGAAATAGCGCACCTGGTATTTTGAAACATATTTTGTGTCATAGACACAAAGCAGCTATTTTGGGATACCTCAGTATCTCAAAATAGCTTTGCAGCGTAAACATAGCCAAACTGTTGTTTGTTGTTTGTGCACATGCATGCTTGGAGCTTGCATGGGCAGTGTGGGTATGCACCACAAGTGGTTATGTTGATGTAAAACATGGTAAACCATTATTAGGTACACCAATGTGCCATGGCATGCCGTTGGTCTCAGTGCTTTATGAAACATTTTTGCAGTGCATCATGGGGTGTGATTGGTTCACACTAGGGTTTCTGTGATCTCAGGGTCAAGTTACTAACATCCACTTTATCCATCCCATAATGTCTATTCCATCTCCTCAAGTTTGGTACCTTTAAAAACACTTCCAAAGGCCTGTGTAATGCTTTCCGGTCTCCTCCATCTCTGGTGCAAAGTTCTCATTAGTGTTGATAATACTGCATCTACAAGTCTCCTCTATCTGTAGAATTTGAAAAGAACTATTACAATTTGATATGTTAAGAGGAAGCTGTAAAGATCAAAAGACTGAAAACACCTCAACATGTTCAGAAACATTGGAGTAAATTGAAGTTATATGCATTCATCTGTGGGCAAAATTTGGTCTCACATATTTAACAATCTAAATTATTTCTTTTTCAGAATAAAAATATTTGAAAACATCTGGAAGCATATTCGTGAGATAGTTAATCAAGTAAGCTATAGTAATTTTCAGACAGCACTGCAGAATATGCTGAAAAGCTTTGGCAGTCTCTTATGATCAGCCAATTCCTTTGTCACATATTTTGATCTTCATAGAAAGGGATATATTTATCACAAGAACACCTTTTCTAGACTATTATCTAAGAATTCCAGTGGCTCCGAGAAAGAAAATGTCACTGATTATTCAGCTTGGTTAAGACCAACCTTAGGTGCTACAGAACTGATTCACTCCTTTCCAGGTACTGCTTAATTTTTGAGATCAAACAAAATGAGAATGATTCTGAGCATTTGTCAAAAGCCCAACACAAAAGTTGGTTGAGATAATTCCTCCATTAGAAACAGAAACATGAATGAGAAGTTTAAAAAGCAAACACCAGTCAATTGACAGTTAGCTATTGATCATGAGAGCAGGACCATGAGTTTCAGACTTTGACCTACTGCCAGCAGCAACCTAGGAACAACTTCATACTATTTTTGGAACTATTTGTAGCACAGAAGACAAGTGCTTTTCTGCAATTAATACGGTGATTCTGGCTTCTCTAACAAAAGTCTAATTCTGAAAGCTGAAGGTATAGCTCTATTCTGTTGGCTGCCTTCTCTATCTGCCAGACTTGTAAGTAGAAATATCTAAACTAAGCATTTTTTTTCCAGGAGACTCTCCAGCTACACCTACACTAGCATTCCTCTTTCGAAAGAGACATGCAAATGAAGGAAACTGAAAATGCAAATAAGGTGCAGCTTTACACATCTGGTACCTCATTTGCATATTCTTCTTTCGAAAAAGCTTCTTTTGAAAGTGTAGACCCAGCCTGGGAGTTTTGTCATTGGCTTCCACTGTGCCAGAATTTCACTGGGAATCTCAAACCATGTACATATATAAATGTGTGGTAAATCTGTATCTAACACTGTATTTGAGATGCAGCTTTTTACTGAAAAATGAAAGAATTCTTTATTTGTTTTAAGGGTTTCATTGGACCTCCAGGGGAGGCAGGACAGCCAGGACCTGAAGGAGAAAGAGTAGGTTTAATGAAACATTTATTTCAAAAGCTTCTTTCGAAAGAAGAAAAACAGGGTAGATAGGGTTTACTTTTGAAAGAGCTGCATCTTCAAAAGAACCTTTCTTCCTAAAAAAATATAGGAATAATAATAATTAATTAGTTATTTAATGCCAAGATTATAAGCCTACTTTTGGTTAAACAGTCATTGCCGTAAAACCTGACTGGCAAACAAATGAAATTGTGCTGAGAATTCATAATTCTGTAGTAAGAATAGTACAAAATTATAATGGAGTTTATTGCTACTAATTTAAATACCTTAATTTTCTTTTCAGAACTTATTTATATTTAATGTCTATTTTGATTGATGAAACTTAGCTAAAATAAGAATTTGTACTTTATCTAAGCAATCCCAGATTCAAGGAATTACACTCGACAGTTGTAATTAATTTGTGTATGGTTTACACCATTGTGAATAAATGCCCTGCTATAATCTTTCTACAAAATATGGCTTGTGAGGTATCATTTGAAAACTACATTCAATGGTCAATAATATTACTATGGTCCATTTATAGCAACTTTATATGAAAAGTTATAAACAAATTGAAATTCGATGGACAATTAGCTATCAAATAACCATTCTTTGGGCCCTAACCCTAACCTTACACAAGAGAGTTTTGTCAACAGAAAGGGCTCTGTTGACATAACTCAAGGAGCATCCACACACTTAAAGAGTTCTGTCGACAGATTCTCTACAGCAATCTGCATTTGCCTCAACAGTATTATCCTTCAAAAACTTGAGACGTAACTGTCTGATGACAGAGTACTGTCAACAGATGTGCAGTGTAGACACTTATGTCAACAGAGAGGGCTTCTGGTTGCCAGGCAGCCTTCTTCGCAGAGCTGCCATTCTGCTTTCTGGCACCAGAGGGCAGTGCAGTCTAGCAGTGCTCTGTCGACAGAGCGGGTTGTGTGCAGATGCAACCTGTTGACAGAGATTTCCACGTCGACAGTAACTTCTGTTGACAGATGATTCTAGTGTAGACATAGGCTGGGTCTACACGTGCCCTTTTCTTTCAAAAGGGGCATGTTACTGAGCGGGTTCAAAAGATGTTAATGAGGTGCTGCAATGAATATGCTGCACTTCATTAGCATAATGCAAACAAAAAGCAGTCAAGTAGCACTTTAAAGACTAGCTAGTCTTTAAAGTGCTACTTGACTGCTTTTTGTTTTGATAGTGTATAGACTAGCACGGCTTACTCTCTGTTACTATTAGCATAATGGGCGCCACTGCAATTCAAAAGTGCGGCTTTTTGAATCGCGTGCCACCCAAGGAGATGGGACCTTCTGAAAGGACTCCCCCCAGTTTTCGAAAGCCCTTCTTTCTATCTGGTGATAAGAAGAAGGGCTTTTGAAAACTGGGGTGGGGAAGGTCCTTTCAGAAGGTCCTGTCTCCATGGGTGGCTCGCGATTCAAAAAGCCGCACTTTCAAATCGCTGTAGCTGCCATTGTGCTGAGGTGCTGCTTATTCATTGCAGCACCTCATTAGCATTTTTTGAACCCGCTCATTAACATGCCCCTTTTGAAAGGAAGGGGCACATGTAGACACAGTGATAGCCTGGGAGAGAAGGGGGCAATAATAAACAGACCAGCATCTGAGCAAACAGCATGGAACCTTTTTCATATTCGCTGCATCTACACTAGCAAGTTCTTTTGAAAGATTTTTTGAAAGAAGAGGGCTCTTTTGAAAGAACCCATGGAGCATTTACACATAAAAGTGTTCTTTTGAAAGTAAATTGAAAGAATGTGGTGCTCCTTTCGAAATCACTCTTCCTCTCCTGTGTCAGGAAGAGTGCCCCCTTTCAAATGCTTCTTTCAAAAGAAAAGATGTGTAGTCACTCCACGGGCCCCTTCTTTTGAAAGAAGAGTCTTCATTTTTGATCCCTGGCCCATTCTTTCAAAAGAGCAGGGGCTCTGTGGATGCTCTCTTTGGAAGGAGCAGATCAGTCTTTTGAGCCGCTTTTTTGTGGATGGGCGCACTCTTCCAAAAGAAGATCTTCCATACAAGATCTTCTGGAAGAGCTTATTTCAAAATATCTCTGTAGTGTAGCTGTAGCCATTGACTTTCCTTCTTTTAATCTTCACAATAGGATTTAACTTGACCTCGGGATACCTTCAGGAAAATCCATCTCAAAGGGGGACTAGGCTATAAAGTGAGGGGCAAAAACACCTTGAAATGTCTCTCTTCATCTTCCTCCTAAGAAGACAGAAGTAGTAACCATTTGAATTTTGGAGAGATCTTGAGGGGAAATGGAGTCAGCTCTGTTGGTGGGAGCATGTGATAAGAGCTTTACCTTGAACCAATGTAGTATAAATTTTAGTACCAGAAACCCAACTTTCTTTAATAATTATTTCTGACTTTTTATTCCTGGTACTTAAACTCAATTAAAATATCACTCTTTCTTGTTAAACTTGCTCTATTCTTTAATCAAATAATCTAGTGTTACATTCAAACTGAATTATTAAAGAAAGAAATCATTGAATATTGGTCCCTTACAGAGGTAATGGACCTAAATACTTCAGTTGTCTGATGTAAAGGGTATGACAGTGAAGAACACAGTTTTGGGGGGGATATTCACAACTGAGAGTACAGTCGGCTACCCGAGAATAGTGTGTGATTGGGGTGTGCTGGCAGGGTTCAGTTTGGTGGTTTGTGAAAGACCTGGGTTGGATGCTATAGTAACAAAGCATTGTGAAACATCCCAGATTTCAGGGACAATGGTGACACAGACCCTTTACTTATCTGGATTGTAGACCAGAACGTCATAATTATGCACTCTAACATGTTCTCTCATTCCTATTATATTTCCAAATTGTACACAGGCAATATAAATGGTTATCAGAAGTTATTTGACCACAGGGAGGGAACCCAAATGGCAGATAAATCCCATGTCCCTGTGTCACATGGCTTTTTCAGGGGTCATGGTGGCTGTGGGTAAGGAAAGCATAGATTGTCTGGCACTCACAATAACCTCTTTCCCTGAGATGCATGAATGATGGGATCTTAGATCTATGAATATTAGATCATCATGAAATTCTGGTGAAGAGAACAATGAGAGTATGTTCTAGCTGGTTCTTGAGAAATGCACAATGTGTGCAGCTAAAATATAGTTTGACACAAAATATATCAAATCCATCCCATGCAGTAAGTAGATCATGGTTGTATCACCCTCGGAAACTTCTGACAGTGGACCATGGGCAAAGGGGCAGTGTGCAGGTTCTTCAGTAGTTTTGTCTTTTGTAGCCAGGCCTCCTATACCGTTCTCATGATAGTTGATAGGTCATGAAAACCCGGCAGCTGTAGTTGAAAAACGAATTATTTTACTAGGCCACGTCTACACTAGCAACATCTGTCAACATAAGTTACTGTCGACAGATTGCTGCTATACATACCTTGTTCTGTCAACAGAGAACTGCCTGACTGTGCTGCCCTCTGCTGCCAGAAAGCAGAATGGCAGCTGTGGTGGAGTGGAGGATACCTGTGTGCATGTGAGTGGCTCACAGAGGGTGTGGGTCTCCTGCTGAGGGTAACCTTGATGACCAGGTAACACCTTTGTACTGGAGACAAAGGAGGAGGTGGAGCCTGAGGGGTTTGAATTGGAACTGGGAGTTGGGAAGCAGTTAGTCTGGGCTGAGAGAGAGCAAGACCAAGGAGGGGGCAATGCCCTGGCTTTGAGGGCCCCTCACGGCCTCCTCTCCCCAACATGGATTGGACTGGCTGTCTCTGCCGGCTGCACTGACTCCTCTGTATGATGCTGTGTACTGGTGGCTAATAAACCTACTGTTCTCCTGCTGAGTGAGAGTCACTCCTGCCTGCAGACACAGTAGCTATGCAAACAGCTGCCCAGCAACCGGAATCCCTCTCTGTCAGCAGAAGTGTCTACGCTGCAAGACTGTCAGCAGTGTTATTCCTCAAATTTTTGAGGAATAGCACTAGAGGTAAATGCAGAGTTCTGTTGAGACTCTGTCAACAAAACGCTTTGTGTGTGTAGAATCTCCCTGACTTATGTTGATAGAAGGCCCCTTCTGTCTATAAAACTCTCTAGTGTAGGCACCACCCATTCGGCTTGCTTTTTGGTAGTCAAAAATGGGATCAGCAACACAAGATTCACCTACAGAATATACAAATGTATTTGGTGTCAATAAAGACACAGAATTTATGGCTGATTAATATAGTGTGTAACCCAGGAACACCTCCTTTTTGTCTTAAGACTACAGAGGTAGTAACACACCACTTCACCCTGCATATCTGGTACTTACTCACAAACAATCTGTTCCAACCTGAATTTTGCTGTGGCATTCTGAGTACCTTTCCCAGACCATCCTTGTATCTCTAATGCAACTGCACTCTGGTTTTAGTCTTGACTTTCATATTCTTGCATTTCAATAGGGGCTTCTTTCAACAGAGGCTTTTAAAGTAAGGCCAATTTAAGAACTGTAGTCTCAGCTTATTTTCCAAAAAAATTCAAGGCCATAAATAATTTGTAGTTCTTATCTAGGTCACAATCCCCTTATTTTCTTTTACTAGTTTGCAGACAATGTTCCTGGTTTTCATCTCAAAACATTGCACAAAGCATAGCCACCATTTTGAGTATTTCTGAAGTTCTTGTCTGCACAAGTTACTGAGGCTATGTCTACACTACAGTGATCTGTTGACAGAAGCTTCTGTCAGAAGAGATCTTTCTACAAAACTTCTGTCGACAGATTGTGTCCACACAAAAAAGCAGATTGAAAAAATGATCCACTCTGTCAACAGAAAGCAGCCAGACTCCCCGCCCACTTTCTCAACAGAATGGGCCCTGGAACCTGGCAGACAAAGGTCACATGGCCGGAAAACCTCTTCAGGAGACTTTCACCCCAATAACCCTCTCCAGGGTACCCCCCGCAAGGGCCTCAGGACCACAACTTTACCCTATCCCCACCACGACCCTTTCTTTTGCCCCCTCCCCGACCTCTCCCCAGTAAAGAGCGATGCAGGGGATGGTTTTAAAAAATTTACTATAACATTTAAAACTGGTCAAAATAAATGAGTTAATAAAAAACTATTTACAAAGTCCAATGATACATAACCGTGTAAAGTGAGGGGGGTCTTGGGACAGAGGGTGGGGTGGCATTAGTCCCAGGACAGTGTGACCCCATGGGGGAGCAGGACCCCTAGTGGCACCTACCTTGAGATCTCCTCCCACTGCAGGTTCTGGGTGTGTTGGGGTGGGGCAGGGAGGACGGGGAGGTATGGATGAGGTGGGGATGCAGCAGAGTCTCCCTTAGCAGGGGAGCAAGGGGGACCATGGGCGTGAGTATGGCAGGAGAGGCCAGGGGAACAGGGAGGGCTGGCTTGGCATGGGGGTCTGCAGGACTGGGGGACAGCCATGGCCATTGCCCACTGCAGCGCAGCTTGGTGCGGGGCACTGGGGGGCAGGAGGCAAGGTACTGGAGAAGCAATGGTGGTGGGGCAGTATAGGGGAGTGGCAGCGGTGGGGGAATGGGGCGGTGCAGGGAGCAGTAGAGGCAGCAGCAGTAAGTGCCTGGGCCAGCAAGACCTGCTACGTGGTGGTGGTAGAATCAAACCTGCCCATAAGTTGGTCCCAGGCCCTCATTTGCCACTCCCAGTCCTGCTCCCACATCTGCCACTCCAGGTCGCCTTGCAGCCACCGCTCCAGGATATTGGTGTCCCTCTTGAGGGCGGTCATGTAGGCCCACACCACATCCTCTTCATATGCCTGATGCTTCCAGCCACAAACCTGCCCCCATAATGGTGGGGTGCCGGGTTGCGTGGGTGCCAGTCCTGGCATGCCTAGCTCCGGGTGAGGCATGGGGCTGGCCGGCCCTGGTTTTGTGCCCCAGGGGAGCTCCTAGCAGCCCTCTGGTCACTTCTGGGAGGGTCCTGACCAGTCTTGGATCTTCTGTGTGTGAGAGAATGGGTATCAGCAACCTGCATCCCTGCTGCACCCCCATGCTCTCAGGTCCCCGCACCTTTAAAACGGCTGGAGGCATAAAGCTGTGATTGTGGTGGAGAGGGCGTCTCCCAGGGTCAGCTGGCTGGGACTGTGGAGGACCTCTGTCGACAAAAGGCCCCCTGGAGCATCCATGTGGTGTTTTTGTCAATAGAATCTATCAACAAAGGAGTTCTGCCTCATGGGGGAGAGGTAGAAGGCTGTTGATTGAAGTGCTGCCTTCTCTGGACTTAGTGTTGATAAAATGAGAATCCATTTTGTGGGTGGATTCTCTGAGATTTGACGACAAAGCGCCAGTTTTGTCATAACAAAACTCTCTGGTGTACATATAGGCCCATTTACGTTGGAAAGAATAAGTCAGATGCAAAGAAAGCCCCCTGACATTAACAAAAGGTTTTTCCCTTGATTTCAGCAGGCTTTGTTCCATGATTCATTGTCCTCTTCCTCCTCCTTCCATGACAAGAAGATCTCTTCTTTTGATTGTCTTTGCCTATGACTGTTGCACTTGTGCTTTCCCTCATGAAACATAGATTACTTAGCTTATGCTGGTTGTGTTCTACTCTAATGAAAGGATTGCAATTCTGTCCCCATTGAAGTCAGTGGCAAAACGGGCAAGATTTCACCCTCTGTTGTTCTTTACATCAAAGAAATGAGATTCTGCATGCTAAAAAATGTATTTTTATTTAAACATAGCTAACACATAGAAGCCAGAGATTGGTATAGACCAGACCTTTGGAAATCAGTCCAAAACTGTACAGTTCTAAGATAGAAGATCTCTGCATCCATACCCCACGTCCTCACAGAAGGACAGCTTCTCCATGCATTCTCAGAGTATAATGTCTAAAGAAAACCTACATATTCAAAAGGTGCTATTCCAAGCAAGCTGTATAAATGTTGCCATTACCTTTCATCCCACACTAGCAAGAGCTGTCAATGGTTACCCAGTAGTTGCTCATATGTAGTAATTCTTTCAAAAATAGTTTTTAAAAGGCCTAACCTACTGCTGTGTAAAAATCAGTGAACTTTGAATCAAAGAATGATTAATTCATCATATTTAGGGTGACCATATCTCCCTATGTGAAATATGGGACACCTGTTAAATTGCTTGGAGTTCAATGACAATTCACGAGAACTATACAGCACAAATATTCAAAACAACATTAAATTGACTGAGCACCTATTTAAAAGGTATACTGCCTCATTTGACAAAAATAGACAAAAATTAACAATATATATCTACAATTGAGTGGTTATTGGCTATAGAAGTGCCTGCCTTGTTCTAGTCTTGCTGTTCATCAGAGTGTAGGCTGGTATGTGAGAGAGAGGATTGCTGGAGACCGAGCTTATATGGGGGAGGACTGGGGTATGTGAGTGAGCTGCTGGAAATCAGGGCTGATTGTGTGTGCAGGAATCAGGACAGGAGGCTGGAAGTGGGGAAGAGTCCTGGGGCTAGGTTCTGGAACAAAGTAAGTAAGCCATTGGATATTTTTGCAGCAGTATAAAAAGAGAATGAAATCTACTAGGCCAGTTTCCTCACCCCTGCCCTCATTTAATTTCACAGGAGTCAGTGGGTTTACAACAGATAAACCCTTATATTTCAAAGCAAAACAATATATTATTCTACACCTGATACCTTTCAGCACCTCAGTGTATTCAGTACAGCACAGCATACCTCCTAATATCCACACACACTATTCCAAGGCCATTGCCAAAACCTTCCAGTCTGTATACAATAGACCTGTACTCAAATATCCCACTCTGGCTGTGTCTACATTAGCTCCCAACTTCAAAGGGAGCATAGTAAGTAGTGTGTCAGGAGATTACTAAAGAAGTGCTGAGGTGCATATGCAGCACTTCATTAAACTAACTTTCCCCCACAGCAACTTCAAAGCAGCAAACTTCAAAGTGACAGCAGCTACCCCTGGGCACTTCATAGCATCTGTGATACTTCAAAGTCCCTTTACTCCTCAGAGTTGGCACTTTGAAGTTGCCATGGGGGGTGTGATTTGCTTAATGAAGTCCACATATGCACCACAGCACTTCATTAGTAATCTCCCGACACCCTACTTACCATGGTCCCCTCAAAGATGGGAGCTAGTGCAGAAACAGCCTCTATAAACAGGATTTTCAGAGCTCGAGAGCGTAAGGGACCAAAGCGGGAGAGCTTTGGGCTCACAGATCTAAGGGTGGAGGGGGAGTCCCCTTACAATGCTGTGATCCAGGGAGAGCAGCCTAGCTGCCCTATGCATGTGAACAATGGTGCTAATCCAGGGTACTAATTGAATGAACACCTATACACTCATGACTCAGCAAGTTAGGGAACCTATAACAACCACACTGCTGGGTAGCAAATTGGACTAGGTGCCAGTGCCATGTGACTTCCCTAGAGGTGATCTGCAGTCATTCCAGGGTCCCCAACTGCTGAAGGGACATAAGATCAGTGCTTCTTGCCATAAGAGTTGGGGAATTTACTTTGGGGTGCTGAGTGCTGATTGCTTCAAATAAACATTTTTCAACTAGCCTCAGCGTCAGGTGGTTTCTTTTCACTCATGAACCTCAGTCCTATTTCCCATCCTACTTGGCTGTTACAGAGAGGTGCAGCACTGACAGGTTTGGAAATCTTCACCTCTTGCCCTGATACTGCCTCCCGCCATCTCCCACTGAAATCGCCCATCATGGGTTTCTCTCTCCCAAAGAGAGACTTGGCCTCCCATTTAACTACTAGGCCCAGCTGTCCCTCTCCACTCCAGAGATGCCCAGGCCACATGGTGTTTGTTTCCTAGTTGCTGCCCCTCCATCACCCTTTCCAAGTGGTGATAGTGGACTGTTATTTTGTTTTGCAAAGATTCAGACTAACAGGGCTACTTCTCTGACACTCTCCCCTCCTCTGCAGTCCTGGCCTACTCAGCTCCCTCATTCCCTAGGGCAAGAGCAGATTAAGATAAGGGCTGCAGCCTAATGGCTCAAATACCCTCCCCCGCAAAATGCTGAAATTCAATGGAAATCAATCACTTACCTGGAAATCCAACTCTAACTGAAAAATCAAATAAACAGGATCTACAGTGAAGTTCTTACAGCTTTTAATTTACCATGAACCAGACAGTAAACATAGGATTTAAAAAAAAAATATTGCTCAGTTTGAGATAGCTACAAAACTAAACAATTATTCTGTAGAAAGAATTCCCTCTCTTTTGAGCCATTAACTATGCAAAATGGAGCAGCCAGCTCCCTCTCCCCACCCTATTTCTCACATAATCTCACCTTTTTTCTACTTCCCTGGGGCAGGGGAGGGGGGCTGTGGCTCTGATCATTGAGGTATGACAGAGGCAGAAAGGAGCCAGGCAGGGGGAGGTTAGCCTTCCCAAAGAGGAGTGTTCCACCTGCCAGACTTGTCTGAGCAATATAAAAGGGGCTGAGGCTTACAGGCAATCGGAAATTACCTGCAGTCCTGAGCACTTACCCCTTGGCCCCCATCTCTCAGTGGTCCAGGCTGAGCTCCTTTCCACACTCCAAACCCCTAGGGCCCCCCCTCCTGCTACACCCCAAACCATTCATCCCAGGCTCTAACTCACAGCATGAACTCCCAGCTGGAGCACCTTCACCCCATCTCACATCCCTACCTTCAGGCAGGGCCTGCAGCAAACCCTCCCATATACTGAGCCCATGATTTTTGTGCTCACCCCAGATCCTAGGGAGCCCCACAAAATCTAATAGCCCTAGTCTCCAGAAGAGTTAATCCAACCCTCCTCTAAGATTTACCTTCCTTGTCCTCTTCTTCCTGCCGCTGCTCCCTCCTGAATCCTGTCCCCATCCTTCACAGAACTCCTCCAAATCTAAACCCTGCCCTCAACCCAGCTGCCCTTTACTCCACAAACTTGCTTGTTTGTGCCACCTATAGGCTACCAAGCTAATTGCAACTCCCTAGCAGCTGTCTCCCCTTTCTCCCAAGAGGCTGCCCACTGTTCCCTGCCTGCCCCGCCACTTCCAAATCCTATTACCTGGTAGCAGCCTGTGTATGGAGAAAACCGTCTCTATCTCTCTGAGGCAATGTGAGCAGAGGAGTGCCTAACAGCCTGAGCCAAGCACTCTCCCCTCCATCCCATAACCCCCAAGGGCTCCTGGTAACAGCGTGTTTAAGCAATCTGCTTAAAGAGCCTGCATGCCTCCTGCAGACAGTTCTTTAAACAGACAGCTCCTGTTGCTTAAGGAGATGAATCTTCAAAATTCAGATCCCTGCTTTGCAACATACAGGAAAATCAGCGTTTTCATTTATTTATTTATTTTTAAGTGGGATGCTCTCCAGGGAGTAAAAATAGGGACAGTCCCAGCTAAAATGGGATGGATGGTCACTTTAATCATATTTCATGATAGCAAATCAACCATAACTGCCATGGGATTGTAGTTCTGATACTACAACTTAAAAATGAGGTATCCAAACATTTGGGAAAAGAAACATTTTAAAGACTGGATAATGCATATTACAAATTTGCAAATTTCAGTTTCAAATCAAGTCTTCTGTTACACTGTGTATCTATATGCTGTCATTCCAAAAGCGTCCTGTGTTGAATATACCTGTAGTGGGGTGGTTACTCTGCTCCAGGAGGAGAAAGGTTAAACTCAGCTCTGATGGAGGGCTCAGGCTGAGGAACCAGCAGCTGAGGCAATTAGCTGCCAGTTAGGACTTCAGCTAATTAGGACCCAGCTGGAGCTGTATAAATAGAAGGTTCCTTAAGTAGAAAAGGCTTTTGCTTCAGCTGTGGTGTACTAAGGACCAAGTTGCTAAGGAACCTAGAGGGGCTTCTGAGTGCATAGCAAGGCTGGGGGAGCTCTGGTCAAGCAAGTTTCCAGGATGCAGGGCCTGAAGGAGGGCAGCAAAAGACAGCGGGTTGAAAAGCTCCCTTGTCAGAGTTGTGACCATTTTAGATTGCAGTTTACTCCTGAAGTAAGGGACTAGATGATGACAGGCAGTGGTCACAAAGGCAAGGGGGGTATTGGTGTTTGGGGTTCTTGGGAAGGCAGGTGCTCTGAGAGAGAAGTACTGCAATAGGGGTATACCTTGCAGGAAGGACACTGGGGTACCAGGGGGATATGGGTTCTGGTATAAGTTGGTGGAGAAGAGAAGGCAAATAATACTGGGTAAGACACTGGTCAGGAGAGGGCACTCCAGAGGCTGAAGAGTTAATACCCAGGTGACCAGATGGAGATGGCGTGGTTGCACCCATGTACAATACTGTACTTTTGAATAAAGCTAGTGGGTTTGGAATGTGCTGTAGATTTTTTCAGACTAAAAGTTAGGGAGCTTTTCCCTGGTTGATCAATTAGATCAGCAAAGGGTAGCACAATATCAACTTGAGTATCTCTTGGGAAGAATCTCTTAAAGCTAGCTTCACTAATAATACACTGATCCTAAAATAAAGGCACAGGGGTCAAAAGGAATTCAGAAGCCATGAGAAATGGACAAGGTATGTTCTAAACATGGTATCCAAAAGCTAGAAACCAAGTGACAGTAGGAAGCAGCTTCTAAATACAAACTATTGTGTATCTGTTTCTGCAGCTCTGTTTTCACTCCAAATATGATGCCTGCTGTAATTTAAAAATCTGAATACTTAAGTGGCTTTTATATTGTTCAGTTTGTTTTTCTGTAAAGATCTTAGCTTGGTTATTGGTATTAGAGACATTTATGTGAGTTAGCTCTACCTGCCCCTGGCTGCATATCAGTTTCCTCCAGGTGTTCTCTTGTATCCAAAACAGAGAACATCTGTTTGTGGCCAAGCATAAGGTCCATTATTTTCTATGAGCTAAGCCGCAGGGTGGCTTTAGGCCAGTGGTGCCCTGCCCTGCAACAGCAGGTGACTTGCCGGAGCTTCTGCCACTGGAGTCGTGCGGTGCAAACTGTCCTGGGGCTGAAGCTGTGGCTGCTGATGCACTGTTAGCCATGCAGAGCAGCAGGAGGCATAAGTGGGGGGTGCATGGAACGGGTGGAGGGCACTCCACATGTGTGGCTCTAATAAGCCGCTTTGCCACACCATGGTGTCCGATTCACCACATGTGGTGAATGGGAAGCATATTAGACACTGTGGCTTTAGCCTCAGCATTGGGAAAGCCTGAATTCCTGCCCCCAGCTGCTTCTCAGAATCCACAGCCACATAGATGGACCCTGTCTTACTAGACACTGGCTACGTCTACACTAGCCCAGATCTTCTAAATGGCCATTTTGAAGATTACTAATGAGGCACTAAAATGCATATTCAGCACCTCATTAGCATGCCAGCAGCTGCAGCTCTTCCAAATTGCTGCTTTTTGCTCCCGCGCGGCTCATCCAGAGGGGGGTCTTTTTCAGAAGAACCCTGGAAGCTTCAAAATCCCCTTATTCCTATCTGCTGATAGGAATAAGGGGATTTCAAAGGTCCCATGAAAAGGACCCCTATTTGTACGAGCCATGCAGCAGTGAAAAGCAGCAACTTTGAAGAGCTGCAGCTGCTGGCATGCTAATGAGGTGCTGAATATGCATTTCAGTGCCTCATTACTAATCTTTGAAATGGCCATTTAGAAGATTTGGGCTAGTGTAGACATGGCCACTGGGTGGCAGAGTTGGGGCCCTAAGAAGCTGGAGCTGGGAGTGGCTTTAGTTAGACAGCACTGAGGAGACAGGTGGGGCCTAATCCCTGCCCTTCAGAAGGGAGAAGTGCACGTATATCTTGGCCAGAGGGAGGCCCCTTATCTCTACGTTGGATTCATGGTTATAAGCCACCTTATGAAGTTAGATATTTTAGCCCTTTCTCAAAAAAAAAAAAAATGTTCCCGCCCAAAAAACTTTTAATCTAGTGGATACAGCATTTACCCAGGGTGTGTCACACCCAGTTCTGTCTTCTAAGCCCACTGTCTACTGATATTAATTCATATTCCCCATTCATCAGAAGAGTCTCCTAAAAGTTGGAACATGGGATATTCTTGGGTGGGTCTTTCTCAATATTTCCTGTTTAATCCATCGACTCTGTGTAACTAGTCACTGGGGAAGACAGAGTGAGAAGAGAATAACCCCTGAGATAGGCCATCATTTTCTCACACCCAGTGCTGCATTGACTGGATATTTTACATACTGCTGAATGGCTTCAGTAAAGGAGATTAAGGCTACGTCTACACATGTGCGCTACATCGAAATAGCTTATTTTGAAGTAGCGACATCAAAATAGTCTATTTCGATGAATAACGTCTACACGTCCTCCAGGGCTGGCAACGTCGACGTTCAACTTCGACGTTGGGCAGCGCCACATCGAAATAGGCGCTGCGAGGGAACGTCTACACGCCAAAGTAGCACACATTGAAATAAGGGTGCCAGGTACAGCTGCAGACAGGGTCACAGGGCGGACTCAACAGCAAGGTGCTCCCTTAAAGTGCCCCTCCCAGACACACTTGCACTAAACAACACAAGATCCACAGAGCCGACAACTGGTTGCAGACCCTGTGCATGCAGCATGGATCCCCAGCTGCCGCAGCAGCAGCCAGAAGCCCTGGGCTAAGGGCTGCTGCACACAGTGACCATAGAGCCCCGCAGGGGCTGGAGAGAGAATGTCTCTCAACCCCTCAGCTGATGGCCGCCATGGCGGACCCCGCTATTTCGATGTTGCAGGACACGGATCGTCTACACGTGCCCTACTTCGACGTTCAACTTTGAAGTAGGGCGCTATTCCCATCCCCTCATGGGGTTAGCAACTTTGACGTCTTGACGCCTAATGTTGATTTCAACTTCGAAATAGCGCCCAACACGTGTAGCTGTGACAGGAGCTATTTCGAAGTTGGTGCCGCTACTTTGAAGTAGCGTGCACGTGTAGACGCGGCCATAATGACCCAGAAAATTCCCGTCCCAGTTCAAACCACGTGTTAATGTGTCGAATTTTAATATAAAAGAGAGTTCAGCAGCCTCTCTTTCCAATCTGTTGTGAAAATTCCACTTCAGTAAGACGCAAACCTTCAGGTCATTAATAGAATGGCTGACTACATTAAAATGCTGGCTGACAGGTTTGTGGATCAGAACACTGCTGATCCACAAACCTATTAGCCAACATTTTAATGGAGTCGGCCATTCTGTTAATGACTTAAAAGTTTGTGTCTTACTGAAGAAGAATTTTCACAACTGTCTTCAAAGAGAGGCTGCTGAGCTCTCTTTTATATTAAAATTCGACACATTAACACGTGGTTTGAACTGGGACAGGAATTTTCTGGGTCATTATAGGGCTTAATCTAATTCTTGACTCCTCCCCGCCCTCTTTCTCCCCCTCTACTCTCTGATTTGCTCACCTTGATAATTTTTTCTGGTTTGTTCACCTTGATGACTATTTTTAGTTTTCTGTGCCTTAAATATTGAGTCTGCTCTGGTCTGGCTATGGTCTGAAGAAGTGGGTCTGTCCCACAAAAGCTCACCTAATAAATTATTTTGTTAGTCTTTAAAGTGCTACTTGACTGCTTTTTTGTTTTGATAGTATATAGACAAGCACAGCTTTCTCTCTGTTACTATTCAACAGTGGGGTTTAGATATGAGATAGGAGCCTGGTCGTCATACGTAAGGAAGCTGTATACAGCCCAAAGGGGGAGTTTTAGGCGGCTAAGGGTCTTTCTTGTAGAAATCTCAAGTAAACTTCAAGCGAGACATTAGGAGCATTTTTTAAAAGTGATGTTGGTTAGAACTGGGCGGTTAAAAAAATTCTTAAGGAAAATCATTGAGGCTACACACTCTACAGGTAAGGAAGGACAATTTCAGGTAAAATGTCTAGAAGTCTGTTGTAGCAGGAAATCCTGTATAGTTGCAAAAGTAAAATGTCCTAGGATAGCTTTTTCCAAAAGTATCTCTGAACAGACAACTCAGAATTTATGAAAAGCAAAGCCTTCTGTAAAAAAGTCAGCACTAAAAACATGCAGATGTGGTCATTTCATTAATTCACTGATCTTTGAAGGACAAAATGTGAAAGTAAATTAAGATTCAGTTCCACAATATTCTGTGGGGAAAACATTAAATTTTAACAAATGTTCCCCCAGAGAGAAATCCAAAATAATACATTTTAGCATTATTCATTGAGAGCATCATACCCCAGCCTAATATAATTAAAGATGGAGATGGAAATGGGGTGTGCATATTCTGTAGTCACAACCTAGCTTTAGTGATTACAGGGGCAGAATAAGAGATAATAGTGAGAAAATATAGGTATCTAAAATAGCATTCAAGCTGCTGCTAATGACTGTCTTGGAGAAGACAATGCAGATATTTCAAGGCTGTTTTACACACGTTCATCTGTGGGAATGAAGGCTTGCTGCCTGCACACATTTCATGTACATGATTTCCTTTATACATGTGAATATTCCTATTGAACCCAGTTGGAAAATTTAAACTTTTGGAATAGCACCAGAATGTTTTCAGGACTGATGCATAATTTATTCCACAGGCTCAGTTCTTAGAAGTCTCTATTTAATTTAGATTTGCTGCTTAACGTTTTACATATTTTACAGTGCTGTCCTAAATACCAGATGACTTAAATATATGTTGAAATGCTTTCTTGGACTGAGGCCTGTTTATCACTGTTATTCATATTCAGAACATAAAGTGAAAGTCTCAAAAATAGATTTTATCCTTTACTACTATGACAGATTTTCTGCTGTAAAATCATAGATCTGGAAGGATCTCGAGATCCTCCTACTCGAGAGATGAACAAGTCTAGTCCCCTACATTCATGGCAGGACCAAGCACCATCTAAACTTTCCTTGACAAGTGTTCGCCTGACCTGGTCTGAAAATATCTACAATGAAGGAGACACTACAAACTCCTTAGGCAATTTATTTCAGTGGTTAACAGAGTTTTACTAAAGTCCAACCTGAACTTCCTTTGTTAAAATTTAAGACCATTGCTTCTTGTCCTATCCTTGGAGGTTACAGAAGAATATTTTTCTCTCTTCCTTGTAACATTTTTAGGAATTTGAAAGTTATGTCCCCTTTCAGTCTTCTCTTTTCCAGACTAAACAAACCCAGCTCTTTCAATTTTCTCTCATAGTTCATGTTTTTTGGACTTTTTCCAATTAGTCCAGATCTTTCCTGAAACATGGCACCCAGAGCTGATGAGGCCTAATCAGTATAGAATAGAATGTCCTGCCTGTCACACTCCTATTAATAGATCCCAGAATGATGTTTGCTTTTCTGCAACAGTGTTGCACTGTTGACTCATATTTAGCTAGTAGTTCACTATGACTTCTAGATCCCTTTCTGCAATAGTACTCTTAGCCAAAAACTTTGAAATGGCCATGCAAATGGCCATTTTGAAGTTTATTAATGAAGTGCTGAAATACATATTCAGTGCCTCATTTGAATGCGGGAGGCCGCGGCACTTTGAAATTGATGTGGCTCGGCACCGCGTGGCTCATCCAGACCGGGATCCTTTTCTAAAGGACCCTGGCTACTTCGAAGTCCCCTTATTCCTATCTGCTGATAGGAATAAGGGGACTTTGAAGCTGCTGGGGTCCTTTCGAAAAGGAGCCCCGTCTGGACAAGCCGTGTGGCTGTGAGCCATGTCAATTTCGAAGTGCTGCAGCCACCGGCATTCTAATAAGTCGCTGATTATGTATTTCAGCGCTTCGTTAGTAAACTTCAAAATGGCCATTTGCATGGCCATTTTGAAGCTTTTGGCTATTGTAGACATAGCCTTAGGGTGTGTCTACACTAGGAACTAACTTCAAAGTTAGGAATACTTTGAAGTAGCCTTCAGAGAGTCTACATATGTTTTCCCTTACTTCAAAGTTACCTTCGAAGTAGGGAGCCCAACTTCAAGTCCTTAGGGTGTGTGAGGACACTCAACTTCGAAGTCTGTCACTTTGAAGTTGTATTTTGACGTAAGCAACTTCGAAGTTATTTTTGTAGTGTAAACATAGCCTTTGGCAGTCATTTCCCATTTTGTATGTGTGAAGTTCATTGTTCCTCCTTAAGTAGAGTACTTTGCAATTGTCCTTAGTGAATTCATCGTATTTATTTCAGACAATTTTCCACTTTGTCTCGATCATTTTGAATTACAATCCAATTCTCCAAAGCACTTACAACCTCTCCCAGCTTGGTATCATCTGCAAACTCCATGCAATTATCTAAATCATCAATGAAGTTTTTGAACAGCACCAGACCCAGAAATTATCCCTGTGGAGCTCCACTCATTAGGTCCTTCCAGCATGACTGTGAACCATTTATAACTTTTCTCTGCGAATGGTTATCAAACCAGTTATGCAGCTACCTTATAGTACCACCATCTGGGTCAGGGATGGGTAAACTTTTTTGGATCAGAGGCCAATGGCCCACATAAAAATCAGTTGGGGGCCATGTAAAAGTGACAAAACCTGTCCCTCCTCCCCCCCACACAAATCCCTTGCTGATGTAGCTCCTGACTGAGATATCTCGCTCCCCTCAAGCTCCAGAACCAGGGGTGTGGAGGGGAGAGTGGAGAAAGGGTCTGAAGTTCAGGACTTCCCCCAAGCCAGATTAACTCTTCTGGGGGCCTTAGGTGGGACCAAAAATGGGGGTTCAGTGTGTGGGAAAGGGCTGCCAGGGAGCAAGTGTGGGGTCTGGGAGGGAGGGAGGGTGCAAGAGCAGGCTAAAGACATGCAGTCTGGGTGGGAAGCAGTGTTCCTTCTAAGATGAGTACTTGGGAAGCTGTCCAGGAAAGATTCAGGCGCCTCCCAGCTGGTTAGCAGAGTGCCTATAGCACCCACAGCCTGCAGCTTGGGTTTCTACTTGTGAAGCACATCCCCTTATGTCTTGGTGCACATAATAAAATTTATTTTACCCATGGATCAAAAAATAGCTGGAACCCTGTTGAGAGGAAAGGAGCAGGAGTGGGCTGGGGGCAGAGGTTGGGGGTTCAGGAGTGAGCTGGAGGTGAGGGGTCTGGGCAGGAAGGAAGGTGTAGGAGTGAGCGGTGGGTGAGGTCTGTGTGGGAGGAAGGGTTCAGGAGCGGGGTGGGTGGTCTGATCAATAGGGAGACACTTACCTCTGCAGGCTGCCACTACTGCCCCCTTCCCTTGGCTGGGAGAATAACAGAATGGAGAAACACTCTCTGGAAAGGCTTTTCTCTGTACTCTCCCAGGCACTCCCCTCCTCCCACTTGCTTTGGTTGGCTGGAATTGGTGGCCTGGATGCTGGTGAGGGGAGCCCCAAGTCTCATGATCCACATCCAGGCAGGCCATGGTCCAAATCTGGACCGTGGTCTGGGCATTCTCCAACCCTGGTTTAGGCTCTATTTTCCTAGCTAGTCAATAGCCATGTGAAACTATATCAAAAGCCTTTAGATATGCCATATCTTCCACTTCTTCCTTATCCAGAAGGCTTTTTACCCTGTCAAAGAAAACTACCAGTTTGGCTTGAGACATTTTTTCTTGAGAAATCCAAAATTCGTAATTGCCAAATAAGAGACAGCAATGTACTGACCATGGTATTTATAAAGCCCCTGGAATTTGTCATTCAAAACTAAAGGGGTTTTCTTTATATTGTTTAAATATTGTGTTAAGGAATTTTACTCAAAGATTCCCCACTCACACACACCTACACATGTTGCAATAGGCATGCACTTGGTATTGTGCATGTCCAAATTAAAAGAACACAACTTGAAACTGAATGTGTGATTATTTTCCTACAAGAAAGCAACTGACTGACAGAAAAAACAAACTTAAGGGGTGTGAAATAGCACATTGGACATTTCATTGGTATTGCACAGCTGGCATCCTATGAGATATCAGGATGCTTTATATATGAGTCTCTTTGACCAAAAATAAAAGACAAAAACAGTGGAGAAACAGAGAAAGAGAGAGAGAGAGAGAGAGAGAGAGAGAGGCCATCTACATTTATTTTCCCTGAAGCATTACCCATAAAAAGCTCCATATGCAAAATTCCCAGTATCTTCTTTAGGTACAGCTTTTCCATGCAAATATGTACCTAAAAACACGGAGTGCAGTTCTTGTGTGTTTGCAAACTTTTAAAATATCTATGTGCTGTCCTAATCCTGGACTAGCTTTCCATCAAAATTTCCATCTGGTGTGGCTGCGGTAACTCTTCTTGACTGTCTGTGGATTAAAAGCTTCCATAATGGCAAATAGAGATCACCATGCTTTAAGAAGCTTTGGACGTAACTTCTTTTCTCTCCAAGACTGCCCCTTAATTTACACATGCTGAGAAGTGGCACAGGATTTCAAAATTTGGGATCAGGATAAGAGTTAAGTCTCTGGGGCTACGTCTACACGTGAAGCCAACATCGAAATAGCTTATTTCGATGTAGCAACATCGAAATAGGCTATTTTGATGAATAACATCTACACATCCTCCAGGGCTGGCAACGTCGACGTTCAACATCGACGTTGCGCAGCACCACATCGAAATAGGCGCTGCGAGGGTACGTCTACACGCCAAAGTAGCACACATCGAAATAAGGGTGCCAGGCACAGCTGCAGACAGGGTCACAGGGCGGACTCAACAGCAAGCCGCTCCCTTAAAGGGCCCCTCCCAGACACAGTTGCACTAAACAACACAAGATCCACAGAGCCGACAACTGGTTGCAGACCCTGTGCCTGCAGCATGGATCCCCAGCTGCCGCAGCAGCAGCCACAAGCCCTGGGCTAAGGGCTGCTGCCCACGGTGACCATAGAGCCCCACAGGGGCTGGAGAAAGAGCATCTCTCAACCCCTCAGCTGATGGCCGCCATGGAGGACCCGGCAATTTCGACATTGCGGGACGCGGATCGTCTACACGGTCCCTACTTCGACGTTGAACGTCGAAGTAGGGCACTATTCCGATCCCCTCATGAGGTTAGCGACTTCGACGTCTCGCCGCCTAACATCAAAGTTAACTTCGAAATAGCGCCCGACGCGTGTAGCCGCGATGGGCGCTATTTCGAAGTTAGTGCCGCTACTTCGAAGTAGCATGCACGTGTAGACACAGCTTGGATGTCACTGAATGAAAAATTTTATTTCAATGAGTTAGTGTAGACAATTTTGATACAATCTATACAGTAGAATGTTTACCTTCACTAAATCAGCATTTGCCAACAGAAAACTGCTCTTTTGGAAAATTGTTCAGTAACAGTCTTCCTACCAGTCTAGTTCTGGAATATACAATCATATCACTAACTTGCTACACAAGATCAACTGAATTTTCAACTATTATGTGAGGTGCTATTATGTAACAGAGATCAACCAGAAGACTTACCCAGCATTGTCCAGGTTCAGCCAGCCCAGGGCTGGGGGACAGACAGGGTGGAAGGGGTGCATGGCCAGCTGCTCCATAGGGCTGGGATGATTGCTGCACCCTGTGATCATTCATGTGCATAACTGTCTCTATTCTCTCACCCCTCCCTTTCTATTTGATACAAAGCAATCAAATTCTACATACATGCTATTGTCCTGGCCCAACCCAACCCTGACCTTGCTTTAAGTGACAATAAGAGGAAGTTGTATACCAAATTTGGTGGTCCTAGGTCTTACCATTTAGAAAGGCCTATCCTATCAAAAGGCCCACCTCTATATGGCAGCATAAAACTCATACGTGGTGCTTTTGAATTGTATGGCTGCTGTTATGCTATTGAGGTGCTGCATATTCATGGCAGAGCCTCAATAGCATCTTCCCAGATCACTCATTACCATGCCCTTTCTGAAAGGAAGGGGTAGTGTAGACGTAGCCAGTGTGGTTGTATTCCAGATAGTTGGCCTCTTATAGTTCCTTGCTGTATTTAACCAATAAGCATAAAGTGGCCTGAGTTACTCTACCTTATGTTTCATGCAAGATGAAAATAGCTATTTCTAACACTGTTGCCACATATTGGAATGCCATATTACAGGAATATCACTGAAATTTAGGGAAAGATCTTCAGTTAATTCATATCAACATACTTCTGCTGAAGTTAGTACTTCAAATGCACTGACCCCACATATGGAGGATCTGGCCCTCATTAATTTCATTGTACATAATACAAAGAAATCTGCAAAGTATTTTCTAATGCTCTCACAAACAGAGATCCTCCCTGATCAAAAATAAGTGAATACTCTTTATTCAACCTTAAGAGAAGAAAAGAAAACTGCACAGTAGAAACAGATTCAATATATCGCATGCTGCCACTGAATCAGAATTAGGAAGTTATACATGTTGGACACTATATATAAAACACCATCACCAGCGTGAAACCAATCCTATATGTAGGTGTCTGATTTACTGACTCTGACAACACTTGTATACCTTGTAATTCCCAAAAAGCTATAGAATTTGAAAATACATTTGGAGAAAATATGGTTCTCTGTGAATGCTACATGCACAATAACCTGCAGTTTGAAATGTGCTGTATTCATTTCAGTGTGCCAACATAAAAAACAAATGATATTTTGGCTGGAAATTTCAAGAAGCCGGAGGATTTTTAGAAGGCATGGAGAACAACCATTAGTACACACATTGCAAGTTATTTTATATTTTTCCAGTAGAGTTGTTCCTAAAAACAAACATCCTGGAAACCCGGAATCCTTTTCCAGAACCTGTACAGAATCCCTGTGCATGGAATTTTTGAATGGGATATAAGGGGCCTGGAATCCTTTTCATCTGCCCTGGATGACAGAGAGGTAGCAGAACTGTTAATCATCAGTTAAATAGTTTACTGATGATAAAACAGGGGAGAGGCTCATCATACTACCAAGTCATAGTCTACCAATGACATCCTGTGAAACTGTAGGACTCTGGGATCAATCCATTTCCCAATGAAGTAAAATTTGTTGCATAAAGCCTCTGCCTGAGCTATTACTTTATATTACCTGTGGATTTTCTGGAAATACTCTAAACTGTAAGGTCCTGCAACATGTGACAAAAAGCTTGTCAAAAAAAATCTCCTGCTGATTGTATTGCTGGAGCGGAGGAAAGGAGGGTGGTTGTCTTCTAAGCCACTTATTTATTTGGAGATGATTATCTGAAGCTTTGTAATTGTTTCTGCTGCATTGCCTTTTATACTCTGCAGCTCCTTGTGATCTTAGACCTTGCAACTCTGTGATCTTTGTAAAACCTTGCAGCTTTGTAATCTAAGCAATGTTGCTTTATAAGATTTATAAATTCAGAAACTGAACGTGAAACTCAGCATGGTGTTTGAGCCTTGCAACCTTTTGTAACTTTAATCCACTCTGCATGTGGCTTGCTGTGGACTGTGTTTGTCCCTTCAGGTACAAATGTGTGTGTAAGTGGAAATGATTGATTGTTTGGGGTTAGAACCTGCAAGGCTGAGCACATGGAGATGAGTCATCAACCCAAGCAAGGCTGAGCAGGGCTGCTGGCTCTGGCTCTGGGGAAGTCTGGGAATGCTCCTTGATGAGGAATGTGGATGAGTCACAGGGGTTGTACAGAGGCAATACAAGAAGAGAGCATGGGACAGTAGCTCTCTTTCTCCTCTTGTCTTCCTGCAGTCAGTTTCTCTCCTGACCGGATCTTCACCAATGACCAGCAGACAGACCCTCCAGCACCACCATGCCTTGGCTCCTTCTGCACCCCATGTGGCCTCGTTAGTTTAAACTTTTAGTGGCAGCTCAACCCTCTTTACTTTAACCATATAGTGCATATAATGGAGTTTTAATTCCTTGATCAGTAAATCCATACTAGTGTAGCCCTGGATGGTCTGTCTAGTGTAAATTAAGGTAACAAAACTAAGGCTTTATTGACTCAAATAGAAGATGAATTAAGCATTATGACTTCAGATTCCACCCTTTCTCTGGAGATTCAAAACACAAGTGAGATTGGAACCTGGTCTTATTACATTCAACTAATAGTATCAAAAGCACGTCAGTGTATTAACCATGTTTTGCAACATTACAGTATAAAGCAGAATAAGTGTGTTCTGTATGCCCTTTCCCTGGTTTGCATTGTGGCTTTATGGCATTTGTGCAAAAGACAATTGACATGCTGGAGTAAAAGTCACAGCTTTCCACTGTTCATGGAGGCTTAACACAACTCTTAGCTTGAAATAGACTTCTCCTTTGCTTGCCAGTAGTTACCTTCTGGTATTGGGATAGGTCTGAATGGAATGGCAACGGGTCAGTCATCACTACACTGCTATCCACTTCTCCGCAGCAAGCACTCTGTAGCTAAACACTTGCAGTCAGCTACAATAATTGTCCCAAATGCTACAATAGCACTATTGTAAATTGTAGTGCCTGGGACAATTATTACAGAATACTCCAATTTACCATAAGTCGTACACTTTAAATATCATTCTGTTAAGTGTGCTTAAAATGCCTGTTTCCCCGTTGAAAGTACATCTTCAGTCATGTCTTGTATCCTTAGATTTAATGTTATTCCTCACTAAGGCTGGGTCTACACTAGCACCCCCCTTTTGAATGACACACTTCAAGATATGCTAATGAGGCTCTGCAATGAATATGCAGCACCTCATTGGCATAAAGGCAGCCACAGCATTTCAAAAGAAACAAATATTCCATCAAGGAGGCTGTAGCCAGAAGAAGGCAATGAATGATTTGCTACTCTATGGCCTTCCTTAAGTATAGAAAGAACAAGCACTTTTAAATATACAAAATGTAACTTGTGTAATAGTGATTTATGGAAGTGAACCATGGGAAGTAGATGCTATTGATTAGAAGAAAATTGAAGTTTTTGATGTGATGCTGGTGGAGATTCTTGTATCTCCTGGAGGGAAGGAGAAAAAAAATGCCTACCTTAGAAATTGTATTAGAGAAAAGCAGACCCCGACAGTCAGGAATCAAGATACAATCTTACACACATCAGCCAGAGATAGAAATAACCCTGGGAAAACAAAAAAGCAGTCCAATAGGGCACTTTAAAGACTAACAAAATAATGTATTAGGTGATGAGCTTTCGTGGGACAGACCCACTTCTTCAAGAAGTGGGTCTGTCCCACGAAAGCTCATCACCTAATAAATTATGTTGTTCATTTTTAAAGTGTTACTGGACTGCTTTTTTTTTTCATAGTATATAGACAAGCACAGCTTTCTCTCTGTTACTATTCAACCCTGGGAAAGTTATTATGGAAGGAATGACGGAGGGTCATCATAGCAGTGACCAACAAAAACAAACAGAGGGATCATGTGCACCATACTGGAAGATGCTGAAAGTTAGCAATGGAAAGTTTTAGAAAATTCTGCTATGAATAACTAACTAGGGCTGACATGCAATTCAATAAGTAATTGTGATTCATCACACTAAACCATATTAATAGAATAACATTTATTTAAATTTTTGAATGTTTTCCACATTTTCGCACATTCTGATTTCAATTAAAAGACAGAATATAATGGGTACAATGCTCACTTTATTTTTACTTTTCATTCCAAAAGTTTGTACTGTTTAAAAAGAGGTACAATTTTTTCAATTCACCTTTATGCAAGTACTATAGTGCAATTTCTTTATCATGAAAAGTGATCCTAAAAATGTAGAATTATATGAATACACTCAAAATTATCTACTGCATTAAAAAATATCCAAAGTAAAATTTTAGAGCCCACATATTCACTCAGTCCTACTTCTTTTTTTCAGCCACTCACTCAGATAAATAAGTTTGGTTACAATGTGCAGGAGATAATGCTGCCCATTTCTTCTTTACAATATTGCTTAAAAGTGAGCACAGGCATTCTTATGGCACTGCTGCAGAAAACATTGCAAGATATTTATATGCCAGATGACCTAAAGATTCACATGTCCTTTCATGCTTTAACCACCATTCCAGGGGACATCACCTCCTGCACACTGTAACCAAGCTTGTTTGTCTGTCTCAGTGAATTGCTGAAGACGTATGGACATCAAAGCTATAAAGTTTTATATTGTTTTTGTTTCGAGTACTGTTATGTAACAAAAAAAAAGTCTACATTTGTACTTTGCACTTTCACCATAAAGGGACTACACTACAATATTTGTAGTAGATGTATTGAAAAAAAGGTGATTTATTTTTTCATTTTTACAGTGACTGACCTATACTTAAATTGTTACATAACCTCCTCCTTATTTGGGCAACATTTTATAAAGAACGACCCAAGTCAGGGATTCTCAACCTTTTTTATCCTGAGCCTCCCCCGCCACTCATAGACAATGCTCTAAAAACTCCTGGGCCCACATGTGGCACAATAACTCATTTTCTGCATATAAAAGCTTTAGCCTGTGTTAGGGGATAACAAGCAGAGCAATCGACAGGGGACATATGTGACAGCCCCACCCAAAGCTACATCACTCAGGCTTCAGTCTTAAGTGGCAAGGCTCAGGGCCCTGGATTGGCTTTCTGGCCTGGGCCCAAGTGAGTCTAATGCTGGCCTGCTTTGCAGCCCCTCCGAAACCTGCTCACAGCCCTACAGGAGGCCCTGGACACATGGCTGAGAACCACTTATCGAAATCATGCCCCTCACAAATAAAGATTCTATGGATATTGTGCATCACAGTGTAGTACTGTGGTAAGTTTTTAATGTTTCAAACCATTACTGAAGAATATTTCATTTAAATAATGATGATGTGTGTTTTACATGATTACAATTTACCTGGATAACAAAGGAATATCGTCTCTGTGCCTCTAGCTCTAACTAGGGCCCTTTGAAAAAAGCTACCTCTGGCAGATTAGGAGAAGAAAAAAATGGATTATGTTGTACTCAGGCCTGCCAACAGCTGCGGGATAAAGGGGGCAGTTGCTCTGGGGTTCAGTGTTCCAACCCTGTGCAGCTCTGAGGGAGGAGAGGGAAGCCCAGGGTCAAAATCCGAGTGGTGCTAACAGCTCACTGTGCTAGGCCCCACCTTTTTCCGCCTTTAGCCCCTCCCCTTTCAGGGTGCAGAGTCAGGTCAGCCTCCTATCTTTCCCTGGGGCTTGCAGTGGCTGTCATCTCCACTGATTGTGCTAATTTAGTACCGCTCTCCCCACCCCCCGCATCCCATCCACACTCAGGGTTTGGCTTTGCCTGTTCCCAGGCTCTATTCTCTCTCCCCTAAGTGCCTTTTGCACTCATTTGGGTTGTGTTGCACTTTTTCTGAAGCAGCCACTCTCAGACTTCTATGTGGAATTTTCTACAGGACTCAGACTGTTTTGTAGTCTCTGGCTCCTACAAGCTTTCTGCTCCCTTCTTCAGATAGCTCCCCATTGCTGTACTTCCAACTAATAGTATGTAGTGAGTTAATGCACTCAATTCTGTCTTTCAAAAGTTTCTCAAAGATCTGGAGTTGCCTGAAGATTCCTTTGGTTCTGCCTGCCTTTACATTGCATCTATGAGATTTGTTTAGCAATCAGAATTTCTAAAAAGAAGTACCTAGTAACATATAGACAGATACAATCCATGTTTTACTTGCTCCAAATATCTATCCCTAGCAATCATCTCTTCTGTGACAAAAGTGCTTGAAGCAAGAATTGTCTTCAAGAGCATAATTCATCATTAACCTTGGAAAGTTTCTCCTTTCACTTGGTAGATTTCTGGGTAGTCTTAACTGTGGCTTGATTCCTCCTGAGATAGACAGTCCTCTCCCTTCTTATCTTGCACAGTGAAATATAAATTGATTTTAAATTTAATCCTATGATCAATATATAATATTTCAAATATAGGAGATACTGAAATTCTTCGGAAAAATAATCGTCAAAATACAATACCTCGGGCATCTAGGGGCAGATAACAAATTCTAATCTTTTTTTTTGTCAGCGGTTTTTCAAAGAAATCATTATGAGCACAGCCTTGCAGGTTGCAAGTGACTGTGAGGTCAACTACAGAGTAAGACTGGGGATACAGGCAGAATACGCTTTTTATAGGCATTTCAGTCTGAATGTTGGGCTCCAAGAAGTCTGTTTAATAACATTTAATTATAATAAGGCAATGAAAAAATGGTGCCACTAAAACAGTTCCCTGAGAACTAAACAAACTATAAGACCAGTTTTAATGAGATTAGTGAAAGTCCAATTTTTTTTTCAATAGACAACTTTCCTTGTTAGGAAAGAAAAATAAAAGTGTCTTCCAACGCATACAGTATAATTGAAAAGGAGAAACACAGAAGCAGTAAAGTAACAGTACAGAATTATTCAGTAAACTTTATCATGCTGAAACCTTAAATGTGTGAAAGCTGCAGGATAACAAATCATTTACGGGCTGTATGATCGGGGGAACAGAAAAAGTGACATTGAAAAATTATGTCGCAAAAGGAAACAAAGCTACTTCATAAAATGTGATTACATTTCCCAGGTGTTTTTTATAAGATAATTCTGCCTCTAATTTTGCATGTACTGTATTTTGCAGTGACTCTGAAATTAGGATGATGAGATTTATTTAATCCCTATCTAACATGGTGGAAAGTTGGGGGAGAAAGAAAATACATCATGTTATATATTAGATAAGCGAATACCTTACCTTCCCTCCATGGGAAAAAAAAAGGAAAAAGAGTGTGAGTAGGGCACATGTGAATTACTAGAGGATATTAAAGGCTAGATTGTGACTTTGATCACATGCTCATACAGGGGAGGAAGGGGCAGGGAGTTATCTCTCTACCCAGGATAGGTGGAGAGTGAATAGGCAAGCGTCTGCATATCCTCACTCCTATCTAGCATAGGAAGCCAAAGCAGGAAATAAGGTACCCAGCAGCAACATGGAGAGAATTAGGATGAAATTATTTTAGAGGAATGCAACTGAGACACAGTGCCTCAGAGGTTCACTTTGGGGATGGTTTTCATCATGAGCTAGTGCCTTCTTAAGGCTGTGCTATTTGGTTTAAATATGTATTTATGAATTTATTTCTCTTGGCATTCTACTGACAACAATAAAGGTAAATGAAAAGATTGGATTGGTGACACTGAAATATTTTAAGACTTTGGAAGGTCTGAGAGTCCCCTTGAATGTGATAAGGTCTTTCAGAAGTCTTGCAAATGCTACAGGCAATGCAAGAGCATCTGTGGACCATGTCATCTGAAATTCTTAACAGTAGAAGCCTAGCTGTGTGCAAATGAGGACCAATGATCAAAGAGATTTGTTGTTTGTGTACTCAGCTATATTAATTATGCACAAAAATGTAGGCTTTCAGTTGAATCTGCAGTTTTGTACATGGCTTTGTCATCTGAAGATTTTGAAAAGTTGGCCCTCTTGAGTTCTTCTATGGGCTTGTCTGTACTACCTCCCTTCTTCGAAGGGAGGATGGTAAGTAGGGTGTTAGGAGTTTATTAATGAAGTGCTGAGGTGCATATGCAGAACTTCATTAAGCAAATGCCGCGGTGGGGGTGTGAGGGGGAATTTGCTTAATGAAGTTCTGCATATGCACCACGGCACTTCATTAATAAACTCCCAACACCCTACTTATCATCCTCCCTTTGAAGTAGGGAGGTAGTGTAGACGCAGCCTATGAGAGAGAGAACTAGGGAATAAGACTGTTGCTAACTCTTGTTATGTTAATGCAAGTACCATTATATTATGCATGGGTTTTGTGTTAAAGCCCCATCATCTGGCATTAGGTGAGTTCATGAGAATATTTGTGTTCATTTTAACTTCAGGTAGGGTTCAGCCATGCTTGGAGCTAGAGCAATCATTCCCTGCTTATGTAGACCTACCCATTCTAGTTTTCATTGATTTGGCATGCTAAAAATTACAGGAGAGCTGTGGTAGTAAGGACAGCAGCAACAGGCAGCATAGGTTAGCCATTCTGAATACCTACCCACAGTGTCCACATCTGCTTGTGTTCAGAGAAGCTAACGTATGCTACTACAGCTACACTATTTTTATTGCACTGGGTTAATAAAGCCAGTCTGTGTGATCTGGCAATCACACAGTGCGTAGACATAGCCCAAGTGTGGATACAGCCTGGGTTCAGAAGAAAAGCTTTAAAAACCAGCAGACAGATAAGCATCTTAAATTAGTTTTGTTTTGTTTTGTTCTTTTAATTACATTTTTTTAAATTAAATTACAGTTTTAAGTGACATTTTGAAGCCACCCATGATCTTTGAATACTTGGTGTTGGCAGCAATAAGACAATGAGACCACTCCCAGCTTTAGTCATCTTGAAGTCTAAAATTAAAGAAACCCAAAAGATCTCCCCCACTCTCCACACCCTGAAGTGCCATGTGTCTGATTTCCTGGAAGAGAGGAATGTTTTAGAAAAGTATGGCACTAATGAGGTGATCAGTGTGAAGGACTGAAAAACGACATGGTTAGCATTTTAATGTAGTTAAAGCACTTGAAACATCATATATTTAAAGTGACTGATTATAGAAGCTCTGCATATGTTTTGTTCTTTTGTACTTACTGAGGGCATAGGCCTATTAGAAGGCTGGCTTGTTAAAACTGAAGGTAGGTTCAACTATGACCTGAGTTTACAACCTTCTCCATTGAGTTTACAACCTTCCTGATAGTCCTGGGAAGTTTACAACTGAGGGAACAGCCTGTGGAACTTGTAAAGTCTGTCAAGCAAAAACGTTAAGTCAAAGGGTAGGCAGCAGCTTAAACCAAAGGAACCGCCAAAAAAGATTTTGATTATATTGTCCCCAATGACAATTCAAGTTGAAAGAGATTACAGTTCTGCTGGAAATTTTACGCTATTTGTTCTCCTTACTAAAAATGTCTCTAACCATTTATTTAAATAAAAAAAATACTTTGACTTGATCAAAATAATTGATCATCTCTTTCAAGGATTGGAAAAATGTATAGAAATGTATCAAACATTGAAAAGCAGCCTGTATGCATGTACAGTGACAAATATGGCGTAAAGTATTTTTACTTCACACACTTTAGAGCCATTTCCCTCTGTTAGGTAATGTATGGCTGCATCATGTCTGTGACATCTGTGCACATAAATATTCCACTGCTGACTGAAAAGTGGACTCAGCAACCTTTTAGATGGCATAGTCCTGTGCTCTGGAACCCAAGGAGGGCACTTCATCTGTCCTAGCTGTACTAATAAGGAGTAGGAAAGCAGTGGAGGGGACGGAGGTTGAGTGTGCAGGCCACATCTTCCCTCCATGTGCAAAGGGACCCACTAGCTGGGAGACCCAGTTCAGCGCATTGCCATTTGATATGTGGGCATAATAGGGGAACCAGCAGGAGTGCTGTGTCATACAAGCTCCACGGGAACAAGCCCAGCTTCTCAGTGATCCCCTTGGATCTGTGTACAGCCTGAGGAAGCCATGAGATCTGGGGCCAATTCAGTGACCTGTTCTGGAGGGCTGAGGCAAAGCACGTCCTATTCCTTGATGGAAAGTTTTGAGAGAATGCTCCAAGAGGCTTTGGAGAAGTATTCCTGCTCTTTACTTGATTCCTGCAGCTTTTCCCACAAAGGGGTGAGCAGGATCACAAGTAACATTAGGGGTTAATTTATGGCCATTCTAGGAGAGATGTGCCAGAGCAAGTGTGCAAAATCTTAGAACACCCTAGTTCATCTACATAGGGGGCTAGAAGCATAAAGGGAGCTGCACAGAAAGGGGCGTTGGCTACGTCTGTGGTAGATGCCTACCAAATAGTGCCAATCCCCACAGCACCCAGATTCCCAACTATTCAATGCAGAAGACTATATTTGTGTATAATTCTGTACATTCTGGCAATGTTGGACCTTGAAATTCTGACATTTTTATATGCAAAGCTTGTTTTAATCAGATATATTCTTTACACTCATGCTGGTAAAGTTCAACTCTGGTAACAATAGAGCCTACCTTTGTAGGCTAAGGACTATGAAGAACGGTCCTAATAAATTTTTACAATTATAAAACGTGTCTAAATTAGTTTGTCTTTAACCTATGTTGCAAATACAGAGTATACAAATATGTGTGCTGTAGAAGGTTTTATTGGTTTTCATTTGGGAGGACTAATGACTTCACCATTCATTAGGAAGGCAACCATCCTTAACTCATGACTCGCGTAAATGAAGCACTGTCATGGAAGTATATAAACTGTTCAGGAGGGACAGGCAGCAGAAAAGGAGGAGGAGTTGTGATTTACCTGAGAGAGCAATATGATTGCTCAGAGCTCTGGTATATGGAGCAAGAAGAGACAGTTGAATGTCTTTGGGTTAAGCTTAGAAGCGGAAGCAACAGAGGCTATGTCATGTTTGGCATCTGCTATGGGTCATCAGATCAGGTAAATGAGGTAGACGAGGATGTCTTCAGACAACTCAGAGAAGTTTCCAAATCACAGGTGCTGGTTCTCATGGGAGACTTTAATCACTCAGACATTTGTTGGGAGAGCAATACAGAAGCACGGACAATCCAGGAAGTTTTTGGAGAATGTCAGGGATAACAACCTGGTACAAGTTCTGAAGGAAATGATCAGGGGCTGTGTGCAGCTTGACCAGCTGCTCACATACAGGGAAGAAATAGTAGGAGAAATAGAAGTGGGTGGAAACGTTGGCTGCAGTGATCATGAGATGGTAGATTTCAGGATTCTGACAAAAGGAAGAAAGGTGAGCAGTAAAATATAGACTCTTGATTTCAGAAAAGCAGACTTTGACTCCCTGAAAGAACTGATGGGCAGGATCCCCTGGGAAGCTAATATGAAGGGGAAAGGAGTTCAAGAGAACTGGCAGTAATTTAAAGAGGTCTTATTGAAGGCACAGGAAAAAAAAACATCCCAATGAGTAGTAAGAAAAGTAAATATGGTAGGTAACCAGCTTGGGTTACAAGGGAAATCCTTGGTGAGCTTAAACTCAAAAAGGATGCATATTAGAAGTGGTAACTTGGACAAATGAGTAAGGAGGCGTATAGATATATGGCTGGAGAATGAAGTTGGCGGGTATTCAGGAAAGTGAAAGCACAATTGGAACTGCAGCTAGCAAAGAATGTGAAGGGCAACAAGAAGGGCTTCTACAGGTATGTTAACAATATAAGGGTTATCAGGGAGGGTGTGGGGCCGTTACTGGATGGGGGAGGTAACCTGGTGACAGATGAGGTGGAAAGGTCTGTAGTACTCAATGCTCTGAAGCACTCAATGCTTTCTTTGTTTTGCCTCAGTCTTCACAGACAAGGTCAGCTCCCGACTACAGCACTAGGCAATACAGTATGGGAAGGAGCTGGGCAGCCCTTGATGGGGAGAGAATGAATTAAGAGCTATTTAGAAAAGCTAGAAGCACACAAATCCACGGGTCCAGATTTAATGCATCCAAGGGTACTGAGGTAATTGGCAGATGTCATTGCAGAGCCTTTAGCTATTTGAAAACTTGTGATGTTTGGAAGAGGTCCCGGATAACTGGAAAAAGGCAAATGTAGTGACCATCTTTAAAAAAGGGAAAAAGGACAATCCAGGGAACTATAGACTGTTCAGTCTCACAGGAGTCTCTGGAAAAATCATGGAGGGAATCCTCAAGGAATCCATTTTGGAGCACTTGGAAGAGGGGAAAGTGATCAAGAGTAATCAACATGGATTTACCAAGGACAAGTCGTGCCTGACCAATCTGACTAGCTTCTATGATGTGGTAACTGGCTGTGTGGACATGGGGAAGTCAATGGCTGTGATATATCTTAACTTTAGCAAAGCTTTTGATACAGTCTCCCACAACATTTTTGCCCATGTATTAAGGAAGTATAGATTGGATACATAGACTATAAGATAGATAGAAAACTGAATTGATGGATGGGCCCAATGGGTAGTGGTCAATGGCTCAATGTTTGGTTGGTGGTCAGTTTCAAGTGGAGTGCCCCAAGGATCAGTTCTAGGGCCAGTACTGTTCAACATCTTTATTAATGACCTGGTTGAGGGGATGAATTGAAACCCTCAGCAAATTTGCAGATGACACTAAGGTAGGGAGTCAGGTAGATACATTGGAGGGTAGGAATAGGGTCCAGAGTAACCTAGGAAAATTGGAGATTGGCCCAAAAGAATTATGTTGATGTTCAACAAGGACAAGTACAGAGTCCTGCACTTAGGATGGAAGAATCCCCACCACTGTTAACAGTCTGGGGACCGACTGGCTAAGTAGCAGTGTTGCAGAAAAGGACCTGGGAATTACATTGAATGAGAGTCTGGATGTGAATCAACAGTGTGCCCTTGTAGTCAATAAGACTAATGGCATATTGGGGTGCATTAAGATAAGCATGTCCAGCAGATCTAGAGAAGTTATTATTCCCCTCCAGTTGGCACTGGTGAGGCCACATCTGGAGTATTGTGTCCAGTTCTGAGCCTTCCAGTACAGAAAGGATGTGGACACATTGGAGATGGTTCAGCGGAGGGCAAAAAATATGATTGGGGGGCTGGAGCACATGACCTATAAGGAGTGGCTGAGAGATTTGGGCGTATTTAGTTTGCAGAAGGGAAGACTGAGGGGCGATTTGATAGCAGTCTTCAACTTTCTGGAAGGGGTTCTAAAGAGGATGGGGAGAAATTGTTCTCAGTAGTGACAGATGGCAGAACAAAGAGCAATAGTTTGAGGTTACAGGGAAAGGTGTAGGTTGGGTACTAGGAAAAACTATTTCACCAGGAGGGTGGTGAAGGACTGGAATGCGTTACCAAGAGAGGTGGTGGAATCTCTATCTCTAGAGGTTTTTAAGTCCTGGTTTGACAGGTCATGGCTGGGATGATTTAGTTTGGGTTGATCTTGTTGTGGGCAGGGGTCTGGGCTATATAACCTCCTGAGATCCCTTCCAGCCCAAGAATTCTATGATTCTATGAAATCATATGGCAGCACACTATCATATGGCTGTATTAAAGCAATGAGCTAAAGCTACAGTACACAGTACACAGGATTTCATTATATTTTTCACACCCTGAATATCAGAAACACAAAATGTAACTTTTATTATTGTTGTCAAATGTTGGTTTAATGGAAAGGCCATTGGTTTTGTTCAGAAGGAAAGCCAGCCTCCTAGAAAAACTACCCTTCATTTCTGAGGAAGCCTGGGAACAGAGATTGGAATTCATCAATAGCTGATGATTCTAATAACCTGATCCCAACCCCACTAAAATCAATGGAAAGAGTACTCCTGAAATCCCATAGGCTTTGGATCTGACAGTATGGGAAGATGGTGGGTTTCCACAGAGAGCCTGGGAGAAAATGGTGCAGGTTTCTAATGGAGAACAATGGGTGTGAAGCGGGAAAATAGGTAAAGACTTGGAAACAGTAACCACAGGTGGGAATATGGCAGCATATGTGGTGAATGAGTTTAGTGTCCTTTGGAGTCCCAGAGTAACACATGAAAATGTTTATGGAAGAGAAGTGTTACTGCATAGGGATACTGGAGAGAACAGAGACAGCATGTGGAAGATGTGTTTGGGAAGAACAAAGTGTTCTCATTGGAGTGGGAGAGGAGCGAAAATAATGGTCTCTAGAAACAGTGGGTATTGGTGAAGCCTTTTGGTATCTTGAGAAAGTGTTAGGTCCAGCATCTGAAGGAAAAGGAATGTCACAACTTGATTAAATCAAGATCCTCATGTATTTACTCCCTTATTGATTGTCATGTGCAGAACATTAGCCTTAATATTCATTTCCCAAACTTTTACTGGATTATATTGCACCAGTCAGGTAATTTGAAATGAGACACTGCTGTTATTTATTTTAAACATTTTAGCTGTTGCTTTAGATTCTAAGTTTGTAATGACAGAGTCGGTCTGTTTCGTTTTGTTCTGCTCTACTAGAAAAGTGTATCATTTATTGTACTATAAGATCAAAGCTAAGTATACAGAAGGCTAAATATCTGTTACCTGAGACTGCCCGTATTTCAGATGGATCCCATTTCAAGGTAAATGAAAGGCCCATTTAGGAAATCTAGCATTTGGTGAGTTTACAATTCACTTCTCTGCAGGTTACTGATCTTACAGTGAACAAAGGCAAAGATGCTTCATTTTCACGATGACTAGCTACTGTAAAGGATATCATTAGTGCATGGCACAGTACTGATTTCAAGGCAGAATGGTCAACAGTGATTTTTTTATAGCCCTGCTCCAGAAGTGATTAATGAACAGCATCTGTGTGAGTCAAAAAACAAAACAAAGCAAAATAAAAAAACAAAAAAGCAAACATCAACAACAACAAAAAACCCAGAAAACCCACCTTTCTGCATCAACAGTAGCAGACAATGGTAAGATATTGTAAGGAGGGAGAGGAAAGGCTGCCTAGTGGCTAGAGCTGAATATTACGAGGGAAAACTCCTTCATTCTTTGATTCTGTTGTTGCTTTGCTCTGCAAGATCAGGCAAGTCACATAAAGACTGGCTCTGAATCTACCTTGTGTTTGTACAGTACCGAGAATGATGACCTATCCTAACTGAGTCAGCTGAACACTAATGGAATATAATGCTAAATAATAATGCTGTCTTCCAAACTCTGGAAGCTACCATTTAGTGCTTGGCACAACAGACTTTGAGGGTTGTAAATCACATAATCTACAGTGCCCGACTTTTTCAGCCACTTTATATTAGTACCCACACTGCCTTGAAGAAGTTGCCTGAATGCAGCAGCTGCAGAATTAGACATCCCCCTCCCTCTCACATGCTGCTCACTAGAGGCCAGAAGGGAATGGCTGCTAGATCAGCTGAGTCCCCTAAAAGTTGGCAGAGGGAACAGAAGCATGAGGGCTAATAACTAGAGCAAGGAGAAGAACAAGAATATATCTCACTAGCTGAGTCTACACTGAACCATCTTGCTTCTCAGTTAGCTCAAACCATATCCACCCCTCTAGCAACAATGAAATTGTCAAGTTAACTCATTAATATAGGTACCTTTGACACTGTATGAAGTTCCACCAGATTTATGTCCTGCACAACCCCACCTGTTCACAGGATGGTGGAATCTGGTCTTTGTGCCCTCTTCCTATTTGAGGGTTTTTTTTTAGTATGAGGAAATTAGCTCTCTTGTTTATCTTGTAAATAGGGAAGAGATTGTGGGTACTAGTTTAAAAGGGTGGCTCTGGGTTTTAGGAGTTTGACCTCTGAGCATAAAGACATGCCAATGTTATACAATGCCTTGACTGCAGGAATTTAATTACTACAAAAATAATGGGAAGAGGTTTCTTCTGTTTTGTTTTTAAAGAAAGTTGTTCAAAATAGACCTATTTAAGGCTCTTACATGAATCAATCCACAGGCATTTGTGCAGTTTTATGGCAAGCCTGCCCTTCATAGTGGAAAATATGTACAAATGAAAACCTGACTATATGTTTGAGTATATTGAAAGAGAGGAACAAGGAAGGGAAGTTATATCCATGGTTGCCGTGGTGCCTGCTGAAGCATTTACCATTCCTGACCATTAAGGTCAGCTCTTCATCACTTTCTGTAAAAGGGGGGCGTATTATATAGCTAACAACCAAAATTATCTTGTCACTTACCCTATCCTTACCACATTTACATGGCACTTTCAAACTATAACTCCATTTCCAGGGAGAAGGTCAGTACACTAAGACTGGCACTGTGCCCATTTTATGTTCATGCTGATGCTCCATGGATGTACAAGAGTCATCTGGATGTGGCACCCTGGTAACTTTCCGAAGAGATGATATACTGCTCCTAGGAGAGAGCAAAGACAAAGTGAAAGACAAAGGTGAATAATTGAAAGAAATGGCATGAAAATCAGCAGAAGCAAGACAATATAAAGTCTGTAGAGCCAGCGATACTTTGCAGGAAGACAACAAGAAGATTAAGTTGGGAGGAGTTTTGAGATATTTTGTGCTTTACTCTATTCTTTGTACAATGGTCTTTTTTGTCCTGAGGTATAGTTTGCTCAATGATTCAAGCTAACATATTCTTGTCTTGCTGGGATGTTCTAACTCATTAACCTTTTCTTTTCTTTTCTTACATGTATAGGACCTGATTCTGTTCCCCCACTAATTTTACACCACTGTTCAAGTTTTTCATGCCTTACATTGTAATAAGAAGGCAGGATCCAGTGCATTATCTTCTACTATTTAACTACTGAAAACCGTCTTCCACTTTGTATTTTTGTTTCTACATTGTTTGGCTATTAGCCTCTTGGGATTCAAGTTTATTGGACTTCCCTGCATATGTTGATGGGGAATTAGTATGGGGGAAGGTGGGTAAGAGATGGTAAGTTATTCATGAATTAATTTAAATGGCTTGTCTATAGAACTGGTATTTTAAAGAAGTTATAATTCAGTGGGTAAGCTAGAAAAGAAACAGCTAAGAAATCCTCCACTGAAATCAAAGGGTGATTCTCACATTCTAATTTCAGCTGATGAAAGGGAGGGTCCTTTTGGAAATTACGAAGAACAGTATCTATCTGTACAGCACTGTCCACCACTCATTATTTCTATTCTTATTTTGTAGAGCCCAGTCATGGGACCAAGCTAGGAGTTCACCCATCTTCAACATTCAAGCACCTGAGCTGAAGTATTATAGTAGTTAATTTTGAATCCAGAATAGTAGTGTAGGAGATATGTTGAGACTGCACTAATTATATAAGCACACCATTTTCAGATAAGTGGTTTCCTTTTTTCCAGGGGGTTTCCACCACAACTGAATAGTTTCTTGGGTAATCAGTGAACAAACCAAGGGTAGAAATTCCTTTGTGCAGTGAATAGTTCATAAATAGTTCTAGTTTGGAAAAGAGAAGATTGAGGGGAGACATGGTAGTGGTTTTCAGGTATCTAAAAGGGAGTCATAAGGAGGAAGGAGAAAACTTGTTCTTCTTGGCCTCTGAGGATAGAACAAGAGGCAACGGGCTTAAACTGCAGCAAGGGAGGTTTAGGTTGGACATTAAGAAAAAGTTCCTAACTGTCAGGGTGGTCAAACAGTGGAATAAATTGCCAAGGGAGGCTGTGGAATCTCCATCTCTGGAGATATTTCAGAACAGGTTAGATAGATGTCTGTCAGGGATGGTTTAGATAGTACTTGGTCCTGCCATTGGGACAGGGGGCTGGACTTGATGGCCTCTCAAGATCCCTTCCAGTCCTAGTGTTCTATGATTCTATGAAATTCTGATTAGCAAGCAACCCTCCCAAACGTCAGTCTGTTCAAAGGCAATTCCACCGTCAAGATGAAATACTACATCTTTAGGATAAATTGGTCATCGTTATCTGCCCAACTAGCTGTGGAAAAAAGAAACTTTATGAAGTTTCTGGGTATGTCTACACATCAAAGCTATTTTGATGTAACAGTCCTTATTTCGAAATAACTTTGCTAGTGTCTACACAATAGGGCTATGTCTACACTACATTGCCCTTTTGGAAGGGGAATGCAAATACAGACGATCAGAAATGCAAATGAGGCATTGACTTACACATTGTGTACCTCATTTGCATAATAGCAGCCACTTGCTGTTCTAGACATGCTGTTTTTGGGAAAAAAAAACAAGCAGAGTAGAAAGGGTTTATTCGAAGACAAGCCCCATTTTTGAAAGAACCCTTCTTCCTGAGTGGATGGATCTTCAGAGTAATGTAGACATGGCTTAAAAGTTTGGATTCAGCCTTTATGAAATTCTTAAAGAGCAGTGTAAGTTAAGAGCCACAGGGGCTGACTCTGCTCTCGGGGCTGATAACAGTGGCCAGCTATCAGTCTGGGAAGTGTTCAAAGGGTTGAATCTATAGGTCTTAACATGTTTCTGATGGAAGTGGATTCAGCTCTGCAATTGGTAGTAGAGGAGATCGAAGGGGGATTTTATCTTCATCTGCAAATGCCTACATAATAGCTACTGTGGTCTGCATTTTATATACAGTGAATCATTCATAAACCACATTTATGAAGCAATATTTGTTGCAACTTTTCATTTCCTCAGTAAGCTCTGTGGAACCTGAATCTCCATTATTCTGCATTTGGAAAAGAAGCCATTTACACCAGCACAAAGCAAGTGAGCAGGAGTCAGAACTTCACTGTGGGCTAGTCCAGGACTGGAATGAATTCCCATCTGATAGAAGAACCACCACATACTTTATTAACACTTGTGGCAAGTGCAAGATGCATTTTCAACTTTATTTTTTGCTAATATAAATACAAACCTTGCTGTATGTCCAATTATGAACAAAACAACAAGTTCTCACAATTTCTCCTTGGAGAGAGGATGAGAGAAAGAATGACTCCTACCAGATGCTAGTGTAACCCACACACCTAAGGGTGTGGTTCACTGTTCCATGTAGTGCCACCTAGACTCCTTACCCAGATCAAGACTGAGGGTACGTCTAACAGTAGTTATTTCAAAATAACAGCCCTTATTCTGGAATATCTTATTTTGGAATAAGGCTGCTCTGTCACCATACCCTGAGGCTGTGTCTACACACACCCCCTCCTTTCAGAGGGGACATATTAATGAGGCAGTTTGGAAGATGCTAATGAAGCACTGACATGAATATGATAGAGTATGAATATGAGTTGAACATGAATATGAGTTGAAAGTGCCGCTTTCGGAACTCATGCCACCTGTGTAAGTGGGGGCCTTTCGAAAAGACCCTCCCCGACTTCAAAAGCCCCTTCCTCCTAAAAGCCAATAGGAGGAAGGGGCATTCAAAGTCGGGAATGTCCTTTCAAAAGGCTCCTGTCTATACGGGCGGCATGTGTTCCAAAAGCATCACTTTCAAATTGTGTGTTGGGTGGGCCATGTGTAGACACAGCCTGAGTCTCCACTACAGCCTCAGCTGAGAGGTAACTGGCTTTTAGCTCAAACTGTAGAGGCTTCTGTGCAGAGGTCCGTGGTCCAAATCTGCCTGTGGGTGTTTACACTAGTCTAACTGCTCCCTGCACTTTTAGAAAATGCTCAGACACTACACTGAAGAGGAGTGTACAAGAACCTAAACAACATAATGGCAGTCTCTACACTAAGACAAAATGAGGAAATGGCCATACTAATGGCCATATTGAAGAATACTAATAAGGCGCGGAATTGAATATTCAGTGCTTCATTAGCATTAGGATGCTTCTGGCCACGGTGCTTCAAAAGCGCCGCTACATGGGGTTCCTTTTCGAAAGCACCCTGAACATTTCAAAATGGACCCCCGCATAGCCGCGCCGAGCTGAGCACGTTCAAAAGCGGCGCTTTTGAAGCGCTGCGACTGGGAGAGTTCTAATGCTAATGAGGTGCTGAATATTCAATTCAGTGCTTCATTAGTATTCTTTGATATGGCCACTAGCATGGCCATTTTGAAGTTTTTGTCTTAGTGTAGACACAGGCAACATGTTCTGCATCTGCTTGTTCTGCACTTGATGCATTCATTTACACCAAAGCAAAGTGAATGCTGAGGGAAAACAGGCCAAAATCTTCTTTCAGAAGGCAGGACATGAATATGAAAAGGCTTTTTCATCCACTTTCCAAAGAGACCAGCTCTCCTTGATTCCCAAGTACATGCATTAACTAAAATTTGTAAGAGTAAAACTCCTAGTAATTCCCATTGTTGATGTATTAGCTTTAAGGAGATGCTAATCTGAACATTCATTAATGCTAAATTAGTTACAATGGAAAATTATATCAACATAAATATCAGAGTTAATCATGAATAAGCATAATTTGATACTTATGATAAATATTTCTGCCTCTACACAAGCCACGTAACACATTCTTTTTATGTTAACTTAATTGATGCCAAATAATAATGAAATTCCCCTGCAAGTGAATATAATATTCAAATATTCCAAGTAAAATTCATTGCATTGTGTGCTGTTAGCATGAGACTAAGTTGCTTCTTGTACTGCATCACACATCATATTTTTCTGTTCATGCCAATTTTTTTTCGACAATGTAATACTAATTGAAAACATCACAACAGGACTTCTCCAGTGTTTCATATCTGTAGCTGTAAACTAGTTTCATGCCATAGGAAGGAGGAAGAGAGTTTTGGCCCATTTCAATTGTTTCATGAAAGAAGTGTATGTGTACATTGAGACAATCTTTTGGTCCAGGCATTGAAAGGGTAATCAGGACACACAGGCTCCATCATTCTGTCACTATAACCCCTGGGCAAAATATGATTTATCTAGTACCTCAGTTCCCCTTTTAAAATGTGGATTATTATATTCCCATTGTCTGTCTTGTCAAGTGTAGTCTCCTTAGCTATGTCTACACTTGACAGTTTGTTGACAAAACTGGCATTTTGTCGACAAAGCCCACGGACTGTCCACATTACAAAGGTGTTCTGTTGACAGTAAATTGACAGAGTGCAGCACTTCTGTTAACAGCACTATGCAACTGCCCTGGGAAATGCTCTGTCCACACCAATCAGTGCTGTATGGTCCCTGCCTCTGGCCATTCCTAAAACTGCAGGGAACCCTGGAAACCCAGTGGTAGGAAGCTGAGAATGTGGAAGCAGCAGAATCATAGGCTGCTCTTCAACACACCCTCACAGCCATTCCTGTCAACTCATTCCTAAAAGATGGCAGAGAGACAGGTCCCTGGTGACTGCCTCCCTGCCCCCGGCCCTTCCAGGGAGCAGGCTGAGGAGTTGCAGGAGCATCCCCATGCCACAAAATGCTGGGCTCGTTCCTGGATTGGGCCTGAGCTTCAAGATCTTCTTGGCATGTAGGCTGATGAAGAGACCCTCCTGGACCCCTCAGCCAAGCAGAGGAATGCCCCTGCCTACCTGTGGCTGGTTACTGCCCTGACAGTATGAAGCCACCCTGCCCACAACATGTAGCATGTGTGGGCAAAAGTCAAAGAAATCAGGCAGGGCTACTCCTGGGCCTTCAATGCATGGTGCAGATCTGGGGCAGGACTTGCCCTTACTGCAGCGAGCTCCACCACCCCCATGTGGAGGTGAGCACACCTCCCCAATGACATCCCCCATGGACACAGCAGAGGAGCCCCACGACCCCAACAGCCAGAGCCTGAGGAGGACCAGGAACACCCTGGGACCCAACCCCTGCTGGAGGACTCCCTAGCCCCCTCGTGTCCCTTCCCCTTGAGCTCTCCAGGAGCCCCTGTGAAGCCACCCCCGCAGCAGCAGGTCTGTGTGAGCCTGGGATGGCACAGTCCCCTGAGGATGGGGCTACACCCCTGCCACCCCTTGCACCCCCAACCCTACCTCCTGAGGGTCTCCCTCGAGTGGGAGCCCCACTCCCTCTGTGCAGGGTCTCCAGCCCAAGAGTGCCTTACCTGCATGAGAATGGCCCAACAGTGAACTTCCCTGTACCAAACTGGTTGGGTGTGGCAAGTTTCCATAGAGCAATGGTGACCTGCTTCTGTAGGGGGATGGTGGGCCACAGCTGCATGTCCTGTTTCTGGGGGGCAGGGGCAAGCCAGGTACAGAGCTCCAGGAAGGTCTCCTTCCACATGCAGAAGTTCTGGAGCCACTGCTGGTCGTTTCACTGCCCCATGACAATCCAGTCCCACCAGTTGGAACTGGTGCTATGCCTCCAGATCACCTGGTCACCCGGGCGGGGTGGATCATAGGCGGGCTCATCCAACAACAAAAGTGCGCTCCTCGAAGGTGGTGTCTGGGGCATTCTACCTGGGGAGAGGGAGGAGGACGAGGACGAGGACAAGGACAGCTGTGAGGATGTGCAGCAGATTCTGAAGCACCTCTGAGTCAGGCCAGTTCAAGCCCAGGGGGATACTCTGGCATCATGTCTAAATAGAAAGCAAAAGTAAGTATCTCTGAGTAAGCAAGTGAGCCCTGCTGTAGCAGTAGTGGTCACTCAGTGAGATAGGCAAGCCTCAGCATGGGCAGGGAATGGGCTTTTGGTGGGGCAAGGGAGAGGAGGCCTTTAAGTGTGCGTCTCAGTGGGGCTCCAGGAAGGGATTTCTGGTCATGCAACCCTGTCAGGTGGTGTTCTGGGAGCCACTCTGTCTGGGCTGTCTTCGTTGACAGAGCAAATCAAGAGAGTGATTCACTTTTGTGTCTGGCCACAATCTGTCAACAGGTGTTTTGACAGAAGATCTCTTCCACTGGTAACTTCTGGCAACAGATCATGCTAGTGTAGTCTTAGCACTTGAGATAGTAACTCTAACTGGATATTTTTATAATGCCCATCACAATGGGTTTCCAATCTCATTTAGACCTTCAGGTTACCACCATACACCAGTATTAAACAGCTATTTACTTAAATAACCAGGCCCTGAGTAATGAAATGTAGATTTCCTTGCCAGTGAAGACTAGATATGCCATAAAACATTTGAAAGTATGTGATATGTAGATGCTAATAAGAAGTTGGTTTAAAAAAACAAACCTAGTGTGACTGACAAGCCTCTTGTTCTAGCCTACTTTGAGTAGAGCTCAGCAAGTGGAGTTTCCTGTTGATACGTTCACTTTTCAATTTCCTTCCTAAGGTAGAAACAGATGGAATTTGATTTTGTTAAAATTACTGAGAGCTCAAGGTTTTTGTTTTGTTTTTTTAAAGCATCAAGCATGTGGGAAAGAGCAACAACAAAGGACATGCAAGCATTCTGGAACAGTCTTGATACTATAATATAGAAATAATTTGCTATGTAGACACTTCCTCTTTTCTGTATAGTTTACAGATCCTGAACTTCTTTAGGTGATAGAGGGGTGTTTGCAGAAAAGATAGAATCTTGAAGGCAAATCTGAATTCTATAGCAGAATTATCCGTGTACCATTAAAATATATTTGAGTATTAAAATCCATCTATCATTGCCATGATAGATATGATTAAAACTGTTCTTTGAATGATGAACATATATTTAATATTCATCTTTAAGAGGCAGAAAAGGTGTAAAGTGCTAAAATGTGATTACTAATGATGAGGTTTTCTTAGCAACCCTAAAATAGTTAGGCAATAGATGTCCAAACCATATTGAAATTCAATGGGCTCTGATTCCTAATTCCTTAAGCTCCTTGACAAATTCCATCTTAATGACTTGACTTGTTGGACCAGGCCTGAATAACACAGTTCCAGTTCAGATCAAAACAGCACAGTCCGTTATCAACAGAAGTCCAATTAACAGTACATATCTAGATTTTTGGAGAGAGTTAAGATTCTTTGAGAAAAACTTCATGTAGCAAAAATGCCATGCTGAGAGTTAGCAGTATTCCACAGACTGCATTGTACATAGACACATTTTTCCTTCCAAGTCAAGATGTCATATTTATTTTGAAACTAAACCTGCAATGATGAAGATCCAATATCCCAGGGATTTTCAAGAGTAAGCTGTTGTTAAATGATTAAGTTCCCTGCTGTTTTGCTTGGGTGGAAGAATAGGAAATGCCCAACGTGTGATATAAAAAAGCAGTAGGAGACTAAACCTTTTTCATCACACATACCTGAAGTAAGACTGCATCACTGCTCAATTATTTCAACCATTTGTTTTTATTTATCTTCCTTAGTTGTTCCTACCCTGTATCTCATATAACTTGGAAATGGGAAAATAAGGGCTAAAAATAGCCTCATTAAAATAGCTCTTTCAAAATTTGAGTGTGTTGAGAATTCTCTCATTCAGAAGAGAAATATGTTTTTCCAGTTCACAGCAAGAAGCTGGTTATCAGACTTGTGTGTGACTGCAGTTAATTAACACATTATCATTTTCAGAATGAACCTTATTGGCTGCATCTGTACGTAGATACTCTTAGTTTTGTATTGCTTTATGTAATCATTCGTTTTCAAATATTATTATATATTCAAATGAGCACTTTTCCTTCATCAGCATAATTCCTTGCTATGCATAATATTTTTGTTTGATTGATTAGGCCAGTGGGGCTTACAAGAAATATATATATATACATTTTCACAGGGCCTGTGCCACTAAACTGGGTATGAGGTCTGCATTAACAGGCAGAGGTAGAACATGCACCAGTTGAACATTTGGAAGGAGAGAGTACCTGGGACACAAGCAGAGACTTGTGTATAATGTAATTATACAGCCATGCAAATTGCTGCATAATTTCAGATTATTTTAAAATTGCTGCATAATAGTAATCCTGAATCCAAGATTTTGTTTAAAAACACCCCATACCCCTCAAGAAAACAAACATCCATCCACTTAATGTTAGATTTACCAGTCTGTTTCTGCTCCTTCACAGTCCAGAGATCCAAACCAGCCACAACCAGATTTAACTGGATTCTTAAAACAGGTTTCTGGTTGATTTGTGTTACAGGAGTTGCATATGACAAGAACTGTGAATCTGGGCCTTTAGTGCTAAGCCTTATTAAGGTTTATTAAGGGTTCACAGATAACTTAAACATGAAGGGAATATGTTTTCTAACTGAGAATACAGACATTTTAATATAATAGCACTGAAGAATATAACCTGTCTCTTTCCTCTCAAAGGCTTGTTGACTCTGAAGGCGAGCGGCATTGTTAATTATTGGACTGAAGATCATTTTACCAGAAACATCATTGGATGGCAGATAGTTTGTTGGTTGAGTCCAACCTCTTCCAGGATAGTAGAGGAGTCACATGCCAAGGTTCTTTGGAGCCTGTAATTAGTCTCCCAAACAGTAGTCCCAGGGTGGGCCCAATATCTCTTTCTCTCTTCTTCATGAGGGGAAGAACAAAAGATGTTAGAGCAATGACAAAAATAGAGTCTACTACTATTATGTTAGGACCCTGCATCCCCTAGTCTAGAGCAAAAGCAGCTTCTGATTCCTCTTCCCTTGGACAGGGAGAGGTAATAGTTATTGCAGGTTCATCCTTGTGTCTGGTTCCAAACCTAGGGACTTTGTGTTGGGAAGTTCAAAACAGTGTAGATCTCCTGCTGTATCCCTGAGCTGCTTATTACATCTGGCCTTCTCAGGCATCTTCTGTACATCAACTTCCCTTCAATCTTTCTGCCATTACATTGTTGTCTTTTGGTAGCTCTTCCCAGCCTTGTCTGTGAAGGTCAGCTACTATGGGTCTTGGTTTCTCCAAACATCCATCGTGCTTGCCATTTTTTTCACCCCAGGCTGTTTTTAACCAGCCACATAGCTATAGCTGGGGGCATGATTACTTTCTGCTGCTAAACTTTCTTTTGTTTCTAATGCCAGGTGGGATCTATTCAGCCCACAGAATCCCCTTCACAGAAGTGAGGGTCCCAATTTCCTTCTGCAAAATGAACTGTCCCCAGCCCCACAATGCCCACACATATTGATGGGCAAAAAGATGCTTAACTGTTCCCTGACCATCTTGTAACATCCATCTGACCCCAGACACTGTCTGCAAGACACTTCCTCATCGTCAGTATGAATGTCTGCAGAACAGGAACTTTTAAAATTCACCGGCAGCATGCAATAAATTGGATTTACTATCAGAATAAACCATGTCAGAAATTCTGTGTTGATTGGCTGACCCAGCCTAGTCCAATCATATGGCGGCTTACAGTGATTCATAAATCCAGGCTCTAGGGCTCAAAATCGGAGTCCAGTAGGAAGGGTGGGACATGGATCAACAAGATACACAGTATAACTTCAGTGACTAAAGGCATACTAGGGTGCACTAGGAGGAGCATTTCGAGCAGATCTAGAGAAGTAGTTATTCCTCTTTATTCGGCACTGGTGAGGCCACATCTGGAATACTGTGTCCAGTTTTGGGCCCCCCAGTATAAAAAGGATGTGGATTTGTTGGAGCAGGTTCAACGGAGGGCAACAAAAATGATTAAGGGTCTGGAGCACAAGACCTATGGGGATAGGCTGAGGGATTTGGGCTTGTTTAGTTTACAGAAGAGAAGACTTAGTGGTGATTTAATAGCAGCCTTCAACTTCCTGAAGGGGAGCTCTAAAAAGGAGGGTGAGAAACTGTTCTCAGTGGTGTCAGATGGCAGAACAAGGAGTAACGGTCAGAAGTTGAAGAGGGAAAGGTGTAGGTTAGATATTAGGAAAAACTACTTCACCAGGCAGTTGGTGAAGCGTTGGAATGTGTTGCCTAGAGAGGTGGTGGATTCTCCATCTCTTGAGGTTTTTAAGTCCCGGCTGGACAAGGTCCTGGCTGTGATGACTTAGTGAGTGTTGATCCTGCTTGAAGCAGGGAGCTGGACTAGATGACCTCCTGAGGTCCCTTCCAGCCCTTTGATTCTGTGACTTTACCTGCTAGGATTCAAAAAAAGGAAAATATAGGAAGGATGTCAATGTCCATCATGATCAATGTATTATGGAAGGGACCATTGTGGTCATCTAGTCCAGCCTTGTGCATAACAGAGTAAAGAAAAATGCCTTATCTGAGGTGTCATAGCTGGTTACTATGAGAACTGAGCATAGAACCGAGGTTTTCTGACCCCATTCTGTTTCTCAGCCCATTGGCTCAGACTTCCTTCCTGTTGCTTACAGTGGGTGATCTTTTAGATTTCTTTTCTTCTCTAGACAGGGGCACAAACAACAGAACACATAAATGCACCTTCCAAAATAGACTGCATAAAGAACAGAACATATCAGATGCATGGACATTAAACAGGTTTTGCCAGTATCAGAGGATTCTCCATTGGCCATCTATGTCATGGACGTCTGGCAAGGTAGTTCACAGGAAGTTGAATACTGGCAACAGAGGCTGTTGGAATGGCAAATGCAGCATCTGTGCTTACATTGAAAACATGTTTCCATTAAAGTCATGGCTTTTCATGCTGGATATGGGCTGTGAAAGAGACCAGAAATTCACAAATATAGTTAATTTTGTCAAACCGAGGGTTTGTTCCAAATTCTATACACATTTTTTTCAAGCACTGCTTAATGCTAGTGATAGAGGGGAACCAGAATGTCCCGGCTCAGTTAAAATCACTTTTCCTCAATGTTTCTGTATGACTATACTATCCACAGAAGTTGGCCTGATTCAGTTCAAAGAATACTAAACCCTTGTTTTCCTGTTTGTTGATTTGAGGAAATTGTTCAGGCCAAAGTGGAAAGAGTTCCAGCTGATCCATTTTTGCCTTATATCTTCCTCAGGAAAGGGATGTTGGGTGCAAGAGTACTTGAAATTTGGGAGGGGCCTTTGTTGGGAACAAAGATTTCAAACCATAGTTGTCCACTCTGTGGATGCTGTTGCGCTGGGCACCCGTGAGAAAAAATAATTGGTGCAGAGCACCTACTGGCATCAAGTTCCTCCCCTTGCCTCTCATATGCCAGTGGTCCAGGGTTACCAAGTCAACCCTTTCCTCCCAATTCTCTGGAGTGTTTTGACCAGGGGAATTGCTGTGTTCAAGATCTGTGAGGAGAGGAAAGAGCAGGGACAGGAGCACTCTGTGGAGGAGGTGGCAAGAAACAGGCAAGGGATTTGAGTTAAGGGGTGGGGAAGGGGCAGGGGCAGGGCCTGGATTGGAGGGGGATGACTGACCACCCACCCCAGCAAGATGAGAAGTTGGCACCTATGTTTCCAACTGCTGATTTATTCCTCCTGCTCCATCAACACAAAATAGGTTGCAATTCAGTCAGTGCTTTATAGGTTGAAGTTCAGTCTGCTGTTAATAACACAGTCATGGGGGAGAAAGAAAACTCTGCATTTTCCCTAGACAGTTGGCCTTCAACCACGTTGCTTTGTTTGCAGCTGTGTTCCATCTTGGGTCTGATATAGTGGGCATTCACATCATTCAATGAGGAGAAGACAATACAACTTCTGTAATTCTCTGTGCCCTTTAGGGAACTCATATCATTCTCAGTGACATCCCAAAATGGTAAATATACAACACATATATTAAACAGATGGAAAAGGTAAACCAAAAGGAACACGTGCCCTAGTTGAGTACATATTTATTCCATCCACCAACACAGTTCCCCAGGGGATTTAATTACTACTTTCTGATACAAGTCTGTTTCAGGGAACAGGTTAGTTTAGGGCTTTATCTTCTCCTCTCAATGGCAGAAAAGCTCTCCCACTGTAGGACAGCAGGTGCGCAACTATGTCTTGATAAATCCAGTTTATTTCATGGTAAAATGCTGTGCCTCACTGAAGTGCTAAGAAGTGGCTGCCAGTTTTTAAACTGTTCCACTGCAAATATGTTTGGAAACAGCTCCAAATGCAGACATCAGAGCATTTCTCCTTTAAAGGCTATAACAACATCTATATCCTGTAGCTGTCCTGCTCTCTGACACCATGGTGTTTGGAAGATAGAGACAGGACCTGATTGTCCTCACACTGTCACCAGAATTAAGCTACTATAAATCCACTGACATTGTCAGAGTTACTCCTGATTTACACTGGGTATCTACACTGCCTACCTGAATGGTCAAGTTATCATTGATGCTGCACTCACAATGTTGGAATTCCTGGGGGCACATTGCACAATTTCTTCTGCTCCGTGAAGACACTAATCAAGCCCCATAACACAGATCTGTTACCAGTGCACTGGGAGCCAGTGTGTAAATAGCGATTAGGGGAAAACAGAAATTCTATTTCACACATTTCAAGTTTTCAAAATGTTGTTCATTTTGAACTGAAACAAAACCTGAACATTTCAGAATTCTCAGAAAGTCCTAGGAGGTGAGAAATCACAGCAGATTGATCAAAGCAACTGGGATAAATTGCTTAGGGAGGTGGTGTAATCTCTATAATTGGAGATATTTTAGTGCGGATCAGACAAACACCTGTCAGATGGCCCAAATGGTGCTTTATCCTGCCATGAGTACAGAGGACTGGGGCTGATGACTTCCTGAGGTGTCTTCCAGTTCCATAATTCTATGAAGGCATTGCTTCAGTTCTGGTGCTTTTATGTGATAACGTGATGTAACACAATGCAAAATTAGATGTTTTGAAAACTGGTGTCAAACCAAAAATATCAGTGGTTTCCCTTTTGAAACTATTGATGGGATCTGAACATTGCTGGACTCCCCCTCCTCCCTTCCTACCTCACTTCGTTTTCCTCTGCAACACAATTTTGACAAAAATCATGTTGGGTTTTGCAGAGCATTTCAATTTTGGCAGAACTATATTGCCTATGGAAAATGAGTCTACCACATTCATTCCAACCAGCTCTAATAATTAACCTCTTTTTGCTATGGAGTTGCACAAAGCAGGCATACAGTAAATTTGCCTGGTGTAGATTTGAAAAATAATTTTCTGCTTCATGTAAAAGTTTCTATTTTCAACTTTTTAATTGTCTGGTCTGATGATTTAAGTCAAATGACATTGACTTAGCTTACGAGTAGGTTTACTCTTGGTGCTTGCTGCCTACAGACACAGTTGCTGACTCTTGACATAGGAATGGTAGGAGAAAAAAGAGCCTGAAGCATGGGCCTTATGTAAGCAAGAGTTATACTGTGAGTAACCGGCAGGTTCTGTCAAAAGCAGATGTTTATTTGCAAGTCAGTCTCTGGAACACGAAAGCAGGTGTCCTGTGTTGCTAAAAACAGTGTGCCCTGCAATGAAGGGATTCATAGTGCTTAATGTGGGAAATGGTTTTGGAGTTTACCTTTGGATCCAGAATCCCAGTATCAAACTGTTTTGCATTCTGTGATATACAATGTTTCTGGAATGTTTTGCCTATGGGGTGCTGTGACACACCCACAATTTTCCACACTGCTGTGAGAAATATGCCGGAAAAAGAAAGATTGTTGCAAACAGAAAAAAATAGTACAATATGTAGATGACGGTTTGGTAGTCAATGAAACAGAACAGGAACATGAGAAATTGGAGAAACAGCTTTTGAACTGCTGCTGAGCGTAAAGTTTGAAACTTAATCCTTCTAGGTCCCAGAACAAACAGAGGGTAGGTCTATACTTACTCGGCATTCGACATGCCTTGATCAATCTTTTGGAGTTTGATTTTGCCACATGTGGGGTGAGGCAAGTCACATGAGCCCAAAGAGCTCTGATCTACACAAGGGGAGAAAGCTGATTCTGATGTGTCGATTCTATCTGTGCTAAGGGTGTAGCTAGAACTGTGTATCTGGGATTGACTTTTTGCCCTTGTGTAATCAAGGTGAGAGAAGAGTATAGCATCTTAGGATCAAAGAGAGTGAAGGGGAAAAATCTGTTGACAAGAAAGAATTAAGTATGTTGTTAATCTTCCTATACCAGTGAACTCTAAATCACTGCAGTCTGTCTTGGGGCGTATTAACTTTTTGCTGTGAATTCATCGTGGGTATGCAGAAAACGCAGGTCTGCTGTATGAAGTGTTAAAAAAGACCACAGTGGACCTGAGTGGAGGAAGCACCCTTAAAAAAGAGATTAATGGACTAATTAGTAGTGATGGATGGCAGATCAAGGAGCAATGGTCTCAAGTTACAGAGGCGGAGGTATATGTTGGATATTAAGAAAAAAACTATTTCACCAGGAGGGTGGTGAAGGACTGGAATGCATTACATAGAGAAGTGGTGGAATTCCCCATCCTGAGAGGTTTTTAAGTCCTGGCGTGGCAAAGCCCTGGCTGGGGCGATTTAGTTAGCGTTGATCCTGCTTTGGGCTGGGGGCTGGGCTCGATGACATCCTGAGGTCCCTTCCAGCCCTAGGATTCTATGATTCTATGAAGCACCTATGCTGGCTGCCCAAACAATGAATTCCCCTTCTTATTGTATCCTTGTGCAACCCCAGAGGCACTGAGACTATATACTAGAGAGAGTGACGTCTCTGCTCTACAGCCTTGGCTTTGAACCAGCTGGCCTTTAGCTTACATGGTAGAGCACAGGGCTATGGGCACAGGGTCACTCTCTTTTGCTGATCACCCAGGTTTGTCAGAATTACAAGTTACTTCCCTGTGCTGAGGAAGCACGTGCTGAGCTTCTGACACCTTCCATCAGGTTATCCCCGATGAGCCCCCAACTTCTAATGCCAATGAACCCAGGTCGTCAGCAGAAGGGATTGAACCTGCAATCATAGTCCTGTTCTCTATCACATGAGCTAAAGACGAGCTGGCTCTCAGCCAAGGCTGTAGAGCAGAGAGTTCACTTTCCTTAGTACATGGTCTCAGTGCCTTTGGGGTTACACTTGTGTGAAGAATTTCTGTATCGTTAGCATGTTCACTCAGGATACTGGTGCTGGGGAATGACTGATTGCGCACTACAGCAGAGCTTTAACAGCACCAGAAAGCAAATTGGGAATCTGTGAACAAACCACTCTTGCTGCCTATTGGACATTGCAAAAGGTCCAGGAAATTACTGGGGCACATAAAATTATTGTAAAAAGTTATCAAGCCCAAGGAAAAGTATGAAGTAAAGAAAATTTATCCAAAGGACATAAGGCCGCACAGTGGGCCTTTGCTCTCATGACAGAAAATGTGAGTTAGTGACCCTGAAAGAACCTGAAACATCTTTGTGGGGCCTGGGCTTAAATGGGAAGAATAGTTTTGTGAACACCAAGGAGAATTCAGAGCTCACCCTGTCTTTAAGACAAGCTCAAGTGAACAGATAATTGGCAAAAGGCTTTGGTTTGTGGATGGCAGGTCATACTACATAAAAGGGAAAAGAGTCACTGAATTTGTGGCAATCTGTTTCAAGGAAGCCTGCAATGAACTGTTTCTTTTCAGTACAAACTAAACACAGGAGTAATGCACATGGCTAAACTGTCCACTGTCTTAGAGTTCTTAGGAAAAATAAAGGGCAAATAAGTTGAAATAATTATTGGAACAGATTCCAATTATGTTTATAAAGGGACAACCATTTATCTCCCAGGGTGGAATACCATTGCATTTACAGGAACTGATGAATCTGAAATGAAACACAAAATACTGTGGCAACAAATAGTGAAATTGGCAACATATTACTGAAGAAGTGAGGGTGGTCAAACAAACAAACAAACAAACAAAAAACTAGTCACATAAAAGCCGCGTCTACACTAGCCGGCTATTTCTAAATTGAAATCGATGTAAGGTGGCGAGACATTGAAGTCGCTATCCTCATCAGGAGATGAGGATAGCGCCCTACAATAGCGTTGAACATCGAAGTAGGGTACGTGTAGACAATCCGCGTCCTGCAACATCGAAATAGCGGGGTCCTCCACGGCGGCCATCAGCTGAGGGGTTGAGAGACGCTCTCTCCAGCCCCTGAGCTCTATGGTCGCCATGTGCAGCAGCCCCTTAAAGCTCCCCGCCCCCTTACTTCCTGTGCAGGAAGCTGAGAGCTCATGCAGGCAGCAGCACAGCCACGTGCCCAGCCTGCACGTCTCTCCGCAGCCCCAACCCACCATCCTGCACCCCATGGCAGCCAGCCAGCTCCCCAAGCGCCCACAGGGCACCCCCACAAGGGGACCCAGGGCTCCCAGCCTGCCAGCCAGAGGGGGAAGAGGCAGCGGGGCCCCTCCTGGATGGAGGCCGAGATCTGGGACCTGCTGGGGCTCTGGGGCGAGGAGGAGGTGCTACAGGTAATGGGGAGCAAGAGGCGGAACGCGGATGCATTCGCTCAGCTGGCCGAGGGCGTGGCTGCCCGGGGTCACCCTGCCTGCACTCCTGACCCCGTCAGGAGTAACATGAAGGAGCTGCAGCAGGGTTATGCCCGGGCCCGGGACATGGCCAGCCAATCTGGGGCCGCCCCCGCTGCTTGCTCCTTTTCCAGGGAGATCAGAGAAATCCTGGGCCCCTGGTACACACCCCCCGGCCAACCTTGACACATCGGCCGACGAGCCTGAGCAGGCCCCAGAGACGGAGTCCACCCCAGAGGCCCCCCCAGGAGCCCACCCCTGGGACACCGGAGGAGGAGGAGGAGGAGGAGGAGGGGGCCTCCAGGGTGGGGGGCTCCGGATCGCCCTCCCCTCCCACAGCTCCAGCAGGGCGTCCACCCAATGGCTGTTCCCCAACTGTGGGAGCGGAGCGTCAGGTATGTATCTCCCTGGTGTACACCCCTGGGGTTAAGGGGTGGAGACAAGAGACATGACCAGGGCCCTCCACCCGCCCAGATGACCATGGCCCCGAGGACAGCAGTGCCATGTCCCTCAGAAGAGTCCATCAGCCCCTGCCCTCCAGCAGGACAGCGCCATGCCCCATCCCTGGGGGTGGGGGGAGCGAAACCTAGGGTCCCCCGGGGGGAGGGGTTGGACACCCACCATCATCAGCATCTCCGGGGGACGGGGATGGGGAACCAGCAGCCGAGGGGTGGGGGGCACAAGGGCCATGGGTCAGGGCCCAGACTAACAGCTGTCTCCACTCTTCTTCCCCCCTCTGTTCCACAGCTGCACCATCGGAGGGCCCGGAGAGCACCGGCGCGCTGTCTGTGATCCCGGAGATCGCACCGGGGCCGTCCCACCAGGCCAGCCCCTCGGCGGAGCATGGACCAGCACCAGGACGAGCCCAACAGTGGCAGGGCCATCTGCGGGCGTCCACAGACCCCCAGCTGCTCACCACCCTCCGTCGTCAGCTGGAGGTGTCCGAGCGGTGCCTGCAGGTGGAGGAGTGGTGGCTCCACCTCCAGGAGTGAGTGCTGGCCTGGAGCCAGGAGGCTTGGGGGGCCTTCATGCGCACGTTCCAGGACATCGCACGGCACTTGGCCCCTCCGCCACTCCGCCCGCTGCTCCGCCCGCCGCTCCACCTGCCGTCCCTCCACCATTGGCTGTCCTGGGGCCTGCCACCGAGGGGGACCATGGGCCTCTGGACACCGCCTGGCCGTACCTGCTGGTTCTCCCGGCCCCCACGCAGCCTCGACCAGGCCTCCAGCCGAGACGTGGGTCACACCCGCCAACGCCAGGCGCAGGGCAATAGGGGTGCATGGCCAAGGACGTTGCCCCCCAAGGCCCCCCAAGGCCCCCTCCTTTGGACTCATTCCCCTCATGTTGGTGTAAATAGTTTTTGTTCTACCCATGTTTTGTAACTGCCTCCCCCAAGTACATAGTTCCCCTCTTATTCTTCTGTTTTCATATTATTAATAATACAAAGGGTTGCAGGGTTTTGTTTAAAAAAATTCCATTTTTTTATTGTACAGAAGTGTGGGGTGGTGTGCTCTCAGGTTCTCTGTGGTGTGGGCGTGGGGGCAGGGAGTGTTGTGGAGGATGGGGGGTGCAGTGGGTGGCTCACCTGCAGCTGGCCCTGCCAGTGTTCACGCCACAGCCTGGTCAAAATGGGCCCACAGGGCCTCCCGGACCCGGATCCCCTCAGGGTCAACCTGGCGACTGGGGGCAGGGCCGAAGTCCAGCCACCCACTGCCAGCCTCCACAGTCCAGCCCTGGAAGAAGGCCTCTCCCTTGCTCTCCACCAGGTTGTGGAGTGCGCTGCATGCGCCCACAACCTGGAGGATGTTGGTGAGGCCTGCATCCAGGCAGGTGAGGAGACACCTCCAGCGCCCTTTGAGGTGGCTGAAAGTGTGCTCAACCACCTGGCGCGCATGCTTCAAGCATGTGTTGAACCACTCCTGGCTGGCTGTGATATGGCCCGTGTAAGGGTGCATAAGCCAGGGCCAGAGGGGGTATACCGCGTCTGCGATGACGCAGAGGGGCATGGTGGTGTCCCCCACAGGGATCTGCCACTGGGGGATGTAGGTCCCTGCCTCCAGCCGGTGGCACAGGCCCGAATTTCTGAACACCCGGTAGTCGTGGGTGCTGCCAGGCCAGCCAACATAAATGTCCAAGAGGCGGCCTCGGCTGTCCACCAAGGCCTGGAGGACCACGGAATGGTATCCCTTCCTACTGAGGAAGCGTCCTCCACTGTGCTCCGGGGCATGGATGGGGATATGGGTCCCATCCAGAGCCCCAAAGCAATTTGGGAAGCCCAGGCTGGCAAACCCTGCGATGGCAGCTTCCGGGTCCCCAAGCCTCATGAGCCTGTGGAGGAACAGGGTATTGATTGCGCGGACGACCTGCAGGGGAAGGACATGAGAGAGCACTGGTGAGGGGTGTACAGGGTGTGTCTGGTCCTCCCCCCCCGGGCTCCCCCCCTCCTCCCCAGGGCTACCCCCCCGGGCTCTCCCCCAGGCTCCCCGCCATGCTCTCCCCACTCCCCTTGTGTCCTCTTACCTCCATGAGGACGGCCCCAACGGTGGCCTTGCCCACGCCAAACTGCTGCCCTACAGATTGGTAGCTGTCTGGAGTGGCCAGCTTCCAGACAGCAATGCCGACCCGTTTCTCTACGGTGAGGGCACATCGCATGGGGGTGTCCTGGTGCCGTAAGGCAGGGGTGAGCCACTGGCAGAGCTCCAGGAATGTCTGCCGGCTCATTCTGAAGTTCCGGAGCCAGCGGTCATTGTCCCACTCGCTGAGCACCAGTCGCTTCCACTAGTCCATGCTCGTGGGGTATCTCCACAGCGGCGGTGTGTGCGGCGGGGGGGGGGGGGGGGGGGCTGGGAGGGCAGCAAGGTCTGGGGCTGCTTCCTCATTCCCTGAGGACAGCTCGTCTTCCTGAAATAAAAGATGGTCAGCTGCCTCCTGCAAGGCACTGAGCAGGGCAACCACTGCTCCTCCAGGGGCGGGTGTGTGGGCCTCTGGCGGCTGCTGCTGCTGGGGGTCCATGCTGCTTCCACGGGGTGTGCATGCCTGTGGCTCTGCAGACCGTGTGCTGTGCAGGCTGAGTGTGTCTGGGAGGGGCCCTTTAAGGGAGCGGCTTGCTGTTGCCCCGGAAGTGCTAGTCCGCCCTGTGACCCTGTCTGCAGCTGTTCTTGGCACCCTTATTTCGATTTGGACTGCTTTGGTGTGTAGACGCTCCCCTGCAGCACCTACTTCAATGTAGTGCTGTCCAACGTCAATGTTGAACATCAACAGCACCAGCCCTGGAGGACGTGTAGACGCTACATCAAAATAAGCTATTTCAATGTAGCATACCAGTGTAGACGTAGCTAAAAAGACAGGTCCCCTGAAAATGGAAATAAGCATGCAGATACATTAACTGAAGAAATAGCACTCACTGGAACAATGAGCAGTGTCTACATTAGTTTTCTTCTTTCAAATGAAGCACTTTTGAAATAAGAATATGCAAATAACATGCAAAAGATGCAAATATGGACCTCAATTGCATACCTCTTTCGAAAGAGGAATGCAAGTGTAGACACACCCTTAGGCCATTTCTATACATGCCAATTTTCCAAAATATGCTAATGAGGCACAGATGCAAATTCCCCATGCCTCATTAGCATAAGGTAACGCGATTTGGAGCCTGGAAGATGTTCTTCCGGACTCCAAAATGCCATTTAGAAGTGCAGCCACTGGGGAGGTTCTTCTGGAAGGAAGTCTCTCTTCTGGAGGCCCCTTCTTCCTGAAAATTTTTGGGAAGAAGGGGCCTCCAGAAGAAGGACTTCTTTCCAGAAGACCCCCAGGGGTCCATGCTTCTAAATGGCATTATGGAGTCAGGAAGAACGCCTTCCGGACTCCAAATCATGTGATCTTATGCTAATGAGGCACGGGGAATTTGCAGCTGTGCCTCATTAACATATTTCAGGCCATTTATTAGCATGCCCCAAGTGCTATGTGTAGAAACCGCCTAAGGGTGTGTCTACACTTGCATTCCTCTTTTGAAAGAGGTATGCAAATGAGGTGCATATTTGCACATTGTTCATCTCATTTGCATATTGTTGTTTCAAAAGAGCGTCTTTTGAAAGAAGATAAGTGACATGTGTAGAAATGGCCTTTGAGGCGTAAAGGGACTTTGAAGTTGCCCAGGCACTTTGAAATACCGGCGGGTTAGCTGCAGCTACACACAAGCCGGCACTTCGAAGTTTAACTCATCCAAGTTGCCACGGGGGAGAATTAGCTGAATGAAGTGCTGCATATGCACCGCAGCACTTCATTAATAATCTCCCGAAACCCTGCTTACTATGCTCCCTTTGAGTTAGGGAGCTAGTGTAGACACAGCCCTAGTGCACACATAATTTAAAAAGAAAAAAGAAAAACAATAATGAGGAGTCCTTTGGCACCATACAAATTAGCAGATTTTTGGTGCATAAGCTTTCATGCATAAAAACCACCTCATCTGATGCATGTATTCCATGCATCAGGCAAAGTGGCTTTTACTCATGAAGATTTATGACCCAAAAATCTGTTAGTTTTTAAGGTGCCATCGGACTCCCTTATTTTTGCAGATACATACTAACACATTTACTCCTCTGAAATATTAAAAATGTCCAACTTCCCCAAAAACTCTTTTCAGGTTGATCAAAAATGATTTTTAAAATGTGCTTGTTCATTTCAAAATGAAATATCTAATTAAATGCAAATGGCCATTTTGAAGATTACTGATGAGGTGCTGAAATGCATAGTCAGCGCCTCATTAGCATGCCACCAGCCTCAGCTCTTTGAAATTGCCAAGTTTTGCTCCCACGTGGCTCATCCAGATGGGGGTGCTTTTCAAAAGGACCCTGCCAACTTCAAAATCCCCTTACGCTAGCCCTAACCCTCTGCTGATAGGAATAAGGGGATTTCAAAGTTGGCAGGGTTCTTTGGAAAAGGACCCATCTGGACAAGCTGCACAAGAGTGAAATGTGGCAATTTTGAAGAACCACAGCCAGCAGCATGCTAAGGAGGCACTGAATATCCACGTCAGCGCCTCATTAGTAATCTTTGAAATGGCCATTTGCATGGTCATTTTGAAGTTTTGTTTCAGTGTAGACATAGCCAAAATTCTGCAAAATTTTGAGGAGTAAAGAGACTTTGAAATTGCCCAGGCACTTCAAAGTACCAGCGGGTTAGATGCAGCTACACGCGAGCTGGCACTTCAAAGTTTAACACTTCAAAGTTGCCGCAGGGGAGAATTAGCTTAACGAAGTACTGCATATGCACTGCAGCACTTCAATAATAATCTTCCAACACCCTATTTACCATGTTCCATTTGAATTAGGGAGCAAATGTAGACACAGCCTTGATAATTTTAATGTCAATCACTGTAAAGTACATATCAAGTATGGGGCTGAGATACCTTTTCTAATTTAATCTTTGGGTTTGTACTGTGGAATCTTAACATTAAGCCACAGCCATATTAATTCAATATCAAGTTGGTTCAAGAGCTGTTACCATGGTAGAAGTAAAACTGCTCAAAGCATGACTGATACTGCTGTATTTTCTTAGAAAGTGGGATGTTTCTTAATGCAGTTGCTTTATCTGCAGCAGAAAATTGCATTTTACCTCAAAAGTGAAAATGATAATTTTAAAATGGAAGCTGATGTGCAAGGTGTCTAAAATAAAGCTCATAAAATTATGTTAAGACAATGTTCCTGTCATTGGTTACTGAAGAAAAATACTTTATTTTATTTTCCCCTGACTCTGGCAAACCTGGAGAAAATTAGTTGCAATTAGAAGATGCAGAGTGAAAAAGCACAAAAGAAATGTGTCTTTTGGTCCAACAGCTGCTCCCAAAGCAGAAAATTAATAACCTTTCTTGAATACATGTGGAGAACTACTTCATTTTCCCGAGATCATCTTGAAGATGCACATCTCCAACCAAAGAGAGCTTTGAAGGACAGATCAAGCCAGTCTTAAAGTCTGCTATGTATATAACAAGACATCCTTAATTGAGTTTATATACCCTATTCCGCTTCTGTCTCTCAAACTGCAAAACAATGAGTCATGCATTGTACCCTGGGAAATTAACAACTACACTCCTGTTTTTATGCTTGGCAACAGACACACTACTCCCCATCCATGGTATGTTGTTTAGTAGCAAACAGTTCATTTTATCAGGTGGCTTTAATATGTGGAAGCCACTAATTGCTCATATTGTTCAAGTCAAAAAGCGCAGGTGTATGAAATCCATGATTGACTGGTATCATAAAGAAAACAGCTGTATTTATTTTCCTTTTTGAGTGCATCAGAAAATTCCTGAAGCAGTATCACCTGGACAATGACGCTGATACTTAGGTCATAAAGCACATTTAAATTAATATATATGTACATATTCGCTTTGTTGCCTCTCCTGTTCAAGGGCAAACATGAAGCTTATTCAGCCATTGATCCCAGAAATGATTTTTTCAGATAAATGAAGAACTATTTCATTTCATACTCTAATTAAGGAAAACTTTTAAACTCAGTTCCTTTTCCAGCTAATTTCAGCTGGGTATTGTGATACTGGTGATGCTTTATGGGTGTTGAGTGTGGTCCTTTACACTTTTTTTGGGAAGCTTACCTACGCCACCCTCCTTGCAACTCTGCCCAGCTTAAGGCTGAGCAATACTTTCCTCTTTTGGGAAGCACCCTTTCAGTTTTTCTGCTCTGTGATGCACGTTTAATTGTTAAGAATTTCCAAAGCAGTTTCAAAGTTTAAAGGACTTTTTCTCCCGTAAAGGTAGAGTCTGCTATATTAGGCAAAGTAAAAGTGAGCAACAGTCTTAAAACAGCCCTGGTGAGAAAGTGGTAGAAATAGCTAACAGTAAAACACATGGCAAAACTTTAAGGTTGATTTTAATGTGATATATTTCTAGTTCTTAAAAGGTTTAACACTGCAGTGGGGCTAGAGATGGACTGAACACATGAAGTTCAGATCTGATCCACATTCCATCTTCCCCAAAATTTGAGCTCAAGTATGCTGATATACAGTGCTCAGAGGTATTCAGCACCCAACTATCATTTAAGTCCGAGAGGTTTTTGTCCCCCACTGAGAGGAGGTTTAGGCCACACTAGAAGTCATCAATGATTAACTTGCACTGAGTAAAGAGAATTCTGAGTTATGCATCACTGATTAAATTTAAATTAAACTCTTTGGCACATTTACATGATGCAATGTTTTTGATATGATTCCAGAATTAAAATTGCTAAACCTTTTACAGAAGTAGAAATCAATTAATAAATTGGAGGCCCATGAATATTTGCCAAATTTCTCATATTCTGTATACAAGTAGAACCTAGTTTAAGAGGAAAAGAGTAGAGAGAAAATTGATATGCAGAACTAGAGAAAAGTGTTGGTCTACTGATGAAAATAGTGATTATGATGCCCACTCAGCAAATCACTTAAATGCTTATATAATTTTAAGTGTGCACTTAAGCTTATTTGTATAGTAGATTGATGTGGAGCAACTCTACAGAAACTAAGCCCCTCAGCACTGGACTGGGAAAGATGGAAGGAAATAGTGAGTGAGGCATCGGACACTAATGGGGGCTGAGCCCATGGCTGTTGACGTTAACAATGATCAAGCTTATTTTTCTTCAGCAAAGCACTTAGGCGTGTTACATGTATTTAACTTCAAGCATGAGATTAACTTCAGTAGGACTTAAAGACATGGTTAATTCTTCCTTGAATGGGAGTCTCTAGCTGGTAATGATTACTGGCAGATCAATCAAGATTGCTGTGGTGAACTGTCCATGGCACATTAACTAGGGCTATTTCTTTCATAAATTTCTATCCTTATGTCACTTTTTTATAATAAATAGTTTTTTATTATTCTTAATTTGATTTTCCATGTAGTTTAAAGTAGCCATATCTCCTTTTGACCTTCTTATTCCCTTTAAAATAAAACTCAGTGGCTACATCTACACTAGCCAAAAACTTTGAAATGGCCATGCAAATGGCCATTTCAAAGTTTACTAATGAAGCGCTGAAATACATATTCAGTGCCTCATGAGCATGCGGGTGGCCGCGGCACTTCGAAATTGATGCGGCTCATAGCCATGTGGCTCATCCAGATAGGGGTTCTTTTCGAAAGGACGCTTGCTACTTTGAAGTCCACTTATTCCTATGAGAAGATGGGAATAAGGGGACTTTGAAGTAGGCGGGGTCCTTTCGAAAAGGAGCCGCGTCTGGATGAGCCGCGCGGCGGCGAGCCACGTCAATTTCGAAGTGCTGTGGCCGCCGGCATGCTAATGAGGCACTGAATATGTATTTCACTACTTCATTAATAAACTTCGAAATGGCCATTTGCATGGCCATTTCGAAGTTTTTGTCTAGTGTAGACACAGCCAGTGGAAATCAATGAAAGAAATAGGGGTAAAAGCACTTTCTGCAACAGCCAAAGCATCTATGGAGCATATATGCTTTGCTTCCTAAAACGAACTATATTCACAATTACACACAGAAAAGCAAGAACACACACAGATTGCTAAAATACCAGTCAAATAAACTTGTATTATTGGCATATGTGTATTGAATCCTATCACTAATATTTGCCAGTATCAGAAAATTGAAAGAAATAATAGGAAGACAAATAATTTAAGATGATTTAAAGAGTTACATATTACTTTTAGAAAAACAAGGAGCTTCGAAACTAGACCATAATTTAGTGCCTTATGAGCCAGATTTTCAAAAGTGGTTGGCACCCCAAGTTCCCCTTAAGACCAGCTCTTTTGATACTCTTGCCTTTGGAGTCACGACTGGAGCTGGAGAAATTGGAAAATCTGGCCCCAGTGCATGCATTGTTGGGTCTTATCTAACTGTGCTACCATGCCTTATATTTTTGCAGAGAGGTGAACCCACAGAAAGTGCTCAGAATATAGTAATACTATTAGTATTTGTATGAATCAAATCAGTACAGGACATTATATTCACTAGTATGTAAATTGTGCCAGCACTCGGTCCTCATGCATAAAGGGATCACCAGATGGGATTGTAGAAGACATTTCCCCACAATTAGGTTCATTGTGTGAGAAGCTTTCATCTCCCGCTAAAGCATTCATTGTTGTTATTGGTAGTAATAGGATATCAGACTAGAATAACATTTGATCTGTTCTCATGCCAGGTGGTTCCTATGAGTTGGTGACAGAGACCCCAGAGATGAATTGGGACTCACCCAGTAATATGCAGATACCACATAAACTATAATACAATTTATAAAATAGAATTTTTAATACACTTTACATGATGTAAACAAAACTAAATTAAAATACAATATAACAAGCAGAGAAAGCTCATTTTGTAAACAAGATCCTTCAAAAACTGCATTTGCACTGCTTAAAAAGAGCATACCAATTTGAAGCAGATAAGTAAGGACTATTATCACAGGGATAATAACCATCTCATATTTATGCATGCAGCCTAATGAATGGAAAAGAACAATAAGGCAGATATGGTAGATTAGCATAATTTTATTCCACTATTCAAATGTGTAAGTTGGAAATTGGTTTTGTTTCAATTACTGCTTTTCTCTATGGGTTTTAAACATTTTATTCAAAATCCATGATCTGTTTTAGTTTGGTTTTCGTCATTATCTGTCATTACTGTTTACCCTGATTTTCTTTAACCAATGGATGCATCTTGTATATTCTTATAGCCATTACTGACACCCCTAACCATTTCTCTTCCTTTCTTTTACGGATGGATTTTTGAACTGAACGTGTACCAAACACATATGTTCAACTATGCCCATCAGAAACACAGTATCAACACTTCCTATAGCCTTTTTAGGGTACTTTATTCCAGCTGATATTCCATATCCCTGAAAAACTTGCCTATAGCAGAAAAATAATGAAAATAAAATTATGGATTCATAGATTTTAAGGTAATCTAGTCTGACCTCTTGTGTATGACTGGTCATTAAATTTAACTTTCAGAGAGGTATCCAGTCTTTGTCTCATGACAACAAGAAATGGAGAATCTACCAGTTCATTTGGTAGCTAGTTGCAATCGTCAGTCTCCCTGCCTACTGTCTGAATTTGTCTGAATTTACAGTAAGTCCTGAAGTGTCCTGTCTTGTCTCTCCATGAAGGTATTTCTACATTGAATTCAACTCACTTCTCTTTGCTTTTTTTGCTTTAGCTTTTTATGTCTTTCATTGTATGGCCTTCAAATCATGTTTGTGGCTCTTTTCTGTTCCCTCTGTAAGTTTTAAGCATCCTTTTTTTTAAATTAGACACATGAACTGGACACAGTTTTCCGGTATTGGCCTCATCATAGCCAAATCAGTTGTAACACACCTCATTACTCCTTTGTTTATACATTCAAGAGTGACATTAGCCCATTTTTGACAAAGCATTGTCCTGTGAGCTTTCGTTCAACACATCCCATTCTTCATACTGAGTCAAGACTACACATAGCAATCCTACTCATGTTTGGAAAATGCAGAAGAGCTGCAGTTCTTACTTTATTTTGGTTTTTACACTTTTAAATGTTCCTGACAAAGCTGAATAGCTGGAGAATGCTCCCATTTTAAGTAAATACGAAAAGTTTAAGACTTTTTTTTTTCAAGCTACAGGAAAAGCTTGGTTTTGTTTGAATGTTAGTTGAGGATTTGAGTGTGCTAGTGTGTCATCAGATTGGGTTTGCCTATCCCTAGTTAAGAGATGTGTTATCAAAGGTGTTTAGGCAAAAAAAAATCATTTAGTATCAATGAAGAAGCAAGTAAATGCTCAATTGTCACATCACCAAATGCTAATTGCCAGAATTATTTTTTCAGTGGTTATATCTAAATGTGAGCCAAAACTACAGTGTATAGATCCAAATTTGGCTGTTGTGAGGTGTTCTGAACTGAGAATATTAGTTCATATCTATTATTCATAAGTTCTACATTACATATTGAATTTTGATTCCAACATTGCAGTGGGGGTTGTCTTATTTATGGCACTTTCATGGGTATTGATTTTTTTAAGGTCAAATCTCTTTATATGTGTCTCAAATTGAGGTCTCAAAATTGGGACACTCAGAATTGTTGCTCTGAAAGTATTTGTCCTTTCGAATGGTTAGCATTGCACCATAAAATAGACCACATTAAAGACAGTCTGGATTTCTGGACAGTCTGGGGAGAACGGTTATTCAGCTTATTGTTAAGCTGAAGCAAGTAAGATGGGGTTATTATGCATGGGCCACTTGTATGCGGCTCAATATGCTGTTTTGGATATGGAGATTAATTAGATTTCATGTACTTCTGTAGACGGGAATCCTCCTATTCTAGGATGATTACAAATATACTGTAACAGCACCTTTCATCGAAGCTGCTACTGTTATGTGACATCCAATGAGTGAAATCATGCTCTTGGTTACACTGGAGTGATTTAACTAAAATTGACGAAGTTTCTCCAGATTTGCTATAGTTTAACCAAAAGCAGAACTGGCCCCCAATCTCTTTGTCTGCATCTACTCTTGCATTCCTCTTTCAAAAGAGGCATGCAAACGAATGAAATTGAAAATGCAAATGAGGTGTAGAGTTACATATCTGGCACCTCATTTGCATATTCTTATTTTGAAACAGCTTCTTTCGAAAAAAGAAAACCACTGTAAACACTGCTGTTTCAAAAGTAAACATCTTTGAAAGAATCCTTCTTCCCATAAAAAAGGGAAGAAGGAGTCTTCCGAAGATGGGGTTTACATTCAAAAGAGTAGTGTTTACACGGGTTTTCTTCTTTCGAAAGAAGCTATTTTGAAATAAGAATATGCAAGTGATGTGCCAGATATGTAAATCTGCACCTTATTTGCATTTTCAATTTCCCTCATTTGCATTCCTCTTTCAAAAGAGGAATGCAAGTGTAGACACAGCCTTCATGTTTGGCAGTCGTTACTAGTCTTCTGAGTACATCTGTGGATCTCTATCAAGGGAGCCAGGCAGTCTGCCGTAAGTTTGGGAAATAGAAAGAATTTTTTTTATGGTATATTAAAGCCATTCAAATAACTATTAAATATAGTCTATTTATGCTTCTATCTTGAACAATCCATTACTTCTCTGTCAAATTTATTAGCCTGTAAATGAATAACTACAGACAGTATGGCAGAGGATTGTCCACTGACTACTTTCAATAATTATATTTTTTCTTTATTCCTCAATTTTAATGGACTGCTGGAATTTTTTAAAAAGATCTGAAGTTTGGCTCCCAATACCACTTCAACAGGCTATTTTCCAAATGGTAACAGATGGCTGCTGCTATTTGTGTCTCTCATCCACTAATTTTCACATGCTGGTTGTTTTCACAAACATCTGACATGAAGGCTACGTCTACACTAGCCCAAAGGACCCCTAGCAGCAGATGGGAATAAGGGGATTTTGAAGTTGCTGGGGTCCTTTTGAAAAGGAGCTCCATCTGGACGAGCAGCGTGGCAGTGAACCACGTCAATTTCGAAGTGCCGTAGCTGCTGGCATTCTAATGAGGTACTGAATATGTATTTCAGCGCTTCATTAGTAAACTTCAAAATGGCCATGGCCGAAGTGGTGTGGCCGAAGTGGTGTGGTCGTACTTACTCCCAGTTCAGCAGGTCATAACTCTTTTGATTCATTACATTCATTTGCATGATAAGTTTTCACAAAGTATGAACACTGGTACAAAAGTGAGATATGCCATTATCTTTGATCACAGTAATTGGCTGTTGCCATGTTACTAGGATACCTCACTTCTCACTGTCTACATAGTATCTCAATGTCTCTCTACCAACTTTTCATAGAATCATAGAACAGTAGAGCTGGAAGAGACCTAAAAAAAAGCCACCAAGTCCAGCCCCCTGCCCTAGGCAGGACACATCCCTTGATTTATTTATAGATGTTTGCTCATTTCAGTTTGCCAGTAAAATAAATAAATAAATAAACAAATAAATAAAAAGAAGGAAATCTAAATGGAAGAAATGAGTTTTGTAACGTGTTCTGAAAGGTGGGAGGTTTGTGGCTGTTGGCTGAAATTCCTGAATCCAAATCCTGCTCCTCTGAAACATTTGTCACACCCTCCCAATTCACAGTAGACTAAGCAGTAGTTCCTACCTTCTCAGTAACAGAGCACCCTTCAATGAGACAAACAGTTCCACGGTGCACCCACTTTCTTCAGATGAATTTATTGCTCAGGAACATCACATTTACTGTGACTACAGGCTTGCTGGAAAGGTTTGCAACATGGTATTGCCTACAACAAGCTAAACAGGGATTAAAAGCATTAATATTTCAAATCCACCACAGAATGCACTGTGTTAGACAGCGAGCATAGACATATTTTCAAAATCTGCTCAAAGCTATGCTAGGAATGTTGAGTAAATGAGTAACCATTGAAAGCAGGCTCCCATCCCCACCAGCCCATTGGAGCAAGGACATGGCATTTAAACCATGTTCCAGCCGTAACAGGCTCCTGCTTTCCCTCCCCTTTGCCACAGCACGGAGTGGGGGCAGGCTCCTCACCAGCTCATTAGGGCCAGGAAGCAGCATTTCAGCTTCCTCCCAGGATGAAGAGAGCCTGTGAGGTTGGCATTTCCCCTCATTGTTCAACATCTTTATTCATGACCTAGATGAAGGACTGGATTGCACCCTCAGCAAGTTTGCAGATGACACTAAGCTAGGGGGAGAGGTAGATATACTGGAGGGTAGAGATAGGATCCAGAGTGACATGGATAAATTGGAGGATTGGGCCAAAAGAAATCTGGTGAGGTTCAACAAGGAGAAGTGTAGAGTCCTGCACCTGGGGCAGAAGAAACTCAAGCTTTGTTATAAACTGGGGACTGACTGGCTAAGAAGCAGTGCAGCAGAAAGGGGACCTAGGAGTTATGCTGGATGTAAGGATGAATATGAATAAACAGTGTACCCTTGTAGCCAAGAAGGTTAAAGGCATTCTAGGGTGCATTAGGAGGAGCATTGTGAGTAGATCTAGAGAGGTTGTTGTTCCCCTCTATTTGGTACTGGTGAGGCCACCTCTGGAATATTTGTCCAGTTTTGGGCCCACCAGTACAAAAAGGATGTGGATATGCTGGATCAGGTTCAGTGGAGGGCAACAAAAATAATTAAGGGGCTGGATCACAATGACATGTAAGGAGAGGCTGAGGGATGTGGGCTTATTTAGTTTACAGAAAAGAAGACTGAGTGGTGATTTAATGGCAGCCCTCAACTTCCTGAAGGGGACCTTTAAAGAAGATGGAGAGAAACTGTTCTCAGTGGTGACAGATGGCAGAACAAGGAACAATGGTCTGAAGTTACAGGAGAGGAGTAGGTTGGATACTAGGAACAACTACTTCACCAGGAGGGTGGTGAAGCACTGGAATGCCTTGCTTACAGAGGTGGTGGAATCTCCATCCCGAGAGGTTTTTAAGTCCCATCTTGACAAGGTCCTGGCTGGGATGACTTATATGGGGATGATGCTGCTTGAAGCAGGGCTCTGGACTTGAAGACCTCATGAGGTCCCTTACGGCCCTATGATTCTGTGCTGGCTCTGCAAAGAGCCACTGTGTGTGTGGGTGTGAGGGGGACTGACAAACCCCGTGACAGCTGGTACTCAGGCAGTCTTGCTCCTTGAGCCCTAGCTGGCATGAGGTCATCAGTTCCACCCTTCTATCTGCCCTGCAGTGGTTCTGCAAAGAGCCACAGTGAAGAGAAATTGATGAAATTTCATAAAACTCTTGAACAGTTCTCATGGCGTACAAAACCAATTGAGTAGAACGTAGGTTTCGCAGAAGTGATATGTGAGGAGGAGAGAGAGATGACTTTAGGTGGCCAGGACCAGTCTCATAGCATTGCGTAATATCAAGTCAGGGACTTTGCAGTTGAGCCCGTATTTATTAGGGAGCCAGCACAAGAAGTGATATTTTTCACTATAGGTGTGTCCATACAGTGAGCTGGAGGTGTGATTCCTAGCTCAAGGAGATAAATTTGTGTTAGTGCTCATCAGGCTTGAGTACTAATTATAGAATGTAGTCATGGAGGCACAAGCATTGGAGGGAACTAAGTTCCTGGACTGAAGGCATCGGGTTTCCATAGGGTAAGTACTTAGGGCAGTGTTTATGCCAAGACAAACCTCCTTGTATACTGTAAAGTGGTTAGTCCAACACCACTGTATGCAGTTGAAATCTGAACAATATGGAAGCAGTGCTAGTCTATACACTATCAAAACAAAAAGCAAAAAGCAGTCAAGTAGCACTTTAAAGACTAGCAAAATAGTTTATTAGGTGAGCTTTTGTGGGACAGACCCACTTCTTCAGACCATAGCCAGACCAGAACAGACTCAATATTTAAGACACAGAGAACGAAAAACAGTAAGCAAGGAGGACAAATCAGAAAAAGATAATCAAGGTGAGCAAGTCAGAGAGTGGAGGGTTGGGGGGAGAAGGTCAAGAATTAGATTGAGCCAAGTATGCAGACGAGCCCCTATAGTGACTCAGAAAGTTCCTATCACGATTTAAACCATGTGTTAATGTGCCAAATTTGAATATAAAAGCCAGCTCGGCCGCTTCTCTTTCCAAAACGGTGCGATAATTCCTTTTCAATAACACACATACCTTTAGGTCATTGTCAGAATTCTGAGAGGTCCCACCACAGTGCAGATGAGGAGAGGTGGAGAAGAAGAAAAGAGCATCAAAAACTGCTCCACGTTACTCCAACAGCTATGAACACCTGCCCCTTCTCTGATCAGAGCTGCAGCTCCAGAATTGGGCTGATCAGCCATCAACAGACTCACAAACAGGAGGGTGACATGAAAATGTCCTACTCGTTATGTAGTGACCACCGAGAGAGAGAGAGAGAGAGAGAGAGAGAGAGAGAGAGAGAGAGAAGAGGGCAGGTACTGCCTCTTGTAGTGCCTATCATAGTTTATGTTTAATAAACAAAACTGGCTGAAGGAAATAATGAATGTAAAATATTAAATAAGTCCCTGTTACCTCACAGCCTGAAGGCTGTCTATGAATAAAATGTTCACTTCGGCTAAACTAATTGTGTATTGAAATAACTTACAATAATATAAAATAACTAGGCAGCAAGGGAGTAGTAAAACTATTAACCAATAAACCTAAAATCAGATGAAGTTATGATTATTCTGATCATCCACTTGCATATTTCCCTAGATTACCACATTACACTTAGGTCTAAATTAATGCTTTTCAAACAGCCTCCTCCTAGGACAGTATGGGATAATCTCATCTGCACTATTTCCCAAGGCAGTCAACAAGATATGGTAATAAGAACAGAAATAGTAATGTATTTACATGCTAAATGAGATTTCCCAAGCCCAAATTTTCGGTTTCACAACAAGCCATTGCACAGCTTCTCATCAGGTTACTACCAGTGACTGAGAAGGCTTGATTTGGCACAGCGTGTACTCATGGCAAGTTCTTCTTATGAAAACAGTCATTCCTCATTGTATATGTTTGCTTTTGCTCCACTTCATGACTTGGTGGACTGTCCGATGGGGTTTGTTCTGTACTGCAAGTCAAGTTATTTTATGTAACACTTTTTTTTTTCCTTAAAAGAAAATCAGAACCTAATATATTAGCACACTGAAATGAAGGGAATGTATATATTATTGTACAATGTAGTCTCAGCTATGCTCTTTCCAGGAGCATCTGCTCTAGATTTGTCTAAAGATGGTCCATTGTCATGTGTTACCTTAAAAAAAGCCTAAAACTGAAATAATGTATACGAAATAAAAAGACATGTCCAGACAAGTAATTCACTACAGACGACATTAAAAGATCAGTGTGACAAAATCATCCACAAAAATAGCAAATGCTCTTTTCATATTTAATAAAAGAATTAGTCTCATGGTTACCTAGTGTAGGGTGCGAGAAGACATTGTAACAGTCGAGAGTGCAGTCCAAACCCTCTGTGAATCCTAAGGAGAATCTAAACAGACCAGTCTGTGCAAGGTGAAAAGCTGCAAAATAACTAACCCTGCCATGGGAACTACTGCAGAACAAGGTGCGCTTGCCAAGACTTCAAGGCTACACTGGCAGTAGGCCACAAGAGATAGTGATAAGGAATGCATAGGCAATTTTAGACAATCTTATGTTAATGAGTTGAGCTTTATCAGCTAGTGTTAGGAGGCCTGTTACAGAGCATCTCCCCAAGTGAAGCTCCGACGCGTCAGGTTTTCCCCCACTGGTGACTGTGGCGTCTCCTGGGCTCCCGTCGCAGGTGTCACATGCTTTCAATAAACCAAATATAACACTCGCCTTCTGGGTGCAGCCTCGTTTCTGGGGAACCCGAGCCTGGTTGGTTACACCTAGGTAATAATATTAACTGGAGAGAATGTCTGGGATCTTAGTGAGGAAGTGAGACCTGGCAAACTCACTCTTTCTCTGGCATCTGCCACTGGAGCATACCAGGGATTGATCATGAAAAACGCAGGATTCCAACTAGATTCCATGAGAATGGCAGTTTCTCAGCACTTCATAGAAACAAGCTCTGAAAGTGTGAGGGGAAAGTTGAGACAAGACGAGAGAGTGACCTGAGTCCTCTTCACCAAAGTCCCTGTTGTTACTATGGGAAGAGAAGGAGCTGACAGGAGGAAGCAATAATTCTTTATGTGGACCTATACCATGACTTGACCTCTGATATGTCCATATAAGGGAATAATGTGTGTTGGTATTTCCCTGATACCTCTATATGGGCTCCTTGGGCCTTGGGTGGGTCTAAGTGCACAGCAATAAGCAGGTGCTACGTGCCCAATTATTCCCTCCTCAAAGTAAGTGGGCTGAATGATGAATGAATGGAGCCTTTGTTCCATCTTGTCTACTCAAAGGCCAAGACAAGTGAATGGTCCAGAGGGGCTGATGTATCCCATAGTATTTGGAATTACTTAACATAACATTGAATATTCTTGTGTGAGTTTAATGTAGGGTTTCATTGTGATTTTTGAACCATTTGTCCTTAAAATCTTGCCCTGAATGTCACATTAAACAATATTCTGAATTTCATAAAGAAATATGCTAATATTGTACTGAGGAATGAAAGGGTTTTTTCCCCCTTTAATAATGTGGACATTCATTTCAAATCTATTACTATAAAACTGCAAAATAATAATAGTCTTAAATATTAGGTTTGATGCATGCTCTTTTGTAAAATTGATTTGTATTTGCTTATGTAGTTCTCAAGGTCTCAGATACAGCATGTACTCAAAATATAATAATATGTTTACCAGCCATATATTATTATGTCACTAGGGCTACGTCTACACGTGCAGCCAACATCGAAATAGGCTATTTCGATGAATAACGTCTACACGTCCTCCAGGGCTGGCAACGTCGATGTTCAACTTCGACGTTGCTCAGCCCAACATCGAAATAGGCACAGCGAGGGAACGTCTACACGCCAAAGTAGCACACATCGAAATAAGGGAGCCAGGCACAGCTGCAGACAGGGTCACGGGGCGGACTCAACAGCAAGTCGCTCCCTTAAAGGGCCCCTCCCAGACACACTTTCATTAAACAGTGCAAGATACACAGAGGCAACAACTAGTTGCAGACCCTGTATATGCAGCACGGACCCCCAGCTGCAGCAGCAGCAGCCAGAAGCCCTGGGCTAAGGGCTGCTGCCCACGGTGACCACAGAGCCCCGCAAGGGCTGGAGAGAGAGTATCTCTCAACCCCCCAGCTGCTGGCCGCCATGGAGGACCCCGCTATTTCGATGTTGCGGGACGCGGATCGTCTACACGTCCCTACTTCGATGTTGAACGTCGAAGTAGGGCGCTATTCCCATCCCCTCATGGGGTTAGCGACTTCGACGTCTCGCTGCCTAACGTCGATTTCGACTTCGAAATAGCGCCCAACACGTGTAGACGTGACGGGCGCTATTTCGAAGTTACTGCCGCTACTTCGAAGTAGCGTGCACGTGTAGACGCAGCTTAGATGTGCCAATGTACTGCATCAGAATCCATGGTGGGATGTGATTTCTGGTAAAATGAAACTTATCTGAAGAAAATTACTCACTAGGTCCCAACTCAGCAAGGTACTTGAAATGCTAATTTAAGGTTAAGCATATAGGTATATAGCCAACTGACTCAGGGTGTCAGCAAGTATCTTAGGGCTTGTTTACCCAGAAGTTGTGAGTGCACACACCTCTGGCTAAATCTCCTCTGTCACTTTACTGTGCTGCAACTTTGTGCCAGTGTATGAAAAATGGTTACATAGAGTACCAATTTAACAGGCTTTCAGTGCCGGGAGCTGCACTCCCGGCGCTGTTAGCTAATCCCCTCACAGAGGTGGTTTACATAACGAGCTGGAAGAGCTCGTGCTGTGGCCATATTTTCACTTTAAAGCACTGACGTGGCTGTGCTTTAATTTTACAAGCATAGACAAAGACACAACTTGAAATCAGTAGGAATCCTGCCCAGCACCTCTGAAAAAACAAGCCCTTAATGCACAAGCCAAGGCTACTGTGTGCTTGGGAAAGTGCAAGATGTGGGTTTGGCTAAGATTTAGGTGTGAAAGAGACGCGACTGGGGGACCTCATACAAATCCCACTGAGGTCAATGGAAGCCAGTTTTTCCTCAAAGGAGAAAAAAAAAAAAAAAGAAACCACCACATGAATTATGTGCTCATTCCTGTCCCTTATACTAAGTAGTACATTGCTCTGCAAATAGTCCACTGGAAATCAATAGGACTGGTCTCCATGTAATACACTACTGCGCGTGACAATGAAGTCCTAAGAATATATCTTAAAAATGAAGCACAAAATCAAACTTAAAATTCAGCCAATACTATTTGAACAGCTCCAGGCACTAAGTGCCTGCTTCCTCTAGTTGTCTGGGAAAAGTGAAAAGACTGTAGTGTTCACATAGCACTTCTGTTTCCTTCTGCACATCCCTGCTGTCAAGCGCATAATTGTTACCAGAGGTTGTCTTTGCAAAGTACAAAAATACATGTTGCCACAGAAGTGGTTATTACAGACTTTCAGGAACTGTCTCTCGTACAAATACCTCAACAAAATCAGCAAAAAAATCAATATTTTTGAGTTATACCTATCAGGGAGTTCCAAATATTTAAAAATCTAGTTTCTTCAACATTGTACTTCCTTTCTGAAAGGCAATTATTTTCAGCTTTTAAAATTTGCTCTTCTTTACGTAATTCTGCTTTTTCAATACTTACAGCTTTGTTTCTGTTATATACTTGCCCTGGGTGTTGTTATCTCAGTCAAGTAATAACACTAGGATTCAGGGAAGTTATGGCAATAATCATTCTAGATAAGTCTTCACTATGAGATAATATTATTTTTAAGTCATTTAGCCTGATATTTCCAAGTGCATCTCTTCACCGTAAATTCCGTTAGCTTGAATTATGGTGTGCTAAAATCAACATAAGATCAATATTATAATACTGTAGTAACCTGACGGGTGTAGCATTCAGTTAGAATTTAAAATTAGGAATGAAGAGTAGTGAGGAAGTGCCATGTCTTTAAATCTAATTCATTAGCCTCCAGACATGTCCTATATATGCCCCACATTTCTCCATCCTGGCCTCTTCCATCTCCACTGCTCTCAGGTGCAGAGGAACTAGGCAACAGGAAGACTGTTTCCACTCAGCACATGGAAACCCATGGCTGGAAGGTCATGAGAGGCTGAAAAATCTTCTTTCTTTTTCTTTGCTATTAGTGTGTCTGTGGTGTCTGTGGTTCTGTGTATAGCCCTCTAGGTGCCTTTTTTTCTGTGCTACCTGGTGCCAGCCGCTGCCCCAACTGCACCATGTGGCAGCTAGGCAGTGGGTGGGGGTTGTGCTTTCCTGATAGGACAAGAAACTTCTTTTCAGCTGTTTACATGTTGGCCTGCTCCCCATATCCTCTCCCTTCCCTCCCCAAGAGGTGCCATGAATTCTGGAACTTTCCCTCGTATGCTTCACATGGCATCTAGTCTGACAGCGGAGGTCGTGCTTGGATGAGAAACTTCTCAGATGCTGACATTTTGTCCTGACCCCTACATCCTGTCCTTTCCTTTCCCCCAGAGGCACCACACAGTCTGGAACTTTCCTGTGCCCAGTTGCATCACGTGGCTTGACCCCAAACCAATAAAATGATGTACTGTGCAAGGTGCCAGGCATCTTGCATGCAGTGAGGGTACTGCAGTTGGCCAGAGGAAGTCTCCCTTGTCAGTCATGATTTTTGGTCAACAGAAGAAAATGCTTTGTCACTAGCGTGGCTGTCCTCTCAGAGGAAGTTTTTGGATGGGCTTTAGCCAAAGGGCAAGGGGCTGGCCATAGTCGGGGTCTTTTGGCCACCTAGGGGAAATCTCCCTCAGTGGTCATGATTTTCAGTTACTGTCTGTAGGCTGGGGTCTTTTAGCCACCTGCAGGAAGTATCCCTTGGCGGTCACCATTTTTGGTTGCTGTCTGTAGCCAGGGGTCTTTTATCTGCCCGTGAGAAGTCTTCCTTGGCAGTCATGATTTTTGGGTGAAGGCTGTAGCTGGGGGTCTTTTAGCCACCCCGAGCAGTAACTGTTTCAATGTTTCATTGCAGTATCCATGTACCACCCATGTCTACTTGAACATATTCTTCTTCTAAGGGTCATCTTTTCCACGAAGTCTAAATCCAGATGCTGGTCCAAACCTAGATCCAAGAGTAGGCACACTGTTAATAGGGGCAACTGGTGGCTTTCCCTGGGTGGTCATGATTTTCCAGCTGGCTGTAGCCAAGGGTCTTTTAGCCACCCCAAGCTGTAACTATTTCAATGTTTCATTGCAGTTTCAGTGTAGTACTCATGTCTACTTAAACAAATTCTTGTTCTGAGGGTCTTCTTTGCCAGGAGTTCTAAATCCAGATCCAAACCTGCAAAGATCCAGTGCTGTTGCATCCCATTTTCAAAAACCTGTTGCTTGGAAAACCCAAAATATTTTCTAACCATTTCTAAGCGCTTTACTACCTCTCCCTTCCCCTCAATTATAATAAGCACATCTCTTATAAAGGCAAGCCAGACCCCATCTGGAAAAAGGGATGTATGTTTACCACAGCGGGGGAAAGAGGGGAATGAAATGTGGGAAGATGTCATCAAATACCCACATCTACTTGTGGGGAATTTTTTTCCCATGCTGCATCAGTGAAAAGAGCCAGAATGCTATGGGGCTCAGGGAGCTGTGGGATAGGTTCCCAAAATACAGTGCTGCAGCACTCGATTTAAGCTACTTGTGTGTGGCAGCAATAAGTCTATTTTGTGGGGAGCAAGTGGGAACGCAAGGATGTTCTAAATTGAATCGATAAAACCCAGCATTAGTAAATTGATGTTAAGAAAATTAATTTTAGCTCATAGTGTAGATGCAGCCTCTGTCTCCCCTCAGTCAAAAAGTTGAGAATGAGGCATAGACCATTGTTCATGTCAATGAATGTAGTTATTTTATAGTGATTGGTCTGTTTGGAGTTTTTACCATTGTAATAAAGACCTAGTTGCATGCAAAATGCATTGATATGTGATTGATAATGTGTACACATGAGTAATGCATGTGGGTCCATGCACACACACACACATATAGGTTTGTTTTAGAAGACCACATAGAAAAAGTCAATCAGTACTTCGTTATCCATATTTTAAGGGCCCTGTGATCAGCTGTTTAAATCTATTCTTGTAGGAACCTAAACACAGAGGACACTTCTCAGCTGGACAACATACTGGACTTCAATGAGCTACCTGGATGACATACTTTATGGCCAGAAGCACTCAATTTATTATTATCATCAAATCATAGAATACTAGGACTGGAATGGACCTTGAGATGCCATCAAGTCCAGCCCCCTGCCTTAATGGCAGGACCAAGTACTGTCTAAACCATCCCTGATAAACGTCTATCTAACCTGTTCTTAACTATCTCCAGCGATGTAGATTCCACAACCTCCCTTGGCAATTTATTCCACTGTTTGACGACTCTGATAGTTAAGAACTTTTTCCTAATGTCCAATCTAAACTTCCCTTGCTGCAGTTCTAGTCAATTGCCTCTTATTCTATCCTCAGAGGCAAAAAAGAACAAGTTTTTTCCCTACTCCTTATGACACCCTTTTAGATAGCTGAAAACCTCTATCATGTCGCCCCTCAGTCTTATCTTTTCCAAACTAAACAAGCCCAATTCTTTCAGCCTTTCTTCATAGGTCACATTCTCTAGACCTTTAATCATTCTTGTTGCTCTTTTCTGGACCCTCTCCAATTTCTCCTCATCTTTCTTCAACTGCGGTGCCCAGAACTGGACACAATACTCCAGCTGAGGCCTAACCAGTGCAGAGTACAGCAGAAGAATGACTTCTTATGTCTTGTTCACAACTCACCTGTTAATGCATCCCAGAATCATGTTTGCTTTTTTTGCAACAGCATCACACTGTTGACTCATATTTAGCTTGTGGTCCACTATAAACCCTAGATCCCTTTCTGCTGTAGTCATTCCTAGACAGTCTCCCCCCATTCTGTGTGTGTAAAACTGATTGTTCCTTCCCAAGTGGAGCACTTTGCATTTGTCCTTATTAAACTTCATCCTGTTTACATCAGACCATTTCTCCAATTTATCCAGATCATTTTGAATTATGACCCTATCCTCCAAAGCAGTTGCAACCCCTCTCAACTTGGTATCATCTGCAAACATAATAAGCATACTTTCTATACCAATATCTAAATCCTTGATGAAGATGTTGAACAGAACCAGTCCTAAAACAGACCCCTGCAGAACCCCACTTGTTATATTTTTCGAGCAGGATTGAGAACCATTAAGAACTATTCTCTGAGTATGGTTATCCAGATAGTTATGCACCCACCTTCCAGTAGCTTCATCTAAATTGTATTTGCCTAGTTTTTTTTATCAGAATATCATGTAAGACCTTATCAAATGCTTTACTGAAGTCTAGGTATACCACATCTACCACTTCTCCCCTATCCACAAGGCTCACTATCCTACCAAAGGAAGCTACCAGATTGGTTTGACATGATTTGTTCTCTGCAAATCCATGCTGGCTGTTCTCTATCACCTTACCACCTTTCAAGTGCTTACAGATGATTTCTTCAATTACCTGCTCCATTATCTTTCCTGGAACAGAAGTTAAGCTGACTGGCCTGTAGTTTCCTGGGTTTTTCTTATTCCCCTTTTTATAGATGGGTACTATATTTGCCCTTTTCCAGTCTTCTGGAATCTCTCCTGTCTCCCATGATTTTCCAAAGATGATAGCTAAAGGCTCAGATACCTCCTCTATCAGCCCCTTGAGTATTCTAGGGTGCATTTCATCAGGCCCTGGTGACTTGCAGACATCTAATTTTCCTAAGTGATTTTTAACTGGTTAAAGCCAAGGTGGTCTTTTGCCATATTTTCTATCTTTTCTACGCAGCAGGATAGCTTGCCTTTGGGCCCTTAATAATGTCCCTTTGAAAAACTCCCAACTCTCCTCAGCTGTTTTTCCCCTCAGTTTTGCTTCCCATGGAACCTTACCTACCAGCTCTCTGAGTTTACCAAAATCTGCCCTCCTGAAATCCATTATCTGTTTTGCTGTTTTCCCTTCTCCCTTTCCTTAGAATTGTGAACTCTATAATTTCATGATCACTTTCACCCAAGCTGCCTTCCACTTTCAAGTTCTCTACCAATTCCCCCCTATTTGTTAAAATCAAATCTAGAACAGCTTCCCCCCAGTAGTTTTTTCAACCTTTTGGAACAAAAAAATTGTCTCTAATGCAATCCAAGAACTTTCCAGATAGTCTGTGCCCCGCTGTACTAGTTTCCCAACATATATCTGGATAGTTGAAGTCCCCCATCACCACCAAATCCAGGGCCCTGCGTGACTTTTTTAGTTGTTTAAAAAAAACCTCATCCACCTCTTCCACCTGGGTAGGCAGCCTGTAGTAGACTCCTAGCAGGACATCACCCTTGTTTTTCACCCCCTTTAGTCTAACCCAGAGATTCTCAACACTTCCATGTCCTACGTCCATCTCCACCTCAGTCCACGTGTGTGCATTTTTAAGATATAAGGCAACACCTCCCCTCATCTTCCCTGTCTATCCTTCCATACCAACATACTAATCATATGTATTATCCCACCAAGTTTCTGTGATGCCAACGATGTCATAGTTGTATTTATTTATTAGCACTTCCAGTTCTTCCTGCTTATTACCCATACTTCTTGCATTTGTATATAGGCAGCTAAGATATTGATTTGATCTTGCCTCCCTGTTCTGCCCTGACCCTCTTTTTACTCTGACATTGTCACCCATGCTCCTTCCCATTTCTGATCCATCTCCCAGGTTTCCATGTTCTCCACTTACCTCTGGGCTTTGCTCCCCTGCCCCCATCGAACCTAGTTTAAAGCCCTCTTCACTAGGTTAGCCAGTCTGTCCAAATACGGTCTTTCCCCTCCTCGAAAGTTGAAAGCCATCTCTGCCTAGCAGTCCTTCCTGGAATAGCATCCTGTGGTCAAGGAAGCCAAAGCCTTCCTGGCAACACTATCTTCGAAGCCAGGCATTCAGCTCTAGGATGCACCTGTCTCTGCCCGGGCCCCTACCACTGACAGGCAGGATAGAGGAGAATACCACCTGCACCCCAGACTCCCTCACCTGTGCCCCTAGAGCCCTGAAGTTACTCTTGACCTGCTCAGTGTCACAACTCGCAGTATCATTAGTGTCCACATGGATGAGAAGCATGTGATAGTAGTCAGAGGGCCAGATAATCCTCAACAACGCCTCCATAATGTCTCGGATACGGGCCCCCGGCAGGCAGCATACCTCCTGAGATGAAATGTTGGGATGACAGATGGGCACCTCCGGCCCCCTCAGAAGAGAGTCCCCAACCACCACTATTCTACGTTCCCTCCTCGCAGTGGTAGCAGCAGACTTCCCAGCCTTGGGGATACGAGGCTTCTCCTCTGCTATAGGGGGTGATTCTTTGTCTCCTGTATCAAGTACAGCATAATAGTTTCCTAGTACCACGGTGGGAGGGTTCTGAGCAGGGGTGGAACGCTGCCTCCTGCCAGAAGTAACAAGCTGTCAGAGTCCACCCTGATCTGTCTCCTCCTCCACCAGTGGTTTATCAGCCTTCCTGTGTACTGGGACAGTCACATCAGCTGTCTCCACATGAATACTATCCAGGAACTGCTCGTGGAGTTAGATACTCCTCAACCTGGCTACCTCCTCCTGTAGCTCTCCCACCTGTCGCCTGAGAGATTCCACCAGCAGGCACCTTTCACACTGGATGGTTCCCCCAGCCTGGATATCAGTAAGTGGGAACTGCAAGCCACAGTCCCTGCAAAGCCACACCAGGATCTGGGTAGAGGCATCCATGGTCAGGCAGTCTGTCTGGCTACAGGCACAGGTGGAGGAAACAGTAGTAGTGCTGTCATATTAGTTCATAATAATTTAAGATGTTTGTTTTTTCTCCACAACTCAAGCAGAGACTTGATTAAAATAATGAAATTATCTAAATAGCAATATATTGATAACAACAAAAACATGTCTCCTTTGTAGTCCTTTCATGTGAGTGTACCAAGGTATTTTACCAACATAAACCTAGTGCCTTCAAAGACTAATACATATGTATAAGGTTTCCACCTGTGAATTGTCTCTACACACTCAGGCTATAGCCATGCAGCAAAGTTATTTTGAGATTACAACTCTTATTTTGAAATAACTTTTCTAGTGTGCACACTATGTGCATGCTATTTCAAAAGAAATTTAAAATAGTGGGTGCGTTATTTCAAAATAAACACTACTCACTGTCTTAGCTCCTATTTTGAAAGCTCTTTCAAAATAGATTCTATTTTGAAATAACAGTTACGTGTGCAGAGTATGTATTTTGAAATATATGAGTGATATTTTGAAATACATTTCTGTTTATGTCTGGAATGGCTTACCTCAAAATAGGGCTGCTGCATAGACATAACCTAAGTGGACTGCACACAGGACAATGCAAGTTTGTGTCAAGAGGTTGTCTACATAGGTAACCATTGACCAGACCTTCTAATGGGAAATACACTATTCTTCAAATACATCCTGTGTAGACAGTTTTATTGCAGATAAAAGGTAACTCTTCCTTATTTGTCTTAACCTGCTTTGGTTATTTACAGAGAGGTAGCCGTGTTAGTCTGTACACCAAGAAAACAAAACAGCAGAAATGTAGCACTTTAAAGACTTACAAAAATCACCAATAAATCATTTTGTTAGTCTTTAAAGTGCTATATTTCTGCTATTTTGTTTTGTTGGTTATTTACAGGTATGTAGTTAATCTGCAAAATAGATTAAGATAAACTAAGAAAAAGCACTTGATTGCAAAATGAAAATTCCCATACAATGTGCTTTACCAGTCAATATCCTCGTATACGTAAGTGCTAAATCCTTGTGGGATTAGGGCTTTAGGATCTGAAGCCGCAATCTGATCCCCACAGCCAGACCACTGGCATGTACAAATCTCCACTGTCTTCAACTGGGCACAAGGAACTGCCTGTGAGCCTCGACACCTCTGCAAGGTTAACAATACGGAATGGTGACTTTCTATGTGCTCAGAACATTTTGTTCATAGTTAATACAAATACAAATGGCTGAGGTACTGAGGTAATAAATTCAAAAGAAGCTTCTTTATGAGAGCAGTAATTATTCTTTCATATTGAAGAGCTAAAGATAAAGTCACTGAATATTTGATTTTGGTTTTCCTTATGTGAAAATACAAAAATCATTTAAACATTTGGGATTTGGATCTTTTCAGATGCCTTTGCCCAACCATTTTGTTTAGATACCACATACTAATTAGTCTTATGAAACATACTGGAATAACAGCGAAGGGTCCTGTGGCACCTTATAGACTAACAGAAAAGTTTTGAGCATGAGCTTTCGTGAGCACAGACTCACTTCATCAGACTCGCTTTCGTGCTCACAAAAGCTCATGCTCAAAACTTTTCTGTTAGTCTATAAGGTGCCACAGGACCCTTTGTTGCTGTTACAGATCCAGACTAACACGGCTACCCCTCCTATACTTGATACTGGAATAAGTTATAGCCTATTTTGCTCTTTCCAGTTATCACATTATTTTGATACCACTTACAGAAATCATGTTTCTATTCTCCAGAGATCGGATCACAAAGATTAAGCAGATAGAAGGCCTCTACTTTTGGGGACTATTTTGATTATCTGAAACAGAAATCAAAGGAATGATTATTTAGTACTAATGCTGCATAAAACATAGAATTCTTGCTTGTAATTTGTACTGTATAATGTTATTTATGCTGAGCATTTCATAGTTAGATGTGTAGATATATCTCTGAATTAATTGTTTTACAATTTAGATACATCTCAGTATTAATTATTTTCATATCATGGAATCATAGGGCTGGAAGGGACCTCAGGAGGTCATTGAGTCCACCCCCTGCCCAAAGCAGGAGCAACCCTAATTAAATCACCCCTGCCAGGACTTTGTCATGCTGGGACTCAAAAAACTCAAGGTCCACCACCTCTCTAGGTAATGCATTCCAGTGTTTCATCAACCTCCTGATGAAATAGCTTTTCCTAATATCTAACTTACACCTCCTGCTCCGAAACGTGAGACCATTTTTTCTTATTCTGCAATCCGCGACTACTGACAACCACCTCTCTCCTTTCCCTTTAGAGCGCCCCTTCAGGAAGCTGGAAATCACTATCAATTCACCCCTCACTCTTGTCTTCTGCCAGCTAAATAAGCCCAAATCCCTCAGCCTCTCCTTGTAGAGCACTCCTGCCCCTTAATCATTTTCATTGCCCTCCAGTGGATCATCTCCACTGCAGCCACATCCTTTCTGTACTGGAGGGCCCAGTATGAGTGTAGATCATCTTCATGCAACCTCTGTATTAACTCTCTCCATAAATCACTTTTATTTTCATAAGACTTTATATTGAGTCTTTTCTTGTATATATCAGTATTAAGTCTCTTTTACATAAAAATTTTGTGTAACTTTATATTGAGTCTTTTGGTGTATATCTCTGTGTTAAGTCCTTTTACATAAAAACTTTCTCTAACTTTGTATTAAGTATTTTGTATTATGTAAGGTAAAGAAAATGTCTTAATACTATACTAGATCTCTGCCCTTTTACTTAATTGAAAGCCCTGTTGAGCCACTGAGGTGTGACTGGTTAAGGCAAGGTAAACACCTCCAGCAACACTTGCAATGGTTGCCAAGGGGATGGAAGCCAGCTCCAAGAACAATAAGACCTGTGAAGTGAGCTTATTAAAAACAAGAGTGGACATATCAGGGGCCTTGGAGTCAGGAGCAAGTACCTTTTTTGGAAGTAACCTCTTTGAAGTGTGTCAACATTAAGACAATATCCAGAAGAGGGTGCCACAAATTTTGCATATGCATAAATTAATGCATGACTTACTACTATAGCTCTTCATGAAAAGGAAGCCACTGTAAATCTATGGTATCTTGCGTGGGGATCCTGGTCTTGTCTTATCAACAATGGAGTACTGATCTGCATTAGCAAAAGCCCATCTCCAGCCCTCCCCTATCTAACTTACCTGATCAGGGAAGTTAGGGGTAGCAACTGGTTGGGTAACTACAAGACAGAGGATACATCTACACTTGCATTCCTCTTTTGAAAGAGGTATGCAAATGAGGCACATCAAAAATGGTTATAAATTTGCATATTTGGTTATAAATGGTTATAAATTTGCATATTTGGCACCTCACTTGCATATGCCAGCCAGTGTAGATGTTGCTCTTTCGAAAGTAAACCCATCTCGGAAAGAATCCTTCTTCCTTTTATTAAATGGGAAGAAGGATTCTTTTGAAGATGGGGTTTACGTTCAAAAGATCAGCATTTACACTATCTGCTTTCGAAAGAAGCTCTTTTGAAATTACAGTATGCAAATGAGGTGCCAAATATGCAAATTTATAACCATTTTGATTTACCTCGTTTGCATATATCTTTTGAAAGAGGCATGCAAGTGTAGACTTATCCGCAGTGAGTCCTTGTGTGTGAGTGTATGAGTATAATATGTCATATGCATATGATAAAGTAATGATTGATATATGTATTGCCAATAAATGTGGCATTTTGCCTTATCCCCCTGCAAAAGATCCTGCATAATTCTTTTGAGTAAAACAGATGCTTTGACTAAATCAACTTGCCTTGGAATGACTTTTCATTTATTATAATCAGCTCTGATAATTTTTATTAATATTTTATCTTTGTGTGGGAAAGGCATTCTAAATGGATGATGTTAGGGACATTTTTGTAGTTTGCAATCCAAGTCATAATAAAAAATCTGGACTCTTTTTTACTAGATCTTTCTCTTTAAAAAATAAAAAGTTATATGGGAACGTAGGGATTTTTTAGTTGATTTTGGTGAAATCTGTGTGAAAACATTAGTCACATTTTCATTACCAGAACAAAGAAGAGTGCTGAAGGTAATTTGTGCTTACACAACATAAATGACAGATTGTTTTCCTTTCTGGCATGCTACTCTGAGATGATTTGTTCTAGTTGAGTACTATGGAATATAGAAATTCATCTCAACTGAAGATATATTCATGATTAAGGGTCAGATCCTGGAGACTAGCCAAATTGTACACAGCACAGAGACTGTGCACAAGAAAGGTGATGTAAAGCTCATATTTCACTCCCTTCTGTGTTCATTCACAGTAATTCATCATAAATTAAAGCAACCTGATGGCTGCTTATGCTGCATGCTAATGGCTCTAAAAGGCATATGGCACAACTGAAGATCATCCTTGTGTCAGGATGTCTCAGTCATGTCCTGAACATAAGTTCCAAATAGGGGAGGTGGTACAAGAGTTTATACATCAGTTTTACACCCCAAGAAAATGCGATTAAGTGAATCTCCTGGAGCAAGATAAACTAGCTCTATACCTATTGTTACTGCCTTTTGACCCAAGCACTTAGCCAAAAATTAGGATCTAGTAGGTTGTTCCTGTTAGGAGGAGAAAATTGAGGATTATCAGATATTTATGTAGTGCCCTTTTGTTTATTTATGTAAGGAATGTGGCAGCAGGAGCTCAATCCTGCTGGAGGAATTTGAGGAATGTGTTCTTCAGAGATCATTCACATGGAAATGGAAAGAGTAGTAGTGTGTGTGTGTGTGTGTGTGTGTAAAAAATTGCTTTGTTTTGCAAGACCTGCTAGGTAGCAAGTGAAGCAGTAGTGTTCCACCTATGTAAACAACTTATTGTTGTAAAGTCATAAATTAAGCTATCACCCAGTGTAGGAACTGTGAAATATCACCAATGCTTGAAATTATCGAGGGGATACAGGGCAGTCATTATCATTGTGTAAGATGTGGATCACACAGAGCTCCTCTCAGGCAGAGCACTGTGGGGTAGAAGAGGGGTGAGGATACTTATTGAACTAGCTGGCTGGTAACTTTTTTGGCAATTCAGCTGTAAGTCTGATTTAACTAGTCCTTCCCCTCACTGTTCAGAGATAGAACTAAATCACAGACCAATTTGGGGTTCTGTAGTTATTCTGTGAGAATCCACCCTGGTGCATGAGATTCTTGTGACTAGTCCCAGAGCTGAAACCACAAGCCGCTGAAAACACAAAGAGCTGAAATCACCAGGTTTTGCCTCGAGCCAAACCTAGAAAGCAGCAGACAAGTGGCTGGCAGGGGTGGCCAGCAGAGTGCAGTGGATAAGTGGCTGCTGGTGGAGCACAGTGGGCACGCAGCAGGTGGTGGGCAAGTGGCAGGCAGCAGTGGCCAGTGGAACTCAGCGGGCAAGCGACCGGCAAGTGATCCTGCCTCTGTGTGTCCAGAGACCATGCTGTGAGTGGAGGGTTGAGGCAGAGGTAAACTCTAGAAGTGGGGTGTGCAAATAAAAGACCTCTAAGCAAGGGACTTGGCTCAGCAGTCCCTGGGGACAATGCCTTGCTTTATGGGTTTTTCCTTTCCTTTGTTTAGGAATACTTGTCTCTCTGAAAATCTGTTAGGCTAATGTCATTAAACAAGCTGTTTCTATCTCAAACTCTGTGCTTGTGTGAGGGGAAGAACTGTCTTTACAGGCACCCAGCAGGTAGGTGAGATTGTCCCAGGTTACTGGGTGGGGGCTCAAGCCAGTCTGGTTGCATTACTGATGGAATCACTAGGAACTGAACCTGGCCCTTATGGTGGTCACTTAACATTAATAGAAAGGTTACATAAATGGGGGCTCATCTGAGATACTGTTGGTGGGTAGTACCCCTTGCAAGCACATCTCTATAGACCAGTGTTGAGAACAGTCCCGTTATCATAGGGTAAGGCAGAATTTGCATAATGGCTCTCCGTATGCTAGAAGGTTGGTGAGAGGAGCTGAATATCAATCCTAGAAATTATCAATGATTATTAGAGACACCTGAGACCATTGAGGGAAGTTTAATCCAGGCCACTCTAACAAAAGCCACTGACTCTCTAACAAAGTGTTGCATGTATGGGCATGGACCTTGAAAAGAGGACAAAGCTTTTGCAGTGGTGTGTGAACTGGTAGTGGCTGTGCACTCTTTGCACGTTCCAAGTGAGATAAAAAAATCCAGTGGCACATAAACAATTGTGGTTGTGAGGCCCCCTGTAATGAATCCTGATGGAAATGTTGGGTTTGTGGACAGCCTTCTTGTCACAAGAAGGAAAGACTCTGGCAGACATGTCAAACCTACTGGGTTTTGAACCATTGTGCACCTAGAGTTCCCAGAAGAGGTGGTTGGGGTAAGAGAAGAGGTAGACACAGTTGCCCTGCTATTCCCTGATCCTAAGGGGATCTCTGCTGTGTCTGTACTAATAGAAGGGTTATATTACGAAAAAAAAAAAAGTTCTCTGTCTCTGAACAGAGAAGGAATCAAATTACAGAAAACAATTCTTTTCATCCTGTACACTGACCCAAACATTTCTCCCCATTTCTTCTTTATCAGCCACTATGCTTTCAGTTTCTTCTTCAGGGTGTCTCTCAGACTTTTCCATTTTTTGTTCTGCCTTACTCGCCTTCCCCATCCCCGCTTACACACACCCCTACCTTCAATCACTAGTCATAGCAAGATCCTGGGCCAGTTCACTCACTCTTTTTATCTTAGGCAGGGGCTTGTGCTTTCAGTTATGGAGAGTTCACACCTATCAATCTCTAGGAGGGTTTAACTCAACCCATAAAATATTTTCTCCCTTCTCATCACGCCATGTTCTACTCATTGCAAGTGGTACACAACACCCATGGATCAAATGTGTGCAGCTGCAATAAGCACTAATGGTGCCAAATTTTCAAAGGGCCTCAAATGAGCCTCTAATTTTACTTCTACAATTTTAAATGATGGAGGCTCATATAGTGGTACAGTAGATTTGCTTTCCTCATCTAATTTAATAATCAATACCTTCTTTCTGAGTAATGGCTTAACAAGAACAGGCCTCATGAAAGAACTGCATTTTGCAGATGAATTTGAGAGAAGATAAACAGGATGAGCACTGAAAAGAGCTGTGACATCATCAGAGAACTCGGGGGAAGAGTTAGATTTTTGCAGTTAGGAAAAATTTATAAAAAGACTCTTTAAAATAGTGTGTTTCAAGTGCTTACTTAGGATCTGACCCAAGACTTATAGAAATGAAGGTGGGGTAAAATGAGAGTTCTTTGACCCCAGTGGATTTGGACTAGCCCCTAAATGAAAAGAACCACTCGCTGATGGCCCTCAGTTTTTAACCTTATCAGCAAAGAGTAACATTCCCAAAACAATTTATGAAAAATAATGAAATGCCCTATTTTTTCCTCCAGCTTCTTCAAATTTTGTTTGTTTCTTTGAGGTCTTAGTGAAATTAGGTCATTCATTCATCTCTAAATTAATTCCTAACTTAAATTATTTGTGTTGATTATCGTGTTTTATGGTAAGGAATTGTCACAGCATATTGCTCCACCAATGATCTCTTAAGTGTAGGGTAAAACTAAAAATGAATCAAAAACAAACTGAGACTGCTGATGATTTACTGAATGTGTAGCTTTTTTGTATCTCCCTTCCTATGTAGGGCAAAGAGACTGCACTTTTTGCAGTTAATTATCTATTATAACTCTAACTGCCTATAACCTTCAAAGTGGGTAAGAATATACATGTGGAATGGAAATCTCCAAGGAACTTGGACTTACCTCATTTAAAAGAGCCAGTGTGTCTCACTCCAGAAAAGGGAACTTGAATAACCTCAATGAGCCTCAGAAAAATCTATCCGGTTTACATCCTTGACATAGCTATCAAAATATATACACACACACTTATGTGACAGTGAGTGAGCCCCAAACAGTGATCAGAGGGTAAAAAAATTATGCTGCTAGGCCCACTCCAAAATTTGTGTGATGGGGCATTACATCTGTTTTATTCTTTTTTTATTATGGTTATCCACCTATAACAAATTTCACAGGGAAGCGTAGCCATGATGACCATGGTCATCACTGACTTAGAATGCATCTACACTATGAGCTAAAATTAATTTTCTTAACATAAATTTATTAATGATGGGCTTTATCAATTCAATTTTGAGCTTCTTCACATTCCCACATGCGCTCCACGAAATTGACTTATTGCTGCCACACACAAGTAGCTTAAATCAAGTGCTGCAGCTCTGTATTGTGGGAACCTATCCCACAGTTCCCTGAGCCCCATAGCATTCTGGTTATTTTCACTGGTGCAGCCTGGGAAAAAATGCCCCTCAAGTATATGTGCGTATTGGATGACATCTTCCCACATTTCTTTCCCGTGCCATGTTAAACAAACATCTCTTTTTCCAGATGGGGTCTGGCTTGCCTTTACATGAGATGTGTTTTTTATAACTGAGGGGAAGGGAGGGGTAGTAAAGCACTTAGAAATGGTTAGAAAAGATGTTGGGTTTTCCATGCAACAAGTTTTTGAAATCGGGATGCAACAGCACTGCATCTTTACAGGCTTGGATATGGATTTAGACCTCCTGGCAAAGAAGACCTTTAAAAGAAGAATATGTTTAAGTGGACACAGGTGCTACACTGAAACTGCAATGAATCATTGAAACAGTTATGATTCAGGGCAGCTAAAAGACCCCAGACTATAGTCAGCCCTGAAAATCATGTCTGTCTACAAAGCCAACCCACCACCGGACAGCTAAAACATCCCAAACTACAACCAGTCCTGAAAAATGTGACTGCCAAGGGACACTTGCCCCCAGGCAGCTAACAGACCCCCCCGTCTATAGCCAGTCCCATGGCCTTTGGATAAAGCCCATCCAAAAATTTCCTCTGAGAGGAAAGCCATGTTAGTGACAAAGTATTTTCTTCTGTTGACCAAAAGTCATGACTGACCAGGGAGATTTCCTCTGGCCAGCTACAGGACCCTAATCACATGCAAGCTGTCTGGAACCTTGTGCAGCACATCCTTTTATTGGTTCGGGGTGAAGCCATGTGATGCAGCTGGGTGTGGGAAAGGTACATACTGCATGCTGCCTCTGGGGCAAGGGAAGGAAGGCAGGTGGGGATCAGGACAAAATGTAAGCGGCTGAAAAGAAATTTCTTATCCAAGCACAACCCCCACCCATAGCATAGCTAGCACATGGTGCAGGGGGGGCAGTGGCTGGTGCCAGGCAGCTCAGAAAAAAAGGCATCTAGAGGGCTATACACAGAACCACAGCCACCACAGCCACACTGATAGCAAAGAAGAAGAAAGAAGATTATTCAGCCTTTCGAGACCCTCCAGCCATAGGCGTCCAGGTGCTGAATTGAGACGGTCTTCCTGTTGTCTAATTCCTCTGCACCTGAGAGCAGTGGAGATGGAAGAGACCAGACTGGAGAACTGTGGGGCATTGTGGGACACAAACGAGACATGTCTGGAGGCTAATGAATTCCATTTGAAGACTTGGTGCTTCCTCACTACCCTTCATTCGGAATTTTAAATTCAAACTGAACGTTACACTCATCAGGTTACTATGATATTATATCGATCTCAGGTCAATTTTAGTGCTCCATAAATTGAGCTAATGGAATTCACAGTGAAGAGAGGCATTTGGAAAAGTTGGGCTAAATGACTTAAAATCAATATTATCTTGTAGTATTGACGTATCCTTAGAATTACCAAACATGCATCATTGCTTCCTGTATTGAAGTGTGTCTTAGTAGATAAAATAGCATTTTGAGAGGTAGACTGGGTTATGTTGCCATCTGTGCTCCTGTGATTTACACCCAATTTTTTTCAAACTTCAGTATTTAAAGGTAGGCATCTAAAACTATATTTAGGTATGCAGAGACTCTTTTGAGAGTTGAGGGGCAGAAGTATCTCTGAGTAATCAAACCATTATGAGGTAAGTGTCCAACATTAGGTACCAATTGATGGACTGAACATTTCCAGATAAGCATAATATTCTTCCAAATTAGTAGAAAGATATTTACCAAACTCGTGGGCACTTACAATATACAATTAGAGCCAGATTTCTCATTACACCAGTGGTCATTAGGGCTAGGTCTACTTGGTGCCCTAGCCTCGAAATAGGCTATCTCTACATATGGTTCTGTCTAAACAGCACCACATGCTGAAATAAAGCCCTGTTTCAAGGCATCCCTCTACTTCTCACGCAAAGATGTGTATAGGGTTGCTAGAATAGCACACCTGCTATCTCAAACACTGTTTCAAGATAATGGGCACGTGGCATAGACTCAGGCAGCTATTTCAGGATACCTTTGTGTCCTGAAATAACACCTGCCATCTAGACATAGGCTAGTACTGCTCACATAGCATGATATTATGTCTGGTCTTTATGCAGCTGGGAAAGTTGTGCAAAATGCACCTGCATTTAAGCTTCTGAGTAGCCCCACTGAAAGCTCATGCAGTCAGTCAGAGTATAGAGATGTTTGTAGAGAAATATAAGCCAAGAGGACTACTCACACAATTAAAATCCAGAACATCCTGAAGCATGCTGCTGAATGGGTGCCTTTGTCTCTATGTTCACATGGTTCATGTGACAGGATCTGCGCTGGGGTGCAGCTTGGGACTGTGAAACCACTGTGCCCCATTAACTCTCCAGCCTAGAATGTCTTTCACAATGCCTTGCTAGTGACCATCAGCAACCCTTCCAGGTGCTGTTATCACTCAGCACAGCTGCATGTGGAGAACACACACCCAGACAGATTGCATGAACGCCTCCAGAGCTATTAATGAATCTCGCTGACTAAGGCTGCAGCCAGATCCCCTCCTCCCAGCTCTAAGTACCATACCTCAGGGTTATATCATCTGATCCATTACTTGGTTTACCACTTCATCAGTGGAAAGTGGCTATATACTGGCTTTTGTAAAACCTGAGCAGATTTACCACACACTTCATATAAACTCAAAGAGTGAAAGAAATATATTGACTAGTCCCCTCTTTTGGAGTCTTCAGATTGTCTTTGTTGCTTGCAGCACGGAGGGGCAGGAGAGAGGCCAAGCATGGGGCACTGTGTTTGGTTTTTATATCCTCAGTCCATGCTCTTGAGAAGCTCAAGTCCAGCCATGTTTGGGGGCAGATCATAGTCTTTCCCCAATGTCTTACAATGCATGCTTTATATGTAAGATCACGATGCTATAAAATGAGGAATGGGGGGGTTTACATGGCATTCTCCCAAGGCATACAGAGCCCTTACCTATTAGTGATATTCAAATCCAGCTGAAGGGAATAGGAAGCTGGAGTGAGATTCTGAAAGTTATGAGTACAGGAGTAATACAGAGCAGAACAGTTACAAAGAGAAACAGGAGCAGTCTGACCGGCTATCAGCCAAGTCAAAGACTGGGATGCACACAGTACAGTCCTATAGAAATAACTGCACTGTGATTATGCATATGAGACACCTATCAACAGTCACCATACTGGACATTGCATTGCTGAGGGAGAAAAAAAACAAACAAACTGGACTTCTTCCACATTAACTATAGCATCTCTGCTTTCTGCATAAGCCACTTCCATTGCAGTAAAGCAGGGTATATATTTCATACTCACAATGTAGATTGAAGTTGTAGTGGAAGTAGGTTTAAGACTGGGAAAATAAACTAGAAAGCTGGTATTGCCTTTGGGGTGATCTATTTGCTGGGTTGAGGGCCTTAATGTAACATCCTCTCGGCACTGTTCTATTTAAGTTGTGTACTCTTCTCAGAACCTGTGATATGTGCAATGAAAAAGTCAGAATAAATGAATACAAATAAATATTGTATTAATGTTTTATAAGAGTAAACTGCACTCCTCCGTCTACCTTATTAACATTTAACAGGTTATATGCTAACTTTTCCTATTCAGCTCACATGGTATTATCCCTAGAGCGAAGAAATAATCTTCACGTTACCTGTTGCTGATTACATTGTTTACGCTCAGCCCATCCACATTTTTAGCTTGCTCACTGATGGCGTAGTCACTCTTTTTATTTTTATCAGCTATATTGATTTCGTATGAGGGAGAGATGGCATTAGCAGGACAGGCAAACATATAGGACAGGTATTGTAAAAACAGCAACTAGAGAGCTAACAAAGCAGTTTTCATAGCTACATATGAACTTTTTTGTCAGAAGAGAATTTTGTAATCTAATCTTTAATCTAGATTTATTCTCTCTATTTAAGACTTGGTATATATAACGTGGGTTTCGCTGTGGGCATAGGTGGAAGAACAGATAAGGATATCAGTGCCAGCATAGGGAAAGCAACAGCTGCATTCAAGACTCTCCATCCCATATGGAATTCACAAATAATATCTGTGAAGATGAAACTGCAGATCTTCAACACAACAGTGAAGTGTGTGCTCTTTTATACATGTGAGACCTGGTGTATTAAAACGCCTTAAATCACAAGTTACAGACATCCATAAACACGTGCCTGAGGTACATCCTTCACATCAAATGGCAAGTCTTCATCACAAATGAGGAGCTTTGGAACAGAGCAAGACAAGAACCAATTGACACTGAAATCAAGAGAAGAAAGTAGGGATGGCTAGAACACTCTCTCAGAAAACCGTCATCCAGCATAACCCGTAAAGCTGTCACATGGAACCTGCAAGGAACGCAAAACGCAAAAGAGGAAGTCATCGGACAACATGGAGAAGGTCTACCGAGACTGAAGGATAAGTGGGTACTGCTGGAGCCAGCTAGAAGTTTTGTCCCAAGACAGAGTGAAGCTTGATTAACAACTGAACATCTTGGTTTGTTCCTCCATGACCCTGGATCATGTGGCATCTTTCCATTACCCATCAGTTCTGTCTTTTGGCCTCTGTGAAGGAGTGCTTGATCACTTCCCTCACTAAATCACTCCGCATTTGGCCAGAGTTCTTATCTGCTGCAGCCTGTCAGTTGGGGAAGACCCCTGTGTCTTCAAGGTCTGTGATGTAAAACACAATGTACAGAAGAGGGATTGTCAAGTACCAGCTCAACACTGGAATATTTCACTTACAAACACCTTTTGCAGCTTTTCCAATCACTTTCCCACTGATCTGCACAAAGCAGACAAATCTCTGCAGGTATTGCTTATATGGTGAGTGAGGGGAAGGAGAGGTGATGTGTGTGCATAGGCAGAAAATAAAATACAGTTGTGGTTTGTGGAGCAACTTTGCAGGGAAATCATTCTAATGATGCCACACTTCTCCATCGCTCTAGCAGACATATCACTGCTGGTAGTAAGGAGGGAAACCAGGGATGTTAGCAGCTTTTGCCCTGCTCCCTGTATGCCACTTTGATCCCTGCACCATAGACTGAAGAATGGTACAGGATAGTGTCCTACAACAGGGAAAGAAACATAACTGCACTGATATGGAGCTGCAAGAGAAACTTAACATGTACCTCAGACATTTTCCAGAGTGTCTCTCTGTAGGATTCCGTTGATGTCTCAGTATGCATCAACATCCTGATGGGACAGAACAGCTAGCTGCACAGGGCTATGCACAGCTCGCAGGCATACAGACAGCGTCTCAGCCACTTACCCTGCATCTCATCTCTTGCTTCCTATTCCTCAGATGCTGATCCAGATCCAGAAGCTCCATGGTGGTCCAAGCTGGAGTGCTTTTGGAACAATAGACAGCCATGATCAGCTGGGAATATGCCATGACACCATTCCAAACTGAACCAGCTGTCAGGAAATTAAATTTAAAGTTCAGGGCAGCAGAGTTCAAAAGTCCTGACCAGAGAAGGTGCTTGTGACACTGTGGGGAATTTCCTGAAGGGCAATACATTTGAATGAAAAACCTCAAGGCATTCACACTGCAGGTTTATCGACAATAAAGGGAGGCGGGAGGAGAAAACAGTACTATGGGGAGGTGGCATTGTTTTTTCCCCAAAATGTGGGAATTTTTCTCAACGAAAGTCACCCTGCAGTGTGTACACTCTCTGGCTACATCTACACCAGAGAGTTTTGTAGAAAAAACTGTGGATTTTTCAACAAAACTCACAGATCATCTACACACACAACGTGTTTTGTCGACAGAAACTGTCAACAAAAAGCCGTGCAGATGATCTAGGAGCTCTTTTGTCAACAGAGCAGATCAAAAGATCAATCTGCTCTGATGTGTAGATGTGGTCTGTTGATAGAAGTTTTGTCAGAATATCTCTTCCAACAGTGACTTCTAGACAGATGTTTCTAGTGTAGATGTAGCCTCTCAGTTTTGTGGCAGTTACGGCTGACAAAACCTGGCATTGCAGACAAGCCCTTAGCTGAAGTGGGAAGCTGAGTCCAATTTTCTTGAGCCTTAGTTTAATGGTAACTTAGAAGGGAGCATCTCTGGTAAATGGGCAAACGACAAAAAGATTTTGGGGTAAGATCGCAGCTTTGTTATTATTTTTCTGATAGAGCTGCCTCCATAGAGGGATTCTGCCCAGGAGACTGGCAATATTCTGTCGCACAAATTTCTCATTAGGAGTGAGCAGGTAAACTTCATAATATGGATGCAGTATTGTGGATGGGGACTCAGTAGGTCTCAGCTCATATGTTGGACTAGAGATTAAATTCCCCCATATATTTTAATTTATTGAAAATGTATTGAAATGCAGAAATTTTAAATGGTTTCCCACATTCTACAGTTATGTGTGTTAGCATTCTCAAGCTTTAAAGGGACGATTAATCTCTAATTAAGGGATATGGACCATGCCACATTTGTATACAGGTTCTGTACATGGTCCTTCAGAAAAATTGCATTTATCCGACCAAACTCTCCGTCCACGAGAATTCATGTTTTTGGTGGCTGGTTTTCAGAATGGAAATGGGCAATTAGTTGTGTCCTGTAAGTTCCCAGTATGGATCCCATCTTTTTCAACATATTCATAAACGTTCTGAAGAAAGGGGTAAAGAGTAGAGTGGCAAAATTTGCAGATAAAACTAAACTGCTCAACGTAGTTAAGCCCAAAGCAAGCTGTGAAGAGCTTCACAAGGATCTCACAGAAATAAGTGACTGGACAAAAAAATGGCAGATTATTTTTAATGTTGATAAATACAAAGTAATGCATATTGGAAAACATAATCCACAATATACATAGAACATGATGGGGGAATATATAGTCTATTACCACTCAAGAGAAAGAGAGATCTTGGAGTGAATCTGAAGAGTTCTCTGAAAATAGACATTCAGTGTGCAGCAGCAGGTCACAAATGCAAATGGAATGAATGTTAGGAATTAGTAAAAAAGAGAGAGAGAATATCTTATTGTCTCTATATAAATCCATGTTATTGCCAGATCTTGAATACTATGTTCAGATGTAGCTACAACATCTAAAAAATTTATCTTGGCATTGGAAAATGAGTAAGAGTTTTGAACGGCTGCCACAAGAGGACAAAGTAAGACTGGGACATTTCAATTTAGAGAAGTGGGGACTAAGGGGGAATATCATAAAGATCTATAAAATCATGTCTGTTGTTGAGAAAGTAGATAAGGAAAAGAAATTTACTTCTTCCCGTAACAAAAGAACTGGGGGGTCACTAAATGAAATTAATAGGTAGCGTGATTAAAACAATCAAAAGGCCATATTTCTTCATGCAATGCACAGTCAACCCATGCAACTCCTTGCCAGAGGATATTGTCAAGACCATGACTTTAGCAGCATCCAAAAAAGAGATAGATAAGGTCATGCAGGACAGGTCCTTAAATGGCTATTAGCCAGGAGGGTAGGAATGATGTCCCAAGCCTCTGTTTGTCAGAAGCTGGGAATGGGTGAGACGGGAGGGATCACTTCATGATTACCTGTTCTGTTCATTCCTCTGGGAGACCTGGAATGGCCAATGACAGAAGACTGATACTGGGCTAGATGTAACTTTATTTTGACCCAGTATGGTCATTCTTGGCTATGTCAACACTAGCCAAAAACTTTGAAATGACCATGCAAATGGCCATTTTGAAGTTTACTAATGAAGAGCTGAAATACATATTCAGTGCCTCATTAGTATGCAGGCGGCTGTGGCACTTCGAAATTGACGCGGCTCACCGCCGCGCGGCTTGTCCAGATGGGGCTCCTTTTTGAAAGGACCCCCACTACTTTGAAGTCCCCTTATTCCTATGAGCAGATAGGAAGAAGGGGACTTCGAAGTAGGTGGGGTCCTTTTGAAAAGGAGCCCCGTCTGGACAAGCCGCGCAGCAGTGAGCCGCGTCAATTTCGAAGTGCCTCGGCCGCCCGCATGATAATGAGGCGCTGAATATGTATTTCAGCACTGAATATGTATTTCAGACCTTCATTAGTAAACTTCGAAATGGCCATTTGCATGGCCATTTCGAAGTTTTTGGCTGGTGTAGACACAGCCCTTATGTTTTTTTTCTTAGGAATCTATAAATACCAAAATGCTCAAACTCAGAATATGAAAATATGTAATATGATGTTAACAAAGTATTATCTAACCCTAGTAGAAATTTATCATCTTCTGTTGAAATCATTATGCTAGTCTCTTTGGGTCCTTTTGGTTTCTGTAGGTCTCCAGTCATTTTTTTCAGTTGTTATTAGAACACTAATAGTCCCAGCCAAATTAAGGTTTATGATATTTTATTCCTAAATTTAATAGACAGTAAAGTTAACAATTTACAATTGGAATTTTCCATCTGAAGGGTTGGCTAGTATCTCTTGTTCTGAAGACCAGAAATTGGATGCTATGGAAAATCAGGCCATAATACCTAGCAAAATTTGGGCACTTTATAAAACAAAACAGAACATTGAAAACAATAAATGTAAAAGTAATACGCACATATGAGTGCCTAAATCTTACAAGCTGATTTCCATAGGCAGATTCTTAAGCATGCTGAAGTCCCCCTTAGGCTCAGCACCAGAACAGGGATCTTGTTAAATGTATAGTTTGTAGGATCTGGGCAATACATTTTCAGGAAATAAAGATAACAATACAAGTTGAGTGTTCCTATTCCAGCACTCTCTCATCTGGTAACATCCATAATCTGGCATGATTTTAGTCAGCCAAACAACCACTTATTATAGGCGTAGCCAAACTTTCTGTGGTCCCATAAAGTTTGCCTACAGCCCTTAGTCCTGGCTCTCAGTGTTCTGTGCTGTTATTTAGTTCAAATTTACCCCTAGATGTCTTCTAAGAGCCCAGTAAGCAGTGGAAATGTTGGTAATACTGCTAGACAATACTGACCTCCCATGGTTTGGCAAATTCTCTGGTTTGGTACTGGCCAGGTGCCAAGGGTTCCATGCTAGAGAGGTTCAACCTGTACGAGTTTTAACCATAAACATCAAATTATTGGTCCATCCACTCCTGTATACAGTCTCCAATCATAGTCAATGTTTAGAATTCAGAAACTGTGATGGTTGTTACTGTATTAGTAGCAAGATAATCCAGGATATAAAGAATCAATGAGCTATGCAAATCTGTCTAAAGAAGGAACAGTTCTTTCATGGTCCCTGTGGTAGTAATTTTTTCAAACAGCAGTATGAGATTTAGTTGCCATTATCTTTGAATGTATAACTGCAGATGTGAGGGCTGGTTATAAAATGATCCAGGACTTCTGTGCTGCTGCATTATTTCACTTTCATCTCAGTAAATCCCACAGCCTGAGTCCACTTTTTGATGAGTACAGCAGCTCTTTGATTTGTCCTAATAATATTTTCAGGAAGAATTCAATAAAATAATCTTCCCATAAACTAAACCTTTCTATGTCAAGTTAACTTCATTAGGGCCAAATGCTGCCTTTGGCTATGCATACAGGGATCCTATTAATTTAATTGTGAATGACATACTTGAACCCTAAAAGAAGATGCAGCCCAAAGTTTATTGGGATCCTCAGCTGGAGTAAATCCACTAAAGTCGATGCTATGGTCCATTGCATTAACCAAGAATCTCACCCTATATCTTTCTGACCGAGTTGCAAAGCTCTCCAAAATATTGGTTAAGCTCCTGGGCTGGTCAAAACGTATACTCATACTTGTGCTTCTGGAGCTAGTTACATGATCTGGGCATTAGAATATAAAAGCAAAATTAGTGCAGGGCAACTTTACTAAAGCAGATAGCAAATAGCATTGCCTCTAAAGTCGATACATTTATTAAAAATTCCAAAGAACCTGAATTTACAACTAAGTCCCACCTAAGATGAAAGAGACTTGAAATATATATTGCATAGTATGAATTCATAGCAATCAATAAAATGCTTTTTTCTAGCATTATTTTCAGCATTCCTTTAAATCAAGTGTGGGGAATCAATAACAGGAAATACCAAAACCCTTTCAGAAATAATAATTATGCGAAGTTCTCACACAAGCGAAAAATGAATTATTGTGAACTATGTTTGGTGGATGATAGTTGAATTTATAGCATGGACATTTAATCAACTAAACATGTTTTTAACATTCCATACAAGATATGGTAACCAGTCATCACTGTTCACACTTATGCGTCACACCCAGAGCTTGTGAAGCTCATTTGTTTCCCTTCACTACAGTGCATATGAACCTGAGTTTTTCTACTTAGATTAACACTCCTCAGATCTGAGCTGAGTTTCAGGTGCAGAGAATGAATTGTATCTGAAGATAAAGATTGGCCCAGCTTCACCTAAGAGGTAGTTCTGAACTACAGTATTGAGACCCATGCCTGAATTATTTCCAATACTGTTTGAGAACAACAAGAAATCCTGTGGCACCTTATAGACTAACAGATATTTTGGAGAATAAGCTTTTGTGGGCAAAGACCCGCTTCATCAGATGCATGAGTGGGGGGCGGCAGTTCCAGAGGGGTATTTAAAGAGTGGGGTCCCAGTAGAAGGGAGGGCCAAAGCTGACAAGGTCTATTCAGCAAGGTGGAAATGGCCCATTGTCAGTTGTATGTATCAAAAGAGGAAAAACCAAGCCAGATCAGACAGAGGGATGTAGCCCATTTTGAGAGTCTAGAGGGGAGATATTGGGACCTAGGGCATAGAAGCTGGTTTTGTAAGGGGCCAGCACTCCCAGTTTCTGTTTAATCCTTGGTTGATTGAGTCATATTTGCAAATAAATTGCAGCTCAGAGATTTTTCTCCATTTGATTTTTGAAATTTCTTTGTTTTAGGACTGCTACTTTTAAATCTGTTAGTGAGTGTGCAGGGAGATTGAAGTGCTGTCCCATAGGTTTCTGTACATTACTATTCCTGATGTCTGATTTATGTCCATTTATTCTCTTACAGAGAGACGGTCCATTTTGGCCAATGTAAATTGCAGTGGGGCATTGCTGGCACATGATTGCATATATTATATTAGTAGATGTGCAGGTAGAGGAGTCCCTGATGGTATGGTTGATGTTAGGTCCTGTGATGGTATCACTGGTGTAGATATGTGCGCAGAGTTGGCAGCGAGGTTTCTTGCAGGGATAGGTTCCTGGTTTAGTCTATAAGGTGCCACAGGACTTCTTGTTGTTCTCGAAGATACAGACTAACACGGCTACCTCTGTGATTCTAATACTGTTGTTCACTCCCAGGATTTTCTTTTTCATATTAAAGCTTTGCTAGTTTGTAAATGTTAGCTAAAAAAAATCAACCTTTAATACATAAGAAAAAACTACTTTCTTGTAAATGCTATTTAGCACAGATATCACAGCTTAATGTAAATTAGTCACCTGGAAATCAGCTTCATCAGCTTTGTTTTTAAATTCTTACTTAGAAGTGCGATATACAAAATTCTTAATTTATTATATTTCCCATTACTTTCAGGCTTCACTATAGCTAATATGCTGTACAAAGTTGTCAACAATTGTTTCCTGAAGTTCCAGCCCCCGCTACTTGGAATAGTTGATGGTGACAGAAATGTACAATTGTCTATAATTCTGCTGATACACATGTTTAAGACTATTTACTTTAAGGACAGGAATAACATTATAATATTTAACATTTTATGCTCATGAAACACAGTTTCATACTGACCTCAGGGAGAGAGCGTGCAGTCTAATTATATATTTCAGTATCATTCTTACAGTACAGCAGAGAAGATTCAGCACAAGAGAGATAACTGTGATCCAGTGGGTAGGGCACAGGACTGGGATCAGAGGGAGCTGACTTCTATTCCCAGCTCTGCCACCAGCCTGCTATATGGTCTTTGGCAAGTCACTTTATCTTTTTGGAACACTCTATTTTCCTTCCCACTCTCTGTCTACCTTCTCTATTTAGCCTGTAATCTCTTTGGGGTGGGGACTCTCCCTTGTGTGTGTTTTTACAGTACCCAGTGATATGGGGCCCTGAGTGTAAGTGGATATTTGGTGCTGCTGCAACGAAAATAATCATCAAAATCTCAGTTTCATTCCTTTTCCCAAACTGTAGTACAATGCACATGATATAGATAAGTTCTTCTGTACTCTGTATGTAGCAGGAAGATGCTCTTAAAATCAGGTACTCCCAGCAATGACCTATGGAAGCTACTTTCCAGACACAAGAATTTAGTGACTGTAATAAGAATAAGAATATGATTCACATATTTCAAGCACTTAAACAATTTATTAATCCACTGCACAGATCTGCTAATGATTTCTCCTGCTTGGTACAATTTCTTTTCCTCCCAGGCCTCTCTGGACCTCAGGTCTGGGTCAACAATGAGACTCTGGTGCCTAGAAAGTCAATGGGATTCACAAAGCCTGAGTTAGGCACTCAGGCTCCCTATATAGGAGCTGGCTTAAGTGCCTGAGAATGGACTCCACAAAAGCTTGCAAGCTAACGGGCTCCTTGTCTTGGCTAGCCAATAGCAGATGTTGAGAAGATAGGCGTACCCTAAGCCCCACCATTCTCTGGTTTCTAAATGCAGTCTGGAGGAAGATGCTTATCTCTGGTTGGGTTCCACCATTGTGAACTTTCCCTGGAGAGCCATAGTCATGATCTTGTGACATATTGTAATATTTTAGATGGAACATCTGGGTGTAAAGAGTCAAAGATATTAACATGACCCAACATTAAATAAGGTCAAAGTCTGGTATAAAAGACCTCAGGCTCCTTGCCGTCGTGGCAAATATCATTAATAAACTCCATCTTTTTTAAGAGACATAAAAAGGAAAAACTGTTCAAGAATCAGAAATGTAAAATATGAAAGTTGTAATTTTAAAAACTTTGTTCCTTTTCTCTTTGTCTGGAGATAGTGTTTTATTATTGACTTTCACTTGTAACCTCATTGATGGGAAAACACAAACAGTGTATCACCCTGAGACCTACTAAACTTCTTACTATTGTGCAATGGGCATTACTTTTTGCTGCCTTTCCAATAACAGGCTCAGAGCCGTGGAGCAAAACAAAGACTTATGGCTGGCTAACCCAGTCTCGTTAATGAAAGGCAAAAAGAGAGAGATAGGAAAGAAAAGAAATAAGGTGGAGAAGGAAAAGGACACAACACAGTAGAGAAGATCTGAGGCTAAGATTCACATCCCAGATGGTCAGTGTTCAACCAGAGCCAGAGGAGGCGGCTGTGTAATCTTGTTCCCTCTCTTTCTGGCCTCGTATTCTCTTATCTCTCAGGATTGGGACATCTCTCAGGGTTAGGACAGAGAGGGTCCAGAATCCCAAGAGATGATGGGATAGGAGCCTTGATGATAAAGCTTGCATCAGCAACTGCTACCAGACAGAGGCTCAGATTGTTTGTTTGTGCTATGCTTTGTTTAGTGGTCAAATTCAGCCATGTTCAGGCAGGCCTGCTTACCAATTAAAGGGCATTTCACAAGCCCCATATACCATTTAAATCCTAGCTAATTTCTTTGGGTGACATTCAGTCCTATTTGGCCAGGATTCCACCTTCAACATGTTGCATAATTGACACATATAGCTTGTGCTGGTGCTATATAGAAGGAAGACTTTCACCCTAAGTGAATAAATCAAAAGTAGAGAAAAACACTTTACTCCTTCTTAGTAGTAGGTTGGTTCTTAGTTTTTGGTCAAATAATTAACAATAAAAGAAACATATTCCTAACAGAGTCAATAGACAAGCTGGCATGTTTCAACCCTGCTAATAAAGAAAGCATGTGAAATTTCAGACTATGCGTTAATCCTCCTCTCAACGCTGGATATGTGGGATTTTCACTCTGTGTTTGTATAGTAGCCATGATTTTCATTCTTCCATGTTACAAGACAAATTGATAGTTAAAACTATGTAAAAAAGTATACATGTAATAGTGAATTCAGATCAAAGAAGTGTCCCAATACATACAAAAAGGAAATAATTTTGGCAACAGAAAGCTCTGCTGGTCCCATCTGAACTCTGTGTGGTTTGCAGACAAATAAAAAAGCATTTTCTGCGCTATTGTCATCTTTCAGTCTTCATATGTAGATGTGAAATACTCACTACTACAATAAGAAAAAAGATGGCTTTATTGTAATATTCCAGATTTCCTAAACAAATTAAATAGTTATTAAGAGGCATTTAAAGATGCATAAAATGTAAGAAAATACTAATCACAAGTAAAGTCCAGAGCTGAAATCTTTATTTTACATGGGATAAAACGGTTCCAACATAGTTAAGTGCCCATACATATGACTATAAACTTGACCCTCAGTTCATGTGAGGGTTACATTCCGTCACACCCTTGTGTAACCCAGATTTTGCATAAATTGGGGGTGTCTTTATTTTTCCACAGTGGAATGCATGTTCTGCAGCTGGAGAAGCAGCAGGAGCACCTGCAGCTCCTTTTGGAAGGGAAGTCCTGGGGTTGGGGGCAGCTGGGGAAGGTTAAGCCTGGCAGTGGGCTGGGTATATGGGAGGGGGCAGGTAGGTTAAGCCTGGAGTGGTTTAGGGCTGCAGGGAGGCAGGGGGCATTGAACCAGAGCCGCATGTGGAAGGTTTGAACTGGGGACGGGAGTGCCCACAGCTGCCACTTCCCTGAGGCCCCAGACAGGGAGCACCTGTGGTCACTGCTTTCCCAGGGTTTTGGGTGGGGAGCTCCCATGCCTGCTGCTTTCCTGGGGCTTCATTGCAGCTGGGAGGAGCTGCCCCCCCGGTGGGGGGTGATCTGGAGCCATGTGTGGGTGGTGAGCAGAGTGGGATGGGGAGGGCTGAGTTGGGCCTGTGGACATCTGGAGCCAGATCTGCAGAGGTTGGAGCAGGGTCCACAGGAGTGTTGGGCAGGGGACTGGAGACTAAGCCCTGTGTGGAGCTGTAGTGCACAGGCAGCTGGGAGCCCCCCATGTGGTTTGTGGGCTGATCCTGGGGGGAAGCAAGGGGGGGGTTTACTCTGAGTCTGCCTGAGCTCAGCTAAAACGCTTCCCCCACCTTCCCAGAGCAGTGCCTAGAGCTGCTCTCAGAAGGCATAGGGAGGGGCTCTTAGCCTGCTTAGCTGCCTGCAGCTGTGGGAAGCTGGGCAGTCTGACAGCCACGTGTCTTCAGGTTGTGTGAAACTCACATTAAAGCGAGTTTTGCACAACCTGAAGACACATAAAGCGAGGCTTTACTGTATCCAGAATTTTATAAGTCATTATAATAAAAATTTTGTAGAGTTGTTAAAATTCAGGCAGGTATGAGATACTCCGTGCTACTGTAGGGATCTTACAACTTCCTCGGAGGCATCTGGTACTGACCCCTGCTGCAGATGTGGTTCTGTATTAGATCCACCTTGAGTCTATAATACAATGCTCTAGAGTGCAGTGCACCACAGGTGTCAAACCACTTGGTATTTTAAAACAAAACACAAAGCAAAAAACAAAGAATGAAAATAACTAATAAGTTGGAACTTAGCATAAAAGTCTTTAATCAGCCAAATAAAGATTTTTGTTGTTAGCCCCGTCAGGTAAGTAATACTAGAAAGCTCTCCATTTGCACATTTTAGCATATTTTTTCACTGTATATTGCAAAGAAAAAGCATAAGCGCCTCATGTCTGCATCCAATAAATTGTTTGCTGTTTCTCTGAAACAATGGCACTGAAATTAATTGTTGACAGATTGTGAGATTTCTAATTTACTGTAGCTCATCTAGTATTGAAATTTTCATCAGCTTTTGCTATGAGTGTAAGCATAATATTACCAAGATGCTTTTGTGAATGTATACTTTTTTATGTGTGCTTGTGGATGGAGAATGACCCCATTTGTCTGACATTTTCCCATCTCTGCTGCTATGGTGGCTAAATGCAGGCTTGATAAAGGGCCCCAGTTTAGATTTATTTCTTTTCATAATAAAAATATATTCCTTATCATGCTACTAACAGCATCTTAAGTCACTGGCCGTTCCTCCATAGAAATCAGTAGGTTTTCAATTAAGACAAACTTCATGGAACTCACATTATGTGCCTTTCAAAAAGCATATGTTGATTCAGAAATATGTTCAGACAAATCATGATTTTTCACCACTAGCCACCCTCGTGGCCTGATATAAAACTATATAACAGGTAGTTAATGTTAAACCTTGATTTCATGGAGTGACAATAAATAAATCACAATTTCATTATAGCTTCACAGTCCAGATCAAATGAATTTGCCTTCCAACAAATCAGGCTTTGATAAGAGTCACAGAATAATGCACTTATCAGAATAAAACAATTCAAAAATTTAACGTTTAAAATTGGTTTATTAGCTGGAAAATCTTTTAATATCTAGATATCAGATAATTAATTATTATCAGATTTTTCTTTTTTGATGAGGCAAAAAGAGAGACTGAATGCAATTTACAAGCCAGCTTCCTTACAAGCCAGCTTGCTCGTTGCCCCCCCGACTGAGAAGCACACAGGGCACGGAAATGGCTGCTGACAGCACAGTCTTTGATGCCCTCATTGAGGCCCAGATATGCTAGCTTATCGTGACCCTGAGAAGCAGAAAGTACAGCTAGAAGGCTAACAGGCCACACTGTCAACATGAGGGGGGGGGACCCTCAGAAATCACCCCAGCTGGCATTGATCAATATGATGCACACACACAATCACCCAGAAGGGGACGTGCCCCGCCCGCACAAAAGAATGTCCTGTACTCCTAAATTGTTTATCTCTTGTCTTACAAGTGCAAACTAAGTAGAAATGCCCTTGTAACAAACTGGCGTCACAAAGACAGACCAGTATGATCTGGCACCATAGATAAGAAAGAGAATACGTAACCCAAAAGGGGTATAAAAGATGGGTCCAGCAGAACTCTAACTTTGAGTGCATTCCACCAACTTCCTGCTGGTCGGGTCAGGTGGTTGCCTCCCGAGGTCCACTACTGGGGACGCCCAACCTCGTATTCGTCTTTCCGCGGAATTGAGTGACCGATCCGGCTTGGCTACGCTGGTATCGAGAGACGCAGAGAGGGTAAGATACACCCATGCTAGGTCTCTGACTTTTTTTGTGCACAGCTAAAGAATTAGAGCTCTGTAACTAGTATCAAGATATCATTGTGTTAGATGGTAACAGATATCTTTGTATTGGATTGTAACGGAACTTGTTAACACCTGTACTTTGCTAGCATATAAGAAGTAAACAATAGCCTTTTGTAACCGCACGCTTATAACTGTAGCTTAAATAAACTTGTAACTAGTTAAGATCCAAGCCTAACCATTTTGTTAACCCTTTTGTCACTGCAACACAGCCTGCACAACAAAAAGAACTTTAACCGTTTGGTTACTACAGCCTGGCCATGGGTGAGTGTGCTAGGAGCTGCCTGCTCTAACAGTAAAAAACTGGGTTGTTTAGGACCCAGGGGAGTACCTCACCGCACATTACCTGGCCGCCGGCTAACAGTCCACACAAAATATATTTAGAGTGCAAGCATCAGGTGCTAGCTCACTAAAAATAGTCAGGTAGCCTTGAAGGCATGGGCTCATTGTGTAAGTACAATCCCTGCTGGTTTCCACTGCCTTTTTGCCAAGGAGCCTTTGTTCCAGGTCCACAGACTTGCACATAGGATGCCTGTGTGCTCAGGGCTAATAGGGCAGTGATTCAATTACAGTGATAGGGGGATTGTTGAGGTGAGGTTGACCTTAAAACAGAGTCTGGGACAGCCCCAACATGTCAGTTTTCTTGGCTTCCTGCTTGGAATCCAAAAGCTCTGTTTGCCAACCTAGCTATAGCACTGGCTTGATTTCAGAATTCAAATCAGGGATCCTGGAAACCTTTGAACCCCATCTGGAACTCAGACTAGCTGGTCTTGAGTGAGCAGCCCCAGGGAAGCAACTGGCATGGGACTGTGAAACCCCTGAACTCCCTTGGCCTGTGGCAGTCTTCATCAGGAGCCTGCCACAGAGCTGCAGACCAAGGAAGCTGCTGAGTGAAAATAGCATTCTTGTGTTTTTTATACTACTGTGATTAATCATCAGGGAAACTGGCCTGAATGACTATTTCACATCTGTCATTTCAGGTACCGCATGTTTCAGCGATCCTGATTTTTTTTTCCATGACTTTCCAGTTTGTGAGGAATTTTGGTACATTTGATTTTATTCTATGTCAGACACAAAGCAACTTCATAGATAACAAAACTTCTCACAAATCAAAACCCCTCAGTTTTAGCTCTAGCAAGAAGTGATAATCACACTTGAAACATACAATTTTACTAATAGCCTGATCCAAAATGAATCTGTGCAGAAGTATTGCTGCTTCCACACAGTGTCCAATTGGGAATCTCAGGATATTCTTACATAGGGGTCATTTCAGGATTGAGTCCTAAAATGGATGTTGAAATAAATGATGATTGCATAAATCTTACTCTGAGGTTATATATTTCTGTTTTGAAAATATAGTAGAACATCAGGGATATAAACATCTTGGGAATGGAGGTTGTACATAACTCTGAAAGGTTCAGAACTGAACAAAACATTATGGTTATGTCTAGAATAGAAGCATCTGTCTAGAGAGGTTACTGTTGGAAGAGATGTTCCGGCAAAACATCTGTCTCCAGATCACATCTACATATGAAAGCACATTGATCTTTTGATCCATTCTGTCAACAAAAGGGCCTCCCCAGAGTGTCTACACAGCTTTTTTGTTCACAGTTTCTGATGACAAAACAGATTTTGTGTGTGGATGCTCCACCAGTTTTGTTAACAAAATCCATTTTGTCTACAAAACTCTCTAGTGTAGATGTAGCCTATGATTGTTCTTTAAAAGTTTACAAATGTACACTGAGTTAATATAGCCTTGAAACTTTCCTATTCAGAATTAAAATGCTGCTTTCTTTTTTTTTCAATAGTTTACATTTAACCCAGTGCTGAGAAGTATTCTTTTCTTCTCTGTGCTGCTACTGATTTTGTACTTCCATTTGCAAATGAGGGATGTGGTTGATTGGCCAGTTTTCAGTGTTGATGTTCATAACTCTGAAATTCTGCTGTACAACCACCAAATTAACCTGATTTGGTAGTGAAAGGATGCTCACTTGATTTCTAATAGACCTAAGATTAGATCAAAGCATTAACACATTGCAGATTGCTGTTAGCCTTTCTTCCAAAAATCAGACAGAATATCTGTAGTGGTTAAAACTTTATTAGTTCCCCATCAGAGGTTGTCTCTTATGCCTGTAGGTTATGTGTATGGGCCGGCTACTACCCACCTGCACTTACTGCAAGAGGCAGGATGGCTCTCTAGACTTCAGGTGAAATGTATTAGTACAGTAGTAGTATACAAAAAAGAGACATGTTACCAGAACAGCTTTCAGTCAACAGAATGAAGTACTTTACCCCCCAACAGCAGGAGGCGGAAAAGAGTGGATACTGTATGGTGCCTTTGAGAAAGTGAAATGAGTCTGAAATTAAGCTGTTGGTTAAGATACAAGATATGGGTCCTTTAGGTTGGAATTTATCCTCTAAAAAAACCCAAACAAATTTCTGGATGTTAAATAACACATATTCACAGTTCATTTGATCCAGTGCCTTTTTCAGATCTAAGAAAGCAAGGAGAACTTGGTGCCGTGATCTTATAATGCAGTTATATTTATTAATTATCTTAAATTATTTGAGCCATACCAGCATTTAAGAAACTTATCTCATTTGGTAACTGCCAAAATTTTGGCCAACATTTTCAAATCATTAACAATAAAGATGATCAGAATATAATTCCATCATGACAAGAGAGCCTGGTTTGGCTTGGCAATAATTGACATCAAGGCTGCCCTCCATGCTCAAAATAGGTGGAACGGTATCCTCTTCTCTGGGGCCTTTCTGAACAGGGTAATCAGTTTCTTGAAAGTGGTTCAGCAAATGTTCATAAAAATCAATGGAGATGCCGTCTGGGTCAGAAACCTTACCCAATTTCAGTCATTTCATCAATAATCCTTGATATGAAAGGGTCATCTAAACTCTTCTGCTGGGACACAGAGAGTCTGTTTGTGCTCTAGAAAAGGAAGGTTTGTGCAAAAGGCTGAACTGAAATAGTATGGATTTTAATGTGGGTTTTTTTTTCCCCAAAACCTATTTTTTCCCCAAAACCATGAGGACATGGTGCATAATGTATAATGTTTATATTAGCGGTAGTTCCCCTAGTCATTCTGTACTTTAAAAAGTAGGCTAATAGTCTACTTGCTTTTAATCCTGACTCTCAGAAGTCCTATCTTAAATAACTGGATGTAAACGAAGCCTGGGCCATGTGCAGTCTATTAAGCTCAGACTTGTTTCTGCTTGGGCTGTGTAGGAATTCTGTAGAAAGATTTATAGTTCATTCCTGGTCCTTCTCCTTGACTTTCCTTTCAAGGAGTACTATGTTTCCATTTTGCTTCACCTTTTTTTTAAGCCACAATAAAGCTAATAATTTTGCATCAAGGACAAGCTTTCAAAGCTTCCCCCAAAAAGATTGGCAGAGGAAGTTGATGGAGATCTAAAAAGCAGTGAGGAATTAAACATATAACATATTGCTTCTTGCCCAATGTCTCAGGAGGAAAGTACATGGGAAATCCCATATGGTCAGAGATCAGCATTATGACAATTGTGGAATTGAGTACGGATGGGGCTTGTTCCTCTGAAATTATCAAAAAGTTGATCCATTAAAATGTATTTTGGACAGAGGAGAAAAATGCACAGTGTCTTTCTGTTGGATGCATTTACTTCCAAACATCAAATAGCCCCAAATCTTTCATCCTGGATTTTGAGCTTGGTTGTCTTACAGTTAGCAGGGAAGGAACAAGCTTTTAGTAGATGTAGAATCTTGTTACAGCTGTCTGCTGTCAGTGGGACATTCTGTTAAAGACCTGAGAATATGTGTCCTACAGAAAAGACACTTTAAAAGCAGATTGCATAGGGAGATTTGCGAACTGGGGTTCATACTCAAATTTGACACATTAACACTTGGTGTGAACAGGGACAGCAATTATCTCACACATTTCAAGGACTGTTTCCCTTCCTTTGATGTTCTTAATTATCTCAGGCAAAACACTTAACATCCCCCACCACTCACCCCACTCCTTCAGTTCCATGTATTTGATTTGTCAGTTTTTATTGCCTTATTTATTTATTTATTTATTTATTTATTGGACCTCTGTACTATATAACTATGTCTGGACTGGAATTGCTGTAGATCTGAAGAAATGGGTCTGTACCATGAAAGCTCACCACTTTATTAATAATTTTTTAGTCTGTAATATGCCACATGACTGCTGTTTTTTTTTTCCTTTTTCTGTTAGAATACAAACTAACACAGCTACCTCTCTGTTACACTGATAGAAACGGGTACTTCTGTACAGCTCAGGAAAAATTCTTTGCTGCCTGAGAGTCATTGATAATGAGATCATAGATATTAGGTAGGATTACTTGAGACTCATTTAAAGTATCTGAGTATGAGAAACCTTTCAAGGGTAGTATCAATAACATTCATTGCCTGTTTTCTGTGGAACTGGTTTGAGACTCTTGTATAGTAAAAGGAATCTCATGACAAAATGCTATTCTGACCTTGGTCTTACTCAACACGAAATGAACTTTCTGACATTTAATGAGGGATGTTCAATCACCTAACACTGCAAGAAATTGTATTGTGGTTCAGAGACACAGCAGTACATTTTAGGAACTGGTACCTTAGAGGGGGTTTTGCATGTAGATAGGAAAGAGATTTTAAAGTATACATCTATTGACCTATGCACTGTATTTTTGTCAGAATCTTCCAGGCTGCATGTCTGTGGAGGTGAGGGAGAGAACAGGGACTGTGTCCCAGATGTCTAATGTAGCTAGTTTTAGTCACCTAAGCTGCCAGACGTCCAAAGAATAGAGTGTATCTGTGTAAAGGGGAATATAAAGCACTGGAACAGATGCACCCTAGCTCTCTGCTTGGAAGGACTCAGTGGCATTAGTACCTACACACTGATCTGGTTAGAAAGATCTGGAGAAAGAGTGAGGGGGTGGAGGCTAAATCTTTGGGAAGTGGAGGCTAGGTGTAGCAACACAATTCATAAGAAAAATTGCAATGGGTTTGGAGGCATCAGAGGCCATGTCTAGACTGCAGGCTTCTGTCAACAGAAGTTTTGTCAAGAGAGTGTGCATCCAGACTGCAGGGTTGCATCTACATGGGTAGCTTCTGTCAACAAAACTGGGCTTTGTCGACAAAACTTGCTGAACGTCTGTACAGTTAAAGCGCTCTGTTGAGAGTTTGTCAACAAAACTCAGCCATTCAGTTGGCAGCATTATCCCTGTTCCCTATTGGTATAATGCCTCTGCTGACAGTGTTTTGTCAACAGAGTGCCTGTGTAGACACTTCTGTTGGCAGAGAGGGCTTCCAGTTCCCCAGCCAGCCCTGTTTACACAGCTTCCAGTCAGCTGTTCTGTTGAGAGAGGGATGGGCAGTCTGGCTGCTCTCTGTCGACAGACGCTATCTGTTGACAGAGGTACTGCCAAGGTTTATTTGTCAACAGTGACCTCTGCCAGCAGAGGCTGCCCATGTAGATGTAGACCTGACCTCTCAGAAGAGATCTGCTCATCAGGAGAGTTCTGTTGACATCACTGTACACCTTGTTCCATGAGGAAGAAGGGATGTCTTGACACAGGGTGTTTCCTGACATTTGGCCCTGTGTGAATGGGACAAATGTTGGAGAAGCCTCTTCTGACAGAACTGTTGGCAAAAGATATGCAAATTGCAGTGTGCATTTTGCATATCTTTTGCCAACAGCTCCCCGCACAGCCAGGAAAAAAGCACTCCAAAAATAGATTGGATTATTGGGTATTTATGGAGCTCACAATTTCACAGAATGGATGACTCACTTCTCCAGCTATTAGGTGAAATAGTTCAGGAAAGCTCATGTAATACTTTTGCTCCCTTTGTTTTGCCAGTATCCCCCAATCAAAAGCCACCCTTTATTCCACAACTTCTTTAGCTAAGGCTGGAAGAAGCATTATTCCAGAAGGAAAACTGCCCAGATTAGCTTGTTTTCCCCTTGCCTTCGGTATCATGGTTACTTTGAAAAAAAAAAAAAGCAGTCATGTAGCACTTTAAAGACTAACAAAATAATTTAGTGGCTGATGAGTTTTTGTGGGACAGACCCACTTTTTCAGATCATAGCCATACCAGAAGAAGTGGTTCTGTCCCACGAAAGCTCATCACCTAATAAATTATTTTGTTAGGCCATTTCTACACAGGTCACTTCCTTCAGAAGTGGCATGCTAATACAGGGAGTGAAATATGCTAATGAGGCATGGATGCAAATTCCCTGCACCTCATTAGCATAAAGTCATGTGATTTGGAGTCCAGAAGACTCTTCTTCTGGATTCCAAAATGCCGTGTAGAAGCGCGGCTGCTGGGGGGGCTTCTGGAAGGAAGTCCTTCTTAGGGAGTCCCCTTCTTCCCGAAAATTTTCTTCCCCGGGCTGTGCTTCTATGCAGCTTTTTGGAGTCTGGAAGAACAGTCTTCCGGACTCTAAATCATGTGACTTTATGCTAATGAGGCACGGGGATTTTGCATCCGCGCCTCATTAGCTTCCTTCAGAAGTGGCCGGTGTAGAAATAGCCTTAGTCTTTGAAGTGCTACCTGACTGCTTTTTTTGTTGTGATAGAATACAGACTAACACGGCTATCTCTCTGTCACTACTCAACAGGCAAGTGGTTACTGTGGTGTGGTTCTCAAGAATTTCCCAACCAGGGCTTTGGGTTTAGTGCCAGGGGAGGCCTTAGTCCTTGGGACCAGTGAGCTTTTTCTATATCAAATGAAAAGTCCTTGAGCAGAACAAGGATTTTACATCAAATGTCTGGGGATAATTTAGAGGTTTTCTTGTTCTGCTTTTCTCAAGGACTGTTATGATTCTAACATTTTATTCTGTGTGATCTGCCTTCTAGACCAGCCAATTTACATTTAATTACATTTTAGATCCTTGAAGTGTTGCTCAGTTTGGGCAGCTACATCCTGCTTTTGATCCTCTACTGAGAAAATATTAACCTCTGCCTCTGACATAGTTCCTGATAGCAGCCTCAAGGAGAATTCAGGAGCAGACACAGTTGGAGAGTGATGACTAGCTTTAATTATGGGGGTGACTGAAGCTATTTTTTTAAGCAGTCGGTACCTCATGATTTTTAGCAACAGCCATCTTGCATGGAAGGGTATCTGCCCTGCCTTCAGGTCAGCAGCACATAGGGGCCGTGTCTACACTAGCCCCAAACTTCGAAATGGCCGCACAAATGGCCATTTTGAAGTTTACTAATGAAGCACTGAAATGCATATTCAGCGCTTCATTAGCATGCGGGTGGCCACGGTGCTTCGAAATTGACACGGCTTGCTGCCACGTGGATCGTCCCGACAGGGCTCCTTTTCGAAAGGACCCCTGCCTAGTTTGAAGTCCCCTTATTCCCATCTGCTCATGGGAATAAGGGGACTTCGAAGTAGGCAGGGTCCTTTCGAAAAGGAGCCCCGTTGGGACGATCCGTGTGGCTGCGAGCCACGTCAATTTCGAAGTGCCGTGGCCACCCGCATGCTAATGAAGCGCTGAATATGCATTTCAGCGCTTCATTAGTAAACTTCAAAATGGCCATTTGCGTGGCCATTTCAAAGTTTGTGGCTAGTGTAGACATAGCCAGGGTATTCACATAGCCCATGTGAAACATTGGGATGGGAGTAGGGAGTAATAGGTGCCTGTATAAGGAAAAATCTGAGTGATCAGGACTGTCCTTATGAAATTCGGGCATCTGATCTCCTAGCATCTGATCCCTTCAGGAGCAGAGAGAAATGTTACATTTATACTACAAGATACATTCTATTTTTAATAAATTTGATGTTTAACCTTGTTCTCATGAATTCAAATTTGTGTCCACAAACCTTCTTGAAATTCGACCCATTGTTTTTCCGTGTTGAGTTTCCACATCCCTATTGCCATATGCAAGTTTGACAGTGTGAGCAGTGCATTGTGGGTAACTATCCCACAGTGCCTTAGGCTTGGTTGCCTGTGGGTGTTTCATGTTATAATTCCAGAATGCAAAGCACTGTCCCAGAAGTCAGAGCACCCAATAAGAGCATTCAGACCTCCCTTAAACTCTCCCAGGATCCCTGTGCTGCATGTCCTCTGCGGATGTTAACATAGTGGTGGAGGGGGAGGAGCTGTCCCCTTCTCCCCAGCCCCCTCGCCTACTGGTAGCAGTTGCCAAGCGGCCCTGGTGGCAGTGCTAGTTAACCGACAGTGCCAGTTATCTGAATATCAGTTAAAAGAAAGTTTACTACTGTAAGTTGCATTCAAGATGAGGAAACAAAATAATACAAGTTATCCTCTAAATGAAAAGTATGATGAGGCCATATAGAAATTTGGTAATGCAGGTATTTTCAAACTTTAAAAAAAAAGTTGTAAATATTCCTGTGTAATAGCCTCAGAATGTGTTCACTGGAAAAGTTTGATCCCTGAATCTTGCATGACATAATGCATGAAGATGCCAACTGTGCTACTTAAATTATACAGTTCAGATGAAATTAAGAGAAAATCTTGGCCTCTGAGGCCAAAGCACAAATCTGTTTAGCTTTGAGTCCACTAACAGTACTCATCTGTTTCTTCCAAGGGTTTCATATCAAATTAGAAAAAAACAAAAGAAAAATGGGGATGCACCAGTAGATTGATAACCTCTAGAGGTTATATATTCAACTTGTCATTGCAATATTGTAGTTACTGTCATGCTGAAGTTAACCAATTTTATAAGGATTTTTTTTTTTGAAGTTACAGATGACTCTGTATGGAAGGGAAGTTAGCACTTTTTGCATCATTACCAAGTCAACTGAGAAATAATTAATTATGAGAATTAAAACACCATATTAATTTAATTCAGTAGTTCCAGTGTAGATTGTATTTAGCAAAAGAAATAGAGGTGACTAATATGGTCTTGGAAAGCAGTAAGTATTTTTTAAATATATGCACATGCACTGGATCTGTTGTTCTAGTGACTTTAGATACACTTTTTTTTATGTTGGATGTCTAAAGGTATCTAAATTAAATTGATCTAGGTTTCCAGAAGTGTTGAGTACTCATCATTTCCACTAAACACTGTGGAAGCTGTGAGTGGCCAGCACTTCAGCGTTAAAAAAACAACTTATTATTTATTTAGGGGTCCAAATCTGGATTAGAATGCCTAAAATTAGGTACACGTCTGAAAATTTCACTCAGTGAACTTTTCTTCTGTGCTTTGTCATTCCATCCAGAACTTAACACTGTTTTTCCTCCCTGACATAGTTTCAATGTCTGAAAGATTTTGCTCCACGTTACAAGAAAAATGCATTCAGGGAGAGACCAGAAATTTTCCTTCCATGGGTCACTTTCAGAAAGTTATAATTATAGCCTAACTATATTCATTATCTGCTATAATAAATCAAACCCTAACTTACCAGTGGATTGATCTGTTTATTGTAATGATCTATTATGTTATTAACATTTTGCACTATTAGCTTCTTAGATGTCATTTTTCTGGGTAAGATTTTCAGCTGGTTAAACATATGTGCAAATCTATTGACTTCAAGGGAGTAATACCAATTTGCATGAGAGGAGTATCTGAACCACTATTTACACAAAGGGACTTCCTTGGATTCTTATCACAGATGAAATTAAGTTGGTATGGGCTAGTACAGTGTACTGGTATGAAAATGGCCTTTACGGTCCAGGACACCTTAATAGCAAGATATTTATAGATACCACACCCTCCCCAGCCCTCTACAGAGTAGAACAGGGCTGGTGGGGGGAGGAGCTGGTACCATCACAGAAGCTGAAGAAGCTACCAGCATGCTGCTCCTCTTCCCACTGCTGCTGCCCCTCCAACTGGTGAAAGGAGCAGAACCCCCAGCCCTGTCCCCTGACTGGGCTGCAGCTGTATGGAGCCAGGTGAGATGCAACTCCGTGAATGTTTAGGGGTTGTGGCTGAGGGTTCTGCTCCTACAGCTGTTGTGCCACCCTGTCTCCTCCCAAGTAGCATGAGATGGGGATGGGAAGACGTTGGGGGTCCAGGGATGGACATGGGGTGGAGTCACATGGAGGGTCACTTGGAGAAATAACATTGCCCCTCCCTTAGCTTGTGTACTCCCCTTCTTTCCCCCATACTGTGAAGAAATGTTTACTTTCACCATTGATTCATATAGAGATTCTTAAGTCATACAAATAGGAAAAAAGCTTATGTTCTTACAGTGTATATATGGTAATATTTTCTGTACAAAGCACTGAAAAGCCCTGGACTGCTTGAAACATTTAGAATATATGTTACAAGATTCCATATATTAAAAAAAAAAACAAAAAACCTCTTTTGTTTGGTTTCTTGCTTCTAAGTACCCCTTGGGCTTGATCATTAAAATAATGCATTTGAGAGTATAATTAAAGATTTATATTACCTTCTAGTTGTACTAGTTCTTATTCTGAAAACATATCACAGACCTGGTCTGAGACCTTAGCTGGAATCTTTTTATTAACCCAAACCATTTCCAGTTTTTAAATAATGTTTGGACATACCTTCTCTCTGATTCTATTGCCTATGTTTGATATAGCACAACCCTGCTTCTCTGATGCTTTTGAAATGTCTGCAAATAGCCATCTTTAAATCTTATGAGATAAATTGATTCTGAAGTGATAAGTGACAAGGAAAATATTCCTTATTTAATATCTAATATGAAAAAGTCCTCTTGAAATGATTGAGTATTTGACTTGTTGAAAGCATTTTAAGTGGTTAGAAATGTCCACATAACTCCAACATAAGTATCAAGATATTAGAGCACATAGTTACCAAGATATTCTAGCAATCCATTTCCTTATAGGAAATGTGACTAGATAAGGCTTGACTTGGGAAAATATTTAGTGAGCCAATTGTACAGTTTTCTCTACTTGCCCTGTATGTCTGAAATGGTGGCTCCTGGTATCCTGATGTTGTCATTCACAGGGGGGACCTTCCTGAAAGTACAACACTGAGAATTGCACTCGTGAATGCTCAGCATGGCTATGCATGCCCCAAAGATTTACCCTTCCCATAACACTACTACAAAAAGCTACAGAAAAAGATCACAAATAGTTCGTTGAGAGGCAAAGAATATGCTGATTGTGAGCATATGCCATAAAATAGGAATACAATGGAAAAATACAATCCACAGTAGCCTGATGCAAAAAGATGAAGGGTGCAGTGACTTCTCTTAGAAAAGAAAAAAATAAATAAAATTCCAACCACCAGAAAAGCCTGCCACAAAAGTTCCCTAAAAGGTGGATAGTGGACAGTCACAGGTGATGAAAGTCATCCCTATACAGAAGGTTAGCGTGTCCTGTTCTGAAGATAAGAGTGAGGATTAAGTGATTCATATGCCATATTTTGGTCATCTCTAGAGGGGTGGATTCTACTTTGAGGAAGTAGCTTCAGGGGGTGAGTGGGGCTACAATTACCCTGTGGTTTCTACTTGTATCCCAAAATAGAAACCCCATGGCTAAACGCTAAATAGTCCCGCTATTTTGAATGCAGTACTTCATTCCCGCTGCCCCTCGTCATGAAAGGCATAGCAGAAGCTTCGAAATAGGCACTTATTTTGAACTTTGGTGCCATTTGGACTTCACTGAGTTTGAAATGTTACTTTGAAATAACTTACACAATGCTGCAGTGCAGCCCTTGCCTGATTGTGGGGAGTGCGGAGGGATAGCACAACAGTTCGAGGAATTGATCTTGTAAACTAAGGGTTGTGAATTCAGCTCTTGAAGGGGCCTTTCAAGTTTCTGGAGAAGGTGTTAGTGGTACCAGGATTTCACACACAGACTTCTGCGTTGTATTCACAATTCAGACATTCACTTATTGTGTGGGCTTGGGCAAGTCACTTAACCTTTCTGCTGTGGTTTCATTGTCTGTAAAATTGGATTAATAATAATCAAATTATGTTGTGAAAAATAATTAATGTTCACACACTGCTCTGAAATTCTAACGTGTTTTATCAATGTTTAATGGTTTTCATTTGGCAAGAACCTTTGTTTTCTGTAGGGAATTGATTTTGCAGATCTGCTTTCCCAAGGCTACAGTTTGCTTATTTCTGACATCCATCACCAATGCATCTTCCCCTTAAAGCCGCAACAAAATGTAGCTGCCACCATGGTTTAAATGACTGTGAGTGTGTTGAGTAGCTGTGTTTATCTGATCATGTAGGCTCAATGTGGGGTTAAACATAATGAATGAATGTGTGCAATCAGTTAGTGGTGGAACATAAGGAGCTCTGATTCAGTCCTATGCCAGCTCATGAGAGAAAATATAGGGTGATCCTGGTACAACAGTACTCTACAGCAAACGAATCAGGACTTTTCATTCCCTCCTAAAAAGTAGCATCTGAAGCAGGATGGCTAGACACTGTAACAGGCAATTTTCCAAACTTACTCCTATTTTGTTAAATTAAGGGAGCTGATGTTGGCCATGCATTTTGTGGCAATTCTGCTTTATCACTAGCAAAGTTATAGTCTCATATAGTAACTTCCTTTGATCTGCTTCTGGAAGGAGGCCACACAAACCAGGTCACTTACACCAGCCTTATACTGCTGTAATTGCACTGAGTTACCCATTATTTTCTTGGTAACGGGAGAGGAAAATCAAGTTCTGTGTATGAAATTCTGTAAAACTTTATGTTAAGTGAAATATAAGTAAAGACTGAAGACAATTAATACTTTGTGAAACTTCTCGGGTGAAAGGAGCCTCTTGCCCCCATCCCTATCTGACTTGTCTTTGAGGTTGGAAGTGTTTTGCTGGGATAGCAGTTTGTGAACTAGCATGTGTCAACTGAACATCTTCTGATGAACATCTTCCACTTGCGCTGCCTCAGGCGCATCCTTGGAATATCATGGAAGGACAGAGTGACCAACACCGCTGTCCTAGAGCAAGCTGGAATCCCAACCATGCACACCCTCCTCAGGCAGCGTCGACTCCGCTGGCTTGGCCACATCCACAGGATGAATGATGGAAGGATTCCAAAAGACATCCTGTATGGTGAGCTAGCCTCTGGCAAAAGACCTCCCGGACGCCCCCAGCTGCGTTACAAAGATGTCTGCAAGAGAGACCTCAGAGAGGTAGACGTCGAGCTGGACGGTTGGGAAGAACTAGCAGACAACCGCAGCAGATGGAGGCAGGGGTTACACAAGGGCCTTCAGAAGGGCGAGTTGAAGATCAGACAGCTAGCAGAGGAGAAGCGAGCACACAGAAAGCACAATAAGGACTTGCCAGACACCCACTACATCTGCAAGAGATGCAGCAAGGACTGTCACTCTCGTGTGGGTCTTTATAGTCACAATAGACGCTGTAAATGAAGTCCTCAATTGAAACTTTAAAGGGCGCGATCCATAGTCTATGCAGACTGAAGGATGACTACTACTACTATGTGTCAACTGAGTATGTGTTCCAGTAACAGCCTAATTCTCTATCACTGGCCACCCACTGATGCTGCCGCCACAATATCCTGTATATAAAATAGAGCTATTCTGCAGGCTAGTGCTTTACAGGTCATAACGTAAAAGCCAAGACTATTACACAGTCTGGATTTTTTTTAAGGTTTTGTAAATCAGTGGTAAGAAATAAAGAATTCTCATCTAAAAATGTTAAAGTTAAATTAAGTTAAAGTTCCAAAATGGGAAAGTTAATTCTCCTTGTTTTCATGCTGTTAAACCAGGATCAAATTTCAGGTTTGTTTGCACCTCATATAAATTACAGAAGGCAAGAACTCTGTTAAGGGAGAATTTCATCCACACAGCATCTGCCTTTGAAATGATACTTTACAGGGATTAACCTTAAATAGATCTGACCCCTCCACTCTGCCAAAAAAGCTGAAAAACTTGTTATAAATTGTGTTTTCACTTAAATCATTGTTATTCTCCTTGTGTAAATATCAATGTCAGCAATTCTTCTCCCCCAAAGGGTCATTTCAAACATGAATGCTTTGTTTTATTTCAAAATGTTGATTCAAATTGTGAGGTTTTGTTTCATTTCAAATTGAAATGTCAATTCAAAACAAAATATTTAGTTTCAAATCAACATTTCCAAAGCAAATGTTTTGGTCCAGGTTGATAGTTCAGTATTCTGAAATGTCAAATGTTTAATTTCAACCACCTTATTGAAATAAAATATTTTGCTGTTGTGGAATGGCTATCATACAGAACATTTTGCCCTCCCCAGGATTTAAGTAATTTGACTTTTTCATTATTTGGGATGAAAACAAATGTCAAAATATCAGAATTTCCCACAGGACAGAAATTCCATTTTCCAACTAGTGTTAGTGTTACAAAGCATACATAATGGATAAAGCAATAATAATGTAATAACTCTTAGGATTTTATGGCATTTTAATCTGTAGATCTTTAAATGCTTTACAAAGTCAACATCATATTGCTTTAAAAAGTTGAAAAATGAGGCAAAGGGAAATCAAAGCATTGATGCATCAAGGTGCTATGAACTCTCAAACTTCTAAAGAACTGAGTTTGATATGATTTTCCCCAAGACTGCGTAACAACCCTGGTTTTACTTCCACACCAGTGTAAATCTGCTGGCTTTAATGGAGTTACTCCACATATTGATTAAGCTGTATATAGAAGGCTGTGGATTACCTGGAATTTACCTTCTGAAGATTTGTTTACAAGGAACAAGCCACAAGACAATCCTGAAATTGAGAGGTTTCTGTCTGCTGTAGCCTCAATAAATGGAGCACAAATGTTCTAATAAGGCAGACTATAGATCAGTAAGATCAACACTAGTACAGAGCCATTTCAAACCGCCGAGGAATGCTACAAGTAACTCTGTTCACACAAATCACCTTCCTCCAGTGTGATGCTGGACACAGGCCAACATTAGGGAAGTGAATGCCTTAGACAAATGTGAAACCGTAAACTATATCAGTTCTTTAACTCTAGCTGTAAACAGCACCTATACTCTACTGCACACAGATCTGCATTAATAGTACAGCTCACAGGACAGAGAAAATCCCATTTTGTGGAGAATTTTGATATTTAAAAATTTGCTTTAATTCTGATTAGGAATAAGTTAAAAACATTGGAAAATTCCATCCAAAGAAGAATGTGGAAGCCATGGGCTTCCTAGGCCCAAAGATGGTCCATGAACTGAGGAAAACTGGAAATGTTTTCTCTGCAGCACACTGTCAGGTGGGTTTCTGAGGGGCTGAGCATATAAGCTGGCACGAAACCAGGCTGGGTCCTTATGGAGCAGTACCTGGGTTCCATTAGTTTCACTGCCCGAGTTCCACTGGGATAATGACAAAATAACATCACCTCTGCAAACCATTTGATTGGGCACATTCTGATGAATCATCGTAGCACAGCATGGAGTCTGACCAATCCTAATTAGTATTTACCAGTATTAGGTCTTCAAAATACTCCTTTCAGTAGATGTGCTTTATCGTTTCTACACCAACAAGGAATTTGTTGGCATTTCCCTTATTTATTCAAATTTAAATAGACATATATAAAAGAAGTCTTTCCTCACCAGGAAGCCTCTGTCTGGAAAGTGTACATTCCCCTTCTCTGCGTGAGACTCCTTGCCCCCATCCCAGTAGGGATGAAAGGGCTCTCGGGCTATGGGTACACAACAGCCTAACCTCAAAAAAAGCTACACAATTTGTGCTATGCAAATTGTATAGTTTATTTCAAGATGATTTTGAAACAAGTTATTCCAACATGTGGTAGTGTCTAAACAGCACTACATGATGAACTAAAGCACTATATCAAAGCATCCCTGTACTTCTCCTGTGATGAGGTGTACAGGGATGCCAGAATAGCGTGCTTGTTATCTCAAAAGCTGTTTTGAGACAACGGGCATGTTTCCTATATGTGGGCATCTATTTTGAGATACCATCATATCCCCAAATAGCGCCTGCTGTGTAGACATAGCCTAAGCGATCTTGCCTTCAGTTTGATGAACTCTATAGGCTCATTATAGATGTAAAAGGGCAGCACATTCCCTCAAATATATAATTTCCAGGTTGAAAAACACATTACAAATCAATCTAAATCTTCTCGTTTCCACGTATTCAAAGGAAACCTGCTCCCAGTCATCTTAGGCATCTTACTACAAAATATAAGCTTTAAAGCATGGCCTGAAAGTCTGCCCATTAGCTGGGTTTACATGACAGAGTTCGGTTGACAGAAGAGGCTTTCTGTTGACAAAACTAGGGAGCATCCACTACACTACAAGTTTTCCCGGCAGAATTCTGTCTTGACTGTACAATGCATAACGCCTCTGTGGACAGATTCTGTTGACAAAAGAATAGTGTAGTTGCCCCAGGGGGCCCTCTATCGCCTGAGAGGGCTTCCAGTTCACTGAGCTGACCTGTTTGCAGTGCTTCTGCTTGGCTGTTCTGGGGGCTGGGCAGTCTGGCTCCTCTCTGTTGACACATGGAGCCTGTATTAGGTGTGGATGTGTTCTGTAGCCAGAGGTTCTGTCAGGAAATATCTGTCAACAGTGACTCTACAGACGGAACTCTAGTGTAGACACAGCTATTCAGTCTTCATTGCACCACGATAACGAAGGAATTCTAAAGTCAAGGATCTACCAAGGATCTCACACTATTTCACAGGTTTCTTTTTTTCCATGTACTTTGTGGCTACATGCACTTTTTTCAGGTGGATGTTAACTTTTCCTAAGAAATACAATGATTTTTGTGACCATGGCACCTACCACCCCTAACATTAATCTTAAGGGCACAACTTCAGACTTACTAAATACTCTCTGTTCTGCATCTCAATTTTAGCATTATCAACCAGAGAGTTCACAGGGCTGACTTGGCCAGTCACATTCATAAACTAATTTTACGCTTATGGAAATAAATTGGCTTTGGTGGATTTACTCATAATTTGAGCCATTAAAATCTTAGATCAGAATGCAGCCCAGGGAGGCTATGACTAAGAAGTTTTGAAAATATAATATGACTTCTCAACATGATCACGGGCATCATATCAGCCCTAGAATTCTCTGTTTTATAAGAAACAGAAAAAATGTTTATGATCACCTTTGCCAAACAGTGAGGATGAAGATGTAGTAGTCATATAGAAAGGTTTCAGGATGTAGACAAGGGGCCAAAAGACAGCACAACTGGATGTTTTTATACTTTCTGTAATAGCGACAAGTTCTGCAAAATCATTATGTGTACGCACATGTGACTAATTGGGACTCACCACCATGGTGTCTCCTACTGGTCTCTCTGGGAATTAGCTTACTTCAGCACTGGAGTGCCTTCTTCTGGTAATATCCCACCTGTTGCTATCTGTCCTTTATAGCTCCAGTCAGTGGGGGTGACAGACTTGCTGGGCCCCTGTGCAAGGTTGAGGAGGCCAAACTCTGCTTTCCTGGAAACGGGGGTGAGGGGGGGCATTCAGGAAGAAGAGGGCAGGGCTGGGGGCAGCCAGCCCCCAGTGCTACCCAGAGCACACTGTGCCACACCAGTCCCCCAGGCACCCTCAGGATACTTTCTGATCTGCCTGGAGTGTGCCATGGTAATATCTTTGGCAGCAGGGATCCTTGTGCCCTTTTGAATCACCAGGCTTTGGGGCAACTGCCCCTTTTGCCCACTCATCAACAGCCCTGTGTCATCACCCATTTCCCAATCAGGACCCACATCCTTCCCAGATCATGGTACCCTCCCTCAGCTTTTATACCTTCCAACTCCACCAGAGGAGGAGTAATATGACCACCAAGCCAGCTCTGCTGCAATTGTTCTTTGAAAGGGAGGAAAACCAAGAGAAGACAGCAACAAGAGGCACAGGAAGTAGAGTGTTTTATAAATGCTAGTAGAAGGACTGTTTTCAAAAGCAGTGGGAGGACAAATACGGACTAGAAACCATGAGACTTCATCACAAGAACATTGTGAGGATAGAAGGAGAAAATCTCCTGTGTATCTATGTGGATAGCTATCAGGTTTGTTCAGTGTTTGTTGTGTGTCATATATCATCTCTGAGGTACACTCTGGCCCTGATGAAGTACCCCAGACCCCCTACTGAGACATCCTTCTCCTTACCATAGTCCACCATAACAGCATCAAACCTGTCTGGCAACAATCTTGTAGCAGGAGGAAGCCTCTGTATCTCTCCTTGCTACAGCTGTCAAGGCAGGAGCTAGCCATGCATTAATACATTAAAGTGACTCAAATAATACAAAACAGTGTTTGCAATCATTCCTTCTTATTGTGACCTGACTTACAAATCTTCCATGTTCTGGTTCCCTAATAATTTGATTATTATAAATGTCCATGTACTTATGTAGTGAGCACTGTGTATGTTATGAATCATCTGTTTCATCTAGCTTCTGTCGCTGATCTCACACTTAGATTGGGACAGAAATTTTTGTTTTCTTTTTCCCACTATGTTTATGTAGGGCCCTGTCTGCAGTTTGAAAAGTGGGGCATAAATGGGGCAGCTAGCTGTATGTACTTTAACACAAATAAATAATAATAATCTTTATATTCATGAATGTTAGAGGAATGCTTGTTCATATGCACATTTCTGAATGCAAACAAACAAGGATATTAATGTGCTAATATATTAGATACTCATTATTCACTGTGAACTATTTTCCATGCGTTATCACCTGCTTGAAAAGTTTCAGTTATCTAGTCAGGAAGTAGATGAAATGCCACCCCTTTAGTGACCAATTTTACTACTTAAAATAGTGAAAAGCAAGTAATCAAAATGAGCCATTCATGAACAAGTAAAGACTGAAAATTACTTATTCAAAATATCCTAGAGATTGTTAACTATAATTAATACATTTGCAAAAATCAGGGAATCCTCAAAAAATTTGTAAGCAGACAAAAGGGACAATTTCACTTGTTTTCTTTTTTTTGTAACAGCACAAAGATTAAGTTAAGTATTCATATCTGGGAGACGTGTGTATAATATTTAATGCACATGTAATGTCTATGCAGTGCATATGATATGAGGTGATTTACATCAGATTTACAAAGGAAAGGCACAATTTTAATTATTTTGGAGACTGTATCTCAAACACATTAGAACCACAATTGGCTCAGGAGATACATATAAAGTCCAGAAATAAACCACATCATTTTTGACCCACATTCAAGATAATGAGAAGATATATTTTAACTCATGTTCTACCAAACAAAATACATTTTAGTCCTAATCCTACAAACACTTGAACATATATATTTACTTTTACTTGTGTGAGTAAATCTAAGTTCATGCATAAGTGTACGCAGGATCAGGGCTTTATTTTCTCTGAGCCCACACAGCTGTGCATTTCAAAAGTATGCATGAAAGAAGAACAAAAGAGAGAAGCTGAAGTCAGATTAAAGTCAGAGAAGCATGCACATCAAACACTACATATATTACAGTACTGATGATAAACAGGAATGCATTAAAAAGTATACAGTGAAAATCAGTGGAAAAATAAGGTGCAATTTAATAAATACTGTAGCCAGTCTTATCTGAGCAGAGAATCTGAAATTTCTCATTTCAATTCTCTAAAATTGTTTATTGGATTGTTGCTTCACTGGAGCTGCAAGATGCAATGTGGACTGACATATCTGTGACAGAAGGCTCTGCTATGGAAGGGAGCTCTCTTCCTGATGACAATTCTCTTGCTCTCTATAACCAGGATATCAAGAGGTTAAGCAAAATTTCCATTATACTCTTTTTCTCCTCCCCTATCCGCACCTAAAATCTTTTCATATGGTGGGTTTAGGAATCATTTTCATATCAGAGTTATAAAGGAATGAGCTTCTAAAAATAAGTTGTTATAATGTGATGCCAATGGCCCACTTAAAACAATTAAAAAAATTTTTAAGAGAATGTGAACCCAAAGTAATTTTGAGATGAAAATTAAAGTTTAGAGAAACCTGTACCATAGGTGGCATCATAAATAAAGTATTATCAACAGAGATGAACTCTACCTATGATACATGTATGCCCTGACTACTTGGTAAGCTAAACTCCATATTCAGATCACAAGTTTGTAACTTGTGCCCTTTTCTGGTCATGATGTCACCCCAGTACAGCCTATATTTCTTTGTTCATGATAAGATAAAGTCAGCCACATAGACAGCCCATGCATTCCTAGATTCCTTGCAGATGGAAGTCAGAACCTCCACACAGGTTGGAACTGAGAACCAGCTTCCATGATGGTTGCAAACGACGTGCTCTTAAGGCGAGAATCTCCACTTTCCTCATATCATCCAGCGCTGTGCCTAAAGTGTGCCCAGAAAAACATAAGGGTGAAGAGTATCACAGAGATAGCCATGTTAGTCTGTATCTTTGAGAACAACAAGAAGTCCTGTGGCACCTTATAGATTAACAGATATTTTGGAGCATAAGCTTTCATGGACAAAGACCCACTTCTTCAGATGCATGCGGGGGAACATTGACCCTGCAAGCCATTCCCTGTTAGCACTTAGAACGTTTATGATCTCTTGGTATCTATGCTAAAGAACTGACGTCTTGGACAATGGACTCTTCTGTAGCTATATTATGGCAATGTCTGTTTTTTGTTTTTGTTTTTAATCCAGACCACCAACATTTGTAATTAGTTTAATAAACTTGAACTGATCTGCTTTGCCTCAATTTTCATCCTTTGTTCAGCTTTAAATTTCTGCAGAGCAAATGTTTGATGCAGATATCACATTCCTTTGGTGCATGTGTTTGACATCGTTACCTATTTTTTTCACGGGAAGCGGGAGAGGAGTCAGTACTGCTGATACAGCATTGCTGGAGTAATGGGAAATGATATTGTCCTGTGCTATAATCACTTTGTAAGTGAACAGGGAAAATTCTCTGTCTGTCTTCTCTCTTTTGAAATATTCATATAACACTAAGTCAACTACATGTATTTGGGTTCTGGTCTGAAACTTCATTTATTTGCCTCCTTATTTTTACTTGCCAGTTACAAGGTAAACCCAGAGGTCTGCATAATTTAGATTGATATTTACATTTTTCTCCCCCAGGGTTGCTTTATACCTTACAGATAAGAAGGAAATGTATTCAGATTGTTTTTGTTATAGCAGTTGTACCAGGTTAGATTGTAAGAGACAAATATTAAAGAAAGTAAATCTCTTTCTGAGTTGGTTTCCAATATGCTATGCGTATGTTTCTTTTCTCTTGTATTCAGTATATTTCTGGAATGATTTCGAGGACATTTCAGGTTATCTCAGGGCATAGAAACAGGCAACCAGAAGCAAGAGAGATCTTAAGTCATGACCTAAAAGTGTCTCTCACTGCATTTTGCAGTTTCTTTCAGGATTTCAGAATTGGAACTGCTGGCAGTGAACTGTATGCGTTAGGAGGTTGTGCGTTTTTTTTCTTGTCTTCAGCAGCATCTAGTGTATCTATTTTGTATCTTTTATAAAAGCTATTGCTAATTCAAATATACACTTTTGTAGACAAGACAAATACACTTTGCTGGTATTCACAGGTCTTTTCCGGCCCTTTGCCTGTCATAAGCATTCAGGTATTTTGCAAAAATGTGTGCAAAAAAAGTTGTGCTTGAATATACGCCCTCCCCCATACAGACCCAGGAAAATGTTTACATGTAAACAACTGCAGAAATGTTCACACTAAAATAGCTTCTACTGCTATGCAAAGGATAAGAGAGAGGGTAGAGTGAGGCTGTTGGAGAGTGCAGGAGGAAAACTGAAACTACATGCTGCATAAATAAGGTGATGGAGAAACTATGCATTAAAATAACCCCCACAATCAGGAACAGCAGCAGCATTGTTCTAGCCTGACAACACTTCCAGGCCAGAGATGGCCTAGATACCCAGCTGTGTACCAAACAGTGAGGAGAGAAAACACCTCAGAAGAATCTTTGTTACCCTCAAGGAAGGTAAGTCCAGAAATGTATGCTAGTTTTCAAGCCCATGGGGTCACTATCCAGAGGAAGGGTGCTTATATAGAGCCCTTTGTTGGCAACATTGAGGAGAAAAGGGGAATGACAAGCAGAGGAACTTAATGCACTAAAACAATTAAATGTGTTGTTAACTAAGCTTCTGTTCCTTTTATTTCAGTGAGAGTGATGAGTGTGTTTAAACATTCTTCTGAGTCAGGGCCTAGTTCAGTGGAGGTAGAGAACAGCAGGTAATAGTAGCTAATGACCTACAGACTGCCTTTGAGGCTGATGCTAAGTCAGGTCATTTATCATTTCTGGGCACTGTGGATGGCAAGAGAGTACAACTTTGAACACTATGAAAGGTTTCTCTTTAAATCAAGCATGAAGCACAAGAAGGAGCTGGAGGAGAGGAAGATGCGATGTACAAGCATAGGTGACACAGGAGGGGCACATACGTCCCAGTGCCATGGGTGGGAGGGTAAGTGGCCAGCAAGAAGTGGAGAGAGAGGGGTCTGGTGCCTGCAGCAGGGATCCATCCCGCTGTTTGCACTCATACTTACCTGTGTGTGGGGCAGGCAGTGGAATACAGCCCCATCTCAATCCTCTACTCCAGCTGCATCACAAACGGGAGGAAGGGACTGTTCCCACACTCACTGGCAAGAAGCGGAGCTTCAGTTGGCCTGCTGAGTGCAGAGGTCTGGTCCCCGGCTACTGGCATCAATCCCTTAGCACTGCTAGTCTCCCAGGATGCATCCCATGGGCAAGGAGGTTGGGGAAAAGGTGCAGGAGAGGATGGAGCAAGGGTGAGGGGAGAGGCAGGGCCTGGTGCAGAGGGGTATAGTCCCAGCCTTTCCCGAGCCTGGGGGGTCATGTGACCGATGGCTCCCCTTGCATTCCTTCACTAGCTGCCCCACATGCAAGATGGTGCTGAAATGAAGAACAGGTTTGATGTTGGGGCTGGCCTCGTGCTGGTTTTTGTTTTGTATGGGAGAAGCATGACATTTCCCCTAAATAGTAACATAGAGAAAGCTGTGCTAGTCTATATACTATCAAAACAAAAAAGCAGTCCAATAGCACTTTAAAGACTAACAGAATAATTTATTATTATTTTTGAGACTCTGAATGCTGTGCTGTCCAGAGTCTCAAAAATACCCAGACATTATAATCAAACCAGCTGACAAAGGGGGTGCTGTTGTTACCATAAATAAATCAGACTATGAACCGGAGGCAGCCGGACAACTTTCCAACAGCAAATTTTACAGACCTCTCTTGGCTGATCCCACATTGGAATTCCAAAAGAAATTATGACAACTACTTAAGGAACTCCCTGCTTCTGCTCAGGACCTTATTCACTCAGACACACCATCTGAGCCCCAGCCTGGATTATTCTATTTACTTCCCCAAATCCACAAACCTGGAAACCCTGGACACCCTATCATTTTGGGTATTGGCACCCTTACCACTGGACTAACCAGTCACGTGGACTCCCTCCTCAAACCGTATGCCACCAACACTCCCAGCTATCTCCGAGATACCACCAACTTCCTGAGGAAACTATAGAACATCGGAAAAGTTCCTGACAACGCCATCCTTGCCACCATGGATGTAGAGGCTCTGTACACTAATATTCCACATAGAGATGGATTATAAGTGATCAGGAGTACCATCCCTGATGTCACCACAGCCAATCTGGTGTCTGACTCTGTAACTTTGTTCTCAACCACAATTATTTCTGATTTGGGGACAATTTATACCTCCAGATTAGTGGAACTATTATGGGCACCTGCATGGCCCCACAATATGCTAATATATTTATGGGTGACCTTGAACAACGATTCCTCAGCTCTCGTCCCCTATTACCCCTCCTCGACTTACGATACATTAATGATATCTTTATGATTTGCACCCATGGTATAGAGACTCTAGAAGAATTACACAGATACTTTAACAATCTGCACACCACCATCAACTTATGCCTCGACTACTCCATGCGGGAGATACATTTCCTGGACACTACAGTACAAAGCAAGGATGGCCTGACTGGTACCACACTTTACCGGAAAGCCACTGATCGCTATAATTATCTACACGCTTGTAGCTTCCATCCTGCACACACAACTAGATCCGTTGTTTACAGTCAAGCCCTTAGGTACAATTGCATTTGCTCTGATCCTACTGACAGAGACCAAAAACTACAAGATCTTTACCAAATATTCATAAACCTGAATTATCCACCAGCAGAAATTAAAAAAAAAAAAATTGACAGTGCCAAACGAATACCCGGAGACCAGCTACTCCAAGATAGGCCCAAAAAAGTCAAGAACAGAGCACCACTGGTCATTATCTACAGCCCCCAACTCAAACCACTGCAATGCATTATTAAAGACCTACAACCTATCCTTCATCAGGATGCCACACTCCAGAAAGCCCAAGGTGACAGAGCTGTTCTCTCTGACTGACAACCTCCAAACCTTATGAGGATTCTCACCCACAACCACAGATTATACCTCAGGAACACCAGTCCTGGAACTTTTCCTTGCAACAAAGCCCGTTGCCAACTTTGTCCACATATCTATTCTGGAGATACCATCAGTGGACCTAACCAGGTTATTCACAGAATCATGGGCACATTCTGATGTTCCTCAACTAACATCATATATGCCATCATGTGCTAACAATGTCCAGATCCTTTGCATATTGGACAAACTCTCTTAGAGAAAGAATTAATGGGCATAAAACAGACATAAAAAACACTCCTGATTCACAAACCAGTCAGCCAGCATTTTAATGGAGTGGGCCATTCTATTAATGACCTGAAGGTTTGCGTCTTACTGAAGAGGAATTTTCACAACGTATTGGAAAGAGAGGCTGCTGAACTAACTCTCTTTTATATTCAAATTCGACACATTAATACCTGGTTTGAACTGGGATGGGAATTTTGTAAGTCATTATAGCGGCTCTTTTGCATACTTGGCTTAATCTAATTCTTGACTTCCCCCCCCCGCCACTTCTGCCCCCGACTCTCTGATTTGCTCCCCTTAATAATATTTTTCTGATTTGTCAACCTTGATTACTATTTTATACTATTACTATATTACTATCTGTGCCCTAAATATTGAGCCTGATCTGGTATGGGTATGGTCTGAAGAAGTGGGTCTGTCCCACAAAGGCTCATCACCTAATACATTATTCTGTTTGTCTTTAAAGTGCTACTGGACTGATTTTTTTGGTTTTGATTTCCCCTAAAGGTGGTCATCTTTCCTAGGAAAAGAAGGTAAGAGCTACAGTGTATCCTGGATGATGAAAAAAGGGAAAACATGTGCTCTGATGCTAGTCAGACCTGAAATTCACTTCATTTATCTTCTTTGAAAGAAGGGAAGGTGACATACTGCTTTATTTAATGTCCCTCAAAGAGGAGAGACATCTTTGTTTCTACTGTCTGAATTACAGAGTCAGCATTGGTGGCACTCCCCCAAGAGTCAGGAAATAGTTTGTTTCCAGTACCCTGAAGGAAGAAGGACTGCCTTTGTTTCTCTCCTCAAAGGCAGGACAATCGCTATAGTTTATTACTGTTCGACAAAAATAATAGATTTTCCAAAAACCTTGAGAACTGGGGTACTGCTTATTGAAAATTCTAAACATTAGAGCATCCCTATTACCCTGTCAGACTACATGGTGCCCTGCTCTCTCAGGAGGTCAATAGCTAGAAAAATTTGATGCCCTCTAGAGACCAAGGCACAACATATTTTATCAGGAAACTTCACAGCATATCAATCTGTCTCAAGTGGACTTCAAATGTGATCCCGCCCCCACCTGACATAACACAACCAAGAAACCTCACACAAGTTCATCAAAGAGAGTGAAAAAGTAAAACACAACATGGAGGTTATTTCCGAGGAGTCTAAAAACTAAGTAAGAATACATTAAACAAAACATATATTGCCAAATCTGTAAAAAGAAAGAAACCATGCTTATAAAAATTTTGTCAATGAGAAACATCACACCGGCTAAAGATTAAAAAACAAAAATGAGTCAGACTATTTCTTTCTTTCTTTACATTTTTCATGCAGTCAAATAATTCTAAATTGTTTCAATGAAATTTTGAAATCAAAAGCATTGGAAGCCTTTCAAAAGCAATTAAACTTAGGGGCAAAAATCAAATTCAAATGTGCTTGTTTACTTCTTCCAAGCCTCGGTGACAAGAAGTTTCTGTAGGAACCAAAGCTGCATAAGATTGTCACTATTTTGCCTCTGCTAATAAGGTAATATCACAGATTGTTTTCAATGGTCCAGCTCAGCCTGCAACAGTGTATTGATCTGGGGGATCAAAGAAAATCAAAAATGTGAATCCATGACTAAGATGTGGTTAGCAATAAGCCCATCCAGGCCTCACTTCTAGGATTACGGTAGAGGGAAGACCCTTTTCCTTACTTTGGTTTCATTCAGGTATCTGCCATTTTATTTGGCCTCCCAGGCTCTTACTGTCTGCTGCTTCTTCCAACTCTTCTAGCTAACATAAGACCAAGAGGGCCTTTCTAACAAACCAATATAACCAAAACTTTCTGTCTTCTCAGCACTGACAATGTGAAAGTTAGAGGTAAAAAGGTAAGATGCCCTGGGGCCTGGCAATGTTGAAGGACCTGGACTCCTGGCTGCCGCTACTTTGGCAGAGCCCTTCAGCCCTTAAAATTGCAGCCAGGGCAGTAAGCAACCCATGTAGTACTGAAGGCTAAGGTCCTTCATTTCTTAAAGGAACACTTTCTGAGAAAGGGTGCCATAATGTCACTGACAGTGGGCTTTGTATCCCGGTCACAATCGGTTTCAAAGTTAGTCATTAAGGTCCCAGTTCTATGAAGGTTCTTATGCAAGTGGAGTTTAACAAATGCACAATATGGGACTAAGGATATGAAAAGGTTCTTAATATGCAGTGGTATCTCTACCCTAGCTAATGCAGGCAAAGTTGGGGCAAGGATCCTTGCAGCTCACCTTCTGTCCTTGTCAGAAGAAATTTTACCAGAGTCAGAGTGGTGGACCATGTCACGGATGTGATCTTCACAGTATGGCAGCTGCAAGAAAGGTGTCAGGAGCAAAACTGACTGCTTTATATGGCTTTCATTGATTTAACTAAAACCTTTTATTCAGTGAACCAACACCCCAACCACATTTGTGGTTTTTATCGCTATCATTCCTAACCTGATAGTTGGAAGCTCCCAGCTGTCACTGAAATTATGTATAGAATGGAAGGAAAGCTGTTCAGGCTTAACAGGTTGAAAGTTAAGAGTAAGATTTTCACCACCTCTGTTGTGGAACTTCAGTATGCTGATGACAGCGAGTTCTTGGTCACTCAGGCTGGGTCTACACTGAGACATCCTACCAGCAGCTTTATGGCCAGTGTAGGGTAATGAAAATTATTATGGGGCTGCAGCACATGACCTTCGAGGAGAGGCTGAGGGATTTGGGCTTATTTAGTTTGCAGAAGAGAATAGTGAGGGGTGATTTTGATAGCAGCCTTCAACTTTCTAAAATGGGGGACTCTAAAGAGGATGGAGAGAGACCGTTCTCAGTAATGATGGGTGGCAGAACAAGGAGCAACAGTCTCGAGTTACAGAGCTGTAGGTGTAGGTTGAATATAAGGAAAAAGCTATTTCCCCAGAAGGGTGGTGAAGTATTAGAATGCTTTACTTAGAGAGGTGGTAGAGTTTCCATCCCTATAGGTTTTTAAGTCATAGCTCGTCTAAGCCCCAGCTGGAATGATTTAGATGGGGTTGATCCTGTCTTTGTGAGGGGTTGGACTTGATGACCTCCCAAGTTCCTGTCAGCCCAAGGATTCTAGGAATCTATGATTCTATAAAAAGTTAGTATATATTTTCTACATCTTTGCATCTAAGATGACCTACAATCGTGCAATTAAAAATTGTCAGAATACATACAGGCAGTGGGGAGAAAGAGTTAAATTTACACTTTCAAATTTAGCTTTCATGTTATTGGATTTCTGGGTGCATAACTGTGCAGTGTTAATGGGGCATTACCATTCTACTTCCTTAATTTGTTTTAGATGGGAAAAAACAATACAAACCAACCCATATGCAGCTTGCTGATGGATACTAAGTGACATATTTGTTCAATATGTAGGGCTTTACCTAAGGACATGCCATTTGCATTATACAGCTCATAAATTACAGAGATCATGTCTTGATTATCAGAGAAATTGAGCAAAACTATGACTCAGATAATGATAGACTTATTCATGCTGAACAATGGGACTCAGGCATTTTAGAAACATTAAAACCACTGAGTTAAAACAAACCTACTGTGAGTATGGATGTCAAAAAAAGCTAGTCCTACTCACCATGAATTTGCATGTCAAAAATTTCCTGTTATATGAATTGCGGATAGAAGAGTATAACTATAGGTAAAACCTCTCTCATCCGGCACCCTTGGGACCTGATGGGTGCTGGATGAAGAAATTTACCGAATGATGGGAGGTCAATATTTTCTAGCACATTCCGAACACTTCTGCTGCTTATTGGGCTCGTAGAAGACTTTTCAGAGTAAATTACAGCTATGTAACAGTACAGAACACTGAGAGCCAGGACTGGTGGCTGTAAACAAACATTATGGGACCACAGGAAACTTGGTACACCCATGATAAGTAGTTGTCAGGCTAAGTAAAATAATTACAGAGTTTGACACCTGAGAGGGTTCTGGATTAGAGAGGTTCAACCTGTATAGCATATTCACACAACAGTTACAATGTAATTTCAATGTAATTATAATTGGCAGTATAAACATGTCTCAAATTCAGGCATAATAATTGTCACTAACATATAGGTTAATATGCTGAGCCTAGTGTTTCACCGGCATTATCCACCCTAATTAATTCTTGGTATCCTGCTCAAACCTAATCAATTGTTATCAGAGGTAAGCCTTTATAGCCATATACTGTGCTCATCCTGAATTAGGATCAAAAATAGGATATGTTCTTAAAGATTTACTGATTTTCTTTGAGATTTGTCCTAGAAAGAGAAGCTTTGAACACTAAATAACTAATCTTGGCATCAATACATTTTTGCATAAGGCAGCTATTTTTTCCTATACCACGTCTAATCTACCTAACCTCTGAAATTCATCATTTTTTAGGCTGAATGACATGAAAGTACATTACTAAAATGGAAAAGAAACGGCTACTGTATTCTGGTCTCCAAGGCTACACAAGAAGCTTTTCCTAGCAAAACCGGGCTTTTGTTGAGAAAAAAACCATAGACGGTGCATCTACAGTTGCATGCCTCTTTCGAAAGACGTATGCAAATGAGGTAAATCGAAAATGCAATTAAATAAATGCATTAAGTAAAGGGAAGAAAGATTTTTTCGAAGATGGGTTTACTTTTTACTTTCGAAAGAGCAGTGTCTACACTGGCTTTCTTCTTTTGAAATTAGAACATGCAAATGAGGCACCAGATATGCAAATGTATACCTCACTTGCATGTTTGATTTGTCTCATTTGCATACATCTTTCGAAAGAGGAGTGCAGGTGTAGATGCACCCAGAGGCTGTTTCTACACAGGCCACTTTCTTCTGGACTCCAAATCATGTGATATTATGCTAATGAGGTGTAGGGAATGTACATCCGCGCCTCATTAGCATATTTTGGACCGTGTATTATCATGCCACTTTCAAAGAAAGTGGCCTGTGTAGAAACGGCCAGAGTGTCTACATACAAAATGTGCTTTGTCAAGAGTTTGTCAACAAAACCCAGCACATCTGCCAGCAGCATTATACCTCTTCCTGTTCAGGTATAATGCCTCTCTCAACAGTGCTCTCTCAAGAAAACAGCTGTGTAGATGTTCTGGGGCCCTTTTGTTGACAGACAGGGCGTCCAATTCACTGGGCTGCCCTGTTTGCAGCACTTCCAGTCAGCCATGCTGTCAACAGAGGGCTGGGCAGTGTGGCTGCTCTCTGTGGGTGGTGCAGATTGCTCTTTCAATCTGCTTTTATGTGTATACGCGACCTGTTAACAGACGCTTTCCCAAGTTCTTTACTCATCCCTAGGTACTTTTGGAATTAGTTTCAATAATCTTCCAGAAAATTTCATTAAGTATAGCAGTTACATTTATTAACCATATTATCTATACATTGAGAAGACGCAAAGGCACTGTCTGAAGTTAAAACAGCTGCTTTATTAAGCGAGTTCTAACTCTATATTTTAAGGAAAGTGTCATTTGGTGATACTGTAACTTTTAATTTATTTGTTCCCAATTAATCATTTAAATATAAGGAAAAAAACAAAACTTTTTTTTTCAAGTTTGACTCCATCAGGATAGTTACAGATAACTCAGTCTGGGGGAAGATTGGGCATGAGACAGTCAGTGATAAAATTAAATACTTTATTTAATATAAAACAGTTAATTAAGCAAACAGGCACTACAGTATAACCATACATTGCACTGATACTCATTTTAAAATGGAATAATGTAGCCAACAGTGATCAATACCTGAATAAGGGGTTTAAGTTCACATTCTCTAATGTTACCTTGACAGGATGGATATGAATATCTAAATTCAGTGTGCTCTTTATAATTGGTTATAATAATATCCCTTAAATATTTGGTCCCTTAATTCTAACTTTTCACCCGTTTAATGTTTTCCACTTTCCCATTGGCTATTGAATACATAGTGAACACAGGCCCAACATCCTACAGGTGTTCTCTGTTGACCCAGTACACAGGAACAAATCTGAGGACTATGCTGATTTTCCACTTGCCAGCAGCCCTGTGCAGCCATTGTGGACAGTGCACAAGGACTACACATGATTTTCCAGACATGCTTTCCCTGCCAAAAACGGAATATAGTAACATAGGTTTGGCTGTGGTTGTTCTGCTCCATTAAGATTCCTACTAGGTGCAATGGCCTCTTTGTGTTATATTAGATAGCTTGAGAGGCTCTTTGCATCTGTAGAGTATTGCAAGATTGCCAAAATGTGGCTCTTTGTTTAGGATTAAGCTACAGGCAATGTGATGTTTTGTCCCCGTAATTATGTAATGTATGTTTGGTTTCCTTCTGTTGATATCAAAGTAAATGAATCCATAGCGGTTGCAGTCATTTTAAACATCTCAGGAAAAAAATAGTCACTCAAGTTGTGTTTAGGATGATTACTTGGAGTTGATTTTATCCCATTAAAATCTACACCAATTACTAAGAAACAGGAAAAAGTGCCACATTCTTTATTCTAATAACACTGATTAGAACGCATCTGTAACAAACTTTAGATGCATAATTTAATATACAATGAATATATTAACCTGAACAATTCCTTCACGCAATAAAAACTATCAAGAAATCATTGTAGCAACTTATTAGGCTCCCTCTAATTTCATTTACATATTTACTCAACATAGGGATTTGATGTGTCCTAGACAAATGGTTTAGCTCTTAAGCTGATGCTACTACTGAACTCGTATCAGTTACAATATTACTCTAGCAGCCTCCAACTGGGTCAACTGGATATTTCTTCCAAACATGATTTTTGCTCTTTTCAAACTGATAGGCACCCTCCTTCCCAGCATTTATCAGAGGGTGGATAATTTGTATATAGCTGAAACACTGAAGTTCCCCTGTGCAAATTTCCCTGAGGAGACAGGCTACTAAATGGTTATGTTTGGTTTTCAGGCCAATTGCCCATGGGAAAGTATTGTATGTAAACTGGGAGGGACACAGATATAATGTCATGCTATAGATCGTTGTTCTTTTTTGGATAGGTCCATCAGCAGTAAACACCTTCTTGAACTTGTGGGCTTTGAGAAAACTGTATCAGTGTCTTCCAAACAAGGCTCTAGCAATTGTGATCCACATGTTGTTCTCCTCAAGGGAAGGCTATTGTAACATTCTCTGTCCAGAGCATGTTCCGCTGCCTAGGCCTTGTATGGAATGCAGCAGCTTGCCTCTAGAGCAGGCCTAGACTTTGATGGTGCACCATAGCAGTGATGTGTGCTATCCACAAATTGCCTGGTCCTTGCTTTATTGTGTTCAAAGTCCTTGAGCCTTGTCATGAGGGTCCTTAATTGTCTTGGATCAAGCTCTGTCTAAAATCACATTTCCATCTGTGACCCAACAAAACAATTATGTTTATTGGAGATACAGAAGCAATTAATGTCTAATCACAATGCTTTGGGAGTTACAAACAAAAAAAAATCATGAGTGAACCCTACTCTGCAGAATACTCTAAGGCTGGGTCTACATGTGCCCCTTACTTTTGAAAGGGGCAAGTTAAAGAGTGGGTTTGAAAGATGCTAATGAAGCGCTGCAATGAATATGAAGTGCCTCATTAGCATGATGGCAGCTGGGGCGATTCGAAAGTGCGGCTTTTCGAAACGCTTGCCACCTGTGGAGATAGGACCTTCCGAAAGGATCCCCCCCCGACCAGTTTTCGAAAGCCCTTCTTCCAATCACCAGATAGAAAGAAAATCTTTCAAAACTGTGGGGGTCCCTTCAGAAGGCCTCGTCTCCATGGGCGGCATGTGATTCGAAAAGCCACACTTTCGAATTGCCGTGGCCGCCATTATGCTAATGAGGCTGTGCATATTCATTGCAGCACCTCATTAGCACCTTTTGAACCTGCTCATTAACATGCCCCTTTCAAAAGGAAGGGGCACATGTAGACCCAGGGTAAGAGAGGAAATTACCTAGAGGTCTAGTCTATTTTCAGTGTATAACCCACTTCTCTTCAGAAGTCAACTTTTAGTCAGAAATCTATGAATGAAGATGACACATGCCTATTAGGAACTGGACTGGGATCATTAACTCACTGAATAGCAATCAGATGGTAGGTAATACAGTCACTGTCACCTGGATTGAATTAGAAATAACACCCCAATTGTGCTTGGGTACCATTACTAATCATCTAGCCTCCAAAATACTCAGCATTTTATGAACACAAAGAGGTTAATTTAAACAGGTGGTTTCATTTAATGTTTATTGTTATGTGAAATAATAATATGGAGGGCTGCTTTTTATTATTTTTAAAGCCCCAAAGGCAAAAATCACTGGATGTTTGTTTGTTTCTTTGCAGTTCCAACATGCAGACATAGCTCTTCTGCAGCTGAAACCACAATTTACTAAACGGGAATACAAAAAAGGGTGTTTTTATGTTCTTACCTTGTGACAGTAGATTGAAAAAAAAATGCCAAAAAATCCACCAAGCTTATCAGTTAGCAAGTTACCTGTTTAAGACAGCATGCATTTGTTTTACTGCATTCCAAAACAGAAAATAAAGACAATCTAATCTACTATTTTTTTCAATTGACTTTCTATTGACAGCTTGCTATGTCATTGTATTGTCATAGAGTGGCATAAATGCATAACAATCCAAGTCGTAGATTTAACTAGAAAGATTCAACACTCCAATAGAAGCCTGGTATTTTTGTTCTCCTTAATGAGAATACATAGTCTCCTTCAAAAGTGTCATTTAATTAAACTATTACAGTAAACTCATTTCAGTTACAGACTTCTAAGGACCGCTGGTATAAATTAGCTGCAACTATTTCTGTTTTGGTTGCTCAGGATTTGCACTTTTTCGAAGGCTGTGTCTAGACGAGAGGGATTTGTTGACAGAAGTGTTTGTCAGAAGATATCTTGCAACAAAATTTCAGCCAACAGATCACAGCCAGACTGCCAAATGGATTCAAAGAGCAATCTGCTCTGTGGACAGAGTGTCCGGACAGCCCAGCCACTCTATTGGCCAAATGGCCAACTGTAAGCGGGGGTGCCCAGTGTCCCAGCAGCCCTGTCTGTCAACAGAAGGGCCGCCAGAATATCCAGACCAGCTTTTTGTCTACAGATCTCTGTCAACAGAGCTGCTCTTCCACTTGGCGAGCAGAGTACAGCTGTTGGCAAAAGTGCTCCGTTCTGTCAACTTACTGCCAACAGAATGCCCTTGCGAATCTGGATGCTCTGGGAGTTGGTTGACAAAATGGCCATTTTGCCAACAAAACTCTGTAGTCTAGCCATAGCCTAAAAGAGGGAATTCTTTAGTGTAATTTGAATTACTCAGGGTTTTTTTTTTTAATTAATGAATATCATTGTATTCTAAAAAAACCGCTGTAGATATAAGTGAGCATGAGAAAAAAATCCTGTTCCCTCATGATTCATTCGGTAGATATGATTCACCGCTGTAGTTGTAGTAGCAGGGTGAAAAGAACTTGACAGATACATTATCTTCTAAAGTTCTTCAGAAGGACTGTATAATAAAGGGCAGTTCTGAAATAGATTATCAGTGTACAAGCTACGTACTTATTTGTAAACATAAACAAAAATCGTATCCCCAAGGGACAGTTGAAAGTAGATTGTTACTGTATGAGGAGGCACACCCTCACTCTAACAGTAAGGAAGTTTTTACGAGTTCAGACAGCCCTCACCAGACACACCTGTAAGGTATGCTGCGCCTGAAGGGAGGAATTTTAAAAAAGGAAATGGGTAGTGACAGCTTTTTTCAGGGTCAGATGAATAAACAAGAAGACAGAGACAGACCCTAACACTCTGAAACTGTGTGTTGCATATGTAAAGTAATAGTAATAGTAATAGTAGCATCCTTCAGTCTATGTAGACTATGGAACGTGCCCTTCATAGTTCCATTTGGCATCCTCATTTGCAGCGTCCGCTGTGACTATGAAGACCCACACGAGAGTGACAGTACATCTGTTGCATATGTAATGGGTGTCTGGCAGGTCCTTGCTGTGCTTTCTGTGGGCTCGCTTCTCCTTTGCTAGCTGTCTGATCCTCAACTCACCCTTCTGAAGGCCCTTGTATAGTTCCTGCCTCCATCTGCTGCGATCGTCTGCCAGCTCCTCCCAGCTGTCTGGTTTGATGTCTACTTCCCTGAGGTCTCTCTTGCAAACATCTTTGTAGCGCAGCTGGGGGCGTCCAGGAGGTCTTTTGCCAGAGGCTAGCTCGCCATACAGGATGTCTTTTGGGATCCTTCCATCATTCATCCTGTGGACGTGGCCAAGCCAGCGGAGCCGACGCTGCCTGAGGAGGGTGTGCATAGTTGGTATTCCAGCTTGCTCAAGGACGATAGTGTTGGACACTCTGTCCTCCCACAGTATTCCAAGGATGCGCCTGAGGCAGAGCAAGTGGAAGACGTTCAGCCTCTTTTCCTGGAGGGCGTACAGGGTCCAAGTCTTGCTGCCATAAAGGAGGGTGCTGAGGATGCAGGCTCTGTAGACTTGCATTTTGATGTGAGTATACAGCTTGTTGTTATTCCACACTCTCTCACTGAGTCTGGACAGAGTTGTGGCTGCTTTACTGATCCTCCTATTTAGCTCAGTCTCCAAAGACAGGGTGTCAGTGATGGTGGACCCAAGGTAAACGAACGCTTGGATGATCTCTAACGTATAGTTGTCTATGCTGATTGATTGAGAATCAGCAACGTCCTGAGCAAGTACACGTGTCTTCTCTAGGCTGATGGTAAGCCCAAAGTCCTTGCATGCTTTGGAGAACCTATCCAGCAGCTTCTGAAGCTGGCCTTCTATGTGTGAGATGACAGCAGCGTCGTCTGTGAACAGCATATCTCTGATGAGGACTTCCTGCACCTTAGATTTAGCTTTCAGCCTTGCAAGATTAAACAGTTTCCTGTCAGATCTTGTGTGCAAAAAGATGCCCTCTGTTGAAGATCCAAAGGCGTGTTTAAGGAGGAGTGCGAAGAAGATCCTGAACAATGTCGGAGCAAGGACGCGTCCTTGTTCGATGCCACTCCTGATTCTGACAGCATCCGATAATGTGCCATCATATTGGATGGTTCCTCTCATGTCTTCATGGAAAGACTGGATCATCTTGAGTAACCGTGGTGGACAATCTATCTTATGGAGCAGTTTGAACAGTCCATCCCTGCTGACCAAGTCGAAGGCCTTGGTTAGGTCGATGAAGGCAATATAGAGTGGCGTCCTCTGCTCCCTGCATTTCTCCTGCAGCTGCCTCAGAGAGAAGACCATGTCGACAGTAGATCTCTCTGCTCGGAATCCGCACTGTGATTCAGGATACACCCTCTCAGCAATCTTCTGGAGTCTGCCGAGGATGACGCGAGTGAACAGTTTACCAGTGATGCTTAGGAGGGAGATTCCACGGTAATTGTTGCAGTCGCTTCTGTCTCCTTTGTTCTTATACAAGGGTATGATGTTACTGTCGCGCATGTCCTGTGGAACCTCTCCCTCTCTCCAGCACAGGCACAGTTGCTCATGTGGGGGTTCCAGGAGAGTGTCTGTGGCACACTTGATTACCTCTGGTGGTATACCATCCTGGCCCGGGGCCTTTCCTACTGCAATGTTGTCAATGGCTTTCTTCAGTTCATCCACAGTTGGTTCCTGGTCCAGTTTGTCCATTACTGGTAGGAGTTCGACGGCATCGAGGGCTGTATCAACCACAATGTTCTCGCGTGAATACAGCTCGGAGTAGTGCTTGATGCAGCGCTCCATCTGTGTGGCTTTGTCAGTGATGACATCACCAGATTTGGATTTCAGAGGTGCCATCTTGTTCTGGGTGGGTCCTAATGCCTTCTTGATGCTCTCGTACATTCCCCTGAGGTTACCAAAGTCTGGATGCTGCTGCATAGCTCGAACCAGTAGTTGTTGGCACAGAGCCTGGCCGTTTGCTGTACTGTTTTTCTGGCTGCTCTGAGCGCTTGCAGTGTATTCTGGCTGGGAGAACGTTTGTACTCCAGGAGCGCAGCGTGCTTTTTTTTGATGGCTGGAATCATCTCATCGGAGTTAGCTCTGAACCAGTCATTTGTGTTTCTAGCTCTTCTTCCAAACACCGACAAGGCTGTGTTATACATTGTATCCCTCATATGCTGCCATCTGGATGTCACATTGGCACCCACAGGGTTGCTGCGCAGGTTCTCCTCGGGGGTCACTCTGAACTTTTCAGCTTTCTCTGAGTTAGCCGTCTTTCTGGCATTGATGCAGGGCCTTCCAGTTGGTTTAGAGCGGTGTAGCTTCTTGGGAATCACCTTGAGTTTGGAGCAAACTAACGAGTGGTCTGTATCGCAGTCAGCACTATGATAGCTGCGTGTCAGAAGGACTTTTTTGAGGTTATCACGTCTAGCGATGACCACGTCTAGTTGATGCCAGTGTTTTGAGAGTGGGTGTCTCCATGACACTCTGTGCTGTGGCTTATTGGTTTGCCTGGTGCTCAGATTTCAGGTCACTTATCAGGTTTGGGAACCTTAAGCCTCACGCACCCAGTGACGCAGGTAAACTGTGGCGGGACAGTACCCTATTGGCTGGGGGCTGCCCAGCTTGAGGCGGGCGGTGACTGTCCAGTGAGATGCGACGAGCTCTCCCACTGTTGGAGGCAACCCCTGGCACTCGTTCTCTATGCCAATCGAGCAAGAGCTTATAACCGGTATCTGTTACCTCCCGTGTTGGTTCAACACTGTTAGCGATGCTGGAGTACCTCTCCAGGCGCAAGCTTGGGCGATTATTGGGACCCTGGGCTGCCCAGACACCAGTGTTCCCCTCTTGGCTTTACTGATATAGTCCAAAGGAGAGGATAACCTCTACATCTGGTACCAGCTCAGCTGCAGCAGTTGCCGGGTCAATGCCAGAAGTTGGCACAGAACCGCCTTAGGACTCCCCTCTGGATTTTCTGTCAGGGTTTACTCCCTTAGCCTTGCTCCTTTCCAGGATAACTCACAAGGCAGTGGGGCTTGGAGAACGTGGGTACAGTCCCACTACCTCTTGCAGCTCCCTGGTGCCACATGTCCCCAAAGCTCCCTGTGACGACCTCCTCGCCTCCCCAGGACCCTCCTCCCCACCCCTCTGCCTTTCATTGGCTACCATCAGCCCAAGATCCTCCCACCCTGTCCCCTTTTCCCCCATCCACTCCCTTGTCTCCTGACTGCACCATGCTGCCCCCTATCAGTTATATGTAAAGTGGAGCTTATCAAAAGAACAGGCTGGAGGGATACACTAACCTTTGTCAAGGACTCTATAACCTGCAAATATGCTGAGCCTAAGGGGAGATTAAGGGACTGCCTACCTTTGACTTCTCCATTATTCTGATTTCCTGTTTGTCAGAATAGGAAGAGAGAATGGAGACTGTTAGTAAAGAAAATCCAGGGTCTGCCACAAGCATGGAAAAGACTCCATAAGGAGTCCAAATCATGGTCTAGTTTGGACTAAAGTGTGCATCCACCATGGAACACTAACCATTCAAATTTTAGCAGAAATATGGGCATTTTGTCAAGAATTAAAAAAAAAAGAGACAAAGCCCAGCAGCATAAACCAACCCAAAAATAAACACAATATTAAAAAAATAAAAATAAAAGCACCTATGTTCCAAATCTCAGAAGACCCCTAGGTCTAGCAACCATTAGCTGAAGCTACCTGAAAGGTCAGTGCCCTCAAGGAGGAAATCTTTTTTACCAGATTTGGAAGGACCTAAAATTTGTCCTAACTAAGCTTCATTGTAGCAGGTTTGGTGAAGATAGATTCATGTTGATGGCCGTGTGCTTTCCCATTGACACTGAATTCCACCTTCCTCAAAGGAAGAAGTTAAGTCTGTGAACGAATGTTTCTAGGGTGACCATATTTCTCAAAGAGAAAACTGGATACCCCCCGTGCTATTGACCATTGCTGGCACGTGCTTCACCATACCTAGCTGTAGCCCATTGCTAGAAGCCTGAAAGGGACATGTTGCTCTACAAAAGGCTGTTGCATGGTCAATGCGTCCTTGCAGGGTTCCTCATATTGGAACACTGCTTCCCCACCCACCACACTGGCTTCCCTGTGAGGGGGCTGGAATCTCTCTTCAACTCCTTCACATTGTACACTCAATTTTTGATGAAAGTGGGCTTTTACACTGCTTGCTCTTGTCAACTGACGAAGTCAGCAAGAGCAAATGCGACGACTGACTCTTTTTGAAAGTGTCAGATGGCCAAGACAGATCTTAAAAAAGGGACGATCCCTGTGAAAATGTGACATATAGTCACCCTAAACATCTCTCATTCACACAGCTTAGTGTTACCACCACTACAAATCAAACTAAGTTAAGGAGGCTTCAGTTGCATAATTTACATCGCTGAAGTACACAAATATAGGTTGACTTATGGCTTTAGCGTAGACCAGCCCAAAAAGTGAATAAATACAAACAAATAGGCCCCTTTGTAGAACTCCATGGGCTACGTCTACACGTGCCCCAAACTTCGAAATGGCCATGCAAATGGCCATTTCGAAGTTTACTAATGAAGCACTGACATGCATATTCAGCGCTTCATTAGCATGCGGGCGGCAGCGGCGCTTCGAAATTGACGAGCCTTGCAGCCGCGCGGCGCGTCCAGACGGGGCTCCTTTTCGAAAGCACGGCACCTACTTCGAAGTCCCCTTATTCCTGCGAGCTCATGGGAATAAGGGGACTTCGAAGAAGGTGGCGTCCTTTCGAAAAGGAGCCGCGTCTGGACGCGCCGCGCGGCGGCAAGGCTCGTCAATTTCGAAGCGCCGCTGCCGCCCGCATGCTAATGAAGCGCTGAATATGCATGTCAGCGCTTCATTAGTAAACTTCGAAATGGCCATTTGCATGGCCATTTCGAAGTTTGGGGCACGTGTAGACACAGCCCATGATTCTACTAAAATTCTATTGAGTGAAGAAGGGAAATTTGAGAACAGAAATGGATGCACTGAATCGATGTGTGAGAAATTAGGCTTATTTGGTAACCAAAGTGAAAGTCAGATATTGTCCACATCTCTTGGCTTTTTGTTTTGTTTTGTTTTGTTTTTTGGTGTGACAGCGGGTACACAAAGAAAAAAAATCAAGTTTTGCATTATGGCTGCCATCCTCACTGGCTTCTGCTGGCCATAACCTACCTTTAAGCTCTTGGGCTTTAATTGCCCTGATCCTAAGAGATGCCTTGACCAAACTAGGTTGGAGAGAGGGATCATATGCTGTCTAAATCCAGATATGTGGGATGAGACTTTGCCTCTACCCCATTTCTTCTTTTTCCTGTCCCCTCCCTGTTTCCTTCTGTCTAACAAGCATCTGAGGTAAATGGCCAATACTGAATATTTTGTACCTTTGCTGTATGCCTGTGACCAGAGTCACAACCAAATTCTGAGGAGTAAGGGGACTTAGAAGTTGCCCTGGCACTTCAAAGTACCGGTGGGTGAGCCGCGGCTTAGACACGTGCCGGTACTTCGAAGTTTAAAACTTTGAAGTTGCTGCAGGGGGAAATTTGCTTAATGAAGTGCTGCCTATGCACGGCAGCACTTCATTAGTAAACGCCCATCACCCTAATTACCATCCTTCCCTCGAAGGAAGGTGGTACTGTAGACACAGCCTACATGCTGGTGCAAGGCTGACAGGTCTCCGAGCGTCTGATAAGACCACATGCTGTACTCTGGTTTTTCCAGCAGTGATATAGTAAAGGCATTGATAACAGAGAATGAAGCTGAATTTTCTGTCTTTGCAAGCCTTTTCACTGTTTGCTCTTCTTTGTGTTTGTCTTGTTTTGTGTTCTAGGAAATCAGATCAGACATTCACAGTAGCAGTTACAACAACACCTACATCCCCTACTAACTAGCTTTTTCTCTTTTTCCCAAAAGGACATTTTACATTTGAAGATTGTCTTCAATGAGAAAGAGGGGCAATAAAGGATTAAAGTCCTATTTCCTACTCTAAACTCCTAATTCTTGAACCTTCTACCCCGTGCCTTGTTTTCCCACATATATTTAACATGAGGGATGTGTCTACACTTGCATTTCAAAAAAAGATATTTTGAAATAATATGCAAATGAGCTGTCAGATATGTAAATCTGCACTTCATTTGAATTTTCTATTTTCCTCATTTGCATACCTCTTCTGAAAGAGGAATGCAAGTGTAGACACAGCCAGGGTTAAAAGATGTTTATCATGGTACCAAATTGGCTGATGTTTCTGTATACGAAACTACGAATTTTATTTAACGGTCTTTAATGTAAGAAAATTTCAGGGTCCTAGTGACTCTTTGTGTTCATCTATTTCATCCAAGTAACTGAACAGGGAAAAAAATAGAATAAAATAAGCAGCTAGAACCTCTCTGCCTATTTTTAAAGTTGCAGTGGTGTATACAAAGTGAAGAATAAGATTTGAAGCTAGCAGAAAAATGGCAGACAGTTGACAAAACTTTATTACAGATATTATGTGCTCATAGTTACTTACCAATGCCAGATAGAGAGAAACAACAAGAATATAAATATATAACTGAACAAAAAATACACAAAATGGTGGATAAAATAAGACAATATGAAATGTATCACAATTTCAAGCTTCCAATGCTAAAGAATAAGAGCTACCTCATAAGGTTTATTTTATAGAAATATGATTTAATGTAAAAACAATTTTAATATGGTATTGTTTTAAATTTGATTTCTTTGTTCCCCTGGGGAGAAAAAGATTGTTCAGCAGTGTAGGAAAGACATAAGCTACACAACAGGTTTTCTGTTCAAATTTACCCCAGGATACTTTAAAGTCAATTCCTTCTAAGGGCTATTTAGTGAGCTGAATATTCATTCAGTTACTCATGAATAATAATAATAATAATAATAATAATATTTTATTGGCGTACCACCTGGGTGCCCCAGTCATGGACAATATTTTCTCTGATTTCTATACATATGTGCAATAATGTTATTATGCACAAAGAGTTAATATGAAGCCATGTGCCTCGAGTAGAAACAAAACACCTATATATTTAAGAAGTTGCCATAAGTTATCAGCCAATACAGGACAGACATTTTAGTACACACTACACAAAGAACTAAATTTAAATTTCAGAAAGAAATAAAAATAATGAAATGCCTAGACCAGTCAAAGGAACTAAAATAACACTCATTGGCTACATTACACTAGTACAAACCTTTGAAATGGCCATGCAAATGGCCATTTTGAAGATTGCTAATGAGGCGCTGAAATGCATTAGCATGTCACTGGCCTCGGCTCTTCGAAATTGCCGTGTGGTTCATCCGGACAGGGGTCCTTTTCGAAAGGACCCTGCCAACTTCGAAATCCTCTATTCCTATCAGCTGGAATTTCGCATGGCCATTTTGAAGATTCGTGCTAGTGTAGACATGGCCATTGAAAGAATAAAATTACACAGCATATATGTGCATTACAGGAAGTAAACAAAGAGCAACAATAAAGTAGGCATGTATTGGGAGATGAGTCTGAAAGACTCTGTGACTTTGTCTGTACTACATCTCTGTTTTGAAAGGATGGCCTTTGAAACTTTACATCAAAAGACGGCCTTTAGAAACAGAGCACCACACAGGCAAACGGGGACCAAAGGGTTGACCCGCCTTTATGAATGACCCCCACCGCAATTTTGAAAGAGAGCATCCACATGTCCCAGGGCACTCTTTCGAAAGTACAAGGGCAGGAAGTGCCACGGGTAGGGTTGTATAATGGATGGACCCTTCTGGAGCTGCCATCTTCCATTCCTTTAAAGCGTCCCCCACCCCCAAGCCTTTGCCTGCCACACTGACGGCCAGCAACCTGTCCCCAGGCACACAGGAACAGTGAGTGGAGGAGGCACCCTGGGCCTCCAGGGACCCTGAGCAGCTCCCCCACATCTAGGCTGTGGCTGGCATACTGGCTACAGTCCTGGCCTCTGTGCACCAGTGGCCACACTGTTAGCCACCTTCCTGGAGGCGGTCTTCAGGGCACGACATCCCCCCACGGTCCCTGGGTCATCTGCCGCTTGTGGTGCTACCCCACAAGCACTGATTGGTGGGACAGCTGGCGCTGGAGGACTGGGGTGATGACCAGCGGCTACAGAACTTCAGGAAGACCAAGGGAATATTCCTGTACCTGCGCCACTGGCTCACCCCAGCCCTCCAGCACCCTGACACATGCCTGAGGCTGTTGCTCATGCTCCAGAAAAGGATGGCCATTGCCCTGTGGAAACTGGCCACCCTGGACAGTCACCTATCTGTTGGTCACCAGTTTGGGGTTGACAGTGCAACCATTGAGGCTGTCCTCAATGAGGTAAGCCATGTCCGGGTCATACCCCCACTGCACTCAGGGTTCAGAGGGTGGGGGCACCCCAGCAAGGGCCACTGTTGGGAACTCGGGGGTGGGCAGCCCCTCCTGGGGATGGAGGCAGGGACAGGGACAGGCAGGCATGTGGGGGTAAGGAGCAGGAGCCCCAGTGAGGCCTGCCCTGCAGGGGCAGGGACAGAGATGAGTGGGCATAGTGCTCCCCATCCCACATGCATAAGCACACCCCAACAAGCTCTGCAGGTCATCCAGAACATCAACAGGTGCTCCTGAGGCAGCTGACCTGCATCAGGGACCTGGCCAGTACCATCCAGGGCTTTGAGATTTTGGGCTTCCTGAACTGCTTTGGGGCCCTGGACAGCACCCACATTGCCATCGATGCCCCAGAGCACAGCGGAGGGGCCTAGGTAAACTGCAAGGGCAACCACACCATGGTCCTGCAGGTGTTTGTTGATGCCAATGATCGCTTCCAGGACATCTGTGTGGGCTGGTCCAGCAATGCCAACATGTTCTGAAACTCAGGGCTGGGACACCACATGGCCAAGGGGACCTTCATCCCCTGGCAGGAGGTCCCAGTCAGGGATACCACAGTGCTGCCCTGCATTGTGGTGGATGCCGCCTACCCCCTGCAGTCCCAGCTGATGAGGCAATACACAGGGCACACTCAGCCTAGCCAGGACATTTTTAATGAGCATCTGAACTGGGCCCACAATATGATTGATCAGGCATTCAGCTGCCTGAAGGGGCATTTTAGATGCCTCCACACCAGGCTGGAGGTGGGCCTCTACAGTGTCCCGGCAGAGGTTGGGGCCTGCTGCACCCTGCACAAATTGGTGGAGGCAAAGCACAAGCCGTTCATATGGGGGTGAGCTGCCAAGGTGAGGCACAGGTATGAATCCCCATCGCCCGTGTCTGCCCCTTCCCCCCCCATGTCCAGGGGGCCCTGTCAGGGCTGGGCCAGAGCTGAGGCTGGAAGCATAGGGAAGTTGGGGCATGGCTGGGGCACAGTCCCCATGGTCTCTCTGGGATCAGTGTGGGGAGTAAGGCCTCCATTTGGCCAGCAATGTGTGGGTCAGCTGCATGAGGCTGGCTGTGGGTATGTGAGGTGGGACCATGGACTCAAAATCAGGCTCATGGGGATGGGGGGCACTGCAGGGGGCTGGAATGGGAGGGGGGACCAGGGTGGGGGAGAGGTCAGAAGAAAGGAAGAGGGGAGAATGGGGCGATGATGGGGGCATGGGGGACGGTGGAGTGGGGCCAGGTGTGGGAGTGGCTCAAGAGGGGGTGGTGACTGGGGCCAGCTGGCCAAACATGGTCTGGGTCAGGACGTTCAGGCTGGCCACCACCTGGCCCCAGGCCTGCCACTCCATGGTGAGTGACTCCTGCAGCACACCTGTCAGGTCCTGCAGGTCTGCCGTGTCAGCTGTGTCCCCCCGCCGCCTCCTCCTCCCTGCCCTGTTTGCACAGGTGGATGGTCCAGTAGTGACCCTGCACTGTACCCGGTCAGGATCCAGGCCGCTTCCTCTCACCCTCAGTGGTCAGGCTCCCTGGCACTGTTACAGGGCTGGCCTGGCTGCTGGAGCTGTGGAGCCAGAAGAGGGGAGAGGAATGGGCCATTAGTCCTGAGCGACAGCCCCTGCAAACCCCCCTGCTTCCCTTCCCCATTCTGGGAGCCCTGAGGGGACCACAACCTGGAGTTCCCCGTCTGGGTTCTGTGAGCATGAGCTCCCCTCCATCACCACCACCACCCTGCCCTTCCTTGGCCAAGCAGCCCATAGTGCTGTCCCACCCATGTGGTGCTGAGTGCTGCACGTCAGCCCTCTGAGTCTGGGGGAGAAGGGCCCTTTTTTATGAGAAGAAGTATTCTTTTGAAGATGGGATTTACTTTCAAAAGAGCAGAGTCTACACTGGCTTTCTTCTTTCGAAAGAAGCTCTTTTTAAATTAGAATATAAAAATGAGGTGCCAAGTATGCAAACTTATACCTTATTTGCATCTTTGATTGACCTTATTGCATACCTCTTTTGAAAGAGGAATGCAAGTGTAGACGCACCCTCGCCACATCTACACGAGCAAAAACTTTGAAATGGCCATGCAAATGGCCATTTCGAAGTCTACTAATGAAGTGCTGAAATACATATTCAGCACCTCATTGGCATGCGGGTGGCCGCGACACTTCAAAATTGACACGGCTCACCGCCACGCGGCTCGTCCAGATGGAGCTGCTTTTCGAAAGGACCCCGGCTACTTCCAAGTCCCTTTATTCCTATGAGCAGATAGGAATAAGGGAACTTCGAAGTAGCTGGGGTCCTTTTAAAAAGGAGCCCCGTCTGGACAAGCTGCGTCATGGTGAGCCGCGTCAATTTCGAAGTGCCACGGCCACCCGCATGCTAATGAGGTGCTGAATATGTATTTCAGCGCTTCATTAGTAAACTTCGAAATGGCCATTTCGAAGTTTTTGCCTAGTGTAGATGTAACCCTTTTGTGTAAAAGAGACCGGCTGCGTGGAAAGCTGGTTTGGAGATAAAGCTAAAAAGGTAAAAGGCATTGTGAGTTATTGTTTTATGGTTTCTTATTTGCTTCCCCCTCCTTCTTGCCTGGTGAAGAATCAGAGTTGTGAAAAAAGGGAGCAAATCCAGAAGACTGTAGGAAAAGAACTTCAGTAAGTCTGTGCAATAACTTAATTTATGTGTCAGATTCTGACCTTTTATTCTTGGATAAAATCTTAGCCCCTTTTAAAGTCAATGTCAAAATTCCCCACAAATATCAATGGGATCAAGATTTCATACTTTATATTTATTTAGAGCAAAACTTCAGACTCATTTAAGAACTTAATATCCCATATTATAGTTAACATTTTCAAAAATAATTTAAGCACCTAGGTCATTTCTGAATATGCAATATGAGCTTCTGAGTCATTTAGATGCTTTTGAAAACTGTACGCAAGATGAGGACTTTCTCAAGTCTGTCATGCTTTCAAATCTACCAATATAGCAGACTTGAACATTACAGGTTGAAATTGGCTCACAGGACTGTAGTTTAAAAACAAAACTACATTTCTGGCTTGATTTATATGAAGAACTCTTCACTTCCCACTTTCTGTAATATTACTGGTTTCTAAGCCAGTGAATTTTATCAGAACTTAAGAGAGTTGGCATCCACTTAATTTAGAGCACAAGAGTCAATGGAAGCTGGGTGCCTAACTCTCTCAGGGCAAGAAAAGCCAAATGCTGCATTTTGACAGCTACTGTTATCAAATCAGTAACATAAATATACAGGGCCCTTGTGAAATAACTATTCTGTTTTAATGAACAAAATTAGCTTTTTTTTAAAAAAAAGATCCACTTCCTACCTTTTCAAATAGGATGATGAAACTCTTATTTTTTTCATTTTACTTGACTGAAGTGCTATCTGATACGAATTACATTTGTAGTCATACAAATCATATCATCCTGATTTTGTAGCAAGTGTATATTCCCAGGTGTTTTTATTTGATCAATTTAGAAAGACTAAAGCCCTACAGGTTTTATAAGAAAAATATCAAGTGTACACTTTTGTTCCAGTTGACCTTCAGTTTCTAGTAATGGTTTCTAACATGGAACACTTCCTGAGAGCAGCTGTTGCTGATATGCTTCTTTGCTTTTCCAGGTTTAATGGCTTTTTAATTGAGAGAATTGTTTGAAGATTTGTTTACTTTAAAAATATTTTTCTCTCCTAAACACAGCCAAACATCTCCTTAGTTTTTAAGGGATATTTTCCATATTTGATTATATCATCAAATTCCCCCAACACTTCAGGAATGAGCTTTCTGGGTCTGAACAGGAGTCCTGCCTACAACATTTTGTAAGAACAGAACAGACAGTCCTTTAAATCCCTTTGCTGCTTCTTTCTATGCTAAATTGTTTGAGCAGAAAAAGAAATCAACCTTTCCCCATGGGCTCTCCATAGAACTGAATATTGGTATAAGAAGCAGTATTTAAAGACTAGATGCAATTACAGAAAGGATGTTCAAGGAGAGTGCTTACCAGCTGGGCTAAATTGAAAAAAAAAAACACAGGATATTCTTCTTTTTAGGACAAATGAGAAGAACCAAATTCTTCACTCAGAGATCTCTGAGTAGCACAAGGAAAACCTGAACTGCATAAACACAGCTCACTCTGTATCCAAGCAAAAATAACATATTAAGATCTATTCAGAATAAAGTTAATTTAATCAGATCCTAGGTCGCAGCATCATAATTCCAGAAAATGCCCAATTAATCACAGACAGAAATCTTTTACTTCACAGTTTTGCTTCCAAATATGGTCTTCTGACATCCTGCGAGTAATGTGTATATAATCAGTAGTTGATCAAATCACCCTAAACCATTTCTCCCATTTCCCCACTGTCTAGAATACAACTTCTCTATCTGGTACATCCCAGGAACACTTTGTCCAGTTAACCATGTCCATCCTGGTGTATTCATCTTAAAAAATTATTTTAAGTCTCAATCCATTTTAATTTAAAAATTATGAAGCACTAAATGCTGATAAAATATATTTCAAATCTTAATGGTCCAGATGCTAGCTGGTGAAAATCGACTACTCCAATTACATCAAAGTGAAGTTAATTTGCACCAGCCAAGGAACATGACCAAAACCTTCTAAGTCTTTCACTAGTTGGGATCTGAAACTGGATACTGAGATCTAAAGTATCAAGATTGATTAATTAACTTTAAAGCTTTGAAATAGACAGGTTCTCTATCAGTCTTCAATAAATAATGGTATATTTGGGAGGCATATCTAGTGTTAGCAAAAATGACTGCTGAATTAATAAAAATACTCAACAAAATCTATCTGCTTTGTTGAATTAGTGAGGAAAGTGAGGTAGAATGACAAAGGTTTTTTGCAGTGTGATATCTCATAAATTTTACAAAAACTCCCAGACTGAATTTGTCATACAGATGGGTAATTCTCAACCCATGGGCCTCTACGATCCAGATAGTTTCTCATCAGTGTTCGGAAAAAAGCTGCTTCAGAAATAAGCACTGAACTTATTTAAGTAAGTAGCAAATTGAGATCTAGTTGAACATTCCTACGGTTATCTGAATGCTTGATTTTTGAAAGTTTCCAGTGATCACTTGGGCCAGGGAGGAGAGGGGAGGCAGGTGCAAATGTAGAAATGTCATGGTACATGTTGAACCTCTTTAATACAGCACCCTTAGGACCTGACTGGTGCCAGATGAGAGAATTTGCTGGACCATGGGAAGTCAGTATTGTCTAGCAGCATAACCAATTCTTCCACTTCTTATTGGGCTCTTAGAAGACATGTAGGGGTAAATTACAGCTAATAACAGCACAGAACATAAAGAGTTAGGACTGGTGGCTGGATATAAACCTTCTGGGACCATGGGAAACTTGGACATACCCATAATAAATGGTTGTTCAGCTAACTAAAACCATGCCAGATTATGGATGTTGTTGGATGAGACAGTTTCAGATTAGAGAGGTTCAACGTGTGGTGATATTTTTGGTTTTTACAGACTTAATTTTCTTCAGAAACATTCAGAGATTACCAGGAGAGACAACATAAAGCCCTGAATCAGTGAGTTGGAAAAGATAAAGTCAGAGACCTAGGACTTGATCTAACTTCAGTTTATGCTTCAATGGCGATTGGATCTTTCCTGAAGATGACAATTTTCTCCACCAATCTATGTGTAGTGTTGCCTGATATACCAAAATAAAATGAAGTTATAGCCATTGGTGTCCTCAATGATTAAGACGTGTTATTCTGCTAATACTTGAAGAAAAAGAGTTAAACTATGGAAACTAATAGAGGTCATATTTAGTATGAATTTTGTGATATCTTTATCATAAAAAAGACGTGTGTCTTAAAATTAGATCTGAAGGCAGAGAGAGGACACTTGGGGACCAATTTACCAAAACAGCGAAATACATGTTTGACTTTAGTATGTGCTTAAGTATATCCCTAGCCAGCAAAGCAATGAACTAAATCCCGAAGTTCAAATGAAGTTAATGGATCCTGAACATGCTGAAACACACAGAATTGTAGAACACTGGAACTGGAAAGGGCCTTAAGAGGTGAAGTCCAGTCCTCTGCCTTCACAGCAGGAACATAGCAGCATATGATCAAGCACTTAGCAGAACTGAGGCCCTCGTGTACAGTAAAAGAAACCTGTCCAAATATAGGGTAGGAAAGTAATAGGAAATAAATACAAACACACACTGAGTGGATAAAAGGGTTGAGATACAAAATTGGGAGGAGAATCTGTAGTGAGAAGAAAAGTAGGAGGAGGTGAGAGCACGTTTATAGAGAAAGACAGCAGAGCTGACAGCTTCTGCAGCCCTTGGGCAACATGTGGGGGGCTCCCCACCCCCAGAAAGGGCAAAGCTAAGGGCAGCTGGCCCTCAGTGCTACCCAGAGCATGTCACCCTATGGTGCTGCTCAGAGTACACGGCCTGGTGCTCTGGAGCAGCACTCCAGTGGAGATATAAAAGTAGAGTGACCACATTGCCTTATGGCAAATATGGGATGCTGATCTCGGTTGGGTGGGGGGGGGGCTGCTGTCCCATGTCAGAGATCCTTGGCAATGGGGCTGCTGCCTTACAGTGAGGCACCAGTGATGGGGACTCTGGCGGGGGGAGGGGAGGGGAGACAGGGACTGGGGTAGCCACCCCACGGAGAAGCGTCTTTGCAACAAAAGCTGCCTCTGTGAGATGTGGGATGCTGGGGAAGAAGGCAGCTGATCCTTGAAGGGGCTACCTGGCAGCAGGAACTGCCACCATGGGTGCCAGAGAATTAGGCAACTGCCCCACAGAGGAGATCCCTAGCAGCAGGGTCTGCCACCCCAAGACACCAGGTGCCATGGAACAGGAGACGTGCAAAATGGGACAATTTGCCTATTTTCTTTAAAAAGTCAGGGCGTCTATGAGACAGCTTACATAAGGAACTATCCTGGTAAAAACAGGGCGGATGGTCAACCAATATAAAAGGCTTGTGCATCTGGCTCCCACTGCTGCTGTGGTGGCAGCGGCTGCTGCTGGGCCTCTTTGAATCACCAGGCCACAGGCAACTGTCCCCTTTGCCCCTCCCTGTTAGTGGGTGTTTATGAGAGCTTCAAGAAAAGATTTGGCTGAATAGACTCATTAGTTTTCCAGAAGTTAATTGTAAGAGACTTTTGATAGAAGTTAGTAACAAAACTTATATTTAAGATAATTAGGATGTTCTGAATCCAAATAAGGTGGTTTCCAACCTGTATATTGTGTGTAGAAGTCACTACAATGAATTATCCAGTTACCACTGAAGTGGAATTATTTTTCATTTATATTAACCTACTTCATTTGAATCCTAATGAACTGTAGGACGTAATGAAAGTGATCAAATAACATGCAGAATCTTTTTATAAAAGTATTGAATTTCAGGGGTTTTTTATTTGTAAGCATTGTAATAAATATTTTAATACATTATGCAATCATAAAAGAGCATCTTTTCAGTATTCTTATAATTGGACTACTAGCACCTTGAATCAAAATTATGCAAGGTGATTTAAGTGATAAATACATGTCTGAAAACACCTGCTATTAAAACAAGGAAAAATATTTTCTTGACTAAACATTAGCCGTGTCTACACGTGCACGCTACTTCGAAGTAGCGGCACTAACTTCGAAATAGCGCCCCTCACGGCTACACGTGTTGGGCGCTATTTCGATGTTAACATCGATGTTAGGCGACGAGACGTCAAAGCTGCTAACCCCATGAGGGGATGGAAATAGCGCCCTACTTCGAAGTTGAACGTCGAAGTAGGGCACGTGTAGACGATCCGCATCCTGCAACGTCGAAATAGCGGGGTCCGCCATGGTGGCCATCAGCTGAGGAGTTGAGAGACGCTCTCTCCAGCCCCTGCGGGGCTCTATGGTCACCGTGTGCAGCAGCCCTTAGCCCAGGGCTTCTGGCTGCTGCTGTGGCAGCTGGGGAATCCATGCTGCATGCACAGGGTCTGCAACCAGTTGTCGGCTCTGTGGATCTTGTGTTGTTTAGTGCAACTGTGTCTGGGAGGGGCCCTTTAAGGGAGCGGCTTGCTGTTGAGTCCGCCCTGTGACCCTGTCTGCAGCTGTGCCTGGCACCCTTATTTCAATGTGTGCTACTTTGGCGTGTAGACGTTCCCTCGCAGCGCCTATTTCGATGTGGTGCTGCGCAACGTCGATGTTGAACGTCGACATTGCCAGCCCTGGAGGATGTGTAGATGTTATTCATCGAAATAGCCTATTTCGATGTCGCTACATCGAAATAAGCTACTTCGATGTAGGCTTCACGTGTAGACATAAATGTTTTAATGCACACAATTTAAACCTATATTAATATTGTATTATTGAAAGAAATTTTGGTACAGCGGCACATTGATTCAACATCTTATTGAGACATCAGCACCACGTACACTGCCACAATATAGTCCAATTCTCTACACTTGTATGCGCCTGTACAAATGAGTCATGCTATCCTGCACCTACGTTACTGATTTCTGCGTTCTCTTCTGCCACTACAGAATATTGCCTCCACTCGGTCTGCAAGAGTTGGTGGTAATGAAATGAGCTGTGGTACTGGACTTCCAGTTTCTTTCTTCCAGCCCGTTGAATTTCAAGGAGGAAGTACAGTAAACCCTCAACTAATGGACTAATAGCAGGGGAAGGGTGTCTTTTAAACCCAAATGTCCATTAAATCGGAGTGTTTACTGGCCATTCTCCCCCACAAAGCTCCCCCAGCCCCAGTTCCCCCCCTCCAAAAAACAAAAATGCCAGCTACTCACCACTGCTGGAATTGCTGCCGCTGGAGGAGCTGCCAGAGCCCGCTCCTGTGTTTGAGGGCTTGGCTACAACCGGAGGCCCCACTGCACAGCAGCAAGGTCCCCACTGTACACTCCAGCAAAAGTCCCATCATGGCTGGGGGCCCTGCCCTGTGTGGCAGCAAAGTCCCTGTCACAGCCTGGAGGATCTGCCATCACTGCCAGAGCTGTCATGTGTTCCTCCCACCAGTGGTGGGGCAAGTAAATGAAGGCCATCTGCCCACATACATGCCCCACCATGGGTGGGGGGAATCACATGGTGGCACCTCCTCCAAGCCATGGCAGTAAGTCCCTTAACGTACTTTTTTGGGGGACGAGGGAGGATTTAGGATTTTATGGGCCTCAGTTAAGCAGACTTCAGGAACAATGGGGGACTGGTGGGTGTCTGTTGTTCCTGAAGTCTGCTAAATCCGGGTCCGTAAAATTGAGGGTTTACTGTACTGAATTTGGGCAGTGGACCTGTTTCCAAAGTAGTGCCTAGTAATCAGCTTTCTGTATGTTGAAGAAAAAAGTATGACTTGTTACAGATAAAGCTTCACAAGACCACAAAAGTGTGAACAAAATGCCATGTGTTTCTTCAGCACTGTGGACCTCTCACAAGCCATGTATTTTACAAGCTCTGTAGAACTTTTTACCTTTTCCAAGGTCATCTTGTCCACAGTGTACTAGAAACTGATGATGTCACTAACTCATTTTCTGCATATGAGACTCTTGCTATGTTCAGTATTAAAGCAGATGGCTTCACAACCAATAAGGATATGAAAAGAGAGTAGTTGTCAGAACACTGGGTCTATATTGTTTCTCCCTCAAATGACGTGAATGGGAATGTGCGTTGGCTCCAGCAATGTGTCTGCTTTCTCTCAAAGCAGCAAATGTGTCATTTGCTGTAGTGAGCCAGCAAAAGAATAAGCACATCAGCATGCCTGGCTGCATCAACTGCACACTCCACATTTTAGAGGACAAAATGTAAAAAACTTCTTTTCTGCTTTTTCCTGATGAACATACACAGAAGATTGATGTCAACTGTTGCTTATGAATGCCATACTTTGGTCTTACGCTGAAAGCCACAAGCCTGAATGATGACTTTATTGTGAGATGCTTGTACTAGTTGTTCTAATGAAAGTATTGCAAGATCCTCCTTATTTTCTGGAAGAGCACTGCATCCTCATTTTTACTGCCATGCTTCTTCCTTGTCTTTCTTGACTTCTTGTGGGTAAGGTGGTCATCCAAGCAAAGAAGGAGCAAGGCCTAGCATTTGCTGCAGTATGGGTTGTCAGGTTATAAGACAAAGCTCATCCTCAAAGGCTGAGCAATGCCTGCAACACCACCCCCTTTCTTTCTTATGTCATTAATCAGTTCTCAGTTGTGATCTGGGTCCATGATGGTGTACTTCTGATATGATCTGTTGACAACAAAGTTCTCCTGCTATATAGAAAGATCCTCACCCTGAATAGTTAATATATGAGGAGGGCCACCACTTCCATGTACTGTCACCAAAACCAGAAGTTAACATTACCTTCTAGTTTTGCTGGTTAAAATGTGGAAGTGTAATACTGAGATCTTTGAAGTACAAACCAATGTCCAGAAAGAGTAGTTTATGTCAACATGGTCATCTATAAAATTAGTAATCTTCTGAGAAACAGGTTGGGACGAATAGTGCCACCAGTTCCACCAGGTTGTAGGGTTTTCTCTAGTAAGTCCATGTCTACCTTTAAGATTTTGTCTTAACCAATGCAATTATGACGAGTGCTATGGAAAAATCAAACAAGCTCTTTTGACCTTCTCTAGTTGAGGGTTCACCCAACATCAGCATGCTTTATTGTTTATTTCTTTCCACCACTGTAGCCAGACAGAATCCCCCTGCTGTACTCCATCTTGCCCCTCTTAGGTGCTTCAGAGCACAAAGCACAAAGGAAACAGTACAGTCTTAGAATGTCTGAAAGCACAGATGTGCTTATCTCAAGCACAGTCTGTGATGCTTCAAAACACAGATGTGCTGCCTCATCATGACCCTGGATGGAAGAATACAGATAAGAGGGCTAACAGGCCAGCTGATGATCACAGGGCCTTAAACTGCCCTTGGCTGGTACTGATAATTGATATGCCTACACATTGTCCCAGAAGAGGAATCTCCCGCCCGTATGAAAAGAATGTCCTATCTTAATGATTTAGTTATCTCTATCTTACAAGTGTAAATTAAGTTGCAACTCCCTTGTAAGAACTGGCATCACAAAGACGAACCAGTACAATTGGTACCTTTAGATAAGGAAGAGTGTACGTGACCCAAGGGGTATAAAGAAGGGTCCGGCAGACCACTCTAACTGAGCTCCAACTTCCTGTACCTGCCGGTCGGGTGAGGTTATTGCCTCCTGAGGTCCCAGGGGATGCTCTCCTCGTACTGTTCTTCCTCCGGGATTCGGTGAACGATGTTGGCTCTGCCGGAGTCGAAGGATGCAGGGGTGAGAATTATACCTGCAATGTACTTTTGTGCAAATTTAATAGTAAGAGCTCTTTAGGCTGAGGTGTCTGGTTCTCAAATCATAGAATCATAGAATCATAGATCAGTAGGACTGGAAGGGACCTCGAGAGGCCATCAAGTCCAGCCCCCTGCCCTCATAGCAGGACCAAGCACTTTCTAGACCATCCCTGAAAGCCATCTATCTAACCTCTTCTTAAATATCTCCAGTGATTGAGATTCTACCACCTCCCTTGGCAATTTGTCCCAGTGTTTGATCACCCTGACAGTTAGGAACTTTTTCCTAATGTCCAATCTGAACCTCCCCTGCTGCAATTTCAGTCCATTGCCTCTTGTTCTATCCTCAGAGGCAAGGAAGAACAAGTTCCCTCCCTCTGCGTTATGACACCCTTTTAGATACCTGAAAACTGCTATCATGTCCCCCTTCAATCTTCTCTTTTCTAAACTAAACAAGCCCAACTCTTTCAGCCTTTATTCATAGGTCATGTTCTCTAGACCTTTGATAATTCTCGTTGCTCTCCTCTGGACCCTCTCCAATTTCTCCACATCCTTCCTGAACTGCAGTGCCCAGAACTGGACACAATACTCCAACTGAGGCCTAACCAGTGCAGAGTAGAGCGGGAGAATGACTTGTCGTGTCTTGTTCACAACACACCTGTTAATGCATCCTAGAATCATGTTTGCCTTTTTCGCAACAGCATCACACTGTTGACTCATATTTAGCTTGTGGTCCACTATAACCCCTAGATCCCTTTCTGCTGTATTCATTCCTAGGCAGTCCTTTCTCATTCTGTATGTGTGACACTGATTGTTCCTTCCTAAGTTGAGCACTTTGCATTTGTCCTTATTAAACTTCATCCTGTTTACCTCAGCACATTTCTCCAGTTTATCCAGATCCTTTAGAATTATGACCCTATCCTCCAAAGAAGTTGCAACCCCTCCCAGCTTGGTATCATCTGCAAACTTAATAATTGTACTTTCTATGTCAATATCTAAATCGTTAATGAAGATATTGAACAGAATCAGTCGTAAAACAGACCCTTGTGGAACCCCACTAGTTATACTTTTCCAGCAGGATTGAAAACTATTAATAACTACTCTCTGGGTATGGTTATCCAGCCAGTTGTTCACCCACCTTATAGTAGTCCCATCTATGTTGTATTTGCATAGTTTATTGATAAGTATATTATGTGAGACTGTGTCAAATGCTTTAGTGAAGTCTAGGTATACCACAACCGCTGCTTCTCCCTTATCCACAAGACTCATTATTCTATCAAAGAAAGCTATTAGAGTGGTTTGACATGATCTGTTTTTAACAAAACCATGCTGACTGTTCCCTATCACCTTATCACCTTCCAATTGCTTGCAGATGATTTCTTTAATTACCTGCTCCATTATCTTTCCTGGCACAGAAGTTAAGCTGACTGGCCTGTAGTTTCCCGGGTTATTCTTGTTCCCCTTTTTATAAATGGGTACTATATTTGTCCTTTTCCAGTCTTCTGGAATCTCTCCCGTCTCCCACGATTTACCAAAAATGATTGCTAAAGGCTCAGATACCTCTTCTATCAGCTCCTTGAGGATTCTAGGATGCATTTCATCAGGCCCTGGTGATTTGCAGACATCTAATTTCTCTAAGTAAATTTTAATTTGTTCTTTTCTTATTTCAACTTCCAAACCTACCCCTTTTTCACTAGCATTCTCTATGTCAGGCATTCCTTCAGATTTCTCAGTGAAGACCGAAACAAAGAAATCATTAAACATCTCCACCATTTCCAAATTCCCTGTTACTGTTCCTCCCTCCTCACTGACCAATGGCCCTACCCTCTCCTTAGTCTTCCTCTTGTTACCAATGTATTTGTAAAAAGCCTTCTTGTTTCCCTTTATGCTTGTAGCTAGTTTGAGCTCATTTTGTGCCTTAGCCTTTCTAATCTTGCTCCTGCATGCTCGTGTTGTTTGCTTATATTCATCCTTTGTAATTTGTCCTAGTTTCCATTTCTTATATGATTCCTTTTTTATTTTGAGATCATGCAAGATCTCCTGGTTAAGCCAAGGCAGTCTTTTGCCATGTTTTCTATCTTTCCTACACAGCGGGATAGCTTGCTTTTGGGCCCTTAATAACGTCCCTTTGAAAAACTGCCAACTCTCCTCAGCCGTTTTTCCCCTCAGTTTAGCTTCCCACGGGGCCTTACCTACCAGCTGTCTGAGTTTACCAAAATCTGCCTTCCTGAAATCCATTATCTCTATTGTACTGTTTTCCCTTCTACCCTTCCTTAGAATTGTGAACTCTATGATTTCATTATCACTTTCACCCAAGCATCCTTCCACTTTCAAATTCTCAATAATTTCCTCCCTATTTGTTAAAATTAAATCTAGAACAGCTTCCCCTGTGGTAGCTTTTTCAACCTTTTGGAATAAAAAGTTGTCTGCAATGCAATCCAAGAATTTATTGGACAGTCTGTCCCCTGCTGTATTAGTTTCCCAACATATACCTGGATAGTTGAAGTCCCCCATCACCACCAAATTCTGGGCCCTGGAATGGGTAACTTTTCACTTGTAATCTAATTGACATGTTATATGTATCATCCTACTAGTAGTTAAGAAGATAGAGCAATAACCTTGTAACCATTAAGATTTCTTATTTCTGCTTTTAAAAAATAGCAACCACTTAAGCTTTCAGCCTGACTCCTTCCAGTTACTGTAACTTGGCCAAACACAAACAAAGAACCTTAGCCATTTGGCTATACCAGCCTGGTCAGTGGTAAGGTGCAGTAAAAGCTGAGCACTGAGTCATGTCGCCTCCACAGGACAGACGCCTAGGGTACCCATCAGCCTCCCTGGTTGCCCACTGCAAAGAAACAGTCTGTCCTAGCAGTTAAAGACTTGGGTGGATCTCTGGGGCATCTGTCAGCCATTTTGGCTGCCCGCTGCGAAGGGACTGTCGGTCCTAGCAGTCAAAGACTCAGGCTCACAGACCACTCATTACCTGGCCATCGGCTAACAACCACTCATACCATATATGACATCTTGAGCTACATTAAACATCCTGAGCTTCACTGCCATACAAAAAATGGAGAAACATGTATTGGCTAGCTGGAATGCAAGTAGCTACATCAACTCTATGATGCTGAGACACTCCTGCTGAAGGGGTGAGGTGTAGCTCAGTGGTTAGAGTGTTAGCCTTTTAATCCAAGGCGTGAGAGTTCCATCCTTGAGAGGGTCTTTCAAGGGTCTGGAGTAGATTAGCTTTAAAAAAAAACTACCAGGGATAATGATAGGTCCTGCATGAGAATGAACTTGATAGCCTGACCTCTCAAGGTCCTTCCCAGCTCTATGAGAAATATGCATCTCTTTTATTTCAATTGTAAAATGAAGTATCTCCATGAGTTTTTAATACAACACTTCCCACTGACAGCACTAAGTCTTCTTGGGGATGATAAAAGGGGATGGCCATCTCATTTTGGCAAGAGTATACTGTTGTGCTATGGTACACATTTATAGCTGTAGGGAATTAGTCGTGAGTGGAGACAGATCAGGTCATGAAACGAAATTAAGAAAATCCAATGAGAATCTGGAACTTTCTTCTTAAATTAATATCTACAATAGGTTTAGGACTGTGGTGTAAGAGTGTGATGCCAGTTGCCTTTGCAAGATTACAGTGCTGATACCAAACCTTTGGTGGCTCTAAAAATGGCCTTGGCTTGTTACATGGTGAAACTCACTTTGAAGCCCAAGTGTTACCATGTAGTAATTTTGGTGTGCTCACTCTTTTTTCATCACAGACCTACCAAACAGATTGGAACAAGACTGATAGTATTTGGTTTCAGTAGCTATGAGATCATTTACTCCAGTTAAACAAATCTTCCTTGGACGTTAAGCAGAGTACCCTTCATTATCTCTTCACTCAGTTAGAATGCAATTACAGAGAAGAGTCTCTGTTTAGGATGCACTTCTTGCCAAACATGCTTCATTTTCAGTCCACAAAAGTGGACTTTATTGCATTATGAGAGCTAGTGATTATAGTATAAAATATTACTTACATCATATTGCTTCATTTGAAAACTAACAACACGCTAGTCATTAATATAATGGTAAAATGAATCTATTAAAGTTGTATATGAAGTTATGAATTACCTCTGTATGTTACTAGATAAAGTTTCAGAAGGCAGCCTATGCTAAGAAAAGTGAAAATAGCTCAGTCCTAGACACAAAAACCTTGGCCAGTTTACCTTGGTTTTCTTATTACAGGTTGAACCTCTCTGGTCCAGCTCTTTCTTCTCTGGCAACATCCATAATCTAGCATGATTTTAGTTAGCTGAATGACAACTTATTATGGGTGTGGCCAAGTTTCCTGTGGTTCCTTGAAGTTTGGTTACAGCCACATGCCCTCACTCTCACTGTTCTGTACTGTTATTTACAGCCAGATAGATACAAGAGAAATGTAGAGAGCAGTATCAGGACATCTGTATGATTTTTCATAGACTTGACCAAAGCATTCAACACGGTGAACAGAAATGGGATTTGGAAAGTATTTGGACAAATTGGCTCTCCTGAAAAATTGATAAATATTATTTGTTCCTTTCATGATGGCATGCTAGATCACATCCTTAGCAATTGAGAGTGGATCCTACAGGAAAAGCAGAGAATCCAATAAAGAACATACAACACCCACAGTTGGCAGAGTTTTATGTGACATCTGTAATTGGCTCTGCCAATCAAATGTTGGTTTGGTCAGTCACCAACGGTGTCATAGAAGATGAGATTTGTCAATTGACATCTTAGTCCACACATGTGCCTCAAAGGACCATTATGGAAAACAAAACCAGTTTTCATCAATTGTTTGTTACTTATTAAAGACTAAATCAAAAGCATTCCCCTTACCACCTTTTTTAATTTTGATGTTACTGTCTCAGCTGGAATAGAAATGGTTATTTAAGCATTTTGCAAAATGATCTCTACTCACTTGTACTGGAAAGTTATGGAAGAATGCCTCACTGGAAAGTAATATCCAATTTTTATGACCACCACTGAGCAAATATAAAGAAGCTATGGCAATGGTCTCTCATGTACCTAGCAATAATGTGAAATCAATTTTCTACTTCATTAAGAAACATAAATGAATAAAAACAAACATGCATATTTTACCACTTTGAAACATATGAACTGATTTATTTAAGAAACAGGAGCAAAGAAAATTAAGTAGAAAGCAGAAAATGGTCCTACTGAGGAAATACGGGATTTAAATAATTTTCCCAAAATGTTAAAGCTGTCACATCCAGACTCTCTCTCTCTAGCAAAAAACAGTAACTTGGTGTTATTTTAAAGCAGTGTTAATTTTCATGGTCGCACTGGGTAACACGTCAGGTATAATCAGGAGTTTCTCTGCATCCCTTATATCCCGCTCAAGCTAGTACATAGTAATTGTCTCACAGGACTATTCCTGCCCCTAAGCACTGTGTTATTGCACAGTAGCTTTTTTATGTTGGGCCCACTAGTACAGTCCATACACTGAGTAACATTTTTGTTCACTGGGACTAGTTACAACAGTAAGAGAATGATCTAATGCTCAACAGAAAAATCTTAATGCATGTTGGATGGGGATTCTCTGTGCTACTCAGACTTGGCAAGGATTAAAGAATTTGGCCAATGTGACCTAAAGTTGAGTCATAATTTGGTTGAACTCTGTCTCATTTTAATATTTTGAACAAAACTATTCTGAAATGTAACGGGTATTGCTTTTCATTGTATTTTAAGTAAATAGATTTCAGTTATTGCATCTTGTTTCTGACACCTATTAAAAACTGGATCAATTCTAGAAAGTTTGCCTGTTGTGAAGACTCAAGTGACAATCGATATGAAGAGTTGGCCAATCAATATGAAGAGTTGCAGTGTTACCTTAGCACTCTTCTGTCCCTCTAGCTGAATTAACATGCAAAAGCCAGAGTAGCCTATAGAAATGATTGTTGACTATTACTATCACTGAGCCATTGAGGGAGCTTATGTACTTCTATCAAAGCTCAGTGCCAATACAAGAGAGAGCAAACCACATGTGTGGAACATCACACCTACACAAGATACTCCCAGAATGTGTGGGAAGGATCCTCAAGGCCCAGGGGCTCAACTTGCAGGAGACCACCAAGAATATAACAGGGACAGATCTGAAGGTTAAAGGGCCAGAACAAAGGACCCTGAAAGGGATGTGGAGCAAAGAACTCTGGACAGCACTCACTGCTTCTTGAGGGTGTCAAAGGAGCCAGTGAGCACTGCCCAGAAGAACTCTGTCCTTATGCATGAACAGAGGGATGAGGAGAAACAGGCCCCAGAGCTGCAGAAAACCCTCAATCTACCTCCTCTGTAGGTTTTGCATCAAGTTGGCACAATGACCTTGAAAAATCTTTTGATTCAGAGCTCGGTAACTGAGGAAAATGTGCTTGTAACTCAACATCAGCTGCTTCCAAAAAATGCTCATGTGGATTAGATATTGCACCTGCACATTTTCTTTTCTTAATCAGGTAAACAAAACAGAATACAGAGAAGACAAGAGTTAGCTGAAAGATAAGTAAGTGAGGATCAGCATTCTGAGCAAAACAGGGAGACTTCCATAATGTGGAATAAATATGAAAAAAGTGATCTTAGTCCATTCCATCTTCTGAAAATATGAAGACCCTGCACAGAGCCAGGATGCAAGGGTTTCCACAAAAGCATACATACTTTTGGCACAATGAGTAACTTGGTCTAAGGAAGCCTTCACACAAGAGTAATTTGAGGCAGCCATGGGGAGGAGCAAAGGATCACGATTACACACCAACTATCGCCCTGCCTTCCCAGCTACCAGAGGCATTTATTACAGTCATTAGACTGGACCACCAACTGCAGTGTCTCTCGTAGCCCTTCCTCACGTTGAGTGTGCCTGCTACTAGTTCTGAATAATCACAGAATTTCTCTGTAACAAAGTGTATTGAACCTTGACATGAATTAAGCATTTTCTATATACACGTTGTCTACAGCCAGCCGGAAACAATAGCTTCAGAAGCAAGAACTGTACCATTCATGGGATAATAACTATGAAATCCAGTGCCAACATTTTAAGTGTTAGCATTGGTAACTATTTCACTGCTAATAATTTTTGGTGAAAACAGCTGTGGGGTTTTTTAAAAAGGCAGCGCCATCCCTCATCCATGTCTGCTAGCAAATACTGAACATTCTTATGTTTTTCCTTCTCCTGGATCCAAAGGAGGTAAACATGGTTTTATTTTCTACTACATAAGTGCAAATGGAAGAAAATAATACAAACCCTGCAACTGCTTTTGAATAATCTTTTAATTGAAAGACTATTTAATAAAATTATGACTTCTGTTTTAACCCCTGAAAAACTATTTTTGTCACGTGCATGCAGCTACTTCATCCTAAGCGTTGGATGGCTCTATTACTGAGAGGCATTTTTGTCAGAAGATGATCAGCTATGGCTAGTTCTTTGCTATCTTTAACATCATTACTAGTCAATGAGCAATGTGAAGATTTATTGGGGCTCCTTAACTACCTTTCAAGTCTCATTTGAATCAGGCTGTAATAAAATTTGCCCTCTGAGAACATGAGATTTAAAACCTTTTCTCCTGCCCCTTGGGCACTGCTCTGCTCTTCTGTGTTTGTCATTTTATGGACTGCCTACTATAATTTCTTGTCAGTGTTTCTTCCAGAACATGCTTTGGGAAAACTCCAGTAAGTACAAAATGACCTACAGCAAGATTAATCACCAGCACAAAGAAAGTCATGACCATATTTCCCTTTCCTCAATCTCTGCGCTGGCTTCTCATGAAGTTACAGGCTGATTTAAAAATAACTATTATAATGTGTAACACCTTATCTGACTTTGCTCTTCCTTATTTATTTGATGATAGTTCTGGAACCTTCTACAGATTTGATGATAGTTCTGGAACCTTCTACAGATCATATTCTCTGACACTTAATCTATTAATTACCCCCAAATACAAACAAGAACCAGCAGATGTCAGAATGTCTATAAATTTATAAATTATGCTTTAAAGGAATTCCTGAGCCAAACATTTGTTGTAGCAGCACCTCATTCCAAGTCTGTATATATATACAGACTAAAGAACTATTACTCCCTACCCCTCACTTTTCATGTGGTTTAATTAGCTCCTAAGGTTGTTTTCTATCAAGCATATTGACATATATTGTTATACAAGGCTCCTTATGAAAATGACTGTATTCTGATGTACTGTGTTGCCTGGGAGCAGGGGGTGTGGTGGTATCTCACCATAATAGATATTTAAACTGCTTCCCTTCACACTGTGAGCTACATTGTACTGATGAATTCAAAAATCTTTCAAGCCTGAAGAAAAGGAGGAGGAGCCAGTATTATCCAATATATTACCAAAGCAGAAGAAACTGTTTGAAGAAATAAATTTTCTGCATATTCCAATATGAGCAGATTTTACTGATGTTAAAAGCACTGAGAATCAAGTTGCCCCCAGTAAACTTCAGTTCTATTTTGGGTAGCTTAAATGAAAACAGTGGCCCATTTAGAAAGTGCATCATGCTATGGTCAACATTTTCAAAAGGGCCTAGTACTATCGACTTACTGCATTCCGTATGCTTAGGTTGAGATGCTTCAGAGGGCCCTGATTTTCACAGACTCATAGGTCGTGTCTACACTAGCCCCAAACTTCGAAATGGCCATGTAAATGGCCATTTCGAAGTTTACTAATGAAGCGCTGAAATACATATTCAGCACTGCATTAGCATGCGGGTGGCCGTGGCACTTCGAAATTGACGCGGCTCGCCGCCGCGCAGCTTCTCCCGATGGGGCTCTTTTTCGAAAGGACCCCGCCTGCTTCAAAGTCCCCTTATTCCCATCTGCTCATAGGAATAAGGGGACTTCGAAGTAGGTGGGGTCCTTTAGAAAAGGAGCCCACTCGGGGCGAGTCGCTTCAATTTCGAAGTGCAGCAGCTGTCGCATGCTAAGGAGGCGCTGAATATGTATTTCAGCGCTTCATTAGTAAACTTTGAAATGGCCATGTAAATGGCCATTTCGAAGTTTGGGGTTAGTGTAGACGTAGCCATAGAATCATATGGCTGGAAGAGACCTCAGGAGGTCATCAAATCCATCGCCATGCTTCAAGGAAGAGCAATCCCAAATAAATCATCCCAGTAGGGTTTTGTCAAACCAGGACTTAAAAAACCTCTCGGGATGAAGATCCCATCACCTCTCTCGGTAAAATATTCCAGTTCTTCACCACCCTCCTGGTGAAATTGTTTTTCGTAATATCTAACCTAGACGTCTCCCGCTGCAACTTGAGACCATTGCTTCTCATTCCATCATCTGTAAGCACTGAAAAGAGCCGCTGTTCATCCTCTTTGTAATCCCTCTTCAGTTAGTTGAAGGCTTCTATCAAATCCCCACTCATTCTTCTGGGGATTTAATATACCTAAATACTGCAACCTCTTCTCATAAGTCATTTGGTCCAGCCATCTAATCGTGTCTGTTGCCCTTCACTGGACTTTCTCCAATGAGTCTACTCCCTTTTTTGTAATGGAAGCCTCAGATTTGGACACAGTATTCCAGATGCAGCCTCACCAGTGTTGAATAAAGGAGAATAATCACTTCCCTAGATCTGCTGGCAATGCTCCTACTAGTGCAGTTCAATATGTAGTTACCCTTCTTGGCTACAAGGGGACATTGTTGATGCATGCCCAGCTTCTCACCCCCTGTATTGTTCAGGTCCTTTTGTGCAGAACTACTGCCTAGACAGTTGGTCCCCATCCTGTAGCAGGGTTTAGGATTCTTATGTCCTGAACTCAGGACTCTGCACTTCTCCTTGTTAAACCTCATCAGATTTTTCTTGAACGAATCCTCCAATTTGTCTAGGTCACTCTGGATCCCACCTCTACCCTCCAGCATATCCACCTCTCCCTGTAGCTTAGTGTCATCTGAGAACTTGCTGAGAGTGCAATCCATCCCCTCATCCAGGTCATTAATGAGGATGTTTAATAAAACTGGCCCCAGGACTGACTGTTGAGGGACTGCACTTAAAACCGATTGCCAACCAGACACTGAGCCATTTATCACAACCAATCGGAGATCTAATCAGATTTCTATCCACCTTACAGTCCATTTAGCCCATTTATATTTCTTTAACTTGCTGGCAAGAATACTGCGAGAAACTGTATCAAAAGTTTTGCTTAAGTCCAGGTATATCACATCCCCCACCTTCAACATATCCACAGAGCCAGTCACTTCATCACAGAAGGCAATCATGTTGGTCAGGCATAATTTGACATTGATGCATCTATGTGTACTATTCCTGATAACTTTCCTTTCTTCCAAGTGCTTCAGAATGGATTCCTTGAGGATCCTCTCCAGGATCTTTCAGGGACTGAGCTGAGACTGACAAGTCCATAAGTCCATTGTTCCCCAGTTTCCTCTTTTACCTGTTTTTTGGTTTGTTTTTTTTTTAAATATGGGCACTACATTTGCCTTTTTTCCAGTCATCCAGGGCCTCCCCTGATCACTGGGACTTTTCAAAGATAATGGCCAATGGCTCTGCAATCACTTCAGCTAGGTCTTTCAGCACCCACAGATGCGTTAGATCTGGCCTAATGGATGTGTGTATGTGCAGTTTTTCTAAATAGTTCTTAACCTTTTCTTTCTCCACTGAGGGCATCCTACCTCCTCCACATACTGTGCTGCCCAATGCAGCAGTCTGGGAGATGACCATGTCTATGAACACAGAGGCCAAAAAAAAGCAATATTTCAGCTTTTTACACTTTGTCATTAGGTTACCTTCTCCATTCAGTAATGGCCCCACACCTTCCTTGATCATCATTTTTAGGAATGAACTTTCAGATTTTCAAAAAAAGCTGCCTTCCACTGGGTGTCTCAAAAAGCAGGCATCATAAATCACTGGCCGCTTCTGAAAATCTTGTGCCCCCTCCCTCATTACCAGAGGTTGGAATATCTACCAACATCTATTGTCCAGAGCAAAAAAAGCCCCCAACCAACCAACCAACCACAAAAATACTGTGCAGTCACAGCTTTTGTAATTTAAAGGATTCAGCTATCATCAGATTGGTTTTGGTCATTAATTTGAAATTATTTTCAATCACCACGGCTTGTTTTATTAAACCATCTTTCCCTTTCTGTTTTTTTTAATTTTCCTGCAATAGATTCTGCTCACCTTCGTATTGATTATTTTCAGTGTATGAGTGTAAATGTAATAAAAAACTATTTACAAAGACTGTAGTTCGAGTGACTTTTTACGTGGGGGGCTAGGACGGGGTTGGGGGGCTCAGAATTTGAATGTGGAACTTGGGATAGGGTTGAGAGCTTCAGAACTTGGAAGGGGTGCTCAGTCCATGGAGGTAGGGGGCTGTGAACCTGAGGGGCAGCAGAACCCTGAGCAGTGTCATCCTCGGGATTCTTGCCTGCCATGGGGACCTTGTCAGGCCTAGGGGCGGGGGGGCAGTATGGGCAGACTGGAGCTGTATCAGGGTCAGGTGGGGCAGGGGGAATAGGGTCTGTGGCAAGTTCAGGGTGGGCAGCAGGTGCCAGGGGCCTAGAGGGTGGCCTTAGGCAGCTGGGCCATCATGTCCCACTAGGCACTGGTGATAGCATTAAAATCACATATGACTTGTTCCTAGGTCCATGACCATCACTCCATGTCAGCCATTGGCCATCACTCCATGATCCATGCCATGGTTTACAGGGTGGTGTTGTGGTCCCAGTGGAGGTCCTCATAGGCTCTCCAATGGCCCCTCCAGCTGTGGACTCAGCCTGGCAGTGATGGGCAGGAGGCTCAGCCTGACAGTGAGGTTCAGGTGTTTTGACACCAGGATGGTATAGGTCCAGCTTTAAGGAAGACAAGGAGAAGAGATGGTGAGTCATTCCTGCAATGAAGCCTCTGAGGCCATGCCCCACCATGAGCACCAGCAAACCCCCTCCCAGGCCAAGACATGGAGTTAGCCCCAGAGCAGAGCCATGTATAGCCTGCACAGCAGGCCCAGCAACCTCCCTCCCGCCGCTCAATGGGCTAGCAGGCAAGGCAGGCATCAGGATATGGAGGGGCCCCTTTATGGGTGGCTCGTGAGCTGGGATCAGCCTTGCCCTGGCCAGGGCCCATGCATATACCTGCAGCTCACAGCAATGTCCACAGGAACAGGCTCTGCCTCTCACCTGCAGGTATGCCTGCATGCTGGCTGCCACAGTCCTTGGTGTATCTGTGGTCAGTCCAGTGCCTTTCTGGATAACCCACTTCCAGCTATGGCAGATGCTACGAGGTCTCCCCATCCCAGGACCTCTCAACTGGCCCCCTGTGAGTCTGGAAGTAGGATGCTTTCCATGCCTAGGGGGCTGTCTGCTGGGTCTGGATGGGGCATGATCTGTTTGCATATGGTTCCACATTCTAGGACCTCAGTAAGAGGTCCTGCCCAGGCTGGCCAAGTGCTGCTTACTACAGCAAGCCCCATCTGCGCCCATTCCCCAGACCTGGGGTGTGTAATACATGGGATACTCGCTGGAGGGACCCTTGTTAAGCTCCAAGGGTGCCCAGGACATGGCCTGGCTGCCAGGGACTGGGTCTAGCACCAGGATGAGGTTGATGGCTTCCAAATCCAGCTCCAGCTCCACCTCTGGGGGGGTAAGGGCTGGGATGCTTCCTCTTCCTCCTTGGCATCTGGGGATGCCTATGTGGAGGGAGGGGGTTTGAGTGTAGTGTCTATGCTCAGGAACAGGTCCTGTCCCGGAGCATTGGACAGTGTTCCAGGCCCCCAGATGTGCCCGCCTCAGCTCCTTGACTTTTACCCAGACTTGCTTCATGATGTGGGGGCTGGAGGGGTGGAAGAGAAGGTGGCTGGCCCTGTTCAGTCAGGGCAGTGGCCTTCCTGGTGTACTTTGGTACATTCTGCTGCCTAGCCTTGGGGTCCTGCCTCCTCCTGCCCCCACAGGCCCAGAAGGTCCTGGATCACAAGCCCCTGTTCAGGAAGAGGCCTGTCTATTCCTGCTCCAGGGTGGTTTCTGGGACTCCTCAGCTGCTCCCATGCAGCCCGGGGCTGGGGGGGGGCGGTCAGGCTCCCTGCTGCTCTGCTATGTCTACTGTTCCTGTGCTCTCAGCTTCCTGCCATGCTGTTCCCCAGGCTCCCTGCAGCTTCAAGAATGGCTAGAGCCATGAACCATACAGCACTGTTTGCTGTGGACTGGGTGTCCACTGGGGCACCTGTGTGGCGCCCTGGAAAAGTTTTCTGTGGACATAGGGCCCCCAAGAATGTCCAGACTGGCAATTTGTTGACAGATCTCTGTTGACAATGTCATTGTTTCCTGTGGTGAGCAGGGTATGGATGTCAACATAAGCACCGCATTCTGTTGACAGAACACGCTTGGCAATCTGGATGCTCCATGTGTTTTGTGAACCAAAGGGCCATTTGAATACAGCAACCCTGGAGGATGCAAACGTAATGCACGTCTCCCCTACATTACTAAATCTTCCAAAGAAGTGTGAAAAACATCCAGGGTATGTTTGCGTTAGTTATTTCATATACTCTTAAACTCAGTGAGACACCAAAAAGTTAATAACCTAATTTTCAGACGTACGGTGTATCTGCAGCTCCCACTGATATTGATGGGATTCTCTGAACAGATCTAACCATTTTAAATGTTTTGAAATTGTTTCCAGAGGAGTATGTGCACATTTACAGGAATTGCACAAAAGAATTAACCTAAGGAATGATATTATAATTTTTCAGTGCTGTCATGTCATTGCTACTGCTAGCAGTATGATTACTCTTTCTTCCCTTATTTTGATGAACTTTTTTCAATGCAATCCCTTTTACATACATAATTTTATCATGAGAAAAAAATTTTAACTGACATTAAGACTCCAGAGAATCATACTGCTTCAGCAGCCTAGTATAAACTAGGTTTCCCACCTGATCATCTACATAACTAAATGATCTGACTTGCAGATTGTCATCAATTTTTCATTCAGAATAATAAAGATATTTGAAACAGACTCTTTTTATTCAAACTGGGTGATTATGGATTAAAGCCATCTTTACACCAACTCTCTCTTTACATATCTTCATAAATAATATAGGCGCCATAACTTTTTGAGGCCTTCTCCTTGGTGGCTTCTCTTACTCTGCCTAATCTTCGTATGAGGGGACACACTCTCTCTTTGAGAGCCCCAAGCAGTAGCCACACTCCATTCCCCCCCCTTCCATTTTATAATAAAGCAAGTAATTTGTTACAGTAAACCTGGTCAGACTTTCATCATTGCCCACAGTTGCTGAGTAGGGATAAGAGGCTACTTTTTGACTAGCTAAGTTAATTCGTTTTATGCCCCCCCAACTATTAGGTGGTCACTGTTTGGGACAGTAAAGATCATTATTTTCTAGGGTGACTTCATATCCCATGTTGGGCCTCATGAATTATTTAAATCTAAACAAATAAATAACTATTGAGAATACACTAATATAATTTAAGATGCCCAAACAACTGAAAATGGCTTTAACCTGAAAAGTGAAAGGAAGAGTAGCACCAACTGTTTTGTCTATAAAGCCTTACACACATCACATTCATCTAAGAGGCTTGGTGGTACATATCAGTTTTATCCTCAGGGGATTATCTGTTCTCTGAAGGCTGATGCATGGACAGCTCTGCACAGACTTCCTGGATTCATAACCAGTCTGCTACAGACTTATGGATGTATCACCCTTTCTCTGCAAGCTCGCTGGTGCATATTTACTGCCATGCAGCAACTGCACAGACAAAGTTCTTCACAGATTAGCTGACACAAATTTAGTTTGTCACCATCCCTACTGGTGCATAACAAGTGAGCTTGCACTGAAGGTTATACAGTGGTATCTTTTTGATTTTAAGAGGCGTCATTTGGAAGCAACCCACTCACTAAAAGCCCCAGACAACAAAACATGGATAAAAGATTGTTTCTGCATAAAATTAGATAGGGTTAAAAACAGAATGTTAATAAATAGTTGTTTTAGCCTGAATACAAAGCCAAAGTATGGCTGCAAAATTATAGTCTGTGCTAAAGCTGTTACGATATATTGATGGAATCCACTAGCTTAACTCTGCTCCTTTTAAAGTGCAGGGTAAAACTCCAAGGCTACAGCTACACAACAGTGCTCTTTCGAAAGAAGTTTTCCGAAAGATTTCTTCCAAACAAACCTTCTTTTGAAAGAGCACGTCCATACATGAAAAAAAGCAGATCAGAATATTGATCCACTCTTTTGCTACAGAGAATCCACACAGCCCTGCTCTTTCTAAGGTGCGGGCCGGGGATCAAAAAAATCCAGTTCTATGAGGGCTGCTCTTTCGAAAAAAGGGTTCTCAGGGCATCAACACGTTTTTTCCAAAAGAATCTTTCAGAAAAAGGCACTTTTCCTCAGCTGGGAGAGGAAGAGGGATGCCAGAAAAAGTGCTGCGTTCTTTTGATTTCAGATCAAAAGAGTGCATTTTTGTGTGTAGCTGCTCCATGGGTTCTTTTGGAATAAGCCTAATGTAGACACAGCCCAGCTGATTTCAGCAGGTGCAGAATTTGCCAATGTAAGTGCTTTTGAAAATCTGATCCATTTTTCTAATATTACCTCTCTCTAAGTAACTGCTATTCTTGTTTGTAAGAATAGTAGAATGTAGTCTGTTAGAGGCAGCAGATGCTGGGTATCCCCTAAAGAGAAGATGTGTAATTTTCCCTAATATCTGCACAATAAAGAAATAAGGGAACTGTCTGTTCTTTCCAGCAACATTGATTGTCAAGATAATAGTGGCACATTTCTGAGCCCATGAGTACGTCACTATGAGTACTTCAGGGGAAAGATTTATGCGCTTGGGTAGTTTACAGAGACATAATTTTTTGCCTTATAAATATCAATAATACATTTTCTTCAGGATTTTAGTAACTCTCACTTTTAGTTGACTTAAAAAAGACAGTAGTTTTTTTAGCACATTTGCTATTTCCTTCAGTACCTTAGAATGCATGTGGTTAGACTGGCTGGCATGTACATATTCGAATTTCCCTGATATTTCCTTACCTGTTCTATCAATAGGGCTGTGTCTGCACTACAGCAGTCCTTTGAAAGAAGTGCTTTCAGAAGAGATCTTCCAAAAAGAAATCTTTTGGAAGATTGGGGCCACACGCAAAAAGTGGATCAAAAGATACTGCCATACTGCCCCAGACACTCTTTCAAAAGAATGGGGCAGGAAACAATGCAGAGAGGGTTGCACATCTGGTAAGCCTTTGGGAGCCCTAGACACGTACTCCCTTAAAGGGCTCCTCCCAAACAGCCACTCCTTGCACTCACTGAGGTCTGCCAAATTGACCAAAGTGTAGCAGAGTGAGTGCAGGGACCACAAGCTGCTAGGTCACAGCCATGGACCCACTGCAGCTCTGGCACCACCTCCATACACTAGTCAGGCTGCAGGCCACTATCATCATGGACACCCTCCAGCTCCTCTGGAGCTGAGGACCCCAATCCGCCAGGGCCCCGGCTGAACCACCTACATCGTCCTGGGTGATCAGGAGCCTCTGGAGCTATCCAACCAGTTCTGACTGGTGAGATCAGCTGGTGATGGGCAAGTGGGATGATATGCAGTGACCTCAGAATTCCTGCATGTGGAAGGAGACATTGCTGGAGCTCTGCACATGTCTTAGCCCTGCCCAGGACACTTGCATGTAGCCTGCCCTGCTCCTCAAGAAACACATAGCCGTTGCCATTTGGAAGCTGGCCACCCCAGACAGTTACTGCTCCATGGGGCAGTAATTCAGTGTGGGCAAGTTGACCTTTAGGGCTGTCGTCATGGAGGTAAGGCACACTCGGCTCACAAGCCAGGCACAGGGAGTGGGAAGGGCAGAGGGGACTGCTGGGCAAAGGGGACCCTCAGGGACTGGGGATGGAGGTGTGAGGGGATGGGGTGGGGGGCAAGGAGGCCTGGCCCTGAAGGACCATGATGCCCCACCCCTACTCAGGCCTGCTGCTGAAGCAGTGGCCTTGTGGAGGGAAGGGGCCAAAGAGCTTGTGGGGGGCATAAGGGGGACAGGGGGAGACAGAGGAGCCCACTGGGGTCAGGGGCACCCCTTCACACACTTACAAGTGTGTTTCCTTTCCGTCCCCTGCAAATTGTGATGGCAATCACTGTGCTGCTACTCCAAAGGATCTTCCACATTGGGGACCTGGATATGGCCATTACTGGGTTCGCTGCCCTCAGCTTCCCATACTGCTTTGGCACCATTGATGGTACACACATCACTATCGGTGCTCCAGACCACAGTGCTGCCTGTTATATTTACAGGAACGGCTACCACTCCATCGTGCTGCAGGCCCTGGTGGACCACAGGGAGCAGTTCATGGACATATACATGGGCTGGTCAGGCTGGGACCACGACATGCAGGTCTTCAGCAACTCCAGCCTGTAATGGAGGATGGTGATGAGGACTTACATCCCCACCCCCACTGGGAGCTTGCAGTTAGAGACATCACCATGCCCCTGTGCATGATCAGGGATGCAGCCTGCCCCCTGCAGTTCTTGCTCATGAAGCAGTACACTGGCCACCCAGATCCCACCCAGGAGCTGTTCAGCAGCCACCTTGGCTGGACACACTACCCTCCTCATGCACCTGGGTGTTGGGATGGGCAAAGTCCGGATGGGATGTGTTCGGACCGCCAGAGTGATGGTCCAGCTGGCCATAGACAAGGGCATTCCACCTCCTGCCTATGGTCACCCTCAGGAATGTCTTCATCCTGCCACGAGCCTAGCAGGTTCCTAAGTTCAGGCTCAGTCCAGGAAGGGGCCTTCCATTTGCTGGCCCAGGTGGGCTCTTGGGAACCCTTGGCCAACTCCCTGGGGGTCACAGGGTGTCTGGCTGTCAACCATGGTCCAAATGCTCACTGCAGGGGATGGCTGTGAGGGTATGGGGCTGCTCAGATGTGCTCCTTGCTACCTCTATGCTCACAGCTTCCTGCCACAGGGCCTTCGGGGCTCCCTGCACCTTTAATGCAGCTGGCACAGGGATCACAGAGCTCCGATAGTGCTTGTCAGGGCAACATGAAGGGCTCTTCTTTCAAAAGAAGGGCCCTGGCGCATCAACAAACACTTTTTTTTCCCAAAAGTTTCTTTTGAAAAAAAGGTACTTTTCCTCATCCGGGGGTGAAAGAGGGCTCCCAGAAAAAGGGCCACATTCTTTTAATTTAATATTGAAAGAATGCATATTGTGTGTGGAAGATCCATGAGTTTTTCGAAAAAGGCTTGGCTTTTTCAAAAAACCTCGCTGTTTGGTTATTTAAGGCCTTCTGGATTTCATCACCCAAAAAACTATGATGGCAAACTTGTTTTAAAAAGGAGATCAATCTCAACTACTTTGTAAATTCTCCATTGAAAAACAAACAAACAGTAAACAACTTCTAAAATTTTACATCCTTTCACAGTAACAGTAAAGGACATATGGATTTTGTAAGGTATTAGACAGTCCTATCAGGTACACATATGACTAAGTGTGGAGCATCTGAGCACTCTGAATTTAGCTGTGCATATTATTCACAGTTCTCAGATTTATTTCCTCCTTTCAGGCTGAAAGCACAATGTTACAAAAATACTGGTACAGAAAAACTGTTGGGTCCATTTCAGTATCACAGAAGCCCCCAAAAGGTATTGACACATTAGGAATACCTCCAATCCTTTCTCCAGTCCTCAGGGTGTGATATTTTCTCTATCATTTCTAAAAGAAAAAATAAATCCCTCAAATTTCACCAATCTGTCCAAGTCTCCAGCTGTTACTGTGTACCCAAGTAACTTTTCTTCTTGCTTTGGAGCAACAGTGTGGAAATAATGTGCTGAGTCCTTCTTTCCTTTTAGATTGTGCTTCACTTAAAAAGGACGGCTACCTAGTTTTACTGCATTATGAGGTTTTTTTTATGCTTTATTTTGTTATCAGAGGTGAGAGTAGGGAATAGGAGTGCAACTGTTGGTTAGGTAGAAGTATGCACTACAGCCGTGTCAGTAATAGCACCAGGAAAAGACATTGTGGCTACGTCTACACATGAAGCCTACATCGAAATAGCTTATTTCGATGTAGCGACATGAATAACGTCTACACGTTCTCCAGGGCTGGCAACGTCGACGTTCAACTTCGACGTTGCGCAGCACCACATTGAAATAGGCGCTGCGAGGGAACATGTACATGCCAAAGTAGCACACATCGAAATAGGGATGCCAGGCACAGCTGCAGACAGGGTCACAGGGCGGACGAGCACTTCCAGGGCAACAGCTAGCCACTCCCTTAAAGGGCCCCTCCCAGACACACTCAGCCTGCACAGCACGCGGTCTGAGGAGCCATAGGCACACAGACCCTGGGCGACGCAGGCATGGACCCCCAGCAGCAGCAGCAGCAGCAGCAGCCAGAGGTCCACCCAGCCCTCCCGGCAGGAGCACCGTCGGGGCTGTCCTCATGGAGGTAAGAGGACCCACGGGGGGAGGGCAGGGCAGGGCAGGGCAGGATACACCCTGCTCACCCCTCATTGGTGCTCTCCCATGTGCTTTCCCTGCAGGTTGTGCGTGCCATCAACGTCATGCTTCTGCACAGGCTCGTGAGGCTGGGCAGCCCAGATGCCACCATCGCGGCCTTTGCCACCCTGGGCTTCCCCAATTGCTTCGGGGCTCTGGATGGGACTCACATCCCCATCCACGCCCCGCATCACAGTGGAGGACGCTACATCAATCGCAAGGGCTACCATTCTGTCGTCCTCCAGGCCTTGGTGGACAGCCGGGGCCGTTTCCAGGACATTTATGTGGGCTGGCCTGGCAGCACCCACGACGCCCAGGTTTTCCGGAACTTGGGCCTGTGCCGCCAGCTGGAGGCGGGGACCTACATCCCCCAGCGGGAGATCCCTCTGGGGGACACCACCATGCCCCTCTGCGTCATCGCAGATGCGGCATACCCCCTCCGGCCGTGGCTCATGCACCCGTACACAGGCCATCTCTCCGCTAGCCAGGAGCGCTTCAACCAGCGCCTGAACCACACGCGCCAGGTGGTGGAGCGCTCATTTGGCCGCCTGAAAGGATGCTGGAGATGTCTCCTCACCCGCCTGGATGTGGGCCCCAACAACATCCCCCTGATTGTGGGTGCCTGCTGCGCCCTACACAATTTGGTGGAGAGCAAGGGGGAGGCCTTTTTCCAGGGCTGGGCTGTGGAGGCCGGCAGGGCCGACCTGCAGCCACCCGCTGCCCCCAGTCGCCAGGTGGACCCCGAAGGGACCCCGGTCCGGGAGGCCCTGCGGGCCCACTTCGATGATGAGGCCGTGGGGTGAACTCTGCCAGGCCCCCCACTGCCCACCCCTTCCTCCACAACACTCCCTGCCCCAACGCCCACACCATGGAGCACCCAACCGCACCCCCCCACACACACTTTTCCTGGACAAATGACAGTACGCACTTGTGGCTGAACTTAAACTGGTTTTTCTTTGAGAACTTTGTTTTTTTGGAACTAGAATTAAAACAAGAACAAACTATATACAAGACGTGTGTAACAAAAGTAAAGTGTACAAAGAAAACAATAGTAATAAAAAAGTTTGTTTACTAAAAAGAAAACCAGGGATGATAAAGGGGAGAACCATTTACATGGGGGGGGGACGGGGCAAAGGGGGGGCACAAAAAAAGAGACCTACAACTGTCCATCAGAGTCCTTTTTTAAAAATCAACTATATACAAGGGGGGGGGGCACGTCCCGGGCCCCACGCCCCTAAAGTCCGGCACTGGGGGTGGGCGGTTGGGAGCCCCGCCGCAGCTGCAGCCCTGTCCGGGGCTGGCTGGGGGTGGGGCGGACCGGAAGATATGCCCGGCGAGTCTCAGGTGGCTCCAGGGGTTCCTCGGCGGTCCGCCCCTCGCTGGTGGATGGCGGGGCGACGGCGGACAGGACGGCGACGAGTGGAGCAGCAGGTGGTGCGGGGGATGGAGCAGGCAGGGCAGGCGCTGCGGCGGCCGGCGCGGCATGGGGGGCCAGGTAGTCAACAAGGCAGTTGACAGTGTCCATGCAGGCCCCCCATGCCTCTTGGCACCAGGCCAGCGCCTGCTTCTGCAGGTCGAGGCGGCGTTGCTCCACCCGCAGGTGCTGCTCCGCCACCTCCAGCTGCCGACGGTGAATGGCCAGCAGCTGGGGGTCCGTCGCCATCGGCTGGTGGTGGTGCGGGGTCCTCCGTCTAGCCCACCGTGGGGCCGGTCGGTCCTCGGCCGACGGGCTTGCCTGGAGCAGTGGCCCCGGAGGGGTCTCCGGGACCACTGATGCTTCGCCGGCACTCTCTTCCGGTCCTTACGATGGTGCAGGTGAGGGACACGGGGCGGGGGGAGAAGAATGGAGACAGGCGTTAGTGTGGGCCCCAAGCCATGGTCTTTGTCCCCCCAGCCCTGTGCTGCAGGTTCCCCATCCCAGTCCCCGGGAGATGCTGCTGTGATGGATGGGGTGCAGGGGTCCCCCTGCACTGCACCCCGTCCCCTGGTGGAAGCGACTCTCACTTCACTCCGCAGGGTCTGACAGGAAAGGTTTCTCAGGCCACAGATGCCCAGTTTCTCCCGGGAGTGACAGCACCAGCTGTCGGAAGAGACAGTCCTTCCAACCCGTCCTGGGGAGAAGGCCCCAAGGGGTGCCCCTCTGGGGTGTAGCTTTCCCCCTCCTCAGGCTGGCTGCCTTCCAGCTCTCCCTTCCCCTAGCCTCTACCTGCATCCCCCCGCCCCCGATTCAAAGCCAGCTCGGCTCCTCCCTCCTCTTTGTCCAGAGCAGAGGTGTCACCTGCCAGCTGTAGCCCCAGGATCATCCTTTGCCCCTGGGAGCTATTTGGCTCTTGTTGCTCATATCTAGCCTGAGTCTGCCTTTTGCACTCCCCCCACTCCATCACATGTTGCTGCTGCTGCTTCTGCTGCGGGGTGTCCCACCCCCTCCTCCCGGGGGCCCCTCGAGGTTCCGCTCCCCCCTGTCCTGGGGATGGGCCATGGCACTGTCGTGTGGGCGGGGGGGCAGGGGCTGATGCACTGCTGTGAGGGCCATGGCCCTGGTGTCCTTGGGGTCATGGCCATGTGAGCATATGGGGGGCCCTGGACACATATCTATTACCCCCGCCTCTCAAGCCCAGGTGTGTACACCAGAGGAGGGTACATACCTGTCGGTCCACGCCCAAGGTCCAGAGATCCCCGGGGGGGCGGAGGCCCGGCTGCTGCTCCGGGAGGGCGGGAGGAGGATCTGCAGCCCGGATTCTGCGGATGAGGATCCCCCCTCCTCCTCCTCCTCCTCCTCCTCCTCCTGCCGCGATGGCCCGGGGGTGGGCTCCGGGGGGGGCCCCCTGGTTGTGGAGCTTACCTCCGGGGCGGACTCCAGCTGAAGGGCCTGCTGGGGCTCGTCGGCCAAACTATCAAGGGTGGCTGGAGGGAAGGAGGTGTGCCGGGGGCCCAGGATGGCCCTGAGCTCCCTGTAAAAGGGGCAAGTGACGGGGGGCGGCCCCAGATCGGCCAGCCGTATCCCGGGTCCGGGCGTAACCCTGCCGCAGCTCCTTAACCTTACTCCTGACGTGGTCAAGAGTGCGGGCAGGGTGACCCCGGGCGGCCAGGCCCGCGGACAGCCGAGCGAACGCATCCGCGTTCCGCCTCTTGCTCCCCATTACCTGGAGCACCTCCTCCGTGCTCCAGAGCCCCAGCAGGTCCTGCAGCTCGGCCTCCGTCCAGGAGGGGCCCCGCTGCCGCTTCCCAGCCTGGCTGCCGGGCTGGCTGGCCTGGCTGCTTTGGCTCTCCTCTGGGGGGCTCCCCTGGGGGCGCTGGGGGGGCTGCCGGGCAGCCATGGCAGGTGCTGGCCCTGGTCTGGGTGGCTGAGGGACGTGCAGGCTGGCCGCGTGTCTAGGCTGTCGCCTGCACGTTCCCCCAGCTTCCTGCACAGGAAGAGAGCGGGAGGGGATCTTTAAGGGGCTGCTCCACGCGGCCACCATTGAGCTGAGGGACTGGAGAGAGCGTCTCTCAACCCCTCAGCTGATGGCCGCAATGGAGGACCCCGCGATTTCGACGTTGTGGGATGCGCAATGACTACATGGTTCCTACATCGATGTTGAACGTCGAAGTAGGGCGCTATTCCTATCTCCTGATGAGGATAGCGGCTTCGACGTCTCGCCGCCTAACATTGAAGTTAACTTTGAACTAGCGCCCGACACGTGTAGCCGTGACGGGCGCTATTTCAAAGTTAGTGCCGCTACTTCGAAGTAGCGTGCACGTGTAGACATGGCTTGTGTGTGTCTTTGGGTGGTGCTTCCTTGACTTTTTTATATGGGAAATTTTTTTTTTTTAAATTATTATGGAAATAGTTAGAAAATATGCTTTTAGATATGATCTATAATTTCACTCACTCTATGATCTCTCAATATTACTCTTACTATATAACATTTATATTGCAAAGGCAACTACAGGCCAATGAGATTAGGGACTTGCTGTACTATGTACAACACATAGAGTGAATTTCAGTCCCTTCCTGAAAAAATTTACAATTTTTCTCTCTTTGAGGACTGGATATTTGCATTGAATAATATCTTACTCCTTGAATCAGTGGGTCAAAACAGACTCCGAATTTGATAGCACAGTTCAGGTAGGAAGACCCTTAGTAAAGGCATCAGAATCTGCCATACAAAGCAATATATAGATGTTAAAATCTCCTAGCCCTGTACATTTATCTGAAGAGATTTTTCTTTCCAAGAAGTTCTATTTTTTTTTGTTTCTTGTTTTAATGAGGAATCAACAGATCTGAGCACTGTTCAAATTTACCAAAGACACCAACAGTTAGAAGATTCAAAAGGCAATTGTCAAGGTTACGTTGCTCCTTACTTCTTTTGCCCTATTGCTTAAATGCCAAAAATGCTTAGCCTGAGCAAGCTTTTTATAACCACTGAGATTATGTATGCACATTTGATACAGCTCCAGTGAAGAAATACAATACAAACAGAAGTATCTGGACAACAAATTAAAACCAGTGGAAGCAGAATAATCTTTTCCCCCCATTGTGGCACTCATGAATTTGAACGAAAGCACAAAATTCTACAAACACTTTAGGGATGACAAGTTAATTAGATTTTGTAAAATATTTTAGGAAAGAGATTTGACTATACTGTATTTAGCATAATATTACTGTTGGAGAAGACAAAGTATGAGCTATGGTTTTAACTGAGCCAAGCAGATTTCCGATGTCTGCAGTTCAACAAAGCTGAATTAGCATAAGGAAAAGCTTAATAAGCCCACTCATCCCACACCGTTTCTCCATCAGCAGTGATGGTAAGTACTCTATCACAAGGGTCAAACCCTGCAGTTCATCTTCAGCCTGGTTTCACTGATTTCAGTAGAATTAGACAAGGACCCTAAAGAGAAAGATTGATATAGAGTGAAAACACTGGAGAAGGACTTGAGAGAGCTGGATTCAATCCCTATCTGTGGAAGACTCCCCTGTGTGATGCTGGGCTTGTGTTTATTCCTCTGCCTCTCATCTGTAAAATGGGCATAATGAAACATGTCTTTTGCTAGTCTTGCAGATTTAGATTGTTCACACGTTCAGCTAGAGACAGTCTTACATGTATTTGGTAAGTGCTGCAACAGAGACTCTAACTGGCTCCATGGCTCTTGTAATATAGATATTAAAATTATTAAGTACATAAGTCAGTGCAGAATATGATCAAACTTCTAAAGATGAGTGGAACAATGCAGTGAAGTAATCTATGCTGCAGTCCTCTTAAAATTACTATCTGTAAAGAAGGTTCAAGTCCTGTGATTTCATCATAAGTGATGTTCCTAAAGGTCATGTGGTTTAGGATGAAAACATGATTTCTAAACTAGCTGTAACTGCTTGTCTGTTCACACAAACCTGTGAAGGGCATTTCCCCAGCTTCATATTAACTTTGCAGTTGTCACAGTTCATCTGCTTCAAATAGAACCTTTATTTTTTGCCTAGAGCAGGTAGAATTTGTGTTTTGAAAAAAAAAAAGTGTGTCGGAAGCTAAACTGAAGTGATTAAAATCAGTTATTTCAAATAAATAAGAAAGAACTACATACTAAATCAAATGTGCTGGTGCCTTGTGATTTCAAGCATTCACTATTATAAGCATAGAGACAGATTTATCAGAGGGACAATGATGTTTTCCATTCCTGTAAATAAACAACATGTCGAAAGCCCAATTTGACTTCCAGTGAAGTGAGCAGGAAATTTTCTATTGATTGCAATGGCAATTGGACTGGGATTCTACTCATTAAGAATCAGTTTTGGAGTCACAGTACAACACGAGGAAGCTGTAAATCCTCTGGGGTGTACCCAGCCTTAGAATCCTTCCCGATCAAACTCTGTTAGTGTTCAGCAGCTCCATGAAGTAAACCCTCGTTCATGAGATCAAGCCTTTATTCACACAAGTATTCCCATTAACTTCAGTGGGACCACTCTTATGCTGCATCTACACTGCATTGCCCTTTCAGAGGGGGCATGTTAATGAGCAAAGGGGAACATTCAAATGAGGCACAGATGTGTATATCTTGTGCCCCATTTGCATAGTCACATGAGATCTCACTTCCAGAAGAACCTTTTCTGGAAGCAAAAGCTGCAGTGAAGATGGGGTTCCTTGGAAGGAAACCTCCCCTTCTGGGCAAAATCTTATTCTTCAAATGTTTCAGGAATAAGGTTTCTTCCAGAAGGGGGGCTTCATTCCACAGGATCCCCATCTACATGGCAGCTTCTGCTTCCAGAAAAGGCTTTTCTGGAAGCAACATCTGGTGGGAATGTGAAAATGAGGTGTGAGATATTTAAATCCACATCTCATTTGAATGTTCCCCTTGGCTTATTAGCATGCCCCTTCCAGAAGGGCAGTGCGGTGTAGATGCAGTCATAAAGAAGAATTTTAGAACTGTGTTTAGTGTTAAAAAGAGCCTCAACAAACACTCTCAAATAAGAATATCCATGTGGACGCAGTTGCCAGAGATGCTAACAGAATCAAGTTCAATACCAACGTCTGCTTTTGGCTTTCTACCTACCTCTACATTATGAAATAATGTCTAATTTATTAAAGTTGACTTTGTAACAGTGGATTTTATAAAGTCAAAGCTGAGTGTCCATACCTGCCCACAAATTCGACTTAGCGCATCCCCACTAAATTGTGAAAGTTTGACTGTTGCAGTAGTGCGTTGTGGGAATCTATCCCACAGTTCCCTCAACCCTGTGTCATTCTGGGCTTTCTTGCTGGCATGTCATGGGGAAAAAATGCCCTGAAAGTGGTTGTGGGTATGTGGTGTCATCTTCCTAGAAAGCATTGCCCTCATTCCCTCCCGTTGAAAACAGCCATTTTTCTGAAGCCTCTTTCCCCAATGAGAGTTGTGTGCATTACTCCCCTGCCCTTCCAAGCATTTGTGAGTGTTCAGTGTTGGGACTATTTTGCCTTTTATCCCTTTTTAAAGATCAGTGACTTTAAAAAATAACCTAACTATACCATATCAACAGGTTGCTCAATTACTTGAGCATTTGGTGAAGCACTGGAATGCTTTACCTAGAGAGGTGATGGACTCTCTGTCCTTAAAGGGTTTTATGTCCTTGCTTGACAAAGTCCTGGCTTGGATGATTTAGTTGGAGTTGACCCTGCTTTAGGCAGGGGGCTGGACTAGATGACCCCCTGTGCTCCCTTCCAGCCCTAGCATTCTGTGATTCCTTTTCCCCCCCAGTGAAAACACACAAAACAGGTGGGATTCAGAAACAAAAGCCCATGATGCCTAAGTGGAACGAATTGGCTCCATATGATTAGGAAAAGAGTTGTGGGAGCACCCCAGCTGACTACCATGTCAACAAGTCAACCAACTAAAAGCACCCTTAGCAAAGAGCTCTGGGAGCACCCTGCTGACTGAACCATGGTGAGCACACAGCTGACTGTACCATGCAAACTGGTTACTTAACTAGTTTTCCTCTGTTTAAAGAACACCAAACAATGGAACACACTGGCTCTGTGTGACTAAGGAAAGACTTAGGCTGTAGCCACACTTGGACAAAAGTTGGTTAATTGCCAAATCAACAAATACTAATGAGGCACTGAATTGAATATTCAGTGCCTCATTAGGATTAGTACATTGCTGGCTGCAGTGCTTCGAAAGCACAGTTTTGGAACATGTGAGTCTCGGCGCGGCTACATGGGGGTCCTTTTCGAAAGGACCCCCACAGATTTCGAAATCCCCTTATTCTTCTCAGCTTTCGTAAAGGACCCCCATGTAGCCATGCCGAGCCGGACGTGTTCGAAAGCTGCACTTTTGAAGTGCCGCAGCCAGCAGCGTGCTAATGCTAATGAGGTGCTGAATATTCAATTGATCACCTCATTAGTATTCTTTGATTTGGCCATTAGCATGGCCATTTCAAAGTTTAGGCCGAGTGTGGCCGCAGCCTTAATATTATTAAAAAGGAAAGAAGGAAAGAAGGAAAAGTTGGGAATCCCAGAGGCAACATATGGGTCTGTAGTGACTAGTGTTATTGTAGCATTAGTATTAACAGTGACTTTAAAAAATAAGCTGACTGAATCATTTCAACAGGTTCCTTAACTAGTTTTCACCCAGTGAAAGAACTAACAGGTGTGATGCAGAAGGTGAAGCACCCAGCTAAGCTGTGGGAGAACCCAGCTGACTATACCAAATAACCATGATGCCCAAGTATAAAACAGGCTTTACATGACCTGGGAAACGCTTTGTACTATTCTAAAGCAGAGCAGAAAAGAAGGAAAAGTAGGGATGCCTAGGGAAAAACAAACAAACAAACCCAATAAAAAACAGGTGGCAGACTTCCGAAAGGGAGCACTCAGCTGAGAATGCCATGTCAACAGGTCAATCAACTACTTTTCCCCCAGTGAAAACAAACCAGACAGGTCATTGCTGGGACTGTGGCTCCCCCAAACCACATGCGTTGGGAAGGGAGAGCACTGGTGCATCTTGCCTCTGAAGGCCAGACTTTGAGTAACCTGCTGACATTTTTTGATCAGTTGTGTGCCTAGGTAGGAGGCCAGTCCCAAAAATATTTGCCCCCATAAACCAGCCCCCAAAAAACTCAGCTGGCAGGGGCCAGCTGAGCAGCATAAATTGTTGACATAGTTCAAGCTCTGTGGCTAGGCAGCCCCAAAGATATTTGTTGCTGGGGGGGCAGTCCCCTGGTGCAAGTTGCCTCTCGGGGGCCAGGCCCCCAAAATATTTGCTGCCAAGGGCCAGCCCCCCAGTGCATGGTGAGTCCCAGAAAATGTGAAGCACAGAAGCCTTTGCCCTGAGCACAGCAGGACATGCTACTGTCTGGAAGCATGGTCTGCAATGCACAGCCGCCTTGTGGTGTGGTGGGGCGAGGGATAGCCACATGGGCTGTGTCTACACTTGCATTCCTCTGTCAAAAAAATGCTAATGAGGGAAATAAAAATGCAAATGAGGCACTGATTTACATACCTTATGCTTCATTTGCATAATCTCTATTCGGAAGAAACTTTTTCAAAAGAAAAAAAGAAGTATAACAAAATAGGAAGAAGGGCTTTTCAAAGATGCGGTTTATTTTCAAAAGAGCCCCGTCCACATTGTTTTTTTCTTCTTTTGAAACAATTTCTTCCAAAAAATTATGCAAATGAAGCATAAGATATGTAAATCAGTGCCTCCTTTGCATTTTCAATTTCCCTCATTTACATTTCTCTTTCAGAAGGGGAGTGCAAGTGTCAAGATAGCTGTGGTGTGGTGGAATGGGGCCTAGCTTGCCAGCTGCATGGCTCCTGTGGGGGAGGGGATACTTCTCCAAACAAATGGGAAGAGCACAAAAGAAGTTTCTTGGCCTCTCCTGCTAAGTCCTGTGCAGGGAGAGAAAGTCATCACCCCACACAGGGCAGGACTTCCAACTATGATCCCCACTACCCAGCCGCCATGTGGTGTGGTGCATCAGTGGCTGGCCTGTCAGCCACATGGCACCAGAGTGGAGGGTCTAACCGAGTGGTCTGGTGGGTGCTAGACTGATGACTGCATGGCACCTGTGGGTGCGGAGCTGCCCCATACAACTGTGAATCACAGAAAAGGAGTTTCTTGGCCCCTCCTGCTACATCCTATGTAAGGAAGTAGCATTCACCCCGCACAGGGCAGGACATGCCACTGTCTGCTGTGCCACTGTCTGGTCCCAACAGTCATGGCACCATGTGGTGTGGTAGGGCGGGAGCTAGTGGCCCAGCCAAAACAAGATCCTGACTCTGCTGATGGATCCATGCTGGGGCTCCTTTCCACGGTTAGATGCGATTGCCACGATGATCTGAAAGAAAATTAATTCAAGTTGGTGGGCTTCCTGGTTCCTACTTCTTGAACACTTGGAGAGCATCAGAGGTAAAAGAAGTCAGAACATACATATTCTGGGCATTGTGGGATACATCTGGAGGCCAATAAAATCAATTTAAAGTAACACTGTTTCCACACTAGCATTAGTTTGACCTTTTAAATTCGAACTTGTCATTGTGCCACCTTGAAGGGGTGAGGAGAGAACGTCAACCTTAGCTGCCTTAAAATAGACCTAATGGTATTTTCAGTGAAGACAATCACATTGTAAAATTGAGCTAACTACCTTAAAACCAAATTTATGCTTTACTCTAGACATAGCTTCTAACACACAGGGCCAAGTTTACAGAAAAGATTCAAGGTCAAATTGCCCATTAATTTTTTTTTCCTCTACAGAAAAAATGTAAAAAGACCCCATGCATTGTCCTACAAACACAGTAGCAAAAGCAGAAGCTACAGCTATTTATTTTCTAGGAGCAAAAGAAGAAGGTCAGTACCAGCCTGAGGTTTAGCCTGTCAAAGACGATTACAACATGCATAACAGAATCCCCAAACAAACCAGTGCCATTTTTTTTCAAATTCACCTGTTGTTACCATTGATAAAAGATGACAGCATTTGTTATGGTTAACCTCCAGTTCTGAAGGGATGACATTTTTCTTCTTTGACTGGAATGTGTTATAAGGAAGAGTAACTAAAAATCAGTTAAATTCAAACTGAGCTTGACAGAAGGAGAATGACTGTGCTGATGATGCAGCAAAGCAGAGCAGGAAAACTTCATGGTTGAAAATACTGATTAAAAATATGAAATTAATAATTGGCGTGTTTGAAGAAAAATACCAAAGAAGGTATTCTCTTCATTGTGGCTCCAATGTATCTTTTACCAGATGACCACTTAAAAAAGGTGATTGATAGTGAAATATAAAAGTTGCACAATACAGACCTAACTAAGCATCAAGTCTCACCTTCCCAGTTATTATTTAGAGCAATGAACAAATAGAACTGCACAATGTGTGTATGTGTGTGTGTGCAGGGGGGCACTAAGGGTAGGTCTACACAGCAAAGTTATTTCAAAGTAACAGTTTTATTTCAAAATAACTATCCTAGCGTGTACACTATGCAACCATTCTTTCAAAATAATTTCAAAATAACAGTTGCTTATTTCAAAATTGGTAAACCTCATTCTACGAGGAATAGCATCTGTTTCAAAACAGGGGCTGTTTAGACAGGATATAGAGCTTATTTTAAAATAAGCCATACTGGGTGCTTCTACACTAGCCGGCTACTTTGAAGTAGCTGGCACAACATTGAAATAGCACATGTCACGTCTACACAAGCCATGCACTATTTCGATGTTGAAAGCAACATTAGGTGGCAAGACATCACAATTGCTATTCCTATCCGAAGATGGGAATAGCGCCCTACTTCGACATTCAACATCTAAGTAGGACATGTGTAGATGATCTGCGTCCCACTACTTCGAAATAGAGGGGTCCTCCATGGCAGCCATCAGCTGAGGGGTTGAGAGAGTCTCTGCCCAGCCCCTGCAGGGCTCTATGGTCATCGTGTGCAGCAGCCCTTAACCCAGGGCTTCTGGCTGCTGTTGCTGCTGCAGCTGGGGATCCATGCTGTGTGCACAGGGTCTGCAACTGGTTGTTGGCTCTGTGGACCTTGTGTTGTGCAGGCTGTGTGTGTCTGGGAAGGACCCTTTAAGGGAGCGGCTTGTTCTTGCCCCAGAAGGGCTAGTCCAGCCCGTGATCCCATCCGCTGGCTTTACTGGCCCCTTATTTCGATGGGAAGCACTTGTGCGTGTGGATGCTCTGCATTTCCTTCTGGGGCAGCTCCTTTCAACGTTCCCTGTCACTACTTCGACACTGAACATTGATGGGACCAGCCCCAGAGGATGTGTAGGCGATACGTGTTGAAGTAGCCTATTTCAATGTTCTTACTGTGTCCTATGGCTCCATTTTGAAATAAGATCTATGGCTGCATCTGCACTAGCAAGCTGTCTTGGAAAATTCATTCCTTTTTCAAAAGAACATGCAAAGTGTGCTCTTACAATCCAAAATGGAAAGAATGAGGCTTTTATTCTGGAAGCCCTCTTCTGATTTCAGATCAGGAAGAGTGTTTTCTTTCAAAGGCTTCTTTAGGAAGAAAAGAATGTATAGATGCTCTGCAGACCCTTTTTTTGAAAGAGCAGCATTCATGCTACTGGATTTTTCTATCGTTGGCCTGTTCTTTTGAAAGAGAAGGGGCTGTGTGGACGCTCTCTGTCAATAGAACAGATCAATTTTTCAATCTGCTTTTCTGTGTGTGAACACAATCTTTCAAAAGAAGATTTTTTTGGAAGATCTCTTGTGGAAGAACTTCTTTTGAAGGAATGCTGTAATGCAGACATGACTTGTGTGTGTGGATGCTGTATTTCAAAATAACTCTGCTATTTCAAAATGCATTTTTGGCCGTTTCTACAGAGGCCACTTCTGAAGAAAGTGGCATGCTAATACAAGGAGTGGGAGATGCTAATGAGGTGGAAGTGCAAATACCCCATGCCTCACTAGCATAACGTCACATGATTTGGAGTCCAGAAGACCGTTCTTCCACACTTCAAAATGCCGTATAGATGCGTGACGCTGGTGGGGGAGAGGCTTCCGGAAGGAAGTCCTTCTTCTGGAGACCCCTTCTTTCTGAAAATTATTGGGAAGAAGGGGCCTCCAGAAGGAGGACTTCCTTCCTCCACACTTCTACATGGCGTTTTGGAGTCCAGAAGAACAGTCTTCTGGACTCCAAATCATGTGACATTATGATAATGAGGCACAGGGAATTTGCATCTGCACCTCATTAGCATCTTTCACTCATTATATTAGCACGCCACTTCTGAAGGAAGTGGCCTGTGTAGAAACAGCCTTTGTGTACAGAAGTGTTATTTTGAAATAAGCTATTCCAGAATAGCTCTTCCAGAACAGTTTATTTCGAAAGAAGGCTGCTATGTAGTCATACCCTAATTTGCAGGCATAGCACAAGCACATTTATTTAAATGATGTTTTTGTTTAAAAATTAACTCCTAAACTCTATATGCTTTATAAACTCTAAATCAGAATAAACTGTTTTACAATGACTATAAAGGTTCTAATAATAATCATATATTCAAAGCATAAGATTTTTTTAACATAAGAGTTCTTAATTAAAATTTGAACACTACGGGGATAATAGGTAGTAATTCACAATCAGCAGGTAGCTTTCTATTTGTTTAGTAAATCACATGGTGCTAACAGTTACATTTATTATTAACTAATTCTAAATTTTGACTTAAACGGTAATATAGTGATTAGTACATGCAGTTTGGTGCATCCAAGACTTCAATCTACAGGTCTTAAGTTACGCATCAAATATTCCAATTTACACATTCAACTGCATCTTTATGCACAAACAAGTTTTGTCCCATGAAAATGGAAACTTACCCATGGGAGACTGAGGCCTGAAAATTACCCTGAAATTGGGAGAAATTGCAAATACCAGTGAAGAGACAGAAATAATGCAAATAGACCTATGGAAATTAATACATGCAGTGAATGCCAATATCTAGAACATTAATATGAAACGGAAGAGGGAAACTTGGAAAGCACGAGAATCTTCTTCTAGGTTCTTTATTGCTACTAATATTTAAATTTATCATTTTTATATAAACCTCAAATAAATGAACAGTTTCACTTAAAAATCTAATTATTTATTTTGACGCAATTTTTCTCCTTTCATTTACACTTGGTTACATTTGTTTGATAAAATATTTCTGCCAACCTGGTGTCCTTTATTTGTTTTAAGTGTTAGTGGGAGAAAGGGAGGGAATTTAAACTTTCACTACTACTTAGTTTTCAGATAAGTTTAATCTTAACCCATCTGTGCAAACACAGATGAGCATTATTAATGGGGTGGTGTCGAAGGTGTCTCATTTAGTGTGACAAGATGAGGCACCTCCAGGGTACCCATTTACTATGGAACTCAAGTTCTCTTTTACACAGTGTAATTATGAGATGTGACATTATGCCCCAAAAGGTATCAGTGTTCTTGGGCAGACTGTTCAGGCTCAGTATTACTTAAATTAATCAACTGAGATTATATCACAGGTTGAAAATATGAAGCCAGGCTTTTTGAAAAATATTCTACGCATGTGCATGTGACAAATTGCCAACTATATAACAACAAATTACATTAATTTTGTATTTCCTTGATGTATGCAAGTGGTTTGAGAGAATTGTTGAGGAAATGAAAATGAAATTAAAGTTGGGTTTGGGGAAGTTTGGGGGCTGGGCAATGGATGGTGTGTTGTCCACGCTAGTTAATGCTGCAAGAGGAAGACCTTGGCAGCATTACAATTTGTTGGATTATTCTGACAAGTGGATCTAATCTCATGCCTTTAATTAATGTAATGCCACAAATATAATAATATCTTCTTTCCAGAGAGTTTGGACATACACACGCAAAATCATTTTTTATATAAAATGCATGTGCAGGGTTCATTGTCACAGGAGTCTTTCTATTTTTAACCATGTAATAAGATACTAAGGGGGCACACATATAATATTCCTTTTCAAATGATTTTCAGAAACAGTCAACAAGGTCCTGAATTCACTTCCACTGATATCAGTGGTGCAATTCACATTTACTTTATTGGGTTGCAGAGATAAACCAGCACTGAGCACTTCTGCAAATCTTACCCAATCCAGCTCTTGGTTATTTACATAGAGTACAGAAATTGTCTGTGCATGCAGTACAATTCTTTCACATATAAACAAAGACCCATTATGTTGCTTACATTACTTAACTGTGCATTTATTTATTTATTTAGGCTATATAATTCTCTCCTTGTTATTAATCAATCATCATCACTTCTCCTCTAGATTACAGCAATGCAATTTACTGGGACTTTTAGCATTCATCCTTAGAACTGTGACTAGTGTAGTCCATGTCAGTTACAGTCCATAGAAGCATTCAAAGATTACAAACCCACATGAGGCCACTTTGATCAACTAACTAGTCTGATATGTGGTATAACACAGGAAAGAGCTCTCCAGATTAAGTCCAAGAGAACAGCTTTCAGGAAAAAAAAAAGAACATACAAGCAAACAAACAAACACCCAATCTTGATTTAAAATTTGATAATGATGGCGAATTTAGTATGACCATTGAAAACGGTTCCAATGGTTAATTATTCTTGCTGTGAGAAATTTCACATCTTAGTTCCTTCCACTCTGAATTTTTCTAGCTTCAGCTTTGGCCAGTAGACTCAAGAACCCACTATTAAATATTATAATATAAATAATATATCTGTTAGTCTATAAGGTGCCACAGGAGTTCTTGTCATTCTCGAAGATACAGACTAAGGCTACGTCTACACGGGGATGTTACATCGAAATAGCTTATTTCAATGTAGCAAAATCGAAATAAGCTATTTCAATGAATAGCGTCTACACGTCCTCCAGGGCTGGTGCCATCGACGTTCAACATCGACGTTGGGCAGCACTACGTTGAAGTAGGCACTGCAGGGGAGCGTCTACACACCACAGCGGCCCAAACCGAAATAAGGGTGCCAGGAACAGCTGCAGACAGGGTCACAGGGCAGACTAGCACTTCCAGGGCAACAGCTAGCCGCTCCCTTAAAGGGCCCCTCCCAGACACACGCAGCCTGCACAGCACGCGGTCAGCAGAGCCACAAGCACGCACACCCCGTGGAAGCAGCATGGACACCCAGCAGCAGCAGCAGCAGCAGCAGCAGCAGCCAGAGGTCCACACACCCGCCCTGGAGAAGCAGTGCTTGCCCTGCTTAGTGCCATGCAGGAAGCAGCTGACCATCTTTTATTTGAGGAAGATGAGCTGTCCTTGGGGGATGAGGAAGCAGCCCCAGACCTTGCTGCCCTCCCAGCCCCTCCGCCCCCCGCTGCACATGGCGCCGGCTGTGGAGCTACCCCACGAGCACCAACTGGTGGGAGCGGCTGGTGCTCGGTGAGTGGGACAATGACCGCTGGCTCCGGAATTTCTGGATGAGCCGGCAGATGTTCCTGGAGCTCTGCCAGTGGCTCACCCCTGCCTTACGGCACCAGGACACCTCCATGCAACATGCCCTCACCATCAAGAAATGGGTCGGCATCACTGTCTGGAAGCTGGCCACTCCAGACAGCTACCGATCCGTAGGGCAGCAGTTCAGCGTGGGCAAGGCCACCGTCGGCGCTGTCCTCATGGAAGTAAGAGGACCCGGGGGGGGGGGAGCCCAGGGGGCAGCCCTTAGGGGAGCCCGGGGGGAGCCCTGGGGGTGGGAGCCTAGGGGTGGAGGGCCAGACACACCCTGCACACCCCTCACCAGTACTCTCTCATGTCCTTCCCCTGAAGGTCATCCGTGCAATCAATGCCCTGCTCTTCCACAGGCTCATGCGGCTTGGGGACCCAGATGCTGCCATCGCGGGGTTTGCCAGCCTGGGCTTCCCAGATAGTTTTGGGGCTCTGCATGGGACCCATATCCCCATCCTTGCCCCGGAGCACAGCAGAGGACGCTTCCTCATTAGGAAGGGATATCATTCCGTGGTCCTCCAGGCCTTGGTGGACAGCCGGGGCCAGTTCCTGGACATTTATGTTGGCTGGCCTGGCAGCACCCATGATGCCCAGGTCTTCAGAAATTTGGGCCTGTGTCGCCGGCTGGAGGCGGGGACCTACATCCCCCAGTGGGAGATCCCTGTGGGGAACACCACCATGCCCCTCTGCATTGTCGCAGAAGCAGCTTACCTCCTCCGGCTCTGGCTCATGCACCCTTACATGGGCCATGTCACAGCCAGCCAGGAGCGGTTCAACACACGCTTGAACCATGCGCGCCAGGTGGTCGAGCGCACTTTCGGCTGCCTCAAAGGGCGCTGGAGTTGTCTCCTCACCCGCCTGGATGCAGGCCTCACCAACATCCCCCAGGTTGTGGGTGCATGCAGCGCACTCCACAACCTGGTGGAGAGCAAGGGAGAGGCCCTCTTCCAGGGCTGGGCTGTGGAGGCTGGCAGGGCCGATGTCCAGCCACCCGCTGTCCCCCATCGCCAGGTCGACCCTGAGGGGATCCTGGTCCGGGAGGCCCTGCAGGCCCATTTTGACCAGGCTGAGGGGTGAACTCAGGCAGGGCCAGCTGCGGGTGAGCCACCCACTGCACCCCCCCCCACATCCTCCACAACACTCCCTACCCCCATGCTCACACCACAGAGAACCCAAGAGCACACCCCTGCCCCCATATACTTTTCTTTGAAATAAATGGAAATGTTGTTTCAAACAAAATGGTGCAACCATATTATTATAACAGAAGAAAAGGGGGAACTATTTATATGGGGGTGCAGCTACTAAAACAGGGGTCCAACAAAAACTATTTACAACAAATGGGGGAATATGTACAAAGGGGGGGCACGTCCTCGGCACCGCACCCTAATGTCCAGCACCTGGTGTCAGGGGCCACAACCCACACCTCAGCCAGAGCCCTGGTCGAGGCTGCGTGGGGGCTGGGAGAACTGGCAAATACAGCAGGCTGGTGTCCGCAGGCCCATGGTCCCCCTCGGCGGCAGGCCCCAGGGTGGCAGATGGTGGAGTGACGGCAGGTGGAGTGGTGGGTGGAGCGGTGGGTGGCGCAGAGGGCAAAGCGGCGGGCGGTGTGGCAGGGGGGGCCAGGTGCTGCGCAATACGGTCAAAAGTGCGCATGAAGGCCCCCCAAGCCTCCTGGTGCCAGGCCAGCGCTCGCTTCTGGAGCTCTAGCTGCTGCTCCTCCACCCGCAGGTGCCACTCCGACACCTCCAGCTGACGCCGGAGGGTCGTGAGCAGCTGGGGGTCCATGGCCATCCGCAGGTGGCTCCTCCGCCGGCCTCATCGTGGGGCTGGTCAGTGCTTTGCCGAGGGGCTGGCCTGTTGGGATGGCCCCGGTGGGCTCTCTGGGCCACAGACACCTCGCCGGCGCTCTCCGGGCCCTCAGATGGTGCAGCTGCAGAACACAGGGGGGAACAAGAGTGGAGACAGCCGTTAGTGTGGGCCCTGACCCGTGGCCTTTGTCCCCCCACCCCTCTGCTGCTGGTTCCCCATCCCTGTCCCCCGGAGATGCTGCTGCTGCTGCTGGGTGTCCCACCCCCCCGGGGGACCCTAGGTTCCACTCCCCCCATCCCCAGGGATGGGGCATGGTGCTGTCCTGCTGGGGGGCAGGGGCTGATGCACTCTTCTGAGGGACACGCCACTGCTGTCCTTGGGGCCATGGTCATCTGGGTGTGTGAAGGGCCCTGGTCATGTCTCTTGTCCCCACCCCTTAACCCCGGGGGTGTGCACCGGGGGGTACATGCCTGACGGTCCGCTCCCACGTTCGGGGGACACCCATTGGGCAGACGCCCTGCTGGAGCTACAGGATGGGAGGGCAATGTGGAGCCCCCGTCGCTGGAGGAACCCCCATCTTCCTCCTCCGGTGTCCCAGGGGTGGGCTCCCAGGGGTCCCCCGGGGTGCAGGGCTTCCTCCGGGGCAGACTCCATCTCCGGGGCCTGCTGGGGCTTGTCGGCCGAGGTGTCAAGAGTGGCCGGGGGGAAGGAGGTGTACCGGGGGCCCAGGATGTCCCTGAGCTCCCTGTGTAAGAGGCAAGTGGCGGGGGCAGCCCCAGATTGGCTGCCCACGTCCCGAGCCTGGAAGTAACCCTGCCGCAGCTCCTTGACTTTACTCCTGACGTGGTCAGGAGTGCGGGCAGGGTGACCCTGGGCAGCCAGGCCCTCGGCCAGCGAAGCGAACGCATCTGCGTTCCACCTCTTCCTCCCCATTACCTGGAGCACCTCCTCCTCGCCCCAGATCCCCAGCAGGTCCCGGATCTCGGCCTCCGTCCAGGAGGAGCCCCGTTGCCTCTTCCCCGGCTGGCTTCCAGCCTGGGAGCCCTGGCTCCCTTTGGGGGGGGGTGTGTCCTGGGGGCGCTTGGGGGGCTGGCTGCCTGCCTGCCATGGGGTGCAGGATTTTGCCTTGGGGCTGCGGAGGTCCGTGCAGGCTGTGCACGTGGCAGTGCTGCTGCCTGCACGGGCTCTCAGCTTCCTGCACAGGAAATAAGGGGGCGGGGAGCTTTAAGGGGCTGCTGCACGTGGCCACCATAGAGCTTAGGGGCTGGAAAGAGTGTCTCTCAACCCCTCAGCTGATGGCCGCCATGGAGGATCCCGCTATTTCGATGTTGCGGGATGCGGATCATCTACACGTGCCCTACTTTGACATTCAACGTCGAAGTAGGGCGTTATTCCCATCTCCTGACGGGGATAGCAACTTCAACATCTCGCCACCTTACGTCGATTTCAACTTCGAAATAGTGCTTACCACATATAGATGCGGCGGGCTCTATTTCGAAGTTGGCACGGCTACTTCGAAGTAGCCGGCTCGTGTAGACGCGGCTTAACGCAGAGATCTCTCTGATAATTGTCACTATTAAATATTGTTCTCTACTATGACCTCAAGCTACTCCTTAATCTTTCCTTTTAAGCTAAATAGATTTTTTCTTATACATATTACTAAAAGGCATAATTTCTAATTTTTACATCCTTCTCATTGTCCTTCTTTGAATCCATTCCTGTTTATCAACATTTTTTTCAACTGTGCATAGAAAAACTGGACATAGCATGCTAGGATAGGAGGTACCAGTGCCAAATACAGTGGAAAAATTATTCTGTTCTACGTGATATTCCTCCATTCCAAGAATCACATTAGCCCTCTAGATCACAGCCAAGTTCAGAGTTCATGTCAGCTGATCATCACTATGGCCCCAAATCTGTTTCAGAAATCACTGCTTCCCAGGATGGAGTCCCGCATGCTGTAAGTAAGGCTTACATTATTTTCTCACGCTCAGCTTACCAAGCAATGAAAATGGCTCTGTGTCTTGTCCTCTTCATTATTTGAAACTTCACCAACTTAGATCATCTGCAAACTTCATCAGCAGTAATTTTGTTTTCTTCCAGGTCACTGATTAAAAAAAAAAAAATTACAGTTGCCCATTCCCCACACTACCTCATAATAATCAGTCACCTCATGATGATTCCCCAGCTTACAATTAAATTTGGATACCTATCATATAGCCAGCTTTAAACCCAATTAATTCATCTTATTTTGATTTGATATGGTTCTAATTTTTAATGAACATGTTATGCAGCATCAAAGTAAACACTCTACAGAAGTCTCACTCTAGTAGCTGTGTCTACACGTGCACACTACTTCGAAGTAGCGGCACTAACTTCGAAATAGCGCCCGTCGCGGCTACACGCGTCGGGCGCTATTTCGAAGTTAACTTCGACGTTAGGCGGCGAGACGTCGAAGTCACTAACCTCATGAGGGGATCGGAATAGCTCCCTACTTCGACGTTCAACGTCGAAGTAGGGACCGTGTAGACGATCCGCGTCCCGCAATGTCGAAATTGCCGGGTCCTCCATGGCGGCCATCAGCTGGGGGGTTGAGAGATGCTCTCTCTCCAGCCCCTGCGGGGCTCTATGGTCACCGTGGGCAGCAGCCCTTAGCCCAGGGCTTCTGGCTGCTGCTGCGGCAGCTGGGGATCCATGCTGCAGGCACAGGGTCTGCAACCAGTTGTCGGCTCTGTGGATCTTGTGTTGTTTAGTGCAACTGTGTCTGGGAGGGGCCCTTTAAGGGAGTGGCTTGCTGTTGAGTCCGCCCTGTGACCCTGTCTGCAGCTGTTCCTGGCACCCTTATTTCGACGTGTGCTACCTTGGCGTGTAGATGTACCCTCGCAGCGCCTATTTCGATGTGGTGCTGCGCAACGTCGAAGTTGAACATCGACGTTGCCAGCCCTGGAGGACGTGTAGACGTTATTCATCGAAATAGCCTATTTCGATGCTGCTACATCGAAATAAGCTATTTCAATGTTGGCTTCACGTGTAGACGTAGCCACTATGTTACATTAATATGTTCACCTTTATCATCCAAATTAAATAGGTTTGATAGACTTTATTTTCCATAAACGTATGTTATTGGCATTATATGAGCCTCCTCAATTCTTTATTAATGAATCCATATCATTTGCTCCATTCTTTTGCCTATGAGCATCATCAGACCGATAAGACTAAGCCCATGGGTTTCTCATTTATCCATTTTAATTTCTGGCATACCATCATCTTCTCCCAGTTTTCTAAAACTTCTCTAGTGTTCTAAGATTTATTAAAAATCAGTTTGAAAGAGTCCAGAAAGTTTCTTATTTACCTCTTTTAAAGTTCTTTGACCTGCGGATATAAAAATCTCTAACTTTAGTAGCTGCTTCATAGAGAAATGTTAATGAATAGAGTGTTATCATCAGTTTCTCATCCCACAAGCAGAACAGAAATATTTATTGAATATTTTTTACCTTTACCCATTATTATGCATAATTATACCATCTCAATATTGTTTAAAAAAACCGCAACTCCTTTTTGTGTCCTTTGCTGGCCATAGATTGCTCCTTGTTTAGCTATTTTTATGACTCCTAGCTTCTGATTTCTATTAATTACAATATGAATATATTATTCCTTATATCATACTATACTTATGCTTCATTCACTTTACAAGCGTCCTAATAAGCACTTGCTTTAAATCTAAGTACTTAGGGAAAAGAGTGGGAGTCTGGAATCTAGGGGCTTTTGAAAATTTCACTGGGCATGAATCTGATTATTTTGGTACCTAAGTATTTTTAACATATCTCCTTAGTCATTCTGTGCAAAAGGCTGAGTAATATGAGCCCACAGAGCTGATCTGCCTCCAGGGTTCGTTTGCCGTCCTCATTCACTCTCCGCCAGCTCCACAGAATTGCCCGCAACCACAGTGACGTTCATTTCTCCAGGAGACAGAGCGTTGTTCTTGGAGGTTGATTCAAAATTCTAGATCTCAGCTAAGAACTGCTGAAAGCCTTCCACTTTTGTGAGACAAATGCAAAGCTCACCATGTTTCTTAAGAAACCAGGGGGTGTTTTTCTTTGTGGATTGAAAAGGAATCCCACTTAACTAATAAAAAACACTATCAGATCCTCAACCTGTCTGGATTGGCTGAGCTCCATTGCTGACAGTGAAGCTACACTGACTTACATCAGCCAATGTCTTGACCCACTATACTTATTATACATTCTGAACTGCTCTCAGATATCATAATTACACGTATAGTACAAAATTTGAATAGTAGGGACTCCAGTCTGCTGGTTTATATGCATACATTATACAGGCTGTGTCTACACTAGCCCAAAACTTCGAAATGGCCATGAAAATGGCCATTTTGAAGTTCAGTAATGAAGCGCTGAAATACATATTCAGTGCTTCATTAGAATGCCAGCAGCCACAGCACTTTGAAATTGACGTGGCTCATCCAGACCGGGCTCCTTTTCGAAATGACCCCACCAACTTTGAAATCCCCTTTTTCCTATCTGCTGTTAGAAATAAGAGGATTTTGAAGTTGGTGGGATCCTTTCGAAAAGGAGCGCGGTCTGGATGAGCCTTGCGGCAGTGAGCCATGTCAATTCTGAAGTGCTGCGGCTGCTGGCAATCTAATGAGGCGCTGAATATGTATTTCATCATTTCATTAGTAAACTTTGAAATGGTCATTTGTATGGCCATTTCGAAGTTTTGGGCTAGTGTAGACATAGCCAAAATGTGTTAATAAGAACTGACTAACAATGGGCCAATAATGAAAGACAAAGACCACAGCATCTATTAAAACGGATGGACAGAAAATAGGTTGTCAGCCTGCCATCAACTTTTCTGTTTGCAGATTTCATCAAACATAAAAAGATATGTTCTTCATCCCACATTATTCTATTTTTAGGTACTAATGATCAAATGTCTTTATAAAAGCTATAACTTAGGATAGTAGGGCACTCAGAATCAAAGAAAAAGTAAAGCAGAATATTTTCCCAATAGCTCAGAACTCCAAACTATTCAAATATCCTACGTATCAATGTTGAACATAACCAACATTGGGAGACAAAAAAATTAAAAAGAGACATTTAGCAATTTATGGATTTTGGAAGCCATGTTATATCCAAGATGAAACACAAAGCGTGCAATGTATATCAAACTAAATAACTACTTCAGTAACACACTACAAATGATTAATTCTCAAATGTGATTGTCAAAAATATTAAAAAACGAGTTGGGGAGAAATTGCTTTTCAGTAGCAAAAATTTGAAAAGTGCCTGAGTGACTTTTGCATTTAAGAATCTAAGTCACAGAGGTTTTCCAAGAGGCTTAATCTCATTGGTCACTTGCTTCAAAAAACTTGGTTATATATGCCTTAACTTAGTAGGTGTTATAAGATATTTGCCTCCTCCTCCTTTCTGTACATAACTGTCTTTCCATTAGGACATAGTTATGTTTGTCTAACAGCTCTCAGACATTTGCACAATAGAAAGTTTGTTATCCCCTTTCCATCTCTGTCTCAAACAAATTAATCCCCCAAATCCTCTTTTCCAGAATAGTGGGGATAAATGGTAGGGCAAAGGGATTTCACAACTGAGGTCTGAATCTCGTGACTCATGCACAGAATACTTTATAAACATTATAGAAAAGATTATTCATACTATTCATTAAAGTTTCTCAAGTAGTCTCTAACAGATGCCAGAGTCTCCTGGGAGACACTGTGTCTTTTCAGACAGTGGGTGGAATTTACATTGCATCCATTTTCCTTCCTTTCAGGAAGTCTTAGTACGAAGATGTTTCGTTTAGGACAGTTCAGATGCCCCAAGCTTTTCCTATTCACCCTTCCAATGATAAAACAAACACATAAGAATAATGAACAAACTCCAAGTAGTTAGTCAGAGCAAGCAAGGCTCCTCCAGGCAAAGCGTCTAGCCACAAATTCAACGGAAGAGTGATTAGCTTTGAAGGTGGACCAACATCCATTGTGCTGCCACAAAACTGACACATGAACAGGTTTTCCAGGTCATCAACACTCCATTGACCCCATCCTACACAACACTGTTCATTATGACCCTCACAGGCTGCAGTCAGTACCCACGCAGGACAGACGATACACAGCCCCTATTAACAGATGTCTATAACAAAATATCAATTATTTTCATAGTGATTTTTAATTACTTTCAATGTGTGGTTCACAGACCTCTGGAGGGTCCACAAACTATGTCTAAGATCTCCAGTGGGGCCCACCCCTCCATCTGAAATATTTTAGGAGTCTGCAACTGAATAAGAGTTGAAATCTACTTCCTCACAAGATCAAAGGTATGCCCCCATGACTTTATTCCGAATTTCCTTTTCTTCCTCACAAACAATATTCTGGTACTTGGGTTTTTTTTCCCCTAATCTCACTTATACGTTTTTCACTGATGTAATTCGCTTAACTTCAGTCAAATTAGTCCTTATTTACCCCCACCATAAGGTCAGAACTGCACTACTACATCTTTATTGACCTTGTATTAGCTATATTATAGCTTTTCCCCCAATATTCCTAAAACTGCCATCATTGCTTCTATAATATAACTAGAGGCCATATTGCAGCTCCTCTTGCAAGCAGAAGTTGGGATGGAAGAAAGATCTAGACAGAAACTTGTTGCAATAAACAGGGCTTTTTGTTTTCTGGCAGAACATACTGGAACAGCATTCTGGCACCGTTTTTTTTCCTATGAATCTGGTCGATGGAGCCTTTTTAATCTGGCCAGTGGAGCAGGCAGGACAGCCATTTTGGAAGCCGGCTGTGCAGCTCCAAGCCACATGTGGCTCTTAAAGGAGCCATTTGTGGCTCCCATCACTGCCGCCTCTCACTCCTCCAGCTCCCTGCCTGCTGCACTGAAAGAGCAGGATTCAATTTAATTGGTTTAATGGTCAGTGGGAGGGATCTGGCCAGTAAACCAAATAAATTAAGTCCTATCATTTCAGTGTAGCAGGGTGCTGAGAGCTGCCCCTGCCACACTGTATGTGGGGAGTGTAGGAGGGCTGGTGGGGGGAGCCATGAAGCCATGGTGATGAGGAGATGGCAGACTGGTGAAGGAGCAGTGGTGGGCAATAGCATGCAGATGTCCTGGATAAAATAGGTTAATCCTGGGTTTGGGGGAGGTGGTTTGGGGCTGCAAAGGGTTAAGACTGTCCTTGGAGTGAGAGAGAGCAGTTTGGGGGCTATAAGTAGTTAGCCGTGGGTAGTGAGAGGGGGAGGCTTGGGTCTGAGAGGGGTTTAAGCCTGGGGGCAGTAGGGGAGGAATCATCAGATTTGAGTTCTGGAACCTTTTTTTCTAGAAAAGCAGCACACATTCAAAGTGAATGGGCCAGGGCCCACAATGACTGGTGGAGGAGTTTCATGAGGGGCTGGTTGGGGGGGGGGCAGGGGCCGGCAGGGTGTCTTGGGGCTCCATTGGGGACCTGGGCCAGGTACCACACTGGGCAGGAGAGGGGCTGGGGCTGGCATGGTGCAGTGGGGAGAGATCAATTGTGGGCTGGACCAATATCCACGCTGGCTGAGGTAGGGGCTGGGGCTGGCACAATGACTGGGAAATGGGGCCCTGTTTGGGTCTGGGCCTGGCTCTGTGCTGGCCAGGGGAGGGGTGGCACTGGGGGCTGGGCTGTTCCCGGTGGGAGGAGTTGGGCCTGGCAGAGTGCATGGAGTACTCCATTGGTGGAGATGGGTTGAGCCCCATGCTGTCTGGAGAAGGAGACAGGGCTCCACTGGGGGGGCTGGTCTGGTCCCTGTGATGGCCAAGGTGAGGGGCTGGGACTGGCATGGTGTGGAGAGATTCATCATGGGAAGACTGGGCCTGGCCCTGCACTGGACAGGGGAAGGGCTCAAACTGGTACACTGTGGGGAGGGGAACATGGTAGAATCTTGCCCGGACAGACAGATGGATGGGCACACCAAATAATGTATATGATGCACAGTTAACTCAGGTATAAAGAGTCCAGACTACTGACCAATCAATAACCATATGAGCCCACTGATTAAAAATCTGTTGGACTTCAGTGGAGAGATAGGGATGTCCTAAATAATGAAACATTGTGATTTATTTGCATTGATTTATATTTTAGGAAAATGTTGTGGCTACATCTGTGCTCTTAATCAACATCTTTAAATTCTGTAAGCGGCACTTACTTCACAGATCACATTCATTTACAGTCCCAATGGTCATGCTACAGGGAACAATGTTTATAATACAGATCTGAGTTCACGATTCTTCCAATATGATATGCATGCATTATATACTCCAACAGAGTGTTTAAACGTGCTGAATGTTAAGCATGCAAGTAACACCACTGAAGCAATGGACTTCTGATGTGCTCCGAGTCCCTTATTCGTTAGAAATTTGCTTAGTCAGGTCCTTTGGAACGAGCAGCAAACTCTGATATGAAGAGCTATGATGGACTAGAAGCCTTCTGGGGAATATACAGTCCACAAGTCAAAACGTAGGAAGCACAGGAAGTGTGAAAAGATGGGCCACCCTTCTGACCCAGTTTGGCATTGAAGGTGAAGCCTGTTTTGCCTTTCCCCAAATTCACAGATCAGAGCAACGAGTAGCTCAGACAAAATAATAAAAAAATATAAATCCCCTTTAATGAAGGGAAGGAGTACATGGCCCAACAGATCAAAAGTTCTTACCCCAGGACCCAGGGACAGAGCTGCCAAAATGAAAATATAAAATAATGTCTCAGGGCCTGGCTAGGTCAGCCTCCCATATCTGAAAGGTCACCAGTCTTCCATTGTTCAGCATGCAATGGCCATTATTTCCAGTTGATCTTTGGTCTATTCCTTGGAATGGTTCGGTTGGGGTTGATCCTGCCCTGGGCAGGGGCTGTACTCAATGACCCTCTGAGGTCTCTTCCAGCCCTAATATTCTATGATTATGTGCCCTTTTGCTCTTTATTAGCTCACCTGTGTGGTGCAGAGAGTCTCCTTACATTTCACCCCAGCTTTTCTGTTTATGAGCTCCAGGCTGACCCTTTAAATGGTAGTACACTTCAACGGGGAAAGAGATTAAAGAAACACGTCTATGTCACAGGCGTGTTTTGTTTTTCTCCCACATACATATATATTCTGTGTGTGTGTGTATAAAATCCTTTCCCTCAACTTCCGTATGTCTTTACTTTCTGGATTGCAGTCTCATCAAGGCAGGGACTGTAACTTGTTATATATTTGAACAGTACGCAGCACAAAGATGCCTCTGAACCTCAAGCAAGATTTAGTGCTCCCATGTAGCAGAAATGTTCACAGTAATGTATTATGCATAAACAGATGCTAACAGAACAGTGAACGACTCTGCTTTCTGTTTCAACTGTTTGTTCCATAATCAAGGAGCATCCTTGGTAAACAGAACTTCCAGAAAACTCAATTTGATATCTGTCTTAAAAAGTCTTGTGAGATGCCTTCAATTCACAAGTTTTCCACTTCAGTAGTGCATCAGGAAAAAAGAAGGCAAGGAATATCAGAAGACAACCATAGACGTACTTTATAGAAGCTAAACTGTTGCATGTACATCACTGAATATAGTACTATAAGTGGTCAGTAATTTCAGCAACACTTCAGTCCATCCCAACCACACCGGCATGATGGTATGAGCCTCTCTTTAATGCCACAGCAGTACACATAATATTATAGGAAAGATGATATTCAAACAGCCTCTCTGTGTATATGATACAATCTGTAAATACTGCATATGTTGTCCCAGTTACATTATTTCTCATGTAAGTTGTCGAACCTCTAGAAACAAAAATATCCCAGCCGCCAATTTACTGTGTGTGACACCATAACCACATTAACAACATGGCTACGAACGCAGGATTCACGTAGTTGTTTTTCAAAATCCTTTTTCTTGCATTCATCTTTTTTTCTTACAGACAGTTTTGCTGCTAACAAAAGACAGGTACGCAAGCTTAAAATTAAACCATTTGTTTCCTTTATCAGCAGAGCAAAACAACAGTCCTTACCGGCAGATTGCCTATATAAGCAATCACTTCAGTGTCACATAGACTAGACATTAATTAAACCCATGCCTTTTTTTTCCCACTTCTCCCGAGTAAGAGGCAATGATGCATGTAAAATGAGCTTTTTATTTTTTTAAGGCTGATTTCACATTGGTATTTCTAACAGGCCACTATTTGTACTATTGATTTTATAAAAAGTTAGCAGCTTGTGTTCACCTTGACTAAATGTCTGATTCTTTAAAATACCACCTACAAAGAGCACTAGTTTTCAATTGTAGTGTGTAGATATATGTACTTAAGCTGCATAGAAAGATGTGTAGCACACTCTGATCCCAGATGAAATCCGAATGGAGTAGTTCACAGCATCACTAGCACTTTTTAAAACACTTTACAGCACAGCAGGAGCTTATGTAATAGTATTTAATTGTAATAGCATGGCCCTGTAATAATATTTAATTTCTCTGGGGTGCTTTAAGGTCTGAGCCACCACTATATTGTTGTTGTTTCATTTATGTATTTCTGTTATAATATTGAGTGTAAGCCACCATAGGGTGAACCTCAATATATATCAAACTGCATCACAGTGTCACATTTAAAGTATAACATCAGACCTGGCATTGGGTGATCTAATAGAGTTCAGTGTTTTGTAGATTCTTAAATCGTCTCACAGAATTTGAAAAGCAAACAAGTTAGAATTCATAAACAATGCATATGTAGCCACCATACATTACGTATGCTGTAGTTATTTTTATATATGTATTTGTCACAACATTTTATGCATTGGGTACATCATGGATAAAGTGTGGCAGTCTTTGGATTACACTATACTCTAGAACTGTAGAAGGGCCTTGAACTGAAAGGCACCTGAGGATTTTCACATCAATGTCACGTATATCTTAAAATCTGGTCCATAGTGATCTTCTAAAAAATTGCTACAATTTTCAACAATTGAATAGAATGACTGAAGCTAATGGGTTATGGTTTAACAGAACATTAAGGCTGTGTCTACATTAGCCCAAATCTTGTAAATGGCCATGAAAATGGCCATTTCGAAGATTACTAATGAGGCCCTGAAATACAAATTTAGCGCCTCATTAGCATGCCGCTGGACGCGACTCTTCGAAATTACTGCTTTTCACAGCCATGCGGCTCTTCCTACCTGCAGATAGGAATAAGGGGATTTTGAAGTTAGCAGGGTCCTTTCAAAAAGGACCCTTGTCTGGACAAGCCGCACGGCACTGAAAAGCAGCAATTTCGAAGAGCCACAGCTAGCAGCATGCTAATGAGGTGCTGAATATGCATTTCAGTTTCTTATTAGTAATCTTCAAAATGGCCATTTGCATGGCCATTTAGAAAATTTGGGCTAGTGTAGAAGTAGCCCATATATAAAAATCAGATTAGAGAGCTATATTACCAAATCTCCTTGGTTTGCAAGCCTAGACTGCCCAACTATTGATCTGAGACTGGCTGGGATGGCTAGAGTCTCTGACATATACAAATATGCTTTACCAAATTCATCTTTTATCCTGAGATAAAATGCCTGGCATGTCGGACAGAAGGCAAGGCCAGATGAAATGGCAGTACCCTGTACTGTCCCCGACCCCCCTGCATACCTTCACATAAGGCCCAGCAAAGGCTGGAACAATAGAATAATCCCATTTAAAGCTTCTCTCCAATAAAGTACTTAACCATGACCTACTTCAAACACTTGAGCAGTCCCATTGACTTCAGTTGCAACTACTCACATGATCTAAATTAATAACATGCTTATTTGCTTTCCTAGAGTTCTAATGGGAGTGTGTGGGGGGAGGCAATTAAAGTACTGGAATAAATGCCAAAATACATAAAAATTACTCTCCATGGCTGTGTCTACACGTGCCCCGAACTTCGAAATGGCCATGCAAATGGCCATTTAGAAGTTTACTAATGAAGTGCTGAAATGCATATTCAGCGCTTCATTAGCACGCGGGCGGCAGCGGCGCTTCGAAATTGACGAGCCTTGCCGCCGCGCGGCGCTTCCAGACTGGGCTCCTTTTCGAAAGGGCCCCGCCTACTTCGAAGTCCCCTTATTCCCATGAGCTCATGGGAATAAGGGGACTTCGAAGAAGGTGGCGTCCTTTCGAAAAGGAGCCCCGTCTGGACGCGCCGCGCGGCTGCAAGGTTCGTCAATTTCGAAGCGCCGCTGCCGCCCACATGCTAATGAAGCGCTGAATATGCATTTCAGTGCTTCATTAGTAAACTCCGAAATGGCCATTTGCAAGGCCATTTCGAAGTTTGGGGCACGTGTAGACACAGCCCATAAGTGATGCATCAGCAGAATACTGATCCCACAGGAATGCATTCTCTTTTCAGAACTGGGATGTACCTGAGTACTTTATCTTAGTACACAAATATATGATTCTTATAAATGTCAAATGCAAACTTTATAATCTGTTCTAAGAATGAGTGTTAGTAATGAATATGAGCTGCAAATACAGAATCTGGATTTCAAAACTTCAGACTTCAGTGGGGTTCATATTTGGTGTTTTTATTTGGCTTAGTACAAAGAGAAGAGGCATCCATGAAATCCAGATTTGAGCTTGTATTTGACAGGGTATAGGAGGAAGGCTGAACACGTCTTCCCAGATGCAGTAGGAGTAGAAAGGCCCTGACAGGCACCCTAAGCACTACCATAATACAACTAAAACACAGAACAATAATTAATAGCTACAAAACAAACACTCTGCTTATAACACAGATATGTAAATAACCTTGTGAAAAATATTTACACAAAGTTTACACAAGGATTTTGATTTCCCTTTGAATAAAAACGTCTCCTTGTGGTGTCTAACCTGTAACTATTTCTTCCTATCTCAGTGGCCCCTGTCAGTGTGGCACTAACAATCTTTGTCCCTGTTTCCCACTAGTGTCTCCTTTTCTTTTTACCCTGTACAACCTGGCTTACAACTTTCTATCACTACAGTCTGATGAGGTGACAGTCACCTTCTGCCCACAATATCTGGATAATTGTATCATATCCATCCCCATAGAATCGTCCCTGTCCCTCTCCCTGAGGCAGCTGCTACACTAACTCTCTGCCATCATAATGTGCCATGTTAATGAAGCAATTTGAAGCAGGCTAATGAGGTGCTAACATGCATATTCAGTGCCTCATTAGCAGAATAGTGGCCATACAAATTTCGAAGTGCAGACTTCGAATTGCAGATTGACATGTAGATGGGGCAGCTTCAGAATAAGTGCCCCACTTCAACATTCCCTTACTTCCACAGAACTAGATCGGAGTAAGGGAATGTCTAAGTGGGGTGCTTATTTCAAAGCTGCCCCCATCTTCACTGAACTTTGCTATTCACAGCGCTTTGAAATTCATGTGGCCTCCATGATACTAATGAGGCGCTGAATATGCACGTTAGCACCTCATTAGCCTGCTTCGAATTGCCTCATTACCATGGCACCTTCGATGGGAGAATGATAGTGTAGCAGCCTGAGATATATCAACCCATACACTGTGCTGACAGGAAGCAAAATAATCTTGGGAAGGCCAATAGCTCTAAGCTCTAGATTGCGACAGTTTCTTTCCCTCTCTTATAACTTCTGAGGATATGGCTACTTACTTCTCCCTGTTCTCTATGGAGTGCAGGGACTGCTCTCTGCTGCTCAGGAGATGGAGGGTTGCAAAGCTGGCATGCAAGGAGAGGAATATATACTACAAACTTTTAAGGGTGACCCAACAGCCACAGTGTTGAGAAGATTAAGGAGATGGTGTTGCTTAACAGGCAGATCACTGGGCTCGGTCTCAGGTGACTGAGTTCTATTCCTTCTCTATGACCAGCCTGCTAGGTGATCTCAGGCAAGTCATGTCGCTGTGGCATGCCTCAGCTTCCCAATCTGTAAAATTGTACTAATTATACTGATAAGCTCTGCAAAGTGCCTTGTGATACAAGTATAAAACTTTCTGTTTGACAGCCCTTATTAATCCTGATGTGCCAGGCCATTTAGTGCTCCCTACTGGGACACTGGGACTCTTTTTTACAGAGGTCCCTAGGCCTTTGTAAAAGGGCATGTAAGCACAGTCTGCATATTAGCTTTGAAGGACTTGAAACTCTCAGTGCAGCATTTCCTTTTGTTGAGGCACCTCTCTCTGTGCTACACAGGAATATTGCTTAGTGGTTTAACAGGAACATAATGTCTCCTAGACAGTGAGGAGTTCTCATTTGATATTAGAATTGTTTACAAAACTGAACTGCAGGGATGTGACCTATTACTGAGTCTATAAAATAGAATATTTCCCACTCAATTTTCTTGTCTCTCGCCTCCTCAGGTAGTGTCTAAATCCTAGTGCTATTTATTTTGTAACTTTGTCTTAGGTCTTATTTATCTGCGGTTGGCTGTGCTAACTTTCCTGGAGTGACTAATTGAATTCATTGCGATTGTTTGAGACACAGGAGTTTTTACAGATATCTTATACTCTATACTCAGTTGTTTGCTCTATGATGATGCAGTGCAGTGGTGGCTGGGTGAATGCTACAAAGAAGGCTATGAAGAGTTATTGGAATTTTAAACTTAAATGTGTACTTCTTTTATATGCACCTTACGTGAGTATTTTAACAATTGAGCATAACAGGAATAATTGCAGAATCTGTCAATTTTGATCACTTATTGAAGAAAGTGAATGTCAGTTCTGTAATCACAAATAGTCACACCAGAGTTCTGCTCATCGTACCAGCTCAGTCATCTCAAATAGACACCTATAACTCCTCAGCATCCATTGGCTGTGGCCACACTAGCCCCTCCTTTTGGAGGGGCTATGGTAATGTGGCTAATGAGGCACTGGGAAGAAGGAGGCTTTCAAAATCAGGGGGCCATTTCAAAAGGCCACCAGCTACATGGGCAGTGTGCATTTAGAAACCGGCAGGTTCAAAGAGTGCGCAGACACCATTATGCTAATAAGGCACTGGATATTCATGGAAGCACATCATTAGCATATTCTGAAGTGCCACATTACCATAGCCCCTCTGAAAGGAGGGGCTCATGTGGCCATAGCCATTCTGATTTTTCACCCTTGCTATCTTGTCACCCTAGTTACATTACAATGTGCAGTTATGTTTATATCAGGAATTTCATTATGACCCTGTTTTTAGTTGCTCATAAATTCTCGAGTGATATATTACAAATACAATACCACTGTTATTATGTAGCATGTGTGCTGATGTAATATTTAAAAGCTACTACAAAGTTAAATCCCATTGTGGTAGGCGCCATAAGCTTATAATACATGACATCTCCTGCCCCAAGGAACTTTTAAATCTATTCCAAGATGCATGAAGGCAGTAGGCAGAAGTTATTTTTTCCTTCCTATGGGGCCTTTATTTTTGTAATCTCTTAACTTTACACTATTTATGTTCATTACTTCAATATTATATTACTTTACTTTCAGGTAAGCTGTGTGTGTATCTGTGTGCACATACACAGAGAAAATGAGAGAATCAGATGGTATTTACAGATGGTCAAACATCTAATTTAAATATAATAGCTGATCCCCTGAGTTTGACGAGAATCTCTTTTACAGGTTTTAATTTTCATGCATCTATTCGTACAATCCTCATGTCACAGGCTCGTTGGCAGATGTTGCATGTGGTCTTGGAAGACAGGGTTGGGTGAAGACTGATGCAGGATAGTCGTCTTTCTTTTCTTTTCTGGCATTTTAATTTGACTAGGACAGGACGGTTTCCTTCAAAAGTGGATGTTCCTTCTCTGAATTTTGTTTTTCATTCCCATTGGGTGTGATACTGCTGGACAGGGTTATTCACTCAAGTATGGTGAGATAGCCGATGTTTGAGGCACATTTTTCACCCATGTATGGGTCATACCTGCTGCTACCAAAATTGCCCCGCACTCCAATCCAGGGTCACATCAGGATCATCTTGTGGTTAGCACCTGCATGTGGGTATGTGACTAGTAACTCTTGGAGATCACTTCACCTGTCCCCATAGCAACTTGCCCATCACCACAGAGCTTTATGGATAGGGGTGGGGAAAAATTCTTTCCGTGAAAGAAGCCTGTGCATGAGTAATTTAATAGGAGGAAACTGTTGCACACCACCAGCCACACAAACCCTGGCAGAAGAAGCACCTGCCTCCAGTAGCAAGGTGGTCCAAGAGTTCTCCTCTGTTGTATCTTTTGTCACCTTCATAGCCATCGAGAGATGATCCTGCTTCCTCCATCTGTTCTAAATATGTGGAGATATACACATCTCATAGAGCTGAAAGGGATTTTGAGAGGTCATTGAAACCAGCCCCCTGCCCTCTCAGCAGGACCAACTACTTCCCAGATAGAGGTTTTTGGCTTTTTGTAATGTACTTGTTCCAGACCCTTAAACAGCCTCCTCAAGGACTCAATTCACAATGCTGGGTTTACACGGCTAGCGCTGAAACCACTGAGCTATCCCTCTACTGCTCTTATGTTGGGTTGTTTTGGGCTGCTCTATGTCTGGTACCTGGTCTGGTTGTAAGGTGGACAAAACATAATTATAAAGAAGGATTTAAGGACAACAGTCAGAAGAAAATTATATTTTTTAACAAACCACAACTTTTAACTTTAGTGTTGTTTCTAGCATTTGATTGGGAAATGATGAGATATCTGCCTAAGGATTTACAGGTAAGAGGTAGGTGTCTAAGCACTTATCCTGGGAAACAGACTACAGTGACACCTTCAGAGAAGAACCTATTTGTTAAATGGGGTTTGTTTGGTTGGCTGATACAGAGTCATTTGGATCCTATGGTTGAAAATCACTATAAGGAAATACCTTACTGACGAAGCTAGCCTGCTTAAGGAATTGTGTAACCCAGACTGGAAAATGTTCAGTTATTTGGGAAAATAGTAGTGCTGAAGATTGAGAGAGTCCTTTTCTAGCTTTGTGCAACTACACTCCAAGTTATTTCAAGCAAGTGAAGCTTGTAGGATCTACATGTTAATCATGCTGTGGCTCAGAGAAGGTGTCTTCATATTGAACATAGTTATGATCACGGAAGATGCTATGCACCAGCTAACACCTAACACCTAAAAGGAGACTCTGAGTTATTGTGCCAGAATCTCTCAGCTGACAGTCCTGAAATTTCTTTTCAACTGTTTCTTTCTGGGATGGAGTGTCAGACCCTTCTATGACTGTAGATGGGGAGATGTTTGAGTATACATTCCAGGTGTCTCAGGAGTACATGCTAAGAAAGCATTCACCTTTTACATTAAAAGGATGGTGGCACTATACTATCTATTTTTTAAAATGTTTTACTCATGTTCATAATGGAAACACATATGATGCAATACCTTTCCCTAACAGCTTTTATATTCCTGAGAAATCATCTTACAGGCTGCCTGTAAACATACTTTAAACAATAATAATGATTTAACATTCAAAGGTATTTTCTGACTCAGTCTTCATTATGCATATTACGTCATGGTCCCATTTATCAATGTGGCTAATATCACAACATTTAGGCCTTAGAACCAGAAACCCATGTCTGCAATATTCATAAAAGAGTGTTCACAATTCAGGACACTTCAGCTGAGCGGTCAAAAGAGCTGACATTGGCCATCATGAAGACTTTTTTTGGGACAGCCTAAGAGTGGTGGCTTTGTGACAATAATATTTATCAATCCATCAACAGACTCCAAAAGACAAGAGTATTTACTTACACAACCAGGAAGGTGAGAAACTTAATTATTTAAAAAAAAAAGAAATACATTCTGGAATATGGGAATAATGATTCTGAGAGCGAAGTGGAAGGAGTAACAAGTAGTAGCAAGGCACAGCATTTTATTTATGAGAGGTACGTTCTGATTGAAAGGGCTATATCCAAAACACGAAGAGTTGCAACAGTATCAGATAGATTAGTATTGTTGATATTACTTGGTGTGCGTGCAGTGGGGGGAAAAGACTGGATAGTATTATGTTCTGTAATAACCTGAGCTCCCTTGGTACCAAGTACCTATGAATCAAGCTAGCCAGAGATCTTCTCAAATGACCTTTACTAACATCTGTAAAAATTTTGATGAAGTGCGAAAATGGGTATCTTTTGTCAAATCCTTCCGAAAGATGATGCACAGCAATGCCACACTATGCGAATTGCCCATAAAAGATAAGTAGGTATTCAGCTCTGCCATGCTGCTCTGATTTTGAATGGAATATCTATTATCTGATTTGAATATACTTTGGTCAATGGCAAGGGATGTTATGAGCGTTTTCAACATTTGCAAATTCAGCAGATTCTTATGTCATCATCTTCCAAATTTACTGAACGACCGTGGTCATGACAATGAGATAAAATGAAAATTATGTAGTTTCAGGTACTGGAGCATATTTTTAATGCTAAGTTGTCAGAAGCAGTGTAATTACCACCTCCAGTGAATCATGATCTTTCAGCAACGCGCATTTTCATTTTCTGTACAAAAAGAAATCTGCAGAGGTACCACAAATGAATTGCATATATTGCTTGAAAATAAATCCTATTTGGTTATTGCCATATGAATAAACCAGTTCCCTGAGTGAGCAATATATTTTCTAAAACATATTGCACAACTTCACCACCTAACACCACAGAGGAAAACTATCATTAAAAAGCAATTGGATGAGTTTGATTCTAGGAATTCTATGAGAAACACATCATCTAAACTGGATTATTAAAGTCAGTTTCATGATGCAAAGTTTGAAAAAAATCAATATCAGAGCAGACAGCATGCTCAGAGAGAGAGAGAGAGAGAAATAGGAAATACATATAAAATGCTTTATGTGTACTAGAGCTGGCTTGTTTGTGTTTTCCTTATGAACCTGTTTAAGAAATAAGTGTTTTACTGACAACAGTGTTTTCAAGAACGACATGTTTAAAGGTAGCAAAATAAACTAAACATTAGTCTAAGGGTTCAGGTAACAACAGATGATCATTTTGCCTTTGCAAATTTCCTGCTTAACTCCTTGCCCATGACTTGCAGAGTTTGGCTAGGTGCCACAATATGGCTAACAGCAAGCCTTATGCATTTTAAATGAGAACTCCCAATTAGTTTCTATGAATACGTTTGCATTTCTGTGGTGCACTGTGTCAATAATTAGTTTTAGGAATAGTTTGGTTTGCTGAAATATAAGTAGTCTCACAGTTTGCTTCTGTTCTTTGGTGAACATTGACTTTCATCTATGTCTTTTACCTTTCTTTTCCCTGGAAAGATTTTATTATGACTAATGCATCATATCAAGTGTTCCATTTCCTGTCTTGTCATTCAGCCTCTTTACAAGGATACAGAAAAATAAGATACATGTCAACTGGGCATGAGCAGGACGAGGGGAGAATGCAGAGCTATGAAGTTATTTTGGAGATTTCTACTTCCTTCAAAATAGCAGATGCATCTATGTATTCTCTGCAAAAATTTGACAGGTTTTTTGTGAAGCAAATATGAATGTGTCTTCTGAAAGATAAAAGATATATACAATCCTTTCATTTGTAGTACTTACTTTTCTGCCCCAGAGACAAATTTTAGTCCTTTACATCGGCACTAGTAGTAGAGATGATATCACAGCACAGACACACAATCTTCTTAGCTTCAGGGCATCTTACATGAAATTTGTGTTCTAAATAACAAATTTGTGTTCCAAATAACAAATAACTACTTTATACTTTTCCATACATTGACTGAATGAAGACAATAATAAACAACGTGGTTTGACACGGTGCACCAAACATTAATTAATTGCAGTGCGTTTTTGTAAAAAAAAAAGAGGTGCCACTGCTAAGGTAAATTCTAAACTAAACTAAACTAAGGTTAAAAGTTGCCAGCTCTCCACCCCTCTCCTAAGCAAGCCCCATGTTTGGGGCTTCCAAGGTGCTAATACTCAGTACCATCAAGTACCGACACAAAAAAAGTCATTGATTAATTGATTATCTGAAACAATGCAAAGCAAAAGATTAAATCTAGCCAAGTGACCACACTGACTGACAAAAAAACCTTTTCTGTTAAGTAATATATTTTATTTATATATCATTAACAAGTAATGTTTGCTTACTTTGAACACAGGGTGATTATTGACATTTGGTATTTAGCCATTACTGCTCTCAAATGCTTCTCACTGAAATGAACAGGATCAAATCATCACAACAGCAGGTCTGGAACACCAAAAACTTTTCTTTTTTTTTTTTTTAATTAAAGATCTTCACATATACATCATTCAGAATGATTTTATGGTGTGCATAGGTCTTGTGCTGGTCTCCTCATAGAGGCCAATTTAATCCAATACTAATAGGAGCTATAGCTGAGAGTTTCATGGGAATTTAGTGTTGTTAAGCACACTAATCCCATTGAATTACAATACAGGTTGAAACTTTCTAATTCTGAACTCTCTGAGCCAGCAAAATCCGTAATCTGAGATAATTTTAGTTAGCTGGATTACCACTTATCATGGGTGTGGCCAAGTTTCCCATGTTCCCATACAGTTTGTCTCCAGCCACCAGTCCTGGTTTTCTGTGTTCCGTGCTGTTATTTAGCTCTAATTTACCCCTACATGTCTTCTAAGAGCACAATAAGGAGTGTAAGTGTTGGCAGTGCTGACATACACTATTGACCTCTCATATTCTGGCAAATTCTCTCATCTAGCACTGGTCAGGTCTTGAAGGTGCTAGATGAGAGAGGTTCAACCTGGAATATTTAGTTGTGTGCCTCAGTTCTTTATATACATTTGAAAAATCCCAGCTATTTTCAAAAAGAAAATAAAAATAAACCACCCAAAGATCATCCTGAGTCTGCATCCTCACACCTCTCTTTCAATCAGAAGTCCAAACTCTTCCTTGAGTGCTTAGAAGTGCTTTCAGCTCATCATCCTCATTATCATCATCATCATCAATAACTGTGGGCTTAGCAACTGTTGGTGTCTGATGAGTCTCTCACTATTTCCTTCCACCTTGCCCTGTCCAGTGCGGAGTGGCTTAGTTTCTGCAGAATAGCTCCGCACCAACCTACTATATCATCTATCCATTCTCTGTGGGGTCTGCCTCTCCTGTTCGAACTGTACATTATGCTGAATCCCAGGGTTTTGATTTTTCATTCGTCATTCATTCTGCAAATATGCCCAAATAGTTGTAGCTTCCATTTTACAGCCTTCTGCAGCAGGTTCTTTTTCAGCTGTATCTTTCTATTTAATTCCTCACTGGTGACCTTCTGCATCCATCCTATTCTCAAAATCTTTCTATAAGAACTCCTTTCGAATGCCAATATTCTTCTTTTTGAATCTTTCATTATCACCCATGTCTCACATCCATACAACATACTGGTGAATACACATGTTTTCAAGACGCTCAGCTTTGTTCTTAGCTAATAGCTTTGCTTTTCCAGATCTTAACCATTGCCTTCAAACTCGCTCTTGCTTTTGCTATTCTAGTTGCTATTTCCTTCTTACAGTCTAGATCAGATATTATGTTGCTCCCCATGTATGTGAACTTCTCTACATTTTCTAGTTCAATACTATTGACACTGATCTTCCTTCCTATTTCCTTATCTCCAAATACCTTTGGTTTTGTATTATCGATGTTCATAATCAGTCCGTACCACTTCCCTTCTTCATTTAGCATCTGCACCATTTTAACTAGCTTCTCCTCATCTTCCTCAATAACCATAACTTCCGTGAACCTAAAGTTGTTAATTCTTTTTCTGTGGACAGATATTCCTTCTATCTCTTCCTTGATCTTGTCCATTGCTCTCTCCAGATGTGCAGTGAAGATACTTGGAGATATTGGATGTCCTTGTCTCACACCTCTACTTGTTTTACACCAACTCCCCAACTCCCCGCATGTTTTCACCGCTGCCTCCGCATTGTCATTGATATCCTTCAACAACTGTATCAGTCTGCTATCCACTCCATATGACTCCAGCACTTCCCAAGTCACTTTCTAATTCATACTGTCAAATGCCTTTTGAAAATTGACAAAGCAGGTGTATACATTCTCTTTTTTATGGAACAGTCTGCTGAATTGCCTCTTCTATAGCAGTGGCTATCCCTGCGACTCTCTTATCTAGGTCTTTCTCTGTGGTGATATTCTTAATCTTCTCTTTGAGCGCTGCTCTGTATGCATTCCCTGTTCCTTCCTCACATAGCCTCGCCATGTCTCTTCTTTTCTTAAACTGTGTCTTACACTTTCTTTTGGTTTTATCTTGATGTTTGCAGTCACTAGACTGTGGTCTGAATCTATATCTGCTCCTTGGAAAGTTTGGCACTGCTGTACTCATGTTATCCATCTTCTTATCAAAATCATATCTATCATATTCTTGGACTTCCCGACTTTCAATCGCCGTGTCTACTTCCCACAGTCCTTTTTTTGGAATTTCATGTTGCAGATCACCATCTCATACTCCATAGCAAACTATAGTAGTTTCTCACCTCATTCATTTCTTTCTCCATATCAAAACTTTCCCATGACTCTCTCCCAGCCTTCATTGTCTGTTCCAACCTTCTCATTCCAATCTCCTCCGGTGATCAACACATCTTTCTTCTGTATCTTTTCCACTGTCTTTATCAAGTCTTTATAGAATACCGCAATGTCTTCCTCCATACTGCCCGACATGGGTGCATACACTTGTATGACTGACATGGTGAAAGTTTTTTCTTCTAATCTCACCACCTTCATTCTTGCACTCACTGGTTTGTATCCTAATAATGCTTGGCAACTCTTCCAGTGAAAATCACAGAGGGTGACATCCTTACCCCCACTGAAGTAGATGGGAATACATCCATAAGCCTCTTTCCTCATACCAAGAAATGTAAGGTTAACTCCAGAGCCATTGACTCATTCCTCTCAGTTCACATGGACATTGCACTGAAACTTCCTAACAGGAAGGCAGTCTTCAATACAATGTTGTATTCAGAGAATTTAACTGCTCTCTGAATCTGTGGCATGTCACCTGTCTGTGCAAGGCAGGCATTCCATGTCCACAAGCAGATTCCATCCAGCTCACAAATGCACATAACTGATGCTATATTTTATACCAAAGTAGCAGCCTCCATATGTGATCTCATGCACACTCTACATGAAAGGTCCTGAAGCTTGCCATTTTGCATTTAAGTGTAAAATTGCTTGCCTGCCCTTTATGTGATCACATGGGGAAGCAAGGACTTTGAAGGGAGTTGTGAATCCATTTATTTATTTAACACAGAAGACAAATTGGCCCCACAATGAATACGCATTTTTATCCCATGAAATAGTTGACATTTTTGAGTATCATCATTATTCCTGTTCTATTTTTCCTTTTAGATGAGACTTTTCACTAGGTTTCAATTCAGCTCCACCATGGAGGAGTTTCAGATGACACCTGATTTCTGTTCTGGTGAGGTCAATGGTATTCGTTATCTTAGGAGCATGGAGCAGATTATCTGAGAGCCATAGATTCTTTTTTTCTTGACACCTGATTTGGTCTGGAGGACTTTGGTAACCATCCTATCTACAGCAGTCAAGACAGCTAGAGTCTCTCCATAATCAGTGGCAGGCCTTTGCTCCTGGAATATTCTATTGCCAAAAATCTGTCTAACACCAAACTGTATTCAGAAAATGTGAGACTCACTTGTGGGGCCAGACTCTCCCTCAAGTGCCAACTCAGTTTCTCTCATCACTTCATGTGAATATCATACTCCTCTTTGTCCTTTCTAGATCTTCATGTTGTGGGTCAGTCGTGGTCCTTATATATCAGAACTGCTTCAGATCAAAGCCAAGTGCAGTGTGCCCAGGTACTATAGTGATGTGTATCGTACAAGCATCTGAAATAAATGGATAAAAACTGAGGAAACAACATACCAGACTGATTAAATTAGTGCAATTGCCACGTATTAATGTTAAAATGTTGTCGTGTAAGATTGACTTAAGCATACGATTGTTTCTCTCAAAAGCTCATTCATTGCAGTGTACAGAGCAGCTCCAAGAATGCTTCACCATGCAGGTAGAGCTCTCCGGCTGCTTGAGCTCGTGTGCTACAAATAGCAACGTGGCATAGGTGGTAACTCAAGCTAGCCACCCAAGTACATTCCCAGGGAGTTGTATTATTTGGGCTCAGGTTTGAACCAGCACCCGTGCTGCTACAGCCACGCTGTTCTTTTTAGTGCCCTCTTTCAAGCAGAACAATGGTATGTCTGTCTACCAACACTGTTGTGTAGCCACAACCAACTGCGGTGCTGACATGCCATAAAAAGCAGATGATTGATCATCTCATAGGTAGTCACAATTTTAATAAATCACTGAACATAACTGATTCTCATCAGTGTTTCTGTGAAATCTTTTCAAAGAAGATTTCTTCTTTTGCTTGCATGTGTGATGAAATGAACAGTGATTGACTATATGTCTAAAATATAGTACATCAAGGAATTCAGAAACTGTGGGAAGCAATTACTTGATCCAATGCCAGTAACAATATCTGCTTCTCTCTAAAAAATGTGACTATGAATAACAGAGTTATTCATCATGTCTTGCAATAGTCCACTGCAAGGCGGAAGCAGTTTTTGGCCAGTTGGTCTCACAGTGACTTTATTCCTACCACTGTTGAATCTCTGAGGAGGTTTGCCATTATCGCCTGCTAGTTGATTTAAACCCACCAAGTACAAAGTGAATGAGATTGCACTACTCATTTTCTGGTGAATTTCCTCCACAAGACAGTGAATCTTTCTTTTTATTCCCCTCTCCCTCCACAGATGTCCAAGATGACGGCATTAACAAGATAGAAACAGTGAAGAGATGTCTCAGGTCTTTTATCTATGAACTTTAATATGGCTATAAAGACAGTAGTCCAGGTCTTTAGTTGCACCAGAACCCTACTCAGCAGAGCAGCAATACAGGCCAAACTGGTATAATGCTCTCAAGTTACGGACTATTCTGTTATGTGCCTAAGTGCCAGTCAAACGGCTGAGGATTAGCAGGGCACCCTGTCTACACCCTCTTTTCTCAGATACACCCTCACAGTGGAAGCACAGAACCATCACACTGGCTTTATACCACATATGGATTCCCTCCCCACTGGAGAATTTTCAGAAGGTTTTTCTTTAGTTTTTTGTTTCGTTTTGTTTTGTTTTGTTTTCAAAAGCAAACTTGAGTTTTTGATCAGACATTATTTCACTTACCAAAAGGCTTCATTACTTTTTCCAGCCAAATTCCATACTATTGTTAAAGAGATGATAATATGTATTTATTGAATGTGGAAGTAATGAGGTTTATACAGGAATATCGAATAAAAGTATTTATGTTATGGTGTTAGCTAAGCTATTATATATCATGATGTTATAGACCTCTTTGAGGGCCTAAAATAATTTTAAACACCCCAAAATAGCTTCTTATGGTCTGAATATGTTTTGAATTTTAAAAGGAAATTTTGGTGGCAATTTTGCTCTCATTTAAAAATGAAAAATTGCACAGTGGTGTAGTGTGCAGTGTAATGTGTAGTTTCTGTCCTGTTAAATGCTGATTACCTTAATAAAAGAAATGTATTTAAATTGAACACATTAAAGTTTTACATTAAGTATTGTGTTTATAATTTAGGATTTGTTTCTATGTAATAAAAATGAGATTGTAATTTGTCTTACCTGCCTCATGGAGAAACAAAGAGGGTGAGGGAGATATGAAGCAGGTATTTAAAAGAGTTTTGGTTCTGTCCATTCTTCTTCTAATAGAGCTGAACAATGCAGATGTTCAGGAAGTAATGTGGATATAGAAAACCCCCTTCTCTCTAGCATTGCTCTGTTTCTGGGGCAGTTCCATTGCATGTTGCCATTTTCTCAAGATGTGCAGCAAAGTCTTAACTGAGCCCACAGAAATTTGTAAATGACTGATGTAAAGTATTTTCTTCAGCATAAAGGAGTTGCACAAGCTACAAATACATTCTCCTTATTAATCTTCTCTGAAGACTAGGTGACACATATTCATGATGAATTTAACTTATTATTTTTATTGCAAAATGAGAGAGCACTCAAGGATGATGCCTATAGGTGCACCCTGATTTCATGCCTAAACGAAGTGATCAAAGAAACACAACAGCATGAAGGAGTACTACAGGCCAGATGTGAGGTTAACGAATAAAGGACATGGGGCAGGCTCAGGACTTGAATAGCTGGTTAGTCAATGTTGAAGTCTTTGGCAAACAAGCCACTACCATGAAATTCTACATGAAAGCTGGTTTTGTATTGGCCCCATGCTCTCTTAGCATGTGAAAATATTTCCCAAGTTTCCTGCATTATGATTGAAATCCACTCATTATGACTGGATTTACACTTGCCCCCAACTTCAAAGGGTGATAGGAGATTACCAATGAAGTGCTGTGGTGAATAAAATTTTGGAGAGTAAAGGCACTTTGAAGTAGCTTGGGCACTTCAAAGTGACCACAGCTACACACATGCCAGCTTTTCAAAGTCTGACACTTCGAATTTGCTGCGGGGGGTGCGGGGGGCGGGAATTAGCCTAATTAAGTGCTGCACATTCACCGCTGCACTTCATTCATGATCTCCCATTACCCTGAGTAACATGCCCCCTTTGAAGTTCAGGGCAAGTGTATATAAATCCTATGAGATTAGCTATAAGGCAGTTTGAAGCCAAACCAAACCTCTCATTTTTGTAGAACTCTGTTTTTTCATTATTTTTCTGTGAAGTACATTTTATTCCTCTCAGAGGGTATCCATGTTAGTCTGTATCTGCAAAAACAATAAGAAGTCCTGTGGCACCTTATAGACTAACATATATTTTGGAGCATAAACTTCCATGGGCAAAGACCAGCTTCGTAAGATGCAATACCCTATTTTCTTGAAAATTCATTCATTTAGGGACATATCCAGGCATCAACATTACCCTTGGGGGAATCAGAAGCATGTACCTGAGGACAGAAATATCTGTAATCAAGTTACTTTTATGGTATAAATCACACTCATACCTTTACACCAATGGCTGAGGGACTCAGAAAATAGGTAGCCAGAAATGTAATAGGGATTTAGAATCACAAAATTCTCTTCATTGACTTTAGTGGACTATGGTCCAAGTCCTTACTCATACTTTGGAAACATTGAGTGCCTGCACGTCCTGTATTTCCTCTCTTTCTGGTGTCTTCATAACAACATTTCTGCCTGAAGCTAATGAGAATGAAAGCATCTCTAACTGTGTATCTAACATGCTGGTATAGCAATTTCTGTAATGTCACTACAGGTTGAACCACACTTGTCCACCAGTCTGTGGTCTGACATAATTTTAGTTAGCTGAATATCTGCTTATTATAGGTGGGTTCAAGTTTTCTGTGTTCCACCACGTACCTCTGTCCATGCCCCTCACTGCTCTAGGGTGGAACCACAGCTGGAGGTAGCTGCAAAACCCCATACTGGCAGCTGAGACCACGGGAGGGTAGCAAAGCAGCTGGCAGATGGCACCAAATTTGTTGGCCATGATTGCCCTCCCATGGTCTAGCAAATTCTTTAGTTCATCATCTGTCAGGTCCTGAGGGTGCCAGACTAGAGACATTCAACCTGTATTATTTGATCTGATCTTAACAATGTAACCAGGTTATATATTGACATGAGTTAGATATAATTGGAGATACACATCTCCTAGAACTGGAAGGGACCTTGGGAAGTCATCTAATCCAGTCCCCTGCCCTCTTGGCAGGACCAAGCACCGTTCCTAACATCTATTTGCCCCAATCCCTAAATGGCCTCCTCAAGGATTGAGCTCACAACCCTGTGTTTAGTAGGCCTATGCTCAAGCCAGGTTACTTTGTTTAAACACATTAAAGAAATCTCTTGCAGAATTTACCCTAGAAACCAGGCCAGATCTTGCTCACTCTCTCTCTTTCTCAGATTCACACCAGTACATTTTAAAAAAAATACTGTTCTTATGATCATTTAGAAGCAGTTTCCCTAGAGTGTATGCATCTGGCATGTTTAAACATACCTCTTTCTTTACACATTACAGATAGCTCATTAAGAAGTTCTATTGCTACATTACGGCAAAATTCTCTTCTTACCCATGGATCCTGTTAATGGACTCAGTAAATATTTCTGTTCTACATCTGGCAACAAGTCAGATGATATATTTGCATCGTATGATAACTATGATGTACTTTGAATTCTAGAACTAACTCAGGAGGATTTTAAACAGCAACAAATACAATTAGAAATTAGAAATTTAAAATTAGAAAGCTAATTTTCAGTACCTCTGGGAATACAGGGGTCATTCTAGGTAACTTGAAGAATGCTCATGTTATGCTTTTTTTAAAGAGTAAATGGGATGATCTAGGTAGTTACAGACTTGTTAGCATGACACCTATCTTAGGTAAAATAATGCAGTGACTGACACAGGACTTGATAAATAAAAAGCTAAAGAATCAACTCTGGTTTACGGAAAATAGATTCTATCCTCATGTTACAGGAAACTCTCTTAGTGAATAATGGAAAAGCACAGAAATGTCACTTCAGGATAATATTTAGCATTAAACCAATACTGCTCGGAGCACAGACCACCAATGTTAAAGACACAAGAGCTCTGGAACATCTACTCTGTGAACCGGAACTTTTCAATACCATATACCACCACAATGACTGTTGGTGAGCTGATGTATAAAAGCAACAAACATTGTCTGCCCCACACTGGTTTTACCATATTGCAGTCACACTTCCACATGAATCGGAGACTTGAAAAGCAGTCATGAATCCTGGGGTTCCAATGACAATGATACCAGAAGCAAACATATTGAATGAGCCTAGACCTAAACAAGCACCCAACATTTGATCCTAAGCAGCCAAGAATGTACCATTCTGTAAAACGTGAAACAAGAGTACTCATGGAACTGTGCTTGTCGTCAGACACTGAAGCTCTGCCAAAAGGGCACAGGAAAAGATTGCATCCAGCATTAGGCATTCATGGAATATGGGATACTGAGATAGATATATCATTAGTGTGACCCAATATGACCGTTCTTACGTTCATAACAGGTAATCTTGTTCCTAAAGAGCAATCCAGGGTCAGATGAGGATGAAGCATCTACAGTCAAGTACTCACACCGAGAACCTATATGGCCTCCAGCATTCAGCTTGGGTTCATGACAGCAGTGGCCTTTTGGGCCTGTCCTTGCAATATGAATTAATGGCATATGACAGCCTGCTTCTCAAAATGTTGTACATTTAATTTCAGGACACTATCGTATCTATAGAGAGATAGATAGTCCATTGTGTCCAATGATGACATCTTGAGATTGCAGAAGCTCATTGGTTGTGGACTCGCATGTGGCTGAGGAGTCCAAGCTTTGAACAGTATGGGTGTTCACAGTAGGGGCAAGGGAATTGTCCTGGCTCTGTCGGTGCAGCTACTGCTGTTGCTTTCTTCCTCTCATGAGCATCGATGAGGTGTACGCATCGCTGCTCTTCTAAGTTGTCATACATGTGTCGTACGAGAGCATGCCAGCCTGTTAGGTCTTTTGCATGCTGCTCTAGCTGATCTGGTTTTAAACCAGCATGAGCAATGTTGGCATTAACAGAGTCTTAATACCTCTTGCGAGGCCTACCTTGATTCCTTTTGACCTGGGAGAGTTCACCGTAGAGGAGTTGCTTAGGGATTCTTGACTCCTCCATTTGTATGACATACCGGCTACGTCTACACGTGCAGCCAACATCGAAATAGTCTATTTCGATGAATAACGTCTACACGTCCTCCAGGGCCGGCAACGTCGATGTTCAACTTCGACGTTGCTCAGCCCAACATCGAAATAGGCGCAGCGAGGGAACGTCTACACGTCAAAGTAGCACACATCGAAATAGGGATGCCAGGCACAGCTGCAGACAGGGTCACAGGGCAGACTCAACAGCAAGCCGCTCCCTTAAAGGGCCCCTCCCAGACACAGTTGCACTAAACAACACAAGATACACAGAGCTGACAACTGGTTGCAGACCCTGTGCCTGCAGCATAGATCCCCAGCTGCCGCAGAAGCAGCCAGAAGCCCTGGGCTAAGGGCTGCTGCCCACAGTGACCATAGAGCCCCTCAGGGGCTGGAGAGAGAGCATCTCTCAACCCCCCAGCTGATGGCCGCCATGGAGGACCCAGCAATGTCGACGTTGCGGGACGCGGATCATCTACACGGTCCTTACTTCGACGTTGAACGTCGAGGTAGGGCGCTATTCCTATCTCCTCATGAGGTTAGCGACTTCGACGTCTCGCCGCCTAACGTCGAAGTTGGTGCCGCTACTTCGAAGTAGCATGCATGTGTAGACGCAGCTACCCTGTCCAGAGAAACTGGGCTTTCAGAATCACGGCTTTGATGCTTGTGGTTCCTGTTCTGTCCAGGACTTCCAGATTCGTAACTCTGTCCTGCCATTGAATGTGCAGTATTGACCTCAGGCTGCATGTGTAGAAGCGCTCCAGCAGTTTTATATGTTTTCTGTTATATGTTATATGGTTTCACAGCCATACAGGAGACTGGTCAGGACTACAGCCTTGTACACTTTCAGTTTAGTGGACTGTCGGATATTGTGCTGATTCAACACTCGGGCTCTCAGACATCCTAGTGCCCGGCTGCCCTGGCAGATTCGGGAATTGATTTTTTTGTCAAGGGAGCCATCATTGGCGATCACACTGCCAAGGTACTTGAACTCCTCTACTGTTTTTAACTCTGTTCCTTCAATAAAGATTGAAGCGGGGAGAGCAGCAGATCCTGGAGCAGGTTGAAACAGCACCTCGGCCTTTCCTAGGCTGACGGTCAAGCCAAAGAGGCAAGTGGCATCTGAAAACTTGTTGACGATGAGCTGGAGATCAGATTCCTTGTGTGCCATAAGTGCAGAGTCATCAACAAAAAGGGCTTCAAGGATGAGCCTCTCAAGTGTCTTGGTTTTAGCATTCAGACAATGAAAGTCAAAGAGTGACCCATCAAGTCTGTATTTTATGTAGACTCCATGGTCCAGGTTCCTAACTGCGTGGCTGAGGATGCATGTGAAAAAGAGATTGAATAACACCAGGGCCAGCGTGCACCATTGCGTCATACCATTAAATATCTCAAATGGATCAGGGGACTTACCATCTGAAAGAACAAAGCCAATCATGTCATCATAGAACAGGCATATGAGGATAATGAATCTTCTCAGGCAGCCAAGTTTTGACAGGATAATCTACAGGGCTTCTCTGTTGATGGCATCAAACACCTTGGTCAGATATATAAAGACAGCGTACAGATCCAAGTTCTGCTCTATGCACTTTTCCTCGACCTGACGAACAGGTCCTGGGCAAGAACCACACTGTGCCTCTGGTAGGTTCTCCTCTGAGATGCTGGTGATCAGACAGTTGAGGATGACTCAAGCCAAGATCTTCTCAGCAGTACAGAGAAGGGAGATGCCCTGGTAATTTCCAGTCAGCTTTGTTGCTCTTGTTCTTGAAGAGCGAGATGATTGTGGCATCCTTAAAGTCTTTGGGCATGTCTTCTTCTTCCCAGCTGCTGATCAAGATGTTGTGAAAGGCTTCAAGTGACACTGGTCCTGCCACTTTGAAAATTTCAGCAGGGGTACCTCCCATCCCACGGGCTTTGCCAGAGCTGGTCTGGCTGATTGCCTTTTTGACCTCATCCATTGTATGGGGCAGGTCAAGTCTGTCTGTTGTGGGTTTCTGAGGGATCTGGTCTAGGGCCACAGGGTCAACAATGGAGGGTCTGTTGAGAAGGTTGCTGAAGTGCTCTCTCCACATGTTGTTGATGCTGTTCTTCTCCCTCAGAAGGGTCATGCCATCTGCAGACAGGAGAGGTGTAGTACTTGGCTTTGAAGGTCCATATATAGCTTTGATAGCACTGAAAAACATCTTGGAGTTCTTGGTGTCAGCGTAGTATTGGACTTCATCAGCTTTACTTTCCCAGCACTCGTCTTGCATTTCATGAAGTGCCGTTTGCACCTGGCTCTGAAGGTGTTTGAAACGATCACGTTTGGAGATTGAAGACTGATCATTTTGCCATAGCAGAAATGCATTCTGTTTTTTCTCTAAGATCTTCATGATGGCTTCATCATTTTCATCAAACCAGTCTTGGTGAACTCTCTTTTTCAGTCCTAGTGTTGACTTGGCTAACTCCATCACCAGGGTTTTGAAGTGGTCCCAATTTTGTGTTGGGTTTCCAGTCAGAGGTCCATGGGAGGTCAGCACTTCATCAAGGCAGGCTGCAAGTTTCTCGCAATGACCAGTATGTTGTAGCTTCCCGATGTTGAAGGAGGGTCTGACAACTTTGAGTTTCTTGCGGTGCAGTGGTGTGATGTGCAGCATAAGGACTGATCTGATGAGTCTATGATCAGTGCAGCACTCAGCTCCCCGCATGCCCCTGGTGATCTTAACATCTCGAATGTCCCGCCTGCGATTAATGACAGTCAATCAGGTGCCACTGTTTTGATCTCGGGTGCATCCATGTAGTTTTGTATTTGTTGGCTTGCCTGAAGAGAGTGTTGGTAATCGTCAAGTCATTTTCTGCACACTAGCTCAGCAGAAGGTGGCCATTGGCATTCATTTTACCAACACCATGATCCCCCAGCACCCATTTCCAGGTCCTACAGTCCTTGCCAACCCTGGCATTGAAGTCACCCAACAGGAGAAACTTGTCACTAGGAGGAGTTGCTTTCACAAGATGGTCAAGGTCCTCATAGAAACTTTCTTTTGCTTCGTCGCTGCTAGTCAGTGTGGGGGTGTAAGCGCTGATGACTGTAGCATGGTGAGAAGTGTTGAGGGGGAAGCAGAGCTTGATCTGACACTCACTGATGCAAGTTGGTAGGTCAGGAAGCTGGTGCAGAAGTGATGTCTTGATGACAAATCCCACTCCATGGATTCTGTCTTCATTTTCTGGCCTGCCTTTCCAGAAGAAAGTGTAACCTCCTTTTGGTTCACATGTGGTCCTTCCTCTGCCAGTCTGGTCTCCTTCAGGGTGGCTATGACAATGTTATAACTTGCCAGTTCTCTTGCTATGAGAGCTGTTCCTCTCTCAGGCCTCATAGCATTCTCCCTGTCCAGGAGGGTGCGAACATTCCATGCTGCAAATATCATCTTTCTTTTCACTGTTTTTCGACCACTGTGTGGGTAAAACTGCCAGCTGTGGCAAGCTGGCCATTTTGGTTGGGACAAGCAATTCTTGGTTTTTTCTGGTCTCCTTTTCTGGTCTCCTCCCGCATTTTGACGGTGATCAGTGCTGTTCTTTTAAAGGCCTGCTAAGTCGCCTGGGATGCTGCCAAACTCCTCTGTCGTCCCGGGGTCAGAGTTGAGTGACCAAAGTCCACAGGCCACCTACATACAGGTTTGTAGCTACAACTCCAAGCCATTATCTCCACCTGTTGCTTCGCCCCTCTGCCATTGTTGTAGGACTTTGAGGTAGACAGAAGTGCTGAGACTGTGCAAAGAACCTGTGCGGGGAATGTTTAAAGTGGAAAAGACATTGCACAGGGGCAGTTCCACTCTCTCAACCTCAGAAGCCTGGTTCCAGTGTAACGAAAAGTCATCACGGCTGGGACTTCCTAGGCTGCAGTGGATGGCCATGTCTTCTTTGGTGCCTTGTCATGCCCTTCGCTCTCCACAGAGTGTTGCAGAACCACCTTCCCGGTCATTGGATCTTGCTGTTGATCTCATCACCCAGTCCGCTGGGGCTGACTTTGCATGCTGGGATAGGCAATTCCCTATCTCACTGCAGGTTTCAGACCTGCCGGCTACCCTCACCTGGTTTAGCCCGCCTGTCCAAGTGGTTTATTGGGGTGTGGCCCGTGCATGCTACAGCCTCTTGGAGCCACAGATGACATCTGGGTGCCAAGTGGGGACCAAAGGTACATGAACTGCCCCAAAGAGAAATGACAAGTCCCCACACCAGAGGTGTTACCCCTCTCTGGACACCTCATACACCCCAGTAATGATAGTGTCCTGCAATTAAATGTATAACATTTTGAAAGGGGGATAAACCATCATAAATCATTTTGTTAGTCTTTAAAGTGCTACATTTCTGCTGTTTTGTTTTACTGGACTATCACCTCCATACAGTTGTGTTCCCCATTTTTATTTCTAATGCAGCAGATCAGTAGAACTCACCTGCTGATGAACAGGCTCCCCGTGATGCTTGTCTTGGCACCATTGATTCCTATTTCAATGATGTGGCATCAGTGTAGTTATGGAAATTGGATATGCAGATGATCTCACATTCACTATCCAAGCAACAACATTCATGCAAGTTCTGAAAAAAAAAGTAACTTATTAGAGATACAAAGTGGTAGGGGTAATATTTTTACTGAAACAAATTCTCTTGGTGAGGAAGACAGATTTTGAGCTGTGCAGAGTCCTTTTTCAGGGGTTCACGCCCCATTCTTCTTTAAATGTTCAAAACTTCTGTCACACCAAACTCAGTCACAAAACTTCTGCCAGATGAAGCGTAGCCTCATATGCTGCAAATATCTAGGGAAATTTTTGCCAAAATAAGTGCCAGGAATAACAGAATCCACAAACAAGCTGGAAAAGGATGAGGGACAAATGTTCAGACCTTGTGGACAGTTACCTTGGCCCCTATTATCTTAACAGTTAAAAGTTCCTAATAGCAGATAAGTTTTTCATTATATAGAACTTTTGATGTGCCATTCAACACTCAAAATTGTCACAGAAGTATTGAAATGCGCATTAATAACCTGGTTTTCCCCCCCTTTCTTAATGTTTTACTCCATTCCTGAAAAGGGAAGTAGCAATAAGATTACAATATGACTGGGTGATAATGACTGGATGACAAATTTTGACATTTTTGCTCCCCAAGTTCACCACACAAAAGATGGTTGGTGAAACAAAATCAACTTTAATACATTTTATTTTATTTCATAGTGTAGATGTAGCCTAAGTGGCTTATCAAAGAGAATGCTAAGATGTAACTTGATCTGAACTTGCAGAAACACCAGTCCCTTTAAAGCTTTCTCATCACTCTTGCTCATTAATCTACGATAGATAAAAATTGTTACTAGGGATGGTCCAAAGATACTGGATGCTTAAATATTTGCCATGAATATTTATGTAAAGTTTTTAATATATTGTTTCCTTGAAATAGAAAACGAAAAAAAGCATCTTAGAAATGCAATGGTTAAAAATATTATTTCCACTATTCATGCCATTGTCACAGTGTCTGCATCTATCACTTGAAACTTTCGCTGCAGAACAGACAGCATGCAATCAGACAAATGAGCATGAGTCAATCTCCTTTTTTCATATTTCTGCAAAAAATAGAAAGTCATTCCAGACTCTCACTTGCCTGCTGGGAATATAGGCACTACTACCAGAGTTTGTAGTTAATATGCTGTAGCGATATGCTGCTGGGCTATATTGAGGGACAAGTTTTCTCTTACAGACTATAAATATAAAAAAGACTGAGTACTGTATCCCAGTGAGGAGGGGAATAGACAGAGAAATAAAGATAATATACAACTGTAGTTCATTGCTTTCTGCATATAAAACACATATAGATTTTCAGATGTAATCACATATGGATAGAAACAGTATAGGAAACAAGCTGTATGTTTCTGCAGCCATACAAATAGGCTACGGTTACACTGACCTGAACTGCTGGCTGCAGTAAGTAAATGAGCGGTCTCAAAAAATTCAAATGGATCTTCATTTGCATATTCACTTGCCAGCAGATGCTACTGCTGGCAGAAGAAAAGCTGTGTAAACGTGGTTCTGCTGGTGAACCCCCCCGCCCATTGTTGGCAGCCTCTTGTACCTGATTTTTTCATGGCTGGGATGATTTAGTTGGGGTTGATCCTACTTTAGGCAGTGGGCTGGACTGGATGACCTCCTCAGGTCCCTTCCAGCCCTAGAATTCTATGATTCTATACTGTTGCTAGCAGTTTGGGTCAGTGTGACCGTAGCCATACTATATCTGTTATGGTCTTTTGTTTGTGAACTTTGTTATGGTTTGAATTGTAATAGGATCACCACACTAGAAGAATTAATTATTCTTCCATAATAAAGAACATACACTTGCCTGTGTTGTGATGTTGGACAAACAAAAGAGCAGGGATTATTTCCATCAACTCTGACACCAATTCATCTCCAATTCAGCAGAAGGGTGAGCTTCTTACCTAGTGCTTACAATGCAAAAGTAGGGGATAAGTTATTTAATTTAGGTGCATTCTCCTCAAAGGTTTGTGAATAAGAACAGAAGGGCTGAGTAAATAACACAAAACCAAATCTATTAATTAAATTTAAGCCTATTGTGTTTGTAATAAAAATTCACAATTCTGATTTGCTAACCTTTCACACCAGTTATTTTTATCTAGTAATTCTTTGTCTTTCCCTTCCCACACCCCCATTAATTAATTGCTTCTGGGGAAAATTAACGTATTTGTAAATATTTAAAATGTGTTCTGTGCTGATAAATTACTTAAGTCACATTCTTTCTTTAATGTCCCACATGTCAATAGAGAATAAAGCATAATGGCTATGTCTACACTTGCCCCTTTCTTTGAAGGGGGAATGGTAATCGGGGTGATGGGGGATTACTAATTAAGTGCTGCAATGCACATGCAGCACTTCATTAGGCAAATTGCTCCTTGCAACAACTTTAAAGTGTCAGACTTCCAAATGCCAGCATGCCATGTAGCCATGGAAGCGTTGAAGTGCCCAAGCTACTTTGAAGTGCCTTTACTCCCCAAAATTTTGTTCACGCAGCACTTCATTAGTAATCTCCTATCATCCTGATTAACATGTTCCCTTCATAATTTGGGGCAAGTGTAGATATAGCCAATGGCTTTGGAATACTGCATTGGAATGCTCAGTTTATAGATTGATTTGGGAAATAGTTTGGGAAGTAGTTGAATATTTGTACTCAATATTTGCTTTAAATGTTGCGAGTACTTAAGATACCTCTTCTATTTCTTAAAGCTTCGCTCCTATCTATAAAAGCAGGATTCTTTTTATTTATTTTATTTCCTTTCTTTTTCAGCATGTTGTTGACCAATCTTTTCACCAAAGCTTGTGCGCCTGTCTTTCAAATGGGCCAGTATGAAAATGGGTATGCAAATATGCATATTCATTCACGTATAATTTGCTCCCATTCCCCAACTTTTTGTAATGATAACAGTAAGGAAAATGTATGTCAGTTCCTATAATACAGTAGTATATACATATATTCACCAATATAAGTCTTTATGCTGAAGTGTTTGGAGTGAAATGCTGGGTTCACTGAAGACAACGGGAGTTTTGCCATTGATAGATATAACTCAAAGTCCCAGGAGTATATCTCAGATAAAATACCCTGTAATTCTTATAGACATGTACACTCTCTTTGGGAAAGTGATGGTGAAGTGAGTCTGTCCCACAAACGCATGACTGAATAAATCGTTTTTAGGCTTTAAAGTGCTACATTTCTGCTGTTTTGTTTTGTTGGAGTACAGACTAACAGGCTACCTCTCTGTTAATAATTAAACATATATTCATGCAATCCTGAAATCATTCATTGCACTAAACAAATATTAAATTTGTTTGCTTTTGGACTTTTAGTTAATTACCATAATTTTTTAAAATATTTCCAAATGTTATGTGCCCTTCACAAACTCAACATAAGGATGAAAAATTTCGCATAAAAACATTCTAAATTTTCTACACTTCACATTTTTCAGTTGCTAGTGTCATGTGATACTTGAATTCTTGACCTTTCTGGAAATTCTCTGATCTTTCTACTTTATCAGTTTGATGAATCTTGCAGAACGGGGAAATGGTTCTAATATAGATTATGGGAAAAATAGTCATTTTATATACATTAAATGAGATAACTGTAGCTTACTTTGTTTTACTGAATAACAGAGGAGCTACACAGACATCCTGAAATAACGGGACCATGTACACACTCATGTATTTAAAAGTGAAGATATTTCTAATGACAATAATATACTGGGCATTAGTCTTTCCACCAAATTTCAGCTGTTTGTAGAGTGACATTTCTTTTTTGGCAGTTGAAAACCAAAACAGAGAAGGCCCCAAACGCCAACTGTATCATTTGCATGTTGATCTGCTGGTGCATTAGGATATGTCTAGAATAGAGATATTTGTTGACAGCAGTTTTTTGTTGGAAGCTATTTTGTGACAAAACTTCTGTCAACGGATTGCATCCAGACAGCAAAGTGGGTCAAAAGGACGATCCATGTTGCCGACAGAGAGCAGCTGAGCTGCCTGGCCATTCTATTAGCAAAACGGCGAACTGGAAGCACGGCAGACAGGGTTTACCGGGGTCTACCTGAAGCCCTTTCTGTCAACAGACAGCTCCCCAGAATGTCCAGACCCACTTTTTGTCAACAAATCTCTCTCCACACAGGCATTCTTCCTCATGGCAAGCAAGATACAGCTTACAGTCAACAGAATGGCCTTGGGAATCTGGATGCTCCATGGGTTTTGTTGACAAAATGGACATTTTAGTTATTTACAGTTATCTCATTTCTTCATAAAATAGACATAGCCTTAGGGAAAATAATCCTATATCATGGATCAGAAGAGTTGTACAAGTACTTTATTTCTCCCTAGCTACGTCTACACGTGAAGCCTACATTGAAGTAGCTTATTTCGATTTGGAGACATCGAAATAGGCTATTTCGATGAATAACGTCTACACGTCCTCCAGGGCTGGCAACGTTGACGTTCAACTTCGACGTTGCGCAGCACCGCATCGAAATAGGTGCTGCGAGGGAACGTCTACACGCCAAAGTAGCACACATCGAAATAGGGATGCCAGGCACACCTGCAGACAGGGTCACAGGGCGGACGAGCGCTTCCGGGGCAACAGCTAGCCACTCCCTTAAAGGGCCCCTCCCAGACACACTCAGCCTGAACAGCACGCGGTCTGAGGAGCCATAGGCACACAGACCCCGGGCGACGCAGGCATGGACACCCAGCAGCAGCAGCAGCAGCAGCAGCCAGAGGTCCACCCAGCCCTCCCGGCAGGAGCAGGGCTCACCCTGATCCATGCCATGCGGGAGGCAGCTGAGCACCTCCTTGCTACACCGGAGGAGGAGCTGCCTCCAGGGCAGCCGGGCTCAACCCCCAACCCTGCAGCACCCCGCCCCCCCCGCCGCCTCACACACCGGCCTCTGTGGAGCTATCCCACCAGCACCGACTGGTGGGAGTGGCTGGTGCTTGAGGAGTGGGACGATGACCGCTGGCTCAGGAACTTCAGGATGAGCTGGCAGACATTTATGGAGCTGTGCCAGTGGCTCACCCCCGCAATCAGGCACCAGGACACTGCCATGCGGCGTGCCCTCACAGTGCAGAAATGGGTCGGCATCGCTGTCTGGAAGCTGGCCACTCCAGACAGCTACTGATCTATGGGACAGCAGTTTGGTGTTGGCAAGGCCACCGTTGGGGCTGTCCTCATAGAGGTAAGAGGACCCACGGGGGCAGGGCAGGGCAGGGCAGGGGAGGGGAGGGCAGGGCAGGGCAGGGCAGGGCCACGCACACCCTGCTCACCCCTCATTGGTGCTCTCCCATGTGCTTTCCCTTCAGGTTGTGCGTGCCATCAACGCCATACTCCTGCACAGGCTCGTGAGGCGGGGGGACCCAGATGCCACCATCACGGCCTTTGCCACGCTAGGCTTCCCCAATTGCTTCGGGGCTCTGGATGGGACTTACATCCCCATCCGCGCCCCGCATCACAGTGTAGGATGCTACATCAATCGCAAGGGCTACCATTCTGTGGTCCTCCAGGCCTTGGTGGACACTCGGGGCCATTTCCAGGACATTTATGTGGGCTGGCCTGGCAGCACCCACGACGCCCGGGTTTTCTGGAACTCGGGCCTGTGCCGCCGTCTGGAGGCGGGGACCTACACCGCCCAGCGGGAAATCCCTGTGGGGGACACCACCATGCCCCTCTGCATCATCGCAGATGCGGCGTACCCATTCCGGCCCTGGCTCATGCACCCATACACGGGCCATCTCTCCGCCAGCCAGGAGCGCTTCAACCAGTGCATGAACCATGCACGCCAGGTGGTGGAGCGTTCATTTGGCCACCTGAAAGGATGCTGGAGATGTCTCCTCACCCGCTTGGATGCGGTCCCCAACAACATGCCCCAGATTGTGGGTGCCTGCTGCGCCCTGCACAATTTGGTGGAGAGCAAGGGGGAGACCTTTTATCAGGGCTGGGCTGTGGAGGCCGGCAGGGCCGACGTGCAGCCACCCGCTGCCCCCAGTAGGCAGGTGGCCCCCGAAGGGACCCGGGTCCGGGAGGCCCTGCGGGCCCACTTTGATGATGAGGCCGCGGGGTGAACTCTGCCAGGCCCCCCACTACCCACCCCTTCCTCCACAACACTCCCTGCCCCTACGCCCACAACACAGAGCACCCAATTGCACCCCCCCAACACTTTTCCTGGACAAATGACAGCACGCACTTGTGGCTGAACTTAAACTGGTTTTTCTTTTAGAACTTTTTTTTTAACTATAATTAAAACAAGAACCAACTATATACAAGACCTCTTCTAACAAAAGTATTCTGTACAAATAAAACAATAATAAAAGGGATTGCACATAACAGATGCATTGGTCAATAAAAAGAAAACCAGGGATGATAAGGAAGGGGAGAACGATTTACATGGGGGGACGGGGCAAAGGGAGGGCACAAATATAAATGAAATGGGTCAATAAAACAATCCCCTTTTCAGACATATATAACTATATACAAGGGGCGGGGGCTACGTCCCGGGCCCCACGCCCCTAAAGTCCGGCACTGGGGGTGGGCGGCCGGGAGCTCTGCCTCGGCCGCAGCCCTGTCCAGGGCTGGCTGGGGGCCAGGCGGACTGGAAGATGTGACCGGCGAGTCTCAACTGGCCCCAGGTGTCCCTCGGCTGTCCAGCCCTTGGTGGTGGGTGGCGGGACGACGGTGGACGGGACGGCGACGTGCGGAGCAGCAGGTGGTGCGGCAGGCGGAGCAGGCAGGGCGGGCGCTGCAGCGGCCGGCGTGGCATGGGGGGCCAGGTAGTCCACAAGACAGTTGAATGTCTCCATGTAGGCCCCCCATGCCTCTTGGCGCCAGGCCAGCGCCCACTCCTGCAGGTCCAGGTGGTGTTGGTCCACCCGGAGGCGCTGCTCCGCGACCTCTAGCTGCCGACGATGGATGGCCAGCAGCTGGGGGTCCGTCGCCATCGGGTGCTGTTGCAGGGTCTGCCATCTAGCCTGCCATGGGGCCGGTCAGTCCTCTGCCGAGGGGCTTGCCTGGAGCAATGGCCCCGGCGGGGATTCCGGGACCACTGATGCCTCGCCGGCGCTCTCTTCCGGTCCTTCCGATGGTGCAGCTGCAGAACACAGGAGGAGGGGGGGGAAGAAGAATGGAGACAGGCATTAGTGTGGGCCCCGAGCCGTGACCCTTGTCCCCCCAGCCCTGTGCTGCAGGTTCCCCATCCCCGTCCCCGGGAGATGCTACTGGGATGGATGGGGTTCAGGGGTCCCCCTGCACTGCACCCCGTCCCCTTGCGGGAGTGACTCTCACTTCACTCAGCAGGGTCTGACAGGAGAGGTTTCTTAGGCCACAGATGCCCTGTTTCTCTCGGGAGTGATCGCACAGCAGTCAGAAACAGTCATTCCAACCCGTCCTGGGGAGAAGACCCCAAGGGGTGCCCCTCTGGGGTGTGGCTTTCCCCCTCCTCAGGCTGGCTGCCTTCCAGCTCTCCCTTCCCCTAGCCTCTACCTGTGGCTCCTGCCCTGATTCAAAGCCAGCTCGGCTCCTCCCTCCTCTTTGTTCAGGGCAGAGATGTCACCTGCCAGCTGTAGCCCCAGGATCATCCTTTGCCCCTGGGAGCTATTCAGCTTGTTGCTCATATCTAGCCTGAGTCTCCCTTTTGCACTCCCCCCACTCCATCACATGCTGCTGCTGTGGGGTGTCCCACCCCCTCCTCCCGGGGGACCCTCGAGGTTCCGCTCCCCCTGGCCCGGGGATGGGCCATGGCACTGTCGTGCGGCGGGGGGAGGGGCTGATGCACTGCTGTGAGGGACATGGCCCTGCTGTCCTTGGGGCCATGGCCATGTGGGCATGTCGGGGGCCCTGGGCACATATCTATTACCCCTGCCCCTCAACCCCAGGGGTGTACACCAGAGCGGGGTACATACCTGTTGGTCCACTCCCACGGTCTGGAGATCCCCGGGGGGCAGACGCCCGGCTGCTGCTCCGGGAGGGCGGGAGGAGGATCTGCGGCCCGGACTCTGCAGAGGAGGACCCCCCCCCCATACTCTTCCTGCCACGATGGCCCGGGGGTGGGCTCCAGGGGGGGCCCCCGGGGTGCGGGGCTTACGTCCAGGACGGACTCCGGCTGCAAGGCCTGCTGGGGCTCGTTGGCTGAGGTATCAAGGGTGGCCGGAGGGGAGGAGGTGTGCCAGGGGCCCAGGATGGCCCTGAGCTGCCTGTAAAAGGGGCAAGTGACGGGGGCGGCCCCAGATCGGCTGGCCGCATCCTGGGCCCGGGAGTAACCCTGCTGCAGCTCCTTAACCTTACTCCTGACATGGTCAAGAGTGCGGGCAGGGTGACCCCGGGCGGCCAGGCCCGCGGACAGCCAAGTGAACGCATCCGCATTCCGCCTTTTGCTCCCCATTACCTGGAGCACCTCCTCCTCGCTCCAGAGCCCCAGCAGGTCCCGCAGCTCGGCCTCCGTCCAGGAGGGGCCCCGCTGCCGCTTCCCAGCCTGGCTGCCGGGCTGGCTGGCCTGGATGCTCTGGCTCCCCTGTGGGGGGCTTCCCTCGGGGCGCTGGGGGGGCTGCCGGGCAGCCATGGCAGGTGCTGGCCCTGTTCTGGGTGGCTGAGGGACGTGCAGGCTGGCCGCGTGTCTAGGCTGCTGCCTGCACATTCTCTCAGCTTCCTGCACAGGAAGGGAGGGGGAGGAGACCTTTAAGGGGCCACTCCACGTGGCCACCATTGAGCTGAGGGACTGGAGAGAGCGTCTCTCAACCCCTCAGCTGATGGCCGCCATGGATGACCCCGCAATTTCGACGTCGCGGGACGCGCAAAGACTACACGGTCCCCACTTCGGCGTTGAACGTCAAAGTAGGGCACTATTCCTATCTCCTGATGAGGATAGTGGCTTCGACGTCTCACCGTCTAACGTCGAAGTTAAGTTCGAAATAGCGACCGACACGTGTAGCCGTGACGGGTGCTATTTCGAAGTTAGTGCCGCTACTTCGAAGTAGGGTGCACATGTAGACATGGCTCCTCAGTGTTTTTACACAGAAGAAATGCATAGTCACCACAAATCAGGAATAGAATCTCTAACTTTAACTCACAGATTTTTCTGTCTCTTGTGTCAAGGAACATCATTCATTTATTGAAATGAAATTTAAAGTTTATGAGCGTTAATGAAAACAAACAATCAAAAAAATGAAAAACTTTTTTTCTTCTGGTTATACTTATCACCACCGCTACAGACAGACATACTCTCTGTGTTAAATTTTCTATTTTCGTTTTGTTGCTTTTATGACGATGAAATTGTAAATTTAAAATAAAATATGAATCCCAAATGTAGTTGCCAATACAAACTCCCTATTTAGCCATGAAAGCAAAACTGAATTGCTAGGGCCTTTACTAATGGGAGCAAAACAAAGACACTGCTGGAGCAAATGACTTATCCAGTTCCCTTTGCTGAAAACTCAGGAGTCACCAGTTCCTTTGAAAGGCATAATTGCAATACTCTGTACTCATATATGATCACATAAACAAAATAGGCTTTGACAGGTCAGCACCACTCTCTTTTTGTTATCAGTTGTAATTCCCTCCTCTTGCATTGCCTATACTATCAAATTTAAACTAGCAACCAAGCCAAATATGTCCTACCAATATGGACAACATGAAAAAATTTGACAGGCTGGATGAATCACGTTAAACTAGAGGCTCAATTGCGGCTCCACTTGCAAGCGGAAGTTGGGCTCGAAGAAAGCACTAGACAGAAACTTGTAATGTACATCCAAAATGCAATGCCCAGGCTTGGTGACGGCCAGAGGAGGAGCTCCGTTGTGGGGTGGGCCAGGCCCCATGCTGGATGGGGCTGGGGTGGAGCTTGTATGGTGTGAGGGGGGGCTCCATAGTGCAGGTGGGGCTGGGTCCTGTATTGGCTAGGACAGGGCTGGGGCTGGCATGGTGTGGAGGGGGTTGGCTCTGTTGGGCATCTGGGCTGGGCCCTATACTGTGTTGGGGTGAGTCTAGTGTGAAGCAGGAGGGGCTTCGTGGGAGGCTGAACTGGGCTGGGCCCCATGCTGGCCAAGGGAGGGGCTGGGGCCAGCACAGTGAGGTGGGGATGTGGCAAAACCTTGCCTGGACAGACAGACAGATAGACACAGCACAAATAATATATATGATGATGTAATTATATTACCACTTATTTATAGTCAAGGTTGTTTCTACTTCATGATCAGATATAGTGGTTCACCCACTTGAAATTAAGAACATAATATAAGAATAGCTATACTGGGTCAGATCAAAAGTCTGTCTAGCCCACTACCCTGTCTACCAACAGTGGCCAAGGCCAGGTGTCCCAAAGGAACGAACAGAACAGGTTATTAAGTGATTCCTCCTCTGCCATCCATTCCCAGCTTCTGACAGAGGCTAGGGACACTGTTCTTGCCCAACCTGCTAAGGGCTATTGATTGACCTAGCCTCTATGAATTTATCTATTCCTTTTGGAACCCTGTTAAAGTCATGATCCTCACAACACCCTCTGGCAAGGAGTTCCACAGTTTGACTGTTCATTGTGTGAAGAAATATGTTCTTCTGTTTGTTTTAAACCTGTTTCCTATTAAGTTGCAAATTTTGACTTAAATCATGTATTTACCTATTTTCATTATTACCAATAATGGGCCAGATTGTGCCTGAGTAATCAATAGAGTTAGCGGAGGCAAGAGAAGACAACATTAGAACTATTTCAGAATATACAAGTCAAAGAAGGTAGATCAAAATTCAAACTTGTGAGGGTTTTTTTAACTACCATCACTGTAGCTCCAGCTAATGACAACAGCATCCTGTACCATCTGCTGTTTTGCTTTTCACCTCTGGGTTCAACTAGGGTGCTGGTTTTAATATTTAAGGGTCTGGTGTGGGCACAGCTTAGATCTGACATTGTGTCTCCCTCTGAAACTCCCCAAGATCTGTGCACTTGTCATGGGCACAAAAACCATTAGCGTAAAAGAAACATCTGAGAGAAGAAGAGAAGACATTTTTAGCACTGGGCTTTTGACTATGCTATTATTATGATTATACTTATTCTTTTTTTCTGTAGCTATATAACTCTCACATAGGTGCAATAGTTAATTGATTTAACTTTTGCCAATGTCTTTTACCCTTTCTCAATTCCTCTGGAAAAACCCATTTCATTTACCAGTTTTGATTCTAGAAATACAAATGACTACATTTAGAAGCTGTCAAAGTTCATGTAAATTAGAAATTGGTTAAATTAGATTTAAAGAGAAGGCTGTTACATGAAACAGAAATTCCTTTGCAGCAACTATTCAAAAATTATCATCTCGTGAATATCATAGCTCTACAGGGACATTAAACTATTTTTCCCTCTTAGTTGGAATGTCATGAAGTGAGGAGAAATTAAATGTGTTGAATTTTATATATTAATCTGCAGGCAAATGATTTAGTAGATGGTATATTTTGTGTGTAAATGTATTTTACATGTTTTCATTTTAGCAATTCTCTATTGGATAAATAATTTTGACATGCCTAACAAACAAAAACATTAAGGGAAATGGAAAAAAAATGAAGTCAACTGCCATGCTAATTGTCTATGGCATATTTTCATAGCATTAACACATTGATTTTTGGATAATATGTGCTGAAAATTTTGTTCTTCATTTACTACTTTTATTTTTGTTCCCGTAGCAACTATAGGACACTAACCACAATTGGTTTAAGGTACTTTGCAAACATGTATCAAGATAATCCTTGTGTCAAAGACATTTTAATCTAGACAAAGAAGAGTAAAAGAGAAAATGGTTACTTACTGTAATTGGTTCTTCAAAATGCAATACACGTGCACATTCCACTTTGCTATGTGCATGTGCTGTGCACTGGAGCAAGAGAAATTTACCTGTTGGTATCAATATGAGGTGATATTCGCACCTCCAGGATGTAGCCACTTCCCTAGGTATATGAGGCAGCGCCACCTCAACTTTCCCTCAAATGCTGTGCACCAATGACCAGAAAAGCGATATCCTTAAGGAAGATGCAGAGGGTGCATTGTAGAATACATGCCTGTATCCTATCTTAAAGAACTATAGTTGCAGTAAATAACTCTTTCTTGTTCAAGTGGATGCAGTCACATCTTTCACATAGAAGTGCCTCCAAAGCCAGAGGTGAAGCCCAGAGTTTACCTGAACAAGAACTGCAAGAATACTCGACCAAAGCGTGGAACCATTCTGGAAGACGCAGGTATAGTGTAAAGGTTTGTGAATGTACATATAAATAACCACTTATCTGTCCCACAAATGTCCAATATGGAAATGTCACAGAGAAAAACTATGGATGTTGGTTGCGTCCTCACAGAATAAACATGCACCAGATGAAGGCTAATAGCCAGAGTTATTTCATATGCAGTATTCAAGAAGTATGTTATCTATTTGCATATCATCTGAAGAGACCACTTGCTTTCATGTGATCTGCATATGATCCAGAAAAGGAGACAAAGCACAAAATAGTTCTGTGCAGATAAAAGGGTAGACATTCCTGACATATAAGAACTGGAAATGCTGTTCCTTTGGAGATTAATGCAACTTAGGAAAAAGGTCAGGCAAATGTATTAAATGAAACTAAACAACTGCTTTAGACAAAAATTTTGGATGTTGTCAGATCACTTAGTCTTTGTTGAATCATATATAAGAAAGCTTCAATGCCAGAGTTAATCTCGTGTTCTCCTTAAAGATATAGCTTCCAAGAATGAAGATTCCTGACACAAAAAGCAGAAAGGTGCAAGATATAAGGGGTTCATATTGCTGCCATTAAGGTCAACTGAGATGAGTTCCCACAGAGGAACCAGCTGTCAGACTGGGAGAAAGTACATGAAGGAGCCCCTTTAAGAATCTTGATCCCATTACACTGAAGAAGAAAGATCTTCCCCAAATGAGATGGGGGGGAACATAAAATGTCAATATTATTGCTACATGAACCAAATGAAGGTGCAGCAGATATTCCAAATGTCCTGGATAGAGGCCAGCATTAATTAGATTTGGCAGCCAATGACCATGCCAAAAATAATTTATTTTGTGCTGAAGGGCCATCCTAGCAGAGAGTTTTCCACAGTTAAAGAAGACTTATTGAGCAGCCACTGAACATGACTTTATTTCTTTCTTCTTCCGTGCAGCAGCCATAGTATGAGATACAGAAACCTGAATACAGCAGGTAAGGTGCAGCCATGGTTCTGAGTGAATAAGGATGGGGAAGCGGAGTAGACAGTGTGAGAAGGCTGGAGAACAAGAGCTCTCTCAGTCATGCTGGGACATAAGAATGAGTGTGTCCTTTTGAGATACCATGAAGGTAAACTGAGAAAAGATCAAGCTCAAGGGAAATGTGTAGAGGAGGGTTAACCGTAAGCTCTGAGGAAAGCATCAGGCAAGGATGCTTCTATTGTCTCCTGTTGTAAGCTGTGAAGATGACCCAGAGCATACCTTTGAGACTGAGGGAAAACTACTGAGATTATCTGTGAGAAATTCTGAAGCTTGGGTAAGTGAATCGTAGTAAACATGTTCTTGTTGTTGAAATGCCACAGCCTGACCCTCAGAACAGAGTAACCTGGGGTGTTTCCCCCTTGTTGGTTCATTCAATACATCACAGTGGTATTTTGGTAATTATGCGAACCACTGGCCATGTTTACACATGCCCCTCCCTTTTGTTTTAGGAATGAGGAAAAATGTAGTCTGAGGTTTATTTTGAAGTGCTCGTGTCTACACAGCCAGTTTGCGTTTTGAAAGCATCACTTTCGAAGCATGACTGGCCACCATTTTGCTAATGAGGAACTGAATATTTATATCAGAGGTAGATATGCTGGAGGGTAGGGATAGGGTCCAGAGTGACTTAGACAAAGTGGAGGACTGGGCTACAAGAAATCTGATGAGGTTCAATAAGGACAAGTGCAGAGTCCTGCACTTGAGCCGGAAGAATCCCAAGCATTGTTACAGGCTGGGGTCCGACTGGCTTGATAGTAGTTCTGCAGAAAAGGACCTGGGAGTTGTAGTGGACGAGAAGCTGGACATGAGTCAATGGTGTGCTGCTGTAGCCAAGAAGGCTAAAGGCATATTAGGTTGCATCAAGAGGAGAATTGCCAGTAGATCCAAAGAAGTGATTGTTCCTCTTTATTCAGCTTTGGTGAGGCTGCATCTGCAGTACTGTGTCCAGTTCTGGGGCCCCAATTATAGAAAGGATGTGGATACACTGGAGAGGATCCAGTGGAGGGCGACGAAAATAATTAGGGGGCTGGAGCATATGACTTATGAAGAAAGGTTGAGGGAATTGGGACTGTTAAGTTTGCAGAAGAGAAGAGTGGGGGTGGGACTTGATAACAGCCTTCAACTTACTGAAGGGAGGCTGCAAAGAGGCTGGAGAGAGGCTGTTCACAGTGGTCACGGATGGCAGAACACGGAACAACGGTCTCAAGTTGCAGTTGGGAAGGCCCAGGTTGAACATTAGGAAAAACTTTTTTCACTAGGAGGGTGATGAAGCATTGGAATGGTCTACCCAGGGAAGTAGTGGAGTCTCCATCCCTGGAGATGTTTAAGTCTCGGCTCGACAAAGCCCTGGCTGGGCTGATCTGATGGGTTTGGTCCTGCTTAGGGCAGAGGGCTGGATTTGACGGCTTTTTTAGGTCTGTTCCAGCTCTATTGTTCTATGATTTTATGATCGATGCCTCCTTAACGAGTTCTGATCCATGTAATTTAAATGTCCCTTACAAAAGGGACGGGCAAGTGTAGATATGGTCCCTGAGTCTCTGATATAGTTTGAAAAAGTGTGACTTCCATTTTAGCTGGACCAAATCTCCACCATACTAATATAGGGGGAGGTTTCCTCATCCAGCCACAGTAACTGCACTTTCTACAACTCCAGATGAGTCTGTCCCCCATCCCCAGCAATTAGGAAGGCAGTCTATCAATCTGGTTGATGAGGGCTGTAAAAAAGGGGCTACATAGGCAAATGGTCTTTGGATGCATTCACCACCATAAGGATTGCAGAACAAGTAAAGGAAGATTAATAAGTCTGGGTGAAGAGGAGGACAGTACATTGGCCTGAGTCACATTGAAGATGGGGGAGATGCACAACCTTGCAAATTGGAGAACATGCACAGAAGTACACATGTGGCTGAAGAGCTTCAGAAATGACTGAATTGTTCTGAAAGATTGAGAGTGAAGGCTGAGGCAGAGGCTGCAGATTGTCTGAAAACACCCATTCATTTGGCAGAAACACTTTTTATCATCACGGAAATAGGCCCTAACAAACCTGAATTTGTCAGCGGGAGATAAGACTGTCTTCCCAGTGTTTAGGAAGAGACTCAGGAGAACAAGCAAACATAGTGCGATGTTAATGTAAGCAAGAACTTTCTCTCTGGATCTGCCCTTCAGTAATCAGTCATCCAGAATAGAAAGATGTGAATTCCCTTCTTCCTAAAACACACCCTAACAATGGCCTCATCTGGGGTAGGTACAGGGAATTATCAGAGTAGAAGTTGTAATCCTGGTGTTCTGACAGAACTCTTCCACCACTCTCAAAGCCATCAGACAGCAGTGCTGCTTGAATAGCAATATGTTGGGATATTGGTCTCTGAAGAGGGATGGTAAAGAAGGGAGAAGAGCACATGTGGAGAGGAGCTGAATGGGAAAACCCAATCTAACTGCATTTAGGAACCAGCTCTTGGTGGTGATCAAGCCCCAAATGCTGCAAAACAAATCCAGCCTGTCAACAAACAGGGAAGATAAAGAGAGAGAAACAATGAATGAGTCCAAATTCTGAACCCAGGTGCCAAGATGGGCACTTGGAAGATTCCAAGGAGGGAACATGATGCAGTGGCACCTCTACACAACCAATGTGTACATCCTCAAGTACTGTAGGATAGCTCAAGTCATGGCAGGATATAGCACCTTGTCAGACTTCTCCCAAACAACAGTTTGGCTACCAACAGGGAAGTAATCCATAACTGTATTCTGCAGCTAGGAAGCTCTCCTTATGCTGAGTACAGAGGCCATCACCTGGCTGAGGTGTCTACAAAGTCAAGTGTGTATTGAAAGAATGTGTTTGCCACCATGTAGCCTTCAGTGACAAATGTACAAAATATTTTTCACAGGGGCCTCAGGCAGCTGGTCTACAAACCTTGGCATAGCTTTCCCATTAACAAAAACATAGGTGGACAGCAAGATTTGCCAGTGAGCAATTCACATCTCTAAGGAAGAGGATGGATCTTTCTGCCCCAGAGGTCCATTTGCTTAGAGGGGATGATTTATTAAACATGCCCTGGTGGGCTCTGTCATTCACCACAGTTACAATGAGATAATTTGGCACCAGATATGAGTAAAGCCCCTCAATTCCCTGTACAGATTTCAGACGTGATTAAACTCAGATAGTACTGAAGCATGCATACTTCTACAGGGCCTTAGTGGTTCAGGGAGTGTTTTATTGATAAGGTAGGTGATGCTCCTGGGGGCAGATAGCTGCAGGATATTTAATTTGTGGATGTTCTCTTTGCCTCTACTTGGATACCAAAGAAAGTAGTAACACCCTACAAAAGGGTCTGATACATTTTAAAATTCTCTGACATGAGGAAAGGATGAGTCAGGCTACATAGAATCGTCCAGAGACAAAGGCAAGGCTGTTAACCAAGCCAGTGCCTAACTCCATTCTAGGCTGATGGACCAAGATGGGATGACTGTGAAGGTTCAACTAGGAGGAGAAGCACTGGTACCTGGGACTGCACGGATAGATACAGGCCTGGCTGGGGATCTTGCCTTTGAGCAATATCTCTGAGACTGAATATCCCACAGATTTGATGGAGACAGTTGACATGGATAAGGAATTGATGGCCAGTCAAAAGAAGGAGACCCTGACTCAGGCACTTAGCATCCTTGGGATCCCAGAGACAAGGACAGAATGGCTGTGTCTACACGTGCCCCAAACTTCGAAATGGCCATGCAAATGGCCATTTCGAAGTTTACTAATGAAGCGCTGAAATGCATATTCAGCGCTTCATTAGCATGTGGGCGGCAGCGGTGATTCGAAATTGACGAGCCTTGCCGCCGCGCGGCGTGTCCAGACGGGGCTCCTTTTCGAAAGGACGGCACCTTCTTCGAAGTCCCCTTATTCCCATGAGCTCATGGGAATAAGGGGACTTCGAAGTAGGCGGGGCCCTTTCGAAAAGGAGCCCCGTCTGGACACGCCGCGCGGCGGCAAGGCTCGTCAATTTCGAATCACCGCTGCCGCCCGCATGCTAATGAAGCGCTGAATATGCATTTCAGCGCTTCACTAGTAAACTTCGAAATGGCCATTTGCATGGCCATTTCGAAGTTTGGGGCACGTGTAGACACAGCCAATGAGGGACTGAGTAATCAAGCTGACTCAGTCAGCCAGAATGAAACAGGAAGAAGGGCTGCCAGTGGGAGCAATACTGGCAGTACAAGCATACCTGTGTCCAAAGTTGTGTCAGTCCTAAAGTCAGAAGTGGAACTGGACTGCCTGATAGGACCAACACTGAGGGTGATGGTGGCCATCATGTAATCATTTGTGATGCAAACTGTATTGTGCTGAGGAAATTTCCATTACCAGGTCTCTATTACCAATCTTGGAACTGGTCCAGCTTCCATAACGTGTGGGAATAAAACATTGGGGTGCTGTGCGAACACTTCCAAGGGTTCAGCACTTCATTCCATGACTGGGGCTATACGTGATGCAGCTTTGGCAAAGCCCTGTGCTGGGGAGAGGTCACGACAGAGACAATGAGGTCTATACTAGCCCAATATTCCTCTGACATGGAAACAGTTCATACTGGAATCTCCCTGGTTTGAACTGGGCTCAAAAGGCACCCAAAGGCCTTAACTGAAGTGAACAGTATGAGGTTTTTAACTTCCTTAGTGAGAGGTAGCCATGCCATCCAATGAACCACCACCATCTCCATGTGAAATAACTTTTGTTACCTGAAAGAGGAGGTCACCCTGAGATCTGATTTCAGTTGGTCTTATGCAGCATTTTCTTGGCACAATCAATCAGGAATGGCACCTTCATTTCTTCAGAGGGACACCTCCTCTGGCACTCTCAAAACCTAAGGATGATCCCTGAGTTAATGAGGAGACGGGGTACAACTAGGTAGGCTTTTAAGGCTCCAATATGCTAGGCAGGCACATACAAACATGAAATACATGTCTACATCAAGAAGAAGAAGAAGAAGAAGAAGAAGGATTAAATTAAAAAAAATCTGTCAGGGATGGTGATAGGTCGTGCTGTGAGTACAGGGCACTGGATTCAATGACCTTTGAAGGTCCCTTCCAGTTCTATGAAATAGGTATGTCTCCATATATAAGGAGGAGGAGGAAGAAGAGAAAGTATTATCTTGACTTTTAAGATAGAAGAATAAAGTATGAAAAGACAAGTGACTTTCCCCAAATCACTTACTTTTCCTGTTAGGAAATCGAATCCAATTCTCATCTGACCCAATATTGTAGATACGAGACCATTCCTCTTTGTTTGTCCCTCTTCATTTGTTTTAAACATGTCAAGGAAGCAAATCCCCCACATCTTTAACCTGATTCACTACAATTTATGCATTAAGGTAATATTCAATAATGGGAGATATATAAGACTTTAAAAAGTTTATGCAGGAATTTTTATATTGTTGTGAAACGTGTCGAAAATCCTGAGACTGCAGGTCTATTGATGGATAGAATAGATAGAACAAGCAGCACAAGCTCAACCATGTTGGCCTACCAATGTGCATATATCCTAAATTACACCTCTCAGATGCAAGGATGCCCATTTGGTCTTTACCTTTTCTTCTGATAAAACATACATTGTGAAGTAAATTGTACTTGTTCAACAGAAACTGCTCACAATTGCCCCTTTTGGAACATAACCCCTGGTAGAACTTATATTTAGTCACAGCTATCATGAGTTATAGTAGATCTGGTGACCAAGTAAGGAAAGCCGTTCAATTTCTTACGTACATTTTTCTCAATTCAGCTCTTTGCAGTTATTTTAATAGAAAGCATACATCTTGGAAAGACATTTATGTCCTTATACTGTCCACAAATGACCATTAAGTTTAAACAAATGGAGCAAAATAAGGCAATCTAACAGTTGTTGTGCTTGATGAAAATATCTATGCATGACACGGAAACAAAGAAAAAGCAGCAGACTGTGCAAAGGAATGCAGAAAGTGTTTCAAAAACAATCAAAAACAAAGCATACCAGTGTAGGATGTATGGGGACACGGACACACACACACACACACACACACACACACACACACACACACAAAAATACTGCCTTTTAAGAAGGTCAGCTGGATTAATCAAAGTTTACTGACTTTGCTATTTAATTTAAGCACCATCACAACATGGTCAATGATTGAGACCATGTGTGGTTGAAATCTTGTCATTGATGTGATGCTGTCTAAATTAAACACCAAGGAAAGTAATTATTGATTAATCTGGTTGGTTTTACTCAGAGAGCTTTTATTACATACAATGGATTTTTTGTTTTGTTCTTGTATTTTACTGCTTATCCTTTAAAGCATTAAGAAACCCAACCACAATAGCAAGGATTTGTTTTTGTCATGATGACAGAAGTTAGGGGTGTGTATATCCTCACATACAGTCCAATTATCTCCAGTGCTGGCATATTCAGGGCTCAAGGTGAATTCCCAAGTTTCACAAATACATTAGGTATTCAGATGAAGAGCCTGTTTTCCCCCTTTCTAAAGGATGTGTCAAGAGTGCCCCAGTTCATTTGCCAGCAACACTGTTACATAGGAAACAGATTTTGAAGTGTGCAAAAAGACCACACTCCTGCAAACTGCTCAGAACAGGCAGCCCTGGTGCCTTTGTACACCCACAGTGAAGTCAATGGACATCCACATCAACACAGAGGTCCACTCCCACACAGCTGCTTGCAGTTATCAGGAACTTTTTCCCAGCATTTCCATTCCAACTTCGAAGGAGTTTCAAGGGTTTAAATCAGGGCAGAATTTGCCTAGTTGAGCCAGGCTCTGAACCCCATCCTTGCAAAAGTAAGATGCTGCCTGGAAGCAAGGTGTTTCAAGATCTGGTTGTTAATTAGCAGCCCCCCTAATGAAGTAGACACTCTTTGCTTAGGCAGATGAGTCATCCAAATGGGGATGAACCTAATACTTAATACTTCTAGGGAATTAACACTTCCCGAGAAGGTGGATTGATGTTCAAGCTTTCTGTACAGAGGGCAAGAGCAGCCCTGTCAAAAAGGGGAAGAAGACTATGGTCCTTAGGCTGATCAGGGGAGTCTCCCTTCTGAATCTGATGCCTGAGAGGCTCTTGTCAGTAGAAATTAGAATAAGGACAAGACACCAAAGCTAGCAAATCCTTCTAAATTATTAAAGACTACCAATTAGAAGCAGAATGAATTTTGTATGAAACCAAAGTCTAAAACATTTTAACTGTTATTTTATCTTAAGGACTAATCAAGGTTACTGATGACAATGTGAAAGAGCTTTTTCCCCTCCTTTAAAGGGTAATAATTAGCACTTCCCAAAGAGATCTAATTGGAACAGTGACACTTTTTTAAAAAATGTAAATTGAAATTATCCTCACTCTTCAGAAAGAAAGTGATTAGAATAGAGACAATTTTCCATAATTTGACATTCAAGGCTTTCTACTTCCCTGTTGCTTCACTTGTCTGTAGAGTATCACACTCAGGGTACCTGCGTTGCACCAGAATGCAAGAACAGGAACTGAGCTAAAAAAATTGACATTTTCTTCCTGTGTGCTTAGCTATAATAAGATCTAAGCAACAAACAGGGAAAAGGATTACAGTAAGGCAGGAGTGTAATAAAGGATGAGTAAGCTCACCTTTTTTATTAATACTTTGATTTGTATATACAATATAAAATCCATTAATGTGATAATGTCTTCAATAGCACTTTGTGCTAGATTGTCAGAAGAACACGGAGCCCATAGGGACAGGTGGCATTTATGCATCCAAAGGAACAACCCAAGATATTCAGTAAAAACAACAAGGAGTCCAGTGGCACCTTAAAGGCTCACAAAATGATTAGGGCATAAGATTTCATGAGATACAACTCACTTCCTCAGCTGCTTGAAGTGAAAGAAAGACAGAGATACAGAGAGGGGCTTCACAGGGCTTCTTGTTTTTGAAGATACAGAGTAACTCAGCTACCTCTCTGATACTATATATCCAAAGTAGTTCAGCTTCACAGAGGAGACAGAAGCATCCTCCCCAGTCCACCATGCACACATGTAACTGTAATAGAGAGGAAGCCATGCTAGTCTATACACTATCAAAACAAAAAGCAGTCAAGTAGCACTTTAAAGACTAGCAAAATGGTTTATTAGGTGAGCTTTGTGGGACAGACCCACTTCTTCAGACCATAGTCAGACCAGAACAGACTCAATATTTAAGGAACAGAGAACCAAAAACAGTAAGCAAGGAGTACAAATCAGAAAAAGATAATCAAGGTGAGCAAATCAGAGAGTGGAGGGGTGGGGAGAGGTCAAGAATTAGATTGAGCCAAGTATGCAGACAAGCCCCTATAGTGACTCAGAAAGTTCCCATCATGATTTAAACCATGTGTTAATGTGCCGAATTTGAATATAAAAGCCAGCTCGGCCGTTTCCCTTTCCAAAACGGTGCGGTAATTTACTAATGATGTCACTTCAGTCTGATCCTACACTTACTACTTGCCAGTATGATCTGCCTGCATTTAAGAAATGTGTCCAATCTCTCAAAACAGTTTTCCAGATAACAGGCATGCCATTCCAACATCCCTATACAGCTTATCACAAGAGGAATACAGGGATGCCTGGAAATAGTGCTTAATTTTGTTACCCGGTGCCATTCAGACAGCAACACATGCCAAAATAGCCTATTTCAAAATTTACTTTAACTAAGCAATGCAATTTGTCTAGCGCAAATTGTGTAGGTTATTTTGAGGTTAGTTTGCTGGGTAGACATAGCCAGTGAATTCAGTAATAAACTCTGCAGCATTTGCAAAGTGAGTTGGGATCACTATTGCCCCATGTTATTTTTTCCACTCCCTGCTCAAATGTTTATAAACCAGAGAGGGAAATCAAGGACATTTCAAGATGGCTGTTGGAACATTGTAACGTGGACATTTGTTCAAACATATACTTCCTTCTTGAGAGTTAGCAATGCTTTTTTGTTTAAAAAAAAAAAAGAAGGAGCCCGTATTCTGCCAGCTCCCTGTCCCTCCACAAATGGGGTTTCCACAGCTGAGGATCCCCCCTGTGGGGCTGCCAGGAACCCCCACCCCTCTGGCCAGGACGTCTGCAGCTGGGACTGCCAGCATGGTGGTGGGAGCTCCAGTTCTTTAGTAGTGCTGCCATGGAGCTACTGGGGGGGCTCCAGCTCCCAGCCCAGTGCAATTCAGAAGGCCATAACCTGCAATGGAACAAAGTGCCAACTGAAGCATCATAAACCGGGGTGTTGATGAAAGTCTCTAACGCTCCGTCTACATAGCAGCCTTATTTCAAAATAGCTATTTCAAAATAGGTCTGCTACACACAAAAATGTTTTTTTCAAAATAGTACTTAAGTATTTAGAAATACATAATGGCCACATCTCCACACGTCCCTTCCTTGGGCATGGTAATGAACAGCCCAGAAGATGCTAATGAGGCATGCATGTAAATTTCCCTCACCTCATTAGCATATGGCCATGTGATTCAGATTCCAGAAGAAGCTCTTCCAGGCTCCAAAATAGCTGTGTGGACAAGCAGTCTGCAGGGATCCCCCGAAAGGAAACACTTCTTGTGGAGGGCCCATCTTCCTCAAAATTGTCTGGAAGACAAGATCTTCTTCCGGACTCCAGATCATGTTGTCATATGCTCATGAAGCCTGGGAAATTTACCTACATGCCTTATGAGCATCTTCCAGGCTGCTCATTACCCTGCCCTTTCATGTGTAAATGTGGCCAGTCTGAACACATAGCATTATTCCTCCTGCAATGAGGTTTATCAATTTTGGAATAATGAGCCCCCTATTTTGAATTTACTTTGAAACAGTTTTTGCATTTTATATGACAGAAAACCTATTTCAAACTAACAACTGTTATCTCAAAATAACTTGGCTGCATGGCCATAGCCTAACAGACCATAAACTGGACAAGGAAAAAAGATGGACATCTCTTAAAAGTTATCTGTGTAAAATGTACAAAGAAAAATAAAACTGATTTTCTTGAAGAATTCTGGTCTTGAGGACGTATCAAATGGATTACAAACAAGCTAACTGATCTCAAGAAATAAGAGTAAATCTGGAATAACCATCCTCCAGGTTGTTTGTAGTAGGCTCTCAAATTAACCTTGTCTCCTCTACAAGCAATGTCTCATAGATGACATGAAAATTGGTGCACACAGCCAAATGAAAGATAATATCTACATTTAAGAAAATAATGTAGGTCACACTTAAAAGATGGAAGACATCCTGGAAAACAGTGACACTGAAAAGGATTTGGGGGGTAACAGTAGATAGCACAACTGAATGTGCCCCATATATAGGTAAACATGAACTCCCAGGTTCCAGGTAATAAGAAGGCAGACAATTCTTAGATGTGTAACTGGGAGACTGTCAAATAGGAATAAGGAATTGGCATTGCTTCTTTATACAGAATTAGTGAGACTATTACATGTAATGCTCTTGGCCATTCCTGGAGTTCACACTTCGAACACATTAATGGCAAGTGTGTAAATGATTATAAAAAGAGTTATAAGAATGTCTGAAGGTCTGAAAATTATACCTTAAAGTGAGCTACTTAAGAAGTTCAATTTATATTTATTCTACAGAAGACTCAGAGATCTACAAGCACCTAAATGGGGAAGAGATTTCTGATAGCAGATTACTAATCAGTCTAGTAAAAGGTAGGAAAATGGGATCCAGATGCTGAAGATGAAAATGAACTAATTCAGACTGCAAATAACAGGTTAGTTTTTGTGGGAGGATAATTACTGTTGGAAAATATTTCCAAAGAATATGATGGAACCACCATCACTTGAAATCCTTAAACTAAGACTGGATGTCTTTCTGAAAGCTGTAGCTCAAAAAATGTGAGCATTAGTTACCATGTGATATTCTGTGCTCTAGGTTTTTTATATGGTCAGAGTATATTGGGGTGGGGAACTACTGGCCTTCAGGCCAGATCAGGACTACATCTTGCCTGGATCCAGCCCCAAAGGCTCAGGGCTCCCCTCCCCAGCAGGGTTGGCCCACTGCAGGGTAGGGAATGTGGAGATCTGAGCCTCACAAGCTGTTGTCAAACAAGCTGGGGCCAGATCTGGCCCACAGTTTTTACTTGGTGGGGGATGAAGTGGCTCTGGGGTCTACCTACCACTGCCCTTCCCTCTTCCCTCTCCCAGCTGGACAAATGGCAGCACAGTGCTGCCTGGAGAGGCTTTTCCCCCACTGCTCTTATTAGCCAGAATTGCAGCCAATAAGAGCAGTGGAGACAGTGCCTTTGAATGGTGACAGAGCTGCACCAGATAAGTACCTCCCATTACTCAGAGCCTGCACCCTCTGTCTGACCCAGACCCCCCATCCCTACCATGCTCCTGCACCCTCTTTCTGCTCAGATCTCTCACCCTGTCTCTCTCTCACCCTCCCAGGCCCACAACACTCCCGCCTGCTCCTGCACCCTCCATCTTACCCAGACCTCCTACCCAAAGCTCACTTCCTGGCAGCTTCCTACCGCACTGAACTCCTCATTTTGGTCCCACTATAGAGCCTGGGAGCAAGGGGGGGCCCACAAAACCTAATTGCCCTGATGTCCCCCAGGCTCTGATCTGCAAGGGGAATGATGGGAGTGTCTTTTTTCGTTTTTTTTTTTTTCAGTCAAATAGAAAGAAGGGGCTTTCGGAGTCCAGGGGGGTCCTTTCAAAAGGTCCCCATCAACAGGGGCACTTTTGAATCATGCGTGGCCACCACTATGCTAATGAGGAACTGCATATTCATGTCAGTGCCTAATTAGCATATTCCGAACTCCCTCCTTGTCTCTTCCAAAAGGACGGGGCTAGTGCAGACGTAGCTTTGAGGGTTTATATCTGAATAGTTTTTGAGGTATCTGACTATCAAAGAATATTTGAAAACAACAAATATATAGCTAACATTCAAGTTCAGATAAGGGCTGATTGCTTTGAGAAAATAATAAAAAACAAAAAATAGGAGTTTAGGATGGAAATACCATGTAAATCATAAACAATAACAAAATGCTGTAGTAAAACTGCATACAGCCAGAGCACTATCTTTTATTTATAGGAATTTTATTGGGTGTGAATGTATTTTTAGACCTTGATCATCCTAGTTTATAGTGCAGATATACAGCTTTAGCAGACAAAACCCCCAACAAGAAGTGGCCACTAAAGGAAAAATGTATTTGTACTGAACAGTAAATCATATCCTCCCCTTAGCCCAATATTTTTGGCTTGCAGTACAGTTGATTTCTTTTTCTCTTTAATCTACCTGCTTTTTTTTTTTATAATATACAACATTAGCTATTTGTATTCTAAAAGAATGCCAATCTGTTGAGGCAAATTCATAGGGTAGATATTGGACACCATAGTGTTAAATCTGGTATAATTCCATAGATCAGATTGATGTTTACTGCAAGTGGAAATGAACATGCACAATGCAAGGCTCTGAAACAACTATAGACTGTAATTCAACATTGTTACAGAGTTTTACTATGAGTTCAGACTGATATCTTGCAATCCAGTTTTAAGAAAGGGCAGCACAGTGCTTGGTGTGAAAGCAAGATCTTAAGTGTGACTAAGTCATGATTTTGTCCCTTTTTTACTGTTGCTCCATATGAGGAGAAAGCCAAACATGCTTTTTCTCCCTCTCACCTGATATTGCTTTCCCCTCTTTAACACATCATTCAGTGGGATTAAAACTATCTGTTGTTCTTTATGCTAATTTTACACCAAAGTAGCATCACTGATCTCCATGGAAGTAAGTGAGAAGAGAATCAGACCCTATATGGTATAATTAGAGAAGTCAGATTTAGTCAGGTATTGCATTTCTTCCAGGTGGTGGTCTCCTTTCAGATCATTCTTTGGGGCTACTCAAATTGTCAGTGAAAAAATCTATTAATGGGTCACCAGTCTCACTGACAGTTGCTCTCCTGCAGAACTGTGGTGCTGGCTGCAACAAGCCTGTGCAGTGACCTGCTGACATTAAGGTACACACTTTATCCATACAAAATATCCATATAGATGAAGTTGAAAAAAGTTTTAAGGTTCCCGGCAACCTTGTGACGTATTCTGAGGTGGCAAAGAAACAATGCTTAATAACTTCTTTAGTCTTAATTGCTTCCTGAGTAGGGCAGTCTAGCAAGAAGGACTGAAAATTTGTATAGCCACATCATAAAGTTGTAGGAGAACTTACCAGTATCTTAATCCTAACAAATGCAATAATTTTCTGAAGTTGTTTTGTCTGTTTTCTTAGATAATATATGGTACTGACCATTTGGATATTTGCTGGAGCAGATATTTTATAGCTGGTTTACATGACTGAAGCATAGCAAACGAATGTCTCTTAAGCGTATATTGAAATTTATAAGCCATTATGTGAAAGCCATTTTTTAAGAAATGCACCACATACAGAATCTGGGACAGAGAGAGCGAAAAGAGCCTATAAAACATAGAAACCTACAAGAAGATTGGAAACATGGGCATCCACTAATATTAATTCAACCTAAAGTCACTGCCCTTGATGCAGTAATGAGTGGGTGAATTTCAGTGGCCTGTCTTATACAGGAATTCAGATCCCTAAAATCTATCAACATACAATAAAGACTATGTCCTCTGCTCCTGCAATTATAACTACACTGATCATATGGGATGGACATGGCTGAACTAAGCCACTTCCTGATATAGATGTGACACAGAGGCCAACTGGTGGTTCACAACTGTATCTGTAACTCATTAGGCCTGACAAATGACACCTAGCAAACTATTTTCATGGCATAGACCCAACAGATGGTCACAAGCCAGAGCCTCTCACCGCTTGTCAGCCAGGTCCTGGAATGTGGCCAGTAGATTTGAACACTTCTCAGCCTCTGACCTGAATGCAAACAAGAAGTCCAAGTAGCGTACCATCTTGTACACATGAGTCTCTGGTTTCATTGCCCATTCCTGCTCTGCCTGACTTTTACTAATGATGAACAGGAGATCAACTATTCGATCAAAAGTGACTTATCAAAATAAAACTGACACTTGAAACAGCACCCAGAAGGTTAAAGTAAGAAAGGTGCACATGCATTAATTGTAGGCCAACCTGAAGTCACAGTAGTGCCCCTGGAATATTAGGGAAAAATAATACCCTGGAAATCATTATGTCTATCGCCTTGTCAATTGAACTATCCATTGGGTAGATGGGGGGCTGAATAAAAAAACACTCACCAGGTGTCCTTCTTAGAAACTAAGCATGGGTATGCTCTGTCTTAATAGTGTTTCTAAGCCTTTTATGGATGTCATATCTTTGGACTTTATGGCTATCCTTAGATGGCAGTCACTATTTCAGGATACAGCGGTATCCCAAAATAGCTGTCTAAATCTATGCAATATGCCCATTGTCTTGAAACAGTTTTCAAAATAACGGGTTTCTTATTCTGGCATCCCTGTACACCTTATCACAGTATGGATACAGGGGGGCTTCAAAATAGGGCTTTATTTCAGAATTTGGCACTGTTTAGACAGTGCCACATACTGATAGTGTATTTTGAAATCTGCTTAAAATAAGCTACACAATTTGCACCATGCACATTGTGTAGCTTATTTCAAGCTTACAGCACTGTATTGACAAAGCCTATGTGATCTTGTACCCCATATAAGGCATGCTGAATGTTAATATAAACACATCCCATAAACACACCTCATCTGTCTGAGATCACTCTAACAAAAGGAATATCTAATCTTTCAGCTTAACTAGAAACCAACCTTTTTCCAATACCTCCATTGCTAGCTCCTCCATTCTGCTTTGCGATTCTCTGAACCCACCACCTTAAAGCAAGAAACAAAGATGGAGCATCTCAATTTATTCCCAGTCTTGGACAATACTGGGGCCTTCTCTGAAAAATGTAGAAATTAAGGGCCACACAGACTCTAAAACACATCTTGTGCATGTGTTTAAATGTGCCAATGCACCAGAAACTCCTGTCATTGTTAAAGGAACAACATGTTATTTGGAGCACCAGGTCACTGTTTAGTTTGCTGAGCAATAAATAAGCAGCTGAGGTGTCAACCACTCCATTCAGAATGCTTGATGTGGGATATCCCACCAAATTCCAGCCTGAGTTGCAGCAAACAGTCCAAACTAATTGTAACAGCTTAAGTAGGATACTTAACAATAGAACATAAGAATGGCTATACTGGGTCAGAGCAAAGATCCCTCTAGTCCAGTGTCCTGTCTTCCTGCCTTATTCATTTTTTCCATACATGCCAGGGTTTTACAGAGCTCTGTCATATCCCTCGTTAGTGTCCTGTTTTCTAAGCTGAAATGTCCCAGTCTTTTTAATCTTTCTTCATATCTTCATATGGCATCTGTTCCAAACCCCTAATCATTTTTGCCCTTTTTCTGAATCTTTTCAAATGCCAACATATCTTTTTTGAGATGAGCTGACTACATCTGTCAATCTAAATTAATTATATACACTTAAATGTATTACATGCCCATTGTAGCATACCCACATATTTGAACAACCCTGGCTTCTTTCTTTCTTCTTTCTCTGACATAAATACCTCACATGAAAAAATAGTGAACTTTGTCTTCATACTGTACTGTAAACTGTTCCCCTGATGGCAGGGTACCTAACAGATAGGCCCCTTGTGGAGTCTAGAGGCCCAGTGTGTAGGTCTGTAGCCCATCCTTAAGGGCTGTGGTCTTAGTTTGGGGAGTGGCCCTGGGGGTCTAGCTTCCCCTTTTCAGGGGATTGGTTCTCTGGGGTTGCTCCCCTTCTCTGCCTAGGAAAAGGTTTGGAGGCTCCTTCCTCTGATGACTGAGCTGGTGGCAACTTTGACTCCAGCCCTGCACACGCCAGAGCCACTTCCTGCCTCTTGGCTGGTCAGCCTTGAACTGGGGGTGGCTTCTCTTCTTTTATACTCCCTCCAAGCCTGACACCAGCTGCAGGTGAACAGGGATGGGAATAATTGGGCTAACAGGCTCTATTTAACCCCTGCCTTGCCCAATCTTCTTCCTACTCCCTTAAATATACCAAGAAAGCAGTAAGGTAAGGTATGTTGTGGCAATGAAATTATGAGGTTCTTTGTTGATATAAAATATTGATTTGAAGTAATAAATATTCTATAGTGAATTCTGTTGATTCATGTTGTAATGTTTACAACGAATGACGCTCAGTAGACTTACAAAACTGGTGTCAACTATTTTGTCTGGTTTCTGAGCATTCAATTAGATAAGTAATCTTACTTCTTCTAACAATGTAAGTCACATACTATGTATCTGATACAACTCTGACGTACATAATCCAAGACAGGTCTAAAAACTTTAAAAAATCTTTTTATTTCTCTCTCTATTCAAATGGGCTACGTCTACGCATACCCCTTGCTTTCGGAAGGGGCACATAAATGAAGGGGGTCAAATATGCTAGTGAAGCACTGAAATTAATATTCAGTGCATTATTTGCATAATGATGGCCACCCAGAGCGTTGAAATTGCTGCTTTCTAATTGCAAACTAACCACATAGAAACAAAAATGAGTCAAGTAGCACTTTAAAGACTAGCAAAATAATTTATTAGGTGAGCTTTCGTGGGACAGACCCATGTCTTCAGAACAAGAAGTCTCAAGAAGTGGGTCTGTCCCATGAAAGCTCAGCTAGTCTTTATTGACTGCTTTTTGTTTTGATAGTATATAGACTAGCATGGCTCTCTCTCTGTTACTAACCGTGTAGAAGGGTGCTTTTGAAATTGGGGCTTTTGAAGGAAGCCAGTCTACATGGCTATTTTGCAATTTGAAAGCAGAAATTTCAGTGCTCTGGGTGGTCGCCATCATGCCTCCAGAAGAGGGCAACAAAAATTATTAGGGGGCTGGAGCCTGTGACCTGTGAGGAGAGGCTGAGGGATTTGGGCTTATTTGGTTTGCAGAAGAGAAGAGTAAGGGGTGATTTGATAGCAGGTTCAACTGCCTGAAGTGGGGCTCTGAAGAGGATAGAGAGATGTCGTTCCCAGTAGTGATGGATGACAGAAAGAGGAACAATGGTTTCAAGTTACAGAGGGGGAGGTGTAGGTTGGATATAAGGAAAAACTATTTCACCAGGAGGGTGGTGAGCACAGGAACTCACTCCAGGTGAGTTACCTGGAGATGTGGTGGAATCTCCAACCCTATAGGTTTTTAAGTCCCATATTGACAAAGTCCTGGCTAGGGTGATTTAGTTAGGGTTGATCCTGCTTTAGGCAGGGGGTTGGACTCGATGACTTTCTGAGGTCCCTTTCAGTCCTAGGATTCTATGAACCCTTCCTACCCTGAATGCAGTCCAAGCTACCATAAAAGTGTTGAAACACAACAAGACAACTGGAATAGATTAAATCCCCACTGAAATCTTCAAAGAAAGCAGGCCAGAGCTCCATAAACTACTCCACTTCCTGATCCTTAAAATTTGGGATAGGAACCAGATGCCACAAAAGTTCAGAGACACACTGATCACCATTCTTTTCAAGAAGGGTGACAAATTGAACTATGGAAACTTGCGCGGCATTTCCCTCCTGGCAATAGCAGAGAAAATCCTAGCTTGAATACTTGTCAACTAGCTCTTGCCTCTCTCAGAAGATATTCTTCCAGAATCCCACTGTGGCTTCTGATCATTCTGAGGAACCGTTGGCGTTATCTTCACCACCTGGCACCTGCAATAAAAATGATGTGAACAAAACCATACCTTATACATGAATTTCATTGACCTGACCAAAATGGTCAACTAGATCAATCACAGCACCCTGTGGATCATCTTCTCAAAGATCACTTGCCTCAAAAAATTAATTAGCATCTTGAGGCTACTACTTAACAGCATGACTGCTCCCATATTGAGCAACAATAGATCCCAAAGTGACTCTTTGAAGTCAAAAATGAGAAGTCAGACAAGGCTGCATCTTTGCTCACTTGCTGTTTTGCATCTGCATCTCCATAAACCTTAACCTCATTGATAGTAAGCTTCTAGATGGCATGAAGAAGATGACTTCATGGCTTCTGCTTTTTCTCCCATAACTCTTCAGACTATATTCACTGAAGCATACCAGAATCTCAGTCTAACTCTGAACATCAAAAAGACCAAGATGATCCACCAACCCTCACTGATGGGACAATCTCATGTGCCCCTTATTGAAGACAAAGGAAAACCATTGAAAAATGTGAAGCATTTCCCACACCTTGGAAGTCATCTTCCTGCAAAAGTCAACATTGATGCAGAAATCCAGTACCATTTGAGATGTGTAAGCTTCGCTTTCTCCTGCCTGAGACAAAGAGTCTTCAGGAACTGGGACATCTATGCCAAGACAAAGCTCTTTGTATACTGCACAGTGATTGATCCAGTGTTAATGTATGCATGTGAAACATAGACAGGATACAAGTGTGATTTCAAGGCACTTGAACTATATCATCAATGTTGCCTCAGGAGAATCCTAGATAGCTGTTGGAAGGATAGGTGTGCAAATACTAACATCCTGGAAGAGTTGAACATGACCAGCACTGAAGCCATTATCATTCACCAATAACTTGGTTGGACTGGTCACTTGGGGTGCGTCTACACTTGCATTCCTCTTTCGAAAGAGAAATGCAGATGAGGCAAATCAAAAATGCAAATGAGATAACATGTGCATATTTGACACCTCATTTGCATATTCTAATTTCAAAAGAGCTTCTTTCGAAAGAAAAAGCCAGTGTAGATGCTGCTCTTTCAAAAGTAAACCCATCTTTGAAAGAATCCTTCTTCCCTTTATTTAATGGGGGGAAGGATTCTTTTGAAGATGGGGTTTACTTTTGAAAGATCAGGTCTACACTGGCTTTCTTCTTTCAAAAGAAGCTCTTTCAAAATCAGAATATGCAAATGAGGTGTCAAATATGCAAAATTATACCTCATTTGCATTGTCAATTTACCTCATTTGCATACCTCTTTCGAAAGAGGAATGCAAGTGTAGATACACCCTCGGTGAATATCTCTGATCAGCACCTCCCAAAACAAATTCTGTTTTCCAAGTTGGAGGAAGGACAGAGGAGTGTTGGGAGCCAGAGGAAGTGGTTTAAGGACATGCTAAAGGCACACATGGAGAAGCATAGCACCAGTGCTGACAATTGGGCTAACCTTGCCAGGACCACCCCAAGGGGTGAGCAATATTCTGTAAGTGGGTAATGCAATTTGAGAGGGCCCATCACAGTGCAGATGAGGAGAGGTGGAGAAAGACAAAAGAGTGGCAAAAACTGCCCTTTGCCCCTCTAGCAGCCATGAACACCTGCCCATTCTGTGGTAAGATATGCAGCTTCAGAACTCGGCTAATCAGCCATCAATGAACTCACAATTAGTAGGGTGGTATAATGATATCCTACTTGTTCTCGAGTGACCACCAAGGAAAGATTCCTGAGTGTTTACAGTCTAGATCAAGACTACTTGAATGACTCCTGGTTATTTGAATATTACAGTTCCTATCTCCATTGCTGGTCTATCTGAAATACTTGTACCAACTTCTAAGCAACCCAAAGTTAGAAATCCAACTTCTATTACTTTCTTGAACCTCCAGAATTTTGCTACTTCTGTTTTTAAGCTCATCGTGATTAAGATTGTGCACCCATACTGACCACTTCCTAACTGGCCATAAACACTGGTCTGAGATTGTTGTCCTTCAATGCCCAATGCCCATCAGATGCTAAGTATAGTAAAGACAACAGTACGAGATATAAATCCCAATTAGAGTATGAGGTAACATGTATTCATCCTTTCTTCAGGACTAAATTAAAGCTAAATGTGACCACAGCAGGTGGAGAACATATTGCAGGTCTAACTTGGGAAATTGCAAGGCAGGGTGTATTGGGGTCCTTTTCTTCCCTCTCAGATGAATCCCAATATATTTGTTCTATTTTAAGGTAGTTATTTTTAATCCCTAGGGGAGCTTCTGTTTCTCTGGGCAAGACAAGTGAGACCAGGAATGTTGATTCTACTAAAAGAAGATATTAAACAGCAAATAGCATACCTGTTGTTGCACTCTACCTATGCTTTTAGCAAAGCCTGTGGGTAAAAAATAACACCCAGAAGATGAGTTTATCCTTTGGCAATTAATGAATTAAACAGTATCCAAAAATGAGATGCAGCACACAAGTGATTTGGAAATCAGTGTGTCATGGCTACATTTTAAAATCATAGATATTTCTAACAACAAAAAACAGTTGCTATGGTCAGAAAATTAGGAATGGTAATATCTCTCCATTTTTCTTAATTGTCTGTAGGTATCTCTGGGGCTCTGTATCATAAATCTATTGCCATTCAACCAGCTAATTAACCTCTTTCATTAGATGCTCTGTCCACTAAAATCCCTCTCTGTCTTAGTTAATTACCACTTTCACATCCCACAGCCACAGAGTTTCTTATATAAGGGTGACTGGTTGTCTTTCCCTATACGGTAAAAATGAATTTCACTCAGCATATTATATACTTTAATACAGTGACACGCAGAAGGTTAACAAGGATGAAGTTAAATTAAAAGATCGTGGATCTAAAACCGGAAAATATTACTTAATGTGCAACAAAAATCAGAAGATAAAATGCTTTTTCTGCTATGCTTCAAATATGATATGCCTGCAAATGTCAATATACGTTACACCTAATTGGATGTGCACCATTAAAGACTGGAGTTTATCAAAAATGCTATTAGACATTACACCACTTAATTAATCTAATCAATTTTATCTCCTCCAACATTGGTAATATGACTATGTACAGTACTCCCTGGGTTTTAATATAATCTTATGAGCTTCCCTTTTGCTCCTGAATTGCATTATGGATGAGCCAGCTCTGAACCTGTCAGCCTGTCTGGATATCTGTGGCAGAATACCCATAGGCTGGTATGTTAACTGAACACATTACTGAGAAAACTGCAACCAGATACCCATCAAATCTGGTTTCATTCTTGGGTCCTGATCCTGTAACTGGATATCCATGATCTCTAGGGTCTGTCTACCTGATTCTGATTGTAGCAATGTCTTTAGTACTCATGGTAATAAAATAAAGTTTCTCTCATGAAGGTAAAATATCTAGAAGTAAGTAACTTCATTGATAACCTAGGAACACAAGCTCTAAGGCATAAAGCTTTGTGGGTCTCCCTGGCCCCATGCTTTTATATTTTTATTTATTAGTTAACAACAACAAAAGAAATGTGAACTTTTCGTGTTATGTTGAAGGGTATGATGAGGGCTCAAGAACAGCCTGTTTTCTGGGATAGAAAGGGTTGCCTGTGTACTTATTGCAATCTTAATGAGAGTGGGACTTTGTCCAGCTAAATGGAAGAAAGGATGCACTGCCCCATTAAGGTAACCCTCACAAAAGGTGGGGAGAAAGGGGAAATTTTACTGAAATGGGAAAAACACAGTTTGTGGCCAGGCATTTCCCTTACTACTGAGCAGAAGAAATTGTGTTTGTGTGTTGGGGTGGTATTTATATCCCCTGCAACCCTGGAGAGATCCCATTTACTAGATCAAGCTACTAACAGGAGAGATAGGAGGAGCGGGGATTGCATCAGCAGTGTTTCTGCTTACAAGCAGTTTGCTGACACCAGCTCTATGACTTTTACATTGCATATATATTTCAGACTGTGAATCTAGGGGAGAAACTACTAAATAATTTCCCACTGATCCCAGGTTTTAGTCATCTCCAACGATTAATTATTTGTTATTTGAGTGCTTAGAGGCCTTCTAGTGAAGGACATTATATTTTAAACACCAAGGACCTGATCCAGCAAAGTACAGACCACATTTACTGAGTTGCTGTTTAAGATTATAGTGCTTCTGAGTGCTTAGCTGGGTGAAAGCAATAGACCCACATTTCTTAGCATTAAATTAACAACATTTTTGGTTGTTCCTTCCTCTAAAGCAGGGATTTGATTTTCTTTTGGTCTTTCACTACTTTCTCTCATTCTCCAGCTCTCTGTGATATGCTCATTATGCCTTGCACTCACTCTGTCTTGCCTTTCACTCATGTCCTCATTTAATATCATCACTTGCTTTTAATTGTAACCCTATGTACATTTACCATGGCAATGGAATTATAATATGATTGATAAAACAGAATCCTCAAGGAAGCATGTGCCAAGAGGAATAGGACTTGTACAGTAAATTGAAACTAAAGAAAAGAGATTCAAAACTTCAAATAGCTTATATGAAGATACTAAAAGGACTGTAAGGCAATTACTTCCAATAGGACTACTATTAGGATACCAGGGATTTCAGTGAGATACCAGGTCAGGCCCAACAGGTAGTGATCAATGGCTCACTACTCTGTTTGGCAGTCGGTTTCAAGTGGAGTGCCCAAGGATCGGTTCTAGGGCCCGTATTGTTCAACATCTTTATTAATGACCTGGATGAGGGGATGGATTGCTCCCTCAGCAAATTTGCAGATGACACTAAGCTAGGGATAGGGTGCAGGGTGACCTAGATAAATTGGAGGATTGCGCCAAAAGAAACCTGATGACGTTCAACAAGGACACGTGTGGAGTCCTACTCTTGGGATGGAAGAATCCAAAGAATTGTTACAGGCTGGGGACCAACTGGCTAAGCAGCAGTGCAGCAGAAAAGGACCTGAAGATTACAGTGGATGAGAGGGTGGGTATGAGTGAAGAGTGTGCTTTTTTAGCCAAGAAGCCTAACAACATATTGGGGTGCATTAGGAGGAGCATTTCCAGCAGATCTAGCAAAGTTATTATTCCCCTTTATTTGGCACTAGTGAGGCCACATCTGGAGTATTCTGTCCAGTTCTGAGCACCCCAGTATGGAAAAGATGTGGATGAATTGGAGCAGGTTCAGTGGAGGGCAATGAAAACTATTAGGGGTCTGGAGCACATGACCTATGAGGAGAGGCTGAAGGATCTAGGCTTATTTAGTTTGCAGAAGAGAAGAGTGAGGGGCGATTTGATAGCAGCCTGTAGCAAGGTGCAGTGGCCTCCCCCAACTCAGAAGTTGAGGCGGCCTCTGAGAGACCTTGGTGAGAGAGCCCAGAGCCTGTGGCTGGAAGTACCAGGGACGGGGCTCAAGGCTCATTAAAAGGCTGGCCTCAGAGCAGGGCAGAGGCCTCTGACCAGGCTCCTGGGAGCCAGAGCTGGGAGACCTGGGCCAGACTGCCAGGCCAGCAAGAGCTACTGGACAGCTTTCCTGACAAACCCAGAGGGCCATAGCCAAGCCTGCAGTGAGCCACATACCCACACCTTCCTGATCTACCGGGGCCCTTGGGTCTCCAGCAAACCCCATGCCCCAAGGCCTTGCCAGAGCCAGAGATCCTGCATGTGGCCAGCTACCCTGGGGACCCAGATGGGCATGAGCCTGGAGTCCTGCCTGCCACCTGCAATGCCGAGGCCTTGGACCTTCTGGAGCCCACGGTCCTACCCCGGTATACTACCCAATCAACGTGGGAATGCCCAACTGGCTGGACCCCTCCACAGCTACCTACCCAGAGGAGATCTGCCTTCCAGAGCTGGCCGAGCACTCCGAGTAGGACCAAACACCAATGGAAGTGGAGGTAGGAAGTGGCCCAGGGAATGCTCCACCTGAGCCCCTGGTAGTGTGTTGTGGCCTGGATCCTCACTACCTAGCTCACGGTGAATTTGTTGCTCGGGCCCCAGGTCAGGACGCAGAGGAGTGGGAGGGCCTGAGTACCCCTACCTCACTTGCTGAAGAGAGAGCCCTTCACCTCTCCCAAGCCACACCGCTTTGATGAGTAATTGCCTACGGCACCACCCTGAACCAGGGTTGGGCTCATTAACTGTTTGCCTGCTGCCCTGCCCTGAACTAAGGGCTGGTCTCACTAACTGTTTGCCGTGGCCCCACCCTGAACCAGGGCCTGGGTGTGTACCCTGCTGGCTGGCAGCCCCATGAAAGGGGACAAAACTCTGGGAAACAGCTTTTGGCCCCAAGGGCTGCTGTACACAGACTGTGGCAAGGTGCAGAGACCAGCACCTCTCAGAGGGGGTGCCCACTGTGACTGAGACTGTTACACAACCTTAAACATCCTGAAGAGGGGCTCTAAAGAGGATGGAGAGAGCCTGTTCTCAGTGCTGACAGGTGGCAAAACAAGCAGCAATGGCCTTAAGTTACAGAGGGGGAGGTGTAGTCTGGATATTAGGAACAACTTTCTCCAGAAGAGTGGTGAAGCACTGGAATGCATTACCTGGAGAGGTGGTGGAATCTCCATCCCTAGAGCTTTTGAAGTCCCAGCTCGACAAATTCCTGGCTGGGATGATTTAGTTAGGGTTGATCCTACTTTCAGCAGGGGGCTAGACTCTATAACCTCCCGAGTTCCCTTCCAGTCCTAGGATTCTATGATAGCAGAACTAGATTTAATTTAGCTAATATGGTTAAAAAAGAACTGTGAAAACACAACAGCCTGGTCTTAAGAGTGGGCTAGTTACAGAAGTAAATACCCAGGTGTAGCAGGCAGGTTTGCTTAGCTAGAGCATAGGCCTGCACCACCCCTTCTTCAATACTATTATTAGCCTTTCTAGCTTGCTTAGAGCTACTACAGGCAGACCTAATGGAGCTGCAGTCACATCTGTGACTGTAGTTCAGAGACAGTCTCTTTCTATAGTGCCTCACAGTCCTTTTATCATCGTAATATTGACTAATCTGCTTGTGTATGGTTTCAGACAGCTTAAAAAAATGTCAGTGTTCCTCATAGCAGTATGTAATAGTCCTCTCTCACTGGTCTGTATCAATATATTCTATGAAATCCAAATTAAATGAATAGACACTTAAGGAAGAATATTCTATCTTGATTGTAAATACAATAGATAAGAACACTCATGCAAAGTAGAATATATTGACGGCAGAAATAAATTAATCACACCAGAATATGCAACTTCAGAAGGTGCATAACTCCTGTCTAGTATTAATGGAAATTGTGTGCTTGTATCCTTTTTGCTTTGGATGGTGACTTTCATGAAGGGGTCACAGGCATATCAAACAAAATACAGAAGTATGTGCTTTTTACATGCCATTCTATATATCTATTGATAAATTCAGAGGATGGAACAACTGTTTCCTCCAAATTCAGTCTGAGTAATACTATTACATGTGACCCACTCTGTGGTAAATACTTTTTTCTTGATTACCATGTATGATAATTTTGCATGGTAGTTTTACTTTTAAAACTTCTCAGTGTTTTTTATATATTTTTTCTCTTTAGCAGACTATTGCTTGTCTAAAATTCTTGCCATCCATCTACATGGCACGCCAGGGTTCCCTGTCAAATAAATTGTAATGTTGAAAACAGCTTTGAATTAATAAGTATCGTATGAATGATTGTAATAAAATATTAGTAAAAGAAGTGAAAGGAGAGTTTGTGTATGAGTGTGATAGTTGCAGAATTATCTACAAACCACATAAAAATTGAAATTCCAATTTATTGCTCACATTCTTTCCTTAGTAATTACCTGTTTTGTTTTGTTTTTATTTATTTTTGATTTTTGTTTCCCTAATGCACATAAGTACAGGCTGAACCTATCTAGTCTGGCACTCTGTGGTCTGCTAACATCCATGATCTGGTATGATTTTTCTAGTCAGATGTCCACTTGTCATGGGCTTGCCCAAGTTTCCCCTGGTCCCATAAAGTTTGTTTATAGCCTCTCAGTGTTCTATGCTGTAATTTAATTCTAAATGTTTTCAAAGAGCCCAGTAAGCAGTGGAAGTGTTGGTAGTACTTCTAGGCAACATTGACGTCCCATGATCCGGCAAATTGTTTATCTAGCTCAGCACTGGTCAGGCATTGAGGGTGACAGGTTAGAGGTCTGTACTATGTATTGTGCTGTAATTTAGTTTACCACAAGGAAGCAAAAAAAAAAAAAAGTGAAACAGTGTTAAGGACTGTGGAGTTGGTATTTTCTGGCTTTATTATTGTCAGTCGCTGCAAGCCAGCCAAAAACAGAGTTTTCTTTATAAAGTGTATATAGCTTGCCAGGACTCTCATTTACACCAAAAAATTCTACAAAATCATTGAGAATTCAAAGGTTTTATAATCCAATAACTATTAAATGGAGGAGGAGGGATATTAACTTTTAAAAGACAAGTGGTACAATAAGCATTCCCTGTCATTTATGGGACATCAAATTAAACCACCTCAGGAACTATATCACAGAGGTGACTTCACAGCAATTTCAGTCATAAATTCTTTTGCAAGCACTTACGAGGCCAGAAAAAGAAATAAAAGAAAGTGTTTTGGAAGACAGGAAATTGTAGTGTGACAAGAATCCCTTATCTCTGCTCAGTAATAGTGAAGTGTGTTAAAATGATGGATGAGAATTCGCTTTCTCTCCATTTCCTTTCCCAGCATTAACTATGTTTCCTATCAGAAGCAAAACACGCATGGCAGATAGTCTGTGCTTACTTTGACTAAAGCAGGACTCAGACAGGAAGAGTGCTTGATGATGGTAGTGCAGCCCTCTTCGCGTGCGCGCACACACACACACACACACACACTTTTGAATATAGTAGTGGTGGGATGCATGTGAAAGGAAAGCTCTCCTTGCTGAATTTTAACCATCTGTGGGAAGAGGTACAAGTTTCCAACTCTTTATAAAATGGCTAGCAAATAATCAAGCTCTGCTCTTATGCAAACACAATAGTAATTGATTGCAACAAGAGATGTATGTTCATGAGACAAAGGATGGAGAATAAAAACCTAAGGGTGAGTGTAATGTGGTGTGAGTCACCACTCTGGCACCTCCTACTAATCCCTTGGGAATTTGCTCTTCCAGCCTCTAGAGTGCCCTCTTCCAGATGGTTTCTCACCCACTGTTACCTACTTATCTGTTCTCCATCCACTTATGTAAGCACCAGCATCCCACCCAGACCCATGGTGCCCTCCCTCAGGCTACTGCCTTGGCGTACTGCCTGACACTCTGGGGTTCTCCACTCCCAGGGAACTTAACAGACCCTGAAGCCCATCTTGCCTCAGTGGCCAACTGCCGGTGATCATCTAGCCCTTTATATCAGGAGCAAACTGCAATCTGAAATGGCAAGGGGTTAGACCTGCTACCTTCTCCTCTCTGGGGACCCCAAACACCTACACCCCCTTTGTCTCAGTGACCCACTGCCAGACATCATGTAGCCCCTTATCTCAGGGGCAAACTGCAGTCTGAAATAGTAACTCATCATTGGCAAAGGAGATTCAGACCCACTGTCTTCTCTTATCCTGGCTGCCTCCTGCATTCCTAAGACCCTCAGGCCTTGTCTCAGGCCCTGCAGCCTGGGAACTTGCCTGGCCAAAGCTCCCCCAGCTCTGCCTGCCTTTCACCCAGCTCTATTCTGTGATAGGAAGCCTCTAACTTCCCTGGAAACTAGGTCCCTCCTGCTCCAAAGCTGGAGTAAGAGTCTTCCCTCCTCCACTCCAGGAACCCTCTTTTACGCAGCCCTCAGATGGGATCTAATTAGCCGCTATACACTGCAGCTGCTCACTCTTCAGCCCCAGCTTTTATCCCAGGGCTGGCTTTAACCTTTGCAGGGCCAGTGCAGGACAGATTCCCTGTCACAGTGAGACTTTCAAAGAAAAAGGGAGTAGGGCATCCAATTCTTACCAACTTGCAGTGGAAAATGGGCCTCTAAATCACTAGGTGTTTTTGCAAATACCGTCCTAGAATACCTGATTCAAAGTTAGTGAAGACCAAATGCGTCTGATGCATCTGACTAAGTGGTCCCTAGCCCACAAAAACTTATGCCTAAATAAATTTCTTAGTCTTTAAGGTGGCACAGGACTCCTCATTGTTCAGTCGAAATGGAATAACTTCCATCAGTATCTCTAGGTTTAGACACTATGTTAAAGCCTGATCCTGAGCAGCTGAAATGTGTGTCAGTTTTGTCACTGATGCTGATGCAATACTGGAGCTGCCATACAAACAAAATCCTCAGCAGCTTCAGCTTTATCATTGGAAGCAATCTAAATCTACAGGAAACAATGGAATTGCCGACTAATTGTTGGACAGTTTCCCACAGATCCATGAATAATCCAAACCCCACTACCTCCACCACAACCCACTGTGCAGTCACCACATAAATATTTATCACTTTCAATATGAGTTCAGACAATCAGACTTCCACAGAGTTGATATTTTCTTCAACTCTGGTTAAAAAAATAGAGTAGACAGGCCACACTTTTTCTTTTGGATAAATATTATATAGGTAGGAAATAAACAGTCTAGTCCAATGGTGGCCATGCTTACTGACTAGGCAAACTGCACCTGATAATCTTTGGAAATTCAAAATCCTGTATGTATCTATTGGGGCTCCAGGCTTCTGCCCCTACAAGAGGCATCTTCTGCAGCTCAGGACTTCTGAACTCCTGAGACCCGACAGGTGCACCCAACACAGCTGAAAACCCCAAGACCCTCCTCCATGCTGGACAGAAACCCCATCCCACCACACTGATGCAAGGCAGTGGTCCTGAGCTCCCCACCTCAGGTCTCCGCAGGTTGGAGGGAGGTGGGGGACTCTTTGAATCACACTACAACTCTGAAAGAGCTGCATGTACATTTCAAGCCATAGATGACCAACCCCAGACTAGTTTCTATGACACAAAGATGGATTTCTTGCAACCTTAATTCAGGCTCATTGTTTGTGTAGCCACAATACAATTATAATTACATGACCATATTCTTTCCCCAGGCCCCAGGGTATTCAATGCATAGCATGAACACATAGGTGTTGAGGAGAAAGGTTAGGAAGATGGGGAATTACTGTTTCATGAACAATTTTAACTCCAGCATTTTGCAACTTATTTAACATATATTTAGCAAAAATTTCTTACATGCAGAAATACAAACAGCCATGTATGTTATGTCTCCCTATGATGTCTGATCCCTCAGAGCATAGTAGTCTGCTTCTGCCACAAGCTAATGGAGTTATTTATTGTTAGTTTATTGATTCTCCCTCTGATATGCTATATGCTTTTTTCCGTACATTCATAAAGAGATTGCCTCTGCTGTAAGGAGCTCACAATCAAAGGACACAGAAACAAGTCAACGGAGATTAGGTGGAAGGGATCAGCAAAGAGGAAGATCATAGCAGATTCTCTCTAAGCAACATAGCAAAAATAGATCTTTAAACCTGCAATAAATATAAAAAAGTTAACGGATTGGTAACTGACCACAAGGAGATCACATCAAACACAAACCATCATATGGAAAAAAGCAGGGAGGCAGTTGTGTGGGATGCTGATAAATGAGCTAATGTAAGGAGTTTCCACACTGAGAAACAAGAGAGGAAACTTGCAACTTAATAGTATTGTAGTTCATACTGTGGAGATAAATTTGGGGCACAGAATCTGGTAGAATAAGACAAAATGATGACTGTTAGAAATAATTCTTGATCTAAACATCATTCCATGTCTTTGCTATTACTGCCCTTCCTTCTGATCTACCAAAGGATTGTCATGCTTATGGGAGATGGAAAGTGTGGTCTTTGACTTGTCTATAATCAGAGAATGCAACTAAAGTACAATCTTATTAAGACACCTTTTATCTTATCATGTCTCTCTGCCTTTGCCAGCCATGAACATATTTCATGCCATCAATTGACAGACTTTCAGTCCAAATTTAAATTGAAGCGCAGAGTTACAGGGTAAAGTCATAGCTTCTTTGTTCTTAAGGATTAGTGATTTAGTGGGAAACAGATTTTTTTGTTACACCAGGAATGCTACTTTCTCATGCTGTACCAGATGCTACAGTATAGTGACGTATAAGGGAGAAAATGACAGAAGTTGTTCAGATTTATTATTGGCACCAATGTTTTCAAACACTCTCATAATGGCCTTTTCAGGCTGAGATGTTCAGGATGTCTGACACAGGAATTTTTCCTCTAAATGTAACCTTATTAACGTTAAGGCAAGTATGAAAGATTTTGTTCAAGCCACTTTTTCCAGTTCTCTGGAATATTACGTATCGGCCTTGAATTATGTATGCACTGTTAAAATGGTTGTTTTCTGCCAAAAAGGATCTCTTCTATTTCTAGTTAGGTGTTTTACTGTGTGTTTTATTATTATAAAATACAGATATTCTGTCATTCTAACAGAGAAATGTGAGTATCTACACTTCCTCACGGGTCAAATAATGTTCTTCTGTCCTGTAGCCATGGATAGGTTTTAACCCCTTGTACTGGAACCTAACTGATCTGAACTAACATGTCCAAACAGGCAGTACTTTGTGAAATGGAAGTCAATGTGAAGGGCATCACATCACCTGGCAAATTGTTAAAAAAACAAAACAAAAACAACCTATCACCCATACCTCTCCCTCAACTTGCATTACTTCATCTTTATATCCAGAAGGAAACATATCTGGAAAACAGACATTGCAAGCAATAATTAATATTCTAACTGAGCCAGTTTCTGGTGTTCAAACAATTATGACACATTTCTATTCACAAATCCAGAAGCGTTTGTCATTACTGAATAGCTGACATGAATGAAAATGTAATCATATAAAACATGATGATTCTTTTTGGCACTGACTTGGCTGTACTATGCAATACAATGCAAGCCCATAGGAATTACAGAGTGATTTAACATGAATTAATGCCTGTTTAAGTTTTACATTAACCACTAATGTGAAGGTGTTTATATAAAATGTAAGAACCATCTCAAAGGCCTGAGACCATCTAAAAGGCCACCTCAAAAACCATTGAAATTAATGAACAGTCTCTAGTTGTTGCCAGTGGGGTTTGTATGATGTCAAGTTTTCAGATAATTCAAATATTCTTGAAAGCATCTCATCCTTGATCATCCTGATATCAGTGTGAAGATAAACTGGACTGTAAAAATACTAAAGCCTTTGCACACAACCCTTCTGTCCCTTAACACTGGCATTTGAGACACTTTCCTGTAATTGTGGGCCTACTAATACGTGTACTGATTTAATTCTAGTTTTCTGGGACAAATCACAAGTTCCTACCCTATTACTAAGTAGAAACCATAGCATTTCCATTGGTCTCAGACAGCTTCGTATTCTTCAGCCATGTCTGTTCCTTTACAGATACTGTTCTATTGTTCCTGTGGAGGGGCAGTAGAAGTTAAGTGCAGGGAGTTAAAGTCGGAGGGGTGCAGGGGGAGAGCATCCTTTAAGAAGAGCAGGGGGTTTCTTTTGTTGTTTGCTCTTCCCCTTCTGTCACTGTCAAGGAACAAGAGGAAAGCACACAGCCTGCGTCACTCACACCTCGGCCCCTTCCCTCATCAGCCAGAAGGGAGATGAATGCAGGGATGTGTTGCTGTCCTCTCACTCCCTGACAGTGATGGAAAGGGAACAGCAAGCAGCACTCATAGGAAGAGGTCACCCCACCCCCCCTTAAAGGGTGCTCAGGAACGTGGGGACTGGGGCAGTTCCAGACCCATCTGTGGCTTGCCCCTGCTTTGGCTCTTCTCTCCTGCTTGCTGCTAAGGGCAGAAGCCTGCATGAGATCCTCAGGAGCCCAGCTGGAAGCATGCGCCACCTCGTCCTGTAGGGGAGTACCCCACCCAGCTTTTACCGGAGCTGTGCACCAGGTGCGCTGCTTTACTGTCACTTCCGACTACAATGCATTGTTCAGGATGTGCTGATGACAACTCAGTGATGTAAATTTACAAGAGATGGTGAGGAGAAAAAACACAAGGGCCGTGTCTACACGAGCCCCAAACTTCGAAATGGCCACGCAAATGACCATTTCGAAGTTTACTAATGAAGCGCTGAAATGCATATTCAGCACTTCATTAGCATGTGGGTGGCCACGGCACTTCGAAATTGACGCGCCTCGCCGCCGTGCCGCTCGTCCCGACGGGGCTCCTTTTCGAAAGGACCCTGCCTACTTCGGAATAAGGGGACTTTGAAGTAGGCAGGGTCCTTTCGAAAAGGAGCCCCGTCGGGACGAGCCGCATGGCGGCGAGGCACGTCAATTTCGAAGTGCTGCGGCCGCCCGCATGCTAATGAAGCGCTGAATATGCATTTCAGCGCTTCATTAGTAAACTTCGAAATGGTCATTTGAGTGGCCATTTCGAAGTTTGGGGCTCATGTAGACATAGCCAAGTACTGATATTCCATATCAGTATAGTTCATATGCTCTCATGCTGATTCTGTGCAATGTTCAAGTTCCTTAAGGATTTGTTGCATTATCATGGTACAGTCAATTACATGAGAACGACCATTACTGGGTCAGCCCAAAGTCCATCTAGCCCAGCATTCCGTCTGCCAACAGCTGCCAGTGCCAGATGCCCCAGAGAGGGTGGACTGAAGACAAAGATCAAGTAACTTTTCTTCTGCCATCCATCTGCAGCCACTGACAAACAGAGGCCAGGGACACCATTCCTACCCCCTGGCTAACAGCCTTTTATGGGCCTAACCTCCATGATTTTATCTAGCTCTTTTTTGAACTCTCTTATAGTCCTAACTTTCACAGCCTCCTCTGGCAAGAAGTTCCACAGGTTAACTATGCGCTACGTGAAAAACAACTTTCTTTATTAGTTTTAAACCTGCTACCAATTAATCTTATTCGGTGTCCTCTACTTCTTACATTATGAGAACAAGTAAACACCTTGGGTGTGTCTACACTAGCCGGCTACTTCGGAGTAGCCATCACAACGTCAAAATAGCACCCGTCGCATCTACATGTGTCGTGTGCTATTTTGACATTGAAATCGATGTTAGGCAGCGAGATGTCGAAATTGCTATAAGTGCCCTACTTCGACGTTCAACGTCCAAGTAGTGTGTGTGTAGACGATCCGCATCCCACTCTATCGAAATAGCGGGGTCCTCCATGACGGCCATCAGCTGAGGGGCTGAGAGACGCTCTGTCCAGCCCCTGCAGGGCTCTATGATCGCTGCCTGCAGCAGCCCTTAGCCCAGGGCTTCTGGCTGTTGCCACCGCCACTGCTGCTGCTACAGCTGAGGGTCCATGCTGTGTGCATGGGGTCTGCAATCAGTTGTTGGCTCTGCGGACCTCGTACTGTGCAGGCTGAGTGTGTCTGGGAGGGGCCCTTTAGGGGAGTGGCTTGCTCTTGCCCCAGAAGGACTAGTCCAGCCTGCAACCCTGTGCACAGGCTTTGCTGGCTCCTTATTTCGATAGGCAGTGCTTGTGTGCGCGGATGCTCCACATTTCCTTCCGAGGCAGCTCCTTTCGACATTCCCCATCACTACTTTGACATTGAACGTCGACGGCACCAGCCCTGGAGGACGTGTAGACAATACGCATCGAAGCACCCTGTTTCGATGTTTTACTTCGAAGTAGGCTACTTCAACATAGTGTGCTAGTGTAGACACAGCCCTTTTCTTTATTCACCCTCTCCACACTGCTTATGATTTTATATACCTCTATCAAAACCCCTCTCTGTCTTTTCTTTTTTAAACTGAAAATGTTTTGACTATTTTGAACAATTTAGTATCATCCACCGACTTTACCACCTCACTACTTATGGGAGGAGGCATAACTCTGTTTTAAGCATTGGCCTGCTAAGTCCAAGGTAGTGAGCCCTCTCCTTGAGGGGGCCAATTAGGGATCTAGGGTAAATAGATTTTTTTTTTAAAAAAAGAAAAAAAGATGGTGTTTGATCCTTGAAGAAGCAGGGGACTGGACTTCATGACTTCCCACGGTCCCTTCCAGCTCTATGAGATGTGTGCCCCTTTCTCTAGATCATTCAGGGGAATACCAAATGGTTTACTGTCTTATGGCACTTTCTGCAATGATGGCATGTATGCTGAAAGAGACAGCCTGCACTTCAGCAAACTTAAGGGTGACAGTCCTGAAACAAAAAAAATTTCAAAAATCAAATGGAGAGAGAAAGCTCTGAGCTGCAATTTATTTGCAAATTTGACTCCATTAACCATGGATTAAACAGAGACTGGGAGTGGCTTGCAGTTTACAAAGGCAGTTTCTCTGCTCTGGGTGCTAATATCTCCCCATTAGACTCTGACAAAGGCTCACATCCCTCGTTTTATCTGACTTTTTTCCTCTTTCGATAATTACGGTTGATACTGGGCCATTTCCACCTTGCTGAATAGACCGTGTCAGCTCTGGCCCTCCCTCTTACTGGGGCCCCACTCTTTAAATACCTCTCTGAAACCACACCCCCCACTCATGCATCTGATGAAGTGGGTCTTTGTGCACAAAAGCTTGTGCTCCAAAATATCTGTTAGTTTATAAGGTGCCACAAGGCTTCAGGTCTTTCGAGATAGAAACAATGTGCAGATCTTTTTATGGGGAGAGAATTTTTAAATCTATTTTAGGATATGAATGACTTTTAATCCTCTATCATCTGGGGCATAGCACTTTTGGGATGAACCCCCATCTGATTCACCTTCTTCCATAAAGAAAATACATTATTTGAAGTACAAAAGCATAATCTTTTTTTTCCCCTTTTTCTTTCTTTGAATGGATCCTTTAAAAATAAATTCAGTCTAATTGTTCTGTTGCCATTCACAACTACTGTTGCAGTTTATGTCGTCAGCAGAAACTAAATTATAGTGCTAGATTCTGTTGGGGATCATTTTTTTATTTTTCAAATGTTCTGACATCAGCAATTGCAAATTTTCCAGTTCCAAAAGTAGCATGATAATTACAGACCATTGTAGAAATTTACTGGTCTGCTGACATTCTGTTAAAAAAATTAACTAGAAGGAGCACATGTTGTACAATAACATTTTGGGGAGCATAGGGCTAAACTTCCATTTTTTGTAAGTAGGTTCTCACTCGAATGGTCAACAGCAACTGGGCAATTATACACCAAGCTGTTATATTGGAAATCACTGAAGTGTCATCTCACAGTGCATCAGTGAGCTAGGTGGAGGAGATGTGGATGTTTTCAAAGGTTCACTCAATGTTTGAAATGAAATTATTGTTGATATTATATAAGAAAAATCAAGATGTTTTTTACAGATTAGGTTACTTTTGAAAGCAGGACATGCTCCTAAATCAGTTGTTAATTTGTTGGCTACTGCATCACATAAAAACCAAGAGTCTTCTGATTAAACCCTCTTCCATCCCCCACATGAACAAACAAACAAACAAACAAAGCATTAGACCCTGATACAGCAAATCACGCAAGAACATACTTAAGTCCCATTGATATAAGTAGAAAATAAGCACACAGGTTAAGTGCTTGATTGAATTGGGGCCCTTTTCTGTTCTAAGCACATGGACCGTTTTTGTTGATACACCTTGCTGTTTTCTCCTTTACAGAGTGACAGGTGAAATCCAGACAGTTCCAAGTACCATTATAATACAATCATGCATTAGAGAACCTGTATTTATACTTTTGCATTTTACTCCCTTAGGCACTGTTCACTCATCTGCAAAGACTGCCAATAAACATGTATTTGCCAACAATATCACACATTTTTGTATCTTGGATAGCAGGCTTTTTACTATTTTTACCACGGAAAATATCCATATGAAGGTATTGACTGTTTAATGGTAGACACATTGTTGCAATTTCCATTTGAATTTAAGGAAATAATCTTGAAAGCCAGTAAGACCAAACCAAAGAGACAGTAAGCCACAGCAGCAGTGTGGTGTGATTCCCAAGTCAGGTAGACAGATAAGCAATACTTCTACTTGAGCTTGCACTTAAAAATAGCAAGTATCAGAGGGATAGCTGTGTTAGTCTGGATCTGTAACAGCAACGAAGGGTCCTGTGGCACTTTATAGACTAACAGAAAAGTTTTGAGCATGAGCTTTCGTGAGCACAGACTCACTTCATCAGATGCATCTGATGAAGTGAGTCTGTGCTCACGAAAGCTCATGCTCAAAACTTTTCTGTTAGTCTATAAGGTGCCACAGGACCCTTCGTTGCTGTTAAAAGTAGCAGACTGCCATGACAGCAGAGATGCTATCATAGATTACTCACTTGAGCCCCTGTGCAGGGTTTTGGGGGTGATTGAACCCAAGTGGCTAATCTAAGATATAGTCTGTGCTGCCATGCCCACACTACTATTTTCAAAATCCTAGTTTGAGCAAAGCAGGGGGTGTCATTGGCAGAAGCATATCTGGATAATCTACACAATATTTTTAGCCCTCACACACATGCTTAAATTAGAATTAATCAGAACTCTCTTTAAAATCATTTCATCTGCTTGTAAGTGCAAAGAGGAATGATAAGGCTGTAAAATCTAGAGTCCTTGGTTTTGATCCAACATTTCATGGCACACTGATTTGTTTTTAAATGTTAAAAAGCACTCAGATCAGGCTGGTGAAAGTCCAATTCAAGTACTGAGGCGCAATTTTCCTGTGCAGACCCTTTCTACATTTTCAATATCATAGAATCAGAGGTTTGGAAGATAAATCAGGAGGCCATCGAGTCCAATCCCTTGCTGAAAGCATGACCAATCCCAGATAAATCAGCCCATCATGAGCCAAAGATCTCTAGGGCAGAAGATTCTACCCCCTCTCCAGGTAACCCAGTCCAGAGCTTCACCACTCTCCTAGCAAAAGAGTTTTTTTTTTTTTCTGATGTTCAACCTAAAACACCCATATCATGACTTGAGACCATTGTTCCTCATTCTGTGATTTGTCTCCACTGAGAACAGCCTCTCTGTATCCTCTTTGGAAATCACTCTACTTGAGGTAGTTGAAGGCCGCTGTCAAATTGCACCTTATTCTTCTCTTCTGTAGGTTAAGAAAAGACCAAATCCCTCAGACACTCCTCATAAATGATGGGCTCCAGCACCCTAATCATGTTTTATTGTCCTCCACTAGACTCTTTCCAGTGCATCCACATTCTTTTTCTGTAATGGAGTTGGGGACAGAACTGGATGCAGTACTCCAGATGACCTCACCAGTGCTGAATTAAGAGAAATAATCACTTCTCCAGATTTGCTGGGAATACACCTACTAATGCATCCCAATATGCCATTAGCCTTCTTGGCTACAAGGGCTTATCTACGGTAATTTTCAGGTCCTTTTCTTCGGAACTGCTGCTTAGTCAGTCTTTTTCCAGCCTGTAGCAGTATTTGGAATTCCTCTGTCCTAAATGCAGAACTCTGCACTTGTTTTTGTTGAACCTCATTATATTACCTTAGGCCCAATCCTCCAATTTGTCTAGGTCTCCCTGGATCCTTGCCCTACCCTGCAGCATATCAAGCTCTCCCCCTAGTTTAGCCTCATCCACAAATTTGCTGAGGATGCAATCCATCCCCTTATCCAGGTTTTTTTAAAAAAAAGATGTCAAACGAATTGGCCCCAAAACCAATCTTTGCAGTACTCTGATACTGGCTGCCAACCAGATATAGAGCCATTGATCAACTATCTAGTTAGCTTTCTACCCACCTTACAGTCCATTTATCCAATCCATTTTTCCTTAACTTGCTGGCAAGGATACCTTGAGAAACCATATCAAAAGCTTTGCTAAATTCAAAGTATATTACATCCTCTGCCTTCCCCATGTCTACAGAACCAGTTACAATGTCTTTGAGGGTAGGCAGGTAGGTCAAGCATGACTTGGCCTTGATGATTCGACTTTGACCATTCCTGATCACTTTTCTCTCCTCCAAGTGCTTCAAAATTGATTCCTGGAGGATTTCCCACCATGATTTTTCCAGAGACTAAAGTGAGGTGGACTGGTCAGTATTTCTTCATTTTCTCCTTCTTGCCTTTTTTAATTAGAATTTCATTAATGAGTCTCAACTGAAAAGTGAACTTCACCATGAAGATATTCTATATAGTACAATATAATGAGATGACATTGTATGCTCTTAAAACGAGAGACATTATCGTAAGGAAAAAAAATCAGTATTGTAGATACACTGATGATGATAAAGTAGCATATTCTTATTATACCATGTGTGATGCACAAGTACAGCTGAAAATTTTTGTAATACATCATTGCTATTAAAACTGTATAGTTTTAATAACTGATAATAATAGAGCATCTTTCATCTGTCAGAATCCCAGTTGGTTTTACAGACCATACACAAGGATCAGATCATCCAGCACAGAGATGAAACAGCTGTTTTATGTCATAAAGCACAGAGAAACTCTACAGGACAACTGTAAACACAACAGGAATGCCCTATCCAGCCACATGCATAAGCAATTTCATGGCAGCAGGATGCAAATCAATTATTACCCAAATTACTAGTAGGCCAGCACATCTGAAATCTATCCATACAACAAGTAAAACATTGGTCTTGTAGATCAAGGGTTGTGAGTTCAATCCTTGATGGTGCCTTTCAAGGGTCTGGGGCAGGTTAGATTTAAAAAAAATGTGTCAGGAATGGTGATAGGCCCTGCTGCAAGGGCAGGGGACTGGACTCGATAACCTCTCAAAGTCCCTTCCCATTCTATGATATCACAACAGAAAATTCTAATGACCACAGAAAGTCAGGACCTGCATTTTATAGCTCCTCTGAAAGATTGCAGCTCCAGAACATAACAGCTTTAGCACCAGGCTGGAATACTGGTTGAGTGCTCTCTCTCCTACAGAAGAGCAATAGCTATGGATCATTGGCATCATGTCCTACAGCAATTCTGTATTTCATGTAGATGTCTTAGCCACATACCGACCCAACACAACCCTGCTTAGCTTTTGAGGTGTGTGTGTGTTTTGATTCTGCTTTGTATCAAAGAAGTTGAAGGCTGGAAGGATTATCCAAGAATTAGAGTGGTAGGCATATTAAAATGGATCAAAAGACGACAGAGGAAAATAAGCAGCTATAAGAGTGAATTAAAGGGTACATTGAGAAAATAAAGACTGCCTATATTTTCCTCAGCACGTGTTGATACCCTTGTAAAATTGTACTCTAAGGAGGAGTATTGGCAATCAACTGTACAGATCTTATCAAAATTTTCTGGGAGATTCTGGGCTGTTCACCTCTGCAGGCTCTGTGACAGACCTACTGTACTCTTTGGCCCATTAAAAGGTAATGATCCCATGTCACTGTGCCTTAAAGGGGGACCATTGCTGCACAGAGGCAAGGCACTTAAGGGCCAGAACAGAAGCTGCAGTCTCACAGAAGACCCTCCCTTGCTTCTCTTCTCATCCTCAGCAGCAAAATATCTCCCAGGACTCACACAGCCTGTGAAAACATTTAGACATTAGTGATTATAGGACCTCCTGCAGTATTTGCTGTCCCCAGGACACACACAAACAAATCTGTAAACACGCTGCAGCCTCACCACCTTCTTCCCCTCCGCCATCTGCAGAGGTGTCATGCTGTATGTGTGTGCTCTGTGGTTGCTGTTTTTAATAAATAATATTCTTGGGTTTGAAAGCATTCCTTAGGCGAGTGCATGAAAACAAGCCAGCACACCCCAGCAAAGCAACAGGCACAATTGTACTAAGTGTGTTGTAGGGACCAATCAGAGTCCCTCCATAGCATAGCACTCCTGGCCTTGGCAATAAATATTGTTGGCTTTCAGCATGAAATTGCTGTCTTAAAGGCATTCTTGATTTTCAGAGCCCTGCACTGTGCTTCTCTAATAGCCCTGGTCTCAGGCTGTTCAAATTCAACCTTCAGGCACTGATCCTTAGCAACCCAGCCCTGAGTAAAGCTTTCACCCTTCCCTTCACAAATGTTATGGAGGTTACAGCACATGGCTATGAGAGTATGGATGAAGTTATCAGTCAGGTGCAGCTTCCCATACAAACATCACTGGAGTTTTTAAAAGTCCAAAAACAAACCACAGCATTCTGCACTGGCTCAGAGACTGTTGTTGAACTGATCCTTACTGCTCTCAAGGCTTCCAATGCATAGCTTCTTGAACCATGGTTTTAAGGGGTAGGTGGCATCTCTCAGGATCACAATGGGCATTTTGACTTCCTCTTCAGTAATCTTCTGGTTCAGAAAGAAGGACCCTGCTTGCAACCTTCTGAACAGCCAGTATTCCAAAAATACATGGAACGCACCTTTCCAGGCCAGCCTGAATTGATGTCCAGGAAATGCCCATGGTGATCCACATGTATCTGGAGAACCATGGAGAAATACCCCATCAGATTAATGTACTTGGAGGCTCAGTGGCCTTGTGCCAGAATTGCAGTGTGTGCCATCTATCACCCCTCCACAGCTGGGGAAGTCCATATGTGCAAAGACATTCACAATTTCATGAACATTGCCTAGAGCCATGGTCTTTTGGAGCATGATGAAATTGATGGCCCTGTCCACTTCAATCAGTATTAATCCAACTCTCAACTTTCCAACTTCAAACCGATAGTCAACTGATCAGTAGCTGTCTGAACTCTCATATGTTTTTCAACTGGCAAGGCAGTTCTCATTCTCATGTCATGGTGCTGCAGGATGGGGAGCAGCTCAGCACACAGTTTCATGAAGAAAGTGGCTTTCCTCATTCATAATGTCTACAGCCACTGCTCATTGTACCAACTTGCATGACGATGTGATCCCACCACTCAGTGCTTGTTTCCTGAGCCAATTAAAGCCCACTGTGGTCAGCACCTATGGGAAAGCTACAAGAAATCTCATGCCATATGTTCAATGTGTGGCAATCTCAGTGTCTGACTCCTCATTATGGCTTTGCAATTTAAGGAATAACAACTGTCATGTGTTAGTGAGAAATGCCAACATTTTCTTCAACAGTTCAATATCCATTCCTGCAGACAGCGGAGGCAGGGCGTGCAGCACAACAGCAATTGAAAGTCAGTGCCAAATGCAGACAGAAGCATAGAGTTGCTCAGATGGGAAGTGCTGCACTGGGTGGCATTGGGACAGGACCTAGGATGTTCAACTAGCCCACCTCCAACTTCTCACAAGCCCCAGTGACAAAAAAAGATGCTCTGTGGAATGGCTGCCAAGAGCGAACTACTCTGAATGCAGTGCCTCAAGTTTCACTGCTGCACTCTCTGAGAGACGCAATAACTGCCTAGGTGTCAAATCCTGCACTCCAGCAAGGATCGCAGTTAAGCCATGAAAGTATGTTTCTTCATAGGAAAAGTAAGTAACTTGTTATCAGCTGCTACAGTGGATCTTCTGGTTGAGCAACAAACAAAGCCACCTAAAGTGTTCCCGCTACAGTGGTGTGGGCAATACATTTGGTAAATGTGGTAAATCCAGGAATTTGGTAAGTGGTCAGGGGCTGCACTTTTCTATAGAAGGGATGAAGGACTACCTTTGGGCACAGAAGGGAGCTTGGGTAAGGAACTACAGTGCAGGAGAGGGTGTGGAGTCTGAGAGGGAGTTTGGGTGAAAGATGGGGTCCTGACCTGGGGCAGGGATAGTGGCTCAGACTCTAGGAGGGGTTATGGGTGCAGGAGTGGATTCTGGCTGGGAAGAGGGGTACAGGGTCTAGGAGGGAGTTGTGACTTGAGGTGGTGTGCATGAAGGGTGAAGAAGGTTTGGGTGATGGGCTGGGTCAGGCTGTTGGGGGGTGAGAGAGATAAGGTTCTGGAGGCAGGCTCTGGTGTTTAGCTAGGTGGCTCATGGCCAACAGCCCAGCAGGACACTCAGGTAGGCTCTGTGCCTGCCACGGCCCCAGGCCACACAAAGCAGCCAGTTGCTGGGACCATGTGCCTCTCTGCACTGCACACCAGTTGGGGTAAGACTTCACATGCTGCCCCCATCCCCAGCATGATCAGCCAATGAGAGTGGAAAGAATTGTGCAGGAGATGGGAGCAGTGTGTGAGGTCTCTTCCCTCCCCCTGCTCAAAGCAGTGCCTGTCTGAGGGCCTCAGCAGGCTGCAGGCCAGATCTTGCCCACCCCTCTACTAGGGGTTTGAGATTGTGTGTTATAAAGAAGAAAGTCTAAAGAAAATGATTCTGTGGAACCAGAACCAAGGTACGGCCAAGACCATGTCCATCCGTGATCACAGAGTTCTCCTTTTCCTTCTGCCTGCCACCTGAGAGTCCCATGGAACTCCAAGGCCTCAACCTTGACCCATTATGTCCTCTTGGCTCTTAGTGGGAGATGAGAGAAAGGCTTGAACTCCTTGCTTACTTGAAATAAGAGTTCCTTCACCAACCACTACAGTGAAAAAGCTTTCAGCTGTAACAGTGTATCTTGTTGAACTTACCACACAGCAAGAACCAATAAACTCCATACTGCTGATACAATCATTCAGTAACTCAAAAATTATTGAAGCAGCTAGAACTCTGCTAATAAAACAATGGAAGACTGATGCTGTGAGTGGATTTTCCTTCCTTTCTGAAAGAATGAAGTAGAATTTAAAAAGTTGCACAAATCATCATGGCTTCTGCTGATATGAATTGTAATAACATGAATGGGGCTGTCTACTTTTGTTATGTGTGCAGGTACAGCAGTATCTCAAAGGGGCTTTCACTAAGAATTACATCTAATTCCTATTCACCTACTACTAACATTTTTCTCTTGAAGATTCACAGCTGGGATGAACAAATATACTACTGTTGATTTCAGCGGAGCTATGTCGATTTATACCATCTCATATTTAAAAACATTAAAATCAAACTGCATACAAGTTCAGCTTGTCTGGTAGTTAGCTGAGTATGTTTCAGTATTTTCCTCTGAAATTTGCTTCTTTGCCATCACAGTCCATCATCTGATTCTTACTTAAAGGAAGAACTGTAAAAAAAATGTAGAAGCTATATTTTTAAAAACATGTCTGAAATTCATTCAGTGTCACTAGCTTTAAAACAGCAATTAATTTCATGTAATCACTCCTGTGAGTTAACTAAAATGTCTTGAAAAAAATTCAGTGATAGTCTGTTTGAATTGCTAGTCAGAGTAAACTGCAATCGTGCAAAAGCAATTTCCTTATGAATTTACTGTTTTCTTAAATTCAAAGTGATCTCAGAAACTTACACTACTTCCTTCATGCAATAATATATACACATACAATATACTATGTACAGCATGCTAGAATATTTTATGTTTTGCTTTCTTGACAGATAATTTGAGCCAATTTGAAGTAGGACATAAGCCACCTTAGTGTTCTTTATAAATGTTTGGGGGGGCGGGGAATGCTAATCAAAGGGATTAAGAGAAGGAAAGCTACCTAAGATCTTCCTCCTAGAGTTTCCTTTCAGTTTTTTCTATAATGGGAGGTGTTACTTACCACAGTCTCCATCCCCATATACAATAGTATACACATTTGGTTCCCATAATTACACAGGTATCAAGATATCCCCTCAAGTCCCAGTGTTCTGTGTTCAGCACTAGAGCCTAGGACTTCTGTTATTGCTCCTAGGAATACATCTTCCTTTCTATTGCCAGTATGTCTTCAGCTTGCCACTTCCAAAGGAAAACCACTCAGAAGGGTGGAGTTGTTTACCCACATACGTAACGTGTACAGAAGTTGTACAGTTTGATCTATAGAAAAGTTTTGGGAGATTATCACTGCATTATAGGGGATAAGGTACATACAGAAAACTCTTTCATACTGGGCAGCCACAGGACTGGGAGGTTGCTAGATATTCAAATATTCTGGATAATAGAAAGGTATACCTAGCAATGCATAAAACTAAAGAAAAACAAGATTAGATATTAAGAAACAAACAAAAATGTATGCAGAATACTTTAACAGTCTTATTGTACATGGTAAACTTGTAAAATGTGCTGTATTTGTTTGTATTTACTTTCACTGTACTGTACTTATGGAAAACATAACTAAAATTTACTTATAGTTAAAACGCTGGTTATTTGAGAGTTCCGGATGATAGAGTGCCAGAAATGAAAGAGTCTACTGTACATACCTCTTGTTCAGTCTGCAGCCTTTTCCCACATATATGTCTTGGGACTGGGCCTCAAAAAGCAAGTGGTAAGTTCAGTTTCCTTTGTTGGAGGCCTAGAGAACCGTAGAATCGTAGAACTCGAAGGAACCTTGAGAGGTCATCAAATCCAGTCCCCTTCACTCATGGCAAGACCAAGAACTGTCCAGATCATCCCTAATAGATATTTGTCTAAGCTGCTCTAATAAAATCTCCAGTGGTGGAGACTCCACAACCTCCCTAACAATTTATTTTAGTGTTTAACAACCATGATAAGTTTTTCCTAATGTCCAATCTAAGCCAACCTTGATGCAGTTTAAGCCCATTACTTCTTGTCCTATCATTAGAGGTTTAAAAGGATATTTTACTCCCTTCCCCTTGTAACAGCATTTTAGGTATCCACTCTCAACCTTCTCTTCACCAGATAAAATATACATTTTTTCCCATCTTCCCTCACAGCTCATGTTTTTATATCTGTAATCACTTTTGTTCTTCTCTGGGCCTTCTCCAATTTGTTCACATCTTTCCTGAGCTGTGGCACTCAGAACTGGACACAATGCTCCACTTCATACCTAATCAGTGCAGATTAGAGCTAAAGAATTACTTCTGATGTCTTGCATACCAGCATACATCCCAGAATGTTGGTTGGTTGTTTTTTTTTTCCAACACTGTCACACTGTTGATTTGTATTTAGCTTGTGGGTATGCTGTGACCGCTAGATCCCTTTCCACAGTACTCAAGGTAGTCATTTCCCATTTTTTGTTTGTAGAACTGATTGTTTCTTCCCATGTGGAGTTCTTTTCATTTGTCATTATTGCAATTCATGCTATTTACCTTAGACTAATTCTCCAGTTTGTCCGGATCATTTTGATTTATAATCTTGTCCTCCAAAGCAGTAGCAAATCTTCTCAACTATGTATCATCCACAAATGTTATGAAAATATTTACTATACCATTATCTAAATAATTTGTGAGATTGTTGGACAGATCTGGTCCCAAAACTTTTCCCTGCAGAACCCTACTTATTGTGCCCATGCAGTATGACTGTGAAGCATTGATAACCGCTGTCTGAGAATGGTTATGCAGCCACCCACCTTATAGTAGCTCTATCTAGGTTGTTTCCCTAGTTTGTTAATGTGAAGATCGTGCACGACTGTATCAAATGCCTTACTAAAGTCTACATATACCACATACTGCTACGCCCATATGCACAAAGATAAGATCTGGAGGTAACGAATACACCCTTAAATTTAAGCAGCATATTGCTGGGAAAACACAGAAAAACTATACAATTCATGTTGCTGTATTCAGTGAAATAACTCAATGGGTTTGTTTTGTTTTTTTGTCTAAGAGATCAAAATAGCATAGAATCCAAGCAGCAGCATGAGATAGCTTAGGGAGTCATATAAACAGATTGGAATCAAATGATCCATCTTGTTTTCAGTCTGAATAGTAACTCTACTCAAGAAGCGAGAAAGAGAGAGAAGGGATTCTTGAATGGTATCAACAATTATTTTTCCTTCTCAAAGTCAATAATATTTGAATTTGCATTCCATACTATTTCACTAGGCAATGAATCATGGGGAGGCCATGGGTAGCCCTCGGTGGGGAAAGTACAGGTTAAGAGCCATTTAAAATAGATAGACATGCACAAATCCATGGGTCCCAATTTAATGCATTCAATAGTACTGAGGGACTTGGCAAATGTCATTGCAGAGTCATTATCTTTGAAAACTCATGGAGACCAGAAGAGGTCCTGGATGATTGGAAAAAGGCAAATATAGTGCCCATCTTTAACAAAGAAAAGGACAATCCAGGGAACTATAGACTGGGCAGCCTTACCTCTGTCGCTAGAAAAATCATGGGGGGCTGGGGAGGATCCTCCAGGAAGCCATTTTGAAGCAATTAAATAGAGAAAAGTGATCAGGAGCAATCAGCGTGGATTCAACAAGGGCAAGTCACTCCTGGCCAATCTGATTAGCTTCTATGATGAAGTAACTGGCTCTGCGGATATGGGGAAGTCAGTGGATTGATATACCTCAACTTTAGCAAAGCTATTGATACAGTCTCCAAAAATATTCTTGCTTGCAAAGTAAGTAAGTATGGATTGGATAAATAGACTGCAAAGTGGATACAAAGCTGGTTAAATGGTTGAGCCCAATAGGTAGTGATCAAAAGAATGAAGTCTGGCTGGCCATCAGTTTCAAGTGGAGTGCATTTCCAGCAGATCTAGAGAAGTTATTATTCCCCTTTAATTGACACTGGTGTGGCCTCATCTGGAGTATTGTGTCAAGTTCTGGGCCCTCCAGTATAGAAAGGATGTGGCTGCGTTGGAGACAGTCCGGTGGACAATAGCCATAATGATTAAGGAACTGGAGCACATGACCTAGAAGGAGAGGCTGAGGGATTTGGGCTTGTTTAGTTTGCAGAAGATAAAAGTGACAGCAGACTTCAAATTCTTGAAGTGGGATTCTAAAGAGGATGGAGAGAGGATGTTCTTGGCAGCAACTGATGGCAGAACAAGGAACAAAGGTATCAAGTTATAGTTGGGGATGTCTAGGTTGAATAGTAGGAAGAATGTTTCACTAGGAGAGTGGTGAAGCACGGGAATGCATTATTGAGAGAATTGGTGGAATCTCCATCCCTAGAGCTTTATAAGTCTTCTTTTGACAAAGTCCTAGCTGGGCTGATTTAGCTAGGGTGCGTCCTGCTTTGGGTGGGGTGCTGGACTCGATTACTTTCTGAGGTCTCTTCCAGCCATAGAATTCTTTAATTCTATGATTATGATGTATGTGCAAGACCTGTAATTTCTGTGTGGCATTCCACACACACAAATTTGGAATCTTCTATACACACAGTTTCTTCTCTAGATCACAGGCAAGAATGTGAAAAACTAAAAGTATTTACCCAAACAAAAAAATAAATAGGAGCAAGTTTTCACCCATGTTCAATTGTATCTAAACTATCAAAATTTGGGGATGAGAAGTACTAGATTAAAGTGTGCCAGTTTGTGTTAGGCATTTTTCAGAGCTTTATTTCATAACACTGCAAGAATGAATGGCATTTATAAATCTCTCAGGCATTTCTATGGCAGCAGTTGCTATTGTACATGTCATAATTCTTTGTACTCATCTTGAATGGAGTTGTTATATGGTTCAGCAAAAAATATCAGTGGTTTGACAGCAATACTAACTATGATAGTGATGGGCCAATCTCAAAAGGGTTAGATATTCAGTTTGGATAAGAATCCAGATGTTAGGATTCTTGAACAGGTTTGAAACTCTGTGATCAGAAAATGAAATTTAAAAAAAGGAAAAGAATAAACAGACTCAGGGAACAGCTGAGTCTTTATAAGCCTAACATAGATTCTTCCCTCTGCCTTGCTATCTTTTTAAAGACAAGTTACAGAAATATCCTTTAAAAGGATAAAAGGATAAAAAAGCTAAGGAGCAATATGAATTGATCCCAACTCAGTATCTTTGAAATGTACAGTTTCTATTTGTTTTGTGTAAACCCCTTTTTGCTGCAACTTGAAAGAAACACAAGACCCTCAGTAATCTATGCTATTTCTCAGGAGCACTAGTATTTTTGTGAAGTGACTTTCATGGCTTCCAAGAAAAAGGACTGCAGTTTTTTCACTTATGTAAGTACTGGGTATTTGGCTTTTCCAGGCTGCACTGTGGCAAGCTGAAATATATTCCTTTGAGAACTTTTTCCTTTGGTTATGGCTACACTACGTGGTAAAGTAGATTTTAAGGCAGTTAGCTTGATTTTACGTCACTGTTTTCTCTGTGAATGCCATTAGGTGGATTTTAAGGTGTGCTAAGGTCAATATATTACATCAACTATGCAAATTGATGTTGGGCCCAGAGTGAATTTTAAAGTTCAGATTAATGCTAGTGTGGAAACAGCATTTATATTAATTGACTTTATTGGCCTCCAGAGGTCACCTGGGTGTATCCCACAATGCCCCATGGCAGACAGGGAGCTGCTGACAGGGGAGTTTAAGAGGGAGGAGAGCAAGTGAGCCCGCCGCTGAAGAAGCTACCACGTGAGTGTGCTCATCTCTGGGTGAGTGAGAGTGTGCTTTAACTGCTGGCAGTTGAACTGCCATTTTGATTCCAGGTAGAAGGAGTTTCAGTTTCAGTTGGGACTGCCTGCCTGAGCTTTTGCTTCCTTGATCAGACTTCCCCTGTGTGACTCATAGGGGGAGGGCCTGAGAGAGGCTAGCACGCTTTAAAAGCCAGAGGCAGGAGCGATCAGGGAGCTGCTGACAGGGGAGTTTAAGAGGGAGTTTGGGAGGGAGTTTGACAGAGGGAGGCCTACGATGGTCAGGAAGACCCGCAACACCTGTGCCACCACTACTGCTGTCTCCTCCACCTGTTCCTGTAGCCAGACAGACTGCCTTACCATGGATGCCTCTACCCAGACCGTGGTGTGGCCTTGCAAGGACTGTGCCTTGCAAGTTCCAGTTACAGATATCCAGGCTGGGGGGACCGTTCAGTGTGATAGGTGCCTGCTGATGGAATCTCTCAGGCAGCAGGTGGGAGAGTTACAGGAGGAGGTGTCCATGTTGAGGAGTATCCGAATCCATGAGCAGTTCCTAGATAGTATTCATCTGGAGTCTGCTGAGGTGACTGTCCCAGTGTACAGGAAGGCTGATAAACCACTGGTGGAGAAAGAGGTAGACCAGGGTGGGCACTGGCAGCTGGTTACTTCTGGCAGCAGGCAGTGTTCCACCCCCGCACAGAACCCTCCCACTGTGGTACTGGAAAACCATTATGCTGTACTTGCTACAGGAGATGAGTCGCCCAGTACAGAAGAGGAGAAGCCTCGTACCCCCAAGGCTGAGAAGTCTCCTGCCACCACTGCAAGAAGGAAACGCAGAGTAGTGGTGGTCGGAGACTCTCTTTTGAGGGGGACGGAGGCACCCATCTGTCGCCCTGACATTTTGTCTCGGGAGGTATGCTGCCTGCCTGGGGCCCGTATCCGAGATGTTACAGAGGCATTGTCGGGGATTGTCCAGCCCTCAGACTACCATCCCATGCTTCTCATCCATGTGGGCACTAATGATACTGTGAGGTGTAATGCTGAGCAGGTCAAGAGTGACTACAGGGCTCTGGGGGCATGGGTGAAGGGGTTTGGGGCGCAGGTGGTATTCTCTTCAGTCCTTCCTGTTGCGGGTAGGGGCCCAGGCAGAGACAGGTGCATCCTAGGGGTGAATGCCTGGCTGCGTGGATGGTGTCACCGGGAAGGCTTCGGTTTCTTCGACCACGGGATGCTATTTCAGGAAGGACTGCTAGGCAGAGATGGCGTTCACCTTTCAAGGAGGGGAAAGACCATATTCGGACACAGACTTGCTAACCTGGCGAGGAGGGCTTTAAACTAGGTTTGCCGGGGAGAGGGGAGCAAAGCCCGCAGGTAAGAGGAGAACATGGAAACCTGGGAGATGGGTCGGAAGTAGGAGGGAGCATGGGCAACAATGTCAGAGTAAAAAGAGGACCAGGAAAAAACTGGGGGGAAAGTTCAAATCAATATCTAAGATACCTATATACCAGTGCAAGAAGTATGGGTAATAAGCAGGAAGAACTAGAAGTGCTAATAAATAAATACAACTATGATATCATTGGCATCACAGAAACTTGGTGGGATAATACACATGATTGGAATGTTGGTATTGAAGGCTACAGCCTGGTTAGGCAAGATAGACAGGGAAAAAAGGGGGGAGGTGTTGCCTTATATATAAAAAATGTACACACTTGGACTGAGGTGGAGATGGACATAGGAGATGGATGTGTTGAGAGTCTGTGGATTAGTTTAAGAGGGGTAAAAAACAAGGGTGATGTCCTGTTAGGAGTCTACTACAGGCCACCTAACCAGGTGGAAGAGGTGGATGATGCTTTTTTTAAACAACTAACAAAATCATCCAGAGCCGAGGATTTGGTGGTGATGGGGGACTTTAACTATCCAGATATATGCTGGGACACTAATACAGCGGGGCACAGACTATCCAATAAGGTCTTAGACTGCATTGGAGACAATTTTTTATTCCAAAAAGTTGAAAAAGCCACCAGGGGAGAAACTGTTCTGGATTTGATTTTAACAAATAAGGAGGACTTGGTCGAGAATTTGAATGTGGGAGGCTGCTTGGGTGAAAGTGATCATGAAATCATAGAGTTCACAATTCTAAGGACTGGTAGGAGGGAAAATAGCAAAATAGAGATGATGGATTTCAGGAAGGCAGATTTTGGTAAACTCAGAGAGCTGGTAGGTAAGATCCCATGGGAGGAAAAACTGAGGGGAAAAACAACTGAGGAGAGTTGGCAGTTTTTCAAAGAGACATTATTAAGGGCCCAAAAACAAGCTATTGCCCTATGTAGGAAAGATAGTAAATATGGGCAGAGACCGCCTTGGCTTAACAAGGAGATCCTGCATGATCTCAAACTAAAAAAGGAATCCTATAAAAAATGGAAACTAGGACAAATTACAAAGAATGAACATAGGCAACTAACACAGGAATGCAGGAGTAAAATTAGAAAGGCTAAGGCACAAAATGAGCTCCAACTAGCTTCAGGCATAAAGGGTAACAAGAAGGCCTTTTACAAATATATTAGAAACAAGAGGAAGACCAGGGACAGGGTAGGGCCATTGCTCAGTGAGGAGGGAGAAACAGTAACGGGGAACTTGGAAATGACAGAGATGCTTAATGACTTCTTTGTTTCGGTCTTCACAGAGAAGTCTGAAGGAATGCCTGACATAGTGAATGCTGGTGGAAAAGGGGTAGAGTTAGCTTTTGAAATAAAAAAAGAACAAGTTAAAAACCATTTGGAAAAATTAGATGTCTGCAAGTCACCAGGGCCTGATGAAATGCATCCTAGAATCCTCAAGGAGCTGATAGAAGAGGTAGCTGAGCCGTTAGCTCTTATTTTTGGAAAGTCATGGGAGACAGGAGAGATTCCAGAAGAGTGGAAGAGGGCAAATATAGTGCCCATCTACAAAAAGGGGAAGAAGAACAACCCAGGAAATTACAGGCCAGTCAGGTTAACTTCTGTGCCAGGAAAGGTAATGGAGCAGGTAGTTGAGGAAGTCATCTGCAAGCACTTGGAAGGTAGTAAAGTGATAGGGAACAGCCAGCATGGTTTTGTAAAAAACAAATCATGTCAAACCAACCTGATAGCTTTTTTTGACACGATAACGAGACTCGTAGATAAGGGAGAAGCAGTGGATGTGGTATACCTAGACTTTAGTAAAGCATTTGATATGGTCTCGCATAATATTCTTATCGACAAACTAGGCAAGTCCAACTTAAATGGGGCTGCAATAAGGTCGGTGCATAACTGGCTGGCTAATCGTACCCAGAGAGTAGTTGTTAATGGTGCTCAATCCTGCTGGAAAAACATAACAAGTGGGGTTCCGCAGGGGTCTGTTTTGGAACCAGTTCTGTTCAATACCTTCATTAATGATTTGGATATTGGCATAGAAAGTATGCTTATTAAGTTTGCAGATGATACCAAGCTGGGAGGGGTTGCAACTACCTTGGAGGATAGGGTCAAAATTCAGAATGATCTAGATAAATTGGAGAAACGGTCTGAAGTAAACAGGATGAAGTTTAATAAAGATAAATGTAAGGTGCTGCACTTAGGAAGGAATAATCTGTTTCACACATACAGAATGGGAAAAGACTGTCTAGGAAGGAGTACAGCAGAAAGGGATCTTGGGGGGTTCTAGTAGATCACAAGTTAAATATGAGTCAACAGTGTGATGCTGTTGCAAAAAAAGCAAACATGATTCTGGGATGCATTAGCAGGTGTGTTGTGAACAAGACACGAGAAATCATTCTTCCGCTCTACTCTGCGCTGGTTAGGCCTCAGCTGGAATATTGTGTCCAGTTCTGGGCACCCCAATTCAAGAAAGAGGTGGAGAAATTAGAGAAGGTCCAGAGAAGAGCAACTAGAATGATAAAAGGTCTGGAGAACATGACTTATGAAGAAAGGCTGAAAGAATTGGGCTTGTTCAGCTTGGAAAAAAGAAGATTGACGGGGGACATGATAGCGGTTTTCAGATATCTTAAAGGGTGTCATAAGGAGGAGGGAGAAAACTTGTTCTTCTTGGCCTGTGAGGAGAGAACAAGAGGCAATGGACTTAAGCTGCAGCAAGGGAAGTTTAGGTTGGACATTAGGAAAAAGTTCCTAACTGTCAGGGTGGTCAAGTACTGGAATAAGTTGCCAAGGGAGGTTGTGGAATCTCCCTCGCTGGAGATATTTAAGAACAGATTAGATAGATGTCTATCAGGGATGGTGTAGATAGTGGTTGGTCCTGCCGTCGGGACAGGGGACTGGACTCGATGGCCTCTCGAGGCCCCTTCCAGTCCTAGTGTTCTATGATTCTATGATTCACTCTGGCTGCTTCCATCTCTGCCACTCTTCATGTGTGCAGGAAGTAGGTAACAGGAAGCTCACAAATTTTGATTCAGCACCAGGAAGCCTGAGAAACTTAAGTGGGCACCTGGAAGCCTGTATTCCTTTCTTTCTAGCCATAGCCATCATGTCATATCAGTAGCCATTGTAATTCCAGAAAATATTGTGCTGAGACACTCTCAAAAAAGAAACTAAGTTTATGGCTAGATTAGGCATAAAGGGTAAAATTTTCAAAAGCAGCTGGCTGATCTAGGAGTCTAAGTCTCAGTGAAAGTTCCTTTTCCAAAATAGGACTTAGATTCCCATACACTTAGTTACTTCTGATAATTCTAAGTGATTTGCAATTATATCAAGCGCACACACACACAATTTGTAAACAATATTCCCTATATATAAGTGTATATGGCAATGGTATTCACCCTTACATGCACAAAGGCTGCACTGCTTCTATGCCAAGTACAATTTGACTCTTAAAATATCTGTCGCACATAGCTCAGTTCCTGGAATTTTGCACAGAATTTTACCTATTCTGTTTAAGGACTGAAAAAGGTATGACATTTTTAAAAACTAAAGATTCTAGCCCAAATCTTTGTTCAAAACTCTGACTAAGCTATTTTGTTCTTTATCATCTTTCCCTTCTAACCTATCATCTGCAAATTAGTCCTCTGGGGAAGGTACCATAATGCAACATTATAAAAAAGAATCCTTATAGGTCAGATTTCATATCTCATGTAAAATTTTTGAGAGGGCATGAGCTCATGAAATTACCAAGCTGAGTAATAGAAAATAGGTGGCTCTAAATAAGATGTCCAACCGAACTCACTTCCTGTTCATTCTGTGGTCTGCCCATCACTAACTATGGCTGAAACTTGAGGTCTAACTCAGGCCTCATGTAATTTGATTCCAATAGAAGTCTATATCAGGGGAGGACTTCATTCCCCGCCCCCACAGCCTGCAGCTATTTTGTCACCAACCACCTAACCAAAATGTCTAACCCCTATTTTACCTTTCTTTGCCAGCATTAATTGACTCTTGCTCACATGATCACCTCCTTTTCTGTGTTCTGCATGAATATCACAGGCTGTTTCTCAGATAGTTAGCCATGTTAGTCTGTATCCACAAAAAGAATGAGAAGTCCTGTGGCAACTTAAAGACTAACAGGTTTATTTGGGCATAATCTTTCATGGGAAAAACCCACTAAGACAGATTCATTGGAGTGGAAATCACAGAGATAGCTAGATAGATGGATGAACCAGTACATAAGAAAAGAAGGGAGCTACCTATCAACTATAGGAGAAGTGTCAGTCAGGCCAGTTCAGTCAAGGTGGATGTGTCCCATCCCAGAAGCTGATAAGGAGGAGAGAATACCAAGAGGTAAAATTGCATTTGTAGTGAGATAACAATTCTAAGTCCTTATTCAGTCGTAATTTGATTTCAGACATCATGAAAGGTAAACCAGTAGTAGAATACTTAAACCTCCTTGGACACTCATTAATGGATTTTAAGGACCCAAAACTTCAAAACCAGACAAAGAGAAACAGCAGAGTTTCAATTCATCCGCAAAGTTAACACAATCAAATTATCTCCCTGACTCTGTAATTTCCACTCTGACAAAGTAGGTTTTTACCCAAAAATGTGTATGCCCAAATAAATCTGTTAATCTTTAAATTTGCCACAGGACTCCTTGTGGTTACCAGAGTCTGTGTTTTTATTAATAACTAGTGTAACAAGCATCCCTGAGAATTGAGGATGTCAGCTTTCCAAGCCTAGCTCTTTTCCATTTTTTTCCAGTTTTGCAAAGTCCAAACAGCGTGGCCATGTGAAAAAAGCCAACAACAAGCTGCTATGGTAACAATGTCTATTTGCCATATATTAGCATTCCTAACATGCCTGCCATAACAAGATACCATTACAACCACCTCTCCCTTTACACAGTCAAATCTATGTATAGTCAGAAGCTGGTGGCCTATCTATAGCCAGCATAGCTGTACTGCCATCACATGCAGATTAGAGTCCTGGTGATTAGCTACATGTGACAGGGAAGTTCTCTTAGCATGTATGTACTGATCTGGAAATTGATAGTAATGTCCTTTTCTGGATCCCATAATGATTTATCTACTGAATTTTGGGAAAGATCAATGACAATTTTACAATCCCAGTGATCAGTTTACATGGATTTATATTTCAAGACACTCTTTAGATGAAAAAGGGCTGGATGTTGTCTGTGTTAAAATGAAGGTAGAGAATCTCTGGCACATGTATAAGCCCCTTAAGTTAGGGTTGTGGGACTTCTCTTTGTGGGCTTGAATTTTTCTGGTTAATAAAAGACACGCCCACTCACATTAGGATCAGATTTAGCCCCTCTCATTTAGTATATACATATTCATTGTGACAGAAAGGTTTACAGAGAGGTCTTCCATTCACCCAAACAGGCAACAGAGTAGTTTGTCTTAGTGCGGGGTCCAGATACATTAAAGGGCACTTTAACTCTCCTTGAAGCTATGCACCAATTCAGTCTGCCATAATATATTTTCTGAATGTGCTTCAGACAATCCAAACCTGAAAACATTTCAAAATGCAAAATCCATGAAAACTTGGGCCTGAATAGTTGAATCAGGAGGCTGTTCACCTTCTGGATTTCAAAGGTGCTACAGAGAAAAGTGTTTTATCTCATATCTGAAGCAAGAATAAAACAGCGTTTTACTCTTACAAAATTACAAACTCTGATTTCTCCTTATATCTTGGCTGATTTTCTGATCATTAATGATTTTTTTAAACCAATAAACCAACAAAAAATGGCCTAGTTGGAAAGGGGGGGTTGCAGAAGACGACTGTAGGTGGTATGCTACAGAATGCAAATCGAATTTATCTTTTAACTAGACTTTTCTGCTGCAGTTTTTCCTTTCTCCCACATCAAAATATAATTCTGTTAGGGCATGAAAGCAATGTCAGCTAGGGTATTTTAATATTCAAAGGGGAAACTTTTCATTTGAGCAGCAGCAAGAATTCAGAAGCAGGAATGGAGTCTGTGGAATCGTATCACTCCTGCAGAAACTCAGTGCATCTTAATGAGTTCTTGAGACTGCCTGTGAGTTGATAAATACAAGTTTGGTAGTGGCCATGGTATTCCAACAATTGCATTGCGTATACATGGGTTATGAAAGGATATTTTAGGTAGGTACACCAGTACTATGCCAGACTCAATATCCATCATATACAAAAGGCAAAATGGGAAGAGAGTCACTGCAAGGAGCAAACTGAGTGCAGGAATATGGGTGAGGAAAATGGAGTACTTGTTACTCGAGCTGGTTGATGATTTTGGAGAACAGCAGGTTTGAAGACGGGGTATTTGTCTGGCCCTTCGATTTGTTATCAAGACAAATACCCAGAGACCAGCTACTCCAAGATAGGCCCAAAAAAGCCAAGAACGGAACATCACTGGTCATTACCTACACCCCCCAACTCAAACCACTACAACACATTTTTAAAGACATCCAACTTACCCTTAATCAGGATGCCACACTCCAGAAGGCCCTAGGTAACAGGCCTGTTCTCTCCTACAGACAACCTCCCAACCTTATGAGGATTCTCACCAATCACAGTCTATACCGCAGGAACACCAGTCCTGGAACTTTCCCTTGCAACAAAGCCCATTGCCAACTTTGTCCACATGTCTATTCTGGAGATACCACCACTGGACCTAACCAGGTTGTTCACAGAATCACGGGCACATTCTCATGTTCATCAACTAACATCATATATGCCATCATGTGCCAACAATGCCCAGAAGCTTTGTATATTGGACAGACTTCAAACTCTTGGACAAAGAATTAATGGGCACAAAACAGACATAAAAGCACTCCTGATCCACAAACCTGTCAGCCAGCATTTTAATGGAGTGATCCATTCTGTTAATGACCTGAAGGTTTGCGTCTTACTGAAGAGGAATTTTCACAATGGATTGGAAAGAGAGGCTGCTGAACTCTCTTTTATATTCAAATTCGACACATTAACACATGGTTTGAACCAGGATGGGAATTTTTTAAGTCATTATTGGGGCTCTTTTGCATATTTAACTTAATCTATTTCTTAACCCCCACCTCCCACCTTCTGCCCCTCTACTCTCTGATTTGCTCACCTTGATAATATTTTTCTGATTTGTCAACCTGGATTACTATTTTTGGTTCTCTGTGCCTTAAATATTGAGTCTGTTCTGGTATGGCTATGATCTTAAAAAGTGGGTCTGTCCCACAAAAGCTCATCACCTTATAAATTATTTTGTTAGTCTTTGAAGTGCTACTGGACTGCTTTTTTCATAGTATATAGACTAGCACGGCTTTCTCTTTTACTATTCAACATGGAACAGTTTAGTTTACCTTTTTCCCCCAAAAAAGATTGAAGAGAGTAAAGCAGCCAGCAGGGAGGGCCTTGAAGTGCCCAAGAGGGGCAGAAGCTAGGTGACCAGGCAACTTTGCTATCAAAACCATAATGTTTCAAGGAATAAAGGGAAGGTACTGACCAATGGGCCTTCTCGGGAAATTTTTTTTGTCTTGGTGTGACAATTCAAACCAGCAGTTGTGTAGCACTTTAAAGACTAACAAATAATTTATTCTGTGATGAGCTTTCATGGCACAGACCCACTTCTTCAGATCTGTAATACTTCTTCTACAGACTAAGTTGTATAGTACAGACGTCCAAAAAAAAAAGATGAAATAAAGAGACAAATCAGATATGTAGAACTGAAAGGGGCAGGGGTGAGGGTCATGAGATACAAGTGTCTTGCCTGAGATCATTATGAATACCAAAATAAGGGAAACAGTTCATGTAATGTGTGAGATAATTGCAATGTCTATTAAGAACTAGTATTAATGTATTGAATTTGAGTATGAACGCCCATTCACACATCTCCCTTTGTAATCTGCTGTTACAGTGGTGAGACAAGTGCGATGGGAAGAGAGCCAAACTTATTTCATCTTCTTCCATGACACAGCCTGGGGTTTTAGAGGATTTAAAAACTTCAGGTAACCGGAGTTCAATTTCAGATTGATAGTGAAACCCAACAAGGATTACAGCTTTTGTTGCTAAATTTTTGCAGAGCTCTCCCTATATTCTGATTGCAAGAATGCATTGTAGCTGTGATACAATGTGGGCATTGTATCTGCTATTGATAGAATGAATCAGCATAGGGCTGGCACGAAATAAAATTCACAGAAGCTGATTGATGATTCAGCCCTGTAAGATCGAGAAGCTGCTAATAAAATCATATTAATGGGTGCATGGAATATTTCTCACAATGCAATTGCACACATATCCAACTAGAATTATCACACAGAGCCTAGGACAGTGGTACAGCTGAGTGCAGCTTCCTTATGAGCTGAATAAAATTTTCACATCTGCATGAACACAGCTCTAAGACAAAACAGAGACCATGCGCTGCATTCACAGCACAAACACTTGTCAAAAGGCTCAGATCAATTAATGCACTTTGAAACATTTTTTCAATAGATTTATAAATTTAGGTGACAACATGTTTTGCTTCCATATGTTTCAATCACTTTCAGTTATTTTTGGCTTGCTGTAGTCAGTACTAAATTCCACTGGTAATGAACATTACTGTTAAACACCTTAAAACACATTTTCCAATGATTGTAATGTCTTCTCCTTATACTGTACTTTAAAATATATCTATTGCAAACAAGACAGTTTTAAATCTAAAATATTTGTCCAGTTACCCCAATCCATCCAGTAGGCAACTACCTGCAAGGAATTATATAGGAAGATACTGCTGAAAAAGAATCTGTTCCATGAGGTTATACAATGGAAGTTACATCTATTCGGATATATCTGCAGAATGAATGATAAATGAAAAATCAAAACCCTGGCATTTGGCATCATGGACAGTTTGGATAGGAGGCACAGACCCCACAGGGAATGGGTAGATGATATAGTAGATTGGTGCAGAGCTAGTCTACTTAAACTAAGCCACTCCACACTGGATGGGGAAGGATGGAAGAAAATAGTGAGAGAGGCATCAGATACCAATGGACTCTGAGCCCATGATTGTTGATGATGATGCTTGGAGGAAAAAAAAAATACAACAACATAAGAAAAAATGTTTCCCTTAAAGTTTATGCTTCACTGACTTTCGTATTGTTGTTAAATAACCAACCAAAATTTAAAATGAAATTAGATGAAGTACAAGGACGCCATGACATCAATTTGCACAAATATAGGTATGTCTACATGTCCCCTCCCTTTCATACCTCATTTGCATGTTCCCACTTGATCTGGCTTCTGGAAGAGCTATTTCTGGAAACCAAGGCAGCCCTGTGGACAGGGTTCCTTCAAAAGGAAAGTCTCCTTTTGAAAGCACCTGTCTTCCTAACTTTTTTCAGGAAGAAGAGTGCTTTCAAAAGACGGGGGGTTCCATTCGAAGGAACCCCATCCACAGGGCTCCTTTGGCTTTTGGAAATGGCTCTTCAGAAGCCATATCATGTGGGAAAATACAAATAAAGCATGAGGTATTTAAATCCATGCCTGATTTGCATTTCCAATTGGCTGCATTTGCATGCCCCTTCCAACAAGGAGAGGTTGAATAGACATATCTATAATGAGAAGAAAATGCAACTATTACTGTTACTAGTTAGTAGTAAATAAAAACAATGCTGGAAGTAGCAACTAAGAGAAAAAAAATACCATGAAGTCATGTAATTAAAGCTAGAATCATAATGCATACACAGGGGGCAGGGGTAACCTTGCATAGGTAACTGTAATATAGACAGATCCTATCTTTTCATTGTTCAACTTTGCAAAATTATTATTTTTGTAAGGGGCAGATTTTTGGATGTGATAGTGCTATGTACAGAGGTCTTATATCTATTCTAGAAAGCACAAGTGTAAATTTTACCATTCATCGAAAGTACTATTAGTTCAGCTCACTACCACTAGCTGTTATTGTAAAACATGCCACCAGCCAGTGAGAAGCAAGTCTGACAAAAACTTTACATTTTGTCACTAAAAATGTGAATTCTTATTTTACTTTCAGCCTAACTTAACTCATTTTCCAACCAGAAACCCTGCTGCAATGCTCTTCTTAAGAGAGATTAGAAAGAAAATGTACATTTGGCCATCTCTGTGTGAAAGATGACACTTCCGTCCTGTGACGGGTTTGGGGGAGCAGCGTCTCTATTTGGTTTGACTTTTAGAGTTTTTTCAGCCCAAATCTCAGCTCCATTAAAATAGAAAGAAGTTTCATGCTGTGAGATACTCGGTCATCTGTTTAGGGATTCTTCTTACGTTTAATATTACACAGATACTTAACTGGTTTGGCTCACTGGGGCCTGATCCAAAACCCATTCAACTCAATGGGAGTCTCTCAAGTGACCTTAGCGGGCTTTGAATTGGGCCCAGTTCACTTGTCTCACTGAACTGCGGAGTGTGCAGGACTTACAAGAGCCCATGTTATTTCTGAAAGACTCTCAATAGTAATACATGAGCCCAGTATCTGCTTTCCATGTTTACTGACTTCATTAGTGTGTAACAAAAATTTTCAGTGTGTGTAATCACATTCTACATTTTTATGGCAGGAATTCCCACTGGAAACATGAAATTAAATCATTGTCAGGATTCTGTTTGTGAAAATAAAGCATGAGACATGGTATGCTAATTAACTATGAACTGGAAAGCACACAAGTTCATTTTTGTTCAATTTAACATTGGTCCCTATAATACTTGATGAATTCTAGACATTCTTTCTTATCTCCACCTTCTATATAATGAAGAATATTAATTGCTGGCTATTAAAAAAAATTGCCATCTGCTGCACTAATTACAGTTTATAATGCATTACCTGAGTTTCTCTCTTTCCCTAACTCTTTGCTAATGAAGCTTCTTCCAAGATAAAGGCTGAGTATTGTTTTAGTATTTCTGTCTCTTGGTCGTGATTTCAACAGGTTCTCCTTGTGAAGTTCAAAAAAGGGCCAAACGGGAACACCTAAAAAAGTCACCCCACTGTATATGGGGGAAGGTTAAAACATCCAGACTAAAACTGAAGGAAACAAAATCACATTGAACTTAAACTAAAGAAAATCTACAGGATATACTGATAAACTCATGCAGTGAGGCAGTTGGGATTAACTTGTTTTAGCCATTTTCCAAGGTGGAAATAAATTCCTTAATCTTGCTCAGTTTCAAGATGACAGATGCATTTCAGTCATCTCATTGAATTCTGGTGTTCAGGAAGAGGATTCCTGTTAAAGCTATTTTAATCACTACAAGATTTACCCAGCATTGCTTGGGTCCTTAACATCATTATGTTTTTGCTTTTCTTCATTTAAATCATTGTTGGACGAGGGGTTCAATACGCAGTTTCCCCCAAGGAGAGAGGATTACTCTCTCACTGTAGCAGCTTGGGGCCAGGTGAGATGTACATTTCCATGGTTGCTGCAGCTTCAACAGACACCCCCTCAGCTAGCCCTTTCGCCTGCCTGGGGATTCTGTCTCTTTTCTGTATGGTTTTATGAGAAGCAATCCCATTCTCGGCACATGCCATTTTGCTTGCACAACCAAAGCCTGACATCACTTACCCTTGCTGCCCTCTGTGGTCATTATGTGGTGTAACTGTCCCAGCTTTCCATCCCATGTGCCCTGTTGCCCCATATGGTTATTATATAACAGAGCCTTCCCTTTAAGTCTGATGAAAAGCAATCCCATTCCAGGCACATGTCATTTACCCGGAACAATGAAACCTTTACCATGTTTTATGTTATGATAAGAGGAACCTGGATACTGAATTTGATGGTCCTAGCTCTTACCATTTAGGAGAAGTCATTGAACAGACAAACGGACAGGACCACTGGCTGTGTCTACACACGTCAGTTCTTCCAGACGAGGATCTTCCTGAAGAGAGTATCTGCACACAAAGGCCTTTTCTACACAGGCCACTTTCTTTGAAAATGGCATGGTAATACACGGCCCGAAATATGCTAGTAAAGCATGGATACAAATTCTCCGTGCCTCGTTAGCATACGGTAATGTGATTTGGAGTCTGGAAGACCTTTCTTATGGACTCCAAAACACTGTATAGAAGTACGGCCCTGGGGGAGCTTCTGGAAGAAAGTCCTTCCGGAGGCCCCTTCCCAAAAATTTTTGGGAAGAAGGGGCCTCCAGAAGAAGGATTTCCTTCTGGAAGACTCCCCAGGGCCACGCTTCTACATGGCATTTTGGAGTCCGGAAGAATGGTCTTCTGGACTCCAAATCACGTGACCGTATGCTAATGAGGTGCAGGGAATTTGCATCTGCACCTTATTAGCATATTTCAGGCCATGTATTACCATGCCACTTTCAAAGAAAGTAGCCTCTGTAGAAAGGCCAAAGTGGCATCTGAAAGAGCTGCCCAGTCTTCCAGAATATCACATCCACACATATGTGCAGATGCCCATGTGAAAAGGGCAGGAAATACCTCAGACGGGCTTGCAAAGCTGAAGAGCACTTCCAGGACACTGGCCATGCAGCCTGATAAAGTTCCCCTCAAACAAACCCTCCCTGAACTAGCAGCCAAGGATCGTTGTCCTGCTCCCTGCACAGCTTGTTGTATCGCTGCTCCTGAGACAGCTCCCTTGTTTGCCATGGACCCCAAGGCCCTTCATCAGCACAGGCTCGCCTTGACAAGGGTGTTGGGGATCCTCTTGGCCATGATCCTCAGCCTGCTGCACGAATGCAGCCTGAGCACCAGGGCTCTCACCCACCCCTGCTCCAGCCTGGCCCCGACAGCCCATCCACCACATCGCGACCCATCTCGCCAGCAGCAACTGGTGAGACCGGGTGGTCATGGTGCAGTGGACAACAAACAGTGGCAGCAGCACCCACGTATGAAGGTGGCCACATTCCACCACATCTGTGCCTGGCTGGCCCCCCTGCTTCACCACCAGAAGACAGGGATGCAGCCAGCCCTCTTGATGGAGAAGTGTGTATCAATTGCCCTCTGGGAGTTGGCCACCCCAGATAGTTACTGCTCTGGGGGTCAGCAATTTGGGGTGGGCAAGTCCACTGTCAGGGCTATTGTACTCGAGGTAAGCCACAAGCAGGGCCCTAGACTGGCCTCAGGAATCGGGAGGTTGGTCTTGGGCAACAGGGACTGGATGGGATACAGGGACCAGGAGCCTGTCACAGGTGACCTGATACCCTACCCATCCATAAGCTCACTCCCGGAAGGACACCCAGCCAGGGGAACCAAGTTAATAAGGAAAAATTATTTACTTGTTCCCATAACATAATTACTAAGCATCACCAAGTGAAATTAATAGGTAGCAAGTTTAAAACAAACAAATTGAATTATTTCGTCATGCAGCTCACAGTCAACCTGTGGAACTCCTTGCCAGAGTATGTTGTGAATACCAGGATTTTTACAAGATTCCAAAAACAAAACAAACTGACCAACCCAAGATATGTTCATAGAGGATGGATCCATCAATTCTTATTATCCAGAAAAGGTAGGAATGGTGTCCCTAGCTCTGTCAAAAGCTTGAAGTTGGTGATGGGGAAGAATCATTTGGTGATTACCTCTCCTCTTCACTCCTTCTGGGGCATCTGGCATTAGCCAGTGTCAGAAGATGGGATAGTGAGCTAGATGGACCTTTGGTTATTGTGCCAAATATATAATTGATGTGGGCCTGGCCATCAGCACATTTCTTTATTTTAATGTAGTTCTATTAATAATCTGAGACTTATGTCTTATTTCAAAACAAAGAAAGTTTTGGCACCACTCACAAGGCAATTCTTCATGAGGGCAAATCCTTACCTGGATTTGATTAGCATATTAAATTTAAAACATGAAGAATATGTTTTTTGCAATTGTAACTGAACTTGAAAGACTGTTGACTTACATGCACATGGCTTATGTTAAAATTAATTCATTTTCATTTAAGGTTCAGCATTTTACTTCCTAGATGCACTGTCAAAAGAATTTATCTATGGATTATATTTTATTCATGCAAAACCTTGTCTCAGGAATTAAGTCCATTTTGTGGTCATTGTATCTCCATTGGGTTATTTAGAGAAAGTACTCTTATTAATATGAGAATGCCATTGGACTTATGTTGCATTAGTATTTAACATTATGATTTTCATAGGTGTCCCACAGAACCAGTTGTGTTTTTCATTAATAGTAATTTCAAAAACAACAAGAAGTCCTGTGGTGTAAGCTTTTGTGGGCATAAGCTTTCAGAGCATAAACTTTCGTAGGCGAAAGCTTTCTGACAAAATGGGTCTTTGACCACGAAAGCTTATAGACTAAGGTATTTTGAAGAAGCATAAGGTGCCACAGGGCTTCTTGTTGTTTTTGAAGATGATTAACTTGTATCCCACTCTGATATTACTAGTAATTGTCACTTTTCTGACATAAAAGGGACATAAAACCAAGATCTTAACCACTCAGATTAATCAATGAGCTCTTGGAACATTTTCCAAAAGTTGAGACTTTAGTATGGCTGCTCGGACAACTAGCCAAATGCAACATAGGGACATTACTACTTTTTATGAAAGTTCCCCTTCTAGTTTAACTGTGAAAATTATTCTTAAACGTCCTGCCCCGCCCCCAGCCCCATACTGCTGAAACAGCATTGCTGAGGCACTGAACTTAAGAGGTGGCTGTATTGCAATGGATAACTAAGTACAGGTATTGTATGCTACAGAACTACAGGAGATATGACAGGCACACTACACATTCTTTAATATTCAGACTACCAATGATGTTTACTAATAAAGGATCAGATTGCAAACAACTTGTTCACACTGGTGAGCAAGTACTCCCGGGAGTAGTCCATTTGAAGTCAATGACTTCTCCTATATTACCACCACAAACACCCTTTCTTTTTCTGTCTCCTGTGATGCCATTTCTATCATCAGAACTCCAAAATTTGATGCAAGATATTAGCTCCTAGGACGACGGTGAGAAATAATTGCTCCATGGTCTGCAATAATGTTGCCATTCCATGTGTCACAATAATTACCACTAGCAATGCTGACAGTTCAATAATCAGAAAAAGACATAGCCTTGAGAAAAGGTTTGATATTAATTTGTCTCTGAAGTTTTGTTTCTCTACAGTGCACCTAATATTGTTCCTTTTAGAAGCCAATCCTGAAAATACTAGCGGCTGGAGAGGCACATACTTCTGAAGAACTTCAGTGGGAACTGGGTGTTTATCATCCACCTTAGCTTTGGAAAGTCTCCCTTGGAGTATTTATAACTGCTGTTAGCTCATGTTGCTGTCTCTGTATCTACATTAACATTTAAAACACCAATGCAATGCTCCTTTTATACTAAAGGCAGGATCCAGTTCCTCCTGGTTTTCTTTCTGACTTCAGAGCCAGATCCTGCAAACACTACTCATGTTGAACAACTTTATTTCTAATGGTTCCTTTCAGGGGCTGCTTTGCTGCAGCTCATTGCAGGATCATGGACTTGATTTTTTAAATCCATCTTATCTGTCAGCCTGTTGGAGAGAGGGGATCCGAGCCACTCCTTCCTCCCCAGCTTCTTGGCTACGTCTACACTAGCCCCAAACTTCGAAATGGCCACGCAAATGGCCATTTCGAAGTTTGGGGCTAGTGTAGACACGGCCCTTATCTGCTTTTACCTTTTCCTTTCCTCCTTTGCAATTGCTCTCCAAATTCCTCCACCCAGTTTGTCCCACTCCCCTTCTCCCTGCTTTCCTCAGTTGCTTTTAAACCTGCCAGCAGTCAGATTATCTTGCTGTCATTGATTGCCTGTGCCATGCCCTATTGCCTCCACCTGGGAGCTTAATTAGCATTTTTCTGTTCTTCTTCTAGCCTAGATTGGGTCCTTGGCTGTCTTCCACCTGGTGTCTGCTGGCCTGGTCCTGTTACCGCATGCATGTGGGATATCAGTGTAGACTTTGCAATAGAAATGAAAAATCTCCACGTGATAAGTTAGCCTTATTACAGACTGACAGCTCCTTCCTTGCGCAATCAAAGAAAGGTAGGACAAAGAATAGGTCATCTAATCCAGTCTTCTGAACTGAGGCAGAGCTAAGGATTATCTATATCATCCCTAACAGGAGTTTGCTTAACCCAGTCTTTAAAACCTCCAGTAACAGAGATTCCACAGCCTCCCTGGGTAATTTGTTCTAGGGCTTAACTACCCTGACAGTTAGGAAATCTTTCCAAGCATAGAACTGAAATGTCCCTTGCTGCAGTTGAGCCCATTACTACAGTACTACCTCCTGTCCTTAACGGTTAAGGAAATCAGTTTTTCCTTCCTTTTTATAACAACTTTTCACATATTTGAAAATTGTTTTGCTCTCCCCAGTACTCTATTCTCTTCTCCAGACTAAAACACAATTCCCTCACCAATCTTTCCACATAGTTCACATTGTCTAGACTTTTAATAATTTGTATTGCTTTCCTCTGGACTTCCATCAGCACGTTCACATCTTCCATGTTATCTCATGCTCAGAATGGGACACTATCATGATCATGAGGGTTAGCCAGCAGCCTGGGAGTAAAAGGGTTAACCTCCTTTGCCAGGTGGGGTTGGCCTATAGGAATGTAGGTAAAAATTGAATTTTGGCTCCTCCCTTCTGTTCTCTGTTCTTTTTCTTCTTTCCAGCCATGAGGGAGAGACACACAGAATATCTCCCTCCAAGAACAGGCCCTCCAATCTTCTGTAAGTAAGGTAAAGTTTAGATAGATCCATTAGGCTTTATTGTTTTATGGTTTGAGAAGTGGGATCTGATGTCTGTGCACTTTTTAGAAATGTTTTTTTTAATCTCCTTGTAACTAAGTTCTAGGCCCATGGTGGAGATGCCCCCAGTGTTTTACTTTGACTCTTCCATCTAGTCATGAGGCTTGCAACACAAATATTGGGGTAATAAAAAAAGTTCTTTCTTTTTATTAACCTGGTATTGGTTAATGTTTGTGTCCTGGTTTTAACTTTTGGGGCTGAGATTCCCCAAGTAGCCTCCCCCTGGTTTCCTTATTATTACTTGGGTGGTGGCAGCAAATTTCATCCCCAAAATCTAAGGTTTTTAGGATTTTTAATGGAAAGCTTATACCAAAACCTGGTAAATAAGGTTTTGGAGGTACTTCTGCTGGCCCCCACTTCTGCCTTTATCTTGCTAGAGGGGGGAAGAAGCCATAACAGACACAGTACACCAGTTATGAGTAAAATGGAAGAACTATTTCTTGTGCCTTCCTGACAAACACTCTTGCTTAGATGTTGTAGGATGCTCTTCCACACCCTCCACAACAGAATTAAAACAGTCAGCTCATATTTGGTTTGTTAACCACCATAACCCCACATCCTGCAATACTCCTTCCTAAGCTGTGTGACAAAGTCCATCTTATTCCCAGGCCTCTGCTCAGCCCACTAGACCTACTTAAGGGCCCAGCTGCTGGGGTGAAGGGTAGTCTGGGGGGAACCCAGCCCTGACCCACTCATGCTGGGTTCCAGCCCAGGGACCCTATACAACTGCTAGTGAGAAGGGCTGGGTCCCTTAACCCTTGGTGCAGCAGATCTTCTCCCTGGGCCACTTCCCCAGACAATTCCTCCTGGTACCTTCTCCAGGTTGAAGCTGTAACAAGTCCCCCTCTCAATCTACTGCAGCTCCTCACTCTCCACCTGCAGTTTCTGTTCCCTTCTTCTACACTTTTCCAACCTGCTTTGTCTCATTACTTCTGATTTCTTCAACTCTCACACACTCTCCACCCTGCCCACTGTGATGTGCTTTTAAAGGACTCTTATTAGGCCCGCCTTGGAGTCAGCTGGCCCCAGTTAGGCTGAGCCATCTCCTGCCCAGCTGCCAATGATTGTCCTGCTGGTGCTCCAGGCAGGACCCCATAGGTCCCCTGGGAGGCTCCTGCAGGGCTGCTGCTGCTGCTGCCACCGTAGGACACACCCCCCTCCACAGTTTGAAGGCAAGGTGCTGGGAGACAGCCAGCCCCTGGCTGCCTGAAGCCCCCACAGCGCTGTCTTCCCCCCGCCCCCTTTCTGGAGTCAGCTTCCCTCCTGCCTCGGGCAGGCAGGCTGTTTCTTTCTCCCCCCACACCTCCACCCTTCCAGCTAGTTCTCCCAGGAGCTGCTGAGCAGGTGGAGGGTGTGCGATTCTTGCCCTCTGCCCTTTAGCAGGGGGTCCCCCCCTTTTCTATTTTTTGGGGGGGGAACTGCTGGCCCCCCATTTGGGCCCACCCCTTCATCTAGCAGCTGCTGCATCCTCGCTGCCTGGAGAAGGTAAGGGGCTTTCTTAAAGCGACAATTGGGCTCCCTCTACAGCCTTCTGTGGAGTGGCTTGGGGAGGGGTGAGTTGGGGCGGGGCCCCTCTCCACCGGGGCTCCAGAGGGGTGGCTGCATAGCCAGGGGTGGGGTGTTAGGGTGTGGCCCCTGCCCCACCCCTGCAGCCACCCCCTCCCTTACTACCCTCCCCACACCCAGCTGCTGCCATGGGCCCACCCCACCTGGGCCCCCTTCTAACCAGGTGCCCCTTCCTCCTCCCCCTGGTTTCTCAAGGCTGTGCAGCAGCTGCTGTGGGCACACGTGGGCACATGCCTCCCCCCATTAGCCCCCCTGCTGCTCCCCCTAGGTTAGCTGTGCCACCCCTCCTTCCCACCCCCCACGTGCCTGTGCCCCTTCCCCCCCTTATTTTTGTTTTACTTAAGCACCTGAACCCCTCCCCCACACATGCACAGAGTTTGATTCCCTTCACATCCCAGTGCAGAAACAGGAGCCATCTAACCATCTTGTGCTGGGAGTTGCGGCCGTTTTTGTGTTCCCCTTTCCCTGATCTCACTCCCCTTGTGCTGCCCTTCCCCCATCTGACTGGGTCCTCAGCCCGGCCAGTGGGGGAGGGGCAGCCAAGACTCACTCCTTCCTTCCCTTCCCCTCTCTTTCCCGTCCCCCGCTCTTTCTTAAAGGCCCCCACCCCCAACAAACCCCCTCCCTCCTAAACCCACCAACATGACCTTCATGCCCCCTGGGGGGTCATCCAGTGATTTCCCCCCCCCCTCCAGTGTCACCCCTCCTACCCCTGAAACAGTGGCCTCCTCGTCTGGGGCCGCCCGGAACTCTGCCGCCATGTTGGCTGAGGGCGCAGGCTCCGGGGCTCCTACTGCTTCCGCTGTGGTGTCCTCTGGCAACCCAGCCCCGAACCCACCCCCTCAAAAGGGCAGGAAGGGCCAGGGGAAAAGAAAGGGCAAGAGCCCTGCCCGGAAGACCAGGCCTCCCGTGGCAGGGACTCTCACCCCGGCTGCTAAAACACCCACTGCAGCCTCCCCCTCTTCCCTCCCTCCTGCTCCTTCCACCACCCCTGGGGGCCCCGACCTCTCAGCCCCCAGGTCATATGCCCAGGCAGCAGCCACCACCCTGCTCCTTCCGCCTCCGCCGGGACGACCATCCCCGACGGTTGCGGCCCCCTCCCCGCGCTCACCAGGAGGCACGGAGTCTGCTGCCTCCTGGTGGCTGCCTTGCCCCACGTGGAGACCTACGTGTGGGCGTTGGCACACGTGGTGGGGCCTGCGGCCGTGGTGGCGGCCTCCTGGATGTTCGGGAAGATGGTTTTCTTCCTGGCTTCGGAGGCCGCCGCCCAGGAGGTAGTGGAGAGGGGCCTGGCAGTTGGGGGCGTGCACGTGCCCCTGGAGCCGCTCAAAGACCTGGGTGTGTGGGTGGTTTTTTCTTCTGTCCCACCCTTCCTTCCCAACTCTGCCCTTCTGCCGTTCCTCACCGCCCTGGGCTGGCCTTTGTCGGTCCTGAGTCCCCTCCCACTAGGCTGTAAAGACCCTGCCCTACGGCGCATGCTCTCCTTCCGCCGGCAGGCCCATGTCCAACTGCCACCAGCGGCCGCATGGGGCGGGGTGGCCCAGGAGGGGACTATACTGGTGCCCTATCAAGGGGCCCAGTACCGGGTCTTCTATATACTGGGGGAGGCCCGGTGCTTCGTGTGTGGGGAGGCGGGGCACGTCTGGAGGGATTGTCCCTGGCCCAGCATGAAGAGGAGCCCGGGACCTCCTCCGACTGTGGGGAGCGTCAGCCACGAGACTGGCGGCGCCCTGACAGTGACAGGCCCTGGGACCACCCCCCCTCGTCTCGACCTGGATGGATCCATTGCTGCTCGGGCGTCGGAGGGCGCCCGGCAGCATGGTGCCGGGCAAGAAGAAGTGGGCACCGGCGCCCGAGCGGGCACAAGAGCCGGGCCCGTGGAGGAGAGGGAGGCAGGGGCGGCGACAGGACCAGAAGAGGGCCCACCCCAGGGCGGGTTGCCCCTCTCCTTTGTCGCCCCAGCCCCCTCCTCCCTCCCTCCCTCTTTGTCGGCCCTATCCCCTGGCCCCTCCTCCTCTACCGCCCAGCCCGCCTCCTCGGAGTGCTGGGTACTGGTGGGGGCGGGAAAGGAAGAAAGGGAGTGCGCGCGTCCGGCACCCCACCCCGTCAGAGGATGGGGAGGAGGTGCCGCGCAAGGCACCCAAGAGATCTGTTAGCCCCGCTCCACCCGCCGAAACCCTGGCTACCAACCATCTGCCAGGGGTGACAGAGGCCCTCGTGGCAGTGACCGAGGAAAATAACACCCTATCAGCCCCGGAGCCAGAGCCCAAGGAGGCTGAGACGGCCCTTCCTGCGCCCATGCCCTCCTCCAACACCCCTCCGGCCGCTACCCAGACGGCTGCTGCGGAGTGCCCGGAGGAGGTGGGCCCCAGCCTTGCCCTCCTCTCGCAGGAGGTCAAGGCCCTTGGCCTCACCCCGGTGGCCCTGGATATAGAAGGCCTGCAGGCCGCCTATTGACTCTTCACCACCCCTCCCACCCTCCCCCTCCCCGCCCACCAGCGGTCCCCCAACTGCCACCTTCTTTTGCCCTGAGACGTCCCAAGGGGTGACCCCTCCCTCAACTAGGGACGACCCCCCCCCGCAGAGGTCGGCCAGCCCGTGGACGCCCCAGGGGAATCGGGGTTTCCCTTGTACTCCCCCCTTTGCCCCCAGGACCGAAAACCCTGACACCCACCCCCCCCCGACCTGCTGGCACCTCCTGCCGAGAGTGCTGGCACCTCGTCCTCCCCCCCACCACTGCCCGAGGAAGCCCCACCTCTGGAGACCCCTTTGGTCCATATTTGTGCCCCTGCTCCCACTTTGGCCCCACTGCTTGCCACCCCCCCATACCTTCTCCCAGCCAATGCCCCACTCCAGAACCCGCAATCCCTCCACCTCCAAATCCTCCTCTTCCTCCTCTGCCCCCACTCCCTCCTTTCCCTCCCCCCCACGACCCCTCCCTTTCCCTACTGATCTCTATCTCCCCTGCCCCCATCCCTCTTCCCCCTCCTCCTTTCTACCCCTGCCCACTCATACCTGCCCCCGAGGCCGTAACCCCTCGGGAGGCCTCTCTTGTACCGCCCTCTCCCAGCACTTCCGGGGCTGCTCTCCCTCTGCCGCCCTCATCCCTCCCAAACTCAGACCCCACTCCCTACCCCAATCTTTTCTCTGGCCGTGGGGCCCAAAAGAACAAGAGACCGACAGGTTCTCGAGACCCTGAGGCCTCGGCACCCCATGCGCTGGTGGGTGAGATGCACCAGTTCTTGGAGGACGTCCGCGGCTCCAAGAACAAGGTTGTTCTTGCTCTCCAGTGCTGGGGGGACTTCCACTCTGTCCTAGAGTCCGTGAGGGCCCTTCTGAAGGAGGGCAAGGGGACCGGGAAGAGGGACGCCACGGTTTACCAACGGTCCCGTGGCTTCCGTGACGCCCTCGTCACCTTTGGGGTTGGTAACGGTTTGCTGCATGGCCCCACGGGAACTGTCGGTGCTCCCTCTGGTGAGGATCCTCCCCAGCCCTCCAAATGGCACCGATCATCTTTGCCACTTTAAAGGTCAGGGGCTGCGGGTCGGGTCTCCGCAGGTGCTGAGTGCTCTCCTTCCTCTGAGAGAAGGGGTACTCGGTCACCTTTCTACAGGAGACCCACACTACTCTAGCCGCCGAAGCCAAGTGGCAGCTGGAGTGGGGAGACGGGGTCCACTTTAGTCACCTCTCAGCCCACCGGGCCGGGGTCGTGACCCTGTTCTCCCCAGCCCTGCAGCCCGAGGTGCTGGGGAGCGTTGAGGTCATGCTGGGATGCCTGCTGTATCTCCGGGTGTGGGTGGAGGGGCTGCCTCTCCACCTTGTCAACATCTATGCCCCAACACTCGGCCTGGAGAGAACCCCCTTCTTCCGGCAGGCGGAGGCCTTCCTCGACGCCATTAATCCTCGCGAGTGCCTGGTCCTCGGCGGGGATTTCAACTGCACCCTCAAAGAGCTGGACCGCATGGGGACCGAGCAGTGCCAGGCTGCTGCAGACGTCCTCAGAGAGCTCATTAACCATCGCTCCCTGGTGGACGTCTGGCGCAGCCACCACCCGGACGAGGACACAGGTTCACCTACGTCCGGGTGGTGGGCCATAAATCCGCACACTCCCGGTTGGACTGCATTTACATCTCACGGCACCGTCTCTCCCGGGCCCACGCCTCCAGCGTGCGGCCGGCCCCCTTCTCAGACCACCACCTAGTGGCTGTGAAGGCTTCCCTCTCACTGGGGAAGCCGGGGTCAGCCCACTGGCATTTTAACAACAGCCTGCTAGAGGATGTGGGCTTTGTGGCATCCTTCCGGGAGTTCTGGCTGGCCTGGTGCGAGCAGCGGCACGCCTTTCCCTCGGCACGGCGGTGGTGGGATCTGGGAAAGGTGCACACGCGGCTCTTCTGCCGTGACTATACTCAGGGGGCCAGCCGGTGGCGGGATGCATTGATAGGGCAGCTGGAATGGGAGGTCCTTGAGCTGGAGAGGCATCTAGCCACCAGCCCCGGAGATCCATCCCTCTGCGGCACGTACCAGGAGAAGCGGGACAAGCTCAGGGCCCTCGACGCCCTCCGGGCGCAGGGGGCCTTTGTGCAGTCACAGATCCAGCTTCTTTGGGAGATGGACCGCGGCTCCCGCTTCTTCTACGCCCTGGAGAAAAAGAGGGGTGCCGAGAAATATATCCCCTGCTTCCTCGCGGAGGACGGCACCCCTCTTACGGATCCAGCGGAGATGCATGAGAGAGCTCACGCCTTCTACGCCACCCTTTTCTCCCCGGATCCGACCGATGTCAACGCCTGCAGAGTGCTTTGGGACCAACTCCCTTCGGTCAGGGCGGGCGACCGGGACCGGCTGGAGCTTCCTCAAACTCTGGCTGAGCTCTCGGAAGCCCTCCGTCTCATGCCCACCAACAAATCCCCGGGCGTGGACGGGCTGACCATGGAGTTCTACCGTGTGCTTTGGGACGTCTTCGGCCCAGACCTGCTCAGCGTCTGGGCCAAGTCCTTGCAGAGTGGGGTCCTCCCCCTGGCATGCAGGCAGGCCGTCCTCACCCTGTTGCCCAAAAAGGGGGACCCCCGCGACCTTCGGAACTGGCGTCCCATCTCGCTCCTCGGCATGGACTACAAGATAATCGCCAAAACCATCTCCCGTCGCTTGGGGTCCGTGCTGCAGGACGTGGTCCACCCCGACCAGACCTATACCGTCCCAGGCTGTACCATCTTCAAGAACCTCTATCTGGTCCGGGATCTCTTGGAGCTCAGGTGTAGGGATGGTCTGTCGTTCGCCCTCCTGTCCTTGGACCAGGAGAAGGCGTTCGACAGGGTGGACCATGGGTATCTCCAGGGCACTCTGCAGGCCTTCGGCTTCAGACCCCGTTTCATCGGGTTTCTCCGGGTGCTGTACGCTGCCTCAGAGTGTCTGGTCAAGCTCAACTGGACCCTGACCGATACGGTCAGCTTCAGGCGAGGGGTGCGTCAGGGCTGCCCGCTGTCAGGCCAGCTCTACGCTCTGGCCATCGAGCCCTTCCTCTGTCTCCTTCGGCGAAGGCTGACAGGGTTGGTGCTCTGTGAGCCAGAGCTGCGGCTGGTCCTGTTGGCGTACGCTGATGACGTACTCATCGTGGTCCGGGACCTGGGAGACCTGGTGAGGTTGGAGGCCTGCTAAGCCATCTACTCGGCAGCCTCCTCCGCCCGGGTCAACTGGGTCAAGAGCTGTGGCCTGGTGGTTGGGGCTGAGTGGCAGACAAGCCACCTCCCACCCGCGCTCCAGGCCATCCGGTGAAGCGTGGGTCCGCTGTCCTATCTGGGCGTCTTTCTATCCACCATGCATCCCTCTCCGCTGGAAAACAGGCAGGGCTTAGAGAGCAGGGTCGCTGAGCGGTTGCGGAGATGGACAGGGCTGCTCCAGTGTCTCTCCCTACGAGGGAGAGTGCTGGTGTTGAACCAACTAGTCCTGTCCATGCTCTGGCACCGCCTTAGCACCCTGGTCCCACCCCCAGGTTTCCTGGACCAGCTCCAGAGGTTAATCCTGGAGTTCTTCTGGCCAGGACTGCACTGGGTCCCTGCAGGGGTACTCCATCTTCCCCCATAGGAGGGGGGACAGGGCCTGACTTGCATGTGCACTCAGGTCCATGTCTTTCACCTCCGGGCCCTGCAGAGACTTCTCAACACCAACAGTGCAGATAGTCCGGCATGGAGCACGCTGGCGCACGCTTTCCTCCGTCGTTACCGAGGGCTTCGATACGACCGGCAGCTCCTCTATTTATCCTGGAGAGGCTGTCCGGCAGCTCCGAGAGGCCTCGCGGCCTTCTACCAGGACCTCCTCTGCATCTGGCAACTGCTTGCAGCCTCTAGGTCCTTAGGGGCCACCATGGGGGAAGACCTCCTCGCGGAGCCCCTGTTACACAACCCCCACCTTCGTGTGCAGGCGGCGGAGTCTCCTGCGGTGTGCCGGAGGTTGGTCCTAGGTGGAATCACCATGGTCGGAGACCTCCTGGACTATGACCGGGGAGACTGGATGGAGCTCCGGCGCTCGCCCGGCGCATGGGGCTCTCCAACCTACGCTCCCCCCGTCACGTACTCGAGGAGGTGAAGGCCGCCCTGCCGCCCACTGCTCATAGTTACCTCGGTCGGGTCCTGCGAGAGGGTGCACCCTGCCCCCCTCCCACTCCTAGCCCTCCGGACCTCTCCATGGGTTCCCAGCTTCATGACCCTGCCTGCCCCCCTCCCCCCCCGCCACCTCAGCCGGCTACATACCTTGCAGCCGGTCCCCTTCCGAACCGCCCCTAGACATCTTCTGTACGCGCTTGTGCTTCACACGCTCCACTTCCCCACCCTCGTGTCCCGCCCCGACCACAAATGGCGGGACCTATTGCCGCCATCGGAGGGTGGGGAGCCCCGGTGGGCCAGCCTCTACTCTACCTTGGTCCCGCGGCCCGCCGGGGACATCAGCTGGAGAATCCTCCATGGAGTGGTGAGCATGAGCGTGTACCTGGCGCGGTTCACCCCCATCCCAGACACCTGCACTTTCTGCGGCCTGGGGGAGAACTTGGCGCATATCTACATGGAGTGCGCCAGGCTGCAGCCCCTCTTCCGGCTCCTCCAGAACCTCCTCTTGAGGTTCTGGCTGCACTTTTCCCCACACCTCCTCATCCTGTCACACCCTATCCGTGTGCCCACAAAGTCGCGGGACCTCCTTCAGGAGATGGACTGCGGCTCCCGCTTCTTCTATGCCCTGGAGAAAAACAAGGGTGCCAAAAAACACATCCTCTGCCTCCTTGCGGAGGATGGCACCCCTCTTATGGATCCGGTGGAGATGCGCGAGACGGCTCGCGCCTTCTACACCGCCCTTTTCTCCCCAGATCCGACCAATGCCGACGCCTGCAGGGTGCTTTAAGACCAACTCCCTTCGGTCAGCACAGGTGACCGGGACCGGCTAGAGCTTCCTCTCACTCTAGCTGAGCTCTCGGAAGCCCTCCGTCTCATGCCCACGAACAAATCCCTGGGCATGGACGGGCTGACTGTGGAGTTTTACTGCGTGTTTTGGGACGTCCTTGGCCAGACCTGGTCAGCATCTGGGCCGAGGCCTTGCAAAGTGGAATCCTCCCCCTGTCATGTAGGTGGGCTGTCCTCACCCTGCTGCCTAAGAAGGGGGACCCCCACGACCTTCGGAACTGGCGTCCCATTTTGCTCCTCAGCATGGACTACAAGATTATTGCTAAAGCCATCTCCCATCGTTTGGGGTCCATGCTGCAGGACGTGGTCCACCCCGACCAGACCTACGCCATCCTGGGCCGCACCATCTTCCACAATCTGTACTTGGTCCGGGATCTCTTAGAGCTTGGGTGTAGGGACGGCCTGTCGTTCACCCTCCTGTCCTTGAACCAGGAGAAGGCGTTCGACAGGGTGGACCGGGGGTATCTCCTGGGCACCTTGCAGGCCTTCGGCTTCGGGCCCTGCTTTGTCAGGTTTCTCCAGGTGGTGTACGCTGCCTCAGAGTGTCTGGTCAAGCTCAACTGGACCCTGACCGCTACAGTCAGCTTTGGACAGGGAGTACAACAAGGCTGCCCACTCTCAGGGCAGCTCTACGCCCTGGCCATCGAGCCCTTCCTCTGTCTCCTTCGTCGAAGGTTAACGGGATTGGTGCTTCGAGAGCTGAGGCTGTGGCTGGTCCTGTCGGTGTATGCCAACGACGTGCTCCTCATGGTTCAGGACCCAGGAGACCTGGCGCTGCTCGGCAGCCTCCTCCGCCCGGGTCAACTGGGTCAAGAGCTGTGGCCTGGTGGTCAGAACTGGATGGCAGATGAGCCGCCTCCTGCCCGCGCTTCAGGCCATCCGGTGGAGTGTGGGCCCACTGTCCTATCTCGGTGTCTTTCTATCTGCCATGCATCCCTCTCCACCGGAAAACTGGCAGGGTTTAGATGGCAGGGTCGCTGAGCGGTTGTGGAGGTGGACGGGGCTGCTCCAGTGTCTTTCCCTACGAAGGAGAGCACTGGTGCTGAACCAACTAGTCCTGTCCATGCTTTGGCACCGCCTCAGCACCCTGGTCCCACCCCCGAATTTCCTGGACCAGCTCCAGAGGTTAATCCTGGAGTTCTTCTGGCCAGGACTACACTGGGTCCCTGCAGGGGTACTCCATCTTCCCCCTGAGCAGGGGGGACAGGGCCTGACTTGCATGCGCACTCAGGTCCATGTCTTCCGCCTCCGGGCCCTGCAGGGACTCCTCAACACCAACAGTGCAGATAGTCTGGCATGGAGTACGCTGGTGCACGCTTTTCTCCGCCGTTACCGAGGGCTCTGATACGACCGGCAGCTCCTTTACTTATCCTGGAGAGACTGTCTGCGAGGCCTGTCAGAGCTGCCGGCCTTCTACCAGGACCTCTTCCACACTTGGTGGCTGCTTGCAGCCTCCAGGTCCTTAGGGGCTGCCACGGGGGAAGACCTCCTCGTGGATCCCCTGCTACACAACCCCCACCTTCGTGTGCAGGCGGCGGAGTCTCCCACAGTGCGCTGGAGGTTGGTCCTAGGTGGAATTACCAGGGCCGGGGACCTCCTGGACTACGACTGGGGGGACTGGATGGAGGCCCTGGGGCTCGCCCAGTGCATGGGGCTCTCCATTCTTCGCTCCCCCCGACGCATACTCAAGAAGGTGAAGGCCACCCTGCCACCCACTGCTCATATCTACCTCTGTCAGGTCCTCTCCGTGGGCCCCCGGCTTCGTGATCCTGCCTGCCCTCCTCCCCCTCACCATCCCAGCTGGCTGCGTACCTTGCAGCCGGTCCCCTGCCAAACCGCACCCAGACATCTTCTGTATGCACTCGTGCTTCACACGCTCCACTTCCCCACCCTCGTGTCCCGCCCCGACCACAAATGGCGGGACCTCTTACCACTGTCGGAGGGTGGGGAGACCCAGTGGGCCAGCCTTTATTCCACTTTGATTCCGCGGCCTGCCGGGGACGTCAGCTGGAGAACTCTCCATGGAGTGGTGAGCGCGGGCTTGTACCTGCCACAGAAGGTGCAGGTGTCTGGGATAGGGGTGAACTGCGCCATGAGGGAAAACCTGGCGCACATCTACGTTGAGTGCGCCAGGCTGCAGCCCCTCTTCCGGCTCCTCCAGAACTTCCTCTTGAGGTTCTGGCTGCACTTTTCCCCACACCTCCTTATCTTGTCACACCCTATCCACAGCCCCACAAAGTCACAGGACCTCCACTTCAGCCACCTCCTGGCCATGGCCAAAATGGCCATCTACAAAACCAGGGAAAGGAGGCTGGCAGAGGGGGCGACCTGTGACTGTGGGACCTACTTCTGTTCCTCCCTTCGGTCATGAATCCGAGCAGAGTTCCTCTGGGCAGCGTCCACCGACTCCCTGGACACCTTTTGAGGAGCGGTGGGCGCTGTCTGGGGTCCTCTGCTGGGTATCCCCTTCCAGCTCCCTTATCTTAAACCTCTGACCCTCACTCCCACCCCTGTTTTTTCCTTTGTTGTCTCCTGAATTAATTTGGGACCAGTTGCTTTTAGTAGGTCCCCCCTCGCTGTGAGAGGGGTCTTTTAGTCGTGGGCAGGCTACACCTGCCCATTCCCCGGCCTCCAATAGGTGGTGCTCCACCGGCCCTTCTGCTTCTTTGAGCCCCCTCTGTGGGGGCCCTCTGCCCTGGCCCTTCCACAGCTGTCATTGTCCACTTTGTGTGTTTTGCAGTTGATCATTCCTTCCTAGCTGTAGTATTGTTCAGTTGCTCGTATTGCATGTTAGCTTATTTAATTCAGGCAATTTTTTGAGTTTCTCAAGATGCTTATCATGTCCTCCAAAGCACACACAGTCCCTCCCAGCTTGATCTCATCTACAAATTTTATGAGTACTCTCTATTTCATTACCCATATATATTCTGTAGATACTGAATAGAACCACATTGGGTTATGTCTGCACTAGAAGGTTTTGTCAACCATTTCCCAAGGTGTTCTGTCTAGCGTATACCAACAGAATGTGGCACTCTTCTCGACACCATTCTCCCACTCCCCATGAGGAAGAACACCTCGGTTGACAGAGATCTGTCCACAGAAAGCCAGTCTGGATGTTCTGTGGGGCTTTCTTCACACCCTGGAGGCCTTTTCTGTTAACAGAATGTGCCCTGAGAGTTGCCCTGTCCATGACAGAGCTCTATGGTCCCTGCATCCAACCATTCTTAAAGGTGCAGGGAGCCCCAGAAACCCTGTGGCAGGAGGCTGAGTGTGGAAGCAGCCCAGTAGCAGACAGCTCAGCTCCTTTCCCTTATTTCCATTCCTTTTAAGCCAGCTTGCACAGAGGGCAGAGTGCCAGGCCCCTAGTGACCCCCCCACCTGGCCCTTTGAGTGAGCAGTTGGAGGGGTCAGAGGAACCACTCCAGGGCCCAAAGCAACAGGACCCTTCCTGGACCAGGGCTGAGATCCAGGCCCTGCTGGACCTCTGGGATGAGGAAAAGACCCTCCTAGACTCCAAAACAAAGTAAAGGAATGCCCCTGCATACACCCAGCTGGCTGCCACGCTGGTAGCACTTGGCCACCTTGCCTGCATCACAGAGCAGGTTCAGGCAAAGGTGAAGAAACTCTGCTAAGGTGACACACAGGCCCTCAGTGCCAGGTGGAGATCTGGGGCAGGACCCACAACCTGACCCTACTACAGGACGCTGTACCACCACCTTATGGTGGGTGAAACATCCCCTCCGCCTGCCCCCATCAACACCACAGAGGAACTCCCTCCCACCCACTGCAGCCAGAGCCTGAGGAGGAGCATCACCACAGCAACCAACCTCCACCAGAGCTGGAGGCAGACACAGGGTCCAAGGCAAGTGGATGCACCCTAATCATCACCCTGGAGTCAGGCCCCTCCAGCCATCTTTGGAGCTGGGCAAGGGTCCCTTCAGTAAGTATCCCCATGCCACACATTCCAGGGCATGGGAGGTGGGTGTAGATGGGGGTGTGCTGCAGGCATTGCCAGGCCAGCTAAGGCAGGAGCTCACAGCATGGTCCCAGCACATGGAACCTCATCCAAGGCAATGAGTCTCTTCCAGACCCAGCAGGCACACCCCAGGCATGTGTGCCAGCCTGCTGCCAGCCTCATGGGGGGCTGGATGAGCCACAGGCAACAGAGATGGGGGCCCTGCCAACCCCTGCCACTGCTCGAAGTGAATCAGCCACATGGGGGCCCTGCCAACCCCTGCCACTGCTCGAAGTGAATCAGCCACATTCATGCTCGAAGTGAATCAGCCAGACACACCAAGGAGTGTGGCTCCTGACACAAGGGCATGCTTGCAGATGAGAGTCAGCACCCGCTCCTGCAGAAAGTGCTGTGAGCCACACATGTATGAGAGGGCCCCGAGGAGGATCGTACTGCTTCTGGCTCACCCACCACCCCATACAAGGACCCCACTGTGGCCAGACACATACAGCCCTTGGCTGCTAGCCTGTCGGGGGGACAGCAGTTAGCCTGGTCACCAAGGCACCATGAGTCCCCAGATGACAGGTCTCACTGTGTAGGCCACAACATGCCAGTGCTCCAGGATCATCCCCGTCCTTGTGGTTGCTGCTTATGGTGGGGGCAGGGCCTTTCGGGTGTGTTGTGTGAATGACTCATTGTCTCTCCTCCTTGTCTTATTTACAGCTGGATCTGCAACAAGTGAGGGCTAAGCCAACCCCACCTGCCCACCAGGGTGAGCCAGCCACACCCCAGAACTGGAGCAAGACAGTCCCAGGCACCGCTAATGCAAGACAGCATCCCCCTCCACACCAAAAGGAAGGGCCCATGGCTGGAGGGGCCATTGCTAGGCAAATGACAACCTCTGGAGGGCCCACATTCTTTCCCCTCTGGAAGGTAACCAACCTCCTGGAATGGCAGCTGTGGGACCACCAGGTGCGCTGGCCCACCATCCTGGGACACAATGATGTCCACTTTGATACTGTCACCAGCATCTGGTGGGTCCTGTTGGCCCAACTGGCCATGGCTGCCACACCAACCCCTGCTGTTGCCACTCCTCCTACCCTACCCCCCAGCCCTGCTACCCCACACCTGCCCCCACTCCCCAGCCCTAACTGGCCATCTCCCAAGGCTTCCTCACATTTTGGCAGTGGCTGAGGGCAGTGCCCACCCCTCTGCCATGCGTACCCCCCCCACTCCCTCTGCCAAGTCTAACACCTCCTGCAGCCCCTCCTCCATACCTCCACATGCTCCTGACCCCAACCCAGCCCCAATGGGGACCCCAAACCTGTGGCAAGAGGAGTTCCTGAGGCTCACACACTGTCTCCTGCTCACCCAAGGGGTTGCACCCCCGCCACCACTTCAATGGACTGAAGATCCCCCACCCCCATCCCAAGCCTCCTATCCAATTTCTTATGCCCTCCAGCCCTATCCAAAACTCCCCACCCTGCACGCTGTAGATAGCTCTCTGTTTGTAAATAGTTTATTTTTACACTGTTTATTTTCAAAATATTCCTCTTTTGTTAAAGCAAAAAAACTTATTTGACCACCACTCCCACACGTGTGGTTATCGTACAGGGATCAGGGATGGGTGAAAGTAGAGTTGCGGTGAGGATGGGGTACGGCTGTGGGCCTGAGGCCACAGCTGAGGGTCGCCCCAAGGAGGGTCATTGGTGGCTGCAGGAGAAGCTCTCCCTCAGGCCTCGTGGATCTGCAGTCCATGACAATGGACCTGCCAGACTGGAGCTGCACCTGGCTGCTTATAGTCGTGGCTGGCATCTGGCCCTCACCCCAGCAGGAAGGCTTCCCCCCTTCCCTCTGCTATATTGTGGAGGGCATAACACACAGCCACAACTTGGCGTACATTGTGCTTCCATACATCTGGATGAGTAGGAAGGCACTGAATGCATGTCTTCAGGTGGCCGAAAGCACACTCAGCCTGCATCCGCCCCCAGTTGAGTCAGGCATTAAAGAGTTTCTGGCTGCAGTCCAGCTGGCTGGTGCACAGCTTTGTAATCCAGGGCAAGAGGGTGTCGGATGCAGACGGGCACATGCACATCCTCGACCACCAGCTCCTGATGGAGGAATGAAGGTGCCTGCCTCCATCCTCTGGAACAGGCCAGAGTTGTGGAACATCCAGGCATCATGTGCCCAGCCTGCCCCCCCAACATAAACATCAATGAAGTGTCCCTGTTGGTTGACCAGGACCTACAGAAACATGCAGAAATATCCCTTGCAGTTGATGTATTTGGCCACACTGTGGTCTGGGGCATGGATCATGATGTGGGTCCAGTCAATAGCTCCAGTACAGTTTGGGAATCCAGGCTAGTGGATCTAGCCACGATTGCATCCACATCTGCCAGACAGATGACACTCTGTGGTTGGAGAGCGTTGATGGCCATCACAACATGCAAAGGGAGGGGACCAAACACACACATCAGGGACTGAGGGAAGGAGAAGCACTGACACCAAAATGGAGTAGCAACGAAGGGTCCTGTGGCACCTTATAGACTAACAGAAAAGTTTAGAGCATGAGCTTTTGTGAGTTAACTCACTTCTTCAGATGCTGGCCACGAAAGTTCATGCTCTAAACTTTTCTGTTAGTCTATAAGGTGCCACAGGACCCTTTGTTGCTGCTACAGATCCAGACTAACACGGCTACCCCTCTGATACTTGACAAAATGGAGTAGGCTGATCTGCTGCTTCACATGGTATTATGAAAGTATCACATTGCTATATATGTCTCTTTTGCAGCCCACACAAATGTACTGGCTAATTCTATGAATTCCTTTTCTCTACAAATGCCCCAGTATTTTTTAAAAATATCCTGTTGTACCTCTGATCTCCATTACTGCACCAAAATGTTCACAGTATTTAAAAACAGACAGCAAATGTTTCTCTGTTTATTTTGATTTGCAGAGGAAAGGGGGAAGCCAAGTTTTACCTAGAGTCCATTATTACCTTGGCCATCCTCTCTATGATGAAGGATATATATTCTCTACATAAACAGATGCAGGCACTTGTGAGAAGTTGCATGCAGAGTAGGGGCTGTACAATATCTGTGTTGCATTTACCTTTCACTCTGGGCCTGAGCTGGTAAAATATATATTAGAAGGGAAGAAGCCTTAAAATCAACTTTACCATGCTTTCTGTTGAATTGAAATCATTTTGAAAAGTCATCACATTTAAGCCATATGCTTTTGAAACTGTAATTATTCTAAAAATATCATGTTGGCTTTGAAAACAGCTCTAGGTCTTGCAAAGGGCAAATTGGATGTGCATTTGGTCATGATGCAAAGAGAATGGGGAGAGTTCAGTCTCAGGAGTAATGCGCATAGGACACTAATACATACATGAAAGGTTATAAATAGGCTTAGAAGGGTTAGATCTCATCAGTCAAGGGTAAAACACATCAAATTCACTGAATCCACACTCAAGCAAATAAAAACACATTAATAAGTATTGAAATTTACAGACAGGCAAAATAGGCAAAATGCTGCTTAGGAGCTTAGTTTTAATTGAGTGTATATTTTTGTTATGTAATGCCTCCACTGGAGCTACTGCCCTGTAAATTGGAGCTACTCTATTTCCACATAAATTTTCTGGAGATGCGTTGAAAGGCCCTGCCAACACGCAACTTTGAGAATGACAAAATCTGCTGCTGTTGACTGCATTGCTGTGAACACTTGTTGAGGGGAGGGGGCAGCTCTCTTCTAAGTCATTTTTCATCTCTGATTCTTTGAATTGCTCTCAGTCAGTTGCTGTGCTTTAGAAGGGATCTTTGCAGTGACTGAACTTTGAAGCTTTGTAATTGGTTCTTTGTAACTTGGCTGCTTTGCCTTTCAAGTTCTGCAACTTGATGTAAGATTGCTGTGTTCTGCAACTTTGTAATCTTTGTAACTTTCAGCCTCTCTGGGTTTTTTTTATGTTCTGTAACTTACTCTAAGCTACATCCCATCCTGCAATAAGGAAGAGCTGTGTAGGTGAGAAGGGAGTGAATGTGAATGGAGGCTGAGAGTGTCTGGTGGGTGAGGCAAACAGGACGGCTAAGACTATGTCTGCACACACTCAGATCGATTTTGTGCATCTGGTAGGGATGTGCAAAATCAACCTTTCAAGCATTGGTGTCAACCCCTGTACTCCTTGCGAGAGGTGAGGTTGATGAGTCAATGTCTTCAGTGAGGACAGCCAGGTAAGTTGATTGCAGATACGTCGATTCTAGCTACCTAATAGCCATAGCTAGAATTGTGTATCTGCATTTGACTTCCTTTCCCTGATGTAGCCATAGTCTAAGAAAGACTGGATACAGGAGATGACTCATTAAAGCAATCAGTGAAACACACTTGTCTAAGCAAACAAAGGACCCTTAAGAGGTCAGGGCATGTTACTCTGCGATGGACACAGAGGAAGGACCCTGCATACATGAGAGGAGCTGCCTGGTTCTAATGAAAAGGAGAGAGCATGTGGCAGAAGTACTCTTTCAAAGGAGCTTGCTTGTGGGCCTCAGTGACTGTAGGCAGACACTCAGGATCTGCTATGCCTTGGCTCTTCAATTTCTCTGCAAACCTTTGCCTGCATAAGTGTGTGAATGCCTGAGGGAATGACTGAATGAATGTGTATGTGTGAGTGACAGCTTGATCCCCTTCACTTTAACCCTGTAGTTGCATTTAACAATACCACGAGTGCAACCCTAGGACAGTCATTACTGTAAATCAGGGTAACAGTTTTGACATGTTATGCTGATATTCTGAATGTTAATGGTTACAAAATCTACTCTTTCTGAAGCTCAAGATATGCTGTCAATAAATAATTATCTGACCTCCCCTAATAATTTGCACCTATGAAAATGTAAATAGATAAAAATGGAAAATAATGCTTAAAAATAAGCCTATTTAATAGCTTAAATAGACAAAAGTGAATTCCAAGGAGACTATTCATAAATAGATCTATATGAAACATTTCTCTTTTGAGTCATAAGCAACCTGTGTGCCACACTATTACACTGCACTGAATAAGCAAATGAGTTTGAAAGCTTTTTTGTTGCTACCTCTGTGTCCACATGTATTGGGGGGGCAGGGGTATCATCTGTGTGTCCTATTTAATAAGGCTTTTATGGCTTCACAGAAACGCCCAGAATAAACATTAAAAACTGAAGACAGCAAAATAACTGAAATGTTATGGATCAGAATTTTGTTCTACAGTTTAAAATACTTTTGTTCTATATAACACACATATAAGCAAAATTTAATAGAACACAAAACATATTTTTTCAGTAAATGGAACTTAAAATATTCCAGGCACCATAATACATTAAGACTGAGAAGAATATTAGTGTAATTCAACTACATTTACCAAAAGTAACATTCATTTAAAAAAAGTACAGGCCCCAAATCTTCAAGGAGATCCATGGAGGAAAATCCTGAGAAGCTCTGTTTAAAATCAGAGCCCTTCTTCTTAAAGACACTGCAACAAACCCTCAGTGGGGCCAATTAGCATACTGTAAATTAGTGTCGCTACAGTGATTTACACTATTTGAGGATCTATCTGCCTTACTCTAATGCCAACAGCCCAAAGAAAGTACAGATCCTTGCAACTATTACATGTTCCCCAGCCATGAAATATGCACTTCTACATCTAACTTGGTGCTTAATAGATAGTACACTGTTGCTACGCGTAACCTTTGGGGATCCAAGCTTTTTGTTCATTACAACAAGGGGACCATTGTGGTGAAGGGAGAATCAAAACAAATGATAAAGTGCTGGAGTGCATTAGTGAAGTCACCTTGGATAAAGCCATTAGCTAACTTAATTATTTTTAATAACTGTTTGTAACATGCATTGGTATTTTGAATAAATTGAATTAAAGGGAGCACAAAATGAAAACAAACATTCAAAACCCAGTCAAACTTGAAATATTTAAAAGGGCATCACATTCTCAATGCCAAAAATTAAAAATTCTGAAGGTTGATTTACATCTCACCCGCAAACAAACAAGCTCAGCTTTGTTCAGCCAGTTGCATGCAGCTACATGAAACACCATCAGCATTTGACAGAGTTGTCCATTTTTATTGCCTCAACATCCCATGTTTCTATCCATGCAATAGCAGTCTCTAATCTCTTTACAGCTTCCAGTGCAAGTGGGACATAGGACATTGATTTCCCTGCCTCCTCAATTTCTTTTTCCTGGGCAACTGATTTCGTCAACACTTTGTCAATGATGTCTTCACCTGCCAGTGTAGGAGTCACTGCACACTCACAATACATCTAAAGTCAGTCTTTCACTACAGCTTCAGGATTCACTATTCATCATCATCATCATCATCATCGATAATCATGGGCTCAGTGCCTGTTGGTGTCTGATGCCTCTCTCACTATTTCCTTCCATCTTTCCCTGTTCAATGTGGCGTGGCTTAGTTTCTGCACACTAGCTCCACACCAATATACTATATCATCTACCCACTCTCTGTGAGTTCTGCCTTTCCTATTTGAACCGTCCATTATGCCGAATACCAGTGTCTTGATTTTTCTCTCGTCGTTCATCCTTCAAATATGTCCAAATAGTTGTAGCTTCCATTTTATAACCTTCTGCAGCAGGTTCTCTTTCAGCTGTATCTTTCTACATAATTCCTCATTGGTGACCTTCTTCATCCATCCTATTCTCAGAATCTTTCTATAACAACTCCTTTTGAACGCCAGTATTCTTCTCTTCGAATCTTTCATTGTCACTCATGTCTCACATCAGTACAACATGCAGCTGAATACACATGTTTTCAAGACACTCAGCTTCATTCTTAAGCTAATCACTTTGATTTTCAGATCTTATCCATCACCTTCAAACTAGCTCTTGCTTTCACTATTCTAGTCGCTATTTCCTTCTTACAGTTTAGATCAGATGTTATGTTGCTCCCCAGATATGTGAATTTCTCTGCATTTGTTAGTTCAATACCATGGACACTGATCTTCCTTCATATTTCCTTATCTCCAAATACCATTGTTTTTGTTTTATCAATGTTCATAATCAGGCTATACCACTTTCCTTCTTCATTTAACACCTGCACCATTATCGCTAGCTTCTCCTCATCTTCCTCAATGATAACTATATCATATGCAAACATCAAATTGTTAATTCTTTTCCCATGCACAGATATCCCTTCTTCCTCTTCCTTGATCTTGTCCATCACTTTCTCCAGATGTGTGGTGAAGATACTTGGCAATATTGGATGTCCTTGTCTCGTACCTCTACTTGTTGTAAACCAGCTTCCCAAATCCCCACATGTGCTCACCACTGCCTCTGCATTGTCACTGACATCCTTCAACAACTGTATCCATCAGCTATCTACTCCATATGACTCCAACACCGCCCAAGTCACTTTCTGATCTATACTGTCAAATGCCTTTTGAAAAATTGATGAAGCAAGTGTATACATTCTTGTTCTTTCAGCGAGCTTTCTCCGCTATCAGTCTTAGTGCCAATATCTGCTGTATGGTACTTCTATCTTTTCTGAACCCCACCTGCTCGTCTGCTATATGTCCTTCTATCTGTGATCTTAGGCTCTCAGTCAGTATCATCATCAGCACCTTGCCTAGATGACTCGTTAGGGCAATAGTTCTGTAGTTCTTGCACTCCAATGTACTTCCTTTCCTGGGTATTGTCACCAGACTGTTGTCTGAATCTATATCCGATCCTTGGAAAGTTCAGCACTGCTGTACTGATGTTATCCATCATCTTCTTATCAAAATCATATCTATCATATTATTGGACTTCCTGTCATTTGATCGCCATGTCCACTTCCTGCAGTTCTTTTGTTGTTAATCTCATGTTGCTGATCACCATGTCATGCCCTGTAGCAAACTCTAGTAGTTTCTCACCTCGTTCATTTCTTTCTCCATATCCAAACCTTCCCATGACTTTCTCTGAACCTTCGTTATCATTTCTAACCTTCGTATTCCAATCTGCTCCTATGATCAACACATCTTTATTCGGTATCTTCTCCACCATCTTTGTCAAGTCTTTATAGAATAGCCCAATCTCTTCCTCCATACTGTCTGACATGGGTGCATACACCTGAATGACTGAGATGCGGAACAGTTTTGCTTTGAATCTCGCTACCATCATTCTTGAACTCACCAGTTTGTATCCTAATAATGCTCTTCTCACTGTTTTGCTAAGAAGGAATCCAACTCCTGCTTCATGCTTAATTTTGTTTCCTCATCAAATGACTTTGCAACCACATATCTTTCCTGATGCTGTCCAACGCATCTCTGCCATTCCAAGTATATCACATCCTTTATCTCTCCATCCATTCAGCTAATGAAGTTCCTGGGCATCCAAGAGAAGTTGCTCATTGTTTTCATGTTCAATGGATCGCTGTTGTGTCTTGATTGCCAGGGAGGGTTCCAACATCTTTGTTCCCAATTGTTTTGATATTTTCCAAATGGATACCTGATCCTGCATCAGCTGCAAGTTATATCTTTCAGGGTAAAATATGTAAAAAAAAAATCATGCAACCTGTATGTCTTGTGGCTAGGATTTCCCTCAGTAGCCTTGTTATGTACCACTTCTTAAATACAGCAATTACTTCACCATTGATTGGCTGGGTTTTTGACGGGGTGTTTTTCAGTGAGTAGACAACTTCCATTTTTTTTTTCCCCTCTAATGTCCGTAACGGGTTTGTGGAAGGTCTGATAGGCAATTTTCCAGGTGTAAAAGGACTCTTACATCTTGATGCGCTCAAAGTTGATTTTTCTTAACACTAGTGAAAAAATCCTAAACAAGAGAAGAAAGAAATAAACACATTGAGTTTTCCCCCAGCCATTCAGGCTTTTCTGGAGTTCCTGTTACTCCTTGGAAAGATTCTGTATACATATGATGAAAACACTGTAGGGCTATGGCTACATGAGAAGCTTCTGTCGACAGAAGTCACTGTCAGAAAAGATTTCCCAGCAAAACTTTTGTCTAGAGATTACATGTACACATAAAAGCTGATTGAAAGAGCAATCCTATCTGTCGACAGAGAGCAGCCAGACTGCTCAGCCCTCTGTCAACAGAATGGCTGACTGGAAGCTCTGAAAACACAGCTGCTTGGTGAACCCAAAGCCCTGTTTGTCAACAAAAAGGGCCCCAGAGCATCTGTGTCACTGTTTTGTCCGTGGAACGTTGTTGAGAAAGGCATTATACCTGAATGTGGAACAGTATCATGCCGCCAGCAGATGTGCTGGGTTCTGTTGACAAACTGTTGAAAAAGCACATTTTGTGGGGAGGTGCTCCACGATTTTTCCTGACAAAAGCCCATGTTTGCCAGGAAAAGCCTCTAGCATAGAGGTAGCTGTCTTGTCTTTCTGATGCAAAGCAGGGTAATTTTGTGACTTCTACTCGTATTAGTACAGAATGGAAATGTCACTTTTTCCGTCAGTGCTTCATATGCCTTCCTGCTGCCTTTTGGGACAAAGTCCTGGCCGGCACACGTTTCCAAAAGAACCCTGTTTCTTTGGTGTGGTATACGACTTGAGCATATAATTTCCTTCTAACAAAAGCTGTTTTAATGCTGGAAGAAATCTGACTACAGACTTGGCATTGCATAAATGGGACTCACCACAGCTTTCAAGTGACTTTGCCTGGATGTTGTGCCTTTCCTGAAATTGCCACAGTCCTCCACCAGATGCTTGTAATGTTATTTCATGATTGATTTACTTGGACAAGATGTTAGGTATTTTGCAAATGATTGGTCCAGATATAGAATTGTCTTTGCTTCTGTGCTGCTGGAACTGAAACAAGAGCACTTCATCTAGTGGGTTTTTTTTCTTTTTTTTTTTTTTAACAACAGTCCTTTGTCAATTATCAACTTTATAGAGAGATGCTTGGAAATGTTCCTCATGACTGTCCATACTCACTACAGAGATCTCCCTTCATTGCTCCTTTTTCAGATGATCAGTCATTTCAAGCTTTGTTGAAAGACAAACTGATTTTCACATTGAAGGTATGGGACATATTTTTATGATATTTTGTTTTGAAAATCACAATGTGACTTTTGTGGCATTCATTTTGGAAGTACAGTGTGAACATATGACACTGGGAGAAAACTGTGCATGTACAAGCAGTATTTTTTGAACAATACTGATGTTGTGATCTGGGAACCAGGTTCACTATAGCCAACGGGTTGTAATTATGAAGGGTGTGTTACAGTGAGGGTTCACTGTAATTTTACAGTTATCTAGATCAAAAATAAAATTCCAGTAAGCCAATGACTTGCAAACTTAGCTAATGGGGAAAAATGCAAGCAGCCACAGTCCCTTGCAAACCGCATTTTGCAATTTATAGAGTAATGATTGGCAGAAAGTAAAAGGAATTTTTAATGCAACATCAATCTATATTAGCTAATAACATATTAGCTTAGGAAATCTAAATTCATTATGTTATGGGGGAAATCTTTCAGGAATGAATCTTAGCCCAGGAAACCAATAATTAGAATGCTCACCCACAGCTGGAACCTGCAGGATATGTCCAGCCTTAGAAAGGAGGGAGTTTTTGTTCAAATCCCCATAAATAGTGGGAATTAGTGTAAACCTGTTGCGACCCCTACAGCTACAGTTTTGTTCATTACTAAATATTGTACTCAGACAATTACAGTAATGAGCTGGATCTTTAGCTACTGTGGTAGAGACAACGATGTTTATCTTCAGCTACTTAATTTTATTTAAAGCAATAAATGACCTAATAAAATAGGATTTACAAGGTCTTTTCAGCCACCAGTTGTCTCAAAAGCTACAAATCACAGACTATATCTTATAGAGTAGGCTGAAATACTCTGCTGACCAGTGATTCCTTATGTTCCTACTGGGGTTTATGGGCTGGGACAGGTTAGTCAAAACAGTGGAAGTCAGAGGTTAAGAACGGCACCCAAGGTTGAAATAAGGAACCAGAGTTAAGAGTCAGAATCAAAACATAGGCCTGTCACTTGAGCTGACAGAGCAGTTCACCATGTCACACAGACACTTCCTAGAATGCCTGCTGCGTTTACATAGAGTTGTAGCCAGACAAAATCTCCCCATTACAGACCAGCTTTTGCCTCCCCTCTAAGGTGCCTCAGAGCACACAGGGCACTGAATTGCAGTTAAACGGCACAGTCTTTGATGTCTCTCACTGAGGCCCAAATGTGCTGGCTCATCGTGACCCTGAGAAACAGAAAACACAGATAGAGGGTAGCAAGCTAACCGTTAACGAGGGGGCCTCAGGAAATCACCCCAGCTGGCATTGATGGATTTGATGCTCACACAGCCATCCCAGAAGAGAAATCTCTGCCCTTGTAAAAGAATGTCCTGTACTCCCAAATTGCTTATCTCCTGTCTTACAAGTGCAAATTAAGTAAGAATTGCCCTTGTAAAAAAAATTGGCGTCACAAAAGACAGACCAGTACAATCTGGCACCATAGATAAGAAAGAGAATACTTGACCTAAGGGGTATAAAGATGGGCCCAGCAGCACTCTGACTCTGAGTGCATTCCCACCAACTACCTGCTGGTCGGGTCAGGTGATTGCCTCCCAAGGTCCGCAACTGGGGGTGCCCAACCTCATATTTGTCTTTCCGTGGAATTGAGTGACTGATCCTGGCTTGGCTACGCTGGTATCGAGAGACACAAGGAGGGTAAGATACACCCACATTAAGTCTCCTTTTGGTGTACACAGATAAAGAATTAGAGCTCTGTAACTAGATGTTGTTGTATTAAGATATCATTGTGTTAAATGGTAACAGATATCTTTGTATTGGATTGTAACGTAACCTGTTAACACCTGTACTATGCTAGCATATAAGAAGTAGACAATAGCCTTTTGTAACCGCATGCTTATAACTGTAGCTTAAATAAACTTGTAACTAGTTAAGATCTGAGCGTGACTGCTGTAACTCTTTGTCACTGCAACACAGCCGGCACAATAAAAAGAACTTTAACCATTTGGTTACCACAGCCTGGCCATAGGTGAGAGTGCTAGGAGCTCCCTGCTCCAGTAGTAAAAAACTGGGTTGTTTAGGACCCAGGGGAATACCTCATCGCACATTACCCGGCCACTGGCTAACAAGAGTGCCTGGTCCAATCAGGGAATCTTTTAGTCTGGCCTTACAATGTGGTTCTTCCTGTGATACTTGTCTATGTGGTAGTGCACACAGCCCTTCTGTGGCTACTAGGCAGTGATCCCCAGGTGCTAGCTATCCTGTAGCCTAGAGATTCAGGTACCACTCCCATCAACACAGGCTTTGTCTATACTAGACATAGAAAGTTGCCTGAAGATACACAACTTTAGCTATGGCAATTGCGTAGCTAAAATCGACATACGTGTGCTCGTCTAACTTCTCTGTCTTTACAGGGAAAGATTGACGGGAGAATTTCTCCCTTCAACTTCCTTTACTCACAGGGAGTACAGGGGTCAACCGCTACTCTGAGAGCTCAATTTCATGCGTCCAAACTAGACATGCAAAATCAAATCCTGGAAGATTGACCCTGAGTGGGTTGATCTTCTGCGGTAGTGTAGATAAGCCCACAGAAAACTGACGTTCACTCAGGCAGATCAACATCTGTACATTATCCAATCCAGCTCTATACAATCAACACATTATGGTCACCCATCTCAAAATGGGCTAGATATTCTGCCAGGAGAACAGGAGGAGTGCTTCGTACCCTAACTGAGCCTCTCTTTTTGTATTATAGTTTAGGGTTCATATAATTTCACTGTTCTACAATTTTACAAGGCATTTTACAATTTTACTTTTTTCCCAGTACGTTTGTACACAGGCACCTAACAAAACTGAAAAAAGTTTTCATACATATTTTTCTTTAATTTGATGGATTTGTTCCATGATTGGCTTGGTTGCTACAATAGGTTGATGTGTCGATGCTTACACAGGAAAAAATCTCAAAATTCCATAAAACCTCAAATGTCACATTACACATATAAAACCGATATAAAAAAAGTAACAGTTTCATAGTACTACAGTGCAACCATTTCAGACCATTGCAGGCCTCATGACAGTATCACATCCTATTCACACCACCATGTGTTCCAAAGATGTAGGGATATGAGGCATGCTGTAGTCCTCTTTGCCTTGCCAGCCTGGACATAGTCCTGGCAGTGTCTGACACACTGTTTATAAAGCCATTAGGGAAGAATAAATTCCTGCTTTTCCAAGTTAGCAGACGTCTGAGCTCCTCAGGAACCTGACATCCTCCACATTTCCTGTACAGCTCAGGATAGTGATCATGAACCTGCCTCTGTGGTCCATCAAATCCTGCACTTCAACTGGTTGACACTTTTGTGGCTGACATTCATTTGCTCCTTTTGGCAGGCAAACTATGACACAGGTTTGACATTAACAGCCACAATGCAGTCTGGAAACAGCACTCTGAAAGTCAGCTACGGTGTCAAGGCACATGTACTGCACATGGAGAAAGTACTCTTAATCGCCTCACAAACCTCCACAACCACAACCCCAGCACTTGACTTATCGACACTGTACTGGTTAGCACCAAACCTGTACCCATCTAGAATAGCCAGCTTTCAGAGGACAATATGAAACCTAGACAGGTAAAGCGTCCCACTATCAAGTATTCTGCCACTGAATGGTTGAGTCAGACATCTCACACAGCTCCATGAAAGGCTTCTTCTGCATGAAAATGGCCTGGTCTCTCTGCTGATAATCCTAAATCACCACAGTGATGTGATCCACATGAAGGGCTAGCTGCCCTGTATCAACAGTACCCAGCTGCACCTGGATAATCCACAGCCCGTGCAGCATTCACCATTTCTCTCCTCTCTGCCATGAGTGAGTTGCCCTTCAAGTGCCACTGTCTTCTTCTGCAGTTCATAATGTGCTCCCAACATGCCATGCTGTGTTTTGCAAAGCACCTACTCCAATTTTAGAGTCATAGAAAGCTAGGGCTGCAAGAGACCTCAGGATTTCATTGAGCCCAGCCCCCTGCCCCAAGCAGAACCAAGCCTAATTAAATCATCCCAGCCAGGACTTTAAAATTCCTGTGGATGGCAATTTCACCACCTCTCTAGGTAGCGCATTCCGGTGCTTCATCACCTTCCTAGTGAAATTGTATTTCCTAATATCCAACCTACACCTCTGGCACAGTAACTTGAGTCCATTGCTTTTGTTCTGCTATCTGTCATTACTGTGAACAACCTCTCTCCATCCTCTTCTGAAACCCATTTCAAGAAGTTGAAGGCTGCTATCAAATCACCCCTCACTCATCTCTTCTTCAAACTAAATTAGCCCATATCCCTCAGCCTTTCCTCATAGATCAAGTGCTCCATCCTCCTAATCATTTTGGTTGCCATCCGCTGAACCCTATCCAATGCATTCATATCCTTGCTGTACTGGGAGGCCCAGAACTGGACACAATACTCCAGATATGACCTCACCAGTGCCAAAAAAGGAGAATAATTACTTGTCTAGATCTACTGGGGAAATATTCCTCCTAATGCACCCCAATATGCCATTAGCCTTCTTGGCTACAAGGGCACATTGTTGACTCATATCCAGCCTTTCATCCACTGTAATCCCCAAGTCCTTTTCTACAGCACTTCTATTTAGCCAGTGGGCCCCCAGACTGTAACAATTCTTGGGATTCTTCCATCCCAAGGGCAGGACTCTGCACTTCTCCTTGTTGAACCTTATTAGATTTCTTTTGGCCCAATCTTCCAATTTGTCTAGGTCACTCTGGACCTTATCCTTACTCTCAAATGTATCCACCTCTCCCGCTAACTTAGTGTCATCTGCAAATTTGCTTAGGGCACAATCCATCTCCTCATCGAGATCATTAATAAAGATGTTGATGAATAGCAGCCCTAAAACTGATGCTTATGGCAGTCCACTTGAAACCAACCACCAACCAGACATTGAACCATTGGTCACTATCCATAGGCTTGACCATCTAGACAGCTTTCTATCCACCTTACAGTCCATTTATCCAATCCATACTTCTTTAACTTCATAAACCATTCTGCCACAAGCTGGAGCAATTCATGCAATGTTTCCATGGCACCTTCCCCAGTTGGAATGTGAAGTGAGAAGTAGGACATACCTCACCTAGATGTGGTAGACTAAAATCACTTCCTTGCAGGGGGCTGAAAAGGACAGAGAAATTCTCCCATAATATTCCACAACTCAATTACCAGAGCAGCTTCCCTCAGTGCACAGAAATCCAGAAATATTTGTGCTCCATATGTGTAGCTTCAGTGTTAGTGGGGCTGCAGGTAAACTCTTGTAGACTCATGTAGACTCTTGCAGGTGGGTTCGATGAGTGTATGGTCCCATGTGAATGAACCAGAGGTGGATATACACAACAGTGTAGATAGTCAGAAAAAGAGATGGAAACAAAATTCTTCTATCACACACTTTCTCAAAATCTTCATAGTGCTGTGTAGGAGGGAATCCTGTATCCAGTGATATGTTGGTGTCTGGTTTTCAATTCCCTTGTTTTCCTTTAGCCCTTGGAACCATGACCTCAGTCACACTCCTGCAGAATTTCAAATGGCAGTCTCAAGACTGATAAATCTCATAGGAGGCAATTTTTCTCTGAATATTTTTGGCTAATTTAGATGCTTTGATTAGGGGCAAACATCTGAAGAATAGCTTCCTGATGATTCAATTTGAGCATTCTCTCTCATTAACACATTCTGTGCTCCTGACAGAAAATCTAAAGTTCAGTGTTTTCTCTTTATATTTTGCTTTTGGCTGAAAATCAGTTTTTCCACTGGAAGTGCTGACATGCATTATTTTTAGTTGCTGTTTCACTTCAGCTCAAATGATAATATGTTCTGGAATTCACTAGTGTGATTGTGCTTTGTTCTCATACGATACAGACAGATTGGTTTATACTGACACGGTCAAGTTGATGAATGTAAACCCACTTTAAAAAGTAGTAATGAAGAATGTGAATATCTTAAATATATTGTTCCACTTCATGCATCACTTATGGGCTACGTCTACACGTGAAGCCTACATCGAAGTGCTATTTCGATGAATAACGTCTACATGTCCTCCAGGGCTGGCAACGTCGATGTTCAACATCGATGTTGTGCAGCACCACATCGAAATAGGCGCTGCAAGGGAACGTCTACACGCCAAAATAGCACACATCGAAATAAGGGTGCCAGGCACAGCTGCAGACAGGGTCACAGGGCGGACTCAACAGCCAGCCGCTCCCTTAAAGGGCCCCTCCCAGACACAGTTGCACTAAACAACACAAGATCCACAGAGCCGACAACTGGTTGCAGACCCTCTGCATGCAGCATGGATCCCCAGCTGCTGCAGCAGCAGCCAGAAGCCCTGGGCTAAGGGCTGCTGCACACGATGACCATAGAGCCCCGCAGGGTCTCTCAACCCCTCAGCTGATGGCCGCCATGGCGGACCCCGCAATTTCGATGTTGCGGAACGCGCAACGACTACACGGTCCCTACTTCGACGTTCAACTTTGAAGTAGGGCGCTATTCCCATCCCCTCATGGGGTTAGCGGCTTCGACGTCTCGCCGCCTAACGTCGATGTTAACATCAAAATAGCGCCCAGCACGTGTAGCCATGACGGGAGCTATTTCGAAGTTAGTGCCACTACTTCGAAGTAGCGTGCACGTGTAGACACGGCTATGATGTGTTATAAAAGGATTCATCGTGTCAAACATTGGGCAAGAAAATCAATATACAAGATGCATTAACATATCTGTGGCTTTATTGGGCTTACTTCTGTTTGCAAGTGCTATTAAAATGAGGTGCAGCTGCAAATTATGTCCTTGGCAATTTGCTGCTGCCACCCCACCTACCCCCAACCTGCATTAATTCAGGTGTGGCAATCAGTAAATGTCCTAATTGTCATGATTTCATTAGTTAAGCGTGAGACTATCAGCTTACATGTACAAGGTTACTCTCTTTCTCAGGATTGCATATTTCTTACTGCTAGGCCTGACTCTACAATGCTACTGCTTACTCAGAATATTTCCATTTATGTGAGTGTTGTCCACAGGGACAGGACTATGGAAGGAAAGTCAGCCAAACAGGGAAATAAAGCTCATGGAGGCTTGCTCAAGCAGGAATTAATTCAGGGACTGTTACGGTCTGTGTAACACAGGAAGTCAGACAGGATGATTATAGGGGTTCCTCTGAGGCCAAAACCTTATAATCTATCAATCTAAGAAAAAGCCAGAATAAAAAAAAAAAAAAGAGTTCAGTGTTATTGTCCAGAGCTATCTATACTCTTGAGTTTACCCAGTCTCTCTCTGCGTAAGTCTACACAGCAAAGTTATTTTGAACTAATAACCAATATTTTGAAATTACTTTGTGAGCATCTACATAAATTTTTAAATAGTGGACATGTTGTTTTGAATTTGGTAAACCTAATTGAATGAGGAATAGTGCCTATTCCTAAATAGATATGTCAAAATAGAGGCTGTACAGACAGGCTACGTCTACACGTGCACCCAACTTCGAAATAGCTTATTTCGATGTTGCGACATCGAAATAGGCTATTTCGATGAATAACGTCTACACGTCCTCCAGGGCTGGCAACGTCGATGTTCAACTTCGACGTTGCTCAGCCCAACATCGAAATAGGCACAGCGAGGGAACGTCTACACGGCAAAGTAGCACACATCGAAATAAGGGAGCCAGGCACAGCTGCAGACAGGGTCACGGGGCGGACTCAACAGCAAGCTGCTCCCTTAAAGGGCCCCTCCCAGACACACTTTCATTAAACAGTGCAAGATACACAGAGCCAACAACTAGTTGCAGACCCTGTATATGCAGCACGGACCCCCAGCTGCAGCAGCAGCAGCCAGAAGCCCTGGGCTAAGGGCTGCTGCCCACGGTGACCACAGAGCCCCGCAAGGGCTGGAGAGAGAGTATCTCTCAACCCCCCAGCTGATGGCCGCCATGGAGGACCCCGCTATTTCGATGTTGCGGGACGCGGATCGTCTACACGTCCCTACTTCGATGTTGAACGTTGAAGTAGGGCGCTATTCCCATCCCCTCATGGGGTTAGCGACTTCGACGTCTCGCTGCCTAACGTCGATTTCAACTTCGAAATAGCGCCCAACACGTGTAGACGTGACGGGCGCTATTTCGAAGTTACTGCCGCTACTTCGAAGTAGCGTGCACGTGTAGACGCAGCTACAGGGAATAGGGGTTATTTTGAAATAAGCTATTCCAGTGTAACTTATTTAGAAATAAAGATCTTGTGTATAATAGTATTTCAGATTAGAGCGCTGGAAGTAATCTGAAATAGGCTCTCTTGTTAGTAGACACACTATTTTGGAATAAGGTTTGCTTATTTTGGGGCTTCCCTGTAGCCGAGATTCATTACTCTGGAATAGTTTATTTTGGAAAAATAACTCCAGAATTAGCTATTTTGGAATAACTCTGTAGTGTAGACATACACTCTGAGTTCAGCCCCACCAGGTGATAGGCTCCGAGTCTTCGCCTCTCTGGGACAGTATCTGGAAACTACTAGGTCCCAGGGCACAGAACTCTCTATACAACCAAGATTCTTCCATTGGCCAATGGGGCTAAAGCATGTCAAGTTTTCCCTTGAAGACAATGATCACTGCGTGAATTCAATGACATAAAACAACCTTTTCTAAACCTTTGAGTCTGTTCTGGTATGGCTATGGTCTGAAGAAGTGGGTCTATCCCATGAAAGCTCACTACCTAATAAATTATGTTGTTAGTCTTTAAAGTGCTACTGGAGTGTTTTTTTGTTTTTCTAAACAATATTTATTTAATCTCAACAAGAGAAATCAAATAATTACCAAAAAAAGAGGGTTTAATATAGTCCACACTCATGTATCTTAGCTAACAGCTAATGTACTCTTAGTTTATCCTACCACCCCAAGTCTGGGACCTGGAGTTCAGTCGATTTCCCTGCATGTCTTCTTTCGTATTCTGAGGCTTATTGGCTCAGGTTTTACCACTGTTCCCACGCTCTTTGTTTCTTTCCTTTTCTTTTCGAAAATCTTGCCAGAAGTGTCACACAAGAGCTTGTATCTTACATGTGATTCACAAAGGAGCTTCAATATGAATTGCCAAGACCATATAGGGCTTGTCTACACTACCACCTTCCTTCAAAGGAAGGATGGTAATTAGGGTGTTGGGAGTTTACTAATGAAGTGCTGCTGTGCATAGGCAGCCCTTCATTAAGCAAGCACCCCCCTCCAAGGCAACTTCGACGTTTTAAACTTTGAAGTACCAGCATGCATCTAGCCGCAGCACACCCGCCGGTACATTGAAGTTCTGGGGCAACTTTGAAGTCCCCTTACTCCTCAAAATTTTGGACCAGAAGGACTCAATGACAAGAATGAATTAAATTCTATCTCTAAGTTGTATGGTCATTGCTATTAAAGTTATAATCAGATGCATTTAATCATATTAAATGTGCTTGCAACTTTACTTTGGGTGTTCAGGGAAGGATAAGGGAAAATCTTCATAGCGCTATGTGGGAGGGAATCCACATCAAAGCACCATTTCCGAGCTTGGGCTTTCATGTCTTCTGGCTCTTCCATACTTAACTAACCAGATTGTATATAAACTTGCTAAAACTCACCTGGTCTTGTCATAGTAAAAAGAATTGGGCTCTTTTGTTTCGGTACAGTGATCTCCCCATCCAGCACCCCTAATTTTAATCATCTACTCCAAAATCCTTTTTGTAGCTACTGGCAGCATTTCAACCTCTGCAAAAACCTTCCACCTATTTTGACAATAAATCCACTTTCCTTATGTAGTTCACTAGACTCCAGGCAATCCCAGTTCTTCAACGGGAGATCTCAATTTCTTATATTCTAACCAAATAAATTCCAACTCATATATGATGTCAGAAGAATTATGAGTCTATTCCATGGGGACATCAAGGCCACTAAGTGATATGTGCATTGTAGGAAACAGTGGAAAACAACCTCTTTCTTCCATTCCTTTTATATTAACTTGCTTTAAACTGCTTTATTCATGAGAATAAAAACTGCATATAACATCTTTTTCATGTGGCAACCAGCTGGCCTATTGGTAAAATGATTTGTTGCCATGCAGTAGGCGAAGAATTGAAACTGCCATTCTCATACCACCCTTAACAAGCACATAGTCTGACTCCAGCCCAACCAGGTATCCCCTACCAACATCCATCAGAAAAGCCACACAATGATCTTGCTGGTTCTACTAAAACAGTTAACAGTTGAACATATTGACATGGGTTCATAATCCCAGTGAGATAACTGGGGCCACAGTTAACTTATTACACTTATGGTCTCTGGCTACCTGCAAACCTTATGCAGACACCACTTTACTGGCTCATATTGTGAATGTTACGTTCATAAACCTCTTCATTTGTTAACTAGAAACATATTGCAGGGCACAAATATGTGACAATTGTACAATAGGGCAAGTGCATGGCTGAAATATATAATCATATGACACACACATCCCTGATAATTCTTACATTCACAGACATGGTATTGCCTTATGTACACTTCACTACAATACCTCCCTCACGCGCACACCTTTGTAAAAAGGGAAAGGACATTTTTTAGTAGCATACATAATGATGTTTTTTAAAATAGGAGCAGGTGGTTAACTTAAAACCAATGTCTATGAAATTAAAATGATAGCTTTTGCAAATGTAATCTCTCTGTTCTGTGGTTGACAGAAATGTATATGTTCTTTTGACATTAAGAAGCAGACTGTCAATGCAAAATTCATTAACTTTTAATGGCAAGTGCTCCCAGCCTTGCTAGTAACAGGAAGTTAACGCAATAAAAATGTTATATTAGATTTAAATATTATTGCATTTTTTATGAGTTAACAGTATTTTTAATGTGTAAGATCGTGACACAATTAATAGCTCATAACTTAATGGAACTACTAATTTGGAGTAGCTGTTCTTGGTAGATACTAAGCCTCGAGGGCAGGTGGAAACTTAAAAACAACAAGATTTTGTTTGGCTCTCAGTGACTGTAAGTTGGGGGAAACCCATGAAATAAATAATGTAGAAGGGAAGTTTTCTAATGAAGTTAGCATTTTTAATGGATTATGGCATTATAATAGGAGATGATCCTTCTAATATAGTATCTAAGGTGACTATAACTAAGGTTCATGGATGCCATAAGTTTTACTAATTACAGGTTAGCCAAGTGACCAGTGTGAAACTTGCCCTGTTCCAAATGGACAGGAATGTACATTATAAAAAACTACTATCACAAATAGCACTTATAAATGGAAAAGCCAACCACTCAATCAGGACAGAGGCTAAATTTTCCTGGAGATCTGTCTAGATTTGAATTTCTTGTCTTGTTTTAATGTAAGTTAATTTGTTGCCAGTTAACTCCATAGCTACGTCTGCACTAGCAAATTCTTTCACAAAATCAGGCCTTTTTCCCGAAGAACAAACAGAATGTCTACACACAAAATGCACTCTATCGATCGGAAATTGAAAGAATGTAGTTCTTCTTCTGTAATCCCTCTTCTGCTCCCGCATCAGGAATAGCCCCCGCTTTTGAAATCTTCTTTTGAAAAAAAAAGATGTGTAGATGCTCTTCAGGCCCTTTTATCAAAAGAACTGTCCTCATGGTGCTGGGTTTTTTGATACCTGCCCTGTTCTTTTGAAAGAGCAGGGGCTGTGTGGGTGCTCGCTATTAAAACAGTGAACCAATCTTTGAATCCACTTTTTTTGTGTGTGGATGTACTCTTCCAAAAGAAGATCTTCTGGAAGAGATCTTCCAGAAGATTATCTTGCAAAAGATTGCTGTAGTGTGGACAGGATCCAGGTAACTAATATAATGGTGCACTCCACAAATATTTGGCTGAGTCTAAGCTAGAAAGACCTTTGCAAGTCTTAAAAGTTTTCTCTCCAGTGGAGAGAAGTGCAGTGGAAAGGCAACGTGGAGAACACTGCATTGCTGTCATATATCCTATACATGTTCTGTCCTATATCTTCAGTTGCTAGTGTCATCAATTTGGCATCCTTCACTGCAAAGCAAGTCTTTGTGAGAAGGGAAAATATCCCAAATGTAAAAAGCATCATAGTTCAAAATGTAAACAATTCTGAAAAGCCAGAATTTTTTGACACATGCAATTCCTTGAAGTTTTTAGAACAGAAACATTGTTCTGACAATGTATGTACAATTAAGTAATATTAAAGAGAGCAAAATTATTGAACCACAGCAAGCTCTGTGTTGCTTCAGTGGATACTCTTATTATGGTAAGCAGTAGCAGTCCATTCTTGAAGAATTTAGTGCAGAAACTGTAGTTAGTTACCATTTAGTCTTGCCTATCTAAACAGACAAAACAAGAGTGGTCTAGTACTATACCAAATTACATGGGTCCTAATCCTCATTTACACCAAAGCCCAAGTAGGCATCAACATTAGTTTATATGCACTTGAATCAGGGCTTTTTTAGCGCCATCCCCAGGGACCTGGCTGGGGCCAGGGGAACCCCAACAGTCCCAGGACATGGAGCCCCGCTGGCAGCTACAGCTGTAGGAACCCTGGGTGGCAAGGGGTTGAGCAGCTGGCTGTGTACCAGCTCCTCTTTTTCAAAAAAAAACATTGACTTTTATGTCCTTTACACTCCCAGAGTGGCGAATGTAACTGTGGATCAGGCTCACTATGCTTTCCTGAGGAAAAGAAAGGGAAAGAAACAGTGTCCTGAGTCCTCTCCCCTTACATACACACACACTCACCATTGCTGGAAAGGACAGCAACAATTAGCTGTGGCTAGCTTTCTTGTTTTTTCCCATTGTAAATTATGACTGGGGCTGCACAAGGCTGAGAATGGTCTGTGATGCCCCTCTGCTCCATGGTGACAGCAAAAGCAGCAGCATCTTGGGCAAATGCACAGACTGGAACAATTCAGTAGACCATGAAGAGGCAAAGAGTGGCCTAAATTAAGAGGGGGAGTAAAATAAAAAATATATATTCTTTTTAATCTGTCTCTTTTCATTGCAAATCACAGAATCACAGGTTTGGAAGAGACCTCAGGAGGTCATCTAGTCCAGCCCCCTGCTTCAAGCAGGATCAACCCCCACTAAGTCATTACAGCCAGGACCTTGTCCATCCAGGACTTAAAAACCTCAAGGGATGGAGAATCCACCACCTCTCTAGGCAACGCGTTCCAATGTTTCACCACGTGCCTGGTGAAGTAGTTTTTCCTAAGATCTAACCTACACCTCTCCCTTTTCAACTTCTGACCCTTACTCCTTGTTCTGCCATCTGACACCAAGGAAAACAGTTTCTCATCCTCCTTTTTAGAGCTCCCCTTCAGGAAGTTGAAGGCTGCTATTAAATCACCTCTAAGTCTTCTCTTCTGTAAAGTAAACAAGCCCAAATCCCTCAGCCTATCCTCATAGGTCTTGTGCTCCAGACCTTTAATCATTTTTGTTGCCCTTCGCTGAAACTGCTCCAGCAAATCCACATCCTTTTTGTACTGGGGGGCCCAAAACTGGACACAATATTCCAGATGTGGCCTCACCAGTGCCAAATAAAGAGGAATAACTAACTTCTCTAGACCTGAGACACTGTGATTCCGTATTGATGGCAGGAAAGATCCTTTGTTACCAAACCCAATAGATTCTTTCTAATACAAATATTAGAAATTTGGAAATATTAAAGATATTCTCCAGGGATTGGTGGAGTTTTCATATACTTCTTTCCCACACTTCCTAAAGTAGGGACAGGAGTGAATAAAAAATAAAAGGCCACCACAATTTTTTTAGACTGTTGCTAATGCATAATCTCCTTTCAGCACCATTCTTCCTTTGAAGTAAATACATGTGCCTATGAAGTACAACATGAACACATTACATTCTAGAAACAATTAAGAGTAATGCTAAGCTTCTACTTGAGACATAAGCACAGAGGAGGAAAACTGACTGCTATTTTCCTTACTTCTATTTCAAACTTTTGAGACATTTAACATAAAGTAGACAAGTTAACATCTGCTAATTATGATTATTTAGTTTGTAAGTTACTTTATTACTACCTATTGTTCTTAGTATTACAGATAAAGGCTGTGTCTACACTACCCCTCCCTTATGGAAGGGGTATGTAAATACCATGGATTGGAAATGCTAATGAGATGCTGAAATGAATATTCAGTGCCTCATTTGCATAATGGTGGTCACTTGGAGCATTTAAATACTGCTTTTGAATTGAAAACTAGCCATGTAGACAGGGTTCCTTTGAAAGGAAACCCTGATTTCAAAAGCACCCTTCTTCCTGAGGCATTTATATACCCCTTTTGAAAGGGAGGGATATTGTAGATGTGGCCAAAGAGTGAAATATGGATAGTATTACAGAAATGAAACTTGAAGACAAGCTCTGTGATTCCCTGTGGAAGTACTAGCTTGCTTTGCTTAAAAAAAAGTCTGGTAACTAAAGCAGATGCTAAGTTAGACTGTGTTTTTCCAGTTTTAATCTTTTTCTCAATGAGTTTTCTATGCTTTACATACCCATTTTTATACTTCCTTTTTTTCCTTGTTTTAGTTACTTGTTGTGATAAATTTACATACTCTCTTCTTCACAAGATGAAAGTATAATTTAATACACTTTCCAATGGACATAAAAATTGTTTAAATACATTATTTCTATGTCTAGACCCATGACAAAACTTGTCTTTCCTCCCACTGAGATGATAGCATTCTGTATGCTGCTGCAAGTTCACTCCAAGGGAAAGGGAAGTTTCAGCACTGTATATGAAAGTCTAATCCAGACAAGAGTCTTTTTACTGTGAGTATCTTGCCATGATGTTTGACCACATGCTGTACAATACACAAACAGACTTTGTGGTTGCTGGTTGACTAATACATGCTACAGGGATTATAAAACTCAACTTTCATTTTTCAAAACATAGACCTTCAGAAGCAAAGGAGATTCTCTGCTGATTACAAATAAAAATAGGGTCTATATTTCTTTTCTAACTCAGGTGTCAAGGACTAGATGATTATAAGCCAATAAACAGTCGAGTGATCTGATAACGTTCTGAGGAACTGTCCCAGATTCAAGTGTCGGTAGAAGAGGTTTTAAAACTAATTAATAAGCTAAACAGTAACAAGTCTCCAGGACCAGATGGCATTCACCCAAGGGTTCTGAAAGAACTCAAATGTGAAATTGCAGAGCTATTAATGGTGGTTTGTAACCTATCCTTTAAATCAGCTTCAGTACCCAATGACTGGAAGACAGTTAATATAAAGCCAATATTTAAAAAGGGCTCTAGAGGAGACCCTGACAATTACAGACTGGTAAGTCTAATGTCAGTACCGGGCAAATTAGTAGAAACAACAGTAAAGAATAAAATTGTTAGACACGTAAAAGAACATGATTTGTTGGGCAAAAGCCAGCATGGTTTCTGTAGAGGGAAGTTGTGTCTTACTAATCCATTAGAGTTTTTTGAAGGGGTTAACAAACATGCAGACAGGGGGGATCCAGTGGACATAATATACTTAGATTTCCAGAAAGCCTTTGACAAGGTCCCTCACCAAAGGCTCTTATGTAAATTAGGTGGTCATGGGATAGGAGGAAAGATCCTTTCATGGATTGGAAACTGGTTAAAAGACAGGAAACAAAGGGTTGGAATAAATGGTAAATTTTCACAATGGAGAGGGGTAACTAGTGGTGTTCCCCAAGGTTCAGTCCTGGGACCAATCCTGTTCAACTTGTTCATCAATGACCTAGAGAAAGGGGTAAGCAGTGAGGTGGCAAAGTTTGCAGATGATACCAAGCTGTTCAGGATAGTCAAAACCAAAGTAGATTGTGAAGAACTTCAAAAAGATCTCAGCAAACTGAGTGATTGGGCAGCAAAATGGCAAATGAAATTTAATGTGGGTAAGTGTAAGGTAATGCACATTGGGAAAAATAACCACAATTATACATACAATGTGATGGGGGCAAATTTAGATACAAAAGATCAGGAAAGGGATCTTGGAATTATAGTGGATAGTTCTCTGAAAACATCCACGCAGTGTGCAGTGGCAGTCAGTAAAGCAAATAGGATGTTTGTAGTATTTCTTTTTGTGACAGGTCCCAGAGGTGCGATACCGCGAAGGATGAAAGACAAAGACAAACATAGACAGCAGGGGGCCAACAGTTCTATAGTCTGAAGGCCCTGAGTTTATTATTCTCACAGCTTTTATAACCAAGTGAGAGCACATTATTATGAGAAAAGCAATCAGCTACAATACAACTGGCTCAACACCTCTATCTCTAAAAAAGCCACATCATTCCTCCCAGTCCTTGAACATGAACTCTTGGAAAACACCTAGTTCAAGCAACACAGCTCCTTGTGGCTTGCCTCCAAGAGAGCAGATGTTTCGTTTGCAAAACATGTTATGTTGCTTTAGATGCCAAGAGCCCAGCCAGGCCTGGGAGACATGTAGGGGGGAAAGGCAAAACTCCTTCAGATGTTAGGAATTATTAAAAAAGGGATAGAGAATAAGATGAAGAATATCATACTTCCCCTATATAAAACTATGGTACGCGCACATCTTGAGTACTGCGTGCAGATGTGGTCTCCTCACCTCAAAAAAGATATACTGGTATCAGAAAAGTTCAGAAAAGGGCAACTAAAATGATTAAGGATTTGGAAAGGGTCCCATATGAGGAGAGGCTAGAAAGACTGGGACTTTTCAGTCTAGAAAAGAGGAGATGGAGGGGCGATATGATAGAGGTATATAAGATCATGAAGGGTGTGGAGAAAGTGAATATTGAAAAGTGATTTACTTGTTCCCATAATATAAGAACTAGAGGACACCAAATGAAATTGATGGGTAGTAGGTTCAAAACTAATAAAAGAAAATTTTTCTTCACACAGCGCACAGTCAACCTGTGGAACTCCTTGCCGGAGGAGGCTGTGAAGGCCAGAGTTTAGAAAAGAGCTTGATAAATTTTTGGAGGTTAGGTCCATAAAAGGCTATTAACCAAGGGTAAAGTATGGTGCCCCTAACCTTTAGTCAAAGGCTGGAGACAGATGGCAGGAGACAAATTGCTTGATCATTGTCTTCGGTTCACCTCCTCTGGGGCATCTGGCACTGGCCACTGTCAGCAGACAAGATACTGGGCTGGATGGACCTTTGGTCTGACCCAGTATGGCTGTTCTTATGTTCTTATGTTTATGTTATTTTCAGTGGAACAAGGCAAACTAAGTACATGAGAAAATGTTTATTGATGGTCATTGCTTTCCAGCTGTAGAATCATTTAAACAACCAAAGTCAATTATTTCCTAGGTAGAACAATATCACATTATGGAAGTTCAGAACACATTTCAAAGGTTATGATTCCCTTCATCACACTGTATTCAACTTAAAAGTTCATTCCTGATTGTTTTTTACCATTGTTTTTCCACCAAAACCCTCTGTTTTATGAGCTACAGTGACTACATAATTTTCTCTCAAAAGCAAACAGGAAAACCTAAGGAGAAAAAATATTTTCCCTTTTAATATCTTAGTTTTTGCAATTTTAAGTTACTTTTAATAACAGTAAGTAAAAATAACGTTCAGACAAAACTAAAGGATACACACACAGAACAGGCAGAGTTTTTCTCCAGAGGGTATATTTCTTGTTTGCTGAAAGCAAACATAGGTATTTGTTATGAACACTCTATAACTGTGTGTACACTAGCCCGCTCCTTTCAGATAGGTCATGTTAATGAGACAGTTTGAGAAAATGCTAATGAAGCACTGATGTGAATATGCAACACCTCATTAGCATAATGGCACTCATGTATGATTCGAAAGTGCTATTTTTGGAACACACACCACCACTGTAGACAGGGGCCTTTTGAAAGCCCCCCCCCTGAACTTTGAAAGCCCCTTCTTCCTAAAACCAAATAGGAAGAAGGGGCTTTTGAAGTTAGTGGGGTCCTTTTGAAAGGCCCCCCCATCTACATGGGCAGCGTGTGTTCTGAAAGTGGCACTTTCAAATTGCATGTCGCTGCCATTATGCTAAGGATGTGCTGCATATTCATGTCAGCGCCTCATTAGCAACTTCCCAAACTGCCACATTAACATGTCCCTTCTGAAAGGAGGGGGCTAGTGTAGACATAGCTAATGTGTTATGGGCTACGTCTACACGTGCCCCAAACTTCGAAATGGCCGTTTACTAACGAAGCGCTGAAATGCATATTCAGCACTTCATTAGCATGCGGGCGGCAGCGGCGCTTCGAAATTGACGCGCCTTGCCACCGCGCGGTGCGTCCAGACGGGGCTCCTTTTCGAAAGGGCCCCGCCTACTTCGAAGTCCCCTTATTCCCATGAGCTCATGGGAATAAGGGGACTTCGAAGTAGGTGGCGTCCTTTCGAAAAGGAGCCCCGTCTGGACGCGCCGCACGGCGGCAAGGTGCGTCAATTTCGAAGCGCTGCTGCCACCCGTATGCTAATGAAGAGCTGAATATGCATTTCAGCGCTTCATTAGTAAACTTCTCGAAGTTTGGGGCACGTGTAGACATGGCCATGTATGGATGTACAGAGCATTATGGGAAAAGGACTATTTGTAATGTCTATTGTGGATGGTTTCATTTACTGTCTGGTTGCAGTTAAGCTATGTCATGTAGTCAGATGCTATAGTAGTATGCATGCTACTGGTCGGTAAAATAAAATAAAATAAAATGAAAATCAGACATAACTGCCATTTTGGAAGCAGCAGAGTGAAAAATCTTACCAGTTATGTACCAGTACTTAAAGCAAAGCTCCGAAGCTAAAGCAAAGCTCCAGCAGTGAAAGCAAAGCTCCAATGTAACTCCAAGGTTGCAGGAGTGATATAATACTGCAGCTTGATTTCTTTGGTCAGTTTATTCTCAGCAGCTTTGCGAACTCCAAACCTGTTAATTTGCCTTTCATTATAAATTCTTCTGCATACTCTGCTTGGCAAGAGCTCTAAGTGATAAAAGGAAAAACAATTTATCATTTTCTCCAGAACAATATTTCTGCTCTTAATGAAGTATTGTTTGTTTAACCACAATTCACGGGGACTATAAAACTAATATAACATGTTGGCAAGTGGTGTGTGAGGGAGATTTCCTTCCTCTTTTGTGCAGCAAGAAAATATAAGGGAAGAAGTTAGAAAGAAGCACAGTTCTCAGAAAGGTAGCCATATTAGTCTATAAGTTGCCACAGGAATTCTTGTTGTTTTTGAAGACACAGACTAAACAGATATTTTGGAGCATAAGCTTTCATGGGCAAAACCCCGCTTTGTTTGCATCTGGTGAAGCGGGTCTTTGCCCACAAAAACTTATGCTCCAAAATATCTGTTAGTCTATAAGGTGCCACAGGACATTTTGTTGCTTTTTAAGCACAGTTCTGAATTCCTGACTATAAAAAACAACATATAAGCTGCATCTACACTAGCCGGCTATTTTGAAATAGCTGTGCCAACTTCGAAATAGAGCCTGCCGCGTCTACACGTGCCGAGCGCTATTTTGAAGTTGAAATCAACGTAAGGCGGCGAGACGTTGAAGTCGCTATCCCCATCAGGAGATGGGAATAGTGCTCTACTTCGACATTGAACGTCGAAGTAGGGCACATGTAGACGATCCGCATTCCACAACATCGAAATAGCTGGGTCCTCCATGGCGACCATCAGCTGAGGGGTTGAGAGACGCTCTCTCCAGCCCCTGAGCTCTATGGTCGCCATGTTCAGCAGCCCCTTAAAGCTCCCCACCCCCTTATTTCGTGTGCAGGAAGCTGAGAGCACATGCAGGCAGCAGCACAGCCATGTGCCCAGCCTGCACATCCCCACCAGCCCCAACCCAACACCCAGCACCCATGGCATCCAGCCAGCCCCCCAAGCACCCAGAGGGCACCCCCCCCAAGAGGACCCAGGGCTCCCAGCCTGCTAGCCAGTGAGGGAAGAGGCAGCGAGGCCCCTCCTGGATGGAGGCTGAGAGCTGGGATCTGCTGGGGCTCTGGGGCGAGGAGGAGGTGCTCCAGGTAATGGGGAGAAAGAGGCGGAACGTGGATGCGTTCGCTTGGCTGGCCGAGGGCCTGGCTGCCCGGGGTCACCCTGTCCGCACTCCTGACCACATCAGGAGTAAGGTAAAGGAGCTGCGGCAGGGTTACGCTTGGGGCCAGGACATGGCCAGCCAATCTGGGGCCAACCCTGCTGCTTGCCCCTTTTACAGGGAGCTCAGGGCCATCCTGGGCCCCTGGAACACCTCCTCCCCACCGGCCACCCTTGACACCTCAGGTACAAGCCCCAGCAGGCCCTGGAGATGGAGTGCACCCCGGAGGCCAGCCCTGCACCCCAGGCCCCCCCCCAGGAGCCCACCCCTGGGACAGGGGAGGAGGAGGAGGAGGAGGAGGAGTCCTCCAGCGACGGGGGCTCCAAATCAACCTCCCCTCCCGCAGCTCCAGCAGGGCGTCTACCCGATGGGTGTCCCTCAACTGTGGGAGTGGACCATCAGGTATGTACCCCCCTGGTGCACACCCCCGGAGTTAAGGGGCAGGGACAAAAGACATGACCAGGGCCCTCCACACACCCAGATAACCATGGCCCCGAGGATAGCAGTGGCATGTCCCTCAGAAGAGTCCATCAGCCCCTGCCCCCCAGTAGAACAAAGCCATGCCCCATCCCTGGGGATGGGAGGAGTGGAACCTAGGGTCCCCCGTGGGGGGGTTGGACACCCATCATCATCATCATCCTCATCATCATCATCATCATCATCATCTCCAGGGTATGGGGATGGGGAACCAGCAGAAGAGGGGTGGGGGGACAAGGGCCACGGGTCAGGGCCCAGACTAACAGCTGTCTCCCCTCTTCTTACCCCCTCTGTTCTGCAGCTGCACAATCGGAGGGCCCAGAGAGCACTGGCGCGGCGTCTGTGGTCCCAGACAGCCCACCGGGGCCATCCCAGCAGGCCAGCCCCTTGGCAGAGCATGGACCAGCCCCAGGACGAGCCCGACAGTGTTGGAGCCATCTGCAGGCATCCACGGACCCCCAGCTGCTCGCCATCCTCTGGCGTCAGCTGGAGGTGTCCAAGCAGTGCCTGAAGGTGGAGGAGTGGCGGCTCGATCTCCAGAAGCGAGTGCTGTCCTGGTGCCAGGAGGCTTGGGGGGCCTTCATATGCACCTTCCAGGACATCGCACGGCACTTGGCCCCCCCTGCCGCTCTGCCTGCCGCTCCGCCTGCCATCCCTCCATCATCCGCCATCCTGGGGCCTGCCGCCGAGGGGGACCATGGGCCTCCGGACACTGCCCAGCCCTATCTGCCAGTTCTGCCAGCCCCCACCCAGCCTCGACAGGGCCTCCGGGCCAGACATGGGTCGTGCCCCCCCACACCAGGTGCAGGACAATGGGGGTGCGTGGCTGAGGACGTTGCCCCCCAAGGCCCCCCTCCTTTGGATATATTCCCCCCATCCTTGTAAATAGTTTTTGTTCTAACCCTGTTTAGTACCTGCCCCCCCATGTATATAGTTCCCCCCTTCTTCTTTTAATAATTAATACACATTGAACAGTTTTGTTTAAAAAAAAATTCCATTTATTGCACAGAAGTGTGGGGAGGTGTGCTTTCGGGTTCTCTGTGGTGTGGGCGTGGGGGCAGGGAGTGTTGTGGAGGATGAGGGGGGTGCAGTGGGTGGTTCACCCGCAGCTGGCCCTGCCAGCGTTCACCCCGCAGCCTGCTCAAAATGGGCCCGCAGGGCTTCCCGGACCCGGACCCGGACCCCTCAGGTTCAACCTGGCGACTGGGGGCAGCGGGTGGCTGGACGTCGGCCCTGCCAGCCTCCACAGCCCAGCCCTGGAAGAAGGCCTCTCCCTTGCTCTCCACCAGGTTGTGGAGTGCGCTGCATGCGCCCACAACCTGGGAGATGTTGGTGAGCCCTCCATCCAGGTGAGTGAGGAGACACCTCCAGCGCCCTTTGAGGCGTCCGAAAGTGTGCTCGACCACCTGGCACGCATGGTTCAAGCGTGTGTTGAACCGCTTCTGGCTGGCTGTGACATGGCCCGTGTAGGGGTGCATGAGCCAGGGCCAGAGGGGGTACACCGCATCTGTGATGAGGCAGAGGGGCATGGTGGTGTCCCCCACAGAGATCTCCCGCTGGGGGATGTAGGTCCCCGCCTCCAGCCAGCGGCACAGGCCCGAATTCCTGAACACCCAGGCTTCGTGGGTGCTGCCAGGCCAGCCAACATAAATGTCCAAGAGGCAACCCCAGCTGTCTGCCAAGACCTGGAGGACCATGGAATGGTATCCCTTCCTATTCAGGAAGTGTCCTCTGCTGTGCTCCGGGGCACGGATGGGGATATGGGTCCCATCTAGAGCCCCAGTGCAATTTGGGAAGCCCAGGCTGGCAAACCCCGCTATGGCAGCATCCAGGTCCCCAAGCCGCATGAGCCTGTGGAGGAGCAGGGCATTGATTGCGCAGACGACCTGCAGGAGAAGGACATGAGAGAGCACCGGTGAGGGGTGTGCAGGGTGTGTCTGGCCCTCCCCCCAGGGCTCCCCCCACCCCAGGTCCTCTTACCTCCATGAGGACAACCCCGATGGTGGCCTTGCCCACGCCGAACTGCTGCCCTACGGATCGGTAGCTGTCTGGAGTGGCCAGCTTCCAGACAGCGATGCCGACCCATTTCTCTACAGTGGGGCACGTCGCATGGGGGTGTCCTGGTGCCATAAGGCAGGAGTGAGCCACTGGCAGAGCTCCAGGAATGTCTGCCAGCTCATTCGGAAGTTTCGGAGCCAGCAGTCGTTGTCCTACTCGCTGAGCACCAGCCGCTCCCACCAGTCCGTGCTCGTAGGGTAGCTCCACAGCCGGCGGTGTGTGTGGTGGGAGGGGGGGGCTGGGAGGGCAGCAAGGTCTGGGGCTGCTTCCTCATCCCCTGGGGGCAGCTCATCTTCCTCAAATAAAAGACGGTCAGCTGCCTCCTGCATGGCACTGAGCAGGGTGGCCACTGCTCCTCCAGGGGCAGGTGTGTGGGCCTCTGGCTGCTGGTGCTGCTGCTGCTGGGGGTCCATGTGCTTCCACAGGGTGTGTGTGCCTGTGGCTCTGCAGACTGCATGCTGTGCAGGCTGAGTGTGTCTGGGAGGGGCCCTTTAAGGGAGTGGCTTGCTGTTGCCCCAGAAGTGCTAGTCCGCCCTGTGACCCTGTCTGCAGCTGTTCCTGGCACCCTTATTTGGATTTGGGCCACTTTGGTGTGTAGACGTTCCCCTGCAGTGCCTACTTCGATGTACTGCTGTCCAAAGTCGACGATGAACGTCGACGGCACCAGCCCTGGAGGATGTGTGACACTATTCGTCGAAATAGCGTATTTCGATTTCGCTACATCGAAATAAGCTATTTTGATGTAGCATCCCAGTGTAGACATAGATATAAAGTTACATCAGACCTTCAACCCCTACATTGTCTCATATTCTTCTCAGTTTGCTCTGAATTGTAAAGTGATCCCTACTCTGTAACCTTCAAATTATCTTATGAATAGTACAAATAAGAAAGATGGTTCCCCCAATGACCAGGTTCTTTATTCCTCAGAAGTCAGCAAACATTTCACTACTACCTTGGTTTGCCATAATTACTTCCCTGTCAGTATAGCTGTTTCTTATTTTAGATTTCATATCTCCAGTTATTAGGAGGGACTCTCTTTTCAGAACCTAGTCTATTATGTTCTATAGTTGCTCAGAAATGTTTCATTTGTCCTCTTGACTTGCTTGATTTTTAGGTGCATATAAATGTAAATCACACTATTCTAATCCTTTGCAGCTGGACCCTATTTTATCAGGCTTCTGACTGCTCTTTTAGGCTGTTTCTACACTCTCCTGCTCCTTTTGGAGGGGGGATGGTAATGAGGCAATTTGAATCAGGCTAATGAGGCACTAACATGCATATTCAGCGTCTCATTTGCATAATGGCAGCTGCACAAATTTTGAAGTGCATACTTCAAATTGCAGATTGACAGTGAAGATGGGGGCAGCTTCAAAAATGTGCCCCACTTCAACATTCCCTTACTCCAATCTAGTTCTTTGGGAGTAAGGGAATGTCTAAGTGGGGCACTTATTTCAAAGCCGCTCCCATCTTCACAGTCAATCTGCAATTGCACTTCTAAATTCATGTGGCTGCCCTTATGCTAATAGAGTGCTGAATATGTATGTTAGTGCCTCATTAACCTGCTTCAAACTGGCTCATAATTATGCCCCCTCCGATGGGGGTGAGTATAGAAGCAGCCTTAGATAACATCAGTTATGTCATCTTTGTTGCCCAAACACCCAATTTATTAAGATCCTTTTGTAGCTCTTCACAGTCTGCTTGGAACTTAACTATTTTGAGTAGTTTTGTATCATCTGCAAATTTTGCCACCTCACTGTTTATTCCTTTTTTCAGATCATTTATAAACATTTTGAATAGGACTGGTCCCAGTACAGACCCCTGGGGGATGCCACTATTTACCTCTCTCCATTCTCAAAACCGTTTATTCCTACCCTTTGTTTCTGATCTTTTAATCAGTTACCAATCCAAGAGAGAACCTTCCCTCTTATCCCATGAGAGTTAACTTTGCTTAAAAGCCTTTGGAGAGTGACTTTGTCAAAGACTTTTCTGAAAATCTAAGTACACTATATCCACAGAATCCCCCTTGTCCACATGCTTGTTGACATGTTCAAAAATTCTAACAGATTGGTGAGGTACAACTACCCTTTATAAAAAACGTGTTGACTGTCCCCAACAAATTATGTCCATCAATGTGTCTGACAATTCTGTTCTTTACTAGAGTTTCAACCAGTTTGCCCAGTACTGAAATCAGACTGACTGGCCTGTAGTTGCCAGGATTACCTCTGGCACCCTTTTTAAAGATTGGTGTCACATTAGCTATTCTCCAGTCATCTGGAACAGAAGCTGATTTAAATAACAGGTTACAAAATACATTAGTAGTTCTGCAATTTCACATACGAGTTCCTTCAGAACTCTCGGGTGAATGTCATCTAGTTCTGGTGACTTATTACTATTTAGTTTGCCAATTTGTTCCAAAACCTCTCCTAATGACACCTCAGTTTGAAACAGTTCATCAGATTTGTTACCTGAAAAGAATTGCTTGGGTTTGGGAATCTCCCTCACATCCTCATCCATGAAGACTGAGGCAAAGAAATTATTTAGTTTCTCTGCAATGGTCTTATCATCCTTAAGTGCTCCTTTAGCATTTCAATTATTCAGAGGCCCCGCTGGTTGTTTGGCAGGCTTCCTGCTCCTGATGTATTTAAACTTTTTTGCTATTGATTCTTGACTCTTTGGCTAGCTGTTCTTCAAATTCCTTTTTACCTTCCTAATTATATTTTTACACTTCACTTGATAGAGTTTATGTTCCTTTCTATTTTCATCACCAGGATTTAACTTCCATTTTTTAAAGGATGCCTTTTTGTCTCTCACTGCGTCTTTCACTTTATTGTTTAACCATGTGGTACTTTTTTGGTTCTCTTACTATGCTTCCTAAATTGGGGTATACATTAAGCTGAGCTTCTATTATGGTGTCTTTAAAATGTTTCCATGCAGATGGCAAGGATTTCACTTTAGGCACTGTACCTTTTAATTTCTCTTTAACTAACTTCCTCATTTTTGTGTAGTGCCCCTTTCTGAAATCAAATACAGCAGTCTTGGGCTGTAGTAGTATTTTCCCAGCCACAGGAATGTTAAATTTCGTTATATTATGGTCACTATTACTCAGAGGTCCAGACACATTCACCTGTTGGACCAGATTCTGTGCTCCACTTAGGACTAAATCAAGAATCGCCTCTCCCGTTGTGGAATCCAGGACTAGCTGCTCCAAGAAGCAGTCATTGTGTCTTTCAGGCAGGCAGCAAGCACACTACAACACAAACACACACTTCAGACAACAAACTCACCCCAAAGGTCATGTAATTGTTCCTCCTTCACCTAGAGGACTCCCTTGAAAAACTCCCCTGATAGCTGCTCCTGTTCTTAAATAAAATGAATGATCTCTAGCACTATCAGTATCAATCAATAAACTATGCAAGCTTTGTATTCACTCGGGCTCACTGTTGCATCATTTTAAAAACGTCCAGGGTTCTAATTAATTTCCCATCTCTTTGTTTCATACTCAGTTGAATTTGTTATTTTTTGAAAATGTATACATGGGCTCAAAGACATCAAGCCAATGTTTTCTGCATAGCAATAAGAAAGAACCAGAGTATAAAAGCATCACCCAGGTTATCTTATTAGCTAGGAGCTGACAGTTCCAATCACTGCAAATTTGCAGCTTGCTGTATGGATTTCTGGTTGGTGACAAATTATTCCTACTGTCCACAGAATCTGCCAAAAGATCTACCTGAAAGTTTTGTCTTAAATTTGTCTCTCACACATCATTATGTTATAATCACAAATTTTCCTGAAGAAGCCTAAAGTAATAAACTTGATGTGCTTATCTTTTGCTGTCAAGAATTAAAGAAGATAAAAGCCAGGCTGCTGAAGGAACAAAGACTTGTATTATTCTGGATTTATTTGTTCAACCAAATCAAATGCTGTAAGTTGGTTTCTCAGCAATACTTGAATGTTTTAAATTAGTCTGAAATTATATTATTTAAATTGATCAACAGATACTTCTCATAGAAATACAATCTATAAGGTGGGTGCTGTGTTAGTGAGTCAGAAGTGTCTAGCTGTTTTTCCTTTGGAACTCCTTTGGTCATTTAGTCCAAAGAGTAACTAGGAAAAAGAGTAGCCAAGAAAAATATTAAAGTAATTAAAACAGAAAGCAGTCAGGTAGCACTTTAAAGACTAGCAAAATAGTTTATTAAGTGAGCTTTCATGGGACAGACCCACTTCTTCAGAAGTGGTCTGAAGAAGTGGGTCTGTCCCACGAAAGCTCACCTAATAAACTATTTTGCTAGTCTTTAAAGTGCTACTTGACTGCTTTTTGTTTTGATAGTGTATAGACTAGCATGGCTTCCCCTCTGTTACTATTAAAGTAATTATTTAGTTGATTGCAACATGGTGGATGAATAGTGGCAGCATGCTGAAAGTGAGGGTATAATGAAAGACAGACAGTATGAGAGACAGTTAAGACATAATACAGAGGTACATCTCCGTTTGACATCTGAAGATAAAAGGTAAATCAGTAAAGCATTGCTTAATTCTACTGGAGACCTAAGACTAAGAATAGAAAATTATTTTTTCAAAAAAATTGGGTTGGGGAGGGACAGTAAGGAGCAAAGAGAAAATCAGCAGGAAAAAAAAAACAGTACATCAAAAGATCAGGGTTATGTGAAGTTCAGTAGGTCACCATCACCAAAGCTGGATGAAGAAGTAAAGTTTTGGCAACTGCTCAAGTATAGTTGTTGCAGCACTTTAAATATCCACAAAACTGAAAGTGGATTATTGCTTTGTCCTTTGCCTCAGAGAATATCTATATGAAAAAAAACAAATCCAGAAAGGAATGTTTTCAGTCCTGATTTTGAACTGACAACAACTTCAAGAGCTAAAAAATACCTAAAGCACTACACTATTTTATCTTGGGCTATAACTTTTAAGTATAATGGCACATAATAAGAATCTCACTTTAAATTGGGGATTTGTGGCCAAAAGAGTGGGGGAAGAACTAGGAGGTATTTAATCCAGCATGAAGTATTAAGTCATTTCCTCACTCAGAAACTCAAATATCAAGGAGCAAAACAAATGTAGAAGGGGTTATACTTGATGTGCACCTTTCTTCATATGACAAGCAGCTACCAACAGCAATTCTCCAACCTTCTTAAGAAGTCAAGCAACTATCACTGGTTCCTGCATGTTAAGAAGAGTAGACATAAATCCTAGATTACCAGACGCAAGGGCTGTATAAATGCATGTTGTCTACCCAGACCTAAATTTAGAGATGTTAATACAAAAGTGAGTGGGACTGTGAAATTGTTGGGCAAGTTTCCACTTGAGAGAATACACACAGAAATTAGAGGCATTGCATCATGTGGAACCACACAAATTATAGAACACTTCAGGCATCTTGGAAGACAGTTGAAGAAAAGTCTAAATAATTACAGATATTTCTGGTCTCAAAAAAGAGAGATGGCAAAAAATATCAGCGATGCGTGACTTTTGTGAAGATGAAAATTTTGCTGTTGAAGAATATTGGACCATTTTCAAGTAGGAGAGGGGGCTGTATGAATGGGACAGCCTGCATCTTGCAAATAAGGAATATGATCATTTTATTTGGAGACTAGTTGGAGCAGCAAACAGGGCATAAAATTTGTAATGTGATTGGAGTGGGCTAAGATGAAAAATGCCATACACATTCAAACCCAGTGTGTCTTAAACAAATTGAATTGATGTGGCAAAGAATATGAGAAGACACTTTTTAGTTGTCTATATCTCAATTCTACGACTATGAGTAATGAGCAAGAACAACTGGAAATGCTCATTGATGAGAAAAAAATTGATATAATGATGTTATTGAAACATGAAGGGACAATTCAAATTATTGGAATGTTAGAATTACTGGTTATAGTGTATTTAAGAAGAACGGACTGGACAAAAGTGGTAGGGGACAGCCTAAATTAGAAAGACTGTTACCAGTTTCAGAGATGTTGATACTTCAGAACTACAGGATCTTACTAACTAACATAGTCCAATTGGCGCTTTGTTACAAATCGTGAAAACAAACTAAAGAACAGGACACGTTATTCCTTAACTCCTGTCTGGAAAGTGTGGATGGAATTTTTGTTGTTGTTGTTATGTGGAACTTTGATTTGGAATACTTTTGGTGGTGGTCTCATGGGCTGATTCTACACAGGCCACTTTCTCTGAAAGTGGCATGGTAATACACGGCCCAAAATATGCTAATGAGGTGCAGATGCAAATTCCCCATGCCTCATTAGCATATGGTCACGTGATTTGGGGTCTGGAAGACCGTTCTTCCAGACTCCAAAACACCATTTAGAAGACTGGCCCCCGGGGAGTCTTCCAGAAGGAAGTCCTTCTTCCGGAGGCCCCTTCTTCCCGAAAATAGATGTCAGGGATGGTGCTTTGTCCTGCCAAGAGGCAGGGGACTGGACTATATGACCTGCTGAGGTCCCTTCCAGTTCTAGGAGACGTGTGTGTGTGTGTCTCTGCCATTTCCCCATTTCGTTATTATTTTCTCCTTTTCATTGACTAAGGGCCTTACTCTGTCCTTGATCTTCCTTTTGCTTCTAATATATTTGTAGAATGTTTTCTTTTTATCCTTTATGTCTCTCGTCAGTTTGGTCTTTTTTGTGCTTGGCCTTCCTAATTACTTGTGTTATTTTTTACAGTGATCCTTTGTAATATGACCTACTTTCCACTTTTTGTAGGACTCTTTTTCATTAAATTTTAAATCACTGAAGATCTCCTTGTTTAGACAGGGTAGTCTCCTGCTACACTTCATATTGTTCCTATGCGGTTCAATAGTTTGCTCTTGTGCCCTTAATAATGTCTCTTTCAAAAACTGCCAAATTGGTTTTCCTTTTCAGTTGTTTTCAATTGTTTTTGAAAATGTTTTACTTAACTTTTATGACTTTTTGTTGTTTTGTGGACAAAGGAAAACAAACATCAGTTTAGTTTCAAAAGCAAATGGGTTTGGGGAGTCGTTTTTTTCTGCTCTGACACCAAACTGAAAAATCAATTGCTCAGGTTTATTGGTGAGTAGTGTGGGAGTAACTTGACAAAAGCTAACAATTCTACAACTATAGACCTGTGGTGAGAGGCTAATTAGACTCTCTAAGCTTGCAATATTTCATGTCATGCAAAAAATGAATTCTGTAGAAGATGCTGCACAGTACACTGGGTAGAATACCAACTTTTCAGGGCAGGGTTTTGTTTTTTTTTTGTTTTTTGTTTTAAATAAGACATCAGATCATCAGTAAGCAGAAATCTACATAGTTCTGCTAAAGTCAGTTTGGATTTACACCAGCTGAGGATCTGGCAGAAAACACACGTGTTTGCCACTTATGGGCACTCTGTCCCTTTTTTCTAAAGGGATGTATGTTATCACTGAGATGACATGTTAGCATCACATGATCCTCTCAGAAAATGTTATGTCCAGATTCCTCATTAATTGGGTTTTCAACATTGAAACCTCATTTTCAGGAGATTCTCAGCCCAGGTTAACTGAACTATTGTAGTCTATTTCTCTGGCAAGCTCGCTCAGAAGATTTGTTTTGCTTTCACAAACTATTACAGGCACATTTTTAAGTTATTTTAAAATGTATATTTAAAATTCAAATCTCCTTTAAAGCCTAACCTAATCTGCTTTATAAAATGTTCAGTATGAGTAAGGAAGGTAAGGAAGTCCTCATGAACAAGGAGAAGGTTGTGCAGTAATGGATGAGATATTGCACCAATCTTCACAAAGCACAGTTGGATCTGAGTGTTTCAGAGAGACTGATAGAAGACCTGAAAGAGATATCAGTGCCAAGCATTGAGAGCAAGAGTGATGTTTTGAAGGAAGAAGTAGAAAGAGCTGTGAAATGACTAAAGTACAACACCACCTCTTTAAATGATAAGATCATGGGACAGATGATCTAATACAGTAGAGAAAGTGTAATTCAGAAAATACACCGACTATGTAATACAGCATGAGAAGTAAGGGAGACACTTGTGTAATAGACAAGATCCTGTGTATTAACAATACACAAGAAAAGAAGCCTGTGGGAGTGCAAGAACTACAGACAGCCCTAAGGAGTCTTCTAGGCTAGGTGCTGCTGCTGATACTGACAGAGGGATTGAGATCACAGATAGAAGAACATCTAGCAGGTAAGCAAGCAGGATTCAGAAAAGATAGAAGTTGCATACAGCAGATATTGGTACTAAGACTGCTGGCAGAGGAAACTCGACAAAAGAACAAGAATATCTAGAATTGCTTTGTCAATTTTCATAAGGCATTCGACAGTATAGATCAAAAAGTGACTTGAGTGGTGTTGGATTGTACAGAGTTGATACCAGACTGATATGGTTGTTGAAGGATATCAATACAGAGGCAGAGATGAGAACATGCAGAGAGTTGGGAAGTTGGTTTAGAATGAGTAGAAGTACGAGACAAGGCAATCAGATATTGTTAAGTAGCTTTATCATGCGTCTAGAGAGAGCAATGGAAAAGATCAAGGAAGAGGTAGAAGGGACATTGGTGCACAGGATGAGAATTAACAACCTTAGTTTTGTGGATGGTACAGTTATCATCGAGGAAGATTAAGCGAAGCTAGTGAGAATGGTGCAGGTGCTAAATGAGCCAGGGAAGCAGAATGGACTTATTATGAATATTGATTAAAAAAAGACAATGGTATTTGGAGGTAAGGAAATAGGATGGAAGATCAGTGTAGATGGGATTGAACTAGAGAACATGGAAAAGTTCACGTATCTAGGGAGCAACATCAAGTATGAGCTAGACTGTAAGAAGGAAATTATAACTAGCATAACACAAGCAAGAACAAGTTTGAAGGTGATGGATAATATCTGGAAAAGCAAGCAATTAGCTTAGGAATGAAACTGAGCATCTTGAAATCATATGTATTCAGCAGCGTGATGTAAACGTGGCACATGAGTGATAGCGAAAGATTCGAAGAGAAGGATATTGACTTTTTTGTGAGGAGTTCTTATAGAAAGATTCTGAGAATAGGATGGAAGCAGAAGGACACCAATGAGAAATTATATAGGAAGATACAGCTGAAAGAGAACCTACTAAAAAAAGGTTATACAATGGAAGTTACAGCTATTCAGACATATCTGCAGAATCAGCTATGAGCCAAAAGTCAAGACCTCGGTATTCAGCATAATGGGTGGTTCAAATAAGAGAGGGAGGCCCCACAGAGAATGGGTAGATGATATAATAGATTGGTGTGGAGCTAGTCTACAGAAACTAAGCCACTCTGCACTAGACAAGGAAAGATGGAAGGAAATATAGAGGGGGTGTTCAGACACCAACAGGTGCTGAGCGCATGGTTGATGATGATGATGATGATGATGGGTAAGGAGCATAAGGACAAAAAAAACCCATACACTGAAGTATATATATGAAAGACTTCAGATAAGAAAAAACAGGTCTCCACCCCAAGTGAAACCTTGACTATCAATTCACTTCCACTACTGTGATGTAAAAAGTATAGAAGAGCTTTTGCTATTGGAGGGGGTTTCACTTTATTTATTCACTGCTGTCTTCCTTTCCTCTCTAAGTACTTCAGAGTCATTTGATATCTGTGCACTGAATGTACTTCTCTTTCTCTAGCCGACTCTTTTTTGTCATCCTTGTCACTCTTCTTTCTTTCCAAAAGCTTTCACTGACAGTTTCTTATTAACTCTTTTTATCTGCTCAAACTCACTGGCATTCAAATAACTGTGAATAAAGCGATCTATTTCTGCCATTGATCTCTTCTGCTAATTGCTGTGCCCTTTGTGCCCATTAATTTGGAAAGACAACCATAACCTTGAAAGCTCTATTTTATAGACTGTATACAGCTTTATGCTGTTTCTTTTGATTAAAAAAGCACTACAAATAGTTTAAAAGTATTGCTGAAAATTATGGGAGGCATTCAGACCATTGCCACTTTTATTGCTTGTCACTCTGAAGTTATAACAGTAGCAAGAAAGTATAATTCTCTTTCATCTTCCTGAACAGTTAAAACAGCATTTCAAAGATAGTTTTTGATCGCTGTGATGTTTCTTTCCCAGTTTCCAGCCACTGTTATAAGGCAGTTTTCCTGTGCAAAGAATGACAGACTTCTCCCTTTCAGTTGAGGTGTATCCTTTGAAGTAAAATACCTTCTTCTAGAAAGTCTTTTAGTCTTGCAACCCTGGTTAAGGAAGATAAGAAGTACTCTGTCAATGATAGAATATTTTAAGGTAGTGATCCTGCCTATATATCTGGTCTTGGCATCAAGTACATTTTTTCAAACTTCATGGGGACTTTTCAAAGTTTACAAAAGGAACAAAACCCTGAAAACTGAGTCAGAGTTGTGATCTGTAATACAGTGTGGAGAACTGGTGAACACAGAAACTGGATCTTTTAGGCTGCGTCTACACGTGCACGCTACTTCGAAGTAGCAGCGCCAACTTCGAAATAGCGCCCGTCACGGCTACATGTGTTGGGCGCTATTTCGAAGTTGAAATCGACGTTAGGTGGCGAGACGTCGAAGTCGCTAACCCCATGAGGGGATGGGAATAGTGCCCTACTTCAAAGTTGAACGTCGAAGTAGGGCACGTGTAGACAATCTGCGTCCCGCAACATCGAAATAGCGGGGTCCGCCATGGTGGCCATCAGCTGAGGGGTTGAGAGACGCTCTCTCTCCAGCCCCTGAGGGGCTCTATGGTCATCGTGTGCAGCAGCCCTTAGCCCAGGGCTTCTGGCTGCTGCTGCGGCAGCTGGGGATCCATGCTGCATGCACAGGGTCTGCAACCAGTTGTCGGCTCTGTGGATCTTGTGTTGTTTAGTGCAACTGTGTCTGGGAGGGGCCCTTTAAGGGAGCGGCTTGCTGTTGAGTCCGCCCTGTGACCCTGTCTGCAGCTGTTCCTGGCATCCTTATTTTGATGTGTGCTACTTTGGCGTGTAGACATTCCCTCGCAGCGCCTATTTCGATGTGGTGCTGCCCAACGTCGAAGTTGAACATCGACGTTGACAGCCCTGGAGGACGTGTAGACGTTATTCATCGAAATAGCTTATTTCGATGTCGCGTGCACGTGTAGACATAGCCTTAGTGACACTGTGTATCTCACCTGGGCCATGTCTACACTAGCCAAAAAATTCGAAATGGCCATGCAAATGGCCATTTTGAAGTTTACTAATGAAGCGGTGAAATACATATTCAGAGCCTTATTAGCATGCAGGCAGCACACGGCACTTCGAAATTGACGTGGCTCACCGCCGCTTGGCTCGTCCAGACGGGGCTCCTTTTTGAAAGCACCCCAGCTACTTCGGAGTCCCCTTATTCCTATGAGCAGATGGGAATAAGGGGACTTCGAAGTAGCCGGGGTCCTTTCGAAAAGGAGCCCTGTCAGGACAAGCTGCGCAGCAGCAAGCCGCATCAATTTCGAAGTGCCGCAGCTGCCCGTGTGCTAATGGGGTGCTGAATATGTATTTCAGCGCTTCATTAGTAAATTTCGAAATGGCCATTCGCATGGCCATTTCGAAGTTTTTGGCTAATGTAGGTGTAGCCCTGGTGTACTTGAGACTTTTATGAGCATAAGACCTGAGAGTGGGGGTAGTGAGGAAAGCAAAAGCTATTTATAGCAAATGTTCAGAGATCACAGGAAGAGTATTAATAGGAAATCAAGTGCAGCCAAGGAAGATTCTTTGGGTATTAAATTATGGGGTGCACATACTTCACCTACTTGTATGTCAAAGTTTCCAAGCTCAGTTTCTATTACTTTTGGTTCTCTTTGCCAAATTAATGGATTTTCCACAGTCAAAAGAACTGGATGTTTGACCAGGTCAGATGGATTCTCTGTATTTGATGCATCAATTTTCAGCTACATGGAGATGTTCGTTTAGACATCCTGTTAGGTGAGTTCCTCAGCAGTGTCACAGATATACATTTTACTACCTCCTATTTTTTATGCATCTATTTGCACAACAGTGACAGGATGGTTTCATTTGACCCTAAGCCAGACAGTAGCCTATATTCCTTTATCATTCCATTCCTTTACCAGGGGCTGCAACATGAAGTCTCACTTTGGACGTGACACCTCCATGCAAGCCATGTATTCTATTGCATAGATGTTTGGCTAAGTGTGAGAGAGATGTTGAGAAGGGATTTTTTTTCCTATTCTGAGGCTCAAGAAGAGATGGTAGGTTCTTTTGACCCTCACTCACTTTCCTAATTTCTTGAATCCCGTTGGGACTAGTACACTTGCTGGTTCCTACCAAGTCAACCCCTGCTTTTGCCATGGGACTGAGCATAGTGTTGATGGTGCATGTGGTTGGGCAATGCTGCAGCAGTCTCTTTTAGGTTCAGGTTTTTTCATGCCTCCTAAGGACCTAGAATCATAGATTCATAGAATTCTAGGTCTGAGAGAGACCTCAGGAGGCCATAAAGCAGGATCAAACCTAACCAAATCATCCCAGCCAGGACTTTGTCAAGCCAAGAGTTAAAAGCCTCTTTGAATGGAGTGAATGGAGAGTCTACCACTTGTGTTTTCCTCGCCACCTTGTTCCTTGCCATGTTGTTGATGCCACCTGCCCTATGCATACAGAGAAATGGGCAGCATTTCTCACATCCTAAGCTTTCCCTCTTTCCCCTTTGTTCCTTGCTAAACTGTGGCCAAGGTAGGCATGTATTTGAGCCATCTCTCTGATCTAAGGAAATATCTGTACCACCAAGTCACTGGAGAGGAAACAGCTGTGTGGTGCTTCCATGAAAACTGGATGGTCCTGGGCCACTGGCTGTGCTCAAAAGTGGCTGCAGTTGCATTCCAAAGTTTGTGACCAGTTATATATCCTGTACCTCAACTTGCTATAATTTTTTAGCTTGTAAACGGTGCCCAATCCCAAAATACATGGAGCATGAGCAACATTAATGAAAACAAAAAGCAAGGAAGCAATGACAGAAAAAAGTGAGAGGGCATCACCAAACCGCAGTCCTTTCTCTGAGCAAGGGGTTGGAGTGTATCCAGATAGTGCCTGCCTTATAGCCCTTGTCATTGTTGCATTGCAATATATCTTTAGAAAGGTGGAAGGGGCCCTTTGATTTATGTGCAAGACCTCATACTTACAAATACCAGAGCCTCAATTTTTGCTTGAGGGACATTTCCCATCTGTAGGAGTGTGAGAGGGAGGCCAGGCAAAGCAGGGGTTAAACAAGGCCTGTTAGCCCAATCAGCCCCACCCCGGTTCACCTGTGGCCAGTGTCAGGCATGGAGGGGTATAAAGGGTGGGAAGACAGCTCAGTTGGAGGCTGACCAGTGAAGAGGCAGGAGCTGGTGCTGAGGCAGGAGGCCCCAGGCCAGAGCTGCCCCCTGTAAGCTGCCAGAGGGCACAGCCCAGGACTCTCCCCCAGGTATTGAGGGAAGCGAGGAGTGCCTCCCCGGGGAGCCCCTCTCCCACCACAAGGGGGAACTAAATTCTCAGAGCCATGCCCCAAACTCAACCCATAGATGCTTGGGTGGGGGCTGTGGACCCACCCAACAGGCCCTGGCCAGGGGGCCTAGCCACTAGGCCACCAGGGCCCAGGTTTGAACTGCTCACACCATCCTTACTTAATACTCTTATTTTAATGCTACTTTAGTATAGGATGCCTGATTGCCTTTACTTGCAATTCCATACATGCACGTTTCTTTCACACATCCGCTCTTGTGAGATGCCTTTTACAACTCAGAATTCAGCTGCAAATGTATATCTCCATTATACACTCTCTAACTGACTTGCACTAACCATGCATTACCAAGTAGTATGTCCTTGCCATTGTGACTGCTTGATTGCTTACCTGTTTCCCTCAAACCCATACTCCCTATTTTGGCTAGTCTTCTTTCTTTCCCAGATCTGTCACGGACAATATCTCACTATCTCCATTCACTTGCTTAAATTAATTGGAACTCACATAACTTTGAATAGCATGTTCCATTATTATTATTGATCTCTCCTAGGCTGACTGCTATATCTATTGTGTTAATGTAATATTTGAATAAACATACATAACCTTGAAAGTTCTAATCTACAGACTTAAGTAATAACTACAGAGAGGTAGTCATGCTAGTCTTTAAAGGGACACAGAACTACTTTTTTTTCCCCTGTAATAACTGTTCCTTAAAATTTCCCCCACAATAACCAGAAATTAAAATTATTTAAAAAAATGTACGTTCATCACACTGTTAGTATGCTGTCATCTGCACATATCCATAAGGAGACATTGATAAATCTTTAACTATTTATTTTGTTCCATCAGTGTATTAGAAACTACAGAGTAGAGCCTTACTCAATGGCTACGTCTACACATGCACGCTACATCGAAGTAGCTAATTTCGAAGTAGTGACATCGAAATAGCCTATTTCGATGCATAGCGTCTACACGTCCTCCAGGGCCGGCAACGTCGATGTTCAACTTCGACGTTGCACAGCCCAACATCGAAATAGGCGCAGCGAGGGAACATCTACACGCTCAAGTAGCACACATCGAAATAGGGATGCCAGGCACAGCTGCAGACAGGGTCACAGGGCGGACTAGCGCTTCCGGGGCAACAGCTAGCCACTCCCTTAAAGGTCCCCTCCCAGACACACGCAGCCTGCACAGCACGCGGTCTGAGGAGCCATAGGCACACAGACCCCGGGCGCCGCAGTTATGGACCCCCAGCAGCAGCAGCAGCAGCAGCAGTTAGAGGTCCACCCAGCCCTCCCGGCAGGAGCAGGGCTTGCCCTGCTCCGTGCCATGAGGGAGGCAGCTGAGCACCTCCTTGCCCCAGAGGAGGAGATGCCCCCAGGGCAGCAGGGCTCAACCCCTACCCCTGCAGCACCCCACCCCCGCCCCCGCCTCACATGCCGGCGGCTGTGGAGCTGCCCCACCAGCACCGACTGGTGGGAGCGGCTGGTGCTTGGGGAGTGGGACGATGACCGCTGGCTCAGGAACTTCAGGATGAGCCGGCAGACATTTCTGGAGCTGTGCCAGTGGCTCACCCCCGCACTCAGGCACCAGAACACCGCCATGCGGCGTGCCCTCCCAGTGGAGAAACGGGTCGGCATCACTGTCTGGAAGCTGGCCACTCCAGACAGCTACCGATCCGTGGGCCAGCAGTTTGGTGTCTACAAGGCCACCGTCGGGGCTGTCTTCATGGAGGTAAGAGAACCCACGGGGGGAGGGCAGGGCAGGGCAGGGGGGCCAGGGCAGGGCAGGGCAGGGCCACGCACACCCTACTCACCCCTCATTGGTGCTGTCCCGTGTGCTTTCTCTGCAGGTTGTGCGTGCCATCAACGCCATGCTCCTGCACAGGCTCGTGAGGCTGGGGGACCCAGATGCCACCATCGCTGCCTTTGCCACCCTGGGCTTCCCCAACTGCTTCGGGGCTCTGGATGGGACTCACATCCCCATCCACCCCCCGCATCACAGTGGAGGATGATACCTGAATTGAAAGGGCTACCATTCTGTCGTCCTCCAGACCTTGGTGGACAGCCGGGGATGTTTCCAGGACATTTATGTGGGCTGGCCTGGCAGCACCCACGACGCCCGGGTTTTCTGGAACTCGGGCCTGTGCCGCCGGCTAGAGGCGGGGACCTACATCCCCCAGCAGGAGATCCCTCTGGGGGACACCACCATGCCCTTCTGCATCATCGCAGATGCGGCCTACCCCCTCCGGCCGTGGCTTATGCACCCCTACACGGGCCATCTCTCCGCTAGCCAGGAGCGCTTCAACCAGCGCCTGAACCATGCGCGCCAGGTGGTGGAGCGCTCATTTGGCCGCCTGAAGGGACGCTGGAGATGTCTCCTGACCTGCCTGGATGCAGGCCCCAACAACATCCCCCAGACTGTGGGTGCCTGCTGCGCCCTGCACAATTTGGTAGACAGCAAGGGGGACACCTTTTTCCAGGGCTGGGCTGCGGAGGCCGGCAGGGCAGATGTCCAGCCACCTGCTGCCCCCAGTCGGCAGGTGGACCCCGAGGGGACCCGGGTCCGGGAGGCCCTGCAGGCCCACTTTGATGAACAGGCCGCGGGATGAACTCTGCCCAGGCCCCCTATTGCCCGCCCCTTCCTCCACCACACTCCTGCCCCAACGCCTACACCATGGAGCACCCCACCGCACCCCACCTCCCACTTGTCCTGGACAAATGACAGCACGCACTTGTGGCTGAACTTAAACTTTTTTTTTTCTTTCCGAACCCTTTTTTTGGAACTGTAAATAAATATTTGAACCAAAAACCAAAAACTATGTACAAACATGTTGAACAAAAGCAATATGTACAAAAATAAAACAATACAAAGAAACAACAGTCCTCAATAATCAAAAGAAAACCAGGGAGGATAAAGGGGAGAACTATTTATATGGTGGGGACGGGGCAAACCGGGGGCAGAAAACAACAGGGTCCAACTATATACAAGGGGGGGGGCCACGTCCCGGGCCCCTCGCCCCTATAGCCCGGCACCGGGCGTTGGCGGCCGGGAGCCCCGCCGCGGTCACAGCCTGGTCCGTGGCTGGGTGGGAGTGGGCTGGACCGGAAGGTACGGTGGCCGGCGAGTGTCAGGTGGCTCCAGGGGTCCCTCGGCGCTCCGGCCCTCGCCGGTGGGTGGCGGGGCGACGGCGGACGGGACGGCGACGGGCGGAGCAGCTGGTGGTGGGGCTGCAGGAGCAGGCAGGGCGGGCGATGTGGCGGCCGGCGCGGCATGGGGGGCCAGGTAGTCCACCAAGCGGTTAAATGTCTCCATGTAGGCCCCCCATGCCTCCTGGCACCAGGCCAGCGCCCGCTCCTGCAGATGGAGGTGCTGCTCCGCGACCTCCAGCTGCCGATGGTGGATGGCCAGCAGCTGGGGGTCCGTCGCCGTCGGTGGTTGGTGGCGCGGGGTCCGCCGTCTAGCCCGCCGTGGGGCCGGTCGGTCCTTGGCCGAGGGGCTGCCCTGGAGCAATGGTCCCGGAGGGCTCTCCAGGACGACTGACGCCTCGCCGGCGCTCTCTTCCGGTCCTTCTGATGGTGCAGGTGCAGGACACAGGAGAGGAGGGGGGGAGGAAGAATGGAGACAGGCGTTAGTGTGGGCCCTGAGCCGTGGCCTTTGTCCCCCCAGCCCTGTGCTGCAGGTTCCCCATCCCCGTCCCCGGGAGATGCTGCTGTGATGGATAGGGTTCAGGGGTCCCCCTGCCCTGCACCCCGTCCCCTGGTGGGAGCGACTCTCACTTCACCCCGCAGGGTCTGACAGCAGGAGAGGTTTCTTAGGCCACAGATGCCCAGTTTCTCCCAGGAGTGACAACCAGCTGTCAGAAGAGACAGTCCTTCCAACCCGTCCTGGGGAGAAGACCCCAAGGGGTGCCCCTCTGGGATGCAGTTTTCCCCCTCCTCAGGCTGGCTGTCTTCCAGCTTTCCCTTCCCCTAGCCTCTACCTGTGGGCCCCGCCCTCGCCCCCCAAGTCCAAGACAGCTCAGCTCCTCCCTCCTGTTTGTTCAGGGCAGAGGTGTCACCTGCCAGCTGTAGCCCCAGGATCCTCCTTTGCCCCTGGGAGGTATTCGGCTCTTGTTGCTCATATGTAGCCTGAGTCTCCCTTTTGCACTCCCCCCACTCCATCACATGCTGCTGCTGCGGGGTGTCCCACCCCCCTCCTCCCGGGGGCCCCTCGAGGTTCCGCTCCCCCCTGGCCCGGCTATGGGGCATGGCACTGTCATGCGGGGTGGGGGGGCAGGGGCTGATAGATGCAGTGCTGTGAGGGCCATGGCCCTGGTGTCCTTGGGGCCATGGCCATGTGAGCATGTGGGGGGCCCTGGACACATATCTCTTACCCCCGCCCCTCAAGCCCAGGCGTGTCCACCAGAGGGGGGTACCTACCTGTTGGTCCGCTCCCACAGTCCGGAGATCCCCAGGGGGCGGAGGCCCTGCTGCTGCTCTGGGAGGGCGGGAGGAGGATCTGTAGCCCGGATTCTGCGGAGGAGGAGCCCCCCTCCTCCTCCTCCTCCTCCCCCTGCCGCGATGTCCCGGGGGTGGCCTCCGGGGGGGGCCCCCGGGGTGCAGGGCTTGCCTCCGGGGCGGACTCCGTCTGCAGGGCCTGCTGGGGCTCGTCGGCCGAGGTGTCAAGGGTGGCTGGAGGGGAGGAGGTGTGCTGGGAGCCCAGGATGTCCCTGAGCTCCCTGTAAAAGGGGCAAGTGATGGGGGCGGCCCCAGATCGGCTGGCCGCATCCCGGGCCCGGGAGTAACCCTGCCGCAGCTCCTTGACCTTACTCCTGACGTGGTCAAGAGTGCAGGCAGGGTGACCCCGGGCAGCCAGGCCGTCGGCCAGCCGAGAGAACGCATCCGCATTCCGCCTCTTGCTCCCCATTACCTGGAGCACCTCCTCCTCGCTCCAGAGCCCCAGCAGGTCCCGCAGCTCGGCCTCCGTCCAGGAGGGGCCCCGCTGCCGCTTGCCAGCCTGGCTGCCCTGGCTCCCCTTGGGGGGGGTCCCCTGGGGGCGCTGGGGGGGCTTCCGGCCAGCCATCGCAGCTGTGTGGGGCTGAGGGTGGTGCAGGCTGGCCGCGTGTGCAGGCTGCAGCCTGCACGTTCCCTCAGCTTCCTGCAGAGGAAGGGAGAGGGAGGGGACCTTTAAGGGGCTGCTCCACGCGGACACCAGTGAGCTGAGGGGCTGGAAAGAGCGTCTCTCAACCCCCCAGCTGATGGCCACCATGGAGGACCCGGCAATTTCGACGTTGCGGGATGTGGATCGTCTACACGGTCCCTACTTCGATGTTGAACGTCGAAGTAGGGCGCTATTCCGATCCCCTCATGAGGTTAGCGACTTCGACGTCTCGCCGCCTAACGTTGAAGTTAACTTTGAAATAGCGCCCGACGCGTGTAGCCACGATGGGCGCTATTTCGAAGTTAGTGCCGCTACTTCGAAGTAGCATGCACGTGTAGAAGCGGCTAATGAGTCCCACTGGGTTATTTGATTTTTCCTTTCCTCTCTTTGGCAAACTCCGATAGTAATTTTCCTAATTTAGTTTCTTTACTAGATGGCAAGCAGGTAAGCCAAATGGCCTGTTTGCCCCCACTTAATGTTATTTCATTTGATATTTTTCCAGAAATCAAAACCGACGTATACAACAGAGGAACTGCAATTCCTGGCTCATAGAAGGTCCAGGAATAAAACTGCAGAAGTCTTGTGGGTCAATAGCAAAGGCTATAGCTACACTACAGGGATTCTTCAAAATAAGTTCTTCTAGAAGATCTCTTCTGAAAAATCTCCTGTCAGAAGATTGCAGCCAGTCACCAAGGCTGTGTCAGGATAAGGGGATTTCGAAATGTGCAGGGTCCTTTTGAAAAGGACCCCTGTGTAGCCGCACCGAGCCGCGCGCTTTCAAAGCTTTCCTAATGCTAATGAGATGCTGAATATTCAATTCAGAGCCTCATTAGTAATCTTTGAAATGGCCATTAGCATGGTTATTTCGAAGATTTGTGCCCATTCGGACACACCCCAAAAGTGGATTGAAAAACTGATCCACTCTATCAATAGAGAGCAGACACACAGCCCCAGCCACCCTTTTAAAAGAACAGGACACGAAATGCTACGGAAGGGGTTGCATGGTTGGCAAGCCCTTCTGGGAGCTTCAACCAGGTGCTCCCTTAAAGGGCCTCTCCCAAACAGCCCCTCCTTGCACATGCTGTCCAAAGCACAAAAGAGTCAATGCAGGGACCAGAAGCTGACAGCTATGGACCCACAGCAGCTCTTGGGCTAGCAATGGATCTATGCCATGTTTAGGCTGCTGGCCAGGGTGATTGCAGCCACCCTCCATCTCCTCCGGTGGGATGGACCTGCCACCAGGGCCGAGGAGCCCAACGCTCCACGGCCCCAGGCAATCAGGTGAGTTTGGAGCTACCCTACCAGTTTGGACTTGTGGGACTGGCTGGTGATGGGCAAGTGGGATGACATGCAGTGGCTCCAGAACATCTGCATGAGGAAGGAGACATTTCTGGAGCTCTGCACCTGGCTTGTCCCTGCTCTCTGATGCCAGGACACCCACATGCAGCCTGCCCTCCCCCTTGAGAAGTTGGTCATCATTACATTGTGGAAGCTGGGCATCCCAGACAGCTACCAGTCCATGGGACACCAATTCGGGGTGGACAAGGTGACTGTTGGGGCCGTCTTCATGGTAGTAGTGTATGCCTGGGTTGCAGACCTGGCATGGGGAGAGGGTAGGGGGCTTCTGGACAAGGGAGACCCTCAGGGAGCAAGGGCAGAGGTGCTAGGGGTCAGGTCAGGGGCAGCGGGGAAGCCTATCCCTGGGTGACAGTGCCACCCCACCCCATGCAAACCCACTGCCAGAGGGTTGGCCTTAAAGTGGCGAGGGGCCAGAGGTGCCAGTGGGTGAAGCCCATCATGAAACCCATGGAGAGTTCAGGCAGGAGCAGGTCAGCAAAGGCCACAGGGGAAGCAAGGGGGGCAGCAGAGGCAATGGGGTGGCAGTGGCAGGTGGCTAGGATGACTGCTCCCTGAGGATAGTGGTAATTGTCCACAGGTGGGACATCAATTCAATCTAAGCCTCCTGCGACCATGCCTGGGCAGCCTTATCTGCCCACAGACAATGCTGCACCAGCTTATTTTAGTGCCTGAGGGCAGCCAAGTAGGTCGAGGCATCATCCTGGGGGCACTGACAAGTCCTCTGGGAGTGGGCCTGCCAGGACATTGGTGGTGGTGGTGCCCAAGCCCTCATCTTTACTGATCCTGGACTTCCCAGCTCCAGGACCTGTATGGGGCTGGCTGGCCCCAGTGGTGTGGTGGATCTTGCCTGGCCCTTGGATGGTAGAGCTGTCAGGATGGAAGGGGAGAGAGATAGTAAGTCAATCCCACACTACAGCCCCCAGGGCTATGCCCCCACCCCTTATGGGCAGCAGCCCCCACCGCCACCCCATGTCTAACCGCTCAGTGGCCTTGGGGGATCCATGGCACTGAGGGTTCCCTGCCTGGGTGGGGCATGCATGGGGTGCAGTCTGTGCCCTCCATCTCCCCACAAGCATGTAGCTTGAAGAGTTATCCACAGAAGCATGTTCATGAGCTGAGGACCACTGCCTTGTGGGTTGTGTCTGGGCTGTGGGCAGCAGCCATATGGCTGGCCTGCTTCCAGCCATGGCCAAGGCAGGCAATCCCCTACACCCCGGGGTGTGCAACACACAGTCCTTACTGGGGAGACCTCAGACAGGTCTGGGGATACCCTGCATGATGTGGCCTGGCTGGAAGATGCCAAGGCCATGGTGATTACAAGAGTCCCACCACTGGACTCTGGGTCCAAGAATGGCTCTGACTTCAGCTCCACCAGGGGAGTCTTGCTGGATGTACCCAGCTGCTCCTCCTCTGCTGTGGGTTCTGGCTTCAGCGATGACAGGGACTCCCCCATGCTCTACCCAGGAGAGTGCCTGGGGAGCTGTCCCTTCCCCAAAGAAGGCTGTGGAGCTCCTTATAATAGAAACAGGTATGTGGGGGGGTCCTTCTCATGACCTCCTGCCCTCATCCCTGGCCCTGATGTATCCCTGATGCAGTTCTTTTACTTTGGAGCAGACCTGTTCAGTTTCCCAGTGGGGTGTCCAAGTGCTGTCAAGCTGGTGGCAAGCCAGGAATAGACGGGGCATTCCTTCTCTTGACAGTGTCTCCTTCAGGGCAGCCTCATCATGCCATAGACCCAGGAGGTTCTGCAGCTTTAACTCCATCCAGGATGAGACCCTGTGTTTGGTGGCCCAGGTAGGCTCCTGGGACCCCTCTACCAGCTCTCTGGAGGGCCCCGGAATGTCATGGGGCTGCTGGCTCACTGCCATGGCCTGGGAGACATTGCAGCCTAGCTGAGAAGGCATGCTGCTGGCCTGATAGTGTGCTGCTATCTTGCTTTCACACTCAGCTTCCTGCCACAGGGTTTCCACAGCTCCCTGCACCTTTAAGGGTGGGTGGAGGCCGAGAGCAAAGAGCTCGAATTGAGCTGGCACGGACGTCTCCCAGCTCCAGCTGGTCAGTGCCATGAGGACTGCTCTTTCTAAAAAAGAGCCCTGCAGAGCCTCTGCATACCATTTTTTCCCCTGAAAGAATCATTCCAAAAAGGCACTTTTCCTCATCGGGGAGCAGAACAGGGCCGCTAGAAAGAGTTCTCTGTGCTTCCGATTTAACATTGAAAGAATGCATTTTGTTTAAAAAACAACAAGTCACGTAGCCCTTTATAGACTAACAGATATTTTGGAGCATAAGCTTTCATGGGCAAAGACCCGCTTCATCAGATGCATGAGTGGGGGGTTCCACAGGAGTGTTTTTTGTGTAGATGCTCTGCAGGTTTGTTTGAAAAAGGCCCAGCTTGTTCGAAAAACCCATCTGACAGTAGCCAAAGTGTAGTTATATGTGGCAAGCAGTTACTTAGACCAGGCATGATCTTGTGTACAAAACTCTTCATGTTGTGGATATCTGCTGATTTCTGTGGTACAAATGAGTCAGTCTTGCAGGTGGTTGTTTGTTTTGCCTTTTTTTTTTTTAATTCTGTTGAGCCATTCTGCAGAACCAACAGAGTTAAAAATCAGTGAGCTGTATTCAACTCCCATTTCTCAATAGGATAGTTAATATCAGTTTCACATGTGCAAGCAAACTGAAGGCAACCAGGTCTGCAAAAGTGTCCCTGTGGGTATAGTCTGTAGACAACAAACTTGCATAGATTTAGCTGAGGGACTAATTTGGCATAAAGAACTTTTATTCAGGTGGTGATAGAGAAGATAGAGAGTAGCTGGGCTCTTTGGCTGGCAGTTTAACCCACACACACACACACACACACACACACACACACACACATATTTTGTTTTTAAAACTGAACCCTGGAAACCACGCACAATGAAAAACACACAATCACATGTTTAATCATTTGCCAGGGTACAACAGTACTTTAAAAGGCCTTAGTACAGGTTGTATCTCCCTGGGCCCGCACCATCGCGACCTGACCAGTCCTGAATTTGCCAGACCAGGTGATGTTCTGCTGTCAGCAGCTCCAGGGCTTTGATCGGGCAGCATCTGGCAGCTGGCTTTGAGTGAAAGGAGACTGGGGGATGCTCTGCGGGAGAGAAGAAGGATGACTGCAGAGCCCCGCAGTTCGGGAGCAGAAACACAGCCCTGTGGGAGCACACCAGATTCTCACTGCAGCCACAGGACTGTGCTCCTGGACACCACCACAAGCACGAGGATTGCCCTCCTCACCCAGGATGCAGGCCTCTGCAGCCAGCCTGCCACTTTCCTTGCACAGCCTCCTATCTCTGCTCCTCCTCCAGTCCTGAACTTGAGCAACGTAAATGAGCTATCGGTGGCACTCCTGAAGCTCTGGAGGCTTGGGTAGGAGCTGCTGAGTGCAAGGCCCAGCTTTTCTCCATGTTTGCTGAAACATGGGAACACCCACGCACGTGCCAAATGATGGAAGCCCAGATCACAAAGGTCCAATCCATACCATCATGTGGCAATGCTTGCAAAGCCCTTGACCTCAGTGCTCCTAGCTGTAACAAATTGTGCTCATCTGCAGCAACAGTCAGCTAAATAAATAAAAGGTATTCCAGTTCAATGCAAAACAGAATTTTGCATGAGACCAGAGTATCTATTTTTTTCCCAGGAGATCAAAGTCGGTGTAGATAACAGAGAAATATTGAGAAGGCCCTCACACAACATAGAGTTTTGTGTAAATATTTCTTAGCAGATCCCATATGTTGCAGTGGTCCTGATATACTGAATTCACATTTCAGCACAACTTCATATTACAACCAGCAATTTGAAATTCTAGAATAGCACCATTCTCCAGTGGAGAAAGCAAAACAGCATGAGCATATTTGAGTAGTTTTATGTTTTCAGTAGGAATGAAATGTTGCTTCTTGAAGACTGGTAAAATGAAATATAGCAAACCCCAAGGAAGAAAAAAGGAGCTCAATAGCACAGAAAAAATAAGAGAAAGATTGGGTAGACTGGTACAGTGTGGAAAAGACAAACTGAACAATCTCCAAGTATGAACTTTACTATAGGTTGCTATTAACAAGTGTTTCAGAACAAGCTGGGATATACATAGAATCCTAGGTCTGGAAGAGACATCAGGAGGTCGTTAAGTCCAGCCACCTGCCAAAGCAGGATCAACCCCAGCTAAATCATACCAACCAGGACTTTGTCAAGCCAGAATTTAAAAACCCCTAGGGATGGGGATTTCTCCACCTGTCTCATTAATGCACTCCAGTGCTTCACCACCCTCCTCATCAAATAGTTTTTCATAATATCCAGCCGAGACCTTCCCTACTGTAACCTGAGATCATTGCTTCTTGTTCTTCCATCCATCACTACTGAGAACAATTTCTCCCCTTCTTCTTTAGAGCACCCCTTCAGGAAGCTGAGGGCTGATATCAAATCACTTTTCACGCTTCTCTTCTGCAAAATAAATAAATCCAAATCCCTCAGCCTCTCCTCATAGATCATGGGTTCCAGACACCTAATCATTATGGTTGCTCTCTGCTGGACCCTCTCCAATTCATCCACATCCTTTCTATACTGATGGGGGCCCATTACTGGACACAGTACTCCAGATGTGGCCTTACCAGTGCCAAATGAAGGAAACTAACTTCTGCTGGAAAGGTTCCTGCTAATGAATCTCAATATGCCGTTAGCCTTCTTGGCTACAAGGGCACACCGTTGACTCATATCCAGCTTCTCATTCACTGTAATCCCCATGTCCTTTTCTGCTGCATTGCTACTTAGTCAGACCCACCTTGTAACAATGCTTGGGATTCTTCCATCCCAAGTGCAGACTCTGCTCTTGTCCTTGTTGAACCTCATCATGTTTCTTTTGGCCAAATCTTCCAATTTGTCCAGGTCACTCTGGACCCTCAAAGTATCCATAACATATTCAAATCATTCCTTGGAAAGCTAATGTGAAAGGTTTGCATAGAGAACTGAAATTCTACAGTCTATTTGAAGTTTGCCATATGGGCTTATACCAAGTGCAGTTTTACTGCATGTTGTATGTAAAGTATGATAACAAATTTAAAAAAAATATTTCATTTTGTTTTATTCTGCAGATTGATCCTTATTTCCCCCACAGGGACATATGTTATCTGAAGATTAGTTTCTAGCAGTCTTTGTTGTTGCTGCCAAATGCATCACAAGGGAGATAAGGTGCTTTAGAAAGATAGAACACATGTTTTGCAGAGTTCTTACATGTTTGTTGATCATTACCTCCTACTCTGATTTTCTTTGTATTCATTTCTCCAGTCCTAAGGAAGTAACATTTTGAAATGTTTTTAGAGAGTTAAATATCTGATGCAAGTCTATTTGCTAAGAATGGAGAAAGAAAACCAAGTTTTGTTTCTGTGATTGCTAATCACAAAGGCTCAAATCTCACAATTGCACTTGTGAGCATGAACCTGTTCCAAGACCTGTTGAAATTTATAGTCTTCCATCAACTTCGGTCGGCTTTCAATCAGGCCCTGAGAGAGTTACTGGCACATCTGTTCTCCAAGCTGAAGGATGATTGTTACAGATGGATGAGACTCAGACTACTTAGAGGATCTATTTAGATAGCTCAGTCTTCATATTAAGATTGGATGCTTTCATTGTGAAGAAATGCTATGTCATGTGCTATTCAAGAGGTCACATCATATTATTCAATGGCTTCTGTTGGCTTCAAATCTTTATAAAGATGTGTATTCAAACCTTAGCCCCAGTCCTGAAAAGACTTAATTTTACACAGTGGGAAGTACTAATGAAGTCTATTTGAGATGAATCACAGTATACAAAGTTAAAAAATGTGCATAACTTTTCAGAGTCCTTAATAAGGATTCTATTAAAACTCCCACAACCTCTGATCTTGAAAAACCGGAAGGAAAATTTAATGCATGAGGTGGCAGTACTTTAGGAAATTTCCAGTGCTTCCTCCTTGCAGTCACTCTGATAAATACTCACTGTGATAATGACATTTCTATTTTGAAACTCAGTTATTTTATCCTACCGAAATTCCGGAATGAAAAATTGGAACTAGAAAGACACATAATAAACACTTATTTTTTTTCCTAAGGTCAACCCCTATTTCCTCTGCTTTTGTTTGAAAGCTGTATATGGACTATGTTCTTGGTTCAGTCTGAAGAGTAGTAGAATCAATTTTTTTAGAAATATTTTCAGAATTTATCTTGAAATAATTTGAAACATGGCATTAAACTTCATTTGTGGTAATCAGAGATTTCAACTACCCAGACATCTGTTGGGCCGTGTCTACACTAGCTCCCAACTTCAAAGGGAGGAAGGTAAGTAGGGTGTCGGGAGATTATTAATGAAGTGCTGAGGTGCATATGCAGCACTTTATTAAGCTAATTTTCCCTGCAGCAACTTCGAAGTGTTAAACTTTGAAGTGCCGGCTTGCATCTAGCCGTGGCTAACCTGCCAGTACTTCAAAGTGCCCAGACTACTTTGAAGTCCCTTTACTCCTCAAATTTTTAGTAAAGGGACTTCAGGGTAGCCCGGGCATTTCAAAGTACCGGTGGGTTAGCCACAGCTACACACAAGCCGGCACTTTGAAGTTTAACACTTCAAAGTTGCCTCGGGAGAATTAGGTTAATGAAGTGTTGCAAATGCACAGCAGACTTCATTAATAAGAACATAAGAACATAACAGCCATACTGGGTCAGACCAAAGGTCCATCCAGCCCAGTATCGTGTCTGCCCACAGTGGCCAGTGCCAGGTGCCCCAGACGAGGTGAACCGAAGACAATGATCAAGCGATTTGTCTCCTGCCATCTGTCTCCAGCCTTTGACTAAAGGCTAGGGGCACCATACTTTACCCTTGGCTAATAGCCATTTATGGACCTAACCTCCAAAAATTTATCAAGTTCTATCTTAAACTCTGTTTGAGTGCTGGCCTTCACAGCCTCCTCTGGCAAGGAGTTCCACAGGTTGACTGTGCGCTGTGTGAAGAAAATTTTCTTTTATTAGTTTTGAACCTACTACCCATTAATTTCATTTGGTGTCCTCTAGTTCTTATATTATGGGAACAAATCACTAACTTTTCTATATTCACTTTCTCCACACCATTCATGATTTTATATACCTCTATCATATCGCCCCTCAATCTCCTCTTTTCTAGACTGAAAAGTCCCAGTCTCTCTAGCCTCTCCTCATATGGGACCCTTTCCAAACCCTTAATCATTTTAGTTGCCCTTTTTTGAACTTTTTCTAACACCAGTATATCGTTTTTGAGGTGAGGAGACCACATCTGCATGCAAACTCAAGATGTGCGCGTACCATAGTTTTATATAGGGGAAGTATGATATTCTTCATCTTATTTTCTGTCCCTTTTTTAATAATTCCTAACATCCTATTTGCTTTACTGACTGACACTGCACACTGCATGGATGTTTTCAGAGAACTATCCACTATAATTCCAAGATCCCTTTCCTGATGTGTTGTATCTAAATTTGCCCCCATCACATTGTATGTATAATTGGGGTTATTTTTCCCCAATGTGCATTACCTTACACTTACCCACATTAACAGAGAGGAAGCCGTGCTAGTCTATACATTACCAAAACAAAAAGCAGTCAAGTAGCACTTTAAAGACTAGCAAAATAGTTTATTAGGTGAGCTTATTAGGTGGGTCTTACCCACATTAAATTTCATTTGCCATTTTGCTGCCCAATCACTCAGTTTGCTGAGATCTTTTTGAAGTTCTTCACAATCTACTTTGGTTTTGACTATCCTGAACAGCTTGGTATCATATGCAAACTTTGCCACCTCACTGCTTACCCCTTTCTCTAGATCACTGATGAACAAGTTGAACAGGATTGGTCCCAGGACTGACCCTTGGGGAACACCACTAGTTACCCCTCTCCATTGTGAAAATTTACCATTTATTCCAACCCTTTGTTTCCTGTCTTTTAACCAGTTTCCAATCCATGAAAGGATCTTTCCTCCTATCCCATGACCACCTGATTTACATAAGAGCCTTTGGTGAGGGACCTTGTCAAAGGCTTCCTGGAAATCTAAGTATATTATGTCCACTGGATCCCCCCTGTCTGCATGTTTGTTAACCCCTTCAAAGAACTCTAATAGATTAGTAAGACACAACTTCCCTCTACAGACACCATGCTGACTTTTGCCCAACAAATCATGTTCTTCTACGTGTCTGACAATTTTATTCATTATTAATCTCCCAACACCCTACTTACCATGTTCCCTTCGAAGCTGGGAGCTAGTGTAGACATAGCCTTGGGGAAATAAGAATATAAAATGGTACAGATTATCCAATAAGTACTTAGAATGCATTAAAGGCTTTTTTTTAAGTTTCAGAAGGTGGAGAAAGCTTCTGGGAGGAGGCTGTTCTTGATTTTATTTTGACAAATAAGGACGAATTGGATGACGATTTGAAAGTGGAAGGTGGCTTTAGTGGAAGAGAACATGAAATGCTAGGTTTGATGTTTCTAAGGAAGAGTAGGAGGGAGAACAGAAATATAAAGACAATGGCTTTCAAGAAGACAAACGCAGGGAGTTGGTTTGTGAGATCATGTGGGAAGCAAGTCTAAGAGGAGGAACAACAACTGAAGACGGTTGGCAGTTTTTCTGAGAAACATTATTATGGGCACAAGAGCTAACCATTACACTGAACAGGAAACAAAGGAAGTATGGCAAGAGACTACCCTGACTTACACAGGAGATCTTCTGTGACCTAAAAATAAATAAATAAAAGGAGTACTACAAAACTGGAAAGTAGGTCAAATTTGAATATAAACAAGTAACACAAGGCACAATATGAGATCAAAGTAATTAGAGAAAGGTAATAAGAAAACATTCTACAAACACAATAGAAGGAAGAAGAAAACCCAGGATGGAGTAGGGCTGTTACTTAATGAAGAGGAAAACACAATACCAGAAATGTGGAAGTGGCAGAGGTGCTTATTGACTTCTGTGTTTCAGTTTTCAGCAAGAGGTTTGTGACTGGCTAATATAGTGAATCACTATAGTTATGCCTAATTAGTCAATACTAGTGAAAAAGGGGGTAAGTTTATATTTGAAAATAGGAAAATAACAAGTTAATTACTTAGCAAAGTCGGATGTTTTCAAGTCACCAGGGCCTGAGGAAAGGAATCCTAGAATATTTAAGGAGCTGAGTGGGGAGATAACTGAGAGGTTCAAGAAGACTACAAAAGGAAAAATATAGTGCCCCTGTCACAGAAAGGGTGTGTCTACAGTTGCATTCCTCTTTTGAAAGAGGTATGCAAATGAGGGAATCAAAATGCAAATGAGGTGCATATTTGCCCCCTCTTTTGCGTATTCTTATTTAGAAAGAGCTTCTTTCAAAAGAAAACCAGTGTAGACGCTGCTCATTCAAAAGAAAACCCCATATTCTAAAGAATCCTCCTTCCTATTAAATAAAGGGAAGAAGGATTCTTTCGAAAATGGGGTTTACTTTCAAAAGAGCAGCGTCTAAACTGGTTTTCTTCTGTCAAAAGAAGCTCTTTCGAAATAATATGCAAATGAGGTGCCAAATATGCAAACACGCACCTCATTTGCATTTTATTTCCCTCATTTGCGTACCTTTTCCGAAAGAGGAATGCAAGTGTCATCATCATCACCAGTCCCTTGACCGAGGTCACTGGGGCGCCTTCATGACAACGTTCTTTATAGTGTCTCTCTCTTTGGCAGCCGTGTGCCAATTCTTCAGTTGCAGCAAAGCTCTTCCCCATCCATTCTTTAATGTTGTCTATCCATTGCTTTTTCTGTCTGCCACATCTCCTTGCCATTGACTGTGCCTTGCAGTGTGGTCTTGCACAGGCCTGACAATCTTGTTGCGTGTCCATACCATCTTAATTTGCTCTTTTTCACTCTGGATAGTAGGTCGTGATGAGGTCCTATTGCTGAGTTGATGATGTTTCTGACCTCTTCATTACTAATATGTGCCGTGTAGGGGATGTTAAGAAGCTTGCTGTATAGCCTCATTTCAAGGGCCTTGATCTTGTGCTCTAGTTCTGCTGTCAGAGTCCAGGTCTCACAAGCATATAAAAAGACAGAGTGTAGAAGAGCTTGCATGAGCCTTACTATTGACTTTAGGGATATGTTTGTCTCTTTCCAGATTGGTTTTAATTTTTGCCATTGCTGCGGCTGTTATTGATGTTCTGGCGTTTTGTACCTGCATCAGAGATGATCCACCCTAGGTATTTAAATTATTTTACTTCTTCCAATGTCTGTTGTTTTATGGATATTTGTACGGATATACCCCTAGGATTGTTGGTCGTGAGTTTTGTCTTTTCTGCGTTTATTTCCATACCATATTTTGTTGAAGTTTTATCTAGGCATTTAACGAGGCTATCTAGTTCTTTTTCACTCCCTGCCAGTCCAACAATATCATCTGCGAAGCATAAGTTGGTTATAGATTGACCACCGATGCTTATGGTTCCAGTGTGGTCATCTAGAGCATCTGTCATGATACGTTCCAGAAAGATGTTGAAAAGGGTAGGAGAGAGTATGCAGCCCTGTTGTACTCCTACAGCGGTACAGAACCAGGCACCAACGGCACCATTTAATAGTACTGTGCTATTGTCCTTTTCGTATAAATTTCTAATTATTTCAACGAGTTTACTGTTGATGTTAAATTGTTGCATTGTTGCCCACAGTGCTGCGTGCCAAACTCTGTCAAAGGCCTTTTTAAAATCAATAAAAACGAGGTACAGGTCTTGCTGATGTAAATTATATTTCTGACAGTACAGGTAGGTTGAAAATCTGTTCAGTGGTACTCCTGCCTGATCAAAAAAGAGCTTGTTCTTCAGAAATAATCTTCTCAGCCTGGGGTGTTAGTCTGTTCAGTATGATTTTCAGCATCACCTTCCTAGGGTGATGGTCCTGTAATTTTCACATAAGTGTAGGTTTCCTTTTTTAGGAAGTGTTTATAATTAGTGATTGAGTCCAAGTTGTTGGCCATTCTCTACTCTGCCATATTTTGTTGCAAATCAGCATGAGTATATCAACCATACTGCTGCCTCCATTTTCTACAGGTTCAGATGGGATGTTAACTATGCCAGGTGATTTGCCTGCTTTTAGCGATTTAATGGCTACTTCAGCTTCTTCCTGTAGGATGGAAAAGTTTGTTTCTTCTGTTGAGTTAACTTTCAGAACATTGGGATCTCCATTGGAGTTATAGTTGTAGAGCTCAGAGCAGTATTCTGTCCATCTGTTTATAACGTCTTTCTCTTCAGTGAGGCAGTTGCCAGTTTTGTCTTGTACAGTGCTTATTGCGTATTCTATAGTCTGTGTTAACCCTTTAATAGTTTTAAAAGCTTTCTTACTGTTGTTTGCATTTAGGCTCGCTTCAATCTCTAAACAGCAGTTTTCGATCCAATTTTCTTTTGCTGCTTTCATACTGGTTTTTATTTTGTTGTTAATTATCCTATATTGTGTTACTCCTTTAGCTGATTTTTTCTTTTTCTTATGTTCCCTTCACAAAGGTTCAAAATCTCATTAGTAATCCATTGTTTCTTTTTGGGATGATATGTTCCTAGTATCTCTGTAGTTGTTTCTGTGACTACATTTTCAAAACTTTTAGTGAATGTTTCTAGGTCTTGCTCAAGTGCGATCAGGAGCACAAATGTCCCTCCTATCATAGCTTGGAACTCATTGACAGTATTTGGGTCTTTAAACTGCTCCAGATTAAACTTAATGCGACTGTTCTTTAGTTTGGTAATCTTTTTCAGTCGTACCTTAAAACTCATTAGGATCAGGTTATGATCACTCCTGATGTCTGCTCCTGGGAAGCTAAGTCTCTTGTGTACATTCACACCTGTCCAGAAACGCTTTTTAATTAGGATGTAATCTATCTGGTTTTGATGTTGTCCATTGGGGCTGTGCCAGGTCCAAAGTCTGGATGGTTTATGGGCTACCAGTGTGTTTGCAAATACTAAGCTGTTGTAGCTGGCAAATTCCAATAATCAGAAGCCTCAGTCATTAGTCACTTCATTGCAGGAGGGCCCAATGAGATTCTGCCAGTTGTTTATGGTGTCCATGCCTATTTTGGCATTCCAGTCACTTTGTACAGTTCCAATATCTTTTTCGGGATTGCGTCTATGATATCCTGAAGTTGACGATAGAAACTTTCCGTGTAATCATCATCATGGTCAGTAGTCGGTGCATACACTTGAATGACAGTAATGTTGAATGGTGAAGCTTTCAGGCGTATGGACATGATCCTGCTTGATATCGGGCCGCAAGCTAGAACTGAGTTCTTGATGTCTCTATGTATTAGCAAACCTACTCCATTAAGGCGTTTATCTTCTTCTCCACTGTAATAGAACAAATGGTCTTTGTCTGTTCTGAGCTCCCAAAAATTTTTCCATCTTACTTCACAGAGTCCAAGGATATGCCAGGTATAGATTTTCATTTAGTAGGTTAGTTCTTTAAGTTTACCTTTCTGATTTAGAGATCTTACATTCCATATGCCTACGGTTAGGTATTTTCTTGAGCACAAGGTTTTTGGTTCACCAGTAGCTGACATAACACAACCGTCCTGGTGGACGACAGAATGCACCATTCTTGTTAACCCGGGTGACGACTGATAGGGTATGGAGTTAATTATGGTAGTTGTCAAGAGGCGTGTCTTGGGCAGATTTCAAACCTGGTGGAGCCCATCTCTCTCCAGATGGCCAGAGCCCCATTAGCCTGCCTCCTTACAGAGGCAGTTGCCAGTCTGCACCACTAGGAGGTGGGGCTGACTTGTGTGGACACACCCAGAGGGAAACAAGGACAACCTAGGGAATTACAGCTTAATGTCTGTATCTGGAAAGAAAATCAAGAAAATTAAGGAATCTATTTGCAAATACTTAGAAGATATTAAGGTGAAAAGTAACAGTCAGCATGGATTTGTCAAGAACAAATAATTTTATACGAACCTAACAGTTTATTTGACAGGATAACAACCCTTGTAGAGAGGAAAGGAATGTGGTAGGCATGGTATATCTAGGTAATAGTAGGGCATTTGATATAGTCTTCCCTAACCTTCTCATTCACAAACTAGGGAAATATTATCTAGCTTGAACTGCTACTACATGTTGGATGCATAACTGCTTGGAAAACCATTCACAAAGGAATTATCAGTGGTTCACAGTCATGTTGGAAGGTCATAATGAATAAGGTTCCACAGGGATCAGTTCCAGCTTTTTTTTTTTTTGTGTTCAATGCTTTCAGTCACGATTTAGAAAATGTCATAGGGCATACTTAAAGTTTGAAGGTGATGCCAAGCTGGCAGGAGTTGTAAATCCTTGGTAGGATAGGATTATAATTCAAAATAATCTGCAGAAATTTGGAAAAAATGGTCTGAGGTAAAAAGGATGAGGTTCAATAAGGACAAATGCCAAGTACTCACTTTGGAAATGACCAATCAGTTGCATAAATACAAAATGGGAAATGACTACCAAGGAAGGAATACTGTGGAAAGATATCAAGAGGTCATAATGGACCACAGAATAAATGAGTCAACAGTGTGGCACTATTGCATACAACAAACATAATTAAATGAGTATTGTTTCCAGATCCAGATCTTTCATTTCAGGAAAGATATGGGGAAACTGAAGAAAGTTAAAAGAAGAGCAACAAAAGTGCATAAAGGTCTAGAAAATATAGCCTATGAGGGAATACTGAAATAATTTAGTTTGTTTAGTCTAACAAAGAGAAGATTGAGAGGAGACATGATAACAGTTTTCAAGCGCATAAACATTGTTAGAAGTAGGAGGGTGAAAAAATATTTTTCCCTAACTTCTGATGATAGGACAAGAGGTGTTGAGGTTAAACTTAAGCTAGGGAGATTTAAGGTGGTTACTAAGAAAAACTTCCCAGCCGTCAGAGTGTCAAGCTCTGGAATAAATTCCCTAGGGAGGCAATGGAATCTCATTATTTTTAAGAGCAGTTTACACAAATATTTTTAGGGATGATCTATATGGTGCTTGGCCCTGCCATGAGTGCAGAGGATTAGACTTGATGACCTCTCAAAGCTCCTTGCCTTCTAAATCTTGTGGCAGAGTCAGTCTCATTTCTGGGCCCCAGATCCTCTGTTTAGTCCTCTGGCCCCACCATATGAACCCCATTACCCTTGCTGGGGCAGGGGGCAGTCTGGGGGGGGGGGAACCCAGTCCCCCCCACTCATTTTGGGTTCTGGCCCAGGGACCCTGGATGACCACTACCAGTGAGGGTGGACTCCCTTCACCCTTGCCCTTGCAGCTCTTCTTCCTGAGCCACTTCCCCCAGATGATTCCCCCTGCTACCTCCTTCCTCTAGTGGTAGCCATGGCAGCAAGTACCTTCTTTGTTTGGCTCCTCCAGCTGACCAGTTCCTCAAAGTCTCTGGTGGAGCTCCAGGCCCCCTGGGTTGGGATAGTCCAGTCCCCCGGGCTGCTGAGGCTCGGCTCGGCTCCTCTCCTCTCCTCTTTTGTAGTCCCTTGTGTTCCTCTAAGTCTCCTTTATTCTCCTCACTTGCCTCCTAAACTCTCCTTCACCACCCTCCCCTTGTCCTCTGTGGAGAAGGGCTTATAAGGTAGCCCTGAATAGGGTCAGCTGGCCCTAATTGATTTAGGGCAGCCTACTCCTCAGCCGCTCCCAGTTTGATTGTCAGCTCTGTCTCTGCTGTTTTTACTCCTGCCTCCCGTCTCCTGGCCCCACCCTGCCACAATCTGTAATTCTGTGATTTCAATTAAACTTCACATTCAATTTATGTAGAGTCACACAATTCACTTTACTATCCAAAATTACTTGTCAGGTAAGATCCTAAAATGTTAATATGTTCTACTGTGCTTTGAGAAACAGAGAGGAGTGAAGGAGCTTTGTCTCTGCTCCAAATATCAGAATCATACTGGATACTAACTGAAAAAAAAAACTAGTTTTGCTTTCAATACAGAACTTCACTGGCCACATACTTGTATTCTATTCTTATTTAAGAAGAGTAATTCAGTTTTTGGCCAAATTACTCTAAACATATAGACCTGCTTGAACAAAAATAATGGGCAATTATAGTGTCAAGTTTTGCAATGTGGGTCTGTAATTGTAATGCTACACTTGTGTATTATGAACTTAGAACAATATTTTATTCTTGCTCTATAACTAATAAATATCTATGAGTTACTTGATAAAAACATGTTTCTGAAGTAAATCTGAATTCATGGAAGTTCTGAAAATGCTCCCCTAAAAATTTTTCTTATTGAAAAATAGCTGAATCATATTTTTGAAATCAAATGAAATAAAACTGAATTCTAGGTTAACATTTTATGTGCCTGATTTCAAATAGTTGCAGTGGCCTGAAAAATCAGGCATTATAAAATTGGATGTGCCGTCTACAGCTGAGTTATAATGGCACTAACAAATGCTCCTATAAACCAATTAAAATAATCCAGACATTTTAAATATGCTTGTAATTATATTTTTTCAGGTGTGGGGGGCTTGACGTAGTGTAGATGGCATAAAGCTGAGAGAGCTTACTTTTTTCCATTCATGCTGCCAAATACAATTTAGAATCAGTGAATCATTATACAAAATGCCTGCACTCATGTTTATAGGGCCTGATTTTCCCTTTATCCCCAAGCCATCCTTTGAGACACAATGTGCAAAGTTTATGCTGCTTCATTTTAACCTGGTGAATTCAAGAGCATAGATATTTGCTCTTTCTAGAGTCTCACAAGTCTAGGTCTGGAGGACTTCAGTGAGTCATCTTGTACAATCCCACACACCAAAGACGCAATTATAAAATAACTAGACCATACCTGACAGATGTTTGTCTAAACAGTTCATAAAAACCTCCAGTGAAGGATTCTACAACCTCCCTAGGCAATTATTTTTCCAGTGTTAACTACACTGATGACTAGGAAATTGTTTCTTTTTTTCTCCCCCTTAACATCCAGCCTAAACCTCACATACTGTAATATGTAGCAGCACAATCTAATCCAAACTGAAATCAATGGGAACCATTCTATTGCTCTCAGCAGGCACTGGAGCATTAAAAAATGCATCATTTCCTCTGTCTTCTTGTGCTGTGCATCCTTCCCCTCCCCCACCCACCAACAGCTATATTAGAATACCTTCTTTTTATTCTGTTCCATGACCTGCAGCCACAGACAGAAAACTACCAACACTTCCAACATATTAATATGGCTGCACCTCAGAAGAAGTTAGCTTTAACACACTAATCTACCACTACATTGATTTCCCAAATTTACATGCTCTGTCAAAAAGCTGCTCCTGACTGAAGATAAGGTGGCAGTTTGTGGTGGTAACAGAAGAGCTATGGAGAGCATGGTGCAAAACAGGAGTGAAGAGATGTATGTTATTTTGAATCAAACAACATCTAGAGTTTTTTGAGACTCCAGTTTGACCTGCAGAAATACCAAACACTGCAGACATCAATGACGCTAAAAGATCTCAGAAGGAGCAGAAATGAAAAACTGCTGTATTTTGCTAGCTGCAACTTGAGCTGAGGGAATCAGGTTTTGAAAGCCTGCAGGATGTGTGCTGTCAGGTCTCCAAACACTGGCACATTTAAGAAAACAAATGAAGGTGCAAACTTCTAATATGGAATCTATTGTGTGAGGGGAACTAGAATCAAAATAAAGAAAACATCTTAAACATAGTAAGCCGCATTCACAGAACTCACATTTCAAAATAGCAAATAGGAAATACTTGGCCTTGCAACAATTTTAGGCAAGATATTAAGCAATTTTCATTTAAGCTCACAATTTGCGGATGGAGCTGCCCTAAGTTAGGTTCTTTTATAAACGGCAGTTGTTCAAAATAGCTGCATGCCCAACAGATTTTATTGATCTGAATGTACTGTTGGGTGCACAATGCATTTGAAAACATATCTACTTATTTATGTGCTTCAATATGTATGTATTGGGCTTGTCTACACTACCTCCCTACTTTGATGGAAGGATGGTAAGCACGGTGTCAGGAGATTATTAATGAAGTGCTGCACTGCATATGCAGCACTTCATTAAGCTAATTCTCCCCAGCGGCAACTTTGAAGTGTTAAACTTCAAAGTGCTCACTCACACATAGCCATGGCTAACCTGCCAGCACTTCAAAGTGCCTTTACTCCTCAAAATTTTGCATATGCAGCACAGCACTTCATTAGTAATCTCCTGACACCCTACTTACCATCCTCCCGTCGAAGTAGGAAGGTAGTGTAGACAAGCCCATTGAGGGCCAAAGTTAAGAGTTCCTCTTTTTGAAAACCTTGATTTAAATACTCACATTTCTCTGCTTTACAGCCAACATTTCTAATTATGATGGAATAGCACCATCCATCTGGTAACTTTCTCCTAAAAACATAGGTTTATATTCCACAGTGACACCTCAACTCTATAATTAAAATCCTATTCTGCTGAATTTTGGTAGAGAAGTAGCGAGAGACAGTCATTAATTTCTGTTAAACCATGCTAAAACAAGAGTTTCTATTAACACTCAAATACAAAAATCTGCTTCAAGAAGACAAAATATATACACATAATAATCAAATATCATAGGGGTAGCTGAGTTAGTCTGTATCTTCAAAAACAACAAGAAGTCCTGTGGCACCTTATAGACTAACAGATATTTTGGACCATAAGTTTTCATGGGTAAAGACCCACTTCATCTGCTGAAGCGGGTCTTTGCCCATGAAAGCTTATGCTCCAAAATATCTGATAGTCTATAAGGTGCCACAGGACTTCTTGGCTACGTCTATACGTGCAGCCAACATCGAAATAGCTTATTTCGATGTTGCGACATCGAAATAGTCTATTTCGATGAATAACGTCTACACGTCCTCCAGGGCCAGCAACATTGATGTTCAACTTCGACGTTGCTCAGCCCAACATCGAAATAGGCGCAGCAAGGGAACGTCTACACGTCAAAGTAGCACACATCGAAATAGGGATGCCAGGCACAGCTGCAGACAGGGTCACAGGGCGGACTCAACAGCCAGCCGCTCCCTTAAAGGGCCCCTCCCAGACACAGTTGCACTAAACAACACAAGATACACAGAGCTGACAACTGGTTGCAGACCCTGTGCCTGCAGCATAGATCCCCAGCTGCCGCAGAAGCAGCCAGAAGCCCTGGGCTAAGGGCTGCTGCCCACGGTGACCATAGAGCCCCGCAGGGGCTGGAGAGAGAGCATCTCTCAACCCCGCAGCTGATGGCCGCCATGGAGGACCCAGCAATTTCGACGTTGTGGGATGCGGATCGTCTACACGGTCCCTACTTCGACGTTGAACGTCGAAGTAGGGCACTATTCCTATCTCCTCATGAGGTTAGCGACTTCGACGTCTCGCCGCCTAACGTCGAAGTTAACTTCGAAATAGCGCCCGACGCGCGTAGACGCGACGGGCGCTATTTCGAAGTTGGTGCCGCTACTTCGAAGTAGCGTGCACGTGTAGACGCAGCTCTTGTGTAATAATCAAAACGTTTTCTCCCGGGCATCAGACACACTCTCTTAGTAATACGCCACTGAATATGAAGAGTGTGCATCAGAGTATTTTCTGCATAGGCTATGACACCTACTAGAAAATCAAACATTAGTCAAGTCTGAGCGAGTTTAAAATAAGTCTGTGTGTAAATAAATTAAACATATAAAAGAGAGAGACTAGTCTCTCTGTTATACAATTCAGTATCCCTCTATTTAAAAAGAAAACACTCAGTGCCAGAAAAGCAGATGAAAACATATTACAGTTTCTAGAGCAGCCAGAGGAGTGTCTGACACTGAAGATGTTATGCACATCTTAGAAGCACATAAAGGGTTAAGCAGAATAACATTTTGGCTGTGTCTACACGTGCCCCAAACTTCGAAATGGCCATGCAAATGGCCATTTCGAAGCTTACTAATGAAGCGCTGAAATGCATATTCAGCGCTTCATTAGCATGCGGGCGGCAGCGGCGCTTCGAAATTGATGAGCCTTGCCGCCGCGCAGCGCGTCCAGACGGGGCTCCTTTTCGAAAGGACGCCACCTTCTTCGAAGTCCCCTTATTCCCATGAGCTCACGGGAATAAGGGGACTTCGAAGTAGGTGGCTTCCTTTCGAAAAGGAGCCCCGTCTGGACGCGCTGCGCGGCGGCAAGGCTCATCAATTTCGAAGTGCGGCTGCCGCCCGCATGCTAATGAAGCGCTGAATATGCATTTCAGCGCTTCATTAGTAAACTTCGAAATGGCCATTTGCATGGCCATTTCGAAGTTTGGGGCACGTGTAGACGTAGCCTTTGCTAGACCATTATAGACTAGATGCAGCATAGACAGGTACTTGCTGCCTATGATCAATATTTTAACTGCACTCTGGAAGGGCATCTGACTGGAAAAGGCCCTTCCATCTTTGTGTTTGTTCAATCACAGCATTTATTTCAGGAAAAAAAAAAGAATCAGGAGGCTTATCAGAGTAAATTTTGTTTTGTAGAGTATTAGTACCTTTTTAATGGTGAAAATATGAGAACCCAGGCAAATTCAAACTGAAAATATGAAGACCAGCTGAACAGTTTCCTTTTAAATTTGTTTCCCTCTGTTTTAAGTAATTACAGACCCTCATCAATGAACACAGAAAAGAATTGACTGAATCTTTCTGCTTGTCAAAGGGTAACAAAGTGCTAATGGGATGGAAGCTTGCCTTGTCTCCTTCTGTGCCCTACTTGAATTTGGCCCAGTATATAAATATATTAGATTGTTTGAGTTCACTAACTGTGCATTCCTTTTCCATAATTTATGCATTATGGTTCTATAAACAGGAAAGAAAAAATGTAAAATCAGCTAAATTTCCTCAGTTCCCACATTAGGCCTTTTATTCTCCATAGTTAATACAAAAGTGGATCTATTACCCACAAATATTAATTATAAATTAATATGATGCAGTTATGACCAAAAGAGTAAATTAGCAATATCCAAGGGATTTTTGTACCATTTTCACAAATGACAGATTAACTGTTCTTCAGAAATATGAGCAACAAAATATCTAACAGTAAAGCTGAAGAATCCTTTAAAAGCTTCATAGTAATACTGTCGAATGTATAACATAGGTAGACGTCCTGTAACAGGATTTAGATGTATAATCTGACGCTATCTAGAAATTATGAGGGGGTTTTATTGTCCTCAGGATTAAGTGGGTTGGAGTTGAGGGGGAAGGAAAGAATAACATTCTGAAAAATTTGAGCTATCGCTGACACCCTCTAACATGCTGGACCAGAGACAGATTCTGCCATGGAAAGTAAAGTAAACCGCATTCGACAAAGGGCTGCAGCAATGTACTTTCCCTCAAAAACAAAGAGAGCTAGGAAAGAAACTGTGTTCTCCTTAGTCATGATTCCGTCTATAGGCTGCTCTGAGGGAGAGCACACTTCACCCCCTACCTTATATGCGGGTGGGAAGAGATGGGTAAAAATAAATCCTAATGCAACTTAAGGCAAACATGTGAGCAGATGTGACACAACACATCTAGCCCTTTGGGGACAGATCGTAGAAACACACAGGTCCAAATGGATTTAGTCACAATAGTAAGTCTCCTCAAATTCACTCTGTGTTGGGACAAAACTTCAAGTTGAATCCAGGAGCACCCTAGTTGCTGTCCTTCAGTCTCAGTAGATCTTCTCCACATTGTTGAGATCTTTGTCTTTTGCATTTTCCTTACAGGTTCCATTGGAGACCTTGATAGACTATGCTGGATGATGGTTTTCTGAGCGTGGCCTAGCCATGCCCACTTTCATCTCTTGATTTGAACATCAAGTAACTCTTGTCCTACTCTCTTCCAAAGGTCCTCATTTGTGACAAAGTCTTGCCATCTGATGTGAAGGATATACCTCAGGTATCAGTTTATAAATGTCTGTAACTTGTGATTTGATGACTCTTTAGTAAGCCTGATCTCACGTCCATACAAGAGCACACTCTTCACATTTGCGTTGAAGATCTGCAGTTTTGTCTTCTCAAGTATTATTTGTGAACTCCATATGCAGCAAAGAGTCTTGAATGCAACTGTTGCTTTGCCTATCCTGGCATTGATATCCTTGTCTATTCCTCCATCTCTGCCCATAATAGTCCCGTTAGGTGAACTGTTCCACATCTTTCAGTGTGTTGGTGTTTTTGTTGGACTGGTTGATCCTCGTTGTCTTGGTCTTTCCCTTGTGAATGTTCAATCCAGTCATTGAGGCAGTTTTCTCTATGTTGTGACCATTTCTTCCATGCTTTTATCAGTGTGAAAGGAGCACGACATCATCAGCAAAATCAATGTCCTCCAGCTGTTTTAAAAGTGTCCACCGAATGCCTCATTGATGGCCATCAGTTGTTATGTTCATAACTCAGTCCATTATGATCAAAAACAGGAAAGGTGATAATTGGCACTCTTGCCACACTCCTGACAGTATTCTGAAGGAGTCCATCAAGAAATCACTGTGAACAACTTGGCATGTCGACAGTTCATATGTTGAATGGATCAGGTTAATAATTTTGGATGGGATGCCAAGGTGTTGCAGCAGTTTCCACAAAGTGTCTTTATCACTTCTGTCAAAGGCTTTTTCAACGGAGAGTTGCTATTTGGTTAGTACAAGATATCTCACTTTGGAAGCCCGCCTGTTCTTCCCTGAGCTGTCTATCAATTTCTGTCTTTATTCTCTCCAAGAGAATCCTATTGAACACTTTTCCTGGAACATACAGTAATGTGATGCCCCTCCAGTTCTTGCATTCTTTCAGGTTGCCTTTCTTTGGAAGCTTGATAAAGTAGCCATGTTTCTAGTCTTGTGGGATCTCTTCAGTGTGCCTAATTTTCCCAAATAGATTATAGATGATGTTGACTGATGTCTCAGTACCTGCTTTGATTGCTTCTGTATATTGTCTGGACCTCGTGCTTTTCTTCTTTTCAGATGCACTGTGATCTTCTGATTTCTTCTTTTGTAAATCTGTTTCTCACCTCATAAAAACAAACAGTAGGAAGGAAAGAGGAAGGGAAACAATTGTCTAAGATCATATCTACACTTAAAACACTGCATCAGCAGTTACTTCTCCTGTTGCCATAACTGCACTGGTCAGTTTCCCCACTCCTGTCAGTGGTAGCAGCCAAAAGTCAGGCTGCCATGCCTGACAGGAGATGGGAAATCACTCCTGCTGTGGGAGGCAGCCTGACTCTCACCACCCCTGACAGGAGATGGGAGGCTGCTGTCCCTGACAGGAGCAGTTTCCCCACTCCTTTCAGGGGCAGCAGCCGATCTGTCACCACCCACTACAGGAATGGTTTCCCCACTCTCGTCAGGGGTGGCAGCTCAGAGCCTAACTCTCAGCTGCTGCCACTGACAGGAGCAGGGAAACTTGCCAGCATATGGCACTGGTCAGTTTCCACACTCCTGTGAATGGCAGGGAACTGGCGCCTGGCTCTCAGCTGCACGCCATTCACAGGAGCTGGGAAACTAACCAGTGCAGCAGCACTGGTTGGTTTCCCTGCTTGTGAGAGTTGTGGGGAGCTGGCGTCTGGCTCAGGGCTTCCCACCGTGTGCGGGAGCCAGGAAGTTGACCTGTGCTTTTGCGCTAGTCAGTTTCCCAGCATCACGGAGTGACAGGCAGCTGGAGCCAGACACCAGCTCCCCGTGTCTACACTGGCACAAATCTTTGAAACAGCCATGCTAATGGCCATTTTGAAGATTGCTAATGAGGTGCTAAATTGAATATTCAGTGCCTCATTAGTATTCACATGCTTCAGGCCACTGTGCTTCAAAAGCGCTGCTTTCAAACGTGCGACTAGGAACAGCTATATGGGGGTCCTTTTCAAAAGGACCCTGCACATTTCAAAAACCCTTTATTCCCCTCAGCTGAGAGGAATAAGAGGATTTCGAAATGTGTGGGATCCTTTCAAAAGGGACCGCCATGTAGCCGAGCTGAGCTATGGGCCTTTGAAAGTGGCGCTTTCTAAGCACCGCAGCTGGAAGCATGCAAGTGTTAAAGAGGCACTGAATGTTCAATTCAGTGCCTCATCAGTAATCTTTGAAATGGCCATGCTAATGGCCATTTTGAAGATTGCTAATGAGGTGCTAAATTGAATATTCAGTGCCTCATTAGTATTCACATGCTTCAGGCCACGGTGCTTCAAAAGCGCTGCTTTCAAACGTGCGACTAGGAACAGCTATATGGGGGTCCTTTTCAAAAGGACCCTGCACATTTCAAAAACCCTTTATTCCCCTCAGCTGAGAGGAATAAGAGGATTTCGAAATGTGTGGGGTCCTTTCAAAAGGGACCGCCATGTAGCCGAGCTGAGCTATGGGCCTTTGAAAGTGGCGCTTTCTAAACACCGCAGCTGGAAGCATGCAAGTGTTAAAGAGGCACTGAATGTTCAATTCAGTGCCTCATCAGTAATCTTTGAAATGGCAATTAGCATGGCCATTTCAAAGATTTGTGCCAATGTAGACATGGCCTCAGAGTCATGTTAACCCAAGATACACACAATTTGAATGTGTGTATCTTGGAGTTCTATTGTACACATTGGATATCTTCCCAGGTGCATTATTTCCAGCATTGACCAACCCTTACACATATTAAGCAGATATTATTAATCTAACCAAAACACAAAGTTATTATATGAGTAAAATAAATATATGCACCTATAGGAATGCATTTAAATTGTACAGTGATATTCAAAAGTCAACATGTACCAACAGTCACCACCCAAGTCTTGAGATTCTATATTTCTTACTGTAAGTACACAAAAATAGAGCTCCACTTTATTCCTTTCAAATTCAGTCCTACAACTCCAATTTTTCTCAGCCAATGTAAAACAAGCCAAGGTTGAGGCATTTTAGAGGACACACTTTGGTGATTTAACCCATTTTGGACATCAACACTGATGGCTAAATGCACACCTCTCCCTTTTCAAAAATCTATAAATCACGTTAATAGAATACATAGTCATCACAGATTTTGATTAAAAGAATGTGACTTTAAAAATCCAGCTTGCATAAGGAATAATGGGATTGTATGTCTGAATACTCAATGACTGACCTCAGAACACAGTACCTAATTAAAAATAAGATAATTTGAGCTAGTCTCAACTCAACAGTTATACTCTATTGTTTATAGATGGTCTTTTTCAATGATAGGAAGAGAACCAATCTAGATTTTTCCCCTTGAAATTAAGTACTTTGGGATAGCCACCTCAAATGTAAAGTCTGTTCTGTGTACTGAGAGACATATTTTGACCTATGCAGACTTAGCTTACAAATTTTCACATCTGTATTTTCCCCCATGTTTTTTATTATTATTATTACTATATTCAAAGTACTTTAATAGTATTTGTCTGGTGTTGAGTTTCAGTATCTCCGAATGAATTTTCTTTATACCTCATGATGTTTCTAGCAGCTATACAAAAAAGGAAAATTGCTAGGCACTGGGGAGTTTATATGAATAACTGAATGAAAAATAATAAACTAAAAGTGTTGCATATATAAGATTACTACACAATTTTGTTAAGTGATTCCATAGCTATTTTAAAAGTGAATTGTGAAAGTCACCAAGAATGTATTATTATTTTATTCAGTCATAATTAAGTATTTAATAAAGTATTAGCATGTACCAATCCCTGACTAGTCCAATATCCTAAAGCAGATAGAAGTATGACTTGGGAAATCCGTGAAGTATGATTTCTTTGACACTCTTTAGTTAGTTTTGAGAGCTCCACAAATAGCTAGTGTTTATCGACGTGTCTCAGATTTATATGTGCTATTGTGCCCTCTAGCTACAAGGTAGTCTGTGCTCATCTAACAGGGGCAGACTGAGAAAATCATGCCTGTGTAGAGCTCTGAAGTATTCTAGATAAACCCAAGGCTGGACTTGACTTAAAACACTTCAATTCAATTCAGAGATTCTCACTTGGTGGAGTAAGGGTAGCAGTCTAGCCCAGAGAAAGTTAAAAAAGGTTGAACCTCTCTAATCCAGAAATCCCTTATCTGGGAAATCCATAATCCAGCACGATTTTAGTAGCTGAATGATTACATATCATGGGTGTGGTCAAGTTTCCCATGATCCCACAAAGTTTGTTTCCAGTCACAGTCCTGGTTTTCAATATTCTGTGCTGTTATTGAGCTGTAATTTACCCCTAAATATTTTCTGAGAGCCCAGTAAGCAATGGAAATGTTGGTAATATAACTGGCAATATTGACCTCCCATGGTCTAGCAAATTCTCTCATCCAGCACCAGTCAGGGACCAAGGGTGCCAGACTATATACATTCAACCTGCAGCCAACGTAAAGGTTTCAGAATTAAATCCTCCATCTTTGTGTTTTCAGTAGAATGAACTCCCCCCCACATACCCCAATACCTTTTGCTAATTTTCTTTGTCTCATTTTGAACGTATTTCTCCACTGGGTTATTTCTCTATGTGCCTCCTCTTTTCTTCTTTCCGATTAAGAGTATTGAACTCATGATGTATAGGAGAATTTGAATTCACCCAACCCTGTTAAACACACAGATTTATCTGCCATGGCTTTCCTAATTGGCAATATAATCGTCTATTTATTTCAGAGAAGTTGCCTGTTGGGAGAAGGAATGAGCCGCCAAGTTTTGCTTTGATGTCAAATTAGCAATTAGTTTTGTGTGAAATAATTATATTTGCTTTAATAACAAATGTGGATTCTTTTCCTAAGCTAAATCTTGCTCCTCTTCTGCTCCATTTCTGGCTTTGCAATGGCACATAAACGGTACCTTTGAAAATTCACAGAGCCTTCTGAGTTCCCAGAAATCCAGTCTTTTGGATCTAATATGTTCCACTCACCTTCTGCCAGGCTGTCTATGAACCAAACTTTTAATTCCTATTCCAGTTATGGGAAATAGAGGTAGAACTAAAAGCTTTCATGATTCAAGGCCAAAGTCTCTTCACTTACCAATGCTACCTCATTGGTTTAGAGTGGTTTAAGGAAGGCGAGAATCAACATCCCCACTCCCAGCCCCACCGCCTGCAGATTTAATGTAAATTAAAACAAATTTTATGTCTAAATTTGTTGGATTAAGATTTCTGATTTTTTTTGTTGACATCTCTTATGTAATAAATGTGATTAGGCCTCTGCACAAGGAAATAAATTCTGAAAAACACTTGAAAATAAAGCCCTAAAGACAAATCAAACCCAAGGATATTTTTAAACAGGGCAATTTTGGCAAACCAGTAAAGTGCCTGAACCACAGCTGCATTTTGCTAAAAGCAGCCAAGCAACCAGGTCATAAATGGACGTATGCAGCAGTGTTACCAGGATCAAGTCAGGAGGGGAAAGAGTTTTGGAACCACGGAAAGGGCAGGTTGACCCCATGTCCTTCTTGGTGATAAATGTCTGTCAACATTGCTGAGTTATGCAACTTTCCCCTTAGAAAAAAGAAAGTTTGTCTGGGCCCTCAAGGATGTCAGGGCCTCCAGGCATGAGCCTCTGAAAAACCACATCGGGATAACTGATTATCAGAAAGTAGCATTTTGCCTAGCCTCTAACATTGCTTCTTTAACAAGTTTTCTTTGAATAATATGTCACTGTAATACTAATGAAAAAATAAAGGAAGAAAGTTTGAGGTAGTTGGATTCTTCAGGGATTCTCCCTCTGGACACATTTCTTATCTGCAGCAGCAGACAGAAGATTGGCCTTAGGAAGACTGATGATTTGTCACTCAAATAATAGAATCAGAAGTTCACTGAGCCCAACCTCCTGCCCAAAGCAGGATCAACCTTAACTAAATCATCCCAAATTCAGTAAGTATTGAGGATTGGGGTGTTTTAATAACCTGTTGCAGATGTGTGTGAGTGCTCGAGACTAAGAAAGTTTATCATCAAATGAAACCACTCCTGTGCTGCCCTGCTTATGGCAACCATCTATAGGTTGGATGGCCATGTCTCCCTGTTACTTACTGATATAGCCTCACACAGAATAAAGTCACCAAGAGCTTTGGGTTGAAAGAACCCCTAGTAACAATGTAAATTCTTGGGAAAAGTGAACCTGCAAATTTGAAACCTTTATTTGAGCTTAAATGTTATTTCCATAAAGGTCAGTGAACCATAAAGGGGCACCATTTCAGATTTTGGTTGGGGAGGGTCAACTTTACCCATGTCTTCTGGAAAACCTAGTTTTCTCACAGATAATTTAGCAGTAAGTTGACATAAGCCCTCTATTTATATCCTACAAAAGACAGACCAATGTTAAACCCATTCAGATCTAACAATAACATGTTCTGACATCTTGTGGCAAGTTGCTTAAGGGACACTGTTGGGTTTAAAATGTTAATATATATTCTTAATTTGTTACTAACTCTCCAGGGAGAGAGACAGAGAGAGAGAGAGAGAGAGAGAAACGCCTATCAGAATTCTTATGTTCTAATTTAGCTCTGGGAGAAGAGTGGGATTTAGTGTGTTAGAGCAGGAGCAGCTACATCTGGTTTCTGTGTAAGAACATCACAATGTCATACTGGGTCAGACCAAAGGTCCCTGTAGCTCAATATCATATTTTTTGACAGTAGAAAATGCCACGTGCTTCAGAGAGAATGAACACAACAGGCAACCATTGCATATTACAAGGGTAATTTCTCCACCTTTCATATTCACCAGAATGGCACCCATCCTACTTAATTTAATTTGCTTCTGCTACCACTCCTATTAGTGATAGGTAACCTCTCTTTTTATCTCCTTCCTCTCCCTCTTTCTCCGCTATATGAACCCTGGATTCTAATTGTCAACTCCAAATCTGAGGAAGTGGTTCTGACCCCTGAAACTCATTACTGATAAATGTGTTAGTCTTTAAAGTGCCACAGGACTGTTTGTTACTTGAGGCGACTATTGAGTGATTCATTCTGTCACCCATTCCCAATCAGAAGTGAGGGACATACAGAACATGGTGTTGGATCTCTGCCCACACTAACTAATAGCCATTGAGAGACCTATTTTCTACTTTTGGCATGCACATCTATCATATGACAGAGAGTTTCACAGGTTATCTGTGAAGAAATGCTTTTTTGTTTGTTTTAATTCTGCTACATATTAATTTCATTTGTTTGTTGTGTTATTTGAAGGAGTAAATAATACCTTTTATTCATTTTTTCCACAACTCATGATTTTATAGATTTCTGGCATATCTCCCCCTTTATCATCTCTTTTCCAAACTCTTTTTAACCTCTCCTCATATGCAATGTGTTCAGCATTCCTCACAATTTCAATTATTCTCTGTACATTTTCCAAATCCAGTATTTTTTTTCAGATTAGGTGATCAAACTTGCACACAGTATTCAATAAGTTGGAGTATCATGGATTTATATTGATGCAGTATGATACTTGTCTAAAGAGTCCCAAAACTCTGTTTGGGTATATATTATATTTATTGTTACCAGACATGGAGCAGATATTTTCAGACAACTATCCACAATGACTCCAAGAAAGTAGAAGGGCTTAGGTGAAAGTGATCATGAAATGATGGAGTTCATGAGTCTAAGGAATAGTAGGGGGGAGAAGAGCAAAATAAAGAAAGTGGATTTCAAGAAGGCAGACTTTAACAAAGTCAGGGAGCTGGTAGAGAAGGTTCTGTAGGAAGCAAGACTAAAAAGGAAAGCAATTGAAGGCAGCAGGCAGTTTTTCAAAAGGATATTAAGGGCAAAAGAACTATTTCACTGCATAGAAAAGGCAAGAAGGATGGCAAGAGACCCCGCTGTGTTAATCAGGAGAACTTGAATGCCCTAAAATCTAAAAAGGGCCCAATGAAAAGTGGAAACTAAGTCAAAGTATAAAGAATGAATGTAAATAAATAGCACAAGTATGGTGAAGCAAAATTAGACAGAAGAAGTCACAAAACAAAGTTGCCATAGCCCTGTAGAAACTTGCCATGCTGAACAGTTACTGATCTGTTGGGAACCACCTGGGCATGGGAAGGAAACTGTCAGGCACCCTGGCACCCCGGTGAATTCCACTTCATTCGTCCCGCAGTTCTGGCTCTCAGTTTTCTTTGCTGCTATTTAGCTGTAATTTACCCTTAACTGTCTTCTAAGAGTACAGTTAGTAGTGGGAGTGTTAGTAATATGCTAGACAATATTGACCTCCCATAATCCAGCAAATTCTCTAATACGGCGGTGATCAGGTCCTGAAGGTGTTGGATGAGAGAGGTTCAACCTGGAGTATATTTTTGGATGAAAGACTACTGAAGAAGAAAACAGTATTTTCTCCTGACCCCATAAACATCTCAGTTTACAGACAGAGTGCATTCATTACCTTGTAGCACAGCCTAAGTTATCCACTATTTGCTTCATTCATGTTTCACATTTGCAAGTAAGATTTCCCAGCTGCACTACAGATAGGTATTGTATAAAGTATACTTGTACAGTATAAAGCATAATTATTAATTTAAGTAGATTTATCAAGCATTGCAGTTGGTCATTTGGCACATAAGATGGGCTTGTATTAATTTCTCATTTTTTTTTCTTTTCTTAAGTATGCATTTCAAAATGTTTCACTGGCAAACACAGGCCTGTTTCATTGCCACTGCAATATGTTATCTGGTTTATTTATCAGACTTAATGTAATGGGATACCTTGACAAGTACACTGATGAAGAAGTGAAAGCCATTTTCTGTATGCTAAAATAAATTTAAAGTAAGCTTCTGTAGCTAATACTTTTCAGGCTTTCTGTAATGCATGGAAGTATGAACTACTTCAATATGTAATAACTTTTAAAGCGAGCTGCAAATTTTGTAAGTGCCAGTGAAAAGCCTAGCTATAAAGCTTCTTAATCACAGAAAAGTGATATTATTATAAGCTAGAGCTCTCATACGCTGATTCACAGGTGTTGTTACTGCTACCAACATGCAATACTTCGTTGTTTTACAAAAAGTAACAGCAGGTACTAGATTAGAGTAAAATGGAAAATATCACAACTAAGGAAAATTTATGAAAGAATTCCCTTCCTAAGACTGTACATAATTATCCATGAACTTTCCAGAAGAAACATGGTTTGTCTTTTTTTCTTACTGAGTCCAAAAACCAACAAAATGTTGAGCTTTCTGCTAATGAATAGCTAAAAACATTCATTGTTCTTCTCTGCATGCAGTTGAGGGTGCAGACCTTCAGAAGTTCTGTTTGTGTTACATTTTCATACTGCACAATCACAATAAGATTTTTACATTTCCAAATACAGTGAGATTCTCATATCTAACTTGGGTTCATACACAGTTATCTAATTATGTGGGGTTTTTTTTATTCTCCCACTTGCTTTCCCACATCACTATGGTTTATGCCCTTTTCTTTTTTCTGAGACAACATATGCCATCATAATTATTGAGATTAGTAGGTGAGAGATGTAAAACTGTTGGTAAACTCTTGCCTGAAGCTTTAACCAAGAAATATGACCAGAAAGAATTATTTACTGTTTGTGTATGCCATTCTTCCTCATATTCTGTTCATAAAACAACAAATTGTAGTGAAATATCTTGCAGGAAGGGATGCAGTAATTCGTGCTATTCCTATCAATGAATACACTCCGAATTGTGACAAACCAGTTCAGCAATGACTCAACATCTGGGCTGTGGAATCTCACAGGAGACAGACAAGAGCATGAATTTGGTGAGAGGCAGAGCTCATGCCACATGATCTAGTCCTTGTATTTTCTTAATGAACTTTCATTCATTGTGTTCTCCTTTGTACAAGAAAAAATAAGCAAGGATTGGGCCCTGTTTTATGACACTGTCTAGTGAGTCAGGTGGAACACCTTAATCCTTGGCATAAACTACCCACATCCTGGATCATAGCACAGGATGGGAGGGAAGCCTTCATGGGAAAGTCATACCCAGTTTGGAAGGAAATTGGAGAGCAGGCACAAGAAGTTGATGGATCCTTGACTTTGTCCTGAAGCCAAAAATACTCATGGCTTTTATTTTTAAGATATCAATGGCAAGATTGCCTTGGAATGTAGTGGAAACAGTCAAAAATGGGGGGAAATAGTGTCCACTGGGCAATAATGTCTATGTGAGAGGAAGGGTTTACAGCTGATGCAGCCCAAGACACTGAAGTAATAATCTGTTTTGTCATTTTCTCCATGAATTACTTGCTTGTTAAATCATCAGAAACAGGAAAGAAAAACAAAATTTCTAATTTTAAATCTGAAGCTGTGATAAAGACACATACACAGGCATGCGCACACACACATACACACACACACACAGATAAACAACAAGAAAGAAAGGCACTCAGAGCTTGTATAGCACACTATTCAACCAATTAAAATTACCGGCTCTGCTGTTTCTGTAGTAGCTACTATAAGCAGCATTACTTAGAAATTAATAGCTAACTCTAAATAAAATGCTATGCCCTTCTGCACACACCACCAAATGTCAGCACTGAATGCTCACTGGCCTTCTCACTTCTTCCACTTGTAAAGACTAGGAGCTACCATCAAGCCAACAATGTGCAACTGATGAATCCATCTATGCCTGTTAATTTCCAGTAAAGCAGTCAAGCCTCCCCAATACAGAAAGCTCAGTAGTGGCTCAGATTTTGAGAGGAAGGGATGTGTCAGAACTGCCACTAAGTCTGACAACGAGAATAAATAATATTGGCTCCTGTGGACATTGACCATCTCTCTCTCTCTCTCTCTCATTTTTATATCCTTTAAAAATTGGAGTCAGATAGCAGGTGAGCCCTCTAAAATCTGGGTATTTAATCATGACTCTGACCCTGTTCCTACCAAAGTCATTGAGAGCTTTGGGAGTAATATCCCTTGGCACATGATCAGTCCCCATTCCCGCAATAAAATGTCAACTAGATTTTCAAAACTGAGTGGAAGATTACAGCTAGGAAAGAAGTCTGTCGCACCAGTTTAACCAAATCCCTCCAAGCACAAGGTACAGTGCCCAGCAAAACACTTGATCTGATTCTGTAGAGATAACTTACGTTGATCTTAACCAATATGTTTTGTATGACAGTACCATTTTCCTGTGGCAGAAAAGACACCTGCCAGTAATCACTTAAATTCAAAAGTTTGGTTGTGAATTTTGGTTTAGAGGCACCCAAGTTTCAGGCATGAACGTATGAATGAATACTAACTGAAGCTGTTGATGCAGCAAAACAGAGTAGAGAGATCGTAAGAACCAGTCCCCACTTTTAAGACTGTCAAAAATACAATGAAATTAAAACTTCTTAAGTTCTGAGGACTTCATGCTTTCTTTCAGTGCTGTAATTTGGACCAAAGTCAAATTTTTTTTTTTTAACCTATACATTTCAGAGTAGGGTTAAACTCAAAAACAACTTGAAAATTCTGCCCCCCACCCTATGCTTGACATTTCCTATCAGCAAAACATACAAAACCTTGCAATGTGAAATGTTTCATAACAAAACTCAGTTACTATTATACCCAAACATCATTAAAAATATTTTTGCTAAACTGTAGTTCAGAATTATATTTTTATTTATCGATTAATATCAAATATCATTTGAAAACTATCATGACAGACTACTGGCACTTCCTACATGTGGCCATGCTAGAAAAAAACATTCTGTCCCACCAAAAATACGTTGCCACATCAGATGCTCCAGAATTTCTCAAAATGATAATTCCACTGGTAAGATTATTAATTATTACCCTAACAAATAAAAGCCTGCCTTTGTAGTTATCATCTTGAATGCTGGTATTGTGACATTTCAAGTTACCATATGTTCCACAAGGAGACATTCCATAAGTTTCAGATAGTACATTGCTTCTACCACAGACACCTGTAATACATTAGCTAAGGCTTCTCTCCTCCTGCTTTAAAATTAGTTTTTCTAAGTTTTTCATTCACATTGTGAAATAAACCATACCAAGAAGAGTTTATTTACATTTATTTATTTATTTTATTTAATCCCATTTCAAACTGAAATCACATTTTATGTGACTATTGAACCGTTGCAAAAGCTACACAATATTTTATGGGGGCAATTACGTGACAGGACATTGTATTTGTTACAATAAAGGAGTAAATATTTATTTCAGGGAAACAGTCTTGCCTTCTCCATGGGCTTCCCCCTCACCTTTTTTTTTTAAATATAGCTAGCATTACTAAAAGAGGCATAACAGCACTAGATCCTCTTACATCTATTTAGGTATAGGTTAAGGGAGCTAGGCCATATTTTTCAACTTTGACTTGGATCACTTCTATGTGAGGTATAATCCTATTTTGTCTATAGTCAATCCTTGGTTTTTTTCTGCTTTTAAAGAGTGGTGCTTGCCACTTTCTCTACAACACTCAACAATTTGGTTAAAGATGGAATGGTAGCGGGGGAGATCCCTGTTCAGACACTGCAGGAGTGGTTTCCAATGTCAAGAATGGAATGTGAACTTCAGTCTCCAGACAGATGTATGAACTAAATTATACATTTGATTGAACGAAGTACATTGTACAATTACCCTATTTACTTTAAATTACTAGTTGTATATCATATTTTTAGAATGTCTTGTCTCCATGAATTGTACTGTCAGAGTTCTTTACAGTTCTAGCTAAACTGCTGCAATCTCTTCCCTTTTTGTACCTCTATTCTCTATACATTCAGGGAGCATCTACACTTGCATTCCTCCTTTGAAAGAGGCATGCAAATGAAGCAAATCAAAAATGCAAATATGGCATACATTTGCATAGTGGGCACCTCATTTGCATATTCTAATTTTGAAAGAGCTTCTTTTGAAAGGAGAAAGCCAATGTAGATGCTGCACTTTTGAAAGTAAACCCATCTTCAAAAGAATCCTTCTTCCCTTTATTTAGTGGGAAGAAAGATTCTTTCGAAGATGGGGTTTACTTTCGAAAGAGCATCTACACTGGTTTTCTTCTTTTGAAAGAAGCTCTTTCAAAATTAGAATATGCAAACGAGGTGCCCAATATGCAAATGTATATCTCATTTGCATCTTCAATTTACCTCATATGCATACCTCTCTCAAAAGAGGAATGCAAGTGTAGATGCACCCTGACCGTACAGAGAATAGAGGTACAAAAAGGGAAGAGATTGCGGCATGGAGCAAAATATGCTAGTGAGGCGTGGATGCAAATTCCCCATGCCTCATTAGCATAATGTCACATGATTTTGAGTCTGTAAGACCATTCTTCCGGACTCCAAAATGCCATGTAGAAGCGCGGCCCCCAGGGGGGTGTTCCAGAAGGAAGTCCTTCTTCCGGAGGCCCCTTCTTCCCGAAAATTTTTGGGAAGAAGGGGCATCCAGAAGAAGCACGTCCTTCCAGAAGCCCCCCCAGGGGCCGCACTTTTACATGGCATCTTGCAGTCCGAAGAACGGTCTTCCGGACTCCAAATCATGTGACATTATGCTAATGAGGCACGGGGAATTTGCATCCACGCCTCATTAGCATCTTTTGCTCTGTCTATTAGCATGCCAATTCCGAAGGAAATGGCCAGGGTGTCTATAAAAAGGCTTGAGAAATATGCACCAAATATGAGGTTATCTGTGCTGAAGCCTAACAAAATATTCTGTTCCTGGCAAAACATTTTTGCTGGTAGATAAGGGAAATATGCAAAGTGTGTGCTGACACAGTGCTAGCCAATACACACAGGTTGCACATCCTTCATCAGGCACCATCAGAACCTGACTGTTCCCTGGGAAGGGAATTAGCCAGATGAAGGGTGGTCTGCTGCCTGCTCCCCCCGCCACCACTTCCAAGTATAGGGCCCTCTTACCTCCTGCTGGACTTTGGCCCCTGCTGGGCCTCCATCAACTCGGCCACCTCTGGCTGTAAGCTGCAGAGTTTGATTCCCGTCCCATGCTGGCCCTGACCCTGGCCTCAACTCTGGCCACAGCCCTGGCCATGTGGGCATCAGATCTGCCACAGCTGGGCTCCCAGCATGGCCCCAGAACCACAGGTGCAGCCCAGGCCCTACAGAGGCCATCTCCGGGCTCTTGTCAGGGTTCTGGATGCTGCCCCAGCCCTGCAGGCATCGTCCCTGGGCCCAGCCCAGAGGCTGGCTCTGGAATGGCCAGGCAACTGCCACAACCCCCACCTTGTGGTTGCTTGGTGAAGTCCCAGCCGGGCTGTCAGTGCAGTCTGGGCCCATGGGTGCCTGTGCAGTCCAGCCTGGCTGCCTGAACAGTACCAACCGCATGGCACAGGGTGCAGTCCCAGCCCACGGAGGCCAGCTCTGGCCTACTGTACCTCTGACCAGGGATGCAAGCCCATCTGGACTCCCCTGCCCGAGGCAACTGGGCTCCCCTTACTAATCTCCCAACCCAGGTCTCTTGTCCAATAATATCAGTGGTCCTTCCAGACGATGGATGTTGCTGGATGAGAGAATTCTGGTGTTGGGAGATTTAACCTGTATATATAAAAATTAGATTTTCATACAGATTGAACCTCCCTTGTCCAGCACCACTGGGACCTGACTGGTGCTGGATGGGAGAATTTGCTGGACCACTGGTGGTCAATACTGACTAGCACTTTACCAATACTTCAGCTGCTTACTGGGCTCTTAGAAGGCATTAAGTAGCAAATTACAGCTAAATAACAGCACAGAATGCTGAGAACCAGGACTGATGATTGCAAACAAACCTTATGAGACCCTGGGAACCTTGGCCACACCCATGATAACTGGTCAGCTGGCTAACTAAAATCATATGAGATTGCAGATGCTGCCAGAAGAGAGTTCTGGATTAGAGAGTTTCAGCCTGTATAACTATGAATTGCATTTAGGATAAGCTCTTCCTAGGATGATTTTCACTTGTGCTAAATGAGGGGATATATGCAGTGTTGAGTTCAGTGTCAAGTACAGAGGTGTACCAGAAAGTAGGTATGAAAATGAATAGTCTTATTGATGAAAATGGAACCAAGGTGCAGATGTGTCTCTATTTATTCTGACTTCTGGAAAATTAAGCCTAAAACAAGAACTTAGCTTGTAAATCTTGGGAACTTTTTGTACTTTACCATCACTTGTAAACGTGTTTTGCATAAATTTTAATAGGCTTGAATGTTTCTCTTTGAAAAAGACTCTGATTTCAGGTATTTCTCTGCAAGCTGCTTCACCGAAAGGGTAACATACAGCTTCTATTCATATCATGTTGTCTTATCTTTGACTGATAATGCTGACTGAGCCTGTGTTGTCCCATGTCTCACAAATCTAGATATGGTTCTATCAGTGGCTTAACAATGTTACTTAGATCTTGTTTATGAAGAGACATTCAGGAAAATTACTCCAAATTAACTAAATGTGTGCATTCAAAATAGGTCAGTTATGTAGCATTAAACCCTTGTGTTTAATTCATTCAGAATTAAATGTGATCTTAAATCAGTTTAGCATAATTAAATTAAACTAAATTAAGGCCACTTTAATTGTGAATGAAAGAATGTCCACACAGGTGTTTAATGAAGTTTAAATGGTGCACTTTGAATTCACACATTTGATTTATTTGGAGTACATTGTCTGACTCTTTCTGTGTCTACAAGACAATTCAGTTAATTTGGATTCACTTTCCTGTGCATTCCTGTGTAGAAAGCTCTTGAAATGCTTTTACAAATAATGAGAAAAGTTTTCAAGTGCACACCTTGACTTTCATTACATCATGAACTCAATGGTTTCAATGGAAGTTAGGTGAGTAAATGTTTAAGGATCTAGGTCCAAGTCACTTTAGAAAAAGGAGAAATAATTAATTGTAGCAATACCAGCAATAGAAGACAAGGGCAGATGGAGAAACAGTGGCAGTGGTACAGTAAAAGAGCTATTATCGGACAACCACTTAACCAGAAGGCTTCATTAACCAGCATTTCTGGATTCTCCCAATACAAATCGTCAACCTAGTAACCGGGGTCAGAATACTGCCGCACATTATGTACTCTACTTTTATTCATAATGGGCAGAAGATAAGTAAACAAGCCGAAATCAGGGACTTATTCAGGAAAGTATTTTCCAAGTGTGTCATAGGATCATTACTGATTCAGTCCAATATCCTACACCTGCTACATCTACAATGAACACTGATGTAGATAATGATGACACTGAGGCATTGCAAGATCCTGAAGTGCCTTCTGAATCAAATAAATATTAAATAATGTTCCGTATAGTTTTATTGTTTTGTATTTTAGTGATCTAAGTGGACGCCATGCTCTGCCCATAGTGATGTATAGTATCATAAGATAATTTACTAGATAGAAATTTTACCAGTATACTCCTATGCGTATGAGAAATTAACCACTTTGCAGTGCAGCACACCAGGTTGAACCTCTCTAGTCTGTCCCTTTCTTGTTGAGTAACATCCACAATCTAGCATGATTTTAGTTAGTTGGATGACCACTTATCATGAGTATGGCTAAGTTTCCCATGGTTCCATTCACCATTCCTGGCTTTCAGTGTTCTGTACTGTTTATAGCTGTAATTTCCCCATCAATATCCTTAAAGAGACCAGTAAGTAGTGAAAGTGTTGGTCATGCACCTAGCCAATATTGACCTCCCGTGGTCGGGCAAATTCTCTCTTTCACCAGAGGTCAGGTTCTGAGATGCTGGGCTGGAGACATTCAACCTATACTAATGGGTTTGGGACTACCTGTATCTTTATACCACATTCATTTTATTGCATGTTAGTTATTGAAAATTGGCATTCAATTTGTTAAAATAAAACTCTCATTTAACCAGAATATTTGGTTAATTGACAGTCCACATTTCTCCCAATATGCTGGATAACAGAGCTTTCACTGTGCAATGTAGAAAAAAAAAAACACTATGGGCAGCAAAATACTAAGAAAATGTTGTATCTTTTAAGTCAGTCTTTCTTCTGTACAGCATCATGCCAAAATCAGATGTTGTTCTGCAGGTACTGTTGAAGTAAAGTGTAGTGATGTTATTGATGACAATGCTAATTTATTTAGCAGACAATTTATAATAGTAATGAAGATCAGAATATACCTGTCATGTTGAAATCATCCATAAGATGTATGATCCTTTTAGGAAATGGTCATACTGCTAGCCCGTAGCTAATTTTAGTGTCTCTCTTCCTCTGATTTATTTGCTTACTTATTTAATATAATATAAGACAAAAGTTTTGTTTGGTCTCATATCTATAGCTGTTGGAATACTGATGCTTGGATTTCACTTACACACTTTGGTTTGGTGCATGGTTTACTTGATTTAAGTAAACCGAATGGCAAAAACATGATTTGGGTGTTCCTTTTACATATCTTGTTTTATACATTTGTTAACAAAAATTATTCAGGTAAATGTGCATAATATTGTCAAAATATGAACCATGCGTTCTAAACTGTATATTTTTGTTTGTAACACACTTATCTAATTTAATCAATTATTGACAATACTGTAGAAGGTATTTTTCTCATGTAGATTTCTACAATATATAGAACTAATAATGTACAGATGTTTTGAATACAAATTATACTGGGCTGAAAAATTTTGTATCAAATATTTTATAGACCTATATTAAGTAACATAGTTCACTGCAGAGAAGAATAATTAAGATGCAAGCTAAATCTCTTCACAGTTTACAACTGTCATGTCAGCACTTTAATGCACAACATCAAATGGAGCACAGTCTGTGCTAAATAAATCTCTAGCCAAAAATAAAGTAAAATTAAAAGGAACAGTCATTAAGGCATGAATGTTTACAGCAAATTTTGCTTGTATAAATGTATATAGATTTCTTGAGGTACATTCAAGACTGTCTGTATGTGCCCTTTTCAGCAATGATTCATTATTTTTACATTTGATCCTTCTGATTTAGTCAAAAATAAATTTGCATAAACAGAAATAAAGATTTTTGTATACACTTTCGTATTTCCAATGGCTGCTCCCAGAGAACTTGTTTAATTTGTAAGAAGAGACTGGTTTTCCCCTTCTTTTTTGGGAGTAATATTCAAACAAAACTATTGTTATCATTTCATCTGCTGGGAAGGGGGCAAGAGAAGTCTATATACTTTTCATTGGCATGGAGAGCAAAAAATACTCATGTCAAAATTACATGCATTCTCATGTTAATAAACTCTTCCAGAGACAGTACATAACTAGACACCACTAATTTAGAATCAGGAAGACTGAAACATCTTCCAGGTGGTTGCTTGCCAGAATATCTTAATGGGTGTATATAGTCATCCAATTTGGATTCTTATTTGAATGCTTGGGATAGTCTAGTTTAATGAGTAATAGTGCTTCTACAGAAATTCCCTGTGACATTTTGCATAGTTACTTATGACGATATAAAGCAAAACAAAGAAAAAATGATAGACAGGTCACTACAGCCAAGTTGTTCAACAGGAAAAGGTCAGGACTGCTTTTGCAATATTTTTTCTTCTTCCAAGTATCAACTCTGTCTGTTAGTAATCTTAAATGTAATGATTCATAGCCCTTATTTACAGTAGGAGGTAATTTGAAACATGGCCCCTTTTTTCCAAATAACAAGAGAAGTGTCCACATTACGATGACTCTTATTTCATAATAAGAGGACAGTTATTTTGAAACAAGTACTTTTGCTGTCCACTAGGGCTATGTCTAGACTACAAGATCTTTCGAAAGACACCCTTCAGGAAGATTTCTTCTGAAAAAACTTCTTTCGAAAGAGTGAGCCCACACACACAAACAGTGGATCAAAAGAGCGATCTCCTCTTTCAAAAGAGAATACCCACACTGCCCCATCTCTTTCTAAAGAATGGACCAGGGACCAAAAAAAAATCAGGCCCCATGAGGACAGCTCTTTTGATAAAAAGGGCCTGTGGAGCATCTATGCATTTTCTTTCTGAAGAAGTTTTCGAAAGGAGGTGCTCTTACTGAAATGGGAAAGAAAGGGCAATGTTCAGAGAAGCAGCACATTCTTTCAATTTACTTTCGAAAGAACACTTTTTGCATATAGACACTCCATGAGATGTTTCAAAAAAAGCCCCCTTCTGTTTCAAAAGAACTTACTAGTGTAGATGCACCTGAGGAGTAATACTTATTTTAAAATAGCGGTAGTGTGGATGCTCTGGTACTGTTAAGCCCCACCACCCCGACCTCACTCTGCACCAGGAGCAGTGTGTGAACAAAACAGTGCAAGCTCTGGCTCCGTACTCCCACAGACTGCTCTGAGTATGGTGCAGCTGGAACAGGACAAGCCCCCTTGTCCCAAGCTGGGAGCAGTGGGCTGGGTGGACAGATCAGGGCAAGTCCCAACCCTGCTCACCTCTGAGACTAACAACTGGGAGCAGTGCAAATCCCAGCAACCTGACTCAGCTCTCTGCTAGGAGCACTAGTGGGAACAGAGCAAGCCTCCATGTCCTGACCTATTTGGAGCACCAAGAGTGCAGGCTATAGGAGGGCAAGCCTACACACCCTAATCCTGCTCAACCCTGGGAGCAGTGGGTGGGGTAGCAGGGCAAACTCCCAGTCCCATTTCCCAGCAGGAGCTCCTCACAGGCAGAGCAGTGCAAACCCTGAGAGCTGGGGGGTTCTGGCCCGTATGGCCATCCATCCCTTCCCCATGGCCAGCTGAAAGAGGGAGAAGTGCCCTTGTCATTGCCTGCCCACCGGAAGTCAAGGCCCACTGACTTGTCCAACTTGGCTATGCCACTGCCTTGTTCTGCTCTCTAAGTCATGGTTATTTAAACAACAAAGGTTAATGAGGAAAGAAAACATGTGGAAAGAATGACATCCATATTTACAATGGAATCATGTGTAATGGATTGTTTTGTGTGGTTGTATCATGATACCTAGTTTGCAAAAAACAGAGGCTAGCTCCTTAGAAGATAAGTAATAGGATGCTAACAACCTCCCAATTACTCCACTTGTTGAGACTTTATGTAACCTGGTAGAAAAACCAATATTTTTTGATGTTCTGAGAAGTAAGGTAATGTGTTCATGATTTTGGTCAATGAATATTATGGAAAGGATCAAATACTACAAGTTTTGTGTGCAATGCCTATGGGAGAGTTTGGGGTGAGGAATTGTTCCAGGTATGCTGATGGAACAGGTATATGGATAGGAGCAAACAGTCTGCAAATTAATGAAAATGAGATCAAAACAGCACATTTAGTTAGACAGAAAAATCTTGATGCTATAATAGACAATGAGATATGTGATACAATTGGAGTTTGTGTGCCATTGTCCAGGAGGCTTGAAGTTTGGGAGTGCTTCTTCAACCCTGTCCACTCCTGGAGTCTCAGGTGGCATTGACAGACAAATGGACCTTTTTCTTTCTGGTTAGGCATCTTTCCTTAAATCTAAACCACAGTAACCATGTTTTTGTAATTTCTATATTGAATTACTGCAATATAGTATATTTGTGACTATACATAAAAACGAACCAAAACCTACAGGTTCTTCAGCATACATCTATCAGCCTGTTGGAAGCTATACAAGATGGAGATTATATGATCTTCACGTCATAATCTATTTCTAGGTGTATTTTAAGGTATTGAAAACTCACATCTGGAGGAAAGAACACAGATGGTTTTGGTCACATCTTTTAGCAGATTTCCTCTGGTTACGTAATTGGTTAATTTAAGAATCAATTTTATTTATCATTCATTTGTAAATAATCAACTTAAAGCACGAATATCTTAATTGTTAATCTTGCTAATTGAACTTTCTTTGTTTTTATTGTCTCATTGAAGAGGCATCAAGATTTTAATATAGTCATGTATTTTTGCAAAGTGATGCATTCAAGATAACTTTACTGCTCCATGTATGCATTTTAATTAGTGTTTGGATGCATAAAACATATTTCATGTAATTATCCAACTGCAACTGTACCTTCTCTAAGTTGGGTAAACAATGGGTTTTTCTCTTAAATTGATTGAAACAGTTTCTAACTCTGGACTGCCTTGAACCTGGTGATTTTTTTAAAAACAAAGTTGTTTTTAAAGTTTTGCAATTTCAGGTTACAGGATGTCATGTGAACCTTTTATTTAGTTTCAAGGTACCATCCTGCTTCCAAATCTCACTCTGAGTTTCTTTTTTTTTTAAATAAACCACAACATTTTTAGGGAAATTCCTTCAAACTATATTTTACCTCTTTTTAAAAGGAGCGAGGAGTCTTGCAAAACCACACATTAAACATGATTTGACACCCATTCATTTTCAGTCTAGGCTCCTTGTAAATGAGACTGTTTTCACACAAATTTATGAAACCTATCAAATATTTGATTGTTGGACTGAATTCCAAGTTGACAAAGAAATCCCAAACCAAGTGAAGTTGGCATGGCTTTGAGTTTGAATGGATGAACGTTTGCCTGTTTTAGAGAAATAATTAAAGATGCAGGTGAATAAAAAAGTAGAGATTGTGAGGGAACAAGCTGAAGAATGAAAACTGACATCAATAAAGGATGTTCAGTGATCTCATTAGTATGTTTATGGTATTCTAGTTATACTAACACAGACTTGCTGCCAGTAAGCTGTGAACTTACTGTGCTCAGGAAAGACTCAAATGCTATCCAGCTGATAAGCACAGCACCGACAGCTAGGGTTTTTATTTCTACTGGTGGTACACAATTGAACATGCCTTGGTGCACATAAAAATTTATTTTACACATGGATGGAAAAGGTTAGCGGGAACAATGCTTGCTCCCATTCTCTCCTATCAGACTTCTTACTTAGCAAGAGCTAGCCCTCCACTAAAAGTTAAAAGGAGGCAAGTACATATCAGGCCCCATGATTGGGGCAGAGCCAAGGCGCAGTTGCATCTTTGAAATTCCAGGGTAGTGCTGCTCTGGCTGCATGTGGCTCTGTAGGAGTGGGCCATCCCCATGTTCCAGGCGGCAGTAAAAACTAACAGCCCCTGGCCCTACCTCTTCCACTCTCGGGCCCTCCCCTTCCTGGGTACAGAGCCAAGTCTCTTTCTCACCTTACCCCAAGAACCATGGTTGTTCTCAGTGCAGTCAGTGCTGAGAGAGAGGAGAAATATGTTAGAATTTTTTCTAGTTATCTTGGGTAGGTGGGTGGGTGGGTTCTTTTAAACATGCCATTGTGTATCTATTGTTCTTTTCAGTTTATGTCAACTATGTACAAAGTGCTGCATGCATCACCTGAAGTTGGCCTAGTTGCTCCCTCAACCTCAAAATGACAATAACATCCTGCTGTGTTGGGTGGATCCTAACATCTATCATAAGTGTTTAAAACATCTTCTTTTAGAACTCAAATGGAATTTTTCCCTGATTCTTTCACCAGTGCACACAGATGTTGGTCTTATGATCCTGCAATCTTGCCCAGTAGTCTCTGAACCGTACCCTGCACCAGAACTTTGAGGGAATGTAGAGACTAGAGCAGTTATGGAGTGATCCTTCCTGCCTTCCACTGGTGGTATCTGGTACAGATTTAAGCATGTATATGAGCATCGGAACATGTCCTGACCATCTGTCTAATTGCTATTGATGGACTTGTCCTACTACAGGAATGTTTCCAACTATTTTCGAACTTAGTTATATTTTGTGCCATCAAAACATGGCAAGGCAGTGAGTGCCATGAGTTACTCATGTTATATAGGAAAAGGATTTCCAAACAAAATTTGTCTCTGAAAAGCCACAGCAACATAGTTGAGAATATGACTGAAACCATATCAGCAGCTATATGATATCACACAACACGCAGAAACATGTTTTTAAAATGGGGGGCTGATTCCTACAGCATACTTTGTTCAAATAATTATTAAGACATATTTGATCCATGAACTGGTCCTTTTCATTCTAATTATGCCAATTTAAGCATTAGCTCTTCCTTTAACACAATGCAAAATTCAAAATTGGTAGTGTTTTCCCATTGTGAAAATAAGAGGAGACATACAATGTCTACAAATACTTTACTTATGACATTGTTTTCTTCAAGAATGTCCTTTATTAGCTAGAAATAGCTTTTTTCTCAATTGCATTCAATGGAAACCATTGAATGTCCACTATTCTTGAAAATTGGTATATTTATATAAGTGCCAAAATATGAATTTAGGAGCATAACAATGGATACACGGTTTGAAAATTAGTGATTTAGCTTCATGGTACAAATATTTTTCACAAATTAATCCTCTTTTTCTTCTAATGGAGCTCATCATTTGTACACATTCCTTGAAGTGACTGTACAAATACTTTCAGACTATAGGTTTTATGTGAATTGTTCGTTTTGGTTATTCTCTATTAGTTATCAGTGTTAACTCAAGTGTCAAATAGTAATTGTCAATCTTCTATAGAGTCACTGAATTTGGTTGGCTCCCTTTTTGGGATGCCAAACTGAGACATGCATGTGATTCTGACAGGTTCTCAGGATCCATATTCCCTTTTAGAGTACATGCTCAAAACCTCCACTTGGTTCTTTGAAATTAGTGACTATGTTTGCCACAGAAATCATTGACAACTTTTTGGCAGTAAGAGTGCTTTTGTCTTTTAAAGCATCCGTGTTGCAGATTCATTTAGACTGAATCGTTTCAAATGAGACACATTCATTTGTTTTACACCAAAGACTCATTTAGTTTGTAATTAAAAAGAAATGGAATAAGCTACTAATCTTTGCAAGAGACGCATTTTTAGCTGAACACACTGTGCTTCAGCTTTGAAGGGATCTCCACAGACTGTTGTGATATTTGGTGCACTATTGAAATCCATTGATGCAATGGGGTCAAAGAAGTTCAAGTAACCTTTTGCAAGAAGATGGCAAGTTAACAATCTTCAGTCCAAGATGGTTTAGTTAACAGCCGGTGCTGCATTATTTTGTTTCTCGAAGTAATTACTGAAAGCTAGATCTGGGAGGGCAGCCAGCAGAGGAAGTGGGAGGTTCGGGCACCAAGCATGCCAAAAATTCAGAAAGGAAAAGCAGCATTTGAAAGGGAAGATCTGGAACAAGGATTGTATAGGAATTAAAATACACATGGGATGCTGAGAAGAAAGGAGGAATGAGTTAGGAAGGAAAATTAATGTGAGGGGGATAAGAGAGAACTATGAAGAAGCTTTAGCTAAGGTTACACTACATTCCCCTTTTGGGGGAGAAATGCAAATAAAGCACCAATTTATAAATCTTGTGCCTCATTTGCATAATCTCAAAATTGCATTTCTGGAAGAGACTTTTCTGAAAGCAAAAAAACAGACATGTAGATAGAGTTCCTTCAGAAGAAAAATCCATTTTTGAAAGAACCCTTATTCATCCTTTTTTTCAGGAATGAGAGTTCTTTTGAAAATGGGTTTTCTCCCCCCGAAGGAAACCCCACCTACAAGGCTCTTTTTGCTTTCAGAAAAAGTGCGTTCTAGAAACGTGATCACGTAAGATTATGTAAATGAGGTGTGAGATTTGTAAATTAGTTCTTCGTTTGCATTTTCAATTTCCCTTATTTTCATTCCTTGTCTGAAAGGGGAATGCAATGTAACCACAGCTCTTAAGAATGGATACACTATACACTCTGCTCCAAACAGTTTGAAGTCCAAATACGTGAAAAACAGCCAGGGAGGAGCAAAGGGTAACACAAGGGAGGACCCTGAAGGTTACAAAGATAAAGTGTGTCAATATTTGGTGTTCTATGTCTTTAAAATCACCAAATAATTCTAAACTTAATTGTGTTTAGTCTTAGTAAAGTAAGGTTGAAAGTGATTTGATATTTTGAAAATGAGATTAATGGAAGGCAGGGAGATGGAGAGGAGTGGTAGAGAAGAGATGGTCTAAAGGGAGAATAACAACAGAGAGTTAGCCCTGTTAGTTTGTACTTGAACAAAACAAAAAGCAAGAAATGTAGCACTTTAAAAACTAACACAAAGATTTATCTGGTGATGAGCTTTCGTGGGACTGACCCACTTCATCAGAATTAAGTATCAGAACTGTGAGGTTGGGAGACTCTCTGAAGATGGACAAACATGATAGGGCTGGGAAGACAAGTGGGATCAAAGTTATTGGTTACTGATAGACTGGAGAACTGGAAGATCTGCTGTTGTTTTGGAGAAAATAATCAATGTGGGCATGTCTACATGAGGAAGCAAGTCTGAAATAACTGAAACTGAGATAGTAACTCCCAAAATAACTAAATTGAAATAGCATGTCTACATTACAGAGAAGCATTAACATATGGCAGACCCTTACCAAAATACCATGTCCACATGGAATGGAGCATGCCTTGGACTTAGAATCTCCAGAAACACTCTGGGGAGGGAACCAGGAGGGGTAGGGGGCATTTTCTATGGCTGCTAGGTCAGGCAAGCTGAACAACATGTGCTGTCAGGAACTCCTGTTTACTGCCTTGTCTCACAAGTCACTCCACCACTGCCTTCCTCTGCAGGACATAACAGGGACTCAGTGGGCACATGACATTTTGTGCTCCAGTTATCCTTGTGGGTGCCACAACATCACATATCATGGTGACAGATGCTGTGAAGCAGTGTCATGCTCATGGACCATGTGCTGCACCTCATGCTCATGTGTTGCTCCAGACAGACAAGACCCAGCGTGGTCTGCACCTAGGTCCCAAGTCTCCTATTGTTGAGCATGACCCCCAATCCTTTAGACACTGTGGAATGCCACTTCTGGCAGTTCCAAAGGAGCTCAGATTGGTGTGAAGAGCACATGACATCAGGGATGGGATGATCAGCAAGGGCTGTGGAACCTCCACATGTGGAAGGCTACGTTCTTGGAGCTCTACAAGGGACTCCCCCCTACCCTCAGGTGACAGAGCACTCCCATGAGACATACTATCCCAGTGCAGAAGTGCATGGCCATTTCCCTGTGATAGCTCACCATGCTGAAGAGAGACTATTTAGTCAGCAATCAGTTTGGTGTGAGGAAATCCCCAGACAGGGTTATGCTCCTGCAGGTATCCACAGCCTAGTTACAGTATGTGGTGAAAAAATGCTGTGCAACCTTCAGATACATAAGCAGAATATTTTCTTTTTCTCCTTTCATTAATAGCAAACACTATTCACATTATCCGCAGATTATTTTATTTAGTAGCTGAGAAACAGGTCTGACTCTAGTAAATGTTATATAACACAAGAATTAAAAGCAGTTTCTTAATCACAGCATACATGAAATATTTACCCTACTCATGAAACATAAGTCTGAAGTTTACTTCTGTAACATTTTAATGTTATGCTTGCTTTCAAATACAACAGTTCTAACATTAATGGGGAAAAGTCATATAATACTGAAACTTTTGACTGAATCTCAAGAATACACATAATTATGTTTCAAGCTCTAAAATATGCCCTGTCAAATTCTAGAACACAATCATAATGTTAAGCTTTCACAGAAAGATGGGGAAAAAAACAGTACTTAAACAACTCACTGAAGCTTGATTATGTCTATGTCAAAGTAATTTAATTTAATCATGAATGCCTAGAAATCCTTCAGGAATGACTAAATAGTCTCTTTCTGATCATTAAACTCACACACACTGCTGTAATACAGTTCATGGTTATTTTAACAAGTTTATTTTAGTCAACATTTTATTTAATGTATATTTTTATATGTGTACACATATGCATGACCCTCTTGTCACCTGCTTTACTGAAAAAAAATAATTTTGTCAAAGCATTATTTTTGTTCAGTTAATTAGGTTAAGGGCTCATTCGTGTTTAAGAAAGGTTCAAAAGGCATACATGTATATAGATGAATATAAGAATAATCTGTGAGTTCCCAAAGTGTGCATATATGTATACATTGTTTGTCCATACAAACATAAAGACCTACCACAGTTGAGAATAGCGACAGCTTGCACTCCCTAAAACCAGTGCTCTCTGGTCCAGTAGCATCTCTCATCCAGCAGGACCAGAGATGTTACTAGACCAGAGAGCAAGGCAGGAGGACAAACTGAAGCCTGCATCCTCTGCCAGCCCTGGGGTGCTGGAGCTGGCATACTCACAGACCTGCAGGGAGGCAGCCTCACAGAAGCCCACATCTCCCAGGCAATGTGTGAGGGATGGTTATGCATGGCTGGGGCTGGCGTTCCCTCTGCAGCCACACAGGCCTGGACCAGAGCTGACACTCTCCAGCAGCCCTGCTGCGCCAGAGGGCTGCTGATCAGGGCTGGAAACATGTCCCCGACTGGAGCTAGTAGCGCCCCCCGGGGTCAAATCTGGCTTGCCCCAGCAGCCCAGCAGAGGTGTAGCATGGGTGGTAGCCCTGGCACCGGTTCCGGCCAGGGCCGCCAGCCCAGCAGCAGGTCAGGGAAGCAGTCCAGTACAGGGGGTGGCAGCTTTGGGGCCAGTGGCAGGGAACCTTCCTGGGTCCAGCAAATTCTCTTGTTCAGGACAAGTTAGGGCTGGACCATTCCAGACCAAGGCGGTACAACAACCTGTAGCACCTTTATCAGGCATTTAATCTGGAGGAAAGCAAAAGAAATTATTGGAATAATAACTCAGACCGCAAAATCAGGAAAGTATTTACACAGGTTTTGTGTCCCATTGAAAATACTGCCATTGATGTCACAGGGGGGAGGGGGAGAAATGGACCCCAATCCCCAATGTCCTTCAATGGTATTCAAGCACCTAACTCTTTTAGGATCTTTTGAAAATTTTAGCAACTGTCAGTATCCAGAAAATTCTGGAATATTATCAGAGGCCCAATTGTATTCTCAATGAATCCCCAAAGATATATATGCAAAGAAAAAAGAGAAAAAAATCTCTTTGTAATTACTATCAAATGCGTACCCACTGAAACAAATTGTGGCCAAACTTTTATCCCAAAGAGTCAATGGTGCAAGGCAGAATTTGTCCACTGTATCTTATACATGATTTATTACACATATACTGAGTAGGGGGTCTTTCCTTATGACTTTTGTAGTCAGTGATTTTAGTTTGCTGATAACATCACACAGGCCATGTCTACACTAGCCCAAAACTTCAAAATGGCCCTGGAAATGGCCATTTCTAAGTTTACTAATGAAGCTCTGAAATACATATTCAGCACCTCATTAGCATGCCAGCAGCCACGGCACTTCAAAATTGACACAGCTTGCCACCGCGCGGCTTGTCCAGATGGGGTTCCTTTTGAAAAGGACCCCAGCAACTTTGAAATCCCCTTATTCCAATCTGCTTTTGAAAAGGAGCCCTGTCTGGACAAGCCGCGTGGTGGTGAGCTGCATCAATGTTTCAAAGTGGCGCGGATGCCAGCATGCTAATGAGGAGCTAAATATGTATTTCAGCGCTTCATTAGTAAACTTTGAAATGGCCATTTGCATGGCCATTTTGAAGTTTTGGGCTAGTGTAGACATAGCCACAATGAATGGACAATGTTATATTCCATATATTCATTGTATGTTAAATCATTTGTGGGATTATAAGTGTAGGGGATTCATCATTATTTAGAGGAACTAAGCATTAGAGGTAATCCTTAACTCTAATGAGTAAGAGAAGCTGAAATGCAAGAACCTGTAGGTTGAGGTCTGCAAGACTTTAGTTTAGCAATTTTAGTCTTTGGAGACAAGCCATGACAACATCAGTGACTGGAAAATAACCCACTGCCCAAGATTTAAGAAAAAGGAGTAACAAGTGGTCATACTGAGAAGATTGATATTAAGTCATAAAAATACTGTGCAGCTGCCTCTGTCTCAGATTTGGGACATAACCATGTTGTGTACCAATGCTAATCAAAATAAAGTGAAAGTCTATAAAGCCTATAGAAAAGTCACGACAGACCCATCAGACCCTAACACTGTTGTTAAAGTAAGGTTGTGAATTTAACTATACTTGTAATTTGTACATAGGTCTATATAGAATCTCTACATGCTTTGGGAGTCAGAACTTTAAATGTAAAGTAACATAAGAGATGCTTACAAAGTGTTTCACTGACGTTAACATTAGCTGTGTCTACGTTGGCCCAAAAATTCAAAATGGCCATGCAAATGTGGCCATTTCAAAGATTACTAACGAGGTGCTGAAATGTATATTCAGTGCCTCATTAGTATGCCGCCAGCTGCGGCTCTTCGAAATTGTCGCTTTTCGCTCCCACGCAGCTCGTTCAGAGAGGGGGGGGTCCTTTGCGAAGGATCCCACAAACTTCAAAATTCCCTTATTCCTATTTGCTGATACTTTTCTGTAGGCTTTACAGACTTCATAGATGTAGCCATTGTGTTTAAGTTAAGAAGCTTTTCAAAATGTCTGCATAATATATTTATTTCAAATGTATTTATTAAAAATAAGTTTATGTACTGCATTCAATCACTATAGGTTTTCTTTAAATTAGAAACTCAGTGTGACCTTTTAGAAACCTACTTTATTCTAAGTAAAAGTACAACAAAAATAACTTATTCTAGGTATTTTACTACTCATTTGCTCAGAATGAAAGTGAAGTGTTGAACACTATCCACATAGGCTATGTCTACATGGCATTCTGCTGCCATCAGGAGTCATGCAGATGAGGGTGCTCGACAATGCAAAATAGGTGCTCATGTACAAATTGTGAGCCGCATTTGAATACTCTTGCATGATCATTGTCCTGGCAGAGGCTTCATTCGCCACAAAACAAGCCATGTAGATAGGTTTCTGTCTAACAAATACCTCCTTGTCGACAGCCCCTTATCCCTGACAAAAATGATGGGTAAAAGTCTATTGACAAAGTGAGTTTTGGTCATCAGACCCCCATCTACATGGCTTGTTTAGTGGTGACGGAAGCCTCTACTGGGACAGCAATCACGGGAAAGTATGCAAATGAGTCTCGCGATTTGTAAATGAGCACTTCATTGCATTGTTGAGTGCCCTCATTTGCATGACCCTGCTGGCAGCAGCACACCATGTACACATAGCCATAGAATACACCAGTTTTATGGGAGGAGTTTTTTAGAAATCCTTGCATAAACTCCAGAAAATGTTTGATCTGTGTAATTTGTACTCCTTCAAGCCAAATAGCAGATCTCATAGTTTAAAGCATTTATCATACCAATCCCATTTGCAAGCTTAAGGCCAATGTTATTTTTTTCCTTTGGAATAATTATAGCAGGTTTTCAACTTTATAATGGAAGGAGCTCAAATATTCATGGCTGAATTTTGATCTTTGTCTCACATGAATGTACATTACTATGATTTCCATGGAGCCGTGTATAAAAATATAGGGCTCTTACTTTATTTAATTTAGCTGTTAGACATACAGCCAGGCATACATAAATACATAATTTTGTGCTAAGCACTGGCCATTTGGAAAATAAGGGGAATAGACACTTTCATAACTAAATTCTTTCTTCTGATGAGAATAGATGGTTCACATCAGTATCAGCTTCATACATTACTCTTTCAACATAAAAATCTGTGGCATTTTCTCTAATTTAGTAACATGAAAAATAATTTCTTTTGTAGATTGACACGTGCATGAATACTTTTAAGCATCTTGAGATTTCAAGTTATAAAATGGCATAAATAACTTCAATTTGCAGTGTGCAAAATTCTCTAGCTCCATTACAATATTACATAGGTCAAAACTAAAGGGTTTCATTGCTTTCTGCTTCACTAGGTAAGTGGTAAATGGAAAGGTCACACAAATAGACTTGGCAGTAATGTACCCTGCAGTCATAAGTGCTACAGCTGTGGAACTCTGTGGGCATGGTAGTGGATAGGTCAGAGGAACAGCAAAACTAGACCCAAGGACTATGAGAATCTACTGCCCATTAAGTTCTGCAAGAGAGTGGAGCCACGTAACAGGCCTATGTACTGCAATAGTAGCCATGACTACACACCCTCACCTCGAGTGTATTGTGAATAATTTTACCTCGCCAGTTCCTAGCATAGTCTTCCCACATGCAAACCCCATTTACTCTGGCTTTGCACAGTAGATTTGAACTTCAATGTGATATGAAAGGTTTATTTTTAGCTGAAGAAAAAAAATGTTCTGACATTTGGAGTCAGAAGAATATTGAGTCTCGAGGGTAAACTCTGAGATGAGAAACAGACAGTCAAGCTTAGGAGGAATAACATCATGGGTATGGGATGTTTTAGTGACAGCCAAGTTGATGTTTCTTCACAAAAATCACAGGTATTAAGCGCAAAGAGGATTATCACAGCATCCTCCAGATTGAGACATTCACTTCCCCCTGAGTGATTGATCCATGATTCACCACACAGCAGGACAATGATCCAAGAAATTTATTCTAGGCTCTGGAGATGCTGTCAAGAAGAGGGACAGAGGTTGTTTGTTCATATGCATTGTATGAACTAGCACACTTCATCCTCTGCCATATGACCTACTAAAAATGTCTAGATAAAATATTAGATAAAACATGGATGGAAGCGTCATTCTGAAAAAATATGAGGATTCCAACAAATAGACAAGAAATATACTTATGACTAGAAGATTATTTTGTGTATTCTGGTACGTTTCTTATGTGCTGATACCTGGGTATAGACAAAGTAACTTTTTTATACACAAACACCTAAACATGTATCACATTTTGTTGAATTATTCCAAGTGTTAAAAATTTGTTCAGAGGTTATTTTTTCTCTTGAAAGTGAGGTGTGAATGGGGTTAAGAACATGTGTGTGTTAAAAAATTGGAAGCATAGCAGATGAAGACATTGCTTTTTTTATTTAAAAGGGAAATTGAATCACACAAATCATATATGAAGTTCTGATGATAGGTTATTCAGCGAACTCTAAGTTATTTCTGATTGTGGACAAATAAGGACAGATTTTTGAAAGTGGCCTTTCATTAAGTGCCCAGATTTTTGGTTTAATACCAGTGAGTTTAAAACATTGCTACTGAAATGCTGAACCTTAGTCAATATATTTGAATTATCTTAAAGCATAAATAAGTGGCCAGATTTTCAGAGACTGCATCTCCAGCTGCTCTAGATATTAAAGGCATTGTTGGTTTGCAGCACTAGCAAAAACAGACCACTTCTTTTGTATACATAAATATGGATTCAGTGACTAACCTTTGTCTCTGAAAAATTCAAGCAGTCTGATCTCTGAACCTTACTGGGAATGACAGTGCTCAGCATCTCTGGAATTAGGCCTGAGGTCTTTGATTCAGATACACCATAACTGAGTCACCTTTATGTGATTCATGTGGTGAACTGACATTAAATCGTCTACAAATACAACAAGTGAAGAGAAAGAGGATGAGAAATAACTGTATCTGAATGAAGTCTGTGTCTCAAAGGAAACCAAAAGTGAGCCAAGCAAATCTCAGTGTACATATGTACACATCCACATGGTTGCAGCTTTGTGGAGAAGGATGCCATTTTCTTTCAGATATCCTCCCCATCAACATGCACTTCCAAAGAGAATCTGGAGAAGAGGGAATGATGTGTCTCATTCTGTATCACCTGCATCCTAGCTAGAGGTATGGAAAGACTGTGTCAAAATCCCTTTCCCGCTGGAGACATACAAAATAGCAGAATCTATTCTCCCTTCCCTGCACTTGTGGATGTTGTGGAAGGTTTGAGCTTGCACAAGTCTGGTTGTACTAAGGGAAAGAGATCTTTCCACTGTTAACAGAGCTATTCCATTTGCCACCTTACTCTAGCACCTAGTAAGCAATGGAAACAATATGAAATCACAATCTTAACTACTGTGGCACATTTTTTTTTCCAATAGGAGCCCAGAAAACAAATCACTCATCTTGATCTATTGGCCACTACAAAGTGAAGTTCTGCCATTATTTAACTCTCCATACGTGTGTGGCAATGAGGCTGGTAGCTAATATTAAAAGGTGACTAAATTAATTTTGTAAACTCTATTAATAGATAAATATGTAAAAGAACTCATTTACTCTTTCTATATAGAAAGTACTGTAACAGTCTTTTTCAAAGTGGCTTTTATAGCTTACAGTGAAGTTCACAGAATCATAGAACCCTAAGGCTGGAAGGGACCTCAGAAGGTCACTGAGTCCAGGCCCCTGCCCAAAGCAGAATCAACCCTAACTAAATCATCTCAGCTGGGACTTTGTCAAGCCAGCACTTAAAAACTTCTAGGGACGGAGATTCCACCACCTCTTTAGCTAACATATTCCAATGCTTCTCCACCCTCCTGCTGAAACACTTTTTCCTAATATCCAAGCTACACCTCCCCCACTGTAACTTGAGAGCATTACTCCTTTTTCTGCCACTCATCACTACTGAGAACAATCTCCCACAACCCCCTTTAGAGTACCCCTTCAGGAAGCTGAATGCTGCTATCAAATTACCCCTCTGTAGCAAGTCCCGTGACGCCCAGCCCCTTGGTCTAGGGCGGGTGGCAACAAAAGAGGGGGTTAGGGCACCAGCCCGCACTCAGTTCGGGCAGTCACCGCTACCCCCGTACAGGCCCCAGCCCTCAGTCCAGGGCGGGGCAGCAGTTCACAAGAGTTATATAGCTCTGGGCCCAGCCCTCAGTCCAGGGCGGGGCAGCAACACAAGGGTAACCACCGGCCCAGCCCTCAGTTTGGGGTGGGGCAGCAACACAAGGGAAACCACCGGCCCAGCCCTCAGTTTGGGGCGGGGCAGCAACACAAGGGACTACAGACAGGCTCAGCGGGGGCTGGCCCTGTCAGGGAGGGGGGTAGGGGGTCGCAGGCCCTCCCACTCCACTGCGACCCGGCCCGGGGCCCTGGGGGTCGCTCACATGCAACCCCGGCAGTGGGGATCCAGACCGCAACACACTGCCATTGGTTCATGAGCAACGTTCCCCGGGCCACTTCCTACCTCACCCTCTGTTGGCGGCAGGTCCCAGTCCATCTGGTCGGGGGGTCCTCCTAGGTCGGTCTCCCCTGGGTCATCCACCTGTGGGGGCTCCGGCCAATCGTCCATGACCACGTCGTTAGGGTAGTCAGGCGGTGGCAATACAGGAGATGCAGGGCGGTCCTGGGTCTGAGTGTTGTAGGGATCCGCCGGGGCTCTGGGGCAGCCTGCTCCCGGGGCCTCTTCCACGGCAGGGGGTCTCCACCGGCGGGAAGGTCCTGGTAGGTCCGGGTAGTCTCCTTGGGGCATACGGACCCGGGGTTGTGTGGAGCCTCTGGGGGCCTGCTCCTCCGGCCTGGCCGGGCGGCCGCAGGCCCTCTCCCTTTGGCCCTGGGGAGCTCGTGCAGGCACGTCCTCCCTGCCCGGAGGCCCAGCCCTGAATGGTTCCCGAGTCCCGCCTTTGGCTCTTCTAGCCCTTGGTTCCGCCCTCTGAGGGGCGGGCCTCTGGCCTCCTGACTCCGGCCCCGCCCACCAGGGCCTCTGCATAGCTTCCCCGGCCTCCGGGTCTGCAGGAGGCCATACTGACCCACTACACCCTCATTTTCTTTTCTTCTGCAAACTAAACAACCCCAAATCACTCAGCCTCTCCACATAGGTCATGTGCTCCAGCCCCCTAATCATTTTCATTGGCCTCCACTGGACCCACTCTAATGCATCCACATCCTTCCTATAGTGGGAGGCCCAGAACTGGATGCAGTGCTCCAGATGTGGCCTCAGCAGCACCAAATAGAGAGAAAATAATAACTTTTCTAGCTCTGCTGGAAATGCTCCTTTGCAATGCACCTCATTCTGCCACTAGCGTTCTTGGCTAAAGGGTGCACTATTGACTTATATCCAGCTTCTCATACACCATAACCCCGAGATCCTTTTCTGCTGCACTGATACTTAGCCAGCTTTTCCCCAGCCTGTAACAATGTTTAGGTGTCTTCTGTCCCAAGTGAAGGACTTTGTACTTATTACTGCTGATCCTCTTCAGATTTCTTTTGGTCCAATTTATCTGGGTCATTCTCGACCCAATTTCTACTGTCCTACATATCTGCCTGTCCCCCTAGCTTAGTGTCATCTGCAAATTTGCTGAGGGTGCAATCCATTCCCTCATCCAGGTCATTAATAAAGATGTTGAACAGTACCTGCCCTAGAACCGGTCACTGGGTGACTCCACTTGAAACTGACTGCCAACCAGACATTGAGCCATTGATCCCTACCCTTTGGCTAAACCATCTAGTCAGCTGTCTATCCATGTTATAATCCATTTATCCAATCCATACTTCCTTAATTTGCAGACAAGAATATTGTGGGAGACTGTATCAAAAGCTTTTCTATAGTCAAGGTATATCACATCCATTAACTTCCCCATGTCCACAGAGCTAGTTACCTCACCACCGAAGCTGATAAGATAGGTCAGGCATGACTTGCCCTTGCTGAATCCATGTTGACTATTCCTGATCACTTTCTCCTCTCCCAAGTGCTTTAGAATGGATTCCTTGAGGATCCCTTCTGTGATTTTTCCAGCAACTGAGGTACGGTTTACCGGTCTATAGTTCCCTGGATTGTTCTGTCCTTTTTTAAAGATGGGCACTATATTTGCGATTTTCCAATCATCTGGGACTTCTTCCAATCTGCAAGAGTTTTCAAAGTTGCTCATGTACATGATGTTGTTTCAACTACCTGGGGAGCACAGACGGCAACAGAGATGAAGAAATAGATGAAACATTCTAGCTACTGAGGGAAAGGTTGGATCTGATTGTACCCATTCTGTACATTTCCAAAAACCATAAGTAATCAGAAGTGGCATCTCTGCTTCTGTATTCTTTTCAAGTATGGAGAAAAAAATAAAAGTAGATTAAAAACAGAACTTTGAAAGAGAACTTGAAAATGAAAAACAAAGAAAGAAAACCACATGGGTAGTAAGTCTCATACTAAAAACTTAGGGACACCCTATACTTTTGTGCCAATTCCTTATTAAAACCATTTATGAAGGGCTAGAGGGTGGGCAAAATTAGAGAAAGGAGATAGCAGCAGCTTCCACCCTTGAAACCTTGAGCTCGGTGGTTAAGATATTCATATGAGATTCAGGATATGTAGGTTATTTTCCTTTCCTCTGACTGCTGTCAAGAAGGGATTTGAACTTGGGTGTCCCACGTTGCAGAAAAGGGGTCTGGCCACTGGCCACTGGGGCTCTCACTGAAATAAATTTTTTTTAAACAGAAAGGTAAATAGTCATTGCATCAGGATCCCAAGCTGCATTCTTCTGCACCCTAGACGACTGACCTAACCATCAGTCTTTTGAGTCATTCCTGACCCTATGATTATTTGTTATCATCCACAGCAACAATTCATGGTCATTCAGAATAACCTCAACTTTGTCCACTAAGTCTGTCCCTCAGGTTGAAAGATCTGAGATCATTGACCATGAAGACCACCACCTGCACAGTCAGACTACACAAATGAGTAAATAGGAAGTCTTCCTTTTAACAAAGTATTATATTTCAGACCTGACAACAGATCTTCCCTAGCCTCCATTGTGTTCTAGGGGGTTCTTCCCACCTCCAGGGTCCTGTGAAGGATTTCTGTTTAATCACTTTCTCATTGGGCAATGGAAGAAGGTAGTGGGAAGTGTAAAGGTGTTTGTCTAAAACTCCATGATAACATACTCACTTCAGACGTAAGTCACATTTATTAGGGCTACATGGGGAACAACAGTTGACATCATCATCCAAGAAGGGTAGGCTTGACAGGCATAGTAGTAATGGAGGATGCACTGCCAGAATCCATAGGGAGTCAGGGTGCAAGGAACTCTGATTATGCGGAACTTTGAAAAGGCCCCCATACAGGAGAACACAAACATGTTCTTTAGTTAAGAACATTCTTATGTCTCATGACTTTAAAAAAAAATCAAGCACATGCTTAAATGCTTTTCTGAATATGTGTAGTGTGTCTGGGGACCATAAGAAAGTCTACAGTGGCATTATAACCCTAAATGAAAGTATGGTGTACTATGAGAATATTGACTTTTTAATTTCCTGATTTTCAAGCATTTAAATTTAAATATAATATTATCATAAAGACAGTTTCCATACTGTTTTGTAAATTGCAAAATTATAGAAAAAATTTTATTTCAACTGCTTCAGGGAAGTAGTTTCTATCTGTACATGAGTAAACAGAAAAGGATTTCTCAAAAATAATTTTTACATACATTTAAATGAAAGATAATGAAACCATGCATCACACTGGGAAAAGATAGTAAGTTCTCTCTTTGTTATACAAAATACACCAATTTTATCCACAGTTCTTTCTAATTTTTTCTTTCCAGTGCTAGAGAGCACTTGTAAACTTAGGTTCCAACAAAAAACAAACCACATCATAATAGCAGCTGACACAACATAATTGCTTTCTCTCTCTACTGCCCTCGCTTTCTGTCTCTCTCACACACGCGCATGCAGGATTTTTATATGTGTTTTTTTTTTTAAATTTCACACAAGGATTTCTCTTCCTTTCATTTAAAATGACAGGCCTCTACAAAGTATACAGGCTTTTTTTTAAAAAAAAAAGTCCAATTTTTCAATGGAAATTTACTAAATTGTTTATTAAAAATATTTGAGAAAAAATGAACTCCCCCAAATAGTGTGTTGAATCAGAATTCAAACACACTATAGAGTTCTTTATCACTTAAGCTATTTCTTGCACCATAATTGATTGCGGGCGTATGACTAGGATAACACTTCATTGTTATTTCTGCATAAACACACAGCTTACAAATCTCTCTCCTCTAATTGAGTGACAGCCATTATTAGTCAGAGTAAAGAGAATGGCATTCTCAACAGTGCTACTAATAAGCAAAGTTTATGTACTTCAATTTGCTACTCTAATCTCTTTGCTCTGGTTGGCTACTCTGGTCTATTTTCAAGATGTGTCCAGCAGCAAAGACATTGCTGCAGCCGCTCACTCCATGTTAATTCAGTACTAAGTCTCCAAGGTCAAGCCTGAGGATACAATAATTACCTCATTAACAGGATACCACCTTCAATTTCTAATTTTAATAATATTAAGTAGAGCCAAAGATGTGACCCAAAGCAGCGCAAATACCTAGTTAGTGTCTCTGAGTTATTGAGTAGATACCAAGTGTTGCAAACTCTCCATTGATTTTCCTGGGAAATTTTGCACAGAATTTGGCCATTTAATTCATTGAAGTAAATGAAAAGTTAGGTGGTTACAGCATACAATTATCTGAAAATTTTTAACAGTTAAGAAAGCAGCCTTACTACTCTACAGCTGGATTACATATTCAGCACAGATCATCAGCATCAGTAGAATATAACATATGCTTATGCTTTTTATATCTTAACTCTATCAGGCTATGTCTACCCTACAGTGATCTGTCGACAGAAGTGACTGTCAGAAGAGAGCTTCTGGCAAAACTTCTGTTGACATATCATATCCACACACAAAAGCAGATCAAAAAAGCAATGTGCTCCATTGACAGAGAGTGGCCAGACTGTCCGGCCTCTCTCTCAACAGAGCAGCCAACTGGAAGCTCAGCAAGCAGGGATGCCCAGTGAACTGAAGTGTCTACACTGCTTTTTTTGTTGACAGAAACTGTCTTTATTCCTCATTGCGGAGAGGCAGAATGCTCTCAGCAGAAATGCCAAGTTTTGTCGACAGACCGTCAACAAATCGCATTTTGAGTGCAGATGCTCTGTGAGTTTTGTTGACAAACCCCCTTGTTTTGTTGACAAAACTCTCTAGTGTAGACGTAGCCTTAGCACCAACTTCAAAACTATTGACTTCAATGGGGCAGCATTATTTCCCTGTTGAGTCATCACAACATAGAGTTAGACTTTCCTAATATGATTAATATGAATATAGAAGCAGTGCTACTTACCACCGCTAAGCCAAGTATATTTCCTTCAAATCTGTCACAGATTCCAAGGCCAGAAGGGAACTTTGTCATCACCTACCTGACCAAGGTATCTCTCCACTCATGCTAACTGGGTTTCTGAACTATAGGATTATAAGCCTACTCCAGACTTTAGGATTTGAATAGGAGGTCTTTAGCAGAATATCATAACCTGTCTCAGAAATTTCCATCCGACATCTCTCCAGTTTATCAACATCCTTCTTCATCCTTCTATTTGGTTTTAGGAAGAAGGGGCTTTTGAAGTCCGGGAGGTTCTTTCGAAAGGCCCCCCTGTCGACACGAGCAGTACACAATCGAAAGCAGCACTTTCAAATTGCCACAGCTGGCAATATGCTCATGAAGCGCTGCATATTCATGGCAGCACCCCATTAGCATCTTCCAAAGTGTCTGTCACATCCCCCTTTTGAAAGGCGGGGGCTAGTGTAGACATAGCCTAAGTCACATAAGCACTGCATATTGATCACCAACACCTGCACCCCAACACACACTAGTTTTTCGCTGCTCATAGCAATTGTATTAGAGAACATTTTCAGCAAAGAGCAAACATCATCTGTATTTTGAAATGAGTAGTTATTCAATTAATATTTCATTGAATGCATTTCATTTGGCATTATTCCAGATCTGAAGAAGTGGGTCTGCCCCACAAAAGCTCATCACCTAATAATTTATTTTGTTAGCCTTTAAAGGGCTACATGATTGCTTTTTTGTTTTGTGAAGATACAGCCGAACACAGCTAACCTCTCCATGACTATTTCATTTGTGGTTATAGCACAACATTTTAACACACAATAGGCTCACATCATCTATGCTAACAGATTCTAGCCCTAAAGGCACTGTAACCAACTTTGAAAGGGCCACACATGTTGGGAAATTAGCTGGTATCAGAACCAGACAGCACAGCCCCTTTTAAGGTAGCATCACCTCTGAAGACATTGTCAGAGGAAAGAAGTATGGCTGGAGCTTACCTATGTAATGAATGATTTCAAGCCTATCAGCCATGAGCAGATGGTGTAACTTCAAGTATATCTACCATGCAATTCAGTGGTGTGAGGACAATTCTTGTAGTGGGAGTGCTAAGCTGCACTCCACAGCCCTATCCTCACCCCTCGCCACCTCTTGGACTGGAGCTGAGCTTAGTGGGAAAGCCTGGCACGGTGGGCGGCCAAGTGGAAAGGCAGGTAGGTGGTGGAGCCAGTGACTGGGTTCCCTGAACATTGGGGCCAGCAGTTGTGCAAGAGCTCATCTCTGCAGCATGCCCAGCAGCCAAGACACCAGCTGTAAACCCTAGGGAGTGTTGCAGCACCCCAGCACCTCTGCTTCCCACACCTATGCAACAGTTAGAGACCTCTGGTTGCCAGCACTCAGGTTAGGGCTGCTTGGGCTGGAGCAGAAGCTTTTGGGCAGTGTGGAGTGGGAGGGTCTCAGAGCTCAGGGTGCAGCCCAAGAATAAACATCAACACCACAGTTGAATAGTCTGGAATCCCCTGAGACAGCTGGCACAAGCCAGACCTAAGTGTGGGCATTCTCTTAAAAGATATTAAAAGACTAACCAGCCCAGCATACATGCAACTCAGAGATTCAGAGAGCACAAAGGGCAACATTTACTTCCTCCATTTCAGACTGTGCTGTACATCCCCTAACCAGACGATCTTGCCCAACGAAGTTGGAGGCCTGAGGTTACAGTTATGAAAAGCTCCTTTACAGTGATCTGACAGAATAAGTGCAACGAAGAATCAATCCCTCCAAATAAACTCATAGAATAAACAGAGTTCAAGAGGGAGTGAAACCATTAAGAGGTCCCTGGTGCTGCTCTTGGGTGCCGAAGTCCTTCTGAACGAGGCACAGTCCATGGACGGTGTGAGGCCGGTAGTGGCCCCCCTTCACGCTGGGACCAGGTCCATTTTAATATATGTTCTTAAATGATTTGGATATAATTACATGCTCATTTAAGCACATGTACTTCAGTAAAGCAGTGTGTGTGTTGAATAGTAACAGAGAGGAAGCCGTGCTAGTCTATACACTATCAAAACAAAAAGCAGTCAAGTAGCACTTTAAAGACTAACAAAATAGTTTATTAGGTGAGCTTTCGTGGGACAGACCCACTTCTTCAGATTTCTTCAGTGTGTGTGTGTGTGTGTATGTATTAGGAATTAACTATAGGTTCAACCTCTCTTGTCTGTTATCCTCAGGACCAGAGCAGTCCCAAACCAGGGATTGTGCCTGTTAGCCGGTGGCTGGGTAATGTGCGGTGAGGTACTCCCCTGGGTCCTAAGCAACCCAGTTTTTTACTGTTAGAGGAGGCAGCTCCTAGCACTCTCACCCATGGCCAGGCTGTAGTAACCAAAAGGTTAAAGTTCTTTTGTTGTGCCGGCTGCGTTGCAGTGACAAAAGGGTTAACAAAATAGTTAGGCTTGGATCTTAACCAGTTACAAGTTTATTTAGCTACAGTTATAAGCGTGTGGTTACAAAAGGCTGTTGTTTACTTCTTATATGCTAGCAAAGTACGGGTGTTAACAAGTTACGTTACAATCCAATACAAAGATATCTGTTACCATCTAACACAATGATATCTTGACACTACTTACAGAGCTCTAATTCTTTAGCTGTGCACAAAAAAAAGTCAGAGACCTAGCATGGGTGTATCTTACCCTCTCTGCGTCTCTCGATACCAGCGTAGCCAAGCCGGATCGGTCACTCAATTCCGCGGAAAGACGAATACGAGGTTGGGCGTCCCCAGCTGTGGACCTCGGGAGGCAATCACCTGACCCAACCAGCAGGTAGTTGGTGGAATGCACTCAAAGTTAGAGTTCTGCTGGACCCATCTTTTATACCCCTTTTGGGTTACGTATTCTCTTTCTTATCTATGGTACCAGATCATACTGATCTGTCTTTGTGACGCCAGTTTGTTACAAGGGCATTTCTTACTTAGTTTGCACTTGTAAGACAAGAGATAAGCAATTTAGGAGTACAGGACATTCTTTTTGTGCGGGTGGGGCACTTCCCCTTCTGGGTGATTGTGTGTGTGCATCATATCGATCAATGCCAGCTGGGGTGATTTCTTGAGGGTCCCCACCCTCATGTTGACAGTCTGGCCTGTTAGCCTTCTAGCTGTACTTTCTGCTTCTCAGGGTCACGATAAGCTAGCACATCTGGGCCTCAATGAGGGCATCAAAGACTGTGCTGTCAGCAGTCATTTCCGTGCCCTGTGTGCTCCTCAGTGGCGGGGGGGGCAGCGAGCAAGCTGGCTTGTAAGGGGGAGACTTTGTCTGGCTACAGTGCCCAACTGGGGTAGTCAATTCTGCTCCCTTCCTGGGCCTGAGCCCCTGTTCCTGGGCTTCCCTCTCTGCTGTCACACAGCTTCCCAACCCTTTCTGCCTCCACCACCACTGCACAGGCTCCCCAGCTGCCTACTGCTGGCCCTAGTCACCCACCACAACCTCCCCGGGCGCAGCTGCCTGCCTGGCCACAGTCACAGTTTCCAGTGCCATGGCTTTGCTCTCAGCCCTGGGGATAAGTCACCACCCCAGGCAGGGGCTTTGCATGCAGCCCTTGAAGTGGATTCCTGCCCAGCCCCTTATCAGCCCAGGCCCCTAATCCCCTTGCTGCCAGACCACCTGTGGCTGCCCTACCCTGGGCTTCTGCCTCTGATCCGGCTGGACCCTCTTCCTCCCAGGCCCCCAGACTCTCTGGTCCTGGTGAACAATGGATGTTGCTGGACGCGAGCATGTCGGATTTGGGAGTTTTAACCTGTACTACCTATGTACAAGCATAAAGAAGTGACAAAATGGCTACGTCTACACTAGCCCAAATCTTCGAAATGGCCATGCGAATGGTCATTTTGAAGATTACTAATGAGGCGCTGAAATGCATATTCAGTGCCTCATTCACATGACGCCGGATGCGGCTCTTTGAAATTGCCACTTTTCGCAGCTGCGTGACTCGTCCACACAGGTGTCCTTTTTGAAAGGACCCCGGGAACTTCGAAATCCCCTTATTCCATAGGAATAAGGGGATTTCGAAGTTCCCGGGGTCCTTTCAAAAAGGACACCTGTGTGGACGAGTCACGCAGCAGTGAAAAGCGGCAATTTCAAAGAGCCACAGCTGGCGGCATGCTAACGAGGAGTTGAATATGTATTTCAGTGCCTCACTAGTAATCTTCAAAATGGCCATTTGCATGGCCATTTTGAAGATTTGGGCTAATGTAGACATAGCCAATATATTTAAAAAAATTCCCCTGCTTTTCCTTAATTATTGAAAATCAGTCTGTTTCAAGTAAAGGAGGGGAAAAAAAGTAGAATGGAAAAGGTCTTTGCCTATTTACTAGCTATTCTAAATATATTGAAATATGAGAGATTTCTTGTCATGAGTTTCTGGGATGTTTTCAAGAAGCCAAAAAGAGTGTTGTAACACTTTCAGCGCATTCTAGCATGTCACTTAAATTTGATTTTAGTGTTTACAAACCTTTAAGAGTTATTACGAAAAATGTACAAAACCAATAAAATCTAATCTAGAGGAGAAACCATTGAGTTAATGAAACTCATTATGAACCTTAATGGTGATGTACTCTTGAGTAACAACAAAATTTAATAACCTAACATTTCTGTGTTTTTTAAACAAACAATATTGGAGATGGCATTATATGTATGCTCTGCTAAGAACCTTAAGTAATGAATTAAAGCTGGTCTATGATACTAATCAGGCCCTGTAAAACACTGAGTACTATAATTTAGCTACACAAAGTATTCAACTTTTGTTCTATATTCCCATGATTTTTCTGCATAATGAAATCTAACAATGTGATTGTCTCTCCCACTCACTGGATCATTTTATTCTCCCTGTATTGGAGAGAGCTTCCAAATAGAACTGTAGAGATTGAACCAACTTTCAGCAATAATTTTAAATCTTTGGGTAACACCAAATAGTTATACCCTAAACCCACAAAACACATTCATATGATTAATGTTAGGCATGAGCATTTTCAGTGATTTCAACGGGACAACTCACAAGCCCAGACTTAAAAAATTTGGTCCACACTCATGGAAAGCTTAGTTAATATAATAGTGAAAGGGACATCCTTTCTATCAGTAGCTTTATTTCTGAGGGTGAGGTTTGAGAGACAGCCTGAGGAAGTGGGATATGTAAGCGTGTTCTTTTGGGGTGGGGGTAGGGCAGCCCATTCTCAGTTCTCAGAGAGATGGGTGCTATTCTGAGAAGAATCTGGTTTCATTAGCATTTGCTGGATTTTTAGACATTGTGATCTTGACTCATTCCTTCAGATACCCTAGCTTCCTTCCTTTATGCTCTCTACCAACTACAGAGTGTGTAGGAGGAAGAGACTCTGTTCTTTATACCGCTTCACAGATAGGCCTGGCCAATCTCTTTTTCTCCATCTTCTTTTTATTTATTAGAATCCTTGTGTAAGATGAGAGAGACAAGATATATGGTTGAACAACAGACAGGCAAACAGACAGTCTCTCCCACTGCTCTCTCAGGAGCTGTGTGTACATGTGAGCTCCCTTTCGAAAGGGCGAATATCGAAGTTCGGTGGTCGAAATAGCGGCCGTCGAAAGGGAGCACCCGCCACCATTTTTTAGATCGGCACTTCGATCCACTCTTTCAAAGTGCTGTTGAGGTCTTTTGAAAGAGAACGTCCACATGACTCCAAGCCCTCTTTTGAAAGAAAGGAGGCAGGAAATGCCACGGACAAGGTCCCATGGCTGACAAGCCATTCCGGGGCTGCAGCCAGCCGCCTCCTTTAAAGGGCCCCTCCCTCCATCTTCCACTCTGCATGAACCAAGTGCTGCCCAGACTTTCCCAGCCAGGCAGAGCCCACTTGTCCCACCATGGAGGCCCAGTGACAGCTTCTTCAGAAGGACTCCCTGCTGGCAGTGCTGTGCACCATTGCCGCAGTTGCACCTGATCTCATCGGGTGGCAAGGCAGTCCCCCTGAGGCCATGGGCTCTGCCCCCGCGGCACCGCTGGGCACCCCCCGGGTGCCCCAATGCCTCTGGACCCACCCCAAAAGCACCAACTGGTGGGAGCGCGTGGTGCTAAGGGAATGGGTGAGAAAAGGTGGCTTCAGAACTTCCGCATGTTGAGGCAGACCTTCGACAAGATCTGCCACTGGCTTGCCCCACACTCTGGCACCATGACACCTGCATGCGGCCAGCCCTCACCCTGGAGAAACAGGTCGTGATTGCCATATAGAAGCTGGCCAACCCGGACTCCTACCACTCCATGGGACAGGAGTTTGGAGTGGGCAAGGCCACTGTCAGGGCTGTACTTATGGAGGTAGGGTGAGGCCAGGTGGGTGCAGGGTCTAGGGCACGGGGAACCCTCCGCTGCAAGCCAGATGGGGCGAGGTCTGGAAGGGTGGGGGCAGGGGGCTGGAGGGGACGGGGGCTGGATAGGCCTGAGGCAGGGGAAGACGGCTGCCACACCTGCACTAGAACACAGCGCCGGCCAGTACATCAACTGGTATGCAAATGAGGAGAATCAAAAATGCAAATAAGGTATAAATTTGAATATTTGGCATCTTATTTGCATATTCTAATTTCAAAAGGGCTTCTTTTGAAAGAAGAAAAACAGTGTTGATGCTGCTCTTTCGAAAGTAAACCCCGTCTTCAAAAGAATCCTTCTTCCTACTAAATAAAGGGAATATGCAAATTATGTGCCAAATATGCAAATTTATACCTTGTTGTTATTTTTGATTTACCTCATTTGCATGCCTCTTTCGAAAGAGGAATGGTAGCGTAGACACACCCTCAGGCTACATCTACACTAGCACACTATAGCCGTGTCTACACGTGCACGCTACTTCGAAGTAGCAGCACTAACTTCGAAATAGCGCCCGTCACGGCTACACGTGTCGGGCGCTATTTCGATGTTAACATCGACGTTAGGCGGTGAGATGTTGAAGCCGCTATCCTCATCAGGAGATGGGAATAGCGCCCTACTTCGATGTTCAACGTCGAAGTAGGGACCGTGTAGTCATTGCGCGTCCTGCAACATCGAAATTGCGGGGTCCTCCATGGCGGCCATCAGCTGAGGGGTTGAGAGACGCTTTCTACAGCCCCTCAGCTCAATGGTGGCCGCGTGGAGCGGCCCCTTAAAGGTCCCCGCCCCCTCCCTTTCTGTGCAGGAAGCTGAGAGAGCGTGCAGGCAGCAGCAATAACACGTGGCCAGCCTGCATACTCTTCAGCAGCCCCAAGAACCCCCCCAGCGCACTGTTGGCCGCCCGGCAGCCCCCCCCAGCGCCCCCAGGGGACCCCCCCCAAGGGGAGCCAGGGCAGCCAGAGCATCCAGGCTGGCAGCCAGGCCGGCAAGCGGCAGCGGGGCCCCTCCTGGATGGAGGCCGAGCTTCGGGACCTGCTGGGGCTCTGGAGTGAGGAGGAGGTGCTCCAGGTAATAGGGAGCAAGAGGCAGAATGCGGATGCGTTCGCTCAGCTGGCCAAGGGCCTGGCCGCCCGGGGTCACCCTGCCCGCACTCCGGACCATGTCCGGAGTAAAGTCAAAGAGGTGCGGCAGGGTTACGCCTGGGCCCAGGATGCGGCCGGCTGATCTGGGGCCGCCCCCGTCACTTGCCCCTTTTACAGGGAGCTCAGGGACATCCTGGGCCCCCGGCACACCTCCTCCCCTCTGGCCACTCTTGACACCTCGGCTGAGGAGCCCCAGCAGGCCCCGGAGCTGGAGTCCGCCCCGGAGGTAAGTCCCGCACCCCGGGGGCCCCCCCTGGAGCCCACCCCCGGGGCATCGCAGCAGGAGGAGAAGGAGGAGGAGGAGGAGGAGGAGGGGGACTCCTTCTCCGCTGAGATGGGGCTGCACATCCTCCTCTCATCCTGGAGCAGCAGCCGGGCGTCCGCCCCCCAGGTGTCCCTGGACCGTGGGAGCGGACCTACAGGTATATACCCCCCTGGTGTACACCCCTGGGGTTGAGGGGCAGGAGTAATAGATATGTGGCCAGGGCCCTCCACATGCCCAGATGGCCATGGCCCCAAGGACAGCAGTGCCATGTCCCTCACAGGAGTGCATCGGCCCCTGCCCCCCCCCACCCCGCACGACAGTGCCATGCCCCATCCCCGGGGCAGGGGGGAGCGGAACCTCTAGGGTCCCCCAGGAGGAGGGGGTGGGACACCCTGCAGCAGCAGCAGCAGCAGCAGCCGCAGCAGCATGTGATGGAGTGGGGGGAGTGCAAATGCGAGACTCAGGCTAGATATGAGCAACAAGCTGAATAGCTCCCAGGGGCAAAGGATGAACCTGGGGCTACAACTGGCAGGTGACACCTCTGCCCTGAACAAAGAGGAGGGAGGAGCCGAGCCGGCTTTGAATTGGGGGGGGGTGCAGGTAGAGGCTAGGGGAAGGGAGAGCTGGAAGGCAGCCAGCCTGAGGAGGGGGAAAGCTACACCCCAGAGGGGCACCCCTTGGGGTCTTCTCCCCAGGATGGGTTGGAAGGACTGTCTCTGACTGCTGTACTGTCACTCCTGGGAGAAACTGGGCAACTGTGGCCTAAGAAACCTCTCCTGCTGTCAGACCCTGCTGAGTGAAGTGAGAGTCACTCCCGCCAGGGGACGGGGTGCAGTGCAGGGGGACCTGTGAACCCCATCACAGCAGCATCTCCTGGGGACGGGGATGGGGAACCTGCAGCACAAGGGTGGGGGGACAAGGGCCATGGCTTGGGGCCCACACTAACACCTGTCTCCACTCTTCTTCCCCCGCTCCTCCTGTGTTCCGCAGCTGCACCATCGGAAGGACCGGAGAGCGCCGGCGAGGTTTCAGTGGTCCCGGAAACCCCTCCGGGGCCATCGCTCCAGGCAAGCCCCTCAGTGGAGGACCGACTGGCCCCACAGTGGGCAAGACGGTGGACCCAGCAACACCACACGCCGGCGACGGACCCCCAGCTGCTGGCCATCCATCATCGGCAGCTGGAGGTCGCAGAGCAGCATCTGCGGGTGGAGCAACGCCGCCTCCACCTCCAGGAGCGGGCGCTGGCCTGGCGCCAAGAGGCATGGGGGGCCTACATGGATACATTCAACTGCCTCGTGGACTACCTGGCCCCCCGTGCCACGCTGGCCGCTGCTGCGCCCGCCCTCAGTGCTCCACCCGCCACGCCACCCACTGCTCCGCTCGTTGCCACGCCGTCCGCTGTGGCCCCGCCACCCGCCACCGAGGGCTGGACCACTGAGGGACACCTGGGGCCAGCTGAGACTTGCCAGACGTATCTTCCGGTCCGCCCGGCCCCCAGCCAGCCCCAGACAGGGCTGCGGCCGAGGCGGGGCTCCCGGCCGCCCACCCCCAGTGCTGGACTATAGGGGCATGGGGCCCAGGACGTGGTCCCCCCTTGTATATAGTTTTGGGACTTATTTATTTGTGCCCCCCATTTGCCCCGTCCCCCCCCATGTAAATAGTTCTCCCCTTCCTTGTAATCCCTGGTTTTCTGTTTTTTGTACATATAATATATGCAACCTTTTTTATTATTCACTTATATAATAGTTTAGTTAGATGGTCTTGTATGTAGTTTGTTGTTATTAGTTAAAAAAACAGTTCAAAGAAAACCAGTTTCATTTTACAAACAAGTGTGTGCTTTTATTTGTCCAGGAAAAGTGTGGGGGGGTGCTGTTGGGTGCTCCGTGGTGTGGGCGTAGGGGCAGGGAGTGTTGTGGAGGAAGGGGGGGGGCAGTGGGGGGCCTGGCAGAGTTCACCCCGTGGCCTCATCGAAGTGGGCCCGCAGGGCCTCCCGGACCCAGGTCCCTTTGGGGTCCACCTGGCGACTGGGGGCAGCGGGTGGCTGCACGTCGGCCCTGCCGGCCTCCACAGCCCAGCCCTGGAAAAAGGCCTCCCCCTTGCTCTCCACCAGATTGTGTAGGGCGCAGCAGGCACCCACAATCTGGGGGATGTTGGTGGGACCCGCATCCAGGCGGGTGAGGAGACATCTCCAGCTCCCTTTGAGGCGGCCAAATGAGCGCTCCACCACCTGGCGCGCGTGGTTCAGGTGCTGGTTGAAGCGCTCCTGGCTGGCAGAGAGATGGCCCATGTACTGGTGCATGAGCCAGGGCCGGAGGGGGTATGCCGCATCTGCGATGACGCAGAGGGGCATGGTGGTGTCCCCCAGAGGGATCTCCCGCTGGGGGATGTAGGTCCCTGCCTCCAGCCGGCGGCACAGGCCCGAGTTCAGGAAAACCTGGGCGTCATGGGTGCTGCCAGGCCAGCCCACATAAACATCCTGGAAACGGCCCCGGCTGTCCACCAAGGCCTGGAGGACCACTGAGTGGTAGCCCTTGCGGTTTATGTAGCGTCCTCCACTGTGTTGCAGGGCGCGGATGGGGATGTGAGTCCCATCCAGAGCCCCGAAGCAATTGGGGAAGCCCAGCATGGCAAAGCCCTCGATGGTGGCATCTGGGTCCCCCAGCCTCACGAGCCTGTGCAGGAGCATGGCGTTGATGGCATGCACAACCTGCAGAGAAAGCACATGGAAGATCACCAATGAGGGGTGAGCAGGGTGTGTGTGGCCCTGCCCTGCCCTCCCCTCCCCTCTCCTGCCCTGCCACGGCCCCGTGGGTCCTCTTACGTCCACGAGGACAGCCCCGACGGTGGCCTTGCCGATGCCAAACTGCTGTCCCATGGATCGGTAGCTGTCTGGAGTGGCCAGCTTCCAGACAGCGATGCCGACCCGTTTCTCCACTGGGAGGGCACGCCGCATGGTGGTGTCCTGGTGCCTGAGTGCGGGGGTGAGCCACTGGCACAGCTCCATAAATGTCTGCCGGCTCATCCTAAAGTTCCTGAGCCAGCGGTCGTCGTCCCATTCGTGAAGCACCAGCCGCTCCCACCAGTTGGTGCTGGTGGGGTAGCTCCACAGGTGGCGGCGTGTGAGGCGGGTGGGGGGGTCGGGGTGCTGCACAGTTGGGGGTTGAGTCCTGCTCCCCTGCAAGCCGCTCCTCCCCCGGTGTGGCAAGGAGGTGCTCAGCTGCCTCCCGCATGGCATAGATCAGGGCGAGCCCTGCTTCTGCAGGGAGGGCTGGGTGGACCTCTGGCTGCTGCTACTGCTGCTGCTGCTGCTGGGGGTCCATGCCTGCATCGCCTGAGGTCTGCGTGCCTATGGCTCTTCAGACTGCATGCTGTGCAGGCTGAGTGTGTCTGGGAGGGGCCCTTTAAGGGAGTGGCTAGCTGTTGCCCCGGAAGCGCTAGTCCGCCCTGTGACCCTGTCTGCAGCTGTGCCTGGCATTCCTATTTCGATGTCTGCTACTTTGGCGTGTAGATGTTCCCTCGCAGCGCCTATTTTGATGTGGTGCTGTGCAACGTTGATGTTGAACATCGATGTTGCCAGCCGTGGAGGACGTGTAGACGTTATTCATCGAAATAGCCTATTTCGATGTCTCCACATTGAAATAGGCTACTTCGAAGTAGGCTTCACGTGTAGACGTAGCTTATGTCGGAGTAACCCATTTCGAAGTAAGAATATCTAAATAGGCTATTTCAACACGTATCATCTACATATGGGCTAACAGCTGCTGCACATGGCGACCATAGATCCCCGCAGGGGCTGGACAGAGTGTCTCTCAACCCCTCAGCTGATGGCTGTCATGGAGGACCCTTCTATTTCGATGTAGCAGAATGAGGATTGTCTACACACGCCCTACTTCGATGCTGAATGTCGAAGTAGGGTGCTATTCTCATCTTCGGATAGGAATAGCAATTTGGACATCTCGCCACCTAGCATCGATTTCAACATCGAAATAGCGCATGGCATGTATATACATGAGGCGTGCTATTTCGACGTTGTGCCAGCTACTTCGAAGTAGCTGGCTAGTGTAGACTCACCGTCAGTGTTCAACCTAATACTTTCAGGAATTAATGAGACAATCAGTTGAGAACTGTCTCACCAACCCTCAGAAAAGATTTAATGGCAGAATCTATAGTGACCTGAAATATTAAAGCTTCATTATTTTTATGACACATACTGTAGAGCATTTTCTAGAGTACTTCAAGTATTAAATAATTTTTAATTATAACAGTCAAACTAAATGAACAAAATGCAATTGGGCATATATTATCCCTCAGGTGTTACTGTCATTTACTCATTCATGGAGAAAAACCAAAATCAGAGACAGAACAAGTGGAGGAATTCCCCCCCTTACAAACTATAGAGCTGCTAAACAGAGACTCCAACCAGGCTATTAAAGCCCAATGGTTACAATAATTTCAGTGGGAAAAAAAGAATAAGTCTATGTCACAGGAGATACTCATGTCTTTGCCCATCCTTCCCCATCCCTCTAATCCTGCCCCTACTTCTCAAATACACATGTGCTCCCCCTCCCTATTGTGTAGTAGAACTGAATCAGTTCTGCTACTCAGGAACCCTCAGAAACCCTAAAAGATATAGGAGTCATTTGCTCCTCATTTGCATGTTAAGTTCTGTATCATTTTACCAAACTCAGAGATTTGTAATGGTTCTGCTACCCAGTATAAGTACATGGCATTATACTTTACATTACCATTGTTTAGAACATTTCAGTAGAATATCAAGGTAATTACAAATAAGCCTGACTGGATTTCCTCTGAGGAAGCAATGTATTGTTTTTGCTGCTTCACATATGAGGAAAGAGAGTCACATGCAGGTCAACGCCAAATTTTCACAAGCACCCATTAAGCTGGAATGTCTCCATTTTTAGTTTCCCCACTCAGTACTGATGGAGCCTGATTCTCATGGGCATGAAGTACCTACATTTTTTAATTCAAGACAAAGGCTGTGTCTACACTACCACCCTCCTTCAAAGGAAGGATGGTAATTGGGGTGTTGAGAGTTTACTAATGAAGTGCTGCGCAGCACTTCATTTAGAAAATTCACCCCGCAGCAACTTCGAAGTACCAGCTCGCGTCTAGCCACAGCACACCTGCCAGTACTTCGAAGTGCTGGGGCAACTTTGAAGTCCCTAAAGCTGCGGTAGTGTCGACAAGCCCCAACAGAGCTGGCTCAATTTATTCTTTAAAGAAAGGACCAAACCTCGTGTTTGTCAAGTCTGCAGTACAAAACTACAGGCACCTACATTTTGTGATTGTTCTTAAAAATTAATTTAGACACTAATGACTGCCCAAGGTCACACAAGTTAGGCATTAGAAGAGCTACCAGAAGAACCAGCTGTAAGTTCCATGCAGTAACATCTAGCCCTCATTCACTTTTTATGAAGTGCCACTCATCTTACACACACTATAAAAAAAAGTAGGAGGAACCTATTTTACAGATAGGCAAGGCTGTTTGCTAGCTGTTATGTCCTTTCACAAAACATTGTTCTACAAAATGAAAAGCTCACTTTCTAATAAGGATTTCCAGATAAACACTGCATGAGCAATGACTAAACCATAAAATAACTGTACCAAAGCCAGTCCACCTGTCATTTCAGAAGAGCTCACAAAAAGCAGATATAGAGATCACCATTCAAAAGTCAGCATTTGCCAACTGTTGCCACAAAGTGGTATTAGAAATAAGAGTTGGATGGAAACTTTCCAAAGAGGTTTTTTTCCCCCCAGTCATAAATTATCAATTTTGTTGCAAATTTAACTACTTACAAAAAAGTATATATGTCAAATCATTTCCCAATTTGATTTTATTTGGAGGTGGGAGGGAGTAGTTAACCATAACACCTACATAACCCTTCAGAATTCAACTGAGATGTGCAGGTGCAAAGGGGACACATTTCATACCCTTCTTTTCCCTGGAATAAAACTGGCTGGTACACGGACAGGAACAGGATCTAATGATGGGAAAAGGCAATACTTGCACTATTTTAGTTGAGATATGATTTTTGAATACAGGAAAACTAAGATTTCAGTTCTGTCTGTGTAACATGGATCAAGCAACATTGCCAGTACACCTTATTCATTTTCAAATATTTTGCTGCTTCTGGACTCAGTCAACAGCTTAAGCACTAAATCCTCTGCTAGTATTAGCAAAGCAGTGTCACATTTGCTTTGAAAGTCTATTTGTATTAGCCTCTCCCCACAAAACACAGGGCATGCAAATATGTTTACAAAAATCAGTTTGACCAGCATGCTGTTTGTAAACTTCATTTTGATTATATGGAGAGTATATACATTTCACATATGTGATTCATATACAAAATATGCATGCAGCAAATGTTAAAATAGAGCTTTTAGAAAGAATTCCTTATCCCTTCCCACAAGGGAGTCTCTCTCTTACACGTGCACACATTGTACAGACAATGCACAATTTGGCCTTTTCAACCATGAAGGTGTGTTAAGTATTCATTAGGTTCAAAATGCTCAAAGCATTTATATTTTACTACTGTCAGTTAGGAGTAGGTGCTGCTCACCACTCCTCAGTCCCTGGCTCATGCCTGCATCACTTTCAAAATCATTATTTTATAAAAGCAAAAAGGTTGTTTTAGTTTGATTGTTTGCTTTTATATTTAAAACTGGCAATAAGACTGCAGTAGACAAAAGGTGAATATATCTACTGACCTAACACACACAGGAAAAAAGAAATCAAGGTTAAACATAGTACAAAGCAGTATGTGTATATGTAGGAGTGAACAATCACTATTTTCTCACTAAATTTTCTCTCTAGGTATCATTCACTAAATAAATCCCAGCCTTGATGACTTGAGCATCCTGGAAATTATTACTGTTCCTCTGGCAGTCATCTCTGTATGTGTTAGGTAGCATGAAATCCCACAGAGTTTGCTCCAAAGATGGAACCACACTTCTGAAGGACAACAAAGCCATCAATTTTCACTGGAAAGAAAATCTTGAAGAGCTTCTTATCTGTACCCCATGGTTTCAGATGAAGTCCTTGAGCAAATCCCTCAGTGACTTCTAAGGATGAATTTGGAGACACCGCAGAATTTGCATGAGATACACAATGCCATTAAGCAGATGAAGAACAACAAAGCAGCAGGTTCAGATGGGATCCCTTCTGATATCTTTAAAGATGGTGGACCAAAGTCAATTCAGCAGTTTTACCTATTCATTCTTAAAATCAGGATAAAGGACACAATACCTAGTGAAATGAGGGATACCCCGATTGTCACCTCTTCAAGAAAGGGGATAAAGCCCATTGTAGAAACTATCATGGTATCTCTCACTTTGGTATGGCAGGCAAAATTCTGTCATGGAACCTTGCAACTTGCTTTTTGCCCTTGTCAGAAAAAATTCTTACCGGTGTCACAGAGTGGTTTCTGACCATGTTGCAGAACTGAAGCGATGAACTTCAGAGCATGGCAGCTGCAAGAAAAAAGTGTGGGAGCAAAACTGACCACTGGATGTCTTTCATTGATCTAACTAAAGCCATTGATTCACTGAATTGCCATGCCTCCTGGATTGTACTTTTGAAGATTGGATGTCCTGATAAATAAATCAGTGTCCTGAGGTTGCATCACGACAATGTGAAAGAGACAGTTCTCAGTTATACTGCAAGCTAAGAGTAAGATTTCCACCACATCTATCATGGAACTTCAGTATGCTGATGACAATGCAGTTTTTGCCCTCTCAGTGAAAGGAGCTTCCATCTATCCTGAACATGGTCTCTGCTACTTGCACATGTTTTGGTCTCATGCTCAACATCAAGAAGACCAAAGTGCTTCATCAGCCCTGTCTAAAGCAGGTGCCACATGATCCATTTATTAAAATCAATGGAGAAGCACTGGAGTATTATGAACATTTCCTCTAGCTTGGAAGTGACCTCTCATCCAAGGCAGATATTGATGCATAAATCTAACATTGTCTGAGTTATGTCAGTGCAGCTTTTCTCATTTATGGGACATGGTTTTTGAGGACCATGACATTCAAACAGAAACCATGTTTGTTTATCAAGCCACTATTCTCCCAAAATTGTTGTATGGATCTGGATAACCTATAGACATCCTTTGAAAGTCTTTCAGAGGCATCACCAATGCTCCTTCTGCAAGCTCTTGAAGATCAAATTGGAAGATAGATGCACCAACCCTAGTGTTCTGCAAGAGGTAAAGATTACCAGTATCAAGGCAATGCTCATCTGTCCTCAACTGCACTGGCCTGGTCACATTGACCTGATGCCAGACCATCATCTCCCAAAATAGATACTGTTCAGCTGAAACAAAGGTATTATAATGTAAGAGGTCAACAGAAGCATTGCCGAATGACAATGAAGTGCAATATTGACATTAACACTTGGGAGACACTCACCCAGGATTATGCAAAATTGAAAAAAGTAATATCCAATGGTCCCTAAGATTTTGAATTTTCCCGCCAAACAGCTGAGTAGGACAAGAGGCGCAGGAGGAAGGAGAGACTGGCTTTCAGTTATGGTCAACAGCCTCCTGCCATACCAGGAAACATCTGTCCTCAATACAGTAGAATTTGATGTTCAGGGATAGGCCTTATCAGCCACCTGAGGATCCTCAACTTACATGGAAGGTGATCATACATGGCAATGAGTGACTGCCATCATCATCTTCATAAAGCTGTAGAATAATACTTCTGAAGACTCTTTGGGAAGACAATTACAACAGAATACAAAGAGAGAAGGCCAGTGAGGTAGTATCTTTTACTGAAGCGACACTGAGACAAGCTTTCAAGCTTGCACACAGCTCTTCTTCAAGTCCAGGAAAGGTCTTCAGTCTCATATCAGACGTAATTCTACTGCTACAATGATCAACATCGCTTACCACCGAACCTTTCAAAATCCATGGGTTCTACAGATCCCTATCACAACAAAGTGTGGTGTATATCAACTAGTGCACTCTATGCCATCACAGCAATTGCATGGGTTAAAGCAGACAAACACTATACTCAGATGAATTCATGCAGGCAGGGCTGAAGCAGAAATGCTGGGCTCTTGGGGAGGGTGGGGGTGCAGCACTAGGTCCTCCCAGAAGGGACAGTGCCTTGGGCAGAAGAGGTGGGGTTGGGGGATACCTTCCCCAGACAGCCCTCTCCACTGCCTGGAATATCCTGGCCAGGGATCCACTGGTGATTTAAAGATTCTGGAGCAGGAGCTGGGAACCCTGAGCATTTTTAAATTGCCAGGCCTCACGCATCTGCCCCGTTTGCCCCCCTCCTCCTCTCCCATCAGCAATAGCCCTTGTTCCTCCCTTACCATTGGCAGATGTGCATGCAGGATGGTGATATAAGGCAAAAACACCATATTACCCCCAGATGAACACCCTTCACGAAGTGATCACTCTATATCTGATCTATCACCCCTTATTGTCATGACATTTTCAGAAGATGAGCCTGGGAGCTTAAATTCAAAATGTTGCTAGATAAAAAAAAACAGCCTGAACACACACTGTATTTATAGGTTACAACAACCACCCCTCTGAGAAGTTGTCTCTCAATCCTTTCTTTCCCCACAAGGACTGCAGGGGTGCTAATGGGCCTCTTAACCTTGAACAGTCCCTTGAAATATGTGTTAATTTATGCTAAACCATCTGTTCTACCGTTATTTAGCTGTGACACTCTGAGGATGGTTGCCAGACCTGAAGAACTTGAAAGTTCATCTATCCCCAACAGAACTTGGTCCAATAAAAGATATTACCTCATCCATCTTGTCTCTATACAACATAACTACAACACTGAACATAATGGAATACAACACCGAATGGCAATTCGTAGAGCTTATGGAGGCAAACTCACCTGTATGTTAATTGATGTTATGTGCACTCTACAACAACTGAGCTGTTAAGTGCATACTCATTCTAATGAATAGGGTGTGTTGTTATTTTATTGTAGTCCAAGGTCCAGCATGCTTCAAGAACAGTCCTGGGAACTACACATTGTGGGCTACAAAACTGTGGCATGTTCGGAGGACAGTATATTTCTTGCAAGCTATTTTGTCTAACTGTTCTTGTATGCTCCAAGTATGCTCAGCTACATGTGAGATAAATTGCAACAGTGCTTCAAACTCAGAAAGATGCAACCAGAAAGGTCCATCATGCCATTCTTACAATTAACACATCCAACTTAATTAAAAAAAGTTTCCAGATACTTCTAATATTTCTAATTATGTTCATGTAAGTGCACAATACCTGCGGAGCATATTAGGCTAGATGCATGTTTTATTTAGCATGAGATCTCTGCCCATAATGAATTTCCCAGCATGCACAATATTCAAAACATTGCAGGAGGTACACTGCAATTTTCAAGATATTAAATCCTGTTATTTTTCCTTGTTACATCCACACACATTTTATATATATATATTTTACCTCTTATTTGAAGTCACTGGGTGGGTCTTGGCATGTAGCTTTACCTAGTTTCTTTATTCAAAACCTTTAGTCTTGTTTTCATTTGTAGCAGGCTTTCTTCCTTCCCTTCTTTTACAAAGGGATCGCCCTGAGGCAATCCTGACTCATCTCTATTCTAAATTTAGAAGAAGAATAAATCAGCAGTGTTTCTGACTTTGTAGATAAATGTATAAATGGTGCAGCTCAATGGCACTGAGAGATGCTATGGGTCATGAGGCAAGGTGGGAGAGCGACCTGGCTATGTGCCCCAGAAAAGGAAGGGCCAACGGCAGAAGGGCAAGACCTAGGGCATTCAGTCCTCAGCACTGCCCTGGCCTCAATGCCTCTCCTCTCCCTCTCCTCTTGTTGCTGCAGCAATTCAAAAGGGCCCAGAGTTCTCACTGCTACTTTGGCAATGGCAGCAGCCGGTGCTCTGGGTCCCTTTAAAATTCTGGGCCCACAGGCAATTGCCCTCTTTGCCTCACCCATTGGCTGGCCTGGTACAGCTTTACAGAAGTGAATAAGTACATGGTCATTTAAGTGACAGAAAATTATTGCAAACGCAGAAAATGAGATGAAAAATAAACATACCCTCAGCTATAGAGCTATAAACAGGTAGTTTTCTGTACTTGTTTACTTGTAAACAAATATCTTGAAAAACATCAATTATGGAGCATGGTATTATTTTTCCATGGGAAAACAGTATGTATTAAACACTTAAGACAGGACATTGACTGGAAAAACTGTTTTCCCCATAAAAAATTGTCTTTTCAAGGAGTCTGTAAATAAAAGATATTTTTAACATCATTTGAGTTCCTATAGTGTTGGGATCCATATTAACACTATTGGCTTTCTAGAAGTGCTCTACTCATCTTTATCATGACATGCTAAATCCTTAAGAAAGGAGTTAAACAATAAAAGCCAATGCCATTTCATTGGCAACCACTTGTAATCAGGCCAAATACCAATAATTATGTCCTCTGACAGGTGTTTTATTACTCCAGCTAAATTGAAAGGAGTTGTAAAAGGAATGAAAATTATGACTGCTCAAATACCATTTATTTGGAAATCCCAGTAAAATAAGCTACAATTAAAAAGGAAACAACCCTGCTAAGAAGGGAACTAGGGCATTATGGAAAAAGACAGATAATTGGCCAGCAAAGTTATTTGCTTTTTTTGGTGATTAAATGTAAAACAAAACTTAAGCACAGCTACAAAATAGCATTTCATTTAAAATAATCTCAAAGGTGTGTTAGAAAACTGTCATATAAATATGAGATTAAAGTGGAAGACAGATTCTTGTTTAAAACTTTTCTATTCTTCTTCCTTCACTGAAGAACCATGAGACAAATCTGCAATACTTTCTAAGAGCAGCTGTATATAGGTGTGATCAATTATTCTTTTATAATACATTTGATTGCCCTAAGATTAAATAACTAATAGAGGTGCATATATATGCACAATAATCTTTGATAAGACTATAAAAATAGATCTTCATAAGACCTCAACACTAACTTAGTCTGATTTAATTCTTCCCTTGACATGCAATAGTGAATACCAGTGTGAAATGTCAGTTAATGACTCAAACCTAAAAGTGCTTAGAACCCTAAACTTCCAATGAAAGTTGAGGGTACTTGGCATCTAACAGCAATAACCCTTTCATAACTGGGTCAACAAGGTGAAATTCTTTCACTGTAGCAGAAAAGTACGAGGCCTATGCCTCCCTTAAGCCCTCAGATTTGACATCAATCTTAACTAGAAAGGGCCTTATGCCAACCCTCTGCCTAAAACAGGATTGCACCCCTACAGATGACATAATCTGTTACCATTAATTCAGCTAAGTGCCATTTAATAATGAAGTATTAATGGTTTAAGGCTTCTTATTAATAGAACACATTATGGAGGATTAGTCCATAAGCTAGTCATACCCAAACTGTTATAAACCAAATATCAGATAAAAGATAATTAATCTTCGTCATAATATAATTAATAAAAATAGATGTGCATTGAAAATGTGAGCAGTCTGATGACATACTGGGTTGTGATGTGGATAGGGGAAAGGCTTACCCATGCTCTCGACTTGCACAAAAAGTTGATTTACACGGTGGTCGCCGAAACACAACCCACATCTAACTCAAGGATTTATTGTACCTTTCTCTTAACTTAATCACAGATATAGGCTAATTATTAAAGTTGTTAATATACTTCATCATCAGTCATCATCATCTTTTCATTTACATGGAAGCCTTGTCTCTCACCAACAGAAGTTTGTTCAATAAAAGATATACTCCTCATCTTTTCTCTCAACCATCCTAGGATTAACAAATCTGTGAAGGAGAATTTCTACTCACAATTGGACACAAGTCTTGAAAGACATTCCCAATGAAGACAAGATTATTTTCTTGGGGGGATTTCAAGGCCAGCGTTGAAAGAGATGCAGACGCCTGGCAGACTACCATTTGGAAAGAAGGAACTGCAATGGAGTGCTCTTCCTTACAGGAAATGTGTGGAACAAAAGCTCAACATCACAAACACCCTCTTCTAACAGGAAAACAAATTTAAGACCTCATGGCAACAAGCTCAATCAAAGCACTGGCACCTCAGTGACTATTGCATTGCCCATGCTTGGGATCTGCATGATGTCCTTTTCACAAGTGCAATATGAATAGTGCTGAAGGCTGCAAGACATCAATGATACAGAGGTTTCTTCAATGCCACCAAAGCTATTTATGGACCAAGAAACCATGGAATCAATCCCCTGAGATCAAAGGATGGTACACATGACTGGAGGGAGCACTATAATGAGCTCTTGAATCACTCCTCTATCATGGTCCTAGAATCCTTTGACCAAATCTATCAGCAACTGCCTAGGAATGATCTTGCAACACTTCCTACCATGAATGAGTTCCAAGCTGCTTTCAAAGTGATGAAGTGCAACAAGGCAACTGGACTAGATAGAATGGAATCCTCACTAAAGCCTTCAAAGAAGGAAGGCCAGAACTCCACAAACAACTCCACCTCTTGATTCTGTAAATATGGGATAGGGAGTAGATGCCATGGCACACTGTGGCTTATTTCGAATTAGGTTCTATTACAAGGTTCTTATAATGTTGAATAACTCATCTTCATAAGAGGAATCTTCGAAGTTGCCGCAAGGGGTGAATTTGATTAATGAAGTGCTGCATGTGCACCACAGCACTTCAGTAATAAACTCCCAACGCCCTACTTACCACCCTCCCTTTGAAGTAGGGAGGTAGTATAGTCACAGGAATACTGGATGTGAGCTTAATCTCTATGCAAGCAGTGCTTTCTATTTCTTATGTTCAAAGAGGCAATTGCAGGAAAATTTTAAATTAAGATTGGATTTTTTTTCTAAAATAAACATGATCTGGTTAAACCAGGAATTAATCCAGCATCTTATGGTCCATGTTATGGAAAAGTCAGACCTATGATCACAATGTTATCTGCTGGCCTTATAATCTATGAATTGCATTGGTTCTTAAAAGTATGCCAGTCTTACAGTCTATGTCCAAATTTCATATGGAGCTGGCATGATTTTAGGGTGGGTTCTGCTAAACAATTGTTTTAGAATACTCAGTCTCAAACTATACACCAGCTGTTTTATTTAGGGCAGTGGAAGAAGAATGCATTATTTTGACTAAAGTTCAATGCCATCAAATCAGTTACTGACTGCATATTTAGCGTATGAATTTACATTGCCTTCTAACATTATGTCAAGAGGAAGAGTTTAACAAATCATAAATTTTAAAAGTTCTCCTGGCTATTGTGTGTTGCACAGTTCCTTGGGCTTCTTGGAACTTGACCTAGTTACAACTTCTGGCAGGACTCTGACTTTTTATTTTTTTAACTAAACTTTGAGGGAAAGATATTTGTGAGCTTGATATGAAAGCTGTTCATATTAATATGTTCCTCTGGCTTCCTCCTATAAAGAATATCCCCAGTTATGAAGAACAGCTTCAAATTGTGCACAATAGTTATTGAGGAAGGCCCTTATCTCTCCATTTTCACTATTCACCTGGCCCATTTGGAGAAGAGGTATGCTTGTACCTACTGAGAAAAAGAATAGCCTTTGACCCTCCAGGTCTAGCCAGGCTGAAGGTTTGCCACACTGTCACCTGAGAGGACAAAATTGCTAATGATATTTTTCTCAGATGCCTCTTAAGCACACTGACCCAAAAAGTAGAACATTTGCCACATAGCAGGTAGGCATCCATCAGTCCCGGAGGACTATAGTGTGTTGTTGCACCCGTGGTTGGATCAACAGCAGCGTCTAGTGTGGCTGTAAAGTCCGATTCTTGAGTGACAGTCTTTTCCGCACAGTGTACAGGAGAACACTGAGCCCTGGTTGATGGACTGGGGGTGGCATTTCCTCAGGGTTCTTTTCTCTTCTGCTTGTTGCCTGAGATTGTCTTCATACTGGGACAGTCCTTTTCTCACCCATCGCTTCCACAGGCATCAATAGGTGGCAAGTGTCTCCCAGGTGGCAGTGCTGATGTTAGCAGCCTTCAAGTCATGCTTGCACACATCTTTGTAGAGGAGATGAGGTCTTCCAACAGGCCTGGTCCCTGTAGCCAGTTCACCATAGAGCAAATCCTTAGGTATGTGACTGTCCTGCATGCGGGAGATGTGACCTAGCCATCGCAGGCGTCTCTGCTTGATCAAAGTGTGCAGGGTGGCAGTCCCTGCTCGTTCGATCACCATGTTGCTGGTCACCTTGTGCCACCAGGAGATTCCTAGCATGCATCTCAGGGAGCGCATATGAAATGAGTTGAGCCTGTTTTCATACTTAGAGCTCAGCGTCCAAGTTTCGCAGCCATACAGGAGGGTACTCAGTATGCAGGCTCTATAGACTTGTGCTTTGGTGTGCTCTGTGAGTTTCCAGTTGGACCATACTCTTTTTGTTAGCCTGGAGAGTGTGGTGGCAGCCATTCTGATACGTTTGTTAATCTCACTTTCAAGGGAGAGGTTGTCAGATATTGTGGAGCCTAGGTAAACGAACTCATGGACGACTTCCAGCTGGTGATCGTTGATGCTTATGGCAAGCGGATGGTTAGTGTCCTGACTCTTCACTTGCATTTTCTTGATATTGATGATAAGCCCGAACTCTTTGCAGGCATCCACTAAGCGATTCATGAGGTGCTGTAGTTCCTCCTGTGTATGAGTTGTAATAGCTGCATCATCCACAAAGAGGAAGTCATGCAAGCACCTTGTTTGCACTTTGGTCCTTGCTTTTAGCCTAGACAGCTGGAAGAGTTTGCCATCAGATCTCATGTGAAGGTAAATGCCTGTCGTGGCTGAACCAAAGGCATATTTGAGCAGAACGGAAAAAAATATTCCAAAAAGTGTAGGGGCCAGAATGCAACCTTGCTTCACTCCACTGTGGATACTGAAAGGTTCGGAGGTGGATCCATCATAGACAATGACTCCCTTCATGTCCTCATGGAAAGACTTGATAATATTGAGCAGGGTGGGGGGACAGCCAATCTTTTCCAGAATTTGAAAAAGATCATTTCTGCTAACAAGGTCAAAAGCCTTGGTTAGGTCGATGAATGTGATGCATAGTGGCCTTAACTGTTCCCTGCACTTTGCTGCCTAAGGGAAAATATCATATCGATGGTAGATCTTTTAGCTCTAAACCCGCACTGTGACTCAGGATAGACTCGTTCTGCAAGGACTTGGAGCCTCTTTAATACTCCCCAGGCAAAGAGCTTTCCAATGGTACTAAGGACAGATATACCACGATAGTAGTCCCAATCGCTCCTGTCACCCTTGTTCTTGCAAAGAGTGACTATGTTGGCATGTCTCATGTCTTGTGGTACTTTCCGCTCCTTCCAACACTGACACAGAAGCCCATGCAGTTCTGGAATCAGGCTGCTCTTAGCACACTTGAGAATTTCTGATGGAATGCCATCTCTACCTGGGGCTTTCCCAACTGCCAGTGCATCAAGTGCCTGGCTGACCTCCAGCTCTCTTGGTACATTGTCGAGCTCTGACAAAGTTGGACAACACCTAATGGCAGTCAGTGCTGCTTCTGTGACAGTGTTCTCCGAAGCATACAACTCTGAGTAATACTCCACCCACCTTTCCACCTGTGTGGAGTGGTCCTTAAGGATCTCTCCATTGAGTGCCTTCAGGGGAGCAATCTTATTTTAAATTGGTCCAATGGCTTCCCTGATTCCATCATACATGCCCTTTATGTTGCCATTGTCTGCACAGGTGTGGATTCTGGAGCAGAGCTGAAGCCAGTAGTCATTAGCACAGCACCTGGCTGTCCTTTGGACTTTACCATGAGAGGCCCTGAGTATCTGCAAGTTCCTTTCGCTAGGGGATGTCTTGTATGTTGTCGCTGCGAGCCGCTTCTCCTCAATGATGGGCAGCAGCTCTTCTGAGTGTGCTTCAAACCAGTCAGCTGACTTCATCTGCTTCTTATCAAAAGTCAACATTGTTGTGTTGTAGGTGGTGTCCCTAAATTATACCCACCTTCCACTGGTATCTGCACTGGTTGGGCCAGGAAGGGCCGCATCAAGGGCATGGGTAAACTGTGCAACCCTCTCGGGGTCTTTGGTCATGCAGATGTTGATTCGTGGCCTACCTGCATTCTTTGTTCGATACAGCCTCCAAGGTTGAAGCCTGATCTTGTTGGCAACGAGTGAATGGTCAGAGTCACAGTCTGCACTATCATAGCTGCGAGTCGGCTTGACGTTGCCTATGCAGGCACGCCTTACAAGGATCAAGTCCAGCTGGTGCCAGTGTTCGGACCTGGGATGATGCCATAGAATCATAGAACACTAGGACTGGAAGGGACCTTGAGAGGCCATCGAGTCCAACCCCCTGCCCCAATGGCTGGACCAAGTACTATCTAAACCATCCCTGATAGACATCTATCTAACCTGTTCTTAAATATCTCCAGTGATGGCAATGCCACAACCTCCCTTGGCAATTTATTCCACTGTTTGACCGCCCTGACAGTTAGGAACTTTTTCCTAATGTCCAACCTAAACCTCCCTTGCTGCAGTTTAAGCCCATTGCCTCTTGTTCTATCCTCAGAGGCCAAGAAGAACAAGTTTTCTTCTTCCTCCTTATGACTCCCTTTTAGATACCTGCAAACCGCTATCATGTCTCCCCTCAATCTTCTCTTTTCCAAACTAAACAAGCCCAATTCTTTCAACCTTTTTTCATAGGTCACATTCTCTAGAACTTTAATCATTCTTGTTGCTCTTTTCTGGACCCTCTCTAGTTTCTCCACATCTTCTTTGAACTGCGGTGCCCAGAACTGGACACAATACTCCAGCTGAGGCCTAACCAGCGCAGAGTAGAGCAGAAGAATGACTTAGCATGTCTTGTTCACAACACACCTATTAATGCATCCCAGAATCATGTTTGCTTTTTTTGCAACAGCATCACACTGTTGACTCATATTTAGCTTGTGGTCCACTATAATCCCTAGACCCCTTTCTGCTGTAGTCATTCCTAGACAGTCTCTCCCCATTCTGTATGTGTAAAACTGATTGTTCCTTCCTAAGTGGAGCACTTTGCATTTGTCCTTATTAAACTTTATCCTGTTTACCTCAGACCATTTCTCCAATTTATCCAGATCATTTTGAATTATGACCCTATTCTCCAAAGTAGTTGCAACCCCTCCCAACTTGGTATCATCTGCAAACTTAATAAGCATACTTTCTATGCCAATATCTAAATCATTGATGAAGACATTGAACAGAACCGGTCCTAACACAGACCCCTGCGGAACCCCACTTTTTATACTTTTCCAGCAGGATTGAGAACCATTAAGAACTACTGTCTGGGTACGGTTATCCAGCCAGTTATGCACCCACCTTATAGTAGCCTCATCTAAATTGTATTTGCCTAGGTTTTTGATAAGAATATCATGAGAGACCGTATCAAATGCTTTACTAAAGTCTAGGTAGACCATATCTACCGCTTCTCCCCTATCCACAAGGCTCGTTATCCTATCAAAGAAAGCTATCAGATTAGTTTGACAAGATTTATTCTTTACAAATCCATGCTGGCTGTTTCCTATTACCTTACCACCTTTCAAGTGCTTGCAGATGATTTCCTTAATTACCTGTTCCATTATCTTTCCTGGCACTGAAGTTAAGCTGACTGGCCTGTATTTTCCTGTGTTATTCTTATTTCCCTTTTTATAGATGGGCACTAAATTTGCCCTTTTCCAGTCTTCTGGAATCTCTCCTGTCTCCCATGATTTTCCAAAGATGATAGCTAAAGGCTCAGATACCTCCTCTATCAGCTCCTTGAGTATTCTAAGGTGCATTTCATCAGGCCCTGGTGACTTGCAGACATCTAATTTTCCTAAGTGATTTTTAACTTGTTCTTTTTTTATTTCACTTCTAACCCTACCCCTTTCCCACTAGCATTCACTATGCTGGGCATTCTTTCATCAGACTTCTCAGTGAAGACTGCAACAAAGAAGTCATTGAGCATCTCTGCCATTTCCAAGTTCCCTGTTACAGTTTCTCCCTCCTCACTGAGCAATGGCCCTACCCTGTTCCTGGTCTTCCTCTTGTTTCTAATATATTTATAAAAAGCCTTCATGTTTCCCTTTATGCCTGTAGCTAGTTTAAGCTCATTTTGTGCCTTAGCCTTTCTAATATTTCTCCTACATTCTTGTGTTGTTTGCCTATATTCATCCTTTGTAATATTTCCTTGTTTCCATTTTTTATACGATTCCTTTTGTATTTTGAGATCATGAAAGATCTCCTGGTTAAGCCAAGGCGGTCTTTTTCCATATTTTCTATCTTTCCTACACAGTGGGATAGCTTGCTTTCAGGCCCTTAATAATGTCCCTTTGAAAAACTGCCAACTCTCCTCAGCTGTTTTTCCCCTCAGCTTTGCTTCCCATGGGACCTTACCTACCAGTTCTCTGAGTTTACCAAAATCTGCCCTCCTGAAATCCACTATCTCTATTTTGCTGTTTTCTGTTATACCCTTCCTTAGGATTGTGAACTCTATGATTTTGTGATGACTTTCACCCAAGCTGCCTTCCACCTTCAAGTTCTCTACCAATTCCTCCCTATTTGTTAAAATCAAATCTAAAACAGCTTCCCCCCGGTAGCTTTTTCAACCTTTTGGAATAAAAAATTGTATCCAATGCAATCAAAGAACTTACTGGATAGTCTGTGCCCTGCTGTATTAGTTTCCCAACATATATCTGGGTAGTTGAAGTCCCCCACCACCACCAAATCTGGGGCCCTGCTTGACTTTGTTAGTTGTTTCAAAAAAGTCTCATCCACCTCTTCCACCTGGCTAGGTGGCCTGTAGCAGATGACTATCAGGACATCACCCTTGTTTTTCACCCCCTTAGTCTAACCCAGAGACTCTCAACACGTCCATCTCTTACGTCCATCTCCACCTCAGTCCAAGTGTGTACATTTTTTATATATAAGCCAACACCTCTCCCCTTTCTTCCCTGCCTATCCTTCCTAAGCAGGCTGTACCCTTCAAAACCAACATTCCAATCATGTGTATTATCCCACCAAGTTTCTGTGATGCCAACGATGTCATAGTTATATTTATTTACTAGCACTTCCAGTTTTTCCTGCTTATTACCCATACTTCGTGCATTTGTATACAGGCATCTAAGGTATTGATTTGATCTTGCCTCCATGTTTTGCCCTGACCCTCTTTTTACTCTGACATTGTTGCCCTTGCTGCCTCCCATTTCTGACCCATCACTCAGGTTTCCATGTTCTCCACTTACCTGTGGGCTTTGCTCCCCTGCCCCCGTCGAACCTAGTTTAAAGCCCTCCTCACTAGGTTAGCCAGTCTGTGTCCAAATAAGGTCTTTCCCCTCCTCGAAAGGTGAACAACATCCCTGCCCATCAGTCCTTCCTGGAATAGAATCCCGTGGTCAAGGAAGCCAAAGCCTTCTTGGCGACACCATCTTCGAAGCCAGGCATTCACCTCTAGGATGCACCTGTCTCTCCCTGGGCCCCTACCACTGACAGGCAGGATTGAGGAGAATACCACCTCCACCCCAAACTCCTTCACCCGTGCCCCCAGAGCCCTGAAGTCACTCTTGACCTAACTGGTTTATGGATCTGGAGTGTTTTGATGTCTGTTCCAGTTAGTCAACATTTTAATGGAATGGGGCATTCTGTCAATGACCTCAAGTTATGTGTGTTACTGAAGAGACATTATTGCACCGTTTTGGAAAGAGAAGCGGACGAGCTGACTTTTATATTCAAATTCAGCACATTAACACATGGTTTAAATCGTGATGGGAACTTTCTGAGTCACTATGGGGCTCGTCTGCATACTTGGCTCAATCTAATTCTTGACATTCCCCCCGACCCCTCCACTCTCTGATTTGCTCACCTTGATTATCTTTTTCTGATTTGTCCTCCTTGCTTACTGTTTTTGGTTCTCTGTGCCTTAAATATTGAGTCTGTTCTGGTCTGGCTATGGTCTGAAGAAGTGGGTCTGTCCCACGAAAGCTCACCTAATAAACTATTTTGCTAGTCTTTAAAGTGCTACTTGACTGCTTTTTGTTTTGATAGTGTATAGACTAGCACGGCTTACTCTCTGTTACTAATCATTCTTGTCGCTCTTTTCTGGACCCTCTCTAGTTTCTCTACATCTTTTTTGAACTGCGGTGCCCAGAACTGGACATAATACTCCAGCTGAGGCCTAACCAGCGCAGAGTAGAGCGGAAGAATGACTTCAAGTGTCTTGTTCACAACACACCTGTTAATGCATCCCAGAATCATGTTTGCTTTTTTTCCAACAGCATCACACTGTTGACACACTGTGCTGGGGCTCAGTCTTGAAAAAGGTGTTGGTAACACAGAGACTGTGCTGGCAGCAAAGCTCCAGCAGTCACTGCCCTTTCTCATTTACCTTCCCAACTCCGAATTGCCCTAAGCATGTGGGCCAGCTGGAATGGTCAGCACCAACTCTTGCGTTAAAATCCCCAAGAATGATCAGTGGCTTGTGAGTTGGAATTTCTTCGATTGCAATGCTGAGCTCATCATAAAACTTGTCCTTAACTTCTGGGGAAGAGGTCACTGTTGGAGCATAGGCACTGATGATGTTGGTCAGGCCTGCAGATGTTTGCACCTGGAGTTGTATAAGCCTTTCTGAGTGCCCTGTGGGTGGTGTGATGGAGCCAATCAGACTATTCTTGATTGCGAAACACACACTGTGCTCTTTGGTCTCACTAGCGGGTTTGCCCATCCAGAAAAAAGTGAAATCTTTCTCCTTTAGACTGCCAGAAGATGAGAGTCTTGTCTCCTGAAGGGCAACAATGTCCATTTTTAACCTTCTCAGTTCGTTGTTAGTAACTGCTGTCTTGTGGATATCATCTATGTCTTCAAGGTTGTCTGAAAGTCCAGTTAACATGGTTCTAACATTCCAGGTGCCCAGTCTAAGAACCGGGCTCTTTTGTATTTTTTTCTTTTTGTTTGGTGCACAGATTTCAGACCACCTGTTGGGATTAATCCCTAAGCTCCATGCACACAGTGAACCAAATAGACTGTGGCGTGACAGCACCTTATTGGCTGGGGGCTGCCCAGTTTGAGGCGGGTGGTAGCTGTCCAATGAGACTACAATGACCCCTCCCACTGTGGGAAGCAACCCCTGGCGTCAAGCTCTTCATCAACAAGCTATGGCTTATAACCAGTATACTGTTGCTTCCCATGTTATGCTGACTCTGTGAGGCAATGCTGGAGTGTCCTCTCCAGGGCGCTTGCATGGGCAAATTTTGTATGGAGGATGAGCTGTTGCCCATGTAGCAGATCCCCCCTCTCCATGTTGCTGATGAATCCAAAGGAACGGCGAGCTGGTACATTTTGGCATCAGCAGCATCGCAGAAGTTGCCAGGAAGACGTCAAAAGTAACATCAGGCTGCCTTCGGGTCTCCAACTCCGGATTTTTCCTCAGAGTTAACTCCTGAAGCCCTTCTCTAGAATGGGTGTGACCGCAAGGCAGAGGGGGTTTGAAATCAGAGTTTACCTTCTCCTAGGTGAGTGACCAACCAAGTGTGCTGCCTTTTGCCCCTTCTCCTGTCAGTAGAAACGGCCGCGCCAGGCTGAAAACTAAGCCACACGAGAAGGCCAGGAGCTGGACATGGTTGTCAGAGGCTTTTTGAGACACGCACCATTGAGGGAATTTTATAGGCTATGGGAGCTTATCCCCACAACCACCCTCGACATGACATCCTTGGAACTAATGTTGCCCTATTTGCTCAGCCAGCCGAAAACAGGAAAAATGTGCGTGAAAAGTTCATAAAGACAAAGGAAACAAATATATGTTAACCCTTTATATTTTATGGATTATGATTTTAAATGTGCAGTTGATTCATGGAAGACATGTTGAGTTTATTTATTTTTATAACTTAAACCTCTATTTGCTTAAGTGAGCTGTGTTGATTTTAAAGTTTTCACTTATTCTGTTGCAACCTGTGGCCTAAGGTTAGGATGCTTATATAAATAACAGTGTTTAATGAACTTGCTATGTAAGCAATGCATTTATATTTAAACTAATTTTGGTTAGGTTATGCTTTTATTATGTGGTAGTACAGTGACAATTGATCCGGGGATATGCCTTTTGATTGCTCATCTGAGTACACCTTGGATTTTTTCCTATACTCTCATCTCATCAGTAATAATGCCTGTCATAAAAGCGCTTCTTCTGTACTATTATTGACTTAATGTGAGCTAAATTTTCAGCTTTTTACAGAAGTTTATGTATAACCTGTTTTTAGAACCAAAACATTTACTCTTTAATACTTATGACATAATATATCTAATCAGTACTGGCTGACATTTCATTTGTTATAGTGAAACTGAATAGATCAGATTCCCTACTGATGTAAAAATTACATATTTTCAAAATCAATAGACAATGAGGCTCTAGCCCAGGAAGTGTTCTCATCTTGAGATATTGCAATCTTTCCTCCATGGTTCTTGCATGTCGAACATGCATGTCTTTTTAGCCCAGGCCGTGGCCATTTGAGAGAGAAACAGCAATCAGCCTTAGATCAAACAATTTCAAGTATTCATAATTCAACATCTTTTATTTCTTGTTTGAGAATTTACTACGTGTGTGTTTAAAATCAACAACCAACCACCAAAAATAACTTTTGAAAGCACAATCCTAAATCCCAGCTCTCTGCTGTAACACTGTGCCTTATGCTGTTATAACTTACTGGGTCTTTCTACAGCCTTTTAATCAGTAATTAACTGTCAAAATATTATTTGCCACTAGAAATATGCAATAGGAACTGTGTAATTTGTATTCGCAATAGAGAAGAGTCCCATACTTTGTGTCACCCACATCCTTTACTAGGTAAAGTATACAGTGTTTGGGTATGAGATCCAACTTCTAATGATTACAAAGCCATCAGTTTACTCTGGTATGAGCACAGCAGTGGTGCAGATGATTATTTGTCCTATTAGAAAACCATTCAGCAAGTCAGAAACCTCAAGTTGTCCATCAAGAAACCCAAAAATTCAACCTTGTCATAGTTTTATAAAATAAAATAAAGTCTGGTTTGTTTTGCTCTAGGTTAACATAACTGTGTGCTCTAAGAAGCTCTGAAGTTTGTGATTGTAAAATCTGATCAAATCGGTATGGCTCACCATCACCTCAACCAATTCACTTAAGTAAATTGTCCTAGGAGAATGGAACATTAAAACAAAATTGATCCCCTTGTGTTAATGGGAACAAAATGGTATATGCAGTATTTTCTTATGACACTTGAGCAACATGCCTGGTGAAAAGCCACCACAGAAAACTCTCAGTTTTCCACAGAGAAAATAGAATGGGAGGCTTCACATTGTTCTTATGTTCATGTCTCAGATCTTGTAATTTAGCCAACATTAAACCAGAAAGTGTCTAGAGTCTGTCTAATCAGAGAAACAATTAAGCTGCATCTACACGTGAAAAAACCTTCGAAAAAAGAGGCCCTTTTTCGAAAGAGCGGGTGGAGCGTTTACACGTACAAACCCATCTTTCGAAAGAAAATCGAAAGAACGGGGGTCTGAAATCGAAATACGAACCCCGATCCCGTATCAAGAAGATCACATCGTTTCGAAATAATAAATCGAAAGAGAACACATGTAGATGCTCCACAGCCCACTCTTTCAAAAGACAGGTCCGCCATGGCGCCAATCAGCTGGAGCTTGAGGCCACTCCAGCCAGCAGCAGCGGGACTCTATGATCCCTGCTTTCAGCTGCCTTAAAGCCCCACGCACACAGGAAACCCATGGCAGGAAGCTGAGAGCGTGCTAGGAGCAGGCTGTACATGTGCTCCAGCCACATGCTTGAGCACCATCATGGCCAGCAGCAAGCCCCCCTGCGAGCCCCATGCCCCCCGCAAGCCCTCCACAGTCTCCCAGGGCTCCCAGGGGGAGAGAAAAAACCAAGCCTCCTCCTGGATGAAGCGGGAGCTGTGGGACCTCCTCAGCCTCTGGCAGGATGAGGAGGTCCTCCAGCACATGGGGGGGAAGCAGCGGAATGCCACAGCCTTTGCCCACCTGGCCACAGGCCTCCAGGCCCGGGGCCACCCGGAACGTACCTCGGAGCAGGTATGCTCTGAAGTGAAGGAGCTCCGTCAGGCATATGCCCAGGCCACAGACCAGGCCAGACGCTCCGGGGCAGGTCCAACAACCTGCCCCTTCTACTGGGAGCTCCATTGTATCCTGGGGCCCCAGGAGAGTTCCCCCCCCGCACATCGTCTTCCTGGACACCTCCAGGGAGGAGCTGCAGTCGCCCGAGATGGAGGAGAAGCTCAGATTGGGAACCACAGACTGGTCGAGTGATGAGGGAGAGCTGATGATCCTGATCCCCTCCTGCTCCTCCAGCCGGGCAACCGAGGCCCGGGCATCTCTGGACATCACCAGGGAACGCTCTGGTATGTACAGGGAGGGGCGCACACCTACTCCAAGGCGGGGGTGACACAACAGCTAGCCGCCCACACATGGGACCTCTGGTCCCGGGCTGTACACAGGCCAGCCTCCACATGGGATGCAGCACCCTGCGGTGGCACATCAGCCATGCCCAGCACCCACCCTCAGTGGACAACGCCATAAGCCGCGCAGGGGTGGCGGCTGGTCGGAGCCCGACAGCATCCGAGGCCCATATACCACAGCCTGTGAAGGGCCTCCTGCAGGCAAGACCCCTGGAATCACACCCAGGCTGGGAGGCCCAGTCTCGGGGGAGAGTGGGGGGGGGTGGATCGGTGCTCCCTGGGGGGTCAGTGTTCCTTGTGGGGGAGGGGCCCCATGGGGTCGGCTCGGGCAGGTACACCACAGCCGAGTCCCATCTGTTTGGGGAACACTACTGACATACTCCCCTCCTCTCCACACAGCCACACCATCCGGGGGCCGGCACAGCCCTGCACAGTCCCTCATGCCGGAAAGCCCCCCAGCAGCTCCTGTCCAGACGCCACCCCAGTCAGGGCACCATTGAGGCCGTGGCCAGAGGGCCCCCTGGAGACCCAAGGAGGACCAAGCCATCCAGCAACAGGCCAAGGTGGCCAAGGAGCATCTGCATCTAGCCTGGGCCAACATGGAGTGGTGGAGGGCAGCCTGGGATAGGATGCTGGACATGCTCCAGGGCATCGGCCAGGCCGTCTGGGACCATACTGCCACCGTGGCCCGGCTCCTGGCCCCCCAGATGACTCCCGCCCCAAGCCCGCCCCCACTCCCCCCCCCGAGCCTGCCCCCACTGCTGCCACCAGGCTCACCCACCGCCGGTACCTGCACCCTCTCCCCGCCACCAGGGACCCCACATCCAGGGGAGCAGGGGCTCCAGGGGCTGACAGGGCTCACGGCCCAGCGCACCTGCCCCAGAATGAGTGCTCCCTCCCCGCTCCAGGTTACATGTTCCCCTCCTGCCTCCAAGTTAGGTTCCCCCATATGTAAATAGCCACAAAACATTTTTTTTTATAAAGTTTGTTTACTGTTCACCACCCCATGCTGTACTCCTTGGTGCATGGTGGGTGGTGGATGTGCGGGTGCGGTGCTGATGGGGGTGGGGGTGGCAGGGAGGGTGCGTGACAGATGTGCATGGGATGTGGGCGTGCATGAGGGTCAGAGGAGGCCTTCGGCAAAAGCCTGCCTGAGGGCCTCCCAGATGCGGTGGCCGTCCTGGTGGGCCTGGCGAATGGATGCAGTGCTCGGCTGCTCGTAGAGAGCACTGTCCGGAGGGCCCCCACAGGGACATAGGCGTCCCCCTTTCCCTCCACAATGTTGTGGAGGACGCAACAGGCGCCCACCACCTGGGGCACGTTGGGGACCCCGACCTCAAGGCGTGTGAGGAGACACCTCCATCACTCCTTTAGGTGCCCGAAGGCCTGCTCCACCATGTTGCGGGCATGGTTGAGGCGTTCATTGAACGTCTCCCTGGTGGGGTCGAGGTGTCCCATGTAGGGCCTCATGAGCCATGGCTGCAGGGGGTACACCGCATCTGCCACCATGCAGAGCGGCATAGTGACATCGCCTGCCACTGGGATCTCCCTTTGGGGGACAAATGTGCCAGCCCTCATGCGGCGGCAGATGCCAGAGTTCTGGAACACCCGGACATCATGGGTGCAGCCAGCCCAGCCCACGTAGAGGTCCATGAACCATCCCCTCATGTCCACCAGGGCCTGGAGCACCACCGAATGGTAGCCCTTCCTGTTCACGTACTGGACAGCGCTGTGTGGCGGGGCACAGGTGGGGATGTGTGTGCCATCCAAAGCACCGACACAGTTCAGGAATCCCAGGTCCTGGAAGCTGGCGATGGTGTTGTCCACATCCCCCAGGCAGACAACCTTATGCAGCAGCATGGCGTTGATGGCCCGGACGAGCTGCAGAGGGGGAAGGGAGACACATGTTCTAGTGCGAGTGTGGTGGCTGTCAGCCCCCACCTCAGACCCATCCTGTCCCCCTCCCATCCAGCCCCTGGCCCGTGCAGCCCCTGACCCCCTCCCATCCGGCCCCTTGCAGGGGAGGTTTCCCCTTGCCCCAGCTCCCCCCCCACCCCCTCCCCGGCCTCACCTTACCTCCATAAGGACAGCCCTGATGGTGGCCTTGCCCACTCCAAACTGAAGTCTCACAGAGTGGTAGGAGTCCGGGGTGGCCATCTTCCAGAAGGTGATAGCAACCCATTTCTGCAGGGTGAGGGCTGGCTGCATGGAGGTGTCCTCTTGTCAGAGTGGCGGGGGGGCGTGAGCCAGTGGCAGATCTCGCTGAAGGTCTGCCTCAACATGCGGAAGTTCCACAGCTGCCTTTCCTCGCCCCACTCCCATAGCACCACGTGCTCCCACCAGTCAGTGCTGCTGGGGTGGGTCCACAGCCATCGGGGCAGCCGGGGGGGGGCACCCAGAGGTAGCCTGGGGCGGGAAGCCCCATGGCCCTGGGGGGACCTTGCAGCCACCCGATGAGCTCGGGTACAGCTGCGGTGATGGTGCACAGCGCTGCCAGAAGGGTGTCCATGACACCGTCCACCAGCAGGAGATGTCTCTGGGCTTCTATGAGCATGAGTGAGTGGGCTCTGCCAGACAGGAACAGGCTGGGCAGCACTCAGCTAGTGCGGAGGGGTGGGGGAGGGAGGGGACCTTTAAAGGAGGCAGCTGGCTGCTGCCCTGGAAGGGCTTGGCAGCCATGGGACCCCGTCCACGGCGTTTCCTGCCTCCCTTCTTTCAAAAGAGAGCTTGGAGCCATGTAGACGCTCTCTTTCAAAAGACCAGGGCGGCACTTCGAAAGAGCGGATCAGAACGCCGATCTGAAAGATGGTGGCAGGAGCAGTCTTTCAATCGCCGCTTTTTCGAAAAATGAACTTCGATTTTTGCCCATTCCAAAGGGGGCTTACGTGTAGACACAGCTTTAGTGTCTTCTTGGCAATGCCTATATCTCTGCTTCTTTCAAAGCCCTGTAACAAAAACCTGCCCATGCATAACACTGAGCATTTTCTAATTACACTGTACATTTACAAGCTCTGTTTCTGTGACTCTACTGAGGTCAGTGGCCCCGTTGCAACATCTGACCTAGAAGTAAACAGCCAACATTGATTCACCAAGGTATGTTTCTAATACTCTGCATATGGAAGAAGCCACGTATGTATGTCTTGGAGAAGTCATAAATTAATGAGCTTATATTCTAAAGAGCTTCAAACTAAGTATAGTTTAAGACTACAGTTTCACAGAGAGTATATTGCCTAATAGTAAGACACAACAAGAAGGAAAGCATAGGATTAGTGTTTTTTATTTTATCAGAACTCATCTGTTGAAGTGTCTGGAAAAATATCTTCTTGATTTGACAACTCTGGTTATGGCTGAATAACAAGAGACATGTGGCATTATCTGGCTGGAGGTAATTTTAGCAAAGATATGAAAGCTCTGAGACTGTGGACAAGCTGTTTTGAAACAGCTACAGATTGATGGTCACTAAGGACATTAAAGTATCATTTTGATATGCATTCCTTCATTGGAGTAAACCTCGTAATTGCTTACTTGCACTTGAACAATTAAAATTCTATTATACTTAAGGCTTTAGCCCCTAAATCCTTACTGTCATTCTCTCTGAGCAGCCTGACATTTTTGTAATTAGATTTAAGTATTATATAAGGTAAATTGTGTCTTTGGACACAAAGACAACATGTATGTATGAAAATGATTAGTCCATAAAGATACATCTCTTTTTCTCTTCTTACAAGAGGGAGTTTACTAATAATAACAAACATGTTAACCCTTAAAATATCAGGGGGCTTTTCAACAACAATAACTTTGGGGATGTGACGAACTATACTAAATAACTCTATAGTGACAGAGAGGTAGCCTTGTTAGTCTGTATTCTATCAAAATAAAAAAGCAGTCAAGTAGCACTTTAAAGACTAACAAAATCATTTATCAGGTGATGAGCTTCAGATCCAGGATCTGAAGAAGTGGGTCTGTCCCACAAAAGCTCATCACCTGATAAATGATTTTGTTAGTCTTTAAAGTGCTACTTGACTGATTTTTTGTTTTAAATGACTCTGTGACTAATGTGAAGGGAAGGAACAATTTATGTTAAATAACTCATCACTTTGTGGTTTTGTAAAGAGATAGAGGTCTAGCACTAATAAGAAAGTTCCCCTGTCTCTAACAAAAAAAAAAAGTTACCTAAAATATATTCTCTGGATGAGAACAACAAATGGCTATAGGTGTTATACTGTTGAGCTTTCTGTCATCTGATGTTTAGATGCCAAGGGCAGGCTAGAAAAATCACAAGAAAAACACTTGTTATCCCCAGGCTTGCTCTGGCTTATTTATACCTGGCCCTGCAGATTTCCATGACCAGCATCTGATGAAGTGAGTCTGTGCTCATGAAAGCTCATGCTGATACCTTTTCTGTTAGTCTATAAGGTGCCACAGGACCCTTCGTTGCTATTAAGGAAAACACTGTGGTCCTCAGAGCTGAGTTACATGTCTAGGTTCCCTACACAATTAATTGGATGCTTTAAAATACAGTCCACAAAAGCTGATACACTGAGATAGTCAATGGGAGAGGATGATGCTCCAGGGTGTGCTAAAGCCTACTCAGCATCCAGAGATTGGCACCTGAGTCCACAATGCAAGAAGACATTTCTCTCTTTACTGATCCATGACTATACTGCGTGCAGCCAGCTAGCTTAGATGACTATGATGCATTTTGAGGGAATGAGTTAAGCAGCTGCCTTGTTTTAGACAACTATAGCTATAGTTATATATATAGTTATATATATAGTTATAGACAACTATAGCCCTAGAGAATATTTAGATGTGAATCTGCCTCAGTGTCTCCTGCTGAGGGGGTGCCACTGTGGATATATACTTAAAAATTGTCATCTCTACATAATTAGGTAAGTATACGCTATGCTGCATTGACCCAGTGTGGAATTCTCTTCACTTATATTTGTTTCCCATCAACGTTAAATGTCTTTCCATCACAGTTTAGTAACACTACCTCCCCAAGTGACTTAGAAACACGGACAATGTAATTAGTTCAACTGTTATTGGTTTTCAGGAGCCATCCCACAATATCTTAGACTGACAATGCAATCAACATAAGGATACACAACACTGAGACAAGGGGGCAGGTGGTGATTGTATGCCAACACAAGTTGAGCTGACAATCAAGCGCACCATTTTTGAGTGAGCAGCCATACATATTGGCAGACTGCTCGCTCTTCTTCTGATTTCCTTGACTATCAGGGAGTATGGGGAAAGTACATGGCTTAACTGCCTGCATCTCACTCATAGCTGGTGAGAAGAGGGAGCAAAGGAGTAATTCATGACATCTGTGTATCATCCCCTCACCCCCCAGTAGAAAATGGGAAGAAGAACAAGCAGCTTCCTGGTAGATGTGACTGTTGCCCCTCCTTCCCCTCCTAAATTGGTGCTCTTGTTGACAATTTTGTAGTGTAGAGATGGCCTCAGTCACTGGGCCAGATAATTGAAGGGGAGAAGCAGCGAGTAGCAAAGGAAAAATGGCACAAAAAAAAAAACATATGAACATAGTGCAAAAGTAAGTAAGGCTTGATCAATGGTAGGTGGAAGATCAGGAGCCAAGGGAGCAGTGGGCAAGCTGAGAAATTATCTTGACAAATGGTCAATAAATCAGACATAGGAAGGAGAGCAAAGCAGCTGCATGGATTACATAGAAGGAAATGAGGGAACTGTACAAGTTAATGTGGGAATCAATAAGTGAATGAAACAAATTCAAGATGGTCAGTGATTCACAACCACAAGATACATTTAGTTGCTGTACAGTGTTAAAGACCTTGCGATGAGGCATCCTCTCTCTCTGATGAGAGTATAAGGAAAGGTGAAGAATTAAAGGAAAGGGATATTCTGTCTAGATTCCTGTATATTCTAAGCAGTCTATGTCAGTTCCTGTATTTTATTTTAGACTCGTCAACTGCATTTTTAGAGCCTTCCTCTGGGGTTGAAGCCACTGCCCACAACTGTAATTTAAAAGACTCCAGCCTCCTATAGGCAAATGGGAGGGTTGGACTGGCAATCTACATTTCCCCAGGTTGCATGCTGCAACCACTCAGACAATATCCTTAGACTACATGGGTGGAAACTGAATATAAGATGCCCATTCCCCTATCTTTCTTCTCCCTCCACTGAAGTTCCTTTTCTCCCCAACTCACGTAAATTTGCTGTTTCATGACTTGCCCCTACCATGACACATCCATGTAGTAGTGCCCAGTTTGTATTGCAGCTTTCTATCTCAGGGTGATTTTTTAAAACTTCCCCTTTTCTTTAGAAATAGAGCAGCATATTTCAGTTACATTCTAATCCTCCATGTTTGAGATCTAGTTGTTCACCCTTTGCAAAATGCCAGCCAGAGACATATATACGGATGCTCAACTTTGAAATAGGACCTCAGTGATACACACTTTGAATTGGCCTTCTGTATAAGCAGAAAATGTTCACCTTACTAAACCAACAGAGGAGTCTTTGGGGAAGAACAAGAATGACCTCTGCTTTTTAGAAGTCTGCATTCAAATGTAAAGAAATCAACTTGAAATCAGTTACTATAGGGCACAGCAGATTTGTCATTTATTATAAAAGAATCCAATGTCTAACCTTTTAAGAACTTGTCTATGTGAACAATTAGCTTGAAGGAAGCTGGGGTGTGATTCTACACTGCCCTAAGCCTGCTGCACAATATAGCTCTCTACAGGGATCTCGCTGGCACACATTAACTGTTCACAAATATATTCTGATGAGTCTCATTTCAAAGACCACTTGATCAGAGCAAATTAGCACATCATTAGTGTCCAGCAACAGGGTTCACACAGGCAGTTATCAAGGTTCATGCTGAGGAAGGGCAGTTTCAAAGCCCAGTTTATTGCATTCAAGAGTTTGTAGAAGCACTTCAGCTCTAGCATTTTAAATGTAGGTATTGTGTGTGCCAATGGAAGGACTTCTGCTGGTGGAGTTAATCTCCTCCTGAAGGTGTAGTAAGTTGGTTGGCAGAAATAAAAAAACAAATTGACTGGGTATTTGTCCGGCCCTGAGACCAGCTACTTCAAGATAGGCCCAAAAAAGCAAAGAACAGAACACTCCTAGTCATTACCTACAGCCCCCAACTCAAACCACTGCAACGCATTATTAAAGACATACAACCTATCCTTGATCAGGATGTCACACTCCAGAAGGCCCTAAGTGACAGGCCTGTTCTCTCCTACAGACAACCTCCCAACCTTATAAGGATTCTCACCCACAACCACAGTCTATACTGCAGGAACACTGGTCCTGGAACTTTTCCTTGCAACAAAGCCCACTGCCAGCTTTGTCCACATATCTATTCTGGAGATACCATCACTGGACCTAACCAGGTTACTCACAGAATCACAAGCACATTCTCATGTTCCTCAGCTAATGTCATATATGCCATCATGTGCCAACAATGCCCAGATGCTATGTATATTGGACAGACTTCAAACTCTTGTAGACAAAGAGTTAATGGGCACAAAAAAGACATAAAAACACTCCTGATCCACAAACCACTCAGCCAGCATTTTAATGGAGTGGGCTATTCTGTTAATGACTTAACAGTTTGCATCTTTATGAAGAGGAATTTTCACAACGCTCTTGAAAGAGAGGCTGCTGAACTCTCTTTTATATTCAAATTTGACACATTAACACATGGTTTGAACTGGGATAGGTATTATCTGGGTCATTATAGGGGCTGATTTGCATACTTGGCTTTATCTAATTCTTGACTTCCCCCCCACCACCACTTCTGCCCCTCTGCTCTCTGATTTGCTCACCTTGATAATTTTTTTTTTCTGATTTGTCCACCTTGATTACTATTTTTGGTTCTCTGCACCTTAAATATTGAGTCTGTTCTGGTATGGCTATGGTCTGAAGAAGTGGGTCTGTCCCATGAAAGCCCACCTAATAAATTATTTTGTTAGTCTTTAAAGTGCTCCTTGATTGCTTTTTTGTTTTGATAGTATATAGACAAGCACGGCTTTCTCTCTGTCACTACTCAAGGGTATGGATTTTTCCTCTTTTCTAGCTATGTAGTTATATCAGCTCTTAAAGTTCAACTTCTCTTTATTTTTGAGCATATTACCTTAAACCAAAAAAGTCTTGAAATCAGTAAGCTACAGACATTCATAAACAGATGCCCGAGGTACATCCTTCACATCAAATGGCAAAACTTGGACACAAATGAAGAGCTTGGGAAAAGAGCAGGACAAGAACCACTTGACATTTGAATTGAGAGAAGAAAGTGGGGGTGGCTTGGCCACACTCTCAGAAAACCATCATGCAGTACAGTATGTCAAGTTACCAAATGGAACCCCAAAGGAAAATGCAAAAGAAGACCACAGACAACGTGGAGAAGATCTACTGAAACTGAAGGACAACTGGGGTACTCCTGGGATGAGCTAGAAGTTGTCCTGAGACAGAGTGAAGTGCAGTAGACTTGTAGCTGACCTATGCTCCAATTGGAGTGCAAGGGTTTAAGTCAAGTAATTAAGTTACCTTAAGCACATTTATTTTCAATCATTACTCAATGTGGCATCGCAGCAGAAGAGGAGGTATCTTTTACAGCTCCCTCCATTTGCTGGACTTTCCCTAATATCCCTCTTGTGTAAATTCAAAAGGGGTTGTGAGGCCCAAAGGTAAGAGTAACAACACCCTTGTTCAAATCAGTGTTAAGCTAGTGTCAATTCAGAGTTCTGCCTGTACAATACACCTCCTTATTTCTGGCTACCTTACTTGCCTTGTCTGGCAGTCGCTCTTGCTTTTTTACCTATACAAGAGACAGAGGCTGAGGTTTCAGACAGCAGCATGCAACCAAATGTAACCACTTTGTGAGTTTTAAAAAATCATCTGCGCACTCTGGGGCTGCTTCTTTTTCAATCTTCAGGTCCACAACAGAGTCTGCTAAGTCATTTGCAAGAGAAAAATCATGAATGGGGAGAAACTGTCACTGACAAAGGATTCCGCGATCCTCTGAAGTGTTCACACTCAAGTGTCCCATTCATGCAGTCGCATTAGCCTTAGTTCAGCCATGTACTTAAGCATGTGCTTAATTTTAAGCATGTGAGTATTCCTACTGGTTTCACACTCAGCCACCTGCATGAAACTCCACTTCATTTTGTAAGGATGAGAGGCTGAACTGAGCCTGTTAGGATTTGACCTGAGGTGCCAGGAAGTCTAAGTAGTTGAAAGGTGAATGAAAAGCAATCAAATAAGATAGCATAAGTTGATTTAGGTACATGGCTCACTAACTTTCATTGAATTGACACAGCTAAATCTACACACAGCAGCTGGAAAATATTAACATTAAATAAAGCTGAATATCAGATGCAGAAGACTGTAAAATTAATCATTCCACTTTTCCTTTCTCCTCAGACAATGGAGCATCAGAATTATAATGCAAATGTGGGCACCCGTGACTAATGCAGGTAAGCTGTACGACATGCTTTGTTGGGAAATAGTAAGAATGGTGTGAATTCAAGTTAATGCTGTAGCAACGGAGTAAAATGAAATATTCAATGTAAAGTTCACTGAAGGAAAATACTGTAGTTAAGTCTGGTGTGACACACAAATCAAAGGCATAAGCTTGGACCCTCCTGTAGATCCTACAGGTTTTGATGCACCAGTTATTTTCCTATTTTATTTTGCTAAATAGTTCTTGTCAATGCACTGTGCTGATATGGGATTCTGAGTAGTACATCATGTTGAGTGATTTCGTGTTTCATTTCCTTCCTTGCTTATAAGCTTTATCAGGCACACTGATTATTTCCATGGCATTCAGCACCGCACAAAGGACATCCGTTTTTCAACTCTAATATCTCCTTTTTGTCTCACTGTGTCTATGACACATGGATGTATTTGGACTCTCCTTTCAATGGATTTCTAAAGATAATATAGTGAGTTCAACTTAAGCATCATTTCTCAAGAGACTGTGAGAAAATATGTCATGCCTTGAAACAGACCCAATAAGTAAATATAAAGGGGGTAAAGTAGGTTTAATTTCTTCATTTCTAATATTTCCTGGGTAGTCCAGGTCCTTAAATACAGACCTGCTTTCTGAAAAATATAAAATTACTTTTAGTAGTTTGTATACTGCCTGAAAGGAGGCAGAAGTAGCAACAACTGGCCCTTCTAAGCACACAATTGCACCATCTTCTTTTTACATACTCCTAAAACCAGCATCATGGAGAAACCAGAAATTCACATGACATTACCAACGGCTCTTCCACAAAGTATGACCTGGACATCCAAACAACAGTGTAGATTTTTTCATCAGTGTTGACTTCCCAACAATCATCTCCAGCTTCAGAAAGTCAACTGCAGGTAGAGACACTCTCATCCAGAACTAGATTCCATTGTCTGGTTTTGTCTTACATCAGTCTGGATTTATAAATCAAAGTTTAATAATGATTTAAACCATGAAGCTGTGAACCTTTTCGTAAATTTTGTTTTGCATTTGCACTTGGTTACATTCCTAAAGAAAGTTACCAACAAATGAAAAAAATCACTTCAAATGTGTTTATTTGCAAATAAATATAACTTTTATTCTACATAAGGAGATTCTTTTTGCTAATCAGGATACACTCTATTGACACACATTTAAACAGCATACATTTATTCAGATTCTTCATTTGTATTGTTCGGAAATGGTAAATAATGATGTTTTACTTACTAGAGCTACGTCTACACGTGAAGCCTACATCGAAGTAGCTTATTTTGATGTAGCGACATCGAAATAGGCTATTTCGATGAATAACGTCTACACGTCCTCCAGGGCTGGCAATGTCAACGTTCAACATCGACGTTGCGCAGCACCACATCGAAATAGGCGCTGCGAGGGAACGTCTACATGCCAAAGTAGCACACATCGAAATAAGGGTGCCAGGCACAGCTGCAGACAGGGTCACAGGGCGGACTCAACAGCAAGCCGCTCCCTTAAAGGGCCCCTCCCAGACACAGTTGCACTAAACAACACAAGATCCACAGAGCTGACAACTGGTTGCAGACCCTCTGCATGCAGCATGGATCCCCAGCTGCCGCAGCAGCAGCCAGAAGCCCTGGGCTAAGGGCTGCTGGACACGGTGACCATAGAGCCCCACAGGGGCTGGAGAGAGAGAGCGTCTCTCAACCCCTCAGCTGATGGCCACCATGGTGGACCCCACTATTTCGATGTTGTGGGACGCGGATCGTCTACACGTGCCCTACTTCGACGTTCAACTTTGAAGTAGGGCGCTATTCCCATCCCCTCATGGGGTTACCGGCTTCGACGTCTCGCCGCCTAACGTCGATGTTAACATCGAAATAGCACCCAACGTGTGTAGCCGTGACGGGCGCTATTTCGAAGTTAGTGCCGCTACTTCGAAGTCGCATGCAGGTGTAGACACGGCTTAGGTGATTAATTTTTCAGTTGTGATGTGAAACAGGCTCCATTTGGACAGGTACTCAAATTCAATTAAAGGTATAACAAGGAACCTTTTTTAACAGTCTGGGCACTATCTATCTTGGAGATTGCAGGCACACTGAGGCTACATCTAGACTGTAGTTATAGATCGAAATAATTTATGCAAGTTGTGTTGCAGAAATAGCTCAAAATAATTTATGCAATCTTATTTTGAGCCCAGTGCCATTCAAACAGCACGGAGGGTCAAGATAAGGGTCTATTTTGAGGTTTCTGCTTCTCCCTTACAATGAAGGGGAGCAGAAAGAGAATACCATGTTCAAAATAGCACTGCCATTTCGAGTGTGGAGTTCAGCGCCCGAGTTGACATGTATCCCGAAGAAGCAATGAAAGTCTAGCCATAGCCTCAGATTGTGAAATCTCTACTCCTCCTCCTGAAACATTATGTTCCAATATCCAAACCCCTGGAACTAGTACCATGTCACCAGACATCTCTGTCGCATAAACACATATGCCCCAGAATGGCAACTGTGTGCATGTCTTGGGTCCACGGTTTTCTTTTTACATGGTAATTATTAACAACACGTATAGATTTTGCCCATTATCCCCAAGGTCCCCAGCCTGCTTCCAGCATACCCTCTAAAACTTGTGCTGTGAGAAGGCCCATATAGACTGTCTACTCTAGAGACTTTTGTAGACAAAACTGGGGTTTTGTCAACAGAGTGGGCCAAAGGATTGATCCACTTTTATGTGTATATGTGATCTGTCCATGGAAGTTTTGATGGAACATCTTTTCTGACAGTAACTTCTGTAGACAGATGCTTCTCATGTAGACATAGCCACAGAGAGCTTAAACTAGCTCTATTCAGTGAGGAGGCACCCTGCACAGGGCACATTACCCAGTGCAGTTTTTGCCCTTTTAAAAACCTCTTAATGCCATGAAAATAAGATAAAAGTGACCACTGTAAGTGAGGAAAAGATCCACAGCACCTAATAGCCCACCTCAAGCAAGTATCTTGTGATCACAGTGTGGAACTATAACTAATCTAAGAATCATTTCTAATGCAAAAACAATATCTAGAATAGAATCACATTTTTATCTGTGCATGGAAGATTTGGAAACTACAGTCTAATTTGGCTGAATAGATCTAAAAAGTTATTAAAGTGAGGCAACCATAACTAAGTTTTCTAGGGCACATTTACCTCTCTGCTGAGCAAATTCTTTATTATCATGATGGGCTTTCCTGCTGGATGATACTGATAGCTAGCCCAGTACTCCGCCAGCCAGCTGGTTGTCATCATAATTGCACTGCGGAACAAAACCTGGTGGAAAGTTGTAGATTTATTCTTACTTAAGGTAAATATAAAATTAAACAAACATTATATCAGAGTGAAGGGTTTCATTTGAATGAGCAGAAGCAAGGTGTGCCTCTAAGGGAGCCAGGCTAACTGCTTGCTACAAACAATATTTTTCATTCCTTTCTTGTAGATATTCCATGTGTATGAATAGATTCTTAAGTAGGTAATTACTCAAGGAAAGGTTGCCACATCCTTATTAGGCCTAGCAACATGGTAGGGAAGAACCCTGCACAGGCTCACCTCTGATCCCACCACATTGGTGGATGGAAAGTGAGCAAATGAGTGTGGGATTTGGGTCTAAATTTCAGAAGAAGACCAGTTTATCAGAGGGACTCTGGAGTTTGCCTACTGAAGTCAAAGAAATCAAGCACCTTTCTCACTGAAGCTCAGAGTTCCTTTAACAATGAACTACCTTTGTCTGGGCTAATGCCAGAATGTTTTAGCCAAGAATAGAAGTGTAACCTTTACAATCTACAGATCTCCTATACCTAAACAAAGATATCTAAAATTATAGTGGTTCTGCTCAGTTTAGCATTCCCTAATCTTTTCACAGCAACACATTAAAAGCTCTTCAGTTTATATCACAAGTCTTGCAATATTTAATACTTTTCTTAAATCTCCAGCTCCTGGAGTCAAGTATCGGAGGGGTAGCCGTGTTAGTCTGGATCTGTAACAGCAACAAAGGGTCTTGTGGCACCTTATAGACTAACAGAAAAGTTCTGAGCATGAGCTTTCGTGAGCACAGACTCACTTCATCAGATGCACCAGATGAAGTGAGTCTGTGCTCACGAAAGCTCATGCTCAAAACTTTTCTGTTAGTCTATAAGGTGCCACAGGACCCTTTGTTGCTGTTATAGCTCCTGGAGGTAATTGATAAGAAGGAAAATCTGAGTTTTCATTATTAAAAACAAAAATCTAGTCAGTGTGGCTGCAGGGGAAAACCTAAAAGCATGAACTGCATTAGCCTTAAGACTCAGAAGCCAGATGGCAAACAAATCAAACTTAACCCATTTTGGTTTATAAGCCAGTTATGATTTGGGGGGAAAGAATTTTGAATCCATGAGCTCAGCAATGTCACAAGAGACAGTCAGATGCTATCATGCAGCAGCAACACATTACACTTCTGTGGATCTGAGATCTGATTCAGCTCCCAAGAAAGTCTAGAGATGTTAAACAATTAACTGATAAGCATGAGGCTTACCAGTATGCTTACTGTTAAGTGGCACTTGCTGGTGAACTCCAATGATGGTCAGTCAAGCTGGGAAGGAGCAGTCCCGGACACGTAGGAACTGGTGAGTTGGGCAGCAGGACCTCACAACCACAGTGGAACCTCATGGCTTGGACAGGACCCCACAACTGCACTGAGTGAGGTGCTGGCTGTAATATAAAATGGTTAACTGAAGACATGCTAGGGTTTAACCAGTTAACCATTTGAACATCCATAGAAGAGACTCAGTGATTTCAATCAGTATTGGATAAGACTTCTAAGCAGCCATTTCTTTACCATGTATGTACAAGCCAGCTTATATAGTTGGTGTTTGCACATCTCCACATGATATGGAAGCCAATGCATACAGATATTAAGCAAATTCAGAGTGCTCAGGGATACTGCTTTAGCTTAACTGACTTTTCAGCATCACTCAAAAGCCTGCAGGATCAAGTCCTTTGTCTGAATATCTTGGGACATGAAGCTTTTTTGTGAAATGTGGCTTTCAACTTCAGGTTGCAGGCAGAAATGCATTAAAAACACAATAATGTGCAGATCCAGCCAATTAGTACAAGTGCTTTTGGGGTGAGGGCAAGGGGAAGACAGAATGTAAATCAAGTTACAAATAAGTTACTCAAATTGGATTTGGTGTTATTGTTTTGATCATATGCGCACTATTTCTGAATATTAAGAAACCTGAGAGCTTTTATTACAATAGCCTTAAATATCAGACATTTAGAAATTGACAACAAAAGTTTATTTCCTGTTCATCTTGCCCACCCCACAATCATCCAACAAGAGCACAGAAAGAATACAATGTTAATAATCCCATCTTAATAAGTTGCAACAATAATTTGTCAACCATCCATTGCCTGAAAATGTCTCTACCAAAGTACCTGTCACCTTACAATCAGTAAAAACCTTTGTAGAAATGAATTTTACTAAGTAAGATAAATAGGTCTGAAAGCCCTGGTCTGAGAAGTACCTGTTGCTAACTATACCGTTTGTTAGTATTGGTTCGCGCTTGCTAACTGAGAAGAAAGAACTCTCATCCATATGGTTCAGGTCTTGAAGAATTTCAGTTCAATTCCAGATCTTTAAACGCGTAAGAATTTGGAGTGGATGTGGGTGAAGAATTTCTTTCCTCCATCCAGACTAGAGCACCGATTATCGCTTTGCACCCAATGTTGAGTTTCCCTACACTACGGATCCCCTTTCAAAAATAAATCAGCCACAGAATGCTTTGCAAGGAGACTCACTCTTAGAAAATTATTCATATTAATAATTGCATAATAATTCCAGAATCTTTCACTTGTAGTTAAATAATTACCATGTGGCATAGAAAGGAGAAAGACGACTCTTTAAAATAGTTACTGATCATTCTTTCAATAAAGAAATTTATATCAGCAACTTTAAGTACTTATGCATCTTAAAGACCTGGAAGGTACCTTAGGAGGGCATTGAGTCCACTCCACTGCTCTCTTGGCAGGCCTAAGCACCCCCTCCCTCTTTTTCTGTGACCCCTGATCCCTAAACAACCCTCTCAAGTATGAAACTCACAACCCTGAGTTTAGCAGGTTTATGCTTGAACCACTGAGCTACCCTTTCTGTACCATTTGTGATGATAAAATGCCATTAGAGTAACTTTTCTGAAAAGAGTAATTGTTTTTAAAATATACAGTCACTACTTTCCCCCACTCCAACAGGTCGAAAACCCCAGGCACATGTTACCAGGGAATAATGGCTTGTTTTACAGAGGAAAAAAAAAAAGAAGAAAAGAAAGAATTACCTTGTCTGAGGTGTAATGGCAGAATCCTGATGGAAGGATATTTTTAGTGTAATGACCTTGTTTTTGTGGGACTCTGCACTTGTAGCACATGTGATAGACCACAGTCCACACCAGGGTATAGTAGCCTCAGGGAGGACAAATATGAGGGCAATTGAGTCTGTGTGTTTTTGTTTGCTAGAGATTGAGGCTTATCCAGCATCAGCCAGCAGCAGCAGCAGCAGCAGACTAAACTAGCACCTGCTGCTACTTCAGCACTGTGGCCAATTAAAGCCTGTGGAACCCTTTAAAACGGCTTCCCTCGAGTAAGGAAGTGGGGAAGGAGATGTAGTAAGGAGAACTGTCCAGCAGAGAGGGCTGCTGCAATCACCTGAGGAAAGGAGCAGGGAAGTGGCTCAGGGAGGCAGGGGCTACCTCATGGGAGGACCAGGAGGAAAGCTCCTCTAGCCACATAAGATCCCTGGGCTAGAACCTGGAATGAGTGTGAGGTGTCTGGGTTCCCCCAGCCCACCCTGCAGCCCTAGGCATCACCTAAGCTGCAGGACCCAGGAGGACAAGCTTGGGGCTTTGTCTTGCACACTCAAAATGCCTAAATAGTCTGGGCCAAATCCATATTTTCCCATTTTCTGCTCTAAAGGAGCAGACTGGCGTGGTTGAGATTGGGCCAGTATAGTATGGAATTCTTTGGCATGAACTGTGGGTTGGATTTGGGTGTTCTAAGTTAATGTATCTTATTTCAGTTTGCTGAATTATTTTGTTTTCAGTCTCAGACACTGGGATGGGTGTGGCACATATCATTTAAGGAGCATGAAAAGTCAAATGCCTCTTTGAAGGAAGCCCATGCCTGCTTAAAATTTCTTTCATGTTTGGAATAGCTTTAAAGTAGAAAGTTGCAAACCGTATGGAGACAAAACATTTGGCACCAGACATAAATTAACTAAATCAGAAGAGAAGTAACTCCCCAGATCTATAAGCAATTGCATTTAAACTCACAATAAATAATTTCTCCATGGTCCAAGGGATTGATCATGGTAAGTTCCTGAGTGCTCTGGCACTGATCCAATAATGATCTTAAGCATATGTTAAATTATGCCAATATACTAGCCTCAGAGCTCTTAATACCATGCAGAATGGAGTTCTAAGTACTTATGTGTATCCAATTGAACTGAATTTTGTTTTTAGGACCATCTTGTGACCACTAGTTATGTTGCAAGATTTGAATATTTTTATTAGTTTCTCATAACCAGAGAGATAAAAGTGAAATTTAAATACATTTAAAATTATAGTATTCAGCTTCATTACTGCATTGTCTCCATTTCCCAGCTGTGGACTGGACATTAAAATAAGTTTTACAAAACTATTAGTTTCTAAGGACACCTACATAACTTGCAGATACCTACTGCCAGATACAAAAAGACTGATCCTCTAAAGTTGTGATAACTCTAATGACTGCAGTAGTGGTTTGACAACTTAGAGCAGCTTGGGATGTGCCCCTCTCTGTCATTAGAATAGTGCTTTTTTTTTCAAATGCCTTTTTATGAATATACTATTTGTGATCTCAGGACAATTTAGATGACTAATTTGGACAAGTTTTTCAAAAGTGTTTTTTTTTGTTTGTTTTTGTCTTGCTTTTTTAAAGAAACATTGTTTTGAGTCTCTCAAAACATGTTCTTAAAATTTAACTAGATATGGTCAGAAAAAAGAGGGTAAAGATGCCCCACACCAAAATAAAGCAGAGGGTAACCGGGTTGACCTAGTACACCCCTCCCCTCCAATTTTGACAAGCAACCCAAAAAACAGTTATTCGTTACTGTGTAAATATATTTAAATAGCATTGTAGCTGTACTTTTCAATTATAAACTGAATTGTCTTACCATAAGTTATGGCCTCACTGTCAAACAATTAAGAGTAGTAAAGTATTTTATGCACTGCTGTCTCCTAACGGCAACTCCAACTGTGTTTTAGTTCTATATTCTTTGCAGTCACTCGATAACAAGTAGGATGTCCTCATGTCACCCTCCTACTTGTGAGTCCACTGATGGCTGATCAACCTGATTCTGGCAGCCACAGGTCTCATCACAGCAGGGGTAGGTGTTTCTGCCTCTTCTCGTCTGCCTATGAAGGGACCTCTCAAACTGTGCCACTCCTTCATGGATTACTATTCTCCACTGGGGACATTCTTAGATGAGGTTCTCCCAAGTGTCAGCACTGATGTTATACTTTTTTCTGAGTGACTTCAGCATGTTCTTATATCATTTCTACTGCCCCCCCCAACACTCCTGTCCTTCCTCCAAATCAGAAGAACAGAATCTGTTTGGGGAAGTGCCAATCAGACATCTAAACCACCTGACCAGTCCAATGAAGTTGTTGATGAATATAATGGCTTTAATGATGGTCATGTTTGACTCTTCCAGGACACTAGTGCTCATGTGCCTACCCTCCCAACAGATATTTGGGATTCTCCTGAGGCAGTGCTTACGCCGAGTGTATTCTGTTTTGTTTCTTCATTTAGGGATGGCAAAGAAGTTCCTTCCTACAGTATTTAACAAACTTGAATGAATGTGGGTTCCATTAATCAAGTTGCTCAACAGGGATACACGAGATACTTCCTGGTGTAAAATTCTCCATTTTTAGCAGACAACTTTTAATACTCATTCAAAGACTGGCTGAAAGCGAGACAAGGCTTTGTCAGATTAAAGATTCAATTAACTGGTAACGATTAGTCCTGAGGATAAGGAATTCAAAAAGCTTAGTTTAATGCTCTGCTCTACATGCGAAATAATTATAGCAATGTTTTATTATACTACTCACTAAGAAATATTGCTTTGTTCCTAAAATTATTGTTGGATTCATTTTAATAAAAGAGGTTCAGCAGCTGACATATGAGAAACAAGCTATTGCCTGGAAGAGACTGTCTTATAAGACCAAAATTGTCTTATAGGATTCTAGGCTGCAGCACTGAGTAGTGGAACTATGGAAGATTATGAAATTGGCCAAATATCAGATATGCAACATTTTTAGATATTATTTTAACTCTGAGCTGAAGTTTGCCTGCTGATCCATTCATGTAAAATCCACTGGAGCAACACAAGTGTATTGATGGCAGAATTTATCCCCACATTTTTCATTTGCAATGTATTAATGTGGGAAATTTGAACACTAGGGCCTGGATTGTCTTTAAACTACAACCCTGAAATGAGCGTAGTATTGAGCCACCCTGAGGGCTGACAAAGAGACTATGACTAGAATGGAGTGAACTAGTTCTGTGTGATTAAGAGCCTGATCCTCCTTGGCCTCTTCCTGGGGAGCAACTGGAATGAGAATTCTCTGTATTCCAGGGACTCTGACTGCTGGGGTTGGTGGCACCTCTGCCCAGGAGTACTTAAAATCTGATCCTAAACTAGTTAAAGGAGCAGATTTTTAGGTTTGACATAACTACACCTGACCTGTTTGCCAGCTCTACCCAAAATATACAGACTGAGAATAGTTTCAGGGCCAATCTAGACCTTTTTTAAAACACACTCCTTCCTAAACACATTATCTGACCAGTCTTCAGTCAGAATGGTCTCTCCCTAAGGGCAAAATGAGGCCCAGTATTTGTAACACAGCTGCAAGATAGGTAGAGCGGAAACAGATATTTATGAAAATCTCTGAGTTCAAGAGTCTCAAAAAAAAAAAAAAAACTGGGGTCAGCACAGGAAAGAAAGTAGCCTTTTGTCCAAAGGCAAGATCTATTCCCCTCCCCCAAAGATATTCTAAGGCTATGTCTACACTAGCCCAAAGCTTCGAAATGGCCATTTCGAAGTTTACTAATGAAACACTGAAATACATATTCAGCGCCTCTTTAGCATGCGGGCGGCCGCAGTACTTCGAAATTGCCGTGGCTCGTCCAGATGGGATCCTTTTCGAAAGGACCCCAGCAACTTCAAAATCCCCTTATTCCTATCAGCAGTAGCCTTAGAGTATCTTTGCGGGAGGGGAATATATCTTGTCTTTGGACAAAAGGCTACTCAGCAGGTAGGAATAAGGGGATTTCGAAGTTGCCGGGGTCCTTTACAAAAGGAGCCCCATCTGGACGATCTGTGCAGTGGCCAGCAGTGGCAATTTTGAAGTACCATGCCCACCCACATGCCAATGGGGTGCTGAATATGTATTTCAGCGCTTCATTAGTAAACTTCGAAATGGCCATTTACATGGCCATCTCAAAGTTTTGGGCTAGTATAGACACAGCTTAAATGGTGTAAGGGGAGCCTGGGCTTACAACTGTACATAAAGCTGAGCATTAGGGGTCAAGTTTTGATGTGATATCAGATTGAAGGAACAGAAGTCTGACACTGTGTAGATTCAAGCATAAGACCTTTTTTGCGCACAGCTGATGGAGTGTCAATTTTTCCTGTTAGGTTCAGTGAGATGGACAAAGAGCTGATTACAATGAATTATATAAAGTGCCAATGGGTGGAGGGAAGTGGTGGAGTGGGCGTTCCCGAGACACAAGACATAATAAGCATAAAAAGTCAATAGTGTAAGAGATTACATAAGTTCTCCATCCATGGCTTAGGTTTACATATGAATACAATGGTGTTATCCCTTAAGTTTTCTCTTCCAGAAGACACGTTAAATTCCAATTCCAGGTGTTTAGGAATGATAGGAGGCACCTCCTGATAGATTTTTTTCTGCAGGTACCTTCCTATATGGTCCTGAGAAAAAAGAACTATAAGTAATGCATATGTTGGCAATAATTATCGATGCTACTCTTTTCTGGGCTCAGATTGCCATCTGAGAAGGGTAGACAACATCACTCATGCTGACATGTTAGAACTTCTCCTGAACTCAGGCTATTAGTGCAGGAACTGCTATCTCCCCTTCAATTGGGGCACAGACTTCCAGGCCACCCTCTTCAGTGAATTGTGGGTCTATAATTCAAGATAAATCTCAATTATTGCTTTCACACCCAAGGCTATACTGCCCCAGCTCATGTTTTATGCCTAGTTACGCAAACAAAAGCTTGTTTTGCTACCTGTGCCATGTCTCATCTAAGTTTACACAAATCCAAAACCTTCAGGCCTGCTTCATCCAGGTATATGTTACAGATTCTGAACAAAGACTGCGGGCAGAATCTTGCATAATGTTGTTAGGATTTTGGCTCTTCACGATAACCAAGACTCAGTTTTTGCAGGTAAAACAAAACAGAAGATCATAGAAAAGAAAGGATTATTTCTTTACCAATCTGATCTGGAAAATAGTCTTGCAGCATTCAGTCTGCTTTAGACTGAGAATTCAGCTGTGTTATGAAGTGAAAATGTTTATGTCAAGCAGAAGATTCATTTAATTTCATCTGCATTTTTCATGTTAAAAATACAGAATGTTTTATTCAACTTAAAAAGTGTAATATCATACCTTGAGTAGGGCCCTACCAAATTCTCAGTCCTTTCTGGTCAATTTTCATGATTTCAGCTAACTAAATCTGAAAATTTGTGGTGTGGTTATTGTTGGGGGTTCTGAGCCTCCAAGGAGTTCTGAAGGGGAAAGGCGTTGCAAGGTTATTGTAGGGGGTTGCAGTAATGATTCCCTTGTTTCTGTGCTGTGTTGCCTTTGGAACTAGGCCACCAGAAATGAATGGCTGGTGATCTGAAGCCCGGCTGTGAAGGTAGAGCCACCAGCAGCAGCAGTGCAGAAGTAAGGCAGTCAATACCATAACCCTGCTATGGCAACCTTGAGACTCCAGTGCAATTCCCTTTTGGGTCAGAACCCCCAGTATGAGACATGCTGGTCTCCTCTGGTGAAATCTGTTGTACACAAGGGTAAGAGCATAGAAAAGACCAGATTTCACAGGGGGGGACCACATTTCTTGGTCCATGATGTCACCTCATATACTTTAGTTTTATCTATCATGCTCCATGGAAATCACATGTGGGATATGTGATGATACAAAAAAGTGACAATAACAGGTAAAAGCTCTTGAATTTACTTTTAAGTGGGATTTAGTTTATCAGAAGTCGCAAAACGTACACTAAATTTGATATGAGCAATAGATATTAGCTGGGTGAGTCATTGACTTTTTCCTATTAAAACAGGGTTAGGGTCTGAAGAATTCTTTTCAATCTTCCTTGTACAGTACTGTATGTTGCCAACTTTGCATTGTAATGAGTTCAACATGTATACAGTGAGTGGAGATTTGCCAGGGAACCACTCCTTAACAAAAATAGGCATTCCATAATCTAAGCTGATACTTCTGGGCCTCATGGTGTTAGCTCCCAGCTCTACCAAAGTCAATGGTTATGAAGACTAACACTGAGGGTGCATCTACACTAGCCGACTACTTCAAAGTAGTTGGCACAACGTCAAAATAGTATGCATCGCATCTACATGCAGTGTGCTATTTTGATGTTGAAATCGACGTTAGGTGGTGAGACATCGAAATTGCTATTCCTATCTGAAGATGGGAATAGCCCCCTACTTCGACATTCAGTGTCAAAGTAGGGCATGTGTAGATGATCCGCATCCTGCTACGTTGAAATAACAGGGTCCTTCATGGCAGCCATCAGCTGAGGGATTGAGAGATGCTCTGTCCAGCCCCTGCGGGGCTCTATGGTCACTGCATGCAGCAGCCCTTAGCCCAGGGCTTCTGGCTGCTGCAGCTGGGGGTCCATGCTGCGTGCACAGGGTCTGCAACCGGTTGTCGGCTCTGTGGATCTCATGCTGTGCAGGCTGAGTGTGTCTGGAAGGGGCCCTCTAAGGGAGCGGCTTGGGGCTTTGTTGGCCTCTTATTTCGACAGGGAGCGCTTGTGTTTGTGGATGCTCCACATTTCCTTCCGGGGCAGCTCCTTTCGACATTCTCCGTCGCTGCTTCAACATTGAATGTCAACGGCACCAGCCCTGGAGGACGTGTAGACGATACACACCAAAGTAGTCTATTTCAATATTCTTATGTCGAAACAGGCTACTTTGACGTTGTGTGCTAGTGTAGACGTAGCCTGAAAGTGTGAAACAAATATAAATGGCTATGTTCTAGTCTTCCAAAGCCTGACCAACCTGTAACAGCTGTAAGAGGCATGATCTGCCCCATACACAAAGGCTGTGCCTACACTACCACCTTCCTTTGAAGGAAGGATGGTAATTAGGGTGTTGGGAGTTTACTAATGAAGTGCTGCCGTCCATAGGCAGCATTTCATTAAGCAAATTCCCCCCCGCGGCAACTCCGAAGTTTTAAACTTCAAAGTACCGGCATGCATCTAGCCGCAGCACACCAGCCAGTATTTTGAAGTGCCGGGGCAACTTCGAAGTCCCCTTACTCCAAAATTTTGAGGGGTAAGGGGACTTTGAAGTTGCCCCAGCACTTTGAAGTACCAGCGGGTGCACTGCAGCTACACGCATGCTGGTACTTTGAAGTTTAAAACTTTGAAGTTGCCGTGGGGGGGAATTTGCTTAATGAAGTGCTGCCTATGCATGGCAGTACTTCATTAGTAAACTCCCAACACCCTAATAACCATCCTTCCTTCAAAGGAAGGTGGTAGTGTAGACAAGCCCAAAGAAGAACTAACTGTGAAGGGAAAAGCTGATAAATCAATATTGTTTAAAAAAATGCATCTAATGTGCTTGTCCCATTATCTCTGACTGCCTCTCTAAGGTGCCACAAGCATAGTCTCATATCCTTTTGCAAGATACCAGATTCCAACCTCATATCTTCCGTAATATAAAAATATGCCTAAACTAATTGCTGCACAGTTGTGAAAAATTAAAAGGTGGGCACAATAGAAAAACTGAGTGTTACACCTAAATAAATAGCATGGGATGACTATGCATTTCTTATGCCATTTCATATTTGGAACTTTAAATCTTTTAACTGGAGTCAGATTGAAGCCTACAGCAGGTTGAAACTCTCTAGCCTGACCAATGCTGGACCACAGAATTGCCAGATGATGGAAGGTCAATATTGTCTAGCAGAACTACACTTCCACTGCTTACTGGGTTCTTGGAAGATATTTAGGGGTAAACAACAGCTAAATAACAGCACAGAACACTAAGATCCAGGACGGGTGGCTGTAAACAAACGATGGAACTGCAGGAAACTTGGCTACACCCGCGATAAGTTAACATCTGGCTAACTGACATTTTGCTGGACTATGGATGTTGTTGGAACAGAAAGTGCTGGACAAAGCCGTTCAAACTGCATATGGGCATGCCACTGAATTTAGACCAATCTCCTCATAGAGAAGCCCTGTTATGGAAAGGGTGGGAGAAGGATCCAACAGGGTATTCTTCGCACAAATCAAACTGTCCGTATTTTCACCATGGAAGAGGGTGGCAGGATGAGCAGAGAGGGTGTTTAGAATTTCATTCGCATTTTACTTCTCCAAGATTTCATAGAGGCATTTTGAATGAGCGGGTTGAAAGCAAATTGAGTCTCAGCAGCATCCTATGGATTGTTCTATTTTTTTACTTCTTGCATTTCATAGGTTAGTCTTAAAAGGCAATATTTTTAATGTGGCTCCAGGGACCCAAACAGCATAGTAAGTATTCCTTTCAATAAGAACCACATGACTATAACCCACCCAGGTTGTGGCGACACTAGTCCCCACCTTTTGAAAGGGGGATGCCAATGAGCCACTTTGGCAGATGCTAATGAGGTGCTGTCATGTATATGCAACACCTCATTAGCATAACGGCAGCCACACACTTTTCAAAAGTGCCGCTTTCAAAACTCACACTGCTCATGTAGACAGCGGACTTTGAAAAGGAACCCTGGACTTCAAAAGCCCCTTCTTCCCATGTGTTTTTGGGACTAAGGGGCTTTCGAAATCCGGGAGCGTCCTTTCAAAAGGTCCCTGGCTACATGGCTGGCTTGCATTTGAAAAACGGTACTTTCAAAACACGTGTGGCTGCCATTATGCTAATGAGGTGCTGCATATTCATGGAAGTGTCTCATTAGCATCTGCCGAAATGGCTCATTAGCAGCCCCCTTTTGAAAGGCGGGGGCTAGTGTAGCCACGGCCTCATTGTTTTGAAAAGAGGTGATCTCTTAGTTCTGATCTAGAAGAGATGGGAATTACATGCAGGAGATTATACTCTAGGGCGGAATTCACATACATCTACCAGTCAAATTGTAGATCTGAAGTTTTCCAAAAGGAACAAAAGTACCTTTAACAGTGATATATTCAGCTGAAAACTAACCATGAAATCCTAAACCTAACGACGACACTGTGTTTTGCCAGTGGCTTCAGAAGGCCAGGATTGAACCTTAATCCTTCAAATTTAAGTTATAAACACCCTGCTTCTGCCAGCTACTCTGCTCTCTGTATAACGAATGAAAAGGACTGTCAGCAAAAGTGCATTACTCAGGAGGAGGCTGCATAATATGTCACCTTTGAGACTTGGCATCCTGTAGACAACAAGAAAACCATGTCTCAGCGTTTTTTTATAGTTACGTACACTATGCAAAAACAGCATGTCTAGGCACAAAATGGATGATCTCTCCAGCTATACCAAAGTCATGGCATCTGGAGCCACTTAGAAGGTGGGCACTGCTAGACAGAATTTGGCAGAGTGATAGTGATAGTTATGAAGTTGTGATTGGTTCTGCTTTCAGCAGAGGGTTGGTCTCAATGACCTCCTGGGATGTCTTCCAACCCTATGATTCTATGAGTCTGCAAGAAGTCTATTTTGCTCTAACCAACAGGTTTGATTATTGTGAAACTGAAAGTATAGGCAACAAGTGGACCGAAAAGATAAAACTCTGCCATATTCTACCATGGGAAGGGGGATGGTGGAATTTTCTCTCCCTATAGAATGAGCTAAAGGCTTGGTCCACAAATCTCACTCTCCTCTCAGGAGGCTTTTGCTTAAGTGACGTCATGAGATCAAGGTATCCCCACACAGTAGCAGCCCAATTACATTAGAGCTGCATTCTTAGAATTTCCCTGGTTAAGTTCCACACCAGGACTTACTCGCCCTGCATTCTAAGTACTGCAGAAGAATTCATATAAATAGTGTTGTATTTCCCGTTGTAATTGCTATGTTGCCGAGGTAGTGGTTTGAAGATGCAGAGAAAATGACAGATGGCACTCTTGTTGAAACCCAGCCAGTCTTTGCTCATTCACAACAGGCAGAATTCAACCCTGCAGAAAGCCTTGAAGATGAACTCCTGTGTTATTGAAGTTGTTTATTCCTTTTCTGTGAGGGGCAAATTAGGTTCAAAAGCCATTTTCTAGCAGAGGAAAGGAACAGTGTAAGATGGATTGTGCAGCATGCAAAATTCTAACTGAGAGGTCATTTTAAATATGATTTAAATGTTAGATTTCTCCTGCAAATTACCTCCTATTTTGAGGAGTCTGGGGTCAAAGACCTGTTGGAATGGAAGACTCTTCCCGCATTGCCCAGAAACACACACAATTTATCTTGGTTTATCAATCAGCTCATGTATTTCTCCTCATGAATAACCACTGCCAACAGTTACACTGCAGCAATCTGGCTACAGAAGTTACTGTCAGAAGAGATGTTCTGACAAAACTTCTGTAAACAGATTCAGTCTACACATAAAAGCGGATCGATATTTTGAATCTCTCTATTAACAAAAAGGCCCCCTGGAGCATCTACACAGTTTTTTTGTTGATAGTTTCTGTTCGTAAAACACTTTGGTTGTGTCTACATGGGCACAAATCTTCAAAATGGCCATGTTAATAGCCATTTGGAAGATTACTAATGAGGCACTAAACTGAATATTCAGCACCTCATTAGCATTAGGATGCTTCCAGCCATGGTGCTTCAAAAACGCCGCTTTCGAAAGTGTGCAGTTCAGCGCGGCTACTCGGGGTCCTTTTCCAAAGCACTCTGCACTTTTTGAAATCTGCTTATTCCACGTTCAAAAGTGGCGCTTTTGAAGTGCCATGCCAGAAGCGTCCTAATGCTAATGAGGCTCTGAATATTCAGTTCAGCGCCTCATTAGCTATCTTCGAAATGGCTATTAGCATGGCCATTTCAAAGATTTGTGCCCGTGTAGACACACCCCTTGTGTGTAGCTGCTCTGTGAGTTTTGTTGACAAAACCTCAGTTTTGAGTACAGAACTCGCTAACGTAACAGTAGGCACTGAGTATATTTAAAAACAAGACATAATTCGCTACAACCTTGGTACTAAGCTAGTGGAGACATATCTCTTCCTGGGTGCACACCTGCACTTCCTATGGATGCAATTTGTGTCTACTTTGTTTTCTGTAACATCACAGCATCATAACAAAACAATCCAACGATTTACAACATACTGAGAAGAAAGATACATACAGTTAGACTAGACAGACTTCATCAAGTCATTCGGATGAAATCTTTGCCCAACTTAAGTCACAGAGGCTACAGTTACACTATAGTGATCTATCAACAGAAGTCACTGTTGGAAGAGATTTCCTGACAAAACTTGCTGTTGACAGTGTGGCCACACACAAAAGCAAATCGGGAGAGTTCTCTACTATGTCGACACCTGGCTGCCTGGCTGCTGTCTTGACAAAGCAGGCACCTGGAAGCACAGCAGACAGGGCTGCCCATTGTTGTGGTAGCCCTGTATGTCAAGAGAGACCCTGCTGGTGTTTACACAGGTATAAATCTGTCCACAAAGGTATTATGCCTTGTAGGCTGGGTCTACACTTGCCCCAACTTTGAAGGGGGCACGGTAATCAGGGCGACGGGAGATTAATGATGAAGTGCTGCGGTGAATACGCAGCACTTAATTAGGTTAATTCTCCCCCGCGGCAACTTTGAAGCTTCAAACTTTGAAGTAGCATGACCCTTCGAAGTGCCCGCAGCTACATGCATGCCAGCACTTTGAAGTTTGAAGCTTCAAAGTTGCTGCAGGGCAGAATTAGCCTAACGAAGTGTTGTGCATTCACTGCAGCACTTCCTTAGTAATCTCCCATCGCCCTAATTACCATGCCCCTTTCGAAGTTGGGAGCAAGTGTAGACAAGCCCATAGTGGTGAGGCAGAACCTTGTCAGGGAAAGTGCTGGGTTTTGTTGATATGTTGTCAACAAAAGGCACTCTGTGTGTAAAGTCGTAGCATGTTTTGTTGAAAAACAGGAAACCAGTTTTATCAACAAAACACTCCAGTGTAACCATAGCCATAAAGTTTTATCACTGATTTAGGTAGAACCAGGCTTTCACCAAGGATCTCTCTGTAACTGTATTTCTTTTACTTAAACCATGAAAAAATACTTCTTTTCTTCCATCTTTTGCTAATCTTGTCCATGCAGTTTATAAACTTTAAAGAAGGGAGTGTGTACTGAGCTAGCAAAATGGGTCCCCAAGTCAGCTGACAGTTTGCAATATAAATTGATAAGAGCTATGTGTGGGTTCTTAATTTTCACAATACTCTAACATTCCTGTTTCAGTCAGACTGTCCACTGCAGGTTCTTTTACAGGTCATTTATGATGGCATCCATTATTCAATCCAACTTCTTCCCAAGATACATAACTCTTCCCATTTTATCTCGTTGTAAAGCCTGGAATGTAAAGGAAACTATTCTCTAAGTATGTGATATCAAGCAATTGTTGGTACAGACTTTGTACATGGCAGTGTAGAATAGGGGTCAGGCAAGGAGTACACTCATAGGAAGATGCTACTGACATTTCATATTAAGTTTACTGTTTCTGACATTATGCCTTTGGTGAAGAAAAATAAATATGCATGCTCCCTTTCTTCTCATCTGCTTGATGTGGCTACCTTATCATAGGCAAGATATCAAAGAAAGGATAATGTTGCCACAAAGATCCCATTAAATACCGCAAAAGCATATATGAATATTTCCAAGTAATAAGTTCATTTAAGGTGTTCACAGGATGAGCACTTGAAAAATAAAATGAGAACTACTAAAGTAGGAGCATAACAGACACACAATACTGTTACCATAGTAACCTCTGTTGTAGATTTGTTTACATGGCAAATTCTTGAATAGATAAACCATCCTCCATTAAGGGCACGCTATACCTTCAGAATGCCTTGGAAGAGTAAATAAGGTTATAGACTTGGCAAATATGTATGTCATTAACCTGGTATCTGGCCAAGTATATTTGTAATAAACAAAAAATTACCATAGAAAATTTCAAGAATCAGAGCTGCATCTAACACACACACACACAGAGACAAAGTATGTTAACTGGTTTAAAAAGGTGAAACAAAGGAAATTAAGAAAAAGCTTTCACTTCATCCTTAGCTTGCATCACTTGATCTAGATAAGGTAACACAGGTTACCCAATATTATAATATATTCTGAGATTTCTGCTATACTCAGAGGTAAGTGAAGGTGGAGTAGCAACTGAATTGTTAAATTGATTTCTCAATTTAGCTTCAGCTCAGGAGCTTTATCATCCCTTTGACTTTTGGTCAGTGCACATATTGACTTCAATAGCTCTTCATGGAACAACAGTGGGATGAAGCCATTCATTTTATGTTAATTCGCAAGGGGCAGGTCTCAGTGTTAGGGTGACCATATTTTCTTATGCTGAGTATAGCACACCTGGTAAAATTACATATATTCAAGAGAGTTCAATGGTAATCAGAACTGTGCAATAAAAATATTCATATTAACATCAAGTTAAAAAGAAATACAGGGTCTCTAGAGTCTTTTTATTTACCTTCTTATCTTTCAGATGGAATTTGCATGGGGAGAGATCACACACAGACACTCTCATATACCTCTCTTAAACAAGGTGAGAATGACAGAGGTGGTTAGTCAACCTGACAGAACCCTCCCTGACCACTGCTCTCCCTTCTCAATGCCTGGTGGGGCCCGCAGGAGGGACCTGCCTCTCCTGGTACCTAACACCACATCTTCTTGAGGCAACGTGTGGAGATAATGCAGGAACACAGGCACCCTTTCCTCAGAAACCTAAGAGGGTTCATACTAGAACATAGCCAGCAGAAGCTTTTTGGCATTGTGCAGGACAAAAGGGAGGAGAGCTGCTTCCAGCTTCAGGAGACTGGGCTGGAGTGGTGGATAAGTGCTGTCTTTCACTAACTCCTTTCTCAGGTGCCCATCTGCCCACGTGTTGTACACAGAGCCTGAGGGCTTAACTCAAGTCATGAATTCCATTAGGCAGGAAGGCACATAAAATTTATATGCTACAACACTGAACATTGCTGCATGTAAATCGCCCCCCCTTAATTGATCCTTCTGAGGCTAATCCAACACTGACAGAAGTCAGTAGGAGCCTTTCCACTTATTTCAATACATATTGCATCATTTCCTTTGCATATGTACAACATACCCCTTTTTTGCTCCAGACTTCCTTTTGCTGCCGTTCAGACACACAAGACATATATTGTACTAAAGTATTGCTATCTTTAAAAGAAATCCCTGCAGGTTAGCAAGCATTTCTTACTGTTGTAGAACCCTGTAATGGAGTTTTATGCACTCATCAAGCTGACAGAGAATGCCGTTACAGTTTAGGCAGGAAATGGCAGACAGAAAAAAAAAAAGCACATTGAAATTCCTGATAGTCATTTCAGTAAATTTATGTATTTCAACAGAAACGTGACTCAAGAGAGTGAAATACAATTTAACAATCAGTAACAAAAGATGGAGGAGTCTGACTGGATTAAGGGCACCCATCTCAAAAATTTAATACGCAGCTAAGTTGTAAGTTACAAAATTCCCCATACAGATCCTCAGTAACAACTTAAAGGCTGCGTCTACACTTGGCCCCTTGTTTGAAGGGGCATGGTAATCAGCCTGATCAGAGAATACTAATGAAGCGTTGTGGTGAATATGCAGCACTTCATTAGACTAATTCTCCCTGTGACAAATTTGAAGTGCTGTCATGCCATGTAGCCGCAGGCACTTCAAAGTAGCTGCGCAACTTCGAAGTGCACTTACTCCGCAAAATTTTGAGGAGTAAGGTCACTTTGAAGTAGCGCAGGCACTAGGAGAATTAACCTAATGAAGTTCTGTATATTCATCAGAGCTCTTCATTTGTATTCTCTGATCAGGCTGAAGGGGCAACTGTAGACTTAGCCAAAATTCCAGGAAATATATATCAGAAAACTTCAAAATCCGGGGTAGCTTGTCATATTCCAGAGCTGCAACACTTCTTAAAATTGGCCTCTTAAGTTACTATCCAAATAATGTTTTGTATTGTCCTGTTTCTGAACATCTTTCTGCTTCCCACATGAAAAGCATCCAAGCTATCAGTTGCTACTAATGAGGTGATGATAGATTTTACTTGGATGCCATTTCGTTTAGTGTCCCTATCAAAACATCTTTCATGTATCAGTTATGTTAAACTCAGAGTAGATTGGACAAGAATCTGAAATGAATGAGGTTGTTGTCTATGAGAATCCTGGTCTATTGCAGAAGTTGGAAAATGTATAGTGAATGTAGTAGGACACTGCTGAAGGAGAAAGCCTGGTTGTCAAAGCACACTTGTGTGTCTCTGGAGAACTGGATTTGACCCCTACCTCTGCCAGCTGTTAAGCAAGTCTCTGGTGGCCACTAATTTTATGCTCCTCATTTGTAAAGTGCCTAATTTGGGACCGAGATTTGAAAACGTACTGAGCACTTACAGCTGCAGTGAACACAACTGGAGCTTTGCTGCAAACAAGAAGTGTGAAGTAAAATGTCACTTTTACAGGAAAAAAAATCTGGCCCTAGGCATCAAAAATTGGACACCCAATATTAGCAGATACCTATGATCTTAATATTTTTGCCTTGCTATGAAACAGGGAATAACCCAGTGGGGTCTGTAGAAAAATAAGTTAATAAATGTCTTTGAAACACTGAAGTAGAATATGATGAATACCATAGCTAGTCCCCAGGGAACTTATTAGTTCTGTATTCAGAGAAGGGTTTGAAAAGCATGCCATAAGTAAAGTCATCCACTGAACAAAGAAGATAAAACAAAATAGTGAATAGTTACATACTCAGTGAGCGCATGTTCATGCTGTAGATTGTAACAGACAGCAGTCCTGTTGGAAATAGTAGTTTGTGATCATGTGATTAGAGAGTGTGTCATAACGTGTCTGAACAAGGGCACCATGTTAGGTTGCAAATGCAATCTTAATTCTAAGATTTCCTAACTTTTCAGCACTAGACTTAGAAATATGAATACTCTTTTGATGTAACTGTTTGTGTATAATTTTCCAAGTATTTAAAAAGGACCTTTGGGGTTACCACACAAACGTCTGTTAATTGGACTAATGGAGTAATTGACTTCAGGATTGTGTCAGCCCCTCCATGGACAAGCATAGACAGGGCATGAGATACTTTCCCCGACCAGGTTTTACAGATAAATGATTGACAGCAGCGAAATGTTGAGGGTCCAGAATCTTGTGTTTCAGTGCTTATCCTGGAGGATGCATGCTGTAGTGGATGTATGTTCTAGTGACCACAGACTCTTCATACGCTCCCCAGAAATCTTGGCTGATCCCTCTCTTCACTTGGCCCTTTTAGCCTGTCCTTGTCCCCCATCTATTTTCTCATCCCTGTCCTCTCCCAACTTCTTTCCTAGCTAGCTGCAGATGTCCACCCCATGGGCTCCTTCTCCTAGCCTCAATCAGCCAGTCTAGTCCCCCATCTCTCAGTTTTTGGTCATGTGTCTTAGCCTCTTTGTCCCAGTTTACTTCATTTTCTTTCCCACCCCTATTTCAGTGACACTGCCTGGATCCAGCAGTCAGTGTGCTGCAAGCACTAGACAGAGTCTCCCCGATCTCACTTTCTAATGGAAATGCCCCAGCAGACCAGAACAGTAACCACAGAGAAAATCTTGTTTACTCCTGGGCTGGAATATATTTGGTACTGATGAAATCTTCAGAGAATTTAGGTTCCAAACTCTAACAAGTCTCCACTGACCATGTGAGAATTAAAAAATTTAAAGGGCTTACAGCTTTACAGCTTTAACTATAGGTGTTGCTGCAATTGCCATTTTCTTTATATACATTCAGAAATGCATATGTATTGATGCTGTCAGTCAGAGACACACACTGTCATGCTGCTGGTAAGTTGACCTTTTCATGCATCTCTAACCAGCTCTTCGAGGAGTTTCATAGTTGTCATTGTCATATTAACACTGAAGCTAGATAGAGGGATTTTGCTTATTTTAAAGGCACTAGAGAAACTGACCAGGAGGGGAGTGGGGTGGGGGGAGAGCTATGCTCAGTTAACAAATGCTTTAAAATATACCATTACAATTTCTCCTTGCAATTCAGTAATCTTTAAGGAGCATATCTGGGTTCCATATACAAAACCACCTTTCAAAAGTAGGTCTGAGTTCCTCTCACAGGCTGTTCTACTCAGCTCAGGTGGTGTCTCCTCCTGGCTGTTCTGGAAGTTGCTCTTGGTCAGGCCTGATACCTCCCCTTGCAGTATCTCCCCCTTCCCAATTGTCCTGTCCCTCTGGCCTCTCTTTCATTCCAGATTTCTCTAACACAGACCGCTGGCCAGGTCACTACAGGATTTCCATTTCCAGTGTGCAGTATCTCTCTGAACACACTGCCTAGGCATTGTCACAGGTAGGGGAACTCAACCCTACTCATTAGTCCACCTTCCTAACCCAAAACCCTCTACAGCCAAGATCTGCTCAGTCCCCAACCTAGTTAGTTTCCAAATGGCTTACCTTCTACTTGTCTCCCACAGGAGGTCCTCTTCAGCCTTCTCACTTCAAAGTATGCCCTGTCCTCAGGGCCTGATTCCCAGGCTCTTAATTTTATTCCTCTAGGCTCCTTCTGTAATACACAGAGGGTAGCTACAGGTAGGACTACACAGAGTAGGGGTGGGGCCTGGGACAACTTCCCCCAGGTGCAGGGTCCAGGGCACCCCTCTCCCCTCCACTGCATGACCCACCACTTCCCTTGCCCTACACCCAAGCAACACTGCTTAGGGGATTACAGGACCTGATGCCGTGGCTGAAGGGGTCATCTCCCCCACCACCTTTCTGCAGTAGCAGAAGCTGGAGCAACAGTTGGCCTACGGCACCACACCACCCTCCCAGTCTGCTATGACCTGCTCCTTTGTGATGGTCAGAAGCTAAGACAATGGTGCAGTGGAGTGGAGCAAGTGGTCAAGCTCCCATCACCCATGTGGTGAGGGAGGGGGTGACTCCTGCGGCCATAGCACCAGGCCTTGAAATCCCCAGGTCCTTTCCATTCAGAAGGTGGGGCCTAGGTGACCACCTTATTTCATCCTACGGGTGGGATGGCTGTGGCTAGATCTCCCCTCTGGAGGTATTTCACTTACTGACTTCCTGTCTTGATCCTAGACTAACTCACAGCTGCTTACCTGAGCTGCATTTTCCAACCAAGTGTTGTTTCTCCAGGCTAGTTCCCTCATGTACAGCCAGCCACAATGATTGGATTTTTTTTTTCTTCCTTAGCCTTTTCAGGTGTGCGTGGAGGGTGAATATGCCATCAGAGGTCCTATTTTTTCCTGTAAGTCCACAAAAGAATATGGATCTCACAGGATCCAATATATATTATGTTATAGGATAGTACAGGGGTCAGCAACCTTTCCGAGGCAGAGTGCCAAAATTCGATGTTTTGCCCTCTATGTACAGTCGGAGTACGTGATACTTTTCAAAGTCAAAAGTAGTCCTGCTCATAACAACTTCATTAATAAATAAATTAAGAGTGAGAGTATTATCGTTTAGAAGGTTGTTTGTAGCATTAGCTGGTCTTTTGTTAAGCCACAGGTGGCCTGTCTGCATGGAGAAGGAGGACAGGGCTGAGCTCCTGCCTCGTGTGCTAATGAAAATCAGCTCATATGCCACACTTGGCACCCTTGCTGGAGGTTGCTGACCCCTGGTATAGTATGTTATTTCATTGGAATTTCATTATGATTCTCAGTGCTTTGTTTTACATGTTATATCTTAAGATGCAAAATTGATATTTCCAAAATTAATTTACTTTGAAATACTGCCCAAACCTCTGGAGCCTAAAGTTAATACATCCAGAAAAGAAAATCCTCATTACATACTACCTTGATAAATTGTATAGTTCACAAAGTTGAGGCAAAGATAAAATCACAGAGCAGAATGACTTTTGCACAATTTTTGGTAAGGTAAAACCAGTATAGTTAGGGGGAAAGGAAACCAAATCAAAACACTGCTGTGCCTGTTGATTCCTATATCTATGAGATGAACCAAGGCTTCATACATGAACACCCCCTGATTGTTGGAAAATCTGTGACCATAACCCAGGCATTATTGCCTTCTTTTTAGCTTGTCTGGGAAAATGAGGCCATGTTTATGAGTAAGCCCAAATATTTAGTAAATGTTAGTTCCTCTAATAGTAGCTGTGAGGGAGCCATTCTAGTTTATATACTATCAAAACAAAAAAGCAGTCAAGTAGCACCTTAAAGACTAACAAAATAATTTATTAGCTGAGCTTTCATGAGACAGACCCTCTTAAGACTATGGCTGTGTCTACACTAGCCCCAAACTTTGAAATGGCCATGCAAATGGCCATTTCGAAGTTTACTAATGAAGTGCTGAGATACATATTCAACGCTTCATTAGCATGCGGGCGGCCGGGGCACTTCGAAATTGATGCGGCTCACTGCCGCGTGGCTTGTCCAGAAGGGGCTCCTTTTCAAAAGGACCCCGCCTACTTTGAAGTCCCCTTATTCCTATCTGCTCATGGGAATAAGGGGACTTCGAAGTAGGTGGGGTCCTTTCGAAAAGGAGCCCCGTCGGGACGAGCCGTGCGGCAGCGAGGCACTTCAATTTCGAAGTGCTGTGGCCGCCCGCATGCTAATGAAGCGCTGAATATGTATTTCAGCGCTTCATTAGTAAACTTCAAAATGGCCATTTGCGTGGCCATTTCGAAGTTTGGGGCTAGTGTAGACGTAGCCATTGAGTCCAACCCCCTGCTTCAAGCAGGATCAATCCCAACTAAGTTTTCCCAGCCAGGACTTTGTCAAGCTGGGACTTAAAAACTTCTAGGTATGGATATTCCACCACCTCTCTAGGCAATGCATTCCAGTGCTTCACCGCGCTCCTGGTGAAGTAGTTTTTCCTAATATCCAACCTACCCTTCTCCTTCTGCACCTTCAGACTATTGCTCCTTGTTCTGCCATCTGTCACCACTGAGAAAAGTTTCTCTCCATCTTCTTTAGAGCTCCCCTTCAAGAAGTTGAAGGCTGCTGTTAAATCACCCCTCAGTCATCTCTTCTGCAAACTACATAAGCCCAAATCCCTCAGCTTCTCCTCATAGGTCATGTGCTCCAGCCCCCTGATCATTTTTGTTGCCCTGTGCTGAAGCTGTTTCAGCACATCCACATCCTTTCTATACTGGGGGTCCCAAAACTGGACACAACACTCCAGATGTGCCCTCATCAGTGCCGAATAGAGGGGAACAACAACTCCTCTAGATCCGCTCAAAATGTTCTTCCTAATGCATCCCAATACACCGTTAGCCTTCTTGGCTCTAAAGGCCCACTGTTCACTCATATTCAGCCTTTCATCCACCATAATCCCTAAATTCCTTTCCACTGTACTGTTGCCTAGCCAGTCAGTCCCCAGCCTATAACAGTGCTTGGGATTCTTATGTCCAAAGCGCAAGACTCTACACTTCTCCTTGTTGAACCACATCAGATTAAATGGCTATGGGTTATATTTAACAGGACTGCTTTGGAGATTGAAGTCATGTACGTAGGCAAAGGACACAGAGCCATTATTTATTTTAATTTATAATTGCACCTGGACACAGTTTAATTGATTCTCCAGCAGGCAGGTAAATCCCCATCATGACACAAGAGATGCAAAAAGCTTCAGTTTCAGGATCATTAGTGATAACAAACCAAAATTAGTTTCCTTTGTTGACAAGGTTTTGTTGTAAGGGCAGCCTGTAAATTATTCCTTTTTAATTAAAATGCCTATGTTTATAAACGGAGAGTAGACAAACAGCGATGTTCTCTTGCTCACCCTCTGACCACTCAGCAACAGCTAATATCAAGTACTAGTGCCAGAGCTGCACTTGATATATTTGATGGTAGTGATACACAAACAGAAGCAAAAGTGGGGAGGGAGGACACATCAGTACTTACGAGCACTGGACTCCACAAAGATAATTTTGGCAGGAGAGAAAAAAAAATTGTTTTGAAAATGAATATGTATTTTCAATCTTTAAGTTAAAGTATTAGACAACTGAGACTAAGGAGATTAATGGGAATTGAGAGAGAACAAAATCTAAATCCATCAACTTTTCCTTCAATTGAAACAGATATAGATTATGCAGAGATATGGAAGGTAACCACAGACAGAGCCTTTTTAATGCTCACGATTCACGCTACAGGACAAAACCTAATTTCAGATTATGGGCAGAAGGATAAAGGGAGTCTGGATTAATACCTGGAGTAAAGTCATTAAAAAATCACCCATTTGCTTGTAATATAGATTTTATTCTTCACTTCATAGAGACAATGCACCACCTTTGTGAACTGACACACAATAAACCCAAAATAAATTTGTAATTTCCCTGTATTATTTCCACTTAGAACATGAAAATATGTGAGAAGCTATAGAAAACATGAAGTGTGCAAAATCCATCCATGCCCCTCATGCTTATCCTGTAGCAAGAAGCTTTTTCTCCCATGTATTTGTATACACCAGCTATTTTAGAATGACTTTATTAACCCTCACAAAAGTAAAGATGTCATGAATTGTTCTACATATCATCTGTATTTCATATGATAGGATTATAAAATATCCTTTTCAGGTTGAATTGCAAGAATTGGTAAACATAAGGCTTCAGTTTAGAGTAAGACATATCTTCCCGCTCATTTGACAAAGAGCGCAGGGGGAGCTGAGGAGCAGATGAACGTTAAGTTAAAGGTCAATTACATTGCCCACCCCACCTCCACTGGTGTCCACCAGATCCATGGGCTAGCACCATAGTGCATGTTGGAGCAGGCTTTTCCTGCAGTGGCCTGGACATTCAAACAGCAGGTGAGGCTATGATAGAGTTTAGGACACTTCAATCACATATTTTACACAGGCAGTATAAAACCCCCTATGCTAGTCCTATTCCAATGAAAAATTCGTTAGGATGGGGTGATCTTCCCATGACCATTTATGCTTCTTGCATTGCAGATTCTGAGTGGCACTGTGAGGCTGCTTTTAAATTTAGATTCTAACAAAGTTTGTCACTTAATTACCAAAGACTATCTAGTGCTTCCCTCAGGTCTAGACCACAGACATCCAGGGCAGTGGTTGAGACATATGGGCTACGTCTACACGTGAAGCCTACATCGAAATAGCTTATTTCGATGTAGCAATGCTATTTCGATGAGTAACGTCTACACGTCCTCCAGGGCTGGCAACGTCGATGTTCAACTTCGACGTTGCGCGGCACCACATCGAAATAGGCGCTGCGAGGGAACGTCTACACGCCAAAGTAGCACACATCGAAATAAGGGTGCCAGGCACAGCTGCAGACAGGGTCACAGGGCAGACTCAACAGCAAGCCGCTCCCTTAAAGGGCCCCTCCCAGACACAGTTGCACTAAACAACACAAAATACACAGAGCTGACAACTGGTTGCAGACCCTGTGTCTGCAGCATGGATCCCCAGTTGCCGCAGCAGCAGCCAGAAGCCCTGGGCTAAGGGCTGCTGCACACGGTGACCATAGAGCCCTGCAGGGGCTGGAGAGAGAGCCTCTCTCAACCCCTCAGCTGATGGTCACCATGGAGGACCCTGCTATTTCGAAGTTGCGGGACGCGGATCGTCTACACGGTCCCTACTTTGACGTTGAACGTCGAAGTAGGGCGCTATTCCTATCCCCTCATGGGGTTAGCGACTTCGATGTCTCGCCGCCAAACGTCGAAGTTAACTTCGAAATAGCGCCCGACGCCTGTAGCCGCAACGGGCGCTATTTCGAAGTTGGTGCCGCTACTTCGAAGTAGTGTGCACGTGTAGACACAGCTATGTTGTCCCTCAGACTAAGCAAGACAGGACAGACAAGCACACTGTCCTTCAACAGGATCTGGAAGTCCATATTCGTATTGGTATAGCAACTCAGTCAAAGGGCCAGCTTGCACAGAGTAGAGTTATTTGGATTTAAACTAGTTGATGTCTGGGTTCCACCAACTCATGCTCATTTTACTCTTATTTTCCCCTCAATGACCTTGAAATTAAACTTTAAAATATGTCTATATTTGATGCTATAAGCCTCTCAGTGGGATTTTACTGTATGGTACATTGATGGAAATCCTCAACTGTTGCAAAATATAATCAATGGAGCTTTGATGGTTTATCCCATCTGAGTATCTGTCCCTGAGTGAATTCTTACGGACAATATTTTCATATGGTATTTACAAGTCAAAGCAGATACATTTTAAAGAAATATTTTAAATACCTGTTTATAGACCAGTAAGTCCAAAGGTATATATTTTTTCTATTTTGTTATTGTAGCTTTCATCTTTCATAGACGTTTTACTATTTAGCCTTGTGAAATTCAAATGAATGACCGCACAGGGATGAGTAAATGAAGACACTCCCATACGAATATGTTTATGATTTTTTATGCATTTAAGTTGTGTTCTGAACACTGAGCCTCTGGGTTCAACCTATACCTCAAGAAGATGACATAGATCATTTAAAAAAAAAAGAAAAATAAAGTCCAAGATTATGCATGGCTACCATCACTACTGACCTATAGATCTATTACATTGGTTGCTTATTTTTGCCTTTGGTTACCATTTGTTCTTTGTATTTGGACTTTTCTTTTTAAATAAAAGTTTTTGAATACATATAGTCCAATTCAATTCTTGTTAATAACAATGGGAATTGAACAAGCTAATCGATAACATTTAATGAATCCCACAGAGAGGCTTATACCATCATATACTTACAAAGCAACTTGCCAGTCTGAATTTGTGTTGTATTGTAGTGAAAACGAGACAATTAGAACTAAAGAAAACAGGACTTTGTCCATTTGATTGCATTTTAGTCACAAAGTATAAAGCATTTCCATATTTTTTTCTTCTGTAGTCATTGTTTTTAGTTGTGATATTCAAAAAGCAACAGGAAGAAAGAGGTATTTTGCAGTCAGAAAAATCAGAGGATTCCAGAATAGGTGTTGTACTTAAATCTAATTTTTTAATTGAAGGGTGAGTTATGTTTTTCAGCTTGACTAGATTTCAAAATTATGTCCCTTTAAAGAGTGTGGTTTTAATTCCTAAGCTATTTTCACTAGCTAGGAAACAGTTATGGCTCCTTTCAGACCCATCTCAGTATGTATTTGACTTGTCAGATTTTCTATTACTCTTATGATTTGTATTAGTAGTCCCAAGAGGCCCCGAGCTGTTGTGCTAAAAACCATACAGACAAATAATAAGATGAAGTTCCTGCCTTAAAGAGTTTGCCCTCTAAATAGGCAAGGCAGACCAAAAAAAAAAATTGGACAGGAAATAAAGTCATGGAAGAGTGAAGTCACTAGCCCAAGGTCACAGTACAGATATTATGAAATCTGATTCAAGACACTATTCTTTCAATCTGAAAGCCCTGGTTTGCAATTGCAGGAAGCTGTAATGAAAATAAAGATATAAAACTAACAATCAATGGACAAAGCTATTTTCAGAAGACTAGAAATCAGGAAAAGCACTAAGACATCCAGTTGATTGCACAGAAAAATAACCTTGATTAAGAAACATCAGGTTGATGAGAGTTCTTGAAGGCATGGAAATAGCACTTTTATTTCCATCAGACGTTAGACCTGTACAGTGCCATGGCCTAAATGAAACATTTCAAGTACATTGATGTTATTTTGGAACTATAATCTTTTAGAATTGGTATGTCAATTTTTAGGCACCTACAGATGCAGGTGGCTGCCTTCTGGGATTTTCAAACACACACACTTGGAATAATCCTACAAGGCCCCTATCTGCTTCTGTCAGTACCTGAATACCTTCTAGAAATCTGGGCCCTGGAGCCACATTTTATTTGAATTAAACCTTTTTATCCTTGCACCATCAGAACAGATTGGTGACCAGTAAAGCCCAAAGGCAAAAATCTATTAACAATGGTTTTGGTCCCATGCACTTACACCTATCACCCTATCCATAGTTAACATCAGACTAAACAGTGAAAGAAAATAAACTGTTCTCAAGGGACCTTTTATCTTTCCTTTGTCTAACTTCAATTACACACTTTTGTTTGCTTGTTTTCTTTCAAAAGGCAACCAAAAATAGTGAAACAAGGTTTTAATGGCGTCTTTGATGTTCTTTAGTATTATTACCTAGCACTGTATTATTAGCTGTACTTAATCCTGCTCACACTGAAAACTAAGTATTTTACTAGTGTGTACCTCTACATTTGTGTATAGACAATCTTGACAAGAGATCTATCTCTGGGGGAGGATAATGGGAAATCTAATCAAAAGTATGCAAGTATTTTGCTCGCGAGATTAATTGTATGCTACAAGTGAAAATTAACAGTGCTTACTGCACCTGATTCAAAGCAGGTTGAAAGCAATCTTTCCATTGATTTCAGTGGGCTTTGGATCAGGCCTGTTCTAAGTCAGGAGAATATGCAAGTTACTGTGGTAAAAGTATTTTGAACATTGGTCTTGTGTGCAAATGTTAAACGGTTTCTCCATTCTTGTGACTCCTCCCTGAAAGAACTGGACTTGTTTAGTTTAGAAAAGAGAAGACTTAGAGGGAACATGATAGCAGTTTTCAATTACCTAATAGAGAGTTACAAGGAGGAAGGAGAAAAATTGTTCTCCTTGGCCTTGGAGGATAGGACAAGGAGCAATGGGCTTAACTGCAGCAAGGGAGGTTTAGGTTGAACATTGGAAAAAATTTCCTAACTGTGATGGTGGCTAAACAATGTAAAAAATTGCATAGGGAGGTAGTGGAATCTCCATCACTGGAGATATTTCAGAGCAGGTTAGGTAGACATCTAGCAAGGATGGTCTAGATGGTGCTTGGTCTTGCTGTGAAAGTAGGGGACTGGACTCAATGACCTCCCGAGATCTGTTCCAGTTCTAGTGTTTGTTCCTTTGCTTTAAGATACACTTATGAAGATGCAAATTTTTGCAGAGACAAGAATTATAATTTTTCCCCTGGAAACATGCTATGGAAAAATCTGTATAAATTGGGTATTTTACCTATTTGAAAATTAGTCCATTAGCAGATGAGTCGCTGCTCCCACAATGGACATTGTTCCAATTTACCATTACTATATCATTCTTTTAGGTTATGTCTACACAAGAAGCATCTGTCAGCAGAAGTCACTGTTGGAAGGGATTTCCTTGCAAAACTTCTGTCGACAGATCGAGTCCACACACAAAAGTAGAGTGAAAGAGCAATCTACTCTTTCTACAGAAAGCAGCTGGACTACTTGGCCTTCTCTTGATAGAACTGCTGACTCGAAGCTCGGCAAACAGGGCTGCCCAGTGAACTGGATGCCCTGTCTGTCAACAAAAGGACCCCACAGTGTCTTCCTGGCTGTTTTATCAACAGAACACTATCAAGAGAGGCCTGATACCTAAAAGGGAAGAAGCATAGCACTGCAAGCGGATGTTCCAACTTTTGTCGACAAACTCTTGACAAGGCACATTTTGCCTGTAGAGGTGCATGGTTTTTCCTGACAAAAGCCCAGTTTTGCTTGGAAAAACCTCATGTAGACATAGCCTTAGTGTCCCCTACATATATTCTTCATCCCTAGTGCCAGAGTAACATATTTAAGTATCTTTTTAAAACTTTCAGCTTTAGGAATATTTGATCACCACCTCCAGGATTAGATAGTGGACTGTGAATCTCATGGACAACCAAAAGGAAGAATGAGTCTGTCTTAAATGAAGCCAACAGCAAAAGAACACTCTTAAATAGGATAAGAACAAGGCAGGCAAAATTTATAGGCCATATAATTAGAAAGTCTGCACTTGAAAATTTAGTGACAACAGGAAAGTATAACGGAAAGCGAGGACGAGGTAGACAACGTGAGAAAATATTGGATAGTATCACTTCATAGTTGCATTGCCACAGTACTGTGGAGATGCTCCAGAATACTTGTAATAGGCAGCGGTGAAGGGCCATGATCGCCTATGCTAATCAGCATGGCACGAATGAATGAATGAATGAACTTTGCCAAAATTTTGAAAGGGCCATGCTAATGGCCAAATTGGAGAATACTAATGAGAAGCTGAAATGAATAGACAGCACCTCATTAGCATGCTGCTGGCCATGGCACTTCAAAGCTACGTCTACATGTGTATGCTACATTGAAATAGCTTATTTCGATGTAGCGAATTCAAAATAAACTATTTCAATGAATAGCGTCTACACGTCCTCCAGGGCTGGTGCCGTCGACGTTCAACGTTGACGTTGGGCAGCACTACTTCGAAGTAGGCGCTGAAGGGGAGCATCTACATGCCAAAGCGGCCCACATCGAAATAAGGGTGCCAGGAACAGCTGCAGACAGGGTCACAGGGTGGACTAGCACTTCCGGGGCAACAACTATCCGCTCCCTTAAAGGGACCCTCCCAGACACACGCAGCCTGCACAGCCCGCGGTCTGCAGAGCCACAGGCATGCACACCCCGTCGAGGCAGTATGGACCCCCAGTAGCAGCAGCAGCAGCAGCAGCCAGAGATCCACCCACCCACCCCTGCAGGAGCAGTGCTTGCCCTGCTCAATGTTATGCAGGAAGCAGCTGACCACCTTCTATTTGCGGAAGAGGAGCTGCCCCCAGGGGAGGAGGAAGCAGCCCCAGACCTTGCTGCCCTCCAACGCCCTCCCCCCCTGCCGCACACGCCGCCGGCTGTGGAGCTACCCCATGAGCACAGACTGGTGGGAGCGGCTGGTGCTCAGTGAGTGGGACAATGAGCACTGGCTCCAGAACTTCCGCATGAGCCGGCGGACATTCCTGGAGCTCTGCCAGTGGCTCACCCCCGCACTGAGGCACCAGGACACCTCCATGCGACGTGCCCTCATGGTCAAGAAATGGGTCGGCATCGCTGTCTGGAAGCTGGCCACTCCAGACAGCTACCGATCCATGGGGCAGCAGTTTGGCGTGGGCAAGGCCACCGTTGGGGCTGTCCTAATGGAGGTAAGAGGACCCGGGGGGGGGCCTGTGGGAGGGAGCCCTGGTGGGGGGGAGCCCTGGGGTGGGGGGGAGCCCTGGGGTGGAGGGCAGCCCTGGGGTGGAGGGCCAGACACACCCAGCACACCCCTCACTGGTGCTCTCCCATGTCCTTCCCCTGCAGGTCATCCGCGCCATCAACGCCCTGCTCCTCCACAGGCTCGTGCGGCTTGGGGACCCGGATGCCGCCATCGCGGAGTTTGCCAGCCTGGGCTTCCCAAATTGCTTTGGGGCTCTGGATGGGACCCATATCCCCATCCGTGCTCCGGAGCATTTGGTCGCCCTCCAAGCCTTGGTGGACAGCCGGGGCCGCTTCCTGGACATTTATGATGGGTGGCCTGGCAGAACCCAGGATGCCTGAGTGTTCAGGAATTCGGGCCTGTGCCGCTGGCTGGAGGCGGGGACCTACATCCCCCAGCAGGAGATCCCTGTGGGGGACACCACCATGCCCCGCTGCATCATCGCAGATGCGGCGTACCCCCTCCGGCCCTGGCTCATGCACCCTTACATTGGCCATCTCTCAGCCAGCCAGGACCGCTTCAACACGCACCTGAACCATGAGCGCCAGGTGGTCGAGTGCACTTTTGGCTGCCTCAAAGGGAGCTGGAGGTGTCTCCTCACCTGATTGGATGCAGGCCCCACCAACATCCCCCAGGGTGTGGGCATGTGCAGCGCACTCCACAACCTGGTTGAGAGCAAGGAGGAGGCATTCTTCAAGGGCTGGGCTGTGGAGGCTGGCAGGGCCGACGTGCAGCCACCCGCTGCCCCCAGTCACCAGGTGGACCCCGAGGGGATCTGAGTCAGGGAGGTCCTGTGGGCCCGTTTCAACCAGGCAGCGGGGAGAACGCTGGCAGGCCACCCAATACACCTCCCCATCCTCCACAACACTCCCTGCCCCCACGCCCACACCACAGAGCACCCAAGAGCACATACCTCCTCACTTTTCTTGCAAATAAGAATGGACCTGTTGTTTTTGAAACCAAAAAACAGTGAATTCTCTTATTAATACTATATATATATATATATATATATAAAACAAAAGGGGGGAACTATTTACATGGGAGGGCAGGTGCCATAAAAGAACAGGGGTCCAACACAAACTATATACAAATAATGGGGGGATATGTACAAAGGGGGAGGAGGGGCCACGTCCTCGGCCCCACACCCCTCTACTGTCCGGCGCCCAGGGTTGGAGGGCGCAACCCTCGCCTCGGCCTGAGCCCTGGCCGAGGCTGGGTGGGGGCCGAGCAAACTGGCAGATACGGCCGGTGGGTGTCTGCAGGCCCCAGGTCCCCCTCGGCGGAAGGCCCCAGGGTGGCAGATGGTGGTGGGACGGCGGTCGGAGCAGCAGTCGGAGCGGCTGGCAGAGTGGCGGGCAGAGTGGCATGGGGGGCCAGGTATTCCGCTATGCGCTCAAATGTGTGCATGAAGGCCCCCCATGCCTCCTGGCACCAGGCCAGCGCTCGCTCCTAGAGCTCCAGCCGCCACTCCTCCACCCACAAGTGCCGCTCTGACACCTCCAGCTGGCGCCGGAGGGTCGGGAGCAGCTGGGGGTCCGTCGCCGTCCTCTGGTGGCTCGTCCTCTGTCGGCCTTGTCCTGGGGCTGTTTGGTGCTCCACCAAGGGGCTGGCCTCCTGAGATGGCCCCTGTGGGCTCTCTGGGACCACTGAGACCTCGCCGCTGCTCTCTGGTCCCTCCGATGGTGCAGCTGCGGAACACAGGGGGGAAGAAGAGTGGAGACAGATGTTAGTGTGGGCCCCGACCCATGGCCCTTGTCCCCCCCACCCCTCTGCTGCTGGTTCCCCATCCCCGTCCCCAGGAGATGCTGCTGCTGATGATGGGTGTGTCCCCCTCGGGGTACCCTAGGTTCCACTCCCCCCATCCCCAGAGATGGGGCATGGCACTGTCCTGCTGGGGGGCAGGGGCTGATGTACTCTTCTGAGGGACATGCCACTGCTGTCCTTGGGGCCATGGTCATCTGGCCATATGGAGGGCCCTGGTCATGTCTGTTGTCCCCACCCCTTAACCCCAGGGGTGTGCACCGGGGGTGGTACATACCTGACGGTCTGCTCCCATAGTCGGGGGACACCCTCTGGGCAGGCGCCCTGCTGGAGCTCCGGGATGGGAGGGCGATGTGGAGCCCCCCATCACTGGAGGAGGATTCCCCCTCCTCCTTCTCCAGCATCCCAGGGGTAGGCTCCTGGGGGGTCCCTGGGGTGTGGGGCTTGCCTCCAGGGTGGACTCCGTCTCCGGGGCCTGCTGGGGCTCGTCAGCTGAGGTGTCAAAAGTGGCCAGTGGGGAGGAGGTGTACCGGGGGCCCATGATGGACGTGAGCTCCCTGTAAAAGGGGGAAGTGGTGGGTGCGGCCCCCAGATCGGCTGGCCACATCCCGGGCCCGGGCATAACCCTGCCGCAACTCCTTAACCTTACTCCTGACGTGGTCAGCAGTGCGGGCAGGGTGACCCCAGGCAGCCAGGCCCTCGGCCAGCTGTGCGAGCGCATCCATGTTCCGCCTCTTGCTCCCCATTACCTGGAGCACCTCCTCCTCGCCCCAGAGCCCCAGCAGGTCCTGGATCTCAGCCTCCATCCAGGAGGGCCCCGCTGCCTTTTCCCAGGCTGTCTGGCTGCCTGGGAGCCCTGGTTCCCCTTGGGGTGGTGCCCTGGGGGCGCTTGGGGGGATGGCGAGCAGCCATCGCTGTGGGGGTGGTGGACTGGGGCTGCAGAGGGGCTTGCAGGCTGGCTGCGTGGCAGTGCTGCCGTCTGCACGCGCTCTCAGCTTCCTGCACAGGAAGGCAGGAGCCGGGGAGCTTTAAGGGGCCGCTGCACACGGCGACCATCGAGCTCATGAGCTGGAGAGAGCGTCTCTCAACCCTTCAGCTGATGGCCGCCATGGCGGACCCCGCTCTTTCGATGTTGCGGGACACGGATCGGCTACACGTGCCCTACTTCGACGTTCAACGTTGAAGTAGGGCGCTATTCCCATCCCCTGATGGGGATAGCGACTTTGACGTCTTGCTGCCTTACGTCGATTTCAACTTTGAAATAGTGCTCGCCACATGTAGACATGGCGGGAGCTATTTTGAAGTTGGTGCGGCTACTTCGAAGTAGCCAGCATGTGTAGACGCGGCTCAAAAGTGATAGGAATAAGGGGATTTTGATGTTTGCAGGTCCTTTTGAAAAGATAGCCGTGGAGATGAGCAGCAGATGGCCCTTTCGAAATTTTGGTCAAGTGCAGACATGGCCTTTCTCTTTCTCTATTGAGCAAAAGGTAGTTTGTGCAACTTGTTTACAACCTATATAGCACAAGGAAAATTTTCAATGAAAAAGGGAAACAAAGCAACCAGCATGCGGCTTCTCACACATTGCAAAACTGAAACAAAGGAAATAGCCAAAGGAAAATAGCTGTTTTTTATCAACTCATTACACGGCTACACGCGTCGGGCGCTATTTCGACGTTAACTTCGATGTTAGGCGGCGAGACGTCGAAGTCGCTAACCCCATGAGGGGATAGGAATAGCGCCCTACTTCGACGTTCAACGTCGAAGTAGGGACCGTGTAGTCATTGCGCGTCCCGCAACGTCAAAATTGCGGGGTCCTCCATGGCGGCCATCAGCTGAGGGGTTGAGAGACGCTCTCTCCAGCCCCTGCTCAATGGTGGCTGCATGGAGCGGCCCCTTAAAGGTTCCCTCCCTGTGCAGTAAGCTGAGGGAACGAGCAGGCGGCAGCCCAGACACGCGGCCAGCCTGCACGTCCCTCAGCCAGCACAGCCACCCACCCAGCTGCGATGGCTGCCTGGAAGCCCCCCCAGCGCCCCCAGGGGACCCCCCCCAAGGGGAGCCAGGGCAGCCAGCCCAGCCAGAAGGGCAGCCAGGCTGGGAAGCGGCAGCGGGGCCCCTCCTGGACGAAGGCCGAGCTGCGGGACCTGCTGGGGCTCTGGAGCGAGGAGGAGGTGCTCCAGGTAATGGGGAGCAAGAGGAGGAACGCGGATGCGTTCTCTCGGCTGGCCGATGGCCTGGCTGCCCGGGGTCACCCTGCCCGCACTCCTGATCATGTCAGGAGTAAGGTGAAGGAGCTGCGGCAGGGTTACTCCCAGGCCTGGGATGCGGCCAGCCGATCTGGGGCCGCCCCCGTCACTTGCCCCTTTTATAGGGAGCTCAGGGATATCCTGGGCCCCCAGCACACCTCCTCCCCTCCGGCCACCGTTGATACTTCGGTCGACAAACCCCAGCAGGCCCTGCAGCCGGAGTCCGCCCCGGAGGTAAGCCCCGCACCCTGGGGTCCCCCCCCTGGAGCCCATCCCCGGGACATCGCAGCAGGAGGAGGAGGAGGAGGAGGAGGGGGGCTCCTCCTCCACAGAATCCGGGCTGCAGATCCTCCTCCTGCCATCCCGGAGCAGCAGCCGGGCCTCCGCCCCCTGGGGATCTCCGGACCGTGGGAGTGGACCGACAGGTATGTACCCCTCTCTGGTGTACACCCCTGGGCTTGAGGGGTGGGGGTAATAGATGTGTCCAGGGCCCCCCACATGCTCACATGGCCATGGCCCCAAGGACAGCAGGGCCATGTCCCTCACAGCACTGCATCAGCCCCTGCCCCGCCCCCCCCCCGCACAACAGTGCCATGCCCCGTCCCCGGGGCAGGGGGGAGCGGAACCTTGAGGGTCCCCCGGGAGGAGGGGGTGGGACACCCCGCAGCAGCAGCAGCAGCAAGAGCAGCGGCAGCAGCATGTGATGGAGTGGGGGGAGTGCAAAAGGGAGACTCAGGCTACATATAAGCAAAAAGGACCGAATATCTCCCAGGGGCAAAGGATGATCCTGGGGCTACAGCTGGCAGGTGACACCTCTGCCCTGAACAAAGAGGAGGGAGGAGCCGATCTGGCTTGGAATTGGGGGAGGAGGGCGGAGGCCACAGGTAGAGGCTAGGGGAAGGGAGAGCTGGAAGGCATCCAGCCTGAGGAGGGGGAAAGCTGCATCCCAGAGGGGCACCCCTTGGGGTCTTCTCCCCAGGACGTGTTGGAAGGACTGTCTCTTCTGACAGCTGGTGCTGTTACTCCTGGGGGAAACTGGGCATCTGTGGCCTAAGAAACCTCTCCTGCTGTCAGACCCTGTGGAGTGAAGTGAGAGTCGCTCCCACCAGGGGACGGGGTGCAGGGCAGGGGGACCCCTGAACCTCATCCATCACAGCAGCATCTCCCGGGGACGGGGATGGGGAACCTGCAGCACAAGGCTGGGGGGACAAAGGCCACGGCTCGGGGCCCACACTAATGCCTGTCTCCATTCTTCTTCCCCGCCTTCTTTCCTGTGTCCCGCACCTGCACCATCAGAAGGACCGGAAGAGAGTGCCGGCGAGGCATCAGTGGTCCCGGAGACCCCTCCGGGACCATCGCTCCAGGCCAGCCCCTCGGCCGAGGACCGACCGGCCCCACGGCGGGCTAGACGGCGTACCCCGCGCCACCAACAGCCGATGGCGACGGACCCCCAGTTGCTGGCCATCCACCGTCGGCAGCTGGAGGTCGCGGAGCAGCACCTGCAGCTGCAGGAGCGGGCCCTGGCCTGGCACCAAGAGGCATGGGGGGCCTACATGGAGACTTTCAACCGCTTGGTGGACTACCTGGCCCCCCATGCTGCGCCGGCCGCTGCAGCGCCCGCAGTGCCTGCTCCACCAGCCACACCACCAGCTGCTCCGCCCGTCGCCATCCCGTCCGCCGTCGCCCCACCACCCACCGCCGAGGGCCGGAGTGCCGAAGGACCCCTGGAGCCAGCTGAGACTCGCCGGGCATATCTTCCGGTCTGGCCCGCCCCCAGCCAGCCCCGGACAGGGCTGTGGCCGCGGTGGGGCTCCCAGCCCGCCACGCCCAGTGCCGGACTGTAGGGGCGAGGGGCCCGGGACGTGACCCCCCCCCTTGTCTATAGTTTGAACTTATTATTTTGTGCCCCCCGTTTGCCCCATCCCCCCCCATGTAAATAGTTCTCCCCTTTATCCTCCCTGATTTTCTTTTTATTAATGAGGACACTTTTTTCTTACTATTGTTTTATTTGTACATATTACTTTGGTTCCACATGTTGTATATAGTTTGTTCTTGTTTTATATATTTATAGTTAAAAAAAAAGTTCTCAAAGAAAAAGCAGTTTAAGTTCAGCCACAAGTGCGTGCTGTCATTTGTCCAGGAAAAGTGGGAGAGGGGTGCGGTTGGGTGCCCCATGGTGTGGGCGTTGGGGCAGGAGTGTGGTGGAGGAAGGGGTGGGCAGTGGGGGGCCTGGCAGAGTTCACCCCGCGGCCTCATCATCGAAGTGGGCCCGCAGGGCCTCCCGGACCCGGGACCCTTCGGGGTCCACCTGGCGACTGGGGGCACCGGGTGGCTGCACGTCGGCCCTGCCGGCCTCCACAGCCCAGCCCTGGAAAAAGGCCTCCCCCTTGCTCTCCACCAAATTGTGCAGGGCGCAGCAGGCACCCACAATCAGGGAGATGTTGTTGGGGCCCGCATCCAGGCAGGTCAGGAGACATCTCCAGCGTCCTTTCAGGTGGCCAAATGAGCGCTCCACCACCTGGCGCGCGTGGTTCAGGCGCTCGTTGAAGCGCTCCTGGCTAGAGGAGAGATGGCCCATGTACGGGTGCATGAGCCAGGGCGGGAGGGCGTATGCCGCATCTGTGATGATGCAGAGGGGCATGGTGGTGTCCCCCAGAGGGATCTCCCACTGGGGGATGTAGGTCCCCGCCTCCAGCCAGCGGCACAGGCCTGAGTTCCGGAAAACCCGGGCGTCGTGGGTGCTGCCAGGCCAGCCCACATAAATGTCCTGGAAACGTCCCCCGCTGTCCACCAAGGCCTGGAGGACCACAGAATGGTAGCCCTTGCGATTCAGGTATCGTCCTCCACTGTGATGCGGGGCGCGGATGGGGATGTGAGTCCCATCCAGAGCCCCGAAGCAGTTGGGGAAGCCCAGGGTGGCAAAGCCCACGATGGTGGCATCTGCGTCCCCCACACTCACGAGCCTGTGCAGGAGCATGGCGTTGATGGCACGCACAACCTGCAGAGAAAGCACATGGGAGAGCACCAATGAGGGGTGAGCAGGGTGTGCGTGGCCCTGCCCTGCCCTCCCCTCCCCTGCCCTGCCCTCCCCCGCCCTCCTCTGCCCTGCCCTCCCCTGCCCTGGCCTCCCCTGCCCTGGCCTCCCCCGCCCTCCTGTGCCCTGCCCTGCCCTCCCCCGCCCTGCCCTCTCCTCCCCTCCCCTGCCCTGCCCTCCCCCCGTGGGTTCTCTTACCTCCACGAGGACATCCCCGATGGTGGCCTTGCCGACACCAAACTGCTGTCCCACGGATCGGTAGCTGTCGGGAGTGGCCAGCTTCCAGACAGCGATGCCGACCCGTTTCTCCACTGGGAGGGCACGCCGCATGGCAGTGTCCTGGTGTCTGAGTGCAGGGGTGAGCCACTGGAACAGCTCCATAAATGTCTGCCGGCTCATTCTGAAGTTCCTGAGCCAGCGGTTGTCGTCCCACTCCCCAAGCACCAGCCGCTCTCACCAGTCGGTGCTGGTGGGGTAGCTCCACAGACACCGGCGTGTGAGGCCGGGGGGGAGGCGGGGTGCTGCAGGGTTGGGGGTTGAGCCCTGCTGCCCTGGGGGCAGCTCCTCCTCCGGTGTAGCAAGGAGGTGCTCAGCTGCCTCCCTCATGGCATGGAGCAGGGCAAGCCCTGCTCCTGCTGGGAGGGCTGGGTGGACCTCTGGCTGCTGCTGCTGCTGCTGCTGCTGCTGCTGGGGGTCCATGACTGCGTCGCCCGGGGTCTGTGTGCCTATGGCTCCTCAGACCGCGTGCTGTGCAGGCTGAGTGTGTCTGGGAGGGGCCCTTTAAGGGAGCGGCTGGCTGTTGAGTCCGCCCTGTGACCCTGTCTGCAGCTGTGCCTGGCATCCCTATTTCGATGTGTGCTACTTTGGCGTGTAGACGTTCCCTCGCTGCACCTATTTCGATGTTGGGCTGCGCAACGTCGAAATTGAACATCGACGTTGCCAGCCGTGGAGGACGTGTAGACGTTATTCATCGAAATAGCCTATTTCAATGTCGCTACATCGAAATAAGCTATTTCGATGTAGGCTTCACGTGTAGACGTAGCCATGGTGCACTAGGGCCATGGTGACTCATTAGGAGGTGACTCAAGTCATGCATCATAAGATATGTAGCTCAGCCACAAAGGGGTAGGTGTGTTAGTCTGTCTATTCACAAAACAAGCAGTACCATAGCACCTTAAAGACTAAAAATGTTATGTATTAGTTAATGAGCTTTCATGGGAAAGACCCACTTCTTCAGATTTTGGAGCAGTTTTCTCCAAGGTTTCTTATAGGACACATAGTCTGTATTATCTCATAACTATGTGAGGAATTGGTTTTGTTTTCCAATTACTTATCCAAAACATTCAGTAGGTTTGATTTCCTATTTATGTCTGCTGTACTTATGACTTATAACTATTATGGAGCACCCAGTATACAAGCTGTAGACATTTGTGCCTGGAAGTATAACACAAGAGGAACATTTCAGTACATAGAGGTTGAACCTTTTTCATCCATCAGCCTTGGGATCTGACCAGTCCCGGACAAGAGAATTTGCCAAATCATGGGAGGTCAATATTCTCTAGCATATTAACAACTCTTCCACTGTATACTGGGCTCTTAGAAGACATTTAGGGGTTAATTACAAATAACTAATGGCACAGAACACTGAGAGCCAGGACGGGAGGCTTGAACACACTTATGGGGCCATGGGAAACTTGGCCACTCCCAGTAAAGTGGTCACTTGGCTAGCTAAAATCATGCCGGATTATGGATGTTGCCAGAGAAGAGAGTTCTGGATTAGAGAGCTTCAATCTGTATAAGCCTCCAACAATAGGGAATTTTCATGCAAACAGTTCTTTCATTGGAAGCTCTGTACTTGTAGTTCATTCATGGAACAAAAATGTATATGGTACAAATCCCCCACCGAGTCTAGAGCTCTCTCTTCCCACCTATTTCCTTTATAAATGAAGTCACCTTCTTTGAATATGATTATTGTTATTACCAGGTGCAATTGATGTTACAACAGTCAGTCAGTCTTTTAACAGCATCTGCACCAAAAAATCAATTAGAAATAAACTACACAAAACAAAATTCAGCTTCCCAATAGGAAACACTGACAGGACAACATGATCTTTATATCATCTTGATAAATGAAGTTAACAAAACATCTCAATAAAAGACAGATGACAATTAACATTACATATAGCTAGCATTAAGTTTTAATTTAGATTCCGAAGGGAACTGGATGTGGAAGAAGTGAGATTCCTCTCCCCTCCATCCCAATCTCATTTCCTTTACGTTCAGTTCACTGTGGAATGAGGTACAGCTATCCTTTCTTCCCTGCATACATATCCAGCCACCAAATACTTTCCCTCCACCCCATTTTTCAGTGTAGTCCTCCACAACAAATGCCACTTAGATCTTCTTAAAGACAGAATTCTACTTAGGTCCTTATTTAGAAAAATGGGAAATTAAGCATCTGGCACACATTCATCTCTTTCTCAGAGAACTGTAAATTCGAGGGCTGTGAAATCTGCTAACACATATTCACTTATCTTTGAAATGCCTATACACAAAGGGCTTCCACTGAAGTCTAAGGAAATTTTGCCTACATCAGGAGTTCAGGATCAAATTAGTCAATATTTTAGTTTTATGTTTCCTTCTGTTTGTATTCCTATTAATGCTCCATTATAGCTCTAAAATGGTTGTCAGATTTCTCCGGAAATTCCAAGGCTGCAGAATAAAGCCTGTTACATCATTTTAGATTTCATGAGTAGCTAAGGTATATTTTTACAATTACCTGTATTGCTGTTTTTCTTTAGTATTACTTTAACACTTAAAAAAAAAAAAACACTTGATGACTGTGACCAGGGTCCCAAGGGAGTCAGCTGAGATTACTTGGTTACGGCCAAACTGCAAAGAATGGGGAAGCCACTCCCCAAAGCTGGTGGCTATTCTAATATTAAGATTTAACAAACCAGCTTCTATAATAACGTACTGATTCCGAAGAAGCCAACAACACACTTCCTTTAAAGCATCCCCGCCTTAGGCCTCCATCAAATCATCCAAGCTAAATGTGGTGAGGACCGCTAATGATCTTATTCATCATGAAAGTAAGTTCTACCCATCCCTGAGGATTTGACACATTAGCATTAATGTGTTCAATGCGTTGGGATTGTTAGAATGTTTCAGATTTTACACTAAATACACATTTACAGTCAATTCTTAATAATTAAACTAATAAAATAAAATGCAGGTATTTGAATGTCTTTGTTGATATTTTCTCTTCTGTAATATATTCTTACACTAAACAGTGTCAGAGAATAGAAATTAGTAATAACAGGCACATGGGGAAAGAATAAAAGGTCTTTAAAACTTTCCTCTTGATGAGTTGGACTCAGCATTCCCAGATGCCAGCTTCCTTATATGCAGCTGCAATCTGTATGGACGCCTTTGCCAATATTATCTATCATTTTGCCCTCTTTACTCAGCCTAACAGGGATCTCGTGAAGGGTGATTGCTCTGGTTATTTCTAATCTGCTGTGGGTTATGTTTGAAGAAGCTGCAGATGCATCCCTTTAATAATTCTTTCGCTGGAATTCCCTTTTCCTTATTTAGGCTTTTTCCAGTCACTGAATCAATGTGTGCATTCAATGAGTTAATTTCAGCAGTCCTTACTCACAATAATCCTCACTACTCAAACATTTTATTTTACTGGATTTCCATTGTTGGACCATGTAGTTATTCTTTAATATAAGCAAATTAAACAGAGAAATAAACAAAGACAAGTATCCTGGGCACAATCTCAAACTGGCAGTACCCAATATAGTAGAGCAGGCACCATGTATACAAATCAATTACCCAAGCAGCTCAGTGAGCTCATTGAGCTTTCCTGCAGTCTGCATCCTTGCATCCTTGCTGTTCTGAAATGCTCTCAAGTATCTCAAGAGTTGATTACAGCAGTGAATTGAAGCCTCCTGAAACTAGATTGCAAAGAAATAAACTGGCATTGCGTACATACAATGCACCAAATTCCAGATTAGACGACCACAGACAAGATAACCGGGCAGATCTCATCTGCACAAGATAAATGCTTTCAGTTCTAAGAAAAATCAAGATGTTTACTGAGTCAAAAATGAACACCAAAACCATGCATCTGTGCATTCTTCTAGCAGGACCAGTAATTCTGTGATGGCATCATGAATGGCTGAACCTCATATGACAAATGAGAAAGTAGCTGCATTGGTGCCATGGATGCCCTTACATTGCTGACTTTTTAAAACACCCTTCCTGGAGTGAAGCATAGACCTTTTGACCATACACATAGGTTCTCCTCCACCACAAGCAAGACAGAGGTATAATACACATATTCATTCACTCGCCATTGCGAGGGTCGACATTGTTTCTTATGCATTGCTACCACTGTGAAGACCTTACACTTTTTTCCCATACACCCTATTTTGTTAAAGTGATCAGGGCTGATAGAAATTGTCATTGATTCTCTTCCTCACAGTGGCACCAGCCCATGCTGCCTCAAGTCTGTGAGATGTGCAAGACTCAGAGACCAGGACCAAGAGAGCAGCCACAGCTTTGCAGAATGAGCTCGTTTCAGCTTGGCAAATATTGAAAAAAGAAAGAATGTTTCTGCTCAAAAATTAACCAGCGATCTATTTCTGCAGCATTCAGAGAAGCTGGGTTGTAAAGGTAAAGGCAGAACAGCAAAAGGCAGCACAGTTTCTCAGATAGTCATCAGCATAGTCAGTTAGTACCCAAGTCTGCAGGTTTCTTTTCCCACAGAAACCTGAGATATGAGGGTATTGAGTCCAGGCTCCATCATTCCTCCAGCAAACTGAGCCTTTTTTAAAAAAAAGTCCATTATATTCATCAGGTGGATTTTCTGTTATTTGTATCCCCTCACCACACTTCTGCCTGAAGCACCTTCTCTTCCACAAATAGATAGCACACCAATGAGGATATAATGTGGCTCTTCTAGATTAAATTAAGGATTTTGGAAGTAGTCATTTACCAGTGAGAACAAATAAATGATATAGAAATCTCCAGAAGACCTCGCTTAATCTATGCCTTTTTCCCTGCTTGTTCATCTCTTGGACTATTTTCATCATTTTATCAAAATAAAAGTATAATCTTGTGTGCAGAATAGTGAAGCAGAAGTCTTGGAGCCAAATTCTCTGCTGGTGAAGATTATCTTTAATGAAGTTGAACCAAAGGAGCTGAGTCTATTTTTCACTGCCAAAGAATTCCTGTCTTGGTTTTTTAAAAAATAGTAAATTTTAGGATTTGCTAAAAGAAACTGAATGTACCCATTCAAATCACTGTTTCAGAGACTGAAGAGAATCAGACTTATTTTCTCAGAATTCTACAATAGGATGACTGAGCCTGAGATTGGGGTAAGCAAGCTTTTTATGTCAGGGTCTACTTTTCATCCCTGCAATTAGCAAGACACCCTCCCCCAACCTGTCTAACATAACCGAATCCAACAGAAATCTCGTTTATGTTCATATGAGAAAAAATGTTTCAGCATGTGTAAAAATGTAAGTATGTAGAATTTTAAAACTTTATTAATTGGTATGAAAATGTGAAAACATACACACAAACAGTAGCATATTTTGACATTTTTAATTAGATGGATGAACCTGAGTTCCAGCAGCTGATCGTGCTGCACTTCCTTGTGAAATTTCACACCACTTTGTTCACCCCTGAAAATGATAAAAACATTTTCCACTTACTGGAAAACCATTGCTGGTTCTCCTTTTTAGCAGAAATCATCTTTGAAGAGTTGCACTTTGCATTTAGATTCATTGCATGCATACTGGATTTTGGGGATTCTAAGAAAACAGACTACCAGGTGAGAAGAGTATAATGAATCAATTACTTAGCAACGTTTTGAATCATTTTTGATAGGAATACTCCATTTTTGTTTAAATTGATTTTTTATGAAGTAGGAGATGGTCTATAATATCCTTATTTTTGCAAGTGCTCATTCACTTTCCAATTAATTATATAAAAAGCTAAATATTTTAGTGTATATAATGATGCTTTATGCATATCATGGACAAAGTTATTTTACAGTATCCAAAATAATAATTACAGTGTTTCTGATAAACCATCAGAGCTCTGATTTCACCAATAGAAGCTGGCCACTAAAAAGGAGGTCTTTATATTTCCTATATTTTACATTATTCTTATTATTTCATCACAAAAGTAATGGACTAGTAATGTCTAGTGCTGCCTTGACTAAAGAAAAATGATGCATATTTATTTTTGAGTTGGGAGAAAATGCTATACGTATTCAGCCTCTTCCCCTTGAATGAGGCATTCAAAGCATGAGAAAGGTGAGTAATTTCAACTCAAACATCCAGTTAGTTAATATCCAATTAAACTGGTTTGTTACCCAAACTCTGATGTTGAAGCCCAAATCAGTTCTCTTGTTTTTGCAATGCAATCAGGCAGCAATAGAGACAACATATAAAATAAAACAAGGAAAAATAAAACAGCAAATGCAGCACGGGGCTGTGTTAAATGTAAACTACTAAAAAGGCAGGGGGGTTAAAAATTTGACAAGGTGAGGAAACTGTTCATTCTTTTCACATCAGATGAAAAGCAGCAGGTTTTTCATTGTTTCCTTGTAAAGGTTCAAAGCTGTATCAAGTCAATATTCAGCTGGAAACCTTTCTGCAGTGGGGAGGGAATGACCCTCACAGTTTGTTCAGGAATTGCAAACCAGGACTCCCCACATGACCACCACTAGCGCAGAAGTAGTGGCAGCCACGTCCCAGGCCCTTTGTATGGCCACTGGAGCATGCTCTAAGCAGATCTAAGGGCTGTGAGGAGGGCGGGGGAGAAGCACAGCACGCTCTGGTTGGCACTGAGAGCTGGCTGCTCCCAGTGCTGCCCCTTCTGAGCACACAGAACCAGGCTCCCTCCCCATCTTGCCCAGAGGTTGTATCCCGGCTTGAATACCTTGAGACACAGCCAGCATACCACCTCTTGGCAATGATAATGCAGATAGTGACTAATACTTCTCTATAAGAGACTGAGAGAGTAAATGGATGCACAGGTGCCCATTCAATATTACACCTTTAGCTTCTTAGCAAAATCACAAACACAACAGTCCAGTAAAATGTGTTAATAAAACTAACGCAAATTCAAAAGACTTTTTCCTAAACATGAGTATTGCTCTAGTGCACAGCAGAGTTCTCAAATTAAGTAATTCTAATAACTTGGGATCTGATCTTGGGACAAGGCCCTGCCAAACCACACTGTGTTATTTGGGAGTTCTTAACTATAATTAATATGTAACCAACAGATCAAACAACTTCCTTTGCAAGGGAAGGTTCAAATACCCAGTATCAATGTTACAAACTTGGCAGAGAGGAAAGGGCTCTCCTCCCCTCCAGTTATTTTGGGCCACTGGCTCAGCGCAGGGCAGAGGTTTAGAGACGATTTTAGGACGCTTTTGTTGTTGCCAGTTTGGCAAAGGAATTTAGAGCAGAAAAAGCTCATAAGCCTCAGAGGGGGGATGGAAGGATCTCTGGCTGTGCCCTATAACCACACACTGGAAATTATGGAGATTTGTTCAGCCCTCATAAGACTTCTAGAACATAGTTGGTGAAGATTTTGAAAGCGGTATGTATTGACTCAACAATATCATCATGGCACCACTGCTATGCTCATTTGAAATTGAGTTCAGTAATGTGGGTTCTGGCGCACTAATTGCTGTGATAAAATGTTTTTTTAATGAAATTCCTTTCATGTTATAATACTTAGGAAGATAACACAATCCCCAATTTGACAACACCATTTGTGAACTATATAATACACAATTCAGTTTATAAAACAGCTAATTCCACTTTCTTTTATAAAAGCAGCTATTAAAATGGCAAATCGGATATTCAAACTGTGCTTCAACTGAGGCATGTTATGCTGATTACAAACAGTATAATTAAAAAAATGTAATTCTAATTAGCATTGGTTTTCTGTGAAATGCAGTAATTAGGGAAGTTGTCAATGTCAATCCTATTATTCTTCTTGATAATGAAATTATTTAAACATCAACCAAACATGAATGTTCTATTTTTACTTGTAGTGTGGTGCATTAGCATGAAGAGTGTAATTACTGCTAACATCCTCATAGTACTTAATAAATGTAGCTCATCAACCAACATTATCTACCTAAATACCTAAGCACAGATGTTTGTGATTAAAAATTTAAAGAGATACCTATAGGCTACTCATGAACCAAACTAACCTTTAGGTTTGTGATTAGATCTCCATGAACAGAAGTGGTAGAAGGTAGAGTGAGAAATCTTGAGTATAAATACTACTAAAAATCCCCTACAGAAAAACAGCTGGATTCAAAGAGTGATACTGGTTTGAGAATAAGCCAGCTAATGCAATGAAATACACAGTACAGGACTACAACTCTTTGGGTGATCCTTTTCAGTAGAAGCAACAAATCTCCTTATTTTCTGAAGGCCTGACCACCTGAAGGCAGGGTGGTGCAGGGAAGGAAAGATTAGCCCCTTTCAAAAACATTTTCACTTATGTATAAACACCTGAATAGAGAAGATGGCTCTTTGAGGTGAACTCACAGACTTTTGAGTAGTAATAAAGTGGTAGCCATGTTAGTATGTATCCACAAAAAACAATGAGGAGTCTTGCAGCACCTTATAGACTAACAGATATTTTGGAGCATAAGCTTTTGTGGGCAAAGACCCACTTCATCAGATGCATGCAGTGGAGATTCCAGAGGCAGATCTAAATATATAGGCTCATGCAAAAGAGGGAGTCCCAATCAAAAGGAAGGCCAGAGCTGACGAGGTCAGTTCACTCAGGGAGGGTGTGGCCCACTTCCAGCAGCCAATGTGGAGATGTGAACACCAAGGCTGCGTCTACACGTGCACGCTACTTCGAAGTAGCGGCAGTAACTTCGAAATAGCGCCCGTCACGTCTACACGTGTTGGGCGCTATTTCGAAGTTGAAATCGACGTTAGGCGGCGAGACGTCGAAGTCGCTAACCCCATGAGCGGATGGGAATAGCGCCCTACTTCGACGTTCAACATCGAAGTAGGGACGTGTAGACGATCCGCGTCCCGCAACATCGAAATAGCGGGGTCCTCCATGGCGGCCATCAGCTGGGGGGTTGAGAGATACTCTCTCTCCAGCCCTTGCGGGGCTCTGTGGTCACCGTGGGCAGCAGCCCTTAGCCCAGGGCTTCTGGCTGCTGCTGCTGCAGCTGGGGGTCCGTGCTGCATATACAGGGTCTGCAACTAGTTGTTGGCTCTGTGTATCTTGCACTGTTTAATGAAAGTGTGTCTGGGAGGGGCCCTTTAAGGGAGCGACTTGCTGTTGAGTCCGCCCCGTGACCCTGTCTGCAGCTGTGCCTGGCTCCCTTATTTCGATGTGTGCTACTTTGCCGTGTAGACGTTCCCTCGCTGCACCTATTTCGATGTTGGGCTGCGCAACGTCGAAGTTGAACATCGACGTTGCCAGCCCTGGAGGACGTGTAGACGTTATTCATCGAAATAGCCTATTTCGATGTCGCTACTTCGAAATTAGCTATTTCGATGTAGCGTGCACGTGTAGACGTAGCCCAAGAGAGGAGAAACTGCTTTTGTAGTTGGTCAGCCACTGTCAGACTTTCTTCAACCCTTGATTGATGGCGTCAAATTTGCAAATGAATTGTAGCTCTCCGGTTTCTCTTTGGAGTCTGTTTTTGAAGTTTTTCTTCTTTTTTTTTTTTTGATAGGATGGTTACTTTTAAATCTGTTACTGAGTGTCCAGGGAGATTGAAGTGTTGTCCTACAGGTGTTTCTATGTTATCATTCCTGACATCTGATTTGTATCCATCTATTCTCTTACGTGCTCATGTGTTCTTTTAAAGTGCTCCATGACTGCTTTTTTTGTTTTGTCACTCTCTTTTGAATACTTCCTTCAGTGTGCAGGTCATTAAATTTTTCAGAAGAAGCTGGGGGTTTGTCAAGGAAACTGTAAGAAGCAGAGACATAAGTACGGATGTTCTTGTTTTAATTTGGCTACCAGCTGCTGTAGGTCCTTGGAGTACCTCTATCCTGTCTGTTACTTGTATATGCTATGTTGTGTACAGGGGAGTTTTAGACTGTTGTATATCATATCTAAGTATGAATATGTGTCTGTGCATGCACAGACATGTAAAAGACAGATATAAAAAGAGAAAACAGACCCATGAGAATTCTGGCTTCTCCCCCCTTCAGAAATTTAGCAATACTCTTGGAAGGTCTGTTATGGTGGCACAGTATAACTAAAACTTAAACAAACCATGTCATGCACATCAGGCACCTGAGCACTAGGACAATAAAGCTTTCAAGAGTATTTGTGTCAGGTTGAATACTACACATGAAACCCTAAGTAACAGTCTTCTCTTGCTGTACACTGAATATACTACCAGCATTATTTTCAGCTACGTCAGTACATGGGATTTTTTTCCCCTTTAAATATATTTTCAAGTGCATGTAAAGGTCTTAAAATAAAAATCAAAATAATTCCAGAGTGGGGGAAAAAGACCCATAAAATAACTCTAAAACATAGTAATAGCCACCCATTTAAGAGAGGAAAAATGAATTCCTGTACCATTTATGAAGATCAACTATTCTGGACCCAAACTGAATGAATCCAGAGTGTGTGTATATATAGATATACAAACACACACAGGACCCATAATTGCCCTACACTTAGTCACCAGGAGCAGGTTTTAAAAGGAGCAGGTTTTAAAAAAATAAAATTTAAAAACAGAAAATGACCTTTTCACATTCTTCTGAGCCTCTTTACTGTAACCATGTATACTCATAAATTATTCATCATCCTTTAGAAACATGTTTGGCTATTCAGTGTGCAAGAAGTACTTGTCGAAAATATCTCACTCATCGTACAGATAAAATGACTCCTGCAGAACAGGATGCCATCTCCAAAATCTACTGAACATGAGTTTAGTTAAGGCTTTTACAATGCTGGTCTCAGACTGAAGGATTGCAACCAAGCACAAAAATAATCAAACATTCTGTTAAGAAAAACACTTCAACATTTTGCCCAGTTGGTTCAGTGGATGAAGTATTATCATACCGGTTGCTGCTCCCTCGCCTGGCAACATTAAGACCTGAATGATCCCTAATGAGGGAATTTACCAGATGAAGGGAGGTTCCCTGCTCCAGGCACCCAGTCTGCTGATCTCCGTGCTGCCAGCTGCTTTTTTGCCCACTCCCCTCCTCTAGCCACAGGGCACCCTCACATCCTGTCCAGCCCTCAGCCCCCATTGGGCTGATACTGGTCTGACCACCTTGGACTGTCAACCACGGAGGCTGGCTCCAGCCCCAGCCAGACTGCCAAACATGGCTCTGGCCCCACAGGCATCTGCTTTGGCCCCAGCCACATGGAGGCTGGGCATGGCCACAGCCAGACCCTGTGGCTGCTGGCTGCACCGCGACTGGGTTGACGGTGTGGCCCCAGCCCTCCAGAGACTGGGTCCAGTCCTGGCCAAGGCACCTGACACTGCCCTGGCCACTCCAGCACCAATTCCGACCACTGAGCTGCTGGAATGACCCCAGCCTCAGGGGACAGCTCTGCCTCTGGCCAGGATGCCTGTGTAGTTCTGACCCTGCAGAGGCATGTGCTGGCCTCATCCAGGCTGCTGGCATAGCACTGGCCCCATGGGCACCTACTACAGCACCAGCCAGGCTGCTGGTATGGCCCTGACCCTGTGGGAACCAGGTGCGGTCCTGGCCTGGCTGCCAACACGGCCCCAGCTCCAGCCTTTCAGAGGCCGACTTCACCCTGGCTGACTGTCACCTCTGGTTGGGTGCACAAGCCGCACTGGGCTCCCCTACCCAAGGAAGCCAGGCTGCTCCTCCTAACCTCCCAACCCTGGGCCTCTGATCCAGTAACATCTGAGGTCCTGTCAGACCACATATGTTGCCAGACTAGAGACTGCTGGGTTTGGGAGGTTCACCTTGTACATTTAAACTTGTTTATTTTAAGTATATTTATTAATTACATTGTGGGTGTAGCAACTAATTTAATTAGGCTCATATATTCTGAATACATACATAGAAAGGAGCCCAATTCACACAATTTATAGTTCCATAGACTTTTCTCACATTTTGCTGATGGTCGTTCATAGTATTATAAAAGTGTATTGTAATTCTGCCTTAAGACTTTTATAAGCAGTTTCGTGTGGAGACTGGATTAGGCAGAGTACATAAAAACATGTCTTTTAACATATGATATAAGTTATTATATGGTTAAGCCACTTAAAGTATTGAAAACTAGTTTTATTGCCACAGAATCTTTTTTACTTTATATTGGAGAAAAAATATAACATCACTCCAAATATTCTAACGCTAATGCAACTTTTCTACTCTGGAATTTTTAGAAGGATTGAGTTATTATTTTAATAGTAAACATTCAGAAGCCACAACATAGTAGCTACACTGTAGCTAGATGCCTTGTTCATTATCTTCTTGTGCGTAGGGATGAGTCCCATGGCTGTCCATCAATCTGCTGTGCAGAACCTGAGAGAACCAAAGAGCAGGCCATCCTTACGGTTCCCAAACAGAGCTGGAAGATAAAGAGCTCTCTCAAATGTGCCTGGCAATTCAGAATGGGAGATCCACACTCAATCCACCCCTCACCTGGACAAAGAATCTCCCCTCTCCACCGTAGTGCTTACTGTGATTCCAGGGCAGTGCTGGGTTTTACAAGGAAACCAGAGTAGAATGCAAATAGGCGCATAGGCACATGGTGAGAAGTCTGGTGCAGCAATTAGACAGCTGTGTTGTAACTTTAAAGACTTAAGTTCAGTTCCTTCCTCTTGAGACCTTTTATGTAACCAAAGGTACCTTTGTAAATCTGGCCCTTAGCATCTTAGGGCATCAGTTTCACAGCTCTCATGTGGGGATAAGACCACTTTGCTACTTCAGCAGGGTGTCATAATGTTAAATACATTCATTAAAGATTCCAAGCTACTTGGCTAATGTAGATCTTATAAATACTTAAGTGTATTCAGGCAGAAAGGCAAGGCCCATTTGGCAATAACGTGTTTAAAGTGACTGACACAAAAGGAGAAGGATAAAGAGACTGTATGCATAGAGTTGATGCTGCTGCTACTGTGCTAGAACTGAAGCCACTGATAGAGCTAAAAAGGATAAAAGCAGAGCTAGGAGCTGGCAAGGAAGGAGGGCAGAGTTCTCTTCCATGTACAGTAACCTGGTCGCACCCCTCAGGGAACTGCTTTACTCCAGGGAAGATCAATGTTGCCACGATCTAGGGACACACTACATCAAACTCACAGGATGCCCTTGTTGGCACAGTGACACAGAGGTAGCCGTGTTAGTCTGTATTCTATCAAAACAAAAGAGCAGTCAAGTAGCACTTCAAAGACCACCAAAATAATTTATTAGGTGACAAGCTTTCGTGGGACAGACCCACTTCTTCAGGTCATAGCCTTCCTTCCCCTGACTAGGAGTAAGGTAAGTCAATGGGAGAGTTTGCTCCCATTGACTTCCCACAGTCAAGATGGAGCAGAAGCTCAAATAAAGGTACCTTGACTCCTGCTATGTAAATAACATAGCTGGAGCTGCATATCTTAACTCAACCTTCCCCTTTAGTGTATGCCTGACCTGACTCAGAGCTTTACAGCTAGCTGCATCAGCCCTGCTGAAATGGACAGTGGGATGGGGGAAATGATGGAAACAGATTGCTTGAGAGACATGCTCTGAGTAGAGTGTGTGGGGGCCCACCAAAGTTGTGTGATCTGACTCTTGCTTGAGTTGTTTGTTCCTGCTTACCTTTGAACTTTAATGTCCTAGAAAGGATAAGAATGAAGTGTACATTAGCTGTAGAGCCAAACCACCACTACACTGCACCTCAGAGAGAAAGATGTGTCAGTGAGGGCATGAAGCTGAGGTTTGTTCTGAAAAGCCATAGTGGAATTGTGCCTGGGAATATGGCTACACTAAGGTCTCCTTGCCCCATTATGGAGCTCTCTGAGGCTACGTCTACACGTGCAGCCAACATCGAAATAGCTTATTTCGATGTTGCGACATCGAAATAGTCTATTTCGATGAATAACGTCTACACGTCCTCCAGGGCCGGCAACGTCGATGTTCAACTTCGACATTGCTCAGCCCAACATCGAAATAGGCGCAGCGAGGGAACGTCTACACGTCAAAGTAGCACACATCGAAATAGGGATGCCAGGCACAGCTGCAGACAGGGTCACAGGGCGGACTCAACAGCCAGCCGCTCCCTTAAAGGGCCCCTCCCAGACACAGTTGCACTAAACAACACAAGATACACAGAGCTGACAACTGGTTGCAGACCCTGTGCCTGCAGCATAGATCCCCAGCTGCCGCAGAAGCAGCCACAAGCCCTGGGCTAAGGGCTGCTGCCCACGGTGACCATAGAGCCCCGCAGGGGCTGGAGAGAGAGCATCTCTCAAACCCCCAGCTGATGGCCGCCATGGAGGACCCGGCAATTTCGACGTTGCGGGACGCGGATCGTCTACACGGTCCCTACTTCGACGTTGAATGTCGAAGTAGGGCACTATTCCTATCTCCTCATGAGGTTAGCGACTTCGACGTCTCACCGCCTAACGTCGAAGTTAACTTCGAAATAGCGCCCGACGCGTGTAGACGCGACGGGCGCTATTTCGAAGTTGGTGCCGCTACTTCGAAGTAGCGTGCACGTGTAGACGCAGCTTGAAAGTGGCTTATAGATGCGTCTGTAACCGTTTGATCACAGGATTGGTCTGGCTAGTGCAATATCAATTTGTGAGAGTAACTATCCTCCTGGTATCCCCACACCTCTTACCCTAGAATTTGGCCCTAACTGTTGCAATTAATGTTTCAGTTTTGCCAAGGCTGGATCCCATTAGTCAACTAACCACTAATTCCTTTTGTGAAAGTCATTAAGAGGGGTACCAGGGTTCTCCTACTTCTGAAGCTAATTTGGCAGGAATGGTCTCACTACCTACTGTAGAATAAACTGAGTGGATCCAAGACAGAGCCTCTGCTCTTCCATTACATGACAGTAGGCTATCCTGTCTCAATACATACCACTGTCTTCATTAGTGGAGATAAAGTATAAATCAGGAACGTATCACAAAGAAAAGTGAATTTACACAATTTCTGATCCTTAATGGATGCAACAACCTGGAGAAAAAAATGTAAGATGCAAAATTAATATTGAATGTGACTTAAGTCTCTTTTAGGAATCAATTTATTTAATTGGCTACATATTTTGCACATAATTATATGCCTACATTCACCTTTCCTGCATAACCTGTCACAGATTGGCGAAGTGCTCATGTGAATTTGTGGGGAAATAAGGGCCCCTACTATCTATGCTTAAGTGTTTTGCTGAATTGTGTCTATACATATGTCCTGTCTAGCTAGTGTTGGCAATCTTATTAGATTATGCCATTTTATTTATATTAAATTCTTTAACATTAAATGCAATTGGCATTTTAAGAAGTAATTTATTGAACCAATTAATTCAGACAGCTTATTTAAGACAAAGTTAAAATATGGAGAAAAATCTCTCTTTTGCTGATGTGGTTTTTTTCAGGCTTTAAACTGAAAAGGATGTTCATCTTTCCTTGAAATGGATTACTGACCTTTGCCACAGCTAAGGGAATTATGCAGGATTTCCTCTCTCTATTATATGTTTTATAGCAAACCTATATTGGAAAATGGGTACTTATTTCTTTCAGGAGCTATGGAAATATTAAATTCAAAGAGAAACTGCACTTACCTTACCTTGCAAAACATTGCTTTGGCATCACATCAGATCCTCTATACCATTTTTCCATCTAGATGTAGCCTCAGGACTCACTGGTTGCTGGAGTGTGAGAACCATTGGAAACTCATAACTCACATACCAGCTGTTGGAAGGCATTGAGTTCACAGGATACCCAAAAGGAATAATCAAAATGATAGATAACCATCTGAGGTTTTGGTGGTTCTTTTGGTGGGGTGAGGAAACTGGGATGAATGGGACTGATTCTTCCTATATTTCATTCATAAACCCGCTAAATATTGATATTGATTTGCATTCCTGTGCCCAGGGACATTCTCATTCTCATTCTCATTTCCTGCAAAATGTAAAGGATATATGCACCTTGCAGTTGACTATTAAAGGTGATTGATTAAATAATAATTTATTTTAGCAGTACCTACAGGCCAACCAAAAATGGATTCCCATTATGCTAGCCACTGTACAAAACAGAGTGCACAGTTTCTGCATCCCAGAGCATTTTTGACAGATACAGAGTAGGAGAACTGGAGAACAACACCAGTAGATTGAACAATATGATGGTGTCAATCACCATGTTAGGTCCTCTTTTTCTTTTCTGGGGAGTGAGTTGGTTGGGAGGAGAAAGACTAAATGGAAAGAAAAGGAAAGGGCAGGGTAGGAGATGACAAGAGAGAGATGCAGATTGGTACTAAGAAGGTGATGGGGAGGGTTGGAGCAAACAATAGCTAATTATCACATTCCAGAGAAAGATACAGAACATGCAACACTCTGAGCTGGAATGTTCAGAAATAGAAAGGTCTATGCATTGGCTGTTCCCACTGGCTCCTGAAATTATCTCCCCTTCCCCACTTCTCATAAGGATATGGTATACAGAGGAGTGATGACACCTCCTGGATCCTAGTGATCCTGCAGGCGTGTCTTTCCCTGCATAGTTATGGTCCCATAGGTGCTGGGGAGAGGAGTGCCCTTTTCTGGGTCCCATTTCCATCAGTTCAATAGTTCCCAGTTTGTCTGCTTGTGTTCCTCCCTGAGCTACTTTCCCTGTAAGCAATTGTTTATTCAATATGAAAAGAGTCTCTTAGCTTGGGCTGTTCATTGCACCTCATCACTGCCGCTCCCATTTTGTCAGAAACCAAATGTTTGCTAGAAGTAGATTTCCTTTATTAAAATGGAAACAGAGTTATGCAAAAAGCAGGTGTCTTAGTTTGATATGAAATGTACACTACGAGGTGGAAATTAAGACAACTTTAAATACATAGAATAGTTGGAAAGAAAGCAGGACTTTGAATATCTTTATTTGCAAGTCATTATTATTGCAGGCATCGCATCTTCTCCCCATCATCAGAAAGTTTTGCAGCCTTAAACAGTTCAGGTCACTGAGGAGGTTTATCTTCACTATTAAAGTAAAGCATTTACAAGTTCTCCTCAATCCAGCGCTAATGGACTAACTTGGGAGTTCCTAGAAAATCCTCACTGTAGTCTGTTTAGGGCTTGCTCATTGATGTCAGTGGGCCTCCTTCCAGAAACACTGGTTAGCAACGACTGCTTTAACAGTTTAGATTTTAATGGGACCTAAGATTGGGAAAAAAAAACATTGAGGCAAATGCAAGTACAATTGGATAGATTTCTGGATTGGTATATATCACAATTCAGTCTTCAGAAAGGTGTTCTCAGTATTATTGGATGTTCATATGGTTGATGCTCAGATACAGAGACCTGACTAATTAGGAGTACTACATGCCCTCACAGAGGAGTTAGGACTTATTCAAGCCTCCCCTTTATGCCCTTCCCCACCAGCACTCTTGCTCTGGGTACCAATATCATTGTCATAGCAGCCTCAGCAAAGACACTGGATTCTTCTCCACCCTATAAATATGAATGGAGAGCAACCAGTAGTCCTGGCCAGAACATTTTCTAAGAAATCCAATGTCACCAATACATGCCACCAAATCATTTCTCAGACAGGTCGATTTCAGCAAAGGTTTTCACTAGAGAGGTTTCTCACTTGTGACCAGACAGCATCAAACAAAGCTGAAACCTTTAAATACTTCCTGAAATGGAATTACCATTCTCACCTCTTCTAATAGAGGTTTTTGTTGCATGAGACACTTAATATCTATACCAGTGCAAAAATGCAATTTCTTCCTGTGTGTGGAATTAACATCAGAAATGCTTCCTTTGAGAACATGTTATGAAGTCTTATATAGGAGTATTAGTTTTTCATAGGATATATGAGCTTTCATTACTACAGTGATAATGCCCTTAACCAAATAGAACATTTAGATTGTTTAAACATGGATAGTAATAGCAACAAATTATCAAGGAACTGTACTCCCATAGTTGCATCTCATAGAATCCTAAGGCTGGAAGAGGCCTTAGGGGTCATCTAGCCCAGCCCCCTGCCTAAAGCAGGGTCAACCCTAACTAAATCACCCAAGCCAGGAATTTGTCAAGATTCTAGGGTTGGAGATTCCACCACCTCTCTAGGTAAAGCACTCCAGTCCTTCAACACTCTTCTGGTGAAATAGTTTTTCCTAATATAAAACCTCCTCCTCTCCCTCTGTAACTTCAGACAATTGCTCCTTGTTCTGCCACCTGTTACTACTGAGAACAGCCTCTCTCCTTCCTTTTTAAAACCCCCCTTTCAGGAAGTTGAAGGCTGATATCAAGTCACCCCTCACTCATTTGCAAACAAAATAAATCCTGATCCCTCAGCCTCTCCTCATAGGTCATGTGCTCCAACCCGCTAATCAGGGTCAAAACAAATTGGGAATAAGGGAATTTTGAAGCGTGGGGTTTATTTTGAAGAGCCTCCACCTATACAGCCAGTCTGTGTTTCAGAATCAGCACTTTTGAAGTGCAACTGGATGCCACTATGCTAATGAGATGCTGAATATGCATTTCAGTGCCTCATTAACCTATTCTGAAGTGCCTCATTAACATGCCCATTCCAAAAGAGAGTGGCATGTGTAGACATGACCAGAGGTGGCACTTCAAAATAAACTCCAGACTTCGAAATTCCCTTTTTCCTAATTTGCCAAATGTTGAAATACTGTGTTATTTTGAGGTACCCCTTATTCCTCTTTCAATGAGGTGTAGAGGGATACTGAAATAGCTCACCCACTATTTCAAAAAATATTTAAAAACACCCAGTGCATTTAATAAATGTGCAGTATCTATTTTGGGATACTGAAATAATTCTGCTGAGTAAACATGGCTTGAGTGACTAGCCACATGAGAAATCTAGTTATCTTCTGTATACTACCTCAATTGCCTTACTGATTAGATGAAATGGAATTTATTAATAAAAGTAAGAACAGTTAGACCCATGCATATTTTGTTCATTAACTTTGATATGCTACTACTGTTCAGAGAGGCTTTTTAAAATCAGTAGGAGCACTATAATCTTTATGCTGAACACCTATAAGATATATATGTTTAACACCCAACCCATATTATATACCATCATTGGATACATAATGGAATAAGAAAGTAAGACAAATAAATTTTGATTTTGAAAGTGGTGGCAATGATATAATTTGAACAAACATTTAAAAAGCTACATAGTCTATAAAACTCTGGATAATTTTCTCCATTATGGGGTTCCTTATGTGATACCTGGATTCAGTAGTTCATTAAGTTCTTCCACAGTTTGCATACTCCCAGTTACTGTACACAGCCCCAAACACACTTTACATGCAAGACTGACTTTGCACAAGAGATTTAGAGTTAAGACATAGATAAACCCTTCTGGGCAATTGTGTCATAGTTTTGCTTTCCAAGAGAAATTGCTCTCAGTGGTAATACTAAATGTGGCAGACAATTGTGCTTTGCTTACTTTTGAACCTGATGTCCAACACTGATTTCTTGGGGCAAAAGAAGATGTCTAGGTCACTGTTGTGATGCAGGCACAACCTGTCCCAGATGGGCATGGCTAGAGGAGTTTCGGGGACTCTGCAGTTATCTTTATGGAGTGGTCTCCAAAACTCACAATCCCACAGTACAAGACCTAAGAGGAAGGCACTTATCCCAGTGCCCCAGTGCAGTGTGGCCTAAGAGCCAGAGTCAGGATAGCACTGTCAACAAGGGGCTGGAATCCAAAGTAAAGGTTTCTGACTCAGGGCCTGGGCTGTAACAGAGCAGTCCACCACTGGGTCAGTGAGGACTCCCACAAAAACACATTGAATTCACTCAGGTGAGAGGCACCACTCACTGACCCACCCAGGGTCATTTCCTTTCATACTCAATGGTATGTCAGTCCATGAAGCCTCAAAATTTCCAGATTTCCTAGCACATGCTGCTGTCTGGTGTTCCATCTGTGGAAGCTTAAACACGTCCTCTGGAAACCCACCTCCTACTGGGAAGACCTGCAGCTACTTCTTAACAGGTGCTTCCACCACACATCCATCCTCACCAGCATCCCTCCTAGACTGAGTTGAGATGCTTCCTTTTATAATGGTCCAGCACTTTGGGCATTCCTGGGACATCTAGTAGGGCAGCACTTCCTCCACCACCCACAGTGTGATGTTAACCCCTTCCAGTGTATGTGTAGCCCATCACATGCACACCCATGCCTTAAGAGGGACCCTTGCTGCTGTTCATTCCCTGTTTTCTCCTTTGCTAGTCTGGAGAAAAAATACCTGTGTTAGAGTAAGCCTTACCTGGGTGATCTAGCACATTGATGTCAGAAGGGTACCTCCACATCATTCACAGCTGGTATTTTTCTCAGTGTACAAACATACCTTCTGGATGCAGTGCTCAGCTTGAAGGTAACTCCAAATAGGTAGTCGTGTAGGGCATCAATAGCCCATTTTACTCCTTCTAAATGGAAGAGTACTCTTCTCCCTGCAAATAATTTTTGGCTGAAAAATAGGATGGGGTGGTGTTCTCTACTGATGTCTTGAGACAAAATGTCCCCTGACCCTGCTCTCAAGGCAACAGTTTGAAATATAAAGTCTTCTGTGGAACCTATATTTATGAGAACTGGTTCTGGTTTTAGTTTTTTCTTGTGGGTCTAGAAGGCCTCTTTTCATTGATTTGTCCACTATACCTGTCAAGGTTGGGAGTTTACAGTCAGATCTGACAGTTGAGCCATGATTGTTGCAAAGATGGATATGAATCATCAATAACAGTCTTTCAATATTAATTGTAAGCCCAGGACTGTGCCCCTTACTGTGCATTAATCTTATGTCACCTGGTGGTCCAGGTTGTGATATGCTGCCTTTACTGGGACAGTGCAAGGATGTGACTCATTGTCCAGGTGGCCACTCCAAGTTCACATGGAATGCCTCTAGATCATCACTGCGTTTCATCTTCATCAGGCGTATGGGGCTGCCCTCTAGGCTACTCCAGTCTCATCCTGACAGCTAAGGAAAGGGAACCACAACACCACCACCATCTGTTGGACCAGCTGTGCGTGCTGTGCCTGTTGCGGGGTGGTCAACTTGCCCATCAGCTGTTGCTATTCTTGTTGCTCTGAGGCCTGATGCTGGAATAAGTGTTCCTGGTGTTCCTGCTGACAGACAGCCTGTTGCTGCCAACAGTCTAGAAGCCATTTCAGGAGCTTCTCAGGCTTCAAAGAGTCACGTTTGGGTACTTCTTGTAGGTCCCAATCATTGTCCGCTTTCTCCACCACTTGTTAGAATATGTGCACACACTGCCCCATGTGGGCATGGCTAAGGGGACTGGGGAGACACCATGGTTAACTCTACAGGGTGGCCTGAGGCCTCACAATCCTCACAGCCCAAGGCATAGGGTAAGGCACTTGCCCCAGTGCCCCAGGGCAGAATGGCCTAAAAGACAGCACTGTTAACAAGGGCCTGATAGCTTTAAGTAAGGTTTCCATGACCATTGACTCAGAGGGGAATCCCATCAAACATGCTGAGCTCACCTGTGTGGCAGGTACCAGTTACTCACCCACCTTGGGTCACTTCCTATCATAGTCAGTAGTATGTCTGCCCATGAAGCCTCAGGATCTCCAGATTCCTCACTATAGTGCACTGCCCGGTAATGTCAGCTGTGGAAGCTTAATCAGGTCCTCTGGGTACCCAGCTCTTGCTGGGATGGTCTGCGGCAGATACTCAATAGGAGCTTCCACAACAAATCCATCCTCACCAGCATCCCTCACAGGCTTCTGCACATGCCAGCTCCCATCAGAAGTGCTACGGTAATGAGGCAATTTGAAGCAGGCTAATGAGGTACAAACATGCATATTCAGTACCTCATTAGCATAATGGCAGCCACGTGAATTTCAAAGTGCAGACTTCAAATTGCAGATTGACACTAAAGTTGTGGGCAGCTTTGAAATAAGCGCCCCACTTCCACAGTCCCTTACTCCCACAGAACTAGATTGGAGTAAAGGAATGTCGGAGTGGGGTGCTTATTTCAAAGTTGCCCCCATCTACACTGTCAATCTGCAATTCAAAGTCTTCACTTCAAAATTCCTGGGGCCGCTATTATGTTAATGAGGCACTGAATATACATGTTAGCACCTCATTAGCCTGATTTGAATTGTCTCATTGCAATGACACCTCCAACCAGTGGTGGCATGTGTAGAAGCAGCCATAGACTAATCCGACCTGCTTCCTTTTATACTGGTCCAGCTCTTCAAGCATGCTCAATTGAACTGGAGGGGTATGACTTCCTCTGCCCATAGGATATGTGTACGCTAGCATTCCTCTTTCGAAAGAATCATGAAAATGTAGGAAATAGAAAATGGAAATGAGGCACATATTTACATATCTGGTACCTCATTTGCATATTCTTCTTTCGAAAGAGTTTCTAAAAAAGAAAGTAGTCAGAAGGGTTCTTTTGAAGATGGGGTTTACTTTTGAAAGAGCCGTGTCCACACTGCTTTTCCTCTTTTGAAAAAATAATGTGCAAATGAGGCACCAGATATGTAAATCTGTGCCTTGTTTGCATTTTTGATTTCCTTCATTTGCATGCCTCTTTCGAAAGAGGAATGTTAGTGTAGACGTAGCCACAGTGCGGTGTTGCAAGGTGTGCTCGTCCAATTGCAGCTATCCTGAAACAAAAAAAGCAACAAAAGCATCTCCATATTTCACACCAAGTTTCTCACTGCTTCGAGTTTCAGTAATTTACCAGAACAGATTTAACAATTCTGCAAACAGACTATGTGTAAAAGGAGCATGATATTCTCCCAACCAGTTTAATTTTGTTCTAATAATTAAGGGGCTGATCATCCAAATTTGGCTGCTGTGAAGTTTAGGTGTTTGTAAATGGGATCATTCATGTAGGTGATACGACATTTCTGCATTTAGATTTAAAATAAGAAGCCTACATTCAAAAGCTGCAATTTTCAAAGTTGCCTAAGGGAGTTACATGCTTTCACTTTAACATAATGGAAGGTGGAATATTTCTTAGGCCCATTTGGGAAAAAAAAATCCGGGGTTGGGGGAGAGCAACACTCCAGAATTACCACAGGAGGACAGCAAGCTAGGATGGTATCTTCCTCCTCAACACAGAGTGCTGCTCTGGGCTGATGGTTGAGGAGTTACTGTCAGCTCAGTTTCTGAAGACACAGACTAACTTGGCTACCACTCTGACACTTGTCAGCCACTGCCACTCTTAGCCAGAGAAGAGCTGGGGAACACAGCCCCGGAGCATCTCCATAACTGCCAACTGCCCTGCACCACCCACACACCTCCACTCCTCTGCCCTGAGCCCCACACACCCTCAAGTCTCTGCCCTGATTCCTCCATTCACCACTTCCAGTCCCTTGCCCTGACTGATGCAAGCAACACTGTGTAAATGTTCCAGTTGAGAATATAAAGACCAGACATATTAACATACACAAAAATCCTGCCAAGTTTGTTATAATTACTAATCTGTTGTTCACATCATCCTACTGGCCAGTTAAACACTCAGCATTTCTCACTCACAAACAAGAATTACATATTTGTTTTTGTAAAACCAGGCTGAGTAAACTTGCTCAGATTTCAGTAACTACCTCTATTACAAATTCCACAGTAACACAAAAACATTACATTAAAGAAAAAGGCATTCCTAAGGGCAAAAGGGGACTCCATTGAGTCAGGAAGCTTTCTGGTCACTTCCTGACTTAATAGAAACAACCTGGCTGATGCATCTTTACCGATAGTTCTACGTCGTTCCTTTCTGCTAGTCAGAAAGGGTGGCTGGCACGGTACACTGAGACACATTACTTCTCATAACTGCTGCTACATTTTAGCTACATGGCTACCCATGCCATTTTCAGAGAGAATTACATCGTCCTTTGCTTTGCTGTTGAGCAGCGACTCTGCATTGTGAAAGGAATATCGGATGCCAGGTAAATTCAGACTAAAAAGAAAAAAGAAAACTCAGCTCTCCCAGGCTGTCTACGCATGGATTGCCATTTCAGGGTATGTATCTGGAAATAGAAATGCCGCAGCTTTTCCCCATGCTCAAAATAGTACTGGCTTTTTGATCGTGGTAGTCTGGTTTGGGTGCCACTTGTCATATGGAGGGGAATGGAACTTTTGAAATAGCCGCTTATTCTGAACTTAGGTGCCAAGTTCGGAACATGGAATTTTGAAATAATTTATGCAATTAGTATCTCTTGTTAGTGAGAGATATACTGTGAAAAGGGGATATGAATTTTCAAAGAATTAGACTGCAGTAAAAGGAATAAAGTATGAAGTAATATACAGGTAATCCTAGAAAACTTCTGTAATACAGAGAGGTCGGTTTCTTGAAGCACAAGTGTATACAGGTAAAGATTTTTGGGCAGTGAGTCATCTTATGACACTAAATAATACTATGGGCAGTATGTGGCATATATCCAGATCTCCAAAAACATGCAATATTATAGCTATACTGAACATAATTTAAGCTTTTTTTTGATTCTGGCAGCACTTCAAGATCTTCAGTTATCATCATCAACGATTATCATTTTAGATCTAAAGGACTGGGCTGAATCTATAACTCTTACTGTAGTGCAACTACAAGTAATGTAGGACTTTACATAAACAGACTATTAATGTATGTTGCTCTGAGCATAAGACGCACTATTTATTTCACTTTTTCCAGCAAAGGAAGTAGAAATTATTTATCTATCTCAAGGTAAACAATTATATAAGTAGATATGATCTTCTTGCACATCTCAGAAATATCCTCCAGAGATTTTATTTTGGGAAACTATTAGATCTCACACATTTTACTATAATTAAGATGATCTAATTTACAATAGTTAGGAAAATTTACTATGTATTTCTGTAGAAGATAATTCCCAAAACCTAACTTTCCAGCAACATCAGAGTGCCTTTATAATAGTGTAATTTAATATATTTTAGGAATTTGAGAGTGAGTTACCTTTCCACCATTTTTTGTTTGCATATGAAATATCCTACTTTTCAAGCATTCTAATGCTTAAAAAGAAAACATTAAGTGCTATCAGCTGAAAGTTAGATGAAGAAAGCTTCAATGGTTATTTTGCAAACTTAGAGAAAGTTCTTCTGTAAAGAGTTTTATTTATTTCTTCACTCCAGTTTCATTGCCAGAAGAATTAATCTTCTTTATAGGAGCTGGCTGAACATTGTATTTTTGCTACTAGAGGTAGAATTTTAACAACCAATGCTTAAACATAGGCTTTCTTGAAGCTTACTATCCCATCGGCTCTATTCTCATTTTCCTTGGTATTGGCAGTAAGTTTTTGTAGGCTGCTTGGGATTCTCATTTTTTTCTCCACAGCCTGACTCAGATTTTTCTTATATAAGGTATTTTCTCTTACTTGTTTATATCTAAACACAGTAGTGAGTATGCAAAATATCTGATATATTTAATACCTTGAAAAAATGGACTTTTTCAACTTTCTTGTGCTATATTTTCTGACCTGAGATTATCCTATATTATTTTATGCCAATGGAAGACATCAAGAATGGACTGATAATTCTATTCTCATGTCAACTGTATTCATATACCATATGATCCAAAACAGATAATTGTCAGCTAAGTAGTCTCTTACAATTATGGAGCTTGAGATGGCAAAATATTTGCAGGTAACAAGTGCTTGCCAGAAAATACAGGATTTTCTGTGGACAATCAATTTTTGAATAAAATAATTGAACCTGAACATTCTCTGCCACAGATTTTAATTTGCATGTCCTCCACAGCATTTCACATGAGTTGGAGTTTAGCTGTCTCCTGTCTTCAACTCCACTCTTGAATTCATATGGCAAGTCATCTGAAGTCTGTTATTCTTCATGTCTTATAACACTAGCACTCCTAATGATATTCATGGCCAATACATATTTGTTTGCTGACTCACGAGGTGATCAGAGCCATGTATGAAAAGGGGTCTATATTTTAATTTTTTCTCTGTTGTTTTGATTTTCTACTGCACTTAATTTTGATATGAATCCTTCGAACAGTAATCAAGATAGTTATCATGTATGAATATGGAATACTGAGATTCCATCCATTTAGCCTAGATTGCAATGTGAACTACATGCCAGCGTAAGGGAGTAAGAATTTCCTTATTCCTGCTATAGGTTGCTTGTTCATTGGGTCAAACTTACTCCTTGGCCTCTGGCCTCTATTCAGTCCACTGGTCCCACTTTAGGGCCCAGTTGCCCTCGCTGGGGTGAAGGGTGGTCTGGGGGGAACCCAGCTCCCACCCACTCATGCCAGGTTCCAGCCCAGGGAGTCTATGCAGCTGCCAGAGGGAAGAGCTGACTCTCTTAGCCCTTGGCAAAGCAGCTGTCCTCCCTGGGCCACTACCCCAGATGATTCTCCTGGTACCTTCTCCAGGCTGCAGCAATAGCAAGTCCCTACTCTTGATCTGCTGAAGCTCCTCACTCTCCCTCTGTGGTTTCTGGTGTTCTGCTGCTCTCCTCTGCTCCTCTCAAACCTGCTCTCTCCCACTGCTCTGGTCTCCTTGTGTCTCTCCGCTCACCTCTCATGCTCTCCCCCTGCCCCCCGCCCCACCCCCCGTGAAGGGTTTTTAAGAGCCTCTTATTAGCCCAGTCATGGAGTCAGCTGGCCCCAGTTAGGCTAAGCCATCACCCTCCCAGCTGCCTGTGATTGCCCTGCTGCTGCTCCGCAGGCCCTTCTACTTGTTTGGGCTCTTGTGATGGGGACCTCTGCCCTGGCCCTGCCACAGCAGACACATAAGAAGGCATTGAGAGTGTGTCCAAAAAATGCAAAGAGTCTTAGTTCTTCCATCCCACCTGTCACTTTCCAGGCAATGTTGTAATTTAATGCTATTTAATGGTGTCTGATTCCCCAGCATGGTGCCTCCTGTTGGTCACACTGGGAATTAGTTTGGTCCTCAGCAGGGCACCCCATTCTGCGTGGTGTGTCACCTGTTATCACTCTGCACTCTCTTCATGCGTTTCTTGGGACCCATGTTACTCCCCTGATAACAATGTCCTCTTCAGGACACTACCCTCTGGCAATGCCCACTACTCGGTCTCTCATATCCCCTTTTAGGTGAATTAGACGTCTTCAGTACCACCAGCCATTGTGCCCCCCGTAACCAAAGTCTAGACCCTCTGCCTCAGGGGCAAGTTGCAGTCTGCATCGGTTATTATCTTTAGTGACAAGGTATGGTGAAATGGGGAAGGGAAGGATCTAGGACCATCCACTATTCCGCATCCTGGCTCTAGTAGCAGCCTTGATCTGCCCTCCCATCTCTTGCCATGTGTCCTTATCAAAATGCCACCAAAATGAGAATACAATGTGAATCCTTCCTTATACCAAGCCACAATGTATACTAGGCTGCATTTATCTTTTATTTACCCCTTACGTGATTTTACTCCCTGCACCAAATCATTTCTAGTAGCTGTCTATTTTAGGTATCACTATGCAACCACACTGACCTATCTAGCCTAAGTCGACCACACAGCATAGAGGAACTGGCAGTAATTCTAAGTGAGTGTACCAGTGAAACAGAGTGATTCTAGTATGCACTGCAACCATCAGTTGGCTGCACTGCATTAACTTGTTATATCCAAGATGACTGTAGGATCCTAACACTCAGAATAAGAAGGAAGATCTGTGGGGGACGTACATCCCTCCTTCTGTCAAAATCCCTCAATACTTTTTGCTAATTTACATGAATTTATAATCCTCTGTTAGTGATTTAAGTGCTTTTACCAGTTTAAATTGTAAAGAAAAAAGATGTGAGCACATAGGCAAATATTCTCAGTTTATCTTGATTAATATATACTGCTCCAGTAGACAAAACAGGGTGAAGAGACAGGTAGTGGCAGGGACATATATATATATATAGCTGCAAAAGATACATATATATATCTGCAAAAGAGAAAGCAAAAGAGGAAGACAAGGTTCCACAAGTCACCTGCAGTTTGCGTCTGATTGTACAGTAGTAAGCTGGGTACTTGCTGTTTTATTTAGTGCCAGTACAGGCTAGAAGCGGGTGGAACCTTGACTCAGCTTCCTCTACCTCCCACTCAGTCACAGGAGAGAGTACCCGAGGGAACAGTAACTTACTGCTAGCATAGATCACAAGCCTGCTACTAGACTCCCCAACATTTTGCCGAAGCAGTAATTAGAAGTGTAATGCCTACAGGGCCATTTCTAGTATGAGATTTTTGATGCTATCCATTGGTCAACATAGGGGTTCAGGAAAGAGCTAACAAAAGAGAAGAGTGACTGTTTAGGAAACATTTATAACTGTGGTGCTGAACCTCTTGTGAGTTGAGGGCCACTGACCCACAGAAAAAATCAGTCAGGGACCACATGCAAGTGAGAAGCAAAACAAAACTAAAAAAAAAAAAACCCTCAGGACATGACCCCCAACTGATCGGCTGTTCCCATTGCACTCCAGCCCCATGGAGGAGGGTGCCAAGGTGCAGGGCTTCTGTCACTGCCACATTAACTTCTTCTGGAGGCCACGGCTAACAGATGTTGTGTTCCCTAGCTGGGGCCAAAAATGAGGAGCTCAGTGGGTGGGAGGGGGCTGCTGGGGAGCAGGCTGGAGGTGTGCTGGTGGCAGGGCGCAGAAGAAGGGTGGGGGTGTAGGGTATGAACAAGAGGTGAGGTGCAGGAGCAGGTTGAGATGTGGGTTGGTTGGAGGTTCAGGAGTGGATGAGGTGGGGTGGGGTGAGGCTGTGCAGGAGGGGAATGAGGTAGAGGGCTGGGGCTGAGGGTCGCCTCCCTAGCACAGTTCCTGAAGTGGGGCGACGTGGACACAGGTGACCCCGTGCATCTTTGCATGCTGCAAGAAAGCACTCCCTGCAGACACCGCCCCCTTGCAATTCCCAGCCAATGAGTGTGATGGGGCAGTGCCTCCAGGGAGCAAACTCCAAAATTTCCCCTCTTAGCTCTACGCTAATGGCTCTGATGATGAAACTGTAAAGCTGTGGCCCCACTTGGCCAAAACTTCAAAATGGCCATGTTAATGACCATTTTGAAGATTACTAATGAGGCACTGAATTGAATATTCAGTCGAGAGGAATAAGGGGAATTTGAAATGTGCAGGGTCCTTTCGAAAAGGACCCCCATGTAGCCGTGCCGAGCCGCGCGCGTTCAAATGTGATGCTTTTGAAATGTCGCGGCCGGAAGGATCCTAATGCTAATGAGGTGCTGAATGTTCAGTTCAGTGCCTCATTAGTAATCTTCAAAATGGCCATTAGCATGGCTATTTGAAGATTTGTACCAGTGTAGACACAGTCTAACAGTTTATGACATGTTACTACTGAAGGATTAAGTAGTTATAATAAAACAGGGCTCAGGGAACCAGGTTTCAGCCACAGGGCCCTATGGTCCCCTGAATAGGCTTGCATATACCTGAGAAGCACAAGGACACTTCCTCCTGCCTGCCAGGCAGAGCCCGTGGGCATCATCCAGCCCTGGCTTGCCTTGATCAGGCCTATGAGACTCAGGGCTCCCCTCTACCTCCCACAGTGAGAAACCAGCACTAGCATTCCAGCCATTTTTAATCCTCTCCCCTCCTCTGTACGGCTGGAGGGCCAGCCTTGCACTACTGGCAGAGGAGGAGCTCTGAGCCTCCCAGGATGGAAATAGCCCACAGGCCAAAGGTTCCTCACCCACACTTTATAGCTGAATAAAATTAGTTTTTGTTGTAGATAGGAGCTGCATTCAGTCATCCTCAGATATTCTACAGCAGCCCCTCAGGTATATGCAAGCCTGTTCAGGTGGGCCAAGGGGCCCTGTGCTAAAACCTGGTTCCCTGAGCCCTGTTTTAATACTACTACTTAATCCTTCAGTAGTAACATATCATAAACAGTTACAGTATCATCATCAGTGCCATTACCGTAGCGCTAATAGGGGAAATTTTAGGCTCAGTGAAGTTAATGGCAGATGACTGCAATTGACTGAGATTTCATCTGCTATGCATCGGTTGGTAAAGTTTTGATTACACTGACGTCAAGGCTGACTAAATCTCTACACATACAGTTGTCATAATCCCACAAACTGAAACTTGCTCTGATACTCCAAAGACTCGTGCATGTGCCTATCTTTAAGCTCTGTGAGTAATCCTATTGAACTCAATGGGACTTCTCACATACATGTAGTCTGTAGACTTGAAAGTTCAGAAGGGATCATCATGACCATCTGGTCTTACCTCCTGCATACTGCAAGCCACAGAATCTCTCCAGTGCACTCCTGTAATAGACCTATAACCTCTTTCTGAATTACTGGTCTTTAAATCATGATGTCAAGAATTTAAGCTTCAGAGAATTCACCATTCACACTGCTTTAAATCTGCAAGTGACCTGTACCCCGTTGCTGCATAGGAAGGTGAACCCACCTCTGCACCTGCACCCCCAGGGCATCTGCCCATCTGATCTATAGTTAATTCTTTCCGGACTCCATATACTGCCATGAGTTAGACCCCAAGCGTGTGAGAAAGATCCATCAGACAAACACTTGGGAAAGAATTCTCTAGAGTAAGTCAGAGCTTCCCACATGGAGCTTCTGGAGATATTTTCTGCTAACAATGGCAGATGGTCTGCAACATCACACAGCCAGTCTCACACCACCCACATTGTAAACTTATCAATCTCAGTCTTCAAGCCAATTAAGTTTGTTTCTGCCATGGCTTCTGCCGGAAGGCTGTTCCAAAACTTCGCTACTCTGATGGTTAGAAATTTTCTCCAAGCCTAAATTTGCTCATGGCCAGGTCATATCCATTTGTTCTTGTGTTCACTATGGCACTTAACTTAAATAATTGCTCTTCCTCTCTGGTATTTACCCCTCTGATATGTCTATAAAGAATAATCAGATTTATCCTCAGTCTTCATTTGTTACACTAAACAAACCAGGCTATTTGTGTCTCCTTTTGTAAGATAGGTTTTCTATTCCTTAAATCACCCTAGTAGCCCTTCTCGGCCTTGTTCCAGTTGAAATATAACTTTCTTGAACACTGGACACCAGAACTGTGCACAGTGCTCACCTGTGACAGCCTAGGATTGTGTTCGTCTTTTTCATGTCTGCATCACATCGATGGTTCATCATCATCCAGTATGGTTCAATACTCACAGGTGTTTTGGTGCCTCACTCACTTCGAAGTCAAATGTTCCCCAGCTTATAACAAAATTTCTTTTTATTCCCTAAATACAGGATCTTGGATTTTGCACTGTTAAATTTCATGCCATATATATCACTCCATTTTACAGTGTCACCCAGATATTCCTGTATTATATTCCGGTCCCCATTGATATTGGTAATGCCTCTCAACTTTGTGTCATCCCCAAATTTTAATAACACGATCCTACTTTTTTGTCAAGGCCAGTAGTAAAAATGTTTTGGGACTAATCTCCGAGTAATTCTGCAAGTAACGGTCCACCTGCCTGACAGTTCACCCTTCAGTTCACTCTCCCCTATAGCTAGTTCCTGATCCACCAATCTTTTCTCTTATTAATCCCATGTAAAATATCTGTTCTCAGAGAAGGACACCAGGTTGGTCTGGCATGATCTATCTTCTCTAAAACCAAATTAAGATGGCTAAGTCGAATAACACCAATCTTGTGAAGACATGTGCAGTATTATACTTGCCTGAGTGGTCCAATTAGTTACACACCAACCTCAGTGTCTGAAAAAATCAGGGCCAAAACTATGAAATAAAAATATAAAAACAAGTTACATTCATGTCTGTCTTCCTAAAACTCCCACTCCAAGACAGCCAAACATGATTACATGTATGGCTGTGCCCTGGTTCAGTGGTTCTCAACCTGTGATACATGTAACCCAGGGGCTACTCAGAGCTCTTCCAGCAGGTACATTAACTCAATGTTTCTCAACCTTGTTATTCATAAAAATTGGACTTATTATATTTTCATCTAAATGTCGTGTGTCTGAAAATTTTGGGTACTGAGAGTACTTTTTTTTCTTGAGAAAGGGATAGTTTATAAAAAGAAAAGTTGAGAAACACTGCTCTCGTTCTGGCTGCAGAATCAATGTAAGAAGTCTATTATTTTTCTCAGCATACCCATCCTGTCTTGAAGCTGGCAAGATAATCGGTGCTTCCCACAGAAATAAAATATTTTTAATTTTATGGTATCATACAGTTGGTTACACATACTGGAAATCATGCATGTGACCTTTTAAAGCTCTAGAATTATCTATCTGAGCCAGGAGTTACCAGCAAACTCTATTTTCTTTGTAAATTACAATTTCAAGGGCTACAGTCTCTGACTTGAAAAGAAGTTACTCACTGTTTAATTTCTGTATGTGCAAACCTATACATTTACATAAGAATTATAGACGCAAACTAACCTCTAGCACCAAGTTAGCTAAAAAATAAGTGTTATTAATATAGTGGATTATGTTAGAAATGGTAATTTTTAATAAGCCAAGTCTCACAGTCCATGCCTTTCAATAAGACTAAGGTTGTCACATATCTGCAGTTTGACATTCAGCATAGGCTTTCATCAGCTTTATTATGCCTCACATCCCATAGACAATTTACTGATACTCCATGTCTCATTCTATAAAAAATAAACATTATATTTACACACACTGCACCTCAGAATATTTCATTGTGCTGACTAACAGAAAAAAAATTGTGCTCTGATGCGATCGGAAGTGACATCTCACATATTTTGGTTCCAACCAATTAGGAGGCTTCAAAGAAAGAAAAAAGATAGCAGGAACAAACGTGAAGCCCCCCAAGCAGAAATGCAGGTAGTAATTATTTAAACTAAAAACTTTTAACACAAGATTTAAAAATGTATTAACATAATTATCCTATTAAATGACTGCAGAAAGAAATCAGACATTGTTTGTTGCATAGAAGAGATTCAAGATTCAACTGGGGTACAGATGTTTTGCATTTTCCTAAAGTTAAGAAAATATATGCAAATGATCCTGTGGTTTCTAAAAAACTTGGTATCATACACAACGCAAAGCAATGCATTACATTAAAGTATGGAGTGAGAGGGGAGAAGCTGAAAACAAAAATGACAACATTTTAACACTGCCAATGCTTCATATAAAAGCAAAGCATGTGGAAAATACTACAAACATAAAATAATAAGTGAGTAAACAGTTTCTGGCATTGTACTGCGAGCCACTAATGTTGCCACTGGTTTAGTTATGAAAGCTCAGAAGCAAACACACAACATCAAAAGTATTTAGACATCTCCTTATTTATCTATAAGTTTCTTAAAAGCCTCAAGGGAGGGGCAGGGAAAGACTGGGAACCAACAGGAGGGGAGAAAACTGAGATAATCAGATAGGGAGCCAGCAGGGAGACTGGGACTGAGAACCAGGGAGGTAAGGTGAAGGATGTGGGGGGAGGAGACAGATATGATAGGGAGTTAGAGTGATGGGGAAGAAATGGAACTGGGTGGGTGGAGAGAATAGGACACAGAGCCAGGCAGAAAAAAAAAAGGAGATTTGTCAAAGAGCCTCGGAAGGGGAATTGGGACAGGGACCAAGTAGGTACAAGGAGCAAGGGCAGGTGGGACCAGCAACTGAAGAACAAGGTAAGGAACTGAAATTCAGATCAGAACCATGCAGGGAAAGACTGGGGCAAGGAGTCTGGAAGGTATGAGAATAACATTTATTGGGCAAGGAGAATGAGATTGGGACAAGCAATCAGAGTCTGGGACAAAGATATGGGAGTTATGAGATAGAAGGGGGAATGGGCAGAAAGGCTATGCCCACTATACCACAACCTCTCCCAGAACCTAGAACAGAATTAATGAATCTCAACATTCCTCTACTGCCATTAAATATATGTTATATCGACAGGCAATGTATCCCGTCTCCCTCTAATACTGGTTGACAGATGATGACAGCCTACTGCCATTAACAGTTTTGCCATTAGCTCAAAATCACAAAGATCTGTATGGTAGATCTAAATGTCCTAGCCCTCCTAGACTACGTCTACACTACAGAGATCTTTTGAAAGAAGCCCTTCTGGAAGATATCTTCCCAAAGAACATCTTTCAAAAGAGTGTGTCCACACACAAAAAAAAAGTGGATCAAAAGAGTGATCTGCTCTTTTGAAAGGGAGCATCCACCCAGCCCCAGCTCTTTCAAAAGAATGGCCCAGAGATTGAAAAATCAGGCCCTAGGAAAACAGCTCTTTCAAAAAAACAAGGGCCTGCAGAGTGTCTGCACACATTTTCTTTCACAAAAACTTTTGAAAGAAGCCCCTCTTCCAGAAATTGGAAAGGAAGAGTGGTTTTGAAGGGAGTGCCACCTTCTATTATAAGTGGAGATACACATTTCCTAGAACTGGAAGGGACCTGAGGAGGTCATCCAGTCCAGTCCCCTACCCCCTTGGTAGGGCCAAGCACCATCCCTGGCATCTATTTGCCCCAGTCCCTGAATGGCCTCCTCAAGGATTAAACTCCCAATGCTGGGTTTAACAGCCTAATGCTCAAACCACTGAGCTATCCCTTCCCCTGATTTACTTTTGAAAGAACACTTTTTTTGAGTAGATGCTCCAAAGACTCATTTGAAAGAACCCCCTTTTGAAAAATCTTTTGAGAGAACTTGCTAGTGTAGATGCAGCTCTATTTACCTAGGTGGGCATCAAAATACCATCATTTGATGGAAATTTCTTCAAAAGCCTAAGAAGTTACACACATAAGACTATGTTACTAGAAAATTAAATTGAAAAAAAAAATCAAGCACTGAAAGAAGGAAAAGCCAGAATTAGATTGCCAGTGCAACCATAATTCATCCCCCTTGTGTATGTGCATTATGATACAGCCTTTAATTTCATAATCACGCAGTATATTTTCCCCAGGGATGCTTGCTTCATTTGGTGCATGGGATGGGCCTGTTCAGGAAATGAATCAGGTTACTGTAGTAAAAAGTTGACAGCTGTAGCAGTGTTTCTCAATGATTGGTCGGTGGCTGGCACCAGTGCCTGAAATGTCCCTGACACAGGCTTCAGGCTGGTCCTGGGAATCAACAAGACTGAGAAACACTGGTCTATGGGACAACTGCTTCATTTCTTGTAAAAACTGGAAGCTGTGTGGTGAATGAGCAAGGGACTAGTCACACCTCTGAGGCTGTGTCTACACGGGCATTCCTCTGTCAAAAGAGGCATGCAAATGAGGTAAATCGAAAATGCAAATGAGGAAAATGCAAATGAAGTAACAGGAACAAGAAATTACATTACCTTTATATGGAACCACAGTTTTGTATTCGAGAAATGTAATTTCAAAACTGTAAGTACTTTTTACTTTTTGCTTTGGAAAAAGCAACATAGAATGTATTTGTTTCACTTTCTGTAAAACAATTTCACAACATAAGCCATATATATTCCTAAACCATGTTAGCATCCTTAAAATATGTCATTATACAAAATAATGTCACCATAATTAATGAACTCCAGAATCCAAAACCCAGCTTGATACCGTGGGAATGACTTAAAAATATGTAGGAAGGTATCTTTCAGAGACATTCACAGCTGGTATTTACTGACTGAAATGTTTCCAGATGATTCTAAGGAACCATCCAGCTTTCACAGGCAGTTCATAATATAAAATGAGCTTTCCAGGTCATGAGGACAACATTCATGGTGACAGATGAAGAAATGTGTCAGACACCTTTTAACGTATAAAAATTGTACAGACAATTTTTCTTATCCAAAATATTATTATTGGCAAATGAAACTATAATTTTACCATTTGAACTGATTTGCTTCTGCATCACCACTTTTTAGTTAAAAAAATCTAAATGTTATTAGCCCCAAAAATTCATTATTTAGCCATTCATTGATTTATTATTTCACTAGGAGAGTGGTGAAGGTCTGGAATGAGTTACCTAGAGGTGGTAGAATCTCCTTCCCTACAGATCTTTAAGTTCCAGCTTTACAAAGCCCAAGCAATGATGATTTAGTTGGGTTTGGTCCTGCTTTAAGCAGGGGATTGGACTTGATGACCTCACGAAGCCTTTTCCAACCCTCTGATTCTATTAATAATAACTGCAAACTGCAAACATACTCATTTTAAAAATTACGATTGCGAGGTTACAACTGCATTATTTTTGTAAAAATGTATGTATACTTAAGGAAATGAGTACTTAAGAATACTTAAGTACTTAATTAGTAACAGATAGAAATGACTTAAGATTCTGCATGTTACTAAAGAGGAATTTTCATACTATTTTGGAAAGAGAGGCTGCTGAACTCTCTTTTATATTCAAATTTGACACATTAGCACGTGGTTTGAACCAGGATGAGAATTTTATGGGTCATTATAGGGGCTTTTTTGCAAACTTGGCTTAATCTAATTCTTGACTCCCCCCCCCGCACCCCTGTACTCTCTGATTTCCTCACCTTGATAATTTTTTTTTCTGATTTGTCAACCTTGATTACTATTTCTGGTTCTCTATGGCTTAAATATTGAGTCTGTTCTGATATGGCTCTGGTCTGAAGAAGTGGGTCTGTCCCACGAAAGCTCACCTAATAAATTATTTTGTTAATCTTTAAAGTGCTACTTGACTGCTTTTTTATATTTAAGTATTTAAGTTTCATAGTACTTGTGTAGACTAAATTAGCCCTTACCCTGAGCTTAACAATGCTAAGATTTGTTCATCATTAGTCTCATTAGTATGATGATTAAATCTCAGTGCCAGATTGTCTGCATCACTCAGGGGCCATACTCTGAAGCTAGAGAATGGTGAATTCTTCTGTCAGAGGACCTTTCTGTTGGAGTAAAACTGGCAAAGGCAGTAGAGCTCTCTCTTGCATATGTCACCTCTACACATAGTCTAAGGAGCCAGAGTTCATAGGGGCATTCAAGGAGCAGGGGCTGACGGGGCTGGGGAACAGCTGAGCTTGCAGAAGTGGGGTCGGACTTTGCAAGGGTGATGATAGACATGAGGCAACACCTGTAGGGATGAGTATTGGGTGTTGGGGGATGTAACTTCAGGGCATGGATAGGCCTGTAAGGGGCCTGTAGTGGGTGAGAGCTCCAGGGCAAGGAATCAGTTTTACCAAGGGGTTGTCTTTATAGGACCTGAGTTAAAACGTTACAGAGTTCTAAGCAGCATATGCAAAAAAGTTAACTTTTTTTAAAGGAATCTTTTACATTTACATTCCAATTTAAATGAGATTGGCTACGTCTACACATGCATGCTACATCGAAATAGCTTATTTCGATGTAGCGACATCGAAATAGGCTATTTCGATGAATAACATCTACACGTTCTCCAGGGCTGGCAACATCGACGTTCAACTTCGACGTTGGGCAGCACCACATCGAAATAGGTGCTGTGAGGGAACGTCTACACACCAAAGTAGCACACATCGAAATAAGGGTGCCAGGCACAGCTGCAGACAGGGTCACAGGGCGGACTCAACAGCAAGCCGCTCCCTTAAAGGACCCCTCCCAGACACAGTTGCACTAAACAACACAAGATCCATAGAGCTGACAACTGGTTGCAGACCCTGTGCATGCAGCATGGATCCCCAGCTGCAGCAGCAGCAGCCAGAAGCCCTGGGCTAAGGGCTGCTGCACACGGTGACCATAGAGCCCCACAGGGGCTGGAGAGAGAGTGTCTCTTAACCCCTCAGCTGATGGCCGCCATGGCGGACCCCGCTATTTCGATGTTGCGGGACGCGGATCGCCTACAAGTGCCCAACTTCGAAGTAGGGCACTATTCCCATCCTCTCATGGGGTTAGCAACTTCAACGTCTCACCGCGTAACGTCGATTTCAACTTCGAAATAGCGCCCAACACGTGTAGCCGTGACGGGCGCTATTTCGAAGTTGGCGCTGCTACTTCAAAGTAGTGTGCACGTGTAGACATGGCCATTCTGAAGAATGTGAAAAGAAGCCAAATTAGTCCTTGCCACATGACAGGCATTTCAGATAGGTCAAAATCAAAGAGAAAACTTACATCCTCTACCTTTCTCTTTGAAACATAAAAGCTAAGTAGCAGCTCATGTAAGAAACGCATTTTAATTTTTTTATATCTCGGTAAATATAATCAAAAATATGGCAGGTATATGCAGCTTCGATATATCAAACTACAAGGAAAAGTTAAAAAGTGAATTTGTTATTCTAATGATGATTAATGTAAAATGATAAATCATAAATATGTAATATTAAACACTAATTAGTACATCAAAAGCTACCAAGCCATGGATCTTGGAGCTAAGTGTATGTCCCTCTTTCATCAACAAATCAAGATATGCATATTAATCAGGTATTTATATGAGGAAAACTATCTGTTCTTTATGGAGTTATAAATTATTAATGGATTGTTCATATAGATCAATAGCATAATCTTCCACCAATAAGTTAACAATTTTTGTCATGAGCCGTAAGTTCTTAGGGTACGTCTCTACTTCCGGGAAGATGGATCTGGTCAGGGTCAATCTTCAGGAGTTTGATTTTGTGCACCTCATGAAGAGGCACTAAAATTGATGTCTCTGGGATCAGCAGTCCACCCTTGTACTCCAGGCTATCATGAGGAGTAAGGAGGTTGATGGAAGAGTATAGACGCTAGGTCTATACTAAGGAAATAAGTCGATTCTGAAATATCGATTCTAGCTACACAAATGCCGTAGCTATGCAAATGCTGTAGCTAGCATTGAGTATCTGAAATTGGCTTATTTCCCTAGTATAGACCTAGCATCAGAAGCAATGCAGAGGACCTCTGAACTCTGAGATTTCCCATGCTAATGATGCTCACAGAAGTCCCCATTAAGTCAGAAAGTGACCATGGGTTTTTGGGTGCACTTTCACCAAAGTTTCCAAATCACTCTGGCCTCCTTTACACTAGCAAGTTCTTTCAGAAAATCAGGCTTTTTCTGGTGCATCCAAACACACAATGCACTCTTTTGATCCGAAATTCAAAGAATGCGGCTCCTCTTCCAGAAGCCATCTTCCACTCCTGGATCAGAAAGAGTGCCTCCTTTCAAAAGCTTCTTTTGAAAAAAAGCATATATAAAGGCTCTGAGGGCCCTTTTTCAAAACAGCAGTCCTCATGGCACCCAATTTTCCAATCCCTGACCTGTTATGGGAAGAGGTATGCTTTTGAAATTGGAGTTTCCTTTTAAAGGAATCCCATCTAGATGGCTAGTTTTCAATTCAAAACAGCTCTTTTGATGCTCTGGGTGGCTGTCATTATGCAAATGAGGTGTTAAATATTCATATTGATGCCTCATTATCATTTCTGATCTGCTGCATTTGCATACTCCTTCTGAAAGGGAAAAATAGTGTACCTGTGGCCCCAGTCTACACAGCCTCTATTTTGAAATATATATTTGAAATATGTATTTCAAAATAGGTGCTATTGATCATACAATGAGGCTTGCCAAATTCAAAATAACCTGGGCTGTGTTGTGTAGATGCTTGCTAAGTTATTTTGAAATAACATGCATTATTTTAGAATAACATTGCTGTGTGGACAAACCCCCTGAGGAAGCATTTTCAGCTGTGTCTAACTGTAACCCCAGAGGTGCTGCGACCACTGACAAGAAAGAGTGATGTCTCTGCTCTACAGCCTTGTCTGAGAGCCAGCTGGCCTTTAGGTCATGTGGTAGAGCACATGGTTTTAGCCCCTAGTGTCATAGGTTCTTTCTCACCTGCCAGTTACCCTGTTGGCGTTACATAGATATGTGCAGCACCACAATGGCTGTGGCCACACTAACCCCTCTTTTCATAGGGTCTATGGTAATGAGGCACTTCAGGATATACTAAGGAGGCCCTGCCATGAATATGCAGTGCCTCATTAGCATAACGGCAGCTGCACATCCTTCAAAACTGCAGGTTTCAAAATGCCGGGAGCCTTTCGAAATGGCTCCCTGACTTCAAAAGCCCCTTATTCCCATCTGGTTTTGAGAATAAGCGGCTTTTGAAACTGGGGGGCCATTTCGAAGGGCTCCCCCATCTACACAGGTGGCTGCTTTTTGAAACTGGCAGTTTCGAAGCACACGCAGTCACCATTATGCTAATGAGGCACTGCATATTCATGTATGTGCCTCATGTAGTAAGTACAGGCCTAGGATGAGGCCTTAGGCCTGAACCAAAGTAATGGTCAAAACTTTGCTAACAGAAAGCAAAGTGCAGCTGTAAGCAAAAGGAATTCATTGCTCACAGAAGTTGGCAAGAAGAGGGTTGATGTTGCAGAAACCTATCTACTTAGCATGTTGAAATAGGAACATGGTACCAGAACACCCGACCCTGGAACATTCCACAGATAAGAAAGAACAGGCCGACCCATCTCAATGACAGGGGCAAAAGGGTAATATGATGGATAGAGTTTGTTCAAACCACCATGTACAAGGTGAGAGGTGGCACCTGATTACGTAGAAGGGTTGTACCTCAATACGTCAGGAGTGATGAGTAAGTTGTTTGTACCTGTGTATAAGAATGTAATCTTGGGATGTGGTCTGGGTCCGGCCGAGGGGGCAGTGGAAAGTCCTGCCACTGACTGAGCCGAGTCCATTGACCATGGGTGCATATTTGTAGTATGCCCTGACTTAGACTAAGAAATCTACAGGGAACTACTACTGTATCCAATACGGCAATAAACCTGGCTGATGTGCCTTCGCACCTTATTAGACTCTGTGGTCATTGGGGGTTCTCTTCGAGTCTGCTGTGTCAGCTATCTGCAGAGCCAGGGCAGCACACAGAGGGAACACATGCACGCAGCCTAGTGATACATTAGAGAGAGCAGAGCACCACGCTGGTGGCAACTCTGACAACACCTCATTAGCATATCTTGAAGTGCCATGTTACCATAGCCCCTCCAAAAGGAGGGGCTAGTGTGGCCACAAGCAATAAGAGGTGGAATTAGGTCCAAAACAGAAACACATAGGGCCACAATGCACGCAGAAAATGTTTGAACTACTCTATTGCTTTGGATTTTACTGACTTTAGAGCTGCATGCCAGTTAATTAAATGTTATGTCCTATAAAATGTCTGATACCCCAGAGGGTAGTGTTTTTCAGCCTGAGACTGTGATTTCTCTTTCTTTGGCATTCAGACACTTAGGCTATGGTTTCATTGTGGTCCTATTTCGGGGTACATTTGTACAAATGTATCCCAAAATAGAAACCCCTCAGCTAAATACTGCCCTATTTAGAGCACAATATTTCATTCCTGCTACCCTCATCATAAGAGGGGTAAAGGGAAGTTTGAAATAGGAGCTTATTTTGAACTTTGGTGCCACTTGGATTTCAGGTTATGGCTACAGTGTAGCCCTAGCTTTACTGTTTCTGCCATGCTCCCAATATTTGCTGAGTCCTACACCATTCATCTACATAGCCTCCAGATGAGGCCACTTTAGTTTCTTGGACCCTCATTCTGCAAACACCAGGCATAATGCTTAAGACTGGCAGCATCGCCATTGTCTACTCAAAAGGAGTTATGAGTCTCACTGTTATTTCTGAGATGCAAAGGCTACTGTAAGTCCAAGAGTTTAATCAAAATGAGTGTCTCAACAGATGAAATTTGCATGGTAATTCTGCTGCTCCAGATATGGCTTAACCACATAGACAGGACCACGTTTTAGGAATGTCCTCAAAATATGCATAAGCCTTAGGGGCATACCCTAGCTAGTCTATATTCCTGTTTTAAGGCTCAGAAAAGAAATATTCTTTCTTTCTACTCTGCATTTCGATGACTCCTTGATTAATAGGACCCTCCCCATGTTAGTAAGCACCACTCAGTAAGAGTTAATAGGATGGGTTCTGGATTTGAAAAAATCATTATTACAATAAAATTCTCTGTATAAAAAAAAGTTCTTTTATTCAAGCAATCTACAGGCCTTGCCTATGTCACTGAGCCAGGGTAGTAAAAATTATCCCATTTTAACTTCCGTTGTTAGACTTGAGCAAAAGTAAAATTATTTTGACATAAATCTTGCATAATTGGAATACCAAAAGGAAAAATAGTGCTCAGATACATGAATGTTGATACAAAATACCTTTGTGAGTTAATTGACAAATTAATATAGTCTACAAATCAGTGTTAGAACCATTAGCTGACAGTGAAATATTTCAGCAATTTTCCAAAGCACCGACAATGGACTTCCAAGAGAATCCCATACCAGCTATTCTAAAGTACAAGCTTACAAGCGGAACTATAGAGAGAATAGTTTATAAAACTAAGACAAATGCAGTTGTGGCAATTGACCTTGAATAAGAAATAGGAAGTAGTTTATCAGAATATATACAGAAATAAAGTCTGTCCCCCCTCATAGCTTCGACTTTTAGTATAGATGACACATGTCCCACAGCTTCATAATACAGCTCAGGATTCAATGAACACAATTCATTTTGCATGAATTTCTATAGCTTGCTGGAGGGAAAATTGTTTTTAGAGGGTCCCCCAACATGTGTAGTTTTTGTAGTGTCAGTAGGAGCTTTGATTAGAGAGGGTAGTGGGCATTAGACAAGGCAGCTGCTGAGAATGTGCAGTCACTCCCTGGGAAGATGGAGGAGTGTTTGGGGAGGGAAAGAGCAATAAGGACAGAGAGGAAGCATTAATAAACTTAATCAGACCTCATGATTCACCAACCTCAAACAGCCCATGTCTCACTAAGTTGAATATATAAAACCTAAAACACCCGATAATGATGAGTCACTTTTGAAAATCTTGTGCCTACTATACCATACTGGCCTTTATATGTAAAAGGTCTTTCAGCAATTGTCTGACATTCACAGGATCCTATGAAATACGGCACACCATTTCAAGAAATGTTGAGCAACTGAAAAGAGGAAGTGACAATGTTTTACAGCCTGAAACTGTGTGCTGTTCACTGGTACAGTAGCGTTTTTCAAAATGCTGTCCAAATGATGCACATACCAAATTTTACAGGCAGTATCAGGTTGTATGTTTGTACATGAGCATTATCTTCTCCTCTACTTGTGGGACTGAAGAGGTTCACGAATTCCAGACAAAGTAAAGGCATGGGAGCACGTCTGAAAGCACATTCATACTGCATCACTTATCAAATGGGTAAGTAAACAGAATAATCCCTGGTTGCAAGGTAACCATCCATCCTGTTTTTTACCAGGACAGTCCCTTATTTAAGCTGTCTCACAGGCATCCCAACTTTTTTAAGAAAGTTGTCCCATATTTTGTGAGCTCCTGTTGCCTGGCACCCAGTGACTCTAGGTGTAGCCCTCCCCCCACACACACACACTGCCAGGGAGCTCCTCTGCTGGGTGGCTGCCCCATTCCCTGGCATCCCACAGAGGCAGCCCCCACTACTGGTGCCCTGGGGTGGCCTCTGAGTTCCCTGGGTGACACCCTGCTGGGAGGTTATGGAGCCCCCATCCTCCACTCCTCCTCGTCAGGAGGCTGTGGAGCACCCATCCTTGGTGCCTCATTCTGAGGCAACTGCCCCCATCACTGAGAGGCCCTGACATGAAAGAGCAGCCCTCCATCCCCAGAGGCCGGGGTCCCATATTTGCCAAAGGGCAATGTGGTCACCCTATTGATTCTGACTCTGGACAAATAAACCCTCCCAATCCCCTGACTTTTCAAATTTAATTTGTAGTCCTTTTTGTCAGTGATATCACCCAGGTTTCCGAGTCCCCTCAACCAACCTTCAAACTCATTACATAGTTTGAGATTTAGAACCAACAGGTGAGTCTAAGGAATATAACTTTAAAAAGGGGAGAAATGTTAGTGAAATACATGGGGACAAATACATCATGAGTGATAGACATGGGGGTATAAATTAAAACTATCCAAATGGATTAGAAGTAAGTTTTAGTTCCTTTGATGCAGCAGTCATATGTGCAAGATGGTGAAGCATGTGGACAGACTCATCCTTCTCTCACAGTAAATGGGAGGAGGGGGCTTGGATGAGGTAAAAAATCCAGGAGGTCCTGAATCTTTACACTGACAATTTTTTAAAAATCAGTAGACAATTAAATCCAAGTGAATAAATTTGTGACATATTGTACCCTGAAATGAGTCAAAAAAAGCTTTTAAAAAATAAAACGTGATAGGAATGAGTCACACAAAAATAAGATCAGGGAGCGCCACCAAGCAGAAAATGAAACAAACCTAGAAGTGCTGCTGCTCAAAGAGGGAAAAACAAGGCATTTGGAGCAGGTGGCTGCAAACAAATCATAAGAAGAGCCATTTTTTTTCAAATTCAGTTTCAAAGTCAGTACTTCAAAAGCTGCAATGCACATGAATACGAGACAGTCCTTAATAAATAACATCTTTTTGTCACCCCTCTTTCAAGAATGGTGCGCACACAATGACTTGTGCCACTTAAAAAGTTGTTACTCCCATCTCCAGGCTTTACCTTTCTCAGCTCCCAAATCCACCCCCCTAACCTCAAGCTTTACCCCCACCCTATTAACCCACCCCCCCCGTCTCCAGGCTTAACCCTCTCAACCCCAAATCCTCACCCCAACCCCCAGGATTAACACCTTTCTGCCCCAAATCTGCCCTCTCCATCTTCAGGATTAACCCCTCTCAGTCTCAAATCGCCCTTCCAAATCCCCAGATTTAACCTGCCTCAGCTTCCTTGCCCACTACACTCAGATCTTACTTGCCCACCCACTTCTCTCCCCCTGAATGTATTCTGGGTCTCCCTGCCCTCTTCCTGCTCCCAACTTCTCAGGCCAGAAAGTGTCTGCACCTTTCCCAGCCGCTCTTGAATGCGCTATCTAGAGAGGTTGCGGAATCTCCATCCCTAGAGATTTTTAAGTCCTAGCTTGACAAAATCTTGTCTAGGATGATTTAGTTAGGGTTGATCCTGCTTTAGGCAGGGGGCTGGACTTAATGACCTCCTGAGGTCCTTTCCTTCTATGATTCTATAATTCAAATAAAACTTCTACTTCAGTGGTTAATGCCAGTTGAGAATACAACCCAAGGACTTTCATTTTGTCACTGCCTTGTCCTTTTTGTACAGTCATATAATTTCAATTTGCCTTCTGATCATTTTCAACTTTCCAGTATTTCTTTTGCTCCCTTCTCCAATGAACAGCGTAAATTCCTCTGAGATGTATACAGATTGCATATAGGCCAAAGGAGAAATGATGGTATTTGGCCCTAGGGTTTTCTGTAGGACCAAGTTCTACTCTGCAGGGTCCAGATCCTTATCAACATCTATGTTTTTTCCTAAACTACAAGTCAAATACATCCTCTTTACAGCAACCACAACACTCACTGAGGTGTGTGCATATCAAGATTGTTAGAGATATCTCTTTGAATAGCATATTTTCCTGTAACATACAAGAATAGAAACTACTGTTTTAGATTTTCATTCTGATTTGTTGTGAAAATTTCATGACAGAACATTAAGCACCAGCTGAGTATCTACTACCTGCACAGAATTGGCCTAATGTTGGCCCCCAAGTAGTGCATAGAGTAGGTATGGATAATTCTTTAGATCCTAAAAGAAATTTCACTTGCTTGTGTAATGTTATATTTGCCACATTCACACTGGCTTTTCTATTACATATATCAATATACTTTCTGTCTCTGAACCTCTAAAAACACATGTGGTATGCCTAAAGAAGATTCATTGAGGATGAGAGGGACCAATTACTATCCTATAACAGATCTCTGCTAACCCTGCAGAGGTATTAATGGCAATGATACTTTGCAGCTAGAATATGTTGTATCACTTTAAAAAATCACACAGTTCATGAAGAGATGATGAAATTCCACAGATACAGCCTAGAGTCGATCTTCCTCAATGTGCGTCTGTAGTGAAGATTCCAAACTAGTTGCAGATATGCATGCAGAAGTGGAAGCAAAACAAGCAGGCTGAATTATTTGACCATTTCCTCGTCTTCTTTACAGCTAAATCCATAAAAACAGTCCATAAAAATCATAAGGGGGCAGGGAATCAAACCTTTAGAAAAATCACTGAGTAATTGAATAGGTGGGCACTAAACTTAGAAAAATGAAAAGTTTACAGTAGGAGTATGGATAAAAAACCAAAAGGAATACAGGAAAGTGTTGTCTCAAATCCACAAACTATCAGCTTTGAATGGAGCTGGTCAGGCTGTTGCAAAGGATAGTCACAGTGACTAGTGCAAAGGATATGTGTCAGAGTTAACCCTTTCTTCTATTATTCAATTCTCTGAACAGATTCTGATTGCTATGAGGCTGTGATATATAGAGGTTTAGGGAGGGAGGGAGGTTGTGTTTTGGTTTTTGAGATTTTTTTTTCTTTTAGTTTGAGCCTAGAGGCTTTTCATGAATTTGTTGTAGCAAATACTCTAAACAGTCATCACCTAGAATTCACTGCTTGGGTTTTTGTGTTGGTCACCAGTTATATGGCCATGTCTATGTTCCCTGATTAGATGACATAAATAGGAGGGGGTCACTGAAGAAATTATTGGGAAGGTGAACTTGTCAAGTAGATCATACGGAGAACTAGTAGAAAACAAGCAAGCTGTAAAAGGAGTGAACAGACATGTCCAATTTGTATTTCTTTGATTTCTGAAGGGCTTTTTAAGGTGCAAAATGAAGCACGGGTATTAAGAGTGAGGAAGTGAAAAGCTGTCTGGGAAAGGGAAATGAAAGAGGGCAGAAAATGATAAATAGTAACATGGACTAGACACCAGGAACAAAAAGATGAGAAGAAAAAGGGACAGAATAGAGACAGACGTTGAAGCAGATGAAGGTATAAGGCATGGAAAGACAAATGCATGTTATCAGCTAGCATAAAAGAATAGCCAGGTGGTATCAGAGACCCCTTTACAATATACAAAGCAAACATATGAGTTAATGAAAACAAGGACATATGTGCCACAGAATAGAGGATTAATCTTTATTTTTCCTATAAAAATAACCTAGTCATCATGTTAGACACACTACAGCACAAACAAGCTTTCTTTTCTTCATCAGCTCTGCCACAGCACACAGAGCATGATGTAAAAGAAAACTACAGCTCCAAGAGGTTGCTGATATATTTAAAAAAAAAAGCAAAAAAAAAAAAACCTGGTTAACTATTATTCTCATGCGCAGTGCTCCCGAATGAAAAATATGAATAGTTCCCGCAGTAGTAGCATATTTACTAATGCTGTAACTTTCTTTAAAAACAATTCAATGGTTCAGCCTACAACACAAGCTGGTGTTGTCCTTTTCCTGAACCTAAGATTGGTTTATTCACTCCCAAATCATTCCTTTTATCAAATCTGATTGCTATTTTGGCTTTTGCAATGGCAGTTACCACTTAAAATGTATAAGTGCACACTACTGGCTAAGTCTATTATCCTGCCTACCACAGGGATAAATTATGGGGCATTATAGAACTATGGAACTTGAGTCAGAAGAAATAAATATAAAGATACAGAAGCAGTAGGAAGGGAACACCTGATATCTTGTGCAGTAGCAGCAGCAGCAGGATTTAATGTTTTAAGTGTTTACATTAAAAACTTCCTTTTTTTTTTTTTTTTAAATCCAGCATTCTGCTTGGACAGATGTGTTTAGTCAATTCTCAGAAGAGAGAGCAGCTGCTCAGATTCAAAAATAATAGCTATAGGTGATTTTCAGTGTCAAACATGCCAGTTTTGTTTTCTAATCTGACTCTATGAAACAGCTGGATAGCCATAAGGTATGCTAACCTCAGCTGGTGTCAATTAATTGCTGTGTGTTCAAGTTAATATACTGGATACCTTAGAGTGATCGGTTACCAAATGAAGGCGAACTATTTGGGATCTGCCTAATGACTCTAAAGGCCTCTCTCATGCATTGCAACATTCCATTTTAAAAGTACATCACTGGAAACTTAAAATAAACTAATAACAGTTTGAAATAAATGGAATGTCCATTTGAGTGAAATCCCTGACTTTGATGGTTGAGTATGGTTGTGATAAATACCTAGTTATTCAAGTACAATAGTAGGAAGTTTAGGGATTAGAGGTCAGGTTATGGTGATAATATTTAGGAAGTGAAATATTAACAACCAGAATTCAAATACTGACATTAAAGAAATACTTCACCATTGATAAAAACACTCCTTAGCTTTTATATTACGAATATTAACCAATTAATCCTCAGCAATACCATGGGAGCCAGGCAAATTGTTATAGTTGTTAAACAAATGGTCCCAGCTAGTCAGACAGTGGCAGACCTCCATCTAAAACTCAAGTCTCCTGACTTCAAAGTCTTTCAATCAGATTGTTTTATGGTGCTTTTCACTTGTAAATCTCTAAGTGCAGGGGAAGCATAAAAGTTGGAGGAGCATTTGACATTACATACAGCTCCTCATTTTACAGTTTGGAGAACTGAGGCAGAGATTAAGTGATTTGACCATGATCACACAGCCAGTGAGAGACAACCGAATCTATGGGGTAAGATCCTTAGGCCTGTTCCAGTCCTTTTACGTTGCATATAAGGCCAAAGCAGCAAAATTCTGTCCTAATACGCATGTATATATTTGAGGAAGGATTTGCTTCTCATAATGGAGGCACTGTGGAAGATTTCTGAGGACAACCTATCAAGCCTTCAAGCACTTTGAAGATTCTGGGCTGTATTACAGTCCTGAGAGACCCCTGCAGTGGCTGCTGTAACGTAGCTAGAACCCTCAGGACTGTATATATCACGTGGAGCGTCTTTCCAACTCTTGGAACAGTTAAGTTGCCGGGAGGTAAAAATGTAGGTGAACAGCACAGAATCTCCTAGTGTTTTTCCCTTACTCCTTAGACTCTGCTAGATCAGTGGTTTTCAACCACTAAGCCATGGCACACTGGTGTGCCACGAGAACTGTCCAAATGTGCCATGAACTGTTGTCAGTTTCCTATCACTGTGCCTTATTGCAGAGCCACCACAGAGGAGAGGAGGGGAAACTGAGAACCCCATTTCAGATGTGGCTCAAGCAGTAAAGCTGCCTGAATCCCATCTGGCATGGGGTTCACCAATTTCCCATCCCCCCACCTCTTTGCAGATCCACTGGGAGAGGAAATGCTGACCCTGCAGGACCCCGTTCGCACCGGGAGGTAGCTGAAATGTTGTTTTCCAGCCCAAATGAGCCGTTAAGGAGCCTGGCAAGCAGGAGGGAGGTAGGGTGGGAGCTTAAATGCTGCATCCTGGTTCCAATGGGTTGATGGGGATGGGAGTCTGCTTTCAGTGGTTACCTGTTCACTCAACATCCCTAGCATGGTGTTGAAAAGATTTTGAAAATGTGTCTGTGCTCGCTGCCTAAGATGTTGTGTTCTGTGGTAGATGTGAAACATTAATGCATTTGATCCTTGTTTAGCTTGTGTGCACAATAGTATTGCAAACCTCTCTAATAAGACCATAACTATAGTAAATGCGACATTTATGAGCAATCAATTTAGGTAAAAAAAGTGTGTGTGCCATGGAATTGTTTGTCTTATTGAAGTGCACCATGTTACTGAAAAGATTGGGAACCACTGTGCCAAACCACACACCTAGATCCTCTAATATTAGCTATATTTACTCCTTAGCAGTATTGTGTATTCACTGTGCTACTTAGCTAAATTAGCTCATATAGTATGGCAAAACTAATTGCATTCAAAATGTACAGTGTGTTCAGTTTGATATGCTTTTGGAGCAACCAGATGTGCACCTACTTGCATCTGGATAGAAAACGCTTTAGCCCATTGCAGAATGCAAATATGGTCAAGGGAGGATGAGTTTTGTTGTTGGAAGTTGCTCACTTCCCAGATATGTGATTTGTCAGAGGGCAGAGTCTTCATGTGCTTTAAGTATTTTGCTGGAATGGGGCCCTGGTACTCAAGAACTTTCAGGATCAAGAACTTTGTTCCTGAGTTAGACATGCAATAGAATTCAAACGGTTTCGAGCAAATTTCAAAGGAAGTTTAGACCATAAACATCTTGAGTTAAATTATATAGATAGGTTTATATATGTATTCTAATCCCATGAATCAGTGGCAACTGGTAGTTATATTCTGATAAAATGGGATAATCAAATCTAGTCACAGGGAATAAGTAGTAATTCTCTTTCCCATCTCACTATTTATTGCATCGCACAGTTGACTAAAAGCATTATGGATTTTTTCAGCTTCTGTCCAAGAACTGGGAAAGTGATATATTTAATTTGCAACTCTAAACATTTCAAATGGAGTCTAAAATACGTAATAAATATCTATGTATTTATGTGACCTGCCCCAACCATAGGATCCAAGCAGCTTTCAGTCTTTAATATACTTAACCTCAGTAGCCCTGTATTCTGTAGTTTAGAATACAGGGTTGAGTGTAGGTTGAATGAGGATTTGTTTTATTATAGGCATATGCAACAAGAAGCCATTTTCGTGTAGCTAACTTAAGCTCTAAAAGGCCTATTTTTGTATCTTTCCTGTCAGCAGTAATGCAAGCAGCCTGCCAGTGAGACATGGCATGAGGGGCTTTTTGCAAACTATTTTTTTTTCCTTCATCCTGTTTTTAAGAGACGTTAAGGTCGTATTAGTAATGCCAGACATGTATGTAAATCCTCACTATCTGTGACACTCTTTCTGATGCCAACTGGTGTTTTAGATTTTCCCCATCTACCCTGACCAGAAAAGTGTGGTATTGTCAATTGAATTCAGATAAAGGTCACAGTCAAAGGTGTTTCACCTCCAAAATTTTATCAAAAATAGATCTTGGAAAGCATACAGGTTGAGCTCATTGGGAAACTTAGGGTATCATCGATTGTTAAAAATCCTATAAAGTCAGAGCTTAATTTGGCATCAGTATTTAAGTACCATAAGGTAAATTGGGTATAAGATCCCCTCGCTGCCCTAGGAGGTGTGTGTGCATCAAATGAGACCCGCACTACAGGTGTATCACCAACCTTAAATCTCTCTCTATTATCTTCAGTGCTGATATCTTTATTACCTCTATTATCTTTGCTGTCATTTTTCTTAGAACAAACCCTTGTTTTCCCTTCTAAACTCAACTGAAATCTTACCCACTGCAATAACACCCTCCCCACAGAATTAAAGTGAGTTGGTCTCGACTTCTAGAGGTTCAAAGAAGTCAGTGAGTATTGTATCCTGCGTGCATAACGTAAGTTTAACCCGTAAGTGTGGTTAGTCAAGTAACTTGTATTATTGTTATAACTTTTATAAGTAAAATCTTTGATAAGATATTTGATTATAATGTGATATTAACTGTTTTAAACATCTGTAGTTTGTATCTGTTAAGTGCTGCTTAAATGTTATTGTGCTGTTAAAATAAACCAACCATAAGTGCTGCTAAATGTATTGTCTGTGTAATCCCTGGAAAGCCCAAAAAACTCAAATCTAGTCTGAAACAGACTTTGTTTCAGACTCTTGCTGTTAACTCGGGAGAGGTGTGAACCTTAATCTTCAACTTTAAGTCTGATTGGTGAGCCTTCCCAAATCCATAAATTACACGATCTTTCCCTCTGAGTCAACAGTCCTGTGAGGTCAGACAGTGCTTTTATCTCCATTTTAGAGAGGGAGAATTGAAGCACAGGGAGCCTAAAGCTACGTCTACACGTGAAGCCTACATCGAAGTAGCTTATTTCGATTTGGAGACATCGAAATACAATAACGTCTACACGTCCTCCAGGGCTGGCAACATCGACGTTCAACTTCGACGTTGCGCAGCACCACATCGAAATAGGCGCTGCGAGGGAATGTCTACACGCCAAAGTAGCACACATCGAAATAGGGATGCCAGGCACACCTGCAGACAGGGTCATAAGGCGGACTAGCGCTTCCGGGGCAACAGCTAGCCGCTCCCTTAAAGGGCCCCTCCCAGACACACTCAGCCTGCACAGCACGCGGTCTGAGGAGCCATAGGCACACAGACCCCGGGCGACGCAGGCATGGACCCCCAGCAGCAGCAGCAGCAGCAGCAGCAGCAGCCAGAGGCCCACCCAGCCCTCCCGGCAGAAGCAGGGCTCGCCCTGCTCCATGCCATGAGGGAGGCAGCTGAGCACCTTCTTGCTACACCGGAGGAGGAGCTGCCCCCAGGGCAGCAGGGCTCAACCCCCAACTCTGCAGCACCCTGCCCCCCCACCCTGTGTCACACGCCACCGCCTGTGGAGCTACCCCACCAGCACGGACTGGTGGGAGCGGCTGGTGCTTGGGGAGTGGGACGACGACCACTGGCTCAGGAACTTCAGGATGAGCCGGCAGACATTTATGGAGCTGTGCCAGTGGCTCACCCCCGCACTCAGGCACCAGGACACCGCCATGCGGCGTGCCCTCCCAGTGGAGAAACGGGTCGGCATCGCTGTCTGGAAGCTGGCCACTCCAGACAGCTACCGATCTGTGGGACAGCAGTTTGGTGTCGGCAAGGCCACTGTTGGGGCTGTCCTCATGGAGGTAAGAGGACCCACGGGGGGAGGGCAGGGCAGAGGAGGGGTCCTGGGCAGAGGAGGGCAGGGCAGGGCAGGGCAGGGCAGGGGAGGGGAGGGGAGGGCAGGGCAGGGCAGGGCAGGGCACGCACACCCTGCTCACCCCTCATTGGTGCTCTCCCATGTGCTTTCCCTGCAGGTTGTGCGTGCCATCAACGCCATGCTCCTCCACAGGCTCATGAGTCTGGGGGACCCAGATGCCACCATCGCGGCTTTTGCCACACTGGGCTTCCCCAGTTGCTTCGGGGCTCTGGATGGGACTCACATCCCCATCTGCGCCCCGCATCACAGTGGAGGACACTACATCAATCGCAAGGGCTACCATTCTGTGGTCCTCCAGGCCTTGGTGGACAGCCGGGGACGTTTCCAGGACATTTATGTGGGCTGGCCTGGCAGCACACACGACGCCCGGGTTTTCCAGAACTCGGGCTTGTGCCGCCGGCTGGAGGCGGGGACCTACATCCCCCAGCAGGAGATCCCTGGGGGGGACACCACCATGCCCCTCTTCGTCATCGCAGACGCGGCATACCCCCTCCGGCCCTGGCTCATGCACCCGTACATGGGCCATCTCTCCGCCAGCCAGGAGCGCTTCAACCAGCGCCTGAACCACGCGCGCCAGGTGGTGGAGTGCTCATTTGGTCACCTGAAAGGATGCTGGAGATGTCTCCTCACCTGCCTGGATGCAGGCCCCAACAACATCCCCCAGATTGTGGGTGCCTGCTGTGCCCTGCACAATTTGGTGGAGAGCAAGGGGGGGACCTTTTATCAGGGCTGGGCTGTGGAGGCCGGCAGGGCCGACGTGCAGCCACCTGCTGCCCCCAGTCGGCAGGTGGACCCCGAAGGGACCCGGGTCCGGGAGGCCCTGCAGGCCCACTTCGATGATGAGGCCGCGGGGTGAACTCTGCCAGGACCCCACTGCCCACCCCTTCCTCCACAACACTCCCTGCCCCTATGCCCACACCATAGAGCACCCAACCGCACCCCCCACCACCACTTTTCCTGGACAAATGACAGCACTCACTTGTGGCTGAATTTAAACTGGTTTTTCTTTTAGCTATAATTAAAACAAGAACCAGCTATATACAAGACCTCTTCTAACAAAAGTATTCTGTAAAAATAAAACAATAATAAAAGGGATTGCACATAATGGATACGTTGGTCAATAAAAAGAAAACCAGGTATGATAAGGAAGGGGAGAACTATTTACATGGGGGGGACAGGGCAAAGGGGGGGCACAAATATAAATGAAATGGGTCAATAAAACAATCCTCTTCTCGGACATATATAACTATATATGGGGGGGGGGGGCCATGTCCCGGGCCCCATGCCCCTAAAGTCCAGCACTGGGGGTGGGCGGCCGGGAGCCCCGCCTCGGCCTCAGCCCTGTCCGGGGCTGGCTGGGGGCCGGGCGGACCGGAAGATATGACCGGCGAGTCTCAACTGGCCCCTGGTGTTCCTCGGCGGTCCGGCCCTCGGTAGTGGGTGGCGGGGCGATGGCGGATGGGACGGCGACGTGCGGAGCAGCAGGTGGTGCGGCAGGTGGAGCAGGCAGGGCAGGCACTGCGGTGGCCGGCGCGGCATGGGGGGCCAGGTAGTCCACAAGACGGTTGAATGTCTCCATGTAGGCCCCCCATGCCTCTTGGCGCCAGGCCAGTGCCCGCTCCTGCAGGTCCAGGCGGTGTTGGTCCACCCGCAGGCGCTGCTCCGCGACCTCCAGCCACTGCCGATGGATGGCCAGCAGCTGGGGGACCGTCGCCGTCGGGTGCTGTTGTGGGGTCCACTGTCTAGCCTGCCGTGGGGCCGGTCGGTCCTCTGCTGAGGGGCTTGCCTGGAGGGATGGCCCCGGAGGGGATTCTGGGACCACTGATGCCTCGCCAGCGCTCTCCGGTCCCTCTGATGGTGCAGCTGCAGAACACAGGAGGAGAGGGGGAAGAAGAATGGAGACAGGCGTTAGTGCGGGCCCCGAGCCGTGACCCTTGTCACCCCACCCCTGTGCTGCAGGTTCCCCATCCCTGTCCCCGGGAGATGCTACTGGGATGGATGGGGTGCAGGGGTCCCCCTGCACTGAACCCCGTCCCCTGGTGGGAGTGACTCTCACTTCACTCAGCAGGGTCTGACAGGAGAGGTTTCTTAGGCCACAGATGCCCGGTTTCTCTTGGGAGTGACCGCACAGCAGTCGGAGACAGTCCTTCCAACCCGTCCTGGGGAGAAGACCCCAAGGGGTGCCCCTCTGGAGTGTAGCTTTCCCCCTCCTCAGGCTGGCTGCCTTCCAGCTCTCCCTTCCCCTAGCCTCTACCTGCGGCCCCCGCCCCAATTCAAAGCCAGCTCGGCTCCTCCCTCCTCTTTGATCAGGGCAGAGATGTCACCTGCCAGCTGTATCCCCACGATCATCCTTTGCCCCTGGGAGCTATTCGGCTCTTGTTGCTCATATGTAGCCTGAGTCTCCCTTTTGCACTCCCCCCACTCCATCACATGCTGCTGCTGCTGCTGCTGCTGCGGGGTGTCCCACCCCCTCCTCCCGGGGGACCCTCGAGGTTCCGCTCCCCCCTGCCCCGGGGATGGGCCATGGCACTGTCGTGCGGGGGCGGGGCAGGGGCTGATGCACTGCTGTGAGGGACATGGCCCTGCTGTCCTTGGGGCCATGGTCATGTGGGCATGTGGGGGGCCCTGGGCACATATCTATTACCCCCGCCCCTCAACCCCGGGGGTGTACACCAGAGGGGGGTACATACCTGTCGGTCCACTCCCACGGTCCGAAGATCCCCGGGGGGTGGACGCCCGGCTGCTGCTCCGGGAGGGCGGGAGGAGGATCTGCAGCCCAGACTCTGCAGAGGAGGAGCCCACCTCCTCCTCCTCCTCCTGCCGTGATGGCCTGGGGGTGGGCTCCAGGGGGGGCCCCCGGGGTGCGGGGCTTACCTCCGGGATGGACTCCGGCTGCAGGGCCTGATGGGGCTCATCGGCCGAGGTATCAAGGGTGGCCAGAGGGGAGGAGGTGTGCCGGGGGCCCAGGATGTCCCTGAGCTCCCTGTAAAAGGAGCAAGTGATGGGGGGGGCCCCAGATGGGCTGGCCGCATCCGGGCCCAGGCGTAACCCTGTCGCAGCTCCTTAACCTTACTCCTGACATGGTCAAGAGTGTGAGCAGGGTGACCCCGGGTGGCCAGGCCCTCGGCCAGCTGAGCGAACGCATCCACGTTCCGCCTCTTGCTCCCCACAACCTGAAGCACCTCCTTCTTGCTCCAGAGCCCCAGCAGGTCCCGCAGCTCGGCCTCCGTCCAGGAGGGGCCCCGCTGTCGCTTCCCAGACTGGCTGCCGGGCTGGCTGGCCTGGCTTCTCTGGCTCCCCTCTGGGGGGCTCCCCTGGGGGGGCTGGGGGGGCTGCCGGGCAGCCATGGCAGGTGCTGGCCCTGTTCTGGGTGGCTGAGGGACGTGCAGGCTGGCCGCATGTCTAGGTTGCCACCTGCACGTTCCCTCAGCTTCCTGCACAGGAAGGGAGGGGGAGGGGACCTTTAAGGGGCTGCTCCATGCGGCCACCATTGAGCTGAGGGACTGGAGAGAGTGTCTCTCAACCCCTCAGCTGATGGCCGCCATGGAGGACCCTGCAATTTTGACATTGCGGGACACGCAACGACTACACGGTCCCTACTTCAACGTTGAACGTCGAAGTAGGGCGCTATTCCTATCTCCTGATGAGGATAGCGGCTTCGACGTCTCGCCGCCTAACGTCGAAGTTGCCTTCGAAATAGCACCCGACATGTGTAGCCGTGACGGGCGCTATTTCGAAGTTAGTGCCACTACTTCGAAGTAGTGTGCACGTGTAGACACGGCTGATGTGACCTGCTAATGGTCATATGGGAAGTTTGTGATGAAAAGAAATTTAACCTGGATTTCCCAAGTTGCAGGTACTCATCCAAACCACTAAACCATCCTTCCTCTGAGAGATATAGTTATTCTACATAGCGGCTATGTCTACACTAGCATACTACGTTGAAGTAGCCTATTTCGAAGTAAGAACATCGAAATAGGCTACTTCAACGCGTATCGTCTATGTATCCTCCAGGTCTGGTGCCATCAATGTTCAACGTCGAAGTAGTGATGGAGAAGGTCAAAAGGAGCCACCCCGGAAGGAAATGCAGAGCATCCACACACACAAGCTCTCCCTGTCAAAATAAGGGGTCAGCAAAGCCCCAAGCCACTCCCTTAAACAGCCCCTCCCAGACACACTTGGGCTACGTCTACACGTGCCCCAAACTTCAAAATGGCCACGCAAATGGCCATTTCGAAGTTTACTAATGAAGCGCTGACATGCATATTCAGCGCTTCATTAGTACGTGGGAGGCAGCAGCACTTCGAAATTGCCACGGATTGCCGCCACGTGTCTCGTCCAGATGGGGCTCCTTTTCGAAAGGACCCCACCTACTTCGAAGTCCCCTTATTCCCATGAGCTAATGGGAATAAGGGGACTTCGAAGTAGGCGGGGTCCTTTCGAAAAGGAGCCCCATCTGGAATAGACGCGCGGCGGCAATCCGCGACAATTTCGAAGTGCCGCTGCCGCCCACATGCTAATGAAGCGCTGAATATGCATTTCAGCGCTTCATTAGTAAACTTCGAAATGGCCATTTGTGTGGCCATTCGAAGTTTGGGGCACGTGTAGACACGGCCTTGGCCTGCACAGAATGAGATCCACAGACCCGACAACTGGTTGCAGACCCTGTGCACTCAGCGTGGACCCCCAGCTGCAGCAGCAGCAGCCAGAAGCCCTGGGCTAAGGGCTGCTGCACTCGGTGACCATAGAGCCCTGCAGGGGCTGGACAGAGCGTCTCTCAACCCCTCAGCTGATGGCCGCCATGGAGGACCCCGCTATTTCGAAGTAGGGGGACGCGGATCGTCTGCACATGCCCTACTTCGACGTTGAATATTGAAGTAGGGCACTATTCCCATCTTCAGATGGGAATAGCGATTTCGACGTCTTGCCGCCCAAAGTCAATTTCAACATCGAAATAGCACACGGCAAGTGTAGACACGACGCGCGCTATTTCGATGTTGTGCTGGCTACTTCAAAGTAGCCAGCTAGTGTAGACACACCCTAAAGGCACTAGTCATCAGCTTGTAATTAGCACCACAAGTGTTAAAAACAGTTCCTGTGTCAAAGAAATGTATAGAACACTTAAAATATGGGTAAATAATTCCATCTGACTTTTCCTGTGGATATTCAAAAGAATACTGTAAGCCAACTACATACTTTTGTTATTTAAAGGTAATACAATTCAATCAGGTATCAATTACTGCTTTCCATGGTTGACTCATTTCCAATTAACATTGCTGCATCAGTGATGCGCAAGAGAGGATTTGGGCAATAGTCAATATACTACTGGGATTATTTTGCTTCAACAATGAGAAGTGGGCTTTAAAAGGCTAAGTTGTAGGGGGATTAACGTTTATAATAGAGAAGCTGCTGTATTTTGACAGTTTAAAATGATGCTATGAATACTATACTGTTGTAGTCACATCAGTCCCAAGATGTTAGACAGACAAAATGGATGAGGCAAAAACTTTCATTGGACCACCTGAGAACCAATCTTCAGGCCTGAAGAACAGCTCTGCATAGATTGAAAATTTGTTTCTCACCAATTTAAATTGGTCTGATAAAAGATATTACATCCCCAACCTTGTCATTCTAAAACCCTGAGTATGTCATTCATTTACCAGAATTATAGGTTTAGTTACTGCCTGCTTTTGCAGTGTGACACACGTAATACCATACTTGCTTAGATGAAAAGAAAAGAAAGCAGTTATCTGTAAATTAGTGATGAGTTGGCCTCTAATTGCTTGGTGCTTGGTATTTAACTGATTACATGATTTTCTATATCATAGGTGAACTACCTGAAAGTACACATTTATCTGTGACACATTTATCAGACACATTTACCTGTGAATTAAGCAAGAATAGTCCTTTGCAAGATCCTGTGTGGCGTTAATTAACTTGGAAATACAGCATATTCTCAAAGCCAGATTAAGGGAATCCAATGCACATCCCACTCTGGGCCATCAGTAACACCCACCCTGTGTCCCAGCCTCATCCCTCAAGGCAGGAGTAGCAGAGACAACTCACACATGAGCACCACCACCACTTTGATCAGGGTGCTTGACCTCCCTCTCCTGCAACATCCTAAATGCTATTCTCTCTTCTGGAATTTGAAAGTCTGTCCTAGAAGATGTATGGAGGTATGAGGAATTTAGCCTCTACCCACGACAGTAGAAGTCTCTGTTTGCACCATTATGACATGACTGCTAGCATAGGGTGGCTGGATGAGGGCTGTCTCATGCATATAGTCCTCTGCTGGGATAGTGTTGACAAGGGACATTCAGTAGCAATTTTCAATGTTATCTGTCCATTCAGAATGGGGTAGTTCACACCTCGCAAAGTTATTATTGTAAACTGTCTGCCATCTCAGAAAGAAGATTTCTATACCATCATCTGATTCTGGCTGCTAAGGGTCGGATTTTTTGAAAGTATTTAAGTGCTTAAAGAGGCAGATAATGGGGTTTTCAAAAGCGCAGCTATATCTATCCATGTTTTTGAACCTAAATATCTTTAAAACTCTGCCCCAGGGCTCTAGGCACAGATCTCTGGTGTGCCTACATCTTAGTCCAGCCCTACGTATTGTTGATGAGTGACTGAACCTTCCAATTCTGGTATGTTCTGCAGTCAAAGTGTAAAGCTGCAAAAAGACAACAAAATATGGAAAATCCCTGAAATCTATTAATTAGGAGTGTTGGTTCAGTTCAAGATATGGAAAAAGCTTTTTTGTTTTGTTTTGTTTTGTTTTGTTTTTCCCTTCAACCAATTTACCTGTTCCTACTGTAAGAGAAACAAGTGTTCTCCATTGTGGCAAAGATATTAACAATTGAGATGTAATACAACCAGAATCCTGCATCTGACCAGCCCTGCACTGTCAGCTGTCCTTGAACTTTTGTAGTATCTTGTGGTTTGTGTTCTGGCAGAAAGCAATTGAAAGGGTAACTGAAAACTCCCCATTCCAGAAGAATACAAATCCTGAGTTCTTCAGACAAAACTGCTATGGATTTCACCTCCAGTAAGATTAGAATAAGTTTTTAAGGCTTCACCTCATACAGTGTCAAAAATTGACTTCATTTTTGCACAGAAACCTAGTGATGTTGGTCCAATTAAAATTCCAAATTTGAGATCAAATTCTCCTCTCCAGTCCACACCTCATCTTTCTTGGGGCAAGTTATGTATTGTTTTTCAAAAGCACACTTGGAGCAGATGGCAATGAAAGCTGTATGAAAATGAAGTACAACACGCCTTAAGAGGAGATCTGCATGCAGTGCAGTCTGAGCAGAAGATTTTGCCTATGCTGACATGTATGCACTTACCAGCATTATCGATTCTCTTAACAGAATTCAAGTTAACATTGTACTCCTTTGCTACGGATTGAGATTAGAAAGAAACCTATTATGTTAGCTTGGATATTGATACCAGTAGCTGTTCTGTCAATGAAACCTAAATGGGCCATCTTTAATAGGCACCACTCTTTGCTAATCAACTGTTCCGAAGACTCTTGAAAGGTACCGAGTACAACCCTGGATCATCTTTGAATAGAGCACCACCTCCCTTTAGCAACTAATTTGTGATGATCTCTTGAAAGGTTGCTTGAAACTGGTTTTCTTTAGTGGAGAAGGTCCTAAATATAATTTAAGCCTGGACAGTGAATAGCAATGAGGTCCTGCAATGCATATGCAGCAGCTCATTAGCCTAGTTCTCGCCATGTGAACTTTGAACTTGCTAGCTTTGAAGCATCGGCAAGCCGTGTAACCACGAGCACTTCAAAGTACCCATGCAACTTTGAAGTGCCCTGAACCCCAAAATGTTTGCGTGGGTACTTGGAAGTGCTCGTGGTTACATGGCTTGCTGGCACTTCAAAGCTAGCACCTTCGAAGTTTGTGCCGTGAGAATTAGGCTAATGAGGTGTTGCATATGCAGCACAGCACCTCATTGTTATTCACCGCTCGGGCTCGTTTACAGGCCTCCTTCGAAGGAGGGGGACTAGTGTAGATGAGCCCTATGTATTTGATAAAAATATAAATTGTATTAATGTGGTACAAGCATTCCTGCCTTATTCCCAGCTGTATAGAAACTTCAGTTTGAAAGCAATGTGTTTTCAGGTGACCACCAATTATTTTCGGTGGCTAAAAAGAACATAGTCCATGTGAAATCCTACACATAATTCAAACTCTATCGCATTCTGCATGTAAAACTCAAAGAATGCAACTGGACTACCTAGTGAATATAGAGATTTTAAATGAAACTTCAGAGATACCATAGTGTTTCCCAGTAGTAACGTAACACTTTAAAGAAGTAGTCTTTAAAGTGCTACCTTACTGCTGTTTTGTTTCAATAGTGTTAACCAATTTACATAGTTCAAAAGGTAGGCCAAGGCAATATGCATTGTACATCATGAGTTCATAGGAGATGAAGATTTTTCAAATTTAGATACCAAAAGACAAAGTTAATGTAGGCAAGAGAAATTTGATTAGGAGACACTTCTTCCTACAGGGTACTTGATTTCACAGCTGCTGGTCTCAGAGGTACTGAATAAAATTACACTTGAAATAATATAATCCCTAGAGATCCATCTGCAAGTGCTACTCTCTCATCTGCAGTGTTCTGAAAGAACGGAAATCACAACTCTGTAAAGCATCTTTCTCATGCACATGCCAAAGAAAAATTTTGGTGGGGCTTCAGTCTTCACTAATTTGATGGATGCATAGCAGAGGGTGAGTGGGAGGGGAGCATTTGTTAAAATAGTGATGCTTTAGGACTCCATATTAGAGTTGTGCTTCTTGAACCACCAGTTTTAAAAATGTGCTAAAGTTCTGGAGTCACTCCCCCCACCCCCACCGTCCTCATTCTCTGCTGTACTATTCTCTGCAATATATTATTCTAACACAGTCCATGAAACCAGACTCACTGACAAAAGGCAACTCACAGAGATGGGTGAAAGGGAACACGTTCTTCTGGCAAAGCCACAACGATCAGATATTAGTTTTACCATTAGCAGCTCCTTCGGTTCCAGCCTCTGAAGTCTACCTAAGGCTATGAGTGATTGTCTTATGGTTCTACAGATGCCATTGAAACAATTAGTATTTTACCATCATCAAAAATTATGTTCTTCCAGTTACAAAAGCAGTTTCCTCTCTCTTGATGTTCACAATTCCATGCTAACTGCTAATAATGGGCCACATCTTCTGTGACTGATCTGACCTTGTCAACTCTGGCCCTCGTCTCGAATGGGACTCCCTCCTTTTCATGAGCCCATATATTTAAACCCTCCTCTGGGTGCCCCTGCCAATGCATCTGACGAAGCAGGTCTTTGTCCATGAAAGCTGATACTCCAAAATATCTGCTAGTTTATAAGGTGCCACAGGACTTCTTGTTGTTTTTGAAGATATAGACTAACTCAGTGACCCCTCTGATACTATGCTTCTCCTGTGACACAGGACCAAAGATGAGAAAGGAAAACATGGTGTCTGTTTCAGCACTGGATAAAGTGATTTATTGGGGGACTTCAATGCAAAGCTTGGAAGTAATGTCATCTAGCCTGCTGCCAATTGCCAGAGTGGGACTGTTTATAAAGAGAAAAATGAAACTCTGCTACACCTGAGGGAAGTTAATGCAAACTGCCCCTTGAAGCTACACCTTGAGGAGATGGTGACTGTGTGCTTATCACCCAGTAACCAGAGGCCCAAGTTGTATAAGGAAATAGGCTGAGCTGGCCAGTCTCTGTTCTGGTTTTGAATCTGAGAAAGGGGGGAACCAGTTGTAGGTTTTGGAGGACTGACATCCACCTGAATCTGAAGTTGCAATTGAAGTTGACCTCTCAGAAACTCATATGTGTACATGGTTTTACAGTTCACTATGTTGTCTGTAATGGTTTCAGCTTAACAGTGTCATCTGGAGATAAAGACGTCAGTACCTTTTAACAAGGGAAAATCACAATGAGTTCACAGCTTTCCTAGAGAAAGCAAAGTGTAGGTGCTAGTCTATTGAAACACTCTGGCTTGCTGGGGATATCGCAGCACTGGCAGGGAAATGCACAACTGGAAAAACCTCTATTTGCAGCAACCTGGCAACTGACTCACAAGTCACAGCAAATTTGGATTCCTCTTATTAAAGCTTTATTCCTGCAAGTAGCACTCCACTTTACTTATGAGAATGGTAACACTGAATACAGACTTTGTCTTGCAGGTGTAGTGACAGGAGCAGCAAATCCCCATCACCACCCACGCTGTATCTCAGGTTATATTTTCAGAAGTACTAGAATCTTTGCAAGACAAATGTGGCATCTCCAAATGACATGTTAAGAATTTTTTTGAATTAAAATTCTTCAGTTCTTTTCTCCCCGCACAGCAGGAAGCTATCAAGGAGACATATGACAAACTATACAGAAAATAACTGCCAAAATGTTTTAGTGCAGATCAGACTGACGTTTCAGAAAATGTAAAATCCTTTGTAGATCTCGTGCAGGGAAATCAGTGCACTTGGATTAGAACTGGAGTTTCTCTGCCATGGAAGCTCTCATCTGTTGTATTCCAAGTATCACACTGCACAGTAGTCACAAAACTGAGAAAAACAAAGTCCTAAATTCAAAGAAGTCTAAAAGGATTGAGTCTCAGCAGCTTCGTGGAAGTGCATAATGCTCCTCCTTTTGCTACCATGAAATGGTGCACACTTTTTGTTACCACTACCCTTGCCTGTTGAGATTAATGGTTGCTAATATTACAGGCTAGTAGAAGCCTATTGTTGATATCATCAGAAATCTCACATCCTAGCTCCTTTTCTGTGTGTTTGAACACAGGCTATATCTACACTTGAGCAGAAAGTTGATTTTATGGTACTTAGCTTGATTTTACAATGTGACTGTCCTCACTGCGAATACCATTAGGTTGATTTTAATGAGCGGTAAGGTTGACATTCTTGCATCAACCATTCAATGTGGCATTACGTCAAGTTCGAATTTAAAAGGTCAAACTAATGCTAGTGTGGAAACAGCATTTCTTTAAATTGATTTTATTGGCCTCCAGAGGTATCCTGCAATTCCCAGAATGTGCACATTCTGTCCATTTTTACCCTCCGCCCCAACAGGCACCGTGCAGGGCCCCGCCCCACCACACCATGTGGCTAGCCCCTGCGCCACCACACCATACACCAGCTGTGCAGTGTAGCCCATGCTTCCAGACAGAAGCATGTCCCGGTTTGCATGGGTGAAGGCTTCTGTGCTTTACTTTTTTGGAGGTTCACCAAACGCCGGGGGAGTGGTTCCCCCAGTGGCATATATTCTGGGGGGCTGGCTGGTCCCTGGGAGGCAATACACAGGCAATAGTCAGGGAATGGCTCCCCCGGCCTCACCTATTTTCTGGGCTGGCCCACTGGTCCCTCAGCTTGCCCCTGGCAGATGAAGTTTTGTTGAGGGGGCTGGTGTCCAGGGCTGCACCGCCCCCCCCACCTAGCATAGAACTGAAAGAAAAATGTCAAGAGGTTATGGAGGGGCTGGACCTACAGAGGGCAGCTTGAATTTTCTTTGCTGGCCCCCGCCGACTAATAAGAAACCCGCTGACAGCAACACGTCAACTCCTCATTTGCATCTTCCACTCCGCTCATCACCATGCTCCTTCTGGAAGTGTGGGTAAGTATAGACATGGCCTATGTTGTCTAGTTTTAATCCATCATTATCGTACCCAACATAGTAGTATGTGGGATTGACAGTTCCCTATTGTGCTGCCTTAAAAGTAAAGGTTTTCTTTCACTTGGGAAAAACTAGTTGAGCAACCTGTTGATATGGCACAGTCAGCTGGGTGCTCCCAGAGCACAACTGCAAAAGGTTCTTCAGTTTCTGAAGCCCACCACCTGTTTGGATTCCTTTCTTTCTCCCTTGGGATTCCCTTCTTGCCTCCTTTGTGAATAATATTGTCTTTTGCTAGTCACATGGATCCAAATTCTTCCACTGTTTGGTGTTTTCACTGGGGGAAAGCTAGTTGAGCAACTTGTTGACATGGTTTAGTCATCTGGGTGCTCTCAGGACACATTTAGTGAAAAGGTCTGTAGTACAGATAATTCAAAATATTCCTCCCACGGGGGAGACTTCTGAAAAATGGCTGTTTGTTTTCAACAGGAAGGGAAAGAGGGCAATGCAGTGTAGGAAATTGACATCATACATCCACAACCACTTGTGGGGCATTTTACCCTCAGTACACACCAGAAAATAATTCCAGAATGTTATGGGGCTGAGGGAACTGTGGGATAGGTTCCCACAATGCACTGCTGTAACAGTTGGTGACTTAGTGGGGATGAACTAAAACGATGTTGTGGGGCGATGCAGGAACTCAGCTTCAACTTTATAAAACCCAGTGTTACAAAGTCAACTTTAATAAATTCCACTTTATTTCATAGTGTAGACAAAGCCTGACAAATGATGTAATAGTAGTACATGTACATTAAGAACCAGATAATTAATTGGTATGTTAAAAGACTGTGAGATAGTCATAAATGTACACCAGCCACTACCCAGTTTCACAACCACCTTGCAAACTTCATGGGCAGGTAAAGCACAATCCACCACAACATGCTACTGTGGTTGACTATTACAATGTTCTCTCCAGGCCTCCCTCAGCCACATAGCTCTGCATTGGGCTGTTCCATTGGCCCTTGTGACTGCCTGTTCAATGTCAGCAGACACCCACTCTCTCCGTCTCAGCAGCAACTTTTCCCCTTTTGCTTCATATATATTAAGCAGGAATAAACATTAATGAGTAGACCTCACTAACATCCTTTCTAATCTGCCAAAATTACAATCACTTCTCATTCTGCACCTGTGGAGCCAGTAGCTGAAACTTCCTTTTCCTCTGTCAAGGTGGCATCATGAGCCAGGGGAGGAAGGATTAGACTAGATCCCCCAAGATTCCTTTTTGGATTTCAGTATTGCCAGGGATAATCTGCCCATTAGGGAAAAATACATCCCTGCTTGCAGCTTCCTGAATGCTCTGTCTCAGAGATATGAGTCCCTGACCTTCCCCCACTGATCCACCAACATCTGCATAGCCACAGAAAAGTAGCCCTGTCTGTTGATGTACTGTGCAGTAGGCTGGGCTGGGCCAGAACAGGGATATATGAATGCCATCTCCTGCGTCTACTTTGAAAGGGAGGTGGAGCCCTGTTTACACTATAAACTTTGACAGACCCATGTTATATCAGCATAAAGCCACAGCACGTAGAATACTGCTCATGTGCATGCTGTTTGACCCATGTTGCATGTGCTCTTCAGGAGTGCTTTGTGGATGTGAAGTGCAGTGCACAGGGGTAAATGCCATAGGTGCAAAATCATCTGTGATCTCCTGAGCATTGCTGCAGTCGCTATCCTGCATAGCAGGGTATGATAAATGGCTCTGGCTGTGGCTCCCCACTATGGATTTTCCAACTCTGAAATGATTTCCCACTGACTGGTAGCAAGGGGGCTTCGGACTGGTAGCAGCTTCCATGTGCAGCCACCACACTCTTCGCAGCTGTCAATGCAGCTCTCGGTCTGGTGTCCAGGAGCCGGAGGGCTTGCTCAAGCTTGGCACACAGACCCAAGCGTCATGCCCTCTCAGATCTGAAAGTTCTGCAGTTTCAGTATTGCCAGGGATCACAAACTAGCATTATAATGCAAGCCCACAAATGCTCATTTCTCAAGTCCAGAAGGGTCACTCTACCATAGCAGCTGCTCCTCAAAAAGAAAGCAACGATCCACTTAAATTGGTTTTTGCTGTCCCTTACCAATCCATCCTCCGAAAAAAAAAAAAAGCCAGGTGCCCCACTGTTGTTTTACTGACTATGAATCTGCAAATCCCCTAGGATGGTTTATCCTGTGTTTGTAATATTCATGAGAGCAGTGCAGGGTTGTGTAAGTTTCATGCTTCTGTCAGAGATAGCAGCCAGTGACAAGTGTGGCACAGGTTTGTGGGATTCTTTAAAACAAAAACAAACAAAAAAAAACAAGCACAAACGCGATGAGAGGGGGATGGCCGACAGAGAAAGTTGCATGATAGGAATTGGACTTGTTCTTCCCAGCTCCTTTCATGAAACTTGTCTGCATGCCCAAAACTCATTGTGCAAATCTCCCAAAAGCATTGTGCAAGAGTCACTGGTATATTTACGCCTGTGCAGTCCACTTCACATCCACACAAGCACTCCTGAAGAGCACATACAACATGGGTCAAACAGCCTAGTAGGCATGCACATGAGCAATATGCTAAGTACTGTGGCTTTATGTTGATATAACGTGGGTCTGTCAAAGTTTATAGTGTAAATATGGCCTCACCTCCATTTCAAAGCAGATGCAGGAGACTGTTGTATTTCTTTTCTTTTTTTTGTTGTATTTGTTTTCTTTTTCAGCTCCCTGTTAAAATCAGGAGCAGAGACGTGAGAAGCAGAAAGACTGTGAGTGAGAGATAGTAGAACTAAGATGGAGGTGCAAAATATGAGAAATCATCTGGTACCATTAAATGTCATGGAGTGCCCACCCTCTTCCACTCAGTGGTTTTGCAGTGAGCGTTCAGTGTGGAGACACTGAGCTGCCTGTGCCTGTATCATTCCAGACAAAACAATTCTCTCTGCCATTACAATGATGCAGATTAGAGATTCAGCATGGTTGGGGGAGTATATGGTGGCACAGGCTAAACAGCTTCTGTTTTAAAGGGACGATTAGCTCTACGCCATTCATCCCCTCCACACAAATGTATAATGACTCCAAAATTATTTTGCTGCTACCTAGCTACACTATATAATCAAAGAGCTGTGTACACAATTAATTAACTTTGTGATAGATCTGCACAGGGATTTTTTTCCCTGCAAAATAGCCATGCCACCCACAAAATGTGTGATGCAATGTAATATGTAAATTGGTATAAAGGAAGAGATTTTCTGTATGTAACTTTAGATGTTTATGCGCTACACCCACGACCTATGATTAACTCAGTGTATCTCTGCAGTATGTCAAAGAAAGGATACCTGAGTCAAAATAAGGAGCTGAACTGAATTTTTTGATCCCAGAAAATTGGATACAGTGTACTCCCAGAATTGGACAAGGTTTTCCAGGTAAGTCAAATGGAAAAGGTCTTAGAGAGAAATTCTAAGAGGGTTCAAAACCTGTCTTGTGCTTCTCAGGAAAAAAGGAGAGGTTACTCGCCCGGTATAGTAATTGAAGTTCTTCAAAATCTGAGTATGTTCCACTTTAGGTCACAGTGCATCCTGGCACCATCTATTGAAGATTTCAAGCAGCAGTGTCTGTGTGGCTCATGTGTATGCTCTAGGAGTTCAGTCATGCCAACAGCATTGTGGGTTAGTATGTGCACAACTCAAGCCCTCCAGTTCCTTCTCTATGCTGAGTCATTGCCACAAACTCTGAAGTGGAGGGGAACATGGAGTGATGACATAAAAGAACAAATCGAGGGGCATTGTGGGTCGGTTTCCAGGGCTAATAACATTAACCAGATTAATAATTAATAATAATTAAATTAATCTACACTGTTTTAGCTTGGCATTGCAAACTTCATTGGGAAGTCAGCAGTACAGAAATTGGCATTACAGCTGCTTAGAATCAACTTATTGACCATTGCAGGGTAGACGGAAAGTTTTTGAAATTTACCACAGAGCCCTAAATTTGACTTTATCTCCTAGTGTAGACCAGCCCTTTGGCTGTTTCAGGATTGCCAACCCTCTAGGATTAATGCCTGGAGACTCCAAGAAAAGATAATATTTAATTAAATATTGTCATGCAACTGAATCCTCAGGAATATATCCAACTAAAATTGTCAGCTGTAACATGTGGCTCACAGATATTTATCTTAGCCAAACAAGGACTTCAGGGCTAATGAAAGGCTCATAAGTAGCTCATTCATGTTCTGACATAGGATCACTAATCAAACAGTTACAGTAATACATGTGTTAACTGCAGATGTTTAGGACATATATATTAGAATATATCAATTAAAGCCAATTAAAATGGTTGGAGAATTTTTACAAGCATATGTAACCAAAGTGCTAACCAGCCTCTGAAAAATGAAGCACCTCAAATTTAGTGAGATGTGGAAATATAAATACGGAATGTCATAAATATGTAGGAACAGCATCAGTGTAGCACATTATGAAAGATATATCTCAGCCTGCATGTCCTGGAGATGCCCGGATGGCAAGCAGAGGTGATGATGATAAAGGTGAGAATCATTTTGAGGAAGATATTCTGGTGTGCCCCAGCAGGAGATGTGAGTGAGGACTGAACACATTGTACTCTCTTTCTCTCTCTTCTGTTGCATTTCAGTGTTTTGTGGTTGTTGATTTGTTGAGAGGATTTGTTAGTAAAGAGATATGTTGTAATTGTTTCTCTTGTACTCCTCGGATCACTCATTCTAATGATACTAGTAATTATCTTCCTGATGCTACTGGCATGCAAGAGACTGAACATTTATTAACAATTACAGGCCAAGAGGTTAACCAATAATCAAGCTACCAATCCATCACTTATTCTAGTGTAATAAATATAAAAGCCCTGTGTCAAGCCTGCTTTCCCTCAGGGAACAAAAAGGCAGTCATGTAGCGCTTTAAAGACTAACAAAATAATTTCTGTCCCATGAAAGATCATCACCTAATAAATTATTTTCTTAGTCTTTAAAGTGCTACATGGCTGCCTTTTTGTTTTGTGAAGATACAGACTAACACAGCTACCTCTCTCTAACTATTCCCTCAGGGAGGCGCTGGCAGTTCCCAGCCAGGGTTCTTTCACAGAGTCATCATCATCATCAATAACCATGGGCTCAGCACCCGTTGGTGTCTGATGCCTCTCTCACTATTTCCTTCCATCTTTCCCTATCCAGTACAGAGTGGCTTAGTTTCTATAGACTAGCTCCGCACCAATCTACTACATCATCTATCCATTCTCTGTGGAGGTCTGCCTCTCTTATTCGAACCATCCATTATGCCGAATACTAGGGTCTTGATTTTTCATTCATCGTTCATTCTGCAAATAGGTCCAAATAGTTGTAGCTTCCATTTTATAACCTTCTGCAGCAGGCTCTTTCGGCTGTATCTTCCTACATAATTCCTCACTGGTGACCTTCTGCATCCACCCTATTCTCAGAATCTTTCTATAACAACTCATTTCAAACACCAATATTCTTCTTTTCGAATCTTTCATTATCACCCATGTCTCACATCCGTACAACATGCTGCTGAATACACACGTTTTCAAGACGCCCAGCTTTGTTCTTAAGTTAATTGTTTTGCTTTTCCAGATATTATCCATCGTCTTCAAACTCGCTCTTGCTTTCGTTATTCTGGTCGCTATTTCCTTCTTACAGTCGAGATCATACATTATATTGCTCCCCAGATATGTGAACTTCTCTACATTTTCTAGTTCAATACCATCCACACTGATCTGCCTTCCTATTTCCTTATCTGCAAATTCCATTGTTTTTGTTTTATCGATGTTCATAATCAGTCCGTACTGCTTCCATTCTTCATTTAACACCTGCACCGTTTTCACTAGCTTCTCCTCATCTTCTTCAATGATAACTATATCATCCATGAACCTCAGCTCTGGAAATTTATACTTACTCCCAGGCACGTCCCACTGGGCTGATCTCTTCTCCACAAGCCTGACACCTTTTACAGGTGTAGCAGTATGGCATTGACTGAACCCAGAGCAACTCATTAACCTTCTCCTGACCACTGTGGGATTTTTGTACCTCACATCACATTGAAAATAGAGATAAAGTCCCATCATCTCAACATAGTGCACTTGTTGTCCGTGGAGTTTCAGTCGAACATGATTTAGTGAATCAAATAAACTTTGATATCATCAGCTATATATGTGGAAGAACAGACAGTCTCCTATCCCTCTTGATAATCCTCCACATGGAGATATGAATCTGACTTCTATTTCTTTTTAATGTGTAGCAGAAAAGGCCCTTGACCTCAATTTGTATGTGTGCCCATTAACTGGCGACTCCACTTGAAAGTAACACAAAGTAAAGTGAGGTGAAGAAGAACACTGTGTAGCTTCAGGAAGTTTGTGTTTCTCAAAACCAGAAGCTGGTCTAATAAAAGATATTACCTCACCCACCTTGTCTCTCTAATATCCTAGGACCGATAAGGCTATAACACTGAATATGCACAAATGGCCCGTTGCCTTTCTGAATGCTGGACAAGTCTGCCCCCTAATTGTGCTGTTTGTGCCTGGCTTGCAGGTGGGATTGGCAATTGCTTAATGTCTCCACTTTCCTTTAATCTCACTCTGCAGGAAATGAATGGCAGTACACAGAAATAGAGCAGCAGCCTTGGTGGCTGGGAGATAAACGGACGGCAGCTTGATCACATTCCTGCAATTCTTTTCATGATCAGGAGCAGTGGTCAAAAATGCCCCCATATCACAGAACTCACCCTGATATCATAGGTGTTGCCAACACATGTTTAAGTGCAGCAGCTGAATGCTACAATGAAGGAGGAGGTGGAGAAAGGAGCAGCCGATCCTGTTTAGGCATGCTGCAGAAATGGTAGTGATTGAATTCTTGGTACCATTCACTGTCTAATGACAACAAGGTAATATATTGCTTTCTTGACTGAAAAAGAATAATAATTCATTTGTTCCATTATTATATCCAAACACCTGGATATAGGAGTGTGGGAGCTCCCAAGATGGAAATATCAAGCTTTTTCCTCTCTGAACAGGTACGTGGATATTTGTGCTATTCCCAAGGGAGTGGACACTTGTAGTCCTCATGGTGCTTATTCTCTACTGCATTTCACATTCTTGGTCTCCTTTCCATAGTGCCACCCCTAAAATGTTGAGAATGTGACTGTTTCCTCCAACATGAAACCTCAGTCTTAGGGAGAGAATCCAGAGCAACTCATGATACTGTGAGGTGTAATGCTGAGCAGGTCAAGAGTGACTACAGGGCTCTGGGGGCACAGGTGAAGGGGTTTGGGGCGCAGGTGGTATTCTCTTCAATCCTTCCTGTTGCGGGTAGGGGCCCGGGCAGAGACAGGTGCATCCTAGAGGTGAATGCCTGGCTGCATGGATGGTGTCGCCAGGAAGTCATCTGCAAGCACTTGGAAGGTACTAAAGTGATAGGGAACAGCCAGCATGGTTTTGTAAAAAACAAATCATGTCAAACCAACCTGATAGCTTTTTTTGACACGATAACAAGACTCGTAGATAAGGGAGAAGCAGTGGATGTGGTATACCTAGACTTTAGTAAAGCATTTGATACGGTCTTGCATATTATTCTTATCGAGAAACTAGGCAAGTCCAACTTAAATGGGGCTGCAATAAAGTCGGTGCATAACTGGCTGGCTAATCGTACCCAGAGAGTAGTTGTTAAAGGTGCTCAATCCTGCTGGAAAAGCATAACAAGTGGGGTTCCGCAGGGGTCTGTTTTGGGACCAGTTCTGTTCAATATCTTCAGAAATGATTTGGATATTGGCATAGAAAGTACGCTTATTAAGTTTGCAGATGATACCAAGCTGGGAGGGGTTGCAACTACCTTGGAGGATAGGGTCATAATTCAGAATGATCTAGATAAATTGGAGAAATGGTCTGAAGTAAACAGGATGAAGTTCAATAAAGATAAATGTAAGGTGTTGCACTTAGGAAGCAATAATCTGTTTCACACATACAGAATGGGAAAAGACTGTCTAGGAAGGAGTACAGCAGAAAGGGATCTAGGGGTTCTAGTAGATCACAAGTTAAATATGAGTCAACAGTGTGATGCTGTTGCAAAAAAAGCAAACATGATTCTGGGATGCATTAGCAGGTGTGTTGTGAACAAGACACGAGAAATCATTCTTCCACTCTACTGTGCGTTGGTTAGGCCTCAGCTGGAATATTGTGTCCAGTTCTGGGCACCCCAATTCAAGAAAGATGTGGAGAAATTAGAGAAGGTTGAGAGAAGAGCAACTAGAATGATAAAAGGTCTGGAGAACATGACTTATGAAGAAAGGCTGAAAGAATTGGGCTTGTTTAGCTTGGAAAAGAGAAGATTGAGGGGGGACATGGTAGCGGTTTTCAGATATCTAAAAGGGTGTCAAAAGGAGGAGGGAGCAAACTTGTTCTTCTTGGCCTCTGAGGAGAGAACAAGAGGCAATGGACTTAAGCTGCAGCAAGGGAAGTTTAGGCTGGACATTAGGAAAAAGTTCCTAACTGTCAGGGTGGTCAAGTACTGGAATAAGTTGCCAAGGGAGGTTGTGGAATCTCCCTCGCTGGAGATATTTAAGAACAGATTAGATAGATGTCTATCAGGGATGGTGTAGATAGTGGTCGGTCCTGCCGTCGGAGCAGGGGACTGGACTCGATGGCCTCTCGAGGCCCCTTCCAGTCCTAGTGTTCTATGATTCTATGATTCTATGATCTCCACCCCTCCTGCCAGTGGCATGTGTCTCCTACGTATTGGTTTAGCTCAAGTGTGGCACCACTGTCAACTGCTGTCATCAAGCCTATCAATAACATAGGGCCTGGAAGCAGCCGACACACTTTAGTGCTTGTCTTGTGCTGAGTTTGGATCTGAGCTTTGGAAGCTGGACTGTTTATCCCAAACAAAGATAGGACAGGACAGGACAGTGAATGACGTGCTTGGAGCAGGTTGTGGGGAAAGTACTGAAGGAAAATAAATGAATAGCAGCAGCAAAGTTTTTGTTGAGAATAGCCCCTCTTAACAGAGCTCTTCAAATATGAGATAAAATCATTTATTGAATTACATACTTCTAATGCACTAATTGAATATAATACTCAAGCAGCTGTTTTTAACTTCCTGAAGTAGCAGCACCTGCAAATAATATCACTGTACAGAGCACAGGGAGATCTGGGTCAAATATTTTAGAAACATTATTAAATCTCATTTTAAAATGTACAGCTGCATGCTATTCTTTGAAGTGGTTTTCAAATAAAATGTTTTGTGAAGCAGGACAATGTCTGAGAGTCTCCTGCAAGTCCTTCTAGCAGTTGGTGTGCAAGCCATATACTCATAGCTCTCCCTTTATGTACAAGGAATACCCACAGAGCTGGAAACTGAGGTTAGTACATTTAGAGTAGAGCCCAGAAACAGTGCCTTGCTTTGTTAACTCCCATAACTTCAAAGGGGGAACTGCTCTGGGCCCCCTTGCAGTCAGAACACACTGCTACTGTCAGAAGCCAATTTCCATCCCAGCTATATTAATAAACAAAGTGTTAGTGAAGACTGAGCAGACGCAGGAAGGATTGTCTTTGAAATTCTGTGTCGGATTACTTTCACTCACCTGGAAAGAAAAGGGAAAGAAAAATGTACATAGTTTTTACAAAATAAGACCAGAATATGATGCACTGGCTGGCCATGCCAGAAACAGTCTCCTTTTGCGCTCTGGCTTCAAAATAAAAGATTACAAGAAAGAGCTAAATTTAACTCTGGTAAATATATTGAAAACTATGTGTAGTTCTGTTTTTCCGTGCTTGAGAAAACTCAGCATTTAGTAGAGTGCCAGTTTCTTTAATACTATGAACATCAAGAACACCTTTTTTATTCTTCCTGAGGTCATAACCTCAGCTAAGCTTTTGCTTGTACACCTGAAAAGCACCCTCAAATTTAGTTGAGGGACACCTACGACTGTTTGCATTTTCAGGCAATCTTAGCTACACTGTCTGGTCTATGGTACGTCTGAGTATTTTCTGCACTGTGCACTCCTTTTTGCAATGTGTAAAATATACACACTGTGTGCCCTCTAGCATGGATATAAACAGCTATGTAGACCCTGAGGCACCACTTAGGCTACATCTACCCTAGGCAAAGTAAGTGAACAATGGATATGCAATTCTAGCTACAGAAATTGTGTAGCTAAACATCAATGTATCTGCACTCAGCTAACTTGACTGTCTATACCAGGGAAGGTCAATAAGAAGAAACTCTCGAGTCAACCTCCCTTACTCCTTGTGTCTCATGAAGAGTACAGCGGTTGACTGAGACCCCCTAGAGTCTGACTTCATGCTTTTAAGCTAGACACTTGAAATCCAACCCCAGAAGATCAACTCTGAGTGGGTTGATCTTCTGGGATGGTGTAGGCATAGCCATAGAGAAACAAAGACTTGCCTGAAACTTGAGGGTATGTACCCTCCATGGTTCTCTAGATGTCCAGGCCATTTAGGTCCTTCTGCTGGAGCCTTCCCCGGTGCAGAGAAAGACTTTAGCAGTGGAGGGACCATTCTGATGTGTCTCCACTGCCAGAGAGCTACCCAAGCAGGAAACTTTCACCACTGTAGGGGCTTTATGCCACACTGTGAACACAACTTGTTTTTCATTGTGTCCAGCCTCTCGAGCCACTGCCAGTGGTGTGCAAAGAAGATACACCTCATGTGGCTTTGACAACGTGGCTTTCTCACCGGGTGTTGCACAGAGGTATGCATAACAGTTGCACTGTAACTGTGCCTACACTTCCAGGAGTCTTAATACGCAACCCGTGCCATAAGAAAAGAGCTGCTCATTAAAATGGAGGCCTGCTGACAAGGGAGGCAAAGGGGACAATTGTCCAGGGACCCAGCAATTTAAAAGGACCTAGGGTCCCAGCCACTCCCACAGTAGCTCTGCCTAAAAGCATCTTTTGAGCCGCAGGTTCTAGCGTTGGCTTACAAGGCCATGGAATCTGCATGGGGCATATCAAAAGCATCTTTCAATGAAGAGACGCTGTAGTGGTTTTCTGTAGAGCAGGTGGATTGGGTCCTTGAAAGGGAGGGAAGGCCTGTTGCGGCTACTCTGGGACTCATCCAAGCATGTGGGGGATGGGAATGGGGTGGCCCAAGGCTCTTCTAACAGAGGCAGCACTTGGGGCTTCTCTGGGCAGTGGGGAGGAGAACTTGTGGCCCCAGCCAAGGCAGGGGAGCAGGAGGCTAACTGGTTCCTGTCTATAACATGGAATCTCTATAGGTGGCCCTGTGGCAATATAAAGGCTGTGTTGAACCCAGTTCCAAAATGGCTGCTTAAGATTGTAGATTTACAAGTTAGAAACCTAAAGTAGTTCCAGTGTAGGTGCAGTCACTCCCTCTGGGTGCTGGGCCAATGGAGGAGTCTCAGATATGTCGTCCAAAGCACAGCTCACAGTTCTGAGGAGGTATGTTCCCATTATTAATGTTCCCAACAGGTGCAATGGCTATGGAAGAGCATAATGTCAAGGTGTATGTGGAGCATAGTGCACATGTCACCCAGTAACCCGATGACAGGAAAAAACCCAGGCAAATTTTTCCAAATGAATGTTTTTCATTGGAAAATGAGGAGTGATTGAAAGCGAAAGGTTTTCGGGGGACGTGTCAATTTAAATGAATTTGTTTAATAGAATCATAGAATCCTAGGGCTGGAAGGAACCTCAGGAGGTCATCTAGTCCAGCCCCCTGCTTCAAGCAGGGTCATCCACCACTAAGTCATCCCAGCCAGGACCTTGTCAACCAGGACTTAAAAAATTTTGAAAGGAGGCATTTCAAGAGTCAAAACACCTTGCCTTGACATTTTTGGAATGACGCATGTCAGTTGGCTGTTTTAAAATGAATTTTTAGTTTGAACAACTCAAAACCAAAATGCAATTGGGATTTTACTATGCATAAGGTCCCCCCACCCCTCTTTTCTGGAATGAAAAAAAACCAACACAAAACAAAACTGTGTAATTTCCACCAAAATGAAAATTTCAGTTCCTGAACAGTTCTGTTGAGGAATGGGTTATCCTTTAGTTAACCAACAGTCAGCTGAAGGACTTATTTAAAAGAACCGACCATCCTGAAGACAATGAGGTCTGGCTGGTGGCTTTGCGTTTGTGACCCAAGACCAAAGAAATGACCAATCAGGCCAAAGATCCACTTTTCCTTCAATTCTCAGCCCTTATAAGAAGAGGCAACAGAGCTGCTCTTCCAGCAGTGGGGTAATATCTTCCTCTGTCTGGGACCGAAGGACTCAAAAGGGGGAAAGATCAATTCCAGCCCCAGAGCAAGGGATTCTGAAAAGCCAGGGACTCATTTACTCAGCCTGGCTTTCCACAAGCTGCTCTGCAATGCCCAAGTGCATGAGTTTATTAAACTCATGTTGGGTTTTATGTTGCAGTCTGACTTTTCTTCTGAATAAGTCTTTCTTAGCCAAGCCCTTCCTTTAAGAGCTACATGGGTGATGGATTAAGTTAGCTTAAATTGTGGTTGGGGAACCTAAGGTCTGAGGGGGATGGAGGATCTGCTACCCGAGACTCAGGGCTTCCCCCCCACATTGAGGAGCCCATGCTGGAGCTCCAACCTCCTGCCATCACCTCATGGGCTGATAGCTCCCTTTACAAAGTGGATTGATAATAGCCCTGTTCACAGAGGAGCAAGGGACCAACCAGCCTCCAAGGGAAATGGTGAGGGGATAGGGCCTCCAGATGCAGGTTTGCCCAGGACACCATTTTCTCTATGGCTTGACTCTGACAATTTTGAAAATCAACTGCTTCGAAGGATGAACAAGTCAGACCTCCCTAAAATTCCACTCCAGTGCACTCATTTAATCATGCTACATCTCTTCTTCCCCAAGGGGGTGGGCGGAAAACCCTCCTTAAGGAAATTTCTCCTTAAGGAAACCTGATGTCCCATTAGAAACAGATACAGTCCTCTGTCCCTCCCAGGCTACGTCTACACATGCCCCAAACTTTGAAATGGCCACGCAAATGGCCATTTCGAAGTTTACTAATGAAGCGCTGAAACGCATATTCAGCTCGTCATTAGCATGCGGGCGGCAGCGGCACTTCAAAATTGACACGCCTTGCAGCCATGCGGCGCGTCCAGATGGGGCTCCTTTTCAAAAGGACCCCGCCTACTTCGAAGTCCCCTTATTCCCATCAGCTCATTGGAATAAGGGGACTTCGAAGTAGGTGGGGTCCTTTCGAAGAGGAGCCCCGTCTGGACGCGCCGCGCGGCTGCAAGGCGCATCAATTTCGAAGTGCCGCTGCCGCCCGCATGCTAATGAAGAGCTGAATATGCATTTCAGCGCTTCATTAGTAAACTTCGAAATGGCAATTTGCGTGGCCATTTCAAAGTTTGGGGCACGTGTAGACATAGCCTGTGAGGGACAGAGGACTGTATCTGTTTCTAATGGGACATCAGGTTTCCTTAAGGAGAAATTTCCTTAAGGAGGGTTTTCTGCCCACCCCCTTGGGGAAGAAGAGATGTAGCATGATTAAATGAGTGCACTGGAGTGGAATTCTGAAAACCTATGTCCTTTTGCTAGCTCTGCCTTTGGCTTGCCACTCAACTTCTCCATTCCTGTCTTGCACTTTGTAAAGTAAAGGTAATGCTATCTACCCAACTTTACAAAATGTTTTCTGCTATATGAATGAAACTACTGTATAGCTGTGGAGAATAATTATTATCTCCCTCATTCTCTTAACTCTTAAAACTTCAGTTCCCCAAAAGGACATTTTAGGGAGGTCTGACATTTTTTGTACAAAACCTGACTGAGGCTGAAACATTAGTGTTCCTGTCTGTCCAGACAATCAAACCGGCAGATTGATACTAAAGGCTGTTTTCAACTGGGTTCACGAAGTTGCAAGTTCTGTCTTTGACCATGAAACTTGGAGACCAATCTTAGCTGACTTCTCCTCCACAGAGAGACTCACAAAACCTGTCACTTAGAATCCATTACTAGAACCCCAGCAAAACATTAGAATGAAGTCTGCTAATATTCCATCTGTTCTTTCTCATGACAGTCAGTCAGCCATGTAAATAGTTTCCTCTTTTAAAAAAGGAACCCCTCTTTCATGGTACAGAAAAATGAAAATTGTTATTTGTTTATTTTTTGTAACTCTGCATGTCGTCCTCCTCAGTATAACAAATCCATGGGCTTAAAACAACTAATTACGTGGCATTTTACACAAGCACACAAAGGGAGCCAGGACTGGAATCTGATCCTCCATAGGACCCTATCCATTGAGTTAAGTAAATCCATTGAATAAGTTAATCAAGTAAATCTCTCTTAAGTGACAGTAGTCATATGGGATTTTCAAAGGAGCTTATTCAGTGGGAGCTGCATGCCTAACTATATTGTGGCTATGTCTACATGAGAGGCTTTTCCCAGCAGAACTGGGCTTTTGTTTGGAAAAACTGTGGAGCTTCTGTACTCAAAATGCACTTTGTTGACAGTTTGTTGACAAAACGTAGAACATCTGCCGGCAGAGCTATACTTTTCCACATTCAGATATACCAACTCAACAGTGTTCTGTCAAAAAAACAGCTACGTAGATGCTCCAGGGCCCTTTTGCCAACAGACAGGTCTTCCAGTTCACTGGGTAGCCCTGTTTGCAGAGCTTCTGGTCAGCCATTCTGTCGAGAGAGGGCCAGGTAGTCTGGCTGTTGTCTCTTGAAAGAATGGATTGCTCTTTTGATCTTCTTTTATGTGTAGACACACTCCTTCGACAGAAGTTTTGCAGGGAAATCCCTTCCAACAGTCACTTCTGTCAACACAGGCTTCTCATGTAGACCTAGCCTGGGAGCTTATGAAAATCTGAACCCTTATGCTATTTGTGAGCAAATCAGTAGGGGGCAAAAGACTTACTGAAAAACACTTTCTGAACAAACTTGTTAAATTTCTCAGGGACAATTTCTACCTTTTTATAGTGTATCATCATATTTTCTCCTTCAACTTTCTTCTTATCATTGGGAAAAAAAAAAGAAAGAAAGAAAGAAGGAAAGCAGCAGCATGATGCCTGTCAGCCTAACCTTTCCAGGCCAATGTACAGGAAATACGTCCAATATTAACTCTTCTTATATGCTCTGCAGATTAACTGCTCCCCATCACACCACTTCATCATCCCTATGAATGCTCTGTTTCTGTATAATTACTGTGACAAAGTCCCAAGTTTGTCCTCCTTGGGCCCTGCGCTTCGTGGTGGTGAAGGTGCAGCTTCAGAGACTCACTGTGTCCCTGTTCTGCCTCCTGTTCTCACAGAGGTTTGGTTACAGCATCTCTGAGTCATTCTCATCATTGGCACAGTCCATGTCACAGTCATTAGTGGAGGAGACCGCTTTGGTGTGCCTGGTCTCCTCCTACTCCCTAGGGATGCCCTGAAGTGTGGGGTGGTCTGGGGGGAACCCAGACCCCTCCCACACATACTGGGTTCTGGCTCAGGGACCCTAGGCAGCTGCAGCTAGAAGGACTTCCCTCCCTGGTCCTTCCTGATGCAGCAACTACCTCTCTGGGCCCCTTCCTCAGGAGGTTGCAGCAACCCTCTCTTCCTGGGAGTTCTCCTTCCACACTCCCTGCTTCTTCCCTGTCCATCCTGTATCTCCTTCCCCCCTGCTCACCTGAGGGAAACCCCTTTAAAGGGTTCCTTGGGCCTCAATTGGCTGCAGGTGCTGAATTATCAGCCAGTGCTAGTTTAGCCTGCTGCTGCTGGAATGATCCTGGATAACCCTCAGTCTCTAGGAAACTTAAACACACAGACCCAACTGCCTACATATTTACCCTTCAGGTGGCTGCTGTATCCAGCTGTGGGCTATGGTCTATCACACTACACAGACACATTATTTCAAAGGGGGGCTATAAACATTACATAACACTGGCTTTTAATTACCTGTGTGTGCCACCCAAACTCACTTATGCCTAGTACTTGCCAGTAGGCTTTTCCATGGCTCAGGTGATCACAACTAGAGATTTGCCAGGTAAAAATAAGTTCTTTAGAGAACTTGAATCACTATTTCAATGATTTTATTTCCCTGGATTATAATATTCGTTCTTTCCTTAACTACCTAATGGCTGACAACAAAGACTGCTTGGCTCTCATTCTGCAGAAAGAACAGGTGTGATCATTAAGTTTAAAGTGTGGCTTTTAAAAATGAAGCTACAGTAAATGTTTAGCTTCATTGCACCATAATTATTTCCTTCTTTGCAATCAACATGTTAAAGGCAAAATGAAATATATCTTAAGACACATTATGAAAAGATAACCACCTTTTATTTAATGAAGTCACTCTTTTACAGACATTGAATTTCCCATTACACGTCTTGCTTACACTTCTGTATACCAGTTATATTGATATTGTGCTAACTTTTCTGTTATGAGAGCTGACTGAAAAAAAATCCAAACTGCTTCCCTGATGAATGCATTTTTATAACACTTGGGCTGAGTCTACATGGGATATTTACTTGGGAACTGAATATTCAGCACCTCATTAGCATTAGGACACTTCTGGCCACAGTGCTTTGAAAGCGCTGCTTCCGAAAGCATGTGGCTCGGCGTGGCTACACGGGGGTCCTTTTCGAAAGGACCCCTCACCTTCCAAATCCTATTATTCCAATCAGTGAATCATTTCTGGAATCTGGCCAGTCAATAACTAGATCCAGGTCTGGTAGAAGGTGGGTCACTTGAGAAAGGAAACAAGAGGCTGAAACAGAACACAGTCTTGAGTATTGTTAAACCTCAACATACCAATAAATAATATTGCTTAGTCAAATTAATGAATGATCTGCTCATTCTTACTAATATGTCACTGGAAGTAATGTAAATAGATTTCTTTGCTTCCCACCCTGACTGAAAGTGTAACAGACTTCCGCCTATTTAAAAATCTGAACATTTCAGCAGATGTGCTAAAAGAGTCTTCATGACAGTTCTGGAGCCTTCAGCATGCCCCATGATCTCTATTGTTAATCTTCATTGATATACTATTCCTGTCTTGAATAGCAATAAGACCTATTTTTCCGTTCAAATTAGGATATTTTGTCCTGTTTCAGCACAGGGGGTGAGACAACAACACAATGGAGTAGAAGATTTTGAGGTAATTTCCAGCCATACATTTTCTATTATTCTATTTGTAGGTTGAACTAGGAAACAGGGTTTTCAAAATCAGACCTCACTTCTGCTATTTTAGAGAAGTACATCAAGTTACAGGCTCTGAGAGTGAAAAAAATAACACACATCCTTAACCATATGAACACAACTAGTGTATGTAAGAATGGCCAGTTTCAGAGTTATAGGAAGGTGGAATATTTACAAACTCTCAGTACTGACCTAATACTATTCTCTTTGAAATCAGTGGCAAAATTCTGATTGACTTCACTTGGAACAGTTAAACTAATGCCGAGTCCTTCTGCAAACTTCTACCAGAACATCTATGCAAATAAGATCATAAAGCTTGAAACTCCAAACAAGCCAAATTCTTGTATATTTAATAAAAGGGTGGTGTTATTTCTCATAAAAAATGTAGGAATTATTGCATACATCAGAAGTTATCTTTGGAAACAAAGATGGGGAAATTACTCCTTCCAAATACACTCCAGTTTGAAATTAAACAACTCTGCCAAAACATGGTGTCACTTTCCAAGACATTGAAATGTTTCTACATGCCATGCAGCTTGGAGAAACAGCTGCAAAAGTACAGTCCTCAAGCAACAGGCCCACAATATTTCAGATATATAATGCTCTTGTAACTCTTCTATTAATGTCAGGTGACCACCAGAAGGGCCAATTTCAGTTGCTAGGGGATTCCATCAATAACGCAGCCAAACCAGCTTGAGCCCCCACCCAGTAACCTGAGACTATCTCACCCTACCTGATGGATGCCTGTAAAGGCAGTTCTTCCCCTCTCACAAGCACAGAGTCTGAGATAGAAATGGCTTGTTTAATAAAAGCAGCATAACACAAATTTACACAGCAACACATGCAGTATTCCTAAATGAAGGAAAGAACAACCCCATTAAGCAAGGCACTGTCCCAGAGACTGCTGAGCCAAGTCCTTTGCGTAGAGCTCTTTCTCTGCACACTCCCATTTATAGAGTATATCTCTACCTGAACTCTCCACTCACAGAGCAGTCTGGTCCACATCAAACCAGAGTTCACAGGTACAACAGCAATGGAGATTCTTGCCACACAGGGGCAGGATCACCTGCCAGCCCCCCGCCACTCCTGCTGGCCACCACTGGCCCACTGCTCTCCACCGGCTGCCCCTGCCAGCTATCTCTCTGCTGCTCTGTGGGTTTAGATTGAGGCAAAGCCCTGTGCTTTCAGCTCTCAGTGACTTCAGCTGCCAGCAGTTTCAGCTCTGGGCCTAGCCACAAGAATCTCAGTATCCACCAGAGTGGATTTTCACAGAATAACTACAGACCTCAGCATTTGTTTGGGCTTTAGTTTCTGTCTTTGAACAGTGTGGGACAGGACTAGTCAAACCAGACTTATGGCTGCAGGGCTGCTGGTTCAACCAGTACCCCCTTTTGCTCCACAGTGCTCTGCTGAGGGGAGCCCTGTGTAATCCACATCTCACACAGTGATGATAGCTGCCCTAAATCCCCACAATAATTTCAAGCATTGGTGATATTCCACAGTTCCTACACTGGGTAATTACATAAGTTGTGACTTTAAAACAACAAGGTGTTTATCATAGGTGAAACACCACTACGTCCTTTGCAAACAAAGCAACTTTTTACATAGACACACCCTGAAACTCTTCCCACTTCCATGTAAGTGATCTGTAAAGAACACATTCCTCATATTCCTGCTTCCCCATTCCTTATACTCTGAAAAAAGGGAAACTGTCTCTCCTGAAATTGTATTTTCTATTGCTTGGTATTCTTACATAGAAGTAGGGAAGACATCTAGTAATTACATCATTAAGCTTGTGAATGAAAGGAAGGAAATGTCTGTATCCTCACAGTCTGAGGAGAGACACAATTAAGAACCATCTTTGGAAGGAAGACTATAACTATACAAACAAATATAATAAAATGAGCAGAGAAGTGTGAGATTTTATGGGCAACTCACTTGATGAGTCAAATCCTGAGCAGGCGTACATCTACATTACACCATTGACCTCACTGATATATGCCATCTTAAGCTGGCCCAGTATGTCTATGGGTATAGCTGCACAGTAGATGGGGAGGGCAAAATTACAGCATGTATAGACATGCCTGACTGAGCTTTAATCTAGTGAGATCAAGTACTAATAGTAGGAAAGGTGCAGGAAGCTCATGCTTCAACACTAGTAGTATAAGCTCTCCTGGGGCCAGGGTAATTACTCAGGCTGCTAGCCCATGCTGAAATCTGTGCTGCTGCAGATTCACTGCTACCATTATCTTAGCTAGCAGATTAAAGCTAGTTCAGGTATCCCTAAGCATACTGCAATTACACTCCCACTTCTAGATTAGATATTCTCTAAAATTCAGTACACCTACCCACCAGTAAAACTTTGGATAATGCCAGGGGTTTCACGGTGATTATGTGTTCAAAGATGTGTACAGACATTTACGAATTAAAACACTATATAAAGAAAAAGTATTCCATTCCACTGTATCTCTGCAGCATTTGTCCAAAATAGCTATGTGAACAAAGTATAGTAAATGATAGTTTTACATCAGCAGTGTCAAAACTAAGTCCGAAAATAAATTTAATATACTGTATGTGAACAAATTTTAAACTCTGTTCATTGATTTTTTGTATACAAGAATATACATGTATACATACTTCATTGTGTCATTTAGAGTGGCTATATTATTCATACAGATCACACAAGAAAGTCAATTATAGTTGAGCACAGATTATAATAAATGAGGGAGGAAAGGCAATAATTTTCTGTATCTAAACAGATACTAACAAGCAATGTTTACCTAATTTTATCTAGGCAGTATCTCTGGAAGTTAAAAAAAATAATGAATGTAATTACTGATGCATAAGCAAAAGAATATTAAAGTCTGGTGTAATTTTTCTTTGTCTTAAAATTGTTTTACTTCTTGATTCTACAGTGCGTCCATGGAAAATTACCAGAGTTATTATTATTATTCAGTTTTGTATGTAGTTAGAACACAATCTACATACATTAAGTCACTAGGGAGTAAAGCAAGCAATAAACTATAAAAGCTCAAAAAATGATTGCTGCAGAGCATGCTGGAATGTTTTAATAACTGCGAAAATATTTTTTATTAATGATATGCAGAAAAAAGTATTCGTTAGGGTAGCTGGTAATGATGCATTAAAGATCATTTTGTTACTACTGAAAGGTCACTTTGCACTACTTCACACAAAAAAACTCAAGGTTTCAAATGACAAGTATTACATATGAATTATTGCAGTTTGTAAAAGTCTACTATCTGGCCATTTAAGACATATTTTGACATAGAAGTGGTCCTCTAGAAGTAGGAAACAAAAGGAAAACATTTTAACATGCACTACAAATAACTTTGAATTTATATTTATTTTTGCTTAAGTTTATGGCTTAATTAATAGAAAAAATAAGGCTGAAATTCAGAACATAAGTTATTTTACACCAATTAAAATTGATTATTTATACGTTGATTTTTCTTTAGTAAATATACTGTCATGAATATCATTATGAAAGAACAATGGTTAACTGGAGCTTCTGAACACATTTCTGAAAAAAAATCCCAACACTATATTGTAAAGCAAGCTTTCACGTGACTCTTTATCAGCACTACATCTGCACTAACTTAACCCAACAATAAGCAATAAAGAATAGATATGTCAATTTACTTCCACACAAAAATATGCATTTAACATCTTTTGCATCAGGAAACAAGAATCTGAATTCAATGTATAAAAGAAACAATTTTCTACAGAATCAGAAATATTTAATATATTTATTTGAACATCTGGGAGGAACTCACATTGTATATTTAAAAGGTGAAAGAAGATGCAGCTCCATAGCTTGCAAGTATTATTCATTATAGTAAAAATGCAAATTGAAGGAGACATTAATCTCATTTGAAGATTACCAATTATCATGATTTATCTTTAGCTCAGGTCATGGGAGATCAGCAGATAAGACTTACTTCAAAGGGAGGTATAGGTACTCAAAGCCTAGATGCTCTATTACCTGATGACAACTGTCTGCGTTGGAGATAGGTATGGTTTCAAAATCAGTCAACAGCTGCCATGGATGAAGGACAAAATGGTGATAAATAAAAGAGTTAAAACCAGAGTTCAGAGTAGAAAGAACTAGCATTTTTCATCTGGGCTGTGGACTGACATATTTCTCTTTCAGACTCAGCACACTCAATCATCCGGCTCATGGTGTCTAGCACAGTGCACATAGATTAGTAATGGCAATTTTATGGCACTAATTTATTTGTTTGTTTTGCCCTCAATCTATAACTATTATAAATCTCCTGAAAAAAGTTACCATACATGGACCTTTTATTATATTCAATGGAGATGCTGTTACGTTTGTTACCCTTTGATGTTAAAATTAGTTTCTGTGCCTGTGGGTCTTGCAAAAGCCAAACTGAGGATGCCCAAACTGCTGCATGAAGTTATACACATTAGTGATTTTTTCTTATTTATTTGCACATCTCTCAAACATAGCAGGTTTGAGGAAATAGCAGTCAGATGAAGTTACTGAAGCATATAAGTGTAACCCCAGAAATATAAAAGACAGAACACAATCCAGAGTATTGAATGATTTCATTTCATTTCTTTATAACAGTAACATTAAATGCTTTTAGACCAGCAAGTTTCTTCACTGAGTTTCCATGTAGGTACAAATTTCAGGAGGGCAATTGCATTAGTCCGATTTAGCAAAAATGATGAGAAATTCTGTATCACCTTTAAGACGAACAAATTTATTTTGGCATAAGCTTTTGTGGGCTGGAGCCCACTTTGTCAGATGCATGAAGTGGAATCTTCAGTTCAGCAGGTGTGTGTACACACACACACACACATTCAAAGAAGGAAGCTCTATATTACTATGGAGAGGGCCAGGGCCAACAAGGCCAATACAGTCAGGGTGGATGTGGCCTGCTCCCAAGAGCTGATGAGAAGCTGAGAATACCACCGGGGGAAAATTACTCTTTGTACTGAGCTAGCCATTCTCAATCTGAATACCTTATTTCCAATAATACTTGTTAGTCTTTAAGGTGCCATGTGACTCCTCATCCCTCATGTAGGCACAAGAGTTCATTCAAATGGATTTTATTGCAAGATCAATACTTAGAAACTATTACACTGCACAACAGCCCTTTCCTTAGTCCTCTTAACTCAAGGTTCTAGAATAATCTCTGGACCTATAATATTCTGCCCCTTTCAATAGTAAGAGTTATTACTATAAAAATAAATCAGTGGCTACTAAGAACTTACTATCCCATCCTGTCTGATTAATATGACCATTATGTATTGTTTCTATTGTCCGTATGCATTTCAGTATTGACAGAAATGTCTACATAAACTGGAGTATTGTTCACCCATTTGAATATCATTTTTTAGTGTTGGAGCAGATATGAAACTCTTGTAGCCTGTCAACTTATAGAGCATATAAGTATGATTAAAGCTTGTGCTTATATATATATATATATATATATATATATATATATTAATCCTAGAAGCTTATGCATAAATTGTAGTCTACTGAATTTAGGTGAAAAGGGAGGCCTATTTTTCTGTCTATTTTAGCCCTAACAAGAAACCTGCAGAGGAGTCTGCAAGAAGATGATTTTTGAAAAAGGATTTTTCTTAAATCAAAGTTTCTCCTATTTATTTTTCTTTTTGTGGTATATTAGTCTCTATTGATGAATATCTATATATATTTGCATCAATTTTCTCTCTTATTTTGTGCTCACTCCCTCCCCACACACACACAACTATCGACAGGAAGGTGTGATGCCAAGAGTATAATTAAAAGTCATGTAATGTCATTTTGTGGTTCTGTCATTCTCAAGTATGTGTACACATCAGAGGTGGAAGAGAGGAAATCCTGTGACGGCAGAGAGACTGGGGATGCCAATGTAATACTTGAGACAAGATCTGTGCAGATATTTAGGATCTGCCAGCACCATGGAGACATTCATTACAAGTCTCTACATTTCCATATCACCTATGCACTTGTGTCTTGCAGTTCCCTTCGCCACTTGGATCTAATGTATCTCCATAGCCATGGGAGCCTACAGAGACATTTCTGTCCAGAACCTCCTCTTTCAGGGAAGTTTTCTGGTATAGAGGGGGATAGGACCTGTGTTACTTTACACATGAGTTTCTGAGGGCTTTAAAAATCCCTAGGCAACACCATCAGCTTCGTCTCATTTGTTTACAGGCTCTCCACACACAGATCCCAAAACTGTGGAGAGTTCTGCTTTGGGAGTAGTGCCACAGAGGCAGCAGAATTCCCCATCTGTGACGGCTGGCAGAGCGCCATACACAGAAGTTTCCTCTATGAACAGATCTGAACAAAAAAAGTAGGCTCCCGGGTCTTTTTATGTAATCACTGAGGGAAAAATAAGTTCTGGAATGGGTTATCTAGGGAGGTGGTAGAATCTCCTTCCCTAGAAGTTTATAAGTCCTGGCTTGACAAAGCCCTGGCTGGGATGATTTAGTTGGGATTGGTCCTGCTTCCAGCAGGGGGTTGGAGTGGATGGACTCCTGAGGTCTCTTCAAACCCTGTGATTCTGTGAATTCTGGTGGTGGTAAGACACCAAACAGTCACAGAAGAAAAAGCAAAAAAGTCACCTTTGGTAAAAGAATCTTTAAATCTGCAGAGGTTGCTGAAAAAGAACACGAGCTCCACAGTATTCTTTGAGTAGCCTCTGTAGGCAAGGTAACACCAAAGTCCATACCTGGCATGAGGGTCAGCGTTTATTTTCTTCCATTTGTGTAATATATAGGCAAGTCTATGCTGCACTATTGCATATGAAGGACTGGTATACTCAAATGATTTTTTTTTCTGAATACATACTAATAGTACCACCATCCTCCTGAATTTGCTTTGCCCTCTTATCCACCTTTAGAATTTATTCTATTCATTTAATGCAAGCACCTGCATCATCATAGTTTAATTGTGCAGGTTTATTTTTAACAGCTTGGAAGAAGTCTTATAGCAAGAAAAAATACGAAAGTCTTGTGTCCCCTAAAAAGAGCTAAACATTCTCACATTTCAGTGACCTTCGGGCTATGTCTAGATTGCAGGCTTCTGTCAGGCTTCTGTCAGGGTATCTAGATTAGATTGGTGAAATTAATTTAGGGCCTCCCTTTATGACCGTACACCTCTGGTCTCCTGGCAGATGTTTGCTGCTTTGGGAGCCTTCCGTCGACATCCTGCTCTTCCTCATTCCACCAGGAAGAAGGAATGTGTTAGCAGAGGGGGGGGTTTCCCCACATTTGACCCTGTGTGGATGGGCAAGATGTTGGGAAACCCTCTCCTGACAGAACTGTCGGCAGGAAATAGGCAAATGTGTTCCGTAATTTGCATATCTTTTGCTGACAATTCTTATCGATCTAGACGTAGCCTAACATTGCACATACTTGCAGCAGCTCTACATACAATGTAAATGCCACATTAGAGCAGCACTCTCATTACAGAGCCAAGCATTTCTGGCAGTATCATATAGCTAAAGCAAAACATTTGAGTCCTCCAAAAAAGGTTTAAAATAATTTTGATTATGAGACTGAAGTTGATAAATATTTTCAAATATTACTGTATAATGCCCAAAAAAATTGGAAGAGTTAATTCTTGAAAAGGATTGGAAGTCTCATGTAGTTGGAAGAATGCTGTACTTCAAGCTGATTGTTAATGATTCCAAGAACCAGACACAGTGTGCAGAATTCACCAGGGGTTGGCCTGACCTATCCATACCTCCTTTTCCCAACTAGTAGGAAGCTGGAAGTGGTGTAGGAGGTATTACACCAGCTGCATACTATAGAGATGTTTATGGAAGAATCTAACGTGTGGAGATTAGTATAAATATCAGAATGTAGAGAGGTGCCCTAGTACTTGGGGTTGAGACCTCAGTGTAACTATATAATAATTCACAATAGAAGCTCTCTAGTTTGTTTGGATATTTTTTGTTTTATTCCTTTCTCATTCACTGGTTTGTTGTTTAATACAACCTTTGACCACTAGGGCTATGTCTACACAAGAGACTTTTCTTTGCAAAACTGGGCCTTTGTTTGGAAAAACCGTGGAATGTCCACATACATAGTGCACTTTGCTGTCAGTTTGTTGACAAAACCCAGCACATCCACCAGCAGTGTTATACCTCTCCTCATTGAGGTATAACGCCTCTTTTGACAGTCTTCTGTCAACAAAGTAGTGTAGACACCCCAGGGCCCTTTTGTCAAAAGACCGGACTTCTGATTCACTGGGCAGCCCTGTTTGCAGAGCTTCTGGTCAGCTGTTCTGTCAAGAGAGGGCTGGGCAGTCTGTCTGCTTTCTGCCAACAGAGCAGATTGCTCTTTCAATCTGCTTTTATGGTTAGATGCACTGTGTCAACAGAAGTTTTGCCAGGAAATCCCTTCCAACAGTGATTTCTGTTGACAAAGGCGTCTTGTGTAGACCTAGCCTAGATGTATTACTGGAGTCGAACTGGTATAATTCTCCCCTGTCTAATTATGCTGATGATGGAACTTCACAAAGTGAACTTCGCAAGGGGGGGAAATGATCCAATTTATTCCATTGTAGACCAAATGGAAGTTGATAACACAGTCAACATAGCTTCTTCAGAATGGAGGACTGTTTTCCATCACTCTCTCCTGAACCTTCCAAGTTCTGCTGCATAGTTCAGAATCTATAAAATAGGTGATTGTACCGCATTCAACTGCAAAAATGTACACCAAAAATATAAGCTTCCACTGTGTCTTAAAGCCCACCTAGTCTGGAGATAATCACTCTGGCGGGGTCTACACATGCCCCTTCCTTTTGAAAGGGGCATGTTAATGAGCAGGTTTAAAAGATGCTAATGATGTGTTGCAATGAATATGCAGTGCCTCATTAGCATAATGGTGGCTGTGGCATTTCAAAAGTGCGGCTTTTCAAATTGCGGTCTGCCCATGGAGACGAGACCTTCCAAAAGGACCCCCCCCCATTTTTGAAAGCCCTTCTTCCAATCACAGATAGGAAGAAGGGATTTCAAAAACTGGGAGGGTCCTTTCGGAAGTTCCCATCTTCATGGGCGGTGCACAATTCAAAAAGCCGCACTTTCGAATCACCGCAGCTGCCATTATGCTAATGAGGTGCTGCATATTCATTGCAACACCTCATTAGCATCTTTTGAACCTGCTTATTAACATGCCCCTTTTGAAAGGAAGGGGCACGTGTAGACCAAGCCTCTATGTCAAGGAAAAGGGAGGGAAACTTCTACTGCTGTTGCTCATATGTGCTTGATTTGTGGATGAAGATTTCCAGAACGGTTAACTTTGGGCAGTACCAAATTAAGACAGTTTTTAAAAAATCACATTTATCTACAGTATCCCTTCTGAATTCCATCTACCATATTGTGTTTAAACAAAAGAAAATATGATCCATTAGGGAGCTGTGCTCATTTCTATCCTAGGATTTAGTCAGGACTGATTTCAGAAACTGAGTTACTGCTCACAACAAATTTAGATGTGTCCCTAATGAACTAATGCAAAACCATTTGAAAGATTCCCAATGACTTGTACAGTATTTGGATTAGGGCAAGGGCTGTGCCTGCTGGAATCTATGTTAAACATATTAATATTGAGTCTTCTGTAAATTTTAAACTTCTTAACTGTGCCCCCTGACTTTATCAGGAAGTCGCATGTCTTGACAGTATGTTAATTAAAAGGGGGACTAGAGTGAGGCAGAACTGGTCATGGCTCATTGCTTTTTATATTGGCCATCTCATTAATCTAGTTTGTTTCATTGCTAACTATGACTACTGTAAGTACAAAATAAGGTCCTAGTTCTGCAAAGTCTGATCCATATGCTTGCTTTTAAGTGTGTCAGTATACCAAGAAAATTAAGTGTTCCTGTTCCCTTTCGATAATAAAGTTTGAAATGTTAAAGACACACATTTAAACTTTGTACTTATCCTATTACAATCTTTATTTTACTTTCAATTCTCTCTTGATTTAACAAAACAAGCTGATTTTAAGGAGTCCAAAATCTTCACATTAGTAACCCTAAATTTACCAAATTAAATTCTGTGTTCTTTGGGGCAAAGATTGTCTCTCTGGTTTGTGGTTCTACAATACCTAGCACTTTGGAGTTCTGGTTTATGCCTACTGTTCTTCAGCACTGTGGTAAGAGAGATATAAATAAGAAACAAGTTATGGTTAATTAGGCAATTAAAATTGTTTATTCAAAATGATTCTTGTAGCTCATCTACCTCACATGATGTTAACTTGTCATGAAATACTACAGCATGATGAAGTTGCAATAAGGAACAACGAAACTTCAGTGAACTATCATGACGTGCTTCAGACTATAAAACTACTTAGTACCACATAAGCTTTGGGTCTACAGGGATAGAGAGTTGGCTGGCAAAATTAAGTCAATACCAGAAAATACTCAAGTGGTAACAAGAGTAGTCAGACCATCCTGTGTCCCTGAATCCCATACAAACAGCCTTTTCACAGGCCATTTTTGCCTAATGTTTCAGAGACCAGTCTTTGTCACTCCTTGTCACCTATCTTCTCTCGCATTCATATTCCAGCTACAAACGCACAATGAACATAATTCATTTCTTTTTAGCAGCTATGTGTTTATAAAATATCTGGAAGAGAGCCTCCATAAGCAACAAAATCCACGCATCACCAATCCAGAGCTCCTCTGACTTCCATAGTCTTCTGCAAGGATTCACTTGCACAGACCTCATTGCAGGATCCTAGAAAGGTTTTAAAAGTTCCACTGTGGCAGCAACTTACATAAAGAGGTTACCATGCTACAAGACCTCCAAAAGAGCCTATCTAAACCTTCGTCTTATCTTAAGGAGACAGTGTGTCTGCTTCCGTGACGTGAAGACACTGAGAACCACAATTCTTTCACGGTTGAACTCAACCCCCTTCTCCAGCTTTTCTCTGTGATCCACTATCATACCACTACTTCAGGAAACTTTCTCTTGGTTTTCTGCATGCACCAGCTCTTATCCCCTGCACTCACAACCATTTATTTTTTTAAAATATTCTCAGCTGGGCCACTGCAGTAAAATTAAAAAGCTTTAAAAATCTTAGATTATAACTAAAAGCTGTTGCCTCTGCACATTCTGCTTTAAAAACTATCCAATGGCTGTTCAATTTGCCGCTCCTTTTATCCCCTCTTGCCTTTAAAACAAGGTATTCTTCTATAAAGGTTCAGATGGGGGAATCATCCTCACACCAGATGCAGATTTTAAGATCAGTTAGGCTAATTGGCACCAGTCTAAACATAGTGCTAGGGCCAAATACTAACCTCAGATGACTGCAAGCAGCTATCACTGCATCCAAGGAAAAGATCTGATCCTCAGTTTTCACTCCAACTATTTAGTTGGCCATATAATGTTTTATAATTAAAGAGTCTTTAAAAACTTTATAAAACAGATAGTAGGAACAGACCATCCCTGCCCCAAAAGAAGAAAAATTAAAATCCATTGACAAGGGCACTATTCCTACCCACTAATTATGACTTAGATAAAGAACTGAAGTCAACATTTGTAGAGGACTGTAATCTCTAGAGTCCATTCTTACTTAAATAAATTGATCTTCCTTTATTCCTAAACATAAGGGACACCAAAAAAACTGTAGGCCTGGATTTTAAAGGTACTTGGAAACCAAAGATGCTATTTAAAAACAGGATTTAAAAAACACCTAGACACTAATCTACAACTGTGAGTGCCTAATTACCTTTAAAAGTCTGCCCAGAAGTAATTAATTAATAGGGTTGGATTAGACACAGTGCCATTGACAGCTGGTAAAAAAAGCCTTCTTCTAGGCTCAGCAAGACTTGTGAATTATGTGAAGCTACCACCGCGTCTCTCTTCGAGGCAGAAGGTCGTCTATGAGACACAAAACAGAAGATCCAGGGAGGATGCAATTGATGCAGCTGGAGAGTTAGTGCATGGAAAGCTGGGATGTAAATCTAGAGCACTCTTGCATGCCATGAACTATCTATCCACGTGGGTCTTACAGCTGCACACGAACAGTTCTATAGTGTGCTTTGGCCTAGGGGGGCTTGGATCAACAGTAGGTCAAAGCACACTATGGATCTTTCAGTATGAAGCAGCAGGGCTCATATGGACAGTTAGTGAATGGCACGCCAGAGCACTGTATATTTAAACTTCATCTTGACGTGCACTAACTTTCTGTATTGACAAGCTCTAATCAGGCCAGCTGACCTGGGAAGGGGGCAAAGCAGGCAATTGTCCCAGTGCTCAGTGGTTCAAAAAGATCTGGGACTCCAGCTGCCCCCACTACTGTGGCTGTGGCTGGAGCTCTGGGCCCTTTAAATTGTTGCAAGAACACTGCCATGGTGTGCTCGGGGTGATTGTGAGGGCTGCCTAGGTGTGGGGGCAAATGCAGCATGCTGGGAATGGTGCTGAGCACCAGCTACACTTTTACCTGAGGCCGTGCCTCTTTTGGGAGCATGGAGCTGCCTCCCCCCCCACACACCTTACCCAGGGGCCAGGTGAGGCTGTCAGCCCCACTGGCTCTAATACAGTTCTTCGTTAAATAAGCTTCATTATTTCTAACACAATATGGTGTGACATGAACTCACTATGAACCCACACCATCACAAGATTTAAAAAAAAAACAAAAAACAAAAAAACCCACCACCCCAGGAACTTAGAGTTTCCAGAAAATAATGGAAGCAAAAATTTATCCGACATTACAGAATGTGTTGGATCACTGAGCATAGATAGGAAGTAAGCACGAAATATTTACCCAGACATCAAACCAGCAGCTGAATCCTTTATGCATGACTAAATAAGCCAACTCAACTCTTTCCTGTGTTTAAAATAAATGGCAGTAAGCTATTGACTCACCAAGTCTCTTGTAAGGATATTTCTTAAAAAATCTTCTCATGTGCTCCCTCCAGTAATTGTAAAAATAAGTCATAGGAAAATGGGTAGGGGCAGATACTAAATCTGAAAAGGCCCTGTTCAAGATGTCTAGTTATATAACTATCCTGTGTAATCTTTTTATACCTTCTCACTACAAAATTTGCACAGGAATATGAGTAAAGCGCTGGATCTTCAGATAATGTAAACTTGCACAGTTCCTAAAGCAACTAAAAACCACATCAAGTTACTCCAGCATGGCATTTTCCTTTAAATGTCTGTCTTGTGGCTGATATTCACTTGTTTTGATCATGCTTCTTACGTCTAACTGGTTTTCGTTGTTGTTATGCTTTTATAATTGTCTACATTACAGACATTTAAACCTGGCAATAAACATGCCTATTAAACAGTTAGAGATCTAGCAAAATGCAACAATTTAAAAGAAGGTTTATTGTGATATCAAGGAAGACTGGGCCACTGTGCTTGGGTATCACAGGGGCCTCGAAGCAGTGTGGGTTACTTTATATTTTGTATTCCACAATAAGCTTCACAGGCCTGATTCTTTCTTGCTTACACCCCATATAGTCCCTATCACAGAGCCAAATGGGTGAAGAATGTGAGTAAATCAAAATGAGGTCATTTTGGACTAACTTTGCACAAATGTAAATGCTTACATAAGGCAATGGAAGACACATTTTTAATGGCACAATGGCCTTTAGTGATTTTTAAATGGAAAGGCAGAGCTGCACTGAAATGCAAGTTCAAGATTCAGAATTGTAATGCTTGCCCTCCCCATCTCCCTTTCCTCAGTAAACAGGTAGTGTATATATATTTACATTCTGGTAAAAAGTACAGAACTGAGAAGATGCACAAGTGCTAGGGGTAAAGGAACATTTTTTTTCTTCTTTTGGCCTGTAGGAAAAATGCAGAAATTTCTTCTTACACTTTAAAGCATGGCCCCTAAAACTGTAAGATTAGATTCCATCTATCTAAAGAGAAAATAATTACACATAAAGACTTTACATATATTACAAGCAAGTAACCTAAAATGTACCTTTCTAAGCAGCACAAATACCCAGGGAGAGCAGCAGCCCAGAGGTTGAAAAATAGTATTGTACTATAATCTAAAATGTCACTGGTGTGGGGGTTCACAAAACAAGTTAACGAGTTTTAGTAACGACTATCTTTTTGAGACCACTGGCTTCTGAGAACTGGGCCTGAAAGCCTTTACAATCTGGATTTCAAACCAAAGGCTATGTCTACACTAGCCCCTTCCTTTCAGAAGGGTCATGGTAATGAGCAAGTTGGGAAGATGCTAATGAGGCTCTGCCATGAAATTGCAGTACCTCATTAGCATAATGGTGGCCACACATGATTTGAAACTGCCACTTTCGAATTGTGGACCAGCTGTGTAGATGGGTGCCTTTCAAAAGGGCCCCCAGACTTTGAAAGCCCCTTCTTCCTTAAACTAAATAGGAAGAAGTGGCTTTCAATGTCCAGGGAGTCCTTCTGAAAGGTCTCCATCTACATGGGTGGCATGTGGATCGAAAGCTGCACTTTCAAATTGTGCCTGGCTGTCATTATGATAACGAGGCACTGCATATTCGTGGCAGCATCTCATTACTTCCCAACTTGCTCATTATCATGCCCCTTCTGAAAGGAAGGGGCTAGTGTATATGTAGCCAAAGTCCAGTGAAGGGAATGAAAGTCTTTCCATACTAAAAACAACAAGAAGTCCTGTAGTACCTTGTAGACTCATGGACTTTTGTTGTTTTTGCAGACACTAATTAACATGGCTACCTTCTTATACTTTCCATAGTAACAAACCCATCAGAGCACTTTTGAAGGCAGTGGGGCTGCTTTCTAAAGTAAGAGTTCCAAAGATCAGACTATAAGCACCCACAGGAAAATCCTGGTCCCACTGTAGTCAGTGGAGAAAACTCCCAGTGATATTTCAGACAGATTACCCTGAGGTTACTCAGTTCTTTTCAGCTCCTCACAGAACTGAGTCCTATGTTACTAATCATTTGGTATTATGTTTTCAAAAGTATTTAAGTACCTAAAGATATAGATAGGTGCCTATATGCTTCTGAAAATTCCACTAGGCACATAACGCAATTTCAGTGGAAGTTAGGCACACAACTGCTTTTGAAAATTCCACTATATGCCTATCTGTATATTTAGGCACCTAATACCTTATTAGGTGCTACTGCATTCTCAATACTAATTAATAATAGGCAATAGATTTCTTTATATACCCTCTAAGAGAGTCTTAAAAAGGAATCATATGTGAAAACCCACAGAATTAGACAGTCTCTTCTACAGTAACACACACCCATTACATTAGTCTATAATGGAGTAAGTATTAATGATGCGAAGTATGGTCACTGGATGATGAGACTACTGCACATCAGGCATTAGTGTTTACATGTTAGAGGTAATGTCTAAACCTTGTTTTTCTTCTGTTTTCTTAATGATGATCTCTGTATGTCTGCATTAGGAAGATTCAGTCAATTTTTAATGATCCAAAAGGGAATATACACAGACAGATCCTCGTGGAGAGCAGAATATGGTACACTCAGATGCAATATTATTTTACAATGAGTTTTGAAATTAGGTAAAATATGTAATATAAAACTTTTAAAGACAAACTTTGTTTACAGTAACTAGATTCATTACTTCATAAGTTCTTGTACATAAATTATATCCTTTGAGTATATAGTAACTTTTATAGCTACCAATTCATCAATAACATTGTGACATCATCTATCAAGAGGACAATATAATAGATGGGAAGAATTTCCCAGAAACAATACCCATATTGTGCTTCATCTTTATCTGCAGGTTCACAGATATCCTTGCCCTTCCTGCTGCAACATCTGCTTTCTATACAAGAATGTAAATAAGTTGGCATCAGCTGCTAATCTATTTATATTAAATTCAGTCCTAAAGCATCACTACACATTCTGCATCACACTAATCATCTCCCAAGCCTATTAATATTTAAATAATTTTTTAGAATCACTGTTTTAGGTACAAATTTGAGTTTAGTCATATTTAAATATTTTAAAGTAGAATCCAGTCCTATCTGTGGCTGCATATTTATGAGACGTTTTTGAGGACCAAACAATCTGATTTACAGAGCTTGATTTTCTAGGACTCATTCCTGATCCTTTTGAAGTCAATGGTGAGAGTTCATCTTGCCTAATATGCTGATAGAAGATTGACTAGAAGAGTATCTACTGTCTATGTCTGGGTCTACATGGGCCCCTTCCTTTCGAAAGGGGCATGTTAATGAGTGGGTTAGAAAGATGCTGTGGTGATTCAAAAGTGCGGCTTTTTGAATTGTGCACCGCCCTTGCAGACAGGACCTTCTGAAAGGACCTCCCCAGTTTTTGAAAGCCCTTCTTCCTACTTGGTGATCAGAAGAAGGGCTTTCGAAAACTGGGGGGGGGGCCTTTCAGAAGGTCCCATCTTCACGGGCGGTCCGTGATTCGAAAAGCCGCACTGTTGAATCACTGCGGCTGCCATTATGCAAATGAGGCACTGCATATTCATTGCAGCACCTCATTATCATCTTTCGAACCTGCTCATTAACATGCCCCTTTTGAAAGGAAGGGGCATGTGTAGACACAGGGTATGTGCCTGGTGGGTTTCAGAACTCTGACCTTTCTCCACTTTCTCATCTTAATGTTAAATTACCAACCCTATGCACCACATGCTCTGTCACTAACCTGATACTTCCTTCTCTGAAGGGACTTCTGCTGAAGCTGCAACAGACCACACCTTCCTCTGGAGTGCCTCACCATAAATTCCTCTGGCTATCACAGTGTTCTACACAACAGGCTGCAATACAGAGTGAAGAGAATCCAGGGGTACTTCCGAACCCCAGATATGATTAAAGAAGAGTGAAGCTGTTTCTGAGCTGTTGGGATTTCCTTTTTAACTTCAGTACTGTAGTAAGCCATAACCAAAAAAAAAATTGTGGGTTGGGGGGAGCTCATCTCCAATCAGCCTATGATGCCAACCTTGGTTATCACATTAAATTTTCAAAGTACCTCTGTGATTTTCCCCATGCTGCCCATCAAACTTGGGAAGTGCTCCCCCTAAGTATCACAAAACTACCTCATTATCCACTTTCAAATCCCTCTGCAAAACTCTGCTTTCTCATTGTGCCTACAAAACCTTGACAACAGTTAGGCTGCTGGTGTGCAAAGACCATTGCCTAGCACCAATACTGTCTCTTCATTTCCTTGTTCCCTCATCTTATGCTTTCTATCTATGACTAGGGATCCCCAACAATGCACATTACTAACAAATGTTTAAGAATCTTCTGATGAGGTTCAACAAAGCTAAGTGCAGATTGCCATGCTTAGGATGGAAGAATACCAAAGACTGCTACAGGCTGAGGACTGACTGCATAGGTGGCAGTTGTGCAGAAAAGGACTTGGGGATTACAGTGGATGAGAAGCTGGGTGTGACTCAACAGTGTGCCCTTGTTATCAGGAAGGTTTACAGTATATTGGGCTACATTAGTAGGAGAATTGCCAAAAGACTGCGGGAAGTGATTATTCCCCTTTATCTGGCACTGGTGAGGCCACACCTGGGGTATTGGATCTAGGGTTTGGTCCCCACCCACTACAAAAAGGAAGGGTGCAAATTGGAGAAGGCAAGATAAATTTTTAGGGGGCTGCAGCACAAAACTTGTGAGGACAGGCTGAGGGAATTGGGCTTATTTAGTCTTCAGAAGAATGAGCAGCCTTGAACTACCTGAACAAGGGGTTGCAAAGAGGATGGAGCCAGGCTGTTCTCAGTGGTGGCTGAAGACAGAGCAAGAAGTAATGATCTCAAGCTGCAGTGGGAGAGATCTAGGTTTGATATTAGTAAGAACTATTTCCACTAGGAGGGTGGTGAAGCACTGGAATGGGTTACCTAGGGACATTGTGGAATCCCCATCCTTAGAGGTTTTTAAGACAAGGCTTGACAAAGACCACCTGAGGGCTCTTCCAACAGTAATCATCTATGATTTTTATGGTGTACAGTTACACCGGTCAGCACAAAACTTATTGGACTGATCCAAGAAGGTTCTAAATGGGGCCAAGTACCCTCCTCTTTCCCTGAACTGAGGGCAGACAGCCCCTTTCTGGCCTCATTACAGCACTGTTACTAAATTTTAAAATATTAAACTCCAGAAAGAATCTAGCAAGAGGATGTCATGACCTTTCTTCCACTTATTTCTCCACCCAACTTTTAGTGTGTGCAGCCTTCAAAGATCTATTCATTGTGCTTCAGTTTAAGCTTGTGATTAATTATATGCTTGAAAAGAAGTATGTGCTTATGTTTTAACACCAACGGCACCTTGGACTGCGAGATTCCTACATCAAAATCTTGGTCATTTTTATTTATGTGTATAGTGCATGCATGAGCCTGGCACTCTGTAAGTAATAAATAATATCTTATTGGATGAAACTGGCTTTGACCACTTTCTGAAAGAGGATAGTTGACTATCACAGGAGAACTGGTTGGTAAATTCTAATATGGCCATTTGGCTTCACTTTGACAGATTACAAAGCTCAATTTCAGGCTCCCCTGTGCTCATTTCATATAACATATCTCAGTCTTAAAATAAGTTTCTTAGAATATTTGGAATTTCATTAATATGAAGTGTAAATTGAATTATCTGGGCAGGTTTTTCATCCTTAGTAGATGAGGAGAGAGAAAAACTCCTTCATAATTTCACACATGGTATGCATATATGAAGTTGCTTTGCTTTTCTAAAAATGCAGCCATCTTGTTCATTGGTAGCATGTGGAAAAGAAATAAAAGCAAGGGGACATTCGAGCAGCAAAGACTGAACAAAAATAGGGAGATCTAAACATCAAGTAATTGCAGAATTGTGATGAGATGCTGATTCCTAGGAATTATCGTTTGTTTTTGTTTTTATTTCTGCTGTGGAAAGAGATACCATACTGCAAAGTTTTAAAAAATGGAATAAGGAGTTTACTAAAGAATAGAACATGTGATCCTGATTCCTTTTAGGATATGGTAATTATGTATATCAGGGCAATGATAGTAATGTAATAAATGAAATGTACTTGCTACAAATGAATGCATCACACCCATAACCTCAAAAAGAGCCTAACGTTAGAGTTGAGGCTATGATCAGAGACAGAATTATTTGATGGAGCAAAGTTACAGTCTGTTTCCTGTTTCTCAGTAGCTGAACAATTAAGGCTTCTGTTATTAACCATCTGCTCGTTTTTCTTAAGCTGAGAATCAAGAACAGAACATTCTATTCTATCAATGTATTTGACTCATCGCATGAAGCATAATATGTTTACTTGATAATGATAATTCTTTAAGACAAGCTGCTTAACTCAGGATGATGCCACTGAATCAGAAAAGTCATGAGACATATCCAGGCAGTATAATAGTGCAGAAAAGAAAGTGAGATGAATGTAAGGCTATGTCTAGAATACAGGGTTTTGTTGACAAAATGGATGTTTTGTAAACAAAACTTGCACAGCATCCAGATTGCTAAAGACTTTCTGTTGACAGTGCTTTTGTTAATAGCTGTACCCTGTTCGCCACAAGGAAGAATGCTGCTTGAGATCTGTTGACAAACCACTGGTCTGGACATTCCAGGTGGCCTTCTGTAGATAGAAAATGCCTTCAGGACACTATGCAACCCTGTCTGCTTTGGTTCTGGGTGGCCATTTTCCCAACAGAGCAGCTGGGTAGTCTGGGTGCTCTTCATCCACAGAGCAGATTGCTTTTTCAATTCACCCTCTGGTCTAGATGCGATCTGTTGAGAGAAGTTTTCTGAGAAGATATCTTCCAACACAAACCACTGCTGACAAATCCCTGTAGTCTAGACATAGCCTAAGTGCTGAAGAGGGGTGCAAAACCAATTGAGTCAATATGTCCCTGTGCTGTCTCAAAGCAGCAGGAGTGGGCAAAATAGCTGATTTTTACTGCAGAATATTTCTCAGTGAATGAACAGTAGCATTTGCAGTTCAGGTAATGAGACAGATCCTGATCTGATGTATACCACTGTAGCTCCACTGACTTCAGTGAAGGTATTCTAATTTACACTAGCTGAGGATCTGCCTGATAATTTAATCCAACTATCTAAAATTTTAAGAATTTGCCTCTCCTTTGGAAAATGAGAAAGAAATCAGTACTACTGGTAGTAGAATGAAGCCCAAGTTGATTCTCTGTGTTAACTGTGGTGACTATCTGTGGTTTCTAAAAAAAAAAAAATAATAATAATAAAGCCATCCTGTGTATCGGAAGCATGTGGAGAAAAAATGTTTGCAAGGGGACATTCATGCAGCAAGGACAGAGCAAAATAGAAAGGATATAAAAGTCAAATAATTGCAGAATTGTGATGAGGAGCTAGGAATTATAAAGTTTTTTTTCTTTTCATTCCTGCCACAAAAGAGATACCATACTGCAAAATAAAAAAAAAGAGTAAGAAGCTTAGAATAAAACTAGCATATCCTGGTTCACCGACAGAGTAAAATCCAGAGCAACCAAAGATAAAGTTTTACCATTTGTAAATTTCACCATTGTACATTTTACATTTCCAAAAATTGTCCTGCAGCCCCATGACTTTGAGCTGGCACTATTAAGACTGTTTTTCACACTTAGGAAAACTAATGAAAATGTATAACCGTAGTTCTTATTTTTCTCTATTTTACATGCACTTCTAAAAAAATAATATTTTTTCATTTTCAGCCAGATTCTTCCCTCATATGCATTTAATTTATTTTTAAGAATTTCAATTTATAAGCAATACATTAAAAATTGCCTATCATGGATTCTAAATGTTATGGTCGTAGTCAAAAGTTTTATGACTTAGAACGTAAAGCCAGCAGCAGGTTCTCCTCATCCTTAAAATCAACAAATAGCCAGTCAGACTCAAAAGCAAAGTTCAGCAGTATTGTCACTTGCTCACCATTGCCAGCCCTTATTGTGCAGTTCGCTCCCCAAAAACCTAGGTGAAGAAAGTAACCTTTCAGAGGTTTGAAAACTCAAAAACATCACAAATCTGTCCAAGAAGGAGGATTACAGTCCATAGCACAGGAGTTCATGCAAACCATGCCCTGCCAGTATCACCTTTTTCTCTTCTACTATCCAAACTGAAGCACTTTTACCAACTGGAGTGGAGTCAGGTAGGCAGGTCCCCCAATTTTAAGAATTTTGTAGACAAAATCAAAGCTTAAATTACATCTGAAAGCCAGCAAGGCAGCCATTTTAACAAACTGGAGATTTTTTGGAATATCTTATTTTGAAATAATGCTGCTACGCACAAAATACATGTCAAAATAGAGCTCATTTTGAAACAGAAACTTTGGATGCACTATGTCTTATTTTAAAATAGTCTGTATTCCCTGTCTACACAGCCCCTATTTTGAAATAGCTGTTTTGACACAGTCTCTATTCCTTGTGGAATGAGTTTTACCTATTTGGAAATAAGCCAACTACTATTTTAAAATTATTTCGAAATAGCAGTTGCATTGTGTAGCAAAGTTATTTCAAAATAATGGCTGATATTTTGAAATAACTTTTTCTGTATAGACCTACCCTTGGAGTCAACTGCATAAAAACTAATTCACTTGTGTCCTCTAACCAGGACAGAGAAATACTTACAAAATCAGAAGCTTAATCCCTTGTTAAATTTTTATTTTAATACATTACTAATCACCATTAGTCAACATGAACCAAAGATTAAAGTTCCTTTTTGCCAACAACCCATTCTTCTGGTATCTGATTAAAGGTGAAACAAATGCAATATAGACTCAAAACTTTCTGTACATCTTAAACTGGATTTTTCTCCTGTCTTGTTTTCCCCTGGTCTATTACATCAGGGACTGACACAAAAAAGTTATTTTGTTAGTCTTTAAAGTGTTATGTGACTGCTTTTTTGTTTTGATAGAATACAGACTAACACGGCTATCTCTCTGTCACTATTCAACAGGGACTGAGTAATCCAAAACCCGAAAGACTTCCCTAACCCAGGCCTCTCCCGCTATATCTATGCTGTAATAAAACACGAGGGTTAACCATCATTAATTAACTCAGGTTTTCAGGGCTATAACAATGCAGTGTAGACACACTGGCTTGAGTCTGGCCTCTGGGACTTGAATGACTATACTTCAGTTTAATTGCCCCATGGGCCAAGCCACAAGAATCCAAGTCAGTTGATGAAGGCAGATATAGCAGCATTGTTTATCCTTTTCAACCATCCAGCAGAGGCTGCTGCTGCCAGTAAGTATTTCCAAGTCAATCTGTGAAGCCCACCTAAAATAAAGGTTCCCTTCAAACCCCAAAGCTCATCCTACAAACCTCCATGCATTTAATTTCCATTTAAATCATGCTTATACCACCCCCAGTGCATCAAGGTAGCCTTTGTCTCTATGTTAAACTCTTCAACTCATCAGTTAACTGAGATAAGATGAGCCGATCATTTCTGAGTAACCTGTAGGCTAGTGTGAAATGTTCCAGACTTAGTTCAGAGTGCCTCAACCTGAAATCTATTTATAAACAAGGCAATTTATAGGATTTAAAAGGGATTATCTACAAACTGAATCTAATACATGGATTCTGCATCAGAAGCCTCATGTCCTCTCTCTGCCCTCATCATCAAACTGCTTTAGATTGAAGGTTACCAAACACTTTGCAGGGACTGACCCTCACACATATATTTGAGACAAATAAAGGAATCCTAACAGATCCCGCCAGTGTGCATATGTACAGTGTTCCCCAACTTCTTTTTACAAAAGATAGCTTTAAAAAGATGAGGAAAATCTTTTTTTCAATTTAAATAATAAGCAAAAAAGGTTCACTCTTTGGAGTGAATGGAGTGATATACAGAGCAAATGGGTCATTTTTTTTCTGGCAAGAGGTTGTGGATAAAGACTGACAACATGATTTAAGCCTTTCAGAATTTAGCACTGCTTCAGTCTAGGGTCTTATAACTGGGTGGCCTAGATATTAATAAGGATATACATACTAATGATGATGAACCAGCTGTCCGTAGAAAAGCTGATTTAGAGGATATTCTGTTTTATCATTCTGACAGCTCACACAGGACCACATATAGTATTCATTTCTTTTCTTTGTGCTAGAGTCAAATTAGAATTTTGTTTCAAGATAACAGGCCAGTATCATAGCATTTTCATTCCCACTTGTGTGACCTATTTATTTAACACTTTCTGTAAAGTATCTTCCAGTGTTTAGTCAGAACGGCTTGGAGATTAAAGGCCAAATTCTGCTTTTACTTACTACAATTTAAAACTGGAGTAATTCTATTGATATAAATGAGTTACTCCAGTGACCGTACTGAAACCGAAAACAGAACTTGCCCTTCAGGGGCAAGGGGTACCCTCCAGAAGTTTTTTAGCTTTTTACCATTACAAATTGAACCTGTCTAATCCAGCACCTTTGGGACCTGACCGGTGCTGAACAAGACAATTTTTGAGATCGGGGAGGTCACTATTGTCTGGCAGCATTACTAGCACTTCCACTGCTTACTAGATTCAGAAGACATTTAGGAGTAAATTATATCTAAACAACAGCACAGAACACTGACAGCCAGGATTGATGGCTATAAAATTTTATGTGACCGCAGGAAATCTGGCCCCATCCATTATTAAGTGTTCATCAACTAAAATCATGTGGGATTATAGATGTTGGTGAACTAGAGAGGTGCAACCCTGTATTACCACTGTTAGTGCTTTACAAATGTTCATTAAGACTCAATAGCCTGTTGATGTTGGTTTTAAATAATTTTATAGTTGAGTATAAAAGAGATAGAAGGCCTAATTCTGATCTCGCTTTCACCACTTTTATTATGGGGGAACTTCATTCATTTCAGTGGAGATCTTCCTAAGAATAATCATGTAGATGAGGGCAAAATCAGGCACATATGTTAAGCAATATAAACTATTTATTGTATTGGGTCATACTCTTCTCATTTACTTCACGTCAGTAAAGTTATTCCAAATTTACACCTGGGGCACTGGAACAATTTTTAGTGGAGGTGCTGAGAGCCACTGAACTGAACTGTAACACTGTATATTATGGAAACCACTTCAAGCCAGAGGGTGCTGTAACACCCTCTGCATCTCTAGTTCCAGTACCTATGTGTACACCAATTTAACAGAGATCAAACTCTGGCCCATTCAGTCAGCTGCAGTATTGGAAGTAGATTCCTGGAGTTTTGATTCTTGGTCACTTGTTTTAGTCACTGTCAAGACACACTCTTTACAGAAGTACTTACTCAATATGGCAGCCAAAAACACTTCCAGCATCACAAGAAAGAAGACATTTCTTTGGTGCCCTAGGAATCAATTGCTCAAGATACATCAGAAAAAAAGTAGCTTTAATGAATTATCCACAGATAAATCAAAGTTACCTTTAAGCAGAAATCCAGTCCAACAATAATCTAAAGCACTTTGAATCAGATATTCCCTTCCCCAAATTCCAGCCAGCATCCACTCCAAAGAATGTTTTATATAACATATCACCCTTGGTCAGATTCTTTATGTCAAATGGCATCACAGCAGTTTCTGGTGATGAACGCTTGCAAAACTTTTTAGCACAAGTAGTTCTCCAAGTTCAGAAGCCTGAGGAGTTGAAACAAAGTTACTTGCCATTTGAAATAAAGTAGGTATGCCTGCTCCTGTTCTGAAATAGCTGCCAGAGACCATAGCTGGCAATGAATTTAAGTGCTAGTCTATAGTAAGAAGTTACTACATAGAATATCACCTTCTTCCTGAGCAGATCACTCTTAGTGTGCATTTAGGGTTGTGTCTCACTAGCTAAAGCTAACATAATGAAGAAAAAATAAGCTGCATTCTATGCCAGCTTACCCATCAACAGAACTGTTAACTAAGGCCCTGCTTCTGGTCCGACTGGTTAGGAAAACGCCTACTGACTTCAAGAAGTACAGTGTAAGGAAGAAATTCCTAGATAAGCTATGATATTCTGCTAAGAACCACTGCTCTAAATTTGGGTGTGGAAACCAGGCCCACACCAATAGCATGAGTTTTCCCTTCCATCTCCTCTGCTGAGCCCACCTGGAAGGTCATCCTGGCCAGAACAGAGAGACAGTCACTCTGGCAACCACATTCCAGGAACAGAGCCCTAGAAGTGAGAAATTACGATGTCCCAGAGGCAGGAGCAGGAACAAATGCTTAATTGTCATGTACCTTCATTACCATCTTCTTTGATTCTTTAGATATAATATGAATGGTCATATCCATGAGAGGATAACATCATGACACTGACATATACATCACCACTTTACACATTATTGTCAATTAATGTTTGCTTTGTTCAAAGAACTTTCTGTAAGCTATGGGTGGAAATCACTATTGTAACCTTCTTAGATTGACAGCTTACTGTTCTAATTGTGCTAATTTCTCATGCTAATTGTGCCAAATTCCCTTGCTGTTAGCTTCTATTCAGGAGTTCTGGGGTCTCTTGCCGCTCTGTTTCTTCTCTCTCCACTCATCAGTACCCTATATAATCAATTGTAACCTGTTGTCTGGAAACGTTCACTGAGCCTAACAAGTAAAGTGACACTCCACTAGTGCTGTGACAGAGAAATAGCCATGGTAGTTTGTATTCTATTAAAACAAAAAAGTAGTCATGTAGCACTTTAAAGACTAAGTGTGTAAGAAATCCTTCTGCTTGCTTCATTCACGGTGTCCAGACTTTGTTCCAACACACAAGTTCATACTCTTAATTCCAGATGATGAAGCAGGCACTAAAAAGAACCCATCTTGATCTTCAGATTCCAGGATGAGTGGCTATTAGGAAAAAATATATATTGAGTAGTTTTAATCGAAAGTAGAGATAATAAATATGGAACTCAAATATGACACTTCTATCAAGTCTCTTCTCAGACTAGAACAATAATTCTGGTATATGGAACATACTTTAAAATGACAGCTACAAAAAACATTGACTAGTTTCCCTTTGTTCTTCTCCCAGCAAGAGTGTCACACAGTGAATGATCCACCATGATGGAATTAAACTATAAATAGGTATTTTATCCATCTCATCCAAAGCACCTGCCCAATTTTGCAATGAAAACAGATTTTGTTTTTAAAAGAAGCAGTGACCTTTCTGTGGGCTCTCTCTCTCCCCCACTCCCCTTCCCTCCTGTATTAGCAGATTCATAGCCAATCACCATTTATTTCTTCACCAGTTCTGTCTCTCAGATAAGAAGATTGACTTCAAACTCTCTCAGACAAAGAGTTAATGGGCACAAAACAGACATCAAAACATTCCTGATCCACAAACCAGTTAGCCTACATTTTAATGGAATGGGCCATTCTGTTAATGACTAAAGAGTCTGCATTTTATTGAAGAAGAATTTCCAGTCTGCTTTACAAAGAGAAGCTGCTGAACTCTCTTTCATATTCATATTCGACACATTGACACGTGGTTTGAACTGGGATGCAAACTTTCTGGGACATTATAGGGGCTTTTTGGCATACTTGGCTTAATCTAGTTCTTGACTCCTCCCCACCCCACTCCTCTGCTCTCTGATTTGCTCATCTTGATAATTTTTTTTCTGATTTGTCAACTTTGATTACTGTTTTGGTTCTCTGTGCCTTAAATATTGAGTCTGTTCTGATATGGCTCTGGTCTGAAGAAGTGGGTCTGTCCCACAAAAGCTCACCTAATAAATTATTTTGTAAGTCTTTAAAGTGCTACTTGACTGCTTTTTTGTTTTTAAAGAGATTAAAATTATACTACAGGCATTGGGTCTTAGTTCCAATTATAAGGCAACCAGAAGCAAAATATGGTAGTGACACAACTCTTTTACCCTTCTGTTTGGAGGGATGCTCTTCTGAATCCAATCTTCATACTCAAAACTGCTCCCAGTGTAGCCAGCTGTGATTTTTTTATTTGTTTACTTGTTTGGTTAATTGTGGAACTTTTCTTGAGGAGGTGGGGTAAGAGAAGGGAGACCAAAGTTAAAAGGAGAGGGTAAAAAAAACCCAAATTCTACACTTTCTCCATGTACAAATGTGAAGCGCTGACAAAAATATCTCTGCCTCTCCTTCTATATCCTGTGCAGGGAAGAAGACTTCACCTTGTGCAGGACAGGACATGTCATCCCGCTATTTGATGTGCCACTGTCTCATCTCAACAGTCAAGTTGCCACATGGTATGGAGGGGAAGGGCTGAGACCGTCTCTTCTGATGGCTCCATGCTGGGGCTCTTTTTTCGTGGCTAGATGCAATCGCCATGCTGATCATAAAGAAATGAGTTCAAAATGCAGGGCTTTCCTACTGCCTGCAGTTGTGGAAAGCATAGGAGGTGAAAAAGGATCGAACATACACCTGTGGAGCATTGTGGCATACATGTGGGACACCTCTAGAGGCAAATAAAATTGATTTAAAGTAATACTGTTTCCACACTGACATTAATCAGACCTTTTAAATTTGAACTTGGCATTATGCCGAGTCTCATGGTTGAGGTAAGAAAAATCAATCTTAGCACCCCCGAAAACTGACCTAATGGTATTTGCAGTGATGATAGTGATGTGGTAAAATCGAGCTAACTGCTTTAAAGTCGACTTTATGGTGTAGACTATAGGCTAAATTTTCAGTGATTTGAGAAAGCACCATTTGAAAGCACAGTTCAGGGAGGAAAAAAGATCCTTTTTACTCCCTTCCAGTCTCTCTGTCTTATTTCACTTATGTGCACCTTTGATCACTTTCCTTCTCAAGTGTTTCCCAAAAAAAGAGTGACTCTGATACTTAACACATGCATTTCATTTGCTGGATTCATGCTAAGAAAACAGGCAGGCTTTCAATCAGGATTTTTTTCTCATAAAAGTCTCCAACTGATAAAAAATTATTGGCAAAGACAAAAATAATTAAACTCCCTACTGGATGCAGGATTCTCTTGTTATGATTTCTTTTATTAGTAAAAGATTTTTTTTTACTGAAAGTTCATATTTTTAATCTTGTTCATAATCAGCTTTTAAGGAAAGAAATTAGAGATCACCATGACCACTATAATCCATGTTTATGACATTAACCTACAGAGACATTGCAACAAGAAAAGACAATATCACTGCCCTAATTAGAGAAAAGAGCCAAGAAAAATGAAAAGAGAACAAATCAACAACAGATTTTAGTCACTACTATTCATCACATTCAAAATACAGTATTTATAAAAAGTTGGCATGTCACTTACTTCAAGATAATTTGCCATCTCCTCAGAAATAAAGAAGAGAAAAACCACAAATAATTGTAACAAGATTTAAAATATATATATATATAATCAAGAAATCAGGGAAACATAGCAACCAGTAGCAAAATGGTCATGCCAGGCATACAGCCAGTTGGTTTGCCAGATTTAAAGGGACAGTTCAAGGAAGGATCATAAGGGAAAAGATGTAAGAAACAAAAGGGACAAAATTGTCACAAAAGATAGTGCTCTTGGGGAATGTGTTTTTAGTTTTCTCTACTGCTTTACTGCATTTAAGCTATGAAGAAACTCAGCAATAAAACTGAAGATAGCAAAATAAAAACAGGATTCATCAGGCCCTTGGGATGATCAACAACTTAAAAAGCACATTATTCTGGGAACACAAATGTTCTTTTGGGAAAGAACCAGACAGGAGTCAAGTAACGGTTAAGGAAAGTCAAGCCAGTTTTTTGTGTGATACAACATATGGACTAGATTACAAGAAATGGAGGTGAATTGCAGTATAAAGGAAATATGTGCACTCATGAACTCAGCAGAACGTGTTTTTCTTAGCTGTTGCCCACTGACTGTTTTTCATCGTTCTAGAGGATATAAAGACAGATCCAGGTCCCAGTCCTTGGCTGCAGCTAAATAAGAGTAATTCAGAAGGGCAAGTGCAATGCTAGCATATAATACATTGACATTTCACTCACCTGGGGCTTTCTGGGCAAAGGGCCAGTAGCCCAGTTGAACTTAGAATTGCCTAGAGGCTGGTGGATGTACATTCCACCAGCACTTAATGACTCTGTGACAGGCTGAACAGACCTGACCCTGGAAAGGAAGGGTTAAGCCTCTGCTTTTAGGTATGGAAGCCTTGCCTACCCAGGATTTCCGGGCATGTTCCAAATACCACAGTAAAAAAGGAAGTAGCCTAACTGAGTCTGGGTGGCCTGTTAATGGGGAATGAGGTGCCATGCCAGCCTCTGCTTTGAATCAGTCTGTAACCTGGACTATGGAAGTTGGAAACTCTGATGCTCAGAGAGGTATTCAGAGCTCTGTGGACGCCTTACACCAAAGTAGCTTCCATACCTCAGAGATGCCCCACCAGTGATGGGTGGGGTAGGAAGTAACCCAGGAAAGGTGTATGAGTGTACCTCCCACCCAAGTAGTGAGATTCCCTGCTGACCCGGTGGTAGGCCATTCCACCTCTGGAAGGGCCCAGGTTCACCCCCCTTTTTCCCAGCCATTTTTCCACACTGCCCTGAAATTAGGGTATAAAATCTGTTGACTCTGGTCAGTGGGCCATGTTGCGCAGAAATTAGGGGTTGAGTTACATATTGACACTGGCCACACTGCCTTGAGATTTGGAACTGAAACCTATTGACTCTGGCCATTAGCATATATTTCCCTGATAAATAGGGGTTAATGTATATTGACTATGTTGACATGGACTCAGAGCACTTGGACCAATGATTAGTTTGCTGGGTGTGACCAGAGTGACACAACCATTGGGTTACTATGACATTGCCCCTACCTGTGGGTACAGGTGATCAAGCCCTGTAATATGTGGTAGAGAACATGGGCAACAGTAAGGGCCTGATGAAATGCCCAAAGGGGGTGGTAAGGAGAAGACTGCCTGAAGCCACTTTAGAGTTATCCTTACCTGGCATCCATAAATTATTAAAGTGGTTGCTGGAAAACCAATAGCTATAGGCAACACAGCAGTAGCACCAAGTACTATTGATCCAGCAGATCATCACTCAGCAGCAGCAGGTGATATGTGAGCCGGGCAACAAGCAACAGGCCAAACAGAAGTAGTTAATTCAGCAAACAGCCCAATTGTTGCAACGCAGGAGGACCCCAGGGGGAGCTGATGCAGGTGTGCCACACAAAAATGGGGTCCAGAGAGGACCATGGTCTTGCTAGCGACATTTGAGAGCCTAGCCACAGGCACTCATTAGCTTCCTGAACATTGGGCCATGCTGCAGGCCCCCCACCTTACAGAATATGCATGCACTGGATGACCTTGAATACAGAAAGGTGAAAACACTAATTAGAGATCAGACAGGCATTAGTCTAAGACCTACACCAATGAGTCTGTAAGAATCAGTACCCATTGGGTGATGTGGGAGGGATGCAGACCTATGGTGGTCGCCCAACACCTCCAGGCTGCACCTGGCAATGGCTGGACCCTGAGAAACAGTTGAAGGTCCAGGTATAAAGTAATCCTCAAGCAGTACATCCAGATCCTCCTAAGCAGGGGGAAAGAGAGAACCCAATGGCATTGGCCAGCAACTCTGATGGAAACCATCAAACTAATGGAGGACTACCTTGTAGCTGTGGCCCCACTCCCATGACACAGTATCCCAAGCCAAGGGGAAGGACTGTCTAGCTGAAGGGGGCCCTTTTAGGGACCAGGCCTTTCTAGGTCTTGGTCCTAAGAAACTCTTTCAGAACCTGCTTAGTCCAGACCTTCGCTAGGTCCTGCCTTTCTCTAACCAGCTTTCCTAAAAATTCCTTTCCTCAGGTGCATTGTGCTCTTGGGACTCCTGATTGAGCCCTCATAAACCTTTACTATTCCCAATTGTTCCTTAACCTGGGAGTCTGTGCCACTTCCTGCAGCTCCCACTAGCTGGGAACAGTGAACTGCGGCCACTTGTTGCTGCAGGGCTCTATGCCTGGGGACGCTCAGATAAACAAACTGTCTTGTGGCCCACAAGTGGATAACCCTGATGAATTGCTTGTGGATGGTGCACTGGAAGTTCCCCACCACTTAGAGGGATGTCCCTGTTACTTTGCCTCACTCTACACTTGCATAAAAGGGTGTGTGTGTCTTATTACACCCCACTCCCCACTTTATCTTAAACACTGCCTTTTTGGGCAGGACTTTTTAACATGATGAGTTAGATCAGAAGAAAAGGCACTGTCCTTCCAGATGCACACACAGCATCTACTAACCAGTCTTAACGGCAAGTATTTGTACCAGTCTATTTCTGGTGATAAACGATAGGATATAATTTTAGAGTTCCCTACAGTCATTTGCACAGCATTTTAACTTACAAATATCCTGTTTAACTTTCTGACCCGATACAGTATTTTGATACTTTGCATGAAAAGAACTGTTGTCATAGTCACTAGCAGCCACCTGCTCCCATATTGGCATCTTCATTGGGTTTTACTAGTCTATATAATCCTCCTCAGCAGTATTTACAACAGCTGCTTACATATACTGACTAGCATGAAATGCAGCAAACTGCCTCAAGGATCCTGAGTCTCATATCCAGAAATGAAGCCAATGATTGCAATGGCAACAATAGCAATAACAAAGTTAAAAAAAATAGAAAATACACTGGAAAAAAATCACAAATTCTTTCCAGTATGGAACACAAATAAGCTAGTTTTAATTATCAGGCCTGTTTTCTCCTTTTCTTCCTCCCAAAAAAGTGATTATATGATATTTTTATTGCATTTTGGTTTTGGAATGCTGTGTTATATAACTGAGTCTGGACTGGAAATGCTACAGATCTGATGAAATGGGTCTGTCCCATGAAAGCTCATCACCAAATAAATAATTTTGTTAGTCTTTAAAGTGGTACATAACTGCTGTTTTGTTTTGTTAGACTGCAGACTACCACAGCTACCTCTCTCTTACTACTGAATCACAGTCCAGCCAGCTTCTTTTTGTGAGGAGCCTGTCATCATAGATGCTATATTCTGATGCTGCTGGTGTGCTATCCAGAATGTGCTAATAAAGTAATATAAAATATTTTAATTAGTTGTTAGTTGTGGGAGAACACATGAACTATAGAAAAATACTGTCACACAGCAGAAAAAAGTAACTCCTGTCGTTGACGAGACTATTCCTTCTTCTATCAGGCAAATGGTAGGAGTTTGGACTAGGTGGTGAAGAGGATTAGTGAAGTAACTGTGTGGTTGCATGTCTGATGAGACTGGTGACTTGAGCATTTGAACTCGTGACTTAAGATGAGATTTGAACTCTGATCAGAGAAGTGCCTGACAGTTTCTTGTTAATGTGTTAGAGGACAGGCTGCTTGTAGAATGCTCAGCCCACGCTATGTGCCACACAAATCCCTCACTTTCAATGGATACGCTAATCAATTTTAAGTTAAACGTAAAGGGCCACTTCCTCACACGATGTAAGCAGGTGTAGCTCTACTAAAGCCAAAGCAGTTGTATTTTAATACCAACTGAGAGTCTCGTCTCGTTCCAGCCATGCCCTAGTTTTATTGTCAGCAGCAGTTTTCACAAATTACCTTCCAGATGAATGACACAAGAGTAATGGAACAAAATTATTTGTCATTCTGTATTTTGCGCCAGATAATTCAGCAGACCATCTTTAATCCTTCATGCCCGGTATAGGTAACCAGTCCACCAGACTTGGATTGCTATTTTGTCCCAAAAGCTGACAATTAAAGGAAGATTTAATTATTCCTAAACACTGTCCAGCAGAATCATACTGTATTCAGCTTACATTTCCTTTTGCTTCTGAAAGACAAGAGAGACCAAGATATTGTTGTAGCTTCACAATGTATTTTTTTCTGTGTGTGTTCACACAAACACTCAATGAATTAAATAGCAAGGAGAGCTCCAATCAAGCAATGGCTTTTCTTTCGTAATATTTTCTAACTCCATGTAAATGACAGGCAGTATTTTGTGTTTTAAATTAAACCATATTTTGTGATCATGATGACATACCAACAAACCAGCAATATATAAAAGAAATTTCTCCATGAACCTATACTTGTCACAAGTCATGTATTTCTATTTATGGTCACAACACATCTTGTAATTCTAGTAACAGAAGCAATATCATTGAAATTCTGACACTCTTTTCTCCCACTCAGCCAAGCCTTAGGAATCAATTACAAACAGATATACACATTATACATCACCTCAATATAAAAATGATCTAATCTACACTGCTGCAAAAGTCTGAAGGAAAAATAGTTGCAAAATCCTAACAAATTGAAGTTTTGGATTTTCTTTTTTTCAATTTCTATTTCAGTGGATGAAATTAAACATGCCTTAGAAATATTTATGTCTTCTAAGTCATTTTACAATGAAATAGAATAATGCTGGAATGGGCTTTAGACTGTTTCTGCATTGAAAAAAAATACTAATGGCATTTCACAATAGTAGATTCAAAGTCTATAGTTACTCATCCTTAATCCAAATCTAGTGGTTGCATTTTTTGTGGTCAAATGACTACCTTAAATGCAGTTTCATGAATTTCTGTCAAAATCTAGTGAAAATTTGTATACTGTAGGCTATAGGATGTGATTAAGTGTTCTAACATCTTTGCTTGTGCTTATTATCATTTGAATTATGATGCATACAGAGTTAAAAAAATTCTGGCACCCCACTGGGCTACGTACTCTGCAAATATAGAGTAAAGGATAGTTCCTGTCCAGTAGTTACAATGCAGCTATTTTGAGCATTTCATGAAGACATGAAGAGACGTTGAATGGCAAGTCTAAACTCATGATTTCTGAAGCAGAATACAGGGATTATAACTTCCAACTTTGAAATATTAGGGGAAAGAGGTGTTGGAGAAACTGAATGATCCTGCAAGCATAGGTCCCCTCAGTAACTATGTAGCTTCAGTAACTGTTCAAATAAGCCTAAATATCTTTAAATGGAGTTTAATGAGAACCTGTCATGAGACATTCTTCAGTACCAGAAATAAATTAAATATATTTATTACACAATCACAACCAACATTTTGAGAACTATTGATACAGGTGAAACTTCTCTAGTCTGGCACCTTCGGGACCTGACCAGTACTGAATGAGAGAATTTACTGGATCACAGGAGGTCAATATCGTCTAGCACATTACGAACACTTCCATTGCTTACTGGGCCCTTCAAAGACCTTTAGGAGTAAATCACGGCTAAATAACAGCACAGAACATTGGTGGCTATAAACAAACTTTATGGGATCACCAGAAGCTGGGCCACCCCCATGATCAGTGGTCGTCCGGTTAACTAAAATCATGCCAGATACAGATATTGCCAGATGAGAGAGTGCTGGACTAGAGAGGTACAACCGGTACAATAAATATTTCCCCTTTGGGGTCCTTGCACAATCTATGAACTTGTTGATTCATCCTGAATTTGATTTTTTCTGGAACTATTGCCATCACAAGATGAGTACATTCCTGGTTTGTATACCTCCTTAGTTTTTTTGAGGGTGACTTCAAAATATATCACCCATCACAAGCTGAAGAAGATCAGAGTTATCTTTGATTTTTGATTGTAAGCTAAAGTTTCCAAAACAAGAGTAACTTTTCCATGATGCAACCCAATTGAAACTAAAACTTCAGTACCACTGCTACCAGAGACTGCAGTACAAAGCTCAGTCAGTGAATAACTGATATAGTGACAGTAAGTTTTGATCTTGCAATTAGCACAGACGTAGACTAGCCCCCTGCCCCGCAAACAACTGAAAGTTTGTGATTTTTTTTTAATTTTCTGTTTTTCCAAGTTTTGAAATTTAATTTGTAATACTGCATTTCAAATTCGTTGAGAAATGGGGGAAGTGTTTCCACAAGAATATAGTCAAAATTGCATCTACCTTTCTTGTTTTGTTTCAAAATTTTGAAAAATGTTGGCAACCTCTACAAACAGGATACATCTATGCAGGTTTCTTTTGATAATGTACCCTAGAAGTATAGGGTTGTCATCAAGAAGTCAGTGAGGGACAGAAAATACACTGCTGAAGAAATGAAGAAATGTTCTGAAATAGAGATAACACACTTAAAAATACTCAAAATAATTGTGCCTTGCATTGTAACAGCAACCTTTAGAGTTGAAAGACAGAATTAAGCTGGCTTTCAAAAGCAGGGTGCTTTTAAAGTGGTTATAAGCCAGATTCACAAAATCTAAAATAATTTTGTCCACCAGAAACACAAAACCAGACTTTAAGCATGTGAATATTAGTGTCTGTTGCTGTCATCTGAGCAGAGATGAATGACCTCAGTTCATCAGAAAATTAGTCTAGTCGCTAGAGGGAAAAAAATAAATTAAAAAAGTCTCTTTGCTTATGAAGCCTAAGGCTGTGACATGAATTGTATCACAAAATTGGTTATTTGTAAAACATTACTTTTTAGATTTACATTTGCATCCCACCACTGCATAAGCTTGTTCTCTGGAAAATTAAACTGTTGGATTTTGTTTTCTATTTTCCAGTTATGTTAGTTTTGTTCTCCTCTTTTGCTAAACAATGAGATGAAAACCCAGAGGCAGCACTTAAAATCAACGCTTTCCCTACAAACATACTTTTCCACATTGCTTATTTTGTATTGTGAAAAAAAAAGGAGATGGTATGGTTCTTTGCCCCACCCCCACTCCCACCAGGTTCTCACAGCTGTCACTGCCAGACAGGGCCCCAGCAGGGGCTCCTGGTGAAGAGATGCCAGTACTGGCACATACCACCACAAAAAAAGCCTGGTTTTTTCATCTGTTTCTTCACCTTCAGATTGCTGGGTAAACGACAGTGTTGAGCTGTGTCTACATGTGCACGCTACTTCGAAGTAGCGGCACTAACTTCGACATAGCGCCCGTCGCGGCTACACGCGTCGGGCGCTATTTCGAAGTTAACTTCGACGTTAGGCGGCGAGATGTCGAAGTCGCTAACCTCATGAGGGGATCGGAATAGCGCCCTACTTCGACGTTCAACGTCGAAGTAGGGACCGTGTAGACGATCCACGTCCCGCAACGTCGAAATTGCCGGGTCCTCCATGGCGGCCATCAGCTGGGGGGTTGAGAGATGCTCTCTCTCCAGCCCCTGCGGGGCTCTATGGTCACCGTGGGCAGCAGCCCTTAGCCCAGGGTTTCTGGCTGCTGCTGTGGCAGCTGGGGATCCATGCTGCATGCACAGGGTCTGCAACCAGTTGTCGGCTCTGTGGATCTTGTGTTGTTTAGTGCAACTGTGTCTGGGAGGGGCCCTTTAAGGGGGCGGCTTGCTGTTGAGTCCGCCCTGTGACTCTGTCTGCAGCTGTGCCTGGCACCCTTACTTCGATGTGTGCTACTTTGGCGTGTAGACGTACCCTCGCAGCGCCTATTTCGATGTGGTGGCGCGCAACGTCGAAGTTGAACATCGACATTGCCAGCCCTGGAGGATGTGTAGACGCTATTCATCGAAATAGCCTATTTCGATGTTGCTACATCGAAATAAGCTATTTCGATGTTGGCTTCACGTGTAGACGTAGCCTTGATGAGCAGTAGTATGGTGCAATATAGGGTATTGAATTTGCAGCCTGCATATCTGGCTGCAATCTGGGTTCCAGTCCTAGCTTTCATCTTGACTTGATGGGTTCCCATCACAGCTGCACCACCACCAAGTTGGTATCTTCGGGGCAAGAACTGTCTCTTAAGATATGTCTATGCAGTGCCCAACCCAAAGGAACCCTGTATGTGGGTACCACCATGATACAAGTAAAGAGACCTTGTTGTTGTTGATGTTAAATATCTGATAAAATTTCAGATTTGCTTCATCAGGCTGAAAGATGAGAAAAAAGTCATCTAACAGGTAGGAGAGAGAGGACAATGTATAAGTCTTCGATGCTCTTACCCTAAGAGGATTCTACACTTACCTGGAAGTGGCAAGAAAAAAAATGTGATTGGCTAGGAGAAGATATGTCATTGATTCTGCCAGATGAAAGTGCTACCAAAGGCAGGCCAAATTATGGCCTACTGATTGTGTTTCAAATATCAGGATCTATCTAACATATTGCCAATGGCTCTGCCGCATGTAACAGAAGACAGACCTCTGCAGTAAACCTAGGCAAAATTTTTCATGTGAAGTTTTTCTGGAGAAAAATGGAGATTCAGAGAAACTGAAATTTTTCACAAATTCATGTTCCAAATTCTTTCAGTGAAAATCCTCCCAAAAATTCTGAAAGTATTTAAACATTTTGACATTTTAAAAATGACTTTTTTTTATTTTAAATCTGACACAACTTTTTGTCTGAAAATTTATTTTAATTTCATTTCAATCAAAATATTTGAAAATGGTTGAAACTGAAACAGCAGATTTTGATTATGTCAAAATGAAACATTTTGTTCAACCCAAAGACAGGGTTTTGTTTTCCTTTTAGATTTGCCAAAACTGAAAAAGGGCTTGATCGGTTCAAACCACAATGAAATATTTTACAATACTTTGGAATTGGTAGAGAACCAAAAATCACAGTTCTGTGTTGTATATGTTAGTTTTGTGCCCAGAATTTGTGTGTGCTTCCATAAGGAAAAAGCACAAACATACATACCAAAGGATTAGCATGAGAGTTGTCTCACATAATACGTCTGTTTTCTCAGGCCCAACTTCCTCTGAGCACACAGTCACATAGTTCGCTGCTTAGATCTCACATAGGCATACGGTGTGGTGTAAGTAGGAAGGTTTGCTTGGGGCTGCAGATTACACAGGGCTCTCAGGAACAATACAAGAAATGCTTCAACAGAGTAATCAGAAAGGAGAAGACAAAAATTCCATATTCCCTGGGATTGGATCCCATGCTATGGGTTTTCTGTTTATTTTTATTTTAGTAGTAGTAGTAGGCATCCTTCAGTCTGCATAATAGACACACAAACCCCTTCATTTGATCTTAGTGAAGGTGACTCTCAAAAAATTAGGAAATCCAAAAATAGTGATGAAAATGAATAAAAAGGATGCAAAGTCAAGTACTCCCAAGTTATGAAATGAACAACGAACTTTACCAAGGCAACCTTATTTTGGTCTTTCTGCACATACATTCTAATGCAGCCTTTAATTACAAGCAAAATTTAATACCTGTGAAAAGTTTGATACCTGTGAGTTGCCCAACATCTTGAATTCAGTAGCAGGAGCAAGGACAGACTCTAAATCTCCAGGGCGGCATTCAACTAACCACTATATTATCCTTTATCTTCCTGCAGTTCCTTGTCACATAACTACAAGCCTTTTAACTCTGTAACAAATGAGCAGTGGGTCCAGTGGGGCTCACAGTCACACAGGCTCTGGAGCAAAGGTGGAAGAGGGGGCCAGCTCCATGCCCTGGAAGGGGCTGAGCCAAGAACAGAAAGCAGGGGAAACTAGAGCAGGGAGCCCTTAGATCACAATGCTGCCCCCACCAGAGCTGCCCTGAGTGGCAGAACTGTGATACTGTAGCACTTCAAAGGGGCTCAGGACAACTCCCTACTTTACATCCAGTCCCAGACCTGCACGTGTCTTACAAACAACAGACGTCTTCACTCCAACCCTGATTCAGCTGCACAGCAGGTCTGTCTATGCATGGATTGAACCAGGAATCCATTGTAAAACCTAATATGAGATCATGTAATTAGAGGCTATTTCGAATGTCTGTGCACAAGAGAGCCAACCACAGGTTGCATGGATAATGTTCATTTTGACACTTCCTAGCTTTAAAACCCTTTATTCCCCAGCTTTGTATTTCCTCTTTTCTTGTTGTTTAGTTCAGTAAAGGTTGTGGTAATCAATACAGTTAAAATTTTTGTAAATTTCCATCATTTAAATAGAATTCAGCTGCCTAAGAGAATTCATCAGCCTCATACACCTGCTCCATGATGACATGACTAGCTTTGTTCTTTCGAATGGCGAGTCCTCAGATCCATTGGAGACATCCAATGGCGTGAAGCAAGGGTGCATGCTGGCCCCAGTGCTATTCAACCTCTTTTTTATGTGTGTCATCAGCCATACAGTCAGGGACCTGCACCATGGAGTCTATATAAACTACTGGCTTGATGGGTCACTTTTCGACCTTCATTGCTTGAATGCTAGAACCAAGATGCTTGAGAGACTCATCCTTGAAGTCCTTTATGCTGATGGTTGTGCACTTATTGCAATTTCTAAATTACACATGTTTAATTGTGGAACAGACTAGGGACTCATAGCTATAATTTCACACCTTTTATGAAAGATATATATTGAGAAAGCCAAAGCCTTTCTAAGATGCTTATAAACACTATACAGGAAAAGGAGCTGCAGTTGTGTATCTTCTATTCACGCAACCTTTCCTGAGCAAAGTAATAAACCCCCTTCAGAAATAATTAGTGCAGCTTACCCCACTACAAACCCAAATAAGAAAAGCAGGAACTTACCCTGACTGCTTTCATGGCAGCTCCTCAGGACCCCTGTTTGTAATGGTGTCATAAATGTCTGAGGGAAATTAGTTAGCAAAGGCAGATGTTGCCATGACAACCATGGCACTGCTCAGAACTCCAACTATGCAAATACATTGGAAGAAGAAGAAGAAGGAGGAGGAGAAGAAGAAGAAGAAATTGAGTTGCTGGTTACATCTGATGTCACAAAGTCTCAGGCCATCAAACATGCCCCATGTATGTTGGGAGGAAAAAAAATCAAGTTTTGCTAGTGTTTCTGTTTTTTCCCACCAGCAACAAATGCACTTTGATGATCACGTCATACATGCATTCACTAGTGGTTGTAACGTGGTTTAAATTCTCCTTGGTCCCTTTACAAAAAAAAAAAATCTGAGGCACAGACCCTGTAAAACAGAGAGATCTGATACAACCACTACTCTTATGCCCCACAATATTGCCCAGAAGTGACCCGTAGGTGCCTTTCTGAGCTAGGTCTCAAAATAAGGTGTTTATTTTGTTTTAAGATTTCACCTGAAAAATAAATCTTTTGGGGGAAAACTTGCTGACTGAGGGCTGGATTCTACATTTAGATTGGCACAGTAAACTATGGACATGTACAAAATTCCACTGACTTCAACTGCACACCCTTAGAATTCTTCTTGTCAGACGAAGCCCAGAATTCTCTGCCTTGCACACTGATCAATGCCACCAGCTTCTCTGTTATACTGTGCAAGGTCTGTTTACAGATTTGCTCACAAGTCTGGTTGGCAAGATTTGGGCAGCAGTTAATTTTAAAAAATCTTGCAAAGCACAACAAAAGTAATGGACACATTTACTTTATCAATTTATCAATTCAGGCAGTAGCCTGAAGAAAGAGTAAAGTACTAGACATTTTAAAACCCCTTTTCCCCCCAAATCAGTTTCTTTAACTTCAGTTCTGAGGCTATTATTTATTTCAGTATTTAATTCTCTATCTCTGTTCTGCTATGATACATCTGGTAGTCTTAGCTAGACTGCATTATCACAACATGGCTCCAACAGCAGGATTCTTAAAGCAAAATTTGAAAAACTCCCCTTGTTTTGAGTTAGGGTTAAAAATAAGATTTTCTTGTGAAAATACTTAGATAATTAAAATAACTCATTATAGCAAGTATTAAGCAACAGCCCAGGGCTCAAACACAGTGGTGGGTACTCTACACCTCTCCAGTGGTTTTCCATCATTGCAGGAGGATAAGATAAAAGATATTGTCAGTTTCTTTTGAAAATATATTTGGCCTTTTTAACTGTTACTTTTCTCTCTTTCCTTTTTCTTTTTTAAGTGTCATCATTATGCCTTTGGCCTGCAGGTGAGACTTAACTTCCAGATTCTATCTCTTCGCATGGAGGAAACTGGCCTTTTATGTGGTGAATGTTTAAAGATGGTTTCTATGAGTCCAAATGTTCCTTAAGTAAGAATGTTGTGGCAAGATAAGGTGGATCTGCCTGGGTCCTCTGTGTATCTTGGGAAGCTGTTAGCAGGTCCCTGAGGAATTTCACAAGAAATGAAATTGCAGAGTTTCTTATGAAGTTATTTGCAGAAGAATTTGATTATATCCATGAATTGCTGGGTACATGGTGATGTGGACTCATGTTTGAATTCTTTAAAATAAGTAATGTCAGAAAGTTGATGGGCCACGTTGATATAGTCATCCTAGTTTAAAACTATGATGTCGCCACTTATATATTCTGGTTTGGTGACTATTTGGTGGTTGGATTTGGTGGACTTTATAGCTGTCCTCTCAGTGGCACAAAGATCGTGGTGGATGAGATGTTTGTTAATGATTTCACATTCATTTTTTTTTCCTGAATTAATCTGAAGTGTAGTTTCATCCACTGTGGGGTACTCAGCTGGACTGTTTGCTTTTCTTATGACAGTCAGTAGGGATATGGTAATTGTAGGTGGAAAAAATCCATCATTGCTGTTAAAGAATTCTTCTAGATCGCTACACTATTAGCAGATATCTCTTCTGGGGCAGAAAGTCAGTTCTTTAGAAAATGCAGATAATTCAGCTCCAGTTAGGGGTAATCTAGATAAATGGATATTACTGCAGTTTCATGTAGTGTCACAACGTTGGGTCAAGGTGCCATGGCAATTTTCTGTGTGTTGTGGAGTTGTTGTAGTTGGTTCTTTCAGTTCTTGTGTTAGATGGCTGCCATCAGGATTTTAAAATAGCTATTTTGGATACCTTGAATGACTTCCAGGTACTTTCCTGTTTTTTTTTACAGTGTGATAATATTTTGTTTGAGGTTTCCCCGTCTGAACTATGTGAGATGTATACATGGCTCCTCAGTACTTTCCTGAAAGTTCTTTTGCAACGCTGTTCTGCCAACTTATAGTTTGATGTAGTGGACAGAAGTTCAGAGACCTTGAGATCTTTGGGGTTGGTGTTCTATTTCTTGCTCTGGAAGCAAATGTTGCATTTTACAGTCATAGACAAAGTGAACCCTCATTCTGCAATGTTCCTTTTTTCACCCACAAGAGGTTTGGTTGTAGGCAGATGTCCCTGATGGTTTTTCATTGAAAGTCTTGGGTTTGAGCAAAACTAAACAATTGAGCCTTGCATTGCAACACTGCTAAACAGAGTGGGGTGACAATTCCCTTGTTGCTGAACAGGATATCACCAAGAAATATTATCCCCTAGTGATTAAGTTTTACTCCAAATTCATAAAGAGTAAGTTAAATATAAATAATTATTTACATATGTCCAAGACAAGCAACTCACAGTGATTATGAATCTTGACTAGTTATAAGCTTTCTGCAGATACCTTGCATGTAACTTTTAATAGCTAAATATCTTGTAAGACATGTATTTGGTTTAATGAATTTCTCAGATCTGAGCTGAAAGCTGTTTATAAAGAACAGGGGACCCTTTGCCAAGAGTCTGTGTGTCACAGACACACAGATACACACACAGGGCTTGTCTACACTACCACCTTCCTTCAAAGGAAGGATGGTAATTAGGGTGTTGCGAGTTTACTAATGAAGTCCTGCCATGCATAGGCAGCACTTCATTAAGCAAATCCCCACCCCCCCCCAACCTGTGGCAACTGTGAAGTTTTAAACTTTTAATTTAATTTAACTTTTAATTTAAACTTTTAATTTTGAGGAGTAAAGGGACTTTAAAGTTGCCCTGGCACTTCGAAGTACCCGCGGGGGTGAATTTGCTTAATGAAGAGCTACATATGCACAGCAGCACTTCATTAGTAAACTCCCAACACCCTAATTACCATCCTTCCTTCGAAGGAAGGTGGTAGCGTAGACACAGCCACAGAGTAAGGTACATTGAACTTAATAATGCAGCACAGTCAGTACAAAAGCACTTTCATCTCCAACCCTCTAGACACATCAAAGCATATCATTGACACTAAGAGGAACGTCTTCAAAAGTCATCACATTTTGCAGTTTGCAGAGGTGTGTGGCAGAGGAGGTATCTTTGAAATAACTGAATTATTTACCAATCATTGTAAATTGGACTACTCAGCATTGAATGCACTCAGGGCCAATTCTTCTCTCATTCTCATATGAATCTATTCTAGATTTATTCTTGTATCAGCAAGGTCAGAATTTGGCACCAAAAGCAAGGAAAAAGCCACAGGGCAGTGACTGGATTTTGTTTGTTTGTTTTGCTTCCCTTCACGTGGATGGTGCTGTTCCTTACATAGCATAACAGTTGTCAGCGCAGACTGCTGCACTCCAGCGCATTTCAGCTCTTGAAGTGCTGGAGACTGTCGTACAATAAACTCTTGTTTATCTACTATTTTATCCGCCAGATAACAGGCATTATGCTGGAAAATGCAGCTTCCTTCTTTTCTTTCCTTTCTGAGTGTCCTGGGGTTCACCCCTTCCCCGCAAGCCTGAGCAGGAGACCCAAGGCGCCTCACGCTGCACGGCATCCATGTGGTGATGTGCAGTGATGTGGCCCAGTAAGTGGCTCTTCATGAGGCTCTGCCACCCTGCAAGTGGCTCCTTGCATCGCACCACAATGTCTGCAATAGTGTTTGCTGTGCCGCAGGCAGCTCCAGCTGTCCCCACCAAAAGGTAAATGGAACAGGAGTTGAGTAAGAGCTGGCACTGGGGGTGGGGGGATGGGAAGAGCATCATTTTCTTATGTGTGGGGTAGGGGGCTCTGACCACTGCCTATGCCTCCCCTCTAGTCTCTCTCCATTAACTGGAATATTTGAATATCCGGCAACCTCCCAGTCCCAGGGCTGACAGGTATCAAAGAGTTTACTGTAGCAGAGAACTGATGAACTATATAAATGAGTATATGTTCACTGTACTCATTGCACAAATAAATTAAACGCAAACACATAAGACCAGAAAGGCACAGTTATTAATGCAAAGTATCGCATGCACTGCAAAAACCTCTTACAAACTCCTTTATAGGTAGGTTCTTTGACTTGTATCTGAGAAAATAAATAATATTTCTAATTTATTTATGACTTGATGAACCTCCAATTGACTCAGGATAGTGAAAAATACTGACAATTTTAAGTCTAAAGCTATGATATATAATATAAAGCCTGGGGCAGCAACAAAAAAAAATCACGAGTATAATTTTCAACATCCCGTAGTCTGTCAGTCCAAGGCATACATAGTCATACTAATGTGTGAATTTATAAATATTTAAGATACAATAATTATTAACACCTGACATGTTTTTTCATATACATTTTTCCTCAAGTGACAGAGCATTTCTCCTGAGAATTATAGCTCAGAATTGTGCATGCTTACAAGTAGAAAGATACTGCGTAAGGAAGAGGAGGATCCTATTAGTGATATTTCTGTTTTATTAACACATTTCTCTACTAATAAAACATGAGATTTTTACTACCAGAAAACCAGTAATAAACACCTGTGACGAGGTCTGCACTGGCCTAGTGAGGGTTAAATTCACCTGTCAGAGAGGACTGAGGTAGTGGAGTCAGCGGCTGTGGCACATATCAGCTAATTAGGGCCCACCAGAGGGCTATATAAATGAAGGCTCCCGGAGTGGGAGAGAAAACTTTTGCTCTAGCAATGGAGCAGGAGGGACCTAGCTGCCAGTGAAGCTAGAAGGGCTTCCTAACACAAAGCAGGGCTAGGGAAAAGTCAGGCAGGGGTGGGGAAGCTCTGGCCTGGCATGCTTCGTGGCCGCAGGACCTGGAACAAGGCCTGAGGATATTAGGGTTGCAGGGAGGCAGCCAAGGCAGCAGAAGGCAGAAGGTCCAGCACCTTGCCAGTGATGAATAGCATTTCAGATGGCAGATTACCCCTGAGATAAGGGAATAGATGATGATTGGCAGTGGGTCACTGATGCAAGGTTGGTATGGGGGTTCAGGGTTCTCTTTGAGCAGAAGACCCCAGTGCGTGGGGCACTGCACCAGGGCAGTAGCCTGATGGAGGGCACCATGGTGTGGAAGGAACATAAAGGTGCTGACATAAATGGGAAGAGAACAGAAGGCAGGTTACACAAGTCAGAAACTATCCAGAAGAGGGCACTACGAAGACTGAAGTGCTTATTCCAGTATGACCAACAGGAGGCACTGCAGTGGTGAGCCAATCCTAGTAACAAGACCAAAAACCTTATCAGAAAAATTATTGGAAAAAAAACCGGGTGGGTTAATATTACACATAACTACAATTTTTCCCACCCCTACTGTACCAATTGAAAATGCAAGCTTGCTCTTTGCGAGTAGTACTTGCCTGATTTGAATTATTCTGGTTAATAACTGTCTGCATTTTTAATACTACCATCTCAGGAATTGAAATTAATGCTTCTTTGTAAACTGTCATTTTTAACTCAAACAGATATTGTGTCTTGCTGTATTTCTAATGTCACAGGAGCAGAGATGGCATGGAAATAAAAGTCATGACTGAACAGACCCAAGTTTTGCTTGTAGCTCTGACTTTGAGCCAGTCAGCATTAGCTATGCTGTGCCTCAGTTTCCCTAACTGTAAAAGAAGGATAATACTGTCTGTCCCTAATAAAACACTTCAAGGCCAACAGACGAAAACCACTCTGTAAGAGCAAAGAATGACAGCCACACATAAAAGATGTTATGTATCTTCTGTGCAATTGAGTGCCCTCAGTTCCTAATAAAGTCACCTAAGAGTTCAAGATCTTCAGTGCCATATAAGAGTAGAAGCTCAGTATGGAGATATTGAACAGAGCCTTTCCATTTGTGTTGGCTGCTTAAATTCATCTCAAGATGGTTGTGATTAAGGTCTGGGCTACACCATGAGCTTAGATCAAACTTAGTCACATTCAGTTAATTTTCTCAACAATGAGCCTGTTCCACTGACCTTAAGGTTTGTTAAGGCTGATTTCAGTACTCCTGCTTTTCACAAGGAGTCATGCTAAATTCAACCTTGTATTATTGACTTTAGGATAGTGAAGATGCAGTGCTATGAAAGTTGGCCTTCTTGGCCTCTTGGATGCGTCCCACAGTTCCCCAATGTAACTGCTCTGGTCTGGCCAGCACTTTCAACTCTGTTGTTCTCCAGCTGCACAGGAAAAGGCCCAGAAAAGTTTAAATTTCATTTTCTATATGACCAGTGTGGTGAGCAGAGCAGCCAGCACACCTCAGCAGCACACGTGACCATGAACACCCAGAGTTATAGATGAGATCCAAAATGGAAGATGCAGGAGATCCTAGACCCGATTGCTGTGTGGGGAGCCAAAGGAGGAAAATGGCTGTTCCTTAGTGACCAAAGAAGTTGCAGCAGCTGGACAGAGCAGTGGCTGGCTGGGACCAAAAGGAGTGGAAGGTTGGAAGATTCTACACAGTCTGAAGAGAAACTCTGCTTAAGCAGGGATAGAATTATGAACCTCTCCAAGCACAGAGACCTGGGAGGAAGCAGCAGATCTCACCGACAGCCAGGACTTTGTTTTAACTTTGGAGCCAATCCCTTCCTCCCAGGATGTATTGCTGCCAGACCCCAACTGTGGGAAAGCACTTCTGATGAGTTCTTATTTATGATCATGCTAGAAGTGGGTTAAAGCAATCAGGTGTGATCTGTGATGGCCTCTCTACCTACACAGTGGGGACTCTCTGGAAGAATTTGTTAATGTGTGTGAAGACAGCATGAGAACTTTCCCTGAGCACCTCCATAAAGCTGTCAAAGATACTCTTTCATCTTTCTCACAAGGTTTTTGGAGAGGGCTGCCCTTTTTTGTCTGCCACAGTAAGCCAGTGTCCACTCCTGATCATTCTATGTAAATCCGAGAAAACTGATATCACACATGTCTGCCTGGATGAAGCAGGGGAAGCTAGGACCGTAAGAAATGAATTCTGACTGGGAAGTCTTTATGTGCCTCATGCACCCATTGTCCTCTAAACTGACACATTTACGGCAATTCAGCAGCACTTTCCAAATTAAGATTCTCCCATTTCCAGGCAAAAGTTTCTGGGTTTTTTCTGTTTCCATCTAACCATAGCATTTTTCTCTGGGCAGGAAAAGAAAACACCCAAATTTTTGGACAAGCTCGGGTGCACAGCTCTAGAAATTGTATTTGCTTGTTAAATAAAAAGCTTTCCCCGTTTATTTTTTTTATTTACATTTATTTGGGAAACAGAGACACAATCTGAAGGATATCAGCCTTCAGACAGCATAACTCTTAAGTATGTTATATTTACAACAAACAAGTTCACATAGTCACCTGAAAGTGAGAACAGGCGTTTCCATGGCACTTTTGTAGCATGTATTGCAAGGTATTTACTTGCCAGAGATGCTAAACGCTCATATGCCCTTTGTGCTTCAGACACCATTCCAGGAGACATGTTTCCAGGCTGACGATGCTCAGTAAAAAATAATGCATTAATTAAATTGGTGGCTCAAGTCCTTTGGGGAGAAATATGTGTCTCCTGCTTTCATGTTATAACAGTCCGAGCTGATGACTCAACACATGTTGTTTTCTTTAAAAACATTTTCGCTGGAGATTTGACAAAACACAAAAAAGGCTCCTATGTGTGATTTCTAAAGATAGCTACAGCACTTGACCCAGGTCTGAAGTGCCTGCAAAATCTGATCGACAAGGTGTAGAACATGGTTTCAGAAATCTTAAAAGAGCAACAATCTGAAACTGCAGAACTGAATCACCAAAAAGAAAAATAAACCTTCTACTGGTGGCATCTGATCCTAGTGACAGACTCCTCCAGGCCCTAAGCAATGTAGCAGGGGCTTGGCTCTGGGCCCCTGCAGCAGGACCTTGGATGGAAGGGGCAGAGCTAGGAGCAGCCAGCCCGCAGTGCTACCTGATCTATGCCATGCCTCCCCACAGCCAGCCCTTGGCAGTGCCCAGACCCATCAAGCTCCAGGGCTCCATCTGCTGCAGAAGTAGTGTCAGAGTCCTGGAGCGCTGGGTCTTTTTAAATCAGAGAGCCCTGGGGCAACTACCCCAATTGCCCCCATGTCCCTCATTAGAGGCCCTACATCTGACTCCAGATAACGAAAATGAACATGCATTGGTTCACACTGCTTTGGAGTGTTGCCAAGCAGAGCCCATCAGCCGCCTTGAAGCATGGCCTCTGGAATGGTGGTTGAAGTGTGAAGGGACATACAACTCTTCAGTGCAATTGGAATATAAATATTTTTCAATGGTAGTTACAACAATACCATGCAAACATCTGTTCTCACTTTCACATGGTATTGTAAACAAGATGGTAAGCAGCATTCTTTCCTGCAAATATAAACAAACTTGTTTGTCAGAGTGGACAAGAAGTAAGACTGAGTGGGCTTGTAGGCAGTAAACTGTCATAGTGTTTTGTTTTTTGAATTCAGGGATTTTTGTATACAAGTCTACTTATAACCTCAACTTTAAGGATAGCGATAGTAGTTGTACTTGTAATGGGGACACTGAAAAATACTTTTTACAGTGGAAATGTTTGTGATGAAAAATAAATATAAACCGTAGCACTGTGCAGGTTGAATGTTTCTCATCCAGTACCCTGGGGACCTGACCGGTGCTGGACTAAAGAATTTCCTGGACCATAAGAGGTCAATATTTTCTAGCACATTACCAACACGTCCACTGCTTAGTGGGCTCTTAGAAGACATTTGGGGGTAAATTGCAGCTAAATAACAGCATAGAACACTGAGAGCCAGGCCTGGTAGCTGTAAGCAAATTTTATGGGACCATGGGAAACGTGGCCACACCCATAAGTGGTCATCCAGCTAACTAAAATCATGCCAGATAACAGATGTTGCCTGATGAGATAGTTCTGGATTAGAGAAGTTCAACTTGTGCCATCATATTGTGTTGCAATTGAAGTAAAAGCATTTGGAAAGGCACTCAGCCAAAATCTGTAAATATAATGTATTCTATTATTGTTTAAGAGAGCAATTAATGGCATGATTATTTTTTTTAAGTGCTTGACAGCCCTGGTAACAATTTCTCCTCTGGAAGAACCAACTGTTTGCTTCTTTTAAATAGTATAGCTGGAGAAAAGCCTTTTTTTCTTCCTTCCAAGCTTTTCAATCTGAAGAGGGGGTAAACTTTGCTGGTTTTGCTTTGCAGGTACAGAATGCAGCATACATCTGATTACTATGGCACCCATTCTCCTAGGATGCATGAGATTGCTACCGCTAAGTAGCAGAATACAATTCACAAGCCATACAAATATTTTCAACTGACAATTTATTTAATGCCAAAAATAAAATGGCATTTTAGAAGCCTACACACATCCTATCTCATTCAAATCATATTGCACATAATGGAGGAAAAGCAACTTATGGAACCAATTAGCAAACACTTACTATTAAGCATACTCCATAGCTCTAAAAGTAGGCTCCTTTAATTCACTGCACCAAACATTCAAAGCCTACCTGAAACAGATTGAAAAAGTCCAAGTGACTTCAGTATGATTTGGATTAGGCTTCCCAGAAATACAGAATACTAACAGGGTTCAAAAAGGAACTACAGTTTGGACCTACCTGGTACAGCACTCTCAAGACTAGGCTGGTCCCGAGTGAGGGAATTTGCTGGATCGGGTTGGTCCCCTTCTGCTGGCTGCTCAGACTGCCTTGGACTGCTGGCTGGACCATCATATTGCCTTGGTACAGCTGGGATGCCCTGGCCCCAGCCTTGCCGCAGGCTGTACCAGCCACCCAGTCCTGTAACAGGCTGCCCTGGACCCATAGCTCTGCCATGGATTGCCCCAGCTGACAGACCTTGCATTCCTATAACCAAACAGGAATAAGGGGATTTTGAAGTGTGCAGGGTGCTTTTGAGAAGGACCCCATGTAGATGAGCAGCACGCTATCGAAAGCAGCACTTTCAAAGTGATGCAACCACCATTATGCTAATGAAGTGCTGCATATTCATGTCAGCACCTCATTAGCATATTTCAGTTAGGTTCATTATCATGCCCCTTTTGACGTTCTGGGGCTAGTGTAAACATAGCCATTATGTCTTTACACTTGACAGAGTTTGTGATTGTTTCTGTTTTCCTCACTGGGATTCAAATTCCACTTTTTAAACAATGCTTTGTTATCTTTCACTGCTACTTTTACCTGATTAAGCCACAGTGGGACTTTTTGGTACCTTTAGTGTGTTTTCTAATTTGGGGCATACATTTAAACTGAGACTGTATTATGATATCTTTGAAAAGTTTCCACACAGCTTGCAGGGCTTTTACTTTTGGCACTATACCTTTCAGTTTAACTATCCTCATTTTTCTGTAGTTCCCCCTTCTGAAATTAATTGCCACAGTGTTGGGTTTCTGAGGTGCTTGACCCATTACAGCTATGTTACATTTTATGACATTATGGTCACTGTTTCCAAGAGGTCCAGATTTGTTTGCATTGTAACTAGATGTCGTTGTATCAAGATATCATTGTGTTAGATGGTAACAGATATCTTTGTATTGGATTGTAACGTAACTTGTTAACACCTGTACTTTGCTAGCATATAAGAAGTAAACAATAGCTTTTTGTAACCGCACGCTTATAACTGTAGCTTAAATAAACTTGTAACCCTTTTCGGGTTACGTATTCTCTTTCTTATCTAAGGTGCCAGATCATACTGGTCTGTCTTTGTGACGCCAGTTTGTTACAAGGGCAATTCTTACTTAATTTGCACTTGTAAAACAGGAGATAAGCAATTTGAGAGTACAGGACATTCTTTTTGTGTGGGCGGGGGACTTCCCCTTCTGGGGTGGTTGTGTGGTCATCAAATCCATCAATGCCAGCTGGGGTGATTTCCTGAGGGTCCCCCCCCAGCCTTGTTGACAGTTTGGCCTGAGATGTTAACTAAGGCTTGCTCAAGTTCAGCGACTCCCAACCAGGGAAAAAGTGCACGGGTAAATCTGTGGAAGCCTGTGGTAGCTCAATGAGGGGGTTACAAGTGAACTTTCTTTTGGACCGATGCAAGAAGCTTCCCAGGTTGGTTATGCTGGGAGCGGTGCCAACAGTATCAGTGGAGCCCATCTTTCCTGTATAGGCTCCCCCTTCCCTACAAGTTTTCCTAGATCCTAATGAATCTAAAACCCTCCTCCCTGCACTATTGACTCATCCATGCATTGAGATTCTGAATTTCTGACTACCCACCTGGCCCTGCAAGTGGAACTGGAAACTTTTCAGAGAATGCTGCTATAGAGGTCCTGGATTTCAGCATTTCCTAGTAGCCTAAATTTGGCCTCCAGAATCTCTCTCCTACCTTTCTCTGTGTCACTGGTACCTACATGTAACATGACCACCAGCTTCTCCCCAGCACTACACATAAACCCATCTAGATATCTCAAGAGATCCACAACCTTTGCATCAGGCACGCAATTCACCATACAGTTCTTCCAATCATCACAAACCCAGATGTCAGTTTCTAATGATCAAATCTGCCATAACTAACACCTCTCTTTTCCTAATGACTGGAGTTCCTCCCCCACCTCCAGTGGGGTTTGTAGGTTTTTGGTTCTAGTTTAATCTGAGAGGTTTTAAAAAATGTATCCAGCTCCCTGCCAAGTTCTCCCTCAAAACTCCCTGTTAGTTCATCTCCCTAGTCACAAACTCCCCGGTCACCTCCCTAGCGGGTTTTATATAGCCCTGGACTTCCTCATAGCCCCACCTGCTGGTGGAGACTTGATGAATGAACAATAGGTTAGGCTTCAAAGCCTCATTAAGAAGCTTCCAGCTGCACACCATCCTTCAAACAAACAGCTCAGCACCTGGATCTACAAACAAACTGACAAATCCCAGCTCAGCACACAGTATCGTTAAGGCAACCAGCAACTTACACACACACACCCCTCCTCCCTCACCCAACATACACCACAGACAGCCACTTACCTCAAGGGGCCTGTCACTGCTCTTCTTTCACCTACAGAACTCAGTTAACAACTCCTGTTAGCTCAGTTCCCTGGTCACAAGCTGGTCACAATCATCACTTAATGTTTACCTCTTCTGTTCACTCTCTCTGGGACATCTGGCATTGGCCACTGTTGGAAGATAGGATACTGGGCTAGATGGATCTTTGGTCTCACTCAGTATGGCTGTTCTTATGTTCTTCTTATGAATCCTAGAATTACAGAAACACATTAAGGTGGAGGCAATAATGTGTTTGAATATTCAGAGAGAAAAGAGATCACATATTTTTAAATAGTTTCTGTTAATAGCATGAGTCCAATCAGTTCTAGGTTGCATAAAATAGTAATGGTAACCTTTAGAAACTATCAATCTGCAATATTAATTTAGTGCTTTAATTTCACTATGAATCTGCAACAATTAGCAATATTTAGTAAGAATTAAGAAGGCTTTTTGGGTCAGTGTTGTTTTGTCAAAATAGGTCTTTTTTGCTTCAAAATTGGTCTGTTTTTTTGAGCAAAATCTTTTTAAAATTGAATTTAAAATGGCAAATGAAATTTAATGTGGGTAAGTGTAAGGTAATGCATGTTGGAAAAAATAACCCAAATTACACGTACTACATGATGGGGTCAAATTTAGCTACGACAGATCAGGAAAGGGATCTGGGAGTTATAGTGGATAGTTCTCTGAAGACATCCACGCAGTGTGCAGCGGCAGTTAGTAAGGCAAATAGGATGTTAGGAATTATTAAAAAAGGGATCGATAATAAGACAAAAGATATCATACTTCCCATATATAAAACTATGGTACGCCCACATCTCGAGTACTGCGTGCAGATGTGGTCTCCTCACCTCAAAAAAGATATATTGGCATTAGAAAAGGTTCAGAAAAGGGCGACTAAGATGATTAGGGGCTTGGAAAGGGTCCCATATGGGGAGAGGCTAGAGAGACTGGGACTTTTCAGTTTGGAAAAAAGGCGATTGAGGGGCGATATGATAGAGGTATATAAAATCATGAATGGTGTGGAGAAAGTGAATATAGAAAAATTATTTACCTTTTCCCATAATACAAGAACTAGGGGACACCAAATGAAATTGATGGGTAGTAGGTTCAAAACTAATAAAAGGAAATTTTTCTTCACACAGCGCACAGTCAACCTGTGGAACTCCTTGCCCGAGGAGGCTGTGAAGGCCAGGACTCTATTAGGGTTTAAAAAAGAGCTTGATAAATTTTTGCAGGTTAGGTCCATAAATGGCTATTAGCCAGGGATAAAGTATGGTGCCCTAGCCTTCAGAACAAGGGCAGGAGATGGATGGCAGGAGATAAATCACTTGATCATTGTCTTCTGTTCTCCTTCTCTGGGGCACCTGGCATTGGCCACCGTCGGCAGATGGGATGCTGGGCTTGATGGACCTTTGGTCTGACCCAGTATGGCCATTCTTATGTTCTTATGTTCTTATGAATTAAAATCTGAGCTTTTATCTTAGTGAGAATCAGTTTTGATATCAAAACACATCAGTCAAGGTTTTTAAAAATACGTGTCTGAAGTTACTCTTCTAATTCCACAATTAGCCCCTTGAATGAGTGATGCAATTTTCAAAAATGTTCTCCCCTCTGGTAGTGAAAAACAGCATTTATTTGATGCTAAGAACATTTGAAAACCAGGCTTCATATTTTGATGGGCAAACAGGAATGTAGGGTCCAGGACATTATGACTCAAAAAAAATTGCTCTTTGGATTGAAAGTTCATGTTTTCTCTGAGAAGCTGCCATTTAAAAACAACATCAAAGTTTGGTGCTACTGAGTTGAATTTTTCCCCACCAAGGCTACATTTACACTAGTCCCAAACTTCGAAATGGCCACACAAATGAGCTCATGGGAATAAGGGGACTTCGAAGTAGGCAGGTCCTTTCGAAAAGGAGCCCCGTCGGGACAAGCCATACGGCGGCAAGCTGCGTCAATTTCGAAGTGCCGCGGCTGCCCGCATGCTAATGAAGTGCTGAATATGCATTTCAGTGCTTCATTAGTAAACTACGAAATGGCCATTTGCTTGGCCATTTCGAAGTTTGGGGCTAGTGTAGACATGGCCCAAATGTTATATAAATATATACGGTTTTGATATTTTTTTTTTGCAGAGTTTTAGGGAAACGACACAGACCTCAGCTCCATGGGTGCTTATGCAGAATAACTCCCTTTAAGTAACTGAGAACAAAATCTGGTTGCAATCGGAAACAATATTATTTCAATTCCACAAGAAATCCATTCCTGGATGTGATATTATTTTCTAAGAAACAAGACAGGGAGGGCAGACTTTATTGCATAAACAAGCGTTAGCATCTAAATCAGGGTTTGGGAACCTTTTCTGGGACAGGGGCCACTGCCCTATAGACCAAAAAAAATCCCTCACTGATGTGATCCCCAACCGCATGACAGCTGGGGCTGGAGGCAGAGCTGTGGGGGTCTGGGCAGGAAGGAGGCTGCAGGAGCAGCCTTGGGGTGGGTGATCTGGGCCAGAAAGGGGAGCAGGAGTAGGCTGGGGGGGGTCTGGGTGGGAACAAGGTATAGAAGCAGGCTGGGGTTGTTGGTCTAGGTAGGAGAAGCAGGTATGGGTGGGGAGTCTGAGCAGGAGAGGAGTACGGGATAGGGCTGTGGGGTCTGGGAAAGAGAGGTGGAAGGACTTGGGGTGCAGAATCTAGAAGGGAGGGGTCAGGTGGAGGGTCAGAGTGGGAGGCTTGGATGGGAGGGAGCAAAGGATTGGGGTGAACAATGTCTGGGTGATGGGGGTACACTTATCTGCTCACCCCCAGTCACACATGTCTCTGTCTTCTCTCCTCCCTGCTCCCAGGCACCTCCCTCCACTGCCAATCAGGGCAGTGGCATGAAGCTCCTGGCAGACTGCCCTCCTGCTCCCTTTGCTTGATGGGGGGGAACAGCAGCAAGTGGCAGTGGAGCTGGATTCCCTGGCCAACCTCATGGTCTGGATTTAGCCCCAGCTTATCTGATCCAGCCTGCGAGGCTCTGGGCTCCAAACCCTCCACTCTGCCACAGGCCAGATGCTATGCAGAGGAGACCCAAGCTTCAGGGTCCAGATCCAGGCTGGCCATGGTATGGCTTTGGGCCATGGGCTGTGGATTCCCCACCCCTGATGCAAATAATTATTTAAGAAGAAAAAAATTCCAAACTCATTATGTGCCATGAAAGGGAGCTGAGTGAAAATGAGCAGCATTTGGCCTTTAGTGCCTGGTCCAATGCCCATCCAAGTCTCAAGGTATTAGACTAGTTGCTTAAAGACTAATCTGTCCCTCATGTGCCAAGGGGAATGTTTCTGTTTGCTTCATATACAGTACAGTCCATCCCTTATTGAGCAATAGCTGCCTGGACAATTCAGAACACAGGTGTGGGCAGTTTCTGCCATAAGGCATTTAAATGATAAAATACACGAAATATAAAATTAATTGTGGAAAGCAGCTCTGGTTTGCAATCTTGTTTTTGAAAGTTAAAGTCAGGAAGTGTAAAGTTAAATTCCCAAGCTGATGTGTAAAAAGGAATATGGTCTTGCTGCTCATCGGCAGAGTGAAAATGTAACAGGCCAGCATATCTCCACTAGAAGATACTCATGTGAGGTCTGAGCTCTGCTTCAGGAAAACTTCATAATCCTCCAGAACTAAAGTGAATGCACCATCAATAAGATCCTTATTTCTAGCTGGGTCTCCATAGGAAGCTATGTTTGGAAGTAAAGTCTGTTGGTCACTTAGATGCCACTTTTGCTGAAGGGCAGAAAGCTACAACTGAGATGTATGCTTTTTCAATTTTCAGAAAGCAGGTTGACTGTGAAATCCGTGTTTCTCCAAAAGCCACAGTTTCACTGATCTGAATCCAATTTCATAGTGTGTACTCTGCATTACCTACAGTAAAATAATAAGATGTGTTTGCATTCTGTTTTAAAACCAGGCATCCATGTCTGACCTAATTGTGAAGCTTCATTGACTTGGTTAGGTGTTTCTAGATATTTAGTCAGGTGATCAGCACAGGAATTTTCATATTGCAGTTTATTAATGGCAACATATTTTTAACTATAGATCAAAGGGAAAGACTACATTCACTTAGAAACTAGCAAAAATATTGCTCATATTTACTCAGCAGCCAAGCAACAGGTCTAATAATTTCACCTGTATCTAGTATGTTGAGCAAAATAAATGTTTCCCTTTGACTGGATAAGCCATGATACTTTATATGACTGAGTGTAAAACAGAAGAGAAAGCTGTACAGCCTGGTAAAAGAACATTCAGAGACAGGAAAAATTAGAAAAGGAAAAACTGCAATGTAAAGGCAGTAATGAGGCACATAAGCATGCCTGAAAACTGATGGCAGAAAAGAAGGTTGAAGTAAAGGTTAGGGAGGCGGGGATAGGAGGTTGAAGCAAAAAGGAGGATTTTAAAACAAGCTTTTAAAGACAAGTGACCGACTCAGTGCATGCAACGAGGCTGGCATTCTTAAAGTGAGGGGCAACTCTCAAGAGTGGATGTATAGAAGGGATAGAAGAAAAAGCTGGAGGGCTTGGAGAAAAGCTGTACATAGGTGGTTGTTTGGCTTGAGAAAGGTTTCCCACAGAAGCTTTTTCAAACCAAATATTGAAGTGGTTCTCTTGATGGCCAGCAAAACTCTGAGGTTAGGTAGAAAGATGGTGTTGCTTTTCTATAGCACATCTTAGAGGAAAAGTGGGGTTTCATGTATATTTCACCTCCTTAAAATAGATTTGAGAGTACGGGCCAGCAGGTCCTATTTAGAATGCAATGGTGCACCTCTGATAGGTGTTCCACTTTTACTGGGACTGAAATATTTTTCTTAGGTACTTGAAGAGGTGATGGGTTAATCTGGAGTTCTTGTCCAACTAGTGCATCAACTTTGGCCTTTGCCCCAGTTTGAGAGGGAATCATTGCTTACCCACATTTCACTACTAGTAAGGGAACAGCATTGGAAGGAATAGGACCTTTTGAATAAAGCACATAATAAAGCACCTGTCTCCGTCATGACCAGTTCCTGGTCCAAAGCTGGAGCTAACTGGAGGATTCTGGTGGTGAGCTGGTCCTTCCATGTTACTGATCCTGCTATGCTCATTAAGTGATGAGATAATAGCCTAGAACTATGTGATATGCTGACTAATGTCAGGATTTTTAGTATTTTACTGCATAACAACATTGCAGGCAATTCACTTAATCAGAAGCTAAAGGCAGGCTCTATTTTCACTCCCCTCTCAGTAAAAGTGCCAATTTATCACTGAGATTCTTAGACAAAGAAGGTGCTAATATAAAATATTATTTTCTAGACCAAGTGACCAAAATTATAAAAAATCAAGGATGTTCAAAGTGATGTGGGATAAGTGAAGCAGACTATGACCCTGTACTATGTAAGGCTACAGTATCCATCAACCAGGGGGAGGAAGGGGAAGGAAAGGGAGAAGATAAGCAATAAAAAATCAGAAGGCTTTTATGTATGCCAGCTCAGGTCTTCATGAAGTGAGCTGTTGCTATGTCTAAGCCTGGTCTCCCCTAGTGAACAAAGCTCATCCCAGACACACAATTCTACCTACTCCATTGGTGTAGCTAGAATGGAACTATCAGGATCGACTTTGTTCCCTAGTATTGATCAGGACTTTTCAGGCTCCCGCCGACATCCCTTACTCCACCAATAGCATGAGTTGATAGCTGAGCTCAGAGAGATGGATTTTGCCATGTCTTCACACACATGGCACAATTGGTCCCCGGAAGCTCAATAGCAATGCATCGAACCCCCCATAACTACAGACATTCCCTCAGGCTCACCTCTTCAGTCCTTTACTTACTGCAGAACAGTTACTGGCAGCTGTCAGGTGTTTGTTGGAAGCATATAGTAACACCTAATGAAGGTAGCTGCTCACAGTGCCGCTGTGGACAATATTAAAACAAAGGAACCCACTTCAGAACTGGCTGCAACTCTCCCCGGGCATGTGCTTAAAGAAAGCTGATAAAGAATTAGGCATAGTTGAAGCTTTGCAACAGCCACATGATTAGCAGTACTCTTGCTTGAAGGAAGATTTTTTACTCAAGTTCTGTCTCATAACACTGGCAGTCCTGAAAGTCCCCCTTCTTTATTGATAGAAACAATAGCCGCTTCGCCGGTTACCATTTGTACCTGTATTATTCAAACTGATGCCGAGAGTTCCCTTATCCAGGCCTATGGCTTTTAAATAACCATGTATTTCAATACAGAACACATAAGCAATATGATCCTTTCTGCAAAACATACATTATATACGGGGTGGATGCTTAGAAAAAGCAATTCCTTCCCAGGCTACCTAAATAATTACTCACCAGTCTCCCTTTGACAGCGTACAGGTGTTTTTAAAAGACAGATTTTTTTTTCTGCTTTAAGAAAAAGCCACCAGACAACTAAATGACACATATGCTTTGTATGTCTTAGTAAAAAAAATTACCATCACATCTGACAGCTTAATCACATTAATATTCTCCCTTCTTTTGTTCTATCATACTTTAGCAATCAAATCTAATAGCTTTAAATTCAACTGATTCTATGACCATAAATTAACAGTTTCATGTTGTTAGAATAATGAATCAGGTCCATCATATTTTAAGTCATTGGACAAATTTATTACATTAAAAGTGTGAATTAGGTTTCTTGCAAGTAGAGCTGTGCAGAGCACAGGGATGTCAACAAAATATATTCCTGCATTTGATAGCATTTTTCCTAGAGGGCCCGTTTTTAATGTATATATTTTCTACTGCACAAATTCTCTAAAAGGAATAGTTGTAAATTATTGTTTGAGAGGTTTAATTTTGTCTTCAGGCTTAGTGTTCTAAAATGAACACATAAATTCTGCATTATGGGTGGAGACTGACATTTTTTGTGAAAAATTTGATGAAACATAGCTCACTTTTTTTCAAGCAACTGATCAAAAATATATTTGTAATTTTCATAAAATCCCATTTTTGGACAAACGCTAATATCTACAGTACTAAATAAAGCACCTAATAAAATGCTTTCCAGAGGGAAAGTCCAATAGAAGAAGTGTTAGGAAAATCACACTTATGTGTGCAGAAGTGTGATATAGATGTTTTATAAAAAATCTATTTTATCTTGCATATTATGAGGGTCCAGTTCTGTTCTTTGGAGTTCTATAGCATCATGGCAGGATTTGTATTAGTGGTGCTTGTCATACATTTTTAATATTTGGATTTTCTTGTATTTAGAATCTAAGGTTTGTTTATTTTGTTTTAAATTTGTACCTAGAAAGGTTTTGGATAAAAAGTCTGTCCTAAAAACCAGCTTACATTGGGTGGGATTTGGGTGGGATTTGTTTGTTCTTTCAACAAAATTGTTCATACTGTTTATATGTTGCATTTACAGTAGGAACTAACTTCAAACTTAACTTCAAAGTTAGGCACTGCATTGAAGTAGCCAGCAGAGAGTCTACACACATTTTTCCCTTACTTCCAAGTTAACAGACAAAAGAAGACAAAATTAAACCTCTAAATCAATAATTTACAACTTGGAAGAAGGGAGCCCATCTTCAAAATCCTTACTCCATTCCTGGGAATGGAACAGTGCCCTACTTCAAAGTTTAACTTCAAAGTAGGGTGCGTGTAGATACTCTACTTTGAAGTTGCTTACGTCAAAGTTGTAATTTGAAGTGAGCAACTTTGAAGTTATTTTTGTAGTGTAGACACAGCCATAATGTTTTTAGGAAATATTGGCAAAGCTTGATAGTATAATTTAGTAAAATTGCACAACTGCCTGCACATTGTCATACAATTACATAAAATCTAATTTTCTACAGTAACAGAAGGCTTACCTTAACACGCTTCAAAATTAGTTTTGGCATTTGCATTTTCACATACCTGATTGGAATGAGGTGGTTAACAGTGAAATGGAAGGATGTGTTAAGATGTGAGTGGTTTTATTTTTGTTTGCTCTGTTTTTGTTCACCTATAAGAATTGTACAATCATAGAAGGAGGGGGAAAAGTATTAGTTAAAATCAACAATATCCCTTAGAAATGATTCTAAAAATTATAAATCTAATTGAGAATTCTGTATTTTCTGTAGTTTTCTTAACCAAACTATAAAATATTAAAGAAAATACTGTTTTTATAAAATAACTATACAGAATTCTTGAGCAGGTACATAATTTTCTGTTAATTTTTCTCTATAAGATGGTGAAACATTACAGATCTAAAACTTACCATTTTCAAGTAAATTTTGTAGAATTTTCCATTACAGATCAACTGAGAAAAAGAAGTCTGTGCTCAAATCAAAACTGAAGTGACAGTCATACTTCAGTGAGCATTCATATGAACAGCACTTCACCTGAATAAGTGAATGTACAGCTGGCCTATTTCAAAGACCATTCCAGAGCCTGTTGACTTACACCCCAAAAGTGAGTTGGTCACCAAAAGAAACTCAGACAAGCTTTTTTTTTTTCTTGCACCGAATTCTAAATCATGTTGGGAAACCCATACTTCATGGTGGACCTAGTAATGAAAATTCCTTTCTTTCTGTCTCATAAATATTTTGTTAGCTAATGAGGAGGAAATATGGACCTCATGTTGAATAAGAAAGTAGCATTTCTCAGTTTTGCCTCATAATTGCATTAAAATAATCAGCGTTGCACAGATCATATGGACTTAGCTAGGAGTAAACAGGAAAAAAATAAGGCATGAGAAAGAATCAAGGAAAGCAAATAGCTCTTTTAGCCACTAGGCAGGCTTTTAAACCAAACAGATGAAGAAAAATATTTGAAACATTTTAGAGGCTGGAGTAGCATAGATCTCAAGATTCTGCCAATTCATAAGAGCCCAGATTTTGATAAACAAGACACATTTTATGAATATTTATGAACATTTTTTCAGTCAGTTTTGTCTTTCTAGTGGTTTTAAAGCAGAAATGTGTGGTCATCCTCTTCCTCTTGAGTATAAAGAAAAATCATTTATTTTTTTTAAATGGGCTGCTTTGCCTTATTCCTCACCTCCTCATTACATTTGTTTTGAAAATATGCTATGGGATACAAAATTGATCCCACCATTCCACACTGGCTTGGGGAATTTGGTCTCCTCCACAGAAAGCATCAAGCAAGGAAAACCTTCTAAAGATACACTATTCCACATGAACATGGTCTCTTCTGACTCCAGTATAGATTCTACATCAAGCAAGAAAAGCCTTGTAAGCATACATTGCTTAAGAGCATTTACCATGCTAGGTACTTAAACAGCCACAGTGAAGTCAAAAGAATTTTTCTATAATAAGAGAAATATCAACTACGTGAACATAATGCCAATTTCCTTGGCATTGGTGATAACTTTTCAAGTGGTTTATTATAGAAATGTAGTGCTTCCTCTGACCTGCATCGAGTGTAGTTAATATTTAGAATTAGAATTGAATGTCTAACTGGTATGTGATATACACACCATATTTGGAGAGAGGTGAAAAATGGATAAATATACTCCAAAATTCAAGAAAGATGCAAATAATCCTGGGTGCATTTCAAAATATTTACATATTCATACTGGCTAAACAGTGACAACTTTTACATTACATATCTGCAACTTTATCTTTGTTACTCAGACCTACTGAATGTGTTCAATTGAAGTGGAAATCAGTTCTAAAGATTTCTAGTTGTAAGTACATAGACTTTCCAGAATATTTCACCTTTTCTGCTGCAAGAACATCAAATGAAAATGAATGCTCTCATCTATATGGAAAAATCTAGGTGAAAAACAGATTTTCCATCCAATACTGCAAATTTTCCTTTCTTAGGGAGGAATGGTCAAATTCTGAAATTTTCCATAGAATGAAAATTTTGAAATATTTCATTTAGAAAACATTGTAATAACTTTATCAAAATATTTTGTTCTGATAATGTCAAAATATTCCCATATAAAACATATTCCTATATATTGTACAATATTTAAAATTTGGAAGAAAATGTGTTAATTGGAATAACTCAAATTCAAGTAATTTAAAATATTTTTCCATCAAAGTGATATACCTATCTCATAGAACTGAAAGGAGCTTTCAGAAGTCTTTGCGTCCAGCCACCTGCCCTCACAGCAGGATCCATTGCCATCCCTGGAAGGGTAACAGAGAGGGAGCTGTGCTAGTCTATATACTATCAAAATAAAAAAGCAGTCAAGTAGCACTCTATGGTCTGAAGAAGTGGGTCTGTCCATGAAAGCTCACCTAATAAATTATTTTGTTAGTCTTTAAAGTGCTACTTGACTGCGTTTTTGTTTTCATCCCTGGAGGGTTTGTATTTTTTTAACTCTATTTGCCACAGATCCCTAAATGGTCCCCTCAAGAATTACACTCACAACCCTGGGTTTAAGCAGGCCAATACTCAAACCACTGAGCTAGTATTCTGCCCTCTACAATGCTACTGAGAGTTGGAAGCAGAGAGAGAGCCATTTCAATACAAGGAGCAGAGATAGGCGGGGATAGGAACAGTACATTCAAACCAAACCTAAGGAAAAGGATTTTCTTTGGTTAGACAATGAATGGATTTTCTGTTCTTTATTTCTCACTGGGGAAGAACCAAAGACAGAAGCTATTAGAGAGAAGATACTTTTTTGCCAGAGCAAAGGTCTGATGTGCAGAATTAAATACATATCTATAACAGGTTACTTTTATAAGCTGTAGCAGTGGCACCTTATGTAAAAATAAGGTCACTTTTTCAGGTATGCTGACCAACTGCATCTTCCCCTCTAGGTCACAGGAAATGTTCATACTCATGGGCTGTGGCTGCACTACATTCCCTTTTTGGAAGGGGAATGCAAGTGGGGCAGATTGGAAATGCAAATAAGGTGATAATTTACATGTTGTGTTCCTCATTTGCATAATGGCAGCCACTCACTGTTGTGGAAGTGCTGTTTTCAGGAAAAAAAACAAACAGTATAGATGGGGTTCCTTCAAAAACAAACCCCACTTTCGAAAGCACCCCTCTTCCTTGTATTTTTTAGGAAGAAGGGTTCTTTCGAAAACGAGGTTTGTTTTTGAAGGATCCCTGTCCACACTGCTAGTTTTTTTTTTCTCCCCAAAAACAGCACTTCTGGAACAGCAAGAGGCCAACATTATGCAAATGAGTCATGTGATATTTAAATTAGTGTTTCATTTGCATTTCCAATTGGCCATATTTTCATTCCTCTTCAGAAAGGGGAATTTAGTATAGACGCAGCCACTGTATCTCAGGATTTGGGCAACAGATGACTGAAAACCAAATGTTTTAACTTTATTTGAAAATTTCGTTTGATACTGCTTTGGAGGGGTTCTCATGACAACAGACAGACAGTCAGGAAATTGGTACCATTTGTTGACAGTGTGCTGCTAAGAACTGCATGTACGGAGTCAGTGGCTAGCTCTATTACATTGCTGTTAAAATAGCTGCTGCAAGTCTTGTTCTCGAGTATGAAAGTCACGATCCAGGAGCAGTGCTAATCAATTGTTTCATGAGAACAGTTTTACTAACCAAAAACATTTTAGAGATGATCTGCACAGTTATTTACTGGCTTTCTGACTGAGGACTATAAAAGGAAGTTGAAGCAAGCATAATAAGAGACAGGCCTGCTGACGGGTGAGAGCAAAAGGGGCAATTGTCCAGGGGCCTGGAGACATGAAAGGGCCCGGAGCTCCTGGCTGCTACTGCCACTGAAGTAACAGCAGCAGCTGAAGCTCCAGGACCTTCATGTAGCCACTGGAGCACCGTACACTGAGCTCCAGGTAGCACTGGTGGGTGCTGAGGGCTGGCTGCTCCATCCTTGCCCCTTCAGCTCAAGGCCCCATCCCTTCCAGGATGGCTCCCTATGCCTTGCCCAATGGCCTTGTGAAGGTCTCACCCTGCTGATAAAACTCTTAGGTAATCTGTTGCACTCTCCTAAAAACGTGACCTAAAAATCAGATCCAAAAGGTAAGTGAAATGACAAGTAAATGTCAGCATGTGTCTGAATCACTGACAAGCCAGACATAGGAGAACAGAAACGTTCATTTTACCAACTTATAACATATAAGGTTTTTGAAACATTGATTTATATTTTAGTTTCAGGATTCTTTGCCATTCCTGATCAAAAATGTACAGCTCTCACCTTGTTAGGGAAGTAAAGTACAGGTAAGACTGAAAAACCTTCTGAACCCATTAATTGCAGTTGACAAGTTCTCTGGGGAGGATACATTTACTTGCTCCATGACATTTTTAGACACAGCCTATGCAGAGACTAAGGAAATAAAGAAAAGGATTACTTGAGCTGAGAACTATGCTGCTTTAAATATTTCTGTGTTGCTTCCAGCAAAATGCAAGCACCTCTTGCAAGATAGAAAATACTTGTGAATTCTTGCTCTCATTATCAGTCTTGTATTTGATGGTGTTAGGCAAATGCTGTTAGTTTGTCTTTGTTCCTAGCAGTTTGAGGTCCAGAACTAAAAAGCATGAACAGCTATTGGATGTATTTCAACCATCTTTTTCTGATACTAACAGATACCTTACAAATGAAAATGTCTGTGCATTTTCAAGTGCAGAAATATGGGCCTTCAAACAGGTAAGATAAAAGGTATGGCCCTTTTCAAGAGGGTTACAATGCACTTTTTCTGCCAGATCCAAGTGCTGAGCAGAAGAGGTTTTTAGTAGCTAGAGAAATGGCATGAATGTTTTCACTATTTAAATGTAAGCACTTCACATTCTTTGCTGACTAACAATGGAATACAAATATTTGCAGCTTCAGGACTGCTAGATGGAGCAATAACAGCTGTATACACGATAGCCAAACACATCAGTAATAGACACTATGGCTACGTCTACACGAGAAGGTTTTTCCTGCAAAATCAGGCTTTCATCGGAAAAACCCACAGAGCATCTACATGCAAAAAGGGCTTTGTTGGCAGTTTGTTGACAAAACCCAGCATGTCCGCCAGCAGTGTTATACCTCTCCCCGTTCAGATATAATGGCTCTGTTGACTGTTCCATCAAGAAAACAGCCATGTAGGGGCTCTGGGGCCCTTTTGTTGACAGAGGGGGCTTCTGGTTCACCAGGCAGCCATGTTTGCAGAGCTTCCTGTCAGCTGTTCTGTCAAGAGAGGGCTGGGCAGTCTGGCTGCTCTCTGTCAACAGAGTGGCTTGCTCTTTCAATATGCTTTTACGTATAGATGCAATCTGTCAACAGAAGTTTGACCAGGAAATCCCTTCTGACAGTCACTTCTGTCAACAGATGCTTCTCATGTAGAGATAGCCACTGTGATTAAAATAAATGTACCGATATTGTATTTACTGTTTTATCACAGAATATACAATACTTTTTTGAGATTGCAACTCTCACAAAAGAAACACATGTTGGACCACCCATATCCATGACTCTCCGGTCTGTCAACATCTGGACCACAGACGTTGCAGGACCAGAGAGCCTTGGGGCCAGGATCTTCATGGCAGTAGGTCTGAGACTGGGAGCCTTATTAGCTGGAAACCAGGGCCAACATCCACAGTGCCAACTGGGGCTTGGGGTTGGCAGCAGCAGGACAGGGGCCAATGGCACAACCAGGCTGGCTGTAAGGGAGTGTGGCTGGACTGGAGGTAGGAGTGCTGAAGGCAGGAAGGCTGGCCAGGGAGGAAGCAGAGACAATGGTGGGAAGTGGCGTCAGGCAAGGTCCAGAGGCAGGAAACCTCCCTTGTTGTGGTAAATTCCCTCATTTGGGACTGGTCAGGTTCCCAGGGTGTTAGACCAGGGTGGTCCAACCTGTACATATTTTTGCAGAGTTCCTTCAAATAAAGTTGCATAACATTCTTGCATTCTTGTTCTACACCAGAAGATTAATGTGGCTTAACTATGTCACAGTGGCTACATCTACACTAGCACAAATCTGCAAAATGGCCATTTCAAAGGTTACTAATGAGGTGCTGAAATGCATATTCAGTGCTTCATTAGCATGCCGCCAGCTGCAGCTCTTTGAAATTGCCGTGTTTCGCTGCCACGCGGTTCATCCAAACAGGGGTCCTTTTTGAACTGACCCCGCCAACTTTGAAATCCCCTCATTCCTGTCAGCAGATAGGAATTCCTGTCAGCAATTTCAAGGAGCCACGGCCAGTGGCATGCTAAAGAGGTACAGAAAGTGCTAGTGTAGACACGGCCTCAGGGCTTTGAAAACTCCATACCCCGAGCAGTATAGTTAAGCCCATCTAACCCATTATATTAACTACTAACTCGGGATCCACTTCGAACAATTCTGCATTCAAGTTATCCTTTTCAGGATGTTTCCCATTTTTAAGAACTTGATGGCTGGAATAATCTCCTCCTTAGCTGGGGCATCTGTGTTGATATCAAGATCTTCTTCTGCCTCCTGGATGTTTACTCCCTCTTTAGGTGACTCCCTGTTCAGCAATTGTTTGAAATGTGCAGTCCAGCATATGGCTTGTTCTTTTTCTATTAACCTGGATTGCCCAGATGATATCACTCTCCTATCACATACCCAATATCATAGATATATTCATAGACAAAAAAAACAACTCAACTCATTCAGCCAGCAAAGTGGACTGAAAATGAGCCACAATAAGACAGATATTATAGTGTATAATGTTGCCTCACCATCACCAATAGAAGTAGAAGATTATGTTCTCAACAGTGTAGAAACTTTCATATATTTGGGCAGTTCTATTCTCCAGGATACTGGGACAAGACAGGAACACCTTTAACAGCTGAAATATCATCTGGGAATCACCAAAATACAACACTAAACCCAACTCTAGATTTATCAGAGCGGTGTATTTCCAACATTACTTTACAGCACAGAATGCTGAGGAATGAGTAATAATGCCATGCCCAAACTGTCTCCGTTCCACACAACCTGCATCTTTTGGCCCAGAACAGTCTCAAACCAAAATCTATTCTGATAGTGCAGCCTAGAAGATACAAGAACACTTTGTTGCTAGAAGGTGTGTACATGGATAGGCCTTGTTCTCCTGACAGAAACATATTCAATCACTGGAGTAGCAATAAGATGGACACCTGAAGGAAAGAGAAAACGAGGACACCTGAAAACAATGTGGTAAAGAACTATGAATATCAAGCTGAAAAACCTGGGATGCAATGGAGGAACCACTGAAAGACTTGCCAGAAACACAAAAGGACTGGAGGAGCTTTGTCTCGGCCCTAAGTGCCAGAGGCATAATGGGAACATGAGAATAATGACAAACCTCTTATGTAGACAGTACTAGACTGACAGAAGAATTCTTCCTTAACCTAGCTAGACTGAACCTCTCTAATCTGGCATGCTCTAGTCCAGAAACATCTGTGGTCTGACATGATTTAAGTTAGCCAGAAGTCCACGTATCCTGCATGTGGCCAAGTTTCCTGTAGTCCCATAAATTTTGTTAACAGCCACCAGTCCTGGCTCTGTGTTCTGTGCTATTATTTAGATCTGATTAACCCTATATGTCTTCTAGGAGCACAGTAAGCACTGGAAGTGTTCACAGTGCTGCTAGACAATATTGACTTCCCATGGTTCAGCAAATTCTGTGATTCAGCAAATTCTGAGGTTCAGCATCAGTCAGGTCTTGAAGGTTCTGGACTAGAGAGGTTCAACCTGTACTGTGTCTTGGGGAAGTAGGTTACCTACACTGATGAGACAGCCCCTCTTGTCAGCCAAGTTAGTATGATACTGTGCACTTAAAAGACAGCATTTTTTTTTCCTGTTCAACATTGTGGGAGAGAAATAAATATAACTGGCATTTCACATCACATTCACTAGAAGGAAGCTGTTTTCTGTTATTATGCTGCCTTCTGTGCTATTGCTTATTTCAAACAGAAGAGCTGTGCAATTTTTTCAGCCAGCTGTGATATAACAACTTTGGAGCCCTATGTTAGCCTGTAGCAGGCTCTTAAAACCAGCTTCTTCTCTCACTTGCAACAGTTTTACAATGGCTTCTGGGTAAGAGAAGAACGTGGATTTTGGAATTTCAGATGATCAGTTTCTAAAGAAAAGTCTCTCCATGAGCAAAAATATCATGAAGCATTCAAACTTTGAACAGGAGGACTGTCAGTGGTCCATTGAAGTCAATGGGGTGCAGAGAGCTGCAGCAGTTCTCTTGCACATTGTGAAAAGTGACATCCTTCAACAGAACAAAATTTAGAAAAGCATTTTAAGATAGCTTTTTGAGAAAACGTATTGAAATTAAACAGACAAAAATGCCATAAAACAAATCACAATGTCCAATAACAGAAAAAAAAATCTGCACACAAAGGCCACGTCTACACTACACAGATCTTTCAAAAGATGGCCTTCTGTAAGATCTTTTGGAGGAGCAAATCCACACACAAAAATCAGATTAAAAGATCAATCTGCTCTTTCAGTAGAGAGCATCCACACAGCCAGGTCAGGGGTCAAAAGATCCAGTGACCTGAGGACTGCTCTTTCAAAAAAAGGGCCCATGGAGCATCTACACATGCTTTTTTCGAAAGAAGCTTTTGAAAGGAACAGAGAGGTGGCCATGTTAGTCAGTACTCCAACACAACAAAACAGAAGAAATGTAGCACGCACTTTAAAGACTAACAAAATGATTTATTCAGTGATGAGCTTTCGTGGGACAGACCCACTGCATAAGCCCAATCTCATTTCCAATACAGACTGACATTTATCAGTACAAAGGGCCAAAAACAAAAAAGAATTTCAATAAAAACTGACATAGAGGGATGAGGGGTGGGAGGATGTTAATTGTTCTGCCTGAGATAATTACAAGCATCAAAGGAAGGGAAGCAGTCCTTGTAATGTGTGAGGCAACTGATGTTTCTGTTCATACCACGTGTTAATGTGTCAAATATGAATATGAATTCCAACTAACAAATTTGAAAATCTAAAGGAGTTGTGCTTCCTGATCCAGGACTGAGAGAAGGCTTCAGGAAGAAGAACCACATTCTTTTAATTTCAGATCAAAAGAGCACATTTTGGGTGTGGATGTCCTGTGTATTCTTTCAAAAAAGTGTGTGGTTTTCCCAAAAGACCTTGCTAGTGTAGACATGGCCAAAGTGAAATATGCTCTCCATATGCTGGTACTGTTGCAATAGTTTCAATCTTAGAGAAACCCAGGGCCAGATATTCAGAAATGCTCCTCACTTGCAAGGGCCTTCATTTTAAGTGTTCAGCCTCACATACCTTCTTGTGTCTTATTTTTAGAGGAAGTAGGAACCTGCAACCCATGTCGTTTGGATGACTATGGTTCTGTGATTATTCCCTGAGCACCTTGAGCACCAGTAGGGCCTCCTCTACTTCATCTAGGCTGTGTCTACACTAGCCAAAAACTTCAAAATGGCCATTTCGAAGTTTACTAATGAAGCGCTGAAATACATATTCAGCGCCTCACTAGCACGCAGGCTGCCATGGCACTTCAAAACTGACGCGGCTCACCGCCATGCAGCTCGTCCAGACAGGGCTCCTTTTCGAAAGGACCCTGCCTACTTCGAAGTCCCCGTATTCCAAACTGCTCATAGGAATAAGGGGACTTCGAAGTAGCCAGGGTCCTTTCGAAATGCAGCCCCATCTGGACGAGCCACACAGCGGCGAGCCATGTCAATTTCAAAGTGCTGCGGCCGCCCGCGTGCTAATGAGGCGCTGAATATGTATTTCAGCGCTTCATTAGTAAACTTCGAAATGGCAATTTGCATGGCCATTTCAAAGTTTTTGGCTAGTGTAGACATAGCCCTAATGTTATTAATTTGATTGTCTTTTGTATGCAGTGAGTAAGCTTTCCCTTATTCCAGGTTCAATGGGACACTTTTAGTTGGACATATACCTGTATTCATTATATTCACTATTTTTTTTTGAGAATCAAAACTGCAGTGTGGTAATGGCAGCCACTTTCTTTTTCCTATGTCCAGTGGTTTCGTTTGCATGTCAGCCCTGAGTGCTCGAAGTCCAATTTGTAGTTCTTTGTTGTCTGCTTTCCTTGAGCACACACTCTTCTCTTTCTTTGATTTATATTGCATCACCACCATATTGCCCTTTTCTTTTAAGTAAACAAGAGCAGTTCTGATGGATGCAGACATTTTTCAAGCTCCTATTCTTCCTGAAGATAGCCATCATATATTACTCGGGAAATTTTGAGGACAACTTAGGCAGCTTCTGCTGTGATCTCTTGAAGTCATGAATAATATGAAAAATACAGAATTATTTTTAAAGGAATTTGCATTGGTATGAGTATCTTGCAAAGGAAAACCAAAGGAATAAAAAAACATGCAAAAGTGAGGAGATACACAAGTCATCTGAAATGAGAAAAATGGCCAGCAAATTTAACACTAGAGTTGTCAGCTGAATTAAAGACAATTTCTCCAGTGAAGAAGTCACTTTCTTTGAAATTCATCTGCAATGCTAGACTTTTCTTAACTATTAAGAAGGGCTGATGTCACCAGATTTTGCATTTAAAAAGACTCAGACAATAGGCTGTTGAGGTTTTGTGTGTGTGTATGTGTTTTTAACTAACATAAGTAGTAGTGTTCTATTAAAATGTGAGTGTTTTTTTCCTCTATGAGAATTTCACAATCGTAGAAGAAGGGGGGAAGTTTTAGTTGAAATCAGCAGTGTTCCTTAGAAATTACTCTAAAAATTATAAATCTAATTGAGAATTCTGTTTTCTGTAGTTTTTTAGCCAACTTATAAAACATTAAAGAAAATACTCTTTGTATTTAAATAAAGCTATTGAATTCTCTTGTATGGCCACAAGTCCTGGAGTACTAAAAAGTCTTCACATTACAAGCTACAGACTTTTATAAACAGATGTGTGAGGTAAATCCTTCAGATCAAATGCTAAGATTTTGTCACAAATGAGGAGTCTTGGAACAGAGCAGGACAAGAATCATTTGACGTTCAAATCAGGAAAAGAAAGTAGGAGTGATTAGGCCACATTCTCAGAAAACCATCATCCAGCATAGTTCATCATGCTTTCAAATGGAACTGGAAGGAAAATGTAAAAGAGGAAGACCTTGGACAATGTGGAGACATTCTACCAAGATTGAAGGACAACACTTGGGGTTCTCCTGGAATCAGCTAGAAGTTTTGTCACAAGACAGAATGAAGTGGCAGAGACTTCTAGAAGACCTTTGCGCCACTCGGAGTACAGGGGCTTAACCTTAACCATTGAATTCTTCAGCAGGGAAATACTTTTCTGTTAATTTTTCTCCATAGGATAGTGCATTTTCCAGGTCAACTGAGAAAAAAACATCTGTGTACAAATCAATACTGAAGTGACAGACACATTTCAGTGACCATTCATGTGCAAAACAGTTAATCCAAATAAGTGAATCTACAACTGGCCAATTTCAGAGACCATTCCAAAGTTTAGACTTCTCCAGAGCCTGTTTACTTATACCTCAAAAGTGAGTTAGTCTCCAAAAGAATCTCAGCCATCTCATTGTCTTTTACTTGTACTGGATTCTAAATCATGTTGGAAAACCCACACTTCATGGTGGATCTAGTAATGAAAATTCCCATCTTGCATTCATAAATATTTTGCTAGCTAAAGTGGAGGGATTTGGGCTTCATGTTTAAAAGGGAAAACAGCATTTCTCAAATTTGCCTTATAAGTGTACAAAAATAACCAAAGTTTCATAGAGTACATAGTTTTCTCTAAAAGAAAGATTTGCCTGGTAGCAATAAACAGAAATAAATCAGGCATGAGAAAATACCTCTTAGGAATCAAGGAAAGCAAATAACTCTTTTAGCCACTGGTTGGGCTTTTAAAGTAAACCAATGAAAAAAAATGAGGTATTTTAGAGTCCAGAACAGAACAGATGTTAAGAGTCTGACATTTCACAAAAGCTCCAGACTTTGATAAGTCAATTTTTTTATCTGTTTTCATTTATATTATTGAAGTTTTCATTGTAGTGGTTTTAAAACAGAAATGTGTGGTCTTCCTTTTTATCTTGAGTAAAAAGAAAAATAATCTACTTTTGAAAAAAAGTAGGCTGTTTTGCCTTATTCCTCACCTCCCCATTACATTTGTTTTGAAAATATGCTGTGATTCAAAAGTGATCCCATTATTCCACTTTAGCTTGGGGTCTTTGGCCTCCTGTGCAGACAGCATCAAGCAAGGAAAACCTTCTAAAGATACATTATCCACACCAGCATGCTGTCTTCCGACTTCAGTATAGATTCTACATCAAGCAAGAAAAGTCTTGTAAGCATTGCTGGAAAGCAATTTACCATATTCTGTACTTAACCATACAGAGTGAAGTCAATGGAATTTTTCTATAGTAATGAAAACATCGACTGCATTAATATAATGCCAATTTCACTGGCTTTGCTGATACCTTTTTAAGTTGTGTTACAGAAATGTAGTGCTTCCCCGATCTGCAGAGAATGAAGTTAATATTTATAATTATAATTGAATAGCTACCTTACAGCAGGGTGTATAAACAACATACTGGGATAGAAGCCACGAAGGAGAACTTCTGGGCCCAAGTGGTGCCACCAACTGAACCTGTGGTTCCTGCTTCAGGAGAGAAAGCGATTTAAGACAGTCAAACAGCACAGAAAGAGTGGGGTAGCAGATAGAAAGGGGATGGACCTATTCTGAGAATAGAGGTACAATGGGAACCTCTCCTGAATAGAAAAGAGGTCCATAAGAAGCAGTTATGCCAGACTGTGGAAGAAGGAATAGTTAGCTGGTCCTTCCCCTTTTTTTCTTGGACCTTTTCCCCACTTAGGGGAAAATCAGCTCTGTGAAAATCGATTCCCTCAGGGAGTTGATTTAGCAAGTCTAGTAAAGATGCACAAAATTGATCTCTGATTGTGCCATTGTTGACTCCAGTACTCTACCCTAATGAGAAGTGTAAGGGGAGTCAATGGGAGAGTTTCTCCCATCCACCATCTGCAGTGGGGGTGCTGCAGTAACACCATCTAAGATATGTCATCTCCAGCTACACTATTCTTGTAGCTGGAGTTGGTACCTTAGTTCGACATTACCCCATTGTGTGGACTTGGTCTTTAATGCTTTGTGACAGCAAATGGTGCAAAGTGACCAGAAAAGAAGACTAACATTGAAGAATGCTATGGAGGTACCTTAGTTCCACAGGAGACATAAAATTAAATGATGATTTTACCTAGAAACAGCTTCACCTTGTTGCCGTTAGTAGACACTGAGAAGATCACACAGTGTGTATATAAATGCTGATGTCAGAAGTGATCACAGACTTCTTAATGGGACAATTAAGGTAAAACTTAAGATGACACCACAGAAGGCAGAAAGTATCTATGATACTAGTAAATTAGTAGATCCAGCAGTGAAAGTACCTTTCAAGCTGCAGCCTAGCAATAGATTTAAAAAGATAAAGATAATGATGGAGGACAGAGAAGAACAATGTCAGTTTTTCAAAGATGTCAATGTAGATGCAGCCAGGATTACAGTGGGGTAAGACAATCTGGATGTAGGGATGCTTACTGAAGAGAGGAAAGAAATAAAGGAATTTCAACAAGAATAAGACAGCTGTAAAGGGACTATTCTGCAACAAGAATATGCAGACAAAGACATTTGAAATTAAAAGATCATCCAGAAGAAGATGGATAGAGTGGAGATGAAATAAAGCAAGAAAAGATAAGAAGGTATATGAGAGATGGGACTACTCAAATATACTTTCTTAACACTGGCATCATAAGTCTCAAACTCTTTTGGTATTGTAAGCTACGTCTACACTAGCCCCAAACTTCGAAATGGCCATGCAAATCATGCAAATGGCCATTTCGAAGTTTACTAATGAAGCGCTGAAATACATATTCAGTGCCTCATTAGCATGCGGGTGGCTGCGGCACTTCGAAATTGCTGCTGCTTGTCCCGACGGGGCTCCTTTTCGAAAGGACCCCGCCTGCTTCAAAGTCCCCTTATTCCTTTGAGCAGATGGGAATAAGGGGACTTCGGAGTAGGCGGGGTCCTTTTGAAAAGAAGCCCCGTCGGGATGAGCTGCGTCAATTTCGAAGTGCTGTGGCCGCCCGCATGCTAATGAGGCATTGACTATGTATTAGTAATGCATGGCCATTTCTAAGTTTGGGGCTAGTGTAGACACGGCCGTAAAGTCTCAAGATGATATAATTCTGGCCCCTGAAGAAGGATAGAGAGCCTGTTGTATGAAACATTTCTGTGCTCAGCCAGGTAGAACCACTAATCCACTGGAAGATGTGAATAAATAGACATACCTAGATCACCAGAAGTAATCACATTTAAGGAAGTAACTATGGCTATAAACTAACCAAAAGGTAAATCAGCAAGCTATGATCAAATAGATGATGAAATATTAAAAGCTAGAGAGAAAGTGATGCTGAATTACATGTGCTGTTTGTACAATTTATTTTGGGAAAAAAGCTATCTAAAGCTCCGGAGAAGAAATGTCATCTGTTTAATCCCTAAAAAGAACCAGTATATTTGTGATAATTGGAGATACTATACCTTGAAAAATGTTCTGCATTATTATTTCAAATAGAATTAAAACTGCTGTTGATTAAAATAATTGAGGAGAAGCATGCTGGGTTTTGATATTGTTGTTCAAACTCAGACTTAGATTTTCACCTTGAAAAGACATATTGAAAAAGGCTTAGAGTACCAGTAGATAGACGCTGGTTTCTAACGTTTATAATTTTATGTAAATGTTGGATAGCGTCCACAGCGAAGTCCTGTGGAAGATCTTGAGGCACTGTGGAATTCTAGTGAAGATTGTTATTTTGATAAAAGCTTTGTATAATCCTCATGCCGCCTCAGCCCAGAGAAACAGGAGATGCAAAATGGTTCAATAATTGTTAATAGCATAAGGCAAAATTGTGTACTATCCCCATCTCTCTTCTGCATTATCATAGCCTATAGACTTTGTGATGAGAAGAGCAGTAGCTAGTACCAAAGACAAAGGTATTAGCTGGACAGGCAATAAACTGCAAGATTAATATTTTGCAGATGATACAGTCATATTGGATACAAACTTAGATGCAATAAGACTCTTCATTATTAAAGCAGAAACTGTTAAAGTATGTGTCAGTATGCAAAAGACCAAGACTATGGAGACAGGAGACGATGTCAATGTGGTCTATGTGTGATTGATAAAGAGCAATACAAAAACGTTGGTGACTTTGTCAATTTAAGGGACTCTTTGCCAGAGGAGGTTGTGAAGGTCAATGCAATAAATGAGTTAAAAAAAGAGCAAGGTAGATTTAGGGAGGATATGGCCATCAAAGGCTACTAGCCAGGATGGTGCCTCCAGCTTCCATTTGCCAGCAGCTGGGAATTGATGACAGGGGATGATTACCTGTTATGTTCATTCCTTCAGGAACACCTGGCATTGGACACTGTCAGAAGACAGGATGCTGGGCTAGATGCTCCTACATGGACCAAGCCTGACTGAGTATGTCTGTTCTTTTGTTCTTATATCTGCCTTGGAAGTAAAATAACTGTTAATGGCAGCTCACTAAAAAAACAGAATGTACAAATCAGCAAAGCCCATGGACCATTTTCTCATTTGTCAAACATTTGGAAGAGTAAGAACATAAATCTACACACTAAAAGTGAGATTGCAACACTATTGTGTGGCTAAGAAATGTGGCAGATGGTATCGGTATCAGGAAACTAAATGTATTCTATGAGCATTTTTTAAGAAAAATCTTTGGACTTCATCAAAACTTCATTCAAAACTTCTGCTCAACTGCTGCCTAATTCTGTCAATGGCCAAAGTCCCTATGTGCCTAAATTTCCACCCATAAAATTCCTTAGATACCTGAAAATCTGGCAGTGGCACATACACCGCTGGCTATGTATTGGCATAAAGCACAGTGAGATCCTCAAATCAGGCATGTCCTTGCCTAGCTCACCTTCAGGGACTATCACAGGAGACATGCTTGGGGATTTTTGCTACTGACAGCTGCCATAGGACCATAGTCTTGAAACAAGTTAGGCTTTTTGCTGCAACTGCTCCCCTTGGAAGGCTGTTCCAGAGCTTTACTTCTGATACCAATTTAACAGCTAAAGATGATATTCTGATAATACTTTATATTTTCTATATCAGAGAGAGTTTTCCCAACAGCATTGTTTCTTCACTACAGTAAACTGAATTAAAAAATTCCAAAAGCATTTTTGGCACTGGGAAATTTTGAAAATATACCACAAATGGTTTAAATAGTATATCACTTATTATCCATTTGTGAGAAAGAACAAAAAGAAATCCTGGTTTCCATATATGTCCTCTATCTCTGACCATGGCTTACTTTACTCATGCAAGCATTCCCATTGCCTTCTAAAAGACTACTACATGAATAAGGGATGTAGGATTTAAATCAAATGCAAATCTAAAACACCTGTATGATACAGCAACTGTATCTGTACTGTTGAATTAGAAATGCAAAATAAGAAACTGAACCAAGCTTAAGGAGAGGGGTGTGAGTAAGAGAGGGGACAGCAGTTTTATCAGAAGGAAGAAGAAACAAAAGAACATTTTTTGTAAGTCTATGGATCAGATCCTTGGCTCCTCCAGACCCATCTCTGCACTGCTCCATTTAAGAGGGATTCCTTATAGGGCACTCCTCAGTGGGTCCTTATGGGTTATTTGAGGCAGTTCCCAGTCCATTCCAAGCTCCACTACACTCTACTCCTGTTTAGTCTCTGGTCCCAGCTTTGACCCTTGGCTCCGAGTCCTGGCTCCTGACACTCCTGGCTGATTCTCAGCACTATTCCTGGCCTCAGACTTCAGCCCTTACGGCTGATTGCCTACTACTCCAACCAATCATTTTGACTACTGGGCTTGGGGGCCACTGCTCTGACTACTGGTTATATCTCCCCCCTCATGCTTTGGTCTGATACCTCACCTGATACCACAATCCTTCTGCCAAGTCATAAAACCCATCACCCTAAGTGTTCTTTGAAGGGGCAATAAGAAAGGAGGCTGAATTGACTTCCCAAAGCTCAGTTTAATTAATTTATTTTATTTTTTTGCTTTCCTACATCTCGTCCCATTAAGTACCTATTTGGTAGGTCAAAGTAGATAACTCTCCAGAGCTATCAATCGGAAACCACTTTGTGAACACTGAAATTAACTTAAACATTAAAAGAGTTTTCCTTTTTCCTCCCTGGCTCCAAAGATAACCCAGCTTTACTTCCCTTATCTTCTTAGCCTTATTTTTTTGTCAAAGTTTACCTCCCTTGTTTGACCCATCAATCAAAATTGAAGGCGATCTGGAAAGCAGATAATAATATTACCTCCTTTTCAGTTTTAAATCTGCCTTATATAACAAATATCTCCTGAGGGAGAACCTGCAAACAGTTCTTTCCCTCCATTACACTATGGTTCTGGAAACGCTTTTCATCAAATAAAAAGTTAATCATTTGCTGTCAGCCTTCTGCAGCAGGCTGAAAACTGGCACATGAGGTGCCAGCTGAGGAGCAAAGATTCTTTAATTCTTTTCACAAAAATCTGTTTTGATGATCCTTTAATTTAAATGAGTGCATACTATAAAACAAGAATCTGAAAAATGGTGGGTACTCTCTAATTAAGTGGTGTAACACCATGCATGAGATGCTGCAAGAATTGGCCCACGATGTGGTCTAATTGTATTTTATAGCAGAAAAACACTCCCAAAAATAGTTAGAACCTCATGATTAGGCTAATCAGTGTAAGTTAAAGATCAGAAATACCTACACCATCTTCATTAGTACATCCCTTTGCCAGATGAGGACTGTAAATACAATTAACTTTTAGAGACAGATTTTTCCTTACATGATGTCTGAGACCAGTCTGAATATTTGCTCCTATTACTGTATACACAGTTAACATGCAAATCAGGAACGTGCTCATACAAATAGAATATTAATAAACACAATTGAGCTAATTATATATGCAAAGATAGTCATGAGAAATTTCTTTGGTACTCTGACATCACTGTATGAAAATCTAGCTCTTGAAAATATATTACAGATAAACAAAATCTTATGTGAGCATGCAGTGTACAAAACAGAGAATGGTACTTTGCTCCTACAATGGACTGTTAATTTGGAGACTTAAGTGCTTCACAAAAGATAGTTCTATTATCCACTATTTTCAGTTCCCAGTCCTTATGGTCTCATGGGAAAACTTGAAATCTGAACGAACACTAACTAATGCAGTGAAGTGTGAAGCGCGTCTGAAACAATAACTGAGAGGGATGGATTGACCCATCTGTCTCAGCAGACCTCTGGTGACATTGTTAAATTTAAGGCCAAAGTGTAAAAAAGTTAGACATCAAGCATACATTTCCACATCTCTCAAGCAAACGTGCAATAAGACAGCTTTGGTGCTTATTTACCTAACTTACACATACAGTCATGCTAAGTGCGTGAGCAATTGCCTACCTAAAGTTTTTGGCACTCTGGGCTCAACAGTGTAAACATAGTCCTGATACTTGTCTTGCTACATGACTTTGGGCAAATATCATTACTTCCGTGCTTCAGTTTCCTGTAAACAAACAGGAAAAAATAAGAAAAGAAAAAAAAGCTTTGATAAACTTATATGAAAGGCAATACTGACAGCAAAGTTTTATTTGATTGTTACTATTCATTCATAGATTCAAAAGCTAGAAGAGACCACTTATCATCTAGTCTGAACTCCTGAACTCCAGTCTGAACAAGCCACAGAATTTCCCCAAAATTAGTCCCAGAGTATATATTTTTTGAAAAACACCCAATTTTGATTTTAAAATTATCCATAATGCAGAATCTACCACAACAATTTGATTTAAGGCAAAGACAGCCAGGTTGCCAGATAGCAGTTAGCAATGTTGTACAGGTATCCCACAAATATCATACAGATAGCCTAGTAATAAAACCTGTAATGAAATTTATTTTAATAAACTCTGCCAAAAGTCTGACTAAAAATTAAATTAACTGATTTTGTGCAAAACTAATTCCACTTCTTTTCCTCTTAAGGGGACATAAATTTTGTTGCTCAACTGTAAAATTAATAGTTGTCGCAACTCTGACATTTCCTCTAATTACTGCTTTATCTCTCACCTTTTCTTGCTCATTTAGGCCACATCTACATGGGCAGCTTCTGTCAATAACACTGGACTTTTGCTGACAAAGCTTTCTGAGCGTTTACATGGTTGAAGGGCTCTGTCGAGAACTTGTCTACAAAACTCAGCTATTCCGCCAGCAGCATTATACTTCTCCCCAATCAGGTATAGCACCTCTGTTGACAGTATTTTGTCAACCAAGTGCCCATGTAGACATGTCTGTCGATAGGGAGAGGTTCCGGTTCCCCGGGCAGCCCTGTTTACAGCCAGCAGTCAGCCTTTCTGTTGAGATAGGGCAGGGCTGTCTGTCTGCTCTCTGTTGACAGACCGGATTATTCTTTCAATCTGTTTTTGTGTGTAGACATTATCTGCCAACAGAAGTTTTTCTGGGGTTTCTCTGTCAACAGTGACCTCTGTCGACAGCAGCTGCCCGTGCAGATGTAGCCATAGTGCTTTAGGAAGTAGTCATCTCTCAATTGCCCAGTCTGCATTCACAAAACGATAACCTTGACCAAATTCAATCTGTAATTTGCCCTTGCCCTGGGGCAGAGAAACCACTCTCCTATGTGTAATTTTAATTATACTTAATGGAGTTCTTCATCCCTACTCTCCCATGCCTGGTATCAGATTAGCCAGACAAATTTTAATAGATTAAGAACATATTGACCACAAATATATATTACAAAAGTCACCCATAGGGGCAAAACAGTTTTAGCTATCTCCTGTAAAGGAGAGATTATTCACTAGCAATGCCTGATTTACTAGGTTACTTTGACATTGCAGTAATGGTTTCTTACCAGAGACACAGCACCAAAGAGATCTTCAACTGATATACATCAACATAGTTGTGTTGATAGACATACTCCACATGTCAGGTATCTTGTCCTGAGAGGATAAGTGAGTGGGACCATTTAAGTCATGCCATTAAAAGCAATAACTTTCATCCAGTCTTTTCAGATAACATATTCAGCTTTACAGAAATTGTGGTAGAGAAAGAGAAACTATTGCTGGATGACATCAGCAGAGTCTTTTCTTCTGATAGCGTCTTCATGATCAGAAATTGTCTGATGGAATTGTTTTATATATTTCAAATCTCAGTGAACTCCGGAAAGATGACCTTTGTAGTCCTTAGATGGAAAGGCAATAAATTTAAATCAGCGCTAGGCTATGTCCCCTTCATCTTGGCCAATGTTTCTGACAGCTAGTCTGTCAAAAGGACTGTGTTTTCTATGCCTCAATGTATCATTCCTGAACAGGACAGGTCTTCAATGGCTTAGTATCTCCCTTTCTTTAGTGATGCTGATTTAGGCTGCTGGTTCTCCAGCTGTGGTCCACAAACTAGTAACGCTCTGCAGCTGAGTTGTAGGGGGACCATGAAGTTTGGGGCTTGCACTGCCCCTGCTCCCCACACACACAGCAGGTTGCCTGTGCTGGTGCCCCAGTCCTGCAACATCCATCTCCCTGCAACATTCTTACCCAGCGGGCTGGATCCAGCTTGTGGGGTGAAAGATGGGCTGCTTTCTGTGCTACATCCCCACCCCATCTAGCTGGAGGAACACAGCACAGGAAATGGCTCATTGGAGTGTTTCCCTGCTGCTCCCATTGGCTGGAATTGGCCAATGGGAGCAGCAGAGAGTGGGGAGCCAGGTAAGTACCCCACCACTCCTGTCATAGCCAGCCCTGCACTCCCATCCTCCCCACACTTCCCACGTCCCACCCAGCTCTCTCACTTCAGGTCCACTCCTGCATCCTCCCTTACTCCTGCACCATCCCCCCAGGCCAGACACCCTGCCCCCAGCTTGCTCCTTCACCCTCCCTCCCTCTCTCCCACCCAGATTGCCTTTCTTACCCCTATTTCTGTTCCACTCCCTGGCAGCCCCCTCTCACACACTTAAACACCTTGTTTTCAGGCTCATCCCAGGGCCAAGATGGGCTCAGAAGTCTACTAGCCACAGGACTCCAAAAGAGTTATTAATCTGGCCTGTGGGAATCCATGAAGCTTGGTTCTCCTTGCCTCTTCTCCCGTTCCCCCTCAACCCCTCCCATGGGGCTTGAGTGCCAGGGGAGCGAGGTATCTCAGTTGGGTGCCACATGAATAAGGGTTCAGTTTTGTTGTTGTTGTTGTTTTGAGGGAGTTGCATCTCACTTGTATGGCCCCCAACTGATTTTTCTGTAGATCAATGGCCCGGAACCAAAAGAGGTTCCCCACCTCTGACAAAAATAAAGACAATGGTGAAAGCTTATTTTTATATAAATTAATATATTTGGTAAACTAAAATTTAAAAAGTTATATCACTTAGTCTATTTAATTGTTTAGGTTTTGATTAACAATATTTCCTTTTATACAACATATAACCACGCCCTTATGTTATAGCCCCAGTAGCTTAATATAAATAATTTGGTATTGAAAGTATTTAGAGATAAATTAAGACATTTTTTCATCCTGGAGGGTGGTCCACAAAGGTTTGCATTGGTGGGTTCTGGGCAAAAAAGGTTGAAAACGACTGATTTAGGCCCAGATTGAATTATGCTTTGACTAGCTGACCAGTAAAGCAGATTAAGAATTTCCTCATACAGTTATTCTGTGTTCTTATAAGGTCTGCAAGCATAATTAAATACATAACTTTGCCTTAATTTATTTTGTGAAAGAAAATAATATGGTTGGTTTAGAGCTAATTAATGTGTTACAGCTGCCATTAATCACAGAAGTATTTGAACACCATTTAAGGCTGTCTTTAATAAAAAAAAATTCTAATTATCAGTAATTCCAAAAAAGTAAAGCTTCAACCAAGCAACAACAGACTCTGTATACCTCCTAGGCAATGCAGACACAGTGATTTCCCCTTGGTTTTGGGGGTCAGGGTAGTGGACGATGGTGTGGGTAGGTGGATTTGAGAGAGCAAAAGAAGCCCCTCTCCTCCCCACATTTCTTTTTTTCTTCCTTGTGGCACTGTAATGGGTCATCTCATCTCTGTGGCATGTCCTGCTGGTTACACCAGGCATTTGCTCAGTTCCTCAGCAGGTACCCTCCTCTGGCCAGTGTTCACCTGTCATCACTCTCTGCCTCCCAGGACTGCAGCATCCCTCTTTTGGACTCTGCCCTCTGGCTGTGCCCATCATTCCATTCTGTCCCTTTCCGGGGTACCAGAAGTCCTCAGCCCTGACACCTGCTTGAGCAGCCAACTGCAGCCCCCAAAGTCTATTCCCTTGCCTCAAGGGCGAGCTACACAAGGCCATCCCTTCTGCACAAGGCCATGCCCCTTCAAGGAGGCCCAGAGCCAGCCCACAACCAGTGCTGAAATTCGTGGAATGGCCCCTCTGCAAAATTTATTGCTCACCCCACCAGAGAGGCTAGGCACCAAGCAAGGGGGAAGGAGAAGATTCAAGACCACCCACTACTCTTGGTCGCAACCCAAGGAGACTCTGGTAGCAGTTTTGCCCTGCCTCCTTCTCTCCCCTTTACTGCTCCTGTTCCCCTGGCATTTCCCTGTGACCCTGGCACCTTCTTGGTCCTTGTGTCAAGGCCACAGCTTGGAAGGTAACAAGCTGGAACCTCTCTCCAGCTCCCCTTAGCCTGCCCCAGCACTTATGTCTCCAGTGAGCTCCTCTCATCCCTGCAGCCTTTTACAGGGTCCAGCCAGTCCCTGTTTGGCTGACGGCTCCCCATCCTGATGAGCCAGAGTTGCACAAGCCTCCTAAGGTTTGTCTGTAACACACTCCCTGCTGGAGTGGGCTATAGCATCACTACAAGCCCACACCCAGGAAGAACTTCATTCCCTACTCAAAGGAATGCTTTTGTCCTTGTCCTCTGTAGGAAACACAAAACCCCCAAAATGGTGGAGACAAGTTGGAACCCTAGCCTCACCTTCTGCAGAGGTGAGCCATGGCACTTGGTAACACTATTCAGATAGCACACCAAGAACATGTTCAAATAACACACCAAGAATATGTCTTTCTTAAATGCTCCAATAAAGGCTGCATGGCCCAGCTCTGATCCCTATGCAGGGCTTTGTGGAAGCACCAAGAGGAGCAACTTTCCCACATAGTACCTCAGTTCCCATTAATTTCTCACTGCAAGCGCCCACATAAGGTTTTCTCCTTATCTATTTTCCTGTAAATAACCCATGACGTGAGCACCAAAAGGTAAATCCATGCATTTGTTAAATGACTGACAGCCACATCATCCTCCTAGAGAACTTTTATCTTAATGCAGGCTTGACTGTCCCTCTCCCCAACAAACTAGCTATCTCAATACTTTAAATATGTGAAAACAGTTGCCATCCTTCCTTATTTGACCAGATAAATTAAGTTCCAGCCTTTTCCCAATATAAGTCTCACCTGCCAATAATTTGCAATGTTAAAAGCAAATTTACTAACAGATGAAATTCCCCAAAGCTGAAATTAATTACAAGATGCTCCAAAAGCTCATCATCACAGCAGAACAGTTCTCACCTCTCATAGCACTGGCATGTCTTTTGGACTTTGCAAAATCTCCATAGACTGAGTCAGAAAGCAATGCTCTGAGTTCTCCTTCAAAAAAGTTGATTTTCCAGTGTAACAGGCTTAACTTTCATTACTAAGATAATTTCTTTATTAGACCAACGTGAGAGCCACATTTTTTTTCTGTAAAAACAAACAGAAGTCCTGTGGCTACAAAGCGGGTCTTTGCACACAAAAGCTTATGCTCCAAAATATCTGTTAGTCTACAAGGTGCCACAGGACTTCTTGTTGTTTTTAAGATACAGACTAACTCGGCTACCGCTGTGGTATGTTTTACTGTACTTGATGAGAGCACCAGTTGGCCTTATTCTGACCTCGTACTACTATAAACGAATACTAAATCAACTGATATCAATAGAGTTACAGTAACACCAGCAAAAAAGTAAAACCAGCTTCAAATGTTCTTCGGTTATAAAAGCTGGATGTATTCAGGAGATGTGTAATACTGTGATGAGCAACCATCAGTAGACTGGGTTTGATTCAGTTAAGCACGCAGAAGTATCACAGAACCACAGAATCACAGGGCTGGAAGGGACCTCAGGAGGTCATCTAGTCCAGCCCCTTGCTTCAAGCAGGATCAAGCCCCACTAAGTCATCCCATCCAGGATCTTGTCCAGCTTGGACTTAAAAACTTCAAGGGAGGGAGAATCCACCACCTCTCTAGGCAACGCATTTCAATGCTTCACCACCCTCCAGGTGAAGTAGTTTTTCTTACTATCTAACCTACACCTTTCCCTCTTCAACTTCTGACCATTACTCCTTGTTCTGCCATCTGACACCACTGAGAACAGTTTCTCACCCTCCTTTTTAGAGCTCCCCTTCAGGAAGTTGAAGGCTGCTATTAAATCACCTCTAAGTCTTTTCTTCTGTAAACTAAACAAGCCCAACTCCCTCAGCCTATCCTCATAGGTCTTGTGCTCCAGACCTTTAATCATTTTTGTTGCCCTTTGCTGAACCTGCTCCAGCCAATCCACATCCTTTTTATACTGGGGGGCCCAAAACTGGACACAATATTCCAGATGTGGCTTCACCAGTGCCGAATAAAGAGAAATAATTACTTCTCTAGATCTACTCAAAATGCTCCTCCTAATGCACCCTAGTATGCCGTTAGCCTTCTTGGCTACAAGGGCACACTGTTTATTCATATCCAGCCTTTCATCCACCATAACCCCTAGGTCCCTTTCCATCATGCTGCTGCTGAGCCAGTCAGTCCCCAGACTGTCACAATGCTTGGGATTCTTCCGCCCCAGGTGCAGGACTCTACACTTCTCCTTATTGGAGCACATCAGATTTCTTTTGGCCCAGTCTTCCAATTTATCCAGGTCCCTCTGGATTCTCTCTCTGCCCTCCAAGGAGTCTACCTCTCCCCCTAGTTTTGTGTCATCCGCAAACTTGCTAAGGGTGCAATCCAGTCCCTCTTCCAGGTCATTAATAAAGATGTTGAATAACACTGGCCCCAGAACTGAGCCTAACGGCACTCCGCTTGAAACTGACCACCATCCAGATATTGAGCCATCGACCACTACCCAAGTATATATCCTTTTATTAAAACTCAATGAAAATTATCTGTGTCTGCCAAATGTGGCTGAAACAAACACGTCCTCCTGAAATTCCTGGTACTTTCTGGGTCTCATTAGGTCAGAAATAACTAAGATGTTAGGCTGATTTTATAGTACCTGAATACATTAGGATTTAAGCCAGACCTGCATATGATTAAGCAGAGATGCGCATAAATAAAAAATGATTGATTTCTAGTTCTGTGGTGGTACCTAAAGACCCAAGTCAAGAGCGAGAGCCTGAGTGTGCTAGGCACTACATGAAAAGACTCAAAGAGGCAAAGTCTCCTACTCATGGCTAATTTGAGCAGTGAGGCAATTAGGTTTAGTGTACTAAGCAACAGTCAAAGAAAACCATTGTCAACCATGTTAAAGTACTGGGCAGGCAACAAAATGAGTGACGTTCAAGGAGCTGATTTTGAAAGAGGGCAATGAAGTAGCTTGGCAGGAGTTTTCCAAAAGCTTCTCATACATAAGGGACAGCACTGGAGAAAGTGTCTGCAAAATTTAGAAAATAATACCTGCGTCTACACGTGGCGGGCGCTATTTCGAAGTTGGCATCAACGTAAGGCGGCGAGATGTCGAAGTCGCTATTCCCATCAGGAGATGGGAATAGCGCCCTACTTCGACGTTCAGCGTCAAAGTAGGGCCCATGTAGCCGATGCGCATCCCGCAACATCGAAATAGCGGGGTCCGCCATGGCGGCCATCAGCTGAGGGGTTGAGAGACGCTCTCTCCAGCCCCTGAGTTCAATGGTCGCCGCGTGCAGCAGCCCCTTAAAGCTCCCCACCCCCAGCCTTCCTGTGCAGGAAGCTGAGAGAGCGTGCAGGTGGCAGCACAGCCACGCGGCCAGCCTGCACGTCTCACAGCAGCCCAGAGACACCCACCCCGCTGCGATGGCCGCCCGCCAGCCCCCCAAGCAACCCCATGGCACCTTCCCCAAGGGGAGCCAGGGCTCCCAGGCTGGCAGCCAGCCTGGGAAGAGGCAGCGGGGCCCTTCCTGGACGGAGGCGGAGCTTCGGGACCTGCTGGGGCTCCGGAGCGAGGAGGAGGTGCTCCAGGTAATGGGGAGCAAGAGGCAGAACGGGGATGCATTCGCTCGGCTGGCCGAGGGCCTGGCCGCCCGGGGTCACCCTGCCCGCACTCCTGACCACGTCAGGAGTAAGGTTAAGGAGCTGCGGGAGGGCTACGCCCGGGTCTGGGATGCGGCCAGCCTATCTGGGGCCACCCCCGTCACTTGCCCCTTTTACAGGGAGCTCAGGAACATCCTGGGCCCCCGGCACACCTCCTTCCCTCCAGCCACTCTTGACACCTCAGCCGATGAGCTACAGCAGGCCCCGGAGGCGGAGTCCACACCGGAGGCAAGCCCCGCACCCCAGGGGCCCCCCTAGGAGCCCAGCCCTGGGACACCGGAAGAGGAGGAGGGGGCATCCTCCTCCAGCGATGGGGGGCTCCACATCGTGCTGCCGTCCCGGAGCTCCAGCAGGGCATCTGCCCACTGGGTTTCCCCCGACCGTGGGAGCAGACCATCAGGTATGTACCCCCCCGGTGCACACCGCCGGGGTTGAGGGGTGGGGGCAACAGACATGACCAGGGCTCTCCACATGCCCAGATGACCATGGCCCCAAGGACAGCAGTGGCATGTCCCTCAGAAGAGTGCATCAGCCCCTGCCCCCGAAGCACGACAGTGTCATGCCCCATCCCTGGGGATGGGGGGAGCGGAACCTAGGGTCCCCCAGGGGGAGGGGGTGGGACTCCCAGCAGCAGCAGCAGTCTCCCGGGGACGGGGATGAGGAACCAGAAGCAGAGGGGTGTGGGGACAAGGGCCACAGCTCGGGGGCCACACTAAAGGCTGTCTCTACTCTTCTTCTCCCCCCGTGTTCTGCAGTTGCACCATCGGAGGGACCGGAGAGCACTGGCGAGGTGTCAGTGGTCCTGGAGAGCCCATCGGGGCCATCACTCCAGGCCAGCCCCTCGGTGGAGCACCGCCCAGCCCCAGGGCGGGAATGACGGCGGACCCAGCACCACCCATGGACGGCGACGGACCCCCAGCTGCTGGTGATCCTCCAGCTGCAGCTGGAGGTCTCGGAGCAGCACCTGCGGGTGGAGGAGCGGCAGCTCCATCTACAGAAGCGGGTGCTGGCCTGGCACCAGGAGGCATGGGGGGCCTTTATGCGCACTTTCGAGCGTATAGCCAACTACCTGGCCCCCCATGCCGCTCTGACCACTGTTCTGCCCGCCCTGCCTGCTCCATCCTCCGCTCCACCAGCTGCTCCACCCGCCGTCGCACTGCCGTCCACCACCGAGGGGCCTTCTGCCGAGGGGGACCTGGGGCCTGCTGACACCCGCCAGCCATATCTCCCGGTCCGCCCAGCCCCCAGTCAGCCCCGGCCAGGGCTGAGGCCAAGGCGCGGGTCGTGGCCACCCACCCCCAGCGCTGGACATTAGGGGGTGCGGGGCCCAGGACGTGGCCCCCCCATCCCCTTTGTACATATCCCCTTTTACTTGTGTTTTGTATATAGTTTGTATTAGACCCCTGTTATTTTATGATACCTGCCCCCCCATGTAAATAGTTCTCCCCTTCCTTGTCTTCCCCTTTTTTTGGCTTAATCATCATTATAATATATATAATGTTTATATTTATTGTAAATAATACAATAATAATAAGAGTTCAACGTTTGGTAGTTTCATGAACAACAGGTCTATTTTTATTTGCAAGGGGGGGCGCTCTCGGGTGCTCTGTGGTGTGGGCGTAGGGGCAGGGAGTGTTGTGGAGGATGGGGGGATGCAGTGGGGGGCCTGCCAGCATTCACCCTGCGGCCTGGTCGAAGTGGGCCTGCAGGGCCTTCCGGACTCGGATCCCCTCGGGGTCCACCTGGCAACTGGGGGCAGCGGGTGGCTGCATGTCAGCCCTGCCAGCCTCCACAGCCCAGTCCTGAAAGAATGCCTCCCCCTTGCTCTCGACCAGATTGTGGAGGGCGCTGCACGTGCCCACAATCTGGGGGATGTTGGTGGGGCCCGCATCAAGGCAGGTGAAGAGACACCTCCAGTGCCCTTTGAGGTGGCCAAATGTGCACTCAACCACCTGGCGCGCATGGTTCAGGTGCATGTTAAAGCGCTCCTGGCTGGCTGACAGATGGCCCGTGTAAGGGTGCATGAGCCAGGGCCGGAGGGGGTATGCCGCGTCTGCGATGATGTACAGGGGCATCGTGGTGTCCCCCACAGGGATCTCCCACTGGGGGATGTAGGTCCCCACCTCCAGCCCGCAGCACAGGCCCAAATTCTGGAATACCCGGGCATCATGGGTGCTGCCAGGCCAGCCAACATATATGTCCAGGAAGCAGCCCCGGCTATCCACCAAGGCCTGGAGGACCACTGAATGGTAGCCCTTCCTGTTTAAGAAGCGTTCTCCACTGTGCCCCGGGGCACAGATGGGGATATGGGTCCCATCCAGAGCCCCGAAGCAAATGGGGAAGCTCAGGGTGGCAAAGCCCATGATGGCGACATCCGGGTCCCCAAGCCTCATGAGCCTGTGGAGGAGCAGGGCGTTGATGGCGCGGACGACCTGCAGGGGAAGGACATGGGAGAACACCAGTGAGGGGTGGGCAGGGTGTGTGTGGCCCTCCCCTGCCAGGGCTCCCCTCCACCCCCAGGGCTGCCTCCCCCTCCCCGTGGGTCCTCTTACCTCCATGAGGACAGCCCTGACGGTCACCTTGCCAATGCCAAACTGCTGGCCCACGGATCGGTAGCTGTCTGGAGTGGCCAGCTTCCAGACAGCGATGCCTTCCCATTTCTCCACGCTGAGGGCACGCCGCATGGTGGTGTCCTGGTGCGTCAGTGCAGGGGTGAGCCACTGGCAGAGCTCCAGAAATGTCTGCCGGCTCATACGAAAGTTCTGGAGCCAACGGTCGTCGTCCCACTCGCCAAGCACCAGCCGCTCCCACCAGTCGGTGCTCGTGGAGTAGCTCCACAGCCAGTGGCATGTGCGGCGGTGGGGGGGCGGGGGGCTGCAGGGTCTGGGGTTTCTTTCTCCTCCCCTGGGGGCACCTCCTCTTCTGTGGCTAGAATGTGATCAGCTGCCTCCTGCATGGCATTGAGCAGGGTGAGCACTGCTCCTGCAGGGGCTGCTGGGTGGACCTCTGGCTGCTGCTGCGGTCCATAACTGCGTCGCCGAGGAGTGCATGCCTATGGCTCTGAAAACTGCATGCTGTGCAGGCTGAGTGTGTCTGGGAGAGGCCCTTTAAGGGAGCAGCTAGCTGTCGCCCCGGAAGTGCTAGTCCGCCCTGTGACCCTGTCTGGAGCTGTTCCTGGCACCCTTATTTCGATGTGTGCTACTTTGGCATGTAGACGCTCCCCCACAGTGCCTACTTCGATGTGGTGCTGCCCAACGTCGACGGCACCAGCCCTGGAGGACGTGTAGACGTTATTCATCGAAATAGCCTATTTCGATGTCGCTACATCGAAATAAGCTATTTTGATGTAGCATACATGTGTAGACGTAGCCAATGTGTGTAGAAAGGCTTTAGGTTCTCAGAAACAAAACAGCCTCAGTGCCCTTCCCAGATAGCAAATAGCAGAAGGTAACATGACAAAACGTAAACCCATTCCTGTGCCGGTGCGCTTTTTACACTGTATATTTGGTGTTATGACTCAAGGGGGAGAAATATTCTTGAGACAAAATGTCGCTTAAGAATTTGAGGAGCTGTGAAAGGAATTCAGCAGCTCTTTTAAAAAACTACCCAACAAAAGACAAGGATGTGACATTAGCTGAAGATTGAGGTCACTAATGGAGTGCGCATTCTTTGTTTGGGATGATTACAAACACAGTTTATACAGAAAGCAGAGGAGAAAATGATGGAAAAAATTACAGAGCAGTCTTCTGGAGCACTTACGTTACTGTATCAATGGAAAAATAATATGAGAATATGAAAGACTTCAAGAGGTTCTTTTAGTCTCCTAATTTGCAACCCATAATTCCAGAAGACTTTGGTCATCTGTGGGGAAAATTGAACGTGGGACCTCTGCATTTAGTATATGAGACTCTGCCACACAAGGCATAAATTTCAAAAGTGTTTTCAAAAGGAGGGATGATTTCGAAACGAACAGCAGAGCGACTACACACATCGCTTGTTTCGAAATCAACATCAAAATGAAAAGGCGCTCCTTTTGAAAGTGTTGTTCCACTCCACACCATATTTCAATGTTGATTTTGAAAGGAAACGTGCTTTCCCCTGACCACCATTTGGAAATTACAAGTCCTCCACGGTGCCGGCCCCTCCCCAGAGCACAGAGACACCCTGGCCAGCACCCAGGTCTCTATTATGGTTGTCAGCTCCAGCTGCCTTAAAGCTGCAGGGACACACAAAAGCTGTGCAGGAAGCTGAGAGTGTGCTGGGAGCCACAGGAGCACGTGCTCGCAGCTGCACATTCTCCAGCACCCCCCTGAATGTCAAAAAACCAGACAGCCAGAGCCATGGCCAGCAGGCAAGACCCCTGGGGGCCCGAGCAATCCCAAGGCACTGGGCACCAGGGTTCCCAGGACCCCAGGCAGCCTATGGGTGGAGGCCAAGGTCCGGGACCTCCTGGTCATCTGAGGGGACAAGGACATCCCGCTCTGAATGGAGAGGTGGAAGCAGAACACTGCCACTTTCACCTGGCTGGCCGACAACCTGGCCCAAAGAAGCCACTCCCCTACTCACCCGACCAGATGCACTCCAGGGTAAAGGAGCTTCACCAGGGGCACACAAGGGCAAAGGACTCAGCCAGATGGTCAGGGGCAGCACCTGCCAGCTGCCCCTACTTCGCTGAGCTGGACCAGCTCCTCAGCTCCAGGGAGGCTGGACTCCCAGAATGGACACTGCTGAGCTGGAGGAGGAGGTTGAGTAGCAACAGCCAGGGCCCTCCGCTTCGCCTCTGACTCCATGCCTAGAGCCCCAGTACGACAACAGGGACAGCAATGGGGAGTGCTGGAATGAGGGCACGTTCTACACCGTCATGCTCTTGCAGGACACGAGCCAAGCCGTCTCCGCCCAGGCCTCCTCTGAGCCTCCAAGCAAAAAGCTGTAAAGGAACACACGCCCTGGCACACCTTCAGGTAAGACCAGACATCGGGCACCACAGGCCTTCAGGTAGTGTAGTCCCTGCCCAAGCTGGTGTGGAGCCAGGCACTTGGCCAGTGGCCACAGGCCAAGGACCCCAGGGACAGCTGTGGTCTCTGTCAGGGAGAAGCCCATGCCTGGGGATCCCCACATGGGCCATGGGCAGCCACACAGGACATGTGGCATGGGAGGGTGGCAGGGCCACCCAAGCCCCACAAACGTCCCAGCATGGGTGAACCCCACAGCTACTGGGGTGCTCCAGGGTCCCCCCATGGGCAGGGACGGGCAGCCGACGGGGACATGGCCACTGGCCCATAGAACCTGGTCGTGCAACTGATAGGGTGCTGCCCCTCTTCCCTTATGTCTTCAGAGCCTTGATGTTCATGAGCAACCCCGTCAATGTGCCAGGGCACTCTGAAGCAGTTGGCGAGGGGGAATGTTCAATGCCCCCCCAGGACAGGCACCGTGCCAGGTGGGCCTGCCACTACAGCCAGGTGGATGACCTAGTGGCAGCCCACACAGCCCTGTGGTGGGAGCAAAACTGCCACAGTGGGACTGGCTGTCAATGGAGTGGGCAACCTGGGACCAGGTCTCCAGTTACCTGGACACCTTCACCCAAGCCATCACCATCTGCCTGGCCCAGCCCCCCACTCCATCAACGGCCCCTCCCGCCACCTCTTCCCTCACCACCCTGCTCCCATCCAACCTGACCGTGGCCAAAAGGGAGGATCTGGTGCAATGGCTGCAGGTGGGCACTCCCACCCCAGCCATGGCTCCACTGGCCACCCCCTGTGAGCCCACTGCTACCACACCACCCGCTATGCCTGTACCTACCCATGCTCCTGGCACTGTCCTAGCCCTGTATGGGGTCCCAGGGGCCACCATGGCTCCTGGCCCCCCCCCATGGATGAGTGAGGGCCCCCCTCCCCCTTGTACAGAGTTCAACCCCCCCACCCCTGCCATGCATAGTTCTCCCCATTACCAAGTTTGCCCCTGCCCCCCTTGTATATAGTTTGCCCCTGCCCCCCCTTTACAGGGTTCACTCCCCCTTTGTAAATAGTTGAAGAGGTTTGTTTGGGTTTCAACAATTAATGGTTAATTTTATTGGACAGCGTCGGTGTTGTGCATCAGGTGGGGATGCTGAGGGATGTGCATGTGGGGAGGGGTGCTGGTGAGGTGGAGGTGAGGGGCAGGGTTGCATGGGGCTGGCTGGGGCCACGTTACAGGGGCCCTCAGAAGAAATTATCAACATAATTTCTGCCTAAAATTAATGGAGAAGTTGCCTAAAATTGCCAAGTTAACATGTTACATTGTTGTACTTCATTTGTTATTTATGACCCCCACCATCATTATCTGGAGATACACATTTCCTGGACCTGGAAGGGACCTTGGGAGGTCATCTAGCCCAGTCCCCTGTCCTCTTGGCAGGACTAAGCACCATCCCTGACACCCCAATCCCTAAATGGCCTCCTCAAGGATTGAATTCACAATCCTGGGTTTAGCAGGCCAATGCTCAAACCACTGAGCTATCCCTCCCACCATGCCTATACCTACCAGTGCTTGATTTCTCTTACTCCCTTTGTGTTTTAATTTGTCCTCCATGCCCATAAAGAGAAAACATAATTAAACTGGACATATAAATGTTCTTCTCTGGAGGTTTGGCTCGAGCTTTCCTGTATTTCTCCTTCATTGACTGCATCACTCTTTCTCTGGTCCTGCTCTGCTTCTTATTATCGAGGCTAATATAGTTTTTTTCAAGACCATTCCCAAGTACCCAAATAGTATCAAGGACCCAATCCTGCAAGTTGCACCATGCAGACAGGTTTAACATTTCCTTTCTCATGAGACTATCTCTGGATTTGCAAATCTTAGGCCATGTCTACACTAGCCCCAAACTTCAAAATGGCCATGTAAATGCTAATGGCCCACATGCTAATGAGGCGCTGAATATGTATTTCAGCGCTTCATTAGTAAACTTCGAAATGGCCATTTACATGGCCATTTTGAAGTTTGGGGCTAGTGTAGACATGGCCCAAGATTTGCAAATCCAGAGATAATCTCATGAGAAAGGAAATGTTAAACCTGTCTGCATGGAGCAACTTGCAGGATTGGGTCCTTGATACTATTTGGGTACTTGGGAATGGTCAAAACATTTCAAAGTTTTTGGCTAGTTAGACATAGCCTTAGAGATCAATTGATTTGGGAGCTAAACCCCCTGTTTTTTAACTAGATGGTATATGTCCCCTCTTCATGGGAAGAATTCACAAGAAATACCATAAGGCATCCTTCCAGAGTAGCTTGTATAGAGGACTATGGTGCCTTACTGTTATTGATTATTTTTATTTGCTTGATGTGTAACAACAGGACATCAAACATTAATGGAGAGAGTAAGTAAAACCTGCCATGGCCAATGGGCTTAATAACAAAGAAAAGATAAACTGCAACACATTATTATTGTCACAGCGCGACCGGTCCTAATTGGTAATATTTCTATAGTTCACTTCCCTCCAGGCTGGATAATGAAAAAATAGTTGCTCTCTCATTCCAATCAACATCCTGTGCAATATCTAGAAAATAAACTTTTATTAGTGCAGTAGAAACATGACCCTTTGAGTGTCTGTCTGACAATGAATTTCTTGTAAATACTTCAGAATTGTTTTGGAGGAGTGCACTCTGACGTCTGTGATACTGGTGGATCACTTGAAATATCTACTATTAACGGAGGGAGGCCCATCTCCTCCCCAGTTTATACCATTGAGGGCCTGTCCCATTCAATACTAACAGTATAACCTACAGTGACACATTGAGAATCTTCTAAACTTCTGTGTTCACAACCTATTGGCAGAGTCATCCCATCCATGGGACAGTTTGGGGCAGCCCTCTTGGCCCTGCACTTGGGGCAGTGTGTCTGCAGATCCAGGGCAGCCAGGGAGGTTAGGAGGGTGCTTGGTTCTACCAGCAGAGATCAGGTCCACCCTGGTCACCTGTGGCATCAGGAAGTGGAGTGATCCAGACCCAGCCTTCTCTACTCAGCCATCTCCCAGCCAAGTCACTCCACTTCACTGTGGCAGTGGGAAGCAGAGCGATTCAGTCCCCGTCTGCCCTGCTCCCCACTCCCACCTCCCCAAGTGCTGCAGCTGGGAGTCAGGCAGGAAATAAGAGAAGGAAAGGGGTTTGAGGTAGGATGGGGCGGACCAGAGGAGGGAAGCTGTAGGGCAAGGTGGGACCTGTGGGGGATATCATTAACAATTTAAACATGCGCTTTGCTTGAGCAGTTTTCATTTTGAAGGGAACTGGAGTCTTTGTAATCTTTGGTTTCTGTTTTGGGAACTGGAAGCTGCATTTTATAGTCTGGTAGGGGGAGATTAGGTTGTTTGTCTTTGGAAAGCTTCTCTATTGGATTTGGAATGTTTTCAATCAGCTATCAAATACTGAGTAACCACTATAGCCACAGAGTACTGTAAACCAACAATATCCATTATATAGTGTCATCAGAGAACTTCTACTGAACAAAGATAATCCTTTTCTTCTTCTAGTTCACCACAGTCGTATGTTTTAACTAGGACTGTCAATTAATCACAGTTACCTCAAAATTAATAGCAGAGAGAATATCAGTTGAAATTAAAACACTAAATATTTTGTGATATTTTTCTGCATTTCCAAATATATTACAGATGTTTGCACTGAAAAATGATAGAAGAAATAGTATTTTTTCAATTTACTTCATACAAGTATTGTAATGCAATCTCATTAGCATGAAAGTGCAATTTATAAAGTTACACCAAAACAAAACAATATAAAACTTCAGAGCCTATGAGTTTGCTCAGTCCTACTTCTTGTTCAGGCAGTTGCTTAAAGAAACAGGCTTGTTTACCTTTATGAGTGATAATGCTCCCCGCTTCTTATTTACGTCCCCTGAAAGTTAGAACACATGGTCATATGATATTAAAGATAATTACATGCCAGACATGTTAAATATGTAGATAGTCTCAGTAGGGTAGCCTTGTTAGTCTGTAGCTTCACAAAAAAAAAATCAAGCAGCACATTAAAGACTAACAATTTTATATATTTTATATATTAGGTAATGGGCTTTCATGGGTAAGACCCAATCTGATAAAATGGGTCTTACCCACAAAAACTCCTTCCCTAATAAATAAAATTTGTAGTCTTTAAAGTGCTATGGGACTGCTTGTTTTTTGTAACTACGTCTATGCTCATTAATGCTTCACCCACTATTCGAGAAGGTGTATTTTGATATTGATGACAGGCATTTTTTTTTAAAAATGATGCATTACTTAATTTTGTGGCTGAACTCCTTGGTGAGGGAGAACTATATGTTTGCTTCTCTCTTTTATAGGCATTCAACCATATTTTTCATTTTACAGTAGCCTCATATAATGACCCTGCACATGTTCATTTTAAGCACAGATTTGACAAAAACTAAAGATGTTACCAATGTGAGATTTTTAAAATAGCTGGAGCACTCAATGCAAGGTTTAAGAATCTTACTTCCCTTCCAAAATCTTCGAGGAAGAATTGTGGAGCATTCTTTCAGGAGTCTTATGAGAGCAGGGTCTGGAGGAATGCTTCCCTTACAGCTAGCTGGAAAGAGGGTGGGAGGGATTGACCCTGAGTGTGTCTATATAAATAGAGTTTGTTGGATATTTAGCAGATGGAGTGGTATTTTGCTCACTGTAATCAACTTAATTTGCAACCCGGCACCACCTATGTTTATATTAAATGCAGGGATAGTTGAAATAGTGTTACCAATGCTTGTAATTTTGTAGGAATACAGAAAAGCAGGAAGTGTGCTAAATCTGTTCCAAAGGAAAGGGCTCACAGCAGAAAGAACCTTGCTAAGCAGGGGCTCCACTTTCAGACCTCTGTGAGAGTAACAGGGAAGGTTATTCTGGTCAGGAGGCTATAAGCTCTCCCCTGCTTGGATTGGTTTAATCAGTTACTGCACACTGTGCAAAGAATTGGGCTAAATAGGCCTTTTTAGGAGGCGCTTTTTTTGTATTAACTGTGTTGGAGTTGTGTTTCTTCTATCCTGCTTCCTAAGAGTGGGAGCTGAAATCACTTGAGATGAATGGGCAGAAGTGACAGCCAAGAGGTAGATGGCAGAGGATCATGACTGACAGTTGAGGGTATAGCAGCAGACATGTGATGAACAGCCAGCAGGGAAGTGGTGGAGAGGTTTTACAAGCGGCCAGCAGGGCAGCAGCAGAAAGCAGTGAGCAAGTGAGTGGCAAGTGACCAGCACAGTGAGACATCTCTTTAACTCCCCTCACCCGGTATAGGAGGTGAACTCTGTGGATGCACCTTTCAACTCTGGGTCTGCACTGACCAAGGACAGCAACTGTGAGTAGGGTTCAGAGAAGAGTTGGGCATGTGAAGGACTTAAGAACCTGAGGGGGAAAGGACATTGCCCAACCTATTTGGGATGGGACTTTTTCGAATGGTTTATGTTTATGAGCTCTGTTTGTGGTGGTTTTCCCAATTAATGCCAAGTTACTTTCCTCCCTTTTATTAAAAGTTTTGTTTCTACACTCTGTGCTTGATAGTGGGAATATATTGCCTCTCAGAGGCACTCAGGGTTGATGTGTGAATTTCCAAGGTTACTGAGCTTCAGCTTGAGCTGATGCTGCGTGGGTAGATGGAGATGAACTCTAGTTGGTGAACCTGGCTCTGTCTGCTGCTGGCTCCACCCAGCAGAAGGATTGCACTCAGGTGCAGAAACTACAGAACTTGAACCACAAAGAAGAAAATCAACTTTCTGGTGATGGTATCTGACTCATACCGAACCCATCGTCAGCAAGGATGCATGTCCTCTGGAATGGTAATTTAAGCATGAAGGGACGTATGAATCCTTATCACATCTGGCATGTAAATATTTTGCAATGCCAGCTACAACTTAGAAACTTCTGTTCTCTCTTTCATGTGACACTGTAAACACAAAGTGGGCGGTATTCTGTCCTGCAGATATACATAACTTGTTTTTCTGAATGCTTGGCTGGACTCTTTAGAATCCAAACTTTTAAATTGTTTTATTTTTGAATGCAGTTTTTCTGTAAATACTTCAACATTTGTAAGTCCAGCTTTCATGATAAAGACATTGTATTCCAGTACTTCTAACAGAGATTGAAAAATATATTTGAATTTACTTCAAACAGGCATCTGTGATCCTGGAACCCCCATGGTGCACACCTCTGCGTGGTTGGAGTACCAGCATGATAGCAAAAACAAAATAATTTTAAATACAGTGCAACAAAACTATACACATGCACACACACTTACACACACACACTGTATTGTCTAGCATAAATTTAACTTGTAAACATGAGGACTGGCAGAGCACTGTATTGTACAATTAGTGGTTTTATGCTTAATTACCTACATATGATAATAAAAACAAAATAATTTAAATACTGTGCATTAATGTTTTATCTTATGACATGTTATACATGTTTTGCCTATCATTGTGGTGGGCCACAAAATTCCATAATCGGGCATAGCCTATTTCCCAAGGTTGACAGATTAAAGAGGTTCAAGTATACTACAGACTGCCCCTTCAAAACCTGGCAATCTCTCATCTAGCAATTCTCTCATTCCTGGACCAGACAGCAGGGGCAGGAGGGCAACCAGTTGTCAGCCCTACAGGGGGCAGTGGGGCCAGCTGGAGGCAGCATTCCCCACCCACACCCTGAGGCACTGGGCCAGACTGCCAGCTTGCCCTGGCAGCTCCCCATGGGAGATGAGTGTCAGCTTACTCTGGCAGCCCCAGGCAGGGCATTGGGTTGAAGCTCCAGCTTGCCCCATCAGCCCCCACCCCCACTGGGAATTGAAGCCAGAACACCAGCTTGCTAGAGCAGCCCTGGGTTGGGGAGTGCTGGCTTACCCCAGTAGCGCTCCTGTGGGGCAGAGCACTGGGGCTGGGGGGCATGTTACAGCCGGAGAGCCTCAGAGCCACAGCTGGAGGGCCAGGAGGGTGTGGCCATCATTAACCTCCCCTTGTTTGTCAAAATTCCTTGTTTGGGACCACCGAGATCCCAAGGGTCCTGGACCAGGGAGGTACAACTTGTATTTCTTTTGTTTTTACAGTTAAAATATTTGTGATGAAAATAAAGTGAGCACTGTAAACTTCATATTCCTTGTTTTAGTTGAAATCACTATATTTCAATAAGTAGAAAATATTAAGAATATTTATATAAATGGTATTCTATTACTGTTTATTATTGTGATAAATTGTGATTTGTAAAAAATTGTTGACAGACCAAATTTCTGAAAACACTATTCATCTGTAGACTTCTCATGAACAGTTGGTTTTATGACTAGTCAACCTTTAAAATCTGGATAGCATTGGTTAATGTAGCTTAGACACACAGATCATTTGGTCTTTTTCTCTACTTTGAGTAGGGGAGTGTATCTTAGAATCAGGTTCTTAGTGCACATACTCATGTTTACTCATTCATAATTTGCTTTCCATGAGTATTCTCCAATATTTACTTAAAATGTGTTTTCATAAACATTCCTTCCAATAAATTCATATATTAAAATATTTACAGGAAACAAGCCAAAGAAGTACATACACAGATTAGTCAATAAAAAAACATGAACAAATATCCCCAGAATATCTGAAGTATTAACTCTTGACTGATTACAACAGTGGTTTGTGTTCTGGCCATGTGCTGTAGAGAAATAATTGGGAAATTCAGTCTTTGTAAGAGAGTCAGAGTAGACACAAAGGCTTCATCTCCATGGTGCACTGCTGCTGGCAGGGTCATGCAAATGAGGGCACTCAACATGTAAATGACCTCTCATTTGCATAGTCACATGAGATTGCTGTACTGGCACAGGCATCTGTCGCCACAAAACGTACCATGTAGACAGGGCTCTGTCAACCAAACCCCACTTGTCAGCAGCCCCTTATTCTTCATTTTTGTCATGTGTAAGGGACCATCAGGGCCTTTGTTTGATAGAAACCCATCTACATGGCTTGTTTTGTGATAACAGAAGCCTCTGCCGGGGCAGTGATTGCGTGCAACTATGCAAATGAGGTGTCTGACTATGCAAACAAGTGGCCATTTGCACTGTCAAGTGCCCTCATTTGCATGACCTTCCCGGCAGCAGCACACCATGTAGACACAGCCAGCATATCTGAAGATGAGAGATATGTGTGGGGAAACAATAACAATACAGTAGGGTCTCATGATTTGTGAACTTAATGTTCATGAATTCAAGTATTCGCGTGCAGCTGAGCGCCCACTTCCTTGGGGCTCTAAGGCAGGGAACACTGGCAGCCACCACTTCCCCAGGGCCCCAGGGAGGAGCACCAGCAGCCGCCACTTCCCCAGGGCCCAGGGCAGGAGCACTGGCACCTGTGGCTTCCCCTAGAGCCCCAGAAAGGAACGCTGGCACCCACCACTTACCCAGGGCCCAGGGAGGAGTGCCGACAGCCGCTGCTTCCCCCAGGCTCCGGGTTGGAACCCCAGCAGCTGGGCTCCAGGCACAGCGGCATTCACAAAATTCAACATTCGCGAGGGCTCTCAACACAGAACCCTCGTGAGTGTTAAGACCCTACTGTATTTAGGTGTGATGAAATCTGGAACCTCTGCCTGGAATCCAATTAATGAATATCAAAGCAAATTACCTGGTGACGATTTTGCTCATCTTCTTGCATGAAGAGTTGCACCATAATTTGCAGTTTCCTCATTTTCTTTCAAATTAAAAGAATCTGAACCTCCATATACAGCATATTACCTTCATGAGAACATTTACAAAATGATTTCTGGGTCAACACCTGACATTCTCTTGAGCTGTGATGAAACAGCGTTGTTTTAATATAGTAAAAGAAGATGGCAATCTTCATGATTTATCTGACTCTCCTGTGGGGTGATCAAATGTTTTATTTTGTACCAGTGATAAATTCCTCAGATAACTTGATTGCTTGTAACACACATATCAAAAGTTAGCTTTAAATCAGTCCAAATGGTAGTACATTATATAACATTCAGTTAATCAGCTATTGATCATCCGTGACGCAGAGTGAGGTGAGCAAATATTTTACATCAGGCCCCGCTTTTCACCCCTCCCATTAGCAGAGGGCCCACCCAACCTGTATAATGTAATCAAAACCCACAGAAATTTCAGTCATGTTCATATGGAAAAAACAAACAAACCCCTTTCAGCACATGTAAGAAAGTAAGTCTGTAGAAAGTAGAAATGTCATTAATCAATAAATAGATGTGATTACACAAACGTAAATACAATAACATCTTTCAACATTGTTGATGAGATAGATGCACCTGACACCCAGCAGCAGATTGCGCCATGCCCTGCCTTACAAAATTCCATGCCATGAGGTGGCCCGACCCCACTTTGTGCACCCCAATCTACAGTTATGCCCCTGTAATTAGTCCAAAGGATCATTTTTAGAAGCAGGATTATTTTGTTCTTCAGTAGTGAATTTTGGAAATAGAATGTACTTTTAAATCATATCAGTCCTATTGCCATGTATTAATATGGAGCACCTTCACAGTAAAAGGACAGCTTATAACATCTAAATTCAGGAGAACTAGAGGCAACAAGACTCCCTCTACCAGCTTGTGCAGCTCCATCATGGCATCCTGCATCACCAGATAGTTAACCTTTTACACTGAATTTCATCCAGCATTCACTTATTGTGATAAGTTCCTTCTGAAGTTTCTCAGAATGGTCTCCAGACTTGGAGATTGCACTGCTGGGACAGCTGCAACATTTGTCATCTTGCAGCGCAACTGCTTTGCTAGATCATTAATAAATATATTACACAATATCAGTCTTAGTATGTGTCATGGGCTTGGATGTCCTGTGATCCCATCCCCCCTCTGGGACCCTGGTGGCCAAAGTCAGTAATCAGCACCTTTGCAGTCAGGGTGCAGACATCCATCTCCTCCTTTCCTCCCTAGGGCCTTGCAGGCAGAGGGGTGCTCCTCCACACTAGTTCAGCAGGGAGTCCAATTGCAACACACTGAATCTATCAGGTGAGAGGTACCACTTCTTCTCCTCCCCAGGCCCCTTCTTCCCCAGGATCTGGGGGTCAGTGCTTGCAGGTTATTGGATTTGATCATCTAGTGGAGCCTCCAGGCCACTCCTGGTTCTGGGTTCTATTGGCCAGCAGCAGCCTCTATCTATGATCGTTTATCTCCAGCCAGTCCCCCTGACTGAACTGAGTTACTGCCTTTCATAGCTTCCCTCCAATGAAGCATGCTGAGCAAGGCTTTGGGGGTTTGGCTTTCTCAGACAAGGGAGCTGCAAGTGTTGCAAAATCTGGCACAAACTGGTGGCAATGCCCCAACAACCCTAAAAATTGACATACCTGTTTCTTTGTCATGGGATGGGTAGTCCCTCAGAGCTTGCACCTTACCCACAAGGGGGTGGAGCATCCCTTGCCCTATGGTGTACCTAGATAAGTTACCAGGTGACACTTCCTGGATTGGCTGCAAGTTCAGACTCTCTCAACATATGCAACACAACCGACAAATGCCAGAGATGTTTGAGCCACATTTGGCTATACATTACCATATCATCTATGTGGACAGCTGCATTCTGGTGCTGCACTTGTAACAGGTGGGCCAAGTAGACCAAAAGACATGGTAATGAAATAATACAGTCTGAATGGGGATAGGGAAAGCAGTCTTGTCCCCAGAAGCAGGGGCTAAGGGGATTTGGCAATATTCCTTCGTTACATTTAGGGCAGAGATTAAATTAGCATTTCCCAATCTGTTTAGTAGCTCATCTACTGGGCTGGTGGATAATACAGAGGGGAAAGCCTGAACCAGTTGCCATAGCTCTTTCTGGTGCTTTGGGTCCAATTCCACCCCCATTCTGACAGACCCAGGGTCAATGGGGTCAGCAGCCAATGGACCTAGCTCCAGTTCTGGCAGCTATGAGGTAATCATGAAGTCTTTGCGAGCTTTCCACTCCTTCAAGAGGTTCACATGGGAGGTCCAGATCTCTTTCCCAGCACATAGAATCTACAGGACCCACTTACCGCACCATTTCAAAGGGGCACTTCCAATTCATCAGTAAATTAGATTTGTTTGAGAATAGCAAAAGAAGAACATGATCTTCTGGTTCAAACGTGCGTAGCCTTGCCCCACAGTTGTAGTAGTGGGCTTGTGTCTGTTGGGTGCATAGGAGATTTGTCTGCGCAAACCATGCTGTCTCCGTAGCTGCTCCCAATGACATAATGACTACATCTACACTAGCACACTACGTCAAATTAGCCTATTTTGATGTAAGAACATCGAAATAGGCTACTTCGATGCGTATCATCTACACATCCTCCAGGGCTGGTGCCATCAACATTCAATGTCGAAGTAGCGATGGAGAACGTTGAAAGGAGCCGCACCAGAAGGAAATGCAGAGTGTCCACACACGCAAGCGCTCCCTGTCGAAATAAGGGGCCAGCAAAGCCCCTTTAAAGGGCCCCTCCCAGACATACTCGGCCTGCACAGCATGAGATCCACAGAGCCGACAACTAGTTGTAGACCCTGTGCACGCAGCATGGACCCCCAGCTGCAGCAGCAGCAGCAGCCAGAAGCTCTGGGCTAAGTGCGGCTGCACATGGCGACCATAGAGCCCCGCAGGGGCTGGACAGAGCATCTCTCAACCCCTCAGCTGATGGCCGCCATGGAGGACCCCGCTATTTCGAAGTAGCAGGACCCGGATTGTCTAGACACACCCTACTTCAAAGTTGAATGTCGAAGTAGGGCACTATTCCCATCTTTGGATAGGAATAGCAATTTTGACGTCTTGCCGCCTAACATCAATTTCAACATTGAAATAGCTCACAGCACGTATAGACGTGATGCATACTATTTCGACATTGTGCCAGCTACTTCAAAGTAGCCGGCTAGTGTAGACGCACCCAATATGTAGGGAACCGACCCCATGGCTTGAGATTCTTGTTCCTTCCAAGTCTCCTTCAGGAAGTCAAGAATTCCCCATGGTTTTCTCCTGTAAAACAACTCAAAGGGTGAAACTCCTGAGATACTTCTCATAAAGCGAATAGCAATGCAGAGAGTAACTTGTGCCAGTGTCCTGAGGCATCCCCCTACAAACCTCTTTAACATGGCTTTAGGGTTTCAATAAATGCCTCTACCAAAGTGTTTGTCTGGGGATGATACTCTGTGGTCTTTAAGGCCCAGATATTTAGCAGCCTACACATCTCTGTCTTCAACCATGACAAGACATTAGTTCCTTCATCTGTGACAATGTCCCTGGGTATCCCCACCCAAGAGAAGATTTTTAAAAGTTCAGCCACTGGTGGGGGAGGGGGCACAGAAAGCTGTTGTATTCTGCAGTGGGACGGCCTCTGGATACCCGGTTACAGAGTCCACCACTACAAGTATATAATGACACCCCATGCTAGTCTTCTCCAATGGCCTTACTAAGTCTAGACCAATCTACTCAAATGGAACTCCAACCACTGGCAGGGCTATTAAGACAACCTTCAAGACACCCTTTAGCCAAGAGCACTGACACTCTCAATTGCACACTTTTTCTGAAGGGAGTCTCCCTCTGTTTTCCCCCATCTGTAAAGTGAGACTATAGAAATTGCTAGAAGGAGACGTGTTTAATCGGAGCTTTAATTCTAAATCACTTTGGTTCTATTACTTGTTTCCATTCAATGTCTTGACTTTTTCTCCTAATAATTAGGCAAGAGCAGTAACAAAATCCAACTAGTACTAAACAAAATGTAGAACTTTTTTGCCACGCAATTTTATTATTATTAAGTATATAGTATATTTAAGAAATTACTAAATGACTGTAATGTTTGAAGTCAAACAATGAAGGAACTCAGTTGATTTTTTTCCATTAAGCTGACACTATTAAGCTCACAATGAATGTCTTAATCACAGATCTTTATGAACTGGAATCTTTCATATATTAAAAGTAGGCCTTTGGTTCATAAAACAATTATGCTGAGCTTATTTTTACCGCAGCCTACAAGGGAGCTAATCCCTCTTATTAACGGTTCAAATATCAAATGCAGAAGACACATTTAATGGAATTATTTTTGTAATCTTTTCACTGTCACCACAAGTGCCACCTGACATTAATCCCCTAGCACCAGTAATAAGATTAAATGAGAATTTTTACCTTTGGCATTGTATGATAGACTAAAGCGTAGGAAGAAATCTCATCACTGGTTTAAAAAGATTTAGTGTCAACTGCATGGCAATACAACAGCAACTGTCTGTGGGGAAAAAAGCTAGGTATATAGTAAGCAACAGGAAAGCATAAGCATTTGCATCTAGTGCTACATCAGACCCCTAAAATAACAAACCCTGTAATCTAAGACATACTTGTTAATCATTAGAATTTCCTTTTAAATAAGCCAAATATACTGTACAGTGGTCATTTTTTTTTCTAAAGTAACCTTCTTATGTCTAATCAAACATCTAAATATTTTATACTTAGGGCAGCCTGCATGAAAGCACACTAGATCAGAAACTAATGGCCCATCATGCAGGAGATGTAGGTTGGATATTAGGAAAAGTTATATCACTGGGGCTGTGTCAAACACTCAGAAAATGCAAATGAGGTACTGATTTATATATCTGGTGCTTCATTTGCATAAGCTATTTTTGGAAGAGATTCTTCCAAAAGAAAAAAAGCAGTGTAGACAGGGCTCTTTTGAAAATAAACCCCATCTTCAAAAGAACTCTCCTTCCTGAAACAAAATAGGAAGAAGGGTTCTTTCAAACATGGGATTTATTTTTGAAAGAGCCCCATCTACAGTGCTTTCTTTCTTTCAAAAGAAGAGTATGCAAATGAGGTACCAAATATATAAATCAGTACCTCATTTGCATTTTCTGAGTGTTTGAAAAATCGATTTCTTTTTTTTGGAGAAGCAGGCTTTCACAGCATCCTAGGCCCACTGCATTTGGTGTACAATATTTGGAGGTGGAAGCAAGCTCCCCATGTTTTAAAAGAGCTGTTTAGTTCTGCCGAGCGACTTGTATTCTGAGTAAGAAGTCCCTTTTGGAAGTAGTGTTTGCTGTAATTCTGGAACAGAACTTCAGGAAATGCCATTTGTGTGCGGTGGACATCAGGCAGCCCCAAGACTACAGGAGATTCATTTTAATTACTTTGCACTTATATCCAATGGAATGTACTGTTGAGGTTAGCAGTCACTGTGAAAATGCTACGTAATGCACCTAAATACCTATAGTCTACACACAACAGAGAAACATTTCCAAATACTTTTAACATTATGGCTGTGGCCGCATTAGCCCCAGCTTTCTTGTGGGGCGGGGGCGCTACAGTAATGTGGCATTTCAGAATATCCTAATGAGGCACCACCATGAATATGCTCAGCATCTCATTAGCATAATGGCAGCCACTCACATTTTTGAAACTGCTGGTTTCGAAACGCATGCTGACTGTGGATCCGGGGGCTTTTTGAAAAGACCCCTTGATTTTGAAAGCCCCTTCTTCCCACAAACAAATGGGAACAAGGGGCTTTCAAAATTAGGAGGTCATTTTGAAAGGCCTCCAGCTACACAGGCCTCTTGTGTGTTTTGAAACCAGCAGTTTCAAAGGGTGTGCTGCTGCTATTATGCTAATGAGATGCTGGGCATATTCATGGTGGTGCCTCATTAGTATATTCCAAAGTGCCACATTACCATAGTTCCTCCCAAAGGAGGGACTAGTGTGGCCACAGCCTATATGTCAAGTCAGACTTTTAAAACTATCTACCATGGCAGCGCTCCAGGTTTGCCTCAGTGGGCCCTGTGCTTCTAGGGGGATGGCGCTTGCTTCGGAGAATCACTGGGCCCCTCAACATAGCCTCTCTCATTTTTCTGGAGGCATGGATCTCAGCCCATCAAGCCACCTTCATCACAGACCAGTTAATGGGCTTTGGCTGAAACTCCTCCTTAGTCTCAGCCTCTCCTCTCAGGGGTTGTCTCTGCAGTGGTCTGGGGATGGATGAGGGGAACTCAGGCCTAGCCTCTACTCCAGGTTCCAGCCCAAGGAACCTCATGGCAGTGGCAACTGGTAATTTTTCTTCCATTGCCAGAGCACCAGTTCTTGCCTCAAGAACGTCCTCAAATGACACTTTCACCCCAGCATCTTCCTCCTGATACCTAACCACATCCTTCCAGCTCTTTCACAGCACACTTCCTCACTCTCAGTACTTAGCAACCCACTCTCCCTGAAAGGAAACCTTTTAAACTAGTCCTCACAGATCCTTAATGACCTGCATATGTTCTGAATAGCCTGTCTTTAGCTCTAAAGTGGCTCCAGGTGCCTGCCTGACATAATTGGCTCTAGTACTTCCTGATTGTTCTGCAGCAGCCCTTGCCCTGGTCATTTAGGAAACAAAGAAACTCTTCAGCCAGTGGCCAATATATTTGCCTTCCACCAAACTACTGTAACCATGTGCTCTGGGTCTGTCACAATATATAATCTGCCACTGATTTAAACAGCTTTTGTATTTAAGTAAAATAATTCAGTTGATTTTTCAGTATGAAACAATGTCTAAATGTACCCCATGAAATTGTCATTTTTGTGTGTATTGAACCTTTGCATTTCTAATAATAATTTCTAACACTTTCTCTTGTCAGAGCTGTTCCTTCACTGGATCAGAGGAGAGCCTCACTGCACTCTCCCTAGTAGACTTTACTTTTGTTCTTCACTGTTATTTTCCTTAATCAACACTAAAAGCCATTTTTCACAGAAAGTATGTGTTCTTCCATTTGTTCATTGAACATAATAGCTTATTACCTACTGTGAGCAGAGTTCTGTGATCTGCATTGTATTTGTGTATGTTAATGGTATCAGGAACCACTACAACAAAACAGGGACAAGAATTCTTTCTTTTACTTTTGGGTGATTATGGCATTGTCAGTTCTTTTAAGAGAGACAGACTTCCCTTAATTCCAGCTCTGGCTGTGATACAAGAAAGAAAGTGATTTCCAACTGTTCCATTTGAAAATGCATTTCTGAGTTCTAAGTCTACACTTGTATTCTGGGAGCTTCTTAAACAAATTTTCATATGTATTTTTTAAAATAGTTACAATTCCCCTTTTATCAATGCTCTGTTGTGGATCCGGGGACGAAGGATGTGGGGTGCAGTAGGGGAATCCATGAAGGTGTGGGGTGGGTTGGAGCAAAGGAGGGGTTCTGACCTGCGGCAGGGAGCTGGGCTGCAGGGTGCGTGTAGGGGATGCAGGCTTGGGCTAGGGATACAAACTCTGGGGATGAAGGATTTGTGGGGAAGGAGAAGGCTCAGACTGATACAGAGTTGGGATATGGAAGGGGGGTCCCGCCTAGGCAAGTGGTTGGTGTAGAGGAGGAGTTTGTGGAAAGATGCTATGAAGCACTGAGTCTGATCATTTCAATGTATTCAGAAATAACACCTGTTCTTAACGGTTTTGATTACTTCCTAACTTCCCAAAAATCTTCATTTTACTTTACATATTAAAGAGAGTTATCAAAATGCCTGAGACACAGAATCCTTTTCAACAACATAATTAATTGTATCTCCCTGCTCACTTATGTGGGGCCTCTTAATGAAATAAATACTTGACTGATTCATAATTAAACATAAAAGCCAACCGTTTTGTCACATATGTATTGAGTTGACCATTGCTCTGATCCTGCACATATAGACTATATAGATAACTGCTGGTTGTTAATTTTTATTTAAAAGTTCAATAAAACACATTTTTCAGTAAGTTACTAAAAATCTTATTTAGAATCTCACATAACAGTTTTTGCTCTAAAATATATTATGGAGATTTGGGCACATTGTTTATTTCTAGGACCACTGGTGCTTTGGGGGTGGGGCCATTTGTATTCATTTGTTCTGTTTTTAATTCAAGACAGCTGTACATAATTTATGTTTTGAAGAATATCTTCTTTAAGACTTCCTATACAGATGTGAACCCCTTCAGAATCATTTTCCTTCTTACAGGATGATCAAGAAAAATAAAACTATCTTTGGCAATGCAATAATACACTTTATGCAAGTCAACCAAACATCAGTGGAGCTACAAATGAAAAGAAAACAGAAATTGATTATCAGCTTTTTTGGGTTCATTATTGCAAATGTCTCCCTGCTGCATTGTAAAAAGAATCTAGACTGACAGCCAAATGCTATCTGATAAAATAGCTTAAATCCTTTCCCAGGCAGAGAGATATGATTGGCTCTGTCACTATTATGCTATATTACAATAATGGGCTCAAACCATAGCAATTTACAAAGTTGTGTAATTATGGTGGGTTTTAGCATGTTTACAGAATACTACAGTACTGTAGGTTAGCTAAAATTAGTTTCTTTTTTGCTTTTTAAAAATGGCACTCTCTCAATCTGGAAATCTACAAAAGCAGCAAACAGACACTGTAGAATATAGAAATTAATACACAAATATATGAAGGGTCTGATTTTTCCTCCTCCTTATACCTGTTATTCACAGGTGTGGCTCCATTAGGAGTGTGCAATGGTAGAGAGAAAGGAAATTAAAACTAATGAAGTTAATAATGTAAGGCAGTAGAAAATATAGACCACAAATTCTGCAGACTGTATATGATGTACATTCTACTATTACGACTGCTCTTGATATTCAGAGATGCAAAAATGTTCAGATTTATTGCTAATTCCATGTATTTTTGTGGTGTGCTAAAAACCTTTAAAAGTGCTGTCTGTTAATTAGACAATGAGTCCAGCGTACACTCTGGCTGTGTCTCGATTGCCGAGAACCTTCGGCAAAAGATATGCACATTGCACTCCACATCTGCGTGTCTCTGGCTGACGGCTGCGTCGGGAGAGGCTTTCCCAACATTTGGCCAGTCCACATGGGGCCCCATGTTGGGAAAAAGCCCCTCTTCTGAGACATCCCTTCTTCTTCGTGGCTGTGTCCAGATTACCAAGAACTGTGAGCAAGAGATATGCAAAGTGCCCACTGTATTTGCGTATCTCTTGCTGACAGTTCTGTCAGGAGAGGTTTTTCTGACATTTGGCCCATCCACATGGAGCCAAAGGTCAGGAAAACGAGGAAGACAGGGATGTTGGCAGAATGCTCCTGATGTGACAGACTGCTGCCCAGAGACCTCCAGTCTTCCTGCAGTTTAGACAAAGCCTCTGGTACAAAATTAACATAATAAACGTTCCCTTGTTCAGCATGAAATTATAAGAAATCAATAATATTAATGCTTCTATTAGCCTCATATTCAGACTTATAACAAAATTTTGTAAGAAATTAAATGTCCCTAAGTTAGAGACTGAATACTTGAAAGTTTCATTGGTTAAAGTCTTTACAACATGTTTACTCATCTGATGTACAATCAGTAACATCAGTGCATCTGTTTCTATGCAAGTGTTCTACGCAAAAGGCACTATCAGATCATCAGACTTGCTTACCACCCACTCCCGGATGAAAATAAAGAATCAAACATACATAGCATATCACGATAGTTTGTTATGGCCTCTATTCAGATATAATGAATCTGTAGCTGATGTGAACAGATTTTGTGTACAGATGTTTACAGTTGGCTATACTTCAGGCAGAGTATCACGGACAGAACTGAAATCCTGCTGCTGCCAAACCACAGCACCTCTCTCAGCTGACAGCAAATGTAGTGTAGGATTAGAGCTTTCCAGCAAAGATTTTTAGTAGTTCTTATCCATAAGACTTCAGCAGGGCCCAGATAAAGCAAGAAGGTGGGATTCAAGAGAACTGGGTTCTACTTCTAAATCTATTCTGAACTGTGCCACAGATGCATAGAAGTGATTGAAGCTTAGGTATATAAATTGGCCTCCAGTTTTGAAGGGACTCAGTTACTGAGTGTGTATACTCAGCACTTCTGAAAATCAGTATGTCTAAAGCAGAGGCACTCAAAACACAGGCTTTAACTTCTCTGTACATCAATTTCCCTGTCTGGAACACAATGAAAATCTCCCACCTTTGTGCAGTGTTCTGACATCTACAGATGAAAAGGTATGCAATATGCCAATCCCAGCTTTTATGACATCTGCTTGTGCACAGTTAAGGTTACATTAAGACTTGCAACGTAACCCTCCCCTGCTTTCATGTGCTCATTTCCTTCAGAAAAATTCTCCTTTGGGATTGCATTTTCCATGATCAATCTCAGCCCAAAGGTTAATTTGTTTGGAAAACGACATTGAAATATTGTTCATTTTTGTTATTACCGAGGAGCGTACCCTGTTCTAGATTTTAAGGGTAGGGACAAGGAATAACAATAAAAAGCTCAAAAGCAATTTGAGCATCATCTCTGCATGTGCTCTATAGCATCTACTGAAAGTTGAGCACAGTCTAATGAATCCCCAGCTGTTCATGACATTACAACAATCAGTTTTCCATCCTGTCTTGCCAACTCAGGAGCTGATTAAGCAAAATGCATGACAAAGAATGTATGTGTCTAGGCTTGGGAGGATTTGGATTTTTTATTGTTAAATGTTTGTACCCAGATGTTTCACTCCACTTTCTTCCTCTTGGCAGTCATTTGATAACGAGTAGAATATTTTCATGTCACTCCCCTGTTTGTAAGCCCATTGAGGGATAATCAGCTTGATAAGGGGCTGCAGATCTTATCATAGAAGGGGCCGGTGTTGGAGGGGTGGGGGACAGTTTTTGATGCTTTTTTCTTCTTCTCCACCTCTTCTCTTCTACACTGTGGCAGGACCTCTGAAATTGCACCACCCCCTCATGGATTACTGTTCTCCACTGGGGGCAGTCTTGAGCAAGGTTCTCCTAAATGCTGACAATGATGCTGCACTTTTTCATGTATGCCTTCAGCATGCCCTTATATCACTTCTACAGCCCCCCAACTTCCCTCTGTCCTTCAACCAACTCAGAAAACAGAATCTGTTTTAGGAGATTCTGATTGGACATCCAAACCACATGACTTGCCCAACAAAGTTGTTGATGAATGATAAAGGCTTCAATGAAGGTCATGTTCAACTCTTTCAGGGCGCAAGTGTTCGGGCACCTATCCTCCCAAGTGATGTTTAGGATTCTCCTGAGGCAGTACTGATATTCTTAAAGTGCCTTCAAATGACACTCGTATGTTGTCCAGGTTTCATCTGCATGCAGTAGCATTAAAACAACCACTGCATGGCATACAAGGAACTTTGTGTTGGGATAGATGATGCAAATCAATACAAAATATTTCCATTGAAAAGAATCAGAATTTTCAAACTGGCAAAATAAAAAAAAGCTACTTCCAAACTTATTATGGTTTGAGTCAAGGAGTTTTATGTTATACACTTTGACAGGTGATGTTGACAGCTTTTGTTATAACAGTTATAAAGATTTACATTCTTTAATCTGAACGGCTACTGCTGTTAAATAATTATTGCTTGCCTCCATAGTATCTGACCCTAATTCTGGCTGTCACAACCCTACTTGAGCTCACCAAGCTGGACAGTCACCAGGCTGTTGTGTTTGGTCCCATATGCTAGGCCAGTACAGAATCATAGACTCCTAGAGCTGGAAGGGATCTCAGAAGGTCATCTAATCCAGCCCCCGCCTAAAGTACAATCAACCCTAATTAAATCATCCCAGCCAGGACATTGTCAAGCAGTAACTTAAAAACCTGTAGGCATGGAGATTCCACCATCTGTCTAGGTAACACATTCCAGTGCTTCACCACCCTGCTGGTGAAATGGTTTTTCCTAATTTCCAACCTAGACCTCTCCCACTGCAACTTGAGACCATTGCTCCTTATTCTGTCATTTGTCACTACTGAGAACAGACTCCCACTTTCTTCTTTAGAGCCCCCCTTCAATAAGTTGAACGCTGCTGTGATCTTAAGCTTACATTGGTCTGACCATCGGAGTAGATGGCAGCACCATCTCCTTCCTCAAGCTCCTGGAAACACATCCTGATCACAAGCTCTCTGTCTATCATCCCCTGAAGTTGGACCTCATGGCCCAGCTGCCCTAGGCCCTCAGGATACCAGGGATGATTTCCCAGTAGCCTATACACCTCTAGAGTCCCAATCTGGGGAGGGTAGCTGGATTTATAGTTCATATCTTCAGCAACATACAGAGGTGAAGCAAATAGTCATACAGGCTTTGTAAAAAAATTTAAAAATCACTCTTTACTGTAGATGGCACAAAGAATAAACATATCTAAACAAAATAGTTAGACCCTGAGTCTATTTCCTCACCACTCTTGAGCCATCATTGGAATTAGGTCTGAGTCCGTGAAGTCATTTCATTTCCCTTCCCCATTCTGGAACATTGGTTCTCCTCTGAACCAGGAAGTCTCTCTCTTCTAACCAGCCAGTTCCCTTTTGTCCTGGAAGTCCTGTGGGTTTAACTTCATGAGGGCAGTGAATGTGTCTTTGTCTGTGTTATGTATGCCAATGAACAGATAGCTCCTTCCCAGCAATCATTAGAATGTACTATTGGATAATTATCATACAAAGGAGAAAAGATGAACTTGGGAGGTCTGAATTCATTTCCAGGCTCAGACACTAGCTTAATATGCCACTTCGTACAAGTTGCTTAATCTCTCTATATTTCAGTTCCTGATCTGCAAACTGGAGCTAATAATTCCTTTAACATGCACATTTGTATGCTCTGTTTTGACTCCTTGGATGTTTAAGCTCTTTAGGACAGAAGTTCTCTCCGAATGTTTCTACAGATAGAATGCCCAATGTCGCTTTGATATCGGATGGGCAGTGTAGCTGCCCAGCAATACAAACAAATTACAATAAAGAATAAAGCACCGTAGGAGAGCAGTAAAAATCGTATGCCAGGGTATAGTTAGAAAATGTTTAGAAAATGGGAAAATCCATTATTTAGAGGTTATTAAACATTTACAGCTGCCTAAGACAGAGTGTAGTTTAGAGGACACATTTCCTTGGTTTTCCCACCACAGATAAATCACTGCACAGACATAAGGTCTGGCAGGCGTATCAAAAAAAAGGAATTGGCCTCCTTTCTGAATCAAAAGAAGCCAGGATAAAGTTGTGTAACCTAGGTCACTCTTGGCACGTACAACCACCTTGTGCCAGACCAGACTGAGAGCGCTGTTTAGAAAATAAATAAATAAAAAGCAAAGATAAATGGGAGAAGTTTGCAGTGATGAGATGTGGTTGCACAATTCAACGCAGGCTGCATGAGACAAAGATACTATGTATGTAGAAAGATGCATTAAAAGAAACTTCTAAAGTTATCCGACAGGACAAGTTCCACCAGATACAAGCAAAATGTTTTACTATGTGATTTTTATGTCATGCTTGTTACATTTACGAGTTGAAATAAGCTTGCACTTATTCTTAGTCCACAGGGGAAAGTAAATCAAGCTGTCTTCTAGCTTAAAGTCAGCAACTCATGAACTACAGTATTATATGTGTCATTTCCATCATTCCCTATTAATACATCCCTTCTATGCCCTTTTGTGATTTCTAATGCAGTCATACCTGCTTAATCCAAAGCAGCTGCTTCACTATATATTTTGTAGCTGTTAACGTCTACAATTTTTGAAAAAAAACACAGATGATCTAATCAGTAATATATGTGAGACAAGAATCTGCCCAACTCAAGGACTTCCAGTCACATCCAGAACAAGTCACTTCCTTTTTCCATTCTGGAGTTTCCCATTCATACAACAGAGAAAATAACACTTGCCCAATAAATAGGCAGATATTGGGTAGCTAATTTTGCTAATACTTTTAAGGCATGCAGTTACTTGGATGAAATCAATGACCATGTTAGCAGATAAATATCATAGCGTTTTAAAAATAGAACTCTTTGGAGTTGAAAAGATATACTTACTCATATATAGTGAAAGTAGGACAAATGGAGAGCATAACTGGCAACAGGCCCATCTATAGAAGTTCATGTGATCAAGCCAACTATTTTCTGCAACTATTCTCACTTTTATAGATAAGAGACGACATAGTCCACCTGTTTTCCAAAAGTACAATACAGAGCTTCCCCACTTCTTTATAATTATCCTAAAGGCCGATGTTATGTCAGTGTGAATGTGTTTCCTTACAAAAGCATTCTCCGCATCCCAGGTGCGCCAAGCTGCTGTGACCTCCATAGAATGCATTTATTTGATATCAACATAAAGTTAATGAGCCAGATTGCAGGAAGCCCCACACAAGTACAAGAAAATATTGGACAATGAGAGTATTCTTCCCCCTTCCCTTCCTTGCACAGCAACTGGCCACAACTGCAGTTCTTGCACTCCCATGAGCATTGTCCTCAGAGACAATACAGCTGTTAAATAACACTGGAAGGAGCACTTTGAGAGCCTCCTGAACTGTGAATCCACTCTCTGAAGACACCATCAAATATATTCTATAACACTTAGCAATGGGACAACTTGCTCATCCCCCATCTTCTGAGGAAGCCTGGAATGCCATTACCTAGACAGAAAAATCACAAGGCACCATGTCAGGTGGCATCCCAGCTGAGGTCTGTAAAACCATCAGAACAATGCTCCAGCCCAAACTTTGCAACTCCATTACAGAATCTGGGCCCATGATGAAATTTCATTTGACTTTAAGAACATAATGTTCAAGGAGACAATAGAGGTATTGCCCTCTTCTTCATCACAAGCAAAATCCTTGCCCAGAGCCTGCTAAACTGTCATCCCCCCCTTGCTGAGGAATGCCTGCCCATACACACTACCCCTCTGATAGCTATCCCAATCCTTGGCTACATCTACACGTGAAGCCTACATCGAAATAGCTTATTTTGATGTAGCGACATCGAAATAGTCTATTTTGATGAATAACGTCTACACGTCCTCCAGGGCTGGCAACGTCGACGTTCAACTTCGACGATGCGCAGCACCACATCGAAATAGGCGCTGCGAGGGAACGTCTACATGCCAAAGTAGCACACATCGAAATAGGGATGCCAGGCACAGCTGCAGACAGGGTCACAGGGCGGACTAGCGCTTCCGGGGCAACAGCTAGCCGCTCCCTTAAGGGGCCCCTCCCAGACACACTCAGCCTGCACAGCACATGGTCGGAGGAGCCATAGGCACACAGATCCCGGGCGATGCAGGCATGGACCCCCAGCAGCAGCAGCAGCTACCACAGCTCCACCCAGCCCTCCCAGCAGGAGCAGGGCTCGCCCTGATCCATGCCATGCGGGAGGCAGCTGAGCACCTCTTTGCTACACTGGAGGAGCTGACCCCAGGGCAGCAGGGCTCAACCCCCAACCCTGGAGCACCCCGCCCCACTCCCGCCTCACACGCCACCGCCTGTGGAGCTACCCCACCAGCACCGACTGGTGGGAGTGGCTGGTGCTAGAGGAGTGGGACAATGACCGCTGGCTCAGGAACTTCGGGATGAGCCGGCAGACATTTATGGAGCTGTGCCAGTGGCTCACCCCCGCACTCAGGCACCAGGACACTGCCATGCGGCGTGCCCTCCCTGTGGAGAAACAGGTTGGCATCGCTGTCTGGAAGCTGGCCACTCCAGACAGCTACCGATCCGTGGGACAGAAGTTTGGTGTCGGCAAGGCCACCGTCAGGGCTGTCCTTATGGAGGTAAGAGGACCCATGGGGGGAGGGCAGGGCAGAGGAGGGCAGGGCAGAGGAGGGCCACGCACACCCTGCTCACCCCTCATTGGTGCTCTCCCATGTGCTTTCCCTGCAGGTTGTGCGTGCCATCAACACCATGCTCCTGCACAGGCTCGTGAGGCTGGGGGACCAAGATGCCACCATGGTGGGCTTTGCCACCCTGGGCTTCCCCAATTGCTTCGGGGCTCTGGAAGGGGGGCTCAAAAAAAAAAAGAGAACTACAACTGTCCTTCGTCCTTTTTTAAAAATCAACTATATACAAGGGGGGGGGCCCACGTCCTGGGCCCCACGCCCCTAAAGTCTGGCACTGGGGGTGGGCGGTCGGGAGCCCCGCCAGGGCTGCAGCCCTGTCCGGGGCTGGCTGGGGGCGGGGCGGACCGAAAGATATGGCCGGCGAGTCTCAGCTGGCTCCAGGGGTCCCTCGGCGGTCCGGCCCTCACCGGTGGATGGCAGGGCGACGGCGGACAGGACAGCAACGATCGGAGCAGCAGGTGGTGCGGCAGGTGGAGCAGTCAGGGCAGGCGCTGCGGCAGCCGGCGCGGCATGGGGGGCCAGGTAGTCAACAAGGCAGTTGAAAGTCTCCATGTAGGCCCCCCATGCCTCTTGGCGCCAGGCCAGCGCCCGCTCCTGCAGTTCGAGGCGGCGTTACTCCACCCACAGGCACTGCTTCGCCACCTCCAGCTGCCGACGGTGGATGGCCAGCAGCTGGGGGTCCGTCGCCATCGGCTGGTGGCGGGGGGGTCCGCTGTCTAGCCCGCCGTGGGGCTGGTCGGTCCTCAGCCAAGGGGCTTGCCTGGAGCGATGGCCCCGGAGTGGTCTCTGGGACCACTGATGCCTCTCTGGCGCTCTCTTCCGGTCCTTCCAATGGTGCAGGTGTGGGACACAGGAGAGGAGGTGGGGAAGAAGAATGGAGACAGGCATTAGTGTGGGCCCCGAGCCGTGGCCTTTGTCCCCCCAGCCCTGTGCTGCACGTTCCCCATCCCCATCCTCGGGAGATGCTGCTGTGATGGATGGGGTGCAGGGGTCCCCCTGCACTGCACCCCATCCCCTGGTGGGAGCGACTCTCACTTCACTCTGCAGGGTCTGACAGGAAAGGTTTCTTAGGCCACAGATGCCCAGTTTCTCCCAGGAGTGACAGCACCAGCTGTCAAAAGAGACAGTCCTTCCAACCCGTCGTGGGGAGAAGACCCCAAGGGGTGCCCCTCTGGGGTGTAGCTTTCCCCCTCCTCAGGCTGGCTGCCTTCCAGCTCTCCCTTCCCCTAGCCTCTACCTGTGGCCCCCACCCCCCCGATTCAAAGCCAGCTCGGCTCCTCCCTCCTCTTTGTCCAGAGCAGAGGTGTCACCTGCCAGCTGTAGCCCCACGATCATCCTTTGCCCCTGGGAGCTATTCGGCTCTTGTTGCTCATATCTAGCCTGAGTCTCCCTTTTGCACTCCCCCCACTCCATCACATGCTGCTGCTGCTGCAGGGTGTCCCACCCCCTCCTCCCGGGGGCCCCTCGAGGTTCCGCTCCCCCCTGCCCCGGGGATGGGGCATGGCACTGTCGTGCGGGGTGGGGGGGGCAGGGGCTGATGCACTGCTGTGAGGGCCATGGCCCTGCTGTCCTTGGGGCCATGGCCATGTGAGCATGTGGGGGGCCCTGGACACATCTATTACCCCCACCCCTCAAGCCCAGGGGTGTACACCAGAGGGGGGTACATACCTGTCGGTCCACTCCCACGGTCCGGAGATCCCCGGGGGGCGGAGGCCCGGCTGCTGCTCTGGGATGGCAGGAGGAGGATCTGCAGCCCGGATTCTGCAGAGGAGGAGCCCCCCCCTCCTCCTCCTGCTGCGATGGCCTGGGGATGGGCTCCAGGGGGGGGCCCCGGGGTGCGAGGCTTACCTCTGGGGCGGACTCCAGCTGAAGGGCCTGCTGGGGCTCGTCGGCCAAAGTATCAAGGGTGGCCGGAGGGGAGGTGGTGTGCCGGGGGCCCAGGATGTCCCTGAGCTCCCTGTAAAAGGGGCAAGTGACGGGGGTGGCCCCAGATCATCCAGCCGCATCCCGGGCCCGGGCGTAACCCTGCCAGAGCTCCTTCACCTTACTCCTGACATGATCAGGAGTGCAGGCAGGGTGACCCCGGGCAGCCAGGCCCTTGGCCAGCCGAGCGAACGCATCCGCCTCTTGCTCCCCATTACCTGGAGCACCTCCTCCTCAATCCAGAGCCCCAGCAGGTCCCGCAGCTCGGCCTGGCTGCGTCTACACGTGCACGCTACTTCGAAGTAGCGGCACCAACTTTGAAATAGCGCCCGTCACGTCTACACGCGTCGGGCGCTATTTCGAAGTTAACTTCGACGTTAGGCGGTGAGACGTCGAAGTCGCTAACCTCATGAGGAGATAGGAATAGCGCCCTACTTCGACGTTCAACGTCGAAGTAGGGACCGTGTAGACGATCCGCGTCCCGCAACATCGAAATTGCTGGGTCCTCCATGGCGGCCATCAGCTGGGGGGTTGAGAGATGCTGTCTCTCCAGCCCCTGCGGGGCTCTATGGTCACCGTGGGCAGCAGCCCTTAGCCCAGGGCTTCTGGCTCCTTCTGCGGCAGCTGGGGATCTATGCTGCAGGCACAGGGTCTGCAACCAGTTCTCAGCTCTGTGTATCTTGTGTTGTTTAGTGCCACTGTGTCTGGGAGGGGCCCTTTATGGGAGCGGCTTGCTGTTGAGTCTGTCCTGTGACCCTGTCTGCAGCTGTGCCTGGCATCCCTATTTCGATGTGTGCTACTTTGACGTGTAGACGTTCCCTCGCTGCGCCTATTTCGATGTTGGGCTGAGCAACGTCGAAGCTGAACATCGACGTTGCTGGCCCTGGAGGACGTGTAGACGTTATTCATCGAAATAGACTATTTCGATGTTGGCTGCACGTGTAGACGTAGCCCCTGTGTCCAGGAGGGGCCCCGCTGCCACTTGCCAGCCCGGCTTCCCGCCTGGCTGGGCTGGCTGCCCTGGCTCCCCTTGGGGGGGCGGTCCCCTGGGGGTGCTCGGGGGGCTGCCGGGCGGCCATTGATGGTCCTGTGCCTCCTGTGGCTGCTGAGGGACGTGCAGGCTGGCCGCATGTCTGAGCTGCTGCCTGCACGTTCCCTCAGCTTCCTGCACAGGAAGGGAGGGGGAGGGGACCTTTAAGGGGCCGCTCCACGCGGCCACCATTGAGCTGAGGGGCTGGAGAGAGCGTCTCTCAACCCCTCAGCTGATGGCCGCCATGGAGGACCCCGCAATTTCAAAGTTGCGGGACACGCAACGACTACACAGTCCCTACTTCGACGTTGAATGTCGAAGTAGGGCGCTATCCCCATCTCCTGATGAGGATAGCGACTTCGACGTCTCACTGCCTAACGTCGAAGTTAACTTTGAAATAGGGCCCGACACATGTAGCCGTGACGGGCGCTATTTTGAAGTTAGTGCCACTACTTCGAAGTAGCGTGCACGTGTAGACACGGCTCTTGTAATCTTAGGTTTGGTGTGGAGATGTTGGAGATTGAGGAGCTGTTCTTCAGTACAATACTGAATCCTAATTCCATCAGGAAGATGGTTGGAGATGAGCATTAGGATCACAGAAAGGTAAATGGAGAAGAGTATTGGAACAATAACACTGCCCTACTTGAGACTAGTGCATATGATGGGCTTCGAACCATAGCACAGAATGGGCCAGAAATTCCTATGAACTGAACATACTTCCAGATTTCAAGATAAGGCCAACAGACTTCACATAGCCGTAACACAGGTTTCACTGCATGTATTTCATGCACGTATTTCATGCTTTAGTCCATACACTGAGAAGAAAGGAAAGGTTGTGAGTGATGAAACTGTCTGCTTTGTCTGGAAACATGCTTGCACTTGCTGCCTTTTCTTCAGTCATCTGATATCATGACAGATACAGTATACTGAGTGACCAGAGGAATAGGAGCATATAGATTGATCTGGGATAGTACTACTCCATCCATAACTCTTAATGGAGACTGAAGGGAGGTTTGGCATCTTTCTTTTCAGGACCTCTCCTTGGAAGTTAAGGACTCCTCTTCTCTTTGGGGACATCAAATACCTATTCAACAGTAATCTTGACAGCCAAATTTATTGAACAATGAAAGAATGGAATTAAAATAAAAGAAACTGCTTACATCAGTTTCAGGCCATCTCAAAGCAAAAATGACATGATCTTTATGGCACAATAGAGCCAGGAGTACTGCCTGGAGCAGCACTAGTAACTGTTCTTGGCACTCAATGATCTCAGCAAGTTCTCTGACACTATTGATCATGATGCTCAATGGAAGACATTGTGTAGATTTGGCAGTCCAAAGAAATTCGTTTCCACCATCAGACTACTCCATGATGGGACGACTTCCACCATTCTGTGCAATGCCTCATAGCCCATCATTTGCACTAATCTCAAGTAGGGCAATGTTATTGCGCCAATACTCTTCTCCATTTACCTTACTGTGATCCCAGTCCTCATCTGGAAGCCTGATGGAATTAGGATTCAGTATTGTATAGATGAACAACTCTATCTCCAACAACTCCCAAAGAAAAAAAAAAATCTAAGATTACAAAAAATGGGATAAGTATCAGAGGGGTAGCTGTGTTAGTCTGTACCCACAAAAAAAAAATGAGAAGTATTGTGGCACCTAGACTAACAGATTTATTGGAGCATAAGCTTTCATGGGCAAAGACCCACTTCCTCAGAATTGGTATCAATGACTTTAACATGCATACCAAAAATCAACTTTGCATCTGTCAATTTCTGTGGCTGTCTTCATGGCAGAAGGTCGAACTTCCTTAATCCTCGTGGATTAAAAACAGACAGCTCAAAGTAAGTGGTTAAGTAAAAATAAACAAAAGATCCCAGCTGATTCTAATATACAAGGGCCATGTCTTCTGAGGGAAAATTTGCAGGGTACAAGTTGGGCTTCTCAGACACTTAAAAATCTGCCAATGAACCCTTTCGGCAGACATCGTCTTTGCATCAAAAGTGATTGGTTTCATCCAAATTCATATGAATCACTCTTTACTCCTCCTTACACGAAAATGAAATTAATGGGCCGAAAATTCCTATGAACTGAACATACGTCCAGATTTCAAGATAAAGCCAACAGACTTCACATAGCTGTAACACAGATTACCGATTTCACTGCATGTATTTCATACTTTAGACCATACACTGAGAAGGAAGGGAAACTGGTCAGTGATAAAACTGTCTGCTTTGTCTGGAAAAATGCTTGCACTTGCTGCCTTTTCTTCAGTCACCAATATCATGACAAATACAGTATACTGAGTGACCAGAGGAATAGGGGAATAAAGATTTCTTTGGGATAGTACTGCTCCATCCATAACCCTTAATGAAGACTGAAAGGGAGGTGTAGCTTCTAAAAATCTTTTTCAGGGCCTCTCCTTGGAAATTAAGGACCCCTCTTCTCTTTGGGGACATCAAATACCTATTCAACAATAATCTTAACAGTCAGATTTATTAAACACTGAATGAATGGAATCAAAATAAAAGAAACTGTTTACATATGTAAACGTAACATTTCTCATAAGATAACGCATTCTCAGCTTAGTCTATGTCTACATTTCCAGGGAAAAGGACCTGCTCAGGGTCGATCATCCAGAGTTCAATTTTTTGCCACTGGTAAAAGATATGTGAAATTGAACTGTCTGGGGTTGGCAGTTGAGCCCTCTACTCCTCACTATCGCAAGAGTAAGGGAAGTCAATGGGAAAAACTCTCCCATCGATGTTCCTCTTTGTGGGCAGCCAGGTAAGTCAATTGCAGATAAGTCAGTTCTAGCTACGGAACTGATGTAGCTGGAATTGCGTATCTGCATTACACTTACCTGCCCAGTGTAGGCCAAGCCTGAGTTAAGCAAGGGGAAAGTGTCAGTCCTAACAACTTACATCTCTTGAAGTGATCTCCCCTCTTACCCTCCTCTGGTCTTATAGTCAACTAGGTATTATTTGCTGTGGTCTAGAAGAAGAACTGACACCTTTCTTTACTAATTCCCCTTATCAAGTCTCCCTTGATCTGGCTCATATAAACCTACTTTTCTAATAAGCTTTATTTTAGGTTCACACACAAGGAAAAGATGCAGGTGACTTTGCAGGGGACAGTCCACTGAAAAGAAATTGACTCTTTAGGAATGATTAATGCTTGTTTTTCGAAAATTTGAAAGCTTAGCACATAGTCCACCTTCACAGGTCAACTTGTCTGGTTGTCTCCAGTGCAGGCTGCCTCTTGGAAAATCTACAGTTTCTTCCCCTCTCTCAAACTATAAATAATGGATCGAGGCCCAGAATTCTTCAATCACATATGTGATGCTATTTGTATTCATATGGAATGCATGTTGTCTTTTTCTGATGACTTTTCACCATTTTCCTGCTTTTTTAAAAAAATATGTTTATTATGGTTTTCTGTGTAATTAGCACTGATAAAAATACCATAGTAGCAAGGGGAAAAATCACATTTGCAGATGATGTCAGATACATTGAAATAAAGTCATGATACAACTATTTATCAAGACTGATGAAACAAACACCGATCACACATTTTACACTGTTACTCTGATTACCTTAAGAACATCAAGGGATCATTTTAAAACAGAACAGGTCCTCTGACAGGAGAGAACAAAGGCAGATATGCCTCTTCCGGGGTCTCAGACACACACATAGCCCAGGGGCTAGCAAAATCTGCTGCCAGCCCTGAAGCTGATCAATGTATTTGGGTCTACGTCTCTGTAAACTTAATTCAAGCATCCATGTAGCTAAAGTAAGACTTGCATACTATAGACTCAAACTGAAAAATGCTAGATAGTTCCATTATGCAAACTTATTTTACTATATAGTGAACATTCTAAACTGAGCAGAAGACTACTTCCAAAAAGGTGGGAGGGGCTATACTTCAGAGATCGTGCTCCAGCTATGCATTCTTTTTTCCTCTATGAGATTATAGTGAGTGCAATCAGGTTGGATTCCAGTCAATTTCAATTCCCTTTTACCAGACAATATGTGCTGCTAATGATTAGTCAATTAACCTCAAAGCACCATAGTAACAGGTGAATCTGTGAGAAATGTAATGACATAATTGCATTCTAATCCCGCTGAATAATAGGTTGCAAATGAATTTCTTTAAAATAAAATGAAAGCGCCAAAAAGATAACACACTCGTCGATCCCTCCCTTCCTTCCCCTAACTTCTTTCTATAACAATTTACTCTGAAAGGGGAAGCACAACAAGCACTATTTTATGTCTAGGACAGGTCAAGTGAACAACAAAGAGGTCAATGTATATGGTCTTATCTTTTTTGGCTCTGTCCAAAATGTGACTAGCAAAGGTGATCATGTACACAATTTACAAAAATAAAGTAAATCAAAACCTCATCAGAACCAAAAAAAATTCATCTAAGAAGTCAGAAGATTGTTATAGAATTCCCTTTGGCCATCAAGCACCCAATCAAACAGTAAGTGCTGCAAAGCGTTCTAAGGAGCAACAAAATCAACCAAAAGTAGAGTCAGATTCTAGAACTGTAGATCCTCCACTCACTCCCAACTCCCAGCTCTGCCTATCTTGACATTATCAAGCAAAAGCACCTGAAAGTGCAGCTGGCTGTAAGATGTCAGGACTGAGAGAGCAGCAGTCTCTGAGGCCTCCTTTACATTAAGGATATTTGCCCCTGTATAACTACATGCCCAGATTTGTTTGCCTGAGTCTACAGACAGCCTAAAACTATAGCTCTGAGAAGTGTGAACTGCTGCTGCTTTCTTCACTGGGTGTTAATTTGGAAGGCAGAGATAACATGAACTTTGTTAGCTATTTCACTATTGAATAAAAGAGGTGAAAGGCAGGAACAAAATCAGCTAGTGTCACAATGCAAAGCACATTAAAATAGAACTGGAATGCTAATATAGTCCATAAACCAGTGCTTTTTTGGTGATGGTACTTACCGGCACCTAAGCAGCCCCAGCCATGGGATTGGCTCGGGCGGGGTGGGGGGGGTACAGGATGGAGGGGTGGCTGACTACCAGCTCCTCTCTTTTACAAGAAAGGCCCTGACACGACCTACAGAAGAGGATCTGTGAGACTATGTCTAGACTACAGGGATTTGTTGGCAGAAGTTTGTGCGTGAAAACATCTCGCAACAAAACTTCTGCGGACAAATCACAGCCAGACTGCAAGGCGGATCAAAAGAGCATTTTGCTCTGTTAACAGAAAGCAGCCAGACTGCCTGGCCACTCTACCAGCAAGACAGCTAACAGGAACCATGTTGAACAGGGTCGCAGGTCACCAGCTCCTTCCGAGAGTTCCAGTGAGACATGCTCAGAAAGAGGTCCCCCAAATACCCATTTCTTGCCTGTGCTGTGGGAGTGCCTACCTCTGTGAGAGACAGCACAGCTAGCACAGGGCTTCGCAGCTTTGTGGGTAACACAGCTGGTTCCAGGGAGCCATGCCAGCAGAGCTGCCCCTGGGCTTGTGGTGGCCCCACAGCAAAATGCTGCAGTAGCTGTTGAATTTCCTGACAGCTGTCCTCCTCTTCCTCACAGAGGGGAAGTCCAAGTTCACCTGAGAGGACCTCACCCAGCTTCAGGATGTAAACACCTGCAACTGCAACCCCCTAGTGGACAGGTGGCTCTGGAGGCACTGCACCAGTTCCTACTGGTATGACAGGATGATCATCGGTGAATGGGATGGCCAGTAGTGGCTCCAGAACTTCCACATGTGGAGGACACCTTCCTGGAGCTCTGTGCCTGGCTTGTCCCCACACTCCAGAGACAGGACACCTGGCTAGGGCCCACCATCCCCATCGAAAAACAGGTCACACTTCCCCTCTGAAAGCTCACTGCCCCTGTAGGAGTCCTGGGACACCCAGCCCTTGGCCTAGGGCGGGCGGCAACCAAAAGAGGGTTATAACACCAGCCCAGCCCTCAGTTCGGGGCGGGGCAGCAGTTCACAATAGTAATACAGTCCAGGCCCAGCCCTCAGTTCAGGGTGGGGCAGCAGTTCACAGTTGTAACACAGTCCAGGCCTGGCCCTCAGTTTGGGGCAGGGCAACAGCACAAGGGTTTGAGCCCAGGCCCAGTGTGGGCTGGCCCTGTCAAGGAGCGGGTAGGGAGTCGCAACCCCTCCCACTCCACTGCGACCCGGCCCCGGGGCCCTGGGGGTTGCTCACACACAACCACAGCAGTAGGGATCCAGGCCACAACACACTGCCATGGGTTCAGAAGCGTCGTTCCCCAGGCCACTTCCTACCTCTACCTCCACCAGCGGAAGGTCCCACGGGGTCGGACTCCTCCAAATCGTCCACCTTTGGGGGCTCCAGCCAGTCGCTCATGTCGATGTCATTGGGATAGTCTGGCGGCGGTAGCACGGTGGGCTCGAGGTGATCCTGGGCCTGGGGGCTGCAGCAGTCCGCTGGGACTCTGGGGCAGGCCGCTCCTGGGGCCTCAGAGTCGCTCACCCTCACCGGTCTGGCTGCGTCCGGGGCTTCCTCCAAGGCAGGGGGTCTCCGCCGGCATGAGGGTCCTGGTAGGTCTGGGAAGTCCAGGTAGTCCCCCTGAGGCATCTGGATCCGTTGTTGTTCGGGGCCGCTGGGGGCTTGCTCCTCCAGCCCGGCCGGGCAGCGACACGCCCTCTGCCCTTGGCGCTGGGGAGCTCGTGCAGGCACCTCCTCCCTGCCCACAGGGCCAGGCTTTAATGGGTCCCAAGCCCTGCCCTTGGCCCTTCCAGCCCTGGGCCCCGCCCTCTGAGGGGCGGGCCACTGGTGTTCTGGCTCTGGGCCCGCCCACCAGGGCCTCTGTGCAGCCTCCTCTGCCTCTGAGTCGGCAGGAGGCCTGCTGCAGGCCCTTCTGCTTGGCTGTGGGTGCTCCTGCAGGGCTGCTGCTGCCGTTGGACCCCCCCCCCCGCCCGCACGCCTGGAGGGTGAGCCTACCTGGGGCCAGCCGGCCTTGGCTGCCTGAAGCCCCCGCAGGGCTGCCTTGCCCCCCACCCCCTTCTGGGGTCAGCTTCCCTCCTGCCTCGGGCAGGCAGGCTCTATCTCTCTCCCCACCACCCCCCACCCTTCCAGCTAGTTCTCTTAGGAACTGCTGAGTGGGTGGAGGGTGGGGGACTCTTGCCCCCTGCCCTACAGCAGGGGGGTCCCCCCCTTTTTCCATCTTTTGGGGGAGAAACTGCTGGCCCCCCATTTGGGCCCACATTCCATCTAGCAGCTGCTGCATCCTCACCACCTGGAGAAAGTAGGGGGCTCTCTCAAAGCGGCGGTTGGGCTCCCTCCACACAGCCTCCTGTGGAGTGGCTTGGGGAGGGGTGAGTTTGGGCAGGGCCCCTCTCCACCGGGGCTCCAGAGGGGGGGCTGCATAGCCAGGAGTGGGGTGTTAGGGCGTGGCCCCTGCCCCACCCCTGCAGCCACCCCCTCCCCTACTGCCCCCCCCACCCCCAGCTGCCGCTGGGGCCCCCTCCACCTGGGCCCCTCCAATCAGCTGCCCCTTCCTTCTCTCCCTGTCATCTCGAGGCTCTGCAGCAGCTGCTGCGGGCCCACCCCTCAGGCGCACGTGGGCACACCCCTCCCCCCATTAACCTCCCCCGTCCCCCCTCAGTTGGCTGTGCCCCCTCCTTCGCCCCCCCACGTGCCCACGCCCCTTCCCCCCCATTTTTGTTTACTTAAGTGCCTGAGGCCCCCCCCCCCCACAAACTTCCCTCCACATCCCAGTGCAGAAACAGTAGCCATCTTACCATCTTGTGCTGGGAGTTGTAGCCTTTTCTGTGTCTCCCTTTCCCTGACCTCACTCCCCTTGCCCTGCCCTGCCCCCATCTGACTGGGTCCTCAGCCCGGCCAGTGGGGGAGGGGCAGCCACGCCTCACCCTTTTCCTCTCCTTCCACTCTCCTCCCCCTCCCCCCACTCTTTCTTAAAGGCCCCAACCCCAATAGACTTCCTCCCTCTTAGACCACCAATATGACCCCCACGCGCACTGGAGGGTCATCTGGTGACCCCTCCCTCCCTCTCCCCTCCACTGTCACCCCTCTTATCCCTGAAACGGCGGCCCACTCGTCCAGGGCTGCCCGGAACTCTGTTGCCATGTCCACTGAGGGCACGGGCGCAGGCTCCGGGGCTCCTACCGCCTCCTCCGCGGCGCCCCCTGGCAACCCAGCCCCAAACCCTCCCCCCAAAAGGGCAGGAAGGGCCAGGGGAAAAGAAAGGGCAAGAGCCCCGCCCGGAAGGCCAAACCTCCCGTGGCGGGGACTCTCACCCCAGCTGCCCGAACACCTACTGCAGCCTCCCCTTCTTCCCTCCACTGCTCCTGGGGGCCCCAACACCTCGGCCCCCAGGTCGTATGCCCAGGCGGCGGCCGCCGCCCCACACCCTGCTCCTTCCACCTCCGCCGGGATTACCATCCCTGACGGTCGCGGCCCCTTCCCCACGCTCACCAGGAGGCATGGAGTCCGCTGCCTCCTGGTGGCTGCCTCGCCCTACGTGGAGACCTACGTGCGGGCGTTGGCACGGGTGGTGGGGCCCGCGGCCGTGGTGGCGGCCTCCCGAATGTTCGGGAAGATCGTTTTCTTCCTGGCTTCGGAGGCCACCACCCAGGAGGCGGTGGAGAGGGGCCTGGCGGTTGGGGGTGTGCATATGCCCCTGGAGCCGCTGGAAGACTTGGGCATGCGGGTTGTCTTCTCTTCTGTCCCACCCTTCCTTCCCAACTCCACCCTTCTGCCTTTCCTCACTGCCCTGGGCCGGCCTTTGACGGTCCTGAGTCCCCTCCCCCTAGGCTGTAAAGACCCCGCCCTACGGCACGTGCTCTCCTTCCGCCGGCAGGCCCGGACCCAACTGCCGCCGGCGGCAGCACAGGGCAGGGTGGCCCAGGAGGGGACTATACTGGTGCCCTATCAAGGGGCCCAGTACCGGGTCTTTTATACCCTGGGGGAAGCCCAGTGCTTTGTGTGCTGGGCGGCAGGGCAAGCCCGGAGGGATTGCCCCCTGGCCCGACACGAAGGGGAGCCCGGGACCTCCTCCGACCCGGGGGGCATCAGCCACGAGATCGGCGGCGCCCCGACCGCGACAGGCCCTGGGACCGACCCTCCTCCTCTCATCCCAGATGGATCCATCGCCGCTCGGGCGTCAGAGGATACCCGGCTGCATGGTGCCGGGCAAGAAGAAGCAGGTGCTGGCACCCGAGTGGGCACAAGAGCCAGGCCTGCGGAGGAGAGGGAGGCAGGGCCGGCGGCAGGACTAGAAGAGGGCCCACCCCAGGGCGGGTTGCCCCTCCCCCTTGCCGCCCAGCCCCCTTCTTCCCTCCCTCCCTCCTCATCGGCTCTGTCCCTTGGCCCCTCCTCCTCTACCGCCCAGCCCGCCTCCTCGGAAGGCTGGGTGCTGGTGGGGGGGAAACGGAAAAAAAGGAGTGCGCGCGCCCGGCACCCCACCTCATCGGAGGATGGGGTGGAGGTGCCGTGCAAAGCACCAAAAAGAACTACTAGCCCCGACCCACCTGTTGAACCCCCAGCTACCGACCATCTGGCGGGGGTGACGGAGACTTCCGCGGTGGCGGCTAACACAGATAGCATCCCCTCTGCCCCGGAGCCAGAGCCCAAGGAGGCTGAGAAGGCCTTTTCTGTGCCCGTGCCCTCCCCCGACACCCCTCCGGCCGCCACCCAGACCGCTGCTGCGGGGCGTCCGGAGGAGGTGGGCCTCAGCCTCGCCCTCCTCTCGCAGGAGGTCGAGGCCCTAGGCCTCACCCCGGTGGCCCTGGACGTGGACGGCCTGCTACTGGAGGCCTGTGGGACGTCCATCCACTCACCATCACCTCCTCCACCCTCCCCTTTCCCATCTACCAGCTACCCCTTAACTACCACCTCCCTCTGCCTTGGGACGTCCCAGGTGGCGACCCCCACCTTAACTAGTGATGACCTCCCCATGGGAGTCGGCCAGCCTCTAGGCACCCCGGGGGAAGCAGAGTTCTCCTTGTGCCCCCTCTTTGGCCCCGGAACTAAAGACCCTGACACCCATTCTCCCGACCTGTTAGCACCTCCTGCTGAGCATGCCAGCACCTCGCCCTTCCCCCCCTCCCCCCCCACCATCCAAGGAAGCCCCCCCTCCTGAGACCCCCTCTGTCCATATCCCCGCCCCTGCTCCCATGTTAGCCCCACCACTTGCCACCACCCCAATACCTTCTCCTAGCCAATGCCCCGCCCAAGAACCTGCAATCCTACCCCCTCCAGACCCTCCCCTTCCTCCTCTCCCTCCTTTTCCTCCTCCCCCTCACCCCCTGCCCCCTCTCCCTCCCCCTCACGACCCCTCCCTTCCCCCAATGAGTCCCATCCCCCCCACTCCCACCCCTCCTTCTCCTACCCTTCCCTTTGATCCCTGTCCACTCATACCTGCCCCTGAGGCCGTAATCCCTTGGGAGGCCCCCCCTTATATCGCCCTCTCCCAGCACTTCTGGGGCTGCTCTCCCTCTGCCGCCCTCATCCCCCCTAAAACCAGACCCCAGTCCCCACCCCAATCTTTCCTCTGGCCATGGGTCCCAAAGGAACACAAGGCCGACGGGTACTGGAGACCCCAAGGCCTCAGCACCCCATGCGCTGGTGGGAGAGATGCGCCGGTTCTTGGAGGACGTTCGTGGCTCCAAGAACGAGGTTGATCTCGCCCTCCAGTGCTGGGGCGACTTTCATACCATCTTGGAATCCGTGAGGGCCCTTCTCAAGGAGGGCAAGGGGAACGGGAGGAGGGATGCCACGGCTTACCAGCGGGCCTGCAGCTTCCGTGACGCCCTCGTCACCTTCGGGGTTGGTCACGGTTTGCTGCGTGGCCCCACGGGAACCGTCGGTGCTCCCTCTGGCGAGGATCCTCCCCAGCCCTCCAAATGGCGCCGATCATCTTTGCCACTCTAAATGCCAGGGGCTGCGGGTCGGGTCTCCGTAGGTTCCAAGTGCTCTCCTTCCTTTGCGGGTGGGTACTCAGTCACCTTCCTACAGGAGACCTACACTACCCCAGCCGCCGAAGCTAAGTGGCGGCTGAAGTGGGGAGATGGGGTCCACTTTAGTCACCTCTCGGCCCACCGGGCCGGGGTGGAGACACTGTTCTCCCCAGCCCTGCAGCCCAAGGTTCTGGGGAGCGTCGAGGTTGTGCCCGGCCACCTGCTGTATCTCCGGGTGCAGGTGGAGGGGCTGCCTCTCCACCTCGTCAATGTCTATGCCCCGACACTCGGCCCGGAGAGAACACCCTTCTTCCAGCAGGCGGCAGCCTTCCTCGACACCATCGATCCTCGCGAGTGCCTGGTCCTCAGCGTGGATTTCAACTGCACCCTCAAGAAGAGGGAACGCACAGGGACCGAGCATTGCCAGGCCGCTGTGGATGTCCTCAGGGAGCTTCTTATCCATCGCTCCCTGGTGGACGTCTGGCACAGCCACCACCCGGACGAGGACGCTGGTTTTACCTACGTCCGAGTGGTGGGCCATAAATCCGTACACTCCCGGTTGGATGGCATTTACATCTCACGGCACCATCTCTCCCAGGCCCACGTCTCCAGCGTGCGGCTGGCCCCCTTCTCGGACCACCACCTGGTGGCCGTGAAGGCTTCCCTCTCGCCGGGGAAGTGGGGGTCAGCCCACTGGCATTTCAATAACAGCCTGCTGGTGCACGCGGGCTTCGTGGCGTCCTTCCGGGAGTTCTGGCTGGCCTGGCGCGAGCAACGGCGTGCCTTTCCCTCGGCACGGCGGTGGTGGGATCTGGGAAAGGTGCGCGCGCGGCTCTTCTGCCGTGACTATACTTGGGGGGCCAGCCAGTGGCGGGATGCGCTGATAGGGCAGCTGGAACAGGAGGTCCTTGAGCTGGAGAGGCGTTTAGCCGCCAACCCCGGAGATCCATCCCTCTGCGGCAAGTACCAGGAGAAGAGGGACGAGCTCAGGGCCCTCAACGCCCTTCGGGCACAGGGGGCCTTGGTGAAGTTGTGAATCCAACTCCTCCGGGAGATGGACCGCAGCTCCCGCTTCTTCTATGCCCTGGAGAAAAAGAGGGGTGCCAAAAAACACATCCTCTGCCTTCTTGCGGAGGATGGCACCCCTCTTACGGATCCAGTGGAGATGCGTGAGAGGGCTCGTGCCTTCTACACCACCCTTTTCTCCCCGGATCCGACCGACGCTGACGCCTGCAGGGTGCTCTGGGACCAACTGCCGTTGGTCAGCATGGGCGACCGGGACCAGCTAGAGCTTCCTCTCACTGTGGCTGAGCTCTCGGAAGCCCTCCGTCTCATGCCCACCAATAAATCCCCAGGCATGGACGGGCTGACTGTGGAGTTTTACCGCGTGTTTTGGGACGTCCTCGGCCCAGACCTGCTCAGTGTCTGGGCCGAGGCCTTGCAAAGCGGGGTCCTCCCCCTGTCGTGCAGGCGTGCTGTCGTCACCCTGCTGCCCAAGAAGGGGGACCCCCGCGACCTCAGGAACTGGTGTCCCATCTCGCTCCTCAGCACGGACTACAAGATCATTGCTAAAGCCATCTCCCGTTGCTTGGGGTCCATGCTGCAGGACGTGGTCCACCCCAACCAGACCTACACCGTCCCAGGCCGTACCATCCTCCACAACCTGTCCTTGGTCTGGGATCTCCTAGAGCTTGGGTGTAGGGACGGCCTGTCGTTCGCCCTCCTGTCCTTGGACCATGAGAAGGCGTTCGACAGGGTGGACCACGGGTATCTCCTGGGCACCCTGCAGGCCTTCGGCTTTGGACCCCGCTTTGTCGGGTTTCTCCGGGTGCTGTACGCTGCCTTGGAGTGCATGGTCAAGCTCAACTGGACCCTGACCGCTCCAGTCAGCTTCAGACGGGGAGTACGACAAGGCTGCCCGCTCTCAGGACAGCTCTACGCCCTGGCCATCGAGCCCTTCCTCTGTCTCCTTCGTTGAAGGTTGGCACGGTTGGTGCTTCCAGAGGCAGGGCTGCGGCTGGTCCTGTCGGCGTACACCGACAACTTGCTCCTCATAGTTCAGGACCCAGGAGACCTCGTGCGACTGGAGGCTTGCCAAGCTATCTACTCGGCGGCCTCCTCTGCCCGGGTCAACTGGGTCAAGAGCTCTGGCCTGGTGGTCGGGACTGGATGGCAGACGAGCCGCCTCCCACCCATGCTTCAGGCCATCCGGTGGAGCACGGGTCCGCTGTCCTATCTGGGCGTCTTTCTATCCACCACGCATCCCTCTCCTCCAGAAAACTGGCAGGGCTTAGAGGGCAGGGTCGCTGAGCGGCTGCGGAGGTGGGCAGGGCTGCTCCAGTGTCTCTCCCTACGAGGGAGAGCACTGGTCATGAACCAACTAGTTCTGTCCATGCTCTGGTACCGCCTCAGCACCCTGGTCCCACCCCCAAAGTTCCTGGACCAGCTCCAGAGGTTAATCCTGGAGTTTTTCTGGCCAGGACTGCACTGGGTCCCTGCAGGGGTACTCCACCTTTCCCCGGAGGAGGGGGAACAGGGCCTGACTTGCATACGCACTCAGGTCCATGTCTTCCGCCTCCGGGCCCTGCAGGGACTCCTCAATACCAACACCAACAGTGTAGATAGTCCGGCATGGAGTACGCTGGTGCACGCTTTCCTCCGCTGTTACCGAGGGCTCCTATACGACCACCAGCTCCTTTATTTATCCTGGAGAGACCGTCCGCGAGGCCTCTCGGAGCTGCCGGCCTTCTACCAGGACCTCCTCCGCACTTGGCGGCTGCTTGCAGCCTCCAGGTCCTTAGGGGCCACCGTGGGGGAAGACCTCCTCGCGGACCCCCTGCTACACAACCCCCACCTTCACGTGCAGGTGGCGGAGTCTCCCGAGGTGTGCCAGAGGTCGGTCCTAGGTGGAATTACCAGGGTCGGAGACCTCCTGGACTACGACCGGGGGGACTGGATGGAGGCCCCGGCGCTCGCCCAGCGCATGGGGCTCTCTAACCTAGGCTCCCCTCTTCGCGTACTCGAGGAGGTGAAGGCTGCTCTGCCGCCCACTGCTTATGTTTACCTCAGTCGGGTCCTGCAAGAGGGTGCACCCCGCCCCCCTCTCACTCTTAGCCCTCCAGACCTCTCCGTGGGCCCCCAGCTTCGCAATCCTGCTCACCCCCCTCCCCACCACCACCTCAGCCGGCTGCATACCTTGCAGCCAGTCCCCTTCCGAACCGCGCCCAGATATCTTCTGTACACGCTCGTGCTTCACACGCTCCACTTCCACACCTTCGTGTCCCGCCCCAACCACAAATGGCGGGACCTATTGCCACCATCGGAGGGTGGGGAGCCCCGGTGGGCCAGCCTTTACTCCACCTTGGTTCCGCGGCCCGCCGGGGATATCAGCTGGAGAATCCTCCATGGAGCAGTGAGCACGGGCGTGTACCTGGAGCGGTTCACCCCCATCCCAGACACCTGCACCTTCTGCGGCATGAGGGAGAACCTGGCGCACATCTACGTCGAGTGCACCAGGCTGCAGCCCCTCTTCCGGCTCCTCCAGAACCTCCTCTTGAGGTTCTGGCTGCACTTTTCCCCGCACCTCCTCATCCTGTCACACCCAATCCGCGGCCCCACAAAGTCGCGGGACCTCCTCGTCAGCCTCCTCCTGGCCATGGCCAAAATGGCCATCTACAAGACCAGGGCGAGGAGGCTGGCAGAGGGGGCGGCCTGCGACTGTGGAGCCTACTTCCGTTCCTCCCTTCACTCACGAATCCGAGCGGAGTTCCTCTGGGCGGAGTCCACCAACTTCCTGGACACCTTCAAGGAGCGGTGGGCGCTGTCCGGGGTCCTCTGCTCGGTATCCCCTTCCAGCTCCCTTATTTTAAACCTTTGACCCTCACTCCCATCCCTGTTTTTTTTCCTTTGTTGTCCCCCGCATCTATTTAGTGACTGGGTGATTTTAGTGCCCCCCCCCGCTGTGAGAGGGGCCTTTTAGCCGTGGGCAGGCTACGCCTGCCCACCTTCCCCCCCGCCAGTATCTCCAATATGAGCAGGAGGCCATACTGACTCACTACAGCCCCCAACAGCTACTGCTCAGTGGGCAGCCAATTGCTGTGGGGAAGTTCACCCTCATGGCCCTCCTCATGGAGATAATGCGCTCTCAGGCTGCTGTCCCTGAATGCAGAGGCATGTCCCACCAAAGAGGGACCATTGGGAAATGGGATTGGGGATGCAAGGAGTAGGGCTGGTGCAGGGAAGCCTTGTGCCTGGGGGACCATGCTGTCCCACCCTCACACAGCCCTTGGAGTGGCTTCGCCTGTGGCATTGTAGGGGTGGCTCAGCCCTCGGATGGTGAGGGTCCAGCTGTATGGAAGACAAGCAGGAAAGACAGTGGTCATTCATGCAATGCAACCCCTAAGGTCCTGCCCCCACCGTAAGCAGTGACCAGCACCCCCTGGGCCAAGGAATGGGGATGTGCCAGGAGCAAAGCCATGTGTGGCCTGCACAGTGGGCCCTGCCACAGGGGGGTTCAATGGTGGCTCTGACTGCTGCAACCCCTACCCCTAGGAAACAGGCTAGTGGCCAAGTGAAGTGTCCTGCCACAGAGAGTAGCAGAGTGATTTGGGACCAGCCTCACCCTTCCCAGGGCCACACACACACACCCCTGCACAAAGCTGTTGGCCCCCAAGTTGGGCTCCTGCACCAGCTCTGGTGCAACTTGCAGCTGGGCTGCCTCCTTCTCCTCCTGTGGGCTCCCACTGCAGTGCGGGAAGTGGGGGGAGCCTCATGTGTGGTGTTGATGCTGCAGTACAGGAGGGATGCCCCCCCCCCAAAGGATGCCATGAGGCTCCCGATAATAGGGACAGGTGCCTGGTCCTGCTCCAGAGTGCCGGGCAGCATCCCAGGCCTGGACATAGCCCTAATGAAGCTCTTTTTCTCAGGCCTGGACCTGCTCCATGCAGTGGTGGGAGTGTTCCTAGTCAGCCAGGGTAGTGGCCTTCCTGCAGTATATTTTGGCATTCCTGAGCCTGGCCCTGGGATCCTGGAGTGTTTCCTCTTTCCCCCACAACATATGGTCAAAAGGGGCCCACCTCTTGCAGACCTGGGGTGGAACCTAGGACCTCTTGGTCTGCTCCTTCAAGGGCCCAGAGGGGGACTGGGGTATCTGGCATTTAGCCATCACTGGTGGCGTGTGGCTCCAAGGGTGTATTGGAGAGCCACTCAGCACACTGCTGCTTGCACGCTCTCACAGCTTCCTTCCACGCAGATACCTGGGCTGTCTGCAGCTTTAACAATGGCCGGAGGCAGGAACCATAGAGCACGAGTTGCTGTGGACAGGGTACCAAGTACAGTTTTCTGGTACCACCAGGGTACCTGTGTGGCATTCTGGAGGCCTTTCTGTCAACAAAAGCCCCCCTCCCTCCACTCCCCTCAAACATCCAGACGGGTGTTTTCTGGACACATTTCTTTCAACAGCAGCATTCTGCCTCATGGCAAGCAGGGCACAGCTGTCGACAGGAGTGCTGCGTTCTGGCAACTTGCTTCCAACAGAACGCACTTCCAGATGCCAGACAAACTCTGTGGCTTCATCTACATAAGAAAATTTTGTAGACAAAACTGGGGTTTTTTAGACAAAACTCGCAGAGCATCTACACACAAAATGTGTTTGATAGACAGAAACAGTTGGCAAAAAAAGCTGTGTAGATTTTCTGGGGGGGGGCTTTTTTTTCAATGGAGCAGAGCAAAAGATCAATCCACTTCCATGTGTAAACAGGATCTGTTGACAGAAGTTTTGCCAGAACATCTCTTCTGGCAGTAACTTCTGTAGACAGATGCTTCTAGTATAGACATAACCTATGTGACTGGCAAATTGCTATAACCCGGCTTTTGTTTTGTTTGTTTGTTTGTTTTTAACCTACTTAAGGATTAACTACAGCTTTGTCTTTGCTGAGATCATATTTTGACTTGGGTAAGTGACTGGCTCTTTAGAACTGGAAGTAACCAAATCTGTGTAGAAATTTAGTTTTAGTGATCATTCATCTTAAACTTCATTCAGTCTGGGTGATAAAGTTGGAGCAGGAGTAGTTAAGGGAGGCTGTCTGTAAGTCCATGGTCCCTGGGTTGGCAAAATTAAATGACATCTTGTACTACTAGTCAAGGGTGAGGGAGAGGGGGACTGCCCTGATTTTTTGCAGTATGACCTGTGTTTGGCATTCTTAGCAATGAGCCACTCGAAGTACAGGTTGAACTTCCCTAGTCTGGCACGCTCTCCTTCAGCATGATTTTAGTTAGCTGGATGACCACTTATTTTCAAAAACTGGAACATTTTGCAAGTTTTGAAATTTCAGATTTGTGTCTTCCCCCATCTTGTTTTTTTTGTTTGTTTTGAAAATAAATTTCCTTTCAAAACAAATATTTGTTTTGATATGAAATTTCCCACTGATACTATAAAATATAATACAAAACATTACAAATTACTGTGAAGAGATTCTCTTTTTACTGAACACCGCAATAAAACATAGGAAATTTTGCCACTGAAAAATTTCAACTATCCTCTTACTGACCTTACGTAGCATGATCTTACAGAAGAATGTATTTTAATTTTATGATATTACTATACAATGAATTCAGATACAACTAGTCAGATCTCATAGAAGATAATACAATTATAAAATTATAGAATCCTAGGGCTGGAACTTAACCTTGGGAAGTCATCAAGTCCAGCCCCCAGCCTAAGCAGGATCAACCCTGTCAAGCTGGTACTTAAAAACCTCTACCTTTCTAGGTAACCCAGAAGTGCATCAAGGCTGTCACATATTGCCACCTGATCATGCTCTGAGATATTTCCCAAGGATCTGCTGAGGTACTTTTCAACTTTCCTCCTAGACTCCATGGGCATGCAAAGGTCTGTGTGAGAGAGTGTGAGGGTAGTAATCAATGGCTCAGTGTCTGGTTGGCAGTCGGTTTCAAGTGGATTCTCTCAGTGAAGAACTGCTGGAAAATGTGGAACACTTCCCAGACCTTGGAAATCATCTTTCTGCTAAAGTCAACACTGATGCAGAAATTCAGCATTTCCTGGGCTGTGAACATTCTGCTTTTGCCCTCTTGAAACAAAGGGTCTTAGAGAACCAGGACATCTATCCCAAGACAAAGTTCCTTGTATACCTGGGAGCTGAAGAGTATTTGACTGCTCAGTGGGGGCTGGGAACCCATTGTACATTCTTGGCTGCAGGAATCCTCATCAGAAGCTTGCTGTCCCTCCTCATTAGGACTCTGCTCTGACTCCACAGTATAAATATTAACGTGGTTCTCTGGTTCTGACATGGCCTGTGACCTCAGTATTGCATCCAGCTGCTCAAAGTACCAACATGTCTGGAGGGCAGCCCCAGAGCATTTGATTGCTTCCCAAGTCCTGTGGTATGACTGATGAAGTTTCTTAGCCCTTATTTTAGTGCTACACTGGTCTGGATCTTGGTTGCAGCCATTTTCTTTCAGGGAACTTGAAATTGTTTCACAGGTAGGCCTGTTCCTCCATTTCCCAAGCAGCTGGGAAAAACTGATTCTTCATCCTGCACACCCAGGAGAGACATGAGTTCTTCATGACTCCAAGCTGAAGCTCTTTTGAAGCAATAGCCACCCTGGGAAGACTGATCTGTGCAAGTCATGGGGCCTGAGGGAGCAGAGAAAGCCAGCAGACTCACAGCAAGAGGTAAAAAAGAAGAGCTCACCACATTGACTTCCTGAGTGGTTTGGCTGTCCTGAGGAAAGAAGAGCAGAGGTCACAGTGATGGCTACCTTTTAAATTCTCTGGGCTTGTGTGGGTATGTGGGGGACATCTTGGAATACCTGAGAGGAGGCAGCAAAGTTTGCAGTGCTGACTAGAGTGCCTACCTGCCTGTGCATGATGGGAAGCCTCCCTGGAGCATCCTTTATTGCCAATAAAGTTGCAAATACCTCTGCCTGGTACACATTAAGTCAATGTCCACTTTGAAAGAGGGTAAGGGTAGGCAACAGTCATTGTTTAGCTGGAGTTATCATTTTGACATAAGGGCCATGTCTACACTAGCCCCAAACTTCGAAATGGCCACGCAAATGGCCATTTTGAAGTTTACTAATGAAGCACTGAAGTGCATATTCAGCGCTTCGTTAGCATGCGGGCGGCTGCTGCGCTTCGAAATTGACGTGGCTCGCCGCCACGCGGCTCGTCCTGACGGGGCTCCTTTTAGAAAGGACCCTGCCTACTTTGAAGTCCCCTTATTCCCATGGGCAGATGGGAATAAGGGGACTTCGAAGTAGGTGGGGTCCTTTCGAAAAGGAGCCCCGTCGGGATGAGCCGTGCGGCGGCGAGCCACGTCAGTTGCGAAGCGCCGCAGCCGCCCGCACGCTAATAAAGCGCTGAATATGCATTTCAGCGCTTCATTAGTAAACGTCAAAATGGCCATTTGCGTGGCCATTTTGAAGTTTGGGGCTAGTGTAGATGTAGCCAAGAGCTCTCATAACTCAAAATATCACGCTTGGCTGTGTGAATGCTTGAAGGCTGGACAGAGAAAAGGGGGTGTGTTGGATAAAATGAAAAACAGTGTAGACAAGCCCTGAGATGCTGACTGCTGTTGAAACAATAAACATAGAAAGCCCTCAACTTCTTGGTGTAAAGGAGTGACAATGAGGCGACAACTTTTGCAGTCTGATTCCAGACATTTTCTTAGTAAGGTTCAAGAAAAGATAGAAGTACCATACAGCAGATATTGGCATTAAGATTGATAGCAGAGAAAGCTTGATGAAAGAACAAGAACATCTACACTTGCTTTGTTGATGATCAGGAGGCATTTGACAGGATAGATCAGAAAGTGACTTGGGCAGTGTTGGAGTCATAGGGCATGCATAGCAGACTGATATTGTTGAAGGATATCAATGACAATGCAGACGCAGTGATGAGAATGTGCAGAGAGTTGGGAAGTTGGTTTAGAATGAGAAGAGGTATGGGACAAGGAGATCCAATATTGCCAAGTGTCTTCATCATACATCTGGAAAGAGTGATGGACAAGATCAAGGAAGAGGTAGAAGTGATATTTGTGCCCGGGATACGAATTAACAACTTGAGGTTCACAGATGTTATGGTTATCACTGAGGAAGACAAAGAGAAGCTAGTGAAAATAGTGCAGGTGCTAAACGAGGAAGGGAAGCAGTACGGACTGATTATGAACGTCGATAAAACAAAAACAATGATATTTAGAAATAAGGAAATAGGAAGGAAGATCAGTGTAGATGGGACTGAACTAGAGAACATAAAGAATTTCACTTATCTCGGGAGCAACATAATGTATGATCTAAGCTGTGTCTACACGTGCACGCTACTTCGAAGTAGCGGCACTAACTTCGAAATAGCGCCCGTCGCGGCTACACGCGTCGGGCGCTATTTCGAAGTTAACTTCGACGTTAGGCAGCGAGACGTCGAAGTCGTTAACCTCATGAGGGGATCGGAATAGCGCCCTACTTCGACATTCAATGTCGAAGTAGGGACCGTGTAGACGATCCGCATCCCGCAACGTCGAAATTGCTGGGTCCTCCATGGCGGCCATCAGCTGGGGGGTTGAGAGATGCTCTCTCTCCAGCCCCTGCGGGGCTCTATGGTCACTGTGGGCAGCAGCCCTTAGCCCAGGGCTTCTGGCTGCTTCTGCGGCAGCTGGGGATCTATGCTGCAGGCACAGGGTCTGCAACCAGTTGTCAGCTCTGTGTATCTTGTGTTGTTTAGTGCAACTGTGTCTGGGAGGGGCCCTTTAAGGGAGCGGCTTGCTGTTGAGTCCGCCTGTGACCCTGTCTGCAGCTGTGCCTGGCATCCCTATTTCGATGTGTGCTACTTTGAAGTGTAGACGTTCCCTCGCTGTGCCTATTTCGATGTTGGGCTGAGCAACGTCGAAGTTGAACATCGACGTTGCTGGCCCTGGAGGACGTGTAGACGTTATTCATCGAAATAAGCTATTTCGATGTTGGCTTCACATGTAGACGTAGCCCTAGACTGTAAGAAGGAAATAGCGACTAGAATAGCGAAAGCAAGAGCGAGTTTGAAGGTGATGGGTAAGCTCTGGAAAAGCAAAGTGATTAGCTTAGGGATTAAGCTGAGGGTCTTGAAAACGTGTATTCAGCAGCATATTGTACAGACTTAAGACATGGCTGATAACAAAAGATTCAAAGAGAAGGATATTGTCATTCAAGAGGAGTTGTTATATAAAGGTTCTAAGAATAGGATGGATACAGAAGGTCAGCAAAGAGGAATTATATAGAAAGATACAGGTGAAAGAGAACCTACTGGAGAAGGTTATACACACAAGTTAGTTACTCAGGCATATTTGCAGAATGAAAGACAAATGAAAAATCAAGACCTGAGTATTTGGCATAATAGACGGTTCGAATTGGAGAGGCAGACCCCACAGAGAATGATTAGATGATATAGTAGATTGGTGTGGAGCTAGTCTACAAAAACTAAGCCACTCTGCACCGGACAGGGAAATATGGAAGGAAATAGTGAGAGAGACATCAGACACTAACGGTCACTGAGCCCAAGGTTGTTGATGAGCAGGAGGAGGAGGAGTCAATGCCAGTGGAGAGCAGACTCTGACACCATTATCTTATTGTGGGAAGAAAGGGCAGGCATGTCTCAATTAGCTTTAATGTTGCTTACCATTATGTGTTCCCTAGGATCAATGAGAGGGATTTGAGGAGTTTGCAAGCCGCCTGCATGTCAGCTATCTGGGTATATAAAAAAAAAACATGGCTGACTGTGGTGTCTCCTGCATATCTGGCAAATGGTACAAAATATGTTCCATTTTGTTCAGAAAGATGTTGCAGAAAAATGGAGAGATTTTTTTCAAAAATAATTTGCTTAGGTTCAGTGATTTGGCTGGAAGGGGACAAGCACACTGTGAGCAGGGACATGGCATGTGTGGGAACCGGGGGGAAGAGAGGAAGGAGACAGTGGGAAGACGGAAAAGCATGGGTAGGGCCTGGGCAGGAGTGTTACTCCCTCCCCAAGTGGAAGCTTTGCCCACCACCCATGGACATATCAATCCATGGACAAATCCATACATTGCTAACTGCCTCTCAGACCTGATCTGCAGCACACCTGAAATGCCCATCCGACCCCCTTGAACAGAGAATGCCATTTCATTTCAAAGTACACCATGGCCTAGGACACACAAAGGATCACTAGAACAGTGAATGCACCCCTTTCACATGACATATGCACAACAATGTGAATACACTTCTCAAGATGACAGAAACAATACACCAAAGCACTGCCGTAGAAGTGAGGGTGAGAGTTACCTCACACAGGGTGGAGGATTCACTTCTGCAGAGCCAACATAAAGCCTACACTCCACTTAAGATCTGCTTAAATTTATATCTGAGGGTTTAAGTGGGACCTCAGTTGTGTGTGGCTCTTTTGTTCTTGGTCTCCGCAAACTTTTAAATTTTACCTTCTGAGGACATAATAATGGCCAGGTTATAAATAGTCTAATAAATTCAAGGAATCGTTCAGTGGTACCCTTTCAAGTATGCCCCACCCCACCACCCCAAACCCCCTCATCCCCTGCTCCCCCCAAAATCCTAGTTTGCAAAACGTTAACAGGATGAATTTCATGTTAAAATTCAGCTTTCCTGGTGCAAATAGATGTAATATCACCCCTTCTGCATCAAGTGTTTACTCATGAAGCTTTGAAGTGAATTGTGCTCCCTTCCCCACAAAAATTCGTATACATACAGTTGCCAGACATATATAGCATTAGGCTGACCACCAGTCAATCGCTGCTGCATCAACTATACAGCAATATACAGTGTATTGTATAAAACTTTGTGCTATATCTTTTTATATGTATTTTATAAATATAAAAAGTACTAAATTACAGTCCTCTTTTTTACAGTTCTTCCGCTTCTCAGATTGATGTGCTTGGGGGCTTTGTATCTAACGGGTTAAGATCAAGACTACCCACAGAATTACATCTTCCTAAAGCTACCAGTCAGTTCAGGTTCTCTACATTTTAAATCTTCCTTTTAGCAGTTATTAGGTATTCATTCATCCATCCATCTCCCTTGAAAAACTATAAAAAACATTCATTTAACAACCTAAATATTTAATACCAGCTTAAAAAGTCTTTTTCATTTCAAGCTTCAAAAAGAGTTACTCATCCGAGCTACAGCAACAGAATCTCATAGGTACAACAAGTATTATTTCTACTGTGTGTGGAGTTTGAGGGCAGGAATCAAGTTTTCCATTTAGAACTCCTGCAGTATCACTACAGAACCTTCTCCTAATGCTCCAGATAAACCTGTTCTGTTAAATTTTTATTTTCCAGTAATTATATTGAAAACATCTGCCAGCTTCATTTTCACCATTATCAACATTTTTAACAGGAAAAAGAGAAAACAAAACGAAACAAAACAAAAAAGACTCGGGAAACTACAATCAGCCTCAGAATTCCATTGAGGAATGGAAATGTGTTCCTTTGACATAATTCCCAGACAGGTGTCCAGCTACTTGTCCTCTTCTCTTCCAGCATCATCCTACAGGTTTTCTACTGTGGACTCTGTCAACCAGCTCTCACCTTGACTCCTTCCCCTTGCATTCAACTTGGACTGCATTTAAACTTCAAGGTTGTGAACAGATCATTGAAAACTATCACCAAACCACCTAGTTGCATGAAGAGCACAGGCCTGAGTAAAGGTGGACTGTATCCAGAAAGAGGTGTCAAGACAAGGTAGAAGAGACTTGGTGCAAGAGAGCTAAACTATTCTGTCTTTCTGCTTCATGAAAGTTGTTTGAGACCTTTGAATTAGGTTATTCTACACTTCATTTCATTGTGAACATTGTTGATGATCAGGATAGTGAAGAAACACCCCTCTGGTCAAAAGAAAAGGTTTTACCAATGAAGAGTTTTTGTGGATGGTGATAGGTCAGTGACGTTATGTGTAAACTGCAGGCTTCTGTCAGGAGACCAGATGTCTCTCAGAAGAAGTCTGCCACATCATGAGTGTGTTGAAGACTTCCCGGTAATCCTCATTCCATGAGGAAGAAAGGATGTCTTTGTAGAGGGTGTTTTCCCAACATTTGGCCCCAGGTGGATGTTGGGAAAGCCTCTCCAGACAAACTTGTCAGCAAAAGATATGCAATTGCAGTTTGTGGCAATCTAGACATAGCCTGTAAGGTGTTCTTCTGCCAGGAAAGCTACTGATATTTGTTGTGGCTGCATGCACTTTGCTGGCAACTCTCCTGTTGGCAAAAATCAACTACACAAGACCCTACAGGAGTGTGACAAATGGGAGAGATGATCAAATACTGTTTAGCTGTGCTTTAATTTACACAGCATTATCGTAAAACCTTTGACACAGAAGTGCCTCATCAACCCAAAACAACATGGCTTCACTTGAAATCAGAAAGGCAGAGGCCTTTAATCAGTTTCGCTGAAGTGAAAGTATAAGATACCTAAAAGATGAAGAAATAACTCAAAATAGAACTTTCCAGGGCAACCTGTTGGCGAATTATTTTCATGACACTTTTGTAGCCAGCATTGCAGGATATTTACTGCTAGATAAGATCATGGGAGAGATGATCAAATATGGCGGAGAAAGCATGATTCAGGAAACACACCGACTCTGTAATATAGCATGGAAAGAAGGGAAGGGAAGGGAAGGGAAGGCGCCTAAGGAATGGACAAGATCTGTGCTAGTGACAATACCTAAGAAAGGAAGTACATTGGAGTGCAAGAACTACAGAACGATTGCCCTAACGAGTCATCTAGGTAAGGTGCTGATGATGATACTGACTGAGAGATTAAGATCGCAGATAGAAGAACATAGCAGACAAGCAAGCAGGGTTCAGAAAAGATAGAAGTGCCAGACAGCAGATATTGGCACTAAGACTGATAGCTGAGAAAGCTCGACGAAAGAACAAAAATGTATACAATTGCTTTGTCGATTTTCAAAAGGCATTTGACGGTATAGATCAGAAAATGACTTGAGTGGTGATGGAGTCACACAGAGTGGATAGCAGACTGATATGGCTGTTGAAAGATATCAATGATAATGCAGAGGCAGTGATGAGAACATGCGGGGAGTTGGGAAGTTGGTTTAAAACAAGTAGAGGTACGAGACAAGGAGATCCAATATTGCCAAGTATCTTCATCACACATCTGCAGAGAGTGATGGACAAGATCAAGGAAGAGATAGAAGGGATATCTGTGCACAGGAAGAGAATTAACTTAAGGTTTGCAGATGATATAGTTGATGAGGAGAAGCTAGCAAAAACGGTGCAGGTGTTAAACGAAGAAGGGAAGCAGTACGGACTGATTATGAACATCAATAAAACAAAAACAATGGTATTTGAAGGTAAGAAAATAGGAAGGAAGATCGGTGTCGATGGTATTGAACTAGAAAATGTAGAGAAGTTCACATATCTGGGGAGCAACCTAACGTATGATCTAGACTGCAAGAAGGAAATAGTGACTAGAATAGCAAAAGCAAGAGCAAGTTTGAAGGTGATGGATAAGATCTGGAAAAGCAAAGCAATTAGCTTAAGAACGAAGCTGGGTGTCTTGAAAATGTGTGTATTGTCCAGCATGTTGTATGGATGTGAGACATGGGTGATAGCGAAAGATTCAAAAGGAAGAATATTGGCGTTTGAAAGGAGTTGTTATAGAAAGATTCTGAGAATAGGATGGATGCAGAAGGTCACCAATGAGGAATTATATAGGAAGATACAGCTGAAAGAGAACCTGCTACAGAAGGTTATAAAATGGAAGCTACAACTATTTGGACATATTTGCAGACTGAAAGACAAATGAAAAATCAAGACCCTAGTATTCGGCATAATGGATGGTTCGAACAGAAGAGGCAGACCCCACACAGAATGGACAGATGATGTAGTAGATTGGTGTAGAGCTATTCTACAGAAACTTAGCCACTCTGTACTGGATAGGGAAAGATGGAAGTAAATAGTGAGAGAGGCATCAGACACCAACGGGCGCTGAGCCCACAGTTATTGCTGATGATGGTGTTAAACATTGATATGCCCCTCATGCTTCATCCACCATTACAGAAAGACATGCTCCTGTGATGATGACGTTCAATTAAAAAAAGTGTGTTAATTAAATTCATGACTCAACTCCTTGGGGGAGAACAGTATGCCTCCTGTTCCATTTTACCTTCATTCTCCCATATAGTCTCAGCTGCTGACCCAGCACAAGTTGTTCATTTTAAGAACACTTCCTCTGCAGATTTGACAAAATGCAACAAAGAGGTTTTTTAAAGATAGCTACATCATTCAACCCACGATTTAAGAATCTGAAGGGCCTTCCAAAATATGAGGCATGAAGTGTGGAGCATGCTGTCAGAAGTTTTACAAGAGCAACACTCTGATGCAGACATTCAGAACCTAACCCTCAAAGAAGGAAATCAACTTTCTGGTGATGCTATCTGACTCAGATGTTGAAAGGGAACATGGAGAGGGCTGCACTGCTTTGAATCGCTATCATGCAGAAACCTTCATAAGCTTGGGCAAATGTCTTCCAGAATGGTGGCTGAAGCATGAAGGGGCATACCAATGTTTAGAATATCTACCAGTGAATACGTTGCAATGCCACCTACAACAGTGCCCTGTGAATGCCTGTTCTCTCTTTCAGATGACATAGTAAACAAGAAGCATTATCTTATGGACTGACTCACACATTTGTTTAGTATCTTGCGTGTGGATAATATTCATTTGGGTGTGTTCATTAGGTTGAGATGTTCGAAAGGATGATACTACAGATATTCCATTTTCTTTTTATTTGATTTCATATTAAATAAACATCATGAGCACTGCTGCTTGTTAATTATCCCTCATTTTAATATATTTTCCTCCACACCTATGGACTGTTTACAATCTATATTTATATCTAGGTTATTGTTCATACTTTCGGTGCACTACCTCAGTATTGGTGTTGCACATAAGAAATTTTAACTTGGCCAAAAGAAAATTCAGCTTCTCCAAGGATGGAAAGTCTTATCATGAATGCTCTCCTCTGCACTGAACATTGTCAGGGGAGCCCCAGGGCACGTGTAACACCCATAGACCTGGGTTGCTGGCCCCAGGAATAGAACATGTGAGTATAGGGTCTAAAGCCCTGCACCCCACCACGTGAGCTAAAGGCCAGCTGCCTCTCAGAGGAGGCCATAGAGCAGAGACTTCACTCACCCCAGATGAGGTCTCAGTGCCTCTGGGTACTACATATGCATGCAGCAGGGGGCTGCTAGGAGAGCCCCAGGTGTGTGAGAGCTAGGACCCCAGCACACAGAGCAGGTAGGAGTCAGGGAAAAGTGGTAAGGCAGCAGGTGCTTCCATGTACACAGGCCTGGCAGTCAGCAGCAGGGATTCTGGGGGAGAGCAGTAGGGCCAGACTCCCTAAAAGAGGAGCAGGGGGCACAGGGCTAGCTGGAGGTGGGGGAACAGGGTCACCTAGACAGCCAGGGTGGGAGGGGAATGGCAGGACCCATGGTGGCAGGGGGTCCACATTTTCCCAGAAAAGCCACACTGCCTACCGTAATTCCTACAAATGGCCTGCCTGGGGTTAATAAGCACTGGCGAAGTTTATTCACAGGTTTCTTCTCACCATCATCTCACCACGTACATTTGACCCTCCTCTATCTGCAGGAAGGAAGCACTACCTGCTTACTTCTACTTCCACTCCCTACCTTTTCCCTTTCTTTCTACTTCCCTCCCTTGAGGCTTTTATACAGCTCAGGCTAATAAGGTGGCAGCTGTCTCTGCATTCCCAGTTGGGGCCAGGTTATTTAATTTCCCAGGTTTCTGCTTTCCCAGGTTAGGACCAGCTCTAATTTATTCCTCTAAATGGGAAGTGGTGTGACAGAGGGCTGAATCAGTGACCCTTTGCAAAGCACCCTGTCACATATATCACATAACAGGCTATTAATATGAGAACTTCAAACCATTTGGAATAAGGTGCTGATTAATAACAAATTGTATCGGAGGACCTTTATTAAAAATGATTACTTGATACCTTAATAATTAAATGATACCTCTAAGCTGAAGAACGTGAATTAATTCAAAAAAGGCAAACAGAGAAAGCTGTTACACAGGGAGACACCAGGACTACAACTATGCAAAATGCATGAAAGCAACTTATAAGGCAAACTTTGGAAGGACATCTCTCATACTACTAGAGCTGCCAATTCAAATTCATGAGCTTAAGTTGGAATGTCTCTGCAGAAATTTTGCACCATACCTATTACATTTTCTGATGACAAAATGAAACAAACCAAAAATATACAAAGATCTACAATCGGACACAAAATACTTTATGGTCTTGGTCTTCTTGCTGTTGAGCAAGATCTTGCCAGATCATTAAACCACTGAAATTTGATTTTGCTGACCAAAAAAAAAATCCCAATGAGTTACATTCTTCTGCATTCAGATATGTTTCGTTAAAATGTTTTCAATACTTGTTTTGTTGTATAATTTAACTTTGTGGTTCAGATTCAGTTGCACCTTGTATAGCTTTTTATTTTTCTTGTCTTTATACTAAAAATCTAACTGTGATTCATGTGTAATCAGCCTGCTTGATATACTGGAGGTTTTCTTACTTTGTATTTTGTGCTTTTTTATTTTTCATATATTTCACTCCATAGAATCATAGAAGACTAGAGTTGGAAGCAGCAACCATTGGCCCAGGGCAAAGTGGAAGAGGGGGTAAGTTCTATGTCCCCAAAAGAAGCAGAGCCATGGGTGGAAGGAGGGGGACCAAGGGCAGCTGCCCTTATTGCCTCCAAGACCACAGTTCTGCCCCCACCCTCAGCTGTGCAGAGCAGCAGAGCAGTGCTACCAACACTTCAAAGGGACCTGGAGCTCCGGAGCCCCTTGAAAGGCTGGAGCCCAGAGCAATGGTCCCTTTTGCGTCCACTCTCCCCACACATACATATCCTGTCAGCAGGCCTGATTGGAAGAGACCTCAGGAGGTCATCTAGTCCGTCCCGTTGTGCAAAGCAGGCTCAACACTGAGAAAATCATCCCAGCCAGGGCTTTGGAAAGTCTGGCTTTAAAAACCTCTGAGGATGGAGATTCCATCACTCCTCTCCAGTGGCTATTCAAAGGAGCTGGGGCTCTGTCCACTACCACTGCTGAAAAAGCAGCAGTGACAGCCAGGAGCTCTGGGCCCCTTTGAATCACTAGGCCCTGGGGCAATTGCCCTCTTTGCCCCCTACCCATCCCCTTCACTGGACCTGCTTGCATATATTGGGTTCTAACATGTTATCAATAGGATAAAAATTAGTTTTATGAAAATCAGTCATCTCTTTCTAAGGGGCCCACTGATTCTTCTCTGCCGGAGCCTAGAATTGCTGCCAGCAGCCTGGCCCCGGGGATTAATCCTGGGGACAGTTTTGTTCAACATCTTCATTACTGATCTAGATGATAAGTTGGTTTCTGCCCTCAGCAAGTTCATGGATGACCCAAAGTTATGCAGAGAGGAAGATATGATGGAGAGTAGAGATAAGGTCCTGGATGACCCAGACAAATTGGAAGATTTGGCCAAAAGAAATAACATGAGGTTCAACAAGGACAAGTGCAGAGTCCTGGACAGAAGAATCCCATGTACTGCTACAGGCTGGGGACTGACTGGCTAAGCAGCAGTTCTGCAGAAAAGGACCTGGGATTACAGCAGATGAGAAGCTGGACATTAGTCAACAGTAGGCCCTTGTTGCCAAGAAGGCCAATGGCATATTGGGCTACATTAGTAGGAACATTGCCAACAGATCCAGGGAAGTAAGGCCACATCTGAAGTATTGTGTCCAGTTTTGGGGCCTCCAATACAGAAAGCCTAAGGACAAATTGCAGAATCCAGCGGAAGGCAATGAAAATTATTTGGGGACTGGGACACATGATTTATGAGCAGATGTTGAGGTAACTGGGCTTATTTGCCCTTCTTAAGAAAAGAATGAGGGGAGATTTGATATCAGCCTTCAGTTACCTAAAGCGGGCAGGAGGGTCCAAAGTGGATGGAGCCAGGCTATTCTCAGTGGTGGGTGATGACAGAACAAGAAGCAATGGTCTCAAGTTGCACTGGGGGAGATGGAGGTTAGATATTAGGAAAAAACCCTATTGCACTAGGAGGGTGGTGAAGCACTGGAATGGGTTACCTCGGGAGGAAGTAGAAACGCCATCCCTAGAGGATTTTAAGGGAAGGATTTGCACAGCGCTGGCTGGAATTATTTAGTTGGGATAGGTCCTGGTTTGAACAGGGGGTGGCATTAGATGACCTCCTGAGGTCTCTTCTAAACCTAATCTTCTATGATTTTTCAGTGATCCACTGCATAGCCTTCAGCAAGAATTACCTACTTCAAAGGACACACCTGGTTCCACCGCAGTGGCTTTTGCCACCGTGAGCACTAAATTTCTGTCCATTCATCAAGCTGCCAATTCCTGAATACAATAACATCTGTGTGCTATCTGAATTATATACTGTTCTTTTAATAGTTACTGCAAACAGAATTCATATTGCTCTATGTGCAATGATTTATGCTCTTCCCATGAATTTTACAAGCATGCAATCCTGCAGCCTTTAATGTCCAGTCCCGTAGGTCTGTTGTGTGTTTTAAATGGAAGCTCAATGTTATTCAATTAAATTCTTTGTGCAGAGTAGGAAATTCCCTGTAGGACAGGTAAACACAGTGGTTACATCTACAATACACATGAAAGTGGACCACTCTGGCGATCTGCTTTGTAGAAAAAACGTGGCTGGACAGCCCAACTGCTCTCCCAGAAGAAAGGCCAACTGGAAGGACAGCAGATAGGGCTGCCTGGTAACCTGGAAGCCCTGTCTGTTGACAGTGGGCCCCCGGCGTGTCCACATGGCTTTTTTATTGACAGATTCTGCCAAGAAAGGCATTCTGCCTCACAGAGGAGAGGCAGAAGGCTAGCGATAAATGTGCTGAGTTCTGTCGACAGTATGTTGAAAGAACGTATTTTTAGTGTGGATTCTCCATGGGTTTTGTCGACAAAACTCTCTAGTTTAGTCATAGGTAAGGGTTCCAGAGCCGTCATTATCATTTATCCTGCTTCTGAATATTAGTAACTTTTGAAGTTAGCCACCTTATTTCAGACCTAAAAATGCAAGAAGCAGTCATAGATGAAAGAAGTACTGAATCAGATATCTGCTGTTCATCAAGAGAGGGAAAACTAGTTAATTTGCCTTATTTTATTCAGAATCAAGTACATATGACAAGCTGTGTGAAATCAATTTCTACCTGGAGTCTTGATGACATTCCCCCAAATATACCTTATTTTCAGTTCATTAGTAAGCTTCCAGAAAAGTTTGATAAACTCTGCTTCTTTCGCTGGAAGGGGTGAGTTAATATCTATATTTTAGCAAATTTTTCTCAAATAAATATATGCAGAACAGTCCCCATCACTTCTCTCTTGATCCAGTTTTTCCAGGCATGAAAGCTTAGTTTGCCAGTGGTAATACTGAGCACCCATGATTAATCTGGGAGAGACCAGAACAAAGGCCCCACTTGTGAGATGAAATACAGAAGTTTTGCAAACAACAATGAAAAAATCTGGAGGGTAACACTTATAAAAAGGGTAGAATCCCTCCACAGCGCACAATCCTCTGAAGCCCAACTGTTGAACATGGTTAAATTTCTCCATACAAACCTCTTTTGTGATTTTCCTACAGCTTCTTTTCTTAAATCTAAGTGTCCAACTGAATTAATACTCCACCTCCTCCATCTAACATTCAACCAGCCTCATCTCTGCTGTACCTATGATTTGGCTCCATTCACCATCACTCACCAATGAGTTATTAGTTTTTAAATTACACTCATCCCTCGCTATACTAGCACGATTGGGTCCCAAATTTCTGCTCGTAGGTGAAAACTCATAAGAGCGACACTAAATTCCCATTAAAATACATGTAAAAGTCTCCAGTTTGTTCCAAGTGCTTGTACATTGACATAAACCAGTTGAGTTTAGGTACTTTTCTGATGTATTTCATTAGTTTGGCACCCAAAATAGGATGTAGTGTATGTATGTAGAACAGGGATTCCCAGCCTATGTGTTGGGACCCAAGGTACCATTAGATTTATTAAAGATCACCAGCTGGGCAGTTCTGAGCTCCATGTGCCTCTTAAAGAAGTCATTTGAAGTTTCTTAATACTGCTGTTTCAGGCAGATATCTATCATTAGTGATAACTGCTGGAGATGGCAGCTATCTCTATCACTAGAGATAGCAATTACCTTATGCCTAGGTGCTGAAACCTTAACACTTGAGTTAATTGCTGGGAGCAGGAAGGCTGGGGGAGCCACCCCACCTAGCAGTTGTGGCGAAGAGGCTGCAGATGGAGGAAGAGTGTCTAAAGCTGGGACTGTTGAGGGATGCAGGAGGGTCTAAGACTGGAGGGAGTTTGAGGCTGCAGGGAGAGTCTAATCTTGGGGGCGTTTTGGGGCTGCTGCGGGGGGTCTAAGGCTGGAGGATGTTTGGGGCTGCTGGGCAGGTTTAAGGCTGGAGGCAGTTTGGGACTGTGGGAAGGGCAGTTAAAACCTGACTGAGGGTGAGGTCTGCGGGGTGGCTGGGGGATCTAATACAGTAAACCCTCGAGTTACCCAGGGGTTGTTCCTGCAACCCCTGCATAACTCAAATATTCCTGCAAGGGGAGTGGAGCCAGGAACCACAAGGGCTGGTCAGTTTCCTGGCTCCCAGAGTGGCAGGAGCTCGGAACCAGGGGCAGGCTGGTTCCAGTCTCCCCATGGCTTGCTGGGCCGGGAAACTGATCATCTCATGGCTGGGCAGTTTCACATTCCCACCATTGCAGTGGAGGGAAGCAGGCTAAGAGCCTTCTCCCTCTTTTATCCCAGCCGCAGGGCTGTCAGACAGCTTCATATCTGAGGGAAGGGAGAGAGAAGGCTTTAGCTGCATGTCTCCCCACCCTCAGCGAGAGACCTTCATGGCTGGAGCTGAGCCAGCTGCAGGTCTGGGGATTTCTCCAACCCCCAGCCAGGGACGCCACTCATAAAAGCAGGGGAAGTTCACTCATACAGTGAATAAAGGTAGGAATATATGTTCCTTATTTTAGCGAGTACTCATAAGTAAAGTACTCCTTAAATGAGGGATGAGTGTATACCTTATAAGCCATACAGCGTACAAAGATTATTACAATGGTGCATTGGACATGAACACAGGGTTGCATTCTGCCACAGCTACTCCTTTGGAAAGCTGCAGAAGGGCTAGTTTCTGGTTGACCTCAAGGTAGCAGGGCAGACCTTTTTGACATGCCTTTAATAATATAACTTTGGTAGGCTTTGGTTTTTGGAGTTGTTTTGTTGAAAATTATTAGTTATTAATAATTTCTTAGCCCTATGAAAGATTGGACATGTTCTTTGGTTTGTGGCATTGGCCAACAACAATAGTTTTGGCTTTTAAGGGATCATATAATATTTCACCTCTGTTCCCTATGATGTGTCCCAAATACGGAACACTTGTCCAGTCTTGCCCTTAGAGGCTTCTATAGTTGGGCCTGACTCTTCTGACTTGTATATGCAGTTTCCAAAGCTACGTCTACACTAGCCCCCTCCTTTCAGAAGGAGCATGTTAATGAGGCAGTTCAGAAGATACGAATGAGGCGCTGACATGAATATGCAGCGCTTCGTTCGCATAATGGTGGCCACGTGGAGTTCGAAAGTGCTGCTTTTGGACTACATACTGCCCGTGTAGCCAGGGGCCTTTTGAAAGGACCCCCTGGCTTTGAAATCCCCTTCTTCCTATTTAGTTTTAGGGAAAAGGGGCTTTCGAAGTCTGGGGGGTCCTTTCGAAAGGCCCCCATCTAAACGGGTGGCATTCATTTCAAAAGCGGTACTTCCAAATCGTTTATGGCCACCATTATGTTAACAAGGCACTACATATTCATGTCAGCAAATCATTAGCATCTTCCGAACTGCTTCATTAACATGCCCCTTCTGAAAGGTGGGGGCTAGTGCAGACAAAGCTCATGTGTTTTCCATGTTTAGATCAAGGATTGCTAAATGTCGCCATATCATGCAAAATGTGCAAAATGTTCTTTCAACACTTGGTTGACCAGCTTCTGAAAAATGGCTCTTGTATTAACTAACTGAAAGATTAATACTTGGAGTCTACATAATCCCACACCAGAAACAAAAGCAAAATATTTTTCTGTGCATCATCATATAAAGAAGTCTGCCAGTATCAAAAGAAGTGAGATGTACAGTGCTACTTAAACTCATGTGTCATCAATTCTAGACATGGGCCAAGCATCTGGCACTACGGCAGAACTGCTTTTTCTATTAGCAACACAAAATCTTACAGTATTGTCTTTCTTAAGGCCTAAAGCCACAGGTGATTCCCCAGAGCTGTCAGAGTCTTTAACTCAAGCCCAGTTTGCTAAAAATAGGGAAAAGGGGTTTTCTACAGAATCAGCCTCTGTATTAGAGCAACTGCTTCTGGATATCTCATAGTGAAATCCACTGTCATCAGGATACATTTCTTTCTCCTTTGGGTGGGGTATGGCATACAGCCCATAATGTTCATTTCTACTCTATAAAATATGTCTGGCATCATGGGCGAGGAACACTGGGGGACTTTCTGCCAGTTTTTTTTTTTTTTCCTTTTAGGCCATACTTCATAACATATGCAACAATTCCACACACAGTTCTGTATTTCTTTTTCTTTAATCTGTCTAAGGTTCTCTGTGGCCCTGCAAGTGACCAGCAAAGAACAATGATGAACAGCATTAATGAACAACATTAATTCCCCAAAGTGCCAGGCAGACACAAACAGCTACTTGTAGCTTTTTCCAGGGCTCTTACTGTAATTTCATAGATCTCACTCACAACCCAACACTTCACCTTTTACTGTAGAACAGAAACCAGCTAATATTCTATAAAAGCATAGTCCACATAGGCTTCAGTCATAAACAGAACACAGCACATGTGCTATGGCAGACTAGCTTAGTCATAGCTCAGTAATATTCAGAAACGAAGCCTTGTAGAAAAGTAGTCAAAGCAAGACTGCTTTCTTCTGTTGCTTGTCCAGCTAACTACCATCTTACACCGGTATTAATGTTATTAGTATAAATAATGGCACTGATATTCTCTCAATTTCATGGTTCAATTTTTCTGTGGGGAATGCACAGTAACAAAAGTGAGACAACTAAAGATTCCCGTGGAATGGAAGTTAATTTGACTATAAAATGAGAGGCAACCTTCTTAAGGAAGAACAGCTGAGAAATATGCAAGAGAGATTTCTGAAGAGGAAGGGGAGTTTAGTGGTTAAAGCTTTCCACTGAGACTCAGGAGATCAACTGGCACTGCCACAGACTTCTTGTTTCACTTTGAACAAATTTCTTCAACCTCTGAGCCTCAGATCTCCATCTGTAAACTGGAAGTAATAATAGTCCTGTTTAATCATCTGAGCTGTCTTTTCTTTTTATTTTGTAAGCTACCTAGGGCAGAGGCAACTGTCTCTTAGTATATTTTGTACAGTGTCTAGCACAATGAGTCCCTGATTTCATCTACCGACTCTAGTGCCTTTGTGATGCAAATAATAATGACAGCAAGAACACTGGCTGAGTCCCCAAAAAGATGGTGTTTGAAAAGTTTGACAAGACTCAAAGTTAAGAAAATTAACAACAAAATAGCACCTCATAAACATGTGTCTGTATTGGAAATGAGATTAATGTGATGAAGTGAGTCTGTCCCATGAAAGCTCATCACTGAATACATCATTTTGTTAGTCTTTGAAGTGCTATATTTCTGCTACCTCATAAACAGTTCAGACTTATTCAATTTTTATTCATTCACACTCACCTCCTTCCAGTCCAAGGTAATACCCAGCTAACTTTAGAAAGAGGCCTTAACTGCACACAGATCTTTGTGATATTAAAACAAAGTAGAGGATCTTTTTGTTTTTCTTCTCAAACTTACATACAGAGTAACATTTTTTTCCAGAACCCTGCTCTCTGGCTGCTGCAGACATGAAAATGGTTATATCACAGACAAACTAAAAATGTTCAGTGTGAGGTTGTAGATACATAGAAGAACAAAGGCGTCCAGGACCAAAGAGAGTTCTCTTGAATTATTCAGAGACTTCCCTTTTCTTTACTAAGGTTTTTATTAGCAATCACAATGAACCGATTGTAGGAATCGACAGAAGGTGCAAAATCCTGTGGAGCTACCATGGATACACCTCTCTTCTGCCACCCATTTCAATGTTTAATTCTTGCCTACCAAAATAACCATTTGCCTCTTTTTTTGTTTAAAGACCTCCCACTGTGTCTGGCTCAGTCCCTTAGTGCTTTGAAGTGTGTACAGGTTCAAGCCCACTCATGACAATCATGATGCTTTCCAAACCCTCACTTCACAGTGGATGTCTCTCAAGGCAGAATCAGGGAACTTCAAAGAATTAAAGAAACCAAGAATGGAAGCAGCATTACAACTTTGCCTACCTCTGAATAGACAGACGAAAAGCATTAGTCCTGAGTTAAGTATAGCACTAAAGCAAGAAGACAGACAAAAAGACACTTAGCTAAAGAGTTCAAGAGTATATGTTAGGCAAGCTTCTTAATGCTAACTTTCTGATGAAGAAATCTGTCTTGCTATGTGTGGTTTACAGACATGCTGGTCAGAGTGGCACAAAACTCAGCAGCATTGCTTTGGATTTGTGACAGTCTTGCACTCATTCTTTTGTAGTCAGTGGAGCTGTGCCTTTCACACCATCAAATTTCCCTCATTGGAGAAGAAATAGGTTGAGCTACTTAGAAAAACTAAATGTACCAACTCCATGGGTCTGGATTTAGTGTACCCAAGGGTACTGAGGGAATTGGCAGACATCATTTCTGAGCCTTTGCCCATTATCTTTGAAGATTCTTGGAGATCAGGAGAGATCCTGGATGACTGGAAAAAGGCAAATGTAGTGCCCATCTTTAAAAAAAGGAAAGAAGGACAATCCATGGAACTATAGACTGGTCAGCCTTAACTCAATTCCTGGGAAAATAATGGAGGGGATCCTCAAGGAATCCATTTTGGAGCACTTGGAAGAGGGGAAATTGATCAAAAGTAGCCAACTTGGATTCACCAAGGGCAAGTCATGCCTGTCCAATCTGATTAGTTTCTATGATGAGGTAACAGGCTCGATGGACATGGGAAAGCCAATGAATGTGATATACCTTGACTTCAGCAAAGTTTTTGATACAGTCTCCCACAATATTCTTGCCCATAAGTTAAGGAAGTATGGATTGGATGCAATGACTGGAAGATGGATAGAAAGCTGGCTTGACAATCAGTGACCTGGTTAAATTGGAGGATTGGGCCAAAAGAAATCTGATGCAGTTCAACAAGGAGAAGTGTAGAGTCCTGCACTTGGGACAGAAGAATCCCAAGCATTGTTATAGGCTGGGGACCGACTGGCTAAGCAGCAGTACAGCAGAAAGTAACCTAGGGATTATGGTAGATGAAAGGCTGGGTATGAGTCAACAGTGTGTCCTTGTAGCCAAGAAGGCTAATGGCATATTGGGGTTTATTAGGAGGAACATTTTGAGCAGGTCTAAATAAGTTGTTGTTCCCCTCTATTTGGCACTGGTGAGGCCACATCTGGAGTATTCTGTCTAGTTTTGGGGTCCTCAGTATAGAAAGGATGGGGATATGCTGGATCAGGTTCAGCAGAGGGCAACAAAAATGATTAAAGGGCTGGAGCACATGACCTGTGAGGAGAAGCTGAGGGATTTGGGCTTGTTTAGTTTTCAGAAGAGAAGACTGAGGGGTAATTTAATGGCAGCCTTCAACTTCCTGAAGGGGAGCTCTATAGAGGGTGGAGAGAAACTATTCTCAGTGATGACAGACGGCAGAACAAGGAACAATGGTCTGAAGGGGCAGAAGGAGAAAAGTAGTTTGGATATTAGGAAAAACTACTTCACCAGGAGGGTGGTGAAGCACTAGAAAGAGTTGCTGAGAGAGGTGGTGGAATCTGCATCTCTTGAGGTTTTCAAGTCCCAGCTTGACAAAGTCCTGGCTGGGATTACTTAGTTCAGGTTGATCCTGTTGGAAGTAGGGGTTTGGACTCAATGACCTCCTGAAGTCCCTTCTAGTTCTATGATTCCATGAAAGGGCTAAACCCATTTCCTTTTGTTTCAGTTAGACGTCAGAAAAAAAAAAGAAAAAGAAAAAAAATGAGAAGTCCTGGGGTCCCTTATAGGCTAACAAATGTTTTGGAGCATAAGCTTGCTTCTGATGAAGTGGGTCTTTGTCCACAAAAGCTTATGCTCCACAAAATCTGTTAATCTATAAGGTGCCACGGAACTTCTCATTGTTTTTGCGGAGACAGACTAACCCATCTACAACCTGAAGCTTTTTGTCCTTGAAAAAATGAACACACTTTTCTTTTTTAAGAAAGTTAGTTTCAGTCACATTTGTGATCATTTACAATTTTCTTTCTCATAACATATTTTGTATGTCTGGAGAATCAAAGGAAAGAGTACTTTGTGGTTTTCAGCCACCCAAAATCATTAATTACTTTTGACTATTGAAATAATTACTTCTATAGAAAAAATATTCTACACCTTTTACACCATAGAAAAGCATATTTTTTTCACATTTTGGTCACATGCTGTCTCAGCACCCCCCCAGTTTTCAGCATCAAGGCCGAAAGTTTTAGCTGCATGCGGTTCTGTTTTGGCTTGAGCCTTTGACATTTCTGATAAGACTAGTGTCAAGGTTATTGTGGGTCTAGAAGCATATACTGAACAGCTGGCCACCAAAAGATTTGGTGAATAAAGACACTCCAGCTGTTCTTTGTATACAGTAACTGGCTTAAGTTTTATCGTGCTAGTACAGGTGGAAAAGCAGGGTAACCTGTTATTGAGGAATCATAACATATCCCCATTATAATATTCCCCAAAGCACATAAGGAGACATAGCAGGACCTGTTCAAGGAGATGCAACTCTAAACCCACCTTCCACAGATCAGCCCCTTCTTCATCCACACAGTTGGATACTCAGTGGACCCCTAAACCAAACTTAAAGACACTCCCAGATCTTCCCATTCACTGCATTCCATACCCCATTCTCTGCTTCAGTTCCATTAAGCAACAACATCAGTATGCCCCAGTACTGCAGTTAAAATAAAACGCTTTGAATCACCAGAAGCAAACCTCCTTTGAACGACCTGTTAGTCACAACTACAGACAGCTGGAGGGAAGACAGGTGGGGAGAAATTTGCTGCACGGAAAAAATTCCTTCCCAGCCAGAACTGGAAACCAGCCATAGGCCAAAGCACAGCAAGAAAAACTGAAAACAAACCCTGACAGCATGCTATTAATAGCCTTTGAAATTTCTGGGGGAACTTCTCAGAAGCACCCGGGTGTCTAAGCACATACGCCCATGAGAATTAGCTATTTAAGCATCCTTTCTGCCTTTGACCATTTATTCCTTTGTTGCTCATTCAGCCCAAACTAAACAATCATAGATCAGCTGGGAAAGAGGAAAGATGTCTTTATATAACCAGGGACAGAGATGCCCATTTGACTCCCTCACTACCTGTTGGAAAACAGTGACAAATGTTCAGCTATTATTGGTTTTATTGAAACTTTATTCGCTAGGGGACCACTGATGAAGGTTGCAAGGAAGAAGAAAGGTAACACTTTATATCTCAATGCAAAAGTTTTCCTGAGGTAGCCAAGGCCACACAAGCACAAAGAAGAAAATTACTTCATTTGCATGCCAAATATGTCTCTTTGGGTTTTACGGCTTCCGATTTATTTCCTGTCACATTATGTCATATGGAAACTAAAAAGATTGTTTTTTTCTTTTAATAATTTTGTAATGCCAAGGGTTTTTAAAGGATCTGAGTTTAAAATTAGAGGATCTGATGATGAAGATTATGAGGAAATTGCCTCTGATATTGATTTATTTACTGCTGTAATACTGGAGAAGTGAAACCATATCCTTTTTCAGACTGTTCTATTTATGCCTTTAGGTGTGATATTAACACTTTAAAACATTTTATTATTTGATTTGTCTTGGGGCTTGATGCTCCATTGCCTTGCACTTTTTTATTGGTTTATATGCATGCAATGTGAATACAAAGCAGGCATAAAAGGCTACCAGTGCAGAATGATAGCACTTTACATGTATTTTGCACTCTGAACAGAATTCAAGTATCAGATAAGGTCTGATCTGGCTGTCATTACAGCAGATGGTAAAATGTCAGTTTGCTTCAAGAGGAAGGCAAGAGTTTAAGACTTAAGACCCTAATTCTGTAACTGCTTCTACATACATGGTCCCTGCACTTGTGTGGAGCCCTATTGTTTTGAAAAAAGTTTCTAGGAAGCTCTAAGAGTCTATTTCCATGAACTTGACTGAAAGATCAAGGCCTTATTTTCCAAACATTTCAAATCAGTTGGAAACAAAAATTCAGTTAGACATCTGAAAGAAAATGAAAAAACAATGGGATGATCTGATGAAGAAGGTCTTTGTGCACAAAAGCTTATGCTCCAAAAAATCTGTTAGTCTGCAAAGTACCACAGGACTTCTCATCATTTTTGTGGATACAGACTATAAGGCTAACCCTCTAGTACTTCTGTGAACTTTTTGCACAGCATCCTTGATCTGAGGGAGTGGGGCTCTGTCCTTGTGAAACAATTTGCAGAAGCAAGACAGTGTATGTGGCTAAGAGTGAAAACCTTTTTATAAATTTAGCTAAAGATGTGTAGAATTTAGATGACTGACAAAATATTTAATTCTTAGGTGCAATTTCAGAAGTCAAAGAAATGTGATTGTTGCTTCTCAGCCGTGTCTACACTGGCACAAAACTTCGAAATGGCCATGCAAATGGCCAAATCGAAGATTACTAATGAGGCACTGAAATGCGTATTCAGTGCATCATTAGCATTTCGCCAGCTCCAGCTCTTCAAAATTGCCACTTTTTGCTCCTATGTGGTTTATCCAGACAGGGGTCCTTTTCGAAAGGACTGATAGGAATAAGATTGGAAGTTGTTGGGGTCATTTCAAAAAGGACCCCTGTCTGGATGAGCCACATGGGAGTGAAAAGAGGCAATTTTGAAGTGCCATGACTGGCGGCATGCTAATGAGGCACTGAACATGCATTTCAGCACCTAATTACTAATCTACAATTTGGCCATTTGCATGGCCATTTTAAAGTTTTGTGCCACTATAGACGTAACCCTACAGTCATCACTCTAACCAATCCTGTAGTGTTTCTTTCTGGATTCTGTAAAACGGTAGGGTGGAAATTGCATTTCCTTTAAGATTTTGTATCTCCTGCAATGGAAGTGTAAGGTTAGTGGAACTCAAGTTAGCAGACCCTGGGTTTGTTCTCTTAGGAACTGAGTGCCTACAATATTATATTCACATGTAACACCAGATTAGGAACTGTTCAAACCTGGGTCCCATCTTGGAGCTCCAGCATCCACACTGCATTATTTGGGCCTGAGTCCAACCTTTCATATCCCAGATTTCACATTGCACTCCGAAAATGTGTTCAATCCAGCCCCGTGTTCATGGCGCAGTGTGGCAAAACCTGACTGCTCACCAAACTTGTCTGTCTAGAGGACAAAGAAAGTTGGCCCATGGGACTGTAGAATCCTTTTAACAGACTCCCAAAGCATGAGTCCAGTGGGGTTTCATGTACACTGCAAAGCAATTGGGTCTAATCCCTAGGTCCCAGCTTGACACAGGCTCAGACCCACTGCCACTGTGAGGTCTAGAGATCCTGTGTCTGAGCCTTGGCCTAGCTAGATTTGTGTGTAGACAAGAAGAGAGTTAGGCTTCAGCCTGAGTTCAAACTCTGGGCTTACACTGATATGTAGATATACCCTATGGCTGTGTTTCCCGATTTTATTTGGCCACGGAACCCTTTTAAACTCTAGAGATTTGTGAAACCCCATTCCCAGCTTCTACCCCTCCTCAGTCCCCAAACCCACTCCCCATCTCCAGTCTTTACCCACCTCAGCCCCCTAATGCAGCCCCCATCCTCAACTTCCCCCTATCCTGCAAATCTGCCCCCCCAATCTCCAAGCTTAACCCCTCTCAGCCCCAAACCTGCCCCTCTCCCCATGATTAACCCAACTCAGCCCCAGACTAACCCCTGGGACTAACCCATCAGTGGCACTGCCCAGGGAGCCTACGCCAGGTGCCCATGTGCACCCACTGGAAGGAAGGCTGGCATGGCAGTGTTCCACTGGTGCGGGTAAGCCAAGTGAGGCCCAACAAAGGGGTGTGGTCACTCAAGTAGTGGTGTAAGTGATAGGCTGTCTGCAGCCCCCTGCCCTGCTGTCTCTGAAATAATGGAACTAATTTCAGTTGATTTAATGGCCGGCTCCCTCCTGCTGCCCTGACAGCAGTCAAACCAATTACATTTAGCTCTACTGTTTCAGTGACAGCAAGGCAGGGAGCTGCAGAGCAATTTTCTCACTGAACCCTTATTTTCACTTCACAGAACCCTGGGGTTCCACGGAACACCATTTGGGAAACACTGCCGTATATGTGTGCAGTAACAGGCACTGGGATAAAGCCCTAGCTGGCCCATATCAGTTAAAACAAGATTGCAAGGCTCAGGCTGTAAGTCTATAAAATTGTCAAGAAGTCATTTGGGCTCAGTCTGAACCCTACTTCTGGGAATCCTTCCCTCCTCCCCACATTCAGTATCTTAAAAGTCCAGGCGCCAGTCTAAATACAAATGTCTACACTGCAGCTTGCTAGCCCCACAGCCCAAGCCCCATGAGCCTAAGTCACATGACCTGGGCCAGCCACGGGTTTTTACTGCACAGTAAACATACAAAAATAAATGAAGAACAGATTCTTCAAAGATATCTGTCTTCACTGTGTGTGAAAAGAAAGAAAAGAATAGCTTTGCTGTGTACATAGGCAAATGAAAGGATTACATATGAATACATCTGCATGCAAAAAAAAATGTCCAAAAAGAAAATTCAAGAATTTTGTCAGCATCTTCTCCTCATCACATCATGTAGCCACTGTCATTGCCATATTGTCCCTCCAACTGGTTTATCTCCCTGAACATTACAACTGATAACAAACTGCTACTCTCTTTGTATAATAGGAGGGTGGATTTTAAGCCCAGTTAAGTCAACAGAAAGACTCCTATTGAAATGCCTTAGATCAAGCTCTATGTTCTGGAAAGTAATATACATCATTCAGCCTCATAAATAGATCCCCTTAGTACATGCCTGAGTGCACAACATGAATATGCATTGTTGGACTGGTCCTTGGTTGACCATGGTATGTATCTATGAGACTCATACTGCCGGCTCAGACACTTACCCACATACCATTAAAGTGAATGGTAGTACTCCCTCAACCAGACGTTACATTTTGTTAGAGTTTTTCACTCCATTCTTTCTAGCATACATTACAGCTTATTTTTCATGTTAACTTGTGTTCACTGAACGGATACTACTACATTCCACAGTTGAGGCCTGCTCATGCCCAAGGTTTTACTTTCTATGTATGCCAAGAGACTGGGTTTTCTGCAAGCCAATCACCAAATTACATCACGTTGTAACCAAAGTGCTAAGCTAGTAATGGCAAAACTATTCTGGTGCCTGTGCATTAGGACAGTTCCCTGCTTCTGCCTGGGTCTAAATATATCTTTTTGATAGAACGTTTTCTTTCTCCCTACTGCTGTATCTCCCTTTCTACTTTGTGATATGTCCTGGTGACTCATAATGTGGTAATTTCATAAAGAGATCATACTTAACAGCACAACATGAGGGACAAGCAGACATGTTCTCGACATGAATTCCTTCATCAGAGCCTTGTCGCACAAGCTATTACTGAATTATAGGTTCACCGGGAGTCAGGGCAGGGGGAAAGTCTCACATATGGCTCCTGATTTTAAAAGCTTGAATTGTAATTTAAATAGAGACTGACCCATATCACTCATTTAGTTAGACAACATCTGAGGCAAGTATGACTTTTTCATCTTCACCTGTCAACATGTGACTCGTAATTGTCTCTTATCAGAACTGATCTCTCTGATTTTGTAGTGCATCTTTCCAATTCAATATTTAACTTATTTTCCTTCCCAGTTTGTCTTCATGAGATTTGCCTTGTTTTAGAATTTTCATTTTTCCTTTCTATTTAATATTTACATCTGTTATACAGTATTGTCCTTTCCTCTTGCAATGGCTCAAAACCATGTTAGATTTATCTCTCCCCAGGCTCATTCAATGGCTGCCTGATACATACATGTCAGAGTCAGGGTGCTGTGAAAGGTCAGAGCAATGACAGCCTTCACAGCTCAGCAAATGAATGTTACTTTACCTCATCATCACAGCACTTCCAGAAACTCATCCAGAAGACTATACAAATGGCTTAACGGGTAGAGAGGGAATGTCCAGATTTCTGTTCATCATTTAAAGCCTTTCAAATTTACAGGTAGGGTTTGTGTTTCAAAGCAGTAACCACCATTTTCTCCCTCTGACTTTAAGTTGCGAGTTTCAAGAATGTGTCCTATATCAGCCTCTTCTTTCTGTTGCTGATAATTTTAATAAAGATGCCTGCCCCTGTGACTTGCAGGACTGGATAGCAGAGGGTGAAGATTGCAGGCAGAGGAAAGGAATATTGCTAAACACCCAAAATCCATTCTGATATATAGCCTTCATTTAAAGAAATTCTGTTTTTTTAAATCAAGCTATTTGGAGACACACATCTCAGAGCTGGAAGGGACCTTGGAAGGCCACTGAGTCCAGTCCCCTGCCCTTTTAGCAGGATCAAGCACTTTTTTAAAAAAAAAATCTATTTGCCTCAAATCCCTAAATGGCCCCTTTTAGGGCTTGACTCACAACCTTGGGTTTACCAGGCCAAAGCTCAAACCACTGAGCTCTCCCTGGCCCCTAAGATACACCTCTCCTAGAACAGAAAGGGACCTCAGGAGGTCATCTAATCCAACCCCTGTCCCCTTTACAGGGTCAAGCACCATCCCTGATACCTATTTGTGCCAGTCCCTAAATGGGCCCCCCTCAAGGATTGAGCTCATAACGCCAGGTTTAGCAGGCCAATGCACAAACCACTGAATTATCCCTCCCACTGCTTGCAATAGCATAAAGTACTATGTCATTCTTCAGATGAGATTGGTCTTTTGAAACACAGAAACTGGCATTGTGTGGCAAAGAAAAGGATGTATTGTGTCACTAGAATAAAAAATAAAGCCATTCCAAGTGTCTTCTCTAAATCTGAAACTGATCTGCTCTTTGTGGTATTTTTACCTCTGTTATGAAGACAAGCAACACAGGTTGTAGTATTTATCTATGTTTCTGACTGTTGCCTGAAATAGACCACACACAGCTGTGGCTGGTTGCTACTGAGCACTCACTACTTTTTTAACATGGGTTATGAAGTCCCGGAGCACCCCCAGGGAGTTGGCACATATGATTCCAGTCATCGCCGACAAAATGTATTGGTTATGCACTCTACCCATAATCTTTTCAGAATTCTTCAATTACACCACGTTTTGAGTGACTGTGATTTCTCTATTATTGATTCTCTGAGTGTCTATGTTTCACCACCAAAATTTAACACAGATCAAATGTAAGATTTTAGGAGTCAGAAATTAGTCTTCAGATTTATGTCCTTCCTTGCTGTAATAATGCTTCGTAAGGTCGATCTTCCATGGTTTTGTTTCACGCATGCACGAAATGGCACTTTCCAGGGTCAAAGTCAACCTCATGAGTTGTGAAGATTAAGGAAGTCTGATGGGAGAAAAGCTCTATATAGACAGCCAGAGAAGTTGACCTATGATAAGTTGATTTTAACTCTAAAATTGGTGCAGCTAAAATTGTGTATCAGTGGTTGACTGTTACGCCTAGTATAGACGTAGCCTTAGATAGCAATAATTTCTCACTTACTGCATGACTGCCATTCAATAGAATTTTTCATGTTGTCCCAGGATCCTTGCATACCATCATAATTTTTGTCTTGTCCACATTCAATTTTAGACCATATTCCTTGAAATATTTATACATCATCTCAACTAATTTCATCAGCTCTTCTTTTAAATTAGCCAACAGCACTGTCATCTTCATAGAGAGCATTATTTTCCCATTTTCCATTCAATACCTTTTTTCTGATAATTCAGTAAATTTCATCAAATGCTTTTTATAAATATTGAATAAAGTTGGTGTCATTATACAACCTTTTCTCATCCCTTTTTTGATCTTTAGCCTCTATTCAGTTCTTTTATCTCATGCATAATTACCACTTACAAAAATTCCACAGGCCCAGTTACACCCTACACTCCAAGAGTGCATCCCTATTACTTTCAGACCCCACCTACTGTGACAATGATCTTTAGCTCTGTATGGGTAAGGAAATGGTGTGGGACATTCAGCTTTCTTGCCAAAAGCATACAAATTAAAGTGAGACAATCTAGTAAAATAATCACCAAAAGGTGATTTTTAAACTCTGATTATTCTTTCTGTATCTCTAGCTCATTTTTGCATTTGGTTTCTGTTAGTTCAATTAGATTTTTAAAAAAGAAAGGTTTAAACTGCCTATTAAAATTGAACTCAGTAACATATCTATGGTACGGCTACTGCTATATAATAGTCAGTTGAAATGAAATCTCATTAAAAGCGGATTCCAATACACACAAAGAGCCGCCACTGTTTGCACTAATTAGAACACTTTCCTGCAGCATCAAAGTATGTGCTAAAGATGGAATAAACAGGTGGACCTGCCTATCTACAAAAGTACTCTTCTAGGTCAAGATATCTTTTGATGCAGCTATGGATAAATAGTCTCCCAAGCTGTCTGTAAAGCAACATTCGCAAGTTCAGTCCTGTGAAAACAACTAGGAAACAAAAGAAACGGTGCCTTTATGAAGATTGATAGTTCTATTGCTTCCATTATATTAACTAAAAGGAATAAAATACATTCATATACAAAAACTGCAAAGCATTACTGATACACCTTTTTGATACAACAGTTGCAAAGGAGGGAAGGTAGAAACCCCATAACCTGGACACTTTTGCAGCCACTCAGGAGACACTGCTATCCACCTGGTTAGCAGAGTGGCCGCAGCTAGATTTTTGTTTTTAATGGTAGTGCACATCCCTCAGTGCACATAAACCATTTATTCTGCACATGGATGGAAAAAATCCACATACGAATGGAAAAGATTAGTGGGAACATTGTGGGAGGCTGGCGTTTTATAGGACTCAAGTGTGGATGTTTGGGTTCCCTTACCTGTGAATTTCCAATATTTAAAATATTGGAGTGTCATTTAAAGTTTGACCAAAAATTCTGAATTTCCTGGGCTTAAAATATTTATTGTCATTTTTGCAACATTTTTGTAAGATTTTTAATGGTTAAATAACTGATGTATATATGCAACCTTAACTTTATGCTTTTGTTTCAATTTTTTGTTTGTGTCTGAGGCTTGAGGCATGTAAATGGAATATTTCAGTGTGTGGCAAAAGTGTATACATTTCTAGGTACACCCAAATCCATATTGTCTAGTGGAAATCTTTAATAAAGTCATGTGGTACCCATAGTATTTCCTGCAATTAAGAATTCACCTTGCAACAACACTGCTAAACTGTCAGTCCCCTCTCAGGGCAGCCACTCTTCCATTATGTTAACAGAACTTTCTTATAGCAGTAGTAGGCATCCTTCAGTCTGCATAGACTATGGATCGCGCCCTTTAAAGTTTCAATTGAGGACTTCATTTACAGCGTCTATTGTGACTATAAAGACCCACACGAGAGTGACAGTCCTTGCTCCATCTCTTGCAGATGTAGTGGGTGTCTGGCAAGTCCTTATTGTGCTTTCTGTGCACTCAGTTCTCCTCTGCTAGCTGTCTGATCTTCAACTCGCCCTTCTGAAGGCCCTTGTGTAACCCCTGCCTCCATCTGCTGCGGTCGTCTGCTAGATCTTCCCAGTTGTCCAGCTCGATGTCTACCTCTCTCAGGTCTCTCTTGCAGACATCTTTGTAACGCAACTGGGGGCGTCCGGGAGGTCTTTTTGCCAGAGGCTAGCTCACCATACAGGATGTCTTTTGGAATCCTTCCATCGTTCATCCTGTGGACGTGGCCAAGCCAGCGGAGTCGACGCTGCCTGAGGAGGGTGTGCATGGTTGGGATTCCAGCTTGCTCGAGGACGGCAGTGTTGGTCACTCTGTCCTTCCATGATATTCCAAGGATGCGCCTGAGGCAGCACAAGTGGAAGACGTTCAGCCTCTTTTCCTGGCAGGCATACAGGGTCCAAGTCTCGTTGCCATAAAGGAGGGTGCTGAGGATGCAGGCTCTGTAGACTTGCATTTTGGTGTGAGTCTATGATGAAGGCTATGTAGAGTGGCTTTCTCTGCTCCCTGCACTTCTCCTGCAGCTGCCTTAGAGAGAAGACCATATCAACGGTAGACCTCTCTGCGCGGAATCCGCACTGCGATTCGGGGTACACCCTCTCAGCAATCTTCTGGAGTCTGCCAAGGATGACGCGAGTGAACAGTTTACCAGTGACACTTAGGAGGGAGATTCCATGGTAGTTGTTGCAGTCACTTCTGTCTCCTTTGTTCTTATACAATGTTACAATGTTAGCGTCACGCATATCCTGTGGAACCTCACCCTCTTTCCAGCAGAACTTTCTTATATTCGATGTTAATAAAACAAAATAAAATTTTAATAATTTGATAATGGGAGAAAAGGCAAGTGACAACTCCTTTCGCAGTCAATGGGAAGATTCTTAATTGACTGTAGTAGGAATGCAAGCCTGTATGTAGGAATTGGGGGAAGGTGGTGCTTTTTTTCTGTAAATATGGACTTCCGCAACCCACAGTAGGCCCTGCCCTTCTCCCGCACCCTTGGCTCTCCAGCTCACCCTGACTCCCCTGCAGCTTCCCACCCAGCCAGCCAGCGAACCTCATCAGGGTCATAGGCAGCGGAGCACTGTACAATGAGTGAGTGCAGAGGGAGGGGGGACAGGATGGTGAGAGAAACCTAGGAAAGGTGATACCCTGTAGCTGCCACTGCCATCCACTACCCAGCCCCTGCCCCGATCATCCCCAGCCAGGCTGGTTGGGGAGAGGGCCAGGATGGGAGCAGAGTAGGGAAGGGGTAGGGTGACCCATTGAGGGGTTTGAATTCCTACCCCTTGGATCCCTCCTTCCCCATGTATGGGCCTGGAATGGGATCAGTCTAGCGATAAGAAAGATATTTTTCTCTTCAACAACATTGTCATTTTGAAAAATAAGATGTTGTGTTTTAAATAGGGATTTGCCTCTGGTAATTTCCCTAATATATCCCCCACCTAGTCCACTTCTTTACTGGTTTATTTTCCATCTATTTCACATACCAACACATATACAGCTATGTGACATCCAAGAAACAGCTTTTCTGAAGTTACAGTTCATTAATGTAATTGCTCATTCTAGATCGAGATAGACACTTTGCAATGAATATGCAGCACCTCATTAGCATAATGGCAGCCACGGCAGTTCGAAAGTACAACTTTTCGAATCACGCGCCGCCCGTGGAGACAGGACCTTCCGAAAGGACCCCCCTCCCCCAGTTTTTGAAAGCCCTTCTTCCTATTTGGTGATCAGAAGAAGGGCTTTCAAAAACTGCAGGGGGGGATCCTTTCAGAAGGTGCCGTCTCCACGGGCAGTGCACGATTCAAAAAGCCGCACTTTCGAATCACCGCAGCCACCATTATGCTAATAAGGCACTGCATATTCATTGCAGTTCCTCATTAGCATCTTTCAAACCTGATCATTAACATGCCTCTTTTGAAAGGAAGGGGCATGTGTAGGCACACGGGAACTGTATAAAAACTTATTACATTCTATATTAGATCACAAAGAACAGCCAAGTCTTAGGGTTAAGCCACGGGCCTGAGATTCTTTTCAAGAGACCTTGGTGAATTTTATAAATGGGGCATTTCCGTTTTACAGTGTGAGAAACTGAGACACAGACAGAAAGGCTACATGTACACTACAGCAATCCTTTGAAAGAAATTCTTCTAGAAGCTCTCTTCCAAAAAACTTCTATACACAAAAAAGCAGATTGAAAAAAATTGATTTGCTCTTTCAATAGAGAGTGACTGCATAGCCCCTGCTCTTTTGAAAGAAAGTGCCAGGGATCAAAAAATCCAGCACCCTAACGACTGCTCTTTTGAAAAAAGGACCCCCAGGGCATTTACACACATTTTTTTCTGAAAGAATCTTTTGAAAAAGGTGTTCTCTCTCATCTGGGAGAGGAAGAGGACCACCAGAAAAGTGGTGCACTCTTCCGATTTAATATCGAAAGAACGAATTTTGTGTAAATGCCTCGTGGGATTTGTCAATAGAACCCCAGCTTTTTAAACAAAAAAAAAAAACTTGCTAGTACTGATGTAGCTAAAGCAATTTTCCAAAGAGTAAGGCCTTGACTGGTGGTCAGGTCAGCATCAGAATTCAGGTCTCCCAACTCCCAGTCACCTATTCTAACTACTAGACCACTAAATAAGGTCTCCAAGAAAAAGTCCACATTTCATATAAAAGATGCACATCTTCTTTGTAACCCTTGGGATTATCCTTCTCCACCTTTGCTGAGAAAGGAAGTTATGGCTAACAATGATGCCGTTCCTATGTCAATGAGTAGATTTAGCATTATTAGCCATCTTTTCTAGCTCTTGCTTGAAATGAACACTTCACACACAACTGACAAGTGTCCCTTGAGACTGAACATTTATTAAATAGTGTTCATTTCTATGAACACAAAAGATATTATACAGCTGTATCCCAGAGAAATTGTTTACAAACATTACTGTGGTTTTCTTATAGCTTATTAAGGAATGATGGGAAGCCAAAGCTGCTGTATGATCACAGTCTTGCAATAAAAAAAACATTTTTGTTGTTATAATTAGTAATACTCACATCAATAGAGAAAGAAAACTTACGTTTTGGTATCCACTTAAACTCCACTGGTTTCAAGAATTAGAAGCCTGAAGTTTTTCTGAATCATTGAGAGATAAATTATAATTAGCGAATATTTGTTTTCAACAATTTTACCACTATGATTTTGAACTAATCATTCATGAACTGCTTGCAAATTTCTTTATTTTTATTATTCAAAATCACAAATTTCATCAGAAAAAATGAGTGCATAGCTCATCTGAACTACAAAGAAATAACAAATGTAATCAGATATATTATTCACAATTGCTCTGTGTTGGTTACTTGCACAAATCAAACGGAATTGTTTCTGTTACCTAATTGGCTAATATATATAAACAACATATCATTTATTCCCAGAACTGATTAGAGCCACCACGAGCCACAAGGACAAGGTGGGAGGAGGGCACAACTTTGTGCCCTGGAAGGGGAGGGGCTAAAGGTGGAAGGGGCAGAGCCAAGAGCAATCAAACCTTGTCACCGCCTGGATCACCGTGCTGGCTTCCTCTCCCCACCCCACCTCTGCTCCTTCCAAGCCAAATGCTCCAGGAGTTCTGGGGCCCTTTGAAAGGCTGGGCCTGGTGGCAACTGCCCGCTTTGCCCCACGCCCGTCAGCAGGCCTGTTTATTCGGTTTTGTTTATATAGCTGTTACCGCAAGTGGTCCCAGTCCTGACTGGGCTCGCTTGATGTTACTGCAATAAATAATAAATAATAATAATAATAATAATAATAATAACACATAAAATGATTTTGAAATTATATATTAATCCTAAACTCAGCATATGCATTTTTGGTTAGTCACATTATCATCCAAACAGGGAGCAGAGAAAATATCATATGACTTACATAACTAACAAGCACATAACAGATTATGAAGCATCTATTCATGTCTGATGTGTAATTCAGAAAGTGAGCAATTTCTCCTGTTGTAAAATCCCAGAACAAATGGAGCTTCCCTGTAAAATTAAATATAATTCATTCATACAAGGTCTGTAGAATTCATATTCCTAGTTATCTAAAATAATATCGCTTCTCTTGTACTACTGTCTAAGTAATTACAAATAAATTACACAGTTACATTTAATAGTCGCATGGCACATTTAAAGCATTTATTAGCAATAGGCTGGAACGAAAATCTTAGGCCCAGATTTCTGAAGTGAGGGAATCCAAAGACAAGAGAAGAAATATGTCAGAAAGGAGTTCAGCTCTCCAGGCTAGTCAAACAGAGGGACAAGTCTGGAGCTTTGCCGAGGTAGATCCCTCTTGCTCAGGCTGTAGGGCTGTACTATTATCATCCTGAGTTCTGGAACCATGTGAGGGGATCAGTTCCAGAGACGAGGCTTCAGCCCAACCCAACTGTCTATCCCGCAATTTTATAGTCCTGCAAACCAAGCTCTATAAACCTAAATCAGCTGACATTGGTCATGCATGGGTATTTAATTGCTGTGTAGACATAACATCAGTGTTCTTTGCAAGAAAAATCTGAAAAGCCTCTTACGCTCTGCTCCATCTTAGAATATTTGAATCATTTCAGGGAAAGAAAGTATACAAAATTATTGCATTGTTTATGTCTTCCCTCACATATTCCCTCCGAATAAAGTGGGAGCTCGTTGTGTTAGAAGTTCGTCTCTTCACCCTTTTGAGGGGAGCAGGACTCTGCAGAGAAACAACTTCTTTCTGAGATGAGGATGTAGATAGTATACTCCCAGCTGGAATACTGTCTCTTTTCTCATGTGTTTCACTAGCTCATTTCAATGGTGGGAAGACTGGGAGACATAGAAATTCCTCAGTCAGACATCGGCTAATTTCTCCTGCTCCTCTCACTTCCACTTCCTCTGTGTTGGTCCCTTACCTCATGAGCCAATGAGAAAGAAGATATTTGAGGATACAGCCTCCAACATACCAAATAAAGAGAACAGATGAAGATTGCCCAGAGCTTTTTTAAATAGAAGTTATGCTCTGTTACCTTGACAAATAATTGCCCATATCCTCAGCTGGGTTAAACTGGCGAAGTTCCACTGATAGCTGCAGTAATGTGTGATTTATACCAGAAGAGACTCTAACCTTAGATGTTAAAAGTTTCAAAAATTGCTTTTAGGTTTTGCAACAGAAGGTTGTGGCCACACAGGCCACTTTTTAACTCTGTCATTTATCCAGCTAGTTATACATTTCACTGTAACTCCGTTCTCATACTCATCTGCTTCCTGCCAGTAATTCTGCATGAAACCTGATCTCATCTATCCTTGGCACACATTTCTCCAAAATTCATAATAATTCTTTCACTTGTGCTGCTTCGTGTATCTCTAGCTCCCTTTTAAATGTCACCTTAAAACCCCACTCTTCACTTTTGCGTATTATAATAGTAGCTGCTGGATTTGTTCTTGTGTCACAGGGGCTGTTGGGTTACATTGTGAAGGATTGTCTCGGAGGGGTAGTCATCTTTGTCTGTAGCTTTAGAAAAAAAATAAATCAGTCCTGTAGCACCTTAACAACTAATAATTTTATTTATTAGGGCTTTCATGGGTAAGATTTTTGAGCAACCATGAGAATACAGGATATATCTATAAGCAGGGATTGGAGGGAAGGAAGAAGAAGGGAAAAAGGGGAGCAGGGAGACACCTATCATTAATAGGACCTGTGGAAGGAGTAAATTAAGTTAAGCGGGATGGGTGCCATTCCTGTGAATATCAAAGGGGGGCACGGGGAAGGGTGGGAATTGTCCTCATCCATGTGCCAGCAATGCCCCTCTTCCATGTACATTGGACAAACTGGATAGTCCTTGCATCAAATGATGAATGGACCTAAATCAGACATCAGAAATTGGAATACACATAAACCTGTCACATAAAGTAGCCATCATGTTACAAAAGGATTTTACCACTAGATCACAAAGGGAAACCTCTGAATTGGAATTCATTTGCAAGAATGACACATTTAACCTGGGGCTTAACAGAGATCTCAATTAATTTCTGCATTACAGAGACAATTTTACAAGGGAACATCTGCATTGCACAATTCTGTTGGTGGCATGTAAATTGCATGCTCACATAGACTCTCTATCATGGATATAAAAAGCAGTGTCGTTAGTGAGGTGTGGCTTAGGCAATTAGAGTAAAGGCATGCTTGAAAGACGAAGGCACATATGCAAGTTCATCATATATGCTCTCTGTCCAGCAAACCATGCCTCCCCATCTACACTGCTGTTTTTATCACTATAGTATTCCCTGCCTCCTGCTACTGGAGTCTTTTCCTTCTGCAGCAAAAGACACAGAGTGAAGATAGTCTCTGGCTGCAGGAAGACTCTCTCCATGGTGTGTAATATTGAAGTAGCCTACAAATATGTTGGTTTATAAAAGGACAGTTGACTGCCCTATAGGAGTGCAGCTATTGAATGCCTTTCATGTGAATATATTGCACACAGCCCTGTAAATAAGTTTCGTTTAAACAAATTAAATTTTAATCCAATATGCCTTAGTGATTGTAATTGGCCATGCTGGTACCTACTGATGAAGCATTAGGAGCATCAGTCATTTACTGAATTTGCATGAAACAAACATATTCATTCAATTAATGTGTTTGTGAGCAAGCAACTTCATTATAATATGGCATTAAAACATGTTGAATAGTAACAAAGAGGAAGCCATGCTAGTCTATACACTATCAAAACAAAAAGCAGTCAAGCTCCTCTACGAACATCATATATGCCACCATGTGCCAACAATGCCCAGATGCTTTGTATATTGGACAGACTTCTAACTCCCTTAGACAAAGGGTTAATGGGCACAAAACAGACATCAAAACATTCCAGATCCACAAACCAGTTAGTCAACATTTTAATGGAATGGGGCATTCTATTAATGACCTAAAGGTACCAAAACAAAAAGCAGTCAAGTAGCACTTTAAAGACTAGCAAAATGGTTTATTAGGTGAGCTTTCGTGGGACAGACGCACTTAAGAAGTGGGTCTGTCCCACGAAAGCTCACCTAATAAACCATTTTGCTAGTCTTTAAAGTGCTACTTGACTGCTTTTTGTTTTGATAGTGTATAGACTAGCATGGCTTCCTCTTTGTTACTGACCTAAAGGTATGTGTGTTACTGAAAAAGAATTTTCGCACCATTCTTCAAAGGGAAGCAGCCAAGCTGGCTTTTATATTCAAATTCTGCACATTAACACATGGTTTAAACCGGGACGGGAACTTTCTGAGTCACTATAGGGGCTCGTCTGCATACTTGGCTTAATCTAATTCTTGACTTCCCCCCCCACCCCTCCACTCTCTGATTTGCTCACCTTGATTATCTTTTTCTAATTTGTCCTCCTTGCTTACTGTTTTTGGTTCTCTGTGCCTTAAATATTGAGTCTGTTCTGGTGTGGCTATGGTCTGAAGAAGTGGGTCTGTCCCACGAAAGCTCACCTAATAAACTATTTTGCTAGTCTTTAAAGTGCTACTTGACTGCTTTTTGTTTTGATGGCATTAAAACATGTTCCTGACACAGTATCAACTTACATTTGAGTTCCATTGATTTTACATTGTCCTTTAGACAAAAACGTGTGGTTTTGTCCATGTTTATTTACCACTTACGTTATCTGTATATGCAGACATGGGGAGTAAGCTGGGAGGGTATGGTTTGACTTGATGTACTTCTTCAGCACTTTTCCTAAAATGCTGCCACAAGAAAGTAGGTCATGTCGGCCATGGCTTTCCCATTTGCTAACTTCAAGACTTACAAGATGTAAAAAATGAAATTACTACAAAATGCCCCTTAATGACATCCACCTGTTGCAGTTAACTCTTGAAGAAGTAGAAAATACATCTGCAGTGTCTCTAAGAAAATATTTTGTATTCTTTATAAATTTATTTTCTATTAAACATGGTAGCCACATGGATAAAGAATTTTTTTGTTACTTAACAAGTTGCATCTGTCTCCCGTCTGAGTTTACCTCTCAGTTGGAGTCCATTAATTTCAGTGACTCAGAAGTATTTAGGCACTGGACAGGATACCCATTTCAATACATATTTTAGCAAACTAGTAAAGGTTACCAGGACAAGATAATAATCAATAAAGGACAGCATAAAAAGCCTGGTTGAATAGGAAAATAAATGAGAAGGACTTCTCAGGTGGATATGTAATCTACAGGACCAAGAACAGGGGTTCACTATGTATTTGGGGTATATCTCCTTTCTCTATTTATCATTATTGTCCTTTTCAAATTTGATGAGAATACTTTTTTTCCAGCTGGTGGAAAATGTAAGAGACCAGGTCCTCAGCTTGGGTAAATTGATTAGTCAATGGAGCTGCACTGATTTACACTAACTGACCATATGGTCACTTCATTTTCAAGCGCTGATAAAAGGAAAATCACCAGTAAAACCCAGAAGTCAGGGATATGTAATTATACATCTACTCTCCAGTCTTACTGCTTTGAGCCATTTATATCTCACAGTGTTAAGTACATCATTTAGGCTTAGCAAAGAGTAAAGCTACTCTTGTGTTTTGCAGGCTACAAGGCAGGCATGATAATAGCTCTGCAATTGCACTAATGACCTCTTCTGTATTTATCATATGTTACTTTTCCCTGTGAAATTAAAGAACTGTTAGGTCAGAGTTTTCTCAGACTGACTGGCAGCAGCAGCCATTAAATGCAGTCTTTTCTTGTAAGAAGTGATGATGTCATTAATCCACTTCCATCTCAGAAAAGAGGCCATTTTTATTTGTTTACTTGCACTAGGGTAATTTTATAAACATTTATTAATGAATAATGGCAAGTCAAAGCCTTCAAAGTAACACAAGCTAGCATGGAAATGGGTCTTTGTTGTTTTCTAGTTTTGCTTGTATTATGGACGTGACATTTTATGAATCTGGAAAGGTAGGACTGTGTAACACATATCTAAACGTGACTCTGATCCCGCCATTGGACCCACAATTGAGGGGTCTTCTTGTTTCCATCTATGTGATCTGATGGCTGGACTGGAACCTAGAGCTATGTGAAATTACTTCAGTGAATCAGGCTCTATTTGCATAGCAAAAGTAAACAAATAAAAGACATTTCTTGTATGAATCAACCCACAAAAAATCAGTTGGTGGGTGATTTTGTCAGCCAGTTTTGCTGGCAACGAGAAGTTCTGCATTTACATTAACACACCCTGCCAAAAAGCTCCAAATTGAACCTGTCCTGTTTCCTGCAGGGGATTATTCAGAAGCAAAGAAAAATAAAATAAGAGACCCCATGTTTTACCCCTGAGGCAAAATATAGGCAGGAAAAAGCCCATTTCAACAAGGTATAAGTAGAACAATAAATCTATTTTATCAGATATTTGAAAAGAATTTTGGTTGACCTCTTTTTGTTTGGGTAGACAAGAAGAAAAGTGGTGTTTGCTGAAGGTCACTGTGGAACAAGTAGGCAGTAAAATTGATATGATTTTATCCCACCAGTTAAAGGCTCATCTGTATAGGTTTTATAAGATCTGACTTTAGCTCACTGTGTTTGGAAAAGCAGGCTCCTACAGGCCAGATTTATCTTTCTTACCTACATTTAATATAGAATGATAGATATTTTATTATTTTTATTTATTATATTTATTTTTATTATTTACATGTCAAAAGTAGAACTTTGCTCACGAAAATGCATGCTCTGATAAATCTGTTAGTCTATAAGGTGTCACAGGACTTCTTATTGTTTTTGTGGATACAGGCTACCCCGCTGATACGCCCCTCTAGGACAGATAAGGCAGGAAGGTCTAACACGTCAGGAGTTGCACTCAGAGATCAGAAAGGGAACAAAAATGCTAGTAGCCCTCTAATCCTCTAACTGTGAGTCACTCAGAAAGAATTCTGATTTTCACCTAAATATTGATGCATTCTAACTTTTCTGAAGTGGCAAATATTAACTATTTGCTGTGAAAAACAGAAAGCATAGAATTATCAATACCTCTTAAAAATTCATTTGCACTCTCTACTTTCAGCCTCCTTACAACAACCTCAGTACCCTGTTTGTACCTCAGTGGTTCTCCTTCTATGCAATACCCACATTTTTCTGTTGTCCTGGATGATCACTTTTGTGTTCCATTGCAAGAACTCTGTCTGTTTTATTTATTAGCCACCATGTCAAAGGCATGAAGTCATTTCTCCTACACAGAAGTGTGAAAAAAGCCTAAGCACTCAACTTCAAAGACTCACCACCACACAACATGTGGAGCTTGCATGCAAGCAAACATACTGAAATACTTTCTCCCCTTATATACTGTGTGATGTGGCAGCATGATGAGAAACAGCCTGACACAAAAACTACTTTCCTCAAAGATAAAAAATAGTGAATTTATTCACTCTCCCCTCCCTTCTGCCTTTCTGTGGAAGACTGAGGATGGGAAGATGAGCAAAGCAATTTCAGGAACAGACGTTCTAAATCTTCAAATTTTCATAAGAACATAAGAATGGCCATACTGGGTCAGACCAAAGGTGCTTCCAGCCCAGTGGCCAATTCCAGGTGCCCCAGAGAAGGAGAACAGAAGACAATGATCAAGTGATTTATCTCCTGCCATCCATCTCCTGCCTTTGTACTGAAGGCTAGGGCACCATACTTTACCCCTGGCTAATAGCCATTTATGGACCTAACCTGCAAAAATTTATTGAGCTCTTTTTTAAACCCTAATAGAGTCCTGGCCTTCACAGCCTCCTCCAGCAAGGAGTTCCACAGCTTGACTGTGCGCTGTGTGAAGAAAAATTTCCTTTTATTAGTTTTGAACCTACTACCCATCAATTTCATTTGGTGTCCCCTAGTTCTTGTATTATGGGAAAAGGTAAATAATTTTTCTATATTCACTTTCTCCACACCATTCATGATTTTATATACCTCTATCATATCGCCCCTCAATCGCCTCTTTTCCAGACTGAAAAGTCCCAGTCTCTCTAGCCTCTCCCCATATGGGACCCATTCCAAACCCCTAATCATCTTAGTCGCCCTTTTCCGAACCTTTTCTAATGCCAATATATCTTTTTTGAGGTGAGGAGACCACATCTGCACGCAGTACTCAAGATGTGGGCGTACCATAGTTTTATATAGGGGAAGTATGATATCTTTTGTCTTATTATCTATCCCTTTCTTAATAATTCCTAACATCCTATTTGCTTTACTAACTGCCACTACACACTGCGTGGATGTCTTCAGAGAATTATCCACTATAACTCCAAGATCCCTTTCCTGATCTGTCATAGCTAAATTTGACCCCATCATGTTGTACGTGTAATTTGGGTTATTTTTTCCAATGTGCATTACCTTACACTTACACACATTAAATTTCATTTGCCATTTTGCTGCCCAATCACTCAGTTTGCTCAGATCTTTTTGTAGCTCTTCACAATCCCTTTTGGTTTTGACTGTCCTGAACAACTTGGTGCCATCTGCAAACTTTGCCACCTCACTGTTTACCTCATTTTCTAGATCATTGATGAACAAGTTGAACAAGATCGGTCCCAGGACTGACCCCTGGGGAACACCACTGGTTACCCCCCTCCATTGTGAAAATTTACCATTTATTCCAACCCTTTTTTTTCTGTCTTTTAACCAATTCCCGATCCATGAAAGGATCTTTCCTCCTATCCCATGACCGCCTAATTTACATAAAAGCCTTTGGTGTGGGACCTTGTCAAAGGCTTTCTGGAAATCTAGGTATATTATGTCCACTGGGTGCCCCTTGTCCACATGTTTATTAACCCCTTCAAAGAATTCTAATAGATTAGTTAGACACGACTTCCCTCTGCAGAAACCATGCTGACTTTTGCCCAACAATTTGTGCTCTTCTATGTGCCTTGTCAGAGCCTTGTCTACACTGGCAAGTTTTGTCACATTAAAGTGATTTTTATGAACAAAGTTGCATGGGCATTCACACTGCAGTGTGATTTTTGTCAGGGAAAAACAGCCATTTTCATCAACAAAAATCTTCCAACCTCGTGTGTCTTTTGTCTTTTCCCCTCCCTGTGCTGTCAGCAAGCATGTACTGTAAACAATTCAAGGCATTTTGTTGCTGATTCTGGCCTCTAGGAAGCGGCCCGCATTTCCCAAGCAACCACTCTGGTCTGCAGTTTGAACTCCACTGCCCAGGTGACCAACTGCCCATCCCACCCGCTTCCAAGCCTTGTATAATTTAAATCCCATTTCCTATAGCATGAGCACCTGGAACCGCTCCCCCCCGCCACCACCTTCCTGCAGCCTGAGTCAGCATGCAGTAGTCTTATGGCATATTTCCAGGTACCCATGCCTAGACATTGTACCAAACATTCCCGCAATTCAACTACCAATCAGTGCTAGCTTCCATAGCCTAGAAGCAATGGTCTATCCTGTACAGACGCTTTATGTGTGCCATATGTGATGACAGGTTGCCACTGCCCATGCTGTGCATACTGTCAGGATCCTTGGATGATAGCAAGATGGGAGAGGTTGCAAGTTCTTTGGAGGATAGGTCAGAATTCAAAATGATCTAGACAAACGGGAGAAATAGTCTAAGGAAAATAGGGTGAAGTTCAATAAGGACAAATGCAAAGTGCTGCACTAGGGAGGAACATCTGTTTGACACATACAAAATGAGAACAAAAAGCAGTCAAGTAGCACTTTAAAGAGTAGCAAAATGGTTTATTAGGTGAGCTTTCGTGGGACAGACCCACTTCTTCAGACCATGGCTCACCTAATAAACCATTTTGCTAGTCTTAAAAGTGCTACTTGACTGCTTTTTGTTTTGATAGTGTATAGACAAGCACGGCTTCCTCTTTGTTACTATACAAAATGAGAAGTGACTCCCTAGGAATGAGTATGACAGCAAAGGATCTAGGGTACACAAGCTGAGTATGAGTCAATAGTGTGAAACTATTGCAAAAAAAATGCAAATATCATTCTGGGATGCATTAACAAGAGTGTCATGAGCAAAACAAAAGAAGTAATGTTTCCACTCTGCTCTGCATTGATTAAGTCTCAGTTGGAGTATTGTGTCCAGTTCTGGGCATCACAGTTTAGACAAGATGAGGAGAAATTGGAGAGATCCAGAGAAGAGCAACTAAAATGAATAAAGGTCTAGAAAATATGATCTATGAAAGACAATTAAAACAATTTGTTCAGTTTGAAAAAGAGAAGGCTGAGATGGGAAATGACAGCAGTTTTCAAGTACCTAAAAGGGTGTTATAAGGAGAAATGAGAAAAATTTTTCTCCTTAGCCCTTGGTGGTAGGACAAGAAGCAATATGTTTAAGTTGCAGCAAGGGAGGTTTAGGTTGGCCATTAGGAAAAATTTCCTACCAGGGTGGTTAAATGCTGGAACAGGTTGTCTAGGGTGGTTGTAGAATCTCCATGACTGAAGATACTTAAGAATAGCATGGAAAAAAATCTGTCAGGCATGATATAGATGGCCCCTGGTCCTGCTGTGAAGGAAGGAGGCTGGAACTGATGACCTCTTGAGGTCCCTTCCAGTTCTAGTATTTTATGATTCTTTCTCTCAATAATTTCAAAAATGAACTCTGTTGCTCTTTACAAGGTCCTCCCAATAGTTAACAGAGCATACAAAAGAAGTGTGGATCCATTCTTTCTTAGTGCAGATCCTGGAGTGCACAGCAGAGCATGACAGTTGCAAAAAAGGCATGAAAGGATGCCAGTAGGCCCTGAACAAAGACGTTCCTGACAAGATGTTTTGCGTAGTCCCAAGATGTCATCTTCTTTGGTCGCACAATACTTAGTGACAAATGGTATCACCAGGCACTGCAGGATACATACCCATAGTGCATTGCTCTCTCAGTCACTGAAGGAACAAAAACCATGAGAATGATCTGTTGACAGAGAAAGCAAGTGTAAACGTGGCTTAGTGACTTTTTCTTTTTTCTTTTTTCTTTTTTTTCTTTTCTGTTCTTTATCTTTTTTTGGTTGGGGGGATGTGACTCCTGCATGTCAACATTCATTGCCTTAATAAAATTTGGTCATGTAGACATATCCTAAACTAAATTTTCTTCTATCAACTACTTCAAACATCCTAATACAAAAATATGTTCCTTTGTCTTAATTGTGATAGCCATATCTTTTCCAATGAATAGTGTAATTTTGTCTGGAATGCCTCAAGTCTAAGCACCAATGTCAGTGCAGATTGTCAAAAAGTAGGGCAGAAACATCTCGCTGGTCATATGTCCTCTCATTCAAATTCACCAATCTAAAAACAATCCAGAAATACTAAACCACTATAGCTACATCTACACAGAAAGCCTCTGTCAACAAAAATGTGCTTTTGTTGACAAAATTTGCCAAGCATGTCCACAGCTAAAGTGCTCTGTTGAGAGTTTGTTCACAAAACTCAGCTGTTCAGCTGGCAGTGTTATACTCTCCCTGGTCAGGTATAACTCCTCTGTCGACCGTGCTTTGTCAGCAAAGTGCCTGTGTAGACAGTTGTGTCAACAGAGAGGGCTTCTGGTTCCCTGGGCACACTGTTTGCAGAGCTTCTGGTCAGCCATTCTGCCAAGGGAGGACAGGGCAGTGTGGCTTCTCTCTGTCAACAGAGTAGCTTACTCTTTCTATCTGCCTATCTGCTTTTGTGTGTGGATGTGATCTGTCAACAGAGGTACTGTGGAGGTTTCTCTGTTGACAGTGACTTCTGTTGAAAGAGGCTCCCCACGTAGACATGGCCTAAATGTATTTTTATTGTAGAGTCACAGGCAGCCCCATTGCATATTCCAGCTGTTCACACAACCCAAGCAAGCTGGACCATTTGATAGATGGTCACCTCCCACCAAAAATCACAATGCTCAGGTTACTCCCAGCCCAAAGGACCACTCAATTTATCCCATCATTTGTACTCAATCTCAAACCAAAGACAGCACAAGTAGCCTCTCCTATAATCAACTAACTAAAGATTTATTAACAAAAAAATAAGATAGTGATTTTCAAGGTTACACCAGGAAGCATATACAAACACAAGTTACAGTCTTAGATTTAAAAGATAATATAAGCTTCTGTGATAAGCAGTACTACAACTCTTGTAGGGCTGGCCCCTGCCCAGCAGCATAGGGATCTCTCATGAATGTCATAGAGTTCAGGCACCATACGTTTCCTTCACTTCAGATTCCATGATGATAGACGTGCATGTGAAGATTTCCACTGCCAGGAGAATGGACAGAATGAAGCCACCAAATCTGTGTTTTTTGAGGCTACCTAGTGCTTCTTTTGCCTTCAGTCGGCCATCTTGTGTACAGGATTTGTACGCTTTATCTTATTCACACTTCTTTTCCTCTTTGCAGAGTGTCAAGACTTAGCCCCACGCTGACACTGCAGCTACGTCTGCACTGAAGAGCTATTTTGGGATACCGAAGTATCCCAAAATAGCTACTCCACATCTATGAAATGTACCCTTTATTTTGAATTACTTTTTGAAATAATGGGCACACTATTTTGGCATCCTTCTACACCTTGTTGTTAGAGGAGTAAGGGATGCTTCAAAATAGTGCAGTATTATGACATTTAGCATTGTTTAGACAGTGCCAAATGCCGAAACAGCCTATTTCATAGTGAACTGGAAATAGGATATGCAATTTGTGTAGCACAGATTTCATACCTTATTTCAAGTTTGGGGAATAGTGTAGACTTAGCCTCTGAGTGCAGAAGGTTGGGGGCCACAGCAGACCTTAAAAATGCCTTGCTTCTAAAGATTTCTGCTTAAAAATTCCCCAAGATCACAGATTTCCTGATCATGGTAGGTAGCTGCTACCACCAAAGTGAGAAAAAACCCTCTTTAGAATCCAGGAAGACACACTTGGGATGTCTCCATATGGGGTAACCCCAAGCTCTTAACACTCCCTTAGGAGAGATCTTGAAAACAGAGGGGAAGAAATTAAGCTGCAATCTGACAGCTGACCTTTCAGTCTGAGACATGGATATACACAGACCCTTCTCTAGGACACAGGAATGAAATCATTGCCTTTAAACAAACAAACAAAAATAATTTATTAACAAAACCAAAGATAAACCGTACCAAGAAATTGATAAAGCATAGTTGGTTGTTCGATGTTACAGTGCAACTTAGAAAAGGGTAGATAAAAGCACAGAGAATTACTTTCCTTGGATTCAATTTAAAAATTATAGTGTACAGGGAGGTACATCAGCCAGCCTGAGAAGTCCAACACCAAACTGATCTCATTAAACTAAACATTTCTTTTGTACTTACATATCTGTATTTCCAGATCTCCTTGTGGCCTGCATACTGGATTCGAGAAGCCTGCTAAGGCTTAAATATCTCTTCATCTCCCTCAAAAAAGAAAGACCCCCACCCCTTAGCAGGTAATTGCTTCAGTTCCAAAAAGCCTTCTCTCTTTCCACTGGGTCACCTGGCTGCTTGTCAACAGAGAATCCACTTCTGTCTGGGTTTAATCCTTTACAGGCATTTATTCATGGCAAAGAGTTATGCAACTACAGAGCTTTACAGTGCAAACACTCAACTTTTTGGCTGTGTCTACACTAGCCCAAAACTTCAAAATGGTCATTTCAAAGTTTACTAATGAAGCACTGAAATACATATTCAGCACCTCATTACAATGCCGGCAGCCACGGCACTCGAAATTGGCACGGCTCGTCCGGATGGAGCTCCTTTTCTAGAGGATCCTGGCAACTTCGAAATCCCCTTATTCCTATCGGCTGTTAGGCCTTTATGATGTGAAACAGATATTATAAGCAGAATTAAAATACGCAGCATCCTGTAAGCATGTCATAAAGTCTAAATTAACAGTGGTGAGACCGGTGGCACCTTAAAGACAAAGGCTGTGTCTACATTTGCATTCCTCTTTTAAAAGAGGCATGCAAATAATGAAAATCAAAAATGCAAATGAGGTGCACATTTACACATCTGGTGCCTTGCTTGCATATTCTTCTTTCAAAAGAAGAAAAGTAGTGTAGATATGTAAATCTGCACCTCATTTGCATTTTGAATTTTCCCTTATTTGCATGCCTCTGTCAAAAGACACATGCAAATGTAGACACAGCCTAACAGATTTATTTGGGCATAAGCCTTCATGGGTAAAAACCACTTTGTCAGCTGCATGGAGTCATTGTCTTTTTCTGACACAATGTTTTGCAGATCCAGAATAACACAGCCACCCCACTGAGACAAAGTCTAAATGTATTCTTATAACACCAAAATCTATTTGCACTATACTGGCTGTGTCTACACGTGCACGCTACTTCAAAGTAGCGGCGTCAACTTCAAAATCGTGCCCGTCACGGCTACACGTGTTGGGCGCTATTTCAAAGTTGAAATCGACGTTAGGCGGCGAGACGTCAAAGTCGCTAACCCCATGAGGGGATGGGAATAGCGCCCTACTTCGAAGTTGAATGTCGAAGTAGGGCACGTGTAGACGATCTGCGTCCCACAACATCGAAATAGCGGGGTCCGCCATGGCGGCCATCAGCTGAGGGGTTGAGAGACGCTCTCTCTCTCCAGCCCCTGCAGGGCTCTATGGTCACCGTGTGCAGCAGCCCTTAGCCCAGGGCTTCTGGCTGCTGCTGCTGCAGCTGGGGATCCATGCTGCATGCACAGGGTCTGCAACCAGTTGTCAGCTCTGTGTATCTTGTGTTGTTTAGTGCAACTGTGTCTGGGAGGGGCTCTTTGAGGGAGCGGCTTGCTGTTGAGTCCGCCCTGTGACCCTGTCTGCAGCTGTTCCTGGCACCCTTATTTCGATGTGTGCTACTTTGGTGTGTAGACGTTCCCTCGCAGAGCCTATTTCGATGTGGTGCTGTCCAACGTCGAAGTTCAATGTCGACGTTGCCAGCCCTGGAGGACGTGTAGATGTTAGTCATCGAAATAGACTATTTCGATGTCGCTACATCGAAATAAGCTATTTCGATGTAGCGTGCACGTGTAGACGTAGCCACTGAAGACAGTTTTGACTGATGCAATTGTCAGCATTCAGTGATGCCCTAGGTCTTGGCATGAGCTGGCACCTGGTCCGCCAGTGTCACAGATGGTCACAGATAGTTACATCTAATCCCAGTATCACAGACGGTATTTCATATAGTCACTGAAGTCAGTGCTCTACCGTTTTTAAAAACTCCTTCGGCACAACTAAAAATTTTTACTTAACCTTGTAATGGATGTTGGGGGGTAAAATTAAACACTTCACAGATGACCATATACCACTCAAAGGCTACGTCTACACGTGCAGCCAACATCGAAATAGTCTATTTCGATGAATAACGTCTACACATCCTCCAGGGCCGGCAACGTCGATGTTCAACTTCGACATTGCTCAGCCCAACATCGAAATAGGCGCAGCGAGGGAACGTCTACACGTCAAAGTAGCACACATCGAAATAGGGATGCCAGGCACAGCTGCAGACAGGGTCACAGGGCGGACTCAACAGCCAGCCGCTCCCTTAAAGGGCCCCTCCCAGACACAGTTGCACTAAACAACACAAGATACACAGAGCTGACAACTGGTTGCAGACCCTGTGCCTGCAGCATAGATCCCCAGCTGCCGCAGAAGCAGCCAGAAGCCCTGGGCTAAGGGCTGCTGCCCACGGTGACCATAGAGCCCCACAGGGGCTGGCGAGAGAGCATCTCTCAACCCCCCAGCTGATGGCCGCCATGGAGGACCCAGCAATTTCGACGTTGCGGGACGCGGATCGTCTACACGGTCCCTACTTCGACGTTGAACGTCGAAGTAGGGCGCTATTCCTATCTCCTCATGAGGTTAGCGACTTCGACGTCTCGCCGCCTAACGTCGAAGTTAACTTCGAAATAGCGCCCGATGCGTGTAGACGCGACGGGCGCTATTTCGAAGTTGGTGCCGCTACTTCGAAGTAGCGTGCACGTGTAGACGCAGCTAAAGTGTCATTTTTCTCTGTTTTTAATTTTAGCTAAAAATCTTGCTGGAAGTAACAGTAAATCTGTGGCCACACTCTCCCCTCCTTTCGGAAGGGCTATGGTAATGTGGCTCTTTGGAATATGCCAATGAGGTGCTGCCAGGAATATGCAGATCCTTATTAGCATAATGGTGGCCATGTGCACTTCAAAACTGCCAGTTTCAAAATGCACACTGCCTGTGTAGCCAGGGGCCTTTTGAAATGACCCCCTTGATTTCAAAAGCCCCTTCTTCCCATCCAGTTTTGAGAAAAAGGAGCTTTCAAAATCAGGGGGTTTGTTTTGAAAGGCCCCTGGCTACACAGGCAGTGTGCATTTTGAAAGAGGCAGTTTTGAAGCATGTGCAGCTGCCATTATGCTAATAAGGTGCTGCATATTCCTGGAGCGCCTCATTAGCATATTCCAAAGTGCCAAGTTACCATAGCCCTTCCAAAAGGAGGGGCTAGTGTGGCCATGGCCTAAGAGTCTCAAATGGAGAGTAGTAAATTTTGAATATATGCTGTGTTTAAAAGTGTCTATTACCAGAAGAACAGAGACCATAAACAGACAAGAAGGAATCCCGTTTAAAAAATATCGTATGGAGGAACACAGGGGAAATCCCCACAGCTGCAGAACACAGCTTGGGTTCATCCTAACAAGACGTAGTATAATAAGAAACAAATTATTGTCAGCCAATAGCTGTTTGGGTATCCGTATGAGATGAGGGTAGGATTTGCAGAAGTCCCTATGGGAGTTAGGTACCTACGTCCCACTGCATGTCAATGAGATGTTGAGAACCTCGCTCCCTGAGTCTCTTTGGAAATGCCACACTAAATGTATCACTAACAAAGCAGATATATGGGATCAGAATAAACACTGCCCAACATGCGGAGGTTCCCTGCAATATTTTCAAGGCTTATTGGCTATCTCAGCAAAGGGGCCAACAGCTGAATGGACACAAAGAATCTCTCTTAAAAGTGAGCTTTCCAGGTGTGGCTTTGAGCTCATTAGTGAGACAGTGTGAGGAGGCCTGCCCAGAAATGACTCTTCTACACCTATTCTGATAATAAGGGGAAATGAATTTTCTGAAATGATCAAGTTATCATTCACTTGTGTTGGCCTCTCTGTATATAGGAGCCTCTGACTGTTACTGGAGAAATCCTGTGTGCTGCAATCTGGTCTTAGAGATTACATCTCCCACAAGGCTTTGGGAAGGAAAGAAGGTTCTATTGGTTTTTTTTGTTTGTTTGTTTTTTGTTTTGTTTTAGCTAAGTTGGAAAGAGAAGATGGTAGTCTCCTGTTGATGGAGACTTAAGGCTGATTGAACAGACTACGTCAGGGCAGCTATTAAGTTTTCTCCCAGCCAGGAACTGCTTTGGGGAACTGCTGCCGGCTAATGAGACACCCTTCAGGGGAGAAACTTCATGTGTGTCTGTTGAAGTGGTGCAGCACCCAGTTCCAGGACAGAAGGGCTGGTCAGCTTGTTGCCTTGTCTGGAATGACACACAGAACCCTCACCTAGCTGCCTGTAATCCAGCAAACAGCTGCATGCCAACACAAGCAAGTACCTGGAACTTTGAAAACTAAAGAGTGTGTACTCTGGGGTGGCATGACTGATGTCAGTGCACATGCCAATTATATGTTTCATTTATTTCTGTTGATATTGTTAATTGATTTTACTCATATTTAGTCTGTGCCACTGTCTCATTAAGTTTTTATATAAAGGTATGGTCTATTAAATATTTACTATATATAGTTGGTGTTTGGGAGTTAAACACATTACAACTGGAATTAGTTTCCTGGAGGTCTCCAAGGCACACCGCTAAGTTTGTACGGGGGACAGTCAGGTGGAGGCACAGCCATTTTACAGAGATTTAGAAATTGGGATGGAAAGGGGATTTCCAACTATCCAATATCACCACTGGGACATGCAGGAGCTCCTTAAATTTTGAACCCATCAGGCACACAGGCACACAATTGAGTGTTGTTGTCTCCTGAGTAACCCCAGGAAGGAAAGAAAAGGGGTTACACTTGACTACTGGGTTTGTTCTTTATGTTTCTTAAACAGAAACCTTAAAATAGAACAGAATCAATCACAATGTGCTAAAGTTACATATTACAAAATTCCTCAAAATCAAGCCAGATTCACAACTTTCTTGTTGAAGTTAGCCTATTAAAGGCCATTCTCAGACTAAATTCTATAGGCTAAACTTGGTCTAAAATCCAAATAGACCATTCCCAAACTATATTCTTTTGATGTTAATCTATTAAAGGACCTTTGTTTCAGGGGATATTATGTTAGCCTTTGTTCAAAGGAAGATATGTGTGTGATAATAGATGGTATTGTATCCTGATTTAATTTAGACTGTTATTTCCATTTCTTTTCATCTTCAGAGTCTGCTACCTTCCCCACACTTGACATTGCCTTTCAAGCCACTTTTCAAGGAGAATTGAAAGGAGGACCAAAGATAAGCAAATTATATTAGAAAGTTTTCATGACTTGGTTGGGAGAGTGAAAAATTAGGACTGTGCAAGTATAGTGTTGAAGCTTCAATCATATTCTTATTTTTGAAGAAAATGAGGCTTGTTAAGAGAAAATACAAACATTCAAATTAATTTTGTGAGTGTCCTCAATGGTACCTTTGACAACACTACTTAACAGGAATATCACTTTTCCCAAGTCATGGTTTGAGATTTACTATGCATCTCTTAAAATTGTCTGAGGTATGCAATTCCTTTTTACCAATCCTCAAATGTAGAAAATATGACATAAGTATTCTATATGCCTCCTTTCTAGAAAAGATAGAACATCTCAGGGAGCTATTCTATATCTAACTGTGGTTTAGTGAACGGTTGGGCTGTAGCCACACTAGCCCCTCCTTTTGGAGGGGCTATGGTAATGTGGCGCTTGGGGATATGCTAATGAGGTGCTGCCATGAATATGCGGCATTTCTTTAGCATAATGGCATCCCAGTGTGCTTTGAAACTGCTGGTTTTGAAACACGGCTGCCTGTGTAGCTGGGGGGCTTTTGGAAACAGACTCCTGATTTCGAAAGCCCCTTCTTTCCAAAACCAGATGAGAATAAGGGGCTATTGAAATCAGGGGAGTCATTTCGAAAGGCCCTGGCTACACAGGTGGCTGCATTTTGAAACCAGCAGTTTCAAAGCGCATGTGGATGCCATTATGCTAAAAGAGTGCTGCATACTCATAGCAGCACCTCATTAGCACATCCCAAAGTGCCACATTACCACAGCCCCTCTGAAAGGAGGTGCTAGTGTGGCCACAGCCATTCTGTTGTCATCATTTGCAATACTTAATTTTAGAATTGCACACCTCATTATGAATAGCTTATTATGACCTTGATAACTCCGTTCACTTCTTATTAATAGAGCTTTTTGTCTGCAGTTTATAGCATAACAATAACCACAGTGCAGAATAAATATTTTATAAAGGCATCTATTGTCACCTATTTCTCATTTATAATGTGTTGTGAGTGCACTATAAAATTATATTAAAAATTTATAGATGTTATGCTACAACTAACATGTATTTATAAATGTATTTATAAATGCCCATTTGTGGAAAATATCCAAGAAAGTGTAATAGATGAGCACATCACAACAGGCAGGAATCATCCGAACATACTGTTATGTACCAACAATTTATGGTCGTTCTTAAGTCACAGTTTTAGGGAGGAGAATGAGCATTTTATAGCAAGAGTCTTATCAGAATTAGATATATGGTGTTATGTTCCAGCTAATATTTTGCTCTGTGGACCATTAGTCACTCATCAAACTGCATGAATCACATAAGGAAAAAGATCCATTAAAAAAGAGGGTCCTGCCACCAACAGAGTTTCAATTGTGCATGTGTCAGACTTTAAGGGGAACTCTTTCTGTTCTACTGCGATCATCTGAAGTCCGTCATCAAGATTTTTGTGTCAGCTTTCATTTGGCGCATATTCAAAGTAATAACTTAATTTGCCAACACCACTATGTTTGGAAAAATAGCCAACCCACAGGAGGGCAGAAGGAACCTGCCAAATGACCTGGTCAGATTGGAGCAAACAGAAGCTGCAGAGAGTGAGGGGAGAACCAGCACTAGTGAAAGTAAAAGAGAGGATGTAGACTGCACAGATACAGAAATGAGGGACAAAGCATTACAAAAAATTTATTCTGTTACTATCTTAACATAACATCTTAGGGAGACAATCCACTGGCTAGCATACTTCCTATAGCCTGGGTGTGGTTAAGACAAATTTCTGGCCCCTCAGTTACCCCTTCTACTCATTTATGTGTCCCCTTCTTTAGGCAAATTTGCTTCAGACCATGTCAGTCCATCATCAGGTCTTTTGTGTCATTCTCCCTTTTGGAGTACCAAAGTCCCAAGTTAAAAATATGTAAATTAACATCTGTAAGCCCTCAGTCACTGGGTCCTTCTTCCTGGGTCGTAGGGCGCCTGCAATGTAAGCCACTCAATCAACATTAACTTGCTTTGGGTAACTCCCAACCAAAGCCCTGTCCCAGTTTTTCAGTACCTTACAGGGCCCTGTTTCAGAATCGCCACAGCAAGAGTCTCAGTTCCTGGCTGGCCCTTTTCCAAGCTCATCTCTAGATTGGCTTTTTGTCCTGCCTCAGACTTTGTAAGTTTCCCAAACTCTCTCAGGCATCATATTGAAACTGGAGCCCGAGCTACTTGATATTCAGACCTCTTTGCACCTGGCCTGGCCTGGCCAAGAGGGTGTACTCTCTTCCCAAATAACTGCTTCTAGCCTGACGCTCTCTGCCCTGTACTCCAAGACCCTACTTCTTTGTAGGTGTGTTCTCATGGATATCCCTCTTTTTACTTTTAAACTGTAACTAAGCAATATAATTTCCTCAGAGAATGTGCAGAATTAGGACACAGAAAACAAGAAAGGGGATTATCCATGAGAAGATTTCTGCTGAAGAAATATGAGAATCACTGAGCTAGTGTGTACCACTGTCCCTGCTAATCAATAAATGAGTTCATAGTTCACTAGTAGCTAGCCCACTGAGAATATAAATCTTAATACTACTTTACTAGTAAGTCATGCGTAAGTCTGAGTGTGTTACCCATATATAATTTTTAATATTGTTGGGTGATATTACAAGATTGATTGCCAGTATCTTTAGACCTTTCAGTGCTTTTATTATGGTTGTTTACATTATAAATAAATAAATTTAATTAGTTCTTCTCATTCTTGTAAATGAGAATCAAAAGCTAAAATACATGATGCCTTTTCTAGGGTCTAATTGTAGATCGGTATTCTCTGCTTACCTTTTTCTCCTTCCAAAATAAATAATGATGTATATGTGTTGCTTTAAAGGACAACTATTGCCAATTATAAAACCTAAGATCTTCCATGACAATATTGTTCCTTGTAAGCTGAGTACTTCCACAACTGCTCAGAAGAGATTCAGATACTGTCCTGATGATCACCAGAGCACTCACAGCTAGGTTTTTGTTTCTACTTTTGGTGCACATGCATTTACCTTGGTGCACATAAAGAATTAATTATGGATGGAAAATAATCTGCACTTGGATGGGAAAGATTAGAGGGAATATTGCTAGACACTGTATTATGTTACTTGTTTCTCTCTTACTTTTTTTAAAAAAATCAAAATTTCCAAGTCAAGTAAAATGGAGCTGCTCATCAGTCATAATTATTCTCTGCATTTGATACTCATGCATCCCTTTTAATGAGCAAGTAGCAACAGTAGCTTTAACTGATTGCAGAATAAAAATATAATACTGATATAAAATTCCAATTACTCCCAGGGATAGTCAGTGGTCCACCTGAAACTATCATTAAACTATCAGCACAACTCTAGTTTATAGTGACAAATTACAATTTTAGTGCCTTAATTCATTTATTTAAGTGATAATGAAATTCAAATGGTTGTTTTTGGCATTAAAACAGAATATAACAGTTTCTATTTTATTTATTTTATTTTAAACCTATCACAGTGACATCTGAAGATGAAGCAACTTTATTAATTAAGGGCAAAGTAAAGATATTTCTGTCTCCAAGCTTTTTCCAGCATATGCATAATTAAAATGTTCCATTCACTCAACCAAATTTTTAACCTCACTCTAAACTTCACAGTCCACAAGAAACAGTAAAATATTCATCACTGGCTGCATCCAGAGAAAATACACAGAAGAGATTTGGAGGAACAGAGGATGAGGAAAAAGGGCCAAAAGGCTCTGCTTCACCATACTTCATACTTAGATGTCCAAAGTAATTATGTACATTGCAATTTAATTAGCCTGTCTATATAATGTGTGCTTTTAATTATTCAACTATGGCAAGTCATCACTATGGCTTAGCTCATGTCCATCTCTCAGACATATCCCTACAATAGGTGCTGTAATTTTACTCCTTTTTAGAGCCTTATAAATATCCCTCAGTAAACCTCAAGTACAGGATTCCCCTAGAAATGTGAAGTACCATTTTACTCTTAAAAGTCTGTTTATTGTATTCATCCTGGTACTTGTTACTTCTCTTAAGAGTCTCCTGAGAAAAAAGAAGCCCTAGTATGAAAAAAATCCATCATTCCAGAATCGCTCATAAACTACAGTTACACTGCAGTGCTCTGTCGACAGAAGTCACTGTCAGAAGAGATTTCCTGGCAAAACTTCTGTCGACAGACTGCGGCCACACACAAAAACCAATTGGAAGAGCTCTGGGATCTGTTGACAGAGAGGCAGGACTGCCTAGCTGCTGTCATGACAGAAGCCTGGAAGCACAGCAGAAGGAGCTCCCCATTGTTCTGGATGTCCTGTCTGTTGAGAGAAAGCCCTCCAGAGCATCCACACAGCCTTTTTGTTGACTGAATCTGTTGGCAGCAGCCTTATACCTCATGGTTGAGAGGCAGGACGCTATCAGAGAGAGTGCTGAGTTTTGTCGACAAACTGCCATACTCATTAACTTGAATAGCTGATCACATATAATCCTTCACCATATATCTAGGGTCTCTCATGAAACACATCAAGAAGTCTGTGGAAGCCTTTAATGCTTGCAGGGTCCTGTGGTTCACAGAATTGCACCATGGTGTAGACCATTTATATTGTCATCTCTGTGGGGCAGGAACCATCTTTCCACAACAGGCTTGTCTACACTACCTCCCTACGTCGAAGGAAGGATGGTAAGTAGTGTGTCAGGAGATTATTAATGAAGTGCCGCGGTGCATATGCAGCACTTCATTAAGCTAATTTTCCCCTGCTGCAGCTTGGAAGTGTAGCTGCATCTAACTTGCCGGTACTTTGAAGTGCTTGGGCAACTTCGAAGTCCGTTTACTCCTCAAAATTTTGATGAGTAAAGGGACTTCGAAGTTGCCAAGTACTTCGAAGTACCGGCAGGTTAGCCACAAATTTGCCGTGGGGGAGAATTAGCTTAATGAAGTGCTGCATGTGCTCCTCAGCACTTCATTAATAATCTCCCGACACCCTACTTACCATCCTCCCTGTGTGTGTAAAGCCCCCAGCACAAAGGGTCCCCATAAATCCAGGTCTGGGGTTTCCACTGCAACTACAATACACACAAAGGTTAATAATGATACGAGTGATTCATTTCCTCACAGCACAGCTATGCCAGATTGCACAAAAAAGTCTATTGATCTATAAGAAGCTAAAATATAGTTGTCATGGAAACTAATTTTTCATGTACTGACAGTTATGCCTTTAAAATCTCTGCTACGATATTACACAAAGGCTTTTCCCCCTTTTCTTTTTCATTTAATGTTATAACTCATCAGTTCCTTATCAACCGCTCATGGCCAACATTCTGAGCACCCTTTTGTCATGGTAAAATGTCATCCAGTAATCCTGTCTCACCCGAAACACCCATGACAATGGGAGTTGTTTTATATCAGTAATTTCAAATGGCTTGATTTAAAAAAAAACATTTAATTCAATCAGGTAGAGGCTTTGTAAAACTAATTTGAAAATATTTACTATTGCAGCTTTAAACTAAAAATTGTAATGAACTAAATTATTATTTAAATAATATTATTTATAGGATTTGTTTGAATTTTACAAAACTGCTAGAAACAAAGATGTTGAAAATGAGGCCCTGATCCTTCAGAATTTTTGATAGATACATATCTTTTGTCATGCGGTTGAAATGAAGCATGTACATAATGTTTACAGCATACAGGGTTAAAACTGTTGTATTACTCAAACTTTTCTCTAAGGCTATGTCTACACATTAGGTGCTATTTCAGATACGCTATTCCAGTTCCAGTACCCCACGTTGTACATGGATTAATGGAATGTTCCTAATAGCCTTTATTGCAAAATCTGCTGTCATTTGGACATCACCAGGTTTGGAATAAGATATTTCTGAATAATTTACATAGTTTGCATAGCACAAACTGCAGAAATTATTTCAAAACCAAAATTGCTGTGTAGACATAGCCTCACAGGCCTAAAATCTTTGTCATTTCAAACTAAAATTGCCTGAGCATTACCAATGAAAAGGTTCAGAGAGGTAGCCATGTTAGTTTGTATCAACAAGAAGTCCAGTGGCACTTTATAGACTAACAGATATTTTGGAGCATGAGCTTTCATGGGCAAAGAACCACTTCATCAGACTTCTTGGTGTTCTCAAAAAGAAGTTGTTTATGCATTCTATACATAAACAAAGATTCTGTGAATATTTTTACAGGGAGATTTTTCTAAACTAGGAATTTGAAATTAGGCTCCTATGATTATATTTGGGCATGCAAAGGTGGCATTTTCCCAAGCACCTTCGAATAAGTCTACTCAGCTGCTGGGAGGGAGTACTGAACACAGGTTTACAAACTCACACTAAAGTTATTGATTTTGTGTGCTAAAATAGTATTGTAGACATTACTTTGACATTTGGGCTTATGCTGAAGCATGGGCTATGAAGCATACACCCACCTCCAGGCTTCAGAGTATAGACACCAGCCTTACCTGTGGTGTCTGAAGCTGTAGTGCAGTTTTTAACTCACTAGCATGAGCTTTGTTAACACAAATCTGTTGACTCAGGCTTTGAGACTTCTTGCAAGCACCTGTGTAGACATACCCTGATGGACAGAGGAGTGCAAGTCCCACTGGTTTCTCCTTGCCAAACTTGAGGGAGGAGTGTAGTTTAATTGAAGCTGTGATAGATTTGTGCTTTTGAAATGTTTTGTACCCCAAGATTATCGATTGAAATGTGACAATGCTATGGGCTTATGAAATATTTAAAGAATGTGTTAGCTTCATAAATGTTATGTTGGGATGGGCTATGGGACTGATGTCCCAGCTCTCTCTCCCCTTCCATCCTTACAGATACACCATCCAAGGGCAAGGCAAGCTCCAGCACAGTCTGGGAGCCAACCAGCCCCGTCCAGGCACTGAAGCTGGGAAGTCCAGGAGCGAAGGTAGAGAGGGTCAGGGCACCCCTACCACTAGTACCCATCTGGGCCTGCAGCCAGTGGCCATATCACTGCCCAGGGACAACAAAGCTGTCATTTAAACACTCATCTTCTGCCACCAGAATGACCTGGCTGAGCAGCAGCTGACACTGGACAAGTCCCACCTGTCCTGGTGGCAGGAAGCCTAGGCCAAGGTGCTGATCACCCTCCAGACCATCTGCACTCTTTTGAAAGCAGTTTCTTCAGAAGGGATCTTGCAGAAGAAGTGCTTTTGAAGGACTGCCGTAGTGTAGCCCTAGCCTTATATAGTGGTGAACTTGGAGCCTTTAAGTTTGCGCCTGCAGTGTGCAAATGGGGGCTGTACAATGTTGCACTTTGATGCACACTGATATTCACACCTCCTTAGTTCAAACTGTGAGGTAATGTACACATGCTTTAAGAAAATAACTTGAGTGGAAGACTGGAGCAGCTAAAAGCTCCACTCAAGTTGAAATTCTCTCACAGTGTGCAAGACAATGGAAGGACGTTCAAATAGCTCTTCACTGTGCTCCTGCAAGGGATGAGTGCAAGTGAAAAGGAAGACATTCAGAAAGTAGTGGCAGGTTCTCAAACACTTGATGTGTTTAACCATTTTCAGTCTTCTCAGGCAGAGAAAGCTAACTATGCAACAGTATTACAGAAACATGAAGAGCATCATATTCCATGTAAAAATAAATGTAAAAGATATGCATTTAATAATAAGGTACTAAGTCAAGGTGAAACTATAGAGGAGTTTGGAACAGATCTGAGGCTGAAAAGCCAGTCTCACAATTCTTGAGAGCTAAATGAGTCTCTGATAAGAGATCAGATTATGATGGGAGTCTAGAATAAGAAACTCAGAGAATTACTCAAAGATCCAGAATTAACCCTTGGTTAAATGTTTAGCATCTACCAAGCAACACAAGTACTGATTAGGGCTGACAGAGCTGGACTGCCCCAAAACTCAAGCAATACAGAAATCCTCTTTTCCCTCAAAAAGAGACTAGAAGAGGAGTGGATGGGGATGTTGCTCTGGAAAGACAGCTGATGTTGAATTCTGTTGGGTGCTCTTAGAAAAATAAAACACACTTACGCACATTCAGCACTGACACTGTTTCCCCAGACTGCCATTGGGTTGTATTCAGCATCTGAGGTGTTTCTCAGGAAAATTCAATTGTTGTTGTTGTTGTATAGAGGATCCTAAGGTTTACCATGTGGTGTTTTGATCTGGGGAGAAACAATAGAAGAGCATGACTAGAGATTCTTCACAGCTTTGGAAAGAACCAGAGCTGCCGGATTAAAACTAAATAACCAAAAAGGAAAATTCAGTGTAACAGAAATAACTTACCTGGAAGAGAAGTTAACACAGCAAAGAATAGAGGTAGATCATAGGAAGATGGGTTTCATTACAAACCTGTTTGATGCAGCTGACAAGGATGAAATATGAAGATTCTTGGAACAGTAAACTATGCAAGAAAATTTGTGTCTCATCAAGTTGCCCATAGCAACAAGAGTTTATTATGATAAAAACTAGAATCCATTGGTTGTCAGAGTTGCTATTGAAAACTGAGTCCCAATATACTCAAACAGACAAAGATACTTTGGCCAATGGATGTAAAAAGTTTCAAGGTTTTATTTATAGGAGGCCTATGTTGCTGTGTCTACACAACAGAGCTACTTTGGGATACCTAGGTATCCCGAAATAGCTACTCCGCATCTTTGAAACACACACAGTATTTTGAAATATTTTTCAAAATAACAGGCATGCTATTTTGGCATCATTGTACTCCTCATTGCAGAAGGAGTAAGGGATGCTTCAAAATAGAATGTTATTCTGACATTTGGTACTGTTTAAAAAGTACCAAATACCAACATAGCCTATTTTGAGTTTAGGGTGCCACGTAGACGTAGTCTGTTAGTTGAAACTAATGACAAACCGCTATTGCCATTGCCAAAAGGGGTATGGAAACCAAACCACTCCCTCTCCAGAATGAAGAGATTAGTTTTTCAGCCATGATTTTCAAAATGAATAAAAACTTGGGAGAGATTTGGTGGTTGCAGACACACTGCCTAGATCAGGATTTCCCAAACTTTATATGGGACCTGTTTTTTTTCAGTACCGTTTTTTGCAGCCCAAAAATATAAATGCATATTTAAAAAGACTGAAAAATAAATACATTTTCACTGTTTGTTATTTATTCACAATAATAATAGTACATGGCAATAATCTATATATTTTCTAAGGACCAGTATTTTTTTTACAAGGACCGGTACTGAACCACAGACCACACTTTGGGAAACACTGATCTAAATCATTTGACTAAAGTGTGATGCGGAAAAATCCAGGACTAGATTTGTAAATGTCACTTTAATAATAAAAAAGCCCATGTCTGATGTCAGAAGAAATGTGGACTGTGGTTGTCAGAGCTCCAGCTCAAGATGAAACCCGGCAGAAAATAAGTAAGAGTGTTAGTGCAAGGTGGCAAGCACTGTATATACCCAGTTCCTATTATCAGTTTAAGGGAGGGGTCTCAGTACTAGATGAGATTTTCTTCAAAGGCCTATCAGGAGAATCTTGCGGTATTGCAGAGCGAGGTTAAAAAGGATCAGTGAAGGTTATTTAGGGACAGACAAACCTAAGAGCAGGCCAGATATGTTTTATACTGTCCTCAGATGAACAGCAATATTGAGGAAGATATTAAGGTTGGTGGCATATGCCAAAAATATTGGCCAAGTAAAATGAAAGCATCCATATTAATGGCACAGGAAAAATTGTCCCTGGAGGACAGTAGACATAGTTTGTTTATATAGGCTTGAAAAACAATCTACACACTTGTCCTAGACTATTATTTTCATGTCCATGGGACAATATTAAAATAGTTCAGCCAAACAGAAGATTGTGTATATCAAAGCTATTTTTGCTAGATGTGGTATATTTAACATAGTAATCTCAGAAAATGGGCTACATTTTAATATGCACAAATGTAAGCAGATAATGGTCAAGTATGATTTGAGACTTGTAACCGCAAGTCCCAAACATCTCTAGCCCAGTGCATTAGTGGAAACCAAAATAATAAAGTGAACAAGACAGTGGAGTCAGATGCTGATCCATATTTAGCACAGTTAAATTACATAAAATCTGTGAAGCTTGGGTTCTCACCTACTGACATCTTGTTCAACACAAAACTGAAAATAAAAATGCCTGTGTAGCGTGAAACTGATGTCAGAGTCACTGGGGACTTGCAGCTGTACAAAAAGCCAGATAAGGCAAGGTAAAAAAAAAAAAAAAGATCTATGAGATCTGTAGTCATGAAAGACAACACCACTTCATGAAAATGATGTTACGTTTCTCTGCCATAGGGAATAAGGGACACTAAACAACAGTCGTTTCCCAGCAGGCTGCCCTGCCATTATATAAGGTTGTCATTCCAAGAGGACACATGAGGTGGAGGAATTGGTGACAAAATCTGAGTTGGGATGGACATAAAGGGCACTGACTCTGTCCACTCTGGTCTCAGATGGGGAACAAATACAACATGTTCAGACAATAGAGTCACAGAATATGGAATAACTAAAGCAAATGGACTTTCACCTCTAAATGTGCTACTGCTGAGCTCCAGGGGAGCACCCTAAAGCAGAAAGCAACATCCCAGGACACTTCAACTAACCGAAGACTAAGAGTTATTGTTATCAAGGCTTGATTGAAGAAGAGAAGATTTGGTATTCAAGGGAATAGCTCCTGGAGAGTCTGGGCAGGGTGCTATGAAGTTCCATTTGTTTTTTTACGCCCAGCCAGAATCAAAACCAGAACAAACCAAATCTCTTACAATCACTTTAAGCAGTGAGAGCTATGAACACCACAGGTGTCGCAAGCATGTGGAGAAGCTCTCCTACTCCTGCCTTTCACTGCCTGTTATCTGCTTCATGTATCTAGTGAATGGTTTCAAAGGCTGTCATAACCGGGGGTGGTAGTGGGGATAAGCTCCCATGGCGTGCATCTCCAATAGCCTCTGACAACCGAAGTCCAGCTCCTGGCCTTCATGTGTGGCTTAGTTTCTGAGCCCGGCGAAACTGTTTGCACTGACAGGAGAAGGGGCGAAGGCAGGTGACTGGTGCCTTCAAACCAGCTGCTTCAGGCAGATGGGACTCGTCAGCCTGGGAAGGCTGCCCACCTAGGAGAAGAAAACTCTGATTTAAAACCTTCGCTGCCTTGCGGCGATACCTAGTCATGGGAAAGGCTTCAGCAGTACACCCAAGGAAAAATCCGGAGATGGAGCCCCTAAGGCAGTTTGAGGTTGTGCTCAGACTCACTCTGGCAGTTCCTTGATGACATTGGTGCCAAGCTGTACTGGCTTTTGCCTTTCCCTTGAATTACATCAGTGGCGTGGAGAGAGGGAACCTGCTGCTGGGCGTCAGCTGGTTCTTCAAACTTACTTGCCCAGGCCTGCGCCCTGGAGAGGACACTCTGGCATTGCTTTCTGAGCAGTGACACAACACGGGAAGCAGCAGTTATCAGTATTAAGCCACTGCACTCGATTGGCGTAGAGTGAGGTGCCAGGGGTTGCTTCTGACAATGGGAGAGGTCTTTGGATCTCATTGGGCAGCTACTGCCTGCCTCAGGCTGGGCAGCCCACAGCCAAGTAGGTGCTGCCTCGCCACGGTCCACTTGCTCCACTGGGTGTGTAGGGCTTAGGGAATCACTGACAGGTGGATCGTTAACCTTACACCAGGCAAAACAAACAAGCAACAAAATAATCTGGCCTTCAGGCTGGGCACATGGAATGTAAGGACCATGACTCCAGGCCTTACAGAAGAGCTACAGAGCATTAGTAACCCCCGGAAGACAGCAATCATTAACAACGAGCTGAGAAGACTGCGGATGGACATCATGGCCCTCCAGGAAACAAGACTGTCATCCTCTGGATGTCTCAGGGAGAAGGACTTTTCCTTTTTCTGGCATGGGAAGCCTCCAGAAGAGACCAGGGAACACGGTGTTGGCTTCACAATCAGAAACAGCCTAGTTCGCTCAGTCATACCACCAAATGTGGGAACTGAGAGAATGCTGAAAATCCAGCTTCAAACACCAGTGGGCATGGTCAACATCTTTAGCTTCTATGTGCCTACTTTAACTTTTGCCCAGGAAGTTAAGGACAAGTTCTATGATGAACTTAGCATTGCCATCAGTGAGGTACTTTCCCATGAGCCGCTATTCATCCTTGGCAACTTCAGCACCAGAGTTGGCAGCAACCACCACAGTTGGCCATCCTGTCTGGGACAGTTTGGAACAGGGAAGATGAATGAAAATAGACAGCGCCTCCTTGAACTCTGCTCCCAACATGACCTCTGCGTAACCAATACCTTCTTCAACGTCAAACCCCAGCACAAAGTTTTGTGGCGACACCCAAGATCGAAACATTGGCACCAGCTTGACCTTGGCCTCACCAAATGCAGCCGTTTAGGTAATGTCAGGGTGACACGTAGCTACCACAGCGCAGACTGTGACACTGACCACTTGCTCGTGTGTAGTAAGGTGCATATCCAGCCACGAAGATTCTTTCGCTCCAAAAAGGAAGGGAGGCCGCGCATTGACACTGGCAAGACTCGTGACCCTTCAAAAGTATGAGAGTTTGTCCAAGCACTTGAAGAGGCCTTGCCCCACCCGGATGACACTGATATCAGCAAGAGATGGGAACAACTACGGGACGCTATCTGTAATACTGCAATATCTACCTTTAGGAAGAAGATAGTCAAGTCTGCTGATTGGTTTGAAGTCCACACTGAAGTGCTGACGCCCCGATTGAGAAGAAGAAACAGGCACTGGCTGCATACAGGTCCTCTCCCAGTGAGGTGAACCTGCAGGTGCTCCGGTCTGCTCGGAGTCAAGTGCAGCAGGTTGCTCGGTGGTGTGCCAATGATTACTGGCTCCAACTCCGCTCCAAGATTCAGCAGGCTGCGGACACCGGTAACATGTGAGGAATGTACGATGGGATCAAGCAGGCCATTGGTCCATTACAAAGAAAGACTGCCCCACTTAAGTCGGCCACAGGAGACGTCTTAAAGGACAGAACCAAGCACATGGAATCCTGGGTGGAACACTACTCACAGTTGTATGCCAGAGAGATCATAGTTACAGAGAGAGCCCTGAATGCCATCGAGCCTCTGCCCACCATGACTGAACTCGATGCTGAGCCCACCTTGGAGGAACTCAGCAATGTGCTAAAAGCACTCTCTTCTGGAAAAGCCCCAGGGAAAGACGGTATTCCCTCAGAAATCCTCAAATGTGCCAATGGTACCCTAGTTTCAGAGCTTCATGGAATATTTTGCCGATGATGGAGAGAAGGCAGTGTACCGCAAGATATGAGGGATGCTAACATTGTTACTGTCTACAAGAACAAGGGTGACAAAAGCAATTGTAACAACTATCGCAGCATCTCCCTGCTCAGTACCGTGAGGAAGCTATTTACACGTGTTGTTCTGAAGAGGCTCAATGTTCTTGCGGAGAGAGTCTACCCTGAGTCTCAGTGTGGGTTCAGAGCTGAACGGTCCACCATAGACATGGTTTTCTCTGTTGGGCAACTGCAAGAAAAGTGCTGGGAGCAGAACAAACCTCTTTATATTGCCTTCATCGACCTGACCAAGGCATTTGACCTCGTCAGCAGAAAAGGTCTGTTCACGATTCTGGCTAAGATCGGCTGTCCTCCAGCTCTGCTCAGTATTATTAGGGCCTTCCATGAAGGCATGAAGGGGACCATCGTATACGATGGATCCACATCCGAACCCTTTGAGATTCTCAGCGGAGTGAAGCAGGGGTGTGTGCTGGCTCCAACACTGTTCGGCAGCTTCTTTGCAGTTTTGCTCAAATATGCCTTCGGAACTGCTACAGAGGGCATCTCTCTCCGCACGAGAATGGATGGCAACCTCTTCAAACTCTTGAGGCTTAGAGCGAAGACCAGGGTGCTTACGAAGCATCTAAGGGAGTTCCCTTTTGCTGATGATGCAGCTATTGCTGCTCACATTCAGCAGGAACTGCAGTCACTCATAACTCACTTTGCGGATGCATGCATGGAATTTGGCCTCACAATCAGCTTAAAGAAGACCCAGGTGATGGGCCAAAATGTGGGTAACGAGCCATCTATCAGCGTGCTAGACTACAAACTGGAAGTTGTCCATGAGTTCGTGTACCTAGGCTCGATGATCACGGACAACTTGTCATTTGATAGCGAGATCAACAAGCACATTGGAAAGGCCACCACAACGTTCTCCAGGCTAACGAAGAGAGTACGGGCTAACAATAAGCTCACTGTACACACCAAGGTGCAGGTCTACACACCCTGTGTTTTGAGCACACTGCTGTACACCAGTGAAAAATGGACTTTGCACTCAAAACAAGAGCAGCGGCTCAACACATTCCACATGCGCTGCCTTAGGCACATACTCGGTATCTCATGGCAGGACAAGTTCCCCAATAGTGCAGTGCTTGAGAGGGCAGGCACAGCCTCCATGTTCACCCTTCTCAAACAGAAGCGTATGCGCTGGCTGGGCGATGTCTCATGCATGACGGATGGCCAAATACCAAAGGACCTCCTCTTCAGCGAATTGGCGTCTGGAAAGAGGCCAAAAGGGTGACCTAAACTGTGCTACTAGGACACGTGCAAGTGTGACCTCAGTGCTCTCTCTATCAGTGTGAACACCTGGCATTCGCTCACCTCAGACAGGCATGCCTGGAAACAGGGAGTGAAGGAAGCTCTTGCTATGTGTGAAACTACCTTGGTGAAGGAAGCAGAAGACAGGAGAAACCTCAGGAAGATCCGTGCCCATGATACCAGAACAATATCTGCCTACTGCTGCTCGCAGTGCAGAGAGGACTGCCACTCCCGGATTGGATTGCACAGCCACAGAAGACGCTGCTCGAATCAGTCCAACTGGGGCGCAAACCCATGATCCCTCAGGATTGAAGGATGCCTACTACTACCTAGTATCGGAGGGGTAGCCATGTTAGTCTGGATCTGTAACAGCAACAAAGAGTCCTGTGGCACCCTGTAGACTAACAAAAGTTTTGAGCATGAGCTTTCATGAGCACAGACTCACTTCATCAGATGCTGGTCTTGGAAATCTGCAGGGCCAGGTATAAATAAGCCAGAGCAAGGGTGTTGATAACAAGGTTAGCTCAGTCAGGAAGGGTGAGGCTTACTACCAGCAGTTGATCTGTAGGTGTGAACACCAAGGGAGGGGAAGCTGCTTTTGTATTTAGCCAGCCATTCACAGTCTTTGTTTAAGCCTGAGCAGAGGGTATCGAATTTGCATATGAATTGTAGCTCAGAAATTTCTCTTTGGAGTCTGGTCCTGAAATTTTTTTGCTGTAGGATATCTACTTTTAAGTCTGGTACTGTGTGGCCTGGGAAATCGAAGTGCTCTCCACCAGACATGTTCCCAGAGTGTCCCTGGAAACTACCCTCTATTTTCTGTTCCTGATCTGTGGAGATAATTCCTAGGGGCATGGATGCAGATGTAGCCTATGATACTAACTCTAAATATTTCCTGGCTCACTAATTTAATAACTGAGAGATGTACAGCTCAAGCATTCCTAGGCTACATCTAGATCTACACTAGAAGCATCTGTTGACAGTAACTTCTGTCAACAGATTGTTATGCCTCAAATGTTTGAGGGATAGCTCTGTCAAGGCAAAAAGCAGAGTTCTCTTGAGACTCTGTCAACAGAAGGCTTTATGAGTGTAGATGTTCCTGAGTTCTTTCGACAGAAGGCCCTTTCCGTCGACAGAACTCTCCAGTGTAGACACAACCCTAGAGGCTGAGGCTGTCCCTCTGCTTCTCTATCATTATTTAAACTGCAAGTACTACTACCCTCTCATTTGATTAGCTTCACCTACAATTCTTCATATTAATGTGCTATGAATCCTGTACAATAGAACTGTTTAGAGACCAATAGGATGATGCTGGTTTTATAATATTCTGCTAGCTTTAATTCACCCATCTTGAAAAAGCTCTTTAGTGCAAGAAAGCCAACTTGGGTTTGATAGAACAGATTAAGATAGTTGTTAGTGGCAGTATTTCATATGAGTCTAGAATAGAATTGTTTGCAGCTACTAAATTTTATGGTCTAGATAAATTTTAGATGTTTCACTGCTAACCCTTTTCTACTAACTCAGATTTTGTTGTTTAGTACAACTAAACAGGGTTTATGATGCTGCATATGGAGAGAGAAAACGCCTAGGGGACATTTCTATCAAAATAACATTGTAGTTGCTTTAGGCACAGGGGTCTGACAAATGATTTCCAGCCTGGGCCCTCAGACCACTTCTTGGAGTGCACTAGGAAGAATGAGCACAAAATCTGAGGGAACAGAGAAAGGGAAAGGTGAGTAAATCACCTTTGTTTTTCTCTCTCCCTCACTCTCTTCCCCTTTCCCCTCCCCCCCCCCCAACCCTTTGGGCAAAACTAAGATTCTAGCTTTCCATTCAGGCACTTATTTTATCTTTATTTTCACAGCTACCTTGACACACCGCTATCAATACATTACTGTGTTCTTTAAACTGTATCTAAACTGGTCATCACTCTTTAAGGGCTGTCAGCCAAATTTGTACTCCACTGATACCAAATTCACTAGGGATAAGGAATAAAATAAAAGAAATTTCCAAGACAACCTTCATCAATCTCTCAAAATGAATCTGATCTAAATCTTTAAGAAGTGGAAAACTAAAGATATTTGTCATTCTGGTTTGAACATGAGAGTAGAAATCCTGGATCATGCTAATGGTCCATATACCCCAGTATCCTAACTTCTGGCAGTGTTTATGCCAGATGCTTCAGAGGGAATGAACAGAACAGGATAATTGTAGATAGTGATCTGTCCCCCGTGGTCCACTCCCAGCTGCTGGCAGTGAGAGGTGTAGAAACACCTAGAGCCTGCAATTTCATTACATTCCTGATCATCTTGCCTAATAGCTATTGATGGACCTATCCTCAATGAACTTATCTAAGTCTTCTTTGAACCCATTTATAATGCTAGCCTTCACAGCATCCCCAGCAAGGAGCTCCACAGGTTCACTATATGTCATGTGAAGTTCCTCCATATGTTTGTTTCATACTGTCATCTATTCATTCTATTACAGATGAGTATATTGAGTTGTTGAGTTATACCAAGAGATATATAATACTTCCCTATTAACTTTATCCACAGTGTTCAGGATTAGACATCTATCACATCTCTCTTCAGTCATCTCTTTTGTAGACTAAACAGTCTCTGTGTTGTTAATCTCTCCTTTTATGACAGCTGTTCCATACAGCTAATTATTTTGTTGACCTTCTTTCTTTTCCCATTCTAATTTTTTTTTCAGATGGGGGAAGCAGTAATGCACACATGTTCAACATGTGGGCATAATATGGATTCATGATATTTTCTGTCTCATTAATTATTCCTTTTCTAATGGCTCTCAGCATTATGTTAGCTCTTTTGACTGTTGGTGCAGTTTGAGGCTATGTCTACACAGCAAAATTATTTCAATTTATTTTTATTATTATTGTTATTTTGAAATAACTTTGCAAGCATTTACTCTATGCATACGCTATTTCAAATTAAGCCATAACAGCATCTAATGGCACTATTTCAAAATAGGCACTATATGTCCAGACATGCTATTGAGAAATTGGTGAGTTCTATTTTGAAATACATTCTTGTGTGCAACTCTGTTATTTCCAAATAAGCTATTTTGGAATAGCTCTTTTGGAATGTATTATTTTGAAATAGTGCTGCTGTGTAGACATAGCTTTTTCAGAAAACTGTCCATAAAAGCTCCAAGATTTCTGCTTCAGTGATAACAGATAATTTGGAACTTATCATTCTTTACATATCGTTGAGGTTATGTTCCCGTATTTTTTAAGCATTTATATATATCCCTGCCACCCCTGCCCTGTCTACTCCAGAAAAAAATCACGCCTTTCTGGCTGTAATCCACCAAACTACTTATGCAGGTGTGTAACTATAAAAGAATGAGTAGTCCCAACAGAACATCTGAGACACAAGTTTTCAGAAAAACATAAATACATTCATGTGTACACAAACAACTAATTTGTATATGTAATAACTAGCATTTCATGTGTAAATGTAGTATTTGGCCACACAAATTACCTGCTGGATGGCTAACTAGTCACTTTTGTATTCAACTACAATGACATCGTGTACAACTGAAATGATGTGGCCATTCTGGTGGTTTGGTTTCTACAAGTTTCAGAAGCGTTTGAATGCTCATCCCCATCTCTTGTGGTCTGTATAAATTTGGCTATTCATCTCACCTGACTAGCCTACCATGTGGAGTTCCAGAATATTTATCCCTTCTTGCCCCTTCTTCTTCCAGGACATATTATTTCTGCCTGGTACTATTGACACAGATAAGGGTGATGATTTTTGCATCCACTTTAATCATTTCATGGAAGCTCCTGAAAATCTTTCTTAAATCCAGCTAAATGGAAAACCTTCCACTTCAACTGCTCATTCACCCAGATGACATTCTGCCTGCTACATGATTGAATGTATTCTCAATCAGAAAGTAGTAATCACCAAATACATCAATGGACAATGACATTGGGGAGGGCATTGTTCTTCATTGTGCCCAATGGACCATGACAGAACACCTCTTTCATATCTGATTGCCACTAAAGGAGTTAGTGCTAAAAAAGCAACCCATTCAGCCACTCTTTTTTTTAAAAAAAAAAAACATTTTCAAAATGATTGAAAACTCAGACTTCAGCCAGGCCTGGGTTTACAAGAGAATAAATTTAAAGTTTTGTTTCTTAATTCTGGGCCTGGTCTGTATTCAGATTGTGAGGCCTATCTTCAGAGGGAGACTTGTCTATCAAAGGAGCACAGGATGAAACTTCAAATACGTTCGTTAGTGTGAATCTTCCCACACATAGCTGCTTTTTATCCAGTCTTTTGGCAGCATCTAAATCTTTGGACAGTCCATTCTCAACTTCAGAAAAGCAGACTTTGAATCCCACACAAAAATGATGGGCAGGGTCCCCTGGGACACTAACATAAGGGGAAAAGGAGTGCAAGAGACTTGAGTGTATCTAAAAGAGCCCTTACTAAAGGCACAGAAGCACACCATCCCAAAGTGCAGGAAAAAAATTAAATTAAAAGCAAATCTGGTAGGCGACCAGTCTGGCTTAACATAGAAAGCTCTGATGAACTTTAATGGAAAAAAGAAGCTGATAAGAAGTGGAAACTTGGACATGTGATGAGAGAAGAGTATAAATATTTCCCTCAAGTCTGCAGAGGCTGTCATGCAAAGCCTCCCCCCAAGCTATTACCTTGTAAATTGGAGCTATTCTATTTCCACATAAATTATCTGGAAATTCATTAAATGGTAAAGTCCTGCCAACATGTTACTTAGAGGCTATGGCTACACTTTGGCCATAACTCAAAATAATTTATGCAACTTGTGCAATGCAAACTGAGTAAGATATTTCAAGTAACCTTATTTCGAACTCAGTGCTGTCCAAAACAGCACCAGAGTTTGAAATAAGGAGCTATTTCGAGGTTTCCACTACCCCTCTCACAACGAGGGGTAGTGGAAATGGAATACCATGTTCAACATAGAGCTGCTATTTTGAGTGCAGCATTTAGCCTTGGATTGTGCTATCTCATGGTACATTTGTATCCCAAAATAGCAACAGTCTAGCCATAGGCAGAGCATGACAAAACCTGCTGCTGCTGACTGCATTGCTGTGAATACTGTTGTTGAGGGGAGGAGGCAGCTGCCTTCTAAGTCATTTTTATTACTGGTGATTTGAATTGCTTTCAGTCAGTTGCTGTGCTTTGGAATGGATCTTTGCAATGGCTGAACTTCGAAGCTTTGTACTTGGTTCTTTGGAACTCTTGGCTGCTTTGCCTTTCCAGTTCTGCAACTTGATGTAAGATTGTTGAGTTCTGCAACTTTGTAATCTTTGAAACTTTCAGTCAGTCTGTGTTTACTTCTGTAACTTACTCGGAGCTACATTCCATCCTGCAGTAAGGGAGAGCTGTGTAAGTGGTAAGAATTTGAATGTGAATGGAGGCTCTGAGTGTCTGGTGAGCGAGGAGAACAGCAAGGCTAAGAATGGCTGGAGCCAAGAGCCAGGTGGTGACTCATTGACGTAATCATGGAGACATGCTGCTCTAAGCAAACAAAGGACGCCCAAAAAGGTCTGGGCATGTTCCTCCATGATGGATGCCGAGGAAGGACTCTGCATGCACGACAGGAATTGCCCAATGCCAATAAAAAGGAGAAGCTCTCTTTCTGATCTTGCCAGCAGGGGTCCATGACTGCAGGCAGACATTCCAGATCTACTGGCTCCCTCTGCAGCCCTTTGCTTGTGTAAGTGTGTGAGTACTTGAGGGCATGAATATGTGTGTGTGTGCGTGTATGTGTGTGACTGCTCAGTCCTCTTCAGTTTAACCCCCTGTAGTGGCATTTAATAAAACCACATGAGTGTAATCCTGGGGTGGTCTGTAGTGTAAATTAGGGTAACGGATGTAATCCCTGAGTGCTGAAGCACTAGGCAGCACAGAATGGGAAGGAGGTGGGCAGCCCTCAGTGGAGACAGAACATGTTAAGAACTGTTTAGAAAAGCTGGGGCATCCACAAATCCAAAGGTGCTAAGAGACTTGGCTGATGTGATTGCAGAACCATTGGCCATTATCTGTGAAAACTCATGGGGATCAGGAGAGGTCCCAGGCAATTGGAAAAAAGACAAATGTAGTACCCATCTTTAACAAAGGGAAGGAGGAGAATCCAGGGAACTACAGATCAGTAAACTTCACCTCAGTCCCTGGAAAAATCACAGAGGGAATACTCGACTAATCAATTTTTAAGCACTTGGAGGACAGGAAATTGATCATAATAGTCAATATGGATTCACCAAGGGCAAGTCATGCCTGACCAGCCTGATTGCCTTCTATGCTGTGGACTCGGGGACAGTGAGGGGTGTAATATACCTTGACTTTAGCAAAGCTTTTGATATAATCTCCCACAATATCCTTGACGGCAAGTTAAAGTATAGCTTAGACAAATGGACTGTAAAGTGGATAGAAAGCTGACTAGAACACTGGATTCAACAGGTAGTGATCAATGGTTCTATGCCTGGTGGGGGCCTGGTATCAAAGGTAGTACCCCAAGTGTTTGTTCTGGGGCCATTTTTCATCATTATCTTTATTAATGACCCTGGAGGAGAGATAAAGTGAGTAAATTCCTACTATCCATTCCAGAAAGGATATGTCTTGGATACCAAAATGGTAGAGGTTTCAATGGAGATAAACCAGCTTATACCATTCAGGATCTATCACTAGATAGACAGGGCAACAAATTCAAAATGTTAGCATTTTATCTTAATTCCCTATGCCATCCTAAACACAATGATGTAGCTCAAAATCTCCACCAAGATTATATGAAATCATCGTCGCATTCGAAACTCTCATATTTAGCACTGACTCTAAAAATAATGAAAAGACTATACCTGGCGACTGATATTACATTAATTTGAGTTTTAAAGTTTTAAAAATTGGAATTCAAGACAATTTCTCTCCAGTGTAATAATATCATGTTTTAGACAAATAACAATCAAAAGTAGGATTCCTCCTTTTGCTTCTGCAACTTATCTTGTTTGGCTGAATAACTTGCTTTGTATTAATTATGCAGCTCTCACTGGTATATGGAAGGAGACAATAGCTACTGAAGGATTATTGCTTCTGGAGCCACAGGCAAAATACATTTACGTTTTTTGTTTTTGTTTTTTATTTTATTTTAATTCTTTGGTAGGGGATTCGGGGATTTAGGACAGGTATATTTTTAACATCTAACCATTACATACTTAATTGTAATTCATGGTTATTTTATTTCCGTAAATGCATGTTAAAAAGAAAATAGATATTGGAAATTGAACTATTTTCAGTAGCACAAATAAAAGTGAGGGGGACAGAAAAGAGAGGAAAAGTAAGAAAGAGATTGCATAGAAACTCCTTCAGATCCTTAACCACCCCTTCCATTAGTTTAGTCAGCTCCGATGAATTGGGTTATTCCTACAGGCTTTAGCTAAGGTTCCTGCCCTCTCATTTTTTCCCCCCGGATTCCCCCTCCCTCCATCTCCACTCCTAACTCACCTTAGGTCAAATATCTGACAAGTGACATGTTCTACAGCAAGCTCAAAGTTTAGCTATGGCACTAATGCAATGTCTGGTTCATAGGTGACTCAGCTTGTGGCTACTGTCTTGCTCGGCAGAAAGTTTTAGGGAATAACCCTTGGAACTATTTTTTATGGAAAATGTTAAAACACAAATAAAATTCATACACATGCTGCTTACATAGATTTCCTTGATTGTACATGTATGTGAATAAATATTGCAGTACTTTACCCTAAGAGAGACAGTAATTGATCAAACATGAATACATAGTCATTTTCATGGCCTTTCTGGTCAGAGTTATCCTCATAGGTATAAATTAGAGTGGCAGATATACTGGAGGTTTTCCAGATTTATCTTTTAAATTATGAAGTGCTCACCACAAGCTGTACTGCTGGGCCCCTGCACACAGAAAATATTTACCTAAGGAAGCACCCAAAAGTAAAAAAGCTAACCATTCCCTAACCCACCTTGCAAACCCACCCCTATGACTCTCTCTCACACACACGGAATGTTTAGTAGCTTTACATTTTTATTCTATTAATCTTTCCCTTGTGTGGATGAAAAAGTTATCTTACAAACACAGCAGAAATGAAATTGGAACACAGAATCGTCCTTCTTCAGCTACTCTTCCCTTTAAGGCCTTTATATTCTCTCTCTTCTCCTCTCCCCTGCACTTCCCATAGGTGAGATGGGCAGTGGGCAGCCTGCTACTTAATGGACAAATTCTGCTCTCAAATGTATGTATGAAGGCCTCACTGATCTGAACAAGAGCTACACACATGCATTTGAGAACAGAATATGGCCATAAACCAGTTAGGAAAAAGTGTTCACACCTTCCAAAACAGAGACACTCACTATAATTTAGTAAATTATAAAACTATTTCAATGTTTATATTTTTGAAATGTTACTTTGTGTTCACCTGCAATATAGACACAATATATAACTCAGCATAAAAGAAAACAGAGAATTGCAAAATTAACTTTATGCCCATGTACAGTAATAAACTGGAATTCCTTGCCAGAGGAGGCTGTGAAGATCAAGACTTTATCAGGTTCAAAAAACAACTAGATAAATTCATGGACCTTAGGTCCATCAATGGACAGTAGTCAGGATGGGTAGGAATGGTGTCCCTTACCTCTATTTGTCAGAGGTTGGAAATGGATTTCAGAAGAGGGATCGCTTTGGTAATTACCTGTTCTGTTCGCTCCCTCTGGGACACCAGGCATTGGCCTCTGTCAGAAGACAGGATACTGGGCTAGATGGACCTTTGGTCTGACCCAGTGTGGCCGTTCTTATGTTCTTACATAAAGTACACTACAAAATTGGGAAGTACTTCTAAAATTTCACTTTATAGACTCATAGTTACAAGCTCATAGATGACTTGCTCACACTAGTGAACAGTTACTAAGACCCCAGTGAGACTACTTGCATGAGTAATTCCCACCAGTATCAGTGTCACACACTGCAAATAGTAGGAAAGTATTTCATAGAACAGCCTAATTCTGATGTTGGTCACACTAGGGTAAAACTGATATAACTCTACTCCTATAAGTGAGATAAACCTAAGTCTCATTTAAATGCATCTCTGCTTGGAAGAGAACAGATTATCATTTTCTGCCCTCCTCATAGCTTTCCTGCTGCAGGAATGAAGATCATTCATACTGTGAAAAGAGCATATCTATATCCCAAACTGAATACCTAAACCATGGATAGTCGATAAGCATACCATCAGCCAAATCCTGACTAATGCTTCTGAATGGACCCCTAAATCATTTGATTTATTTATTATTATTGTTGTTGTTGTTGTTTTATTATTTTCTCTGAAGTCTGGCTCTTGCCTACACCTTGACCCAGAAATTTGAACCATGACAAAAAATAATTGAGAGACTACTACAAGCAAAGTAGTGTTAAAGGGAAAGTTGCGGGGGGGGTGAATGAAAGTGGCACCCAAAATGAAAAGATTCATGAAAATCTGATGAGCCCCCAGGAAACTGTCTTATTCAGAATCATTTAATGACAGGGTGTGTGTGTCCTGGGAATCTGGAACAAGAAAATCAGAAGAGCATAGAGAAGATATTTCCAATAACCATATAACCTGCTTTCTGAATACCCAGAACTCTGGTTTAAATTAATAAATGAAGAATTACACCCAAAGGAACAAAAAAAGAACATGGAAAAGAGGAAACGATGACCTTTTGTAATCCATCCTCCGTGGTAAGAAAGAGCTCCATTACGAACCAGAATAGCCCTAATTACAGAAAAAGCAGTTCGGACTTTGAAAAGCCATGACCTGATGGGTTAAACCATCCAGCCACTGCGCTCCATCTTACTCGCCTATTTATGATGTAAATATGTGCTCAGTAGTTTTGCCTGCTCCTGTATTGTTGTTGCTTGTATTTGAGACAATCAATCAAAAATACAATAAAAAGTCTGATGAAAGGGCAAGAAATAACCTTTCATGACAACATCTTGGCCATATATGATTTGTTTCCTGAAATTGAGGTCCTAAGTGACAATTCCATTCTTGACCTTGTATTTCTTCCACGTTTTAAGTCTGTTCTTGTAATGAGTTGTTATGCCTTGGCTTTGGTCTCTTATATTGTGTGGTATGTCATTATCTCTTTCTAGATATTTTTTTCCATTTAGTTTTATGATGCACAAGGACTCACTCCTCTAATTCAGCCTGTTGCAATATGTTGCCAATTACTTTTTGCCCCTAGGTATGTTTGCTTTGCACTGCCACTTTCTGCTAACAAGGGGAAATGAGAGTCGAGGTTTGAGTGTTCTTTTTTCTTTCTTGATATGCAGTTGTAGGAAATAGAGTTCATTTATGAAATAGGGAGTTCGCATGGATCTGAAAATATTATAAAATGCAAAGGAGGTCAAAAATGAGGCAAGTGTCACATATTTTAGGTTTCAAAAAATACAAATGTAAAAATAAGTCTATGCCTAAACAAAATATGACACATCTCACGCTAACGATGTAGTCTTTGAAACAGGAATTTGAAATTGTAAGCGTCTCATTTCCTGAATTACATTCAAACACAGTTTTCCCATGTACTTACAGCTATTTAGGGTGTATTAGGGATACTTATCAAGCAGACAACTTACCGCACCTTATATACAGAAAGTTTAGTATTTTAACACGGAAGATTGATATTTGCCCTGTGCTTTATGAACATTTCCCATTGAACTAACAGGGAATTTTCTCAAAAGCTGAAGGCAGAATATCGTCCTTATTTGTTAAGAAGTATTCAAATACTGTGGTTGCAGGTGACTGGTGGACCACTGTGAAGACATAAGGATACAAATACCCCATTCAGTAACACAGTTAATGTCCATTTAGGTCAAAACATCAACAGTATTTCACAGTTAGCTCTGACCATGAACTTGTATTATGACAGCAAGGAATGTGTGCATTGCTACGATATGGACAAGACCATGACCAGCCCTAACAGAACTTTGTAGAGACATAAGGAGAAGACACACACACACACACCCATAGAGCACCACTCAAGTGACTTTCTTGAACCTTACTTTCAAGCACAGTAAAGAGGGAAGGCCATGACTCAGACCCAGTACTCCCTCCCCACAACAGACAGATCAGAAAAGGACAGACAGGTGGCAGGAAGCAGGTAGAACCTTGGCTCTGCTGTCCAAACATGTTGGCTGACAGAGCTGAGCCAGAGTGGGATGTCACCTTGTAATCTGACCTTGTCAGGTGACGAGTACGAATAAATCCATCCAGGAGCCAGAGTTGAGCAGAAAGGAACTGTGATACCTTTCCCTGGATGGACTCTTTTGGATATACCTAAGTGACACACCAAAGCAACTTAGGATGTGGGTCAAAGGTCAGTCTAGACCTGTGGTACACTACATAAGGATATGAGGATATACTCTTTCCTTGTGCATGAAGGAGAAAGGTTGGTGAGAACAGGAGTGGTCAAAATTCTTGTCACTTGGAAGAGAGGGAGTTGCAACGTGCCACAGAAAACTGCAAAAGGAGCTGCCTGGCAGCTGGTGGTCACTCCCACTTTTGAAGACCCAGTTTACCAGAAAAAAGAATTCCGTGAAAGACTGCTGTGACTAAGTAAATACAAACTGAAAGGGTCAGCAGCGAGCAGGCAGTGAAAAAAGAAAGTAGCTTTGGTTAATGTTCATAAACGGAGCTACATTCCCATCCCTTTCAGGGCCAGAGAAATTTGGGTGTAAGATACCCTGAGGAGCTCATTGCCTGTTCCTGATTTTTAATGTATTCTGTCTGACTTTTCTTATATCCTGCTTTGATATTACAAACCCAGAGTTTAAGGGATCCTCACCCGATGTTCCACATCTACAGATTCTCACTAAGGGTGCATGCATATCATCCTCATTGCTGATGATATTGCTCTCCTAGGCTTGCAAAATGTACATGTATAGATATGCGTGGGATGTGTTGTATAATCATTTTGAACAAAATCCTGATCTTGTAATCACACACATATGAGGAATCCCATGGACTTGAACAGCACTTTAAAGTACCAGGGCCAAAATCAGGCTTGGAATAAATTGGTGTAGTTCCACTACAGGCAGCCCAGTTGTATCTGTTTGTATCTGGAACAAATTTTGCTCAATTGTTCCAATGGCACAATAAATACCATATTAGGCACGTGATATGTTTACTTAGATAGTTAGGGTCCAATCCTGCAATCCTGTGCTCATATGAGTTAAGACCACTTTTAAGAGTAAAGGTTTGCAGGATTGGGATGAGTATGTAGCTAAGCAGTTTATGATCCGAATTCCTTCCATAGCAAAGTATATTCAGCTTCAGTGGGAGGCCCAGAACTGCCAATCCTTGAATGCATGAGTCAAATGGTGCTATTCACATGAGTAAAGATTTGGGAAGGCGGGTCAACCTGAAGGTAATGGAAATGGCACTTCTGTACTGGAAGGCAGAATTTAGCACTTAATTGTTATTTTATATTGATAAATTCATCTACAGAAATGGAGCCCACTGCTTTATTTGTGCCTGTACTTGCTGGTACTGAGTACTGGTATCTAGGCAGCCATGGGACTGGCTGGGAAGAGGCAGGTGGGGAGCTGGCTGAGTACTGGGTCCTCTTTTTTTTTTAAACCAAAAATTCATTGATGGAGCCTATTTAAAAAATTGATAGAGCCTATTTAAAAAATTGAGAGCAGAGCAATGTTTATATGCAATGGGAAAATTTTGAAAGGCTCCAAAGAGTGCACACAAGTCAAACTGAGTTATAATCATTGCAAATATTAGAAATTCAATCATCCAGAGCCTCTGCAGCTATCAAGTTGCTCCACTGGCTTCAGTGCAGTTACTTCTATTTACACTAGCCAAGGATCTCGGCTCATAATCTGCTGATTTCATAGGTCCTTATTTTGTACAAATTTGAAGAATTCTTTAAAACAAAGTAGGGATGTTTTCCGAATTATAAAACAACTAGAAGATCCCTGGCATTGCTCAGGTGCTTAACTCAATTAATTTTTGTTTTTCTTCACTTAAATCATCAATCGGGGGTGGGTGTAAGGATGAAGGGTTCAGTATGCAGGCTGCCCTAGGCAGAGAGGACAACCCCAGCCTTGTCTCATCCCAGCAGTTTGGGGTCAGTGAGAAATACCTTCCCATGACTGATGAAGCTGCAGCAGGCACAGACAGGGGCAAGATGCATGTTCCCCCTTTAGGGGGCAGACAGACTGACAAACAAAGACACACAAACAGACAACTTCTTTCATATATGAAGTAGATTGCTGTCCCTTTCTCTGTCCCTGCCCTCTGCTACCCCCAATGATTTTTTTGTGTCCTGGTCCCCATCTCTGGCTCCTTGCTGCCCTGTCCCCATGATCATTATACACTATCCCTGTCCCTACTTTCCACATACCCTGTTGCCCCATGTGGTCATTATAGAGCACAGACTTTCTTTTCTGTTTTATAAGACACAATCTCATTCTAGGCACATCCTGTTGTCTCAGCACAACCATACTCTGACCTGGCTTTAAGCTATGATAAGAGGAAGCTGCATACCAAATTTGCGGGTCCTAGCTCTGATCATTTAGAAGGAGTTCCTGAACAGACAGAAAGACATTGGGATAGGTAGACGCGTTCACAGATAGACAAACTCTCTCAAATATATGGTAGGTTGAGCTGAGTTATAGCTGAAACACTGGCACCACAGCCAAACTACTTTTTCCAGTGAAGGTTTTCAAATCAGCATCTTAAATACGGAATATATTATCTCCAACAGTGCTAATTTAATGATAATTTAATCTTAACTATGCAAAGTACTACAGTGCTACAGATCAAAAAATCCCCAAAGACTTTAAATCTGTTTTAAAAGAAATATCTAATCCAAGATTCCAGGGCCTCAGTGGATCACCAGTGATGGAGAATCCACCAGGATCTTTGGTAATTTTTTTCCTATGGATAATTACTCTCACCATTTAAAATCTAAGCATTATTTCTAGTCTGAGGTTGCCTCGGTTCAACTTCCAGCCTTTAAATCATATTACACCTTTCTATGTTAGATTGAAGAGCCAAGTATTAAATATTTTCCTTATGTGGAAATATATAGACTGAAAATAAATCACCCCTTGAGCTTCTATTTATTAAACTGTGTAGGCAGTTCTTTGAGTATCTCACTAAAAAGAATGTTTTCTAATTTTTTAAATCAATTTCATGCCTCTTCTCTTTATCCTTTCCATTTCATCAGCATCCTTCTTCAATTGTGAGTACCAAAACTAGATACCACTAGTGACCTGAGATTCCATGTGTATTCATGTCATGGTCACATTATCTATTCTGGCTTTATCCTTGCACAGGGAAATTATTGTTCAGCTGATTGTTCACTCTGACTACCTAACCTTTTTCACGGTCACTACTTCCTAGAACAGAGATCACCATTCTGTAAATATGGCCCACATTCTTTGTTCCTACCTGTGTATATTTGCATTTCTGAATTAAAATGCACATTGTTTTCTTACACCCAGTTTACCACGATTCAAATCACTCTGAATCGGTGAACTGTCCTATTCGCTAGTTAGCACTCTCCAAGTTTTTTGTCATTTGCAAACTTCATGAGTGAGGACCTTATGTTTTCTTCTAGGTCATTGATAAAAATGTTAAATAACGTAAGTTCAAGAATCAATCTCCACAGGTTACCTGTGGAAACGCTCCTGCTTGATAATAATACCCCATTTAGAATTTACGTTTTGATACCTATCTACTAGGCAGCTTTTAATCAGCTTAATATGCACCATGTTAATTTGTTATCATTCTAGTTTTTAAGCAAAGTATTTTGCAGTTCCTCAGAAGAGTTTAAGTATATTATGTAACATATTACCTTTATCAACCAAATTTATAATCCCATAAAATATTGTTTGTTTAATTAATCTATTTTCCATAAACCCACATTTATTTGCATTCATTTTACTACCTTTCTGTAATTCTTTCTTCACTTCACGTCATTATCTTGCCCAGGCTCTATGTCAGGCTGACAGGCCTATGATAACCTGGGTTATCCTGTTTGCCATTTTTAAAAGGTAGGACAATATTATCTTTCCTCCAGTCTTCTGGAATTTTCCCAGTGCACCAGACTTAGTGAAAATCAACATTAATGGTCCGGTAAGTCATTCAGATTGCTCTTTTAAAACTCTTGGATGCAAGTTATTTGGACCTGCTGAGTTCTAGTATCATCTGCTCAACATCCTCCAGAGATACTCGTGAAATAAAAAGTGTTGTTATTGCCATATTATTCAACTACATCATCTATTATCCCCCAATACAGAACAGAAGTATTTAGTGAACAATACTGTCTCTTCTGAATTTTTATTGATAATTGTACCATTTCCACCTAGCAATGGACAGATTAACTGTCAGAATACTTTTTGTTCCTCATGCATTTTAAATACTCTTTATTACTGTCCTTAACTATGCTGGCTTCAGATTTTCCCAAATGTCCCTTTTCTTTCCATATTAACCTTCTACAGTTCAATCATAAACAACAAGAAGTCCTGTGGCATCCTCTAGACGAACAGATATTTTGGAGCATAAGCTTTCACAGGCAAAGACCCACTTTCTTTGATACAGACTAACTCAGCTACCTCTCAGATACTATTGCAATCATAGAATCCTAGGGCTGGAAGGCACCTCAAGAGGTCATCGAGTCCAGCCCCCTAACTTCTGTTTGATATTCATTGCTATCAACTTCCTCTTTCTTCCATTTGTCGTATATTATCTTCATAGTTGTCTTCACATCTGCTTTGATCTATTTAACTATGATAGCCTTTTTCCTCATTTCTGGGATTGTGGATTTTTGGGCACTTGGTGAATTGTTCTTATATCTTCACCAACTATCATTCAAATTTTTCCAATTAAATTGTTTTTAACAGCTTTCTTGGCTCACAATTTGTTTTCAGATTTGTGAAACAGGCCCTATCAAAACGCCTTGTGTACATATTACATGGCTGGACTTCATTCTACTTGCACATTATAAATGTGGCCAAGTCGTGATCAGTTGTACCCTATTTATATGTAGTTCTGTGATCAGTATCTCTTCATGTGTTAGTAAAAGGTCCCTCTTCATCAGTTAGTACAAAGAATTCCACCACGTTGGCTGCAACGCTTTTTTGAGTTCGGCAATTGTTATCTATGATGTTTAGAAATTCCAAGGATATTTTACTTCTGACAGCATTAGAATTCCAGCATATATTTCTCAAACTGAAGTACTCCATGATCATGTAGGGTTTGTTTTTTGGTTTTGGTTTTTGGGTATTGGGTGTTTTTGCCACACATTGTAAAGAAGTGCATAAGGAGGTAGTCATCCTGTCCTCTGCTATGATTTGATGGTCTATAGCAGACACCAGTTAATACCCCCATCTTCTAATTTACCTATTAGAACCTTGATCCATAAATAGTCGGCAAATTTTCTTCCTTGACTTGGAAACAGATCTTCCCATTTTTGACAGAATGCTGCTCTCCCTCCCCTTTGCCCACTCAGTATTTCCCAAATGGCTTATATCCACTGATTTTAACATTTCATTTATGCAAACCAGCCCACCAGGTTGCAATACCACCAAGATCAAAGCTCATACATGTTCTAATTCCACTTGTTTGTTATCCAGGACACTAGCAGAAATATTTAGGCAGTTCAAGAATTTCTTTGTTTCATTTCCTTGGTTCCTTGATTCATTGTCTTCTCAAAAATCTTACTTTTGTTCCAAGTGCTTATATCTTATATTTTAAACCCTTTCTAATAGTATTATTCAATACTTATACAATGCTAGGAAACTAGTATACTATATATGACATCCCATCAAACAAAATTAAAAAAATAAAACATCTCTTACATTGATCTGCCACCCAAAACACACTATTGTTTTATGTTGATACAAAAAGCCTATAATATTAAACTATATATTTTTATTGAATTATGTATTGACATCTTTTCAGTATACCGTGATTTAATATATTTTGGGTACTAATCAAGGGAAAATTAGATAAATAAAAACCCTACAAATGGCCTAAATTAATTAGCTATTGGTTTTGTTATAGAATAATAATTGTAAGTCTTGAAAAGCTAAAGAAGCTAGAATTTTGTTCAATATTAGACTCTTTTTTCTAAACTGAGCTAATAATTCATTTTTGAACTGAGTGACAGTGTTAGAGTCACTTTCCATTTTGTATGTGTGAAACTGATTGTACCTTCCTAAGTAGGGTGGCCACGTTGCTCTGTGGCAGATACAGGACACTGGCCTTCAAGGATGGGCGCTGCTGTCCCATATCAGGGCTCCTCGGCAATGGGAGCTGCTGCAGCTTCCCAATGAGGTGGAGTGGAGGATGAGAAGTCCACAACCTCCTTGCAGCAGGTGGACGTTCCTGGCAGCAGGGGCTGCTGTGCTGGGGAACAGGGCAGCTGCCCCATGAATGAGCGCCACATAGCAGGAGCTGTCTCCCTGAATCATGGGATACTGCAGAATGAGGTATCTGCCCCTTGGAAGCAGAAGCTGTCTCCACTAGGTGTGGGATGCCAGGGAATGAAGCACCCCCCCATGGGGTGCCAGGGAGTGGGGCAGCTGTCCCACAGAGGAGCTTCCCTGCAGCAGGAGCTGCTTCCCCAAGGTGCAGAGCACGAGGGAACAGGGCAGCTGCAAAGCACGGGACAATTTGCCCATTTTCTTAAAAAGAGTCAGAACACCTGTGAAACAGCCTAAATAGGGGACAGTCCTGGTAAAAACAGGATGGATGATCACCCTATCCCTAAGTGGAGTATTTACATTTGTCTTTATAGAACTTCATCCTATTTTCCTCAGACCTTTTCTCCAGTTTCTCCAGATCATTTTGAATTCTGACCTGATCCTCCAAAGCAGTTGCAACCCCTCCCAGCTTGGTATCATCTGCAAACTTGATAAGAGTACTCTCTATGCCATTATTTAAATAATTGATGATGATATTGAACAGACCTGGCCCCAAAACTGACCTCTGCTGAACCCCACTTATTATTCCATTCAGCCTTACTGTGCATGTACCATTAATACCTAATCTCTGTGAACGGTTATTCAAGCAGTTATGCACCCACCTGATACTAGCCCATCTAGTTGCATTTTCCTAGTTTACTGATAAGAAGGTCATACGATACCGGAACACATTTTTCACTCAAGCCTCAGTATATCACGTTCACTGCTTCTCCTTTATCCACAAGGCTTGTTATCCTGTCAAAGAAAACTGTCAGATTGATTTGACATGATTTGTTCTTGACAAATCCATGCTGACTGTTACCTATCACCGTATTATTTTGCAGATGTTTATAGATGGGTTCCTTAATTACTTGCTCCATCGTCTTTTCTGGCACTGAAGTTAAGCTGACCAGTCTATAATGTTGTGGGTTGTCTTTCTTATATCACATGTTCAAGAGGCACATGGTACAGCGTAATGATCAACAAAAAACTCTGGGAAGTACAAACTGAGGAAAAGAGATAAAAAGGTTGAAATTCTTCACCCTTGAGATGAACACAGCTGAATCCTGGAATTTTGGTTAGTCACATGTTCCATTTTCTGAGGACTGGATATCATTTTAGGATAGAGGTCATAATATAGAAAATAATGTAATATGCATTTCAAAATATGAGATTCCTTCTCAAGAGACAAAACAATGTTATAGCTAGAAACTGGTTATTCAGATCCAGGCTGACTTAAAGAGAATGGTCTGGGTTTGGACTCAAAGTCAAATCAGGTCTAGGGATTGGATTATTAGGTATTGAAATTTCAAGAGCTGACTGTGAAAAATCACCAGCCTTCAGGACAACAAACATCTACAAACTGAGTTAACCTGCCCTCATGGATGGCAGAAATATTGTGACAGCTTGCAGGAGCTTTCTGCCATCATTATCTCCACAGTAGAAGATTGCAGTAGGTCCCTTTTAGTTGTATGTCAAAGCTAATTTTATTGCTGAACTAAAATCAAAACTGTAGGAAATGGCTTGACTCTAAGGATGTCAAGTACATAAAAGGCTGTTATGAGGAGGAATGAAAATGGTTCTCATTAATCTCTGAGGAGAAGACAAGAAGCAATGGGCTTAAATTGCAACAAGTATATTTTAGGATGGACATTAGGATATAATTCCTCATTGTAAGGGTAGGTAAGCTCTGGAACAAATTGCCAAAGGATGTTATGGAATCTACATAACTGGAAACTTTGAAGGTCTGGTTAGATTAACACCTGCCAGGGGTGGTCCAGGTAATAGATTCTCTGGCCGTGGGCTCAGGACCCAGGGCTAGATGACCTCTTCAGGTCCCCATGAGTCTACAATTTAGAAGTAAACATCTCATATTTGAGGAAGTTTGTGTTTAAGGTTCTGATTTTGAACTGTACTCATCATAAATATCTGAATAGCTCTTCAAGGAATGAAAATCAGAGCACTGAAATAAAATAAAAATAAAGGTCATTTAATTTCCAGATAACGCTGATTAATAAAGGACCAGTGGTTTGTTTGAATGACTGATCTTATTAATTGTGTTTGTGATCTGTAATTCCAGTAGTTGGTGTGACCATGCTGATCCCAGGAGATCAGAGAGACAGTGTGGATGAGGTAATACGTTTTATTGAACTAATTGTTGGTGGTGAAAGGTACAACCTTTTGCCCTACACAGAGCTCTTCCTTGGGTCTTCTTTGTCATCCAGAGACCCACAGAAACATCAAATCCACAGCAACCCACATGGTGCACTGCTGAGGAACCAGGGACCCCAAAGAGTGCCAGAGGAGCAAGAGAGATCATTAGACTGGTTCGCAAGCTGGCAGGAGATGTTTCTGTGGCTCCCTGGATCAGGAAGGACAAAGAGCAAGCACAGGGTGAACCTCTCTCATCCAGCACTGGTCAGGGAGGTCAATATTGTCTAGCAGCATCACCAATACTTCCACTACTTATTGGGCTCTTAGAAGATATTTAGGGGTAAATGACAGCTGAATAACAGCACAAAGTGGTGGCTGTAAACAAACTTTATGGGAAACTTGGCCACAGCCATGATAAGTTGTTGTCTGGCTAACTAAAATCATGCCAGATTACAGATGCTGTTAGGTAAGAGAGTTCCGGATTAGGGAGGTTTAACTTGTAGTAGTGAAGACAAACATTAAGTACCTAATTTTGAGTGCCCTGTGTTAGGCATCTTATACTCTTAATGTTTCAGAATAGCTGAGCACTTGCATCTCCCATTCATTTCACATTGGGCTTGTCTCTACTACCACCTTCCTTCGAAGGAAGGATGGTAATTAGGATGTTGGGAGTTTACTAATGAAGTGCTGCGGTGCACAGGCAGCACTTCATTAGGCAACTACCACCACCCCCCCGCAGCAACTTCAAAGTTTTACTGGCATGCACCTAGCCACCGTGCACCCGCCGGTACTTAGAAGTGCCGGGACAACTTCGAAGTCCCTTTACTCCTCAAAATTTTGCCTAGCCGTGTGCCAGTACTTCAAAGTTTAAAACTTTGAAGTTGCCGCGGTGGGGGGAGGGAATTTGCTTAATGAAGTGAACATAAGAACATAAGAACATAAGAACATAAGAATGGCCATACTGGGTCAGACCAAAGGTCCATCAAGCCCAGCATCCCATCTGCCGACGGTGGCCAATGCGAGGTGCCCCAGAGAAGGAGAACAGAAGACAAGTGATTTATCTCCTGCCATCCATCTCCTGCCCTTGTTATGAAGGCTAGGGCACCATACTTTATCCCTGGCTAATAGCCATTTATGGACCTGACCTGCAAAAATTTATCAAGCTCTTTTTTAAACCCTAATAGAGTCCTGGCCTTCACAGCCTCCTCGGGCAAGGAGTTCCACAGGTTGACTGTGCCGCCTATGCATGACAGCACTTCATTGGTAAACTCCCAACACCCTAATTACCATCCTTCCTTCGAAGGAACGTGGTAGTGGAGACAAGCCCTTTGCAGAGGAAGTTCCCAGCACTTCTCAAAATCCATTTCAAGACACACCAAAATGGATTATCCAAAAATCAGAAACTGATTTTGAAAATGTTAGCATAACCCTATTTGGCTGATTTCTTCTGCATCTTTCTTCTCACAGAGGCTGATAAGACATTAAAAAAGAAACATCCATAATAACATCTATTCATAAAATGCTCTGTCATGCCATGGCATTTCAAGGCAATTTACAAAAGTGCTATTGTACAATACTTTAATAATACAGTCTTCAACTCAAAGCTAATCATCCGAAGGAAAGAGACAACAAGTGAGTCTTCAGTTTTGATTTGAAGAGTGAAAGAATGGCAGTATCTCTGACAGCTTTGGACAGTGAATCCTTGAGCCCAATTGCTCATGCAGCAGCCACCCATTTTGTGATTTGCTAAGACAACCAGGCTAGAATCAGCCAGTCTTAACTGTTGCTAGAACATGTATGCCAAGTACTTGCTCTAAAGGAAATGTGTATGTCTGATAATGTATATTACTTCGCATTACAGATTGTTTTGCTGCTCCTACTCAGCATTCAATAAATTAAATTCAGTAGACGCATCGCAGCCTTTCCCGGCCAACTAATGCCCTAAAAGAAGTGCAGGATAGTATCTCACTATACTGCAGTGTATAGCACTTTTGTATGCAGAATTTCACAAAGGGGCTAGCAGTGTGGGCTTCAATTTTCCCTTTGGAAAAAAATGAACAAAAGCCATTTCACTAAAGGTGCTGCCTTTAGAGAAGTAGTCATAATACTTGGTAATAGAAAACAAAAAAGCAGTCCAGTAGCACTTTAAAGACTAACAAAATCATGTATTAGGTGATGAGCTTTCATGGGACACATCCACTTCTTTAGATCATAGCCATACCAGAACAGACTCAATATTTAGTAACAGGTTTACAAGATAACTGGTATAATTTGCAACAAGGCTAGGCAGAACACATGGAATTTGAATCACTGCAATCTTTCAGTGCTCTACATTCATTTTATCTTTGGTATAAAATTTATCCTCAGGAACATTACTATAAGAGTAAAATATGTTTAAATGTTGAAAGACAAAATACAAGAGAAAAGACACAGGCCTTAAACCTGCCCTCACTTACACCAGTGTAACTGCCTTATCTTCAGTGGGGATATTCATGATTCACACTGGTTTTAGAGAGCTGATTTTCCAATACTGCAAAGGTCAATGAAAAGGGCACGGTTTGTGATGCTTCTGTAATTGAAGAGCAGATATCAGAATATCAGAATAGCTGTCAGATTATTGAGTCTGTGCTCACGAAAGCTCATGCTCATAACTTTTCTGTTAGTCTATAAGGTGACACAGGACCCTTCGTTGCTGTTACAGATCCAGACTAACACGGCTACCCCTCCGATACTTGTCAGATTATAGTTTACCAATCCTTCAAATTAGAACATAACAGTATCATAGGAACTACTATGACCTTCTTCAGTGTTGGAAACATATTTTCTACACACATTACAATAGTGCCAACTTCAAGCATTCAAAAATCATGACTTTAAATTAATAATAAATGTTGCATGATTTTTATTCACTTTCTTTCGTCTGATTTTTAGCTCACACTCTTATCACGTTTTTTCAAGCTAGAAAATTTACTTTAGAAAGAATGAAAAATGAGATTTTATGCAATCTTTTGAGTCCAGAAGGTGAGGCTTTGGAAAAACAGCAAATATCACAGGAATTGCAATCAAACCATGAGAGTAAGCAAAACTGTTTAACGCTTCATACTTCAGATTAAGGGGGAAAGGAAACAAACAAAGCAGAGTCTCCTCTTTCTAAAATTTTTTGTCCAAATGCCAAGTGGCAACTGCAGCAAATATGTGCTAGAGGCTACAGCTGGACAAAAGTTTTCTGACAAAAGGTTTCTCCACCAGAAAATGCCAATTCATAAACATTAAAGCACTCCATGAGAACATGTTACTTTGACAAAATTTTGTCTAGAAAAAAAATGAAATTAAGCATTCTAATTTGTAATGAAAACAAAAGCAGAAATCATAGAATTGCCCAAGAAACAGAAAATAAATAATTTCTTAATTATTAAAAATTTCAAATTAAAGTAAACTCATCTCCATTACAAAGCTATAAACACACCCCACCCATAGGCTATGTCTACACTACAAGGCTCCTGCAAAGAGATGATCTGGAAAAGCTTCTTTTGAATGATTGTGGCCACACATAAAAAGCAGATGGAAAGATCGGTCCACTCTTTTGAAAGAGAGCAGCCACACAGCCTCAGCTACTTTTTAGAAAAAATGGGGCAGGAAATGCCACAGACTGGCAAGCCCTTCTGGGAGCTTCAGCGACATACGCTACATTAAAAGGCCCCTCCCAAACAGCTGCTCCCTGCACATGCTGAGTTCTGCTGAGCTGACCAAAGTGAAGCAGAACCAGTACAGGGACCACAAGCTTCTAGGTCACAGCTATGGACCACAGCAGCTCCAGAGCCATCATTGTGGCCATCCTCCAGGTCCCCTGGTGGAATAGACCTTCCATGAGCTCCAAGGACCCCAACACAGCAGTGCCTGTCCGCCTTTCCCAGGTGATCAGATGCCTCTGGAGATATCTGACCAGCTCTGAATGCTGGGACCAGCTGGTGATAGGCAAGTGGGATGACATGCAGTGGCTCCAGAATTTACTCATGAGGAAGGAGACATTTCTAGAGCTCTGCACCTGGCTTGCCCCCACCTTCCAACTCCAGGACACCTGCATGTGGCCTACCTGCCCTTTGAGAAGTGCATAACCATCACCATGAGAAATCTGGCCACCTCAGATAGCTACCACTCCTTGGGGCAGCAATTTGGGGTAGGCAAATTGACCAGCAGGGCTGTCTTCATGGAGGTAAGGTATACTCAGCTCACAGGACCAGCACAGAGAGGTGGGGAGGGGGTTCCTGGGCAAGGGGGACCCTCTGGGACAGGGGATGAGGGTTGCTGTGGAGCAGGGTAGATGGGTGAGGGGCCTATCTCTGGGGGACACAGGCCAACTGCCAGAGGAGCAGCTGCACAGGACTTGGGAGGGAAAAGGGGGCCAGGAGGATGCAGGGGAGCCCACTGGGTCCAGGGGACCCCCTTCAAGCACTCAAAACTGTGTTTGCTCTCTGTCCTCTGCAGGTTGTGAGGGTGATCAACATGCTGCTGCTCTGGAGTGTCGTCCACATCAGGGATCTGGACATGGCCATCCCCAGGTATGCCACACTCAGCGTCTCATATTACTTTGGCAACATCAGTGGCACACACATCACCATCTGTGCCCTGGACCACCACATTGCAGGAAGGGCTACCACACTGTTGTGCTGCCAGCCCTGGTGGACCATAAGGGACAGCTCATGGATATTTACATGGGCTGGTTGGGCCGGCCCCACCACTCATGGGACTTCCACAACTCCAGCCTCTGCTGGAGCAGGAGAGGGGACCTATATCCCCCAGCAGGGACTCATGGTTGGGAACATAACCATCACCAATTTTTTCAGGCATAAGGGGCTGGTGACAGAGGGGGTTTTAGCAAGCAGAGGCACATCTACATGGCTTGCTAAAGCCAGTAGCAACCTCTGCCACCAGGGAGATCTCCCGTGGCTATGCTAATTAGCCAGGCAATTATGCTAATGAGCAGTCAGTTGCAATTGCAAGACTGCTCATTTCTATGAAGCTGCCATTACTTTCCCCTCCCATCAGTACTGGTGGGTCTTACTGTCGGCCAGATCCTTGCTCACCAGCCACCCAACCACCAGTGGTGAGTAGTGGGGTATCCAACAGCTGATGATGAGGGTTGATACACAAGGCTGGAGGTCAGGCAGAACTGCAGTGTGTGGGGCCAGCTTCTCACTCTGCTGGGGGCAGGGAGGGAAAAGACATGGCTAAATCATACTTACCCTTAACCCCTGTAGCTGTAAGCAGCTCCCATCCTTCTCCTCCTCAACAGCACCAAAAATCTGGCCATGTTCTAGTCTCAACACTCCCAGAAATCTGGGAAGAGGAGCCTGTGATCCTGCTTGTCCTCCACAGTTTGCCTTGGTGATATGGTCACTTCGCTAAAGGCTGAGCTGAAACTCTCAAATTAAACTCCCTTAAACTATAAGGTGGATTGGACTCAGAAGTGAAAGCCAAGAGTTAAGTATTATGCCATGCAGCACCACTGCATAGATTCATTGCCAACGCACAAATTAATAACTTTATGTTCAAGCCCAGAAACTTACAGTTCTGAATGTTAAGGCTCACTATGCCTCATCTTAAACTCTGTTATAACTATTACTTCTATTTATGAAATTCTCTAGTGGAAAAAAGGAGGGAGATTTTTCATGAAAATGCTCCTCATTTTTTAACCAGCTCTAATATGTACATTTCTTATGACAACACCTTTTTGTTACTCTGCAAATACTTGTTTCCCGCCAGTTGTGCAGGTTCATATACTTTCAGGATGGAGAGATCCGCTGTTGCAAATGATTGAAATAATAGGATCTAGATCCTCAGAGGATGTAAATTGACATATCTACACCAGCAATATAATCACAGGACCTAACCACATCAACCACACCATCAGGGGCTCTTTCACCAGCATATCTACTTATATAACATATGCCATCATGTGCCAGCAATGCCCCACTGCAATCTACATTGGACAAAGTGGACAGTATGTAAAAAAATAAATGGACACAATTCAGACATCAGGAATGGTAACATGCAAAAACCTGTAGGAGAACATTTCAGTCTCCCTGTACACTCAGTAACAGATTTAAAAGTAGCAGTCCTACAACAACAACAAACAAACAAAAGAAACTTCAAAAATAGACTCCAAAGAGAAACTGCAGAGCTGCAATTCATTTGCAAATTTGACACCATCAACCAGGATTGAACAGAGAATGGGAGTAGTTGGCCAATTACAAAATCAGTTTCTCCACTCTTGATTTTCACACCTCTACATTAGCTACTGATAATGGGCCACATCTTCCCTGACTGAACTGACCTGATTTTTCCTCTCTTGATGTTCACAACTCCACATTAACTGCTGATAGTGGGGCACATCCTACATGACTGAACAAACCTTGTCAACTCTGGCCCTTCCCTTGACTGAGACTCCCTCTTTAAACCCACCTCTGGAACCCTCAGCTCATGCATCTGACAAAGTGGGTCTTTGCCCAAGAGAGCTTATGCTCCAAAATATCTGTTAATCTATAAGGTGCTACAGGACTTCTTGTTGTAAATTGACATTGACATTACTGAAACAATCCCACTAAGTGTAAGCTGAAAATCTGAGCCTCTGCATGCTTTTTGTTTTAGTTCCATGACCACAGAGTAGGCCAAATTATTTGTTGCAATTAATATACCAGTATTTTCTTCAAATAAATTATTCAAAATACTTTTTTCTTTATTCAGCCACTTCTTTACTATTGAAAACCAGTAGTTAACCATGTGTCATATTTTGACTGCAAAAGGCTAAATATCTGACAATATAGTTTACCTTGAGTTTCGGGGAAATCTCTGTCTTTCAAATCTGTGATAGTAAAACAGTTATTTTTGCATTTTTAAGATTTTTAAGATTTAAAGCAGAGGTTTTATCCATGCACTGCACATGGGATACAAACAACCATAATAATCTTCTGTTAAAATTTACACTCAAGATTTTATTTAAAAGTGCACTGAGGAAAATGTTTTATTTGTACGTTTATTTCCCAACTCCTTTAATATTATATTGACCATGTTTCATCAAACAGAAGCATATTTTTGGGGAAAAGGCCATCATTTTGTCTCATTGAGCATAATCAGTGAAATACAAATTGAAGTGTAAAAACCGCCTGCAGTGCTTCATATAAATTAAAAGTACTCCTATAAATTCATTGCTCAAATTATCTGACAACTACCACTATATTAATTTTGCAGCTGAATACATTAAAAAACTGCAGATTCGTTTTCTCACTAACATCCCAATTATTTTAGATGCTGTTCAGGTACAGCTGCTAAATTTATCAGGACTCATTTAATATTTAAAGCCTACTTAAAAGCATGAAACTTATCTATAGTGAATGACTGTCCTAGTGTGTAGCAGAATAACCAAATACCAGGAAAAAAGAATAAGGATAAAACCTGTTGTAAAGTCAACAAATTGTATTTCTTTCTTGGCCTCCAAGTAACCAAAGAAAACTCAGTGATTCCTGACGTAAGATATGGAATACTCTTATCCCAAAAATTACCACTGCAGAGGAAAGATAAGTCTATTGTGAGCAAAGGAACAAGTGGATGTACAATTATTTTTATTATTTGTGTTACAGTAGCTCTTAGACGCTCCACTCAAGAAGCTTGCCCTGTTTTGCCAAATGCTGTCCAAAAGTAACGTCTACAAACATAGGCTCTGTGTCTACAAGAGTCCCTTCCTTTTGAAAAGGGCACGTCAATGAGTGGGTTCAAAAGATGCTAATGAGGCGCTGCAACGAATATGCAGTGCCCCATTAGCATAATGACAGCCGCAGCGATTTGAAAGTGCGGCTTTTCAAATCGCGCACCACCCGTGGAGACGGGACCTTCCAAAAGGACTCCCCCCAGTTTTTGAAAGCCCTTCTTCCTATAAGTGTTAGGACTTAACACTTATAGGAAGAAGGGCTTTCAAAAACTGGGGGGGTCCTTTCGGAAGTTCCCTTCTCCACAGGCAGCGCGCGATTCGAAAATCTGCACTTTTGAATCGCCACAGCTGCTATTATGCTAATGAGGTGTTGCATATTCATTGCAGCACCTCATTAGCATCTTTAAAACCTGCTCATTAACATGCCCCTTTTGAAAGGAAGGGGCTCGTGTAGACCCAGACATCATGAAACAGTCTCTTTTCTGCAACACTTTTGGTCTGAGGAAACAAGACAGACAAAGGCTGGAAGGAAAAGCAGAGGCAAGGAGATACAAAGTGACATTCTCAAGTTCTTGCAAAAGTCTTGCAAAATCAGACATGGAAAGACCTCTTCTGATGCTCAGTCCAATGCCCTATCCATTAAACCAAGCTACCTCCCTGACTGGAGAAGACAGAAGGGGAGGAGCTGTAAAAGCCATCTCAGCACTGCTTGGACTGAACCACGACAGACACACACACCTCTCCCTGCCAGCCCTCAGAGCTGCCTGGAGCGCACACCCGGCATTCTGACAGTGATTAAAAAGGACCAGGGCGATGGCTGCCACCACTGCCACAGTAACAGTGGCGGCAGCTGGGAGCCCTGGGCCCTTTTGAATGACTGGGACCTGGGTCATTTGCCTCCTTTGCCCTTCCTTACCCCACCCTCCATCCCAGTGGGCCTGGAGAGAGATTTCCTGTTCACATCAGTACTTTTCATCACTAAATTCTTTGTTATCTGGGGGGGAATTTTATTCACACCCCTGGAACAATAAAACGTTTAGCAGCAAAAGTGCCTCTATACACATAGCCTCAGTAACTATTTTCAGTGCTGGTTCCCAGATGCCTTAATGTTTTGTGGAATTTAGAACCAGGATGAAAAATTGCCAACTTCAGGCTGGGTAGGTTGGGGAGAGGAGATATTGATAAGAATGAGAGATCATTCCAGGAGCAGTAAGAATTGTGACCTCACTTGCTATTAAAAGCATCGCGTTTCCTTTCCTACCCTGGTTGCCAGAATAAGGGATATCTCAAATTCCTGCTAAATATAGCATTGTTCCCAGATAGCCAAATAAAAAGTAGTGGCCAGAAACCTTTTTGTTTCACCTTCTTCCCTCCCTGCTATGCAAACCCTGGATTCTTAATTCTGCTCCAAATCTGAAGAAGTGGGTCTGTAAGAAAGTGAGAGGAAGGCTGGCCAAGGCAGGGATTAAACAGAGCCTCTTTGCCCAAATAGCCCCACCCTGGTCCACCTGCAGCCATTGTGAGGCCTGGACGCAATACAAAAGGGGAAAAGCTAGCCCAGTTCAGGGCTGAGCAGCCAAGAGGCAGGAGCTAGCTTGGACACATGCAGCGTCTGAGCCAGAGCTGCCACCAGGTTGGCCACCAGAGGAAAAAGCCTCCAAACCCTTCCCCAGGCAAAGAGGGGGAGAATCCCAGAGAAACCACCCCTCTTTGGAGGAGAAACTAGAGTCTCAGGGCCATGCCCCAAACTAAGACTACAGTCCCTTGGGTGTGGACTGAAGACCCACACCACAGGCCTCTACAAGGGGGTTAGCCACTAGGCCACCCTTCCATCTAGGGAACTGCATACATGTGGTGGAGAATGTGGGCAGACCCCCCAGCTCAGGTGAAGGGCTGTCCTACTGGTACAGCAATAGACCTAGCAAGTGCAAACCACTGAGGCGCAATGGAGCCCTTGCTAAAGTGGATGGTGGAACAACATGCCATCCAGCAGCAGCAGCAGCAACAACAGCAGCAGCTGCTCTAGCAGATGGCCCAGGAGCAGCAACAGCTAATCAGTGAATTAGCAACCCACCAGCAATAGCTGATGCAGCTGGTGACTTCCCTGCTATGACCCAGAACCCCAGAGGAGCTGCCAGCACCTGCGCCGGCAGCAATCAGACTCACAAAGATGGGCCAAAATGATGATCCAGAGGCATTTCTGGATATGTTTGAGTGGGTGGCCACTGTAGGCCAGTGGACCCAGGGACAATGGGTGGCCATCTTGTCACTGTACTTGACAGGGGTTGCCCAGAATGCATACCAGGCTCTGGACACTGTGGCTGCTCATAACTATGCCCAGGTCAAGGTAGCGATCCTGGATGCCCTGGACATCTCAGAAGAGACTTTCCTCTAGTCATCCCAGGGTGAAGCATACACCCCCAGAGCCCAAGTAGCCTGCCTCATCACCCAGTAGCTGCAGGATGCCTGCTGGGAGTAGCCGAAGCCCAAAATAAAGACCAGGCTGCAGGTAGCCGAGCAGGTCCTGCTTGAACATTTCACCCAGACTCTACCCTCTGGGAAAAGGGATTGGGTGATGCAGAACCACCCAGAAAATATAACCACACCCAGGCAGTTGACAGAGAACTATAGCAGCCAAGTCCCCCAGGGTGACTGCCTGTCTAGTCCCTAGGTCAGCCGGAGGCATCCTGACTCGAGTGGCTGAGGGGAGCCATGGTTTGTAAGGTACATTACTACCCTTGACTTAACAAAGGGCTATTGGCAAATCCCTCTCACTCCTGAGTCCAAGAAGAAGATGGCTTTCTCCACTCCTTTTGGACTCTTTCGATTCCAGACCATGCCCTTTGGGCAGCATGGTGCTCTGGCCACATTCCAGCAACGAATGGACCAGATTCTACGTCTCTGTAGCCAATACGCCATGGTATATTTGGATGACGTGGCAATCTATAGCCAGGATTGGCAAACCCACCTCCATGTGGCTTCCGTATTGCAGTACCTCAAGGAAGTGAGGCTGACGGCAAACCTGGCGAAATGCTGCCTTGGATGGAATGAAACCACCTACTTAGGCTACACCTTGGGGAAGGTCCAAGCCCTCCAGCAGTGTGCCCCTCTATCCTCAAAAAGACAAGTACACCAGTTTCTGGGGTTAGCAGGGTATTATTGACACTTCATCCCAGGCTTCTCCTCCATCACTGCCCCTCTTACGGACCTCCTCAAGAAAGAAAGTCCAAGCCATATCCAGTGGTCACCCAACTTGTGAGGAAGCTTTCCCAGCCCTAAAGGCCCAGCTCTACCAAGAACTGGTCCTGTACAGCCCCAGCTTCCCAAAGGAGTTCTTGTTACAGACAGATGCCTCAGACGTTGGAGTGGGAGCTGTGCTCTCCCAAGCTGTGGGAGACGATGAACACCCAATTCTTTCTATTAGCAGGAAGCTCTTTCCAAGAGAGAAGGCCTACTTGGTAATAGAGAAGGAGACCCTAGCAGTAAAATGGGCCGTGGACTCACTCTGATATTTCTTCCTTGGCATGCACTCTACCTTCATCACCAACCATACCCCTCTTTGCTGGCTACAGGCGATGATGGAGATGAACCTCAAAATAATGAGGTGGTACCTCTCCCTCCAACACTTTTCCTTCAAGATCCAGCTTTGTGCAGGGAAGGATCATGCGAATGCCAACCTTTTCTCCAGAGAAGAAGGAACACAGCTGGTGCAGGGGCAGACCCCTATGGGGGTCTTGAGGGGAAGAATGTGTAAGGGAGTGAGAGGAAGGCCAGGCAAAGTAGGGGTTAAACCTGCCATTGCGGGAACCACCTACAGGGTCTTACCCACAAAAACTCATTAACAAATAAATAAATGTTAGTCTTTAAGATCCTACAGGTCTGCTTGTTTATTGTGTGTACTGGTAGTTGGGGAAAAATTCTCATTGGAAAATTTTGACTTTTCTTTCAAAATCTAAAACCACGATGAGCATCACAGTTTATTTTTTAATTTTGCCGGGCTATGCACCAACATAAAGCAGGGGTGTGCAACCTGGGGTGGGGGGAGACGAATGCCCTCAGCGGGAATTAAATTTAATAATGGGGAGTGCAACATGATTGGCTGCTGGATCTCAGGCTCATCCATCTCAATAAAATTGTTGAAACATGTTATTGTTTTTATGTCCATATATTGAGATTTATATACTGATTAATAAAGTTTTTACATTCTATAGACTCATTGTCTTACATAGGTCAAAAAGGTTGGTTTTTTTTTCATATGAGCGTAACCAAAATTTCCATCGGTTTGGATTACATTAGACAGGCTGGGGGCCCTGCTAACTGAAGGGATGAAAAGTGGGGCCCAACATAAAAATTTTGCTCACCAGTGGATTGAAGTATGCAATAAAGGTTGCACACAAGAGTTTCTAAAATCACATTATGATCTATACCTTCTCTCCTTTGATCACTGTTCCTTCTACATACTCTGTGTAAGGTAGGCCAGCTGCTCCTGCCCTCAGCCTTCTGAAGTCCTACTGTTTGGTAGTGAGAGAGAAAGCTTGGACACATCCCGCCCTTGTAGAAGGTTTTCATCCCACCCACTTTGTGACTCACTGACCATCTTCAGAGCCCTGGTCAGGTGGTGAATTGCAGCTATCCATCCATTCCCTTTACCCACTGGGGTTAAACTGGGATAAACAGCTTTCTTCAGCAGGGCCACTCTCTCCAGTAAAAGCACCGTTAAGGCAATCACCATTCATTACTCTTCCATTAGTCACATCAAGGAAGTGACAGAGATTACAATAAACTATCTTGACATCTCTAGGCAGTTTCATTACACACCTGCATTTTTCAAAATGGTGGTTACAACTTCAAGTGAAGGTCACCATTTGAAACTGGGACAGCCGTAAATCACTCTTTTCACAAATGATTTTGTCCTTTTGAAAACCTATTTACTATCGAAACACAATTTTGACAGAAAATTTTCAAGCAGCCATAATTGTGCGCATTTGCGTGCAAATGAGTATATCAGGCATCCACTATCACGTCAAAATTCTTGTCTCCCCCTTAGAAACACAAAAAGCTGCTTTTGAATTGGTAAAGGATTTACCTCATCCAAGGAAGCAAGTAATTTTCATCCTGTTAAGGCTATGCCTAACAGCTAATCACCTTGGCCATTTCTACACAGGCCACTTTCTTTGAAAGTGGCATGGTAATACACGGCACGAAATATGCTAATGAGGCACGGATACAAATTCCCCACACCTCATTAGCATACGGTCGTGTGATTTGGAGTCTGGAAGACTGTTCTTCCAGACTCCAAAATGCCGTTTAGAAGCGTGGCCCCCGGGGGTCTTCCAGAAAGATGTCCTTCTTCCAGAAGCTCCCCCGGGTCCGCCCTTCTACATGGCGTTTTGGAGTCCGGAAGAACAGTCTTCCAGACTCCAAATCACATGACCGTATGCTAATGACATGTGGGGAATTTACATCCATGCCTCATTAGCATATTTCAGGCCGTGTATTACCACGCCACTTTCGAAGAAAGTGGCCTGTGTAGAAACAGCCCTTGTGTGATATATTTGAAACTGGGTAGCTGGTTCATGCCCACCCCCCCCACCAATAAAGATATAAAGCTGAAAGATGGAAAGGCTGTCCTTTATAAAAAGTGTTACAGGTGAATTCAATAGAAACTACTCTTTTACCTGTAATGCCTAGAATCACCTCACAGTAAGTTCTTAATTATGGGTTATATATTCAAGAAGTCCTTATCAAACTATGGATAAAACTCATGCAATTTGTTGTACTTTATTTCAACTTGTTAACATGACAGTAGAGCACTATTCCTTCCATCACTGTTGCTTTCCCCAGGTACTGACACCTAGCCTTCTGCAACCACTGGCAGCTAATGAATATCAAACAATTTTCTCTCATGCACTGTCTTGCACAGGTATAGTACCAGATCTCCTTTGCAACCTGAGTAGGAAAATCTAGCCTTAACTAAAGACTTTGTACAGGATGCAGAAGATTTTAATATAAATTCTTCAGTCCTGAGTTTTCTCAGAAGAAATATATATGGAAGGTGCAGAAAATTACAAAGCCAGGTCAGTGCCTAATTTGTTAGCTTCTGTCCCTTCATTTCCAGGCCCCATCTTGTTTACAACCAAACAACCTTGTCTATAATGCAAAAAGGTATTTTACATGCACTGTAGGAAGTTAGTGATAAGCAAGAAAGTAGATAATAAATTCTCTTTTATGTCACTGAAAAAATCACCAAACCACCCATCTATCCCAACTCTAATTCCTTCCCTTTGGACTTCTGCAAATGTCTCTAGGGAGATTAGATTTCATCTGCCTTGTGCTCCAACAATTTCTTTAGCTTGCTGAGCTCCTAAATGCCAGCAGACAGGAGGGGGCAGAAATCTGTGTCAAGCTCTCCATCAAGTGACTTTCATCCTTTGTTATCTAACCAAATCCAACTTGAAGACGCACATTGTAGTTTCTGGTCTTGAATCTCTCTCTCTGTCTCTCTCTCTCACTCTCTCACACACACACACACACACACACACAAAATAGATGTGGCCTCTCACACATAAGTAGCAACTAGAAGTTTCTTAATTGAAAAGAGGGGAAAGAGTTTATTATTCAACCTTGTTCTCCAAACACCTTGTCAATTTGGCCTCAGACCCTGTAATATAGGGAGGGTTCTCAGACACTGCCAAGAGACACAGACCTGGGCAAATTGCGTAAAACCAGGCTACTTACAAACCCAGATTGTAGTTTTCTCCGCTATAAGGAAAACCAAACCAGTCACAAAGAGCACGTTTGCCCCCTGTCTGGCCAGCAAAGTGTTATACAAGCAAATCCCTCAGGATCTCTAGCTGCCCGTGTGCCTTAATCAGTGTTCCTCCTTGCACAGAAGAGAGGTTAAGAAAACCATCTCATCTAATCCACACAGATCTTTCCAATCCACAAAAGGACCAGCTACATTCCCAAGTAGCTTAGACCTCACCCAAAATAGCATTCTGCACCCATCCTTTAGAATCTAAAATCTAAAGGTTTATTAATAAAAGAGAGAGGAATAGGGTGAGAGTGAAAAATTGTTAAAGCGGTCAAACTACCTACATCAGTCATGAATTCCTTGATGCAGGCATGCAGCAGAAGGAATAGGCTGCTATAATAGTCTCTGGAATACATCCTTTGCCAGAATGGGTCAGCAGTCCATTCAGGCTCAGTTCATAGCAGAGATGTTCCTGCAAAACTGAACGCTGGAGATTGGAGACAAGATGGAGATTGCAGACTGGAGACAAAATGACAATGCTCAATGACCTCCTAAACAGCCTTGCCCATATGGAGGGAAATCACTGCCTGGGATCATGTTCACCGTGGAGGACAACATGATCAGGTCACCTGTCCATGTCCCTATCTTGGGCATTTTGCCAGTGACCACATGGTCCAATGACACAGCCCAGTAAAATTCCTGAGATGTGGATTGGAGTCTGATGTGAAGTACATGTTCATCTAGTTAGGAGGGTGCCACGCTTCCTATTGTGAATTCCTACAATTTAACATCTCTAATATGAGAAACGATCACATAATTTCACATGCAAATATGATACGGACGTATAAGCAGCATGAACAGATTCAGTGAGTTACCAGCTTTCATTAGACACATTATTGGCCCACGTGGCACAAGATTTGGTGCAAACTTAATAGAGCAGTTACAATAATGGTTCTCGTGTTCATTTTCAAATCCAGTAACATCACAGATCACTTTACTGCAACAATGTGTTTAAAAAATGTATGTCCTGTGGCTGTGGATTTGTAAACTCCTGCAAGCCAAATTCTCTGTTGGCATAACAGTAGAGTGCTCCGAGGATCAGTTTTAGGGCCATTACTGTTCAACGTCTTTATTAATGACCTGGATGAGGGGATGGATTGCAACCTCAGCAAATTTGCAGATGACACTAAGATAGGGGGACAGGTAAATGCATTGGAGGGTAGAGAGAGGGTCCAGCGTGACTGACACAAATTGGAGGATTGGGCCAAGAGAAATCTAGGGTTCAACAAGGACAAGTACAGAGTTCTGCAGTTGGGATGGTAGAATCCCAAGCATTGTTACAGGCTGGGGATCAACTGGCTAAGTAGCAGTGCAGCAGAAAAGGACCTTGGGATCACAATGGATGAGAGGCTGGATATCAGTCAACAGTGTGCCCTTGCAGCCAAAAAGGCTAATAGCATATTGGAGTGCATTAGGAGGAGCATTTCCAGCAGATCTAGAGAAGTTATTTTTCCTTTCTATTCAGCACTAGTGAGGCCACATCCAGGAATACTGTGTTCAGTTCTGACCCCCTCCCCTCAGCATAGAAAGGATGTGGACGCATTGGAGCAGGTCCAGCAGAGGACAATGAAAATGGTTAGGGGGCTGGAGCGCATGACCTATGAGGAGAGGCTGGGGGATCTGGGCTTATTTAATTTGCAAAATCGAAGAGTGAGGTGCAATTTGATAGCAGCCTTCAACTTCCTGAAGGAAGGCTTTAAAGAGGATGGAGAGAGGCTGTTCTTAATGGTGATGGATGGCAGAACAAGGAACAATGGGCTACAGTTACAGATGGAAGATATAGGTTGTATTTTCAGAAAAACTGTTTCACCAGAAGAGCAGTAAAGAACTGGAATGCATTACCTAGAGACGTGATGGAACGTCCATCCCTAGAGATTTCAATTCATGGCTTAAAAAAGTCCTGGCTCGGATGATTTAGTTAGGGTTGATCCTGCTGTGGATGGTGGGGTGGGGAAAGGGCTCCTGTGGTGCCTTCCAACCCTAGGATTCTATGATTCTATGATAACTCCATTGATTTTTGTGGGCTTACATTAGCATTTGCTCCCTATAAGTCTTTGGGATGTACTAATGAGATGCTGCAATGAATATGCATCATCTTATTAGCATAATGGGGATTTTGAAGTGTGCGGAGTCCTTTCGAAAAGGACCCCATATAGACAAGCCACCCATGATCAAAAGTGGCACTTTTGAAGTGCCAAGGCCACCATTATGCTAATGAGGTGCTCCATATTCATTGCAGTGCCTCATTAGCACATCCTGAAGCATCTCATTACCATCCCACTTTCAAAAGGGGGTTGCTAGTGTAGACCCAGCCTAAATGGGGCACAACTCACTTTTATAAGACCCCTTGAATAAATGCCTACTAGTTGCAATATAACAGCTAATGCCTGACTCACTTCTTTTCCTTGTCCCTTCCCACACGATTCTTAGAGTTATTCAACACAACAGGGCACCTCACTTTTATCCTACACAATGGCTATGTGTACACTAGCATTTCTCTTTTGAAAGAAGCATGCAAATGAGGGAAATCCAAAATGCAAATAAGGCATAGATTTACATACCTGGCACTTCATTTGCATATTCTTCCTTCAAAAGAAGAAAAGCAGTATAGACACGGCTCTTTGGAAAGTAATCCCCATCTCCAAAAGAACCCTCCTTCCTATTCTTTTTAATGAAGAAGGGTCCTTTTGAAGATGGGGATTACTTTTGAAAGAGCTGCGTCTACACTGTTTTTCTTCCTTCAAAAGAAGAATATACAAATGAGGTGCCAGATATGTAAATCTGTGCCTCATTTGCATTTTTGATTTCCTGAATTTGCATGCCTCTTTCAAAAGAGGAATGCTAGTGTAGACATAGCCCATACTTATGAACCAGAAGTTCAATTAATTCAATTTAACAGCAAGAGTACATAACTTCCAAGTCCCTTTTCCTCAATTAAAAGCAAATACAAAGGAGAAGAATAGTAGCCTCTAGGGATTTATCAGTTGCTGTTCAAGAATAATTACTTTACCTTCATAATAGTGGATAAGTGCAACAATAAATAATTATGATGGCAAACTAATTGTTGCTAATAAAAGTGCTGCAAATTTGCAGTAAGGACTCTACAGGTATCCTTCCTTTTCTGGGTAGTAGCAAAGATAGCAGAGAACTTTGAGGTTCATTTACAGTCTGCTAGTTAGTCCTCAATTCAACACAGCGTTTAAGCACTTGCTTAACTTAAATATATGCTTAAGTCTCATTGAAGTTAATGAAATTCGAGGATGTGCTTAAAGTGGTTTGCTAACCAGTGATAGATTTAAATATATGCTTAAGCGTTTTGCTGAATTGTAGCCTTAGTGATAGATCCCATCAATAAAATATCCTCACTACTGACCCCAAGTTCCCTCACTATGAATAATGCACACTCAGCTTTTTAACTCTTGCAATGTAATCATTTTGATTTCAGTGAGATCTGTTAGCCTTGTCATATGCATGTACAGATTTGAACTACAACATATTACTGAATTTGATGTTACCTGAGCAAGTAAGTGAATCATATGTGGACAAGGTGGCTCCATTCCAAGTGATATTCAAAAATCATTCTTCTTATTTTTATTTTGTATTAGTACTTGCCATTATTATTTCTCATTTTGGTTGACTTTTTTAACACTACAACTTTAACAGAAAGGACATTTTAAAAGCCATCCCTAACTATGTTCACACACAAACTGCCCTATCCCTCCTTTATTCAGACCCTGATCCTGCAAACACATGTGCTTGTCTTTATGCAAGTCAGTAAGTTTATTTCAGCGTTTAAAGTTAAACATGTGAATGTATATGGGGAAGATCAAGCCCTTGATGTGCAGAAAATCAAATATATGGTTTTCTAAACAGGCGGCCTTTTAATAATTCATTTAAAAAGTGTTTGTGATTTTGAATACATGGCTCCACCTAAGCTAAATTTAACCCTGATTAAGGTGCACTAGGATCCATGGTTTCCTCTACTGTAAATGTTGCACTCCACACTTCTCACACAATTGCTTTTATCATGTGTACAAATAACAGGGGTAGGAGAGGTTGAAAATTTTGCCCTAACAGACCAATTGAAAAGGATTTGAGGCATCTTGGTGCTACCCTACATAGGGCCCCACAAAAAAAACAGAACAAAACACACAAAAAAACTTTCAAGATAGTTCTTCAGTGTTCACAAGAAGCAGCAAAAGCCCAGAACAGGCTGCATATATAATTCAGTGTCTGGGGAGCTCTGAAAGTTAATACAGTAGTTGGGCACATCTGGGAAAGATCTACTATAAAAAAGCTCCTATGAAGTGTTTGCACTTTTATAAATGGCTTGCTGTGTGCATTCTTCTTTATTATATATCACATGCCTCTTCTGTTATGAAGAATTTATAGGCTGAACCTACTGGCACACAGTGTTGCACAATATCGATATAGTTATTTGAACAGAATGAAAAATGAAACATTCTATCCTTTGTTTAATCTTTGCAGTTTGTTTTTCTACTGTTTACAACAAGGAGACTGTCTTTCCCTGATGCAGCTCTTGTGATCAAAGCTTCACTTATCCCAATGGCATTTTTGTGCATGATAAACTGTGAAGAGATGAAAATGTGTGTGCATTACTAATTTCTATAATGCTGAAGATGATTCCAAGTCCAATTAAGACTAACTGCAAAGTGTGCTATTAGTGGGAATATTCAGACACTTAAAACCAGAGCTAGGATACACTACCCTTAGTGGGACAGAGTTAGACCATGGCATGCGCTACCCAGCTATGCATAAGTAGTAAGAAGGACCCTAATCATACTTTTTTCAAAAAACAAAACAACTTTTAAACAAAAGCAAGAAAAAATTGCTTAAAAATCTGTTTTCATTGAAACGGGTGTGTCCCAAACACAGAGATGTTTTAACAGAAAAATTCATAATCATTTCAATAGGGGAGTGGTAGAGGAGGATCAAGCTCCAGCCCCACTGTTCATTGGCCAGAGGACTGAGTGAGCACAAAGTGGATAGCAATTATCTGGCTGATATAGATCAGTAGTCAATGTCCCCAAGTTGGAAGCAGGATCTGAACTGTCACTGTAACATGGAGCAGTGACACCATGGGGCTACTTATGGGGCAGTGCTCCTTCTGCTCCATTCTTTGCTGAGAGGTACGTCAAGTCAGAGTCTAACCCAGTAAGTATTCCTCCTACAGGGTATAATGAGACAACACCAGGTGTAAGGCGCTATTGAATGCAAGCCATGTTATCAGAATCTAAACCTTGAAGCTGTGAATTTCTTTTTATTCAGTTTCTATTAAGTGAAGAGAAACTAAAAAAACTGCACTCAGAAAAAAAAACATCTAAAAGGATGCCACAGATTTTTGGATTTCTTTTAATAAGGAAGAAACTCTGAATTAGAAAACTTGAGAAGTTTAGCAGCTGAACAAAATACTCACAGTCAAAAATGATGTTTTTATGCCCTTGAGAATGCTTTTGTGACAACACAGATAACTTCTCCACCTAGCATAACTGTATCTGCCCCTTCACTTAGCTTTCTCAAGGAGCTTTTTATTCCCAATCGCTACTGATCAATAGCAGTTCAATAAAATACATGAGTAGTACAGTGTATATAATAGTCTTTTCCATCTTCCTTGGTGGTAATACTAAAATGCAGGATGTGCTTCTGTGCTATGAATTCTGGCTAAAATCTCCAAATGTCCATATGTGACTTTTAATTTTTTTAGTAAATAGCAAGACAAATAGAATAGAACTACAGTCCCAACTTCTTAAATCTTTCAAGCAGGTATTAACACAAAAAATCAGATTCCCCTTAAGGCAAACTGTTATTAATCCAAATATTTTAGTTACTCCATGTTGCTAGTTCAGACTCATTAAGAAAGAATAATTTCCTCAGCAAAGAGTAATACTCTGAATTGTCACTGAAGCGTCTATCTGAAAATCTTAAAGCACTTGATGAAACTATGAATTAAGTTTTACAGTATCCCAGGAGTAGGTAAAGTGTGCTTTGATTCAGCAGGTGTAACTCCATTGCATTCATACACTTAACATTAGGCATGTGTGTGAGTTCCCTGCTGAATCACATCTACTATTTCCCATTGTACAGATCAGTAAGTTGGGATGCAGAGAAGGTGAGTTAATAAAAGAGAAAATATGGTGAGATACTAGAAACGGAACTCAGGAATCCTGATTCCTAGTCTCCTGTGTTCGTACACTCCCTTCACCATTTACATAGCTGCCTTCAGCCTTCTCACCTCCTCAGCTGCACTCTAGGAAGGTGCTCTCCACAGTGCTGACTTGCAGAGCTCAGTGATCACAAACATTTTTATGATTCAAAACAAAAAAGCAGTCCAGTAACACTTTAAAGACTAATAAAATAATTTCTTAGGTGATGAGCTTTCTTGAGACAGACCCACTTCTTCAGATCATAGCCATACCAGGACAGACTCAATATTTAAGCCACAGAGAATCAACCATAGAAATCAAGGTTGACAAATCAGAAAAATATAATCAAGCTGAGCAAATCAGAGAGCAGAGGGGCAGGAGGCAGGGGTCAAGAATTAGATAAAGCCAAGTATGCAAAACAGCCCCTATAATGAGCTAGAAAATCCCATCCCCGTTCAAACCATTTGTTAATGTGTCAAATTTGAATATAAAAGAGAGTTCAGCAGCCTCTCTTTCCAAACTGCTGTGAAAATTCCTCTTCGGTAAAACGCAAACTTTCAGATTATTAACAGAATGGACCACTCCATTAAAGTGCTGGCTGACAGGTTTGTGAATCAGGAGCGTTTTTATGTCTGTTTTATGCCTATTAATTCTTTGTCTAAGAGAATTTGAAGTCTGTCCAATATACAAAGCATTTTGGGATTGTGGACACATCATGGCATATATCATGTTAGTTGAGGAACATGAGAACGTGCCCACGATTCTGAGAATAACCTGGTTAGGTTCAGTGATGGTATCTCCAGAACAGATATGTGGACAAAGTTGGCAACGGGCCTTGTTGCAAGGAAAAGTTCTAGGACTGGTGTTCCTGTGGTAGAGATTGTGATTGTGGGTGAGAATCCTCATAAGGTTGGGAGGTTGTCTGTGGAAGAGAACAGGCCTGTCACATAGGGCCTTCTGCAGTATGGCATCCTGATTAAGGATAGGTTGTAGGTCTTTAATAATGCGTTGCAGTGGTTTGAGTTGGGGCTGTAGGTACCAATCCTGGAATTCTGGAACTTTTCAAATTTATTTAATCATGCCGGATATCACTGCTTAATATATTGGTGAACTCTCACTACTACACACATCCATCAACTGATACTTGAGACCCCTACAGTGAAATTGGCGGAGGAGGTGAAAAATATTATTCATATTTCCCTGCAGTGACAAAGAATTAACCAAACTTAGATCATTGGATAAGGTCTATCTTTTTCTATCTTTCATTCTTTGTGAAGTATGTAACAAGATAACCACGTGCATTTTTTTTCTGTGAGCCCTCTATCATTCCTTATCTATTCATTTTGCCTTTTTTCATTTTACCTCTCCACAAGGACACTCACACTATTGTCCAAAACCTTGTCATGCCACTGGGGACCAGATACAATACTTTTTCAATTCTCAGAAATTTTGCTGTCCGTTTGCCACCGTGGGCTCGAGAAATAGGATACTTCCCCTTTGGTCCCCAGCTACCATCTTCACATTACCCAGATCCTGTTTGTTCTGGGTTCAAGGGATACATTTAGAGTCTGACAGGGTCATGACGCATTGTGGACTGGAACGTCAAAGAGGCATGATGCTGAAACGACAGATAAAAGTTCCATGAGAATCAGAATTTCTCCAGGGCGCTAACAAGGACCAAGAAGTTAAATACAATATCCTCCTTCATATCTACTGTGTGTGAATGTGTGTATTACTATCTGACAGCAATCCAATGACAATTATCTTTATGCTTTACAATTTAGTTAACCAAAATTTCTTAAATAATAGGTGGTGACCTCTTATTTCTCCAATTTGTAGGTCTATATCCCATATTAACAGCTCATGGAAGAAATGATTAACTAATGATCTACTTCATATCAAATTTAAGTTTACTTTGTAATCAACAATCCACAGAGAAAAATATCAACATTTCAAGTCCAAAAGGGCATTGTTTTAAAAGGGCAGCTGAAAAAGGCAGTTGAAATCAGATAATGTGATGTTTTGTTGATCTCTAATGGAAAAGAGCGTAGTTCAAATCTATTGTGACTTTTTTTCCCCTCCTGTTTCCTCTGGCCTATAATGAATACATGTACCAAGTCTCAGGATCCTGTCTCAATATGAACTTGATATTCATTGAGCTAGTCAATCGGTCAAGTTACAAGAGTCTGTACTATATTCAATGAAGCAGAGATTTAGATATAAAGAAGGCATCATACATGCATGTCACCCTGGCTGCGTTGTAAGCGATGAGCTGTGAATTTTGAATGTATAATAAATACACAGGCAATCATTGGGTGCCAAAGGAATGCAGTAGAGCTCTCAGAGCTATTAGAATGCTCTTTTTAAGTTATTGAATTGGAAAGTAAATACAAACAAATTAATATATTCCCTGTATTCTAAATATTTTTCATTTCCCTTTTATTAAGTGCCTTAGCATTACTTTAAAGGAGCATGTGTGTGTGTTTGGGGATGTTCTAATCCAAGCTCTTGGTTCAAAGGAAAATTCAGATCTAGATAAACTGTGGATTTCACATTTTGGTTCCAACTGAACTCTAATTCAAAAGTAAGTACATATATAAATATTACTTACATTACTGAAATTTGCAACAAGTCTGGAATCACTTTCAGTGTGCACTTGGTAAAATGGATAATGCTTATTCATTCTGCGTTCTATGGTTATTTAGTGATAGAATAAAGCATGAAAAAAACATGGTTTTACTTGTTTTCGACCAAACTTTTCAAGCTCCTTTTGAACCAAACTTTTCAAACTTCTTTTCAGTATTTAGTAGTATAAATATTAATAGGTCCAGAATAAAACCATTAAAAATTCCTCCTAATTCAATTAGCATTGTACCCGAAGAATCTTACTGTCTCTTATTTCACTAAATGAGCCATTAGGATTGTCTCCTCTGAGGCAAAAGGGGAAAAGGCAGCGGTGGGGTAGAACATACCATGTGATCCTGAGCCAATATAACTACTGGTAATGTTGGGTGAGCACTCTTACAGATTTCACAGGATAGCTGCCTCAAAAAAAGAGAATATTACTGTCAAATCTGGGCAGAGAAAACATCCGAGTATCACTATGTACCCCAATTACCAGAAGGTACTAGCTTCCATTGGACTGCAAAGGATCGTGCCAGTGGACAGGGAAAACATTGACGGAAGGGCAAGAAGAATAATTTATTTTGTCTAGGGCTAAACTACACCATTTTGTGGACTACTGGAGGTCTCAGAAAAGGTCTGCCGTATCCAACGATACTTCCAGCAAAGTGGATGCGTTCTGTCACCAACCCTGTAAATATCATTTAACAGCTACAGTTACACAACACCCCGGTCTTGTGGACAAAACTGGTGGAATGTCCACACACAAAATGCATTTTGTCAACAGTTTGTTGACAAAACTCAGCACTTTTGCTGGCAGCGTTCTGCCTCTCAGTCATGAGGCACGATGCTGCTGTCAACGTATTCTGTCAACAAAAAAGCTGTGCAGACAACTCGGGTGCTGCTCTCGACAGACAGGGCAAAGGGAAAACCTCACACTATTATCAAACCCTGAATACTGCCATCATCACCTTCCCTTCTGCATGTGGCTGCAAATGGCATGCAAATTTAAAAGAATATATTAGCATTAAAAGACTAGAAGTGTTGCATTGAAAACACACTTCTATGAGCATTAGCAATACAGGGACTCAAAGAACTTGACTTAATGCCTCCTGACCAGCTGAGAACCCAAAGAATCCTCTTTAGAAAGATTCAAGTGACAGATTCACCTCTTTTTATAGTTCTAAGCTCTCCTTAAACACTATAAATCCAATTTATAAGGAGCCCTTTTGAAAGCAAGCCCATTCCTAAGACAGAGCAGCTCCATTGCAACCACCATATTACACTTACCTTTCAATCGCTCAACACATAAGGGCTACATCTACACGTGCACACTACATCAAAATAGCTTATTTCGATGTAGCAACATCGAAATAGTCTATTTCGATGAATAACATCTACACGTCCTCCAGGGCTGGCAACGTCAACGTTCAACTTCGACGTAGGGTAGCACCACATCGAAATAGGCTCTGCAAGGGAACGTCTACACGCCAAAGTAGCACACATCGAAATAAAGGTGCCAGGAACAGCTGCAGACAGGGTCACAGGGCGGACTCAACAGCAAGCCACTCCCTTAAAGGGCCCCTCCCAGACACACTTGCACTAAACAGCACAAGATTCACAGAGCTGACAACTGGTTGCAGACCCTGTGCATGCAGCATGGATTCCCAGCTGCCGCAGCAGCAGCCAGAAGCCCTGGGCTAAGGGCTGCTGCACACGGTGACCATAGAGCCCCTCAGGGGCTGGAGAGAGAGCGTCTCTCAACCCCTCAGCTGATGGCCGCCATGGCGGACCCCGCTATTTCGATGTTGCGGGACGTGGATCGTCTACACTTGCCCTACTTCGACGTTCAACTTCGAAGTAGGGCACTATTCCCATCCCCTCATGGGGTTAGCGACTTCGATGTCTCGCCGCCTAATGTTGATTTCAACTTTGAAATAGCGCCCAACATGTGTAGCCGTGACGGGCGCTATTTCGAAGTTGGCGCCGCTACTTCAAAGTAGCGTGCACGTGTAGATGCGGCCAAGGTGTAACAGTTGCAGTTTCAAGCAGCCAGAACTTTTTCCATCTGAAGAAATGCACAGGTGTGCGGCACTGCTCTGAGCCACTTGAGCAGGTCATTTTCAGCCAGGGAAATAAAGTTCTTAAACACATCAACAAATAAAATGGCATCTGACAGAGGAGTGAGAGGGAATGAGAACATGTGGGGAGATTTGAGAGGATAGCAGCAATAAAGGGTAGCAGAAGCATCTGGCAAGAACTGGGAAAAGAGTAAAAATTCATCCAGAGACCCTGGAAGGAGATGAGAAATCAAAGGGTCAAAGAGAAAGAAAGGTGTCAGCCAGGACAGGGGATAGCCCCATGACTGAGAAGGAATAGGACTCTGGCTACGTCTACACTTAGTAAAAACGTCGAAATGGCCATGCTAATGGCCAAATTGAAGAATACTAATGAGGCACTGAAATGCATATTCAGAGCCTCATTAGCATGCCGGCGGCCACAGCACTTTGAAAGTGCCGCAGTTCGCTCCCTCGCAGCTCGTCTGCACTGGGGTCCTTTTCAAAAGGACTCCACCAACATCAAAATCCCCTTCTTCCTCTGTGCTTGATTTTTCGAAAAGGACCCCGGTGTAGATGAGCCACGCAGGAGCGAACCACAGCACTTTCAAAGTGCTGTGGCTGCTGGCATGCTAATGAGGCTCTGAATATGCATTTCAGTGCCTCATTAGTATTCGATTTAGCCATTATCATGGCCATTTCATAGTTTTTACTAAGTGTAGTTATGGCCTCTGAGTTTTAGACTCAAGAAGGCTCAATGAGCAGTAGGTATATTATTCATGTATATGTGAGGTTCAGCTTGTAAACTACAGCTGAGGGGGAAAGTTTTGTTCATTGTAATGCATTGTAAAGAAAGTATATGGGTCTTCAGTCTTGCAAAAAGAAGGACGTGACTAAGGTTTGAAAAAGCAGGAGTCAGGATGATACAAACACACAGCTGGGATTTCAAAGCAGTGAAGGGTATTGAACCACACATTTTGTATCCTATACTGAGGAAGTCTACAATTTTACACTAATTTGTCTTTTTTAAATGGCAGTCGTGGGATGCATTTTTCAGCCTTGGTAATGTAGTTATTTTATATATAAACAGACTGCTACAGACAACTGTAGCCTTGTGTTTAACTGTTCATTCTGAGTTTAGCATTGTCACGAATAAGGATGTGCAGCTACGTCTGCCAAGTCTTCAGGCAGCCTGTGAATGCCACTGAGCTAGTCCAGGTGAGCAGACTTGCTCTTAACCCCAACTGCAACAACTGATCTTTGGCTGCTCAATGCACATGCCAACATCTGTGATCTCTCCTGAGCCTGCCCAAATCCCAGCCTTGCAGAGCCTCCCTTGATCTCAGCCTTGGTCCTGTACTACCCTGTCTTCTTCCAGCCCTGTTCCCCTTCATGGTTCCTGGCCACTCAGATCCTGGTTTGTGACAGGCTAGCCAAATGCAAGTGGTTGGCATTAGAATCTTTAGTTCTGGGTGCCAGTGTCCTCAGATAGGATTAGCTCTATATACACTCCCAGTGGGTAATTTGATTAATTTGATCTGCTAAGGTGGTCTTGAATTTCTCTATTTTGTTTTAAAATTAGTCCTAATAGCCCTTATACAATCAAGATAAGAATGCACTGCCAAGATATCGACTGAAAAGTACTTCTGATAACTTCATTCAGACACAATAGAACTTTTTCTCTGTGCTGTCTAGACACCCGCTGTTGGAATTCACATTTTCACTGTCTTTCAGTAGCTTTGTTATATATTCCTCTCCCATAACAGTCAGCTCTGGAGTCCTGCCTGACCCTCTTCTGATATTTGAATCTCACGTGTCCCCTCTGTAGAGCTGTCAATATTCTGACCCATGTTAGTCACACTGCCTGAGTATGTCCTCTCCAGACCCTCTTATGGAGAAGCCATCTTTATTCACAATTTTTCTCATTCTCACTTAAAATTTTTAAAGATGACATCCTTGAATGCACAATTAACTGACTACAGTAATATAAAATGCTCCTGTCAGGATTCTGACTGGTACCAGACACTGCAAACAAAGTAACTCTGGTTCTGGCTCATTTACAGTAGTTTGCCAGACCCAGTGTGAATCCATATTACATTAACTGTATTGACCTTGACCTTTAATTCTATTTATACTCGTGGTGTGATCTCTCTTTCTCTAATCAGGCAGTTCCTTAAAAGCCACTCAGCACCAGCCTAATTTAGCTTATGCTGTTCTAAAGTAAAATCCTGCTCTCCCTCACCCCTCTACCCGGGGAGCCAATGGCAGTTTTACTATTGATTTCAATAGGGCCAGGATTTCACTTCTAATGTGCAAGAAGGCTATTCAGAGTAGTCTGTTCTGGGGGCACTTAGCAATAACTCTCTGGGACCCCCTTCTCTGCACACAAAATATTAGAAATTTTGTTGCTCTTTTATGTTTTGTTTTAAAGACGGCTAAGAGGCATTAGCCATATTTAAAAGAAAACCGAAACTGAATACTCCTTGATTTACAAAAAGGTAGTATACTCAGTGCAAATACCCACACTGAAAGTAAAGGCAAGGAGGGAATCAGGGCTAAATGACATGAAGACAGACAGCTGATTTATATGGTGCAAGATAATTATTCACATTTAGGAGAATGAATCCTACTTACCTGAAACACACAGTTACTGTACACATGGCTTGATTTAAAACCCCAAACAGTTAACTATATCAAATATGGCATGCACCCTGTGCCACTCTAGTATTTTTTAAAATATATTAGAGTAAGAAATTAATAACCAAAATTGCAACTTCCATTGGATTTCTTTCCTTTTCAATCTTTAGCCTTATACCATGGAACATGTAACAAAGACTGTAGATTATTGTTCAGCTGTTGTGGTATGTTTTAATATCTCTTGGTGCAGTGATATACTACACAAACTGAGAAGGTGGTTATAAAAAGAATATTTGTGCAGTTCTCATCAAGACAGTTTCTGAAGCTCCTTTCTCAATTCAGGAAATAAGATACATATTTCATTCAATAATTTAATTATCCCAAGGTAGTTCTAAAATAGGGATTTCTGCCTGTAAGCATACATATCTCTAAAACTCTCCCTAAAACTAAGAAATCTAATGAATGTTTGCACAAAGGCTTGGGTGTTAACTATTACATGAGGAAAAAACAAAATCTGTACTGCATAAATAATGGCTGACCTATAAAAATATGAGCATATTGTACTCCTGGTGTTTCTAGTAAAATGCAACTTTGTTCACAAAATATATATTTTCTCTGCTTGACTACTTATCTGTGTTTCATAATGAAGTAGGAAAAATGTGCAGCAATGAATTTTCCACCTCAACAGGCTTTGGGCTCTATTTGTTCATCATCATTAAGTCCAAGAGACAAGAAGTGAAGAAAGTTTCTGCTACATTTGTGACTATCTCCCTTCCCTTCTGTAGCAATTTCCTTTCTTCCTTATATGCCCCTCTCTGTTTCTTGGGATACATCAGTGGGGCTGCTAAGAAAATTTGTGCATATACAACTCTAACATTATGGCTACAAGCCAATCAAAACCTCCTGAGCTAGAAGTGCTAAACAGAACAGTGTAGAATTCTTCGATGTTGCCCATTACTGACAACACAAGAAAAAAAATTAAATTTGCAGTTTCTTGCAGACCAGCCGACCCTGGAACAGGAGAGCTTCAGTGTCTTTATGAGAAACTTTGTAAGCTTCATCTTCACTTCTAGGCCGCTGCAAATATTCCCTTTTCTCATGGAAGCTATACAAAGGTGGAGATTCATGGTGCAAACAACGTATATGATTTATTTGGCCCTTTTAGGAAAGATTGACTAGGATCAATGAACTGAATATCAGCTTTCCAGAGGTTAAAACCTGGTTCCATAAGCTACTCTGCCACCCACATGCCCATTAAAATGTTACTGATAAGTAACATAACACACCACATTCTAAAAGGTGTATCTGTGGTACTTCAAGCTAGGAAAGATGACATGAGTTCAACACAAAGCCTTTCCATTGACTTGAATGGGCTTTGGATCAAACTCCAAAGGTGTAACTGTAGTGTCAAACATCAGATCTACCAGTTCAGCCCCTGAAAAATAAAATGAATTGAATAAATGGAACAACCCGCTCTGTTCCTAAATAGCCACCATGTGTTTTTGTTTTTTCACATAGTATTAAGGGTGCACAGTCTGATACCCTTCTTCACATTGATTAGAGCCGAAAGCTGCAAGTAACACCACAGTCTTCAGTGGGACCTACTTAAGGAGTAAGATAATATAGCAGGCCAGTCAAGACTTACTTTATGCTCATAAGGCCAGATCTGCAGCTTATGTAAAAACTTGAAGTACTCAGTGATTTGATGTTAACAAAGTCAGTTCTCAGACTGTTGGCTGGGGCACATGGTATGGAGAGGAAGTAAGCAGCCCTCAGTTGTAAAAGAACAAGTTGAAAGCTATTTAGAAAAGCTGAGCATATGTAAGTTGGTGCAGATGGATCTAATGCACCTGAGGGTGCTGAGAGAGTTGGCTGATGTGCTTGCAGACCATTATCTTTGAAAATACTTGGTGATGGAGGAAGTTACCAAACTACTGGAAAAAAGGCAAATGTAGTACCCATTTTCAGGTCCAGGGAACTATAAACCAGTCAGTCTTACCTCAGTCCCTGGAAAAATTATGGAACAGGTCCTCAAGGAATCAATTTTGAAACACTGTGAGAAGAGAAAGGTAATCAGGAGCTGTACATGTGGATTTAACAAGGGTGAGGTCATACCTCTCCAACCTGATTGCCTTCTGTGATGATATGACTGGCTCTGTGAATATGGGAAAAGTGGTGGATATGATATACCTTAACTTTAGCAAGCTTTTCTTATGGTCTCCCATAAGACAGGACAGCTCTAGAAGTAGTGATCAATGGTTTGATGTCTAGTTGGAAGCTGCTATGAAGTGGAGTACCCCAGGAGCCAGTTCAGGAGCTGGTTTTCTTCAACATCTTATTAATGATCTGGATGATAGTATGATTTGCACCCTTAGCAAGTTTGTGGCTGGCACTAAGCTGAGGGGAGAGGAATATGTGCCGAAGGCTAGGGAAAGGGTTCAGCATGACCTAGACAAATTGGAGGATTGGGCCAAACGAAATCTGATGAGATTCAACAAGGACAAGTTCAGAGTACTGCACTTAGGATGGAAGAATTCCAGGCCTGCTACAGGCTGTGGACTGAAAGAGTAGGCAGCCATTGTGCAGAAAAGTAACTGTAGATTATAGCAGACAAGAAGCTGAACATGAGTCAACAGTGTGCCTTTGTTGCCAAGAAGGCTAACGACATATTGAGCTGCATTAGTAGGAGCATTGCCAGATTATTGAGGGGATTGACTATTCCCTTTTATTTCGCATTTGTGAGGCCATAGCTGGAGTATTGGTTCCAGTTAGGGGGCCACCACTACAGAAAGGATGTGGACAAATGGGAGAAAGTCCAGCGGAGGGCAATGAAAATGAATAAGAGGATGGGTTACATTATTTGTGAGGCTGAGGAACTTGGACTTATTTAGCATACAGAAGAGAAGAGAGAGGGGGATTTGATAGCAGCCTTCAACTACCCGACCGGGGTTCCAAAGAGAAAGGAGTCAGGTTATTCTTGGTGGCAGATGACAGAACAAGATGCAGTCATTTCAAGTTTCAGTGAGGGAGATCTAAGCAAGATTTTAGGAAAAACTATAGGAGGGTGATGAAGCACTGGAATTGGTTGCCTAGAAAGATGATGGAATCTGCATCCCTTTGGGGTGTTTAAGGCAAGGCTTGACAAAGCCCTGGCTGGGATGATTTAGTTGTGGTTGTTCCCACTTTGACTGGACTGGATAATTCATAGAAGATTAGTATCAGAAGAGGCCTCAGGAGATCTTCTAGTCCAACCCCTCCTCAAAGCAAGACCAACCCCAACTAAATCATCCCAGCCAGGGTTTTATCATTCCCATTTTATCTCTAACACTGATGGCACCTGAATGCCCCAAAAAATGGACAAATGCAATATCTTTGCTTCCCAATTTGTCTGCATGAACCTCCAGTAAATAGTTTTATTTAGCTTTGCAATCTCCTAAGTGTTAAGTAAAACTATTACTAATTAGGATAATTGAATTACTTAAATTAAGTGTGGAACTTGTCACTTCTCTGCAAGTAAATTTGTTTTTGCTTTGCAATAAATTAGACAAGCATTCAAAGTAAATACATTCACTGTTGTGTTTACGTCTCTAATTTCAAATAAATTATCTACAAATAACTAGAATTATTGCTTCATTTAAATTATGAAAAGCAAGGGTTTCATAAACCATTTATCTCATAGATGTGCTGCTCTTTTGGCATGGTCCTCATTAATCTGCCCTGGCCATTTTCTCCAAGACAAATATTACTAGCCTTGTCATATATTTTTTGTCCTTGTACCATTAACATACTGTAATCTTTACACCAACGTGTATTTCTCCAAGAGGAGGTGCAGTGGAGTTCACAATGGCTGACACATTTGACTGTATTCTAAGGCTCTAATCCTATAGAAATCACTGAGTGAAATCTTGTGGCACATATGTAAACCTAGGCAACCCTGTATTCACACTTAACAGAGTACTGCTGTGATAAAAAATATGCCTTCTATGGTAACACACTAATGATTATTATAATTGTAAATGGCATATGTTAACATTACATGTAAAGTTACGAATTCCCTTTGTATAATGTTCTTGGACTATATTTAAGGCTAGATGGACTAGGTGAAGGTGAAACATAGGCCTTTCCTAGACAAAAGAATGTGGGTTTATTCCTAATATGTAAACTGAGGTAAACAAAGCCATCAAGCTAAACCAATAGGGTTTACCCTAATATCTCAACTCAAGAGACAGAGAATTGATACAGCTTCAGCATCCATGAGAGATACAGGAGACTGAATCCCCAGGACATATTCCAGATTTGCAAAGCAAAAGAATAAGAAGGTAAAGTAGAGAGAGCGATGCCATCTTTATCCTACATGTTAGAACACAGACACCAAGCCATGAAGAGTCTTGGCCAGCAAAAGCTGGAAAGGAAACTGAAAGAAATCATCTTAGTAAAAGACTGTAGCATACTAGATTAAGTTTTAGACTTTTGGATGAGTGTTTTCATTTTTATTTCATGTAACCATCTCTACCTTTATTTCTTTAACACAGCATGACTTACTTCATGATCTTTTTATAAACAAACTTGGTTGGCTTTCATTATAAATCATAAAGACTGTGTAAGTTCAATAAAGTGTGTGATTATAGGAACTATCACATTGGAGTGTTTTACTGTCTTCACAGAAGGAAGGGACCCTAACACTTTCTGTTTGAGGCTGTGCTTAGATTGCCGAGATCTGTCAGCCAAAAATACATAAATTGTGCAAAGTGTTTGCATATCATTTGCTGACAGTTCTATCAGGAGAGGCCTTTCCAACATTTGACCCACCCACATGGGGCCAAATGTCAGAAAAAAACCCTCTGTCAAGACATCCCTTCTTCCTCACGGAACAAGGTGAGCAGGGACGTTGACAGAGGGCTCCCAACTGGAAGATCTCTGCCAACAGGTCTGCAGTCTGGACATGCAGTCTGTTAATAAAACTTCTGTCAACAGATGTTGTGTCAACAGAAGCCTGCAATCTAGACATAGCCTGACAGTTCACCAAGAAAGACTGGTCCTGCTTTAGAATGATTTTGGGATGAATTCAGGGCTGGAAGTATACTAAGATTGGCCAATCAGGCTACTGGAGTCAGAGCCCAAGCCAAACGTGCACAGCCACAGGACGCTCGGGGTAGCAAGGCAAATTGTGTCCAAACCCCTTACTGGCCTGGGAAGGCCCAAAACTGACACAGCATGTTCACACAGAGCACCTTGAAGGAACAAGGCCTAATCTGGTGGCATCTCAGTTTCTTCTCTCTGTGCTGTCATCAGTTCTTCGATCAAAAATTGTTCAAACCCAAAAACATTTGTTTGCTTTCAGAAAGAGAGTGTTAATTTAGTCATATGAAACAGTTATGTGTAATGAATTGCATGACAGTTTACTAATATAAGTAATTGTGATGAAATTACCTCCATTACTAAACCATAATTAATTATTAGGAAAGGAGGAATTTTTTTTACCTTCTTCACATGATTTATTTCTTCAATTAAGTAGCATTATTTAAATTGACTAAACTAGTAATACATTTCAAGATTATTTTACTGTACTTGGGTTTTCCATTAGGTGCTATCTTTATTCCTTTATTATTAAAAACTATTTTTAAATTAATTCAATTTTCTTAGATTCCTGGAAGGTGCAAGCCTATTTAAATTATAGAATTGAAATACAAAGCCCACCAAAGGGATGAAAAACACACTTCATTCAGCGTGGGATGGGTCAAAGAACATAACTGATTGCAGGAGGCAGAGAGTGATAACAGAAAGATGCAGGTACAGTTCACGGAAGCAAAATCCGGGATCCAGAAATAAACCCTAATCAGAGAATCCCGGACTATGCTTTAAGAAGGAGTTAGTGGGCTTTGCCCAGTTGAACCGTAGAAACCTAGTTGGATTCCACGAAGGATGGGCTTAATGCCACCAGAAAGTAAAGGCCAATGCCCTCAAACAAACAAGGCACCACAGAGCCTTAAAATCAAGCGAAGATGGTGACCAACACACACACACACACACACACAAAAGAAACAGGAGTCTGAGTCAAATGTATAAAATAAGGGATACAGAGAAGACAGTTTTCTTGGGGACCACCTCAAGATTGTTAAATGAATTGCCACGGGAAATAAGAACTATCAGAAACTTCACTACCTTTTGCTACAAGTGCAAGGTGCACATCTAGAAAAATTCCAAAACCAAAACACTTGTTTGCACACACTTACCTTCATAGGGAGAGGATGCGAGAACAACTATGTGAGTGATATTAATCATGTTGCACAATGCACTACTGGAGGATGCTGAGATATTATGGTGACGAGCGTAAGATCCTAAATAGGACAGAACGTAAGGCGCTACTGAGTCCAGAAAATAGTTGATTGTGTGAGACAAAAATAAATAAAAAGGAATGGATTCAAAGGTTTAAAATGAGAGAACCAGATATTGATGCTGATCAGAGGACCCCAGAGGACACTTGCTGCTCCATGACTCAGTCCAGGGAATGAGTGGATGGCACCCTTATAAATTCTGCAATCTTGGACAGCCCAGAGACAGCCCAATGGGGCGTAGGTGGTGGGTGGCGCATGCTATGGCCAGTTGAAGACTCAAGGCCCATGGCAACTGCCTTGCTCACCTTGCCATGAGGCTGGGCCTTGGACAGCCTTGGTGACAGAGGTTCTTCATCTGTTTATCCACCTATCCCCACTCTCAACACTTGCACTTCTGCATAATACCATTAAACCACTTTCAAAGGAAATTTTAAAAAAAATTAACAATACAAACTCTCACTGGAAGAAAACTGAATGCTCTATCCTTCTCTGGTGCTCTAGCGGATGCTAGACTTCAGTACACTTTGTGCAGTTATGTAACCAATGGATGTCTGAGACATATGTTCATTGATGACAAAAGTCTCATGTCAGTGGAACTAGGTTGTGCAAATGCAAACTATGTTACAAAGTACACCTCAAAAACCAGCCAAATTATCTGTGCAACTACAAACCCAATGGAGAGAATATCATTTAGCCCTACATGTTGAAGTTCTTTTCTCATCCTGTTTTTATGCCATTTGAAAATATTAGAACCACTACTTTTCTTCAGTATGTCTGTTTTGTTGGAAAACATGAGCAACATTTGTTATCAATAGCAATTCCATACACTGTGTGGCTGGCAAGCTCTTTAATAATGCATAGCTTCCTAATGATTTTGCCAACAAGACAGGCATTGATAAATTTCAATTCTGGTTTCAAGCAGCATGGGCTACAAGTAGATATTGAACAGCACAATGGCCTTACTCATTAAAAGTCTCTGAAAAGACACTCATTGGGTAAAGAATAATAGCCTTAACAGCCATTTTTAAGGGAGTTTGGAAACACTACGTTTAAGGCAAGCATTTCTTGGCAGGATGGAAGCTAGTTTGCTTGTGTTATTGATTCTTTGTAGCCTTAATGATCTAAGCAAATGGTTTATTATCACAGAAATTGTAAACTGTTATCAACAAATAACATTAGGCACCACTGAACACATAAAGTCTTCTGACTGTATTATTAGTCAAACAATTGTTTCCCAACAGTGGAAGAAGACTATTTAAAGTTATTTCTTTGAAATATCATGCTTAATATATTTGTTGAGGATCATTTGACAAATGAGTAATGCCCTGTCTTGTGTGTGCCTTTCATCTTGAGGGATGGTATAGTCAAACACACAGAAACTATCGCAGATTGCTGATGTTAGCAGCAGAGGTTAAAAGGTGTTTATTAAAATCTTCTGAGTTTTATATTTTAGGGCAAATCTATGCTGTAGTGCAGCTGGTGAAGAAGCATAATGCCATCGGCATAATTATTCCACCTTCATGAGAAGTGGAAGCTGTGTTGGTGGGAAAATATATCCCATCGATATTGTGCTGGTGATGTCAGCACAAAACTTGTCATTATGGGAGGTGGCTTTTCCACACTTCTGCACAACACAAATTAGATTGACTTAAACAGTGGTGTAGATCTGCCCAGAGTGTTTTGTCTCAGCCTGACAATTATAAAATTAGGGGCCATTTGTAAAATTCAGATCCTGAACATGTTTTGGATTTCAAGCGTTGCCACATTTTGCAAATGTTTGTATCCATAGTTTTCATAAGAACCAAACTCTAACTTTACTTCTTCTTTGAGTGTCCCCGTGGGTGCTCCACAATAGGTGTCGGGCTTGCCCGGCGCCGCAGATCGGATCTTCCAAGCAGTTTCTGCCGGACCGTGCATGCGCCGGCGCACGCCGCTCCCTTGCGCGCTCCTGGCCATGTGCGCGATCCGGTCCCCGCCAGTTCCTCTTAACCGCCGTCGGCTGCAGACGGAATCCGAACTAGGCTAAGGCCAAGTAGCATATTCAATGACTTTAACTGTTTTTCTTTAAAGTTTTTCAAGTACTTAGGCTACTGCAAGTTAGCCGGTTGTTATTTTTGCAAAAAAAAAAAAAAAACAAAAGCAACAAACAAACTACAAGCGGGACAGCTTCAATCCAGTCCCAGTAACAAGCGCCGGAGGCCAGGAGCATAGGGCCATCAGCCCTCCTGCTGCGGCAGGCCATCGGAAGGGGAAAACAGCACAGAGAAGGTGCTAAGTACCCGTTTAACAACTGCAAGACTCACCAACAATGTCCTCTTCAGGATTTAAAAAATGTGAGTCCTGCCGAGAGGCGATGCCAGAGTCCGATGGGCACAGTCTATGCATAAGGTGCCTTGGGGAGTCCCATGTTGCACAGAAATGCTCCTTCTGTGCTAAATTAACAGCCAGAGCAAGGAGAGACAGGGAGATGCGGCTTAAAATGCTGCTTTTTGATAAGGCCCTCCAGCCAGACGTGTCGGAGCGCGACCCTCCGGGGCCCATAAAAGGAAAGCTGCCTCCCTCACCCCATCAGCGCAAAAATGGAGGAAAGCCTCCCCAGCCCGATCCCTGCCGGCAGCAACAGTGAGCGGGACGGGAGGAGCGAGCAGCCCCCAGCCGCAGCAACAGCTGATCGGCGGCGGCACGGAGAGCCACATGGAAGCGGCTCAGCCTCCGATAATCAGCCAGCCGCCCCGCACCGCAGGCAGGGCGGCGGCTAAACAAGCGCCGGTACCGGCGGCACCGCAGGCAGCGGCACCGACCCCCGGGGAACCGGCGGTGCAGAGCGCACAGGCACGCAGCCTGCAGGCACCGAAGGACACCGCACGTGCGGCACCGCCTTCGAGCATGCCTAGCACGGTGCCGACGGGGCCGGGATCCCCTGTGCGTCAGGGGGCGGAGTTACCTCCTCCAGGGAGGGGGAAGGCTGCACACAAGAGGAGGCATTGCAGCCCCTCTCCGGACAGGGCTGTGGAGTTGCTTTCTCACAGCCCTCCGCTTATGTTGCAGACTCCAACCAGAAGGCAGGGGTCCCCCCTAGCCTACCCGGAGCCCCCTTCTCCATTTTTGCAACCAGACTCACCCTGGCTGGGACCACCTTCACCCTTCCTGGGGTTTGAACCGCTGGACTATTATGCAAAATCGCTCTCTCCAGTGTCTCGACGATCTCCCTCCCCCAGACGCAGAGGGTATGCACCAAGGGAGTGGTCTAGGTCACCTTCCCAAGAACAGTGCCTATACTGCCATGGTCGCCCCTACCACGCAGGGCATAGACACCATCGGCAATCTACTAGGGAAAGATCCCCACAGACGATCTCGTACCCCCGAGGGCAATTGCGACCGGGGACAGAGACTCAAGCATCTCAGGGGGGACTGGTTATGGAACCCCGAGATTTTCCCTCGCAAACCTCTAGCGAGAGGGTGTACCATCACCAGCAGGAACCGGAAGGGTCCAGAGAGACGTACCCCAGCGGTTCCTCGCTCTTCTCCCCGGACAAGGCTACGGCCCCAGGGGACATCCATCCTCCGGACGATCTCAAACAGTTTCAAGAGCCGTTTAAGAGGGTGGCCTTCACGCAAGGCATCCAGACAGCAGAGGTGCAAGAGAAACACCATAAGCTCCTCAAAAATTTGAGACCTCCGGCCTCCTCCAGAGTAGCAATACCGCTTGATGAAGCGATCTTAGAGTCCGCCACTACGATATGGCAGACCCCTGCGACTATTCCGCCTGTCCAAAAGAGAGCGGATAAGAAATACTTCGTGCCGGCGAAGAGCATGGAGTTGCTGTTCAGCCACCCACAGCCAAATTCCTTGGTGGTGGAGTCCTCACAACAAAGATCAAAGACATCTCAATTCAGGACAGGGGGAACAGACAAAGACGCCAAGAAGCTAGGGCTGTTCGGCAGAAAGGTCTACTCCTCCTCCACTTTAACGTTGCGAATGGCAAATTACTCAGCGCACTTAGCGAACCATAATTTCGACAACTATTCCAGGTTAACCTCCCTCATGGACTCGCTTCCAGAGGACAAAAAGCCGGTGCTCAAGGCCATAGTGCAAGAAGGCTACGCGGCCTCGAGGACGGGAGTTCAGATCGCCCTGGACGTTGCGGACACAGCAGCACGTTCCACAGCAACGGCAGTGGTGATGCGAAGGGAGTCCTGGCTCCAGACTTCGGGTGTACCGAGGGGCTGCAGGCGAAGATAGTTGACCTTCCCTTCGACTCGCAGAAGCTGTTTGCTGAATCAACTGACTCGGTCCTTCATTCCAGTAAAGATTCAAGAGCCACACTCAGGACCCTGGGGATTTACACCCCTCCATACACAAAGAAAAGGTACTACCCTCAACAAAGACGGTACCAGTACCAGCAACAGCGCCCCCAGTACCACAGGGGTTACGAGCAAGGGCGACATCAACAGCACCAGCAGTACAGAACTCCCAGGCGACGTTCACAACAGAGCCGTGTGTCCTCGGGGCGGGGCCAAAGGCCACAAGTTTGACATACAGATCCAGGGCTGCGCCATCACTACCATCGCACAAGGTCATCCGAAGCGACTATTCCACCATTGCCTCCGACCATTCTACGACCAGTGGCAAAGGATCACCACAGACAAATGGGTGCTGGAGATCATAGCCACGGGGTACGCCATCCCCTTCCAGTCGCTCCCACCGTCTCGACCTCCACCCAAGCCCCACCTCCAGGAGGCCTCCCATGTAGCGAGGCTCAGGCAGGAGGTGGACCATCTCATGCTCATAGGGGCAGTGGAAAGAGTGCCGGAGCAACTGCAAGGGAAAGGGTTCTACTCCAGGTACTTCCTCACGGAGAAAAAGACAGGAGGCTGGAGGCCCATCTTAGACCTTCGCGGCCTCAACAGGTACCTGCACAAGCAACGTTTTCGGATGACCACAATCGCCTCCATCCTTACAGCACTGGATGATGGAGACTGGTTCGCAGCCCTCGATTTACAAGACGCGTACTTCCACATAACTATCCATCCGGCTCACCGGCGATTCCTCCGGTTCATGGTAGGCAACGAACACTTCCAATACAAGGTCCTACCGTTTGGCCTCTCCTCGGCCCCCAGAGTCTTCACCAAGACCTTGGCAGTGCTGTCAGCCTACCTGCACAGACAGGGGGTATTTATTTTCCCGTATTTGGACGACTGCCTGCTCAAAGGGGCCTCGAAGGGGGAGGTTCTGCGCATGATACGCGTCACAGCAAACACGTTCTCTTCACTCGGCCTGGTTATCAATCTGGCAAAATCAAAAATAGACCCCACACAGGACATAGAGTTCATAGGGGCTCACATAAACTCGGTTACAGCGAGAGTTTATCTACCAGAGGCTCGCTTTTGGGCCATCGGTTCCCTCGTGCAGGTCATCACCTTCAGCCCTACGGTGCCGGTCTTGACGTGCTTGCAGCTGCTGGGCCACATGGCAGCGGCGACGTTCGTAGTACAGAATGCCAGGTTACACATGCGCAGCATGCAGCACTGGCTGGCGAGTGTATACAAACCGGCAGTACACACCGTTCACAGGGTGGTGTCGCCCACAGCCGGGGTGCACAAATCCCTACAATGGTGGGTAAACCCCAGGAACCTGCTAACAGGGGTACCCTTCCACCAGCCGCAAATATCGGTTTTTCTCACTACAGATGCCTCCCTCATAGGGTGGGGAGCGCACATGGTCGAAAAGGTGACTCAAGGACTGTGGTCACCCACGGAACAGTCACTACACATAAATATACTGGAGCTCAGAGCAGTGTTCAATGCCTGCAGACACTTTCGAGACCACATACAAGGCAAAGTCATCGGGATCAGTACGGACAATACCTCCACCATGTTTTATATAAACAGGCAAGGAGGAGCTCAATCCCGTGCCTTATGCGCGGAAGCAATCCGCTTATGGAACTGGTGCATCGCCAACAATATAATCTTGAAAGCCTCATACTTGCCGGGTGCGCACAATGTGAAGGCAGACCAGCTGAGCAGGCGTTTTGCACTCACACATGAGTGGCAGATCCGTCCCGATCTGCTACGGCCAATTTTCCACGCATGGGGTTTTCCCCAAATAGACCTGTTTGCCACTCAGCACAACAAGAAGTGCCCACGATTCTGCTCCAGGGCAGGACTGGGATGGGGTCCCTGGGGGACGCGTTCACGATCCCGTGGAGGGGCCCCCTGCTTTATGCATTTCCTCCCACAGTGCTGATCCACAAAGTCTTGCAGAAAGCCAGGAGGGAAAAGGCCCGGATGATCCTGATAGTCCCAACGTGGGATCAACAACAATGGTTCCCCCTACTCCTGCGCATGTCGGACCGTCCACCGATGCCTCCTCCGGTGGCGCCGGATCTGCTTACGCAAGCCAAGGGGTCCATAGTGCACCCGCACCCCCAAAGCCTGCGAATGCAAGCGTGGTTAATCCATGGCTCAGCTCCCTAGAGAGCACATGCACAGTGGAAGTACAGCAAGTCCTAGAAAGTAGCAGGAGGACTTCCACCAGGAAGACCTACAAGCAAAAATGGACTCGCTTCACGGCTTGGTGTTCTACCAAACAGCTGGCCCCCCTTTTGGTGCCTATACCTACAATACTAGAGTATTTACTGGACCTCAAGAGAGGAGGACTCTCGCTATCCTCGTTGAAGGTCCACCTTGCCGCCATCTCGGTGTTCAGACATGAGGAGGAAGGGCACACGGTGTTCGCCCACCCTATGGTTACCAGGTTCCTCAAAGGGTTGGTAAACCTATACCCCCCTCGGAAACCGATTCCACCTTCATGGAACTTGGACCTGGTGCTTACCACGCTAATGGGACCACCGTTCGAGCCCTTGGCCACGGTTCCCCTCCGCCTCCTTACAATAAAGACGACCTTTCTTCTTGCAATTACGTCAGCTCGTAGGGTGAGCGAGCTCGCGGCAGTCATGGCGACGCCACCCTGCACTGTTTTTTCCAAGGAGGCGGTAACCATACGGCTGCATCCAGCCTTTGTTCCCAAAGTTTCTTCCGAGTTTCACATTAACGAACCTATTGTTCTACCCTCGTTTTATCCAAAGCCTCATAACTCCAACGAAGAGGCGCGCCTACACCTCCTGGACGTGAGGAGGGCACTAGCCTTCTACGTAGACAGGACCAAGTCCTTCCGGAAAACGGATAGACTCCTAGTCTCCCTCGCTCCCAAATCGAAAGGAGAAGGTCTCTCCTCGCAGAGAATCTCAAAGCACATCGTATCCTGCATAAAAATGTGCTACGAGCTCAAAAAGACTCCTTTATCGGCCACTCCCAGGGCTCATTCCACTAGGGCGGTGGCGGCATCAACAGCCTTTTTCAAGGGCGTTGCGTTAAAAGACATTTGCAGAGCGGCGACCTGGTCATCCTACGACACCTTCGCCAAACATTATGCCCTTCACAGGGTATTCCAAGAGGATACCCGTCTCTCTGCAGCGGTCCTCTCGGGGACAAGCTGCACATAATCCGATTACCCACCTCCTATCTTGGGTTACTGCTGGGTAGTTACCTATTGTGGAGCACCCACGGGGACACTCGAAGAAGAAAGAAAAGTTACTCACCGTAGTAACGGTGGTTCTTCGAGATGTGTCCCCGTGGGTGCTCCACTACCCGCCCATCCTCCCCGCTTCAGATCTCTGTTAGTGTTTTGCAGGGGCACCCGAGGCGGTTGGTCGAGGAACTGGCGGGGACCGAATCGCGCACATGGCCAGGAGCGCGCAAGGGAGCGGCGTGCGCCGGCGCATGCGCGGTCCGGCAGAAACTGCTTGGAAGATCTGATCTGCGGTGCCGGGCAAGCCCGACACCTATTGTGGAGCACCCACGGGGACACATCTCGAAGAACCACCGTTACTACGGTGAGTAACTTTTCTTTATAAGCCTATGTCCCCCTAAAAATCTAGTTTAGATATTTCATCCTAGTAGTAGTTTAATTCAGCAGATTTGTTGAACTACACACACCTCTCCCTCACTGCCTGAGTGAGGAGAAAGAGGAAGAAACAACAGTGAAGTAAAACAAGAATGCAAATCTACAGTCTTCATTCCAGTCCAAAGCAAGAACTTGTGCCTGAATGGGTCATAAATAATTTTCCCCATTCCATATCCCATGCAGTCAAATGTGTGTAGTTCAGAATGAACTGGCTGCAGCTGCCTCTCATGAAACGTAATATATTTTGTAATTTAGGTCACAATATCTTCAGGCACAGATTAAATCCAAATGCAGGGATATATATCATTAAATTCTGTGCTTAATCTTCTATACTGTGCAGTAATACAGTCGACCAATGTGGAACTTGTCTCATACACCTGTGAAAGACCTTGGGGAATTTACTATAATATGGAATTTTTTGTACACCAGTTATTAACTAACCCAAAAAGGTTTGTTTCTATTTTTTAAGAAATAGGCACAAGAACATGACTTAAACAGGAACAAACGTAAGTGGGACTGAAGCTTTAATCTATCTCCATAATTAACACAGCTGTGATATAATTTGATTTTCCTGATAATGATGCCATTTAGCCATGCCATGCACAGTAAGGTTAGGACAGAGTACATAATTATTGATTAGTTATAAACCAGTTGTATGTTATGTTCATTTCTTCTGGGAATGATTATCATACACTTATGCTAATTAATTAATCAAGTTATATTATGCAAACCAAAAGGTAACTAGTGTAAAACAGTAGAAAGCACACTGGGAAGAAAAGCAGAAAGCCTCAAAATGGTAGACATATTTACAATAAACTTAGCTTTTTATTTTAAAAATGGCACAATTTTCATAGATCAAATTTATTTTCTTTGATCTGATATTAAATTATTGCCTCATGTAAGGCGGTATCTCTGCTAGAGTGGAATTCTGTAAGCTAATGTCCTGATATGATAGATATATTGACTTGTCTCTCAACCAAATTTAATGAATGTTTTGTTTTCTAAACATCCCTGAAAATATTTCAGAAACTCCAGAAGAGAGGGTTTGGAGATGGGAGTAGACATGCTCAGACCACATTCTGCTGACATTGTATTGTTAACTTTACAAAGAAGACTTGCATAAATCATTTTGGACCCAAGTCACTTCCTACTATGTGCATTGCAACTAAGGTGCATTCCACTACCCTGCCCTGTGATATAGATAAGATAAACTTTGAACTTTCATTGGTAAATGGTCGTGTCAAACAGTGTATGAACAGGAGGGGTCTGCTTTGCATAATGTCTTCACACAATGGAGACAGAGTCAGGGACCATTCTAAAACACAGACTAGAGATTGTTATGCAGCATCGTCACTTTGTGGGTCAATGGAGACCCAAAAAATAGTAATAATAATAATCTAGCAGTAGAATTGTTGTTGTGTCTTTACTCTTTGTATGCTCACTTTTGTGACATGAAGAAACTGCATGGGTATAGAGAACCCAAATGGCCGTGTTTGCACTGGCACAAAACTTCGAAATGGCCATGCAAATGGCCAAATCAAAGATTACTAATGAGGCACTGATATGCATATTCAGGGACTCATTAGCATGCTGCTGTCCACAGCTCTTCAAAATTGCCACTTTTCACTCCCACAAGGCTCATCCAGGCTGGGGGACCCCGCCAGCTTCGAAATCCCCTTATTCCTATCAGCTGAATAGGAGAACAAGGGGATTTCATAGTTGGTGGGGTCCTTTCGGAAAGGACCCCCATCTGGACGAGCTGCATGGGACGAAAAACAGCAATTTCAAAGAGCCGTGGCCGGCGACATGCTAATGAGATGCTGAATATGCATTTCATCACCTCAGTAGTAATCTTCTATTAGGCCATTTGCATGGCCATTTCGAATTTTTGTGCTAGTGTAGATGTAGCCAATGGGCTTATTAACTCCATAAAGGCTGGGTCTACACTAGAGAGTTTTGTCGACAGAGGGGGCCTTCTGTTGACATAACTCAGGGAGCAGCTACACACTTAAAGCTTTCTGTTCATTGATTCTCGACAGAACTCTGCATTTGCCTTGACAGTATTATCCCTCAAAAATTTGACGCATAGCAATCTGTCAACAGAGATGGCTTCCAGTTGCCAGGCAGCCCTCTTTGCAGAGCTGCCATTCCGCTTTCTGTCACCAGAGGGCAGTGCTCTCTGGAAGTTCTCTGTCAACAGAGCAAGTTGTATGTAGATGCAATCTAACGACAGCGCTTCTGTCGAGATTTCCTTGCCAACAGTAACTTCTGTCGACAGATGCTTCTAGTGTAGACATAGCCGGAGTGTATAGTTATATAGGGATTTGTTAAGCATATGCAGGCTGTGGCCACAATTGGCCAAAACTTCAAAATGGCCATGCTAATAGCGAAATCAAAGAATATTAATGGGGCACTGAATTGAATATTCAGCACCTTAAATAGTAACAGAGAGGAAGCCATGCTAGTCTATACACTATCCAAACAAAAGCAGTCAAGTAGCACTTTAAAGACTAGAAAAATAGTTTATTAGGTGACTCACTATACAGGCTCATCTGCATACTTGGCTCAGTCTAATTCTTGACCTTCCCCCCCCCACCCCTCCACTGTCTGATTTGCTCACCTTGATTATCTTTTTCTGATTTGTCCTCCTTGCTTACAGTTTTTGGTTCTCTGTGCCTTAAATATTGAGTCTGTTCTGGTCTGGATATGATCTGAAGAAGTGGGTCTGTCCCACGAAAGCTCACCTAATAAACTATTTTGCTAGTCTTTAAAGTGCTACTTGACTGCTTTTTGTTTTGATTCAGCACCTTGTTAGCATTAGCTTGCTGCCAACCACGGTGCTTCAAAAGCGCCGCTTTTGAATGTGCATGGCTCAGCGCAGCTAAACAGGGGTCCTTTTTGAAAGGACCCAGCACTTTCCAGAATCCCCTTATTCCTCTCATCTTATCTATATCTTATCCTCTCAGGTGAGAGGAATAAGGGGATTTCAGAATCTGCAGGGGTCCTTTCAGAAAGGACCCCCGTGTAGCCACACTGAGTCAAGCGAGTTCGAAAGCAGTGCTTTCGAAGTGCTGTGGCTGGCAGCATGCTAAATGCTAATAAACCACTGAATATTCAATTCAGCGGCTCATTAATATTCTTTGATTTGGCCATCAGCATGGCCATTTTGAAGTTTTGGCCAAGTGTGGCCACAGCCACATTGTTCCTATTGAATGCAGAAAACAATAAGGGCTACTAAAAGGCTTCCTAATTCCTATACACTGCAGTTGTGTTATGGGATCATCATAATGAATAAATGAAGACTCAAAGTTGTGCCTGTTATCTGATCACACAATGGGTCAAAAGATTTTTAACATTTTTTCATTACTCTATCATGATATTTAAAAGACTGCAATAGATGTATAATATCTGGAAGACATTGCTTGCCTACCTTTAAAAAAGGGTGATGAGTTGCTTCAAAATAATTACATCGATCATGCATCTACCACCACTGTAGATATGTGATTGTGAGAAAGGATGGACACCTACTTCCACAACCCAACACTTTTTCTTGCATATCCTCCATACCTTTTCAGTTTAAAGGGATTTTGCCAAGATTGCTATAGCAATAAATTGTTCCAGCATGTAAATTACACTTCAGTCTCCCTTATCTTGCATTGGTAACTATCTTTCCTGTGTCAGTATCACCATAGTTCTATTTACAGAATTGAGAAGGATTCCAAAACCATTCTATGCTTTTTTTGGAGATTTGTGTTGATATTTTGCTGCTCAAGACATTACTATCTATGCTGGTACCCTTTTCTCCAATATTTTCAGTGAACAGCTAGCAGCTAATGGAAGAGATCTGTAAGAGTTTGTCGGGAGAGGAGAGTGGTGATTTTGTGTTCTGTTCTGGACTTGTTTGGTTCAGCTATGTGACTTGATTCAGTGGTTGCTGACACCCTTAATGAGGTGGGAGGACATGACCAAGCTTGATAGGGTTAAAAGCCAGTCACTCGCAAACACTGGTGCAACAACCAGCTGGATGCAAACATCTGTCTTTCTGTAGAAGTTTAAATGGAGTCTAGGAAGACAATACAATGATGGATACTGAGTCAGCAATAATAGTAATCGAGGAGAGGAAAGAATACAAATGGTCAGACACAGAACCTATGGGATGAACGTCATCCTTGAAGAGTTATCTGCTGGAAGATACTTAAGCATAAAATATCATCTGATAAAGTTCATGGTAGAGTAGATTCAAGAGTTAGAAAAGTGCTTGGAGATGATGATGGAAATCGTGATGAATTGAAGGTGTAATGCAGAAGAGAAGAGAAAATATGGTACAGACAACTTAAGACTTTCAGCCACCTGTCAAACAAAGTCACCTAGAGGAAAGACTGACACAAAGGAGGCTGATTAATGTGAGATGTGACCATGTGGATAAGGTAGAGGACATTGAGTTGAGTAATAGATTTACTGTCCTGATTGGGGAATGAGAAGGAGAATCAGATAGATGTGATTCTGAGGAAGAAAAAAGATGCTCTTGACCGGTGGAAGAAACAAATCAATGATAGAAATGACTGGGGATTGGAGCCTTAAGAAAAACTGGACATGATGCACAGAGAGAGAGAGAGAGAGAGAGAGAGCACATAAAAAAGATTCATACCAACACTGGGAAGAGGCAGGTCTATGGGATCAGGGAATCAACAGCCTGCCAACAGACTTGATCCAGCAAACAGAAGGGTATGTTGGAGCAAGCATAAGAGATGTGGATATGAAGCTGAAGAGAATCTTGTAAGGACTCATGACTACTAGATTTCTGGTGGAATGATTCAATCACAACTCCACAGGCTGGGTAAGATGGTGAAAGAAGTGGAAGCTCAGATTATTGTCAGTGGAATACTTTCACTTCCCAGAGATGACCGGCACAAGTGTGACAACATAATGAAAGTCAGTTGATAGTCAGGCATTTTCAGAAAGACTTTTTTTAACCAACGGACTCAGTTTTAATCTTAGGTGATCATTGCTAGAGCTATAAGAAAGAGTTAAAATTAGAATATAAAAGAAAACAGTTAGAAGAGATCCACCAAATTTTCATGGTTGGCTTCAATATACAAAAGCAAGTAATGAAGATGCAATAAAGTGTAGTGAAATACCACAAAATAGAAAACTAAGGGACATCTGAGGGGAAGCAACTGAAATGCACTGTTCCAAAGAGTCTGGGAAATTTGAGGGACCATCAGAAAGTTCTTAGTCTGACAACTCCAAAAGCTTAATTGGCACTTGGTTGTGTGCTGTTTTTCAATATCATCCCCTTGACATTAATACACGTGTTTCAGAGCAGCTGCAGTTTGGCTATGCCCATATTGTGGAAGGCTTTCTCCTACATGTCCAGAAATGCCTTTACTACTGTCATCTCCTCAGCATCATTCTTGAAACTCTTCCCATGCAGATCTTCCTTCAACGTGGAGAACAGCTAGATGTCTGAAGGGGGCAAATCTGGTAGATAGACTGTATGAGAAGCAGCTGAAATCCACATTTGGTCACTATGGTCACTGCCAAGTCAGGTGTGTGAGCTAAAGCATTGTCCTGAAGAAGCACCATGCCTCAACTCATTTTTACGGAATTTGTTCTTTGTGGTTCTCACTGTAATAAGATGAGGTCCTAAAACATAAGCCCATGTCTCACAGGCCTGGTGTGAGGCCTGGAGGCCTAGGCAGCAATAGCCACGACTATGCTAATATAAAGCAAAGTTAAACTGCGAGCAAAGGCAGACCCTGCTCTTTGAATTTGTTAAGAATGGGTTTATGTGATCAGGAAATCAACAGACAGAAACATTTATAACTAAGATGTACTAGGCAAAGGTAAATACATTATGGAGTGATGGTAAGAGACATCTTGGTACCACCACACTCCCCTGAGATAACAGGGACATATCAACCCACGTTCAGGATAGGGTTCAGCATGATTGATAGTGATGTTTTGATCGAACCATCACGTACAAGATAATGGGTGGTAGCCATTATCTCCCATCACTGACTGAGTCAATTTTCAGGGGACATGCTTGCAGTTGAGTAGAATCTGATGACAAGTGTTACACTACGTCACTTTGTAATAAATATGCCTTGATATCTACATCCCTTATCTGATTTCGTAGTCTTCGAGGGTTCTGTTGGAGTCTGCTGTGCTGGCTGGCTATCAGCGCAGAGTAAGTGCAACACGCAGGGAGGAGAACATGCATACAGCCAAACAGTTAAAATCACTGAACAAAGCAAGACACCTGTCAGTTCACCGTACTGGTGACTTCTGACCATACTCACAAGTAAACCAGTTCTGTAGCATAATACCTCCTACTGATGGTGCTTCCTCTTGAGAAACAGTGAGTAATGATCACTCTACCCCTATCTGTGCCAAACACTGTGGCACATCGTTACCAACTGATGACACATTCTTGTATTTCTTGGCAGGTGGGGGCTGTGTACTTCCAGTACATGCTCTGCTGTTTGCTCTTAGGCTCAAAGTAATCCCAGATCTCAATTCATAATTCTGCTCAAGTATTTTTTTTCAGGGGGCAGGGGGTTGCTTGAACCCTTTCTCACATTTCCTTGGAAATGTCAGATGCTTTTCTCTTCTGATCAACATTCAGTTTTCTGACATCCATCATCTCTGGCCCTGCTCGTTGTTGAGGATGATGTGCACTGACCCATTGCTGATGCCACTTATTTCAAGGGCACGCCTGGCTGTTGTTCTTCTTTCATTCAGCACCATGTTGTGAACTTTGTCAACATTTTCTTGGGTGGTGGCCTCTCTGGAAAACTCTGACCTCGGCTCCATCCTCCGTTCTGATTCTCCTTTGCAGCAACATTAAGGGATGGTGTTCCTTCATATGCCACAGCAAAAAACCTGGTTGCTAAATTTAAGCAATGTCCTTATGGATTTCTTTGTGTGTCAAATTTTCCTTATGGAGGTATTTGATCACCACTCTCATTTCAATCTTCTCCATTTTTCAAATAATTGGGGAGTGACTTACTTCAACACATGCTCATATCAGTTCTGCCAAAATGAAAAATGGCTGCTAATAAAGAAACAACAAATCAATCAGTACTTTGATCTGTGGAAATCTGTTACGTGTACAAAATTCATGGTGTGCCCAACACATTAAATAGTGTGTCCAGTTCTGGTAACACATCGTCAAAAAGATATAGTGGAGCTGGAGAATGTTTAGGGATAGACAGCAAAGATTATCACGGGTGTATGGAACAGCTTTTAGATCAGGAAAAACTAAAAAAAGATAATGACTGTTTACCCTTAGAAAAGCAATGACTTGGAGAGGGTATGACAGAGGCCAATGAAACCAGGCATGTAAATAGAGAAGTGTTTTTATCCCTTCCCACAGTACAAATCTGGTTTAAGGCTTATGTTCTTAAAAATCATGCTTCATGGTTTCAGTTGGCCAGCAGTGTGAGCGAGGAAGGGCTCTGCCGCCACCCCAGTGAATTCTAAAAGGGTTTTTTTCATTTTCTTCTGAAGCATCAAAGATAGCTATGGCCCAAAGGTGATAATGTGCGAGATAGCCAGGAACACGAAGAATTCTCTTTCTCTCTCTCTCTCAGATTCTCAGCTGCCTGGCTGGCTCTTGCTCTCATGCTCAGGGTCTAACTGATCCCTCTACTTGTATTAGGAAGGAACTTTCCCTGTGTCAAATTGGCAATGATCTTGCGGGTGTGGAGGCTTTCTTGCCTTCCTCTTGAGCATGTCCATGCAGATCTCTTGCCGGGATTATCTTGATATCAGTCCTTCAATCAGTTTCCCACATCTGCATGGTCTGCAAGCACTGATCTGCCTCAGTCACTTGTACCCTCTGCCAAGAGTACGTAATAATCTAGCCTCCTGTGGGTCTCTTTTACTTTGGTCTCATTTAAATTGTTGGGTTTAGTGTGCAGGTGCTGGCAGATGGGAGAGAATGAGATACACAGGCCAGACCAGATGATCCAGTGGTCCCTTTTGGCTTTAAACCTTTGTCTCTAGGAACACTCATCCAAAGACAATAAGTCAAATAAATGAGACTCTGCTATTTGCTTTAGCCAGCAAATTCTGGTTTATCAATGTCATGTGTTCACTGTCCCTCCTCTTTTCTTATCTTTTCCCTCACACTTATTCCCCTTTTCACTCCCTCCCTTTAAAAGCTGATCCTCCTTCCTCATCGCCTGGTGTCCCTTTTCTCATTTCACAAGTTAGTCCTAATTTCTCCTTATGTTTGTTTGTTACTTCAACTCCCTACCGATTTATTGATATTCCCGATCTATACCAAGGTCTTAGGAAACTCACCATGTCTATTGGAAGAGGCAACATTTTAAGACATGTATTTATTTAGATAGATGGAGACCAAACTCAGAATGCATTACATGTTTCTGACCCAGGGCAGAACAAAGGCATGTTAGTTTTGAGGACAGCAACTCTGTTGACATGGTCTTAGTTGCTGTGTCAGACCCAAAGCCTGGAAAATGGCTTAGTGGCCCTGGAACTGACTTTAGTAGTACAGAGACAAGGACTTGTTCCAGTGCAGTTAGGAGATCGATGTAGCTCTGAATTTGAACAAATTTGTTTTTTTCTCTGTCTGTAAAACACTTTGAAAAAATTAAATTCCAGACACTATTATTGCTGTTTCTAGTGACAATTGCTTTTCAATAGTACAAAAAGAGAAGCTGAGTTGAATAATTAATTGTTAAATTCTCACATTTGGATCACCTTTGAACCTTGTCATCAACCACTCAGACATTACTTGGTAAGGCTAATACAGCGTGTGTTTCTAAACACAAAACACATTCAGTTTTCTCCTGTACCTGCTAAAGGCTTTAATGCAGTAAGTTATTTATTTTATTTTATAGTTAAAGGACCTGGTTTTTTTTCCCTAATGGCAGTAGATGTACACATTCTGGAGTTATCAGGCAGAGTGACTGCAGCCACTATTGTAACCTTTACTATATCTGCTGACAGTAGAGTTTTGTTCCTAGCCTAGATGGCAAATATGCTCTCAATAGGTGCATTAGTGCCAGAGAATACCAGCACAATTCAACAAAAGGTTGGCTATTTTGAGAACGGGACCACATTTTTCTAAGTTCTTCAGAGTTCCAACCCATCTTCCAGGAACTCTTTTCTGCCTGTCCATATTTTACTGTGATGAAGTCAAGTACAGTCTGGTCACCTTTTAACAGTCCTGAGATAGTACAAATTATTTTATGCTATTGTTTCAGTTGGAGTTCATTCAAACAATTGTTGTGGCCTCTTACATAATTGTAGTAGGTCACCACGGCTACGTCTACACGTGAAGCCTACATTGAAGTAGCCTATTTCAATGTGGCGACATCGAAATAGGCTATTTCGATGAATAACGTCTACACATCCTCCAGGGCTGCCAACGTCGATGTTCAACATCGACGTTGTGCAGCACCACATCGAAATAGGTGCAGCGAGGGAACGTCTACACGCCACAGTAGCACACATCGAAATAAGGGTGCCAGGCACAGCTGCAGACAGGGTCACAGGGCGGACTCAACAGCCAGCCGCTCCCTTAAAGGGCCCCTCCCAGACACACTTGCACTAAACAGCACAAGATACACAGAGCCGACAACGAGTTGCAGACCCTGTGCATGCAGCATGAATCCCCCGCTGCAGCAGCAGCAGCCAGAAGCCCTGGGCTAAGGGCTGCTGCACACGGTGACCATAGAGCCCCACACGGGCTGGAGAGACAGCGTCTCTCAACCCCCCGGCTGATGGCTGCCATGGAGGACCCCACAATTTCGACGTTGCGGGACGCGGATCGTCTACACGGGCCCTACTTCGACGTTGAACGTCGAAGTAGGGCGCTATTCCGATCCCCTCATGAGGTTAGCGACTTCGACGTCTCGCCGCCTAACGTCGAAGTTAACTTCGAAATAGCGCCTGACGCGTGTAGCCGCGACGGGCGCTATTTTGAAGTTAGTGCCGCTACTTTGAAGTAGCATGCACGTGTAAACACAGCTCACATGAGCAAGGCCCAAGATGCAGTGTGTGTGTATCTTCTTCAGGCATATGCCCCAAATACGCTATTATCAAGCACCAATCCTCCTGAGGGAATGCTAAAGAAGTTACACCGACTCACTAAAACAGGTGGCTATTTTCTGTGGCCATAAAGAGGAAGGATTAGTCTCTCTCTAGAAACAGAAGCAGAGAGCACAGTCCTAAAACAGAAACCCCAAGAAACAATTGAGTCTGGAAGACTTAAACCAAACTTTGTTTTATTATTGTTAATTTCTGTGTTAATAAAAACCTAACCCAGGAGGTGAGTCAGTTTGGAGTCTTCTTGAATGTAGACTGTAGGAAGGAAGTTGTGAACAGCATCGGGTCATGTGTTTCTAATTCCATTTGGGTGGGGGAAAATACAAGAAGATGTAGCTAGCTCTGCCATGTGTGGTGCCAAGGCAAAATTAACCTAATTGAAGTTGCACCTCTAGTAGGACCATGGTTGTTGACAAACCAGAGAGCCCCATTGGGTAGGTGTGGGAGCTAGCTGGGAGTCTGGGAAGAGGAACCCCTGCACAGGCAGGGCAGCCCAGCCAGGTTGGTGACCAGGGAACTGGTAGCTGCTGGGGAGCAGCAACTGGAGACAGGAAGTGGTGGCCCATTAGCAGCCCAAGAGAGGTGCAGCCAAGGAGTCATAGCTAGGGGTGGAGTCAATGAGCCAAGGCCAGGGCTGAGACTGGAAAGCCAGGGCCAAGGAGCTGCAGCCCAGATGAGAGAGCTGGTAGCCCACAGCTGGGGCCAGGCAGCCAGCAGTCCACGACCTGGGCTGGAGAGCCAGCAGCTGAGGGACATCAGCTGGAGTCAGGGGGCCAGGGAGCAGCAAGCAGCTTCTGTGAAATTTTGAGTGGCTGGGAGTAAACCCACAGCTGGGATGAGAGCCTGGGAATGAGGCTGGAGGCCAGCAGCAGAAACTGACCTTCCTGGTCTGACAAAATCCCTGGTCCAGAACTACTCAGGTCCTGAGGGTGCCAGACCAGGGAGGTGGCAACCTGTAGTCAACAGAAGTTTCTTAGCAAGGAGCAAGGGCAGAGGGGAGGAGACAGTGTAATACATCAGACAAGACATTTAAATCTGCATCAACAAAAATAACTTGTATTTTGACATGACTATTTCTCATCCACTGCGATGTAATAATGGGGAGGTTGTCATCAGTCACAGAACTGTGCAGAAGTCTTGCGTAACTATATTAGCAAGAGCAAGATAGAATGTTGACAAACACTATCAGATGCTTATTTTCATATGCACTTACAGCTAATCAGATTTAAAATGACTATTCTTTGTATGACAGTTGCACTTAGAACGGGGCAGACAAAATCAGAGCCCTATACAAACACCTTAAAAACAGTTTTCACTCTCAAGTGTTTGCGTTCTATTTATACAAGGTGGACAAAGAGTGTGAGAAAAATATATTAACCCCATTTTTCCATGGGAGGGAAAGAAAAAGGCAGAGAAAAACTAAAATGACTCGGTCAAGGTCACAGAGGAAGTTTGTGGTAAGGCCAGGAATTGAATCCAGATCTCCTAAGAGCCTGGTAGTTAACCACAAAGACCTTTAGTCTTCCCACAGCCAGGTAATCTTTCTCAGATGTAATTAAAAGACATTTTAAACACAACCAAATACTAATACCCAGTATCCTCTAAAATGAATTGCCTTGGCAACACCCTGATCTGTAAATAATGAGCTGGACCTGGCCATCTGGAGTGGCTGAATTACATCTTCCATTGACCCTGCAGCAACCTTGTGTGTGTAGTTAAGACTCCCTGATACTACAGTTCCACAGAAACTGCTGTGTGCACAAGTCTAATGAGCAGAACACTAAAAATTGGTGACTGTTCCGTTTATTGTTTATTCAATGAAGAGCAAGTGGGAAGCTGGTTGTACAGTGTAAGTTGAGTTATAATTTCTAAGAACTTTCTCACTAATCAGTCGTAGTTAATGACTTGCTTGATGATTAAGTGTCAAAATAAAAAAAGGCCAATGAGGTTTTTTAGCAATCTAACAAATTAGCTGTTAACCTTAACCACCACCTTTGCTAATGAAAACTGTAATTAACACAATATTAGTAAATGAGCTGTTTTTGAGAAGCAAATATCACAGCAAGCCTAGTTGGGCAAATATGAGAGCATGTTACATTGCATAGGTTTACAATTAAATACAGGGACTTACAGGAGAATGCAGGTTATTGTGCCGAGTATGCAGTATCATTTTTGACTCCCTGCTTACCAGAATCAAGAAGCCAGCAAGTTTCCCCAGCTTAAGAGCAGCTTTAAAATATATTTACATGCTCCCTCTACTACAGGATAACATTGGCTTGATTCTCACTGGTTTTATTCTGTTTCAGTGCATGGCTCAGAATAAACCCTTCCAGGATAAAACTAACAGACACGGCCTTGTGTGAGAAAGCCTCAGAGGATCTCTCTGTTGAGGGTGAAGATCTTTCACTGCTGCTGGAAAAGGATAACGGGACAGTTCCCAAACCAGGCGGCTCCCCAGGAATCCTTTGCTTTTCAATGGCTCTGCTGTGCCCATACTACACACAGACCCTCGTGTACTGTTTTAAAGGGGTGGAGGCGTGTTTTAAGATAGACTTATTTTAATTTTTGGGACTTGTCTACACAGTGGGATTGTGCGCTCTGCAGGGGTGTGATTTCAGGAGCACACATGTGTGGGACATTAAACCAGTCGATGTAAACTCTGATGGCGAGCTTTAAAATAGTGCTTTTTGAATGCAAGCAGGGTGTGCAGGGTCAGCTCACTTTAGAATACATAAAATACATTACCCCACTGTGTTGATAATCTCTTATCCTCCAACTGTCTCATACACTAGTTCTCTTTTAAACATAAGAGTAGTTTTGCAGTCTGGCTACATTTGTGAAGGAAATCATTGCTCAGAAATAGTGCTGTTTTGCTGTTCTCCAGTTGAGTAAAAGAACGTTTCTGAGGGCAGAATTCAGCCCATAACACTTAACTAGGTGTCCAAGTTCGGTGCCTATCCCATGCCCTTGACCTAATCAGCTGGGGAAGGCTCAATTTCTATCCACCCTTGGCCTGACCAAGGGGTACCAGCAGATCTCCTTGGCAAGGGACACCAGAAAGAGGACAGACTTTTCCATACCAGAGGGCTTATACCAGTACAACGTCCTCCTATTTGGGCTGCATGGAGCCTCTGGCACATTCAAGAACTAACCACATTAATTACAAGGACAGGGGCTCACTCTCCTATACCTCAACCAATGTTACATATGCCATCACATACCATCAATGCCGCTCTACTGTATACATTGGACACACTGGGCAAACACTTCACCAGAGAATGAATGGGCACACAGCAAACATTAGGAATCTTAATACACATAAACCTGTCAGTGAGCATTTCAATGGAGTGGGCCATTCTGTTAAAGACCTGAGAATATGCGCTTTGTAACAAAGAGATATTAACAACAGATTACAAAGACAGATGTGTGAATTGGAGTTCATGCTCAAATTTGATACATTAACACTTGAACTCAATAGTGATAGCAATTATCTCATGCGTTAGAAGGACTCTTTCCCTTTGGTATTTTTAATGATCTCAGGCAAGACAATTAACATCTTTCCCCCTCACCCCACCACCTTCAGTTCCATGTGTCTGATTTGTCAGTTTATATTTCATTTTTTGGACCTCTGTGCTATATAACTGGCAGTTTGTACTGGAAATGCTGTTGAGCTGAAGAAGTGGGTCTGTCCCACAAAAGCTCCTCACCTAATAGATTATTCTGTTAGTCTTTAAAGTGCTACATGACTCCTGGTTTGTTTTGTTAGAATACAGACTAACACAGCCAACTCTCTGATACATTTCAGAGGCTCAAGGATAAGCTGCTGACGCCACACCAGGTTTGTGCAGTCTCTTATCTTGACCATGTTGCTATACATAGCCCAGACTGGGACACTCACCTACAAAGGGTAGAGGCTGTACTGAACAGTGTAAGAAAGGCTGGCCTTACTGCAAACCATGAAAAATGTGTGATGAGGTTAGCAGAAGACAAATTCTGGGGTATATTATGGGACAAGGCATAGTGAGGCCTCAGGTGAAAAAAGCAGTGGCAATACAGAATTGGTCATGGCCTATCAGAAAGAAACAGGTTTGTGCATTTCTAGGACTGGTCGGGTACTATTGGTGGTTTATCCCCCACTTTGCTTCCAGGGCATGTCCCCTGACAGACCTAAGAAAGCCCGTGGCTTGGAAGTGGTGAAATGGACCCCTGAAGCAGAGGAAGGTTTTGCCACCTGAAAACAGCTCTGTGCAATGAACCCATGTTCATAGCCCTGGACTTTGAGAGGGAGTTCTGGCTCCAGGCCAATGCCTAAGAAGTTGGATTGAGTCCTGTACTGTCCCAAATAATCAGGGATAAAGAGCACCAATCCTGTACCTGAGCTGGAACCTCCTCCCAAGGGAGAGAAACTACACTATTGTAGAGAAAGAGTGCCTCACAGTACAGTGGGCTGCAGAGAGGCTGTGATATCACCTTCTTCGGTGACAATTCATTCTCATTACAGACCATGCACCCCTGCAGTGGATGCACCGGAACAAGGACAGGAAAACAAGAATAACGTGGTGGTCCCTGCCCTACAACCATTCCACTTTCACATTGGACATAGAGCTGGCACCCAACAGGGATGCAGATGGCCTGTTGCGGATGCACTGCCTGCAATCCCAAGTACCCAATCCCGTAGTGCTGAGCAGGGAAGTAGAGCATGTGACAGAATGAGGCCAGGAGAGCAACTTCTCAGAGGAAAAGCAGCTTGAAACAGCCCTTGCAATCAGGCAGAGTGGGAGCAGCTGGGGAGAGGCTGCCCTGCAATTAGAGTCAGCTGGTCCCATTTAAGGCTGTCTTTTAGAAATCCCGCCCCCCCCAGGAGAGGGTGAGCAGAGAGAGAGTGTTGGAGGAGGTTGGAGAGCAGTGTGAAAGTTAGACAGAAGTGCAAATGAACAAGTAAGAGTAACACCAGAGGCAATGAGCAGCTCCCACAGGTAACTCTGGGTCTTGGACAAAGGCTGCAGTGACTAGGTGCTCAGCCCCACCACACAAAGGGCTTTTACCCACTGCCCTTTGAGTCCAGGTACCAAAGCCTGAACCCTGGCAAGGACAACCAGCCCCCATGCTGCAGGACCATGGACTGAGCAGACAACTGGGACCCAAGAGATACACAAACCCTGTCACTGGGAGTACTTTTTTTTTTTTAAATAAAGTTGAGAAACACTGGAGTGGAGGATTGATGTGAACATTGCTCCTTCCTGCTTACAAGTCAATCCCCAGGTGCAGCATTTTCCTTTTCCACATTTGCTCTCCAACTCAGGAGTGAAAGTAAGTTAAAATTTCTAACTGGTACAAGTCACTGTGTGTTTGCTGTTCTTAAAATAGGGGTTACAAAAAGTATGGTTTGATGTTACTTATTAAGGACTCTCTTGTCTCCGGGTTCATTGCAGCTCTTGAAGTATTGATTTTGCAACTGAATTTGAAAAAAAAGTCTCTTCTTGCTATTTTGGTTGCAGACCCCTGGGCTAGAGTAATTATTATGACGTAAAAGCCCTCTCTTATCCCAGATTATCAAGTCTGGCTGCATGAATGCTTGTGGGGTGGGTATTGTCAGAGAAAGGGGGTTTTCCAGGAAAAAGAAAAAAAAACAGAAAATGGTGTAGACAAACTTTAACATTCAATTAGTCCTGTAATGGTGACAAATATCCTTTGAAGCATCTGGTTTTTAAGCATTTCAAATACAGGATACTAGATTAGATTTCCATATTAAAATGGAAGAATGTTTACGCAATAGGGTAAAGCAATTTTATAAACTAAAAGTTTTTTTTAATAAACCAATAGGATCATATGAGAGAAATACCTAGGTTTAATGAGTTTGTAAACTTGCCTCCAAGAAATTATTACATATTTCTTGTATCTCTAGAGGTAAACAAGGGGGCGTTTGTGGAATATAATTGCTAGAAACGATCAGGAATGAACTCGCTATTGAAGAATGGAAAAGATTTTTTAAAAGAATAAGTAGTGTCAGCTAAATATTGCAGCAGAAAAAAGGTATCTTGGTAAATAAAATTTTAACATAATTGTCTAAGGATTAAAAATTAATTTGGTGGTGCTTAGTTCTAGTTGTGTAGCAGTCTGTGTTCTCAACTTGTCACTTCGGTGGGTTTTTTGTTTTGGTTGATTGGGGTTTTTTGTTATTTAAGATTAATCTGTGAGAGCTTGCTTTACGCAATTTTAATTAACCGAAAAACATCCCTAGATTATTTACTGTGTGGAAGTGCTGTTACTGACTATGCCATTACAGGTTTATTATGTTGTTAAAAGTTGATGTTGTAATTGCTTCTGTTTTCCTGAAGCTAAAATTGAGCAAAGGTGTTTGTAATTTAAAGAGGCCCAAAAGAATTCTAACAGCCTCAGGATGATAGGCACATGTCTGTCAACAAACCTAATCTGGAGACAATGAATTTAGGGGACAGTAATACATTGGAGTACATATTGAAAAAACAACAATAACAAGGGATACATTTTTCACACAGTTTGTGTGCATACATCATAATGAACATTAATGACAGATAAAGTACTCCAAAAAAAACTTTAAGATAAAGTTAAGGTTTAAAAAATATTATAACTTCTATTTAAGGGTCACAGGGATTTTGGGTATAGCAAAGCTTTAAAATGGAAAAGAAACACATTCCAGATTAGGAAATTCCCGGTTGAATCCCCACATTCTTTTCACCTTGTCTGGTCATGACTAGACCCATAACTGAAGAGAGATTACAGCAGGCTCTACCTCATTCCCTCCTCCTTGATGCTTCACCATGAGCCAGCACTGTGTGACTGAGAAATTCTCCATCTCTGCCCTGCTACTGTGTGGAAACATGCTCACTGAGCCCCCAAGACTCTCAGCTTGAGGGGAAAAACCAAGTTGTGGAGCAACCGTTGCTATGTGTCTGTGTACGCATGTGAAAGAAGAAAAACACCACAATTGCCCAGAGATTTCATAGAGTGTCATCTCAGAGGCAGAATTCTTTATGTCACACCAATAGCAAGAATTTGTGTTCCACTTGCCTTTAGTTACCTATACAACCTAGAAGTTAAATTTTTGGGGCCATCAATATGTAAATCAGCAGCATTGTTTATTATGAATTACTGTAATGTCACCCCGCCACAAAATCAGAGAATGAACCTCACACTCACGAGGGTGAGCTCATTAACACCAAAAAGGTTACAGGATCATTCATGAAGAAACTGCTCATTTGGTCCAAATGTGAACCCTGAATCAGAACCAGTTTACAATACAAATTCAAAGTTTATAATACAAATATGATCCTCTGAAAGGCGCTATAAAACTTGGCTCTTCTGCGGGTTTTTTTGTTAGAATACAGACTAACATGGCTATCACTCTTATTTCTTTTCATTTCAGATTTGTAATTTTTTGGGGGGGGTAGAAGTATTTTTTTTTTTTTTAATTTCCAATAAGGACAGAAGTGTTACCTTATTTTTTTTCCAGATTTTCCACTTGCAGGAAATGGTCTGTATGCTGTTAACTCAATACAACCTCCCATCCTTCCATGTACCTCTGAAAGCCAAAGGCAAATGACAGGTGAGAAACCAGAATCTTTCACATCATGAAAAGTGGGGAAAGGAACAGACAATACTTGCGCCAGTCTTTCTGCGGTATAACAAGCCAAACTAAAATCAAGCTCAGATCATCGAGTTTGCAGTGTCATTGAGGTGGTGCTTCAACCCTATTAGCCCAATGAAGTGGCACTGCAATCTTAAAGGAGTCTGCCTCCTCTCCTAGACGGAGGAGGGATGCAAAGTGATGGATGCTATGGCTTAAGTTGGGAGCAAGTAATTGTTAATATCTGAGGTTAGACCTGAAGGAGCAGGAGGAGCATTTGGTATTTGTCTTTCAGCAGAGCTGTTGTTGCTAGGGAAATGTCATGTCAGAATGCATGAGCGCCTGTACCATTACAACATATCATATTTTTAATTAAAGAACCTACCAAGAATTAAATTAATTTCAGCTCCACAAACAATTTATAAAAGTCATTTACAGGATGAGCTGCTTAAATGATAACACTGCATGTAATGGAGAGTCTCTGGCTATAATTTAGTATCTTCCCCTCTCGCCAAGCTGTACAGACTGGAAACAGTCAATGAATTAAATATGTACTGAGACAACATGCTGTATCTACATAAACTGCGAGACCTTTATCACAGAGTCCTGTGAGCTGGTTGCTCCATATTTTAAGTGGGGACTGATGAGTATTATGCTTACTTGACAAGAAGGTCAAAAAATTCTGCTCATCATTCTCAAACATGCAATTAGAAATACCTTTACACAGGAAGATTCAGCCTTACTGAATCACACACTTGAACCAAATTAAATTATCTGAGATGCAAGAAGCTATTATCAGACTTAGGTCTTTTTGTTTTTCTGCTTTAGCTTGACTTGTATAACCACGGACAAACAACAAAGCTGTCAAGTAGCACTTTAAAGACTAACAAAATAATGTATTAGGTGAGCCAAAGCTTTATATATTGAATAGTAACAGAGAGGAAGCCATGCTAGTTTATACACTATCAAAATGAAAAGCAGTCAAGTAGCACTTTAAAGACTAGCAAAATAGTTTTTTTAGTTTATTTATTTATTTAGTTTATTATATTAGCAAACTATTTTGCTAGTCTTTAAAGTGCTACTTGAGTGCTTTTTGTTTTTATATATTGAGTTTGTTCTGGTATGGCTATGATCTGAAAAAGTGGGTCTGTCCCACAAAAGCTCATCACCTAAAATTATTTTGTTAGTCTTTAAAGTGCTACTTGACTGCTTTTTAGTGTTGATAGAATACAGACTAACATGGCTCTCTCTTTGTCACCACACAGACAAACAGCATTTAATCAAGGAATGCTTATTCAATGGCAGGTGTGTGCATATTCTGGGGAAAATATAGAAATAGAAACATGTACTCCATCAGTCAAGGATTATCTTAACTTGCCAACTTGTATTGAGAAATGGAAGAACCGGAGTAAATACCCATGGGAAGACTCAAAGCTGAGACCTCTGAAGCTTAGTGAATAAACCTTTCCAGTTCGAGCTGAAAGCCAACTAGCTCGCAGCTAAGGCTGTAGGGGAGACTCATTCTCTCTCTTTGTAAGTGGTCTAGGTGCCACCACATGGGACAGTGAACCACACCTAAGTGTATGAGTTACATACTTTCCTTAGCTAAGAGGGCATGTCCCGAGCTTCAAAGACCCAGTTGAAATCATAGACAAGACCCCACTTTTAGCTCCCCACAGGTGGACTAGAACCTGGAATCTCTGGAGCTTACTGTACGAGCCTCTATAGTAGAAGCAAAAAACTTGACTCAATTTTTTTTTCTCCTCCCCCCATTGCCTGTAAGGAATGTGGCAGGGCCAGGTCAGAGGGCTCTTTCAGAGGGGCAAACAGGCAGAGGGACCTGCTAAATACAAGCAGAGCAATTACAAGCAGCTGGGAGGGAACTGGCTCAGCCAAATTAAGGCCAGCGGACTCCACTGTTGGCTTGATAGAGGCCTTTTAAAAACCCTCCACAGCTAGAAGATGGAGAGGAGAGGGGGAAAGGACTAGAGAAGATGCATAGGAGAGGCAGTGCAAGAAAGCAGAGGTGGAGAACCAAGCAGTTCAGCTTCAGATCAGGAGAGCAGACAAGGGAGCCCCTGGAGAGGTGGCTGGGATCTCTGCTCTGGAGCCCTGTTGTAAGCCACAGCCCCTGGGGGGAAAAGAAGCAAGACACTGGAAGAGATGGAACAGAATCTTGGCCTGGGTAAGAGGGGCCCTGGCCACAGTGGTCTAGGTGCCATTCTGTGGAACAGTGAACCATACCATTGTGTCTGGAGTACATCAGCTGCACAGAGTAAACACACCCAGTGAGCAAATTTACTCTGGTTTTGTGCCATGTTAGCTCACCCCTTAAATTTGTTCTATTTTTCCAATCGTGCAACCCACTTATAATACTTAGTCCACTGTTATAATGGCAAATACTTTCATGGGTTATACCTATGGAATAGTTTACTCTACTCTCTGTTATTAGCATAATTTACTCACCATTCTTGTCAATTTAGGAAATATGTACATTTAAAAGTACTTTGAAGATTGCCAGGCTCACAAAGGGCTATGTTGTCACAGATCTTACAAGGCTGTACTGCTGAGGAAGAGGGATTAAAGTAATCTTCCTTGCTCCCATGTGATCAAGTTTTGACTTTCTCCATGGTGGAAAGAGCAGGGAGCATGTCCCTGAACATCCCCACAGTGAGCAAGTGTGGAGACAGGACAAGAAGTGATGGGACAAGTCCTGGTCAGGAGCACAGAGGCACCATTTCAGATTTTGGTGGTGGGAAAGGGGGTAATAACAGGGTGGCTGCCCTGCACTGGTAAAGACAGGGTTAAAAACAGCCTTGGGAACCAACCGGGGTAAGGATTGTAGCAGTCGATCAGCACCCAGGAAAGGAGATGGCTGACCTAGGTGAAGATTCCCTCTCTCCACCTCTAGAGGGAGAGGGACCTAGCTGCCTGCTGGAGATCTCCAGGCAGAGTGGTGCTGGGGAAAGGTAGGGTGAGGTGGGGCACTCTGGCTAAGCAAGCCCCAGACTAAAGCAACCGGGGCAATGGAAGGCAGATGGTCCAATCCCTTGCCAATGATGAGCAGCCATTTCAGACTGAAGTTTGCCCCTGAGATAGGAGGCTAGATGAAGATTTGCAGTGGGACTGAGGCAAGGTAGGCAGAGGCCTGGGGTTCCCTGTCAGAGGAGGACCCTGAAGCATGGGGCAGTGCAATAGCTTGAGGGAAAGGCTCTGTGGTCAGGGCATGGCAAGGGTCTTAATATAAGATGGAGAATAAAGGGATAGGCAACAGCAGGCAAGACTTGGACCAGTGGAGGGTGCTCTGGTGGCTGGATGAGCCAATTCTCATGCTGCCAGCATGAAGTCCTGCAGTGTTGTGTCATTCCTGTTACCAGGAGGCAGAGTGAGGTTATAGGGGAGGCAAAGTGAGGACAGTGGTTTCAGCAGTGTCACTGAGCATGCTCACTACAAGCCAAGCAGCAAATCAGGGGTGAGGTTGTTGAACATATCTGCTGTCCCTCTCACACACACCTCTTTCCAGGGACTAGTGAGGCATTTGAAAACTGGAGGGATTTTGGCAGGTTTTTTTTAGCAATCAGCTGATACAGGAGCATAATCCCTGTATAAAATAAAGAAAATTAAATATTAGATGTATTCAGGGTGAATGTTAACATATTCTGACAACTTGTGTCAAGTCACTTAAGGTACTCTGATTAGGATTAAAAATTTAAAATGTATTCTTACTTCATTATGAACTCTGCAGAGAGACAGTCACAACTCCTCGTCTCTCTCTACTCTGGAAGGTAGGTGGGTCTAGTGGGTTACAAAGAGCAGATACATTCTTGTATAGTACTCAGTTGTCAGACTGCCCACAATGCATTAGACCCATGGTCCATCTAGCCCAGTAGCCTGTTTTAACCTCTGAAGGCTGCAGGGGGAGGGTTTAGCCCCAGACTGCTCCCAGGAAGAGAAGAATGAAGGACAAAAGCAGAGAAAAGAAATCAGCACCTGCTTCTCACTCTCACAGGAGGTAGGGGGCATAGGTGGGGCTCAGCCCAAGGGAGAAAACACCACACCCCCCACACCCCACCGACTGTAAGCTCTGCTGACTGTCTGGGGAAAACCTGTGTGCCCAGAGGGAGGTTCAGGAGTTTTCCTTTCCTGTTTCCACATCATCTGGTGGTCTTCCCTCAAAAGCGCTAGCAACGGCCAATTCCCCAGAGGCTTCTGTAGTGTCTCTGGCACAAACAGACCAGCTGAATAAAGGACTTGCAGCCTCCATGGGCAGGAAGAAGGACTGAGGGGTCTGAGATAGGTGTTTATCCTGCGCCTTGCTTCCTTGTGCTGCCCATGTCTATTCAAACCCCAGTGTATTTCTGTCCTGCTAGTATTTAACAGCAATATGACAAAATAACGTTCCTACTCACTTCTTGCTCATGTAGATTGGAGCAATTGATTCTATTTTTCTCCCAACCCTGTTTCTATAACGTAGAAGCCATAAGTGCACTCTCATGTAGTCATGCGTGATGCTGCCTTGCTTGGGAAGGTGAATTTGGTACTAGGGTGTGTCAAGCTTCATTCTGCATATGCAAACAAGTGATAGAACTACAGGGCCTAAATGATTTTTAAAATAAACTTCACCTTGAGTTGTTGGATGAGGCATAACAAAAGAGAAAAGTTTTTAATTACATAGACACCAATAAGGCATCAATAAGAGCTAAAAGAAAGGATAGAAAGATAATAAAGAGACAGTATATGTAAGGGCCAAAGAAGGAAAAAGCCAAAGACCTAATGCTGAAGTTAGGAATGAGCTGGAATCAGTAAATCTTGCTATTGGCTTTAGTGCATCAAATCATCAAATTACATTAGGCCCATAGTAACAGGCTGCTGTTACTAAGGCCCTTCTGCCCAACAGACATTTCTGTGAGACTTTGCTTGGAACTGGCAACACAGCACAAGATTCAAAAATCATGTCAGGCCCTCCAAAAATCATGAGATTGTATTAAAACTATAATATTAAAATCAAAACAAACCTTGCTCCTGTAGAGGGGTTTTTAATTTACCTTCCAGTTTGTTTTTAAGGTTCACATTTTCCAGCTTTACTCTGCAGTCAGGAGCTATGGAAACTTACTACTTTTTAAAAATCTGAATTGGCACTTTATCAAAATAGCCATTTTCAGAGCTGCTTCGACAATCTTAACATAAGAATGGCCCTACTGTGTCAGATCAATAGTCCATCGCATGACAACTTGTTAGTTGTTTAACAGTCCTTCAACAAAAACAAGAAGTCCTGTAGCACCTTAAAGACTAACAAATATAACCAAGTCATAGTCTTGTGAGCACAGACTGATGCTTCGTCTAAACTTTTCTCATCTGCAGTAAATACTCCTCTCTCTAAGTGCCTTACAGGTTCCTATGAAGGAGCGTTACCCATTCATTTTATTTAAAGGAAAACTAATGATTTTTCGCACTGCATTAGAAAATTAAAGAAAAACCTGTTAACTAGAACATGTAGGCTAAAAACAAAAATCACAAACTAGTTTCAAAATTCCTGAAGTGAAGATTTAAGAAACTGTCTAATCCCTGAGCTATGCATTTAAATAATGAAAAATAAGAAATTCAGCTTGTGACATGTGCCAAGAAGATTGTTTAAAGCTCGAGATAGAGTCACAGGGAGACACAGCTGCACACAATCCAATTGTCTGCTCTTCACTTCACACATCTGAAGGTTCTTGTGCGAGCAGGAAAACAAAACAAACCTAGCATAAAAACCCCTACAAGAAACAAACCACTAAAAAAGGATCCAGAAAGGAGCTGGGGAAATTATTTAATGTTCTTTGGGGGTCTGGCTGAAGTTGTAATTTTCCTGTCCTTGCCCAAGTTGCCATCTTTTGAGGTTTTTATCAAGGGTCTTGTGTTTTTCTTAAAGCTCCAGCTCCTGCAGTCATCAGAATTTTAATTTGTTTTTAATAAAAATTTCTAGTCTTAATGGTAATTGAGAAATCTTGAGATCCTAATGCAAGCATAGTGTAAAGTTGCACGAAGCCACAGAAGAAAATAAAATGCTATTAAACTGTGATCTTTTTTTGTTACCTAACTCATAGTCTTTAAAATGTTGACTGTACATGCATTATGACATTATCCTTACATTTCAAAGTCCATATCTGACGATCTACTCCTTTTTATTCCATAATTTCGCATTGTATCAAATATTAATTTGGCAGTTAAATCTATCACTTGTTAGCTGCGTCTACACGTGCACGCTACTTCGAAGTAGCGGCACCAACTTCGACGTTAGGCGGCGAGACGTCGAAGTCGCTAACCTCATGAGGAGATAGGAATAGCGCCCTACTTCGACGTTCAACGTCGAAGTAGGGACCGTGTAGACGATCCGCGTCCCGCAACGTCGAAATTGCTGGGTCCTCCATGGCGGCCATCAGCTGGGGGGTTGAGAGATGCTCTCTCTCCAGCCCCTGCGGGGCTCTATGGTCACCGTGGGCAGCAGCCCTTAGCCCAGGGCTTCTGGCTGCTTCTGCGGCAGCTGGGGATCTATGCTGCAGGCACAGGGTCTGCAACCAGTTGTCAGCTCTGTGTATCTTGTGTTGTTTAGTGCAACTGTGTCTGGGAGGGGCCCTTTAAGGGAGCGGCTGGCTGTTGAGTCCGCCCTGTGACCCTGTCTGCAGCTGTGCCTGGCATCCCTATTTCGATGTGTGCTACTTTGACGTGTAGACATTCCCTCGCTGCGCCTATTTCGATGTTGGGCTGAGCAACATCGAAGTTGAACATCGACGTTGCCGGCCCTGGAGGATGTGTAGACGTTATTCATCGAAATAGACTATTTCGATGTTGGCTGCACGTGTAGACGTAGCCGTTGTGTATAAAGATATTTATATCCCAGAAAGATGAAAGATTGCTTCAGGTAATACTAAATTGGAACTGTAGAAGCCTAAGTTGTATCCCGAGAGGATGTAAGATGGGAAAGCAAATGTTAGTGAAAGAGATGTTAAATTCTCCAGCAATAAACAGGTATACAAATGACTTTACTCTGACACTGTTGGAAAATGAGGAAGTAATCATAAGCAGCTGAAACTTTTTTGAGCTAATGGTGTTAACGGTGAAGGAACAGGATATTTCCAACCCTCAGCTTACATAGGCTACGTCTACACTAGCCCCAAACTTCAAAATGGCCATTCAAATGGCCATTTCGAAGTTTACTAATGAAGCGCTGAAATGCGTATTCAGCGCTTCATTAGCATGCGGGCGGCCGTGGCGCTTCGAAATTGATGCGGCTCGCTGCCACGCGGCTCATCCCGACGGGCCTCCTTTTCGAAAGGACCCCGCCTACTTCGAAGTCCCCTTATTACCATCTGCTCCTTTCGAAAAGGAGCCCCCTTGGGACGAGCCGCGCGGCAGAGTCAATTTTGAAGTACCGCGGCTGCCCGCATGCTAATGAGGCACTGAATATGCATTTCAGCACTTCATTAGTAAACTTCGAAATGGCCATTTGTGTGGCCATTTTGAAGTTTGGGACTAGTGTGGACACGGCCATAGTGAAATAACATCCATCCTGTTTTTTTCAGTTTTATTCAGTGCATAAAAGAATTGTTGAAAAAGGGATTACGTTACTCCCCCAAAATGCTGCAGCTTTGTCAATATACACTCTAATTAGAAATAAGACTGCCAAGTTTGGGTCAGAGCTTTCATCCACATGACCATCTTTAAATAAGATTGATCTTTAATTCCTGGCCAAGGCTGAAGGGGTGCAACCATAATTTGAAAGGGTGTGTTTTGTATAAAGCATAGCTAAAGCTATGTCTACACTGGGATGCTACATCAAAATAGCTTATTTCGATGTAGCGAAATCAAAATAAGCTATTTCGACAAATAGCGTCTACACATCCTCCAGGGCTGGTGCCGTGGACATTCAACGTCGACTTTGGACAGCACTACATCGAAGTAGGTGCTGCAGGGGAGCATCTACACACCAAAGCGGCCCAAATCGAAATAAGGGTGCCAGGAACAGCTGCAGACAGGGTCACAGGGCGGACTAGCACTTCCAGGGCAACGGCAAGCCGCTCCCTTAAAGGGCCCCTCCCAGACACACTTAGCCTGCACAGCACGCAGTCTGCAGAGCCACAAGCACGCACAGCCCATGTAAGCATCATGGACCCCCAGCATCAGCAGCAGCAGCAGCCAAAGGACCACATACCCGCCCCTGGAGGAGCACTGGTTGCCCTGCTCAGTGCCATGCAGGAGGCAGCTGACCATCTTTTATTTCAGGAAGATGAGCTGTCCTCGGGGGATGAGGAAGCCGCCCCAGACCTTGCTGCCCTCCCTAAACACACACACCGCCGGCTGTGGAGATAACCCACGACCACGGACTGGTGTGAGCGGCTGGTGCTCGGCAAGTGGGACAATGACCGCTGGCTCCGGAACTTCCAAATGAGCCAGCAGACATTACTGGAGCTCTGCCAGTGGCTCACCCCTGCCTTACGGCACCAGGACAACCCCATGCGATGTGCCCTCACTGTAGAGAAACGGGTCGGCATCGCTGTCTGGAAGCTGGCCACTCCAGACAGCTACTGATCCGTAGGGCAAGGCCACCGTTGGGGCTGTCCTCATGGAGGTAAGAGGACCCAGGGGGAGGGGGGGAGCCCAGGGGGGAGCCCAGGGCGGGAGGGAGGGGAGCCCAGGGGGGGAGGGTCAGACACACCCTGCACACCCCTCACCAGTGCTCTCTCATGTCCTTCCCCTGCAAGTTGTCCGCCCAATCAATGCCCTGCTCCTCCACAGGCTCGTGTGGCTTGGGGACCCGGATGCTGCCATTGCGGGGTTTGACAGCCTGGGCTTCCCAAATTGCTTTGGGGCTCTGTATGGGACCCATATCCCCATCTGTGCCCTGGAGCACAGCGGAGGACGCTTCCTCAGTAGGAAGGGATACCATTCCATGGTCCTCTTGGTGGACAACCGGGGCCGCTTCTTGGACATTTATGTTGGCTGGCCTGGCAGCACCCACGACGCCTGGGTGTTCAGAAATTCAGGCCTGTGCCACCGGCTGCAGGCGGGGACCTACATCCCCCAGTGGGAGATCCCTGTGGGGGACACCACCATGCCCCTCTGCGTCATCGCAGACACGGCATACCCCTTCTGGCCCTGGCTCATGCACCCTTACACGGGTCATGTCACAGCCAGCCAGGAGCAGTTCATCACGCGCTTGAACCATGTGCGCCAGGTGGTTGAGCGCACTTTTGGCCACCTCAAAGGGCGCTGGAGGTGTCTCCTCACCCACCTGGATGCAAGCCTCACCAACATCCCCCAGGTTGTGGGCATGTGCAGCGCACTCCACAACCTGGTGGAGAGCAAGTGGGGGGCCTTCTTCCAGGGCTGGGCTGTGGAGGCTGGCAGGGCTGACGTCCAGCCACCTGCTGCCCCCAGTCGCCAGGTCAACCCTGAGGGGATCGGGGTCCAGGAGGCCCTGCGGGCCCATTTTGACCAGGCTGCAGGGTGAACACTGGCAGGGCCAGCTGCGGGTGAGCCACCCACTGCACCCCCCCCATCCTCCACAACACTCTCTGCCCCCACGCCCACACCACAGAGAACCCGAGAGCACACCCCCCCCTACACTTCTGTGCAATAAAATGGAATTTTTTTTTAAACAAAACCATGCAACCTTGTTATAAGAAGAAGGGGGGAACTATGTACATGGGGGGGCAGGTACAAAACAGGGGTAGAACAAAAACTATTTACAAAGATGGGGGGGAATAAGTCCAAAGGAGGGGGCCTTGAGGGGGCAATGTCCTCGGCCACGCACCCCTATTGACCTGCGCCTGGTGTTGGGGGGCCACGACCCACGTCTCGGCTGGAGGCCCGGTTGAGGCTGCATGGGGGCCAGGAGAACCGGCAGATAGGGCCGGGCAGAGTCCGGAGGCCCATGGTCCCCCTCGATGGCAGGCCCCAGGACGGCTGATGGTGGAGGAACGGCAGGCGGAGCTGCAGGTGGAGCGGTGGGCGGAGCAGCGGGGGGGCCAAGTGCCACGCAATGGCATCGAACTTGCGCATGAAGACCCACCCCCCTCCCCAAGCCTCCTGGCACCAGGCCAGCACTCGGTCCTGACACCAGAGGGTGGCGAGCAGCTGGGGGTCCGTGGACGCCCACAGATGGCCCCACCGCTGTTGGTCTTGTCCTGGGGCTGGTCCATGCTCCGCCGAGGGGCTGGCCTGGTGGGATGGCCCCGGTGGGCTCTCCGGGACGACAAATGTCGTGCCGGTGCTCTCTGGGCCCTCCAATGGTGCAGCTGCAGAACACAGGGGGGAAGAAGAGTGGAGACAGCCGTTAGTGTGGGCCCTGACCCATGGTCCTTGTCCCCCCACCCCTCTGCTGCTGGTTCCCCATCCCCATCCCCCGGAGATGCTGCTGATGATGATGATGGGTCTCCAACCCCCCCCCCGGGGAACCCTAGGTTCCGCTCCCCCAATCCCCAGGGATGGGGCATGGCGCTGTCCTGCTGGGGTCAGAGGCTGATGGACTCTTGTGAGGGACGTACCACTGCTGTCCTCAGGGCCATGGTCATCTGGGTGTGTGGAGGGCCCTGGTCATGTCTCTTGTCCCTGCCCCTTAACCCCAGGGGTGTGCACCAGGGGGGTACGTACCTGATGCACCGCTCCCACAGTCGGGGGACAGCCATCGGGCGGACACCCTGCTGGAGCTGCGGGAGGGGAGGTCGATCTGGAGGCCCCCTCCTCCTCCTCCTCTGGTGTCCCAGGGGTGGGGTCCTGGGGGGGGCCCCTGGGGTGCAGGGCTGGACTCCGGGGTGGACTCCATCTCGGGGCCTGCTGGGGCTCGTCGGCTGATGTGTTAAGGGTGGCCGGGGGGAGGAGGTGTACTAGGGGCCCAGGATGGCCCTGAGCTGCCTGTAAAAGGGGCAAGTGGTGGGGGTGGGCCCAGATCAGCTGGCTGTGTCCCGGGCCCGGGCATAACCCTGCCGCAGCTCCTTTACCTTACTCCTGACGTGGTCAGGAGTGCGGGCAGGGTGACCCTGGGCAGCCAGGCCCTCGGCCAGCTGAGCAAACGCATCTGCTTTCTGCCTCTTGCTCCCCATTACCTGGAGAACCTTCTCCTCACCCCAGAGCCCCAGCAGGTCCCAGATCTTGGCCTCCATCCAGGAGGGGCCCTGCTGCCTCTTCCCCCACTGCCTAGCAGGCTGGGAGCCCTGGGTCCCCTTGGGGGGGGTGCCCTGTGGGCGCTTGGAGGGATGGCTGGATGCCATGGGGTGCAGGGTAGTGGGTTGGGGCTGCCGAGGGACGTGCAGGCTGGGCATGTGGCTGTGCTGCTGCCTGCACGAGCTCTCAGCTTCCTGCACAGGAACTCAGGGGGTGGGGAGATTTCAGGGGCTGCTGCATGCGATGACCATAGAGCTCAGGGGCTGGAGAGAGCGTCTCTCAACCCCTCAGCTGATGGCCGCCATGGAGGACCCCGCTATTTCGATGTTGCGGGACGCGGATTGGCTACACGTGCCCTACTTCAATGTTGAACATCGAAGTAGGGTGCTATTCCCATCTCCTGATGAGAATAGCGACTTCGACATCTCGCCGCCTTACGTCGATTTCAACTTCGAAATAGTGCTCGGCGTGTGTAGACGCGGGGGGTGCTATTTTGAAGTTGGCACGGCTACTTCAAAATAGCCGGCTAGTGTAGACGCGGCTTAAGAGGGAAGACAACAGAAAAGCCACACTAAGGAATATATTTGAAATGACTCTTTTTGATAAAAAGTATTAGTAGTTTATGCTTGTCTTAGACAGTGGAAACTATTTTATTTCCATTTTCGCTTTAAACAACAGCTGTGAAAAGCTCTGCTTTATTATTACTGATTGGTAGTTCCAACTAATCCGTAGATCGAGCGTATATTATCATTTCACCGGAGTGGCATTCCCATGCCAAAGCTTAGTACTATCTTGACATTTATCTGAAGACAACCAGTTACTGTAAATTACAGTACATGCTGTTAATTCTTCTTTCAGTGCTTGCTCATGTCCATTCCATATTAGCTGTGTGCTCACCACATGCCCCAGTGCCAGAGGTTTTCCCACAGTTCTATTTGTAGGGACCAGCTCTGGTGCCCCCTGGAGTGCTGCCCATGTGGCATGGTATAAAGGCTGCCACCAGCTTTCCCCACCTCCAGTTCCTCCTTGCTGCCAAGGACAGCACTGGAACGTTCTGCTTCTGCTAGTCTAGTTTTTCAGTTCAACAGACTTTTTCTTGTAATACAGTTGTTATCTCTCAGTGTGGTAGTGAGGGTTAGTTAGCCCCAGAAGGTCTCTGCCTAGGGATGGAACATGTGCTGATGCCCAGGCTTCAAGCTTTGTGATTACTGCAAGCAGCTAATGCCCATCAGTGACCCACAGAATAGTTGTTTAAGGTGTTTAGGGGAAGTGTCACATTTGTGAATCTTTCAGACCCCCAAATGAAAAGGGAGCAAATGAGCCATCTCTGGGGGGCTCTTGATAGAGTAGGCACTAACTACAGCACCAGAGCAGAGATCCACCTCAGCCCCAAGCACTGTGACATCAGTGCAGAATGCCCCACCAGCACCATCATCCAGCTGCTACCAATTCCTCTCCCCAGCTCCTTCCAAACAACCTGATCCTCCATCTCCCCTCAGGGAAAGGAGAGGGCCTGGGGAGAGCCAAGAACTGTACTGGTCAGCTCAACTCTCCTGTCTTGGTGTTGGGCCCCAGCTTAAGTCAAGCAGTCTAGCTCACCCCACACCATGCCTTACACACCTGAGTGTGACAAGGGGCTCCTTCAACTCACATTCCTGTCTATGCCTGATGCCTGGCAGGTAGTGCAGGAGATCCTGTTACTACTAGTGCTGCCCATACCGGATCAAGGGTTTTCCCCAGCCCAAGGGCAAATCAACCTCGGGAACTTTTCATAGGTCTACATCTTAATGGCACACCTCCCCAACACGAGAGATGTCCTGCCATGTGCGCCTGCATGGGGCTATCACACCGCACAAATGGGGAGTCAGGCTCAGAAAAGCACTTGTCGGCATCTAGACCCAGGACACTGACAGGGATTCCAGGCACAGATCGCTGGTCATCTGGTACAGACACATAGATGCGTGCACCCCCAGCCAGCACATCATCACAGATCCTTCATATCTCCCATTGCCTAGCACAGATTGTGCAGCTCCTCTGGTGAGCCAGGCTGCCAATTTGCCATCCTCTTGACAGGCATTACCAAAGCACCCTGCCCCATGGTAAGAGAGATCCTCCAGTTGACCAGCCTGCTCCAGGTCCCCGTATTGGTTGAGCAATGTAAGGTGTGGGTCACTGGGCTGCCACCTCTGACCCACCATACACTAATGAGCCCCATATTTCTGTGCCTTGCACATGGCCTAATTCAAATGTTTAATGTTGAGACAATGGTCAGCGCCATTCAGTACTGTTCCTGGTCACCTGACAGAACCTGATCTACCAAGCAGCAGTTGTTAAAGGCAGGTCCAGCTCTGGCTTCAGCAATACCATCTATGTTATTGGCACCTCCCAGGGCCATTGCCTGGTATACATGGGTCACAGTCATCTCAGCTCACCTAGCTGGTGTGGCAGAGGAGACCTCAGAGAGGCCAACAGCTCGAGCACTGTTGGGGGGTCCAGCATCTGATGAAGTGAGTCTCTGCTCACGAAAGCTCATGCTCAAAACTTTTCTGTTAGTCTATAAGGTGCCACAGGACCGTTTGTTACAGCTCAAGCACTGAGACTTCCTCCAAATATGTAGACACTGGAGGAAGTCCCTCCCCATGGCCATGAAGCCCCCCGTTCCCCAGGAACCACCTGTGGGACCACCAGGGAACATGTATGGTACTAGCTTTGTATTCATCATTGCCAGTTCAAGCCATCACAGCTCCTGCTCATCTAAGCTGTGTCTACACGTGCACGCTACTTCGAAGTAGCGGCACTAACTTCGAAATAGCGCCCGTCGCGGCTACACGCGTCGGGCGCTATTTCGAAGTTAACTTCGACGTTAGGCGGCGAGACGTCGAAGTTGCTAACCTCATGAGGGGATAGGAATAGCGCCCTACTTCGACGTTCAACGTCGAAGTAGGGACCGTGTAGACGATCCGCGTCCCGCAACGTCGAAATTGCCGGGTCCTCCATGGCAGCCATCAGCTGGGGGGTTGAGAGACGCTGTCTCTCCAGCCCGTGTGGGGCTCTATGGTCACCGTGTGCAGCAGCCCTTAGCCCAGGGCTTCTGGCTGCTGCTGCTGCAGCGGGGGATTCATGCTGCATGCACAGGGTCTGCAACTCGTTGTCAGCTCTGTGTATCTTGTGCTGTTTAGTGCAAGTGTGTCTGGGAGGGGCCCTTTAAGGGAGCGGCTGGCTGTTGAGTCCGCCCTGTGACCCTGTCTGCAGCTGTGCCTGGCACCCTTATTTCGATGTGTGCTACTGTGGCGTGTAGACGTTCCCTCGCTGCACCTATTTCGATGTGGTGCTGCGCAACGTCGATATTGAACATCGACGTTGGCAGCCCTGGAGGACGTGTAGACGTTATTCATCGAAATAGCCTATTTCGATGTCGCCACATCGAAATAGGCTACTTCGATGTAGGCTTCACGTATAGACGTAGCCCTAGTCATGCAAGATGATGCCCAGGTTCACCAGGAACTGCTGAAGAGGGTCACATGTAACCTGGGGCTTCAGGTGGAAGAGCTAAAGGAGCCATCAGACTCACTTTTTGATGCTGTGAAGGTATATTACCGTCCTGGTGTCAAAAATGTGCTGGTGAAGGCAGCTGAGCCACTTCAGCAGGCCCTTTTTCTCTCACTATAAGTGGTCACTCCATTTGAATGCAGCCCAAATGCTCTTCCAGAGATGGGAAGATCACTGTTCATCTCCAGGCAGACCAGGAAGTGTCATAGTTTCTGTGCCCTTCGAGGTTTGAGCAACACTCTCTTTCCGATGCATTCCTTCGGTAGGGGTGGGAGGATCTTATGTATGCATTCCACATAAACCAGGACATCTTCGTGCCTGTGTTTTCTCCTTACTCTGCACACCACTAGTGAGGAAACGAGGCTGCATACTCTGGACATCATGGCTACGTCTACACGTGAAGCCTACATCGAAATAGCTTATTTCGATGTAGCGACATGAATAACGTCTACACGTCCTCCAGGGCCGGCAACGTCGATGTTCAACTTTGACGTTGTGCAGCCCAACATCGAAATAGGCGCAGCGAGGGAACGTCTACACGCCAAAGTAGCAGACGTCAAAATAGGGATGCCAGGCACAGCTGCAGACAGGGTCACAGGGTGGACTAGCGCTTCCAGGGCAACAGCTAGCCGCTCCCTTAAAGGGCCCCTCCCAGACACACTCAGCCTGCACAGCACGCGGTCTGAGGAGCCATAGGCACACAGACTCCGGGCGCCGCAGTCATGGACCCCCCAGCAGCAGCAGCAGCAGCCAGAGGTCCACCCAGCCCTCCCGGCAGAAGCAGGGCTTGCCCTGCTCCATGCCATGCGGGAGGCAGCTGAGCACCTCCTTGCTACCCTGGAGGAGGAGCTGTCCCCAGGGCAGCAGGGCTCAACCCCCAACCCTGCAGAACCCCGCCCCCCCCCGGCCTCACACGCTGGCGGCTGTGGAGCTACCCCACCAGCACCGACTGGTGGGAGCGGCTTGTGCTTGGGGAGTGGGACGACAACCGCTGGCTCAGGAACTTCAGGATGAGCCGGCAGACATTCATGGAGCTGTGCCAGTGGCTCACCCCCGCACTCAGGCACCAGGACACCGCCATGCGGCGTGCCCTCCCAGTGGAGAAACGGGTCGGCATCGCTGTCTGGAAGCTGGCCACTCCCGACAGCTACCGATCCGTGGGGCAGCAGTTTGGTGTGGGCAAGGCCACCGTCGGGGCTGTCCTCATGGAGGTAAGAGAACCCATGGGGGAGGGCAGGGCAGGGGAGGGGGGCCCAGGCAGAGGAGGGCAGGGGAGGGGAGGGGAGGCCAGGGCAGGGGAGGAGAAGGGAGGGGAGGGGAGGGCGGGGGAGGCCAGGGCGGGGGAGGGCAGAGGAGGGCCGGGCAGGGGAGGGGGGCCCAGGCAGAGGAGGGCAGGGCAGGGCAGGGCCATGCACACCCTGCTCACCCCTCATTGGGGCTGTCCCATGTGCTTTCTCTGCAGGTTGTGCGTGCCATCAACGCCATGCTCCTGCACAGGCTCGTGAGGCTGGGGGACCCAGATGCCACCATCGTGGCCTTTGCCACCCTGGGCTTCCCCAACTGCTTCGGGGCTCTGGATGGGACTCACATCCCCATCCACGCCCCGCATCACAGTGGAGGACGATACCTGAATTGCAAGGGCTACCATTCTGTGGTCCTCCAGGCCTTGGTGGACAGCCGGGGACGTTTCCAGGACATTTATGTGGGCTGGCCTGGCAGCCCCCACGACGCCCGGGTTTTCTGGAACTCGGGCCTGTGCCGCCGGCTGGAGGCGGGGACCTACATGCCCCAGTGGGAGATCCCTCTGGGGGACACCACCATGCCCTTCTGTGTCATCGCAGATGCGGCATACCCCCTCCCGCCCTGGCTCATGCACCCGTACACGGGCCATCTCTCCGCTAGCCAGGAGCGCTTCAACGAGCGCCTGAACCACGCGCGCCAGGTGGTGGAGCGCTCATTTGGCCACCTGAAGGGACGCTGGAGATCTCTCCTGACCTGCCTGGATGCAGGCCCCAACAACATCCCCCTGATTGTGGGTGCCTGCTGCACCCTGCACAATTTGGTGGAGAGCAAGGGGGAGACCTTTTTCCAGGGCTGGGCTGTGAAGGCCGGCAGGGCCGACGTGCAGCCACCCGCTGCCCCCAGTCGGCAGGTGGACCCCGAAGGGACCCAGGTCCGGGAGGCCCTGCGGGCCCACTTCGATGATGAGGCCGCGGGGTGAACTCTGCCCAGGCCCCCCACTGCCCGCCTCTTCCTCCACCACACTCCTGGCCCAACGCCCACACCATGGAGCACCCAACCGCACCCCCCTCCCACTTTTCCTGGACAAATGACAGCACGCACTTGTGGCTGAACTTAAGCTTCTTTTTCTTTGAGAACTTTTTTTTTTAACTGTAAATATATAAAACAAGAACAAACTATATACAACATGTGGAAACAAAGTCATATGTACAAATAAAACAATCGTAACAAACAAGTGTCCTCATTAATAAAAAGAAAACCAGGGAGGATAAAGGGGAGAACTATTTACATGGGGGGGACGGGGCAAACAGGGGGCACAAACTAATAAGTTTAAACTATATACAAGGGGGGGGGGCCACGTCCCGGGCCCCTCGCCCCTACAGTCCGGCACTGGGCGTGGGCGGCCGGGAGCCCCGCCGCAGCCGCAGCCCTGTCCTGGGCTGGCTGGGGGTGGGCCGGACTGGAAGATATGCCCGGCGAGTCTCAGCTGGCTCCAGGGGTCCCTCGGCGCTCCGGCCCTCGGCGGTGGGTGGCGGGGCGACGGCGGACGGGACGGCGACGGGCGGAGCAGCTGGTGGTGCGGCTGGTGGAGCAGGCACGGCGGGCGCTGCGGCGGACGGCGCGGCATGGGGGGCCAGGTAGTCCACCAGGTGGTTGAAAGTCTCCATGTAGGCCCCCCATGCCTCTTGGCACCAGGCCAGCGCCTGCTCCTGCAGCTTCAGGTGCTGCTCCGCGACCTCTAGCTGCCGTCGGTGGATGGCCAACAGCTGGGGGTCCGTCGCCGTCGGCTGCTGGTGGCGCGGGGTCCACCATCTAGCCCGCAGTGGGGCCGGTCGGTCCTCGGCCGAGGGGCTGGCCTGGAGCGATGGACACAGAGGGCTCTCCAGGACCACTGATGCCTTGCCGGCGCTCTCTTCCGGTCCTTCTGATGGTGCAGGTGCGGGACACAGGAGAGGAGGGGGGGAAGAAGAATGGAGACAGGCGTTAGTGTGGGCCCCGAGCCGTGGCCTTTGTCCCCCCAGCCCTGTGCTGCAGGTTCCCCATCCCCGTCCCCGGGAGATGCTGCTGTGATGGATGGGGTTCAGGGGTCCCCCTGCCCTGCACCCCGTCCCCTGGTGGGAGCGACTCTCACTTCACCCTGCAGGGTCTGACAGCAGGAGAGGTTTCTTAGGCCACAGATGCCCAGTTTCTCCCAGGAGTGACAGCACCAGCTGCCGGAAGAGACAGTCCTTCCAACCCGTCGTGGGGAGAAGACCCCAAGGGGTGCCCCTCTGGGATGCAGCTTTCCCCCTTCTCAGGCTGGCTGCCTTCCAGCTCTCCCTTCCCCTAGCCTCTACCTGTGGCCCCCGCCCTCCCCCCTCAATTCCAAGCCAGCTCGGCTCCTCCCTCCTGTTTGTTCAGGGCAGAGGTGTCACCTGCCAGCTGCAGCCCCAGGATCATCCTTTGCCCCTGGGAGCTATTCGGCTCTTGTTGCTCATATGTAGCCTGAGTCTCCCTTTTGCACGCCCCCCACTCCATCACATGCTGCTGCTGCTGCTGTTGCTGCTGCTGCTGCTGCGGGGTGTCCCACCCCCTCCTCCCGGGGGCCCCTCGAGGTTCCGCTCCCCCAGCCCCGGGGATGGGGCATGGCACTGTCGTGCGGGGTGCGGGGGGGGCAGGGGCTGATGCACTGCTGTGAGGGCCATGGCCCTGCTGTCCTTGGGGCCATGGCCATGTGAGCATGTGGGGGGCCCTGGACACATATCTATTACCCACCGCCCCTCAAGCCCAGGGGTGTACACCAGAGGGGGGTACATACCTGTCAGTCCACTCCCATGGTCTGGAGATCCCCGGGGGGCGGAGGCCTGGCTGCTGCTCCGGGATGGCAGGAGGAGGATCTGCAGCCCGGATTCTGCAGAGGAGGAGCCCCCCTCCTCCTCCTCCCCCTCCTCCTCCTCTTGCCGCTATGTCCTGGGGGTGGGCTCCGGGGGGGACCCCCGGGGTGCGGGGCTTACCTCCGGGGCGGACTCCGGCTGCAGAGCCTGCTGGGGCTCGTCAGCCAAGGTATCAAGGGTGGCCAGAGGGGAGGAGGTGTGCCGGGGGCCCAGGATGGACCTGAGCTCCCTGTAAAAGGGGCAAGTGACGGGGGTGGCCCCAGATCGGCTGGCCACATCCCAGGCCCGGGAGTAACCCTGCCGCAGCTCCTTCACCTTACTCCTGACGTGATCAGGAGTGCAGGCAGGGTGACCCCGGGCAGCCAGGCCGTCGGCCAGCCGAGCGAACGCATCCGCGTTCCTCCTCTTGCTCCCCATTACCTGGAGCACCTCGCTCCAGAGCCCCAGCAGGTCCTGCAGCTCGGCCTCCGTCCAGGAGGGGCCCCGCTGCTGCTTGCCAGCCTGGCTGCCCTTCTGGCTGGGCTGGCTGCCCTGGCTCCCCTTGGGGAGGGTCCCCTGGGGGCGCTGGGGGGGCTGCCGGGCAGCCATCACAGCTGGGTGGGTGGCTGGTTTGGATGGCTGAGGGACGTGCAGGCTGGCCGCGTGTCTGGGCTGCTGCCTGCACGTTCCCTCAGCTTCCTGAACAGGAAGGGAGAGGGAGGGGCCTTTAAGGGGCCGCTCCATGCGGCCACCATTGAGCTGAGGGGCTGGAGAGCGCGTCTCTCAACCCCTCAGCTGATGGCTGCCATGGAGGACCCGGCAATTTCGACGTTGCGGGACGCGCAATGACTACACGGTCCCTACTTCGACGTTGAAAGTCGAAGTAGGGCGCTATTCCTATCCCCTCATGGGGTTAGCAACTTCGACGTCTTGCCACCTAACGTCGAAGTTAACTTTGAAATAGCTCCCGACGCGTGTAGCCGTGACGGGCGCTATTTCGAAGTTAGTGCCGCTACTTCGAAGTAGCGTGCATGTGTAGACACGGCTCATATGTTCCTTCTGCTGTCCTTGCAGAGGATTTCTAACTGGACTGGTGCCAGCAACAGACCTCTTAAGAGCTTGCTTAGGTCTCACCATCACTGATTGTTAGGGCCCGTTTGGCAAGAGATCAAGCGTCCTTGGCACTCTTCCTGGTGCACATTCCCATCCAGGACACCTGCAGAGCTATGACATAGCCTTTTGTTCATGTGTTTGTGGTACATTACTCCATCATCCAGCCAAAAGCAGAGACGACAGGGTTTGGCAGAGTTATGTCACATCTATACACCCATGAAGTCCTACCTGCTTCCTTGGGTACTACTTGTGAGTCTCTAACATGGAAGAGACATGACAGAGCACTTGAAGCAGAAAAGACAGTTACCTTTTTTCTATAACTGGTGTTTCCAAGGTGTGTGTTTCATGCCCTGCTCTGCTTCCCCACAGTTAGAGTTTCCAGCAAGAAGGAGCTGTGGGGTGGGGAGGCATGTTCCCTGGAAGCTGTGTACTTCCGCGGCTGCTCAAGAGAAATTCAAATGCCACTCAGCTGGTCAGCGGAGTGCCCACAGCTAGGTTATGTGCTTGTATTGGTGTTGCAAATTTGCACATACCTCAGAGCACATGAAATTATTCTGCAGGGGGATAGAAAAGATCAGAGGGAACATTGGTGGGGGGATCCAGTGGTGGCCTATATACCACACAAGAAGGGAGCCACTCCAGTGATTGCCAGAGCTGAACCCCTATGGATACCACTGAGGGGAAATCTTCCGGCATGGGTGCATGGAGTGAGAACATACACCTAATATGGAATAGACATGAGCAACACATCCCAGAGAAGACAAGTCATGGGACAAGGTAACTAACTGCCTTTTAGAAGTTTTTGCACTGGCTTGACTGACACTTCTATTGTCGTCTAGATGTCCCCTCTGAGGCCAGGTAAGAGCCATTGATAAACCGTCCCACCCCCAAATTAGTGGATTTGATTGTTTGGACTAAAGTAGGAGTAGTTTTTCAAAAGTAAAATGTCATTGATGGGCCAAATTGCCACTTGTGTCTTTAAATGTTGTCCCCAGAGCCCATAGTGAACACAAAGGGCTGGAGATCAGGGAACTCTCTCCGAGACTTTCAGAAACAGCTAGTTATGCCCAGTTTGAGACTTCTGGACAGATCCCAAAGTTCACAAACCAGATGTTCAGCACTTGCCGACAATCAGTTTCTTCTTTTAGTGCCTAGAATCAAATGCTATCAACATGAATCATTTGTTTTGAACATATTAGCCTAAAATCCCTCATTTCAAAGGGGTTGAGAAGCTTCCACTCCAGTTAACTTGAATGGAATAGTTCAGATAGGGCTCAATCTGGTTGCCTTGTTTCAAAATTCCTTTTTAAATAGCTTCTATTCTTTCTTGCACTGCTGTTTTAACCATTGCCATTCCTGTAGGCTGCTATGCTACCATAAAATCAGCAAATCATGCCAAGTAGCCTTCAGAGTCATTTCCATTATAATGATGATCAATACACAGATGAAACAAGAAATGAGCCTGCTGTCCTAGAAAGTAACACATACATGTTTACCTCTGAGTGCAGCTCCCTTGTGTGCTGCAATCCCTTTGGTGTGCTACAAGAAAAATGAAGCCTGTTGATGAGTCACTTTCTTTGGCAGGTTGTTTTGTGGTAGAAATGCAAATATGGTCCAATTTTTTGTGCCACCAAAATTGGAGGTGTAGTAAACAGTAAGAAGGTGAGAACTGAAATACCAAGTAATTGGAAGAGATGAAAGACGTAAGGTGTTACCTTACAGACAACAGCAATGAACTGGACTGCTCTCACTGGAACTGAGTCAGCTTTGTGTACTGGGGCCTTCAATAATAGGAAGATCTGCTCTTATTAGAGGGTTAAAAACAATCTTGCCCTGCTCTCTCCTCTAGAAGGAAAGGGAAATAATACAAATAATCTCTATTGATTGCTTCCCCCCACATCCAAGGGGAAGGAAGTCCTTGTCAGACTCCAAAGGCAGCAAAACTGCTCATTTAACTCTTTCTCCCTCATTACTTGCCATGGATATGGTGAGGGATATGGTGCCATGGATATGATGAGGGAAGAGGGAGGTGGAAGGAGAGCAGGAGCAGTAAAATGTAATGGAGAGAGAATGAGGTGGGGAGGGTCATGGAAGGACATACGGTATGGGGCAGAAGAGAAGGGTGAATTGCCAGGGGAACAAATGGAGAGAGAAATCCCTGTCTTTATGTTGAACTACAAGGACTCACTCCTGGATGTAGTACAGAGTATTAGATGAACGGGGGGAGAGAAAGCATGGTACAGGGCAGGGTGGGGGCAGGAATAGATGATGAAAACAACAGAATGCAGGGAAGGAAAAGAGATTGCAGCAGCAGCAGAGGTGCAGCAAGGGGAGATGGAAGGCTGGGGGACTGGAATCATAATAAATTAAATGACAGCTTTGGCAACTGCTTAATCTCTGAACATTTTAGCAGAAACGTCTAACAGTAACAGAGAGGTAGCTGTGTTAGTCTGCACTCCAACCAAGCAGCAGAAACGTAGCACCTTAAAGACTAACATAATAATTATTTGGTGATGAGTTTTTGTGGGACAGACCCACTTCATCAGATTATCTGATGAAGTGGGTCTGTCCCACAGAAGCTCATCACCAAATAAATCATTTTGTTAGTCTTTAAGGTGCTACATTTCTCCTGCTTTATCTAACAGGTTCATCCCAAGCATCTTCCCATTCTCTTTCAAGTGTCAAAAAGCCCCAGTTGTCCTGTGCCCAGGTAGCATAACTTCTGAATTCCTTTAACTTTTCCAATGCTGTGGAGTATTCAGGAAATTAAAAATGTCATGTCACTATAAAATTAACTATCAAATAACACACCAATCCTGTGTGCACTGTTCACATTTCATAGTCCTCATTGCTGAATCTGCCTGAAGATGCTGCACTATTTCCTAACTGCCACAACAACCTGTTGGTGATCCAGGTTTTTAAGGTTTTATGGGGTGAATAAGGATACTGCGTTTACAAACGTGCCTGGAAAAGGCTTTGTGTGAAACATTAGGCAAAATATTTTAACCTATTTTTGCATACATTTTTCTCAGGTATAAAATTGGGATAATACTTATCTGACAAGTCTTCTCTGAGGCTGAATTAAAATGTTAATCTCCTCTGATGGATAGTGCCATAGAAGGGTAGTTATTTCATGTTTCTAATGGGGACGTTAGTTAAATTTCAGAGTTTACTAAGTTTACTAACTCATTTACTAAGGGAATATTTTACTGATGATTCACAAGTAAAACCAGCTTGAAGTGGTTATAATCTAAGTATCTCCATGAAGCTTTTACCTGTGATGGAAGAGAAGATTGGAACAGTAACTTTGTTAGGCTCTATTCCGTCCATCCTTAAATACATAGAACTGATAAATTATCCCTCTCTCAGGGTCAGTGACACAGTGCAGCTCATTCAACATATAAAACATTTGGTGACACACAGGCTTCCTAATCAGAATGTCAGTAGCATAAAGAGAGGTTCTTTTTTGACGCAATAAATAAAAATGACAGCGCACTTAGATCTCTTGCATGTTTTGTCAGCTTCAATTCTTGTCTATGCTTTAAGTTTTCTCATACTTGCAAGGATCAGAACATGCTTCTGAATAACTTAACAAGTAATATGTATTTTTTTTGTAAAATGAAATAGAACATAACCAGTCTCATAGAGATGAGCTGCTCTTAAAGCTTCACCTCTTCACGCCTGTCTTAGTGTGCCCTACACTGTATTGAAGTGTATCACATATGTAAGTAAAGATTCTGATTTTTCATGGAGTTTCATCTTCAAGAGGGATATAAAATGCTGGGAAATAAAAAAAAAAAGTAGAAACTCTCTTTACATTAATTGTGAAGAAGTGTGAATGTTAATGTATTGGGGGGAGACAATGAAGAATCAGGCCCTTTACCTACATTTCTAAGAATTGTGAAAGGAAAGTGTCATTTGTCCCGTTAATAACAATGTGATGATTTAATTTTAAATTAACAAAATATAAAGTAATAGATTTGTAGAGACAGAAAAAAAAATTATGATTATCTAGTTCAACTTCCTGCTATAGATGCCATGCATAAATGTGGTTGAACTAGGTATATCTTTTTAGAAAGACAAACTTTAAGTGGTTCCAGTGGTTAATTATCTTCATTGCTTACAATGAACAGATTAATAATTTATTTCCTGTTTGAATTTTGATGACTTAGGCTATATCTACACTACAGCATAAAGTAAATTTTAAGACACTTAGCTCAATTTTACAAGGCGGATGCCAAGTTTGAATCTAGAAGGTCAAATTCATTCTAGTGTGGATGCAGCATTTCTTTAAATCAATTTTATTGGCCTCCAGAAGTAGCCCACAATGCCCAGAATGTGTATGTTCTGTCAGCTTTCACCCCGCTGCTGGCCAGGTGTGTAGGAAGTAGGAAACAGGAAGCCTGGCATTTTGAATTAATTTCTTCATGATCATTGTGGCACCACATGTAGCCATGAATGAGAGCTCCATCATGGAGCCATCAGGAGAGCCAAGATTTCATTTCAGCTGCTGGTCTAGCCCCCAACCCCACCACACCACATGGCAGCTCAGCTGTGGGATCCAGACAGTAGCACACCAGACAGCAGGGTAGTATGTCCTGGCCTGCACTGGGTGAAGGCTTCTGTGCTTCACATTTCTCTGGGACTCACCAAGCCCAGGGGGGCTGGAATGGCTCTCCTAGCAGCAAATATTTTTGTGGCGTTGCTGGTCCCTGAGAGGGGCTGGCTCCCCCGTAGGAAACATTTCAGGGGCTGGTTGCCCCCTGCCTAATGAGAAACCCACTGACTACACTATGTCAACTGGGCCCTCAGTTAGCCCCTGTCAGCTGAGTTTTGTTTGAAGGCCAGCCCCTGATGGCACCTATTTTCAGGGCTGCACCCTCCACCTAGGCACATAACTGACATTGAACTAACAGGTTAAAGAGTGGGGGGAGTCTGGCCCCAGAGAGGGCAGCAGGAATTTTCTGGACTGGCCCCCACATCTAATAAGAAACCCTCTGAAAGCACCATGTCAGCTGGGCCCTCAGCTGACCCTAACTCCTGCCAGCTGAGTTTTGTTCGAAAGCTGTCCCCTGGGCCCTGCTCCAGGACCCTCCCTTCCCAAAGCATGTGGTTTGGGGGAGCCACAATCTCTGCTTGCTGTATTTATTTTCACCCAGGGAAAAGTATCTGAGTCACCTGTTGACATGGTACAGTCAGCTGGGTGCTTCCACAGCTCATTTTGGTGGTTCACCTCATGATTCACTGCCTACTTTTCTGCGTGTGATCTGGTTTTAATCTGCTGTTATCATAAACAACATTGTAGTATGCAGAATTGACAGGTGTTCTTTTACCAGGGGAAAACTAATTGAGTGACCTGTTGACATGGCACAATCAACTGGGTGCTCCCAAAGCACATGCATTGTAGTATACAGGATTGACAGTTCTCTGACATGCTAGTTGGCTGATTAGGTTAAAGGCAGACCTAAAGGGAAAAAGAGTTAGCTGATGTGCACTTGATAGAATATTGCCTATTGGTTAAAATAAAAGGTGTTCTTTCAACGGGACGAAAGTCGCTGAGCAACCTGTTGACATGGCATGGTCGGCTGGGTGCTCCCAGAGCAAATTTGCAATGGGTGCATCAGCTTCTGAACACCACCACCTGTTTGTTTTTCTGTCCCGTGGGATTCCCTATTTTCCTTCTTTGTCAATAATATTGTCTTTCCCTATTGACATGAATCCAGATTCTCCCACTGGTCGGTGGTCTTTCACTGGGGGGAAAGCTAGTTGACCAACCTGTTGACATGGTTCAGCCACCTTCTGAAGCCCACCTGTTTGGCTTTCTTTCACCTGGGATTGCCTGCTTTTCCTTTTTTCCTTCTGAAAAATCACTGTTTTGCTTTCAATAGGAAAGGAATGAGGGTAACGCCATCTGAGAAGATGACAGTGGGTGCCTCAAGACACATTTGGTTAAACGTCCAATAGTGCGGACGACTCAACAATTTTTCTCTTCAGGGAAAGAGATGTCTGAAAAATGGCAGTTTGTTTTCAACTGGAGGAGAATAAGGGCAATGCAACATAGGAAGATGATATCACACACCCACAACCACTTGTGGGGCATTTTTTTTCCCATAACACACTAGCAAAACATCCAGAATGCTACAGAGATCAGGGAACTGTTGCATAGGTTCCCACAATGCACTGCTGCAACAGTTGAACTTAGGTGACTTAGTGGGGCTGTAACCCAGTGTTACAAAGTCACCTTTGATAAATTTGACTTTATTTCATAGTGTAGACATAGCCTTCAAGTTTCAGTGCCTGAATCTTCTAACACTTTTGCCTAGTGGATTAAAAGCTCATCTAGTATCAGAGTCAGTTCAGTGCATTGGTTTTTAAATAAACTGGTGGTTTTGTGCTTGATATTTTTTGTTAATCCCATCCCTGCCCCACTCAAATATCCCTTTTAAAATAAAATAATTCATTAAATAATCAGAGTGAAATCTGTCAAAACAAGCTTAGCTTGGATTAAATTTTTGATTGGTCAGATGCGTAGCATTTCACTTTGGATGATGTTACATTTCACAGTAGCCTTTGGATGCCCTTTAGTTTAAAGTCCACAAACTCCTTGGTGGCACAGGTAGCTCATGGCCTATTGGATTCTCTGGCTATGAAAGGACAAGCTGAGAATAATGGACTGTCTTAATTACAGGATGGTAAATAACTGATTTTCCAGTTTGCTGGTCATCAGGAACAAACAAGCTTTTGGTCAAGCAAAATATTGTTTCATTTTTGGACTTTTAAAAAGTTTTTATTTCTTAAAATAAAATTGAAGTAAAATTCAAAATGAAAAATAATTTTGACTTGAAACTTCAAATATTTTTGATTTCTGTTTTTTTGACAAACAGTTCAATGAATATGGATACAAATTCACAGACTATTTGCCAGCTTCGATCTGCATTTTTGGCCAGCAGAAAGTTCTGGACAAAAACTTTTGCTCAGCTCTATTTATATTTTTTTCTGAGATAATGCTGCTTGGTAACCATAGCCAATCATGGCAACCATTTTTAGAGAGGTTTTATTTGGATAATTCTTCTACATTAGAGATTTAAGAATAAATATTCATTTACTTATGGAGAATTACAGGGGACAATTTCCCTTAATCCAAATCTATGTTACATACAAAGTATTTCAGTGAATTTAATCATATAGGAGTTTTGAAGAATGCCTTTATTCTAGTAATAGAATCATTAGGGATGAAAAGAAAGTCCAGTACAGGGCTAAATTTCTCAGAGAAGCCACGTTAAAATTTTAACTCTCAAACAAATTAATAGATTTACTTGTAATTTCTGAGAAAAATCATTCTATGCCAAGAAGTGCTTTAATCTGGGGAGGATATTCTGTTTTTTCATGGTACCATAGAGATTGAATCATTGTATTAAATGCAAAATACATCAGTCAATGGACTGCACTTGGTGTTTATTCAAACAATCTCTGGCCACTGTAGCATGCTGACAATCTTTCAGATGAATGAGCAGAGATGGAAAGTGCACGGGGGAACTGTAGTCACAGGCAGAGTGATGAATATCCTTAGCAATAGGTGTATTTTGAATCCAATGAAGTCATTTTTTCAGTAATGATGTCAGATCCAACTACTTCTTCATGGTAGTATATCCTGTGCTTCTGGCACTACTCAGCAGAGACCTGGTGATTATCATTTGGTAAATAGGGGAAATAGTGGCTTTTGAGATTTGTTGTAGCTTTGACTGTGAAGTACATGTACCTGATCTTGGAACAAGAATCTGTTATCTCTCAATAGCTACATCTACACGTGTATGCTACATTGAAATAGCTTATTTCTATGTAGCGACATTGAAATAAGCTATTTCAATGAATAGCGTCTACACGTCCTCCAGGGCTGGTGCCGTCGACATTCAACGTCAACGTTGGGCAGCACCACATCGAAGTAGGCACTGCAGGGGAGCGTCTACACGCCAAAGCGGCACACATCGAAATAAGGGTGCCAGGAACAGTTGCAGACAGGGTCACAGGGTGGACTAGCACTTCCGGGGCAACAGCTAGCTGCTCCCTTAAAGGGCCCCTCCCAGACACACGAAGCCTGCACAGCACGCGGTCTGCAGAGCCACAGGCACGCACACCTGTCGAAGCAGTATGGACCCCCAGCAGCAGCAGCAGCAGCAGCAGCAGCAGCCAGAGGTCCACCCACCCACCCCTGCAGGAGCGGTGCTTGCCCTGCTCAATGCTATGCAGGAGGCAGCTGACCACCTTTTATTCACAGAAGAGGAGCTGCCCCCAGGGGATGAGGAAGCAGCCCCAGACCTTGCTGCCCTCCACCCCACCCCCCGCCGCACACGCCGCCGGCTGTGGAGCTACCCCACGAGCACCGACTGGTGTGAGCGGCTGGTGCTCAGCGAGTGGGACAATGACCACTGGCTCCAGAACTTTCGCATGAGCTGGTAGACATTCCTGGAGCTCTGCCAGTGGCTCACCCCCACACTGAGGTACCAGGACACCTCCAGGCTGTGTGCCCTCACGGTCAAGAAACAGGTCGGCATCGCTGTCTAGAAGCTGGCCACTCCAGACAGCTACTGATCCGTGGGGCAGCAGTTTGGCATGGGCAAGGCCACCACTGGGGCTGTCCTCATGGAGATAAGAGGACACGGGGGAGGGCAGCCCTGGGGGGGAGGGCCAGACACACCGTGCACACCCCTCACTGGTGCTCTCCCATGTCCTTCCCCTGCAGGTCGTCCGCGCCATCAATGCCCTGCTCCTCCACAGGCTCATGCGGCTTGGGGACCCAGATGCCGCCATCACGGGGTTTGCCACCCTGGGCTTCCCAAATTGCTTTGGGGCTCTGGATGGGACCCATATCTCCATCCGTGCCCCGGAGCACAGTGGAGGACGCTTCCTGAACAGGAAGGGCTGCCATTCTGTGGTCCTCCAGGCCTTGGTGGACAGCCAGGGCCGCTTCCTGGACATTTATGTTGGGTGGGCTGGCAGCACCCACGACACCCGGGTGTTCAGGAATTCGGGCCTGTGCTTCCGGCTGGAGGCAGAGACCTACATCCCCCAGCGGGAGATCCCTGTGGGGCGCACCACCATGCCCCTCTGCATCGTCGCAGATGTGGCGTACCCCCTCCGGCCCTGGCTCATGCACCCTTACACGGGCCATCTCTCAGCCAGCCAGGAGCGCTTCAACACGTGCTTGAACCATGTGCACCAGGTGGTTGAGCGCATTTTTGGCCGCCTCACAGGGAGCTGGAGGTGTCTCCTCACCTGCCTTGATGCAGGCCCCACCAACATCCCCCAGGTTGTGGGCATGTGCAGCGCACTCCACAACCTGGTCGAGAGCAAGGGGGAGGCATTCTTCCAGGGCTGGGCTGTGGAGGCTGGCAGGGCTGACGTGCAGCCACCTGCTGCCCCCACTCTCCAGGTGGACCCTGAGGGGATCCGGGTCTGGGAGGCCCTGCGGGCCCATTTTGACCAGGCCGCGGGGTGAACGCTGGCAGGCCCCCCACTGCACCCTCCCATCCTCCACAACACTCCCTGCCCCCACGCCCACACCACAGAGCACCCAAGAGCACACACACACACACTTTTCTTGCAAATAAAAATGGACCTGTTGTTTTTGAAACCAAAAAACAGTGAATTCTCTTATTATTAAAACTACAAATATATATATATAGTAAGAACAAAAGGGGGGAACTACTTACATGGGGGGCAGGTACCATATAACAGAACAGGGGTGTAACACAAACTATATACAAATATATATGATGGGGGATATGTACAAAGGGGAAGGGGGGGACGACGTCCTGGGCCCCGCACCCCTCTACTGTCCGGTGCACGGGGTTGGCGGGCATGACCCTTGCCTTGGTCTGAGCCCTGGCTGAGGCTGGCTGGGGGCTGGGTGAACTGGCAGGTATGGCCGGTGGGTGTCAGCAGCCCCAGGTCCCCCTCAGCGGAAGGCCCCAGGGTGGCGGACAGCAGTGGGATGCTGGTGGGATGGCGGTTGAAGCAGCGGTCGGAGCAGCAGGTGGAGCGACGGGCAGGGTGGGCAGGGCGGGCAGAGCGGTGGGCGGTTTGGCCTGGGGGGCAAGGTATTCCGCTATGCGCTCGAACGTACGCATAAAGGCCCCCCCATGCCTCCTGACGCCAGGCCAGCGCTCGCTCCTGGAGCACCAGCCACCGCTCCTCCACCTTCAGGCGCCACTCCAACACCTCCAGCTGATGCCGGAGGGTCGTGAGCAGCTGGGGGTCCGTGGCCGTCCTCTGTTGGTGGTGGCTCCGCCGTCGGCCCCATCCTGGGGCTGGTCAGTGCTCCGCCAAGGGGCTGGCCTGCAGCGATGGCCCCGGTGGGCTCTCCGGGACCACAGAGACCTCGCCGGCACTCTCTGGGCCCTCCGATGGTGCAGCTGCAGAACACAGGGGGAAGAAGAGTGGAGACAGCCGTTAGTGTGGGCCCCGAGCCGTGGCCCTTGTCCACCCACCCCTCTGCTGATGGTTCCCCATCCCCGTCCCTGGGAGATGCTGATGATGACGATGGGTGTCCCACCCCCTCCCCCCTGGGGGACCCTAGGTTCTGCTCCCCCCATCCCCAGGGATGGGGCATGGCGCTGTCCTGCTGGGGGGACAGGGGCTGAGGCACTCTTCTGAGGGACATGCCACTGCTGTCCTTGAGGCCATGGTCATCTGGGCATGTGGAGGGTCCTGGTCATGTCTGTTGTCCCCTCCCCTTAACCGCAGGGGTGTGCACTGGGGGGGGGTACATACCTGACGGTCCGCTCCCACAGTTGGGGAACACCCTCTGGGCGGACGCCCTGCTGGAGCTCTGGGACAGCAGGGTGATGTGCAGCCCCCGCTTGCTGGAGGAGGATTCCCCCTCCTCCGGCTTCCCAGGGGTGGGCTCCTCGGGGGGCCATTGGGTGCGGGGCTGGCCTCCGGGGTGGACTCTGCCTCTAGGGCCTGCTGGGGTTCGTCGGCCGAGGTGTCAAGAGTGGCCAGTGGGGAGGAGGTGTGCCGGGGGCCCAGGATGGACCTGAGCTCCCTGTAAAAGGGGCAAGTGGCAGGGGCGGCCCCAGGTCGGCTGGCCGCATCCCGGGCCCAGGCGTAACCCTGCCACAGCTCCTTCACCTTACTCCTGATGTGGTCAGGAGTGCAGGCAGGGTGACTCCGGGCAGCCAGGCCCTTGGCCAGCCGAGCGAACACATCCGCGTTCTGCCTCTTGCTCCCCATTACCTGGAGCACCTCCTCTTCACTACAGAGCCCCAGCAGGTCCCGGATCTCGGCCTCCGTCCAGGAGGGGCCCCGCTGCCTTTTCCCAGGCTGGCTGGCTGGCTGGGAGCCCTGGCTCCCCCTGGGGGAAGTTCCCTGGGGTCGCTTGGGGGGCTGGCAGGTGGCCATCGCAGCGGGGGTGGTGGCTTGGGGCTGCAGGGAGGCGTGCAGGCTAGCCGCGTGTCAGTGCTGCCACCTGCACGCGTTCTCAGTTTCCTGCACAGGAACGCGGGGGTGGGGAGCTTTAAGGGGCCGCTGTATGTGGTGACCATAGAGCTCAGGGGCTGGAGATAGCGTCTCTCAACCCCTCAGCTGATGGCCACCATGGCGGACCCCGCTCTTTCGATGTTGCGGGACGCGGATCGGCTACACGTGCCCTACTTCGATGTTCAACATCGAAGCAGGGCACTATTCCCATCCCCTGATAGGGATAGCAACTTTGACGTCTCGCCACCTTACGTCGATTTCAACTTCGAAATAGCGCTTGCCACGTGTAGACATGGCGAGCGCTATTTCGACGTTGGCGCTGCTACTTCGAAGTAGCCGGCACGTGTAGATGCAGCTAATGAGAACTGGTAATTCTTAGGTAATCGGTATCATTAATACATAATATATAGATGAGGCTACATGAGTAATGGAGCAGAATGGCATTGACAAGGCCCCACATCTGGGCATCTATGGAAGACCTGGTTAAATAGGAGTGCTGATAGTCAGACATGTGGAGTGTGAAGGAAAGACTAGCTGGAAGGATGCTGATCGGTGATAGCTGTTAAAACAGTGATCCACAGGAGAAGGACTGGGACTGGGAGTAAGACTTGACTGGGGACCTGACACTGCCAGTGTTCCCTCCCTTCTCCCTGACTAGGGGGAACACCTGGATGCTGAGAGCCAGCTGGGAAGCTCCTGTCTCCCAAACAAGGCTCTGAAGTTTTGAGACTGTAAGGAAAAGACAGAGAAGGGGAAGTGGCTCTGGGGAAATTAATCTGAGTGGCAGCCAGGACTCAATCACCCTTTTGTCTCTCCCCTTGGGCCAGCTTCCCATACTTTTCATTTCTCCTCTAGCTGCCTGAAAGAGCCTGGATGACTTCTAGGGGAAAGAATTGGCAGCCCTCCCTCTTGCTGATTGCCCACAAGAGCCGCTGCAAGACTTAGCTCTCTAGAAATGGATATTGTTGGACAGGATGAAAGGAATTAGTGATGTTCTAGAGTTGAGGAAACATTCATCCGTTCTCTGTAACTATTTCAACCAAAGAGCTGCCTCTTTTGTATCCTTGCTGTGTCCTACAGGGAATGAATTCCATCTGCAGTCAGCTCTGTAATTTACCTTTTGGTGGTATGGTTAGTCCACAGTATTGCACATCAACTTGGCAGATCTGTAAGTCGTTTCCACTTATTTTCATAGAGGTGCTGTCCTTGAAAGATCTAATGTTTGAGAGGGGCTTCCAGAAATGTACAGGGTGGTATTTATAAGAAACTGAATCTTAAATGAGTTCTGTCTTAATAGATATGTTGTCTTCAATTAGAATTTGAGATCCAGTGATTCTGGAATAAGACTTTTCCATGTATTTTAGAGAGTTTGTCTGTTTCATCAAGAACTCCTTCTAAATGGTAAGAGATAGCACCATCAAATTCGGTATACAGCTTCTTCTTATCATACCTTGAAGCAAACTTAAGGGTTTGGTTGTACTAGGAAAATTGGATGTGCCTGGAATGGATATTCTTCTCAAAAAACCAAACAGAAAAGATACAGAATCGCCAAATCAAGTAAAGCCCACAAAACTGTCATAACTGAGTGAATGTGGAAAGAAATTGAACCAACCAGTCAGAAAAATAAGATGAACCTGGAAGAGTATTGCTTCTCAATAAACCTTACAGGAAAAGAGGTTAAATAGAGAAATTTAGAGGATTGCTCTGTTTGGGAACAGCTGCATCAATTCTTAATGCTTGAAAACTAAGAAAATGTTCTTGGAAAGCAAATTGACTATAACCCTTTTTTGTTAAGTTTAGTAAATGATAAGTGTGTATAGGGATAAAGAAAAGTGCACTTGATAATTCCTATTTTAAAATGTATTAAATGTTAAAAGGACAAATTTTAACATTTCCATTTTCTAAAAGAAATCCAATATAACAATCAACTTCATAAAAATCCACACTGTATTTTTGAAACATACAATCATTTAAATAAAGCATTCGATTCTCCTTTTATTTTAAAAAAAAAAAAGCCTAATTGAATTAAGGACTCAAGCAATGCTGGGGAAATCTGATAATATAACCAAAAGAATAATTTGTTCCCACCCTACTGAAAAATGTTCATAAACTCCCATAGCTTCAAAAGTCAGAGATCATGAAGTGAGGCTGATTTTGCTGACAGGGCCTAAGGCAAGTAACATTTTAAGAAGCATCATCAACATTTGATGCTACTGTCCAGAGGGACCTCTCTTCCTTCTGAGTGCAAGAAACTGAGGGAGAATGGTTGTACTAGGATTCTAAGCAGCATCCACAAAGAGTGAAAGCTCTTTCCCCCAGTGCTTTCTCCTTTTGACTTCTTCAAGGGAAATGTTTAGAAATGCCTAGAATGAATTAAGAAGTGACTCTGGGGTGATACCAGGAGTCTGTGACTTAGATGAATTATGGAGCTGGGCTGGAAGAATCCAAACATTTTATGTAAACACACAGTGCCAATGGTATATCAAAAAAGATGTATTGAGAAAAGGAAAGAGCAGACAATAGTGTGTGAGAAGAACAAAGTGTATGAGCCAGAGCCAGAGAGAGGGGCAATAGTGTATATAAATAATAATACATAGGATATACTCACCTGAGTGTACTCTTAGAAACGTTAGTAAGACCTCACAACACTCCTATGAGGTACAAAGTGTCCCTGAAATGGGTCAGCAGCAGCAGAGATCAAACTGGAACCTCTGGATTGCAAAGCATACCTTTTACTGCCAGCACTAGATTTGACTCTATTTGCCGGGTTCAAGCAGACTCCTCAATCTCTTCTATCTTTAGAGCAGGGACAGCAGCAGTCTAAGTAGGTATGAGTTATTCACAATACACACTACTATCCCCAGTTTCCAGACAGGGCTCCAGTGACTCAGATTGTGTGAGCCAGCGAGTTACCAGTAAGTGCATGATTTTAGTTAAACTATTTAATGTAGTTGAAGTAAATTACGTTTATGTTCTTTGTTATGGGGCCAAATTTCATTGGCTATAATCACCCAGGCTTCGTTTATGCTACAGAGATCTTTCGAAAGAAGCCCCTCTGGAAGATCTCTTCCAAAAGAACTTCTTTTGAAAGAGGGCCTGAGGCGCATCTATATGTTTTCTTTTGAAAGAAGCTTTCAAAAGGAAATGCTCTTCCTGAAACAAGAGTGGAAGAGCACTTTCAGAAGGAGCGCCACATTCTTTCGATTTATTTTAGAAAGAATGCTTTTTGTGAGTAGAGGCTCCATGGGCTCTTTCAAAAAATCTTTCGAAAGAACTTGCTAGTGTAGATGTGGTCACAGAGAGTCATTGGCAGCATCAGCACTATATATGGACCTTCAAAGCCAAGTACTACACCTCTCCTGTCTGCAGATGGCATGACCCTTCTGAGGGAGAAGACCAGTATCAACAATAGGTGGAGAAAGCACTTCAGCAACCTTCTCAACAGACCCTCCATTGTCAACCCTGTGGCCCTAGACCAGATCCCTCAGAAACCCACAACAGACAGTCTTGACCTGCCCCCTACAATGGATGAGGCCAAAAAGGCAATCAGCCAGACAAGCTCTGGCAAAGCTCCTCAGATGGACGGTATTGCTGCTGAAATTTTCAAAGCGGCAGGACCAGTGTCACTTGAAGCCTTTCACAACATCTTGATCAGCATCTGGGAAGAAGAAGACATCCCCAAAGACTTTAAGGATGCCACAATCATCTCAAGCTTCAAGAACAAGGGCAACAAAGCTGACTGTGGAAATTACCGGGGCATCTCCCTTCTCCGTACTGCTGGGAAGATCTTGGCTCAAGTCATCCTCAACCGTCTGATCACCAGTATCTCAGAGGACAACCTACCAGAGGCACAGTGTGGTTTTCGCCCAGGCCGCAGCACTGTTGACATGATCTTTGCTGTTTGTCAGGTCCAGGAAAAGTGCATAGAGCAGAACTTGGATCTGTACTCTGTCTTTATAGACCTGACCAAGGCGTTTGGGACTGTCAACAGAGAATCCCTGTGAATTATCCTGTCAACACTTGGCTGCCCGAGAAGATTTTTTAACCTCATACGCCTGTTCCGTGGTGACGTGACTGGCTTTGTTCTTTCAAACAGTGAGTCCTCAGATCTATTTGAGATATCCAATGGTGCGAAGCAAGGGTGCGTATTGGCCCCAGTGTTGTTCAACCTCTTTTTCACGTGAGTCCTCAGCCACACAGTTAGGGACCTGGACCATGGGGTCTATATAAAATACAGACGTGATGGGTCACTTTTTGACCTTCGTCATCTGAATGCTAAAACCAAGATGCTTGAGCGTCTCATTCTTGAAGCCCTTTTTGCTGATGACTGTGCACTTATGGCACACAAGGAATCTGATCTCCAGCTCATCATCAGCAAGTTTGCTTATGCCACTTGCCTCTTTGGTTTGACCATCAGCCTAGGACAGACCGGGGTACTGTTTCAACCTGCTCCAGGATCTGCTGTTCTCCCCGCATCAATCTTTATTGAAGGAACAGAGTTAAAAACAGTAGAGGCTTTCAAGCACCTTGGCAGTGTGATAGCCAATCATGGCTCCCTTGGCAAAGAAATGCCAGAATCTGCCAGGTCAGCTGGGCACTAGGATATCTGAGAGCGCAAGTGTTGAATCAGCACACTATCTGACAGTCCACTAAACTGAAAGTGTACAAGACTGTAGTCCTGACCAGTCTCCTGTACAGCTGAGAAACCTGGACCTTGTACAGAAAACATATAAAACTGCTGAAGCACTTCCACACATGCAGCCTGAGGTCAATACTGCACATTTGATGGCAGGACAGAGTTATGAACCTGGAAGTCCTGGACAGAGCAGGAACTACGAGCATCAAAGCCATGATTCTGAAAGCCCACCTTCTCTGGACAGGGCACGTCATAAGAACGGAGGAGTCAAGAATCGCTCAGCAACACCTCTACAGTGAACTTTCCCAGGGCAAAAGGAATCAAGGTAGGCCTCGCAAGAGATATAAAGACTGCGTGAAGGCCAACATTGCTCATGCTGGTTTAAAACCAGATCAGCTATAGCAGCATGCAAAAGACTGAACAGGCTGGCGTGCTCTCATACGACATGCATATGACAACTTTGAAGAGAAGCAAAGCATACACCTCACTGATGCTCATGAGAGGAAGAAAGCAACAGCAGTAGCTACACCAACAGAGCCAGGACAATTCCCTTGCCCCCACTGCGAACCCCCATGCCATTCAAAGCTTGGACTCCTCAGCCACATGCAAGTCCACAGCCGATGAGCCTATGCAAGCTCAAGCTCAGACACGATGGACTACCTATGATGTACGACTATACTGTGTCACCTCCCCACCTAGATTGGTGAATGGCTCTTAAACTGTCTCTTGTGATCAACTGACTTGGAATTCATTGCTGTTAGTTCATCAATTCATCTGTCAAACCATAAATCTGGTGGAATTCTATTGTTCACTTCTTTGTTACTAGAAAGTTTGAGCAGACGAGGCAGACAGAAGAAATGGCGCTACACCCAAACTTATCTATCGAGGTCACCTTGATGTGCAAAATCCTGGCAAGGCTTCTGTTTTGTGTAAGTCAGCATGGGATTTCATTTGACAATTTCATGTCAATTTTCTTCGATTCGGTAGTTTAAAAATAGAGGGAGGAAAATCTGCAGGCTACAATCGCACTCACTACTTAGCCCTGCCGCTGTCTTTGACCTCAGTGGAGAGATTTGCCTCTGAAGTTTCTATCTCACCTACCTTCCTTTTAACATTAAAGCGATGCTTTAAAAGTCACCCTACCAATCCCTAAATCCAGGAAGGAGCATTACTATACTGTGACAAATGCATTACTGAATCCTTTGTTGCGAGAGCCAGGGAAAATATTGATGTGTTTTTTCTAGGAATTCATCCTTTGAACAACTTGGTTATAGTCATGAAGATTGTCTTTAATAATCTTCCTTTTTTGTGGTAATAAGAATGACAAAGTCTATCCAATACACATGTTGATTTGTCTTTATTGTGATGCGGCCTCACGGGAGGAAGAGTTTATAACAGCAAGTTGCTACACTATCAATCACAGGGAGGGAGAGAGAATATAGTCTCTTGAAATGGGAAGCTGTTTATTCTAGCACCCATAGAAATGGCTCTTTAAAAAGCCTTAGTAGTAACATACTTTAAGGAGAATTTGTTAGGGCAGTTTTTATAAACATAATGGTCCAGATCTCCTATCATTTGCTTGTCAGGAAGAAATGGCAGGACTTGCTGTTTCTCTGCAAAATCTGTAACATTGTGTCTGAGATGGCATAATAGTTGTGGTGGGAAAATGTATTTTTAGATTTATTTTCTGCTTTTCAACAGACTGAAATAACTGACCTTGAAAGCATGAAAGGGGACTAGATGTAATGGTAGGGATTAATAAGAAGTCTAGCACAGTATAAGTTAGTCAGGTGCTGCTTAGTTTGTAATTTTTTTATAGTTTATGGGCCAACTTATTAGCTGGTGTAAATCTGGATAACTCCATTGAAGTCAATGGACTTAATGCTGATTTTCACCGGCTGAGGAAGTTACCTTATATTTTTACTGAGTTTGTTCATTATATCATAATAGACCTGTCTTTCCTGCAACTTCATCAAGAGTTTCGGACAGGTTATTTTGGCAAATTAATTTGGCTGTTTGCTTTTTCTCTAAGTGTGGGCTATAAATATTGCCATTTTCATAAGATCTCATGGAAAAATACTAAACCACTTTTTGTCCAACAATTGTTTTATGGTCCATTAAAATATATTGATACTGGAGAACGCACACTCTCTTGAACAGCTCAAGATGTAACTTGCTTGCGTGTGCTGTATTTTGCATTTGTCATTTATGAACTGAGTATGAGATTTTCAACCCATGTTAAGGGGGTGAGATATCCAGTTCTTATTGAATGTCATTTTCAGAACTGCCTTTTTCAGATGCAAGAGTTTTATCAGTTATATAGGGCTATTACAAAGGACGGGACTGCAGAATTCTTTGTTGCTATAGTGAAAACTTATGCATACAGTATTTTTAACCTCCATCCAAGCAAGACATATATGCCATATGTAAGGAAGCCATTGCAGGAACATAGCGTACAGATCAGTAGGTGGCACATTTGTCCTTGCAGCTCTGTGGGCATGCTACCGAGTAACACTGCATTTGCCAAATTTTTTAGCAGATCTACACTCCATACTGTACGATATCATTTTAGGATATCTGAAGCATCTCCTGCATGGTGCCTGGCCTTGTTGTTAGGAAAGACTTTCTGGCGACTTCCAAAACTGAGGCACCATTATGAAATGGAATTAGGAGATCCAGAGAAACTTGAGTAATCTAAACATTAGAGGGGCTTTCCTTTGTAGCCTGCACCAGTTTTGCTGGACCCAGTGCTTTTAAATACCTGGAAGGATGGCAACAGAGACTGCAAAACTTCTAGGATGGCAGATGCAAGATGTTGTACAGGTGGCTCAAGCTAAAACTTCGTCAACCAATTTTGTTTGTGAAGTGTGTTTTTTGACTAATGTAAATGAGTCACAGGCTAGCACTTGGATGCAAGTCATTGTTACCAAAAAATGTTTTCAAATTAGAAATTTTTGTAGTGTTGAGAAGGAAAAGTCTTTCCCCCTTTGTAAAGATTGTTTGTTTTTAAGATTGAACATGCCAGGATTCACTCCAACTGAATAGACACATAGGACATACCTTACATCTGAGACTGTCACCCATTTTAAGAGTTGTACAACATTGCATGTTGAAGTTAGGAGACACTACAAGGTGTTAGAATAATTCTTTCACTGAGAGTCACCCAGTAAGGGATGGAATCAAATGGTACTTTTGCAACAATGCTTTGTATCAAATTGCTGCCGGCCGTATCATGGGAAGTAACATAAACATTACCTTTTTATATTTATTTTCCCTTGAAAATAACTGCTTATGTGGATTTCTAACTCAGTGTTTCTTGAAGTATGCTCCACATAACACTGGTGTTCCATGAACAGCTCGCAGCTGTGCTGAGAGTGTCTGACACTTTTGGTATATATTTTCTGTTATTAAAAGCCAAATTTGATGTCACTACTTCATTGCTATGATATCTGATTAAATTACTTCATTTTATTTTTGCTGCATATGTTGCTGATTTTTTTCATAGGTATTCCATATAAAAATATGATTGTTTGTTTGGTGTTCTGTGGTCTCAGAAAGTTTAAGAAACCCTCTGATACATTGTTTTGTGATGAATCGTGTTGTTGCTATGTTTAGCATACTGTTTTATCTCATCCAAGCTGTGTCTACACGTGCACGCTACTTCGAAGTAGTGGCACTAACTTCGAAATAGCGCCCGTCGTGGCTACACGCGTCGGGCGCTATTTCGAAGTTAACTTCGACGTTAGGCGGCGAGACGTCGAAGTCGCTAACCTCATGAGGGGATCGGAATAGCACCCTACTTCGACGTTCAACGTCGAAGTAGGGACCGTGTAGACGATCCGTGTCCCGCAACATCGAAATTGCCGGGTCCTCCATGGCGGCCATCAGCTGGGGGGTTGAGAGATGCTCTCTCTCCAGCCCCTGCGGGGCTCTATGGTCACCGTGGGCAGCAGCCCTTAGCCCAGGGCTTCTGGCTGCTGCTGCGGCAGCTGGGGATCTATGCTGCAGGCACAGGGTCTGCAACCAGTTGTCGGCTCTGTGTGTCTTGTGTTGTTTAGTGCAACTGTGTCTGGGAGGGGCCCTTTAAGGGAGCGGCTTGCTGTTGAGTCCGCCCTGTGACCCTGTCTGCAGCTGTGCCTGGCACCCTTATTTCGATGTGTGCTACTTTGGCGTGTAGACGTACCCTCGCAGCGCCTATTTCGATGTGGTGCCGCGCAACATCGAAGTTGAACGTCGACGTTGCCAGCCCTGGAGGACGTGTAGACGTTATTCATCGAAATAGCCTATTTCGATGTTGCTACATCGAAATAAGCTATTTCGATGTTGGCTTCACGTGTAGACGTAGCCCCAGTGAGCTGTGAGCTGATGCAATCCAGTAGAATAGCAGCTGGGAACTGTGGAACAAAAACATTTTTAGGTGGATTTAGTGATTTTTTTAAATAAAATATTGACATAATACTGGAGTCCATTTTACTCTTGGAGGATGTCTGAGTTGGGAGAATTAAGTTAGATTGCAACTAGCTGCACCATGTCTAGACGTTGGCAGCCATTCTGAGGAGTGTTGTGCAGGAAAGTATAGCTTGAACCTCTCTAATTTGGAACTCTCCAGCAACATCCATAATCCAGCATTCTTTTAGATCACCAGACAGCCACTTATCATGGGAGTGGCCAGGCGTCCCATGGTCCCATAAAGTTTGTTTCCAGTCACCACCCCTGGCCCTCAGTATTCTGTGCTGTTATTTAGCTGTAATTTGCCCAAATTGTCTTCTGACAATTGGGTCATCTACTCCAGCCCCCTGCAGTCTAACAATTCTCTCATCTGGCACTAGTCAGGTTGCAAAGGTGCGGGAAAAGAGAGGTTCAGCCCATACTTACAGTAACAACAGCAGCATGAAAAAATGAAAATGAACTTAATTGTGAACTGGCACTTTTCCCTTACCAGTAGCCACCCTTCTTCTGAGCTCCCACTCTGTCCCACCCGATTATATTTATTCCATAGTGAATTTTCACCAGAATGCTACTGCACACTTATAATTGCTTTATAATCAGATCAATGCAGATAAAGATCAGATAAAGCCTCTTTTTATAAAAACATTATGGATAAGGATTCAAAACTTCCATGAACATACAGAATAGAAATAGGCTGCCTCTTCAACCTGAAACAAATGACACACTGGCAGATATGATTAATCTTGATTATTCTGTGATCTAGACAGTCTGATCTTAAGCGCTAATTCACTTAAATTTACTAGTTCTGAGATCTGGAAAAAGGCTATTCTGACATCCCCTAGAACTCCAGCCAGATTTATTCTATGTACTACCCAAGATCCATAAACCTGGAAATCCCGGATGCCCCATCAACTCAGGCATTGGCATTCTCACTACAGGATTGTCTGGGTATGTGGACTCTCTACTCAGACCCTATGCTACCAGTGCTACCAGCTCTCTTGGAGACACCACAAACTTCCTTAGGAATCTACAATCCTTTGGCAACCTTCCTGAAAACACCATCCTGGCCACCATGGATGTAGAGACCTTTTATACCATTATCCAACACGAAGATGGACTTCCAGCTGTTAGGAACATTATCTCTGATGACAGCAAGGTATAAATGGTGGCGGACCTTTGTGACATTGTCCTTACCCACAATTATTTCAGATTTGAGGACACTTTATACCTTCAAATCAGTGGCACTGCTACAGATAGCCGCATGGCCCCACAGTATGCCAATGTTTTTATGTCTGACCTGGAACACCACTTCCTCAGCTCTCATCTGCTAGCGCCCCTACTCTACCTGCCCTATAAGGATGACGTCTGCATCATCTGGCCCATGGGAAAGAGGCTTTTGAAGAGTTCCACTGTGATTTCAACAGTTTCCACCCCACCATCAACCTCTGCCTGGACCAGTCCACACAAGAGATCCACTTCCTGGACACTACTGTGCAAATAAGTGATGGCCACATAAATACCACCCTATACCAGAAACCCATGGACCACTATGCTTACCTACACACCTCTAGCTTCCATCCAGGGAACACTACATGATCCATTGTATACAGCCATGCACTGAGGTACAAAGGCATTTGCTCCAATCCCTCAAACAGAGACAAACAACTTCAAGACCTTTACCAAGCTTTCCTGAAACTACAATACCCACCTAAGGAAGTGAAGAAACAGATTGACAGAGCCAAACATGTACCCAGAAGCCATCTGCTACAAGACAGGTCCAACAAGGAAAACAGGAGAACACCACTGGCCATCACATACAGCCCCCAGCTAAAGCCTCTCCAGTGCATCATCAGTGATCTACAGCCCACCCTGGGCAACAATCCTTCACTCTCACAGACCTTGGGAAGCAGGCCTGTCCTCGCCTACAGTCAGCCTGCCAACCTTAAACAAATTATCATCAGCAGCTATAGACCACAACACAGTAACTCTAAACCTGGAACCAATCCCTGCAACAAACCTCGGTGCCAACTCTGCTCACATATCTACACCAGCGATATCATAGGACTTAACATCAACCACACCATCAGGGGTTCTTTCACCTGCACATCTACTAATATAATATACGCCATGTGCCATCAATGCCCCACTGCAATTTACATTGGCCAAACTAAACATTCTCTACATAAAAGAATAAATGGACATAAATCAGACATCGGGAATGGTATCATACAAAATCCTGTAGGAGAACACTTCAATTTCCCTGGACACTCAGTAACAGATTTAAAAGTAGCAGTCCTACAACAAAAAAAAAAGCTTCAAAAATAAACTGCAATGAGAAATTTCAGAGCTGCAATTCCTTTACAGATTTGACTGCATCAGCCAAGGATTGAACAGAGACTGGGAGTGGTTGGCCCATTACAAACCAGTTTCTCCTTTCTTGATGTTCACACTTTCACATTAGCTGCTGATAATGGGCCACATCCTCCCTGACTGAACTGACTTAATTTCACCTCTCTTGAGGTTCACAACTCCACATTAACTGTTGATAATGGGCCACAATCTCCATGACTGAACAGACCTTGTCAGCTCTGGCCCTTCCCTTGACTGAGACTCCCTCTTTAAATCCTCCTCTGAAACTGCCCCTCCCCCACTCATGCATCTGACAAAGTGGATCTTTGCCCATGAAAGCTTATGCTCCAAAATATCGGCTAGCTTGTAAGGTGCCACAGGACTTTTTGTTATATCTAATGACAAGTTACTCAGCTATTATCACAGTGATCAATAAACCTAAAAGCTGGAACTTTTACTCAGTGTTAAGTCTATATCTTCTCTTGCTGAAGCCAAATGGAATTTTATCAGAGGTCATAAAGAGTGGAGGCAAATCTACAATTGACAATGATGACAGAACTCAACTGTCTTTCCTGGGAGCTCTACAAGCTCCTTGTCACCAACCTTTTAAAGGTAAAACTTTAAAAAAATGTGTAGGAGAAGCCTTACAGTTTCAGCTGAGCTTACTGAAAATCAAACAAGACTTTGTGATCCAATTGGCGGACAGCCCAGGAGGATGCACAGAGTTTTACAATGCGTTTAATAATTCATCAAAGGTGACAGGAGAGGTCTCTATTAAATGGCCCTTTGGTCAACATAATCATTTCAAAATATATGGGTACATAAGATGTTAGGAACTATGTATCTATACTAGCAGTTATATTCTCAGACCCTTGGAGCTGAAGCAGATGCATAGAAGATGACGTGCCTCAGATCAGTTACTTCCTGACAGTGCCTAATAATATATGCTTACCTCTTTATCTGGGAATTATATGTTGTCTGCTTCACAAGGTAGGTCTATTTTCCTGTGGATCTGAACTGCTAATAGAAGAAATTTGAAGAAATAAAACAGGAAGAGGGGAATCCTCTTTGGCTACGGTTACACTAGAGTTTTGTCAACAAAACTCGCAGAACATCTACACAAAAAAATACATTTTGCAGACAGACACTGTTGACAAAAAAGCCATATAGACATTCCGAGGGGCCCTTTTGTTGACAAAGCAGATCAAAAGATCCATCTGTTTTTACGTGTAGATGCGATCTGTTGACAGAAGTTTTGTCAGAACATCTCTTCCGACAGATGCATCTGTTGGCAGATCACTAGCATAACCCTAGCTTCAATGAATAAGGCCAACAGATGAGTGGAATATAGCAGGTGGTTCCCCTGTTGATCTTCTCCACAGAAGAGACAAGCTGACAGCACGACTGGTCTCATGAATGAAGGATTGCACCTAAAGTGTGGCTGTAATATAATGAAGCTACAGCCACAGACACAAGTTACTAACAGCTGTTACTTTGAAATAACTGTGCTGTTGTCTACGCTATGCTAAGTGCTATTTCAAAATACGTATTTGTGTAAGGCGGCCCTATTTCGCAATAGTGATTTCAGAATAGCAATTCTGGAATAGTTAATTTTTAAATAAGGTTGCTGTGTAGACGTAGCCTGAGAGGGACAAATACAAACCTCTGCACTAAGCAGAACCTTTGACTCATTAATATCCTATGCATTATGCTTTTCAAAATAGTATTTTTAGTAGATACAGTTTTTAGACATCATAGCACAAAATACTTATTATAATGAGTTAAATCAAACTGATTTATGCAATTCATTTGCTTGCTCATTCCCTCTTCTGTATTTTATCTGTACCCATCAAAATCTTAAAATATATGAGCCGGTTTCCGCCACCTGCTGAGAAGTCCCTGATTTTGTAAGTAGGAGTCACTGAAATAAACAGGATTGTTCAAAGAGGAAGCGACTATTCAGCATCAATGAAGGAGGCAGAATCTAACCTTCTAGTAAAAATGAAATGCTAAAATTCATTCAAATTAATGAACTGAAAAGGATAAATGGAATAGATTAAAATATTAAGCAGACTTCCAAGAAGAATTTTAGTACCTTATTTTAGCATATACATCCTACAGTTAATAATATCTTGTTTTGCCCTACAATTGCTGTACAATAGGCAATCAATGAAACATGTGCATTCCTTTGAATTTTATTTTTAAAGTATACTAAGCTTCATTTCTTATGAAGATGTTTAAAATGAATTTAAAGTCAAGGCTAAACTGATTTTTCTTTCCGTTATATCTGATATTGATAGGCAGATGTGTGTCTGTCTGTCTCTCCCCTGGCCCAGACTCTTCTTTCAACTGGAAATTGTGTTATTCCCTGACTCCTTGTGATATTTCTTCAAATCCTGTGGCTTTTAGAAGTGGAAGGGGAAAGAAGTCTTTGTGAAAAAAATTATCTTTCCTTGAGATGCTCTCAAAGACATAATCTTTCCTTTCTTGTAGGAGTCAAAAATTTTAGGCTCAGAACTTTTGTTCTTTGTTAAAGCCAAACAAGAAACATCATGAAGTGCATCTCTGAATTTTCCCTTAAGGTGTTTGATATGGGGGAGAGGGGAAAGAATTCTCTTCCTTATTGACAACCACACAGTGAATGAGGAGATGCTGTTTTTGAAGAACAAAGGAGTATCAGAGGCTCTCATGAATATTCGCCTCTTTTTCTGATAGTAAACTCTCATTCCATCTCATCCCTGTCCCCTCACATTTAGGGAGACAACCTTGTCAAAGTGTAGAGTGGACATTTGTCATAATCAGAGAAATTCATGTCACGACTCAATCCCTTTCATGAATATTTATTTACTTTCCAGATGAAACTTCTTTTCTCATCTGAAAGGACATTAACAATCTTAAACAGTCTCCTTTGACATCTTAATGTCTTTCTTCCCTTCCTAATATAAACAGTGTTTTATGAGCATATTGGTGTTATCTTTAGCTGACTTCTGAAGGCCATCCTCTTGAAAGTTTATCCCCACTGAGGTTTAATTCGTCCATTTAAAGCTGACTTTATTCAAAGATGAAGGAAAAGAATTAGCCTCTAGTGAATGCTAGGTTACTTTAGCAAAATTAATTTTTAAAGTAAATGCTTTTCCAGAACTAGTTTTGCTGAAGGTCCTGCAGAAGTTGTTTTCAGCCTTGGTCAAGTGTGAAAATAGCTACAGTGTTTTACTTGGACTAAACTTTGAAGTCTTTCTAGCTTTTGGAACCCTTGAAATCTGGGTTTCCTTTTTGTAACGGATGCATTAGGGATCATCTGAAGGATGCATTACCAAGGGTCTATATCCTGCCTTTCTTGTTAATGGCACTAACATAACCTTGACCCAGCCGATATCTGAAATCATGTGAATTATGTGAGTAACCAAACTAGGTATCTGAAATGACTTTCCAGGGTTGGTCCATGGACTGAATAGTAGTAAAAGCTCTATTATCCTGCACTCAGTGAATCAGAAAGCTGATTTAACCCAGAATTTCTGATCTCTCCCAATATAAATCTTCAGTCTACTAACTGACCAGCATGGTCAGGCAATTACATACGTTGCACTCTACTTATATTCAAAATGAGCAGAAGATGAGTAAGGAAGCCGAAATCAGCGATGTAGTTAAAAAAGCAGTTTCCACGGTGTGTCATAGAGTTTTGTTACAGATTCATCCCATCTCCTACACCTTCTGCATCTACAATGATAACTGATGTTGATAAGAATGACCCTGAGGCACTGCTGGCTCCTGAAGTGCCTTCTGAATCCTCAAAGAAAGATTAAATAATGTTCAGTATAGCTTTAGTGTTGAGTGTTTTACACAATGAACTGTCAAGAGGCTATGGCTAGACTATAGGGATTTGTTGGCAGAAGTTTTGGTCAGAAGATACCTCAAAACAAGACGTCAGTCAACCAATGGTGGCAGAGGGGATCAAAAGAGCAACATGCTCTTTCTACAGAGAGCAGCCAGACAGCCTGGCTGCTCTACCAGCAAAATGGCAGCGTTGTGCAGGGTCCCAGAACCCTTTTCTGTCAACAGAAAGCCCCCCCAGAACATTTTGTCAACAGCTCTCTCTTAACAGCGCCATTCTTCCTCATGGAGAGCAGGGTGTGGCTGTCAATAAAAGTGCTGCATTCTGTTGACTTACTGTTGAGAGAATGCCCTTGGGAATCTGGATGCTCCATGAGTTTTGTTGACAACCCTCAAGTCTAGACGCAGCCATAGTGATGTGTAATGTCATAAGATAATCTACTGTGCAGACAACTTTACTTGTATGTACCTAAGTGCTTCGAAAAACCTACTACTTTGCAGTGCAGTACTACTGCTGAATTCGTGAGTGCCTGTATACTACTCTGTAATGCACTCATTATATTGTACTGTAAGTCTTTGAAAATTGGTGTTCCATTGCTAAAGTATAACAGTCACTTAACCAGAAAATTGTATTAACCAGCACCCTCCCTCAACCACCCTCTATTCCCTCCATATGCCAGCTAACGCAGCTTTTATTGTATTAGGCTTAGTCTACACTAGCAAGTTCTTTCGAAGTATTCTTGAAAGAAGAGGGCTCTTTTGAAATATCCAGAAGAGCATCTACACACACAAAACATTCTTTCAATATTAAACTGAAAGAATGTGACACTCCTTTCGAAAGCACTCTTCCTATCCTGTCTCAGGAAGAGCACCTTCTTTCAAAACCTTCTTTCTAAAGAGAATGTGTAGATGCTCTGCAGGCCCTTTTTTTCAAAAGAGCAGTGCTCACGAGGCCTGATTTTTCGATCTCTGGCCTGTTCTTTTGAAGGAGCGGGCACTGTGTGGATGCTGTCTTTTGCAAGAGCAGATCACTCTTTTGATCCACTTTTTGGTGTGTGGATGCACTCTTTCAAAAGAAGTCCTTTCAGAAGAGAACTTCCAGAAGGGCTTCTTTCGAAAGATCTCTGTAGTGTAGACATACCTCGGTGAGCAAAAAATACTAAGAAAAACACACTTTCCTGTGGATTTTATCCAAAGAGACCTGGGATATGATTTAAAACAAGAACAAAAACACAAAACCGCTAAAGGACTGATTTTTCTATTCATACAGAACCCAGAGCATTTGTTGGATATATCTTTCTTTACAGGCATCGACTTTTCCTCTGCCCTAAGGCCCTGTCCTTCTCTACCTGTTCCCTCAGGGCCCTACCCTCCTACCCCCTCTTCCAATCTTGTCCCCTCCCCCATATTCTTCCTTACCCATATGCAGAATATGAAGTTGAGTAAGGCACCTGAACATGTGGGACCCCACTGGGTCTTAATGGACACCCCTCACCTCTTCCTATCCCTCTTCTGTGGCGCTGCCTCCTCTGGAAAGGATCTAGTTAATTGAAACATGAAAAAGCCTGCCAGACCTAATAGCAGAACATGGAACCTGTGAAAGAGCCAGTCAGGTGGTAACAAAGCCATTGAACAGGCACTTGCCAGCCCCAGGTATGTGTGGCTAGTTTCTGAATTTACTGTGTTAGTTGACAACACCTGAGTTTTAAAGTCAATTTTAAATATTGTTATTAGTGTGTTGCTGAAGATTATAAAATCACATCTCTAAAAGATCATCTCCCCACCCTGGCTGCAATCAGGAATAGGGGCACCAGCTCAATAGTGTTGTGTAGGACTCCATAGATCCTAAGGATGTCCCTGTCCTCCATGAGGCCTTGTCTTTGCTCTGCCCCTCCCCCAAGGCCACCATCCTCATTCCATCTCTTCCTACTCCACTCCATCCCCAAGGCCCATACCTGCTGCTTGCTGCTCTTTGCTCTCCCTGAGCCGCAACGCAGTTGTTTGGTGTTTGTGGCTGATGAGTGCTGAGTACCCGCTTATTTGTTTCTCCAGCACCTGTGTCTTTTGCCAAATTTTGCATTCATGATCAGCATTTTTCAGTGTCTCCAGTTGAGAAAGTACTTTATTTCTCATGAGATGTACTTGGCTTGAAAGGTTCTGAGTAGACGGTCCAGACCACTAGTGTCACTCCAACTTTCCAGAAATGTGTGTCTTTCCAAAAGAAAAGTCTAGTTTTTGAGTGTTGCTTTTAACTGTGTAATGTTGAAAAGGTACTTCTCTTTCCAAGCATTTTACAGTTTTGACTTTTTATAGAGAAATAGTATTTATCTACCAATGTGGTATTAACCTCAAAGTGTTAAAAAAATATGGCTCAGACCTACAGAAAATCAATTTCAAAATATCATTAGCTCAGGGAAAAAAAAAGATAAGATTTAAAAATGCTCTTCAGTCCCTGTATTTGTTCCTGCTTTTTAATAGCCTTGAGACTTCCTGTTTTTCATGCTTTTTTTCCTGCAACATGAGGGCTAGAACTGTGTACGTGTGCAGGTGGGGCTTTTTTTAAATCAATAGAAGCTGAAATATTCCCATTGTCACCTACTGCAAGAGAAGGGGCTACAGGAAAAGTACCAAATATCCTGAGAATTCGCCACACTTTGTTTATATTCTTTAATGATCCCTTTGCTGTCAAATTGTATATTTTCTCCTGAAAGAGGAGCATCTGTAAGTAGCAAGCTTGCATTTATAGTGTCAGCACCTGATAAATCTTCTGTCTAATGTTATTTCATCACCTTCCACAATATCTGAGTGACAGAAAATGATAACTAGAGATGGGCTCAAACATTAAAGTTCAGATTTCATAATGTTCAGGGGGTCCAGATCTACAGCTTAGTTTGGACCCATCCTTTAATGATAATAAGAGTTCTGTCATGTGGACAATGAAAAAGGATGATGAAAATAAAACTGATTTCTCCTTTTGTGGTGGTGTTCCATGTTGCCGAATTGGCCTCCCGGGGGGATTCCTCCACCTCCAGGTCAGTGAGTGGCCAGTCTGTCTGCCCCACTGCTGCAGGTACCAAAACAAACCCCCAAGTCAGTAGTTTCTTAGCCCAGCCTTAGTTCAGATGGGCAGGGGACAGTAGTTCAGACACCCAGCCTGGCATCACGTGGGCGATGGGGGAAATAGACCTAGTCGGGAGTCTCAGCCCTAGGGCAGGGCAGACAGTGAATAAACCTGTTCCAAAGCACCCAGGCCCTGGTTCAGGGCGGCTAGTAATCCCACACAGTTCAGCACGCCATGGCTCTGGTGCAGGGCAGGGCTTGTAGACACAGTGTGTCGAGGGCCCCAGGCCTGGCTCAGGGTGAGGCAGCAAACACCATTTGAGAGCCCAGAAACCATCCCTCTCCTGGGTCAGGAGAGGTGCAGGCAGTCCCTCTGAGTTGGCGGAAAGAGGGGAGACTGCCACCCAGTAGGTAGGTGGCAGCAGGGCACAGGCCCACCCGCTCCACCGCGTCCCAGCCCAGGACCCTGTGCACCAGAGTGAGCTGCTATGAGGGTTAGTGGGGATGCAGACCACAACACTCTGCCCATGGACCTTTAATGGTTCCTCTCTATCCTGTGGGCTACTTCCATTCCCCCTCTTGTTGCCTACCTGGATGTTGGGTTGGGCCCTCAGGGGTTCAAGGGTTCAAGGCTGGAGTCCAGGGGGTCCAATCCAGGCCTCTGCTGCCTGAAGGTCCCACTGCCTCAGCACACCTCAGCAGCACATCTGACCGTGAATTCCTCGGGTTGCAAATCAGCTCCAGCAAGGAGTGTGCAGGAGATCCATGAGCATACTGATGTTTAGGGGTGGGGCTGGGGCAGCTGGTGCTGGGGGAGAATTACAAACTGGGGGCTGAAGGAAACTGTGTACAGGGAGGCCAAGGGAACTACAAATTGGGGGCTGGGGAGAACTATGTACAGGAGTGGTGTGGCCCAGAATAGCCAAAGGTTTGGGGGCCTACTCCTCAACAGGGGTCTACAGGGCCAGGAGCCCCATCACCCATGTCTGGGGGCCTGTCGGAGCTGGGCCAGGGCTGTGAGCAAGGGGAGGTAGGGGTGCAGCCCCTGTGGCTTTGCTGGGATCAACATGAGGGGGCGAAGCAGGAGCAGTAGTGTAGGCCAGAGGCGAGCAGGTGACAGGGGGAGCAGGGCAGGGGGAGGTAGGTTGGGGGGGGAGGCGGAAGGGTGGCCAGGTGACAGGAGATGGTGGGGGTGGGAGTAGCTCATGAGGGGGCAGCAGATGGGGCCAGGTGGGTGGTCATGGCCTGGGTCAGGGCGTCCAGGCCTGCTGCCATCCTGTCCCAGACCTGCTGCTCCACTGCAGGCCACTCCCACAGCATGCCCGTGAGGGCCTGCAGGGCCGCAGTGTGGACAGGGTCCCAAACCACCTCCTCCCTGCCCTGGTGGCACTGGTGGATGGCCTGGCAGTGGCCTTGTGCTGTCCCCAGTTGGGATCCAGGCTGTGCTCCCTTGCCATCAGAGGTCAGGCTCCCTGGGCCATGGGCAGGGCTGGCATGGATGCAGCCCTCGTGCAGGTATTTAACCATTTTACAGCAATTCCCCACTTCAGAGGAATGGCTTCACTTGTGACAGCTCAGACAAATGTGGGTGGTCCATCAAAGAAGAAAAAAAGATGTGAGATAGCAAATGGGGCAGGACTGAAGATTCATTTCAAGAGCTACTGTAGGGTATGCATCTGTGACTCTGTTTAGGCGTGGGTGGTTTCTTGAAAACTTTTAGGGCCTTGCTCTTGCATTAGTCCATACCACAGCAGCTCAGCCCATCTTGTCAATTCTCCTGGCACTGGGTTCAGCTGCAAGAACATAGGCAACCCAGGGAGCTATCAATGGATTTGACTTCTGGAGAGGGAACCACAAAGCAAGGTCCTGATCCAAACCCTGTTGAAATCAATAGACAATGTCCCAGTGATTCTGATTAGCTTTGTATCAAGAAAGCAAAAATAAGTGAAAGTGAAGCATAGAACTATCCAGAAATAGAAAAAATAGGCCCTAAGGAAAATAAAAAGAATTAGAACGGGCTGCACATTTTGACCATGTGATAGTGGTAGCTTCTTGTCTGCTTCCCCTTCTCTGGGCTTCAACAATGAAGGTGTCTCTCATTTGTCCTACTATAACTCCTATTCTTTCCTTTCTTTCCTTCTCTCTTAATTTATACAGTCACTCATGCCTCATCTTTTGTTTTATGTTGTTAAGCCTCCCTAAGCATCCCTAATCACACTCTTCTGTTCTTCTACCTCACTATTCTCCCAGTCAACAATTGTATATTGTCTTCTAAATACTGCCAAATTTCTTGACTGACTATGAGTATGATTTATAATTATGTATTAATTAGTGTAAATGTAAGTGACACTTTATATATTCATTGGCTGTAAATGACACTTTACATATTTATTGGAAGAAAATCTCTTTGCTTTGGGGAATTAGGAAGACAATGTAGATTCTACAAAAATGGCCAAAAATCAAGTCCAATAGTGAGAACAAAGTGCACCAGAGGTCACCTTTGTTTTGTCCATTTTGGAGAGAAAGGGGGAAAAAGCTTTTCTGTTTTAACATTCAAAAATGAAAATTCGGAAGAGTTCTGGCTAAATTAAAGCATTCTGAGTTAATCAAATTATGTAATTTTAGAATGCCAGCTGATCTGTTCATTTTCTGGTTGGATGTGTTCCTGTTCTCCACACTGAATGGTGCTTTATAAATGCCCAAAGTCAATTTAGTAGATAGAAGGGAATGTATATAGATTTGGTGACTTAGTCTAACAATTGTCTCTTAAATTATGGTGGATATAGCAATGTGTTATCTCTTTTTGCTAATATATTTGCTGCATATTTTTCACGTTATCTGACATTCTATCAATAGTCCATCTGCATATCACATATTACCGATTGCGTATACTGTCTGAATCTTCCTATGCATATAGTACTTGTACCTTTGCTATGTAATGAACAATTTTCATACTATAATAGTCTTTTAAATAGCTGGTGAAAAATTCCCTTTCCACTGACAGTCTCTGTGAATGAATATTCATTAAAATGTTTTACTTTCACTCAGTTTTAATAACATTACATGATATAAATGCACTGGGGTCATCTCATTGTTCCATAAATTGCATTCACAATTGTGACTAAATTGGTGCTAATACATCTAGTTTGCATTTTCCACCAAGGTTAATTGATAAAGAAATTATATTTTTAATATTTATGTTGCAATTATAGGTGTGATTCAGATCTTTGTCTGAGATTGTGAATATAATCTTAGTCAAGATGTTTTACATCCCTCATCCACTGTGAAAAGCCAGTTCCAGACTAATCATCAGAGTTCAGTCTAGCTTTGTGAAGATCTGTAAATGTTTGTTTATGTAAAATTTTCATATTTTATTCTACACATTATGATTGGTATTCTGCAAAGAAATTTGAATCATCCAATATCCTGTCAGAATCTGTCATAAAGTTCACCAAGTTTGACTTGATGTTAGTACAATATCCATATAAACTTTTCAGTAATTTGTCTACCATCCGTTTCCCTATCAAGTATGGGAGAAAAACACAAATTGGAAAAGGTACATCGGATGTTTTATTTCTTCACAATCACTGACACAGAGCCTGAGTGAGTTTTCTTCTTATCCAGGCATTTTTTTCCCACCCCAAATTTGCAAGCAGGTGCAGGGTGGTGCTAAACCAGAAACAGTCCTAAGAAGCTGACTGACTCAGGGAAAGACTTATTGATAAATATAGTTGCTACTACAAGATGGACCTTTCTAATCCAGAACTCTCTTACCTGGTAACATCCACAATCAGCCATGATTTTAGTTCGCAACATGAGCACTCATCATGGGTGTGGCCACCAATTCTGGCTCTCAGTGCTCTGTGCTGTTATTTAGCTGTAATTTACCCCTGAAGGGCTACATCTACACTAGCCAAAAACTTCTAAATGGCTATGCAAATGGCCATTTCGAAGTTTACTAATGAAGCACTGAAATACATATTCAGCACCTCATTAGCATGCAGGCAGCTGCGGCACTTCGAAATTGACGCGGCTTGTATAGATGGGGTTCCTTTTCGAAAGGACACTGCCTACTTCGAAGTCTCTTTATTCCCATCTGCTCATAGGAATAGGGGGACTTCAAAGTAGCCGGGGTCCTTTCGAAAAGGAGTCCCGTCTGGACGAGCTGCGCAGCGGCAAGCCACGTCAATTTCGAAGTGCCGCGGCCGCCCGCATGCTAATGAGGTGCTGAATAGGTATTTCAGCGCTTCATTAGTAAACTTCAAAATGGCCATTTGCATGGCCATTTCAAAGTTTTTGGCTAGTGTAGACACAGCCAAGGTCTTCCAAGAGCCCAGTAAGCAATGGAAGTATTGGTAATGCTTCTAGGCAACACTGACCTCCCAAGGTTCAGAAAATTCTTTTATCTAACACCAGTTAGGTCCCAAGACTGCCTGATTAGAAAAGTTCAACCTATAGGAGCCAGATGTGTAATACTCCTTTTTGGAATGGAAAGGGGACACACACACACACACACACACACACACACACACACAGAGTTAGAAGCACAGAGAAATACAATATGGGGACTCTATCCAATACAAAAAGTGACTTCACAGCCTGATAGCAGGATCCAGTAGGTTTCATGATGTATATATCATTACAATGTCTAGACTTTGCACAAAATATACATTCAGGTAAGAGGCCAACCAAACACAAATGCCTGTGTTCAAGATAAATGCTGATTATGAATAAGATTTGTTAATACTTTCTTGGAAAATTCATGGATGTTAATGATAAATAAGCTTGAAAATTAAAAAGGGAGGTGGGCTAAAATGTTAGTTTGCATTTGTACAATTAAAAACAATGGAATATTTATGTAACAAAAAGCTTCAAGTTATTGTTCGGTGCCCCATTTACAAACCCACTTCTTTTCCTAAGTACAAAACATTTACTAAAGCTGTCTCTAAAGACAGTCTGTATGGGCTTGATCCTGCCAGGCACTTAGTGCTTCCCATGAGATGAAGAATATGCTCTACTCTCAGGGAAGCGAATTGGTAAGATGTGTGCCCAACATTAAGATGACACTTTAGCGAACTGTGAAATGAATTCTAAATGGAAGTGGTTGGAAGGAGGTAAAGGTAGAGGCTCAGACCAATGAGCACACATTATTGCTTACTGTGCATTGAGCAAGGCAGGTGCAAAAGTGGTCCTGCTGCAGTTAGCATCACAGCAAAATTATCCATTCTGGCGTGTCCATTTCCCATGTCATGGACATCTTAGCAGAAGTCAATTAATGACCCTACTAATTTGCGTCAAAACAGCTCCCACAGTGGAATTGCCATATCCTCATTGATTCCCCAATGACCAAGAGCAAGCTGGCACTGCAAACTTCTACACAGTGGTTGCCACTCACATCTCCACTGTCGACAGTCTCATTTTAGTGTTGCTATGGGTCAAAGTGGGCATAGCGCCGCACAAGTTCCTAGAAAGTGGCCTTCAACATTCAAAAGTTATTCAGCTACTGCTTACCATCCCATAAACGCATAGCTATGTGATTCCACTAGTCAGTGCTTGCTTCCTGGGACCAGAAATGGTATTTCCACTAGGTTCAACTGCTCCATGACTGCCAGCAGCAACCAGCAATAATTCCATTGTATGGCTTGCAGCAGGAGTGCTTGAAGGCCATGATAAGGTTTGACATAGCCATTACTGTCTCACCTCTTGAACTGCTACTGGATAAGGTGAAAGGGGTTTGTAATGCTCAGAGAAAAAGTGCACAGCTAAGCAGAGTCCTTGCTTCTTGGGTTATGCATGGCTGCACCAGGCTTTCAAAAATGGTGTGAAAAGATGAGTTGTTTGCCTTTGATATCAATGGGAAGAAGAAACTGCACCATGGGAGGTCAGAGTCCTGTTCCCTTTCCAGCCTGCAGCAAGGTTTTGATCGCATGAGGTGCTGCAAACCCTTCACAAAACCCTCTCTGGCTAGTTGCACTATGGGATAGCTACCCATAGTGCACTGTTCTGTGCATAATCTAAACACTGCTGCTGAGGATGAGACATGATGTGGAGGATGAGGATGAGCATGATGTGGAGACACCCTACTGACTTAAATACTGCAGCCATTAGATGTTGACTTACATTAAATTGACTTAACTTTGTATTGTAGACATGGCCTATGTCTCTCTCTGGCTACGTCTACACGTGCACCCAACTTCGAAATAGCTTATTTCGATGTTGCGACATCGAAATAGGCTATTTCGATGAATAACGTCTACACGTCCTCCAGGGCTGGCAACGTCGATGTTCAACTTCGACGTTGCTCAGCCCAACATCGAAATAGGCACAGCGAGGGAACGTCTACACGCCAAAGTAGCACACATCGAAATAAGGGAGCCAGGCACAGCTGCAGACAGGGTCACGGGGCGGACTCAACAGCAAGCCGCTCCCTTAAAGGGCCCCTCCCAGACACACTTTCATTAAACAGTGCAAGATACACAGAGCCAACAACTAGTTGCAGACCCTGTATATGCAGCACGGACCCCCAGCTGCAGCAGCAGCAGCCAGAAGCCCTGGGCTAAGGGCTGCTGCCCACGGTGACCACAGAGCCCCGCAAGGGCTGGAGAGAGAGTATCTCTCAACCCCCCAGCTGATGGCCGCCATGGAGGACCTCGCTATTTCGATGTTGCGGGACGCGGATCGTCTACACTGTCCCTACTTCGATGTTGAACGTCGAAGTAGGGCGCTATTCCCATCCGCTCATGGGGTTAGCGACTTCGACGTCTCGCCGCCTAACGTCGATTTCAACTTCGAAATAGCGCCCAACACGTGTAGACGTGACGGGCGCTATTTCGAAGTTACTGCCGCTACTTCGAAGTAGCGTGCACGTGTAGACGCAGCCTCTCTGTCTTAGCTGGCTTTCCTTCTCCTTTCACATCGCTGTCAAACCTTTTGTCTTCTAACCTCTGTCTGATTCAGTCCTTGACAACATCTGTGCTGTCCTCTACTCATACTCCTGCTCTTGCTAACTCTACAGCTTTTCACACTGCCTCTATCTCCCTTGCCTCCCCCTCACTTCATGACTTTTCACATTTTCTCCCTTCACTGTTTACTTCCATAACAATAACATTCAATTTCCCCTTTCCAGTATTCTAATTAACCCAGCTGTCTCGTATATTAAATACAATTTCTCTAACCTTGTAGTAATTTTTTCTTTCAGCAAATAATGTTTCTCATAGAAAATTTGCCTAAATCGAGTGTAGAGTGTTATTTCCATTGTATATTATTGAAAAATGCATTCCCTGAATTGTTTTTGTGGAGTGGTGTATTCATTTTTATCATTCTGCCCAAATATGATATATTAATTAACTAAAAAGTATAAGTATAGATTCCTTGATACACCTTACAGTAACAACAGGGAGATAGTCGTGCTAGTCTATACACTATTGAAACAAAAAAGCAGTCCAGTAGCACTTTAAAGACCAACAAAACAATGTATTAGGTGATGAGCCCTAGTGGGACAGACCCACCTCCCCAGACCACAGCCACACCAGAACAGACTCAACATCCAAGGCACAGAGAACCAAAAACAGTAATCAAGGTTGACAAATCAGAAAAACATCATCAAGGTGAGCAAATCGGAGAGTAGAGGGGCAGAAGGTGTGTGTGTGTCAAGAATCAGATAAAGCCAAGTATGCACAAGAGCCCTCCTAATGACCCAAAAAAAGTCCCATCCCAGTTCAAACCATGTGCCAATGTGTCGAACCTGAACGTAAAAGAGAGTTCAGCAGCCTCTCTTTCCAAACTGTTGTGAAAATTCCTCTTCAGCAAGACGCAAACCTTCAGGTCATCAACAGAATGGTCCACTCCACCAAAGGGCTGACTGACAGGTTTGTGAATCAGGAGTGGTTTTATGTCTTTTTTAACAATTGCACTTAGGTATGTTATTCATACATGTCTGTCAAAGTGTTTTAAAAAAATTAAGATTCATAAAGTGATACTGAACAATTCATTATACTTAACTTCTGACCAGAAAAACCAAGGCTAACGAAGCTATGACACATGCAGTGTCACTGAGCAACACCTGGGCAAATTAAGAATCAGAGCAGTTCTGCCTTGGTTGGTCGAACCAGTCTTCCTTATTGCCCATGTAACAGGCTCGGAGGAACAGCTGTGTTAGTCTGTAGCTTCACAAAACACAAGCAGTCCTGTAGCACCTTAAAGACTAACAAATTTATTGGTTAGGTGTTGTGGGTACATATCTGCAAATCTGAAGAAGTTGGTCTTAGCCACGAAAGTGTATTATCTAATTAATATATTTGTTAGTCTTTAAGGTGCTACAGGACTGCTTGTGTTTTGCCCTAGTAACAGTCCACATTGGTGCTGGAATTCCATCTTTGTATTGCTCAATGTTTCTTAGCCCTGTGCAATGCTATTTTATGTGCCTGCTTCTCCATACATCACAATGAGAGCTGCGCTCATGACAGTCACACAAATAATGCTGCCTGTTATTTTCATGGTTCTGTAAAATCATGTAGTGTGTACGTGAGAGTGAATAAGGGAGTTTGGGTGTAGGTGGGGTGTGTCAGGCTGGCTAGCCCTTTAAGGTTATTTTAGTTTAACAATACCTGTGATGGGTCAGGTACCCACCTCAGTAGGCCCTGGTTATCTGGAAAACAAGGGTTTGGGGCTTACAGGAGGCTCAGTTGTAAGGTTAATGGGTGATTTCCCCAAATGGCTGAGGCAGGGCTGCAAGAGTAGGCTCACTTGATAGAAGAATGTTCAAGGTGTCTGAGTGTGTGTGGGTAATTCTTGTGGGTAGCTGTGAAGAGAGAAGACGGGTCCTGAAAGAGGCCAAATCCCAGCTAGAGAGATGGGATCAATCCTGGGAAGAAGCAAAGGAGGAACTTCAGAAACAAATCCCTGAGGCTGGGTTAGCGGCTCAAGAGAGCTGGGCCTACAGGAAGCATTGGGAGGTGGCGGTCTAGAAAGGAATAGCAAAGAATTGTGAAAAGGCTAGGGACTGTCAGTAAAGAAGGTATCTCATGACGGGTGACAGCATTTGTTCCTTTATGTTTCCTTTGAACTCTGAAGACTATGCCAGGTGAGGTGGATAATCTTCTGTTTGTTATTTTTGATTTGTGGGACATTTGGTTTTGACATAGTTCCCTCAAAATGAGAGAGGACCAAGTCACCCGTCTACTGGAACCCGTGAAGGAGGACACATGACAGAATTATTGTGAAGTTGAGTTTCTCCATGGTGGTGTGCCTCCAGGATGGTGAGTCTATAAAATAAGGTACGCCAGTAAAGTAATACGAGGTATGCACACACAGGAAAATCCAAAGAAATGTATTTATCTTTCGTATTTAGTATATATCAGCTGTGGTTGTACTTCATTGTAACTCAGGATTTATCTGTCTACAAACTGCCATACATCAAGCAGTTTAAAACAAAATCTCTCATGGAGAAGAACTACTCCAAAAGGAAGAGGAGGCATGGATTATCATGCCTGGAGCAATTGCCTACAAGATATTACCACAGCAGCATGGTAGTAGGCAAGCCTCTGAGTACTGCCCTCATGGCAGGACCAAGCACTTTCTAGACCATCCCTGAAAGCCATCTATCTAACCTCTTCTTAAATATCTCCAGTGATGGAGATTCTACTACCTCCCTTGGCAATTCATTCCAGTGTTTGAGCACCCTGAGAGTTAGGAACTTTTTCCTAATGTCCAACCTGAACCTCCCCTGCTGCAATTTAAGTCCATTGCCTCTTGTTCTATCCTCAGAGGGAAGGAAGAACAAGTTCCCTCCCTCTGCCTTATGATACCCTTTTAGATAGCTGAAAACTGCTATCACGTCCCCCCTCAATCTTCTCTTTTCCAAACTAAACAAGCCCAATTCTTTCAGCCTTTCTTCATAGGTCATGTTCTCTAGACCTTTGATCATTCTCGTTGCTCTCCTCTGGACCCTCTCCAATTTCTCCACATCCTTCCTGAACTGCAGTGCCCAGAACTGGACACAATACTCCAGCTGAGGCCTAACCAGTGCAGAGTAGAGCAGGAGAATGACTTCTTGTGTCTTGTTCACAACACACCTGTTAATGCATCCTAAAATCATGTTTGCTTTTTTTGCAACGGCATCACAGTGTTGACTCATATTTAGCTTGTGGTCCACTATAACCCCTAGATCCCTTTCTGCTGTACTCATTCCGATCAAAGGTCAAGGAGCTGAGGCAGGCCTATAGCTGGGCCAGGGATACCCACAGGTGATCGGGGGCTGAGGCTGGCCTGAGGTGCCTGAGTTACTAGGCATTGGAACACCTCCTTGGCCTGAAGGACGTCCCTGAGCCATCGGTGGTGGTGGACACAGGTGGGCCCGACACCGACCAGGAGATGGACCTGCAGGAACAGCCGGTACCCTCAAGCCAGACCACACCTACAGAAAAAGGGAATGACTCAGAGAAGGTGGGGTCCATTCGTGATCACAATCAGCTCTGGCACCTCCAGCCAGGGCCCCTCAAGGCCGGGGTCTCCGGACCTGTTCTCCAGAGCCCCAGGTAGGTCACAGGTGGATCGGGCAGCCCAGAGGAGAGGCCTATCCCACGGTCCCCTGCCCTGTCCCAGACCTAGGCGCGGCACCATCCAGCACCTGTACCCATGGACAGAACCCTGGCCTTCTCGACTGGGAAGGGATGCAGGGTCCAGGTCGCAGCCAGCAATCGCCCCATAGATGAGGTCCCAGTGGGCACATGGGAGGCACCACCTTGAGAGATGGTCCAGGGATGGTGGGGGTGGTGCAGATGGAGCCTCGGGGCCTGGGTGACAGCACTGACGGGTGGCCTCTCTGCCCCTTGTGTCTCCACAGCGTCATCCTCTGAGGGCCAGACCACACCCGCTCCACCATCCGATGGAGCCAGAGAATCCTCCTCCCCATTGCCCAGGCTGCCACCTGCCCAGCCCCAGAGGGCCTGACAGCACCACTGTTATGACCCTCAGGAGGCAGAGGAGGCCCACACTGCAGCCATCCAGGAGCAGACCGCCGTGCTCTGGGAATGGCTACAGATGGAGTGGGAGGAGGGCCTGGTGAAGGGAGGTCTGGGCTGAGGCAGTCAGCTGGCCCCCCCTGCTGCCTCCTGCGCCACCCCCCCCCCAAACTCACCACCCTCACCCCATCTGCCCAGCTTGCCCTGGGCTGCTGGCTGATTGCCAGTGCGAGCCGGGGGAGGATCTCTCCCCCGGCTCCCCCAGCGCCCTGTCCTCCCTGCCTCACCCAGCCCACCCCATCCCTTAGGCCCTGGCCAATCCTACCTCCCCATCCTGCCAGCCCCCTTCTGGCACCGACAGAGCCCCAGCACCTGGGGTGGCAGGGGTCCCCGTACCCGCTGGGGGTCTCATACCCCCCACCCCTGGGGGGAACTAGGCCACCTGTGCCTGTGGCTCCAGCCCTGGGGACATGCTCGTGTCTTATTGTATATCGTTCTCCCCTATTCCCCCCCATATTTAGCTCCCATAGGAAGACCCCACACCATTTTTCCATAGCTGTTTATTTACATGTATATAGTTGGCCCCCAGTTAATAAACCCTTTTTTGTGCAGCCCAGTGTCCCCTGTGTTGGGGGGGAGCCGTGCTGCAGGGTGGGTGTGAGCCAAGTGCCAGGTGGACGTCAGCGTGACTCCTGCTCAAAGGCCTCCCAGAGGGCTTCCCGGACCCTAACCCCTTCTTGATGTGCCTGACGGTACAGGGCCATGGGTGGTGGCTCATAGCCAGGGCTGTGGTCCACAGCCCACCCTGGCATGTAGTGCTCATGCTTGCCCTCCACTATATTGTGCAGAGCACAACAGGCCGCGACCACCCCAGGGACGTTGGGCAGGCTGACGTCCAGCCATGCATTCAGGCATTGGAAATGCCCCTTGAGGCATCTGAAGGCCCACTCTACAGTGTTGCAGTAGTGGTTCAGGTGGGTGTTAGACGTTTCCTGGGTGGCAATAGTGTGCCCAGCATAAGGGTGCTTCAGCCATGGCTGCAAAGGGTATGCCCCCTCGGCCACTACACATGGTGACAGCATTGTGTCCTCCACAGGGAACTCCCGGGCAGGGGTGTAAGTGCCCTGCTCCATGCGCCGCCCCAGCCAGGAATTGTGTAGTACCCTGGGCATCGTGGGCTCACCTGGACCAGCCGATGCAAATGTCACATAACCGGCCTCAGGCATCAATGAGCACTTGGAGCACCACCATGTGGTACCCCTTGTGGCTTATGTAGCATCCTGTGCTATGGTCCGGGGTGCAGATAGCTATGTGAGTGCCGGCGAGTGCGCTGAAGCAGTTCAGGAAACTGACAGCTGCAAATCCCGCCATGGCATCATCCAAGTTGTCAAGGCAGATGGTCCTCCACAGGATGATGCGATTGATGGCCTGGACCACCTGTAGCAGGGGGGCGGGCACTGACATGTGGGGACTTCACATCAGGGAACCGCTCTACCCCCTTCCCCTGCAGCCACCCCCGGGCTCCCTGCCCCCTCACCCTCCCTGAGGTGGGTGTGGGGCCCTTGTCTGACTTACCTTCAGGAGGACAGCTCTGATGGTGGCCGTGCTCACCCTGAATTGGTGCCCCACTGAACGGTGGCTGTCCGGGGGGGGCGGGGGGAGGGGTGGTGAGCTTCCAGAGGGCGATCCCAACATGCTTCTTGACTGGAAGTGTGAGCCATATGCAGGTTTCCATGTGCTGCAGGGTGGGTCTGAGCCATTGACACAGCTCCAGGAATGTCTACTTTGCCATCCTAAATTTCTCAAGCCACCTGTCATCGTCCTACTGGCCCAGTACCAGCCTCTCCCACCAGTCCCCACTGCTGGGGTTGCTCCAGAGGCGCCGTGGGGAATGGGGAGCAGCGGTTGCCCCATTGCCAGGGCCTGCAGGACCCCAGTGGGAGGGGAAGGTGAGCCCCAGGGCATCCACCATGCGCAGGATGGCAGTCATCAACTGGGTCCCAGTGTGGGTGGGGGCATTGGCTTTGGGCAGCTACTGTTGCTCCATTCTCTGCCCATTCTCGGAGCATGGTCCACGCAGTGCTGTGTAGCACTGTGTGTGTGTGCAGGGTGGGTGTGTTGGGAGGGGCCCTTTAAGGGGACTGCTGATTGTGGGACCCAGAAGAGCTTGCCGGCCATGTGACCCCGTGCATGGTGTTTGCTAGCTGCTTATTTCGAAAGAGCCCGCGTTCCTGTGTGGACGCTCCCTTTTGAAGAAATGCAGGGCGGGGAGGGTTCTTTCGAACTAGCGGATCAGTACAGCGAGCCGTTGTGTGTGTGTAACTGCACTATTTCGAAATCCCTTATTTTGATTTTGTTTTTCACTGTCCCCCCTTTCGAAGTTTCTTTGCAGTGCAGACACAGCTGCACTGTTATATTTGACTATTACTTCATGCACTACAGAAAAATGGGGCGCATTTTTGTGAAAGATATTTATGCAAAGAAACTGTGCTCAGAGGCAAGATGTGGCTTTTGCTGAAGTCCAGCTTAGCTTCTAATTCTCAAGTGTGATGCTGGAAATGAGTTACTGATAGAAAGCCTGGGATGGATCCAAACATTTTCAGTAATGCCCACTGTATGAGAGCCATTCGTTTCTGAGCAGTTAGGCTTTGGATTACTGTAGAGATCCTGAGCACAAACTAATGAGCTACATTTTCTGGGAATATCACTTTGGTGCATGTGTAACAGTGGACCTGAGTGCTGTATGTCATGGGCCTGGGTAATCTAACTTCCAAGCCTTCTGATTTCCTCATGCACCAAATTTGTTCAAAAATATTTCTACTTGTTTGTGTCTGATGACATGCTCAGTTACGCACTTGCTGTCTTTTAGCAAGGCTACAAAGCTCGGTACGAAGAGTGTTTGTCAGGAGGCAGAAGAGCATGAAGAGCCTTGCCCCATGATACTGCTTCATGATCTCTTACCCAGGAGGCTGTAATATTGTGGGTCTTGCACATCCTGGGTAAATGGAAAAGCCAAGGTCAGGAGCCGGGTGAATGTGTAACTTTTGCTAATCTTATGCTGTTAGCCTCAAACGATGACATGGTTCTTACCCTCTCCTCCCAGGGCTAATCTGTCTAGATCAGTGGTTCTTAACCTTTACTGTAGTCTATACCCCTTTGGTTCTCAAAATATTCTTACACCCCTTATCAAAAATCAAAAAGGGAGATGAGGGGGCTGTACGCTTCTAACTGCATATTAAATATATGTAAAAGTTTTGTTATTACTTACCACAAGTGATAGTGCAGTAAGCACACAAAAATACACAAGCACTACCCTGAGATGTTGCAGAGTCTTTCTGTGGAAGTAAACTGTAATCGACATGCTAAGAGTTAGCAGTTAACTGAATTCATACATAGGTTTGATGAAGAAAAGTAGTTGTACTTACATGCCTCTGCTTACTTTGTATTTTTGATGATTTACCTCCTGAAAATATCTGGCATGTCTCGCACCCCCCAGAAAGGGCATCATGCACCCACCAGGGAGTGAGTGCACACCAGGTTAAGGGCCACTGGTCTAGATTAAAGCTGAAGCACATGGATGGGGCAATATGGAGGAAAACTGCCCCACTGCTGTTGTATGGATTAATGGAGAATTCCAAATCTGAAATCAATTACATAAAGAAGGAAAATGTTCCAGCTTTGATTTTCATTCAGCCTGAGTGTCTCCTGCCTATTTGTCTCCTTCCAGCTGATACAGGCATGTGCTCTCCCAGAGTGAAAATGAAAAATGTAACAGGTAATTTTTTCTTAAAGTAAAGCTCATGTTCCTGAATAACAGACATGTCAGTTTTAATGAGCCCCAGGATTTTGTATTTCACTGAGGGTTCCCAGCTTTTCCATTTCACTGATGTAAAGCTAGTTATACTTCCCCCGACCTCCTTGTATACCCTTTGTCTTCACATTAATACATACCTTATCCTCATTTATTTGAGATGCCATCCCATGTGTCACTTTGTATACATTTTATTTAATTTAGGACCAGATTCTGAGAGATATGACCCAACTGCTGTGAGCAGAGAACATCTACTAAGATCAGTGGAGGTTGTTGTTCTTTTAGAAGATGCTTGGAGTCACGTCTTTAGATGGTGCATTAGTTGGTGCAGCTGTAAGGAATGTCTGGATCTAAAAGTATTATCCTCTACTGCTGGAGCTGAAGGATTAGCTCTAAATAAGACGTAAAACTGCACAGGCTCTATGCAGTTGTAGTGCTACAGGGGGCACAGACACAACATATTAGCAAGAAAATGAGCATTACACAGGAAATGACCCTCACTTGTTTTATAAAAAGTATTGCATAAACTTACAGCACTAATGCATACAGGTAAATTAATAAATTAAGGGCTGGGACTGGGCAGTTATTGTGGAAAATGTGGCAAAAGATTATAAATCAACTCTCCAATTGTAAAAATGAACTCAATTTTTTTTTTCTAAATCAGGGGTTGGGAGCAGGTGAGTCGTAAGGGGTATTTTTATTTCTCTGAGGCCCCCATCTGATGTTCTGTTCTGTGAATTAGTGGCCCCTGACTGCTAAAAGATTCCCCAGGCCTGCTCTAATTCAGCAGAAAAAGAAATCATCTTACTTCAAGTTTCATTCCTTTTTAGCATGCAGATGATTGTTACACAACTTAGAATGAAATGTAGTTTTAATGCCTAGATGAGATGACCAGTCACTCTTTGGGAACTGCAGATAAAAACATACCTTTCTGGCATCATTAAGTCCCTTATGTTTCTCTTTTACCACTAGATTAGTGTAGACAATTTGGCACTCCTGAATGTAGTCTTCCTCCCTACCTATGAGAATATCTTCCCCATGGTTAAGATGATAGAGGTAATTGGAGCACGCTTGCTTATCTATCATTACAAGCAAAAATTGCATGGAGGAGTACAGACTAGGAGGAATTTACAGTATAAATTTCATTATTGAAGGAGCAGTGAGAGAAACAGAAAGGGGACTGGTGCTGAATTGCAACAGCACTCTTGGGCCCTATAATTATTTCAAAGTTATCAGAGGAATACGAGATAGACAGGCCAAAAGAAAAAAAGAAAATGGGAACGACATTCCACCCTATGCGATCAGCCTTTCTCCCTCCTGGTCACCAACAACTGCGAGGTACAGCAACCAGGACTTCAGAATGTAACTACAAAGTCAGCTTTAACATATTGCAGTCCTTGATTTTCTTCTCTAGCCAGTGGTGTCGGTGTTACTGTGGTCTTACCATGCATCCACTGGGATGTTCTTCAGGAATTGTCCTGTTTCCTTCTCTCTAGATAACATCTTGGTTGTTTAGCTGAATTAAGTTTTTCAATATTTCATGCCTCAAATATAAAATCTAAGCTCTCCCCTTCCCAGCCTCTGGCCCCTTTTTGTAATTGTCTTGTCTTCTTTCTCCCATGCGCTTCGTTGGCACAGGTGACAGGTTGTTAGCATTCCTCACCTGCTCTCTTACTACTGAGGTGATTTGTGTTGTATCATCTAGGATGATTTACATATTGAACTACATTCTGCTTCAGTAAATGAAAAGTCTCCATTGTTCTTCCAGAGTCTCTTAAATATTGTATTGGGGAGGGTATTTTCCTTCCTTTTTGCTTTTGCCCTTCCATAAACTGTTGACAGCAAGGGATTAGGGTGTTATGACCAATTGGCCCTTCCATTAGGAGTGATTCTACCTGATGTGCCTTCTCTGCACATTTCCTCCTCCTAACAAGATTTTGCAATTAAAAGTGTTCTATGCAGTACCTTAGAATTGTTTACTTCTAAGGATTCAGTGTCAGAAAGTTCAGTCAATGCAGCTTTAGTTCTGATGACATCTCAAAAGTACTTTGTAAATGTCACCCCTTAAAAGCTAGGTAAAGATAAAGGTAATTGTGTGGAAGATAACATCTATGTATAGAACAAAGTCTAATAATCTTATTCATGAGGACTATTTCTTTATTCCATGAGTGGTCCTGCTGAGGACAATGGGAACACTCCTGGATTTAGGTGGCAAAAGTTTGTGGTGCTGACATGTCTAAGTCTAACTGTACTGATATAACAACAGAGAGGTAGCTATCTTAGTCAGTACTCCAACAAAACAGCAGAAATGTAGCACTTTAAAGACCAACAAAATGATGTATTTGGTGATGAGCTTTCGTGGGACAGCCCCATTTCATCAGATAGATCTCATTTCCAATATAGACTGACATTTATAAGTACAGAGGAGCAAATAAAAATTGCAATAAACACTGACAAGTCAAGTACATAGGAATGAAGAGAGCAGGTATGTTAAGTGATCAGGCTTAACTGTTCACTTGGGAGGGTTGGGATTTCTCTCTCCTCATTGTCACTCATAAAAAACCAAAAAGCAGCCATGTAGCGCTTTAAAGACTAACAAAATAATTTATTAGGTGATGACCTTTCGTGGGCCAGACCTACTTCTTCAGATCACAGCCTTACCAGAACAGATTCAATATATAAAGCACAGAGGTCCCAAAGTTGTTATCGTAGTTGACAAATGAAAAGAGCAGAGGGAAGCGGGTTTTGTGTGTGTGTGGGACGAGTTAAGAGTTAGATAAAACATCAAAGTATCAAAATCCTTATAATGGGTCAGTAATTGCTGTCCCTGTTCAAACCATGTGTTAATGTGTTGAATATGAATATGAATGTTAGTTCTGAGCATTCCCTCTGTACACGATTGTTAAAGTCACTCGTTTGTATTCGTCTACCCTGTGCTCTCACGTAAGTTAGGTATTATACGTTATGTTGTTTAGTTGAAGGTTAATAGCATTAAATATTTGAGCCAAATTTTGCTTTGGGACCCATGCACACTGCTTTCATTCAAGGAAAGATTTGTTTGTTATATTAATACCAGAATATTTTCTCATGTAAAATATATAGAGGCAAATCTTTTAGTCATCAGGCTGGATTCTTCTGCTTTTTCCTGTGTGTGCTTGTGTGCAAAGTGGGTATAAAATGCTCCAATTCTGATCTGATGATATTTTTGTGTGTACTTTGTACAGGGCTAAATGACAATGGAAAAGCACATGGCAGTGGAGAAGTTGGCTTCAGGTGTTTGGCTGAGGTAAGCAGTAAGACCTTTTCCATACAAAGAGGGCTTTGCCAGTATAGATGTATTCAGTGCTTCTTTGTTTTTTGTTTTTTATTTTTTTTTTTAAAAAGAAGCTGGCACTCAGCCAGCTCCCTGACACAGGAATGGCAGGGACCCCCTGACCCCACTGGGGGTTCTGGTGATTGGGGTTGCCAAGAGGCTCTGTGTCTCAGCCAGTTCCCTGCCACCAGACTGTCAGGGACCCCTCCCACACACCCCCGTCTCCCTGCTGGGGAGCCACAGCTGGGCTGCCAAGATGCCAGTACTCCATACCTTCATGTACTGGCACAAAAAAAGCACTAGTTTCATTAGCAAAAGCCTCTACTTGGGGGTGCAGCTGTAATGCTAACAGACCCCAGTTGTCCGTGGGCAGAGTTCAACTATGACATCAAGAACTTAGACCAGGAGCCTCTACCACATGAGTCGGCTCTGAGCTACGGCTGTAAAGGACACGCATTCTCTCTGTAAGTGGCTTTGGTGCCACTTGAGGAAACTGTATGCGACACTCAGAAGGTGTGTGGGTTACACACTTATATTGGTATAAAAGTGCCTATAAGAATATAGCTGATTCCATTTTCCTTGAGAAAGAATAAAGTATACTCGTCCAAGGGCTTTTACCACATAGCTGTGTTGGTCAGTGACGTGATTTTCATCCATATTCCTAAATTAATAAAAGCCCTAAAGCACAGACTAAGCCCGAGTCACTCAGTCTATTACTACTTTAAAATATATATTTCAAAACTCATTCCCATTGATCCCAGGTCTGACACTTCATATGTGCATTCATCTACTTTAAACATGTAATATTTTAACAAAACGTCATTATGGAAAATATGTTATGTGAGGTACTTTGGATGACTAGAAAAATCAATAGTGAACTGGCAGACAGAGACCAATTTCTCTGCAGACCACTCACCAATATCCTTAGAAGTGCATGACTGTGATTGTAAACTAGTTGACATGGTTTATAAAACCTATTGTTCCGAAGGGATTAGTTATTATCACAAAGTGATTTTTAAAAGGCTGATTGGCCTATGGATGAGCAATTGCAGAAAATAACGCATAAGCAATTAATTCTGCATAATGACCACTATCTTCAATGTCACTTTTTGCATTCTAGGGTGAATTTTCCTCAGGCAGGCCATGGTTTGTGCTAAAGACCCTCTATTTGATTCTTAAAGTCTGGAGTAGGCCTATAATATAGAAACCCAGCTAGCATGAGCGGAAAGATACCTCGCTAGGCCCCCTTCTCCCTTATCTCTCTCACAACACCCAGAGAAGATCATCCCAACTCAGGCAGGAAGGGCCTTGAAGTCTGAAGGAAGGGATAGTTGCCTCAGCAACTACACTCCAAGGAAAGGCCCTGCATGTGAAAACCAATTGTTCGTGCTGTATGCTGTTAAGTCTTTTCCTTTAAATCTTCTAGACAAACACCCCCGGATCCACCAGAGTGGAGGCGGCACCACATTCTCTATCTTATCTTGACATGAACCAGCCATTGTGTATCTGTTTTGTTTAACATGTACAGAAAACCACCTGTACTAGAGATAAGATATTCTATAAACTATGGGCGGGGATAATCTGTAACCTTTTTAGATTATTGTCTTATTGTGTTCATTTTGTCTTGCTACTAGAACCTTTCCAGACGTGGGTAATACCCATGTCGTAGTTCCCCCCGAGATCCCGCCCATCAATAATCTGTATAATGATTTGTAATCTATTGTCTGGCAGTGCTCCACTGAGTTTATTCTGATTTTGCAGAGGCAACCACTGCTTGTGTATTTCCTTTCCCTTGGAACAGTTACTGGATCTTTGGTGTCATTGATAGTCACCAATTTTAACTACCTTGTTATTGTTATAGGTGTTTCATGGACTTACCATTTCCTTACAGATTCTGCCTGTATCTTTTTTTTTAAAGACTTTTGAATTAGAATGTCTCCATTTGTGGTACTGGTTGGGTCTCTTAATGCAGTGACCCTCCCCTTTCCAGAGTCTCATGTGTCTTGTGCACCCCCAAGTTTCACCACAATTAAAAGCTACTTGCAGAAAAAAATCAGACATGGTACATACGACTGAAAAATTGCTTAATTCCTAATTTTTACCATATTAAATAAATCAATTGGAATATAAATATGGTACTTACATTTCAGTGTACAGTATGAAGCGAAATATAGACCAGTCCTTGGCTGTATGAAATTATAGTGTGTACTGACTTCAGTAGCCCTTTTGTAAAACTGTGCAAATATCTAGATGAGTTGCTGTACCCACGGACTATGTCTACACTAGAGAGTTTTGTCAACAAAAATGGGGAGCCACAGAAACCCCGTGGCAGGAAACTGAGAGCATGCAACCAGCAGACACAACACACTGTCTGCACCCACACCCTCCCAGATGATCAGAGATCAGCAGAGACCCTCCCCCCTTGGATGCTCACGGGGCCTGTCTGATGGGTCCTAGGACCCAACCCAGGGGTCAAAGAAATGGGCCCCTCCTGGTCTGGCCTCGAGCTCCAAGGTCTCCTGGGCCTCTGGACTAAGGAGGCCATTCGGCAGGACCTCTCAGCTAAGCAGCAGAATGCTCCAGGCTATGCATGCCTGGCTGCAGCCCTGGCGGAAAACGAATACCCTGTTCACACCATGAAGCAGATGCAGGCCAAAGTCAAGGTGCTCTGCCAGGGGTATGTGCAGGCCAGGGATGTGGGGTGGAGGACAGAGGGAGGGACAGCCACCTGCCCATTCTATCCAGAGCTCCACCAGCTCCTGGGGGACAAGGACGGCATCCCCAGCTGAGAGGCCATCTATATGTCTCTCCCTCTTTTGTTACAGCTGCATTGTCCAAGGGCTGGGCCAGATCCACCACTCCTCCAGGGCCAGCCAGCCCCCTCACATGTCTGGAGCCAGCCAGCCCATGAGCGGTGCACGAGAAAGCCAGCACCCCACCACTGCCAGGGTGGGCCCATAGCTGGAAGGGCCATTGCCAGACAGAGGGACAAAGCCCTGTGGGGGGATACGTACACACTCCACTGGCAGATGGACCTCCTGGAGAGGCAGCTGTGGGAGGACCGTGTGTGGCGGACATGGGCATGGGATCAATTGATGTCCCACCTAGCTGGAGATGAGGAACATATGGGCATCGTGTGCCTGGCCCAACCACCCGATGGACATGTTGAGGGACAGCCCCCAGAGGTCAGCCAGGGCCTGCAGCATGATGGAGTAATACCCCTTGTGGGTGTTGTACTTGGCTGCACTGTGGTCCAGGGCACGGATGGAGATGTAGGTCCCATTGATGGGACCAAAGCAGCTGAGAACCCCAGAGTGATGAAGCCATCCATGACCACATCCAGGTCTGCAAGACAGACAACCTTCCAGAGCAGGATGGTATTGATGGTTGTTGCTACCTGCATGAGTTGGAGACCACACACATGTGAGGGAGGGTGTCCCTGGTCCCCAGCGGACTCCCCTGCCTCTCCCAACCCCCATCCTCCATGCTCTCTGGGTGCCCCCCATGGGGCTGCCTCCCCACACAGTGGGTCCTTTCTCCCCATTTCAACCCCACTCCTTACACCTCCAACCCCATTCCCTGAGGGTCCACCTTGGCCAGGACTCCCGCTCCTTTGCAGTGTCAGCAGCCCAAGGGTGCCTTACCTTCATGAGGATGGCCCCCATGCCGAATTGAGCCCCACTGCAACAGTGGCTGTCCTGGGTGGTGAACTTCCATAGGGCCATGGCAACCCCCTTCTCCTGGGGGATGGCAGGTCACATCTCAGTGTCCTGTCTATAGAAGATGAGGGCAAGCCAGGCGCAGGGCTCCAGGAAGGTGTCCCTCCTCATGCAAAAGTTCTGGAGCCCCTGCTGGTCATCCCACTGCCCCATGACCACTGGTCACACAAGTCAGCACCAGTGGTGTACCTCCAGACCCACCTGATCACCCAAGGGGGACAGGTGAAGGTGGGGCCCTAGGGCACCAAGGGTGTGCTCCTTGTGGCAGGTCTGTGCCACTGGAGGAGGTGATGGACAGCTGCGATCAGGATGATCAGTAGCTTGAGCAACTGGGATTAGTCCAGCACAAGCTCGGGGGCTGCTCTGGCACCATAGCTAACTGGAAAGAAGAACCTCTCTCTCAGAAAGCATGCAAGCCCTGCAGGAGCTTTGCTGTCCCTCAGTGAAGCAGGCAAGCCTCAGAATGGGCAGGGAACATGGGTCGAGGAAAAGGTCCCTTTAAGGGCGTGCCTGGCCAGGGCTCCTGGAAGGGCTTGCTGGCCATGTGGCCCTGTCTGATGGGGTTCCGTGGCCCATTCTGTTGAGAAGGCCACGAGGGCATCTGACCACTCTCTGTCAACAGAGCAGATAGCTCTTTCGATCTGCTTTTGTGTGTAGATGCGCTCTGTCAACAGAAGTCTTGCCAGAAGATCTCACCCAGCAGAAACTTCTCTCGACAGATCGCAGTAGTGTAGACATAACCATGCAGTGCCTGCATACCCCTATTTGAGAATGACTGCTATAATGGTTTTGCAGAACTGTGATTAACAGGCTACACTGCTGAAAATTTCTATGCAGCTGAATAATCACAGGGTTGAGACATCATCAAGTAAAAAGCCTGGTTTTAAATAATTCAGTTCAAGTGTTTTAAATGCTGAGTTTACTGGTTGCAAGCCAGTGCACATGACTTGTAAGTGATGATATTTGACAGGGATTGGGGCGTCAGAAAATCTTTCCCATTCCATACCATTAGGTTGGCCCTGAAGGGAGTAAGAAATTTAAATAGATCATCAGGTCTGTCTTTTCTATGTATGGTATTATCAAGACCTTATCCCTATGTGTTCGGTATACGTGTGTTAATGGTAGTAAGGAACAACTGGGCAACCCTAGTTTTTCTACTGCAGGTTGAACTTCTCTTGTCTGGGACTATCTGGCCTGGCAACATCTGTAGTCCAGCATCACCACAGATGTGGTTGGACCAGAGAGCCCTGGCAGCTGGTAGATGGGACATCTGGCAGACTGGCAGCATGGGCCAGCAGCATAGGTGATCACAGTCATGGAGATCCATGGCCAGGAGGACACTCAGGGCCAGGAATCAAGGGACAGCAGGGCAGCTGGGAGCAGGACTGGTGCCCAGTGCATGGTCAGTGATGGCAGCCTGCCTAGGAGAGCAGCCAGGGCCAGCCAGCTGGTGTGCAGGACAGGAACATGACTGGACCCAGTGGCACAGCCAGTGCCAGAACTGGCAACATGTCCCAGAGGACAGTCGAGAGGGGAGCCCAGTAACTAGGAGGCTGGCAGCAGAGGGGCCAGAATTGACATCCCTTGGTCTGGCAAACTCTCTCCTTTTGGACTGGTCAGGTCCCCCAAGGGTGCCAGTCCAGCAAGGTCCAACCTGTACTTTTAAAAAATTAATCTTTAAATTGCTTTCAGATATCTGTTGCCCCAGCTCCTTAATTACAATTTAGTGCAAACTTTCAGAAGGTGAGGACATCTTTGTTGAATCGTTGATCCTAGGGCTAATGGTGGACAAGGCCAGTCCTGAAGAAAGCTAGAAAGGTTTTGCCCAGTTCTGACCTACATTTGGCTTCTCAAATGTACCAAACTCAGGCATCCTGGGATAACTGCAGTACAGAGATTGTTTTTGGCTAGATCACCACCTTCTTCAATATGCTTCCTGTGTTGGCTGCGGGACTAGGAAGGGTGATATAGTAATTGCTTTGATGGCTGTACACCACAGGATTCCCTTAAGCAGAGAGGATCAGCTATGTTTGACTGCACTGAACAGCTGTAATATCACAAAGCTCTCAGCTTCCAGCAGACTTGGGTCTAAACCTCATGCAGAAAAGGTAATTTTCTCTGCTTTCTCCTCAAAAACAAATTTCTCCAGTAATCTTAGTGTTGTATATCCTACCTTTTCTCAAAAAAGAAGGTAAAACTGTGTCAATATTAGCAGTTGGAGAAGGTTTTATTATTTGTTTTAATAAAATTTCTGCTTAGTGGGAATTTTTTGGATTATTAAACCCAAGAAAACTTAAATGTACCAACAATTTGTTATAGCTAGGCATGGCATCCCTGATTTGAAACCTGATGAAAATTGGAAATTATGTTATCAACTGACTGGTTTGAAAAAGAATATAATGAATGTTGGAAAAGATCATGAAGAATGCATAGTATGCCCAAGATTAGATATGATTTTGTTAAATGAATATACCGTGTGTGAAGGCTGATCCCCACTGACAGTCCAAGTGCAGAAGGTGGGGGCCCACATGAGAACTTAAATTACTTTGCCTCTATAGCCTTCAACTTAAAAGCTTCACAAGGTCCCAGATTTCCTGACCGTAGAAGGTAGCTGCCATCACCCAACTGAGAACTTATCCACCCATCCCAATTTAAAACCCAGGCGGACACACTTAGGACATCTCCTTGTGGGGTAACCCCAAGCTCTTAACCCTCCCTTAGGAAAAAGCTTGAAAACAAAGAGGAAGAAAGTAAGTTTCAGTCTGAGGCATGAATATACACAAACCTTTTTTTGGAACTCTCACCATTCCTTTTCCTTATAGTTATGGATTGGATTATGCTAAAAACAACAAGCGGACACCAGAGAGGTATTCAGTGGACCTTCTCTCATCAACTAGAGGATACCGATTTTGCTGATGACATTGCTCTCTTGGGACGTCGGCATGAGCATATGGACAGCAAAGTTGCAGCACTGGATAGTGCTGCCTCAAAGGCAGGCCTGAAAAATCAGTAGATGCAAAACTAGAACTATGAGGGTCAACCACACTAAACAAGACATCACCACTTTAGGGGGAGAGACCCTCGAAGATGTCGAACAATTTACTTATCTAGGTAGTGATGTGAATAAAGATGGTGGTAGTGACCTTGACATCAAATCCGGGATTGACAAAGCCACAGCAGCATTTCAAACTCTGTGGCCAGTATGGAGATCACACAACATCTGTCGAAACAAAGATGAGAATCTTCAATTCAAATGTAAAGTCCGCCCTGCTCTATGCCTGTGACTCACGGTGCACCACAAAGTCCCCAACACACAAACTGCAGATGTTTTTGAATAGATGCCTGAGGTACATATTACAAATAAGATGGCAAGACAAAGTCATGAATGAACATCTGTGGATACGAACAGGCAAAGAACCAGTGGGGATCCAAATAAAAAGGAGAAAATGGGGGTGGCTGGGACATACTTTGAGGAAACCCCCATCCAGCATTGTTCGACATGCCCTAAAATGGAATCCTCAGGGGAAACGCAGCCGAGGAAGACCCCCAAATAACATGGAGGAGATCTACAGTCACGGAAGCACAAGAACTGGGATATTCATGGAGCCAGATTGAATCCATTGCCCAAGATAGAACCAGGTGGAGGAGCCTTGTGGATGATCTATGCCCCACTTGGGGTTCACAGGTTTAACTTAACTTAACTTCTTTGGAACACAGGAATTAAATCATTGCCTTAAAAAAAGAGATTTATTAACAAAACAAAAGAATGCATAGAAATAAAGTGATAGTTCATACTTGGTTACAAAGTGTTACAGAGTAGCTTAAAAAAAAAGATAAAACCCCGTACAGGCATTCATTCATGACATCATGTTTTAAAGTAACAGAAATACAATGAAATTTCTTGATGGGAAAAGAGAAAAAGGTTTCACACTAATGCTATCTTAATTGAAAACCACTAAAAGTAAATAACTATCATTTGCATTCTGATCCCTGTTCTGTGAAGTGACATATCAAAAAGTAACATGTCATCATTTCTCTATGTAAATCCTGTTGGGGTCAGGGAACCTGTGACCTTTGGAAGCTTTTAAGTAGAAGCCTATGGAGGCAAAATATCTTAAATGCCGTTGTGGGCCTCCACCTTCTGCACTTGGAGTGTCAGAATGGGTATCAGTCTTAACTCGGGTAATTAGAATGAAATCATTTTTAAGCCCATCTCTCCCATCACTGTGCAGTTAAGAAAGATGGACTTTAAATAACTTTATTCTCTGCACGACACACCAATTTTTTCATTGAGCTAATTACTGAAACCAAATTTCCATCCATTCTCTCTGCCCCAACGCCATTTCTCATACTTGTTTTATGGACAATACTGGTTTGTTCATAGAAGGCTGTTTGTAACTAGCAGTTAAAGTATACGATTCTCAGGAAAATTATATCCATATTTGCATAAGTAGGGATGATTGCTGCTGCTGATCAGAATTAATTACTTGTATTTTGATTGAGCAAATTTAAATTTATGAAGTGTAATGGGCATGATGGCTTAATTTTAGTTATATTGTTCACCCTCATTTCAGGGCAATGGGCTTGGGGGAATTTTGTTTCTCCCATTCTTTGCTTTGTCATCTTTTTTTTTTCCCCCCCTCCAAAAGTGACTAAGTAGAGGGTAACTGATATGAAACAGTTTCTATCTCCCTTTAAGGTAGTATTAATGTAGTATGCTTTACTAGAGAGGTGGTGGAATCTCCATCCCTGGAGGTTTTTAAGTCCCATCTTGACAAAGTCCTGGCAGGGATGAGTTAGTTAGGGTTGATCGTGCTTTGGGCAGAGGGCTAGACAAGATGACCTCCTAAGGTCCCTTCCAGCCATAGGATTCTATGATTGTGTTTTCAGAAAGCAGGTGCTTGGCATTTTCTGAGGCCATTTGAAGATGTTGTCAGTTGTACACTCAAAAATTGAGTCATTCACAATAACCAGTCACTGCAATAACCTGACAGAGCGAGATGGTGTGTTATAAATTGGCTATGGCCTAAGAGTATTTTAAGATTTATCTTCTAAGGCACATGAATAGCCATGAGTAGGCACAATTGCAGCTGCTTTTTTAGCACAGAACCTAAAATATTACAATGATCTTTCAGGGTAAAAGTTCGTTTATTATCTTCTCTTTTGACAGGCTGCATGAGACAGTTTTATAGTTGGCACTGAGGAAAAGGTAGATAACCAGTAAAAATAAAGTAGGAACATCTATCTGTTTTCAGTTTGTTTCACTAATTATTGATAGAGAGCTGTGAGCTGTACCAACCAATATTTACTTTATGCTTTAACATCAAAGAAATATCAGTTTGTTTCTTCTGTCTACCTTATTTATTATTAAACAAATCTTAGTGGTTATTTCCAAACTGAAATACAGGTCAGCCAATGCATAGAACATTTTCAGTGCTTGGCTCTTGTTGATTGCTCCATAATGAGGTTGGAAATACACTTATCTGTAGGTATTGCATAAAGCCTCAGTAAAGCTGTCAGAATCCCAGCAGTTGCTTTGGAAAACAGATTTCAGAAACCTTTAAGGCTTGCCTGAATCATTTCAACTTTCTTCATGAATGATTAGTGGAGACTTTGACAGATCAGCCCGTTGACCTGCTTTATAACAAAAACAACCAGTGGCTTAATGCTCTACAAACCTTTCTGTTCCAAATTAATGAAATGTATAGTACAAAGCTTGGGCCTGTTCAGCTGGAAAGGTTACGCAGCATGGGCTATGTAAAGGCGGGCAACAAGCACATACCCTAAATTAATAGCTGTGGGTCAATTTCAGACTTAAGATCTGAAGCTTGGAATGCAAGGGGAGAAGGGCAGTAGGCAGAAACAGTAGCAATGACTGGATGAGGTGAAATCTCCTCAATGTAATTATTTTGAAGCAGATGCCTCAGAACCAACATCTCATGATGAACAGTAACAGAGGGACAGCCGTGTTAGTCTATGTACTATCAAAAAAAAAAGCTGTCTAGTAGCACTTTAAAGACTAACTAAATAATTTATTCTCACCACCTAATAAATTATTTTGTTAGTCTTTAAAGTGCTACTAAACATCTCATGATATCCTTCTGGTTAAATGTAATGAAATTACTACAGCCATGGCCAGTTGCTGGGAGGGAAACAGTCCCATGCTTTTAGATGCTATGCATGGTGCAATGCCAACTTCTTGTGGAGTTTACTGGCTTTCTTGCATATTAAAATTTAAAATATACTGTCAGGCACGTTAACTTCCTGGATTAAAATAAATATTTTTTTCTTATGGAAAGGTCAAGAAATATGTGTGTGCAAACCAACTTTGGAATAGCAGTGACCTACACAAGAACATTTTCAACAGGTCCCACCCTTCCTGTCTATGTAATTCAATAAAGGTCATGTCATTTTCCTAAATAGGTCATGATAAAAGACAATGACATGTCGGCATCAGTTTTCTTCTCCATCTTCACTGCTTCCTGTAATTAAACTAAGGCTTGACTTTACATAACATTGGCCATCCCAATAAATGAAATGGCAATTAAATGAAATGTACTTTAGAAGATTGGAACTAAATTAATGGACTATTGACTGACAGCAGTGCTAAAGTCATCCTTTTCATTTTTATGGGGAGGATGATCTTCAGATGAAATAGGACCACATAGCTTACAAAATAAACATGAAAACCCAGGTAAATGCAGTCAAATCTATGAGAGGAGAAAGCAGAATTGCTTCACTTGCTAATTTGTGCCTTTGTTTCTTTTTTTTATAAGACTGACATTTTTGTCATGTTCAGTGAGTATGAGAGGTTCAGAAGCATGGATTATTCATAATTCTTTCCCTTTGTAATGCTAAAAAAATTCTGTCCTTTTTATCTTTATTGTGTCTGATGTAATAGAATATCGGAGAGCTTAGAAGCTAATAAACAAAATAATGTTATCTCTAGTAAGAGATTAAGGCCCCAGTTCAGCAAAGCACATGTTTATGTTCCACTGCTTAAAGAAGGTGCTTAGGGGCTTTGATGAATTGAGGTGTTATTCACCTGTATGGGTAATATAGGTTCCCTCTGAGATATCAAATTATGGGACAGAAAACCTTTGTTCTCCAACCTTCCCCGCCCTCTGCCAATCCCATGGGAAAACACTAGAGCAAAATGCCTGTCCGTACCAGGTGATACGGTCACTTGCTTTTCTAGCCCCAACCACCATTTAGACTTACAGGACAGACAACACTGTTTACAAGTCATTAAGCTGATCAACCAGTTGTTAAGGTCGATTACCCAATCATTTGGGTTGGGCCACCAGTGATGGCCCTCATTAACACATTTAAAATTACCAACAGACATACACTCTGTAAATTATACAGATTTAGCAGATTATAACATTAAAATTATAGGTCACAAGAGTTATTTTGTCCAAAGCATCTTTATTTGTAACCAAATTTTCATAAAGCATGGGGTGGGAGGCTCCATTATGGTAATTTCATGCAGAATTCTTAGAAAAGTTGAGCAACCTTCAACTTCTCTAAACATTCAGGGAAAGCAGGTGCATAAAACCTGGAGGGTCTGAGTCAGAAGACTTATGGGCACCTCTTCCCTAAGGTCTTCCCTTTGCAGCACTGAGATCTGAAGAACAACTGGGGGAATCGTGCTGATGATGGATAAGAATGCAGTGTAAAGGGCAAAATGTAATCAAAGGTGGGATACAGCTGTCATAAAACCTCAGATCCCTCCTTTGGGTCTGCCTTGTTAAAAGGTGGAAGTTCAAATGTTAACTAAAATCATAAGAAGTCTTTCCCCAACTCCACAGTTGCTTCTCCCCCTTGTCTTGCTCAATAGATCTCACTATTTGGCGTTTCCTCAGGCTTCTTCCTTAAAACTTTGATGCTGCCCTTCAGTGCCAGCATCTCCAGCACAGCCTTTTCATTTAGCTGCTGAGGAATGCCCCTAACCTGATCTTTCTGGATCCCAGGCAGGTCACACTTTCTGAAGGGGAGAGAATTGTACGCGTCTTGTAGGAAGTGCTGTGGCTGGTAATGCTGCATGATGCCTGAGCACCTGCCCTAACTATCCCAAGTCCAAACCCATTGCCAGCAGCTGGATAATCTGTACAGAGGGGGTGAGGCTGAATGAACCCATCCCCCACATAAGGAATAGCCCACCCTGTGAGACCATAGTATGTACATAGCATGTCTAAGGAGCACTCTTCCTTCTCAGGCTGCCCAGCCTGTCAGTCACATCCTTCTGTTCCATCTCACAGAGGCAGCGTCTGCCTTCCAAGGGCTTTAAATCTTCCTGGGCTTTATAGCATGCTTGAATTCCCTGTTATATCACATCAAGCACACTGACTCAGCTTATTATTACAGCATTTTTCAACAGTGTAGCGTTTGCTGGGCTGCCCTATCTAGGGTACAGGAATGATCTCTGTTCTCTGAACAATGATTAATTTTGCTTATTTCTGCTCGAATCCCCCTGATCAGTTTTGCAAGTCCTTTTCCATTTCTTTTCCCCAAGCCAGTATTTAAAATATCCCTTAGATCTTGCCTGTACCTTATTCAGCCAAAAAGGTCATGGTGACTGGATTCAGATTTGTATGTCAGTAACTTCTGGCTAAAGATGCTACAGTGTGACTCAGTTTTATCTTTGGAGCAAATTTTATTGATAGAGTTTGCCTGACTCTTGTTAAGAGCAGGGGTGGGTGATAATTTTTGATGGGGCCATTTCAAGAATTTGGAAAATAGTCAAGGGCCACAGTCTTCCATATCAGTGGAGGAGGTATGGGGTCTAGGATGGAGACTGGGTGCAGAAGGGCGCTTGTTGTAAGGCATTGGGGTGCATGAGAGGGTGTGAGAGGGCGTTTGGGTGAAGGAGGCAGCTGTGAACTGGGGCAGGTTTTGGGTTGTGACCTAGGGCAAGGGATTGGAGCACAGAGTGAGGGTGGGGCATGGGTGCTAGAGGAGGGCAAAGGGTTTGGATTGTATGTGGTAAGGGTGCAGGAAGCAGGGAGGCAGAGGATTAAAGGGAGAGAGGGACTGGGTGCCAGTGGATGGCTCTGGCCAGGATAGCCCCCTGGGCAACTCCCAGCTAGCAGCCCTGGTGCTCTGCACGCTGCAGCCCCTGATACTTCAAAACTGCTGCCTGCTCCCTGTGGCTCTCTGCTCCAGCCACCCGGGGCATAGGGTTCAAACTTCATGCACTGCCTTTCTGAGTGAGCTTTGTGGGACTTATTCCCTAGAGTTCAAAGCACGGGTAAGCAAGTTTCTTCCAGATTTACAGATGGAAAAAGTCTTGTATCTGAATAAAGCTGAGGAGTGTTACTTTATTGTATCTCATCCACTATTCTAAATAGATGCAGATGATCAAGAATTTGGGAAGGAAGGGAATACCTCAGATTTTGTTCTATCTGCTCTTCAGGGGTCTGATTCCTTTCATGCTGTCTAGATGTTGACATCAAAATGGCAACTAATTAAAAGCAGAAATCCTAGCCTCTTTTGAACTTGAACACTTCATTGGAGATGAGAGGTGGCTGTCCTAGATATTTTCATAGCTACTTACTCTTAATTCTTAATCCTGCTCGAAATATATTGGTCTCACAGTTAACCCTGAAGATAGGTTTATTTTTGAGAAGTAGTACATTTATTAATTACCACACTGGGGTTCAACTGGTCAACTTTCTGTCTCCCACATCTGCTTCAACATCTATAATTCTTTCTACTGACTTATAAATATTCAGACTCCATAGCACTAGAAATCACAGGGCCTGATCCCCCACTGGTATAAATAACTTCATGGAGGTCATAGGTGTTATACTCTTTTCCATCAACTGACCATGGGGGCACCAGGTGCTTTTAAGTGAGGAGATCAATAGCTACACAGGAAGAAACTGATCGCCAGAGCCAGTGTGAAGATGTATAAGTTAGTGTAAGTTGGTAGTTCACTTGGGTTCTCTGCTCACGTCCCAGAGCGTTAAAGAAAAATCATCTGTTACGATCCAGTGAGAATATGGTATCTGTTCCTCATAATTATATTTCTATGATTGTAGTAGGGGCAAGAAGTGACTTATGGATGCTGAGTACTTCATCCTCTTCAGTGTTTCTTTTTGTGTTGTGGCACCACTGGGCTGGGAATTCAAATACATTCTCATCCAGGGGCCAGTAACCCCCAACAGATATGCCAAGAGTGGCAGGCAAGACCATTTTCATTGGCACACAAGGCAGGAGCTCAGCCCCACCCCTCCTCCTCCATGCAGCTTGGAGCTTGCTCAAAGTCTGTTGATTAACAAAAGACCAGCTAATGCTACCAACCACCACTTGAATGATAAATAAATAGATAAAGAGGCAGAGTTTATTAATGAAGTGGTTGTAAGGAGGACTAGTAGTAACTTTGAAAAGCATCACCAGCAGTTGGACAATACATAGAGGTGAAAAGGTCAAATTTCTACACCTTGCCTCAGAAAGGTTGCTGATCCCTGTTCTAATTAAAGATGTTGCTAGCTGAGAAATGGGCTAGAAGAATCCTAGCACTCTCAGTCTAATGGAACCCTAAAAGTTAGAATTGGAAAAGCTCTGTTAAAACTTGCAGTTCATCCCCACACCTGTACCGAATTGTGCCAGGGGCTTTTTCCCTCACTCACCCCCCTGTGTTCAGTGTGGTTTTAAGTGAAAAGGACCCAATAAATTCCCCTTAAGGACTATTCTATAACCTAACCGAGCTCACAATCAAGAAGTTTTTCCTGTAAGATTTATAATAAATTACCTCTTAAGTTCATCAATCCTCATTATAACCCCAAATACCACAAAGTACTTTCCTTTCCTGGTGTTTTACATTTTTGGGTAAATTTACAATTTCTCCTTATTTACCAAGCTAACTGGGTATTTGTGTGTCTATATTTTCTTTTAATCATTCTTCCTAACAATCTCTTAGGCATCCAAAATATTTTGATCTTTAATTTGTCAGTATCGTTATGGAAATAAGATGCCCAGAACATAAGAGGGTTCAGCCGCACTGAAGCACTGTCCAGAGATGGACAAACATCTGTTTACTGATATGCTGTATGCATTGCAGCCTAAATATGCACCGATTTTTTTTCTGCCTTGTTGCAAACAAATAATCTGTCTATTTTTTGCCTGCTATCTCTGAGCATTACTTCTTTCTTGGTATATGTTTTCCAATGAATATTCTTCCTGTGTATTATTTTTCTTCCCCCATATGTATTGCTTCACAATGCATTTTGTCTCATTTCCCAACGATGTTTTGCGTCCTGGGGCCAGTATTGTGACTCCCAAGTATTGAACAAGTATGAAATTTAAGGAAAATACAGTTTGGGCTCTTTTCCTTTGCTTTCCAGTTATGGAGCCCTTAATATAATCCCAGCTCAGATTTTCTAGCTGCTTCTTCAAAATCATGAGGACTAGAAACAGACTTCAAGTGAAAGATGTATTTGTCATGTAGCCATATGCCTACTGGAAATTAAGGAAATCAAAATAGCACAAGACATGATACAATTGTGCAGGCTGGAAATTTCTGAGGCAAGTCATGGCATTCTGTTCAAGATCCCCTATTTAAATCCTAAAGTCTGGAGTAGGCCTATAAATCCATAGTTCAGAAATCCAGTTAGCATGAATGGAAGGTTACACTTGCTTGCCACGCCCCCCCCCGCCACCGCATGTCATCCACAAAACGTGGGAAAGGTCATCCTAACTCAGATAGGGCCTTGGAGTTTGGAAGGAGGCAGAGTTGCCCCACTAACCACATTCCAGGAATAGGCCCTGTATCTGAGAACTTGGCCCTGTATCTGAGAATATGGCTTCCTCCCATTTGCTATCCTAGGCTGGTACAGGAAAAGAAACTTGTAAGTGCTCTATTCTGGTACAGTGTTAGCCAGTGGCTGGGTAATGTGCGGTAAGGTACTCCCCTGGGTCCTAAGCAACCCAGTTTTTTTTTTTTTTTTACTGTGAGAGCAGGGAGCTGCTAGCACTCCTACGGCCAGGCTGTAGTAACCAAATGGTTAAAGTTCTTTTGTTGTGCCAGCTGTGTTGCAGTGACAAAAGGATAACAGGGTCAGGCTTAGATCTTAACTAGTTACAAGTTTATTAAGCTACAGTTGTAAGCTTGTGGTTACAAAAGGCTATTGTCTACTTCTTATATGCTAGCAAAGTACAGGTATTAACAAGTTACGTTACAATCCAATACAAAGATATCTGTTACCATCTAACACAATGATATCTTGACACAACGACATCTAGTTACAGAGCTCTAATTCTTTAGCTGTGCACAAAAAAGTCGGAGACCTAGCATGGGTGTATCTTACCCTCTCTGCGTCTCTCAATACCAGCGTAGCCAAGCTGGATCGGTCACTCAATTCCGCGGAAAGACGAATACGAGGTTGGGCATCCCCAGTTGCGGACCTCAGGAGGCACTCACCTGACCCGACCAGCAGGTAGTTGGTGGAGATGCACTCAAAGTTAGAGTTCTGCTGGACCCACCTTTTATACCCCTTTTAGGTTATGTATTCTCTTTCTTATCTATGGTGCCAGATCGTACTGGTCTGTCTTTGTGACGCCAGTTTGTTACAAGGGCATTTCTTACTTAATTTGCACTTGTAACACAGGAGATAAGCAATTTAGGAGTTCAGGACATTCTTTTTGTGTGGGCGGGGGACTTCCCCTTCTCGGGTGGTTGTGTGGTCATCAAATTCATCAATGCCAGTTGGGGTGATTTCCTGAGGGTCCCCCCCCTTGTTGACAGTTTGGCCTGTTAGCCTTCTATCTGTACTTTCTGCTTCTCAGGGTCACGATAAGCTAGCACATCTGGGCCTCAATGAGGGCATCAAAGACTGTGCTGTCAGCAGCCATTTCCATGCCCTGTGTGCTCCACAGTGGCTGGGGGGGCAGCGAGCAAGCTGGCTTGTAAGCGGGAGACTGTCTGGCTACATACAGTCTTTTGCTTTAAATCTACTAGATGATGCACCCATGAATTATACCTGTGCAAAAGTGCCATCATGACTCCTACAGACACATCATCACTCCAGTTTGACACACAGTTGTCATTAAATGTCTGCTTTGTTTAAGTAACTTGTTAAGGAAAACCACCTGTACTAGAGATAAGGGGTTCTGTAAGCTACGGGCAGAGGCACTGTGTAATCTTTTTAGATTATTGGCTTATTGTGCTTATTTCATCTTGCTGCTAGAACCTATCCAGGCTTGGGAAACACCCATGCCCTTCCTTTCCTCTGCCCATCAGCATCCTATATAATCAATTGTAACCTATTGGACGTGTCGACACGTGCACGCTACTTCGAAGTAGTGGCGCCAACTTCGAAATAGCGCCCGTCACGGCTACACGTGTTGGGTGCTATTTCAAAGTTGAAATCGACGTTAGGTGGCGAGACATCGAAGTCACTAACCCCATGAGGGGATGGGAATAGCGCCCTACTTCAAAGTTGAACGTCGAAGTAGGGCAAGTGTAGACAATCCGTGTCCCGCACCATCGAAATAGCAGGGTCCGCCATGGCGGCCATCAGCTGAGGGGTTGAGAGATGCTCTCTTTCCAGTCCCTGCGGGGCTCTATGGTCATTGTGTGCAGCAGCCCTTAGCCCAGGACTTCTGGCTGCTGCTGCGGCAGCTGGGGATCCATGCTGCATGCACAGGGTCTGCAACCAGTTGTCGGCTCTGTGGATCATGTGTTGTTTAGTGCAACTGTGTCTGGGAGGGGCCCTTTAAGGGAGTGGCTTGCTGTTGAGTCTGCCCTGTGATCCTGTCTGCAGCTGTTCCTGGCACCCTTATTTCGATGTGTGCTACTTTGGCATGTAGACTTTCCCTCACAGCGCCTATTTCGATGTGGTACTGCCCAACGTCGAAGTTGAACGTTGACGTTGCCAGCCTTGGAGGACATGTAGAAGTTATTCATCAAAATAGACTATTTCGATGTCACTACATCGAAATAAGCTATTTCAATGTAGCATGCACGTGTAGACGTAGCCATTGTCTGGCAGCATTCACTGAGCTTCACAAGCAAAGTGACACTCCACCAGTGCTGTGTGTAATAAACCCTCCTGCTTGCTTCATACACAGCTCAGTGTCCAGACTGTCTCCAACAACAGCAAGACTAGGCAATGTTGCCCATGTTAGCCAGCTGGGTAGAACCCACTCTTATACTGACCCATAGTTCTACACCAGTAGGTCTTCAATCTTCACACACTTTCAGTAGGAATATTGCCTCAGGCCTATGTTTATTAGTACATGTTCTTAGTTCAAGCTGTAAGTGAGGAAGTCTCACGGCCCCATGCTGATTTAAGATGTTACTTTTAAATACGTATCTGTAATCTATTGGCCCAGTTGAGAAACAAGTCAGTGGCACAGTATGAAACTGCTATGATGACAGTGCCAGTGGATTTAATTTAAAGATAGCACATTTTCCAAATTAGTTGATGTTTCATAGTACAGTCTTCACATAACAGTTAACTAGAAATGTTATTGGAATCTTGGTGCCATAAAGAACAGCATGATCTCTCCTTTTTACAGGTCCAACAAAGGAAAAAAAGTTTTGTGTAAACTCTAGCAATTATTTAGTACATTTTATTCTACTGTGAGCAGCCAAGCCTGATAGTTAAAATGATGAAGAGCAATACGTAAATACCACTCACATTGTTATTGCTGAGTATCTGTATAAGAAAGAAAAGGGCAAATGTACTGGCTTTGAGAAAATGTTAGCGTTAAAAATGTGTTGATATGATCATGCTGCTAGTGCCTCTCATTTAAATTTCTGGATAAATAAGCATGTTTGGCCTCCAATGAGGGGAAAAAATAGACCATTTTGTTTCCTATACAGACAATCGACAGTTTCTCAATTAAATTTCCTTTCTTAAATAAGATCCTATCTGACAAACAGCATCATCTGGCTTTAAAATTTGGTGCTCAAAATATTGTGGCTCTAGAAGGCTACATCTACACGTGAAGCCTACATCGAAGTAGCTTATTTCGATGTTGCGACATCGAAATAGGCTATTTCGATGAACAGCGTCTACACGTCCTCCAGGGCCGGCAACGTCGATGTTCAACTTCGACGTTGCTCAGCCCAACATCGAAATAGGCGCAGCGAGGGAACGTCTACACGCCCAAGTAGCACACATCGAAATAGGGATGCCAGGCACAGCTGCAGACAGGGTCAACGGGTGGACTAGCGCTTCCGGGGCAACAGCTAGCCGCTCCCTTAAAGGGCCCCTCCCAGACACACTCAGCCTGCACAGCACGCGGTCTGAGGAGCCATAGGCACACAGACCCCGGGCGCCGCAGTCATGGACCCCCAGCAGCAGCAGCAGCAGCTAGAGGTCCACCCAGCCCTCCCGGCAGGAGCAGGGCTTGCCCTGACCCATGCCATGTGGGAGGCAGCTGAGCACCTTCTTGCCCCAGGGGAGGAGATGCCCCCAGGGCAGCAGGGCTCAACCCCTACCCCTGCAGCACCCCGCTCCACCCCCCGCCTCACACGCCGGCGGCTGTGGAGCTACCCCACCAGCACCGACTGGTGGGAGCGGCTGGTGCTTGGGGAATGGGACGACGACCACTGGCTCAGGAACTTCAGGATGAGCCGGCAGACATTCCTGGAGCTGTGCCAGTGGCTCACCCCCGCACTCAGGCACCAGGACACTGCCATGCGGCGTGCCCTCACGGTGCAGAAACGGGTCGGCATCGCTGACTGGAAGCTGGCCACTCCAGACAGCTACCGATCTGTGGGACAGCAGTTTGGTGTTGGAAAGGCCACCGTCGGGGCTGTGTTCATGGAGATAAGAGAACCCACAGGGGGAGGCCAGGGCAGGGCAGGGGGGCCAGAGCAGGGCAGGCCACGGCAGGGCAGGGGGGCCAGAGCAGGGCAGGCCAGGGCAGGGCAAGGCCACGCACACTCTGCTCACCCCTCATTGGGGCTGTCCCATGTGCTTTCTCTGCAGGTTGTGCGTACCATCAACGCCATGCTCCTGCACAGGCTCGTGAGGCTGGGGGACCCACATGCCACTGTCGCCGCCTTTGCCACCCTGGGCTTCCCCAACTGCTTCGGGGCTCTGGATGGGACTCACATCCCCATCCGCACCCCGCATCACAGTGGCGGACGATACCTCAATCGAAAGGGCTACCATTCTGTCGTCCTGCAGGCCTTGGTGGACAGCCAGGGATGTTTCCAGGACATTTACGGGGGATGGCCTGGCAGCACCCACAACGCCCCGGTTTTCCGCCGGCTGGAGGCGGGGACCTACATCCCCCAGCGGGAGATCCCTCTGGGGGACACCACCATGCCCTTCTGAGTCATCGCAGATGCGGCATACCCCCTCCGGCCATGGCTCATGCGCCCCTACACGGGCCATCTCTCCGCTAGCCAGGAGCGCTTCAACGAGCGCCTGAACTGTGCGCGCCAGGTGGTGGAGCGCTCATTTGGCCGCCTCAAGGGACGCTGGAGATGTCTCCTGACCCACCTGGATGCGGGCCCCAACAACATCCCCCAGATTGTGGGTGCCTGCTGCGCCCTGCACAACCTCGTGGAGAGCAAGGGGGAGACCTTTCTGCAGGGCTGGGCCGCGGAGGCCGGCAGGGCACACGTCCAGCCACCTGCTGCCCCCAGTCGGCAGGTGGACCCCGAGGGGACCCGGGTCCAGGAGGCCCTGAGGGCCCACTTCGACCAACAGGCTGCGGGGTGAACTCTGCCCAGGCCCCCTACTGCCCGCCCTTTCCTCCCCCACACTCCTGGCCCAACGCCCACACCATGGAGCACCCCACCGCCCCCCCCTCACTTGTCCTGGACAAATGACAGCACGAACTTGTGGCTGAACGTAAATTTTTTTTTTTCTGGCCGAACCCTTTTTTTTGGGTGTAAATAAATATGTGAAGCACAAACAGAAAACTAGGTACAAACGTTCAGCCAAAGCAATATGTACACAAATAAAACAATCCAAAGAAACAACTGTGTGCCATACATAATAAAAAGAAAACCAGGGACAAGAAAGGGGAGAACTATTTACATGGGGGGGACGGGGCAAACGGGGGGACCATAACAACAGGGTCCAGCTATATACAAGGGGGGGGCCACATCCCGGGCCCCTCGCCCCTATAGCTTGGCACTGGGCGTGCCCGGCCGGGAGCACCGCCGCGCTCGCAGCCTGGTCCGCGGCTGGGTGGGAGCGGGCTGGACCGGAAGGTATCGGGGCCGGCGAGTCTCAGGTGGCTCCAGGGGTCCCTCAGCGCTCTGGCCCTCACTGGTGGGTGGTGGGGCGACGGCGGACGGGCCGGCGACGGGCGGAGCAGCTGGTGGTGAGGCTGCAGGAGCGGGCAGGGCGGGCGATGGGTCGACCGGCGTGGCATGGGGGGCCAGGTAGTCCACGAGCCGTTTAAATGTCTGCATATAGGCCCCCCATGCCTCCTGGCGCCAGGCCAGCGCCCGCTCCTGCAGCTGGAGGTGCTGCTCCGAGACCTCCAGCTGCCGGCGGAGGATGGCCAGCAGCTGGGGGTCCGTCGCCGTCAGCGGTAGTAGGCGCGGGGTCCGCCGTCTAGCCCTCCGCGGGGCAGGTCGTTCCTCAGCCGAGGGGCTGCCCTGTAGCGATGGTCCCGGAGGGCTCTACGGGACAACTGAGGCCTCGCCGGCGCTCTCTTCCGGTCCTTCTGATGGTGCAGGTGCAGGACACAGGAGAGGAGGGGGAAAGAAGAATGGAGACAGGCGTTAGTGTGGGCCCTGAGCCGTGGCCTCTGTCCCCCCCGCCCTGTGCTGCAGGTTCCCCATCCCCGTCCCCGGGAGATACTGCTGTGATGGATGGGGTTCAGGGGTCCCCCTGCCCTGCACCCTGTCCCCTGGTGGGAGCGACTCTCACTTCACCCCGCAGGGTCTGACAGCAGGAGAGGTTTCTTAGGCCACAGATGGCCACTTTCTGCCAGGAGTGACAGCACCGGCTGTTGGAAGAGACAGTCCTTCCAACCCGTCGTGGGGAGAAGACCCCAAGGGGGGCCCCTCTGGGATGCAGCTTTCCCCCTCCTCAGGCTGGCTGCCTAGCAGCTCTCCCTTCCCCTAGCCTCTACCTGTGGCCCCCGCCCTCGCCCCCCAATTCCAAGCCAGCTCGGCTCCTTCCTCCTGTTTGTTCAGGGCAGAGGTGTCACCTGCCAGCTGTAGCGCCAGGATCCTCCTTTGGCCCTGGGAGCTCTTCGGCTCTTGTGGCTCATATGTAGCCTGAGTCTCCCTTTGGCACTCCCCCCACTCCATCACATGCTGCTGCTGCGGGGTGTCCCACCCACTCCACCCGGGGGCCCCTCAAGGTTCCGCTCCCCCCTGGCCCGGGGATGGGGCATGGCACTGTCATGCAGGGTGGGGGGGGGCAGGGGCTGATGGCTGCAGTGCTGTGAGGGCCATGGCCCTGGTGTCCTTGGGGCCATGGCCATGTGAGCATGTGGGGGGCCCTGGACACATCTCTGTTACCCCTGCCCCTCAAGCCCAGGGGTGTCCACCAGAGAGGGGTACCTACCTGTGGGTCCACTCCCACGGTCTGGAGATCCCCGGGGGTCGGAGGCCCTGCTGCTGCTCTGGGATGGCAGGAGGAGGATCTGCAGGCTGGATTCTGCGGAGGAGGAGCCCCCCTCCTCCTCCTCCTGCCGCAATGTCCTGGGGATGGCCTCCGGGGGGGGCCCCCGGGGTCCGGGGCTTGCCTCCGGGGCAGACTCCGGCTGCCGAGCCTGCTCGGGCTCGTCAGCCGAGGTGTCAAGGGTGCCTGGAGGGGAGGAGGTGTGCCGGGAGCCCAGGATGTCCCTGAGCTCCCTGTAAAAGGGGCAAGTGACGGGGGCGGCCCCAGATCGGCTGGCCGCATCCCGGGCCCGGGCATAACCCTGCCGCAGCTCCTTGACCTTACTCCTCACATGATCAGGAGTGCGGGCAGGGTGACCCCGGGCAGCCAGGCCATCGGCCAGCCGAGCGAACGCATCCGCGTTCCGCCTCTTGCTCCCCATTACCTGGAGCACCTCCTCCTCGCTCCAGAGCCCCAGCAGGTGCTGCAGCTTGGCCTCCGTCCAGGAGGGGCCCCGCTGCCGCTTCCCAGCCTGGCTGGCCATCTGGCTGGGCTGGCTGCCCTGGCTCCCCTTGGGGGGGTCCCCTGGAGGCGCTGGGGGGGCTGCCGGCTAGCCATCGCCGCTGGGTGGGTGGCTAAGGGTGCTGCAGGCTGCCCACGTGTGCAGGCTGCAGCCTGCACGTTGCCTCAGCTTCCTGCAGAGGCAGGGAGGGGGAGGGGACCTTTAAGGGGCCGCTCCACGCGGCCACCAGTGAGCTGAGGGGCTGGAGAGAGCGTCTCTCAACCCCCCAGCTGATGGCCGCCATGGAGGACCCGCCAATTTCGACGTTGCGGGACGCGGATCGTCTACACGGTCCCTACTTCGACGTTCAACGTCGAAGTAGGGCGCTATTCCTATCCCCTCATGGGGTTAGCGACTTCGATGTCTCGCCGCCTAACGTCGAAGTTAACTTCGAAATAGCGCCCGACGCGTGTAGCCGCGATAGGCGCTATTTCTAAGTTAGTGCCGCTACTTCGAAGTAGCGTGCACGTGTAGATACAGCTGAAATGAGATAAGGGAACAATTCTTGGCTAACTTCCTAACTGAGGGGACAAATGACTTCCCACCTTTTTGGTCCATTTCCTATGTTCTTAGCCCAGGTCATTTTGATACTGAATTTTCTGTTGGCTTTATCATCATCCCACCACTCCTACTTCACTCATTTTCCAGCAGACCAAGTTCACTATTGTTACAACTGGTTGCAGTTCACCCTGAAGTCCTATAGAATCCTACAGCATGGTGAGGGTTGTCAGAGAGCCTGAATGGAATTTAGGCCTGGTGTATACACTGGGGAGCTACTCTGATAATAGCCTGCAAATTGTAGAGCTACACAGGGTGCAGGTGCTTGTGTCAACAGATGTTTCTTTCAGCCTGTGCAGTTTACCCTGGTGTCTAGCTTGGATACAAATAGCAGCTTAATCATAGACCCCAGGAGGTCATCAAGTGAAGCCCCCTGCCCCAAGCGGGACCAACTGTAACTAAATCATTCCAGCCATAACTTTGTCAAGACGGGATGTAAAAACCTCTAGGGATGGAGATTCCACCACCTCTCTAGGCAACACTATTCCAGTGCTTCACCAGTCTGCATCCTCTTTAGATCCCCGCTTCAGGTAGTTAAAGGTTGCTATCAAAGTACCCTCCCCCTCCTCTCTGCAAACTAAACAAGCCCAACAACCCTCAGCCTCTGCTCACAGTTCACGTGCTTCAGCCCCCAAAATCATTTTTGTTGCCCACCACTGGAGCTTCTCCAATGCATTCGCATCCTTTCTATACTGGGGGCCCCAAACTGGATGCCATATTCCAGATGTGGCCTCACCAGTGCCAAATAGAGGGGAATAACTTCTCTAGATCTGCTGGAAATATTGCTCGTAATGCACCCCAATATACCACTAGCCTTCTTGGCTACAAAAGCACACTGTTGACACATACCCAGCCTGTCATCCACTGTAATCTGCAGGTCCTTTTCTGCTGCACTTCTACGTAGCCAGCCAGCCCCCAGACTGTAACAATGCTTGGGTTTCTTCCATCCCAAGTACAGGACTCTGCACTTGTCTTTGCTGAACCTCATCAGCTTGATATTGGCCACAAAATAGGTGGTGCTCTGCATGCACAGCTTTTTAACATGGGCATTATTTGCCTGGGATTTGTGTTTCACTTTTTATTAGGTTAATTGGATCCTGCATAAATAGCCACGGGTTGCAGCACCTTGTTGGACACTGGATGAATTAGAGGGGAAGATTTTGTAGGACATTGATATGGGCAGCACAGGGGGATGCAGTGAGGATAGACAAATACCTTGTCTGGAGTGGCTCATGTCCTCAAGACAGTCTACCCAAATTGGGGGTATGCTCAATAATTAGGTTTTACCAACCTAGGACTAAATATGAACTTCTAGGCCACTTGCAACAGTCTTACCATGCAGTCACAGGCTGTTCCCTTAGGCACTCCAGTCTATCTTGTCACTTAAGCAAGCTAGATTTAAGCTGAAGAGGATGGAGTGAGGCTGTTCTCAGTCATACTTCCCGGGACAACCTGCTGGACCTCCTCTGAGCAGGTATACTCTTCTGGGTTCAACTACAGAACCTCCACTCCAATAGATCAAGAGATTCAAAGCTGGGGTGTAGAGGCCAACTGTGGTCCTGTGAAAGCAGGTCTAAATGATTGGAAAGGGGCCAGGGAGGGCTTACCATCACATTCATGAGCATGCCAAATCAGTGTTGATAAGGCCATGGTGGGTCAATCACAAATAACCCATGCTTATCGCAGCTGATAGGAGGGATCGGTGAGAGAACGCACACGTGAGATCCTTGGAACATGACAGCAGAAAGGTGTCTGAGAGGGAGCCCCTGCCCAGATCCTGCTGAGAGCAAAATCAATGGCACTTTCTATTTTGCCTTGTGGCAAACAAATATATTTGGGGAGTTCCTGACCTCTGGAAGATCATATAGGCTGCTTTGAAGTGGAGCAACCATTCCCAGGGAGAGAAGATCCTGCTGAGCCCCTGGGGGGAATTCCTGACATCAAGGAGGTGACCTGCCTCAAGATGGATGATGTGCCTGATGCAGTCCCAGAGATGGTGTGCCTCTTGGCAGAGTCTATGAGCAAGTTTCTCCTTGCCTACTGATGTTAAAAAAAAAAACCTCAAGGCTGTGTTGTCCATCAGGACTTTGTCCATCTTGTGAAACAGATGCATCAGGAAGACCCCATAAGCCAACTGAAGTGTTCTGAGTTCCTTGATATTTATGTGTATCATCATCTCCTCTGGGGTCCACAGCTTTTAGGGCTGGAGATCTCCAAGCTGAGGCCCAAGGCGTCTGACACCAGCTTGAGGGAGGGAGTGCGACTGTTGAACACTACTCCTTCCAGGAATTTTTCTTGATCAGTGCACCACAAACATGAGATGAGTACTGCCAGGGAAATGGCTACAATCTAATCCCTGTGGTCCTTCACCTGGGAATAGCAGACATCAGCCATTGCTGGAGGTGTTGCATGAGGAGTTTGCTGTGGCAGACCACATACGCATTTGTTGGCATGTGACCTAGTTGGCACAGGCACACAGTCCCTAACCCCTGTCAGGGGAAATGCAGATACTCCTGTAATGAGGTCTGTCCAGGCAGCAGGAATATTCGCATATGGCTAGAGTTGAGCACCACTGCAGTGAATTCTACCCTTGGAAGAGAGAAAAACATGAAATTTCTGTTGTTGACTTGTAGCCCCAAGAAGTGGCACTATGGAGCTGATTTTGACCTTCCACGTGTCAGAGTGTAGGTAAATCTGTATACCTCAGTGCCTGAGGTAAGCCACAACTATTCTATGCCATTGACAGCCAGGCCAAACAAGAGGACTGCAAATTCATAGTGGCTCAAACCCACTGTAAAATGAAATAAAAACACCTGTGCCCCAGAAAGACCACCACTCGGAAGTCAGCATCTTTCAGGCTGAGGGTGGCTGAATGGAGAAGATAATGGAGACCAGGAGACCATGCAAAACTTTAGTTTCTGTAGGTACTAGGGTCTCAGACTTGAGCTTGGTGACTGTTGGCACTTGGTGAACCCACAACAGAAGATCAGCAATCCACACCTTGTGTTCTGAGACTGGTTCCAGGATGAGGAGTGAGACATTCAGACCAGTTCAGGTGGCGGGGGGGAACACACAGTGATGCCTGTCTCAGGAACTGATGGCAGGGCCCATGGTTGCTGTCCTCTGAATGATTCTGGGCTCTGTAATGGCACCTTGACAATGCAATGGATCAGTCCTGATGTTCTTCTTGGGAGGTGCATGCCTCAGCTGGTCTTTGGAGGAAGCTGGAAATTGAATTTAACCTGTTTTTAGCTTGCAGGTGAGGTAAAATACTTTGGAAAGTTACCTATGGCTTTCGCTCCCTGTCCTGATTGCAAAGGGACCTGATTTCCACAACATGAGTGCACAGCGCTTTCTGAAAATTGGAGCTCTCTGGTGTTTCAAACTGGGTACCTAAAAGCAGTTGTGAAAAATGTAGCTTTGACTTTAAAATCTATTACATGAACCACTGGCTTTAAAGTTCGCAAAAGTTGAGTCAGCATTGCCGTCCAGGCTTTGATGCAAAAAGTACTATGAATACTGACATCTGCACACTGCTAAAGCATTCCCCCTGAAGATGACCTTTTGCTTCTGAATTAAAAATCACCTTTCATCTCTCTAATGAAGTACAGTTGCACCAACTTCCATTATTTCATGAGTGACTGCCAGATCTCATTACTGTAAAAGCATGCTCTGCTTTCTAAAACAAAGGGGAATACAAATGATTCTTTACCTCACCAATCATCTTTGGTCTCAGCTGTTGTAGATGCTCTTTCATCACTATTCAGATTGCAAACCTTCTCTGAGCTGAGTAATCAGTTACCAACCACCCTCCATGCAAAATGCCAGCTACACAAACATCTCACACAGCTGACTCAGCTGCAAAATATATACTTTATGTTTACAATTAGATATTATTGAACAACTCCCATGGCTTTCTTCAGCTTTGAAACCCAGATAAGAATGTAGCTTTACCCTGACTCCCACCTTTGGCTTCCTCAACAAACATGCACAAAATAGAGACAAACGCTGAATAACCAAAACCAGATTTCAGTCACTGGGAAGCACTATCTGTCAAAGACATGAGAGTGTCCTTTGCAATTCTCAGTATGTGTTTATCTCTTCAAAGGATCTGGATCTATGCAGAGCTCCCGTATTTATACACAACACAATACAAGTGTTTTGGTAAGGCCAGAAGAGCCATTTCCACAGGTAGACAAGAACTAGTAGCCTACTGCATGTTGCTAGTGTCATTTGGTTAATAAAATTTTCCTCTACAATATTTACATAGCGCTGCATTAAAATACGATTTGGATTGTATTGTGCATGTATCTTAACATAAAAGCTCAATACCAAAAGAGTGGAACAATTTGAAGGAGATTTAACACAGTTCAAATACTGGCATGCAAACCAGCTTTTGCTTAGTTAGTACTAATGTCAATGGTCTGATCAACTCTGAAGCATCCAGTGACCATCCATCTTGTTTTTACTGGGACAGTTCCTTACTTAAGCTGTCTCATAGGCTTCCTGACTTTAAGAAAATAGGCAACTTGTCTTGTATTTTGTGAGGCTCCTATTCCCTGGCACCCGGTGTCTCAAGGCAGCAGGCCCTGCTGCCAGGGAGCTCCTCCACTGGGCAACTGCCCCATTCCATGGCACCCCGCAAAGGCAGCTCCTACTGCCAGTGAGCTCTGCCACAAGCAGCCTCAAATTCCCTGGGACCCTCCATCCGGGGGCTGAAGTCCCCATCCCTGGTGCCTCACTGTAGGGCAGCTGCCCCACTTCGCTGAGGAGCCCTGCCATGGGACAGCAACCCCCGCATCCCCTGAGGCCAGTGTCCCATATTCGTCATAAGGCAAAGCGGTCACCCTAGATATGCAGTGCAACAAATTCACAAACTGCAAACATGTGGGTACTGTCAAGGGGTAAATAACCATATTCATAAGATTTGCTGCATCCTGGAATATGGGCTACTCATTAAAGGCAGCAAAGTGACAAAGTCAGTCATTTATGTTGAGGACACTAAGTACAAAACAAGATGCAAAGGCATTGAAACATTTATAACTGATCTTTTAGAACATAATGAGAAATGTTTTGCACTGCTTTGTGGGCTTTTCTCTGGTATTTTGCAGAGAAAAAAAATCAAACAACTGTAAACCAAAATGTAACTACCTTACATATAATTGATTTGGCAAATTAGGTTCTTGCCATTTACCTGTGACCCTGGGCCTTGATTTCCATGGGGACTGGCAATGACAGACTGTGGAAGCTCAGCTTCTCCTGACACCACATTCTCTTCCTAGCCACAAGGCTCCCAGACACACTGCTTCACCTGCCAAGCTGGGCATGATAGATGCACAACAGACAGTCTGCCAAACCTTCATTGAGAAATCGTTTCATGGGTATGGATACGTTCAGCCAATTCATGGCTATGGTCTGAAGAAGTGGGTCTATGAATATGGCATTAGGAATATATTACCGACCACCTAACCAGGACAGTGATAGTGATGCTGAAATGTTAAGGGAGATTAGAGAGGCTATCAAAATAAAAAACACAGTAATAATAGGAGATTTCAATTATCCCCATATTGATTGGGTGCATGTCACCTCAGGATGGGATTCAGAGATTAAATTTCTTGATGCCTTAAATGACTGCTTCTTGGAGCAGCTAGTACAGGAACCCACAAGGGGAGAGTCGATTCTCGATCTAGTCTTGACTGGAACGCAGGATCTGGTCCAAGAGGTAACTGTTACTGGACCGCTTGGAAATAGTGACCACAATATAATAACTTTTAATATTCCTGTGTTGGGAAGAACACCGCAGCGGTCAAACACTCTGGCATTTAATTTCAAAAAAGGGAATTACACTAAAATGAGGAAGCTAGTTAAACAGAAACTAAAAGGTAGAGTAATTAAACTAAAATCCCTGGAAGCTGCATGGAAACTGTTTAAAGACACCATACTAGAGGCCCAACTTAAATGTATACCCCAAATAAAAAAACACAGTAAGAGACCTAACAAAGAACCACCATGGCTAAACAGCCATGTTAAAAAGGCAGTGAGAGAGAAAAGGGCAGCTTTTAAAAAGTGGAAGTCAAATCCTAGTGAGGAAAATAGAAAGGAACATAAACACTCCCAAATTAACTGTCATAATGTAGTAAGAAAAGCCAAAAAAGAGTTTGAGGAACAGCTAGCCAAAAATTCAAAAAACAATAGTAAAATGTTTTTTAAATACATTAGAAGCAGGAAGCCTGCTAAAAAAGCAGTGGGGCCCTTGGATGATAAAGATATAAAAGGAGCAATCAAGGAAGACAGTGCCATTGCGGAGCGATTAAATGATTTCTTTGCTTCAGTCTTCACGGCTGAAGATGTTACAGAGGTTCCTAAATCTGAGCCAGCCTTTTTAGGCGACAAATCTGAGGAACTCACTCAGATTGAAGTGACATTAGAGGAGGTTTTGGAATTAATTGATAAGCTGAATAGTAACAAGTCTCCAGGACCAGATGGCATTCACCCAAGGGTTCTGAAAGAACTCAAATGTGAAATTGCGGAGTTATTAACAGTGGTTTGTAACCTATCCTTTAAATCCACTTTGGTACCAAATGACTGGAAGACGGCCAATATAACACCAATATTTAAAAAAGGCTCTAGAGGAGATCCTGGCAATTATAGACCGATAAGTTTAACATCAGTACCAGGCAAATTAGTAGAAACACTAGTAAAGAGTAAAATTGCAAGGCACATAGAAGAGCACGAATTGTTGGGCAAAAGTCAGCATGGTTTCTGCAGAGGGAAGTCGTGTCTGTCTAATCTATTAGAATTCTTTGAAGGGGTTAATAAACATGCGGACAAGGGGCACCCAGTGGACATAATATACCTAGATTTCCAGAAAGCCTTTGACACGGTCCCACACCAAAGGCTTTTATGTAAATTAGGTGGTCATGGGATAGGAGGAAAGGTCCTTTCATGGATCGGGAATTGGTTAAAAGACAGAAAACAAAGGGTGGGAATAAATGGTAAATGTTCACAATGGAGGGGGGTAACTAGCGGTGTTCCCCAGGGCTCAGTCCTGGGACCGATCCTGTTCAACTTGTTCATCAATGATCTGGAAAATGAGGTAAGCAGTGAGGTGGCAAAGTTTGCAGATGACACCAAGTTGTTCAGGACAGTCAAAAGCAAAAGGGATTGTGAAGAACTACAAAAAGATCTCAGCAAACTGAGTGACTGGGCAGCAAAATGGCAAATGAAATTTAATGTGGGTAAGTGTAAGGTAATGCATGTTGGAAAAAATAACCCAAATTACACGTACTACATGATGGGGTCAAATTTAGCTACGACAGATCAGGAAAGGGATCTTGGAGTTATAGTGGATAGTTCTCTGAAGACATCCACGCAGTGTGCAGCGGCAGTTAGTAAGGCAAATAGGATGTTAGGAATTATTAAAAAAGGGATCGATAATAAGACAAAAGATATCATACTTCCCCTATATAAAACTATGGTACGCCCACATCTCGAGTACTGCGTGCAGATGTGGTCTCCTCACCTCAAAAAAGATATATTGGCATTAGAAAAGGTTCAGAAAAGGGCGACTAAGATGATTAGGGGCTTGGAAAGGGTCCCATATGGGGAGAGGCTAGAGAGACTGGGACTTTTCAGTTTGGAAAAGAGGCGATTGAGGGGCGATATGATAGAGGTATATAAAATCATGAATGGTGTGGAGAAAGTGAATATAGAAAAATTATTTACCTTTTCCCATAATACAAGAACTAGGGGACACCAAATGAAATTGATGGGTAGTGGGTTCAAAACTAATAAAAGGAAATTTTTCTTCACACAGCGCACAGTCAACCTGTGGAACTCCTTGCCCGAGGCGGCTGTGAAGGCCAGGACTCTATTAGGGTTTAAAAAAGAGCTTGATAAATTTTTGCAGGTCAGGTCCATAAATGGCTATTAGCCAGGGATAAAGTATGGTGCCCTAGCCTTCATAACAAGGGCAGGAGATGGATGGCAGGAGATAAATCACTTGTCTTCTGTTCTCCTTCTCTGGGGCGCCTGGCATTGGCCACCGTCGGCAGATGGGATGCTGGGCTTGATGGACCTTTGGTCTGACCCAGTATGGCCATTCTTATGTTCTTATGTTCTTATCTAATAAATTATTTTGTTAGTCTTTAAAGTGCTACTGGACTGCTTGTTTGTTTTAACTTGTTCTGATGACATAAATGCTACGCTTTTCTTGTCTCCTTTGTTGTATTTTGTCATACTCCATTGCTGTCAAGTGGTATCTGTATAATGCTGAGGGCAGACTCCGTTTTTACACAGGATTGAAGGAATTTTTCAGAATTCAGAGATTTTTAAGGCCACAAGGAAACATCAGCCAGACATCCTGCATGAGAAACAATACAATTTCACCCACTGATTCCTGCCTAAAAACCATAACTAAAAAGATTCAGTTAAAAACCTTTCAACTGAGCCCAGGAATCTCTGTGAAATGTACTTGATGTCTCAGTCCAGTTTCTAGTACACAGGTGCCGACATTGCAAAAAATACCATCAGAACGAGCAGGCTTAGAAAACGCCAAGAATTGAGTTGCTGTGGTGTGACCTGTTCTCAGGCCTGGAAGGAGTCCCTTCTGGACAGGACTGAAGTACAATAGCAGGAAAGAGGAGGAATGCTTGAACTTCCACTGACCATGCATGATACTCTCCCAAACAGTGACAATGGTGCCATCACAAGAACACCTGGAAAAGACAAAAAACTATAACGAGAGGAGTGGAGGAGCATTGCTGGACCCATGCCAGAGAAGATGATCCCCTCTGGTTTGTGAAGAACTGCACCCGAAATAAGAACTAAGGTAAGAAATGTGATTTGGAACAACTTCTCTTAAGCCGCGTCTACCTAGCACTCCCCTTTTGAAGGAGACATGCAAATGAGTGCAAAAATGCAAATGAAGCACTGATTTACAAATCATGTGCTTCATTTGCATAATCACACTTCCAGAAGAGGGTTTTCCTGAAGCAAAAAACAGCCAGGTAGATGGGGTTCCTTCAGATAAAACCCATTTTTGAAAGAACCTTTCTTCCTCATTCATTTCAGGAAGAAGAGTTCTTTTGAAAACATGGATTATTTTTTTTCCAAAGAAGCCTCATCTACATGGCTGTTTTTGCTTCCAGAAAAGCCTCTTTCAGAAGCTGAATCACATGAAATTATGCAAATGAAGTGTGAGATTGGTAAATCAACACTTCATTTGCATTTTTGCTCTCACTCATCTGCATTCCCCTTCCGAAAAGGGATGCTGCATAGATGTGCCCGTAGTGTACTAGGCTTATCTGGCGTGTTTTGTTTTAGTTTTGCTCAGTAACTTACTTTGATCCATCTGTTTTCACTTGCACTCACTTAAGTTCTACTTATTTACATTTAATACAAATTATTTTGCTTTTGATCACAGCGTAAATAATTATTATGTATGTGTGTATGGGGGGGCAACAGTTGGACATATCTTTCATTGATAAAGAGAACAAATGCTATGCACGTTCTCTGTGTAAAACTTGTGTATAAAATAAGCTGGATTTATTGGGGCAAGGGGGAGGGAGACAGGTCCCTGTTTGGGGCTGTCAGGTCCCTGAAACTGAACCCTCCCAGAACTGAGCTGTTATCACTGTCCGTGTTACTCTGCTGGGGGCACAATTACCTCAGCTCTGTGCCTTTGGTGGGGGAGACAAAAGCATCTGTCCTTGCAGGGTAGATTGATGGGGAACAAGCAAGTAAGCAAGCTCAGCAGTAACAGAGAGGAAGCCGTGCTAGTCTATACACTATCAAAACAAAAAACAGTCAAGTAGCACTTTAAAGACTAGCAAAATAGTTTATTAGGTGAGCTTTCGTGGGACAGACCCACTTCTTCAGACCATAGCCACACCAGAACAGACTCAATATTTAAGGCAGAGAACCAAAAACAGTAAACAATGAGGACAAATCAGAAAAAGATAATCAAGGTGAGCAAATCAGAGAGTGGAGGGGTGGTGGGGAAGGTCAAGAATTAGATTGAGCCAACTATTCAGACGAGCCCCTATAGTGACTCAAAGTTCCCATCATGATTTAAACCATGTGTTAATGTGCCGAATTTGAATATAAAAGCCAGCTTGGCTGTTTCCCTTTCCAAAACAGCGCGATAATTCTTCTTCAGTAACACACATACCTTTAGGTCATTGACAGAATGCCCCATTCCATTAAAATGTTGACTAACTGGTTTGTGGATCTGGAGTGTTTTGATGTCTGTTTTGTGCCCATTGACCCTTTGTCTAAGGGAGTTAGAAGTCTGTCCAATATACAAAGCATCTGTGAGTAACCTGGTTAGGTCCAGTGATGGTATTTCCAGAAAAGATATGTGGACAAAGCTGGCAGCAGGCTTTGTTGCAGGGAAAGGTTCCAGGACTGGTATTCCTGGGGCATAGACTGTGGCTGTTAGTGAGGATCCTCATGAGGTTGGGAGGTTGTCTGTAGGAGAGAACAGGCATGTCACCCAGGACAGACTTCTAACTCCCTTAGACATGGGGTCAATGGGCATAAAACAGACATCAAAACACTCCAGATCCACAAACCAGTTAGTCAACATTTTAATGGAATGGGGCATTCTGTCAATGACCTAAAGGTATGTGCATTACTGAAGAATTATTGCACCGTTCTGGAAAGGGAAACAGCCAAGCTGGCTTTTACATTCAAATTCGGCACATTAACACATGGTTTAAATCGTGATGGGAACTTTGAGTCACTATAGGGGCTCGTCTGCATAGTTGGCTCAATCTAATTCTTGACCTTCCCCCCCACCCCTCCACTCTCTGATTTGCTCACCCTGATTATCTTTTTCTGATTTGTCCTCCTTGCTTACTGTTTTTGGTTCTCTGTGCCTTAAATATTGAGTCTGTTCTGGTGTGGCTATGGTCTGAAGAAGTGGGTCTGTCCCACGAAAGCTCACCTAATAAACTATTTTGCTAGTCTTTAAAGTGCTACTTGACTGCTTTTTGTTTTGTAAGTAAGCTCAGTGGTATAAGCAGCACATCAGGTGTCAGCTCTCAAGGGGATCCAACCCATCACAACTGGTTGAGACAAGAGAATATCAACTGCAAAAAAGAAATCTAGGAGATTGGTTATCCATACTACGCTGAGATATTGATTTAAGAAAGCCTGTGATGCTCACAACTGTACAAGTAAGGAAATTATTCCATGAACATCCTATACTCTGGGACAAACTTGCATTTAAAATTAATTACAAAAAATCATGTGACCAGAAAAATCTTTTAGAAGGCGAGTGTTTGATAATGTAAATGAATTAAGTGAACATAATAATTGGCACTATTTAGGCATTAGGGAAGATCAACTAATAAACCTGATTGCTGATATTTGAGTAGGATAACAGCCTGGTTATTACTGGAAAATTAGCTGCAAACAACATTTAAATATCCTAATCTTCCACTAAATGTAAACCAATTGCTTAACCTAAGGAGAAGTGTCTTGATATTTAATACTTATTAGCAAGTTGAGACTCTTGAGTGTGTGTGGGGGGGTGTTATTTTGTATGTCCCAAATCTCAGACCCACAGCCTGTCATGTTTATAATACCTTGGTGACAGTAAGGCCTAATACAACTCCTTTTAAGGCCAGTGATTACTTTGCCACTGATTTCAGTTAGGGCAGGAATAGGGCCTCATATTCTTGACCAATGCATGCTTTGTTTGTTTTCTGTGATGCATGATGCAAATCTCTGTGCTGTATAATCCCAATACAGCAACCTACATAAGCATATGCCTAACTTGGAGTAGATGAGTAGTTTTATTTACTTTGAAGAGATTATTCATGTACTTGAAGTTATGCATGTTTAATTTTTTTACGGAAATGGCTTAAAATAATGAATGATACACTGTGTATGCCTCTGTGATACTACAGTGATGGAAATATCTTAGCAAGGATAGTAGGCAGAATAATGGATCTGGGACAATTTGTACAACAGGGGATAATCATTTTAACATGAACTTCCAGTGAAAAGCTGTGGGTGAAAGACCTAATGGGATCCTGTGACGAAAACAGGTGAATCTTGAGTAGCAGACAGGCATTTTTTGCTCTATGTTTGGCCTTGGTGCAACTGCTGCTAGAATAACGTGTCCAGTGCTGGTACCCACAATTCAGGAAGAATCTTGATAAAGAGTTCAGAAATGAGACATGAGAAAAATTAAAGGATTAGAAAACATGTTCACGTTTTATAGATAAATAGATCGAGTGCCTTGAGTCTATCTTAATCTCTTTTTAAGGAACGACTTGATTACTCTATAAAGTACCTACTTGCTGAACAAATATTTAGTAATGGCCTCCTCAATTTAGAGAAATATTTAACCCAAGTCAATGGCAAGAAGTTGAAGTCAGATAGGAAATATTTTGTAATAATGACTAAACAAACACCAAAGCAACGTATCAATGATCATGCTAGATTCTCCATCACTGACAATTTCAGTTCAAGATTGGATGTTTTTCAAAAGCTATGCATACAAATTATTTGGTGGGAGTTCTACGGCCTGTGTTACACAGAAGGTCAAATTAGGCACTTCTGTGGGCCTTAGAATTTATGAAAGCCACCAGAGATTATTTTAGACTAAAAAGAAACATTTAAAATACCCTATAATTCAAAAATGCCAGTCTGGGATTCTCCAAAGTAAAATGATTGTGGATGCCTGTTTTCGAACACCCAATTGACTACATTTTAAAGGGACCTGATTTTTCAGATGGTGCTGAACGCCACCCTTCTGACATTCAAGACCCCTTAAAGTGAGTCAGGATGGGCACGCACAAACACTAATCATGTCACACTTTTTAAAAAAAAATGGAATTTCAAGGATAAAAATGGCAACTTGGGGCCACATTCTCCAGACTTTACTCTCACAAGCAGTCTGCCTTTAGGAGATCAGTACTACTGACATCTGTGTGCTTGTTCATGCAAACAAATATATTTTTAGCCACCATAATAACCATCAACTGTGGATTCATCTGACAGTTAATTCCTTCTGGAAATAATAAATTAAACTAAACAAATTCCAATTTGCCCATAAATCCACAAATATTTATAGCTGCAGCATGGCAATGTACCAGAGTAAGACCTCTTTTATTGCCAAATGACTAATTCTCCAAAATATTGGAATGAAAAAGAAAAACAAAAACAAATAAAATAAATATAATGGTAATATCAGACAGGGCTTCAAGCCAGCATTGGAGAGTCGTATCAGATAAAGGAGAGAAATCAAAAGACGTTGCATCCTGTTTGTTCAAACTGTACTGTATTTTTGTATTGAAAACACTAACTAAAAAGTAAACACATTTTAAACCAGTAGGTCCCAATCAGGGCACACATATCCCTGGGGCTACAGAGACATCTGCCAAGAGTACAATGCATTTAAATATTTGCCTAGGTATGCAAATTAAAAAGCATTTAAAAACATTTAAAGGCAGCAGCAAAGGCAGAACAACTAAAATTTTGCACAATGAGAAATGAAGCAATTGAAAAAGTAACATTTCACTTCAGTAACAGTTCACACAAATGCAGTGACATCTGTATTTTTATGTCTAACTCTGTAAGTAAGTAATTTTTAGTGGAGCTGAAATTTGGCATAAGCAAGGCAAATCACATTTGTGAAAGGGGTACAGTTGTGGAAAGGCTGAAAATCATTGTTTTATAAAGACGACTAATGCATTATTTTATATACGCTACAGAAGTTCCACAAAAGGCCCAACCTTACAATGCACGCTTAGGCAATGTTCTCATTGATCATCAGGTGACACATTGCAACAAACATCAAGTGCAGGTGGAAATAAATATTTGTTTTATCAAAGTGTATTTAGGTTTTGGGTCCTCCCCCCCATGTTTGAATGCCTTTCATAGTGGACTGAAAACGGCAGTCTAAATGACTTTGGAGCCTAAATCCCATTGACTTACAGTTGAGTGTAAGCCACGCTCACTCTGAAAACGTTACATGAAATTCATCAAGGTCTTAATGGAAGCCCAGGCTCTTCTCTCACTTACGGTCAGGTAAACCTGTTTCATTTCTACCTCTGTGGGCTCACTCAAATCAATAGGATTCAAACACTGTAATAAATTTCCGAGGGAGATTGTGGAATCTCCATCACTGGAGATATTCAGAAGCAGATCGGTGCCAGGGACTGGACCTGATGACAGCTCGAGTTCCCTTTCGGTTCTAATAGTCAATGATTTTTATAATGACCACTTTTAGAAGCAGTGCTTTCTTGTAAACTAACAGTCAATTTCAAGAGACATTTATGGAATATTTGAGTATAAGCAGCTTAGCTCTTCAAAACCTGCACAGTGACTGTGGAATTCACATTGGGGAAAAAAACATTTAGATGTTTCAAGATAATGCAGTGCATGGAGAGAAACCGCCTTTCCTAAAATCCCAGAAATACAGAAATGCTAGTGGCCGTAGAGCTAAGGAAAACCACTCAAGTAGAGCAGGCATCAACGCTCAGTGAAGCTAGAACGGGTCTTTCCCTTGACTTCAAAGGCCATTGGAATCACGTCCTTTGCTGCTGTCTCCTGAGCATGAAAGGCACTTGTGAACGATAATCTCTTGCTACACAATGGAAACAGTAGGCTTCCATGGGTGTGTAATAAAAACAACTACCTAGCTGTATAGTAAATACTTCACAGTCATCGCATTCAAGCAAGATGAAATGCTATGGCCAAGGCCAGATTGAAGCATAGATCTATTAGGTCAACTGTCCTTAGACTCATAGGTTCATCTCCTTCTCTATCCAAACCACCTTAATAGGTTTGAAAGATTTGTTTAAAGTGTATTTAAGTTCTGATGATCATACTTGACTGTTAGCATCTGAATTCCTCTCATCAGCAGTCTCTTGATCCTCAGTCTTGTGGTGCAGATCAATTTACATCCAGCGGACCAACACCAATTTATGGATTATACCCAGACACACACGGACCTGGCTTGAACCTCAGTGAAATGATTAAACACCTCTCTGCAGGTAATTATTTGGGGCAGAATAACAGGTTTAGAAAAGGATGAGTCTAGGGAAGCATTTATTGCTGGGAACAACTTTTAAATAGTGATATGCAGACTGATTGATTAGCCAGAGGTGCAAATATGATAGTTAGGGAAAAGGATAAGAATAGCATATTTTTGTTACATTGGTCTGTGTTAGTTACTTTGGCACGTGCACCACTAAAGGCAGCATCATGAAGAATTCAACCTGTTTCTGCATGAATATTTTAGGCTGAAAATTGCCATTTAGATCTCTCTCAACATTTCAGATACAGATGCTTCAGAACACTGTCTGTAATCTCTAAAGTCCAAAGTATTGTAAAATTACCACCAAGTAAGCTAATTTCTTGTAACTATTGTGGAACATTAATTATTCCATTGATACTCACCATCCCTTTTTCTCTTTATGACTAGTGAGCTGTTCTTCTGACCATCTTGCTGCTTCAAGCTATTTCAGGTTTTGAAAGAGTCAATTGAGTCAGCTCTGAAGTGTGTCTCTGTCCCACACTTGCTTGCTACATTTCAGTAAATGAAAGGACAACTAAAACAGATTTTAAGTATGGCTACGGTTTAGTCATGGAGATCACAGCTATCACAGACTCTGTGACTGGAGGACTTCTTCTGATTTCTTCTGCTTCAGCTGTCAGTAGCTGAAGTTGGGGATGGAATCAGGACTGTGCACCTGATTGAACCAGGGCTGAATGCCCCTGTCCCATGCCTCTCAGCCCCCTTCCACACACCCCGAACAGCTTGCCCAGCTCAGGAGCAGAGACTGTCATTTCTCACCCCTCTTACCAAGCCCGACCTCCCGCTCATCCCGTTATTTGTAGTAAAGTCACGTACAGGTCAAGGGCTCGTGTGAATTTTTATTGCTCATGACTTTTACTAAAAATGACAAAGTCTTAACCTTAGGTATAAGTCCCTTTACACGGGTCCATACCAGTGTAAATACTTAGTTTACTACTTTGAAACAAGGCTTGAAAAAGAAAGTCCAAAATTTCACATAAGTAATGGATAGAAACTGGAAAAAGAAAACTAGCAGGGGTTTGCCAACGAGGTATAATATTTGTCCATGTTATACAGAGCGTTAAATTTATCAGTTCATTACCTAGAACAAATTACTCATGAGTCATTGACTTTCCAGCTTATGTATTTATTTTAATGTAATTTACTAAAATATCTTCACCTGTTCACAGTGCTGGGCTCTGCATCCAGTTTTAAAATAAAAGAAAAATCAGGACTTTTGGTAGCATTAGGTATTTGTGGACCCTCCATATCCTTTTTAGGCATCACTTGTAAAATGGATGGGAGAAATGGACGACACAAGTCCAATGACTAAATAAAGAAAAGTTTTTAGCATTTGCTGAAATACTGGCAGTGACCTAGTATTAATTTGGGCTCTATAACTAGGAAGAACATTGTTGAGAAAAGTCTGCATGAGGTCCCATAGCCATATCCTAATGCAGATGCTGTCTAAAGCACAGACCATACCAAATCCCAGTGATCCGTAAGCTCTTTCTTAGGATGCAGTTTTTGACAAGTAATTTTTCTACTACAATTCTCCAAGCCATTTTGCACTTGGATGAAATGGTTAGCAGTGAGCATAGCTTTCTTTTGTCATTTTCCTGGCCATCAATATTTTACCTTGAAGATTTGTACAAGTATTTTGAGAAGCACAGAACAGATAGACCATTATATACAGCACTAGATTAGATGGTGTAGGTGCTACCTTGACCCTAATTTTAGATCCCAAATCACCTTCTGCCCACATGAACTTGGTATTACATACATTTTTCTACTTGAGAACACTATATTCTTAAGGTATACTGTAAAAATCCTGGTGCAAAAAAAAAGCTATGATATCATGAGTGATCTTTCTTCACACTCATTGTGAGTCCTATAGAAAATCTGCACAATGAACTGTGTGTGTGCAAATATTAACTGAAGATGGACTTGACTGTATTGGAATTTAGACTGAGGAAATTATTTAAAGAGCTAAACACATATAGATATATAATTATAATTAGAAACAGCAGATATCTCATTCAAACCAACCCACCTGACTGTCACTGTATGATCATTTTCTACAGTGAATATTCTACACCTGTAGACAATGCATTAATCAAAATTTAGGTAACATGCTAGGCTATTTGTCCAATGAACACCACAGTACTTTCCCTACACAAGTGTTCCAAACAAGTGGCTTCTGTCAGGTTTTCTTGTTGTTTCTGGGTTCAAATATCTAATAATTTCTCTTAAATTTACTGGCTCAAGCACTCACTCAGAAAAACTGGATTGCTTCCCTAAACTGCCATACTGGGTCAGACCAAACGTCGACCTTGCCCGGTGTTCTATCTTCCAACACTTGCCAATGCCAGATGATGCAGAAGCAATGAACAGGACAAATCATTTAGCAATCCATCTCGTTTTCCATTGCCAGTTCCTGGCAAACAAGCTAGGGAGATATCTCCCCATCACAAACACTCTATAAAACAAACTCCTATTAATTGAGAAAGGCACTTTAATTTGCTGAAGCACAATGTGTCAATTATATGTTTATACAGAAAATAAAACACCCTCCACCCAACTTTCATCCTTCCTTCGCCTCTTTCCTCACTTGCCGATATAGAATCAAAGAACACTAGACCTAGAAGGGACTGCAAAAGGTCAGAGTACTACTCACCTATCCTCATGGCAGGACCATGCACTGTCTAAACCATCCCTGATAGATGTCTGTCTAACCTGCTCTGAAATATCTCCAGTGATGGAGATTCCACAACCTCCCCAGGCAATTTATTCCAGTGTTTAACCACCCTGACATTTAGGAAGTTCTTCCTAATGTTCAACCTAATCCTTTGTTGCTGCAGTTTAAGCCCATTGCTTCTTGTCCTACCCTCACAGGCCAAGGAGAACAACTTTTCTCCCTCACCCTTGTAACTCTTTTAGGTACTTGAAAACCACTATCATGTCCCCTTTAAGTCTTCTCTTTTCTAAACTAAAAAAGCCCAGCTCTTTCAGTCTTCCCTCATAGCTCATGTTCTCTAGACCTTTAATTATTTTTGTTGCTCTTCTCTGGACTTTCTCCAATTTCTCCACATCTTTCCTGAAATATGGTGCCAATACTCCAGTTGAGGCCTAATCAGCACAGAGTGGAAGAATAACACCTGTGTCTTGCTCACAAAGCCGTTAATGCATATCAGAATGTTTGCTCTTTTGCAACACTGTCACACTGTTGACTCATATTTAGCTTATGAACATTATGACTCCTAGATCCCTTTCCTGTGGGGAAAACCTGTCAAAAGCTTTGCTAAAATCAAGATCTCTTATGTCCAACACATCCCCATATCCTTAAGAGTCAGTTATGTCATCATACCAGGCAGTCAAGCTGGTGAATCCATGTTGATTATTCCCAGACCACTTTCCTCTCAAATGCTTCAAAATGGATTCCTCGAGGATCCTCTCCACGATTTTTCCTGAGAGACGCCTCACTTCCTTATCCACAAGAATAATCTTGCCCACTTTGCTTGGTAAAAATAACTGGGGAAGGCTTCCTACTTCTCAGCAGAACGTGCTGGGCTTCCCTCAAACAGGTATGCTCAGACTCACTCAGCCATGAGATGTTGGGCTGTGAGGGCCAGATGGAGAAGCTGACTCTGATCATGTGACAGCAGGCCTGGGCAGGCAGGCAGGGGCAAAGGTAGGTAAAATGCCAGGTTTAGTAGTGTCCCGGACCAGTGCTGGTGAGACCAGACCAAGGCTATCAATATGACCTGCGCCTTGCCCTGTATGATTTGGAGGAGAAAGCTGCTGATGAGAGAAATTATCGAGAAGACCTACAGCAGACATTTCATCCATGACAGGATGAAAGCAACCGAGAAGGAGCCCCTGCCCATATTCCACTGCAAGCAGAAAATGGTGGCACTTCCTGTTCTGCTTGGTGGCAAAGAGGTCTACTGGGGAGTTCCCCACCTTTGGAAAATTGCAGAGGCCACTTTCTGGTGAAGTGACCACTTGTGGTGACACAAATCCCTGCTGAGGTGAGCCTCCTCCAGGTGGGTATCATGGCACATACAAAAGTCCGAAAGGAGGAGCACCTCCAGACAAAGCATGGTGCAGGATGCTCCTCCTGGTTTCTATGCAACTACAATGCCAAATATGTGATACAGACTCTCACTACTTTGCTTGACACGTGAGGGACACCTTGCTAGCTAAATGCACTGCTCTAAGTTCCTTGACATTGATACACAACCGAGTTTCCTCTGGGATCCATAGCCCATGTCCAAAAGGTGCCGAGGCGTGCGCACCAGCCAAGATCCGCGGCTGTAATGAAGAATGGGACTCTCTCTAGGACATTCTCTGTCATGGTTCACACTGCAGAGGTGTTAGTACTTGAGAGAGGATTGCAACCATCTTGTCCAGATGGTAACTGGACTGGGAGTGATGACACTATCCACTACTGGTGGGGCCTTAAGCAGAAGTTGGTTTTATGAATGACACTGGGGGACATAGTTTTGTGCACCTACAGATGCAGGCAGACCCTGACCATAGTCGGAGGATACACAAAGAGCTCTTGCATGAGGTCTATCAGGGCCCAGAACCTGTCCAGAGGCAGAAACAATGAGATGCAGGTAAAATCAAGTTCCACCCCAATTTCTATTCTTTGAACTGGTACTAATGTTGGCTTCTTGTCATTGAGCAGGAGACCCAGCAATTGGCATATCCAGAAGCAGTGCCAGATCATTACAGACCTGGGATCTAGACCTGCCTTGGAGCAGCCAATTGCCAAGGAAAAGGTAGAGCTCTTTGCTCTACCTTGATGCTGCAAGTAGGCTGCTACTACAGCCCTTCATTTTCTGATCACCATCAGGGCTGTAGCCAGCCTGAAGGAAGGACCACAACTTGTAGAGGGCCATGCCCACCATGAAGCACAGGAACCTGCTGTGTGCTGGGAAGATTGCTATGTGAAACCAGGAATACTTCAGGTCAAGGGCAGCATACAGTCTTCCAGATCCAGGGTGGTGATAAAAGAGACCAGAAATACCATATGGAACTTGAACTTTTTTCGGATACTTCTTGGAGGTGTCTCAGGTCCAGAATGGGCCACAGGCCTTCCTTGGCCTTTGGGGCTAGCCACTGTTCCAGAACTCAGTTGGAAACTCCTCCACCATGCTCAAACTCAGCAGCTCCTGAATCTTTTTCACAAAAAGCATCAGGAGAGAGGTCCCTGACAAAGGACAGGGTAGGAGTGTGGGAGGGCAGAACTCTGGGAAACAGTAGCCAGGACCCAGCAGTCTGAAGTTATAGCTGACCAGATCTGGGGATGAAGTGGGACAGGCAGATGCCAAATGGTGGGAAGACAGGATTCAGAGGCCAGGCCAGTATGCAGCTCTCAGGTGCACCTTCAAAAGGATTTCTTGGTCTCCTGCTTAGGGTAGGTGGAGTTTGATAAAGTCAAGGAGGGAGGGGCAGGGGCACTAGCTTGAGTGCCTTGTGTAACCCATGTTTTTAGCCAGGAGCTACTGGCTCACCTGCTGCTAGGCTGGAATGGGTACATACAGCTCCAGGATCTTTAAGATAGTATGTGAGTCCTTAAACTCACATAAGTGCGTGTCTGCTCTGCAAAGAGGCCATAGCCATCAAATGGGATGTCCTGCATTAACTGTTGAGTTTCTGCAGATAACCTAGAAAGGAGCAGCCAAGACACCCAATGCATAGATATGGCACTTTCACATCATCCTGTGGCACCAGGAAAGAGAAGCAGGTAATGGCCTCATCTGATGACGGTGATGAAGAGGCCAGTGCCTTCTGAGCCTGTGGTATGTCAAAGGGTTCCATCAGGGTCTGTAGGGAGCGTGAGGTTTCTTCCCCAACAACTTGCATTGGCCTCAGGGGACAAGAAACTGAGGCAGAGGCTCTCTCTAACCCTGTGAGAATGACTTGAAACCCTGGATACTCCATGGGAACCACCCCGAGGTGTACTGACTGTGCTTGTTCAGGTAGCAGGGACCCTTGCCCCATGCGTGGTTCCAACAATGGGAGCATGCTGCCTGGTAACCAAGAACAAGGGCTCTTAGCTGCACTTCTTGGATTAGTACCTGCTCCTGGTCCATTCATGTCTCTCTTGCTTTGAGGAACCCTTCTCTTGGGACTATAAAGTCAGCTCTGGAAAGGTGAATCTGTGTCAGTCACCCTTACAGCTCCTGAGCCATCACTCAAGGACTATGGAAGTGCTACTCGCCCTTTGGTCAACTACTACCCATTACAAAGCATTTGCTTTTTCTTGCTCACTCAGTGCAAGTATTATTCTTTGGCAAAAAAGTTTATTTTTTTGCCAATTAACATAAAAACGGTTGCTTTGTGGTGTCAGTGATAAAATTGGAAAATGTAACATCAGCTCATGGATCTGATAGATTTCAGGTGGCTCTCAGCCTCTTCACATAAGCTTTATTTGCCACCTTTAAAATGGGGGTAAATAGTTCCTGTCCTTCCCTCTGCTTATGTGGTCTATTTAGACCAGTGTTTCTTAAAATTTTTGAAACCACTGAGCACCAAACAATAATATTTTTATGTGGAACACCTACGAACATTTTCTTCAAAAAATTGTCATCAGACCAAAAATAAACGAACAGCAATATAAATATAGCAAAACCAAAATGAAGTAATTTAATCAGGTATCAGAGCAATGAAGCAGTAACACTGTATCTGGTTTAAATAACAGAAAATACATACCATCAGTGTATGATACCAAACAAAGTGTCAGTTGCTTGTAGCACACCTGCAAGTTATTCTTGGAACACCACTGTTCAGTGGAACTGTTTAAGAAACACTGATATAGACCACAGACTCTAGAAAGCAGGGATAGGCTTAGTATGTGTACATGCAGCACCTTGCACTAGAGGGGCTCTAGCTGCTAGTGTAATCCAAATAGTACGTAATAAACTCAATTTTGTTTTGGAACCCTGGCAATGAACATGAAAGATACATAAAGGTGAGCACAACTTACATACGTGCAGTGGGACTGCATTGTAATTATTGTTAAATCTCCAATTCTTCTCAGAAGTTCGCTTTAAGAAAAGAACTTATAGGTAAGCAAACCTGAGCACTTCACAACACTTGGCCTATTTAAACACAATGTGTTCTGATGGACACATCAAGCACGGCCAAATGAACGGCTACTTCTACTCTCGCACACGCGTAACTATCAGAACAAGAGCAGGGTGTCACTTCCGTTTCTAGCGCGCATGCACCTGGTATTCACACGCCTGCATAAAACAGATACGAAGTACATCCTGCAGCAAAGCTTCAGTGCTGCCCTGCTCTGAACTTCAGATGTTCTCTTTCAGACAAGCTTTTCAGGATAAAGCGCTGTTTCACCCTCTCAGCAATAAAGTATTTTTATATTCTCCTTATAATATTCTTCCGGTGGTCCTCCAATGGGACAAACAGAGCAACCATTTATTCAGTTTATTGGCACTTCAAAGAAACGCCACTCCAAAGAACCAGTACGTGTCATACAAAAAAGCTAATCAATACACAGCACGCGAGAGATTAGATCTTGACAACCTGGGCATTGCTTTACTACAACTGAGCAGCAGCAGGAGTATTTTACTGCTGTCAGTACCGCCTAAAACCCTTCTACAAATATCCCCAGTGATTTTTTTTCAGTATGGGGAATGCTGCATTTCTTCTGTAGAATGACAGCAGTTGACTTCTGACTGAGTAAAACGACACTAGCAGGTCACATTAATCGGCCCTGACATTCATAAGGCAAAACCTAAGTAAGATGGTGTGGGATCAAAATTAAAAATACTACAGGGAAACAGTTTAAAGCTTGAAAGTTTTCATGAATTTCAGTGTACAACCCAATTTAATATTGCATACGAAGTCTCAACAGCTCAGTTGTCCCCAAAATTTTGAAAAAACTATTTTCAAAAGACAACCATTTTGTTCTATGCACCATTTATCTGAAATGAGTTTTCTATAGTGTTCCAATGATGCTGTTAAACAGGATGTTGTAGCCTCAGTCCAGATTACTGTGGGTCAAGTCAAGCTTCCTTATTTTCCTTCGTCCGTGAACAATTAGCAAAGCTCACCTCTAACGTGTATGTTGTAGGAAAATGTTTGTGCTTTGAAATGGTCACTGGGAACTACTTTTAGCTGAGAAATATTAAAATTAGTAGTTGGTGTCTATTAGGTACGATACACATTTTGAAATTTTGTATTATGTTAAAAATTATCAAGCTAGTGTGGATAGCCTATTCTGACTATAGATGGTAAAAATGGCAAAAATAACCCAATGTGGAATGCAGTTGTATCACTATAAAGAGGCTTTTATATTGGCATAGCTATTCACACCAGTATAACTGTACCCATGCAAAGGCTTTTATGAGTATAACTCTTAAGAATTCACACTCCTCTAACCAAAATGATTGTACCAGGAAAACTTTCAAAGCCTCACAAGGTTCTTTTTAGTATTTTATGTGTGTTTTAGTCCTTGTGAAAGGTGCTGGCCATTGTAACAAATTTCCCATATCTGTCTGCCAACAAGCCTTAGCCCTGACCTGGATGGACCCCTTCCACAAGGATCAACATTTCATTTCTGGCCCCCACAGACTAGTTGGGAATGTTTTACTACCTATGACCATGGGGAGGAGAACCTGGCTACTTTAATAGGAAGAGCAGAAGCCTAGCAGTGTATGAATGAAATTTCACAGCTGGGAGACATGCCAGATTGAAAGTTAAACCTGTCAGATTAGATATGTGGAGAAATAAAATGTGAAGTGGTACTACATCCTCCACCGCAGACCTCATGCTGCACATCTGACTCTGCAGAGGAACTGGAGAACATAGTGCAGGGACACTTCCGGGAGCGTAAGCTTACCCCAGTTTAGTCAAGTGAAATCCCATGAGTGGAATTTAATGGAAACGTGTCTCAAAGAGAGAGACTAATGTATGGTTCAAGCCAAAGCTCATAAACTAGAAACTCTTTAAAATAAGGGGGAAATGTAATCATAACCACAACCACATCTCGAGTGTCTATGAAAACTTCACTCTTCCATTTACTTGCTGAATGCATGTTACCTCTGTAGGCAGCAAATAGACAATCGTCCAAGACTAGTACCAGCTCTCAAAATTGGACCCCCAAATGAAAAGGTGGCCAGTGGAGGGCACAGCTCTTGGTCATCACTATGGCTCAGATAGCTCATGCTCACTAAGTACTCATTCAAGATGGAGTATAGCTCCCTGGAAAGCTGGAAAAGTTTCCAGCTACTGTTACTTCTTCCCTAACAAGGAGCAATGATGAATCCAGCAAAACTTTTCCCCAGGGTGGCCAACCTGCAGCTCTTTGAGCCATTAAGTGTGGTGGCTCCTCAGAACCGCGCGCCAGGAGTGCTACCTGCTGTGCTGTGCACATGCCCCAGCGCTTGCTGGGAGAAGTGCATGGTGGCAGCATTGGCTCCGGTGAGTCACGGTCATTGATTTAGAGTAGAGAGGGATGAGCCTGAGAGTCCCTGGCTCGTGGGAGTGGGTTATACCAGGGAGCTGGGGGTGCCTGGTTTTGGAGTAGGGGAGTGGGAGTGAGTTAGAGTAAGGGGTATGGGGTGCTTGACTCTGTGGGAGGGCATTGAGCCATGTATTATATATTTATCTATCTATAAAAATACATATATAATATGTGATTCTTTGCACTCTGTCCATGGTTCTTATTCCTAACTGGTTGGCCACCCCTGCTTTATACACTATTTTGAACAGTCACTAAACAGTTGTAGTTCATGGGAAGGCAAATCAAACCAAGTACTTCCTTCTTTCTTCTGGGTGACTTCAGCCTTCCATGAGTCAGATGTCTATTATCCAATTTCACACGTCTTGGGGCCAATAACACGTGGGGTATAAACAGCAGAAAGATGGGAAGCAAATTGGTAGCAGTATAATCCACTGAGTCACATCTTCTGCCCAGGAGCTTACATGGATGTATGTTAGAGAGGAGGGAAATGGGCTGAATCTTGTGGTGCTTTCTGGGATGAGTTGGAATTCACCAAGGAAATTCCCCTCAAAATGCAAAAGGAAAGATAAAAACTTTGTAATGCTTCACTATACACTCCTACTAGCATTTCAGGATAAAACTAAGCATGCAATTCTGATTATCAAAAGGAACTCCTGCCACAATTACAACATTAGTACATCTCAGGAACAGAATGTCTTCCAGGAACAGAAGCTCAAAGTAACTGCAGCACTGTGTTCTTCGTCTAAAAAAAATATCATGGAAATACTACTGGACTAGTCTTGTGCATTGAAAGAAAGTTACAAATCCATAAAAACCTGAACTAAAAAGCAGGTTCTAAGGCAGGATGTTCGCTCATTTGTCCATTGACCAAAACAGAAAATGAACAATCTACATCAATGCTTATTATTTGTGGAGAGTGACGTTGATTTAGAGAAGCTTCTAATTTATGCATAATGTATCTTGACCTGGTTATTGAGATAATTATTGTATGACTATGTTGGATTGTATCAACTGTTGGGAAAACAGCCAGAAAGGCACACATGCGCACACCCACCCACACACTAAAGGAATTGTTACAAAACACTTGAGACATAATGCATGGGTCTTTTACTTTGATGCACTAGCTTTACCATACATAGAGCTCAAATTAGTTTGGGAGAACATATTAAAATCTGGACAACTGAGCACAAAGGTTGCTGAGTGGATTTAAGAGTTTCCTGAAAACAAAGAGAATTTCGTAACAGAAGAGACCCAAATCCAGACTCCAAAAGGCTGGGGAGAGACAGGCCTGCACAGGACTCTAAGTAAGATAAAAGATGTAAAAACCCAGGCAAAGTTCTGAGTTGCTGCCACTGTTGAGATAAAAAGAACTTTTATGTTAAGATAGCTGCTATTCACCGTTGGCCACAGATTCCCCAAAAGAAGAACTAGGGGTGCCACACTGTGTTAGATCAGCAAATTACTTGATTCCACCACCAAGAGTAGTCATGAGGACTGCGGACCAATGGGTTATCCTAAATGGATAACAGATGCAATTAAATCTGTATTAATCACAATGTACGTTTAAACACATACACATTTAGACTAGTAAATGAAAATGCACTACTGCATGACTGCGCTATCAAAATGCTTGGATGCAAACACTAATCCTGTGAGGTTAATGAATAATATGACACATCCAATTCTCAGTTTCAATCAACTCTTCCCACCAATTTAAAACATACAACCTGATGTTTCCTTTTTAAGCAGCAACAGCACAAGTCTCCTCACCATTGATGTCACACGATCAGTGCCAAGAGTCCACAGTTTACTCTTTATCTTAAGCTGTCATTTATAAGAGGCTAAAATTAATAGCTGTTATAAGCATCCATTGCATGTTAAAGATTTTTCTATGTGCATCAGTAAAAGCTATTAAAAGTCATAAGCTGCAGTGGACCATAAAATACAGTAATAAAGAAAACTACTGACCAATATAACTGAGAACTATTAAAAATGCTAATCATTTACTAACCCCTTTAAGTCATTTTATACCAAGAATCTTTACACTACATGTGATCAAAATTCAACCTTATACTTTTTCAAGCATCTCCTCCAACCCTACTTGTAACTCCTTATTCCTTTAAGAATCCAGAGCAATGGTTTCAAACTTTTGTATTGGTGACCCCTTTCACACAGCAAGCCTCTGAGTGTGACCCTTCTTATTAAACACACACTTTTTAAATTTAACTCTATTATAAATGCTGGGATGAAATGGGATTTGAGCTGGAGGCGGACAGATTGCCAAGTCCCACATTATAAACTTGTGACCCTCGGTAGGGGAGATGGGTCCCAAAACCCGAGTTCAAGAATCTCCATTCTAGACAATTTCTCTGTCTTTAAGACACTAGATAAATCTTAGCCTGAGTCAAATCAACTGCAAATTCCCACTGACTTCTTCATGGCCAGAATTTCAATCCACCCCATTCTGAGAAAGCAGCAGCTGGAATTGAAAAAACCTCTAGTTCATACAGGGCCACCAAAACACTTTCATTACTCAGGCTAATCAACCTAGGTTTAAAGTTAAGCTTATTTTTTGCTTCCTTCGCTGCTCATTATTTTAAACAAATCTGCATTCACAACATCAGGCGATAGCAGCAAGAGGAAGATTTACATTTGACAACTTCAGGAATGTACACAAACATGGCAATCAGGTTTTTCTGACTTTGGAGTAAGTGAAGAGCAGATGGAAAGGGAATTTACAGATTCAAATGAAATCCATGAACAGATACTTTTTTATACAGATTTTATATATTAGCTCTGAACTTTTCCAGCTTTACAAGTAAACTCTCTTATGGATTAAATTTCAAACATTTGTGAATATTCTTTGGATCTGCACTGATTTACAACTCATTTGAAGAAAAATTATTTCAATGAAGTCAACTTGGAAACACTGCTTCTTACAAAGATGTGTCCTGCTTCAATATCCACTCTCTCTGAGTTTCCAGCAATTATATTTCTCCCCAGCAGAGAGAAAAATGAAAGTCCTGGTAGCCAACAGGAGCTTCCCCATTTGCAGTAGCATTCTCTATACTTCTCCCCTTGCAGTATTCTCTACACTTACTGGCACCAAGCAGATGATTGTTGGGCTCTGTATACCTTGCTCACACTGCCAAAAGTAAGGTGCTTCACTTCAATTTCTTCACATTTAAAATGATTTCCTTCCACTCTTTATTACTTCAGGATTAATATATAACATTAAATGTCTTAAGGTAATAAGACTGAACAGCAAACCAAAAGGATAAGCATGTACTTGCAAATTATAATGAAGCATGTATCTGTGCGGACAAGTGGAAACAACAGGACCATAGCCTCTTAAAAATGGTCGTTACATAGAAATTTAAAGCCCTACAATTTGATATTCACAGAATCCAAACGATAGGGGACATTTTTCCACAAATTATTTCCTTTTGCACGCCAGATGAACTTTAACCTCTTAGGTCAACAATTTCTTTAAGTGGGGATTTTTAATTTTTCATGAAAGCATTGGTTTAATAAAATATTTGGAATAAGTAATGGCTTTTGAATGAAAATGAGCACAGCCACCCAACATTAAATTTTAAACCCACCTTTTAATCCATTATTCTTGTCCACCTCATTTTCATATCAGTATCAGTAACTAAGTGCATATTTCACTGGGCCTAAGAATGAAAAGTTAGACCAATAAAACTTATTTTTGCAAGTTGTTGAAGAAAACAGCGATTTTTATACACCGACTAAATACTGAATGAAAGCCAAAAACATGTGTGCTGTTCAGATAACATTTATCTATCATATTACATTAGCCTTAATCACAGGTTCAGCTCCTTATGAACTTCACACACATAGTACACTTCCTACATCTTACTCCTTATCTGCATTTAAAAATAACTTTACAGTATTGTAGACAAGTTCCATAATTCATGTAGCTGGCTCAAGCATCCACTTTAGCACGTCCTTGTAGAATTATCTTGATAGAAAATAAATTCCCTGCCAATAACTATATAGTTGTTAAGCTTATCTTGTTCAATGTGCTGATACATTCTCTCTTTGAGTATACAAGTTTGTGAAAAGATATTAACTCTGCATTTACTTACGAAATCTGCTTCTGCTATTTTGTTCAGTGCTGCATTTAGAAAGCTCAAGTAGTACCCACACAGTTCTTGCTTTGTATAAATTATAAGCAGTAATATTTTAATATAAATCAGTATTTCAAAAGGTCTTGCTGGCAGCTATAATTTTGCTGTATTTTTTTTTTTTTTTTAGAAGCCTGACATTCTGGAACCCCAAGTATCACACTGTAAGCTAGTTTCTCTCTTGCTTTTGTATTTTTTAAACAATGATATGAGGTGTTACTTTTTAGGTATTTTAAAGCAGTTTTCATTATTAAAACCATACTAGAAGAGAGAGGAAACCCTCAATTAGATATGGAAGTCCCAAACGGCTTGTCACATTTAACTTTTCACTAAAATTAGAGTCAGTAAAGCAGCTCACACTCACTTATACATTTCAATTTTTAAGACAGAATACGCAATTTGTATCCTTCTCAGCCCTGTGAACTCTCAGAACTATTACCAATAGGAATGCAGCTTGCTGTAACAAACACAGTATAGCCTCTCCAATTCCTGGTACTGGCTTTCATTACAATTCATTAATTTGTAGATAAATTAGGCATAAAGTGATATCAAACACCTTGTCTCTTGAAAAATTATGCCATATTCTTAAACCTTAAATCCAAGAAGTTTTATAATGTATGCATAAATATATAGATACAGAAATATGACAGGAGGGCTATTCTGTGAGGACCTGACCAACGAACGCTGAAGTAAATGGGAACTAAACTGCACAAGGACTTAGTGATAGTGATATATATCACTATCTCTATATCACTACCTTATTGAATGAAGAGACCAAAAAGTGACATCTCCTTCATAAATTCTCTTGAGATCAATAACATGTTATACTGCAAACAGAAAATACCAAAATATTGAAAGTCTGGTTTTGAATCTGCAAAAAATTCAAACAGTTTCACCCAACAGATTTCGTGCATTATATTCTCCTGCTAGTTTCACAACTGCCATGTTCCACTTACTTCAGTGGAATCATTCTTGACGTACATCAAGTTAAACAAAATCAGAATGAGACTGTCCTCCAGTGTTTCACGTTGAGCCTAAGCATTGCAGGGTCTGAGACTGACTCATGAGCTGTGGCAACATGTACTTTCAACACATAATAGAACAGAGGATGGAGAAGAAATAATGGCAATCGGACTTTACGTATTTAAACAAACACTATTTTCTGTATATTATAATGCATGTGAGCACTACATGTGTATATCAAAACCTTTCAAGAAAAAGTTGCTTTTGCCCACAGCAGTATTTTTAAAACTAAGTATGTTGGCTACATACATAGTACTGCCTAACTCTGCAACATTTCATATTGCTAATCAACCATTTCTGAGCAGCAGAAACAGAAATATTAGATGTCCCAGAACTAAGAGTATGCAATCCCGAACTGTTTCGATCATTTCTTCACTTATGAGTGCTGTGCTGACAACTGTTACCTAGATATATCCCAACATGAAGAGATACACAGAAATGAAAATTCTGGTTAATTCTGTGAAAAAGAATTATCGGGAGAGTCAGTGACCTGGATCTGACGAAACCCCTTAAACCAGTTTAATAACTGCCCCCTAAAAGGATTTTAATTTTATTTTAGTCTTGAAGTGTTTGCTCTTCCCAGTGATTTTGATATATTCGTTTTTAAACTCAACTCTTAGTACTACTAATGCAGATTTTAATGCCTATAAAAAACGTTTTTCCTAATTTTAAATTTAAAAATTACAGTCTAAGTAAAGTTTAAGATGAAAATTTTAAGTGTCACCAAAGCCATTGTGATTTGAGCCCTAGAGTGCCATTAAAACAATGGTCTAAAAATTCTGTAAGAGCTATGCTTCCAATTATACAAAAAATGAAGACTAAATATGAAATAAAAATGAATATGAAGAATGTTTTACTGTTGTCAAATCTCAAATGCAAACCATAAGAAACATGGTTCTGAATTTTAAGAGCAAAATATAAGCATGTTTAGTTCTACCCCAGGAAAGTCCACATGGATGTTCAAGTACTGAAACTTTTCATGGTATACTATATTAAATTTAATAAAATTAATAAAGTAGTTCCCATAAATGCATACAAATACCAGTGTGGGTTTTTTTGACTTAGTTATACTCAAACTATATCAAGGATATGTGTTCTTTGGTATTTGGAGTAGGTTTATTTTGAATGCTACCACAAGGCTGCATTAGCTTCTCAGATCAGAAAATAGTGACTCCTGGAGAAAAGACTTAGGATACCTTCATCATGATGGACAACATTAGAGGTTATCTAATGTACTGCTGTTAAAGGAATTAATTCTGTGCGGCAACTTACAAAAAAGCCAACTCTCCCCATTTCTATTGTTTGTCTAGTCTACACAATGCTTGGACTCTCATATAGGAAATATTTGACAGGGGACATCAAACACATACATAAACTTTAAGCTTTAAATTAAAGAATCTGTGTTGAGAATGGACATTGTGTTAAAATAACTCGAGTGAATTTGTAAGACAGGGTAAAGATTAAGTAAATTGGAACACTGTAAGCCTAAAAAAGTGGTTCTTGATTTTTCATCATTCCTTTTACAACAAAACAGAATATACAGTACATATACAGGTTGATATTTTGATTTATCCAAAACAATTGTCACTTTTAGTTTTGCAAGTCCTATAGACTAAAACATAATACCATTCACAACAAAATATTTTCCGTAAGTGAAACAATAAAGCAAAGGAAACCAGAGCTAAACTCAAAAGCCTAGTCATTCTGAAAGACACACACACACACATACACACACTGTAACCTGCAGTGAAGATCAACCTATTTTCTAATGAGGAACAAAACATACTGTTTAAAAATTTTTCTAACTTAACAAAATGAGGGAAAAAAACGCTGCTATCAAAATATACAATTTGATTTGCAGGCTAGAAGGCTAACATTATTAAAAAAATAGTTTTAAGGAAAACCCTTTTGCTTGTAGTAATAGCAGGTATCAACCTGCCACAGCATGAAGCATCCAAACAAGATCCTATAAAAGATTAAACTGTGACCCTTTCTTCATTTGTGAAGTTCTTGACAAATGTATACGGTGAAAGCCCTAGTCTCCAGACTAGGGCATCTTTCTTATTTCTCAATCACACTCCAGGAAATTAATGGCAGCCAAAGGATTCAGAATCTCAAATGCGATTTGTGCTTTACCATGTACCTGCAACGTTAACAAAAAAAACAGCATTACCAGCATCTTGTGATAGTTACAGAAAGTGTTCGTTCAAGGAGTAATGCTGCACAATAAGGAGGACAAGTAAAATTCTTTAAAAACCTAATTCTTTGAACATTAACAAATGCTAAGATACAAAAAGACTTTAAGAGTCATGAAAGTTCTGTATAATGATGTGTTCCACATGCCTGAAGGAACAGCAGTCAAATGTTTCCCCTCAGAGAACTCTGACTTGACTTACAGATCACAGAAATGGAGGACTGGAAGGGACTTTGGGAGGTTGTCTAGGTCAGCCCCCTCCTCTGAGGCAGGACCAAGAAAACCTAGACTATCCCACAGTAAAACTGTTGTCTAAACTGGTCTTAAAAACATTTAGTGATGGTGAGTTTTTCTCATTGACCTCTCTCTCTCTCTGTGTGGATGGCCAGAAAAATTGATCTAGGATACGTCAATTTCAGCTAAGCAATTGGTGTAGCTGGAACTGCATGTCTGAGATTGACCTTTTGGCCACGTGTAGACCTGGCCAGAGTACCGTCTTTTAACTTGTTTTGTGCTCACCTTATAATAATTTCATCTGAACCATATTTCCATGATTTGCTCATAAGCACGTTATTTGGGATTTTATTAAATGCCTTAGTAAAGACGTTATATTACATTTGAAATTTTAAGACTATAAGAAAAGGAATCTAAACCTGTTTTTGATCAGTCACTTATTCAAGGCCTTTAGAAACATTTGTGCAGTTATTTTTAGAAGGTGATACAAGAACAAGAAAGTTTCGAAATGAGTAATTTCACCGGGGTTGTCAGAAGCATGAAAGAATTCTAACGTCAATGGGATTTACATGCCTTAGGCTGTCTTAAGAATCCAAGCCATAATTGTTTGCTGTTGAACAATCACTGCATCAAAAACTAAATTTACACGTGGATGCCACAAGGCCGATATGTTTTCTTACCATTTACTGACCTACTACATAGGAAATTGCTCCTTCTTTACATTAGGAAAAAATTGTAGGTCTGGTCTTAGTATTAATAGATGGGTTAGCAGGAGTTTAAACAGAACTAAACTGACCTTTTTATGCCAAGAAGATTGGTTATTCCCCCTAGGCCTGCACTTTTTTTTGGGGTCGGGGGGTCGTGGGGGGTGCGGAATTTAAGATGCCTTTATTGTCACCACAATCATTAACAGCAAACAGCATTCTGTTTCCAAGTTACTGCTGAGATCTTTCAAAAACATATTTCCTTGATAGCTTAAAACGAGCTGTCTTTCTCTCTCGCTCTCTCTCTCGGTCTACAAAATAACTCACAGGAAAAACTTTTCAGAGCAGTTACCTGTCTAAAGTTTCCCAGAAACGTAGGAATACTGGTCTGTCCAAGTGCCGTTTGTGATAGCTTAATTCTAATACTGTAACATCCCATTTCTGTACGTTTGGATCTAGACGTACTTCATCATACTTGAGATGGAAAGCTTTAACTGCAGGACACAAAGCAGCAATAGTTAGATTATAATCCTGATTTTACATTACAGGATTGGATTTGTAAAACAAAACAAATTCTTCACAGTTCAGAATACACAGCGGAAAAAGTAAAAAAGGGCACACAGCTGTGCCTACATACAAGACCAACGACCCAACTCCCTTCGGCTATATCATGGTAACAATATGCGTGAGGTGGCCGTCCCTATTTTTAATGCACAGAGATTCTTGGCAAAATAGCTCTGAGCTGGATTTGAGCTGAATGTGATTTTTGTTGTTGTTGTTGTTTTTTTGGAGAGGTGAGGGGGGACTGACATCCTGTTTGCCATTTCTGACCTGTCCCAGGAAAACAACCAGAAAATCAGCCACCCTGATTACTTAATGGAAGTCTATGCAGCAACATGAGTTGCTTGGAAGCGAACTATTAGGGGGACATTTAGTTTGTGTATTACATAAATAATCCCCTGCCTAGCAGACCTACTAGCCTACATGAGTTATTAATCTGACTCAGTGCAAAAGTATTAATTTTCTGCACTTCACAAAGGTCAATAAAATAATTTTTGAAAAGGAAAAAAACCCAGCATTTCTTTACCGAGTAGCCTGCTACAATGACTTAGAACAAGAATGCATATGGCAATTGTATCAGATCCAGGATTTGATATTTGTTATGTTCTGTACTCACACTGTGGGTCTGAGAAAATATTATTTCCCTCACAGAAGCAGAATCCTCCTTTACCTCCACTAATTACAACTGCTCTGATTGTGTACACTTAAGGTTGCAAACACACAGGATTTCACCTCCCACTCCAGGCTGCTGGCATCTCCCCTTTTTTTGGCTTCTCTCCAGGACTGCTTCACTTCTTATTACTGTTGTCAACTGAAGACCTAATACTACATTTGTCAGAGCTGCAACTCTTGGACCCATTTCAACACTTTGTTACAATGGTGCACAAGTAGTGACCACCAGAGCTTTTATTCTGGACTACAGCTTCTGCCCCATCTTAACAAAGAAGAGTACTGCTCTCATGCTGCAGTGGTTGTGGGGAGCCACTGATCTGAAGAGTGCTACCCCTGCACTGTAAGAGTATTCCTAGGGGTGGTTCTTGGCTCTTCATGAACAGAGCATGCTGCTCCAGTGACTTTCAATAATGGATTCATGAGTGTCAACTCTGATACACATGCCACATCTGCAACAGAAATGAATTAAAACCGATGAGGCTGCTTACCAACAAAGACAAGTCTCCCTTCATAATGCTAAAATGTACATTGAACTCTAATAAAATCATATTTACTGTTTACATATTTATTTGTATAACTATCTTATGCTATGATTTCATCAGATTGCTAATTATTTTAGGTCAGTCCCAATCAGTATTATGGACAGACCAAAAGGTGGTGCTGAGGAAGTGTTCTGAATGATTCAGAAGCTGACACTGACCTCTGAGGTGGTACTTGGCTAATGCACTAACATGACATTAAGACTCTCTATGCTATTGGCCGTACTCTCTTTGGGATTACGTAAAATCTAAGTACTGACCACAGTGGAACTAAATCCACTCCCCTACCATGGTGCTTTTGCAATAGCAGGGAAGTCAACTGCCTCTCCTGGCCAAATTCCAATTTATATATTACAACTAGTCTTTGATATTTAAAAGTACCTCTGCAACTTTAACCTGATAAGGCATTCTCATGCATTTCACATCCTAAATGCTCTAACTTTGCTTTGGTTTTCAACAAATTCTACATTCCAATCAGAAGGGAATGAATTTAACTGGGGGTTGGTGTGTGAATAGACAGACACATTTTTCAAAAAGTCCTGGCACACACTGATATGGCAGCAACTAAAGTAACAGTGGCACTTACAGGCTACGTCTACACTAGCCCCGAACTTCGAAATGGCCATTCAAATGGCCATTTCGAAGTTTACTAACGAAGCACTGAAATGCATATTCAGCGCTTCATTAGCATGTGGGCGGCCACGGCGCTTTGAAATTGATGCGGCTCGCCCCGACGGGGCTCCTTTTCGAGAGGACCCCGCCTACTTCAAAGTCCCCTTATTCCCATGAGCAGATAAGAATAAGGGGACTTCAAAGTAGGCGAGGTCCTTTCGAAAAGAAGCCCCGTCGGGGCGAGCCGCATCAATTTCAAAGCGCTGTGGCCGCCCACATGCTAATGAAGCGCTGAATATGCATTTCAGCGCTTCGTTAGTAAACTTCGAAATGGCCATTTGCGTGGCCATTTGGAAGTTTGGGGCTAGTGTAGACATGGCCACAGTGTATCTGTAGTCCACAAACAGAAACAGTCAAAGCTAACATTTCACTGTCTACAGTGTGCCTCCAGTTCAAATTTGTTGGCAAGGTTTTTACTACTAAAATAAAAAGGCTGTTATTCAGAAAGAGCTCAGACCACATAAACTTCTCATGCTACAGTGGCTCTTTTAGTCTACTATCCCGTTGCAACAGTGGAGGTTGCTGGACCCCCCAAGAATTGCATTGGCCCTCAACTTCCACCTTATTGTAATGATAGAATCCAGGAGCAGAAAGGGCAGATTTCTAGGACACTGACAGATAAGTTTATACTATAAAGGATAATAACTGATAAATTAAGTCCAGGATAAACTTAAAGGGTTTAACTGTACATACTAATTGGTTCAAATCTCCAATTCACAAATGCATACACTATACCATACCTGTCTTAACATCCTGCAGCAGGTACTTCCACAGACTAATAATGTGCACTGAAGCTTATTGCTGTCTGGCTATCCCAAAAGGGGGATAGGAGATACTTGAATTAGATTTTAATCAGCCACCATTTTACTATACAAGTCAGTGAGCACCCAGCAGAGAAAATGCAGGAAAAATCAGCCCAGCCTTACTTCATTTTCCATCCATACCCCCCACCACACCATAGTATGGACCTTTTAATATGCCCTCCTCCTAAGGGAGTTGAAGTAGGCTGTAAAAATGGGGAGGGGTTGGCTCCTTGCCCTGTCAATCACAGAAATCCCCTGCTTCCTTCCCAGATTCAGTTCCTTCATCCGCCACCTCCTTTTAAGTCCTTTATCAAGCCATTTATATGGTCACTGGCTGCCTTCCCTACGGAGCACTCACACTTGATATTAACACAACCTTACAAAGCAATTTGTGACACGCGGCCTACCATCTTTCCCTCTTCCCAGAAAAGGTCCTCCCTGACTCCCACTGCAGCCAATCTGGTGAGGAGGGAAAAATTCTTTCCCAACTTTCCTCTAAAAAGGAGTGTGTAGTGCAATGTGCACAGTAAGTCCTACCCACACCTGCTATTAGCCACCTCTAGAAGAGAGAAAGTGGGTGCAGCCTTGCCTGGTGCACAGAAAAAGAGCGTACACCTTCAGAGCCTACCTCCCTCACATTCCCAGGGAGCGAGTGAGTGAGTGCTGCAAAGCTGACCATCGCTCACCTTTTGCAGCAGTTTCTCCTCTCTCCCCCTCCTGTCCCCTCTCCCCCACAAAAAGCACTGCTGCCTTCCTTTGGCAAGCCCAGGTGATCCCCAGCTTCAGGCATGATGTGGTCATTCTGTTTTAAGTTTATGGGCATTTTGCATTCTGTTTCATTTTCATATCTTAGAAGAAAAAGGAACATCTGTCCAGCTCTTTGCAATTGTTTTATACAAGTCTAGCCAGAGTTTCACTTGCCATTTTCTTGCCCAGTGCACCAACCTTAACCCTTCCTTCCCACCCAGCTCTTTAAGCAAATTGGGCTGCTCAGTGTCATTTCTCTCCTTTATCCATGGGTCTGACCTACAAGTGCAACAGAGCTGCATTAACACATTAGAGCAGAAAGAACTTTAAAATGGCATTCACATAAAAGATTTATGAGCCCGATAGCAGCTAAACATTAATTTGTCATCTGAAATGTCCATTTATGGGGAAGAAAACTTTTTACATGAGTATAATGCACTCAGTTAAAACAGAGTCAAAATAGTTCACAAGATGAATCAAAAGCTGTAAACTGAAAAGAAAAACAGGGACCAGGAAAGTAATACTTTAAGCTCTATATGTGAAACACTTTACAGGATTTTAACCAGTATGAAGCGATTGAGACAGTGATATGGGTACAGTCTAAATCAATAATTTATGAGATGCATTTTGATATATTTGCTTAGATTTTATAGCAATAAACTTCTTATGTTCTAAAATTTCAATCTGTGGAAACCAGGCTTAAATCTCTGTTAATAATCATTCTGGAAATGGGCCAGTTTGCCTTGGACAGCTTTTAGCTTCTATAAATGATGGCAGATTACAGGTTAGATAATGGACTGGTACAAAAGCTGCTGATCATATTTAGTTAGGCTATTAAAGAGATTGCATGGGGCAAAATGATAAATGGAGCCAGAAGTAGCAGGTAGGACCAGCCAGCACTTTAATCTTTTGAACAGGCCAGAAAATATTAAGTACTTTGTTTGGAAGATCTACAGACAATTTTCAGGAAAATATTTTTGAAATATCCAGCTATTGAGGCAATCTGATACATTTTTAAGGTTAAAAAGAGTTTGCTTTTCTACAGTACTTTTATGAGATGGGGGAGGTGATTACTTTTCTCTCTGTTAGAGCACCTATGTCCCAGACAATATAATGTGTGAGCTAACTTTCACAATCCCTTCCGTACCATGTTTGTGAGACTGGAGAAAATGCAACCTTCTGCACTTCCTAGTGCAGAAACAACTAGCGAGTACTGTGAACTTCATACTGCAGCAAGATTTCTGGGAGTTGCAGGGTGGGTGGCAGAATATGGGTGCTAGGCTGTCTTGGAGTAAATGGAGAGAGAAGTTATTGGATGGTGCCAGCCTGGGTGAACTAAGAGCAGACCTCCTCCTCAAAGAAGATTTGGAGATTAGACTTAGCCTACGTCTATACTGCTGTGGAAGATCGGCCCACTGAGGGTCGATCTTCCAGGGTTTTGTTTTGCGCATGCATGAAACGGCACCGTCCAGAGTCAAGTCGACCCAAGAACTCTTTGTGAGCGGTGAGGATTAAGGAAGATTGACAGGAGAAACGTTCCTGTTGACCTTCTTCCATACAGAGAGTCACAGCAGTCGACTGCTGGTAAGAGGAGTTTAGCTACACAACTGTGTAGCTAAAACTGCGTATCAGCTGTCAACTGTTATGCCTAGTGCAGACATCACCTTAGTCTACATGTTACCATTTTAGTCCTGAGAAACAGGTAACAGCAACTGCTTGAGCCACTAAGTCCGCAGTGTCCAATACGGTCACCACTTGCTGCACGTGGTGAACAGAACACTGCATCGTGGTGAACATGGCCTAGCTTGAGAGCAGTATTGGCCACAACATGGTAACGTGGCTCCTCCTGAGAGCTGCACATGGAGAGTGCCCTCCACCTGTGCCGGGCACGCACCCCATTGCTTGGTGGGCGAAGTGCATGGCAGCAGTGGCCCCAGGAGCTCTAGTGAGTCACCGGCATTGAGAATGGAGGGGCTGGGAGCGCCTGGCTCTGGGGGGAGGGCATTCAGTTGGGGGGAGAAGGATGGCTGTGGCAAATACGGAAAGATAACCACAAGTGTGGTGATCTTTGAATTCCTATTGGACACCTCTGCACTAACATGTCACCCAGAAGTGGAACGGAAGCCAGCTGCACTGTAGCAACAGCCCCTTCATCTTCGTGTAACCTGCCTTGCTGAAAAACCTGGTTTTCCTGAAGAGTTGTGGAAGCCAAGATACTTGTTCATTTCCTGGAGGCAAGGGAGCTGCAGAATCATACTTGCTAAAGGTGCCAAAGCACCAGCTCTCTCCCGCATCCAAATCCCACAAATGTCCCAGCCAAACCTGAACTATTAGTGGGTATGCACCTGACAGAACATGCAAGAGCCTTTATCTGTAAGTAGAAGCTTACTTTTTGCAAAAATATCAACAGGGGATCCGTCCGGCAATAGCCATGGCCAGCCTTTGAACTGCCAAGCAGGACCCTGCACAAACACTGCAACAACGCGATCCCTGTGACAGAGAGAAAGAGAGACATTAAAAGACTTGAGCTTTTAGTCACTATAACTTTTTAAGAGTGAAAAAAACCACCTCTATTATTCATACGATACAGGCTGCTGTCAACACTCCTGTGAGGAAAGCACCACACACAGGCATAATCTCTCTTTATAATGTTATTGTTAGAACACATTAATAACTGCTCTACTTGCAACATAATTGCTTTTTCCACATGCAGGTTTCTTCAGCATTAACATACTATTTTTGTAGGTGGTATTTCTCGCCTTTGTCTGCTTTTTGTTGTATGCAATCCCAGGTTCAAATTTTATGTTCATCGAAAAGCATATCCTGTTCACTTCTTGTGATTACTGCTTAAGATTTCTTTAAATGCTTTGGATTTTGAAAAATAATCCCTTATGAACTATTTTGTGGACTAAATGTGATACGGCCATTTAAAAAAGCATATTCAGCACATACTTGAAACTTTTCATATAAAAAGTTAATTACAACAAAACAGACAGTTGCAATAATTTAACCTACATTTTCAAAGTGCACTTTTTATGAGCATATGCAACTACTACCATAGTCTAAGAACATCTATTCATTGTGAAATCAGAAGATAAAGTTCACAAAAGAGCAAGTTCTTTGTTCAGACATTGTCTCTTTGCTGTATATTTGTAGAGTAATAGGACTGGAGTCTAAGAACTATTATTATGTTACAAATAATCTCAATCTAATTCCTAAATTTACATTATTGTAAGCGTTTAAAAATGCCACTGAAGAAAATAATTAGGTGTCTCTGAAATAAAAGAAACACAAGATTACACACTTAAAACATTTTGCACTTCAGCTGTTACAAAGGTGAAACTAAAACTTTAACATTAATTGCTTATCACTGAGTTCACTCTGGAAAAGCAATCACAAAGAGAGCTTTACCTTTCTTAAAAATGCTTAACATATACTGGTGATGCAAGCCGCATTCTGGTACTTCAGAAGCTATTTCACTGAAACCTCCAAACTCCAGGAACACGCAAGGTATGGAGGAGGAAGCAGCTCTGAGGTAACAGCGGTACAGTGAAGCACTTCTCCACTTCAGCTGTGGCAGGGGTGCAGTGCCCGGGAGCAGTGGAGCAGGGTGCAAGGTAAACACCCCATCCTCATTCCACTCACGCCCTCCCTGGCCGGGCAAAATCTTAAATCTGGCAAACCACATACCCCAGGGTTGCCAGATTAAAAAGGTGCTGTTCGCCTGCTAATCGCAAGACAGAGAATATTGCTGGAAATTAGGTTCTATTTCCTTATAGCTTCTTGTTTTGAATATTACAACAGACCGACACGTCTTGTACATACCTAAAATATTCTGAAACTAGGAGAATAAAGCAAGTATACTGGTTATTGGTTTATCAGTACAAACCCTTGTGCAGTAAAAAAGTACTGACAGATACTATTTTATCTTTTTACAACCCGCATAAATGGCCCTGAGGGACACAGTTTTCCCCCTTCACAGAGCTCCATTTTGACATGTATGTCAGGGTCTCTGACCACTATACAGATTATTTTAAAGCTGATGCAATGTTTCCAGCTTCAGTGTCTCTCTCTCTTTTTTTGTTTTTTTTAATTACAGTCACTATATAAAGACTCAAGTTTCCCCTTCCAAACATTCTCATGAAGACAGGCTGGCTGCAAATGCCGATTTTTCTTTCAGACATACATGTTTTATTGAATGAAGTAATATATTAGCTCTGATCCTGAACAATTTGAGTGCGTTTTTTAATACTTGTGGAGGGTTTCCACACATTAAACATGGGCTAAGGAAGCAATATTTAGATCGCTGAAAGATTATGGTTTGTTCTTCCACTTTAATAAATGTAACAGACCATTATCACAACCTGAAAGAAACAAGCTGCTACATAATTGCTATCTAACCATTTCTAACATATTTGTTAATGCTTTAAGTCCCAATTAAGTGGAAATTATTTTATTAGATCATTTCAAGCTCTGTGCTCTTGTTCTCAAAAAGACAACTTAAAGTGTTTTCAAAGAAAGCAGTTCTGCTTTACCAGTCTTGTGGCATAAGCTTCAGAGGCTGGTCTACCACTCGATAAGGTACAGTAACGCTCACTGTTGTGCCCCCAGGCTGCATCTGGTCCTTCCTTCTCTGGATTAAAGTTTCATTTTCTCGTTGACAGCCTTGTTTTTTCTTTTCATCTGATGGCACAAATCTAGGGAATAAGGAGGCTATTAGCATACAGTAAGAATGAAAAGTAAATAAACCATAACAATGCAAGTAATCTGACAAGACCACATGCAGAAGTTTAACAGGGTTAACATTATCCTTTAACTTGTGATGCTTTGTTTCTGTACAGTAGAAGAGCAAGCTAAGTAAATATGACCCTTAAATAAATCTCTAATTTCAGAATAACTTTCGCTAAGCATAAGTGATTGAAGTACTCAGTAGTAGCAATCCCCCCCACCCCCCACCACCAAAGAACCAAATCAAACCCAAAAGACAAGGTTAGTATCTGAAGCTTTTGTGCTACACACTTCTGGATTTAAAAAAGTATTTAGACAGTTTTCATCATAAAAAGTTTATTCGCTTTCCATCCCAGACATGCAAGAAGATGAGATGACTGGCTATGGTTTAATCAGGCCTCAGCTTTATTAACCTAACTCATTTGTAGTAATATCTTCTTTAGTTCAGGTTACTGCTATTTCCTTAATCATTCTCACCTGTTTAACAACTGCTGTCTGCTCCATGCCCCTGGTCCCAGCCACTTTTTGGGACTTCACCACCCTGCCCTCATATGAAGGTTAAGCGCTGAGAAAAGGAGTTGTTTCCCATGCCACGCCAGACATTAGAAGACCCAACCTCATTTCACAGCTTTCTATGGAAGATATGAATTTAGGCCTCCAAAATTAAGTCAAATGTCCTCTGACAATTTTTTTTTATTGAATCCTGAACTTTTGGTTTATCGTACACATCAACATTATACAAATTATAAATCCTAGACAACAGTAACATCAACCTTTGATATAATGGTAGCCTGTGAATTCAAGCCATGGAGCCATTATGCTCACCTACCAATACAAACTGGAGCATAAAGAGTTCTAAAAATTCCCACCCTAATAACGAAAGGTATATGTAAATACTACTTTTGTTTGAATAAATACCAGCACCATAAAGATCAAATACAAATTACATAGAATCTCTTCCTTCCACTAGGTTTAAGTCAGTTCTTGCTGTCTGGATAGAACCTTCCATGGTCAATGACTGTACAACTGAAATATCCAGTAGTCACTGTAATCCTCAATTCCAGAATGCAACAGTGGTCACTGACTTTGTACTCATGTCAGGGGTTTTATGTTTTTTAAAACCTGCAATCTTTGTACTAGAATTAAGCTGAATCTTAAACACAAAAGGCTATTTAATTTATTGTAACCTCTCATTGGGCATGCCATGAGCCATTCTTAAATTTTTATTTCCTGAAGTATAACTGTTAAAAACAAAAAAGCAGTGAAGAAGCACTTTAAAGACTAACAAAATAATTTATTCAGTGCGTTTTCGTGGGACAGACCCATTTTGTCAGACCATAGCCATACCAGAACAGACTCAATATTTAAGGTACAGAGAATCAAAAGTAGAACCAAGATGGACACATCAGACCAAAAAAAGTATCACGGTGAGCAAATCAGAGAGTAAACAGTTTGATTAAGGAGAACAGAGTGGATGACAGAATCAAAAGTGCAAGCTGCTGTCACACCTCTGGGGCCTGCACACTCTCATACATGTGATGTGCTAGAGGAGAACCTCGAAAACCATGGCAACTGCTGGTGGACATTAGCAGTTTACTTAAACAATTTAAGTAGTGTCATGAAGGTAAAATTATGCTTGTTAGTGTAGGTGTTACAGATTTTGGCTATAGGAGCTTGGAGTCTATCACATCAACATTACGTCTCAGCAAAAACCAAAAACTGGATTTTTATCATAAATGTTCACAAAACGGAAGGAACCTCAAGACGTCATCAAAACTAATTCCCTGCACATGACAGGACCAAACAACCTCTAGACCGGGCAGGCAAGATCCACCCCCTACCAAGCCGTTTAATTCAGCTGACAGCCTGCCTCACCAGGACCCGAAGGCAGGGAGCCGTCCCAGAGCTCAAAGCGATTGGCTGCTCCATGCATCTCTCTGTGCCACATGCCAGTGGTGGGGTTGAGGCTTCACATGCACTGTCCCCAACCTCACAATCTCCCTTTAGCACCCCCAGATCCTTACCTCATGTCACCAAGCAAACCCTCTGCATGTGTACACCATGACCCAGGTCACATCTCCCTCCCATACTTTGCACTTTCTCCGATGCCCTTACTTCAGGCCACAATCCTCTCCTGCAGCCTGCAACCCCATTCCTCTGCCACAGGTCACAACCCCCTCCTTCACACAAACTCCCTCTCTGACCCCCACACCTTATCCTGCACCCCACCCTCTACCCTTCTGCACTCAACCTCCATCTCACCATCAGCATCCCTTCCAAAGAAAAGTGTGACCTTTGATCACGTACCAAAAGTTTGGAGTGTCTCACATCAAAATGTATTGCCCACCCTGATCTAGGCCATCCCTGACTGGTGTTTGTCTAACCTGCTCTTAAAAATCTCCAGTGATGGACATTCCACAGGCTCCCTAGGCAATTTATTCCAGTGGTTAACCACCCTGACAGTTAGGAAGTCTTTCCTAAAGTCTAATCTACATCTCGCGCTCCTGCAATTAAGGACATTGCTCCTTGTCTGATCGTCACAGGTTGAGAATATTTTCTCTCCCTCCTCCTTTTATATACTTGATATAAATTCAAATCAAAATAAATATCAAAACATGTTTGCTATCAAGTTTGAAAAGAGAAGTCCCTGAGGAAATTAAGAGGTTTTTTTTTTAATTTTTCATTGAGTTAGGCTGTTAATACTGATACAACAGAGATGAGTTATTTACCTAATTAGTACAAAAATTCTGGATTTGAGAATGCCTACCCTAAGGTTTTGGGTTCCAGTCATGCTCACTTATGCACAAAAAACTAAGACTAGGATTCTTGCACCTTAATCTCTTCCAGATAAAATAAATCTTCCTGACTCCAGACCTAAAAATGATCCATGCACTTGAAGGAGTTTCTTTAGCTTGCAGTTAAATAAACTAAATGAAGCCATTTGAAGAACTGCTGTATTAGATCACAGTAATTAATAAACTATTTACACATACAGACACACACAGAGTGCTTTAATCAGTAGATCAAAGTGTTTTACAATTGACGTGTGTCTGTCCCATATCCAGATGGGAAAACAGACACAGACGACGTAGCTGGAGTTGACAGAACTCAGGTCAACTTACTGGAGTATCTACACTGCCCAGGGTCGACTGGAGAAATTCTCCCTTCAACTTAAGAGTTGAGAAATGCACTCTGAAATCAATTGGGCAGCTCCTCCCTAAACCCATTAAATTCTCTCCCTGCTACCCACCCTCTGTGGATCAATCCAGCATCGATTTTCCACTCGCAGAGATGAGCTCTTACTCCCAGTCCAGTACTCTAACTAGGGGGGGGGAATACTATCTCAAATAGAATATTTTATACTAGTAATTAGAGATGAAAAATCAGTTTCAATTTCTGTCTTCATAAAAATGCACATTTGGCATGAATCAAATGGTATGAATTTATGGCAATTTTGGCAAATTGTTTCAAAGAATTTATTTTGCTGTCAAAATGAACCAGTTCAATGTCTTCCAAATGAAACTTTCAAATTTTTGAACTCAAGTCACCAGGAAACTTAGGTCAAACTTACAAAACACCTTGAAGGAGGACATGATGGTAGTCGTGTCTCTGTATAGCACACACATAAGGCAGCACTTATGTGGGACATGAAAGACTAAGAGCAGGATGAATAAAAATCGATGATGTTGCAGAACACTAGGGAGTTTTTAATAGCTTTTTTTTAAATTAACATATCTATAATAAGGCCTATAGATATTAAAATAATTTAAATTAAAACAAAATAAAATAAATATGAAAGCATGTCTGCTGTTCCATTTGAAAGAAGTTCATGGCTGGGTAGAAGTGGTTGGTCTGCACCTAGAACTAGAGTTTGTTGCAGTGTTAAGACAGCTTTTGACAGCAGTAGCTTCTTCAGAGAGAATATCTTCATTTCAATTTATTCAATTGGTTCAGCTCAGTGACTTGTACATTCAACTTAAGAAACCAACTGGGAGCTGTGGAACAGGCAAGCCTGCCTTCTACCAAGCTATGAGTATGAAGCAGGTGGGAGAAGATGAGATTTGCTAGTTCTAAAATATTGGGAAGTACGTAGGGATCAGGAACAATCAGTTCAAATCACTAATTAGAAATAATACTTTTCTGGTTTAATAAAATTGGCTACTTTTAAATGCAAACATGTTTTGATAAAAAATCTTAGCACATAAAGTAGCTTATTTAACAATCAAGTCTAAAATACTATTTTGTGCACTTTGTTTTTCTTTAGAGCTTGACAAAAAAACACAAATAAAAATTAAATAAGAAATTCCGTGTTCACCATCTTCTAACTACAAAGATTAAATATCTGAGAGAGGGGGCACCTAAGCTCCAGTCCTTATTCCAATCAGTATTTACTGCCTTCTGACTTATTGGTTTTGTGAATGATGCTTCAAGTTACGTCTAAACACTGCAATTAGACCTCCACAACTAGCCCATGACAGATGACTCTAGACTCCAAGGTCTCTAGCTAAGGGCTGGCGTTTCACTGCAGTGCAGGGATTCAGGCTTAAGCTAGGAGTTCCCATGTGCATCTGACCTTGTTTCCAAATTTCTTTGTTTTTATTAGAAATTGATTAAACATCCCCAAAACCAAAATGTAAGTCTCCCAGATTTGTTAAAAAGTTGCCCCCCCCCAAAAAAATGGTTTCAGGTTGACCCAAAACTATCCTCTCCCATCCAACAATCTTTACTGCCAACAACCTGAAAAATCACTAATTCACATACCTCTAATACCAGTTATGGTTGATGATGGATTCTTGGTACCACAGCCAGAGAAACTTATTTTTTGTGTTATAAATAGCTGAAGAAATTTGGAATGTGTTCCATTTTGAAAATGCCAAGATAAAGCAGACGTCCTGGTGTCAAATTTTAGAACATACCATCTTGTACATAATTAGACACGTTTAAAAACGGGCTGCACTCTTTGTTTTATGATGCTAGCACAACTTTAAGTTTTTTCCATTTTTTCTCCTGCTTAATTTACACATCTGAAAAAATCAGGTCCTGCTTAGACCAGAAGACATTAAGTGTAAATGACTGGAAAACTGTCCAAAAAAAGCCAATATAATGAAAGCTGAAAAACTAAGATGGGGGAATGCATTAAAATTCTAGCTTTTGTTAGCACCTATTTATCTTCAGTGACTAATTAACAGTTTGGAAAAGAAGTTTGTTCCAGATCCAATGCCACAACGTTGTGAAGTAGGAAGCAGGAATTAACAACATGTATCAGGAGACCCATAATAAAACTTCCAGCAAAATTAGGAAATATCAGACTTGGTTCTTCTGATGTTTCAAGGAGAAACTAAAAAGAAATCTACTTCATAGCTTTTCAGTGTTTCTCTAATACACTCCTAAGGCTGTGTCATCACGTGCCGCTTCTTCCGGAAACAGCATGCTAATGAGCCATCTGAAAGATGCTAATGAGGAGCAGATGTATATTTCCCATACCTCATTAGCATATGGCCATGGGATCTGGAGTCTGGAAGAAGCTCTTCCGGACTCCAAAATACACATGCAGATGTGTGGCCCATGGGGATCTTCTGGAACATCACCAGACGAGAGTCAATCACAGACGAGTACATCATAAGATACACAGATCCAAGTTCCACGTCATTCTCTATAAATAAGCAATTAACCATAACATATTCTGCAAACCTTGGGTTGGGCCCAAATGATTAATCAAGTCAACAAACACTGGCGAAATACACTTGAACCTTTCATCTGGCAATCCTGGAAATAGGTTATGCCTGATTAAAAACTGTTCTGGGCCAGGGAAGGGCTGCGATGTCAGGGTGTCCCAGGGCACGTGCCTCCACACCTCCTGCCACTTCCACCACCAGACACCACCCTTGCTGCTAGTGTTGCATTGGGGAAAAGCCACAAGAGAAGTGTGCTGCAGCACTGCCACCCCCACCCCAGCTGGGGAGGGGGTTGAAAGAGGAGCAGCAGTGTGCAGAGCTATTTTGTCCCACCCCTGCCAGGGTCTATACCACAGGTGTTCCCAGGTCAAGAACAGCAGGAATACAGCAAATGTGATATAAAAACAAGTTAGCACGGCAAATTAGTTACGGGCTCCCAAAAGAGTCTTATCACTGACATCTTTTAAAACCAGAGAATCCCATGGAGCAAAGCATCATCTTGCAGCAAGCCCAGTCCTACGAACCCTAAAGGTTAGTTATGCTCTCCAAAATTTTAATTTGTCTTAAAACTCACGAAGTTTTAAAATTAATAAAGGTTGGTTTGTTTTGCCATTGATTTGTGAGCCTTTATGGTTAACTTTCTCAAGGTTCTCCCCCCAGTCTGAGGGTCAGGAAACCTCTCCCCTACCCCCCACAACAAAATCTTAACATTCTCACATGACAGTGTCTGTGGGAACTGACAGTAGAAAACACCACTACAACTTGATGTCACAGGAGTTGGCAACACTCAAAGGATGTGGCAGCACCAGAGAAAGAACTGAGCTTTCCTGGATCTGCCCTTCACGTGCAGAACTAGATTATTTTCTAGCTACATACTGCCTCATTACTATCCAACGTGTGCACTGATGGAGGTAGGATTCCTGCAGAACAAACGTGTGACCAAATTAATTATAGAGTGTATAAAGCAATTCATATACATATGCAGTAACCACATTCTCATATGGATGGCAATCCAAAGGTCACATTTGCAAATAGTTTGGAAGTATCACAGAAATCCACATTTACGCTTTAATTGTATTATAAACAGAAATTTGTTCAGAAGACATGTTACCAGCCTGTAACACTCCCTTGCTGTACTGTAACAGAAGTGATCAAAATTATTAAATTGCTACCAGTCAGGTCTGTGACAGATCCAGTGTCTCAATCCCACTTTTTGGGCTTAAACATTTCTGTGTTTAACAGCTCTCTTCAGCGTTAGTTTATTGACAGCTCTCCCACAGTTGAAAGTCAGCTGGAGGCTGTGCTACATAATTAATGCATAATTGAAAGGCTCCTACATGGTTGTAACCCCTGCTTACATTGGCTTCAATTCAATTTTGATTTAATATAAAAGTTCGAGCAATCTCCAATTCATTCCTCTTGGAAACCCTTGATGCTGTGTTAATATTCTGAACTACAAGAGACGAGAAGTTAAACAAACAAGAAATACTATTTAGAAAACAGAGGAAATGATGACAGACAAAAAGTGAGGGAGGAAAAAATTTGATCCAACATGCATAAGCAGTATATGAATAACTGACTAAGTTGGCTAACTCTCTGAGACTGATATACAGCAGCAAGGCTCTTGTAGCAAGGCAACCACCATTTTCAAAAACTGATTAAAATCAAAATAAAATGTTTCAAGTGCATGTAATAAAATTTCCCTTTCAATTAACTTGCCATGTTAGTGTTCATTAATTCTTCACCTACAGGCTTCCCAGGAAAGTATCACAAAACATATTTATGGTTATACTCTGAAACAAGTGACAAAGTTAGTCAGTTTAAGAATCTGTAACTATAATCCTTTAGATTTTCATAGCTACAGTTTACGTCAGTATGTTCAATGCAGAAAGCTGGTGTTCCCAAATAGACATCAATTTAAAATCTATTTTTTAAAAATTAGTTACAATTCTAGCTACCCAGAACTCCCCACGCACTTTTGAATCGTTAAAAATCTCGTTTCCCTCATCCATTATGTCTGAAATACATACAAAAGTGGTAAACAACCAGACAGAAAACGCAGCTGTCCTGAGTAAATACAAAGTGTTATCAGATACACAAAACTAAAATATACAGAAAAGATCTTTCTTTAAAATCTGCTACAAACAGCTAAAATGTTACTTGCAACAAAAGTAACATCAAAGTGAAGCGTGATTTTTAAGCTGTCAAGCACTGAAAAGTTAACAAACTTAAAAGCTGTTAAACACTATACCTACAAGCCTGCACTTGGGACATTGTAAGAATTATAGCTCACTCTAACACTCCTACGAAGGAGGTGGATGGTAAGGTTCTGGCAATGGATTTGCTGAAGGCCCCTGAATGGAAAGAGGTCTGGGCAATGAATTTGTTGAGGGGAGTGGGTGGAGAGGGTTAAACCCCCTCCTCCAGGATAATTCCAAATAAAATGGGGTTACCTGCACTATACACTTTTATGTGCTGGATAGTTCCAGACATCCAATAAGAAAGTTGGGGCCCAATTAAACCAATGTCAAATGTCTCCTGCTGTTCTTTTGGTACAGCCAGACAATATACAGTTGTGAGAATCATTAATTACAGCTTGCAACTGACAAACTTATGTTTGGCCATCCAACATATTAAAAGTCAGTTTTAAAGTTCTGAGACAAAGTGAGAGAGATATATTGTTTCTCTAATAATCTGAGACCAACTCAGCTACAATATCACTGGCCTTGTATACACTACAGCAATCTTTCAAAAGATGATCTTTCAAAACATCGCATCCACATACAAAAATAAAGATCGAAAGATCCATCTGTTCTTTCAAAAGAACGGTCTGGGGATCAAAAAATCGACACCGTGAGAACTGCTCCTTTGAAAAAAGGGCCCGCAGAGCATCTACAAACTTTTTTTCGGAAGCTTATGAAAGGAGGCGCTCTTCCTAATCCAGGAGTGGAAAAGGGCTTCTGGAAGAAGAGCATTGTTCTTCAATTTTGGATTGAAAAAGCACATTGTGGCTGTACACTCCGTGTGTTCTTTTGAAAAGGTGCCTGATTTTCCGAAAAAACTTGTTAGTGTAGAGGCAGCCACTGTGAACAACATGTTTTAAAATTTTACTGTTATTCATCATCTTTATGATTTTTCAGGGGTTTTTTTGGAAAGCTAATCCAGAAAGGTTAACTCTTTTCATATCTGTTTAGAATCCATCACTCCAAATATTGACAAAGTGGTCACATAAATAAACTTTTATGAATGGGAGACTGAAATTAATTAAGCTTCATTTCTTCATTTGGCAATGCCACTCACGTTGCCAGAAAAACCTGGCACTTTTTGGTATCACATGATCATAATTTTACTTATTAAAAAACACCAACACAATTACTAGTCCACAAACTGTTTTTCTCCCGAACAAAAACAAAACTAATTATATTTTAAAAAGTGAGTGGGCAAAGGACATTTTATAATGCATTATTCCTGAGTTTGTCATCCAACTTGTTTACTTCATAGCAAATTTGTGAAGTTTGATAAGCTATTGTCTCTCTTGGTCATCAGTGTGAATGAGTGCAGATGTACTGTAACCAGAAACCACTGTACAGGCCACTATGACATTAGCACAGACTGAAACAGAGTGGAGACTGCTGCAGTTTATACCCTATGGTGTTTCTCACTGCAGAATCCCAGAGACTGATAGACCATAGCCAATTATGAATCCTCAGAGTCTACTGTTGGGCATACCCAGGCTTTATGCCACCATATACTATTCCTTCTAGAGTTAAAATAATATATGGAGATATACATATCTCTCAGAGCTGGAAGGGACCTTGAGAGGTAATCAAGTCCAGTCCCATGCCCTCTCTGTAGGACCAAGCACCACCCGTGACAGATTTTTTTTTTAAATCTATTTACCCCAGACCCCTCAATGGCTTCCTCAAGGATTGAACTCACGACCCTGGGTTTACAAGGCCAGTGCTCAAACCACTAACTAGTTGATACTGTTTATCACCAAGCCCTCATTCTAACAAATGATATATTTCTCTCCCTTGCCAGTTACTACACATCACTTCAAATTTTGTACTCCACAGTACAAAGCTAAAATTACATGATTGCAACAATTTATTTTAGTGAATTATATCACTGTTAGCATCAAAAATGTACCTAACTGGTTACAGTCTAACATCAGTAGTTTTCAACACAGGGAAGGGGGAGCTGGAAAGCTGTAATGTGTAATATGGGTGGATAATAAATTGAAAAAAATTAAATACTTGGTACTTATAAAGAAATGGATGTCCTTTGTGTTCTAAAGAAGCTCCCCACAAAGAATAAAAATTAAGCATTGTTAGGGGGATATATCACATCTCCAGGTGTCCGTCCCAAACAGTTACAGCTATGATAAATAGATTTGTTGAAAATTAATAAAGTATTTGCATCAGTAACATCCTTCTTGTTTTTAATCATTGCTGTACTTGATTTGTCAGTTTTTATTGCAATTCTTTTTTGGTCCTCTATACTTATAAATGTCAGTCTGTATTTGAAATGAGATTCATTGACGGACAAAGTGGGTCTGTCCCACGAAAGCTCATCAAGGAATAAATCATTTTGTTAGTCTTTTAAAGTACTACATTTCTGCTGTTTTGTTTTCCCTGAACACTCAGTAGCAGATTAAAAGTAACCATCCGACAACAAAAAAACTTCAAAGAGAAACTGCAGAGCTGCAGCTCATTTGCAAATTTGACACCATCAACCAAGGATTAAACAGAGACTGGGAGTGGCTGGTCAATTACAAAAGCAGTTTGTTTCTCCTCTCTTGATGTTCAGACCTCCACATTAACTGCTGATAATGGGCCACATCCTCTGACTGAACTGACATGGGATTGAATTTAAAAGAGAAAACTAAAAATGCAATAAAACTAAAATGACAAAAGAAGATCTAGTTATGTAGATCAAGATTATATTCCCAGATATGTTAGTTTACTGTTAAAGGTGTTAAATACAGAACAATATACTTGAAACCACCATTTTTTTTTTTTTTTTAAAACTAACTAGGGTTTTCAACCCTTCACAGGCAGAACCTGCGAAGGAAAAATCAGGCATAAGGGGCTGCCGACAAAGTAGGTTTTTGCCAGCAGAACCACATCTGCACTGCTTGATTTCTGCTGTGAATATGTAAACTGGCCTCATGAATATGCAACGAGTCACCATTTTACATTTCAAGACTACTTAATTGCATCAAGCTGTCAGCACGTAGGCTCAGGGTAGACACAGCCATTATGATCTATTGATCTATTACTCTTAGCCATGAGGGTAGTTCGCAAATCATATTTTAGTGGTTCAGATGAGTTTGATTTTAGGATGTGCTTTAAGAAACAGTAATCATAATACGATATTATGGTTTGCAAGGTATGGAAATAATGGGAGAATTTCTTAGTAGTTTAACAGTATTTCTATCTGTTAATTTACTTTGCTATAAATATTTCAAGTTGCTGTTTTATTTATATTTTTAGTAACATGAATTTTTAAATACTCACCCATTCAGTGTGTGAAGTACAGCTCATTCCCTATTTAGCAATGATTCAGAGAATGTGTAACATTTGCCATTTAAAACAGAGGAGTAAAGAAGTCAGCCATTAGACATTAACACTTCGAGTCAAAGTACAGTAGGGTCTCGCCGTTTGCGAGTGCCACACTTGCAAATTCAATTATTTGCAAATGACCGTGCTTCCCTGGGGCTCCGGGGCTGGGAGCGCCAGCGGCTGCCACGGCCTCCCCAGGGCTCCGGGGCTGGAAGCACCCACGCTGCTGTTTCCTGGGGCTCTGAACCCCCCACTTTCACATTCGCGAAGATCAGCATTTGCGAGGGTTCTGAACCCAGAACCCTCACGAATGTTGAAACCTTACTGTACTTCAGGAATTGCCATTCTTGCCAGTAACTCTCATGCTACTTTTTACATACCATTCAAGGATGCCTGTGCTTTCTTTACAATTTAGATGGTAAAATGAGCAATCAGTCAACAGGAGATAATAGATATTGCTTCTTGAATAATTACTACTCTGGCAATATCTTTATATCTGAAGACTTTTTTTTTTTTTTTATGAAGTATATTTTGTCAGTTACTTACTTTAAATCCTGCAAAAGGTCTTTTGCATTAAGCATAGTTATTAAAGAAGTTGTAGCTGCTGGAATAATGATTATGGGCGTTCGAGAGCCTGTAAAGAGGGAATTAAAAAAAATAATTTTAACAAATTAAAAATCTATTACTTGCCTTACAGATTCAAATTGTGATAGAACAACAAAATCCTCTCCATCTAAAGCACTCTCAATTCAGGCTAAAAATGTCATAGAATCATAGAACAATACAGCTGGAAGAGACCTAAAAAAGCCATCGAATCAAGCCCCCTGCTCTAAGCAGGACCAAACCCATCAGATCAGCCTCGCCAGGGCTTTGTCGAGGCAAGACTCAAAACACCTGCAGGGATGGAGACTCCACTGCTTCCTTGAACATTCCAATGCTTCACCACCCTCCTAGTGAAAAAGTTTTTCCTAATGTTCAACCTGGACCTTCCCAACAGCAACTTGAGACCATTGTTCCATGTTCTGCCATCCGTGAACACTGTGAACAGCCTCTCTCCAGCCTCTTTGCAGCCTCCCTTCAGTAAGTTGAAGGCTGTTAGCAAGTACCCCCTCAGTCTTCTCTTCTGCAGACTAAACAGTCCCAATTCCCTCAACCTTTCTTCATAAGACATATGCTCCAGCCCCTTAATTATTTTGGTCGCCCTCCGCTGGACCTCTCCAGTGTATCCACATCCTTCCTACAAATGGGGGCCTAGAACTGGACACAGTATTCCAGATGCAGCCTCAACAAAGCCAAATAAAGCGGAATAATCACTTCTCTGGATCTACTGGCAACACTCCTCTTGATGTAACCTAATATGCCATTAGCTTTGTTAGCTACAACGGCACACTGTTGACTCATGTCCAGCTTCTCGTCCACTACAACTCCCAGATCTTTTCCTGCAAAACTACTACTGAGCCAGTCGGACCCCAGCCTGTAACAATGCTTGGGATTCTTCCAGCCCAAGTGCAGGACTCTGCACTTGCCCTTATTGAACCTTTTTAGATTTCTTGCAGCCCAGTCTTCCAATTTGTCTAAGTCAGTCTGGACCCTGTCCCTATCCCTCCAGCATATCTACCTCTCCCCCTAGCTTAATGTCATCCGCAAACTTGCTGAGGGTGCAATCCAACCCCTCATCCAGGTCATTGATAAATATGTTGAACGGAACAGGACCCAGAACCGAACCTTGGGGCACTCCAATAGAAACCAACCGCCTTCCCGACATCGGGCTGTTGATCGCTACCCGCTGGGCCCAACCTTCTAGCCAGGTTTCTATCCATCTTACTGTCCATTTATCCAATCCACATTCCTTTAACTTGCCGACAAGAATATTAGGGGAGACCGTATCAAAACCTTTGCTAAAGTCCAGATAAATCACATCTATTGATCTTCCCCTATCCACAGAGCCAGTTATCTCATCGTAGAAAATAATCAGATTGGTCAGGCATGACTTGCCCTTCATGAATCCATGCTGATTATTCCTGATCACTGTCCCCTCCTCCAAGTGGTGCCTCAAAATGACTTCCTTGAGGAGCCCCTCCATGATTTTTCCAGGGACTGATGTAAGACTGACCGGCCTATAGTTCCCTGGATCATCCATCTTCCCCTTTTTTAAAGATGGGCACTACATTTGCTTTTTTCCAATCATCCGGAATCTCTCCTGATCTCGACGACTTTTCAAAGATAACGGCCAAGGGCTCCTCGACAACATACGCCAACTCCCTCAGAACCCTAGGATGAATTAGGTCCGGGCCCATCGATTTATGTACATTTAGCTTTTTTAGATAGCTCCTAACCTGTTCCTTCCCCACCAAAGGCTGTCCACCTTCATCCCACAATGCATCGCTTGTCGGATTAGTCCGGGAGCTGTCTCTGTCCGTGAAGACAGAGGCAAAGAAAGCATTAAGTATTTTAGCTTTCCCTAAATCATCTGTCACTAGGTTACCTCCCTCATCCAGTTGGGGCCTCACACCCTGATCACCTTCTTCTTGTTATCATGCCTGTAGAAACTTTTCTTGTTATCCTTCACAACCTTCACGAGTCGCAATTCCAGTTACGCCTTCGCCTTCCTGATAACTGCCCTACATTCTCAAGCCATACGTTTATACCCCTCCCTAGACATCTGTCCAAGTTTACACTTTTTGTAAGCTCCCTTTTTGTGCCTAAGTTTTCCAAGGATCTCCCCAGTAAGCCAGTCTAGTCTCCTATTGTATTTACTTCTCTTGCTGTGCATCAGGATGGTTTCTTTCTGCACCTTCAATAGGGCTTCCTTAAAATACTGAATTTTCCTGGACTCCTTTTCCCTTCATGGTAGCATCCCAGGGGACTCTGCCCATCAGGTTCCTGAAGGAGTCAAAGTCTGAAGTCTAAGATGTGTAATTTGCTGCTCTCTTTCCTTCCTTTGGTCAGAATCCTGACATCTACCATCTCATGATCATTGCTTCCCAGGTTGTCCCCCACCTCTACCTTCCCTATTAGTTCCTCCCTGTTTGTAAGCAGCAGGTCAAGCCACGCACGACCTCTGGTCGGGTCCTTCAGCACTTGTACCAAGAAAAGATCCCCAGCATTCTCCAGAAATTTCCTAGCCTGCTTGTGTACTGCCATATTGGTCTCCCAACAGATGTCAGGGTAATTGAAGTCCCCCACAATAACGAGAGCCCACGATCCGGAAACTTCTCTCAGTTGTCCCAGAAAAGCCTTATCTACCTCATCATTCTGATTTGGTGGCCTGTAGCAGGCATCAGCCACATCTCCAGTGCTGCCCACACCACTAAGCTTGACCCATGGATTCTCAACAGGCTTTTCTCCCTCTATGTACTGGAGTTCCAAGCAATCATAGTGCTCTCTTACATACATGATTGTGACTTCATAAAAGGACTTATATAACTATAAGTAACTCACCTTTTTTCTGGTTTGGTGGTGGTCTTGCTTGGGAAACTGTAACACAGAAAATATTAATGATAGACATATAAACACAAAGCATTATCATTTGTGACTATGAGGAGTTACTATAACAAGGTAAACTAAGGATGACAACCTAGCTCTTAATATTTGGAGGCTCAACATTTTGGGTATTAAAAAAAATCCTGAAATCCAAGTCCAGTTAGGTCAAAAAGTTTACTGAAACTGACCCATGTGCTTTCCTCTTGCCTGTCCAACTCATATCAAGAAATTCACACACACTAAGGATTTTCAATGGCACAAAGTTGCATGAATATATAATTATGCATGAAGAGGAACTGAGTTGAGGATCTATGCACAATGAAATAATTTTAACAGTGCCTCAGTCCTTTTACTAATGGCAGTCATGGCAAAAGGCACTATGGAAACTTTAATATACAGAGTTCAAAATTACCAAATTTGAATGTTAGGGAAAATTTGGTGTCCTAAGCACTCTGGATTGGTTGAGTCCATGCACAACAGAGAACAGCAGATGGACACAGAAGCCCTCAGATTTAAAAGCTAGCCAGAAATAACCAAGATTGAACAACTATATCAGGATAGAAACCGCTTTAATACACAGGAAGTACCTCACCCACCCAACCACACCCCCAGCTTGGACAAAGGGTTCTCTTCTTTCTCAAGTTTTGTTTTCAGACTTCCAAAATGACCTGCTCAAGTGGGAGATATTCCAGGTCAAGTGTGGAGTTGCCACAACTAGAAAATGAAATGCAGCTCTGGCTTACTTTAAACAACCTGGCAAAACCAGAAACCTACTACAAGTACATTCCTCTCTAGTCTGGCACTGTCCTTCATACTGCAACATCTGTGGCCTGGCGTGATTTTAAATTAGCAGGTTGGCCACCTACCATGCGTGTGGCCAAGTTTCCCAGGGCCCCATAAAGTTTGCTCAGAGCCACCAGTCCTGGTTCTCAGTTTTCTGTGATGTTATTTAGCTCTACTTTACCCATAAAAAAAGTCTTCTAAGCTCCCAGTAAGCAGTGGAAGTGTTGGTAGTGCTGTTGGCAGATATTCACCACCTGTGGTCCAGCCAATTATCGCGTTCAGCAGCGGTCAAGTCCTGAGGGTGCTGGACTAGAGAGGTTCAGCCTGTACTATTATAATAATGAGCTCTCTTCTAATATATTTGTTTTCTTTGACTATCACTTCCAACCATACCCTCAGGTCAAAATAAAATAGTGCTGACTTGCTATTGATTAGCAATCCCCATAGATGACTTTTCTATGAAAAGTCTACACCATTTGCACAATTCCAAACTTGAAGATGAGAATTCTTATATGGCTTTAGCCTAGTTCAGAAATAAGAGTACAATGTATCTTCAAGTCACAACTGGTACTAAGCATGACAGAGTTCCTTAACTGATTTCTAGCGTTCTAACAGATAGGTTCATGCTTATTTAGTATCAGCTTTAGCTGTACTACTGTAAATATTCACCACACACACCTACTGTCAGAAAGAAGGGACTGTATTTTTAATTATCCCTCCCTGAAACTGTCAAAAGCATGAAAATAACTGGTGACAACTTTTAATTACAAGGTCTTTGAGGGCTTAGAAATTCCACTCATTACCATTTAAAATATGACATCTTAAATGTTAAAATAACTCCCAGTAAATACTGTTTCTTTCTGGAAGGTATGAAGCTGTATTTGGCTGCTCCATTTTAATGCTAAATAAACTATTATGTACAAGAACAATATTATAATAAATTCTAACATTAAAAACCTGAAATGACATGTATATAGTTCAAATGTTACAAAATACTTCCATTTGATGGCCCAAGCAAATGTTCTCATGACATAAGCAAATGCATTCTCCTGCAGACATAGTCCCAATACCTCCTCTGCTAGTAGACCAGCATTTCAAAAGATGAAGAAATCATAGTATTTTAGGATATCTGTAAGATGAATCTATTTTGGACCAAAATTCTAGGAGACATACGTGCTCCACGACACTTAATCTCTACTCGTAATTCCGTTTGCATCTTACAAAGAAAGCAGCACCAACATAACCTTTTTAAAAAACATACAGATACACAAGTCTGTCAGTTAACATGTGTGAAATTCCATCTAGCAGTGTGGTCCTGTTGATGACAGTAGTTTATCCAGTTGGATTTCTGCTCTTGCTATTTCTACCCTTTTTATATCCTTGTTTGTTGGTTCCAAATACATTCATATTCTCAACAGCCCTACTGAGATAAATATGACAGGCAGGGTGACCTTTCTAGCACTGAAACAACTAGGAAGATAAAGAACAAGAAAGGAATCTCAATACCAGAGCACAATCTAAAAACTACTCAGAATATTCAATATTTAATAGACTTTCGAGGGAAAATATTTAACAAAAGAAAATCTTTAAGCATTACTTTCACTAAAAGATCTAAAGGAATTAACTATGTTTGTACCTACACCATCAAGTTAACTATCCAGGCCACACACATTTTATATAATATGTTAGCAACTTCACCACTCACTGTATGTGAAAAGTTAAATAGCATCACTAAATTTATTTGACAAAACTATGAAAAAAATATATCACTTCCCAGAAAGAAATATGGCCTTTGCAAACATTTTCACAGGATATGTTCCTGACCAAGTCTCAAAAATTTCCCTCAATGTTTCAAAAATTCTAACAGTCCACTTTTCTCAAATGTGTGTTTAATGTGAGCAAATCAATGACCGCCACATTATGCTAAGGCACTAAGGAACATCACAGATTGACAATTGTGAGTGAATAATATTGGTTGGGGCTTTATGAAATATTATAATGCCAATTCTACTAATAATACTTGGACATCGTCTATCTTCTTTTGGAGACTTAATGAGTAACAAGAAGGGGAATTTGTGAAAAGGTTCTCGAACACTTAATAGGAGTGCCCAATGCACAAATTAAAAAATAATCATGCCAGGATGGTATTTCCATCCACCTTTATCACTTGTCCAAGACAAGTACTTCAAAGAACTATACCATTATTGAAAGCATTTGTACCACTTGCCAATTCGTTTCGAGCTATAATGGGTGCAGTGAAATTGAAACTCAGTCATTCTATTTCCTACCACCTTTCACGACCACTTGATTTCAACATTTTAGCTGCTAAACTCAAGAAATTACAGAATAAAAAATTAATACTACAGTAAACTCATATCCAGCATTCTATTATCCAGAATTCTCAAATAACCAGCACTGTTACATCTTCCAAAAGTACAGTATTTTGAAAGTAAATACAAATAAATACAGCAAACACAGTATAAGTTTACCATTTACAATACTACTGTCATTGGTAAATAAAGTACTCTGCATACATTTTTGTTTGTTTCTCAATATCTGATCTTGTTTTTCTTTAGTGTTACACGTTGTTAGGTGTTCCTCTCTATCATCCAGAATATTCAAATATCTGGCAACCTCTGGATCCCAGGGCTGCTGGATATGAAAGAGTCTACTGTACATGCCATTTTCAATATTACTGTTAAATAGAAGCAGAAGCGATAAAAACAAGATGTTTTCTTTCATGGTTCATAAGAAACTGACTGTTAATTAAACTCAAAAGAGAAAGGAAATACATGCACCCCAAACTCAAATGCCTTCTGTTTTGGGCACCAGGAGCTCTTGAATTCCTAGGTCTGGAAAGAAAAGCTGCATGGTGGCTTTCCAAGCATTCCAACAGTATGTGACATTTGATTCTAGCACTGATATTTCACAAAAACTCAGACTGTAAAATCTGCCACTAGACCTTCAAGTTAGTGAGGCTGTTTCTGCCCTAGTTTAGAGTGAGCACAGTTAATCACAGATCTTGAACCACTGTAATTCTTAATCCACGCATTATAACATGTTAATTCATACACTGTGGCTATATATTCCCAACACAGCTTAATAAAGACATGCAAGGATTTTAGCTTCTGTCTTGTCCTAACACAAAATGCTTTCATCCCAAATAATAAGGTAATAAAGCAATGCTCTTTACCTGGTCTCGGCACAGGCTGTGCTGCCGGGGTTTGAGTTTTCCGAGCAGACGCACCTTCCTTTAAGGAGAGGAAAAGAGTTAATATTTACATCAACACCTTGCCTCTTATTCAGATTCTTTTTTATTTAAATATAGAACAGCTTTTTAATAATGATTAGGACAGAACATACTCTACCAATAATTAAATACACAGAAAACTTCATCACAAAACTCTTCAGAACTGCTGTTTTGGACTTTAAAAGTTCTGAAAACTAAAAGGGAAATACATTTGCCTGTTAAAGGTCTATCCATCACAACTACAGTAGCAACCTCTGAAATCCAGAATTTTCTCATCCGGCAACATCTGTCATCCACAGATGTTGCAGGGACCAAAGAGCCCAGGGGCTGGAGCAGCACCTGCATCAGCAGGGCAGGGGCTGAGGCTGTAACAGTGGCTGGCAGCCTGGGCAGGGTTAGAGGTGGTCAGAGCCCCCCACTGGAGACCCCATTGAGACCCTGCAGGAGGAGGGATCAGAAGCCAGCGGGCCCCGATTACTGGAGAGCCAACAGTGAACACAAGGGCTGCACTGGCTGGGGAACTGGTTGGGGAGCAGCAGGGCTCGGAAGCTGGTCAGGAAACCATGGACTGAGGAGCTGCAGGACCGGGAGCAGTCAGGGAACCATGGAAACAGGGAGTCAGCCGGGCAGCTGCGGAGCCAAGGGGAATTCTGGAAAGTGGCTGGGACTGGTGGACAGGAGGGGAGCCCAGAGGGCACTGACCACGCCTCATGCAGAAAAATCCCTCCTCTGGGACTGCTCAGGTCCTGAGGGTGCCGGACAAGGGAGGTGCAATCCATAGTAGATACAGTCAATATTTATTCATAAATAGAAATTGTTTGTTTAAAAGATTAATTTTCATACCTTTTAATAAGTAAATAAAATTATCTAGCTTTTTAATAGTGATCTGGACAAGTACATTTCGGAACACTTCACAAGGCAGGTCAGTGTTATTACCCCTACTTCATGGGCAGAGCAACAGATGCAGAGATGTAAAGTGACTTGACCGACATCTCCTAGAAGGCTAAGTAGCAGAGCCAGAAATAGAACCCAGGTTTCCTGAGTCGCAATGCAGTGCTGTTCTATACCCAGAGGAAACAGCACTTCCTCTTTTACTTATGCTCACTTAGATAAGATCGAATACCTAATCGAAATCGGCCGACTTTCCACATCACAAAACAAAAATGGAATTCTCTGAATCTACTCGTGAGATGCTCTGAGCTGGAGTGCAGGACTTCGAAAAGCATTTCTATTCTGAAAAGTTCACATATAAAATATTGTATTATATGGCTCAGGAGATCCAAGCATGTCTTCCACATTTAATTTGTTTACTTTAACGTAAAAAACCAAACCTGTACCACTCTTTACACCAGTTTACTCTGCAGAGCCAAAACATTAGCTAAGAGTGAGCAACTGTAATGGGCACTGAATCAAGCTTACAGTTGTTTCAAATAAAAGGACAGATTCTATTCTCATTTATTCCTGCGAAACCATATTGAATATAAAATTAAATAATATGCAACTATGAAAAGGAAACTAGCTGAAGTTTACAGGCCTGACAATCATTTTCTGCTATGTAAACTCAGCACACACTTGATCTGGAAATCACTGAGATATTACAAACGCTGATCTCCAAAATACCACTTGTCGAAGGAGGGACACATTCTGCTAAAAAATCCCAAATTAGTGCATTTCCAGAAAGGGAGGAGCAAGGGTACATGGAAATATAGGAAAAGCCACAGCTATTCAGTTTTAAACAGAATTTTAGAATACACTGTAGCATTGTTCTCAGACTCTATAGCAAATCTTTTGTACAGAAGTCTCTGGGATTTTCAGAGAGCATCATATTTATAGTATAGAGCCCTTCCTCAAACTGTTTCCTAGTTTCTCTTAATCATTCTAATATAATAATTCAACTTAATTATCAATTGAAAAACCTTTTAAAGTGCCAGCTAACCAAACTGACAACGTCATCTGTTTCTACATAAGAACATACAGCTCTTGAGATCCACCAGCTATCAAGTGGCAACAGAAGTACTGGAAGGTCGGGGAGGAAAGAGTACAGGAACTGAGATGTGATATAGCAAGCCAAAATAGCACAGTAAACTCTTTAATATCCAGCATTCTATATCACCCAGAACTCTCAAACAGCATTTTATCCATAATGTTGGATAAGTTCTCCATAAGTACAGTATAGTGAAAGTGAATACAAATAAATAAGGAAATACAGTACAAGTTTACTGTGTACAATACTACTGCTGTTGGAAAGTAAAGTACTCGGCATACATTGTTTGTTTCTTAATATATCTAATTGTGTTTTATCCTTCAGTGTTATGCACTGCTAGGTATACCTCTCTATTATCCAGAATATTTGAATATCAAGCAACCTCCAGGTCCTGCGGCTGCCAGATATGAAAGCATTTACTGTAGTCTGCAACCCTCCAGAATAGACAAATTCTAACATAAGAGTACATTGTAGTTTCAGCATTTTGTTATTGAGGTTTTGAGGAAAATCATTAGATTTCCATGCACAGGACTCAGTAAGGAATACTAAATTCTCTGTTCCTACTTACCCATTTCAATTGTGTCTTAACACTGTAGTCATATACTAACATTGACTGCTAAGTTCATTGCTCATCATTTCAGTAGAAACTTCGACTCCCAATTCTCATCCAGTGAAATTCAGTTACCTAACTTCCTTTGGCTTGGATTTTCAAGGAACACATTTATGTATCGTGGTTAGATATTAAAGTCAAGGACAAACAGGTGATAACTTCTGAGAAGAAAAAAATGTCTCCTCAATACATCAATAGAGTAGTTAAATGGAAAAAAAAAAAAAAAAACTTCCCTGGAAAGTGTATTTGGTATATACAAAAGATGCACAATTAGCTCTCATCATATTACATGTTAATACAACCAGTGATCAATCAACAACAGAAGGATGAGAAATTATTTCCTGGAGTATCAAGCCTATTTCGGTATTATCCACTAACATTCACTAATCTTCCACTTTTTAAAGGGACCATTACTGAAGCTGCATAGAAGAAATGAGAACTGGATGCCTACATTGGATCACTACACAATAGAGAATCTGTCAAAAGCAGCTCATTCTTGAAATCTTTGGATAACAGAGGACAGGGAAAAAGGCAATCACTTATTTGCTAAACAATCACTCATAGTAATAGCACTGGTTAGGGTGGCAATGAGGCATCACTAAACACCAGCTCAATCCTCTGACATCCCAATTTTACAGAGTTCTAGGAGCCCCGAACAAATTCTCACAATTTGAATATTGTAATATTTGCCATACTTTTTGCTAGATCAAACAGGACGGAATTCTTCAATAAAACCATTCCTTAATTCAATCAGGGGAGTCACTAGACACATACAGCTCAATCTCAAGGCCTGAGAGCAATAACAGCACCTGCCAGATATACCTGGTGGAGGAGGGAGACTAGGCTTGCAAGGCAGTGTTGAGAACTGAAGTTCCTTAAAATTCCCTCTTCAAGCTACTTAGTATAAATCACTTGTACTTAATGTTAAAACCATATGGCACATTTCCAAAGGATACAGCTAATACATATTTACCGTAGAACATTATGCACCTTCTTCAAAGGCTAAAAAGGAATTATTTTTATGATAAATTGCTGTTTTGAACAGCATGCTGTCTCATAGCATCTGTTTTCTGATGGGTAGCACACAAATTGGCACTAAGATTGTACATCTGATTATCTTATTTTTGTGGTTTTGGCGCCATGAATTATAACCAACTTTCATTCTGTAAAACTTATTTTGTAGTTTGTGTGCATGGTTTCTTTCTTCCATAGAATATGCACACATCAGAACAACACATATACAAATACACCCTGAGGATATTATGATTTCCAAATAGTGCATATTTTTTTCCTGATTTTTCATCTTTCTTGTAGTGCAAACCATGGGAGAATTGATCAATGATTCACACCTGAAGTCAAAGGAAAAGTATCACTACTACAAAATAACTAGAGAATAGTAGAATTTAAGATGAAACACCTCAACTGTAAAGCATCATGATATCTAATTAGTTGTACTATAGCAAATTCCAATAATTCTATTTAAAAGAACAGATAACATACAAAGGTGACAGGCATATAAGAGGAGAAAAGTATTGGGAATCTTCAGAGACATGAAGAATTAGGTAAAATTTAGGATTGGAGAGAAGTGAAGTATGAAGAAGAGTTCAAACAAGATTCAGAGAGCCACCAGTAAACTGAAGATTCATGCATGTAGTAAAGAAACAGGAGAGGAAAAGATGCCCTTTTTCCATCAAGAACAACAAGAAGTCCTGTGGTGCCTTATAGATGAACAGATATTTTGGAGCATAAGCTTTGGTGGGCAAAGACCCGCTTCATCAGATGAATGAGTGGAAGGGTTTCAGAGGAGGATTTAAAGAGGGACTTCTCAGTCAATGGGAAGGGCAGAGCTGACAAGGTCTATTCAGTCAGGGTGGATGTGGCCCATTATCAGCAGTTAATGTGGATTTGTGAACATCAAGAGAGGAGACAGACATCAAGTCAGTTAAGTCAGAGGGGATGTGGTCCATTATCAGTACCTAGTGTGAAGGTGTGAACATCAAGGCTACGTCTACACATGCCCCAAACTTTGAAATGGCCATTCAAATGGTCATTTTGAAGTTTACTAATGAAGTGCTGAAATGCATATTCAGCGCTTCATTAGCATGCGGGAAGCAGCGGCGCTTCGAAATTGACGCTCCTTGCCGCCGTGCGGCAGTGTCCTTTCGAAAAGGAGCCCCATCTGGACGTGCCTACTTCGAAGTCCCCTTATTCCCATCAGCTCATGGGAATAAGGGGACTTCGAAGTAGGCGGGGTCCTTTCGAAAAGGAGCCCCGTCTGGACGTGCCGCGCGGCAGCAAGGAGCGTCAATTTCGAAGTGCCGCTGCTGCCCGCATGCTAATGAAGCGCTGAATATGCATTTCCACACTTCATTAGTAAACTTCGAAATGGCCATTTGTGTGGCCATTTCGAAGTTTGGGGCACATGTAGACACGGCCCAAGAGAGGAAAAAACTGGGCCAACCACTCCCAGCCTCTGTTCAATTCTTGGCTGACAGAGTCAAATTTGGACATGAATTGCAGCGCTGAAATTTCTCTTTGCAGGTTATTTTTGAAGCTTTTTTGTTCTTGTTGTAGGACTGCTACTTTTAAATCTGTTACTGAGTGTCTAGGGAGACTGAAATGTTCTCCTATAGGTTTTTGTATGTTACCATTCCCGATGTCTGATTGACATCCATTTATTCTTTTACATAGAGACTGTTCGGTTTGGCCAATGTAAACTGCAGTGGGGCATTGCTGGCACATAATGGCATATATTATATTAGTAGATGTGCAGGTGAAAGAGCCTCTGATGGTGTGGTTGATGTTAGGTCCTATAACGATATCAGTGCTGTAGCTATGTGAGCAGAGTTGGCCCCGAGACTTATTGCAGGGATTGGTTTCAGGTTTAGAATCACTGCAGTATGGTCTATAGTTGCTGGTGAGAATTTGTTTAAGGTTGGCAAGCTGTCTCTAGGCAGGACAGGCCTGCTTCCCAAGGTTTGTGAGAGTGAAGGACTGTTGTCCAGGATGGGTTGTAGATCACCAGAGAAGCTTTAGCCGGGGTGCTGTATGTGATGGCCAGTGGTGTTCTCTTGTTTTCCTTATTGGGCCTGTCTTGTAGCAGGTGGCTTCTGGGCACGCGTCTGGCTCTGTCAATCTGTTTCTTCACTTCCCGACGTGGGTATTATAGTTTCAGAAAAGCTTGGTAAAGGTCCTGTAGATGTTTGCCTCTGTCTGAGGGATTGGAGCAAATGCAGTTCTACTTTAGTGCCTGGCTGTATACAATGGATTGTGTAGTGTGCCTTGGATGGAAGCTGGAGGCCTCCACATTAGCTACTGATAATGGACCATATCCTCTCTGCCTGAACTCACTTGATTTCTCCTCTTGATGTTCACAACTCCACATTAACTGGTGATAACGGGCCACATCCGTCCTGACTGAATAGACCTTGTCAGCTCTGCCCCTCCCCTTGACTGAGAGTCCCTTTTTAAATCCCCCTCTGAAACCCCTCCATTCATGCATCTGACAAAGCAGGTCTTTGCCCACAAAAGCTTATTCTCCAAAATATCCATTAGTCTATAAGGCGCCACAGGACTTCTTGTTTTTTAAGATACAGACTAACTCGGCTACCTCTCTGATACTTTTTCCATCAAGTAACAGAAGAAAAGCCATGAACTGGGCTTATTATTCAAAACAATAAATAAGACCGAACAAGAAACAACTGAGACTGTCCTCAGAGTAGGAGATCAAAGACAGGAATTCGGTGGATAAAATTTAATTTAGATAGCTTACAAAGCTATGCATTCCAAATTGTCAATAAAAACTGCTAAAGAACTATTGACAACTGATGGGATACAAGCCTATTAAAACACCTTCCTCTGAAATTGCTTTAGTCAACCTCTTTAACCTTTAGAGTACTGATGATTTAACCTTCCTACCCCCTCACAACACTAAAAACTGTGCAGGCTATGTAGTAGGTGGTAAGCAGTTACTAATAGTAGTACAGGTTCAAACTCCTTTGTCCAGTAACATCCCTCCTCCGGCAGGACAATCGATGTTGCTGAACCAAAAAACAGCTGTGGGACTCCAGCCAGGAGACTCCCAGTAGCCCCACATCTGGGAGCTGGCTGGGTGCAGACCACCACTGGCAGCCCTAGCCATGGGAACCCCGGCCAGAGGTGGGGGAACCATGGTAGCCCCAGCCACGGGGACTCCAACCTAGGACAGGGATATCCTAGCATCCACGTGGAGCACTGCCCAGCAGCCCTAGCCATGGGGACACCTGCTGGATGTGTGGGGCCACCAGCCCTGCAGAGACACCTGCAGGAATGCCCCCTGGTTCCACACAGCCAGTCTGAGTTCTTTGCCTGGCAAATCCCCTTGTCTGGGATCACTCAGGTCCTGAGGGTGCTGGAGGAGGGAGACAGAACCTGTAGTTTAATGAGTACAAGATTTCAACATTATCTGTTTAAAATTTCCTGCAATGAGGCAAATACTTAAATCAAGCTGAAGAAAAATATATACTGGCATGGAAGTTAAAAGCATGGTAATTTTGCTTCCCTGAAAAAGATATACGTGGATTTTAAATAGATGATAAAAATTACTTTTCAATTTTTTTTTTCAAATAAACATACAAATTCTAAAGTTCATTGGCTATTGTTCACTATATGATAGTAGCAGATATGATATAATACTATGGTTTTTCAGAGGGGTAGGGAAAACTAACCTGGAAATTTTAGTTAATACACTAACATGATCACACCACAGCTGCTGAACAAATGACATATTATCCCATAAAAGTTTATGAATAACGGAACATTTTTGCTACAAGGATGACATACCTAATTCTTATGCATAAACCATGCAAGACTGCTAAGGAGTAGATTATGAATATTCACAAACTAATTTAGTCACAAACCCTGTAATTTGAAAAAAAAAACAACAAAAGTTCCGTAGACTCCTTACACTATGTTTTAATCAGGAACAAGTTACTTTAGTTCTAATTTACCTTGCAAAGCTGTATTTTATTAGCTCATGACTTACACACTAACACATGTAGGTTCTTAATCAACTTTCATTATCCATTTTCCTACTCCCAAATAACTACCATTTGGCTTTTAGGTATCAGACCAATTTTTTATTATTATATATTCCAATATAAAACAACATCCACTGTATGTGGTTTCAGTAAGGAGTCATTGATTTCATTTCAGCACCCCTTGCTTCTGAGATATGCCATTGAAATTCTTTTAAACTTCTATTAAAAGTACAGAAAAGAGGGAGAAAGTTATGCCACTTGAAATTTACAATATTAAGTAAGGCTTTCATTTTAACATTTCTTGTTCCCTTTCTCTTACCCTGCAAAGAGTTTTAGAAGGAAGAAACTACTTGTTTGACAGTCTCCTGGTGGTATTCAAGATGGCAACAGCTGTTGAGGTGAACTAGAGCTGTTGTTGCTGAGTCTGAACCTGCTTCATCCAGGTGTTTTATGGGATTCAGCTGGAGTTGGCAGAGGTATTATTTGGTTCCCTCCTTTTAACTCAGGACATCTCTTAGAATTAAGATAAAAAAGGAGCAGGGACCTCAGACAGCAGCTACGCTGGGGATGTTTACTTCAGTAGCCTCCACCTCGTCTTTCTCCTTCCCCAGCTCGTCATCTCTCTCTTTAAGGACCCACAAATGGAGTGATGAGTAGATTAGCCCAGCCACTTATTCTGTCCATTTAGGCTTAATATACAAAACCAATATTTGTTCATTATTTGCCCCCATCTTCTGTTTTTACTGAGCTGGACTTCAATTATATCAATATGGCTTTTTTATTTAGACTAAAACAAGCTGTCTGATTCTCTTGCTTTTATTCAAAACATTCATTATTGAAGGCAACTTGACCTATTTCCCATCAATTTTTGTTGTTATAATGAGTGAAACTTTCAAAATGTTCATGCATTGTCTCACTGTTCATAAGCAGAGTCCTGCAAATCCAAGGATATCTACTTTATATCTGCGGGGGTCCACATCATTTTTGTGGACGCAGATACATATTTTGTATCCATGGAGGACTCTACTCATCAGGTTCCCATATGAAAATCCATAAACTGACTGCACTGTTTTCTGACCTTTTGAAGAAAACCATTTTAGCAGAAAAGTCCAGGGACATAAGTCTAGCAAAGCATCAAGTTACTGTTTCTATCTTTGAAAACCACCTAACCTATAAATTGCACATGAAACTTGCAAACAGAATGACACCTTCCTATCAACATTGCAAAAACTTGTCTTCTTTTGCTAGTTATGCTGGCTTCCTGAATCATCAGAATAATGTGGCCCCAATCTGATTTACTTTAATACTAGGCAACATACCAAGTTGCTAGAAACTCTCAAAAATAACCTTAACGGGGCTGCAAACACAACGAAGGGTCCTGTGGCACCTTATAGACTAACAGAAATGTATGAGCATAAGCTTTTGTATATAAGCTTGTGCTCATACATTTCTGTTAGTCTATAAGGTGCCACAGGACCTCTCGTTGCTTTTGCAGACCCAGACTAACAGGGCTACCCCTCTGATACTTAACGGGGCTGTGGGGGTATACTTTGCAGCTGCAAACATCACAATGTATCTCCAAAAAAACAGGGAGTTTTCTAGCTGTCATAGACTTAGCCAACTCTAACTATATTAACTAAGGCCATTATAAGACTAGTTTTTCTGATACTCTTTAATCTACAGTTGCGATAAGTGAATTAAATATTTTATGGTATATTTTTGCCTTTTATGGATTTAATTTGCAAAATTCAATCAATGTCAATGGATTCCCGTCTTTAGTCCAATCCCACTGTACATTTAAATTGTGTACTGCCAATTTCTGAAGCCTGAAATGGTATTAACATTTATAGTTTAATGAAAAAATTTCTTTAAACCTGGTACTGTCGTGACATAAATAATTACAACCATTTGGGACAATACTCCTATGATTAGAAGACAGATATATACTATGTTGTACTACAACTTTTTACCAATAAGCCTATGATTTTTCCCTCCCCCAGGGAGCCTTTTGTGGCTACAAGTTGATTTACATTTTTAGGTAGTGCAACTTGGATAGGGGCCAGTTATTTAAAAAGAGGTTACTTATTGTTCTTATTTAAGTCATGACTTACAGCAGTGAGTGAAGCTTTCGTAATTAGTACGCCTTATAGTATGCTCATCCGGCATCCAAATGTTTTTATATGAAAATCCACAAACTGATCGAACTGTCTTCTGACCTTTTGAAGAAAACAGCTTTAGCAACAAGGGACAGAACTGACAACTTGATGCCATCTTGTGGCTTTCCTAATTGTAGGAGTTTAATTCTTATTATGGTTCTTTCAACATTTTTGCCCTTTATTACATTTTGAGCAAACTCTTGTTAGCGTTTTACTCCACCAAAATTTAAAAACATCCACACTACTCAAACATACTTAAAGTGCAGGTACAGATGATAAAACGGTAACAATATTAATTTGGACAGTCCATCTTCAGTCTGGATACACAAATGAAATAACTTTCAATTTTACCACCACTGTAGCAAGCCTAGTAATCCAACATATTTCATCATTAAGTTTTTCTACTTATTAGAAGCTTTGGCATTTCAATCTTGGGCAAGAATGAAGCATCTGAGCTAGACAGTGAGTGTATAAACTCCATAAATATTAATGGTCTATTCAATTTCAGGGAGAAAAATATAAAAAAATTGTCTACGAAACTACTGTAGTATTTTATGATGGGAAAGCTGCATGGTAGCAATCCCTGCAAAAAGTGGAAAGCCAATAATAATCAAATCTAGAATTAGTCTTGAATGAGCTACTGTACTTGGAGAACGTGAAGGGTTTAGAGTTTATATCTAGTACGCATTTCTGTAGAAATTAAATTTTATGTGCTTTAAAGTACTACAAAAAGGGACACAATAAAAGGTCACAGCTTAAGCAGAGATGGTAAACACATGGCCTGCTCAAGATATCTACCCCCATTCACATTAATGATTCAGATTCTGCAAAATACAAGATGTCATTAAAATATGTTTCTTTGCCCTTACATCTTGTGTATATGTTTTGTGGGGTGGGAGGCTTTAAGTACGATGATGATGCAAACAACTCCAATGGAGAAAGCTCCCATTCATCTCAATCTTGTTCTCTCTATTAAGCCAAATTATTCTGTCCACCACAGGGTTTTTATAAATTTCAGATGTGTAACTGATATGATTGGTCCACACACTTCCACATATACATGTGCAAATATCCAAAGGGCTGAAATAAACTGAAGTCTTAAGTGTCTTGCGTAATTTTACATTATATTTTTAGCTAACAAAACTTGTCATTATATTTAGCTCTTATACCAAACACCATACTGTAGTAAATGTATACAATATAGTAGCTTAAACTTCTAAAAATGATACACTTAAGGCCTATGTCTACCACTGATTACTGAGAAAACTGAAGTGAAATGAGAATAGCAAGTAGTCTATTTTATAGACTTGGCTTCAGAAGCATAAATTCTGAATTAGTTTGACACCATGCGTCTTTAACATGCGGGGGGGGGGACGACCCTCTTCATTTCTCCCCTTCTCTATGCCAAGAATCACAATTAAGAAGCCCAATAATAATTGACTTTTCAGCAATACGACAAAATACAGCTCACAAAAGTTTATGATATGTACAACATTAAGAATACAGCTACTTTTGTCTAAAACCAAACTGGTATGAAACTGGTCAAAATGAAGAAGCCACTTTATAAATAATTTGAACAACAACAAATAAAGGTGAAAGACAGCCCACACTTTATTGTAATTCCAAATCAGTAACAGATTTTCATCATGAAAGATTACAAAGAAAAAAAAAAATTCACACTTCAGGGGAATGTTTTTAGAAAGATTATATACATTTCTACATCTAAATCTCCATAAATTAAAAATGCTAAAGATAATGGAGAATTACAGTGAATGAATACAGTATTTGAAGAGCTTTTTTTTGTTTTTTAAGTTTCAGGTGAATTATGGCAGGGAAAATTAGAAAGTTGTAAGTTTTTTATTCTAAATTATTGGGTGAGGAGTATAACTTCTGTTTGAACTGGGGCAATGTCTGTTTCATAATATTTAGTCCAAAGATGTTTGCTTAAAAATTTTGCAGTCACCGAACTATAATTTAAGAGCTTGAGAAAGTTATCAGAAACTGTATCCTGACAATAAAAAGAGTACTCAACTGTTTCATCAGTGATAAGGTTTGAACATTGTCTTAATTGAAAAGAATTAAGAATCTTTACTACCATTTCTTAAGCAATGAAGTAAAAACCCAAAAGTATAGGATTAACATCATCCAGGCTACTGACAAGACTTACCTGTTGCAAATACACTGGACGGACACTTAAAAAGCTCAAGTTACAAGCAAAAACTGAAGGAACAGAACCAGCATCAGATACTAATACTGGAACACAACTGTTTGGGTCACAGAAAGACAAACAGAAGAATGAATGGGATCTGGAAATGGCAATTACTGAATTGCTGCACGATTCACATCTTAAATATTGAAAGCGACATTAAAAGCCAGAGTATAGCTCTGAGATTTGTTACATTTTTGAACCATCCTTAGAGACACGTGCTGGAAGCCTGTTTAATCATCCTGCAGACCCCCACAAAGAAATAAAATTAAATGGCTCCACCCCTCTCAATGAGCTGTTGTATCTAATGAACTCAGCTCAGACTGTTGCATACCATTCGGGATGTACGGAAGACTACAGGTTGTTCTATTCTGTTCATTCCTTCTGGGGTACTTGGCATTGGCCACCGTCAGAAGACAGGATACTGGGCTTGATGGGTCTATGGTCTGACTCAGTATGGCTGTTCTTATGTTCGTGTCTGGACCCTTGGGACCTGACTGGTGCTGAACAAGAAAATTTGCTAACCACGGGACTCAATATTGTCCAGCAGCATTGGCATTTGTCTAGCAGCATTACCAACAGTTCCAGGCCTCACTGGGCTCTTCGAAGACATTTAGGAGTAAATTAGAGCTAAATAACAGGACAGAGCACAGAGTCAGGGCTGTGGGCTGTAAACAAACTTTTCATGGGACTGGAAGAACTGGGCTTGTTTAGTTTAGAAAAGAAGACACAACAGATGTTTTCAAGTAGCTATAAAAGGGTTATAAGAAGGAGGGAGAAAAATTGTTTTCCTTGGTCTCTGAGGATAGGACAAGAAGCAATCGGCTTAAAACTGCAGTAAGGGAGGTTTAGATGGGACATTAGGAAAAGCTTCCTAACTGTCAGGGTGGTTAAACACTGTAATAAATTGCATGGGAAAGTTGTGAAATCTCCATCACTGGAGATATTTAAGAGCAGGTTAGATAGACATCTATCACGGATGGTCTAGACAGTGCGTGATCCTGCCATGAGGGCAGGGGACTGGACCTCTTGAGGTCCCTTCCAAATCTAGGGGTCTATGATTCTATGACCCTGGGAAGTTCAGCCAGACCCATGATAAGTGGTCATCTGGTTAACAAAAATCATGCCAGATTACGGATGTTGCTGAACAAGAGAGTTCCGGATTGGAGAGATTCAACCTGTAGTGACAGGATCAAGTAAAACTTAATATTTACATTTTACTTTATTTGACATAATAATGTTTTCATCAAGTTTGTAGACTCAGGGTCCTGTTCTCCTCTGTAAAGCAAAAACAATGTCCTGACTTCACCTTGTTTAAAATGAAGCAAATTACTCACTCTCTTGATTAATCAATATAACATGCACATGTAGAGCTCACTAAACAATTTTATATTACATATTCTTCCTGTTCAGATCATTAATTCAAAGAAAGGTTTCAATCCTATCACATTGCAATATACAAGCTGTTCGACATTTCAAGTTAGAGAGCCAAAGATTTGTTTTATTCCATGTCAAAAGGCAGGTGACTGGCAACCCAATGCTCTGCTCAGCATACTGAAAGTTTTCAACTAGATGCGTATAACGAATTCGTTGTAAACTTCTGGCTAGCAGTGGGTAAAATTAAAACTCTTGCATTACACATTTGTGTGTGGAGTTGAGGTTCCAAAATCACATGACTACGGCAGAAATTGACCAGAAATGCACGTAAATATTGGTGTAGTTTGATGCAAAAAAGTGTCAGAGGAGGTAAGTAGATTACCATAGAAATAAATGAGATCACTAACTAGTTATCTTTAACACTGTAGACTAAAAATAGTAGTTACCAAACAAACATTGTTAATGGGTTTAAGCACAGGACAGTGCCATCTTAATTAGAAAGGATATGTATATGGATTTAACGACCTTTTATTTGAGTTTTATAGTAAGTATCAGAGATTCAAATATGTCATGGGTTTGTCATACTTTACTGGTACTGTCACACTCCAGGATCTTAATTGTAAAAATATGGCTTAGATGGTTACTGATTAAGTGGCAACACTCAATAGACAAAATACAATATTGCAAACTGATCACATCATTGCAAATGGTTTAAGACTGTTTCCCAAAGTGTGGTACATGTACCATTGGTGGTACTCAAAAGGATTTCAAGGGGTACACGGCAGAAAATAAAAATGACTAAAATCAGGAGACAAGCACTGGGATGGCACTGGAAGAGGGGGTACGCCAGTAAGGCCAAAGTCCTGAAAGGGGTACGTAAATGTTTTAAGTTTGGGAAACACTGGCTTAAAATAAACTTCTGTTCAAGGACATAATTACTGAGAGGCGCAACTGCGAACTCCCCTTCACACTAGTCCAAAATGAATTACCACAGGAAGAGGCACTAGATTATTTACTCCAAAAAGGTACACTTGTAACTTTACAGTAAAGAGCAATTCTGTGTCTATCCACACATATATGTGCAGCAGATGCTTAAATGGGAGGAGATGGTCCTTCAGGACATGATTTTAAAAAGGAAAATGCTATTACGTTGTTTTTGAAGAGGTTACTAAATTAAGTTCAAATAGATTTGGAGACTGCCGTAAAATAAATACAAATTTCACGTAGTATTGTGTATTGTATTATTATTGTTTTATTGTGCATTGTATTACAACTGCTTATCTGTAAAAATAATTTTACCTGATTCCACCCTGCTGATGTCTTGTTCAACAACAGGATTTTGGGACGTCACACATGAAAGCCACAAGTTTCTAAATCTGGTCTGAGATTGACTTGAGTAACTTCATAGTGTTTCTACTCTGATTTAACTATTGTCTTTCAGGTAGTCTCTGGGCCTGTATATAGAGTCAGTACATACTAGGACTTCTTCAGCCTGTAATTGGATAGGGCAAGAGTGGGCAACAAACCATGCCACAGGTTGAACAGAGTTTGCCAGGGTTGGACCTGGTGGGCCACCAGATGCTATCTACCCAAGTATCCACAGGTGTAGTTGCGTGCATCTCCTGTTAACCATGGTTCACCATTCCTGGACAAAGGGAGCTACAGGAAGTAGAACTGTGGGGGAAAAGGAAATGGAATGTCTGATGTGACTGGTAATGAGGAGACTTTCTTCACAACCCTCTCTCTCAAGGCTTGGTCATGCCAAAGTTTTAGAACCTCTCATCTGTGTGAAACCACTGACAGATATCCTGTGACAGAATAAGCTAAAACTGCCAAGCATTATGTGGATGACAGTCAGCTGTATACTTATTTATTCTTAAGCACTAATGGAAAACCCTGGAAAACTGTGTCTGGCCTGTGGACAGCTTATTGCCCACCCTGGGATAGGGACATTGCAAAGACTTACTGTCCTCAACAAAAACTAAACATACCATAGTGTGTACCCAATGGAGACAAGGTTATTCTATCACAGCTGAGGGGAAAAAAATCTCTCTTTTGATGAACAGATCTGATAGCTAGTTGCCATGCTAATGTGTTCCAATACCCTTCCAACAGAAATAGGAACCACAAAATAAAAAAAAGTCTTAAGTTTCAATCAAATGGAAGACAAGAAAAAAAAGTCCATCTGCCAAGATGAAAAATCAGTCTCAACATTCAATTTTTGTGATCATGTAACTTTGATAGTGTTTCAAACTAAAATGCCGTATCATTTCTTTACCAAACACAACATGATTGCCTGTTAATCTGTTAAGAGGGAGTTAATACTTCGCTACTAAGAACTGGCTAAAAATACATAAATACCAACACTTCCAATGTTATTTCTACTCATGAATCTTCTAGATTGCAGCACACTGAGGCTGCAATAAATTTCTGGGCAAATATCTACCTGAGTACTAGATATGTATGCAACACACACTTTATTGTTCTAAATGCTGAAAAAGCAGATTGTGGTTATTACAATTTTAAACAGAGAAGGCTATCTTACAGCAAGAGAAAATAGTTACACTAAGTACGTTAAAGCTACCATGGAGAATGAAATGGGAAAAGATAACGGAGGACACAGAAGCAACCAATAAGAACACCACAGTCTACAATTTACTTGAAGGTTGCAATTTTACTATTAGAAGTAGGGATGAAGACCATGTTAGTATCTAAGAGAACCTCTAACATTACACTAAAAAGCTCACAGGACTGGGGACTCAATGCCTAGGTCATTTGGCTTGGGCTCAGGTGCTAAAAGCACCTTCTATAATGGCGTTTCAGTGCCTGGCCCTCAGCCCAAGCCTGAATGCCTACACTACCGTTTTTGGACTCTCAGCCTGAGCCCAGGTAGCTGACCTGGGCCAATCATGCCCAGGCTGTGGATCTTTAAAAGCCAGCAATGAGCCAGGTTTCACCTGGTTTGAGGGTGGGGGAGGGAGGGAACAGGAAACTGCTAATGTAACACAATCGCTCAATATTACAAACATGAAAGCTGATGCAAATATAATATAATGATCATTAAATAAGTAAGTAATGCTGTGATAAATTCACTAATTCAACACAGATTAAGATTTTAGAAATTGAAGCCAGAACTCTCATTCCTAGATTATCAAAATATTTAAAAATTCAAATAGCTTTTGACAGAACACAAATGATCAATGCTGAAAAAATTCTCACAATTTACATTAACATGGAGGAGGAAATCATTCTAAAAAACCACTTGTATGACAGAAGTTCCTATTATCCAGCACCCCGGAGGAACTGCATAGCCAGTCCCCAGCCCCCCGACCACATAGCTGGCCACCCTGGCCCCATGGCAACCCCTTGCTCTGCCAGCCCCAGCCAGGCAGCTACCAGTGGAGCAGGTGCCAGTTAATTGAGCGAGCCAGTTATCCAAATTCCAGATAACTAGCTTATACTGTATGGCTATGTCTACACTAGCCAAAAGCTTCGAAATGGCCATCTCGAAGGTTACTAATGAAGCGCTGAAATACACATTCAGCACCTCATTAGCATGTGGGTGGCTGCGGCACTTCGAAATTGACGCGGATCGTCCAGACGGGGCTCCTTTTCGAAAGGACCCTGCCTATTTTGAAGTCCTCTTATTCCTATGAGCAGATGGGAATAAGGGGACTTCGAAGTAGGCGGGGTCCTTTCGAAAAGGAGCCCCGTTTGGACGAGCCACGTCAATTTCGATGTGCCGCGACCGCCTGCATGCTAAATGAGGCGCTGAATACGTATTTCAGCACTTCATTAGTGAACTTCGAAATGGCCATGCACGGCCATTTTGAAGTTTTTGGCTAGTGTAGACACGGCCTATATGGTATAAAGAAAGAACATTTCAAAGACTAGAGATAATGCAGCAACATTATCAGGAGTAGCAAACTCACTATGCTAACAACACACCCTTCACTAATTGCTCATTTTCAACTAGATCATATTGACCTATTCCCTAACTAGCTTTTAATCCATTAAGTGTGTGTGATACAGAGTTGGTATCATTCCAAGTTAAAGTTTTGTGCCACACCAAATAAAAGATCTTATTGAAGTTTAGATAGGTTACATTTATTACAATATTATTACATTTATTACCAAACCTGTAATCCTGTAAAAAGTGCCAAGATGGTTTGACAGAACCTGTTTTCCATAAAACCATGTTGACTGGCATGAATGCAAAAAATTACCAAAGAATTAAATGATAGTCATTTCATTAGTTTGTCTGGCATTGAAAATCAGGCTGATACTAATATAATTACTTGTATCATCCTAGCCTACATCTACACTGAAGACTTCAGGAAGTCTGTCACACCTAAACAAAGCACTTCCTTTTCTGACACCACTCTTGGAAAAGTGTGCGTGTTCTGCTGACACCCATGGTATATCTTGTATCACAAGGCAAAAAAGAGATGTCTCTGCCAGAGAGGCTTTTCCCAATATTAGTCCCCATGTGGACAGACCAAATGTTGGGAAAGCCTCTCCCAACAGAACTGCTGGCAAAAGATAAACAAATTGCAGTCTTTTGCTGACTGTTCCCCACAGTCTAGACACAGCCCTATTTACTCTTTTTAAATACTGCCAAAATTACTATTTTTCCAGTTCTTTGGAACTTCTCCAGTGTTCTAAGATTACTGATCACCATGCAAGCTGCCAGCCAGCCTTCTACAAATACCTGGATGCAAGTCAGTTGGACTTGCAGACTTAAAAGGCTAGCCTTAATGGTTGCTGATTAGCATCCTCAATTTACTCCTGGAGTGGAAAATGCTTCCACATTATAATATGCTGTAACTACTATTTTCCTAAAAAAAGTTACTGAACATTTCTGCCTTTTCTCCATTTTTACTGACCATTATTGACACTCCCTCCTAATAACAGACCAGTATTATTGTTGGAAGTCTTTGTTCCTAACACACAAACTCTTTATTCTTCTTTACACCTCTTGCCAGAGACCTCTCCTTGTGTGCTTTTGCTTTCCTTATTCATTTTCTACAATTACTAACTTCTGGCATAACTTCTGGCTTGTGCTTCCCATCTAAATCAGGTTGGCTTCTAACCAGTGTGGCTTGCTCTCTAAATTGTAGCTTTCTAGGCATCTAGTAAAAAAATGTTAAAGCAGCTCCCACTTGTCATTCGCATTTGATTAATTTAATGAAAACCTAGAGACTTCAGATGTAAAACTTGCCCATGACTATTACTGCAAATGCAACTTTGGCATTTCTTAATTAGTGTAACCATTTCCATCTTAATGCTGTAATAAAATAACTTTTACACCCCATATGTGCAGAGCTATCATTAGCTGGGAAATACTAGAGCAAAAGCGCTCTGCAATATGCATGCATCTAACTCAATTAAAAAGAAATACTAATGCCTGTATTTGTTTTATTTACACTCTTACTAAAATTCAAAACTAAAAAGCCGAAATTCTTGGTTTGTGCTCTGAATATGTAATGTTCAGTTCATAATATGACACAAGCTATCAAAGCGCAGTCGTAAAACACTTTATCAATGTATTATAATGAAGTTCCTCAGCTATTATCAGGCTATGAATATGTGAAAGGGTTTTGGGCCTATGAACTACAAGAAGCGTTTCCTCTTGAGTCCTCTGACTCCACTTTCAGTTTTTCCGGTATTACTTTTAGGTTTCCCTTTATTCTGCTCTCCTTTGCAGTGATGTGTGAAGAAGATTAAATTAAAGGACTTCTAAAAGCAGTGAGAAGATGACATGCTACTTTTATTATTCATGGTATGTATGATTCACATGCTAGATGGTCTACCCCTAAGCTTTTCTGCAACTGTATCAGGGGATCAGGTTATAGAAGACCTGACTTTGAAACGGTTAGAGCACAGCAGACAGATTTTAAGTGAAGGTCAACAATAAGTAGGAACATAGATCTTAACTCAGCATGTTAGGCCCACTATTTTAAAAAGCTCAAAAATGGAAGTAGCACAGCAGACCATAAACAGATTTAGGCTACAGACAACCTGTGTAGCTGAAGTTGCATGATGTGTGTTTATTAGCATAGACAAGATATTACAGTGCCCCCTTTTAGCAGTGTGTGTAGTGTAAACAAAGCCTTAGTGCTCCTAGAACTTTAACAGAATTCCAGTTATCCCTAATACACTGCGGAATTTTAGAATAAACCTGACGGGAATGAAACAAGAGAGTCTCTCCTTTAGAGTTTCACTCCTAGGACATTTGTACTGGTAACTTTGAGCAGTTAGGTGGCAGTTACTAAGAAGTGGAGGGGAAGGGGGAAAAAAGGAGGCAGCAGGCAATAATGTTTTATCAAACAGTAACATTTTCAGTGCCAGGATGCATTTTATTGAGAACAACAAACATGTGGCTTTCTGGAGCTTGTCTGCTTCCTCACTTTCTTTTGTTTTGGTATATTTTGGTGGGGGCGGGGGGGAAGGTCAGCATCCTCTTCAGATGATGTTCCTTATTCCAGGGACAGGAAATGACTTTTATATGCAGCTAAAAAAAGTGATATTCACTACTCCACATATTTGTTTATACCTCTGCTCTTGCTAAAAGAGAGGCCCTTGACTAATTTAAAAATAAGAATGCAGGACTCCAAGTCACAGTGCTTTTATTTTCTTATGCCTAAACTTGCATGATTTATAAACAGGAAGCAAATAATGTTTTATGGTTCTAGAGTCTAATATATATTTTACCATCAAAAGGAAAGATACATTTACCATAGATGAAATCTTACTTGAAATCAAACACCAATATTTATTTGATAACTAGTGTCAGTGCAGGGAGATCTGATGGTCTACCTAGTAACTAGAAAGTCAAAGTGGCAAGTGAGAGGAGAATAATATTTTCAGTGTGGTTGCACAGTAGAAATAGCTCACCCGAGAAATATGTGAAATCAAAACCATCACAACCAATCAAGTAGGACACACTGGATGCTATCTGGAGCAGACAAAGGTAGCCATGCTAGTCTGTACGCCAACAATACAAAACAGCAGAAATGTAACTTTAAAGACTAACAAAATGATTTATTTGGTGATGAGCTTTTGTGGGACAGACCCACTTCTTCAGATCTTGTTCCACAAGGAAGAAGAGGGGTGTCGGAAGAAGGGTTTTCTTGACATCTGGCCTCATGTGGATGGGCCAAATGCCAGGAAAGCCTCTCCCAACAGAAGTGGAGGCAGGAGATATGCAAATGCTTTGCACAATTTGAGTTATCTTCTGCCAACAATTCTCGGCAATTTAAGCGTAGCCTAAGAGCCTGTATTTATTTCAAATGGTAACCAAAACATTTAAGTCATGGTTTAAAATCATGTACAAAAATCCAGAAATAGACAACTACAAGTTTAGTTTTTCCCTTTCAAAACTTAGATGGGGAGAGCAAAAATATGCTGTTTCTTCCTAACGTATGTGCATCATGCATCAGGTGGCACGTGACAAAGATTTATTATTACATTTGGTCCAGTGGTTGGATCATTAGCTTCCCTGGCTTGAACTGCATACTGAAGGAAAGTGTGACAAGTATACTGATAGACTAATAGACTGCAAGAAACAAAAAGGTATGATATGGTAAATTATCTTCCCAACACAGATAACTGGAGTTTAGACCCAATTATAAAGAGGGTGAAATGGCAAGAAATTTGGACTTTTCCCATAGCAAAAGTGCCCTTTAAACATTTAAACTATGTCTACACTAGCCCCTGACTTTATCTCCTAGGACACGTGCTGGCCACCAAAATAGCAAGAGCAGCCATTTTGTTTGAATTTGGTTAAAAAAATAATAATTCAAGAGCTGCAATGTCAATGTATGTGAATATGAGACAGCCCTTAATAAATAATAATCAAACCCTACTCTTTGTAACACTTGCTTTAACAACAGAACACATACGATTTGTAATGTGACGTGTTTGCAGCAGGACGTTTATAACATTTTACATATTCGTTTCCTCACACTTTCCTCTGGAGTCGCAAGTTGCAGGCCCCTGTCCTGGAGGGAGTTTACATAACTTTATCTAAATTTTATATAATTCATGAGGCATTGGGAAGCAGATGTAACGTACTATTCCACCAGTGCCTCTATCTTCTGAGCTGTAAATTATAGAGAAAAAGTACATCTTTAGGATCGGATCACAAGGATAAAGTGAAATCTAAGCAAGTTCTATTCAGTAGGTTTTCTGCCTACCACAACAGGCTCAGACGTACTAGGTAACACATACTCCATTATGGGCCCAACTGGGGGGAAAAAAACAAAAAAAACCCAAAACCCATAAGTTGATTGTAATGAACAAGGTGTAAACAATTTTGGGGAGTCTGTACTTTTACAAAAGAAGATCCAAAAACTATTCCATTCAGGGTACATTTTTAAGGCTCTGAAGTACTGTATATACAATGCTGCCAAAATCTTACAATATTTGCAAGTCTTACATTTGGTATTTCTAAGACCCAGCTCCTTGAATCATGTAATTTGGAAATACCAGGTTTCAGAAGAATGGAAATTTGTAGTACGCATGAGTGAGGACAAAAAAACCAAAACTTTAAAATGTGAACTTAAGTAGCTCCAGGAAGGGAGAATGGCAGTGTAAATAAAAATAATCCAAAGGGTTTCTTTAATCTCAATTTTGGAGGACTTCAATTATGCTGGGATGGCAATACGATACATGATGGGAATTAAAATGTACAACTCTGCTAGTTAAATTTGTGCTTGTGGGTGGGTGGAGAAGGGTGTTTTGTTCTGTTGTAATAAAAAAGGAACTTCTCTGGGAGAAAAAAGCCTTCAATGCAAGTTCTAAACCAGGGATCAGCAACCCTTCCAAGGCCGAGTGCCGAAATTTGACCCTTTGACCTCTATGTATGGCGTGAGTGCTGGTGACACTTACCCCTGCCCCGCACTCCAGATGGGGCCCCTCACTTTGGCCTTGCAGTGTAATGGAGGGTTGCTCTAGTGGCAGCCCTGTGCTCTGGTCCTGTGCTGCGGTGGAGCTCTGCACTCTGGCCCCATGCTGCAGTGAGGACTCTACAACAGGGTCCAGCTGCAGCCCTGTGCTCCAGCCCCACCGCATGATAGGGGCTCTGCACTATGGTGGGGGTACCAGACAGGCCCTATGCTGCATGGCGGGGAAGAGGGGCACAGCTGTGCTCCCACCACATGCCACTATAAATTGGCTTGTGTGCTGACAGTGGCAGGTGTACTAGGGGTTGCCAACCCCTATTCTAGACATTCACACAACCTCCATTTCTTGGAGATGTATTTCCATGCTTATCATCATTATTGATTTAAAGGCTCCAGGATGTTCCAGTTGTGTTCTATTTTATTTACTAGGTTTTCCTTGTCCCTACTTTATCAAGTAATACCTGGCATAAAAGTTGTTACATTGGGGAACAAGTTTAATTTCACAATTCCTGTTTAACTGATCGAAGATGTTTAGTATTATTGGGGGTTAGCCCTCCCTTCACTGCTGTGCAAAATTAAAGCCTCAAAGACTCTGACCCCCTTGAGCAATCGAGTCACAGACATGACAAACAGGAAGCTCTGCTAGTAGAGTAGAAATGCCAATACGTGAGCAGAGCAGTGCAAAAATCAGTACAGCAAGGCAGCATTGCTAAACCTTCCCTGCAAAGTTACCCCAGGTCATCACTTCAGTGCTGCCCCTTCTTGGGCCTCAAGCATCTGCCTGCTTAGAGACAGACTTGTCTCACCTATACCAGGCACCTCCACAGGAATGTCTGTTTGTGATAAGGTTGCAGCTGCAGAGGACCTTAAATGTCTTTTGCTCGGAATGTCCCCCCCGCCCCCCGTTCCTGCTGCGTGTTCATCTTCAATATACCCCAGCCTCCCCTGCTTTCCCCACTTCCTTACAAGGCCTGTCTCTTGTTACACAAAGGACTAATAAACTAGACTAGATTTAACTGGTACAATAACAATATGATAATGATATGCATTACATATGCAACCTCCATATATGGGTAACTAACACAGCAAGGCACAGACTATTCAGAAAGTTCTTGGACTGCATGGATTGCAGTTTTTGTTTTTTCCCCTCTCCTTCTGAAGGTGGAAAAAGCTAGTAGGGGGGAAGCAGTTCTAGATTTGATTTTAACAAATAGTGAGGAACTCGTTGAGATTTTGAAAGTGGAAGGTAGCCTGGGACAAACTGACCATGAAATCAGAGTTCATGTTTCTAAGAAATAGAGAAAGGGAGAACAGCAAAATAGAGGCAATGGATTTTAGGAAAGCAAATTTTGGTAAACTCAGAGCTGGTAGGTAAGGTCCCACAGGAAGCAAGGCTAAGGAGAAAATACATTAAGGGCCCAAAAGCAAGCACCTACACAAGAAAGATAGAAAGTATGGTAAAAGACTGCCTTGGCTTAGCCAGGAGATCTTGAATCATCTCAAAATCAAAAAGGAGTCATATAAAAAGTGGAAATTAAAAGAATTTACAAAAGATGGATATAAGCAAATACATGTATGCAGGGGCAAAAATTGAAAGACCAAGGCATAAAATGAGCTCAGCCTAGCAAGAGACATAAAGGGTATAAGTCGTTCCATTAATACATTAGAAGCAAAAGAAAGACCAAGGACAGGGTAGGCCCACTATTTAATAAGGAGAAAGAAACAACAGCAGGGAACTTGGAAATGGCAGAGGTGCTTAATGACCTGTTTCTGTCTTCACCAAAGCCGACGCAGAAATGCCTAACAATGTATGCTAGTAGGACGGGGACAGGTTGAAAAAATAAAATAAAAGCAGGTTAAAATTAATTAGAAAAATTAAATGCCTGCAAGTCACCAAGGCCTGATGAAATGCATCCTAGAATACTTAAGGAGCTGATAGAGGAGATTTCTGAGCCTTTAGCTATCATCTTTGAAAAGTCCTGGAAGTCAGGAGGGATTCCAGAAGGCTGGAAAAGGGCAAACAGTGCCCATCTATAAAAAGGGAAAAAAACTACCCAGGAAGCTACAGACCAGTCAGTTTAAATTCTGTGCTAGGAAAGATAATGGAGCAAATAATTAAGGAATTCATCAGCAAACATCTGGAAGAAAATAAGGTGATAGATAACAGCCAACATGGATTTGTAAAGAACAAATCTGATTGGCTTTTTATTTTTGGACAGGATAACAAATCTAGGGGATGAAGGAGAAGCGGTGGTTGTGGTATACCTAGACTTCAAGGCATTTGACACGGTCTCATGATCTTAGTTTACTGATAAGCAAATACAACTTAGATGGGGCCACTATAAAGATGGATGCATAACTGGCTGGATAACCATTCTCAAAGAGCAATTATTAATGGTTTGTAGTCATTCTGGAATAGCATAACAAGTGGGGTTCCACAGGCATCTGTTTTGGGACTGGTTCTATTCAGTATCTTCATCAATGATTTAGATATTGGCATAGAGAGTATGTTTATTAAGTTTACAGATTATACCAACCTGGAAGGGACTGCTTTGAAAAATAGGTCCAGAATTCAAAATGATCTGGACAAAGTGAAGAAATAGCCCAAGGTAAACAGGGTGAAGTTTAATAAGGACAAATACAAAGCAATCCACTTAGGGGCCGCGTCTACACGTGCACACTACTTCGAAGTAGCGGCACCAACTTCGAAATAGCACCCGCCACGGCTACACATGTTGGGCGCTATTTCGAAGTTGAACATTGAAGTAGGGCACGTGTAGACGATCCGCGTCCCGCAACATTGAAATAGTGGGGTCCGCCATGGTGGCCATCAGCTGAGGGGTTGAGACACGCTCTCTCTCCAGCCCCTGCGGGGCTCTATGGTCACCATGTGCAGCAGCCCTTAGCCCAGGGCTTCTGGCTGCTGCTGCTGCAGCTGGGGATCCATGCTGTATGCACAGGGTCTGCAACCAGTTGTCGGCTCTGTGGATCTTGTGTTGTTTAGTGCAACTGTGTCTGGGAGGGGCCCTTTAAGGGAGCGGCTTGCTGTTGAGTCCGCCCTGTGACCCTGTCTGCAGCTGTTCCTGGCACCCTTATTTCGATGTGTGCTACTTTGGCGTGTAGACATTCCCTTGCAGCGCCTATTTCGATGTGGTGCTGCCCAACGTCGAAGTTGAACGTCGATGTTGCCAGCCCTGGAGGACATGTAGACGTTATTCATCGAAATAGACTATTTCGATGTCGCTACATCGAGATAAGCTATTTCGATGTAGCGTGCACGTGTAGACGTAGCCAGGAAGGATCAGCCAGCTTCATACATATAGAATGGGAAATGACTGTCTAGGAAGGAGTACTGCAGAAAGGAATTTAGGGGTCATAGTGGATCACAAGCTAAATATGAGTCAGTGTGACACTGTTGCAAAAAAAGCAAACATGATTCTGGGATGCATTAACAGGAGTGTTGTCAGCAAGACCAGAGAAAGAAGTTACTCACTTGTGTAGTAATGATGGTTCTTCGAGATGTGTCCCCGTGGGTGCTCCACATTAGGTGTCAGGCTTGCCTCGGCGCCGCAGATTGGAAGATTTCCAGCTGTACCCTCATCGGGTCGCGCATGTGTCCATATGCGTTGGTCCTTCCGCGCTTTCGGTCACATGCACGATCTGGTCCACGCCAGTTCCTCGATCAACCACCCCGAATGCTCCTGAAAGACACAAAGCAGAACTCCGAAGCGGAGAAGAACGGGTGGGTAGTGGAGCACCCACGGGGACACATCTTGAAGAACCATCATTACTACACAAGTGAGTAACTTCTCTTTCTTCTTCGAGCGGTCCCCGTGGGTGCTTCACATTAGGTGACTACCCAGCAGTGGCCCCAAAAATGGAGGTGGGTACCAGATTTATGTGCAGCTTCCCCTTGAAAGGACTGCTGTCGATAGACACGTATCCTCATCCAACACCTGGTGCATCGCATAGTGCTTGGCGAAGGTGTCGTAGGATGACCATGTCGCTGCTCTGCAGATGACTTTTAATGCGACTCCTTTGAGGAAGGCTGTCAACATCGCCATTGCTCTAGTGGAGCGAGTCATGGGCGGAGGTAGCAGAGGGGTCTTACGGAGCTCGTAGCACAGTTTTATGCAGGATACAATGTTATTTGAAATTTTGTGAGGATAGGCCTTCCCCTTTTGATCTGGGTGCAAGAGACACCAGGAGTCAGTCCGTTTTCCGGAAGGGCTTAGTTCTGCCTATGTAAAAGGCCAATGCCCTCCTCACATTGAGTGAATGCAGCCACGCTTCCTTACTTGAGGTATGCGGTTTTGGGGAGAATGAAGGCAAAACTATTGGCTCGTTAATGTGGAACTCTGAGGCAATCTTTGGAAGGAAGGCCGGGTGTAATTGTAAAATCGCTGCCTCCTTTGAAAAAAATCACAAGGTGGCGTCATTATTGCTGTGACCTTGCTCACCCTGCGGGTGGATATAATTGCGAGAAGAAAAGTTGCTTTTATGGTAAGTAGCCAAAGAGGTACAGTGGCCAATGGTTCAAAGGGTGATCTAAACAGTGTGTCGAGGACAAAGTCCAAGCTCCATGAGGCCGATAACGGTTTCCACGGTTGGGGGGGGGGGGAAAAATAGGTTTGCGAGCCCCTTTAGAAACTGTGTGGTAATGGGATGGGCAAATATGGTTGGCCCCTCCTCTATATGTCAGAACGCCGACGTAGCCACAAGGTGGACCTTTAATGACAATAGAGTAAGTCTGCCTTGTTTCAGTTCCAGTATGTACTCTAGGATTGTGGAAATGGAGACGTCCAGAGGAGTCAATTGCTTGGACAAAACACCAGAATGTAAAACGTTTCCATTTGTGTGCATAAGTCCTCCTGGTGGAGGCCCGCCAACTGCACTCCAGGACCTCTTTTACTCCTTCTGAGCATGTTGTCTCTAAGGTGCTGAGCCATGGATTAGCCATGCTTTTAGGCGGAGCATTTGAGGATGGGGGTGTGTTATTTACCCCTGACTCTGCGTGAGAAGGTCGGGTACTATTGGGAGGGAGAGTGGCGGGCAGCATGACGTGCGTAGGAGCAAAGGAAACCATTGCTGTCGATCCCATGTTGGGGCTATAAGTATTATGCACACCTTCTCCCTTCTGGCTTTTTCCAGGACCTTGTGAATGAGCCTTGTGGGAGGAAATGCATACAACAGGGGGCCCTTCCATGAGAACACGAAGGCGTCCCCTAATGAACCTTGCTGAATGCCCGCTCTGGAGCAGTACTGCGGACATTTCTTGTTGGTGTAGGTGGCAAAACAAGTCTATCTGGGGAAACCTCATCTGTGAAACACTCTGCGGAGCAGATCGGAGTGGATTTGCCACTCGTGCGTGAGAGCAAAGTGTCTGCTTAGTTGGTCCACTCTCACATTGTAGATACCCGGCAGGTATGAGGCTTTCAGCGTTATGTTGTTTGCAATGGATCAATTCCAGTCGGACCACCTCTGCACATAGCGCACGAGATCTGGCTCCACCTTGGAGATTGATTTAGAACATTGTGGAGATGTTGTCAGTATGACTCCAACTACTTTGTCCCGCAGGTATTTTCAGAAGCGCCTGCATGCGTTGGACACTGCTCTGAGCTCCAGTACGTTTATGTGCATCGCTGTCTCTGTGGAGTACCATTGCCCTGTGTCATTTTGTTGCCCACGTGTGCTCCGCATCCTATGGGGGATGCATCCGTTGTGACAAAAACTGTGATTTGTGGTTGGGGGAATGGCACCCCCTAATAGCAAGTTCTTGGGGTCTGCCCACCATGCCAGAGACTTTTACACCTCCATTGTGAGCAACACCGTTTTGTGAATGGTATGAATCATTGGCCTGTACACACTCGCCAACCAGTGCTGTAGGCCTCACATATATAGTCTGGCATTCTGCACCATGAACGTGGGGGCAGCCATGTGCCCCAGGAGCTGTAAGCAAGTTAGGATTGGCACTGTGGGGCTCTACGTCATCACCTGCACCAAGGATCTGATAGCACGAAAATGGGCATCAGGCAGATATACTTTCGACTTAGTAGAGTCTAGGCATGCTCCTATGAACTCTATGGTTTTGTGTGGGCTCCATCGCTGATTTCTGGAAATTGACGGCTAGGCCCAGTGAGAGGAAGGTCCTTGTAGTGATGTCTATCATGCACAGGACATCTGCCCTTGAGACCCCTTTCAGAAGGCAGTCGTCCAGATACGGAAAAATGAATACGCCCTGCCAGTGTAGGTAAGCTGACACTACCGCAAGCGGTTTGGTAAAGACTCTGGGCGCTGAAGAAAGACCAAATGGGAGGACCCTGTATTGGAAGTGCTCCATGCCCACTTAGAAGCGAAGAAAGCGCCTGTGTGCCAGATGGATTGTTATACAGAAATACGCATCCTGTAAGTCGAGGGCTGCAAACCAATCCCCATCATCCACTACCATGACTATGGAGGCAACTGTAGTTATCTTGAAGCGCTGTTTGCGCAAATACCTGTTGAGAGCCTGTAAGTCCAGGATTGGCCTCCAGCCTCCTGTTTTTCTCTCTGTTGGAAAGTATCCGGAGTAGAAACCTTTCCCTTGGAATTTGTCCGGGACTCTCTCCACCGCCCCTATAAATATGAGGTGGTCCACCTCTTGCTTTAACCTCATCTTATGAGACGGGTCCCTGGGGAGGGACTGGGTAGTGGGTTTTGGTGGTGGTAGGGATTGGAAACAGATGGTATATCCCTTGGCAATAATTTCCAACACCCACTTGCCTGTCTTGATGCTTTGCCATTGAGGATAAAATGGTTTGAGTCGGTGGTAGAACATAATGCTGTGATTGGCAGTGAGGGATGGTCTTAGTATTGCAGTCCTTGACATAACCGTCAAACTTGCTGTCTTGGGGTTTGCCCCGATGATGGGAACATCCTTGTTGGGAACATCGCCTGGATGTCCTCCGCTGTTGGTGGTGGTGGTGGTGTCCCTGATTGTAACCCCGCTGATATTGCCAACGCTGGGGTTGGTAGGCGTAACACCTTTGTTGAGGGTAAAATCTCTTCCTCCTGTAGGGAGGGCTGTACATCCCCAGTGTTCTGAGTGTGGTTCTCGCATCCTTACTGGAATGTAGGTCCGAATCGGTGGAGTCAGCGAATAGTTTTTCCTTATCAAATGGAAGATATACGATTTTCGTTTGCAGATCTTTGGGGATGCCAGATGTTTTGAGCCAGGACACTCTATGCATCACCACTGCTGTGGCTATGGAGCATGCCGCTGTATCCGCTACGTCCAGGGCGATCTGGACACCTGTTCGTGAAGCTGCATAGCCCTCCTGGACTATTGCTTTCAAGACCGGTTTCTTATCATCTGGAAGGGAGTCCATGAGAGAGGTAAGTCTCGTGCAATAGTCGAAGTTATGATTTGACGGGTGGGCAGCGTAGTTGGCCATGCGCAGTAACATGGAGGAGTATACCTTCCTCCCGAATAAGTCCAGTTTTCTTGCGCCCTTGTTGGACTCCACAGACTTGTATTGTGGTGCCTTTGATCTGTACTGCGAAGATTCAACTACTAGGGAATTTGGTTGGGGGTGGTTGAACAGAAATTCCATACTCCTGGATGGTACAGAGTACTTTTTGTCTGCCCTTTTGTTTGTAGGTGGAATAGAGGCTGGGGTCTGCCATATATTTATGGGAGCTTCCATAATGGCTTCATCTAGTGGGATGGCTATCTTAGATGATGGGGGGGCGGGTCTTAGGTGTTTGAGGAGTTTGTGATGTTTCTCCTGCACTTCCGCAATCTATACATCCTGAGTGCGCGCGACCCTCTTGAAAAGCTCTTGCAATTTCTTGAGGTCTGGGGGAGATATATCTCCAGGAACAACTGCCTCATCTGGGGAGGACGAGGAAGCATCACTGTGATAAAACTCCTCCGGTTCCTCAGACACCTCCTGTGTTCGTTCCCTTAAGGATTCTAGGGGGAGGTCCAACGACTCTGGACCTGTTCCCGCTGGAGAGGCATGTGTTCTTTTTGAAGGGAAAGGAGGGATGTAGCCATGCACTAAAGGTTGAGGCGGGGCTCTGTCCTTTGATCGTGAGCCCCGGTGATGATAATGTTCGCCATGATATGAGCGGGCGTAGCAGCAGGGGCAGGGTCCTGGTGATGGAGATCTAGACCATGACCGATGTCTGTATGCGTAGCACGAGAGAAGCGTGATCGCCTTGATGATGTTGAAAGTGCTCACGCGGTTCCGTTAGTGAGACCGGTGAAGGATGTCTGAGCTGGGGAGACGGTGGTTGAATAAATGGAGACGGAGGTCTCAGGAAGGCTGGTGGTGTTGCTGCCCGTTCTGGCCTACCCATCTCAGGAAGAGAGCTAGGAGAAAGTGGCATCCCAAGAATGTCAGGGGATGGACTACAGTGCCGGGTCTTGGATCTTGCCTTGCCTAGCCCGTGTGTCTGAATGGTTGGTGCCGTCATCTACGGTGCCTGGGACCTCGGTGCAGCTGTCGGTGCTGCACCCGGTGCCGCTACATGCAGTTCCGTGAGTGTAGCTGCCTCTGGCACTGTCAGGTCCCATGCCAGGGACTCCGGTTCCAGTGCTCTCGGTGCTGCGAGACTCGGTGCCATAGTCTCCAGTGCCTGCCACATCGGCGCCTCCAGAGTTCTCGGTGCCAACTGTTTACTGGTCAGAGCCCCAGGCACTGCTCTATGTTGTGCGGCTTCTCGCTGCTTTGAGCAGCCAGCGGTTCACGGACTTGTGCCTCGCTTATCCTGACCACAGATACCACTGGCAAGGATCGAATTGGGGATACCTTCTTTTTCTTATGTGTAGAGGAGGTTAAGGAGGTTGCCTGCCTCTTATGCGGCTCTGAGGGCCCTTCCTTCTGGGGCGTCTCTGATGGTTCAGGCTGGAGGGCCTTGTCGAACAAGATCATTTTTAGTCTCATCTCCCTGTCCTTCCTTGCTCTGGCCATTAGTCTAGAGCAGTGAGGACATTTCTGGGGGACATGGGCCTCTCCCAAACAAAGAATGCATTTACTATGGCCATCAGAGGCAGGCATGGCCTCGCAACACGATTCACATTTCTTAAACCCCGGCGAAGACATCTCTTTCAAGATACTTAACGGCTCCTAACAGCTAACATTTACAGTCTCTAAGATAGTGGACCGCCCAAGGCAGCCACCTCTTTTTTTTTTTTTTTAAAACTATATGCAAGAAACAACTTTAACAGTCTTAGAAAACGAGAGAAACTAACAGCTGTATTATAACGAGTTTATCTGTCTCAGGTGTTGGAGCCGGAGTGGATTCCGTCTGCAGCCGTTGGTGGTTGAGAGGAACTGGCGTGGACCGGATTGTGCACATGACCGAAATCATACGAAGGACCGACGCGCATTGGCGCATGTGCGACCCGATGAGATACAGCTGGAAATCTCTGATCTGCGGTGCCGGGGCGAGCCCAACACCTGATGCGGAGCACCCCCAGGGAGCACTCAAAGAAGTCATTCTTCCGCTCTACTCAGTGCTGACTAGACGTCAGTTGGAGTATTGTGCCCAGTTCTGGGCACCACATTTCAAGAAAGATGTGGAGAAATTAGAGAAGATCCAGCGAAGAGCAACAAGAATGGTTAAAGATCTAGAGAACATGAGCTATGAGGGAAGACTTGAAAGAACTGGGCTTGTTTAGTTTAGAAAAGAGAAGACTTAGAGGACATGATAGTGGTTTTCAAGTACCTCAAAAAGGGTTACAAAGAGGAGGGAGAAAACATTTTCTCCTTGGCTTCTGAGGATATGACAAGGAGCAATGAGCTTAAACTGAAGCAAGCGGGGTTTAAATTCCACATTAGGAAAAACTTCCTAACTGCCTGGCTGGTTAAACATTGGAATAAATTACCTAGGGACGTTTGGGAATCTCCATCACTGCAGATTAAGAGCAGGTTAGACAGACACCTATTGGGGATGATCTAAACGGTGCTTGGTCCTGCTGAGATGGCCAGGAACTAGACTCAGTGATCTCTCAAGGTCCCTTCCAGTTCCAGTACTCCATTATTCTATAAAGTCTATGTTACTGATACACCTTTGAAGAAGATGGCTATAAAATTTCTTCCCAGTATACTGTAATACATCCACTTAGTATTCTTGTGTGACTGAATTCTTGGGAAAACAACTCCTTTGCTTAAAAGTTTTGTGCAATGAGCATGGTATGGTCAATAACTCCGGGAATTCCCACAACTAATTCCCACCACTGAGGACAGGGTTGCTCAGGGAAACTCGCCATACCCCTCCTTTCTTTCTTTTTTTTTTTTTAAACTTTTAATTGCACAGACATGCATGACTAAGCAGCGGTGTTTAAAGTAAGTCGTAAATTTGTAAGCCTCACCCTCTCCCCACGGGGAGGAGGGGAAAAGCAGGGTTCTTCAAGGAGAAGAGAAAGATAAGTTATAGGTGTCTCCCCTCTGGAGAAGAGCAGGGCCCATGGATGGCCAGTTCTGTCTGCAGGAGCCATGCTACGGCAGGTGGGCATAGTATAGTGGTCTGAAGGGCCTGCAGAAGTCCAGATCAGTATGGAGGAGGTGCGCCACACCAGATGGGCATGGCTTTAAGGTGGCATGGCAGGACCACAGAGAGGGGAAACTAGTTTGGTAGTCGGATGTTTGCCGAGCTTGACAATTTGATTGCAGCCATTTCATTACCAATCGAGATAACATCCTCAGTGCGCAGTAGATTTAGTGCAAAGACCTCCAAAACAGGTCTTTATATAGTTCTTTATGCGTGACCTTAACTAGTGGTTAATTTTGATTGGTTACTTATAATCTTGAATTTCAAACGACCAATCATCATTGACCACGTTCTTATTAGCTGTTCTTTTTCAATTATCCCTTGACCTCATGGGTTCCAACACTGGGTCTAAATCAACATGACGGTTAATTGAATCATTTCCAGAAAACCACGCTTCTCTAAACTCCCTTCCTTGCCTAGATCCTGTTCATCCTATGACTTTCACATTGTTAAAGTCAAATTTATGACCAGTATTATAGACTGGAACACTATTATAACACTAGATCTCCTAACTGGAAAATATGAAAAAGTACAGAGGGAAATGGTTAAGCATAGCTGGAAAGATGAAATGAGTACATTGGACAGTTTGCTCTGGTGATCTGGGAAGACAGAAGGCAAAAACAGAAAAAGTTGTGATTTTGTGCCATGATTATTGGTAAAAAAGTTGAGGAGAATAGTACCCTCCGAGCGTCTGCTCACACAGGTCAGTCACTGGAAGACACATTGAGCAGGCAAGGTGCAGACTGTGAGGAAAAGAATTATTTGCAGTGTCAAGTAGATGCTTTAAAGAAATAGAACAGTTGATATAGGAAAAAAATTAGAAGCCTGTAATTCCTCTGCTCACTACATAGCTGTAGCTAGGTGCCGAGGGGGAGAATGAAGAGGTCTCAGACAAAGCTGACTGGGACGATTTAGTCAAAAAGGCCTGGGAGTGGGAATTCTCGAAATTTGGTAATAACTGTCATGGTTGTCCACCCCCTTACAATTGAAACTCCACAGCCAACGCTCCTTTGGCCCCACCTCAAAGTTAACACATGCTGGCCTGGACAAGGGGCCACAGGCCTGAGAGAGGGAGAGCAAACCCATCAGCCAGCCCTTCAGGGGAATCCAGCTGGAGCCCTGCATCTCTCCCATATATCATATGTGGGGGCATGGGCCATTGTGATGCTACCTGCCCGAGCCATCTGGAGCCAGCAACTGATAAAGGACATCTGCTCTGCCTAGGCAACAGACAAAAATTTCACTGCCCATTCCATTCCCAAAGCTCTGGAACAGTGGAGCAGGCAAATCAGACTTTAAAGAAGAGGCTGACTTGAGCCTTAATGACTCAAGACCACCTGGGTGGCACACTTACCTTTCTATGAGAGCCACTCCTAATTTGACAACTAGAGTTTCACCCTTTCAACTATTAACTCGGATGACAATGTCCCTAGGATAGGGCTGTGTGGTTCTAGCCCCTCTCCATGTGGTGTCTCATACCACACAGGAATACATTACATAATTGAATGAGACCCTACAGCCTCTCAGGATAACTGTCAGACCGGCAAGCTGACCAAGACCACTTTAAGCCTTCCTCTTGTCCTGATGTATAGGAAGGTGATCAAGATATGGTCAAAACTTACAATCCTAGCCTATTCCAACCCAAATACTCAGACCCTCATTTGGTGTTTGCCCAAACAGACACTTCTGTAAAGTTAAAAGGGGTCCCCACATGGATCTACAAGACTAGGATCAAAATGTACAAGTAAACAAATTACCAATCAATGTTTATGTTGAATGAGTTACTTTTGTTTCCTCAGGTAACATGCTGCCCTTCTTGACAATTCCTCTGGTGATCCTGTTTTTTGGGCCCCGAATCTGCACACTGGTGAGACCCATCTGTGGTACAGATTACCCAAACCAACTGCCTTATGGTCAGACAGAATGTACAACTGTCGGAAAGATGAGATAGTGAATGGGTTTAAAACCCAGACATGTGGCTTACTTCCTGATTAAGCCCTGTGGGTCCCACAGTGGTACCATCCTGCTTTCAGCCTCATACTGGGTCCGAGGTTCTCATCTATCTGCCATGACTGGGAAGCAGCTTTCCGCTCCCTCCTTTGCTTAACACCACAACAGTGCAAAAAGCTATCTGTTCCCTACTGAAAGTGTACTTTTAACACATTTAATATTGGCAAGAACCTGGTCTACACTGGACGCTTACATTGCATAGCTATATTTTTCAGGGATGTGAAAAAGCCACAACCCCCAGAGATGTAGTTATAACCAACTAAGGTCAATGGACAAATTCTCCTCTTGACCTATTAACTGCCTCTCCAGGAGGGGATTACCCATGCTGATGAGAGAACTCCTCCAGTCAGCGGAGGCAGAATCTATGATGAAACACTGAAATGCAGCTGTAGTGTTTTAAGTGTAGATATAAAGGGAAAGTAGTGACAATCTGAAAAGTAGAGAAAAAAGGGAGGTGGCATGAAGAAGAAGAACTGTGCCAGGTAGCCAACAGCACCCGTAATGTGCCATGCACTGAAACACTAGTGCTTGGTACAGCATCTGAGCAACGTTTGCACACCAGGGCCAACGCAGACTCCTCCAGGAGAGCCTTCAATGCATGTGCCTCCCCACTTTGGTAGGAGGCTGAAAGGCTTCGCAAATGCAGTACTTATTGCTGATGTGTGCCTCTCCTAAGCACAGCAACCCCCGCCCCCCCCAGTGATGGCTAAGTGGCAAAGGCCTACCGCAACTGTGACACAACAAAGCTTGGGGACCTGAGCATGTCTCATCTGGAGGCTGTGTCCCTACTGGACTTACCACTAATTGCACAAGACTTACAACGTTAACAGAAGGGGTACTATTCACAACTGGAAAAAAAAAAGCAACTGTGGAAATAAACACATGACAGTGAGAGCTGCAGCACTGAAGTACCAAGCACTAACACTGGTGACAGGAAGAAAGAGTGGAGAGGAGCCAACAGCACCCATAATGCAGAAAATGCACGCCACTCCAGGGGGTGATTGAGCCAGTCCCCCACCCTACAGTCACTGTTAAGAGAAAATCTTCCAAGCACACACACCTGTGCAGAATGGGCATGAGCAAGCACTTTGCAATACTTAAACTGTTCATTGTAATATGCAGAAATCTGGAACACCACCACAACACATAAAGCTAGCTCTCCAAAGCAACTTCAGCCTTTTCAAAGGCATCTTCCTGAATTAAGAAGCTAAAATATTCTATACTGAGAAATGCCTATTCTGAGCCTACCATATACAAATTTGCAGAGCCTGCCATTTTCATTTGTATTACTATGTAGCAGTATTTAATTGCATGACAGATTTTTTAAAACAAATTAACAAAAACAAAATATATAAAACGTTTCTAAATTGCTCTGTGCTACGCAGAAACATGCAAAGTGAAGCAGTTACACAATAGAGGAGCAAAAGCATACTGCAAGTTAAACGCTCACATGGGTAGCACACTACATGTGCTAAGTAACACTGATGGCCAAGATCAGACCTGATCCACAGCTCATGTATCTCAGGCCTGGTACAAGGCTTGAGGTCTAGGGAAAAGTGGTCAACATTTGCTAATACAGAGCAAAACTGAGCTGTGAGCAAAGGCAGGACCTGCTCACACAATCTGGCAAAGAAAAGGTGTGAACTACAAAAACACACACTTAAGAGGCAGTAGGTACCACTGTTGCCTGAAGTCAGCAGCATTTTTATTCTACTGGTGGTGCCCATCTGCTTGTGCCTTGATGCACACAACAAAATTTGTTCTGCGCATGGACGGAAAAAAAAGTTAGAGGAAACATTGGTAGGCACAAGTCAAACACATTCCAGAGGAAAGGTAATAGAACTCCTTGTTAGAATACATCTTGATACCCACATATTCCCAATAGGTAACAGGAAAACAGTGACCAACGCTCAGGATAACAGCATAATGAATAGTGATGTTGGATCAACCCACCATTTAAAAGGCAATGGGTGGAATCTAGATAGGCTGGGGGTAGCAACCTGATAAGTCAGGAGTGATGTGTAATCTGTACCTGTGAATACGAATGCATCTGATGGTGTCTATCCTGGTCCAGCCTAGGGGGTAGCAAAAAGTACTGCCAGTGAATGAAATGGTCCACTTCAATGGGCACGTATGTACCAGTGGTCTCACGAAGTCTGCAGACACTAGGACCGTGCTTGGTTGACAGTAAGTGCCTCAGTCTCTTAACTGACTGCTTTTGGGAGTGGTTCTCTCAGGGTCTGCTGAGCTGGTTATCAATGCAAAGCCAGCACAACAAACGGAGGGAGCACATGCACTCAGCCAAACATTTATCATGGCAAAATATATATCAGGACACCACACTGATGACTTCTAACCATTGCCACAAGGGCACAAGTTCAAAAATGTGCCAATACATTCTTGTTTGATGGAAATATGTCAAACTTTTCAAAAAAAATGAATAACCATTTCTGGCCACATTCAATCAAAAGTTATATTTATGTGTGCCTGTGTGTATGTGTGAGAGACATACATGAACACATAATTTGTTCAAATGAAAGTCATACCTAAGTGACACTCCTATACCAGCAAATTGCTAGCATAGACCAAGCCATAATATGTGCTTTGGAAAAATGGGAGGATGAACCCTATGTCCCAATGCTTAAAGAACATCAGTAAACAGGCAGCAGGTATACACACCTTTCTAAAACCCGATTCTTGCTTATACGATAGTTACTGCCTACCATTACTATTTTTCTTTTTTCAAAAAAATCACTATTTTAGCAAATACAAGCTTTTATCAAAATACATAGTACCTCAAAGAGGGTAACAGAGTTTACACAAATTGTATTTAAGGTTAGAAAAACAAATTGAAAAAAAATCATCCAATCATGCTGGACTTTTATATGTAGCTATTTTGGTCAAAATGGCATATATGAGATTAAATTGTTTCTGTAAGTCATCAGAACATACTTCTGGAACAGTAAACCAACTCACTGCACCTGGGTAAGCATGAATTGTTGTTTAATTTGCATTACAGCAGATGCTTGTCCAGCACACTACAGAAGTCAGAGGTAGCATTCAATACATTGCAGTTCAGTGAAGAAATTCTCATTCTTAGTCAATGGTTAGTTCCATAAGATGATCTGCAGAAATTTACAAATCAGTGAACAATTGCATTGCCTATAACAGCAGCAGACCTTCGAAGGTTTTGCTTATGTTCTGCATACCAAACAGAATTTATTGTGCCATAAAAGAATCTGATTGTTCACAGGAGAGAAGACAAAATGTAATAGGAGTTGTATTAAGAATATCATGACACTACATATGGTGGACATTTCAGAAGTAAAAAGAAATGCTGATATTTTTAATGTCACTGATCTTCCTGTATTTCTGCAATGATTAACTAAGTGACCTCTACCCAAGAAGGAAACCACTAACAGCAGTGAGACGGCTTTGGTGTTTGTATATTCGTTTCTGCCAGCTGCTTTGACTATACAAAGAGCACTTGCCACATGAGTAGTCAGAGGTCTATGGAGTAAAGGTGGGGGCATTCTATTTTTATTTAGGATTATAACCTGGTAGACTATATATCCTGTTTTAGGTAGAATAAACAGACATGTTCACAGAGCAGTGAAGGGGTTAACCCAAGTTAATATGTTTAAATGCTTATAGCTGTTAGCTTCTGCAGAAGTATATCTGAAACAAGAAAATGGACTGTCTAACATTAAAAGACATTAAAGAATTCTACAATGTGGTACTAATGAGGAAATACAACCAGAAAAATAAATTTAATAAACCATCCCGTTTTTGTATTATTCACTGATCACTACTCATGTACTGAGTACGTATCATTTATCAAACAGAAGTAAAAACCTGTAAAGCTTTCCGGCTACCTTCGGATTTAGTCAAAATGAATGCAAACAATCACGTGGGATTCAGCCAAGCAATGACGTTAAATTCTGCTCTGTCAGAAGACAGCATCTGTCAAAGCCCACATTTAAACTGCTGCCTGCCTGTGCAGCAGCTGAAGAACTATGGAATGGATTTTATAAACCAAAACCCTTAGTTAGAACTGCTCAAAACCTTTTCAGTTACTGCCTAGCAACAACGGAAGGAGGAAGGGAGAGGTAAATCCCAAGAGTGAATACAGCTGAACCACTACATTCTAGCACTCACTGCTTAACATTATCACTAAAAATATGGATACTGAGAAGAGAACACAGCACTGCATTGTCCAGCAAGGGAAATGCCAGATGTAAAAGCTTCAATGCACCAACTGTTAGGAGCAGAAAAGCCTGCTCGGAACGCAAGCAAGAACTACTGTTCTTTTGTCTGAAAAATGAACAAAAGATGCCAAGACCTGGACACTCATAAGCAAGGAAGGTAACACAGCAACGAAGAGACAGATGGACACATTGGATACCGTGAAAAGCAATCGCAGGAGGCAGACGTTTGGGGGATGTGCGCATGTTCGATAACATCTTTTTTGCTGAAGTGATGGTGTGCCAAAACTATTATCAGTGGGCATAATCCTCCCACCGTAAATGGCCTAAACCAGGAAGGTAGGTCTAAATTGTATGTATGATAGTCATTCAATTGTTTATTTCCTTTGCATCCTACACATATAGATCACTGCAAACCTGTAGTTCCCAGAGATACTGTTTTCATGGACAGTGAAAAGACTTCCAGCAATTCTCCCCTCTGAACCTACAGAGAACAAATGTCACTGCTGCTTTACTTCTTTGCTGTCAAATATATTTATCACAGTCAACTGAGGGTTAAGAGCAAGCAAAGAGGGATTATGGGGATAATGTAGCTATCTGTGGCTATTGTATTGGAGAAATCAAACTTAAAAACCTCTTGTTTTAAAAATAATCAGTTAACTATCCTCTGAAACTAGGTCAGATTTAATCCTTATCTGAAGCAATCTTAAAGCCCTGGTAATATGAGAACCCTGAACTATCAAAACGGACCATGCAGTCAGATTACGTTAGTTAAATACTACTGTCAATCCTTTTTTCACTTGCTATTTCTATTCTGGTGCTGTTAAATACAAACAAAATCTCACCACCTTAAACATTATCAGCATGCCTAATTTAGGACTAAAAAAGACCATGAAAAACAGGACACGATTTAAGATGCTAGCAGTACAATTAACAGCCACACAGCTTCCACTGAGATTCCTCCCCAAAAACCTTAATACACTACCATTCAAGATGGGGGCACGCAATTTACATCATGCCATCATTACAAGTTGTCTACTTCATGTGTAACGTATTGATTGTTTAACTTTGACTCTCAAAAGAAGTCACCGTAATAAGCTGATTTTCATTAATTTCCACCTACTACTTAAGTGAGATAATCTTAAAATACTTTGATAAACAGGAATTTCACCTCAGTATCTTCAATAAAAATAAAATACCTAAATCTATAGCAGTATTAGAGACATACAGAATGAAAATCTTTACCTGCAATATTTTCCAATAAAAAAATACATGAAACAGCATTATGTAAAAGTGCTTATTTTGCCTCAGGCAATTTTAACGTATAAGAAAACTAATGAAAATGCGAACAAAGTTTGAATGTCTAATTTAACATAACTTGTGCTAATGTTTTTTCCAAAACTTTTTTTTTCAAACAAAATTATACACAAAAAAAAAAATAATCTCAACAAATGTTCCCAGAACCAATCAAAAGTTAATTTTATGAACATCAGCATTTAAGGTTATTGGACTTTAACAAGCAAAGAAGAAACATCGGTTTGAGCTTAGTCCATTTTGTGCAAAGGATTAATGCAGTTAATATATCAACACAGATATTAGGCCCCGCATAATATGCTTAAACCCTGCTGCTATTTACCATCAGTACACCAATTCTCAGGCTGCCTTCTCAACTTTTCCCTCTAATTAAGGGTCTGCCCACAGAGCTAATCAAAATATGAAAAATTCAGGATGTATAAATAAAGAGCTGAAACTAATGCTTCAATCTGCAGAGCCATAATTGTTGAGCACTACTGAAAATACGAGCTGAAACACAAGCAGCCCAAGGACCAAAAATAAAGCACTCAGGAGGCATTCTATAGTCTAACTTTGTCAAGTCGCAATACATCAGTCACTGACCATTCAAGTGTTGAGACACAAACAGGGCTTTTATGAACGACATGCTAAAATGCCCAGCTGCATACTATAGTATTCAGTGAACAAGGTGACTATGTGTCTAAGTCAGTTTACTCCCAATTTCCACTAACACAGGAGATGTTAATTTTAAGCTTTTTTTTAAAAAAAAAAAAAACAAACTTCAGCTTAATATTACTCACTGAACAAAAATGTGACAATACTTTACCTAATAAAATTGTCAAAAAGCAGCAGCAAAGACATTAATGCTTCTCATAATACCATTTTAAATGTATACTCAAAACTTCTCACACAGTCAGTTCAGTATTAGGAAACTTTTATGGGGGAATAAAAGTTTCCAAAAAGGATAACTATATCTATAAACAGATAAAATTCTTAATTTTCTGAATGCATATTAAAATGTTTTGAACCACAATTATAAATGGAATAAGAAAAGTTTTAATTTATTCTTCCAGTAAATGTTTCCACAATCTTAGAGAATTTTTTAAATATTGTACAGTTTTCAAATATATAAAAATGCATGTCAGTCAAGTAACACTTGAAGAAATCTCATTTATATGAAGACTTCAGAGTAAGCTTCACATATTGAGAAATTTAAAACAGACCCCAAAACCATGCAGATTCTAAATGAGTTTCAACTTTTAAAATCCTGAATTTCTGCAGCACTTTCTTATGAAAAAGAATTGAAAACAAGTTTTCAGGAGCTAGTTATACACATTTGCACATGAGATATTCTCTGATGTTTTCAATTTTCTTGAATGTAAAATGGGCGCACAGATAAAAGTTGTATCAATTAAACATTAAAATATAATGATTCATTAAAGGAAATCTTTTACATTTAATAAGAGAAGTTGTGGGAGTGGAATAATTCATTGTGGCTACAAAGTTAAACTAAACTGCAGTTTCTACCCTTTATTAGAGCTTTTCAAGAAATTCTGTATTTTACTTCCTTGAAATCTATAAGAACATATATACAAGAGAAGAACAGTATTTTACCAAATATATCCCTACCATCAAAAGCTGGCACTAGATAGTCAGTGCACTGAGATGTCGACTGAATGGATATTTGAAAGAAGACCATTATATTTGCTTGTATACAATTTTTTAAAAGCTCAAACCGCTAATTATTAAGGTAAAAACCATGGTCAGGGTTACAAATTTCCTCTGACACCCACATCCCTGGAGCACCAGGTGCACAAATAGGCACATCAGCTCAAACCTAAAACCTCAGGGATCAGATCTCCTCCTACACAGGCATAATTGTAATCAAGAATTACATATACTTTAAGATAGTATACAATTTCAAGGTCTCAAATTAAACAGTTTTATCAGAGTTTTCAATTCCATGTTACCAGTATGCACTGTGTGCATTTTAAAATAGCTTTAGAGAAAATACCAAGAAAACCATATGAGTAACTAAACAAATTTCAACTTCAGAATGAATTACGTCAACTCAGTGGGTTTAGGCACTGTATGCAACAGAAAATCTAAAATATAAAAGACTTTAATAGATACCAGAAAAATATTTTACTGATCAGAAGAGGTCTGCAACTGTATGGCCATCTCAGATACATTTACATTATTACAAATCATGGTTAAAATCTCCACTTACTTGCTCCTCCTAGTGGAGGTTAGTAAGATAGACAAACTATATCTTTCATTCAGTAAGATAATCATGTCGGCACTGTATATAAACATCTTGAATGAGCTTTTCTCTGAAAACATCTCATTTTTTCCACTTTAAATGCAGTCTGATATATTGCCACTTTTACAAAAATATCTATTTAAAATTTTTACAACCCTTTATTTTTTCTACATGTTTTGGATACAGACGTTTAGGCTATATACATGTACACGTGTGTGGGGATAAAGTAAAAAATTATTCTCTATCCATATGATTTCAAATTATCTCTGTGCCAACCGTTCAAATTACATCTTTATAGTTTACATCTTGTAATTATTCATATAACATGTCTTTTTTAAAAAATGAAGAATCAATCCAAATATTGGCTTTGGAAGATAGTGAAGTAATTAAATAAATTGCACATTTACATAAAAGAAGTGTTTTCCAGAAGAATCCTAAAGATTGGCTTTTTTCCCCATCAAAACCCTAGAGTCTAGAAATAAATTAGAGCAAATTGAAAATCATGAACAAATTTGTACTATGCAATGAAAGACTCATTTGTGAGATGATGTGATCAGCTTTTAATATGCAGCATCATGAAGCTGCCATATTGACTTTGCTCTTGAATCTCTAAATAAATTTTGAGGCGATAGGAAGTGATGCTGTAAAGCTAGTTTAGTGAATTTTCTATAGTTGCAACTGCTAGGATAATTTTGCATTAACTAACATTGTAACTAGAATACAAATTAGTTACTTTAAAAACAATGAAAGCATTACAACTAATCTGGGGATTATTATAAAAATGAGAAATTACTGTTTAATTTTACTTCCTGTTTTATATGCACAAATGAAATCACCATGACTACAGCAAATTAAACTGATCAGAACAGATACAATTTTAAAACTAAGGAAGATTCAAGTAAGAAAAATTCTCTTCCACCCCTCTTTGCAAAATGCAAGATGAGTCCAAGTTGAACTCAAGGCATTTATCATTTGTTATCGTCTGAGGACTATGCAGAGTACTGAACCCCAAAAACAAAATTCCAACAGGTGCATCTTCTCAGTAAGTTTCTGAAAACAGTAGGGGGCCAATGAAACCATGCCAAGCAGTATACTGTGACTAACAGAACCCAGCTATAATCAGCCTTGCTCCATCTGTCCCACAACTCAGACATAACCATTTTACAAAAAGGGCTTCTAACTGCGAGCCATTCTACCCACTGCATGTCAAATCAATTTAATTAATGCCAGTAAGCCTTCCCATCAGGTACCAAGGCCTTTCACTCGGCCTCTCTCAAGAACCATAGAGCAGTTTTACATTCAGTATACACAGAGCTGATTTAAGTCAGTTCAGGCTTACTCATCCAGAGTTGAACAAACTACTTTGTATTGCACAGTGGGTAGGAGAAGACAACTCAGTGTCATGGTCATTCTCTCCCCCATACTTTATGAAAAAGGGTCTGTGAATATAAATATGCTTTGGACAAAATATATTTCTTGTAACTCACAAATTTTAATCTTACAATTTGATGGATCTGTATATTCTATTTTGGTACACGTATCATTCTTCTACGTGAAGTTAGTCTGTTTACAGGTTTAAATGTGCTAATGACAGCCATTAATCCTGTTCCAAACCTAACAACTGATTGAGCATCTTAATGACTTGTAAACAGTCTTGTTTTTCCTGTAAGTCTCAAAGGTGGTTGGTCCTAGAAAGATATATGACAATACCACCTGGTTCTGACAGACATTTTGATCCAGTGTTTTCTGTGAGAGGTGGGATAGGAAAACAAAAAGATTCCTACACTATGGGGAAGCTTGTTTAGCAATGGAGGCTACCAGTCTTTGTCTTCAGCCTACTTTGGTATCTGCCTGACACACCCCAAAAAGAAACAAAGAACTCTAAAAAGCAGTTGACTCCAACCAGAGAAAAAGAACTTTTCTGGTTTGAAGATTTCACCTGACATGACAACAGCTCTTTAGAATGAGAATCTGTATGCCCTATGTGAGTGTTTCCCAAACTTAAAACATTCCCGTACCCCTTCTGGGGCTTCACCTTCATCGGTGTATCCCCTCTCCCAGTGCCGCCCCATTGCTTATCTTCTGATTTTTAGTAATTTATATTCTGCTGCGTACCCTTTGAAATTCTTTCGAGTACCACTAGTGGTACATGTACCACACTTTGGGAAACACTGACGTATTTCTTTTAGGGAAGTCAGAACTAGGTACGTGTTTTCTTTTCATTTCATTTTAGATGCTACTTTAATGTGTTTTCACTTGTAATCACTTAAATCCTACTGTTTTTGATTAATACAAAATTGTTGATAAGTAATGATATAAGTAATGTGGGGGCTGCCACAGTGCATATCTCCTTTTCATTGATAAAGAAAGCTTACCTCATGATCCCTCTCTGTGCAAAAATTACATAGACTGATTTATTTGGGGTTTTCATCCCTTTGGTAGTCGGTTACCTGCGTGCTCTAACCTTGAATTACATCCTTCCGGAGCTGAAGTAAACTGTATTGCTCTGCAGGGGGGCAGTAGCCCCATCTCTGTGCCTTGGATGGGGGAGACGTGAGGATCTGGCCAAGCAGGACAGGGTGGTGGGAAGCTCCAGAGATCAAGAAGGTGGGTGTCAGTGACATGATTAGCATATCAGGGAATATTCCCAAATGGTCTTCTGTAACCGCACTGTCAGTCACAATTATTAAGATACCATACCCATTAAAAGCCAACACTTTTGTAATTAATAAAGTGCTACACTTTTCCTAAATTTGTCAGGTACATTTTAACTTAAAAAAGAGAGTGTCTTTTAGTATGGAATACAAATTTCTTTTCAGATAATTATGATGGGACTAGTATTTTATAATTAAAATTTCACTTTTATTCAATCTTTATCTCCTCATTGTAACATATATTATAAAATATATAAAATATAAAAATATAATATAAAATCCTGATTTTAAAGTGGTTTATAAAAAGCTTGTTTTGTTTTTCCCACTTTTGCAGCAGAGTGACCCTTTGGTAGAGAATTCCTCAAGCTGACCATAGCAGAAGATGAGTACCAAAGAATAGCAGTGGATTCAAAAGGAAAGAAGATATTTTGTTCTACCATTATCTCACATTCCCGTGTTGGATATGTACAATATGCTTCAGTGGAGAAGACGACACTGCTGTTTTGCAAAAATGACGTGGAATACCAAAAGGTCTCTGTTTCGCACCCATCTTATTGGTCTGGTTTCTCTCGTATTTCTTTTTGCTGTGTTTCTGTTCTTTAGTCATCATGATTGGCTGCCAGGCAGAGCAGGATTCAAAGAAAATCCTGTGGCTTACACTATACGAGGATTTAGGTCTACAAAAAGTGAGACAAACCACAGCTCTCTGAGGAACATTTGGAAGGATACAATCCCTCACACTCTTAGGCCACAGACAGTCACTAATTCCAACAACACTGACCTATCACCACAAGGAGTAACTGGCTTAGAGAACACGCTCAGTGCCAATGGAAGTATTTACAATGAGAAAGGTACTGGACATCCAACTTCATATCATTTTAGGTATATAATAAATGAGCCCCAAAAATGCCAGGAGAAGAGTCCTTTTCTAATACTGCTTATAGCTGCAGAACCAGGCCAAGTGGAAGCTAGACAAGCTATTCGGGAAACGTGGGGGAACGAAAGCCTGGCCCCGGGTATTCAGATTGTTCGCATTTTTCTGCTGGGCTTAAGCATTAAATTAAATGGATACCTCCAACGTGCCATACTGGAAGAAAGCAGACAGCACCATGATGTTATTCAACAAGAATATTTAGATACTTATTATAACTTGACCATTAAAACTCTTATGGGGATGAATTGGGTTGCCACCTACTGTCCAAACGTTCCCTATGTCATGAAAACAGACAGTGATATGTTTGTCAATACTGAGTATTTAATACATAAACTTCTGAAGCCAGAACTGCCTCCAAGGCACAAGTATTTTACAGGTTATCTAATGAGAGGGTATGCACCTAATAGGAACAAGGATAGCAAGTGGTATATGCCATCTGATCTGTATCCAAGTGAGCGTTACCCTGTATTCTGCTCAGGAACTGGCTATGTTTTTTCTGGAGATTTGGCAGAAAAGATATTTAAAGTCTCCTTAAGTATCAGACGCTTGCACTTAGAGGACGTATATGTGGGCATCTGCCTTGCCAAGTTGCGAATTGACCCTATACCCCCACCCAATGAGTTTGTTTTCAATCACTGGCGAGTTTCTTATTCCAGTTGTAAATATAGCCACCTAATTACCTCCCATCAGTTCCACCCGAGTGAACTGATCAAATACTGGAACCACTTACAACAAAATAAGCACAATGCCTGTGCCAATGCAGCAAAAGAAAAAGCTGGCAGGTATCGCCATCGTAAACTACATTAAAAAAAGACGATACTCCCTCTATAAAAGTATCATGTGCAATTTGTAAATATTGCTGAAAGCATGTACAGTGAAATCTGATGAGCTTAACAGGACAGTCTATTTAAGCCCTCTTCACTTAATGGAGTTTAAAAATTATTTTTTTAATTTTAGAAAAGTCTAATTCTTGAAGATAGTATTATGAAACTATAACCAAAAGGTTTTCCAAACAAATCTGAGAAAAAGGAGATGTATACAAGGATTTTTCTGTGTTAATGTGCAATAATAAGCATGCACACTTTGATGGTACAAATGCTATTTTATGTGCCAATAAAATATAATTGAGCATATATTCCACACTAAATAATTATTTTTTAAGAAATACACACACACCTTTCATTCAAAAATTTTTTTTCCCTCTGTAGCCAATAAGGATTTCATTTTGTTGTCTACAACTGTTGTAAATAAAACTATCCATGACAAGTTAAGGAAATTTTGCAAGTTTACAAAAGTTTTGCTTCCTAACTAAAGAACCATATTAAAAATGTTTATACTGAACTCTTACTGCAGTAACACAGATGTGCAATGTGACATTTGCAACTGAAGAATCTATCAATGCGTTTTAAAGCTCTGACCACATACCTTACTAGAGGACAACAAAAAAAACCTGCAGATTCGAAGGCTGCTTTATTGCAGTGTGCCAGGTTGTAATGTGAACCAAGTTTCAGATTCAAGTTTAATTTGACAAGTCATTGACTGATACTTCAAAATCTAAATCGGGGTGTGCAAACTATGGCCTGTGGGTCGCATCCAGTTCACCAGCTGTTTTAATCTGGCCCTCGAACTCCTGCTAGGGAGTGGGGTCTGGAGTTTGCACTGCTCCGCATGGCTCCAGGTCCCCCCACTGACTCCTATACCCTTTGCCTCCTATACCCAGAGAGCTCCACGAGCTATCCCTGTCCCAAGCATCGCTTCAGCAGCTTCCATTGGCTGGAACAGTGGAGAGTGGAAACTGCTGAAGCACAGACAGGGGAACAGAGAGAGACATACCTGGGTGCACCTCCATATCAGAGTTGTCCAGAACAGGGAAGCAGTAGCATGATCAGGAGCTGCTTGAGGAGGTAAGAGCAGACTGGAGCTTCCACCACTCAGCACGGCCTGCTCCCCTTGCTCAAACTCTCTGCCCCAGGCCTCATCGCCTTCCTGCACTCCCAACCCCACCATCCCAGCCTAGAATCTCCTCCTGAGCCCCGCAAGACCTTCGTTGCTTACCCTAGCCCAGTGCTCAAACATCCAGACAGAGCCCTCCAACACCCACAGTCCCCACACTCCAGTACCCTGGCTCCTATGCAGATACCTCTCCCATCCTCCAAACCCCTTGGGTTCAAGCATGGCGTTCCATCCTGAACCCCAATGCCTCATCACTGGCCTCATCCCAGAACCAGCAACCCCCAGCCAGTTCGCTCCCTCACTGCTGCGTTCCAACCACTTGCTCCAGTGGGGAGTCACCTCTCACATCCTAAACGCCTCATTTCTGGCCTCACCCCCAGAAACTGTACCCTTGGCTGGAACCCACACTCCCTCCTGAATCCCAACTCCAATTCTGTGAGCATTCATGACCCTCCATACAATTGTTCTACCCTGATGTGGTCCTCAGGCCAAAATCATTTCCCATATGTGCTCTAAATTATATTTAGAGGATGGCACCACAATTTCGATGCCCCAGAGTGTCCTAGTCCTAATACACAACCCACCATGCAAGTCCACTATCATCTGCTATTGAATTCACTCTCTTTGAGGTAGTTAAAGGTATATGAAAAATGCAACACTTAAAATCTTTGATCTGGTCTGAAAAATGGTCCAATTTGTGGGGGAAAGACTGCAGTCCACCCCCCCACCCCCCCCTTGGCTGCAAAAAAAATTACTAGTAACTAAGTGAAAACTTCCATGAGAGTAATTCCAAACACTTATTTTCCACAAAAGTAGTACAGAAGTGATAATTTAGCAAAACTGACATTTCTGTATAGTTTAAAACAAAATCCACCCAAAAGTGAAGTTATTCCTGAAAGTAAAAGGTAAAGACACAGATTATAGCTATAGTTTCTGCTCTACCAATTCACATATTGAGGCAGCTCTCAGAATCAGAACACTAGAACTGGAATGGACCTCGTGAGGTCATCGAGTCTAGTTCCCTGCCCTCTCAGCAGGACCAAGCACTGTCTAGACCATCCCCAACAGGCATCTGTCTAACCTGCTCTTAAAATTCTCCTGTGATGGAGATTCCACAACCTCCCTAGTTAATTTATTCCAGTGTTTAACCACCCTGATGGTAAGAAAGCTTGTTTCCAAATAGAATGTTTACCACTAATTTTAAATATTCCAGGTCACTATTTGTTGTCACACTGTCAGGTTTTCAGCCATTTATCTTTGGTTTGGTAGAAAACTATCCTGCAATTTTCATTAATATGTTTATTATGAAAAATACTTGATACATTAGAGTAATCGTTATTTGATTCACTTTCATTCTATGGTCACTCAAACAATACAGGGAGGTTACTCAGAAGGCAGCATTTAGCCAGCTTCTGCATTATCTAAGAGCACTCCAGCTGTCCCTAATCCTACTGCACTGGACTTCAAAACTATGTAAGGCACAGAAACTGCAGTTATTTTTGGCTAATCTTCAGGTAATAATGGAAACAAATTATGAGTCCATAGAGATACTGTTCATTCTTAGCAACTTTTGATATAGTTGACCACAAGGTAAATACAAGTAGGTATGAACAAGCTGCATTACAGTGATTGTGCTTGCTCCCCACAGGAAATACAGAGCACTTGCACAAAATGAGCATTTCAATCACTTTTTAGAGGTCCCACTACAATCCATCTCACCATCTTTCGGTTTTCAATCTTAGTACTCAGCTGGTACCACAATCAAGGTTCTCTGTAACCTGTATGCTTCTGTTGCCACTCAAGAGAGATTCAAACGCCACCCACCTGATTAGCAGAACACCAGCAGCTACCTAGATATTTGTTTGTTTGTTTCTACTGCTGGTGCACATGCCTCAGTGTATAAAACATTTTATTTCAGATGTAAATTGGAAAAAATAGAAGGAACATTGACCACAACCACAGAACATAAGCATCTTCAAAAGTATTAAATAAAACTCTCTTCTTTCCAGGCCTGTGGGAAGAATTGCTTGACTAGTTTATAATTTTTGCATGAGTAGGTATGCTGCTTGAATTAAGTGAAAGCTGCACTGAAGAACTAAACCTCATTTAGTTTTAAAAATGAGAACATTCACAGCCATTCACTCTACAGGAAGGTGACTGAAGGAAACAATCTGAGGCTGCTGCTTTACTGATATGCTGATACCCATTTTTGGTTTTCAGATGCATCAGTTTGCTTTCCAGTTGATACTAGCCAGAGATGGCATTCTGAATGAAAGCTAGGTAGCTCAAGCTCAATGCAGATGAGTTGGAAACAGCACTGGTAGTTACTGGGAATACATACAGAGAGGAGCTCAAGCCGAACGTTCCCTCTGTGAAGGATGTACGTTCCTTCATTATGTGCGATAAGCTATCATGGGTTCATAATGCATCTCAAATGCGTTCCAGATCTTCAGTCAAGAGCAATGGCTCAAGATGACTCAATCAACAGCTGACCCAAAGAATACAGCCATTCCTCTCTGGGTAGGACCTCAGTGCTTAGCCATGCCTTTGACACTGTAATGTACTTTTGAGCTGAATTATTTAAAAGTTTCAACTAGTCCAGAATATTCACAATTGGGAACAAGAATACAAAGTACATTACCTCTTTCTGTATTGGAATTCTGCTTGCTGAAGGGTCAATCCCAGGGTTCAGTAACTAAACGCTAAGTGCCCTGCTCAACTTTGGAATTTGTTCCTCAAAGTCTGCCAGAGTTTGACAGTATTTTTAGGATAGGTTGCGACATCCACCAGTTTAGTCTGGCACTGTAACTTGCAGAGGATTTGTTAGTGATCAAGTGTATTGTGTGCATAAAAGAAAAGCTGCTTAGTTTTATAAGCCATATTGAGAGCCCATCACAGTTTTTAAAAATTTGTATTGGTGCCTATGTGCAACTTGAAGGCCCTTTCTAAATACAAAAATAAATATTTGGACTATAAACAAGATAGCCAGTCTCCTGAAGTTTGTGTGCCCTGACCTATGGCTCTCTTTTGCATTTTTCAGAAGCAACTTTGAGAAGCACAATGGGACCTTGTAAACTGAAAGAGTGTTACAGCATGAAACAGTAAAATCTTACCCTCTTTTTTTAAAAAAAACAAATGCTTCCATTTCCTTATATAGTGTTTCTGCTCATGTATTATCATCATGCTAAGGTATTAGTTCATGTTCAAATCGATAACACTGAATTTATGCCACAAATTCTTGTTTTTCATTGTTTTGTTTGTAATTTTTCACTTACAATATTCTCTTCGTAAGAAAACAGTATTTTGAGTTTTATAGTCACTTGCCCAAATCAATACAGACAGAAGTTAGTTTGAGCATTTGTGGCAAAGAAACTGTTCTGAGGTATGTTCCTACATTACACATGTACGTATGAGTCAATATACACCTCAACTGCCCATGTTAATGAAACATTTTCAGTTTTCCCCCCCACCCCCCCGTCAGACAAGAAAAAAAGATCAAATGGAATCAAATTATAAGGTGACGGTAATGTTATCAAGCGGACTAGAGGGAAAGGGAATAAAGTCTTAAGTTATGAGAACAATGAATGGAGGGAGGGTTAGTAGCAAGAAAATTTCATGGATTTCACAATTTTTTTAGGTTAACATAAGCTGCCTCTCATTAACCTCTATGGTGTACCCTGGGCCTTAATTTTACAAGTCCATCTGATACTGTTAAAAGGTAAACATGTAATCTCACATATTCTACAGGTTGTGTGTTAGATACCTACACTAAAGCAAGCATTATATTTCAGTATCCCTACTATTCTCATCCTTTTTATCTTAAAGTGTAAAAAGTACAGCTAAAAAAAATCCCTACTCTGAAGGGTCTTTTTCTCCTGACATGTCCTAACCCAGTACAAGCCTCGGACACGCCCCCATATGAAATTGAAGAAACTAACAATGAAGTTAAAACTTACAGCCACAAGTAACCAAAAGCTATAAGAAAACTTCAGGGAAAAAGTAGTAATATAAAGTAATACAAAAACATCAAATCCCTTCACATTTCTTATTAATGGTAAATGCTGATGCATAGCTGAATCTATAACCTTAATTTGTTTTTTTTTTTAAATGACTACAATAAAAAGTACTTTTGCCAAACTCAGAAAACACTGCTTTGCTTAATTCTCCATTTTGGTGCAGGTCATGTACAAATATTTTATGCTTTTAAAAGAACAGCATATTTGGCCGCAGGTTGAAATAATGCAGGACAATTATAATAACTGAAGCAATATCCTCTATATTTCACTGGATGTAGCTACTCCAAAATGAAAGCTGCAAGAATAGTGACTCAGAGACAATGTCTTCCAAAACAGTTTGGCTGCATCTACACTAACAAGCTCCTTTGAAAGATCCCACAGAGCATCTATGCACAAAAAGTATTCTTTTGAAAGTAAATCAAAGAATGTAGCACTCCTTTCAAAGCTGCTCTTCCTTTCCAGTTTCAGGAAGAGAGCCCCTTCTTGAAAGCTTCTTTAGAAAGAAAATGTGTGTAGATGCTCTGCAAGCCCCCCTTCTCTCTCTCTCCAAAAGAGCAATCCTCATGGGGCCTGATTTTATCATCTCTGGCCCGCTCTTTCAAAAGAGCAGCTCACTTTTGATCTGCTTTTGTGTGTGGGAATGCAAGTTCTTTCAGGAGAGATCTTTCAGAAGGGCATCTTCCGAAAGATCTCTGTAAGGTAGACATAGCCTCTGTATTATAACTGGTATGTGCTAATGCCTCAGAGGACTGCAAGACATATTTTAGGAATGCAGTATTTACTGTAATACTGCAGCTCAGATATTTGGTCCATCTATTTCAGCTTCCTACCTCAGGAACTGATCATTAATATCTATTTTTGCCTGTTGAGCTATTAACATTTGTGACTTGCCAGCTGTACAATGATTTTGAAAGGAAACCAAGAGAAAGCAAGTACGCTCCCTTTTCTCTGAAGGCCAAAATAAAGTCAGAGGTGTAAGGAATAAAGATAGGTACCTGGGTCAGGCTACAAGATGAAACTGACAGGGATTATAAATAACACAGGTAGCCAAACATTATACCCAGGATAAAAAGACAGCACAAGTCTAAATATTAGGATTTTTTTAAAAATGAGACCAAACCAGAAAATGTTTCAATCTATAGCTCGAAAGCCCTACATAGGTGTCCATTGTGAAAAAAGTGCAAAGTGTGGGTAAATCCATTTCTATGGCAAAATTTCAATTACAAAGGCATAGTTTTTCCACAGCTATATCCAGTTCAGAGGTAATACTAGAGATAGTGACATGAAAACATATCACCAGGTCACTAACTTTAGAGGTAATGTTTTCCAGAGATGGTGGTCAAATACTCAAAACAAACCAGAATGAAAAATAGATCTGGCTTACTCAAAATTTAAACAGTTTCATTTATCACAAAATTATTAATTACTGTTCTCTTTTGATTAGTGCAATAATAAATAACCTGGCTACAGAGTGGCACCCTCCTTTCACAATTAAATGATTGCAAAAGGGATTCAGCTGAACATAGCTATAGATGAAACTACCATGTTGCTTTCCTGGTATTACCATAGCAACAGTTACACGAGCTCTCTCCTCAAATTTAAATCTGGCAGTTTCACAGTAACACCAAGATTAACTGAATAATGGTGATGCTGTATTTTGCTTTATGAGCTAACTGTTCAAATCACAGTACATTAACCATTTTCTTCACACTTTTCAAGAACTAACTCTTGGCCAGAGTACTCAGGCTGTAATCCTGAATGACTAAGTAAAACTGGAGCTCTGTGTACACATCACAAAAATAGGTCGAATTTGTTAATACTGATTTTTGAGCACCCGATTTTGTGAAGTGCCAGCAATGCATTGGGTGTACCTATCCCACAGCGGCCGCTAGCTCACTGCATTGTGGGTTTCTGTCCCAGTATCTGACTGGATTAAAATGTGATGTCATGTCATGAGCATCCCACAGTGCACTTCCCACCCCCCACCCCCGGCTTTGGAAAGCAATGGCAAGAGAGTGTTTTTGCACACTTTTTTTATATCCATGCAGATGCCATTGCAAGGCGAGCATGGAACCTGTACAGCTTCAAATTGCTCTGGCAAGCATTGTGAACACCTCACATATTCTGTTGTAGGACAGGCACGTAAGCAGCAGCAAGAGTGATGAAGACTCCTAAGAGGACAGAGACATATATGAATGCGAGACATTGGAGAAGAGGAATGGGGAGATACTGGCTGCACTTGATGTTTGAACACAGCAGATTGCCAGTTCTGGTGCGATGAAACACACTCAGACTGGTGGGACAACATTGTTTTGTGGGCCTGGGACAAACAGTGGCAACAAAACTCCCACGAGGCCACTTCCGTGGAATTTTGTGAATTGTCTTCCCCCACCCTGAAGCACTGTGATACCAAAATGAGACCTGCACTAACAGTTCAGAAGCGCATGGTAATAGCTCTGTGAAAGCTTACAATGCCAGACAGCTACCTGTCAGTGGGCAATCTACAATGGAGGCTGCTGTGATTCAGACAGCTAATGCAATCAATCCCCTTCTGCTATGACAGGCAGAGCCTCTGGGAAACGTAGAGGACATAGTGGACAGTTTTACCATGATGGGGTTCTCTTACTGCAGCAGGGCAATAGGTACTTTGGTATGCCTCCATGGTACTGCAGGCATTAGAGGATCACAAAGGTAGTTTCACCATCAGTGTGGAATGGTTAGGAAAGGTGCATGGTGGGCATACCTGTAGGAACTCTGGTCTGTTTAGAAAGCTGCAGAAGGGGACTTCTTCCCAGACCAGAAAATCACCACTAGAGACATGGAGATGGCAATAGTGATCCCGGGTGATCCAGCTTAACCCTTGCTCCCTTGGCTTATGAAGCTATACACCAGCAGCCTGGATTGCAGTAAGGAGAAATTCAGCTACAGCCTTAGCAAATATCAGAGGGTAACTGAGTTAGTCTGTATCCGCAAAACCAACAAGAAGTCCTGTGGTACATTATAAACTGACATTTTGGGGCATAAGCTTTCGTAGGCAAAGACCTGCTTCAGAATGATAACAGAATGTGCATTTGGGCATTGAAAGGCCAGGTTCAGAAGCCTCCTGACTTGATTAGACTGCAGTGTGTGTAATGAGAGGGCCTGACAATCAGGCTTGGTGTAAGGCTAAAGGCCTAGTACAACAGATAATGCATTGATAATATAGAGCAAAGTTAAAGGCCTCCAGGCTGAACAACAGGGGGTTAAAGCAAAAACTGGCAGTAGATTCTGCTCACAGGAATGCAGCAAGAGGTAGGGCTGATAAGTCACAGGGCCTAAGAGCTCACAAAAAGACCTAAAGGCACCCAGCGCCAGGGGCTCAGTGATACACACAAAACACATCCTGCTTGGTACCATGCACTCCCCATACCGTCCCCACATGTAACAGCTTAGCACCAGGACATTCAGACCCAAGTTCAGGAACAGGGCATAATGACAACATGATAGATAGTGTTGTTTTGATGGTACCACCACCACCACCAAGTTAATGCGTAGATCGAGTTACAATGGGGGGCATCAATGTATTACAATGAAGGGGTTGTACCTGGATATGTAATGTATATGTAACTTGTTTGTACCTGAGTATAGAAGTTTTCTATGTCACACTGAATGTATTGCCCAGTTTAAAGGACAGTATTGGGGCATTCTGCCCCCCTGTAAATATACCAAGGCCATTGTTGCGACGTATGCAAGCACCAACATAAAAACAAACACCTAATCTAAGGGCCTTGGCTCTAGTGCCTTTGTACTTTGCTTAATTTGTGATTGTTGGGGCGCTCTGATGTCTGCAGTGTCAGGTAACCATGGAGTCTACACTGTTGTCCAGAGAGCACACGCACACAGCCAAGGTGATTAACATCAAAGGGAGCAGACTGGATGTCTGAGCAATGCTCTGGTAGAGATGCCTGACTAGACAGTAAAGGCAATATTCTGATTGTGGTGACAGCCTGCTGTGCGCTTCATAATTTATGTGAAAACCAGGGGAAGTTTCATGCCGGGCTGAAGGACAGAGGTAAATCCCCTAACCAGTAATTATGAGCAGCCAGACGCCAGGGCAATAAGGAGAACATAGAGAGGGGCTGCTAGCTAGACAGGCTTTGAAAAACAGCTTTATGAATGACCAGACAGCAACATGACAGTCATGTCTATTGCTTTAAAGAAGGTTCCACCTGAATGATAAGTACTTGCCTGTAAAGCCTACATACCACAACCACTACTTCCTCTGCCTGTGCAACACAAGCAATAAATGCTTTTTTTTTTGTTTTTAAAAACTTAATCACTTTAATTCAGGGGACACTAAAGGAGGTCATGGCAGAGGTTTCAGGGGTGGCTAAGCAAGAGCATTTTGCCATCAAAGGTAGGCAGAATGTCATCCTTCTTCTGCTCTCAGAAGAGGCCCTGGGAGTGGAATACAGGGCTGCCCTAGATTCCCCCACCCCATGATCTGGGTTGCTGAGGAGGGAAGGATAGGGAACATGGTGAGGAGGGGTATGTGGCTGATCACAGGCTGCAGTGGTACTCTGTACTCCTGTACCACACACCACAGGAGCTCTGCTGAAGCTGATGAGGCAGCAAACATCTCTTTTTGAGTCTCCAGTTCACACTCTCCATGCTCTCTCCTCACCTCACAATTGGATCTCCTTTCTTCCCGATCTGTTCGCCTCTCCTCCAACATGATTCCCCTTCACGCAGTAAAACTGTGACCTCTCTGTGCAGGTGGTTTCCAAGTGCTCTACGAATGCATCTTCTCACATTCATCTTCTACTGTGGATTTGTGCCAGTCTAAAAGCTGAGGGGGAAAGTAGTGCTCAAAGCGCCAGTTGTTGAGCACACTGCAACAAGACATAAAAGTGAAGGCAGACATGAAAGAAATACATTTACTGTAGATATATTTAACACCACACAAAGGAATGTCATGAATGAACCTTGGTGAAAGAAGATGTATTCCACTGAAGGACATATTTTGTCTTTTAAGCATCCTCAGTGCAGCAGAGATCTTAAGACTTGACACAGGTCTCTTCAGGCCATGATAATGCACAGATTGGGGTCATGCCTTGAAGCCTGTGACTCAAGCTGTGAATGTGGCAAGTGGTGGAGGGGCCCTGCTCCAGGCTTTGGAAGTGGTGGTCACCACTTGTGCCTGGGTCTGTCATCACCAAATGGTCCCTCGCCTCACCTACTTGGCTGGGACAGTCAAAGTTTACTATCCCCTAAGCAGTCCAGGGAGAGTAGTGGGGTGGTCCAGGCAAGGCGGACCAGCTTGTATAGCAGCTTAATGATCCTACCCCAGCTTCCTCTAGGTTGAAAAAGAGATATTAGTCTCCTTAGACTAAGAAACAGCAATAAGGAATGGATGATGACTAAATGTGCCCACAAAGACGGTCATCAAGCTGGCTGCTTTGTGGTGTCATGAGGCTAGATTACTTACTGGTGGCTTAGGATGGAAAGATGTCCTACTGAGGAAGTCTGAATAATGCAGGCCTCCACAAAAACCTCATGAGAAGACTTAAGAATATCAGTCTGAGAGCTTTACAGCAATGTGCAAGGAGGATCAGACACTTCAACAAGTTGTTCCAAGGGCCCTGGGTTGCGTAGGTACAGTGGTTGGCATACTTCACACCCGACTGCCTTAGCCCACTTGTAGCATGATTAAAAGATGAGAACTCATCAGAAGGGTTCGGCTGTGAAACATCCTGGGAGGAGAGGATAAGATCCAATGTTACCAAAAGTTCCTGGATGTCGGGAGATCAGCTGCTCCATTCACCAGCTGACAATTGCCCTCCTCCTCATCCACCATGTCCTCGTTAGTGTTGCCAGAGCTTCCTGAGGAATCTCTTGGGAGGCATCCACAGATTGATTGTAGTGGTTTGGTGTCTCCCTAGAATCCCATGCAGCTGCTTATAGAAGTGACAGGCATGTGATGATAAACCAGAATATCTGTTTGCTTCTTCTGTTTTACAGTACACCTGCCTGAGCTCCTTTATTTTCATGCAGCACTAATAGGCATCTCCTTGGTGAATCCTTTTTCCTCCATGGTCTGTGAAATCGTGGCACATATGTCTGCATTTCTTTTGCTGCGTCAGTCTTCCCAGCAGAGATTCATCCCCCTTGCATAAAGCAATGACCTCCTGCACTTTCCGCGCTGAAGCTTATCTGCGACCCTGGGAATGCATGGCCAGAGGTGCTGCTGAAGTGTGCTTCCTGCTCCACTCCCCACTGTGGCCAAATAGGAAATGAACTCAAATTTTCCTGGGCTACTTCCTGCACACCTAGAGAGCACAGAACCTGAAAGCAGGGGCCAGAGTGGTCACATTAGGGCACTGTGTTACCTATTAAATATTAGGAATTTAAAAATTAACTTTTCTTCCCTGCCTTCCCGAAATACGATGGATTGATAATTACAGAGTATGGTCACAATGTTATTAAAGAACAAATCAATACTGGTGCTCACACTCAAGACTCATATCATTTGTTCAAGCATAAAATACACAAGAGTTTCCATAATTTTTAACATTTGGATTTTTCATCACCAATGAATCACTTTTCTTCCTTTCACAAATAATATGCTTTCTACACCCAACAAAATGTGATTTTTCCATCTAGTCAACTGGGAAGACTGATGTTACAAACAAACCTGTCCAACTTTCATTAATGTTAAAACTAAAGCCAAGGTAAAGAAATGAGAGCTTAATTAAAAATTGCAGGATTTAAATTGGAGTATAGAATACATATCATGTTCATTATCCACACACCAGATGGGACTACCAACATATTTTTTTCTTTAGACCATTACTACATTTCCGACTCCTACAGCTAAATGACTCCAGTGATTTATTGTCTGAATTTTGCACTAGTAGAGCAGAATAGAAAAACAAGCAATAAAATGTACAATTGCAAGGAAGTATTTCTTCCTCATTTTTCCTTACGGTCATCTTAAAAAAACCTGTGCGCACTTGGTAATTATATAAAATGTATTTTCATATTTTCCAGAGACTTCTGCAAACCAATCATTTTTAAGAAATACCCAACTTTGTTACAAAAAAAGCATCTCTCATGGACAGCCAAACAAAATACTAATACCTGCACTTCCGCACTTTCAACTCTATAATAGGAAGGTATATGTCATAATTCTAATAAGCATCTTCCATTACGAAAATTATTCCGTACTTCCCTTCTCCCATCTTGCCATAATTACATCAAAAGCATGGTTTACACAAGCAACTTAACTCAGTGTAATTATTGTTACTCAGAAATATGTCAGATCCACACAACAGTATCAAAACAAAAAGCAGGCAAGTAGCACTTTAAAGACTAGCAAAATAGTTTATTAGGTGAGCTTTCGCTATTTTGCTAGTCTTTAAAGTGCTACTTGATTGCTTTTTGTTTTGATAGTGTATAGACTAGCACGGCTTCCTCTCTGTTACCACACAACAATGTAATGCAGTTAAACTGACCCAACTCCTGGTAGGAGCTATGTTGATTGGAGAGGATCTCATTAAACTTACCTATCATCTCTCAAGGAACTGGAGTATCTATTGCAATGGGAGACACCGTCCCATCAGCCTAAATACAGTCTTCACTGAAGAAGTATTACAGCATTGCTACAGCATGTTAAGTGTAAACATGTCCAAAGACAAACAAACAAAAACTATACATGGCTTTGTACCACTGAAATCTAATAGGGTCAAATCATTTGCTGCATCATTCAGGATGCATTACAACTACAGTTAAAAACATATATAGTACAATACAGACTCTAAGAATTTCCAAGTAAATCTTAAGTAGCCTGTGAATTAAGCACATGTAAACAACAGCTTCTTAATTTTTGGTAAGTCTGTTGCAATAGTCTTCAACAAACAAATACATTAAAATTTCACAGCTGAAAACTGAATTACAGACATTTGCAAAACCCGAGAGCTTTTTCAGTGCTCGGATTTTAGCCACTGGAAACCCCTAAACTAGGAACACTTCACACTAGTGCAGTGCGAATTGCACACATGCATTTTACCTCAGATTCAGAATGAAGATACTGTGTATACTTAGAAGCTACATTAATAGGTGAAGTTCCAATGCAGAAAATGCATAAGCTGTGTCTCCAATTCATGATGTATACATTATTAAAGAACACCAACGGTCAACAATTTCTACTCAAGTACTGTTCATGGTGCAATTTTTTTTTTAAACCAAATGTATATTACATACAACTTCGAAAGATTGACAAATATTGGGAGCCTTTTAGAAAATAAAGAATGGGTTCCACAAGATATTTTATAGGATAATCACATCCTTATGGCCCTATCACATTCACAGCCATGCAAAACGCATCACTGACTATGAAATCTGGCCTTTTGTGTGCTTTACCCCCATACTATGCAGATTTCACAGGGGAGACCAGCTTCTCAAATTGGGCCTCCTCGCTCAAAAAGGGAGTTACAGGAGGATCACAAGGTTATTTTAGGACAGTCATGATATGATGTTGCCACCCTTACTTCTGTGCTGCCTTCACAACTTGGCAACTGGAGAGTGGTGGTTGTAATGTTGGCTGTGAGCTCAGCTCTGAAGGAAGCACCCCATCAAGAGCAGTCCAGAAGCACTGCTGCTTTCAGAGCTTGATGCCCAGAAAGCAGCAACACTATACTATGCCACTCTTACTCTCAGCTTGATTCCTAGCCAGCAGCTGCCACCAGCATTGCAGAGTTAAGGGTAGCAATACTGCCACCACCCTACAATTTTCTTCCACCTGCCCTCTCACACACACACACTCTCCCCCCCCCGCCCCTCGCCTTTTTGAGTCAGGACCATTACAATTAAAACACCATGACAATTCAGATTTAAATATCTGAAACCATGAAGTTTACCATTTTCAAATCCTATGACCATAGAAGTGATCAAAATGGACAGTGAATTTGGTAAGACCCTACACATACTGGACACACATGCAAAAGTGTTCATTGAAAGGACTGTCTTACTGCGAAGTGTTGCAGTTGTTTTCTGTATGTTAGAAAGTCTACTGGAGCAGGTTCCTTTCTTCTGGTCTTCATACAAACTTCTTGCTCACTTGCCCACTCTTGCATCCTTAGCTACTATTCCTGTGTCCCTGAAAGTACCCGTTTTTCACAGTTTAATACCGCCCAAACCATTTACTGATAAACCACAAAAATGGTATATCTAAAAATACACATGCTTATAACTTTTCCAAGTTTAAAATATAAAAAATTCAATATTTTACAAAAAGATATAATTTGGCTTACACAGCAATAAAATAAAATAAAAAATTTAAAAAATCTAAAACCAAATCAGATGAATACTTTCTCTTCCCTTGCTTCTGAAGGTTTCCTCTACTAAAAGACTAATTACTACCTCCTCATGTCCTCCTGTCTTCCCTAGAGACATTCTGATACACAACATCACACATACAGTGAGATGAATTCCAGATAACATCACCTTCTGAAAATGACTTCAGGTAAGGTCAGCTGGACTTGGTTTCTTTAATTCCCTTTCACTGTGTCAATGACTTACATATACTGCCATTTTAGTCTAATGAGCCAACATGCATTAACACATTTACACAGTTAACCAAATCTTATTAGGCAAAAAGAATACCACAACAGCCTGGTCTTGTGAGAAGAATGGGTGACAAACATCTTCCCAAAGAAATCCTCTTTGGTGAATTGTCATGTGGGCTGAGAGCAAGAGGAAAACTGAAGCTAAGATTCAAGGATACATGCAAAAAAGCCATGAAGAAAATTCAACATCAATCCAAAATCCTAGAATCTATATCATCTGATTGAAATACCTTGCAACAATTGCTATGACAGGGCACATCACCCTTCTACAGTATATGTGCAAGCCACACGACAGAACTTCATTGTAGAAGGAAAAACTCAGACTCAAGAATTCGGAAATAGACTGACATGCGGTTATTGCAATCAATCGTGCAAATCCAATATTGGACAGATAAGACACGAGACAAGCTGTGACTCAAACACTGACCATAGATCCTCACCACCACTAACCACTGTTTCGAGATGAAAAGGGGCCATACAGAATGAATTAAAAAAACCTGCTTATTTTAAAAAAGTTCAATATCTATGCATCTTTCAAATTGTAGAAAGATTTAGAAACCAAAACACTATACAAACGTGCCTATTCTAAGAGGGTACATAGAAGAAGCAGACAAAAATAAAATGGAAGATTTAATACAGCAACTTCAGAGTAACTCCAGTATTTAAAAAATTAATTCGACCTGGCCTGGACAAGAGCATTGTCACTTGAATAGACAAGTGCCTGAAATACTATAAATAAAAGGTGATAACATCTATATATCTGGCTGGTAGTGACAGACTGGTTTAATTTAGGGTGTAAGTGGAACATGTAACCACTACATTAAGTAAAAATATATTATATTAATTGAAAAAAAAATTGAACTCTCCGGACAGCACTGTTACCTGGGAGGATAGCATTAGGGACAGGGAATGAAATGAGACTCAACCTAGTGAAGGGCTAACCAGTACAACTGAGGAAAATAGTCCCAACCATTCAGCGGAGGGAAATACAAGAGACTTATGAGAGCTACCATCAAGTTTACAAGGGGATGCCCCAGTACTTCAGACTATAAAATTATTGGGCACAAGTCATTCAGGAACATCCTGTAGGAAATACATAAACGTGTCAGTTCTTAAAGTGCGACAGGACTGCTTATTTTTGGTGAAGCTACAGACTAACATGGCTACCCCTCAGACTATCCTCTAAGGTACGAGTGCGCAAAGTAGGGGGCAGGCCCCTGTGGGGGGGGGGGGGGGGGTGAGGGTCATGACATTTTGTAAGAGTGGTGCAGGATAATCAGCTGCTGGACCTCAGGCTCATCCATCTCATTAACAATGTTGAAATATGTTACTGTTTTTATGGATGTATATTCACTTATATACCAACTAATCAAGTTTTACAGTCTACATATTTATTTTCTCACATGTGCTGAAAGAGGGTCCCCCCCCCCCCCATATGAACACCAGTGAAATTTCCGTCAGTGTGGATTCTATTAGACAGGCTGGGAGCCCCCCGCTAATTGCAGGTATGAAACGTAGGGTCAGACGTAATAAAGCTTTCTCATCCCTACTCTGGGGAATCCTACCTTGGCAGACAGTCCAATGTAACCTACAGAAATAGGTTCTTTCCATCTCTAATTCTTACACATCCATTATCTAATGTAGAGCTTCATCCCAAAGTAGCATTCCTCTTGCTAATATAATACTTAAATGGTAGAAGAGTATGGAAAGTCTCAGGATGATTTCATTCATATGTAAGAATAAGACCATCTCCTAACAGCACTGAACAATGGGAATGAAAACGCGAAAGAAGCACGTGTATCAAAAATCTAAGATCAAAAATCTAAGATAAAAAATTAGCAGCAGCAGGGATCAATTCCTAAAGATACAAAGTAGACTAAAAAAAGTCAACCTTTTAAACGATGCAAATTGTGCAACACTTGGTTGATGAACAGAAGACCCTAATGTTTGGTAAGCTATAAATGAAGACTGAAATATCCATGGAAAGCAGAACATTTTGAACCCCACACTTTGGAAAATATGGACTAGTGAGTGCAACGGTTTAAGGCTAAGGCTGAAGGTCATGAGTTCTGCAGCTGCATGTGCAGATAGCGTGGGGACAGGCAGCCTCTCTGCCAGCTGTACTGGTCACTGGTGGAGCCATCTTGAGCCACCATACCTCCCAGCAGCCAACAGGAGCTGTGCTGCGGGAGGGAGCACAGGCTTAAGGAAGGGGTTTGGAGCATGGGACTGTGTGAAGGCTTTGGGAAGCATTTCGGGGGGGGGGTCCTCCTCTGAAGCAGCAACATGTCCCTCCCTTGGCTGCTAGGCAGAGTTGCAGCCAGGCAGCTCTGTTTCTAACTGCAGGTGCAGCCCCTCCAGCTCCCATGGGCCAAGGTTCGTGGCCAATGGTAGCTGCAGAGCTGGTGCTCTGAGTGGAGGCAGTACACGGGAACCCCCCCATACCATCCCTCCACCTAGAAAGCCAAGGGACATGTTGCTGTTTCTGGGGACCTCAGCGGAGCCATGTATGTAGCCTGACAGTACCACCAGGCATCCCCAGTATTCGCGAGTTGCACACTCCTGCTAAGAATTTTAGTTTACTGCCACTGACTTACTAAAATTACCCATGAATAAAATGTAGCCTTATTTACAGCATAGGATGAGGATACATATACCTGAAACCAACTTCTGTGTATCACCTGGATTAAATGTGTGACCTCTGTTGCCCCATGTGAAAAACGGGGATTATATTCACCTGTTTTAGGCTCCACCAGATCCCTGACTTACATGTAGGTTGCTTTTGTGCGCAACCACACGTAAGTCCAATTTCGCAAACATCGGGAGCAGGCGTGGGAGGGGCCAGCTGCCTTTGGGTTTCCCAGTCCTGGCTGTGCTTGGCTCCCTGCTCCTATGAGTGGTGGGGAGCCCAGAGCCAGGCGCAGCAGTGCTGGTCACCTTCCCAGCTCCCCACCACGCACAATTTTGATTTAGGTTATTGCAAGAAACGTGTAAGTCAAAAGCTTGTAAATCAGGGGGTTTACTGTATTCTAAAGCTTAATTTTTGGCTTGCAGCCATTTTCCAAGACTTGGATGAAAAATTCCATTTGGAAAGTGGGTCTACATCAAAATTAAGAGTAAATTACACCAGAAGATGCCCTCTACCTGTAACGATCCATTGGTTGAAGCTTTTCTGAAAGGCTATCACCTTCCTTGTACAAAGCAGAACTATCAAATCTGGCAAAGAAAAATGCCCTAGATTATGGACATCTATTTTCTAAATTCCCTGGAATTTCAGTCAGGTTTACCCAAGTATAATCCCATTAAAAGTCACCATTCTGTTTTTCCTCAGTTGTGCCCCTGAGGAAATTCTGGCAGCCTCTCACATAACTGACCAAGCGCATTCTAAAGATATAGGTCCATGGTGCCAACAAAGCAGCAGCAGCAGCACTGTCAGCTCATAATGAGTCTAGGAATTTCTGAAGCAACTGTAATGAGGGACACGGTTGTGGAAAAAAGAGGAAAGGATTATTTCAGACCCTCACACTTTGGATCTAACATATGACTTGCAAATCCCATCCTACTCACATACGGGAACGTGCCCCTCCCCACCTTCCAGGGGGCAAAAGAGCTGGGCCAGGCTCCCTGCGAATATCCCTGGAAACCCCAGGGCAGGGGTAACAGCCTTCTCCTATTATCTGCTAATGTGGTCGGTCCCGTAGCCAGTGAAATTCGGGCACCACCCAGCTCATTAGAAGAGCAGCAACAGCCAGCAGCATGTGTTTCTATGGGTGACGCACATACCCATATGCTTTGATGCACAAAATAAAATTTATTCTGCACATAGATGGAAAAGATTAGAGGGAACTCTGCTTGCAGCTCAGATGTATGAAGCTTATGCAATAGAGCTAAAGGTTCAGAGTTCAATTCCTTCCTGAAGATGCGTAATGTGGATTTGTTACAACTGCACATTTCATTTACCTCTTGCTAACACCACAGAGAAGTAAGTACCCATTGTGGTTTATCTACTCTGTGGCAAAGTGGTCTGGTGCCAGATGGGGATGTGCATTCCATTTATCGCACTGCCACAGTTAGGGAAATCCATCCACTGTATCCTGCACATTTCTCAGAGATGCTCTCTTCCTTAGAAGGTTCTGATTGCCTTGGCCACCTGGATCACAACCACCCCCACTGTAGATCTGCCCACTCTGAATTGATTTCCCACTGACTGGTAGAGGTCTAGCATTGCACACTTCCACAGAACAATTGCCACATGCTTGTGAACAATCAGAACAGGTCTCATTTTGGTATTGCAGCACTGTCCAATGGGAGGGGAGGTAGACAAGCACCCTGTGGGATGCAGTCGACACACACCCAGAATGACCTGTGGCATATTTTTGTCCCCTCACACTGTAATAGAAACCCCCAATGTAACAGGGCAGCAGAAACCACAGGATAGGTACCCACAATGCATTGCTGACAAAGCTGAACCTCCCAACACTCATGGGGACACGCTCCATCAACTTTATCTACCAGTGTAGACATGCACCTTCGACTTCACAAAATTGCAGATCAGAAAATCGATCTTAACAAATTTAAGCTAATTTCCTACTGCAAACATTTCCTAGTGTAAGCACTTCCCAAGAGGTAGTAGATATGCAGACAGAAAAATCCTCCCAAATACCTGTCACTCAGGGATATGAATTTTCCACACTCCTTAGCAATATAAGTTTGTAGTACAGATCAGGGTTCAGACTCAACACCTATACCAAGCAGAGGACAGCTGCAGGCAATAGAGGATTAGTGAGTGAGAATCTTTAAAAAAAAAAATCTGCTTTTAGAAGACTCTAGTATAGAGAGACTATATCAAAACTGGAAGAGAAGACTGGGCAGGGTGAGAGGTGGTCAAAAGAATCCTGGAGTCTGTGGAAGGTTAGTGACTCTAAAGAGCAGTGAGAAAAAAGTTTAAGAAGAGTGAAAAAAAACCCAGCAACAGTTTTGCCTGCAAGTTTGCGTTTTGTCTATAAATCGCTCCCTTGTGCTTTGCCTCTGTGAAAAGACAGGATTAGAAGTGCTTTCAGGAAGTCTGTGGGGATGGAGCTCAAGGAGGACATACTTATGGCAATGGGAAGATGTGGCGGGGTCAGTACCAGTCTTGGGGCCCAGAACAGCTGAACTTAAGTGTTCCACACTCCACAAAGGGGTACGAGAAATAGATACTGTATACTGGGAGTGCGCCTGGAAGACCACACTCAGAAACAGTGTCCAGACATAGCACAGACTCAAAAACATATGCAGCTTGGAGACCATCCACAAAAAAAAAGAGCTTATACATGACCGTACCAGCATATGCCAAATGAACAACAGAAAAGACAAATCACTCAAGAAAGACCTGAAAAAGGAACTGATACACATATACACTGAACATATTTTGAAAACCTACTTACAAAATCCACCTAAAGAAGTGCTGCCTGAGCAAAAAAGGGTTAAAAACAAAGCAACAAAAAACCCCACAACAGGAACAAGCCTAAGTTTACACTAATGTAAAGTATATACACAATAGGGACTGAGCAATAAAGTGAGTGAACAATGTGGAAAACAGAAGAAAAATAAAACATAATACTGTTGAAGAGAGATAACAGGAACTTTAAAATCAACTTAGACAAAAAACTTTAATCAACAATCTTCATTCTGCAAAAAAGAAGAAAGATTCTGGAGGTGAGGGGAACATCTGGAGAGAGAATATTTTGGGATTATAAGTAGCTCCAATACTCTTTTGGTTGGCCACTGAACATCATCCACTCAATGAACTTTTCAGCTACTTACACATGAGAGAATACACTGTTTCCTTCCAATTTCCTTTTCCTTCAAATGCAATTCAGAAAACAGATAAAGTTTGGTTAAGGTTAAAAAAAAGATTTTACATCAAGACTTTCCGCCTCTGCCCCCACCCCAAACTAAGCTACTAGTACTTCACGGGAAACAAGTGTCTTTACAGACTTAATTTACGAGTTGGAGAAAACAGGAAGTGCTCTACGTCTGGGCAACTCAAACTGAAAGCAGAACAAACTTTTGTCAGCCAACCATGAGAAGCTGAAGTTGTTTTCTCATAACATTATCGAAATACAAAATGTGAATGTTCATACATATGGCATATGAGGTAGGATTATCAATATATCTGCATACAGAGAACACTTTTCAATATGGTACACAAGGAAGTTTCTTAATGAAAGTGTAATTTTTCAAAAAAGATGCAGAAAGCATCAGAAAGTTTACAGTAAACCCTCTAGACAGGCATGGCTCAGGTTAACATGACTGCCTCCCCTGACAGGAGCTTTCCTGTTCCCTGGAGTGGTGGGGAGCTGGGAACCATATGGGAGCCTGGCTCCCCTCCGTTTGCAAAGCTAGTGTATGGTGAAAATCCCAAATTCCTAATGCATATTATGGTTTCTGTTAAGACCCCCCCTGCTCCCTAACTCTTATGCCCAAATCTCATAGTCTGGTATTTGCCCTAACTATCTCAACATGTACCATGGTTTATAAATATCGCTAGTGTGAGAGGAAACTTGTAAGGAAGGCCATAGCTTCCTTATAGTCTGGAGGAAGAGATGATAACTACAGCAACTGTGTTCCAAGAACAAGTCCAGAGGCTTTGAGACAAGCTGGAGCTGCCACGGATGAGATATGCCACCTGACTCCTCTCGTGCAGTATGCTCTACAAGATATTTCCCTAGGTCACTAGCCAAGGGGCTCAGATATAAGAACAATGTGTTATAAATAATATTTGTTATATACTCTCATTGTCTTATTTCAACTCCTTCAGATATGAACCTGTCAATCATATCCAATAGAACAAAAGCATCATTGCTCCCATGGATACATAAGCAGGACTAGAATCAATGCATATGTTGTTTGAACAGATTACTCAAGAAAAACCACCCATGTATTAAATAAAATGTTGCATATAAATTATGGGCAGAGTCATTGTGTAACCTTTTAGATTACTGGCTTAGCGTGCTCATCATGTCTTTCGGCCAACACCTATCCAGGGGCTCGGGAACTCGCTCTGTTTCTCTGTGCCCACTGGCATCCTACATAATCACTTGTAACTTATTTGGCAGTGCTTCACTGAGCCTAGCCTGACTGGCAAGGTGGCTCTCCACCAGCTGTGTGTAATAAACCCTCCGGCTTCACTCTACATCGCGTCCAGACTTTCTTCTTACAACCAGGAAACGGACCACGGCAGCAGCCCTGGTCCGTTTCCTGGCTCCAAGGAGGGGAGGGAAGCTGGGAGCCTGGCTGTCCGTGCTTCCTGGCCCCAGCCAGGAAACTGACCAAGGTTACTGCCCTGGTCAGTTTCCTGGCTCTGCAAGTGCAGCAGAGCCAGGCTGCTGCCTGGTTCTCAGCTTCTTGCCACTTGTGGGACCTGGAAAACTGACCAGCTTGTGGCCAGTCTGTTTCCCATGTCCCCTAAGCAGCGGGAAGCTGGGAACCAAGCAGCAGCCTGGTTCCTGACTCCCCGTCACTTGCGGGGCCTGAAAAATTGACTAACACATGGGTGGTCAGTTTCCCAGGTCTCGAAAGCAGTGGGGAGATGGGAACGAGGCTGCCCCTTGGTTCCCTGCTTCCCATCACTTTGGGAGCCAGGAAACTGACCAGCCCTCTTAGCCTCCCCTTGATTTGCGCCAAAGTTTGAGTTGCGTGGGGGTTGTAGGAACGCAACCCACAAGTAACTTGAGGTTTACTCTAATCCATGCAGTGTTAAGTGCCAGATATTACAATTAAATGGTATTGTATCACTGAAGTCTCAACATAATTTCACATATTTTATTAATTATACACACAGCCATATCTGAGAAGGCTTTAACAGAAATTTGTATACTAACAACCTCTGTTTAATGAGTAAGACATTCTTGACTTGTCCATTTGGAATAAAAAAAAGTAATAGAAACAGCCGATACTCACTATTTAACACTTGGTAAGGGAACACTTTTCTGTATCTTGTCCAACAATTCCACTTAAGAAACATGAATACATTTTCTACATCCCATTAAGACGTACTCTCAGAGTGCAGTTTTTTATAATTACACATGTAATAATGACTATATGAAATTACTATTCTTTTGTGAACTAAATTTAGCATTGAAATTAAGGATAGACAGACTAAAGAGTATGAAGTAAAGCTGCACTAAGAGCCCCTTTTTTATTTTATTTATTTTAACCCCTGACCCCCAAACAATTCTATCAACTAAAAAGGATAAGAGAAGAATCTGATGGAATTTTAAAAGAAAAACATTCAAAATTCAGCCTTAGGCACCTTCTGACCTTACACATGCCTAGCTACATTTCATTTATGCAGTGAAAATATGCATGTGTTTGAAAGCTGTTGTCAAGGCTGTTTCCCACTCTGTGTGCAGAAGGTGGGGGCCTGCAAGAGACCTTAAAAATAGCTTGCCTCTATCAGTTCTGCTTAAAAGCTTCCAAGGACACAGATTTCTTGCACACAAGTGAGAAAGCCCCTCTTCAGAGCCTCAAAAGATAAATTTGGGATATCTCCATGTGAGGTAACCCCAAGTACTTAGCTCTCCCTTAGGAGAGAGCTTGAAAACAAAGAGGAAGAAATTAAGCTGCAATCTGATAGCCGACGTTTCAGTCTTAGGTGTGTATATAGACCGACCCTTCTCTAGAACACAGGAATTAAATCATTGCCTTAAAAAAGGTGGTTTATTAACAAAAGATGTAAGTGATAAAGCTCACATGGTTGCTAGCTAGGCATTCCATTCATCTCAAACTTTTATACTGGTGACTCCTTTCACAGAGAAAACCTCTGAGTATGACCCCTCCCACACCTTTATAAATTAAAAACACTTTTCTCTATATGGCAAAGCAGGGCCTGAGAGTTACAGGATGACAGCCTGTAACACCTCATGTAATATAACCTTGTGTCCTCCCTCAGAGATCCCTACCCCCAGTCTGAGAAGACAAAGTCCATGCCACCAGTAGTGACAACAGAATTTTGTTGTGCCTTCTCTATTCTCTTTGAAGTAGTGACTTGCCATACAAAATTATGTACAACGAAATCTAGAAGAAAAAGAATTTACACTACCTTTTTTTTTTTTTTTAAAAGGATAACCAAAACCTACACTTTGAGCGTGACCGACATGATTATGCACCTTTAAATACCGTTTGTCACCGCAATTATTGTTTTTCCTATATTTATTATTAAACTTGACTAACCCAGGACAAAAAAAGACAAAACAAGTTATTATTATGTTCACATTAGATAACTTATAGAATATAATTCACCACACAAAGAGACTTATACAGAGAATAATGACCAGTTTGTTATGCAGAAATTGTGCGCCAACTGTGCTTAATTTCAGTGAGGATACAGCAAAAGATCTATTGTTTAAAGGCTCAGCCTCCCCCCTCTACCCCCTACCTTAACAATCCATTTTATAATATAAAAATCTTGTGTAGCCCACATGCAAACACTTTGAAAGCGGCTGTGCTTCTTCTTTGTGTTAAGCATGAACTTTAAAAGAACTGAAGTTGCTAAAATTTACCCATGTATTTGAAATAAACAAAAAATCCCAGTAAATGCTTCTTTCACATGGTTTTAGATAGGTTTAAGCAGCAAATAGATTAAATACATTTGATCCACTCGCAGCCAGAAGATCTTACAAAGAGCTTAATTCTAATTTTAGCTTTTCAGAAATATTTTACATTTATTAATCTGTGGGTTAAAGCTAACAACTGTACAGCAATTGATGGACAGATTTATATCTTTTTGATTATATTCTTAAAAATCCAGTATAATTGTTTTATGGAAGAGACCTAGCAGAACGGTAATATTTACTTCAGGGGTTAGGTAGGTAGGTGTGTGTGTGTGTGTGTGTGTGTGTGTGTGTGTGTGTGTGTGTGTGTGTGTGTGTGTGTGTGTGTGTGTGTGTGTGTGTGTGTGTGTGTGTGTGTGTGGACGGACGCACGGGGCGGGGGGGAAATCAGCAAGGGGACATATAAAAGTGAGAAGGAATCTTCTCCACATACCCACCCACCCCTTTTTCCACTGATGTGACCCCTGGCAGACACACCTCATTCCCCTCATCTTCCAGCACCATACAAACAAAGGACTGGGGTGGAAAAGGGGGAACTGTGTTTCAGGGCTTCCCGTAGGTCAAAGTGACTCTTCCAGGGGCTGAGAGTGGGATCAAACATGGGGAGTTTGGGGTTCAGTGGAAGGTTGCAGGTGTGTGGTCTCAGCAGGCAATAGGGTGCAGAAGCAGGCTTGGGTGCTTAGGTGTGGGAGCTAGGCTGAGTGGGGGTTCTGGACAGGAGGTAGGGTGCAGGAACAAGCTGAAGGCAACAGGTCTTGATAGGCAGGAGGGTGCAGGAGCAGGGTAGATGTGGGGGTGTCTGCGTGGGAGGGAGGGTGGGTATATGAACAGGCAGAGTAGGAGTTTTGGTGGGTGGAAGGAGGGTGCAGGGCAGGGTGGGGTGGGTGTGGGGGTCTGAGTGAGCGTTCAGCAACAGGGTGGGGTGTAGCAGGGCATCTTGCTGACAGGGGTTGCAGGAGCAGGGTGAGGAGGTTTGGGTGGGAGAAGGTTGCAGGTACAGGGGCGGAAGTGCTTATCTCCATGAGCCTCTCCCACTACAGCAGCCATCTTCTACCCTGGCTGAGGTAACATCAGCATGGAGAAAAGCTTCCTGGAGAGGCTCTTCTCCCATGCTCCCAAGCACTGACCCTGCTGCTCTGACTGGCTGGAAGTCTGGCCAATCAGAGTGGGCCAGGGCAGCCGCTCTACAGGCAGCATTATGCTGCCATTACCCCAGCCAGGGAAGAGGTGAGAAGGAGCAGTGGTGGTAGTAAGTAGCTACCTTCCCCCAGCAGGCACAGCCCCTTGAGTGGATCCAACCCCACCTGGCTTTCAATGTAGCCCATGAGGCTCAGAGCTCTATACCCCACACCCACCATGGGTCAGGTGCTGGGAAGGGGAGCTCCCCACCTCAGGGACTGCATCCAGGGGTGTTCCCCACCCCAATCTAATTGCATTTGCACTGTTAGGGAGACCAAATGCTTGCCTTTTAGACTGGCAGCTCCAGCACAAGTACTTGAACCATTCTGGGTGGCCTCTTCGGAAGAGCAATGTTGCAACTGAACGTATTTTGAACACAATACGAATAGTAGGTGAACCTTTCAATCATCCAGTAAAACCACCATGAGGGATGGCTTTGTGGAACTAGCAAGTCCCAAAACACCATACATGAAGAGACTGCTCAGCTCATTCATGCCACAAATCTCCTTTTCACACTGTTAATAAATTCCTTCATTTACTATTTATTTAGAATATTTTACCCCACGCCTCTATATAAAATACTTGAGACAGCTTACAAATTTTTTAAAAACATAAATATATAGAAAGATTTAACAATACAGAACTCCAAAGGGACATAAAACCCACTAAAATATCTCAAAAGAAGGACCACGCGCACACAAACTCAAACACCAATAAAAGCACAAGTAAAAAGCACATATATGCGTTTGAGTCCTTATGACCAGGCTACCCTCCACCACTTAGAGCAGATATTGGTTCAATGTTGTTAGTGTAAGAGAAAGAACCTGAACAATATGCAAGAAATACAGAAGAGAAATTTGCCAGTTCAAGCCTGGACACAGTCATCCAATAATATGTGCCTACGTGACAAAAAAAATGAGCTTGCACCTCTTTCAGAAACAGTTGATACATTGGGAAATGCCCACACAAAAAGAATATTTAAAAGAAGTGGCCGTGACACCTGTAATATGCTGTACACAAAAATTAGTCTGTCACAGGCACAGTTTTGTCACAGACAATGCTGCAAATGTGGCAAAGATGAGAAAATAATTTGAAGGAGAAATGGAGGGATGATCCTTAGTAACATATGGCTGCAGTGCCCATTTAATGCATCTTTTAGCCAAAGATTTACGTACAACACCAGAAATAAAAGAAAAATGTTGTTAAAGCCACAAAATAATTCTGTAACAACCATTTTGCTTCAGCTTCACTGAAGAGAGCAGGAGGATCCAAACTAATTCTCCTCTAAGATGTTTGATGGAATTTTGTGGTTGGATGTTTTGCAAAATGGCCTCCTCTCAGAAAAATTGATGAAGAAATCTGTGATTAAACAGATAAAAGTATCTAACATTGAATTAAAGAAGAATTTAGAACATATGTGCAGTAGTTTGAAGCCTACTATCCATAGCCTTAAACTGCAGAGAAAGAGCTGCTGCACTGCTGATGCTGTCGAAGTTTAGAAGGCACTTCCAGAGACAATGACAAAAGAAATCCCTCAGCAGAAAGTTAAACTGTGGGAAATTAGTAAGTGAATGTTTCAAATACTAACCCCACCTCATTGTTTTGCAAATATTCTTGGACTACAGATATAAAGGTAGATGCCTAACTTGCGAAAATGCTGCTGCGGGATGGGCATCTCAGAATCACTCCTCCATTATGCCAGTAATTACATATTTAAATCAGAACATGTTAACTCATGATGTTTTGAGCAAAGTCACTGCCCTGAACAGATGGATATCGTTAGCCAGGTATCTTGAAACTGAGTTCCTTCATTTGCTAAGCCAACTTTACACAGCAATAAACTTCTGCTGCAGGCAGAGAGAATATTTTTATCATTTGGTACTATTCACTGAAAACTAGGAAAATTACTAGGAATTGGAAAAGCAGGAAAACACTAGATTTTCTGTTTCAGTCTACGAATCAAAATGACTGGGAGTGGGGAAGATGAGAGCTAGCTATGTAAGTTTTAAGGGCACACTATAGTTAGTGTTATGACGACTTGTTTGTAAGCTGCAATAAAATTTGAAAGGGGTTAATGATGGCCATCAACTCAGCAGAATGCTGCAAGTGCAAATGTGAAATATTAAGATTTAGTTCAATAAAATTTAAGTGCTATTATGTTTGTGTGTGTGATGTAGTTACCACCATTGGTATTGTTGCTACAACTGCATCTTGACACAAGTAATGAGTATTAGTTACTATCTTAAAAAAATTACAATATATGCCCTCTGAAATATTGTAAAATGTTTTATTGATCTGTAAATGAAAGTGTATTTAGTGATCAGATTTGCACCATTATGTAAGAAATGTGAAAAATCCATGGGAAAATTGCATTTAAATGCATTTTTTTTCTTGGTGATTTAAATCAATGGTTTAACTCCCCTTGAATGAAATCTCTCCACCTTGGCTTGATATCACAAAATGTTTGATGGAGGAAAAATAAGACTCTTACTTCTTCCAAAAACTAGAATAGAGACTTAAGGCTTGTCAAGGCTCATCCCCACTTTTACACTTCAAGCACATTAGGTGGGGGCTGACAGGAGACCTTTAAAATACCTTGCCTCTATAGGCTTCTGCTTAAAAGCTTCCTAAGGTCACAGATTTCCTGATCCTGGTAAGTAGCTGCCACCACCCAAGTGAGAAAACCTCCTCTTAAAACCCAGGAAGATACACTTTGGAAGTCGCCATGTGGGGTAACCCCAAGCTCCCTTAGGAAAGAGCTTGAAAACAAAGAGGAAGAAATCTGATAGCTGACCTTTTTGTCTTAGGCACGGATATAAATAGGCCCTTTTCTAGGTCACAGGAATTATATCATTACCTTAAAAAGGGGATTTATTAGCAAAATGGAAGTATACAAAAGAAAGTGATCATGCACACTTTGTTACCAAGTGTGACAGAGCAACTTTAAAATAAGGTGGGTAAAAGCACAGAGAATTATTTCCTTGATATTCAGTTTAGAGATCAGTGTACAGGGGGAAGCCAGCCTAAGAAGTCCTGCACCAAATGAAAAAAGAAAATCTGATCACATCTGATAAACATTTCCTTTCCACTTACATATCTGCAAGCCTAGATCTTGGTGTGGCCTGAATATTTACTGGATTCATTATGTCCTGCTTAAGCTTAGAACTTCTCAGTCGCTCTCCTCCAGCCACATGAAAGAAAAACTCTACCCTTCCCTAATCCCCAGTCAGGTAACTGCTTCAATTCAAAAGATCCTCTGTCTCTTTTCCCACTGGCTTATCAGGCTATTATGAGGGAAGAGAATTAAGAGAAGCAAGATATCTTTCATCCACCCTACATTAGTATGGTTTACATCAGATTTCAGCACTTTCCCCAGAAGTGAGGGTTGACCAAGTATTCTAATATGTATTACTTTTTCATTCCACTTTTTGAGGATATATTACTGCATTACTTTCTTTTTTAAAATGTGCAGAATATGTTTCAACTCCCTGACACAGATTTCTGCCAGAACTATGTCAAAAACAAAAAACAAACAGGACTGAAGAAAAGTATGCAACTCAAAAGAATTCACCACAAACATGATTCTGTGGACAGGATTTGATGGTTGTCTGACTGTGCGCATCGGTATAACAACTTTCTTTAAACCATGCCAGTCACGCGACTGAGACCAAGTTTGGAGAGAGATACATACAGTAACAGTTAGGGCTGCTGATTAGTCACTGTTCTCAATTAAATCACACTATTAACAGAATACGAATTGAAATTTATTAAATATTTGGATGTTTTCCTATATATTCAAATATATTGATTTTGAATCATCGGGTTGGAAAAGCCTCAGGAGGTCATCGAATCCAACTCTCTGCTATAAGCAGGACCAATCCCAACTAAATCATATCTATGGAACAAGATTGTACCATCTCCCTAGGTAACCCGATTCCAGTGCTTCACCACTCCCCTAGTAAATACTTTTTCCTAATATCCAAACTATAACTCCCCGACCACAATATGAGACCACTGCACCTTGTTCTGCCATCTGTCACCACTGAGAACAGCCTCTCTCCATCATCTTTGGAACCCCCCCTTCAGGCAGTTCAAGGCTGCTATCAAATCCCCTCTCATTCTTGTGTGGACTAAATAAGCCCAAATCCCTCAGTCTCTCCTCATAAATCAGGTGCTCCCACCCTCTGATCATTTTTGTTGCCCTCCACTGGACTCTCTTCAGTGCATCCACATCCTTTCTGCAAATAGGTCGAAGGGGCAGAATTGGATGCAATACTCCAGATGAGACCTCACCGGTGCCAAATAAAAGGGAATAATCACTTCCCTAGATCTGCTGGCAATGCTCCTACTCATGCACCTCAGCACGCCATTAGCTTTCTTGGATTACAAGGGCACACTGTTGGCTTACATCCAGCTTCTCATCCACTGCTATCCCCAGGTCCTTTTCTGCCAGTTGGTTCAATTTTAATTACAACACAATACAAGGTATACAGGACTCTATTTTATTACAAATATTTGTACAGTAAAAATGATATTTTTCAGTTCACTTTGTACAAGTACTATAGTGCAATCTCTTTACCATAGAAGTACAACAGACAAATTCAAAAAAAAAATTTTTTTGGGGGGGGGAGGTCGGGGGGTTATATAAGTGCACTCAAAAACAAAACAAAATAATGTAGAAATTTAGAGCCTACAAATCCATTCAGTACGGCTACCTATTCAGCCAATAGCTAAGGCAAAGAAGTTTGTTTACATTTACAAGATATATTGTAAATAAGAATCAGACATCACTGTTATCTGAAAGTGAAAACATGGTTTCATGGCATTTTGGTAGCCAGTACTGCAAGGTATTTGCATGCTAGCTATACTAAACATTCATATGCTGCTTTGTGCTTCGGCCACAGTCCAAGACTACACACTTCCATGCTGATGGTTTAAAAAAAATTGATAATTAAATTTGTGATTGAGCTCCTGTTGGGAGAAGTCTACGTCTCCCAGCCCATTTTACCCGCACTCTGCCATGTATTTTATGTTACGGCAGTCTCAGATGATGACCAACATGTTCATTTTAAGTATACCTTCGGTGCAGGTTTGATAAAACAAAGTGAAAGATAGTTACAGCACTCAACCCTAATGTTTAAAAATGTGAACTGCATTCCAAAAAGTGAAAGGCACAAGGTGTGGAGCTTGCTAATAGACATCTTAAAACAGATATAGAACTACAGATCCCAAGCCACTAAAACAGAAAATCAGCTTTCTGCTGATGGTGTCTCTCTCTCATGGTGAAAGTGAACATGTGATTCCACAAAACTTTGGATTGTTATCAAGCAAACACTAGTATATAAGCACATCCTCTGAAACAGTGGCTACAGCATGAAAGGACATGAATCTTTAGCACATCTTGCAAATAAATACCTTAGGATGCCCACTACAACAGTACCACATGACAAGCTATTCTCACTTTCAGGTGACACTGTAAACAAGCAGCAGGCAACATTATCTCCTGTAAAGGTAAACATACTTGTTGGTCTGAGTGACTGGCTGAAATAGAAGTAGGAATGAGTAGACTCATAGGCTCTAAAGTGTTCCACTGTTTTAATGAAGATAATGTTTGTGCACAATTCTACATTTGATAGTGCAACTTTCATGATAAAGAGACTGCACTACAATACTCACTTTAGGTAAAGGTCAGTGGTTTAAACACTAGCATGCTAAACCCAGGGTTGATAGTTCACTCCTTATGGGTGCCATTTAGGGATCTGGGGCAAACAGATTTAAAAAAAAACCAACTCTTGTTTGTTTGTTTTTTTACAGTACAAGCTCTTTTTTAATAAAAATATTAAGCAACCACTCTACTGTTTGTATTCTATGGTATAACTGAATCAACTTGAAAATGTAGGAAACATCCAAAATATTTAAAATAGTATTCTATTATTGTTTAAGAGTGTGACTTTTTTTTAAAGTCACTTGACAACCCTAGTAATATTTTGCACCATGTTAGAAATACCACATCTTTCCTATAATACAAAGCCAACATTTCACAACTCTCAGACTGAGCTTTTAAACCTTCATTTATTGAAGTTCTGACAGTCCCTGTGGAAAATAAGATTCTAAAAGTAACACAAGTCGATTCCAGATAGAATAATTCTAAAATGGCAAGTTTCTGATTGCTTCTCATGGCACCACAAAAATCTTATGTGTAGTCCCGTAATATTGAAAGAAAATGAATTAGTAGCCCAAGGTTCTACATCATAATAAGGAAAAAATAGTTGTAGTCTCATTATTAGCTAGAAACCAATAAAGAACTTTGACATGAAGCCATACAAAGGAATTTCTAGAATCAAAGTCCAAACTAACAACACTTTAAAATAATAATAATAAAAAAATGTTAATTAAGCCTCACATAGGTGATGCTTGGAACACAATAGCAACTTTTGTGTTTTGTTCACAGGGCAATGTGTAGTCATTCTGTATGCCAAGTCACAAAACTACAATTTGAAACAGACATTGCACCCTGAAAAAATCTGTGTTTAGTAACAATGCTCCACTAAAACAACACTAACAAGCGCCACTGAAACAAAGGCACTTTGACTCAAGCAGCCACATTTTCCTCTAGTTCTACACACTAATGCATTTTGAATTCATGTAAAATGCAGACTTTTGGCACTGAATGGATTGGTTACTTAAAATATTTAAAATATGAACTGAATGCCAGTGTTTTCACATTGGAGAATGACTGACAACAGTTTTCATCAGAGGAAAAATTTCAAATAGGAACCATCGGGTTTTGAAACGTTTGCATTCTAGGTATTATTTTATGTTCAAATTAGGACTGCACACTACAAACAGGTGTATAGATATAGAAGTTTCTGATTCCTAGTCAGATTTTATATAGGTATACAGATGGTAAAGTCTTAATGGGCATTTTAAGTTAGTTTTGGAGCATCTGGACTATGTACAGGCAGCTCAAAACAGCATTTGTTTGAGAATCAGCTTCCACATAAGCAGTCAATTAAGACCAACATGAGTAAAATTCAGTTTGAGGGTCTGCTCTCTCATCTTTATGTAGAGCAATCCAATTAAAAAGATAAACCAAGCCATTTCATACAAAATGGTTGATCTCGCTAGGTTAGACGGAGGAAAGGAAGCTTAGAGAAGTACTCAAGAGGTCAATGAACTCCATCACCACTCAATTAAATACCAACAGAAAGCAAGATGTGACAATACTCCAAGTCCACAACTCAAAATTTTATTTGCATAGCTATGTTAGCTGGGAAGTCGGAGGAGGGGAGAGAATTACCAAGCACAGTTAGACCAACAGAGCTGAGTTCAGTTCAGGAACGAGCATGAGCTATACTGTCAAAAGAATTACCAATACCATCTGTATCTCCACTAGGAGATATTTTTCCACTAGGAGAGTTTGCCAGCATAGCTATTCTGGAAAGCCCTTTCAAAAGCAGATAGTATGTTAGTCTTTGCTCTGGGTTACAAATATCCTTTACAAAAAACCTCTTCAGTTAATATGCAGCCCGTATATTCCCCTGGTTTTAGACACTGACTTATTAATGTTGCCAACAATTTTTTTGTTGAGAGGAAGAGGCAAAGTAAACCTAAGGCATTCATATATGCTATCCCTGAGGCACTCTACGTTTCACAAATGCTTTTTAACTTACCGTCACAGACTTCAAAGTCATTCCGTGGTATGTGCCCATAGTATCAATTTTGAAGCCTTCCGTCTCTGAAAAGTAAAAAAGTCTCTTGTAAATCATCACACATGCAAGCAGAATAATGCGTACATTTAAACTAACAATAGAAATTCTCATCCAGTCAATTTTGGGAAGAAACATGCCTCTCTGATGATATTGTAAATCCTGAACAAACACTAACTTTTAACTACATTAGAAACCATTACTGTCCTGTTTGGTTCTAAATATGTCCTATGACCAGTTAAGTGAAATCATGGTCTCACTGAGGTCCATAGGAATTTAGCTACAAACTGCAATGGGAGCCAGGAATTTTCCCTTTACGTTTAACACTAGTTAAAAACACGGCTAGCAATCAGGATAGCTCACAGTGTTTTGCTTTCTGCATGTTTGTTTTCCTGTAACCAGTAACAATAGTGCCATGATTTCTGTAGGCTCTGTTTCAGCCTTCAGAATACTTTACTACTCTCCTACCCATGCTTGTTAATCCAGTTTGAGGAGGTCTTCCTTTCTCTGATCCTGCAATATGCCATCAGTGCACTGCTCCATAACCTGCTGATCCTGCTCTAAATACACCTTCTCAAGCACTCACCCTTGCCTTGCTGGGTTAAGATGGGACAATGACTCAATATGAACTGAGAATGAGCACTATGAACGAATTAAATTCTCAAATTCAGTAGTGAAGCCAGAGGGACATTTTTTGAAGCTGTGATTATAGTGTAATAGCAAAACAAGAATTATAAATTCACTCTGTCATGTTGATCTTTAAATAGGATAGAAGTAATCAATTTTATATACAGTTCTAACAGAAGCAGAGGACCCAATTATGTCACTAAAAGCAGCACTAACATGCAGTTTCATGAACAAAATTCTACATGATGTAAAGCTATGGCAATCATATCTCCCTCTCCCAAATACGGGATGGGGGAGCAGCTCCTCCAAGCCCTGAGGAGCCAGGAAGGAGGTTGCAGCCACCAGAGCTCACCAGGAGCCTGGGAAAGCGGCAGCTGCCAGCGATTCCCTGGAATCCCGGGGAAGCTGCAGCTGCCGGCGATTTCCCTGAGCCTTGGGAAAGCCACAGCCACTGGCGCTCCCTGGGAGTCTGGGGAAGCGGCAGCCGCCCATGCTCCCCCAGCTTCCCCAAGGCTGGGAGGGGCCAAATACAGGACAATGAGTCCCTTAAAAAAAGAAGCCAGGACACCTTTTTGGCATCTCAATATGGGACCATCCCACCCAATATGGGACAGATGGTCACCCCGCATAAGGGGGGATAAAATCAGTTTTATAAACACGCTATTAAAAACATTATAAAGCAAGTCGTGTTAAAGGTTATACATTTATTTGAATTCACCTGTAAGTGCTGCTCCCCTAATAGCATGAAAGCATTAATGACTGATCAATCCTCATTCTTTGGGGCATGAACTGATTGCTAATAAAGTCAGTATGAAAATTTCCCTACTACTCCCGGCTCCCCTCCTACCTTGTTATTTTCTATGTTTTCAAGACTGGCATTAGTGCCTGCTACAATTTTCTCTTATTCAGGGAAAACAATCTTCCACATGCATTTCACTATGCTAGGGGATCTCAAACTTCATTCCACTGCGACTCCTGTTCTGACAAGCGTTATTATATCTCTCGGGGAGGTGGGGGGGGGGGGGGGGGGGCTGAAGCCTGAGCACACCCGAATCCTGGTGTTTTGAGGCAGGGGGAGCTAAAGCTCTTCAAGTAGTTGTCCTCCGGCTGCAACCATGGGCCCCAGCAAGTCAAAAACCAGGGGGTGACAACCCTATTAAAACGGAATCATGGTCCACAGTTTGAGGAACTCTGCACAAAATTAATGATTTGGATATTGGCATAGAAAGTACGCTTATTAAGTTTGCAGATGATACCAAGCTGGGAGGGGTTGCAACTACCTTGGAGGATAGGGTCATAATTCAGAATGATCTAGATAAATTAGAGAAATGGTCTGAAGTAAACAGGATGAAGTTTAATAAAGATAAATGTAAGGTGCTGCACTTAGGAAGGAATAATCTGTTTCACACATACAGAATGGGAAAAGACTGTCTAGGAAGGAGTACAGCAGAAAGGGACCTAGGGGTTCTAGTAGATCACAAGTTAAATATGAGTCAACAGTGTGATGCTGTTGCAAAAAAAGCAAACGTGATTCTGGGATGCATTAGCAGGTGTGTTGTGAACAAAACACGAGAAATTCTACCGCTCTACTCTGCGCTGGTTAGACCTCAGCTGGAATATTGTGTCCAGTTCTGGGCACCCCAATTCAAGAAAGATGTGGAGAAATTAGAGAAGGTCGAGAGAAGAGCAACTAGAATGATAAAAGGTCTGGAGAACATGACTTATGAAGAAAGGCTGAAAGAATTGGGCTTGTTTAGCTTGGAAAAAAGAAGATTGAGGGGGGACATGATAGCGGTTTTCAGATATCTTAAAGGGTGTCATAAGGAGGAGGGAGAAAACTTGTTCTTCTTGGCCTCTGAGGAGAGAACAAGAGGCAATGGACTTAAACTGCAGCAAGGGAAGTTTAGGTTGGACATTAGGAAAAAGTTCCTAACTGTCAGGGTGGTCAAGTACTGGAATAGGTTGCCAAGGGAGGTTGTGGAATCTCCCTCGCTGGAGATATTTAAGAACAGATTAGATAGATGTCTATCAGGGATGGTGTAGATAGTGGTCAGTCCTGCCGTCGGGGCAGGGGACTGGACTCTATGGCCTCTCAAGGCCCCTTCCGGTCCTAGTGTTCTATGATTCTATGATTTAGAAATTTAGCACACAAGTTTTTATATTTCATCCACAAAGTGTACGACAGGGGAAAAATATAAATACGTAGGTCTATCAGATTTTTATTTTTAATAAAATCAAATTGTTAAAGGTCAGCTGTCAGACTCTGTTTAAAAACAGGATAGAATCACAACAAGTTTAAAGAATGACATAAAAGCTGCATGACCTGCAGCATATTAAGGAAATTCTACAGAACATAAGACTGAGGACAATAGACATTTATTTGCTGAAAGTTATGAAGTTCTACTGTTTTCACAGCTTAAACCTACTTTCCACTTGAATGTGTGGTACATCATACAGTGATGGTTATTTTTTTTAATCAGATGGTTACCATTCCCAAAAATTATTTGCGCTTTCTCAAAGGCTGATGTGTTTTGCTAGTCTGACAGTGTTTACCACTGTTCTCTGTTAAACCCACAGAGCTTTTTTGTTTTTGAACATGTAAAGCCATGATTTTTACTATCTTAGAGTATCAAAGAGTTTTAGAAAGAAGAACGTAAACATTTCCTTTTATAAAACTATGACCATTTGAGAAGCCAGCCTGAGTCAGTCTTCCCCAAATTGAAAAGAAGCCCTACAGAGAATATATAACTAATACAGAATGGAATCTTTGAATGCAGAGGACCCAGGTTTGTCACGATTATGAATCGCCATTAGTGATAATGGAGGTTACATGGCTCACATAGGGAGAGTTACTGTGCCTCAAGGCCAAGTAATAAGCCTTCTTTCCTTTAAATCTGTCCCAGAATCCTGAGTTCCATAAGGCTTCCATAAAAAGATAAATCACAGGCAATCTCAATAACTTGGTAGCTTTATTGCATTTGCTTTTGTCTTTAAATTATACACACTTCAGGAAAAACAGTACCACTGCATCGCACATAAATACATTATAAATATGAAGAAATAGGGGATTTGATTTTAAGCCACACACACGTATCTTGTACGGTACAGAAAAAAAATCATTCCTGATATGTAATGAGAAATACTGTTTACTGTGGACCTACTACTTTATTCTCTGCTATTTGGGATATAAAAATCATAGCTTCTTCAGCTCAATATTGGTTTTAATTACATGACTTTCCTCTCAAATTTCTGAAATTTTTGTACTCAAAAAACACTCAAGACTCAGTGGGTAAGTCATCAAAAGAAATGACAGGCTAGCTGGTCCCCTGGGTGAATTCATGGCAAGGGAAGAAATCCCTAGTTCTAGGCCCTCTCCTAAGAAATCTGCAGGCCAGTCACTGGCTCTGTGGCTAACTTTATCAGGTTCTTAACACAATTTCCATGAACACTGCTCTAGTACACTTATGAATTAATACTGCCATTTTAAAACTGTTAATTATAAAAACACCAGTGCAGTCCTGAAGTAGTTACCACTGCATCCTGGAAAATATAAGTTTACACCTCTCCAACCCTTTCAACCAACTCCCACCCACGCCTTCAAAATGCACCTTAAAAACTAAATACAAAAAGCTACATTAGCGTACCCCTCAACTGCAGTTAAAAATTACAAGAGTCAGGAAATGCAAATATTAAATGTTATATAAACAAAAAACCATCAACACCACACTGCTGTACTATGACCTGTACATAGTGGACAAAATGTTAGCTTTTGCATTTTCTACTCATGTTTTAACTCCAGAAACCTCTTAGTGCATTTCATGATTAACATTACAATTTGGATGCAATATCAATCTCACAACCAACAACCTGCCATTGAAAAGGCATGATTGGGACTACTGTATATAAAATTTGTAAAACTGCAACAAAACCTCTAGTGACATGGATGTCTCATTTTTGAGAGAGCACTCTAAGGCCTCTTAAAGGGTACATATTCAAACTGATTTTAGTTTAAACTTGCTAGTTGTTACTTCCATTGGATTTTGTTTTGACTGTTCCGTTAGCAGTCTATTATACCTCAGTCGTCCTCTGAATTCACAGACTGAGTACAAAACACATGAACTTCTGGACACGATGAAGGAAGCACACCTTTAGTTATCGTATTTTTCTGACTGATGAAAGAGACCTTTCAATTTTTAACACCTAAGTTGAGAGGGGATCCTATATTCCACATTTACATGCTTTATTCCAACCTCATCTGATATGAGCCACCAACAAACGTACAACCTCATCACTGAGCAACCTAGCTGAAAAGCTGGCATAACTGGAGCTGCCTCTAAGGGTCCACTCGCCAACTACATTTAGGGCAGGTCTGCACTAGACCTCGAAGCCGATCACAGATATGTAATTCCATCTATGGCAATTGCGTAGCTGGAATCGACATACCTATAATTGATTCATCTGGCCATCCTCACTGAGGGTGGTCAACAGGAGAAACTCCCCCATCAACTTCCCTTACTCCTTGTGAGAATGAGGAGTACAGGGGTCCACTGTCAACGCGAGATTTCAATTTTATGCATCCCCATAAGGCACATGACATTGAAGCCCAGAAGAATGACCTTCACCAGGCTGATCTGCCCATAAGCACAGATGTACTCAAAGGCTCCTCCTTTTCAGAAAATCAGGTTTGGGTATAATACAAACATCTACACTTCTGGTTAACAGAGCTGGCTGTTGGACACATAACAGAGGTGAATGGAAATGCTCTGGAAGAACTGAAATCTCAGGGGACCGTATTTAAAGTATGAGAATGGGAAACAGGCAACTAAAATAGCCTCTATCTGTGGACTTTGAGACTCAAACCACTTTCTGAAAGAATCACACAATCACAGGGCTGAAAGGGACCTCAGGAGGTCATCTAGTCCAGCCCCCGGCTTCAAGCAGGATCAAGCCCCACTAAGTCATCCCAGCCAGGACCTTGTCGAGCCAGGACTTAAAAACCTCGAGGGATGGAGAATCCACCACCTCTCTAGGCAACGCATTCCAATGCTTCACCACCCGCCTGGTGAAGCAGTTTTTCCTAATATCTAACCTACACCTCTCCCTCTTCAACTTCCGACCATTACTTCTTGTTCTGCCTTCTGACACCACTGAGAACAGTTTCTCACCCTCCTTTTTAGAGCTCCCCTTCAGGGAGCTGAAGGCTGGTATTAAATCACCTCTAAGTCTTCTCTTCTGTAAACTAAACAAGCCCAAATCCCTCGGCCTATCCTCATGGGTCTTGTGCTCCAGACCTGTAATCATTTTTGTTGCCCTTTGCTGAACCTGCTCCACTAAATCCACATCCTTTTTATACCGGGGGGCCCAAAACTGGACACAATATTCCAGATGTGGCCTCACCAGTGCCAAATAAAGAGGAATAATTACTTCTCTAGATCTGCTCGAAACGCTCCTCCTAATGCACCCTAGTATGCCGTTAGCCTTCTTGGCTACAAGAGCACACTGTTTACTCATATCCAGACTTTCATCCACCATAACCCCTAGGTCCCCTTCCATTGTACTGCTGCCGAGCCAGTTGGTCCTCAGCCTGTACCAATGCTTGGGATTCTTCCACCCCAGGCGCGGGACTCTACACTTCTCCTTATTGAGCCACATCAGATTTCTTTTGGCCCAGTCCTCCAATTTATCCAGGTCCCTCTGGATTCTTTCTCTACCCTCCAATGAATCTACCTCTCCCCCTAGTTTTGCGTCATGACAGACATGATGGCCATATTTGCCATCAATATGTGGGGGCTACTCAGACCCATACATAATGGCTATGTCTACACTAGAAAGATCTTTTGAAAGAAGCTCTTCCAGAAGACCTCTTCCAAAAGAGCTTCTTTTGAAAGAGTGCATCCACACACAAAATGCAGATCAAAAGAGCGATCTGCTCTTTTGAAAGAGAGTATCCACAGAGCCCTCGCTCTTTGAAAGAATGGACCAGGGACCGAAAATGAAGACTGTTCTTTGGAAAGAAGAGACCTGTGTAGTATCTACACATTTCTTTCAAAAAAAGCTTTTGAAAGGGGGCGTTCTTTGTGAAATGGCAAAGAAAGTGATTTCGAAAGGAGCACCGCATTCTTTCGATTTACTTTTAAAAGAACACTGTGTGTAGATGCCCCATGGGCTCTTTTGAAAGAGCACCCTTCTTTTGCCAAATCTTTCGAAAGAACTTGCTAGTGTAGACGCAGCCAATGTGAACACTAACATCACCCAAGTACTCCAAGACTTGGCTAAAAAAAGCAGCAAATCTATGAACAGATGGCTGATTAAATCTGTACAAGATGGCTACATAGCAAAATAAAAGAAAGATCTTGACACCCTCATGATTTCACTGTCTGCTGAAAGTAGCTGCCCCAGGTAACTGGCACTATGAGGAGTCCTTCTGGACTTAACACTGAATGTCAGAACAATTGCTAAAAATGCCTGCCACTATGTATAAGGTTGCATCTCTGTTTGGTGATCATCCCACCACAGGTCACACTCATGCTGGTTGGTGTTGCTTCTCATCCCAAACTGCTGCAACATACTACAATATATTTGTAAACTATTTCCAAACCTTGCTCTTTCATGGTAGCTGGTTCAGAATGCAGCAGCCTGCCCCATAAAAGGTCTGAGCACGCAACTTTTGTTTTTCACAAAACCATGTTTAAACCATCATCAGTAAGTGTCCAAACCATTTAGAACATGTAGCTTTTCGGACCTCAAATACTTTTACTCAAAAAGTATGGAATTCTGACTCAAAAGATGAAGCTCATAAGAGCTAGAGTCCAGCTCTCTGAGCAACTGGCGCAATGCCTTCAGAAACTGATTTCACAGAAATTAAAATTACTTCAACCTTGCTTATCACATGCCTTTTATTGGTCCAAAACAATGCAGGAAATAAGACACCATAAAGCAATATGATTAAAAAGGCAGACTGAACTGATTACGTGAACAGAAACCAGGAAGAACTGCTCTCTCTTCCTTTCCTCAAACTACCCGGTAGGGCTAATTCAGCACTATCACCTAGTATGAGAGTAAAGCCCATAGCCTAAAAGGATTCTACTCCTAGTATTGATTGTGCCAGGAAAATGGGAATGATTCCCACAAAACCATACAGGAAAGAGACAATCATCAGGCTGGTGAAGAGGCTGGGTCAGGGCATATCTGCCTCCCTTCATCCATCCAGAACAGCCTCGACCCTGAGCCTCCCACTATCAAGGGGACCTCTAGAGAGGGCGGGGTGGAGGGGGTGCAGCTCCCCTTTTCCCCACCCCTAATTCATACAGGTATGTTGCTGCCTGCTCCCCGCCAGCAAAGTGACCCTCTTCTCCCCACCCCAGAACAAAGATTTAAGCATGTACACTTCTCAAATTACTCTAAAGGAAATCCCTGTCTTTCTGGTTTACTTGGGACATTAGATAACACTGCTCTTGCATTTTCTTAATAGTATACCCACTTTCCAGCTGCTCCAAAGCAGTGCCAAATGGTGGGGACAGAGAAGCATTTAAAAAAAAAAAATAGTGTGGAGAGGAGAAAGAAGAATGGACCTGACCATATTATTCATTTGGCTCAAAATATTTAAGGCTTCCACGAGAAACTGAAGAACCTTCAATGTTATTTTTAAAATTCAGGATATTTCCCTTTAAATTTGGAATACACTATTTAAAGGAGGCTCTAATCAGATTTTTTTTAAATTAGTATTGAAGTTAACCATTGGTTTGACTAATATATATGCATACCCAGACACGATGAGTTGAAACTAAACAAAAAAGCTGTTTATTTTTTTTAAACTAGGCCATCTGTTTCTTAAAGGATAAGGCTAAAAAGAAAATTATTTTCAATTTTCAATGTACAGGTGCTCCCTGACTTACAAATACAATGCCTGCGGACCCGGACCCAACCCCCACGTGTGGCCCCACATTGCTCAGCACACACGGGGCTCCAACCTGCCCATCACTCAACCACCCTGCCCCGGTGCACACCCATTCAACCCCCTCCACACCTGACTCAACCCTCCCATGACCCCAGCGGGGCTCCAACCCCCCCTCCACTCAACTACCCCAGCCAGTGCACCACCTGTTCAACCGCTCCCTCCTGTGGTCCCAGCTCACGCCCCACTCCCATGCCTGGGGCTCCAGCTGTCAGCTGCCTTGCACAGGGTCTCTATTCCTCCTGCCACCTCAACCCACCCCCACCCCAGTTCATCCCATTCAACCCCCTCCCTTTGCAGCTGACCCTCCCACAAAGCACAGGCTGGGCTGCCAGCTGTCAGGGGCTCCAGCTGTCAGCCACTGCAGGCGCATGAGGCTCTCCCACCAGCTAACCCTGTTCAACACCCCCGGCAACCTCCCAGAGCCCCAGCTCACACTCCCAGGCACATGGGGCTCCAGCTTCAACCTGCACCCAGGGCTCCCAACCCCCAGCGCTCCAGCTCCAACCCACCTACCCACCATTCCTGCAGCCCCAGTTCCAACCCCCTGGCCAGGCTCAACCCCACCCCAACCCTGTTGTCCTGGTCCAACCCCCTGCAAGCCCCAGCTCAACCGCGCCCTCCCAGCACTCCTGCCACTCTAACCCACCCCCGGCTTAACCCCTCTGTCCTCCTCCATGGCCCCAATCCAAGCCCTCCCTGACTTATGCAAAATTCAAGGTACATGAAGGTTGAGTTCCACACAGCCCTCACGTACCTCAAGGGATTACAGTATAAGGGATTTCCAGCTTACGACCAAATGCACTTACAACCAGGTGTTCGGAACGTAACCTGTTCGTAAGTTGGGGACTGTATGTACAAGATTCATAGCTCATGTTACTACCAGAGCCTACATGTGAAGACATTTCAGTCATCATTTATGGACTTACACTTGACATTTAATACCACCTTGACAGTGATAAACTGGTCAGTTTCACTTTTCGATTCCTTCATGCTAATTATTGTTGCAAGAGCAACTTACCTTCCTTTCCTTTAAATCTTTCCTGATCATATCTGTTGTAGGCAGCTGGGATAGGCTGCTTAGTCCGTAAAGTGGGATCCTAAAACAGATTAGTAAAGCAGATCAGCTAGTGAATCTCAAAAATATACTGATTAACATTTTAATTGGAAAATACTGCATTTAAAACTGACTTTACAGTTTTGGGCAGTTGTATACATGCCAGTTTTCAGACAGTTTGCACTTTTAATTAAAATACTTCATTTTAATCCCTTACTGAAACTGCAGGTTTTAGGGACATATTTAATGACAACTAAATCCAGAGAACTGACAGTTTTCTGAAGCAAGACAAAAGTAACAATAGAAACCCATGCTAATGTAGGAAAATGAATGAAATCCACAATTATCAAACCCATTCATTTGCTTACATCCTGGGACTCAAGAATGCATTGTCATCTGACAACATACAGCTGGTCTTTACTCCACATGTACAGAAGACTCCCCTACAAATATGACTGAACTGAGTAGTGTTAAACCTATAGAACAACACTAAATTTGGAGGAAAAAAAGGCCTATTGAAAATGCACTTTCAAAATGCTGCCAATCTAATGCACTAAATATTGATTCATGCGTCTTTCATGGCTGACAGTCACACAGTTACAATCATTCCAACCAGTGTGTTTGAGCAGTTCACTGAACAACACCTGAAATTCAGTATAAGACAAGTATTTACATGTCACTCATATGGTAAATTGGCACAAGACACAGAGGCATCAAATAAGTCAAAGCAAGACTGGCCTTCAAAGCAGATTACATTAGGAGTGCAAGAATTTAGTAAGTTTAATAAAACTTAATAGTAAACATCCCAATTAAAAGTATTTGCTTTCCTTTTGATTTGACATAGGAGAGTTGGCTCAATCTGTTGCTACTCATGAGTCATGTTCCAGATTCTTAAGCATTATGCTACTTTCTCTTTCCAAAAATTCAGTTAGAAAGGCATTTTGCTAGATAAGGTGACAGTCTCATCTCATACACTTCTTCTAAATATATAAAGGATGTGAGTATTTGGTACATACAGTAGTTCCCATGACTGTTTAGTCTTTAAGTAACAAACACAACAAACGAAGCATACTCAGCGATATACAATTTATGATAATAATGATCGCAGGAAAAGTTTTGCATTAGAATTCACAGCTATTTTACTTTTTTTTTTAAAAATTAGAACCATGAAGAACAGTGTCACAAGAAATCTTGCCATGATTTACTCAATTAAACCTCAGCTAAGGAGCTACAACCAGCAGGTATGTAACGAGAAGAATTATTTTTTTACCGCTGGTGCTGCATTTGGCGCAGGTCTCTGTTCAGGTGCACGACCTTCTTCTCTGGCTTTTACTGACTGAAGAATCGCAAAAATGTTCTTTGCAAAGTTCTGTAAAACAAGTTAGACACTTATGAATCCCGCTGACCACCAAAGAGGATTGGAGCACCAGAAATACAGCTAGGAGACATTTTTGAGTCAAAGCATGTATTTCAAAGAACATATGCCTACTTTAAACACAGAGGACAACTGCACACAAATTATATAGATTTTGCTCACTCCCAATGGGGGAGAATCTGAAAAACTAAATTCTTGTGCAAAGACTCTGTTCTCTCTGGAATTTCCATCACACCACCCTATTTGTTGACTTTGGGTGTCTTTGAGAGACCTCAACTACATTGAACAATCATTAGTAACTACCTTGAATAAAATCAGATTCTGAGATGATCTTCATTTCCATAGCATAGGACTCCATGCATAGATGATACATTAGTCCTACAGCCCAGCTAGAATGACTACTGGTTTGATTTGAGGTGACAATTCCTGTCATGCTGGTAGGAAGGGAAAAGACTAACTGCTGCTTCAAGAGATAAAGTATTGCTTCTCTTATCTCAACAGTTTGTAATCCAACGAGTCTACTGTACCCACTGCTGCTTCTAGATTTCCAGGCTGCAGCATCAGTATCAACTGCCTTCCCCTTATGGCTGGCCCAGATACTCAACTCCTTCGGAGCATCCTCTCGTATGCTGTTGTCACCTCCAAACCGGAGTAGTTTAAGAAGTAATCAACCTACAGAGAAATTTTTCTAAGTCTTTAGTTACAGAAGAACACCTGTTTTCCTTTATGTGACGCTGGCCACTATAAGAACAATGCTTGTTTCACCAGCTCTGAGTTGGCTCTCAGTCACCTTCTGGGTATAATACAAGATGTTGGTTGTATGTAAAGTTCTAACCAACACTGTGAATACAGCTGTTTGAAATGTGTCAGCCCACCGTTAGTTATTGGCTTCAAGACCTGTTTGGCTACCCAGGAAAACCCCTGCCCCCAGTCTAGTGAGAGTGGGTAGAGGACCCAGGGACCAACGGATGAAGAGCTGAGCCAGAGCCTTCATTGGCTGTGAATTGAACTGGGACCAACTGCTTTGAAGGCTGCCAGGCTAAGCACTACACCACCACCACCACAGTAGGGAGAATGCAGTCTGTCCTCAAAATAATATTGTCAGGGCAGAATACAGCACTTTCATAGAATCAAAGTACAACAGAGCTGGAAGAGACCTAAAAAAGCTATCAAGTCCAGCCCCCTGCCCTAGACAGGACCAAATCCATCAGATCAGCCCAGCCAGGGCTTTGTTGAAGCGAGACTTAAACACCTGCAGGGATGGCGACTTCCCTGGGTAGACCATTCCAATGCTTCACCACCCTCCTAGTGAAAAAGTTTTTCCTAATGTTCAACCTGGACCTTCCCAACCGCAACTTGAGACCATTGTTCCATGTTCTGCCATCCGTGAACACTGTGAACAGCCTCTTTGCAACCTCCCTTCAGTAAGCTGAAGGCTGTTAGCAAGTCCCCCCCTCACTCTTCTCTTCTGCAGACTAAACAGTCCGAATTCCCTCAACCTTTCTTCATAGGTCCTATGCTCCAGTCCCCTAATTATTTTGGTTGCCCTCCACTGGACCCTCTCCAGTGTGTCCACATCCTTCCTATAATTGGGGGCCCAGAACTGGACACAGTACTCCAGATGTGGCCTCACCAAAGCCAAATAAAGAGGAACAATCACTTATCTGGATCTACTGGAAACGCTCCTCTTGAAGCAACCTAATATGCCATTAGCCTTCTTGGCTACAATGGCACACTGTTGACTCATGTCCAGCTTCTCATCCACTACAACTCCCAGGTCCTTTTCTGCAAAACTACTCCTGAGCCAGTCCGACCACAGCCTGTAACAATACTTGGGATTCTTCCGGCACAAGTGCAGAACTCCGCACTTGTCCTTACTGAACCTCATCAGATTTCTTGCAGCCCAGGTCTTCCAATTTGTTTAAGTCACTCTGGACCCTATTCCTACCCTCCAGCATATCTACCTCTCCCCCAGCTTAGGGTCATCCACAAACTTTGTGAGGGTGCAATCCAACCCCTCATCCAGGTAGTCAATAAATACGTTGGACAGAACAGTACTGAACCTTGTGGCACTCCGCTAGAAACTGACCGCCATCCCAACATCAAGCTGTTGATCACTACCCGCTGGGCCCAACCTTCTAGCCAGCTTTCTATCCATCTTACCGTCCGTTTATCCAATCCACATTCCTTTAACTTGCCGACAAGAATACTGGGGGAGACCATATCAAAAGCTTTGCTAAAGTCAAGTTAAATCACATCCATTGATTTTCTCCTATCCACAGAGCCAGTTATCTCATCGTAGAAAATAATCAGATTGGTCAGGCATGACTTGCCCTTCATGAATCCATGCTGACTATTCCTGATCACTTTCCCCTCCTCCAAGTGCCTCAAAATGACTTCCTTGAGGAGCCCCTCCATGATTTTTCCAGGGATTGATGTAAGACTGACCAGCCTATAGTTTCCTGGATCATCTTTCTTCCCTTTTTTAAAGATGGGCACTACATTTGCTTTTTTCCAATGATATGGAATCTCTTCTAATCTCCACAGCTTTTCAAAGATAACGGCCAAGGGCTCGTCAATGACATACACCAACTCCCTCAGAACCCTCAGGTGAATTAGGTTCGAGCCCATAGAGTTATGTACATTTGGCTTTTTTAGATAGCTGCTAACCTGTTCTTTCCCTACAAAAGGCTGTCCACCTTCATCCCACAATGCATCACTTATAGCATTAGTCTGGGAGCTGTCCTTGCCTGTGAAGACAGAGGCAAAGAAAGCATTAAGTACTTCAGCTTTCCCTACATCATCTGTCACTAGGTTACCTCCCTCATCCAGTCAGGGCCCCAGGCCCTCTCTGATCACCTTCTTCTTCTTAACATGCCTGTAGAAACTTTTCTTGTTATCCTTCACATTCCTTGTGAGTTGCAATTCCAGTTGTGCTTTTGCCTTCCTGGTAACTGCCCTACATTCTCAAGCTATACATTTAAATCCCTCCCTAGACATCTGTCCAAGTTTCCACTTTTTGTAAGCTCCCTTTTTGTGCCTAAGTTTTCCAAAGGTCTCCCCAGTAAGCCAGTCTGGTCTCCTATCACATTTACTTCTCTTGCTGCACATCGGGACAGTTTCTTTCTGCACCTTCAATAGAGCTTCCTTAAAACACTGACAGTTTTCCTGGACTCCTTTTCCCTTCATGGTAGCATCCTGGAGATTCTGGCCATCAGGTTACTGACGAAGTCAAAGTCTGCTTTTCTGAAGTCCAAGATGTGTAATTTGCTGCTCTCTTTCCTTCCTTTGGTCAGCATCCTGAAGTCTACCATCTCAGGATCACTGCTTCCCAGGTTGTCACCCACCTCTACCTTCCCTATTAGTTCTTCCCTGTTTGTAAGCAGCAGGTCGAGCCACGCATGACCTCTGGTCGGGTTCTTCAGCGCTTGTACCAACAAGTGATCCCCAACATTCTCCAGAAGCTTCCTGGATTGCTTGTGTACTTCTGTATTGGTCTCCCAACAGACATCAGGGTAGTTAAAGTCCCCCATGATAACGGAGCCTGTGATCTGGAAACTTCTCTGAGTTGTCCAAAAAAAAAAAAAAAGGCTCATCTTACCTCATCATCCTGATTTGGTGGCCTGCAGCAGACACCAATCAGCACATCTCCAGTGCTGCCTACACCACTAAGCCTGACCCATAGATTCTCAACAGACTTTTCTACCTCTATGTATGAGAGTTCCAAGCAATCATAGTGCTCTTACATACAGTACAACTCCTCCTCTTCTCCCTTGCCTGTTCTTCCAGAACAGTTTATACACTTTCATGACAGTGCTCCAGTCATGCGAGTCATCCCACCAAGTCTCTGTTATCCCAATCAAGTCACAGTTCTTGGACTGGGCCAGGGCTTCTAATTCCTCCTGCTTGTTACCCAGGCTTCTGGCATTGGTGTACAAACACCTTAGATAACTAGTCAATCTACCCGCCCTCTCTACACTAACTGGGGTCCACTTTTGTTGTACATTCCTCTTTGCATTTCTTCCCAGCCTCCAAGTTCCTTTCTCCCCTCAGGGTTTTGGTCACCGTCCCCCAGCAAACCTAGTTTAAAGCTCTCCTCGCTAAGTTTGCAAGCCTATTTGCGAAAATGCTCCTTCCTCTCTTGGTTAGGTGGACCCCATCTCTTCCCAATAATCCTTATGCCCGGAACAGCGTCCCATGATCGAAGAATCCAAAGCCCTCCCTCTGACACCACCCGCATACCCATGCATTTACTTCCTTAATTCAACGGTCCTTACCTAGCCCTTTCCCTTCAACAAGAAGGATGGACAAGAACACCACTTGCGCTCCAAATTCTTTGACCCTTCTTCCCAGCACCACATAATCCGTAGTAACCCACTCAAGGTCATTCTTGGCCGTATTGTTAGTTCTCACGTGCAGAAGTAGGAAGGGGTAGTATTCTGAAGGCTTGAGCAGTTTTGTAAGGCTCCCAGTCACATCCTGAATTCGAGCTCCCAGTAAACAGCACACTTCATGAGATTCCAGGTCCGGTCAGCAGATGGATGGTTCAGTCCCTCTTAGGTGGGAGTCCCCAGCCACCATCACCCATCTTTTTCTTATGCTCATTGAACCCCCACCCCTAGGACTACACATCCCATGTCTTCCAGTAGAATCAGCTCCCTTCCAGTTTTTTCCCTGTGAGGCTCCTTCCAAAGCATTCACCACCACAGAACTGGTGGAGAGAGCCTGAAAGTGATTACTTATCTCTATATCGATGTGGGACTCGTGTACCAGCCTTCTTTTTCTTCTAGAAGTTACATGCTGCCAGTTCTCTGCTTCATCCCTCACTGCCCTCCCCGGTTCTTCCGTCCGCCATGCTTGCAAGATTAAATGCTCCCTTCTGTCAAGGAAATCTTCATTCTCCCTGATAGAGCGTAGGGTTGACACTTAAGCCTCCAGTCCTCTAATTTTTTCTTCTAAAAATGGAGATCAGCTTGCACTTAGTGCAGATGAAATGCCTTCTTTCCTTGGGGAGGAAGACAAACATGGCGCATCCCAAGCAGGTAACAACAGCAGACCTGTCACTATCCATGCCTGCCATCCTAGAACAGGGATTTAAAAGAAAGGCAAGGGTCCTTGGCCCCTTCCGAACTCCCTCTCTGAACTCCCTGTTTGCAGTCCCCTGCTTGCTTGGACACTGCTTTATAAAGCCCTGAACTGCCTCAAAGTCTCCCCCCCCCGCCCTTACTGAGGCTCAGCCAATCAGCAGAGGCTTCTAGATACCAATCAGAATCATTTTCTTCCACAGGGAGGATCACAGCCAGGTCTATAACTTTAAATATGAATATGTACATATGTTCCAGTTTGACTGGCTGTGAAGACAGGGGCAGATTTAGATCATACAGACAGAGTTTTTTTAATACTTAGTTTTGAATTGGAAACTACTATAAGTGACAAGTAACCAGAAATCTTTGAATTAGTTTCTGTATGGACTGTATAAAGACAGACATGTACAGGAAATTATATTAAAAATCCTCTGAATCACTCTACTGAATGAGTTCAGTCTAACAATTACAGTTCATTAACATGTCATGTACCTCAAAGCCCAATTTATTTATGGGCAGGTTTTCTACCATGTTTTACCCTATGTTTTCACATGTTCTGTAATAATATTGCTAGGGTTATGTTCTGTTTTTCAGAATAAAAATATAAATGTTAATTTGGCACCTACTTAACTCTGCATCAAAAGATGCACTTCAAGTAAGCAAATGACATATGTACAAAACATATGTCCTTCCTTACTGACGAACTACTAAACTAAACTAAAACTACAAACAAACCATTTATAGTATGATGGCTTGACCGTATTCATTATAGGTATTTAATTTTTTTTTAAATCCCAGAAGATTCTCTCACAGTAACATACAGTTCTAGGTTTTGACATGTTATTTAAATAATAAAAATTAGACATCCAATCAAGACACGGCAGGAAAGGGCTTCTGAATTGGAATTATGGTATACAAAATTACCTAAGTGAGAGGTTGCAGAACATAATACTAACTCAAAATCTGCTTCAAGTTAATTTGCCTGGCTCTAGTGTATAGGTGTCAGTTAACTCCACTGCCTCCTCTCCAGAAAACTGTTTTTAGGGATCTAGGATTTCCTTGAACTGAAATGGCTGTTTTGAAAGAAAAAGTTGAAAAGAACTTAGCTCTGTGTTTGAAGAGAGCATGCATTCCTGGTTTTACTTTTCCCCCAGATTGAGAAACCTTACCAGAAACCTTAGTTTAAGGGACTAACAGGTGGACAGTCAAATCTGAATCAATTATAAAATAATTCCACCTAATCATCTCTTTAGCTGGGCTGCAGAGAATTCCCCACCTTCTAAGCTGGGTGACCTAAAAGTCACCAATCCTGGAACACTGTGCATTTGTCTGTCAGTGTAATCATCCACCAACCACACTTCCTACTCAAAAAGTCTGGAGAAACAGACTCCTGCTTCAATTAGAAAAAGATCTCTAAAGTTATAAACTATACCTGCCTGCTTATGTTCTGGTTTTGCCCCATCTAAAAAAAAAGTGACCAATAATTCAAGCTGGTCAAAAACAAAATTTATAGAAATATTTGAAAATCATTTTATTGGGAAATTTTCATTCTAAACGGTCAGGAAATGATGAGAGAGAAGTAAGGGAAACAATTTCACACTGCAATTGAAGCTTTTGAGGGTTATTTTTTAAAACAACCAGCTATACTAACACCACAAGAATAGCCTGGGAAACGCGTGCCTGAGCACCAAAACAAAGCAACTTGGTATTTAGGGAATTTATTTTGAGCTAGTACCCTAAAATGAGGCATACTCAGGCATTTATGACTGCATGTAAATGCTATGGTCTATTTAAACGCAAGCTAGCACTATCTCTCTAAAAAATGCAGTGGACAAAGCTTTTCGTAATATGATCCTATGTAAAAGCCTCAACTAATCACCATCTCTTTAGATATGAGACAAGACGCTGTCACCCTAACACCACATACAAAGACATGACCATGAAAGACGCAGTCAAACACTGGGAACAGAAGGAAACTTACACGGATTTTTTTGGGGGGTGGAGGGAATTGCTCACTTTTTTTTTTTTTTTCAATCCACAGGCAGAATAAATTTTGTTATGGGCACGAAGGCATATGTGGAGGCGCAGCACCAACAGAAACAAATGCTGCCAGCAGTGGATGCGCTGCAAATCAGCTGGGCAGTACCTGAATCTCTTCTGGGAGGGCCGCAGAAGCATCCAGCTTATAAGGAACACTGGAGCAGGAATATCTGCTCTTGGATACTGCAGAAGGAGATATAAAACTCACCCACTGAGGTGCGTGAAAGCAGTTAAGTTTGGGGTTACCTGAAGAAGGATCAACTGGCTAATCTCAAAATGATTAGACCAGTTCCGCAAATAGCGTAGTGGTGGCAGACAAGACTTAGGAGAGAAAGTCAATCCTACTTCTTACAATTTTCAATCCTGGCTGCAGCTTTGTTAGCTACTGTTCACTGAGGCAGCTGCAGGTATAAGTGTTTTGGATCTGGCCACTGCATTGGGAATTCACCTCCTGCACCCTTAATGGGCACCTCTATAAGCAATCCCTCCCAGTTGCTGAAGAGAGTGAACAGGGAAAAAAGGTGGGGTTAAAACTTCTGTACCAAACCAAGTTCTGAAGACGGGGCAGCTGGACTTTGTCCAATGCCTGTCCAGACCTAGCATGAGGGGGAGCCTGGAGCCTGTTCCCCAACTTTAACTCCTGCACTACCAGACAACCCACCACCCAAAACTAGTTAGATGTAAACTGCTACTCCCAACTCATTACTTTGGAAAAGGGAGAATATTCCTCCAACACAAGGAAGACTACCAGCTGTGAGGTGAGACCTGCATACCTCAGGAACAAAAATGGATTCAATCTCAGACCGACCATCCAGCCCAACTCTCTAGAGTACCAGCTCCTCACCTAAATCCTCGCCTTCCCACGCCAACATACATCCCCGCATAGTGATCCCCTACCCTGGAAGCAAAGACCAGAGAATTACATGCCTGACACATTTGCTATTGGTATAAGGAACACCTGTAAGACAGGAGAAACACCTAGAAGACATGTGAAATGCAGGGAAAGAGATAAAAAGGTACTGGAGCTATGAATGGAAGCCAATGAGAAGAGTGATTGTTCAGTGGGATGGAAAGGAGAAAGCATGCATCAGGCCATATCATATGTATCAACTATTGAGTCAGAGGGGATCTCTTGTTAAAATTTTGTCAGCATACAATTTCTAGTTGCCTTCAGGCCTGAGTTTTATTGCACTTCCAGTATCATTTTAATGCATGCAGTATGCACATTTAACCTGCTCATGTGGGTTTTTAAGAGTGAAAATAGAGGAACTGAAAAATAAATTTGACTGGGTCTGTGGTTAGATTAGTGTGCACGAGATTCATTTTGGAACACTGAAATAATAAATTTTACGATTCTGTGAGATATTCAAAGAATGTAAATTTAGAGGCTGAATTAGAGACTTCTGTAGAAGTCTAAATACAGCAACCACACACTACTTTTCACAAACAGCTGCTCTTTGAATCAAGAATTGCATCCTAGGGTTCCAACTGGAGGTTTCAGCAGTACTATAGTATACTATATGCACACAATACAGATATTTCCATTTACTGTGTGGATTATACTATGCAGAACAGATTTCACACCTCATTTCTTTTACATTATTATACTTTATTCCCCTCGTATTTTTATATTAAAAGGGCATTACATGAAAAAGACATTTGAAATCTTTAAGTGAAACAGAATAAAAACGAATTCAGGAATTTGAAATGGCCATAAACATTACAATGTGGCAGAGGACTAAAACTGTGTACAAACTCCATTTGCTTCATTTCTACTTTTCCCCTGTATAGCCAGTTATGCAAACTGGACTCTGCCTTCAAGTTTCTCTGAAGATGGTCTGCACAGGGAAGCTACTGTGAAATAAATGAGTGTGAGCTTAAAATGTAAGCTATTTTGTGTTAGCTCCCTGTTTGGACACACTTATTGTGCACAAAATGTGCCGTTATGCAGTTTGGATTAGCCTAACTGCCAAAGCGGATTAAGCTACTTCCAAAGTGCATGAAGCTCAACTGCACAACGGCACCCAACATACAGCAAGTGTTCACGTGGTGAGCCGTTCCACAGTAGCTATTCAGGCAAGAACACTAAAACATGAAGGCAACTTCCCAGTGTAGACAAGCCCTCATTCAAAACACCATTCCCACGTAATGGATTTATTTATTTAGGACCAAATACCATAATCCTTACTGAAGTAGAGTAACACTTGCTCAAGTAGTAAATGCCCAAATAATTCAATGGGATTATCAGTCAAGTAAAGTTCAATGGTATTCTATGCAAGTAAGGGATAGGAATCTGGCCCTTACTTGTAAGTAAAAACACATACTCTGGGCATTTTTATACGGAACAAAAAATTTGCAGAGAAATTATGCATGCTAAGATCCACTAAAAATACTAATACAGACATAACTAAACTTCTATAAAGATGAAATGGGGATTTGAATCATAAAATAAAACTACCAGATGTGCAGCATTGTGACTGCATTGGTCCCAGGATATTGCAGAGACAGTCATACTCTTAGTCACCGTTTTTAAACTACATATTTATTCTGTGAACAAACAAGGACACTAGCTCTTAACTGGGTAGACCTCGGCCTTACTAATTACTTCAGCTAAGAAGTTCACTGTAATAAGCTGATAGTTTCAGGAGCACAGAACAATTCTGCCACCTACAGATCACACATAAAATTGCTTTTACATTCAAAGAACAAAATGTTTCTATAAATTTCTAAGCTTTACCTCACATCCATATGGAAGTCTGAAAGTGTGACAACAAGAGCAAAGTTGACTCAATTGCATCTATATGGAGCCTTTAATATGAGGCTATCTTTGCAGAAGTATAGAACGTTAATTTTCTGACATATTACATAATGGTTTGATGGGAGACTATTCTCTCCATGACCACGTCTACATGAGGTAAGTCTTTTCTGGAATAATCAGGCCCTCTTCTGAAAGAACAAGTGGAGCATCCACACAAAAAATGCGCTCTTTCAAATTCCTTTCAGAAGAAGCACCGCATTCTTTCGAAGGTCCTCTTCCTCCCCCTCCCCAAAAAAAGAAGAAGAACACCTTTCTGAAAGAGTCTTTCAGAAAAAAAAACTTGTGTAGGGGCTACGAAGGCCCTTTGTGCCAAAGAGCAGCCTTCATGGTCCCAGATTTTTCAATCCCTGGCCCATTCCTTCACACACACACAAGAGTTCAGAGAAAAAAAACACTGAAAAATGGACTGGAAGGTAGCCATATTAGTCTGTATCTTCACAAAACAAACAAGCAGTCATGTAGCACTTTAAAGACTAACAAATAATTCTTTAGGTGATGAGCTTTTGTGGGACAGACCCACTTCTTCAGACCTGGAAATTCTGATGAAAGTAAACTGATACAAAGAGAACATAACAGAAAGACGGGGAAAAAATGAAGTGAAAACTGATATAGCTAATTCATCAATTTGCATTTCATTTCCCCCCCCATGTTTTTATTGTAAGTAAACTGACACAATGAGAACTTATCAGAATTTTCCAGAGCTGAGGAAACTGGTCTGTTCCACAAAAGCTCATCACCTAATAAATTATTTTGTTAGTCTAAAGTATTACAGGACTGCTTTTTTGTTTTGTGCAGAGGCCTCATGAAGGTGGGAGATGAGCTCTAGTAAGTTATTAGTATGTGTATGTCCTTTTATTGTTTTTAATTTGGTTCTCTATAATGCTTTCACACTAAGATAAAAGGCACTTGCTTAGAAAAAGCTGTTTGGTGGTGACTTAAAACCACAGGCAGTTACTCTGTTCATAAGCCTTCAAAGAAAAAGCAAAGCAAAGATGCTGGCCTGATTGGGAAGTCTGCCTCGACTGTGGCAGCATGAGCACTGAAAATACTGCAATCAGGAGGTAGAGAATTGGAAGGTTCCCGAAAGAGGTGACATCTGAAAGCCTGAGGATTGAGATCATTGCTGGACTATATAAAAGTGCAGTTGCCCTGACCTCTGACAGCACCATCACCAAAGAGCTCAACAAAGAAGAGATTCAGGGCACACCAAGAGATGGGCCACAAAAATGGAAAAAGCTCCAGCATAAGTATCATAAAAAGGGATACAGCAACTATTTCAGCTTGTTCGTTAAAATAGGGCCTATGGAAGCACTCTGGTGCAGTCCTTGTTGACTTCCCCTAGGTTGGGTGAGAAGGGAAAAGAATGAGATTACCTAATATTCCCTTCACCTGTGGGTATGACTCATTCTGCAGGGGAAAAAGTAACTCTGAAACATAAGTTTTAGATATGGGAATCAAAATTCTCACTATAGCATGGAGTTCATTGTTTGAACTGCAGTACACTAGAAATGGTTAGATTCTAGAGGAAAAAAAGAAAAAACATGGAAGAGTTCAGAAAGTCTTAAAACACCCAGCTCTAAGAAGTATGGAAGCTTCCTTCAAAAAGTACATAAACACACAAGCATAATCATATCAAAACAAACCAACAGTCACGTAGCACTTTCAAGACTAACAAAAATTTAATAGGTGATGAGGTTTTGTGGGACAGACCCACTTCTTCAGATCTCAAGAACTGGGTCTGTCCCACAAAACCTCATCACCGAATAAATTATTTTGTTAATCTCTGAAGTGCAACATGACATTTTGTTTGTTTTGACAGATTACAGACTAACATGGCTACCTCTCTGGCCCTATTCAAGCATAATCATAGGGCATGTTTATACTTCAATTCTGACACTTCCCCTTCCCCTTTCCCTCCCCACTACCCTACTCCCTCCCACATTTTCAACCCAACAAGAGAGTCCACACTCTGACTACTAAGTGACAAATTTATTTTTGGAAGTGTTGTGAAAAAAAAAGAAAAAAGGTTTTTAAGATGAGTACATGAAAAATCAATAAAATGGAGACTCCCTGCCAATATTCCTGTGAACTTTACAGCTCTTCCTTCCAGCTCTAGCAAGGACGAGTTTAATTTAGAATAAGTGCTACTAAGATTCTCACGGTGCAGACCTCAGCAAAGGAAGTGACACAGTATATTGTGAGGAAGGAAGAGAGACAATGGGGAACACAGGGCTGCAGGTGGTGGGGAAATCAGATTGGGGTTCAGAAGAACTAGTGGAGGGGACACACTGAGGCAGGGGTTGAATGGGGGTGGACAGGGCCACATAAGAATGGAGGTGCAGGGATTGATGGGCTGACTTGCGTGGTGTGGAGTCACAGTGATGGGGAATGCAGAGACACATGGTGATAAGAGGGCTAACTGAAGGATGCAGTGACACCTGGAGACGAAAAGTTGTGCCTGACCAAAGAGGAAAAGCTAAAGGTCAGCCAGGGTCTGCACAGAGAAGGCTCCCCAACTCCCTAACCCCCACCCTCCATCCTATCCTCCTCCTCCTCTTAAAAAAAATTCCTTTTCCATACTTCCCCCATCCACAACCAACCTCCAGGCTCATTCCCAGCAATTACTTCCCTCTCCCTCAGCTCTTTTATTCCTAGCATCCCAAGTCTTGGCACTACTTCTGAGGGGCACCAGGAATACATTTCTGGGATTTTAATTTAAATTAACTTTTACTCAAAGTTCAGTATTAATAAGCCTAGTAGGGAATCAATTTCCTGAATCTCTTTTTCCGTATTATTATAGAGCTACTTGTTCACCAGCATTTCAAAATAAATCACTGAAATTTATATAGTAGTACTGTATTTTGAAAAATAAAAGATGAAAAATTTTGCAGAACTTAAAATATTCTGTGCAGAAGTTTTAATTTTTGATACGAAATTTCCAAGAAGCAACATACGCATATTTAGAGCGGGAAACTAACACCCATTCCCCATGTATTATTCTCTACCAGTTTTATTTAATCTTCAACAAATTCTCTCTATTTTGGTAAAAAATATTTTATAACTGAATAACTCACAATGGGGATTTCCCCCTGCACCCCCTAAAAAGACTTGTAACATTGAAAACGTAACTATCACTTTTGGCATATCTGAAACATTTAGCATTTCAGTTCAAACTGCTTGTAATTATATAAGATCTGACAAGTCAAACCTAACCTTTTCTCAGGGACTAGATTTAGTCGTCAATAAACAGATTATAACAGCAAGACCTCATACCAACTATATGGTGAATGTCAATGCTTCAGACTCCAAAGTACATGCTTTACAAATTGTTTTGTAAAAGAAAATGTTATTTACTATCACTGAAGTGAAAATTAAGGGGAAGATTGATCTGCACATCCTCAAACTAGTTAGAAATAAACAAGCATGTTTCACTTCTACCGAAAACACTGAATACTATTTTCAGTAGCAACTACATTTACTGTACCTGGAAAAAATAGTAACAGCTTGACTTGGGTATAAGCTTTCATGGGCAAAAACCACTTTGTCAGATGCATGGAGTGGAAATCTCAGAGGTAGGGATAGATCTATACACAGCAGCACAGGGATGGGCAACCTTTTCAAATCAGGCCCCACTTTTCCTTCTTGCAATTAGCAGAGCTACTCCTACCTCCCCAACATCAGCCACACCATGAGAGACTCATCCAGCTGCACATCTACAAATGTGATATACACCATTGTGTGCCAGAAATGTCCCACCTGACACATATATTGGACAATCTCTGTGGCAAAGGATAGATGGTGCCAAATCAGAGATGAGGAAAATGTAACACAAACCTGTAGGGGAACATTTTCACTTCCCTGGACATTCAGTAATGAATTTAGAAGTAACCATCCTTCTATAAAAGAACTTTAAAACTCGATTACAAAAAGGAGACAACTGAACTGAAGTTCATTTACAAATTCAATACCATCAACTTAAGACTGAACAAGGATCTTACCTGGTTAATGCACTACAAAGACCATTTCTGTTCTCTTGAGATTCACATCTCTACAACACAGGCTTTCAATCAGACAGATCCAGGCTGATTTGATGAAATTTATTAACAATAGTCCTACACTTGACAAGCTCTTTTGTTGTTCTTATACATACACATCCCTGCCTCTGTGATTTCCACTACAACTCATCTGATGAAGTGCATTTTACCCATGAAAGCTTATGCCCTACTGTTAAGTCTTAAGGTGCCATAGGACTTCTTGTTTTTTGCAGAAACAGACCAACATCTAATGTTTTTGTTCGTTTTGAGCATTTGATAGCACTTTACATATTAATAGTTTCTACTCTAGGTTGGTCTTTTACCCAAATGAGAGAAATGCCTTAAAATGGTAAACTGTGACTGAAAATAAACCAAAACAAAATACTTGAACAGCGACCAAGAAGCACACCTTGGACACTAATCAGCATTTAAAAGACAGGTCAAATTGGTAGTTTCCCGTTAAGACTATTTTCAGTTAGACTGATGCTTCCACTCTAGCCTGAAAATATGCAACCCTGCCAAACAGCTTCTAAGCAATTTCTCTTCCAAAGCAGTTCCCAAAGTTAGCCAGTTTAAAGGAAAAATAGTTTAACAGATATCAAAGTATTTTTTGGCTATGAAAAGCAATGTACAAAAATGGCACCTATTTAACTCAACTCAAATGCTCCTTTGTGTGTTCAGTCGTATCTGCCAACTTCTATGGCTAAAATTAAGTCATAAGAATGGCGTAGCAGATGAAAAAACAGCTACGACTGAGTGAACCAAATTCCACTCCAATTTCCACAGAATTCTTCACTAAATTGCAGTCATTTAAACACTTGTAAACTAACAGGAGAAAATAGGGTTGCACAGAACATGTACCATTGGCAAGAATGTTCAATATTCTGTACCAAGGCACAATGGTCAGCTAAGATTTTTTTAAACTTGCAGACTTACTGATCCGTGACCTGCGGACACACTAAGGGCAGAAAACAAATACTACCGTACCATACCACCATCTTCACACCATCACTTTTACTAAGACAAGCACACTAAAATTTTGAATTTTTTTTGCTCATTTCTATGATGGCAACATGTGGTTACTTTCATATTCAGTTGGCAAAACAAGTAACCTTGTCTTTGGTTGATTATTTCTCACCTGCATAACACACCTTGAGCAACTGGTAGAATGGAAGACCAAAACCCTACAGTGAGAACTGTGCAACTAGCACCCTGGAAAAGATCAGTTTCTTTGCTATTCCACTTAAGACACTGCTCCATAAGCCCCAAGAGGTTCCTAAAATAGAATCAATCTCCATCTTCCATCAGGAACCTGCTGCTCTTCCCTGGTTCCTATGCATACATTGGAAGTGAAGAATCTCTATTGTCCTCATTCTCTTTTACAGATTGGTTAAGATTGTCCCAAGGAGAAGAGCAAGCTTTATGACAAGCCATATGCATCATCATCTGTCTCTCCCCCATGTATGTGGAGAGGCTTACACTAGAATCTCCCCAACTCCACTACTCTGACTCCCGTACACAAGAGAAATTCTGGGGTGGGACTCCCACCCCTTTCTCCTCATCCCACTCCATGTGGTTCCTGTCCACGTCACGTGATAAGGAAAGGGATGACCCCGCTAATTCAGTGCGGGACTCTGGGAGAGGGAAAAAGCCATCCAGGCTCCTTCAGTTCCCACGTATTCTGTGATAGCTGCTAAAGTCTTGCCTGTTCAAAAAAAAAAATTTTTTTTTTAAAAAAAGATCAAGTATGGCTTGAGTTAGTAACAAACAGCAGCAGAAACATGACACCAATATTCTTTCAGCAAGAGTGTTTAGGCAGGAAATGCAAAAGTGTAGCTCCACCACCTCAACAAATACAACATGATTGTTTAGTCTGAGCTTTACCCCTCTTCGTAAACCCCACCATCTAGGTCCAAAGACTAAATCACTTTGTGTTACTACTTAACCTCTCCCAAGGGGTTCAATTAAGGTAGAAATCTTCTGACCATGACCATTAGCGTAAGTGAACATGAAAAGTCCAAACTGCCTTGCCTCCCTTGGAACTATTCCAGTTTAGACTTTGCTAAGGCCATGTCTCCACAACTGTTTAAAGGTTGGTAAAATTTATGCTGCTCAGAGTGTCAAAAAAAAAAAAAAACCAACAAGAAACCCCCATGAGCAACTTGAGTTTTGCTGTTGTATGTGGTAGTAGGCACAGTGCTACATCAGCAAGGGAGTTTCTCCCACCAACATTAGAAATCGCGGCCAATGAGAGATGTGGGGCCAGTCCCTGCGGCTAGCACAACACACACAGAACTGCGTGGCCCTGCTCCCATGTGGGAGCTGGGGGAGGCGGGGCGGGGGTGGAGAGGCAAGTCACTGCTTTCAGAAGCTGCTTCACGTAAGCGCCGCCTGGATCCTGAAGCCTAAGGTCCCCCTCAACCATGTCCTAACCCCCCGCTAATCCCCTCTCCTGCCCTCCAAACACTTTGATCCCTGCCTGGGGCAACCTCCTGCCCCTGCAAACTCCTCATCCCCAGCCCCACCCAAGCATCTATATCCCATATGTGGAACCCTCATACCACCCTCCCATGCCCCAGCTGGCCCTTCATACAATTTCCATTTCAAGACATGGCCCTCAGGCCAAAAAGCATGCCCACTCCTGCACCAAATGCTGATTTAAAAAAAGTTGATAATTAGAAGCATTACCTTGCCAGTGCTTTGTAAAATTGTTGTTCTTGTCCTCCACACTCTCTCCCTGCTGACGATGTCTCTGGTTACATCTACCTCCGCATCAACAAAACTTCTTTGTTTAAGAGCAGTTATGTCATCATCCAGATCAGTCTTAATTGTGGATCTTTTCTTCGCCATGATTTTCGCTTTGATAGCAGCAATTTTTTCCACAGACATGGCTTCAGACAAGGATCTAAACAAGAATATCAGAGGAGGCTGAGTAATGGCATAAATCAGTTATAGTTTTCTATTCTAAGGTCCATATGAAAAATCAGACTTGATTTTCTCGTAAACTGCTAGGAGTTTGTATCTGTGCTATTCATCATAAAGGTGGTGTCCATGTCTCTACAGACTTACATTAAGGTTTTTTATACATCCTCACCACTACGACTTTGAAAATGAGTCATTCTCCGACAAGATAATTTGTAATTTTAAAAACCACCAAAAACAACTTAAAGAATGCAATATGTAGATTTTTATATGTACAGAGAGAAAGAGAAAAAGAGAAAAGCAATTTATATGAAATGTACATGTCAAAGACTAAAGGCTTCAGTTTATAATATAGACAACACTTGTTCCTCCATTACGCACTAATGAATATAGTTCAAATTACTGATCTATTCAATCCTTAGCCACTGCTATGGTTAGTAAAACGACTATCTCTTAGCCCTAACTATGGCAGTGGTTCTGTTATATTGACACTTGTACTCTCAGAAACGTACCAACGTTACCAATATATTTCATCCACACCAAGAGTTAAGATGGCATTAAACTTTGTCACTATGAACCTGTGCTGCATTTCAAAGAGTTCTTCTTGATTCAGAACTTCCCCACCCTACATGTTTAAGCTGTATACATGTATTCATGTTTAAATGGGAACAAAATGAAATTCAGCTACATGACAGTGCAACTCCACCAATTCAGATACTATTCTCAAGGAAAGTTGCAGAATAAAATGAAAATTGGGCTAGAAAAAGATGTCTGTATTTAAGTCTATCTGCATTTTATTTTGCAGTTTGTGTGGAAGAAAGAGTATTCCTAATTAACATGATTGGAAAGCGTTCTATTATGAAAGAAAGCTATATTGAAGCGGATCTTGTTTGTGTAGTTTATTTTAAAGTAATTTTACAGGTACACACACACTTCAAGTCTGACCTTTTAAGTATCATATAACTTGCATTTTATAAAAGGTGGGTTTTGGACTACTAAAAAGTTTTAAAAATGAGTTGTAAAATATAATAATGAATAATCCACAATCCTCATTGCAACACTGTCTGGTATTCCACAGAACACCAGATGGAAGCTAGTTCTGATAGGTTCGCATTAGAACAACACAACCCTCATTTACCTGACTCAGAACAAAGTAGATCAATAAATTTTTTGAAGTTAAAACAAAAAAGCACTCATGAAGCACTTTAAAGACTAACAAAATAATATTATAACAAAAATATTTTGTTATTCTTTAAAGTGCTACATGAGTGGTTTTTTTTTGTTTTGATAGAATGCAGACTAACCTGGCTACCTGTCACTTTTTGAAGTTAGGGAGTGATTAAGTAGTCTTTTATTGAAGTTGGCCTTTAACTGCAGCTATGCAGGTGGCTGGCTCCTTTAACAATGAAAGGTATACTTTACCACAAACTTCCATGTTAATTGTGGATTCTAGATAAACGTTGGAATAGTAACAACCATGTCACGCCTATTGCTGTCTGTACAGTCTGATGTAATTTTAGTTGACAGGGAAAAGATATGTTCAAGTCTTGTTCATTTCAGTATTCACAACAGTATCTGAGCACCTCACAAAAGCTGTGTCTACACGTGCACACTACTTCGAAGTACCAGCACTAACTTCGAAATAGCGCCCGTCATGGCTACACGTGTTGGGCGCTATTTCGATGTGAACATCGACGTTAGGCAGCAAGACGTCAAAGCCGCTAACCCCATGAGGGGATGGGAATAGCGCCCTACTTTGAAGTTGAACGTCAAAGTAGGGCACGTGTAGATGATCCGCGTCCTGCAACAATCGAAATAGCAGGGTCCACCATGGTGGCCATCAGCTGAGGGGTTGAGAGACGTGCTCTCTCCAGCCCCTGCGGGGCTCTATGGTCATTGTGTGCAGCAGCCCTTAGCCCAGGGCTTCTGGCTGCTGCTGCGGCAGCTGGGGATCCATGCTGCATGCACAGGGTCTGCAACCAGTTGTCGGCTCTGTAGATCTTGTGCTGTTTAGTGCAACTGTGTCTGGGAGGGGCCCTTTAAGGGAGCGGCTTGATGTTGAGTCTGCCCTGTGACCCTGTCTGCAGCTGTGCCTGGCACCCTTATTTCGATGTGTGCTACTTTAGTGTGTAGACGTTCCCTCGCAGCGCCTATTTCGATGTGGTGCTGCACAACGTCGATGTTGAACGTCGACATTGCCAGCCCTGGAGGATGTGTAGACGTTATTCATCGAAATAGACTATTTCGATGTCGCTACATCGAAATAAGCTACTTCGATGTAGGCTTCACGTGTAGACATAGCTGAAGTAGGACATTCACCTCTTCTCCTTGAATGTGGGTATTCAGAGAGGTTGTGCAGAATTTTACAGCTGGAGAACTGAGGCATACAAGAGATATGAGGAGCTGGGAATCAGGGAGCAGCCTGGTTCCTGTCTCCCCATTGTTTGCGGGACCCGGGAAACTGACCAGCACATGGCTGGTCATACTCCCAGGTCCCGCAAGCAGTGGGGAGACGGAAACCAGGCTGCCTCTTGGTTCCCAGCTCCCCACCACTTAGGGGACCCGGGAAACTGATCAGCTATAAGCTCATCAGTTTCCCTGGTCCCACAAGTGGCAGGGAACTGGGAACCAGGCAGCAGCTTAGGCAGTTACCCAGGAGAGAGTCAGGTGCCATGCAGCTGATTACCAGAGTACCCACAACTGGCAGCATGTTTCTCTATGGTGACATGTCCTGGTGCACAAACATATGTGACATGTCTTGATGCACATAACCCTTATTTCACCCATGGAGAGATAAAAATCAGATGGAATGCTGGTGGATTCACATTCCTCAAAAACTATGGGTGTTTTTATTTTAAAGGCAGGAGGTAAAGGACAGCAGCTTCCCTTATTGGTGTTTTCCATTTTACTAGCCTGCTTATTTAATACTGGCAGAAACAGAAGGAAAAAGGAAATCACTACTCAGGCAGACAAACACAGTCCAAACATTTCTCAGAAGTTAACCCTCCAAAACAGCAGTCTGACCTCCGAACTTCTGACAACTCTGCCAGTCAGATGGCTAACAGTTTCTCCGCAGAAGTCCAGAGAACCCTTCATCGGGCTACTAGACATATACTTGAGAATAGCTGAAATAAACAGTCTATTTTAAAATCCTTAAAACCAGGAACTACCTCCCAAAGAGCGAAAAAAAGATTTTTTACCTGATCTGCTCTGTCTGCACAATACCTTCTTTATGTCCCTCCAACCGAGCTGCCAGTCGCTCCTTGTCAAGACGTACACACTCTTCATCCTATAGCAACAACGTTTATTTATAAAGCAGCTTGAGTACAATACCCCTGCCCTCTTTTAAGTGAGTAGGATTCTAAGCTAAACGTCACAGAAATCATTACATTTAAGATTTTGTCACTGAGGGAATTCCTTGTCAAGCTGGTGTCATTTTGCAGCCAAGCTGCACCAACGGATTGCCGAGTGTTGGATTACTAAAACCAACTTTTTAATTGAATAGTAACAATTTAAAAAGGAGCTACAAGTCATCTTTGGAAGTCACAGACAATTTAGAGAATGGCTTTTGGGTTATCTGGCAACGGTGGGAAAAAATTCGATTTTTTTTAAAATAAAAATTGATTTAAAAAAGTCAATGGAATTTTTCATTTAAAACTAACAGTTACAGTTAAATCTCCTCACAAACATGCTACACATACACTTAGACTCATGAAAATGAACTAAAAGATATAGTCCATCCAGCCTAACTACTAGCTCTTGCTTCCTCAAAGTTCTGGGCTTTCAAAAGTAACGTGCAACAATGGACACAACCTGGATAGGACTGTGTTTGTTCTGAGCTTATGCAGTAGTGGATCTTGGCCAAGCACAGCAGAGGAGTTAGCTAAAATGCTGTGTTAAAGCTAGAGAGCCAATATATAGGGAAGGACTGAGGCAACATAGAACGGAATAGTGGAACGGACAGGAAAACAAAAGGGATGACATTATTCAACAGACACAGCTTTCTATATTCCTCCATACTTTGCCACAGAAAATCCGTCATGACATCTAAGCATAAGAGACACCCTAACTGGGAATACTTTGAAAAGATTCATTTCTCAGATAAAAAAGGAGAAAGAGTCAAGTGTAGGTAGTGCAAGTTGATGATGTAGGGCCTAGTTGCAAAGACTAAACATCATAAGGAAAACTGCTTTTTGGAAGAAAATGATGTGGATATGACTGAGGCCGTGTCTACACGTGCCCCAAACTTCGAAATGGCCACGCAAATGGCCATTTCGATGTTTACTAATGAAGAGCTGAAATGCATATTCAGCGTTTCAGTAGCATGCGGGCGGCAGCGGCGCTTCGAAATTGACACTCCTTGCCGCCGCGCGGCGCATCCAGACAGGGCTCCTTTTCGAAAGGACCCCACCTACTTCGAAGTCCCCTTATTCCCATGAGCTGATGGGAATAAGGGGACTTCGAAGTAGGCAGGGTCCTTTCGAAAAGGAGCCCCGTCTGGACAAAACGCGCGGCGGCAAGGAGCGTCAATTTTGAAGCGCTGCTGCCGCCCGCATGCTAATGAAGCGCTGAATATGCATTTCAGTGCTTCATTAGTAAACTTTGAAATGGCCATTTGTGTGGCCATTTTGAAGTTTGGGGCACGTGTAGACATGGCCTGAGTGGATCAACTGGTGAACAATTTAAATAATTCACTTTGCAATGCCACATTCTTTAAGACTCTCTCTGTTTCTTTTAGTCTAAGTATGATTTGACAAGTAAATTCCCAAGCTGTTTGTTGTATTGAATATTGCTAGAAAGAAAAAAGTTTTAGCTTAGCTAATCATGATGGCCTGTTTAACTAATGAACTAGAGTTAGAATACAGAAAAGTGCAGTAAGAGAAATCTAGCAATTGGCAGTTGCCACTGAATGTCATTTTCTTATTTTAGATTACATAATGGATGGCCTGTATTTTGGAACATCGTGGTCCCAGATCATAATGGTGATGCTGTAAATCTAATCCCTATGTTACTTCAGCATAACACAGCTTGCCCAAGGGAACCCCATCCTACACTTGTTTTCTCAAAAAAAAGTGGCAGTGAATTCAGTCAGGCTTCCTTCAAAATTAAGTGCACTCTAAATGCAGTCAGTCTCAGCTATTTTGGTAATTTCATTTAATTTTTATTATTTAAAATCACCTTCATTTAAAAATCGATCTACCATAGGTGCCAGAGCACACACACACTGAAATATGGAATTCATAAGCTTGCCTTCCCTCCCAAACCAAATTTAAATTGGTATTTAAGATTGAACGTATTTAAGGGATACCTCAGCGGTTTGAGCACGGGCCTAATAAACCCAGGGTTGTGAGTTCAATCCTTGAGGGGACCATTTAGGGATCTAGGGCAAAATAGATTTAAAAAAAAAGGGAAGTGTTTAGCCTTGCCAAGAGGGCAGGGGAGTGGACTCAATGACCTCCGGAGGTCCCTCCCAGTCATATGAGATGTGTATCTCCATATTTTTATTAGTAGTAGTATTATTATTCTCTCCAAATGGCACTTTCAAAACAAATTAATTCATTTAAAAAAACACCCAGATTCTCTTGCTGACATACAGACTAGTAGACCAGAAAGAGGTTATCTAGTCCAGTCCCCTGCACTTATGGCAGGACCAAGCACTATCCAGACCACCCCCGAAAGGCATTTATCTAACCTACTCTTAAAAATCTCCAAGATGGAGATTCTACTACCTCCCTAGGCAGTTTATTCCAGTTCTTAACGACCCTGACAATAAGGAAGCTTTTTCCTAATGTCCAACATAAACCTCCCTTGCTGCAGTTTTGTGGAACTGTGCTTAAGGCACAAATGCCATGGAAAGAGGCAGCAGAAGTGGCCTTATGCCATTTTTTCAGCTCATGGAACTTAGTGCCAGACAAAGTCAGTTTGGCACCAAAAAAACTTAAGGCAGCCTTAAGGCTGCTCCAAGTTGCATCCAACTGCCTGAATCTTTTAGGGACCATTGTGGCAGCTAAACGCCACCAGAGAACAATGTTTGCCACTCTAAATTCCCACATCAGAAACACAGTCACTAGATAGGAAGAATATCCAGGCAGCTAGTTTAACAGGTTTTGTAGTCTTTGAGTTGCTAGAAGAACCCAAGAACTGTTTATAAAGAAGTCTGGTTAATTTCAGAGAACATGCGGTATCACTGAAGTGAACCAGAACTACAGCTTCCTTGGATAATGCAGTGAAGCTATAGATAACTAGTACTCCATCTCACTTCTCACTAATGTGTTTGCTGCACAGGAATAGAATTTTTGCACACTACTTCCAGCCTCTCGTACCACTGCACCCGAGCACAAATCATGCTTCAATAAAATGATGGTCTACCGAAAAGCTGAAGTGTTTGAAAAGTGTTCCTTCAGAGAGGCAAATTCAAAGTGACAGCTGTAAGCTGACATGCCAGATCCCTGCTTTTTACAAATAACTGAATGGCATAAATGCTAATTAAAAAGGGGCCTCATGATCCTTAGTGTGAATTAGCAAGGTTGCTCTGTATGCAGCCTATTAGAAGGTGAAGAGAAGAAGTTAAACATCTATGACAAGCTGTTAACATACTGATGTAGGCCCAGAGCTGAAGATCTTTACCCAAGAAGGCAACAACAGAGCAGAGAAACATCAACCTTAAGAAACCTCTACCAAACACCCTATAATTTTAAATGCACCCAATTAATTCTTCATAAAGATTATTTTCATGAATCAAGCAGCAGCCAAAATTCTTTGAAGAGAACACTAATCGGCACAGATTAGCCTTAAATAATTAGCTTTTAATTGCTTTGCTTTTCAAAAGACTAATAAGGGGTCATTAGCTGGGTCAGTAAAAGAAGCAATCACAGGAAACTGCTGGACCATAGGAAAGAATGAAGACAGATAAGGTCCATCTATAATTGCTAAAATAGGGGATCTGGCTATGGCTATGGTAAAACACAGCTGGACACACCAAGACTGCCACATGGTTCCAGAACATACTTAAACTAGAGTTTAGGTTACAAAAAACTGGAGCTGTATCCTGACGATTGTGTGCCTATACTATTCTGCACAGGCCTCCGTCAACCCAATATTGTTTTAACTGTATCAACAGATCTGTGACATGCACATAAAAAAATGTGTATAACTGTAGCACAGTACAAACCAACCCTTAAAGTGAAGCGACATTATATGCTTTTCTGCATAGATCTGAAAAAGTTAAGCAAAAATTGGTAGGGAAAGTGTTAGTGATATACTCAGTTACTGGTTAGTTAGTGCTTGTCTACTAAGAACTAGGCAAGTAAAAGAGAAAGAGATGGACTAATCTTTAGTTGCCTCACTAAAGGGGAGCATATCTAATCCACTTTATAATCAATAGCATCATCCTTTTGAAGTCAATGTAGGACAATTTACTTTTTGTTTCAAAATAATGGCGGTTTCTGACCATCTAAGAAGAAGCCTTGAACACGTGGGACATGTGTATAACCAATTTCAAAGAGGTATTTTAGCAATCAACAGAATAAGACAGAAAGCCTGACACACTTGTTGGGCCCCTGGGCAAGATGTGGAGGGCCCAGATCCATGGCACTCCGGAAGCAATTCAAAGGGCTTTTGAATTGCCAGGCCCCAGGGCAACTGTCCCCTTTGACTTCCCTTTCCCCTGCAATAGCAGAGTGCCTGGACTAGGATAACAGAAGAAGGTAACTGAGAAAAAAACATCAAATCAGATTTTACCACAGAATAGTGGCCTTGATCATATGCAGTGGTACCCACTTCTTAACTGAACAGATATATGTAATAGATTCCTTTGAAGATGCACTTGTGTAACTACACCATTAAATCACCCGCCACAATCTTGAACCAGACTAACACTAGCAATGGGGGACTGCAATAAACTTAAGCGGTAAACCAAGTATAAGGACAATCCATTGATAAATACACCTAGAATGATGGGAATATGCAAATTAAATACTAAAGTCTTGAATGGGGAACAGAGTAGCAACAAATTAAAGGGATGAAACACACCTACGTTACTTGCTGCCAGAGTTGAGGTCCCAATTCTGCAGCCCTCACTCAAACAAACAGGCTATTGGGCTAAGGGACAACTACCCACTTTCCCCTCCACACCCCCATCAGCCGGTCTGTCCGGCCACATGATACACAATACACATTCATTACCCTTAAAGTGATCTTATTTGCAGATTTCCCCTCCTATACTACTGGCCCCTTGCAGTGTTAAAATGTTAAGCCTATAAGTCAAATATCAAAGTTCAAAGCACAGGCTGAAATTCATACTAAATATTGGAACAGTCTCCCTTTAATTCATATAAGGGACTCCCATTTACTTTGGGTTCACACTCTGCTCCCATTAAAGGAAAGAAAGATTACCTAAATTTTAATAGATAAAATCTAGTAAGTCTCACAAGCAACTCAGGTGGATGATATTATTTGCATTACCTCTATTCTTGGTTTCTTTGCTTCTGCTAATATTTCATCTGCTGCCCTTTTAACTAAAGGAAAAAAAGGAAATTAAAACTGAAGGACTGTGGTGGCTTTCATAAAATTTGTATCAACATTACTTGGCAGTTAAATCTTACCTTGAGTGGATCGCTGAAGTCCAATCTCAAGTGGTGCACTTCTGTCTATACTAGACGACGTAGCTAAAGTTCAAAGAGAAAATTTTATGTAAGTATTCAAAAGATGTGCACTCAGGAAGCAAACAGCACCACAAAGGTAACACTTGATTATAGATTACAAAATATTTCTCTCTGAAAGCCTGCTTACCCTTGAGAAACTTAAACTAATGGCCACAGATTGAAATAAAAGACTGCTTACCATACATATCACAAAGAGTAAGCAGCCTCAAATGCCAATTCACTAAAAATTACTGCAAGAAAAATCACAGAGACAAAGAGTTGACAACATGGTACTTTTAGTATTCATCTAAAGACACACTGACATCTTTGAACAACTCTGTTCTCGGACTATTGATAACCTGTATTTTAATGCCGGAAGAGCAAACAAGTCACTATGCAAGCAGGGCAGCAGTTCTCAAACTGAGGGTCGTGACCCTCTCTAAATGGGGTTGCCAGAGCTGGCTTCAACTTGCTGAGACCCTGGGCTGAAACTTGAGACCCACTGGCCAGGGCTGAAGTTAAAGCCTGAGGGCTTCAGCTTACAACAGTTACAAGTGCTCACGCAGATTGTAGCTTCCCACACAAGGCTGAAGCCCTAGCATTTCGGTTTTGGCCCAGAGCAGTGGGGCAATCAGGCTTTAGCGCACACACCTGAGATGGGATGTGGGGGTGGCTTGGGCCAGCTCAGGCTTCAGTCCCCCATCCTGGGGTCATAAAATTAATTTTTTCTTCTCAGAAAGAGGCTGGGGTGCAATGACGTTTGAGAACCCCTGAGCTAAGGAACAAGTGCTACCATGGAATACAGTGGTGTCCAAGCCCCTCAGGATTCTACATGCAGCCAGCTCCCTTCCCCAAATGCCTCTCACCCACTTACCTTCTCATCCTCTGCCCTCCCTGCAGGTCCGGAGTGCTGTGAGTCAGCTGATCAGTGCTGTATCCCTGATTCTCCCCCCCTCCCTCCCACAGCACGAATACCGCGAATGAGCTGATTCACAACCGATCCACCGCAATCCAGAAATGCAGGGAGGGAGGAAGGATGGGCCATGCTTGGGGGAGGAGGAAAGGAAGAGGCTGGGTAGAGTTTGAGAGAAGAGGTGGAGTGGGTGGGGCCTGCAGTGGAAGGGAGGGTGAAGCAGCCCCTGGCAGAATGAGAAGTAACACCTTTAAAGCAAGGGCACATGTGACGTGCATGGTGACTGTACACTGCATCAGGAGAGACATGCTCCCCCTGTTTCTTGGTTACTTTAGCCGGCAAGTTAATTTGCCCCAATAATGGATCAGTTTGTGTGGAAAAAGCAGCGATGAAGGAGAACCAAGTCCAATGTATTTAACTTTATTCTTGTAGCCATTATGGTTAGTGCACTTGCCTCATTTCATTCTTGTGACGCCTTGATTGTCCACTGTTATTGTAATATGCCATACTGTAGCGCACTGTGGCTACTTCTACACACTCACTCTCCTGTTGGAGGTGGCATGCTAATGAGGTAATTCGAAAAAGGCTAATGAGGCTCTAATGTGCATATTCAGTGCCTCGTTAGCATAATGGCAGCTTTGTGAATTTCCAAGTGCAGACTTTTAATTGCAGATTGACAGTGAAGATGGAAGCAGCTTTGAAATAAGTGCCCTACTTCGACATTCTCTTACTCCATTCTGGTTCAGTGGGAGTAAGTGAATGTCAAAGTGCAACACTTATTTCAAAACTGCCCACATCTTCACTGTCAATCTGCAATTAAAAGTCTGCACTTTGAAATTCACAAAGTTGCTATTATGCTAACGAGGCACTGAATATGCACATTAGAGCCTCATTAGCCTGCATCGAATTGCCTCATTACCATGCCACCTCCGATGGGAGAGAGAGTATAGAAGCAGCCTGTATCTCTTACTTTCAATTGTGGTATAACATACATGTGGTATTATTGAATAAGTCTTTTTGACACTACAGAAAAAAAAGTACTTGCACATCCCTACCACAGAGCAGCATTAACAGCTGTAGCAGTTTATGTTATCGTACAGCTACTAATGACAGAGACAGAAAAATAAAGTTGAAAACAGAGGTGGAAGTTGACCTATAATCCCATTTGAACAGGCCTTGTATACTCCAACATACATACAGCTTCCGTCTGATTTAATCTCATCCTCCCCACTCCAAGAGTGAAGCAATTTTATAATGCACTCACTACAGCTGTAATAAAAGGAAGAATTTCACTCACATGTTTCCCCATTTAAGTACGCAAGTAGATCTTTTCTGTCAGGTCTTCTTACCACAGGAATGTTTTCGGTCTGACAAGGATTTAAGATTTGCTGTTAGATTTACCACACCGAAAAAACCAAGATGCCCCAAAACAAAATACAAACCAATATGGCATGTGTAAGTCTTTTCCTATACTTAAAAGTTACTGTTCAGACACAATTTTGTCACAAGATATGTGAAATATCTGCTAGAAATGAAGAACCCTCATCTACTACATTTGCTAACAACGTTACTCACAGTGCTGAGTAACTACACAACCACACACAAGATGTGTTTTTGGAAACACCGTTGGCAACACATGACAGAACAGAACCACTAAACTTCACATATTTTTCCTTTTATATTGTTCACAAGAATGATATAATGTTGACAAATAGTATCTTTTACTGTAGATTTGTTCAGTAGTTGAATTTAAAATTAAGCATGTGCACAGAAAGCATTGTTTCATCAGGAAATGAATTATTTCATAAAATGACCCAAGTGAGGAAAGCTTTTCTCTTTGCACATATATTATATCCATGATAGACCATGTTTCTGGGTGTGGTCAACCATAAGCTAAAACAAGAAAAGATGGGGGAATTAAGGTTTATCTCCAAACACTTTCAATAACACAAAAAAATAGAACTGGCCCCACTTAGAATGCACAATGACACCAACATACTATCCAGGTCAGCAGCTACCCAACCACAATTTCTTTTCAAGCAACCAAGAATGTTCTAGGTGTATTAGAAAATACAAGTCAACTTTGGGGGGATGTATAACTAATTTGAAATGCATTCAAAATTCAAAGTTCATATACTAGTCTCAACAATTACTCCAGATAAAATAAATGGCAAGATCGACCATGACATTGCTCATTTCTGGAGTCATCTGCACCACCTCCAGCAAAATCCTGATGGCTAGATTTATTTCTAAATTTCTTAAAATTTCTGACTAGCCTATTATCACAGCAAATAGTTACTATTTCAATTTAAGTGTAGTCCTTTTGCATGCAACATGACAAGGTACTCCTATGTGCCTAAGCAGAGTACAGAATAAATTACCTTCAAGTAAAGTCTACTAGATGGAAACACTCTCAATGTAAGCAAATGTTTAGCCTACAAACCTTTACATTATCTCTTTCATTTTACATGGTTTGTCATTATAAAGGGCTATCTGAAAAAAAAAAAAAAAAAACAAAAACTGACATTACAGCTACTGAAAAACATATCTGATCGCACTTTTATGCGGAATCAGCCATTTCCATTTTGACTTCAAGTTCAGAAACATCATTTATATTTCTCCTACTAAATTAACTTCAAGTTACAGTTAAGCTGTTAAAAATATACTTTGAGTATCTTTAAAATTAATAAACTGATCTTCAAAAGGACAAAAGAAAGAAGGTGGCTTTTAGTGTGCAAACATTAGTGTTAATCTGGTTCTTTACATTAACTGAGTAGAAAATTTCTGAAAAGATAAGACCATATGTAAGCAAAAGTCTTTATTTGGATAGCTTTTAATATGAGGGTTTAAACTATCACTAAGTACTAAATACACGTAGCAGGGATGCTAGGCTTCAACTGAGACACAGATTAATGAACCAAAAACATGCTTTGTCTCTTTCTGCTTAGTTTTGCCACTGACATAAGCATAAAAATTTTTTTCCCCTAAATATCTTCAAATATACCAAATAATTCCTAGCTGAAAGACTAAGAATAGGGAGAAAAAATCCTTTGTTCCCCAACTTACAAATAAGTAACATTTTAACGTTTAACTCCCTCTTCCCACCCGAGTTCAGAATAGGAAAAGCACTTCCAAATGCACACATTTCTCTAAAAGATTTAAGCACTCAGTCACCAAGACCAGCACTGCTTTTGATCAACAGGCAATCCCAGCATACTTTTTCCCAGGCTTTTGTAATCTTCTCTCTTAAGTTCTCTTTTCAAACAAGTGTCAAAATCCACATGAAGTTCAGTACTCAGTGTTAGGTATTATAATTACAGTGAACAATACCTCCATCTCATCGTACTCATTCAATAAGAAAATTAAGAGGCAGTATCAAAGATTTCAGACACGCAAGGTGAGTGAAATGTTGATGAAAGCAACAAGCTTTCCAGCTTCGCAGATATTTTCATCAGGTCACAGTTTAATCAATTTCAATATGTCAGACTAATGAGATGCTAACAGCATACTAAATATTATACAAAGTTTAATTAATCTTAATTCTTATGAAATATTCAAGAAAGAAGGTACAAGTCACGAAGTGATTTACTTGTACTGTTTGTTCCTTGACGGTTACTAGGTCCACAACATGATATGGTGTAGTTTAAATTGAGAACTACAGTGAAGTATTAAAATACCATTAAGACGACAAGACATCACAATACAGCAATTGGGCTGAAACTCTCTTTAATGATCCTAAATAATAACAGAGAAGTAGCTGTGTTAGTCTGTATCCTAACAAAACAAAAACAAACAAAAAGAGTCATGCAGCACTTTGAAGATTAACAAAATAATGTATTAGGTGATGAGCTTTCATGAGGCAGACACACTTCAGATCTGGAGATAGTGCTGTACTGGAAATGGCATGCCGGTTTTATAACACACAGATATACAAAGAAATAAAAACTGAGAAATCAGATACATAGGGTGGAGGGTAAGCGGGGCCCAGTATTGTTTTCCCTCATGACACCCAACCTCAGGCAGCAACTGCTTTTTATTAAACAAATCTTCCTCAGAGACCATGTGTGAACAGTTATAAAGTTAACTCACTGTTCCTAAAGCACACAGAGCCTCAAGGGAAGAGCTAAGGAGCAAAAAATTATTCTCCACAAGACTAGAATAGACATTTTGTCAGAAAATTGTTGAGGCATTTCAGTACAAAAGTGCAGATGGATTACTTAACACTCATCTGTACCTAAAATGACAGCTTGTCTGTTCTAATCAAGTAACGATTCCAGGTAGGTGAGGAGTGAAAACAGTAATGCAAGTCATTAAAGTTGCCCTTATTAAAGTTAGTGTTTTTACTGTTGTTCACAGTTTAAATGATGCTATATCATGTTGTTAACCAAGTAACTCTCAAGGAACAGTATAATATTGGTAGGTATGCTAGTTCATGCCACCGTAATGTTCTCTTAATTTCCTGAAAAGAGCACATTCCCTCCAATGTCATCCAAGAACAAAGGTCCAAGTGGTCTACTTACTGCAGCACGTCGGACATAAACAGGATGTGAAAGGTGCACATTATTCAGAAGGAACAAGATAGAATCCAAGGTGTAGTATTCCCTGGGCTGGCCCTCCTTCCCTGTCCTATAACATCAAGAAACAGATTTTACTTACAACCATATTTCCTTGTGCATGCATTCCTCATTAATCTCATTTGTTATATCAAAGTATTTATAAAAATAAAAAGCTGTTGACAAATTTGTCAACATATATACAACAGAAGTTTCATCAATCATTACCAACATATTCACAAACTCTACATGGAAGGTATTCAAAACTGAAAAAAAAGCTGGAGTACTCAGGCGACTGAGAAGAACATATAATGTCAAAAACTAGAACTATAAGATTAACCTCTGGGGGTTTTTTCCTGGTGGAGGGGGTTTAATAGGTTTTAGAAGACAAGCCACTATGTCATGTTCATTCCCCTAATTTTCAAAAAAGTTGCACTAACTTAATCAGACCTTTCAGGCTGGATGTGAGGTCAAGAAGATTTTCATCATCCATTGAAAAATAACAAAGTGTTCTCCAGGTGACTTACTCTGAACATAGATATGAAAAATCTTTACTATAAAATCTACATTAGTGAAAAGAAGAGGTTTCAAAAAACAAGTGTATTCCAAATATTTGAGGTGCCAGGAAATCTGGATACAAGCAACATTTCATTAAGGGATGCTTATAAGAACAGGACAGCAAGCTATCCAGAAGATATAACATGATGGAAGTGCACTTACAAATCTGGACTCAGGTGGTGTCATTTTTCAGCAACACAGCTGCTAAAAGCACATTAGAAGTTCAACCTGATATTCAAAGTCACATCTCTTCTCCACAAGAATAAACCACTTTTCCAACATATCATTAGCCACAGAATTTCAGCTTATTGAGCCTTTATGTTTTAAAGATCACCTCCTAAATATGAATCAAGTGTAAATCACTGTAGTAATATGGTCCCAAGGCTGCAGAAACCTGGGCTTGCCAGCTGCTAGGACTAACAAAGGGTAGAGTGAAATTAACCATACTGGTCACTTTCAAAAAAAAACTATCCACAAGCACAGATAAGCTGCCAAAACCATGAATTAAATAAGTGGGAAAAGAGGAAAAGGAGAGATGTGCAGCTTCAAATTCATTAGACACACACTAGCCAAAATCTGTTTTTTTAAAAAAAAGGCAGCTAATATCAAAAAGCCAGGTTTGGGGATCAATATCTGGCAGAAATCCCAGCAACCTGCCACATCCAGAAGCTTATGAGGCTAGGGGAGGTGAAGGAGAGGCAGGCCCAAGTCGCCGCCCCTGCATTGGCTAGTAGGTGTCCAAAAACCACCTGGAGCCCTAGTATTAAGGATCTCCTCCTTTCAACAACCTCCTGAAGTGATGTCATACAGACAAAGTCCCTGGTCTGCACAACACTACTACCAATGTTTTTTAAATCCTTTTAGATCATCTCATTGTTTCTTTGACCTTCTGCTTACTTCTACACAAGCTTATGCATACTAGGCAAAAATTTTACTCTGAGTTTGCAATTGATAATAAAAAACTACTGGATCTCTACTGCGACTGTGTAGATCAGGACATGGCATTATAAGACCACCTTCTAACTGGCTCATTAGGCTATTTAAGTGATCTAAATAGCCAGCCCCAAGGGAGGGAGGGTCTGAAGTGTCAGAGGCAGGCTCTGGCCAGAAGTCCTGCAGAATCCTGAGACAGACTCTCTGCCAGCTATGGCCGCAGAGCTCTCAAAACTGCTCCCTGTGGTTCTCTGCTCCAGACACTGAAGGGAGGAAGGCTTCACATGCAGCCCCTACCCACCCGGGGTTGGGAGTAGAGAGCTACATGGAGCAGGAAGTCCACAGGTCAGATATGGCGGCTTGGGAGCCCAGATCCAGCCAGTGGGCCATATCTTGCCCACCCTTGCACCATCTTTTTTGCTGAGTAAATAGACTGCTTAAAAGTCTTGCTCTGGATCTACTCATCAGCTCACTGACTCAGCCTTGGCTCTGCAGTTGCCTTTCAGGAGCAACAAATAAGAACTAGCAAATCCGAAGCCAAGAAACAACTTTATTTACACACACACACGAACTCTGTGAATGTAATCTACTTAGCAGACAAAGAATAGTAAATATAATTTTTAAAATGTTCTGTGTCCATTGAGGGAAAAAACCACCATAATTTACTTTAGAAAGCAACTAGATAAAGGATTTTTTAAGCAAACATAATCCTTTGAAAATGTGCTGAAGTGAAAGCTCTATTTATCCACAGAACATACACAGTAGGAATTGAAGCTTCCCCCTGATCTCCAATGTACTTAATCTTAACTGTATTTGAACTAATGTTAAGTATCACAAAATAGCACTGGTCTCCATGATTGTGTAAGTCTTTGACCCTCTCTGTCCAGGCTGCAAGAAGGGTTGTCAGTTATCCGCATATTAACAGGATTTTTTGTCACATGCACCAATATGATATGTCACGCCATCTCCATACTGGTGCACATTTAGTTCAATCTGTACATGAACATAAATTAAAGGGAACACTGGTTGAGAGTTCAGGGTCAGGGGTGTGGACTCTGCAAGGAAGTTTGGGTGCGGGAGGTGACTCAGGGTGGAGCAATGGGTTGGAGCGCAAGAGCAAGTGTGGCATGCTCTGGCAGCTCCTGTTTGATGGCACACTGGGGTTATAGCAGCTCCCTGTCTGCCCTGGCCTGCTGTTATTTAGAGAAGCAACTGCTGTGGTGGGCATGTCCCTGTGGTCCTGGGGGGCTCTGTGGTCCTATGCACTACCCTTGCTTGCAGGAACCAGCAAGTGCAGAGTACAGTACCAAGCTTCCCTCATCATCTCAAGTCACTAGTGGCAGCTCCAACTTAGCAGGGGAGGAAGGGGAACCCAAGGCTCACATTCAGAGAAAATGACACAGGGTTTCAAAAACCTGACCTAGAAGGAAAGAGTTAAAACAAAAAACAAAAAAAAAAAGCTGGGGTGGTCCGGGAGATGTTTAAGCTTGAGGAAACAAGGACTGAAATTTACTCAATAAATCTTCAAATACGATAAGGTCTGTTATAAATATTATGGTGATCAATTGATCTCCATGTCCATTGAAAAAAGGACAAAAAATAATGGCCCTCATATTTCACAAAGGAGATGTAGATTAGCTGTTAGAATAAACCTAACTATATGAATAGTTAAAAACTGGGAGAGGCCTGTGAGAGAGTTTCAGAATCCCCATGATTGAGGGCTCCTACAAATGGGTTAGACAAACACCCATCAAGGAGGGTCTAGGCTTACTTGGTCTTGCCTTAGAGCAGGGAACAGGACTGATGACTTCTCAGACTCATTTCTAGCCCCACATTTCTATGATGTTAGCTTCTCTGCTTCACCCACCTTGTTTTGTAGTCTTGTTAATTTTTACTTGTTGGTATCCAGGACAACTGAGTAGGAGAGGCCCCAAAACTGTCTTCTTGTTTGCTCAACAAAACAACACTAAAATACTTAATATCTGATTTAAAAAAGTCTAAAGCAAACTCTCCCTTCCTCTTACCTAGGATTATCCATTTTAATAGAATTCATGTGAGGAAAGAAGGAGCCGAGTGCATGTACAACTCTGACAAATTTTTGAATACGCTTAAAGAAATGTAATAAAGTCACATACCTCAGCTTATAAAGATTAGCTGAAGCAGTCAGAAACTGATCTTTAAACCTAATCATAAATTAACCTGTTTTCTGAGAGTTTGGGCCACCATTATAAGTAGAGTCCTCGACCACCTGTCATCCACTGACAAGTCTCTTATTAATAAGCTCTTTCCCTTATTCAGAAGATCTTCAATACCATCCCAGAGTTCACATAACTAACTGAAAGACCCTCGAGTGTTGCTGCCTCCCCTTTCCCTGCCTATGAAGCTTCTTTGTGAAAAATACTTTCCCTTTCACCTCCAGCTTTCTCAGTACCCTTGTTCTGGGAAGAAAGGAAGCGGTTTGCTACTACTTAATGAAGTCCAACTAAAAATGACAGGTTCCAGGTGACACTCACTTTCAAGGGATACAGGAAGGTCGGGGCGGAAGCAATTCCTTCATTATTTTGACAATGCAATTGTGGGGTTACAAAATTTAGAGGGGTACAAAGACTAGCATTTTGAAAGTTCACCGGGGCGGGGGGGTACACTGTCTCGGGAGTTATTTGCATTGAGAATATACTTGTTTACAATGCATTACCTGCCAAAAAAAGTTGGAAACAAAACTATATTGTAGTGTTATAGCAAGGAGGCCCACTAAAAAAAGACTAGACTACAGATTTGCTTGCAAATCTGGGCAAAGTTTACAGTGATCAGATGAGGAGTTTCTACGTGGACCCAACTGTCCTCCCTACTCAAGGAAAAGAGGACAGTCTGGAAACAAAGACTCATGAAAAGGTAACTAACCAAGGTACAAAAACTACACAACAACTTAGCATCTCCTCCTACTCAAAGGAAACACCAAGTATCCCACAAGCTGTTTTACTCCTAATCCTGTCGTTCAGCCAGAAAACATCACCTACTACGTGCTCTGGTGACAACAGACACCTACAACCGAACACCTGAAAGGGACATCAATAAGCCTCTTGCCAGCTCTCGGCACTCCCCGTCCTCCCCTCGCGGGGCTCGCTCCAGCTGGATGGAGCTCAGGGCTGGGGGCAGCCGAGACTTCGCCGTTCACCTTAAGCTGAGAGCTCCGGGCGTGGGGGCAGAAAAGCAACAGGCGCGACCCGCTCCAAGGGTGGCGGCAGCGGCACCGCGTCCAGCCCCGCACCGCGGCCTCGGCTGCCCCGCCCCCGGAGGAGCAACAACCCCCCGCGACCACGGCCACCCGGTGGGGTAGGCGCTCCGCACATGGACGAGCCCGCCCCGGGGGCAGGCCCCCACCCCGCCACTCACCCCCAGATGACATAGTTGGTCTTGACGTTCTTGGGCCAGGAGAACTCGCCGAAGATCACCTCGTCCCCTTTCACCACGATCTCCTTCTTCTGCGTGTTGTACTGCCGCAGCACGCTCAGCACGTCCGCCATCTTCGCGCCGGGCCGCCGCCGCCGCCGCTCCGGCCCGCTCGGCCCCCAGCCAGCCGCGCGAGGACCCCACTGCCAGGGCCCCGCCGGGCTGCCCCTGTCGAACGCCTGCTTGCAGCCACCCCTCCTGCCCACAGGGCCGAGGCCCGCCCCTCCCGCCACCAGGCGGCCCCTCCCACACAGCCTAGGCCACGCCCCTCCTGCACCCAGATCCACGGGCGGATCCTTTGTTAAGCTCCGTCCCAGCCCTCGGGGGTTGCCTGGAAGCTCAGAGCTTGTAGCGGGGGGCAGTTGGGACATGAGACACTGTGTGCGGGAGCTCGGGGGGCAGCAGAGCAAGCCACAGCTGCAGGGTTTCCGCGGGTGGTGCACAGGCCTCAGCAAGTTGAACAAAATTTATTCCACACCCGTGGCAAAATAAGAGGGAATGTTACACGTACCCTGGCCACTCCGGGCGCTGGCCGTGTCTCCTCTCGCCAGCGGCAAGCGGTGCCGATCAGGAGATGAGAGACTGGAACAAACCCACTCTTGTCAGAAACAGTTTGGTCTCCAGAGGAATCTGGGAGGGCAGTGGGGACATGAGACATTGTGTGCGGGCAGTCAGGCCGCAGCACTGCAGAGCTGGGGTGGCACAGGGTTCAAGCAGTCAGCCCAGGGCAGCGTAGGACCCAGGCACTCAGCGCATAGCAATGTAGGCTTGGGTGCTCAACCTGGGGTGAAATATGCCTCAGGTGACCAGCAACCCCAGGTAGCTTGTGACTGTCCCACGTGGGGTGGAGGGCTCAGGTGAGTGGAGATACCAGATGGCTCAGGGCAGCCCCATGCGGTTTCCCAATTTTAACTTTGGTAAATATATTCACCTTACCCTACCCCTAATCCCCACCCCAACAGCTGCCTGTCCTCTGCACCTTTCCCTCCCTGCTTTTGTCCCCCATATTACCAACCACAAACATTCAAAAATCATATCAGGCTTTCCAAAGATCCATAAGATTGGCTTAAAAATCATTGATTATGTAAAAAAAAAAACATATTTATTTGCCTTCTGCACTTTGAGCCCTTAGGATGCATTGTGATCATTTTTGCAGCTTTCTCCACAGCCATAAAGGCTAGAAACTTACTTTTTCTTTAAGAACTAAGGCTGAAATCATCATGTATCCATTTCACTCCAGAAGCTGGTGTGTAAAGGAGAATAATAATTATCTTGAGACTCATAACAAAAGCACGAGAAATGGTAACTCTGCACAGACCCCTTTTTTTGTGTGTGTGGAGGGGTATTCTATGAGCACCAGAAGGCAAATCTGCCATAATCCTAACCACAAGCCAATACCATGACCCATCCCCCTTCAAAACCCCTTATAATGTGTAGAGAAATAACACTAGACATATAGATAAGAATGATATCATTAATAACAAACAGGTGTTTGTTGTATCAGCACATTTTGCCAACTAGCCTTCCTAGTCTGTTTCATTTAGCCAGTTATCACTCAATCTGCAGTCGCTGATGTGAGCTTTTGGGAAGGGAGCAATAGGGTCAGATGTACCATTGTGAGGCTCTTCCATCATTTATTATGCCTTGCATGTCTTCTCACTTTCTCTTGTAACTATAACCTCCTTCACACATATGCCTTACATTGTATGATGATGGGCAGAGAGCTGCTGTATTCAAGGTCATCCTTATACATACACAGAATATGCAGCTACATAGGGCACCAGAAAATCTGGGTACCATTGGCAAGTAGCTCTAATTGGTAAATAGCTCTTAAGGTTCACCTGCCTGTCCCTTCCTATCCCTGATCTCTGGCTGCTGCAGGATATAGTTAACTTGAAAGTGAAAAAGCCTGCCAGACCTATTTGTGAACATTGATCCTTTGAAAGAGTCATTCTAATGATAATGACACAATTAAATAGGGATATACGGTCAGTGTCTGAATTTACTGTATTAGACTTTGACTACGTGGGCAAATTTTTTTGAGGAAAAGTGCCTTTGTTTAGAAAACTGCCTGAGGGTTCATGCTGCAATGTGACTTTTCTTGCAGAAAAACAGCCATTTTCTTCAACCAAAATCTTCCAACTCCACAAAAGACATTTTTCATCTGCTCCCTGTGTTGTCAACAAACATGCAGTGTGGACACATTCAAAGTGTCTCATCAGTGATTCTGACTTCCAGAAGTGGCCCACAATTTTCAATCAGCCACTCTGGTCAACAGTTTGAATTCTGCTGCCCTATAGCCAGTTGACCAGTTATCTGCCCCTTGTAAGTCCCACAAAATTTTAATTTCTTTTTCTGCTGCCTGAGCCCTTAGAACCCACCCCAAACTCCATGTGCCGGATCAGTGTGCAGTGGTCTCATGGTATCTTCCCAAGTGCCCATGCCTAGCCATTGCTCCCCCACTTGAAGCGCTACGGAGCTGTTGGACCTGATCAGCATATGGGGAGAATGGCGTGTAGGAACTGGGATACATACAGAAACATTTCTTGATCCTTGTGTGAAAAGTGGAATGAGAGGAACACGCTGCAGTGCAGAGCAAACATTGAAGATCTCAGACAAGCCTATCGTAAGGCTCAAGAGGTGAACCAATCTGCCAAAGCTTCACAAAAGTTCTGCCAGTTCTTTAGGCATCTGGACACTATCCTTGCTGGTGACTCCACTGCCAAAAGCCCCATGCATACTTCAGAGGGCACAAAGGCAGTACACGAAGGATCTAACCTGGAGCACAGAAACAGAAGCAGTGAGTACAATCCATTTTGGGGAGAGGGAGGCCTCAGTCTTCAAGGTACAACATGGCCAGAGCCTAGAATGTCTCAAAGACCCCAACAGCTCCAGGGCAAAGAGTGCTGACAACTTGCTGTTTGGCACAATGGAATGCTCTGTAATTAACATGAGTAAAACCTCATTGGACAAGAGACAGACCTCAGCCTAAAGATAAGTATACAGTAGAAACATACGTTAACCAATACTAGATCCACTTACAGTCATCACAGTTACTGGAGGGTTGCATGTCCACACTATCATCCTTGGCTTGGTGATGCATGTCCTCACTAGGAGTGCTTCCACCGACCTAGGCCAGGTAGGGCCGGGCACTGAGAGATGGCTCGGCTCCACTGGAAGTTCCCTGTCACAACCTGGCTGCCTCACAGGTGCCAGGGCTCCAGGCAGGCTGCCTCCTCCCTCTGCTCTCATTCCATGTCAGGAGCCGGGAAGCTACCGGGCTGGGGCTTCTCTCTTCCCTTGCTAGGAGCTGGGGGAAACTACCTGAGGCTTCTTATTCCGAGCAGGTGGAGCCAGCTATCTGTCTTTTTGGCTCCCCTCCCTGACTTCTTGCTCTGGCTCCTAGATGGGAGCATAGGGGTGGAAGGCAGGGAGGACAAGTTGCCTGGGTTCCTTAGCCCGGCTTCCATTCTCGCTCTGGCTTCCAGGGAGCAGGGGCCGCCTGACTTTCTTGTCAATTTCTTGGTGCCCGCCCTGAAATTAACAAGGCCGCCCCCAGTCGGTGTTAGGGCCGCAGGTGCAGTGCGGCTGCTGGGGCGCGAGGCACTCCAAACAGAGGGAGAAGGAGGCAGTGCAGGCCGAGGCAGACCCAGGTAAGCACCCTTACGTGGGCCGAGCGGTGTAGGTAGAGCAGCCCCACGGCAATGCCCGTGCTGGGCGGACCCAGTGCGCGGGCCTGCGGCGCTAACTCCTCGCTCGCCCTTCCTGGCTACCGCGGCGGGCAGGAGCAGCTGCCGGGCAGCCCTAGCAGGGCGCGGGCTACACTGCGGGGCGGGGGGCGCCAGAGGCAGGCAGCGCGGCGGGCAGCCCGGCTAGCTCAGGTGGTAGCGGGCTCCGCCTCCCTCCGCCCGGCGAACCCATGGTAGCCCTGCGGGGAGTCCTGCGCGCCGCTGCCCGCTGCCTCAGGTCCGTTGCTGGACTGGGGGCCGGGCCGCGCCACCTGCTTCGGTCTCTCCTGGCCCCATGCGGTCGCCCGGTTGCTCCGTGGCCAAGGCGGGGCTGCCCCGTTGTCCCTGCCCGTGCTCGCCGGGCGGGGCGGGGCTGGTTCTGGGCTCTCCGAGCCCGGCAAGTAAAGAGCCAGGCCATTGCCGAGCCCCCGGCTCTCCGCAGCGCCGGCCGGGTCCGGGTAGATCAAACAGCCCAGCCCAGCCCAGCCCAGCCCAAGGCGGCGGGGGCAGGCTGCCCCCTCCATGCCAGCACCGGGCAGTGCTGCCCGGGAGAGTTACATACAAACTGGGGAGGGGGAGACTGAGTGGTGCTGTGTTAGGGGGACAGTTGCACCCCTGTAAGTGCCAACGGCGGCAGCCCAGGATAAGCTGTGCAGGAGCAGGTACCTCTGGGCCACTGGGGCCGGATCCTGGCTAGGATGGGTTGGCTGCTTTCCTTACACCAGCCTAACGGAGGGTATGCCTACAGCGCACTGGGGTGACAAAACAAAACCCCCACCACCGCGTGAAGGAGGAAGTTTTGCTGCTGTAAGTAGAAGTGTGAACGCTGCTTTGTCGGCAGCAGAGTGAAACTGCTGGTCGGCTGTGGAAGTATTTTGTCTTCAGAAGTGCAGACCAGTATCATTTAATGTACACGCTAGCCTTTAGTGACAGCTGTGTTGACACAGGCTTGTTGGTAAAAAGCTGTGTATTGTAGACACATACTTCAGCAGCAAAACATTCTAATGTAGATAAGCTCTGGGTTAGGTGGCATCTGAAAGAGGAATGTTTCTGAGATTTGCTTCGAAATCATGGCTGCAAAGTCTGCCAGGAGAAAACTGTGGATACCAGTGGATTTCTGGTGTTTGGATAGACTCAGGTAAACTGCCTTTTTTTCTGGGAACTTTGCAGATACATCAGAAATGACAGCTTTTGCCTCAAAAAACTATTAGTATTTCACTAGACACTAGAAATGGCAGTTTAAAGAAACCAACATGTAAGGAGATGGGGCAGTGAAGTTGGCTTGACTGAAAGCTGTATGTCATGGTTAAAATAACTTGAGAACCATAAAAGGGAAGGACAGTTTTTGAAAAAGAAGTTTTATCTATCTGCCTAACTTTTCTTTGTTTGTTTTTAGAATGGGAAATAATGCATCTACTTCAATAGGATTATCCAGTGATGCTACTGTGAATTTGATCCAGGTAAACGTATTAGTATTCTCATTTATTATTCAGGAAGAGTTATTATTTCTAGCCTTTGAAAAAAGAATATTAATTTACTTGCTTTATTTTTCTTTCTAATCAGTACAAGGATTGTTGTTTTTTGTCACCTCAACCTATGCAATCAGATCTGTAAGTTCAGTGCAGTAAAAAGTGTATTTTGGTTTTGAGCTCCAGTTCAGCAATCTAATCCGTGTACGCAAACTCTTATATTTTCCCTTTTAAGCATGTCACTTTTAAATCAGTTAAGTTCATCGTTGGTGTCAGTATTGAATAGGAAGATAGGCTAAGCCCCATGAAATCAATAAATTAAGCAATGAAAGTTACAATTTTTCTCAGTTCCAGTAAGGTAACAGTCTTATGTATCCAGAGAACTTTATCCTTTCCACATTTATCTTTTGACTACGCAGGCTATCAAAAGTGCCTCATTTTTATTTTTGGGTGACATCTCGCTGTTCCCTGGGCTTTGTCACACTTGGTCTTTAGTCATTTGGTGAATCTCTTTAGCTGTTCCTAGTCACAGAGAAGTAGCCCTGTTAGTCTGTATCTTCACAAAACGTTTTCTAGATATGAAGAAGTGCATCTATCCCACAAAATCTCATCACCTAATCAATTATTTTGTTAGTGCTACAGGACTGCTTTGTCGCTCTCTTTAGAGGCGTCGTCTTTGGTCCACCCTTGCATTTTATCACTTAAACAATACAAAATTACATATGAACATTATGTTAAAATTACAATCAAGTTGTAAAATCAGGAACTTAGGTGAGAAAAGGTCAGAATTAAGGTTGTCTATCCCTCTAATTTTTGGGTGTGTGTTTGATGAAAGTGTGTTTTAATAGTCCCAGATTCTTCTGCCCATTAGCCTCCTCAAATGAGGGTAACCAGGAGCAATGCCTGTATGGAGCACTTCTTTGCAGTATGCAGGTGCTTCTTCATACCCGCTACCAGGCAAAGCCTGCAGGCTGGATCCAGTCCTGGTTTGCCTTGATCAGGGCCATGAGGCTTGAGCTCTTTGCCCCCCACATGCAGTGGGGCTCCAGAAATGGTACTCCACACATGGCTGGAGCGGTTCCCACCCCGGTTCATAGGTTCCCACCCCTGGTTCATACATTCAAGAACTGTATTAGCCCTCTTGGCAAGGGTGTCCCACCATGAGACCATGTTGAGCTGATTATCCACCACCATCATCCCCAGATTCTTTTCAACCTCTATGCTTCCCAGCACAGAGTCCTGCATAGTGTAGGTATGACCTGCATTCTTTGTTCCCTGATATAAGCTTCTTATTTGGCCATTTCAAAACATACAGGTTGTGTCTACACTACAAAAGAACTTCAGAGTTGCTTACTTCAAAGTAAGCAACTTGGAAGTAGAGCATCTACACACATACCCTACTGCAAAGTTAAACTTAGGAGTAGGGCACTACTCCATTCCCAGGAATGGAGTAAGGACTTCAAAGTTGGGCTCCCGACTTCAAAGTTAACTCGAAGTAAGGGAAAAGGTGTGTAAACTCTCTGCTGGCTACTTAAATGTGCTGCTTAACTTCAAAGCTGATGCTGAAATTAGTGCCTAGTGTCGATGCACACACACTGTTTGCGTTTGCCCAGCTTAAAGTGATTGTGGTCACTCTTGACCAGAGATCTATTCTCTTAATTATTTACCATACATCCAATCTTTGTGTCTCTTGCAAACTTGCTTGCTTTGTTTTCTACAGTTAATTGATAAAAATCTTAAGTAGCATATGTCAAGAATCCTTGTGGGACTTCACTGAAAATAGCTACTTAATAATTTCGGTATTTGTTACCATAATGAGAAGATAAAACATATTGCTTTTGTCTGTCATTCTCTTTAAGAATGTGTTAAATTAATGCAGATAATTAGTACCTATTTGCAGACTACGTTGACATATTTTTAAAATATACAGGAAACTATTTCGGACAACTGCGTAGTGATTTTCTCTAAAACAACGTGCACCTACTGCAAAATGGCAAAGAAGCTGTTCCAGGATATGAATGTAAATTATACAGCAGTAGAACTAGATATGTATGAAAATGGAAGCCAGTTTCAAGACATTCTTCATCAAATGACAGGTGGCAGGACAGTAAGTACATCTTCTCACATGTAACTAAAATAGAGGGGGAACCATTTGCCTCCAGCAGTTGTCCACTGATCATGACCTCATCAGATTGTAGGAGCATTGAAACTTATATATGAGTGTATGATTAAAACACATGGTGTCTCAGGCAGATGCAGCAAAGATTCTGTAAGGTATCTTGCTTCATCCAAGTATTGACCATGCCACTCTAGAGTCATGATAGTTACTGCATTGCTGATCATGCTGTCTTTCAGATGACACTTTAAGCAAAAGCCACATAAAACTGAAACCCATCAAGAATGCTTTTTGCTTGGGTGGAAGTACTCACCCCAGTGAACTAGCAACTTTGTAACAATTCCGTGTAACTTTATTTGAATCATTGTGTGTTCACTGCATGTTCTAAAGCCATGTGCAAATGGAACTTTTAAGGAGAAAGTCCAGTGATGCTTATGCATATAGTATGAAGCATCTTGGGACCCTTTAGAGAAAGGTGTTAAGGAAATGTGGGACTGTCCACTAATATGGTGTGTAAAAACTTAGCATTCTTAAATTTATTTGGCAGAGCAACAGCATGCATGACCACACTTGGTTTTTATTCCCCCTACACAAAATAACTAATATAGTTTTCATATTCTTGACAGGTTCCAAGAGTGTTTATTAATGGGGCTTTCATCGGAGGTGCCACAGACACTCAAAGGCTTCACCAGGAAGGCAAGCTGCTTCCATTAGTTCATCAGTGTCAAATGAGAAGAACAAAAAATTCCAATTTGTCATGTAACCTACCTTAGCTTTAGTTACAAAAGTACCCCAAATCCAGATGTTAGATACCTAAAATCCGTCTTACAGCTTCTAAATAAATTGCCTGACTGTCAGAGGTGCCGAGCACCCATAAACACTAACATTAGGCCATTTATTTGAGGACCCACTTATGGATTTAGGTGCCAGTTATTAAGCACTCAAACTTGAAAATTTAGGCCTATGTGCGCAGCATGGCCTATTAAAATAACTAGGACATGGGGCGAGTAATTCATTACTTTAAAATAATTTATCTAATGGAAACATTATATCCTTGTTAAATACTTGACCTCTCCTCACTTCAATTTCACTCCATTGATAAAAATGTAGTAAAAAGAGTTATCTACCTCATAGGACTTTTGTGTAGATTAGGTAATATTTTTGTTACCATGGTTTGGAGGCATAAAGGAGTGCGTATGTTTTAAATATGTAAAGAGGTGCTACACAAGGTTCTGTGAGATAGATGACAACGTGAAAACTTGCAGTCTTTATCACCTTCAAAACCTTATGGGTCATAATGAGTTGATTCATTGTACTTGCAAGCTCATTTTACTGTAATTGTGTTGGAACAAAAGATGACAGTGCAATTCAGTGTTTTCTATAAAATAAGTCAGTGCTTCAGATTTTTTGTCAACTTATGTATACAGAAGACACTAAAAAGACCCACGGAATGTTTTTATTCACATACAGTCTGCAGTTACAGTGATTTTAATTATTTCTGTAAGTGTAAAATGTATCATGATAAAGGATCTAGAGGAAGGCATAAGTAGTGAGGTGGTAAAGTTTGTGGATGATGCTGACCTGTTCAAAATAGTCAAGACAAAAGCAGAATGTGAAGAACTTCAAAAAGATCTCATCAAACTGAGTGACTGGGCAACAAAATGGCAAATGAAATTTAATGTAGATAAGTGTAAAGTCATGCACTTTGGAAATTAATAACCCCAAGTATACATTCAATATGATGGGGGCTAATTTAGTTACAACTAATCAGGGAAGAGATCATGGGGTTATTGTGAATAGTTCTCTGAAAACATCCACACAGTGTGCAGCAGCAGGCAAAAAACCAAATTGGATGTTAGGAATTATTTAAAAAGGGATAGAAAATAAGACAAAGAATATTTTACTGCCCCTTTATAAAACTGTGGCACACCCACATCTTGAATACTGCATACTGATGTGGTCTCCTCGCCTCAAAGAAGATATTTTGGCATCAGAAAAGGTTCAGAAATGGGCAACTAAAATGATTAGGGGTTTGGGACAGGTCCTATATGAGGAGAGGTTAAAGAGACTGGGACTACTCAGTTTAGAAGAGAGGAGACATATAAAATAATGAGCGGTGTGGACAGGGTGAGTAAAGAAAAGTTGTTTACTTGTTCCCATAATATAAGACCTAGAGGACACCAAATTAAATTAATAGGTAATAGGTTTAAAACTTATAAAGTTCTTTTTCACACAGTGCACAGCCAACCTGTGGAACTCCTTGCCAGAGGAGGCTGTGAAGGCTAAAACTATAAGAGAGTTCAAAGAAGAGCTAGATAAATTCATGGAGGTTAGGTCCACAAAAGGCTCTTAGCCAGAAGGTAGGAATGGTGTCCCTGGCCTCTGATTGTCAGAGGCTGGAGATGGATGGGAGAAGACAAGTTGCTTGATCATTATCTTTGGTTCACCCCCTCTGGAGCACCTGGCTTTGGCCTCTGTCAGCAGATGTAATACTGGGTTAGCTGGACCTTTGGTCTGACCCAGTAATAGACATTCTTATGTTTTATTAAAGGCAATATCGCAGTCAGCTGCAGTAGTGAGTTTTTATTACAGTTCTGTATACACAATTGGTTCCCAAACTTTTCAGATCACGCCCCCATTTGGATTTTTGAGACACCATCTTCCAGACCCCCCTTTAACAAATTCAATTTGTAATTTAAAATAAACACAAAAACTTGATATAAAAATGGTATTTAAAATTAAAAATAAACACAAATAGCTTTTTTGGCCCCTTGAGGGTGCCTGGTTCAGCCCCAGCTAGCCATCTGCCAGAGCGCCATACCAGCCATCAGAGCTGCCTGCCCACCTGAGACATGCACTTCCAGAGCCACCGGGGCCAGCCGCCCGGCCGCTTGAGCCCTATGCTTCCAGGACCAGCCCCTCCGCCCACCATCCCGAGCCACCCGAGTCCTGGGCTGCTGGGGCCAGCCACCCAAGGTCCATGTTGCTGGGGCCAGCCACCCACCTCCCAGCACAAGCCACCCAAGCCCCATGCTGCTGGAGCCAGCCACCTGCTCGCCAGCCACCCACTCCCTGCACTGCCAGGACCAGCCGCCTGCCTGCCAGCCTGAGCCACACAAGCCGGTACTGCCAGGGTCAGCTGCCAGCCTGAGCCCTGCGATACAGGGGCCAGTCGCCCAAGCCCCGCAACTCCCACAAGCTGACTGGCCAGCTGAGCCCCACACCTCCATGAGCTGCCCAGCCAAGCCCCTTCCTTCCCACAAAGCCAGGCATCCCCATGTTCCTCCTCCCTGCCCCAACCTACACTCACTCACCTTTGCAGGAGGCAGCTAGCTCCATGTGGGCCTTCACTAGCTGCCTGCTTTTTATAGCAGTTGCGTCGGGTCACCCACTTTTTACTTGCTGTCTCCATTTACTGTCAACAACTACAGTGTGTATGCCAGGGGCTTTTTGTTTGCAGGAGGTGTGAGGAGGAGTGTTTTTATTGTCCTCCAGGAAGTTTCCCATAATAGCTAAAGCAGCTGCTGTGGTCAGAGCTTTCAACTCTGTTTCCCTGCAGCCAGGCACACAGCAATCTGCTTCTCCCCCTTGCAAGCCCTGGGAAGTTTAAATACTACTTCCTGTTGGCTGGCTGTGTGGAGTAGTCTCATGACATCTTCCCAACTGATGGATGGCTATCACTCTAAATGCTATCTGGCATGGACCACTGTGGAGCTTATATATCTGATCCGTGTATGGGAAGAGGAGTCTGTGTAGTCCTAGCTGTGAGTGATCTGTGGAAACTGGGACGCATGAAGGCCACTTTGGTGAAGCTTATGTGAAAAGGGCTATGAGTGGGCCATGCAGCACTGCAGAATGAAGGTAAAGGAACTCAGGCAGTCCTACCATAAGGGCTGTGGCCACACTAGCCCCTCCTTTCGGAGGGACTGTGGTAAGGAGGTGCTGACATGAATATGCAGCACCTCATTAGCATAACAGCAGCCATGTGTGCTTTGGAAGTGCCACTTTTGAAACGCACGCCACCCATGTAGCTGGGGGCCTTTCGAAATGACGCTTCTTCCCATTTGGAATAATGGACTTTCAAAATTGGGGTTGTTTTGAAAGGCCCCCCAGCTACTCTGGTGGCGTGCATTTCAAATGTGGCACTTTTGAAGTGTGTGTGGCTGCCATTATGCTAATAAGTTGCTGCATATTCATAGCAGTGCCTTATTAGCATGTCCTGAAGTGCCTCATTACTCCGGCCCCTCCGAAAGGAAGGGCTAGTGTGGCCGCAGCCAAGGAGATGGAGTCAAATTGATCCTTGGTGTACACACAGGACCTGTTGGATTTAAGAGGAGCTAGACCATTTGTAACTTCAGCGGTGACCGACCCCACCTCCACTGCTGAGAACTCCATGGGTACTTCAAGGGATGGAGTCACCAGAAAGAGGGTAAAATAATAGATGGAGGTAGAGCTAGATGAGGATGTGTGGCTCCTAGTGGGGTTGCTGCAGGGGCAGGCAGCTAAGAATTGCTCTCTGCTTCTAGTCAGTCTCAGCAGCTGCTCCACAGGGAGCAAGAAGCAGGAGATGAGATGCAGGGTAAGTGGCTCCAGCCTGAGGAGTGCCCAGGTGGGGGTAGGGCATAGAAAAGCAGAAGGCTGGCTGTGTTTTTGTGAGCTGCGTGTAGCCCTCTATAGCTAGTCATTCTGTCCAAACAGTGTTGATGCATACCGAGAGCTCCGTGGCATCCCACAGGAAGATGCTCTGGAAACCATAACAACAACAGACTGCATACTGAACTATCTGAGCCATCTTATCCAGGACTCTGCGTCTTACGCACATTAGCTCAGGGACTGCATTTTCTGAACAGTGCTGAACATGCAGATTATGCCCAGGGGAATGTTCAGCAATGACAATGATTGTCAACTTCATGGACTCTGGATGCCTGGAATTTCATTCTCGAATTGGCCTGGGTACAGCTGAAACCCTAAGGATTGGCGGCATGAACACATCTGATACTTAGTGACGCTTACTGATTCCTTCCTTTTCTCAAACTCAGAACAAACATGACAAAAGGGTTTTCAGTTAAAACTTTCACAGCTGCCATTGTTGTACAAACCAGCCTGGGGCAGAACCAGCTACCCTTTGGGGGCTTTTGGGGTCAGTGGGTTTTCTGAGCCCACCCCCTCTTCTCCTCTCCATCTTCCCCCAGCCCTGTGCCATCCTAAGGCTCTAGTAGGCAGTTTGAGAGATGGCTGCAGGCTCTGGGCTGGGACAGGGCATGGGGTGCAGGCTCTGGGAGGGAGTTTGGATACAGGAGGGGGAGTCTTGGATGCAGGCTCTGGGAGGGTGTTTGGGGGCAGAGTTGTGGGGATGGTGCACGCTCCTGGAGGGAGTGGTTAGCACTGACCTATGACAAGCAGTGGCTCCTTAGTGGATGAAGGTCTTCTCACTTCCTTTCCATGCAGCTCTCAGCGGAGCCTTCTGCTCCTGTGCACCTCTCACCCTGCCTGCTGCCCTGGGTGATTTAAAATGCTCCACTCTAGCTCCATCCATGGACTTCGTGTATAATGAGTCCACTGCCTTAAGGACAGACTTTCAAAGGTTTTTAGGCACTTGTCATGAATGAGTGCAGTGAAGGGGTTGATCTTTTCCTGAGATAACTTGAGCCCATGTGAGCCAATGGGAATGGAGTGACCTTTTTTGAACTGAGAACAATTGCAGTTTACGGGATCTTTTTTCTACTGAGGAGGCAAAGGGAGAGGATGTCTCCCAGGCAACTGAAATGAATCCCCTAAATATCCTGTCTCAAAATCAGCCATAGAGATGTAAGTAAAAGGGAAAGGTATAATTAGACATAATCAGGTTATGGTTATTTTGAATTTGGTTGGACTGGCTGTTTTCTTGTTGCCTTGTTTTGTTGCCGCCCCCCCACTTTTTTTTTTGGTTGCCGTTGCTTGATTTGATGTTTTCCCCTTAGAATTTTTAAGCTGAATCCCAGGAAATATTTTTTCTCTGCATTCAACCCTGTAATTTATTTGCTCTTGTTTTGTGAATAAATTACTGTTTAAATGCAATTGATCTGATACCCTGTGCCCTGATAAGGGGTCTGTGCATGTATATGCCTTTGGCTAGAAGGCCAGCTACTGAATTACAGTTCTTTGTTCTCAGCTGTCTCTCAAGGGAGGGTTAGGAGCTTGGGGTGCCTGCATGGGAAGATATCCCCAGGTGCATCCTCCTGGGTTAAGGGGATTTTGTGTTATCTGTGTGATGGTAGCACACTGTCCAGGAGATCTGTGACCTTGGGAAGTTTTAAAGTAAAGCCTGTGTATAGGCAAGGTGTTTTAAGTTTTTGCAGGCCCTCACTTCAGTGTGCAAGAGTGAGGACAGAACCCTGACAGCACCCAAAGATACCACTATGCATCTAGTGGGGTTTACAAAGCAGCTAGCCTTCTAGCCACTTTCAAAAATCCCACTAGATGCCTAAATGCCTTCAAATCTGTCCTTTAGTCTGTGCGTGCACCTCAGTGTCCCATCTGTATAATGGACATAACAGCACAGCTCTACCTCACCAAAGAGCTGAGAGAACCAATAGTTTAGACCTTGTGAGGTGATCAGATAAACACAGTGATGGAGCCCCATATGTACCACAGGCAGAGTGGGAACTGCTCTGTAGAATTGCTATCCCTTCTCTTGGTTTGGCCCTTCTTCTGAATGTTACTTTGTCTGACAAGGCTTGACTGTATTATTTTTTCCTATGGGCTTGTTTACACTTGCGGGTTTTTATCAGGGGAAACAAAAAGCAGTGTTCACATTGTCAGACGAAAAGTCAAGATGAGGGCTTTTCCCTCAAAATAGTAACTCCAATTCAAGTACCAGAGCTGGGTTAGCCTGTATCCACAAAAACAACATGCATCTGACAAAGTGGGGTTTGCCCCTGAAAGCTTATGCTCCAATAAATCTGGTACTCAATAAGGTGCCACAGAACTTCTTGCTGTTTTTCCAGCTCTGTACATGACTTATGTCACCCTTCCCCACTTTCAAGGTAGACAATGAATGCATGTGATAAGCTATGGTCAGCTTATGTGAACATTCCTTTTGCAATGCTGTGGCTGTGTGAACATTGTTTGACTTCACTTATTTTGACCTGGGTATGTTGAAAAAAAATTGTAGAAAAAAAATGGTGTAGACACAGCCTACCTCACCCCACCCACTTCCCTACACACAGAGGGATTCCTGTTTTGTAGGCTAGTCTTCTAGATTCTTCATCACCAGTCCTTTTTTATCTTAACCAGGATACGTCTCCTCCACAGAGCTTACATTTCATACTAATGCTGTGATGCATAGTTAAAAGCTACATAGTGATGCTCACAACCTCTCCTAGGAAACTTAGGGAGAGGGCCTCCCTCCTCACCTCCCCCATGCACCTCTAAATGATGCCCCTGTAAGATATGAAATATTCACTAATCTGGGAGGTAGTGTGTCTGATCCTTCAGGATTGGTATTACTACTAATAGTTGGCTAAAGTAACTGTGGTGCTGGCTTCTGGGTAACCAATAAGGTCTTATAAAAGCTATTTTGTGCTGGCTTGGTAGTTTTAAGCATTCAAATAGTCACCAGCTTTGGGGCGTAGCTTCTCCCATTCTTTGCAGTTTAACTCTAATTGAGTAATTTTTGTTGACTCCCCTGGGCGAAAGATGCAAAACCAAGGCCTCAGACACTTTTGTGAAACTGAAGGACATGGACTGTGGCTAAGTTACTGACATATCTGTCTCCAGTTTCTACCACCAAAGGATCTGTTTTTTCTCGTCCTGACTGAGCAAACTACACACCATTTTTCAAATATAAAATGAAGATTGCTGTTATGATCCAAGCAAATTTTTCCTCACACCAATCTGCACATCTGATTTGTTATGAATACACCACTGCATGAAAATAACCAAAGTCTGCTATGCATAGAGTTTATTTAGAATTCCAATTCTACAGTCATATAATGCAAATTACTAGTATTATTTCACTTGCAATTAAATGTCTAAAAATAATTTCAGTATAATGTACATCCAGAAAGTCCAGATATTGGTAACAAAGACCTTGCTGCACTTGAAAAGTTGTTAATATGCAAAACAGGAAAGTATATCCCTTTCTTCCTCAAAATGGACCACTGCATTGTTAAAGGTGCATTATTCAAAATCAAAAAGGCTTGTTATTGGTTATTGAATTATTATTGGTCACTATTTGTATTGAAGTAGTGCTCAAGGGCCTCAGTTTAGATTGTGGCCCCCAACTGTACTGTACAAATTCACAGTAGGAGACAATTTCTACCATCCAGAAATGTAACGTCAAATTTCTCTTTAGAGCAGAGAATGATGAATGGAAAGAGATCTTGTTAAATTTAAGACCTGCATACATATTCTTGCAATATACTTAACAGTGCGAACATTCGGTAGCAATGTTTTAGTTTAAATAATATTCCCTCTCTGCTACCTGAAAGTCATAGTGCATCTTTAACACATGCAAAAAGAGTTAAACACGTTGACTCTGCATTACATATATTATTGCAAAGTGTATTACATTTTGTTAAGTTCTTCACTGCCCTGCTAAAATGTAACTTACAAGAATATACCCATCAAATTAAACACACGCAAATGTACACCTCACTAAATTCTGTACTAAATAAAAACTAGAGGTTTTCCCTATGTAGGTTATTTAGCTCTGTTTAATTAAAAACAAGACCTCACCTGAAGACTGGTAAATCTCTCCACAGTTTACAAAAATAATAGCAGGCAAAGGAATTTTCCCAAGACTTCATTTTGTTATCTGTAATTTTTTTTAAAAAATATTCCTGATACACTAACCATTTGAGTTCTACATTCCAGAAATCCAAGGAAACTGTTTAAGGCAAAATTTCATTACTAGTTCAGGAAACCTGCTGTGTGCCTATAGATACAGAATACCAATTTACTAAATATGTTGAGATGCTCAAAGGATTAATTCTGTCATTATTTACCGAAATTAAGGCTCTTCCTTCCAAATATCTTTTCTCAAATGAATGTAGTGTTTATTCTATAGAAAGTAGCATTTATGAGTGGCACAAATCCAGCTATACAATGAAGTAAGGTTTCTACCCTAAAACATAAGTCTTAAACCTGCATTGGTGGGAAGGGAGTTCCTTGCTCATCAAGGATTTCAGATGAAAACTACAATTTTTCAAACTGCTAAGCTGCAGGTTCAGTTTGGGAGCTGAAATAAACACGTATTTCACCAATAATAAAGATTAAGTATCATAATGAGAATGCAGCAGAAATTTTACGTTACCTGTTGTAAATAATTCAAAATGCAGAATTATGTGAAGGAAAAAGGTCACAATATTAGAAACTATAAACCCACATATAACAAACTTGTGCACATACTTTTACTAGCATCATACTGCCTGCTGATATTTGTTATATTTAACCTCAATTTTAGATATGAAAAGCAGTGCATATACAATCTTACTGACTTGCCTTTTATGTTGTCGATAATGCTATATGTTATGTAATCTAATGGTATGTTCAAAACTGTTCGAAAAATAAGGCTTAATCTGCAGTACTGCAGAAGATTGACCCATTCAGGGTCGATCTTCCAGGGTTTGATTTCGCATGTGTGCAAAATCAAGCTCTCAGAAGTAAAGTCTACCCCTGTGCTCCTCACAAGAGGTGAGAAAGAGATGATGAAGGGAAAAACCATCCCATCGAACTTCCCCTATTAAAACAGACAAGTTAGCCAAGCGTAGATATGTCGATTTTAGCCATGCTATTGGCATAGCTAAAATCGTGTATCTGTGGTTGACTTCCATGTCCAGTGACTCTATGAAACCTAGCATAAAGCCATAAAAATGCTGGAATATTGTCAAATCAACTGAACACATCTACATGGCAAATGAGTTCATTTTCTTTCTGAAACTTTTGTCTATGGTCTAGACAAGAAATGCCACTAACCAATACAGCCAAGCTGCCTATCTATCCAGAATATTTATTATGTCCCCTTTATTAACACAAGTTTTAAAAACAGCATGATTACTCTACAAGCTATAGAAATGAGACTTTAAAATTGCACAAGCTAATAAAGGTTTCTCTAAACAAAGCCTATTAAATCATCATACGGGTAGGTGTTGGTTTATCTTTGACAAAATTTGTTTAAAAAAAAAAAAACCCACTTACTAGCCTTTCAAACTGTTGTTAAAGATGTGTTGCCCAGGTTCATTCCAACGTAAGTGTGCACACACTGCATGCACCAACACTGGAAAGTTTTCCCATCAGTGGTATCTGTCATATAAGCTCTGGTGCCTCCTGGAGTTGCACCTTGATGGTACAGCATATGGTACCTGCCATCCCTTATTTCCTTCTTCCTGGCTAAATTTCAATAGAAGGATAAAGAGGGTGGATTTTGGAATGGACATGAGAAACTCATCTCAAAGAACAGTTGTGGAAGGTTAGTAACCATCTTTTCTTTTGAGTGCTCGCTCATGGTCATTTCAATGTAAGGGACTCCCAAACAGTCGTGCATGTGAAGGGGTCCAAGTTCACTGGCATGCTGATTGTAGCACTAGTTGATCAAAGTCTGCTTTGTGTCTAGATTATTGAGAGTTTGGTAGTGTGTCATGGACATACGGACCAACCATCATACTGTCTCTCTGCAGATACCGTGGATTGACACGATGTGCAAATGCAACTGATGGTGCTTGAGCTCTTCTAGAGCGAATTGTCAGCCTAGGAGTTAGGACTTTTGCTAGATTGTAACACATGCAGATATAGGTGATCTATGAGGAAATTCTCTAAGCCACACCTTTCATTTTGCCCATGATAGCTAAGAACAGATGGACTTTCTAAAGTCTTCTTTAGTAAAAAGCAGACACATGTCTTATATCCAATGAATGCAGTCGCTATTCGTTCTTGATAGGATGTAGCTTTGGATAGAAGACTGGCAGAAAGAAATCGTGATTATTTCAAAATTGCAAGACCCCCTTTGGCAGTAAAGATGGATGTGAGCACAGCTATACCTTGTCTTTGATGACTTTATGCAGTTATAATGAGGTAAAAACTCGGATTTCTGAGACCTTCTGACAGAAGTAACGGTGACTAAAAAGGCCATCTTCCAAGACAGGTAAAACTGGAAGCACAGTTCCAGTGGCTCAAATGGACATCTAGTCAGCCATGTCAGCAGCAATTTAATGTTTCAAGGAGGCAACAGCTGTTGTATGTATGGGTACAGCTGCTCCAGCTCTTTAAAAGAATCAGTCACAGATTCCACCAGAGAAGACAGACTGGCCATTTACCTAGAGATAAAATGCACAGAGTGACCAAAACAACCCTTATAGAGGACACCATCAGACATTCCTGTTCTAGGCAAAGCCAGTAGTCCATGACAAAGGTATCGATCAGACTGAAAACCTCTACGAGGGCCAACTATCTGGCAAAACAGGCGGCAACTCCCAACTTCTCAAGAGCATCTTGCAGAGTGGACCTTCAGTCCATGAGGTAGAAGGACTCGAGGTTCAGATGATAATAGGTGACCATAATCTTGGGAGATAAAGTCTGGAAGCAGTTGCAAGCTACCATTGCACTGGTGTCCAGAAAGCCAGCATCACACCATGGTCTGCCTCTGGGTGTTGCCAAGCTGACTGATGTCTGCTCCTGTACAAAACAGGATTCTCCTTCCAAATAAGAGTTGGAAGACCCACTTCTTGGAGACCAAATTGGTGCCAACTGGTACCAGAAAATGGTGCCATGATGGAGGGAATAAGTGCCAGGCCATCATTATCAGCTTGCCCTTTCTTGACACCTGCTTCTGTGGCAGCTCCAGTACTAAGGACCACTCTCAGCTCCTGCATGGCTGGGGAAGGCAGTATTGGGAGAGGAAGGAAGACTCACTGATGCAAAAGCTGCAGGCAATAGGCTATTGTGCAGAGGTAGCTTTCCCTAAGTGACGAGTCCACTGGCAAAGAACTCAGTGTTGCACTTTGCAAGGCCAGAGTCAACAGGGCTGCTTGCTCCACTGGTGCCTGACCATGGCCCAGCATGGGTATCCCCTCACACTATCCCTATGACTCCTGGACATTGGATTTGGAGAGCACCCCAAGGCTGCTACCTTATATTTATTTGGCACCAGTGATGGCAAGTGATGCCAGGTGTCTGTTACTGGTGTTGACTCGCTCTGCACTAGGAATATATGGCAGTGTCAGAGTTCTGGTCACCAGCACAGACTCCTTTCTTGGTGCAGGGGAAATGCAATACATCTGCACCTCCCTCAGAGAGGCTGGGGCACTCCCCACCAACACTTAAGTACTCTATTCATTCCATGACTTAGCTCCAAGGTGGGACAAAGGAACTTAAGTTTGTCCCTGTCCTTACTTGTTCTGGGCTTGTTGCTTCTGCAAATTCTCAATCACTCCTGCACATGGGTGTCTCCCAGCTACCTAAAACCTAGTATGTGGGTCACTAACTGGCATCGATTTATGGCGTACTGCTCACTGCTTAATCCCTGGGAATCAAGAGTATCTCTGTGTCCAGTGTGGCTTAACCCCATTACGTGGGGAACAATTAATAGTATTGTTAGTCCCAATTAAGCACTAACAGTAACTATTTTATAAAAAGTCCACTGAGATGAAGCACTTGCAGAAACACAAGAGATCAGAGATGTTCCAATTACTATAAGAAAGGAACAAAGGCCAGACAGCAGGTTGGTTAGGGTCCTATATACACTGTACAATAAAGAAGGTGACTAAGGAGGGCACCATAGCCAACCCAATGGATACACCTGAGGAAGTAACTTTGATGATATTGTGTGCAGCAGATGCACATCTACACTCAAGTGGACATGAACAACTACTCAAAAAAGCAGTTATGCTACTGTACAATTTGATTTTAGGTGCAATGATGCTGCTTATGTTTTATGGATCAGAGTAGACAACCATAGTGTAGACAACACACTTCTGACTATAATTTATGAAAAAATCTGATCTAGTTGGTGACAAATTTTCCAACCATTTGTATGCTAATGAAAGAAAAACTTTAAAATATCTAAGGCAAAATAAAAGGAATGCTCGGGTGTTAGTTGTTAATGAATAGGTAGATAACTTACTCATCAATTTTACCAACCGAATTGTGGAAAAGAAAATAGGAGTGAACATTAAAGACCAGAGCAGAGATAGGGAAAAGAAAAAACCCAGCATCAGTGAAAGAACAAAGAGAGGATAGTAGCTAAGATGAGTACAACTAGTGTATCATCTTGGGACAGGTAGCCAACTAGCTACGTGATTACGAAATGGAATGTTTTTGCCATGGAAAAAATGGCTAATTTAAGAAGGTGTCATTGTAAGCTTTAACCTATGTGAAAAAATATTTCCATATAGCCAAGAACACCACCGTGCCAGTCCTAAGCCAGGATTAAAGGCAGCTTCGCGAAGGGGTACTGTCCTTTCCCTTCCCTAAAAACTGTTGAGCTACAGAAATTACTCACATTACCATGAAATCTTTGTCTGGGCACGGAGAAGATAATGAGCATTTTGATGCGATCATGATGGCAGATGACAAAGGCCCTTAGGAAGTCATCTACCCAATATTCCAAATTCTGGTAACTAAAATAATACTTTCATTGCTACCTGGACTATACAAACTTTGAACAGTACCAAAATGTTAGCACAAGTAATCAGTGAAATGGGTAAGTATAAAATCAGTATCCCAGGGCTGTGCAAGGTACAATGGAAAGATCAAGGCTTGTTAATATTAGATGTCAAAATTATTTATTTAGGTGAAAGTAAAAATGAGCAAGGAGTCAGAATTGTAATAAACATAGCTGCCGAACAGTATCAGACAGAATACTCACAGCAAGATTTAAATCCAGACCTACGAAGTGTGCTGTAGTACAAGTGTATGCACCCACAAATGACGCTAATGAAGAGGATAAAGACAGCTTCTATACGTACTAGAAAATGAATGAATACCACTCCATGGTTTAGAGATCATTATGGGGAGCTTCAATGCCCACATTAGGTACCATAGGAGAGGCTGGGAGACAGAGGCCCTCACTCAACTGTAACATTGTCAAGTTATGGTAGTAGTAGCAGCAGCCTAGAATTTAATGCAAACCAACAAACAAATCTTAGTATTTGCAACTCATAGCTGGAAAACATGTGATAGATACCAGAGTTTTTAGAGGAGCAAAATAGGCAGTGATCACTGAAAGCAAGCATTAGGTTAAAGCTTAAAAATCTGGATAAGAAGGTTGACAGATCCAGCCATTTGACATAAAAAAGCTGCAAGATTCCAAACTACACAAAGTGTACCAAACTGAGCTTAAAAACAGATCTAAGCCTCTTCCAAAACTATGAAACAAATGATGTACAAAAATATTGGGAGCATTTTAAAATAGCTGTAATTGAAGGAGCAGCAAAGACAACTTGTCAAAAAACGGAGGCACCATCAAAGAACAATGGATCTCAGCGCAAACATAGGTACTCATTGATCAAAGAAAGCAGAAAACTACAGGGCTTCAAAATAAAGGCAAGGAAACAAAGCAAATCCATGGAAATCTTGACAAAGATTTGTAAAGAAATGTAGAAAGGATAAACAAAATTGGACAAAGTAAGGCTAACGAAGCTGGATGCAAAACAAAAATGACACTAGAACTATCTATACTATCTTGAAACAGCAATGTGTGGGTTTAACTCCAGTTGAGTTCCAGTGAACAGAAAATTTGGTGAAATTAAGAGTTTCAAGAAGAACAAGACACTCAAGAAGAACAAGAAAACAGGTGGATTAAACACTTCAAAGAACTGCTTAATCATCCTCATCAAGCAACTCAGCTTGAGATCAGTGAACAGGAACTGCCAGAGCCAGATGTTGATGCATCCTCTGCTGGATTGGCAGAGCAAACATAGCTTGCAGTAAACTTAATATAATATCTTTACATACAAAACTAAGCATCTATTCAACCATCATTCTAGCAATAGCAACCTAAGGCAGTGAAACCTGGCACCTTGAGAGGACAGATGTTCAGAAGGTAAATGCATTTCATCCTAAGCACTTGCAGAAAATAATAGGAGTAACCGAGGAGGGAAAAAATGATTGAGGTCAGAAAATGGCTAAAGCAAAATCTATCAATTTGTAAGAGCAGACCTCAATAGCTGGGTGTGTATGAACAGGTCATACAACTGAATTGCAACAGACTACCAATTATGGCTCTCAGATGGAAGCCAATAAAAATCCAACAAGAAAGTAGATGACCTTGGACGACTTGGAAGCATACAATCACCAACAACATAAAAAACTTACTTTGAAATGGGAGGACTTATGGCATATGGCAGCTGATAAGCAAGCATGGAGAATGTGGGTAGCCCAATACCCTGAAAAGCAGAGGATGAACTAAGGGTTAACCAAGAGTAAGGTTTGTACTGTATAACATTTTATGGACAGCATTTTACAGGGTTAAGGGAACATAAAAACTATGCCTACAAGTTCACTGACTTAACAGATGTTTGAGGCACCAAGTGGTTCTATGATCAGTTACTTTACTATTTCACCAAACTAATCAAAACATCCAGCAGCAGCAGATGACTAGACAATGACACCATCTATCCATTTAAAAAAACACACACACACACACACACGTGGATCTCACTCTATTTTAAATCCAAACTCAGTGCAAAACCCAATTCTTAACAACCAGTTAAAAAAAGACCTTAATTCACCTTCCTATAGTTGACATTTCATTTTATTTCAAATGTTTGTACAATTGGTATACAATGTAAATTAATGCCAGAAAGGCAGGGAATTTAAGGGCTGGTCTACATTACTGTGGTGTGTTGACTGAAGTTATATTATTCATGTAACTGACATAGTGTAACTAAAGTTTATGTACCCTAGATTGACATATCGTGCCTGCAGTGTATTGGGTTGACAGATGTTCTCCTGTTGACTTTCCTTACTCTATTCGGGGAAGTGGAATACCAGACTTGACTGGAGAGCATTCTGTGATCAAATGTAGCAGGCTGGGTGAAAACCTGATAAATCAACAGTTATATCACTGCCAATCACCTGGTAAGCGCAGATATAGAATTTCCTGAAAACACTAAAAAGAATTGGGAGCAGAGAGAAAACTTAAAGGTTTATGCAAATTGGGATCTTAAATCACCTTAGGGTTTTTGGAGGTTTTAAATCTATATTCGTATTGTTTTAGCAACGTTCTTTACTATGCCACTGCTTGATCAATAAAAGGATCCTCACGCTTCTGAGGCAAACTCCTGGCATATAAAGTCCATGCGCACTCTGTGACCCTTTCTGTGTTGTACAGGTTGAATTTCTCTAATTCAGGACTGTGGTCCAGCAACATCCATGATTTTAGTTAGCCAGATGTACACTAATCATGGGAGCAGCCAAGTTTCCCCACAGCCCCATACAGTTTGTTTACAGCCATCAGTCCTGTCTCTTGGTGTTCTGTGCTGTTATTTAGCTCTAATTTACCCCTGAAGATCTTCTAATAGTCTATTAAGAAGTGAGAGTGCTAGTAATGCTGCTGGACGATACTGATGTCCTGTGGTTCACCAAACTCTGGTTTGGCACTGGTCAGGTCCCGCGGGTACCAGACTAGAGAAGTTCAATTTGTACCTATATTTAATGTTTCCAGTTATCCACCTTGTTTCTTTCTCAAAGCACAAACCTGTCACTACATACTTAGTTTGGAGTTAATTTTGATCTTCGCATGTAACATGAATTATTTCCAAACTGCAAACTCTTTACACCACCATCTTATATTCCACTTACTAATTTTTCATTCTTTAAACAACCCATGTATGTATGCTATAGCTACCAAAAACCTCTAATGAAAATCTAGAACTAGCATGTATACTCCTAGTGAAATGGAAGATGAATTGCAAGCCTCTTTACTTATGCAGGTATCAGGAAATCAGTCACACCCCTAACTGGAAATTTCTGGAAACTCTTTTGATAATAAATCTTAGCGCCCAGTTAACCTGGTTGTTTTTGTCCAGTGCCAAATGGAAACAAAAGTGCTCCACCCATGCAAACAATATTAACTCGGTGTTGGTCATTTCTCCTCTCCAGTGAAAAGTTAATTCAGTATATTATACCAAATTAAATTATTTATGGTAAAACACGAGCAATTATACCTCTTTCCTCACACATTTTAATGTTACTGTAACTATTAGGCAAGTTATCATCTCCATACACAACTACTCTCCAATTTGCCAATTAGCTTGGCCAATTAATTCTGTGGACTAGAAAACATTACTGGATTTAAGACTAAAGAATACAATCATGGCAACCTTAGGTTTCAGGGCTTTTTTTTTTTTTTTTTTTTTAAAAGAGAGAAGCAGCGAGGGGCAGTACAGTGTCCTCCAGACTTGCAGGACTTCGATAAGTATGTTAATACTGACTTGGGAGTATTAACTTCCAGCTCTCCCTCCCTTTACTCTACAGCCCCTCAAAGGGATGTGTAGGTGACAGCAGCCTCTCTACAGTGCCTCTTGGCTCCTGCCAGAGGTAAGGCCTTAACATATAGGTCTCAAGCAATTTGCTACTATAGAAAGAACTCCTCTCTCTACCACTTACATGGAACAAAAGGCACAAACCTTACTCACCCATTAATGAAAACCTTTAGGAAAGCAGGCCACCTAAGTCCTACCAGTACAAACAAAACCATTCAGAATGTAAACTTGTACCCTCTTGATATCTTTCAGCAGAGTAAAGTAAGTATTTAGAAGCATATTTCAGCTTTTCTATAATAAAGAGGACATGATTAGAAGCGATATACCGCTCAGATGTGCTTAATGTACTCAATGTGTACCTTCACTCTGCTCATCTAGTTCAAGTTTTTCAAATGGCTTTTCAGTGAGTGTAATTCTCCACACAATCTTTCAGTGAAGTCCTTTAGTCCAGTGAAGTAACTTTAATACTAGGTTTGTGCAAGAATTGCATATAATAATCTACATATATAGCTTCCTAATTTTCCCATTTATTAATATTTATACTACAAACTCCAGACTCTCATTACTTCTCAGCAAGAACTGTACTTAACACCTACCCAGTTTTCATTAACATTTCTGGCTCAGTGGTAAACATTAGTCAACCGTTGTGTGACTTTGAAACATTACTGTATTTTTTTAAAAGTGCCTTTATTTGAAATCACAACCAGCATGATTTGATCAAGTGAACACATTCTCTGTGCCTTTTCTGCAGAAGAACTGAGAACATCAGGGAATGTCTCACTCAAAAATGATAGGTAACACAAGGATAAAAAAAAAACAAGATGATGGAGCTGCCTCTTTACATTGTTTTGTAAACAAAGCAATGGAACTGCTTCTGGATTAAATAAAACTTGTTAGTAGTGCACCCCCGCCAGATTTTGCAAACTTCATTGTGGTTGAACCTCTCTCTCCAGCACCTCTGGGAGCTGAGGGGTCCCGTACAAGCAATCTGCTGGACCAGGGAAGGTCAATGCTGGCACTAGCTGCACGGTTCTGCCCCACTGGCACCAGAAGGTGCTGGCATTAGTGGCATGGAGACAGGTGAGGAGGAGTGTGCACGAGGGCACTCAGGGGAAGAAGCAGCAGATATGGTGCTGTGCTGCCACCATTACTCCCAGGACTGTACTCCTCTCCCCGACCCCGCAGTTGCCCCATGTCTTCCCCTGGCCACGTCCCCTCTCCCATCTCTTCCTTGAGCTTCAATGTCAGAAATGAGCTATTTGAGGCACGCTGTAAGCTCTGGAAGGAAGGGGGAGAAGTTGCTGAGCACAGGGATCCCATCTTTTCCTGGTGAGTGCTTTAACCCGAAAGCATTCACACATGCCAAACCTCAGTTGCTGCAGGATGAAGAAGTCTGGATTATGGAGGTCGACCCTGTACTACACTATTGTTTACCACTTAGCAACTTCAAGAACTTCCATTCACTGTACATGAAAGCCACGACTCCACTACCCCCCAAATGGACAAGACATTATTTTTAAAACAGCTCAAATGTTGTCCTTGTAAAATTCATGAGCAAGTGGGTTTCTTCACTGTTCTGATTAATGTTTGAGGTGGGACATAAATCATTCATATGACACCTTGAACATCAGTCCAATAAATTGAGGCAGTAAACATGGGTCATGCAGGCACTTCTCTGATATTTTAAGAATCAGAGTCTGAAGTGTCCATATGACAAAATGCTAAATTTTGAACTTATTTTCTTTATATTTCAAACAATATAATTAAAAAGACTATCTCCACTGTTCAAATGTGAACAAGTGCTTTAAATCTAAAAGCACATTTTCAGCATAGCAATAGATGTGAAATGTACTGTTTACTATAATTAGCTTATTTTATAACAATCATTTTCAATCAAACACCAAAATTACTTTTTTAAAATAAAGACAACACTTAGGAACCCAGGACAGCCAAATGTATACAATTTAGGGAAAGATGTAAAGTATTACTAAAAAACTTTAAAGATAAAAACTTGTGTTCTTATTCTGTGAACATATTGAAAAGACCTTTTGATAGATAAACCCATTATTTTTCATTCCTACTGTACAACAGCTTCAAGAAGTTATCTGCAGAGCTAACTTTCTCCCTTTATGCTATTTGTCCTCCTTATTTTTTCTGTCATATAGAAAATTAAGACCCTCATTTGCAATTCCTTGCCAAACAAGTAAGATTCTAATTGTGAAGGGAGTTGTATACAATACAGAATCACAGTAAGAATGTCAGTATGAAACAGAAGTAATTTTGAAAATATATCTGAGTTAAAAAGAATCAGAAATAAAGTTAATCTTTAAGTAGATTAAATGCCATTAAGTACTCTGCTCTTTTGGGTAAGTTTTCTGTAAAAGAATAAGCAGATTTTCTTTCTGGTTACAAATTGAACCTCTCTTGTCCAGTCCTGAGGTTGCCAGACGAGAGAACGTGACAGACCACGAGAAGTTGATGTTGTCTAGCATGTTACCAACACGTTCACTGCTTACTGCATTCTTCGAAGATATTTAGGAGTACATTTCAGCTAAATAACAGCACAGAACAATGAGACAGGACTGGCGGCTATAAACAAACTTTATGGGACCATGGGAAACTTGCCCACACCCATGATAGTGGTCGTCTGGCTAACGAAAATCACGCTGGACTATGGATGTTGTCAGACGAGAGAGGTCCACATTAGAGAGGTTGAGCCTGTATTTTTGTATTAGCTGTTAATGACCACCAATATTTAACATTCTGATGCACCAAAAAATGTACTTAAAACATCAGCAAGCTATCATTGTGGAGGATGGAACTTCAGTTTGTCACTTCAGGGACTATTTGCTAAAAAGAGTTTGTACAAATTTCTTACAAACCATACAAATTCTGCAATAATCCTGCTGAAATTGCAATATACAAAACTGCCTTTCAATTAACCTTAAAAAGTTGTTTTATTTTAGACAATCCAGATAGTAATCTGTTCAGAAAAAGACTGGTAATCATAATTTAAAACATATTTCCACTTTCATTTTGTCAGTATAAAATTTGAAAAGTAACTTTTACACTCAATCACAGTTACATGGTCTAGTGCACTCAAGAAAATATTTCTCATTTATAGATCTGAAACTGAACAATGGAAATGGTTGAATTTTACTTATTCTTTTTAAATACACAGATTTTTTTTTTTAAAAAGATTGCAATTAAACTGATGCTATTTAAAAACATTCACCCCATTTCCCTTTCCTGCCCCCACTCCCAATATCAGAATTAACTCAATTTATTATTGAAGACAAAAACATGGTACAGTGACAAAACCTTAGTATTGTTCAATTGTTATAACTGAAATCAAATCAAACTGTGTAGCTGTGTTTAGCAGGCTCTCTCATTGTTATTTTTTAAACTATGTGCAACAGAAAAAATGCAAATTCTCATATGATTTTCCCTTTATGAAAATGTGTCATTCTACTATATGCATTATGTGCCATACTGTAGTACAGTACATTTGGCTGGAATTCTCAGGACAGAATCTCTTGCCAGCAACAGGCCCATTGTGAACAGTAGATGCCCACAGATTAAATCAAATCCAAAGTGAAGTTGCGAATGACATCTAGAGCTCCTGTGTCAAAACCACATATATCCAACATGCCTCTATCATCTGGATCTGCTATGGTGAAGCCATTTGATGTCATTCCACAAATGATCAGTTTAGATGGAATACCCATTTTCTAGAAGTAGGAAGGAAAGGAAATAATAAATTTTCAGTACACCAGAATATGCATACCACAATTTATAAATCAGCTGGGACCTAATCCTGCAGTCCTTATTCAGATACTCCACAGCACACTGATTCAGTGCTGACTGCAACAGGAGCTTTCCAGAGTAAGAATTGCAAAATATCTAGTTCTTAACATTTGTTTTTTAACCAAAATAAAAGATTGTTTGATTTATGTGAAAATGAAATAATTGTAATCAATTGCTCTTACATACTGCCAAAGCCTATGGGAAGGAATACAGAATTAACCCACTTTTTAGCACAGCATTTGAAACTGAGGCTGTCTCTACACTACAAAAATAACTTCAAAGTTGCTTACTTCAAAGTAGGATGTGTGTAGATGCTCTACTTTGAAGTTTAACTTCGAAGAAGGGCACTACTCCACTCCCGGGAATGGAGTAAGGATTCGAAGTTGGGCTCCCTACTTCGAAGTTAACACCAAAGTAAGGGGAAAACCATGTGTAGACTCTGCTGGCTACTCTGATATACTGAGTAACTTCAAAGTTAGTTCCTAGTGTAGATGCACCCTGAAACGTTTAATTTGTCTATGGACTACAAGTCATATGGTGAGTGTTGTCAGTAACAGGCATCCAATCATCTAATAAAAAGGGACAGCTGTATTTACAGATAAATTATAGCTTTTGCAGTCAGATAAGGTCTCAACTTTGCCGCAGTCATCTGGATAACCACTGGTCCAGTAATTCAACATCTCTGCCTCAACTTCAAGCAACTGCACAAGGCTTACGTATCGCACAAGTGTGTTGTGCTGATTAACTCTTTAGGGTTTGAAGAACCTGGGAGGTTCTCACATAAGTTGTATAAAGTGCAGCGTATAACAAATTCACTCTCTCTTTACTGAAGATGTACATAATTTGAATATGCCTTTGACAAGTTTTTTTTTTTTTTTAAAACAGTGAAACGTGTTTACAGTGAAGTCATTTTTCTGCAGTTTGTCTTCATTAGTTTCATTTTAAGTTGACTTGCAAGAGAAAGCCTACAGGTCTTAACATCAGCACAAGGAAATCTAGTGGAGGCTAGTAGCCTGCAAAGCTATTAACTTCAATAGCTTCCCTCCTGAAAAGACAGTAAGCATAACAGATGCATTGCATTAAACCACTAATGCTTGTCTCCAAAAGAAAGGTTTGTACAATTTAGTATTTATTCCCCACTACTATCTGAGAGGACAATTATACTAGATCATCAGAAGCTTATTTACCTCCCTGTACTCCCTCAGAGCAACTGCAGGATGAATATCTCCAGCATAGGTCTCGTTGTCAGTGAACACGATAAAAACATCAGCAGCTGTGTGTGTTTTTTGAGCCCATATCATTGGAAGAGAACAATCAGTGGCACCCATTGGAATCTAAAAGTAAATAAAAATGTTTGCAAACCATGTAGGGCATTTTACCACAAAATTCTGGAATTATCAGTGATAAATACTAGTCTTTTATATTAACAACTATGATTAACTACGCACCAGCCTTATGGCCCTGAAGTTGGCTAGAAGAAGATAGGACACAAAACAGTTAACCGTTCCCTACTTCTACCTACAGCAGCAATCAAGAGTTTGCAATCAAGGGGTTATTTTCTTTTTGTTATTAGTTGCATTGGAAACATTGAACATAAGTGTATCAGAATATACTTTATAAATAAATAATAGACACTACAGTTTAACACCTTGAATTTATAGAACCTATTTAGAAACAATTAGGTTTATTACAGAACTGGTTGAAAATACTCCAGAAAATAATGGGTTTTGCCATGAAACATTTGTCAAACCTAAAGTGTTTTGGTGAAAGGAAATGGGTTTCAGGAACTTTTGATGAACTACAAGTAGAATTCCAACCCTAACACTAGCTTAAACCTAAACTATGTTCTCACTCTAAAAATGAAGCACGGAACTATTCAGAGTAAAATAGAATTTCCTTGACAGAGCTTTTCAGTAGAAATCAGCTATATTAAGAAAAGAAAAAACCAGATTTTTTTATTAAACAAATGTGGAACAAACATGACGAGAATTTTTACAAAGCCAAAAAAAAAAATAAATAAATAGAATGCAAGTACTAAGTCACTTAAAATTATGTCTTAATTTTTGGCAGTGGTCTAATCAGCAGTATATATCACCAACAGAGCAAAAAATCTCAAAGTGTTTACATACTTCACTCATTTTCTCTAATACTCGAGGTAATGTCATGTCTTTTGTCACTAGACAGGGGACCATTTCATCTGAAAAGGCAACAATATTGGAATCTCTCTCTGTGCGTGCAACAACCTTGAAGAAAAATAAAGTTTTAGGAAATTAGATCAAGCAATTAATTGTTTCAACTCTACCCTTAGTTTGCACTGTTACCCCAAAGTGCTTAAAGTATTGTAGCAGTCCAAGATGAACTAATGGACCTACTCACTATTATAAGAACTTAACTTTTAGTTTCCAGTTATTAAATTTTCACTTTTTCCTCTCTTTCCTTTCTATTATAGCATACTTTGTGTTCACAATATAGCCAGTCTATGTCTATTTTAAAAAAAAAAAAAAAAAAAAAAGACAAAAAACAAATAATTTCATTTATTTTTTTTTTTTTAAAAACTGAAGTATTTTCCTAAATTACTAATCCCCAATAATTTTAAAACCTAAAAAAGGGAACATAGTGAGTCTTTTCCTCATAAGATTCCATGTAAGTAAATTCATTCCTAAAAGCATGGCTTGATAAGATGGATTTATGCATAAATATTTTCCCAAATCAGTCTGCACTGTGCTGTCAAGGAAAGTAAGTATTGTCTGACAGATCGAAGACAGGCATTTGATACTCATGCTGGGTACCAGCTTTGTATTCAGGCTACTCTTACTGACTCTGGTTACCAATAGCTTACAGAGGCATTGGTAACAACTAGAGGTAAGTGCCCTGACCATATCATCTACGTCAGAAGCTAGGAGGTGGTTGGTACAGAAGCCACTTCCGGTGGCCCTATGCCACCTAGATTTCACCACTCTTAGGAAATCCTCTAGTGGCAGTTCGAAGGCATCTTTATGCCAAAAGAGCAGTACAACACTAACTCAATGAACTAAATAATCAAGCCTACAGAATTCTGCAAGAAGAGATCTATTCCTTACCATACACATTGCTGCAGCAACTGTACTAGCATTGAGCACGCTGCCCAAAACTTTTTGCTCCATGGAACCACTGACATCAACTGCAAGCAAAAAACGCTTTCCTGTTGGTTCCACTGTCTAAACAAGGACACAAAAACACATATGTACATAAGAAAAAAAAGTCAAAATAATTAGTGATTTTCGATTCCTTCCCCCTTTCCTGAAGTACATTTATAATCACTTAAATCAAGTCAATTCCTTATTCCCCCATTCTTTTGGGCACAATATTTTTTAACACAATTAAAAAGCCTTCGCTACAAAAATTCAAACCACTTTGCATTTTTCGTTTACCTAATGCTTCTCATGCAAAAGATTTCTAAAATGATTTTCCATGTATTTTATAAAAATGGATAACTTTCTTAGATAGGTAAATCCAGATCCACTCCTATATAAATAATTCTTAGGAGGAAAAGAGCAACTTTACCTGTTCACACTAAACAGGAATTTAGCTTGGCAGGAAGAAGTTACTTGTGTTCATAGCTTGTTAAAGTAGAAATAAATAATGACCCTGTTTCTGATTAAAGTGTCTTGAAAGAGATTTTGATGACAAGTGGTCAGGACTCCAATTTCTCCATTTTATCTGAAAGACTGCATCTCTTAATAATATTTGCGTGCGGAATCATGCTGGGATACTTTTCTGACAAATTCTGTAATCAGTATCTCCCAGTAAGTCACCAAATCCACATGAAAATTGTCTCATGGGAGAAACAGAACTACCCAACCATTTAACCAGCAGCTAAAATTTAATTCATTCAAACCACTATTTTGGTATTATTCAAATGCAGAATTAACATGACTTGAAAATATTAATGACAAAACTTACAGCGCGATGCAACCTTTTAGGAATTACCCAGTTTAACATTTACCAGAATTCTTTTTATGAATAGTAGGTTACTAATTGCAGGTTGAACCTCTCTAATATGGCACACGCATCCAGCAACAAATCGATAACCTGACATGATTTTATAGTTAGCTGGATACCACATATGCCGTGTGCAGACAAGTTTCCTGTGGTCCCATAGTGTTAGTTTACAGACACTAGTCCTGGCTCTCACTGGTCTGTGTTGTTAATTTAGCTGTAATTGACCCCTAAATGTCTTCCAAGAGCCCAGGAAGCAGTGAAAGTGTTGGTAATGCTGGTGGTCTGACAAATACTCTGGGTCGGCACTGGTGAGGTCAAGAGGGTGCCAGACTAGAAAGGTTCAATCTGTAGTGTAGTCACAGAAGTAATTAACTAGTGCATATGAATCTGAAAGTCAATAGAATAAAAAAAAAGTGGCAATAAAATGCAGTCTTAACTTCATAATAATCTGCTTTCAGGAAAGGCCTCAACATCCAAAGGTAAAAAAAAACCCACAACACTAAAACTGAACTAGCTAACCAAACATCTTGATTAACTCATCAAAAATGTTACTTTCTAACTTAGCTTCATTGTTCATGCATTCCTCAGTCAAAATTGTTTATTTTCTGAAAATAACATATTCTGTTTTATGAAGGGGAATGCTAACAGCTGATGAAAGACAACTTTATTCCATAATCATTTCCTAACATGATTCAGTAATATATTTTTATTGTGTGCCAATGCTTTTAAAAAAACATGTAGCTTTAAAAGTTAGAAGAACAATATACAGTTTAAAGGTGTAGTAAATGTAGGGAATATTCAATTATGGGGAGAATCCCTCCCACCAAACACTACAGTTATTCATCATGCCGACAGAAAAAGGCACACTTTAATGACAAAGCATCAGCTTTAAAGTTTACTACTTCTCAAGATCAGACACTGCTAGTAAAATGGACAGCAAAAACACCTGTCCCTCAATTAAGCCCCCACTTCTTTCCCACATTATGCTACCCTTAAACTAAGCATAGAACCATAATCAATTTTGGTCTGACCAGATTAATAAAACACTAACAATGGACTGGGTGGGTGGGGAAGAGACCCACCTGCATTCTACAAAAAATTATTAAGAAGCTAGTAGACAAAGTTTTTTTGCCAGCATCACATTCCAGCTGGATGTGTCTATATCCCTTTCAGTGGCTGGTTCCACACTTACCTTGAATATTGATGGGGGCTACACAATTTTAGGTACATCAGTTACATACCAAAAACTGATTTTGCAGCCCTCGATATTCGTTCATGTCCTCATTGCAGAATGCCAATGGGAGCACTCCTGTTGGCATTCCTTAATCCCTGCGGCTCACAAGGAATTCCGGCTCAACACTGACTGCAAAATGGCACTCCGGAAGATAGAACCAAAAAGTGTTCCATCTTCCATGACAAGTGTAGACCCAGCCAATGATTCTCAGAGATAGCCCTCAGCTACTCTGGCCCAGCAGGGAGCTTTTTCAGCCTGGGAAAAAGGAAGCCATAGCAGTTCCATGTGCAGCAACCCCGAACCTCACTTAAACCCCTAAACAGCCATGTAGTTTAGAGGGAAACCTGGAGCCCTCCCTAGGCTGAGTCCTACTCAGTAGGCCTCCTTCATTGCTCCCTCAATCTGTGCTAGCAACATGTCTTTGGCTCAGTCCTAGCAGCCTGCCAGAAACTTCTCATTCTCCTGGTCCTTGCCAGCAGAATGTCTGTGGTTGTGCTTCTCTTCTGGCCAGGCATGCAGTCCTGTCTTCTCCATTTCTAAGCAGAAATTAACTACTGCTTCTCATGCTGCAGCTCCTTTTACATGGCCATCCTGGCCCCTGACTTGCTCTATCAGTAGCTTCTCTTATTGGTTGCTTCCTTGCAACCACTTCAGGCTTTTTGTAAGTCCTCACCACTGCTCGTTTTCTGCAATGGATACAGCAGAACCCTCAGGCTTCCACCAGGGGGCCTTTGGCCTACTCCATCCTGTCATACGTGAACAGAATTTTAGGACCCATCTCAGAAAGTATGCTTACGTATCTTACTGTTTACTCTGCTTTAAAATACTCCAGATATTTGGCAAAGTCAGGCTTCTTACTTCCTTAGCAGGGATGTACAGATATTACAGTTAAACAGATCATTACCTTGAATGTTTTGTAAAATGAGACATCAAGAGCTTCTAAAATGTCTTTATCTGGAATCCAACGAAGTTTTCCCCGGTTTCCGTGTCCTGCTTTGTAGGTTTCTAATGCAACCAAAACATGGAATGGATGTATTCGAGCCTAGAAGCAAAACATGGTTTTAATAATACATTGAAAGTATAAAGAAGTTCAATTAATGCTGGAAATTTAACTACTAATTAGATTCTCTCAACATAATAAAATGGAAGAAACTCAAATTGCAATTATGTAAGTTTTAAAATACAATTATGGGCAACCATTTAGTACTCTGTGCATTTACTTCATCAATGAAAAATCACTACAAAAACAATGTACACTACAAAAACTACATACAAATATATCAACTTCAGTCCCCAGTCCCCTTAAAAACAACATCCTTAATCAAGAACAAAGGAAAAAAAAAAAAGAAAACCAGGGTGGGGGGGAGCATGTTTTGGTAATGGGGCTCCTTGCACTATAGTTCCGTTTCTGGTCTCTCTGACTGAACCTACCTCAGGTGTCAGGGTGGAACTGTGCAATTTTCCCTTTGTTAAACCCAGACCTGCTTACAAATTACCCTTCAAAAGCCAGGAGATACACAGTGACAAATCATCATCTTAAAAAAAAAAAATTAAGTTTTTTTTTTTTTTTTAATTTACCAGTAGAAACAAAGCTGTAAAGAGAAAAAGAATTAAAACCACACACACACACACAGTTTACCTTAACTAAAGCATGTTTTTCTTAACAAAATTCTCACCATTCTACACTTATGCAAGCCTACTTTGTCCAGAGATACTGGGACAGTTCCTGTTTCAGAGGCTAGTTTATGCCTGGTTTCCTCAGATAGTCCTTTATAAAACTTAGTTTTTGTTCTCTTGTACCTGAGAGGTTGGTGACATCCCTGGTTAAACCAGTTTCAAAAGGATGGCCACAGGCCAAAGAGAGAATAATTATGTCCAATAGTTTTGATAGCGTTCCTTACTAACTCTTAACTGCTTGCTGATAAATATCTATTCTGAGCAATTCTTCTCTTTAGGACTTACACGCTGAAAACTGCTTATTAAGACAAAATTACGTAGATGAAATGAGTATGTGGGAAGAACAATGTGGATCAAACAGTTAGTAACAAATAATTCACTTTGCAATGCCTCATTCTTCAAGACTGTCTGTGCCTTCTACTGTAAGTGTGATTTAGCAAACAGCTTGGGAATTGACTTATTACACTGCATAGTGCTGCAAAAAATTAGCTTAGCTAATCCCTCTGGCTTGTTTCATTAGTTAACTAGGCTTAAAATAACAAAAAAAGAGTCCTATTTTTGAAATCCATGAAAGCTTAAGCCTAAATAAATGTTTGTCTTTAAGGTGCAACAGGAATCATTAGTTTTGTGAATACAGACTAGCAAGGCAACCCCTCTAAGACTAGTTTAGCATTTATCACCCAAGCATACTGCACAGACACTCCCTCAAGTTTCAAACATCCTATTTACAAACAACAGCTCATCTGTAGCCTAAGTCAAGGACATTATTAGGATTTATGGGGCACTATGCAGTACCATTAAATTAGTGCCCCTATGCCCAAGCAGCCCATGGGGGAGAGGGAGGTGATGATTTTTAGAGATGTGGTTTTATAATCTTCAGTAACACATTAATGAAATATATTTAAAGTAAATTAACTAAGGTCCTCTAGACTAACAAAGTAAATTCATATCAGGAAAATGACACTGGAAACGCTCTTTCACAGGTTCAACTTTCTGCTAATAGGTCTGGAAGGATTCTTCACATTTAAGTTAACGACAATAAATCCTCAAGATACGTGCAACTTGCACATGTCTCAAGTTAAGGTAACTGCTGCCCCTGACAGGAGCAGAAAACTGACTCACCCCTGACAGGAAACCCCTCCTGTCAGGTGCAGTGGAGAGTCAGGTTGCAGCCCGTGACAGGAAAGGTTTCCTGGTCCCCAGAGTGGTACGGAGCTGGCAACCAAGCAGCAGCCTGGCTCCCCTCCACTTACAGAGCCAGGGAAATGAGCAGAGCAGCAGCCCTGGTGAGTTTCCTGGCTCAAAAGGAGCTGAAGGGAGCCCGGAGCCAGGATGCCTGGTTCCTGACTCTCCTCCACTGGCTGAAGCCAGGAAAATGAGGAAGGCTGCTCCCCTGCCATTTCAGGCTGGTCAGTTTCCCAGGTCCTGCAAGCAGTGGAGAGAGGGGAACCAGGCTCTGGCCTGGTTCCCAGCAACCTGCCACTCTGGGAGCCAGGAAACTGACCAGCCTTGAAAGGCTGGACAGTTTCCCAGCTCCTACAAGCCCAGACGAGCCAGGAACCAGGCAGCAACCTGGTTCCCATTTCCCCTCAACTTGCACAAAAATTTGAGTTACATAGGAGATGCAGAAACACATGTAACTTGAGGGCTTACTGTAGATCCTTTCCAGAGGGAGCAGAATCACAGAACAGGAAGAGTAAAAGGTAGGTACACATTAAGACCCTGTGGTGCTCCAAATTTCCCACACTCTACAGAGCTGCATATGGATAAGAATGTCCCTTCTTTATGGAGAGAAGGCCAAGAGGCACAGGTGGTGGCAAGCAGCGCAAGTGCTCGCAGGAAGACTCTAGAGGAACAGAGGTGGTTGCACAGACAGCATCTCCAAGAAGTGGCATGCTGAAGGGGAAACTGCTGCCTCTCTCTAGCTGCTAGGTACACAGGTCCTGCAGAGTCCTCAAGCCTGCACCCTTGCTGCTAATTGCCTTGTAGTGGACAGGGGGTGGATGCAGCCTGGGGGGCAAGGGGGAACAGGAGAAGAGGGGACTGGGGATGGCCACAGGAGCAGAGCAGAGCCCACATGGACGGGGTGGTTTAGGGATGCCCAGCTCCCTCTTCTCATCCTTTCCTCAAGCACCAGTATTCAAAGTAACAATAAAAGACCTTTCTACTATTTTTCCATTACAAATATATAGGATGTCATCTACCATATGGGTTAAATGGGCTTCTGTGAATTAGCCTGGGAGCCTAGCTTCAATTTATAATATAGTTCCTATAGGACAAGGTTCCAAACAAATGATTTACAAACGAACTTCAGCCCCACCTCAACCCATGTCCTCCCCAGCCCTGGTCATAGGAGTCCTGGCGATGGGCCTGGCAGCTTCCCAACCCAGACCAAGGCTCCCTGCCACCAGACACTAAGCTGGGTTCTACACCTGATAATCACCAGTCCTTTTTATCTTATTCTGCTTTTGTTTGTATACAAAATACTGGCTTCCTGCATGCAGGGTACCTGTTCTCCTCAGAGCTTACGTTTCACACTAATGTGGCGATATGTAGTTAAAAGGTATACAGTAGAGCTCACAATCCTCCTATAGGAAACAGAGGGAAGGGAGCTCTGCCCCACCTGCCCCCTGCCCCCATGGTGCCCCTGTAAAATCAGAAATATTAATTGCTTTAGGAAGTAATGTGCCCAATTCTAGCAGATTAATAGAACCTATTTGATTCGGGTGTCTGGTGGAGGCCTAATGCTAGTTTGCTAAAGTAACTGTAGTGCTGGCTTCTGGGTAATAAGCAAGATACAGTATTATAAAAGCTATTGTGTGCTAGCTTAGTAAATTTTAAGAATCGAAATAGCCACCAGCTTTGGGGAATGGCTTCCCGCATTCTTTGCAGTTTGGCTCTGAATCATTTCTGTTGCCTACTCTGGGCACAAGAAGCAAATCCAAGGCCTCAAAGATGAAATAAACACTTCCATGAAGCTGGAGGACATGGACGCTGGCCAAGTTATTGACGTGTGTCTCCAGTGTCTGCCACCAAGGATGTGTTTTGTCTCCTTGTGATTGCAAACTATACACCATTTTTCAAATATAAAACGAAGACTGCTGTTTAGGATCTAAGCAATTTTTTCCTCCAATAGATACATGAGAAAATATCCACACAACAGGAGAGAAGAATAAACTGTGAACAAGAGTTCAACTACCATGTTCACAGTTTTGTCACAGACAATGCTGCAAACTTGACAAAAGATGAGAACATATGCAGAAAAAGGAATGGAAGGATGCTCCTTAACAAATGGCTGTACTGGACATCTAATACATTGGTTAGCTCAGGGGTCTGCAAGCAAAATAGCAAGAGCCATTTTTTTCCAAATTCGATTACAAAAAATCAACACTTCAAGAGCTGCAATGGATGTGAATACAAGACAGTCCCTAACAAACAAATATCAAACCATACGTTTTGTAACCCATATTTTAAAGAACAGCACAAACACAATGATTTGTACCAGTTAGAAAGTTTAAGTTACTTTCACCCCTGGACTGGAAAGCAAATGAGGACAAGGAAAATGCTACACCTTAGGATACAAATATTGCTATCACCCCTCACGAACACCTACTCCCCCAGTTCCCAGGCTCTACCACCTAGCTTGGCCCACAAACCTGCCCCTTATCTACAGCCTTTACCCACCTCAGCCCTCATATCCATCCCCCTATTCCCAAGCTTTACTCCCTATCCCGCAAACCCCACACCCCATCCCCAAGCTCAACCCCTCTCAGCCCCAAACCTGCTCCCACACCTCCCAGGATTAAGCCACTTCAGCCAATGAGCTCCTCCAGCTACACCACCTCCTTTTCAGCAGGGCTGAGTGGCTCCAACAGGTGCAGATTCAGCCACCTGCGCCCTGCGCCCCCCCCTTCCCCCTCTGGTACCAGCTCTCCTGTAGGCTTAGCACTTCCCCCACCTGCAGTGTGGGTGGCTCTCTGCCCTGCCACCGCTGAAATAATGGAACTAAATTTAACTGGTTTAATGTCCGGATCCTTCCAGGCACCCTACCTGCCCTTAAATGACTTATGTTTAGTTCCATTATTTGAGCCATGGTAGGGCAGGGAGCTGCAAGAGGAATCAGCAGCAGCAGCAGCACCCAAAGTCACAAATGACTCCTTAAAGAGCAGCAGATTACCAACCCCTGCTCTAGCCAAAGGAGAAATACAGCTCTTAAGCTTGCTCCAGCTTGGTAACTGAAAGATCTCTTACAAGTTGCTTACAGCAGCAGTTTAACTACAGTTTAATCTCACAGCTAGGTAGAGAAAAATATCCACTTTCAGAACTTAAAAAATTGTTTTAAATATTAACGTACACTGCAAAATTCAGTTATTAAAACTGCTTTTTTTGGAAAAGTACCATTTGAAAGTCTATGGCAGCAATCTCCAAACTTTCTCTGCTTTGTCCACATCTGTACCCATGCCTCCCCCATGCGCTGAGACCCACCATGTGGACAGGGCTAAGGAGGCCAAGGCAGGGGACACAGATGAAGGCAGTGTTAGGAGCAGAGCCACAGCTGGGGACTGAGGCTGGATTGGGGCTGGGAGAGGAACCACGGCTGGGTTGTGCTGGGGACTGACAGACAGAGCGGCAGCTGGGTCCGATGCTATGGTCAGGGCTGAGGTGGGAAGCAGGACTGGGCCCACACCTCAATGCACCCCTCTGAACATTCTTCCATGCCCCAGTAGAGGGTTGCTCCTCAGAGTTTGGAGACTGCTGGTCTACTGCACGTTAATGTATTTTAGCCATTGTTTTTCATTTTGCTTTACTAATTTATTTCCCTCCCCTCATTTTGTTCTCCCTTAGTGAGACTTATACAGTTTGCTTGTGCCAGCAGGGAACTGCACAGGTCCAACACATAAACATGTACACACGTACTCCCCTCTTTCATAATAGCTCCTTTCCTCTTTTGTCCACGCTATACCCTGCTAGTTCTGATGATATAAGCTTTATAGAGAAATCTGTGACAGAGAAAAAAGGGTCTCCTGAGAGGCTCTTCTATGGGCCTCTTAGAGACAAGGCTGGAAAACGAAGGTTCTCGGATTGCAGTTTCCCCTACATCACCCACAGATCACAAGACAAGCAAATTAAATTCACCATTGCTCCAACTCAGGAAAACATTTGGACATATACTTAAAAGTTAAGCACAGGCTGAATTCCTAAATAAGGATTAACAAACAGTCTACTGCAGAGCAGTAAAAAAGGAACTTTAACATAAGAAAGTTTTGACTTCAATTAGCAAGGTCATTATACATCACTGGATTTAACTACAAGGGGTCCCCTTTATATGTTGTGGTTAGTGACCATGAATTCTCAATGTAAAGTTAAACAACATATAAAGGGGAATTTTCCCCCATAAGAATACATGTAAATATGGGGGTTAAAGACCTCACATGCAGTAATGGCACCATTGCCCAAGTGTCACTGTCTGAGACCCTGGCCCGTCCCATGTTCCCGGTGAGCTGCCACTCTGCAGGGTGCCCCTGGGGCTGCCCCCAGGCTCACCGGGCAGCTTACTGGCCTTGCCAGGTGACAGAAGCAGAGGCACCAGTGACTCCAGGTGCAGCGATGTGCTAAGCAGACGGGCAGGCAGCTGGTCACCTCCATGCCAGCTGCGAGATGGGCACTGGTGAGCCACTTGAGATGGACCAGCAAGTTGCAGAGAAAGTGTGGGCTGTGGAAGTGGTGCAGCAGCCCATCAGAGGGGTGGCTTCTCCCATTTCCACCAAACCCTGGGGAGCCAGAAAGGAGGTGGCAGATGCCTGCCCCCCCGCCCCAGGCCACAGCAGCCCTGAGGAAGCAGCAGGGACAGGGCAGTCATGGTGCTTCCCCCCACGCTTCCTCGAGCCCTGAGGAAACTGCGGGGATGGAGCAGCTGCCTATTCTTCCCCTACTTCCCCAAGCCCCAGGGAAGGGGAAAGCTAACCTGTGGGCTCCCTGATCTCCAGCCAGCAGCTGTGGAAGCCTAACAGGTTAAGCTTCAGGATGAAGCTGGTAAAGTTGGAGGTCTTGAAGACCTAGGCCGAAGCGGCCGCAGCCCTGTCATCCCTCCCCCACCCAGCCCTGCCTAGCACCCAGCAGCTCAACCTCAAAGAGCACACTGAGCAAAAGAAGCATACGTGATGGCGTAGGAGCAGGGAATTTTTACATCTTTGCCCTCAATATGTTCACGATACAAGTGCGAAACAATGTACATTGCGGAGATGTATAAAGGGGATCCCTTGTACAGTAAACCCCGTTAGCTGACATGATTGGGACCAACCAATAGTTGGATAACTAAAAATGTTGAAAAAATGGGGGGGAAGGGGGAGAGGAAATGCGGAGATCCTGGGGCGGCTTCCAGGCCCCTTCTGCAGGACAGGTGGATGGCTGCCACGGGACCAGCTCTCCAGGGCCAAGCTACCCAGGTTGACTGCTGGCTCCCCCTGGGCCAAGTTACTTGGGAGGGGGGAGGCTCTCTCTACCGCCAGGGCCCCCAGCCAGTGCCAGGAGCCCCAACTGGTCCCAGGCGGTCAGTTGCCCTGAGAGGGCTGCCTTTTTCCATTTTCCAGCTGCTGTAGGGCTGCAGGGAGATTAGATTATCGAAGCCCTGATTATTCAACATTCCACCTTATCCCACATCACCCCAAGAGGTGTCAGATAAAAACGGAATGACAGAAAACCAGGGGTTGCATGATCAGGGTTCTACTGTACGTCAAAGTCCACCTAAACATTCCTCATCATTATATATGCTTCCCAAGTTTCTAAAAATATGCAATTCAGAAATGGAATGGTACAAGAATTGAAAGCATTGAGTACTGAAAACAGTACTTACCTTTTTTAATAGTTTTTCATTTCGCAGTCTTTCACACACTAAAGCAACTTCTGGGCTTGCTGGTTCAAGGACTGAATTTGCAGTCATCTTGCCTAAATTCCTCAACGTTGCTGTCATAGGCATATCCTTCAACAATGCTTTCCACACCTGTTTCCATGTTATTTTAAGAAGGGTAGAGAGACAAAAGTCCTTTTTTTTTTTTGGTAAGATACTCTCTGCCCAGTGTATACAGAGAACAAACAAAATATGTAAGCAGTGTATTTAAAAATGTCAAAGATATACAGAAAGATTCATCATGTTGAATTAACTATTTTTTAGAAAGTTTTAAGAGTTTTCTTTGCATAAAAATGTTTCAGCAATCCAAACTTGACATTACATTTCAAAAGAAAAAAACATTTCATCAGATGCAACAAGTCAATATTTATACACACATACCCACCTCTTTAGATTTTAAATGGTTTGTCTGGAGATGCTCCCTAACTAGCCTATACTCTTCTATTAAATGAATAACTTCCAACTCATCTTTCGTTTGTTTCACTTTCTCCACAGCCTCCAAGTATTTTAATAATTTTTCAATCTCAGGAGAAAGTTCCTTGTCTTTATATGCCTCTTGGACTTCCTTCCACCCCTTGGTGATGTATTTAGTGACTATAGCAAGTCCTGTTAAAAGACAAAAACATTTTCCTTTCATTCAGGATTGTGACCCAGATATCATAAAGAGGTTAGTAAGTCTGGCAGGAGAGTTGGTTAGACAAACACTTTTAAATTGTGGTTTAATACCCAGAACATCCAGCCTGCTATCAACAGAGTAGCTCTAACTTAGACCCACTAACACAACAGCCAAACATATTAGGATTCCCATTTCAGGGTACTTTCCAAGATTTAGTTTAGTCACCATATCTCCCTTTAGAATGCTGGAATTTAATATTTGCAGTTTTCCCTGTGTGCTGTCCACCACTCTGCATCACAGCAAGTAGTGTGTTGTGAAAAAACAAGGGGGGGGGGGGAAGTGTGAGAGCTGAACAGCCAGAACATACAGTACCCATCTGTTATGTATAAATATTTCAGTTACCCCAACACACTAGAAAGCATTACAACATTTTGAAGTTATCTGCATTAAATATTAAAATATATTTTATTTGAGAAGAAACCAAAAACTGTGACCAAAGGTCAAAAAATAAATGAGCCAAACACACAGCTGGCAGAATAAAGAAAAAAAATGCATGTGACAATCGACGGAGAAAACAAACAATGATTTTTAAGAATTATTCAACCACTCCTTAAAAGTGGTCACAAAAAATAAAGACTGTATTAATCCTTAACGAGTCAAGTTAAACAGACCATATTTTCCAAGCTACCAGCTTCTATATTATTTTTGAAATTTAAGCTGAAGAATACATGGCTGCTGATGAACAATTACTTTATATGATCCTTAGATTTCCAGGACATATGCTACAAATGAAAGGGGCATACTTTATTAACTAATCCAGTCCTAAGATGTATAAAGCAATACCGTTACCTTCACTGGCAGGTTTCAGGTGGGACAACCTCAGCAAATCTTTATGAGACCAACCGTTTCTTTGTTTATATTTTGTAATTGCCAAAGCAACGACCATGCCATTCTTTCCATTGTACCAATCTGCAACAGCTTTTCTCAGGGCACGGCCCCACATGCCACACTTCATGCCCTCCTTCATATCTTTTTTAAATTGGATGAAAGTAAATAGATGAGTTGGTATGCGACAGACTTCAGAAACAGCCTTAAATGCTGCTTGTTTTGTTTTTGCATCTGAGCACTGTGAACAAATTGCAAGAGCAAAAAGCGCAGGCTCCTGTTTTGCTGCCCTGCCTTCTTCGCTGAACGTCTTTATTTCTTGTACAACATCACAACCTTTGCCATCTTCAATCAGTCTTATTAAAGTTTCAGCATTTTCAAAGCCCAGTTTCTGCTCCTTGATGTAGTATGTACCTCCTTCTGAGCCAAAACATAAGAAACGGTGAAGTCGATTCATATCAGTGACCTGCCATACATATCCACCTTCAGAGTTCGGCACCTGCTTGTCATTTAAGGGTTGCATTTGGTGTACGTGTCCATCCATTGCTTACAATTTCAAGGGAGCCTGTCAGAGGGGTGGGGGAAAAAAAAAAACCCACAGACTATTTTACTATAAATAACTGTTGAAGTATATTGGATTGTTTTGGTTCTTAACATTTCCTCCTCTTATATATGTAAACAAAATGAGCACGGTAGCTATAATTCCTTTTTGCCTTGCCCCTAATAGATTTATATTAAAAATACTCTGGACTGTGCTAGTGCTTTTCTAGTAAAGCCGTGTCTACGCTTAGAAATCTCAGGGGAAATTAAACTACATTTAGAAAAATCTTCAAAATAGCCATGCTAGTGGCCATTTAGAAGAATACTAATACTAATGAGGCACTGACATGCATATAAAAATCCTGCTGATAGGAATAAGGGAATTTCAAAGTTGGTGGGGTCCTTTCAAAAAGGACCCCTGTTTGGATGAGCCACAGGGGAGCGAAAAGTGGCGATTTCGAAGTGCTGCAGCCGGCAGCATGCTAATGAGATCCTGAATATGCATTTCAGCACCTCATTAGTATCTTCGAAATAGCCATGCTCTCATTAGCATGCTGCCAGCCGCAGCACTTCGAAATCGCCGCTTTTCGCTCCCCCGTGGCTCAACCAAATGGGTCCTTTTTGAAAGGACCCCACCAACTTTGAAATTCCCTTATTCCTATCAGCAGGATTTTTATATGCATTTCAGTGCCTCATTAGTATTAGTATTCTTCTAAATGGCCACTAGCATAGCTATTTCGAAGATTCTTCTAAGTATAGATGTAGCCTCAGCATTTAAGGTGCCAGTTAAAGGTCATCTTCAAAGAATATATTTTAAAATTGGGTTTATGTCCTTCTTTGCTTTGCAGTAACATACAAGTCAGCTGTGAAAATGGTTCGCTTAAACCCTTTTATGATTGAATACACCAGGGATAAGAAAACTTGGTTTTAATTTCCCCTGAGTTTGCTTCTGTCCTCAAAACATTTTTACTGTGAGCTAACACCTTATCTGAAAGGGCAGAAGTACTTAATATATTTAAATACATCCTGTATCCAAAGTGTTCGTCACTTAGTTAAACAAGTGCTGATTATACAAAAAGTCATAAGCAGTCTAAAAATCTTTGAGTGATGTCAATATTTTACTAATTCTCCTGGCAAGACAGTCTTCAAGGGCAGTTAGATGCTCAATTTCTGTAAGGCACACTGTACATAAAATTAACAGAATGCTGCTAAAATTTAAGAAAGTGAATCTTTTCAATCTACTATATATTTTAAAGACTTGGTCTGCTGTTTGTTCAAGTACCCCTCCTAAACAGCAAGAACTAGAACCACCAAATTCTGTACAAAGGTTCCTCTTATCAAAACTTAAAGCAAAGTAAGTGTTTGAATATGCCAGGAAAGGGATTGCTTCCCATAAAACTATACATAAAAGAGGCAATCACCAGACAGTTAAAACGACTGGGCTGCGGGTGCGACTGCACCTTTCCGTGCCGCCCAACTGCTTCAGCCCAGAGCCTCTCACCGCACCAGGCACCCTTTAGCGAGGGGAGAGGGAGGCAAGGCACTTCCATCCTCTCATTCATATGGGAACATTGCTGGCTGTTTCCCTTCCTCAGGAAGGGAAGAGAAAGTACACAGTTCTGAAAAATGCCCACTCTGGCTGGGGAGTGCAGGGGTTAACTGCATCTCTCCACCCAGCTATTCCCACTGGAACTGCACTGGCCATTGAGAGGCACTTCTTACATGTTCCCAAGTTGCTGTGGTGAGAGGGGACTAAGGTGTACTCTTTCCCCAGGGCAGCTTGACTACTGAACCACACATCCCTGCCCCATCCCATAACAATGACTTAAATGAAGCATGTACATTTTGATTTTATTTTCGAAAAAATGAGTTGAGTTAAGGTCCAAAGCAATGTCAGCCAAATCTTCTCATTCAAGCTAATTTCATCTGAAGGATGAAAAGTTAAATGCCTTACAATCAGCATAGAGGCTAATTAAAATGTGACCTGCCAAAGGATGGTATGGAACAAATGAAGACCAGCATTTGTGCCCTTTCTGATGTTATTACAGCATATTATGAAGTTTTTTTAAATTAAATTTATCAGATTGTGTCTTACCCCCAACCCCCATCTCTTTTCCTGGAGAACGAGTTGATGACACTGCAGTTGATATAGGTGGTGCTTAGTCCTACCATGAGAACAGGGAACTAGACTTGATGACCTCACAAGGTCCCTTCCCAGTTCTAATATTCCATCTTTACAGCAAAGGTAGGAAACCTGAGCAACACAGAAGGCAAGAGAATCCTAGGCTTGGTCTCCACTGGGAGATTAGGTTGAATTTAGGTGACTTATGTCACTTTTCTAAGCAACTAGTCCATGCTACAGGTTGTCCATTCCATCGACTTTAAGGGCTCCTAAGGTCGACATCTGTACTCCTTACTTTCATAAGGAGTAGAGCCAAATTCAATTTTAAAATACTGCATGCAGATTTTTTTCTTTTTTGGTGCATAATGCCCACAATTGCACCTTTCTCACTCAATTTATCTACCCCAAAACAATTAGAGACCAATAGTTCAATGGCTCTGTAGTCAAATTTAATTATTATATGCTCAACAACAACTTGCCCATAGCCCTGACCATTCAAATATACAATGTGATAGGATCATTTGTCAACAGATTATTTTCCTCTTTAAAAATAAAATAGCTACCATAATCATGAACTAACTACAACTCTCCATTTAATATTTCATTTTAAAGTGACTGTACCTCTTTCCTCACTACTAGCACAGCAGAATATGGCATCCCTGCATATGGACAATGGTAAACGAAATGTCTTGTCAGCCACACATACAATCTCAACGGACCACGTATGGCCTGCAGGTTGACCGCCACTTACGTACAGTGTCATCCACCTATGAAATATAGTTTGTCCTGACCAACACCCCTACAAGTTAATATTTCTTCAGAAACTACCATGTGATTTTTGTAGAACTGAGATGATCAGTCATAAGCCTCATTAGAAATACAGACCTTCCAACAAAGTACTGTGCCCCCAAAGCAGTAAAAAAAGGAGTTCAACATTGACTTAGAGTGCAACATTTTAAATCAACATTTCCCACAGGGCAAAAGCGAACAACTGTGTCAGAATAACTATAGTTATATCTGTTGCAACTAAACAGATTTTTTTATTCATTTGTGTTCAATATGTATATAGAAGTAGTTTAAAAAAAGTCACAATTAACCCAAATTTAAAATAGTGACATAAAAAGCACATGTAGAACCTCTAATAAAACTATGCGCTTCAATGTTAATTACTACAGTTAATGGGTATTTTAATTAACAGATGAAATACAGCACTTAAATTTGAAATTAATCTTTGGTTTTATATGGGCTAAGTTACAAAATATTATACTGGAAATCTACAATGATATGTAGTATTGTTGTGTGTCTGTAAAGCACTGTGAGACTATTTTTTCTGTTGTATAAAGAACTGTATTTATATGTAGTCTTTTAAAATTTCTTGATACAAACTAGAGGCCCTGTTGCAGCTCAGCTTGCAAGCAGAATTTGGGCTGGAAAAAAGTTCAAGACAGAAACTTCTTATAACACACATCCAAAGTGTATGGGTTGGGCCCCATGCTGGCCAGGGGAAGAACTCCACTGGGGGCTGGGCTGGGTCCTGCACTGTCTGGGAAAGGGGCTAGGACTGGCATGGTGTGGTGGGGGGGCTCCATTGGGCAGGCTGGGCCAGGCGCCCACACTGGGGGCTGAGCTAGGCCCCACACTGGCCAGGGGAGGGGCTCGGGCTGGCATGGTGCAGAGGGGAGGGGCTCCACTGGGGACTAGCTCAGGCCCTGCTCTGGCTGGGTAGTGGCTGCAGCTGGCATGATATGGTGGGGGCTGGGCCAGGCCCCACCCTGGGTGGAGTGGGAACTGGGACTGGCACAGTATGGGGGGCTTTCGACCAGGGGTGGGGGTGGGGGCTGGGCCAGGCCCTGCACTGAGTGGGGGAGGGACTAGGGCTGGCACAGTGCATGTGTGGGTCAGTCAGTCGGGGGGCTGGGCCTGGCCCCCATGCTGGCTGGCCGGCCGGGGGAGGGGTTGGGGCTGGCATGATGTTGTGGGGGTGGAGAGGGCACAGAACCTTTCCCAGTCATACACACAAAGACAGCAAAACTAATACACATGATATTAAGGCCAACAGCCTAGAAAGATTTAAACTTCAAAAATAACTTAGGTACATAAATAAATAGTGTTAACATTCACTGTGAAAGTAGATTTTTTAAAAAGAAGTATTTCTAAAAACAAAGCATTAGAGAGTAACACAGGTTTTTACTCTTGCGGACATAAACCTACTGGTAGCTGAGAGGATTAAGAAGAAACTTCCCATTAACAGTTTGTTTCATATTTGCCCAATTGGTTTTTTTGCATCTGCTAACAGCTGCTGTTACATGGAAAACACTGGCCTACCTAGATTATTGTTTTGATTAATTATAGCAACTCCCAGGTTCTTACAAAAAAAATTAGATGGTCACCCTCATATAGGGAGTTTGGCTCTGAAACTTTGGTAAAGAAATGGGGTTTGATAATTACTTTAGAGCTTATATATGACACTTCTTACTTGAAGACTCCCAACTACTTACTTTCCATTTTACAGATGGGGAAATGAAAGCAGCTGATGAAGTGGCTACCCAAGGTCAACCGCAGACATGCAATTTTAGCTATGCCAATCAACCTATCTACACTCGGCTAACTTGTGTCTTAACAGGGGAAGGTCTAGTTTCTCCCTTGGACCTTTCTTACTCCTCTCCAGAGGAGCACAGGGGCAGATTTTAACCCCTGACAGCTTGCATGCACAAAAATCAAACCCCAAAAGATCAAGAGTCAATCTTCCACTGCAGCACAGATTTAGTCTAGTATACATTGAATTGCATACCTTAATTCAAACACCTGCTGTAGTGCAGACCTGCCCTTTGTCCCAGTCCAGTGTTTTCCCCACTAACTCTCCTAGCATTCCTTAGTTTGATTTATGTGGCCTCACAAAGATAACATGTGACTCACGATGACAATGCATAGAAAAATAGATTATGGAAGTGAATCATCCAAGCCCAGGCCAAGAAAAGAATTACTGGATGACAAACATCCTCTTCCACAAGACCTGGACATCCACTTTCTAACACTTTCCACAGGAACCTCAACATTCATGCTTCAAACCCAATTTTGTTTCTATCAGGAAATCATTCTTCACAGGGCTGTGCAGAAACTACACTGTGCTCTCAACCCCATGCACGACTTTTGGAGGGATCTTAACAAAAGGGGCTCTATTCTAGCACTTCTCTTTCAAAGAAGGAATGCAAATGAGGGAGTGGTTTACATATCTCATGCTTCGTCTGTGTAATCTGTTTTTGGAAGAGACTCTTTCAAAAGAAAGGAAGCAGTGTAGACAGGGGTCTTCCAAAAGCAAACCCCATCTTCAAAAGAACCCTTCTCCATGGAGCAAAACAGGAAGGTTTCTTTGGAGGATGGGTTTATTTGAGAAAGATCCCTGTCTACACCGCTTCTTTCAAAAGAATCTCTTCAAAAAAGACTATGCAAATGAAGCAGACGATATATAAATCAGTGTCATTTCAATCCCTCTTCCGAAAGAGGAGTGCACGTCTACACGGAACCAAAGGCTTTCCGGAGGGTGGCGGGGAATGCAACAAACCAGCGTCAAGGTCCCAGAAGTGCTGGAGGACGAGCAGCGGGGCCCTACGCTCCGGGCGCCTCCTCCCTCCCTTTTTTCTACTCTGCGCTCCTACAAGAGAGGCCGCTGGTGACCCGCCGCGGAGAGCTGCTCGGCCAGTCCGTTCACAACCCTAGCCCGTCACCCGCCCTCCCCTCAATGGCAATATCCGCCGCGGGTGAACGCTCCTCCCCCCAGCTGGGCCCACCCTGGTAACCGCCGCCGCTCCCGGCCGAGCCAGGCCGGGCCTCCCGGCACCTAGGGAACAGCGCGGAACAAGAGGCCGCCGCCGCCGCCTGCAAACAACCGTCCGCCTCACGCCACCCCGCCCGCAGCAACGCGTTCCAGGGTGGCGTTAAAGGTAGCGGGCTCGGCCCTACCCGCAGCTCCGACCAGTGGCGCAGCACAGGACGCTCCGCCGCGGCTGTGGCTTACACGGGAGCCAGGCCTACCTGCGTGTGAGCCGGTGAGGGGCCGGGGCCCGGGGCGCAGCAGGAGGCGCCGGCTCCGGGAGGGTTGCGGGCTGTAGCCGGCGGCTCTAGGTTTCGTTTCCCTTCAGGCTGCCCTCGACGTCAGCCCCTCCCTGGTAGGGCTCCTGTCAGGGCAGCATCGCCAGGACCCGGATGGAGCCGCCCCATCCTGCCCTTCCCAGCGAGACCCGGATGGAACCGCTCCCCGCCGTGTCCCGATGTACCGCCCGCTTCGGCATCCCTAGCGGCGGCGGCGCAGAGAAGAGCGGCAGCCGAATGGAGCGCTTACCCCGCCCCCTCCTTCAAGGACCCGGATGGAGCGCTCCCTCCCGCCCGGCGCGGCCGCTGAGGAGGAGCCGGATCCCCGCCCTCCGCAGGTAGGCTGAGGCGTCTTCCGCAGCTGGCGCGATACCCCGGATGTTGGTTCCCGTCCGCGCCGAGCCCGCCCCCTCTTCACCATAGAGATGACAGCGTGGGCCGCGGAGGCTGCTGGGAAGCAGCTGCGGCGCGCGTGAGGAGGGAGCGCGGAGAGCCTCGGTCGGCGGCTGGCGGCAGCGGTGGCTCCGGTTCGCCACCATGTCGGGAGGAGGCAGCGCCGGGGAGTGGTGCCTGATGGAGAGCGACCCGGGCGTCTTCACGGAGCTCATCAAGGGCTTTGGTGAGGGGTTGAGCGGGGCCGGGCAGAGGGCTGGGACCGGCGCCGGGGCAGGGGGCGCGCGGGCGGGCGCTGCCAAGGCCTGCACCTGCCCGGTCGACCCTGCCCTGAACCTCGCCGCTGGCCTCATGAGAGGCGCTGCTGGGCGCGACGCCGCGTGACCCCAGCCGGTGCAGGCTGGCCGAGGCGGCGGCTTTGCGCTAGTGGGGCCGGATGCCGGGATCCCCGCGATCCCGACCTCCAGGCCGTGAGAGAGCCCAGTGTTCCGCGCTTGCTCCGCCTCTGCAGGGGCAGCCGCTTCTTCGCTTCAGCCTGCCTCGTCCCTATCCGACCCGACCCAGCCCCGCCCCGCCTGCCGCGTGCTTCAGCCTCCCCGCGGCACCCAGTCGGGGCCCAGTCCTGATCTAGAATGGGACTGCGAAGTTGTCCTGGGGCGGCTGCGGCGCTCAGGCTCTGAACCGATGCTGTTTCTTCGAGGCACCCCTTGCTCACATGTTCACCAGCTGCCCAGGGCTAAGGAAAGTATTTTGAGAGCCACTTAAAAAATCTCGAAGGAACGAGTCTGTACCTGTGTCTGCAGGAGCACGATCTTGCTGACCTGTGAGAGTTGTCTTGTGTGTCAGTGTGTATACAAGTATCAGAGAGGTAGAGTTGTGTTAGTCTCTATCTTCAAGAACAAGAAGTCCCGTGGCACCTTACAGACTAACAGATAATTTGGAGCATAAGCTTTTGTAGGCAAAGACCCACTCATGTCTCTGATGAAGTGGGTCTTTGCCCACGAAAGCTTATGCTCCAAAATATCTTAGTGTGTATACAGTAAACCCTTGAAATGCGCGATTTTGAGGGGAGCCCAACTGGTGATAACACGGGTTCAGCGTAATTCAGAATCCTTCCATCCCCGATTCAAACCCACTCCCCCAAGGTTCAAACTCCTGTGTGTGGCCCTGGCTCAGCTTCACCCTGTGGCCCCCCTGCAGCCCTATCCCACTCCAGACATAGCCTGTCTGCCCCCTTCCCATGGTGCCAACTCACCCCTAGGCTTAATTCTCCCCCCATTTCCCCCAGCCCGAGGACTTACCTTTCAAAAGGAGCTCCAGGTGCTCAGCTGCTTCCTGGGCTGAAGAAGGTGCATTCCTCTGGGGAAAAAGCTGACCCCAATTTATGCAAAATTTGCAAAGGTGCATAGGACGGCAACCCTCGTGTTACTCAAGGGACTAATATATTATATGTTAGCTATAGTGCTTATAGAACATACCTGCATTTCTCAGACACTTTATAAATGGTAGTTAAGTTTTCTGAGTAGTAATGGGATATAGGTGAATAATACTTTTATTTTACACATTTAGATGCTGAGTTGCGGAGGACCAAGTTCTTTTTTTTTTTAGTTTACACCAAAAACAATGTTATTGGCACCACTGGGATTGTATGGATTTTAATTCAATATAGAATTTGGTTCAGAGAAGCTAAGTTTCTGATTCTGGTCCACCTGTAGATTAGAGTCCTTTATTAGATTATTTTGATTTAGAGTGCCGGTCATGTTTTTTTACTTGTCATTGATCTAATAAGTCTACTTTTGTTTGCAGCTTTGTGAAGAAGCTGCAAAACCCAAAGAAGATAAACAAGTTTCTAGGCAGTGGAACTATTAGTGTTGAGAATCATGTAGACAGCCCAGAATTTGCCAAATTATATCAATTTTATTCTTTTGCTCTTTGTGATGTTGAGCAGCAGACACTGTAATTATTCACAATACTGGAGGGGGAGAAAGGGAGTGGGGAGGGTGGAAGAGTAGCTGAGACTTTCCTGCAACATAGAAAACTTTAGGGGGATAGTATAGTGGTGATTTGATTCTACTCTTTAGGAGGCTGTAGGGAAATATTTCTTGAGAGTTCTATATTTTTGGGAAAGAGGAAGAGTTCTAGGGGTGTGACACCAAGGTTTATCACATGAACTAGCCAGAAGCAGATAAGATGTTTCCCTTAACCAAGCTCCTCAGACATCTTCTTGGAAGTAATTTCAGCATGCTTCCCAGCATGGATTCATTGCAGAGTGAACAGGATTTCTCATGAAGGAGATGCCCTTGGATCTCACCAGTAATGCCAGCCCACCCCCATTCTGTGTATCTGCCTCTGGCTAGTAGACCCAGTTTTCCATTTTATGTGTGTGGAAAACTCAAACTTTGTCTTAAGTAGCCTGATTCAGTACATTCTTTTGATGACTAATTTAATTTCTGTAGGTAACGAGGAAGGAATTAATACAATCTGACAACTAGATGTTGTAAAGGACTGGTAGTAGGATAAATAGTATTTTGTTTTTACATTTAGATCACAGTCAAATTTGACCAATTTAGATGATGATCAAATCTGACAACTATTCAGTAGCTTATGTTGTGTAAGCTGTGCTGGCGATGTCTGATATGTAAAATATGAGTTATCAAACTGTGTATCTGGAACCTCTTACGCTAGAGATAATTTGAATATTTGGTGGAGCCTGCTCCTTATTCACTCTTACAGACTTCAACTGGAGCATTTATCGTTTTGCAGTTCTTTTCTCAGATACTGCAAACATCCATCAATAAACCATTGTGTCAGTTTTTGGAGGATTTTTCATCATCCTGGAACCCAAAGCCTGAGGAATGAAACCAAAGACTTTGAGACACATTTGAGGATTGGGTTTGATTGGTCTGATGTACTGTGTAGTAAAAAAAGATAGATTCTCTCTCCTTGTGAAGTGGCCACCTCTTAATTGGCGCTGTTGTTGGCCGTGTTATCAGTGCAGTGCAAGGCAGGAAATGAATTATGAAAACTGAACCATCCTCATTTCTAGAGATGTTCCTACCAGGTCAGAGCAGAGGCATATTGTGCAGGAAGCTTATACTGATACACTTGAACCTCTTTAATCCAGCAACCCTGGGAAACAGGGTGTGCTGGATTATAGAATGTTCCAGGTGACGGAGGGTGTGAGAGGAAGGCAGTGCTTATCTGGAGCTCTGCTCTGGGGTGAATTTATAGCTCTGCCTCCTGCCATTATGTGAGCAGCAGGTAAAACCTCAGGATTAACTTGTCTCCGTGCTGCCATTCTCCCAGCTGAAGGTGAGAGGTGGTGAGCAGAGCCGCTTCCTCCTTCCCCGCCAGGGTCCGTACCAGGGGTGTTCAGGGATACCCGGAATATGGAAATTAAAGTGTACTTGTACATTACGAGCAAATTAGGAACTTTAGTCTCCAGGATTGCCTAGCTTGCTTCTTTGACAAGTACTCGCCTAATTTTTACTATTTTGTGTAGTAATTCAACCTGAATGAATATTCATTCAAATTAATATTTATGTAGTGTGTCAAAACCTACAGTTTGACATGCTTTTACCTACAGTATCATAAATTCCTGTCTCTGTCACAAAGTGAAGATTAGTGGCCTTATGATGCTTGCTAATAAAATGTTTAATTCACTCTTTCTTGTTCAGTCAACAGTGATTTCTCTTATTCCTCCCCCTTCATGTTTTGCTTTTATGCTTCTTATTTATCCAAAAATTGAAGATTTTTGGAGCTAAAGGAACAGGTCTGGGAGTTCCTAGCATTATCTTTCTAATTTAGTCATAGACTTCCTTTGTGGTAAGTTACTAAATTTTCTTGTACCCAGGTTTGCTCTTTTTAAAAATTAGGCAAATAATTCTACTTTGGATATACGGTGTTAAAATAATTTCTGCAAAAAATGGTATCTCTTCTGATGGGAGGTGCTGTTGTGCTTTAAACGTTATTAGTGTCACTACCAATATATAGATTAAGTAATATAAACGCTAACTGAATATATATCTCTATACTTGAATTAAAATTAGCAGTACTTCTTTAAAAAACAATAAATCTAGTCAGCTTTAACAGTGTGGAATCTTTTTTACAAAAAGTTTAGAAGAACTTTACATGGCTGTGAGTTTCTTTGCCATTTGTTGTAGTTCAGAGAAGGTATGGTGCGTACAATTACCAGTGCTCCCACACAAGAATATCAAGTGGGCTACAGCAGCCCCACAAATCAGTACATGATAGACTTAAGATCTCAAATCAGTGGCCCCTTACTAGGAGTGACAGCTGACATGTTTGAGGAGGTCATAAATGATTATGCTACAGACTAATGCAGCTACCCCTCTGAGACTGTCACAATAAAAGGAATGAGGCTACTTGCCCGAATAAGAGGGTGATTGGTGAAATTAAAAGGCTGGAAAGTCAAAACTGAATAAAGACATTGCATTCTGTAAAGAAGTTACACTTAATTTGTACAACAAGCTGTTACAAGATACATTTGGTTCAGAAACTAGTAGGATTCTAAAGTAAATTGGACACTTAATAATCTTGGCACTACAGGAGGCAGGCTATAATTCCCCAGTCTTCAAGGATGAGGATGAAGCTTTTGCTTGGGGTATTGGTTATTCACTATACATTCAATATAATAGCTCATGTTTTTTAGGAGTGGAAGTCAGGGTTTCTGTAGTCTGTTTTTGGCTTCGGCAGTGACATGTTGGCTGCGTCGGCCCTAGCCCCCTCCTTTCAGAAGGGTCATGGTAATAAGTAAGTTGGGAACATGCTAATGAGGCACTTCCATGAATATGCAGATACTTATTAGCATAACAGCAGCCATGCGCAATTTGAAAGTGCCTCTTTTGAATCGCGCTGGCCATGTAGATGGGGACCTTTCTAAAGGAACCTCTAGACTCTGAAAGCCCCTTCTTCCTCAAACCTAATAGGAAGAAGGGGCTTTTGAAGTCCAAGGGATCCTTTTGAAAGGCTCTCATCTACACGGGCGACGCGTGATTCGAATTGCGTGTGGCTGCCATTGTGCTAATGAGGCACTGCATATTCATGGCAGCGCCTCATTAGCATCTTCCCAACTCGCTCATTACCATGTCCCTTCCGAAAGAAAGGGGCTAATGTAGACATAGCTGTTTTGACCTTTGTCAGATCACTGAACTTGTGGTTGTTTTCTCACTTAAAAAATGTTTAATTGACTTCTCTAGTAGTTGTAATGAAATAATGTTTGCAAAATACATTGAGGTCCTTTTATGAAGGAAGTCTTGTGGTAGACTAGGTGCTTTGTATTTTGAGTTTTGCAAAATATTTGAAGGGAAATCATTGCTTTGAAATAAGGTAATTTAAAAGAAAAAGTAATAATGCCTCTATATTATGCTTGACCCACAATATCTGCAACTGATATTTATAGTTTTACAATTCTGCTACTACTTAATAAATATTGAAACAGTGGAACACAGTGGAAATTAACAAATGAAACTGACACTGTTTATTTGACAGTGCTCTCTTCAAAAAAATTGGCAAACCAGACTAAATATTTTTTACTCTTTCATCCATATCTACTATTCATTTATAAGTATATTTTAAGTGTTTGTGTGTGTAAATCAGTGTTCCCACCTTTCTCCATTCATGTGCAGAATAAATTTTATGTGCATGCAGGCATGTGCAAATGTGATGTATGCATCTCATAGAGCTGGAAGGGATCTCAAGTGATCATTCTGTTCAGTACCCTGCCCTCCCAGCAGGGCCAAGCACCATCCCTGACAGGTTGTGGGTTTTTTTTTTTTTTCTTAAAATCTATTTGCCCCACACCCCAAAATGGCCTTCTCAAGGATTTTACCATAACCCTGAGTTTACTAGGCCAGTGCTCAAACCACTGAGCTATCCCTCCCAAGCCACGTCTACACGTGCACGCTACTTCGAAGTAGCGGCACTAACTTCGAAATAGCGACCGTCACGGCTACACGTGTTGGGCGCTATTTCGATGTTAACATCGACGTTAGGCGGCGAGACATCGAAGCCGCTAACCCCATGAGGGGATAGGAATAGCGCCCTACTTCGACGTTCAACGTCGAAGTAGGGACCGTGTAGTTGTTGCGCGTCCCGCAACATCGAAATTGCGGGGTCCTCCATGGCAGCCATCAGCTGAGGGATTGAGAGACGCTCTCTCTCCAGCCCCTGCAGGGCTCTATGGTCACCGTGTGCAGCAGCCCTTAGCCCAGGGCTTCTGGCTGCTGCTGCAGCAGCTGGGGATCCATGCTGCATGCACAGGGTCTGCAACCAGTTGTCGGCTCTGTGGATCTTGTGTTGTTTAGTGCAACTGTGTCTGGGAGGGGCCCTTTAAGGGAGCGGCTTGCTGTTGAGTCCGCCCTGTGACCCTGTCTGCAGCTGTGCCTGGCACCCTTATTTCGATGCGTGCTACTGTGGCGTGTAGACGTTCCCTCGCTGCGCCTATTTCGATGTGGTGCTGCGCAACGTCGATGTTGAACGTCAACGTTGCCAGCCCTGGAGGACGTGTAGACGTTATTCATCGAAATAGCCTATTTCGATGTCGGGTTCACGTGTAGACGTAGCCCCAATAATATAAGCAGATGTACACATCTCATAGGCTTGGTTGATAAATATTCTGTTAATCAAATACACAAATGGAGGAAATGTGTACCACCAATAGAAACATAAAACCTAGCAGTGGGCACTCTGCTGATCTGCTTGGAAGCATTTGAATTTCTCCTGCGTGGCCACAGATGTGGACAACTTACAGGGAACACTGGTATACACACACATAAAATATGGCTTTTTTCTCTTCAATTTAGATAGTTAAAACTGTATTTTCTTTTTCCTCAGGTTGTAGGGGAGCACAAGTGGAAGAAATATGGAGTTTGGAGCCAGAAAGCTTTGAAAAATTGAAGTATGTTATTGGATCTACAAAAGCAATCTGTGCTTTTATGTTGCATTCCTCTTGGATAAAATTGTTTAAGTTCTTTGAAAATTCACTGAAGACACATTGGATTGCTGTTTATCTCATATGGTGTCTTGTTTTTGGTTTACACAGCAATATGTCAGGATTTTAAGCATTAGTTATCTAGTACGTTCAAGTTAGTGGGCCTCTTTTTGTTTAAACTAACTCTCCTCTTTCTGTGAAGTGACCTAGCACAGTGGCTGAAACACAGATCTAGGAATTAATCAGCATTGCTATTGACTTGCCTGAGAACACAAAGTAAACTTCTCTGTTCTTTGGTTTTTTTCAGTGATATTTAAAGCATTTGCTTCCTTAAAATAATTTATTGTACTTGTGTTTAACTGCAGTCTCTCTTTTCTTGCAAAACTCTCTCCTGTCAACAGTAATTTTGTTGTCATTCTGCATGTCTGATTAACAGCATTGTGTTTGTTCACATATAGTACCTTAAAAGAAAAGTGCAGTTTAATTGTTTGTTTTGTACAAATATCCTATTTTTAATCTTCCAGAAAATGGCAAGAAGCAAAGAATGTGAGGTCATAATTGTTATCTGACTAAAGCTTCCTAAGTTGGCAGTGTCTTGGAACTAGAAGACCTTAGACATAACATTCGTTGTCCTCAGTAGTATTTTTAAAACTTCTTAGTTACCACATTTTAAAAGCAATAGTTAAAAAAATCAGTTACACTTCTAGAAAAGCATCTCCTCTTATGGCAGTGACAGTGAATGTAACACCAATGCATGTGAGCATGTACTTTTACTGTTTCATTTCTATAGTTGTGTTTGTGGCCTTTGTTTTAAATATGACCCTAAATTCATATTACACTGACTGGGAAAAATCTGTGCTAATGCATTTTTTAAAAAAATTCCTAAAACGTTTTTAGGACCTTTTCCTTCCGCAACAGTTATTTCAGTGTTATGGTAATACCAAGACTCCTCAACTGAGAGCAATATCCCATAGTGCTAGATAATTTACAAACATAATAAAAGACAGTCCATCTTGCATACAACATACAACCTAAGTAGACAAGACAAGACTAGAGAAACGTTGGAGCGAGAGGAAGAATTGTCCTCATTTTTTTGGACTGGGAACTCACGTGAATTCTTCACAGTGGATCTTAGCTTCATAGATTTTTTTTTTTCCTTACCAGATTTATAGTTCCAGTGCTTATCAGTGCTTTAAGAATGATTGTGATATCAGTTTCTAAACAAAGTGTTGAAAATAATGTTATTGGTAGGGCCATACCAAATTCATGGTCATGCAAAAGTGCATCAGAGACTGTGAAATCTGGTCTATTACGTGCTTTTACCCTGTGCTGTGCATATTTCACAGAGGAGACCAGTGTTTCTTAAATTATGTTTCCTGACCTAAAAGAGATTTGCAGAGGGATCACACTTTCGGGCGGGAGGCATAGGAATGCCACTCTTGTTTCTGTACTGCTGCTGGAGCACTGCCTTGATGAGTAGGCACCTGGCCATCTGCCTTTACTTTCCAGATGCCCAACTCTGTAGGAGCACGGAATTAAGGGTGGCATACTTCTGCGATGCTGACTTCATAGCTGGGTGCACAGAGAGTGGCAGCTGCTGACTGTGGATCCAGCTCTTCAGGCACCAGTGCAGAAGGGTGGCAATAATTTACCATACTATGCCATGTTTCCTTCAGTGCTTCTGGGGTGTTCTGGCTCTGCCTTCAGATTTGGGCTTGTAGCCAGCAGCCTCCACTCTCTAGTTGCTTGGTTCTGAAGGCAGCACCACTGCCAGCAGCAGTGAAAAAATAAGGGTAGCAGTACTGCATCTTGTGCTGCCCTGTCCCCAATATGTGACTCTTCCTCCCAGCTCCTTTTTGGGTTAGGCCCCCTACGTTACAACACTGTGAAATTTCAGTTTTAAATAGTAGAATCGTTATATTTACAATTTTTAAAATCCTATGCCTGTGAAATTGACAAAGATGGATCTTGAATTTGATAGGGCTCTAGGTATTGGTGAAATTGCCTGATGCAGCATGCGGGTAACTGTGTATATCCTGTGTGTGTGGAGGGAAGAGTGCATAAGGTTAATACATACTAGATTTCTTGAATTTGTCAATGTGTATTAGAACAGAACCAAAATGGCACTTAAAGCCCAATTTACCAAGTAATAAGTACACCAAATTTTGACTTTTGGAAAGTGTTATTTGAGTGCAACTCCACCTGGAAATGTGAGTGACATCTCCAAAAATCTCTAATCAGTCAAAGCTAGAGGCCACATCTGGGAATCTAAACCTAATTGACAGTGTTTTGAAGAGAAGAGTTAACTGAGTTGTCTTATGAGATGGTGATAGACTTAAATGCAAAATAGTTTGTACAGTTATTTATCAACACACTTTTTGTGCTTTTGACTTTTATTTTATAGACCAGTTCATGGACTGATTTTCCTCTTCAAGTGGCAGCCAGGAGAAGAGCCAGCAGGCTCTGTTGTTCAGGATTCCAGACTAGACACAATATTTTTTGCTAAACAGGTACAGTAATTTCAGTGACTTCCTTAGATGCCTCACGAAATAGGCTTTTTAAGATAGAAATACAGAAGATAACTAAAGGGTGCAAAAAGGTAACAACTGAACAAGGTATGTTTAGTCAGACAAAATCTTGCCAGCCAAAGAAAAATGAAATTCTTTTGGGAGAAGAAGCTGAAGAGTAATTGAAAATGATGTTTCTGAAAGGTCCTTTCCATGGCATAAAGGATTAATTGGAAGTTTTTTTAAATAGGTCAATGATATTTTGAAACCACTTTCAACAAAAAATTGTGGAGGGGAAATGCTATTTCAGTCCATTAAAATAGAGCTGCTATGCTTAATTTCTCAGGTGCCCTTCAATATAGGAAATATTCAGGTTCTAGAGCCACATTACCTGTTCTGTGTACAAACTTGATCCGAAAGTATGCCATTAATTATTTATATCTGAGATACATAAGGTTTGAAACAGATGATTGAAAATTTATGCTAATGAAACCTGTCTTACATCATTTAAGATATAGTGCACTAATACAGAACTATTCTACCTTTTGCTTTGGCAGGCTGAGCATTGTATATCACTAAGTGACCTAGCAAAGCAAGGAAGAGTGATTCAATCAAATATAAATTTGCTAACCACGAGAAGCTAGTTTAGTAGTTTAGTTTTTTGTTTCTTAAATGCATGACTGGCCTCTCTGGCTCCTTACAGGATGCCCTGCATCTTCCTTCACCCTTTCCCAGGAAAGGGGGTTAGTTTTTTGCCGGGGCTAGAGGGCCAAAGCATTGTGCTTCTCTCTCTCTCTTGCTCTGTCTCTCATCAAAGCAGCTCAAGGGACAAATACAGATTGATTCTGACTGCATTTGCTCAAGCTCAGGGGGAGAAGACCCGAGAATTTACCTTTTGTTTAAAGTGCAAAGATAAAGGAGCCAAGTGGAAGAAACTTGAGGGAAGTAGCAGCAGTGTATCAAAGCAACCAGTACTTTGTAGCTATTTATAATGTTCCTGAGTTGAAATTGGGGGCTGAGGTTCCTCCACTGGCACATAATGGGACAAGTCCTGTTTTGAGATCCAAGTGAAGGGCTGAATTAAAGGACCCAGGACTAGGAGTAAAGACCCTGGTGAGGGCAGATAGGCAGTTACCCTGGAAGGAGTTCATTTTGATTGTGTAGCATGGCCAGAGGGCTGAGCCAGTGGAGATCTACCAGGCAAAGTTGACATCGTGCAGAGGATGCCAGGAGCAGGAATGGACTGTGGTAGCCTTCCCAGCTGCTAGGAGGTGCTCAAGAGCTGCATTTCCTCACTCCATCACAACTTGATATTACAAATAGGGTTGTGAGATGCACTTCCCATCATCAAAGAGCCCCCCTCAGTGTAGAGTGATGTTTACTTCAGTTTCTCATGCATGAAGTCTGGTATACCATCTCAGGCTTGGCAGGATGCTCGGCATCCGTGACATTATCCAAATAAGCCAGGGAGTTATAGGTGCCAAAGGAGATGGAGGCAGATAGCTCATTAAGTAGATGCAGGTACTGTGTACTTAAAGAGACTGCAAATTCAGCATGTCTGTTGAGTAAAAGAAACCAGAAAAGTTATTGGCAGGTACAGAACCCTGAGATGCTCAGGGAGGTCAAAGTCATAAAGGATGCCTTCCCTCAGATGCCAGAAGCTCTGATGGCTGTTAAGGAGACCAGTAACATATGGCTTAATGCTAAGATGAGCTAAGGCTGAGGGGAAATGTGTTAAAGGTATCAGCAATTCAGTGAGGCTTATAGAGTGTGGCAAAAAGTGCAGTTTGATTTGCCGGAACAGCAGCAATATCTGTTACATGATCCTGAGACCTGGCCAAGGAGACTATGATCGTGGATGCTGTTTGCTCTGGATTGAACTGGGGGAGTTAAAATGGAGATGTTGGAGTGACCTGTGTGAAAAAATCACAAACTCTGCTGGTGGCAGGAAGGTGGGGCAAGGCTTAATTGTCTTTGGTTTGGAAAGATGAACTACATAAAAAAGGTTTTGCCCTTGCAAAGATGGACTTGCTGCAGGAGCCTGAAGAATGGGCACAATAAGAAAAAGGTGTCTGATGGCATAAATGCCTGTATGCTGAGTGCATCACACCTGGCTCTGGAAACTGTATGACACAACTGCTCAGCAGACCCATTCACTGGAGGGTGGAGTATGGAATGAAACGATGATCACTGACAAAAGTCATGTATGCGCTATAGATGCCAGGGGGTGGTGATGAAGAGCACACAAGGCGAACATAATGACAGGCTCTACTGGCATGCCTAAGAAAACACAAGTTGGTGGATGTCTTTCTGAGGAAATGAGACCAAGGATTCTAAAAAGGGTTCAGATACAGACCTGAGAGGGAGAACGTGAGAAGTACTGAAGTGAACTTGATACTGTGAAGAAGCTAGCTGAAGGGTTCTGAAGGAAAGGAAGCCTGAATTGCAGAAGTTCTTCTGGCAGAAATAACCAAGAGAAAACCCTGACCAAGCAGGGCACCCAACTGATTAACTCAGGACTACAAAAGCTCCTCAGGCAGAAGCCTGAAACAAAAAACCTTAACGACCAGGCAAGGACTAGTAAAAGGTCTCCAGAGAGAGGGACCTTGGGAAAAATACTCTGAGGGCTTATATACACTGCCGCAGAAGATCAACCCACTCAGGTCAATTTTCTGGAATTTGATTTTGTGCATCTAGTGTGGACATACAAATTTGAGCTTTCAGGAGTTGCATTTGACCGCATATTCTTCACAGGACGTGAGAATTAAGGGAGGCCTAAGGGAGGCGGGTTAACCGAGCATAGGTGCATCAATTTTAGCTACACAATTAGTGTAGCTAAAATTGCATATCTGCGGACAACTTTCTTGGTCTAGTATAGACTAGCCTGAGGAAGCAGGACAAAGAATGTGTAGGAGAGGAGGTCCCTCATGCAGGATTACCCCAACCAGGCTTTCCAGGCTTGCCTTAAAAGGCTGCACAGAAGCAGCCAAGTGAAGCCCAGCAGGCTCACCTAAAAGTAATTGTAGGGCCTGAGCAGGTCCATTCTTGTCTGGGATTAGAGGGCCAAAGAGTTGCTCATTTTTTGGCCCAAAAAGCTCAAGGGACAACCAGAGCTTGGTGCTAGCTGCATTTCCTAGAAAGCACATGACTTAAGCTACGAGTTGAAGGCAAAGGGGCCAGGTAGGAGGAGGCCCAGGATAATAGTAGCAGTGATTTGAAGTGAGTGGTATATGTCTGCTGTTTATAGGGTTCCCATTTTGGAACTTGGAGTGGTATAAACCTCAAGAACAAAACAAGGAATATTTGGAAACCTGAGCAAAGAACTGAATTTTAGCCACACCAATTGTGGTCTGAGAGCCGGGATTGAAAACCCTGATGAGGACAGACATAGGTTTCATTGGATTTGTTACCATGGAAGTGACCCAGCCATGGGATTGTGCCTGTGAAGACCCACCAAGCAAAGTTGGCCGTGTACAAGTTACACCGTGAGAGGGATAGGACTGTGGTACTGCACCCAGCTGCTAGGATGTACATAAGAACTGAGTTTATTTATCCTCTCCACATATGTACACAACTTGCCTCTCAAACATATGTGTTAGTCTGTATCATCACAAAACAAAAAAGCAGTCATAGCACTTTTGAAGACTGACAAAATAATTTAATAGGTGATGAGCTTTCATGGGGCAGACCCACTTCTTCAGGTCTGTTTCCAGATCTGAAGAATCAGGTCTGCCCCACAAAAGCTCATCACCTATTAAATTATTTTGTTAGTCTTTAAAGTGCTACGTGACTTGTCTTTTTGTTTTATGGAGGTATAGCAGAGTAGTTATAGCATTCAGTTTAATATAAATATTCATATTTCCCACAGAATTTACATTATGTTCCTATTTATTCTTGTAAATTATCTGAACTCTTAATCCTATCTTGCAAAGGAGCTTATAGAAATGTATCATAAAGTAGAGCACTGCTATTTTTGTTCCTTTTTTTGTGTCTGTTATAAATTGAGACGATTGTCAGGCATTTGCATTTAAAAAGCTGAGTGGTATTCACATAGATCTAGACACAAGTAGAAAGGTGAGAGAGAAAAGCATACTTAACCTGTTCATTAATTGTCATGACTCCTTTATATCTGTACTTCTGTTACATGCCGATGAAAATTCATCTGTGCTTTGTTCTTATTCCTTTGTCTTCCTTTCAGTCGTCTTTTGCCCTGTTCTAGAGGTCCTCTCATTCTTTGTCCTTTCATAAATCTCATTTTCTCTGCAGTCTATTCAGTCTCATAAAACAATAATCAGACGGGTGTCTGTGTTAGTCTGTATCTGCAAAAACTATGAGAAATCCTGTGGCATGTTACAGATTAACAAGTTTTTTGGAGCATAAGCTTTCGTGGGCAAAGACCAACTTTGTCAGATGAACAAAATTTCCAAAATATCTGTTAGTCTTTAAGGTACCACAGGACTTTTCATTAAACAATATGTCTCCATCTTATAATGCAGGGAGGTAGCTGACAATTACTTAGCTAATGTCTATATTAATGATTGGCTGTGTATTCAGTATTCTGGGTTCTGTTTTCTACCATATTCTCTTGCTTTTTAAATATTCCGGATTACTTGTTTGTTTCTCTGCTTTATGCTTGCTCATATCTTTTCTTTTCCTCCACTAGGATTGATTCTGAAGCATTGCACTTGGTGTTCAACAGCATGTTTCATTTGATTATGTTTAAAGGAACTTTATTAAAATTGAATGCAAATACATTTTGAAAAAGCTAGGAAACTTCAAAGCAAATGCTGAAAGTATGTTAGATTTCCAAGGCTCTTAGTAGTCTTTGAATCCTTATCTGTTAAACGGAAAAAAGAGAAGTCTAGGCTTTTTTGGGGTATTTTCTTACAGATTGTAATGACTGCTTTGGAGTGACTGGCCTACTGGGCAAATATATTTATTGTGTTTCTTTTAAATGGTGAAAAGTAGCTAACATACACTGGTAACTGCTCTTAAAGTGGAGTATATAATTTGGCCACATGATGGCAGCAAATATTTGAAAAATGACATTCATGAAGCAAAAAATATGGCCTGGTAACTTTTTGCTGCTTTGATTTTGTTTGTATTAGACAAGTATTGCAGTAGCTTACCTAAATCAGAGCAATCAATGATATAAGGATATCTGACATTGTTTTCTCATTATTTTGTTTTAAACACTAGAAATTCACATAGGTCTGGGCTGAAATTTAGTGTGACTGGAGAGCTAGTGAAATTATGACTTTCAGGAGAATGAAAGCTGATCCTTAGACGGAGAGGAGGTTTTCGTTTTTGTTCTCTTTTAAAATAAAAAAAGACAACACTTAAAGCTTAAGGAATACCTATTTAACTTGCAATGTTTAAAAATTAGGGGAACGTAAATGTGCATTTAAGAATCAGCCCCATCTTTTGTGGTCTGAGAGCTACCCAATAAGTCCTCCAGCAAAACAAGGGAATACCAGGGCCATTTCTTTCATTTTTATGATTTAAAAAAAAAGTGAGTGTGTCAAGGGGGAGGGTGGGGCAGGGAGAACACATATCGATTGTACATCATAAAGATGCAAAAAAGGGACATAAACCTCTGGTTTTATTTTTTGTTTTGCTTTTCAGGTCATTTAGAACAGCTTGCTATTTTATAAAGTCTTTCCATGGCTTTTTATATTTTTAAAATGTTCCACCAGAGGGTGGAGGGGTGAGCAGATCAAACTTTCCTGGCAACTGGGTAAGACTGCAGTAAGGCAATGGAAACATTAGGTATTAGTGCCCTGTCAGTTCGCATAGTGTCTGAAATAAATAATACAGTCAGAGTTTCAAACATTGTGAGGATCCAAACCTTCTGCTCTCAAATCCCTACATTTTGGCCATCCTTCTTCCTTATGTTCTGTCTCTCAAGAAAAATCAATCTAGATGGAGACCTTGTACTATGTGCTTAGTTTCTCTGCTGAGAACTTTTTATAATGTACTAGGGAATCTTTATTGACAAGAATAATTGTATATCATTATGTGATATTGCTATAATATGGGAACTAAATTAATGTATTCTCTGTGCTAAAAGTCAGTTTGTATCTAAGTTTCCATACATCTAAATTCTTTATAAGATTTAAGAATGTAAACTTTACATGAAAAGATCATAACTCTGAAACTATTATAAAATTTAAATACTATATGACAGTGGAGCAATCTAAAATCAAGCTCTGAATGCTTTTTGAGTCCTTTTACAGAGCATGAATATGTAACGTAGTTATGGGTTAGTAATGGAAATCTAACAGCTACTGTGTGTTTCAGATTAGAGTTTGCATATTTTTCAAATAAATTGAATAGTAGTATGTTTAATATGCATGCTTACTAACATTTTATTATCTTGGTCAGTTTTATATGTACTCATGTTAAATTTGGCCTCCCTGTTATGCCTAGGTATGATATGGTCCTCTATTTGGGGCCTCAGAACTCTGGATGATCTTAGATGCCATTTGAGCTAGGATACCTAGGCACAATGAGGTGAGTTAAGGATACTACTTCAGCCTTAACTCTAAATGTCTTAACGTCTGTGTGTTGTTAAACCAGACCCTTAATTTTATTTTCCGCACACAGTGGTTACATGTGTAGATGCTACCACTAGTGTATCCAATAATCATTAAAGCTGTTGCTGAAAAACACTGTTTTGTCAAGGAAGTTGCTCAAGACTTAGCACAAACATCTTGGCAGAAGTAGACCCGTTTCTTCAAGAGCAACATTTACACAAGTGGCCATGGTGGTGGGTGGACACAGTTATGATGACTTTCCTTTTTTATATTTGGGGGAAGCACCCCAGTAGTCTGAGGAAATTTGTTTTGTTCATGCATCACTCCCATTGACTTATATTGATTGAGGTTCAAGCTCTTTATTTTGTGGGTTTAGTAGTAGTAAATTTGAGCATTGTGATTGTCACAATTTGAGAATTAACCAAAATTAATTATGAAATATTTGCACATGGCACACATGATACAGTCATGGTCATGGAGTGATTGTCTATAATTGAGTATAAATAGAGAGCTTAACTTTGTTCTACAAAGTAAATCAATAAAATTGAGCATGTGTTGAAAATCAACCCAGAAACTCAAGCTGATGCACAAGGCTTGTGCTCACTTATTAATGGTGACTATCTCTAGAAACATGTGACATGAGTGCTGTGAGGTGCGTATTAGCTGCATACTGATTCCGGGTGAACTTGCAATATTGGGTGTACTAGTAAAGACAGAAGCTTGGTACTAGCTTATTTAAAATAGCATTATGCCCTACTGCTGCTATACAACATCAACACAGATACCTGAGTAAAAGGGCAAATATCTGGGGAGACAACCCAGCGAAAGTGGAGACAAGATGAAATAGGATTAGGTAACGTAATATTCCTTTCTTTGTTTGTTTGTTTTTTTTCTTGTATGTCTGGCTGTCAACTGAAGCATTCATTTTCAATTACCATGTTGATTTTCTCAGCCTCCCATTTTCATGCCCTCCCTCGTTCATCTTTCAGTCCTGAATCAACTTTCCTAATCACCAAGCCAGCCATTTGCTCAATCTTGTCTTCACTGCTCCTTTTCACTCTCTTCTCTTCCAGCCCTTCTGAAACATTCAGACCTTTTATGTCTGCTGTAAATCTCCTCTGATTCATAAACTTAGTGTCATCTTAGCCCCTCCTTCCTTCTGGAAACCCAGTGCCACCACCCATAACTCTCTCTTAATATCCACTTCCACTAGCTTAGCATCTTTTGAAGAAAGGTTTGTAATTATTTAGACTTCCTTCATAGCTCTTTTCTGCATCTGTAGTTCTGCTGCCTTCCTGGTTAAGAAGAGTTATTTCTCCATTCACATTGATCCTTGGCCTTCAGTCCCATCTGTGTGCCACTATTTGGCTCCTTTTGTAAAAGCCCTTCATTGTTTTCCTACTGTTTTGCCAACTTCTTTGAAATAGATGTTCCCTTTTTCTCACTTCTCCATAATCACTGAAATTTCTCAGCTGTTTTCCAGTTGCCTCCATTTCCTCATCACTTCATGTTTTAAGATTCCCTGTACCCTCCTTTTTCCAATATTTTTCTCCTTAATCTCTTGCTCTTCGGTTTTCCATTTTACAAGAAGCAGCTGTGGTCTCCCCTCATTCTGAGGTTCTACTGTAGACTTCATCTGTGTCTCCAACTATTTCCACTTCCCTTCTCTTTGTCAACTAAAGTTTATATGTATTCTGTCTTCAGCTGTTGCCTCAACTTCTCCCTTGTAGTCTGGCTTGTGACGTTTTCATTCTACTGTAATTGCTTTCACCACTGTCTACGATTCTTCTTGGTCATTTCTCAGAGCTTCTCCTCCAAACTCAGCATCCTCAACCTTAAGTGCCTTCTACGCATATCATACAGTTTTAAAAATCTTATTCTTCATTATCATTCACAACTGTGTGTGGTTTTCCATGTACTGCCAGTCTACTTCAGTGTCTCTTGATGATTTAACTCCCATTCCTACTTTCTTAGTTGAAGGATACAATGCTTGTCTCATGGGCTCCATCCCTTAGCTTATCTGTATAACCGAGCATCTAGATGGTCTATGTAAATATGTTGCTATCATTGTGTCCTAATTCTTCTATTGCATCCCATTGTCCTATACCTACTTACTGCATCTTTTTTCAATTTTAACTGTATTTTCTTTGAAGCAAAAGCTGGCTTACTGATTATTTGTTCAGTGCTTAGATTGGGACTCCAATCTTAATGGGTAGCTTCTGGGCATTAACAATACAAATCAATTAATTATATCTGGCATGGTGTACAACATTAGAATAGCAAGTCATGTTTAAAAAAAAAAAGGGAGGGTTGTTTTGAGGTTCTTTCTAGGAGGTGGGAGTGGGGGCAAGGAAAATGAGAAGAGGGTTGAAGGAATCAAAGAATCGGTGTATTCAGTAAGCTAAGTAACTTTCCATCCTGACTTCATCCTCCATACCAAGATGGCCATATTTAATGTGTGTAACTTGTTATTCCCAATAACTTTTGTCTTGCTGCCTCCCTCCATTGCACATTTTGAGACAAGTTGTAACACTGCACCGTTAGTAGAAGAGCCCTATAATCTCCAAGAATATAATTCCATATTTTCCATTAAATAGCAGGCCCATGTTAACATTATTTCCTATATGCAAAACTATGCATGGGCTTGATGGGAGACAAGACTAAATATATATTTTAGCTCAGTAATATGGACGCATTCCAGTTTTCCAGTGACACACTTATTTCTGGAAAACTCAAAGGTAGTATCAGATCATGGAGCAATAAACTCCATTACGTAAAGTGCAAATAAAACACTTTCTAGCACTCTGGGCGACTTGTAGATTTTGTTTTGTTTTCCCTGATTGTGTCAAAGAAAAGGTGTCAGTCTGTTCTGACCTGCTTTGACTAGAAACAGATGTTGTCTGTTCACTTTTTTTGTTGGAAGTGGTTTCATGTTTACAGCCCTGAAATATATTGCAAATGGTTGATATATAATTAACCTCTTACATTGTGATCTTTTAAAATGTGTGTAAACTTTTATATTGGATGTTACTTGCAGACTGGAAAGTCTTTTTAAATTTTTCCTGGCCTGTGAACTTACTGATTGGAACAGCTAACAATCATTCCTCATAGCACTGCACATAGTCCCACACCAATACAACATAATTCCTTGTCCAAATTCTGTTTTTAATTGCATCTCTGTTAACTCCATTAATTTCAGTGAAGTCACACAACGATAACTAAGGGCAGAATATGGTCCATACCTTTTATAACTTTTGAAAATGCAGGTTTCACTCTGCCTTCTGGTTTCCCATATTTTACTTCCCTTTTTTAAAAAAAATTAAGACTAACAGTAAGGCTTTGACTTAGTTTTTTTTAAATATTGTAGAATATTGATAGAATATTGAATTGATAGACTATTATACTAAAATATCCTACAAGGTAAATTCATGCTGGTACTCTTACCTTAAGTGGCTTGAATTTTTTGGTATAGTAGTTTGTGTAACAGTCTCACTTTTTGAAAATATACTCAGTATGAAGGAAAATAAGTGTTCTATAAAATGAGTAGAAAACCAAAATCTTTCAGGTGAAGTTTTATGAAATGTGTATAACACCAAACGGATCTGACTGTGAGACTGCTTCTAATATATTTACTAATTTTTCTGATAGGGCCATCTTATGTATTTGCCCAATGGCATGCCTTCTTTTAAAAATTGATATTTTGGTAATCTTTTTCCCTGTTATTCAATGAACAGTACAATTAGATTGAGATCAATAACATTTTTAATGGAGACATGGAAATGCTGTTGTAGAAAACTGAAGTAGTAACAGCCATGTTCAAGTAGTGTTTTTGCTGTCTTACCTTACTCTGCCAGTGGTCCCACTGCAATCAAGAAAGGTACTAGTCAGCCTGAGTAAGGATGAAGCACTCAATCGTTAGTAGAATAAGTATATGTCTTAAAAGTAAGCAAAAGATACTTTGCAGTTTAGCTGTCAGTGACATGACTACGTCTTGCTTGGTCAAGCTGTGGTATTTAGTCTGTTTTAACTGTTCTTTTAGTTGGCAAGTGGGTTGGGGGAATAACAGGGTGTTTCTAACATATTTACTTTGAATAATTGCCCCTTTGTCTATTTTGCAAGTTGTTCCTGTACAACCATCATCCAGCATCACCTGGTTTATCATCTGTAGCAGTGGCTTCTATATCTGTCCAGGCTGGTAGTCTTGCTTTTAGGCTGAAATTTTGTAACCTAAATCAGAGCCAAGTAAGCAGTGAAAAATAAGGGCTTAAAAAGTAAGAACTGGCCAACATCAAATCTTTTTATGTCATCCCTTGTTATGAAATGTTCCTCATTTTCCAAATCTTTTTCTAGGTAATAAACAATGCTTGCGCTACTCAAGCAATAGTAAGCGTGCTATTAAACTGTATCCATCAAGATATCCACCTAGGAGACACGCTATCAGAATTTAAAGAATTTTCACAAAGTTTTGATGCTGCGGTAAGTGCAACTAACTTTTGTGCTTAGTGCACACTGGTTTGACCAACTAGTTTATGTCTTTACCTTTTATTTATTTCTTAATGCATTTTAGATGAAAGGTTTGGCACTAAGCAACTCTGAAGTGATTCGGCAGGTTCACAATAGTTTTGCCAGGTAACAAAAGTTGTGCATTTTAAAAATCGTACAAAATACAGAAACCTTTTGTCTTTCACTTCAGCATTTTCTCTGTTACTGTTTAGACAACAAATGTTTGAGTTTGATGCAAAATCATCAGCGAAAGAAGAAGATGCATTTCACTTTGTAAGCTATGTTCCTGTTAATGGAAGGCTATATGAACTAGACGGACTAAGGGAAGGACCAATTGATTTAGGTAAGTTAAGTTCACTGTGGCTACTTTAAACATTGTACCATGTTGCATTTTTAACAAGTTTTGGGGGCTATATGTAACCAAAGCAAATTGTTGTTTTGAGGTAACACAGATTGTTCTAGTTAATACTTTTTGATCTTTCATTGAGAGACTTATTCAGACAGTGTATTGAAACTGGACTATACTTTTTTTATTCAGATTTTTGCCCCAGGTCTCCTTTCAACCAGTTTTGTGATGTCAGAATAATAGAATTCTGATATTCATTCAGTATTTTAGTACTGTGACACAAGCAACTGGTATGAAGAAAGAGAGTCTGATAATGCTAGGTCAAGTAGTTAAATCTACTATTTTAATTACAGTTAAAATGTAATTATCTAGCAGATGTCTCCTCTAATTTTTAAGATTTGCAAAGTCTTACTTGGTATTAAGTTAGCTCTCTTTCACCTGGAATGGTTTGTTTTACCATTTCTTTCTTCATGTTGCCTTTGAACTCCTTTCTGTATTCTGTCAAACATATTAGTCATATCTGCAATCCTAATTTTATGAGAATAGAAGTATTACTACTTGGGACTAAATTAGTGCTTAATTTGCTTCTTGTAATATGTATTATGATAAACTAATAGCGTAAATGCATCATAAAGAAGTGGATTTCTCTCACAGTTTCTCAAATGTTAAGACAAATGTGAAAGATTATTATTTCAGTTTAATGCATTTTGAAGTATTCGGATCGCTTTAAAGAAAACTTTCCTACCAAACAGTGGCCCTTATGCAATCATACCTGCATGTCAATACCACTGAAATGCATGGGCTCTCTGCAGGCATGAGGGTCTGTTGGTATGAGAGCTGATTGCGGGATTGTGATATATGTATAAAGCAACAGCTCACCTCATTGCTAATAGCAAAATAGTAGTAGTAGTATAGCAAAATATAGAATTTAAAAGCATGTTGTGCAGCAGTTTAGTACTGGGAATAAAGACCATTGTATATGATAAAAAGGGGGAATTTTGTTCTCTTTGATATACTCCTCTTTGAAAGAAGTGTAGATCAGAATGCTGCAAGGAACTGTTAATGTACATGTTAGTTGGCTAAGAATTAAATGTCCATGTAGTCTATTCCTTAGTGTTTCATCTTCAAGTTATAAGTTTTGGGGTGGAACCCTCCAAAATTTATAGAACAGGATGGAAGAATGGATGATCATAACGATGTAAAGACTACCAATATCTAAATTTCTGGCAGAAATGACTGGATGGGGGAAAAAAATCAAAATTCTATACACATGATCTGACTCTTTTTTCCCCCCAGTCCCTTCACCTGCATAACTTGGAAGGCCAGATTTCTACCTTTGCACTCCCACAGAGACTTGTGTCTCTCCTGCCCCCTGGCAGCAGCAGAGGGGAGTTGGACATGTCAGGACCCCCTTGGGATTGTTATGTAATATAAGCTATGACCCCACTCAACCTGTTTTCCCTGCCAGCTTGGACCCCCAGCACCCTGTCTTGTTGAATCAGACATATTAGTCGGCTGCAACACAGATGGACAGTTTTGGGCCATACCCACAAGGCTGCAGATCTTAACTGAAAATCGCACAGCAAGAGAAATGTCTCCAGCACTCAGATACTCTGCCCCCTCTAGGAGCTGGACCCTAGATAAATTGGTCCCATGCCATATAAGGTCTATACAGCACAAACGTGAATTTCACCCTTTTCCTCAATTCCTCATCTCCCCACTCCCCATCACAATTACTTACACTGTTTATTAAGAAACAGTAGATTAATAAAATTACTTTTGATTATTAATTATAAAAGGTAGGATTTAAGTGGTCGTAAGATATAGCACACAGAACAATACACAGGCTACTAAACAAAATAAACCAGAATATGCAAGCTAAGGTTAATGTGCTAAAGAAACTAATTATATGTAATATCTCACCCTCAACATTCTTCTAATAAGCTTCTCTCACAGACAGGAAAGTCTTCCAGTCTAGGCCCATTTTTTTCCTCAGTTCAGTCTTACGGTATGTCTACACTTATGGTGGTGGTCAGTTTGCCACGATCGATCTGTCCAGGCTCAGCCAACTCTGGTACTACTCCACGCTATCATATGGAGCAAGGGATGTCGGCCCAAACCTGAAGAACTTCAGTCTACACGGGGCAGGAAGTTGATCCTGATATGTTGATTTTACCTATAAATGCATATCTGGGGTTAGCTTTCTGTCCTTGTGTAGACCAAACCCAAGATGTTATTAGGAGATGGGGTATGGGAGTAAATAGGGAGTCTGATGGCTTATGTCTTGGTAAGAGCGACCACCCCCTCCTTCCAAGTTCACAAGAAAAACAGTTCTGCTCCTAGATAGTTATCCTGAGTTTTAGGCATTTAAGTTCCTTAAATATGATGAATATCCCTCACTTAACATGACTACGTTAGTAATACAGGTTTATACTTCATATTTCTAACTTCAAATACAGGAATGATACATAAAAATGTATCATTCAGTAGACTGAAAACTGACTTTTTACCTTTTGATGTATCCTGTACAGGTGCCTGTAATCAAGATGATTGGATCAGTGCTGTCAGGCCTGTTATAGAGAAACGAATACAAAAGTAAATGTCACGTTTTTTTAATGAACATACATGTAGCACTTTTATTGTGAAAGAACCAATTCCTTGTATGTTGAAAATAGTTAAGTTAAATTATATAAGCAGAAAAGTTGAACATTTAAGCTCAGGTGGAGAAAACAAACTTTGCATAAGTGCTGAAAAAAGTACTATTGGACTAATTACAACTATTTCATAATTTAATATCTTTTTGGTAAAATGTGTTAGTATTTGGGTTATTTTATTTTTACAATTAAAGAACCATAGAGGATGTTTTATTTTTATGATTTTATGGTTTGTGGTTTTTGGTGTTTTTGCAGCTGCTGTGCAAATTATTAGAATTATGAAAACTGTGTTCTTGTCTTTTTAGATATAGTGAAGGAGAGATAAGATTTAACCTTATGGCCATTGTGTCTGACAGAAAAATGATATATGAGCAGAAAATAACAGAATTACAGCAACAACTTTCAGAGGTAGGTTATGATATTGAAATAATGCAGTAGTTCATACCACCGTCCATCTTCTAATAATCTTTTTTAACAAAAAAACTTATAATCAGTATTTATTTTGCAACTAATCCTTTTATTTCTGCCCCATAAAGGGCAGGTTGGGAAAGAAAACCCAGCTCTCGCAGTGATTTTACTCCACAAAAGAAAAATTGACGGAAGCTAAGAAATCTGCAATAGACTTCATGTTGCTGTTGATTTTAAATGGAAGATGCTCGGCTATTTTGTTAATAGACAGCTATGTATAACCTTAAGCTAGAATTACACAAGATACTACTGATATCACAATTCTGAGTAAAAGACTTTAAATCTTAATTTAGGTAATAGCAATATAAACACAGTATGGATCAGACTTCCATAAAATTCCAATTTTGTGTGATTCATTTTATTTTCTTTAAGGAAGAGCCAATGGATACAGATCAAAGTGGTAACATGTTAAGTTCTGTTCAGTCCGAAGTTGCAAAATATCAGATGTTAATTGAAGAGGAGAACCAAAAACTAAAAAGATACAAGGTATGTGTGGTATGTTTTTGTTTTGTTCTTCATAATAAAACTCTCAAAAAAATTGTAATGAAGAACCAGCTTGATGTGAGGCTTGGAAACAATGCCGGTCCCATGCTGCTTCTCATCAAGGCACTTCTCATCACTGGACTACATTATTCACACTTATCACGTAGTTACTCCTGAATTATTGGTTTGTCCACTCACCATCTTTTTTCTAGATTCCAGGGAAAGTGATATTTTTAATTACTCTCTTTATTTGAATCATAAAATGATTGCATTTTCTGATGTATAGTCTCTGAAGTCACTGCTATTCTGGTACCTCTTAAAATTTGAGTATGTGTATGTACAAAATCAATCAGACAGAACTTATAACTAATGAAGTGTAGAACTCTCAGAAAGAGACAGTTGCGCGTGCCTCAAGACGTTCTAACTACATTTATAAATAATTCTGCTGTATAGCAGCATTTTCCAATTTCTCAGAATTTGTCCTTTTTGGATGGGGGATGGGCATCCCTCTGAACTCTTTTTTTCCACCTTTCTTTGTTATAAGGGTATGTTAATGAAGAACATTGATACCCAGCTGATGACATGTCTATACTGGAGTGACAGTGAACTACAGAAAAATGAAAGGACTTAGCTGTTTGTTTTACGTTTCCTTTTATGCATCAGTATGTATTTGTAATCTCTGAATATGTCAGAAAAGGCTTGGAGGTTTTTATTGTCTTTAAATTAGGTACCGATGACACTGTACACTGTTTAGAAATGACCAGAGCGTATTTTTATTAGTTTTTTGAAGTCCATCTCCTAGTTGTTGGTTGATTGAATGCATTTCATTGCATTTGTAGAACTGACAAATAGGGAAATACTTGGGATATGTCTGCAGGGCATTTAGACACCCATGGCAGACTTGGACTTGGGTCAGTTTTAGCCAGTGAGGCAGATATTCAGGATTGGGCTATAATCTGGTTTCCAGTACTCAGCAAGATGAGAGGATACCAGAGTCTATCCCCAAGCCCAAATATCTGCACCAGTAATTAAAACAGCCTGTGAGTCTGAATAAACTGGCACAGAGAGGCCGTGTGTTTTTAATTACTGTGTAGTTATACTCTTGTTGATCAACATTTGGAGCCAGTCACCATTGATTTGTGAGGATATAAAAGAAACAACAAATAAGCAGCTATCTCCATTGTTTTTTAAAGTACAATATGCACACTGTGAAATGTTTAAAGAAACGGGAGAATGAGTTGGTTAACCATATAGGTTTTTCCCATATGTACTCTCTGATTTAAATATGCAGGTCACCATCGGGGAGATATTCCAAAAGCTTTTTAGGAAGTGCATATCTGTACAGGATACAGTAATTTATTTTGGAAAGCTTATTTTGCTAGTTCCCTGAAGATACATTTTTTTGACATCTTCAACATCTAGACTTCAGTAAGGCACTTTATACAGTCTTGTGTGATCTTCTTAAGAATAAACTGGGCAAATACAACTTAATGGAGTTTCGCAGGGATCTGTTTTGGGACTGGTACTGTTCAACATCTTCATCAATGATTTAGATATTGGCATAGAGTGTACACTTAGCAAATTTGCAGATGATACCACACTGGGAGGGATTGCAATTTCTTTGGAGGATAGGGTCATAATTCAAAATGATCTGGACAAACTGGAGAAGTGGGTCAAGGTAAATAGGATGAAGTTTAGTAAGGACAAATGCAAAGTACTCCACTTGGGAAGAAACAGTTTCACACATACAGACTGGGAAGCGACTGTCTTGCAAGGAGTACTGCAGAAAAGGGATCTAGGGGTCATAGTGGACCACAAGCTAAATTGTTGCAAGAAAAGCAAACATGATTCTGGGATGCATTAACAGGAGTATTGTGATTAAGTCATTCTTCTGCTCTGCACTGATTAGGCCTCAATTGGCATATTGTGTCCAGTTTTGGGCACCACATTTCAAAAGGGATGTGGAGAAACTGGAGAAGGTCCAGAGAAGAGCAACAACAATGATTAAAGGTGTAGAGAACATCAGCTATGAGGAAAGAATGAAAAATTTGGCTTGTTTAGTTTAGAAAAGAGAAGACTGAGAGAGGATATGATAGCAGTTTACAGGTAATTAAGAGCGTTACAAGGAGGAGGGAGAAAAGTTGTTCTTCTTCGAGTGGTCCCCGTGGGTGCTCCACAGTAGGTGTCGGGCTCGCCCCGGCGCCGTAGCTCGGAAATTCTTCAGCAGTCTCTGTCGGGTCACGCATGCGCCAATGCGCGTCGGCTCTTTGCGCGCTTACGGTCACGTGCGCAATCCGGTCCCCGCCAGTTCCTTCTCAACCGCCAACGGCTGCAGACAGAATCCTCTCCGGCTCCAACGCCCGAGACAGATAAATCTTATTTTATTTCTCGTGTTAATAGTTTTAATAGTTCATAGTTAGCAGTTCTATAGTTGTTATAGTTTAGTTACCTGGTTACAGTTCGTTTAAAAGTTAGACTATCTTAAAGACTGCAGCGTCCGCCTCCGGGCGGGCCCGCTAGTTTTGTTTGTCAAGCCTCCAGAGGCCAATGGTTGTTATCGTCATCTAACAGACTGCTAAGTGTGCTCTTAGCACCTAAGGATTCACAGAGTTGAGCTTTAACAATGTCATCCCCCGGCTTTAAGAAGTGTGAATCTTGCCGGGAGGCCATGCCTGCTTCGGATGGCCATAGCAGATGCATACGGTGCCTCGGGGAGACACACGTTCCCCAGAAGTGCTCCCATTGTTCCAAGTTGACTAATAGAGCTAGGAAAGATAGGGAAATGAGGTTGAAGATGCTGCTATTTGACCGAGCACTTCAACCTGCCTCATCAGAGACAATGCATGCGGAGGGCTCTTCAGGATCGCACAAGAGGAAGGCTGCCTCTTTGACCTCCTCTGTGCAGAAGAAAAGAAGAGCTTTGCCTACTCGATCCCTGCCCGTTACTTCTGGGAGCGGGACGAGTGCAACGAAGGGCCCGCGCACGCTGGCTTCCTCCGCTGGTAAAGCCGCGGCGCATGTAACCGCTCAAGGGCCTACAGCTACTGGGGAGACGGCACCGAGAGCCGTGCAGGCACTGGACAGACCGGCACCGGCTACTGCGGCACCGAGTGAGGCTCCCTCAGAGGCACCGAGGACGACGGCACTGAGGACGATGGCACTGGGAGCAGTGGAAATCAGCATGACACCTGCTACGGTACCAAGCTCACCGATAAGACCACCTGAGAGGGCAAAGGCTAAAACAAAAACCAGGCACCGCAGCCCCTCCCCTGAGGTAATTGCGCTGCCTCTGTCACCACGATCACCACCGGAGATTCGACGGGCAGTAACACCTTCAGCCTGCCACAGACGTCCATCTCCTTTTCTTCGGAGTCCATCTCAAGGGGCTGCACGCTTCTTTCCATCATCTAGCAGAGATCCCTATGAGTATTCCCACAGAGGCTCTCCCCATATGTCAGTATCATCTCAACGGTCTCAACATTCCCTGCACCACCCTTACATCTTTGGGTCATGGTCCAGGTCCCCATCACCGGGCCCCTGTCCCTGTTGCTACGACCGCCATCATTATGCAGGGCGTCAGCATAGGAGGTCAACGTCTCACCGTGGATCTCCGTCAACTCCCCCTCAACGCCACAGTGTACAGCTTCCACCTGGGGGAACACCACAAGTCCCCCAATCAGAGGCTGGGTCTAAAGACATTGAACCCCACCTTGAAGTTTCAAAAAGACAATCACACCAATACAGCCAGGATCCAGAGGAATTGGAGGAGAGATACTATAGTGATGCCTCCTCATCCTCGCCAGACGAGGCGGTGGTTCCTGCAGACATTTCTCCTCCAGATGACCTGAAACAGTTCCAGGAGCTGTTCAGAAGAGTAGCTCAATCCCAAGATATTCAAGTGGCGGAGGTGCAGGAGAAACACCACAGACTCCTTAAAAATCTCAGGCCCCCATCCTCTTCTAAAATAGCTATTCCTCTGGACGATGCAATCATGGAGGCAGCCACTAATATGTGTCAAACTCCGGCATCCACTCCTCCTACCAACAAAAGGGCAGACAAAAAGTACTTCGTCCCTGCGAAAGGTATGGAATTTCTCTTTAGTCATCCACAGCCAAACTCGCTAGTGGTTGAATTGTCTCAACACAGGTCCAAATCGTCCCAGTACAAATCTGGGGGACTGGACAAGGATATAAAGAAGCTGGATCTCCTAGGTAGAAAAGCCTACTCCTCATCCACTCTGTTGCTCCGCATGGCCAACTATGCTGCTCATTTGTCGAACCACAATTTCGACAGCTACTCCAAGCTTACTGCCCTCATGGACTTCCTTCCGGAGGATAAAAGGCCGATTCTTAAGGCAATTGTACAAGAGGGCTATGCGGCTTCTCGAGCGGGCGTCCAGATTGCATTGGATGTGGCGGACACAGCGGCCCGCGCCGTAGCCACTGCGGTGGTAATGCGGAGGGAGTCATGGCTTCACACATCCGGCATTCTAAAGGACTTACAAGTCAAAATTGCAGACCTCCCCTTCGACAAAACAAAATTGTTTGCCGAATCAACCGACTCAGTCCTACACTCGAGCAAAGACTCCAGAGCGACACTTCGGACTTTGGGAATATATACCCCACCGTTCAAAAGGAAGAAGTTTTTATCCTCAACAACGCCGTTATGGTTACCAACAGCAGCGTACCCAATTTCAACGGGGGTATGATCAGGGACGTCATCAACAAACACATTATAAGGGCCCTAGGCGTCGACCTCAGCAGGGCAACGCCTCCGCAGGGCAAAGTACAAGGCAGCAGGTTTGACGGGTATGTCAAGGGTCGTGAAGCCAAGACCGTATCTCAGTGCCAATCTCAGTACATGTTCCATCACCGACTCAACCCATTTTACCCACAATGGAAAAGCATCACTTCGGACAAGTGGGTATTGGAGATTGTAAACATGGGATACACGATCCCCTTCCAGTCATTACCTCCACCAAATCCTCCCACCGCACCCCTCCTCAGAGACCCCCTCTCACCTACTGGAATTAAGGCGGGAGGTGGACCACCCCCTATTCATAGGGGCGGTGGAGAGAGTACCGGAGCAATTTCAAGGCAAAGGTTTCTACTCCAGGTACTTCCTGACGGAAAAGAAGACAGGAGGGTGGAGGCCCATTTTGGATCTACACGCACTAAACCAGTATCTACGCAAACAGTGCTTCAAGATGACTACGATGGCTTCAATAATCACGGCACTAGACGACAGCGATTGATTTGCAGCCCTCGATTTACAGGATGCATATTTTCATATCGCAATTCATCCAGCCCACAGGCGCTTCCTCCGGTTCGTTGTTGGCACAGATCATTTTCACTACAGAGTCCTTCCATTCGGCCTCTCTTCAGCGCCCAGAGTCTTCACCAAGACCTTAGCGGTGGTGTCAGCATACCTACACAGACAGGGTGTTTTAATTTTCCCGTACCTGGACGATTGCCTGATAAAGGGAACTTCCCAGGCAGAGGTATTACGGATGATACACATCACCACAAACACATTTACCTCATTGGGCCTCATCATCAACTTCTCAAAGTCAAAGACCGACCCCACGCAAAATGTGGAGTTTATAGGGGCTCGGATAGACTCAGTCACGTCACGCGTGTATTTACCCGAGGCTCGTTTTTGCGCCATCGAGTCACTCGTACAACTACTAAGGTACAGCCCCACTGTTCCAGTTCTTACGTGCTTACAACTATTGGGGCATATGGCAAGCACCACGTTTGTGGTGCAAAATGCCAGGCTGCACATGCGAGGATTGCAGCATTGGTTGGCAACCGTATACAAACCCTCAATCTACACCGTTCACAAGAGGGTGTCACTTACAACAAAGACACGAAGGTCGCTAACATGGTGGGAGAACCCCAAGAATCTTCTAACAGGGGTGCCCTTCCGCCAACCACAAATTACTGTGTTCATTACAACAGATGCCTCCCATACAGGATGGGGGGCACACATGGACAACAAAACCATTCAAGGGTTATGGTCCCCCGCGGAGAAGACACTGCACATAAACATATTAGAACTCAGAGCAGTGTTCACTGCGTGCAGGCATTTTCAGAATTATCTGCGCGGAAAAATAGTCGGCGTGAATACCGACAACACCACCACGTTTTATATAAACCGGCAGGAGGGAGCCAGGTCTCGTACGCTTTGTGCGGAGGCGGTCCGACTGTGGAACTGGTGCGTTGCCAACAATATAACCATAAAGGCTTCATACCTACCGGGTGTCCACAACGTCAAGGCGGACCAGCTCAGCAGACACTTTGCGCCCACTCACGAGTGGCAGATCCGTTCAGACCTGCTTCACCAAGTGTTCCGCAGGTGGGGTTTTCCCCAAATCGATTTGTTCGCCACCCGGGACAACAAGAAATTTCCCCAATACTTTTCCAGAGCGGGCATGGGACGGGGTCTTTGGGGGACGCCTTCATGATCCCATGGAAAGGTCCTCTACTTTATGCGTTCCCTCCCACAACACTTATACACAAGGTCTTGGAGAAAGCCAGAAGGGAGAGAGCATGCATGATACTCATAGTCCCAACCTGGGACCGGCAACAGTGGTTCCCATTGCTCCTACGCATGACTCGGCATCGGCCATTTCCCCTGCCAACAGTACAGGACAGTCTCACTCAGGCTCGGGGGTCAATACTGCACCCGCACCCCAAGAGACTTCGGCTACAAGCATGGTTAATCCATGGCTAAGCGCCTTAGAGACTACATGCTCAGAGGGAGTACAACAAGTCCTTGAATGTAGTCGGAGGACTTCTACCAGAAAGACTTATCAGCACAAATGGTTGCGTTTTTCCAATTGGTGCTCCTCCAGGCAGCTAACACCCCAGGACGCCACCATACCTACGATTCTGGACTATCTGCTACAACTCAAACAAAAGGGACTTTCTCTATTCTCTATAAAGATGCATCTGGTGGCTATATCAGCATTTCAGCATGAAGAGGATGGATCAACCACGTTTGCCCATCCTGTTGTCTCGCGTTTCCTAAAGGGGTTGGTAAATCTGTACCCCCCTCGGAAACCAATACCGCCATCATGGAGTTTAGACCTAGTTTTACACACCCTCTTGGGACCGCCCTTTGAACCATTGGCTACCGTCCCCCTTCGACTACTCACCATTAAAATGACTTTCCTCCTGGCAATCACGTCAACTCGCAGAGTGAGCGAGCTCGCGGCCATAATGTCCACACTACCCTGCATGATATTCTCAAAAGAAGCAGTGGTCTTACGTTTGCACCCAGCCTTCGTTCCGAAGGTCTCTTTGGATTTTCATATTAACAAACCAATAGTGTTGCCCGCGTTCTATCCTAAGCCTCACAACTCAAATGAAGAGGAACGGTTGCACTTACTTGACGTAAGAAGGGCACTGGCCTTCTACATCGATAGAACTAAACCCTTCCGGAAAATGGACAGACTCCTGGTGTCCATTGCACCCAGGTCAAAAGGAGAAGCGCTATCTTCACAGAGGATTTCAAATCACATTGTGTCTTGCATAGGACTGTGTTACGAGCTTCGCAAGACGCCTCTGCCAGTTCCGCCAAGGGCCCACTGTACTAGGGCGATGGTGGCGTCAACGGCCTTCTTCAAAGGAATCGCGCTGAGAGATATCTGCAGAGTGGCGATGTGGTCTTCCTATGACACCTTCGCCAAGCACTACGCCATGCACACGATGCTTGATGAGGATACACGCCTGTCGACAGCAGTCCTTTCACGGGCAAGCTGCGCATAAATCGGGTACCCACCTCCTTTTTCGGGGGGGGTTACTGCTGGGTAGTCACCTACTGTGGAGCACCCACGGGGACCACTCGAAGAAGAAAGAGAAGTTACTCACCTGTGTAGTAACGATGGTTCTTCGAGATGTGTCCCCATGGGTGCTCCACTACCCACCCGTTCCTCCCCACTTTGGAGCTCTGTCTGTGTGTTTTTCAGGGGCGTCCGGAGCGGTTGATCAGGAACTGGCGGGGACCGGATCATGCACGTGACCGTAAGTGCGTGAAGAGCCGACACGCATCGGCGCATGCGCGACCCGACGGAGACTGCTGAAGAATTTCCGAGCTGTGGCGCCGGGGCGAGCCCAACACCTACTGTGGAGCACCCACGGGGACACGTCTCAAAGAACCATCATTACTACACAGGTGAGTAACTTCTCTTTCTAAGGCTGGGTCTACACGAGCCACTTTCTTTCGAAAGGGGCATGTTAATGAGTGGGTTCGAAAGATGCTAATGAGGCACTGCAACGAATATGCAGCACCTCATTAGCATAATGGCAGCCGCAGCAATTCGAAAGTGCAGCTTTTTGAATCGGGCGCCACCTGTGGAGACGGGACCTTCCAAAAGGACCCCCCCCCCCAGTTTTCGAATTTCTAACACCAGATCGGAAGAAGGGCTTTCGAAAACTGGGGGGGCTCTTCAGGCTTGCACCAATGTTTCTTACTGCATGCAAAAGTGTGGAGTGCCAAGGTCAATGGCTGAGCCCAGAGAGATCAGTTTTGCCGCATTTCAACATAGGAGGCAAAATTGAACTCCGGAATATTGACTGCAGTGCAGTTGATTTGTCCAGTAAGTATAGATTGACCCTTAGCCTCTGAGGATAGTACAAGAAGAAGTGGGCTTAACCTGCAGCAAGGGAGGTTCAGGTTGGACATTAGGAAAAACTTCTTACTGTCAAGGTGGGATTAACTTCCTAGAGAGGTTGTGGAATCTCCATCACTGGAGATATTTAGGAGTAGGTTATACAGACACCTATCAGGAATGGTATGATGGTACTTGGTCCTGCCTTGAGGTTGGGGGACTGGACAAGATGACATCTCGAGATCCCTTGCATTTCTAAGTGTTCTATGATTCTGTGACACCTATAACGCCTTTAAATTCTGTTTCATTTCTGCATATTTAAACACTTATTGCAAAGGGCTATGAGGTTTATGAGGATTTATCTCTGTAATTACTTTTCATATTACAGTTTACGGTAAAGGAACCAGTACCAGAGTCACCATCATGCTGGAGAATACACAAATACCTAACAAAACTACAGTTCCTGCTCTAAAGAGCTTATAGTTAAAGTGTAAAGTGGGAGATGATGACCACAATGAAACAGTACTTGACAACATACTAGCTGTGTAGTCATTGTCAGGTTGGGTGTATTTTTTCATAGCGGGCATGACAGCTAAGTCCTAGAGGTTTTTAAGTCCCAGCTTGACAAAGTCCTGGCTAGGATGATTTTAGGTAGGGTTGATCCTTCTTAGGGCAGGGGGCTGGACTCAGTGACCTCCCACGGTCTCTTCCAGCCCTAGGGTTGTATGATTCTGTAAGTATTAAGCACAGTATATATTTGTGTTTTACAAACTTAGGGTGATGCACTGACTCTTGAAGTGCTGTGAACCTCAACACCTGAACTTGGTAATTTTCTCAAAAAGAGAATGTAATCTTAAGAGAAGTACTATAATGGGAGTGGGAAGATCCCTTTTGTCTGACAGATGGCAATTCTGTTAATCCCTGCAATTTAATTTTCAGATTGAAAATATTAGAAGAAAACATAACTACCTGCCTTTCATCATGGAATTACTAAAAACTTTAGCAGAACACCAGCAATTAATACCATTGGTAGAAAAGGTAAGCATTTCGTGTATGACTTCAAAGATCTTCATGTATTTTGCATATTTTCTGTGTGAACAGAAACAGAAGCTGCATTTTTAAATCTAGAACTGTAAGTGGAAGGGGTTTATTTCTGTTTTGTGCAGCTGAATGGCAAGTATATATGGGCAAAAGTTTGGCAAAAGCTCCACGGAGTGTCTTCCGAAAACTCTAAAGTCCTCTAATGCTGGAAAAGCAGGGGGCATTTCAGTAACAGCTATATTAGTGACACGGAGGGCAAAAAGAATCATGAAGACTGCTGGCTGAAGTTGCATGAGGGAGTCTTACTGAGGCCTAATCTACATTAGAAAGTTGTTCAGCTGTAGTTCTGTAGTATGTCTGGTGATGGCTCTGAATAAAAGGAGAGAGCTTTCACATCGTGTCTGGTGAAGATGCTCTTTGCTGGTGGGAGAGAACTCTCCCATTGGCATAAGAAAACCATCTCCTTGATGGCAGTAGCTGCATCAGCGGGAGAAGCTTTGCTGCTGCACTGATGCTTAGATCGGTGTAACTTGTCATTCTGGGGGCATCTTATTCACACTGCAGAGCAACATAAGATACATTTTGGTATAGGGAACTCTTAAAACTTGTTACTTCCCCAAGAGGAGTAGCGAAAGCTACAATTTATCCCCACATGAGGCCTGCATAGTCCTTTCCTTAGATTCCAAGACCCAGCCTGTACTAATATCTGTGAACGCTAGATGGCAACCTGTGTGTGGCAACATAGATACCTAGGGCCATCATGTTAAACATTTGCTGCTTTTGTTTGAGCTTTTCTCACTTTGTCATCTTTTTGCTGTTTCATTTTTATGCTTCTTCCAGTTATAGCCTTAATTTAAGCTATAAATCAAGGCTGTGACGTTTCAGTTGTCTCCCTTCTAAGATCATTAAACTGCTAGGTTATTCAGACAGGTGACTTAATTGGGATTTTTGTCACTTTATTGGATTGCCTGCATGTCTCTTGCAGTAAATATAACCTGCATCCCTGATGTTAGGCTCTTAAGCTAATTAATAGCTATTTGTTCAGCTTGACAAGCTTCTCTGTTTCACTGCGCATTTGAGTTTGGCGAGCCCAGTTTCCAAGAGCCCACATCTGTTTGGGCAGGGCATTGCTTTAACAGTACGTACTAGGACAGCTATTTTGAGGTGAAGGCATTTTGGTCTCTGCCACTTCTGTGTTTTTTGTCTAATGTTTTTACCATGTGTATTATGAACAAAGAGCAATAAGTAGTTGGCCTCACATCTTAAAAGAGGTGCAAATATGAAGAAACTTTCTTACAGTTAATTTCTCTGGGTCACATTTAAACTAAGTCAGCTTTGATTTTTCTTGTTTGAATTAAACTACAGTAGGGTCTCAACATCTGTGAGGGTTCCGTGTTGTAAACCCTTGTGAATGTTGAATTTGGCGAATATGGCAGCCCCTAGCTGCTGGCCCCAGGGAAGCAGTGGCTGCTGGCATTCCTGCCTGGGGCCCGAGGAAGCAGCAGTTGCTGATGCTGCCCACCCTGGAGGAAGCAGAGGCTGCCGGCGCTTCATGCCCTGGAGCCCCAGGGGAAGTGGCAGCTGCCAGCACTCAGTGCCGTGGAGCCCCGGAGAAAGTGGCCGTTTGCAAATAATTGAATTCAAGATTTGCGAATATTGAGTCCACAGTCTATATTTTGCAGTCTTGTGTTAACAACTAATATTGCATGTGGGTTTTTTTGTATCAGGTTACATATTACAAGTTTGTCTCTAACTACTGAGCTTCAGGGGAGACTTGGTGGCTTAGAGGATTCATAACAGGACACATACAATGTTACTTCAGAGTCTTTAGTTAGACTTTAGTTATTGAGTAATTCAATATCATTTTAGTCTTTAAATCTGTTTATACCAGGAAGAGGTTAAGTAATGTGACATCAAGTTAAGTGATATCAGGTGCTTGTAGGATTTAATGTAAAAACTGCCTTAAACCTGAATGCGGTAAGTGAGAATTTCTTGATTGTTTGTTTGCATATTAGTGTGATCTGTTTATAAAGAAAATTAGCTTTATTTTTTGGATTGCATATATACACATCAGAATTCTGTTCCTGATCTTAATTCAGTGAGCAGCAACCACAGCAAATAATGTGAGATATAGAGCAAGATAAAATAGAAATTCCTCATTTTCTAGCAATAACGGGATTGATTGATTGATTTTGTACCCTAAGGGGAACAACTGCTTGTCTGATCTTCTCACATAACTATTTAACACAACATTTTCTAATTAAATATCACTAAAAACAAACTTGCTTATTAGCATTTTCCTGTGAGGTGTTATGAAAATGATGTACAGGGCTGCAAGATCTTGCAAAACAATTATTTCCATTTGTATAGAACATAAGCTTGTAATACATTGTGGAAAACTGAGCAAGACATTCTATTTGAAAATAATCTTGTTCTTAGTTTCCATATTTTTCATCATGTCTACATCTACACTACGACGATCTGTTGACAGAAGTTACTGTCAGAAGATACCTTCCGTCAAAATTTCTGTTGACAGATCGTGTCCAAACACGAAAGCAGTTCACTCTGTCGATCCACTCTGTTGACAGATAGGGGCCGAACTGTCAGGCCGCTCTCTCGACAGAATGGCCACCCGGAAGCACAGCAGACAGGGCTGCCCAGTGACCCAGAAGCCCCATCTGTCTACAGAGGGCCTCCTGGAACATCCACACGCCTTTTTTGTTGACAGATTCTGTCAAGAGAAGCGTTCTGTCTCATGGGAGACGGGCAGAAGGCTGTTGACAAAAGCGACAAGTTCTGTCGCCATACTGTTGACAGAATGCATTTTTAGTGTGGATGCTCCATGAGTTTTTAAAAAAAAAAAACAACAAAACAAGGTATGTCGACAACACTCTACTATAGACATACCTCATCTGTTCTTCTTGATGATGAGACAAAACACCTAAAAAGATCTTTTTTTTTTTTTTTTTTGCTTCAGCACTCATCAACTGATGACTCCTCATCTGAACTCATTTTCTATGTGATTTACATAATTCCCAAGGCACCAATTGTGATATTCACATAAAGGATTATGATTTTGTCAAGTGGAGAATAAATTATGTGAGCTAATGATCTCCAGAGCAATACGTCTTATTGTTGGATATCTCTTCCTTAGTTATGTGAAAAAGATAGACACTTCAGATTTAAATATTTTTAAGTAAAATGTTGTTTCTTCAGAATTTTCCACAAGTAGTCGAGGTTTTTTTAACTTACTTTGCATTATATAAGCATATGCCCAGAGATGATATTCTAGTTCTAGCATTTGCATGTCTTGGCACTTGGCAAGCTTCCACATTGTGTTTCACGTGGCTTTTGTTAGGGCATGTTTGATATTTTTCTGTATGTTCCAGGACGTAACAGATAGTCACGTATATTTTCAGCTACAGACAAAAGTAGGCAGTACTCCTATCCTAGTATAACGTGCTCTCTATTTTTTACCTTCTAGGCAAAAGAAAAACAGAATGCCAAGAAAGCTCAGGAGGCCAAATGAAGATAATTTTGGAGAAAAATATGTACAATGATGTGCTTCAGACCTTGTTTTTTCATGAAACGAGCCTGCAAAATTTTTTCATAAACTTTAAATTTGTCCAGTGCACATTTGACAATTGTAACAAAATTTGTCTGATATCATATGTACGGGTCTATAAACCTCCTTCCCTTGCATCATGTGCATGTAGTACCTATTAAGTAACGTTTAGAGTCTTGATCAAATTCCACTGTTTAACAATTTTATCTGATCAGTTCCTTACAGCTTATTGGGACGTAGAAGTGCCATTGTTATAGATCTAAAAGTGCACAAATAATGTATCCATATATATTAATCTCTTCCTAAGGAAAATATTTACACTTTATCCCATGTTAAGGAACTTGGATTTCTGATGATGCACAGAATGTCAGAATTTTATAACAACAATTGGGCTTTCTCTGTTCATCACCATTAACAGATGTTACAGTCTCTGACTCTTTATCAGCTTCCTCTGTGTCTTTGTTTTTATGAACTTGGACTAATTTTTTACAGAGTTGGAAATTGTTAATTTAGCTGTAAACCATTTGCAAAGACCAATGTGTAATCTTAAAAGATCTGCATTGCTTTAGTAGAAAAAATAATAAATATTCCCATTTTTTATTTTGGCAGACTGGCTTCGGGTGATATTTTGTAAGCCCTATCATTTGGTATTGTGAGTGTTTTGGATAGGGTTGTACTTGTCCCAAGACATAGTTAAGTGGAGGAGACTTGTAGATGACCTGTGCTCCACTCGGAGTACAAGGGTTAAGAAACTTGTAGATGGTCAAGAAGCCAAAATTTCACCAAACTTGCAACAAGGAAGTTCAGAATTTGATTTTTGGAGATAATATTCCTGGAGATGTATTATTCCACAGTTCTTATTTTTAACCTACACTTCGGTATGTTTGTGGAGTTTTTCTTGACCAGTGGGGGAGACAGATTTGTGGGGAGGGAGTGACTTGGCATATAAGCAAGCTAAATGCATGGAAAACTTAAAATGTGCCATTTTAAAAACAAAGTTTTAGTGATAACTACAGTCCAAACCATGAGAAGACTAGCATTGGAGTTGCTGAAATGATACTTCTGCTTTACATCTCCGACTAAGAGAGGAAGGTGTTATGTTTTGTAATATATGGTGTAACAATTAAGTGGTTAAAGTGCTTTCGTCTCTGGAACAGATTTACAAATCATCTATACAGGATTGTTCCTCCTAATCTATTCTGAATTTATTTTGCTCAGTCTGATTTTAAATAAATCAAACAGTGATTCTGCCACTAACCTAGGGAGAATTCTTCCACCCTCCTCCCCTCTCTTCAGTCTAACTTGTGTGCATTTCATAATATTGTCTTTTCTTTAATAATATATTGTGCTTATTCTGAAACCTTCCTCATTTTTGGAGGAAAGCTGTGTGTTCAGAGCACACTGATTACAATGAATAATATATTGTACTGTCTTTTTAAAAAGGCAGAATAGGATGAGAGAATTAAATACCATTTGAAGTTTATGTTCAGTCCACCTTTGGTCCCTTCATAGATGTCCTAATTAATAAATACAATAAAATCAATTTGGGAAAAGACATATATGACTTAGAAATTGAAGGCAACATGTTTAAAACTGGTAGAAGAAAATAGTTTTATGCAGCATGCCTCAGGCATACGTTCTTGTTCCTCTGATTTCATATGTGTTGCAGTGACAAGTCTGCCCTTGATTTGGAGAGCTTGGTAAAGAAATCCAGGAAATCCAGGCCTAAACTGCTAATGCAGTGCTAGTGGTCTCTGTCTCTCAACTCCCTGTACACGTAATTTCAACAATGCACAGAAGTCCATGGGTTCCATGATTTTTTTTTTTTTTTAAACATTTTGGTTGTTCCTTTATTTTCTCATCTCTTTCTTGGATCAAAGCCATCTTTATTACAACATTATCACTGTGTACTCCCTGCAGATGGTGATATAGTATTTGTTACCTTAAGCCATAATGGTGAGGGAGGGGTGAGAAATCTGTACGTGAATTTTACTAATTGCTTCTCTCCATCAGATGAAAGAGAGATTCTGGTGCTGCCTACTTCCTTCATGGGTGATACTGAAAATGTAAGCCTTGCCATTCCACTTGACAATGAATGCTCTGAAGCATAATAGCGTCGGGGTTCTCCTGGCAATAAGGAAATCAAACAAAGTGGGGGAGGATGAGAACTGATGTCTCAAACGGGACATGGGAGCCAATTTAACGAATGTTCAATATTCGAATGATCAAGTAAGCAGCCACTGAGAACAACTGGATATAAATTGTTCCCGTGGCTTCACTGACTGACTTAAGTCCATTGCTTGCGATGGGAAGAAAATTCTGTTCATGATAAATGATGCGATCAAGCTATGTTTGGAAAGATATTTCTCCAGGGGAAAAAGTCTTAACTTGCATCTCTCTTTTTTTAATGGCAGCTTAGGACTCATACAGTACCTGACCATTCATACAAAGCTTCATGATATTTCACTTTGACTGCTGTATTTTTGGCACGGTACACAAGATTCTAGCTGGGTAAACAGTAGATTTGTGTAGTGAACTGAAGGCTATTTCCTTGAGAACTGTCAAGTAGTTTTACCCCTCAGAATGTACTGAAGTTTATTTCTGAACACGGACTGCTCACAGATAGCTTTCCCAACATCTTCATTGCTCTTAGAATTCGCCTGACTCTTCCAGTTACTGCTGCTAGTGCGGAGCATAGCTTCTCAAAATTAGAGTGGATAAAGACGCATCTTGGGTCTTCCATGCTGAAAGAGACTTGTTGAAGTGGCCACCATCTCGGTAGAGTACAAAATAGCTTCAAAATTTAGTCTCAAACAACCTTATTGCCCAATTTGTGAAAGCAAAAGCACAAAAAAGCAAAGTACTAAATGTTTTTGCAAATCAACAACCTAGTGGGCTACAACTCAAAAACAGACTTCATTCAGTTTCAAGGAAAAAGATTTTCATAGATTCCTGAAACCCAATACCTTTGCAAGGAAGACGATTGCAACGTGAAATACAATGGTTTACAGGGGTGACCAGAAACACTGTACAACTCAAAAGAGTTAAATTTTAACGTATCACCCACTGGGTGGTTTACTGTTTACAATATAACTGTGTTAAGATTATGAACAGTAGAAAAATGTGTATTTTTATGTTTACATTGTTCATTTTCAGTGCCAAGTAAATACAGGTAAAATTTCATTTTAGACTTCTCATGTTTCCCCATTATGAATGTGTGTTTGATGGGGAGGTGCTGAAAACCCTTGGGCCAGCTCTGTGGTAGTGCCATCTTGTGATTGCAAAAATTATAGCATTCCAATTTGTCAAAGTTAATTGTTTGTCATGTCTAGTTTTATGCAACAGAAAAAAAAATAAAGATAATTTCTAATTGTAAGGGAAACATGACAGTAACGTTTTATGGAGAGTGGGCAAAACCCTCCCATGCTTTTTGTCATCTCGACATTAAAAAGTTTTATGTTCTGGGACTGACCTTGAAAAGGGCTGAGCAACTTTAGCTCCCTTGGCAGTCCATATTCATGTATGAGTCCAGAACCTTCTGTTCTAGAAGAATTTAAAAAAAATACATTCAGATGCATTGCTTCAGACTATAGTACTTTGTACAGGAGTAGTCCCTTGGCAGTCAGTGAGACTGTAAATAGCTAGCTGTCAACAGCACCAAGAACCAGTTACTAATGGAATACAGTGCATACGTCTGTGTTAATTATTGGACCTTAAGCTAACAGCTATGACTATTGCTAAAATTGGCCTGTTTCCATGCAGCATTAACAATGTCAATGTGAAAAAGAATCCCAGAAGTGGTGTCAAATTTACAGTCTGAGTTGACATACGTTGGGAAGAGTTCAAAGGTAATAAAAGTATGCTTTGTGCACTGGGTGCAACATTTTACAGAATAATGGGGCCAGAAGAAATTGGAATAATTCATGTTACTTAACAAAAACCGTTTTATTAACGGTGGATAAAAAACAAGGAACACAATGCTTATAGAGGTGGAACAAAAAAGGTTATATTAAAAACATTCTCTTTCTCTTCCAACATGATCTTGGGTGGCAAGTTGATGTCTTTGTGCCTCTGTTCCCTATTAGTAACATAAAGGTGATTTTTACCTCCTCTGTTTAGGTTGTAAGATCTTTGGGATAAGGTACGTCTCTTACGTCTTTGTACAGTGCTTAGCACAATCAGAACCCTATCTTGGCAGTAACTTCTGACAATGTCACAAAATTGTCAGGTATTAATAAGATAATCTGTAAAGCAAACAGTGAAGTCCTTATATTAGTGTCCACTGTTATATACACCTACAGAAGCTTTTAAATGGCAGTTGCTAGTGGGTAGTGTGATCATTCACCCACTTCAGTGGGGGAGCAATGTAAGGAGCTCTGAATATGCTGTGTGGAATTTATTTTATCTTCTGATTTCAAGAATTAGTTTATTTACAAAAGGAGCAATAACAGAGAAAAGCACGCATGCAGGCTTATGGCTGGCTTGTAGCTTCTGACACGGACGTGGCATTCTCTCTTATGCACAATATCCACAAAAAGCAATTCAACCATGGAGCCTCTTCTGGATAATGCCACTTCCCTTTACTAATAACAACCAGTGGAATTTATCCGATCGGAGGTGTTTTGCATGCTCCTGACGAAAATATACTTATCTTGCAATGATAAGAAAGGGTTTCCCTCAATTTGTACAGTTTTCAGGGCAATTACATTAGTTGAAGCCCAGGTTAAGGTTTTGTTTTTTTACACACAGTACTAACTGCTTGCGTATCATCCCAAACAATAACAGACTTCCACCTTCTGAAACTTTTATCAGCACCAGATATTTACAGTACAATAAATGAAAAATGAAGTCAGACAAAACAAATATTTTTCTTCATTTCTGCTAATGTTTAAAAAAAGAGTACATGTGAAACACCTGCAAACCATTAACTGAATACAAATAATTACCTTTGCTTTAAACTATAGGAAGCGTTTTTTATTTGAGAGGAATAATTACATTTTGTGTATGTAACACAAATGTAGCTTGTTCTTCATCGAGTGTCCCCGTGGGTGCTCCACAATAGGTGTCGGGCTCACCCGGCGCCGCAGATTGGAATTCTTCCAGCAGTTTCTCCTGGATCGTGCATGCGCCAGCGCGCGCCGCTCCCCTGCGCGCCCCTGGCCACATGCACGATCCGGTCCCCGCCAGTTCCTTCTCAGCTGCCATCGGCTGCAGACAGAATCTGCTCAGGCTACGGCCAGAGTCAGATTAGATAGTGTTTCTATGTGTAAATTGTTGTTTTTTTCCAGTTAAAAAAAAAAAGAGGACAAAGAGAATATCAAATATATAAAAAAAAAAAAAAAAAAAAAGAGAGAGAGGAGTGGAGAAGAGTGGACGTGAAGGCCAGTAGGCCGCCCGCTGCCCTGCAGGCCGGTGTCCGTGATTCGGGTAAACAGGCACGGATTAAGTGCTAAGTACCCTATTAACAGTAAAAGACTCACCGCGATGGCCTCTTCAGGTTTTAAAAAGTGTTAGTCCTGCCGTGAAGCTATGCTGGCCTCCGATGGGCACGGTGAATGTATCTGATGCCTGGGGGAATCGCACGTTACCCAGAAGTGTTCCCACTGTGCTAAGCTCACAGCCAGGGCCAGGAAAGACAGAGAAATGCGTCTTAAAATGCTCTTGTTTGACAGGGCCCTCCAGCCAGACTTGCCGGAGAGGCCTCAACCAGAAGGGCCCTCTGGGTTCCACAAGAGGAAGGCAGCTTCTTTGACCCCCTCGGTGCAGAAACGGAGGAAGCTCTCCCCAGCTTGATCCTTGCCGGCGGTTTCAGCGAGCGGGACGGGTGGAGCACACAGCCCCCAGCTGCATACTCAGGCAAGCGGCAGTGCACGTGGCAGAGGCTGAGCCTCTGGTTACAAAACAGCCGGCAAGCACGGCGCTTAGAGCGTCGGCCAGGCTAGCCCGGGAACCGGGGGCACCGCCGCAGGCGGCACCGACCCCCGCGGTACCAACGGTGCAGGGCCAACAGGCACAGAGCTTGCAGGCACCGGAGGACGTTACCCGCACGGCACCACAGCTGAGCGGGCCAAGCGCAGCGCCGACAGCGGGGCCGAGATCTCCAGCGCGGGAGGGGGCGGTGCCAGCCCCGCAGGGGAGGGGAAAGGCAAGAACAAAAACCCGGTACTGCAGCCCTTCTCCGGACAGGGCTGCGCTGCTACTGACAACAAGCCCTCCCCCTGTGCTACACACACCACCCAGGCCTGGGTCTCCACTGGCCTATCCAGAACCTCGTTCTCCGTTCCTCCAACCAATGTCACCATGGCTTGGGCCACCTTCACCCTTTCTGGGATTGGATCCCCTGGAGTACTACCACAAACCTGTTTCACCGCTATCTGTGTCATCGCGGAGGTCTCGCTCTCCCAGACATCGGGGGTACACACCCCGAGAGTGGTCCAGGTCTCTATCCCCGGACCCATGCCCATTCTTCCACAGTAGTTCTTATCATGCTGGACACAGACACCCCAGGCCTATGCCCAGGGGCAAGTTCCCCCCCGGCCGTCCAATACCCCCGTGGACACTCTCGATCGGGGATGGAAACACAGTTATCTCAAGGGGAGTTAATTTTAGAACCCCGAGACTTTCCTTCACAATCCTCCAGCGAGCAGGTGTATCATCGGCCGCAGGAACCTGAGAGTTCGAGGGAGGTTTATCCTAGTGGTTTCTCCTCATCCTCCCCAGATGAGGCCATGGCCCCCAGGGATGTCACTCCCCCGGATAACCTCAAACAGTTCCAGGAGCTGTTTAAAAGGGTGGCTTTCACACAAGGCATTCAAACAGCAGAAGTGCAGGAGAAACATCCCAAACTCCTGAAAAATTTGAGATCCCTGGCTTCATCCAAAGTTGCTATCCCACTGGACGAAGCCATTATGGAGTCAGCCGCCACCATATGGCAGACTCCGGCCTCCGCTCCGCCTATGCACAAGAGAGCGGATAAGAAGTACTTTGTCCCGGCAAAGGGCATGGAGTTCCTCTTCAGTCACCCACAACGAAATTCTTTGGTGGTTGAGTCGTCTCAGCAGAGGTCAAAGACTTCTCAGTACAAATCGGGGGGGATCAGACAAAGATGCCAAGAAGCTAGAGCTGTTTGGCAGGAAGGTATATTCCTCTTCTACCCTGCTACTGAGAGTGGCAAATTATGCGGCACACCTAGAGAACCATAATTTTGATAATTACTCCAGGCTTACTTCTCTCATGGATTCACTTCTGGAAGATAAGAAGCCGGTGTTAAAGGCAATTGTGCAAGAGGGCTACACAGCTTCGAGAACGGGAGTCCAGATTGCCCTGGATGTGGCAGATACGGCAGCATGCTCAACGGCTACAGCAGTGGTCATGCGTAGAGAATCTTGGCTCCAGACATCAGGTATCCCGAGGGACCTACAGGCGAAGATCATGGATCTTCCCTTTGACACGCAAAAGTTGTTTGCAAACTCAACCGACTTGGTCCTCCACTCTAGTAAGGACTCGAGAGCTACACTTAGAACCCTGGGTATTTATACTCCTCCATATAGGAAGAAAAAATATTACCTTCAGCAAAGATGTTACCCGTGCCAACCACAGCGTGCGCAGTATCAACGGGGCTACGACCAAGGGCGACATCAACAACAGCAACAGTACAGAACTCCCAGACGACGTTCTCAACAAAGCTGTACACCCTCGGGACATGCCCAAAGGCAACAAGTTTGACGGGCATGTCGAGGGCTGCACTATCACTACCATCGCGCAATGCCACTCTCATCTCATGTTCCATCATCGCCTCAGACCGTTTCACTCCCAATGGCAAAAGATCACCGCAGACAAATGGGTGCTGGAGATCATAGCCATGGGTTACGCGATCCCCTTTCAGTCGCTCCCACCAACGAAGCCTCCTTCCAGGCCTCACCTCCGGGACGCCACCCACGAGGCGAGGCTCAAGCAGGAGGTGGACCACCTTATGTCCATAGGGGTGGTGGAAAGAGTGCCGGAACAATTCCAGGGGAAAGGTTTTTATTCACGCTACATCCTCACAGAGAAGAAAACAGGAGGCTGGAGGCCCATCTTAGATCTTTGGGGCCTCAACCGCTACTTACGCAAGCAACGTTTTCGGATGATTACAGTCGCCTCCATACTCACGGCACTGGATGATGGAGATTGGTTTGCAGCCCTCGACTTACAAGATGCTTACTTTCATATAACGATCCACCCAGCACACAGGCGCTTCCTCCGCTTTATGGTCAGCAAGGAACACTTCCAGTACAGGGTTCTTCCGTTTGGCCTCTCCTCGGCCCCCAGAGTCTTTACCAAAACCCTGTCAGTGGTGTCAGCCTACCTGCACAGACAGGGGGTGTTTATATTCCCATACCTGGACGACTGCCTACTGAAAGGGGCCTCGAAGGCAGAGGTCCGACGCATGATCCGCATCACAGCGGACACGTTTTCTTCGCTGGGCCTAGTCATCAACCTCGCGAAGTCAAAGACCGACCCCACATAAGACATAGAGTTCATAGGGGCACGCATAAACTCTATCACAGCAAGGGTGTACCTACCCGACGCCCGCTTCAGCACCATCAGTTCACTGGTGCAAGTCATCATATACAGCACCACGGTGCTGGTCTTAACATGCTTACAGCTGCTGGGCCACATGGTGGCAGCGACGTTTGTGGTACAAAATGCCAGATTGCACATGTGAAGCCTGCAACATTGGCTGGCAAGCATCTACAAACCGGCATCCCACACTGTCCACAGGGTGGGGTCACCCACGACAGAGGTGCGCAGATCCCTGGCATGGTGGGTAAACCCCAAGAACCTGCTAGCAGGGGTGCCTTTTCACCAACCACAAATTTCTATTTTTCTTACTAGCGACGCCTCCCACATAGGATGGGGAGCGCACATCGGCGACAAGGCGACGCAAAGGCTATGGTCCCCTGCGGAACAGACACTGCACATAAACATACTGGAGCTCAGAGCAGTGTTCAACGCCTGCAAACATTTTCGAGACCACATATATGGCAAAGTAGTCACGATCAATACAGACAATACCTCCACTATGTTTTACATAAATCGACAAGGAGGAGCCCGATCCCGTGCCCTATGTGCGGAAGCAGTCCGACTGTGGAACTGGTGCATCGCCAACAACATAACGTTGAAAGCCTCGTACTTGCCGGGCGCTCACAACATGAAAGCAAATCAGCTGAGCAGGTGCTTCGCACTCACGCACGAGTGGCAGATCCGCTCCGATCTGCTACGACCAATCTTTCATACATGGGGGTTTCCCCAGATCGATCTGTTTGCCACCCAACACAACAAGAAGTACTGCTCCAGGGCAGGAGTGGGGCAGGGGTCCCTGGGGGACGCATTCATGATTTCATGGAAGGGCCCCCTACTTTACGCGTTCCCCCCCACAGTGCTTATCCACAAGGTCTTGTAGAAAGCCAGAAGGGAGAGAGCTCGCATGATACTAGCGGTCCCAACGTGGGATCAGCAGCAATGGTTTCCCTTGCTTCTGCGCATGTCGGACCGCCCACTGCTCCCTCTACTGGTGGCTCCGGACCTACTCACGCAGGCTCAGGGGTCCATAGTGCACCCGCACTCTCAGGGCCTGTGCCTACAAGCATGGCTAATCCATGGCTCAGCTCCTTAGAAAGCACATGTACGGAGGGAGTACAACAAGTCCTGGAAAGTAGCCGAAGGACCTCCACCAGGAAGACTTACAAGCAGAAATGGACTCGATTCACAGCCTGGTGTTCCGCCAAGCAGTTAGCTCCCCTTGACGTTCCTATACCAACAATACTAGAATACTTATTGGACCTCAAGAGGGGCGGGCTTTCCTTATCCTCGCTAAAAGTCCACCTCGCCACTATATCAGCCTTTCGGCATACAGAGGAGGGGCCCACGGTATTCGCCTATCCTATAGTTACCAGGCTCTTGAAGGGGTTGGTAAACCTGTACCCCCCTCGGAAACCGCTTCCACCGTCGTGGAGCTTGGACTTGGTGCTCAGCACGCTAACGGGTCCACCTTTTGAACCATTAGCCACAGTTCCTCTACGTCTGCTTACGATAAAAACAACCTTCCTCCTTGCAATTACGTCAGCTCGCAGGGTCAGTGAACTCGCAGCAGTTATGGCAATGCCACCCTGCACAGTATTCTCAAAGGAGGCGGTAACCTTACGGCTGCACCCAGCCTTTGTTCCAAAAGTTTCTTCAGAGTTCCATCTTAACGAACCAATAGTTTTACCCTCGTTTTACCCGAAGCCTCACAGCTCCAGCAAAGAGGCACGCCTGCACCTCCTGGACGTGAGGAGGGCGTTGGCCTTCTACATAGACAGAACTAAATCCTTCCGGAAAATGGACAGGCTTCTAGTGTCTCTCGCTCCCAGGTCAAAAGGGGAAGGCCTCTCTTCACAGAGAATTTCAAAGCACGTTGTGTCCTGTATAAAAATGTGCTATGAGCTTCGAAAGACTCCTTTGCTGGCCTCGCCTAGGGCTCACTCCACCAGGGCGGTGGCGGCGTCAACAGCCTTCTTCATGGGCATCACCTTGAAAGACATCTGTAGAGCGGCGACCTGGTCATCCTACGACACCTTTGCCAAGCATTATGCCCTACATCGGGTATTCCAAGAGGATACCCGTCTGTCGACAGCAGTCCTTTCGGGGGCAAGCTGCACATAAACCGATTACCCACCTCCTTTCTTGGGTTACTGCTGGGTAGTCACCTATTGTGGAGCACCCACGGGGACACTCGATGAAGAAAGAGAAGTTACTCACCGTAGTAACGATGGTTCTTTGAGATGTGTCCCCGTGGATGCTCCACCACCCGCCCATCCTCCCCGCTTCGGATCTCTGTCTAGTGTTTTTCAGGAGCATTCGAGGTGGTTGGTCAAGGAACTGGAGGGGACTGGATCGCGCACGTGGCCGGGGGCGCGTAGGGGAGTGGCGCGCGCCGGCGCATGCGCGATCCAGGAGAAACTGCTGGAAGAATTCCGATCTGCGGCGCCGGGCGAGCCCGACACCTATTGTGGAGCACCCACGGGGACACATCTCGAAGAACCACCGTCACTACAGTGAGTAACTTCTCTTTCCTCACACTGGACACCCAATGAGGACCAAACGTTAATGAAGCTACAGGTTGCACCTCCAAGACCTGGCATTCTCTTGTCTAGCAACATTTGGATGTTCCTGGACCAGAGAGCTGGGGCAGGAGGCCAACCAGCTAGCAACCCTACAGGGGCACCGGGCCCAGAATGCTAGCTTCCCCCACCACCTACAGGTGAGGCACTGGGGCTGGAGGTCTGGCATACCTGGAAGCCCTAGCCAGTGCACTGGGGCCAGAGTGCTGGTGTCCCCCAGCAACCTCACGTGGGGCTGGGACTGGGGCCGGGGGTCTGGCTGTGCTGGAGCGCCGCAGCCTGACAGCCAGGGAGCCTTGGCTACACAGCCATCATGGAGGTGGCAAGGGAGAGGCGTGTTAACCTCCCCTGGTCTGGCAAGAACCCTTCTTTGGGACCACTGAGATCCCGAGGATGCTGGACCAGATTCCCCTATGCTCTATAAGGATTTTGCCTTTATAGGCAATTTTTAACTAGCCACATGAAATAAAACAAGACCACATCCTCTATAAAATGGAACAGATTTAATATATCCATCATGCTCTTTTTAACTATTTCACAATACGCCATTGATTGCTATTATTGATGTCAAGAAACACAAAAGAGTATATGTTGTTCATCTAGTGGTATTCAAAATGTCGTTCTCATCTACTAAAGCACATGCTGGCTTGACAGATTAGTGGCTCACTAATTTTAAATTCCATTTTTTTATAAAATCCCTGTTCTGACTTATGGAATGTACAACCTCAGTGAAAAAAGCAGTGTCCAATAGAAGTGTAAACCCTGTGCCCTGAAGTTCTGTAGATTGGCTAGGGAGAATTTGATATGAGGTTGGTTTGTTTGTTTGTTTAAATAATTTTGACAGCAAATAATTATCTTTAAGCATTTAAAATATTTTTATCAATTTAAATCTTCAGTTGCACAAAATTGAGTTTTCTGCATTTCCACTCCTATTTTTATCTATTTAAATTTTCACAGTTATAGGAAATTACATGGACTGAAAATAGGAGATGAGTCAGAATTATTTAATAACAGGAGACCTCACATTTTGAATAATTAAAGTTTTATAATGGCTAAAACACCAATGATATGTCTCACACTGGCCAAGTTACTGCAAATATAATTTGAAATAGCAGATGTATTATCTCAAGTCCAGTAAACCTCATTTCCTGAGGAATAATGCCTGTTTTGAAGTAGGCCTTAATGGGCTCCAATGGTGCTATATCGAAATAGCTCTATGGACCTGGAAATGCTATTTTTGAAATGCATTTTGTGTGTGGTTGTGTTATTTTGAAATAACCATTTCAAAATATCATATTTTAAAATGGGGCTGTTGTGTAGATGTAGCCCGACTATCAACATCATCTCAACATTTAACCTGAAATCAAACTCTAGTTTTCAAGCAATGCTTTTTTGTTTTGTTTTGCTTTCTTTTCTTCCTATCCGAACATTTAGATTGTCATCCACGGAAATATTTGTTTATTGGTTTGTGTGATTTATGGCAAAATTAACATGTACCAACATTTATTGATAAAAATCTAATATTTTCAAGCCTATTGACCTACTAAGGAACTTGTTGGCCTCTGTTGGTGAACAGGGACAAGAGCAGTCCATGGCTGTTTGAGACCTCCCGAGGGGCAAGAACTCTCTACTGGCATCTGTTGGTGAGCAAGGGGAAATGACTAAATAGGTAAGTTACTTGCATTTCAGACAATGTTGGCTAAAACACAGTTACATTTAACTTTAGGAAGCAATAAAATGCTATTCAGCCAGCTGGAAAATGAAAAGACTGAACCAGCTGTGCCCAAGGTGGAGGGTCACCCAGACCAAGACTGAGCCAGGATAGCAATAAAGGGAGAGAGAAGAAAGAATCATAGGACTGGAAGGAACCTTTATAGGCCATCCAGTCCCATCCCCTGCACTCGTGGCAGGACGAAGCATTATCTAGATCATCCCTGACAGGTGTTTGTCTAACCAGCTCTTAAAAATCTGCAATGATGAAAATTCCACAACCTCCGTGGACAATTTAATCCAGTGCTTGACCACTCTGATAGTTAAGAAGCTTTTCCACATGTCTAACCTAAAGCTCTGTTGCTGAAATTTAAGCCCATTGTCCGATTTTCAAAAGTTAAGGAGAATAATTTTCTCACACTTTGTACCAATGTTTTATGTACTTGAAAACAGTTATGTCACCCCACTTGGGGAGTGGAGAAGACAGTACAGGTATGAGGGTTTGGGGAGGAAGGGGCATCAGAAAGACTGAGAAGTGGACAAAGAGCAAGTGATGCATGACTGCGAAGAGGAAGGAGGTGAGATGAGGTGAGCATGATTGCGGCAGAGCTGAGACTGTGATGGAAGATAACTAATTTCATCAGTAGAGAGGATTCTGAGTATTTGTGCTATGGCAAACTAATCACCTCATATAATCTCCTCCCGCTCTGCTCCCTCATCTCCCTTTAGCAGGATGGCCTTCCAATATCTCCACAGAGATTTCTAGATAACTAAAGAGCATTTATTTTCTCTGAATTTACATTTGATTGAGTTTTTGTGCTACTTTAAGTTTTGGGAATTTATGTTTTTGCAAACAAAAATTTGCTTGGAAAGTTTTTGCAGAAAGTGAATAAAGTAGAAGCACCATAAATTAGTGAGATTTGACTTTTAAATTCTGCTATCCTGCACGGATTCCCTAATCTCTCCTAGGGAAAATGGGAATACTGTAAATGTATTTCAGGGAGAATCAGAACATAGTATTGCTTTGTATATTTGTTTTAGTAATTCCTCAGAATACAGCACCTCTTAGTATAATTTGAGGTATTTGCTTCTGAACTACAAAACATCTTAGGACATCAGTTTTACTCCAACAGGGATATTTACTAGACAGTGAACATTCAATGTAGCCTTTTACTTTGACACTTAAAACGTCATTCTTTGAACAGCCTTAGGTAACAGGATTCCTTATCTGGTGGACATTGTTACATGATTGTGTGATTTATAGCTGGTTTTCAATGCTGTTAATTCTCTTGATGTTTTCTTATGGTTTTCATTAAATTTATGATGTTGAATAATAAAAGGACCAAACCGGTTAGCATGTTTAAGATCAAGGAGACGGCATAATAAAAGTATTAGTAATTTCCGTAAACAACAAGGAGATTAGGCCAAGGAAGTGTCAGTGGATGATATTGTGCTACAGGTTGTGATAAATTTGCCACTAAACTTAATTCACATCTCATGACTCATTGCAAACTACTAATTAGATATGACACGTTTTGTCTCATCACAAACAGCATTCAGAGTTCAAATTAAAATAACAGATTCCATACAGTGAACAGTAAGGGAATGGTTATTCCTTTAATCAAGTAGTGATATTAAGGTCTCCCAAAAATTAGCCCCAGCATTATGTTGTTAATTATTGGTACATAATTAGCATGAAATATGTCAACTAAAATACTAGGAATATCAACAACTCTGATCAGTCATGAAGACTGCATTTAAAGAAATAGGAAATACTAAAATAAAAACACAAGAGAATTATCAGGAAATCATTCAGTGCTTGAACTTAGATGAATATAGCTTAAAGCAAAAACTAATACTTTCCTCTCATGCTTTCATGTTTAAATGGCAGTGTGGAAGATCGATACCCAGGAATGAAAAATGAGAGAAGAGTATATTTCTTCAACCCAAACTAAGTTTTTTGCCTTAAATTCCATATAAGACAAGCGTAAAGTTCCATGTGCATCTAATTTATTTCAACAGTTGTTATATTATCAGATAGCTATATATATTTTAAGAGACTCCTCTGAGCTGACTGACTTTAATTAAATCCTTGGTATAATCCATCGTTGGAGGTTTGCATTTATATTGTGTGTGTACAAAGCTACAGATCACTAACTTGAGTTCCATGGTGCTATATTTGTATTTTTAGCAAATTATGGTATGACTGGAGAAATGATGACGACAAATTTTGGAATCAGTGTAGGTGTACTTCATTTGAATATCGGGAGCTATCAGAATGCATAATGTCAAGATCCAGAGAGCTCATCTAAATCAGCATAACTTCATTTACTTTCATGGAGCTACAGCAGTTTGCCAGCGGAGGTTTTAGCCCAGAATCTCACCCCTGCTCAGGAGTCCACAGTCTCCTGCCTCAGTCAAGGCCTCTTAAGCACATGCTGAACTTAAAGCATGTGAATTGTCCTGCTGAAGACCATGATTGCGGGATTTGTCCTGCATATAGTGGACCCACTGCTTTGGTGCTTTCACACAGCTCCAGAACAGTCCCTGCAAACCCCTTCAGTGTGTTACCTTCCTTAGGTTTCCTCTTACTGACTGGGGTAAGCCCCTTGGTTTCACCACCTCCAGGGATAGAACCTCTGAGCATCCCTGCTTCACAAGATTCATCCAAAATATTATGGAAATGTTCCACTTCATCATACCGCATGTGACAGATACTGCCCCCTGACCCCACATGCTTTACGGATAGTGGGTTATGAATACAAATATGCATAGCTCAGAGATGCTTTGAAAAAAATGTCTTGTAACCTATCATTTTTAACGTTATAACCCGATGAATCTGTATATCCTAGTTTTGTGCACATATCATTCTTCTCTGTGAAGTTGGAAATATGAAATATATGTCTGTTTTATAGTTTTAAAGGTGCTAATAATGAACAACACAAATGGTAGTGTTATCTTCCCTAATGACTGAGTAATCAGCCTGAGGGCCTGCAGATGGCTTTATTTGTCTGTAGGTCTGGGAGATGGTTGGTCTAGAAAGACATGGAATCATGCCATCTCCTTCAGGCCTCCATTTTAGGAATTCAGGTATTTTCCCATGAGGGTTAGAAAGCCTGTTTAAGTAGTGGATACCGTCCAGATCCTGTGTCTTCAGACTGTTCAATCTTTAATCTTCAGCCTACCTTGGAAATTGCCTGAAGCACTGTAAGAAGGACAGACAACTTGTGTGGAGACCCAGGTCAGGATAAGATCATTTCTGACTGGAAGATTTCACCTGTTATAAAGGCAGCTGTTTAGGGTAACAACTCACAGGTAAATTTAGAATGAGCGGTGTGTTTTCTCTTTTGTTTGATTTGGTAACTCACTTTGATCTGCTTGATCCTATCTATAACCACTTAAATCATACTATTGTACTTAATAAAAACTCTTTTGTTGATAACCAACTCTGGCATAAATGGTTATTGTGGATAGGCAGATTTACTGCCATAGTGTCCTTGCAAGTCTTTGGCTCCATCAGTGATGATAACCAGAAGGGCGTGTTTTTGTGTGTGTGTGTAATGGGGTGTGTGTGTGCAATGATCTTGGCCCAAGGACCACAGCAGAGGTCTCCCCAAAACCACAGACCAGATAAGGATCAAAGGTACCTGGCTAGATTTATTGTAGAGCAAAATACAATAACAGTTGTCAAGTAGACTCTACTGAACCACTGCACATGTGTACCTGGCACATTGGAATGACTCAGTCAGTGGGAAAGTCCACTGCCCCAGGTCAGACAAAGACTGCCCCCTTCAAGATACCACTTTAGACATGGATACAAACAAATCACACCTCACTACTGACATATCAGGTTGCCACCCTCTGACACTACTTAAATACCACCCGTCACCCTGTACCTTGTGGTTTGATTAGATCATCTCTTGTCATTTTAGACCCTGTCCTGGACCTGGGTCTGTATCTGTGAGGAGCTGGCACGAAGGTCTTTTTTAATGAGCTGGTGGTACCTTGTGATTTCAACTTATGACCGGTACCAATTATTATTCTGTGCCTGGGCCGATCAGCAATGAATGTTTTGTACTCTCAGCCCTGTTTGTGCCAAGTTCTGTTATCAGGGGCCTGCCTCTTCCTCACAGCTTCGATTTTCTTTATGGTAGCCATGTTTGTCCTTTGTTAGCCAGGCCTCAGACCCAGCCTGTGCTGCATGGGCTTAGGCCTTCATCTTACTATAGTTATTACCTGGGGAGGGCTACCACTGTGCACATCTTCCTTCCATTGATAAAGGGGGCTTACCTAATAAGCCCTCCCTGTGCAGAGAAAGACACATTTATTTGGGATTTTGAGCACTTCTGGGGGTTGATTTCTTGTGTGCTGTGCCCTACAGCTGCATCTACCCAGAACTGTGGTTATACTGTCTGCATTGCTCTGAAGCAGGGGTAACCCCAAACCTACGCCTTGGCTGGCAGAAACCAGAGGATCTGGCTCAGCAGAGCAGGGTGGTGAGGCAGCTCCAGAGAACAAGAAGGTGCATGGCAGTGACATGATCAGCACACTAGAAAACATCCCAAGGGGTCTTCTGGGACCACACCCATCTACTGCATCATAGCTTCTTAGTATGTATGGGTAAAATATTGTACAGAGCGAAGTGGTTAGTAGTAGTTAAGCTTTGTGAGTGGGCAGACTGAGAAATCTTTCTGAAGAAGGAAACTAAGGAAGGCTGTTTGACAACAGCTAACCTGGAGCTTGTTTGGAGCAGGAGAGGCATGAGAAAAGGCACGTAATAGAATGTGGGGAAATCAACAGTGGGGAAAGCGTGGGAAAGCCAAGGATAAGTTTAGAGAGCAGGAACTCTTTTCTCTTCCAAAAGATGCTTAACAGTGTAGGAGGACTGACGTAGGAGGACTGACTCTTAAAAGTATTTCTTCCAGAAAAGATAGTGCAAGATCAGAAATGCTGAATGGCTGGAATTGTGATGTCTGTCCTCAGAATGGGACAGAAGACTTCCAGGACACTTACTGTGTCTCACGAATCACTGTAAGCTATACCTTGACTCTTCTGCCTTCTGTTAGTAGTTTAAAACCACAGAATGCTGTTCATATTACTGTCTGGGTTACTTAACAGCCCTCTGACGAACAGGCTTATAAAATTACATAGGCACAAGACACCAAAAATGGTAATATCTCTAACTATCCAATTAGGGCCAGATACTCCTGTGCTGTCTTTGTGAATTGCAGAAGATTGATGATATCATGTGTTTAGTAGGGTTAAGCAATGCTTGTTTCCCAGATATATATGAAAGTGCAAATACAGTAATAGTTTATAGAAAATGGTGAAAACAACCACTTCAAAACTGAGTGTAAGGCCAGCAAAGAGCACTTAGACTGCCAAAAGAATTGGTGCTCTAAATAGGACAGTGCAATCACCCAGACATCTCTGCTCTGCAGCTCTTGCAAAGTGGACAGGATTCAATGAGAAAACTGGCAAGTAAAGAAAAAATAGTTGTTCTAGTTTACAGTTATTTTTGGTGATAAAAATTGATTGCTTTGGTCTATTGCAGCCAGGATTCATTTAGCATACTAGCTATAAAATGTTTACTGTATTGTTTCTCCCCTAAGGAGGCTAAATATAGCCAGGCACATAACAGAGTTAGCAAATTGACACTGTTTACTTAAATAAAAAAGACAAAACAAAAAAAAAACCCAAAACTCAGATTATGTGTCTGCCTGGGATCTGCTTTGTGAGTTCTGGAGAGCTCAGAAGCCAAACAACCAAACCCTGGAAATTGTTAAAATAAAATGAGAAAGTTTAAGGAAATGAAGGGATATTGGCAGACGCTGATTATAGTTGTGACTAGGTACCTGGGATAGCTCACAATAATAAGGCCACACCCAGGGCAGCCTGCAAGAAACAGAGCACACAGACTCTAAAGCTGGTGGTTTGCTTTCTAATTAGAGGCACCAGCCAATAACAAAAGAGCTTCTGCAGGTACCACGCTGGTTAACCGGAAGCCAAACACAGCTCCTTTTAAGCACTCCAGCCATAGGCTCCCAGCCAGCCAATCCAATCTAGTATAGTGATAGGCTCTTGAAAACCCATTTCACCATAGGTGAGGTTCTTTCTGATCCCAAAGGATCAGACACACATCCCCCAGTCAATATGAATCTCAGATTTTTATCCGACTATCACGCTTTGGGCCAATTCTTGGTAAATTGGCTAAAATTTTTAATAATAAAAGATGAGTGATAAATGATTAACAGATGATATGTGTGACAAAGTCCCTTGTCAGCCTCTGTGGGTCCCTGCGCTTCCTGGTGGATCTGTGCTGCCTCAGAGACTCACGGAGGCCCCCCTTTTGCCCAGGCCCTTCCAAAGGCAGGGGTCTCTGCTTAGCGAGCCATCTTCATCATAGGCAGGACCAGTACAGGGAGAATAATACCAGACCCCTTGCAGGCCCGCGCCTGCTCCAGTAAAGTGATCCCTCAGGGGAAGGGTGGGGGGAGTCCAGACCCACCCTCTACCCTGGACTGCACCCCAGGGTCCCTATGAGAACAAGAGGCAACCGGCAGGACCTTTACCCCTGCCCCAAAGTAGTAGCCTCACCCTGGGCCACTTCGCCCACCACTTCCCTGTGGTACCTTTTCGCTGTGCTCGTGCTCCTCTGGTAACTTCCCAAAACCTTCCCCCCCTGCTACCAGATGGGGAGCCTTTTATAGGGAGCACAGGGCCTATCTGACCAATGAAGGTCTGGGCCTAGATAGGGAACAGAAACGCTCTGTCCTCCAGGCTGCAGGGCTGCTGCGGGGATCCCACCTGGGGAGCCCCACGGTTGGGAGGTGAGGTGCTGGGGGGTGGGCAGCCTTTAGCTGCTTCAGGCCCCCCTGGGGCTGTCTTTTGGCCCCCTTTTTGGGCCAGCTTCTCTTCCCTGCCTTGGGCAGGCTGCTTTCTTCTCCCCCCACCCTACCCCTCCCAGCTAATTTCTTCTGGACCTGCTGGGTGGGTGGTGTGTGGGGGGACCCCTCCTGCCCTGCCTTTGGCAGGGAGGGGGGTACCCCGCCTTCTTCCATCTTCTGGGGGGGAGTCTGCTGGCCCTCTACTTGGGCCCACCTTTCCATCCACTGGCCGCTGCATCCTCACTGCTCTGGAAGAGGTAAGGGGCTTTTTTGGGCAGTGGCTGGGCTTCCCTCCACAGCTTGCTGTGGTGAGTTTGGGTGGGGCCCCTCTCCACTGGGGCTCCAGAGGGGTGGCTGCATAGTTGGGGGTGGGGTGTTAGGGTGGGGTCCCTGGCCCACCCCTGCAGCCACCGCCTCCTTCACCGCCCCGCCCCCTCCACACCCAGCTGCCGCCGGGGCCCTTTCCATCTGGGCCCCACCCTAATCATCTGCCCCTTCCTCCTTCCTGCTCCTGTGGGGCTCTGTAGTGGCTGCCGTGGGCCCACCCTCAGGCACCCATGGGCACACTCTTCCCCCAACCCCCCTCTCCTTTGGTTGGCTCTGCCACCCTTCCATCTTCCCCCCCTCTTTTTGTGCCCACATCACCCTCCCCCTCCCCTTCTTTTTTTTCTGTTAGGTGCCTGAGCCCCTCCCTTTCCACTCACTCACCTCCCCATACTTACATATATTGTACCCCCACACACATCCCAGTGCAGTAGCAGGAGCCGCTTACCATCTTGTGCTGGGAGTTATGGCCTCTTGCACTTCCCTTTCGTCCCTCCCTCCTCCTGCCCCACCTCCACCTGGCCGGGTCCTCAGCTTGGCTGGTGGGGGAGGGGCAGCCACTTCCTCCTTCCCCCCTCCTCCATTCCTCCCCTTCCCTGTGTTCTTTCCTAAAGGTCCCCACCCTCATAAATCCCCTTGGCCCTTATACCCCTCATCATGGCCACCGTACCTACTGGGGGGGTCACCCGGTGACACCCCCCTTCCCCTCCCCTCCACTGGTCTTCCCTCCACCTCTGAAATGGCGGCCCCTTCATCCAGGGCCGCTGGGGTCATTGCCTTCTCGTCGGCTGAGGGCATGGGCGTAGGCTCCGGGGCTCCTGCCATCCCCGCCACAGCATCCTCTGGCAACTTTGCCCCAACCCCAACCCCCTGAAGGGGTAGGAAGGGCCAGGGGCAAAGAAAGGCAAGAGCCCCGCCCAGAAGGCCAATCCTTCTGTGGCGGAGGCTCTTACCCCAGCTGCTGCAACACCATCCAGCGAAGCTCCCCCTTCTCCCTGCTCCTCTGTTCCCACCACTGCTCCTGGGGGCTCCGATCCCTCGCCCCCCCAGGTTGTACACCCAGGCGGTGGCTGCAGCCTCGCACTCTGCTCCTTCCGCCTCCACCAGGACTACCATCCCCGACGGTCGTGGCCCCTTCTTCGCGCTCACCAGGAGGCACGGAGTCCGCTGCCTCCTGATGGCTGCCTCGCCCCACGTGGAAACCTACGTGTGGGCGTTGGCACAGGTGGTGGGGTCCGCGGCCATAGTGGCGGCCTCCCAGATGTTCGGGAGGATCGTCTTCTTCCTGGCTTCAGAGGCCGCCGCCCGGGAGGTGGTAGAGAGGGGGTTGGCGGTAGGGGGCATCCACGTGCCCCTGGAGCCGCTGGAAGACCTGGGCGTACGGGTGGTGTTCTCCTCTGTCCCGCCCTTCCTCCCCAACTCTGCCCTTCTGCCTTTCCTTGCCACCCTGGGCCGGCCTCTGTCAGTCCTGAGCCCCCTCCCCCTTGGCTGCAAGGACCCCGCCCTCTGACATGTGCTTTCTTTCCTCCGGCAGGCTCATGTACAACTGTTGCCGGCAGCAGCACAGGGCGGGGTAGCCCAGGAGGGGGCTATACTGGTGCCCCATCAAGGGGCTCAGTACCAGGTCTTTTATACTCTGGGTGTGGCCCAGTGCTTTGTGTGCCGGGTGAGGGGGCATGTCCGGAGGGACTGCCCCCTGGCCCGGCACGAAAGAGAGGAGCCCAGGACCTCCTTCGACCCGGGGGGCACCAGCCACGAGACCAGCGGTGCCCCAACTGTGACAGGCCCTGGGACTGCCCCTCCTCCTCTTGGCCCGGACGGATCCATCACCGCTCAGGTGTCAGAGGGCGCCCAACCAGGTGGTGCCGGGCAGGAAGAAGTGGGCACCAGCGCCTGAGTGGGCACAAGAGCCGGGTCCACGGAGGAGAAGGAGGCAGGGCCGGTGGCAGGACCCAGGCAGGGCCCACCCCAGGGCAGGCTGTCCCTTCCCCCTGCCGCCCCCGCCCCTCTTTCCCTTCCTCCCTCCTTGCTGCTGCCTCAGTCCTCTGGCCCTTCCCCCTCTGCCGCCCAGCCACCCTTGTCGGAGGACTGGGTGCTGGTAGGGGGTAAAAGGAAAAAAAGGAGTGCATGTGCTTGGCACCCCACCCCATTGGAGGACGGGGTGGGCGTGCCCTGCAAGGTGCCTAAAAGGACCGCCAGCCCCAGTCCACCTGTTGAACACCCAGCCACTGACCACCTGTTGGGGGTGGCTGGGGCCGCCGCCGCGGCTGCCATAAAGGATGCCACCCCTCCTGCCCTGGAGTTGGAGCCTCTAAAAGTGGAGATGGCCTCCGTTGCCCTCTTGCCCTCCTCCGACACCCCTCCGGCCGCTGCCCATGTTGCCCCTGTGGAGCGTCCGGAGGAGGTGAGCCTCAGCCTCGCCCTCCTTTTGCAGGAGGTTGAGGCCCTGGGTCTCACCCCGGCGGCCCTGGACGTGGACGGCCTTCTACTGGAGGCCTGCAGGCCGTCCGTTTATTCCCCACCCCTCTCGCTCCCCTTCTCCCCACCTACCAGCGCTCCTTTAACTGCCACCCCTCCCTGCTCCGGGACATCACAGGGTGCGGCCCCCCTCCTCAACTGGGAATGACCTCCCAGCGGAGGTCGGCCAGCCCCTGGATGCCCCGGGAGGACCAGAATTCTCCTTATGCCCCCTTTTCCCCCCTCGGACCTGAAAACTCCCAAACAATTCCCCCCACCCATTGGTGCCCGCTGCCAAGTGCGTGGGCACCATGCCCTTAACCCCAACTCCTCTTCCACCATCTGTGGAAGTCCCGCTTCCTGAGATCCCTTCTGCTCCCGTCCTGGCCGCTGCTCCCACCCTGGCTTCCCCCCGCCAACCCCTACTCCCCTCCCTAATCAATGCTCCACCCTAGAACCCGTAACTTTCCTCCCTCCAGATCCTCCCCCTCCCCACTGCTCACGTCTACCTATGCCGGGTCCTGTGAGAGGGTGTACCCCCGCCCCCCTCTCACTCCTGGCCCTCCGGATCTCTCTGTGGGCCACCGGCTCTGTGAGCCTTCCTGCCCCCCTCCCCTGCATCATCCCAACTGGCTGCACGCCTTGCAGCCAGTCCCCTTTCAAACCGTGCCCTGACGTCATCTGTACACGCTTGTGCTTCACACGCTCCACTTCCCCACCCTCATGTCCCGCCCAGATCACAAGTGGCGGGACCTTCTACCATCTTTGGAGGGTGGGGAGTCCTGGTGGGCCAGCTTTTATTCTACCCTGGTCCCGCGGCCTGCCAGGGACATAGGCTGGAGAATTCTTCATGGGGCGGTGAGCACGGGCATGTACCTGGCGCGGTTCACCCCCTCTTCCAGACACCTGTTTCTTTTGCGGCACGAGGGAGACCCTGGCACACATTTACATTGAATGCGCCAGGTTGCAGCCCCTCTTCCGGCTCCTCCAGAACCTCCTGCTAAGGTTCTGGCTGCACTTTTCCCCACACCTTCTTATCCTGGCACACCCTATCCGTGGCCCCACTAAGTCACGGGACCTCTTTATCAGCCTCCTCCTGGCTATGGCCAAAGTAGCCATTTATAACACCCAAGAGAGGAGGCTGGCTGGGGGGGGAGGCCTGCAACTGTGGGGCCTATTTCCGCTCCTCCCTCCGCTCACGAATCCGGGCAGAATTCCTTTGGGTGGCGTCCATTGGCTCTCTTGACACCTTCGAGGGGCAGTGGGTGCTGTCTGGGGTTCTCTGCTCGGTGTCCCCTTCTGGTTCCCTTGTTTTAAACCTCTGACCCCCACTCCCATCCCTGTTTTCTCTTTAGTTGTCCCCTGTACTCTGTTGGGGCTGTGTTTTTTTTTAATGGGTTCCCTCTTCTATTAAGAGGGGCCTTTTAGCCGTGGGTGGGCTGCGCCCACCCACTCCCTGGTCTTCAAATAGGACCCAGTATACTGTCCTTGTAGAAGACTCCGGAAGCTTCCAGGTAAGGGTCTACCACCGGGTTTACCACATATGCAATACATAAAAGTAATTCCAAAGTCCATATATCAAGTTTGTAACAACAATGGAACAGACTGCTGCTTTGGGAAATCTCTCTGGGCAAATTTCCAACTGATTGAAAGGTCCTCAGTTCAGGATGCTCCTTTTAGTTGTAAATCCACCACCCAGAGAATTAGACTGGGAAAGAGGCAACATAGAGGTATCCCAGGTGTCCTTTCACATACTCTGCTAGCTGCATTGGAAAATTATTATTCCCAACAAACACCACAGTCCTGTATGTGGAAAGTTATTGGCCCAAGATGGAGTCCAGGATCACACGAGCATATCCCATGACCTGATGTGTTTTGCTGAATTACTGTGAGCGGCCATTGGTTCCTTGTTATGAAAAGTAGGGGTCAGCAAACTTTCTGAGGCAGAGTGCTGAAATTTGACAGTCCAAGTGCTGGTGATACTCTAAAAAGTCACCAATGGTCCGACTTACAACAGCTCCATTAATAAATTAAGATGCAGAGATTTACAATTTAGGTGGTGGTTGGTAGCATTAGCTGGTCTTTTGCTAATCTACAGGTGGACCGCCTTGACTTCCTGCTGCCTTAAACAACCAATTTACATCCTTCACAAAACCTCTTCCTCATTACAAAGCCTGGCATTTCTGGAACAGCCCCAACACGGTTGCTTGGTGTTTGGTGCTAGAAGTGGGTGAAAGTTCAGGGGAAGCAACAAAGTCAAGAGAAAAGAGCTCCTAAAATTTGACCTACAACTGAGTCCTGTCCCTGCCACTGACTCCCTGTATCCACTGGCAAGTCACTGGGGGGTGCTGAGGTGGGGACAGAGGTTCAAATAAGCCTGGGGGAGCTGGCGCCCCCACCTTTACAGCTATTTCAGCACCTAATGTCCTTTCAAACTTAATGGGAACTGGGCATAGAACTCCTGTAGGAGTTTTGGAGAACTTCAGGCTTGGCCTCTCTACACCTCGGCTTCCTTGTCAACAGAAGAGGATAATTGGTTCTCTCAATTCCTTGCCAGGGAGCTATGACAAATGACAGGCTACTGGTCAGGGCCCAATTCAGCAAATCACTTAAACATATGCTGCACTTCCACTCAACTTGAGCACGTGGAAGAAGAGTTCTGCAGAATTGGGCCTTGGTTCTGAGACCATGTGTTGTTGGGGCAGATATTTTAATAGTAATCATTACAACTCACTAAGGGGTGTGGGTGGATTCACGTGTCACCCAGGAGAAGGGGCCACCTTCCTGTGATGAGTCTGCCGCTGAGTGTAAAAGCAGCTGGAAATAAGGCCAGCTGAGCATGCAGTGCTCATGAGCAGCTGGCTGGGGGCACCTGCAGCCTTCCATGAAGTGAATGGTCCCAGTGAATGGGAGTCAGTTGAGGGGAATCCACCTCTGCTCACCTCTCTTCATTAGTGCCAGGCCAGCAGAGTACCCAGTGCTCTGCAGCAAGCCCAGGGAACTTACTCTCTGCCAGGTGGAGAGCAGCTCGGCTGCTGGCCAGGGGAAATCTTCCCTCCTTTGCCCATGTTTAAGGCTGGCTGGTCTAAGTGCTCCCTTGCCTGTGGCAGCTGCTCCCCAGGCCTCTTTGCCCTCCTCGAACGTAGGCAGCAGCAGTTCCCTGCAACTTCTACCAGGTTGCCCTGGCACACTGCACCATGCACATCTGCAGCATGGCTGTGCGTAAACTCCTGGCTGCATGGGGAAGGAGGGACGGGGCTGAGCTCCCGCCTTGCGAGCTGATGAAAATCTGCTTGTGTGCCAAGGGGTAGCTGACTCCTGGTCTAAGGCATCCTCAGGAAGAGCTGTTTAGGGGGGATGGATTTCTTCAATGAGCCATTGTAAGAGCTGAATGTCCTTGATAGGCCATCAACATCTAGCAGTCTGGCTATAGTGTACGTTCTAGCTGAAGGCTGTCACCCAGGAATAAATGCATCAGGATGCAAATAAATAGCCTATATCTGTGCTGTCCAACCAGTTCTGAAGCAAACTAGCCACATTATTCTGAAAATATATTTATTGCTCACGTCAACTAGCCATACTCAGTCAGTGAAATAACCACACGTGGCTAGAGTGTTGGACAGATACAAATGCAAAGCCATGAGACTGTACTTAACCTGCAACATTAGGGGATAAAGTAACACACCTCTACTACACGAGCCAAAAACATGTGCAGCTTAACTAAGGCTATACAGCAGACTTCACTGTCCCTTTTCAGAGGTCTCAGTACCTTTGGATTACACAAAGATCACAAACATATCAACAGGAATATCTTACTTAGCAAATTATAACTTTTCCATTGGCACCTTACACAGCATTTGCAGATAATGTACATACTTATGGTTGCAGTTGCTGTAGTGGGGTACCCCTCCTCCTTTGTCTTAGGGCCCATGGAGCCATGGCCTACTGCAGTCTCCAGGGTTCAAAAGTTGTGGGGGTTGTACAAAGCTCATGCCTAAAAATGACCCTCACTTCTCCTGTCTGTCGGATCTAGGTGAAGATTAGGGTCACCAAAGAGACCATTGCCACAGCTGCCCAGAGTTCCTCCCTGGGACTGTAACTCTAAAGGACAGAGAGCAGTGGCTGACGATTCTTCTTATGGACAAGGCTCTGTGTCAAAAATCTGGCAGCATCAGGCACCTTCTTTTCAGAGTGGAGGGCTCTAGCACCATCCTCATCAGCACCAAAGAAGGACTCCTACCTGCACCATCATGGCTCCATGAGGGCAGCATCTCAGAGGCGCCAATCTTAATCACCATTGCCCCAGAAGAGGAAGAATCCAGAGGGATGGACTTCCTCTAAATGGAGGGATATGTGATCCCAAGGGGGACACTTCTCAAGCTCTCCTCTTAGGCATGCATTGATTCCAACCCATGAAGGGAGGTTGACTCTGCATCCACAACACTCTCCAGGTCCATTGCAACCCCCGTTGATGCTTGGAGGCATTTCAGGCCACCAGAAACTTGATGCACCTCATGGTGCCATTCTCCTCTCCGAGAGAAGACCCTGAGAGCGTCTACGCACCCACGGGTGCTACCCAGAGGGAAATCCACCATGAAGTCCAAGCGCTCCCTTTCACCAAGCCCAGAGGCCCCTCTGCAGGCCAGCAGGGAACCTAACGGTGTGCCAGGCTCCCACTGCTTGGTGCCCAAAAGCTTGGCACCTCCATAGTTATCAGTATCAGAGATCTCAGGATCAGAGTCAGAATCATGCAGTCCAGAAGGAGATCCTCCAGGAGATCATGGTCCAAGTGCAGCTGTAGTCAGCCCCCAATACAATGGCCTTCAAAGTAGCAGAGTGCACCACAGTAGCCCTTCCAGATGCCCTGGGTATTCCATCAAGGTAGTACCAGGGCAGTTCTTGACACCATTCTTGTATCTAGTATCAGCTATGTTTATTTTACTCTCAATCATATCCCATCCTCCAGTGGCAATGCACATGTGGATGCATTTAAGAATGGCATCGGTCCCACTGACACTGGCTTCCCTGGCTCCGGTTTCAACAGCACCAGTCACTGCACCCCTCTCAACACCGGCACCTAAAATTTCAGTGGCAGCACTATCATCAGCAATGCTTCCTCCACTCCACATGCTGGGACCAGTGCTGCTGGCATACGAGGGACCAGCAATGATGTTAGAGATGGTGCCATCACCACTGCTGGTTGCCCTCTGATCTTAACAATACTATCATTGTTATCATCTGATGAGGCACTAGCTAGCACCACGGTGACCCGAACATTTGAGGTTGTTACATTGCTTCAACAACAGCTCTACAGAATGGCTCAGGGTCTGGGCATTAAAGCAGAAGAGGTGATAGAAGAGAAAGCCCCTATGGTGGATGTATTATCACTTTCTGGTCCCTCACAAATTGCCTTGCCACTCAGAAAAGCATTGTGGACAACAATAAGACCTTGTGGTAGGCCTCTTCCCCCATTGCACCAAATGAAAAATGTAATAAAAGGCATTATTTTGTCCCCTACATGGAGTATGAACATTTATAGATATATCTACTGCAAACTTCCTTGTTACGGACATGGCAAATCACCAGGAGTGACAGGGTTACCGAAGTCCTTCCCCCAAAAATATAGAAGCTGAGACTTGACCTATTTGGGAGGCAGGCCTATTCTATGGGCAGCCTGCAACTCTGTATTGCTAATCAATAGGCCTTAGAAGCAGCTTTGGCAAAGTTTGAAACTCGGGTTCGAATGGTTTCCTTGGCCTCAGTCATTCCCTCATTGGATCCAGTGGACTGGTATGCCACTGTCAAATCAAAAGATGCATTCTTTCACATATTGATAACTCACGTTCACAAGAAAGTACCTCCAGTCTGTGGTAAATGGGACACATTACCAATTTACGTACCTCTGCTTTGGCTGGTCATCAGTACTCAGGTTTTCGCCAAATATAGGGCAGTCAAAGCAGTTTTTCTACCCAGGAACGGAATGCAAGTATTCCCTGATATTGATGAGTGGCTGATCAAAAGCTATTCCAGAGAACAGGTGCAAGCTCACCTCATGTTTATCAGAAACATTCAAAAACCAGGGCCTTCTCATTAATGAAGAGAAGCCCATATTGTCTCCAGTTCAGAGGTTAGAATTAATAGAGGTAGCTTTGGACTTGACTCCGGCCATAATCAGAGTTTCAAACCCTGTCAAACATTATTTGAGGCCTCAGATGTTTCCCTCCACCATAGTGAGGAACTGTCTTAAGCTCCTAGGTCACATGGCAATGTGCAGCTCAATGGTGCTACTATGGGTTACTTTGTAGTGCAGCATGCCAGACTGAGGCTCTGACCACTCCAATCATGGTTAGTGTCAGTGTAGCAAACAGCCATAGACAAATTGGACAGAGTATTGACTCTCCCAAAATCAGTACTAGACTCTCTCCTATGTTGGCTCAACCTTCAGGAGTTATGTGCAGGGGTACCATTCATCGACCCTCAGCTTCCACCTATCTAGTCACAGATGCTTCCAATTTGGGCTGGGGTGCCCACGTGGTGGAATTCAGGACCCCAAACCAGTGGCCAAAAGAGAACCTAACACTTCACATCAATGCCTGGGAGCTCAGGGTGGTGAAACTTGCAATGTCAAACCCTCAAGACTCACCTGACAGGTGAGCGTCTGTCAGTTATGATGGACCACACGCTGCAATGGTTGATATCAACAAATGGTGGGTGTATGCTTCTCTCCCTGGTGCCAAGAAGCCCGAAAACTCTGAGACTTCTGCATAGAACATTCAATACCCCTGCAGGCATCATACCTCCTCTGTGAGTACAATGAATTGGCAGAATGCCTCAGCAGTCCTTCAACAGGTCACTTTGCCCAGGTGTGGCAGTGCCAGTTTTCCAAAGATGGGGCTCTCCCTTCAGTGATCTGTTCACCGTACAGTATAACAGCAAGTGTTTGCAGTTCTGCTCCTTCCAGAACTACAGCCAGGGCTCCACTGCAGGTGCTTTCTACCTTCACTGGTGGGCTTCCTTCTTTTATGCTTTGACACCCATTCTGCTCCTCCACAAAGTGCTTCTCAAGAACAAGAACACCTAATGCAAGATGAGACCTTGCTTTACCATCCTTCAATAAGGGAGCACTTGGTGTCCACCTCTGTGTTCCACCCAGCTTCCAATGGCCCTTCAATGTTTACACATCTCCTGGTTACTCACTTTGTGAAAGGTCTGGACAGAATTTATTACTACATACATCAGTCTGTCCCAGCCTGGGACCTTAATCTAGTCCTTTCTAGACTCACAGTCCTGTTTTTTGAACCCTTTGTAAACTGTCCATTAAGGTATGACTCCAGGGGGCGCCCAGATTAACCCTATGGACTCTTCTATGGGAAAACTGTCCAGCCAACATGCATGTGTGGGCACTCACACCTAATTGAAATAGATACAAACATCTGGAGGAACAGTTATGAGAGGTATGCAAATATTTTTTCCTTCCCTTAAGGCTCAAGTGCAATTTTAATTAATAGGAGTGACTTAACGATACACATTTTTGATGGAGACATATGGTTTTCAGCAAATATATAAATGATCATTTGGTTCTGATTCTTTAGCATATGAATGTTCCAGGACAAATAAAAAAACGAGCGCAGTTCGATTTTTAATGAAACACAAACAACCTTTTTTTTCTGATGTCAAAACCTTCTGGACTGAGCAGAAATATGAACATTTCTGTTGACTACTAAACATCTGGGTATTTAATTTCCTCTTCTAGTTGTCCATTCACATGCATAACATGCAGCAGAAGATACACAAGGGTGTAAAACCATGCCAAATTATACTCCAGTGTAAACATGCAGTTCCATTACAAGGTTAATGCAATAACTTCCTATTCACCATATGGCATTGTATATATGGACTTAATAAACAACCAATAAAATAGGAGTTAAACATTATACATGAAAATTGCCATAAAATGTTAATGACTGTTCTATTGCAAAGGGAGTGGAATCATGATATGTTCTGGTGTTTATTTCTGATAGTCTAAATTTACAGTTTTTCAGTCTTGGCAAATATTTTTCTCAGTTACATAGTGAAAACAGTGATATAAAATTATTCTTCCACCGTGACCCAATCAAAGTCCTTGTTTTCATTTGGACATAAAGACGGTGTTTTACTAATTCAAACCCCTGCATATTCTTACACTGTCATATGCAGCAAAGTCTCACCACTGAAGTCTGAAACAGAACGAAATAAATGGAAGGATACTAAGACAGAAGGTCAGATGGACTAGCAATTCCACAAGCGTGTAAACCTGTGCAGACCTGGGCTCACAGATTTTAAAGGACAGGGAAATTGAATAGTTATGATGTTACTATGTTGCATAAGGCAACCAGAGAGACAGGAATCTCGAACAGCTGTTGTGGGCCACGAGGTGAATACCGGTTAACTATGTGTGGCATTTTGCCTGATGTTCAATATCCCCTACATTTTAGTGTTTCAGACCTAGTTCTTGTAGTGATGTTAGAGGTATTTTCTTTCCCACTGCTTGGTAGGCTCCTGCTCTTGCAAATGTGTAGATCCTCAGCCATGGTAGACTTGCATATGCTAGCTATGCTTAATCTCCTGTGCTAAGAATAGTAGTATGGGTGTCGTGGCATGGGCTAACAAACTGAGTCCAGGCCTGCCTGAACCCAGAGTCTAAACTTGGGTGTCCAGCCTAGGCTGCAGTCTTCAGACTGCTATTTTTAGCATGGTATCTTTGCTCAAGCTAGCTGGTGCCTTTCTACCCGGACTGGGAGGCATCCTCCCAGTTGCAGTGTAGACATACCCTGAGGAATACCCCTGAAGTCAACGTGACTCCTCAGGTAAGTAAAGTGACTCATGTGTGCAAGTGTTTGTAGGAATGGGGTCTATCTATCTATATAGGCGAATTGAACATATGGATAAGGAGTACCCAAGCACAATTAGTTGTTGCACTTTGAAGTTATGAATCTCTGATGGGTAACTAATGAGTAATTGCTGTTAAGAAGTGGGTAGAAAGCGGGCTAGATCATCAGGCTGAACGAGTAGGGACCAATGGCTCTATCTGTCTCGTTGGCAGACAATATCAAATGGAGTACTTTAAGGGTCAGTTCTAGGACTGGTTTTGTTCAACATCTTTATTAATAACCTGGATGAGGGATGGATTGCACCCTCACAAGTTCACAGATCACACTAAGCTACAGGGAGAGGTTGATATGTTGGGGGTAGGGATAAGGTACAGAGTGACTTAGACAAATTGGAGGACTGGGCCAAAAGAAATCTGATGAGGTTCAGCAAGGACAATTGCAGAATCCTGCACTTAGGATGGAGGAATCCCAAGCATTGTTACAGGCTGGGAACTGACTGGTTAAGTAGCAGCTCAGCAGACAAGGACTTGCGGATTACAGTGGATGAGAAGCTGGATATGAGCCAACAGTGTGCCCTTGTAGCGAAGAAGGCTAACAACATACTGAGGTGTATTAGTAGGAGCACTGACAGCAGATCTAGGGACATGATTATTCTCCTGTTTTCTGCACTGGTGAGGCCACATCTGGAATATTGCATCCAATTCTTAGCTCCCCATTACAGAAAGGATGTGGATGCACTGAAGAGAGTCCAGTGGAGGGCAACAAAAATGATTAGGGGGCTGGAGCACATTCAGTAGGGCCGTGTCTACCCTTAGAAAAAAATTTGAAATGACCACGTTAATGGCCAAATCAAAGAATACTAATGAGGCACTGAAATGAATATTCAGTGCCTCATTATTATGCCACCAGCCATGGCACTTCGAAAGTGCCGTGTTTTGCTCACCTGTGGCTTGTTCCCATGTGGGTCCTTTACAAAAGGACCCTGCAAACGTCGAAATCCCCTTATATCTATCAGCTGATGTTTGCAGGGTCCTTTCGAAAAGGACCCCCGTGTAGACGAGCCGTGCATGAGCAAAATGCGGCACCTGCAAAGTGCGGCAGCTGGTGTCATGCTAATGAGGCGCTGAATATTCATTTCAGCGCCTCATTAGCATTCTTCGATTTGGCCATTAGCATGGCCATTTCAAAGTGGGTTTTTTCTAAGTGTAGACCTAGCCTAGGAGAGTTGTGAAGCTCTGGAATGGTTTATCTAGGGCGGAAGTGAGATTTCCATCCCCAGAGGTTTGTAAGTCCTGGATTGTCAAAGCTCTGGTGGGATGACTTAGTCAGGATTGCTCCTGTTTTCATGAGGTCTCTTCCAATCCTATGATTCTATGACTCCATAAGTAATAATGGTATTTCTGTGCTGTAAGTGAATCCAAATTTAGAAGAATCCATAATGTTCCTTTGCCATTATTAATCTTGATGCTTCATACATCACTGTGCTTCAACATATATACCAACTTCATGAGTCCAGCGTTTAACATCAGCTCTTCCTTTTTCTAAACCCCATTATGAGCTCTTAAAACAAGAAAGTCTAAATGTAATGCTTCTCTTCTTCCTATTACCTAAACTTATCTCCACTCCCTTGTTTTGCATCCGTGGCTGATTTTTTTGTCACAGGGCTGTTATGTGACACTATATGCGTCAATGAGTTCATAATGAGAAACATAAGAAAAATGGAAAATATAGTGATATTTGTAGATGAACAGATTGGCTCAAAATAAAGTGATGATAAATCATTCTGCTTTGTTGGAAGTGCATAGTATTTCACACAATCCCAGAGCTCTACTCTCCTGTTTATTTTGCAAGCAAAACACCCAGTAATAGAGTTATATTCTTGAAATTTCCAGTTTTGCAACTACAAAATTGGACTAAGAGGCAAAGGTCACCATTTCAGTTGAAATGGGTCTATACACTTTGTGTTGTACATCTTTCCTCTAAATTGTAAGAGAGATGTTTTCAATATGGTTTGTTATGGATGGAGTTAATATGACCAGAGTAACAAGATTTATGATTGTATTAAATTGGCCTCAAAAAGGTATCCAGAGTCCAATATTTGCTCTGAACAGCTGAGGCTACAATTTTCTTTCTCACATAGTTTTATTGCTTTCCCACTTTTTTTATAATTAGGGCTGCATATAAATAGTGCCAATCACAGGTTCTGCGGGTTACACATTGCCTGATTTGCAAGACTCCAGAAAGACTTCAACAGTTTCCTCAGGGAAGCAGCAGCTTTGTCAGGCTTTCCAAGCACCAGCGATACACTGGCAGGACTTTGGAGAGAGGAATTTGTGCTGGGAATGCAACTCTTCTCTGGGCTAGCCAAATAGAGGAGAGCAAGAGCAGGCCTAGTCCTCTACCTCTGCTCCCTTCCAGAGATTATGTCTTCAAACCAGCCAGTCCTACGTTCCTGGAACACAGGGCTCACAGTATGGAGCATTGTGAGGCCTGCACATTTCTTGCACTGCCTTTTCCCCAGCAGAGAATTTAGAATAGTCACTCTAGCTAGTTCATTGAAGCATAAGGTGACCGTGTCTCCCTATCTCAAATATGGGACAGGGAGATATGTGGGGGAGGGGTGGCTCTTTCCCAGCTCCCCACGCCTCTGCAAGCCAGGAAGGTGGCAGCAGCTCCCGGTGCTCCCCTGAGCCTTGGGGAACTGGGAAGGAGGTGGCAGCCACTGGTGCTCCCCCAGCTTCCCTGAGGCATCCCCAGCTGGGAGGTGGGTGGCAGCCACCCCCACTAGGCCCCAACCTTCCCTTAACTTTTCAGGGCCCCCTGCTACCTTTCTCTCCCTGTGTCCAGAGAACATTTGAGTCTGTGCTGTCTGGCCATCAGCTGCACCTCTGCATGCTGGTGAGGGAAAAGGTCTGCTGGGGTGGGAGAGAGGAAATACAGGGAATCAGCCCCTTTTTAAGAGTAAGTTGGGCTGCCTTTCTGGTGCCTGAAATATGAGGCTGTTCTGCCCAATACGGGATGGGTGGTCACCCTAATTAAGCGTGAAACAAACACTGTGGGAGGGGAGGAGAAGGCTAGATGTATGGTAATTGGCTTGTTGATGGGATTTTCAAAGACCACCTAAGGCAATTGGTCACTTTGAAACCCCACCAATAAGCTGTTTATCATACCTTTAGGGTGCTCTGAGTGCCACTTGCAGAAAATGGGACTGGTGCACTCAAATCAGGTACGTGCTGCTGTGAAAATGCCAGCCTAGAATTCATGAACCATGCTGCCTTCTGTAAGTTGAGATGCCACAGGTATTCAAAAATTTATTTTCCATCCACTATACTACTGGTTGAGCGTATTATCCTTTTGTCTTAATAGCAGCCAGTGGAAGCCATTTGCATTGTGCAACACATTGGTTTTGATCTACAAAATCCAGGAACTAAGCTACATTCTTGATTTTCATCTATTAGCCTGTAATCTATTAACTATTTACATATACACTCAGTTGAGCACTCCTGAAATGGTTTGAAATTTCTTTACGCACCTTTTATTGTGGTGGGTGGTTATGTCAGCTATATGAGACCAAACTGTATTTCTAATGATGTTCAGGGGTTATGATTTTTTTTCAGGGTTCTGTCAATGTAGATAATGTTTTTTTATAACTCATTGGGAACAAAGCCCTTGTAATGAGTCTCCCAGGAAAGTTGTGTTTCTTTTTAGATAGCCCTAAAACATGGGGGCGGGGAAGAGGCACTTTCCACAAATTTCAGTGGACAGCAAATTTATCACAGCTTTCTAAAAACTAAACAAGTCAGTTAGAGTGAAAACTTGAATGTGCTTCATTTTCCTAATGGCCTCCTCATGTAATTTTGTGCTCAAGTCAATTCTTTGACATTCTGAATTATCTGTTTATTTGTAGCTTCCCTTTCAGTACATTCTTGGCTGTAATTAATTATTAAGGGTCAGTTAACATCCTAGTTTAAAAAGAGACTGAATTGTTGACAGGAACAGCCAAAACAGCTATTAGAGTCTACTTTTTGCTCAAGACTTGATGCAACTCGTAACTTCCAAAGGCTTTTCACAATAGTACAGTGTATGATCTGTTTCAGGGATTATACATTTGGCATATGAGTAGTTATTTAACATTCCTTAATAGTTATGTTGCTGTGCTTGCAGAGATGTCTAGCAAGAGGCCAACAGTCAAGATATACTGTAAATATATATATATATTTTTAGAAAATTAGAATACTGAAAAGGTCTTCATTAGCAATTGTGACAGGTTCCCTATCAGCCCCCCCAGCAGGTTCCCATATTTTCAGGCAGTTTTCTTGTGTGCCTGAGACTCACACTGGCCCCTTTGCTGCCTGGGTCTTCCTAAAGGCAAAGGTCTCTGCTTACCAAGCCAGACTCATCAGAGGCAAGTCCCAAGCAGGGGTAAAGCAAACCCCCTTTGCAGGTTTCTAGGTGCTACTGTTGGCCCAACAGAGAACCCATCCAGGAGAAGGGTTGGGGAACTCCAGCCCAGGGTCCTTAGGAGAGGGAAATAGCTGGCCTGGCCTGGCCTGGCCTGGCCTGGCCCAGCCCGGCCCAGTTCTTCCCTCCCCCTTTCTACACTGGCCTTCTCCTTGTACACCTCCCAACTCCCCCTCTGCCACCTGGGAGGAAGCTTTTCATAGGCAGTCCAGAGGACTTAACTGGCCACAGGTGCTTGATTAGCTCCCTTTTGCAGATTGGCTCCTAATGAGGCCACAGCTGCCTGCCCTGATTGTGCTTAGTTAAGGATCAGGAAAGCACTAACACAACTCCCAGTATACCTGCTTTCTGTCACAACTTTGCAGCTTGCAGACTATGGTCTGCCACATAATATAGCTCAAAATATTGTATTGCAAATGCTGCTGTCATCTTTTTCAATTCTCAGATGTCTCTTTTTTTTTTTAAAAAAAAAATCTTGATAAAGCCTGCATAGATATTGCTACCAAGCTGAGATCTCTAGGTGCTCATTTCCCTAGTAATCATCTGGATCTTGTGAATTACAGCACCCAAGATGACAACATTTGCAATGCACCAGGCATGTGAATTCTGAAGAGACTTGACAAACTCTGCTTCTTTAACTGAGATTAGTTCAATTGGAAATAGTGAGTAATGGAGCTACTGAAGATGTATTTATTTTGTTTAATCTCAGAACACTGCATCAGGCATGAGCTGTTGCCTCCTAGCTGATGAGGTTACTGGAACTGAACTTCTCACACAGATGAAGATTTCCTAAATCTTCAGTAGGTTCCAAACTGGAGTTTGAACCAGTGGGAATTGATTTGTAAAGTTTTATAACTGTCTTAGCCATATCCTCTCAACTTACATTTAGGCAAATCTATCCTAACTGACACCTAAGCCTCTTTTAATGCTAAAATTGGCTTTTGTCATTGGTTCTAAAGTGAGAAATAAGTCAGAAAATTAGTGGAAATTAAAAAGTTAGCCTAAAAGGAAAGAAAAAAAATCCATGCTAATTTACTCAACTCTGCTTTTAAAAACAACAAGCTACTTAAAAGCTTCTATTTTGGGAAATTCTATCCCATGATATTTACTTATTTGAAATGAATAGTTACACAAACTAACTTTCTGCATATACAGAAAATTCATTGTTTAGTTGACTTGTACTGAAAATAGAGAAGGATATTACATCACTAATCATAAGGATCTACCACTCGTGTCAACATTTTAATGGTATTTATGAGTTTTCTGCTCTTTCTTTAAACTGTGCTTACTGTTGACCCTTCTGACCTTCAGATTTATTTCATTTCGGGGGGGGAAGGGCACCATGGTGGGCCAATTTTGTCTTAATGAATCCATGTTCAATATTTCAACTGGAAGTACCACTAACTCCTGTTTGGATGAGATCACAGTTTTAGTTTTAAATCTAAATAGACTCATGCCAAAGGAATCCTTGGAATCTTAGTAATGTTGCTTCTGAGTTCATGAAAGAGATGGCAAAAAATTTGCACAATGGCTAATGCAAAGGGCCAGACGCTTAGCTGGTGTAGGGTGGTTAGCCCTATTGCCATATTGCTGCTAGGAGGCTCTGACCCTTTTTTATATAATTGTTAGGATTTTCTGCAGTGAGCAGAGTTCATAAACAGAAAATAATGTCCTACAATATCAGTTTTGTCTCATTACTGCCTCACCGTATGAATTGGCTCAAACAACTGAGTATGAGAAGCAGTTCATGCATGTGTCTGTCTCTTCCTTGTCTAAGTGCGCTTGGTCATGGTGCCATGTCATAAATCGTATTATTTTTCGTCCACCTTTGACAGTCTGATCTGCACTGTGCTCCAATCCCTGTCCTGTGTGACTGATGCTAACATTCCCAGCCTCGGAGGAGAGCCAAATGGACACCTCGCCCCATCATCCGTTCATGCCACAGGTGTGTTTTACTCTTTACACAACATACTTCATATGAAGAAACCACATGGACAAAATGGTGTCCAAGTGACCACGTTGACTGAATACATGCATGACCTAGCTACATGTACCCACAGCTACTCTGGCAGGCAGCAGTGTCAACAGCCACCGCAGGCCCAGGGGCAAGGTGAGAGTGGGGCAGGCTACTTGCCCCGAGGAGGAGTGGGGCTTATGGCAGTCATTTCTGAGTCTCCTTCCCCCTACTCATTCCCTCAGAGCACAGTGCTGCCATAGCCTTTCAAAGGGGTCTGGAGCTCTGGCTGCAGTGGTTGGAGCTTTGAGCCCCTTTGAAAGGCTGGGACTTCCTTTCCCCCACCTACCCGCCCCTTGGCCCTCCCACCATTGCTGGACCTGCTGGCAGGGTTATAGTGGCTTCAGCCACATCTAGGCTGGCAAGGTCTTTTGGAAAATCAGACACTTTTCTGAAAGAACATGGAGAGTGTCCACACACAAAAAGTGCTCTTTCAATCTGAAATGAAAAGAAAGCAGCTCTTCTTCTGGAAGCCCTCTTCTGCTCCCAGATCAGGGAAAGTGCCTCCTTTCGAAAGCTTCTTTTGAAAAAGAAGCATGTGTAGACGCTCTATGGGCCCTTTTTTCAAAAGAGCAGTCCTCGTGGTGCTGGATTTTTCTATCCCCGGTCCATTCTTTCGAAAGACTGGGGGGGCTGTGTGGACGCTCTCTAACAAAAAAGCAGATTGGATTAATATTTTGATTCACTTCTTTGCCGGTGAAGAGACTCTTTCAAAAGAAGATCTTCAGGAAGAGGTCTTCCGGCAGATCACCTTTTGAAAGATCGCTGTAGTGTGGATGCGACCCTCTGGAGCAGAGCGAGAACAATGAGAGTTCGCACAAACTACTTAAAGAGATACGACAACAAGCTAGCTTGTTTATGCACTCTTTAGAGCAGAACAGGAAGCACAGTCACGCTGTTCTATCATTGCCTTCCTAGCATGAAACTTCCTCTTTCAAACAGAGTTATATCTGACTTGTCCATTGTTTGTTGTCCTTTCTAACTTATCCGCATCAGGATATGATTTTATCATTTCCTCATTTGCAATAGGAAATGCCTTGTGTAGAACAGAATAGAGTCGTAGAACTGGAAGAGACCCTGAGAGGTCATTCATTCCAGTCCCCTGCGTTCAAAACTGGACTTAGCACCATCCACATTGTCCCTGACGGAAGGTGAACTAACCTCCCCTTAGGTACTTTAAAGTTGTTACCGTGAATGCCTTGCAAGTGACCCACTTCACTAAGAGCTAGAGCAAATGCATTTTGCAATATGAGGTGGCTTGGGCAGGGGGAGGGAAATTAGTGAAAAGTGGGAATTGCTTTCTCTAAAAAACCAAATAATTAGCAACCCTCCCCCCCCTTGGTGTGGGACGGGGAGGGAACAAAACCCAGGAGAAACAGGGGCAGGAGGTGCCGAGGCTCCACAGCACATTCGTGGTCCTCTCTAAGAGCCTGCGGAAATGTCTCTCTACACCAGCACAGCACAATGTTGGGGGCATGTGAGGAGACAATTCCCTTAACTTTCACTGTCTCTACTTCACATGGCACGAGTTAAGCAATTTGTCTTTTCACTACTAGTAGAAGGATTGTAGGGGTCTACAGAGTGAATGGGACAAGACTTCCAACTCTGGGGGACATCGAGGATGAGGAACATTGGATCCGTCAAGGCAGAAGCATGCACAGCTACCATAAATATGTCATCTTGAAGCACAACCCCCATAAAGCAGAGCTGTAGTTGGCTGAGGCTGCCCTTTGCTGCTTAGTAGCTGCTGTACAGAGAAACTGGTGGGAATTTAATCCTCTTTGAAACAATAACAACACGGGCTCTAGTAGGCCCACAAAGGACAATGCTGGCCAGTTCACTGCTTCAGGGGTTGCAAAAGATCCCAGGTGCACTATTTTAGAGCAGAACAAAAGAGCAGTCACGTAGCACTTTAAAGGCTAACAAAATAATTTATTAGGTGATAAGCTTTCGTGGGACAGACCCAATTCTTCAGCTCAGAGCCATACCAGAACAGACTCTCTCTATATAGCCTGGTAAGGCTATGATCTGACCAAGTGGGTGTGTCCCACAAAACCTCATCACCTAATACGTTATTCTGTTAGTCTTTAAACACTACATGACTGCTTTTTTTGTTTTGGTAGAATACAGACTATCATGGCTATCGCTCCGTCACTATTGCAAAGCAGGGATTTCCACCATCCCAGAAGATGCCAGGTGAAGTCAGCTTCATCTCAGTTTCTTCTGCTTGGCAAGGACAATCTAGTTCATCGTTTTTGGTGCATGCTGTTGCACAGCCCAAATGCACATGTAGCTTCACTCCTATCATCTCACTTCTAAGCAGGAAATGACTGAGCTAATTTGAGAATCACAGATACACAACTGAAGCCCATCACAAAATCAGCAGCTGACATATTTACCATCTGACCTGTTGTAAAACCCATCTGGTGTTAAAACATTTTACTGTATCCTAGTGCAGGGATGGGCAATAACTTTTGCAGAGGAACCATTCCACAAATTTTGGCAGTGTGTATGGGACAGTGTCTATGTGTGTATGTGGCACGGACTGGGTATGTGTGACAGTTGACACCGAGCATCTGTTTCTGCTGGGTAAGTTTCTGAAAGAAGCCACCTTCTGTCTCTTTAATGGAAATCTGTCCTGCTCTGTTGCCTCCCCAGACCCAGGCTCTGCAGTCCTGAGTGAGACACTTACCATCTATGCTTCACTGAGTGTCTCCCGCTTCCTGATCCCTGCTCTGCAGAGATGGGGAACAGAGGCAGGGGAACATCCTGACTTGAGTACTAACCTCTCCCCTCCCCTCCCGTCCCCACTCTGCCCCTCTGCACAGCCAGCAGGAGAGTCCGGGAAGCAGCTCAGCTGCAGACAGAACAAAGGGTGGGGGGAGGAGCAGCTGAACACATGTGCCTGCTGACGCACTGCTAACCAGCTGGGTGGGCTGGAGAGAAATGCCTGGTGGACCACCTCCAGCCCCCAAGGCTGATTTTACCCACCCCTGTGCTAGTGGAATACATCCTCAGTAGCCAACCACTGAGACTTTTCTTTCATCTCCATGAACAATCCTTTTTAAGAAAGGATCAGTGTGAGCTGCAGCTGAGTGATGCAATAAACTCTTATCTCACAGGAACAAAGAAGTCAGATGACAATTTTCCAAGTATAAGTTGTTGGCATGTAATCTAGCGAGGGGAAAAAAAAAGAAATTTTTTGCCTAGCATGAGTTTGGGAAAACACTAGCGACTGCACATTTTGTACTTGAATCCAGGGCTGGCTTTCCATTTTAGGCATATCGTGTTTCATAGTTATTAAAACACAACTTTCAATGACAACAGTGATCCAAATGTCCTTCAGGACTACATGTAAGCAGTGGCAGGTCAGTTACTGAGGCACCTTCTGTCATGTTGCAGCGTATATTTTAACCACTCTGTCTCATTGACGGTGTTCCCCATAGTGTCAGTCTGAAGGCAAGCAAGGCAGGTTCAATTTAACACCTTTCTTGTTTGAAAGGGGAAACTGCTATTCAGGAGGCATTTATATCTTTAAACCTGTGAGCATCTGCTGTGTGTGGGAGGCAGGGGAGACCTGAATAAATGTGCATGAACTCATAAAACTAAAATTGCCTGTGCTTACACAAGCAACATTTTCATTATGTTGATCTGCACCAAGTGTCGCTGCTGTGTAAATGTTATACTTTCAACAAAATTAAAAATGGATTTAATACCAACTGTCAAGTTAAAGCTTCACCTTTCTCTGTAGGGAGCATTGTGCTGTTTCTTCCTGGCTCTGGTGAGGGGAGTAATTTGTTGTTGGCCTATACTGGCACAAATAGATGCCCTCTGCCCTAGGGCATCTGACTATGCTGACTGAACACAGTGTATAGGTGGGGGCTAGATGGGGATGGAGGCCTCAGAACCAAGTTTCTTTCCAATCTCATCCACTCCCAGCCCACTTGATCCAGGGGACACTCCTGTACACTGAGCCCAAGGTTGAGGTAGCCAGTGCATGGCCTTGTTAGCACTGATCCTCTGCATAGTGCCCCTACGTGGGTTTTTATTCCCAAGTATGGCCATCTAAACTGGAAAGTAATGGCTGCTTGCCTGAGCCGCACAAAATCTTACTGCTACTTTTTCCTGTCATCCTGCAGAGCCAATGACTGTAGGACGGTGAACTATCATCAGTTCTGGTGTTCAGATAATCAAATCTCAAAAACAGGGCCAAAGCTGCTGCTTGACAGTCTATTCTATTTAGGTTCTCATGGTGCTCATTGCTGTGGTATCTGAGCATGCAGTTATCAAGCATGTACTAGCTTGTCATCTCCTTCAGCTTTGCTCTGCCACTTCTCTTAGCCTCAAATCCAGTGGGGGGCAACCAAGAAGAGTTCATCTCAGTGGGCCACAGCAACCTCCAACCCCCTGGGGTTCCACCTGCAGCTTGTGGATCCCCTTTCTGACCCTGTCCCCCACATGCCTCTTGCACTCTGGGGCAATGGAGCCCCACATTTCCTACTTCTCCCCCTCGTTCCCAGACCTTTCAGAGCACCACAAATCACCTAATTCATGCTCCATTCCCACTTGCTCTTCTCCCTCCCAGAGACTGAACAGACACATCCAAGTCTGTTACTGAGGGTCCGGGGAGGTTGACTTGCTCTGGCTACCATTCTCAGTATCTGATTTGTGTCCATGTATTCTGTTGCATAGGGGCAGTCTGGTTTGGCCAATGTGCATGGCAGAGGGGCATTGTGGGCTCATGACAAGCATCTATCACAATGGTAGATGTGCAGATGAACAAACCCCTTATGCTGTGGCTGATGTGATTAGTGCCTATGATGGTGTCGCTAGGGTAGGTATGTGGACAGAGTTGGCAACAGGGCTGGTTGCAGGAAATGGTTCCAGAGTTAGTGTTTCTGATGTGTGGGATATGAAGGGTGGTGAAAACTCCAGCTTAGGGGGCCAGGGGGCTGTCTGTCAGTGAGGACTGGCTTTCCCCCCCAAGGTCTGTGAGAGTGTGGCATCGTCATCTAGAATCAGTCACGGAGCACGTCAACCTCCCTGAACACTCTAACGTACTTGCAAGTTGTCATAGGTGAGCAAAAAAAACCTTCAAAAACAAACCCCAGCATGAAACTGCAAAGCTGGAGTTCGTACAGAAACCTGACGCTGTCAGACTGGGTCTGAATAGGGACTGGGAATGGCTAGCTCACTACAAAAAGTGATTCCCCGCTTTGGGTATTCTCACCTTCCCTTGAGATGTTGGGAGTGGGCCACATCCAGCCTGATGGAATTGACCTTGTTAGCACTGGTCCTCCACATAGTATTGTAATGCTCCCATCCCTGCCAAACTGGAGTTTCCATTTCATGTATCTGACAAAGTGGATTCCAGCTCACCAAAGATTCGGCTCAAATAAATGTTAGTCTTTCAGGTGCCACAGGACCCCTTGTTGTTTTTAATCAGAACTATGTAATACAAATGTTCAAATTAACATCAACTTGCCTGAGCCCTGCTAGAGAAGAAATACTGTGCAACTGGAGTCTTTATTTACTTTCTTATCTCTAACATTTGCATGGGGATGGGCCACACACACACACGCACTCCCATATGCCTCTCTCACAGGGATGGGGGGGTGACAGACTGACCTGACCCAACCCTCTCTGTCCAGTGCTATTCACTCTTCACGCCTGGCTGGACCTTGGGGATGGATCGTTTTGTCTTGTTATTTGGTGCCATGTCTTCTCACGGCAACACCGGGGGGGGGGGCAGGCAGAGCCACAAGACCCTTCTCCAGATTTCTGTCAGGATTCACACTGGGACATGGCAAGCAGCATCCTTTCAGCTCTGTGTGGGAGAGAAGGGATGGGAGCTGCTTGTAGCTAAAAGGGATGGGGAAGGGATGTTTTTTCCAGAGGCCATGTCTTCCATCCCACCTCCCCAGTTTCCTAGAAGCAGCTTGTCCCTTCTTGCCCAAACAGTGTAGAAAGACAGCTAACACCTCCAAGCTACTGCTGGTCACTGACATAACCTAGGTACCTCCTGTGCCCTGGCTACAGTGTGGGTGAGGAGCGGTTAAACTCTAAGACTGCATTGAGTAGCACGGTCCAGGGACCCTGGTTGCAGGGGCTTCAACAGTCTGAGCCAGAAAGGTGGTTCGGCAGGGGAAAGAGCAGCCCTGCACTCTCTGGGGGCAGGACTTGAGGCAGGTGCAGCGTGTGGAAAGGCTGCTAAATGCCCCTGCCTGGGGACTTGCAGGGTCAGGCATAAACAGGCTGGAAATAGCTTCCTCACCACCACTCTACAGCTTAGCTGAAGGGTGGGGAAGCTTCCCCATGCCAGCACTGTGTGGGGCTTTGAGGCATGGTAGAGGGTCTTGAGTTTTTGTCAGGTGTCAGCCCAACCAGAGGCAGTGGGGGAAGAAAGGAGCCAGCCAGCCAGGCAGCTGGTGAGCAGAATGATCCAACCAGAGGCTGGTTCTTCTCATAGTGCTGGGAGTAGGCTGCACCCTGCTAGGGGGATAGGGAGGAGCAGCAGGGAAAACAAGGAGAGGACAGTGATGGGGGGAGCACGTAAAGGACTGAATGATGGGCAGCAGAAGAGACATGTAACCGGCCACCATCTGGCTGCACTCTCTCCAGCCACTGGTGAAAGCAGCCAGTGCTGGCTGGAAATGGAGAGCACGGAGCCCTCTGGCCCAGGCTGGCACACAGCGGGGACTGCTCTGATGGACTAGCAGGGGGAGTGGCCGGCTTCGTATGCTGTCAGCTCTGCCTAACCTCCAGCCTTGCACACTCACCTCCATCATCAGTCACTGGACCCTCCACTCCCCACAGGTGTGGGGGGTGGCTGGCGACCTAGGATCTGGCCATCAGTAGGACCCGCCAGTACTGATGGGAGGGCTGAGGCAGACAGAAAAACTGGTACAATTTGCCATTTTTTTTAAAGTAGGACATCTGCAGGAGAGCTTAAATATGGGCCATCTGGTCATCCTATTGGTGGGAATCTTTCAGTTGAGTTTGGTAAGAGTTGGATCAGGCCACAAAACCTGGCAGGCAGATGCATTAGAAACAGCGAGAAGGAATTAATATTTGTCTCTTGAAAAAGGGAAAATTGTATTTTTTTTATTTTGGCATTTAATAATTATTTTTCAGTATCCTGGAAGTTCAAATAGTCCCTTTTCCTCTTCTATTCTCTTGCAGTTTGTCTTTTAGCATTTTTATGAGGAAATCTTCTTGAAATAAGCTGTTGAGGCGACATTAGTAATGAGGGTGCTTTATGAAGCTTCTGAACAATTATACAAATTATAAAATTATAAATGGGCTTGGTGTTCTCCAGTCCCAAAAGAAATATATATAAAAAAACCCTTAATAGTGACAGCAAATGTGTTTGATCTAGGAAAACCACATCAGGAGGAAATCTATTTGCACCATACCTTACCATTGCACTTGCTAAAGGCATGTTCTTATCCATTAAATTTAATGGACAAAACTCTTATTGACTTTAATGCGGCTTAGAGAAGACCAGAAAAATGCAAAGCAAGAAATAATCAGGACTGCAGATATGTATTTCTCAGGTTTCATTTTCCAAATACAAATAATGACTTGTGTCTGTGGCTATCTGACAAAAACTGGGCACATTTTTCCTAATTATACTGTGCATGTTGAGAAGGCCATACGTAATTTTTTGTTATGGCTCCTGAAAACCATTTCCAAAGTCAGATGAGTTCAACTACCAATTCAAAAGTCATGCACTGCTCAGATTGCTTCACACCAGATGGTGCAAATGTACTCCCAATTCAGTGAAGCACATCCTTAACTTAATTTTTATTTCAGTGTGAGTCTACTGTCTCTTAAAGTCAATGTATGCTTAAAGGGCTTTGAAGTGGAGTCAGTCTGAGTTTAAATGATGTTCCAGGTCTTTTATTGAGGCCTGTTTCATAGCATCATAGGGCTGGAAGGGACCTCAGGAGGTCTAGTCCAGCACCCGGCTTCAAGCAACTAAGTCATCCCAGCCCAGACCCCAACTAAGTCATCCCAGCCAGGACCTTGTCAAGCCGGGACTTAAAAACCTCTAGGGATGGAGAATCCACCACCTCTCTAGTCAATGCATTCTAGTGCTTCATTGCCCTCCTGGTGAAAGTAGTTTTTCCTAATATCCAACCTACTCCTCTCCTTGGCTATGTCTACACTAGCCCCAAACTTTGAAATGGCCATGCAAATGGCCATTTTGAAGTTTACTAATGAAGTGCTGAAATACATATTCATTAGCATGCGGGCGGCCGCGGCACTTCGAAATTGACACGGCTCGCTGCCGCGCGGCTCGTCCAGACGGGACTCCTTTTTGAAAGGACCTCACCTACTTCGAAGTCCCCTTATTCCTATGAGCAGATGGCCATTTGCATGGCCATTTCGAAGTTTGGGGTTAGTGTAGACATAGTCCTTCTGTCACTTCAGACCATTGCTCCTTGTTCTGCTATCCGACACAACTGAGAACAGTCTGTCTCCATCTTCTTTAGAGCTCCCCTTCAGGAAGTTGAAGGATGCTATCAAATCACCCCTCAGTCTTCTCTTCTGCAAACTAAACAAGTCCAAATTCCTCAGCCTCTCCTGATAGCTCATGTGCTCCAGCCCCCTAATCATTTTTGTTGCCCTCCACTGAACCTGCTCCAGCACATCCACATCATTTCTATACTGGGGGGCCTAAAACTGGACACAATATTCCAGATGTGGCCTCACCAGTGCCTAATAGAGGGCAATAACCACCTCTCTAGATCTACTTGCAATGCTCCTCCTAATGCACCCTAATATGCCATTAGCCTTCTTGGCTACAAGGGCACACTGTTTACTCATATCCAGCCTTTCATCCACCATAATCCATAGGTCTCTTTCCATTGTGCTGCTGCTTAGCCAGTCAGTCCCCAGCCTATAACAGTGCTTGGGATTGTTCTGTCCCAAGTGCAGGACTCTAGGCTTCTCCTTGTTGAACCGCATCAGATTTATTTTGGCCTAATCCTCCAATTTATCCAAGTCACTCTGGATCCTATCTCTACCCTCTGTTTCAGAACAGGGGCAATTCACAGTGTAGTTAAGGACATTTGCTAAACATTTGTTTCATAATTTTTATTAATAGTCTGAACATTAAGCAATTTGTAGAGTGCACAATTCTTTCCAGCTGTAAACTTCTCCAACGTTTCCCATAACACTGAACAGGGAATTCCCCCTCGTCCCACTAGCTTATTAATTATAGAAAGTTGGCACATTTGTCATGTTCACCAAATGGAAAGAGTGGTACTATACATGATAGAAAAGCTTCCTTAAACAAAATATTTGCATATCGTGATCTTTACCATGATTTGACTGCATTTTTACTGTTAAAGTTGTTGCCACCAGATAGCGTGGAAGGAATCTGTTGTGAGAAGGGTTCAAGAAGGCACTAGTGGGTGCATGGGTAGAAGGGGGATAATGGGTGCACAGTGGAAAACGAGGTAAAAGGGATTAATAAGGAGTGAAGTATGGAGAAATATAAACAAGACTAGAAATATAGCGTAGGCAAGCAGTCACAACTGACTGCCTGATCTGGCCTATGATTTATATTACCATAGTTCATGCAGGCCTCAATAAAGATTAGGCATCCCTTTGAGTGAAGCACTGCCCAAATACAGTAATAGACAGAATCTAACTACAGAAGATAGACAAAGGGCAGATGAGGGTTAAAACAGATAAGTCAAGTGAAAGGCCCAAAGCCGTACAGAGGATTAGTAGGAGAAATGGGAACAGAGCCCAAGTTTTCTGGCTCACAGTTGAGGGCAGGGGTAAGTGACCTTTCCAAGGCGGTACTCTGAAATCTGACTTTTTGATCTCTATGTACAGTCCGAGTGCCAGTGACAGTTGTTAAAGTCACTCATACTCCAACTTATAACAGCTTTGTTAATAAATGTATTAAGATGCTGAGCTTTACTGCATAGGTGGTGGTTGGTAACATTAGCTGGTCTTTTGTTTGTCTACAAGCAAGTTCCTGGCTGCATGAGGGAGGAAGGATGAGGGAAAATGGTCTCACATGCCACTCTTGGTAGGTTGCTGACTCCTGATCTAGGGCCTAGTCTATTGCACCTCTGCACTGACTACCAGCAGTATGTGGCTGGACTCTCAGTATCTATTATACTTATAAACAGACCCCCACCTATTTCCATCTAATTTTCAGTTAGATGACTTGCTCCTGCTCTTCTTTGCAAGGAGTTGCTGAAGAGCTATTTTTACCACAAAGAAAAGCTTTCCTATCATGTAGCAGTTTAGCAGGGTCACTTCTAGTTATGTGTCTGGTTCTGCCCTTGCTAGCTTTATCTGTCATCTTTTATCAAGGACTTTTTAATTTCTGGCTTAGTGGTTTATGCCAGAATGAGCACGGTTGGGGCTATTGACTGGGGTGTTGGAAGGCTGTGAAGAACATCTAACAGGTGTGGCAGTAGTTTTATGATGCGCAGCCTGACAGGACACATAGTTATGGTACTATCACTGGGAGCGGTAGGCCCATCTGAATGCTTCTGCATATGGCTAACCTTAAGCATTTGAGTAATCCCATTAAATTAAGGATCTACTCATGCTAAAAGTTATGTTGCTACCATTTGAGCTACTTACTCAACTAAGGGTCTTAAACTATAATAGGAGTAAACAACTTATGAATGTCAGTCTTTTTACTCAGAAAACTCTGAAACTGGATTTCTAAATCCTCCTTCATAGCCACGTATTTACCATGTGATCACATTCCAAACCAGGGGCTAGGACAGGAAAACTGGGGTGGTAGGGGCTGCTGTTGGGTGGGTGGAGCAATGAGGGGAACAGCAGGGATTTGAGACCCTGCAGCACCAGGAGGGGTGGGGGTCCACCTCCCAACCACTGTTACTGCTCAGTGGATACCTGTGGCACACCAGCTGTAGGGCAAGGCCATGGGGCAGAGGGAAGGCTCGAGCTCCACCCACCTCTCCTGGCTCCAGCTGGCTATCAGTCAGCCTAGATGTGTCCCCGTCCTTCTGGTGCTATGCTGCTTCCGTGGTCTCCCACCCTAATGCTAGATGCACCCCTTGCACTCAGAGACACTACCCATGGTGCTAGTGCTGGGGTAGAGGCTGGGGTAGAAGTGCGCAGCACAGGCAGAGAATAGACACAGCCAGGCTGACAGCCACTGGGCTGGGGCTGGAATTCTTAGCCTGTGGATATGGGGCGCCAGCCCCAATCTGGGTGGGCCAGGATGCTAAATGGGTAGGTCACCGGCCCACCCACGGCTACACCACTGTAAATAAAATAGAGTTATTACAGTTTACTGAATTCATTATTTTTATATTTTCCTGAAAAGCTTTCAAGTTACAGGCAATACCCAACGCGCACCTCACCTACCCACTCAGGAAAGCACATCAGCTGGTGAGTCAACTTATAGAATCATAGAACACTAGGACCGGAAGGGGCCTCGAGAGGCCATCGAGTCCAGTCCCCTGCCCCGATCATACTATGCTGATCTGTATACATGGTTTTCAGACCTTAATTGCTTCATTCCTTCAAGAATATTAAAGCACTTTCACTAAAAAAGATTTTATCAACCAAATGTAACAACTTTCAATCCCTCAAGTGTAAGAAATCTCGTGCCTTCTTTTAGCCAACAGCAAATCAGAAATAGGGAGTCTGAACATTTTGGCAAGCATAATCCGAAAGCTACATGTTGTCGCTACACCAGTTTACCTGCAACACTCTTGCTCTTCTGCCCAATGGACTCAATATATAAGAAACGACCTTTTTTTTTTTAAATAATCTTCAAACAGGTAAAGTTTTTAGGAAAAATCTGAAAAGCCAGGGTGTGCAAAGGAAGGGAAGGGTTCCCTTTGTGGGGGCATGACATTTTGTAAGGGGCGTAGCAGGGCTGGCTGGTGGGTCTCAGGATCATCCATCTCATTAGAAATGTTAAAACATATTATTGTTTTTGGATGTGTATTCACATATATATACCGGTTAATGACATTTTTACATTCTACTGACTTATATTCTTATGGTGCCAAAGTTTTTTATTTTCCTCACGTGAATATAACTGAAATTTCCATGGGTTTGGATTATATTAGACAGGTTGGAGGGCCCCTGCTAATTACAGGGATGAAAAGTAGGGCCTGATGTAAAACATTTGCTCACCCCTGCCTTAGCAGACATGAATTTCCATGTCCATGAGCCTGTTGTTGCCAAAATGCAACTTTATGAGGTTAAATATCATGCAACACCATTTCATTCTCCCAATGCTGAATACAACTTCATATAATTTATCTATACGGATACATACACAGTACAGTGGGTGCAGTCAAGTATTTATGAGAGTATTTTTGTTTTGTTTGGAGATTAATTTCTACTGTGATACATTTTCTGTGAATCACAGTTGAAATAATAAAGTATGGGGGATGATTTGGCATTGTCAGTCTTTTCTTCAGCACCGTTCTTGCTTGGTGGAGAAGAAAACTAGCACAAGTGTGAGGAACTGGACTGAACACAAGAGGAATTACTGGATGTGACTGAGACGGATTGTTTGCATGAAGTGAAATATTTATACACATATTCAATCAGCATCACTTCTTTGTACTAGTTTGCAACTGATAGAGGAGCACAACATACGGTACACTGTGTTATACTGACAGTTCCTTCAGTTGTTGATAATAAATGCCTTATATGCTAGAGTTTCAGCTGCTCTTCTAAAAACACGTGTGGATCTGTTTGTCCAGGCCTGTATCACAGTGATGTAGCTACTTGCCTTCTGCATGCAAATATAGGTTTTGTTTGCGTAAATGAGTGTATGCACGAACTTTGCATACACAAACTGATAACAAGCTGAAAACTTGGCCGCATGTACTGTGCTTGATCAAGGCAAAGCTGATGTGAAGCTTTCAATCCAATATTCCTACCACTTTCTGTTACAGGTTGCACCTCTCTAATCAGAAACTCTCATCCGGCAACATCCATAATCCAGTATCATTTTAGTTAGCGGAACAATCACTTATCATAGGTGTGGCCAAGTTTCCTGTGGTCTCATAAAGTTTGTTTACAGCCACCAATTTTGAGGGGTAAAGGGACTTTGAAGTACCCCAGGCACTTCAAAGTACCGGTGGGTGAGCTACGGCTAGATGCGAGCCGGCACTTCGAAGTTTAACACTTCAAAGTTGCTGTGGGGGGGAATTTGCTTAATGAAGTGCTGCATATGCAGCGCAGAAACTTCATTAATAAACTCCCAACACCCTACTTACCATCCTCCCTTCGAAGTAGTGAGGTAGTATAGACACAGCCAAAGAGGAGAATATTATAAAATCTAAAAGTTTTTCTAATTGCATCTATATTTTACTATGTTTTTATATTTCTACAAAAATGTAGAGCCAGTGACTAAGTTTATAAAGAAAGAAAATTAACATGGTGTAAGTGGCATACTTTCATGTCACTGCATTGAAATGAGAGCTCTTTTAAATGAGGTAACTATATTCAGAATACTTATAGGTTGCAAATTGAAGCGCGCGCGCACACACACACACACACACACACCCTCTGTTTTTGTGTGGTTGAAAATGTGGCTTTTACAAATTCTACATACAATTCCTGAAATTGGACTGCTGTGGGTGTCCTCCTGAGGTCATGGAGAAACCCACAAATACACCAAAATTCTCCTTGTAGGCCCTGATCCTGCAATGAGCTCTGGGCAAATCTGAGAGGTCAAGCCAGGACAGGGTCCTTAGGCTGTATGCTTTCAGTCTTCTGCTTTGGTATTCTCCCTACTGCTGATAGGAATGGGAGATGGAGGCATGGAAGAAGGGCACAATAATGAGTTTTATACAGAAGCAGGTGGCCATCTGTGCTGAGCCATCTACAGAACTGGAGCTTTATTTTCCTAGGTATTTTTAAAGGGTGATAAAGTTCAGATTTTTCCAAGCCACTCAATTATCTTCCATCTCTTGATACACATTCCTAATTAGTGTTAAGTAAGTGCAAGTCTGGGTGGTGCCTATTTGCTTTGAATTTCCTTAATCATATACCACTAGTTCCGTCCAACATGCTTCAGGCTTAAGCTTGCATCTCTCCTATTGTTCATTTTGTTTACAGTAAATACTAGACACACCATGTGCCTTATCTCTTGTAATGTAAACATGTCCTCAGCATTATTTATGGTTTTCAGTAGTTCACAGGAAAGAAATAGAACTTCCAAGTAGGCAAACTTCACCATTTCAGTCACAGACTTCTGATTTTTTTTTTTAAATCATGGGAGCAGGGAGATAATTAAAAATAATAACAGAACAACAAAGCAAAGATTGAGTTTGTTGATCTTCCACATGCACACTTCCAAATCTACACTTTTCAGGGTCTAGCTGAAAACCAGATTAGAACAGCTGAAGCAGCAAGTAAAATCTTATTTAAGAACAAGATTCATTTGTGAACTCAGTCAGCTAGTGGCACCTGCTGTTCCCTCAAGGCTCAGTCCAGCACTCCATGATGTCATTAGGATGTACTTCCAGAGGTTCCTACTGACTTCTGTAGGAGTAAGAGTTACTAATCTCAAAAGTAGACATTGTGCTTATTTAAATCCCCATGGATCAAGTCTTGCTGTGCACACTCAGGCCAGTGGCTCACTGAGTCCAATGTGAACTTGGCCTGAATAAAAAATGAGGAAGCAGTTGAGAGGAAATAGGGTTTTGTGATATAGTAGATTGGTGCGGAGTTGGTCTACAGAAACTAAGCCACTCCACATTGGACAGAGAAAGATGGAAGGAAATAGTGAGAGAGGCACCAGACACCAATGGGTGCTGAGCCCTGGGAGGTTGACGATGATGATGAGTGTCTTGTGAGTGAGGAACTGGACTGTGAGTCAGGAGGCCACAGATTTGAAATGAGACTAGGCAAGCCATTGCACCTCTGTGCATCTGTTTCACAGGGGCAAAATGGCAATAGTACTCTCTGCAGTGACGGTAGATACTAGTGAGGCTCTTTGGCAATGTTCCTTCTATTCTTTACATCCACGTGTGGTATAAATTTTGTTAGGTATCCTGAGGCATGTGCAGATGAACACAACCAGCAGAAACCCATGTGAGTGCTGTGGGCCCTCTGATAATCAGCTGGGTGGCATTTGAATGCTTCCTAGGTGGCTGCTTAAGTGCTTACTGGGAAGATGTCTCTCAGGTAAGATAGTGATGCAAACAATAAACCCAGCAGTATTTTGTCTACTGTCATCAGGCTCTGCAGAAAGTTCACAGAACTCTTTAGTATATTCTGTTACAATAAATGCACAAGGAGCATGTGTGGAGGCAAAACAGTCAGTCGCCTTTAACAGTGACTCTCCTTGAATAAATTATTAAACGCTCTGTACGTTGGATGCCTTCTCGTTAAAAAGAAGATAATAATAAATCCATGTGTCTGAAAAGTATTTTGAGCCTCTCCACTAGAAAAAGGCTATGTAAGTACATTTATTTTTTTTCCTTTGGTACGTTCCCAAGGATATTGCATTTTGCACTTTCGTCATGAAAGAGATCCGCTTCCCCTTTTTTTTTTCTCCTCACGTTCCTTTTCTCCTCGGCTCAGCTGCTGAAACTATGGTCTACTAATCTGTTTCCCACACTTTTAACATCTCAGGAATATCATGCACAGCAGCAGTACATCCTAACTGCACCCCCTTATATATGTAAAATCCCAGAGGCACCGAGACCACTAACAAGTGAGTGTGAAGTCTCTGCTCTACAGCCTTGCCTGAGAGCCTGTTTCCAGATGTAAAGAATAAACTGGAAAACAAATACACTGGGTGTCAAGGGTATCTTGTTCTGTGCTTTGCGTGGTAGCTCTGTTCAGGGATGTAACTTCATCTTGTTTACTGTTTCCTTTCTCTGTTTAAAAGCATAAACCATTTTTTGATTAATTAAAAAGTGAACAGTCAGAAACCTCCTTGCTCCTTAGGCTAAGATGATAAGTTTGATAAGCAATTTCCACTGTTCGCAAGGAAGTATCTTTTTCTAGATCTTTGTAAAGATTTGCTCAAGCAATTTGTTACAGTTATTTTTGTTCCCCCCTGTGATTGCTCCGTACCCTTCTGAAACCATGAGTGATGACGTGAAAAAGGAAATTCAGCAGTGAAAATGGCTTTCCAGGGTGAGGACATAGTCTCTTACACAGAAATGGTGCCGGTGACTTGGTGGGGTAACTTCTGCTTTGAGTCAGCCCTGACCTTTTGTCTCTGAATGAGGGTGTGGGAACAGCACTGTTTCTGTCTTTTGGTGGTAGACATGCAATAGAGAGCCACTGGGCCAATGACATCCCATAGAACTGTTTAAAGTCCTGATTAGCCTCCATTCTGGTTATTCTCACTATCAAAATTCCTCTCATAATGTCAATTGGAGAAATTATTCCTCCTTTTCCTTAAGACAAATAACTCAAGGTTATACCTAGAGAGAGGGCGAGAGATGGCTCTAACCAATCCTTGAAGCTGGAATCATTCGAGGTTCCCAGATGGTGAAGGCAGCTGGGGGTCCACGAGTTGGAGACAGGCTGAGCAGAGCCCCCAGTATGACTATTGGAGGATGAAATCCCTGTGTGGAACTGATACATAATTTGGATCCTGGCATCAGAACAATTTCCTTGAGTGTGGGTCGGGATTTTTGTAGGAAAAGAACAAGGGCTCCAGGGGTACACTAGATTTGTTTAGGGATAAACTGATGATTTAAGGGAATATACCAAAGTTGTTTTGTTCAGGTTAGGTGACAGGAACTGTTCATTCCTCACTATGGCAAGGATGGGGGCATTCATTTGAGGAAGCTTGAAATGCAACTAGGTGGCTTCAGTATTTTGGACACCAGCAGAGGATTTATGACTAGAACTGGTCTGATACCTGCTGATATAGATGTGTACAGGTGTGGGTTCATTAGCATTTGGAGCACAGATTTCCCATCAGGCAGTGCTTCTCTACTTTTTTGGTCCCAGAGTTGAGTGTGGTTTCAGCCTTGGACTTTCTGTTCTCCATTTGATGTGCTAATTAGTGATACAATAGGTGGAAGCTTGACAATGGTAATGGAAATGGTACATGGTATTAAGTTTACTTTGTGATAATAAGCTAGGCTAGAGAAGTCTGAGAGTCACAACAGGAAGCATCTGTCTTGCTGGAAGTTAGACCAAGGTGCAGAGATTTCCAGCTAATTTCATCAATGACTCTGCAATGAGACCATAAAATTCTGGAGCATAAGAGTCTACTAAAAATGCCCAGCTAGTCAATCTGAACATGGCTTTGGAAAATCTCAGTGTGGATACAAAATATCAATGCATAAAGCTGCTTCTCACCTTTAGAAGGATGTATTGTGCTCGCTCATTGCCCTAGGTATTGACTTAGGGGCTGACAGCATGCTCTGGGCTGTATAATTAAATACGTTCCAAACTTTGTTCCAGATACGTATGGTTGTGTTGCTGGGTGAACGAGGCCCAGGTTAGCCTTCTTCCCTCATGTCTGCATCAGCTATGAACTCTGATACCTATGTCAATGGTGGCTTTAAAATCTGTGTTGCTTAATTTCAAATGAATACAGTAAAAATACTGAAAGGAAACACTGATAAAAGCAACACCTGGTGTGGGGTGTTATAAAGTCTAGTTCTATTTGCATGTATTGTTCGGGTAGTGTGTCTGTTGGAGGCTGCACACTCTCTGATCTTCCTGTGTGTGTTTCTGTCACTCTGTGGTAGTACAGGCATTTTGAGCAGGCGTGGACGAGGTAGGGGGCCAATCTAATATCTGTATCTTAATAAATACTTTCCTTTTATCACTGAATGGCTGTGTGTCCACAGTGCTGGCAATGCAGAGGAGAGTTCCCATAATGCAAAGTGGCTGAGTTTACCTTTTTCCTTTCTTCTCTCCCTGTAGCTGGCACCCTGAACACGTTGGCTGCAGAAAGGTGCAAGCTTTTGCCTTCATGTGCATGCAAGGTTATGGCTGTTTAGCAACTCTGCAGCAAGATTCAAGCAGGAAAAGCTAGCAAAGATGGAAAAGGGGCTGAAGAAACATGCCCTCTTTCTTGCAGATGACATGCATGTGCCCTGCTTTGGGTTGTCTCACATATGAGCCAGATTTACTCTGGGACAAGTCATTTCATGTGTATGCCTTGACCAACTCTATCTCCCTTCCCAGTGTAAGGGAGGACACTTAGTTTCCTACTTCTGTACAGAGACGTTAGGGCTGTGTCTAGATTGCCGAGAACGGTCAGCAAAAGATACACAAATTGTGCTCTGCATTTGCATATCTCCTGCCAACAGTTATCTCAGGAGAGAATTTCCTGACATTTGGCTGATCCACATGGGGCTAAACGTCAGGAAAACCCCCTCTGCTGAGACATCTCCTCTTTCTTGTGGAAGGAGGAAGACAGGGATGTTGGCAGAACACTTCTGATTCTGAATATTTCTGCCCAGAGACCTCCAGTCTCCCAACAAAAGCCTGCAGTTTAGACATAGCCTCGGAGATGGCAGGCCAGATTTCTCTTCCCTTGCTGCAACCCAAGAACCATTCATAGCTTGTCTGACTACTGAATCCTATACAAGCATGGAAAAGCAAGGTGTGGTCTACCTGCAAATTTCGTACCAGCATAACTATTTCAGTTAAGGGAATGATTATTTTTTAAAAAACTGAAATAGCTACAAACATATGACTTCTATTGTGAAAGCAGTTTTATACTAGTAAAAGAGTTTACACCAGTACAGCCAGTTACCTTCCCTGCATGGGAAAAAGTTTTACTGGTATGAGCTCAGTTACGGCAATGTAACTGCATGTCCAGTAGGGATTTGGATTGATGTAGCTATAGCTATAGTCTTTTATGTGTAGACAAGGACCACGTTGTAATGGCAGCTGTAGATCCTCCTGAGAACATGATTGTAGGGACAACCAGACAGGGAACCTGAAGAAAAGAATATTGGGTTTCATTAAACTGTGGAAATTACATCAGCTGGAAGCTCAGAATTTATCCAGGACAGTCTGCACTTAGGCCTGGTCTACACTAGGGGACAAAGTCAATCCAAGATACGCCATTAGCATAGCTAGAATCAGTGTATCAGGATTGACTTTATTCCCTTGTGTAGATCAGGGCTTTTTGTGTTCACACCAATGTCCCTTACTCCACGCGATAGTGTGGAGTACCAGGGTTGACGGCTGAGCTCAGAGAGATCAATTTTGCTGCATCTTCACAAATGTACCCTTACATGTGCACTGAACACCAAGTAGAGAAAACATTTCATGGTGTGTTCCACTGTAACTTTTGCACCATGATCATGGAAAATAGAACTAGAAATACTGTGCTTTCGGTTCTATAACTGATATTTTATCAGCTGTAGGAATGAGGTCTTCTCAAGGGAATTCAAATGGTCCTGGAGAGTCTGAAGCTCTGGACAAAAGATCTTACTTCAGCTCTTTATCACAGAAATCACATATCCTTTCATAGAATCATAGAAGAGTAGGACTGGAAGCTCCTTTGCATAGATCTTAATGCCAGAAGGGACAACTAGATCATCTAGGGCAGGGACCGACAACCAAAATAGCAAGAAAAGCCATTTTTTCCAAATCCGTTAAGAACTCAATAATTCAAGAGCTGCAATGCATGTAAATACAAGATGGCCCTCAATAGATAATGTAAAATCATACTTTTTCATAACCCCCTATTTTAAGAACAGTGGCCACACTATGATTTGTAGTGTGTAAGTGTTTACTGCAGGATGTTCACAAACTTTTTACGTGTTCCAATAACGCACACACTACGTGTGTTTGTATCACTGTCTTTCTAAGTTTCAGTTCTGAACCTTCTCTCTCTCTCTCTCTCTCTCTCTCTCTGGAGGATGCCAGGGGACTTATCCAATGTTTTGAGATCACTTATTATTTGCTGTTTAGATATAAGTTGTTCATTTTTTGGCTTTTAGATGTTCACCATTTATGAAAAAATAATCAGGAAGCTTTTTTCTTTTAAACTTTCCAATTATAACACTGGTTGCTACAAAGACATCCTTAAACAGCTGTGCACAGCTCCAGATCCACAAGTTGCAGACCCCGATCTAGTGTGTCCTCCTGCATCACACAGGCTACAGCAGTAATGGGCAACCTAAGCTAGTGAATTGGCAGCATTAGTGCCCCTTCTTCATCTCAGTGGGCTGCAAGATTGCTGTAACCAAGACAATCTCACAGCTGATGAGATCTGATGAGGTTCAACAAGGACAAGAGCAGAGTCCTGCAGTTGGGATGGAAGAATCCCAAGCACTGCTACAGGCTTCAGACCAACTGGCTAAGCAGCAGTTCTGCAGAAAAGGAGATTGCAGTGGATGAGATGCTAGATAGGAGTCAATGGTGTACCCTTGTAGCCAAGAAGGCGATCAGTATACAGGGTTATATTAGTAGGAACATTGCCTGCTGATCTGGGGAAGTGATTATTCCCCTTTATCTGGCAGTGGTGAGATTACATCTGGAGTACTGCAGCCAGTTCTTGACCTCCCACTACAGAGAGCATGTGGATGCATTGGGCAGAGTCCAGAGGAAGGCAACAAAAATGATGGTGCACATGACTTATAAGGAGAGGCTGAGGGATCTGGGCTTATTTAGACTACATAAGAAAAGAATGAGGGTGTTTTTGATAGCAGACTTCAACTACCAGTAGCTGGGTTCCAAAGAGGATGGAAAGAGGCTGTTCTCAGGGGTGACAAATGACCAAACAACGTGCAATGGTGCCAAGTTACAAGGGGGTAGGTCTATGTTGGATATTAAGAAAAAATATTACACTAGCAGGGTGGTAAATTTCTGGAATGGGTTATCTAGGGAGCTGGTGGAATCTGCATCCCTAGAGGTTTTTAAGTCCTGGCTTGACAAACCCTGAGCTGGGATGATTTATTTGGGATTGGTCCTGCTTTCAGTGTGGACTCGATGACCTCCTGAGGTCCCTTCCAACCCTCTGATTCTATGACAGGGTAGTTTTGCTAAATGCACTTGTGTACCTAGACTTTGCAGGATGAGCTGATTGAACCAGCACAGCTCTTTGATTGCACACAGAGAGAGCGCATGGCTCTCATGTCAATATTGTGTGCAGTCAGCCTACACTTCACTTCATGTGCCTGTAGTAAGAAGAAGGCCTAAAACATAACCCCATGACAGGTTCAAGACAGGGTCTAAAATGACAGCATGATGGATAGTGATGTATGGATCAAACCACCATGTATGCTAGGGGTAGGCAAAATCAGTCCCAGAGGCTGGATGCGGCCTGCCAAGCATTTCTCTTCAGCCCACGCAGCTGATTAGCGGAACAAGCATACTTACAGCCAGCAGCATGTGTTCGGCGGCTCCTCTCTCCACCTTGTTCCAGCTGCAGCCGAGCTGCTCCTAGGATTCTCCTGCTAGCTGAGCCGGGGGAGGTGCGGGGGGAGGGAGGGCAGAGGATAGTGCTGAAGTCAGGGATTGGTGAGAGGAGCTGCTCCAGTCTGAAGGGTGGATGGTAAGTGACTGGGGAGGGCAGAGGAGGGAGACGAGAGCAGGACACATTTCCCTAAAAGAGACAGAAGGTGGCTTCTCTCAGAAACTTACCCAGCAGCAACCAGCACACACACGGTGTGTTACTGCAACAAAGGGTCCTGTGGCATCTGATGAAGTGAGTGTGCTCACGAAAGCTCACGCTCAAAACTTTTCTGTTAGTCTATAAGGTGCCACAGGACCCTTCGTTGCTGTTACACATCCAGACTAACACGGCTACCCCTCCGATACTGTGTGTTACTGTCACACAAACCCAGTCTATGCCACACATGCATAGTCACTGTCCCATACACGCTGCAGCACACACTCAGTCTGTGTCACAAAGTCTCTCTACCACGCAAAGTGTTTCTCTTTCATACTCACACACTGTTTCTCACGATAGCCCCCAACCCCATCCCTTCTGCTCAAGGACCTGCCCCTTCTGGGAGGCCAGGAGCTGGCCTGTGACCAGTACCAAAATTAATAGAATGGTCCCGCTGTGAAAATTATTACCCACCCCTGCATTAGAGTCACAGGCCAAATTTACACTTACCTTGAATACTGACGGCTGCTACGCAGTTTTAGGTACACCAATTGTGTACCAAAAATCGATTTTGCAGCCGTCAATAGTCTTCCCTGTCCCCGCTGCAGAATGCCAATGGGAGAGGCTCTCAAGGAGTTCCAGGGTCGACATTTGGTCTTCTGCAGCGAGTGTAGACCCGGCCACAGTGGCACAAAGAAGAGGAGAATCAGGCCCATTATCTGCAAATGGCTTTGTAAATATAGATTGGATTTGTTATTCCTTGGGTCTGGCGACTCTGCGGTCAGTGCTCAACCCAACGGGACTACAGGCATGGCTATATGTCTCTGTTGTGCTCATCAGGGTTCTCAAGAGTCAGTTCATTCTCCAGCAAAAGGGGTTTTTTTTTTACACCAGCTATTAATACAGTAAACCCTCAATTTTACGGACCCTGATTTGGTGGATTTTGGGAACAATGGACAGCCCCAGGTTGTTCCTGAAGTCCACTGGGGTCCATAAAATCATCCTCCCCCCCAAAAAAAAACGTGGAAGAACTTACCACTGGTGCACCACCTCCTCTTCTGTAACCTCCTTGCATATGTGAGGGCTTCAGTGGCAGCTCCTCCAGGCTGTGCGGTGGCCCCTCTAGCTGCGTGTGGTGGTGCATCTCCAGCCCTGTGCGGCGGGGTGCCTGCATCCACGTGTGGTGAAATGGCTCTGGTTGTGTGGCAGGGTGCCTCCAGCTGCATTGCTGGGTGCCTGCAGCGACAGTGGGGTCCACCAGCTCCTCCAGTGAATGGCAGGGTTTGTGGGTTTTTTTGTGTGTAGGGGGAAGGCTGGGGGAGTCTGGCAGGGCAGTAAACCCTCACATATAACGGACTTTCAGTAATAGCGGACAACCTTCCTCCCATTAGTCCATTATAGAGAGGGTTTAGTGTAACTCCAAAATATACACAGGAGGAATGTAAGAGAAGCAGTGGTGGAGCAGTGCTTACCTGGCCAAGGGAAAGGAGAAGGAGTTCTTTCTCCTTTTAGCAGAGGCCAAGCTACGCATACCCCCCACTCCAACCTATGTTCCTTCCATTTTCTTCCATCCATGTGTGGAATACATTTTGTTCTGTGCACCAAGCCATGTGTGGAAGTGCACCACTAGGACAGTCTGATGTCTGTGGGTGCTCTGCTAATCAGCTAGATGGTATTTAAATTACACTGGCCAATGATCTGACCCCCAACATTTCAAGGAAGGATTCAAGACCGTCATGGGTTAACTAAACTATGTGAATTGTAACCATCAGATTTTGGTTTTGGTTATCTTTGTCCCCCCACCCCGTCCTCCTTTATTTGTCACACTCAATTGCTTGTGTCAGACCAGACTGCACTAGCAGTAATTGCTGCCCCAGCTTTCAGTACCTAATCATTTCTCGCCATAACCAGACTTGCCAAGAGGCCAGGACACTGTCGTTACTCGGAATGTTTCATCATTTGAAGCCTGTCTGCATGTTGCTGGTGCCCAGAGGTACGATGGGTCTCAGGACTTGCTCCCACTTGCAGACTGAAACTAACAAGCTTCCGTTGCTGCAGCCAGGATTTGTGTGGGGTGGGGGGGGGCAGGGGGCATAGAAGCTGAATCTGTGTCCTCTGGCGCTCAAGCATCCACAGCAAAAATGGTGGCTTCCACTAGCACAGCTATTTGGTGGCTGGGAGATGTGCTCGGGGAGGGTGGTCAACACAGAGCAGGGACAGGCTGAGGCCTTGGGGGCTAGGTGAGAAGAGGTGGCGCGAGAATGGGGCTACAGTGCAGTGTTCCTGTAAGCTGAGCACTTGGGCGGCCACCCAGGAGAGATTCAAATGCCTCCCGGTTAGCAGAGTGCCCAGAGTGTCCATAGCCAGTAGCCCGTGTTTCTGTTTGCGGGGCACATAACAAGATTTATTTCCCACATGGATGGGAAAAATTAGAGGGAGCATTGCTACAAGGGTGGGTGGAATGGGGGCCAGAAGAGGCAGAGCTGGTCAGAGCCTCAGGATAAGGGACAGAGTAAGGGAGGTGCCTCTGAGTCGAGTGGGAGTAGGAAAAAGACACCTATGCATGTGAGTTCTTCAGTCTTTCTTAATTCTCTTAGCACAAGCGCCGCAGAATTCTGACATACGCAACTTTTAAGAAGCTGGTTTGATTTCACATGGGTCCTCACCTCTCCAATTTCTATTTGTTTTGTGACAACGGTCACACGGGGCCAGACCAAAGGTCCATCTAGCTCTGTATCCTGTCTTCTGATAGTAGCCAGTGGCAGGTGCCACTGAGGAAATGAACTGAACAAGAAATCATTGGAAGATCCATCCCTGTCACTTAATCCCAATGTAGCCACGCACAGACAGACTTGGACCTGGGACCTTCATGCATGAGTCTCTAGTTTGAGCTAAAAGCCAACTAGCCCTCAGCTAAGGCTGTGGAGGAGACAACCTGTAAGTGTTCTAAGTGCCACTACGTGGCACCATGACCCACACCCGCTAAGTGTGTGAATTACACTAGCTTCTGACAAACAGTGTCTGGGAACACGATCGCTGCCCTGTCTGGCTAATAACCATTGATAGACCTATCCTCCATGAATTTATCAAGTTCTTTTCCGAATGGAGAGGGGTAACTAGTGGTGTCCCCCAAGGGTCAGTCCTAGGACCAATCCTGGTCAATTTACTCATAAATGATCTGGAGAAGGGGGTGAGCAGTGAGGTGGCAAAGTTTGCAGATGACACTAAACTGTTCAAGATAGTCAAGACAAAGGCACACTGTGAAGAACTTCGAAAAGATCTCATCAGACTGAGTGATTGGGCAACAAAATGGCAAATGAAATTTAATGTGGATAAGTGTAAGGTAACGCACATTGGAAAAAGTAACCCCAACTATACTTACAATTTGATGGAAGCTAATTTAGCTATAACTAATCAGGAAAGAGATCTTGGTGTTACCATGGATAATTCCTTGAAAACATCCACACGGTGTGCAGAGGCAGTCAAAAAGGTGAATAGGATGTTAGGTATTATTAAAAAGGGATAGAAAATAAGACAAGGAGTATCTTATTGCCCCTATATCATAGAACATAGAATCATAGAACACTAGGACTGGAAGGGACCTCGAGAGGCCATCGAGTCCTGCCCCCTGCCCCGGCAGGACCAAGTACTATCTAAACCATCCCTGATAGACATCTTTCTAACCTGTTCTTAAATATCTCCAGCGATGGAGATTCCACAACCACCCTTGGCAATTTATTCCACTGTTTGACCGCCCTGACAGTTAGGAACTTTTTCCTAATGTCCAACCTAAACCTCCCTTGCTGCTATCCTCAGAGGCCAAGAAGAACAAGTTTTCTCCCTCCTCCTTATGACTCCCTTTTCGATACCTGAAAACCGCTATCATGTCTCCTCTCAATCTTCTCTTTTCCAAACTAAACAAGCCCAATTCTTTCAACCTCTTTTCATAGGTCACACTCTCTGGACCTTTAATCATTCTTGTCGCTCTTCTCTGGACCCTCTCTAGTTTCTCCACATCTTCTTTGAACCGCGGTGCCCAGAACTGGACACAATACTCCAGCTGAGGCCTAAACAGTGCAGAGTAGAGCGGAAGAATGACTTCTCGTGTCTTGTTCACAACACACCTGTTAATGCATCCCAGAATTATGTTTGCTTTTTTTGCAACAGCATCACAGTGTTGACTCATATTTAGCTTGTGGTCCACTATAAACCCTAGATCCCTTTCCGCTGTAGCCGTTCCTAGACAGTCTCTCCCCATTCTGTATGTGTGAAACTGATTGTTCCTTCCTAAGTGGAGCACTTTGCATTTGTCCTTATTAAACTTCATCCTGTTTACCTCAGACCATTTCTCCAATTTATCCAGATCATTTTGAATTATGACCCTATCCTCCAAAGTAGTCGCAACCCCTCCCAACTATGGTACGCCCACATCTTGAATACTGTGTACAGATGTGGTCTCCTCAACTAAAAAAAGATATCCTGGCACTGGAAAAGGTTCAGGAAAGGGGAACTAAAATGATTAGGGGCTTGGAACAGTCCCCGTATGAGAAGAGGCTAAAAAGATTGGGACTTTTTAGTTAAGAAAAGAAGAGACTGAGGGGGGACATGATAGAGGTATATAAAATTATGACAGGTGTGGAGAGGGTGAATAAGGCAATGTTATTTACTTGTGCCCATAATACAAGAACTAGAGGACACCAAATGAAATTAATGGGTCGAAGGCTTAAAACAAATAAAAGAAAGTTCTTCACTCAGCGCATACATAACCTGTGGAACTCCTTGCCAGAGGAGACTGTGAAGGCTAGGACTGTAACAGAATTTAAGAAAGAGCTAGATAAATTCATGGAGGTTAGGCCCAGAAAAGGCTATTAGCCAAGGGTAGGAATGATGTCCCTGGCCTCTGATTGCCAGAGGCTGGAGACAGATGACAGGAGACAAATTGCTTGATCATTGTCTTCAGTCCCACCCCTGGGACACCTGGCACTGGCTACTGTCAGCAGACAGGCTACTGGGCTGGATGGACCTTTGGTCTGACCCAGTATGGCTGTTATGTTCTTTTTTGAACCCTGTTAGAGTCTCGGCCTTCATGTTCAAATTCAAATTAATCCAAAGTTCAAAGCAGTCACATTTGCTGCATTCTCCCTGTTTGGTATCGAAAGTTATAACCATATGAAACTAAGCCAGAAAATTTCCTCAATTTGTTTTCAAAACTTTCCAATATCCTAGTCTAAATTTGGGGTTAGAAAGTGAAGTTTTGGTATGAAAGGTTTGCACATCTGAACCTAGAGGGCCAGATTCATAGTTGGTGTAAATTGGTGCAGCTCTGTTGACTTCGGGATTTTGTGCTTCAGGAATGTGCCTTGTATTTTACCTTTAGGTCTCATCCTGATCACTTCTAGAGATATACGTGGGGGCTAGATTAAACCACATACATCATTCTTATGCCTTCCACAGAACCTGAGAAAAGATATTTGAACTACCTTGAATCTGATTTATTATGGCAATTCTTATGGTCCCTGAAATTTTATTAGGTTACAATAATTTACAACAATTGTGGATATGGCTCTAAAGAGTCAAAGCAAAATGCAGAGCCTGGGGCCAAAACCTCTGCTTTTGTTAAATGAATAAGCACAAATGACTTCAACAGAGTTTGTTTCATGTACTGGAGCAGAGTTTTGTCCATTTACTGTAATTGGAAAGAAAAACAAGGCTGCAAAGTTCCATGTACAACTTGAATGTAACAAAACAAAAAAGTAGTCATGTAGCACTTTAAAGGCTAACAAAATAATTCCAGTGAGATAAGGAGAGAAGAAGTAAATATACGCTTGCAGTGTAGGATGTTAATTGACTTTGAGCTTTGTGAAGTCATTTTCCATTATTTGCTCTGAAAAAAGGAAGGGTTGGTGTTTCTCATTTTATGGTTGTGAATTGACTCATATACTAGTCATTATATATTTATGCCAGGCTACTCAGCTGAGACTAGTTAATGACTAATGAGTGGTGTAAGGAACATGATCTTTCTGAGAGGTGTGCCAACTGCTTCAGCTGAAGCTCAACAATGAATATAAAAAAGGGAAGGTTTTTATTATATGTACAGTAACATGATCTTCTGGGGACTAAGATGTTTACAGAACTATAGAAGGAACAGATGTACAAGTGACTCAAAATAGGGTCTGGCATTCTACTTATCAAGGGAAATCTCTTGGCTTTTTATAGAATCTGGAAATCCTTATTTCAAGGAGTTAAACTTATCAAGGGAAGTATCTTGGCTTTTTATAGTATCTGCAAGTCCTTATTTCAAGGAGTTAAACCTGGAGCAGGGGTAATTTCAGGAAGGTGCTTTGCCAGGGTGGGTATCTGAGGGGCTTGATTCAATCACCCATATGTGACTGAGCAAGTCAACCTGCAGGACAAGGGATGCTGGCGGAGCTCAGTATTTGTATAGTTATGTTCACAGGATTGCTTCTGCTCCCAGTGAAAGCAATGGCAAAAGTGAAAGTGCTATTAGTCCACAAGTGCTGACCAGGAATGTGCTATGTTTTCAGACGACAGTGAGAGAGTTATGTAAGCATAATCTTACGAAGTCTTTTTTCCCCTTTGGTAATTTTTTATAGCCTGTATTTGATGGAACTGGTGCCACACCGGTTTTGAAACTGTGCTCTTAACTAGAATTAGCCGGGGGGAAATGACAGGGTGACGTCTTCTCACACCACTATGATAAACCTGCATTTTAATTATCCTGACAAAATTGGTACAATGCCCATAAGTAGAGGGACAGATCTGCTACATTCACTAACATTCAGTAATTCCTTACTCCATGAGTAGTCACACTGAAATCAGTGTGGGGAAAAATCCTGTCTCCACTGAAGAACCTGGAAGTTCTACTAGTAACTTCAGTGGGGCCAGAATTTCATTCATGATGTGAGGTGGTGGAATCTGGTTCAGCGTGCACACCAATTAGTTCAAAAATGTGCTGACTTGCTTAAATTTTTAATCTCCCTCTCTTTAAAAGATTCAAAATGGGAGGTGTAGTTTGGCAGAGTTATTGCTGTTGTGTCCTCATGGATCTTTGACTACATTGATGATAAACAGAAGGCTGCTTGTGTGTATGTTCAATGATATGGGCCCATTGATAGCAGCAGATCCCGTGAGGTTCCCCACAGACCACAGCCCAGATAAGGACCAAAGGCGCCTGGCCTGGGTTTATTGCCAAGCAAGGTACAAACAGTTGTCAAGAAAACTTTACTGAACCACTGCGCAGATGTACCTCCAGCAATGGACTGACGCAGTCAGAGGGAATTCCACTGCCTCCCTAGGTCAGACAAAGATGGTCTCCCCTCCCAAGATATCATGTTATATACAGATACAAACAAAGCACACCTCACTGCTGATGAGTCAGGTTACCACCCTCCAACACTGTCAGGTTACCACCCTCTGATGCTCAGACAGCATGCATCACCCTGTACCTCATGGTTTGGTTAGATCATCTGTTCTCCACCATAGATAGTTTGTTCACTTGCTAGGTGTCATTCTTTCATAGTGGGCATTTTTTGTCATTTATGTAAGTTAGTCATTCTACTGTGTAGCAATTATAAAGGCCATTATATTTGCAATGATAAACTACTATTTCATAATCCTATTAATTTACTTATCTTTGATACTTTTATTTTTAGCAAATTTGAGGCCTAAAAGAATGGATATGAAAGCAGCAAATCCAAATCTGGGGTATATATATATTTATTTTTTTCATAAAATTTACTTGTAGCTAAAAGCCCCTTGAAGTCTATGTTAACAAAATGTAACTCCTGCCTGAAATCTGTTTTCAGAAATCATTACATTTTTGTTTGTGACCCAGCAGTGACAAAAACAATTTATCCATTTCACAGTATATAAAACACTAGAGGCCTCTATTTTTATTTTTAGCTTTGTACCAGTAAATTAGTCGTTCACAGGTGACTGACATAATGGAGCAAGACTGATGACTTGCAGATGGGGAGAATATCTTTCCAATTACCTCAATTGCTTCCCACCCTTCTTTGCACCTTTCTACTGTGATGGCTACAAGCCAACTCTGGGAGCTATTGATAAAACGCGTCAAGGACAGATTTAGACATTTCGTTGGTGATGTATAATGTTTCTCTGTTGACTGTGTTATTTTTCCATCATCCCTTAGAACGGCCCAGATAGAATTTCTTAACTCCAGTTAAAAATTACCCATGCTCCTTTATTATTATTTCATGTTATGTATCTTGTAGCAGGTTTATTTTTAGACCTTTTTTTTGGTGCAGGGAGCAGGCTGACCTTGTGCTGGAAAATTAGATTTTCTTATAAGGCTCTGACTGTTAGCTGAAATTATAGCAACCAGCTAGGTTCACTTCCCATTAATTTTAGGTAGCTTTAAAAGTCTTACTGTGTCTGCCTAGATTAGTTGCTGTGCAGTTTCAGACCAGATGTATTATTCATACTGTTTCTTCTTTTCTCAACTTGTAAGTCTCCCCACTCCCACTCTCTGCTAATCATAAATATTGATTGGCTATACCCCAAAATGTCTGGAATTTCTTGGGAAAATGAAGCGATCTTCCACAGAGAAGAATTATGATGGGAGCTGATGGTCAGGAGGGTAGGAGTTCAGAGGTAATTTGCCATAAAGTGTGAAGCAGAGGTTTCCAAACTGCTTCATGGACCCCCAGTGGCCTGCAGCCTCCGGTCTGCACCCAGAATCCCTGAAAACTGTGCAGCTGTGTGACCACATGACTGTCTAATAAGCACCATGCAGTGGCTCAGGGCTGCTGTGCATGGAGCTGCTGCAGCTGGGGGAAGAGGGAAGCTCCTCTGGCCCCAGAGGGGAGCTGCCAAAGCCAGGGGAAAGACATGGTTCTCTGACTCCAGCAGCAGAGCCAGATTTAGAAAGTAGCTGTTGGGTCTGCAGCCCATAAGGCCCCTGTGTTCTGGGGCAGCCCTTTCTAAAGGGGCTGGGGGGAGCTGGCTCCACACCCCTAGCCAGAACTCCTCTCCCACACTTTCAGCCCCTCAACCCTGCCCACACCAGAGATCATCCATGTGCAGAATGAATTATGTTATGGGCACCAGTATAGAGGTGTTGCACACCACATATTGGTACACCTAAAAAATTCATTCCACGAGTGGACATAAAATATTATAGGGAACACTTCTCTGCAGCTAGTTGCCCCCAAGCGTGCACCTGGGTGGCCACACACAAGAGAACATAAGTAGCAGCTCACAGGCATGGCTCCATTGATTAGGTGCCTTGTCGTTCACAGGTAAGGGGAGGTCGTGGTGGATAGGAAGTAGGTGGGAGAGGCGGGGGATTAATGGGCAGATGGGAGGGGAGAGTGAGGTGAGGTGGGGGCTGTAGGAGGTAGGTGGAGGGAGGGGAGTGAAAGTAAGGAATGGAGGAAATCTGGGACGTGCTGGGCTTCAGCATCCAGAGAAGGGGGAGACTTTCCCTACTTCCAGGGCTGTGGCTGCTGGGCAGAGAAAGCCCTGCTTCCCAGGCTTTGGTGTGGCTGCTGTGGCGGAGGAGAGACTCCCTACTGATATTAAAATAAGAGTTGTGCATTTTTAACTGTAGAACAAAAAGGTGTTGTTGAGTGTTTTTAATATAGTGCTTTTACTAGCTAGTGGTACAGACAACATTTAGGGAGATCATTAAGTGGTCTGCTGAGAACTCAGCAATTTTCATGTGCTCCATGGAAATTAAAAAAAAAAGAGAACCACCGGTTTAAAGCACCTGTGGCAAGCATCCAAGTGATGCGTGAGAAATGGGTCAGGACCATGGAAAAGAGAGGAGATTAAATGGTGCAGAAGGACTCTGTCCCTATGACTGTTCTAAGGATTCCACATTGCTATTGTAACCCAAACAGTGGCAATACCTAGGGATCTTACTCAAGATAGGGATTCCATGGCTTTAGCAAGAGGCTGACATTTTAGCAAGACTGACTTTTGAATACACGAGACAGACAAAAACAGCATGAGAAAGGCAGGATTTTTCTTTCCATTTCAAAGATAGGGCAATGGAGGAGTAAGTGATTTGCCCGAGGTCACATAGAAAATTTAAAGGGAGATGTGGAAACTGAATGTTGCATGAGTGCTAGCTCCGGCATTGTCGATATTTAAAATACAGGTTGACATAGTTACAGAGCTCAGGACTGTGAGCAACCCACACCCCGACTGCCGTAGTTATGCCATTCTGTATCCCTGACACAGAGAGAGCAACAGAAGAGTGCTTCAGTCAGCCTAGTTACCATCCCTTGGTGAAGTGGTGGTTCTAAAGCAGTGGAAATCCCCCTTCTCGTTTAACCTCTGGGGTTACAGGAGCATTGCCATGGCACTGTAGCTGTGCCACTCTGGTATCTGTACTGCAGTGGTGGCCTTAGTCGATTGCCCACAGACGGTCCTCCTTTTTCTAACGTGTTACCCTGGACACAGGGTGGTAAAGTCAAAACAGAAAGGCAGCCAAGTAGCACTTTAAAGACTAACAAAATAATTTATCAGGCAATGAGCTTTAGTAGGACAGACCCACTAAAAACCTCAAATTCAAGGAGTGACAATCGTGCAACTTTTTCTAACCCATATAAAAGAAGAGAGCGAGGGAGCGCAAAAGGCATGAGTCAGGACTTCTGGATCCAGCTGTAAGCTCTGACATGGCCTCCCTATGTGCCTTGCAGTCTCATACCCTATGTGGACCTCAGTTTTTGTAACTGTATAGTGAATATGGCTGTCTCCCAAGGGTATGGTTGGAATTACTTAACCAGTAGGTGTGAAGAACTTTGAGATCCGGAGATGTAAGGTCTATCAATGGTTCTCAAGCTGCCGTTCAGTCAACACAGAGCTCTGATGCATGTGATATCCTAAGGGTCTTACTAGCAGTATTGGATGCAGCCCACATAACACACACATGTATATACAGCCCACAACTGTATATTGTAAATAGGTTGAGATCTACTTGTTTATATCAATACTGCACATTAAAATCTCTCCCCTGTTGCTTGTCCAAATTATTTAACTTCAAGTTAATGTGCAGGGTTAACCTCAATCTTAATCAGAAGGCTCATAAAGGTTTGACGGATGATAATGTCTCTTAATTAATGCCATTACCTTTGTGGAAAAAACGTTTACTACGTCATTGTATTGCCTGAATGTCAAAGTTGTTATTTAAACATTCTATGACTAGAAAATGAGATTTTGTAAGAAGTAAAATGAACTCTATAAGATTACTTGCAGGATGCAGATATCAGATAATGCTGGAATAAGAGCAAGGTAATAAATTACTGAACATAACAAACATGCAGTAACAGATATACAGGCTAGATGAGGAGGGACTATACGGTGATTTACATCTAGCTTTGGCCTGTAAGGCAAAATGCCTTATAGATGTCTAAGTATATTACATCAACCCTATTTGACCACATCTGTTTTCCATAAATCCGTGTTGATTGTCATTAATTACTCCCTCCTTTATTAAATCCTTTATCAGCGTTTTTATTATTTTCCTACAATCAATATCAAACTGACAGATCCCTATTACCATTTTTTACTACTGGCACAACATACAGTTTTCTTTGGGTCTTCTGAACTTCCCGTGTGTTCCAAGACTGAAAATCCCCAATGAAAATGCCACAGATTCATCATTAAAAACTTTTGGATGCAAGTTATCTGGACCTGCTAATTTAAAAATGTCTAATTTTAGTACATGCTGTTTAATGGCCCTCAAGAGCCTAGTGAGGTGGAAAGAATGTTATATGATATAACTACATCATCTGTTTTCCCCCAAATATAGAACATAAATACTAAGTGGAGATTTCTCCATTTTCTCTATTATTATTGATAATTATTCCCTTTAAATCTAATAATGAATCAACACCATGGTGAGGATTCTTTTATTCCTAAAACAAATTAAAAAAAACCCTCTTTCTTATTGTCCTTAATCTGGACACAGATTTCCTTTTGTCTTCTTTTGATTCCCTTATTAATTTTCTACTATTCCTCACTTCTGACTTAAATTCATTATTATTGATGTATCCTTTCTGCTCTTCATTTAATATATGTTTTATTGTTGCCTTCACTTCACCTGGAAAGACGGTTTTTTAACCCCTATGGCCTTCTTCCTCAGTTTTGGGATTAAGTGTCAGAGGGGTAGCCATGTTAGTCTGTGTCTGCAAAAACAAGGAGAAGTCCTGTGGCACCTTATAGACTAACAGACTTTTTGGAGCATAGGCTTTTGTGGACAAAGACCCACTTCATCAGATGCATGTAGTGGAGATTCCAGAGGCAGATCTAAATATACAGGCTCATGAAAAGAAGGGAGTACCAAACAAGAGGAAGGCCAGAGCTGATAAGGTCAATTCAGTCAGGGAGCGTGTGACCCATTTATTGCAGCAAATGTGGCGGTGTGCACACCAATGGAGGAGAAACTGCTTTTGTAGTTGGACAGCCACTCCCAGTCTTTGTTCAATCCTTGGTTGATGGTGTCAAATTTGCAAATGAATTGTAGGTCTGGGGTTTCTCTTTAGAGTGTGTTTCTGAAGTTTGTTTGTTGCAGGGTGGCTGCTTTTAAATCTGCTACTGAGTGTCCGGGGAGATTGAAGTGTTCTCCTACAGGTTTTTGTAAGTTACTGTTCCTGAAATCTGATTTGTGTCCATTTATAATTTTATGTAGATATTATTTAGTTTGGCCAATATATGTGGCAGAGGGGCATTGCTGGCACATGATAGCATATATTATGCTAGCAGATGTGCAGGTGAATGTGTCGCTGGTGTAGGTATGTGGGCAGAGTTGGCACCAAGGTTTGTTGCAGGGACTGGTTCCTGAGTTAGTTACTGTGGTGTAGTTTGTACTTGTTGGTGAGAATTTGTTTCAGGTTGGAGACTGTCTGTAGGTGAGGACTGGTCTGCCTCCTGAGGTCTGTGGGAGTGAGAGATCGTTGTCCAGGATGGGTTGTAGATCACTGATGATGCCCTGGAGAGCTTTCCTAAAACTACAATACCCACCTGAGGAAGTGAGGAAACAGATTGGCAGAGCCAGATGTGCACCCAGAAGCCACCTGCTACAAGACAGGCCCAATAAGGAAAATAACAGAACACCACCGGCCATCACATGCAGTCCCCAGCTAAAACCTCTCTGGCGCATCATCCATGCTAATGCTAGGTGTCTGTGAATCACTTAAAATCTAAAAGTTTTCCTTTTTCTGTTACCACTTTATCTGTTTGCATTACAGTTTTGCCAGGTCCTGTAGTACTGCAGTATTATTATTCACATTGTGTATTTTATTACACAAATGTATTTTATTACATTTTAAATTATTCATATCACCACAGTGCCAAAAAAACATTCTCATGGACTAGGGCCCTACTGTGCTAGATGTTGTATAAACACAAAACAAAAAGATTGTTGTGACTGACTATGCTTGTAAGCTCTTAGGTCTGCATATAGAGCTCAGAAGCATAGGGAAAGAATCTTTCTCTTGGTAGCTGGGGAAGGTGTCATTACAGACAATTTTCTTTTCTGCAGTACTCATGGTATTTTTACTGAGGTGAGGGGGGAGAAGTTAGTTCCCACTTTTCACCATGCTGATGGGTGGTTCAGAGATAACTTTCTGCCCGGCTAGCATGAAAATAGCATCAGCATGGCATCTGTTCATATCTGTTTTGGGTTATCTTCTGCTACTTGACTGCAGTTGGAAGACTTTGGCCAAAGTACATTATTTTAGTGAATGTTCATGATATGGGGGATTGAATTTCACAATGAATAAATACAACATTGTGAAATGAGCCCAAAATTATAGGGTCTGTAATTATTCTCCCCCCCACATCCATGATTTTCTGTTCTCTCCCATATTGAGACTTTTTTCTTTTGAACTTGCCTGTGTTTGACTGAGACGCTAACAGGCAAATTGTCCAAGAAACAGCCCCATTTCCATATCAGACTGGGTGGACAGCATGTGGAATGACATCCCCAAAAGGGGGAAGGACTACTTCAGGGTCTTCTAAAACTTTTTTTTTCATTAAAATCTTCCCACCTTGCTGCACACTCAGAAGTGATTGTTCACCTCGGCCGTGTTTATATGGTGAGTTGTTTTTGAAATAATTTAAGGAATTTCTGCTAGGCAAATTGTGTAAATTATTTCGAAATTCCTTAGGCTGAACTTGATGCTGTCCAAATAACACCACAGTTCAGAAAGCAGCTATGCCAAAAGTTCTGTTACCCCTCATAAGATGAGGGGCACCGGAACTGGAATGCTGCACACGAAGCTGCGCTTGAAACGGCAGCGAGTTCAGGGAAAAGCCGCAGTGTTGCTATTTCAGGATACAAATGTCCCCATGTAGACATAGCCCAACTGGACTCCTACTTCTGGAGGAATATTCCATGCAGTTTTCAGTTGAAATGATTTCGGGTTAGTGCTGTTCAAAGGCAATTAGAATTCTTCTTACAGTTAGAATTGTTCAGATTCAAACATGATTCTGGGATGCTTTAACAGGAGTGTTGAGGGCAAGACATGGGAAGTCATTCTTCCGCTCTATTCAGTGCTCATTAGGCCTCACTTAAGCTGCGTCTACACGTGCACGCTACTTCGAAGTAGCGGCACCAACTTCGAAATAGCGCCCGTCGCGTCTACATGCGTCGGGCGCTATTTTGAAGTTAACTTCGACGTTAGGCGGCGAGACGTCGAAGTCGCTAACCTCATGAGGAGATAGGAATAGCGCCCTACTTCGACGTTCAACGTCGAAGTAGGGACCGTGTAGACGATCCGCGTCCCGCAACGTCGAAATTGCTGGGTCCTCCATGGCGGCCATCAGCTGGGGGGTTGAGAGATGCTCTCTCTCCAGCCCCTGCGGGGCTCTCTGGTCACCGTGGGCAGCAGCCCTTAGCCCAGGGCTTGTGGCTGCTTCTGCGGCAGCTGGAGATCTATGCTGCAGGCACAGGGTCTGCAACCAGTTGTCAGCTCTGTGTATCTTGTGTTGTTTAGTGCAACTGTGTCTGGGAGGGGCCCTTTAAGGGAGCGGCTTGCTGTTGAGTCCGCCCTGTGACCCTGTCTGCAGCTGTGCCTGGCATCCCTATTTCGATGTGTGCTACTTTGACGTGTAGACGTTCCCTCGCTGCGCCTATTTCGATGTTGGGCTGAGCAACGTCGAAGTTGAACATTGACGTTGCTGGCCCTGGGGGACGTGTAGACGTTATTCATCGAAATAGACTATTTCGATGTTGCAACATCGAAATAAGCTATTTCGATGTTGGCTGCACATGTAGACGTAGCCTTAGAGTATTGTGTCCAGCTCTGGGCACTACATTTCAAGAAAGATGTGGAGAAATTGGAGAAGGTCCAGAGAAGAGCAACAAGAATGACTGAAGGTCTAGAGCACATGAGGTATGAGGGAAGACTGAAAGAACTGGCTTGTTTAGTTTAGAAAAGAGAAGACTTAGAGGTGACATGATAGTAGTTTTCAAGTACCTAAAAGAGAGTTAAAAGGAAGAGGGAGAAGAATCATTCTCCTTGGCCTCTGAGGATTGGACAAGGAGCAATGGGCTTAAACTGCAGCAAGGGAGGTTTAGGTTGGACATGATGAAAAACTTCCTAAATGTCAGGGTTGTTAAACACTGGTATAGATTGCCTAGGGAGGTTGTGGAATCTCCATCACTGGAGATATTTAAGAGCAGGTTAGACAGACATCTATTGAGGATGATCTAGATGGCGCTTAGTCCTGCCATGAGGGCAGGGGACTGGACTCTATGACCTCTCGAGTTCCCTTCCAGTTCTATTGTTCTATGATTCTATGATTAGACATGATAGGAAACAGTAAGACAAATGGAAAAATAAACTTATTTCCATCTTCCTTATCTTCGATTACAGAACAGAAGATAACTGACCTTCTCCCAGAGACCAAACATTTTTCAGAACATGTGAAAAAGAGGGTTACAGTGCAACTCTATTGCTTGTGAATGTGGCTTTTGTTTGGAAAATGATTCTATAAAAATAACACCTTCTTAATAGAGAGAGGCTTCCTCTGTGTATATGCTGAGTCTCAGCTTTGTCACTCCTTAACATATGGAATACAGGCTGTTACAACCACTATAGTCCACAGAAGTTTTGGGGTTCATTTTAAACTCTTAGCCCTTCAGAGCCAATGCAGATAAAGGAGAATGAATTGGAGTGGAATCCTCTTTGCCCATTAAAAGAGTTGATCTGGTGGGAAGGGATGTCCATTTCCCACAGATCCATCCTCAAATCCCATCTAAATCGCACTAAAATAGCTCTTCTTAACAACCAGGACTTTGTTCTAATGGCACTCAATGTCACCAGAGAAAGAAGCAGATCTCAAGATAGTTAAAGAAAACTTAGTCTGATAGCATTTCATCCAGCAAGAAACTACTTATCAATATTTGGGGTTGTGAACTCCTCATTCCTCTTTTCTATCTTTGTGGTTCCCATTTTTCCCAATTGTTTGTTTGTATGAGCTCTGGTTTTAACTGGTTCTGTCTGGGCTATAATTAATTTTGCTAGCTGCAAATCAGTTAAGGTGGGGGGATAAGATTGGTTAGATAATGCTGTTATAGTATGTTAGGATCGGTTGGTAGAATTTTAGTAAAATAAGTGGTTACGGTATAGCTAAGTAGGACTCAAGCTCTGGGCCCCAGAAGGAAGGTCTTTGGGAACCTACTCCATAGAGTGACCACATTGCCCTAAGGCCAATATGGGACACCAGCCTCCAGAGAAGGGGAGCTGCTGTCCCATGTCAGGGCTCCTCAGCAATGGGGGCAGCTGCTCCACAGCAAGGCATCGGTGATGGGGGTTCTGCAGCTTCTCGGCGGGGGTAGGGGGAGGAATGGGGCAACTGCCCCATGGAGGAGCTCTGCTGCAGCAGGGGCTGTTGCCCTGAGACCCCAGGTGCCAGGGAACAGAAGCCCTGCAAAATACTGGACAGTTTGTCCACTTTCTTAAAAAAGTTGGGATGCCTGTGAGACAGCTTAAATAAGGGACTGTCCTGGTAAAACATTCTGCTACTCCATGAGGCAGCTCCAAGATCAGAGCTGCCAGACCTCAACCCTGTGCCAATGACACCTTGTAGAAACTGCAGTCACCCAGATAGACCTGATCCTAACTGGCCACTTCATTCATTCAAGCTATGACAGAGTGGCAACTAAAAGGCCATCTGCAGGACCTGTCTGTGTGTGTGTGTGTGTGTGTGTGTGTGTGAGAGAGAGAGAGAGAGAGAGAGAGAGAGAGAGAGAGAGAGAGAGAGAGAATGCATATGCTGCTTGTCATGTTATATTTTCAATCAACATGGCATATGGCTTTTTCCCCTGAAAAAGATCCTGTCTGCTTCTTACAAGCATAACACAAGGAGTAAGGAAAAGGCTTGTGGGGAGGCAACAAGTGTCAGGAGGGAAGCATATCTTGGAGGCTGTTTGGAAGATCCCTGAGTTGCAGCAGGGACTAGAAGGCCGACCTGTGTTCTCCTACCAGCCACAGAAGGAGTAACCCCTGAGTCAGTGAATGTGAGAAGGACCCACGACTGCTGGTAAAGAGGGACTTGGATATGCAGAAAGGGAAGCCATGCAGTGACTTGGCCCAGAGGGCAGAGTCAAAAAGTTCCTGGACTGAGAGCCGGGCAGCCAAGGGACCAAGAGGTGGCGCACAGCTACAGGAAGCTAATCCCCAGACTGGCCAGGAGGAGGGGCCATGTTGTGGTGAGCAGAGTGCTCTGTCACAGAAGTAACAGAACTTTGTTACAATGCCTCTAGGCTCAGAGTAGGAGACATCTCTTCAAAGATTGAGCCTTCCCTGATTCAACTTTTCTGCTTTTCAGTGGCCATGGTCCTTAAGGCATCCCAGTGGATTGGCATCTGCCCAGTGCAAGTGAAAGGGTCAATGCTATGGCATGCAATGGTAGAGCTACTTTCCCTGTGGAAATTTATATATCCACTTACAGTGAGTTCCCTCTGTGCACAGGTCTTGGGTGGATGGTGTAGGCCACTGTTACCATTTGCTTTTTTTCCAAACTAATGCTGTCATGCCAGAATCTCCCCCACAAGGGGATCCTGAAGTCTCAGTCTAGCCAAGCATGGGTAGCATCATTCAAATCAACAGGGCTACTCACAGGTTTGAAGTTACAAACCTGTTGCAGAATTTTCCAGGATCAGGGACCTGCAGCATGACAAATGTCGGTCTTTTCAGAAAGCTGTCTTACACTTTGGTACGTTTTCATTTGTGCCTCTCACAAGACCTCAGTCTATTGCGGTAATCCCCAGTTGAAGAAGCAGGTATGAGTGGCCAAAATTCTGTGCATCATAGGCCTAAAAGAGAGAGCTAAGGTAACATCAGTCTTTGAGGGGAGCAAAACAGAAAATATAAATAAGAGCAGAACATTGTGTTCCCATTTTAACAAACTGGTTCAAACTAATTATAAGATGTGAAAGATCAACCAGCACAAATAACGTTATCAGATCAGAAACTCTAGTTGATAATAAATCATTTGTAGTTGTGAACAAGGCTGTCTCTCTGTGATATGACCTTAGGTCAGGAAGCAACTTCACATTATCAGATATGCCTGCCTTTGGTATGCACAAACGTACCCAATACTGGGGAGATGTGATACAGGCTGACAAACTGGTAGTGACCTGGAAAACATGTAGACTATTATAAAATATGTACCTACCCAGAACTACTGCAGATGCCAGGACAATATTTACAAAACACATTAGAAGTCTGTGGATGGTTGTTCAGCAGTCACATACACTGTAGCTCAGGATAAGATGTTGTTGGCTACAACTGTTTCACTATGGGATTAATCTTGCAAGAGGCAAACCTCTGGAAACCAGCATCTTGGGTAACACTACAGCTTGATAATGGAAACTACTTCCAAAACCTACTGACATTTGTGTTCTTAAAAAAAATATTCAGCACCTTAAGAACGTAAGAACATAAGAATGGCCATACTGGGTCAGACCAAAGGTCCATCCAGCCCAGTATCCCGTCTGCCAACGGTGGCCAATGCCAGGTGCCCCAGAGAAGGAGAACAGAAGACAATGATCAAGTGATTTATCTCCTGCCATCCATCTCCTGCCCTTGTTCTGAAGGCTAGGGCACCATACTTTATCCCTGGCTAATAGCCATTTATGGACCTAACCTGCAAAAATTTATCAAGCTCTTTTTTAAACCCTAATAGAGTCCTGGCCTTCACAGCCTCCTCGGGCAAGGAGTTCCACAGGTTGACTGTGCGCTGTGTGAAGAAAAATTTCCTTTTATTAGTTTTGAACCTACTACCCATCAATTTCATTTGGTGTCCCCTAGTTCTTGTATTATGAGAAAAGGTAAATAATTTTTCTATATTCACTTTCTCCACACCATTCATGATTTTATATACCTCTATCATATCGCCCCTCAATCGCCTCTTTTCCAGACTGAAAAGTCCCAGTCTCTCTTACAAATATCCATTTCAGAACACCAATCTGCATAGTAATCCAAGTCCAGAGAAGTACCAGAGAGGTAGCTGTGTTAGTCTGTACTCCAACAAAACAAACCAGCAGAAATGCAGCACTTTAAAGACTAACAAAATAATTTATTCAGTGACGAGCTTTTGTGGGACAGACCCACTTCTTCAGATCAATTTCATTTCCAATACAGCACAGAGAGTGAGCTCAAAGACTTTCCTTTTCCATAATGAAGGAGAGTGAAAAAACAAATGAAATCAAGAGCAGTCAAATATAAGAATAACTATTCATAAGCATCCCTAGGATGGCTCTGCATGGTGTCAAGCACCTATGATACAGCTGCACCCAAAAAAAAAAATAAACCAAAACCAAAAACCAGTAGCTCAAGACATCTTTCTAAGCCTCTTCCCGGTGTCTTCCAAACAGTTGTAAAACTAAATAGGTAGGAAGTTGGCACAGTCTCAATGGGGCTATCGTGCACAGTCAACAATATCAGCAAGAGGATGATTACTGCATGAAGAACAGTCTCCACAAGAAGAGGCATAAGATCAGGGCCTAGGATTGGGCCACAATTGACAATTACGCACATGCACATGTGTGTAATTGTCAATTGTGGCCCGATTCTGGGCCATCAAAAACTCCAGAAAGTTGATCATGTGACATCCCATTGCCATCCATTAGCAGGGTTGGGACCTTTAGTTGCAGTGCAAAAACCTCTGTCACTTGGATGAGCAGGGTAAGGGATCCAGTTGCATGTTTTCCTCTGCATAGACCATCAGAAGGAGATGGGGCACTGTGCCAGTGAGTATCACAGGTGTTTGCTGATGGCAGAAGGATTGTAAAGCTCCAGAATCTTGGGTTCTAACATGGGCAAAACAGTCTGTGTTCTTCTAGTCTCATTTCTGGAAAAAACTAAATTATTTTCCCTGTGAAGGAAAAAAAACAAGGTTCAGCTAAGGGAGATTTTCGGTCCCAAAGGTTAGTTAGGCAAAGGTATAAGAAAATGAAATTAGGGGGTTATAATGGGATGCGTCCACCATTCTTTTTTATAATTAGCTTTGAGTTTCACCTATAATTTACATATACGTATATATGTACACTTTCTTCCATATCTGCTGCCACACATCAGAATTTAAAAAATCAGTTTGTTACATTTTTTACAATAACAAAGTAATACAAATAGACAAATATCCTCAGAGCTCCATCCACAAAAGGACAATTTAATAAATAACACTGCAGTTCTGAGAACCATCTAAGGCTGTCTCTACACTTTCAGATAAAATTGAATTCAAAGGAGTTAGCTCAACATTAAAACATCACTGTCTTCACTGTAAATGTCATTAGTTTGATTTAGTCTGCCCTAATATCTATAATAAAATGTCAATATTAATGGATGAGTATAGCGTCAATCTTGAGTTTAAAATGTCAAATAAAGGCTAGCATGGAAGTGCCATATCTTTCATTCAAATCTATTAGCCTCCACAAGTGTCCCATATGTATCCCACAGACCTACATGCTGCATCTGGCTCCCAGCTTCCCGCAACTAGCGGGAGCCAGGAAACTGACCAGGGATGTTGTGCTGTCAGTTTCTCAGGTCCAGGAGCTTGGGCCAGCCAGGAAATTGACCTGGGCTGCCGTGCCATCAGTTTCCCAGATCCCCCTGCAGGGACCCGGGAAACCAACAGCACTGCTGTATGTCACTCCCAGCTCCTCACTACTAGCGGGAGCTGGGAAACTGACCAGGGCTGCTGCACTGTCAGTTTCCAGGGTCCCCCAAACTGTGGGGACCTGGGAATCTGACATTGCTGCCGCACCTGGCTCCTGGCTCAGAAAGTGGGGCTGAGGGAACTGTGGGATAGGTTCCCACAATGCACTGCTGCAACCATCAATGTTTGGTGATTTCAGTGTGGAAGCAATGTGTTGAATTTGTTGGGAGCCTGTGGGAAGTGAGGATACGCAAAATCGAATTAAAAAAACTGGCATTTTAAAATCAATTTGTAATCAATTTGAATTTATCTTGTAGTGTAGATGAAGCCAAAGAGTCTTCCTGTTTCAAAAGCTAACAATGCATATTAAGGACAATTTAGAGCAGTGGTGTGCAACCTGTGGCCCTTGGATTGCATGCGGCCCACGGGGGTTCCACCTGTGGCCCATGGACCTCCTGTCTATCCCCTTCCCCTATGTGCCTCTTGCACCCTGAGGCACCAGAGGCCTGCACTCCTTCCCCTCCTTCCCAACATTTTGTGACTTGGTTGATTCGGGCTCTGTTCCCACTGCTTCCCAGAGCTGGAGCACTGCAGATCAGCTGTTGTGGCTGTTCAGCTCTGGGAGGGCGAGAAAGGAGCAGGGTGGAGCATGAAGCAGCAGATTTATGGCACTCCAAAAGTGCTTGGAGAGAGCCGGGAGTAGTAGGAAGTCATGGAGGCTCCACTGAGACAGGGACTTGGGATTGTAGGGCAGGGGGAGTGTGAGGGCTGCAGGCAGCCCAGTGAGATGGACGGCCACCAATGCACCCCTCTTATGAGCCATGGTTGCCCATCGCTGATGTAGAGATTGTATCACACTCAGCATCCTGTCCCCCATCTCTTCCCCAACTCATCAGAGAGACAGTTTCCTGAGGACTCTCATAGCATCTAAGGGCTGGAAGGAACCTCAAGAGGTCATCAGGTCCAGCCCTCTGCCCAAAGCAGGATCAACCCCAACTAAATCACCCCAGCCAGGACTTTGTCAACCTGGGACTTAAAAACCTTAGGAATGGAGATTCCACCACCTCTCTAGGCAACACAGTCCAGTGCTTCACCACCCCCCTGGTGAAAGTGTTTCCTAATATCCAACCTACACCTCCCCCTCTGTAACTTTAGACCTTTGTTCCTTGATCTCCCACCTGTCACTCAGTCTCTCACCATCCTCTTTAGAGCCCCCCCTTCAGGAAGTTGAAGGCTGCTATCAAATTGCTCCACACTCTTCTCTTCTGCAAACTAAATAAGCCCAGATCCCTCAGCCTCTCCTTATAGCTCGTGTGCTCCAGCCCCCTAATCTCTGTCCTGGTCTGGGTGCACAGTTAATGCCAAACTATTAATACAAATACTGTTAATACAAACTATTAAAATAATAAATACTCCAGTCACTGTTTCCTTTTTTCTAACTTCCTTTCAGTAACTAAGTTATTTTTGAACTTCACTTTAATAAAAAGGAGAGGCCAAGATGGGACTGGGTTATGTGGTGCGCAAAAACAGTTGCTCTGTACTCACTCACCCAGATTATAGGAGCTGAACTTTTGAAGAATAACATCAATACCTAATTCATCTCGATAGTCTCACCTCTCAAGTATTCTAAGGCTTGGTGATGTGCACAGAGGCCCCCATGACAAATTAACAGATTTAAAAGGGTGAAAATGCCAGAATTCTAGCTACTGAAACTTGTCCAAACCACTTTTACATGTGACTTGTTTTCCTGGTCAGGATGTGGCCTCAGTCTGTTAATGGTACACCTGAGTCTCTGAGATCAGTGAGACACAGGTGACAAAGGAGATCTGCATGGAACTGGACTATTTCAGTGCCTTTCTTTCTGCTCTACTTCACTGTTGTACAAGACATCTATAAACATAACCTGCAGTTACCTTTTGTACTTTCTCATTCTGCCCCACACCGACATTCTCCAGGCTTTGGATTTTGCTGTAAACTCAGATGCTCAGGTAAATCTAACCCGGTAGGTTCAGAGCAGTAGCTGTATTAGTCTGTATCTTCACAAAACAAAAAAGCTGTCATGTAGCACTTCAAAGACTACCAAAATAATTTATGAGGTGATAACCAGTACATTCAATAAGAGATTACAGCATGAAAGCAGTCACAGCCAAGGGCACTGCAATCTCTAGCCTCTGTGTTATGGGCCATATAAATTTGGCTTAACACAGTACTAATATGCAGTGCACAGACAAAAGGGTCCGAGTCCATCTCCCAGATGTGGAGCACCACAAGAAACACACTGTAGTTGTGACTGCAGCCTTGTGACTAACTTAATGGAAGCTGCCCCTCGACAGCGCTCACTGAGGTGAACAAAGCGAGGGGTCGACCGTCATCCCCACATCTACCTCTCTTCTACTTAGCAATTAACGCCACTCCCAACCCCAAATCAAATCTTTAACCTCCCACCCCATCACCACCACATCACCTCTGCCACTCTCGTAGCTTCCAGGTTCCTTCACCTCCATTTCCAGGCTGGAGGGATGGCTGTAGTGGGGACCTTTTACCTATTCCAAGGCTGGTCATTATGGGTGGGTGAGGAGCATTGCTGAGAAGTGGAGAGAGAAGAGCTGCTTTGAACTGGTGGGCTTCTGTCCCCTCCTCTTTTGCCATGAGAACAGTGTTAGGCCTGGTCCACACCAGGGAACAAAGTTGATCCCAGATATGCGATTCTAGCTAGTCCATTTGTGTAGCTAGAATTGACAGATCAGGATTGACTTTGTTCCCTACTGTAGACTGGGGCTGTTTGGGTTCATGCCCATATCCCTTACTCCATGCGATAGTGCAGAGTACCAGGGTTGATGGCTGAGCCTAGAGAGAATGTTTTTGCTGCATCTTCACAGACGTGGCAAAATCGAATTCCAGAGGATTGATCATAGTGTGTCAAACACCTTGCAAGTATAGTTATATCCTCAGCTCCTGAGTGAAGGTCAGTGCTTGGCCTGCTTCCTGCATCAGCTCTGATTGCCTTATTTTTCCGAAAAGATGGGTAAGTGAAGGCAAAGCTGCCAATCAGGAGATGTTTTCCCAGGGGAGAGTCTAAATATGTGCACCCCTCAATAACCTGGCCTCCATCTTAGAAATTCTCTCTATCAGATCCGTGATGTATTGCAACGTGGATCATTTTAAGGACTGCCCTCTGTTTTTCTTCAGCGGGGAGAGGGGGAAAGAAGGCAGAAAGTTGGGTCAGTAAACCAGAGGTGTCTTTCTATCCTCCTGAACTAATGCATGGAACAGAGCTCCCTCGAATGGCCTCTCCATGGTTAGGAATAGCTGCCCGCATGCAGTGGACTTCGTACATCCCCAAGATTGTCAACTGCTGAAAATAATTTTTATGACCATATAAAAAATTACAGGGAATCAAATTCTTTACAGACGCATTCTTACGTAACATAAAGACAACTCAAAAGGAGACAAAAGAATGATATTCAGCAGTTTTATTCATCCATCACTAAGCAATGTTGTTATGCTGCTTTAAACTAATTACTAGCCATATCAGTTTCCTCTAAATTTTCCAGGTTGTGATCATGCACTGCCGCAGTCATCCAGTGAACCACTGCTTTCATAATCTTTCCTGCTCCATTTGTGACAGTCACTACTCCTTCATGCACAGGAGTGGCGAGTTTGTTTCTTATATTTAAGGGACTGCACCACTGTGACTTACTGCTGAGGAGCCTGTGGGAAGCTGCTACACCTGGCCCTCGGTATCCTCAACCCTGTTCCCCATCTGTGGGGAGCCCAGCAGGGGGAGGCACACCCAACAGAAGTTTTCTGCTTTGCTGATGTTAGTAACACTGACAAAGAATTAAAACCAGAGGCAGAGAAGAGTGGCTTCCGTCCAGCCCCAGCCAACAAGCAGGTTAGGAGGAGCCCAGGCCAGCCGAATTCCCCTTTCAGGCCCTGCTCTGTGAATTGTAGACTCTGTGGAGCTGCTGCACAGCATGGAGCTCATGCTGGGGCCAGCAGAGAGGGACTCTGCAGCTCCACTGAAAAGTTTGTTGGATTTTTTTTTTTTGAGGGATACTAAACACTTTTGCATATTTTGCAGACAGGTCCAATTTTAGCTCTTTTTGACAGACTGAATTTACTGATGGCTGGCAACCCTGTATATACACCCCTCCTACAAGGTCTGCTCCTGGAGAAGGCCCAGCTCCCACTAATGGCTCCAGGTAGGCCAACCCCTGGGTGCTCATAATCAGTCAGGTTCCATGACGGTGCTGGGTTTGTTCCTTACAGATCTCCCTGTAATAAAAGAGCTGTTCTGCTTTTAGTCTCATTCTACTTCAAGCAACAAAGCCAATAAAAAGTACCTATGAAATAACTTTATTAGGCTGTGTTTGTAGGACATCAATCATGTTAGCATTTATTCTAAAAGCATAACTAGGCCCTCAAAATGTTTAAGGAAAGTTTGACAACAGTTTAAAAGTTTTGTTTGGAATGATGCTAATAGCTCTCCTCATAGGTTTTGCTTATAAATAACCTTGCCTACAAGTGCCTGGTGGTAAGCAGTGTGGATTTTTTGCTTTGCTTCTGGTTATCCAATTGCGTAAAACGTGGCTGTAGAAAGCCTTTTCTCACTCGCTGTGTCTTAAAGGGACAGAGTCAGGTTTAAAACTGAACTGCAATGCTTTAACACAGACATACAAAACAATCTTCTGTGCTCAGTTGCAGAGACTCTTAGGGGGTGCTTGTACTTTACATTATACATCTTCAACATTTAGGCTGCGTCTACACTTACCTGGAAGGTCAACAGCTAATATGCAATTTTTGGTCTGCCAATTGGGTACCAAAAATCGACTTTGCAACCATCGAATTCTATGTCTGTCTTCAAGTCAGAAGGTCAATGGGAGCACTCCTCCCATCAACCTTCCTTAATACTGTGCCGCTGAAAAGAAGTTCCGGGGTCAACATTCACCCTGGAATGCACTGTTTTGTGCATGTGCAAAAAGGCACCCTGGAAGATCAAATGTATGCATTTGATCTTCCATGGCGAGTGTAGACCCAGCCTTACCTTCTAAGATCAGAAGTAAAACCTTTGGCAGGAATGTAGAAGAGTATTGCAAGATAGCTAGGCCTTGAACTGCAAAAGGTAATAGATGCATGAGAAATTAGGTATGGATTCTGGGCTCTAGCCTCCATGAACTATTCAGGAGTGTGACCCTGAAAGGCTGCGTCTACACGTGCACGCTACTTCGAAGTAGCGGCGCCAACTTCGAAATAGCGCCCGTCACTGCTACACGTGTTGGGCGCTATTTCGAAGTTGAAATCGACGTTAGGTGGTGAGACGTCGAAGTCGCTAACCCCGTGAGGGGATGGCAATAGCACCCTACTTCGAAGTTGAACGTCGAAGTAGGGCACGTGTAGATGATCTTCATCCCGCAACATCGAAATAGCGGGGTCCGCCATGGCGGCCATCAGCTGAGGGGTTGAGAGACGCTCTCTCTCCAGCCCCTGTGGTGCTCTATGGTCATTGTGTGCAGCAGCCCTTAGCCCAGGGCTTCTGGCTGCTGCTGCGGCAGCTGGGGATCCATGCTGCATGCACAGGGTCTGCAACCAGTTGTCGGCTCTGTGGATCTTGTGTTGTTTAGTGCAACTGTGTCTGGGAGGGGCCCTTTAAGGGAGTGGCTTGCTGTTGAGTCCACCCTGTGACCCTGTCTGCAGCTGTTCCTGGCACCCTTATTTCAATGTGTGCTACTTTGGCGTGTAGACGTTCCCTCGCAGCGCCTATTTCGATGTGGTACTGCCCAACGTCGAAGTTGAACATCGACGTTGCCAGCCCTGGAGGACGTGTAGACGTTATTCATCGAAATAGCTTATTTTGATGTCGCTACATCGAAATAAGCTATTTCGATGTAGCGTGCACGTGTAGACGTAGCCAAAGTCATCTATACTTGGGAAGAGTTACCTCCTATGCTGAATAGTAGCCAATCCCCAAAATATCAATCAGTCAATGGAGTAATGGAATAAGGTGCTACCAAAGATGAGCAGCACCGCACTCCACAAATCATTTTAGTGAAGGCAGTGAAGTCCACTTAGCTGCCAAAGATGTGAGAAAGTACTAGAATCCTGTCCTTTTTGATAAGGGAAAAGCTTAGAGACATACTGTGCCACTTTAGGTCCCCTAGGCCGAGACAGAAATCCTTATTCACACTGAGTAGTGCTTTACAATAACAAGTGAGTTAAATTTCATTGGACTTCTTTGTGGAAAAAGTTATTACCCAAACTTAGAAAAGGTGGTGGAATAGTCTGGCCCTTAGCTGTCGGAGGGCATAACATTTGGAAACCTTTTCACCTCCCATGCACAGAAAATCTGATTGCCCTGCTTGAATCCTTACCTAAAATAGTTAACTGTATGAATTAAGCTTCAGTGACTACTTTCCTTGTTTAGAAGTACTGGCGAGTGACAGTTATGCTGCTGACGGTATTATATATTTAAAGGAATAATGCTTCTCACCTCATTTGAATTACAAATTTGACAGCTGCAGACTATTTATTACTTGTTTACTAAATTGCAGACCATGGTGCACTAGGTGAATGATCCCAGTGGTTGGTAACAGCGTGGGACCAGAAGATAGAAGCCAGCTGAAGTCAGTGAACAGACTCCTATTGACTTCTGTGGGTTTTCAGTCAGGCTCTATTTGAGAAGTATCAGAGAGGTAGCCAAGTTCGTCTGTATCTTCGAAAACAACAAGAAGTTCTGTGGCACCTTATAGACTAACAGTTATTTTGGAGCATAAGCTTTCATGGGCAAAGACCCGCTTCAGCAGATGCATCTGACAAAGTGGGTCTTTGCCCATGAAAGCTTATGCTCTATTTGATGTCATTCTCATATTGCAATCTGATTGCTTAGGCACCTGTGTCAAGTGACTGCTCATTCTTTTTGCTAAAAGCCTCGATTTTTCCTTCTCCATCACCATTAATTGCTCTGGACAGTCTCTAGGATTCTTCCTTACTGAGCTCATCGATATAACAAATTGCATGACGTAATTGCTAATGCAGTATTGACAAACTCAAAAAAAAGTAATCACCCTTCCAAAAATCCTCATCATCAACAACCCTGGGCTCAGCACCCCTTGGTGTCCGACACCTCCCTGACTATTTCCTTCCATCTTTCCCTGTCCAGAGCAGAGAGACTTAATCATCAGCTTGCTTAAAATTGTGAAATCTGAAAAATAATCAAATGAGGGTCCTTTTAATTTGCTTTCTGTTTTTGAAACTTCCATATTCACATTTATGAACTTTTCCCTCATTCAGTAGACTGTTTCATATCTGGCATTCTATCATCCAGAGCTCTCAAATAACTGGCATTTTAACCGTAAGTAAATTTTAGTTACTTTTTCCATAAGTACAGTATAATGAAAGCAAAAACAAATAAATACAGTAAATGCGGTATAAGTTTACAATGTACAATACCAGTGTTGTTGGTAAATAAAGTATGCTGCATACATTTTTGTTTGTTTCTTATTATCTAATCTTGTTTTTCTTTAGTGTTATGCATTGCTAGGTAGACGTCGCTATTATCCAGAATATTTGAATATCTGGCAACATCACAGTTCCAGGGCTGCCAGATATGAAAGAGTTTACTGTCTTAGGAGAGCTTGAAACTCACCTTATTAAAAAAAATTAAAGCTGAATTTTTTCATATAAATTCATATAATCCAGGAGCTGGAGCCTTTAAGAAAAGGGCCAGAATCCATAAGAGATGGTGATGCACTCAATGAATCAGATAAATGGTGTTACATGGGTTGGGTGGCTTGTAGTGGAAGTGTGAATTCGATATCACCTGGAATGCTGCGGCAGTTGAGCAGTTTTGAAATGGGCCCTTTGACCTGATGAGTGCACTGTTCAAACATTGTGTTTTAGCCCATCGGTGTTACTTTGAAGGGTGCATGTAAACCATGGCATATCCTTGTTGATGTATGGTTTGCTGCTACCCGAGTGCTGGCTCCATTCTAATAGCTGGCCACCTATGGCTGAGTCAGGGCTGTTCCAGATGGCCAAGGAAAAGCTTGTGGATATTTTAAATGAGATGCTCATCTATCAGAGTTCGATAAAGATAGCCTCGAGATGTGCCAACCAATTTGCAATTCTCATTTCTAGGTCTGCATATGTTACTCCAGGGCTTTCAGATCTGCCTCTCTGCAGGAGTAAGAAAACAGTGTCTCACTAAAGAGCCCATAGGCCTTTCCACAAGGAACCTTTTTCCTGGCAGTTTTAGGCCCATGTCCAGTTTAAATTATATTAGTTTTAAACACACAATGGAAATTTCAGATGTGGATCTCTCCTCAGCCACTGAAAGTGCATCCATAAAAGCAAAAAAGTATTTGCTTATATAAACTGTGTAGATGGTTGCTATTTTAAGAAGCTGTGGATGAAAGTCTGAACTTAAAATGTACAGAAAGTAATCTGAACAACAACAGTAATTAATAATAAAATTTTAAATCAGTTTAAGTGGCAGCTATACTCCTGCAAACATATGCAATGCAGCATCGGGGGTATCTAAAGGAAGGTGAGAGGGTTCAAAATGATGAGTCAAGCCCCAGAAGACCATGAGATTTTTATAAAATGCCATTTTGGGTTCCTTTTATTTGCCGTCTACGTTTTGTGCCTTTAGGGTTTGCATGTTCAAGCTTCGCTTTGCAACCCGGGTGTGCAGAAACTTTTAAAAATGAAAGTGGTAAGTCACACGAAACCACAGAACTGTAAACACAGAATTGTGCTGAGGCTTTAAGCAAAACACCAAACACTACAAGAGTTAGCAACATTTTTAAATTCATCAATCCCCGTTTAATGCAGGTGGAGCCTTTGTGAAATGGCTATTCATTGTATGCTGTTGCTCCCAATTTTCCTTTCACTTTTCATCTTCTCCACTCCTCTCCTGTCACACTTCACCCACCTAGAGGTGGGGCAGGATGAGAAATCCCATACAGTATTTGACCAAATGTCCACCAGATTACTATATGATGACTCTTTCCTCTGCCTGCTGTGTTTCAGGATACCACTATGCAAATAACTGTTTCCTAATCACCATTGCTTTTTCCTGTTCAGTTCAGGAGGTGATGTCATAGTGACATCAGTACCAGTGAGTATCAGCTTTGCTGAATGAATCAAGTGGGAAAGCAGGGCTGCCTGCAAATATCCTGGTACAGCAGTGACTGAAATGGGGGAAAAATATTAACACAGACATGACAAAATAGTGGCGGGGGGGGCATGGTAGGTGTATATTTAAAAAGTTTGAAGGAGTATGACAATTGTTTTATATAACTTTTTAAAAGCTATATAATGAGGCAAAATGCAGAAATAAAGCTTTTCCATGATTTTTTAAAAAGGGAAAAAAATAGAGCACATCTGGTCTTTATTCTTGAATTATGTATTTCATTGTGTTTTGCATCACATGTTAATCAAATGGTTAAGGGTGCTTATCTCACTGAGTATACTGTATACAGAAAAATGTGGAATCCAAGTGAATTGCTCCCACCGACTAGAGTGTATGGGAACACACAAAGAAACAATCAATGCATTGTTGCACCTGCTGTTCTAGCTTGTTTTTGTGCTTGCTTTGATAGGGAGAGAAGTACAGAAGAGCAGCTTTGGAGTGGTGTCAGTGAACTAAACTAGTGGGTGTTGGTATTGTGATAGCAATCAAAGGCTACAGCTAGGATAAGGACCCCACTGTTTTAGGTGCTATGCACACCTGCAGACAAATATGATGTGGCCTATGAAGAGTTTATCTGTGGATTTTACATCCAGGAGGAACCGCTGTAATTGAGTCTGAAGTCTTGAAAGAACACAAGCAATATATACCTTTGTCTAGCTGAAGCTTCCAATCATTGGCTCTCTTGTTGGCTTTTGCTGAGAAGTTGATAAGCCAGCTCTTGTCATGCAGCTCTTTGTCGTGGAGGCACTTGTGGACTGTGATCGTCACTAAAATCACAGGTTTATAGGGCATATGCCTATGGGTTTAAAAAGGACTGTGCTCTTCAAAATGGCATCCCTCAGCACATACCGGACAATACCCAGTGTGGTTTCATCTTGGCCTTGTCTACACTAACACCCACCATCAATCTAATCTATGTGACTTCAGCTATGCGAATAGCCTAGCTGAAGTTGACTTACTGCATTGTCTTGTGTGTGGTGGGGTTGGTGGGGGCCTTTTCCGTCAACACTGCCTTCTCTTCTTGTCCTGGTGGAGTTCTGGCTTCCAGGAGAGAGCACTAGGAGATCGATTTATCACACCTAAGCAGACACTACTAATTGATGGCCCGTGGATCAATTGCTGCAATGTCGATCAATGGCTTAGTTGACACAAGCCCCCAGTACTGGGAGAGGACAAATATTCAAAAAGAGTTATAGCATTTTAAGGGTAGAAGGGATCCCCAGAATATTTTCTGATCTCCCGTACATCAGAGGCCACCAGCATCTCCCAGCACGCCAAATTCAACTGAAATTAGACCAAATTATCACAGATCACTAGGTCAGGGGCCACCAAATAAGGTCTGGGGCCCAGCAAGCTCCCAGATCTAGCCCACAGCTCAGTGGGTGCCTTTGCCAGATTCCCTGCCTGCCCTGCTCATGCATCCTCAGAAAACCTGGCTGTTGGACCCTGCGTGTCTGTAAATACTGTGAGCCTCAGGGGAAGGGCAAGAGAGGCGAAACCTCCCTCCCTCCACCTCCAGCACAATCTTGCAGCTCCCATTGGCCAGTTTCTGGCCAATGGAAACTGCTTGTTTGAAAAACAGGCAGCGCACAAAGTACCCCTCCTCTTCTCCTTCAGCTCTCAGCATTCAGATCAGCACACATGGCCCCAGAAGCTGGCTTCTCTAAGTGGCATGCATGGGTATGGAAGCAGGGATGGATCAAGGTCTTTATAGGCCCTAGGATCTCTCATAATCATAGGCCTATAAATTAGATAATAATAAATAAATATGAGAGAGATGTCCTATCCCCTGTGTGCCTAATATTGTCAACTTTCATTTTTGCTTTTGAAAGTGGTGCACCAGGAGTAATTCAAGATATTTCATTCTAAAACAACAGCCATTTTGAAGTATAGTTTGAATTTGGTTGATCAGCTGCTGTGGAGGGTTGCCCTTCACCAGACAGGATTTTAGGGGGATTTTTCAGTCACTCTTTATGGTCTTCTCAGTTTCACCCCAGAGATGGTCTAAATTAGTAAAAAAATATGAAGCAAAATACACGTTGTGTCAGAAACTGGGTAGGTCATCACAGAGCAATGCCACCAGAACACTTAATATGAACTATTCTGAAATTGGTCAGGTTTTGATAAACACGGCTTGAAACAACTGACAACCACCAACACTGTCCATAAGGCAAAGCCACCAAGTAAGAAGCTGGATCAGTTTGAAACAGCTTGGAGTTGTGTCGTTTGGAATGACATACTGCAAAAGACTAATCTCTTGAATAAAACTCTACAGGAGTGGGCACTGACTTGGTCACTGTCATGAATTTATCTGATGGTCTTTTAGCACACTTTTGTGATACCCACGATAAATGTCATGGTTTGAGGAAATTGCAAAAGATCTCACACCATCTGCCTACAATAAGATCACACAGCACAAATGGCAGAGAAAGCACTTTTTTGATGACATTCATATGGATAATGTTATCGTGGCTTTGACTGTCAATGCAAATTTCACCCATGGTGCTTCTATCCTACCATGGATAAACTTGTTGTTGAGATGGTCAGATGACGAGCAGCATGTCACATTAGGGTGACCATCCATCCCGTTTTTAATGGACAGTCCCTTATTTTTTTTAAGAAAATGGGCAAATTGTCCTGTATTTTGCAGGGCTCCTATTGCCTGGTGCCTTGGGGCTTCAGCTCCCACTGCCAGAAAGCCCCTCCGTGGGGGAACTGCCCTGTTCCCTGATGCCCTGTGCCTTGGGGCAGCATCTCCTGCTGCCGGGGAGCTCCTTCATGGCGCTGTTGCCCCATTCACCAGCATCTGATGGCAGCAGCCCCTGCTGCCAGAGAGCTCTGCCATGGGATGGCTGCCTCGTTCCCTGGCATCCCACACACAGGGGAGACAGCTCCCACGGCCAGGGAACCCTTCCAAGGGGTAGATGCTTCAGTCTCCAGCATCCTGCACCACAGGGAGACAGCTCCCACCATGTGGAATTTCTGTTGTTCTCACATAGGTATGCAGAGAAGAAATCTGTGGCAGAAATGATCAGTGTACAAACAGCAGACAAGTTGGTGACAAATTTTCCAAATATCAGCATTGCTTTCAGAATGTATTTCCCCAAGCCAGGAACAAACTGCGAAGGGGAATGCTCTTTTCCAAAGTTAAAATGGTGGGACAGACACGGCTATCTTCACTCGCACTGCTTTCAGCTGAGGAGGAGCTTTTGAGAAAAATGGCATTTGATGACGTGACCTGTGATTCTGCTAACAAAAAGAGTCCTAAAGTAAACTTGTCATTGTATGTTAAACTTGTATGCTATGTGCCTGGGCCAGGCCAGAGGGCTCCTTCAGAGGGGGAGAAAGGCAGCCCAAACTGCAGGAAGGACCTGCTAAATACAAGCCGGGCAATTACAAGTAGCTGGGAGGGAGCTGGCTCAGCCAGGTTGGGGCCAGCTGACTCCACTGCTGGCTTGATAGAGGCCTTTTAAAAACCCTCCCTCCCCTGGGTACCTGTTGCCAGCCCCAGGCCCTGAGGGGGAAAGGGGTGAGAGGTTCAAGGTACTGGAGAAGCTGAAGAGTTGGAACTGAACATTGGCCTGGGCAAGAGGGGCCCTTGCCACAGCTGTTAGGTGACTAAAGATAGCAAATTACTAAGTTTGATTTATCAGTTTTCTTTTCTCATTTTTGAATCCACAATGAATTCTTTAAGGCCCTAAACTTTTTCATAAACCCTGGGCACTGTGCTGATTGTGCCTAATGGCCAATCCAGCCTTGCATGGAAAGCAGAGAGCCTGGCTGGTGAATCTGCTGGCCAGGAGTTGTCCAGGTATGCATCTCCTGTCCAGAGACTGCCTCTGGTACCCTGGCTTTTCCCTCCAATGCAACCTTCTGGCTTCCCTCCCATACCATACCTCCTCCAGCCCCTGCACCTTAAGCCCCTTCCCCAGGTCATACTCCACTCCTTCACCCACATTCCCTTCCTACCCTGAGCTCTCTTCTGCACCCAACCTCCATCCCAGAGACCCCACACCTCTCCCATTAGTATCAAGGAAGAGTCCAGCCCTTCACAACTTGCTAAATTCTTGGAGTGGTCTCCCATCAATTTTTTTCCCAACCCCTGAACTAGATCCACACAACAAACTATTATTGTCACAGGCAGAGAATAGGAGGCAATAGGGCAGAGAATAGGAAGGACTGAAGCGCACATGGCACCTGCAGGGGTGGGAATTCATTAAGGAGTTTTACTCAGGAGATAGGGAGGCCACTTTTCTGGGTTTGAACCAGACAGTCTTGTTTTGGGAGGTCTGTCCCCTGCCGGTACTGAGACAAATCAGGCTGGGTTTTATCTGGTATCAGCTGCAGGATGCCGTTTTGAAGAGCATGTGCCTTTGCCCCCAAACATCATATTTTCTTACTCAGACCCTGCACGTGAGATCACTCAGTTAGGACAGGCTGGCACGCTCTTCAAAATGGTGCCCCAATGAGGCTTGGCTGTACCTCACCATCCAGTCTTGTGGGAACATCCCAGCCTTCCTAGCAAGCAAGCTACACCCACACCTTAGAAAATGAAAAAAAAAATCTCCAATCTGACCGGAGTTAAAATTCTTTCCAGATTACACATATGAGCTGTGTCTACACGTGCACGCTACTTCGAAGTAGCGGCACTAACTTTGAAATAGCGCCCGTCGTGGCTACACGCATCGGGCGCTATTTCGAAGTTAACTTCGACGTTAGGCGGCGAGACGTCGAAGTCGCTAACCTCATGAGGGGATCGGAATAGCGCCCTACTTCGACATTCAACGTCGAAGTAGGGACCGTGTAGACGATCCGCATCCCGCAATGTCGAAATTGTGGGGTCCTCCATGGCAGCCATCAGCTGGGGGGTTGAGAGACGCTGTCTCTCCAGCCCGTGCGGGGCTCTATGGTCACCGTGTGCAGCAGCCCTTAGCCCAGGGCTTCTGGCTGCTGCTGCTGCAGCGGGGATTCATGCTGCATGCACAGGGTCTGCAACTCGTTGTTGGCTCTGTGGATCTTGTGGTGTTTAGTGCAAGTGTGTCTGGGAGGGGCCCTTTAAGGGAGCAGCTGGCTGTTGAGTCCGCCGTGTGACCCTGTCTGCAGCTGTGCCTGGCACCCTTATTTCGATGTGTGCTACTGTGGCGTGTAGACGTTCCCTCGCTGTGCCTATTTCGATGTGGTGCCGCGCAACGTCGATGTTGAACATCGACGTTGCCAGCCCTGGAGGACGTGTAGACGTTCTTCATCGAAATAGCCTATTTCGATGTCGCCACATCGAAATAGGCTACTTCGATGTAGGCTTCATGTGTAGACGTAGCCATGATCAGTTAGCCCTGAGCATGTGATAGCAGCCAGCCAAGATGCTGAGAGGCAGTTCTCAGTGCAGCCCATCTCCAGCCACGGGTCTATGATTTAGTACCTCAAAGACAAGTGAAGTCTCTTACTACAGAGTATATCTTCCGGACCTCAAATCATTCTTGCAGCTTAGTTTAGTTACTGCTGTTTTTGTTGCTGTTAAGGTGCCTCCGTCCGTGCTGTCTATGCCCCCTGCCAGTTATGTTTTTCCACTCTTTCCTCTTCGCTTTGAGATCATTTGAATGACACTGTCTTTCTTTCTTCCTGCTTGACTACCTTTTCACGGCCTCCCCCTGTGTTTTTCTCTTGGCCCTTGGCCAACTGTGGTTAGTTTGCCTGTATATTCTATGAAACTATAAAAAAGAGCTGTTGTGCTTAGTTGTTAGTGCCTAAGGACACCAACTGATATCTTTTGCAGAGCCAGACTAACAGGGCTACCCCTCTGACACTCAACTGATATCTTGGACACTTTTTAAATAGCCAAGATGTTTTAACTTTCACCAACAGCTGCCATCTGTTTAAAAGGGCATTATGCGTGCACTGAAATCAAACAGATTTAACTGCAGTGTCAAAGTGAGAGAGAGGTAGAGAGGTCAGCTAAATATAAAACTTTACAGCCTTAATCACAGCCTCACAGCCTGTTGTGGAAAGCTTGTCAGTTTTGTGGCAACCTCCCATTAGTTTCTATAGCTGCAGAACAATAGGTTGTAGGTAGTCCGTCGCATCCGACGATGACGTCTTGAGCTTGCACGGGCTCATCGGTTGTGGACTCGCATGTGGCTGAGGAGTCCAAGCTTGGAACGGCATGGGCGTTCATAGTGGGGGCAAGGGAATTGTCCTGGCTCTGTTGGTGCAGCTGCTGCTGTTGCGTTCTTCCTCTCACGAGCATCAATGATGTGTACACGTTGCTCCTCTTCAAAGTTGTCATAGGCATGTTGTATGAGAGCACACCAGCCTGTTCGGTTTTTTGCATGCTGCTCTAGCTGATCTGGTTTTAAACCAGCATGAGCAATGTTGGCCTTTGCGCAGTCTTTATACCTCTTGTGAGGCCTACTTTGATTCCTTTTGCCCTGGCAGAGTTCACTGTAGAGGAGTTGCTGAGGAATTCTTGACTCCTCCATTTGTACGATGTGCCCTGTCCAGTGAAGCTGGGCTTTCAGAGTCATGGCTTTGATGCTCGTGGTTCCTGCTCTGTCCAGTGCATGCTGGCCCAGTGTTATTCAACCTCTTTTTCACGTGCATCCTCAGCCACGCAGTTAGGGACCTGGACCATGGAGTCTGCATAAAATACAGACTTGATGGGCCACTTTTCAACCTTTGTTGAATGAATGCTAAAACCAAGACACTTGAGAGGTTCACCCTTGAAGTCCTTTTTGCTGATGACTGTGCACTTACGGCACACAAGGAATCTGATCTCCAGCTCCTCGTCAACAAGTTTGCTGATGCCACTCGCCTCTTTGGTTTGACCATCAGCCTAGGAAAGGCCGAGGTACTGTTTCAACCTGCTCCAGGATCTGCTGCTCTCCCCACTTCAATCTTTATTGAAGGAACAGAGTTAAAAACAGTAGGGGAGTTCAAGTACCTTGGCAGTGTGATAGCCAATGACGGCTCCCTTGACAAAGAAATCAACGCCAGAATCTGCCAGGCCAGCCGGGCACTAGGACGTCTGAGAGCGTGAGTGTTGAATCACCGTAATATCCGACAGTCCACTAAACTGAAAGTGTACAAGGCTGTAGTTCTGACCAGTCTCCTGTATGGCTGTGAAACCTGGACCTTCTACAGAAAACATATAAAACTGCTGGAGCGCTTCCACACACGCAGCCTGAGGTCACAATAGGTTGAAGATCCTGATTACTTGGGTCTTCTACCTCCCGCCTCCTCTTGCGATGGCATGGAGCAATTATGCAAGAAGGGTCTGAAAGGCCTCAAGCTTCAGGCATAGCAGGGAGCACATGTGGCAAGGGCAGAGCACACCTTCAATAATGGTCAGAGGAGGCAAAGAACTTATCCTACTCCAGAGTCACAGAGGGAAGGAAGATTGAGCTCCTGTTGGGGCCTTGGCTGGGGCAGGGTGGAAGGAGGGAAGCAACACTGCTGAGACTTGCCATGGGCCCAGGGCAAGGTGGGAGTGGGACTGGCCCTGCTCTCGGAAGAGGCAAAACCAATGGTGGAAGGTTTTAGTCAATAAAAATGGTAATTTTTTTGCAACAAAAGTCACTTTGCAGTGTGCAATACTCATGCGCTTTTGTCGACCAAAGGCATTTGCCAGTGTAGATGAGCCCAAAGAAAACAGGCATGTTCTTACCTTGACTTGACAACTTGTGAAAATGACAGACTGCCTTATCCTCCCTAGGATTTTAAATTTAGTTAGCTAGCTCATATTAGCAATGTATTTTCTTTTTATAGTAAAGACAGAGGCATAATGATCAGTTTTGAAAAGTCCCTTTTGGAACACTTGACTTAAACCCTTGTACTCCGAGTGAAACATAGGTAATCTACAAGTCTCTTCTGCTTCACTCTCTCTCTCAGGACAAAACTTCTAGCTGACCCCAGGAGAACCCCAGTTGTTGTCCTTCAGTCTCAGTAGATCTTCTCCATGTTGTCTCAGGTCTTCCTCTTTTCGTGTTTTTCTTGAGGGTTCCATTGGAGACCTTGACGGACTAATCTGGATAATAGTTTTCTGAGAGTGTGGCCTAGCCATGCCCACTTTCTTCTCTTGATTGGAACATCAAATGGTTCTGTCCTGCTCTGTTTCAAAGCTCCTCATTTGTGACAAAGTCTTGCCATTTGATGCAAAAGGCATACCTCAGGCATCTGTTTATGAATGTCTGTAACGTGTGATTTGAAGACTTTTTAGTATGCCACGTCTTGCATTCATACATACAAGAGCACACACTTCACATCTGTGCTGAAGATCACTCCTTTCACACTGACATGAAAGCATGGAAGAAAAGGTTGAAACACTAGACAAAACAGCCTCAATGACTGCACTGAGCATTAACAAGGGAAAGACCAACATAAGGAGGATCAACCAGTCCAACAACAATACCATCACGCTAGGAGGGGATGATCTGGAATATGTGGAGTAGTTCACCTACTTGGGGGAGTATTGTGGGCAGAGATGGAGGAAGAGACAAGGATAACAATGCTAGAATAGAGAAAGCAACAGCTGCATTCAAGACGCTTTGTCCAATGTGGAGGTCACAAAATTTTGGAACACCATTAATTTAAATTCGTTGGCCTAATTATGCAATTTTACATTACTTGAGGATCTGGCCTCAAATGCTTTAACTGAACACACTTCTCATTCTAATAATTGGCTTGATTATTACTAAAAGGGAAAGATGTTTAAAATCAGTTTACTGTAACAGTTTTTACTCGGTTTCATTGTTTGCCTTTTTTTCCTTGTTGATACTCACAATTGTGTTGTTTTAATTGTGGCTGAATAACTATTTCAATGAACAGTAACACTCTTAACCAAGAGCATTATACCAATGCAGATGTGTGTGTACTCCAGGCCTGCGCTTGAGCAATATCCATGAAGACTCTTTCATTATTGCTTAGAGTTAAGTTTTTTGGTTTATAGATATTCTTTGATATTCAGAGTGATCTCAAGCAACTCACTTCATAGACACTGGCAGTAAGTAATTTTTCTCCTCCCTCCCCACCATCACCCCCTCCCCCAGTCTTGTGTAGCTGATTTATCAGTTTTCATTTCATTTTTTTCTTTCTGTTAAATTCTCGTTGTATCAGTTTACTTTTATCAGACTTTTCCAGATCTGAAGAAGTGGGTCTGTCCCACGAAAGCTAATAAATTATTTTGTTAGTCTTTAAAGTTCTGCAGGACTGCTTTTTTGCTTGTTGAATATTCATGTTTCAAACTCCCCAAGAAGACGCTATGCTGTCCAAAGTCTCAAAAATAACCCAGACATTATAATCAAACCAGCGGACAAAGGGGGTGCTCTTGTCAGACTATGAATAGGAGGCAGCCAGACAACTCTCCAACACCATGTTTTACAGACCTCTCTCCTCTGATCCCACTTTGGAATTTCCAAAGAAATTACAACAACTACTTAAGGAACTCCCTGCTGCTACTCGGGACCGTATTCACTCAGACACACCATCTGAGCCCTATCTGGGATTATTCTCTTTACTTCCCAAAATCCACAAACCTGGGAACCCCAGATGACCTATCATTTCGGGCATTGGCACCCTTACCACTGGACTATCCAGTTATGTGTATTCTGTCCTCAAGCCCTATGCCACCAACACTCCCAGCTATCTCTGAGATACCACTGACTTCCTGAGGAAATTACAAAACATCTGAAAAGTTCCTGACAACACCATCCTTGCCACCATGGATGTAGAGGCTCTGTAAACTAATATTCCACACAAAGATGGATTACAAGCAATCAGGAATACCATGCCTGATGTCACCACAGCTAATCTGGTGTCTGACCTCTGTAACTTTGTTCTCACCCACAATTATTTCTGATTTGGGGACAATTTATACCTCCAGTTAGCGGAACTGCTATGGGCACCTACAAGGCCCCACAATATGCTAATATATTTATGGCTGACCTGGAACAATGATGCCTCAGCTCTCGTCCCCTATTATCCCGCCTCTACTTAAGATACATTGATGACATCTTTATGATTTGGACCCATGGTATAAAGACTCTAGAACAATTCCGCAGAGACTTTAACAATCTGCACCCCACCATCAACTTATGCCTTGATTACTCCACACGAGAGATACATTTTCTGGATGCTACAGTACAAATCAAGGATGGCCCAATCGGTACCACACTCAACTGGAAACCCACTGATTGCTATACTTACCTACACACTTCTAACTTCCATCCTGCATGCATAGCTAGATCCATTGTTTACAGTCAAGTCCTTAGGTACAATTGCATTTGCTCGGATCCTACTGACAGAGACCAAAAACTACAAGGTCATTCCCAAATATTCATAAACCTGAATTACCCACCAGGAGAAATGAAAAAAAACAAACCACCAGGGCCAGATGAATATCCAGAGACCAGCTACTCCAAGATCAGCCCAAAAAAGCCAAGAACAGAACACCACTGGTCATTACCTACAGCCCGCAACTCAAACCACTGCAATGCATTATTAAAGAACTACAACCTATCCTTAATCAGGATGCCACATTCCAGAAGGCCCTAAGTGACAGGCCTGTTCTCTCCTACAGACAACCTCCCAACCTCATGACCATTTTCACCAACAGCCACAATCTATACCGCAGGAACACCAGTCCTAGGACTTTTCCACTGCCAGCTTTGTCCACATATTTATTCTGGGGATACCATCACTGTACCTAAACAGGTTATTCACAGAATCACAGGCACATTCTCATGTTCCTCAATTAACATCATTTATGCCGTCATATGCTGACAATGCCCAGATGCTTTGTATATTGGACAGACTTCAAACTCTCTTTGACAAAGTGTTAATGGGCACAAAACCGACATAAAAACACTCCTGATCCACAAACCAGTCAGCCGACATTTTAATGGAGTGGGCCATTCTGCTAATGACTTAAGAGTTTGCTTGTTACTAAAGAGGAATTTTCACACTACTTTGGAAAGAGAGGCTGATGAACTCTCTTTTTTATATTCAAATTTGACACATTAACATGTGGTTTGAACTGGGATATGAATTTTCTCGGTCATTATAGGGGCTCTCTTGCAAACTTGGTTTAATCTAATTCTTGACTCCCCCTGCCCCTCTGCCCCTCTACTCTCTGATTTGCTCACCTTGATAATTTTTGTCTTATTTGTCAACCTTGATTACTATTTTTGGTTCCCTTTGCCTTAAATATTGAGTCTGTTCTGGTATGGCGATGGTCTGAAGAAGTGGGTCTGTCCCACGAAAGCTCACCTAATAAATTATTTTATTAAATTATTTTGTTAGTCTTTAAAGTGCTACTTTACTGCTTTTTTGTTTTGATAGTATATAGACTAGCACAGCTTTCTCTCTGGTACTCCGCAAGAGAAGGTTTATTTGATTAAAAGCAATTGTTTTCTATGGGTATGTCCCTTCACTTGTCGATATGTTTCATTTGATTTTAGGTTTCTAGAAAGGATGTTGTTAGCTGGCTCAACCATTTCATTTTTGTTTGTGTATTGCCCCAGTTAAGCACTAAATTGTGAGTCATGCTAGTCCCATTGAGAGGACTTTGACTTCAGAGTGTGTTGGACCTGGCTGTTAGTGAGTGTCTTGACGTTATCGTGTGATACCAGGTAGAAAAGTGAGTGCCTTCAATCACCTGCCAAGTGCATTGGGAACTATTAATGCACATGTTGTGGCTTACTTCAGATGTTAAAACCACTAATAAGCCCAATGCAGTAACAATTTAGCTTTCTAAAATAAACAAAAATACTGCCAAATGTTGGGAAGTGGAAAATGCAAGGGGAATTCCAGCACTTTAGAGGATCTGGCCCCTAGTTCTAAGGGTCAGGATTATTGTGCTTCAAAAGGTGGCACTGAACTATGACCAGCCTGAGTTTTTAGTTCAGCCAGTGCAAATCATGTCTTTTTGGGGGGGATTTTAACTGCTGAAAACCAGTAATTTGAATAAGGATTAATTTAAAGTATAAAAATAATAAATAATATAATATAATATAATATAGTTGGCACAGATGAACATCCAACTGTCTCAACTTTCAATATTTCTGCATATCCAACAGATGCCAATATGTAATTCTGATGAGATTTTGATATTTTTTACTTCATCCCAATTAGAATAATAATTCATACATCTCAAAAAGTCGGCTCTCTCTTCACCCTGGCTGGGTCTACATGTGCCCGTTCCTTTCGAAAGGGGCATGTTAATGAGTGGGTTCAAAATATGCTAATGAATGCCAATGAATATGCAGTGCCTCATTAGCACAGTGGCGGCTGCGGCGATTCGAAAGTGCAGCTTTTTGAATCGCACAACGCCCGTGGAGACGGGACCTTCCGAAAGGACCCCCCACCCAGTTTTCGAAAGCCCTTCTACCTATCTGGTTATAGGAACACCTGACCTGGAACAATACTCAGCTCTCGTCCCCTATTGCCCCTCCTCTACTTAAGATACTTTGATGACAGGTGATAGGAAGAAGGGCTTTCGAAAACTGGGGGGGGGTCCTTTTGGAAGGTCCCATCTCCATGGGCAGCACACGATTGGAAAAGCCGTACTTTTGAATCGCCACAGCTGCCATTATGCTAATGAGGTACTGCATATTCATTGCTGCACCTCATTAGCATCTTTTGAACCTGCTCATTACATGCCTCTTTTGAAAGGAAGGGCCATGTGTAGACACAGGGCCCCAGAATAAACCAGAAGGTGTGGGAGAATTAAAACATACACACCCTCCCTAAACAACAAACCAAAGACCTAAGTAAATATTATTTTGAACTTCAACAATGGCTTGGGCTTGAGCTTTGGGTAAAAGTTCTGATCAGTTCTTACTGTAAACTAAATCAATTTATTTATTCCTAGTCAAAATATAAAACTTTGCTAACTTCTTCAGGTAAAGGGGGCAAAAAAAAGAAAAGAAAAAAGCAGTCATGTATCACTTTAAAGACTAATAAAATTTATTAGGTGATCTTTTGTGGGACAGACCTGATAGATCTGAAGAAGTGGGTCTGTCCCACGAAATCTCATCACCTAATAGATTATTTTGTTAGTCTTTTAAAGTGCTACAAGGCTGCTGGTTTGTTCTGCGGATATACAGACTAGCACGGCTACCTCTCTGTTACTAGATAACAGACCTTAGCTTCAGTAACAGCCTTGGTTACTATTAGGGTCCACTTGTGCTCCTCTGCAAGTCGTTTGCCTATTCCAGTGCAGTGAATATTATGAATGATGGCCAGGAGGAAAATGCATGTGTTATAACAATTGGTCAGTAACACAAACTTTGGCACCTAAATTTCTGAGCATGCTGGACTAGCCCCAGTATTGTGCGGGAAATTTTACCATTTGGTGGTGGTCAAAAGTTTGAGAGAACAGCAATATTTCCATAATGTAACTTGATTCTAGGAGGCAGTTTTGCTGCAGGGATGTATTTAGCCTGATACAATACTTAGAAACAAAGTTATGGGTTTTTATTTTATATATTATAAGTAACTTTCTCCATGTTTTTATTAGGTTTTGTTAACCCTCAACTGTAGCATTTAACATAGGCCCTTTCAGCTCTGATGCTTCCAACCATTGGTGAAAAGACATTGGTTTAGCTACAGCTGTTCAATCACCTGGGCAGATGGAGTAAATCTTAGAAAGCCAGGATTTGTGCTAATACAACTTTAACTTCCTCTGAGACAGGGGGAAACAACAGTGCCAATGCTGGCACATAGCTGACCAGAGCTGAGCAAGAGAATTTGCCGGACGACAGGAGGTCAGTATTGTCTAGCCACCTTACCAACACTTCTGCTGCTTACTGGGCTCTTAGAAGACATTTAGAGGTAAATTACAGCTAAATAACAGCTCTGAACACGGAGAGCTGGGACTGGTGGTTGTAAACAAACTTAATGGGGCTGCCGGAAACTTGGCCACACCCATGATAAGTGGATGTCTGGCTAATTAAAATCATGCCAGATTACAGATGTTGCCGGACAAGAGAGTGCTGGATTAGAGAGGTTCAACAAGTATAACTTGTTTTATTTAGGAGCAGTGGAATGAGCTATACCTGTAAGAGCACAACTTCACCAACATAAGCTGGAAGTGCTTTTCCAGTAGAGTGCCCCATTATGTCATATTCTTAAAGCAGAGTGGTCTAAGGGATGGCACCGGTGCAGTTATGTTGGTGGTTGAAATTACAGCAAATTACCAGTGTAGATGGATTATTTTAGGATCACATTCTGACCTCATGTGAACATGTAGAACTCCCACTTAGGTATGTGGGAGTGCTATGCTTCAGTAAACTGCCAGGGTGAACTGTAATGTCAAGCCATTAACTGTGTTAAATCAGATAGCTATTTTCTGTTCTCTTCTAATTACTAGTTTCATCTCACTGCAGAATTCCTCCCTCCTTTGTTTGTGCACCTTAATGCTCACACTTTCTGTGGGCGTAGTAGCACTTGTAAATTAAATGTTGCTCCCACAGGTCTTGAACATTTTTTCAAACAAAGTGTTGTGATGGCCAAGTAAACAATTTCTTGTTATGTAAGCTTTCTGGATTGCTTGTCTAGGAAGGAGGAGTGGCCACTCTGGTGTGAGTCTCTGAAGTGGCATCATTCATTACACACATACCATGTACTACCGGAAAAAGGTGGAGGAGAGGAAAGGTGAAATGGTTTTATGAAGCAGGATCTATGACTAATGCCAAAGTGTTTGATCTTTCAGGTTGGTTAAGTTAGTCTTCCTACCCATCTGTTTGTCTCTATGCCAGAGGACAAGCTGTCTGAAAGTGGGTTCAAAACTCCATCCAAACTAAATTCAAGACTCTTTTCAAAAAGCATGCTCTAGCTAGTCCTGAACAAACTCTGAAAGATGGCTTTGAACAAACTTTGGTGCTTCTGAAGCAGGTGACCAAACAAAGCTCACAGGTGGTTTAGACAGGAGCCATGTTTTAATTATTTTATGAAACCATTTCCAAACACAGGTCTCTTTCCATAGTGTAGCCACCCACACCAAATTACCATACAATCAAGCCTTGAGAAACAAGTATCCAACTAATGTTGGACCCCAGCCTGCTGCAGAAGATATTCCCAGCAGCTAAAATTGTTTTATAAGCTCACCTGCTGCTGGGATTTTTCACTCTGTCATGGGTCTAATTTATAGGACATAGAGCAGAGATCAAAAGGTCTTGGTCTTAAAATAGCATTTTGCAGTTTCTATAGAAATGCAATTCACCATAATTATAATCACTTTCTGTCATGAGTTTGCCTCTTTTTATGGTCTCTTTGAATCCCTATTTTCTGAGTTCAAGGGGTTCCAGCATGAAAGGCTGTTTATAAAGCTGATCAAAAGACGCTATGAGTTGTTGTGACCTCTGCTGCCATCAGAAGAGGAAATTTAAAGTGTGCAAATGCATATTTCAGATCGCTACACTGTATCACTGGTGTGTTACCAGCAACAGCCTGTTAGATGTGGATTTGGAAGGATGCATCAAAACAGCTGTTGTCCAGCTGGTGATGTTGCTCAAGACCTTTTGATATGCTGGGACCTACCAGAAAGAGACTTATCAAGAACTTAAAAATTCAGATGGGGTTGTTTTGGGGAAATGGCTATTAAAATAACCCTGTCTTTGTGTCTGTGGTTATGGGATTTACACAAGCAACTTATTCCAGAAAATAGTTCCTGGGCCAGGAATAGTCTTACACTCACAAACTGCACTTTCTGAGTCAGTTGGGCAGTTGCTTAATGGAAACGGGAGTACATGAGGAGGGAGTGGATTTTGCAATGGAGAGGTTTAAACTCTGGAACTTATTGGGGCCTTTATTGTAAAGTTTCCTAGGAAACTTGGCTTCTGCCTCATGCGCCTTAGTTTTTAAATAGTCTGGCTAGTTCTGGATTCATCAGTCGAGTGGGAGTTGCAGGTGGATTGCATCGCTGCTCTGTGTTGCTACACTTATGAGCAGGCCCTGAACAAGTGTTCAAGGATCTTTGCCTTCTGCTGACTGATCAGCTATTGTAACCCACACACCTAGGTGTGGTTCACTGGCCTCTGTAATGGCACCTAGCCCCCTTGCAGAGAAAAAGAATGTCTCCGCTACACCCTTAGCTGAGTCCGGAGGTTTTCAGCTCACACTGCTCTGGCAGTTTGAGGTTTGAGCCCACCTGTGGGTGGTGATGCTGTCAAACTGTTTGCTGCACCCAGTGCTTCATCAGAGACATTTAATGTACCCTCCTTTTGTGCACACAGCACAGAAACTTTGTGCCAACTATGCCTTCCGTGATGTCTTTGGCAACAGTCATATCCTTGTTCACCTTGTTTTTATTTGCACTTGCCTTCCCTCCCAAGTCCTCCTTCTGTTACTGATGGCAGCTGGCCGAACCCCACCGTTATCTCATGCCATTCAAAGTCTCTTGTCACTTCTGCACACTCCTGCGTCCTCTGAGGAAGATGAGTGAGCCTTTGTTATTGCAAGTTGCCTTACTACTTGGTTAACCAATTGAGTCATGGTTAGTCACTTCCTTTTTGCTAATGGAAAAAATCTTGGTTCACAGATTTTTTCCCGCTTTTATTTAATTATAATATTTAATGTTGCTTGATGTGCTAATAGGACACAAATCGTTCATTTCTAGGTTGCCAGCTGAAACCCTATGTCATCTCTGAATATTTCAATATGTAATTGTAATGCATCCAATGTTTCCCGTACCTGGGCATGATTTTCCCCCTGCAGTTGACCAATCTAATTTTAGCTATTCTGCATGATGGGCTTCCTCTACTGTTCTTGGGAGACTGTTTCACAGTCTAACAAAAATCATTCACAGATTTTCCTGTTCAGAACTTTTTCTTTTTTTTTGGTCAGGTTTATATCATTGCCCCTAGCTAGCTCTGCTTTGTTCTGCTAAATTCCTTCCCCATTCCTAGTGTATTGCCCACTTAGATATTTAAAATAATACCTGGTATAATTAATAATTATAATTATAATAATTATAACTAATAATTACATGGGGCCAGAGATCTCTTTTTTTTTGTTCTGTACTTGTACATCACCTCGTGCAGCAGGGCCTTGATCTGTGAAATATAAACAATAATAACCCCAACATGACTGACTATTAGCTAAGCTACTCAAATTTTAGATTCCCAGCTCATGAAAATTGATATAATGCAGGGCTGCCTTTGGGGCTGCGGGTGGAGAGCTCACAGGGAGTAGCTATCCTGGGCTCTGGCTATTTAAAAGGGCCTAGGGCTTCCAACCACTGTTACCTCAGCAGCTGAAGTTCAGGGCCCTATTAAATTGTTGCTGGAGCTCTTGGCCATGAGGTGTAGACAGTGCAGAATACTGGTGTGCGGGAGGTTAGCTCCCAGCCTGCCCCTTCTGCTTCCTTCCCCTTCACCCCCCAACATTTCCCAGGGGCCCAACATTTCTGTCCTCAGCCCTGGCGTACTGCCATTCAATCCAGCTATGCCAATTTATACCAGGTGGTGATGTGAGTTCTGTTCCTTTATTCTTTCCTGAAAGGCTATTTCCCAGTCCTTTAATATTTCTGTCTTTTCTCCTCTGGAGTCATTTCAGTCTGTTAGGCTACGTCTACACTACAAGGTACATTTGAATTGATTACAAATCGAATTTATAATGCCAGTTTTTAAAATTTGATTTTGCATATCCTCACTTCCCACAGGCTCCCAACAAATTCGACACATTGTGTCCGCGCTGAAATCACCAAACATTCAGGTTACATCTACACTAGCCCAAATCTGCGAAATGGCCATGCAAATGGCCATTTCAAAGATTACTAATGAGGTGCTGAAATGCATATTCAGTGCCTCATTAGCATGGTGCCACCCACGGTGCTTTGAAATTGCCACTTTTCACTGACATGTGGCTCATCCAGATGGGGTCCTTTTCGAAAGGACCCCGCCAACTTTGAAATCCTATCAACAGATAAGAATAAGGGGATTTAGAAGTTGGTGGGGTCCTTTTGAAAAGGACCCGTCTGGACGAGCTGCGCAGCAGTGAAAAGCGGCAATTTCGAAGAGCTATGGCCGGTAGCATGCTAATGAGGTGCTGAATATACATTTCAGCGCCTCATTAATAATCTTCGAAATGTCCATTTGCATGGCCATTTTGAAGATTTGGGCTAGTGTAGACACAGCCTGACTGTTGCAGCAGTTCATTGTGGGAACCTATCCCACGGTTCCCTGAGCCAGGAGCCAGGTGCAGCATCGCTGTCAGTTTCCCAGGTCCCTGCAGATTCGGGCCCTGGGAAACTGACAGTGCAGCAGCCCTGGTCAGTTTCCCGGCTCCCGCTAGTAACAGGGAGCCAAGTGCAGCATGTAGCTTTGTGGGATACATACGAGACCCTTGTGGAGGCTAAAAGATTTGAATGAAAGCCATGGCATTTCCAAACGAGCCATTATTTGACTTTTTAAACTCGAGATTGATGCTACACCCGCCCATTGATATCAACATTTTGTTATCAATATTAAGGCAGACTAAATCACACTAATGATATTTACAGTGAAGAAAGTGACATTTTCATGTCGAGCTAACTCATTTAAATTTGATTTTTACCTCATAGTGTAGATGCAGCCTTAGTCTCCTTGCAGTACTAAGAAGCCCAGAAATGCTTACAGCCAAATTGTTTTCTCTCTGGTGGTTATTCATTTCCTCACTGGCAGATGTCCACGTCATATTTGCAAATCACCATCACAATCCACCACCTTTTCGGCAAGTGCAGTGGAAACACTGCCATAACTGCAGCCTTTAAGTTATATTGTAGCTGTGGAAATACTGCTGCAGTAGATTCTTTAAATACTGAAGCGGAGAAGTTTTTACTGCTGCTATCAGTGTTGTAGCTGTTCTGTTGATAAATATAGATGCTCAGCAGCCAGGCCTGTGAATCCAGTGTCACTGCATGTAGGTGGACTTGAATTTGGGACCTCTGAAACTGAGTGCAGGAGCCTTTACAGTCTGAGCTAAAAGTTAGCAGGATCTTGACCTAGGTGTGTGGGTTACATTAGCACAATTAGTAAAGCCTAAAAAGGTACTTGTTTCCTAATTTAAATATTGAGTGTCATGAACTCTCTTAACACAAGTTTCTAGGGAAATGCTGTACTACAGGACAAGAAATATCTTGTGCAATTCCTAGATCTGTTTTATTTGGTCAGGCACATGAGGTAAAAAAATATATAAATTTACTTATCATATATGTTTCATTCTGTGAAAGCCTATTTTTGATCTCTGGAGTAGACCCAGGACAGGAGGATTGTGTAATTGGTGTTTGCTTGCAGATTTCACTTTTTTTAAAAAGTATTTGGTGTTTATTTGAGCTAAAACTCAAGCATATGGACATATCCTATAATTTCATATATAGTTATACGATAACAGGCATGTGGACCAGGGAAAGTGCTCACTTATAAAAGTAAAGGATTTATAGTCTCATCAGCAATTTGGCACCTTTCTTATACTTAGCATGTTAGTTATTCCTTTTCTCTGAGCCACAACTGTTTACAAAGGACGTGTGTTGTTTGTCTGGATCTTCTATTTTTGACATTTTAAAAAGGCGAATTATTTTCTGAACAACTTAGAGAGCCAGGAACAGAACCCAGGACTTTTGTTTCAGGACCTGAGTCCACTGAAGCTGACGGGAATTTTTTCATTAACTTTGAGAAGTTTGGATCAGATTCCAAATTTGCTGTTCTACCTTGAGCCAGTCATTTAACCTCCCAGTGGCTCGGTTTCTCTATCTGTTTCATGGGACTAGTAATACCTCACAGAGACTGTGACAGTTAATCTTTTAATGTAGAAGAAGCACTCGTGATTATTGGTTGGAGGACCCTATAGAAGTGCAAAGTACAATAAAATTAGCTATTATGCACTTTATCATGTGTTACTAATTTATTGAGTTTTGCTGAATTGTCTGTTATTCTAACCTCTTCTGTCTGGGGATCTGGGTTCAGTTCTTATCACAGGTTACTAGAGACAATGAAGTGGGTGATCTGAGGTCTTGTTTAATTTCCTGTTGGCTATTCATCATACACAAAAACAGGACATAATGTCAAGTTTATCAGTAGGGGGAATCTAGAACCAAAAAAAGGGGACTTTTTCCAATTCAGTCTATTAGCAGAGGCATCTGAGGAAGGTTGTTTAGCAGAGGAGGATATTGTGTTTTAGTGTAGTCATTGCCATTAGCCTGTTATTTTCACCAACAGCCAAAACTCTCAGAAGAATGGAAAGAACACTAAAGAAAAAAAGCCACATTTCTGCAATGCCCAGTGAATCTGATTAACCAGCTCTTTTAACTCAAAAATGAACACTACAATACAACAGAGGTTCTCCAGCAGAATTCTGCAATTTCTCAACTAGTCATAACTGTGCAAATACAAGACAATACTATATAGACGCATTAGGCTGGTGCTACGCTGACATAATGGAAGATGCATGAGATACAGAGGAGATGGAAGAAGCTGACAAAAGGAAAGCCTGATTAGGTTGAATGGACATCTGGCATTCCTTGCTACATTTTTGTATCCAAAGCTGCCTAGAAAAAGGGTCCAAGTAGCTTTAAATCCATATAATGGATTGATCTCTACAGCATTATACTATTCTTGTCTGTTAACTCAGAGTTCTGAATAGCATAGATCTGTGTTGGGCAAGCTTTTCATGAACTGGGTGATCATGTAACCCTCAAGAACAAAAGCCTTTGTTAAATACCTTTTAGTAGATAACTCTTCTAAAATTAAATCATAGGATATTTTCGATTTTATTTACAGTATTTCATTTATTTTAACTCTTGTGTCCACCTCTGCCTGACTGACATACAGTCCCATAACAGATGCATCATGGTCCTTTTTTTTTTAATAGACTTCCCAGAAATATCTGAGGTTAAGGTTACCTTAGTGGCACCCTGACATTTTGAATAAAATCTTTGTTAAATCAGGCACAGCCCGAGAACCTCAGAATTAGTTTTTACATTAAGTAATATGCTCTGCCATTGAGTTTTTTATGGGCTATGATAAATCCCCTTCCCACACCTTCACATGAACTCTAACTTAACGGAACTCCTTGCCATTAACAAATCAAACATCATGGACATGGACTAGGGGAGCTTGAATTGTTTCTACAAGTTCTCAGTCATTCTGGAAGTCTTAGGCCATGTTAATCTACTCATATATTAACAAGTGTCTTAGCTGTAAATACTGCCACTCTGCTGAGGGGTCAGATTATAGCACTGCTTGTGTTAAAACAGCAACAAAACTATGTCTTCAGCATATGGAAATGCTCAGCTTGTTTGTTTCGAATCTGCAAGTCTGGATTCCCCACATAGGCCCTTTTGCATGATGGTGACAACAACATTGGTAGCTTTGAGCTGTGATCGCCTAGCCATAGACCTTTTGCAGCATCAGCATTGTAGGCAGTTTAGTTTTCTATGTTGGATAGAACAGAGCTGAGGAAACTTGCAGGAGGATACAATAGGTTCAGGCACCTACGTGGCTACAAAGGCATCAGCATGCTGTCCCGTGATTAACCCATGAGGCAGATGGGAGAGGTGATGATGTAAATGACACCAATCCACTGTGACCCCATAAAGCTGGTGCTCTTCTTACTACCTTAATTTTGAACTTCAGGTTGATAGCTATTTTTTTTAACTTTCACTTCAATTCTCAACCCACTTAAACTGCATAATTTATCAAACACATTTAGCTCTAGGCTGCACTGCAGCAGGGTTCTCTACATGCTATCACAGTTGCTGCAATGTACAACTGCCCACAGGCAATCTCAAACTTGGGACCTCGGGAGCTCAGTGGAGGCACTTCTACAGCTTGAGCTAAAGGTCAGTTGGCACTCAGCTTAGGCTGTAGAGAACAATTATTCTCTTTCTGTGAAGTGGTCTAAGTACCCCTACATGGGACAGTTAACCCCACATAGGTGTGTGGCTTCCACAGGTGCAGATGGTAAGGTCCCCTCCTAAAATTGTGACAAGTAAAAGCAAAATTACAGCTGATGGGAGATGGACTCAAATGCAACTGAAGGAAAAAAAAAAGATTCCTGAGTCAATAAACCACCTAGATTGAAGCCCAGGATCAAAACACAAGAACAGCAACATCTAAGCCTCTTGAAATGAATGGGAGTTGTTGACTTCACTAGCTCTGGTCCAGGCCCTTAGTAAATAAAAAGATATGCAAACACTTGGTCATAAAACTTTTGATTATGCAGTCATGAGTTACACAAGGATGTGAAGGTACTTCCTGCATGCTTGCGGCCTGATCCAAAGCAGTCTGAGGTTGAAGGGGGTCTCTCCAATGGATCAGGCCCCTGGGTGCTGTGTCTGACATGATCTGAAAGACCGCTGACGGGATTGTGTGCGTGGGAACAACACAAAGAGGACAGTTGCCCCAGGGCCCAGCATTTCAAAAGGACCCAGAGCTATGATCGCTGCTGCTGTTGCCAAAGTAGCTGCAGTGGTGGCTGGAGCTCTGGGCCCTTTTAAAACGCGGTGGCAGCACTGTCACTGCTGAGTGCGTGTGGTGGGGAGCCTAGGGCTGACTATTCTAAGCCCTGCCACTTCCAGCCGTGGCCCTGCTGGCTCCCTCCCGCCTTGCTCATGGGCCCTGTGGAATCTGTGTGTGTAGTTTTGTCAGTTTGCACAGTGCAAGAGCATAAGCATGTTAATTCCTACCTTTAGGTGAAGAAGGTCAAGTCACGATCTTCCTTACCTTAGGAAAGGGTTAATCCTTGCTTGCCTACAAGAGATGGCTTAAAGAAAGCATTCAGCGACTCCTTAGCCCCCTTTCTTGAACGTTTTTTTTTTTTTTTCATTATTGTGATTTGCCTTTGACGTCTGTGGAGATCTAAGACACACACCAGCTAAGTAAACATCCAGCTCCACTCATAAGTGCATTTTCCACATAGGTCAGTTGATTTTCCAAGCCCTGTAAATATTAGATTAACTGTGAGTCCTCTGAAAGCCTGAAGTTAGGATCAGATCCAAGAATTCACATAACTTTGGTCTGTTCTAAATCTGTAGTGCAGAAATGCAGCAAGCTATTCAGTTAAAACACAAAGCCAGAAGGCTGGCTTGGAAAGATAAGCTAACTGACAGAAATAAGTATTTATCTCCAACAGACTTTTTAAGGAATCATCCTATAATTGTTGCCCATGTATTCTTTATAGCTTATGGAAATTCTGATCTTATTTATTATTTTCAGGACACATTCTGTAACAGTGCAAAGGAGCTTCATTCTAAAGTCATAACTAGAGAGACAGCAGTCCCATCTTCCCCCAGGTTTGAATTCTGGTCAACCAACACTGTCCACTGAGGGAGCTTAGGGGTGGTGTGAAAGAGTGAAGCTAGAAATCTGCATGTGCCTCACATTTTATGACATTTCTAAAGATATTTGACCACAAATTTTGCTACAGAGGCTCATAAAAATTCAGTTGCTCCAAGATCAAGAATTGAGGATCATTTCGATTACACTAACTTCTAGAATTCGGGCCCTACAAATTTGTTTGTGAGTGCGTGCAGTTCACATGGACCCAGGAGGAGCGAGAAGTAACATTCTGGAAGGAACACAGAGAAATCTTTTGCTCAAGTTCTGCCACCAAAATGAAGATAAAATGGGGTGGGTTTCTCTGGTGGAATTTTCTCCTTCTGTGGTAGTGTTAAATCGTTCTTGGAAGAGATGGCTTACCTTTGAGGCTCATTAAAATATTTCCAAAGTGTGATATTTTTCATTATACCCAAGTGATAAGTATTTTCCTCAAATGTCCCAATGGAGGATGTCTGCAGATTCACCCACATCTAAAAGCTCTTTCATAAAGCCATCATTGCCCCATAAGATCAAGTGGCATGAGTGAAACAACGTGCTATGTTAATATACTCACTACATTTTTCAGCAACAAAGTATAAATATGGCAAAACCACTCAGTCTGCAAGTCTGATTGCCAAGCGTTGTGGCTGCTTTCTTTAGTTATGAATAAGTATTGTGTTTAAGTGTGTAATGGCCCCTCCAAAGTTCTGAGCAGGACTTAAAACAAGCACAGGAGGAATTGCTCCTCGACAGCCTTTCCCTGGTTTTTTACATGGAGTTCATTGCATGCTGGGTGGCTAGCTGAGTGCAACAAACCAAGTATCCACTACTCTAATTTAAACTACTTCTGTTATCCAAGCCCATACTTAAATCTGTCCCTGTTGTAATCTGGGTAAGGTTTCACAAGACAAGGAGCAGTGACTAAGCTAGCTCTCTCTCTGAGACTAGAGACTCCAAAAATATCTAGGGTGTGGAGGAAGGACTATTTTTCTTCTCTCACAGCAGCTAAAGTTCTGAAAATGTTTAATTCATGACTCTTCTTTGGCTAATTTAAATTTCCAGCAATTGTTTTAGAGGTCACAATGGAGTCCCCAACCTTTTCATTTCACTTTTCTGGCTGATACAGAATAGACGTGTGTGCTAGTTTTGGTTTCCAAAGTCATGCACAGGATTGGCTCACATAAATTAATTGAAGACTTGTGGTGAAATCCCTGCACAGCTTTCAAAATCACAACTATCATTAAAAGATACCTGCCCAGGTTAGAAACATTCTCTGGAACTGAACCCTTTTAGTTATCACAGGGATATTTAGAACTTTGACCATATCCCTCTGCAGGATATGAGATTCATCTCAAGACTATCACCAAGATGTATTGTTCCACAAATTGTAATTGCTATAGAGCAATAAACACCCTCTTGTCAATGGGAAGAAGAACTCTGAACCACGCTGTCTTGGGAGAACCTCAGGCATACAGCTAGCCTGTAGATGACTGCCTGATTGGATACACTTTCTTTGGCTGGAAGGGGCAGCAGCTCCTAAGCCCAGGAGTGGCAGTAGGCCAGTGACTGTGTAAGGTATTTTATAGACCTCTCTCCGCTGATCCCACTTTGGAATTCCAAAAGAAATTACAACTACTTAAGGAACCAAAAGCTACAAGATCATTACCAAATATTCATAAACCTGAATTACCCACCAGGAGAAATAAAAAAAGCAAATTGACAGGGCCAGACGAATACCCAGAGACCAGCTACTCCAAGATAGGCCCAAAAAAGCCAAGAACAGAACACCACTGGTCATTACCTACAGCCCCCAAGTCAAACCACTGCAACGCATTATTAAAGACCTACAACTTATCCTTAACTAGGATGTCACACTCCAGAAGGCCCAAGGTGACAGGCCTGTTCTCTCCTACAGACAACCTCCCAACCTGATGAGGATTCTCACCAACAACCACAGGCTATACCACAGGAACACCAGTCCTGGAGCTTTTCCTTGCAACAAGGCCCATTGCCAACTTTGTCCACATATCTATTCTGGAGATACCATCACTGGACCTAACCAGGTTATTTACAGAATCACAGACACATTCTCATGTTCCTCAACTTACATCATACATGCCATCATGTGCCAACAAAGCCCAGATGCTTTGTATATTGGACAGACTTCAAACTCTCTTAGACAAAGAATTAATGGGCATAAAACAGACATAAAAACACTCCTGATTCACAAACCTGTCAGTCAACACTTTAATGGAGTAGGCCATTCTGCTAATGACCTGAAAGTTTGAATTTTACTGAAGAGGAATTTTCACAGAAGTTTGGAAAGAGAGACTGCTGAACTCTTTTTCATAATCAAATTTGACACATTAACACGTGGTTTGAACCGGGATGGGAATTTTCTAGGTCATTATAGAGGCTCTTATGCATACTTGGCTCTATCTAATTCTTGACTCCCCCTTTCCCCCTTCTGCCCCTCTGCTCTCTGATTTGCCCGCCTTGATAATATTTTTCTGATTTGTCAACCTTGATTACTATTTTTGGTTCTCTGTGCCTTAACTATTGAGTCTGTTCTGGTATGGTTATGGTCTGAGGAAGTGGGTCTGTCCCACAAAGGCTCATCACCTAATAAATTATTTTGTTAGTCTTTAAAGTGCTACTGGACTGCTTTTTTGTTTTGATAGTATATAGACTAGTATGGCTCCCTTTCTGTTATTATTTCCTAAATGGTGTGATTGCACCTGTGTATTCTCATTCCTAGTCCTGTCTCTGACTCATCTTGTTCCAAGTAACCTGATTCTCACCCTTGGTTCTAATTCCTCTCTGACACTTGGTTCTGGCATCTGCTCTCTTGCCTCTGACTCTTAGCTCTGGACTTGGCCATGACCCTAGGCTCTGGCATCTCTCCTTTGCCTCCTGACACCTGATCCAACAAGCAGACTCATGCACCCACAACCTGTTTACTGAGGCAGGTTGATGAGTGATCCAGTGCCAGGCCAAGCTCTCTGTAACGGTGGTGCCAACCCCAAAGCTTTTTTTTTTTTTGAGGTTGGCTTAAAATTGAGGACAGTCTTTCATAACAAATTTGGGGGCTTTCTATTTACCTTCTGGTTTGTGACCTTTTCAGGTCTACACTGAGTCCCATTTTCATGCTCTCCATAGCCATACAATGAAAACTGATATTCCTGCTAAATCTCTTGTCCCCAGCAGCTGGAGATACCCTTTAAAAATAAAAACAACCATGTATTGTTGACTTGGGGGATTTCATCACACAGCTCACACCAGTCCCTGCTGTAAGGATAGTAACAGTCTGCTCCACTTAAGATTGTTAAGCCCTGGGTCACCAGCACACTATTTTAGCAGTCTTTAATTATGTTTCTAGCCCCAAACGAGTGTTACAGACCAGTGAGCAGGCACCTAAACAAAGCAATAAGGGAAAGATGGCTATAGGCCAGAAGGGCTCCAACTTTAAGACCCACTCTACCAATTCTGGCAGTCTACTCTAGAAGGCAACAGAGAGGTAGCCGTGTTAATCTGTACTCCAACAAAAGAAAACAGCAGAAATGATGAAGTGGGTCTGTCCCACGAAAGCTCATCACCCAACAAATCATTTTGTTCATCTTTTAAGAGCTGCATTTCTGCTGTTTTGTTTTACTCTAGAAGGCCTCATTCCCCAATGGAATTCCTTCTCCTGCCATTTTCAGCCCTTAGCAGCTAGCCAGTTCTGTAGCACCAGGAATGTAGCAAGTAAATCTGCTTACAGAGCCCTGCATTGTGTCCACTGAGCTGCACCCCATGATTTTGCATGTGATGGTGGGTTTCTAAGTAGAATTCAAAGTTTGGGACCTGGTTATCTGTCTCCTCGTGCTGGTCTAGTCGGTGAGCTATCTGTAAACTGCAGACAGCTGCCTTGAGGGCACATTCTGTCAAGGCCCTCCTGTTCTCACAACGGACTGGTACAGCAGCAGCTGGAGGGAGGGCACGTGTGTTGGGGAGAGGCCGAACTATTTGACCAAAAAGGGTTTGCAATGTAGGCGCACTCAATTATTGTAAGAACAGCATTAGTAATGCTTAGCTATGGCGCTTGTCTAGTGCAGAAAGATCCTCTTCAGAAGCATGACATTATTCTTTCATTGGCTACCTACTAAGCCTATTCCATGGAGTTGAAGGAACTGGCTACTCAGAGCATGTGGGAGGAGGATAGTGGTTTAACTGACCCTCATGCATCTCTCCTGAATGAGCTTCTCAAAGTGGTTTCTGTTAGTGCAAACATTTCTGTACTGGAAGCAAAACTGATTGTCAGATCCTCAGCGGGTGTAAATCACAGGTGCGCTGTTAAAACTGAATGGAAACACACCAGCTGTGGATGTAACTCTCGAACTATAACACATATTTATGCGATTTTTTTTTCTCTTAACCTTTTCTCCACATTTTGCTGTAGTGAAAAGCAGTTGCCACTGTGCAAGTCTGTTTTTCCATATTTACGAACAAGCTTTCTGCCTAATAGGAAGCCTGGGGGCCTCTACCTTTTCTGCTCGGGAGTGTCTACACTTGCATTCCTCTTTTGAAAGAGGTATGCAAATGAGGTAAATTGAAAATGAAAATGAGGTATAAATTTGCATGTTCTGCACCCCATTTGCATATTCTAAGTTTGAAAGAGCTTCTTTTGAAAGAAGAAAGCCAGTGTAGACGCTGCTCTTTTGAAAGTAAACTCATCTTCGAAAGAATCGTTCTTCCCTTTATTTAATGGGAAGAAGGATTATTTCAAAAATGGGGTTTACTTTCAAAAGAGCAGCCTCTACACTGGCTTTCTTCTTTTGAAAGCAGCTCTTTTGAAATTAGAGTATGCAAATGAGGCACAGAATGTGCAAATTTATACATAATTTGCATTTTTGATTTGCCTAATTTGCATGCCTCTTTCAAAAGAGGAATGCAAGTGTAGACACACCCCTAGTGTTGCAGTTTTAAGTCCTTTGGCCAGTGGACTTACTCCTGGTTTACGGTGGTGAGAGAAAATTGAACCACGTGAGTCCCAGATCTAAATGTGGCATAATATCACCTATTCAAAACTTCCCCTTTGGGGGGTAGGCAAAGAGTGTGTCGCTATGCAAACAGTTTGTTGAAGCATCACACAGTAATGTTTGGGATTATAGAACAGTTCAGCTGTGTCCTATGAACACACAGGAACTGGAACTAACAAGAAAACTAAAAAGGACCTTGAATGGCACAAAAAGTTCTCAGAAGGGATATTTTTGCAAAATTGGCTTTAACTTCCTTTAAACCCAGGCGTTGTAGAATATCTGCAGCAGGCTGAGGAAAGAAGGTTGGAAATAAGCAAACTTTAACAGCGTACCTCTTGTAAGCAAGCCATCCAGTACGTTTTAGGCCTGTCAAGTTCCTGTTATTTAACTGTCGGAAAATAGGAGTTGAAAATTATTTGCTCTCACCCCGTTCCAGCTCCACTCACTTTGGAGAGATGTTCTGTTCTATAGGAGATAAATATTGCACCATAGGCCTTCGTCAATACTAGCAAAAATTAGCACTCCCCTGACAAACGTACAGCTGTACTGCTGCTAGCAACAATGCAAACACTGGGCTAGCCAGAGTGGGCATGTTATCACTGAGCAAGTGTTCCATGATCTGAGGGTGTGTGTGTATGGAGGCAGGGGGTGGGGGGGGGATCTCCTAGGCCCGATAGAAGTAGCAGACTCAGAGCAGTGCTGTTGCTATAAATGAGGGTACTAATTTTTCCAAGTACATACTCATCAGACCTAATAGAAAAATGCTTCTGCTGCCTGTCTCTTTCAGCCCCAGTAAGTAAAGGGATGATCCGTTTTAAAAAAATGGAAACACAGATGGGTTGTTCTTTTCTAACTCAGGGTTATCACTTTAAAAAAAAGGGCACCCCTGAGAGGGAGTGTATCTGCATCAGTATTTACCAACTCATTGTATTAATGTAGTACGTTAATACAATGTAATTTGATAAATACTGATCCACTGCCTCCTAGGAGTGCCTTTTTTGTTAAGTTAAATATGGTAACACTACACTAACAGGCAAATCTCCCTGCGAGATTTCTGCGGCCATGCCCAGCAATAGATGTTGCCTACTCATTGTTCCAGTTGGGCTGGTGGGAGATGGATCCCTTTCCCTTTTGTGTGTTTTACTTCTCCACTAATTTTTAAGCTTGATTTGGTCTTTTGAACTTTGGAAGGCTTTTCTTTGCCCTCAGTAAGGGTGCATGCCTGTCTTTTGTTTCGAGGACCCTGCCAGTCTTATCCAGAGCAAGGAACTAAGATCCTACGTGTAATGGAAGGATGATTGTAGCATACCACGCATTCCCAAAATGCTATCCCCAGTCTATCCACTCCTGGGCAGTGTTATGTAGCTAAATATTTCTGTGTACTTGGAGTAGACATAAGACCTTAGGAAGCAGAAATAATGAATATTGACAGACAGAACTCTTATATCAAAATAATTTATTATTAAAAAAAGAACTTCACTGAAGTTTTGCTGTCTTCAAGACAGAATTTGTGACGTTCATGGTATAAATGGGCATGTTCAACACTGCCTTCGTCTATATAACATATTATTATACAGCTCCTGTTTGCTATGGGCCAATTTCTGCCCTGACTCTCATGTGATGCAAGCTCATGGACAGAATCTGACCCTATATATTTACTCAGCATCTTCTGCTCCAAAAGAGACATAATGTGTCCCTCTATTTCTTTGCATTATACAGCAACAGTGTCTAGTGTCACATGGAAGACTGACGCATCTATTTGCAGCTGGGAAATCTTTACACAGCTGAACCAGTATTCAGAAATGAGGGAGTGTAGATAACACACCACCAGTTGTTATTTTAGGGGGAAAAAATGCAATTAGTTATTTAAAGCTGGTCCACCCTCCCAGGAATATTTGATTACACTGCACTGCCTCTAAGCTCATTTACTCGTAAAAGAGGCAGATCTGATCTGACCAAGTATAACCATGCTTCCAGCGTGACATAAGGCGTCTGACAATACACAGCGCTTTGATAATGCATGGAAATATCTTCTCTGCATCGTTCAGTGATGCATCACCCCTGGATGCTAGCCAGCAGCTTTCCTGGCTCCAGCTTGTCGACTTCTAACAAGATCACTGTTGTGTACCACAACTCTAAGCCATCATAAGGAATATTTCTGTCCAGTTTTTCCCCACTGCATCTGGGCAAACCTTCTGTACATTCAGGATTTCAGTCTTTCAGGTTATGGAACTGCCAGGATACCTGGCTTTCTTCCTTAGCAGGTGAAATACAGTTCTCCACTTCACTGCCTTTCAGAGTTCATGTTCCTCGAGCCTCACCAGTAATCTGGGACTTTTTACACAGTTCCTGATAGAATTCTGACTCCAAAAATCGCGGATATGCATTATTCTCCATCAAGCTGTAGACCCTCTTCTGTGCAGCATTGAAGCACGTGTGTGTAGGTTCTTTGATATTCTGGGCAATTGTGTTCTTGGTGTGAAAGTCTATGTTTATCTGAAATAGAATGTGGGAATGTATTACTGAGTGTTCAAGCTGAGCAAATACCATGGACAAGCAAGAGAAGGGATTTCATAACATGAAGAGCCTGGCAGAGCAGCCTTGAGATAAAGTGCCCAGTGAAGTTATCAAAAGCTGCCTTCATAAAGTTGCAAGATCAGCTCTCTAGTTTTGTAATGAGGAACATTTCTTATAATAAACAAGTAGTTCTCTACCTAATATTTTCTTTATTCGTTTAGGTGCTAATTACCTTTCACAGCCAAGACCCACTGCGTCAGACTGAAGCTCTGTCTCATAAATACATTTCAGAGAGGTAGTCGTGTTAGTCTGTATCTTCCAGAACAACAAGAAGTCCTGTGGCACCTTATAGACTAACAGATATTTCAGAGCACAAGCTTTCATGGGGAAAGACCCGCTTCATCAGATGCCCACGAAAGCTTATGCTCCACAATATCTGTTAGTTGATAAATAAATTTGTTAGTCTTTAAGGTGCTAAAAGGACTGTTTCTTTTTCTGTGAAGCTACAAAACTAACACTGCTACCCCTCTGAGACTAATAGTATTGCACTGGAGGGCAACAGAAAAGACTCAATTGTTGACAATCTTATTTCACTGCTGAGTCTCTTTAGATACTTTGTAAACTTCAATGACTTTTGATGACGTACCTGGGCTGAGGATCTGACTCACACTCTCTTTGAAAACCCTAATGGCCCAATTTCCCAACATGGAAAGCGGGATGAATAAATTATGGAACCAAGGTAATATCTGAATGTTAATAATCAGCACTCAGGGGCTTAAATGCAGTTTGGGCAAGAAAAGGTCAAAACCTGAGCACACAATGTACACAGAGGATGGGATTTCCTCAAAGTGGTGCTTAAATCTGAGGGCTCAGAACTAACTAAGATGTGCTAGACAGCTTTTTACCTCTTTGGGAGCTTCTTTTTCAATGAAGTCATTGTATATCTTTTTAGCCTTGGATGTCAGCTTCTGAGGTGACTTGATTTTCTTGAAGTCCTCACAGGCCAACCAGAAATCAATGTTCTCCTCACAGAACTCTGATTTCAGAAAAGCTCGAAAAGCTGCAACACCACCTGGAGAGCAAGAAAAGGGAGAAATGTTTTAACTGAAAGTATACCAGGAGTCTTGTATTTAGTCCTTCATATCTTTCCCTACCAAAAAATTTATCTTAGGGGTCCTGTTTTTGTTTTTTGGTTTTTTTTTTTTAAAAAAAAAAAAAAAGAAAGAAAGAGAGTGTCAGGACACTTTAAATTGACTATGCATGTACACAAAGAATATACTAGGCTCTAACAGTTTGCCAAATTTCCTTTTTTAAAAACAAACTGAAGCTACAATTGAAGGAAAAATGCGAAAAATGAAAACCATATAAAATCAGCACACTGCCTTTTCAACATCCTGCTATGTTTAGGACAAAAAAACCCAAATCCTCTCATACATGCATTTTCTCTCCAGATCTGAGTTCTAGTATTTTAACCTTTAGACTAGAGTAAATATTTACAACAGAGCTATAAATCTCTGAAAGACATCTGCAATGGAAAGAGTGACTCAAAGTTCATTATCCGTGAATGCTGAGATATATCTATTTAACAATAAAATATTTGGTTCAGCAGGTAAGTGGATTTCTTTGCAGAATGCTTGTAAAACAGAGGAGTCAGCTCTGTCTCACTCCACTGCAGGATCAAGATTGCACTGGCTAAATGTGTACATTTTAGAAGCACTGGAAGAAGGTAGCCTTTCTTGCTACAAATACCTACAAATAGCATAATACATTTATCTTTTACATTTGCTACTCCTTTCAGATTGACTTACATTTATTAGCTAGAAGTTCGTCGAAACCTTCTGACCACAGCTGGGCTTCTTCAGGGGATGGTCTATATACAAGGATGGAGTATATTAGTTAGATTGCACAGTGCATACTTCTATTCCCTTGCATGTTAAAATACCTGAGACCCATCTGAGTGAAAGCTGAATATTTACCTGATGTAAGCCTGTTGCTTTCCTTTTTTGTTGGACTTTGTTTTTGCAGAGGTGGAAGAGTTTTGCAAGAAATAACTCAACCTTGTTTTCCAATCTTTAATCCTAAAAGAGAGGGAGGAAAAGGAAGAAATACGTTAAAATGACAGTTAAGTGAAACTATCCTTCCAGCTTTGCTTATTTTGACTAGAGATGGGAATGAACCTGCAGTCCAGAAAGAATGCAAAATTCTCCTTCAAGTTGATGGTAATTGTGCCTCCTTAATTATGGGATCAAACCCCAAATCTTTAAAGCTCTATCTCAAAAACCTAGGACTCAATTCTTCCACTTCAGGCTACAGCAGTTCTCAGTGCACAGGCTGGGGCACTTGTGATCCCACAGTAACTGGAAAGTGACTAATTTTAAGTAAGATGTCTGCAACAGTTTCACAAGCAGAGGTGTGCCGCTGTAACTAAGGAACAGGCTACACAGACCTAGGGTCCAATCCTGCTGTGTGTCCTCAACGGAAGCTGTCTGTCCTCAATTAAAGTTTTATCTGACCGAAAACTATGGGAGGCTCGGATATTTAGAGGCCCCTCCTGAGTAGTGCATCCCCATATGTTTGGAGACTTTAATCTTTTCCTGCCTGATTTTTGGAATTGCCCAAAAACTGACTCCCAATAAGCAAACTAGTATGGAGACCCCCCCAGTGAAGAGCCACATGGTGAAATCTCAAGACTAGATAAGATTAAATGTCACAGAAGCTTCTGCACAAAATCCTCTCCATTAGCCTCTGTGTGAAACCGGGAATTGATGATGAAATCTGCCTCTTGCGTTTCAAATACCCTGTCTTACCCTGGCAATGCAAACCAAATAAAGGAAAATAATCAATATTTTGTTTTCGCTTTGGCAAGGAGCAAACCCTGTCCAATATTCAAACTGAAATGGCAGAGACATTTGAAGACACCAGTCTAATCGCATGCTTGAACAACAAATGGAGAGAAGCAGGCTTACATTTTTACCACTCAAACAGGAACAGAAATAAAGCACTTCTGCACAAGCCCTACACTGCACAGACAGTTCTATTTCTTCTCAAATGACCAGTTCAGCAAATACAGGACTTTTTGCACAGGCAGGTTTTAGCTGTGGGGATTTACTCCACTGTTAAAAAATCCTGATGCTATCAAAGACATACATTTAACCCCTTCTTGCTCTGCTCTAATCCTGCACCCAAAGTGATAGATATGTTTTAAAAACCACACTTCCTTTCTGTCAAACAGGTTAAAAAATAGTACAACCTGTATCTTCCCCCCACCCACACTCCCCGCAAGCTCCCTCGTTTGAATCCCTCTTCTGGAAGCCAGGAATGGCTCTTTCCATGCATTAAACCTGCTGTAAATAGCTCCACTCACATCGTCCTCTTCATCTTGCCTTTCGTCTCTTCGTTGGGACAGCTGCTGGGCCGTCTCTCCATTGCTCCGCAGTGGTGCTGAACAGCCAGGAAGATTGCACTTTGCATGCTGCTGCTGTGTGATCGCGGGGCCTCGCGCTGACCTGCCAGTCACTGCAGCAGCCTTCGCTCCCCACTGGAACCCGACGGCCTCCCTTTATAGAAGGAATCGGGGGCAGTCGGCCGCGCCTCCCGAGCACGCTGGTTTGCTTTGTGGGAAGCACAAGGCAAAGCGCACTTCCTTAGCGCCTCCTTAAAAGGCTCTGGCTCTGAGTACGTTGCTGACGCACTGTTCTCTCTGCTTTGGCCAGGCCCCGCTTGCAAAAAACCAGCTGGCTGCTGCAGCCGCCTGCAGTTTCCAGCTAGGAGGTGGGGGTGGGAGGGAACTTTTGGTTTGCTTTTCTTGTCTCCCCTGTGTCTGTACAGAGCGTGAGTGCCCTGCACGTTTGAATAGTCATTAGCCCTTTGTCTGTGTTCTAGCAAAACCAACCAGCAGTGCTGCAGCACTTTAAACAAACTAAATAATTGATTAGGTGATGAGCTTCGGTGGGGCGGACCCACTTCTTCAGATCTATCAGGTCTGCCCCAGGGAAGCTCATCGCCTAATAAATGATTGTCTTTCTCTCTTTCCAGTGCTATAGGACTGCTGGTTGGTTTTGCACGTTTGAAGGCAAAAGTGCAGGATCAATGACTTTGTTGGCTTCTGGCAAAGGGGCTCTTTGCCCATGAAAGCTTGCGCTCCAAATTATCTGTTAGTCCATAAAGTGCCACAGGACTTCTTGTTGTTTTTGAAGTTACAGACTGACACGGCTACCCCTCTGATTGTTGGCTTGTTAGCCCATGTGGAGAGAGAGCGAAAAAGGGGAGTGATGGTGTAAGGGGATCTAGCTTTGCTGTTTGTAAATTCAACCTTTGCCTCCTGCAGGCCTCAAAAGGAAAATACACCTCGAGTGCCTATTGTTGGGTTAATATGTTAACAATGTAACAGTGCTAAAGAGGTGGAAAAAGTACCACAAAAATTACTTGAGTAAAAGTACAGCTGCTTTGGGGCAGGTGGGGGGAAGTAAGTACAGTAGTGCCCCGAGTTATGCAAGGGTTGTGTTGCTGCACATCCTCGCATACTTGAATTCTGCATAACGCGGCAGGGGAGGGGGCAGAAAGCTGGGAACCCTGGGTTAACTCGTTAATGCGAGTTACGCACAAATTGAAACGTGCATGCCGGGGGACTACTGTACAAGTCACCCGTGTCCCTCTGGAAAACTACAGGAGTAAAAGTACACACACATGCATGCAAGTGTGTGCACGTCACATCCAGATTGTATTCAAGTATCCAGAAGCAAAGGCAGCTCCACTTTAATGCCAGTAACTCTTTGGCTATTTTTTCCATGTTGAGTGCTAACAAAATAAGGCATATTACGTGCATCACAATCTGCAAGTGGTCTGGAATTTGCCCACTAATGTTCTACCATTCATTTGAAAAATGCTGACTAAAATAAGCAATGTCTCCTCTTTCTCATCAGCTCACCCTCCAGCTGTCTGGTCAGGAGATATACCAGGATCACTGCTGAACCAGCTGCGCTCCTAACTGTATCTCTTTGGGACTAAAAGATCACAGTTCTTGTGACACATGAAGTTTTGCACTTGTAAATGTGTGTACAACCTATGTTTGTTCTTGTGTGGCTACTTGCCTGTAAGTGCTTTCGGGGATCTCAGTGGCTGGGCAAAGGAAGGGACTAATTCACCATAGCACCTAGGAAGAGTCAGGTGATAAGTTTATTTCAGTTCCACACATTAGAAATGCAGTTTTAACAGCCCATATGTTAAAACCATGTTTGTTTTTTAAGAAGCCAGTTCTTTTGAGTATGCACAGAAAGAAGGAGGAAGGATTCTAAGGTCAGATTCAGATCCCTTTACAAACGAAAGATAGGGAAAGTCTGAGTGTGCAATACACAGTAGATTTTTGACTCAGTGGTAACTCAAACTCATTTTTTCCTCCTCATAAGCGTTATAAACATATGTGTGCAAGCCATGCCAGCATAATGTGGCACTCTGTCCCCCATTAGTGGTGGCAAGGACAGCTAAAGATCAATGAGCCTGCTCCAGCCTTGGCTCACAAGCCTGGGTCTCTTAGCTTTTGCTGCAGAGGGCCAGGCTCCAGTGTTAAGACCCAGAGGTCTCAGCTGCCACTAGTGTAGGAATCAGTGGTGCACCTAGCAGACCTTCCTTCCATATACTTTCATAACTCTTTCATTTGCCAGTCAACTGTGTGAACTCCTGCTGGTGCATGCACCTGTAATTATTTATCGAGATGTCTCAACGTTAGCTAAAATCTGAACATTTATATTTGCCAGTATCTTAACCAGCAGAAGGTGTCCTGGCACAGACCAGTACTTTTTCCCCTTCTACCAACAGAGAATACAGCTCAAACTGAAAGGCTCCTGATCTATGATTATTGTATCATGCCATCTACCATCTATGATATTGTGTGTCATTAGCCCTCTAAGGTACAGACAGAGAATAGAGTACAGAATATAAACCAGGGCTGGATTAATTGTTCTGGGGACTATTAAATTTTAGGGGCCTGGTCTGATCTGGGTTGGGGCCAAAAGTGAAGGATCAGAGTGTAGGAGGGGCTGAGAGTTGAGGCAGAGGGTTAGGTGTGGGAGGAGGTGAGGGCTCTGACTAGGGGTGCTGTCTCTGGGATGGGCTTGGGAATAGTGTGCTTGGCATGCAGGAGGGGGCTCCAGGCTGGGCCCAGAGGGTTTGGAGGGTGGGAAGGGGCTTGGAGTAAGAGGTGGGGATGCAGGTTCAGTGTGGGAATGGGGACTGGGTGGGAGATAGGCTCAGGTATAGAGCAGTGTGTTTTGGGGCTGGACACTTACTTGGGGCAGCTCACCTTTAGCGCTGTGGGCCCTGGGCAGGGAGGTGAGGGGAGAAGACAGGTGGCTCTGTGTGTCACCTCGTGCTTGACTGGCTGGGATGGCAGCGGGATGGGAGCAGAACCTGCAGGCAAGGGGACTGCACAAGCAGCACTTCCTGTACCTGCAGCTCCCACCCAGAGGGGCAGGAGGATGAGGGGGGATTGGCAGCACACAGAGTGGCGTATCTCACTGCTGTGCATGCAGGGCAGGGCTTGCTAACGTGCAGAGGCTTTAGTGGCTGCAATCCAGGGCGGTGGGCTAAGGGAGCCCCCACAGAAAGATCTGCTCTTTTAGTGGTCCAGAGATCTTTTTGCAGGGTCTCCTTTAGGCCAGGGCCAGGGTGTGCAGCCCCTAGAGCTCCATTCTTAGTCTGGCCTGCTGCAAATATACATGCACGTCTCATAGAGCTGGAAGGGACCTCAGGAGGTCTTTGAGTTAAGTCCCTTGCCCTCTCCGCAGGACCAAGCTACATCCTTGACAGATTTTTTTTTTTTTTAAAAAAAGTCTATTTGTCCCAGACCCCCTAAATAGCTTCCTCAACGATTGAGCTCATCACCCTAGGTTTATAAGGCTAATGTGCTAACTACTGAGCTACATGTAACTCACTTTACCTAAAGCCTAAATAGGAGAGCAAGAAAGTATACAGAAAATATATTGTGTCGCTTCCAGTTTAACAACAAAATAGCTGTACTTTTATTTTAACACAGACTATTAGCACAATAGACTCAAACTCATGTTAGTTCACCTATCATAATCTGTTTTAATTTATTAAGGCAGAGTTTTGGTGTAATTTTAAAAATATCTCTTTAATCCTATTTCTACTTTGCATCATTCCTGAATCACTATTTGTTCTCCCTTCAGACCCCCGCAGTTTAGAGATGAAACAGGTGACATGAATTTTATTTAACAGGCACTTCTATTTATGTAGTTAATTTGGTGAGGGGAAAGCAGTTTACAATAAAAAAAACCAGTGATTCACGCAGGGATTTTCCATATACCAAACTAGAGCCAACTGCGCTGTTTGGCAGATGTCTGGGAATATCCACGATGTTCCCTGCAAACCTCATCCATGTTTGAGCAGCGCATTTTCATGAGTTGGGCAAACATCCGAAGGTTTATAAGGTGGATTTGGATAAGACCCCACACTGCTGGTGCTTAACCAAAGCTTATCTTAATCTGTTAGTGTTCACTGAGACAGCCTAGTGTAGACAAAGAAAGTTGACTACAGATACACAGTTCTAGATATGGCAGTTGCATAGCTAAAGTCAATGTATCTGCGCTTGGCCAACTTGGCTGTCTAGACGGGAAGGTCAGTGGGAGAGTTTCTCCCATCAACCTCCTTACTTCTTGCATCTTGCAAGGAATGGAGGGGTTGACTGCGACCCCTGAGAGGTCAATTTTATGTGTCTCGTACAGATGTGTGAAACTGAACCCCGGAAGATCAACCCTAACTGGGTCAATCTTCTGGGTAGTGTAGACCTGCTCTGATGTGGACTGCTCGGACCCTGGGAACAGGTTATAATTGGAGTTAGGCCTAGGGCAGTTTCAAGTCTGTTCTTGCTGTAAACAAAACTGGTTTGCCCATCCCTAATCAGTGGGCTGGGCTGACATGCAGATGACGCACCAGTCGTTCAGAATTTTGCAAGCTGCTCAAGCACCGCTCGCAGGCTGTCATCATCATCATGTGCAGGATACACAGGTACTGACCTTTGACTCTCATTTGAGGATGAAAACTTTTGAAGTCCCCTCAGCACAGCTCTCTTAGTCAGAGGCTGTCTCTGTGCTGCACTTTGGCAATCTCCCATTGACCCAGCCTCAGTCCTTGGAACTTTTGTTTTACTATAGAGATATACATATCTCACCGGACTGGTAGGGACCTCAAAAGGTCATAGAGTCTGGTCCCCTGCCCTCTTGGGAGGACCAAGCACCATCCCACTCTCATCAATGAGGCGCTAACATTTCTACTCACAATCAACCATGTCATCTAATCCTCAGAGCAGTTTTGGACAATACTGGTAGAAATGCCAGCAGCCTGTTGCACCTTGGTTACATTAGTGCACCCCCACTGTTACCACTGGTAATGGAATAACAGGAGAGTCTCATAAATACCTAATGAGATAAGGCCCAAATCAGATGAGGAGTTCCAAGATGCAAAAGTCATTCAGAACAGCTTGGTAAGGATTAGGAAACGGTACCATGTGCTTCTGTTGTCAATGTATCCTGCAAGAAAAATAAAAAGGGCTTAAAGAGACCTCAGGAGGTCGTTGAGTCCATCTCCCTGCCCAAAACAGGATCAACCCCCTACTAAATCATCCCAGCCAGGGGTTTGTCAAGCTGGGACTTAAAAACCTCTAGGGATGGAGATTCCATTAAGTGAAGAAGCATTCTCATTAAATAGCAGTATTAAAGAATTGGAAGAAAATGGATTTTATTTTTCTGTTTGTTCCAGCACCAGTCACATGTTATTCCACAGTTTAGAGTGATGGGCATTGTGCAATTGGAGTAGGAGTTTGGAGGAATTCTGGGTTCAGTTATATTTACATTCATTTTGGGGGACTCGACTTCTGATCTACTCAGTCACCATGAAAGAAATTAGTTTGTCTCAGATCAGTCTCTGTTGGATATTGTTCCCCAGAGAAACATTTTGTGCAACTCAGTGCAAACTGTTAAAAGAACAGAAATTAAAGTGAGTTCTGTATCCAAACATGTGGATGGGATATATATGGAGCAGGACCAAAAGTATGGGTTTACCCCAGGATACCCTCTGCTGGTGAAGCTATTGCTTGTGTAACCCCACAGGCACTGCAACTACTAACAAGGGAGAGTGAAGTCTCTGCTCTCAGCTAAGGCTGTAACACCCTAAATCTGGCTTCTCAAGTGGTAAGTTTTATTCTCTTTCTGAACCTATCTCCATGTTCAGTTGTCACATTGTCTGATTAAAATATGATCACACAGATCACTATTGCAACACTATTGCGTATTTGCAACAACTTTTGCACAGAGTGTGCTAAGTGAGACATTTATGAAAAGCTTATGATTAGCTGGTTATGATTATGCTATTCATATTTGTTTTTAACATGGTGAGCTTTGGCTATGTACTTGTATTTTAATTTGTTTGATTCAGGTAGCACCTGTGAAGCATTTGGCCAGCCTGTTGTTAAAGTACTATTCAAGCTCAATAGAAATACTTGACTGACAATAGGTCTTGGAAGGTACCAGTCCACATCTGATGAGCCTTTCTGTCTATATTCAGAGTAGTATGGAGCCAACAGCTTTCACTGTAAAAAAGTGAGTCATGCGTGCATATATGATTTGCCCATGTGACTCCAAATTTCATCTTGCTGCTTCAGTTTTCCATAGTAAGAACAACGGGCTTTCTTCTCCATAGCAGAGGATATAAAAGGCCCTGGAAAGTCCTCCATTTTTGTCTTCAGTCCTGCTTCTTATCTCTGGAAAATCTTTGCTACAAACTGAAGTTCTAAACAAAGGACTGAATCACCCGTCCAAGCTGTGGATGAACTCCAGAGACTTGACTTAAGACAGCATTTTATTCATCATTGCTACAAGCCTGAATCAAGACCTTCACAATTGTTGTATGGGTTTAATTGCTTTAATGTTAACTCTTTTTTTTATTTTGTGAGATTGTGTTTCATAACTTTTCAGCTGCATAAGGAATGCTGCTGGGGGGTAATACAGGAGACTGGAGTGTCTGAGAAAACTGCTTGTCTGACTTCTTGTTAGCCAGTGTGGTGAAACAAAAGTTCTCTTTTTAACTTCTTTGGCATGCCTTATGGCGGAACCCCAGGTAGCAAGTTTAAAACAAATATAGAGAAGTATTTCCTCACAAAACGCGCAGTCAATCTGTGGAACTCCTTGCCAGAGGATGTTGTGAAGACCAGGACTTTTAACAGGGTTCAAAAAAGACAAGTTCATGGTCCATCAATGGCTATTAGCAAGTGTGGGTAGGAATGGTGTCCTTAGTTTCTGATTGTCAGAAGGTGGAAATGGATGACAGGAGAGGAATCACTTGATGATTACCTGTGCTGTTCATTCGCTCTGGGATACTGGCATTGGCCGCTGTCAGATGGACCTCTAGTCTGGCCCAGTGTGGCCATTCTTGTGCTCTTGTGTTCAGTTTTGGACTGTGGCTGTTCTCTCGCTAAGCAGTTTGCTCTGAATTGATACCCTCAGGACAAAACTCCAGAGTTCACCAGTAAGCAGACTATTGTAGAGGCACCAAGTTGTGTTGTTAGAACCTGCTCTTTCCCTGATTTCTAGGTTTTCTAGGCTTGGACTGGGTGGCAAAATAGCACAGTAGTCTTAACATTTCTGTGAGTCTGAATGCTTCATCACTAATGTAACTGGTAAGTGTGTCCAAGGTGAAAATGACTTGGCATCTTAAACTTGGCGTACTCCTTCCCTTTGCAGACATTAGTATAATCTGAAAACCACCAGATAATTGTTTGATTGGTGGAGGACTGGACTGGAATACCAGCAACCAGCTTCATTTATGCAGCAGAGTGTGGAAACTTGCTGCGTGCAGTATCTCTGGGTTTCCAGGCTACACTAGTAATCATAATTTTTCTATTTAAATCTCTCCAAAACGTCAGCACATTATGGGCCACAGTCTATGCCACATATCAGAGGGGTAGCCATGTGAGTCTGCAGCTGTAAAACAATGAGAAGTCCTGTGACCTCTGACAACCTACCAGGTATTTTGGAGCAGAAGCTTTCACGGGAAAAGACCTGCTTCATCAGATGCAAAGTCTATGCCAGGGGACAGCAACCCTCGACATGTAAACCAATAGTGGCACGCAAGCCAATTTTTTTTCATTTGCTCATGGGGTGGGAGTGCAACCCCGCCCTCCTCCGCCAAGCCCTATGGGGATTAACAAAAGACCAGCTAATGCTACCAACCACCACCTAAATGGTAAAGCTCTGAAACTTTATTTGTTAATGAAGTTGTTGTAAGTAGGACTATTAGGGACTTCAGAAAGTATTGCTGGCACTCGGACCATACATAGAGGTCAAAAAGTCACATTTCTGCTCTCTTCCTCAGAAAGGTTGCTGACCGCTGGCCTATGCTCTTTTACCCAGGGTTAACTCCTGATATCTGTGGGAATTGGATTTTTGCTGACAATAGGAGTTTCATTTGAAAACAGAGGAAAAAACATTTGGCCAAGTGAGCTCTGATTCACCATTCACCATAGTATCTTTCAAATCCATGAAGAAGTGGAATTTTAGGCCAATGGCAAATTTAATTGCAAAGCAGTCTGTTGACAGAAGCTACTGTCACAAGATATCTGCCAACAAAATTTCTATTCACAGACTGTCCGGCCTCTCTCTTGCCTGAACAGCCAACTGGAAGCACAGTGGACAGGGCTGCCCAGTGACTTAGAAGCCCTGTCTGTCGACAAAGGGCCCCCTGGAGCATCCACATGGCTTTTTTTGTTGACAGATTCTGTCAAGAAGGGCATTCTGCCTCATGGGGCAGAGGCAGAAGGCTGTCAAAAAAAGTGGTGAGTTCTGTCGATGGTAGGTTGACATTTTGAGTGTGGATGTAGCCTATGAGTTTTTATGTGCTTTAGATGGCTGTTGGAAAGCTGGGACCTCTGATTAGGGCTGGTTCTCTGGGCAACACTAGGAGAAGAACATGCCCTACAGGGGTGTGTGTGGTGGGGGGAAGGATATGGAGGAGCAGTGGGACTGGAGGAAGAAGTCGGATGAAATCTTGTGGTCCAAAGTATCTGTTAGTCTATAAGGTGCCACAGGACTTCTTGTTGTTCTCAAAGATACCGACTAACATGGCTACCTCTCTGATAGTGTAGCTGAAGTTGATGTACTTAGATCTACTTATTGTGGTGCCTTCCTAGCAGTGAGGTCGGTGGCTGATGCTCCTCCATTGACTCTGCCTACTCTTCTCATTGTGGCCAAGTACCACAGTTGACAGAAGAGCTGTTGGAGATCAGTTTATTACATCTGCCAGATGTGAAAAATCGACTGACAGTGGATCAGTCAACGAGCCCTCAGCTAAGAATGGTGAGGGAGGACAGCTCAGATCTGGGGAGGGGGGCACAATTCTGGCTGGAGTCTGGCCACAATCCTATTTGGTTCATGTCAAATCTTCTCTGGACTCTGAGGCCTGACACTATGCTCTGTCTTTCACAGGTGTCTGTGGCTGGTTGTTAAGCCAGGCCATAGTGGTGTGTGCTCCACCTGAGGGTTAGGGTGGGGTGTTAAAGCTGAACCCCCCAGGTGGGTGAATAGTACAACATGAGAAAGATTGAAAACTAAGTTGGGCTAGGGCAAAGACTCATTTATTTTTATTTGTTTTGGGATTGACTTTGGACCCTGCTGCCTCACATAGAGTATTGGAGTGGGTTTAGCTTTCATAGTCACCTGATCAAAAGGCTGAACTATAAGCCACCAGAGGAGGCTTCCCTGTTGGGGAAAGTGAGGCACAGTGGCTGTGTCACAGCAGCTGTGGGTGGTTACTACGGTGACCAGATACCCCAATTTTAACAGAACGGTCCTATTATTTGTTTTTTTTTTTCTTATATAGGTACCTATTATCACCCCTCCAGCCCTGTCCCAATTATTCATACTGGCTGTTGTCACCCTAGTGGTGACCTGATGACACTGCTGAACAATAGCTAACGTTCTAACAAGGTACAAATGGTATTCTGCTGCCAATGGCACCATCTTCTGGAGGAGCAGTAAAACTACCACAGCGTTTGGCATTTTCTGTAAAAACCTGCATATTAACCTCCAAAGTCTTGACCTCATTTGAGAGCTGTTAATTATGTTCCTGCTTCCTGATTCCCCTTGTAATTTCAGGTGTGTTTCTCGGTCCTAATCCAAAGGCCACTGAAGGTAATGGGAGTCTTTCCATTGATTTCAGTGGGTTTAGGATTTGATTAGGTATCTCCTCTGTGTAGTACGACATGCGTATGACGGCTTTGAAGAGCAGTGATGTGTACTCCTCATTGATGCTCGTGAGAGGAAGAAAACAACAGCAGCAGCCACACCAACAGAACCAGGACAATTCCCTTGCCCCCGCTGTGAACACACATGCCGTTCAAAGCTTGGACTCCTCAGCCACATGCAAGTCCACAACCGATGAGCCTGTGCAAGCTCAAGACGTCATCGACGGACATGATGGACTACCTACAGGTATCTGCTCCCATGCCATTTCTTTCTCCTGCTCCAACTCCCATTAAATGGCTGCTGTACTTTATCCATTTCTTGTGTGGATCAAATGATCACTCTATACATCATTCCAGAGCTTTGGGATTCTTTATGTTGAAGGGCACTCTGTATGAATAGGTCAGATAATCAACCGGGTGAGGCTCTCTACAAAAGAGAGGATGAAGCTGTGTGTTGAATAGGGGCGCATATTAATATGGCAAAAGTTGGCAGAACTTCCTGCATTCAGGACTTTTGTCAAAGGCCATGAAGCCTCTAGCACTTTCTGTACTACTATTACTTGTTCAAGTGAACACTTGCTTAATCTTTTTTTGAAAAGGTGCTTTCTCCATACAAAATAGGAGGTGAACTGATACTTTCCAGCTCCAAAGCTATTAACAGAATATCAAACTCCAAATTTATTAGAATAAAGGATTCCTGTGTCCAAATGGAGTCCATTTAAATCAAAGTTGTGCTAAAGCAGTTCATTGTGCAATTATGGAAGACAAAATACATCCTTCCCCCTCCAAAAAAATATTTTTACATAAAAGTGAAATCTCTTGTCTCCATGATTTTATAAACCAAATGGAACTCACCAGCTAATCACATCCAACTTTTAAGTCACTCCTTTTTGTTTACGTAAGTACCCACTTCAGTTTGCAACGCTCCCAAAAATAGAACTGAAGCTCAGCAAAAAGTAGATAAACCAGGACTATGTCAACTTGGAGTATTTGCGTATTTGCTCTAGCAAAAGTATAAAAATACTATTGCTATATAACAACTGGGTACGCACTATGCCCTCTCTTCTCCCTGACCATAGTACCTCGTGACCTTTAGCTGCTTTGTTTTAATTTTAAAAGTCAAATACCTTAATCTGGGATGCAAATAGGAACAGCCTGTTCCCTAAGCATTCTGGGATTGCTGCACTGTTCCTGATGGTTATGCAAGGTCTGCTCTTTTTCCCTCCCCTCCCCTCCCTCCCAGTGAGGCATATGAAAACGTAAATGTTAAAGGACAGAACATTCTCTTATTCTTTACACCTGTTGTCTCTACAGAAAGCCAACAGCTTAGCGAGAACCTGTATATTTTTAAATCTGCACTTTCTTAACAAATGTTCAACTGTATTATACCACCTCAGATACACAGAGATGATTAATCTTGTTTGAGGCTAAATTATTTTTTGCAAAGTGCCAGCTCTATCTTTGTTCTAAAGACGAACTGTTTATTTCTCCAAAAGGGAGGTATTTATGAAATTGGGTGTGAAAAAGGACATCAAACAGTGAAATTTGTTCTTCATATCTAGGCATGGGCACCCTGTTGATCATGTCATCTGCCTGTAGTGCAGGTCGCTCAAAGCTATTTATTCTAAGTCAGCTGTCTTCAAACTGAGGATCAGGATGCCAAGGAGGCGCACAGACCCCCTTTGAATGGGATTGCCAGTGCTGGGCTAGACTTGCTGGATCCCAAGGATGAAGCCGGAGCTCCACCACCCAGGGCCAAAGCCAAAGGTTGCCTATGGGTCAGGCCCTTGAGCTTCAGCTTTGGTCTTTCCATTCCCCTTCCCTGAGCAGTGGGGCTCAGGTGTAGGTCCCCTTACCTGCAGTCACCAAGTGTGTTTTGTTGTCAGAAGTAGGTTGCAGTTCAATGAAGTTTGGGAATCCCCATTTCTAAGTTAAGAATACCACCTGTGATGGCTATAGACACCAGTACCAGTCAGTCTGGGACCTACTGGAATGGGAGTGTCCAGCTGTATGCCTCTGGAACGATCCTTTTTACAATCAGTATAGTCAGATACTCTCTCTTGTCTACCCTGGTGAACAGTACTCTGTGAATGATAGAAATGAGATCTGGCTGGAAAAGTAATTTCCCTCCTGATAGATTACATTTTTTCCCCCAAAATTTTAATTTTTCCAATTTGGACCTCCCCTCCCAAATTCACTAGAGCAATGATTTTTCAGAAGGGCAACTTTAAAAAAAATGCCTGTTGGGAGAGCTCACATGGCATTTCTTGGTTTGCTCCCAGACAGTTCTTGGAGAAACTGGAAGCCGGGGGTCCTGAAAACAATCATAGACTGCCAAAGGACAGAGTTTTTCCATTCAGTTTTCCTGATGGTATCCTGACTCAGGCTATCTCTACACCAGAGGGTTTTGTTGATAGAGCTGGCATTTTGTCGACAAAACCCATGGAGTGTCCAGATTCCCAAAGCATTCTGTCAATGATAAATTTACAGAATGCAGCACTTTTGTCAACAGCCGTATCCCACTCCCCGTGAGGAATAATGCCTCTTTTGAAAGAGATCTGTCAACAGAAAGCTGGTCTGGACATTTCCGGGGGCCCTCTGTCAACAGAAAGGGCTTCTGGGAAGCTGGGCAGACCTGTCTGCTGTGCTTCCGGTTGATTGTTTTGCTCATAGAGCAGCCGGGCAGTCTGGCCACTCTCTGTCAACAGAGCAGATAGCTCTTGCAATCTGCTTGGAAGTTTGGCCCTGATTTTGTCAACAGAAGTTTTGTCAGAAGAGATCTTCCAACAAAAGCTTCTGTCAACAAATTGCTATAATCTAGACATAGCCTCAGTTTTCTCTTACAAAGTTGCAAAAGGGGTCACAATTTCAGTCCTGAACATGTTAATTTTGGATGTGTGTATGCTTTTTGGTGTAAGTGTGGACCACATTTGTTTTTAAATATAAAGGAGTGCAAAAGAGTCATGAAAAGAGTATGCATAAGCCAGGTTAATGAAAACTCTAAGTGGAAAGGATTGGTAGAATGATTTTGCTATAGCATGCTAATATTTATACAGTAATACAGGTTTTACAGAAATTACCTTCTGGGATCTTGATGTAACATCATCAGTGAAAAACAATATTTGTCCCACTCCCTTTCCTGTAGCCAGGGAGATGCTAGGAAATGTAGTCCCTTCCCTGCTCCAGGGTCAGCTCTCTGGGCAGGGAGAAGGCCAAAGAACTACTTGTTTACTTACTTGCTTTTCACCTGACCTCTGTATGCCTGAGTTTGCGGAGGTTCTTTCACTCTGCTGTTAGCTCTACATATGTGTGTTCAGCAGGCATGGTGGCCGCACAGGAATGGTGTGAGTACACAAACCATATTGTGATGAGGTGAGAAGATGTGTGAGCCACGTCTAGCTCTCACTCAGCATGTTCCCCTCAGGAAAAGAGCGTGAATGCTGGTATAAGCAGTCAGTGTGACTAGGGGGGAAGAAAAATTCTGCTGGCTGTGGGTCTTCTTACCAGCTGGGGATTACTGGAGCAGAGAGGTGTTGTCTGGCTACACTTCACTCATCCAGCTGCATCCCTGACATGGTGCTCTCTAAGGCCAACCAGCCAAGTGAAGTGGGGTCAGTGACCCTGCCTCTGCCTCACCGGAATATTCTTTGTATGGGGAATCCCCTTCCATCCAGGTAAGCTGTGTTCTCTCCTCCCCACCACTCTGGCTGTACAAACATAGGCCAGGACCTGTTCACTGTATGGATTTTGGCTTAGAGAAGTTTGGGAAGGTATTCCTTCAAAGTAGCTCAGCAGGGTAGTTGTCCATTGAATCTTATGCAAACCAAAATATTTTCTCAGTTGCAAAATGAAACCTCATTAGCTCCAAAGGACAAGCCGTTCTTCAACTGGTCAGTGTTCTAAACGATAGCACTAGTTTTAATAGGTTACTAGAGTCAGAACTCAAACAAATTTATTAATAGTAATAAACTCTAGTATTTAATACTCAGACTGAATGTGATTTTTTTTCCCCATGAGGAGACACTGGCTACAAACATTTTAAGCATGTGGAACATTGTGATTATCATTTTTTTTCTTATTTACAGTTGTGTAAATCTGGAGCAACTGCACTGAAATCAGCAGAGGCACACTGTGCAGTCATTTTGAGGTTGAACTTGGTGATTGGTCCTGTCAACTAAATAAACAATGTCGGAGCGAGTGGTTAGAGATAGTTGCATGCTCAGCAAAGACCCTGTGCTGTTAGGTATGATACCAGCAGTTTGCAGGCTAGAGTTCAGAGCTGTGTTAGATTGCATTAAGAACTCCAACAGGCTGCATGTAACTTCATGATGAAATGTTGGTCAAATCTATTTTAAATTAATCCAGGTCATGATCTAGTTTTTAGGATGAATGCCTCAATAAGACATTAAAGTCTTGCTTTTTAATTTAATCCGTCACTCACTTCTTCAAGGGACCATACCTAAAGGATAGTTTTAATATCTAAATGAGAGATCTGAGTACCCTATGGAATCCATACTTGAAAATTTGGCCCTCCCTGTCTTAAATTTAATTTCCAATAGGGCTAGGTGTGAAGTCTTAATTTTAGGGTTTTGCAACCCACTTCCCCATAGAAGCTAGTACTTGAGATCCCTTTTTGTGATAGTTAATATAGTTTAAGCTTATTAACCTACTGTTTGGACAATTTTTATCAGAACAAAAACAAAGAGCCAGTAAATTAAGCAACGAAGAGTATGGTAGTTAGAAGTGAGAACAATATGCCCCTAATAAAGAGAGAGCAACACTGTAGTCCACATTTTTCACTTACATGCCATAAATAATGCAATATGCCATATTTAAAAGGAACCATTAAGGTATAACATGTTGCCTTGAAGGGTAGCATATATAGTTTAATTATGGCTATGAAGGAAGAGAAAATGGACCCTGTGAATGAGCTAAAAAGGTATGAAAAGACTGGTTATCTGTACAGCTGCTCAGCAAGGTGGAAGGTTGTTTAGCCCTGAGCAGCCTTCTGTAAATCATGGGCCTCCTCTTTTTCTGAAACAGGGATCAAAACTACTTTTGCAGCCCCGGAGATACAGCAAACCCATGTCACTCAGCAAGCTTTGTTTGTGTCAAGAGATGAACCAGGTATGTCTCTGAGTACCCCCATCACAGAACAGTAGCTGTGTGGACATGGGTACTGGGTGGTTTGGCTTGTGGCTGTCTCCTCCATTTAGACCATGATGGAGATAGCACTCTACTGACCACCACTATGTACCTGTTTGACAGCTCTTTTTCAAACCTGTCACCAGTGGCAGATCCCAAGGATCATGGGAAAGGCGGCACGGATGCCATCTCCTAATTAGATAGCAGGATCTAAAAGCCAGGGAGCAATTATGAAGTTGCCTCCTCTTTTCCTGATGTTTAATTTGTGATGTGTAGCCCCAACTCAGATCCTGGAATTCATGCTGCAGAGTCATATAATAGAGCATTTTGTAAAAGACAGACAATCCAGTTTTTAGTGGGCAGGGCTCTCTCTGACCTACAGTTGCCACAACTTGCCCACAAATGCAGTTATGTCAAAGGAACCAAGGACAGCATGAGGATGGAAATTAGCCTGTCCCCCCTCTCTTCCCCATCCTTTATGCCTGTACCTATTTTTGTGGTTTAGAAGTAACAGATTTTGATAGGGCAGTGTACATGGTTGTGGGGTGTATTCCCCATCCTGGCTCTGAGAGGGTTGAATTAGTCCCAGTCACCAGATTAAGCTTTGAGCAGCGGAGAGATTTAGGTTGTCCAAGGGCCACTAATTGGAAACAGGCTCAGATGGAGCCTGTATTTATTCTGTGGGTGAGGGAAGAGGAGGTAGGACTGGTAGTAAGTAGCCTGAAGTTGTTCCCTAGGAGAAGGGAGTTTGGGCTGGCAAACTCAGAGCACAGGGAGGACCAGAATGGGTTGGAAAGGTTCAGAAGAAAACAGTAAGATGGGAGTGCAAACCTTGGTGGCTTATTAGAGGGTTTTGAGGCGGAACCTGGAGTAGAAGGTGGACCTACTAGCTAATAAGGACTTGACATAGACCAGGCAAATCATGATGGACTGCCTGTAAAGATTTCTTCTGCAAAGCCTGTCTCCTTACCCCCAATCCCCACCAGAAGGAGGGAGTGTGTGGTGACCTTGCTGGAGGGCTAAGTCACAGAAGAGGCTGTGGTTCCTGGAGTGAGAGGGTACTGGTTGGTGAGGAAGAATGGTGGATAGGGACACTACCCAAGGAGGGCAGCGTCTGGCCAGGAGGAGGCACAACTGGCAGTGAGTGGACCCTGTGACATAAGCATGCACTTTTACTCTGCACACATATACGTGGTCTGTGCCTTTTGTCTCCAGGACTATTGCCGCCACCAAACCTTTCACATGTACTACCTTAAATTAAAAACCAAGCAAAACAAAACAAAACCCAAGATTTTAGGGGAATGAAATGAAATGTATGGCAGTTTCTAGTATCTGGTGTATGGTAGGCTCTTTAAATGCTTTGGTATGTTGGACAGTGCTCACAAGTACCACACATCTTTCAGGTTCTGGATTGAGGAACTCAAAATGCTGAGTGAATGAGAGAGTTCTCAAAACTGAATTGTCTACCTAATTCTTCAGTGTTTAAACCAGCCCTAATTCTTTTGAAATTCCAGCAATGCCAGTTCATTATTTTAGATGAAAGTTTTGTTTGGCAAGGCACCCAAAACTAAGGGAAAAACGAGGCTTTTTATCAATCCTTTGCAGGATATTTTGAACATACACATATAGAGATCTGACGACAGTGTAGCAATCACATGCAAACCATGAAAAAAGGAGATAAGAACAAAAATTCTCTTTAGAATGATACCCCCTGCCTTGTGCACGTATGCTACTCTTTGCTGATGTCTGACTAGATTCACTTAAATCCATGAATGAAAAGCAGTTGCCTAGCCCCATAACTATCATTATGGTATGTTGCCTTGTATTAAGAAGGAAGGATAACTTCTTCCATATTTTAAGAAATTACTATCCCCCTTTTACATTCTGTACCTAATGCTTCCTATTTCTAACAAATTTTAATGCTTCAAACAGGCAGCTAGTATATGACAGTTACGATAGCAACAGGTGTGAAATTAATCTCTAAATCTTTCAGTAACTCTCAGGGATTGCAAGTGTCACATGTCATTAGTGCTAAGATATTTAATTTAAAAATTGTGTATATCAGAAAGCCCATTTAGAGAAACAACTGTATAGGCATGTGAAGGTGAGATCTCAAAGAAAGGAGACAGATATTTAAAAAGAAGCGTAAACTGTTTAAACAGCTGAATGAAAGAAGACATGATTGTAGCTAATTTCCTTCAAGGGGGAAAAAAATCTTGCTTTCCTTAAATGAATAAGGTGGTATTAACTGGATAAATAAGGCAAGAAAGGTTTGGTTCTTAGTGTTCAGAAATCTACATGTACGAGTTCTGAAGATGGAGATCAAATTGTGTCTTGTTTAATCAGTTTAAATATTTAAATATCCTTCTACTTCCAGGAGAGAGAGAGAGAGAGAGTAAAATCTGCAATGCAACAGTGCTTTTGAGACATGTGGACATAAAATAGTATGCAGTGTTAAAATAACAGTAATTAATCTTTGGTATAATTCCAAATTTGGTTTGTTTAGTCTGGTGAAGAGGCAGCTGAGAGGGGGCGTAAGTTTTCAAGTACATACATGTTTGCCACAAGGAAGAGGAAGAAAAATTATTCTCGCTAACCTCTGAGGACAGGGCAAAAAGCAATGGGCTTAAATTGCAGCAAGACAGGTTTAGGTTGGACATTATGGAAACTTCTTAACTGTCACAGTAGTTAGTGTCAGAATAAATTGCCTCAGAAGATTGTGGAATCTATCACTGGGAGATTTTTTTTCAGAAGAACTGTCAGGAATTGTTTAGATAATATTTAGTCCTGGCCTGAGCGCAGGTGACTGGACTAGCTGATCTCTTAACATCCCTTCTCATCCTTCAGGTCTATGATTCTATGCAGGAGCCATTTCATTCGTATCAACTCTGTTGACCCTTATTTATAAGATTAAATTTTTGTGGCTTTTATAGTACATCCCAAAGAACTCCTAAACTTATTTGAGTGCCAAGTTTATAATGAATGAAGAAAAGTTAGAGTTCAACAGCTCTGGGCATGTTCTAGTCTGAAATACCAAAACGTAATGTTTCTTTTCAAAGATAGTATGAGTTCACTTGAATAAAAACCAAAAAAAACCCCAAAAAACAAAAACAAAAAAAAACCCAAACAAAAACAAAAAAAACCCAACCCAAACCCCAGCTCTTCAGCCATGGCTTTAATGGCAATTAATAAAAATGTGCCGGGTGTAACACACTAATATGTTTCTTTAGGAAGTGCTGTCAGACTGAGAGCTTCATATTGTCCTCTGGCGTAAGTCTGCCTGGGATAGCTCTAACCCTTTAATCTTACCTTATTTTCACTCCTGTCCTTAAGTATTATGCATGGCTGGACTATATGATAACTCTTTGCAGTAATAGCCCTTGCAGAAGCCTCCAGTGTTTGCACAGAATGGTGGAACCTGAGTTGCTTGAAGTAAAACGAGTTGTTTTCTGGAGGTTTTAGTGCTGACTTGTCTCTTGTGTGAGTGCCCTTTGAATAATCCTAGCAATAAAAAGTTTTAGATCTAATTGTGGTGCATCTTGTTAGCAATATAAGTTGACGATAAAACTATATGGTCAAATTCTGCTCTGCTGTACATATGCAGTCCCATGTGACTGAGGTTGCTTGTACATAAATGAAATGCAAGTACAGGTCTGGCCTTAGGGCGAGGTGATGTAGGAAGTTACATCTTGGGTGCCAGCTTCCACAGGCACTAAATCAGGCTGTGTCTAGATAACAAGGATTTGTCAACAGAAGTTTTTGCCAGAAGATATCGTCTGGCAAAACTTCTGTCAACAGATCGCATCCAAACTGCCAAGTAGATCTCAAAAGCAATCCGCTCTGTTGACAGAGTGGCCAGATTACCCAGCCACTCTATTGACAAAACAGCCAGCTGGAAACACACTAGACAGGGCTGCCCGATGTTGCAGAAGCCCTGTCTGTCAGCAGAGGGCCCCCCAGAATGTCCAGACTGGTTTTCTGTTGACAGAGACATTAATCCTTGTAGGCAGCTGGGTACAGCTGTCAAGAAAAGTGTTACATTCTGTCGATTTACTGTCAAGAGAATGCCTTGGGAAGCTGGATGCTCCACAGGTTTTGTCAACAAAACCCTCTAGAGTAGTCATAGCCTCAGAGCGAGAGAAAGAGGAAGAGAGAGAAGTACAAAGGAGGGTGGTCTGCTATGCTTCTGCCTTTTTATTGACTGATGCTCTTGGGAATATTGGGTATGGACAGCAAGAAAGATTTCTGGTCTGAGTGGCAAAACACCTGTGAGTACAGAAACTATGGTGAAAGGTCTCTGTCCTAAAAAGCTAGTTAGAATATGGCCAATATAGTTATTTTTTTATTACTAGTATCACTGAACTGTAGAATAATGTCTGCTTTTGGAAGCTGTGATGATGACAGTCTTGGAATATGTAACAAAGCTCAATATAATCGATTTAATCTTAGAAGTGATGGCATTTACTACTTTAGACCTCAGTTCAAGCATTTTGGAAGGAAAACTGCGGATGGAAAACCCTTTAGTTTCTGGTTTGATATGCATGTTTCAGGAGAGCAAGCTTCTGTCACTGAAATCCACCATTCCAATCTGAGGGAAGTTTCTGATTTCAGTTACAGCCCCAAAACCCAGCTGGTTAACTTCAGTAACACCTTGAGACCCAGAGGTTTGCACAGGAGTAAGTTGGCAGAGTTGTCCCACTCTCTACTATTGCCTCTCTTGTCTTCCCTTTATTACAGAATTTATTTGACTCAGATCCTTCAAGCTGTGAATCTTTTTCATCCTGACACTTGCAAATTTCATGCAGAAAGAACCCGAGTCTGGACAAGAAGCAGCATCTGTACTTGAACCATGCTATTCCCGTCCCCACATCTGAGAAAAAAAAAAAAGTGTCACTTAGGGAGCATCTAAAACAGGTGGCCACAAGTAATCAATGATGTAGTGGTTTGCTTTTTATTTCCTCTTCCTCTTCCTCTGCTGTGCAGTGGCTCTTATTGTGTAGATAGATTACACAATAACTCCATGTGCTTCAAACCTGTTCCCTTATTTGAGTTTTCTCACAAGGGTGTCAGCTTGCCCATTTGATTTGCATTTATTCAAACAAACCGAAAATATGGAACAGAAACAGAAGTTAGTTTTGTTTCAACCTCATGATGAGCTGGGAAAACCTGTTTGGTTTTGTTTTTTTTTTCATTGGTTAATATTTGCCCTTACATTGGAATAGTGGACAAAGAGGCTGGATCTACATGTGCCCCTTCCTTTCGAAAGGGGCACGTTAATGAGCGGGTTCAAAAGATGCTAATGAGGTGCTGCAATGAATGTGCAGTGCCTCATTAGCATAATGGTGGCAGCAGCGATTTGAAAGTGCGGCTTTTTGAATCGCACACCGCCCGTGGAGATGGGACCTTCTGAAAGGACCCCCCCTGAGTTTTTGAAAGCCCGTCTTCCTATCTGGTGATTGGAAGAAGGACTTTCGAAAATTGGGGGGGTCGTTTCAGAAGGTCCTGTCTCCACAGGTGGTACGCAATTCGAAAAACCGCACTTTCAAATCGTCGTGGCTGCCATTTTGCTAATGAAGCGCTGCATATTCATTGCAGTGCCTCATTAGCATCTTTCGAACCCGCTCATTAACATGCCCCTTTCGAAAGGAACGGGCACGTGTACACACAGGGAGAGTGTCCCAGACCTTTTATTCATGTCACAGTTCTTAGTACATTGTGTTTGTTAGAGGGGTCATACTGAGAGCAAAAAATAGGATGTAGGATGCCACAAGTTTACTAGTTGTAAAACAACACTCTCAGCTTCCTGCAGCTTTAAGGGTGGCTGGAGGCAGGGAACATGTATCTTGTCTTGCTGTGGACATGGCGCCCCCTTGGCCGGCACCATGGAGGACTGATCTGTTGACAAAAGGCATCTCCCAGAGTGTCCACACACCTTTATTGTCAACAGATTCTGTTGAGGAAGGTGCTCTGCTTTGGGGTGGAGAGGCAGAAGACTCTTGACCGCGTTCTGTCAAGTTACTGTTGACAGAACTCATTTTTAGTGTGGACGCTCCACAAGTTTGGTCTACCAAACCGGGGTTTTGTCAACAAAACTCTGTAGTGTAGATGAAGCCGAAGTGTTCTGTGACTCAGGCTCATAAAAATTGGTGTAGCTTGGAGCTGCTATTACTGCAGGCTTCATGCCCTTAACTTTTCTTTACTTTTCAGCTCCCTGTATAAAGAATAATCATTCTTCTAATTGTGATCGACATCTTCACTGACTTTCTGTTCATTTCTGAAGAAATCATAGAATACTAGGACTGGAAGGGACCTTGAGAGGCCATCGAGTCCAGCCCCTTGCCCCAATGACAGGACCAAGTACTGTCTAAATATTTTGTCACGTTACCGAACGGGGTGTCTCTAGAGGCTCGACAGCTAGATTCCAGTCTCTTTGCCATGTGCTGTGCCTCTCTTTTGAAGAGCTCTATTACGTTGCTTATGGACTTTGAAGTTGTATTCTTTCTCTGCTTCTTTAATTGCTCTTGGTGCACCTCTGGCATGCAGTAGCTTAGTCACTGAGCTTTTGCCTTTCTGGTCACAGCTGAAGAATTACTTACTTACAGACAACCTGAATGTAATTTGCACAATGGTTCCTACTGAGAGAAGGAAAACATTTCGTAAAGGAGTAAGAAAGCCAAAGATTGTACAATATATGTAAGTGTTGGGCAGTACTGATCTGTGCCCCTGAAACAAAGCACTTAGAGCGAAATTACCTTTGCTGTAAATCAATAGAGCTCAACTGACTTACCACAGCTACATTGTGATTAGTACCAGCAAAGGCCCTGGTCTGTAGCTCCAGCATGCCCGCTTCCCCTGCCACAACATATGTCAAATTGCAAACCTGTGTAGTCTCTGAAAGTAGGGATGGAGGTAGGTAGCTGTGTACACAACACATTGGCAAGAGTTGGATTGGAATTGCAGTCCGAAGCTGGTTCCTTTGCTTACATGCTGGAACAATCTGGGAGCAGTGCATCAGCCCAGGCGATGTTGGGAGTAGAGCACCTGTCATTGGTTTCTAGTGACCTTTTTGCACAGGCATTTAGCTCCAGAGGGATCGATAATCAGCACATTGCTGGCAGAATGTGAGCAGAGGGGTGATGTTTTGTTTTAAGTGAAACAAAACAAACATTGGCAATGGGGAACACGAGAAACCACTAGCTGGCCAACTCATATACTTACTGTTTTAATTCTACAGAAACATCTGTTTGTGGCTTCCTTGATCATCATGTATTTTAAAGTCTTGGCTCTATAGGTTGTTTTGAATGCACTGCCTGTCGAGTGAAGATGTTTGGAGTTAAACCTTCCCTTTAGTTGCCTTTCTCTAGCAAGAATTGAATGCAGAGGTACGTTGTGATAAGCAACTTGTCATTTAGGGAAAAAAAGCCACAGAAACACTGCATCATGAGATTAATGTTCTGGGACTTTTTAGAATAGAGAGTGGAGTTAGTTTTCCCAGAGGAAAGGAAGTGGAACCACCTGCAGTTCTTCAGCTGGGTTTATCTCAGTGTGTGGAATTGGCAGCCAGCATACAGCTAGTTTCTCTTCCACCATCGCTGGACAGGAGCAGGTCCACAGACAGCAACTCTGGGCCCCAGGGCTGAACAGTCACTGGGCATCCCTGACAGGTACAGAAGCCTCACTCATATTGATGTTTGCCAGCTGACTTTTGGGCCACGCGGTGCCTACTTTGGCTGGTGCCTGATAAGTGCTGGGTATAATGCTGAGCTCACTTTTTTGGCACAGTCGGGGCTTCCATATGCCCAAGCAATAGGGTTACCTACTATCTACTCATACAAACCCCAAGACTCTTGTCCTGCCCCTTCCCTACCCTGAGGCTGTACCTCTGTTCGGCCTCTTCTACAAGGGTCCATCACCCTCTCCCTCCTTTGCCCACTCGTCCCCACCTTCACACTTGTTCAGTGGGCAGCTGCGGGGCATTGGGGTGCAGGAGGGTGTACAGTCACGGAGAGAGAGTATGGGAGCAGGAAGGGGTGGGTTTTGGGAGGGAGATTGGGCATGGGAGGGGAGGCAGAGTGTAGGATCTGGGTGTGGGAGGGGTTTGAGTGCAGGGATGGGTCATGTAGTTGGGTGCAAGAGGGAGCGAGGGAGTTGGCAGTTACCTCGGGCAGCTCAAAAGTGACAACCACACAGCACTGTAGCAGCAGCTCCTTGGTCAGGGGTCCAGGGTGTGTGTGTTACTGCATGCTGCTGCCCACAAGTACCAGCTAATGGCAGCTGGGGAGTCAGTGCTCAGGGCGGGCATGGCACCCAGAAGGTGCTTCTGGAAGTGGCACAGAGTGAGGGTGGGCGGGAAGCTTGCCTTAGCCTCACTGCACTGCTGGGGGGCCCAAGGCCCTTTTAAATTCCCCAGGACCCTCAGCAATTGCCCCCTTCATCTCCTTCCCCCTTAGCAGGCCTGACAGGGAACAAGTCAGCAGCAGCAGAGGAGTGGCTGAATCATGAATGTTTCTGACAATCCTTAGTGACTGCACCAAACTGCACCACGGCTGGTCTGTAGCTGACTCCCTGAGAGCTCCCTCCCTGTGTGCTCAGCGTAAGACGAATGTGGCAGATGATCTGGTCCAGTTCCTTATTTGGACTTTTGAAAATAACATGGAAAAAATGAACAAAAAGAAACTGCTTCAGGAAAGCACCGTGGGTGTTCAGATTCTAACTGTGCTTTCTCTCCAAAAATGTCTCGTTTTAGGAGAACAGCATATTCCTGTAGCAGCAAGGAAGGGTCCTGTGGCACCTTATAGACTAACAGAAAAGTTTAGAGCATGAGCTTTCGTGAGTTAACCCACTTCTTCAGATGCATATTCCTGCTGTGCCCTATCATGTTAATATACCATCCATAGGAGCAGTTCACATGGTCAGGGATTTCTTTAGATTTAGGCTGCTTCTAGCTTTGAATATTTCCTAGCATAATTACAGAGCATGTGCTTTTCTTCCCAGGCCAATGACTATATTTGAATAGTTTTTTGCAAATTGAAAAGTACCCACTTACACAATGGCTGAGTTTGGCCCAAATGTTCTCATAAGGTGGAAACAGCATTCTGATTAGATTATCCTATGTTCTCAAGTGTAGCACACTACGCAAGAGTTTTTCTCCTTGAGACAATTCTGGGAGGAGAATTCTGGGAGGTACCCTCGGCTGCTAATGCACACTGGGGGGATTGTATATCAATAGATCATTTTTAAGGGGTTGGATGTTTGGGGGCTCAGATAAATTATAAAACCCCAGAAGGGCTCATAAGTTCCACATTCTGCATAATAAGCCTGCTAACTTACATGCTGGCTACTGTGTCTGAGAACTGAGCTCCAGATTAGGGGTTGTGGTTTTATGTGGGTACTTCCCATTGGGAGTGACTTTCAGTATTGCATAGAGGAACATTATCTGTGCATTGTCTATCAGGCATCCATGAGCAGAGTTTCTGGAATATTGAGACATCTAGCCTACAAGTGAGTCAGTAAACATGTCCAATGGGTTTTTTTTTCTTTGTACTGTTTCCTGCAAGAGGATGTTCAAGTGGGAGGAAAAAAAAATGATTACTAAGGTCTTGTTTGTACCAAGAGTGGCGTGCAGGATCAAAGAGTTAAAATTCTTAATATCTTAGGGGAGAGCTAGAACCCTCAGTCTTGCAGACACCCAGAGCCCATTGAAGTCAGTAGCAAAGGAACTATTCACATGCTTAAAGTTAAGCATATGCTCAAGTCTTTGCTGGATTGCAGCCATAGAATTTATTTGACTATACATCACCATGCATGTATATGGGAGGTTATAACTGTCAATGGAGGCCCTCAGCTGATCTCAGATTGGAGAGCTGAAGGGGCAAATTGACATAGGCCCATCTCTTTTTAAGTGAGTCCCTTTGTTCAAAATACCTTTTGCTTGCAAAGGTAAAGATAAATCCAGATACCCAGCCTAAGTAAATTCTATTAGTCTACATTGCAAAATCCCTAGTGACTGCAAGTCCCAGAGCCTGAGTCAACTGCCTTGGACTTGCAAGGCTCACACAACCTGCTTAAAAATAGCAGTGTAGGCGTTCCTGCTTGGGCTCTGAGAAGGTGCCCTTCAGGCTTCAGAGCCCAGGCTCCTGCCAGCGTGGGAGTGTTATATTGCCATTTTAGCCCCATAGGATGAGCTCTGCAAGCCTGAGTCAGTTCACGTTGAGCTTGGAGTCTTGCTGCCATGTTTTTTTTTTTTTTCTTTCTCTAAATAATGATATATCCTTAGGCTGTGTCTGCACTAAGACAAAACTTCGAAATGGCATTCGCACACTGCCGGCTGAGAGGAATAAGGGGATTTTGAAATGTGTGGGGTCCTTTCGAAAAGGACCTCTGTGCAGCCACGTCAAGCTGCGCGTGTTCAAAAGCGACGCTTTCCAACCACTGTGGCTGGAAGCGTGTGAATGCTAATAAGGTGCTGAATATTCAGTTCAGCACCTCATTAATATTCTTTGATTTGCCCACTAGCATGGCCATTTTGAAGTTTTGTCTTAGTGTAGACACAGCCTTAGTGTATTCAGTTGGCTTGTAGATGGTTTATGTGATCAGTTTAAAAAAATACAAGTTGGGAGAAAGGAGACTAATCTGCTTTTACCAGAAATAAAAACCCACAGTGTATATTTGGATTGTGAATATTAAGTGGAAAAGGAATATTATAAACAATGGACAACGAATGTTTAGAAAGGCCATTGTGAGTATCTTGTATACCCATCACAAACAGATTCTGCTTGCCATGGTAGCAAATCATTTACATTCCCCCCTGTGATTTAGTGGAAAGAGGACATGTAAACACAGAGGCTGTTTCTGCACATGCCACTTTCTTCAAAATTTTCAGAGAAGAAGGGGCTGCCAGAAGACCCCCTTGGGGGCCACACTTCTACATGCTGTTTTGGAGTCCAGAAGAGCATCTTCCAGACTCCAAATCATGTGACCTTATGCTAATGAGGCTCTGGGAATTTACATCCATGCCTCATTAGTATATTTCAGGCTGTTTATTAGCATGCCACATTCGGAGAAAGTGGCATGTGTAGAAACAGCCAGACAGAGCAAATAATAGAATGAAGAATACTTGACGTCCACATGAAATTTTACTTATACTACACTAGATGTGTACATTTTGCTTGCAAAATTAAAACAACTTTTTCAAGTGCAGGGCTCATTAACAAATTATGTGGGAGCTGTAGATGAGAAAAGTGCGCAGTACCCCATGGTGATGCAATAAATCCGGTTTTCCACCGTATTTAAATGGAGATTCATGCATTGGCCTCCTAATATAAAAGCTCAGTCTGTCAGTACTCTCATTGATCCTGAGGGTTCTCAAAGGCAGTGTATCACCCAAACTTTATGTTCACCAAGCATCTGACACATTTGTGGCACCTTTCTTTTTCATTCAAAGAGGGTTCTTCATTGAGTGTCCCTGTGGGTGCTCCACAATAGGTGTCGGGCTCGCCCGGCGCCGCAGATCGGAAATCTTCCAGCAGTTTCTCCTGGATCGCGCATGCGCCGGTGCGCGCCGCTCCCTTGTGCGTCCCCGGCCACGTGCGCGATCCGGTCCCTGCCAGTTCCTTCTCAACCGCCGTTGGCTGCAGACGGAATCTGCTCAGGCTACGGCCAGAGTCAGATTAGACAGTGTTTCTACGTGTAAATTGTTGTTTCTTTTTTTTTTCAAAAAAAAAAAAAAAAAAGAGAGAGGACAAAGAGAATACCAAAAAAAAAAAATATATATATAAAAAAAAAAAAAGAAAAGAGAGAGAGGAGCGGAGAAGAAGAGTGGACGTGAAGGCCAGTAGGCCGCCCGCTGCCCTGCAGGCCGGTGTCCGCGATTCGGGGAAACAGGCACAGATTAGGTGCTAAGTACCCTATTAACAGTAAAAGACTCACCGCGATGGCTTCTTCAGGCTTTAAAAGTGTGAGTCCTGCCGTGAAGCTATGCCGGCCTCCGGTGGGCATAGTGAATGCATCCGATGCCTGGGGGAATCACACGTTACCCAGAAGTGTTCCCACTGTGCTAAGCTCACAGCCAGGGCAAGGAAAGACAGAGAAATGCATCTTAAAATGCTCTTGTTTGATAAGGCCCTCCAGCCAGACGTGCCGGAGAGGCAATCAGAAGGGCCCTCTGGGTTCCACAAGAGGAAGGCAGCTTCTCTGACCCCCTCGGTGCAAAAACGGAGGAAGCTCTCCCCAGCTCGATCCCTGCTGGCAGTTTCAGCGAGCGGGACGGGCGGAGCACACAGCCCCCAGCCGCATACTCGGGCAAGCGGCACCGCGGCAGCGCACATGGCAGAGGCTGAGCCTCCGATTACGAAACAGCCGGCACGTGCGGCACCTAAAGCGTCAGCCAGGCAAGCACCAGAACCGGCGGCACCGCCACAGGTGGCACCTACCCCTGCGGCACCAACAGTACAGGGCTGACAGGCACAGAGCCTGCAGGCACCGGAGGACGTTATCCGCGCGGCACCGCAGCTGAGCGGGCCGAGTGCGGCACCGACAGTGGGGCCGAGATCCCTGGTGCGGGAGGGGGAGGTGCCAGCCCTGCAGGGGAGGGGAAAGGCAAAAGCTAAAGCCCGGCACCGCAGCCCTTCTCCGGACAGGGCTGCGCTGCTACTAACAACAAGCCCTCCCCCTGTGCTGCACACGCCGCCCAGAAGGCCTGGATGTCCACCGGCCTATCCAGAACCTCCTTCTCCATTCCTCCAACCAATGTCACCATGGCTTGGGCCACCTTCACCCTTTCTGGGATTGGATCCACTGGAGTACTGTCACAAACCAGTGTCACCGCTATCTGTGTCATCGCGGAGGTCTCGCTCTCGCAGACATCGGGGGTACACACCCCGAGAGTGGTCCAGGTCTTCGTCCCCAGACCCGTGCCCATGCTGCCATGGTCGTTCTTATCATGCTGGACACAGACACCCCAGGCCTACGCCCAGGGGCAAGTCCCCCCCGGCCGTCCAGTACCCCCGTGGGCACTCCCGTTCGGGGCTGGAAACTCAGTTATCTCAAGGGGAGTTAATTTTAGAACCCTGAGACTTTCCTTCGCAATCCTCCAGCGAGCAGGTGTACCATCAGCCGCAGGAAACTGAGAGTTCGAGGGAGGCATACTCTAGTGGTTCCTCATCCTCCCCAGATGAGGCCATGGCCCCTGGGGATGTTTCTCCCCCGGCTGACCTTAAACAGTTTCAGGAGCTGTTTAAAAGGGTGGTTTTCACGCAGGGCATTCAAACGGCAGAAGTGCAGGAGAAACATCACAAACTCCTGAAAAATTTGAGACCCCCAGCTCCATCCAAAATTGCTATCCTGCTGGACGAAGCCATTATGGAGTCAGCCACCACCATATGGCAGACTCCGGCCTCCGTTCTGCCTATGAACAAGAGAGTGGATAAGAAGTACTTCGTCCCGGCAAAGGGCATGGAGTTGCTCTTCAGTCACCCACAACCGAACTCGTTGGTGGTCGAATCGTCCCAGCAGAGGTCAAAGACTTTTCAGTACAAATCAGGGGGATCAGACAAAGATGCCAAGAAGCTAGAGCGGTTCAGCAGGAAGGTGTATTCCTCTTCCACCCTGCTATTGAGAATGGCAAATTATGCGGCACACCTAGCGAACCATAACTTTGATAATTACTCCAGGCTTACTTCTCTCATGGATTCACTTCCGGAAGATAAGAAGCCGGTGTTAAAGGCAATTGTGCAAGAGGGCTACGCAGCTTCGAGGACGGGAGTCCAGATTGCCCTGGATGTGGCAGATACGGCGGTACGCTCAACGGCTACAGCAGTGGTCATGTGTAGAGAATCCTGGCTCCAGACATCGGGCATCCCGAGGGATCTACAGGCGAAGATCGTGGATCTTCCCTTTGACACGCAAAAGTTGTTTGCAGACTCAACTGACTCAGTCCTCCACTCCAGTAAGGACTCGAGAGCTACACTTAGAACCCTGGGTATTTATACCCCTCCATATAGGAAGAAAAAATATTACCCTCAGCAAAGACGCTACCCGTACCAACCACAGCATGCGCAGTATCAACGGGGTTACGACCAAGGGCGACACCAACAGCAGCAACAGTACAGAACTCCCAGGCGACGTTCCCAACAAAGTCGTACACCCTCGGGACAGGCCCAAAGGCAACAAGTTTGACGGGCATGTCGAGGGCTGCACTATCACTACCATCGCGTAATGCCACTCTCATCTCATGTTCCATCATCGCCTCAGACCGTTTCACTCCCAATGGCAAAAGATCACCGCAGACAAATGGGTGCTGGAGATCATAGCCACGGGTTACGCGATCCCCTTCCAGTCGCTCCCACCGACGAAGCCTCCCTCCAGGCCCTGCCTCCGGGACGCTACCCATGAGGCGAGGCTCAAACAGGAGGTGGACCACCTTATGTTCATAGGGGTGGTGGAAAGAGTGCTGGAACAATTCCAGGGGAAAGGGTTTTATTCACGCTACTTCCTCACAGAGAAGAAAACAGGAGGCTGGAGGCCCATCTTAGATCTTCGGGGCCTCAACCACTACTTGTGCAAGCAACGTTTTTGGATGATTACAATTGCCTCCATACTCATGGCACTGGATGATGGAGATTGGTTTGCAGCCCTCGAGTTACAAGATGCTTACTTCATATAATGATCCACCCGGCACATAGACGCTTCCTCCGCTTCATGGTCGGCAAGGAACACTTCCAGTACAGAGTTCTTCCGTTCGGCCTCTCCTCGGCCCCCAGAGTCTTTACCAAAACCTTGGCAGTGGTGTCAGCCTACCTGCACAGACAGGGGGTATTCATACTTCCATACCTGGACGACTGCCTTTGAAAGGGGCCTCGAAGGCAGAGGTCCTACGCATGATAAGCATCACAGCTGACACGTTTTCTTCGCTGGGCCTAGTCATCAACCTCGCGAAGTCAAAGACCGACCCCTCACAAGACATAGAGTTCATAGGGGCACGCATAAACTCTATCACAGCAAGGGTGTACCTACCCGACGCCCGCTTTTGCGCCATCAGTTCGCTGGTGCAAGTCATTACATACAGCCTCACAGTGCCGGTATTAATGTGCTTACAGCTGCTGGGCCATATGGCAGCAGCAACATTTGTGGTACAGAATGCCAGATTGCACATGCGAAGCCTGCAGCATTGGCTGGTGAGCATCTACAAACCGGCATCCCACACTGTTCACAGGGTGGTGTCGCCCACGACAGAGGTGCGCAGATCTCTGCTGTGGTGGGTAAACCCCAAGAACTTGCTAGCAGGGGTGCCCTTTCACCAGCTACAAATTTCTATTTTTCTGACTACCGACGCCTCCCACATAGGATGGGGAGCGCACATCGGCGACAAGGTGATGCAAGGGCTATGGTCCCCTGCGGAACAGTCACTGCACATAAACATACTGGAGCTCAGAGCAGTGTTCAACACCTGCAAGCATTTCCCACACCACATATATGGCAAAGTAGTCGGGATCAATAAAGACAATACCTCTACTATGTTTTACATAAATCAACAAGGAGGAGCCCGATCCCGTGCCCTACGTGCAGAAGCAGTCTGACTGTGGAACTGGTGCATCGCCAACAACATAATGTTGAAAGCCTCGTACTTGCCGGGCGCTCACAACGTGAAAGCAGATCAGCTAAGCAGGCGCTTTGCACTCATGCACGAATGGCAGATCCGCTCTGAACTGCTACGACCAATCTTTCATACATGGGGGTTTCCCCAGATCGATCTGTTTGCCACCCAGCACAACAAGAAGTGTCCCCAGTACTGCTCCAGGGCAGGAGTGGGGTGGGGGTCCCTGGGGGACGCATTCATGATTTCATGGAAGGGCCCCCTACTTTACGTGTTTCCCCCCCACAGCGCTTATCCACAAGGTCTTGCAGAAAGCCAGAAGGGAGAGAGCTCGCATGATACTAGTAGTCCCCACGTGGGATCAGCAGCAATGGTTTCCCTTGCTTCTGCGCATGTCGGACCGCCCACCGCTCCCTCTACCGGTGGCGCCGGACCTACTCACGCAGGCCCAGGGGTCCATAGTGCACCCGAACCCTCAGAGTCTGCACCTACAAGCATGGTTAATCCATGGCTCAGCTCCTTAGAAAGTACATGCATGGAGGGAGTACAACAAGTCCTGGAAAGTAGCCGAAGGACCTCCACCAGGAAGACTTATAAGCAGAAATGGACTCGATTCACAGCCTGGTGTTCCACCAAGCAGTTAGCTCCCCCTGACGTTCCTATACCGATAATACTTGAATACTTATTGGACCTCAAGAGGGGCGGACTTTCCTTATCCTCGCTAAAAGTCCACCTTGCCGGTATATCGGCCTTTCGGCATACAGAGGAGGGGCCCACAGTATTTGCCCATCCTCTCATTACCAGGTTCTTGAAGGGGTTGGTAAACCTGTACCCCACTCGGAAACCGCTTCTGCCATCGTGGAACCTGGACTTGGTGCTCAGCACGCTCACGGGTCCACCTTTTGAACCATTAGCCACAGTTCCCCTACGTCTCCTTACAATAAAAACAACCTTCCTCCTTGCAATTACGTCAGCTCGCAGGGTGAGTGAGCTCACAGCAGTTATGGCAACGCTGCCCTGCACAGTATTCTCAAAGGAGATGGTAACCTTACGGCTGCACCCGTCCTTTGTTCCAAAAGTTTCTTCAGAGTTCCATCTTAACGAACCAATAGTTTTACCCTCGTTTTACCCGAAGCCTCACAACTCCAGCGAGGAGGCACGCCTGCATCTCCTGGATGGAGGGCATTGGCCTTCTACATAGACAGAACTAAGTCCTTCCAGAAAACGTCTCTCTCGCTCCCAGGTCAAAAGGAGAAGGTCTCTCTTCACATAGAATCTCAAAGCACATTGTGTCCTGTATAAAAATGTGCTACAAGCTTCGAAAGACTCCTTTGCTGGCCCCGCCCAGGGCTCACTCCACCAGGGCGGTGGCAGCATCAACAGCCTTCTTTAAGGGCATCGCGTTGAAGGACATCTGTAGAGCGGCGACCTGGTCATCCTATGACACCTTCGCCAAGCATTATGCTCTACATCGGGTATTCCAAGAGGATACCTGCCTCTCGACAGCAGTCCTTTTGGGGGCAAGCTGCACATAAACCGATTACCCACCTCCTTTCTTGGGTTACTGCTGGGTAGTCACCTATTGTGGAGCACCCACGGGGACACTCGATGAAGAAAGAGAAGTTACTCACCATAGTAATGATGGTTCTTCGAGATGTGTCCCCGTGGGTGCTCCACCACCTGCCCATCCTCCCCGCTTCGGATCTCTGTCTAGTGTCTTTCAGGAGCATCCGAGGCGGTTGGTCAAGGAACTGGTGGGGACCGGATCGCACACGTGGCCGGGGACGTGCAAGGGAGTGGCGCGCGCCGGCGCATGCGTGATCCAGGAGAAACTGCTGGAAGATTTCCGATCTGTGGCGCCGGGCGAGCCCGACACCTATTGTGGAGCACCCACGGGGACACATCTCGAAGAACCATCGTTACTACGGTGAGTAACTTCTCTTTCTTCAATGTAAGAAGAAACTCATTGATTGCTGAAATCATTTATAACTCTTGTGATTGTGGTTCTCTTGGCAACAAAGCCTTCCGAGACTGCAGTGGTCTACTAGTGAATGCTTTGTAGAATTGCTTTTCTATAGAGCTCATTGAATAATTTTGTCTATGATGTAAAACTAGAACTATATAATAGTATATGTCTCTAAGGGTGTGTCTACACTAACTCCTTACTTTGAAGGGAGCATGGTGGGTAGGGTGTCGGGAGATTGTTAATGAAGTGCTGCAGTGCATATGCAGCACTTCATTAAGCTAATTCTCTCCTGCAGCAACTTTGAAGTGTTAAACTTTGAAGTGCCAGCTCGTGTGTAGCCATGGCTTACCCGCCAGTACTTTGAAGTGCCTGGGCAACTTTGAAGTTCCTTTACTCCTCAAAACTTTGAGTTAGCCGTGGCTACACGCAAGCCAGCACTTTGAAGTTTAACACAACTGCGTAGACACTCCGGGGCCCTTTTGTCAACGGACTGGGTTTCAAGGTACCAGACAGCCCTCTTTGCAGTGCTTCCAGTCAGCCGTTCTGTCGAGAGAGGGCCGGGCAGTCTGGCTGCTCTCTGTTGACAGAGTGGATTGCTCTTTCAATCTGCTTTTGTGTGTAGATGTGTTCCATCAACAGAAGTTTTGCCAGGAAATCCCTTCCAACAGCCACTTCTGTCAACAGAGGCTTCTCGTGTAGATGTCGCCTATAGCCCCTGGAAATCCATGCTTGCAGAGGCATAGTCCTCAGCAGGCCAGATATTTGTGTCTCCTTAAAAGGGATGACCTGTAGCCCCATGTCCATACTTTTGCTGCATCACACACCTAGCTGAACTGAGGCTATGGCTGCCCTAGAGAGCTTACAGCATCTGGCTTCAAGCCGATGGGAAAGTGCTCTTCTGTCAGTTTAATTGCTCCAGCTCCCACAAGCAGCAGTAATGATGTTGGTGGGGGAAGCTCTCCTGCTGATATAGTGCTGTTCACGCAGTGCTCAAATCTCCATACATTACATTGCTCGGGGGAGACAGAACTTAACTTGTCTCAAGCTGTAATGTAGCTGCAGCCTCTGCCTTTGTCTTCAGGAGTGAGACATTAATTAACCTTAGCCCTTGCTCACAAAAAATTGTGGATTAAAGATGTGGGTGGGAGCTAGTTGTCCCTTGTGTGTGTCTCCCCAAAGAAGCCCATGAACATTCTCATTCATACCTGGGATAAAGGAAGAAGGGTCCTGGATCTCCCTTTGCAGAAGGACAGCAGTAATTGAGGATTTCTTCTCGGAGGTTCAGACTTGTCTGCAGAAAGTTAGTTTCCTGCTGGCCCCTGCGAATTGAACTGCGCTACTTTAGGATTTATTTTAAGATTCATTTCAGCATCTGACCCATGGGCAGACTGCTCACAGCCCAAGTGACTTGAGTGACACCTTGAATAAGCAGGGCCATGCTCACTTCCTTCAAGTTAAGATTGAGGGGTATTTATGGTGAAATGAAGACTAAAGTACTTCTGCCCCAGCTGCACCTGTTCTGTGGATCAAAAGGCCTCCCTTTTTAATAGGCTGAACTCATTACATACCCATAGCTGTGAAACACTTCTTAGAAACCTCTCATAAGAAGGAGGGAAATTTTAGCATGGGGACAAGATTGTATGGTACGAGTTTGATTTTAAATTGCATCTTTCCTATCTTGTTTTTTTATCAGTACTACATGTTTGAAAATCCATCTGAAAGAACTATTCTTTCATCTTCAGCGATAACCCCGTAGGTCATGGCTGACAAACATTAGCGGACGAGCGTGGGGAAGCTTTGCCTACATACTCTGTATGTTCCTGATCTGTGGATAAATAGAACTCCTGTGTAAACCGCCTTCTCTGAATGGAAGCTTCACTAAAGGTACACATCGTTCTAAGAAGCATATTTCTGTATACGCTGTTATCAAATACTCAGGGCTGTTCAGAGCGGATGCACTGGAAGATAGATTTTAACTCGTTGGTGAAAAAATTACATGGTCATTTCTATGCTGCCTGACCTTTGCAAGGTAATGCCAGAGAGGAGGAGTCAAATCCCCTAACCTCAGGGAGATAATGGATTAAATCCCAAGATAACAAAGGCCTCAGAATTACCCAGTATGAGAAGACAGCAGGTGCCAACAAAGGTTGATTGGGAAGAGATAGAGGGTCTCCGTCAGGGCCAAATTAACTCTCCTATCGGCTGGGTGCTATTACATATTAGCTGCGTCTACACGTGCACGCTACTTCGAAGTAGTGGCACCAACTTCGAAATAGCGCCCGTCGCGTCTACACGCGTCGGGCGCTATTTCGAAGTTAACTTCGACGTTAGGCGGGGAGACGTCGAAGTCGCTAACCTCATGAGGAGATAGGAATAGCGCCCTACTTCGACGTTCAACGTCGAAGTAGGGACCGTGTAGACGATCCGCGTCCCGCAATGTCGAAATTGCTGGGTCTTCCATGGCGGCCATCAGCTGGGGGGTTGAGAGATGCTCTCTCTCCAGCCCCTGCGGGGCTCTATGGTCACCGTGGGCAGCAGCCCTTAGCCCAGGGCTTCTGGCTGCTTCTGCGGCAGCTGGGGATCTATGCTGCAGGCACAGGGTCTGCAACCAGTTGTCAGCTCTGTGTATCTTGTGTTGCTTAGTGCAACTGTGTCTGGGAGGGGCCCTTTAAGGGAGCGGCTTGCTGTTGAGTCCGCCCTGTGACCCTGTCTGCAGCTGTGCCTGGTGTCCCTATTTCGATGTGTGCTACTTTGACGTGTAGACGTTCCCTCGCTGCGCCTATTTCGATGTTGGGCTGAGCAACGTCGAAGTTGAACATCGACGTTGCCGGCCCTGGAGGACGTGTAGACGTTATTCATCGAAATAGACTATTTCGATGTTGGCTGCACATGTAGATGTAGCCATTGTGGGAGGAGCTCTGTATACAAGTCTTTTCCCCAGTTTGAAACAAAATGATCACAGTTACAGCACTGAAGCCATTAACGCAATCCTAACCTGGCCCTTTAATTAGCAAAAAGCCTTTTTGTGGTTACATTTCAGTCTGGAAACATGTAGAATATAGCTAATCCAAATAGCCTGTTGCCTTAGGGCAGCTGTTGTTGGTTTCTTTCTGGGGGGAATTTGGGTGTAGGAGGGAGCCCTAGGCTAGGGCAGAGTGTTGCTGGGCAGGAGATGGTGAGGAGTGTGGAGTTTGATGGAGGGGGAGTCTGACCTGGGAGAGGGGTTCATGTCAGTGGTGCAAGATTTTTCTGGTATGGGAAGGGGGAGGGCCATGTGACTCCCCAGCTCTGCACCCCCACACTCTTACCCTCTCAACACCTGCGCTCCCCATCCCACCTCCTTTGACACGGGGAGGGTCTGCATGGAGAAATATGGCAGATGGAGGGGAATGGAGCAGATCCCACAGCCCCCACATGGAACTGCCAAGTTGGCTGGGAGGGGCAATGAGGAAAGGAGCAGAAAGACTGAGCTCTTTGGAGAGGCTCCAGGCAGGGCTGGGAGTTCTGTTCCCCTCCCTGCTGGGAAGCTTGGCAGCCAAAAGGCACTGGGGAGTAGCAGGGCCCATGGTGATTCATGTGCAGCCCTAAGGGGCCTCATTCATCTTACCATAAGTCAAGAATATGGCCATTTAATTCCATGAAGTCCCACTGATAGGAAAACCTGAGGGGAGGAATCAGGTGTCAAGGACTATATATTACAACTGTTGGTGGTGGCAGCAATTTTTTTCCCTCTTCTGTGGATGAATATTAAAAAAACAAGTCACCCTGCTCATTGGCAAGAATTCATGAATGGAGGCTTTGCCTTTGGAGGAATATTGTAGATCAGCTTTATTGTATTAGGTTTAGAAAAACAGGGACTCAGAGAAATCAAAGTAAAAACCACATTATTTTAAGGAGCAGCGTTTCCAAGTTAAAAAGAGGTTTTTTTCTGTCTCCCCCAATTCAAAACACATGGTGGTAGACTACAGCTGAGCCCTGAGCTTTTCTGCCTCAGAATTCTTGCCTCATAACCTTGTAGCGTTTTCCTTCTGCTCCAAGAATCTTCTCTAGAAGAGCAGTAAAACTGTTATGCTTCAGTTCCTGCTGGCTGTGCCTTCCATGGCCTTCATCAGCTGCAGGGGGGATGGGCTGCTGCCTAACAACTACCACCATCTGTGCCCATTGGAGCACACCCAGCCCCCACTGTACCCACTGGCCCCCATCCTGCAGTCCCAGTCTCTCCCATTGTGGCCGCTGGTTGGTCCCTGCCCAAGGCTTGTGCACCCCTTACCACAGAGTGCCAGGTTGCCAGGCAGCATGGCCACAGTCCCATCCCAACAGGTGCTTTTATGCCTCAGCCTATCTGACATGGCATGCCAGGCACACAGGCAGCCACGCAGACCCAGCTTTTCTGGCCCCGAAGTGCAGGGTGGATACAAGCCCAAGCCTTGCCTGGAGCACCATGGGGTTGAGAAGCAGGGACTGTACTGCCAGACCTGACCCCTATCTGCCCCAACCCTCTACAGTTGCCAGCCCCAGCGCCGGGTCAAGAGCAGCCTGTAGGGACACCCGTGTCTGTTTGATTGGTAAAGTCTCCCTTTTGCCTTCACTACCCGCCACCCATGCTGCCCTCCTTCAGGTAAGAACTTCTGCTTTCATCTCCCAGCTTGTGTTGAGCTACAGCCACATGGAACTCTTCAGTTCATTGCCTCCCTAAGTTTGGGTGGGGAAGAACATTTCATTTTGCTCTTGGTCAGGCTCGGACAGAGCATGCTGTGGTGATCTCGAGAAAGAGGACAAATGATAGTCAAATATCTCTCATTGCGTGTACTGCATTATTCCACTTCCTCACACTCTAGGTGCTAAGAACTCTCACAGCAGAGACTGTGTTAAAAAGCAGAGGACAGCAGCTTACTAGAGTGTTTTGTGAAAAGGGGCAGCTGCCCTGTGCTAGTCAAGACTTTTATTCTCAATGACTCCTGTATAGAAGTGTGACAACGATCCCATTTTCCTCCAGTACTGGGAGCCCTGCAAGCCTCTCTTCTCTGAATCACAGCTAAATCCAAGTTGGGGAAACAAAAAATATAAAATCTTCAAGAAATTCGTTGGCCAGACTTCATAGAACTAGGAAAAAGTCACCTTTGCCCCTTCGCTAGGTAACAGGGAGAATGGTAAGAACTCTTAATGAGGAGAGTAGGCCTAACTACTCTCCTTTCCTCAATATATATTCTCAGAATGGCCTGAGACATACTTGTCTTTAACTGTGCCTGGCTTGGATTAAATCAGGGATTGCAGTCTTTGCCAAGCAGTCCATCGGGGTGATCCGCTGGTGGGCCGTGAGACATTTTGTTTGTTGCCTGTCCGCAGGCATGGCCCTATGCTGCTCCCACTGGTTATAGTTTGCTGTTCCCAGCCACTGGGAGCTGAGGGGGCTCTGCCTGCGAATGGTTAATGCAAACAAAATGACTTATGGCACACCTGTGGATTACCCCGAAGAGCCACGTGCAGCAGGTTGAAGGATTAGAAGACATGAAAGTCATTCTGCAACTGGGCTCTTTGCTATAGAGCTATAGGCTGTTTCAGAAACCAGCAAAAACTCCCCACCCCCATAGTAGGAGCTGCGGGATGGTGCAGATTGTGAGAGTACACGTGAATGGGAGGGTTTTATCTGTTGACTTTCAAGGGGAAGGAGGTAGCTTAGAGCTGTTTGCAAACACTCACAAAAAGTTTTCCAGTGTCTGAGAACGTCAGCACATAGATATGTTTTTCTTAGCTGTGTGTTTTGCTTGGCTGTAGCAGTGTAAATGTTAAGACACCTGCAGACTATTGAAGATTCAGATTTTTGGGGATCTGACCCCTTTTTACTACCTTCCTCAGTGTTCCTGTATGAATTGCTCAAGCCCCCTGTTGTGTTGGTTATAGAAGGACAAAAATAGTAAGGCAATAGACTCAACAGCTGATGTGTTTAGAGCTGGGTTAATTCTTCTGGGAACCCCTATGCTCTTGGGTGGAGCCAAAAATAGGGTATCAGAGTGGAAGTAGCTGCAGGTTGAGGCAGGAGGGGGTGAGGGCTCTGAATGGTGGTGTGGGTTTTTGGGGTGGAGCTGGAGGTTTGAGGTGCAGGTGGGGGTTCCAGGCTGCAGCTAAGGGATTTGGAGAGTGGGAGGGGGCACGGACAGGATGTTGGGTTGGGGCGCAGGGTCTGGGCAGGAGTTTGGCTGTAGGAGGAGGCTTAGGGTTGGGGTTTGAGATGTAGGGCCTGGGAGGGAGTTAGGGACTTAAGGTGCAGGAGGGCCTGGGATGGAGTTAGGGAGGGAGGAGCTTAACTGGGCAGCTCCTGTTTGGTGTGTGTGTGTGTGGCAGGGGGGAACAGGTGGCTCTGTATGGCCCATACTTGCTTGCAGGCACTGTACCTTGCAACTCCCATTGGCTAGAAATCATGGCCAATGGGAGTTGCGGGGAGGGGTGGAGCCTGCAGATGAGGGCAGCACAGTGACAGAGCTTCCCAGTGTGGGCTTCATCATGGCTATATGACTCTGGAGCTGTGGTGAGGGAGTGGGGGAGGGAACAGCAGCTCGCTGGGGCTTTCAGGGCTACAGCCCATGACACTGGGGCCCTTTCTTAGAGTCCCTTTCTCAATGTGGCCCTGAAAATACTGTACACAGTTGCAACTTAAAGTGTTTTTGTACTTGAAACTGCATATCAGGGCTAATATTTCTCATGGGAAATAGCACAGTCTCCAAAGCTTTAGGAAGTGAATACATACCCACAAACTGACCTGTTGAGAAGTGAGCAGTCAGAAGAAAGAAATAGTATCTTCTCTCTTTTTCCACGGATTTCGCCTCAGGCTGTCTCTTACATCAGCTTTATGCTTGTGGTTGAAACTCAGGGTCTATAATTTTATTTTATTAATTAGAAACTAATAGGAGGGTTAAGGGAGAATTTTGAGGGATTTATTCTGATCATAATATTGGAATACTTTATAAACTACTGTTTGGAAGTTCTTTATTACCCTGTCAGCTGCGTTCATTATCCTTAAAGTTTGGACTTGAGAAGGGCTAGGGATTTCTGAAAGTAAATCAAATAGATAGGTAGAGAGTGGGGTAGTTTCTAAATTTCTGCAACTGCTCTCTCATTGTGCACTCGACAACCTGGGCTCCAGCAAAGGGTGCGGCTTTTTTAGTGATGTTACGCTGTTTGCATACAGCAGTTGCACAGGGTTTTCAAACCCTTCAGAGTAGAAGGAGTGAAGTATGAAACCATCTGTTTATCCAACCCAGGAAGTTAAAATGTCAATATCAGAAATATGTGAAGTGTTGAAAACATGGTTCCTTGCCAGAAGCATCACTGTGCTGCTGTTACCACAGAGCCCTGATCCTACAGGCTCACTGTGTGGCAAACTGCTATGGCTGCATGAAGCTCTATGCCAAGGGCTGCTTTCCTGGAGCAACCGCTGGACTGGTGCTACCTGAATTGTTCCTTAACACGCTAACCTACTGCTGCATAGTAGGTAACTGGTACAACACTGAAAGCCTGGGGAGTTGTAGCCCTTGCTAATACTATACTGGAATTTTGAAATTTAGAGTATTTTAAATAGTTCTAAAATTACAAATGTTTTCAAAAATTACTAGACATTTAGTATATTGAACAATAGATTTTTTTTGAATCTACCCTACACTATCATTCTAGAGCTGTGAATCATTTGAGGCATCAAGCAGAAGCAATTCAAATAATGACATTTATTTTAACTAGAGAGATTAATTTGGCAAGCACTGTGACATAGGAGGGTAGAAGGCCAGGATATGAGAGCACTGGGTTCTAGTCCTTGGCTGCTGCCCTGTTGATTGCTGCACTGCCGCAAATCATTTTACTGCCAGGCTATGTCTACACTAAAGAGTTTTGTAGACAAAACTGGGGTTTTGTCAACAAAACTCATGGAACCTCTACATACAAAATGTGTTTTATCAACAGAAACTGTTGACAAAAAAGCTGTGGAGACACCCTGAGGGCTCCTTTTGTTGACAGAGCAGGATAAAAGATTAAGCTGCTTTTATGCGTAGATATGATCTGTTGACAAAAGTTTTGTCGGAACATCTCTTCCAATGGTAACTTCTGTAGACAGATGGTTCTAATGTAGTTACTGTGCCTCAGTTTCCTCATCTGCAAAAATGAGACTGTCACCTTTGAAAAGTACTTTGAGAGCTTCAGCTGAAGTATGGTATCAGTTCTAGGTGGGCTTATTATTTATTAAGAAGCTTGTTTGTATTTTTGATGTAACTTTTATAAATAGTTTAGAAACGAACAGTGACAAACTAGTCAGAATAAGATCCAGCTTAGAACAGATGTGGATACAGTTTAAACAGACATAACAATTCGTTCACAAGATACGATACACAAATCATAAATACCAACTGTTGAAATCAAAATACCTCAGGATGAACACAACACGTTATTAGACAAAACAAAATAACAGACTGTAAACAAGACATTACCACTCTATTACTCAAAATGCAAGCTCAATCTAGGAATTTGCTGGGGAGGATTTATTATTGTCCAGAGAAAAGTGCTAGATGTTTGCATCTGAGAAGAAAACAACTACTGCCTTAGTACCTTCAAAGCAGCCACTTCTTGATACAGTCCCTAAAGGGAATCCAGGCTTCATTTTGAAAAGCAACCCTTCTCTTGTTGTCTCTTCATTTCTTGATCTGAAAATCTATCGATCAAAACAGAGCACTATACTATTGCATGCTGCATTCTCAAAATGAACAGGAGAAAGGGCCTGTTAGTTCAATACAACATTACTATCTTCTTGACTGTCTTTCTGATTGCCTTTCAGCTCAGGGTAGCGTAAACTCCGGTTGATCATTGCCTTCCACTTGAGATGGCATTATAAGTGCCCACATTGCTCCCCACCTACAGTCTTTATCACTGGTGTCATCAATCTCTTTCCTGTTGTTTATCAATTTAATAAGTAAAGGAAAAGGTCTTAGGAACAAACTTCCTCAAAACAAGCCCTCCTGGGAGTAATGGGAATCAGCAACGTCCAGGAGAGGGGATTGTGACCTGGGGAGGAGTGCAGGACAGAGTGAAGAGCCTGGGAAAGACTTGGCTGTACAGTGCCTAGGGCCCTTACCCAAAGCAGCTCCCACCCAGCAGCGCTCTCAGGCAGGCAGCCTCTCAAAGCAGCTGGCTGTTCCATGTGGTCTCTGTGCTGCCAGGCGGGGGGCGGGGGGTGAGTGGAGGGGTTTCTGTGCTGTCCCCACCCCCAGCAAAATCTCTTAGCTACTCCTGGCCAGTTTGCAAGCCTTCCCCTCTGCAGCACAGAGGCACAGGGAGCAGCCAGCTGCTTTGTGCAGCACTGCTCTACGCCACAGGGGCCGGGTTAAAAGGCTTAATGGGTTGGATCAAGCCTGCAGGCTGTATCTTGCCCACCCTTGCCATAGTCACTCCTATTCACTAGTGTGTGTGAAATCAACTGTGCATGCATGAATATGGCACACCAGATAAAATCTAATCAGGTTACTGCTAGAGATAAGAGGTCATCCCAACAGAGATGCATAATGTACAGTCATTAGAGCTGGGTTCCTCTGTATTACTATAAGCTGAACCTTCCTGATCTGGCACCCTCAGGACCTCACTGGTCCCGAACCAGGGAATTTACCAGACCATGAAAGGTCAATGCTCGCCTTTCTGCTGCCACCATCTTTGACCAACCCTGAGCAACACACCTCCAGGCCCTGCTCACCCTAAGCTGAAATGCCACAAATGATCTATTTGTGGCACTCTGGAAGCATGGGGAAGACAGGGGCATGGTTCAGGCCCAGAGCACCTCCAGAGGCCAGACCAGGAGTGTTGATGGCCCAGGGAAGTCTGGTTAATACAGGTCCAACTTGTACTAACCTGAAGGGCAATCTGAAATTGGTCGGTGCTTTATAGCATGTCTGAAGGATTTTATCTTCTGGCATTCTTCAGGAAAGGTAAACATCTGTAAGGGTGTATTAAAACTTTGGAAGCTTAAGGAGCAGAAAGAAGATACTGTAGTGCAGGCTTTTCTTATTTGCCAATGCATATAATTTTTAATATTACAGAAGACTTGAAAATTGAAACACAGCCTAGAAGAACAGCTGTATGGAAGCATCATAAGATCATGATCAGATGAAAAACAATTGGGCTGAATAACATAATTTGTTTTGGCTCCAGGGAATTTTATGTAAAGGTTATTTACTGTTGTGTAAGGTATAATCATACTCATTTTAGTTGTATGATGCAGGAAAGCAAATCCCACTCCCCTCATATTAGTGCAGGGAATGAGTCAAAGGTTATGTTTAATCCACCTAGGAAAGTATTCTTCCTGTGTGTGTGATTTCATGGCTTTGTCTTGTAAACATCTGCTATATTTTGGGGGATAAGAAGAGCCTTCATAATCCAAAATATTTATTTAAGCCTCACATTGCAGGATCAAAGCAGAATGGGAAAAGTGGTGAGTTTTTGGAGTGATTTCATTTAGCGCATGACTAGCCACCTCAGGCCTGGTTTTCTTAAGAAATGTGCCTAGGAAAGATGGGGTTACATAGCCGGGTTTAAGTAAAACAGCCCTGAAGAGGACCGTGTAGTGTCAGGTAGCATGTGGGAGTGTGGGAATGACTTAGTGCACGATCTTCCCTCTTGTCAATTATTAATGATGCATGTGAGGTGTCTCAGAGAGGTTCTGTGTGGCTTTCTTGTCTTTCGTGCCTTAAATCTTTTACTAAACTTCTGTCTTCTCTCAGCCACCCCAAAAGTTAGGGAGGGGTTGCTCTACACCACAGTTAAAGCTGAAAATAGCTCCTTGTTCTGTACCAGCTAACATTAAATTTGCATTTATTTGCATAAATCAAAAGTAATTTAATAATAGGATGCTGAGGCTTAAACAGCTATCATCTCACACCACTCTACTCCTTAATCCCCTGAGAAGTCCTGCCAGAAAAAGTGAGAGGGAACTGGGAGTCCCTGCATAATAAACAGCTATTCTCCTTCAGATTTATGTCAGAAGAGCAGGTGTTGCTGGAAGTTCTGACTCCTGACTCCTGTATTCTGCCCATCACCCTTTAAATTTTAACTTCTTCCCTATTTAAAATGAGGAGGAAAGGGAGGGAAAATGGCCAGTGTAAGAAGAGGTCAGGGAAGGAAGAGTGTGGACAGAAAAGTTTGGATTTTAAGAGGGAGAAATAGATAGTGGCAGAGAAGAGACTTTCTTTCCTTCTTCTCACCCTGGCAAAATACAGACCATTTACATTCTGCCCCTCCACCATCAGCCATTAATCCCATCACCCTAACAATTAGCCTTGTAAACCCCTATGGAGACTTTCCCAGTTAGTTTTCTTCACCTCTTACATGCACAGGCAGGAGCCACTGATTGTTTTCCTCCCACGCACTCAGGTGCCCAAAACTAATTCTGTGACTCAGACTCTCCGTTTTAGCTTTATAACAAGTATAACTCAACAGCAGCATGCTCTCTCTAGGGGCTAGCCCAGGACACATGGCTCCTCTGAGGGTGTGTCTCCACAGCAAAGTTATTTTGGAATAACTACAAGGAATAGTGCCTTTTATTCCGAAATATGTATTTTAAAATAGGGGCTGTGTAGACTGGGAATAGGGGTATTTTGAAATAAGCTATTCTGGAATAGTTAATTCTGAAATAACACTGTTGTGTAGGCAGTATTTCAGATTAGAGGTCCTGGAAGCAGTGGATCTATTGTGTGTGGACCCAGTATTTTGGAATAAGTTTTGCTTATTTGGGGCTTCCCTGAAGTGTGGATGCGTTATTCTGGAATAGTTCATTGTGGAATAATAACTCTGGAATAAACGATTCCGGAATAACTGTAGACATACCTTGATTCTATACATACAGGTGCAGGCTACCTGGATTAATTTTGCTTTTCTCTTCACACAGCTATCCCCAGCTACTTCCACAACTCTGCTAATCAGCTCTGCCACCCCCACAGGCTTCTCCTGCTCAGACCTTCCCCCAACATATCATCTCATAGGGTCAGAAATCAAGGGTCATTTCCCCTCCCTCCCTTGCAAGCTGGGGTGGGCAGCAGTGTTTCCTGTAAGCTGAGCACTTGGGGGTCCACCCAGGAGAGATTGAGGGACTGCCCAGCTGATTAACAGAGTGCCCACAGCCACCCACAGCTGGCAGTGTGTGTTTCTACTGGTGGTGCCCATCTGCATATGTCTTGGTGCACATAAAATTTATTCTGCTCATGGAAGAAAAAAATTAGGGGGAACCCAGGTGTGCAGTAGCAATAGGGTCCCCTTTTTCCCCATCCAGCCAGGCCAAGGCAGGTGGGAAGGGAACACTTGGTGGGGTGACACACCCATTCCCAACATCAAGGAAAAGGCCAGCAGCCTCTTTATGTTGCTTTCTAAAGCCCAAGCCTTCAGGAATAGGTACCAGCAAGCACAGGTCCTGTACTCTCCTGGCACCAGGCTTTGGGAGGTGGTATTAAAGGAGGCCTTTGCATCCCTCTCTAGAGTGACCATATTTCCCAAAGGGACAATGGGACACTATCTGGGGCTTGCCTGAACCTCTGGCAGCCTCTCCCCTTGCCAGGTCAGGTCAGTCAGCAGGAGCAGCAAGTAGGCAGGCCAGCAGGGTGGTGGTGGCATGACAAGTGGCCATAGGGCAGTGGCAGAGAGGGACAATAAGTGGCCAGCAGGTTGGTGGCAGAGAGCATGGAGCAGGCAGATGGCAAGCGGCCAGAGGAGTGAGTAAGAAGCTTCTTTACCCTCCACCACCCTGGCTGTGAGATGAACTTGGAGGATGCACCTCTGGACTCTGGGTCTAGATTGGCCAAGGCCAGGAACTAAGTGAGGTGCAGAGAAGAGTTAGGTGTGTGAAGGGGCTGTATAGAGTGCTGGACTTAAGGACCTGAGAGGAAGAGTACATTGTTCAACTTATTTGAGGTGGGACTTCCATTCATGGTTTATTTTTATAAACACTGTTTATGGTGTTTTCCCAAATTAATGCCAAGTTACTTCTATCCCTTTTATTAAAAGCTTGTTTTCTACACTCAAGCTCTGTGCTTCTGAGTGGGGAAGCACTGCCCCTCAGAGGTAACCTGGGTGGTGTCTGAATTTCCCAGGGTGGGGGCTCAAACTAGTTCTGTGTTGGACGGATGGAGAGGGACCCCTAGAAATTGAGCCTGACCCTGGCTGCTGCTGGCTCCATCTGGCAGAAGGTTACAAATATAAGCAGGACAGAAATACCCAGGAAGCTGCTTGATAGCCCTTTTCCATTTTTTGTGTGTCTCAGCTAAACTTCAGATGGTTTCTCTGCCTGTAATACATTGTTTTCTGAGAGGGAACTAAAGGCTGCAATAAATCTTGGATGCAGCGTGAGACTAGATGGGGGTCAGAACACTGTGAGAATGTTACTTAATCTTCTTTTTCCAAAATGTCTCTGGCTGTTCCTTGGCTGGATATTAGGACATGGACTACAGCTTGTTTCTTGAGAGCTAAAATAAGATGAAAGGAAAATGTGTTTTATTCATCAAGAGACAGGACCAGCAAAGGGGTGGAAAAGCCAATGTACCCGTAGGGTGAGCTGCTGTTGCTAGGTGGTAATGTTATTCTTTAGACAAAATGTAGTTGTAGTATTTGACAGGCAGCAGATGACAGCTGCAGGAAAACATCACGTATGTGGAATGCAGTAAAACAGAGTGGGTTGGAAACTATCTGATTACCAACACTGAGCAACAGATGGTCCATTTATCATTAGTAGGACAGAAATGCTCCTTTAGCTAGGTAGCCATACTCCTTCAGCACGAGGTCTTTCGGTCATTGAATTAAATAGACACATGTCCATGATAAGCCTGAATTGGGTTATAATTTTCATCTAACTTGTGAATGAATTCTAATAAAGAGTGCCTGTGGTTCTGTAGCCCACACTCCTAGGGATGTGGTTTACTGTCCCATATAGTGGCACCTTGCCCACTTACAGAGAGAGTATGAGTTTCCTCGGTAGCCTTAGTGGAGAGCTAGCTGGCTTTTCGCTCAAAGGATAGAGGCTCCTACCCTCAGCTCCAGAACTCTCCAGTTGGAGTTCACCTGTTATTAGTTACAGTCAGGTTCCTAAATCCCTACATACTCACTGAACTGCAATAGCACCTTAAAGTTTGAAATCGACCAGTCAACCAAACACCTCATTTGGAACAGAATCTAGACAGTAGCAGGAACAACAACAACAACAACAACAACAAAATACATTACTGTATTAAACAAACTAATAAGAAAAAAGAAAAAAAATCTGCATACGAACATTTCAGAGCTGCACGAAGTCAATATTCAGTAGTAAGCTTTTGAAACAACAACATAAAGCTCAACAGAACTTGATGGAACATTTAGAGTTACAAACCATCTCTATTCCAAAGGTGCTTGTAACTCCATAGTTCTACTGTAAGTGGTCTGATTATTAGGAAGGGCAGAATTTCCAGTAGATGCCATTGAAATCGTGCTTTAGGCTCAGCCATCATGAAGACTGCTAATTTGAAGTCTGTAGGAGCTGCTGGCTGTTCTTCTGAAACTCAGGCCAATGAGTTTGGTGCTGAATTTAGGAGCCTAATTTTTGGCACCTGTTTTTGAAAATATTGGTCTCCATCTCCACCAGTATATCAAACCCAAGCCATTATCTCTTGACAGCTGATTTATTATAATAGTGCATCATGTATTCTGTGCCCTATACTCTGGCAAACAAAGCTGGGTCTGAGCATTGGAGTTTTGGTCTAGATCTGTAGCACACAATGTCAAAGTTCAGCTGGAGTTAGATCAGGAATCTGTTTGGGGATCATCTCTCATTTAGAATTTAGCTACAGGCATCGGCAGACCTTTTTGGTTTTTCATTTTTCATCAATGGTAGAGATGCACTGACCTTGTGATTACAAATGTCCAGCTGTTTAGAAAAATGACAGATAGTTGTTCTTGTATCACAGACAGAGTATGGACAAAAAGTTATTTCTTTTGCAAAGCTGTGGTGGTGGTTTTCAAATTTTTGGTTTGTGAGCCATGGGATTATAACTCAGGGCTTTTGCAAAGCCACATTTACCAATGCAAAAGGCTTTTATTTAAAAAGGGAAGTTTAATTTATGCATTAAAAAGATGGCATTGTTCCGTCTGACAAGTTAGAATTAAAAAGACAACAAGACCCGTGGTGCCTTATAGACGAACAGATATTTTGGAGCATAAGATTTCAATGGCAAAGACCTGCTTCATCAGATGAAGCTGATGAAGTGGGTCTTTGCCCACGAAAGCTTATGGTCCAAAATATCTGTTCATCTATAAGGTGCCACAGGACTTCTTGTTGTTCTCGAAGATACAGATTAACACGGCTTCCTCTCTGATAATTTAAAAGACACTTATAAGTACTTCATTACACACTGGCTATGGCTACACTTGAGCCATTTGTTGACAGAAGTTACTGTTGGAAGAGATTTTCCAACAAATTGTCTGTCAACAGGTTGTGGCCATACCAAGAGCAGACAAAGAGTGAACCACTCTGTTGTCAGACAGCAGCCAGATACCCTGGCTGCTTTCTCAACAGAATGATGTCCTAGAAGCCTGTCAGACAAGGTCACATGGCTGGCAAGCCCTTCCGGGAGCTCCAGTCAGGCGCACCCTTAAAGATCCCCCTCCTCCCACCTGTGCCTGCCTATGCTGAGCCTTGTGGACTGCTGCGAGGCACAGATAGGCTGGTGCACATCCTGTATGCTCTCCTTGAGAGACCAAACCATTCAGAGCAGGCATGGACCACGAGCAACCCATGGGCTGGCCCCTCACTGCCTAGCAGCAGCTTCAGGTGCAGCTCACCATTGTGCTGGCCTTCTTCTGCCATGGCTGGAGGCCCCTGCACTACACTGGCAGGACACCTGCAGGAGGCCAGCCATCCCCCTCGAGAAGCAGGTGGCCATTGCACTGTGGAAGCTCACTCCCTGGACAGTTACTGCTCCACAGGGAACTAATTCAGGGTGGGGAAGTCCACTGATGGCATCGTCCTCATGCAGCTAAGCCACTGTCTGGCTGCAGTCTTGATGGTGGGGGGAAAGATGGTGTCTGGGCCAAGGGTCACCCTCTGGAGGCAGGGGTGGAGGAGCAAAGAGGGGTGGGGGAGTTGGGGAAGCCTGTCCCTGGAGGGGGGCCACCCATGCCATCCCACCCTCACAGAGACCTGCTGCCAGGGGGGATGGCCACATGGGAAGAGCTCAGTGAGGGGGGATGGGAGGGGGCAGGAGAGCCTGCTGGTTCCCAGGGGATGCTTCCCACAGTCCCTCACATGTGGGTTCAATCTTCTCCTCTTCTTGGTGGTGAGGGCTATCAACAGGATCCTGCTTAGGAGGCTCGTCCAACTCACCAACCTGGACGCAGTTGTGGCTGGCTTCAACACCCTGGGATTCCTAACTTGTTTCAGGGCAATAGATTGGACTCACATACCAATCCATGCCCTGAACTATAGCATGACGTGGTACTTAAATCACAAAGGGTACTGCTCCATTGTCCTGTGGGCCCTGGTGAACCACTGCGCTCAGTTCACTGATGTCTACTTTCGGTGCTTGGGCCAGGCACACAACATCAGGATCTTTCAGTACTCTGGCCAGTGTGGGAGGAAGGAGGCAGGCACGTACATCCCCCAGTGCCACATGGCCATTGGGGACATCCACATGCCCTTGTGCACGGTGGGAGAAGTGGCGTATCCTGTCATGCCGTGGCTGATGTGCCCATACGCCAGCTATCTGGACCAGACCAAGGAGCTCTTTAGCCAGGTGCATTACCAGTGCCTGCAGCATGGCTTCAGGCATGGGGACTTGAGGGGCACTGGCAGGTGCCAGGTTGGTGGGGTGGAGGGGGAATGGGCAGGGCTGGGATGGAAAGGACAGGGAGGCAGGCAGGGGGCAGGCATGGGAGGGGGACCAGGAGCAGTGGGGGTGGTAGGCAGGTGTGTCTGGGCCAGCGTGACCTCCCAGATGGTCCTGATTTGCTGGACTTTGGCCATCATCTGTTCCTATGCCCTCTCACACTGCTCTTGTGCCCACTCCTGCCACTCCTGGTCCAGCCGCCTGCACTGCTGCTGCAGCTGGTTCCACTGGTCAGAGCAGCTGCACAGAGGCGAAGCACGTTGTCCCCAGTGGAGCGGTGCACTTGTCATGCATGAGTCCGCCCCCATGGTGGTGGGGTGCCAGCTGCAGCGGGTGCCAGTCTGGGGCTGGCTGGCTCCAGGTGGCAGACAAGACTGGCTGCCTCTGGTGAGGTGGTGGCACTGTCCTGGCCCTCCAGTGGTACAGGTGTATGGAAGAGGAGAAGGAGAGACGGTGAGTTATTTCTGCCACACAGCCCCTAAGGCCCTGCCCCAACTCACCATGAGCAGTGGGCCCTACCCACATAACCTAGGACAGGTCTGTCTTGGGAGCACAGGCATATGAGCCCTGCACAACGGGCCCTGCCACACGATGACCGCACAAGACCTTGGGGACTGGGCTGGCCATTGGCCCTCCCACTTACCCCCCTGACATTATACTGATACATGCAGCGTGTCCGGCCACAGAGGGGTCCCTGCATCAGTGGTGGGCAAGCTGGCCATGGCCTTGCCCTCCCCGAGTCACACCCCCCACATGTATGCAGCCTGCAGAGCTACATTATTGTAATGTATTCCTTCTTCAAGTTTATTGGCAATCTAAAGCATCTTAACAATATCTGTCTGTGTAATGTACTGTATGTGTTTAGGAAAGCATGCAACCCGCCTGCCATATACTACAAGAACCTATAACCATCCAAGTAATACAAGTTTACCACATTGTACCCCAAAACATAGGGCTCAGGGTGTTATTTTTCTCTGATTTCATTTGATGAAATTTGGCCATTTGTATTTGTATATATGTTAAAACTTTGCATTCACTGGTCCTACATCACAGAAGATAGTACCTGGAAAGAAAAAAAGAAGGAAAACAAAAATCAGTGAGGCAGAAAAGTGACGGTTCACTTACAAAGCTGGAAAATTTGAACAATCTGGTCTGATACATCTTGCACTCTAGCATTTCTACCTCTGGATGTCAAAGCTGTAGTAAAATTGTGACAAGATCTTTTTGTGAATAAAAGGAAGAAGAAAATAAATCTTTATACAGATTATGGGCTACACGCTCATCTGGCGTGAGGCCAATGAAGCTTTCTTGGTTAAAACCTTCCAGACCAGTACCTAGTTTAACAGATCAGACAACTTTGTCCAGGAATCCCTAGAACTCTAGAGATTCATGGAAAAAGTTGCTTGGTCTGTTAAGCTGGATATTGGTCTGGAAGGTTCCTTCTGTCCTTATGATTTTGAATCTATAACAAGTTCTAGATCTTCATACAGTTATTTTTAGAATAAAACATAATTTTTACGTTTTCTCCTTTAAAGAAAAAAATAAACAATACACTTAAATCAGAATCCAGCAACGAGTCACTCATCAATTACCACTGGCAGCTATACTGAGTGTATTAGACGTGGCCTGTCACAGATTTTGATTTTCCTAATCCGACCTCTGACTCTCTCAGGCTGTGTCTACACTAGCCCCATCCTTTCAGAGGGGGCATGTCAATGAGGGGGTTTGGAAGATGCTGATGAGGCGGTGACATGACACAGCCTGAGAGAGACACATCCGGGGGTGGGGGAGAGGGTATGCCTACATAGTGGAGTTATTTTGAAAGAACTTTGTGAGTGTCTACCCAATGTAACCATCACGTGTATTTTTTCTTCATCCCTATGAAATCTTATCATTCACTATGTTTTAACAGCAAAAAAGGGCTATAGTCAATTAGGTTTCCAATGATATTTTCTTCTAGTTTTCAAACCTTAACCATTGACTTAGCTGTGCCAAAAGAGCCCATTGCTTCAAATTTCTCTCTTTTGTTTCTTTTAGAATCATAGGGCTAGAAGAGACCTCAGGATGTCATCTAACCCCTTCTGAAAGCAAGGCCAATCCCAACTAAACCATCCCAGCCAGGGCTTAATCAAGCCAGGACTTAAAAACATCTAGGTAGCCCATTCCAGTGCTTCACCACCTTCCCACTGAAAAAACCTTTCTAATCCAGAATACTCTCATCCAGCAAACTCTGTTATCCACCGTGATTTTAGTCAGCTGGATGACCACTTATCATGGGTGCGGCAGTTTCCCATTGTCCTATAACATTTGTTTACAGCCACCAGTCCTGGCTCTCAGTGGTCTGTGCAGTTATTTAGCTACAATTTACCCATAAATGTCTTCTAAGAGTGCAGTAAGTGGTGGAAGTGTTAGTAATGTGCTAGAAAATAGTGACTTCCTGCTGTCTGGCAAATTCTCTCATGTGGAACTGGTCATGTGTGAAGAGTGCTGGAGGAGAGAGGTTTAACCTGTAGATCTATTTTGCTATAATGGGGTATACTGTGTAGTCCATTTCTGGCTAGTGTGTGTGACCAGAGAAATCCTAAATTTCTTTCACAGTAAGAAAATGTCCAAACGCCTAGAGAATTGAGGCAGGCATAGATACTGCCAACTGGCTGTTGTGGAAAAAGTGCTGTTGGCTTTTCTTCCTTCCTAGCTTGTTCAGAGCTGAATGAGAGCAGCTGTATTTTTGGAATCTGTCAGAGGTAGCAGGTGGCCTTTGTTTTACTGGCCAGGAACTAGAAATTGGAAACTTTTGCTAGCACGGTATTCTAAATGAAGGGTACGACATTTTTCAACATTTCTATACCATTAAAAGGTTCTAGTATAGATTCCTTTTACCAGGATAGTATAATTCAATACAGACACTGGCAAGTTAAAGTGAAAAAAAGTGCACACTTCCTGGTTTAAGCTCTATTTACTTTTCGCGGGTTTGCTGATATAGCTAGCAGTAGTGGGAAACTTTTTTTCCACTGTAATGTAAGCTTCAGAGGGGACCATGAGGGGACAGAAATGCACAAATGAAGATACAGGCAGGTCTACATGGAGAGCTTTCAGGAGAAATCATGAAGATAACGCTCCTGGTGGAGGCAGGCTGTCTGATTTTTTTGTTCTTTGTAATTATACTAGGATACAGTATGGCTCAGTGGGACACTTCTTTAAAAAATCTGATTGAGTAAACACAAGGCAATTTTACAAAAGAGCACTGTGTATGTTCTCCCTTATGCAAACCACAGATCCTCTGCATTGCCCTTTTATTTGCATGGCAGCCTGGTATTTTAATACTCCTGATTAGCACTGGGTTGACAAACAAAAATCACCTTTCTCTCACATTTGCTGTGTGGGGAGTGGTTTCAGGTGTTGTGGGTCATACACTGAAAACCTGGGGGACTAAGTGAATTTGCACCAAGATGGTACTGGCCTATGGTCTATTTTTTTCCTGTCACGTTTGATGGTGAACTGCATACAGGCAATTGAGGCAATAATGAGGATTCTGATGATAAGAAGTTGAAAAATAGCTTTAAATCATTCCAAAATAAATAGTCATATGGTTCTTTTATTATTTCAATATGTTGTGTGCCTTCTGATTTTCCTATACTATCTGTTTTGTCCTCACTGGAGAAAAGGCAGTTGTTGGCAACAGGAAAAAGGAGCTGGGATTTAGCACACATATATTATATGGAAAGAGAGAAAGAATAGAACATTCATGATAGACTTCTATCTCCGTGCCAATAACTGATGAACTTTCAACCTTGTTTTCACATCTATGACTCAGCTAATAAATTTATGAAACAAATCATCAAAGAAAGCTTGGCTTCCTGTCCTTCACATTCCTGTTTCCTCACATAAACAAACTTGCAAAATGAAAGCAAACCTCCACACCTCATTTCTAACTGCTCTTACTGCTTTTTTGTGAACATCTTTTTAATGTTTTAAATCCCCCAACAATAAACACTCAATGCTTTAGTGTCACTTCCCTGTCTAAGCTCTTCTCTGAAGTCCAGATATGGTCAGAAGAGGAAATCCTAATGTAAGGCTATTTTTTCCTGTCTATAGAAGGCCCAGAATTAAATCCACAAGGAGATGTACTCTGGCAAGATATGATTTATATGCTAATACTGTACCTGCATATTTTTGAATGACTTATTGTGAGAGTCTCACCTTTTTTCATCCTTATTAGCCACTTGCTGCAAAACACCATCTTGTTAAAATGGCTGCTAGTGCATCTCCCAATAGATAAGAAGGCCACAGAGATGACATACACATTTATATATTCATGTGTTAAACCAAAACTATACCTTCTGAGTTATAACACTATTGCATCGTTCATATGAACACCAAACTGCATACACAATGTTGTGCCAAACGACCCTCAGCAGCTAAATTAGGGTGTGACTGTTCCCATTTCCAAAAGCAGAGAAAAGGGCAAAAAGTCAGGATTCTGGGGTTCTAGCTGTTGCGTCGATAGTAGCTCATTGTGTGACCGGGAGGCAAGTCCTACAGGCCAAAATTTTCAAATCTGTGTGTCTGAAGTTAAGCAGGTAAAACCACATGAAAGTATCTAAATAAGTGGATTGATTTCCCTCCCCCAACCCCCATAGTGCTCCCTGCAATGTACTGGATGTTGGTTCTTATCATAAGCAATTATACTTACAAATATGGGGAAAGACTCTGGCAGCATCAAGAGCACAGGGGCCAGCATTATGGTGGAGGGTGAAGACATACAATGGCTAGCTGAGGGACATTTATATTCCAATCTGCAATGAAAATCAGAGCAACTGGCTTTCACCCTGGCCAGTAGGACAAGATGCACCGTAACCAAATCAAGTCCTACCTAAAAGGACAGTGCCCCGGTAAAGGCAGTTTTAAAATGTGGATGCCTGGGTTTTGTCTGATTTTGGAAATTGAATTCAAGATGTGTTGTACTGAAACCATGGCCTTTTGGATTCTAAAAATACACGACTTACTTCACATATGGGTTGCTAAACTAGCTGTCGTCAATGAGCCTGCCTGGGGACTCAGTTCACTCTTACAGGTTACTTGTATATTGCAACACACTCGTTTAAAAATCTACCAATGTTCTGTGAAAAGCCAGACTGCTAATTAAAGCTATTTATAGGCAGTACTCTCAAGCCTCAGTTGAAAGAAAAAAAAAGTTTATAAAGGGCAACATTTGACTTTTTAAAGATATAAAACTGACTATTCACTTGGTGTATATTCATTTCTGAGTAATTTGGGACTTAGCTCCAGGGTTTCTGAGTCTTGTAAGAAATACTAAATAAAGGTGCATTGTTCACAGTAGCTGGAAGGCAAAAATAAGTTCTAAGTCTGGCAGCACCAGCTTTGTAAAGATTTACTAAAAGGGAACACCAGTGATGCATCACACTGTTTCCTCATGAATATTTATTAAATGACTAGAAGATCACGAGCAACTTGCACGTACGCATTGCGACTGCAGAGGCTGTAATTGATTAGCTACATCATTGTACTTCATCAATACAGCCACTCTAAGGGGGAAACAAGAAAGTGAATTTTACTGCATATCACTATACAGGATGAAATACAATAAGAAATTATCTGAAACGTGATGAGATCAAGGCGAAAAGTGTTGTTTAAAAAGTCTTCAAATTTGGTCTGACCTGGGAAGAGGAACTTTAAAATAGCATTCATGTCCTTTCTCTCATCACCAAGAACTATGTACGGATATAGAGCTGTAAAGCAGTATTTAGGTTTATCACAGCAGTTCTTTTAGGCTGGAGCTCTGTAAGGCTATGTGCACACAGCAGTGTTATTTCAAAATAAGCTATTCTGGAAGAGATATTCTGGAATAGGTTTTTTTCAAGATAATGCCACTAAACACAAAATGCATTTTGAAATTGCTGAGCGCTATTTTGAAATACAGCATCCAGACACAATTGAGCCTGTTTAAACTATAGCCATAGGAAGCGCTTCTGGAAGATCTCTTCCGAAAGAACTTCTTTCGAAAAAGTGCGTCCACACACGAAAAAGCTCATCAAAAGAGTGATCTGCTCTTTCGAAAGACAGTGTCCACACAGCCCCCACTCTTTCAAAAGAACAGGCCAGGGATCGAAAATGAAGACTGTTTTTTTCAAAAGAAGGGCCCTGCAGAACATCTACACGTTTTCTTTAGAAAGAAGCTTTCAAAGGGGGCACTCCTCCTGAAATGGGAAAGGACGAGTGGTTTCGAAAGGAACACCACATTCTTTCAATTTACCTCTGAAAAAATTGTGTAGACGCTCCAGGGGGTCTTTTGAAAGAGCCCCTTTTTTTGAAATACATTTTGAAAGAACTTGCTAGTGTTGATGCAGCCTCCCTGTCTATGCAGCCCCCATTTTGAAATACTTATTTTGAAATAGGCGCTATTCCTCATACATGGGTGCATCTACACTAGCCCTGTGTTCTGAAATCAATTGCAAAAGGGGGCCCAATTTCGAAAGAGGACTTGACTCATCCATCCATATAACAGCCTCTTTTGAAATTGTTTTTGGTGAAAAGGGGTGCACATTTCAAAATCACTTTTCCCATCCGATTTCGGGAAGAGCAGCCCCTTTCGAAATCACTTTTCAAAATAGGACATGTGTAGATGCGCTGGGACCACTATTTCGAAATAGCAGGTCCTCCATGGTGGCAGCTGCAGGGCATGCAGAGATTCTCTAGCAAGCCCCAGCGGGGCTCTATAGGCTCCAGGGCCAACCTCTTAAAGCTGCACAGCCCTGGAAACCCTGTGCAGGAAGCTGAGAGTGTGCCCACAGCCTCAGAAGCATGAGCCCTGACAGGCACATGCTCCATGAGCACAGGCACTGCAGCCACACAGACCACCAGCTGGATGATGAGCCCCCCACACTCCAGGGACCCCTGGGAGGCCCCCCTCCTCCCAACCTGAGAGGTCACCAGATGCAATCCAGAGCCAGAAGAAAAGGGGCCCCTCCAGGACAGTGGCAGAGATTAAAGACCTCCTCTGCCTCTGGGCACATGAGGACGTGCTGTTGCACAGCACTGAGCATCCCCCAAACTCTGCAGCCTTCGATCGGCTGTCACTGGGGCTGCAGAAACAGGGCCCACCCCCAGCGCACAGCTGATCAAGTAAGATCAAAGGTAAAGGAGCTGAGGCAGGACTATAGCCAGGCCAGGGATGCCTGCAGGCAATCGGGGGCAGGAGCCACCCTGAGGTGCCCACATTACCGTGAGCTGGACCAGCTCTTTGGACCAAGGATGCACCCAAGCCAGTAGCTGTGGTTAATGCAGCTGGACCGAACTCGGACCCCGATGCAAAGGCGCCCAACTGGCCAGGACCATCAAGCTGGACCAGGGTGGTGGAGCTAGGGAGCAGCTTGGAGGATGAAGGTCCCCTCATCATTGCCATCAGCTCTGGCTCCTCCAGCCAGGCTCTCTTGAGGCAGGTGTCCCCATATCTGTTCCCTGGAGCCCCAGGTAGGTAACCGGTGGGTCAGGCAGCCTGGAGGAGGGGTGCTGCATCCTGCATCCCCCAGCCTTGTCTCAGACCCAGGAGTGGTGGCATGCAGCACCTGCGCCCGTGGACAGCACTACAACCCTCCTGACCAGGAAGGGAGGCAGGGGCTGGACCACAGCCAGTGGATGCCCCACGGCAGTGGCCTCAGTGGCCACATGAGACTCCCCGGAGGGGTCAGGTGAGCGGATGCAGTGTCAAGGGGTGGTCGGGGGAGTGCTGCAGGGGGACCAGTGTGGTCCACTCCACAGTATTGTGGGCATGGTTGAGGCGGTGATTGAAAGCGTCCTGGCTGGTGGTGGTGTGCCCTGTGGAGGAGCGCATCAGCCATAGCTGCAATGGGTATGCCCTGTCGGCACTATGCATGGTGGCATTGTGGTGGCCCCCATGGGGAGTTCACAGGCAGGGACTTAAATGCCCTCCTCCATGCAGTGCCCCAGCCAGAAGTTTTGCAGTACCTGGGTGTCATGGGCTCGCCCAGACCAGCCCACACAGATGTTGCTGAACTGCTTCCTGAACCGAGTGATGCTGCTTGTGGTTTATGTAGCAGCCCATGCTGTGGTCCAGGGCACAGAACACTATGTGGGTGCCATCCAGGGCGCTGAAGAAGTTGGGAAGCCTGCTGGCCGCAAATCCTGCTGTGGCATCATCCAGGTCTCCGAGGCAGATGGCCCTCCGAAGGATCACTCAGTTGATCACCTAGCCCACCTGTGTAAGGGGAGCATTGACATGTGGGTCTGCAAGGCAGGGAGCCCCGTGGCCCTCTGTGCCCCACTCCTGCTTCAGGGCCCCCCCACTTCCCTCCACCCAGAGGCCCACTCCCTCTTCTGGGGGGGAGGGGGGGCACTGGCCTAGTTTACCTCCAGGAGGACAGCTCCAGTGGTGGCCTTGCCCAACCCGAATTGGTGTCCCACTGAATGGTGGCTATCTGGGGTGGCCAGCTTCAACAGCATGATTCCCACACATTTCTCAACTGGGAGTGTGGGCTACATGTGGGTGTCCACATGCTGCAGGGCAGGTGTGGGCCACTGGCACAGCTCAATGAAAGTCTGCCTCGACATTCAGAAGTTCTGGAGCCACCTTTCATTGTCCCACTGGCTCAGTACCAGCCTCTTCCACCAGTCCCTGCTGCTGGGTTGGCTCCAGAGGTGCCATAGGAGTCAGGGAATATGGTGCAGCGGTTTCCCTGTGGCCAGGGCCTGCAGGACCCCGGTGTCGGGGTGGGTGCGTGGGCTGCAGGGCTTCCACCATGGCCAGGATGACCATAGCCATCTGGGCCCCGGTGTTGGTAGACGTGTCAGGCTTGTGCAGCTGCTGGTGCTCCACGTGCTGCGACATTCTGAGAGCACGGTCTCCTCAGTGCCGTCTGCTGCTCTGTGTGTGCAGGGTGGGTATGTTTGGGAGGGGCCCTTTAAGGGGGCTACTGGCTGTGAGACCTGGAAGGGCTTGTCGGCCACGCGATCCCGAGTGTGGGGTTTCCTGACTTGTTCTTTTGAAAGGGCTCGCGTTGATGTGTGGACACTCCCTTTGGAAAGACCGTGGGCCTATTTCGAAATAGCGGACAGGTGGGGCGATCCCCTTTGTGTGTGTGGGGCCGTGTTCTTTCAAAAGCCCTTGTTTCTATTTAGATTTTCAACATTCCACCTTTTGAGATGTGTGTGTAGTATAGACACAGCCACACTGAGGTTTACCAATTTCAAAATAAGCTGTCTGCTACTTTGAAATAATTTTGAAATAGTGGTTGTGTTGTGTAGACATGAGCAAAGTTATTTTGAAATAAAGGCTGTTTGTTTAAAATCTACTAATATTCTGATGTTATTTTGAAATAACTTTGCTGTGTAGACACGCCCTCAATGTGTGGCAGAAAATCTGAAGCATATGATTGTTTGAGGTGGTCCTTTAGGACTTCCCATTTTGGGTTTTTTGCATTTTTTAATTTTTTTTAAATGCCTCCTGTGCCTGCTGGGCTATGCATGAAAATCTGTCAAAGTTACTCTGCACCAGCTAAAGTAGAAATCACACCAAGGCTATGTCTACACATGAAGCCAACATCGAAATAGCTTATTTCGATGTAGCAACATCGAAATAGGCTATTTCGATGAATTAACGTCTACACATCCTCCAGGGCTGGCAACGTCGATGTTCAACTTCGACGTTGCGCGGCACCACATCGAAATAGGCGCTGCAAGGGTACGTCTACACGCCAAAGTAGCACACATCGAAATAAGGGTGCCAGGCACAGCTGCAGACAGGGTCACAGGGCGGACTCAACAGCAAGCTGCTCCCTTAAAGGGCCCCTCCCAGACACAGTTGCACTAAACAACACAAGAGCCACAGAGCCGACAACTGGTTGCAGACCCTGTGCATGCAGCATGGATCCCCAGCTGCGGCAGCAGCAGCCAGAAGCCCTGGGCTAAGGGCTGCTGCCCACGGTGACCATAGAGCCCCGCAGGGGCTGGAGAGAGAGCATCTCTCAACCCCACAGCTGATGGTCGCCATGGAGGACCCGGCAATTTCGACGTTGCGGGACGCGGATCGTCTACACGGTCCCTACTTCGACGTTGAACGTCGAAGTAGGGCGCTATTCCCATCCCCTCATGAGGTTAGCGACTTCGACGTCTCGCCGCCTAACGTCGAAGTTAACTTCGAAATAGCGCCCGACGCGTGTAGCCGCGACGGGCGCTATTTCGAAGTTAGTGCCGCTACTTCGAAGTAGCGTGCATGTGTAGACACAGCTCAAGTGTCCTTTTCACAAAATAGAAACATGTTTCCACTTGTTTCTCAGTTTCAATAAATGTCTTTTCTCAAACTCAGACCCTTTCATTGACAGAGCCCCACCCCCCATGAGTGTCCTATTGCAAGGAGAAATGTCTCCCAGCCCTCACTCAAGATCTGTCAAAACTCTGGCGAAGATCATATTGTCTGAGCTTTCAACAAGGATCCCTGGGGTGAGCACTGTGCTCTGAGCTGTAGACGGGTGCATAGCTGAATCCTGCTATCATCACCCAAGCCTGCCAGAATCCCTTTTTGAAACACTGGCTAGAAATGATAATCGTTTTGAAGAGAAATATATGCCGACCAAGGCCAAATTCCAGCACTGTATCTCCAGATCTGACCATATTGCACAGAAAGCAGCAGTAGGGAAATATGTCATGTTCCAATACCCAATGGACTCAGAAAGGTCTGATCTGGTTGAGCTCATCTTCAGCTGGGCAAATGTTGTTAAATGTGACCCTGTGACAGGGCAATGTCCCATCCTTGTTTTCTGCACAGATATACCATTTGTTGACCTTAAACATCACCTTGTAGTTTATTTATACTGCTTTTCCTACCACTTCACTGATTCATACAGCACACAATTTACAGCATTAACTTCTCCTCATCCTTTGCAAGGAGAGATCTTTACACCCAACACCTTTCATGGTTCTGGCTCCTCTAGCCTGCTTGCCTCTCCTTTCCAGCAAGTCCTTCCTTCACAGGCACGTAAGAAGTCCATGCTCTACTTCAGTGAAACCTTCCTCTTGTATTTTCTGGCTCTCAATGAGGAGCTTTGGAGATTTTGGGAACCCCTCCTCTTCTCAGGAGTGATATTTCTAAGGTCTTCCCTATCTGTAGCTCACTGATTCAATATTTTTTCAGCCCCACAAAACTGGCAGTAATATTTTGCAGCCACCTACAATTGTGAGCCTGAGTAAGGTCCTTCAAGTTAGAGTGCAAGAGGCTGCAGTTTTAAAGTTAACTGTGTTCCAACAAGATAAATGTTGTCATGGAAATGTACTAAAGTCACATTGAGGGTAGATGGTCTGGCATCTCCTAGGGTAGCCTCACAAACCAAACACTAACCTTATTGCTGAGTCCCAAAGACCTCCGGTTTCACTTCCCCACTTTCAGCCAACCAGCTTCCCTACTGCCCATTGAATTGATTTATGACCTCTGGAAATCATCAGCACACGTGCAACCTTGTAATTCTATAGGACATCCCAGGGAATATCTGTGCTGAGGAAGGTGAGACAGGTAACCATCAGGGTTGATTTTACTGTTCTTGTCAGCCAAATGGGCTGTGTGTGATTGGACTTACAGCCAACGACTTAGATTTAAAGTTATTACATGTGTTCAGGTGATTTATAGTCTCCCCTGAAGTTCCTTGTGACAGAATGTGCATACCCTGCACTGGGACAGAAGGGGTTAAAACCCTGTGGGTGGAAGAAGTCCTGCCCCTCCAGCCAGACTGGGCATGCTCCAAGCGCTGGGGCAGTATAAAAGTGAGAAGCTCAGCTCAGTTCTGGAGAGGTAAGACCTGCTACAGGAGCTCCAGAGGTAACCCAGGCAGTGGGAGCTGGAGACCTGGGAGACTGCACTGAGCTTCCAGAGCTAGTGGACCCACAGGTGGAGACTTGTGCAGTGGAGCCTACGGACCCTGAAACTACGTAGCTCACCCCAGTGGCCGCACTGGTAGGAAGTGATCCAAAGAGGGGGTGTGAGTGATAACTCCTCCCCTGAGTGAGCTCAGTGTGTTGCAGTAGGAATTCCCACGAGTGAGAGGTGACTCCTTTTCCCATTGGCAGGGCTCTGGGTTGGGGCCTGGTGGTGTAGGGTGGGCATGGCTCCCCCACCTGGGTTGCTTCCCCAACCCTTTTGACTCTAGCCACTGTGCACCTCTGCCTTGAACCCAAGGGCTCTGCTAATGACTCTGGCCATGGGCCAATGCTGCTTCAGGGTGACAGACTGATTCAAGTCACCTACAGACCAACAGCAGCACAGGTGGCATCAATACACTCCTGTGCTTTACTGTGATGGATTGGGGTGCACGTACATAACAACACTCCTCTATTGACACCCTCGCTCAAAATCCATCTGTATTCCTCCTTGTTACCCAAGCCAACTTCCCCACAAGCCACCAAGCTTCCCCAAGTCCATCTCTTGTTCTTCTATCAACTACAGAAGCAGCTCCACTCCAGAAGAAAACTAGCCTGGACAAAACACTGTACACTATCAGGTATTTCTCACTTTCTTTTTGACTGGATTGTTTATTGTCCAACATAAAGGCAAGATTTCCCTACAGTCATTTCTAATAAAACAGCTATCCCTCAAATCCTTGCAACCCATTTGCTTGGGCCTGTGAGAAATCTCCGCTTTTGACACCCCATCTGACAATAGGCTGGAAACGGTTTCCAAGCTCTATCCATGTTGCTGTGGGAATAGTAATGTCTGATTGCTGATCCTCTGATGTAAGTGTTAGGGCCTGAAACTAGAAGCTGGAGCTGGACTGATCAGTTCCATGAGGTGGGGCACCTCCAAAGCTAAATGTGAAGGTGTGGGGATGGAGCATTGGTCCTCCATCTTTTTCCTGTGGTGGGATTGCACCTCCAGGAACTAGGGTTGTCAGCTTTCCCAACTGAAAAATTCATAGCAGTGGCACCCTGTCTGTTCAGACTGGGAGATTTGGCAATCCTACCAGGAACACTAGTATTGTTGGTGATTGGTGATTGACAGAATGTTTTAGGTTCAAAGGAGCAGGCCTGGAATACTGGGATCAGAAAGTTCCTGGGTGGTTGGAAATGGCAGTTCTGAGTAGGTTCCCCCTGGGCTAGCAGAAAGAAGAGTTGTTGCTGTTTGCTTACCAAGCTGTAAGAAGTAAGCCCCAGTGACTTCCAATCAGCAGTGGAAAGTTGAGTTTATATTTTATCTTTTCTTTTGTGAGAGTTTTGGTAACAGTGTAGGGGATGAGCTTGGAAGGAGTCTGGAATTAACGCTAAACATTAATGCTAATTAACTCCCAGGAGAGAATGTCTTTTGTGAATGTGTGAGATAACTGCTGGTAACAGGGGAACCTAGGGACAAGTTCTCAAAGCACAGGCAGTCTCCAAGTGTTCATCCCTACAGAAGTTCGGTAGTCAGCTCTCCTGTTGCTGGTGTATTCTTGATATGGATAATCCACTGAACTTCAAAACCGCTCATCCTGAGCCTGGTGGTCAAGATTTGGTGCACTAGTAACCTGAGCCTTTGCTCACTGAGCTAGAAATTATCAGTCTTTAACTATATGACCTATATCATCAGGGTATCGAAGAGTTTCACACTGATTATTGTATTTCTCTCCACAGCTCTTCAGAGATCAGGTATAATGTGGCTAGGTGACCTGCCCAAGTTAACCCAGGATGTTTATGGGCACCTGGGTCCAGTTTCTGCTTTCCCAGAGTCCCAGTCCACAGTCTCACTCATTATTCCATCTTTTCTCTCTTCAAAGTTGATGGCAAATTGACCATAAATTGTACCAGGATTTGGTCCTTATTTGATTTGTTTATAAAATATCCAGTGAAGTTATGTAGGATGCTCTACAAAAAAGGCAGTAATTAAAATAAAACTGGACCTAATGACCCAAGAACCAAACAGAAAGAAATTTGTAGGGTTGTTGATTAGTTACAGTTAATTCATATGAGTAATTTAAAAATTAAATAAAATTAGTCAAAATTTGTTAAAGAATAGAATACCAACTGAAATGTATCCAATATTTTTGGATTTTTTCTACATTTTCAAATACATACATTGATTTCCATTACCAAATAGAATACAAAGTGTACAGTGATTACTTTCTCATAATTTCATTACAAATATTTGCACTGAAAAATGATAAAAGAAATAGTAAATTCTAAATTCACCTCACCACAGGTATTGTAGTGCAATCTCTTAATCATGAAAATACAACTTGCAAATGAAGATTTGTTACATATCTGCATTCAAAAACCAAAACAATGTAAAACTTTAGAGACTATACGTCCACTCAATCCTACTTTTTCTTTAGCCAGTCACTAAGAGGAACAAGTTTGTTTACACTTACAGGAGATAATGCTTTTTATTATTATTTACAAAATCACCAGGTGTTCACATGGTACTTTTGTAACTGGCATTGCAAGATATTTATATGCCAGATGTGCTAAAATTGTATGTCCCTTAATGCTTTAGAGGACATGCTTCCATGCTAATGATGCTCAGTTAAAAAAAAGTTTCAATTAAATTTGTAACTGAACTCGTCAGGGGAGAATCGTATGTCTCCTGCTCCATATTCTGCCATATATTTCATTTTATAGCTGTCTTGAGTGATGATTCAGCACATGTTGTTCCTTTTAAGAAGGATATGACAAAATGCAATATGCGGGTACCAAGCTGAGATTTCTAGAGAAGGCAAGAGCTCTTCACAGGTTTAAGAGTCTGAAGTGCTTTCCAAAATCTTGGAAGGATGAAGCATGCTTTCAGAAGTCTTCAGAGAGCAACACTCCAATGTAGAAACTATACATACACACATCTCATAGAGCTGGAAGGGACCTCGGGAGGTCATTGAATCCAGTCCCCTGCCCTCTTGGTGGGACCAAGCACCATCCTTTTTTTTTCTCCACCAATCTTTTTTGCTTCAGATCCCTAAATGGCCCCCTCAAGGATTGGGCTCACAACCCTGGGTTTAGCAGGCCAATGCTTGAACCACTGGGCTATCCCTCCCCAAAACATTGAAAAGAAAATGCCGGTGGCATCTCTCAAATGCTGAAAGTGAACATGCCCTGTCCACTCTGATTTAGATTATTATCAAGCTGAACTCATTTTCAGCATGGCCACATGTCCTTTGCAAAGGTGGTTGAAGCATGAAGGTACATATGACTCTGTAGTGCATCTGGCTTGTAAATATCTTGGGACGTTGGCTATAACAGTGCCATGCAAATGCCTGTTCTTACTTTCAGATGATATTGTGAACCGGAAGTGGGCAACATTATCTCCTTCAAAAGTAATCTAAGCCATTTGTCTGAGCAATTGGCTGAACAAGAGAGAGACTTGAGTCTACCTGAAGGATCTAAAGTTTTACATTGTTTTTATTTTGAATACAGTTATTTTTTGCATATAATTCTATATTTGTAAGTTCGACTTTTATGATAAAGAGATTGCACCATGTTAATTGGGAAAACTGAAAACTACTTTCTTATTTTTCAGGGCAAAACTTTGTAATCAAAAGAAACATAAAATGATGACTGTACACTTTAGCTGTGTCTATACTACAGAGTTCTGTCGACAGATATTTCCCGACAGAACCTCTGTCTACAGAACACGTCCACACCTAATATAGGCTCCCCTGCCAATGCCCTCTGTTGACAGAGGCTACGTCTACACGTGCAGCCAACATCAAAATAGCTTATTTCGATGTTGCGACATCGAAATAGTCTATTTCGATGAATAACGTCTACACGTCCTCCAGGGCTGGCAACGTCGATGTTCAACTTCGACGTTGCTCAGCCCAACATCGAAATAGGCGCAGCGAGGGAATGTCTACACGTCAAAGTAGCACATATCGAAATAGGGATGCCAGGCACAGCTGCAGACAGGGTCACAGGGCGGACTCAACAGCCAGCCGCTCCCTTAAAGGGCCCCTCCCAGACACAGTTGCACTAAACAACACAAGATACACAGAGCTGACAACTGGTTGCAGACCCTGTGCCTGCAGCATAGATCCCCAGCTGCCGCAGAAGCAGCCAGAAGCCCTGGGCTAAGGGCTGCTGCCCACGGTGACCATAGAGCCCCGCAGGGGCTGGAGAGAGAGCATCTCTCAACCCCCCAGCTGATGGCCGCCATGGAGGACCCAGCAATTTCGACGTTGCGGGACGCGGATCATCTACACGGTCCCTACTTCGACGTTGAACGTCGAAGTAGGGCGCTATTCCTATCTCCTCATGAGGTTAGCGACTTCGACATCTCGCCGCCTAATGTCGAAGTTAACTTCGAAATAGCGCCCGACGCGTGTAGACGCAACGGGCGCTATTTCGAAGTTGGTGCCGCTACTTCGAAGTAGCGTGCACGTGTAGACGCAGCTAGAGAGAGCCCAGAAACTGTGTCTACACTACAAAGTTTTGTCGACAGAAGAGGATATGCTACAAAAGTGTTCTATCTAGAATCTGTCAGCAGAACACAACCTTTTTCCAGGTAGTGTTATGTCTTGAAAGTTTGAGGCACAGTGCCTCTGTCGACAGATTCTGTCCACAGTAAAATAGTGTAGACCTACCAGGGGGCCCTCTGTCAACAGACAGGACTTCCTGTTCACTGGACAGTTCTGTCTGTCGATGGCTGTTCTGTCGACAGGGGGCTGAGCAGTCTGGCCCCTCTCTGTTGACAGAGGGTGTCGACAGGGGAAGCCTCTATTAGGTGTGGACATATTCTATAGACAGAGGTTCTGTTGGGAAATATCTGTTGATAGTGACTTCCGGTGACAGAACTCTGTAGTGTAGACACAGCCAGACTACCCAGCCCTCTGCAACCGGGGCAGCTCTGCAACCTAGGCAGTCCGGTGAACCGGAAGACCTCTCTGTCTACAGTGGGCCCCCCAGAGCATCTACATGATTATTTCATCAACTAAATGTGTCAACAGAGGTGCTATGCCTTGTATGGTCAAGCCAGAACTCTGCTGGGAAAACTGCTGCATTTTATTGACGGCTTCTCAACAGAACACATGTGTAGTGTCGTCACTCCCTAGTTTTGTTGACAGAAGGCCTCTTCTGTCAATAGAACTCTTTAGTGTAGACCCAAGTTTTGTATTTTGTGTTGTAGTTGGAATCAGTATAGTTGAAAATGCAGAAAACATTAAAATATTTAATCAAATGGTATTCCATTATTGTTTAAAAATGCAATAAATAGCATTTTAAATCACATGATTAATTATAATTTTTTATCACTTGATAACCAAAATATCATACAAACTGTGAACAAAAAGTAGATTTTGATACTGACTATAAAGGGAGGGGGTAACATTCTTATATTTATATTTTATATTTAGTAGTTATAGTAAGAGCTGCAGGCTTGGTAAGCACTAAGCTTAACAAGCATGTCTTATTTTTATGAGCTATTATCCTAACTTCTCTGCTTCCTAAATGTGGTATGTTCAGTGGGCTCTGTTAAAAATTGAACATCTGCCTGAACCTTTTCACATGAACTCTGATTCCCAAAAGAGAGGTATATAGAGCGAACCTGAACCTACATGGAGTTTAGATGATTTTAGGGGTCAACCTGTGCAATTTCCTTGGCAGAATTAAGGCGCTGGTTACTACAGGTATTTCCTAATTTTAATTTGTCTGGCAGGAGAGTAAGTGGTGTGTCTCAGAAATCAATGTGTGCTAAGTCTTGTCACATGCTGACTTTTTACCATTGATCATAGTCTAGGAGGGTTGTTTACAGTTGTTTGCAACTAAGTTTTGGAAGGAAATAGGATAAAAGAAGTGAAAAATGTACCTATTTATCCTCTTGTAGCTGTAGGGAATATAGTCATCTGAAAAGGAAGCCATGAGAGCTTTGCATTTTAGTTTTCTTAAACTTAAATTTAACAAATATCTGCAATTATGTAATATGAAGTGAACAAATCTAAAATTGGAGGTAGAAGTCTTCCAGATTTATTTAAAATTAGAAATCCGTTAGAAAAATTGATTTAAAATACTAAAGTGAACTAATATGCAACATCTGTTCTATTTCCTGTGAATATTGTATCATTAGTTTCATTCAGTGTTGTATGAAATAATATTTATGCACTTGGAGTGTGGGGAATTTAGGAATGGTGAGTTTCGAAGACTACTACTACTTAACCCTTGTACTGTCGACAGAACACAACCTTTTTCCTGGCAGAGATATGTCTTGAAAGTTTGAGGCATAGTGCCTCTGTCGACAGATTCTGTCCACAGTAAAATAGTGTAGACGTTCCGGGAAGCCCTCTGTCAACAGATAGGGTTTCCAGTTCACCGGATGGCCCTGTTTGCAGAGCTTCCTGGTGGCTGTTCTGTCAACAGAGGGCTGAGCAGTCTGGCTGCTCTCTGTTGACAGAGTGGAGCATAAGTCATCTTGGGTGCGTCTACACTAGCCGGCTACTTCGAAGTAGCTGGCACAATGTCGAAATAGTACGCGTCGCGTCTACACGTGTGGTGAGCTATTTGGATGTTGAAATTGACGTTAGGCGGTGAGATGTCGAAATCACTATTCCTATCCAAAGATGGGAATAGCGCCCTACTTTGACGTTCAATGTCGAAATAGGGTGTGTGTAGACGATCCACGTCCCACTAAGTCAAAATAGCGGGGTCCTCCATGGCGGCCATCAGCTGAGGGGTTGAGAGATGCTCTGTCCAGCCCTTGTGGGGCTCTATAGTCACTGGAAGCCCAGGGCTTCTGGCTGCTGCTGCTGCTGCTGCTGCTGGGGGTCCATGCCACGTGCATGGTGTCTGCAACTGGTTGTCGGCTCTGTGGAACTCGTGCTGTGCAGGGCAAGTGTGGAGTAAGGTCAAGGAGCTGCGGCAGGGTTACTCCTGGGCCCGGGATGCGGCCAGCCGATCTGGGGCCGCCCCCGTCACTTGCTCAGGGACATCCTGGGCTCCCGGCACACCTCCTCCCCTCCGGCCACCCTTGACACCTCGGCTGACGAGCCCCAGCAGGCCCTGCAGCCGGAGTCCGCCCCGGAGGCAAGCCCCGCACCCCGGGGGCCCCCCCCAGAGGCCACCCCCGGGACATCGCGGCAGGAGGAGTAGGATGAGGAGGAGGGGGGCTCCTCCTCTGCAGAATCCAGCCTACAGATCCTCCTCCTGCCATCCTGGAGCAGCAGCAGGGCCTCCGCCCCCCGGGGATCTCCGGACCATGGGAGCGGACCGACAGGTAGGTACCCCCCTCTGGTGGACACCCCTGGGCTTGAGGGGTGGGGGTAAGAGATATGTGTCCAGGGCCCCCCACATGCTCACATGGCCATGGCCCCAAGGACATCAGGGCCATGGCCCTCACAGCACTGCATCCATCAGCCCTTGCCCGCCCCCCACCCCGCATGACAGTGCCATGCCCCATCCCCGGGCCAGGGGGGAGCGGAACCTCGAGGGGCCCCCGGGAGGAGGGGGTGGGACACCCCGCAGCAGCAGCATGTGATGGAGTGGGGGGAGTGCCAAAGGGAGACTCAGGCTACATATGAGCCACAAGAGCGGAATAGCTCCCGGGGCAAAGGAGGATCCTGGGGCTACAGCGGGCAGGTGACACCTCTGCCCTGAACAAACAGGAGGGAGGAGCCGAGCTGGCTTGGAATTGGGGGGCGAGGGCGGGGGCCACAGGTAGAGGCTAGGGGAAGGGAGAGCTGGAAGGCAGCCAGCCTGAGGAGGGGGAAAGCTGCATCCCCGAGGGGCACCCCTTGGGGTCTTCTCCCCACGACGGGTTGGAAGGACTGTCTCTTCCGACAGCTGGTGCTGTCACTCCTGGCAGAAACTGGGCATCTGTGGCCTAAGAAACCTCTCCTGCTCTCAGACCCTGCGGGGTGAAGTGAGAGTCGCTCCCACCAGGGGACGGGGTGCAGGGCAGGGGGACCCCTGAACCCCATCCATCACAGCAGCATCTCCCGGGGACGGGGATGGGGAACCTGCAGCACAGGGCTGGGGGGACAAAGGCCACGGCTCGGGGCCCACACTAACACCTGTCTCCATTCTTCTTCCCCCCCTCCTCTCCTGTGTCTTGCACCTGCACCATCAGAAGGACCGGAAGAGAGCGCCGGCGAGGCGTCAGTCGTCCCGGAGAGCCCTCCGGGACCATCGCTCCAGGCCAGCCCCTCGGCCGAGGACCGACCGGCCCCATGGCGGGCTAGACGGCGGACCCCGTGCCTCCAACCGCCGACGGTGATGGACCCCCAGCTGCTGGCCATCCACCGTCAGCAGCTGGAGGTCGCGGAGCAGCACCTCCAGCTGCAGGAGCGGGTGCTGGCCTGGCGCCAAGAGGCATGGGGGGCCTACATGGTCACATTTAATCACCTGGTGGACTACCTGGCCCCCCATGCCGCGCCGGCCGAAACATCGCCCGCCCTGCCTGCTCCTGCAGCCCCACCACCAGCTGCTCCGCCCGTCGCCGTCCCGTCCGCCATCGCCCCGCCACTCACCGGCGAGGGCCGGAGTGCCGAGGGACCCCTGGAGCCACCTGACACTCACCAGCCACCATACCTTCCGGTCCAGCCCGCTCCCACCCAGCCACGGACCAGGCTGCGAGCGCGGCGGGGCTCCCGGCCAGCCACGCCCAGTGCCGGGCTATAGGGGCAAGGGGCCCGGGACGTGGCCCCCACCCTTGTATATAGTTGGACCCTGTTTTTTTCGGCCCCCCGTTTGCCCCGTCCCCCCATGTAAATAGTTCTCCCCTTTATCCTCCCTGGTTTTCTTTTTATTATGGCAGACAGTTGTTTCTTTGTATTGTTTTATTTTTGTACATATTGCTTTTGTTGAACGTTTGTACCGAGTTTTCTGTTTGTGGGTCACATATTTATTTACGTAAAAAAAAAAAAAAAGTTTCGGAAAGAAAAACAAAAGTTTACGTTCAGCCACAAGTGCGTGCTGTCATTTGTCCAGGACAAGTGTGGGGGGGGCGGTGGGGTGCTCCATGGTGTGGGCGTTGGGGCAGGAGTGTGGGGGAGGAAGGGGCGGGCAGTAGGGGGCCTGGGCAGAATTCACCCTGCGGCCTGTTCATCGAAGTGGGCCCGCACGGCCTCCCGGACCCGGGTCCCCTCGGGGTCCACCTGCCGACTGGGGGCAGCAGGTGGCTGGACGTGTGCCCTGGCGGCCTCCGCAGCCCAGCCCTGGAAAAAGGTCTCCCCCTTGCTCTCAACCAAATTGTGCAGGGCGCAGCAGGCACCCACAATCAGGGGGATGTTGTTGGGGCCCGCATCCAGGCAGTTCAGGAGACATCTCCAGCGTCCCTTCAGGCGGCCAAATGAGCGCTCCACCACCTGGCGCGCGTGGTTCAGGCGCTCGTTGAAGCGCTTCTGGCTAGCGGAGAGATGGCCCGTGTACGGGTGCATGAGCCACGGCCGGAGGGGGTAGGCCGCATCTGCGATGACGCAGAAGGGCATGGTGGTGTCCCCCAGAGGGATCTCCCACTGGGGGATGTAGGTCCCCGCCTCCAGCCGGCGGCACAGGCCCGAGTTCTGGAAAACCCGGGCGTCGTGGGTGCTGCCAGGCCAGCCCACGTAAATGTCCTGGAAACGTCCCCAGCTGTCCACCAAGGCCTGGAGGACGACAGAATGGTAGCCCTTTCGATTGAGGTATTGTCCTCCACTGTGATGCGGGGCGCGGATGGGGATGTGAGTCCCATCCAGAGCCCCGAAGCAGTTGGGGAAGCCTAGGGTGGCAAAGGCGGCGATGGTGGCATCTGGGTCCCCCAGCCTCACGAGCCTGTGCAGGAGCATGGCGTTGATGGCACGCACAACCTGCAGAGAAAGCACATGGGACAGCCCCAATGAGGGGTGAGCAGGGTGTGTGTGGCCCTGCCCTCCCCTGCCCTGCCCTGCTCTGGCCCCCCTGCCCTGGCCCCGCCCTGCCCTGCTCTGGCCCCCCTGGCCTGCCCTGCCCTGGCCCCCCTGCCCTGCCCTGGCCTGCCCTGCCCTGGCCTCCCCTCCCCTGCCCTGCCCTCCCCCTGTGGGTTCTCTTACCTCCACGAAGACATCCCCAACGGTGGCCTTGCCGACACCAAACTGCTGGCCCACGGATCGGTAGCTGTCGGGAGTGGCCAGCTTCCAGACAGCGATGCCGACCCGTTTCTGCACTGTGAGGGCACGCCGCATGGCAGTGTCCTGGTGCCTGAGTGCGGGGGTGAGCCACTGGCACAGCTCCAGGAATGTCTGCCGGGTCATCCTGAAGTTCCTGAGCCAGTGGTCGTCGTCCCACTCCCGAAGCACCAGCTGCTCCCACCAGTCGGTGCTGGTGGGGTAGCTCCACAGCCGCTGGCGTGTGAGGTGGGGGGTGGGGCGGGGTGCTGCAGGGGTAGGGGTTGAGCCCTGCTGCCCTGGGGGCATCTCCTCCCCTGGGGCAAGGAGGTGCTCAGCTGCCTCCCGCATGGCACGGAGCAGGGCAAGCCCTGCTCCTGCCAGGAGGGCTGGGTGGACCTCTAGCTGCCGCTGCTGCTGCTGCTGCTGCTGCTGCTGCTGCTGCTGCTGCTGGGGGTCCATGACTGCGGCGCCCGGGGTCTGTGTGCCTATGGCTCCTCAGACCGCGTGCTGTGCAGGCTGAGTGTGTCTGGGAGGGGCCCTTTAAGGGAGCGGCTAGCTGTTGCCCCGGAAGCGCTAGTCCGCCCTGTGACCCTGTGTGCAGCTGTGCCTGGCATCCCTATTTCAATGTGTGCTACTTGGGCGTGTAGACGTTCCCTCGCTGCGCCTATTTCGATGTTGGGCTGCACAACGTCGAAGTTGAACATCGACGTTGCTGGCCCTGGAGGACGTGTAGACGCTATTCATCGAAATAGCCTATTTTGATGTCGCCACATCGAAATAGGCAACTTCGATGTAGGCTTCACGTGTAGACGTAGCCTATGATAGTGTGCTAGTGTAGACGTAACCCCACTGTAACAAAGGTTGACATCAGTTAATGTTTCTGAGGTATCTGAAGAACTTTATTTCAATGTAAATTGCTTCAAATGGGAACTAGTATTAGAAAGGAGAGCCTCTCCCTGCCATGGCTCGTCCTGCGCTGTTGTCGACAAACATTGTGGGCAAGAGGACAGGAAAGTCCACAAGAACACTTTTTAAATAAATATCTGGGTGAAATACCTGGGTGAAGTCTGACATTGACTTCAGTGAAGCCAGAATTTCACCTGGGGACTTATCAGGCTTAGCCCTGGTTTTGCAATTTTAGATTTGTGCGGGTAGAGTTAGAACTGAAATTAGATCCTCTTCTGACACAGGATCCTGAAGTGATTCTGTGTGGATGTGCAACCCACCCCACTAATCTTCAAAACTACCAGCGTTAGAAACAGGGATGGAATACTATTTACAGATGCTTCCAGAGCATTTTATCAATCCAATAACAAGTTTCTTTCATGCAACTGTGTCTTTTTAAAAACACAGTCTAATGGAATAGAATAAGTGGAAACATGTTATAAATGGAATGCTCCAGTCCAGTTAATTGTGACTAACCATCTTTATGACAGGTTTTAGTTACGAAATTAGTATCCCATTATTTATACGTTCATTCAGGAGTAGTACATGACCAGTTTACGGGATGAGGCAGGCTTTGTTAAGAAATGCTAAATAAAGTGTTATTGCTCACAGTAGCTAGAAGGCAAAAAGAATTTTTACATCTGGCAGGAATAGCTTTTTAAAAATTTACTAAGAAGGAACACCGCTGACGCAGCTCAGTGATTCTCACTGAATATTTATTAGGCAGACATGGGCATGAGTAACCTGTTTGGTTGGTAAGTATTCTGCCGATCAAATACAGAAATACACATTCAGTTTAAAAAGAATCATCGCATAAGTCTGAGCTACAACAACCCCGTAAATCATCTGAAATTTGAGCAGGTGTCTCAAGGAGCTGTGCTATTTTAAGTTTTCAGTGGTGGGTCAGCGACAGGGAAATACCATAATATCGCTTTAAAAACAACAGGAAATGAGAAAAAATGGTAATTGCAAAAACAGTTACGTCCCAAATTGTGTCTTATTGTGAAATAAGGATTATCTGGGTGTCTCTGGGAATCCTAGATTAATCTTTAGTCAGATATGTCAGGTGGTGAGATCTGCAGGAATGCAGCCAACCCAGACTGACAATTCCTGGTTCCCTGCATGCAAGGTTTGTGGAATTGCTGCTGGAGGGCCTCTGCAAAGCTGAGTGCTGTGAAGGAGGGCTCTGGGTTGGTTCTGAAAAGGTCATAATTGAAGGAGTTAGTGGGAGGGAGATCCTCAATCTACCTTTGCCTAAATCCAGAAGTAACCAAAGCCCTGTCTGGGGTGTTCCTGTATTGGGAAAAAGGTTTTTGCCCACACGCTTTAGAAAATGTGTTTTTAAAGAATACCCTTTACCTTAATCTAGACAAGCCCTAAGGAAAATGAAGGGGCAGTGTTTGCTGTTCAGCTTCATAGGTTATGTTTCATGCTGTGCCAGGGATCTTGTCTGTAGGGCTGGGGTTGAATTTTATTTTCTTCGTCTCTGTGGGTTTCTCGTCTTCTTGTGAGTTTGCACTACTGCCATACCTGACGCTGGCTGTGTGCATGGAGGCTGAAAAATATGATCAGCAATCGTTAAATTATTTTGGATTTCTTGCCTTCTCAGTTGCTAGCAGTGTAAGTGATTGAAAGCAAAGGAGGCTATGGAATAAAGAAAACTATGGCAGGAAACAGTTTAAACTAAGAAATTTTTATCTTTTTCTTTCACATAGTGTAGTGATCATATGGTCATACTGAAATTTGTAGCACTAAAAGTGCTTTGGCCAGTTTATATTAAAGCATCACAAAAGCTGAATATCTTACCGTAGTGCAACTATTAATCTGTTAAATTATTAGAATATAATTTATGTTATCAAAGGCCACCTGGATTAAATACTTAATGATGAAAAGCAGAGAAAATGAAGAGAAGCAAGAGGGGCAATTTTGATAGCAGCCTTCAACTTCCTGGAAGGGGGCTCTAAAGAGGGTGGAGAGAGGCTGTTCTCAGTAGTGACTGATGGCAAAACAAGGAGCAATGGTCTGAAGTTACAGAGGGGGAGGGGGAGGTTGGATATTAGGAAAAACTCTTTCACCAGGGAGGTGGTGAAGCACTGGAATGCGTTGCCTAGGCAGGTGGTGGAATCGCCATCCCTAGAGGTTTTTAAGTCCCAGTTTGACAAAGCCCTGGCTGGGATGATTTAGCTAGGGTTGATCCTGCTCCTGAAATGTTTTCCAGCCCTAGGATTCTATGATTTCATGATTGTGTTTCTATTTGTTTACGTGTATGTATGTATGTATGCATGCATATATAAAGGAAGGCAAAAATTGCTATTTTTAATATTGATAGCTTGGTTTTGATTTTGCACAGGGAAATATTGTTCCCTTACTGAATGTGTAACTTCCATTGAAATAATTGATAGAATTGTGCCGCCACCAAAGAAAGCTGTTCGTATCCACAAGTTAATTAAACTAATCTTAGTCAGATTTTGTGTGCAATTTGAATTAAGTGTAAGTGGGTAAAACTTGCAGAAGTCAGTTGCCCAAACACAGCACTGCTGTAAACAATGGGTTAAGTTGCACATCAGTGTAACTGTTCCCCTTGCCACATATGGGCTGTGTCGAAAGAAGAATATGGAAATGAGGCACCAGATATGTAAATCTACACCTCTTTTACATTTTTGATTTCCCTCATTTGCATGCCTATTTTGAAATTGGAATGCAAGTGTAGACACAGCCATGTTGATTCAACTTCCTTAAGAGGCCAGAAGGGAGAAGTGATAGTAAAAGCAGCTAACCGAATGATATGGGCTGAAGCCAAGCAGCTCTATCCATTCCTCCCAACTTTTACGTCACTTCCTCACTTAACCTTAATATCTTTTGTTAGCTGTTCTACCTTCTGTCTCCTCAGGAAGTTTCTCTTTTGATGTACCCACTCGATGCTGAGGGATTACTTCCCAGCCAATTTACAACAGATGTTTCATTTACACTATTGCCATGCACTTCCCCATTTGACCCTCTGAATATAACATGCCAGGTGTATCCGTGGCTCTAAAATGGATTAAATTTTTATCCTGATTGACATAACTCCATTCAAGTCAACGTAGGTGCAAATTGCACAAGTCAGGGCCCTGTATTTTGTCACTTCACTAACAATGTTAATATATTTTGGTATAACTGCTGCTCAGAATGACTTTTTGCAACCTTAAGTAAGACATACTCTAGTATAATCAAATGCCAATGTTTTAAACCTCCGTGTGCTTTTTAAAGTATCAGCAACAATTCTTAAGATTTTCTACTCATTAGCCTACAGGAATCAGCTGCAGAGCTTATAAACAAGCATAGCATTTTTCTGATGCACACAGTATCAGGAATAACTCTCATTGTTAACTAGCTGATTATAAATGACTGGCAGACTTGGCGTTGCCACTTATTGATAGTGTCCTTCAATAACAGGCATTGAAGAAGCTGGTGGCTCGGTTAGTGAAGCTCTGTGTTGACAGCTGCCGTGGAGTCTGTGTCTCCTACAGGCTCTGTCATGCCTGTTCTTCCAAGTAATGCTGTTGTTGGTGCATCTTCAGGTAAAGCTGTTTGGCCAAAGGGTGCAGGATGGAGCATCAAACAAAGGAAGAATAACTCCAGTGGAAAACTGAGCGCAAGCCTCTCTACTTCTTCACCAAGCACCAAAGGCATATGGAATTTCTACACTGATGCTTCACATGGGGTCAAAATTGGCCCCTTTACAGTTCTGATCCTAAGTATTCTTTTTGTTGCTTTTGTCATAATATTACACATCTGGACCAAGTATACACATTCCTAGACTCAGCTGTATCCGTGTGGTCTTTGCCGCTTGCCTCAATGGACTGCAAAAGTTAGGGTGGGCAGAGAGATGGGGAAGCACCTGTGTCAAAACAATAGTGGGTTTTAAAGTGTTTGTGAAATGTTTGAAAGCTTCCTATTGAGACTAAAAGGGAAGTCAGATAACTTTAGAAAATAGTGGAGATTTCCTCCTCTCATTGATTTTGCTCTTGTTTTTTATCTTAAAAATGTGTTTATACTTCATATCTCTGGCTCCTAAAATTTGTTAGTTACAAGCCTAGCCACCTGTAAAAATGTGTTAGGATACATGTTAAATGCCCAAAATGAGGTGCTAAGAAAGACATCATAAGGAAGTTTGAATCAACAATCTTCTGGAATGAGCAATCTACTGGAAGTTTGATTCTGATATGTGTAGTTGGTGTTGCAGTGGCCATATCTATTGAGTTATGTGTATGCAGAAATAAAAGTTGATTACATTTATTATATTTTACACAATTTACTGTACAGATTAAAAAGTTCATGTTCTGGTACAGGAAGCTGCAGAATTGCAGTCTCTGTAGCAAAAAAGCCTTGCATGACATAGTTTGCTAGAGTAACGTGGTTATTTGGGATATGTTTGTTTTGGAAGTTGGGGGTTCTCTCTGTGTCTGCACTTATTAAATAGTTATATAAGTGTTTCATTTAGTTTGTATTTTCTTTGTTTATTCTTCATAAATAGTTGGGAATAACAAAAATCTGACTGGTAACTTGCCTATATATTTCAACTAGCAATATACCTCATCTATGTCTGTGGTTAGATGGTCCCATTTAATTTCTGCTAGCCATTGGGTCCATGATATGCAAAGGAGCAGACTCAGTTCTCCTTAATAATTCTTTTCCTCCCCAAAGCCTGTGGAACCTTCTCTGGAGGACTAGTACTCTGCTGGTTTTGTGGGGAAAGCCAGGGACACAAGGGAGATGGTGCATAGGACCAGATGCTTTCCTTGTTGTAGTCTCAAGCTCAGCTCCTGGATAACCTCAGAGAAAGTCCAAACTGAGAATGTTCCCACTATTTCTATATTGAAAATAGTCAATGGCACAAAGATCTTTGAGAAGGTGAAGAGGAATTTGTCTGCATCCGCACGTTGGGTGCTGTCTATCCCTAAGAACTAAGATGTCCTTGTCTCCTCCATATACTGTACAGCCCCTTCCCTTTCGAGGATGTGATTCCATGGAAATTTTGGAAGCTAAACTCTGTCTGATTGTCTAGCTCCCTCTGTTCCTCTCCAGTGGGTTTTTCCAGTGCAGGACACAGTGGAGTGCCGATTCTTAATGAGAGCCTTTAAGGATTATTACAAGGTAACTAAATAATGATGTTGAAGATTATCTACAATGCTGTCCATAACCAGGAGCATTTTCTAAATCATAGCTATGGTTGGATTATGAGGTGTTGTACATTACTCTCAGAAGACCTGCCCTTAAGAAACCCAGTGACCTGACCCTAAACCTTTTGAAAAAGTTGAAAGTTATTAACAGGTTAATGGACTGGTAGGAACCAAAAAGAAGCAGAGATCAACTGAATTATTAAAGTACATGTTCATATGATTCTGGGAAAAAATAATTAGGATATGTAAGATAGTACATTGGTAACTGCCCAGAGGCAGACTCACACCTGTAATCTAGGGAGCTTCATACAGACCCCTCTACAGCTTGAGCCAAGGGTGAGTTAACACACAGTTTAGGCTGTAGAGGACACTTATTCTTGCTCTGTGAAGTGGTCTAGGTACCACTGCATGGGACACTTAACCACTCGGAGGTGTGTGGGTAACACATTACTTTACTTGGTGTATGACTGGATAACAATCAGTCAAACCAGGTTAAACTGCTAAGGGATAAATTAGTGCACTCTATCTATCCTTGCAGCTACCAGGGTTGATAATTTTATTATTATGTGTCATCTTCACTGGTTGATCTCTCCACTGATCAGACAAGGCTGTACAAATCCTTGAACTTTTTATAACATACCTAGATGAATATCAGAGAGGTAGCCATGTTAGTCTGTAGCTTCAAGAACAACAAGAAGTTTTGTGGCACCTTATAGACGAACAGATATTTTGGATCATAAGCTTTCATGGGCAAAGACCCGCTTCATCTGATGAAGCAGGTCTTTGCCCACGAAAGCTTATGCTCCAAAATATCTGTTCATCTATAAGGTGCCACATGACTTCTTGTTGTTCTCATACCGAGATGAATTTATCAGTGAAGAAGAGTCGAAAGAATGTAATTATTTCACCAATTATTCTGATTTTATGGCAAATTAAGCTGTATTTATTGAGGCTATGGATGGATAGTGCCCAGTGTGCAATGTTAAGCTATGTAAAGTAGCTGTTTTGTAAATGTCAGTGGTATGTTTGTGTACAACACAAGAGCATAGTCATTTGTGGCTTGTCATCTGTATGTTGAGTGAAACTGTAATTTGATACCAGGCTTCCTGTTACTAGGAATTGCTCCCCAGCCTCTGTGATGCTAGAACATAAGTTTTACTGGAATGACACCCCCTGTACTATATTCTGTGGAAACTTCGCTGGCGTCAGGAAACTGCATTTTTTGTTTACATGGCAGCAAGATACTTTGGGCCTCAATCCTGCAATAGCATTTGTGGGAGTCAACCCTGGTGCCTAAGTATAGACCCCCTGAAGTAATTGGGTCTGTGAACAGGTTCAAAGGGTCCACCTGAGCAGATCAGGTTATAAACAGGGGTCTGCTTTGTACAGCAGCCTTAGCATTAACCCCTCAAGCACTTTACAGACTGCAATGTGCATTTAGAGTGCAGTGGCAGAGGGAGTGAGGAAAAGGGAGAAGAAGCTTGTGGATGTGTGTACATCCAGGCACACGCTTCTAAGTAAATATTCTCTCTTGTGTTGCAACTTGTTTATTTAGGGTAGCTGCTCCAAGTACCAAATTGCTGCTCGGTATCTTTACAGGATTTAAATCCATCTTCATGTTATTCAGATCATGATAATTACTGAATACCCTACATCTGTCAGATTGTAAGTCTTTATCGTAATGTCACCTTTCTTCTGTATTACACCCCCACACCAGGAAGAACACCTCCGCTGCCATCACTGAAGCTAGGTTAGGACTGAGAAATCAAGTGCCCAAAAGGCAAGCTCAGCTTTACATCTGCCCCTCTACTGATGCATTCAACTATGGTTTCTTTCTATAATCATGAATTACATAACATCAGTTGGATTTCTAAACACATCTTAAGAAGGTAGATAGAAGCTCATGCAGTCATGGTCTTTGGCTTGCCTCGTCAGAATCCTACATAGATTCACTCTGGCTTGCCTTCATCTGGGCAGTGGAACCCATTCACACACCTGCGTGGTCAAGGAGTATGTTCCTGAAGAAGGGAGCCAGGATTAACCCCCAAATATTTACAATGCTGTCTAACTTTTGGTACAGTCATGCACTGTTCCAAGTATATGGCTGGACAGGTGAGAATGGAACTTTATAAATATAATTCTTCCGGTTCTCTTTAACAGGGCGTATGTTAGTGATACGATAGTGAAAAAAAGTTTGTGGTGCTTAGGCCTCTCAAGTGTTTTACTTTTCCACTCACCTTTAAAAAATGAAATAGATGTTGTCCATGTTTGAATTTTTGAGATGGGGAAGGTCCTGGAGATGGTCAGGTGTTATTGTCTTTAGTGGTAAATGTTGATCTGAAATTTCACTTTCTAGATCACTGTCAATGCATCAGCAAAGCCTTCCATAGAACACTGAATCAAGCTCCCAATTAACCACCACTGCAGCCCCATTTAAGATACTTTACACAGTGCAAAGCCCAGGATATGCAAAACTCTTTTTTGATGACTTAGTTCTTATAGCTTATGCTCTGAGACCAGAAAATTCACAAAATGCATGATGCACATAATTTATCTGGGGCACCACGAGAAGATAAATGGCTGAAAAGAAATCAGCCAGAAAATACTCAGCTATAATGTGCCTTAGTAACATGCAGTTTAAAAAAAGCAGATATAAAATACCCAAAAAGCAAATCATAGTGGTTATTCTTTATCCAATACATACTTCTTTAACTTGCTTGGAAGAATTCTGTGAGAGACCATATCAAAAGCTTTGCTAAGGTCAAGGTATGTCGTGTCCACTGCATATCTATAGAGCCAGTTACAAGGCAGTCATGTTGGTCAGGTATGCCTTGTCCTTGATGAATACATTTTGACTCTTCCAAGTGCTTCAAAATGGATTCCTTGAACATCCCTCACCCCATGATTTTTCTGGGGACTGAAGTGAGACTGACTGGTCTGTAGTTTCCCAGACTTTTCTTCTTTCATTTTTAAAAGATTTTCCCAGTCATCCAGGACCTATGCCAATCATTATAGCTACATCTACACAAGAGAGTTTTGTTGACAAAATGTGGAACATCCACACTAAAAGTGCTTCTTGTTGACAGTAACTTGTTGGCAGACTGTTTGCCTCTCCCCCACAAGGCAAAACACCTTTCTCAACAGAATCTGTTCATTAAAAAAGCCATGTGGATGCTACTGGGGGCCTCTGTCAGCAGACAGGGCTTCCACATCACCGGGCAGCCTTGTCTGCTGTGCTTCTGGTCAGCTGTTCTGTTCACAGAGTGGATCATTTTTTCAATCCACTTTGCTGTTTGGTCACAAACTGTTGACAAAAATTTTGTTGGAAGTTATCTGTGTAGATATAGCCAATGGGTTTTCAAAGGTGATGGTCAATGGCTGTACAACCACATCTGCCAGCTCCCTCATCACCTTCAGATGCATGAAATCTGGCCCATGGATTTGTGTATATCCAGCTTTCCTAAATAGTTCTTAACCTGTTCTTTCTCCACTGAGGGCTGCCCACCTCCTCCCCACACTGGGCAGCAGTACAGCAGTCTGTGAGTTGACCTTGTCTGTGAAGACAAAGGCAAAAAAAGCATTGAGTACCTCAGCTTTTTCCACATCAACTGTCACTAGGTTACCTCCCCTATCCATCAAGGGTCCCACACCTTCCCTGACCACCTTCTTATTTCTAACATGCCTGTAGGGACCTTTCTTGTTACTGTTCACATCCCTTGCTAGATGCAATTCCAATTGCACTTTGGCCTTCCTGATTGTATCACTGTCTGCTCAAGCAATGTATTTATCCTCCTCCCTAGTCATCTGTCCAAGTTTCTGCTTCTTATAAGGATCCTTTTTGTGTTTAAGCTTGCCAGAGATTTCACTGTTAAGCCAAGCTGGTCGCCTACCATATTTGCCTTTCTTAGCACACATTGGTATGGTGCGCTCCTGTGTATTCCTTCCATAAGTCTTCCTTGAAATACAGCCAGCACTCCTGGACTCCCTTCCTCCTCATGTTAGCATCCAAGGGGATCCTGCCATCAGTTCCCTGAGGGATTCAAGTCCAGGGTCTGTTTTTTGCTGTTCTCCTCTACACCTTTTGTCAGGATCCTGAGCTTGATCATCTTATGATCACGACCACTCAAGTTGCCACCCACGTTAACTTCCCCTACCAATTCTTCTCTGTTTGTAAGCAGCAGGTTGAGCTGAGCATGGCCCCTGATTGATTCCTTCAGCACTTGCACCAGAAAGTTTTCCCCAACATTATCCAAAAGTTTCCTGGATTGTCTGTGTACTGATATATTGGTCTTTCAACATAGGGTGATTGACGTCCCCTATGAGAATCAAGGCCTGTGATCTGGAAGCTTCTGTAAGTTGTCTTGAAAGCTCATCTGGTCATCCACTGAATCTGGTCTGTAGGAGACACCCATCACAATATTACCCTTGTTGTTCCTACCTCTAAACTTAACCCAGAAGCTCTTAACAGGCTTTTCTCCCATTTTACACTGTAGCTCTGAACAATCATACTGCTCACCTACATACAGTGCAACTCCTCCAACTTTTCTCCCCTGCCTTTCCTTCCTGAACAGTTTATACCCTTCCATGACAGTGCTCCAATCATATGAGTCATCCCACCAAATTTCCATTATTCCAATCACAACATAGTTTTTAAGTGGTTTTCGTAGGTAATGGGAAATGTGTCTGCAACACCTCTTCTGCATTGTCCTTTCATCATAATGTTGTTTCCATAGCAGGTTTGAGTCATCGGTACACATTCAGTACCGTGAGAGGACATGTGCAGTGCCCAGTGGGGGCCACACTTTTCAGAAGTATTCAGTAGACCAAGGGGGTTCAAACCTCCATGGTAAACCAGCAGAGAACTCCAGTGACTATCATGAGTCAGGCCAGTTTTAGTATTAATTCTTACAGTGTTTCTTAACCGGGACACTTGTACCCTTGGGGGTTCACCAAGGTCTTCCAGGGTGACATCAACTCATCTAAATATTTGCCTACTTTTACAACAGGCTTGTAACAAGTCCAGAGACGCCCAGCCCCTTGGCCTGGGGCGGGCGGCAGCAAAAAGGGGGTTAGAGCACCAGCCCGTACTCAGTTCAGGTGGTCAGCGGCTCACCGCTACAACACCATACAGGCCCCAGCCCTCAACTGAGGGCGGGGCCGCAGTTCACAAGAGTTGTATAGTTTTGGGCCCAGCCCTCAGTCCAGGGCAGGGCAGCAGTTCACAGGTAATAGTACAGTTCTAGGCCCGGCCCTCAGTCCAGGGCAGGGCAGCAGTTCCCAGGTAATAGTACAACTCTGGGCCCAGCCCTTAGTTTGGGGCGGGGCAGCAGCCCAAGGGTTTAAGTGCAGGCCCAGCCCTCAGTTTGGGGCAGGGCAGCAACACAAGGGCTTAAGCGCAGGCCCAGCACAGGCTGGCCCTGTCAAGGGCGGGGGTAGGGGGTCGCAGGCCCTCCCACTCCACTGCGACCCGGCCCGGGGCCCTGGGGGTCGCTCACATGCAACCCCGGCAGTGGGGATCCAGACCGCAACACACTGCCATTGGTTCGTGAGCATCGTTCCCCGGGCCACTTCCTACCTCAACCTCTGCTGGCGGAAGGTCCCAGTCCATCTGGTCAAGGGGTCTCCCTAGGTTGGTCTCCTCCAGGTCATCCACCTTCGGGGGCTCTGGCCAGTCATCCATAACAATGTCATTAGGGTAGTCGGGCGGCGGTAATACAGGAGACCCGAGGCGATCCTGGGTCTGAGTGCTGTAAGGATCCGCCGGGACTCTGGGACAGCCCACTCCTGGGGCCTCTTCCAAGGCGGGGGGGTCTCCACCGGCGTGAAGGTCCTGGTAGGTCTGGGAAGTCCGGGTAGTCCCCTTGGGGCATATGGACCCAGGATTGCTTGGAGCCTCTGGGGGCTTGCTCCTCCGGCCTGGCTGGGCGGCAGCAGGCGCTCTCCCTTTGGTGCCGCGGAGCTCGTGCAGGCACGTCCTCTCTGCCCGGAGGCCCAGGCCCGAATGGGTCCTGAGTCCCGCCTTTGGCTCTTCTAGCCCTTGGCCCCGCCCTCTGACGGGCGGGCCTCTGGTGTCCTGCCTCCGGCCCCGCCCACCAGGGCCTCTGCATAGTATCCCCTGCCTCCGGGTCTGCAGGAGGCCATACTGACTCACTACATTCCCCCCCGCTCAAGTCCGTCTCCCATGCCATGGGGGCGGGCTCTTCCATCTCCCCCAGGCGGGACAGGAAGTCTGCATTTATGTGGTCCTTACCTGCCCGATGACGTATGTCGAAGGCATACAGTTGTAATGCCAAATACCAGCGCATAATACGGGCATTCGTATCCTTCATTCGGGACAGCCACTGTAGCGGTGCATGGTCTGTAACTAGGGTGAAGGGGGCACGCAGCAGGTAGTACCTAAGGGCGTCGCAGGCCCACTTCACCGCCAGGGCCTCCTTTTCTATGACAGCGTAGCGCTGTTCCCTGGGGAAGAGCTTCCGGCTGATGTAAACTACTGGATGGTCCTCTCCGTCCACCTCCTGGGACAGGACAGCTCCCAGGCCTACCCCCGAGGCATCCATCTGCAGGATGAATGGACGGGTGAAGTCAGGGCTGTAGAGAACCGGTTCCTGTATTAGGCATTGTTTCAGTGCCCGGAATGCCTTGTTGGTAGCCGCAGTCCATACGACCCTTTGTGGCTGGGTTTTCGTCAACAGCTGCATCAGGGGGGCTGCAATTGAAGTGAATTCGGGGATGAAGCGTCGATAATATCCTGCCAGTCCCAGGAACCGTCGTACCTGCCGCTTGGTACTGGGGGGAGGGCAGGCCGCTAGGGCCTGTACCTTGTCCACGAGGGGCTTTACCTGGCCCCCTCCTATGGTGTACCCAAGGTACGTCGTCTCCTGCCATCCAATCCGGCACTTCTTTGGGTTCATTGTTAGGCCCGCGGCCCTCAGGGACCTAAGGACCGCGGCCACCCGGTCTAGATGTTCCTCCCAGTGACGACTATATATAATGATGTCGTCGAGGTAGGCCGCGACGTAGTCCCGGTGGGGCTGAAGGAGACGGTCCATAAGCCGCTGGAAAGTCGCCGGGGCACCGTGGAGACCAAAAGGCATCCGGGTGAACTGGTATAGGCCTGATGGGGTCTCAAAGGCGGTCTTCTCCTGTGAGGGAGGTGTCAGGGGGATCTGCCAGTACCCCTTACTGAGATCCAGAGTACTAAAGTAGCGGGCGGCCCCCAGACGTCCCAGCAGCTCATCGACCCGGGGCTTCGGGTACGCATCGAATTTGGAGACTGCATTCACCCGCCTGAAATCGATGCAGAACCTCTGAGTGCCGTTGGGCTTCGGGACGAGCACCACGGGGCTGCGCCACTCACTTTGGGACGGCTCTATGACTCCCAGGGCCAGCATCGCCTGTACCTCCTCTTCTACCACCTCACGCAACCGGAAAGGTAGTGGGCGCGCGGTGTCACGAACCACCTTCCCAGGCTCGGTGCAGATGACATGGCAGACCAGGGAGGTGTGTCCAGGAAGGGCTGTGAAGTTCTCCCGGAACACCTGGAGGAGGCACTGGGCCTGTTTCCACTGCTCATCAGTTAGCGTTGCCCCAAGGGCCGGTTGTGCAGGTTCCTCCCCATGAGGCACCTGGGGTCCTAGTTCGGGGTCCGGGGGGGCAGGGGTTTATCATGAAGCCCTCTCGGTCCTGCCATGGTTTTAAAAGGTTAATATGATACCACTGCGTCTTCTTGCGGCGGTCGGGTTGGCAGACTTCATAGGTGACCGGCCCCACGGCTCGAACAATCTCGTAGGGTCCCTGCCACCTAGCCAACAGCTTCGATTCGCTGGATGGAAGTAGGACCAGGACCCGGTCGCCTGGCTCGAAGCTGCGGCTCTGTGCCTCCTGGTTGTATGTTCGAGCCTGGGACGCCTGCGCAGTTCTAAAATTTTCCTCTGCGAGGGTCCCTACCTGTTCCAGGTGCTTCTGGAGCTGGAAGATGTATTGCAGCAGTCCTTTTGAGGGAGACGCGGTCTGTTCCCAGACCTCTCGCACCAGGTCGAGGACTCCCCGGGGACGACGTCCGTATAACAGTTCAAATGGCGAGAACCGCGTAGAGGACTGGGGAACCTCCTGGATGGCCAACAGCAAGGGGGGCAACAACTGATCCCACCGTCGCAGGTCTTCTGGGGGGAATTTGCGCATCATTTCCTTTAGCATGCGGTTGAATCGCTCGACCAGGCCATCCGTCTGAGGGTGGTACACGGAGGTGTGTAGCTGTTTGATCCCCAGGAGGGCACAGACCTGCTTCATCAGGCGTGATGTGAAATTAGTTCCCTGGTCCGTGAGCAGTTCCCGTGGTAATCCTACCCGGGCAAAGATCTTCATTAGTTCCCCCGCGATGGTGCGGGCTGTGATATTGCGCAGTGGGATCGCCTCCGGGAAGCGAGTGGCATAGTCCACGAGGACCAACACGAACTTATACCCAGCAACGCTCTTAGGGAGCGGGCCCACTAGGTCCATAGCCACCCGCTCGAACGGGGTCCCCACCACTGGCATTGGAATCAAAGGGGCCCTAGGGACCCGCGGGGGGGGCAGCAAGCTGGCACGCGGGACAAGAACTACAATAGTCCTTCACGTCTTGGTAGACCCCGGGCCAGAAGAACTGGGACAGTATTCGGGCCAAGGTTTTTTCTTGGCCCAGATGGCCGGCAGCAGGGATGTCATGGGCCAGCTTCATCACGGCCCGTCGGTGGCATTTCGGCACCAGAAGCTGTGCCCATTGGCCCTGGGTCTGGGGGTCCCGATTCACCTGGTAGAGCTGATCTTGGCGTAGCTCAAAGTGGGGCCACTGCGTCATGAGCTGGGGGTTTGTCGCCACCCTGTCGATGGCCGCCACCTGAGTATAGGCCCGACTTAATGTGGGGTCGTCTTTTTGATCTCAACAGAAGTCCGAGGTTGCCCCGTTGTCGGGGCTGGTCCCTTTTGGGCCTTCGGCGGACCTTTCAGCTAGGGGCTCCAGGCTCGACTCCACACTATCCTCGGGTGGGTCCTTGGGCGTGTTCCCCTCTAGAACAGGGGCCACCTCTCCCTTGAGTCCCGTGGCCGGCTGGAAGATGCCTGTGAAGCCTGGCCAGTCCCGACCCAACACCACAGGGTACGCTAGTTGGGGGGCTAGGCCGACAACCAGATAATGGGTCACCCCTGCCACCATCAGGGGCACTCGTGCGCTGGGGTAAGGGCGCACATCGCCATGGATACATTGGAACTGGATAGTCCCTAGAGCGGGGTCAGCCTCCAGGCCGGCACGTTGTCGTATCAGAGTCTGGCTGCACCCCGAGTCCACTAAAGCGATCATGGCCTTGGTTCCCACGAGGACGGGGACTGTAATTGTGGGTGCCTGAGGGGGTCGCGCCCTCTTTTCAGCTGCTCACACTCGGCCAAAACTACAGACGCCTTCCAGGCAGTCCTGTTGGAGGTGCCCCCATTGACCACAACTGAAGCAGGGTCCTAACGCTGGTTGGGACCGCCCCTGGGTTTGGCGCCCCCTGGGACCTGGTGGTCGCGTGCTAGTAGCCCCCTCCATTTGCCCCTGGGGTTTACTGGGGTCTGGCTTTAGCGGTGTCGTCCGACGCGGATTGGATGGCTCCCGCAGCTGGCCGGACGATTCGGAGCGGGGCTCCTCTGGCTTCTCAGCTCCCCGACGCAGGGGCCGGGACGATGGGACCAGGCCCGTGGGTGCCTTTGGCTCCTCCGCCGCTAGGAAGTCTTCCATGAGGTCCACAGCAGCTTGCACGGTGGCAGGGCGGTGGCGCCACACCCAAGCCCGTCCTCGAGGTGGGAGGATGCAGAGGAGTTGCTCTAGGACAACCTGCTCCATGATCTCTGCGGAGGTTCTCACCTCTGGTTGCAGCAACCGCCGGCATGCGTCCCTCAACTCCTGTGCCACGCACCGCGGCCGGGCTCCCGGGGTGTAGGTCAGGGACCGGAAGCGCCGGCGGAAGGTCTCCGGGCTGACGTCCAATGCGTCCAGGACGGCTGCCTTCACCCGGTCATAATCTCGGGCGTCTTCCACTGACAATGCCCGGTAAGCTCTCTGGGCCCCCCCGGTCAAATAAGGGGCCAGTAACGTGGCCCACTGTCTCCGGGGCCACCCGGCCACCACTGCTACCCGCTCGAAGGTGACCAGGAAGGCCTCCGGGTCGTCCGCAGGGCCCATCTTCATCAGGCGTACCGGCGGGACTGACGCTGGGCCCTCCCCTGGAGCTTCCTGCCGTGGTTCGGTTGGTAACGGCACCAGGGCTGCCAGCTGCTGCAGACACCGTCGCTGGTGCTCCTGGCTCTGTGCCATCAGTTCCGTCAGGAGGTGCTGCTGCTGGGCTCCCAGCTGCTGAATTAACTGCTGCTGCTGCTGTAGTTGGGCAGCTTGCTGCTTCTGCTGGCTTTCAGCCAAATACTGCAGTAGCCTGTCCATCTCCATTGGGGAAGCAGGGTTAGCAGCAATACACAAGAACCCACAAAACAAGCACCAGAAAAAAAAAATAGCTGACAGTTGCCCTCACTGTCCAGGGATCTTCCCCTCCGTGGGTCTGCGCCCACTTCCTCACCCCTTACGTCAGGGGTGGGGACCAGTTACCCACATTCTCCACCACGTGTAACAAGTCCAGAGACGCCCAGCCCCTTGGCCTGGGGCGGGCGGCAGCAAAAAGGGGGTTAGAGCACCAGCCCGTACTCAGTTCGGGTGGTCAGCGGCTCACCGCTACAACACCATACAGGCCCCAGCCCTCAACCGAGGGCGGGGCCGCAGTTCACAAGAGTTGTATAGTTTTGGGCCCAGCCCTCAGTCCAGGGCAGGGCAGCAGTTCCCAGGTAATAGTACAACTCTGGGCCCAGCCCTTAGTTTGGGGCCGGGCAGCAGCCCAAGGGTTTAAGTGCAGGCCCAGCCCTCAGTTTGGGGCGGGGCAGCAACACAAGGGCTTAAGCGCAGGCCCAGCACAGGCTGGCCCTGTCAAGGGCGGGGGTAGGGGGTCGCAGGCCCTCCCACTCCACTGTGACCCGGCCTGGGGGTCGCTCACATGCAACCCCGGCAGTGGGGATCCAGACCTCAACACACTGCCATTGGTTCGTGAGTGTCGTTCCCCAGGCCACTTCCTACCTCAGCCTCTGCTGGCGGAAGGTCCCAGTCCATCTGGTCAAGGGGTCTCCCTAGGTCGGTCTCCTCCAGGTCATCCACCTTCGGGGGCTCTGGCCAGTCGTCCATAACAATGTCATTAGGGTAGTCGGGCGGCGGTAATACAGGAGACCCAAGGCGATCCTGGGTCTGAGTGCTGTAAGGATCCGCCGGGACTCTGGGGCAGCCCGCTCCTGGGGCCTCTTCCAAGGCGGGGGGGTCTCCGCCGGCGTGAAGGTCCTGGTAGGTCTGGGAAGTCCGGGTAGTCCCCTTGGGGCATATGGACCCGGGATTGCTTGGAGCCTCTGGGGGCTTGCTTCTCCGGCCTGGCTGGGCGGCAGCAGGCCCTCTCCCTTTGGTGCCGCGGAGCTCATGCAGGCACCTCCTCCCTGCCCGGAGGCCCAGGCCCAAATGGGTCCTGAGTCCCGCCTTTGGCTCTTCTAGCCCTTGGCCCCGCCCTCTGATGGGCGGGCCTCTGGTCTCCTGCCTCCGGCCCCACCCACCAGGGCCTCTGCATAGTCTCCCCTGCCTCCAGGTCTGCAGGAGGCCATACTGACTCACTACAAGGCTACATAAGAACACTAGTAAAGGCAGTACAATTCATTCAGACAATGACTTGTTTCTACTGCTTCATATGCCATATGCTGAAATGTAAATGCAATTTTTCTATTCCAGTTCATGTGTTTGATAATAAGGTGGTAGAAGGTCAGAAAGTTTTCAGTAGTAGTCTTCTGAGATAGTTTCACATGTTTTTTAAGTAAGTAGTTTTGAAGTGATATGTAACTTGGTGGTATGCAAAACAAATCTGACTCTTGAAAAGGGCACAGTTATTTGGAAAGGTTGAATGACACTTGTTTCAAGGCCTCAGATTACCTTAGGACCATGTTACTCAACTGGTAGTATATGAACTCTTAGGGGTATGCGAGAGAAGTCTGGGGATACCTATATTTTTTAAAAAGGGGTACTTCATCAGAAAAGGTTGAGAAACACTGAATTATTGTATATGAGGTAGAGCCCACTAACAATCAAACAGCCCTGTTCAGGATTGAGACTCCATTGTACTAGGCTGTATACAAACACATAGGATGATCCAGTCCATGCATGAATGAGACCAAAATCCATAGCCTGTTCAAGGTATTACTAGAGAAGTACAACAAAATGTTTTCTTCTGGTTGTCAGGGACTTCACCCAGTTCCTTCTTTCTTGCGTTTGTTCTGCTCTTTACCAAATATGATGTAGCTGAGACATTTCAAATAGTGCACAAGGGTGCTGTTTGACAATACGGTATCCATAGTGCTACATGGAATGATACAATGGTTTTCCTGAATTCCAGGACTGTGGATTCCAAAATGCTGCTCTCTGTCTGGTTAAATGCAGAACAGCTCTGTTTATAATACTTATTCAAACATATAAACCTCTGTCATGGGCACTAAGTGCAGCATAATCATTTCTTACTGAGCCTAGAAATAAACGGGCCACAGTGTCCTGAACTTTCCAATAAAGCCTAAATATCCACAGTTAATATGAAAATATAAATATATTCAGAAGTACATGAGGAAAAAATGTTGTTCCATGAAAGCTTTTAATGTTCCAGAAGTGGGTTTTATAAAGAACCGCTAGTACTTATATTAGCCATTAGCACTCTTTTAAAAAATCTGTCTGTACATGCCTGGCCAGCTTCATTCTCTAAGCTGTCCTTTATCTGGCATCTCTTTAACTTGTTATACCAGCTGTTCTCTACCCTCCATTTATCAGTGTCTAGTCACCTACTGTGAATGCATCGCTGATGAAAATTGCATGCAATATTAAAGGGACAAACCGTACTCTATTGCTGCTCCTTACTTTTCTTCCCGGTGTCTGTACTTTTCCAGTTTAAATTATTAATTTCATTTTGGGTTGGTTTATTCTTGTCCTGTGGTTGTTTCTCTGAAGAAGAGGAAAGGCACCTAAACTGAAGATTTGTCTCTTTAAAGAGAAGGAATAAGTGATCAAACTTTCGTCTAGGCCTGAAAGTTAGGTTAATGACAAGATTTTCCTGAGTGGGAATGGTCTCATTATTAAAAAATAAAGAAAAGAGCCACTGTATTTTTTAAAATACAGCAAATGGAACTAATGAACTGTACTGTATTGTAGGTCAGTGAGAAATACATAGCACCTAATTAACTGCATGATCAGCTAGCTGTATCTCCACCTGTTTAGGGTGCATGGTGGCTTGCTTGATAACATTCTGCACTGGAGAGGAAACACAATATGGTGGCCATGTCACAGTTATTCTTGTAACAGATGGGGAGGCAGCTCTATATTTAGTCTATATTTAAGGACAAATGTTCAGAAAACAGGAAGACAGCTCTTTCCAGTTGCCTGGCAGAACATGTCGCACAAAAAAGGAGGATAAATGCTGAAATGTCAACTTAATTGTTAATGCTTTTAGTTTAGCATTTAATAATGTAAGGTGTTAACTGGTCTCCAAGATAAGGATTTTTAAAATATTATTTTAATCTTTGCAGTATCCATTTAGCTAGTGGCCTGACCTGAATTTAACTTGTGACATGCTTATTTATCTCTTACCCTCTGTTTGAATATTTGCCCTACTTATCATTTCAAATCTTTTATTTTTGTTCTTGCCTGTTAAGTAAACAGTTGAAGAATCAGATAGAGAATTGACTACTAAGGCTACAGGTTTTTAGGTTTCCTTTTCTTTCTTAACAGTATCCCTTAAACTGATAATAATTGATGTGGAGATATGCTTCTGAATGGCATATGTGAATGGAAAATACATCTAAACTAGCTGTTCAAGTGCCATTACTGACAATGATAAATGCTTGAGGTCAATGGTTTGTTGTTCTTGCCACCATTTGTTACTGTAATGAACTGTGTGACCAAATGAAAAGCATTGTGATTGTTCATGCACTAATGATGAAAGGCTATTGCCATTTTTCCTGTTAATAGGACTAAGAAGTCTAACAGAGCAAAGAAACAAACAACCTTTAGTCACTTCCTAACAAAAGAGTCTCTACACTGCACTAGCCAATACACAAATCCTCGAAGTTTCATTTTTGAATGAGGGATTTTAAATAAGTGCCTCGAGTAAAATAATCCCCCGATGTAAAATGAGTGTCTCTGAGGCCAAAATATAATGCTGTTTGTCAACTTTAATTTCTCATACTCATTCTTATGGACCATTGTCTGTCCCAAGCGTGAGGGATGCTGTGACGTGAATGGCCCCAGCCACTCTGCACACTACTATAACCAGCTCCACTAGGTGTATCAGTTATGGCATAGTAAGCCCTTTCAGATGCTTGGTAGCATGAACTTGGTGGTAATCGTTGTAGGTGATCTCCCTAAGATGTAAACTGGTGCACGCCCACCTCAAATCAAAAGGGACACATATGCCATAAATTCTCCCTCTCAGAGTATGCTTTTATTAACAAACAGTTTGCAACTAGCCCCACATGGCTCACAAATGAAGACGAGAGCTGGGTTCCTGTTGAAAGCTATCAAGTGTAGAGGAAATTTTTACAATTGTTAAAAAGAAAAACAGCCTGAGCAAAGGTCACAAGGAGCCGGAGTGGCAGCAGATGAGGACACATGGCAGATACCCAGTCATTTCTAACAGTGAAAAGGAAGCAAAGAGGTCAGGAAGGACCCTTAATTCTCTCTCAAATAAAATACTGAGCAAGGATGGTTGTTGGCCCTGGAGGAGGGAGGGCCTCTCATTTTCGGGTATCAGATAGGGAGCTAGGAGAGCAGGGGCCATATCCAGAGAATGATAAGTCTATGATACTGTATTTACATATGGAATGCCTAGTAGAGTAACATCAGGGTGGGTCTTACTGCATGTCACACAGGAGGACAAATAGTGAAGTAGAAGAGGCACTACACTGCAACCACTATGCAACTTCCAAACCCAAGGAGGTGATAAGGTCACACCTATTTGCACAAGAATTGTGTTTAGACTGACAGTAATTTACTAACACTGGAATTTGGCCAGGACGCAAAATTGTTACTCCTATGTGTGCAATGCATTTTTTGGATCTCCACAGAACATTTGCAATCTCAGGGGGTTATATTCGCTCTGAATGTTGGGACCTCAACGACACAGTGTGCTTCAATACAGTGCTGGGGTATTTGGTCAGCAATGATGGAGACGGCCATCTACAATGTCAGCAACGTTGCAAGTAGGTTTCTTTTAGAGATCTCCCAAATGTATCCAGATCACCAACACATCACACACAGTCACAGCCTGGCATTCTACATTGGACATAATGATTTCAAAAAGACTTGAAAAGTTCCAGTATACAATAGAATCACTAATGATTTAGTGTGTGTGAGTGAGCTAATAATTATTTTAAACATTAGAACATATGACATTCAAGTGAAAGCTAGATTAGAACGTGACATTCAAATGAAAAGCAGTAGTATCTTATAATTGGTGATAACTCCACTTCTCAATAATCCAATCAATTATCCAAAAGTAGGACTTCTAGTCTATCCAAAATAGCAGCATGCCCTATTCTTTTAATGGTAATCCACTGTAGTCCACTGTTCCTGTCTAGGTTTTATGCCTGAAAAAAAAATTCACAAGAAACATTTTCATTTGGATAATTTTGTTTACATAACCACCAGGTCCATATGCAAGAGTGCAACAGTAAAGATACAACAGCTACACTGTGATCAGGCAGACCAGGTAAAACTGCCAAAATGAGAGTGTCATAAAATATAGGGATCTCAGTAATAAATGCTGTAGGGTGCTGTGAAAATACAGGTCATGAAGAGCCAATCTAGGTGTGTATTTTCTACCTTCTGCACCTTGCAAGTTAGATTTATGAAGCAGTTCCCAGCATGACTCATCAGACAAAAACATTTTGTTTCTCTCTTCTCAGGCTTAACAAACAGCTTTTTATCCCACATTATTAATCTAAGAGTCTTTGGGTACAAAATGCACGGTAGCTTAAATATGCCCCGAATATAATTGCAGCTATCCTTGGAGCCTTCTGAAAAGTAATATATTTTTTATGTAACCAAATGTAACCTGCACATTTTTCACTGGAGACTATGGCTACGTCTACACGTGCACCCAACTTCGAAATAGCTTATTTCGATGTTGCGACATCGAAATAGGCTATTTCGATGAATAACGTCTACACGTCCTCCAGGGCTGGCAACGTCGATGTTCAACTTCGACGTTGCTCAGCCCAACATCGAAATAGGCACAGCGAGGGAACGTCTACACGGCAAAGTAGCACACATCGAAATAAGGGAGCCAGGCACAGCTGCAGACAGGGTCACGGGGCGGACTCAACAGCAAGCCGCTCCCTTAAAGGGCCCCTCCCAGACACACTTTCATTAAACAGTGCAAGATACACAGAGCCAACAACTAGTTGCAGACCCTGTATATGCAGCACGGACCCCCAGCTGCAGCAGCAGCAGCCAGAAGCCCTGGGCTAAGGGCTGCTGCCCACGGTGACCACAGAGCCCCGCAAGGGCTGGAGAGAGAGTATCTCTCAACCCCCCAGCTGATGGCCGCCATGGAGGACCCCGCTATTTCGATGTTGCGGGACGCGGATCGTCTACACGTCCCTACTTCGATGTTGAACGTCGAAGTAGGGCGCTATTCCCATCCGCTCATGGGGTTAGCGACTTCGACGTCTCGCCGCCTAACGTCGATTTCAACTTCGAAATAGCGCCCAACACGTGTAGACGTGACGGGCGCTATTTCGAAGTTACTGCCGCTACTTCGAAGTAGCGTGCACGTGTAGACGCAGCCTATATGTTTAGTATTTTAACTGTGCAATGCTCTGAATTTTAGCTTGTGAATGAGTGTTTAGAGTATGGTACAGTAACTACCGTTGCAAACCTCAGCACTTTTATTTCTAGCACAGGCTTTTCCTGGATAGTGGTGGATGTGGATGAGGATGAGGATATGGACCTAGTCTTCTCCGGATGGTTGGAGAAGGACAGGAAGCAGCCAATTTCCTATGGTTTGCACTAGGTGAGTGGGGTCCTCAGCTTCTTCCTCAAAACAACTTTTTCAGTTCCAGACAAGGATTGAGATGAACAAAAAGCGGCTCCTATCTTAAATTCTCCGTAAATTCACAGTCTTAGTGGGGCTTACAAAACAGTTTTCTTTTCTCTTCTCTCTCTGTATGTAGCCTATTGCCAGGTCAGAAACAGAGGGTCAGGCCTAGCGGTTGGAGCAGTAGCACAGGTCTCGTGGTTGGTTGGTGGGCCAGGAACCAGAGCCAAAGGTCTTAGCTGAAGATGGGAGCCAAGATCAAGTTCAGAATAAAGCAAGACTAGTGCAGGGAGCTGATCTGGAGAAGGGCTGAAGCAGGTTAAGGTCCGTGTTGTCTGTCACTACTGTCAGGAAGGGGAGAGGTTTAAGACATGAAGTGACATTGAAAAGTGTGAGCTGCTGTTTGTTCTCTGAAGCTTACACTCCTACCCTGAGAGTCAAAACAACAGTTTTGGGTTGTGAGAATTATTTGGTTTCCATGGAAAATTTCAACTTGCAAAGAGAATTTGTGATTGAAATGCGAAATCTGTGGTTCAGACTACCCCTCTTTCTTATCCGCAGCTCAGGTTCTGTAGCTCAGGGGCGCACAAAGTGTGTGTGTGGGGGGGAAGGGGCGACATTTTGTAAGAGGGACTCAGTGCAATTGGCTCCCTGCCTCCCCAGTCCTCTGCTTTCTGCCCAGTGGCCTCTGCCATTGTGGTCGCTAGAGGAACGCCACCCCCTGCCCGGCCACTGGACCAGTTGGAATGTTCAGAGGCTCTGAGGCAAATGGCAAGGCCAGGCCATCGAGTTCCCGAGTTGGTAAGGCAGACGCATTGGTCCCCACAGCCTGTGTCACACTGGCCCCCTGAAGTGCCCCAATATTCTGGTGTGGAGCGAGGGCTGCCTGTGGGAGTGCAGGGCAGCCTTCAGCCTGGTGCCACTGCTACTCGTCAACATGGTGCAGCTGTGAGTCCCCTTGAGTTCCCCACATACCCTCCTGGGGTCTGACCCCAAGCACCTCTCTCTCTTCGGGGCACCCTCTGGAGCCTCCCTTGCTCCTTTCCTGAGCATTCCCCCTTCCTGAGTACCCCCTCCCTGCATCCCTTGTAGTTTTCCCACAAACTGCAGGGGCCCAGTGTAATTGCAGGGCTGAAAACGGGGACCCTAGCTAAAAAGTTTGCTCATTCCTGCTCTAGCTGAACCATATCTCCCGTGATGAACCCAGCCATGAGAGCCCCTGCTATATTAGCATATCTGAGCAAGAGGGGTGCTATGATGCATTATGGGAAATGTAGTCCCGCAAGGGATTCTAGCCCATAGAGGGAATGGCTGCATGAATAACTGAGTCCCAGAAAGCACTTCTAAATCAATTTTTTTCAGGTTTTGGCCAAAATTGTTTGGCTTTCAGTTTTGGATGGATTTTACATTCAGCTCTAATATCAGCATAGGAACATACTACCATTCTTTGTAAGGCAAATTCATCCATTGGCTGCTATCTTCTGTTCTTCATTTAACATTTCAAAACATTAATAAACTGGAAGAAAGTCTCTTTTGATAAATCATCAGTTTCTAATGTATTAATGAGTCATTGCTGTCAGTCTGAAGCCTGTGTTTGAATTTCTGATAGATTTCTGATCCAAGGAATCTGGGATATGAATCCCTTTCCATGTGCATGTAAACTATTCTCTGAGCTTCATCAAAACAAGACAGAGTGGGTTCTTGAATAGTCCTGATAATAGCTTCCCTTGTAGAACTATCAATATTTATCTGAAAAATAAAACAACATTAAAGGAAATTACAACAAAAATATGGAGAATGAAAAAGAAAAGATGACACTCAGTAGTCAACAGCCTATGCCTTATATCCATGTGGTCAGCTTTCACACCATGTCCCCTATCAGCACTCTATGGCTCTCACTGGTCAGAACTTCTGAAGAACACACCATCACTTACCTAAATATGGATACAGAAGCTATAGTAGAAAGATGTTAAAAAAATAGAAATTTAGTATTTAAAGATCTTGGTTTAAAATGTTTGCCCTCCCAAGTTAGGTTTCTATGTCCATATTGAAAGCCTGTTTTTCAGACGTTCTGACTAATGGAAATCAGTAGGAGCCGCTGGGTGCTAATCATTTTTGTATCAGAGGGGTAACCGTGTTAGTCTGCATCTGCAAAAACAACAAGAAGCCCTGTGGCACCTGTGGGGGACCACGGCTCACAATGTACTATAGCGACCTTTTGGAGGGCAAGTAGGTGGGCAATTGGGTCAGTGTCTTTATGTTTGCCAGGGACTGAGGTTCACCCAGGATCAGCCTGCAGCAGCAGGCTAATCCAGCACCTGAGGTTAATCAACCCCCTGCTGCCCATTAAGGCCTGTGGAACCCTTTAAAAGACTTCCCTGAGGGAAGGAAGAAAGGGGATAGACTAGGAAAAAACAGTAGAGAAGGCCCTGAAAGAGGACTATGCACCAGGATAAGGTATGGGGGAAGGAGCCCAGGGAGGAAGCTGTTGCACTTTGGGCTGAGGGAGACAGCTCCTCTAGCAGCTGCTATCTATGGTCCTTGGGTCAGAACCTGGACTGACTGGGAGGGGGCCAGGTTCCCCCTAGACCACTCCACACACTCTTGGGCAGCTTGGAAGGGGAAGGAGGAGACCCAACATCCATGGGGGACCTCCCCCATTTATGACCATGCTAATGATGGAATGGGCTCAATAGGCTGTGCTCCACCCCTGGGAAAACTGGGAGGGTAGAGCAAAAGGGATGTAGCAAGCCTCTGAAGCAGTTTTTTAATTGCCACAAAGTGTAGGATGCACAAGGAGTAGCTCAGGACTTTGTTGCACACCTTATGGACTAACAGACAGGTGTGGGGTGTGTGTGTTGGGTTTTTTTTTAAGCATAAGCTTTTGTGGGCAAAGACCCCCCTCTGTCAGATACATCCTTCTTGGGGCCGGGGGACAGGCCTCAGGGTTATTATACAACAGGGATTGTGCATCAATCCTGATTAGGAAGAGGGGTTATAGCAGGGGACTCAGGAGTCATGTGCAGACTTGCAGTGAATGAGTAGAAGGTTTGTGGCTGTATAAGCCAGCAATGCTGGTGACGCTTAGATTTCTGATAGACCGTTACTCCAAACAAAAATTGAGCATCACCATGCTCTAACAGATTAACTAAGGCAACTGCAGTTCAACAAAACATTTTGTAAGCTAGACTTGGTCTGTTAAGGTAGACTGTTAGCGGAGGAAAGATGAGTTGGAGGGATGTGAATTAATGAGTATAATCTTTGATGTGTGGTGATTTTAGTTGTAGCAAAGGTATGCTTCTGGGGGAGGGTGGCACAATCTAATCCTTCCTGGATACTTCTGTATTTTTGTTTGTTTTGAGTACAGACTACATTGGGATCACCATCAGTTTCCATTTAAAAAAAAAAATCAAACACTCATTTTGCAGAGGAAAAAGTCGAAAACAGAAAGCAAGTGTGTTCCCAAAGACTCAAAACCCGAAGATACACTAAGAACTCAAATTATTATTTTAACATTTTTTGTATGCTCTCATGCATTTGAGAACTGAACTGTGATTATTTGGAGTCTGAGGCTGGCAATATTGCTTTTTATTTGTGAAAAGCGAAAGGAAGGTTATCCAACTTGGATTACATGTTTTTTGTACACTTCTGATTGAATTTTTCAAAAATGTCAATGCAAAGTTCAAATAAGAAAACAGTGAAACAACCAATCAAGCTGTTCTCCCAAAACCAAAAGCTCTCAAATTTTTAAAGTGATACCATGAGCTGTTGAGCCATTCTCTGAGTTTTCAATTTGAAGGCTGATACTGTTAACAGTCACCCTACTCCAAATTTAGCCTGCCATCAGAGAATCAAACTGGGTTCTCTCTACCCCTCATGTCTCCAGCAACTTAGTTAATAGTTCTGTGGATGATGCATGAGCCATCTGCAGGGGTAATGAATAAAAATTAAATACAATCTTTGTCAGTAAAGTGAGAAGATAGGAGAGATCTCTTAGGTATCTTGTTTATATAGTATCTTGACAGAAAAAAAACACTTCATCTTATCACTTTGTACAGCCAAATCTAGTCCAATTTTCCTAAAATGGGTCTTTTTTTGGAGGATTATTGATGGTTGGTTTATTGATGTAACAGAGCCATTTGGGTTGAATTACTCCCATTTTTCTCACTGCACCAGTGCTTTTGGGAACTTGATGGTCTTTTAGCTTGCATCAGCCAGCTCTGGCAAAGGATGAAACTGGGTGGACTTCCACATGCAAGTAAGAGCTGAGCTACACAGCCTGTACCAGCCAGAAAGCTCTCTAGACTAACATTTCTCACCCTCATTGACAGCTTGGTTTACAGTCTGGGTGGTGCAGCTCACACGGCTCTCCAGAAGTGCTGCCATGTCCCTGCTGTTCCTCAGCAGAGGAACAGTCATGGGTGCACAGTCCCCACCCAACCCCAAGCACTGGATCCACAGTACCCATTGGCTTGGAGCAGTGCTCAATGGTGGGTTGCTGGGGTGATATCAGTGTGTAGAGGCATCACACAGAACCACCTAGCTGTGCCTCTGTCTAGAAGCAGCAATGACATGTCACTACATGCAAGGAGCCACATGAGGTGAACACCCACAACCCCCTCCACACCCAACCCCCCTCTCTGAGACTACCCCCTACCACACTCTAAACCCCTTGGTTTCAGCTTCATGCCTGTACCCCTTTCCCAAACACTCTGTTAAACAGAATACTTCACTAACCATCACCCCCAGCCTGCTGCAATGCCAAATAACAATGGTTTTACTGTACTTAGTCCAGCCTTTCCATAACTAAGGGCCTCTTTCAAAGGCTTCTGAAGCATATGGAAAGATTTCCATTGGCACCAACCCAGGAATTTAGTTCTAGACCCTGTTCTGGCACTGACTCCCTCTGTAGATATAGTTAATAGTCTTTGCCCATGTGCCTCAGTTTCTTATATGAAATAAGCTTAAAAATACTTAATTACCTTCTTCACAGGAGTTCTGGAAAGAGGATTAATCAAGCGAATGCTTTTACGCTGCTTTGTACAGTGAGTGCCACTGCAACCTGTTGTTGCTATGTTCAGTTTCAACACTTAAACATGTACAGATCTCTAATATAAATGTGGGGTGAGGAAGGGACAGATCAGTTTTTGCAATGTTGACTCACCTCTTTAGGTGCCTGGGCTTCAATGTAGTTTTTAAAAATTTTCCTGGCCACAGAGATTCTTTTCCTTCTGGATGTAATCTTCTTGAAAGTTTCACATTCTAGCCAGAATTCAATGTTCTCATCACTGTATTCTGTCTTCAGGTAGCTCTTGTAGATTATAGGCCCATCTGAAAAGATTTCAGAAGTCAAATTTTATAAACTAAATGATAGCATTTAGGAAGAGAATGGCCTTGCAGATTTTGTTCAGCTCGGAGTGAAAGGCTACAGCTACACTAGCAAGATTTTTTTTCCAACAAAACAAGAGCCTTGTGGACAAAACTCATGGCACATCCACATACAAAAGCCGGTCGACTGGAGGGGCAGGGGCACCCCTATTTATACCCATGAGTGCATTTGTTCTCCATTCCTTGCAGATCGTGATAGACATCAACCAGGTGCTGCTCTGGAGGCTCACGGGTGTCAGGGACTTGGAAACAGCCATCACAGGTTTTGCCGCCCTCTGCTTCCCCCATTGCTTTATAGTGATTAACGGCACGCCCATTGAGGTCAGAGCCATGGACCTCAGCGCTGGCCACTACTTGAATAGTAAGGGCTACCATTCCATCGTGCTGCAAGTGTTGGTGGACCCTTGAGGCTGGTTCGTGACATGTATGTGAGCTGGCCAGGCTGGGTGTATGATGCACATGTGTTCTGGAACTCTGGCCTCTTCCCACAGGATGGACAGTGGGTCTCATCTTCCAGTGGGAGTGCACCATCAGGGAGATCACAATGCCTCTCCGCATGGTGGGTGACTCTGCCTACCCCCTGCAGCCATGGTTTATTTGGCCATACGCGGGTCACCTCAGTCCCACCGCAGAGCTCTTCAAGGGCCATCTTGCCCAGGCATGCTATCCCAGGAAGTGTGCCTTTTCTCACTTGAGGGTGAGATTTAGGTGCCTGCTCACAGGCCTGGATGTTGGAGTGAAGAACATACCCCAGGTTGTGGGGGCCTACTCTACCCTCCAAAACCTCACTGAGGCCAGGGCGGAGACCTTCCATAGGGCTGGATGGATGAGGCTACAAGCAGCCTGACACACCCCCGACCAGTAAGTCCACAATAATGGGCTTTGCATCCCAGAAGCCCTCTGGATGGCTTTCACCTGTTGGCCCCAGTGACCATCCCCAGACACCCCCTACAGGCCCCTCCCACCCACCTCACTGCTCCCTGCCCAGTAATGGGTGACGTGGTGGTGGGGAAAATGTTTACTGAGATACAGAAACTTTTGTAGTAATAAAAAAACCCTGCAATAACTGTATGGGGGTAACAATATGTATGGGGGTGGGGCTTGGGATGGGGTATCCCAATGCGGGGGGGGGACGGGACTGCGGATGTGTGGCATTACTCCAGGGAGGGCCATGAACCCTAGTGGCTGTGGGAACCCCTCCCACCTTAGGTGTGGGCTGGATTGGGTCCAGGAGCAGGGGAAGGACGGGGTGTGGGGGGGGGCATGCAGTGGGTACACCTTGGCAGGGAGGGTGGTCTGCCTTGGCAGGGGGAGGGGGCTGCCTCAGAGGGACTCACCGTGGCTGTGATCCAGGCTACAAGGCCCCATAGGGTGGCAGGAGAGATGTTTGGGCATGGTGGGGTGTCTAGGGGTGTGAGAAGCTGGGCTGGCAGCTCAGCAAGGACTGTGCACATGGTATGCAGCAGGCTCATCACCTCCACCCATATCGCCCACTGCCAGGCCATGTCAGCTTCATCCAGGGCCAGCTACCACTCGGCCAGAGTGCTCTGGTGGTGGAGGATGGCTGTGTAGGTGGCAGCCTTGTCCTCCTGCCTGTGCAACGTGGCCATTCGCGGCCTAGCTGGGCGCAGTGTTGAGGGTGATATAGCCCTCTTGGCTTCTGATCCTGGGTAGGGCTGGCCAGCCCTGGGGAGGTCCTGGGGCTCTGCTAGCACATGGTTGGTGCCCCTCTAAGGGATGGAAGGGAGGAGAGCAATGGCATGTTAGTCCCACATCCCAGCCATGGTTGCTGTACCTCCCTCCCCCTCATGGGCAGCTGCCCCCATCCTGGGACAGGGATATTCCAGGAATGTTGCAACATGTGCCCAACAGGGTGGGCCATGCTGCACTTGGCATCTGTAATGCTGTGGTGATGGGGCTGACTAGGGCAGATATCCATGCCCCCCCCACACCCAGGAAACCAGCTAGTGAGCAAGGAGGGGTTGCCTGGGCAAGCGGGCGTGGGGGTCATTGCTTGAATTCAGCGTGGCTCTTCCTGAGGCCCCTACACATGCATGCAGCTCACAGTGCTATCCACTGGGTGTTACCTGTGGGTATGCCTACCTGCTAGAGGCCCACTCGTGAGTGGGATATCTGGGTTTGGGCTATTGCCTGTGTACCTGCACCACCTCAGGCTGTGGCAGGGGTGGCCCCTCTCCCCACCCAAGATATGTGACATGCTGGGCACTTACCAGAGGGTCCCTGGAAGAGGTCAGGATACCCAGATGAAGGTGGTAAGTCTCAAGGATGCAGAAGGCACCTTGATAACAAGGGTCCTATTTGTGGAGTTGCCCTCAGATGGGACCTCCAACTCTAGGTCCTGGTCCGATGCACTGGCATGGCTGGAGGATGTGGGGTGGGGAGCTTTCTCGCTGGCAAGGAGCCCATGCAGCTTTCGATAAGATGGGCTGGTGGCCAGTGCCTGGCTGGCGCTGTCCCAGGCCCAGATGTATCCCTGTCTTAATTCTTTCACGTTGCACTGAAGCTGGTCTGGGGCCTGGGTAGAGTGGCCTCAGGCAGCAAAGCTGCTGTCTAGAGAGGCATAGGTGGGAGCATTATGCTGGTGGCCCATGGTATCCTAGAGGACCTCCTCATCTTGCCAGAACCACAGAAGGTCCTGGAGCTCTGGCTCAGTCTATCAACGGGCCTTCCATTTTGTGCTCCATGTGGGCTCCTGTGGTCCCTCAGCCAGCTCTGGTGAGGCCTCCTGGGGGTTGTGTGGTGGCTGAGTGCTGGCCATGGTGGCTCTGGTTGCTGCAGAGGTGGCTGGAGGGTGTGGGTCGAAGCAGCATGCGTGTTCACTACCTCCACGCTCTGTTTTCTGCCACGGGGTTTCTGGGTCCCTGCAGCTTTAACAGCAGCTGGAAGCAGAGGCCATAGAGCTCTGATAGTGCTGGCAAGGGCATCTCCATGCTCCAGCTGGCTGGTGCAATGGAGCATTCCACCCCCCTCCCTTGGAAAAATGGTTCATGGAACATCCTACAGCTGCTTTTTTTCCAAAAAGTCTTTTGGAAGAAGGTGCTTTTCCTGACGTTGGGGGGAGGGAGACAAAGAGATCCTCTGGAAGAAGCACTGTTCTTTCAAATTCCTTGCAAAACAACGCTTTTTGTCTGTAGTCATGTGAAAGATCTTGCTAGTGTAGCCATTGCTAATGTGACACACAAGTTTCAGGCTTCAATATTCTTTTTATACATGCTCAGAACTCCCTTAACAGCAGTAAGAGCTGCACATGTTCAGACAGCAGAATACTGAATAAAATTTACCTGCTTTCGGTGGCTTCAAAATCACAAAATGTATCAAATCCAGCGTAAGACTGATAACTATTTTCAACAATTCAGCTACACAGAGTGAAAAATTGCTAAACGTCAAAGTCATGGTCTGAGTGGGAAAAGGAGATGGTTCCCCCGCCATATCATCAATTGTAAAGGTGACTTTTGTTGCTAGGATCCACAGACCATGTTTGCTATATCCCATGGATCACTATCAGCAGGGCCAACGGACACTGGAGGCCTGGGAGCAGGGGCAGGGCCAGGATGGAAGGGATGAGGCTTAGGGCAGTTAGCCCTGCCTCCATACTCTTCCAAAGCCATGCACAGAGCAGCTACATTGCATTGCCATGACATTGTAAAGGGACCTAGAACTCCAGCTGCCAATGTCACTACTTCAGCAGCGGTAGCGGCCAAAATGCTGACACCCATTGGAATGCCAGGTTCCCCGCCTTGGCCTGGGGCAGGCCTGTTTTGCTATTGTGAAAGGCTGCCTATATTTAGTCCAAATATCCCAGCTCCTGTTGATTTTTTGTTTCACTGGTGGTAGTAGTTGCTGGGGACATAGTACAGTATGTTACCAAGCCACCAGCTTCAAGAATTTAATAATAGGTGTGGCAGGGCCAGGGTGAAGGCTTCCTCAGTGGGAGCCCAAACAAGCAGGAGGGACTGCAGGGCAATCACAGGCAGCTGGGTGGGAGATGGCCCCAATGACTGGGCCAATAAGAGGCCTTTAAAACCCTTCACAGTGGGAAGGGCAGAGAGAGTGAGAGGTGAGCAGAGAGACACAAGGGCCATGTCTACACTAGCCCCAAACTTCGAAATGGCCACGCAAATAGCCATTTCGAAGTTTACTAATGAAGCACTGAAATGCATATTCAGCGCTTCATTAGCATGCGGGTGGCCACGGCACTTCGAAATTGATGCGCCTTGCCGCCACGCGGCTCGTCCCGACAGGGCTCCTTTTCGAAAGGACCCCGCCTACTTCGAAGTCCCCTTATTCCCATCAGCTGAGGCTAAGGGAGTCAGCTCCTCCCACTGGCAGCTGCACAGGAGCCCTGGGACAGAACCCAGCATGAGTGGGCTGGGTTCCCCCCAGACTGCCCCTTGCCCCAGCAAGGGCAAAAGGGCCCTTAAGTGGTCCTAGCAGACTGAACAGAGGCCCAGGAATAGGCCTGCCTTTGTCACATAGGTCCTTTACACCTGCTCTGGGGAGCACTAGCTGAAGCAGCGGCTAATATGCCTGAAGACATGAGACCGTTGGGGTTACAACCACTGTTTATCACTTGTTGTGCAGCACCTTTGTTAACAATAGTGAGACATTTTCCAGCAAAACCTAGTGTAGACAAATACATTATGGTCATTATAACTCTGGGGTAAGCAGCTGCAGTGTCACTGACTTCAAGTGAAGTTTCTCACTGTTCATGTACTTGGCCTTCCCACGGTATACTACAACTGGAAGGAATCTCAAGAGGTCATCAAGTCCAGTTTTCTGTACTCATGGCAGGACAAAGCACCATGTAGGTCATCCCTGTTAGCTATTTATCTAATCTGTTCTTAAATACTTCCAATGATGGAGATACTTCAACCACCCTAGGCAATATATTCACACAACTAATGACCCTGGCATTGGGAATTTTTTCCTAATGTCCAACCTAAACTTCCCTTGCTGCAGTTTAAGCCTATTGCTTCTAGTCCTATCCTCAGACTAGGGAGAACAATTTTTCTCACTTCTCCTTGTAACTCTTTTAGGCACTTGAGAACCACATCATGCCATCTAAGTTTTCTCTTTTCTAAACTATACAAGCCCAGTTCTTTCAGCCTTCCCTCATAGCTCATGTTCTCTAGACCTTTAATCATTCTTGTTTCTCTTCTCTGGACCTTCTTCAATTTCTCCACACCTTTCTTGAAATGTGGTGCCTGGAACTGGACACAATTCTCCAATTAAGGCCTAATCAGCACAGAGTAGAATGGAAGAATGGCTTCTTGTGTCTTGCTGGCATGGCGTAGTAGGCAGAGGTCTGGCTAATCCGTGACAATGCCTCCATAATATCTCAAATAAGGGCCCCTGGCAGGCTGCTTGCCTTCTGAGATGACTAGTCAAGGCAACAGATGAGTGCCTCTGCCCCCATCACAAGAGAGTCTCTGAGCACCACTGCCCTATGTTTCCTCTTTGCAGTGGTAGTAGTAGACCTCCCACCCAGCCTTGGGGGCACGAGGCTTGTCATTTGCTGTAGGGGGTGATTCCTTATCTGCCATATCCAAAACAGCTTAATGGTTTCCCAGTACCAGGATAGGAGAGTTGGGAGCTGGAGTAAGCACTGCCTGCTGCCAGAAGTGAGCAGCTGCTAGTGTCCCCTTGAGCCATCTCTTCTTCCACCAGTGGTATGTCAGCAGTCCTTTGTAGTGAAACAGCTATTTTAGCCTCAGCTGTCTCCACATGAATACTATTCAGGATCTGCTGATAGATTCAGATATTCCTCACCCTAGACACCTCCTCCTGTAGCTCTCTCTCATATGTTTTCTGAGAGACTTCACCAGCAGGCACCTTTCACATTGGATGGTCCACCCTGCAGCCTGGATTTCAGTAAGTGAGAATTTTAAGTCTCAGTCCCTTCAAAACCATACCAGGATCTGGGTAGAAGAATCCAGGATCAGGAGGCCTGTCTCTGTACAGGTGCACGTGGAAGAGGCAGAGGTGTTGCAGTTCTTCCAAAACATACCAGTACTCCCTCTGTCAAACTCCCCTTTAAGCTCCCCGTCTGCAGCCCCCTGTCTGCTTTGCTCCCCAGTCACTCTGCCTCTGGCTTTTAAAGGCTGCTCATCTAAGTCAGGTTATTCACATAGGGGAAGGCTGACCAAAGGAAATCAAGGGAACAAAGTCACACAATCTCAACTGCCACAGTAACTGAAATTGGAATCAAAATTCAAACACTCAAGCTGGAACTTCAAAACCTCTAGGGATGGAGATTCCAGCACCTCTCTAAGTAACACACTCCAGTGTTTCACCACACTCCTAGTGAAAAAAATTTTCCTAATATCCAACCTACATCTCCTCCTCTGTAACTTGAGACCATTTGTCCTTTTTCTGCCATCCATCACTACTGAGAACAGCCTCTCTTCATCACCTTTAGAGCCCACCCTCCCTTCAGGAAGTTGAAGGCTGCTATCAAATTGCCACTCACCTTTCTCTTCTGAAAACAAAATAAGCCCAAATCTCTCAGCCTGTCCTCGTAGCTCATGTGTTCCAAACCCCTAATAATTTTTGTTGCCCTCTGCCAGACCCACACCAATGCATCCACGTACCTTAGTATACTAGAAGGCCCAGAACTGGATGCAATACTCCAGATGTGGCCTCACCAGTGCTGAATCGAAGGGAATACTGACTTCTTTAGATCTAACTTCTTTAGATCTGCTGGAAATGCTCCTCCGAATGCACCCCAATATGCTATTAGCTTTTTTGGTTACAAGGGAACACTGTTGCTTCATATCCAACCTCTCATTCACTGTAACCCCCAAATTCTTTTCTGCTGCACTGCTACTTAGCCAGTCAGTCTCCAGGAGGGATTCTTCTGTCCCAAGTGAAGGACTCTGAACCTGTCTTTGAACCTCATCAGATTTCTTTTGGCCCAATCTTCCAATTTATCTAGGTCATTCTCGATACAATCCCTACCCTCCAATATAAGCTCCCTCTAGCTTAACGTCATTGAAAAGTTGATGAGGGCGTAATCCATTCCATTATCACGTCATTAATAAAGATATAAAAGAATTCCAGCCCTAGAACCAATCCTTGAGGCACGCCACTTGAAACCAACCAGACACTAAGCCATTGATCACTGCCCGCTGTGCCTGACCATCTAGCTCGCTTTCTATTCACCTTACAGTCCATTTATCTAATCCACACTTCCTTGTTTTATGGACAAGAATATTGTGGCAGACTATCAAAAGCTTTGCTAAAGTCCAGGTATATCACATCCATTGACTTCCCCATGTCCACACAGCCGGTTACGGGACTTGCCCTTGGTGAATCCATGTTGACTACTCCTGATCACTTTCCCCGCTTCTAAGTGCTGCAAAATGGACCCTTGAGGATACCTTCCATGATTTTTCTGGGGACAGAGGTAAGGTTGACTCGTCTATAGTTCCTTGGCTTGTCCTTCATTCCTTTTTAAAGATGGGCACTATATTTGCCTTTTTCCAGTCATCCAGTACCTTGCCTTATTGCTGAGTTTTCAGAGAAATGGCCAAGGGCTCTGCAATGACATTTGCCAGTTCCTTCAGTACCCTTGGAAGCATTAAATCCAAACCCATGGATTTGTGTGTCCCCAGCTTTTCTAAATAAGTCTTAACCTGTTTTTTCTCTGCTGAGGGCTGTCCACCTCCTTCCCATACTGCATTGCCTAGTGCAGTAATCTGGTAGCTGACCTTGTCCATGAAGACAGAAGCAAAAAAAACATTTTGAGTACTACAGCTGACACACAATTACCTCCCTCATTCAGAAAAGAGCCCCACACCCTCCTCGATCTCCCTCCTATTGTAAACATGCCTGTAGAAACCTGTCTAGCAACCATCTTGTACACACTAGGATGTCTATTTATCTACAGCCAAGCATTCAGTTACCACAGAATTGCTCCATGGAGAAAGTCTGTGATATGCACACAAACACTTTTAAAGAATGTCTTCACCAAACTAGGACATGCAACCAACAAAATAGATCACATCATGAAATGGGTCATGCAAATATCTTGTCGAAACCTGCTTCAGTACAGTGGGAAAAAAAAACCTTACTGAACATACACCCTTCATTTTCACTTACCACCTCCTGTTGGAATCCACAAACACCCAGGGAATTTCAAAATGGGGTGTCATCAAACTACAACCCATACTTAAGGAGACCACATCCCAAAAGAAATCTTCCATAAACTTTTCTTGTGGCCTTCAAACAACCTCCCAAACATCACAAAGATCATTCTCAACACCTAGCTCCCTACAGACTAGGACACACCAATTTAAAACAAATTCATATACTGCCATAATAGCAAATGCAAACTTGCAGATATATGTCCATTGCTGCAATGACTAGTACTCAGAACATACCTTTTCAGATGCTGGATTTATGACTCATTACCATTGGCAACACACCCTCCTGCCTGCTAATCCTTAATGGACAACTTACTTTTAAGTGGTCTCCTACAACACTTGTGAATCCCTTATGTTCAATGGTCTGCTCTAGTTTGTATCTAATTTGGATGCACTGGTTACCTTCTCCAGATCCAAAGAAGAACTCTGTGAAGCTGAAATATGTAACCTTTCCACCAACAGAAGCTATTACCTCACCTACCTTTATCTGAGAAGAATTCATACAGACTGAGTATATTTCAATGGGCATTAAGGGCATTAGTAATTAATTCACCATTAACACTTTTAATTTGGTTTCCTTTGCACCAGAGGGCAGTTCCCATAAAACACAGTAAATGGTGCTATCTAGGATATCATGTAAGTTCTCCCATCCCTATCCAGATAGGGATTTCCAGAAAAGAATTAAGTAGCTGGTAAATAACTCAGCTGGAGTACAAACGTACAACTACTTACATTTTGTAGCCATCAGCTTTTCAAAAGATTGGGACCACTGTAGCACTTCCTCCAGTGAAACTCTTTGCAAAAGAGGGGAAAGGTTATTGTTGTGGTATTAGAGTTGTAGTTAACTGTGTGGTTGATGCTAGGTTTATAAATAAAGCAAAACTGCATTATCTAAAATACTATTGCATAATTTTTTGCTCAGTGCAAATTCACTTTTGGACTTCAGATGCTACAGTTTTGGAGTCAAGAGAACTTGCAGCAACTATGGGCCTAGTTCTGCATTAAATCACACACACCTGACTTCCTGCCAACCAGGCTGTTAGTGAGCTAAATGATCCAACCAGGGGCTGGTTCTCCACACAGTGCCAGGAATAGATATGGAGGAACAGCAGGACTTGTGGGAATAGGTGATCAGGTGCAACAGGGAGAGAAATATGTAAAGGGCCTCTGGGTGGGTAGCAGAGGTAACCAGCCACTGCCTGCTGCACTCATTAACTACCACAGCAAGCAGTCCATGGTGGCTGGAAATGGGGTGGTAGGCAGGCAGTGGAACCTGCTGGCCAAGAGCTGGCATGCAGCAAGGATTCCACTGATGGGCCAGCAGGGGGAGTGGCCAGCTCAGCCCACTGCAGCTTTGCCCAGCCTCTAGCATGGCACTCCCCGCCCCCATCATCAGCCACTGGATCCTTCTGCTCACTGCTGGTGCATGATCAGCTGGCAAGCAAGCATCCAGCCAGCAGTAGGCTGAGCCTACCAGAACTGATGGGAGGGGAGAGACAGAAAACATGAGACCATTTGCCAGGTTTTTAAAGAAACTAGAGACACCAGCAGGAGGGTTTAGATACGGGACTGTCCCTTTTAAAAACAGGACATCCGGTCACCTTACCTTTGATCCTTCCATTTTGGCATCAGTTACTGAATCTCAACTAAAGCCACTTAATTACCATAAAGTTCAAGAATAATCTATATTTTATTAAAAGCAGTATTGGCTTGTGGAGAGTGGGTGCTAAGAACGATTCATAAGCCTGCTTTGTACAACAGCTGTTTGCTGATTTTGCAGCTTAGCCTGTGGTGATTTTTGTTATAATTCTAGGACAGATACCATTGCTGTGATCTTCCTGTTTGTTATAACAAGCTAATTTTTTCTGGGCAGGAAAATTTATATCAGTTCCTCTGCACATTTCTGAATAATTTAACCCATATTTTTGGTGCAAATTTTGCAACCACCAAATGGTGGCCTCATTCCTTCTGTGATTTCTGCTCACACAGTTTGTTCTCTTCCAAATTGGACTTTTCTCACGCTTAACTGACCTCCTCTTTGTAGAAGTACTTGACACGTGGTCACAGGGAGAGAAGCAGCTCTGCAAAACTCGCATCTTGTTCCTGTGAATGCTTATTCTTTGTTAGAGCCACTTCTGAGTCATATCTGCTGTTACTGACACGGATGCATTTTTACTGCTGTCAGCATTAGCATTCTTCTGCAGAGCAAGTGACATTCTTGTTTGTTCGTCTTCTCAAGCACCTACAAAACTGCCACCTTATTTCCGTTTCAAAATAATTGTCTTCAGTGAAAAGTAGTACAAACACAGCCTGATTTTAGTTACTCTCTACTGGTAAGTTAACACTTAGGGTAGACTTTGTTTTACCATAAACTGAAGAAGTATTGTGAAGCCACAGAGGGGAAGAGGAATATGGGCTATTAAGCTATTTGCTACTTTTCTAATAATAACCCCACTTAGTCACAGTAATTGTATCAGTAAGATCTACTGCTGTGAAAATATTCATGCAGAGGGAAAAGGTCTTGTTACATCTTCACTGGCCAGTGTATGCTGCACAGTTAGAAAAGGCAAAGTACTTAAGGCACTCTGGTCCATTGCAGAAGGTCCTGGACTGGGATTCATGAGATAAGGCTCTGCTACTGAACAACTGTGTGACCTTGGACAAGTCACTTGAATATTGCTTTCCCTTCCAACCTTTTCCTGTTTTGTGTTTAAGTAGTTCCTGCTCTGAGAGGCCTACAGTTTCTCGCTGTGTTTGTATGGTGCCTTGCACAATGGGGTCACAGTCTTGGTTAATATTTCTATGTGCTACTGTAATAAAAATAATAAATATACTCTTAGTATCAGTGGTGAGATTATGGGCTCAATGAGTCATGTAATCAAAGAACACTAGAACTGGAAGGGACCTCGAGAGGTCATCAAGTCCAGTACCCTGCCCTCGTGGCAGGACCAAATGCTGTCTAGACCATCACTGATGGATTTCTATCTAACCTGCTCCTAAATGTCTCCACAGATGGAGATTCCCCAACCTCCTTAGGTTGTTTTGGATGTTTATATGTGGTTTGTCTCCTCCCATCAGGCAAATTGCTAAGGAGAACTGGTTGGGGTTTGTTTTTCCACATAGAAAAACTTGATTTTTCAGTAAAACATAGGAAAAAAAACTGTAAAACTTTGGGCTGAAGGTTTCATTTTGGAAATGCCATTGTCATTCTTCATGTGAGCTGTAGTTCTGTTGCTTCGTGGATTTCTCCTCCGTGGGCCGTGATACACCACGATACTCCTCTCTTGCTAAATAGTTGCATGTACACAGGACTCTCTGGCATCATGGGAGATGTGAACTGATAAGATCACTTGCCCAGCTGGGAGAAATGGGAGCACAAGGCACACAATTTCACTGGCTGTGGGGATGAGTTTAAAAATATGCCTGTGGGGGGAGGGGGGAAACGAGAGCACCAAAACATTTTGTGTTATATGGTGTAGCTCTGTTGACTTCAATGGGCTTGTATCAGGAGTTGAGTTTGGACTAAGATGTCTGTGCCTGAACAGTTCAAATAAAAACAGTCCTATTAGTCACAGCATAAAGAAAATGAAATTATATTGAAATTGATCTACTCTGAAGCAACAACATAAATAACAGGTAATGAATATGTGCAGCCATGATGGCAACACACACGGGTAAATATTCAGCATAAAGCTTTCTTCGGTCAGAAGGCTGAATCCCTTCATGTGATGTTGGATTATGCAACTGCAGAATTATAGTGATACTTACTTAGAGCTGATCCTACTTTCATCTGCTCTGAATAGTTTACAAAGCCAACAAATACTTGAGTTCATTCTCCTAAATAAAGAAAACATGTGAGTTTTGGAACCTGATATATTACAGCTCGTCTTCTTAAAGTCCACCCTGCTTTGGGAGATCCAACCAGAGCCAACCATGTTCCTCATTTTACATACAGGGAATATCATTGGAATTGATCAGAGCTCTAAAACCAGAATGTACTGTTAAAATTCACACACTGTAGGAATGAAAATATTTGGCAAGAATGAGGCTTCTTTACTCATCTCAATTGAAATTTAATATATGGCTCTTCAGCATTAACAAAAATATAACTGTAAGACTTTACTTTTAAATGATTGTTAATGGTCTAGTTGAAACAGAATAAATTATTGCATTTTTAAAATACTTCTTTCTTTGGTGCTTATTTTGTAGAAAAACATGGATATAACAATTTCCCTCTCTTTATAAAATGACACATCAGTAACTCCACAATCCCAGATGCGTGACTCTAGAAAAGCTGCCAGTCTTATTGCAATCAACTGGAATGCCATGTTCCTAAATTTGACTTTTCCCTGGACCTTTTTCCAGGGTTTTGTTTTGCATTCTCTTTTATTGTGAAGTAAGTTTATTCCTTCACTAAAAATGTTTAGAGGGACACACTATAAATATGCCTGTGAAGATTTAAGAGATTTGAGGCCTGACTCTAAGTCCATGAAAGTTACTGGGAATCTCTCCAGTGGGCTTTGGATCTTATATGTATGAGCTCAAGAGTTTTAAACTGAGTAACTTTGAGTTTGTGAGTGAATTAGTGAATCTCCAGTCTGGGACATGATGAACCACTATTAAAATATATTATTGATCATACTTAGTAAACTTGTTCTGATATCTGGTTCCTATCAATAACTGGAAGCAATACCTGTGTTGTAGCAATGAGGAAATTAAGGAACTAATTATCCTGCTATGTTATTTGTGAAAGGAAGAACATATACTACTTTTTATTTATAATTTTGTTTTATTAATTTGTCCATCTTCTTCTTAAAGCAACGCCATATCTTCTGAAAGCCAAATTCGCCCATAAATTTATGCATAACTTTGTTTTCTGGACTAGGTCGTTCTGTAAGATGAGCAGGGCCATTGACAGTCGGGGAGTGGGGGCGAGGGAAGAGAGCAATTACCCTGAGGCCTGGTGATTTGAAATAGCTTGGGGCTCCAGGCTCTCACTGCTGCTACTGTGGCAGCACTGGTGGCCAGAGCCACAGGCCCCTTAACTCACCACCATGTCCTGTGCAGCTCTGTCCTGGATGCACCAAGAGCTGGGTTAGGGAAGCGCAGTGTGTACTGGGTGGTGTTGAGGGCTGGCTAGTCCTAATCCTGCCCCTTGCACCCAGTGCTGATCCCCTCCCATGCCAAATGCCGTTGCCAGCACTGAAAATAAATTTCTGTACAGATGAGACTAGAATTAGGTGACTACACTGTAGTTCCCACCAGTAATCTAAAGGATATCTTTCCAGTCCAGTAATTTAAATCCACAATGTGGTTCAGATTAGGCCTTGATTGGCTTGCATCTATCCTAGGGCTAGGTTATGTCTTTACATTGGAATACAAAATAAACATGGTGTGGAGTTTCACTGTCCCAAAGAGACATTAAGTGGGTCTTTGCCCACGAAAGCTTATGCTCCAAAATATCTTTGTCGGTAAGGTGCCACGGGGCTTCTTGTTTTTATTCTGAACTATGGAATCCTTAAATTCACTTCTTTCTTATAATCAGGGCCAGATCCCTAGAGCCTAAACTACATCACTTCAGACCATCTGAGAATTTAGCCCATTAGGTTCCCTACCAGATATCCTTGTGAAGCACCATAACTGACAATATTGTTTGAAGCCTTATCCTGCCACACAGTTTAATTGGCACATCTCACAAATTCTAGGTATGTAAATGGAGTTAGCAAAACTACCCTGTTCAGTCGGCAGCGTTATCCCTTTCCTGATCAGGTATAACACCTCTGGCGACAGTGTTTTGTCAACAGTGCCAGTGCAGACACTTCTGTCGAGAGAGAGAGCTTCTGGTTCCCTGGGCAGCCCTGTTCACAGATATTCTGGTCAGCCACTCTGAGAGAGGGACGGGCAGTCTGGCTGCTCTCTATGGACAGGAAGGCTTGCTCTTCTGATCTATTTTGTCAATATATGTCAATAGAAGTACAGCTGAGATTTCTCTGTTGACAGTGTCCTCTGTCGACAGAGGCTGCCAGCATAGATGCGGCTATTGTGTCCAGTTGGGAAAGTTGGCACCTATACCGATCAAAGTTTGCAGCAGCAAAGGATTGCTCCATGAGTTTGTAATTTTATTCTTATTGCTTTGTACATCACCATATTTTTATTGCATTTTAAGTTAATGGTAATGATAATTGCATCCAGGTCAAGGTTCTCTTTCTATAGAATATGCACAGGCTGCACATCTGTGTGCAGCCTTTCCCGTACTGCTTTATCCCATGCTTCCTGGAGAAGTCACTTGTAAGTAACTCAGTTTGGCTGTTTCTGCACATGCCACTTTCTCCAAAAGGAAGGATGATCCCCCAAGTGCTGCGCTTCTAAACGCTGTTTTGGAGTCCAGAAGAGCTTCTGCTGGACTGCAAATCATGTGACTTTATGCTAATGAGGTGTGGGGAATTTACATCAGTGCCTTGTTAGCATATTTCGGGTCATTTATTTTCATGCCACGTTCTCCGAAAGTGGCATGTGTAGAAATGGCCTTTCTGTCCTGTTCAGCAGTTGGCCTCTCTGCAGAGCCTAGAGAACAAAACTCCTTTGATAAGAAGTAGTTCTGTGGCACCCTAGAGGTTAACAAATTTATTAAATCATGAGCTAGAAGGTGGGTTTTACCCACAAAAGCTCATAACCTAGTAAATTTGTTTGTCTCTAAGGTGCCATAGGACTTGCTGTTATTTTTATCAGCAGGTTAGCTGTGTTTGCAAAAACTATGAGCGGTCCTGAGGCACCTTTATAGACTAACAGATTTTTTGGAGCATAAGCTTTTTGTTGGCAAAGAACCGCTTCATTAGATACATCTGACGAAGAGGGTTTTACCCACAAAAGCTTATGCTCCAAAAAAATCTAGTAGCCTATAAGGTGCTACAGGACAACTTGTTTTTGCTGTTATTTGTGAAGCTACAGACTAGCACAGCAATCCCTCTAAAACTCCATTGAGTTCCTAAGGACACAATCTTACCCTAGGATGTCAACTGGTAGGCTGTTTGCAATTTTTAATTTTTTTCCTAAATATTTTGCTCTTTTTGGAATATTGGAATTTCTTTCTGTTTGATGCTTCCACTTGGGCCTTGGTTTTTGGATTTAACTTTAATATGTGTAGTTTCACGTACTGAATATAAAAACACCCTTCTCCTATGTTTTCTTTCTTTATGCTCTTTTTAAATAAGCTTTTTACAGAGTTTGAAATCTTGCATTTTTAGTTGAGTGGTTTAGCCCACTTAAGGGTGTTCGTGCATTTATCATGAGGTTTCAAGTGCTTACTTTGACAGGAGTGTCGTTGTCTGGGTGTCATGTCATGGGGAAGTCTGTGGTGGCTAATCCTGTGAGGCTTTCGGTATCCACATTTAGCGGATGTGCTCTGCACCATTCGGGAGGTGGCCTTCGTTTTAATGCATGAGCATTTGTATAGCCCATTTCTCATGCAAAAAGATTTTTACACATAAAGAGTCCTTAGACTGCGCACCCTGACATTTTGCTCCTTAGCCTGTCTGCACTGGGTATCTCCAATGACTGAAAGCAGTATGCAGTCTAATGGTATCCCAATATTTTCATTTCCCTTGTGAGCCTAACTCTTACTGTTCATAATCAATTTCACCTGTAGGATTTCTGGTACTGTGTCAGCACACAGGTCAGTTTATAGAATTATATCATGAAACAATATGAACATTTCATTCATAATGCTTTCAAAACACTGGCACACACATAATCCAGTTCTACAATAAGAGTAGGTTTAATGAAATATGAGGGTGTAGATTAATGTGGTAATGGAAATTCATACTAAACCACAACAGTCTTCAGTATTTTTGTAGTTCTTTTTCATCAGCTTGCTGTTTTTCCTTTGGAGCCCTGCCCCTCATATGGATCTGCAAAGACATACACACTGGTATGCCAATTGTTTTGTTCTGGATTAGCACAAAATATTTTATACTTCTGATAACTGTTATATTCATGTGAGTTTCAAGGGACAGTATTCACGTGGTGTAAATCAGCATAATTCTACTGAAAACAATGAGTTATGCTCACTTACTCCACAGTGGTCTTAATCTGGAGGAGTTATTTTCTATTTTCAAATGTTATGTGCAAATTACACATCTCTTCCTCACTTTATTATAAAACTTTTCAATATGAGGTCATGATTAGTATTTTAACATGTAGGAGTGTGCATTTCCAGCAGATTTGATAGCTCAAAAGGCAGGGCCATAGCTCAGTTAGTACAGTATATGAATGAATGAATGTAGTCTCTCATTTTCTGAGAACTGATCTCACTTTTGATAGTAACTGTAGCTAAAGCTATTCACAAGTGGAAAGGATATGAGTAATACAGGTCTGTCATGACTGTAATTAACATAATCTATAATGAGAGAACATCCTGCAAAACGAAAAAATGTCTTGATATATCAAAGAGAAAGACCTTTATTTTGAATAAAACTATAAAGTACCTTTATTTCAAGCATGAGAAGATTTGCCATTTAATAAAGCTATTTACTGTTTTTGTATGCAGTTATTTTGACTATTTGTGTGAAGTCTTCATCAGGAAACTTTTATGATAAAAGTTTAATTGAAGTCCAACCTCTCCATTTTCAGTTTATTGCACAGAATTTTATTGATAACGCACTGAGAATTTAATGCAGCAGGCTCAGACAGGCCTACATTTGTCTATACATTGTACTTATTTAGCAAATGGGTGCTGCTGCCATTCTAAGGCTGGCCTTACAAGTGTGTGTGAGGAAGTTTATCCTTCTGAAGAAAATATTCAACTTAAATTTGAATTCTGAAAAGAGAGGTACAAAATCTTATACTTACAATTTTTCTTCTTGAGCTTCTTACTCATTCATTTAGTAGTCCTCCTGGCCAAGTGTTACAAGTTTCCAAATTCCATCCTGAGTGTTTTGTTTTTCTTCTGACGTAAAAGGTCTTGTCACACTCTGGTTGTATCCACGCTGTTTGTGCAGTTGTCCGACTCCTTTCTTGCAAATATGTATGCAAACAATGTGTGTAGTTTATATGACCCAAAAAAAAAAAAGTTCCATTGGGCTCCTGATGTGGCAGTCATAAAGAGGTTGTTACTACTGTGACCTCTGCAATGATCAACTGAGAAGTAGTAGTATTTTACAGTATTGAAATCTTTTATATATTGTCCATCAGGGCCAGTTTTGTGACTATTATTTTCCATCTCTTGATCAACTGATATAGCATAGAAAACATTAGAAACATGTGATTGAAAAGAAAAATGGTAAATTCATGTTACAGATGTGATCAAGAAGTGATTATCTCGTGTTTTGTTAGTGTTACTTTTCTGCTCTGAAACTGAATTCTCTGTAAGTTCCTTAGTACGATATGTGTTTTATCTGTGCATTTCCAGTCAACTTAAACATGTAGCACAATGTTTGATCCCAAAGTGCTATGTTAAATTATGATTTGTTTTTCCATTGAGTGAGGTCCTTTATCATCGTTATCATAGTTGGCAAGAAGATTGTCACCAGTGCAGAGTTATATCAAGCTATCTGCAACGGAGTTATTCTGTCAAGTTAGAATAAGTCAAATGAGAACGGTCATACTACAAAATAACACTTGAATTGTTACAGCCACATTGAGGATGCACTTCCTACAGTGTGGCACTAAGGCATGAGGGACACAACCTATAGCTCTCAGTTCTTCCTTAAGATGAGCCATGCTATGAATCTTTTCCCAGTGAATTATGGGAGGAGTTGTCTGTCATTCCTGAACACATGGGGGACTTTGGAGGTGATTGGAGGATTAATTGTACTTGAGTGGTACCAGCTTGTGTCTACAGAATATGGTTTTAGCACATGATGAGTTGTGGTTACTTGAGTTTTAGCCTGAGTTAGTACCATTTAGGAATGAATTAAGTAGTTTCATGCTTTTCAAGAATTAACCACTGGAGGCGACAGTTTGTCTCTAAGGTCACAGAGGTGACTGAACCAGACCTGTGTGGCATTAGGACCCTACATTGCAGAGCTGGGCAGCTGAGACAAACCCAAATGAAGGGTTCTCTGACCTGCCACTGGGTTCCTCCACTTGTATCATAACCACTGAACAATTTTGTCCCCCAAGAAAGTCAAAGGAATCCTACCCTATTGGTTTTGAACCTCTTCTAGGAGGTAGGAGTGGGATGGGGGCCAGATTGCCTTGAGAACGTGCATGACGTTGACATGAATAATGTAACGAAATGGACACTGAGTTGCAAAAAAGTTTTGGTGTTGCCAAAGTGGCATTTTGGAAGGGATCAACCCTGTTTACCACCACCCCAGTTTAATTTTTCACTGGATCTTTTTCTCTGCTTTATTTTACCCAGTTAAATTAAGTTGAAGTCACGTTTTCAAACCACAATGGTTTAACATGCCAGGCTTATTTTATTCCAGATGACTGTACTAGTGTGTGGCCCATTCATTTGCATAAAGGTGTACCTCCACCTTGTCTGTCCCAACAACAGTTATTCTGCTTAAGAAGAAATAAAAAGTCCCAATTTTTCAATGTGTAAATTGGCAGAGAAGCCTTGGCAGATTGCCACTGGCTTCAGTGAAACTCCACATGGATATAAGGGTCTACCTGCGTGGAACTCATTGCAAGACTGGCAACTCTTTTTGCAAAGAGGAGATTACAAACGTTCCGAGTAGAAGTATTCAACACTAGCCCACCCTTGCTTAAGAAGGGAGTTTGAGGGGTGAAACAGTAAGGAAATTCCAAAGATTCAAGCTCTGATTTGCTTAATGAGGAGGAAGGGAGTGGGCTGAATTTGCCAGTATGCTTATCTGATTAGACCATCTGAATGTTTCAAAACTCACTCTTCTAAAGCAATCCCTTTCTGCTGGATTTGTTATAAGTCAGTGTGCTCATTCTGCTTTTGTTTACTTGTCATACTTTTCCACAGACTTTCAGAACACGGTGTTATTTAATTATTTTGCACACAGAACCCTGAACAACTATTTGTGCTGTGTAACACGAGCATATCATTTCACAGATGCATTGCCCAATTTTATTTGTGTGCTTGATCAAAAAAAACCACGCGTTTGCACAAACGGGGTGTTACGGATGATTGTGAATTCAGAATTCATAACTAAAGTAGTATGAAGAAGTAGCCAGAATATGACAGGAGGCAAAGCACACCATGCTGCAATTATATTCAAAAACCTTTAATAAAGTAATGTTGCGGCAGTTGAACAATGTGACCAAACTTGTTCAACACAAAGTCCTGTTTGGCTGTTTAACTGTCACCAGTGAGTGAAATCGGTGCCACTCAAACATTTGTGTATAATTGATGTTTTCTAAAAAGAGAAATATTTTACAGCTCAGAATAGGCTAAATCTATTATTCATCTATCTGATTGCACTGTCTTGAATACCTTAAGACCTAAACTGGAACTCTAACTGACTTTAGAAAGAATCAGCTGATTACGAGAAAAAAATATCTGTAATGACTGAAGTACATCCATACTGCAGGGATCAGCAACCTTTATGAAGCAGAGTGCCTAAATCTGACCTTTTCACCTCTATATATGGTCCAAATGCCAGTAATACCTCTTAAAGTCACTAGTAGTCCTACTTACAACAGTATCATTAACAAATAAATTAAGATGCAGAGCTTTACTCTTTAGATGGTGGTTGGTAGCATTACCTGGTCTTTTGCTAATCCATAGGTGGCATGGCTTTGAGCAAACTCCCAGCTGCATTGGGAGGGGAGTGGCAGGGCTGAGCCCTGACCTTGCATGCCAATGAAAATTGGCTTATGTGCCACTCTTGGCACTAGTGTCAGGGGTTGCTGACCCCTGGCCTAATGATTTCTTTTTGGCTTATGAAATGAATGTGTTTGGTCTCGGCCCAGTTTCTAGTAGACAGTTGTCCTTTTAAACATTGCACCCTTATATTGGCATTTGTTGAACTTCTGTTGATGGTCTCAGTGGAGGCCCCAGCTTGGAATGGGAATATTGTTATGTATTATTTGTATTTGTGGTAGTATCTGGGAGACTCAAACATTGACCAAAATTCCATTGGGGAACGTGATGGGCAAACTCAAAAAGCTAAAATGGGAAATTGCTGGTCTAAGGAGCTTACGTCTAAAGTAGAGACTAACATCCTCCATTTCTCTTTGAAATGATTGGAAAATATACAGGTGCCACTCTGAAAAGATGCTTTTACTGCTCTGCTGTTTTTCTTCTGTGGGTTAAGAAAGGACTTGGTTCTCCATAACAAATAGTTAGTTGAAGCTAAGCGCTTGTTGATTGCAATGGTTCAGGATCAGGTCTCAAATTCACACACAGTTTTAAAAAAGTGTAAGTTATTAATTCATTCATATGAAACAATGCAAAAACATTACATCCAACTTAACCTAAAAGGGTAAATTCTGTGCACAACAGACCAAAACATGATCCAATTACATTTTTGAACAAAGAATATAGATACAGAGTTTGGGTAACTATCTGCATACTTCCTCAAAAGAATCTTTTGCTAATTTTTATTTGAAAAAGTTACACCATTTAGTGTGTCCTGTTGTGGTAATTATCTATTTTTTATGCATAGAAGACAACACCCTTTCCACATTCTTTTTCACTAAAATCTTTCCTCCCCTTATTTGATATTAAAATAAATCCTATGTCTCCTATTTCTGTGTTTGGGAGAGGATTAAAATGTGTTCCTAAAGCTTTATAGACAGTCTGCACACTCAAATAATTATATCTATAGACTGAAAATATTTCACTTAGGTACCATCAACAAACTCTGTACCTGGAAGCAAGTTTATAAACTGTAGCTACAGATGGGCACACCTCAAATAGCGTTCTGGCTGAACGTAATGAATCTCTTCAGAAAGAAGCAAGCTTTGTCTGAAGGATCTGAAGAACCTTCAGGCTACATCTACACTACAGGAATCCGACAGACGTTACTGTCGGAAGATATCTTCTGCTAAAACTTCTGTCGACAGATCACGGGGACACATGAAAGTGGATTGCTCTTTCAATCCAGTCTGTTAACAGAGGGTGGCCAAACTGCCCAGCCACTCTCTCGACAGATCAGCCAACCAGAAGTACAGCAGACAGGGCTGTCCGGTGACCCGGAAGCTCTGTCTTTTAAAAGAAGGGCCCCCCAGAGCATGCACATGGCTTTTTTGTCAACAGATTCTGTCAAGAAAGGCATTCTTCCACATGGAAGAGAGGCGGAAGGCTGTTGACAAAAGTACTGAGTTCTGTCAACAGTGTATTGGTGGAACACGTTTTTTAGCATGGACATTCCCCAAGTTTTGTCGACAAAACTCTGGTGTAGATGTAGCTTCAGGTGTAGATACTTTACAACAGTCCGAGGAAGATGTCATAGCATAAAATATTGTGGAGCTGGAGCTTTTCCACTGAGCATCTATACTTTACTACAGGCTCTTGGACTTTTGATCACAGCTGGATCCTGACCTCAGCTCGTTGCAAAGAGGCCATTACCTGCGCAGCTGAGGATTCTCCAAAATGACGGAATTGCCATTTGCTGTAGAACTACGTATTCTGCATCTTCCCCGAACCGTTATCTTACTTATAAACTTAATCTCATTTCCATTTGTTTGAGAGAAATTTTATTGCTGACAAGTTGCATGTATTGCTATTTCACTAACATTTACTATGTAATAATTTAAAATTGTTTCTTGTAGAGCGCTCACTGTAACCCTTATCCCTTCTTTTTAGGCATTCAGAGACCCATAATGTAGCCTTTCCATATCCTTACACAGGATTCAGTTTAAGTTTTGATTCTTTACCAGGAGCAAGAATTTAAATAAATCTCCCCTAAATGAAAGGCACTGTGATGAAGTAAATGTACAGTGGCTTTCACTTTTGTTACACAAATGCCCCACTAGATGTCATCATGAATCTTCTTAAATGAGAACAGCAGACAAATTGTTAATCATGTATTAATTTAAACTGAGGTCAAGGATTAGAATTGGTGCTCTTAGCTTCTTAGAGAAGTTTTCTATCAATTGATTATAAAGAGCAAACTCATTAATTCAGTCCTGAAAGATACATTTTTGTGCATTACCTAGAGCTTTTTATAGTTTACGAATATGTAGATTACGGTTTGTAAGCATAACTTTTCACAGTGGCTATGGTTACACGACAGTGATATGTCGACAGAAGTCACTGTCAGAAGAGATTTTCTGACAAAATGTCTCTCGCAAGAGAGCAGCCACACATAAAACCCAATCTGAAGAGGGCTCCACTTTGACAGAGTGGCTGGACCGCCTGGCTTCTCTCTCAACAAAACAGGCACCCAGAAGCATGGTGGACAGGGCTGCCCATTGTTCTGGATGCCCTGACTGTTGAGAGAAGGCCCTCAAAGCATCCACACAACTTTTTTTGTCAACACAATCTGTTGACAAAAGCGTTATGCCTCGTGATTGAGAGGCAGAGCGCTGCCAGCGAAAGTGCTGAGTTTTGTTGACAAACTGTCCACAAAACACATTTTATGGGTGGTCTTTCCACCAGTTTTGTTGAGAAAACTGAGGTTTTTGTTGGCAAAACTCGCTGGTGTAACAGTAGTCAGTCTTTTTCATAGGGGTCTTTTCTTCCATGTTTTTTTCTACTAGGTGGAAAAGAATAGGAATGGCATGATGCCAGCTCCCAGGAAGAAATCAGTCGTGGCTTTTAGTTTTCAGTAGGAGAAAATGCCAAGGGTTTTTTGGCTTCTGCAAAATATTTCAAAGAAACCAAACAGCAGAGGAACCACAACAGAACACCTTTGGGGAAAATACAGTTATAACATTGCTAATGCATCAGTTGACTTTGTCTCCCCCCACCACTGGCATATGCAAAGTACTTTGCATCCCATCTAGACTCCTCTTCACAAGCCCTAGCTATCTTCCTCCTTTTCTATCAGGCCTGATGGAGTGATAGCTGTAGTCCAGCCACTTTATTCTATGGGGCTTGAAAAATTCCTCTGTTTTCCTCAGTGTCTCAGAACCATTTGTGTATCCTGTTCACAGGGCTTGTACATGGGGGCTCTGAGAAACTGAAAAAGGTTATAGCCAAATTTCATGGGCCTCTCTAAAGAGTGTTTATGTGTAAATCAAACATTTGTTTTTTTGTTATTGTCGCATTTTGGCTGTGATGAGTATATTTAATGAATTTAGGTTGCTCTGTCTCTCTTTTGCTTTTTCTCCTCGTCTCCCTTTTCTGTTCTTTCATTCCAATTTTTCCCCCCCTCCATTATAAGTGGTGTCTCATTTTGTTCTCTAATCTAATTTTGCTTTCCCTCCCCCTAACTTTCTTTTCAGTTGTTTCCTCATACTTTCTTCCTTTTGCTTTTCTCATGTGCTCACCTTGTTTCTTCTCTTTCTTAATCTTTCCCCCCTGCTGCCCTGTGTGCACCTCTCTCATTTTCCTCTACTCACATACCAGTGCACACCCACACCTGCCCTCATCTTTCACACACGTGTTGCTATCTGCTTTCTTCACATCCACCCACAATGCTAAATGTTTCCTGATGCCCAGCCTACTATGTCACACTCATACTCGTCTCTAATCCCACACATGAGATATAACAATCTCTCTAATTCCACTGGAGCCTGTCTCCTTCATTCGTGACGCACAGTGTTGGGGAGAGAGGGGTGCAGCCAGGAATTTGGAAGGAGGCTACGCACACTGGAGTACCTGTTGTCAGTTCTTCGAGTGATAGTCTTTTTGGACACTCCATTTCAAAGCAGAATATGCCTTTGACTGGGAGTTTCTTGATAGTAGTGCCCACGTATTCAACACAAGTGCTCCATCTAGCCTCTTGCCATGTACAGGGGCAATATAGGGCAGTGACCAACCAATCACTGGTACAGTTCCTTCTCATCCAACTCTGCATGAGTAAGTTCCTATGGTTTTAGACAGGATTGTAGTGGGGGTAGCAAGTCTCTCCTGGCACGCACACGGCCACAACTACATTGCTATGTTTAGTGCTCTAACACAACCAAAGTAGCATGGGTATGCCCACACCAGCTGGAAAATATACACACTCAAATGAATTTAGTGCTTCTGCCATTACTTCAGTCTCTGAAAGAGTTGTGAAGCAGAGATGACAGAAAGAGACACCAGCCACTTTTCCCACTGCAAAACTTAGTTGTTTGGAAGACTTGAACAATGAATGTGTCAACAGGCTGGATTTTTAGAACTTTGCTATGACTGTAATATGTTTGTGATGAAGTAAACTCTGAACATGGGTAGGGTATTCCTACACTAGTTACTATGTTTTTTTTTCAACTTGAGAGTTGAATCGTGTTGGCTCATCTGAGGCCAAGTCTACACTGGATCTTAAAGTAGATTGTAGGTATGCAACTTCAGCTGTGACAGTTTGATAGCTGGAATTGTCTTACCTACAGTAGACTTACCTAGCCATCCTCACTGAGGGAGATCCACAGGAGAAACTCTCACGGACCTCCCTTACTCCTCATGAGATTGAGTTGTACGGGGTTGACCCCATCTGGTTCGATTTTGTGTGTCCCTACTATGATTATGAAACTGAGCCCTTTACGTACTAAATGGGATGCTCCATAAACTTTTGTCCCAACTTCTGGCTGACCCTAGGGCTCAGCTTGAATAAATCGCAAACTTGTGGAGTATCCAGCATATACATTAGTTTTCAGCTCTCCTGTTGAGCACTTCTGTGCATCTTAAAGGTTAGTTTCTTGATGTTTTCTGTTGAAAGAGTTTGTTATATTAAATATAGTACAGCTTTTTTCCACTAGATTGTGAATACATGAGGCTCCAATTTACTATTGTTAGGTACAAGGCACATTATAAAAAACAGTCCGTAAACTCTTCCCAAAAGTGCTCTGACCAATGCTAGTGAAGAACAGATATCATAGCTGTTTGACATTTTCACCAGTTGGTTTGCAAGCAAATTTAGTGCATTTAATATGATCCATTTTTTAAATACACATTTTGCAAGTCTGCTGTATATTGTTTGTTCGCACACAGGTACTAAATGGTTTTAGGTTTGTGCTGTTTAATATTTTGTTCAAGAAATGGTGCTCAATATTATCAGTAATGTGAGACTGTTACAGCACAATAGTAGTTTAGCTGAATTTCTTAACTAGGCATGAAGGGTAGAATTTTAAAAGGTGCTTAAGGGAAAACTCAGAAGGAGTTGAATACCCAGCTCCTTTTGAACAGCAAAATTTTTCACAGTAATTTAGAAATTTGTTTTTTATCCCTTGACAATTCGCCGTTACAGTTAACAGATGAACTTCTGCATATGATTGTTATTGGTGGAGTCACTTCCTTCCTTAGCATTATGCCTTCAGACTCTCGAGAATATATTCCCTGACTAAGGAAAAAGAGAGAGAGACAAGAATTCATTAACCTGTTAAAAATGAACTGCAAAAAGAAAATGTCTTTCCTTGTGCCTTTAGACTGCTCCTTTATCATAAAAGTGGCTTTATGACTTTTTCAGGTAATTAAAAATCAGGAACATAATTTTTGATTTCCTGCAGTGTTCCCTCTAACTTTTTCCATCCATATGCAAAGTACATTTTGTTATGTGCAGATATACACCGGCAATAGAAACACAGGCTGTGGGTACTCTGCTAATCAGCTGGGCAGCATTGGAATCTCTCCTGGGTGGTCCAGTGCTCAGCTTACAGGGGACGCCGAGTCCTGGTATTTTTGGAGGATCAGAAAATATGGTGAAAGCTAAGGTGTGCTCTCCCTCAACCCCTATGGAAAGGGAAGGAATTTTGAATCTCTCAGAAAAAGCACTTTCTCCTAGCTATTTGGGATTTGAATTAATTTAATATAAACAAAGGACCACATATTTTAAATAGTCTGTAAACATCCCCTCCACTCTTACAGCTGCACTTTGGGTTCTGTCTGTTGAAAAATCGTTATATCTTTTAGACCTCCTGCTAAAATGAGGGAAGGCAATACAGTGAGCCCTCCATTTAATGGACAAATGGTTGGGGGAAGGGCCGTCCTTTCTTCCCAACAGTCTGTTAAATGTGAGGGTTTACTCCCCCTCCCCACAGACTCTCCCAGCCTCAATCCTACCTCACTTCCCCTGCAAAAAACAACCTCCCCAAAAAAACGCTCCCCATCCCCTCAACTCCCCCGCCCCACAAAACCAACAAAAAAAACCTGCCACTCACTGGCTCTGGTTGAGGAGCCACTGAAGCCTGCTGACTGGAAGCGTCTGTTGCCAGGTGGTCATGGGTGGCTGGAGCCAAATGGCCACAGGGCACCTGACCTCTGGGCAACAGCCACCTGGCCCCACATGGCTGGAGCCATCTTGCCATGAGTACCTGGCCGCACAGCTGGAGCTGCCGGGCACACATGACAGGAGCTGCCTGGCTGTGGATTGCTTGGCCTTGTGGCAAGAGCCACCTGGCCCATCATGGCAGGAACCACCCGGCCATCTGCAGCTGAAGCTGCCTCACTGCAGGTGGCTGCAGGGGCCACCAGGTGGCTCTGCCAAAGGAGGTGGTGGCAGCAGAGGCTTGTCTGGGCTGCAGCAGATAAGTCCCTTAATTTTTGGGTGGGTGGGGGCTAGAGGGATTTTTAAGATTTTACTGACCCCTATTTAGCAGACTTCAGGAACAATGGGCATCCCCTAAAGTCTGCTAAATTTCCATAAAATCAAGGTTTTACTGTACATGATACTTCAATGTATAAAAGCAGAGGAAAAAAAAGTGATTGAGCTCTTTTAAGCCCCACGCATCAAAATAAAGGAGGGACTCAAACAAATCTGTCTTCTTCTCTTTCTCTCTCTATTTCAGTCACCCCCAGCAAATTAATTGATGGAATATTAAGCAGAAACTTGTTTTGCAATCTTTCATCATCTGGTGAGTAAAGACTTCCTCTCCAAAAAGCTTTTATTTGTGGGGATCACACCTCCCCACACAGAAAGCCCCATGCTTCTGAAGGGAAGTTTAGAAGTGAATGTTTAATTTTTCCACCATTTGTAATCTATTCTTTGTTTGGTGTCTTTCACACCCCCTGAGCAGCCACAGAGGAAGGGTAACAGTCACAAAGCCCATTGCTTCACAGTCAAGATGTGAGGGGAGTGTTGATGGCATGGTGTGGTGATGAATTACACTGTGTTCTAACACTGCAGTTGTTCACTGACCTTTAAATTCACTTCCTGTTTGTACATAAAATGGTGATATCTCTAATATTATGCTTCTGGGGGCAGCCTTTTCTTTACAGATGACTGACACATATTTATACTAATGGGCTTTGGGAACAATCAATAAGGAACAGTTTCAGGCTAAGTTTTCAAACCTGGATGCCTAATTTTAGTCTCTAAAATTCACACGTAGGGCCTAATCCTGCAAAGGTGTCACAGGGTAACTCAGACCAGTTCCCCTGGACCACAGCAGTCGAGGACAGTGTAGCTAATTAGGGGTGTAGATTACACCTAGTCCTTCTAGTAGGCAGCTTGAGAGAAAGGCCTGTGGCCAGCTGAGCCCTGGGACAGGAAAGCCACAGTGGAATGGAGCTAACAGCTGGGGTGGGTTTGTGGACTGAGGGACCAGAGCTGGCTGAGTTCAGGAGCTGGAGTGCCAGAGACCCCTGCCTGGAATGGTTCTGAAGCCCTGGGTTAAGGAGGGAGTTTTACAACCATTTCCCATTTAATAATCATTGTTGATAGAAATAAGCATCCTTGAAAAGACTGGTGGCCTGGTGACACACCCATACAGTAAAAACCTGCTTCTGCTGAAGTAGTTTCACATCTCTGACTTTAATGGCCCCTCCCATGATCAAAGGCTTGATTAATATATCTGTTAAAACAACAGAAATGTTTCCTTTAGATATAGCACAGACTGTGGGAAGATTAAGAAAAATCATTTTCAGAATCTTTTTTTGCACTTCATTTTTCTTTATGGGAAGTGTAGCTGGCTGCTAACCTGATTCAGTGACTATAACTGTAGTCTGCAAATAAGCCTGCAGGTTTCCATTCTCTTCTGATACATTTATGTTCCCAACTCAGAAGATTAAATCTGATCCTAAAAATCAAAAACAGCATTTCCGACCTACAATCAGTGCTTTTTATAGGTTAGATACAGGGTCCGATCCTGCAACCCTTATTCAGGCAAAATTTTAGTTAAACAGAGCTGAAAGCTTAGGAAGCTTGAACAAAATCCATTCAGTTCATTTCTAGTAAATATTACTTCGTCCTACTGTAAAGAGAGGTTAAGAATTTTTTCCCATCACTTAAAACTTCTCTTCAGAATAACTTGGAATCATATTCAAATACCTTCAACAAAAATTAAACATCAGTATGTGAAATTAAAATCTATGCCATCAAACATTTACATGAGTTGTAGGCTTATGCTGTTATTTAAATGTCTAGCAATAAAGAAAATAAAAATAATCCTTTTTGTAGTTTTATTTGTACTATTTTCATTGTGAATTCTGTATTTGCTCAAGTTTTGGTCATAAGTCAGAGAACAGACTGTTTAGTCTTTTTTCCTTAAAATATGGAAATTAATTGAAAGCTGAAATTAACATTAACTTTTATGATACATTGAAATCATTAGTTTTTTCCACTTGAGGCAGAGCTTTGACTTTGGGTGGGGTGGAGGAGGGGTCCCTGCACTTCTAGATGGTTGGGGTGTGTGCATCAGAGGTTGATTGTGACGCTGAACTTAGCCACTCTTTCTTTTGGGAGGTAAGTGTCACAGCCTACTGAGCCGCCTTCATCATAGGCCACTCAATGGGTTTGGTGTGAAAACCCTCATTAGTCCTAGAGCTCCTTTTCAGGGGGACCCTGGCCCACCTTCTGCTCTGGGTTACAGCCCAGAGCTCATAATGGCAGGGAAAACAGGTAGTCTTTCCTCCACTACCAGATCTCTAGCCCTGTCCTGGGTCGCTTCCCTAAACAGCCCCTCCCAACACTTTGCTCTCGGTACCTGAGCATTGCCCTCCTCAGCAGCACAACACCTTACTCCTTATACTCTGAAGGGGAATGCTTTTAAACGACTCAGAGTGGATTATTAATGGGCTTCAGGTGTTCTGATTGGCCTGTCTCTCTTAATTGCTTCAAATAAGTTCTTAACTGGTATCAATGCAGTCCTGATTGCTGTGCAGCACCCTCTGCCCTGTTCACCCAAGGGCTAGGATATTTACTTTTGATTGGCCTACTGCAGTCCACTGACCTGGGTCTGTCACACACCTCAAAATGTAACATTCCTTATTCAGAAAATCCCCACCCCTTTAGTAACCTTCACTTGAGCATATTACACCCAGGAAGTATTTTAGATGACTTTTTTAAACACCTACACAGGTTCTTCCAAATAAAGGGTCTTCATAACAATGCTGCGTGGCAGTTGCGTGTGAGTGTCATTAATCTCATTGAGCAGAGCTTACAGAGGGTTAAAATTAAGCACAGAGAAGTAACTTGTTCCAAATTGCAAAAGAACCCCTATTTCCTGATGCTCTGCTCTACCCACTGAATTACAATCTTTACCTTTTTTATTCGACTGTAGTGAGGTGAGTGCTCCACTGCTGCAAGGAAGGGGTTAAGGCAGGCTGGAGAGAGCTTGCACAATCCTCTCAGCCAATGAGTGAAGAGCTCCTGTGGGGAGCCAATCAGAAGGCAGCTTGCTGGAGCAGCCTTGTATGTAAGGAGCTGCTCCAGCAGAGGGGGCACAGTTAGATTCTCACCAGGAAAGGTGTAGGGCCAGCTCCCAATAAGAGCAAGCATGTCAGCAGAGCAATATTGGGCAGACTAAGGGGAGTGAGGGAGAAGCTCAATCCTGATGCCTTCCAGGCTGCTGCCCCTCATAAAGAGGCCCAGAAGGTGCAAGGGGCCACAGGGAAAGTGGCTCAGGGAATAGCTGCTACCAGAGGGTCCCAGGGCCGGGACTTAGAGTATAGAGGCCCTGAGTCTCTCCCCTTCCCTCTTGCACTGCACCTAGCCACACACCAGAGTGGCTGTCATGGACTGTAGCTTGTTCCTGAGGTGAGGGACTAGACTGAGTCTGCAGTAGGGCAATGTGGTGAGTGCCCTGGTACAGGACCGCTGAGTCCTCTGGTATGGGTATGTGCATTTCTCTGTGCTGGTATAGATGGCTGCAGGCATTAGAACTGTATAGGTTGCCTTTGCTCAGCTCTTGTACAAGCCAGTGAAAGCTTGGCTGCAAGGGGATTAGGTTTCCTTCGTGTGGCATTCATAGTGGATTTCTTCATTAATCTATGTAGTAATTTGAGCTAATTTTCTCCTGTACAGGACACAATGGGTACAATTCTATTATCTGTATCAGTTTTGTAACATTTTCTGGCTAGTGCCTCCTTATATGAAGTAAAAAAGAAATTATATTGCAAATCACACACACTTTTATCGCTATACCATATGTAAAAATTATACCTGAGATTGTATCTAAGATTGTATCTATTCATTTGACTGTGCTCCAAGATGCTGACAGAGAATACTAGATCCTGAAGGCTAAAATCTTCAGTCACTTTCCCATTTCCTGCACCAGTCAGTCAATACTATGCAGGAAATTTAGCTAAATTATCATATTGATCATTTCTGGCCTGAACCTGTATCTCCAGTGAGCTATAATTTAAATGTGAAGGGTCAGGTTCATATCAATGCAGAGGACCAACCCACTTACAGGCCTTAAATGAAGGCTAAAATTATGCTGAGAACTTTGCATAGCCCCTTTGCATTTATATTTTAGCCTAACTTATTTGATTTTTTTTTCTAGCTGCTATGGCAGAAGTAAGAAAATACTTTTTTTAGAACTGTAGATACATGATTGCTCTTTTGAGCATAGCTTAGTACAGAATGGACACATTTTCCATACTCTGTTTGTAAGGTATTGTTTTGGAAGCCTCTGCCACATCTTGGTATCACACATCCCACACTTGTGAAACCATGAACGGGGTGGCTACTGCTTGTGTTTTGTGTGTGTGTGTGTGAGAGTGAGTGAGGGGGAGCTGCTGGGCAGAAGGAGGAGGAATAACAAATTATGGAATGGATTTGACCGAGAGCAATACAATTAGGAGCAAACCCAGGCCTTGCAAAAAGCACTAATATAATTTCATTTAACCAAATCAAGTTCTTAGTCTTTTGAACTTCTGTGCTTGCTTTTATGCTTGCTTCTTTTCTCAGGAACAAAGGCAACTACAAAATTGTGAGCCCAGAATCTGAGTTGTCCGTGTCTCAGAAATGCGAGCCTCCTGGTCAATATATCTATCAGTGGCAGGGATTTCACCCAATTAAAGTAGATTAGAAAGAAAACAGACACTAAAATAAGTTCAGACGTCTATTAAGGGACAATTATACAATAAGTAGGAAAAAGGGGAAGGATTCAAATAATAACAGACAGCATCCATAAATGTAACCTTGAACACAATACCAGAATTATTAATCAGGCAAGAAGCCTAGAACCCAAAAAAATCCAAATGGAAAGGAAGGAAGAATGACTATGGACAATAAGGAATTTTACATTACTGCGTCAGTGAAAGTGAAGTACAGTGTAAAGCTTGTGACCTCAACTGTTGAGCTAATTGGAAGCTCATCAGGAAGACCACCTGTGGAGGGACAGGTGACAACAGTGGATTGTAAAATGGTAAGGTTCTGTTCGTTCCTTTACTATAGCACTGTTGGAATTCCTCAGTGCTCGGGGCCTGGGCCACCTGAGGAGTTGCACTGCCTTCACTTGGTCTCAGATACAATGAAACAAGAGACTTGGCCATCTGCTGGGACTCTGAGACTCTGCCCTTGATTGACAGGTGCAGGGCTTTTATCAACTCAGTGGAGTGAAAGTTCATATGATTTATAGTTCTGAGGCACGCAACCAATAGGTAAAAGAATGTTCATGAGCTTTTGGTGGGACAATTCAGTTGGAACCAGATTGACCCAGCTTTGCCTATGCTGGTGTTATCAGGCACTTTACAAGATGGAGTTTGTCCCTACAAAATGGAGTCTTACAGAAACCATCATATAACATAACATTACCTTTACAAAACCACCCACAACACTTCCATTTTTGTAAATTCAGAGTATCCGATCTCAATCTGCACAGTATTCCTGTCAGGACTTTTTAACATGTAAGGACATAATCATCCCCGTGGGCCGGGGATTACATGCCTTTGGCTATGTAAAATCAGTGCAGACACATGAAATTCTAAAGTGTCACAGGCTGCCATTTAGCAGCATTACCAACGGTCACTTTTTGTCAGTTAGCTACCCCGGCAACCTGAACTCATGAATTATTAATGATCATGGATTTGAATAAAGGCCTCTGATTGGGCGAGGGTTTGAGTTTCTAGAACCTTCTAAGCCCAAGAGGACCTGAATGAGAACTGTCAAATATGGTAATCGGATCATGAATTATTCATAGAATCATGGTATATAAGCAGGGCTTGCCTGCCAGTCTGTGGCCCTTGGGTACACAGACAGGAGTCTGTGACCCTGTACAGGGAGGTGTGGCTGCACAGCAGCGTCCACCGGTCCCTCAGGCCAGCTCTTAGAAGCAAAGAACTTGGAATCACTGTGACTGAAATCACTGAGCTTGAAATTCATTAACTGAAATCACTGAGCTAGAAATTCACTGAGCTAAATCACTAAAGCGCCGCCAGTCCACCGCAGCACCAGCACTCCCAATCTTTCTGTCACCAGCACAGCAGCACTTCGAGGGAGCAGCAAGTGGCCTTAGAGGGCCAGTGACCAGGTGGCGAACTGGCCCGCTGCAAGGCGGGTACTGTGCACCTGGTCGCCTACCCTGAGGCTGCCATCTTAAATCGGACAAGACCTACCTATCGGACACAACTTCCTACTGGACAAGACTAATTCACTGGACTTGACGCGTAATTCTGTTCACCAGCCCGCGTCTTTACGTGGAGCCCATAGACATTTTCTCTTAGACTAGCCTGGAACATCGGGACCCTCAGTGAGGGAGCAGGGGTAGCTCCCCTGCTGTGTACCCTCCCCGACGGGAGAGGGGCAGTACCTGGAGGCCTGACCCCTGAGGCCGGGCCTGAAAGCCCAGGCTGGGATTTTACTTTGACTATTTTAAGAACACATTTAATTAATAGCTCATATTGTTGTTATTATTCATTTATACAGTATTGTTAGGTTTATTATAGCAGTAGTGTTATCATAATCGTTGTTTCTAATAAGGTGAAGGCTTGACCTTCCTCCCCCCTGTTACCTAACCCATCTCTATATATAGATATAAATGAATATTGCAGGTGTAGGCATAGCCACCCTGCCTCCCCAGTTGCTGTTCACCTAAGGGACCTGAGGAAGAGCCTATTGCCTCCCAGGTATCCTCTAGTTAGGCTTACTGGAGTAGTGGGGGCCCCCAAAAAGAGGGACAGTCCTGACAGCCTCCTAGCCCTAACCCTGCCCCTGGTAGGGGATGAGGCTAGCGACCTCACACCTCCTTTCTAAAAGGAACAGTGGGGATCTAAAACCCCTTATTCCTGATTATACTTGCCCATATTCACTATCCTAATTTACCTTTTTGTCTTCCGGTAAAATAAAATCTAAAGACATCTGTCAGGAATCAACAAGGACACAATGTTTATGGTAAGTTTATAAGTTAGCCATTTAGAGTTGATACATTTTAAATTTGATGGTGTTCCTCAAATAAAAATTTTAGTTACTTTGTTTTAACTACAACCCTTGTCCTGGTCTGGTTGTCTCTGCCAGCCACTTCTCTCCAGGAGGCCTTAGCGGGGACCAGGGCTTACCGGGTGGCACTCTCCCGTCTTGGGGTTGCAGCAGGGTTCTGGTCAGGTCCTGGGGCCTGTGAACAGGAGGTTCACTCCCCCCTTGTTCAGGGACTCATTTAAACACCTATATTAATAACCTGTCCTTCAAGAGAGTCCTGACAATTCCAAAGAAAGAATTCATTGCAAAATGCAAATGTGATGCTCTGCATATTGGTCAATTATAGGTCTTTGTATGGGGAAAAATTCAACATACTGTTAATAAATTGTTGAGGTTCAGGCTGTTCACCTTTTGCTTGCAGCCATTTGATTAAACAGATTAGCACAGATGCAACTCTAAATCACATTAAAACATTTCCAGGCCCCTCAGACTTTGCTTAAACAGCCAGTTTTGTATAGACTTGCTATAGAAGCCGAAATAGAGTACAAGGGTTATAGCGTGTTTGCTGTGCTGTTTATTTCTTACCAGAATGTGGCGTGGTAGCTGGAGTAGGCTGAAATATCTCTTGTATGAGTAGACTTTTAGAGCTGAACCTGCAAGTATTTTTGCTTTTTTACTGCATATGAAGTAAAGGATCCAGGGATGCAGGAAACATAGTTTTGGTTAACAGTAGTAGAGGTGACTGTTTGACTTTGCTTCTGAGCATTTCTCTTTTGAATATGAGTTTGCACAAAATCTGAATGCCAATTCTTACACAGAGATGGATTTTGCCTTAGGTTTATGACAGAACCAGTCAAAATTCTTCATTTTATACATAATTTTGAGTGGGACCCTTCTGTCTTGAAAGTTTTTTTCAATCAGAGCCAGCATTTGAGGAAGTTTATTTGAAGTTTGAGTCTGTCGTGAAGCCCCAAACCACTTGAGTGCCACATGGTTTTGGTCTATGTCGTAAACATTTATTTTGTGACATTCTAGCCACATTAGCACTCGTATGGCCATATTTCACTTATCGACTACACAAGGCTTTTCAAGATTATATTTAAAGGCTTTATTAAACATCGTATTTGTGGACATTGTAAGCATATCGGACTGAGCTGCAGCTGACGGGTTTCTTGGACCCTGAGAAGCAGTTAAACGGACCACCTGGAGGTATTGCATGAAGTGCGGGTGGCATGCAGCGTGTGGCATGATTCCACCATTCTCTCAGAAGCTGTTAAGTCAATTGACAGGCAATAGGTAACTTGCCTGCACAGAAAACTAAACTGTCCCCTCCAAATCAAATCCAGAATAAGAAACACCTATAGAGATATGGTAAGTGTTTCTACCTGTTCAGTATCTGGCCCAAGGGGGATAGGATTCTGAATGGGTTTGTGGGTACCGGCATAATACATTAATGAAAAAGAGTAAGGTGTGTAGAGGGTTGGAGAGGGGGGCCCAAGACTGCTAGAGGCTGTGCTGATTATAGCAGAGCTGTTCGCTGTCCATCAAAGCTGTGATCTGCTACCAGAAGTTATGATGAGTGGGAGGTCTGACTGAGGCACCTGAATAATTTGGTTTTTTTTTTAAATACTGTTTTACTTACAAATTCTAAGGTGATGACAATGACAAAGCTCTCAGACTCAGTCCCATTGTGTCAGGTACTGAACACACACCCACACACACAATACGAATCACACCTCTGAGACTGAAGGAATTACTGAATTAAAACCTAACAAAGGCCTGATTTTTAGGTCAAGTTACTGACAACTGAACCCTGAAATGTTATAAAGGTTTTATTATTTTTTTTCCTCTGCATCATGATCTAGCAGACTTTTTAATTACTATTTGAATGTTATCACATTACCTTTTTAAGAGGAAGTAGTGGTTGTAAGGGGAAAAAATAAACAAAGGCCTCTTAGTGTCAACACGCTTTCCAAATGCAAAAGAAGTGACATGTCCTTCTCTCCCTCTCTTTTGGAATTGTATTTAATACTTGGAACAAGCTTGTATTAAACCAAAATTAATAGCAGAAAATAAAATGTGATATACTAAAAGATCTTAAAATATATCTGATATCCAGACACAGGTTTGTTAATCTCTTAATAGGTGGCACAGAAAGTTGTGTCCTTGCTGGTGTGCTTTCTTGATAAAATAATTGAGGGCCCACATAAAGAAGCTATAAAATTCAAAGTTGTCTTATCACATAAATATCTTATGAATTTTGGGGGAAAAATTAATTAAACAAACAAGACATAATGGTTCTATCACCACCATTAATGCGCAAAAGAATAAATTTAACAAATCTAACAACTGTATTTATGCAGTAGAGAAAAGTAAACAACCATCATTTTAGACATCCAGGGAGCAATAAAACTCAAAGTATTTAAATAATGAGTATGTGGGAAAGGTGGAGCTTAGTAACATATGCATATATGGCGATATTTTAACTTACAAAATTTAGAGCTTTGGGTAAAAACAGTCATAGTTTATGCTCACATATTAGTAAATCTAGAAATGTTGTATAAAGATTTATGAAGCATTTATAAAGAATTATGAAGTTATATTACAAACTTTGTTATAAAAATGTGTTCATTTTGTTGTGACTGACTTGAAATGTCTAGGGCAATGCTTAAAATAAAGCAAATAATCTAATCATTTGGGATTAAGATATTAATTTTTATAGAGAACTTAAAATTTGTTTAAAATTTAAAATCAGATTGATGAAAATTTTTCATACACATAAGAGAAAGATGAGAGAAATTCTCCTCAACTTCAGATGAAGAGTAAGAAGAAACTAACCAAATAAAAAAAGACAGAGCCTTTATGCTGTTATTAAATGGTTTAAGATGAATTAGCAAAAGAAATTGAACCAAAAGACATTCAAAAAGTTCTGTTCATTTTATATTTTAAATAACATCACTAAAGAAGAAATTAAGTAATTCCAAGGAGAGACCAGCAACTCTTGGAAATGTGGACTCTTCTGAAGCTACTGGAAGGGTAGGAAGCGTGCACTGACATTAATGTGTCTGGTTGATTTATTCCTGCAACAAGAATCTGCTTATAGTCCAAAAATCTTGGACTGTCCAAATAAAATTATTGAATCAATAAGTTGATCCCTCTTAAGAAATGTGCTGCCCCTAAACATAGCTGAATAGAAAGAATTAATTTTTAAAAAAAAATTCCACTTCATTGCTCTTTTTCCATTAAGGCTATGGCTACACTAAGTTGATCCTTCAAAACAAGTTCTTCTGGAAGATCTCTTCTACAAAACTTCTTGCAAAAGAGTGCATCCACATACAAAAGAACAAATCAAAACAAATCAATCCTCTCTTTCTATAGAGAGCGTCCACACAGCCCCTGTTTTTTTGAAAGAGCTGAGCAGGGATTGAAAAATCTGGTGCCAGAAGAACTGCTCTTCTGAAAAAAAGGCCTCTTGTGGTGTCTACATATGTGTGGGTTTTTTTTTTTTTTTCTGAAATGTTTTTTAGAAAAAGATGCTCTTCCTCATCTGGGAGAGGAAGAGGGCTGCTGGAAAAAGTGGTGCATTCTTCCAATTTAATCTGCAGGCTTTTTCGAAAAAAACTGACTAGTGTAGATGTAGCCTAAGAGTATCTACATTGCAACTAGGAGCATCCTATGCTTGACCTCGCATGGTGTAGCATGGGAAACATACTCAGGCTCTGTCTGCACTGGCCTGGAACACCGACCCACTCAGGGTTGATCTTCCAGGGTTTGATTTCATGCATCTAGCAGGGAACATGCAAAATCGACCTCTCAGGGCTCACAGTTGATGCCTGTAATCCTCATGAGATGTGAGGTGTAAAGGAGGTCGATGAAAGAAACTCTCCTATCAATCATCTTCAGCAGGGACAGCCAAGTAACCTGAATGCAGATATGTTGATTCTAGCTATGCAACTTCAGTAGCTAGAATTGAGTATCTGCTGTCAACTTACTTTGCCTAGTGCAGACATAGCCCCTCTGGCAGCTAGTTTGAGTGACCAGCTGCTATCATCAGTTAAGGTGCTATTTTTAGTATGTTAGCTCACACGGATGTAGTGTTGGTCAGCTTGCACAAGCTGGAAAGCACACTTCCAATTGTGGTACACCCATATCCTAAGATGATCTAGTTCCCTCTCCACTTATGAATTAGTTACCTCTCCACTAAATTTTGATTCTCTTCATTCAAGAGAGCCAGACTTCACTACAGATCCTGAGGTTTTGAACACTGAGGGATCCCAAATTAAAGAAGATTCCCCCAATTCATGTAAGTGGTATTCATTGATTTTATTCTTCAGGTCATTTTTTTAAAAACTAAAATCCTTTACAGGCAAGAACCTGTTTTGTGGAATCTTCAGAAGTCCAAATCCCCAAATTTAAGCAACCTTAAGAAAGAAAATGCTTTCGTGAAAGTCAAAAATTCCAAGAAATAATCACTAGACCACAAGACTCAGACATCAAAGGAAAAGGGAGAACTCTGACTTTTCTCTAGAGCATAAACCATACTGCTATGGGAAATTCCTGTGCTTTGAAGGAAGCCAGAATTCACGTGGGGAAAGTGAAAGTGCATCTCTTCAGAATTCTGAACTGTTTTGTAGTTCAGATTTCTGCTTCATGAATCCATTTTCCTTGAGTCAAAATCCCATATTAATAAATGTTACTATGTCCATAGATAATTTAACATATCCTAATTCCACATAAATACAAAGATTATTCTAGATATAGGGAAAAAATAGGGCCATGTGTCAGCTTAAGGCTGGGGGGGAAAATGCTGCAAAGTTCATGACTGGACAAAGCTGTAGGATTTGAAACTGACAACACTGTAACTAAACCTGATTTGATGCCAATTTAAACTTCATGCTGGCATTTACAACTGTCAAAATTATTGTTCACACCTTGCCTGTAGTGTTGAGCTCACTTCACTTGCTACATTATTTGCCTTACTGCTCAAAAGAACTAGCATTAAAATCTTTATTTTGATGTGTACTTAACTATGTTTCAGCTGCCATCTTTGTTACCATATCTTTGTGGAAATTCTGTGCTTACTAGTTGATACAGTTGAAAAAGTTCCTAAGTGTAAATTTCTAGAATTGCTTTACTGTTCACTACTAGCAAATCTCCCTCCATTCTTCCCCTTTACAAAGAGACAGTCTGACCATCCGCTAGCTTTCTGATGTCAGTGAGATGATACCTGTAATTTCTTTAAACTAAGTCTTCTCTCATTGGATTACTTCTTCCGGAGACTGACTTACACTCAAAAGCTATGTCTACACTACAGTGATCTGTCAACAAAAGTCACCATTGAAAGAGATTTCCCAATAAATTGACAGAGTTTGTCTACACAGAAAAGTGGCTTGCTCTGTTGACAGAAAGCGGGCTGACTCCCTGATGGCTTTCTCAACAGAATGCGCCCTGCCGACCTGGAAAACAGGCTCACTTGGAATGTAAGCCCTTCCTGGAGCCCTGGCATGACATGCTCTTAAAATACCCACCGACCTACATTCCCTGCCCATGCTGAGGCTTGCCTACCTCCTGGACAGCAAAGCTAGTGCAGGGCTTCCACACTTGCTGACAGAGAGAGTTCCATCTGTTCAGTGAGAAATGGTGACAGAGTAGCCCCCAGGCTTGCACTGGCCTCGCACACAGGTGCTGAAGCTTCTGCTGCACCTCATCTGGGCCCTTCTCCTTCTCCACTAGAGGGGCAAGACCAAATTCACCAATGAGAAGTACACATTTTCTGCCACAGGGCAGCACCAGTGCCCTCCCCCTTGGTGAGCAGGAGGTCTGGAGATCTACCACCAGTTCTGACTGTTGGGACCAGCTTGTCATGGGGCAGTGCAATGACTAGCAGTGGCTCCAGAACTTCAGAATGAAGAAGGAGACCTTTCTGGAGCTGTGCATCTGACTCGTCCCCATCCTCCACAGACAGGACACCCATCTGCAGCCCGCCATCTCTGTGGAGAAGAGGGTTGCCATCTCACTCTGGAAGTTCACCGTCTCTGACAGGTACCCCTCCATGGGGTACCAGTTCAGTGTGCACAGGTCCACTGTTGGAACCGTCCTCATACAGGCAAGGCACTTCCAGCCCACAGACCCCACACAGGGAGGAAGCAGGTATCCCACCCAAGGAGGTCCTGCAGGAACAGAGTTGGGGTTGCAAGGGGTGGAGGGGAAGTACAATGTCCCCCAAGTTGTGGGGGCATGCTGTGCCCTCCTCAACCTTGTGGATGAGTGGGGGAGGCCTTCCTCCCAGGGTGGGGCTCAGCTACCAGCCAACCCTGTGAAGAGCCATGGATGGCCCCCATCTGCCAGGCCCATCTGGATGGTTGCAGAGAGATTCTCCTAGGGACCCCAATAATCCCTCCAGGGCACTCCCAGTGGGGGCCTTGGGAACCATGGAGGACTGGTCTGTTGACAGACATTTCCCCAGACCACCTTTATTGTGGTTTTGTTGACAGAATCTGTTGACAGTGGAATTCTGCTGCATGGGGGAGAGACGGAACTATGTCAGGAAAAGTACTGTGTTCTGTCGACAGTTCTGTCAACGTAACACATTTTAGGTGTAGATGCTCAGTGGGTTTTGCTGCTGACAAAACACTTTTTTTGGGGGGGGGCTATAGTGTAGATCTAGCTAAAATGTTTGTCCCATTTCTAATGAACACATGTCATATGAAATTCCATTCCCTATGTCCAAACTTTATGTTTAAAGAGAACTTTCATTTAACAGTTAAAATAACTTTCTCCTGGAGTCGGCTGCTCTGTGCACGTCAAACTACAGAATTGTATAATGTGTTAATAAATTACACTGTACATCAGCCTTCTTTCCATTTTTCTGTCTTTCACCTTATGTTTTTACTGGCTTATCTTTTTTCAAATATGAAAAGGCTGTGCTCCTTAATTACTTTTCCACATATCAGACTTGCCAGTGCTTGGTTTTTCAGATATTACGTGGACTTTGTGACCATCTGTATCTAAAAGTCTCTTATGCAAATTAATTGACAAAAGCACGTCATTTGTATTTAATTCAACTTTTTCTAAACCATTCACTTAGCATGGAATTCAAATTTCAGCAGCACTCACTACTGGTTTAGGCTCTGTTAATATCTTTCACCATTTTTGAACTTTAGCCTCACGCCACCAAATCTATAGTAATTTATTCACTCAGCTGTTTTATTACAGTAGTTACAGTTCATGGGGTTATTGTATCATTGCTTTCTATATTGTTGCAGTAACAAGTTTCACAGCAACAGAACTTCAGGCATCTTGGTTCCAAAATCCAGGAACACGGAGGATGAAATTAGAGCTAAGATAATAAGAAAAAGAAAAGCAGGCTGGGGATAGATATGTAAAAATATGGAGATACACATCTCATAGAGCTGGAAGGGACCTCAGGTCATTGAGTCCAGTCACCTGCCCTATTGGCAAGACCAAACACCATACCTTCCCCTGCACACTTCTATTTGTCCCAGATCCTTAAATGGTCCCCTCAAGGACTGCACTCTCAACCCTGGGTTTGCCACTGAGCTATCCCTCCCCGCTAAATGCCTGCTTCAGATGGAGTGAGAGAAAAATACCAGTGATTTAAAAGGGAAAGTTCACTCAGTTTTAAAGGATGATTCTGTATGGAAAACAATGAAGAAACATGAGCAAATGATCCGTTCCATAGAAATGGAGATGTTGAGCGGGATGAGTGAGTGTAAGCAAGAAAGACCAGATGAGGAATCAGTATGCTAGAGACAGGCTCTGGTTCGTTGGTCACGTAGAGCAGTCCTGACTAATGTTCCCTCTAAACTTTTCCCTCCATGCACGGAATAAATCTTATGCACCCTGAGGTAAGCGTGAATGTGCACCACCAGTAGAAACAAAACCTAGCTGAGGACTGCTAGCCATAGAAACAAAGCCTAGCTGTTGTTGCATAAGTGCACAGCTTACAGGGAACTTTGTTCCTGAAGACCAAGTGGGTAAGAGTCCACTGAGGGAAAATGAGGCCAATCTGAGAAATAGTGGTGATATGCCATAAAGGAAAACCTATTTATGGCTACGTCTACACTAGCCCCAAACTTCAAAATGGCCAGGCAAATGGCCATTTCGAAGTTTACTAATGAAGCGCTGAAATACATATTCAGAGCTTCATTAGCATGTGGGCAGCCATGGCGCTTCGAAATTGTTGCGCCTCACTGCCGTGCAGCTCGTCCCAACGGGGCTCCTTTTCGAAAGGACCCCGCCTACTTCGAAGTCCCCTTATTCCTAGGAGCAGATGGGAATAAGGGGACTTCAAAGTAGGCGGGGTCCTTTTCAAAAGGAGCCCCATCGGGACGAGCCACGCGGCGGCGAGGTGCGTCAATTTTGAAGTGCGGCAGCCTCCCGCATGCTAATGAAGCACTGAATATGCATTTCAGCACTTCATTAGTAAACTTCGAAATGGCCATTTGCGTGGCCATTTCGAAGTTTGGGGCTAGTGTAGACACGGCCTATATGTGTTGTGTTAAAGGTTCTAGCATTGAACAGAGTGCTCTGGATGGAGAAGACTCGTCAAATGGACCCAATTTGTTGGGATTAAGGGAAGGATGAAGGAGGGCTATCAAACTGGCATGCGTAACCTAGGCCTGTGTCTACACACCATTTAATTTCAAGCTATAGAATTGTGTTTTCCTCTCAAAACACTATTTTCTTAAAACAAAAATAAAAGTAGTCACGGTTTTGCTAGTTTTTGTTTCGGTTGCCACTACTTTAATTATAGCTGTTTTACTCTAGATCCTTGAAATATTTCTCTAAGTTAACCTACTGATTTATGTTAATAATGCTTAGCTGCTACTGAATCTTAATTCAGATAAAAATTGCTGATGTTTTAGGAGCTTCAGTAACTAAGTGAACATTGTTATTGCTGCTCATAACTTTTTAATTTTTATACTCAGTTTTATAACCATATATTTTTAAGAATTTTTTTGTTTAGTTAAGAGTTTGCTTTAAGTATTGCTACATAGTATCATGCATCTTAAGTACCTTTCTATCCTTGTAGTTATTTCATTTGCATATTCCTTGTTAATATAATTGCTTTCTTTTTTATTACTTAAATAAACATTTTCTATGTTTCAAGTTCAACAGTTTGTGGCCTCTCTTAGGTTATGTCTACACTACAGAAATCTTTCAAAAGAAGCCCTTCCTGAGGATCTCTTTCGAAAGAACTTCTGTTGAAAGACCGCTTCCACATGCAAAAAAGCAGATGAAAAGAGCAATCTGCTTTTTTGAAAGAGAGAGTCCACATAGCCCCTGCTCCTTCAAAAGAACAGGCCAGGGATTGAAAAATCAGGTCCCCTGAGGACTGCTTTTTCTGAGAAAAGTGCCTGCAGAGCATCTGCATGTTTTCTTTTGAAAGAAGGTGCTCCTCCTGAAATGGAAGAGGAAGAGTGCTTTAGAAAGAAGTGCCACGTTCTTTCGATTTACTTTTTTGGGGAAAAAAGCCTTTTGTGTGTAGATGCTCTGCGGTTTCCTTCGAAAAATCTTTCTAAAGAACTTGCTAGTGTAGATACAGCCGTAGTGTATAGGAAGATGAACTCTTGGGGAATTTTGTGGTTGACCCCTTAAGTTCAGTCTCATTAATAAACGTGATCAATAATGCCATCTTTGTTTTTCTTGAGCTAGTTATATAAGAAGCAAGTAATTAATCATTTTTATCTGATTGTTTCTCCCAATTATCAATTTTGACATTGCTTGTCCTTTTGGTTATTTTACTTTGAAAATGATCTGTTGTCCAATTTCTTTGCAAGTGGTGATACTATAAATACATTCTGCTTTCCACAAAAGAGTACTAAGATCTAGTTATTGCTGTACTCTTTGGCACAGGCAATGGGTTTGTACCCCTTGGACTCAATTGTATGAGTCAAACCCAGAGTCTAAGATCACACTGTTTTGTGAGAATGGAAAAACTAAAACAGAGAGATAAAAAAAAGTACTTCAAGGGAGGGAAGCACAAGATTTTATCCTGAGCGCAGAGAGAACTCACTGGCAACAGTTTCCATGGTTATTTATTTTCCTTCTAAGCTCTACCATCATGAGGTCTCAGAACACTGGATCTGACAGTAATTGTGCTCTGGAAGGATTTAGTAATTTCAAGTATAATTACAACTTGGATCTTCTGCTATAGGCCCCCTAGCTGGTAATCCTTACTCATTTTGGTGTTCACCTCTCCATGGCATGGCACATGGCACAGAGCAATTTTAACACAAGATTCAGCATGAAATGTAAATGACCTTTACTCTTAACATTGGCATTGTAAACTAGATTCTGCCATATCATCTACCAAAGCTCTGTAGCATTAACACTGCAGGGGGTTTACTGGTCAGCCTCAGCAGTTACTGTCATTCTTCATAAGTAAGCGTGGCTGGTCTGGAATGTTTAACCGTTCTACAATATGTAATGTGGAGTGAGTACTACAGTTGCTCTGCCCAGATGGCTTCTTATATCTGTTTCAACGTGTTGAAAGTTAAGTTGAAGGAAATGCAAAAATGAGAAGGAGCTTGATTGTGACCATATATTGAGTAAATCTCCCCTGAAGTAAATGGAGGTATGCCAGAGTAAAATGGGTTCAAGAGACCTGGGCACCTAGGAGAGGAGAATTCGAATATCAGAATGAAGAGATTTCATAGGTAACAGAGAGGGCAACAGGGTGTGATTGAAGGGAATCGTGTGTCAATATGTACCTGCTTAATTCAGATGGCAAAAGCTCCCTTATGAGAGAGTGGGAAAATGATCATGGAACTGTTGTGCTTTTGTCACACAGCTTTAATTTAGGAATTGCTTGCCATTATTACACACTTTACAATAAATTAAACACCAAACATATGCTACAAACCTACTTGCTGAATAGATTAAATAGTAATATCTAGCTTATATCACTTAAAATAGAAACTTTTTCAGTTGTCACATTTATAATACATTTTACTCAATACAATAGTACTGCTGTACATTTATTAACATTTCATAGCCTGGACAGGTTCCTATTTGTCGTATGTATTCCTTTGCTTTATGCATTTCTGTAGCTGTTACACAAACTGACAATTTAAAAGCATTTTCCCAATATCAGTAATTTACCCATCACTCTCGGCTAGAGTGGTATTACCTTAACTCTTCCAAACTATTGTCAGTCATGTGGGATTTAATAACATGTCAGAATTCAGACTGTGATACAAATAATACATATGTATCCAGTTTCGGTTTAGTGACATAAAGGAGAGAAGGCCTTCCCCTCCCACATCCCTCTTGTCTCTCTCTTAGCTTAGAAACCTAGCTTGAGTGCCTTCACCTTGTTGGGTTTTATGGGGTCTTATGTATGGTCATCTGTCTTCACTTTCCCCAGTACTCCGGAGACTGAAGTTTCCAATCTCTGCACTGAGATCCACTTGCAGAGGGATGCCTTTTTACTGTAGGTTAATTGACATGCATAGTCTGTCCTCAGTTTTCCTCACTTAACACTGTTGACCTGAAACTTGTTTAGAAGATTAAGATAGGCTTTTGATTTCAAGAATCTAGGATATGAGTCCCGCTCCATTAGCACGTATACATTTTTTTGGGCTTCATCAAAACTTGTAAAAGTTGGCTCTTGAGTCTTTTTAGCTGTAGTTTCTCTTGTATGATGGTCAATATTGATCTAGGAAGAGAAAAATCAAACTGTGTTAAGATCTTAATCACACTTTTTCCTTGCTATATTTCTATCACTTCATCTTTCTAAAACACAGACTCTAAGACTCAATCTACTAAATAATATTTTTCATTTGAAGTTGGACAAATTAAAAAATGATATACAAACTATGCATAGGAATTACCATTCACTAATGAAATGTAGCCGCTTCTGGGATCAGAAAGATTAACCACAATTTAGGACAGGAAAGAATGAATAAAATAGTTAATTAAATTGTAGGAGGAGGTTTTGGTAGGATGTAGGCATCCAGTTTGGAATATGGCCTGTGCTAGTACCTCTATTTTACTGAGCGTTCCCTTTAATCTTTAAGGACCACAAATGATGCAGACTGGTTTCACGGCTCATTCAAGTGACAGAACCTCTCTCCATCAGCAGAATTTTCCCTTAGCATCTTGGACAAATCCAGACAAGCTCAGAGGGAAGACTATGACCTGCTGAATCACCAACACTCACTTCACCTTATTGTTAGAATTTTATTACAATTCTTTCTCTTTCGCTCTCTCTCATTTTGGAGGAGACCAGGGGCATTTTTGTTTGTTTTGGTTTCTGGCTAGTTTTTCAGCTCCCATAATCTTTCATATATGACACAGTACAGATTAACTTTGTACTTACTTGTTTAGCTGCATCTATCTGAACAAACTCTTCATAAATCTTCTCTGCCTTGTCTTGCAAGTGATCAGACTTGCTTTTCTTGTAGTCCTCACAAGCCAGCCAGAACTCAATGTTCTCCTCACTGAATTCTGACTTCAGAAACTCCCTGAAAGCCCCTTGACCACCTGCAGAAAAGAGAGAAACTTCCGTCAGTTATAGTGGCTGATCCAATGGGAGTAGCACTGTGCCTATGGAAGGACAGTCTGTAAAGGTATAATATATTACAAAGGTAACCTTGTCACAGTGAAGAAGTGAATTACTGAAAGACAATTGGACATTGTCTTTAGCATTGTTCACAGAATTCTACAGCTTCACAGATTTCCTTAGTCTTCATGAAAGCTCACTAGACTAACATGAGGAAGTAGCACTGATCAAATATTACACTTACTTTGGCTGGCAAGAAGCTTTTCCAAAGACTGGGACCATTGTGTCACCTCCTCTGCAGAAAGCCTGTGATAATGAAAAGAAAAAAATACTTAATGGAAGAAACAAATTATTGACTGTTTAGTTATGTTAGTTCGCATCCTCTTAGGAATACTTAAAGGTTACAGTTGATTATTTCATTTTATGAAAATGCATTGCTTGCTCAAAAAGTCTTTGGTGAGCTGTGCATGAAATTAGTGGCATGCTATTACCCCTTAACTGGAACAAGTCAGAAACAGCAGCATTCTTGAGATAAATGGTAAGAGAATGGAGGCTCTGGGGTTAAAGTCCTGGATAGACTCAATAACTTCTTCTTGTGACTGTGGGCACGTCAATTCACCTGTGTGTGCCACTGCTATCCTTATTTCTAAAATGGGAATATAATAGCTCTCTGCTTCACAAGAGCTTTACCAATTTAATTTATTATTAATATAAATAAGTTATTAAAGGATAGGTATGGTGATTAACAGCACATAAATGCAAATAAATAAAACATATGAAAAAGGGAAATATTAAAATAATTTCAAGTCCATTGAAACCATCTAGTGTGATATTGTCCAATTATGAAACACCATTTTTGTAAGTAGGAAATTAAAATTAGTTTAACCTTAAAATAATGTATTGTTCATCATGTACTTTGCACATGAGTGAAAATTGAATAGACTTGCTTGTGAGGACAATATTTGACACTCTAGTTTTAGTTTGTAATTATATTTCTAGAGTCAAGTACTTACATCACATTTCTGGAGTTAGACTTGATACTAGATTCAAGATGTGGTACCATGGACTTCAAATAGCTTTTCAGATCTGTGCCACTGAAACAAATGATCAGAAATGGATGGAAGTGATTAAACACAGTTACATGTAGGTGGCATTTTGCATGAAGGTCTTAGGACTTGTGAACAGTCAGGGCCAGAGCATTCACTTAGAGCATTGACACTAATGGAATACTTATGCAAGTAATTACAAGCAATTACTCCTGTTTCCCACCCAGTCCTTTTTTAGGAATCGCTCATCTGGATTCCTTTCAGTTCAAGCCCTTGAAAATAAAGTTATCATTCTTTGCTGTGGGCAAACTCTGTGAAAGAGTCTACTTCTGAATTTGCTAACATTATTCTCACTCCAAATTACAATCACATTTGAAAGTAAGTCACAAATACTTACAAAGTCTTTTGCTTCTTTTTGCGACCTTTGCTTTCTGTAAGCTTGCAATCAGCCTCTTTCTGTTCAGTTGGGTTGTTGTGTGGAAAAAATAATCCTGGCATGTTGGTTAGTCTCAGTGTGGAGCTGACTTCTGAACTGATAGTCCTGAGAGCCACAAATGTCTCTTTGCTGGCTGTGGCGCCTGTTGCCTTTTATTGGTACAAGAGACTCTCGAGTTGGTGTGAACAGATCTGTTTATCATGCAACATAACCGCAAGCTGTGGAAGTTCCCCTTTTTCAGTGTATGGTGACGTGTGTCTGTTCAAAAAGAAAACAGACAGTATTGGTCTTGTGGTAAAGACTGAACTGGATGAGACTGGGTCTGTTTTGTGAGACAAAAAAAAAGCAAGTCTTGTAAAATTTCAAAAACCGTGAAAATCTTGTCTACTTCTGATTAGTGCTTTGAAAAAGTCTGCTATGAGGACATTTCAGACTTCTGTTTAATGTGCTGCTAGATGTTCCAGGTTCTTTTCATCTAATTAGAGAGCACCTGCTGTGCTATGGGATGGCTCAGCTATGGGGGAGACGATACATTTTATTGGATCAAATTCTGTCAGTGAGAGAGACCAATATCTTCATCTCAGAAGGTCTCTCCCGAAGAAGAGCTTTGTATAGATTCCAAAGCTTCTCTCTCTCACTGATAGACTTTGGTCCAATAAAAGATATGGCCACACTCCCCTGTTGTCTCTGATATCCCAGAGCTACCACAACATACCTTACACACTATTTCATGAGCTGGTGCTATGAAGCAGCAGAAGGTGAGAAGTCAGGAAACATCATGTATCGACACCAGAATTCTACATTCATACACATCCCACAATTTATAACCTATTTATATTAATTGAACCTCATGTTAGAATACTGAGTCCAGTCCTGCAATATGCTTGTTTATGCTTGGACTAAAATGTGAGTACCAAAGAAGTGTTTCAAACTGGCTTTTGGAGGGAAGGTCTTGAGAGTTGTTCTGAGTAAATTAGATCCAATTACTGCATTTCATACCGTGCTTTTTGTAGCAGCTCAAAGCCATAGTTTAGAGGTGTTTCCATGCTTTTCAGTGGTGTGATGGGATTATTTCTCAATTGCTGTACCAATTATGTTTGCAGAAGGCAAAGAAAACACACACTGACTGAAGTGATTTGCCTTAGCTCAAAATTCTGTATTTTCAACAGAGGGTGACACTTGGGATTAGAGTTGAGTCTACTTGCCCATGATGAATAGGAGTGTTGCATGGATAGTGGGGGTTCTGAAGAGCTGAAATTTGATTAAAAATGTGGCTCTTATGTTCGTGTGAAGATACCCTTCAGAACAGAACAATAGCAACAGCATTAAGTCTATACACACAATGCCTGAAATATCTGTCGCAGGCTAAAACTGGTGTCCCAGTACATGACCCTAGTAGCAAAGGAGTGCCTTGGGCTGGAATACTGCGGTGACCCCTGGGTTTGCATCCCCATTATGTGGGGAGAATGGATGATTGATATAATGGTGAAGTCACCAGCCTTGCCCCAAATCCCTGCTAACATACAGGGAGTTTCTATAGAACTGAACTTCAGATATGCAAGGGCTGCATATCTCAGAATAGTTCTACACTGTAATTAGACTCCTGGAACTGGCCAGTGCCAGATGACTGGGGCTTGGAGTTGGCTATGGGAGTGTTTAATTGTGAAGCAGAAGTCTGCAGCCTGAGCTCAGGGACCCTCCCATCACAGAAGTTCCTAGAGCCTGGATATCCATGCTGTAATTAACCATCTTGACAGCCTCAGCCTAACAGAGAGGTTCAGGCATCTAATTGCAGAGTAGATGCACCTGAAGACAGGTTTCTTCCCTTTCACTACAAAATTGCACTATTCTTCTATTAGAGAATCCTCCATAGGTTTGAGGGGGAGGGGGGTCATAACTCTTCCCAAAGAGACTAGTGAGTTACTTTAATTCCTGTCTTTGGGATGCTGATTGAGAAACTTATGTGCATTTCAATTGATCCTTGACAACTGCTGTCTATCTGGAATTTCAGCTGTTTCCTTTCCTTAAATCCTGCATGCACCTTTTGAGCACTGATTGCTAACTACTGCTGGGAGGGAGGGATAACTCAGTGGTTTGAGCATTGGCCTTGTAAACCCAGGATTCAATCCTCAACAGGACATTTAGGGGTCTGAAGCAAATAGATGAAAAAAAAAATCTGTCAGGGAGGGTGCTTGGTCCTGCTGAGATGGCAGAAGACTGGACTCAATGAGCTCTTGAGGTCCCTTCAGATTCTGTGTGTATATATGTATATCTATTAGGCCATGTCTACACTAGCCCCAAACTTCGAAATGGCCACGTAAATGGCCATTTTGAAGTTTACTAATGAAGTGCTGAAATACATATTCAGTGCCTCATTAGCATGTGGGTGGCCACGGCACTTCGAAATTGACGTGGTTCGCCCCGACAGGGCTCCTTTTCGAAAGGACCCCACCTACCTCGAAGTCCCCTTATTCCCATCTGCTCATAGGAATAAGGGGACTTTGAAGTAGGCGGGGTCCTTTCGAAAAGGAGCCCCGTTGGGATGAGCTGCGCGGCGGCGAGCCACATCAATTTCGAAGTGCCGCCGCCGCCCGCATGCTAATGAGGCGCTGAATATGTATTTCAGCACTTCATTAGTAAACTTCAAAATGGTCATTTACATGGCCATTTCGAAGTTTGGGGCTAGTGTAGACACGGCCTTAGTGGATAATGGGACCAGGTTGCCTGGGATCTCAATGACTGAGAACTTGCTCACCTCTCTGAAATAGCTCTGCGGGAGTGTGGTATTGAGGACGCAGTCTGAATAAAAATGAGGTCTCAGTGGTTGATACAAGCATGCAGGGATGACATTTGAGAGCTAATTTGCATGTTGAGTGTGTCAGGACGATGGCAGCTCCATCTCAGCTGTCCTCTGCAGGTTTGCAATGACATAAATGTTCCTGTCTGAATGCTTACAGTTGATGGTCAGGTTATCATGTAAACAATGAAGTCAACCGAGGCAGGTTATTCACTAGATGCTCTCAAAAAATCTGACTCCACACAGGGTTCAGAAGAAAGGAAGAGCTGTTATTTACTTTCAGAAAATTGTTTTTATAATGAAGTCATTTGCTTTTTAGCTGCAGGATTTTTTTTATGGTACTGTGGGGAATTTTGTATCTTACAAAAGAGAGATATTAGGTTGTTGGTGGGGCAAGGTGGAAAAGGTGGATCCTGGTTTTCAGAAGTGGGCAATAAATACCACATCTGGATATTCAGATGTGTGATTAGGGGAATAAATGACCTCTTCTTGTGGTTACTGGCCAGGTGAAGTTCTGGGGCATCCAACTGAAATGTCCGTGTTTCAGAATTGGACTCAGGAGACTAAGTACCAAGTGCTTGGTCCCATAAGGTGCTTAACACTCTTCAGGTGCTCAGCACTACTCAGCTCCTGTTAGACTCAGTGGCAGCTGATGGTACGCAGCATCAGGAAGGCGTTTTCAGCCATCTACTGAATCAGCTATGCACCTATACTTGCAGATGGGTAGAAAACGAATTATCAGGCTTGGGTCTATGGCTTTCGGAAGTGGGTCCAGGGCTGGTGATTGTTGTTCTTGCTCAGAAAAAAAGCAGTTTAATTTTTGCATGTGTAAGACACAAGTCTATGCTTGGTTAGTGAACAGTTAATTTCCCCACTCCAAACACAGGGAATGTTGCAAATTTTCACATCCTTAGAGCTGGAACTTGTTAAAATTGTACCTATCCATCCTTATTTTTTGTTTGCTACCTCTAGAATGAGGTTAAGACCTCTCATTAAAATGATCATGCTGGTAAACCTTTTACATTATGTACTCATCTGAGTAAATAATGGACCTTAGTTTCCCCTCACTTGCACCAGTTTAACTCCCTTGACCTTGGGAATTGTTTTATTTTTGTATATGTGCTTCTTCTACCACACGACCATTTCATAAAAAAGTTTCAGCATTAATTTGTTAATTGGTTTAATGACTGAGACCTGCAGCACTTACCTGGAATGCATTTAAAGTAACCTTTCAGCTTATCAAGGACACTCACCATTGAAATATCCTTCTTTGGCAATCTATTTGTTATATCCAGTGTTATAAAAGGTGAATGACCAAGGTTGTTCCTGTGTCAGAGTACTTTTTTGTGAGTGCTGGCAAAAAGCTGTAGTTCAATAACAAGGAAATGAAGAACTTTTACTCTCATTCTAGCATGTGTGAAGGAAAAGTAGATGGCAAAGAGCTGGGCAGCAGTGCAAAACCTTGAAATAGAAATATATTGATCACTGCTGATGACTTTGTGGGCCTTCATCTCACTCACTGTTTCATAACTGATATTATGGATTGGTTGGGGCAGTGGTTCACAGACTTTTCACTCGTGTGGACCTCCCAACCACTCCCCCAGACAAATTGCAGACTCCATCAAAGCCACTTCTAGCTGCTATGGCCACATCTACATGGGCAGCTTCTCCCAGTAAAACTGGGCTTTTGTTGACAAAACCTGCGGAGCGTCCTCACAGCCAAAGCATGCCTTCAGGAGTTTGCCGACAAAACCCAGCTGACCAGCCGGCAGCGGTATACCTCTCCTTGGTCAGGTATGGCACCTTTCTTGACAGTATTCTGTCAACAAAGTCCCATGTAGATGCCTCTGTTGAGTCGGGAGACGACCTCTCCACTGCAAGCGGGGCTCTGTGGTGACTGCGTCTGGCCAGATTTGAAGCAACAAAATTCCAGGAAGTCCCGTGCAGGTAGCTGGGGATGTGACTGCAGGCTGGGAGCACATGCTCAATACCACACCCCAGCAGCCACTCCCCAGACTTTAAAACTATGGCACAGGCTGCCCAAGACCAGCCCGGCCCCTCCCAGGAATCTGGTGAGGGGTCCCAAGATACCTCTTGGGGGACCAGAAAGTGGGCCCCATTCTGGTGTGGCACATAGATCTGGGGCCTGCTGGCCCTCTGGGAGGATGAGCTGTTGGTGCTGGACCCCAGTGTCAAGCAGCGCAACACCCCTGGCACAGCATGGCCACTCTGCACCCACCCTTGAGCTGGTGCATGCAAAGGTAAAGGAGCTGTGCCAGGGCTACATGTAGGCCAGAGATGCCCAGTGGTGGCTGGGAGCAGGGGTGTCCCCCTGCCCTTATTACAAGGAGCTTGAGCACATGCTGGAGGATGATGATGGCACATGCAGCCAGGAGACCCTGGACACCAGAGAGGAGGTCCCCTCCCTGACCAAGACGCAGAGCCAGCAGCCAGGATCCCTGCCAGAGTCAGCCCAGAGCCTGCTCTCTGACCCCAAATCCAGCCAGGGCACCCTCGTGATCACCCTATCCGCCAGCCTCTCGGCATCCCCATGGACATCACCGGACCTCTTTGCGGGACCATCCAATGAAACCTCCATGAGGCACATACACCTGGGCTGGTGGGGGTGGGGTGTGCCATGGGCTGGCCTGTGCAGAAACACGCACCCTGGACTGGGGATATGTCATGTCCACGGTGAGGTGTCCCACGTAGACCCTGCAAGGCAGCCCACCACAATGGCTGTTGGCCTGCTCACAGCCCCCTAAAGAGCTGCAAACCCCCCAGACCCCAGGGGGCGGGGAGGCAGCCTTCTTCTGCCACACCTGAGAGAGTGCCAGCCACACAAGTGATGGGCCCAACTCCCACCACAGAATGTGGCCCTCTGCTGCCAGGCATGCCCACAGGCAATGGGCAACACCCGCCTACCTGGCCAGTGCTCTGAGTTGCTTGTGTGCAGCGGGCCCAGGGGTGGCTCCAGCTGCACCTGGTGAGCTTGCCACCCAGGCAGTCTCGCCTCCGTGACCAGCTCGCCCACCCTGGGGCACCAACCCATTAGACCAGCCCGACAGGGGGCTGCACTCGGACTGGTGCCCATGACACCACTGGCTGGCCTGGAGAATGGCACCTGTGGACACTGCCACCTCCTGTACCCTTGCCGCTGATGTCCCCCTGCCCTTGCTCCCTCTGAGCCAATGACCCAGCTGCTCCTGTAGGCCCTGCAATGGGCAGCAGACACGGCCCATACCCCTGGACTCCAGGTCCCCTCTCCCAACATCTGTACCCATGATCCCGGCCCCATCCTAGCTCTGAGGGGAACCCTGGGATGGATGGGGATCCCTGCACCTGGCATGGCTCGTGACCTTCTACCCACATCCCTTGAGTAAGTTCCCCCTTCCTGATTTCACATGCCCTCCTTCCAGTTCAGATGCCCCCTGCCCACTCCCAGAGTAGTTAGGCATGCTGGACACTTGCATGTAGTTCACAAGCAGAAGTTTATTTTTACACAGCATTATATTTTGGAATCATGGACAGCTTTTTTTTTTATGTATATGCTTTTATAATCAAAGCAAAGAGAGTTCTGGACAGACCCCACCTGTATTCCTCCATGAGGGTTGTAGGGGTGGGGGAAGAGAGGGGTGGTGGTGTGGAGGAGAATGGGCTGCAGGCCCAGGGCAAGCCCCAGTGGTGGCCTGTAGCAGGTTATTGGGGGCTGCAGGCTATTAGCTCCCTGAGGGCCTCCTGGATGTGCACCCCTTCAGTGTGTGCTTGGTGGCTGGGTGTGGCTGTTCATATGGGGGCCTCTCCCTCTGGCCCCCAACTCTGGAGAAAGTCCTCCTTCCATTCCACCAGGTAATGGAGAGCACAATAGGAACCCATGATGTGGGGAACATTCTGCTACCTCATGTCCACCTGGTTCAGCAGACACCAGAACCTCCCCTTTAAGTGCTTGAAGGTGTGTGCTGCAGGGTTTCATGCCCATGTCATCTGGGTGTTAGAGGTCCTATGTGTACTTCATTAAATGAAAAAGGAAACCACAACATAGATTTTCAGACATCATTTAATGACATTATTGGAAGATATTTCATTTAATAATAATTGATTGTAACTTTGCAATTTATTTAAAACTTTTTTTCTATGATCATTTTTATTTATCTTTTAATTTTTCATGGACCCCCTTCAATACCCACATGGAATACACAAAGCTCTGTGGACCCCAGGTTGGGAACCACTAAATTAGGGCATTTCTTTAGAAAAATCCTTCAGCCTGTAGCTGGTATCACCATAAAATGAAAAGGAATTTCCAGTAAGTTGTGAGAGAAACTTTGATGCAGGAACTAATGAGGAAACAGTTTCAGAATATTTTTGAGATTTTGTGGTTAGACTGACATACACCTGATGTAGAGCCTTTCCTATTTAATATGATGTGTCATAATCCCATGCCTCTCTGGTAATTGCCAAGATATCTCAAACCTGTTTGGGGAACTAATTTTTCAGTCACTTGCAGCTGCTCAGCCTAGAGGTGAAGCTAAATGAGGACACATGAAATAATTTGTTTGTCCCTTGCACTAAGAACAAGGACATGGTGATGACTTTGTTTTTAGTGAAAGATACAGTCCAGCCTCCAAACATTTCATTATAGTGTTCTTGACGGTTGGGCTCCAAGCCTCAAGGAAATAGTGTAAAACAAGGTAAGTTAGATGATCTCAAATTATTATATTGAAAAGAGCTTAACTAGGGTTTGTTAGAAACACGATTCATACATGTTGAGGCTTTCTTTGTTGTAAATCGTAATCGCCACATGGATCTCAATACAGCTAATCTGACTTTCTCTATAATGAGTTAAAGATGAAAGGAAAATCCTGGGTTAGATCTAGAGAAGGCATAAATCAATGTAACCCCATTGAGACAACAGTGCAGCTACTCGGATTTACAACAGTTGAAGATCTGGGCCATGGTTTTTTCTTTCATCCTTTATTCATCCTGTAGCAGTCATTATTACAGAACACATGACACAGCAATACATATCCATGAAATGAAACATAGTGAGTTAAGGAAAGAATAACAACATTTATTTTATAATGTAGTCCTTCACTATTTTGGTCTATATGTTCAGTTTGTTTCTACAGCTGCACTTGCAGACCATTCTCATTCATGATAAATTAGAGAGTACAGGACAAGGGAATTGCGTATCTACAGTTTGGTTGGTCTGTGCAAATGCTCACTCATATACTCAAGGGAATGTTGATGTTAAATTTAGTAGGAATTCAGCTAAAGCCTCTTATTATGTTTGTATTTTAATATGAAGTGAGACTTGGAAGTGTAATGGACCACAACCATTCTTGGACCACAGTCTGACTTTAGCTGCCTGGCTCCATCTCTTCCAATATTCCCCATTTCTGCACACCTCCAGCTGTTTCTTTCAGCCCTGCCCCCACTCCCCAAATTCCTTGGAATTCTTGTTGCTAGGTCTATTAGCCAAAAAGGGTTCTTAAGTCTGCAATGCACTCTTATGGCTGCAGTACTTGGCAGAAAACATACCAGTTTGTTTTGCTAATAATATTTCCAGGTTGGGGAACAGGAGGGTGGCAGAGCTGTGAAGTATGTCCCAGAAAAATTTCCATCACTAAACAGGCAGATATGATCTTTGCATAGCCCTTATTCTTGCCTGGGGATGATTCCCAGCATCACCATTAGAGATTGTGTCTCCATGTCTACAGGCATGTTAACAATAAATGGGTTATCAGAGAAGGTGTGGAGCCATTACTGGATGAAGAAGGTAACCTAGTGACAGATGATGTAGGAAAAGCTGAAATACTCAATGGTTTTTTTGCCTTAGTCTTCACAGACAAAGTCAACTTCCACATGACGGTCCTAGACAATACAGTATGGGAAGGTTAAGGGCAGCCATCTGTGGTGAAGGAACAAGTTCTGGGCTATCTAGAAAAACTAGATGTACACAAATCCATGGGTCTGGATTTAATGAACCCAAGGGTACTGAGAGAATTGTCAGAGGTCATTGGTGAACCTTTGGCCATTATCTTTGAAGACTTTTGGAGATTGGGGGAGATACTGGATGACTGGAAAAAGGCAAACGTAGTGCCCACTTTTAAAGAAAGGAAAGAAGGAAAATCCAGAGAACTATAGACTGGTCAGCCTTACCTCAATCCCTGGGAAAATAATGGAGGGAATCCATTTTGGAGCATTTGGAGGAGGGGAAAGTGATCAAAAGTAGCCAACATGCATTTACCAGCGGCAAGTCCTGCCCGACCAATCTGATTAGCTTCTATGACGAGTTAACAGGCTCTGTGGAAGTGATATACCTTGACTTCAGTAAAGCTTTTGATATGGTCTCCCACAACATTCTTGTCCATAAGTTAAGGAAATATGGATTGGATCTTTGGATTATAAAATGGATAGAAAGATGGCTTGACGGTTGGGCCCAATGGGTAGTGGTCAATGGCTCAATATCTGGATGGTGGTCGATTTCAAGCAGAGTGCTGCAAGGCTCAGTTCTGGGGCCAGTGTTATTTAACATCTTTATTAATGACCTGGGTGAGGGACTGGATTGCACCCTCAGTAAGTTTGTGGATGACACAAAACTAGGGGGAGAGGTAGATACATTGGAGGGTAGAGAGAGAATCCTGGATAAATTGGAGGACTGGATCAAAAGAAATCTGATGCGGGTCAACAAGGAGAAGTGTAGAGTCCTGCTCCTGGGGCAGAAGAATCCCAAGCATTGTTATAGGGTGGGGACCGTCTGGCTCAGCAGCAGTACAATGGAAAGGGACCTTTGGTGGATGAAAGGCTGGATATGAGTAAACAGTGTGCTCTTGTAGCCAAGAAGGCTAACAGCATACTAGGGTGCATTAGGAGGAGCATTTCGAGCAGATCTGGAGAAGTAGTTATCCCCTCTATTCGGTACCAGTGAGGCCACATCTGGAATATTGTGTCCAGTTTTGGGCCTGCCAATATAAAAAGGATGTGGATTTGCTGAAGCAGGTTCAACAAAGGGCAACAAAAATGATTAAGGGTCTGGAGTAGAAGGCCTATGAGGATAGGCTGAGGGATTTGGACTTGTTTAGCTTACAGAAGAGAAGACTGAGGGGTGATTTAATAGCAGCGTTCAACTTCCTGAAGGGGAGCTCTAAAGAGGAGGGTGAGAAACTGTTCTCAGTGGTGTCAGATGGCAGAACAAGGAGTAATGATCTGAAGTTGAAGAGGAAGAGGTATAGCTTAGATATTAGGATAAACTGCTTCACCAGGAGGGTGGTGAAGCATTGGAATGCATTTCCTAGAGAGGTCCTGGCTGGGATGACTTAGTCGGGGTTGATCCTGCTTGAAGCAGAGGGCTGGACTAGATGACCTCCTGAGGTCCCTTCCAGCCCTATGATTCCGTGGGAGTAGGCAGTCAGGGAGACTAGAAGCAAATGTGTACATCTATCTGAGGTAAAGAGGTGATGGTAGGAAAGGAGAAAGAGATGGAATCTCCATGGCTATCACATAAATGAAGAGGGAATTGTTTTGCACAGTCTCTTGTGTTGGTTAAGCAAAGTTATTGGATGGCTCCTTGATCATCTCCTTCTAGCTTTCATCCACAACTCCTCTTCAGTTCTCAAAATAAGTGGGCCTGATTCTTTTTTTGAACGATCTGTTCTCCTATGTATAACTGTGTAAAGTGGACAACAAAGGTAACCATTCTGATTTAACGGTATTTGCAAAGGTGTCAGTGGGTATGAAAGATGCAAGGAAGTGGGAAATCAGAGACTGTGAATTTAGGAGAAAGGGTCACCCTAATTTGCTCTTCTCACTAGTTCACATCATGACATGGAATATGCAAATGTGGAATAAACCAACTTTGGCCTACGATTTTCCTGAGGTCCTACACCATACATCACTCAGAACTGGTCTAAAATAACATCAAGTATAAAATGAAGTTGGTAGTGCCTGAACATTCTAATACAATATATCAAGTCTTCAGTGCTCTACTAGAGAATGGAAGAAAGAAAGTTGTGTGCAAATTGGATGGAGTCCAGAGTAACAAAAATAGGTTTTTAGACAACATAACCGATGAAGAACGTTTGGATGAACTAGGCATGTTTAGGCTAGAGAAGGAAATGTTCTAAGAGGGAACCTAATAAGTCTTCAAGTATGTGAAAAGTTATTGATAAAGACAACAGCGGTCAATTGTTCTGCATGTGCACCAAAGGCAGGAGAAGGAAATAATCTCCTTTGTTTGTGGCAAAGGAGGTGTAGATTAAACATTCGGGGGAAAATGGAACTATCAGGATAGTTAAACACTGAAACTGGTTACCTAGGGAGACTGTGCAATCCCTTTCACTGGTTGTTTGTTAAGAACAGATTCAACCAGTGGTGGGCAACCTGTAGCCCAAGGACTGCATATTGCCTATTGGAGTTCTTCGTGAGGCACATGAGACTTTTTGTTTACCATCTGCTCATAGGAATAAGGGGACTTCGAAGTAGGCGGGGTCCTTTAGAAAAGGAGCCCCGTCTGGACAAGCCGCATGACGGCGAGACATGTCGATTTCAAAGTGCCGCGGCCGCCGGCATGCTAATGAGGTGCTGAATATGTATTTCAGCGCTTCATTAGTAAACATCGAAATGGCCATTTGCATGGCCATTTCGAAGTTTTTGGCTAGTGTAGATGTAGCCTCTGTGCTTTAGAACACAAATTCTCAGGTTTTTAACAGAATGGCCCAGTCCATTGAAGTGTTCACTGACTGGCTTATGTGTATTGAGTTTCTTGATGTCTGCTCTGTGTCCGTTTATTCTTTGGCGAAGGTTTTGCCCAGTCTGTCCAATGTACATAGTGGCAGGGCATTGTTGGCACATAATGGCATATATAATGTTGCTGGGAGTGTGCGAGAATGTGCCTTTGATGTCAAGCCAGTCCAGGAAGAAGTTAGATAGGAGAATCACTACGCAACAACACTAGTGATACAGCTGTCTCATGCTGTGATCTATTTTTTCTATTTATTAGAGATTTCAAATCTCCTATACACACATGAAGTGATCTCTTCTACTTGGGCTGTTCCTTCTGCATTTGATCAGAAGAAACTTCAAAATAAAAGGGAATGTGTGGTCCATTAATAGTTTTTTTTATTTTTTAAATATATAAAAGCTTTTAACGGCCTCTGAACTGGGGATGTGGATTGTGACTCCTTAATCACTGGACAGATCTGATGAAGTAGAGTGTGTATATGAGAGAGATGGGGAATAAGAGACAGTGTGCATTTCTACAGAATTACAAAACTAAGCACATTTAAAATTAAAGCAAAAACCGAAGAAAATTCCATGAACTCTTGAATTCTTACAAGTTTATCTAAGTAATTTCAAACTTACTTCTTGCTTCCTTCGTTCTCTATATTTCCTGTTGGTTCTCAAGTTGCTTATTAAACTAGCCCTAACCCCAATCTTATTCTCAGCTGGCCTCACACCAGGTCTTACATGCTACATTTTGCTTAAACAAAAGTGTTTGCTCCCATACTTGCATAGGGAGGAGTCCTGAGCCAAACAGACAGCAGCAGGGTTGCTACCTTGAGGGGCCTTGTTTGTTCCCTTGAGCCCAGGAAGGCTTTCTATGGGTCAAGTAAACCTATTTGCTTCTCCTGAAAATCCTCTCCAATCGTGGAAGTAGAGTTTTATGTTAACCATGAAAACAAGTGATTTCTTGTAAAGGCAGCTGTCTTGTACATGACCTGAGGAAATGAGATGCAGATTGTGCCTTCTCTCAAGAGGCGCACTTCAAGGAAATAGCAACTAGTTTCTGTATGAGAGGAAATGGTTCTTTTTCAATCACTTAATACAGGGGTCAGCCACCTTTCTGATGCGGAATGCCAAAATTTGACCTTTTGACCTCTGTGTACTGTCCAAGTGCTGGTGATGCTTTTTAAAGTCACTAAGGCTGTGGCCACACTTAGCCAAAACTTTGAAATGGCCATGCAAATGGCCATTTTGAAGTTTACTAATGAGGTGCTGAATTGAATGTTTAGTGCCTCATTAGTATTAGGACGCCTCCGGCTGCGGTGCTTTGAAAGGGCCGTTTTCCAACCTGCGCAGCTCAATGCAGCTACACGGGGGTCCTTTTCAAAAGGACCCTTTACATTTTGAAATTCCCTTATTCCTCTCAGCTGAGGGGAATACAGGGATTTCGAAATGTGCAGGGTGCTTTCGAAAAGGACCCCCGTGTAGCCGTGCTGAGCTGTGCGAGTTGGAAAGCGCATGGCCATTTGCATGGCCATTTTGAAGTTTTGGACAAGTGTGGCCACAGCCTAATAGTCCTACTTACAACAGCTTTATTAATAAATAAATAAAGGTGAACAGCTTTACCATTTAGGTGGTGGTTGGTAGCATTAGCTGGTTTTGTAAATTCACAGGTTTGAGCAAGTTCCCAGCTGCATGGGGGAGAAGGAGTGGGACTGAGCTCCCACCTCATGTACTGATGAAAATCAGCTCATGTCAGACTCTTGGCACCTGTGTTGTTGTTGAACCCTGGCTTAGTTAATGCTAGTGCTTTGGAGGATAAAAGTTAATAAGATGTTACTGTGGAGGTAGCAAGAAAAATCCTGGCTAGTTTTGCCCTGATCCCCATCCCATCTGTTTTCTCTTTTTAATAGAAGTACAGGTGCCTTCTGGGGTGAAACTCTGTTTCCACTGAAATCAAAGGGAGTTTGCCATTAACTTCAGAAGACCGGGGTGCACCTCTGGTTTTCCAGGTTCTAGTCCTATCTGGTAGAGTCCAGTACAAATCTGAAATCCTGCACCCACTTACTGCTCACAGGCATAAGGTGTAAGCATCCATGTACCATTGAGTTGAATGAAACTATTTCTCTGAATAATGTTATCATGTGCATATGTGATTGCAGGACTGAGGCCTCACTAGCCAGATACAAGGCTCTGATTCAGCAAAGAATTTACGGATGTGTTTAAGTATATGAGCAGGACTACTGATGTAACTGAAGTCAGTGGTAGTGCATATGTATTTGACACTATGAGCATGATTAAATGATGTTTTGGCTACCCTTCACAAACGCAAAGAATTCTAAGGGTTTTTTTAAAATAACACGTTCCTGTGGAAAGGTAATCTTTTTTCTTTCAAGCAATTGAATGAATCCTTCCTAATCTGTTGCAGGAGAGGTGATTAAAGTCTCTGTGACCTCGAAAATGTGATTTAACTTCTACCTTCTTCACATGGTGTGTGAGAGTCATTAATTACAGCTTGTGAAGTGTGGGCTATTGTTAGATTAAAAATGCAGTGTTGTATGTAAAAATACAGTAGTTATACATTTATCCTATGGGAGAGACAGCCCCTAATGATACTTATGAACTCTATTTTTTATAATATAGGGAGGAAAGTGAAGGGATATTAATAACAAATATATTTGGTATTAACACTTTGGTATTATGCTTACCCTGTAAGGTTTGTCAGTAGAAATGGTCATATTTCCTGAGCTTGCTCAAGCACATTTCATTTACTTTAAGACATACAGAAACGTAGTGACAATCCCCTCTCAAGGCTATTTCTTATTACAGTGTAACAAACTGCACAGGTTTATTAGAATTCAGATCCTTTTCACTTTGGGGCTTTCCCTCTAAAATAACAGCTTTAATTCTGTGAAATCAGGGGATTTCTGGTTTTCAGTCACACTGAGACACCTGGATTGAAAAAAAAAAAAAAAAGAGAAGAAGAAGAAGAGAAAAAAAACCTATAGTAATACAGTATCTTCTGAGTATGGATGGCATGCTTCCTGCTTTGCAGTGCAGGAAATGTATTTACCACACACTAGCTGTGAAACTGGCAACATTTCTTATTGCACAATTCACATTTTTTTGTACACACAGTCTCAATACCTTATTATTTCTGGTGTCCTATTAAGAGATAAGATGCAACAGGCACTGTTCTAATGTTATGTGAGGAGTATTCTGTTGATGGTTACACACTAAGTACAGGGTTTTATCTTTCCTTTTGAAATGATTTGGTCTGACTGTCTCCTGACTTGAAGTGGGTGTCAATAAGTATCTTCATTAAACCCAGTAGGATAACTGCTGTACAGGTGGGGTAAGTGATAGGACAATGAGGCCCATAACTGGATGACTTCTTTTGTTGTTTTACCAAAAGGAGCAAATTCTCAGATTTATTTTAAACACCCATTAAAGTTAACCGAAATGATGGCTGATTATGGACTATAGCATAGAAGCCAACATTTTTAGTGTTTAATTTAATGAAAGACTCTTGGGGATATTTTTACATTTTGAATTAAATAAAACAGGTGGAAATTGACTTCCGTGGAGTTATGCCATCTCCAGCATCTTAAACACTTACACAAAAATGTTGTTCTGCAGTAAAAGTTACAAGATTCCTAATGATCACTGTCACTCCCAAATCTTCTCTAAACCAGCTACAGGTTTCATTAAAATTTCTGTAGTTGAAAATCTGTGTAAGAAACTAATAAAATTCACCATGCAATGATTTGACTCTGCTAGAAGAGCTCTACTTAAAAGCAGTCATAGTGGAAGTTAGGGCCTGCAAATGACTCTCCTCTAACAAAAATTCAGTATGGAATGTAGATCAGCAAAACTGTCGCTTCCTTCACCTACCTGTGGATCTATTTGCCTGGCAGTTAGATGTGTTAACAGTCAGTAACTCTAAGAAAAGTAGAAACTGGAGACAGTTGAATAGTCCCAATTCAGATTTTTAAAAGGAAACAAAAAGTTAGAGACATGGTCGGAAGCTCTGATAGAAACAGGTGTGTATAGATGGGGGAAGTAAGGAAGACAAACAGATCTTGGCTATTTTTGTAGCTCCAACCGGTGGTATTGATTCTGAGCATAGGCTGTGGGAGATTGAAGATCTTGGCTACGTCTACACGTGCACGCTACTTCGAAATAGCTTATTTCGATGTTGCGACATCGAAATAGGCTATTTCGATGAATAACGTGTACACGTCCTCCAGGGCCGGCAACGTCGATGTTCAACTTCGACGTTGCGCAGCCCGACATCGAAATAGGCGCAGCGAGGGAACGTCTACACGTCAAAGTACCACACATCGAAATAGGGATGCCAGGCACAGCTGCACACAGGGTCACAGGGCAGGCTAGCGCTTCCGGGGCAACAGCTAGCCGCTCCCTTAAAGGGCCCCTCCCACATACACTCAGCCTGCACAGCACGCGGTCTGACGAGCCAGATAGGCACACAGACCCTGAGCGCCGCAGTTATGGACCCCCAGCAGCAGCAGCAGCAGCAGCAGCCGCAGCAGCAGCAGCTAGAGGTCCAGCCAGCCCTCCTGGCAGGAGCAGGGCTTGCCCTGGCTCTTGTCATGTTGGGGGCAGCTGAGCACCTTCCTGCCCCAGGGGAGGAGATGCCCCCGGGGCAGCAGGGCTTAGCCCCTACCCCTGCAGCACCCCGCTCCACCCCCCACCTCACACGCCGGCGGCTGTGGAGCCACCCCACCAGCACCGACTGGTGGGAGCGCCTGGTGCTTGGGGAGTGGGACGACGAGCACTGGGTCCGCAACTTCAGGATGACCCGACAGACATTCCTGGAGCTGTGCCAGTGGCTCAGACCCGCACTCAGGCACCGGGACACTGCCATGCGGCGTGCCCTCAGTGTGGAGAAACGGGTCGGCATCGCTGTCTGGAAGCTGGCCACTCCGGACAGCTACCGATCCGTGGGGCAGCAGTTTGGCGTCGGAAAGGCCACTGTCGGGGCCGTCTTCATGGAGGTAAGAGAACCCACAGGGGGAGGCCAGGGCAGAGCAGGGGGGCCAGGGCAGAGCAGGGCAGGCCAGGGGGGCCAGGGCAGAGCAGGGCAGAGCAGGGGGGCCAGGGCAGAGCAGGGCAGGCCAGGGGGGCCAGGGCAGGGCAGGGCAGAGCAGGGGGGCCAGGGCAGAGCAGGGCAGGCCAGGGGGGCCAGGGCAGAGCAGGGGGGCCAGGGCAGAGCAGGGGGGCCAGGGCAGAGCAGGGCAGAGCAGGGGAGCCAGGGCAGAGCAGGGCAGGCCAGGGGGGCCAGGGCAGAGCAGGGCAGAGCAGGGGGGCCAGGGCAGAGCAGGGCAGAGCAGGGCAGGCCAGGGGGGCCAGGGCAGGCCAGGGGGGCCAGGGCAGAGCAGGGCAGGCCAGGGGGGGCCGGGGGGGCCAGGGGGGCCAGGGCAGGGCAGGGCCATGCACACCCTGCTCACCCCTCATTGAGGCTGTCCCATGTGCTTTCCCTGCAGGTCGTGCGTGCCATCAACGCCATGCTCCTGCACAGACTCGTGAGGCTGGGGGACCCAGATGCCACCATTGCCGCCTTTGCCACCCTGGGCTTCCCCAACTGCTTCGGGGCTCTGGATGGGACCCACATCCCCATCCGCGCCCCGGACCACAGCGGAGGCCGATACGTGAACCGGAAGGGCTACCATTCAGTCGTCCTGCAGGCCTTGGTGGACAGCCGGGGACGGTTCCAGGACATTTACGTGGGCTGGCCTGGCAGCACCCACGACGCCCGGGTTTTCCGCAACTCGGGCCTGTGCCGCCGGCTGGAGGCGGGGACCTACATCCCCCAGCGGGAGATCCCTCTGGGGGACACCACCATGCCCTTCTGCATGATTGCGGATGTGGCCTACCCCCTCCGGCCGTGGCTTATGCGCCCCTACACGGGCCACCTCTCCGCCAGCCAGGAGCGCTTCAACGCGCGCCTGAACCGTGCGCGCCAGGTGGTGGAGCGCTCCTTCGGCCGCCTCAAGGGACGATGGAGATGTCTCCTCACCCGCCTGGATGCCAGCCCCAACAACATCCCCCAGATTGTGGGTGCCTGCTGCGCCCTGCACAACCTTGTCGAGAGCAAGGGGGAGACCTTCCTTCAGGGCTGGGCCGCCGAGGCAGGCAGGGCACACCTCCAGCCACCTGCTGCCCCCAGTCGGCAGGTGGACCCAGAGGGGACCCGGGTCCGGGAGGCCCTGCAGGCCCACTTCGACAACCAGGCCGCGGGGTGAACTCTGCCCAGGCCCCCGACTGCCCGCCCCTTCCTCCCCCACACTCCTGCCTCAATGCCCACACCACCATGGGGCACCCCACCGCCCCCCCCCCCTTGTCCAGGAGAAACGACAGATCGAACTTGTGGGTGAACGTAAATGTTTTCTTTGGCTGAACCTTTTTTTTTTTTGAAATAGAAAAATATACACATGTGAAAGGGAAAGCAAAAAGGAGGGACAAACATGTAACAAAAGCAAGATGGGCACAAATAAAACTATGTACAACAATAAACTCCAAGCAGGGTGCGCCATCCACAAAAGGAAACCAAAAAGCAGGGAGGAGAACGGGGAGAACTATTTACAGGGGGGACGGGGCAAGCAGGGGCAGCACCCACCCACCCAGTCCCCAAAGTCTGTCCATCGGGGGGGGGCCACGTCCCGGGCCCCTCACCCCCTACAGGCCCCCAGTGGGCGTTCCCGGCCGGGAGCTCCGGCGGGCCTGCAGTCTGGTCCGCGGCTGGGTGGGAGCGGGCTCCACCAGAAGATATCGGCGCCGGCGAGTCTTGGGTGGCTCCAGGGGTCCCTCGGCGCGGTGGCCCTCGCGGGGAGGTGGTGGGGCGATGGCGGACGGGCCGGCGGCGGCTGCAGCAGCTGGTGGTGGGGCTGCAGGAGCGGCCATGGCGGGTGGTGGCGCGGCTGGCGCGGCATGGGGGGCCAGGAAATCAACCAGGCGGTTGACAGTGTCCACCAGGGCCCCCCATGACTCGCGGCGCCAGGCCAGCGCCTGCTCCTGCAGCCGGATGTACTGCTGCGACACCTCCAGCTGCCGCTCCGACACCTCCAGCTGCCGCTCCGACACCTCCAGCTGCCGGCGATGGATGGCCAGCAGCTGGGGGTCTGTGGCCACCGCCGGCAGTAGGCGCGGGGTCCGCCGTCTTGCCCTCCGCGGGGCCGGTGGTTCCTCGGCCGGGGGGCTTCCCTGGAGCGAGGGTCCCGGAGGACTCTCCGGGACGATCGACGCCTCGCCAGCGCTCTCTTCCGGTCCTTCGGATGGTGCCGGTGCAGGTGCAGGACACAGGAGAGGAGGGGGGAAAGAAGAATGGAGACAGGCGTTAGTGTCGTCCCCGAGCCGTGGCCTTTGTCCCCCCCGCCCTGTGCTGCAGGTTCCCCATCCCCGTCCCCAGGAGATGCTGCTGTGATGGATGGGGTTCAGGGGTCCCCCTGCCCTGCAGCCCGTCCCCTGGTGGGAGCGACTCTCACTTCAGCCCGCAGGGTCTGAGAGCAGGAGAGGTTTCTTAGGCCACAGCTGGCCAGTTTCTGGCAGGAGTGACAGCACCAGCTGTCGGAAGAGACAGTCCTTCCAACTCGTCGTGGGGAGAAGACCCCAAGGGGGGGCGCCTCTGCGATGCAGCTTTCCCCCTCCTCTGGCTGGCTGCCTACCAGCTCTCCCTTCCCCTAGCCTCTACCTGTGGCCCCCGCCCTCGCCCCCCAATTCCAAGCCAGCTCGGCTCCTCCCTCCTGTTTGTTCAGGGCACAGGTGTCACCTGCCAGCTGTAGCGCCAGGATCCTCCTTTGGCCCTGGGAGCTCCTCGGCTCGGGTGGCTCATCTGTAGCCTGGGTCTCCCTTTGGCACTCCCCCCACTCCATCGCCTGCTGGTGCTGCGGGGTGTCCCACCCCCTCCGCCCGGGGGCCCCTCGAGGTTCCGCTCCCCCCTGGCCTGGGGATGGGGCAAGGCACTGTCATGCAGGGTGGCGGGGGGCAGGGGCTGCTGGCTGCAGTGCTGTGAGGGCCCTGTCCCTGGTGTCCTTGGGGCCATGGCCATGTGAGCGTGTGGGGGGCCCTGGACACATCTCTGTTCCCCCCGCCCCTCCAGCCCCGGGGTATCCACCAGAGAGGGGTACCTACCTGTGGGTCCGCTCCCATGGTCCGGAGATCCCCGGGGGTCGGAGGCCCTGCTGCTGCTCCGGGATGGCAGGAGGAGGATCTGCAGGCTGGAATCAGTGGAGGAGGAGCCCCCCTCCTCCTCCTCCTCCTCCCCCTGCCGTGATGTCCCGGGGATGGCCTCCGGGGGGGACCCCCGGGGTGCGGGGCTTACCTCCGGGCTGGAGCCCGGCTGCAGGGCCTGCTGGGGCTCGTCAGCCGAAGTGTCAAGGGTGGCCAGAGGGGGGGAGGTGTGCCGGGAGCCCAGGATGTCCCTGAGCTCCCTGTAAAAGGGGCAAGTGACTGGGGCGGCCCCAGATCGGCTGGCCGCATCCCGGGCCCGGGAGTAACCCTGCCGCAGCTCCTTCACCTTGCTGCGGACATGGTCAGGAGTGCGGGCAGGGTGACCCCGGGTGGCCAGGCCCTCGGCCAGCCGAGCGAACGCATCCGCGTTCCGTCTCTTGCTCCCCACTACCTGGAGCACCTCCTCCTCGCTCCAGAGCCCCAGCAGGTCCCGCAGCTCAGCCTCCGTCCAGGAGGGGCCCCGCTGCCGCTTCCCAGACTGCTTGGTCCTCTGGCTCTGCTGGCTGCCCTTGGGGGGGGTCCCCTGGGGGCGCTGGGGGGGCTGCTGGGCAGCCATGGCTGCTGCAGGGGCTGAGGGCTGGGCAGGCTCTGCACCGCGTGTGCAGACAGGAGCCTGCACGTTCCCTCAGCCTCCTGCAGTCAGGGCGGGGGAGGGGCCCTTTAAGGGGCCGCTCCACGCGGCCACCAGTGAGCTGCGGGGCTGGAGAGAGCGTCTCTCAACCCCCCAGCTGATGGGCGCCATGGAGGACCCGTCAATTTCGACGTTGCGGGACGCGGATCGTCTACACTGTCCCTACTTCGACGTTGAACGTCGAAGTAGGGCGCTATTCCCATCCGCTCATGGGGTTAGCGACTTCGACGTCTCGCCGCCTAACGTCGATTTCAACTTCGAAATAGCGCCCGACGCGTGTAGACGTGACGGGCGCTATTTCGAAGTTGGTGCCGCTACTTCGAAGTAGCGTGCACGTGTAGACGCAGCTCTTGAGTGTCATTTCTGCCTCTACATACTATATCTGTTTGCCAGATTTATCTTCATGGCAATGAAACTGCAAGCAGGACAGATTGCAATATGGACTGTGAACTACCTAGGCACAGACCAGCTCTAGCCTGCTGATTAGCCTTCTCTTCCTTACCATCCTCAGTGGTGTTCTGAGCTTCACTTAGTACACCCCACTGTTTATACCATTTTGTTCCATGACCCATCTGATGCTTTAGATAATCCTCCCTGGCCACCCCAACCACATCCCTCAAATTCAGTAAAACATTTGATGAGGTACCACATGGAAATGTGTAGCTATAGCAGAGAAGATGGAAATAGCACACACATTGTAAGGTGGATAAAGCATTGTCTAAAGCGGAAAAAGCAATGGGTTATGCTGAAAAGTGAATTATCAGATTAGAGGGAGGTTAATCATTGTGCTCCTCAAGGATTGGTCTTGGGAACAATCTTATTAGCTGTTCTTCTTAGTGACCTTTGCACAAAACATGACTATTAATGAAATTTGGTGATAATACAAAGTTGGAAGGCACTGTCAAAGTAAAGAAAGATTGGAAAATTATGCAAGGCTGTCTGAATAGACTTGAAGATTGGAGTAACAAAAACGAGAAGAAATGCAATAGTAGTGTATGGTCCTGCGCAGAAGGTAGAGTAGCAAAAATTTCAGCTGCAAGCTGGCACCTCTTTGCAACAATTGGAAGTAACAGAGTAAAAAGATTTGGGGGTATGAGTTGATCCCAAGATGACTGTGTTTGACCTCATGTGGAATACTGTGTACAATTCTTGTTCCCCATGTTCAAGAAAGATGAAGTTAAACTGGCCTAGATGCAGAGAAAAGAATACTAGCGTGATTAGGGAAATGGAGGGCAAACAACTTAATTAGGTTTAGGAGAGCTGGATGAATTAAGTGTGATTTGTATGAAAGGTTGTTTGTAATGGTGGGGGAAGGGTCCAATAGTACCATTGCTCACTTCTGGTTTGTATTTGTATAAAAGCTCATGCTTCCTGATGTCAGTGGCCCATCTCGGGGGGCCAGGAAGGGACTCCCCCCTGCAGTGTATTCTGGGAGGGTTTATTACCTTCCTCTGAAGCATCAGATATGCTTGAGATGGGAAACCAAAGATGGTATGTCAGAGCTTCAAGGTGGCACCAGTTATTCTCTCTGTGGTGTTTATCTGGCTGGTTCTTACTCGCATGCTCAGGGTCTAACTGATCACCGTATGTGGGGTTATGAATGATTTTTTTCTCAGGCCGGATTGGCAGTGACCTTGTTATTTTTATCCCCACCTTCTTCTGCACCATGTAGATATGGCTACTTGTCGGGATTATCTGAATATATCTCATTTAATTATTTTCCTGCCATTCAAGGGTCCACAAGCATTGATGTGCTTTGTTCCATCCTATTCTTTTGCCATGGCACTTAATAGCCTAATTTCCTGTGATTTTTATTTACTCTGGTCTCATTTATGTTGTTGCGTTTGGAATGTTAGTGGTGGGTGATGTTGGTGGCACAGGATATGCAATTCAGACTAGCTTTTCATAGCCATACCCTATGAGGGGAGAGTATAGTTTAGGCTTTCATTTTTCATTCTCAGCATCCTCACTGAGTCTGTCAACAACATTGTTAGTGCCACTGAGGACTCTGTTTCTATACTGCAGAGGAATTCCCCTCTGCTTTTGTAAAATTTATTTTGTAGTTTTTGGGGATTTAGTTTGAACTTGAGTGAAATTCTACATTGTGACTCTACTTCCTTTGAATATTGAGGCTAACTTGAAGCTGGAACTCAAAGGAAAACTTAAGGTGAAAACCATAACAATCAAAAGTGAAACCATGGTTTTGAATGAACCCCCGCAGGAAAACCAGCAGGAAGTGGAGGTCCTAGTCACAGTTCTTCCACTGACTTGCAGTTTGATATCCAACTGCCCTATACTGAGACACTGGTAATGGCCTGCAAGGGATTAACAGTGTGCAAGATGTTTTGGCTATTCATCCTCCTGCTCCAAGTCCTGGCCTCCCAATGATATGTCCCCTATGTTATTGAAGGGAGTCTACAAACAGGCAGAATTTTCATAAAGATATATGTCCCTGGAATGAGAGAGAAGTACAGAATTCCAAATCAATAACACATAATACATATTCAGAGTCCCTTTAAAGTCCCATAGTGAATGGAAAGACTATCTATCCCTTTTCTTTCTATAGACATTAAACATTTGAAGAAGATTTGTTTAAAAACCTGGCATTTAGATTTATCAGTTCTCAAATTATTAGTTCTTCATTTGAATGTGTTTTAGTAGGGAGCCTAATTAAAATAACATTTAAACAGATGACTCTTCCATCTAACACAGTTCATTTGAATTTTCATTTAATCCCATGTGTTTTTTTTTTGTTTAAAAAAAAAAGCTCATGAATATTTTCTTTAAAATGTATTGTATCTAATGACTGACAGTAGCACTAGTCTCAGTAAGGGTAAGATACCTAGATGCTAAAACAGACAAGGCCTAAGAATATTGCACAGCATAAGATGACTTGTACAAAGTGTTAGTTTAATTTCCTTTGAATTGTTTAGAATCAAATTTTCTTTACCTGTCTGCTACTTGTTGCCTTTTATCAAATATCCAGTACAGCCTTCAACCTGACTTGATTTAAAAACAAACCACAGTAGTGGTAGAAAGGCCTCTTAAATTCTGAATGTCAGTAAAAGAAGCTTTGTTAATGTACACTGGCAGAGAACCTGTCCCTTGGTGAGAACCTGGTCCCTAAGTGTTAATGTGTGGGAGTGGATGGCATACAAAGGTTGCTTGAGCAGAAAGCAGATGTTTCCTTGTGAATACAAGACTTGCTTTCTTTGCACATTGGAAAAAATAACCCCAACTATACTTACAATATGATGGGGGCTAATTTAGCTATAACTAATCAGGAAAGAGATCTTGGAGTTATTGTGGATAGTTCCTTGAAAACATCCACGCAGTGTGCAGAGGCAGTCAAAAAGGCAAATAGGATGTTAGGTATTCTCAAAAAAGGGATAGAAAATAAGACAGGGAGTATCTTATTGCCCCTATATAAATCTATGGTATGCCCACATCTTGAATACTGTGTACAGATGTGGTCTCTTCACCTAAAAAAAGATATCCTGGCCCTGGAAAACGTTCAGAAAAGGGCAACTAAAATGATTAGGGGCTTGGAACAGGTCCCGTATGAGGAGAGGCTAAAAAGATTGGGACTTTTCAATTTAGAAAAGAGGAGACTGAAGGGGGACATGATAGAGGTATAGAAAATTATGACAGGTGTGGAGAGGGTGAATAAGCAGAAGTTATTTACTTGTGCCTATAATACAAGAACTAGAGGGCACCAAATGAAATGAATGGATAGCAGGTTTAAAACTAATAGAAGAAAGTTCTTCTTCACTCAGCGCATAGTTAACCTGTGGAACTCCTTGCCAGAGGAGACTGTGAAGGCTAGGACTATAACAGAATTTAAGAAAGAGCTAGATAAATTCATGCAGGTTAGGTCCATAAAAGGCTATTAGCCAAGGGAAGGAATGGTGTCCCCAGCCTTTGATTGTCAGAGGCTGGAGATGGATGGCAGGAGACAAATCGCTTGATCATTGTCTTCAGTCCACCCCTTCTGGGGCACCTGGCACTGGCCACTGTCAGCAGACAGGCTACTGGGTTGGATGGACCTTGGTCTGATCCAGTATGGCCGTTCTTATGTTCTTAGTTGTTCCTACTGCATTGTAAATACATCAGACTAAGGACACATCTACACAGCAAAAAAGATTCATAATCAGAGTTGCCAATGTTCTACTCATGCAAAATGGAACACCTCAACTCATCCTTCCTCTGAGGCTCTGCCACCACTTGCTCCACCCCTCCCCTCTCGCTTCTCACTCTCCACCCTCACTCGTTTGCTCATTTTCACTGAGTTGGCTCTGGAGAGTGGGGGCTCAGGCTGCGGGGGAGGTGTTCAGAGTGCAGGAGTGTACTCCAGGCTGAGGCAGTAAGTGGGGATGAGGGACGTACTGAGGACTGTGGCTGGAAGTATGGGCTCTGGGGCAGGGCCAGGGATGAGGGGGGCCCATGGGCTTGGGGTGTGAGGGTTCTGTGAGGGGTTTGAGTTGTGGGAGGGTTCTTAGAACTGGGACCAAGAAGTTCAAAGGGCAGGAGAGGGACTGGAGCTGGGACAGGGGCTGGGGGGCTGGCTGAGGGTGTGGGCTCAGAGATGGGGCTGGGGATGATAGGTTTGAGGTGCAGGAGAGTGCTCCAACTTTGGACTGAGAGGTTTGGAGGATTGCAGTAGGATCAGGGCTGCGGCACTGGGTTGGGGGGGTACAGGAGTGCCTCAGAGGTGACTCTGGGCATTGCTTACTTGCAGCAGCTCCCGTAAGCAGCAACATGTCCTTCATTTGGACAGGCAGGCAGTTCTGCACACTGACCAACTGTCGGCAGGCGCCTCAGGGACAGCACTTGGGACAGCGTGAGCTCCCTTGCTGCCCCTACGTGTTGGAAGGGCAAGATGCTGCCTGCTTCCCAGGAGCTGTGTGACAAAGCAGCTAGCGTGGAGATTTCCAGTCCCACTGCATATCACCATCAACCAAACAGTCGATGGCTGGGTCAGTGGGGCTGACCAAAACTGACGGGATCCCTGGCCACTTTACCCCCAGTAGCAGCTCAGCTGACTGGGCTTGTGTTGCAGAGCTAAAAATGACACTGTAGCTGTTTGGATTAAGCTGGAGCTCAAGCTCAAAAACCCAGTGAGGGGGAAATGTCTCAGAGCCAGTCACCAGCTGGAGCTTGAATGGCTACATTGCTATTTTTAGCCCATCAGTGCAAGCCTGAGTTAGATGAACCAGGTCATAAGATTCACTACCATCAGGTTTTTATTTATTTATTTAATTTTTGCTGAATAGACATGGCATGAACGTAATCTTCGTTGTTCTGTTAGAAAGTGAAAACAGAAAAGCCAAGCCCTCTGAGACTTTCTCTGTGATTGACAGTAAAGTGACAATAGAGTAAAGATAGGGTTTCAAATCCAATACTGAGCCACAAAAGAGATTTTTGAACTGAATAAGAAATAGGTATCATTTGTGCTGGAAAGAGAGAAACAAATGGTTGGATAATTCCGATGCCGTTTCTCCTGATATTTATAAGGCAACCATGTTAGAGCTTTTCATGATCCACTGTCCTTTTCCTAAACAAGAAATTCTGTGACACTTTATAGACAAACAGATATTTTGGAGCATAAGCTTTCACGGGCACAGACCCACTTCATCAGGTGCATGAGTCATGCATCTAATGAAGCGGGTCTTTGTTCACGAAGGCTTATTGTGCCACAGGACTTCTTGTTGTTCTCAAAGATACAAACTAACACAGATACCTCTCTGATACTTGTCCTTTTCCTGCATCATATCTAACTAAAGGACTTATCTTGGCATGTGTTTTGAAGCTGACTCCTGTCAAGGCTGTTCCCCACTCTGACACTCTGAGTGCAGAAGGTGGGGGCCTGCAAGAGACCTTAAAAATACCTTGCCTCTGTAGGCTTCTGCTTAAAAGCTTCCTAAGGTCACAGATTCCCTGATCCTGGGAGGTACCTGACACTACCCAAGTGAGACTCCCCACCCCTCTTTAAAACCTAGGAAGAAACACCTGGGATGTCTCCATGTGGGGTAACCCCAAGTTCTTAACCCTCCCTTAGGAGACAGCTTGAAAACAAAGAGGAAGAAATTAAGCTGCAATCTTATAGTTGATCTTTCACTCTTAGGCCTGCATATTTACAGACTGTTCTCTAGTTTATATGTTACAGTGTACAGAGGGATACATCTGACTTAACATTTCCTTTCTACTTGCATATCGGTATGCTCAGATATCTTTTGAGGCCTGGATATTTACTGAATCCTCCAAGCTTGCATAGGCTTAAGTCTCTTCCAGCCACAAAAAAGAAAGACCCCTTCAGCAGGTAACTGCTTCATGTCAAAATTTCCCCCTTATTGGCTCACCTGGCTGCTTGTCAACAGAGAAAGCATTCTTTCTGGCTATACCTGGGTTTAACCCTTTACAGGCATTCATTCAAGACAACTCCCCATTGAAATAACAGAGGATTTTCCTTTAAATCTGGGCATGATATGATCCGTATTTCTTTGGATGGCAGATCTTCAAATTGCCTAAACTAAGAGTGAGAATGGAAAAGCTGTGGTTAGTGTTTTCGTGCTGCAAATTCCATAGGAGCCTCCTGTGCAAGACATTCTTCTCGAGGCACTCAGTGGTAGTAGGGATGTATTTAGCTGACAATGATGTATTCTAATTGCCACTCAACACTGGCTAAGCTTTTCCATGGTTTGTCCCAAAGCAGCTCCATAAAAAGTCCTGACAAAGCTATTTTATTTTAGTGGACTAAAAATGAGTAACAAAAGTGGGTGGCCATGGCCATCAAAGATGGATTAAAAAGTAAGAAGTTGAACAGAAAGATATAAAATACTTGACTGGTTGAAAAGACAACAGTTCAATATGTTCTCATTATGTATTGTATCTTTCATACAAACAATACCCCCAAACTTATTGATGTAATTAATACCAGAGAGTGCGCATGATCCATTGGTTAAATGAGGCAGACAAACGTATCAGAAATGCCAGGATATGGTCTGTATAAAATTCCTGGTTATTTTCCTGGAGGCTTTATTGTTTGGTTGCTGTTGTAGTGGAGTACACGTTTTAAAAGCCACCCCTCTTCTCTCTGGGTTTGTCTTACGCTCACTGAATAACTTAATGGACTTCAATTGTCATCTGGATTAGTTTTGCTGTGTGTTGCTATGGAATGTTATAAATATTTGGGAACTGTGAAATAACAAGGCAGAAGGCTTGCTGAGGTTTCCAGTCACAAAGCAAAACAACTGGAAAAACTTAATCATGGACCCCATAATATTACTGTTCATGTATCATGCTATTTTAGCTGTCCTCATATATTATTGTATTAAAATGTTGTCTCTGTGACACACTCATTAGTGAGCTCATTTCAAGAAAAATCATGTGTTTCAGTGCTTTGATTTATCTGTGAATAATATTTCAGTGAATGATGCTTTCTTGCTTTTTACAGGCTCTTGATCACGTTTCCTTTCTTTGTAACCTTTTCTTATTTATGAGTTCAGGGTAAAACACGTGTATGTCTAACTCACCAGCAGCTCTTGGCTACGTCTGCATGAGAGGCTTTTCCCAGCTAAACTGGGCTTTTGTTGGGGAAAAAACCGTGAAGGGTCTACATGCAAAATGTGCTTTGTTGACAGTTTGTTGACCAAACCCGGCACATCCACTGGCAGAATTGTATCTCTCTGGCTAAGTCTACATGAGAATCCTCTGTCAACAGAAGTCACTGTTGGCAGAGCAGCAGCAACGAAGGGTCCTGTGGCACCTTATAGACTAACAGAAAAGTTTAGAGCATGAGCTTTCGTGAGTTAACTCACTTCTTCAGATGCTTGCAAAACTTCTGTTGACAAATTGCATCTACACATAAAAGCAGATGGAAAGAGCAATCTGCTCTGTCGACAGAGAGAAGCCAGACTTCCCTGCCCTCTCTCTCGACAGAATGCCTGACCGGAAGCTTTGCAAATGTAACCCACACACTTAGGGCTGGGTCTACACTTGCCCCCAACTTCAAAGGGGGCATATTAATCAGAGCAATGGGAGATTACTAATTAAGTGCTGCAGTGAATATGCAGTAGTTCATTAGACTAATTCTCCCCTGCAGCAATTTTGAAGTGTCAAACTTCAAAGTGCTGGCATGCATGTAGCTGCGGGCACTTTGAAGTACCTGTGGCTACATGCATGCTGGGACTTTGAAGTTTGACAGTTTGAAATTGCCAAAGGGTAGAATTAGCCAAATGAAATGCTGCATGTTCACTGCAGCAGTCCATTAGTAATCTCCCATTGCCCTGATTAACATGCCCTTTTCAAAGTTGGGGGCAAGTGTAGACAAGCCCTATGTGTGATTAACTGTCCCACGTAGGAGTACCTAGACCACTTCACAGAGAAAGAATAAGTGTTCTTCACAGCCTAAAGTGAGAACCAGCTGGCCTTCAGCTCACACTGTAGAGGTGTCTGCATTAAACTCCAGAGGTCCTAGGTTTGTGTTTGCCTGCTGGTAGTTACACAAACAGGAAGGCCTGCTGAACCAGAAGCCCTGCCTGTTAACAAAAGGGCCCCAGAACGTCTACACAGCTGTCTTGTCAACAGAACACTGTTGAGAAAGGCATTATGCTTAAATGAGAAGAGGTATAATGCTGTTGGCGGATGTATGGGGTTTTGTTGACATACTGTTGACAAACTGCATTTTGCATGTAGGTGCTCCACGGTTTTCCCCAGTGTTACTGGGAAAAGTCTCTTGTGTAAACATGGGCTCCTTGTTCAGATATAATGCCTCTTTCAACAGCGTTCTGTCAACAGAGGCTTCACACGTAGATGTAGCCCTCAATTGATAAGCTTCAGGGATTTCTTCTTAGAAGATCCTCCATGCCTACAAATCCTGAATGTACTGCACATTTTTCACATGGTCAAGAAATAAAATTAGGGAAAGAAAGAAACAAAGAGTTCAGCTGATAGGACTTGCAGTGTGTGCATCTACTTTGTTCTCCTTAGATGAGTTTTCCACCTTTTTATAATTGTTTAACATTAATAGTTCAATAGTAACAGAGAGGGAGCTGTGCTAGTCTATATACTATCAAAACAAAAAAGCCAGTCAAGTAGCACTTGCAAGACTAATAAAATAATTTATTAGGTGAGCTTTCGTGGGACAGACCCACTTCTTCAGACCATAGCCATACACATACCAGAACAGACTCAATATTTAAGGCATAGAGAACCCAAAACAGTAATCAAAGTTGACAAATCAGAAAAAAATCATCAAGGTGAGCAAATCAGAGAGCAGAAGTGAGGGGTGGGGGAGGGGGAGTCAAGAATTAGATTAAACCAAGTATACCAAAGAGCCCCTATAATGTCCCAGAAAATTTGCATCCCGGTTCAAACCACGTGTTAGGTGACAGGCCTGTTCTCTCCTACAGACAACCTCCCAACCTTATGAGGATTCTAACCAATAGCCACAGTCTATACCACATGAATACCAGTCCTGGGACTTTTCCTTGCAACAAAGCCTGCTGCCAGCTTTGTCTACATATCTATTCTGGAGATACTATCACTGGACCTAAACAGGTTATTCACAGAATTAGAGGCACATTCTCATGCTCTTCAACTAACATCATATATGCCATCATGTGCCAACAATGCTCAGATGCTTTGCATATTGGACAGACTTCAAATTCTCTCAGACAAAGAGTTAATGGACACAAAACAGACATCAAAACATTCCTGATTCACAAACCAGTTAGTCTACATTTTAATGGAGTGGGCCATTCTGTTAATGACTTAAGGGTATGAGTCTTATTGAAGAAGAATTTTCAGTCTGCTTTAGAAGAAGAGGCTGCTGAATTCTCTTTCATATTCAAATTCGACACATTAACATGTGGTTTGAACTGGGATGCAAATTTTCTGGGACATTATAAGGGCTCTTTGCCATACTTGGCTTAATCTAATTCTTGACTACCCCCCGCCCCTCTGCTCTCTGATTTGCTCATCTTGATAACTTTTTTCTGATTTGTCAACTTTGATTACTGTTTTGGGTTCTCTATGCCTTAAATATTGAGTCTGTTCTGGTCTGGCTATGGTCTGAAGAAGTGGGTCTGTCCCACGAAAGCTCACCTAATAAATTATTTTATTAGTCTTTAAAGTGCTACTTGACCGTTTTTTTGTATTAATAGTTTAGTAGTATATAAAGCCTATCCAAGTAAAGGCTCAATTTGTGGTAGACATTGCACAAACATAAAAACTAGAACCTTAGAGTGTTTACAGTTCATAGGAAAATAACAGATGCATAAGACAAAGCAGCTGAGGTGGGAGAAGTAAGCAGAAAGGGTAAAAAAAATTAAGGATGAGTGAAATTTTTCTCTTAGACCTACATGTCAGAAATAGGGGCAGATCCTCCTCCATTTGAGATCAGTGGAGCTCCTGCTATTGACTGCAGAAGGTTCTAGTAGAGACAATACATTTTCTTTCTAACTTGGCTGCTGATTTTAGTCCAGAATTTCTCCATCTTCACAGCAATGTCCCCTGAAAATATCATCAAAAGTACACATACTGATCTTGGGATTTCTTTTAGAAAGTCTAAATGCATGTAAGAAAAAATACAAGAAGGAAGTTTAAAAAATGTTTGAGAAATTATTCTGAGACAGTGATTCATTTTGCAAACTTCCATTTTTTGAGGTTGTTCTATTTATAGCTGCAATGACAGATGTGCTAACTGTGGGAGTGTGTCAGAAAACCAAAGGTGCACAAATATATTTATCTTTACATCAAACCTTGGAAATAATTACTCACTAATTTTATTGCCAAAATGAGCAGGAACATCTGGGGTACATCTACACTACAGTGATCTGTCAATAGAAGTTACTGTCAGAAGAGATTTTCCAGCAAAACTTCTGGCAACAGATCACATCCACACACAAAAGTGGATTGAAGGAGCAATCCACACTGTCAACAGAGAGCAGCCAAGCTGCTTGGCTGTCTTGCGACAGAATGGCTGACTGGAAACTTGGCAAATAGGGTTGCCTGGTGAACTGGAAGCCCTGTCTAGTGACAGAGGGCCCCCCCAGAGTGTCTACATGGCGTTTTTGTTGACAGAAGCTGTCAACAAAGGTGTTATTCCTCATCATGGAAAGGCAGAATGCTGTTGATGGAAATGGACAGTTTTGTCAACAGAGTCATCAAAATGCATTTTGTGTGTACATGCTCCATGAGTTTTGGTGACAAAATCCCAGTAGCGTAGACATAGGCCTGGACTGGGGAAGAACAAAAGTGGCATTCAGTTTGTGTAAGCTATGCAACTGGGACCTGCAGTTTCCACTTGAATTGGCTGGCAGAAGTTTGGGGGATCTTAAGATGGAAAAAGTCAAAATGATTCTTGGGGATCCCTTATGAATTTATAGGACTTATTTTACTTTGTGTGTTGAAAGAGAAATGTTAGCTGTTCCACATCCCTATCCCTGCTGCAGAAACGAACCCAGCTGCTTTTGATGGGATTTGTGCCAAATTGGCAACATTAACAAATATTTTCTGAGAGAAAATGTGTGGAAGGACCGCAGGCCCTGGTGGAGTTTGTGTGCCTTCTAATGAGTTGCAGAGTGCTTTACAATAACTGTCACAAGCTCTCCTCTATGGTAGGCAAATACTGTTCCCATTTAATAAGGGGGAGGTAGTGGATAAGGCAGAAAGCCCCTATGTGTGGACCACAATACAAAAGAAACTGATGTCAGAGCCAGGAATAGAAGGCTTGCCTATCATTTTTACACCCATGTTTAGTCCCCTAGACAAGAGCATGTCTCGTACTATTTAGTTGCTGCTCTTTGAAGACATAGGAGATTGTATAGTGGTGGGCCCTAGTACCATCGTTAGTAGCTCAGGCAGTACTGCCAGTATCACATGTAGATTCATAAATTAACTCTGGATTTTTCCCTTGAGTCAGAAACCCCAATGTCTTTAGGAATTTAATAGTAGAGGGTTTGAACTCTAGCGTAAAGGGTTTATATTTTCTAGGTTGCTTCACAAGGGAAAGGTCTAGAAACTGCCTTTTCTGTTTTTTAAAATGATAGCTGGGGTTTTCCATTACACCCGTATAATGTTGTGATGATGAAGAAGGCGCAGTTAGGGGCTGTGTGCACCAATTCCTAGGGCCTAAACATTTTGGATCCCAAAATCTAATCATGCCATGCCGATAGTTCTTTGAAGAGTTATAAAAGGGGCACCTCACAGGTAGCAGATTCCATTTATAAGCATAGGGATCTTGGGATTCTAGGGGAACCCTACTCCAGCCTGCTGGTGCTGAGGAAGTGGAGTCCAGCTTCTTTCTTGGCTGGCTATACATAGTTGGCAGTATTTTTTGCATGGCTTTTTTCAAAGGGATAGTTCACCAAAGACAGAAGGTAAATTACTTCAGCTTAAGGTAAGAAATGAAGTTACTGGGTATGGGCATTCTAGACATTTGTTGAAGATGGGAGGAGGGCTGTGTTCTCTGGAAGGGAGGAGGGCTGTGTACTCTGCATCAGTCACAAGTCCACTGTATTTTGCTCACCCTGGCTTGATATTTGAAATGGCACTAGTGACGTTTATCTAAAAAAAGTGCGCTCTAGGAATTATTTTCGATATGGTTGGTGGCCTGTGTTTATACTGAGGTCAAGCTAGATGATCATAGCCGTCCCTTCTGGCTGCAGGATCTATTAATTGGCATTGTTTTGCAGAGAATTCTGGATGAGTCCTTTGCATATACTTGATCTCAATTTTCTCTATATTCTTAACTGACTAACTAACTATTCTCTTCTCTGTAAATACTTTGACATTTTGAGAACATCATCTGATACATGAGTCCAGCCATTATTCATAGCAGAAGTGCAAAAGACTAAACAGTCAGGTTTCTGCTCCAAGTGGTAGTTTTCAGCTTGGAACAGTCTGTGAAAACCAGGTTTGGTAGAACACTTCAGTTTTCCAGTCATGTGAATGTGATTCCTTTTTTGAACTTCTTCTTTTTTTCATCAAAGGACATAGGTCATTCCATTTGGTTCTTCTTTTCTTCAGAACATTCAGTTTCTGTAAGAACAATAATGTCAGCTTTGAGGATTTATGGTTTACAGCTATGGAAGGGGTAAAAGTGGCAAAACAAATTAAAGAAATTTGGGAAATTAATGAAGAGATTGCCAAGAAGTTATTGTTTTACGGTAAAATAGCAGATCACGTTTCCATTCCAAACTGATTATAGAAAATGAGTTGTGTTTCAATTTCAAGTAAAGTTGGTTGGTTTTTACCCTGCTGGTATAATTGCTCTGATCTTTATAGGGGGATATGTTACCTTTAAGATTTTTCACTACAGGTCGAACCTCTCTAATGCAGAACTCTCTTATTCAGCAACACCCATGATCTGGCATGATTTTAGTTGGCTTGATGATCACTTATCATGGGTGCAGCCAAGTTTCTTGTGGTCCAATTAAGTTTGTTTACAGCCACTAGTCCTAGCTCTCAGTGGTCATTTAGCTGCAAATTACCCATAAATGTCTTCTAAGATCCCAGAGAGCAGTGGAAGTGTTTGTAATGCTGATAGATAATACTTACCTCCTGTGGTTTGGCAAATTCTCTCAGTCAGCACCAATCATGTCCCAAGGGTGCTGGTCTAAACAGGTTCAACATATAGCTTATGCTGTTTCACTTCCATGAAGCTTCAGGCATATAGTAGTGCAGTGGATGATCACAGGAGATATGTATTTTTGTGCATCACTGGATCTTAATCTGGATATTAGTCATGTAATTAGTAGAGTTTATTGGCATAACAGTGAGATCACTGTGGTCAAAAGAAGGAAATAGCATAGGCTTTGGAGATAAAAGCAGCAAAAGAGACAACCGACTGCTTTTCAGAGATTAGGAAGTATAAAATGGGCCATTTTTTGGAGGTAGGGGCAAGTGGAAAAAGTGGATGATTAGGTCGAGTAGGATTCATCAAGAGGAAGTATGTTTTTGTGGTGAAGACATTGGCTTAGGACTCAGGGATTCATCTTCTGGTTCTTCCACAGATCTCCTATGTGTGGGTTTGGGGTAAATTATTAGTCTGTCAGTGCTTCATTTCCCTACCTGTAAACTATAAGAATGGGAGAAATAATATTTTTCCACCTTATTTCTGCCTTGTTTATTTAGCTTGCAAATTTTTGGGGTCAGAGCAGGAGAGAGAAGCTGTCTCACTATGGGTTTGTTCAATTCCGAGCCCAATGGAGCTCCTATCTCAAATAAAGCTTCTAAATACTGTCATGGTAGAGCAAAGCAACCACAATTAGTAATGATACTTCCCCATTTTCACAACCTCCTTTATGAATACTTGCAAAAACCACTGTTTCCCCCAGATTTTGGGTTAAGAAAGGAAAGAGTACACAGTAAAACCAAATCTGTAAACCCTGTAATTCAAAGACTAGAGCATGTCCTGAGTGAGTAGTAAAGCCTCCATACAAGAAAATTAATATATTTATATTAACAGGTGGCATGTCAAGCAATGGGTTCTGTCAGTCAGCTTAGTTTTATGTCCAAGTCTAAAATCTATGCATGAGATATTATGAGGCAACTTTTAATTATCTGTCTTGGATTTCATATTTACTGTGTTTGTGCTGCTCAGACTGCACATGAGCTTTGCAAGTACTTTGGCTAAAATGTCAACCCATGGAAAAGTAGGGTTGCCAACTCTGACTAAAGCTATTCTAGATTTAGTTTTCCAACGTGACAATGTTATTTTCTTAAAATATTCTATTAAAATCTCCAAGATTGCTTTCATTCATCACGAAGAGATTGATGCTGAGTCTGAGAGATTCCAGGCCAATCCTAGAGGACAGCTATACTATGGAGAAGTCCAGCAGGGCTGGCTGATTCAGCTCATACAGCCCACCTCCCTTCTCTTATTGCCATTCCCAGTCATCCCTTCTTTCCCAAATCCTGTATGCTTTTCTCTGACCTCCTGCTATGCTTTTGCCTTCTGTGGATGTGCGGGAAAAGGAGCTAGTTGGGGATAAGTGATTACCCTTTCTCCTGGGTTGGTATAGCCAGAGCTTCTCTCTTTCAATCTAGTTTAATCTATTTTGGCCAGTGTTCTGAATTCCATATGGGCTCTGTGCTGGGTTTGCATTTCCTCTACCATGGGCCCACAGTAAATGATAAGATCAATGTGAAGTAATATATGGCAGCATCGCTGTGCATGTGTCTTCACTTAAATTTGGCTTCTGCTGACAAAAGTGCCCCATTATGCCAACTTAATAGTGCCACCTCCCCAATGCATGTAGGCATGGTTGATACAGTGTAAGAATAGATTCTATTGCTTATATTGTCCAATAATGGCCTCCTTCAGCTGATCCCCAATGCTCTGGTCACTGCTGTTAACTCCACTGAGCAGATGTCAGGTAGCCCAGGCTTATCTTGAAAGCCTCCCAGTTTTCAGCCATTTATGTGCACCAGGATGGGTGATAAGCCTTCATGGAAATACCCCTGAAGCTTTCATGAAAATACTCTGCAATCCTGTGCCAAAGTTTTGGGGTGGGAAGAGGAGCTGCCTTGTTTTTCTTCTGCTGTGGGAGGATACTGCTTAGTGATAACTTCATCAGGGACTATTGCAAAACATAGTTTAACAGTGTATAGGGCGGCATCAGGACACCAGCTGAAATTGTTCTCTCTCTACATCTCAGAAGTGAGAGTAACAAAAATCACCTGCACCTGGGCGAAAAAGTGCTGAAATTCAATTCTATTGCCTAATACAACTTGTTTACTAAAACAGAGCAGTTCTTTCCTAATTTCTCCAAGGCTAGTGCTGTGGTTGGTGCCATGCTCAATCAAACCCAAGCGGAAGGGAGAATGTAGTGCTTACAATTTTTGAGGAGCAAGGGGATTGAGTTCAACTTCTTAAATTTTGATTTTCACCCTGGTACCTGGGTGCTGTATTTTCAGCTGCTGCCATTGTGGCCTTCAGGATGTCTCTTCACACCCATTAATAGTGGTGGCTGTATACTGGGGTAAATTAGGTTAACATACCTTTTGCAGTGGAAAAATGGTCCAAGGAAAAATATCCCCAGGGTGAAGAGGAAGAAAAAACTCTAAAGAGACCTATTGCCCCAGTAATCCTGCAAAGGAACTTGAGGAAAGGATGGATGCAGAAAGCTCCTATATCACCCTAGATAATTAAATCATAGAAATGACTTGCTCATGACTAGTTGCTAAGGAAACACAGGTGTTCCCTAGACATAGGAAAACAAAGATAGCTAAGAGCTAAGAATGTTTACAGCAGGAGTCAGCAACCTTTCCAAAGTGGAGTGACAAAATTGACCTTTTGATCTCTATGTACAGTCTGAGTGCCAGTGATACTTTTTAAAGTCAATAGTAGTCCTATTTACAACAGCTTCATTAAGATGCAGAGCTTTACCTTTTAGGTGGTGGTTTGTAGCATTACTTGTCTTTTGTTAATCCACGGGTGGCATGGCTTTGAGCAAGCTCTCAGCTGCATGGGGAAAGAGGGGCAGGGCTGAGCCCCTGCTTCACATGCCAATAAAAATCAACTCACACGCTCCCCTTGTCACTGATGCCATGGGTTGCTGATCCCTGGTTTACAGTGAATTCCTGTTCAGTTTTGTGCAAACCTAATCTGATTTCCAGTTTTCCTTCAGAGTTTGTTACATGTGTAGTTTCTCACATCCTTGACATGAACATGTGGTAAAAGCAGAGGTTTTAGCTGAGTTTCGCTTTGTGTTGGATTTGTCCATTTCCTGGACTCAGCACCAATCTCAGAATCTAGTAAGTACAAACCCATGTGGAACAAAAGTAAAGTTAATGTTTTTGCAAATAACTATCAAGTGAAACTACTGAGTTTTGCAAAGCTTTCAAAAATGTTTGGTTTAATGTATATTGGAACTTTCTGTGCATTTAATTTAGAGGGTAAATAACTAACCAGGACAGATTTCCTGCAGCATTAGAGCAAATGGATGACTTGTATCAGAGAAAATAATAGGCCACCAAATTGTGGTATCTAGAAAAACATCAGACACACCAAATCTTTTCTAAATTTGTTCTTCTATCTATTGTAATTACTCTTTGGATGACTAAAAGACTGTCTGATTTCTTTTTTCTTCTTGACTACATCTACGATAGAGTAATCAGTTTTGTCAACAAAACTCGTGGAGAGTCTACACGCAAAATGCATTTTGTCGACAGTTTGCCGACAAAAACTGGTGCTTCCACCAACAGCATTCTGACTCTCTGTGATGAGGAACAGTACCTTTGTCAACAGTTTCTGTCAATAAAAAAAGGCATGTAGATGCTCTGTGGGGCCCTCTGTCAATAGCGGGCAGCCCTGTTTGCTGAGCTTCGGTTGGCCATTCTGTCAAGAGAGCAGCCAGGCAGTGTGAATACAAGTCAGCCGGCATGGGCTAGCTGTGGCTATTTACTTGCAGTCTACACATACCCACAGTGTAGATATTCCCACACAGGCTAGAGTCATGGGTTTCAGAATGTGCATATCAGCAAGAGTAGGAATGTTTACACCAGGATGGAGAAACTTTTTTGGGTCAGGGGCCACTGGCCCACAATAAAAATCAATCAGTGACCACACAAGTGAGAGCAAAAAAACCTCATTGAGTGGTGCCTGACTAGAAAAACAGGAAAAACAAACAAACAAAAACTGTCTTTCCCCCCACACACCAGCACCAGTGCCTAGGGAGGGCAAGGTTTGCGGATTTTGTGGACCACCCGGGGCTCTGGAGTGGGGCCAAAATTGAAGCATTCAGTGCGTGATGAGGTTGCTAGGGAGTGGGCTGGGGGTGGAGGGGCTGGGCAGGAGGAAGGGGGCAGGAGTGGGCCGGGGGTCTGGGTGGGAGGGGTGCATGGAAACACTTTAGGGATAGAGTGTCTGGGCAGGAGGAGGTACAGAAGCAGGCATGGGGGGGCAGTCTAGGTAGCACAGGGGTTCAGAAAAGGGCTGGGGTTGTGGGTCTGGGTGATGGGATTACACTTACCTGCCCAGTTTCCTGGGGCACACATGGTTCCGTGTCTTCTGCAGCTCCCAGGCATTACCACCTGTTGTTCCTATTGGCTGCAATTTTGGTCATTCACAGCAGTGGGACAAAATCCTCTGGGTTGTGCTTGCCTGTATGGCCATTCCCCAGGCCATTGGAAAAGGGGAGCAGCAGTGGCAGTGTGTGGAGCCACTCCTTCTCCCCTCAACCCCTTCCACCCTGTGGTCTTGATGGAGCCCCAGCTTGCTTGACTCTGGCCTGCAAGGCCTAGGGCTCTACACTGCCCACTCTGCACCAGGCTGGCTGCTGGGTGGGGCACCCTGAGCCACTGGGGCCAGATCCAGGCAAGACACAGACCATAGGTTTGCCACCCCCGCTCTCCACTTTTATGTTTATCCCCATGGCTTGAACCTTCCAAGGCTGAGTCAGTTACCTGACCTCCAAGATTCTCTGCTCTGATTTTTTTTTTGCTGTGTAGCGATACCTTCAGTTACCTACCTTCCCTTTGAACAATATGCTACGCTACCTCATGTGATATTACTGTAGTCTTTACAGCCTTTGTTCATTTGAATTGTTTCTTTTTATTTGAAAAGGTGACCATGCAAACAACCTGACACTAATGCTTGTATCTAATCTTATGTCACCCCAGATTAAAGTGGATTAGCTAATTGAGCTATTCAGTCTATAAAGCTTTTCATATCTCAACATATCACACATGATGCCTCAACTGAGTAGTAGTTTCTGACTGATTAGTTTATCTCTGAAGACGGAAACAGAAACTTCCAGTGAGAACCACTTTACAAAAAAGACCAAATCTGAAAAAGGAAGTGACAGACGAACTCTTTGAAAAACTATGTTCAAGATACATGTCCCATGTAACCACATGTTTTTGTCCAGACAGACCCATATCCAGACTAAATAGACCCATATCCAGGCACATGCACCATGTTTCCTTGTTGTCTACATATTTCAACAGGAAGTTATTCAGTCCTTTCTGTTCCAATAGTTTCATTAATATATTCTTTTTACAAAGCATAAGCATGGCTTTTTCTTATCATGCTCTTGATGCAGTTTATGCTGAATGTTTTAGCATAGTAATGAATTCTATTTCAATATAAAACAAACCAGCAGTCATAGCACTTTAAAGACTAACAAATTAATTTATTAGGTGATAAGCTTTTGTGGGACAGATTCACTTCTTCAGATCAATAGCAGAATACAGACTAACATGGCTACCTCTCTGTTTCTATTTCAATATGTACACATTTCTAGTGATTGTTCAATTACTATTCAGTGAAGTACTTTACCAAATTCAACTTACGTTTATCCTGAAAGCATTTGCCCTGCAGCACTTTTGACTTGCCCTGTAAAACAAATCTTAGAATAAGTGCATTTATGTATAAAGATGTGAAGTTATCACCAGATTAATATATTCACTTTTTGGAATAATAGTCTCTCTGTTTGGAGCTTTACACACTTAATAAAAAGGATTTGATCATATACTTTTAGGAGCATTTAAAAATGTATGCCTATCTCTTTAGCTGCAATCCCGGATCCAGCAGCATTGTGCCAATGCATAAAAATGAGATAGGGAGCCTGCATAAAATCAAGCATAACTGGTCAGTATAACTTAATCATATGGTCTTCAGAATATGCTAAAAGGACACCGACAGTTAGACTGTTTTTGACAAGAAACCTGATTGCAGAAACATACACCCCAAGGTCAGGCATGTGTGTACCTTCTTTGTGCAAAATAAAGAAATATTAGGTTGAAAAGAAGCCAAACCTTGAACAATATCATGGTGGAAAATACCAAAATTATTTTTTTTCACCCCTGCCCTACGGAGAAAGGTCCTTCATTAGAAGGTAAACACTGACTTACATGTGAAAACTACAGTTACAGATTATGCTTAAACACACAGAACTGCAGGAAATGAGTTGATGTTCTAGTGAAAAGCCTCGCTAGAAACTAATCTACTAAAAGTCAATGGGGTGGGGGAGGGTGTGAATGTATGAATAAGGCAGTTAAAATAAACAAACATGTATATAATGTCAAATACATATATATCTCATTAACACTAGCTAAGGAGCCAGCCCACCATTTTCAGTGATTTACAATAAAATAATATCTATCTCTCTGTTCTTCACCCCAAACAATCAGTGGCTCAAAGAGGTTATGATGATCTCTCTAGAAGGTAAATCAATGTATATAAATACATCTTAATTAGCCTGTTGAAATTGTGGCATACTCAAACCTTCACTAATGTTAGCGGGAGCTTGGTGAATGTAACAATTCTAGGAAAGGTCCTTTGGTAATAACATTAATCAATTAGTATGATTTTCAAACCATGCAAACCTTTTTGGCAATGAAATAGTATGACTGCCAGAAACTCCTTTGTTGCTTCTACTTGTTGATAGCAACAGGGGTATATTGCAGAATAAAAGTTCAAGACACCCGGTGCTCTGTGTTTTCTCATCTCCAGCATGTTGTTGCTGGTGATTTAATATGCTGGGCTGAAATTTTAAAACTCCCTGATTTATTGAAAGAGATAAGGGTCCACGGGCATAGTTTAGGGGAGAGCATTGGGGCTGTAGTCTTCCAAACTGCAAGCTGCAGAAATTGTGGAGTTTCCTCTGCCCCACATGGTATCCTCGTTGGCCTGGCTGGGGTTGCTCCCTCCCAAATATAGAATTCAAACTGTATGTATGCATTAGGTCAAACCCTTTGCACGTAAGTAGTTATAATCACACAAGTAGTTCCAGTAATTTCAGTGGGACAATCCATGTAAGTAAAGTTACTCACATGCAACCACTGGTGGCATTGGGCTATAAAATATTTTTAGTGCTAATATATGTCACTGTCTTTGAACCACAGATTTTAAGGCCAGATGGGAGGTAGTCAGACTTCCTGCCTAACACAGACTATAGCATTTCATCTAGAGAAATCTGCATGAAACACATTGTTTTTGGCTGTGTCAGAACCTCTTTTAGAAAGACATAAACATATTAAGCTTCTATAGTCTGTCAAATGATTCTTGCAGCACTTTCCTATTTGTCAACATCCTTTTTCAAGCATGGGTTAGTTTCGGAATTACATAGGCCTTAGCATTTGCCATGCCAGATTGTTCCATAAGGAGTGGTACCCTGGGATCTCTGTCCAATTCAGAAAGTCAGCCATGTTCAGTCTGTTACAACAAAAATAATGAGGAGTCCTGTGGCACGTTAAAAACTAACTAATTATTTTGGGCAGAAGCTTTTGTGGCCTGGAACTCACTTTGCCAGATATATGAAGTGGAAGCTATAGTTTGGTAAGAGATATACACACAGATGCAAAGATGGTAGTGTTATGTTATTATGCAGAGGACAAGCACTAATTAGGCTAATTCAATCAGGGTGCATGTGGCCCACTTCCAACAGCTGATGAGAAGGTGAGAATGCTCAAAGGAGAGAAATTACTTTTTATAGTGAGCTAGAAATTCTCAGTCCGTACTCAGACCCAGTCTGACAATGTCAAGTTTACATATGAATTCCAGGTCTGCAGTTTCATGCGGCAGTCTGTTTTCGAAAATTTTTTTTGCACAAGTATTGTCTGTAAGGTGCCATAGGACTCCTCATTGTCTCTGTCCAGTGAACAATGCCTGATTCTTTTTAAAAAAACCCAAAAAACATAAACCACCCATAATGCACCAGTATTATAGGTCACTTGAGGGAGAGCAGGAGGTGGATCCCCTCTTGACCTCAGTAGGTGACTCCTTGGCCATGTCTACACTTACTCCAAACTTTGAAATGGCTATGCTAATGGCCAAATTGAAGAATACTAATGAGGTGCTGTCAGCGCCTCATTAACGTATTGCTGGCCATGGCAGTTCAAAAGTGCTGCAGTTTGCTCACCTGTGGCTCGTCTACACGGGGATCCTTTTCGAAAGGACCCCGCCAACATCAAAATCCCCTTATTCCTATCAGCTGACGTTTGACTATTGAATAAACTAATTTTAAGGGAACCTGCCACCAAAATCAGCACTTTACCAATAAGTAAAATCCTTTCGTTATGCCTAAAATCTTTGGAAGCATCTTTTTTACATAAACATATGATGAAATTTCATAAATATGTCCATTGTTATGAAGCTCAGACAAAATAAATTTAGTGTTTCCTTTTTCTAAAAGTAATGAACTTTGTTAGGAACATATTAATCCACTCTGACTGATTAATTTAAAATAACATCTTTGTTTTAGGTTTTGTGCAAAGCAGTAGACAGCTTACAAATACTGGCCGGGATAATATAAAAGAAAAGAGTGACATCATGTCTTTGTGATATTTAATGTTGTATTTATCTGAACAGCTGAATTGCCTTTACTTCAAAGCTTTTGAAAATAAGTCCTGACAAATTGCAGGGTATATCAAAAAATTGTGACTGATTGTTTTTATTCACAAATGTTGTGCTTTTAATTAGGTATCTTCTGCATGTCCAGTCTTCACAATCTGGTATCCAGTGGAGCAACTTGCTCCATTTTCTTTAGAAAGAAATCTTGGAAGAGGGCTATTTTCCAGTGCCATTTGCTAGAACAGATGAGCAGAGTTGGGGAGGGAGGAGAAGAGGGAGAGAGTGGGGAGGGGAAGGGACCTGAGCAGAGGGAGAGTATAGACTGGAAGGACCAGGGGAAGAGAATGGGTAGGGCCACAGTCTGGGGAGCTTACACCCCCAAGCAGCAATTCATCGCCTGTGATTTTCCCTTTTGGGAGCTCGCGACCAATAGTATATAGCAATCGAATAAGCTCATCCCTTGTTTAACGAGTACTTTACTTAGGAGTACTTGCTAAAACGAGGAACATATATACCTACCTTTATTCACTATATGAGTGAACTTCCCCTGCTTATATGAGCAGAGTCCCTGGCCAGGAAGTGCGGAGACCTGCAGCTGGCTCAGCTCCAGCCATGGGGTCCCTAGCTGGGGGCAGGGAGACCTCAGCTAGAACCTTCTCCCTCCCTTCCCTCAGATGTGTAGCTGTCTGACAGCCCTGCAGCTGGGGGAAGAGAGGGAGAAGACTCTTAGCCTGGTTCCCTCCCCTGCAATGGTGGGAACGTGAAACTGACCAGCCATGAGATGATCAGTTTCCTGGCCCCACAAGGTCATGGGGACACTGGAACCAGCCTGTCTCTGGTTCCAAGCTCCTGCCATGCTGGAAGCCAGGAAATTGACCAGCCCTGGTGGTTCCTGGCTCCCCTCCCTTTGCAGGAAAATTCGAGTTATGCAGGGGTTGCAGGAACAACCCCTGGGTAACTCCAGGGTTTACTGTATTAGACCCCATGCCTGCACCTCAGACCTCACCCTTGGCCGGGTTTTAACTGGCCCCCTAAGGTCCCAAACTGCCTCCAGCTTTAAACCTCCCCAGAAGCCCCAAACTGCCCCCAGCTTTACACCCCACTGGCAGCCCCAAACTGTCTCCAGCTTTACACCCCCCCAGCAGGCCCAAACCACCCGCAGCATTAGACTCTCCCTGCAGCCCCAAACTTCCCCCAGTCTTAGACCCCCTCTGCACCCCTCAACAGCCCCAGCCTTAGACATTCCTTCTCCTCCTGCAGCCTCTTCATCAGGGCTGCTGGGCGCGGTAGCCCCCCCAGCCCTCCTGCTCCCAGCAATTAACTCAAGCATTAAGGTTTCAGCAGCTAGGCATAAGGTAATTACTATCTCTAGTGATAGAGATAGCTGCCATCTCCAGCAGTTATTGCTATTCATAGATATCTGCCTGAGACAGCAGTATTAAGAAACTGCAAATGGCTTCTTTAATAGCCACATGCAGCTGGGAACTGCCCAGCTGGTGACCTAATGGGACCCATGTTTGTGTCTCGACCTATAGGTTGGAAATCCCTGCTCTACATACATATACTACATCCTATTTCTGGCACCAAACTAATCAAATACATCAGAAAAGTACCTAAACTCAACTGGTTTATGTCCAGTTACAAGCACTAGGAATGAACTGGAGACTTTTACATGTATTTTAATGGAAGTTTAGTGTCACTCTTTTGAGTTTTCATCTACGAGCAGAAATTTGGGAAACAATTGTAACTGTATAGCGAGGGATGAGTGTAGTCTTTTTTTTTTAAATATTTTTTCAGCAGTATAAATCTTTGAAGAAGGGATTTAAAACAACCAACAGACTATGTTCCTGATTACCTTAAGGAAAGTCTTATTAACCTCTAATTATAACCGAGGTAGGCCTATCAGCTTTCAAATCCTACAGTTGCATTTTGTGCCTTGTGGCATTGTCCCTTAACTCTTCAGGGGCACTTAGAGTGACTATCTGGAACCATCTTCAAGTGAATATTCCAGAAAGTCCTCTAATGAGTGAATCCAACATATTTAAACAATTAGTATCTCTATAACCCAGCCAAAGTATTTTAAATTTTTACTAGGTAGTTCCAATTTCTCACAGACCTTTTGAAAAAAAAATGCAGTCATCCAAGAAGGGAGCAGAAGGAGCTCCATCAGACATAGATAATCAGTCATAATAATGCTTAGGCTGCTTCTACACTCTCCCCTCTCCTGTTGGAGGGGGCATGGTAATGAGGTAGTTTGAAGCAGGCCAATGAGGTGTCGACATGCGTATTCAGCGCCTCATTAGCATAATGGTGGCCACGTGAATTTCAAAGTGCAGACATCAAAATGTAGACTGGCAGTGTAGATGGGGGCAGCTTCAAAATAAGCACTCCTTTTGACATTCCCTTATTCCCCAAAACTAATTGGGAGTAAGGGAAGGTCGAAGAGGGGCGCTTACTTCGAAGCTGCCCCCGTCTACCCTGCCAGTCTGCATTTTGAAATTCACATGGCTGCCTTTATGCTAATGAGGCACTGAATATGCATGTCAGCACCTCCTTAGTCTGCTTCAAACTGCCTTATTACCATGCCCCCTCCAAGAGGAGGGGGCAAGTGTAGAAACAGTCTTAAGCACCTAATGGTTGTGGGGGAAAAATAACAGACAAGAAATGGCTTGTTAAAACCATTCAGCACATACTTCTGTCTAAAAATATTTTTTGAAGAAATCACATTCACTTCATGAGTAATTCATTAGTAACAACCTAATACTGTTCAAAAATTCTAGCCTGACCAGTTCTTATAATGAAGGCTTAATAAAAAGCTTCAGCCCCACAGATGTACTGTGTAACTCTGTATGCCTGAATATAGGGATTGTACTTTCCTGAGGGAAAAGCTGCAGGAATCTATACCTATCCACCTGGCAGCTTTCAAAGGAGCAGTATGGCTTTGTGTAAAGCAGTAAACAGCTGCTTTCAAAGCTGCCACCATCCCCCCTCTGGTTTGGTGGCAGCCTTTGTCACAGACAGCAGTGGAAGTAACACGTGTGTATAGCACTCAGACAGACCCACACAGCGATGTGATGATCTACGCATCCGTTTCCTGTTCCCCAAGTACTCAGTCTCGTTTCAAAAGGCCAAACAACCTACTGGCACAAAAACTCAGACTGAGCAGCATCTAACTTGCTCTTGGGGCAGGAATAGGAATGATAAGGCACCAGTAGATTTTAAATTTAGAACAAAAAGGAAAAATGAGGTGAGAATGGGGGAGGAAGAGGCAGGAGAGGGAACTGGACAGAAGAAAGGAAGAGGCAGTCACCACTGTGTCGTATATAGAGTTAGAGGTATTAGAGGCTACCCACTTCCAAATTCAGTGCCAGGCAGCAGACAGTGGGGATTTAAAACAAAACAAAACAAAACAAAAAAACAGGCAAAAATCTAGAAACATTAATACAGATATAGTGAAAATAATAATCAAGGAAACCTTTTTAATCAAAAAAACTTTTCTTATTTCTGTGAAGGGCAACTTAGGCTAGTGAGTGGCCGTCCTCGTCTTAGTGTGCTGCAGAACTGTGGTAAACAAGACGTTCTCTTGTGATAGGGTAGTTTTGCTGCCTGTGCTTGTGTACCTAGAATTTGCGAGGTGTGTGGACTGAACCGTAGCTGTGCTTTGGTTGGATGTGGAGGGAGCGCCTGGCTCTCACAGTCAATGCTATGTGCTATCAGCACATACCTTACTTCACAGGTGTGTCGCTTTCGCTATACCTGTAGGAAAAAACCTACACAGAAACCAGTGGAATCTGGCAATCCCGCAGTAAGCAAAATGTCTTATGGGCCACGCCTAGAACCCTGATGGACTGCGGGTTGCCCCCTACTGCCTTACATCCAGGAGGAAGTGAATAAAGGAAGAGGCATCTTCAACCTTCTTTCTTGAAAGCTCCTTGTTTCAGGACCATAAATTAAATGGTTTCTACTAAAGGCTCAGCAGAATCCACATTTCAGTTGGCCCTGAACTGGTTGTAATTTTCTGGGGATGGCCTAGTAGCCATTTGTCAGCCTCAATCCCCTCCCTCTCTCAGACACCTTTTCAACGAAGCACTTAATCTGTCCACCTGTTTAAAGTTAAGCACAAGCTGATATGCTCTGCTGAACGGGGCTGTCTCCTGAGGATACGACATATAACATAGTAAAATGCAGGTTCATGGCTCAACATGCTAAACAAGAACGTAGCATATGAAAACTAATCATGTATACAGTAAACTCTTTCATATCTGGCATTCTGTCATCCAGAACTCTTAAATAACCAGCATTTTACCCATAAGTAAATTTTAGTTATGTTTTCCATAAGTACAGTATACTGAAAGTAAATATAGCAAATACAGTGCAAGTTCACATTGTACAATACTAATGTTGTTGGTAAATGAAATACTCTGCATACATTTTTTTCTTTGTTTCTTAATATCTAATCTTGACTTTTTTAGTGGTGTACGTTGCTAAGTATACCTCTCTATTACCCAGAATATTTGAATATCTGGAAACCTCTCATTCCTGGGGCTGCTGAATATTTTAGAAGGGTTTAGTGTAAGTGTCTTATAAATATTTACTTATTTAATGTCTATTTTCTCTTATGGGTACAAAAGTTAAAATGTGTACACTGGACTGTGAATATCAAGCCATGATATATGGACACAATGAATAGTGAATCCTTAAAAACATTTTGGAGGCTACTGTCAACATTGCCTTATAAAGAGTGCAGCAGATAATTCAAGAGGTGAATATCAGCTGTACATTGGCTAACAGCAGCTGCTTAGTGTAAAATTAAGCATGCCGTAATAATGGACCATGACTCTCCTACTAGTAACATAATGGTTATGACCTTTAAAAGCAATGAAGGGTCCTGTGGCACCTTGGAGACTAACAGAAAAGTTTTGGGCATGAACTTTTGTGAGCACAGACTCACTTCATCAGATGCATCTGATGAAGTGAGTCTGTGCTCACGAAAGCTCATGCTCAAAACTTTTCTGTTAGTCTATAAGGTGCCACAGGACCCTTCGTTGCTGTTACAGATCCAGACTAACATGGCTACCCCTCCAACCTTTAAAAGGAAGCTTTTAGAGCTTAAGAATTAGTTAAAAGCAAATAAATGTCCCATCATGGTTCCCCTGCAAGCTTAGATTTCTAAAGAATAGAGCCTATGCTCCTTCTGCAATGTTGGCTCACTGTCCAGGCTCTATCTTTTTTTCTCCACCTTTTCCCTGGGAATGAGGCTGAGAGACCTCTTGAAAGACAGATGGGTGGAGTGGTGGGAAAAAGTGACACTATGATAGGGACACCCAAGATGCTGCAAGAGAATTCATGTGCCGCTTTCTTTCTGTATAATCCAATATGAATATTCTTCCTTCTTGTTGTATTTACTCAAATCCCTGCTATTTTGGCACATCTAATTGCCAGTCCCAGAGATAAATACAAGAAAATGTCATTACTTTCACAGTTATGGTACTTCAGTTTCCAAGCCCAGCTGGAAATCAGATGTAAGAGTAGTGTAAGAAACCATAGCTGAGCATTTCTGATCCTCAAAAGGTTTGGTCTGAGGTTGAGCATGAAATTAGGCAAAAGTTTTGAGCTGCTGTGTTAAGTTAAACAAACTGACTCACCCATCCACAATTACTATTGCAAGAGAGCACCTTTTTACCCTTTACTGTCCCATATAGTTAGAGGCCAAAATAGAACCATATGTAACTAAAGTTGGAAGAAAGCAAACTTTACATATGAAGGATTAAATTGAGGAAGACAGGAGCTCCCATAAAGAAATAACAAACATCCATTTCAATTGCCATTTTCAAACAAGAGCACCTATCCTTTCTCCTTGCATTTTCGTTTTTCAAATGCTTTAAGGGTCATATATTTGCTATTCAAGTTCTTAGGGGCTGTAGTTGAAGTCATTCGGGGCGTGCAAAAGCCATCCACTGAGCAGTGTAAGTTACATCAGCCTAAGCACTGCTGTGGACAATGCTGTGTTGGTGGGAGAAGCTCTCCCATCAATGAGGCTACGGCAGCTTGGGGAGGTCAAGTGATTATGCCAAAGGGAGAACTCTCTCCCACTGGCATAGAGCATCTGCACTAGCAGTGTTACAGTGATGTAGCTGCACTGGTACAGCTACACCACTGTAGCATTTCTAACATAGACTAGCCCCCAGTAAATTAAGCACATTACAATGGCCATAGTGGGGCTATCCAGCCCAGTAGCCCATCTTCCAGCAGTGGCCAGTGTCAGATGCTTCAGTGGGATCAAACAGAACAGGGCAATTTATTTAGGGATCTATCCCTCATTGTCCTGGCCCAGCTTTTGAAGGCAGAGGTTAAGGTCATCCAATGCATGGGGCTGCAGTACTGATATGACCTAGCCAAAGTAAAAAAGCTGCTACAGTACCACATCCACTGTCTAACCCCTCTTCATGTTTTCTCTTTCTCACATCTCCGCTTCATGATGATAAATTCTCTTTGTCCACTTCTCTGCTCCTTCCAAACTTTCCCTGTAAAGAATCTCCCCGTAGTTAGCATGGTGCCTTCTCCCCAACTTCAGGCTCCTACAATAATGCTCTTATCTACCTCTATCTCATTGACTTACATGACCTTTCAAATCTCAGTTGGAAACAGCCTGCTTCTGTTTTTTTTTTCATTCCTGCTATTAATATTAACTTGTTCTATAAGGAAACGGCTGCACTGTGGCCAGAACACAAAATAACGTATGCAATTTGCACAAATTGGAAGTTATTTCACGCTAATTTATTTCTAACTTAGGTGCTGTCCAAATGGCACCGAAGTTTAAAATCAGTGGCTATTTCAAAGTTTCTGCTACCCCAATCATGATGAGGGGTAGCAGAAATGGAATACTGTGCTCAAAATAGCAGACTTATTTAGGTGTTTAGCTGCGTGCTTGCTGTTTCGGGATACAAATGTACATTTTTACATTTGTATCCCGAAATAGCAACCACAGTGTAGCCATAGCCTAAAACATTTGGGATACCCTACATAAGAAAGACATAGTACAAACGCAAATGCTATCATGTTAAAGCTGTTGGTGATTTTACAGTTCTATAGAGTTGTACATACCTGTTTACCTGTTTCTCCCCTACCCCTTCAGCTCTTTGTTTTCACCAAGAAATTTGTTTTGAACGATTTGTCCTGGAGACAAGTACATCACCCATTCTTACAGTGTTCACTCATATAAAAATTTCACTGAATTCAATAGGATTTTTGCATGAATACACACTACAATGCTGAGCCCATAAACTGAGATTCATTCAGCTGCTACCTGCCACAAACAGGAATCCAAAAGTTTTATCCAGGTGTGGTTTGGTTAGATACTGATTTTCTGTGATACAAAGGTACCCTCTAGTGGTTAGAGTACATAAAGATATCTATTGTGATTCAGACACAAAAGCTGCTGCAAAAGTCCCTGGTATTATCACTTCTGCGAGAATTCAGGGACTGAACTGTCTGCATTCAAAAATGGAGATAATGAATAAATCCAGTTTATCCTTCTCAGCTGCCCCATAACTTCCATTCATAAATTATGGTGTGCATACACTTCGAAACGGTAATTACCTTCCAGGTACAGTTGCAGCAAATGCATTATTCAGCTAAGCTGACCTTATCCTAGTTTATAGGGATAAAGTTGGGATTTGATTGTGAGAATTGTTCAGATTAAATACTATCCCTTTAGGATGAATAGAAGGACGGACGTTGTTTTGTGGATGGAGTTAGTTTCTCATCCACTCCCCAGCAGCTATAATTTTTCAGAAACAAGAAGGAATCCCACGGCTTCTTAAAGACTAACAATTGTATTATAACATAAATGTTCATGAGTTGCAACTCACTTAATCAGCTGTATAAAGGGAAAGAAAAAGAAGCTGGTATTAGGGATATAGAGATGGGAGTGTTACATCAAAGCTAATTCAATCAGGGTAGATGCAGATAAGAAAGTGAGAATACTCAAGTAGAAAATACTCATAGTAATGAGTTAACCTTTCTAAGGCCCTATATCCAGAACTAATCTGAAGGTGTTAAATTTATATACAAATTCTGGCTCCGCAAGATTTACCTTGCCGCCTGTGTTTGAAGTTTGAGAATGGCAACTTGCAAGCCTGTCACTGTGTGTCCAGGGAAGTTAAAAAGTTCTCCTTTTGGTTTTTGTATGTTACCATTCCTGATGTCTGATTTGCGTCCATTTTTTCTGATGCATTGAGACAGTCCGGTTTGTCCAGCGTGCAAGGCAGAGGGGCATTGCTTGCACGTAATGAGACATGATGTGAACTGAGGAGTAAGTGTGACCTCTACTGTTAGTTATGAAGAAGACCATGGTGGATTGCCTATAACAGGTACAATCTGCTTTGTGATGGATGGCCCATGGAGTTTATCAGCAGCTCAACTGTTTCCTGGAGATTATTAAAGATTAGACTTTTTTTCAAACTGTATCCCCTCAAAATATATATTCTGGGTTAATGTAAGATGGGCCACTTTTGTGTCTGATTGCAAGGACAGAGTTTAAGCACCATGACTCTCTCCTTTCAGGTCATAGCCCTTGGAAATATGTTGCCTTTCCAGCACTCCAGAGCTCAAGAGCAGAGGATGCCAAGGCATAGAGGGGCTGGGTGTCTCCGCCTGCAGTCATGAATCTGGGATGACAAGCTGATTGTAGGACCCCCTTGTCAGCTTGCTCCATTTTCGGTATAGGATAAGTCAGTACTGTCCATGCTGGGGAGAGAATGGGGCCTACTTCTGTCTCCCTAGCCAGCCAAGACTAACTGCTGCAGAGAGGTGATGGAAAAAAGAGCCCCCTTATACCTTTGCACCCATTTTTTGTATGTTTCAGTACATAGCCGTTGCCCTGTCCCACTGCCCTGGGACTTGGTCTGACCGTGAGTCATCAGTTAACAGCAGATCTGACTCCATCAAGTCTCCCAGTGCCAGAAGGGTGGACTCTTGGGAGGAGTCCTGGAGGCCCCGGGGAGAAGAGAGCAAGGGATGGGGAGTGGAAGGGGGTAGGGCAGGGGAGGCTGGGAGAGGCAGGGCACCCCTTTCCACACTCACGAGTGTGCTCACTCTTCGTCCCCTTCAGGTCATGACAGTGTTCAACCAGGTGCTGCTTCAGAGGCCCATGCGTGTCGGGGGCCTGGTCAGTAAGGGCCTTGCATATGGTCTGTATATAGACCATGACCTCTCCGCATACCTCCTACCACCAGGCCAGCTTGGCCCAGCGCCACACCAGATGCTCCACCACGAGTTCATTTTGGCAGCAGAGGGCGGCCATGTAGGTGGTGACCTTGTCATTCCACCCATGGCGATGAGCCCTCCAACCATGGGCCCACCATGGTGGTGAGGGTGAGGGTAGCATGGTCCTCTGCCGCTGCAGGTGGACTTCCTAGCTCCAGGACCTGGACAGGGCTCTCCTGGATCTCAAACAGTGCAGCTGTAAGGACGGAAGGAGAGAGAGAGGTGGCACATCACTCCCGTAGCCCAGCCCCAAGTACTGTGCCTCTCACCCGTTGTGAGCAGCAGGCCCCACCCCCAGGCTGAGGGACAGGGATATCCTGGGTGTGGTGGCATGTGTGTCCTGCATGGTGCACCCTGCTGCACATGGACTCAATGGTGCCTTGGGGATGGGGCTGTGAGGATGCCGTGCAGCTTCCTATAGAAAGGGCAGGTGTCTGGCCCTGTCCCCAAGCTCCTGGCAGAGTCCCTGGTCTGGACATACCCCTGCCGTAGTTCTTTTAACTTGAAGCGAACCTGCTCCAAAGTCGAGGTGGGAAGCCCGTGGGTGGTGAGGTTGGTGGCCAGCTGGTCATAGGCAGGGGTGTTTTGTCTCTTCCCAGTTCTAATCTGCAGAACCTGCTCCTCCTCCCAGAGGCTCAAGAAGTACTGGAGCTTGGGCTTGGTCCAGGATGGGGCCCTCCTTTTTGTGGCTGGGGTGGGCTCCTGGGACCCTTCAGCTGGCTCCTGGGGGACCTCTAGAAAGCTCAGTTTTGAAATAGGAGCAATGCTGAGATGCCTCCCAGAGGCCAGTAAAGTCATAATTACCTATGCTTAGTACGCACTGAGTCAATTGCAAAATCAAAAGGGAGAAGTCAGCGAAAGTCGTTCATTTGGGTGGAGTTACTGTTTTGAGTTGCATGCCCTGCTAGTCCAGAAAAACAAACTTTGGAGTGTGGATGCAAGAAGGTTTTTTTTTTTTTTTCCTGGGAAAAGATTGTTTTTTTTGTTTGTTTGTTTTTCTGCAAAAGCCCCTTAGTGTAGACAAGCCCTTAGTGTTCTCATACCAGTGTTCAAGGTTGCATCCCTCTCTCTTCATCTGGTGCTCAATGTCTGAGAAGGGATGGGAGAACCTTTGTCACTGGGCATGTTCCTGGCCACAGCCCCAGCTAAAGGGAGAGTGCAGCCAGGAGGCTGGAGCTGGGGCATATGGACAGGCTGGGGAGGGGTTTGGGGAGACTGGGGCTGCACCATGGCCTCAGCTATCAGCCACTCTCCTTTCTAAAGGCAGATTTAGGCCACTGACTCTTAGACTTAATGGCAGCCCTCTTCTTAAACACCTTCACTTATTTCCTGCACTTCTCTTGTTTGCTTCATCTTCACTGGCAGTTGGGAAAGAAGCCCTGGGCTGTACATGGAGGAGATGCAGCCTCTGGTGGCTCATTCCCAGACGTGTGGAATGCAGCAGAGATTCTGCACTCCCCTGGAGGAATTACAGACCAGCAAGTATTACTAAGAGGATGAAGAGAGATGAATTTTTGGTTGTCATTAGACTGATTAAATGAGTGCGTCACAGGAGAACTGAGGGTTGTCTTGCGGCTCCCATCTTGCAGTAGATATAAACAAAACTGTTGGCATTGCTGAGTGGTAAGGTTCTGGCTAGAGGAGATCTATCCTGCTGCTGTGTGACTGCCAGGATGTGAAATCCTCCCTTCTCATTTCTGATTTCTTCTAATCCACCAGCATGATATGCTATCCTTATTTGTAAAAGTTAGGCCACTTGTGTTCATACAGTTCAGTCTGCCAGTCATTCCTTCGGCCGTCTGCAAAGTTTTCTCTTTGTCAGAAGATCTGGTTCTCTCTCTAGTGCCCAGCCAACCTTCTCCATCACTGACCACACTTGGTAAGAATCTCCCATCCAACATGAATGACTGCTCTGGTTCATCTCTGACCCCCTCTGGCTCCCTATCAGTATGTTCAAAAACAATTAAAAGATCAAAGAACATCCTGAGAGGTTTACTCTTACTTCAGTTTTGAACGTGGCCCATTTGCTTCCTGTTCAGACTCAGAATCCAGAATAGCTTTACGTTTCTTCTTAAAGGCTACGTCTATACTTACAAAATACTTCAAAATGGTGATGCTAAAGGCCAAATGGAAGAATAATGATGAGGTGCTGAATGAATATTTGGATGAATATTCAGCACCTCATTAGCATGCCGCCAGCTGTGGCACTTCAAAAGTGCCATGTTTCATTTGCTCGTGGCTCGTCTACATGTGGGTCCTTTTCAAAAGGACCCTGCAAACATCGAAATCCCCTTATTCCTATCAGTTGATAGGAATAAGCAGATTTTAGCTGTGTCTACACGTGTGCGCTGCTTCGAAGTAGCGGCACTAACTTCGAAATAGCGCCCGTCACGGCTACACGTGTCGGGCGCTATTTCGAAGTTAACTTCGACGTTAGGTGGCGAGACGTCGAAGTCGCTAACCTCATGAGGGGATCGGAATAGCGCCCTACTTCGACGTTCAACGTCGAAGTAGGGACCGTGTAGACGATCCGCATCCCGCAACGTCGAAATTGCTGGGTCCTCCATGGCGGCCATCAGCTGGGGGGTTGAGAGATGCTCTCTCTCCAGCCCCTGAGGGGCTCTATGGTCACCGTGGGCAGCAGCCCTTAGCCCAGGGCTTCTGGCTGCTTCTGCGGCAGCTGGGGATCCATGCTGCAGGCACAGGGTCTGCAACCAGTTGTCAGCTCTGTGTATTTTGTGTTGTTTAGTGCAACTGTGTCTGGGAGGGGCCCTTTAAGGGAGCGGCTGGCTGTTGAGTCCGCCCTGTGACCCTGTCTGCAGCTGTTCCTGGCACCCTTATTTCGATGTGTGCTACTTTGGCGTGTAGACGTACCCTCGCAGCGCCTATTTCGATGTGGTGCCGCGCAACGTCGAAGTTGAACATCGTCGTTACCAGCCCTGGAGGACGTGTAGACATTATTCATCGTTCGATGTTGCTACATCGAAATAAGCTATTTCGATGTTGGCTTCACGTGTAGACGTAGCCAAAATTTGAAGTCTGGGGGATTCTATCAAAAAGGACCCCCATGTATCTGAGCCATGGGTGAGCGAAATGTGGCACTTTTGAAGTGCCACAGCTGAAGGCATGCTAATGAGGCACTGAATATTCATTTTCATGCCTCATTATCATTCTTTGATTTGGCCATTAGCATGGCCATTTTGAAGTTCTTTGTAAGTGTATACACAGCCAAAGTGAATAAGGATCTAGTTGTCTTTATGGGGACTCAGGGTTCCGACTCTTCTTGTAAAGTTTCCCCCAAGTTATAAAAAGCAAAGAAGAAATTCCTTTCCTGCTATATTCTTTGGAGATGGTGGTGCATGCTCAGTAGAGGAAAACTCTGTATTCCCAGGGTTTCTGCTATACTTTATAAATTCAGACCAAAGCATGGAATAAATTTAGCTCTTTCTAAAGGAAGACACCAAGATCACCATCTGGGTCAAAGAGGGATACTTTGCTAATGTAAGTGACACTGCCACCCAGGATTCAATGGACAAAAGATTAGAGCCTTTTGTTTGAAGAAAGTATGTGTCATAGCTGATTGCCCATCCTGGCACTTTAAGTGCAGATAATGGGGATTGGCTAGTCAGATAAAACACTGCTAGACCCTGTCTATGCAGTTCCCAGAGATAGAAAAGTTCTCCTGACTTCAATTTTCCCTGAAGTCAACCAGCAACTACCACCACCAAGTGTACAAAATCCTCTCTTCAGGAAAGAAATCACTTGGAATCTCTTCCCTAAGAGAAAAGCCCCAGCCTCCTTTTCCCAAGGAGTTGGAAAGAAAGAGCAAGAGCACACAGCCAAAAATGTGTAAAGCTGGTAATATGTCTGTCATAGGTATGTAGTTTTAAGCACCTGTAGGACACAAAGGACCAACCAGTATTGGATAACAAAGAAAAAACACTTTTATTATTAAAAGAAAACTATCTTTGCAAGCATTTTACATGGCTTGGTGAAAAACAAACAAACAAACAAACCTGAATTAAAGCAAAAACAGGGATTTTTTTCCCCTGGGTCAGATTCTTACTTAGAGGACAAAACAAAAGAATCAAATAACCAGATTAGGTATAATTTCCAAATCCCCAAATAATGAAAACGATAAACCTGACATGACTACGTAAACTTTTCCCTACTCACTGTTTCTGACGAGCCTTGTGGATCTGTTCTGGAAGAGCTCATTCTTTCCCCTGCGTCCTTGGAGACATCCCCCTCCTTTTTTTTGTTTTAAATCAGAAAAAGAGATGCCACTGTGATTCAGTTTCAGGTCTGAACACTTGATTTTTTTCCTCTAGCTCCTGTTGGCTCTTTGCTCAGAGAAAGGGTAGTTTAATCCTTTGCTAGCTCTCCAGGTAAGTTTAGGCTTTCCTTTGCAATGCCCATAACACTATGAAACAGCTGCTTCCATTCAGTGATTTGTTATGTCCTGTGCCTTCTCTAATAAAGTCTCTGTCCTGGTTTAAACAGTAAATCTAAAGAAGGAAGAAGGTCACAAAACAGTATGCTGTAGGCTTGCGGGCTTCCATATCAGGGCCTCAGTTCCTGCATGTGTTCTGTAAGAAGAGATCAAAAATTAAGCGATCTACATAATCTTCAACTTTTTGCACAAACAGACCTCTGCTAAATCAAAATCATTTGGTTTGGTCCTCCACAGCTTACACACTTCATCTGAAACAAAATCTCCATGTTCTTTAGATCCATGATTGCAAGTTTGCCTTTTGCTAAACCCATTGTTCTAATCATAGTCCTTGCCTGTGTCTCTCTCCAACTGGCTACTCCACTTTTATTCTGTTGTAACTCCACTTAATTTTTATGCAAAATCTTCAGACAATTATGCTTTGTTTTCTGAAAATGACACACTTAAATCCGATTGCTGTAACAGAAATGGATACTCTTTCACAGGATTAAATCTCTTCAAAAGATATCACTGTGGATGTAGCCATGCTAGCTTCTCCTTTTGGAGGGGCTATAGTAATGTGGCACTTTGAAATATGCTAATGAGGCACCACATGAATATGCAGAGCCTCATTAGCATAATGGCGGCCACGTGTGCTTCAAACCTGCTGGTCTCTAAATGCATGCCGTGTGTGTAGCAGGGAGCCTTTTGAACAGGCCCCGATTTTGAAAGCCCCTTCTTCCCATTTGGTTTTGGGAGGAAGGGTCTTTCGGAAGCAGGGGTGTCGTTTCGAAAGACCCCCAGCTACACAGGAGGCGTGCATTTAGAAACCAGCAGTTTCGAAGTGCGCATGGCTGCGGCTATGCTATATTCATGGCAGTATCTCATTAGCATATTCCAAAGGAGGGGTTAGTATGGGCACAGCCTATCAGTTTAGAAAATCTTGTTTTTCTTAAAAAGAAAGCAGTCACATAGCACTTTAAAGACTAACACAAATTTTTGTTAAAGTACTACATGACTGCTGTCTTGTTTTGATAGATTTCAGACTAACAAAGCTATCTCTCTGGTACTTAGTTTTCTTAAGGGGGAGATTGACATGGCACAAATGTAAACTTTTCTTAAGTATAATGTTTGGAAAATTCACTGGACTTGAGGATCATCCATATAAATAATCACAACATACTGCAGGCAAGAAGTTAAAACTTAAGAATTTTACATTTATTTATACATATAACTAAAAATTATAGAGTCAGTTCAGAGACCTCAGTCTCTCTGATTAAATTTGTGATGGTAGAATGGAGATCTACTGTCCCCAGAGAACAATATAAGTTCTTTTTTATATCCATTGATCTCAAAAGTCCAGATTCTTAAATATATGTAGAGCCTAAAGATGCAGATAGTAATCGACTGAAATTATTTGTTCACGTTTGAAAATCTATGTTCATTACAAAGATGAGTAGGTGACCTTTCATCAGATGCATAAACTGAGACACAGATGAGGTAGATGAGTTAACCCAAGTTCACATAATAACAGAGCTGTCACTAGAATCCAAGACTGACTCACGACCCTGTGCCTTAGCTAGAAATTCTCTTCAAAAAAGGGGAACAATTATAATCGACCTTAGCTTATACTGGGGATAGAAAAACGTATGACCATTTTTTCAATAACTTAATTAGTATACGTAATGACTTATTAATGGTTTTAAGTGGGCCTTAGGCACCTAACTCACTTATGAAAATGTATCTTAGGCACCAATATCCCTGTTTTTGAAAATGTTGAACTAAATCTATAATTACCTATTTAATTCATTCATAGTATCCATTGTTTAGAACTTTCAGAAGTTGTTACTTTTTTGTTTGGTGTCACCAGAATTCATTGGAGGATCAATGGGAAAGGATTTTTAGAATACTATATTGCAGGAAAATAAGATAGTTTCTGAGCTTTTTGGGATCCAGTTCTGTAAAAACATGCTTACTTGAAATGTGAGTAGCTCCATTGACTATGGCTATTTCTCGAATTAAGTCTGTATTATCTTAGTGAAAATGGGATATAACCTTTTTGTGCTTAACAGCATTCTTAGTGCCCTCTCATTCCATTATAGCATTTTTTGGTTATTTGGAGGTCGTAACTAAATAATATGATGAAGGAAAATTGTTGAATTGTTGAATAGGACTATTACCCATCTCACAATGGAATGAGAATGACACAGAACAATCAGTACTGCAAATATAATCCTAATAATATTTTTGAAATATACTGTATCTACAAAACAAGTCTCTAACTGCACACATTTTAGCTAGTTGCATAACTTTCCTCATAGATGAAATTCACGCTGCTGTGAAGGGCTAGGAAAAGGCCTAGATATCCCTTATGTGATATTTTGTGAATTTAAGTGGCACATAATGGGTGTATCTACACTTGCATTCCTCTTTCGAAAGAGGCATGCAAATGAGGGAAATCAAAAATGCAAATGAGTTGCATATGTGCAAATTTGACACCTTATTTGCATATTCTTATTTCGAAAGAGCTTCTTTCAAAAGACGAAGACCAGCATAGATGCTGCTCTTTTGAAAGTAAACCCCATCTTCAAAAGAATCCTTCTTCCCTTTATTTAATGAGAAGGAGTCTTTCAAAGATGGGGTTTACTTTAGAAAAAGCAGTGTGGGAATTGCTTTCTCTCTTGTCTTATCTGGTTTGAATGTTTATTGGTCAATCCCTCCTGCATAAAAGTAAGATTCTTAAGTGAGTGAACTGGTAACCAGACTCAGTTAGATGGGAATATTCTATGAATCAGATTTTCTATCTTTCTTCTACCTGGTCAGCAAGGTCCAATCATTGTAACATTTGTGCACAAGTAACTCCTTGCTGAATCGTTCCAATTCATTTGGATTTCTCACATGCACAAATTAAACAATTCTTTTCAGAGAAGCCTAATGGAATTAGGCATCCAATTGCCATTGTTTGACTTGCCTCTGATAGGTCCCAAAGCAGAAAGGAATTTTTCCACGGAGAGAATACTAGCTCACTTAAATCTGAATAGCCGGAATGTTGGCTCACAACTCTGATCACAAAGAGGAAGCCATGCTAGTCTATACACTATCAAAACAAAAAACAGTCAAGTAGCACTTTAAAGACTAGCAAAATGGTTTATTAGGTGAGCTTTCGTGGGATAGACCCACTTCTTCAGACCATAGCCAGACCAGAACAGACTCAATATTTAAGGCACAGAGAATCAAAAACAGTAAGCAAGGAGGACAAATCATAAAAAGATAATCAAGGTGAGCAAATCAGAGAGTGGAGGGGTGGGGGGGAAGGTCAAGAATTAGATTGAGCCAAGTATGCAGACAAGCCCCTATAATGACTCAGAAAGTTCCCATCATGATTTAAACCATGTGTTACGGTGCCGAATTTAAATATAAAAGCCAGCTCGGCCGTTTCTCTTTCCAAAATGGTGCGATAATTCCTTTTCAGTAACACACATACCTTTGGGTCATTGACAGAATGCCCCATTCCATTAAAATGTTGACTAACTGGTTTGTGGATCTGGAGTGTTTTGATGTCTGTTTTGTGCCCATTAACCCTTTGTCTAAGGGAGTTAGAAGTCTGTCCAATATACAAAGCATCTGGGCATTGTTGGCACATGATGGCATATATGATGTTAGTAGAGGAGCATGAGAACTGATATGGGCACCCGCATGGCCCCACAATATGCTAATATATTTATGGCTGACCTGGAACAATGATTCCTCAGCTCTTGTCCCCTATTACCACTCATCTACTTAAGATACATTGATGACATATTTATGATTTGGACCCATGGTACAGAGGCTCTAGAGGAATTCCACAGAGACTTTAACAATCTACACCCCACCATCTCCTCTACTAACATCATATATGCCATCATGTGCCAACAATGCCCAGATGCTTTGTATATTGGACAGACTTCTTACTCCCTTAGACAAAGGGTTAATGGGCACAAAACAGACATCAAAACACTCCAGATCCACAAACCAGTTAGTCAACATTTTAATGGAATGGGGCATTCTGTCAATGACCTCAAGGTATGTGTGTTACTGAAGAAGAATTATTGCACCGTTCTGGAAACGGAAACAGCTGAGCTGGCTTTTATATTCAAATTTGGCACATTAACACATGGTTTAAATCGTGATGGGAACTTTCTGAGTCATTATAGGGGCTTGTCTGCATATTTGGCTCAATCTAATTCTTGACCTTCCCCCCCACCCCTCCACTCTCTGATTTGCTCACCTTGATTGTCTTTTTTTGATTTGTCCTCCTTGCTTACGGTTTTTGGTTCTCTGTGCCTTAAATATTGAGTCTGTTCTGGTGTGGCTATGGTCTGAAGAAGTGGGTCTGTCCCACGAAAGGTCACCTAATAAACCATTTTGCTTGTCTTTAAAGTGCTACATGACTGCTTTTTGTTTTAACTCTGATCACAGTTACTGTTATAATGAAAAACAACCACAAGGGGGTACCACTGCTTTTTGAAAGATTACAAACAGCAAATCATATCAACCATGTCCTGAAAATTGGAGTAATATGAAATGGCTGTTGATAGAAAGAATGCCTATTTTAAGATACCGTAAATTTAATTCTCCAGAAGTATTACTTAGTGCTTTGTACCACTCCTAGGCTATGTTTACATGGCATGCTGCTGTCAGTGGGGTCTTGCAGTTGAGGTGGTCATTTACAAATCACACTTCTCATTTGCATACTCTTACATGTTCGCTGTCCTGGCAGAGGCTTCTGTCTCCACAAAACAGGCTGTGTAGATGGGGTTCTGCCAAACACAACCCCCATCGACAAGGGGAATTTTGGTTGACAGACCCCCATCTGCACAGCTTGTTTTGTGGAGACAGAAGCCTCTGTAAGGACAGTGATCATGAGAGAGCGTGCAAATGAGGCATGCAATTTGTAAATGACCACCTCATTTGCATTGTTGAGTGCCCTCATTTACATGACCGTGCTGGAAGCAGCATGTCGTGTAGACGTAGCTCTATAGAATAGTGTAGCAAGTGGCACTGTATATCATATTGTGAAATAGCCACTGCAATAGCCAGCATTAAGGTTCTGAGTCAACACAATACTTAAGAATGTGCTGAACGTTTAAGTACCATGGACTTCATTTGGTTAGTCCCATTGACTTCAATGTGTTCAGGTGCTACAATGACAAGACATAATATTATTCAGATACTTTCAACCAAGCAGGTATTTAAAAGCTTCGATAAATCACATGTAAAATAATTCCCTTAACATTTATTGAATTACTGATAAATCATGAGAGGAAAATGTCAGGCCACTGCTAATATTGTAGTGGATTTGTACAACTCTTACTGAAGATTGACAATGCCCCTTTAAACCTACCCTGAACCTGTTCACTCAATTTCTTCTCCTCTTATTGCACAGGACATTTAGGGGTCTGTAGAGCATAAAAACTGTGACTTCTTATCCTCATGGGCAATAACCACAAGCTTCTTGCTCATCATAGCCGCGTCTACACGTGCACACTACTTCGAAGTAGTGGCGGCAACTTCGAAATAGCGCCTGTCATGGCTACACGTGTTGGGCGCTATTTCGAAGTTAACATTGACGTTAGGTGGTGAGACGTCGAAGTCGCTAACCCCATGAGGGGATGGGAATAACGCCCTACTTCAACGTTCAACGTCGAAGTAGGGAACGTATAGTCATTGCGCATCCCGCAACATCGAAATTGCGGGGTCCTCCATGGCGGCCATCAGCTGAGGGGTTGAGAGACGCTCTCTCCAGCCCCTGAGCTCTATGGTGGCCACGTGGAGTGGCCCCTTAAAGCTCTCCGCCCCCTGCCTTCCTGTGCAGGAAGCTGAGAGAGCATACAGGCAGCAGCACTGCCACGCGGCTAGCCTGCATGCTCTTCTGCAGCCACAGACACCCACACCCGACGCAATGGCTGCCCACCAGCCCCCCCAGCGCCCCCAGGGGACCCCCCCAAGGAGAGCCAGGGCTCCCAGCCCAGCAGCCAGGCGGGGAAGCAGCGGCAGGGCCCCTCCTGGACAGAGGCCGAGCTTCGGGACCTGCTGGGGCTCTGGAGCAAGGAGGAGGTTCTCCAGGTAATGGGGAGCAAGAGGCGGAACGTGGATGCATTAGCTCGGCTGGCCGAGGGCCTGGCCGCCCGGGGTCACCCTGCCCGCACTTCGGATCATGTCCGGAGTAAAGTGAGCTGCGGCAGGGTTACACCCGGGCCCGGGATGTGGCCGGCCGATCTGGAGCCACCCCCATCACTTGCCCCTTTTACAGGGAGCTCAGGGACATCCTGGGCCCCTGGCACACCTCCTCCCCTCTGGCCACACTTGATACCTCGGCCGAGGAGCCCCAGCATGCCCCGGAGGTGGAGTCCACCCCGGAGGCAAGCCCCGCACCCCGGGGCTCCCCCCAGGAGCCCAGCCCCGGGGCACCAGAGGAGGAGGAGAGGGACTCCTTCTCCAGTGACACCAGCCTTCAGATAATGCTGCCGTCCTGGAGCTCCAGCAGGGCATCTGCAGGGCATCCAGCAGGGCATCGGGTGTCCCCCGACCGTGGGAGTGGACCGTCAGGTATGTACCCACCCTGGTGCACACCCCTGGGGTTGAGGGGCGGGGGTAAGAGATATGACCAGGGCCCTCCACATGCCCAAATGGCCATGGCCTCAAGGACAGCAGTAGCATGTACCTCAGAAGAGTGCTTCAGCCCCTGCCCCTCCCCCCCAGCACGACAGTGCCATGTGCCATCCCCGGGGCTGGGGGGAGCGGAACCTCTAGGGTCCCCGGGGGGGAGGGTGTGGGACACCCAGCAGCAGCAGCAGCATGTGATGGAGTGGGGGGAGTGCAAATGCGAGACTCAGGCTAGATATGAGAAGCAAGCTGAATAGCTCCCAGTGGCTAAGAATGATCCTGGGGCTACGACTGGCCCGTAACACCTCTGCCCTGAACAAAGAGGAGGGAGGAGCCGAGCTGGGATTGAATCGGGGGCGGCAGTTAGAGGCTAGGGGAAGGGAGAGCTAGAAGGCAGCCAGCCTGAGGAGGGGGAAAGCTACACCCCAGAGGGGCACCCCTTGGGGTCTTCTCCCCAGGACAGGTTGGAAGGACTGTCTCTGACTGCTGTACTGTCGCTTCTGTGAGAAACTGGGCATCTGTTGCCTAATAAACCTCCTGTCGTACCTGCTGAGTGAGAGTCACTCCTGCCAGCGGAGGGGGTGCAGTGCAGGAGGACCCCTGAACCCCATCACAGCAGCATCTCCCAGGGACAGGGATGGGGAACCTGCAGCAGAGGGGTGGGGGGACAAGGGCCACGGCTCGGGGCCCACACTAACGGCTGTCTCCACTCTTCTTCCCCCACTCCTGTGTTCCGCAGCTGCACCATCGGAAGGACCGGAGAGCGCCGGCGAGGCGTCAGTGGTCCCGGAAAGCCCTCCGGGGCCATCACTCCAGGCCAGCCCCTCGGCGGAGGACCGACCGGCCCCAAGGCGGGGAAGACGGCAGACCCAGCACCAGCAGCCGACGGCGACGGACCCCCAGCTGCTGGCCCTCCACCGTCGGCAGCTGGAGGTCGCCAAGCAGCGGCTGTGGGTGGAGGAATGGCACCTCCAGCTGAAGGAGTGGGCGCTGGCCTGGTGCCAGGAGGCATGGGGGGCCTACATGCGGACCCTCAACTGCATCGCGGACTCCATGGCCCCCCAGGCCGTGCCTGCCACCGCAGCGCCCACCCTGCCTGCTCCACCCGCTGCGCCGTCCACCGTCACACTGCCACCCGCCACCGAGGGCCATTCCGCTGAGGGGGACCTGGGGCCAGCTGACACTCGCCAGCTGTATCTCCCAGTCCGCCTGGCCCCCAGCCAGCCCCAGCCAGGGCTGCGGCCGAGGCGGGGATCCCGGCCACCCACCCCCAGCACTGGACTGTAGGGGCATGGGGCCCAGGACGTGGCCTCCCCTCCCCCTTTGTATATATTCCCCCAGTTTATTGTTGTTTTGTTGTAAATAGTTTGTATATTTGACCCATTACTGTGCTGATCCTTACCCCCTGATGTAAATAGTTCTCCCTTTCCTTGTCTTCCCCTTCCATGTTATCCCTATTTTTATAATGTATATATATTTATCAGTTAGATTTCCCCTGTATATAGTTAGTTTGTCTTGTTCATAATAATAATAATAATAATAATAATAGTTCTAGTAAAGATGTTTGAGTTGACAAACAACAGTCTGCTTTTATTTTTACAAGAAAAGTGGGGGTGTGTGCTCTCGGGTGCTCTGTGGTGTGGGTGTAGGGGCAGGGAGTGTTGTGGAGGATGGTGGGGGTGCAGTGGGGGGCCTGCCAGCGTTCACCCCACGGCCTCATCGAACTGGGCCTGCAGGGCCTCCCGGACCCGGGTCCCTTCGGGGTCCACCTGGCAACTGGGTGCAGCGAGTGGCTGCACATCGGCCCTGCCGGCCTCCACAGCCCAGCCCTGAAAGAAGGCCTCCCCCTTGCTCTCCACCAGGTTGTGTAGGGCGCTGCACGCACCCACAATCTGGGGGATGTTGGTGGGGCCCCCATCAAGGCGGGTGAGGAGACACCTCCAGCGCCCTTTGAGGCTGCCAAATGTGCGCTCCACCACCTGGCACGCGTAGTTCAGGCGCTGGTTGAAGCGCTCCTGGCTGGCAGACAGATGGCCCGTGTATGGGTGCATGAGCCAGGGCCGGAGGGGGTATGCCGCATCTGCGATGACGCAGAGGGGCATGGTGGTGTCCCCCAGAGGGATCTCCCGCTGGGGGATGTAGGTCCCCGCCTCCAGCCGGTGGCACAGGCCCGAGTTCCAGAATACCCGGGCGTCGTGGGTGCTGCCAGGCCAGCCCACATAAATGTCCAGGAAACGGCCCCGGCTGTCCACCAAGGCCTGGAGGACCACTGAGTGGTAGCCCTTCCGGTTTATGTAGCATCCTCCACTGTGTTCCGGGGCGCTGATGGGGATGTGAGTCCCATCCAGAGCCCCGAAGCAATTGGGGAAGCCCAAGGTGGCAAAGCCTGCAATGGCGGCATCCGGGTCCCCAAACCTCACGAGCCTGTGGAGGAGCAGGGCGTTGATGGTGCAGACGACCTGCAGGGGAAGCACATGGGAGAGCACCAATGAGGGGTGTGCAGGGTGTGTGTGGCCCTCCCCTGCCCTCCCCTGCCAGGGCTGCCTACCCCCCCGCCGTGGGTCCTCTTACCTCCATGAGGACAGCCTCGACGGTGGCCTTGCCGATGCCAAACTGCTGGCCCACGGATCGGTAGTTGTCTGGAGTGGCCAGCTTCCAGACAGCGATGCCGACCCATTTCTCGATGCTGAGGGCACGCCGCATGGCGGTGTCCTGGTGCCTCAGTGCGGGGGTGAGCCACTGGCAAAGCTCCAGAAATGTCTGCCGGCTCATGCGAAAGTTCTGGAGCCAGTGGTCGTCATCCCACTCTCCGAGCACCAGATGCTCCCACCAGTTGGTGGTGGTGGGGTAGCTCCACAGCCAGCGGCGTGTGCAGCGGGGGCGGCGGTGGGTTGCTGCAGGGTTGGGGGTTGAGTCCTCCTCCCCTGCGGGCAGCTCCTCCTCTGTGGCAAGGAGGTGCTCAGCTGCCTCCTGCATGGCATTGAGCAGGGCGAGCACTGCTCCTGCAGGGGCGGCTGTGTGGACCTCTGGCTGCTGCAGCTGCTGCTGCTGCTGCTGCTGGGGGTCCATGACTGCATCACTCGAGGTGTGCGTGCCTATGGCTCTGCAGACCGCGTGCTGTGCAGGCTGCATGTGTCTGGGAAGGGCCCTTAAAGGGAGCGGCTAGCTGTTGCCCCGGAAGCACTAGTCCGCCCTGTGACCCTGTCTGCAGCTGTTCCTGGCACCCTTATTTCGATGTGTGCTACTTTGGCGTGTAGACGTTCCCTCGCAGCGCCTATTTCGATGTGGTGCTGCGCAACGTCGACGTTGAACGTCGATGTTGCCAGCCCTGGAGGACGTGTAGACGTTATTCATCGAAATAGCCTATTTAGATGTCGCTACATCGAAATAAGCTACTTCGATGTAGCGTTCACGTGTAGACGTAGCTCATTAGAGCCTCTGTGCCCATGGGTTCAGGATCAGGCCAAGAGCCATTTAAAGACAGAAGAGTTTTATTAGCAAGTATAGTCCATTCTTCACACTAGTGAGGGGTTATTTCCTTCAGAACATTTTTTCCTACCGGTTGTTCCAGACAGTCCCAACGATGGGAATTGTACTATTGGCCTTGGAGAAAGTATTCCAAAGGCTATTAGATCTCCAAAGCATAAAAGTTCCTCCAATTATCAGCCTATATTTTACTTACTCATGGATTCCTTTGCCCATATTCTCCACTTCAACACACTAACTAATTCTCCATACGTGATGCTTTCATCCTTCTGATGCTTGTATGATTGGTGAGACGATGTGGGGCATGTGAGAATTTTATTGCCCTGAGTAGGTTGCATGTGTTTCCTAGGCACAGCATCAACGCATAGTTGGTGATGGGAATTTCAGTGTGTTGACTTCTCACACATACACAGTGGGCCTCCAGGTCATTTGCAACCTCCGCAACAAGATGACACCTTTCTTCCCTGAAAACAAGGAGAAATGAAGGAAGAGGAGCTTGTCTGGTTTGACCTGGAACTGGGCAGTAGAGTTGGGGTGTCTTGGTTGACTTGAGGGGGATACAGGAGGGAGAGTGCCCTGGCTTGGGTCCCCCTCTCTGGGTCCCCTCTCCCTGAGTTGGGAAGTACTGACTTCAGGTTTTGTGCTGACAAGTCTGTTCTATGCTGTGTTCCTGTTGATTGAGAAAACTGTTTTACCTGCTGAATGAGCATCACATCTGCCTGCAGATGGGGTGTAGGACCGGGTTACCTCCCACATTCCATGACAATCAGTTACCACCTTTCTTTTATCATGACTGAGCTACTGTAAACACATTTAACCCTTTTAATCTCTCCCCATAAATCAATCACTCCACTGCCTTACCCATTTTTTGTAGCTGGTCTCTGAACTTCATTGCCTTTCTGATGTTGAGGTGCTCCATATTCCAATAAATATTCCAGATTATTTTTCACAAGAGCCTTGTAGAGATGGACTGTTATGACTCTGCTCTGTCATGTTGTCTCTGCACTTGGGCATGAAGCTTCACTGATCATTTCTGCTGTTGTTGTCTTTCACTGGCAACTTGTGGCACATTCTCTCTGCCTTCTCTTTTAAGGTGCCCTTGAGAAAATCCATTTGTTTTAATTAGTACAGTGGCTAACCTCTTTAGGGTTATGAAATACCCTCAGCAGGTAACACCAGGTCTTTATACTCTGTACTGCTCACCTGCTCACTTCTGAGGGCCAGTTAAAGTGTCAGAGTGTATAAAGTCCTAATTAGTCTAGGATGAAATATATGGGGGTTCACACTTTATCACAATTTGCACATTTGGGCAATCAGATTTAGTCTTCAGTTCCTGAAATTCAGCTCATCATGGTAGGCTGCAAAGATCACCCCTGGTGGAGTGCTCCCTGATTTGGAACTGAGTCCTTCCATTTTCTTGTGCATTTTCTTGTGCCAAATGTAATGAATTTTCAGGGCACTATGTAAACATTATCTGTTCAGAACCTGAAATATTTTTGGCTAAGGTTAGAGTTGCTGGATTTTTTGATGCAGAGCTGGGTGGTTTTGTTGATTTTTTTTTTTTTTAGCTGAAAGCATGGAATTTTAAAACAAAAAGATTATTCTTAACATGTAAGGCAGCTGGGGGCTCAATGATATATAGCATTTTAATTTTTCTCAGTACCAAGGTCTCATTCAGCAATATTGATCTCTAGGGCCGTGTCTACACTGGTACAAATCTTCAACATAGCCATGCTATTCAATATAGCGCCTCATTAGCATTCGCATGCATCCAGTTGTGGCGTTTCAAAAGCGCTGCTTTTGAACGTCCGTGGCTCAGTGTGGCTACATGGAGGGTCCTTTTCGAAAGGACCTGACACATTTTGTAATCCCCTTATTCCCTTCAGATGAGAGGAATAAGGGGATTCTGAAATGTGCAGGGTCCTTTTGAAAAGGACCCCCGTGTAGCCATGCCGTGGGCCTTCAAAAGCGGCACTTTCAAAGCACCATGGCCAGAAGCGTGAGAAAGCTAATGAGTTGCTGAATATTCAATTCAGCGCCTCAGTAGTAATCTTCGAAATGGCCATTTCGAAGATTTTTACCAGAGTAGACATGGCCCTGGTGTTCCTCTAGTTCAAAGCACCCCCAAATCTATTACTTATTTTTGTTATAATTTAAAGAAGCCTAATTGAAGGCATAGGATCAAACCATTCCAATGTGCAGTAAGAAAGGCTCATATAGGAGGCAACCACCTTGGCTTACCAGGGAAATCTTTGGAGTTTAAAGTCAAAAAGGGTGTGTATAAGAAGTGGAAACTTGGGAAGGATAACTAAGGAGGAATATAAATATATTGTTTGAGAATGCAGTGGGGGTAATCAGGAAGGGGAAAGCACAACTGGAACTGCGGCTCTCAAAGAATGTGAATGGTAACAAGAAGGGTTTCTACAGATACGTTAACAATAAGAGGGTGATCAGGGAGGGTGTTGGGCCTTTAAGGGATGCGTGAAGTACTCTGGTGACAGATGGTGTGGGAAAAGCTGAAGTACTGCATGCTTTTTTTTGCCTCTGTCTTTTCAGACAAAGTCAGCTCCCAGGCTAAGGCCCTAGGCAATGCAGTGTGGGAGGTAGGTGGACAGCCCTGGGTGGGGAAAGAAATGGTCAAGAGCTGTTTAGAAAAGGACCCCCTTTTCTATACATATACATATACAAATCCTCGGTCCAGATTTAATGCATCAATGGTACTGAGGGAATTGGCAAATGCCATTGCAGAATCTTTGGCCATTATCTTTGAAAACTCATGGAGGTTGGGAGAGGTACTGGATGACTGAAAAAAGGCAAATGTAGTGTCCAGCTTTAAAAAAGGAAAGAAGGATCAATCAGGAATCTATAGATCAGTCAGCCTGCCTCAGTCCCCATAAAAATCATGCCCCAGTCCCCATAAAAAAGTCAATATAGATTCACCAAGGGCAAGACATGCCTGACCAATCTAATTAGCCTCTCTAATAAGGTCATGTGGTCATGAGGAAGTCAGTGGGTGTGATATACCTTGACTTAGCAAAGCTTTTGATACTGTTCCCCACAATATTATTGTCCATAAGTTGTGAAAGTATGGATTGGATACATAGACTGTAAGATGGATAGAAAGCTGGCTAGATGTTTGGGCCCAATGGGTAGTAACCAATGTTCAAAGTCTGGTTGGTGATTGGTTTCAAGTGGCGTGCCCCAAGGATCAGTTTTAGGGCTAGTATTGTTCAGCATGTTTATTAATGACCTGGATGAGGGGATGGATTGCACCCTCAGCAAAACTGCAGATGACACAAAGCTTGTGGGAGAGGTGGGTATGTTGGAGGGTAGGGATAGGGTCCAGAGTGACCTAGATAAATTGGAGGGTTAGGACGAAAGTAATCTGATGAGGTTCAACAAGGACAAGTGCAGAGTCCTGCATTTGGGGTGGAAGAATCCCAAGCATTGTTACACGCTGGGGATGGACTGGCTGAATAGCAGTGCAGGAGAAAAGAACCTGGGATTACAGTGGATGAGTGGCTGGATATGAGTAACAATATGCCTTTGTAGCCAAGAAGACTAATGGCATACTTGGATCTGTTATAAGAAACATTTTCAGCAGATCTAGAGAAGTTGTTATTCCCCTCTATTTGGCACTAGTAAGGCCACATCTGGAGTATTGCATCCAGTTCTGAGCCCCCCAGTTATAGAAAGGGTGTGGGTGCATTGGAGTGGGTCCAGCAGAGGGCAATAAAATGATTAGGGGATTGGAGCACATTACCTATGAGGAGAGGATGAGGTATTTGGGCTTATTTAGTGTTCAGAAGAGAAGAGTGAAAGGCGATTTGACAGCAGCCTTCAACTTCCTGAAAGGGGCCTCTAAAGACAATGGAGAGAGGCTCTTCTCAGTAGTGACAGATGATAGAACAAGGAGCAATGATCTGAAGTTATAGAGGGAGAGGTGTGGGTTGGATATTAGGAAAAACTATTTCACTGGAAGGGTGTTGAAGCACTGTAATATATTACCTAGAGAGGTGGTAGAATCAACATTGCCAAGGTTTTTAAGTCCCAGCTTGATAAAGTCCCAGATGGTATGATTTTGCTAGAGGTGATCCTGCTTTAGGCAGGGGGCTGGACTCAATTACCTCCTAAGTTTCCTTCCAGCCTTAGGATTCTATGATTCTATGATCAACAGATTTCATTTGTATGCTGTTTACCCTGACTTATATGTTGTTAATGAAGATGTTTTGTAAGATAGAATCTTATGCTGATCACTTCGGTTTTTACTACGTACATCTTCTTATGCTGATCCATTTCCTTTTATCAGTATGTTCTTTTATGTGGCAATCTACCAGTTTTCAATCAACAGAATATTCCTATTCAAATTATTTGTAATTCTGAAAGTCTGATTGTGTGAAACCCTTTTTCAGGTGTTTTACTAAAATCAATTTTACCACCAACTATGGGCTAGGTTGTGTTCGCTTTATATCAAAAATGGTGGTGATTAAGTTACACAGCACTTACTGTGTCTTGTTACTTACTTACTTACTTACTGTGCTGTGTAAGTAATTTGGCAAGACAATGTCTTAGTCCTGTGATTAATTGATTGATTAGTTTTGCAGATTGATCATTACTGTAATATGAGGAATGCTACTGGAGGCCATAATCCTGCAGTGCACTCCACATAGATGGCCCCCTATGCCCTGATGGAACCTCATTTTAAAGCCTAAATTTACATAATTGCATCATGCTTTGAAGACTAGGTCTATACCTACACTACCACAATAAAGTGGTCTTATTTATGCAACTTGAGCTACATGAACAGCAAAGGTGGAGTAGATGTAACTTAGGTCCACCACTTGCAGTGGAGACATTCTCCTGTCATTGTACCTTACTCTTATCATTTATAGTAGAGTACCATGGTCAACTGCATAGTGATCTACAGTTGATTTGGCAAGTTTAAACTAGATTTGCTAAACTGACCCACTGGTGCATTGATCACTGCAGTATCAATGTAGATGTAGCCTTGGAGTGTTTGCACTTGTTAATTCTAGCCCCAATTTCTCTGCCAGTGCATAGGTGAGTTTCTTGAAACTTAGCAAGGCAACATTTGACCTACTGGTTTATTTAGGCGGTGACAAGAAATTAAGAATTTCTGTTGCTTCTCATGGTATTAATGAGGAATGTTTGTCTTGAGAGGCATTTGATATCATTGCTTAGTAAGTTTTCTAAAAAATACAGCGCAAATATATCAGATATTTAAACATTTCCAAAATTTAATATCAGTTCAAGAACTTTCTGTGCTATCTTAGCTGGTGGTGTTTTATGGCTATTGTACTATAAACATTAGGAATTAAACTAAGATATGCTTGTAATAAACTTTACAGGGTTATTTTCCCCTTCAGCTCTGATTTCATTTTTTTCTGTGAGGGAGGAATTTCACATTTCTTTCTAAATATTCTAAGTGAGCTGTTGTAAATAGGTTGAGCTGCTCACCATCTGTATATTTCATTGGGAAAGGTAAAGCACAACTCACAAGACCAATATTTCAGGCAATTTAATCAAATTCTAAATGGTTTAGTCATATAAATATGTTGGTACAGAAATATGCAGTCCACTATAAATCAGTTCTCTAGGCTTAAAAGTGTACATTTAAGAATTTTGCCATATCTTAGGCTAGCAGTAAGTGTGAATTACGTGCCCCATGAAGTTGAGATGGGTAATTTGACTATGTATTCTGTTTGTTTTACTCCTGTAAACAGCTACATCTGTGGCAGTTTACTGAATTCTCCAGTAAATGAAGTGCTTTATATCTGGGAATTTTTCTTATGTATGATCAAGAAAACAGTATTTGAAAGTAAGTATTATACATCTAAGATGGGGTATCCTCCAATTTTTTAGTTTTTTTTTCCCAGCCATCCTGACTTGGTATTTAATGTATTCAATTTCCATAATTTTACTGGTGACAGTTGGTATTGTTTAAAAGTATGTTTAGCTTGCTGGGAACAGGTGGCTCAGAGAATTGGCAATGGGAGAGTGAACCTTCCATTTACACACCATCAGGTTAAAGGAGAGACCAATCCATGGTGGCTGCAGAAGACACACTGTTAGTTGACCTGACATGCAACCCTAACTCCTAGTGACCTAGAAAGTGTCACTGTCACAAAAAAACTTCTTTATTTTATTTTTCACCCTCCCCTCTATGAGTATCAAATTCCTCTGTCCCCAAGCAGGGCAGGGAAGCTTGTCATATACCCAGTAAACTAGGATGTGACTTCTGGCTTTTCTGCAGAGGCAGCTTTTTCTGCAGGTCTAGTGCCTAGATACAATAAACTGCCATTTTGAATCTCTAGCCCAATGTCATGATTTTCTTTAGAAGTCTGGAGCAGTGGTTACTTGCAGGGGAGGAGAAAAATCTCATTCCTATTCTTGGGATTCTTACCATTGAGGTTATAGTAAATAAACAAAGTATCACAGAGAATTTATTTTCAGGAGTAGGACGCATGGGTTCCTACCCACAGGGTAATGGAAAGAAGGTATTCAAGTGTTGCTGAGCCAACCTAATATATTTGAGTGTGGAAACAAAATAGTTTTGATGTAGCAGCAGAGGCTAGTAGTTCAGTGGGCTGCTGTTAGATTCTACAACTTTTGTACTAAAATTATATGGACCACTAAATTTAATCAAGTACAGGTTTATTACTTCATTTAAACATGAGTGCCTAATGTCTATTGACATAGAGAGGACGTATTTTACTACCTGAAAGATTCTCTGCAAGGACTGGATGTAAAGCCTGCTGAAGTTAATAGAAGACTTTTCACTGACTTTGTTAGAATCTGGGCACCAAAACAGGGCACAGTAAGTTTTAGTACTTAGCTGAGCTGACCTAAATGGAATTTCACATGCACCTCTTTCCTCTTGGGATTGGTTCAAGATTATCTGAAAGCAGTCGAAGGGGCCAGCTGTGTGAGGAGGTGCTGGGAATGCCTCTCCCACCATCAACAATAACATGCATTTCTGAGTTAAAGGATCTGGGACAGATCCTCATCCAATGTCAATTAATGCATCTCCACTGATTTCAGTTGTATTATAGCCATTTACACCAGCTGAAGATCTGGAATTCTGTATTGAAATATGGGGATAAGACCATGAAAGTGCATTAGCATGAATTATCTATTAGCATTATGTGCAACATAATCAAATAGTTCAGAAAGTTCTGAATTAGCTGCACTTTTGGAAGTAGTTCCCCCACACCCCTGACTAACTTAATAAGCCAGAAAAGTAGTGTTTCCTCTGGCTACGGCTTCACTTCCAAAAAGATTGATGCTGCCACGGTCAATCTTCTGGAGTTCAATTTAGAGCACCTAGTAGGAGCATGGGGCACTGCCGTTGGTGCTGATATTCCTGCCCTTCACTGGGAGTAAGGGATGTTAATGGGAGCAAATGTTCCCAGTGACTTCCCACAGTGGAGATGGCTCAGAAGCCCCAATTCAGGTGTGTCAACTCAAGCTACGTGATTAGCATCACTGGAGTTGTGTGTACCTTAATTCAATCTTCTGCTTTAGCATAGATCTGCCCTCCGAGGAACTGTGTTCCTCTCTGAGATGAGTCGATGAAGTTTCCTCCAAAATGATGCACACATTTTTAGTTTCATAGTCAGAGTGTACATATAGAACAATCTTGTGTCTTTAAGAAATACCAGAAACTGTTCATCATTATGTATAATGTCACACTTTATATTTGATATAAAACCAGGAATAATAGGCATGCAAATAATTAGAGACAAAAGGCCGCAACAGCATTCTGCATTCTTCTGAGCACTGCACACTTGAGAGTGTATAAAGAGCTAGGCCAGAGGGGAAAACAAAGTTGAGTTTAGCATAGTTTATTATAAGCTTATCTTAAAAGACAAAACAAATGTCCTAAGGTTCTGGTGAATTCTTGAGTAGGTAGTTGGAGGGCATTAAGGAAGCTGATAAACATTACAAACAGAACTTTTAAGATCATAAAATTGTAAACTGACTGCTACAGCCTGAAGTAGTAAAATAGAAAAGTTGACTGTTTTCTTGTTTAGGTGACTTAGGGATCTTGTTTACATGTAGATACCTCTCTACTCCGGCACCCTTGGGACCTGACCAGTGCTGAATGACAGAATTCATCAGATCATGGGAGGTCAATATTGTCTAGCAGCATTACCAACACTTCCACTGCTTACTGGTCTCTTAGAAGACATTTAGGGGTAAATTACAGCTAAATAAGAGCACCGAAAACCAAGATCCAGGACTGGTGGCCCAGGACTGGTGGCCCAGGACTGGTGGCTGTAAATAAACTTTAAGGGACCACGGGAAACTGCCACACACATGAGAAGCGGCCATCTGAGTAACTAAAATCATGCTGGATTAGGGATGTTGCCAGACCAGAGAGTGATGGACTAGAGAGGTTCTACCTGTATAGTAATTCTTTTATAAATTAGGAATACAGAATTTTCCATCCTGACATGTGAGCATCTGTAAGCAATCAGAAAGAAGGGAAATCATGAGTGTTTATGCATTTAGGATATAATAAAATTCTGATACAGAACTTTTCATCAATAGATCTCTAAACACTTCCCAAAGGAAGCATTAAACAGAGAAGTGAAGTGCTAGAAATTATGTTGGGTACTAAATATAATCAAATAAAAGTGTGTTACTGCTTTCAAACACAAGTACCAACTGTCTACCCACATACAGGATAAATGTTTTACTAGTTGAAAAATCTTCTGCAAAAGCATTATGCAAATCCTGCTGAAATCTATGAGAGACTAGCACAAGGCTATCTGAGAAGCCAGTATCATAGTTGGGAATCAACTTTTGAGTCCCAGACCCTATCCAATGTAAGAACTAAGCGTTCTATCAGTTTTATGTTAAAAGTAATAAACTAGATTCTACAGTCTGGCATACTGTATACATGCTATTTCATCATGGTGCCTTGAAATGTGACCTATTGTATAATTTGCCTTCTAAAGTAAATTATAAGGAACAACTTTGAGTTACCTGAAAAATAAATATAACACACTTTTCTCATGTGCATTCTCTTCCTTCAGTGTAGCTGGAATTTTGAAACACTGTGAAGCAGTTTCTTTGCTGGCATACATTGGTGTAGCTCCACTGATTTATATGGAACCACACATTTCATTGGCTGAGAATATGGAGTAAAAAACTGTTTCCTTTTTGGACCCAGGGAAGGAGGCAAAACTGTATTAGTGATGAGTAAACTTTGGAGGTTTTGGAGGCTCAATTTGGTTCAGACAGGCATCAAAAGTAGACATATTTACTGAAACCTTATTTGAATGAGCCATATCTATTAATGTGGCAAAACTGGGCTAAAAAACTTGTGAGAATAAGGTTTTCTGAATATAGCTGAGCAATTCTTGTTTCAAGATGAGCCAGAGAAACCACAAGAATGGCTTTTCGCATAGATTCTTAGCATTTCCCTTACTACTGGTGGATGAAAATAAATACCCACACAGTCAACTAATGCTGAATATAGGGAAGGATGCAGTTTATTTCCTGTCTGTTTGTGGCTATGTGGGTCAGTATAGTGAATTGAATCTGTACACAATAACAGCTTCTCCAAAATCTGTCTTTTATGGTGAACAGACACTTCCATGTGGTCTGAATCTTCAAAAATTTATAGTATAGGTTTGTTGGTTCTTTTGTCTTCCCAAGGAGCAGACTTGTCAGTTAAGCTGCTTTTGGTCCTTATGCACCCCTGCAAGGGAACTTAGCAGTGAGTGCAGAGGAAATAATGTCGTCTGGAAGTGGCTTAGTGGCCCCACTAATTTACAGACATGATCTTTTGATGATAGTAATAATCACGATAGCTTAATAGCGCATATAGGCTGTGTCTAGATTGGTGGGTTTTGTCAGCAGAAGTTCACAATAGAAGATATCTTGCAATGAAACTTCTGTTGGCAGAGCAAGTCTGGAAAGCAAGGTGCATCGAAAGAGCAGTCTAGTCTGTCTACAGCCCAGGCACTCTCTCAGCAAAATTGCCACCCGGAACCACATCAGACAGGGTTGCTGGTCACCAGTTCCATCTGAGAGCTGGTGCCAGAGCCCTGTAGAGATGGGTGCATAAACAGACACCTCTGCACAGCTGTTCTGTGACCCTGCAGCAGGCTCACCTACCCCTGTGAGGGGCAGCAGAGCCCCTGCAGTACCTGGCTGTGCTTGTCCTACATTAGGGGTGGGGGTGGTAGACACAGCTGGTCCCTGGGTGCCATGCCACCAGAGCTTCCCCTGGGCTTGCAATGGCCCCACACTGACATGACCAGTTTGTGGCCAGATTCACTGCCCTGGGGTTCCTGAACTTCATCAGAGCTATCAATGGGACCCACGTCTTGATCCGTGCCCCGTGGCGTTGCCTGGCCAAGTACATCAACTGGAAGGGCTACTTCTCCATGGTGCTGCAGGACCTGGTCAACCACCATAGACAGTTCATGGACATTTACGTTGGGTGGGCAGGCAGGGAGCACAACTCCCATACGTTCCACAATTTCAGCATGTGCTGGAGGTGGGCACATTCAGTTCCCACTGTGAGCTAGTGTTCAGGGATATGAAGATGCAAATCTGCATCATGGAGGATGCAGCCTACCCCTTTCATTGACTTCTCCAGCTGTGGGGGTGGCCTGTTGGTGTCATGGGAGTGGCCCACCCTTTGGTCAGTGCAGCTCCAGCTATATAAAACACAAGGAGGAGAGACAGTGAATCATTCATGCACCGCAGCCCCTAAGGCCATGCTCTCCACTGTAAGCAGCAACCAACAGCCCTCAGACCAAGGGACAGGGATGTCCCAGGAGCAAAGCCATGTGTGGCCTGCACAGCAGGCCCTACTGCAAAGGGGCTTCACAGTGCTGACTGCTGTTCCCCTCAACTCCCATGGGGGTTGAGCCTCTGCTGATTTCTTCTTCTCCTTCTCCTCCTTCAGGGGCTTCTGCTCTACAGGGGAGGGTGGGAGAGGCTCAAGCTCTGTGTTAAGGCTCAGGTCATGAGGTGAGGTTTCCCCCACCACCAGGATCTGGTTGAGCTCCCTGTAGCAGGGGCAGGAGGGTGGTTCTGCCCCCAACTGGCCTGTAGCATCCCATTCCCAGACATACCTCTGCTTGAGCTCCTTGACTTTCACCTTGACCTACTCCAGGGTGTGGTGGGGGTGGCCCTATTTGGCCAGAGCCTCAACTATGTAGTTGTAGATCTCCACATTTTGACGCCTGGCCCAGGGGTCTTGGAGGGTCTCCTCCTTTTCCCAGAGATCCTGGAGGGACTGGATCTCTGGGTCAAACCAGGAGGGACCCACCTCTTTGAGCCCTGGGGAGGGGCCTGGGAATCCTAAGGCTGCTTCCGGGAGGGCCCACGGGAGTGCTGGGAGGGGCCTCTGACACGGTTTCTGCACATGAGGGTACAGCTGCAAAGACATTTAAACAGCAGCATGTGACTCTGCTGCTCACACACTTTCAGCTTTCTGCCACAGGGTTCCCTGGGCTCCCTGCAGCTTTAAGAAGGGGCAGGGGCTGGAACCAGAGAGCGATGATTGCTGTGGATAGGGTGTGTGGCATCCCAGAGGCCTTTTCTGTTGACAGAAGGCCCCCTCCTAAAACATCCAGACCCGCCTTTTGTTGACACATCTCTCTTGACAGCAGCATTCTTACTTGTAGCGAGCTGGGTACGGCTGTCAACAGAATCACACTGTTCTGTTGTTTTACTGTCAACAGAACAAGCTTCGCAATCTGGGTCCTCCATGGGTTTTGTTGACAAAACAGTTGTTTTGTCGACAAAACCCAGCAACCTAGACATAGGCACAGTGGATTATTTTTTTCTCCCTGAAGATATGGGAACTGAGATACCTTTGGTACTTTGCTGAGATTCAGAACTTCAAAGTATTGTATTTTCAGGACAGCCCTAGCACTGGAAAATTTACTGATTCAAAAAGGACATGTAACCAAACAGCTATCATTATGTAACAGAGAGAACAGCAGTGGGATGAGGCTTTGAACAACAGCCTTAGCTAGATTGGGAAATGTGGGATTAGCACAAAGATTGACTTACTTATTAGAAATTAGAGTGCCAACTATGATTTAATACTAATGTGAACAAATAGATACCATAAGTGTTCAGTATCTAGATAAAGAGCCATACTTCATGACTATATAACTAGGAAAGATAATACATAACTCAAGGGCATACGTTGCTAACCTATGGGTTGTATGCAAGATTTTTTTCTTCCATGTAAACCACTAGAAAATGTATGGAATGTTTATATATTTTTAAAGGAGCACAAATTGAGGGTACACAATGTTATGAATGTGTAGATGTGAGCAGAGAAAAGCATCAAAAAAAGGAACATGGAAACTAGACAAAAGAAAAGATGAATTAAACAATAACATTGCAAAACTGAATGGCTCTTCCTGGACAAAAAGTCCTGCAGCCTTACGTACTCGTTTAATTCCTTCTTGACATCAATGGTATGTTTTGAATGTGGATGAAGATTGCACGATCAAAAGGATTTGAGAAGATTGGGCCTCACACCTCCCTACTAAAGGGCAAGTTATGTTCTCATTTGCATATTTGAGGCTCCAATTAATGCCAATAAGATTAAAGTGGGATGCAGTATACACATCTGAGAGACAATACAGGGTTTATGTGGTGTATGGGCCTTATTCCTGGCCTTCTTCACAGGGGTGAATTTCAACCAAATGTTTAATTTTTAAAGAAGACACATCATGAGTCAAAATAAAGGGAAGCAGAAATGCTTAACTGTATGATTTAACGAGAATTTCAACATATAGCTACATGTGAAACTCAGCAATTTAAGTTAGCAGGAAGTACTGTGGACTATTTTTGGTTTCAACTCACAGGAGCGCATTTCCAGCAAGTTTCTTTCAAGAGCTCAAAAATTCCAAATTAAATGATGAAAAGTGAATTTGGCTGGAATGGGTCTGAAACCATGCAAAGTCAACAAATCTGACATGGCTTATACCTGAAAGATAAAATCATTTCTAACAACCAAAATTCTGCTTGGATTTACCAAAAACTCTAATCCCATGTAGGCTCTAAAAATTAAGCAGGCAAGAATGGGAGGTGCTGGTTACAGGTTCATTTGAATAATCTGTAAACTTTTTAATGAAAAAAGAGATTTTGAAAGATTTACAGTTCAGAACAAATTTAGAATCATAAGGCTGGAAGAGACCTCGGAAGGTCATTGAGTCCAATCCCTTGCTAAAATCAGGGCCCATAGCAACTCTATCATCCCGGCCAGGGCTTTGTCCACCCAGGACAGACGAATCTCTAGGGATGAAAATTAAAGTCAAGGGATATCACATCCACTGCCTCTCACATATCCATGGAGCCAGTTACTTCAACATACAATGCAATCAGGTTGGTCAGATATGACTTGCCTTTGGTGAAACCATGTTGACTATTCCTGATCACTTTCCTCTCTTCCAAGTGCTTCAGATTGGATTTCTGGAGTATTCCCTCCATGGTTTTTCTGGGAACTGAAATAAAACTGACCAGTCTATAATTCCCTGGATTTTCCTTCCTCCCCTTTTAAAAGATGGGCAATACACTTGCCCTTTTCCTATCATCCAGGACCTCCGCTGACTGCCACAAGTTTTCAAAGATAATGGTCAATGGCTCTGCAATTGTATAAGCCAACTCATTCAGCATCCTCAGATGCATTAGATACAGTCCCATGGACATGTCTATGTGCTTTTCAAAATGGCTTTTAACCTGTTCTCTCCCCACTGAGGGTTGCCTACCTCCTTCCCATACTGTGCTGCCTGATGCAGCAGTCTGGGAGCTGATCTTGTCTTTGAAGACAAGGGCAAAAATACTTTGAGTACTTCAGCTTTTCCTACATCAACTGCCAATAGGTTACCTGCCTCATTCAGGAATGGTCCCAGACCTTCCTGGATCACCTTCCAATTGCTAACATGCCTGCAGAAACCTTTATTACCTTTCACATCACTTGCTAACTGCAATTTTAATTCTGCTTTGGCCTTCCTGATTACACCCTCGCATACTAAAAGAATGCATTTTTACTCTTCCCTAGCCACCTGTCCAAGTTTCCACTTCTTGTAACCTCCCATTTTGTGCTTCATTTCACTAAAGATTTCATTGTTAAGCCAAGCTGGTCATCTATCACATTTCCTTTTCTTACCACCCATCAGAAAGATTTTGTTCCTGTGCCTTCAATTTAAAATACAGCCAGCTGTCCTGGACTCCTTTCTCCCTCAGTGTCCCAGGGAATCCTGCCTATCACTTCCCTGAAGGAGTAAAAGTCAACTTTTCTGAAGTCCAGGGTCTGTATTTTGCTGTTCTCCTTTCTTCTTTTGGTCAGGAACCTGAACTTGATCTTTCTTATGATCTCTGCTGCTCACTTGACATCCACACCTACCTCCCCTACTAATTCCTTCTTATTTGTGAGCAGCAGATTGAGGCTGAGCATAGCCCTGGGTTGGTTCCTTCAGCATTTGCACCAGGAAATTGTCCCCAGTATTCTCGAACAACTTCCTGGATTGTCTGTGTACTGCTTTTTGGGTCTCTCAACAGATGTCAGGGTGATTGAAGTTCCCTATGAAAACCATGATCTTTAAGCTTCTGTTAGTTGTATGAAGAAAACATCACCTACCTGATCTGGTGATTTATAGCAGACACTCACCAAAACATCAACCTTATTTCTCCTACCTTTAAATTTAACCCAAATACTCAACAGGTTTCTTTTCCATTTTATACGTGAGTACTGAGCAACCATGCTGCTCTCTAACACACAATGCAATTCTTCCACCTTTTCTCCCCTGCCTGTCGTCTGTGGACAGTTTATACCATTCCTTGATGATGCTCCAATCATGTGAGGCGTCCCACCAAGTCTTCATTATGCCAATCAAATCATAGTACTTTGACTGTGCTAGTGCTTCCAATTCTTTCTGCTTCTTTCCCAGGCTTCTTGCATCCGTGTACAGACAACTTAGATAACATCAGTTTGCTCTACTTTCACAGTATGAATTAGGGGTCCTCCACTGTTGTACCTTCCTCCTTGTCTCTTCCTGGTATCCCACTTCCCCTCTTACTTCAGGGCTTCGGTCACCATCCACCCATGAAACTAGTTTGAAGTCCTTTTCACTTGTTTTTCAAGCCTGCATTTGAAGATACTCTTTCCTCTCTTCATTAGGTAGAATGAATCTCTTCCTCTCAATCCTTGTGTCTAGAACAGCATCCCACAGTTGAAGAATCTAAAACCCTCTCTCCAACACCACCACCACCTGTGCAAACACACATTTACTTCCAAAATTTGACAATTTCTACTTGGGCCTTTTCATGCAACAGGCAGGATGGATGAGAACACAATTTGCACCTCGAACTCCTTGATCCTTTTCTCTAGTGCCACATAATCAGTAGTGACCTGCTCATGGTCATTCTCAGCAGTAACCTTGGTTCCTGTGTGGAGAAGTAGGAAGAGGTAGTGGTTTGAAGGCTTGATCAGTCTTGTAAGACACTCAGTCACAACCTGAATTCTAGCTCAAGGCAAGAAGCACACTTCTTGAGTTTCTTGATCTGGACAGCAAACAGATGACTCCATCCCCTCTAGAAGGGATTCCCTGACTACCACCACCTCAGAGTTGTGGATGTAAAAACCAGATACGCCACCCAGTATCTATAGGACAATGCATTCCATGCCTTCTGGTCACTCTGATCTTTCTGATGCAGTCCCTCAGAGGTGTCTTCCAAAACATTCTCAAAAATGAGCTAAACTAGTGGGCAAGCTATATAAAATTTCATAAGACTCATTGCAGGAGGAATAATGTCTGTTTCAAAATAGTTATTTTGAAGTAGGCACTGTTAAGACACAGAATAGTGATAATTTGAAATAAGTCATAATGGCACCCAATGGTACTATTTTGAAATAGATACTATGGCTATGTCTACACTAGAAGCATCTGTCAACAGAAGTTACACCTCAGATTTTTGAGGAATAATACTGTCAAGGCAAATGCAGAGTTCTGTCAAGGCTCTGTCAACACAGTACTTTAAGTGTATGAATGCTCCCTGACTTATGTCAACAGGGCTGGATACACAGGCTGTGTCTACACTAGAGCGTTTTGTTGGCAGAAGAGGCCTTCTGGACTGGGTCTACATTGTGCAGCTAAGCTCCCGAGGTTCCAGGTTCAAGTTCACTTCTGGGCAGTTACAAGTGGGGGGCTCATCCAGAATTTCTGGTGAGTTTCTGAAGCTTGGGACATGCTTCCTTAGTTAAGGCAAATATGTAATAATATATTTTGTTTAGCGAACTGGAAGATAATGCTGCAGTCTGAGTTAGATTACTACTTAATAATTTCATACTTAATGGTGCAGCCTGCAGTTCCCTGGTCCAGGATGGTTGGGACCTAACCAGTCCTAAACAAGAGAATTTGCTGGACTGGGGCGGTCCCCTGCCTTGGGCCCCCAAGCCTAGGAGACACCCAGCCTCAGGCTCCTCACTCCCCACTGGGCTGCTCACTCATCTGCTCCTTTGGGCAGGCTGGACTCCATCTTCAGCCTGCACTGCAATAAGGGGCTCCAGCCTCACGCTGACCTTCTGCAGGGCTGCATGGAGATGCCAGCTCTAGTGCGGGCTGCTCCCCATTGGGCTGCTGGGGAGCACTGTCTCTGACTCCAGCCCCAGCCCTAGTTGTCCCCTGCAGCACTTCTGGGGGACACCAGCTACAGCCCTGGGCTGCTAGACCACACGTTGTTGGACCAGAGACTGCTGGTTTTAGGTGGTGCAGCCTGTAATTGGCTTCCATTTTATATGGTTGGCAAACATGGTAATTCTAAAATGTGAGAATTATGATTTCAGATTTCAAAAATTGGTGAAATGAAGGTGTGTGGGAAAGACAGTAATTTACCAATGCTACTCCTAGAATAAAGCCTGCAAACTCTGGTCCATACCCCCTCCTAGAAACCCATTCATATCTGTTTAAATAAGCAATATTCTTTAGGTAAATAAAGTACGCATGATAAGAATATCTGCAGAGGCTTGCTCTTACACTGGGTAAGCACAAATTCTCAAAGGCAGAAAGGGTAGAAGATACTCAACTGTTATCCATGGTCTATGGAAATTGACTATTTAATTCCTATTTATATCAGTGAGAATTTCTTCCTGAGGATCTAGGATTTCCACAAGATCCCTGCTTGAGAAGTTGTGCCAAATAAATCCCTCCATAACCATTAAAAACATTTTGCTTAATAAATTAATTTTCTTTATAAAATTATATAAAGGATACTAGTTAGTCTCTTTTTATTTTCTCTCTACCTTCTTAATATTTGTTTGCATCGATTTGCTGGGGTGTGCTTTGAAAACGTATCTGAGTAGGGTATTGGAGGTTGCCAGTGAACTAAACTCACTAGAAGGATTTTCCTTGGTAAGCATGGACCCTTGTATTGAAAGATGGAAAAGCAGCAAAAAAAGCCAATTTTCAGAAACTCTTACAAGGAAACTTTTCTCTTCTAGGTGAAACAGAAATGAAATGATCTATCCTGGGTTTATGGTCATGTCTGGTTATGCATTCAGCGGGAACACAACCAGCTGGGAGCTGCGAACAGGGGAGTTTTCCTGGGAGAGAAGGTGAACCCTGCTGAACCAGGTGTGAGCTATTGGGTCTGTTTGTTACCTAGGCTGTTTGGTTGCTTGAATTTGAATTTTAGTTACTGATTGCTCTCAGTTACTTGTGGATGAGTTTGATTGCTAAGCTGACTGTTGGAATTTGAATGCCAGTTTGCTAGGCTGATTGAATTTGAATTTCTGAATCTGAATTTCAGTTTGCTAGGCTGATTATCTGCTTGAGTTTGAATGTCTGATTGAGCTCAGTTCCTGTGGCAGTTAGCATGTGCGAGAATGAGCCCCTCTCCCTGTGACTTACCACGTATAGGAGGGACAAAAGGAGAGAAGATTTAAAAAGTCAGAGGCCTGGCAACTAGCAGGAGCATGACCTCCTGGGAGCAGCAAACAGAGGGCTGCTAACAGGGGAGTTTACCTGGGAGAGAAGGTGAACCCCCACTGAACCAGGTGAGAGCTATTGGGTGTATTTGTTTACTAAGCTGATGGTTTGTTTGAATTTGAATTTGAATTTCAGTTACTGATTGAGCTCAGTTACTGTGGCAGTTAGTGTATATAAGAGTGAGCCCCTCCCCCTGTGACTCACCAGGGGTAGGAGGGACCAAAGGAGAGAAGGCTTCAAAAGTCAGAGGCTAGGCGAGCAGCTGGAGGATGATGAGCTGCAGCTGCAACAAGGGAGTTTGCCTGGGAATTAGCCTTGGGAGAGCCCCATATTATTTTTGGTCTCTTTTTCTATAGTTTTGTTTCTCTTCTGCTGTTCAAGGTGGCTCTTATGTCATCTGAGGGAATTCCCTAAAGAAAGGGGAAAATGGATAGTGACAAGTCTACTGGCAAGTCAGTTGTTCAGCCATTCAGTCAGCATATGCTATGTTTGTCTTCCTCCCAGAAGACAGAAGAGATTTCATATGTACCAAGTACAAGCTGGAAGCCATCTTGGAAGAAGAGGTTAGAGGACCTGAGGCCACACTATCAACCCTCCAATCCATCAGAGAAGGTGAAGACTTCTTTGACAGAAGGCAGCATTTAGTACAGCAGGCTGAGCAACCAAAGAGGGCAGTATAAAACAAGGAAGAAAACTGGAAGCATGTAACCTCCAGGAGAAGAAAGCCAATTCAGGTACCTCCAATTCGTGTGGAGGTAAGCAACCACTTTCAGGCTCTCTGCATGGGTGAAACAGAGGAGAATGTTGTGGCGGAGACCTCTCGGAGAATGGAAAGCATGAAATGAGTAGTCCTAGGGATGGCAGTCCTATGATCACCACCCCAAAGAGAGGATGGTGGGTCATAGTGGTCAGAGACTCCCTCCTAAGAGAGAGAGAGTCATCCATCTGCCATCCAGACCTGGAATCTCAGGAAGTTTGCTGCTTACCAGGAGCTAGAATCCAGGCTGTGACAGATTTACAAAAATCATCAAACCTGTGGATTATTACCCCTTCCTACTTCTCCTAATGACCTAGGACCTAATGACACAGCAAAGAACAACCTTGAGCAGATCACTGTGAATTATGTAACTCTGGGAAGGAAGCTCAAGGAATATGGAGAGCAAGTGGAGTTCTCATCCACCCTTCCTGTTGAAGGAAGGGGGCCAGGTAGAGATCTTCAAATCGTGGAAGTAAATGCATGGTTACGCAGATGGTGTCGAAGACAGGGATTTGGTTTCTTCAACTGTGGGCTGTTGTTTGGGCAACAAGGTTTGCTAGGAAGTGATGGGATCTGCCTAATGAAGAAAGGACAAAGCATCTTTGTGGGCAGGCTTGCAAACCTAGTGAGGAGGGCTTTAAAGTAGGCTCATCAGGGGATGGTGACACAAAGCCTGAGGGAGGGAAGGAAGGAAGGAAGAAGGAACCATAAAGGAGGACCCCTAGTTGAAATGGAGAAAGTAGGCCAATCAGCTAATTATCTAAGGTGTTTGTAGACAGATGCAGGAAGCCTGGGGAACAAACAAGAGTTAGAGGCACAGTCAAAGAGGTATGAGGTGATTGGAATAATGGAGACTTGGTGGGATGACTCACATAACTAAAGCACTGTCATGGAAGGGTATACACTGTTCAGGAAGGACAGGCAGAGGAGAAAAGGAAGAGGAGTTGTGATATATGTGAGAAAGTAATATGATTGCTCAGAGCTCCACTATATGGAGGGAGAAAAGCCAGTTGAGAGTCTTTGGGTTAAGCTTAAAAGTTGAAGCAAGAGAGGTGATTTTGTGGTTGGCTGTCTATAACAGATACCAGATCATGTAGATGAAGATTATTTCAGACAACTGAGAGAAGCTTCCAAATCACCGGCCCTGGTTTTCATGGGAGACTTTAATCACCCAGACACTTGTTGGGAGACCAATACAGCAGTACATAGACAAACCAGGAAGTTTTTGGAGAAAGTTGGGGATAACTTCCTGGTATGACTGCTGAAGGAACCAACCAGGGGGCATGCACAGCTTGACCTACTGCTCACAAACAGTGAAGAACTAGTAGGAGAAATGGAAGTGGATGACAATCTGGACTGCAGCAATCATGAGATGGTAGATTTCAGGATTCTGAAAAAAGGAAGAAATGTGAGCAGTAAAATACAGACTCTTGATTTCAGAAGAGCAGTCTTTGACTCACTGAGATAACTGATGGGCAGGAACCTCTGGAAAGCTAATATGAAGGGGAAATGAGTTCAGGAGAACTGGCAGTATTGTAAAGAATTCTTATTGAAGACACAAGAAAAAAATCCCAATATTCCATAAGAAAAGCAAATATGGTAGGCAACCAGCTTCAAGGGAAATCCTTGGTGAGCTTAAACTCAAAAATGATGCATATAAGAAGTGTAAACTTGGACAGATGACTAAGGAGGAGTATAAATGGATGGCTGGAGAATGCTGGGGGCAGGGTAAGCAGGAAAGTGAAAGCACAGTTGGAATTGCAGCTAGCAAGGGACATGAAGGGCAACAAGAGAGGTTTCTACAGGCATGTTAACAATAAGAGGATTATCAGGGAGGGCATGGGACTGTTACTGCATGAGGGAGGTAACCTTGTGACTGATGATATGGGAAAGACTGAAGTACTCAATGATTGTTTGCCTCAGTCTTTGGGGATGAGGTCAGCTCCCAGACTAAGGCACTAGGGAATGCAGTATGGGAAGGAGGTGGGCAGCCCTGGGTGGGGAAAGAACAGGTTAAGAGCTATTTATGAAAGCTAGAAGCACACAAATTGATGGGTTCAGATTTAAAAAAGGAAAGAACAATAGTCCAGGGAACTATAGACCAGTCAGCCTTACCTCAGTCCCCACAAAAATTATGGAGGGAATTCTCAAGAAGTCCATTCTGAAGCACTTGGAAGAGTGGAAAGTGATCAAGAGTAGTCCACATGGAATCACCAAGGGCAAGTCATGCCTGAACAATATGATTAGCTTCTATGATGAGGTAACTAGTTCTGTGGAGATGGGGGAGTCAATGGCTTTGACTTTAGCAAAGCTTTGGATACAGTCTCCCACAACATTCTTGCCTATAAGTTAAGGAAGTATTGATCAGGTACCTGGACTGTAAGACTGATAGAAAGCTGGCTAGATGGTTGGGTCTAACAGGTAGGTATCAATGGCTCAATGTCTGATTGGCAGGCAGTTTCTAGTGGGATCCCCAAGGATCAGTTCTAGCACCAGTATTGTGCAACATGTTTATTAATGACCTGAATGAGGTGATGGATTGCACCCTCAGCATATTTGTGGATGACCCTCACCTACGGGCACAAATAGATACATTGGAAATTAGGGGTAGGGTCCAGAGAGACGTAGATAAATTAGAGGATTTGTCCTTGCTGAACCTCATCACATTTCTTCTGTCCAAGTGCAGAGTCTTGCACTTGGGATGGAAGAATCCCAAGCATTGTTACAGGCTGGGTGCTGAAGGATTATGTAGCAGTGCAGTAGAAAAGGACCTGGGATTACAGTGGATGAGTCAACAGGGTGGCCTTGTAGCCAAGAGGGCTAATGGCATATTGGGGTGCATTAGGAGAAGCATTTATAGCAGATCTAGAGATGTTGTTATTCCTCTCTATTCGGCACTGGTGAGGCCACATCTGGAATATTGCATCCGGTTCTGGACCCCCCCCCCCATTATAGAAAGGATGTGGATGAACTGGAGTGGGTCCAGTGGAAAGCAGCTAAAATGATTAGGGGGCTGGAGCACATTACCTATGAGGAAAGGCTGTGGGACTTGGTCTTATTTAGTTTGCAGAAGAGAAAAGTGAGGGGAGATTTGATAGTGGCCTTCAACTTCCTACAGGTGGGCTCTAGAGGATGGAGAGAGGCTGCTCTTAGTACTGATGGATGTCAGAACAAGGAGCAATGATCCGAAGTTATAGAGGGAGAGGTGTAATAGTCTGGCTAGGCAAAGTCCTGGCTGGGATGATTTAGTTAGGCTTGATCCTGCTTTAGGCAGGTGGCTGTACTAGATCAGGTCCTAAGATTCTGTAATTCTGTGATTTTATGCTTATGGAGTTGGCTAGGGAGGAATCTATAGCTCAGCAATGTCCTTCCACTGCTTGGAAACTGATCAGCAAACTGGAAAGGAAAGTGGAAAATAGGTTTTAATATTACCTGACATTTTTTGAGGAGTTCATGATTTCCTCGTCTGACTAGACAAGGAGTTAATATTTGAACTGTTGCACTTCAAAATCCCCAGGCAAAGATGTGCATTTAGTCTTACTGAGGATCATGAAACTGCTGCAGGCACTTTGGTAGGTCATGTATGGAATGATTATCTTGGGTGTAAAGTTTACATAACTTCCAACTGATTAAAAAGTGGAAGTTTAAGTCATTTACCTAATTGTATTTCTGGTATCTTAGATTTTCAGCAAGACTATTTGCATTCCATCAGTGTGTGGCTTCTAACACATACACAATTTGGATCAGTTCATGTCACTGACTCCAGGTTTTACATGGTAATACAATCTGAGAGAATACCTGAATTACATCTAAACCTTATGGATAGATTGGATAAATGCAAGTCAATCTTGTGGTACCAACTGCAGTCAGGCACACATAGGAACGAACATCTGTAAAGTTATGATGTCCTAGGATGACAGATGAAGTGTGGTCATTAGTGACTAATTTAGAATGGAGAAATAAATTGCTAACTTGACTACTAAATATTTCACTTCTTGGTCAGTCATTAGAATTCGCTTAGGCTATGGCTAGACTATTGTTGGTCTTTGAAGATAGATATGTTTGTTGCTTTTTTGACTAATGCTGCTACACACAAAAATGCATTTTGTAATGGCACTTAGCTATTAGTGCTTAGTGGATTAAGCCCCGATGCCCCTTTAAGGAAACCAGAGCCTAGCCCACCGCATCCCAGTGAAAGGAACAGAAAAGAGGTCCTCCAGTCAGGATGGAGTGGCTATCTGTGCAGCAGCCAATCAGGATGCAGCGGGCTGGTAGAAAAGAAGCTTCTAGGTTAGATCCTGGCAGTTTGTCACAGGAGCTTGGCCCAAGCAGATCTATAAACCGTCTGGGAGACGAGCAGCACTAATGACAACTAAGTGCAAGCTGAACTTAGACTTGGTAAGGCCCAGGTCCAGTGGCTGGAGACGGGCCAGAAGCCCAGTACTAAAACCAGCAGCACCACAGACAAAGCTAGTCAGATCACAGTCCTTACATGGCACCCCTTGACCACAAAGTGCTGCCCCCAAGCAGGTGGACCCTGTTACACGCCTATTGTGAAATAAAGCCATTGGATGCGCTACGGCTTATTTCGAAATAAGCACTATTCCCTGACTGTTTTAATACGTTTCAGAATAGCTATTTTGAAACAGGTGCTAGTCCATGTAGAAAGAGGTTTACCAATTTTAACATAAGGCAACTGCTATTTTGAAATTATTTTGAAATAGCAGTTACGTTGTGTAGATGCTAGGATGCTTATTTCAAAATAACAGCTGTTATTTTGAAATAACAGGTGCACAGACTTATCCTTAGTTATCTGCTTCTTAATTCCCACCTGCTCTGCCAAAGAGGCAAAATGGGCTTCCCCAGAACAGATGATTTCAGCCTACTTTAGATAACTGACTTACAGGCAATAAGAACTAATATGCTTTTAGGTCAGTGGATGAGTAATTTTCTTTTCCTATTCAAAGTTCACACAAGAAATTCCTTAATTTCTGCATTGGACCTCAGGTGCATCAGTTCAGTACAGGTCCCTTTGTTGATGCTCGAGTCTCCATGAAATGCATATCTATTGCGGACATATTGCTTGCACTGGTATCTTAAGAAATATCCTGGATAGCAATGGACAGGATAGTAGAATAAATGGCAAATTCTCTCTCCAGGCTTCCCTTTCAGCTTTGTGCTATTCTATAGGCAGAGTGGCAGAATCCAGCACCTGCTGTCAGAGAGGATAGTAAATTAATAACCTACCCCTTAAGAGATGGCTTGTTTCATGCTCAGACTTACCACAACACCCACCTCACCCCAGCTGTGCATCCCTGCAAGATGGGTCAGGTGGTGGTGATGTTGCTGCAGACACTGGGCATTTACCTTTATGTCAGAGGCTACCACCTTTTGAAATATAGGCAGCAGCTAAGAGGCATTTCATGCTCAAAGGGGCAAAGATAGAGGCATACCTGTTGGGAGAAAAGATTGGCAGGACTCCTCACCTGACTCAGGTTCCCAAGCTCCATCGTGCCATAGAAGTAAAACTTTATATATGTTGGAAATGTAGGGAAAAGACTGACCAATGCTATCCCCGGAAGAAGTTCCTCTGACTTGTCACCAGAGGGTGTCAGAACTAAAGGCTTTCCCTTCAAGCTTTTCATCTGGAGGACGAGTAGGAGGAGGAAGAAATGAACAGAACAGCGTTGCTGGTTCTTCATCTTCCTTAGCATTTTAATTCATGAAAACATTGCCTTTGTCTTCCTGGAAAAAAAAATTAAGAATAAATAGAAAATGCTAGCAAGGTGTAGGAGATTGTCTGGATATTACAAAGAAGTCTATAATGTACAGAGCAAAACAGGTTTAGGATCTCTTCCTAACGTGCACACTATTTTGTCACTAGTCAGATTCTGGAAGGGGACTTTCTCCGGAAAGAAATGGATGACAGTTCAATGGCAATATCACGGAACTGAATGTTTTAGAGGCTGCTTCTTCACCATACTGGATGCCCTCAGAAGAAAGTGCTTTGCAAGAGTAGTACTAACCCAGACTGACAATTTGGCATGCACACACACCCAAAACGTTAAGAAATCACTGAAGTTAGGTTCAGAGTCAAAGGAGATCAGGATGTTTTTACTATTCATAGCTGATGTTTTCAGCATACAACATGGCCTCCTGTGTGGTAACTAGATGGCACCTCTGGTTACAAGCCCAGAAGATGATTCTAAGTCCATACAAAGAAGGGCTTTGGTTTGCTACAAACATGCATAATTGTTTTCTTAACAGGAGTGATATTCCAGTTCAGAATAGGCTCCCGAGCACAAAGAAAATTCTTTCATCTAAAACATGGTGAAGAATAAAATAATAAGCTTAGTTTCTTTAGTGACTGTGCCTAGACCTAATGCACTAGCATCCTATCTCTTTCTGTCCACCTCTTATTTTCCCCTAAGGCTTCTTCAGCCTCTCCATCTCTCTCTTCTTACTTCTTTGTTAGTGTTGGCAGCACTTGTCTTTTGGCTTCTTAGCCTTTTTTCGGCTACTGTTCCTGCAATTGGCAGCATGTAATCCTTTTATCCAGATAGTCTTAGTGCAGTTCCTTGCTGTTGGTGGCCTCTTTACATTTGGATGAAGGAATTTTGAGCCACGGTCGTGGTGCTTTCTGTGAAATGTGGCAGAGTCTATTATCACAGTCCCCCAGTAAAAAAAAATTACACCTTTATGATTTTTCATGATCTAAACACAACCACTACCCTGGAAGGATTGGCTGTCCGCCATCTTCATATCTCCCCTCTGGTTTATTTCTCACTTCATCACAATGTCTTTCTTCACCAGGAATTTCTACCTTTAGCCAATGTATTTACAGTACTGTGCATTTTCAGAAAAATAATACTGAATTTTAAAGGCTGTAATAGATACGATTATGTATAAAATCCAGTAAAGTATACAGTAAGCAAGAAACATACCAGAACCTGATGAAGGAACCATCAAATTACAAATCTCCTCACAAAGGTGTTCAAGGAAGAGTACTATAGAGTGAAAAAAGCAAGCCATGACATGGGGCTGGGGGGCGGGAGAACATTAGAACAACATTGGAAATTCACCAATGCAACACTTAGGCTGTGGCCACACTAGCCCCTCCTTTTGGAGGGGCTATGGTAATGTGGCACTTTGGAATATGCTAATGAGGCACTGCTATGAATATGCGGTGCCTCATTAGCATAGCGACAGCCATGCACACTTTGAAACTGCTGGTTTTGAAATGCATTCCACCTCTGTAGCTGGGGGCCTTTCGAAACAACCCCTCTGATTTTGAAAGCCCCTTCTTCCCAAAACCAAATTTTGTGGAGTAAAGGCAATGCCTGCGGCTACACGGCATACCAGCACTTCGAAGTTTGACACTTCGAAGTTGCTGTGGGGGAGAATTAGCCTAATGAAGTGCTGCATTTGCACTGCAGCACTTCATTAGTAATCTCCCATCTGCCGGATTATCATGCCCCTTTCAAAGAAGGGGGAAAGTGTAGACATAGCCTTACAGAACGCACCAGCAGTTTAGGCTCTGAAATCAAAAGGTAATTTCTGAGTTGCTTGTGTCTCTCTAGATACATTGCGGTACAGTTTTACTAATGAGTCTTTGTACCTAGCTTTCAGATGTAAGTCGGAACTGCCAAGTTCTTAGTTTATATTAGACTCCCTCAAATACTTATGTGCCGTCGATATGTCTGCAAAAGAGCATAAGGTGACATTTGGAGGGAAGGAATTATTTAATTTTTTTTTTAATAAAAAGAACCCAGTAGCAGGACAAAGCTTGCACATAACTATGCTGATTTAGATGCAGTGAAGGAGGATAGCTTCAGAAATAAGGAGAACACACTTCAAGTGGTCATTAGCTAATGTTTTACAGTAAACTTCTTGATACCCAGCATCCATTGGACCAGGAGGTTGCCAAATAATCAAATATTCCAGGTAAGAGAGAGTACTCACAGTGAGTGGGAGAGCAAAGGAGCCTGCCGGATGCACTCACGCAGCACAGAGGGATGCAGAGCAGCACTGAGAGGGCTCTCCTTCTCCCCGAGTGATGTGGCATTGCTTGCGTTCTGTACATAAACCCCAGCTTCAGCTCCCTGTACTTTTCTTCCAGGCTCTGTGCTTGGTTCTGTGCTGAGACACTACACAAAAATGTAGGACAGCCATGGGCTAGAGGATGGGCCTGGGCAGGAGGAGGCAGGTTTGCATCTGTCATCTTCCATCCCTGGGGATCAGCAAAGCCCTCCAAGGTGGAGTCAAGGGGTGGCACCTTGGGGGAGGAGGGGAGCTGCAGTCCAAGTCCCTCAACCCAGTTTGAAAGGCATAGGCTGTGCAGACATACCACTATCTATGATGTGCCTGTATCACCTATGTCTTTCATCTATAACTTGCAGCTAGGTCAAAGTTGCGACAAAGTGCCTTCCTCATTCATGTTGTCTTCCTGTCATCTGAGATACTGGCCCCTCCATCTTGGTCAGGGTAAGGACCTAATACTCTCTGGGTTGACTGCTTCATCTACCTGTCTTTCACAGAGCAGGGTAGATGTTGGGACAAAAATTCTGTGTGGTTTGCTTGCCTTATATGCCTCTACTGCTACATTGTCAGACCATTATTCAAAATCACATGAGACTTTGAATAAAATTTTTAAAAAAATTACTTCTGACATTCAACCATTAACAGGAAGCCACCAACCCCAAATTTGTGTGTAATTATCAGTACTGACCACCTCAAATGTCCAAAAATCGTGAGTCAGACCTCAAAAAGCCATGAGATTGGCTTTAAAAGTATGAGACGAAAGCATTAAATTTGGGGGTTAATGTTATTTATCTTCTAGGTTTTGAGCCTTTTGGGCCCACTTATTTCATAAAATCAATCTTTCTTAGCAAATACGAAACCTACAAACTTTATTTTTTAACGAAAGCTAATAGCCATATACACTTTCCTGATTCCAGGAGCTGAGGCTTTAGGAAACACAGATAAGAGTGTGAGACTGTGGAAAAAAGGGTGAAGGGGTGACATCACTGGAGCATGTCAGGTTGAAAAAAAAAAAAGTATTAAATGTGGTCAACCAAAAAAAGTGAGTTCTCTGCTTCCTGCTTGGAGGAGGCTAAGTTTAACTTCTCAGTCTTTTTGCTGAGACCTACCATTCTGCCCACCCTCTCCATTTTCTTACCTCATTCTCTTCTTAATTACCTCCCTTCACAATAAAGTTTCCTGATGATCTCTCATACCTCCTGCACATTAATTTTGTGCTCTTCACTGGCAAATCTACCTCAATTCACACCATTTTCTTTCGTGCTTTCTTTTCACCTTTACGCTACATTTTCTCTGCCCCTTTTCCTTCATTTCCCCCTCATTGTCAGCCTTGCTTGTGCATTCCTTCATTCTCTTACACCCCACATCCCTCTGTTATCTCACCTCAGTCTCTTTCCTGCCCTCCATCAGCTTTTCTCATGTCCTTTCAAAGTTTCCAGTCCCATTTCCAAACCACAGAGCTTAGGGAGCTGCCATTTTCACTGAGAACAGACAAACTTTGCTCTCTTTGGAAACAGTGGAAGATGGTAACCATCTTTAATAGCTGTTAGCCAGGATGGGCCGGGATAGTGCCCCTAACTTCTGTTTGCCAAAAGCTGGGAATGGTTGACTGGGGATGAATCACTTGATAACTACCCATTCTTTTCATTCTCTCTGAATTACCTGTCAATGGCCACTGTCGAAAGATGGGCTACTGGGCTAGAGGCACTGGTGTCGACAGCCACCATGGACCTGGGGGCAAGCTGAGGAGGGGGTCTGGCTCCCTGGCCCCTTGGAGGGGCATGGCCAAGGACAGAAGGGGCAGGTCTTAGAGCAGTCAGCTCCCTCAGGGCTTCACTCCAGCTTCACTCCCTCAGAGCCATGTGCACAATGGCGGCACAGAGCTTTGCAGCATTTAAAAGAGAACTCTGACTGCCTCTGCTGCTACTTCAGAGGTGGTGGTGGGAGCTCTGGGTCCCTTTGAAATGCTGGGCCCTGGAACAACCACCCCTGCCACTTCTCTGTCAGTGCACCTGGCTAGAGAGACCTTTGTTCTGACCCAGGCTTAACTCAGGAAACATCACTTTCACATGTAAAGAGTTGAAATAAAAGGTAGCCCTCAGCTGAGATTAGCTTTACTTCACTTTTTCCTGTAATTATGGGAATTTTGAATGATGGCAAATTTTCACAGAATGACTGCAAGAGATCATGAGATGCAACAACAAAAATCATCTCATGCAATAGATAAAATGGTGATTGGAAATGTTTTGGTTTTATATTGGTGGGTGTGAGAGCATTTCCCTCATCCAGTGTTTTTCTCTCTTTTTGATATCCTCCTGGACTGAATTCAAACACTTCACATAGTAGGAATTGAGGGGAAAGAGAGTCTTGCAACATGCCAAGGGCTAACCGTGTTACCTTCACCATGACCCAAATTTTAGTTTGGGAATTAGCAGTCTTTCAGCTCATACAGTTCAGAATTTCAAGAGAGCATAGCGAAGAAGAGACACAACAGGTTATAATGAACACAAAAGAGAGACTTCACTGAAGTTATCAGACGAGACATTTCTGCATGATTTTCTGGCTTCCAGACTCATTATGTACAATTTGTGTTGCTGAGCATCAGCACACAGGTGTAACAATAGCCACTGGAGTCTGTGGAGCCTGACTCTTGCAATGTGAAAGGGTGCTAACCTTTTGTAACATAATCTCTGTCAGGTGACTGGGGCCAGGTAATAAAGTTCAGTGGCTCTTGAGTGTGTTTGTGTGTGTCACATTTATTACAGTCTTTGTTTTCAAAAAGGGCATTGTTTGGTATTTTATCCTCTGACTGCAGCTAATCTAACAGTTTGTGTTATGTGCCAGTTTTATTGAAAACAGTAGAACATAGAACTAAGACTGGCATATGAATAGGGGTGAATTTTGTTGTTCTAAAAACGACTTTTTCATTTAATGAACATGGCTGATTTATGGTGTTGGATATGCATGAAAAGGGCAACTTTTTGATGCTGTTTCTATTTGTTACAAGTGAATCAAAGAAAGGAAATGTATGTCCTTCTCAGAATACTGGTGAACACTTGTAAATAAGGTATTTGAAAGGAGGAAGAGATAAAGCAATCAATAAAGAGAATTGTTGGTAACATACTAATGATTCTATTATATGTTCAAATGAAAAAAATCCAGAAATATAATTGTAGATTTTAGAGAGGACTGAGTGTGTGTGTGTAAAGTAGAGGAATCTGATGTAATATGTGGATATTTACCTTAGAAAGTAAAATTGCAAAATGGATAGTAGTCTTGGGACTATATTTGCAAAAGCGCTTAGTATTCATTTGTGGATTTTCAGAGTCTACCACCTATTTAGGAATGTTAAGGAAGTACTCAGCTTTACAACAGCACTCAGACTACAAGTCCAACTGGGTTGAGAGCTGAGCTTTTTTTGAAAATCTGTCCTTTTGCTCTGCTCTATTGCATAGTCCATCAATGGGGCCATGAGAGATTTTCAGAAACTCTATGCAGTGGCCTAACTTTGCTTCCATTAATATCAAGAATAGTTTTCCCATTGATTTTAACAGAAGCAGCAGTAGGCCAGTCCTGTGCACTTTTAAAATTCCACCAAGAAGATCTGTTACAGTTGTGCTACTCTTCATGTAAATCTCCTTTGTTATATGTAGCTCTTAATAGTTTTTATGTGTGTTGGGTTTGCAGGGGAAGTGGGAAGGGAGAAGACCCCAACATATTAATGGCTATTTTTGTCTGCTTTAATGAATCTTTTTTTTTTTTAAATGACAGTGGTGTCTTATGCACTCTCTCCATCGGATCATAGTACAAGTAATGATTATTCATGTGACTATTCATATAGGCTACGTCTACATGTGCCCCAAACTTCGAAATGGCCACGCAAATGGCCATTTCGAAGTTTACTAATGAAGCACTGAAATGCATATTCAGCACTTCGTTAGAATGCGGGCGGCTGCGGCACTTTGAAATTGACGCGCCTTGCTGCCGCACATCTCGTCCAGACGGGGCTCCTTTTCAAAAGGAAGCCGCCTACTTCGAAGTCCCCTTATTCCCATGAGCTGATGGGAATAAGGGGACTTCGAAGTAGGCGGGGTCCTTTCAAAAAGGAGCCCCGTCCGGACGAGACGCGCGGCGGCGAGGCGCGTCAATTTTGAAGTGCCGCAGCCGCCCGCATGCTAACGAAGCGCTGAATATGCATTTCAGTGCTTCATTAGTAAACTTTGAAATGGCCATTTGCGTGGCCATTTCGAAGTTTGGGGCACGTGTAGACACGGCCATATATATAATATATGGGAATATAAAAAGTCCCAGGATTAGTGTGTTTGCCTGGTCCAAAAATGTTGGTTATCCTTTAAAATGAAGAAATAAAATACATCATGCCACAAGAACCTCTATCTACGTTCATTTGTTTTTATCCATTAAAGGCTCAGCTATATCATAAACATAAGCAAATACAAGATGTTTCACAGTTGCCATTTTATCGCATTCCAACAGTTCATGTGTTCTAAAAATTAAATTCAAACAAATTTTAAACTGTGCAGATAATATAGTTGCTGATAATACCTCAAGACAAGTGATAATGCTGCACAGATTTCAATGGACTTGCAGGAAGATAAGTTCTTTTACAGTGATGAGTTCAATACAAAAGCTTACGTATACAGAGAGAGCATAGAATTTTTTAAAAAATTAGCACTAAAAGAATTAAAATCCTTGTATCAATCAGTGTCATTGCTTGTATCATCTTCCTGTTTAAGTAGTGTCATTTTACAAGGATTTCACAGATTTCCTGATGTCAGTCTAATCATTCTGCATTTGACTATACATGTTCTGTATAGAACATAATATTTTAAAAGACAAATTAGCTCAACCATTCATAATAGCTTGTCTTAGTACCTTATGTAAGTAATAAGCTTTCTTGTGACTGAAAACTGTGGTAAAAGTGTTTTTATAGAAAATGTTGACTTTTCTTTCAGGGAGAAAAGATCCTTAGTTTTCAGCTAAAACATTTTTGATGACCAATCAAAATGGTCTGGGAAAATAATCACCTTTCTGTGGAAAAACATAGTTTGGTTGAAATCAAATGCATTTTTTAAAAAAAATGATTTTTGCTGTTTGATGAACCTTCATTATTAATGAAAGTTTACCACCTTCCCCATCTTAAAGTGTTTAATTAAAATGAATGACACACAATATGAAATTCTAGTCCCATTTAAGTCCATGGGACTTTTCCATTGGTTTGATGCATCCTCAAATTAACTCACGATATAATTTTTTATCTTGTATGCACCCAGATTTTCCATTCAAAACAATAAGTTGAACTGTGCAAAATGGTATAATCAGTATCCATGTGATTAAAACACTATATATGGAAAAAGGACGTTTGGAAATCTTCATATTATGGATCATGCCCTAACAGAGTGCCCCATAAGCCCCATCCTATCCCAGTGAAGATTGCTAAACACAGCAGTTGCTTACACGGGAAAACAAATCTTTTAATTGGTGTTAGAAATGGTCTAAAAAATGGAATGTCTTTTGTAATCACAGTCCAAGTAAATTTTTATGTATGTGAAACACTGCAAATGTTTTAAACATCTAATACATAAATGTATTCAGTTTTAGCTCAGAACGCTATTTATAGGAAAACTGTTTTTTTTAAATGAGGCAATAAGGCTCATGTAAATATTAAAATACACCCTGTGGGTTTAGAAGTTTAGGAAAAGTAGGATCCTGGATATGGAGAGAATAGAGAGACTCTGTATAGTTGGAGGATCTCTATAGTAGTACAGGGCTATGGGCACATTGAATTTCAGTGGAATTGGAGGTCTAGCAGGGGAGGGGGGCAATAAAATTCACTTAAGATTGGGGTTTCTCAGGTTTGAATGAATCTTTGAGACTTATGGGATTGGGGTCCAGTGGGATGTGAGGGGTCTCTGGGGCTGGGGGTGCAGTGAAATTTGGTGTAATTGGTGGGGGGGATCCATCTGGGGACTGGCCTGGGGGGTGCAATGAGTTTCAGTGAGTGATGGGTCTTTTTGGACCATTCTGGGAGGAATGCTTTGGGGGAAGAGGGGTGCAACAGAGCCAAGGAGCTGGGGTAAGCTGCAGGGGACAGCTCCTCCACCAGCTGTCCAGCACCTTGTTGAGACAGACTGACTGCCCGGTTGGTAAGGAAAAATCAAATCCAGCATATTCAGTGGGGTTACAGGTTGTTCTGGGAACTATAGTTCAATGAGATTCAGTGCAGTTTATAATCTTTATTGCTAAGGGCCAGGGGTTAGGGTGAGATTCACCATAGTTTGCGGGATCTGTGGGATTTAGATGTTCTGAAGTTTAGAGATTTTATCTGGAGATATAGGACAGGCCGTGCAGGGATATTAACTGGGGTGTGGTGGATATGTGGGCCTGGAGTGCTGGGAAGTGAAGTGAGATTTGATTCTTCCTATTTGACCTGGCAGTCAGTCTGTCCCTACAAGATGCTGGGCAGCTGGTGGAGGAGAGTCCAGGGGCCATGTCCTCTGCAGCTTATCCCAGCTCCTTCACAACTCCTAGGCTCTGTTGCACCCCTTTCCTCCCTGTGCTGGAGCAGTAGCTGCACTCCCTTCCTCCAGTGACACAGGCCACCTCTATCAAAACAAAAAGCAGTCAAGTAGCACTTTAAAGACTAGCAAAATGGTTTATTATATGGAATTATAGTGTGGGTGCTGTGAAGGTTTAATCGGCATTTGTTTGGGATGCTTGCATTGCTCTTGGCTGGTGAAACCATATATGAATTATGCAGGTTATCTGAAATTAGCCTTACAACTTTTATGGTATGCCATACTAACACGTTATTTAAATACAGCATATTTTTTTTCTTGGTGATATTTTTCATAACCCTCTGTTGCAAAAGTTGAGCCAGTTTAGTAGCAAGATTAGAGTTCTTGGTTTTGGAAAGAAAAATGGTAATATAATGTCATTGTTTTAAAATTTGACCCATGTTGTTCCTTGAATAATTCTGTGATTTTTAAAGTCCAGTATTTTAAAGTCTTCTAGGGTGTTAAAAGCAAATCTTGAGTTCCAGATTAGGTGATTGGAAATTTCCTCTCTCCAGTGACATTAAGTTCCCTTTTCTACCCTGAATGGTTAGGATAATTGAATTTGTTTGGTGGTGGACCATGGGAATCCTCAAGGAATCCATTTTGGAGCACTTGGAGGAGGGGAAAGTGATCAAAATTAGCCAACATGGATTCACCAGGGGCAAGTCCTGCCTGACCAATCTGATTAGCTTCTATGACGAGGTAACAAGCTCTGTGGACATGGGGAAGTCAGTGGATGTGATATACCTTGACTTCAGCAAGGCTTTTGACACGGTCTCCCACAACATTCTTGTCCATAAGAATTGGATTGGATCATTGGACTATAGGATGGATAGAAAGCTGGCTTGATAGTCGGGCCCAATGAGCAGTGGTCAATGGCTCAATATCTGGATGGCGGTCTGTTTCAAGTGGAGTGCCGCAAGGCTCGGTTCTGGGGCTAGTGTTATTCAACATCTTTATTAATGACCTGGATGAGGGACTGGATTGCACCCTCAGCAAGTTTGCAGATGACACAAAGCTAGGGGGAGAGGTAGATTCATTGGAGGGTAGAGAAAGAATCCAGAGGGACTGGGATAAATTGGAGGACTGGGCCAAAAGAAATCTGATGCGGTTCAATAAGGAGAAGTGTAGAGTCCTGCACCTGGGGTGGAAGAAACCCAAGCATTGTTACAGGCTGGGGACCGACTGGCTCAGCAGCAGTAAGATGGAAAGGGACCTAGGGTTTATGGTGGATGAAAGGCTGGATATGAGTAAACAGTGTGCCCTTGTAGCCAAGAAGGCTAACGGCATACTAGGGTGCATTAGGAGGAGCATTTCGAGCAGATCTGGAGAAGTAGTTATTCCTCTTTATTTGGCACTGGTGAGGCCACATCTGGAATATTGTGTCCAGTTTTGGGCCCCCCAGTATAAAAAGGATGTGGATTTGCTGGAGCAGGTTCAGTGAAGGGCAACAAAAATGATTAAGGGTCTGGAGCACAAGACCTATGAGGATAAGCTGAGGGATTTGGGCTTCTTTAGCTTTCAGAAGAGAAGACTTAGCGGTGATTTAGTAGCAGCCTTCAACTTCCTGAAGGGGAGCTCTAAAAAGGAGGGTGAGAAACTGTTCTCAGTAGTGTCAGATGACAGAACAAGGAGTAATGGTCTGAAGTTGAAGAGGGAGAGGTGTAGGTTAGATATTAGGAAAAACTACTTCTCTGAGTGGGCGGTGAAGCATTGGAATGAGTTGCCTAGAGAGGTGGTAGATTCTCCATCCCTTGAGGTTTTTAAGTCCCAGCTGGACAAGGTCCTGGCTGGGATGACCTAGTGGGGGTTGATCCTGCTTGAAGCAGGGGGCTGGACAAGATGACTTCCTGAGGTCCCTTCCAGCCCTGTGATTCTATGATTCTGTGACTGTTGCCACTACTGAAGTTCAAACAAGTGTAATTTTAGATGAAAATTCCATATTTGTGAGAAAATGTTTTTAGGTCTTTCTCTGCAACTATCAGGGCTAGCTAGTTTTAAAAAATGAAAAGTGAGATTTTCATGTAGTCTATTGCTTCTGGATGCTGAGGTTTTTGATTAAAAACGTGAAAGCATGAGATTCACAATCAAAGTGCTGGAATTGGCAACACTATCTATAACATTTGGTCCAATTGTTAGAAACTATTTAATAGAAAATAACTGTTGTAGCTTCTTTATGATCCTGCGTTTCTAGAAAGTGATGAAGATATTGATGTCACGAGAAGCAGTAACCAATGCATTAGCAAAAATTATTTCCCTCGGGACAGGTGTTTTCATTTTATACACAGTGTACCTTGCTTGTTTCTAACACTGTCAGTCAAAATGTGGAAATTATTCACTGAACTAAATATAGCTTACATGCAAACCTGAATGCAAATAGGCTTGGAGTAGGAGGAAAAATATAGCATTATTAATTTTAAATGCAAATGACTAAACCTGTGTAATGAAAGAAGGGTGTTTTCTGGTCGGAAAAATAGTATTCTGTTGACTAGGAGTCTTACAAAGTAATTAATTAAAAGAAAATCAAGCAGGCAAATTATTACAATAGTAATTTTATTTAATTGTTCTGATGGACAGGGACTGTGCATGATGCATCTACAGACTGATCTAAGCCTTGTATATGTTAATTTCAGCTTTTCATATCACTTCAGTAGGCATTGGATGAGGTCCATCAGTGAAGACACAAAACCTACAATTTGGAGGTTCTTGTAGAATGTGTGTTAGAACATATTTACAGCCACAAAATATAATTGAGTCTTAACAAATGATGTACATTATCTTTATTGAGATTAATCTTAGATAGTCAGAGCTGTTTAGTTGGTTTATTTGGTTCTTTTAACACTCATATTAGTTAATTTGAATTATTCTTAAACCTGTTACAGACTTTTTCATTGGTTAGATTTGCTCAAAATGTTTTCATTAGCTAAATCAGCAAAGCATTACTTATATACTGAAATGAACAGGGAAATACTAATTGAAAATCCACATTAATTAAAATGGCAACAAAGATATTCAGCAGAAAATATATGAAGTCTATATATAGTGTGTGTGTGGGCGGACAAGGAAGAAAATTCATTATATAATGCAGTTTGTTTAACAAGTTTAAACCCTAAGTATCCAGAAATTTCAGGAGCTGTCTACTTGGGATTAAGGAAGAAAAAAATTAATTTGATGTTTTCAATCCCACCAATCTTGCTGTTTATTCTTACTTGGGAAGTAAGAGCTCCTTTGAGACTGGTGAGAAGCTGAAATGGCTGTAGGCATCTGATTCACAAGAGAATGTGCCTGGAATCAATCATATTACTGAAGAGTTCAGGATTTGCCATTGGTGGAAAATATCTAGAGCTGGGGGAAACAAAGAAGTAGGATGCAGATCCTTCAGGGCTTATCTACACTACCACCTTCCTTCGAAGGAAGGATGATAATTAGGGTGTTGGGAGTTTACTAATGACGTGCTGTCATGCATAGGCAACACTTCATTAAGCAAATTCCCCCCGGTGGCGACGCTGAAGTTTTAAACTTCGAAGTACTGGCACGCGTCTAGCCGCACTGTACCACTGGTATTTCAAAGTTGCCCTGGTACTTCAAAGTACCAGCCTGTGTGCCACAGCTAGATGCATGCTGGTACTTCAAAGTTTAAAACTTCGGAGTTGCCATGGGAGGGGGGAGGGAATTTGCTTAAAGAAGTGCTGCATATGCACAGCAGCACTTCATTAGTAAACTCCCAACACCCTAATTACCATCCTTCCTTCGAAGGAAGGTGGTAGTGTAGACACAGCCTCAGTATTTTTGGAGGTTTTTGCTTTGCCTCAGTCCATTTTGAAACAAGATTTTAGGAGACGCTTCCAAAGCTTGTGTGTGTACGCAAATGTGATTTTTTTAGCATCATGATGACTGGAGAAAAATATCCTTATTCCTGTAATAGAAAATGGGCATGGATTAGGGTGCAAATCTGTTGAGTGTTTCAAAATGTGGATATTCCAGAGGACTCAGCGTTGTGCAAACATACACAGATTTGATCCATTCCCTAAAGAGTTTACGATCAGTATTTCAAACCTTTGTTTTGTTATCTTTGACAGTGTGGAATAGTGGAACAGGAAAACCATAGCTCAACAGTCTTCTGAAACCTACCAATATAACCTTCTCTGTAGCATTTGCGGGCCTCACAAATTTACAGAACCTTTGAAGTAAGGGAGTTATCATACAATTTTATAGGTAGGGAAGTAAGTCACAGAAAAATCCAGCAATTAAGGTCACCCACGTTCTTTGGCAAAGCCATGTTTAAACCCAAATCTCCTGAGTTGCAATATAGTGCCTGTCCCTTACTCTACAGACACATTGTAGTGAGGGAGGAACTTATTTGAATTGTTTGCTTTTTATTATTTTTGTTGATGAGCTGATGTTATAAAAGTATGAAGCAAGTTTTCCATATTAAAGAACACCTGAGAAAATAAACACTTTTTTTTTTAAGTTTCAGTTTATTCTTTCCGTATGTGTCCCACTCTATCTAGGGCATAAATGTAGGAATATATTAGACTTTGGTAAACTGTACAATCCTTAATCAAACAAAATTCCCATTTGATATTGCCTTTTATCTGAATACTGCATGTATAAGTAGCAACGTAGTAGTTATGATAAAAATGATTTTCTTTGGAAATTGCACATAAAACAACATACAGACCATGTCTGCACTAGAAAGTTCTTTCAGAATATCAGCCCCTTCTTCTGAGAAAACATACTGAGAGTCCACACAGGACATGTGCTTTTTCAATCCAAAACTGAAAAATTCTATTCTTTTACCAGAAGCCCTCTTCCGCACCTGGATCAGGAACAGCAACTCTTTTCAAAAGCTTCTTTCGAAAAAGCTTACAGCACTGGATGTTTCAGTCCCTGGCCCATTCTTTTGAAAGAGCAGGGGCTGTGTGGACACTGTCTATTGAGAGAGTGGATCAACCTTTCAATTGTTTTTTTTTTTGTGTTTGGAAGCACTCTTTCAAAAGAAGATCATCTGGAAAATCGTCTTTTGAAAGATTGCTATAGCGTAGATGTGGCCAAAATGTTTTAGAAACATTTTGAAGTCACTGGGGGTATTGCCTGAACAGGATGGGAGGATTATGGCCCTAAAGTTTTATCTGCTGACAGCAAAATAATGTCTGTAAATGAATGAAGATTTTGGCTGTGGCCACACTAGCTCCTCCTTTCGGAGGGGCTATGGTAATGTGGCACTTTGGGATATGCTAATCAGGTGCTGCCATGAATATGCAGTGCCTCATTAACATAACGGATTCTGCGCGTGCTTCGAAACTGCCAGTAGCTGGGTACCTTTTGAAATTACCCCCTGATTTGGAAAGCCCCGTATTACCATCTGGTTTTGAGAATAAGGGGCTTTTGAAATTACAGGTCCATTTTGAAAGGCCCCCCTGGCTACATGGGCGGTGTGCATTTTGAAACCAGCAGTTTCAAAGGTCGCACAGCTGCCATTATGCTAATAAGGAGCTCCATATTCATGCCTCATTAGCATGTCCCAAAGTGTCTTATTACCATAACCCTGTTGACTACAGCCTCTATGTATAGCAATTTTCAAACCCTTTCCTCATAAATTAGGATTAAGATCTAAATAATATTCTGCCAGGCATTTCCTTGCCTCCAGGACTGGGTCTACACTTGCCCCCAACTTCGAAGGGGGCCTGGTAATCAGGGCGATGGGAGGTTACTAATGAAGTACTGCAGTGAACTGTCAAACTTTGAAGTTCCGGCATGCATGTAGCATGTGCGTGTACACCAAATATTGCTATTGCTTTGGGTGTTTTTACAATGAATTAATTGTGAGACCCAGTTATTATTGATTGCATATGAATTTATAAATGATTCATTTATTTAAACTTGTAAGTTTCCACTTCATATGATGGACTTGAAAATGATTATTTGGGAAAATTGTTGCAAGGCCTAGTCAACAGCAAATTCATAACCTAGTGCTTGAGGGTAATATTTTTTAATTAAGGAATTACAGATGAAAAAGTATTTTTATACTGCATGTGAGTTCAGTTACCACCATGCAAAGTGTAATAATTATATATGTCAGATAAAACATTACAAATGAATTTGAGTTCAGTTGAACACATTATCAGTTCTTTCTTGTGTAATTTAATAGTTTACAATGAAGGTCAAAGAATGAGACAGTCCTTTGACAATTATATTGCTGACCATAGTACGTAAGTTGGTTGTGGAATATCCTATACTATACTGATTGCTGCTCTAAATGCCATCTAATGAAATGAAATGAGTTTTACGCATGGAAACTCATAATGTAATACATTTGTTAATTTCTAAAGTGTCACAAGACAGCTCGTTATATTTAAAACAACATATTTCAAAAACCTGTTTTTATGATGAAATAGAAAGTCTGCTCTTTTCCCTGTCTGCATTCTCCGTATTATCATAAGAATTAGTGAAAACTGAGTGTATGATTATAGGTGCACAGTGCACATGAAATGTTTGGAAAAAAGAGAAATTAATAATAGAAATGGCACACATTTATTTCCTTTTTTCATAGTCACACAGTTAATAAAGTAGTGAGATATTTAAATGTAATAAATACAGAGAACCTTAGACAAGTGTATTATGATATGTTCATTTGTTCTTGCACCAGATTCTTAGACAGAAGCTATTTATTAAATATTATCCCTAACTCATTATCATTTACAATATATGTTATCCACCATTTATAAACCTCTCTTCTAAATGTATAAAACCAATAACAAAGATTAGAGAAAAAAATTCATGGAGGATTCAGTGACATTAATTCAGCAGCTCCAAATCATAGTTGTTGTTAAGTATACAAATGATTGAAATTGACTCTTTTTAAAAATGACAAAAGTTCAAGCACATTTAATTAAACTATCATTATCCAAGTTAAAAACGTTAATAGCAAAAGGAGTGTTCTTCTTAGGCATATACCTTCAGTAGCTGATTTTTAAGCTAGATACAGTACAGGATATTAAATAACAGGTGCTAGAACAACAGACTTGTTAAACTATCGGTGACATTTTTGCTGTAAGTGAATTCAGTCTTATTTTTACCTGCATTACAGTACATAATCCCTTTCAAAATTAATATCACCTTTTCTATCTATGTTCTGTTTAAGCAATTTTTCACCACTGCTCAGCTTGGAAATATTCATCTGTATTTGTTCATATTGATGTATTGTTTGTCAAAGCTGTATTATAAACAACAACAATGTGTGGCAGATATCGCAGCTGGATTGATACTGATGTAATAATCAGGCTAGTTAATTGTTTTTTATACAAATTGAAATGCAGAGACTATTCTGGCTTAAACATAATTTTGTAGTGCAAATATCTCATGTACATTCAAGGTTGACCGTTAAGTTATTTAGAATATGTTATGCCATATCATAGGCCTTCTGCATACTTAATGGTTATCTGTACAGCTGACAAAATGATTTCCTGTGGCATCCCTAACTTGTGCTGCCTGCATTACTATGGATTCTTGCAGTGTGGTGGTGGGAGACAAATTCTTCTTATGGAAAAAGGAGACTCTGGACTTCAAAAGCTATGGTATTTTTTGACTGTTTCATTCCCCCTTATTTTGGAATGGACTGGAACATGAGAGCGGAAGTAGCTACCCCGATAATCCACTGGCATCCCCCTATCTTAATAACAGTTTAATTGGTATAACAATGTTGGATGTGCACTCAGTCCTGACCATTGTCTATTGGGTTAATAGAGATAATAGTAACTTAGCAATGCAACAGAGAAGGTGATCTTGTAGCAGAACTGGTGACCTTTACAAAAGGTGCAGGGAATCAAGCCACATATAGGGTGAACACCATGTAAGGATGAGGATCAGAGATAGGTAGACTGTAGGAGGGATAGACCTTTAGGATTCTTTGCTGCACAATAATTCATCCCTGTTTGCATAACCATTTAATAATATAGTATGCTATACTTAGTTGAAAGGGAAAGTACTGAGTAGATAGAAATCATCTAAAGGGATCATCTAAAGGGATTGAGTGTGGTAGCTGCTGCACAGTGGTGTCAACAGCAGTCGTGGACATGGGGCAAGGTGGGAGGGAGGCCCGGCTCCCACCCCAGAAGGGCAGAACCAAGGGTGGAAGGGGAGGGGCTTAGGACAATCAGTGGGTAGCAGATTTAAAACTAATGCAAGCAAGTTCTTTTTCACACAGCACACAGTCAAGCTATGGAACTCCTTGCCAGAGGAGCTGTGAAAACTAGGACTATAAGAAAGTTCAAGGAAGAGCTAGATAAATCCGTGGAGGTTAGGTCCATAAACGGCTATTAGCCAGGGGTAGGAATGGTGTCCTTGGCCCCTGTTTGTCAGTGGCTGGAGATGGATGGCAGGAGACAAGTTGCTTGATCATTGTCTTCGGTCCACCCCCTCTGGGGCACCTGGCACTAGCCACTATCAGCAGATGGCGCACTGGCTAGATGGGCCTTTGGTCCGACCCAATAATGGCCATTCTTATGTTCTTAACCCTCCCCCCAGTGAGCACAGAGCAACGGCACAGAGTTACCGCAGCATTTCAAAGGGGTCTGGGAGCAATTGCTTCCCTCTCCCCCACACTGGCAGCCCTACTGCTGCAGCAGAATGGGTTCTGCGCCCTGGCCGGAGCACTTTTGCTGCTTAAGCATGTGCCAGCTTACAGCTTCATTATTTGAAATGGGCTCAGGATTTAGCTGTTACAGTGTTGCTCATAACCATAATGCCCCTGCCTTCCTTTCCTCTGGTGGCACGTGTCCTCCTTTTAGCACTGATAGCCATGTTGGGCAAATGTGTGGATTCAGCAAGAGGGAGCTGATAGGAGAATTGCTGCCAGTAATGATGATATCAGAATATGTTATCATAAGGCAAGCAACTATGTATCCTGTTCTGGAAGTGATTTGGCTAATATAGCACATGGATTAACACTGCTTTACATATGCGCTCCAGTGACATGCAGCATTTTGAAACACGTCATTGATTTTGCTTAAGCATATTACATGACTATGTTGGATCACAGAAAATGAGTAGCATAAAGCAGAATTAACAGGCGGTGGATCTGAATAGCTAATTATCGATAAGGGTCTGAGAAAACTGCTGATTTTCTTTTAAACGCTGGTCAGTCTCAGGCTCCCTTCAAATTGCTGTAGTTTTCCCAACAGCAGGGAGGCCATGGCTGCTGCTGTTGGGCAGTTCCCAGGCTGGTCCCATCCTGGAGGAGGTAGAGAGGAAAGGCATAGAGGAAGTGGGGGCAAGTGTGAGACACCAAATGCCCAGGTGACAAACACCACCTGGATCAGTGTGCAAATGAACCATGTAGCTCTGTGCAGGACAGTAATTTCACTTCATACTTAGCTCTGGCCCAGACCACCACTGCTGCTTCCTATCTAGCCAGTGGGAATAGAGGATGGTGCTGACTACCTGGTGATTAAAAGATCCTACTTGTCCTGTCTCGAAGCAGCCCCCAGAGGTCCAGGGAAAACCCCCCACCACAAGTTGTCAAGGAGCAGAGTCCAGGGTCCATCCCCCATATTTCTCACTTACCTGTTCCTGTTCCAAGCAAGTCTGGCTACAGCAGAGAGGAAGGAACCAGGTCTTAGCTCTATGGTGTCTGCCCTGGACTCTGTGGGGGCTGCTGTGGGGTGGGCTGGAGTTCCTAGTCACTGTACTGTCAGCATCAACCCCCTTTCCTACCAGCTGCACAGGAAGCATCAGTGGGGGCCTAGACTGGAGCTGGGCATGGAGCAAATCAGGTTAGGACTGACCAATGCCCACCCCACTGGTAGGATATGCCTGGCCTATTCCTGTCCCTTTTTCCTTCGGGAACTGCTTTGCTAACCACCAAATGAGCACCTGTAACCTCATCAGGAGGTGGAAGCAGGGTGTTTGCTTCTGCCTAGGAAAAATTGTAGTAGTGAGCTGTTTCTGTGCAAACCATGAAGTCATGATCTTCACAGGCTCTTATCTATATATAATATGTTGGATGTTTTTATACAGTTCCATCTGCACCTCTCCCCAACCAGTTTCTATCCAGGTTGCTCCCAACGTTGTGTATGAGTTCCTCTTTGGATCTGAGTGCTACCTCATACAGAATGTTGGAAAATAAATGGGCATAATAAACTTAAATATTTTGCTGCATTTTTAAATCTTTTTGGAATAACATGAGAAATTAGAACATTTTTCAATCTTGCAAAATTTTTTGAGATTTCAAAATATTTTCATCTCCAAGTTGAGAAGAAGAGTCAGAATATTGACAATTTTCCTCGTCCAAATATCCCCCCAAATTTTGGTTGGGGAGCATCACAAAGTGACCAAAATATTTGTCTTATTTTTTATTTCAACTATTTTTCTATTTTTGTCTCACTAAACTAAATTTAGCATAACATTCAAAATGAAATCTTTTCACTATGGAAAAATGGATTTTTTCATATGGACAGTTTTGTAACTTTTCAAAAAAATTGAGTTGAAAATTTAGTTACACCTAACCCTTTCCTATGGAAAGTTTCAGTTTTGATGCCTCAGAATTTTTGACAGAAAACATTTCATTGAAAAATCTCCATCCAGCTCTGTTAGTAATATTGTACATTTTAGTATAGTGCATTTTGTATTTCAAAAGCAAATGGAAATTCTTAGATGTAATTTGCATAACCATTTAATAATATAGTATGCTAAACTTAGTTGAAAGGGAAAGTATTGAGTAGATTCATAATCCTTGTGTCTGATATTTACCTCATTCACAAAAATGGGAGCCATCTTTTCTGGTTTCCATTCTGTTGCTTATTTACCAATTCCTTATACATTTCTGACTTTAGAAACCTAGGGAAAGAGTCCTTGGCCATGAGACTGTAGATCAGTTTCTGAGCATCATCAAAACATTTCAGAGTTGGTTCCGAGATGTTCTGTGTGATGCGGTCTCTGGTAGTGAAGTCAATATTAATCTGTGGAAAAGATGTTTAAAATTAATTTAAATTTTACTGGAGAATTGGCACTTTACATCTGTGCATGATGCAAATAATATTTTCTGAGAAAAAATCATATATTATCTGATGCAAACTAGCATGCAGTTAGTACCTTTATTTTTTAGTTTAATTTGGCTCCCTGGGCTAAAAGAGGTGATATCACTACAGAAAGAAGTTTAAAAAATGCTCTTGATTATCTAAGGATAGCTCAAGGCACAAAATTGTAACTCTGTATAATACAGAAAGGAAACCATTTGCATTTCATTTCAGGGACCTATCTTTTGTAAAAGATGTTTCATAGTGCACACAACTCAATCAGCTGAGATACCTTAATTCTCCAACCATTCCAGGGTTATTTGAATGTTAATTATTAGCTAAAGGGAGTTCTGTTCTCCAATTGAATCACAGATGTGTTACTTATTAATCATAAAGGCAATAATACATTTCTTTTGAGCTTACAATAGACTTCCTGTTTGTTCTTTAACTGGCCAATTATTAACAACAATAATAACACAATGGTCCATGAGAGCAAGATGATCACACAGGGTTGGCTTTCATCCTTGTTTCCAGCAGATAAGTTAAATAATTCTCTAATATTGCTTTCTAGCTACACAATTAACCTGGAGGATTATTGATGAGGAAATAGTCCATGTCCCTATGGGAATGAGAGAGAACCACAAATAGATTTCTTTATTAAAATAAGAAACAAATGCTGATAATTCCTTTCATTAAACCAAATAGGGAGTGTGCACCTAAGTGTCTGGACTGTTGAACTGGAAACCAGGATTCCCGGTTTTTCATTTCAGTTCTGTGCCTCAAGTGGCCCATTTATAAAATGACTATAATTATACTTGCTTATTGAAGAAGTTCGGTATGGCTAACTGAAACCTATAAAGCCTTATGAGAACACTGAAGAAATAGGGGGGAGGAGTGACTGTGCAAGGTGTTGAGTTCCATAGGACTAGATTGTGACTTTTAGGCTGTGCAAGGCTGAGCAAGCTAAGGGGCAGTGTGTAAGCTTCATCAGCCCAGGACTAGCTCTTGGAGGTACTGTGATTCAGAAGTGTTGCAAGTTCTCCCATGTGTTGTCTTTGCTGTCAAGAACCAGGTCCTGCAGCAAAGCTAATCTGGAAGCAAGGTCTGTAGCAGAACTACTCTCCTGGCAATCTAATGAGCCCAAAGGCTGCCTGATAGGCTACATTGCCAGAGTGGTTGTCTCTTAAGCCCAGGTGCAGCAGCAGTCCAGTGGTTGCTCAAAGCACTCACCCATGACTGCAAAATTTCTTGTACCTGCATTTGGGCCCCCATTCAAAAAGACGACATGATCAATTACTTTGGATTCATTTTGGCAAACATCTGACTGAATTTTAGTTAATTGGGGGATAACAAATTACAGCAGGAATAATCTGTTTTCTTTCCTAAAACCTACAATAAGATCAAGACAAAATTAATCAGCAGTTAATTAGCAACAAATGAGAGGGAAATCATTTAAAATATTCTTTTTCCTTTGAAAACTCTGTATTAACTCTTTACACTTACTGGGTTTTAATCTGTGTGTTTCTTGCCATTTTGGCAGATTTTTTTTACATTCAATCTATGGTGGGTTTCCAATACTGGGGGATTCAGTCAGTCCTGCCAACAGAGGAGGTGTAATGGATCAATTGCCACAGGACCCAGAGTTTCAAAGTGGCCCAGAGCTTCTGTCTGCAGCAGCAGTGCTGACTGGAACCCTGGGACCATTTGAATTGCTTCAGGAGTGCTGCTCTGCATGGCTCTGAGGGCTAGAGTGGGGTCCAGGGCCCAGAGACAAGGTCAGGAGGGTGCTATGGGCTGACTGTCCTCAGTACCATCACTTCCACCTTTAGCCCCACCCCTTATGAGGGCACAGAGCTGGTCACCCCACCTTGCTCTGGGACCTGCGGAGGCTGTTGGCCCTGCTGGGTTCAAGCCAAGGTACTAGGATGTTGGATTGGACAGAAGACTGCCATAAGCACATAAAGCGTGCACTAAAAGATCCCTACCGTTTTCTGGAGCTCAGTATTTAAGCAGAAGGTCCCTGTTAGGGTGTGGAACACAGTGTCTGAATGAGAAACAATAAGCGACCTGGTCTAAACAGCATAGTGAAGATAAAAGGTGGAGGGTGGGATTTTGAAAACTACCAAATGACTCAGGATCTGTGTGTATTTGATTCCCGCCTTCCACAGACATACTTGTGCTCAGTCGGAGCCAACTGGCTAAACATAGGAATGCAATCATGGTGGCACAGGGCTCAGTGAACACTAACATGGGTTAGCTGCCCTAGGTATACTTTTTTTGCTGCCCAAGCAGTGTCACCACTCACCAAAGCCTGTGCTACCACAGGTACACTATGTTTAATGGAATAGCTGAAAGTGCTAGTATAAGTACTTCTATGTGAGCTGGGAGTCACAGAACAGCTCTAAGTGAAGACATAGCCTCAGTAACACATGCCCCATTGAAAACTGCTGAGTGAAGAGGAGTGCATAAGGCTTGGAGCTTGGTCCTGCCAAGAGGGCAGGGGACTGGACTCAATGACCTCCTGATGTCCCTTCCATTTCTGTGAGATGTGTATCTCTATTCTATTCTGTTCTGTTCTGTTCTGTTCTGTTCCTCTTGGGGTCCTGATCTTGAGCTCTGGGTCTGAATATCCTCACTGTTCAGGTCTTAGACTTGAAATAAATCTCCATCTCTACATCAAACGTACTTTGTTAATGCCATGTACACTTCTGGTGCTCTGTATCCTTAGTGATACATAGTTTGGCTCAATTGAACATAGTTAGAATCTTTTTTGAACTTTATTCAGATCTGACCTACCTTATAGTGGCTGATAAGGAGCAAAGGAACTATTATATTTGTCTCTTTCTTTCTGGTGTTTATATTATTTAAAATGTTCTGGGAATTTATCAGGGTTTGTTACAAAAAATTTAAAAAAGGGTGAAAATCAATGCAAAAATTAGCTCACAATTTTCAGGTAAATAATGAGGTTAATGAAGATAGGAGGATTTTGAAAAATGAATAAATATGAATAAATATAGAAAAGTAAGAGTTTATGAACCTATGATTTCTATTTTCCATTTCAGGAACAGCAACAGCAGGAAGAGCCTTTAGAATGATTTCCTTTTGGTGAACTATGCTTCTCCAGCACTTAGAATGGGTTGCTGTTACCTGACAGCCACTGTAGAGAACAGACTTGATCAGGACTCCCGTGTCCAAATCACAACATCTCCTGTCTCAGAGGTGGGACACAGAATGAGAGTCAGGAAAGTGCCAGTGGCGGTGTTTAGTAGAGGACTTTGTAGAGGACTGGAGCACAGGGCTTTGTGTTCTGTGTGATACCACCTTATCAGGGCTGTGCTGAGAGGCCCAGCTACTCAGTGGAGCTATCGTGCGAGTCAAAAATCAGAGGGTGTAGAGGGCAGGGAGAGAGTTCTTGGAGCCATGCATTACTTGTATACAGTAGCTTGCAGGGCTGCTACTACCAGGTCTGATTCATGTACCAGATATGGAATGGCTACAGAGCTTCCTTCTTAGAGAGCTATACCAGAGGTGTGTTCACCATGCAATTCTTTATTGAACTGGCAGGGAAGGCTACTGTGAGTTTGTCTTAGTGTGTTACAGAAAGCACCACACAGTGTCTGATAGTAACAATACAACTTAACATTCTTATGTTCCATCTCTAAGTTTTACATCTCTACCATTTACAAAATCATGCCATCTTTAGAGTTCGGTGTAGATTTCAAATTCTTGCATCACACACACACACCTCCTAGAACTGGAAAGGACCTTGGGAAGTCATCTAGTCCAGTCCTCTGCCCTCTTGGCAGGACCAAGAACCATCCCTAACATCTATTTGCCCCAATCCCTAAATGGCCTCCTCAAGGATTAAGCTCACAACCCTGGATTTTCTAATTACAGAACCTAAACATGTATCAACTTGGTTACCTGGCTGTTCATTAGTTTCAATGACTGGCTGTGATTGGTTCTGAAATTGACTTATCTTCTTGTCCTGTGCCTGCTATTCGTAGGGTTTGCTTGCTCTTTTGATGATTGTTGCTGAGGAGAAATTATCGATGATTTCCATTGAGCCATTGGACTGTCTATCTTTATCATGTATGAGTTGGGTGTTTATTTTTTTGCACCAGGTGGAATTGTCTGGTGTTTTTCCTCCATCCAATTTGACACAGTCACAAGTTTTGAGATCTGTGAGCTCTCTGAGAGAAAGATCTGATAAAAATTGTTTGGAAGCTCTCTTTTGCCTTTCTTCTTGCCTTGGCGTCTCTCTTTCTGTTCAACTCTGTCCACAGATGGACTCTTTCCCAAGGTTGGAACCGTAGTTCAGAGATGTATTCCCATCATTAGTTTTGCTGGACTATACCCAAAAGGTTCTGATCTCTAGTTCAAAAGAGCAAGGATTGGATCTTCCTGCTGCAGGAATTTCTTCCCTTTCTGTACAGCTGTCTTACACACCTCCAATTCACTTGTGGGTTGCTAGTAATACAATCAAAATCATATGCCACTCAGAAAGATTTAAATTCTGCTGTTGTAAATTGTGGTCCATCATCCATCACTGATCATTCTGGAATACTCAAATGAGCAGAAGTGCTTCAGTTTCTCCATAACACTGTGATATGTTATGTCTTTTAAATACATTATTTTTATCTACTTGGAAAAAATATTCCACCAGAACTATGTAAGGTCTTCTGAAATTACATACATCTGCATCTGTCTTCCAAGGTGTAGCTGGTAGCCTTATTAAAGGTTCTTTGTATTATTTTGGTCTATTCCTTCTGCATCTTTCAAATGCAGATACTTTATTCTTAACATCCTTGCTGATGCATGGCCACCATGCTGCCTGGTTTACCTGTTCATGGCCTTTAATTAGTCCTTGATTTTGTTCATGGATGAGGTTTAGGATTTCACCTCTCATTTTGTTTGGAATTCTAGTGCGATAGCTTTTCCTCATTAGACCATCTGGCTTGCTTAATTGCCCATGTACAGCAAAGTAGTCTCTCATCACTTCCTTAGTATCCTTTAGGGCCAGCAGACCCAAGTAACTTTGAATTTCTTTACGCTGCATTTCTGCCAAGGTTGTTTATTTGTACATGATATATCTTTTTGGATACTGGTTTGTCTGCACCCACAGCATCCACAGATACCCTTAAGTCATCTTCAAGTTCACAGGTGCAATGATGGGCTCTGAAACAGTGATTCTGTTACTGTCCAATTTTCTCTGAAACATATTTAGCAATTGGGTTAAATCACATTAACTTTATTGATGGGTGTTGGCATCACAACAGTGTTTGATCCAGGTCTTTCCCATTAATTAGAGTTACAAGCAGTTTATAGTGTGCTATCAGTGTAAAAGAACCTGATCCATATGGATATTTGTAAAAATTCTCACATGACCTATACCTGCCAGGTACTCCTTGTCATCTGTACATGTAGTTTTCTGCTTCTGTGAGCATGTGAAAGCAAAACAGAACTGGCTTCTACTCAGGCCCATGCTGTTGCAATGATACACCATGAGATTGTCTACACTAGCCCTGCCCGTCGAAGGGGGCATGTTAATCAGCCCAATTGGAGGAGGCTAATGTGGTTCTGTTATGCAGATGCAACACCTCATTAGCATAATAGTCTCCTTGGGAACTTCAAAGTTGCTAACTCCAAAGCACTGACAGGTAGTGTAGTTGTGGGTGCTTTGAAGTACCTGCCGAACTTCAAAGTTCTCTTACTCCCAAAACGTTTTGGGAGTAAGGGAACTTCAAAGTTTGGCACGTACTTCGAAGCACTCGTGCCTACACTGCTTATCAATGCTTTGAAGTTCCCATGGAGACCATTATGCTAATAAGGTGCTGCATCTGCATTGCAGCTCCTCATTAGCCTCCTCCGAACTGCTTGCTTAGCTTGACCCCTTCGAAAGAGGGGTCTAGTGTAGACAAACCCCATCAGCACCATAGTTTCTCACATCCTGACTGACCGTTGTGGGTTTGGTCACATCACAATATTTGAATACTGGAGATGTTGAGAAAAATTCTTTTACCCTTTCTGATGGCAATTTCTTAATTTCACCCCCATACCTAAGATTTCAGCAGTTCATTCATGATTTTGTAACTATAGAAAAGCCTTGTAGTTATGAGCCAATGTAGTTTTACCATCCTCAGTAACTTCTCAGTTCAGGAGCATTAGTTGGTGCATTCAATTCTCAAATAACTTTGACTTTCTCAGAGCTAGGATTGATTCTATCTTGGTTCATCGCCCTAAAAACTCAATATGAGCTATTTGGAAAATGATTTTTTCTTAGTTTAGCTAAATTCTGGACTGACTGACTAGGCTTTGATCTTTTCTAAGGATTTTATTGTGTTCTTTCATCAAAAAACAATATATCCAAATGTCATCCATGGAAGCTACAGTTCCATTTGTGTTTAACGGTTTTGCCATTATTATTTTATTATAAATGTCAGCTGCAATGGTAATCACAACAGCAAAATCTTCTTAGTCGGTTTAGAACACCTTGACTAACGGAAGTTGCCAGAATCTGTTTGAAGCATCCATTTTGGAGAGAACTGTAACTTCTTTTGCTTTGGGGAAAATGTCATTTTGTTTTTTTTTCTCTCACAAATATTTCATTAAATCTTTTAGTTCCATACCACTTTGTATGTTTCTATTTTTCTTTATAACCAGGACTAATGGAGCAGATCACCATGTTGGCTTACATTTTGTTCAGAAAGGCCTATCTATTTGATCCTGCAATGGATGTGTAAAATATTTGATTCAGCATTGTTTTTTTTTAAGGTTATTTGTACTCAATCTCCTTTCAAGAGCCCAGCCTCTGTAAATCAAATTCTTCTGTCTTTCTCACTAGACCCATTATGGGTGCCATGGTGTGGCTAAGAAGATTGTTGGACCTTGATCCTTTGATCACAGGTATTTGGAATACAAAGCTTTTTTGTCTTTGTAAATTGTTTCTCTGATGAAGTGATGCATGAAATTTAAAACGTCCCCTGGGCTAGTAAACTAGATGGCAGTTAATTTCAGCTCTGGGAGAGGTTGTAGGTGATTACAGGTCCCTTTTGAGACAATGGTCACATCAGGTACTTAGTCAATAGTATTGCCGTGAATATTCAGTTTTGCTCTCCACACAGGCTGTCATCACATGTGATATGTCCCAGAATCAAAGGGCTTTGGTTGTCAGTAATATTAGTCAATTCCCTGGTGACCTTGCTATGGCAAACATCTGCAAAGTGTCCATAGTTTGTGCACTTATTATATATTTTGTGTTTAGCTTGACACACGTCTTTAGCCATGAATTTTTCCAAATCCTGTGTATTTAGTCAGAAATTCTTGGTAGCTTGTGACTTCCCCAGAACTTCAGGGCTTTTATAGTAATGACTCTTAACAAGAATGGTGCATCTTTTTACTGTTTCTAACCAAGATTCTTTTTTTTTTAAGTTCTTCCAGCCTCTCATCCTACTGTTAAACTAGTTCAAACCTTTTTGCTAAGTGGGTAGCAGTTTGTACATTTAGCTGTTTTTAATATGTGTTTTTAAGTGTGTCTTTAACATATAATTCACATGAAATAGTTTTATCTAATCTGTGCTTTTATAATATTTGCAGTCCCAAAATCAAAGTTTTCGGCCAATGCATGCAGAAGTTTTATTACAAAAAATAAAATCAAAATTTTTCTCCTGATTCTTGGATTCTCTGGTGAAAACATGCTCTTTCATGGACCACATTTCTTTGTGATATAAGTATGAAATCAAAAGCATACTAAATTCTTTCTTAGTGGTATTTGTAATAGTCTTCAGTAAAGGCAAAAGGTTTAAAGATCTACGTTGCCTGCTTTGCCATAGAATATATTAAAGAAGAGACCTGAATACCTTCAGTTTCCTGGTGGAATTTTCTATTGGCTCAAAAACTTGCAAAATACCACAGCTAGACTGTCCATTCTGAAAGTCATTTAAAACTAAAGTTCTCAGGACCATTGAAGAGTGGTTTCTTGATTTGATTGTTCCTGAAAATTTTGTTGCTGTATCCTTTCCATTTACAATGTTTTATTACCATTTTTTTTCTGCTTGTAGTCTCTTCTGGCACCAGTTCGGCTACTTTTACTTTGACACCATGCCATGTGCTCCTTGTGCACAGTAGATTTGTAGGGCTTCTACTAGAATGTCTGATTCTTGTACCTAACTACAGCTCTTCCTTCTTAGAGAGACATTCTAATTTACTATGAGGTGCTCTATTATATTGCCAAGAAGGACAGTGGTTGTGAGCTTAATGAAGGGTGTGTTACACGTGGCACCAACTAGAGTCTGAACAGTACATATCATTTGGCATTCTCTTGCACATGGCACTCAAGAGAGGGCAGCAAACATGGGCTAACCAGTGGGGGCATGGTTCCCTGTATGCATGGCTAGCAGCAGCCAGGCAGTAGGATAGGTATCTGAAGGGGTCAACATGCTCTCTACACAGAAGTGGCAATGGGCAGAGACCGTGGGATGTCTGGAGGAAGAAATGTTGCCCTATTGTATTCACAGAGGTCATTAAGTGGTGTTGAGAGGTACCTGAGTACCCCTGGGAGGTATCAGGTGAGGATAGTGGGATATCCCAAAGAGGAGGAATAGCTTGGGTACTCACAAGGAACTTCATGGTAGAAGTCCCTCCTACTCACCATGATGGTGAAGTTAAGGAAGTCTTGTGGATCTCTTGCAGCAGAGGTTAGGTTGGCTGGTCTTGACTGCTAGTTCCCAACTCCCTGCTTGTTTTACTCACTCACAGCAGCCACCAAACAGAACATCAGTCCTCTGAACAGGCATACTGTGTCATTCTGCAGGGACTCTGAAAGGGGGGACCAAGCCACCATCTCTCTGTCCAGAATGAAGAGGTGGATCCATAGACTTCTGGTATGTCCAAAAATTAGGTGGAAAAAAAATTTGGGCAAAGTGGGAATTGGTAAAAACCGAAATTAGAGGGCCTTATAGACAATGAAGTTTTAAAGGGCATTTTAATATTTTTATTTTGTTTTTAAATTGCGAAGTCTACGTGTTACTTTACCTCATGCAGAAGAAAGGGCATGTTACAAAATAATTTTTGAAAAGTGGGATTTATGGACGGTTAAGTATCAAACTAAAGTCTCTGCTGTTTAATTACTTGGCACTATCTGCATGTAATTATAATATCCTTTTAGTTATCACCACATAACTTAATTCACATTCCAGCCACATAACTTAATTCACATTTTTCATGTTCTGAATCTAGAGGTGTTGAGTACCTGCAACACTTATTGACTTCAGTAAGACAAAAATGATTGGATTTGGCCTACAATTTTTGTAATTTTGTTTTTAACAATAATAATAACAATTGTATAATAAAAGAGCTTTGATCACCCAGAAGATATCAGTACATTCAAAACACTGTCACTATCAAAAGCAGAAACGTCAGCATAAAGGGCAGTAAGGGAGCACACTTCATAAAGGTGGCTAATTCATACATTTGCTCATTCATTTTTTTTTCCATGATGAAAGTGGACATTGTGTCAGGAGTATTTCAAAAGTAATGTTTCAATATTCATTACACCAAACACATGCTTGTTAAAGGAAGAAATAGTAGCCAGCAGCATTCACTAATTTACTTTGTTGAAGGAATGTTCTTTATCATATGATAAAGAAGCCTATAATCAATGAAAAACCAAGGAAAGGGAACATGCGGCTCGAACTGCCAATTTCCTACCATTCAAAAATCACGACATTGGCTTATCAATCTTGAGATGCTATAAAATAATTAATTTGTGGGGGTTCTTATATGCCAGCTTTAGAGGGATGCCACCTGCTCCCAAGTGTGTGAGAGCTTTTAAGGGTCAAAATTCAACCTCAGGTACACATGAAAAATGTGTCCTTCCCCTGATTACTGGAAGAGGGGTGCTCTTCTTGCCTTCTTCCTTCTCTAAGGTGGGAAAGCTGCCACCTAACATCTCTCCAACTCCATTACCATACCTCCTCTTTCTTCAGCCTACCTCCAGCCTTCATTAGAGTTGCAGTGCAAGCCTGCTTCTTCACCACCCGACCTGCTCCTCCCGCATTCTGTACATGCACTTTTTACTGGTTCTCTGATGCTCCTTACACTCTGCTTTTTAACAGCTTTTTTACTTGAGCCCTTTGTAAAGTGGGAGTCATTTTGGAGGTAGCAGCCACATTGATTACAGGCAGCCTCACTTCCACAAGCAGCTAGACTGTAGGGAAATTACCATCGTACTCTTGTCAATCCCCTTGACAGTAATGAAAATGACAGTCTGAGTAAGGGAAAATTCATGAGTTAACATGATGAAAGGCTGCTCACATGAGACCAATAAAAATGCCCCCAAACTGCTAAAGTCATGATAAAATTGAGAGTGTGATTATGCATACCTCTTCTTGCATCAAAACAAGAATGCATGCATTAAGACATAGGGCTGAACCCAAATCCTATGCAATATTTATTTGAAGTGTATATTTTTCAGACACTAGATGTCTCCATGTGCTTTCAAGAGTTCTAAAAAGGCTGTATTCTCTAGTAAATGAGAAAAGCTTAGCTGGAATTCAAGCTGTTTGTTGTCTCTAGTTGTCTTTCATGAATGCATTCTCTTGTAGACACCCTGTGGCCCTGAATATCATGACATTCTGAATCTTAGCTTTGCAAGTTGAGGACTATCCCTAGACACTATCTGAAGAATGCATAAATGGCTATTTTACCTCCCTTGGAGCATCAGCCTGGATAAATTCTGAATAAATCTTTTGGGCTTTTGAGGCAATTTTAGCAGAAGACTTGGTTTTCTTGAAGTCCTCACAGGCTAGCCAGAAGTCAATGTTCTCCTCACTGAACTCAGACTTCAGGAATGTTTTAAAGGCAGCCAAGCCATCTGCAGAAATAGAAGAATAAATTAGTAGACAGATGTAACCGAAGTAGCAGTCTGGTCTGAAAACTGACCACAGGATTTAGTTATATTGGCATAAGGAACTGTTAGCATTTGGGGGCTGACCATTCAGACAAACTCCTGTTGAAGGAAGATAGTTGGCTTCTGTTTGTTTTCTTTATTGTGTTTCTCTCCGCAAATATATAAAGTAATCAAGGAGAGTTTTTTCCAACAAAGAAGTGCAGAATTTGATGTGTAAAAAGTATTTTTTGTTGGAAGATATTTACTTATATTAGAATGATTGACCAATGCCTGGAAAAAGTCTTAACTTTCTACTGTTTACAGGTTTGGGGATTTAAGCCCCATAGTGGGATGTAGTAGATAGCTGTTTGGTTCCTGACTACGCCTCAGAATTCCACTGTGGCATTTTGAACTCTCTTGCCTCATTTCTCCAGAGTAGGGATACTCAGGAAATCCAGTTAATCTTGCTTATTTAGTTGCTAAGAATTCTGGGGATGGGTGCTTCTCCTTCTGTTTGTTTCTAGTGTTGACTCCAGAGGGGGCTTTAATCTCAGGTGGCTCCTCTAGGCATTACTAGGTATAGTACTGGTAGGGTGGGTCTACACTTGCTCTCAGCTTTGAAGGGGGCATGGTAATCAGGATGACAGGAGATTACTAATGAAGCGCTGTGGTGGATATGTGACACTTTATTAGGCTAATTCTCCCCTGTAGCAACTTTGAAGTGTCAAACTTGGAACTGCCAGCATACATGTAGCCACAGGCGCTTTGAAGTGCCTGTGGCTATACGGCATGCAGGCACTTTCAAGTTTGACACTTTGAAGTTGCTGTTGGGGAGAATTTGCCAAATGAAGCTCTGCATATTCATTGCAGTACTTTATTAGTAATTTCCCATCATCCTGATTACCATGCCCCCTTCCACATTGGGGACAAGTGCAGACATACCCTGATAGTATAGCCATCAACAGGCTGACGTCAACAGGGGACCTCTGGAGCTTAATGCAGGAGCCTGTGCAATTTGAGTTAAAAGCCAGCTGGTTCTCAGCTCAGGCTGTAGGGGGAAGGCTCAGTCTGTCTCTGTCTATGTCTAAACTACACGGATAGATTGGCCGGGCAGTTTGGATACTTTGTGTCAACAGAGTGGATTGCTCTTTTGATCTGCTTTGCAGTCTGGCCACAATCTGTCAATAGAAGGTTTTTTTTCAGAAAATATCTTCCAACAGTACCTTCTGCCAACAGATCACTCTAGTGTAGACATAAGCTATGTGAGTAGTCTTAAGCATATATCTACACACCAAACTTATTCTGAAAGAAGCTATTCAGGAACAGCTGTTTTTGTTTCAGGAGGAAGGGTTCTTTTGGAAATGGGTTTGCTTTCGAAGGAAACCTTTCTACATGGCTGTTTTTCTTCTGGAAAAGGCTCTCCCAGAAGCAAGATCAAGTTGAGAATATGCTCACTCATTTGCAATCCACTTTTGAAAGGGGAATGTAGTGTAGACACAGCCCCAGTTTACCAATTTTGAAATAAGATGGCTGCTATTTCAAAATTATTTCTAAATGGTGATTGTCACGTAGACGCTACCATAGTTATTTTGAAATAACTGCAGTTATTTGAAAATAAGTGTGCTTTGGAGCCCTACCCTTCCTATAGTGTACAAATTGAAGCGCATGCAGATCTGTAACATCAGGGTCTAAATTAGCTTTGTGATATAACTATGTTGCTCCTTCAGTGGCATCTGAGGAAGGCTGTGATGTTGGTTGAAAAGAAAATGAATTCTACATAGTAGCTTACGGCACATTAAGCACTGAAATACAAAAAATAAGGGATGTCATCAGATTAAAATTAATTGAGATTAATCATGAGATTAATTGAACTGTTAAACAGTAACAGAATGCCATTTGTTTAATTATTTTTGGCAGTTTTCTACATTTTCAAATATACTGATTCTAATTACAACACAGAAAAGAAAGTGAACAGTGCACACTTTATGGATTTGATTACAATTATTTTCAATGTAAAAACAAAACAGATAGTATTTTGCAAATCACTAAATCAAGTACTATAGTGCAATCTCTACCACTGAAGTCGAATTTATAAATGTAGAATTGTGTACAAAAAATACCTGCACTCAAAAATGTAAAACTTTAAACCCTACAAGTCCACTCAATACTACTTCTTGTTCAGCCAATTTCTCAGACAAACAAGTTTGTTTATATTTGCAGGAGATTGGGCTCCCCACTTGTTCAGAATGCCACCTGAAAGTGAGAACAAACTTTGACAAGGCTCTGTTGTAGCCAGAGTCACATATTTATATGCCGTATGCGGTAAGCATTCGCATGACCCTTCATGTTTTGACCACAGTTCCAGAGGGCATGCATCCATTCTGATGGTGGGTTCTGCTCAAGAGCAATCCAAAGCAGAGCAGACTGATGCATGTTCATCATCTAAGTCAGTTGTCACCAGCAGAAGATTGATGTTTTTTCTTCTTGGCAGTTTGGGTTCTAAAGTTTCTAATTAGAGCTTTGCCTTTTTAGATCTGAAAGCATGGTCCACACCTTGTCCTCACAGATTTTGGAGATCCCTTAAGGTTCTTAAACCTTAGGCTGTGGCTATCTTTAGAAATTGCTCATTGACACTTCCTTTGTGTTTTGTCAAATCTGCAACAAAATTCTTAATACAAATGTGCGGAGTCATCATATGGAACTTAAAATATTTGGCAGATTGGAGATAAAATAGAGCTAGATATACACAATATCCCCCCCCCCAGGAGTTTATTCACAAAATTAATTAATGCATCTTTAACAAGTGTCATCACCATGGTAATATTCTCTGGAAAGGTGGTGGAAGTGTGGAAGCACAAATATTTAGCATAGCCAGATACAAAAGTCCCATGAAAATATGTTATCACTTTCTGGTGAAATTTTAAATAAGTCAATATCATTATTGCCTGTAAGTGTAAACAAACTTGTTTGTCTTAGTGATTGGATGAACAAGAAGTAGACTGAGTAGAATTGTAGGTGATAAGGTTTTATGTTGTTTTGATTTTGAATGCTGTTATATAACACAAAAAGAACCACCCTACATTTGTAAATTGCACTTCTATGATAGAGAGCAAACGTACGAGGTAAGTTGAAAGATACTATTTCTTTTGTTTATCGTTTTTACAATGTAAAATAAAAAAAACTGTGACAATGAAATCAATATATCTGAAAATGTTGAAAAACAGCCAAAATATTTAATAAATTTTAAGTGATATTTTATTGTTTAACAGTGTGATTAAAACTGCAATTCATCATAATTAATTTTTAATTGCAATTAATTTTTGAGTTTATTGCATGAGTTAACGGTGATTAAATCTTAGTTCTACACAGGGCCTTAAATTCACATAATTTTGGCTATGTAAATGTTCCTGTGACCCATAAACCCTTCAGTGCCACCTAACAAAGAGGTTAGAAGAGTATCATGGTCCTGATTATGTACATTCTAATTATATCTAAGGTGAGAGTTGTGGGGAAGGCCACTTTATCTGGTGCCTCAATGATAGTCATGTTTTGGACCTACACACCACTGATTACACACTTTAGTGAGACTTTCTCCTTGACCTGTTCCTTTACAACCAACCTCAGCTGCTTTTCCAGCTCCTCTTTTAACTTCTGGGCATCTGAATGAAGATATATTTACTTTGCACAATTGCAAAGTTCCAACCTATCAGTTTAGGATACTTGCAAGCTTACATTTGGAATATGATAAAGTGTGTTGGTGTATTTAGGCGAGAGAAATGAGTCCTGTAGCATTGCTTCCCCTTGTGCTAAGATCAGAGGGAAAACCTTCTTTCCTCACTGGCTTTCTGGAGTGCTACACCACAGCTCCCCATGCAGTTACAAACTCCTTCAACCTCTTCTCTTATACCTCATTCTGTAAAATCTTACTTACATAATAAGTAGCTTTTAGTCACACAAAGACAATGTATGTGAATAACTGTTTTATGGATCAGACTCCTGAAGTATGAAACAAGAATCAATGAATCATCGATTACATCACTGGAGAATGTAGTCCCAAATCTTCAAGATGCCACTGTTTAGAATATTTTTGCAGATGCAAATAGGCAGAAAGAGACTATCTACTGTATTAGTCCGATCCTGTAAATGAAGCGAAACTCTTTTGTATTCAGGTGTGATACTATAACTAAAGAAAATGCTCACTTCCTTGAGTAGAAAAACTGAAGTCAAATTAGAAGATGCTCTGGAAAAATTCTATCCTCCATCTTGGCTGTGCAACATCATCAAAATAATCCAAATTCTTCAGTGGTGTTTTAACTGAAGGCACATGTTTATATTTCTTTTAAAAAAACAGATAGTTTTAAAAATTACGAGCTGTAGGTGGTATAGTCAGATCAAACTGACATTTAATTATAGCAACTTTGGTCTTGAATCTGCCCCCTCTCTAGTCAGTGCCAAAGCTTTCAGTGATCTCAGATAAACAGGGTCAGTCGACATGTTTTTACAGTCACAGATACTTCTTACCTTTATTTGCCAGCAGTGTATCCACAGACTCAGACCGTTCCATTGTTTGCCTAGAGGTTGACCTGTGGAAACAACATCTACTCTTGAAAATAGCATTGTCATCTTTTGCCTATACAGTCTGTTAGCTTTTTTATTACTTGGAGCATGTCATTCTCACCTCACTAACAAAGCGTGATGAGCATTGCACCATTTATATGAAAGAGTGAAAGGTTAAAAGTAGTTGGGCTTTTTAGTGTTCAGATGACCATAGAGCACCACAAAGTAGGATATAATTTGACACTGGCAACTTGATTATTAATCTCAGAGACAGTAGTAATAATGTTTGCAATTGACTGGACTATTATTAAGATACAGGAGAGATATTAGTTACTCTTTTGTAGTGGAGTGCTAGGTTTCTTTTCAACTTTGAATGGATTAACTATTAATTTACATGACACTTCTTGCCTGGAAAAACTTGAATTATCTAAAAGGTTACCGCACTAGCAATGGAGAAATAAATGGGCTATTTCTTAGTTCGCTAGTGATTATAAATGTCTGAATCCATTCTTCGTTTTCATTCTCAGCAAGGTTTTGATTAAATATTTATTTAAGTTAAACAAATCTGTCTCTTTTGTTTCCTTACTAGTGTTGGGGGTTCCTCTTTCCCACCTCTAAAAGTGTGTCAACCCCTACTGAAGCATACAAGAATGCAATTATTTCGATAAATTTTGAATTCTGGGCTGATGTATTTAATTCTAGGAAACTGTCAGAGCAGAATAAGATCTTTTCCAAATTATTTAATAATTTTGAATGAACCTTCCTTCCAATGAAACATCCTTTTATACTTGATGCTTGTGCAATATGATCTAAAACAGACTTGTTGAGCATCTGAACTGTTATCCATTGTCTGGCTAGTGAATAAAACCCATTATTATGTAAGTATTCCACTACAAGTGTTTCTGATGCAGAGCAGTAAAAGTGGTTGTTTATATGTTCAGTTGATTCGTCAGGCTGCATTCTTTAAAAATGTCCACTTGCTAAAGACATTACCGAACAAAATATTCATAGAATAATCTCTCTAGCTTAGATACCTTTAAACCACCCATTACTTACATTTTAGCATTTCATCAAGATGTGCTTTGCATTTTGATATACGGTGTAGAATGACTGTGCCACTCAGATATATGGCCATGTCTATATTAGGAAAAAAGGTTTGTTGACTAAAATGTTAAAATTCTAGCATAAGCGAGGCCAGTTTACACTTAAAACTGTAGCTGTACTTAACGTTTATTCTCGACCACCTAATATGTTCAAATTGGAATTTGCATTCTCTAAATTAGGATGTTAACATGTTTTAAATATACCTTTTCGCCCTTAGTGAATGTGACGATATATGCAAAATTAGACCTGAAAACTTACATCAACATAGCTATATCTCTCACCGGTGTAAAAATCCACACCCCTAAGAGGCATACCTAAACAAACTTCATTCCCTACATAGACAGCACTCAGTCAACAAAAGAATTCCTCTAACCAGTATAGCTATAAGCTCTCAGGCTATGTCTACACTACAGTGATCCACCAACAGAAGTTATTTTTGGAAGATATCTTTCAACAAAACCTCTGACAGATCATATCTACACATAAAAACAACTCAAAAGAGCAATCTGCTTTGTCAACAGACAGCAGCCAGACTTCCGGACCCTCTCTTGACAGAACGACTGACAGAAAGGTTTGAAAATAGGTCGGCCCAGTGATCTGGAAGCCCTGGCTGTCAACTGAAGGTCCCCTGGAGTGCCCACACTGAAGTTTTGTCCACAGATTCTGTCAACAGAAGCATTCTGCCTCATATGGGAGCAACAGAAGTCTCCCAAGGAAACTGCTGTGTTCTGTAGACAGTTTCCCACCAAAACACATTTTAAGTGTAGACGTGCCACAAGTTTTGTCAACAAAACCCCAGTTTTGTTGAGAAAATTCTTTACTTGATCTGGCCCATTACAAAAGCAGTTTCTCTGCTCTTGATGTTCACACTTCCACATTAGCTACTGATAAAGGGCCACATCCTCCATGACTGAACTGACTTGATTTCTCCTCTCTTGATGTTCACAACTCCACATTAACATCTGATAATGCACCACATCCTCCATGCCTGAACAGACCTTGTTAACTCTGGCCCTCCCCTTGACTGGGACTCCCTCTTTAAACCCTCCTCTGAAACCCACCCACTCATGCATCTGACGAAGTGAGTCTTTGCCCACGAAAGCTTATGCTCCAAAATGTCCTTATTTCGTTTAGTTTATCAAATGGGTAAAGCAATATAAGTTAAGCAAATGGCTTGTTTTAATTCCATTTTCTCTTTTTTGTAATTTTTGTTTATAAATTTGGTTAAAATTGTTGTATGGATAACTTCACTTTCACTTCCGCAGGAGAAAAGAGAACCCCAGTACCTCTAAGGAAAGGCGGTGAAGGCTAATAAGTTTCTTTAATATACACCCGTTTCTGTCTGAGCCTGGACAGAGGTGTTTTATCCCACACAGTTGTGTAATGAGTAGGCTTCAGCGGGCGAAACACAGAGAGTATGTCTTCAATGCACGGTTATCCTGGACAATTTCAAAACTGCTAACTCTTTGACTCCCCTCCCCCCTGATTTGATTGACTGCATGCCCCATTTGCTGCCTTCTTGGGCAAGTTCATTAGTTCTCATGAGTGTCTTTATCCAAAAGATTCTGTGATGGAGCACTTCCTCCACACTAGTTCCCTGCAAGGGTTAAAGGCAGCACCAGGGAAGCTACATCATAGCCAGCCAGTAGGAAGGCAGCTTGAAGAAAAGCCAATTAGAGCTGAGCAAGCCCTGTGTAAAAAGAGTTGAGGAATGGAGTAGTTCAATTTCCCTCCATGAAGAAGGAGTTGAGTCCCAGCGAGGGAGGGGTGGGAACCATTAGCACCATGGAGAGTGCAGTGTTAGACCAATGATGGTGCTGTGGACTACCGTGGGAAAGTGGCCCAGGGAAGCAGAAGGAGGGGAAAGAAAGTTGGAGAAGACCAGGGGAGGCATCATGGGGTTGAGTCCACCCTATTACAGACTCACACAGAGTAAACTGGGTAAGAAAATCCCTCATTTTATCTAGAACAATGAATGATCTAAATTGACCTGCTAGGTTCCATATATGGAAGTCTAGTTCGTTCCTATCTCATGCTTAGATCACAGAGCTATGGCCCCTAGTGAGGACAGGAGCTCAGTCCAGCTAAAAGATTTAGAGATTGTTGGCTCATCAAAGCACTGCTGGCTTCCTATGTCTGTCAGCTATAGAGGGTATTTGTAATTCTTGGCAGGAGGAATCTTTCTTCTGCCACTGCATAACACCTGATCAGGAATTCTATGCTGCTGCTTTCTCTGAAATAGAAATATGAGGGCAGTTTTTTTCAGGGTTGACTGGACATCCATCAGTCAGGAGAGAATTTTATGGTAACCTCTAATGTGAAGTGTATGATGTTCTTGTTGGATTGACAAATCCATTCTGGAAATCACCTAAGGAATGTTATTCTTTATGTTCTTTATGCCAACAGCTGACCGTAGTAGGGGCTGATGTTCCTGTACCTACTGGATTAAAAAACATTGGCTAAACACCTGTTCAGACTTCATTCTAACAAATTGTGGGGATTTTAAAAATTTCAACTCAGTCATGATTGAAGTATGATTATATTTGATATTCTTAACTACTGGCTGAGAGCTTAATTGTGTCAGCCCTTACTGAAGCACACGGGAGTTTGTGAGTTGTGTTCTACACACAGTTATGGAAGTATATTACAGATAATGTTATTCAGTGAAACATGGAGCTATAGATATGTAACTCAGAGAGCTGGAAGGGACCTTGGGAGGTCATCAAGTCCAGTCCCCCACACTCACAGCAGGACCTATCACCATCCCTGACAGATTTATTTATTTATATCTAACCTGTCCCTGGACGGTCACCACAAGGATTAAACCCACAACTCTGGGTTTACAGGGACAATAATCTAACCACTGAGCCATTCCTCCCATTTAAAAAAAATGCAGTTCCCTGCGCTCACAGCAGGACCTATCATTACCGTCCCTGCCAGATTTTTTTTTTTAAACTGATGTGCCCCAGACCATTGAAGGGCCCCCTCAGGGATGAAATGCACAACCCTAGCTTTAGGAGGCTAATGTCCTAACCACTGAGCTATCCCTCCCTTGTTAATAGCATATTTATCAAGCTGCGGTATGGGATCATCAACATGCTGTCATGTGTGCCCTTGTTTTCAGAGGATTGCACTGATACTATAACATTGCAAGCATTATTTGGAAATAGCTGTCAATTTACTTGCATCATAACTGCAAAATTATATAAAAATGAATACAAATGCTTATATAAACTGAAACTAAGTATAGCCTATATATTTTAAAAACCAATTAAAATGATAAAATATATTATGTGAAACTGTGACATTGTCTGTTGTCTGACAATCTGTGAGCCTGACAGTTCTCTGCTGCCTTTGGTGGAGTTATGCCAGCAGAAAAATTGGACCAGTAAATGTAAACAACATTAATCAAATATATAACAAATCCTTGGGAAGTTCAGCACATTTTTAACTGCTTTCAAATCTCCTGGGGAAGCAGTATGAAAGAGCAGGGCAAATTAGAAAGAATGGACCTAATCCCACACATTTTCCTCATGAGACCAGTGCTGCTTGCTTTATTCAGAGTGATCTTACTGACTTCAGTAGGATTACTCTCATGAGTATGGTGCATAAATTGCCCCAAGGACCAACATCAACATATTAATTATAAACGAGGAAGGAAATAAAGACTGTCTAGGCTAATCAGACGTCACCTGTCCCATTCCATATATCTTCTCAGATGAAAATAGCCATAAAGCACAACTCACTTCACGGGCATTTTTCGTCCCACTGTCTGACTGTCACAGGTAATGCAGAATTTTTCTTTCTGACTGATCTTCAAGCTGAAGGTAATGTGACAGCAGGAATGTTACAATTAGTATGCAAATAACCAAACAGCGGGTTGCAAATTGACATTCTGTTTTACTGCTTGCTTTCAAATTATTTCTGTTTCACAAACATGGCTTGTTTTTGATCACAGACAGTCTAATTCAATCTCCCCAGTGTAAGGAATAGCTATTTAAAGTTTGAGAGATGTTTCCATCTAAACCATTTTTAATTATTTACACTCTGGACAACTTCTTCACAGAGACATCACCCGGTGGGCTACAGCCTGGTCTTGAACTGATGTTGTTATCAACCTGCTGTGAAACTCTGTAATGTGGGCCTGTTCCTCTTTCCTTTCCCTACTCCATCTTCCCTTGCTCTAGCCCCAATAAAAAACCAAAACCAACCAACCACTAGACCCTATACTACATACACCTGATAATGCTTTGCCAATCCAGTACCGAATTCAGGTACTTTATGTTGTATCTACATGCTCTGGCCTCCTCCTATTAGTGTCTCTCAACTGTAAGCAGTGCAAGACAGAATTGCTCCTTTTGTGTGTTTATACAGCACTCAGAGCACAGAGGTGCTTGCTGGGTCTTTACATGTTATAATAAGTAATTACTTCTATTACTACTTCTACTTCTTCTAATCTAATTGTGCAACATCTCAGTGACAACTGCAGCAGTTCTTTCATAATACATCTCTTTTCTACATAACCTCTGTAGGTATCTTCAATGGTGCTTAGTGCTATAAGTGTATTTTCCTTCATGTTGTATCCTTCTGCTCTTTGCATTATCTTTCCTTTTCTCTGTTCTTTATTCCCATGCTTCCCAGCCCTTGCTTCATACCACCTGATTCTCCTCCTTCTTCTGCTTGTTTTTCTGTCCTTCTTTGCGTCTTTCTCTCCCTGCACTCCACTAAACACCTTGGCCTGCAGACTGGTTGTAGCTCCTCCTCTCATGTTCTTCTGCACATTCTGCCTAGTTGATCATTCATTATTAGGTTTCCGTGAGTGTATAAGATGTCTGAATTAATAAATGTTGGGGCAATTTTTAATCAAGTGAAACCTGCACAAGTCTGTCTTCAATAAGTAACTCCCTGAATTAGGGACTTCTTCAAAGTACTATTACACAATTTCCAGTACAATATTGGTTGACCTTTATTCAAAGACTGATTATTCTGGGCAACCAATATTTGCTAATGCCCTGGAAAATCAGTTGGGACAAGTTTTATTGCATTGGCTTTTAAAGGGTAACTGTAGGATGTCCTTAGATAACTTATCCCAGAAGAGATTAATTTAGTCTTTTGAGACCTTTGATTCAATATTACCCATAGAAGTACTTCACTATTTTGAAAACTTCATTAGTTCTTAATGGCCGTGTCTACACTAGCCCCAAACTTCGAAATGGCAACGCAAATGGCCATTTCGAAGTTTACTAATGAAGCACTGAAAGGCATATTCAGCGCTTCATTAGCATGCGGGTGGCCGCGGCACTTCGAAATTGATGTGGCTCACCCCGACAGGGCTCCTTTTCGAAAGGACCCCGCCTACTTCGAAGGCCCCTTATTCCCATCAGCTCATGGGAATAAGGGGACTTCGAAGTAGGCGGCGTCCTTTCGAAAAGGAGCCCCATGGGGACGAGCCGCGCGGCGGCAAGCCGCGTCAATTTCGAAGTGCCGTGGCTGCCCGCATGCTAATGAAGCGCTGAATATGCATTTCAGCGCTTCATTAGTCAACTTCAAAATGGCCATTTGCGTGGCCATTTCGAAGTTTGGGGCTAGTGTAGACGTAGCCAATATCTGTTTTTAAAGAAAAAAATTAAGATTGAGCTCAATATTTTAAAAAATTAGTTTAGCTGTATGAGTTGGCATTAGTATTTCAGCAAGACACTCACAACAAAGATGCAAGATATTTTCATTGGTAAGCAAAAGCAGATTCTTGTGATTTTGATGACAATGCAAATTAAATGCAAATGTATCTAACAGAACAACAAAATCTTATCTTAAATAATTACAAAACCTTAAAATTCAACATTATGTAGAAACTCCTGGCAGTTGTATTAGCCCAAGGACATGTAACTAGTGACTTGGTAGTAAGCTTAAAGAGTATTCTTAAGGTTTTCATTTGTTCAAAAAAGTAGTAGCTTGGTTCCCACAGGCTATTCGTATAACAGAAAAAAAACATTACAATATGTCCTTTCATTGTCATACATCCTTAAGCAGAGAGAAACTGCAGTTTGTGAAGAGTTAACAAACACCTTAAGGAAAGTCGCAGGGAGGTAGTCATGTTAGTATGTATCTTCACAAAACAAAAAACCAGTATTGTAGTGCTTTAGACTAACAATATAATTTATTAGGTGATGAGCTTTTGTGGGACCGACCACTTCTTCAGATCAGTATTGTTTTCCTCAAGGACATTTGGAGAAAAGGGACCAAATTTTGATTGCAGTTATTAGTTCAGTAAACCCTTGATAAAGCAGACCCTGTTTTACCAGACATTGGTAATAACAGATGTCCTCTAGCCTCCTTCCCTGCCCCACAAAAACTAAAGTATTGTACTGTACAGTACGGAAAATGGTGACTCATCAGAGCTGCCACAAGGTCCCCCCATCCCCATGGCTAAGACCGCTTGCTGGGTCTTCTCTCCCCACAGCTGAGACTGCCACAGCTCTGGGGTCCCTGGCAGCAGTTGCTGGGTACCTCCTGCGGCTGAGACTACTGCCCCCCACCCCCTGCAGCTGAGGAGCCCTCATGGTCTACCCTGAGCATGGGTGGCTCAGAGCGGCAGGAGTTGCTGCACTCATAGAGTGGAGCGGTCCTCTGTCTCTGAGCTGCCCACGCTCAGGGCAGAGCATGGCAGCTCCTCCAGCTCCAAGCCACCTGTGCTCAGGGCAGAGCATAGGTGGCGCAAAGCTGGAGGAGCCCCATGCTCAGGGCACAGCCCAGGTGGCTGGGACCTGAAGGAACCATAGCGCTCTGCTTTCAGTGCTGGATTGGAGAGAAGCTGGGAAGGGTGTCCTCAGCTTCTGGTATATTGCTGGTATTTTAATCATTAAGAAGATCTATATGTCAATGAGTCTCATAACAGTAATTATTATTGTTCAGTGAGATTGACAATACAGTAAACCCTCGGATTTAATGGACTTTTGGGATTAATGGACACCGCTCCCTGCATTAGTCCGTTAAATTGAGGGTTTACTGTATTGCCAAACCGAAACATTTAAAAATGATGTTTTGGGTGTCAAAAGCATGGTACAATCTTAAAAATGCTGAGCTAGAGAATGTGCAGAGACAATATGGACGTGGACTCGGTCCAAAGAGTTTACTGTATAATTTGAGTATGACAAGTCAGGTTGCTGCATGGGGCAAAGAGAGGGGCTACTTTATGCAGCTTCTTGGCTGGCAAACCCTGTAATTAATTTACACAGAACCACTTTCAGTCTTACCCCTCCTCAGGTGTTTGTGGTGTGGGGAGAACACTGCCATAGCATCTACTGTCTAATAAGCACAAGGGCTGTGTCCTGCATAGTACTTCTTCAGGTACATGCTAACCCACATGGGAATGGAGCAGGCATGCCAGGGGGCCTGACTCCTCCTCCAATTTGGACTGAAGATCTGGCAGGCTGTGGGAAGAATTTACAGCACCTCCGATGGACTGTAAGGGTGCATTCTTCCATCTGTGGATGCTTTGGTATTGTTGGTCAGGAAGCATAGCTTTACACTTCCCTGTGTGCAGGCTCAGGACTCACAGCTATAATGCATACCATGGTTAATATACAAGAGCATTGTTCAAGGAATATAATTACTTTTTTAGTGAGGCACAAAGGACAAAGCCAAGATTCTGTGTGTAAAGTTAGGGTCCCTGGATCTTTTTCTGAGCTTCCCCTCCAAGTGATAGTTAACATTGGCCTGCTCAACCCAAGGTTGTGAATTCAAGAAGTGTGTCTGCACTGCCCCCTAATGGGGGGGATGTGTATTGTGACCCTGATTCCACAGTGGTCTCAGATATATGCTTAACTTAATGCATGTGCTTAAAGTCCACCCCTACTCTGCAAAGCACTTAGGCAGGAGCTTAACTTAAGACCTGGAAATGTCAATAGCTAAAGCTCAGCTAACAATGAAGTGCTCTGCTGAACTGGGCCTTTCTGCAGAACTTAGTAGGGGATTGAAGAAGTTATTTTTTTCCTGGCAGAGTCCTTGAATTTTTTTTTGAATGAGGGAATGGCTAACATAGGAACATAAGAACAGCCATAGTGATTCAGACCAAAGGTCCATCTAGCTCAGTATGTTGTCTTCCAACAGAGGCCAATGCCCGATGCCCCAGAGGAAGTGAACAGAACAGGGAATCATCAAGCGATCCCTCCCCTGTTATCCTTTTCCAGCCTCTGACAAACAGATGCTGAGGACACCATCCCTGCCCATCCTGGCTATTAGCCATTGATGGATCTACCCTCCATGAAATGTATATAGTTCTTTTTTCAATCTTGTTAAAGTCCTGGTCTTCTCAATATCCTCTGGCAAGGAGTTCCACAGGCTTACTGTGAGCTGCATGAAGAAAAACTTCATTTTTCTTAATGCAGACTGAATCACAATGGAAGGTGCTCTCTTACTCATTATTATTATACCTACAACATGGACTGCCTTGGAAGTTAAGAAAAGAATATAAAAAACACGCATTTCCCCAGCTTCCCATAATGTTTCACCCTTGCAAAAGGGGATTTCATTTTAAGCACATCTTATCTCAGTCTTCTGCAGAGCATCACGTTTGACATCACAAAGGTATGTCATCACAAGGGACTTCTGTTTCTCTAAAAAAGATTATATTAATGGAAAGACTCCAGTAGTGTTAATATTTATTGGTGATAGATATTTTCAAAGATTGGGTTTTCATTTATATATTCCTAAAGGATAAGTTCTTGCCTTGCCATAGGGCCATCATGAGACCTAGGTAACTTCCCAACTGGTTCATATATAGGTAATGAAGTAGGTGTTAGGCCTTTTACTAGTTCTCCACATTATGATTTTATTCATACTGTGGATAACTAAATGATAATGACATCTATTCCACCTAATCATTACTCTTTTCTTTCAATTTCATATTTTTCTTTCTTTATATAGGTTGAACCCTTCTAGTTTAGCACTCTCTGGCCCTGACTGGTGCTGAACAAGAGGATCTGGCAAACCATGGAAGGTCAATATTGTCTAGAAGCATTATTAACACATTCACTTCTCACTGAGTTCTTAGAAGATATATTTAAGGGTAAACTAGAACTAAATAACAGCACAGACCTCTGAGAGCCAGGGCTGGTGGCTGCAAGCAAACTTTATGGAACCATAGGAAGCTTGGCCGCACCCATGATAAATGGACATTTAGGTAACTAAACTCATGCTGGATCACAATCACCTGGATCACAGATGAATGCCAGATTAGAGAGGTTCAGCCTGTACGAAGTATGCTGGGTTTCTTTCCTAATGATGCAAGTTGATAAAAATATCACGAGCAGAGTACTGGAATGACACAAACCAATTGTACAATGTTTATTCACTTTAAATAATACTTATATAAGTCAACAAGCCTGTTAATGTTGAATGGGACTAATCACATAGCTTGGGCTTCCTTGCAGGACCTCAGAATTGGAACCTTTATCATAAGTGTTTCTGAACTCTGTTGAGTTTCAGGAGGCTAATTGTGTGAATAAGTAAGCAAGCTCAATGTGACTGCAAGGGTTTCAGAATCCATTAATGTATTATTTATTATCTGATTCTAGTTTTACATTGTAAATAAATTCTCATTAAAGTAGCTTCAGACCTACTCTGTAGTAAAAGAAGAAAATTCACAGAATGACAGGGCTGGAAGGGACCTCAGGAGGTCATCTAGTTCAGCCCCCTGCTTCAAGCAGGATCAAGCCCCACTAGGTCATCCCAGCTGGGACTTAAAAACCTTAAGAGATGGAGAATCCACCACCTCTCTAGGCAACGCATTCCAATGCTTCACTACTTGCCTGGTGAAGTAGGTTTTCCTAATATCTAACCTACACCTCTCCCTCTTCAACTTCAGACCATTACTCCTTGTTCTGCCATCTGACACCACTGAGAACAGTTTCTCACCCTCCTTTTTAGAGCTCCCCTTCAGGAAGTTGAAGGCTGCTATTAAATCACCGCTAAGTCTTCTCTTCTGTAAACTAAACAAGCCCAAATCCCTCAACCTGTCCGCATAGGTCTTGTGCTCCAGACCCTTAATCATTTTTGTTGCCCTTCACTGAACCTGCTCCAGCAAATCCACATCCTTTTTATACTGGGGGGGGCCCAAAATTGGACACAATATTCCAGATGTGGCCTCACCAGTGCCAAATAAAGAGGAATAACTACTTCTCTAGATCTGCTCGAAATTTTCCTCCAAATGCACCCTAGTATGCCGTTAGCCTTCTTGGCTACAAGGGCACACTGTTTACTCATATCCAGCCTTTCATCCACCATAACCCCTAGGTCCCTTTCCATCGTACTGCTGCTGAGCCAGTCGGTCTGCAGCCTGTAACAATGCTTGGGATTAATTTTGTGAAGACCAACGTGTAGTTTTGGAATTGTAACAGAAGAAACGTGAAAGGAAACTTAGCAGGCAACCTCTTTGCAGGCTCTTCACAAACAGCACACTTCAGATTATGGACTGGAATAGAAAGCTTTTTGAAGAAAAAGTACACTTAGTAAAATTGCTTGTATTGATTGAAAGCTTCCTTTTAGAGAAAGGGCAGAAGTAGTACATCACTACAACAATGTTGCAAGATGGACGGTACAAAACATAGTCAATTAAAAATCATTTGTGAAACAAAATGTAAAAGAAGCTTTCTTTGGAAGGAGGAGTTTGATTTTAAGCTAAATAGTTCATCCCCTGCCCTAACTTATGTATTTCTGACTGACAGTGCTGTATATAATACATATCTTTCTTTTTCTAGCGGCTTGTCTACACTTGCCCTCAACTTCGAAGGGGGCACGTTAATCAGGGTGATGGAAGATTGCAGCACTTCATTAGGCTAATTTTTCCCCCACAGCAACTTCGAAGTGTCAAACTTCGAAGTGCCGGTGTGTGTTGCCTGCACTACTTCAAAGTGCCTTTACTCCCCAAAATTTTGAGGAATAAAGGAACTTTGAAGTAGCATGGGCACTTCAAAGTTCCTGTGGCTACACGCATGCCACCAGTTCTGAGCTGACACTTCAAAGTTGCCGCGGGGGAGAATTAGCCTAATGAAATGCTGCTTATTCACCTCAGCACTTCATTAGTAATCTTCCTGATTAACATACCCCCTTCTAAGTTGGGGGCAAGTGTAAACCCAGCCTAAAAGGGCCAAAACAAATCAGAACAAAAAAAAACTGACACCTCATTTTGTAGTTCTTTCTGTTTAATCTCCCCCATCTGGTCATCAATGGGCCCCCATAGGACAATAATTAACCAAGAACTACAATATCCAGTCACAGAGGACCAAAAGTTAGTTCCCTTTTCTATTCAAAGTGCAAGAAGCATGTTGACAATGCTGATAACTTCAGCTATGCCACCTGAAGGGCTTAAAATTTGCCTTTATTTTAAATGCTGGGTGACTGAACTTCCAGATTTAGGCTCCAGGGAAAGAGAATTAAAAAAGAACGTAGTCATCCTTAACAATATTTATGGATACAGTTTCTGCCCAGGCACCTGTAAATAGTCACAGATCTAATTTTCTGACAGATTGAGAATGAGTTTTTCTTAATTTGTCAATTACTGTTGTAATAGCTCACTGCTTTGAACATTATGAAGAAGATTGGAAGTCATCAAGTCAGAGTGCTCCATTGAATCAGGCAGTAACAACTCCTCCAATCGATTTTGTCATTTGTTGACCACTTTAGGTTTTCTAATCTTCTGATTTGTGGTCCCTGGGTGGCCTTTTCCAGGCTGCAAACAGGAAACTCTGCAAAGCTGTATATGTATTTATTTTTGACCAATTAACTTTCCGACAATCAATATATTTTTTTCTTGAAACCATGTTAAATGGTTAGTTTGTCACAGCTTGGGTAGTAAGCCACGAAATCCAGGGAGGCGGAATACATTTTTGAAGTGCTAAATGTGTGTGAGCAAACTCAGGGGCATGTGTGTTTGCCATACATATATAACATGGGGGAGATGTTTAAAAACACAAAAGGAAGTTAGGCAGCTATCTTCCCACTGACGTCTAATGAGTATTGTGAATCTACATCTGTTTGCACCTTTGGAAATCTCCCTCCATGCCTTTAAAATAAAGCAAAAGATGTTGACTATACCTGCAGAAGTTTTCTAAGTCTTTAAATGCAAGAGAAAAAAGAAAGAAGTTAGACCATTTTACATGGTGAGGTGTGAAATGAAGTTATGCAGGATGATAGTAATGTATATAAATGCATTAAGAACAGTAAATACTTCCTGCAGTACACTTAAATGTAGCATGGCACTGCATCTGAATAATGCTTCCCAGGGATAGTGAATTGAGCAAGCTTGATCCAGACCTGTAAGCTAATTAATAGTGATATTTAGAGGCCCAGATGCCACTAAAAGACCAGATTATTTTATTTTTTGAAAAAGAATGGGGTCATTCACCTGACTTCACCAATCAGGGAAATTATATACATAAAAAATTCTGGGGGCATAGAAAAAATGGCTGATAGGTAAGTCAGATGCAGTGAAATTCATCCCAGTTTAAACAACCTGCACATGTTCTGTGTGTCATATGAATCCCACTTAAGCCCTATTTTGAGCTCTTAAATGGTACATAAGACCAATATAGGTGAATTTCATCTATAGAGAAAAGCTATTTATACCTCCTAACAGTGTTTTCTGACAACTTTTATGCACTTCACTTTGAACCACATATGAGTAGATTGTAAGCTCTTTTTGTGAAGAATAGTCCTTTTGTTTTGTGTTTTGAAGCACCTACCACCATGGGTTCCTGATCCGTGACAGGGGCTTCTTGGCACTTTGATTCTCCTGCTATTACTGATGATAGTAAATGGGCATATTTCACCATTTTTAAAAATGCCACTCATTTCCCTGAGTGATTTACTACATTAGTACTCTGTGTGCAATGTTACATGTTCTACCTGAATCCAGGCCGTCTCAGCAATGTTAGTGGGAGTCCACATTTCACCAAATTCAGCCGTCTTAAGTAAACTATCAGGCTACGTCTACACTAGAGTTTAATACACAAAACGAGTTTGTCAACAAAACTCGTGGAGCATCTGCACACCATGCTTTTTGTCAACAGAAACTGTCAACAAAACAGCCATGTAGATGCTCCAGGTAGCCCTTTTGTCTACAGAACAGATCAAAAAATCAATCCGCTTTTATGTTTAGATGTGATTCTTTGACAGAAGTTTTGTTGGAACATCTGTTCTGGCAGTACCTTCTGTAGACAGATACTTCTAGTGTAGATGTAGCCCCAGAGTAGTTCCTGGAGCTTGTTCCCAGAAGACATAAGGGTTGATGAACAGGGTTCTCTATGCTTGTATGAAAAAAGCTTTCAGAATTGCTGCTTTTAATCAATTTATCAGGATTCAAAGTAAACTTTAAATCTGCTAATACTTTGATGTGTATTGGGACCATGTGTTGTGCCAGCGTGTATCTAGTCAGGGAATGGGAGCAGGGAGGAGAAGGGGACAGGCTGACTCTGCAAATCAAGAACTAAACATTGGGCCATTTCCACAGCTAGAAAAAATTGATATGGCTGTATTGAGGTCAATCAAACTAAGATGCTTTCACCAGCTGAGGGTGAGATCTGTTGTATTAGAGGAAAGGTGGCTTGTTTTCCCCAGAGATGCTGAACACTTTCCATTCCTGGAGGACTGAGCATTGCTTGGAAACTCTTCACGCTGCGGAAACAAGTGCCCAACTTTAGCCACCCAGTCTCTTGTCAAACTCATAAGCTGCAGTGACCCTTTTGATATGTGAGACGTGAGCTCCCTTATGGTCTATTTTGCGTTTGTCTTTCCATAAAGCATAAGCCACTGGTCATTGTATGCAGGATGTCACATAAATGGACAATGGTCAGATCTGCTGCAGCAAATCTTTTACTTTAATGTTTTTTTCCCCTGTTTCGTTAACTCCTGTGCCTTTAGTATAGTTCTATGAATAATATGAATAACTATGAATTGATAGAAATGCTCTTATGGTTATTTGAGCTTGCCCGCCTACTATTATTCATAAATACCCTCTGTAAAAAAATGCTGATTTTTTTTGTGTTAAGTTCATTTGTGGACTGATCCTGATTTTCTTCAGGTTTATAAGCTTCATTGCTGAATAATTTGGATCAATAATATTCCTACTGCACATCATCCACCAGTTGTTCACACTGAAACTGTTTGTTTAGTATTATGCAGTTGGTTACTCTCACATACATGGTATGATTTGTGCTCCTGATTAGGGTTTAAAGTGTTTTAAACAGGAACATATTTCCTCTGTGCTGTGTTTTCAGTGAAACAATTCTGAGCTTTCAGTGAAACAATGGTGTGTGCTGAAATTTGTGACACAGTGAAGACTAAAATAACTTTATGCATACATGGGCAATTTTCCACATGTATGAAATAATACAGTACTGCCTCGATTTATGCGAGGGTTGTGGACCCTCATACCCTTGGGTAACTCGAATTTCACATAAGTCGTGGGGTGGCTTTTTCCTCTGGCAGAAAGCATGTTTTTGCTGCTGGGGAAGCAGCAGAAAGGTAAGTCCTGGTGTTGGGGGGGCAGTTGGGGAGGGTTAAGCCTGCCGGTTGGTTGGAACCATGGGAGAGGGGGCAGAGGAGTTAAACCTGAGGTGGGGGGGTTTAGGGCTGCAGGTGGGCAGGGAGGTGGAATTGAGCCAGAGCCACGTGCCGGGGGTTTGAACAAGGATGGCAGGGGGGTTGTGTGGTGAGCCAGAGCCAGGCGTGGGAGTAGGGTGTGATCCAGAGCTGTGAACAGGTGATGATAGGGGCTGAGGGAAGTGAGCCGGAGCCACTCATGGAGGGTTTGAACCAGGGCTGGGGGCATTGAGCCGGGGCTTGAGGGAGTGAGATTTTGAGTTGTTAATGCGAGTTCAGCGGAACTCAAAATCGAGCATTTCAAGGCTTTACTGTACATTTCATCTTGTGAATTCTAACAAATCATGTCCCATCATTAATATTTTCCAAAATAGGAGTCATCTTGGATCATTCTGGTTTCAGGTGCTCAGCTCCAGTGTCCTGAAGGGTCCTCATTTACAGAAGGTACAAATTCATGAAGATTGGGCATGTTTGTGCTCTCTCAGTTTGAGGGGTTTTTTTTTGTTTTTTGTTTTTTGATGTTCAAAGACACCCAGATCTATTAATTATTCCTCAAACCATTGATAGTAGTTTTATTAATGAAAGTATCTGTCTTTCACATTTTAGCTACATCTACACGTACGAAAAACTTCGATATGGCTGATAGCAATAAGGAGATTTTGATGTTTGTGGGGTCCTTTTGAAAAGGACCCTTTTGTAGACGAGTCACATGCAAGTGTAATGCGGCACTTTCGAAGTGTCACGGCTGGCAGCATGACAATGAGGTGCTGAATATTGATTTCAGCACCTTATTAGTATTCTCCGATTTGTCCATTAGCATGACCATTTCAAAGTTTTTTGTAAGTTAGACACGGCCTTCGTGTTGCGAGTGACAGAGGGTATTACAACATTTCTGGGACCTGAAGACTTTGTAGAGAATGAAGGGCTTTAATTTACAGTCATCATCATGTTGATGACATAAAGTAAAGAACAAGAGAGAAAAAAATAAAAAAGGAACATAATATAAACAAAATTAAACCTTTCTAGTCACATGGGGAGTAATCATTTTGAAGATTTTGTCTTACAGAACCTGTGTGGAAATAAATGAACGAAATCTAGAAATTGATATGTATTTGCATATTCTAACTTGCACCTAAATTAGAGCCCAATTGTGATCTTGCTTCATATACCCCTTCGTGCATTTGGATTTAAATTCAGACACTGTGACAAATCATAATACGTTTTTTATTCACTGTTTTAACAACATAAATTAACTAATTTTGGTACTTTTGAGGGGATGCAATGTATCATACCTGGTTTCGATAGCTGATGGAAAGTGAACAAAATCTTTTATTTTGTTGCAAAATGGAGACATTATTGTTTGAATAATATAACAGATTGAACATTCTTTGTGGATTATCATGTCAGAGTGGGAACAATTTGGAAATTCAAATAAAGGGAAATTAAAATATTTTGGCAATAGTGAGGCTCTTAGTGCATTTTATAGTTACTATGATCCAAAGTAAGCCTTTCAAAGGTGCAGACATACAGCCTTAGTTTTGAATGGCTGGGAAGAGGGTGGCTGGATTGGTGAAAGGCTGGTTATACCATTGGTTCCACTATAGCAAGAGGTATCCTTCCCCTTGATCCAGAGGCCTCTAGAAATATTGCGCCTTTGAAAGACACAATACGTTTGGCAATCAATGGATGTGCTTCTTCTTCAAAGAGGCTATTCATGTGAGCGAGAGTTTTCAGGAATAGCCCCTGTCTTTTCTTCTTCTTTTTTTTTTAAAGTGTGAACAGAAACTTTAATTAGAAGATTTGGAAGTCTTAAAACAAGAGAGACACAAGTACCGTAACTCTTTTTAAAAAAAGAGATCTTATAGCCATAATGATAAAGATATGAACAGTACATTTATCTTTAAAAGTACATAAATTCTGAGACTCTATCTTAATGGGGATTCAGATTGTAGCAAGCTTTAAATTACATCTTCCCCATTTTAAAATACTGGCTTTATAGTTCAAGATGTTTAGAATGGATTATTTTGCAAATAATTTAGACTTAGATGCATTTAGAAATGTTACATTTGGTTTTCCTCATCACATGATTTTTTCCATAGTTTTTAAGTATCATTAAGGTTATTATTCCACTGTGAAAGAGATTCATTGCACAGCAAATCATTATAGCAGACATGGTGAGATGTAATGACCATGGACCCTTTTGATAGCATACAACTAGTTACTGCAATAGCGTTATATACAATCAGATGAGTGTTGTAATATATAGTGTGTTTAGTGCTGGTGAGTGATGGTTGACCTCCCCACAAGTGTAGAAGGGACAGCTTCCCCATCTTATCTGTCAATATACGAAGTGCCTCAGCCCTGTCTGTGGAAGGATATTTCTGGTGTGAAGAGGGCAGTTCAGACAACATAGCCCATTAGTCCTTTAATCTGCTCTGATTGTCAGCAAGTGTCATCTCTACTGGTGGTGCTTTGGTGCAGCAGGTGACAAGCTCCCAGGAACTGGACAAGATAGGGATGTCGGAACTTATTTTTTCAGTGGGGGGTGCTGACGATGGAAACCATGTAATTAGTGTATGTCGTTACTATTTCCAACCCAGGGGTGCAGCAGCTCTTTCAGCACCCTTAGATCTAGCACCCCAGCATCCCAGTGAGGCCACCACTGGGGCTGGGACAATAGTCTCAATTTCCATCGGCTGCCAAACAGCCATCAGCAGTTCTTGTTATTGTACATGTTGTCCAGTATCTGATTATGCTTTAGAAATACACACAGGAGCAGAAGTCTCATTGCAGTTCAGGCTAAACAGCAACAAGGAGTATTTGGCTTAGTGATCTTGTGATTCCTCTATGGAGCACCAGTTAATATGTCACAGATGTCATAGCAGATAATATGGCTACTTTATTACAGTAGAATTCTTACGTGTACAGTGACAAAATTAATTCTAATGATTTCACCAGTGATAAAGTAATTAGTAGTACGATTTGTTTTTAATGTTTAGAACCCCAAAACCTGGAAGAAGAACATTAACACTCCTTGTTATATATTTACTCCATTTAGAGATTAATGAAAAGTTTTTCTTAGGGCTTTAATATCCTACTGAAATTATTTCTGAAGCAGAACCCAACTGTTCTGATAACTGTTTTATTACTAGTAGAAAAATATGAAAACAATTCAAGAGAAAAATGCCTGTTTATAAATAAAAGTTCATTTCTGAACCAATAGAACATGCGAAGGACCATTTGGGGCCAGACCAATTGTCCCTTTGGACCAGTAGTAGACAGTACCAGATGATTCCGAAGGAACGAACAGAACAGGACAATTACTGAGTGATCCAGGCCCTGTCACGCAATCCCAGCTTGTGGGAGTCAGATTTTTTAGAGACATATGTGACTGTGGCCCTGACAATCTTTTCTAATAGCTTGACCAATCAGTATTTAAACTTCTCCCCGCCCTCCTCAAGCCCGTCAGTTGAGAAAGAAGGCAAATAAAATACAAACACTGTATAAAACTATAATAGTAGGGATGTGCTGGATTCACATTCCATGTTGTGTGGAGTAGTTTGCAAGTGAAGCCCATCCATAATATACCAACTCAATCATCTTTGAAAACTTTCAAACAGCAGAAGTAACCCTGGGAAGAACACCTATAACTTTGCAAGGCATGCCTTGAGAATTTCTTTTCTTTGAGACTCATGTTGTTGGGAAACTCAAGTTAAAGCTTTAGGAAAGAAAGAGGTGCTGGAATCTCCATCATTAGAGGTTTTTAAGTCCCAGCTTGACATAGTCATGGCTGGGATGATTTAGTTGGGATTGATCCTGCTTTAGGCAGGGGGCTGGACTAGATGACCTCCTGAGGTCCGTTCCAGCCCTAGAATTCTGTCATTCTACCATTCTATGATGTTAGTGTAGACATTTTTCCTACAAATATTGCCAAATGAGGCATAGTGGTGGCTTATGTTTTATTAAATATTTAACATATCTATATTTGCTCAACTTTAACCATTACTATACAATATTCCACTACTTTCAAAAATCTTCATTGTAAGTCAAGTGCCTTTGCATTGCATGCCTAAAATATTCCTTTGTACTCACCTAGACAATGTGGGAGAAGGAACTGTGCTTCTCTGCTCTTTGCTTTGATTCTGGTTACGAGGCAGCTGTGCGCTTCGGTTAGTTTGGGTCCAAATGTGCTCTTCTTGCTTTGCCGTCTCTTGAGCACCTAGTTCAAGCTAACACTTAACCACTGCTGAATCCATCCCACACCCAGCATCTATTTAGATTTTTGGGGTTTAGTCTGAGTCACGTTAATGGAATGAAAGGATATGTTCTGTTTGATCAGTCTGAACAAGTGAACCATAAGACCTTCACTGCCATTGTTATCCTATTGAAAAATAAAGGTGCACTAGATGTTCACAACACAGTTAGCATTTTAGTAATATGGAGCCACCTGCCATGTGGCATTCAAATGCATATTTGTCAGAACACTATGCAAATCTCCATGTTACAGTTGCACTGCACAGATTCAGAAGAGCAAGATCATTTTAGAAAACTATTTTTTTCCATAGGCATAATTTGCCTGTCTTCAGCATGCCACAAAGTAGTTTTGCATAAGAAAATCAGTTCTTTTTTTTGCACTCAAATAATGCATATTCATCAGGTAAAATGTTTTGAAAGCCAAATGAAAGGAACTCTGGTTTTAAGTATAAGATTTCAAAATTTTGAGTAGCCGTCTGTGTGTGGGTGTGGATGTGTGTGTGTGTAAATAAAACAAGCAATTTCAAAGTACCACTCTTTGAATGCATCTTTTAAATGAGAATTTAAAAAATTTCCCAGGAAAACATACGAGAATTCTTACTGAGTTTTAATGGTCAAAGTGCTGGAACAACACACAATTCTCTCTCTCTGTCCTGTTATTTATATCAAATATCATTTAATAATGAATACAATCTGGCCAGGAACCTCAATACAATACAGATATTTAGGGTCAGAATATGCATGTAGGTACAACTTTGGACAAAAGACAGAAACTGCACCAACCAACATTGTTCCCTTGAAGCTTTGCTGAGCCACAAGTCCTTTCCTTGCTGGTAGACAATAAAGGCCAGGCTGTTCAAACTTGTGCATCAGAGAGCAAAGCTAGTATTGCGTCCACGCTCTGCCCCTTCCCATCTGTGTGATTCAGAGCCAGCAAGCAGTGAGTATGTAACTCCTGACCTAAGCCCAGATCCAAGTGTCCTGTGCAGGGTGTGTGTGTGTGGTGTGGGAGAATTCCTACTTTCTCTTAGGCCGTGTCTACACTAGCCACCTTCTTTGAAGGGGGCATGAAGATGACACAGACTGGGGAATATCAATGAGGTGCTACCATACACATGCAGTGCCTCATTAGCATAATGGCAGCTGCATGAATGTGATGCTAATAACTTCAAAGTGCTGACAGGCAGTCTAGCCAGGCTGCTTCGAAGTACACACACCCAGCTTCAAAATTCCCTTACTCCCAAAATGCCTGTCACCACCAGGTACCTGCTGCCCCTAGGTCCATGGGCACAGGGTAGCTTCACATGCTGCTCCTGCTTAATATATTGTCTCCAAAGCTCCCATTGGCTGTGAACCATGACCCATGCAAGCTGCAGGGGCAATACCTGAGAGCACAAGAGGCAGCACACAGAGCCTCCCTGGCTACCCATACATCTAGAGGCCACACTGAACTGGCAGTCACTTCCTAGGAGCTGCACTAAGCTCTGCTGGGAACCTGCATCTCAACCCCTGATCCCAACCCAGAGTCCTCTTGCACACCCAAACTTTTCCCAAGAGCCTGCATCCCCAAAAACACCTTAACCCCTGTGTCCCAAACTCTCATTCCCAGCCAATTCTCCAAGCCCACGCCCCTAGCCAGAGTCCTCACACCCACTGCATCCCAACCCCAGCCTGGAACCTCTTCCTGCACCTCAAACACCTTATCCATGGCCCCATTCCGGAGCCCTTCTGCCCCCGCCCCCGAACCACAACCCCACACCCTAGCCCAATGAAAGTGAGTGAGAGCTGGGGAGAACAAGCAATGGAGGGAGAAAGGATGGAGAAAGGGGGGCAGTGCCTTTGTGAAAGGGAGAGGCATGTGGCAGGGTAAGGGATGTGCAGCTTTGTACAGTTAGAAAGTTGGCTACCCTAGACTGGCCCCAGCTCTGTGAGCAGGGACCTGCCATTTTGTGTGGCTTTTCCTAGCTCCTCATGGCCTCACTTACTTCTCACACGGAGGTGATATTACTGTGGGAGGGAAAGTAGACTGAGCTGAGTTTGATGATATAGTAGTCTTGAAGACTATTCAGTCTAAAAATCTATTCAGAAGCAGCCAAGGTTTTCCTGGCATTCTTAATTTTGTTAGTTAATCCTTTGAGTATCCCAATGCTTTTTACAAATTTTAACATTTAAAAAAGTTATAAAAGTTATACATAAATTAATACATAAAGCTAGGGAATAAAAGAGGTCCAAAACCAGAATAGTGATTCTGTAATAAATCAACAGGTAGACGAGCTGCACATTATCAACGAATGTGGAAGCCATAGGGCTCTTTAATGTATAATCCACAACATGGGGTAGGCTCTCCTCGGCTCACCCCCATCCTCCCAGTACTCTGCTTTCTTTAAATCCTAATACCCTCTTCTCCATGATGGAGACAAAACAGTGAAGCAGACTGGGGACCTCAGCCCATGAAGGGCACAAGGTTTGACTTTGGCCCACAAAGGCCACAAACTCTCATTCTGCTATGTAAGCCCAAGTCCCATTACAGAAATTCCAGGTCTTTTATGTTGAAGAACCATTCAGTTTATTCTCTTAACTGTATTAGAAGCTGTCTATGATGAATCACTATGAGGTTTTTAAGTCCTGGCTTGCCAAGATCCTGGCAGGGATGACTTGGTTGGGGTTGATCCTGCTTGAAGCAGGGGGCTGGGCTAGATGACCTCCTGAGGTTCCTTCCAGCTCTATGATTCTATTATTCTATCTCCAACCAAAGTCTCAATTAGGTACCAAGTCTTTCCTAACTTAACCTACTGTGGCTTGAAGGTGCTTCAAGGAAGTTAAAAACAAAAAACGTTCCTGGTTCTTTCCCCGCTGGCCTGCAGGAGCAGAGGAATTCCTTCCTGACCCTCTAAACACATAATCAGCTAGATCCACAGTACCTACCAGAATAGGCTCCTATTCCTAGTTTGGGTGGATGGTGGAGCCAAAAGGGTCTCAACAGGCCCCCTGTGTTAGGCTAAATCCTGGAAGCTGAGGAATGCTGAGACTCAAGAACAGGGTCTTCCTCTGGTTTCTTGATTATTGACTTGCTCCCTTACCTGTGAGACTGTCCCCCTTTCACTACTGCCCTCATTAATATTCCCCACCCAGCTTTTTGCATGAACCCAGAAATGTTATTTTAATTGCCCTATGTTCTGTATCATACCTATATTTCCTGTGGTAATAAATAAGAACAATATTTTGTACCATTTTTATAATGTAATTAAAATAAAAGCAAAATTAAAATGGAAGATGCTTTAAAATCAAAGCAAGTTTATAATGTAAAATTACACCCTGGTGAGCTATAACATAGCTTGTACCCCTCCGTTCATATTTTATCATAGAAAATATAAGTATATCATGTTATTATTATAATTTTATATTATACATTTATTATAAATATTTGAACTTATATACTTATAAGTACAACAAATATAATCTTAATGATGTGTTTCTAAATAATAAGCAAATTTAAAAAATGTAATTCACATAAAACAATGATAGGAAAAGAAAAAAGTCTAGTTTCATGCCTCAAGTAATTAGACATTAGGAAGTCACATTTCTCAGAAGAACAGATTAGGTAGCCTGAAAATGGAAAGTTTAGATAAAGAGTAAACTAAAACATGGAGATTGTGTATAGACAGAACATGCAGAATAGGGACTGGTACCTGCAAAGTAACCAATTCCAATTGCAAAACGAGATGCAATGTTCAGTGAATATAATGTGATGCACAAATGTATGAAAAGGCAGGGATTTGTGAGCCCAACATTGTGAATATTTATAGCTTGACATGTGTAAGAAGTCTCATTAAGTCCATAGGACTGAGTAATAGCAGTAGTAAGCCTCTTCCACTTCTACATCTTGGAGCATAGGCCATTGACAATGATTCACCAGTATCCCTTGTTCTGGGCAAGCTTTTCTGACCAGGCATATCCTGTCTTTTTATTGTCTGCCTTCAGGTCTCTATGCCAGGTGTTTCTTGGGTGCCCTCTTTTCCTTGTTCATTGTGGGCTCCAACTTAAGGGTTGCCTCGTGATGTTGGTGGTCAGTTTTCTAAGGACTGTCTAATCCATTGCCATTTTCTCTTTCTGATATCTTCTTCGACAGGAAGTTGGTGAGTCAGTTGCCACAGGTCTTGGCTGTTGATAGTGTACTGCGAGTGGATACAGAGGATTTACGGAGGCAGTTATTGCTGAACGTTTGGATTTTTTTGACAGCCCTCTTTGTTGTTCTCCAGTTTCTGCTCCATGCATTAGGACTAATTTGATATTGGAGCTGAAAAACCTGATCTTAACCATAAGACTGAACCTGTTCATAAATACTGGTTGGATCATACACGGAGGGAACTCAGGAAGGAGGTGAAAGGAACTAGTCTGCATTAGAACTTTAAACTCTGCAGTCCATGTGCACAGTTTGCACAATCTGGTTGCTGGGGATGTGCACGTGGAGCTTCCTCTCCAGCATTTAGCAAGGCTTTTCTCTCCCACCTCGTATGCAGCAGTTGGGCTAGGAACTTTTTTGTTCCACCTTCCAGGATTTTTTTTTAAACAAGGATGGAACCCTCCTGCTCCTCAACTCACTTTTTCCTGGTACTATTCAACCAGAGTAGGGGGGTGGTGGTGGTTGGAGTTCCAGACTCAGGAGCTGAATAAAGGAATTGGAACCTTTATGTCTCTTCACAGTCACGTGCATGCTGCTAGTATGCGCAGCCAGGCAGTAGGGGAGGGTCACACAATCACTGGCTAGCTGGACAGCAGCCAGATCACCCAAGAAAAGCTTTCATTCTGATTTACTGGAAGGAGCGGAAATTGAACTCCAGGGCAATCAAAAAACAAGAAGCTGTAAGCTGCTGTAAAAGTCATGAATGCAATAACAGCAACAACCCTCCTCTCTCACTCACACACACACGAAGATGACTAGAAAACAGTAGCCAATTCATCCTGAAACAACCTGAATTTCCATGTATTTTTGGCTGAACTGCTTCTGTTAATTCAGAATCTATCTGCTCTGTAAGTTGGGACCTCTGAGGTACGTCTACACTAGCCAAAAACTGCGAAATGGCCATGCAAATGGCCATTTTGAAGTTTAGGCCATTTCAAAGTTTACTAATGAAGCGCTGAAATACATATTCAGCACCTCATTAGCACGTGGGCAGCCGTGGCACTTCGAAATTGATGTGGCTCGCCGCCGCGTGGCTTGTCCAGACAGGGCTCCTTTTCGAAAGGACCCCAGCTACTTTGAAGTCCCCTTATTCCTATTTGCTGATAGGAATAAGGGGACTCCAAAGTAGCTGGGGTCCTTTTGAAAAGGAGCCCCGTCTGGGCAAGCTGCGCCAATTTCGAAGTGCCGCGGCTGCCCGCATGCTAATGAGGCGCTGAATATGTATTTCAGCGCTTCATTAGTAAACTTTGAAATGGCCATGTAGGCACGGCCCTGATGTCATGATTAAAACATTCAGAAATATTAAAGGTCCCATCTACACATTTCAGAGGATCCTGATCTATCTGTGCAGGGTTCTATGTCTTGTTCCCTTCTCCCATTCCAATATGCAACTGCTTAATCATCATCATCAATAACTGTGGGCTCAGCGCCCGTTGGTGTCTGATGCCTCTCTCACTATTTCCTTCTATCTTTCCCTATCCAGTGAAGAGTGGCTTAGTTTCTGTAGACTAGCTCCGCACCAATCTACTATATCTGCTATCCATTCTCTGTGGGGTCTTCCTCTCCTATTCGAAGCATCCATTATGCCACATACTAGGGTCTTGATTTTTTGTCCATGGTTCATTCTGCAAATATGTCCAGATAGTTGTAGCTTCCGTTTTATAACCTTCTGCAGCAGGTTCTCTTTGGGCTGTTCTTTCTATATAATTCTTCATTGGTGACCTTCTGCATCCATCCTATTCTCAGAATCTTTCTATAACAACTCCTTTCAAATGCCAGTATTCTTCTTTTTGAATCTTTCTTTATCACCCATGTCTTACATCTGTACAACATGCTGCTGAATACACACGCTTTCAAGACTCCCAGCTTCATTCTTAAGCTAATTGCTTTGCTTCTCCTGATCTTATCCATCGCCTTCAAACTCGCTCTTGCTTTCGCTATTCTAGTTGCTATTTCCTTCTTACAGTCTAGATCATACGTTAAGTTGCTCCCCAGATATGTGAACTTCTCTACATTTTCTAGTTCAATACCGAAGACACTGATCTTCCTTCCTATTTCCTTATCTCCAAATACCATTTTTTGTTTTGTCGATGTTCATAATCATTCTGCACCACTTCCTTTCTTCGTTTAACACCCACACCATTTTCGCTAGCTCATCATCTTCCTCAATGATAACTATATCATCCACGAACCTCAAGTTAATTCTTTTCCTGTGCATAGATATCCCTCCTACCTCTTCCTTGATCTTGTCCATCACTGTCTCCAGATGTGTGATGAAGATACTTGGTGATATTGGATCTCCTTGTCTCGTACCTGTACTTGGTTTAAATCAACTTCCCAACTCCCAGCATGTTCTCACTGCTGCCTCTGCATTATCATTGATAACTTTCAACAACAGTATCAGTCTGCTATCCACTCTGTATGACTCCAACACCGCCCAAGTCACTTTCTGATCTATACTGTCAAATGCCTTTTGAAAATGAACAAAGCAAGTGTATACATTTTTGTTTTTTCATTGAGCTTTCTCCGCTATCAGTCTTAGTGCCAATATCTGCTGTAGGGTGAACGCTGCTTGCTCGTCTGTTATATGTTCTTCTATCTGTGATCTTAATCTCTCAGTCAGTATCATCATCAGCACCTTACCAAGATGACTCATTAGGGCAATCATTCTGTAGTTCTTGCACTCCAGTGTACTTCCTTTCTTGGGTATTGTCACTAGCACAGATCTTGTCCATTGCTTAGGCACCTTCCCTTCTTTCCATGCTATATTACATAGTCGGTGTATTTCCTGAATCATGCTTTCCCTGCCATATTTGATCATCTCTCCCGTGTTCTTATTTCCAGGGCTTTGTTGTTCTTTAGTCGTTTCTCTGCTTTTTCTACTTCCTCCTTCAAAATATCGGTCTCAATCTTGATGCTTGGGGGAGATATCTCTTTCAATTCTTCAGTCTCTCTGAGACACTTGGGTCCAATTGTGCTATATATAGATCGGTGCAATATCTCGCCCATTGCTGCACAATCTTCTCCCTGTTCATGAGCACTTCTTCATTCTCGTCTTGCATCACCATCTGCTTTGGTTGCCATTTCCTATTAATATTCCTAATTGTTTTATGCACCTCCCTGGTCTTACATTCTCAGTAATACCTCTCTATATCTTCACATTGCTCCTCTAACCATTTCTCCTTATCCTTTCTGGCTGCTTTCCTTACGCATTGCATTTCATCCTATATTGCTGTTCTGCCACCTCAGAAACGTCTCTTCTGATCTTCAATGCTCTTTTCAAGCTCTTTTCAGCTTGACAGCTTAATACCATCAGTGAAACAAAATCCAGTGATAGATTATATTCTCTGTAAAAGAGCTCAGCACTTAATAGGCAAAAAATAAAGCACTGGTTGAACCTCTGCCGTCCACTACTCTTGGGACCTGAGCAGTGCTGAATGAGAGAATTTGCTGAACCACAGGAGGTCAATATCGTCTCATAGCATTACCAATGCTTCTGCTGCTGACTGGGTCTTAAAAGACAGATGTTCCAGGAGTATGGAAAGAGCTAAATAACAGCACAGAATGCTGAGATCCAGGAGTGGTGGCTGTAAACAAACTTTATGGGACCATGGGAAACTTGGCTATACACATGAGTAGTGGTTGTCCAGCTAACTAAAATTATGCTGGATTATAGATGTTGCTGGATGACAGACTTCCTGATTAGAGAGGTTCAACCTGTATTAAGAAAAAATGCAGGATTACACACTGGCTATGTCCACACTTGCCTCCTACTTTGAAGAGGGCATGGTAATCAGGCTGGTCAGAGAATACTCATGAAGTGCTGCGATCAATATGCAGCATTTCATTAAGCTAATTCTCTCCACGGCAACTTCGAAGTGTCAAACTTTGCAGTGCCAGCATGCAGTGTAGCTGTGGGCACCCTGAAGTAATTTGGGGGAGTAAAGGCACTTTGGCATGCTACACGGCACGCTGGCACTTCGAAGTTTGACACTTTGAAGTTGTTGTGAGGGGGATTAGCCTAATGAAGTGCTGCATATTCATCACAGCACTTCCTTAGTATTCTCCAATCAGCCTGATTATCATGCCCCTTTGAAGTAGGGGGCAAGTGTAGACATAGCCACAAAGTAATGAAGCTGCAAAATAGTGTAGGAGAGTTGCACATGATAAACATTTCCCAAATCTGTGGAAAAGAAAATAAGTGGATAATCAGAGCTTATGTTCCAAAGCTTTAGGTTGTTGACATCATAGGGTTCAGGACTAAACTTTGGGGATATACATGCAGATTTTTGTCATCTTCCCCTGAAGCATCAGAGAGGTGGATGTGCCAGGGGTATGGGAAGTTGAGACGGTAACAAATATAGAAAAAAATCTGAATGAATATAGTGAATCCTGTGCTCCTATTTTCCTGTCCACTGGCATACCATGGTCATAAGCCACCCGACTTTAGTTCATTGCTATTTCTGAGACCAGTTTGTTTTTTTTGAGGGGGGGTGGAGGAGGGGTAGATAGTTACTTCTAGGATGTGTATAGTTCACAATAATTTTCAGAACCTGTCCTTTCAATGAGTAAGCTTATATAGCTCATGGCGTGAATTAAAATATTTAAGTGTAACTATCCGTTACTGTTTCTTTTACAGCAGAAATTTAAATGAATTAATTAAACGTTACAAGGGGAATTGTGTTTCCCTCTAGCTCACCTTCTGTTTCAGCTCTGATTCTGATGACCGTATGGAGATTTTTCTCTTCACTTTCATGTTATTACTTAGGGACTCCCAAGCTGGCAGCATGATGAAATAGTTGTAATGCGACCAAAATCCCAGCTGGAAGTGTGTGTAGCTGTTTCTCAGCGAGTGTCTCTTTCATCACCATTTCAAAACAGAAATGTTCTGGAAAACTAATAACAGATACAATGGCAAACAAGTCTATGACGTTTAATTTACTGCTAAATCTAACAGAATAAGTATGAAAACTGATGCTAATTGCAGGATTTCATGAATTATTAAGATGAGGATAATGAATATTCAGAAATATAGCACTCAACAATGAAGTAAATGATTGTTATGAGAATCTTCTTGTGCTATGTGAGAGGGAGAGAACTGAATTATGGAGAAGAGAATAATTGTCAGCTGCTATTGTCTCAGGACCAGGTTTTGTGTATGTGTGTAACTTGTATTTGAAAAGAAACTGCAAGTCAAAGTAGTAGACACCACATGTTATGTTTAATGTATTACCTTCCGTACCTCATTCCCTAATTCACATTATTCTGAGCATGCCCTAGAAGGAAAAGATGCTCAGTAGGTCTGACTCCTACTTGCTTTTTCTAGGCTCTTAATTAACTTTTTATAAATCAGACAGAAAGATTTAATGTGAAGTGAGTTTTCTCTTCTTTTAAGAATACAGACTCTAAATGTTCTCTTCTAAATGGATTCCATGGGTCAATAATTAGACAGGACACATAATTTAGTATTTGAACTGACCAGCCTCCTTTAATGTATTTGTTATAAACTGCTTTAAAAGTTCAAGAAAATTTACTATGGCTGTGTCTACACTACTACCTTCCTTCGAAGGAAGGATGGTAATGAGGCTGTTCAGAGTTTACTAGTGAAGTGCTGCCATGTATAGGCAGCATTTCATTCAACAAATTCTGCCCACCCTGTGGCAACTCCGAAGTTTTAAACTTCAAAGTACTGGCATGCATCTAGCTGTGTTGCACCCACCGGTACTTCGAAGTGCCAGGGCAACTTCGAAGTCCCCTTACTCCTCAAAATTTTAGCTCCACAGCTAAACACATGCTGGTACTTCGAAGTTTAAAACTTTGGAGTTGCTGTGGAGGGCAATTGGCTTAATGAAGTGCTGCCTATGCATGGCAGCACTTCATTAGTAAACTCCAAACAGCCTCATTGCCATCCTTCCTTCGAAGGAAGGTAGTAGTGTAGACACAGCCTATGGCCATTTGGATGGGTTTCATGGATTTTTTTTTAATGAAAGCTGATCATTAAGAGCTATCTAAGCAAATAGGTGATATATTAAATACGTATAACAAAAATAATAAATTACTGTCTCATGAACTGGCAAAGAAGAGAGGAAGAGAAAACCAAAGTCCCTATTTTATCTCTTTAGGGGGAGGGGTGTTGAATAAAGTAATAACATTTTTCCTGCTACAAAAGTTAGTTTTTGCCTGTGTTTGTTTTCAGGATGAAGTAGGTAGTGTCTCAGCCACGTATGGCCAGAATTTCTGCTGATATCATCCCTTGAGTTCCGTGGGACTACTTATTACTTGCTAAGGTGCTACTTAGTGTGAGTTTGGGGACCATAATACGATTTTTTTGTTTTTGCTCATTCTATGTAACTACTACCATGTCTATATGCTAATAATTAACTCTGATATTAAATGTATCCTTCAGAAATTTTATATAGTACAGGTTAAGAACAGGACTTTGTAAACAATGTACTTCTTCCAAGATTGTCTTTATTAGGAAAATCAATAGCGCATGTAACATGTATTAGCCAATCAGTTTAGTTCAGTGACCTAATGTCAGTCTTCATTTGAGCACCATGGTTTCACTTCATGGGAAAAATTAGAAAAGGGCAGGAAAGGTAGTTGCCTAGATTAGCATATGATCCTGTGCAGTATTAGTTTTGACAAGGGTAAAACTTAGCTGAAAAACCAGAAATGTGCACTGCACTGATCTCATTCATCTCCTGTTATAGGCATGCAATTTTACTGACTACTTCAGAAATATATTGATTGTTCTCATACTTTAAATATGTTATGTTGTTATACAAATGCACATGCCCCATACACTTAAGGATTACTTATAAGAGCTGCGTCTACACATGCACGCTACTTCGAAGTAGCGGCACCAACTTCGAAATAGCGCCCGTCGCGTCTACACACGTTGGGCGCTATTTCGAAGTTAACTTCGACATTAGGCGGCGAGACGTCGAAGTCGCTAACCTCATGAGGAGATAGGAATAGCGCCCTACTTCGACGTTCAACGTCGAAGTAGGGACCGTGTAGACGATCCGCGTCCCGCAACGTCGAAATTGCTGGGTCCTCCATGGCGGCCATCAGCTGGGGGGTTGAGAGATGCTCTCTCTCCAGCCCCTGCGGGGCTCTATGGTCACCGTGGGCAGCAGCCCTTAGCCCAGGGCTTCTGGCTGCTTCTGCGGCAGCTGGGGATCTATGCTGCAGGCACAGGGTCTGCAACCAGTTGTCAGCTCTGTGGATCTTGTGTTGTTTAGTGCAACTGTGTCTGGGAGGGGCCCTTTAAGGGAGCGGCTTGCTGTTGAGTCCGCCCTGTGACCCTGTCTGCAGCTGTGCCTGGCATCCCTATTTCGATGTGTGCTACTTTGACGTGTAGATGTTCCCTCACTGCGCCTATTTCGATGTTGGGCTGAGCAACGTCGAAGTTGAACATCGACGTTGCCGGCCCTGGAGGACGTGTAGACGTTATTCATCGAAATAGACTATTTCGATGTCTCAACATCGAAATAAGCTATTTCGATGTTGGCTGCACGTGTAGACGTAGCCAAGATAATTCATATAAAAGTTCCACGGTAACATGCAGCCTTCAGGATATACATTTTCTTTGGTGTATAATCCTTTTTTCTTTTTTTGCAGTGTGGGCAAATGTTGAGGATCATGACTAGAATATATTCACTAAGAAAGGATATAGTTTTTTTAAAATGATCTTTATTAGCATACAGTGGTGCATTAAAGTACTGTAGTGCAATGCAGGCAATTCACAATCACTATACTCAGCCAGTGTGGCAAGAAACTTCATGAAAAGGAAACTGGATCAAAAAACAATTTCAGTTCCCAAACAACAGATTTCCAACCAAATATGAACACAAAGATGATAATGTACTGCACAGTAAAACCCTTAGATGAACATTTATTGCCCAAAAGAATTCTTTGAACTTGCTTCCTGTGAATTTTGCTGGTCCTCAGGGTTGTGGGGCTAAACAGGAGTATGTTTGCAAAGGAACATTGTGGGTGTGTCAACACTTGCCTTCCTCTTTTGAAAGAGGCATGCAAGTGAGGTATATTGAGAATGCAAATGCGGTATAAATTTGCATATTCAGCACCTCATTTGCATATTCTAATTTCAAAAGCGCTTCTTTCGAAAGAAGAAAGCCAGTGTAGATGCTGCTCTTTTGAAAGTAAACCCCATCTTCAAAAGAATCCTTCTTCCCATTAAATAAAGGGAAGGAAGTGGCCTGTGTAGAAATGGCCCCAGTGATGGAAATCTGTTAGACTTTTTTTTAACTCATAAAATTTTCCCAATATGGTATTATTGCTGCTTCTAATTCACTTTTAATTCTCAAGTTCCATTCCATTGAGGTATCATACTCAAATATCTTGTCAGTATATTATTTGTGGCATCTCAAGTGCTCAGCTAGTGTTTCTACATTTAAATCAGGTTCTTCTATCTCTTCTTTCTGTTCCTCTTTGACTACATCTGCATAAGAGGCTTTTCCTGGCACATCTGGACTTTTGTTGGGAGAAACTGCAGCACATCTGCATGCAAAATGGGCTTTGTCAACAGTATGTTGACACAACCTGGTACATCCGTCAGCAGCCTTATATGTCTCCCCATTCCTGTATAATGCTTCTCTCAATAGTGTTCTGTAAACAAAACAGTCATGTAGATGCTTCAGGTTCCCTTTGTCAACAGACAGAGCTTCTGCCCTGTTTGCAGAGCTTCCAGTCAGCTGCTCTGTCAAGAGAGGGCTGGGCAGTCTGGCTGCTCTCTGGTGACAGAGCAGATTGTTCTTTCAATTTGTTTTTGTGCAGATGCAATCTGTCAACAGAAGTTTTGCTGGGAAATCCCTTCCGACAATAACTTCTTTCAACAGAGGCTTCTCATGTAGATGTAGCCTTTGTGTTTGTCATGAGTTCCTCTAGGTCCTCAGCATTTAATTCCTCTGAATATGACTCAGTTTTTCAACCTCCGATTCCTCCATATCCTCAAAGCCCTCCACTCCAAAGTCACACGCCATTCTCACAATCTTTTTGATCTCCTTATCGTCAGGTGGGAGATAAGCGATGTCACTGCTAGCTTACTTCTGCAGCTTCCTCCAACAAGCTTTGATGGTTGAGGATTTTATTTCATGGATCAGTACCTTTATGTTAGTGATGCAGTTAGCATTCTTGTGGTCCTTTCAGCACTTCCTGACATCAAGTGCTTATCAGATTCCATCCAATTACAAACCTGAGCAAAGGTGCGCCTGGTGTGATAGGCTTTAAAAGCAGCAATCACACCCTGGCTGAGAGGCTGGATAAAGGAAGTTGTCTTAGGCTGCAGGAAAAAAACTTCCACATCAAGATGAGCAAATTGCAGAGTGGTTTGCGGGTGACCTGGTACGTTGTCCAAGATGAGTAGCACTTTGAATGTCAGCCCTTAGGACTAGAGGTATTCTTCTACCTCATGGATGAAACAGCTGTGGAACCAGTCCAAAAATAAATCACCTGTGACTCAGGCCCTTCTGTTTGATCTTCAAACACGCTGGCAATCTGTCCTTATTCTTTCCCTTTGATATCCTGAGGTTTAATGCAAGGTGGAGCAATATAGGTTTCACCATGCAGTATCCCATGGCATTAGCACAGAACAGAAGGCTTAGCCTGTCCTTTGCTACTTTGAAACCTGAAGCTGTCCTTTCCTCCTTGTAACGGTATGGACTTACAGGCATCCTTTCCCAAAACAGATAGTTTCATCAGCACTGAAAACTTGTTGGCTCATGTAACCCATTTCCTGAATAATTTTAAGAAATTGTAGGTGATAATTCTATGATGATCTACTCTCTGCTGAGGCTGATTCCTCTGTTAACTTCACATAATGTAAACTATCAGAGAGATAGCTGTGTTAGTCTGTAGCTTCGAGAACAGCAAGAAGTCTTGTGGCACCTTATAGACTAACAGATATTTTGGAGCATAAGCTTTCGTGGGCAAAGACCCGCTTCATCAGATGCGTGTGTGTGTGTGTGGGGTGGTTTCAGAAGGGTATTTAAAGAGTGGGGTCCCAATAAAAGAGAGGGCCAGAGCTGACAAGGTCTATTCAGCAAGGTGGAAATGGCCCAGTACCAACAGTACTTATCAAAACAGGAAAAAACATGTCAGATCGGCTAGAGGGATGTGAGCCTTTGTCAGAGTCTAATGGGGAGATATTAGCACCCAGAGCAGAGAAACTGCCTTTGTAAGCTGTGAGCCACTCCCAGTCTCTGTTTAATCCATGGCTAATAGAGTCAAATTTGCAAATAAATTGCAGCTCAGAGATTTCTCTCTCCATTTGATTTCTGAAATTTTTTTGTTTCAGAACTGTCGCCTTTAAATCTGCCACTGAGTGTCCAGGGAGATTGAAGTGTTCCCCCACAGGCTTCTGTACATTACCATTCCTGATGTCTGATTTATGTCCATTTATTCTTTTATGGAGAGACTGTCCAGTTTGGCCAATGTAAATTGCAGTGGGGCATTTCTGGCACATGATGGCATATATTATATTAGTAGATCTGCAAGTAAAAAAGCCGTAAACTGTGCTTCTTTTTAAAAATCTCAGACCACCCCTACACTGTCATACCTTCTCTATTCAACACCCAATACTTGTGCAAAATGCTTGCCCAAGCTCACAGCCTTTTCTTGAATTACAGGGCCATTCACAATTATGGGATCACGAGTCAGACATGACACCTTTGCAGAAGCCAGTGTACTCTCAGCAACACTGCCCCTTATCTTTTTCTCCTTTTTTTAAAAAAAATATAATGCACAATAGACTCCTTAATGCCTGGACATTCTAGCTACTGAGGATGCACCAGCACCACTCACAAGCTAATCAAATAATTCAACTTTCTGATTTAATCACCTTTTCCCTCTTTTTAGCCTCTTGACCACTGTCTGAATCACTTGCTTTTTTCAGTGCCATCATTAAGGATGTGTGCTGTTTTTCCCCACCCCCGAGAATTCATTGAAGTGCATCAGCAAGCTGCATCATACGCTTGGATTGGTTAGGTGCAGCGTACTGCAAATACGCAAAACCACAAATAGCAAAACCTTGAATGGCAGGGGTTTCCTGTAACGACTGAAAATTGCTATCATTTGATGGATGTTGAGCGAACTATGTAAAAAGATTCAAGAAGTGTCAGTCTGGTTAACAGGCATTTAGATCACACAAACCACGAGAACAACTCACCCACTTAGTGGTGGTTTCAGAAGTGAAACCCAGGACAAAGTGTCTGTAAAGATGTAAGTTACTTTAGATCAGATGTGGATGCATGGAACATTGCCTCTGCTGACTTGTTCTGTATATAAATAGAAAACTTCAGTACTCTCGTATCCGTTGATCGGGGACTTTCCAAAATATGCGTGTCTGTCTCTCTCTCTGTTCCTCACACTGAGATTACTTATGACGAATAGGTTCTTACAAAACCCCATGCTAAATCATAAAAGGTCTCACATTGTACTAGGGTAATAACTGGGACATGTAACTCTTAAATATAAAGATCATATCCTCAGCAAGACAGAACTGTCAGAGCGCCATAGAGTTTGGCTGAGCTATGTCAGTGTGAACAAGTTGAGGATACAGACTTGGTGTCTTAGACCAAAGAAGGTGTATTAGCACAGGAGCACTATTTACATGGGAAAGACTATGTCAGGAAGGCAGTGACATGTGTAGATGAATGCTGGAGAAAGTTCTTTGGCTCAGGGCTGACTGTAGTGTCTCTGTATGAGAATGCAGCATGGCAACTGCATCCCTAGACAGTTCTATTTGTGATTATAGACAAGGGGTCAGCTAACACCACCACTTTCCTTTGTTTCCTATTGGAAATGGGGGGTGGGGGGAATGGCTAAAACCTCTCTGTGTCACCAGAGAGTAGTTCTTGAATTCAGGAGAGCCCAGAGACTAAAATAAGTGTCTCAACACCATCAGCTTTATATGGTGGTTTATTATTTTGTTCAACAAAACAGAAACAAAAGTGGGGGCTGTATAATAACTGTCCTTGTTCTGCCCATGTAACTCAAACTGACATCACAGTGTGGTGACATATTGATTGTATAGCATGCTTGTTTTAAGTTGCTTGTGAGAAACAAAGCATATTCTTAAAGTATATGTGCAGGAACAAGTCCACATGTTTTGTCAATTTTATAATACAGCTCGCTTTTTGCAGAATTTTAAAGTCAGCCAAAATAGTTGGAAGAGGAGCCTATTTATTGTAAACTCTTCAATGGATACAGTAGCCATACATGAAAAATAAATTTGCATAAGTGAACAATATTTCTGATGATAATGTGGAGACATATGAAATAGACATAACATAAGAACTAGAGCTAGGGGTCACCAAATGAAATTAGTGGGTAGCTGGTTTAAAACTAACAAAAGGAAGTTTTGTTTGCTTTGTTTTGCTAACCAAAGGAACTTTGCTAGGAAGTGCAGTGCATGCTAGAAATGTGGAACACATTGCCGGAGGATGTTGTGAAGACCAGGTCTTTAACAGGGTTTGAAAAAGAGCTAGATAAATTTATGGCAGGTAAGTTCATCAATGGCTGTTAGGCAGTATGGGTAGGAATGGTGTCCCTAGCCTCCATTTTTCAGAGGCTGGAAATAGATAACAGAAGAGGGATCACTCAGTGACTACCTGTTCTGCTCACTCCCTTTGGGGCATCTGGCATTGACCACTGTTGGAAGACAGGATTCTGAGCTAGATGGACCTTCTGTCTGACCCAGTATGGCTATTCTTATGTAGGAATCTATTAGCTTATGGCCTTTCAGGCTGACATCTCTCTGAGAAGACTAAAGGTCTTACTAGGTTTCAGAATTCTGAAAGACAATGACATATGTCTCCTGAAGCACTGTACTGATGGCCTAGTTGGAGAGGAAGATGATCATTTGTCCTTAGACATTGAAACAGTGGTTCCTAGATATCCTGCTTCATCACCTTCTCTTTATAGGTCACATTATTTTACAGATGACCTATTATGTGAGCAGCAGGTTAATGCTATTGGCTGTTGTTCAGCTCAGATTTTTTCAGTGAAGGCAGCACAGAGAGACTGCGTCTACACTTGAATTCCTCTTTTGAAAAATGTGTGCAAATGAGGTAAATTGAAATTGCAAATGAGGTATAAATTTTCATATTTGGCACCTCATTTGCCTATTCTAATTTTGAAAGAGCTTCTTTTGAAAGAAGAAAGCCAGTGTAGACACTGCTCTTTTGAAAGTAAATCCCATCTTCGAAAGAATCCTTCTTCCCATTAAATAAAGGGGGAAAGGATTCTTTCGAAAGAGCAGCATCTACACTGGCTTTCTTCTTTCGAAAGAAGCTCTTTCGAAATTAGAATATGCAAATTAGGTGCCAAAATTCAAATTTGTACCCCATTTGCATTTTGAACTTACCTTATTTGCATACCTCTTTTGAAAGAGGAATGCAAGTGTAGATGTACCCAGAGTGTTTCTAGTCTATGACAAATGTATGGTGGAGTCTAGAACAGCATTCTTCAACTCTTAGGGCTTGTCTACACTAGCCCCCTCCTTTGAAGGTGGCATGCTAATCAGCCTGATTGGAGGAGACTAATGAGGTGTTGCGGTGCATACGCAGCACCTCATTAACATGATGACTGCCTTGGGAACTTCAAAGTTGCTAACTCTGAAGTGCTGACAGTGTAGCCACGAGTGTTTTAGAGTACTCACTGAACTTTGAAGCTGCCTTAGTCCCAAAACGTTTTGGGAGGAAGGCAGCTTCAAAGTTCAGCACCCTGTGGCTATGATGCCTGTCAGCACTTCAAAGTCAGCAACTGTGAAGTTTCCAAGGCGGCCATTATGCTGATGAGGTGCTGCATATACATCACAGCACCTCATTAGTCTTCTCCAATCAGGCGGATTAGCATGCCCCTGTGGCAGGAGGGGGCTAGCGTAGACAACCCCTTAGTATGTATGAAGCCTAGAGTGATAGGCTCAGAGTGGTGGGGGGCTTGGGGAATCATAGATGTTTCTTTTCATAAATGAGCAAACTCTTTCTACCTCTAGGAAATTTTATATGTCCTCATATAACAACAGATTGCACTAAAAATGGATTATCTGCTTACGTGGCTGTAGATTCATGCCAAAAGTGAAAAAAAAATGGTCTTCTCTGGTGGCTGTGCAGCTGGTTTCAGTTACCAAAACTCTGAGTGCGGGAGGAGCTCCGCTGTGACAATCATTGCTGGTGAAAAGCAAGGAGGAGGAATTTGGGACTAATGACTCCACTTTGGTGGGAATGGGATCCATTTTTTAACTGGTGTTTAAGTGCCTGCACACAATATCACCATGGGTATGGTGAAGTGAATGCATTTATTTTCTGAGCTGGTGAACTTCTCTTTCAGTGGGCAAAGAATAGATGTCTATTCTGAATATGTTAGATTTAAAACAGTTGGCTGCAAGGTGCAGTGTTAACATGTCTACAGAAGCATTCAGGGCTGAATCAATTCCCTCCAATTATGTGTTTCCCCTGGATGATGTCCCAGAAGGCAATATCAGGAAGTTGCTAGGTTGACCTGATGGCTGTTTTGTTTGTGCGCCTGTCATGATTAATAAGAATGCAATGATCCTGTGAAAACGTATGAGAACTTAAGGGCTGCAGTGCTATTGCTGGTCTATGTCAGTGTTGTCTCTTTCACAGGATGTGGACGGAACAGTTGCTCAGCTTTATCGTGCTTAACAGAGATAGGGACAGGAGTGAGAGACAGCTGGCTGCAGCAGAGTCTAGATAAGAAACAGGTGATAGGATCAGTTAGGGAGAAGGAACTCACTGAGTCATCATTAAAAAAGGTTAAATCTAAATTAAATTCTTATTCTTTACTTAGAGCTCTTACCACTGTACATGTGAGCTCTAAATTTTGGAGTTTAAAGCAACTGGAGCTCTTAACGTTGTCTTTCCCATGCAGAATAAAATAATTAATTACATTCATTTTTAGGAACAAATTTTGGGGGCTTTCCTATGTTGTTAGCCAGGCATGCTGCTTTGATGGTGCTATCATGGAGGGACAGTGGAATATGCTAAGAACTGCACAGCACGTCTCTGAAGATTTCACTTTTGACTCCTCCCCCACATTTCTGGTTTGGCTGTGTGCCTAGTATTTTGCTAGTACATCTAAGCAGAATCTGAAGGAATTTGGACATAAGGGAGACCCATCTCATGCCCCCTTTCTCCTGTCTTGACCTGCAATAACAGCACCAGAGAAAACTTCAGGTAGAGCTGCTATGCCATACACTGGGGAAATCTTTGTTTTGCCAGTTATGACAGTGTTAGCCCAGTGAGGCACTGCCGCAGGGAATCTGGACTTCTGAGTGCCAGTGGAGTCCTCATGGCAAATATTCAAAAGGAAAAATAAACCATATGTGGTTGTGCATTGACAATAAACAGAGAAAGACCTGCGGCCTGCCTTTTGTTGTAGATCACAACAGAGAGAGAGAAACACTGCTTGATGGACAACAAAAAAAAGTGCACAAAACCATAAACAATTCCAAAAGACTGTTGATAGTAAACTGAGGCCGTGTCTTGGGAGGAGATTAGACACTTTTACAGCACAGCAAGAGGACTTTCAGTGTATTTCATGTGACATAGTAGCCGTGTCTATACTAGCCCCAAACTTCGAAATGGCCATGTAAATGGCCATTTCGAAGTTTACTAATGAAGTGCTGAAATACATATTCAGCGCCTCATTAGCATGTGGACGGCCGCGGCGTTTTGAAATTGACGCGGCTCGCTGCCGCGTGGCTCATCCCGACAGGGCTCCTTTTCGAAAGGACCCCGCCTACTTCGAAGTCCCCTTATTCCCATCTGCTCATAGGAATAAGGGGACTTCGAAGTAGGCGGAGTCCTTTCGAAAAGGAGCCCCATCGGGATGAGCCGTGTCATTTTCGAAACGCTGCAGCTGCCCGCATGCTAATGAAGCGCTGAATATGTATTTCAGCGCTTCATTAGTAAACTTTGAAATGGCCATTTGCATGGCCATTTCGAAGTTTGGGCTAGTGTAGACAGAGCCAGTAAGGATAAGGCCAGTGCAGAAAGTCTAAATGACTGTAATAGATACTGGGTATTTTTTTGAGAACATATCTGTGCCAGTTTATGTTTGTTTGCCTCTGGTGGGTTTGTAAAAGCAATGAGAGGAATGCAATGATGTATCCCTTCAGGACCACTGTAGTACTGGTTGAACCTCTAGTCCAGCAACATCCATCATCCATCATGATTTTAGTAGCCAGATGTTCACTTATCACAGATGTGGCCAAGTTTGTTTACAGCCACGAGAGTGGACTCTCAGGCTGCAGCTATACTTGCATTCCTCTTTCAAATAAGGTATACAAATGAGGGAAATTGAAAATGCAAATGTGGTGTATATTTTCATATATGACATCTCATTTGCATATTCTTGTTTTGAAAGAGCTTCTTTCAAAAGAAGAAAAGCAGTGTAGATGTGGCTTTTTTGAAAATAAACCCCTTCTTTGAAAGAACCCTTCTTCCCATAAAAAAAAGGGAAGAAGGGTTCTTTCAAAGACCGGGTTTACTTTCGAAAGAAACACATCTACACTGCTTTTCTTCTTTCGTAAGACGCTTTTTTGAAAGAAGAATATGCAAATCAGGTGTCAGATATGTAAATCTGCACCTCATTTGCATTTTATTTACTTCATTTGCATACCTCTTTCAAAAGAGGAATGCAAGTGTAGATGCAGCCTTAAGGACAATTTTTGCCTTGATATTCATGCTGTGCAATCTTACAGGTGAAATCCGCACAGAGTTTCATCCTTTGAAATATTTAAAATTCCTAAACATTTTATTAATGTTCCTGCAATGATGGTACCTGTACTAATGCAGGATGCAATTTTATGATCTGATCATGCTCATGATCACAAGGACTTTTCTACTGTAAGACTATTCTACTGTGAAAAATAGGTGAAGTTTCTTTAAAACAGGAGATTTACTGTAACTTTGTGTAGAAATTTCCCATATAATTATTTTTGTTTACACTTCACACTCATTTAATTCCAACTCCTTGTTAGTGGAGCTGAAGAGATGACTGAGATGCATACAGTTTTAACAGCTGGTGAACTTGCAGGATCTAAGAGTGAGCCTCAGTGAATAGTGCAAACAAGTATCTCAAGTTCCAGGACTTTCAGCTGAGATGTTTTCTGCCAGTTGCATTGCATGGCACTCTTGTCTGAATGACTGAATTACGGCCAGGAGGCTCAGAGCCAGCAGAAAATTTAAAATTTGCACAAGCATTCATGTGAGAGATTATTAGTTCAGAAGTGACAAGAGCCAACTGGGCTGCTGAGGCCATTCAAAACAAGGGAAAGAGGGAAGAGATGTTATGATGACAGAGGCTGTGGCTGCTTCAAAAAGTGGATGAGGAATAAAGGAAGATGACTAAAAAATTAATTCCTCTTAACGTGCCTGTCCTAGGGCTCCCTTGTGTGCAATGCATTAAGAAGAGGCTTCTGAAGGGGAAAAAACACTGTTTATTTTGTAGCTTCTCTTCCTAACTTTATTGCCCTGTTATCCTTCTTGCTGAGAGGTTAATCAGGCCCTAATAATGGAGTGTGATTCAGTAAACATAAGAAATGCAGATTAGCTCTGAGCAGCAAATCCTAGAAACAGAAGTTTATTGCTATCAAAGAAGCAAAGTTTGTAGTAGAAGGCTGGTATTTCCTCAGGCTGTGTCTAGATTAGAGCTATCTGTGAACGGAGGTTTTTGTTGGAAGATATCATCTGACAAAACTGTCAACAGATCACGGCCAGACAGTGAAGCTTTGTCGATCCACTCTGTCAACAGAGTGGGTGGACAGAGTGGTCATCCGGAACACCATCAGAAAGGATCACATGGGTGACAAACCCTTCTGTGAGCCCTGATGAGAAGCACCCTTAAAGGTCCCTACCTGTTTCCCACTCATCCACACAAGACAACACAGCTGCTAGAGCAGGGCTTCAACACCTGCTGAGAGAGACAGCACTTTCCAGCTAGCTATGGTGTTAGAGAAGCCCCTGGGCTTGCATTGGCCCTATCCAGAGGTGCTTCAGTACCTGCTGCACTTCCTCATAGCCATCCTGCTGTTCCTCTGAAAGGGTGAGCCTGGCACCAGCTTTGAGGAGTGTGCTGTTGCTGCCGCATGGTCCCACCTGTGCCTGCCTCTTTAAGTACTCAGGCAGATCTGGAGGCATTGCACCAGTTCTCACTGGAGTAACAGGCTGGTCATGGGGCTCTGGGGTGAACAGTAGTGGCTCCGGAATTTCTACATGTGGAAAGACACCTTCCTGGAGGTCACTGTCTGGCTCGCCCCTGCCCACTGGCAACAGGATACCCGGTTGCAGCCCCCCATCCCCATGGAGAAGCGGGTCACAGCCACCCTCTAAAAGCTTGACACCTCTAATAGCTACCATCTGGTGGGAAACCAGTTTGGTGTGGACAAGTCCACCGTAAGGGTCCTCCTCATGGAGGTAAGGAACTCTTGGGCTACAGTTCCTGCTTGTGGGGTGAGGGGAAGGGGTGTTCCAACAAAAGGGGACTCTCGGGAAGCAGGTTTGGGGGTGTGAGGGGTGGAGTGGGGGGGAAGCAATACAGGGGGGCACAGTTATGCCCCTGAGCGGGAGCTGTCACTGGAAGACATACATGCCCTCCTGCATTCGGAATCCCAGCCACAAATTCTGGAACCCATGGGCATCACGGGCCCTGCCTGGCCACTCCACACAAATGTCCAGAAAGTGGTCCCTCACATCCACCAGGGCCTGGAGTATCATGGAGTAGTACCCCTTCCTGTTAATGTAGGCATCCCCACTGTGGTCCAGGGCCCAGATTGCCGTGTGGGTTTAATCCAGCATGCCAAAACAATTTGGGAACCCCAGCTCGGCAAACCCAATGAGGGCAACATGCAGGTCCCTGATGGTGATGATGCATTGCAGGAGCACAGCGTTGATTGCTTGTACAACCTGCAGGGGTGGAAGAAAGACATGTCCATGAGTGCCAGATTGGGTGGCCCCACTTCCTCTTGCCCTGTTCCTGGGTGGGCCCTCCTTTCCCTTGCGCCATCTCTGGCAGGGCCACCCTCCCCCTTGCATAGCAGCCCCCTCCCCAGGATTGGTCTGTGGCATGAGCCAGGCTTACCTCTAGCAGAACCGCCTTGCCCACCCCAAACTGGTGGACTATGGACCGGTGGCTGTCTGGAGTGGCCAGACTCCACAGTGCAATTACCACCCTCTTCTGTATTGGGAGCACAGGCCGCCTCCAGGTGTCCTGGTGCTGAAGGACTGGGGCAAGCCAGTGGCAGAGGTCCTTGAATGTCTTCCAGGTCATGCAGAATTTCCCCAGCCATGGCTTGTTGTCCCAGTCCCCCAGCACTAGCCAGTCCCACCATTCAGTGCTGGGGACGAAGGCCCATCGTCACTGGATCACAGGGAGCCAGGGAAGGGCAGAAGGGCCCTGCCCAGGGCCTGGAGAATGGGGCCCATGTGAGTGGCCTGGCCGTGCTGCTTCAAGATGATGGCAAGCAGCATGGCCAGCAGGCTGGCCCCAGTGGTCAGGAGAAGCGTCTGGCAAGGCACGTTCTTCTGGTCTTCTCCCAAGAATGCAGTCTGCCCTGTTGTGTGCAGCCTGGAATTCTTGAGCACATGCCAGGTGGGGGTGTTGGGGGGGGGCCTGTAAAGGAGCAGCTGGCTGAGAGCCCAGCAGGTCTTGTTGACAATGCAACCCCTGCCTGCATCATATCCTGGCCTCTTACTTTGAAGTAGGGGTTGTAGCTGTGTAGATGCCTCCCTTCAAAGTACACAGACCCTTCTTCAAAGTAAGGGAGGGTGGCTTTTTGTGTGTCGATGCTCATCTTTGAAGTTGTTTACTTCAAAGTAAGCAACTTCCATGTATTTTCTAGTGTAGACGCAGCCAACCAAAAGCACTTGGCTACTGTTTTGACACAGTTGGGTGACTGGTTTATTTTTCATACATCATCTTGTTTCAGCAATATGTTTTAAAAAAAACCCTTAAAACTGTTGTCCTTTTCCATAACAGTAGCAATAATAAAGGTCCCGATTCTCATCTGATATAAGTCAATGTAACTCCACTGAAGGCAATGGAGCTGCACATATTTGCTCCAGCTGAGTCTCTGACCCAAAATATGTAAGTTTTATGTCTCTGTTCATACAAGTTGCACTTGAAAGACTTGAAGGTACCATCAGATAAGGACTGTGCAAGCAACATTTGCATGTAATCAACTTGCATGGAACTTGGAAGGGATGGATAACATGCGGGAGGGAAGAATTTTGAAGAGGCACCTAGAGATCAGTCTGGGTACACATGGCTGGAACGCGGGGTGCAAATGAAGCATCTGTTAAAAATGCTTCTTTAAATGAAGAGCAAGCTTAGGCTCCATGTACACTATGGCTGTGTCTACACGGGCACAAATCTTCAAAATCGCCATATTTCAAAGATTACTAGTGAAGCACTGAATTGAATATTCAGCGCCTCATTAGCATTAGCATGCTTCCAGCCACGGCGCTTTGAAAGCCTCGCTTTCGAAAGCACGCAGCTCAGCATGGCTACACAGGAAAAGGACCCGCCCCTTTCGAAATCGCCTTATTCCGATCAGTGATCGGGATAAGGAGATTTCGAAAGGTGCAGGGTCCTTTCGAAAAGGACCCTGTGTAGCTGCACCGAGCTGCACACTTTCCAAAGCAGAGCTTTCAAAGCACCGTGGCCGGAAGCATTCTAATGCTAATGTTCAATTAATATTAATATTCAATTCAGTGCCTCATTAGTAATCTTCAAAATGGCCATTAGCATGGCTAATGAATCAAAGAATGATCAAAGGTCTAGAGAACATGACCTATGAAGAAAGGCTGAATGAATTGGGCTTGTTTAGATTGGAAAAGAGAAGATTGAGGGGGGACATGATAGCAGTTTTCAGGTATCTAAAAGGGTGCCATAAGGCAGAGGGAGGTAACTTGTTCTTCCTTGCCTCTGAGGATAGAACAAGAGGCAATGGACTTAAATTGCAGGAGGGGAGGTTCAGGTTGGACATTAGGAAAAAGTTCCTAACTGTCAGGGTGATCAAACACTGGAATGAATTGCCAAGGGAGGTGGTAGAATCTCCATCACTGGAGATATTTAAGAAGAGGTTAAATAGATGGCTTTCAGGAAAGGTCTAGAAAGTGCTTGGTCCTGCCATGAGGGCAGGGGGCTGGACTCGATGGCCTCTCGAGGTCCCTTCCAGTCCTACTCTTCTATGATTCCATGATTCTATGGCTATTTCGAAGATTTGTGCCCATGTAGACATGCCCTATGAGATAAATCTGATTTTATTAAAATTGAATTTGTAACACTGGGTTTTATAAATTGGAATTTGAGTATCCTAACCTCCCCACAAAGTCCCAACAAAGTCATGGTAGTGCTGCCACAATGAATTGCCAAACATTGACTGTTGCAGCAGTGCATTGTGGGAACCTCTCCCACAGTTCTCTCAGCCCTGTAGTATTCTGTTTTTTTTTGCTGGTACAGTATGGGAAAAAATGCCCTGCAAGTGGTTGTGGGTATGTGATGTCATCTTCCCACATTGTATTACCCTCATTCCCCTCCCGTGGAAAACAAAAGGCCATTTTTTTTCAGAAGGTTTCCCCCCACAGGATTAGCCAGCTCCTGAAAATCTTTGCTCTGTGTGTGGGGGAGACCCCCCTGAGTGAAACCAGCCCCCAAAATATTAAATTCATGGGATTCCTGTTACCTTACTTCCTGTACACCTGGAGAGCATCAGAGATGCAACCAGACAGAACTGTGGGGCATTCTGGGATGCATGTGGGATTCCTCTGGAGGCCAATAAAACTGGTTTAAATGGAAGCTGTTTCCACACTACCATTAATCTGAACACTTACATTTGAGCTGCCTGTTAATCCCACTCATGTTGTTGGAGTAAGAATATCGACCATAGTGCCCCCTAACTTCGAAATAATGGTGTTTGATGTGTGAGCAGCCACAATTTAAAATAGAGCTAAGTGCCTGAGATTCCAATTTATGTTGTAATGTAGACATAGCCTTAGTTTTAGAAACATGGAAGCCTCTTATGTTATTGTCATGTTAGCGCATTACATGAAATAGTCCAGATCACCTCCCCTGAATTAATTAATATATCTCTATGGAGTGACTTTTTTTTTCGTAAAATAGAAGAGGAACTACTACTCAGTCAGATCCCCATCTCTCTACCCCCAGACAATTCCATAGCTGGGGCTGCCGAGGAGCTGGTACTCAGTACTGGCAAGTACCAGCACAAAAAAAGCTCTGCCTCTATGACTTGCTATGCATGCAATATCAGAGTAGTCATCTACTATTTTTGGAAGGATGATATATCATTTGGAACACATCAATCACGAATCCAAATAGTAAAAGGGTTCTTAATACTGTATCAGGACTTGAGCCAAAAACCTAGTGAAGTCACCTGGAATCTTCCACATAGGTGTCTGTAGATAGTACCTGTTGAAATACAAACCTTAGATTAAAAAGAAACATAAATTTAAGTTGTCTTCATGCTAATTAATGGTTAAGAACCTTTCTGTCTATGATAACATATTTGACAGCCACATTAATATCCCTGAACTCACTTCCAAGCTAACTTCCCTTATTTACAAAGTGTTAATGTTGCTGTGTTCTTTAATAACGTCTTTACCTTGTTTCAATGCTTTTGCAGCTCTCATTTTGCTACATTTACTCTGCTGCAGCATCCACTAATGCTCCATTGGAATGAATAAAATGTTAGCATGCACCTGGATCATTTAAACTGCATAACAGGTGTGTTTCAACAAAGTATGTGGCAGCAGTCCAGCAGTTAATTACAAAAAGTAACTCAGTGCAAGATTAATCACAATCCAGGGGAAACACCTGGGTCTTTTTACTTACTCATTTTATCTCCTTAAGTAGTGCTGTGATTCTTCATCTCTCTCTAAAGAAAATAAAACAGACAATGGATTTGTTGCATCTGAAAGTGTTGGAGAAATTAGCATTGCACTGAATCACAAAGATCTGGTGCATTAGTGTTCTGAAGCCTGGGCAAGGCAGACAAAAATTCTGAAAGGTTTGAAAACTTTGAATGAGATATTTAAATTTGTTTTTACTTGGAACCCAAGGCCATGGTTAAACTTAGCCCTCCAAAGATGTTATCCTTGTAAGTTTCCAAACTTCACTACTTGCCTTTCTGTTATAAATCTTAATTGTCATAACAATGATATATGCAGTATGAGAATTGCAATTGTGTACTTATGAAGTATAGGGAATTCAAAGGGTTTTACAAACTTTTTACAATCTGAATTAACCTTCACAACCCATTAATTGTAGTTATTATTGTATCTTTTTTATTTAAGAAAGGCAGCTGAGATGCAGAAACACTAAGACCAAAAGGTAATTAATTTAGAGCCAAATCCTGACATCCATAATCTATCTATAATGCAGGGAATTACCAATTATAATGATGTTAGTAGAATTAAACCCTGAATTGTGATATATTTCCAAAGGAAATCCATCTAGGAACATGGCCTATGTTGTCTTTGGGCTGAGCAATCAAAAACTGAGGCACATGAGTTTAATTAAGCTGTCTGAAAATTTATTTGCCCAAGTTCACATTGCAAGTGAATAGTGGAAACAATAATGTGATCCAATAATTCTGATTCCCAGCTTGCTGCTGTACTGTCCATTGAATCAAAGTGTGACATACACAGTTTGAGAGTCTTGACTGTAAAAGATCAAAGCTTTACTAATTTGGTGCAAGATACAAGTCGTGAGTCATGGTGGGGGACGGGAAAATGTGTAACTTGCAGGCCGCAGGAATGAAAGGAATAGCAATTAGCATGCATGTGTATAAAGATGTAAAATAAATTAATAGGGAGCTACTCTAACTCAATATTTTCCTATTTACTGCTTCTCTTATAACCTCCCTTCTTATGCAGTGCTGTACCTCCAGGAAAACTCGTGAGAGGAAACAGCAGTAACCCTGTCATCTGTCTTCTGCTGGTGGTGGAATAACATACCTTTGGCACTTCTTAGAACTACTTTTCTGTGTATATATCTGATATTTATAGTGTCATGTACATTTCCTTTGTAGTCTGCAGATACAGCAAACCACTGCACCTGTTCTGTACTATCCCTGGTGAAGTAGGTATGAGGAAAGTAGGGCTGGGGGAGTCAGAAGAAATCCTTTCATTAACTGGACATGAAGAATTTTTTAAAAAGAATTGCAAAATATCTAGTTTCAGTAAGTCCCCAGGCTGTCGCTATAAACTCATATACCAGGAATAGCTCACGTACATTTCAAATAAGGTCCTTTCATGCCCATGTAAAACAGGAGTTAAAACAGTTTACCATGTGAACAAGTGAGAGAAGAATCCGGCCTCAAATACTTAAAATTTGTCAGTGGTGATGAAACCCTGCAGATCTCTGGACCTAACTAGAGCCAGATGTTCCAAAAGAACTCAGAGGTCATTTGCAATTATGGAAATTTAATATAAGCTCATGCCTAAATATAACTTATTCCAGTATATCTGTATATGCATAAGACAATGCATTTGGGTATTGCTTGGCCACAATATTCATAACATTTCTGACCACTGTGCTTGTGTGTGAGTGAACACTCCCAAGAAATTTGTGCCAATTTAATTCTGGAAGTTGTCATACTAAATCTGAAAAGTATGCTCTTGGAAAAAAGGCAATTTATTGATTGTGATGACTCAACCTGTAAAGTATCAAGTGAAGAAATGTAGGGAAAATTTTCTCAGTCATTGGCAAAAGTAATTTATGAGTCAATGTGTTGCAACTGCAAAATATAAACTTTCTTTAATTCTTCAGAAAATGAGATTGAAAAATGCAGGGCTATGAGATATATTAACATTTTTTATTAATGTGCATCACAAACTGCATGAGTCACTTGGGTAATTTTGTAATTTCAAAATAAAGTGTATATGTTGTTCACTTCAAATGTGAATTATGAATATGCATTAGGCATTGCTTTTCCTCTTTAGTTAATGTATAATTTTTTATTTCATCAGAAGACATATTAGACTGTAAATGGGTTTCTGTCCTTTCTTATAAATCATGGCTCCTAAGTTAAGAAAAGCTATTTTTGTTCTGTGAACAAAAACAACATATGTGAGAATTTATGTAAAGCAGATCTGAATGGCCCTTCAAACCACAGAAAAATTTCCCAAAAGCCTCAGTAGGGTTGGCAAACCATGAGGCATGAATTTTGGACTTGCAGTGAACACTTATTGTCTTTTTGGTGTCTTACATAGATAATACAGTAGTAAGCAATCTTATGGATCTTGTTTTTCTGATTGTAGTAAATAATTTGAAGATATGTATAAAAGGAAATGAGCTCAAACACTGTTTGGAGATTATAATTTTTTATACCTTATATTGTCTATTCTGATATTACTACACCAGTATTTTTAATCTTTTTACAAGGCCAGATCATCAAAGATCATAAATCAGTGTAGCTCCATTGAAGTCAATGGAGAGATGTTGGTTTACATTTGCTGACAATCTGAACTCTATTTGTAAGTCATGTTTTCTTTGCAATTAGCATACAACGTGTGTGTGTGCCAAATCCTGAAAACATTACTTTGTCAAAAATTTCAGTACTTCAGCTTTCAGTTACACCTATGTAAATCTGGACAAACTACACTCAGTAATCGGAGTCCTGTGCATTGCCTCTGTATTTTCACTGGTGTAAAAGAGAGTAGAATATGGATCAGGTAGGCTATGCCTACAGGAGAGGGTTTTCCTGGCAAAACTGGTCTTCCTTAGGGAAAACCTGTGGAGCATCTTCACACAAAATGTGCTTTGACAGTCTGTCAACAAAACCTGGCACATCTGCTGGCAGCATTATACTTTCTGCATTCAGGTACAATGCCTTTCTCAGCAGTTTCCTGTCATCAAAACAGCTGTGTAGACACTACAAGGGCCCTCTGTCGACAGACAGGACTGCTTGTTCAGTGTTTGCAGAGCTTCCAGTCAGCCATTCTGTAGAGAGAGGGCAAGGCAGTCTGGCTGCTCTCTGTCGACAGAGCAGATTGTTCTTTTGTCTTGCTTTTATATGTAGACACAGTGGCTGTTTCTACACATGCCACTTTCCTCCAAAAGTGGCATGCTAATAAACAGCCTGAAATATGCTAAATGAGGCATGGATGCAAATTCTCGGTGCCTCATTAACATAAGGTCACGTGATTCGGAGTCCGGAAGACGTTCTTCCAGACTCCAAAACAACGTGTAGAGGCGTGGCCCCCAGGGGGTCTTCTGGAAGGAAGTCCTTCTTCTGGAGGCCCCTTCTTCCTGAAAATTTTTGGGAAGAAGGGGCATCCTGAATAAGAACTTCCTTCTGGAAGACCCCCCGGGGACCATACTTCTACACGTTGTTTTGGAGTCCGGAAGAACATCTTCCATGCTCCAAATCACGTGATGTTATGCTAATGAGGCACCAAGAATTTGCATCCATGCCTCATTAGCATATTTCGGGCTGTTTATTAGCATGCCACTTTTGGAGGAAAGTGGCATGTGTAGAAACAGCCAATATGTCAACAGAAATTTTCCTGGGAAATCCCTCCTGACAGTCACTTCTGTCAACAGATGCTTCTCATGTAGATGTAACCATAGGGTTTTGCCTAATTATGTAAGGATTTGACCCTATAAAGTACATGTTAGGAATTGTATGGATTAGCTAGAAAAAATGTCAGTTTAATTAACTGCACCCATAGACTGTGGCCACAGTTGGCCAAAACTTCAAAATGCCTATGCAAATGGACATTTCAAAGATTACTAAGGAGCCGCTGAATTGAATATTCAGCACCTTGTTAGCATTAGGACACTTCCGGCCATGGCGCTTCAAAAGCGCTGCTTTCAAACGCTCACAGCTTGGTGTGGCTACACGGGTGTCCTTTTCAAAAGGACCCCATGCTTTTCAAAATCCCCTTATTCCTCTCAGCAGAGGGGAATAAGGGGATTTTGAAAAGTGCAGGGTTTTTTCAAAAAGGACTGCCATGTAGCCGCGTCGAGCCGTGAGCATTTGAAAGCAGCACTTTCGAAGCGCCGTGGCCAGAAGTGTCCTAAGGCTAATGAGGAGCTGAATATTCCATTCAGCACTTCATCAGTAATCTTTGAAATGGCCATTTGCATGGCCATTCAAAGTTTTGGCCAAGTGTAGCCACAGCCCTAGTGATTTATAATTGAGCTAATCTTGATGATTATAGTATATATTTAGCTGTATTTGAGCTTGTCAGGGTGATCCCTCCTATATGGTCATTATAATTGGCCATTCCACCTGCAGAACAGTGGGGAATGAATCTAAGCAAAGGTAGTAGGGGTGAACAGATTCTGAATAATTTTATGAACCAAGACATCTATGTTTGGTAAGAATATTAACTCCTTATGTGAAAAAGGTTTTGGCCCAGATCTTTAGCTGAGGCCAAAGAACAAATAGTTCACCTCAAAAATGCATGCAGATGTGGCTATAAACTGGAAAATCCCTTCTCCATTCTTGGATTGGCTCTGGGTCAGATAGGTGCTTCGGCATATGTCAGAGCAAATGTTACATCGCCTTAAACTACACCAACTCTAATCCACTCCAGGGTGCCGTTACGGTGTTTTGGGATTGCAGGTGTAAAGAAGAACCCTCAACAACTCCATTCTCTTTGCTACATTCCCAGCACTGAGCTTAACAGAAGTGAGATTGGTGTAGGAGTTGTTATAGTAGCTCTGTGCCATCAGGAGACTCTCCTTATATTGAGCTGACCTTCTGGGTGAGCTGTGGTGCTGGCTTTAGAGCCATTTTTACTCATGTGGTGACACAAAGTGGACTGAATATAGTGGGAAATTCTTAAAAGGCTCTTAAATTTTAAAATGACTTTTCTTGTACTTGCCTAATGACTGTTCGTGCATGACTCCAATTAGCTAACATTAAGAATTTTGAGTTAAGGGAAATGGACGTACAATTGTACCATACAATTCTATTAGTTATTTAGCACTTCTTGGGAGTTCTCATTTCATTTTAGATGCTGAAAAAATAGAAAACTCAGGAGGTCAGAAACATCAATAAGCATTACAGAGGTACAGGGTACTAGGTTTTTTCTCTATGCTACATATTTTTGAATTCATATTATTTATCAGAATTTGCACATTGATACATTTATTTTCATAAAACTACAATGGGAAAAAAGAAAAATGCAAAACAGCCCTTTGAATGTAGGGGTATATTTTTCTGGTGAATAGCATATAAGCTCTAATAATACTCCATGAAATCATGTAACTCATATCTCATATGACTGCATTTATTGCTTTCTCTTTTTAATATGGCCAGATTTTCTAATTGTTTTGCACAAGTATGAACAACATTAGGTTTTATTCATGTTAAGACCTTCAAACCTTCATAGCACTTTACATACTAAGTTTTTATTATAACATTAACTGATGCTTAAGGACATTTCCAAGATAAAGATAAAAGAACATGATGCTATTTAGAAAGTGTATTGGTAATAAGACCATCTAAAACTCATTCCTTTTAATGTACTAATTCTCCCAGGACACTGTCTAATTACTTCTTGAATTACCTTTGCATTTCCTTAGTAAACCATTAAGCACATTTGTTATACTCTGGAAGAAGGAGTGTTTTCTAATGCATCTTCTGAAATTCTTTGCTTTCAACTGTCTTGTTCTCAGATTCTGTCACACAGTGAATTCAGAATATCGATACTATAAGTGATACTGCTCTGTGCTGCTTATTAATTATCTGTCATATAATGTTGAATTAAGGCAGTTTCACTAAATTGCATGTGAGTAAACGGTCCTTTTACCGTGTCAGCTTTGCCCATGTGTACTACTAACCAGATTCCAATAATAATTACACTGGTGTAAATTCAAACTTATTCCACTGTCTTAGAGCTGCTCTAGGAGTCCATTGCTGTAACTCACAAGGGAATTTGCTATATGAACTAAAACCATGCCAGCACCAAAGTCATTCACAAACCTTCCATCAATAGAAATCCTTCCATCAATAGGTATGATTGCTTAGTCTACATTAGAGAGTTTTGTCAACAAAACTCACGGAGCACCCACACTAACAATATGTTCCGTCTACAGTAAATCAATAGAATGTGGCACTTTTGTTGACAGCCTTTTGCCTTTCCCCCATGAGGCAGAATGCCTTTCTCGACAGAATCTGCTGACAAAAAAGCCATGTCGATCCTCCGTGGGCCCTCTGTTGTCAGACAGGGCTTCTGGGTCACCAGGTAGCCCTGTGTGTTGTGTGTTTGACTGGCTGCACTGTCGAGAGAACAGCTGGGCAGTTTGGCTGCTCTCTGTCTACAGAGCGGATTGCTTTTCCAATCCACTTTTGTGCGTGGATGCACTCTGCTGACAGAAGTTTTGCTGGAAGACCTCTTCTGACAGTAACTTCTGTTGACAGATCACTCTAGTGTAGATGTAGCTAAAGGGTTTACCTCATTTCAGTTTACTATAGTAGCATCAGTGGAGTATAACAAAAGACCCACCAAATTGTTTAACAGTTTCTCACTATTAGTGTAAATGTTCAGAAATCTTCTAAGTGAATACAAGCAGAGTTCTAAGCAAGTTTGTCTGAGTTTTTAGAGTTCAAACCTTCTTTTTCCTGTAATCGTGGGATTCTAAAAATCTGGTGACTAGGCAAAGGGATGAGTTTTGCTTTGAATGTTTGATTTAATTCAAGCTTCAAATCCAAAAACAATTCAGAAAATTCTAAACCTAAACATAAAATGAAAGAAAATGGTGACTGAAACTTTTGTGAAACAAAACCAATGAGTTGCACCCAACACTGTTTTGAATTAAGAGACCTATCTAACTGTTGATGAGCGCTGTGATTTTTCTGCTGGTGGTACTTTTTCCTGTAATAAATGGAGGAAGAGACACAAAGGTCACGTCTACACAAGAAGTTACTGTCAGAAGGGATTTCCCAGCCGAACTTCTGTCGACAGATTACGTCTACACATGAAAGCAGATTGATAGAGCAATCTGCTCTGATGACAGAGTGCAGCCAGACTGCCCAGCCCACTTTCTCGACAAAACAGCTAACTGGAAGGTCTGTAAATAGAGCTGCCCAGTGAATCGGAAGCCCTGTCTGTCAACAGATGGCCTCTGGAGTGTCTACATGGCTATTTTGTTAACAGAACACTGTTATATCTGAACAAGGAGAGGTATAACACTGCTGGCAGATGTGCCAAGTTTTGTAGACAAACTGTCAATGAAACTTATTTGCCATGTAGATACTCCATGTTTTTTTCTGGCCAAAGCTCTGTTTTGCCAGGAAAAGACACTCGTGTGCATGTGGCCAAAATGATTGCAACAAGCCCAAAAGAACCAAAACTGTGTTTATGATGGAATTATTTTTGAATTTACTCTGCAGGAACCATCGAAACTGCTTCATGCTTTGCAAACTTACTTGAAACATTGTTAATAGAGCTATCATAAAATCTGTGTAGATACTGAAAACTTTAAAGATGAGTTTGACCTGGATTTTACCTGCTGTAACATAGAAGGTAGAATGTTTATTGCAGAAATCTTTGCAAAAGCTTGTTTAATTTTATAGGCTGAATCCTATCCAGGCTTGTAGCTGTGTTCAGCACTGTAGCAGATTAAGGTATTAAACTAGATGGTCCCATCTCAGTCTTACCTAATCCCCTATCTATATTTTTTTGTTCTCCTTGTCCTCCCCTTGCACTCTACTAATCTTTGAGCATGCACTGCTGAATGGTGGCAGATAGTAGATATAAGGCCCTCCTGGCTCTCTTCTCTTCTATTGTCTTCTCTTTTCTTACCTTCTCCCATTTTATCCCTTTCTCCCTCCACTGTTTTGATAAACATGCGGTAAGAAGTTAAATTATTCAATATCTTCCAAATGCTATCTTTACTTGCACATTAAAATAACGTCACAGATGCCATCTGAGACTTTGATGTACCTTAAATTCTTCTAAGGAAATCTCTCATTTGGTGCAATCATATTGTGATGATGTGTTATCCACGTCCATTTCAGAAATAAAGCTAATTAAGTTTGTCCTGATTATGGCAGCTGTACTTGAGCTGAGCTGTAGTACACAAGTAGCCCCAAATGTTTCAGTGGCTCATAGAAAGATTAAAATTTTACTGTTGTTGTATTAGAGCTATAATATTGCCAATCTATTGAGTCAGTAGAGAACTATAAATTTAGGTTTGCTAGGTTACTTCCAGTGTCTGAGGTTGTTTCACTATGCACAGTCTCCTGGCCAATGAAAGTAAACATAATTTATGTAAAAATACATAAACCAGGAATTCTCATCAGGTTAACAGTAAGGTGAAAATTACTTTCAGTCAAAATTTACATAGGTTAGTAGCTGATAAATGCAGCTGTGTGAACTATTTAAAGCAGATTTATGTAAAGATGTAAGGTGTTGGTGTGCTTGTGAACACATAGTCTTAAATGAAGTGCCTATTGAACAATTTTGTAGGATAAAACTTGTAAAAATCAAAGCCCATTTATGAAGAGTCCAATTTTTTGTATATGCTTTGAATCACTCAATTAGGTGAGCTGACTGACTGATCAACCAGCTCATATGGCATTGCTAACTGACTGGGTGACACAGGAAATCAGAAATGTGACTGTCCTTTTTATTTTCTCCCTTATCTCAAAAGAGGAGCTTTAGGAAAAAATGGATGATGATGAGCAGAGCTAGTATGATTTCTGAAGACTCATTGATCATACCCTAAATCTCATGGTAATTTTTATGTCATATGAGAGGATGACTGAACCATTTTAACCCTCTGAGTAATAAATAGCAAGTAATGAATGAACACCCTGGTCTGAACTTCCTAATGCGTATAAAAATTAATGAAACTTTCAAGAATAATAATACTTTCATAAAGATATTGTGATTGTTTGAAAGCAAACATGTATGAATCAGCTAAATGTGTCACTCTTTAAAACTATGCAGTTTCTGTTACATATGCTCTTAATAGCTCTATTATTTATTAGAAATATCAATTGTACCTTTAATTCCACATCAGTAAAGATTGGGACTTTATGTCTTTCTGAATCTAATGTGCATGGAATTTTTTCAGACTTTTTTTGTGGCCTCTGTTAAAATATCTGCAACAAAAGTCAGAAAAAAGATTGGATTTACGATAGTGGGAAACCATGCAAACATTAGTTTAGATTGATATATTGGATTAATTGCAGCATGGAACATTTGTACCCTCTTGAACAGGGAGAATGCTATGAGGCTTGAGAGAAGAACGGCCCTAATAGCAAGAGAACTGGTGTGTAATAACATTGACATAGCCACCCTGAGTGAGACCAGACTGGCAGAGAAATGATCCATCTGTGAACCAAAAGCAGGTTACACCTTCTTCTGGAAAGGCAGGCCAGAAAATGAAGACAGAATCTATGGAGTGGGACTCACCATCAAGACATCACTTCTGTACCAGCTTCCTGTCCTACCAACTTGCATCAGTGAGTGTCTGATCAAGCTCCACTTCCCCCTCAACACTTCTCGCCATGTTATAGTCATCAGTGCTTATGCCCCCACGCTGACTAGCAGTGACGAAACAAAAGAAAGTTTCTGTGAGGACCTTGACCATCTTGTGAAAGCAACTCCTCCTAGTGACAATCTTCTCCTGTTGGGTGACTTCAATGCCAGGGTCAGAAAGGACTATAGGACCTGGAAAGGGGTGCTAGGGCATCATGGTGTTGATAACATGAATGCCAATGGGCACCTTCTGCTGAGCTTGTGTGCAGAAAATGACCTGATGATTACCAACTCTCTCTTCAGCCAAGCTGATAAATATAAGACCACATGGATGAACCCGAGATCAAAACAGTGGCACCTGATTATCTATGTCATCAGTCGCAGGTGGGACATTCGAGATGTTCGGATCACCAGGCCCATGCGGGGAGCTGAGTGCTGTACTGATCATAGACTCGTCAGATCAGTCCTTATGCTGCACATCACACAACTGCACCACAAGAAGCTCAAGGTTGTCAGACCCTTCTTCAACATCGGGAAGCTGCAAAATATTGGTCATCATGAGCAATTTGCAGCCTGCCTTGATGAAGTGCTGAAGTACCATGGACTTCTGACTGGATATCCAACACAAAAGTGGGACCAGTTCAAAACACTGGTGACAGAGTCAGCCACGTCAACACTAGGACTGAAAAAGAGAGTTCATCAAGACTGGTTTGATGAAAATGATGAGGTCATCATGAAGATCTTAGAGGAAAAACAGAATGCATGTCTGCTATGGCAAAACAATCAGTCCTCAATCTCTAAATGTGATCGTTTCAAACACCTTCAGAGCCAGGTGCAAATGGCACTTTGCAAAATGCAAGATGAGTGGTGGAAAAGTAAAGCTGATAAAGTCCAATACTACGCTGACACCAAGAACTCCAAAAAGTTCTTTAGTGCTGTCAAAGCTATATATGGACCTTCAAAGCCAAGTACTACACTTCTCCTCTCTACAGATGGCATGACCCTTTTGAGGGAGAACAACAGCATCAAAAATAGGTGGAGAGAGCCCTTCACCAACCTTCTCAACAGATCCTTCATTGTCGACCCTGTGGCCCTACACCAGATCCCTCAGAAATCCACAATAGACAGTCTTGACCTGCCCCCTACAATGGATGAGGTCAAAGAGGCAATTAGCTAGACCAGCTCTGGCAAAGCCCCTGGGATGGATGGTATCCCTGATGAAATTTTCAAAGCAGCAGGACCAGTGTCACTTGAAGCCTTTCACAACATCCTGATCTGCATCTGGGAAGAAGAAGACATGCCCGAAGACATGCCCAAAGACTTTAAGGATTCCACAATCATCTCACTCTTCAAGAACAAGGGCAACAAAGCTGACTGTGGAAATTACCGGGGCATCCTTCTCTGTACCGCTGGGAAGATCTTGGCTCGAGTCATCCTCAACCATCTGATCACCAGCATCTCAGAGGAGAACCTGCCAGAGGCACAGTGTGGTGACCAAGGTGTTTGACACCATCAACAGAGAAGCCCTGTGGATTATCCTGTCAAAACTTGGCTACCCAAGAAAATTCGTTAACTTCATACACCTGTTCCACAATGACATGACTGGCTTTGTTCTTTCAAATGGTGAGTCCTCAGATCCATTTGAGATATCCAATGGTGTGAGGCAAGGGTGCATGCTGGCCCAGTGTTATTCAACCTCTTTTTCATGTGCATCCTCAGCCATGCAGTTAGGGACCTGGACCATGAAGTCTACATAAAATACAGATTTGATGGGTCACTTTTCAACCTTCATCATCTGAATGCTAAAACCAAAATGCTTGAGAGGCTCATCCTTGAAGCCCTTTTTGTTGATGACTGTGCACTTACAGCACACAAGGAATCTGATCTCCAGCTCCTCGTCAACAAGTCTGCTGATGCCACTCGCCTCTTTGGTTTGACCATCAGCCTAGGAAAGACCACGGTAATGTTTCAACCTGCTCCAGGATCTGCTGCACTCCCCACTTCAATCTTTATTGAAGGAACAGAATAAAAAACAGTAGAGTAGTTCAAGTACGTTGGCAGTGTGGTAGCCAGTGATAGCTCCCTTGACAAAGAAATTAATACTAGAATCTCCCAGGACAGCTGGGCACTAGGAGGTCTGAGAGCACGAGTGTTGAATCAGAACAATATCCGACAGTCCACTAAACTGAAAGTGTACAAGGCTGTAGTCCTGACCAGTCTCCTGTATGGCTGTGAAACCTGGACCTTGTACAGAAAACACACAAAACTGCTGGAGCACTTCCACACATGCAGCCTGAGGTCAATACTGCACATTTGATGGCAGGACAGAGTTACAAACCTGGAAGTCCTGGACAGAGCAGGAACCACGAGCATCAAAGCCATGATTCTGAAAGCCCAGCTTTGCAGGACAGAGCACGTCACATGAATGGAGGAGCCAAGAAACCCTAAGCAACTCCTCTACGGTGAACTTTCCCAGGGCAAAAGGAATCAAGGTAGGCCTCTCAAAAGATAGAAAGACTGCGTGAAGACCAACATTGCTCATGCTGGTTTATAACCGGATCAGCTAGAGCAGCATGCAAAAGACCGAACAGGCTGGCGTGCTCTCGTACGACACGTGTATAACAACTTTGAAGATCAGCGATGCGTACACCTCATTGATGCTCATGAGAGGAAGAAAGCAAGAGCAGCAGCCACACCAACAGAGCCAAGACATTTCCCTTGCTCCCACTGTGAATGCCCATGCCGTTCCAAGCTTGGACTCCTCAGCCACATGTGAGTCCACAACCGATGAGCCTGTGCAAGCTCAAGATGTCATCATCGGACACAACGGACTACCTACTACTACTATTGGATTAATATTGCCCACAGCATTTTATTTTATGAAGCCTTTAATGATTTCATATTTTCATTTCACTTGCACATAATTTATTCAGAGAGAATGGGCTCTTGTAGAAGGAAAAATATGTAACTTAAATAAATCACCATAATCAATATCACAATAAAAATGTATGACTTAAAACAAAGTCTTTTCTAATCCTCTTACTGCTTTTGGGGTCACTTAATAATTGTCCAAAAAATCTTAATAAAAGCATAAGAATGAGTATTCCCTTAGTTTTCCTAGAAGTTCTTCCTCAGATTTTCTTTAGATGCACCTGTGAAAGCAGGCACAGGAGTGCTGTGTCCTCTCAGTGTACGCTTGGAAAGTATTATGCTTCAGATGCACGCTCCTTTTTGGCATATTTCTTCTCTTGTTTCTTCCTTGATCTAAACGGTAGCAAACTTCTATGGGCCTCTTGCAGCAAGACATTTCCTAGCCCCACTCCGGACCCCTCACTTCCTTCAAGTTAGGATGTCTGGTTGGAGCTCAGTTTTCTCTTCAGTCCCCAGCCTCCCTCTAGTGCATGCCACATCCACTTCCCAAAGGAGGGAATAAGAAGTGTAGGGAGTAACTCTGCTTACTCCTGCATGCATGAACTCAAGCCTGTGTATTGCCCTCAAGAGCCCAAGGATGCAGGGAAAATTCCAACTTCATCTAACTCTCTAGAGCAGGTATGCAGTACAGGTCACACTCCAGCCCATATAGACAAATATTTTTTTCTAATAAAACCGCCTCATACAGAACAGATTCAGAATTTTCCAAAATGGAATTTAGCAATCAGGAAGCTTTCCGTCAGCTGCTGACCAGGCGTTCCTCATGTGTACAGTACACTTTGGTCTTTGTGGGGTTGCTTTAAATTGTGCCACAAAATAGGATAGGCCAGAAACTGGAAAAGACATAACCTTTTTACCTTCCTTTTCTTATTATACATTGTAGTGACCTGATCCTGTGCATTATCGAAGGGCTCAGTATCCAAAGGTATTCAGCAACTCACAAGACTGGCCTTCAGGTGAGACCCACAGAATAGGTGCATATTATTCATAAGGGCAGAAAATTAATAAACATTTAGGTTATGCAAATTAATTTTAATGAAAATTGCTTCATATTTATTTTATATTGCACTTCCAAACAGCACAACAACTAGAGATGTTTTCTATAAAAGATCAGTAATTATTACTTGACAAAGCATATCAAATAGGAATGGCATTTGTTTTCTAAAATTCAAAATAGCTTAGAGATAAAAATCTCCCTATTATCCTTATGATTAATCTTTAATGATTCTCAGCCTATGCACAATGAGGCATGAGTTTATTATCATGTAAGCTAAGATGTCCACATTCTTGATTTTTCTAAGGTAAATAGTGATACATTTTGAAAATTTGGTGTCAATGTGTTTTCAAAATAAAATGTTTGCCCCTAAAAATATGGGTCTAGTATAATTGGCTAGAACCAGTCACAGTGGAGTCATGCCACATTAAACATTCCCTGCACAGCTCTGCTGTTACCTCTCAGTCCAGAGTTTGTGTTAGACCTTACTTCTTCAGTCCTGGTCTATGGATCTTCATTCGTGCACAGAGCCCCACTGAAGTCAGTGTGGGGGACACATGGGCACTTACAGATGCAATGCCATGGATCAGATTGTATGACATGGAGCTTAACTTAAACTGAGAAATTATTCAGATGCTTTGACAGCTTCACAAAGTCATCCAATATCTGCAGTTCTTTTGTGTTTTATTTTGTCAGGATTAGTTGTTAATTTCTTCATTTACTAATTTTCACATGTAGCTTGCATCATTGAAACAAGTATTGTAAAATATGGGCAATTAATTTACTTTGACTCTGTGTGGCTACAGAAGCAGAGTGTGTCATATGGTTGAATGGAAATGACATTGTGTTGTTTGAAAGAATATCCTCTTTTGCCTTCTTTAAAATCTGATCCACTTTAAATATATATGTAACTTCAAAATAATGGAGTGAATAAAAGAGCCAAGTACAGTTTTATCTGCCATCAATCAATGGAGGATATTCAGGAGTAGGTCATGCTGTTGGTCTCATATGTGTAAATGTTCCTTGCCTGGAGAGAAAATCTACAAAAAAAATGCATCTTTTGTCAAAATATGGCCATCCCACACATGCTGCTCATAGCTGTTAAGTTTGGAGCAAGCAAATAGAGTAAAATAAAGGAGAAAAGTCCCTAAAGTGATAGAAAAAAATAAACATGCTCAAAACAAAAAGCTTCCTGGCCTTGTATGCTCTTCCCCAACACTGTTGTTTGGCCCATGGCACCCCATCTACTCATCAACATGGGACTAATATTCTGTCAGACATCAGGGGCATGCCGGTGTGTGGGAGAAGTGGTGTTAGAATGAACCACTTGGGCCTGTAATGGGCATGACTCACTGTTGCAGTGCCTCCTGCTTGTCTCCTTACAAATTAGCTCATCAGCCTTCTAACACCCCTGTTGGCCAGTATCTCACCCTCTGTGACATGTCCTCTGAGTGACTGCAGGTCCCGCATCCCTCCTGGCCTACGGTACACTTCCAATGGGGTACTGCACTGGGGCAGTGCCTCTGCATTCTGTGATCCTCCCGTCCCAGAGAACCCCAGTTCCTTATGCCCTCCTTGCTTTAGTGACTCACTTCCAGTCATCATCTAGCCCCTACCTCAAGGGTAAACTGAAGCCTGAAATGGCCACTTGCATTGGCAAGGGCTTGTGGACCTGCTGCCTCCCTGGTATGCTTCAGGCCCCTGTCTTAGGTCCTGCATCTTAGAAATGAGGTCAGACCAAAGTTCCCCATCTCCTTCTGCCTTTTCCCAGTGCTACTCTGTCTTAGGCACCTTCTGTAGATTCCCTGGCAGTCAGGAGCCTCCTGCTCCACAGCTGGAGCAACAGTGCACTGTTTCTCTCCTCTCCAGGATCTCCCACTTATACAGCTCCAGACTGACACTAATTGGCTGCAGCTATATACTGCACCTGCTTGTATAACCCACACACCTATGTGTGGTTCACCGTCTCTTGTATGTAACTGTAGAGATGCCTGCACTAAACTCCAGAGGTCCCAGGTTCAAGTCTGCCTGTGGGCAGTTACAAAGGGCTCTGTAGTTTAGTGCAGGTGCCTCTACAATTACGTAGTTCTCTACAGCTGCATATGTGGGACACTGAACCACACATAGGTGTGTGGGTTATGTACTTCCCCTAGCTGAGGAAGTGTGTCCTGAGCTTCAGAGATGCAGTTGAAATCCCAGATGGAGCCCCCACTTGTAACTCCCCACTGGCGGACTCAAACCTGGGACCTCTGGAGGTTACTGCAGGCACCTCTACAGCTTGCGCTGAAAAATAGCTGGCTCTTAGCTTAAGCTCTAGAGGACAGTCATTCTTTCTCTGTGAACTGGTCTAGGTGCCACTGCATGGGACAGTGAATCACACATAGGTGTGTGGGTTACACTTGCTGCCAAGCCCCAGCCCTCTCTCAGGATTGGTTTGAACCCTTGGTAAGGCCAGTGTGGGACAGATACCACGTCACAAGGCCCCCAGGGGATTTTTATTTGAGTTAATTATTCTTTTATTCATCTACAGATTTGTGGGTGGAGCCATCCTATGGGAGCATTAGAAGGAAACCTCAAAACTCATTTTCTTGGACCCTCTGTTGCAAGTACGGCATTGCTTGACGTCAAGTTGTACTTAGGTTAAAGAATGAAAGCAACTTTATTGAAATTGGAGGCATATGTGGAAGGAAATTATAACACTGTTCTGTGGAACAGGACCATAAAACTTATATCCCAATAGAGTTCCCGCTTTCTTAATTGAGCAACCTGACCTTTTTTAAAGTAGTGGAAAATCATAAGATCTGCACTCAGCTCTGGCATGCTTGGCCATTACAGGTCTAAATCTCCTGCAGTGGCTGTGTTGCTGTGAGCTATATTAATAGAGGAATCTCAAATTGTGTAAGAAAAGTGCTATATGGTCTTACATACTTTTACATTTTTCACCTTTTGGGTTCAGTGGTCTCTAGTGCTTTATATGGACGAAAGATGGCAGACTTATCACCTAATTTAAAACTCATTAAACTTAATGGAAAGACTTTCATTATTAACTTTCAGAGGATTTTGCTCAAGTCAAGTGTTTATGGCTATGTGAATTTTTGGAAGAACAATAACATTATCCAAAATGCTATTTGTCATTTTTTATTAATGGTAGAGTAACTTGTTTTGACATTATTAGTAAGTCTCTTTGGACTAAGCTTGTATTAAAGCTGCCCTTACATATTACCTGTGATATTCATTATTGAAAGCAAATAGGGGGGCTAATGTTTTATTGAAAATGTTGTAAAACGGAACTAACATGTAAGTTCAGAACGTGCTTTTCAAAGTGAATTATCTCAGCTCTTTAACCCAAGAGAGGGCTTTTCATCTTTTTCTTCTTGTTTTATTGCTTCACTTTGGCTAGCATTTTATTGATGACATCAGTGAGACATTTTGCAGATAAGACCCTATTCAACCCAGTTAATGCTGATCGAATTGTGACCCAATGAGCCTAAAGTCTGTTTTACAATACAGACAGAAACCTTTGAAAATGAAGTTCCCCCCCCCCAGAAAAAAACTACTATTGTTGTTATTTTTTTATTTAGTTAGTTTAACTAGTGTTGACTTCATGCTAAAAGATCTCTCTCAGAATTTGGGCCAGCTCATGCTGGGTGCTATGAACCATAGAAGTGCATTATGAAAATAAGGTCCTTGGCCTTTAAATTTCACAAGCAAAACTTGTTTGAATCCCAACTAATATTTAGTACAAAGCTAATACAGTACCCTACTGCATTTTAGAAGTGCATACGTTCTATTAGCTGTTGTCTTGGGGGTGAGTAAAACATGAAGGCATTTTTTTCACATTCTTCTCATCACACCATTTAAGCTTAAGCCACACAATGTGATAGTGGAAAACATCAAGGAAGAAATCCCTTTGGTATTTCTGGAAATGAGAAATACTTGGGGAGCTGTGCACTTACTGATAAATATAAGAACGTTATCTAGCATGTGCTGAACAACCACATGTCCCTGTAAATTAAAAATCTGGAAAACAAACGGGAGGGTAAAAAGTAAACTTGAAATATGAAGACAAAGAATGCTATAAAGTAGACAACTTTTTAAAATAAAAAGATTTCTAGTGGAAGGATTTTAATACAGTTTCTGTGCACTATACAATTTGCTACTTCCATTTTGTTCATTTTAACTCTGTGAACATAGAAACTCTGTGTTAGCTTCTAGCAGTCTAGGGTGTTCCTAGGGGCAAATACTGTAGAAAGTTGATTTTTAAAGTCAGAGGGTAATACTAGAAGAATATTAGTGTAAGAATTTATCTCCCAGGTTTTACTGTTCTGTAGCGGTATGCTGGCTGTCAGAAGCCTGCTACAGCCATTTCGCAAGATGTGACACTGACAATGGGCATGTGGAGATGGGCATATGAAACTCCTTTAGGTGCAGATTCAGCATTAAGAAGCCATTCACACAAAGCTTGCTTCAGAAGTTAGATGGAGGGGATTCTAAAAGGGCCTATCCACAGTGTAAGTAAAACTACGACAGGGGAGCTGGTTTCAACAAATTTCTTCCCTGAGCTGGACTTTGGTCCATAGTGCCCTGTTTTCACTCTGAGTTTAACTGTTCAGACACCACAGTCTCTAAATCAATTGTTTAGGGGCCATGGTGATTTCCTCTGCAAGTTTCCACTTCTCAGAATAATCATGCAGAGGGGTAGAGAGGCAGTGTTCACTCTGGACAGAACTCTGATTATGCAGGTAGCCTGGAAGAAGAAATAGGCTCAAAGTCTTCAGCAGAAGGGACTGTGTTTTTGAGATGAGTATACAGTGCTTGTTGCAATGGGAGCCTGAGCAATGCCTGGGATCCCTCAATGTAAACAATGGATAATAGTCATAATAAATATCTTAGCTCAATCCATTTGGAGCTTTAGGGCTTGTGCTCTGACTGGCCTCAGTCCAACAAGCATTTAAATACACGCTTAATTTTAAGGACATGAGTGTTCTCAATGACAGCAGTTTGACTACTCCGTGCTTAAAGTTGAGGGCATTTTCAAGAGGTTTTCTGGACTGGACTCTGAACAACGATTCACTTCCCCATCTCAGATTGTTAGAGAGCAATGTGTTATCAAACCAGAGATTTAGGGAGTTCAATCTCAAGTGCTGTTTGCTTGAGGTCATCAAGTCTAAAAGAAAATAAGATAATTTAGATACTGTATACTACATAGTTAGTGAATAAAATGTTTCTATGTTTTACAATAACATCATTTTCACTAATACTCACTAAATCTAATGCATCCCCCTTAATATGTATTCAGTATTTCTAATGCTGCCTCTCTCTACTTCTGTTAATGTGTGTTTACTCAGTCAAGTGTGAACAATAAATGTAATTATGTGTGCAGGATGAAAAATGAACGTGGATTAATTATGTTTATGTATTCCTGAACACTAACATTTGACAGGTAATTAATAACATATTATCATATATTCAGCAGGAATGACAGGGGAACTACAGACTAGTCAGTCTTAACCCCAGTCCCTGGAAAAATCCTGGAGCAGGTCCTCAAGTTAGCCTTTTTTAAATACATGGAGGAGACCAAGGTGACCAGGAAGGAGTCAATATTCACCACGGGTAAGTTATGACTGACCAACCTGATTGCTTTCTATGGTGAGGTAACTAGCTCTGTGGATCCGAGGTAAAGCAGTGGATGTGGTACACCTTGACTTTTTAGCAAAGCTTTTGATATGCTTTCCCATAGTATATGTGCTGGCAAGTTAAAGAGCTATGGTCTGGATGAATGCACTATCAGGTGCCTAGAAAGCTAGCTAGATCATTGGGCTCAGTGAGTAGTGAGTGTCAAAAATCTTCAAATACACAAACCTGTAGCCAGCACTTTAATGGAGTGGGCCATTCTGCTAAAGACCTGAGTTTGCATTGTTCTACAGAAAAGAGACTTTAACAACCATCTACAGAGGGAATGTTCGGAACTAACATTCATATGCAAATTCAACACATAAACATGTTGTTTGAACAGGGACAGAAATTACCTGACCCATTACAAGGACTCTTTTACATACTTTGGTGTTTGATCTAACACCTACTTCCCCACCCCTCACCCCTCTCTCTTGTTCTTCTAACTGATTTGCCAACAGCGATAACAATTTTTCTGATTTGTCAACCTTGATAACAATTTTTGGACTTCTGTGCTTTTTATATTGAGTCTGCTCTGGTAGGGCTGTAGATCTGAAGTAGTGGGTCTGTCCTACAAAAGCTCATCACCTAATACGTTATTTTGTTTGTCTTTAAAGGGCTACATGACTGCTTTTTTGCTTTGATAGATTACAGACTAACACAGCTATCTCTTTGGTGGAGCTGATGATGTTTCTACCATGCTCCAAATAAAGCACAAACATGCTGAATGTGGTCAAACTCCATCCTGCCTGCGAGATGGTTTAATGGTACCCCAGATATTATTAACAGAATGTAACCTTCATTCAAAAGTTTCTTTCCAAACCACCTGGTTTCTAGAGATTCTTGCAGGGCCTTCCAATCTCTTGTAGTTCTTTCAAATTCACTTTTATAGTCTATAGTTAACAACTAGAACGACAGATTGAGTCAGCGATTTCATACAAGATTCAATCTCCTGCCAACACAAAAGGTCAAAACTATATCTACATCTGTGTGTGAATTCAAACATCTTGATATATTGATGTTACAGATAAATGTTTGGTTTTGGCGTATATCTATAATAGTCCAACTAAAGATAATTGTCCAGAAGATGGAATCCTGTTCCACAACACCTTTCAAGACTTTCATTTGCATGGGGAAAAAAGCAAAATGTGTCACACGTTTTTTTAAAGTTGTGTTGTTTGTCTGATGAGCAGTGTTGAGACTAAAAATAAGAGTTTTGATTCAGGTCTCTTTCACCCTTTCTTTTGTGAAGTATTGGGAGAGCTTTGGATACTAAAAGTCCTTCCCAATAAAACTTCATGAAATCAGATACATCTCGGTGAAATGTCTTGGCTTCTTCAGATCATGTATTTCTATGTAATTTCATTTAGTTCAAAATATTCTGTCCATTTCTAGTACTTACACAGACTCTAAGCAGCTAGTGTCTGCACAGGTAGTGATCATTACCAGAATTATAGTATCGGAGGGGTAGTCGTGTTAGTCTGGATCTGTAACAGCAACGAAGGGTCCTGTGGCACCTTGTAGCTTTTCTGTTAGTCTATAAGGTGCCACAGGACCCTTCGTTGCTGTTACAGAATTATAGTGTGGTTCTCATACTGGTTTCATTTTCTCTGAACCATGTAAGTGTAAACACTGACTGGGTATCCAAAGGGAAATTTGACAAAAGGTCCAATTTTTGTGCCATATATAATACATACATATTTATTGCTTTTCAGCATTTTTAATTAAGCGATTCTATAAACTACATATTAGGAATATGCTATGGAAAATACATTCAGAATTTAATACTTTGCATTACTTTCAAGAGAAGAAATTTTAGAGAGAGCAAAAAGGATGAGAAATGTGGTGTTTCCCTGGTATGTTTGCAGCTGATGTGCTACCAACATCCTTTTTCAACGCACTGTCTTAGTTCATATTACTTTTGCACAACTGGGCTTTTTCTCACACTGTATTCCAGCAGAATCAATGACAGCAAGACAGTGCTCATCATCAGCAAGGATGGCATTGCAGAGCCAATAGTATATTTCAGTAATTTTGTATAGTGTTACTAAGCAAATAGAACTTAAAAGAACAAGAAACATTTTTCCTAAGATAATATGAAGGAGGATGACTTCTGTTGGGTTCTGTGCGGGGCCAGGATTTGTCTAGATGTTTCACGTTGCCAAATCAGAAGACTTATATAAACAAGTCAATCTGTTCATGCAAAGATGATGCTAATCTCAGGCAGATATGCTTTCCAAAGAATTGGTACATGCACACTGTGTAGTTCAGGAGTTAGCAATGTGTGGTTCCGGAGCTGCATATGGCTCTTTAAGGAGTCATTTGCAGCTCTGGATGCTGCAGCTGCTGACTTCTCTGTGGCTTTCTGACAAGAGACCCCCCCAGACAAGGCCTGGCACAGGGCTCACATCAGACAGGCTCCCCATTCTGCTGGTAGGGTGCTGACCTCAGGTTATACAAGAGAAGTTTGGAGCAGGGGTGCCTGTGCCTGAGTTGTCTTTCAGCAATATAATGCATGGAGCCATGGGAGTGTTGTCTGTCACTATGTGCATGTGTCCCACCCCAGCACTTGGAGGGAGAAGCACATGGCAATGGCGTCAGCAGGGCTGGTGAGTCACTGACATTGGATTACAGCAGGGAGCAGGGCAGACTGGGGATGCTTGGCTCTGGAGAAAGGGAGGGGGTACTGGGTTGAATAAGGGAGGGCTGGGGATGCCTGGCTCTAGAGGAGGGGAGAGGGGGATTGGGTTAGAGCGAGGGGGCTGGGAGCGCCTGGCTCTGGAATATTATGCTTGTAATCTGAAGTAAGTGATACAATTGCAGTTAGTACAATTTTAGTTTCCATTTTTATAATTACAGCTGAAAGGGTTTTAAATGGTTAAATTCTTGTGAAAACAAAGAATAAAATTTCAGATTTAGAAAAAGGTAGTACGCAGAAAAGCATCTCAGAAACATTTGAGGCAGGAAAACCTGTAGTGGAAAAAACCACAGCCCACTGGTGGAAGTGGAAATTCCTCTGAGATAAGAAAAGCATGCAGTTACAATTCCGAATATGTTAAATGTGGGTTTTCTACAAGCAGAAGTGTACCCCCTTTGCCCCTTGCATGATTTGCTGTTAGATATTATCTAACCATGGTATGAAAACATCTCTGTTGAAACAGCATCAGAATATAAGTTGTTTTAAAAAATGTGTTGCAATGGTAGAAAAAAAATTGCATTTCTGAAAATTGTGGGAACTGGGGGTACTTACAATTTTTTTTATAAAGGGGTGCTTTTAAAAAATATTTAGAAACACTAATGTGAAGATTTGATATGAGCATGTATCCTTCCTGCTTGAGCTCATCCCTAGGTTCAGCATTTTCCTTGTTCTCATTTGCTCTCCAACCCAGGAGTGAAAGTAACTTAAAAGTTCTAACTGGTACAACTCATTGTGCACACACTGTTCTTAAAACAGGGGTTACAAAAATATGTTTTGATGTTACTCATTAAGGACTGTCTCGTATTCAGGTGCATTGTGGCTCTTGAAGTATTTATTGTGTAACTGATTTGAAAAATGGTACTTCTCACTATTTTGGTTGCAGACCACAGGTCTAGCTTAATAAACCTTGAAATTCCATAACATTGTCAGTAGCAAATTTTTTGCATAAACAACTTTTTAACATTTTGGAAATAGTAAATTGTAATGAGTTTATCTTAGCATACCATGCAAATGTTGTTTTTGTCAACCTAGGGTCTAAATAAGTGTAATTATTATTATTACAAAGCATGTACTATAGGTCAGGTTTGCGGGTGCGCAGATTTATAAAAATAATATATGTGCTTAACTCTAGGCCCTCCATATCCCAGCTAGTTTTATCTGTTAAAACAGGTTTCTGAAATAGCAATATATTTGAAACAAGTATGAATATGCAGATTTTACTTTTTTAACATACTAATAGCATTTGTGCAGAATTATGAAATTTCTTTTTATAAGCCATTTTTTTTACAATAACACCACTTTTAATATAACTTTATTTTATATCTACAGTCACTGAAAAAAAAATAACATAGAATGCAACAGACCCTAACTCACCTTTGATGTCATCAAACAAGGAGGCAAATTCTACTTTTCATGGTTTCCTAGAAGATTATGAAACCCCAAAATTAGACAAAGCTAAACAATGCTAATTTGAGATTTGCTGTTTGCTAGTTGTTTATGGTCCATGTTTCCTGCATGGGCAGAGCATGTGCTGAGCACAGTCGGGTCCTCTCCCCAACTCCTGCTCGCCACCACCCCGCTGCATGCAACTAGTGGAGTCTCCTGACGACTGTCACCTCAGGGCATGTCCATGAGCCAAGGTAATTAATTAACAAAAAGACAGATCGTTGTAGTGCGGATGTTGTCACAGTGTTTTGTTTACAAAGGATTAGAGGCAGACCTCAATTAAAAACTGACTATTGAACATCTGCAAACTTTGGGTCCTTTGGATTTGGACAGGGGGTCAAACTTTCTAACTTTGACCCATAACTACCAAGTCCAATAGGACTTTACGCATAGACACCATTAAACTACATCCTGTCTTTTTGTTTCATTTTGCTAAAGAGTAACTGAGTGGATGATGTGAGATTCTTTGCAGTACAGCTGCTATACACCTTACATTGATAATCTGCACAAAGTATTGTCACCAAGAATTGTTTCCTTTCTCTTTTATGGATTACTAAAAAGATGGAAGGGGTGGGGGGTCTTAAATTCCATGGAAGGCAATTGATTATTCCAGTCACACACATTATTAAATCCTGTAGTCACTGAATTATTAAGCTAAAACAATGTTTAATATTTGAAGAATTATTCTGTTTCAAGATATCTTCACCAGAATCTTCCAAGCAAAAAAGGCTTACCACATGCCATTGATGGGGCAGGGAGTGTGACATGAATAGTAAAGATTTTAAAAAGCAAACTTTCCCTTCCTCCTCTCATTTCCCTGTAGAGAGTATATTAAATCAATGACCTATTTAACAAGTGGAACAGCATCCATATCAAGATCTCCTACTTCAAACTCAGACAAGATTTGACTGTTATTGTTGAGATTATCTCTTTAAAATGAAAAGCTTATGGGCAGATTTACAAAGAAGTTAAGCACCTAAAGATGCAGATCAGCATTTAGTGGGATTATCAAAAGTGCCTAAATGGTTTGAGCTCCTACCCCCAGCAGAAATACCTTAAATACCTTTGAATACCGTATCTTTGGTGCTTACGAGCACATTGGCTCTGTGACGATTTGGTCCTATTTTTCATGCTGATTAAAGTGGCTTCACTGTCATTCCCTGACATATTAGTTTTGCAAATATGTGTTTCCACAAAGAAGCTTCTTAATATGGTAGATAGGTTTAATTTTTCATTAAGCATCTGGTTATTTGGGCATATTTTCAGAATGAACAATGAACGTAAAATCATGACCCTGGTATTCCGCATAATGGACAGTTCTAGTAGTACAAGCAGACCCCACAGAAAATGGATGGATGATATAGTAGATTGGTGCAGAGCTAGTCTACAGAAACTAAGCCACTCAGTAATGGACAGGGAAAGATGGAAGGAAATAGTGAGAGAGGCATCAGACACCAATGGGCACTGAGCCCACTGTTATTGAGGATGATGATGATGAAGCATCTGGTCACTGGCTATATATGTTACTTTTGTAATATGCCCCTGTCTTACGCTAGCCAGGGTTCTGAACCTAAAAATACTTACACATAAGAGTAACTTTACAGATGTGCATAGGCCCATTACAAGTTGGAAAGTATGAAATTGTGTTTTCTATAGGTTTTTATACCCTCTCCCATCATAGGAGTTGAATTAAATCCGTTAGTGCATAACCAGCATGGCTAATGGGCATCACATTGGGTTCATTCTCTTTCCCTTCATTTCAATAGAAATAAAGGTTGAACTTCTCCAGTCTGGTGCCCACAGGACCTGCCTGATGCTGAACAAGAGAATTTGCCAGACCAAGGGAAGCCAATATTGTCTAGCGGGTTACTAATATGTGTACCGTTTATAGGGCTCTTAGAAGACATTTGGGGTAAGTTACACCTAAATAACACTGAGAACACAGACAGCCAGGACTGGTTGCCATAAACAAACTTTATGGGACCCTGGGAAATTTGGCTACTCCCAGGGTTATCTGGCTAACTAAAATCATGCTGGATTAAAGAGGTCCAACCTCTGTTTATGTCTCTAAGTTATTTACATGTGTGTGTGTTTGCAGAACTGGTGCAGAAGGGTGGTGATTTCTTGTGCTAGCCTGCCAGTTATCACTGCACCAAGTCATGCAATGCAGTAGTGAGACATCTTGCTCAGATCCCTTTTATAAATGAAGACTTTTCCCAACGAGGAGTTTACTTGGTTAAATAAAGACTTTTGAATGTGTGTAAAGATTTTGCACGTAGACAGGAATTCCAGTGGCAGAATTAACAGTTTGACACAGCGAAAAAGCCTCAGTCAAAGATGTTCTGGTCTAATTCTGAGAAGTTCTGTTCACCAGAGAATTTCTCCAGTTAAGGGACAAACGCTAAGTGAACATAATCGTTATGGAACAGGTGTTTGGGATGAAAGTTCTAAAAGTTCATTACAATAACACCTACTCATACTCTTTTTATAAATTAGTCCTGACTCTGTCTCCGATTCAACAAAACACTCATGCAAATGCTTTAAGACGTGTGTAAGGCCCATTAAAGTCAACAGGGCTTAAGCATGTGCTTTAGTGCTTCACTAAATGGAGGCCTTTAGCATGAATAATGTATGTACATCACTGATCTTACAGTCATAGCATATCCCCACTTGGGTAGAAGATTGCCAGAATTAGTCCCTAAAATAGCAGACAAGTTGGAATGAGACACAATTTACAAAAGTGAGACAAATTAAAAGTTCATTCAACTGGCATTTAATGACACTAAGGTGTATCAAATTGTTTAGTTTTGTCCCTTTATTACTGTTCATTTAGCTGCAAATAATATAATAAAAATATTTGAGTGCAAAGGCTAAACTGTACATCTTAATTTAAACAGAAAGAATAGCGAAAAGAAAATACCATTAACTGTATTACTATAAAATTAATTAAATAGGCATTTTCCTATGTAGCTCTTAAAATATGCAGTAAAGTTCTTACCATTTGCCTAATTAATGTTTCTGTGTGCTCACGGTACATGGCAATGCCACAAAAATCTGTTTTTATTGTAGGAACTACTGCAGTCATATTATATGCAAATGATAGTTGAAAGGACTTTGTTAGTGACAACATGGCATATTTTCTAAAGTACATTATTATATTAAAATTAAATTATAAAATGTATCAGGAGAGAGACTGAATTGTGTAATTTTTTTAGAATATTATTTTTAGATAAAGTTTAAAGTGGTCGGGTATGTCATATGATTTTGTGGAAAGAATTCATATTTTCTCCTAGCTGAGTTTCAAAGGCATAATATCTTGCCTCAATACATTACATCTAACACATCTTCCCAATATGCTGCATATCTCTGTAAAATAAGTTACATTAATCAATCACTGGCTATAGTTCCAAGTCCTTCAGTGGGGTAAACAGATGTAACACCATTGATGTCAATGGCTCTACATCCATTTGCACCAGCTGAAGATTTGTGTTTAATGTTGCATGTTATAAATTGCTACATTAGTTAGAATCCAAGGAGGTTAAATATCTTTATAACCAAATGGTAAAGTCAGAGTGCACATCCTGGAATTCATTGAAGGTAAAAGAGCGTGATCGCCTTCTAAGAGCAGGATGACGAGGTTGCCTCCCCTTCATCAGGTCTAAATACATGTCAGATCTCAAGAAACGTGGGTAACTGTCTTGTTCCATCAGTCTGTAGACTTTGGCCTGTGCTGCATCAAAACTATTGAGTGTGGGGTGAGCGATGTTCTGAGCTGTGATTTCTTTGGTGTGAAAGTCAAGGTTAACCTGGGAAAGGGAAAAAATGGACATTAATTCTCTTGATATACTGTCACTAAGAACAGCTACACTTAACTTGGCAAAAAAACCACTTTCTTCTAAAACTGCTTGAAATTCCAGATCCTGATTAATACACCTATTGCAAAATGCAATGAATCAGCGTTTGTTAACTGCTACCAAAAATCACCACAGGTCTCTACTAAACAGGGGAAAGATAATCAAAGACATGACTTCTGGATGGCACCTTTTATTGAGAGTCAATTTTCTAATGGTGCCCGCTGTACGTTTGCCTCTGACACTGACAGAGAGATTTTGTGCTCCCTTCTGCAAAGTAGCTCACTGAATGCCCATTGAAAGCAGTGCTGCGAGCTCAAGGCTCTATAGCTCTTGAATTAATCAGATACTGTTTTAATATTCCATTCCTGTGGAGTGCCTTAGCAACAGGAAGGTTAGACTAGTCTAAAGATTAAAGTGTACAGCAGAATTACTTTCTAACGAACTTTTGATTACTTTGAAGGCGTAAAAGGCATATCATGCTTTTCATTGCAATGACCCATAAATACATAGTCTGTTCTCATGGAGTGAGATGCTTTAATATAAGGATTAATATTTTCCATGCAGCTTCAAGAATTTCTTCTATAACTCACTTATTTTGTATTTTCCAAATTCAAATGCGCCTCCCCTAGCTTTTCAATGCATTTAGAAAAAATGTAATACGACATAGTTTGCATGTGAAACTGAAAATCAATTAATGATAAACTACCTAGCCTTCCAAGCCTCCAATTTTTCAGAACTTTTCTAAGTCGTCTCTGAAGAAAGACCTCTTAATATGCCCTGCTGGACAGTGAACTTAATTTCTGTTGCTGCTAACAAGTTCCAAAATTGAGGGCTCTTTAAAAAAAAATTCTCAACACTGATGAACAAATCTATGGACTATTAGCTTCAACATCCCAGCTGATTTCAACAGCTGGGTTGAAGCATGAGAAGAGGGTACATAAACTTAACATGTAAAGGATGGTAGAGTGGAAAAGAACATTCCCTTATTTGCTGATATCAAAGTAACAGCACATCAGTTAAGTGGTTGTTATGACAGTATCTGTCCGCATGTGATTTTCACCAGTTGTGCCTTAGGTTCTTTCTCTTCTGTTCATCTCTTACAGGTCAGCAGTGTAGCAAGATAACCTATGAACACTAGATTAAATGAAGGGAACTTTAGAGATGCTGTATCATAGTTCTTGCTATAATCTGGTGTCAACCCGGTTGGTAGAATGGCACAATGGCAAAATAGTGTTCTGCTTCAGAGAATTCAGAACTCCTGAGAGTCACTCAGGGCCTGATCCTGCAAAGTGCCACACGATAGAATGTAAAAGGGCGATGAAACCACTCAGCACCTCACAGGAACAGGCCATTATTCTTTGAGATTAGGCCAAACAAATTGTTTTTCTGCACTGAAAGGCATAGCAGAAGGCCACAAAGAAGGAATTACAAGTAGAGTGTCCGTATTTCCCTATGATGAATATGGGACACCTGCTAAAATTGCTCATATTCGAGTGGGTTCAATGGCAATTAATCAGAACTATGTGACTCCCTCCCCCAATCATGGCCAATTGAGATGGGGGCACCATTTGACCTTGACCTTGACCTCAAGCTCAAAATGGGGCCTCAGTTTTAGACTCTTGTTATTTTTTTGGCATTCGATAGGCTAGAAAAACGTGTTAAATTAAAAAAAATGTTCCTATTCTGTCTCACTCGCTTTTGGAACCCAATTTTTTCATGTATCATTTTATAAATTTGTGTTATGATAAGATCCCTCAAAATCTGGGAGTGGCCTGGGCCTGTCTGGACCTGTGAGAATCCCTGCTCCCAGAATGCTTTAAAAGCTCCAGGGCCCAGCAGGGGAGGGGCTGTGCTGAGGGGGGGGCCTCATGTATAGGTGTAGTATGACTTCTGGTTTGGGGCAGGGCCCAGCAGGCTCAAGCCAGCTCCATATATCAGGACCAGGGAGGCAGTGCAGCCTCTACTCCACTCATGCCAGAAGGCCACCTGTCTTGGCTGTGGTGGGTGGGGGAGTCTCAGCTCAAAAATGTTTAAAAACTGCTGAGAGCGCAGGGAGAGGTAGATCAGGGTGTGGAAAGAGGAGTGGCTAGAGGCTGTGTGCAAGCAGGAGGCAGCTAGGGGCTGTGTGTGGGCAGATTAGGGTTCTAGGAAAGATAGCTAGTGGCTGTGTGGATTTAGGCAACTAGCTCAGAGTGCAAGCAGGGGTATCTTAAGATGCAGGCAGCAGATAGCTCACACAACCTAACCATCTATCAACACAGGCTGCCTCTCCTCCGAATGTGTGTGTTTGTGCATGGGCAGCAGCTGCCCAGCAGGGGAAGCACTGGAGCTGAAAATACAGGAGAATGGGATATTTTTAAAAAAAAGGTCAGGACAGTTGCCTTAAATATGGGACAGGTCTGTTGAAAATGGGATGGCTGGACATCCAAATTATGAGTTTAAATTTTGCCACTCTTTAAACCACTTGCTTGCACTGAGCAACATACTTTTTTCTACACTACATCAACAGATGAATTTCTAAATTTCCTCTACCAACAGTAAGAAGAGAACACAGAAAACAGGAGGATGGTCAGTCCACGTGTTCTTAACTTGTTGTGAGGAATTATAGGTAATAGAAATGCAAAAGACCTATCAGAGTCCTGATCTAGTTTAAAAATTCCTTTGACAAGCATGACATATTTACACCTAGTCATTTTTGTAGGCTAAAAATAAATTGGAGCTGTGTGTGTTGGGGGCTGGGGGAGAAGGGAGAAAGGGAAAGTTTTTTTGGGTGTTGAGTCCCATATTTCCTCCCAAACCAGTGTTTTGATATTAAAGATTCAGCATTCTTGGGGCACAGACCACATGACAAACAGCTGCAAATTCATCAAATGTTGACCTTCACGTCTGAATGGATGATTTGTCTGGATGGTACATTTATGAAAGGCAGATTTGATCAGATGCAGCTTGTATCAAGCACATTATATCTTCAGCTTTTCTGTACCTCTTTTGGAGCATCTTTCCTTATGAAGGTCTCATAAATTGTCTTGGCTGTAGGGAGAAGTTGCTGGGATGCTTTGTTCTTCTTGTAATCCTCACAAGCTGTCCAAAACTCTATGTTCTCCTCACTGAACTCAGTTTTCAGAAACCTTGTAAAAGCGTCTAATCCAGCTAAAAAGGGAAGAATTACATTGCTTTAATTACCTGCAGCATTAAAAGACTACCTCAATTAGACACTACAACATAGTTCTGCTATTCAAATTATGTAACAATAAATGTTTGATCTCATTTTGAACTACTTATGTAACTTCACATTACAGACTTATAAATCATAAAATAAGTGCAGCTTAAGTGTTTTGCAGTTGGGTTAGAGGTAGAAGGTTTTAGGCCTAAGGAGATAGGAGGTTTTAGGCCTAAATTTGAAATATGGCCTCTGATTTTGAATGTTCCTTTTGGAAAATACAGTGCCTAATTTTCAAAGTTACTGAGTCACAGTTCCTGTTGGTCTCAGTAGCATTCATGGATAATCAACATCTTAAAAACTAGACAATGTGTGGTTACATTACAAGATGAGTGCCCAGAAACACAGGTGCCCACAAATGTGGCCATTTTTGACAGTGTTGGTGTTAGTTCTAAACACTGAACTAAAAGTTCCAAATCACTCTTATGGCATTTGAAATACCATTTAACTTTTGAATGGATTCAAAAATAGGTGGTTCCCTGGGAATGAGACGAGTTCAGAAGACAGTTTAAAAGATAATATAAATAAAAACTTTACAATTTGCTTTGCCTATAATTATCCTTGCCAAATTTTTCTTGATGTTCCATTTACTAAATATACTTAATGTGCAGAAACAACTGTAATATTATTGTTGATTATCCTCAATCACAAAATTACAAAGCTTGTAATGGTCATGACTCTGCTGGAAGACTCACCTGAGGACGTGAAACAGACCTCCAACATATAACACAAATTTCAGGCATTAAACAACTGTGTGTGTGCTTGACAACATTTTTCCATATTGCCCTTTCAGAAACAGACTCTGTCTAGGATGACACATGTCTTGCACAACATCACTAAACAGTAATATTAGCAGGAATTTGCCCCTGGGCCTTTGTTCTTGCCCTCAATGAACATTTGACCAAAGAAATAACATCTCATTTGTTATAAGCATCGGTATTAATATCTTGGTCATCTCTGGCATCACCTACTGAATACATGGGCAATCTTTGTCTTTGTAGCTCAGTGTTTAGAGTACTGTTAACAGACATACAGTGTAGACACTTCTGTTGATAGAGAGGGTGTCCGATTGCTGGGAAGCTCGATTTGCAGAGCTGCCATTCCCCTTTCTGTACCCAGAGGGCAGTGCAGCCTGGCAGTTCTCTGTCAACAGAGCAAGTTATGTTTAGCAGCAATCCATCAACAAAGGTTTTGTCATGATCTCTATGGCCATGGCTACACTAGCCTGTGCCTTTCGAAAGGGGTATGCTAATGAGCCACTTTGGCAGATGCTAATGAGGTGCTGCCATGAATACGGACCACCTCATTAACATAAAGGTGGCCACGTGCATTTCGAAAGTGTCGCTTTCAACACGCACACTGTTTGTGTAGATGAGGGCCTTTTGTAAGGACCCCTGGACTTCAAAAGCCCCTTCTTCCCATTTGGTTTTGGGAAGAAGGGGCTTTCAAAGTCTGGGGGGGGGTCCTTTCGAAAGGCCCCCATCTACATGGGCAGCATGCAATTTAAAAGCAGCACTTTTGAATCGCACGTGGCTGCCATTATACTAATCAGGTGCTGCATATTCATAGCAGTGCTTCATTAGCTTCTTCCCAACTCACTCATTACCAAGACCCTTCTGAAAGGAGGGGGCTAGTGTAGACGCAGCTGTGTAGAGATAGCCCCCATAACTTGCTCTGTTGATAGAGAACTGCCTGACTGCACTGCCCTCTGGTGACAGAGCAGCGGTACGTACTGTATTCTGCCGACAACAATATTGTCCCTTCTGTCAACACGACTCCCTAGTGCAGACACGGCCAGCCTGATCAGGAACAGGGGTAATGCTGCCTGCAGAACAGCTGCTTCTGTCGAAAAACTCTCAGCAGAGTAATTTATCCATGTAGATGCTCTGGAGTTTTGTCAAGAGCAGCTCTGTTCTGTCGACAGAACTTGCCTGTGTAGACACAACCTTTGAGTTGTTTAACCACAACCTTAAAATAAGGAATGGCTGTTCGCTAGAACAAGTGATATTTCAAAATTTAGATCTTTTCATAATCTCCTTAGCTGTAAATCCGGCTGATATCAGTAGGCTGCTTGACTGAGAACAAACAGGATGAAAACCAAAGTGATAAAAAAGAATAAAATACTAATCACTGTGGCTGTGTCTACACGGGGACATATCTTTGAAATAGCCATATTTTGAAGATTACTAATGAGGCGCTGAATTGAATATTCAGCGCCTCATTAGCATTAGGATGCTTCCGGCTGCGGCGCTTCTAGCCGCTTTCGAAAGTGTGTGCTCGGCGGGCTACATGGGGGTCCTTTTCGAAAGCACCCTGCACATTTTGAAATCCCCTTTTTCCTATCAGTAATCAGGATATAGGGATTTCAAAAGGTGCGGAGTCCTTTCAAAAAGGACCCTTGTGTAGCTGCATGCAGCCGCGCAGCCCTGCGCTTTCAAAAGCTGGAAGCATCCTAACACTAATGAGGCTCTGAATATTCAATTCAGTGCCTCATTAGTAATCTTCGAAATGGCCATTAGCATGGCTGTTGCAAAGATTTGTGCCCATGTAGCCACACCCTCTGAGTTTTCACTCAAACTTAGATACTATGCTTTTTCTCAGGTTTTAATTATGATAAAAATTCAGAACCATTTTGCCACATGATTGTTTGCCACTGTAACTTGAGTTGAATCACCTCCCTCTCTTACACATTTTATAGTACTCAACAGTGTACACAATATCGCAAGATATTTTAGCATAAAATTGAGTATAAGATTACAATAAAAAACATTGTGTAATCTTTATAAAGTAAATTCCCATCAGGACTAGTATACATTAGTATTTTACACTGGGGAGACACAAAATAACAGGTGAGATTGTTGCTAGCAGACTTTACCCCACTTTCAATCAATGGTCAGCTCATCATAGGATAACAATCCATCTGGGCTAAATCTAAACATATAATCCAGAGTTAAAAGGGCAGTCCTTTGTTAATCTCAGTGCATATTTTTTTCCAAATAATCAGTTATTCATTCCAATATCACAGTGGAAATTAGTTTATCTAAATAGTCCATACACATTCATGATCACTAAATATTAATTTCTGAATAGCTCATTATTCAGTAACAAACAATTATATCTTGTCACCTTTTCACTGTTTATTACAAGAAAAACTTCATTACATCTCTTACAAGTTACATTGTTCTTCTGCAATGAAATATCAAACTTTAAATGATAAATCAATTCTTAACTTTCAGTAGTTTATGGAATGCTACTGCATAAGCACAGAAGAAAGTGAAAATTCATACTGCTATCAGTGACTGATCATGCTGAGTGTAGATAACTGCCAAGGCTAGTTAATTGCACACTTATATGGTATCATTTTCCAGCAAGGAGTAGGGTGAGGAAAACACTACTAACCTTTCTGGGAAAGCAGTTTGTCAAAAGATTCACCCCAGTTCGCTACGTCTTCAGGGGACACGCTGTACAAGACACAAAAAGTGTTTCTGATTAAGTGTGTTTTGTGTACTTATGCAGCTATTGTAATATATGTTACCTGCTGTTTTTCTTACTTTGTCCTATAGCACAAAGTGTCTGATTAGATTACTTTAGAAAAGAAGCCTTTTTCACTAGAGACTTCAAAGGCATTTGGTTTATTGTATTCTGATGTTTTGTCAATTGAAATAACACTTGTTAGAGTACGTGTTTAAAGCAGAGAATTGTGTCTTGAGGGTTTGTTTGCATTGTGCTCCAAATCTTTAAGGAAAATTTACGTCATGGGAGGGTACCAATCATAACAGAACCAGGTTAACCACCTTTTTAACTTTGAAAACAGAAAATCCTAGTAGCTAAACTGATGTACACTTGCAGAAATGTGGTTTTCATTGCAGTCAGTCTGAGGCTGTCATGCCTTGGTCTATTTTTAACATAACACAGGAAATGCTACAGTTTGGAAACAAAGTCAGAGCAGTATGGTAAAGGCAATAGTCTCATAAGGTAATAGCACACGTAGCTTGGTTTGTTTACCACAGACATTTTTCAAATGTCATGTTATTTTGAGAGGCTGGGTTCCTTTTATAAAACTTCATGTATTCTTTATCGAATATGTCAGGCTGCATGTATTCTTCATTGATCTCAAACTTTCCGTGATTTAGGACAATAGAGAAAAACTATTTCATATCTCTTGATAAAAAAAGTTTGTAAAATTACTTTTGTAACACTTTATAGAGCAACACAGAGAACACAGACAGGTTCTGTTTTTATTTCTGAAAAAAAAAAAAGAAGAAGAAGAAGAAGAAGAAATGTAGTGGGGGGTCTCAGATGATATTGTTCCAGGACTCTAACCTGGTTCCAAGACTGAATCAGGTAACTAATGTATTTAGAAGATTTCTGAATAATATACTTATGCATTACACAGCTGTTTTATCTTTGTAGACCTAAAAGTAGGTACAAACAAAAGTAGATCTCACTATCTGTGAGGGAAAGTGCCGCAAAAAAGATGGAGTATCTTGCCCAAGATGTCACAGTAGGTCAGTGGTAGAGCTGGAAATAGGACCAGATCAGGTCTCCTGACTTCCAAGTCTAGATCGTTGGGATCCATCATATAGTTAAGAGTAAACTTAGAGGAACTGAGTTTACCCACTTCTCATTTGGTGAATGTGGAGTTTAGGGTAGTATACCCCTTATTTTTTTACTACTCCATCTGAGTTGGACCCAATTTATTCCCAATAGAGAATAACATTTTAACTCCTTTTAACCTAATCTGAAATGCTGTGGAAAACTGAGATGATTTCCAAAATTGCTTGATTCTTTTCTAACTTAATTCTCTTTTATACTATCTTATCTAGTCTGGGTTCCCTAACAAATTCTGTGGATTCGGAAAGACTATATAATTTCAAATTCCACTCGTATTAGGAAGGAATTTAGAATAATGAGTACTTTGTTCCTCAGTAATCTTAAAGGAAGATTTGCCATAACTGTTACTCAACTTCCTAGCACAACTCATTGCAACTAAAAATGTAAGCTTTTAGATAGAAAGAGCAGAACAGTTCTCAAAAGTTACAAGCACCTAAGAAATAAATCTCATACAGACTGAATATCAGGCCAATGAAGGAGGAAGGGATTATAAAATGGAGGAAATAGGTAAATCAGCTTTTAATTGACAACAGTCTGGACCTGTCTACACTAGAAAAGAAATCAGGCTTTAGTTTGAATTTCTGGCACTGCCCTGCTGCAGAAGATCAAAAGGAGAAACTTTCCTATCAACTTCCCTTACTCCTCGTGAAAGAAACAAAGAGGAGTGCCACGGTCAAACAGGAAGCCCTCAGGGTTTGATTCAGTGCAGTCCTATAAAGTGCACTAAATTGAACCATGGAAGATCAACTGCAGCAAGCCCCCTTTTATGCTCTGCCATGTTCTAGGGAAACAGGTTAGTTAAATTGGTTTGTTGGTTAGTTGAGTTGGTTTGTAGTGATGATCATTCTCTATGACCCTCAGACCATTCACCCAGCTCTCTCTCCATACTATTTAAAATCTATGACATATGGGCTGTGAGTACATCACCCCTCCCTTTCGGAAGGAGCATGCAAATGCAGCCAATCAGAAATGCAAATGAGGCCTCATTTGCATAGTCACATGGGATGTCGATTCCAGAACAGATGATTTTGAAAGCCATAACAGCTGTGTAGATGGGGTTCATTTGAAAGGAAACCCCGCTTTCGAAAGCACCCTTCTTCCGAAAGGGAGAGACAGTATAGCCACAGCCCTGGATTAAATGCCAACTATGTAAAGGATATAATTCAATTTTATGGTGCAATTTATCAAAAGGGTGAATTTTCCTGTACACACACATCTTCCATCTATATTCTGAAATTTTAGAAAACTTCTGACATTTGACCTTCTGCTTCAGCTCGTATGGAAACATTTCTGTCATGCCTGCCTGAGATCAACATGTGGCTCTTGAGCCTTAACTAGGTAAGTCTTAACTAGGCAAGGGCATACAATTATTCATAGGAACTCAGAAACACATAGAGAATTATCAACCACTCTTTTGACTTTATCCTCTCTTGAGAATTTCTGTCCATATATCATGAAGATGATTTGATGCCTTAGTTCACTTTACATTAGATAGCCAAGTGTAATCCACTACCCATGTAATCATAGCTGCTAAAACGAAACAAGGTACAGAAAACTTGGAAACTATGACTCATTCTGTTACATGCTTCTTTAGCAGCAACGAAGTTGGTGCGGGGCGGGGGGGGTGGGGCAGAAACAGGAAGACTAAGATGGGAAGGATAAACCGAAATCTACCCAAACACAAATAACAAATAAAAGACCTTGCCAATTCTTGTGGGGAAAGGAGAATATCTGATCATATGCTAGATTTTATTATTTGCATTTGTAAAGTGCTTGGATATTACAGTAGTAAATATATTACAAATACCTAACTGAATAGTTTCAAAGACTTAGGTTCCCGTTCATTGGCACACTTGATTATAGACCCAGAAACATAATTTATGTCTTGACAGCTGTCTTCACAGTGACACTTTTCATTCTATTTTCTCAATCATTATGGGCTTGAAAGTTGAATATAACAATTATTCAAAAACTTTATCAAATACTCTCAAACAGGCGATGTTCTGATCTGAAAAGGACACTTTCCCCTGGCAAGTTCACCAAGGCTGGAAGCCTGAGTTCTTGTCCAAATTGGTTAGGGTTAGTACAAATTGAAAACAAAGGAGAGAAGTACAAACTGAAGTAATAAAATGTTCATACTATCTCTGGTGGAAGGAATGTGACTTTTTCAGCCATAGAGTTTTGCGCTTTCTCAACAGCAGAAACCTGCAGAGGCAATCCTCAGACAAATTGCCAGTGAAACCCTGGCATGACTGTAGTCATTGGCAAAATTCTGAATAGCTTTGCTGGAGCCAGGGTTACACCCTACAACAGTAAGAAAAAGAGTGAAACATGGAAATAATAATACCTGATCTTGATTTCTTTGTTTGCCTCCTCTTTATTTGTGGATTTCATAACTTTGCAATAGGTCTTTTCCTTTGAAGAGGAAATATTATCTGAAGCTGGAGATAAGTGTATGCCAGACTACATGGCATGCTGATACTGTACACTCAGTGTTATTAAGAGGAAACTTGGTGGTTTATGTCAACAGGATCATTAGTTGCTACATTATTTCAAAGGAGATCTTTCCCAGAAACCATTATCTTTCCAACCAAACACAAATATATATCAGCTTCAAAAGGCCTTAAGTGTGCTACCTTACATTCAGTGGGGTGACTTGCAAATAAAGGTGCTCATCAACATGAGTAAAGGTGAGGCAAAGTCGTTTACTACACTAAAAATAAACTCATCCATAAGCACTAGGTACACAAGGACAAATTTCACTTGGGCTAGATTATAGGAAAATGATTGATGATATGAAGAGAATCTAATATGTTTTCTATAATCCCTGCCCTTATTCTTCCAACTGAAGAAAATTTATATAACAGTGAGTTACATAAATACAGGATCTACATTATGATCATATTTGTTATGATCTTCATTCAATACTTTGTACATGAAATAGTCCTTTTACATTGAGGGGGGCGCTCATGGCTAAGGTGCTGTGAATACATCTGGCCCACTGTCTGACCCACTGAATGAAAAACTACTTTGTTAGCAAGCTTTCTATCTACTATGTATATGCCCAGATTAACTTGCATTGCATTATGCTAACCTTTAAAAAAACCATAGATTTTACAAGCATTATTCCATGCGAAGCTTGGATGCACACAAATAAGTGGATGAAATCCACTGAATCAGAGACGTCCATTTACTGACCAGAATTTTTAGTCTCTTCATATTTTGCAATGCTCACCTTGAAGCTTCTCTCAAGTTCTCGGATTTGTCAGGATTGACATTTTCATGGAATTCAGCCTTTTGCAGAAGGAGACTCAGCCTATTTCTTTTTTCTTTAGACCTGCAAGAGGGTTCAAGCAGCTTTAAAGCAACTTTTGTGATTTTTTTCTGATGTTTCCCTTTCACTAATTTCTTTCTCAGCATAGCTGATCACTTCCTTATACATGCAGTCACACTAACGTAGGTACTATTTCTCTTCCAATGCCATACATATGAACCAATTTCCTCCTTCTATCTTTCTACTTATTTACATATTGAAGCATTTCCAAAGGGTAATAAAAGTCTTCAGTTTCAGGCTTTCTCCCTTTATTTTGAAGATGGATTACTTTGGGGATGCCTGGATGGGTGGTGGGGGGATAAGTTAATGCTGATTTATTTCTATTGATCACAGCACCTGTGAGAATCAGACCACTTTCAGTTAGTAGCTAAAATAGCAATAGAAATAAATACTAGAAATAAACAAATAAATAAATAAATAGAAATAAATCAGCAGGTTTACCTAACCTGTCAGGGTAAATCAACATCTTCTGCTAACTCAGTACAGAGTGAAAAAATGATTCTTCTCACATCAACAGTAGCTGCTAAAAAGAAACTTTCATGGATCAGTTACTCTAAGCTTCAAAAATCATTTCTGTAACCTTCACCTAAATAATATCCCTTTCTTGTTTGTTTTGCGTGATATATTATTTGATTTGCTTCTTTTTTTAGCCCTTAAAAAGTGTTCCCTTGAATTTTTATGTATGCATTTCCAGTCTTGCCATACACGAATTTTTACAAATATCTTTCGCAAATTAAAAGAACTGTGCCTTAAATTCACATTTAACAACTATGCAGTTATAATCCCTTCTCTGCATAGAATAATTAAGAGTATTGGTAAAACCTTAGAACTTACCTGGTCTTGATGTCTTTGTTTTCCTCCTCTTTGTTTGTGGATTTCATAACTTTGCAATAGGTCTTCTCCTTTGAAGAGGAAATATTTAGGTGGGGGAATAAAAACAGTGGATTCTCCATCTTCCTCTGGCAAGGATTCCAGTTATCTCAAAATGCTTTTCTAGCTTACTTGCAGAAGTTCCATCAATTGTACATTGTATGTTTCAGTTCAGAAAGCTGCAAATTTACAGAATCTGACTCTAGTTTGCTTCTCAATTAGTAGCTGATATGTGTCCTAAACAGGTAGTAGAAAAGGAAGAGATTCTGCACTTCCACTGTAATGAAAGCTGCCCGTATGCAAGACTTTAATAGCGTTCAGTTTTGCAGTCGTCACTTTAGGAAGTGAGATTACAAATTTGCAAAATGGCTGTTGATCATGGGGATAAACACAGCTATTACCACAGGGACGTTCATGGTTAGCACTTGGGGAACATGATATTTTGCCAGATGACAGCTTCATTTCCTACTAAATAGTGCCATAAAAATAACATACAATGTTCCTTTTTAAGTGACGTCTGCAGAGGAGCACAAAATAACACATCACATTATTTTAATCGCTCACAATAATTTTTAAAGAAACCTAGACAATTGTTTTCTCACTTGTGAGCCTATTGCTATTTTAGCTACTAACTGAAAGTGGTCTGATTCTCACAGGTGCTGAGATCAATAGAAATAAAACTGAAATAAATAGAAGCTGGAGTTGCTCAGCATCTCTGAACATAAATATTTTTGTTTTGGGGTGAACTTTTGGTATTATGGCCACATTGCCAGCCCTGAGTAGGTGAGATTCTCTGCTGAGCTACTGCACAATCTTCTGTATGCTGGCCCTGCAGTAGTTTCAGGCCCAGTGCTCAAGACAATCATAGGCTTTTCTGCATAGGGCTCCTAAGGGTCATAGCAGTTTTGTACGATGCTAGGCTATGTGTACACGAGAAGCCTTTCTCAATAGAAGTCCCTGTCAGAAGGGATTTCCAGGCAAAACTTCTGATGACAGATTGCATCTACACATAAAGACTGGGTTTACGCTACAGAGTTCTGTAGACAGAAGAAGCCTTCTGTTGACAAAACTAGGGAGCATTCACACTACAAATGCGTTCTGTCAAGAATCTGTCAACAGAATGTTGCAGTTTTCCAGGCAGAGTTTTGTCTTGACTGTATGAGGTATAGCACCTCTGTTGACAGAGTCTGTCAAAAAAAAATAGTGTAGACACTCCGGCTATGCCTACACTAGAAGCATCTGTCAACAGAGAAATATTGACAGAACCTCTGTCAACAGATTAATCTTTTTTGGAAAATCCAAGCTCTTTCCCATATATCTGTATTAGCCATGGCCGTCCTTTGGGGGATGCAGGACCTGGGGCAAACACTCCTCATACCCAAGCCCTGGGGCCCAGGGCAACCCCAACAATGCAGGCTCTGCCCCTGTCAAGGTCCACCCCTGCCCTGCACCCACTTGACCCATTCCCATATGCCCTGTCAATGCTCTTTCCCCTTACCCCAAACCCTCTTCCCCTAGATATGCAACTCAGGGGAGAAGCTTCAGGGGAGTGGGGACCTGACACAGGAAGGCAGTCGGGGTTGCCTCCCATCCTGCACTCATTACCGTAGCAGGAGCTGGAGTGACCTGGGAGCCTGCTCTACTCTCCCAGTCTGCAGCCCTCTGCTGTTCTGTGGCAGCAGGAAGTGGAGTACCCTGGAACTGGGGTGCTCTTCTTCCTGCTGTTGAAGTTGAGTGCAGCGTGTTGGGAGATGAGCGATGGGGTGGAGTGGAGCAGGTTGCTGGTTCATGCCAACTCCTGTCACCACGCCAAGTGTGGCGGCGACTTAACCCCTTGTGCTTCCCTGGGCCCTGGGCCTTGTGGGTTCCATACCTAAGATGGTTAAGGCTGCAGCCACAGAACCCCACAAAAGACAGGGCAAGGGGTAGTTGCCCCAAGCTATTCCATAGGTATGGCTCTGGGATTATCAGGTCAAGTAAATTGCTTACTTCATATTAGAAAAATCACACCTAACTGTATGGAGAATTTTAGAAACAAATAGAACTGGATTTCTGTGTTTACTATTTGGTACTACAGTACACAAGAAGGAAAAAATAGTTGATTAATCACAAAGGGATGTTGGCAAAAACCTGGACTGATGCATTCCAAAATCACCAAAAAGAACATAAAGATGAAAAGGATGAAGTAGATACCCCCTCCCCCGCCCCCAGCCTGCATCTGTTCACCTGCCAATCACATTTTGTTCACTACTGTACATTTTCCAGTGATTTGTCCAATCTTCTTTCTAATGGCTTAGCCTTTTGTCATTTCCTTTGGGAGGGAGTACACTATTTGCACTTCTATGAAAGCACGGGGGGTTTATTTAAACTGACAAGGAAATTTGTGTTATGCAATCAGCCCCGGTGCAGCATAGATAGATGCTGTCAAAAAAAGATGGTTTCAGCTTAATTCTCTTGAAATGACACAAAACCCTGGCAAATGGTTGACCCATTTAAACCAGACTGACTGTTATTAGTAATATTCCTGTTGGTGCTTAGATGAGTCTGTGAATTACCATGAAGTACCATCAGGAAATCCGAGGTTTTTGGTTACTTTTTTGTTTGTTTTTTGTTTTTAAACAAGTGGCTATTTTCTACAGCAATTTAAAAGGCAATACATTTTCTATAGTACATTGAGTTTTTAAATAGTCACTGATTCATTAATTTATAGCAGAATATCTGTTTTGATCACACCAATCATCATCTTCCCTATAGAACAAACTTCCCTGTTACCCAGAAAACAAAGCCTTAGGAACTGGCTAAATCCTGACCGAGAAGAAAAACTTTGTGTCTAATCCCAATCTTCATTCACAGTGATTCAAGCTGTTATTGATAGCTATTTTCTTCAATGTTCTATTTGGCAGTGTCTTGTATGATATGAACACCATGGAATTATTAATTGCATTTAGGCCCATTTGGTCAATTATCACAAGTTGATACAGACTAGCTGCTTTTATAATTCTTAACTGAGTTTTGTATTCGTTCTTCAGTATTCATACAGCACAAGGACAAACATACATGTTACTGCAGTACCATACTATTTTGAATGCTATATAAAAATAATAGTGATAATATCTTACATTCAGCCCAAAGAATCTCAAGAATTTTCCTCCTACACAGTCTACAAAAATCATCTAATCTACCACGAACATGCAGCTGTCTTTGGGGTGAAACAATAGCAGTTTAACAGACTATAGCAAAACTGCAAATAAACTGGGTGAAAAAAGTAAGCCTATCTTTAAATAAATTAAATTGCAAGGTGAATTTAGGTCAGAGGAATGTCACCGCATCAGTTAGAATTTGTCCAGAATGTGAGGATTTAAAACTGTTCTTTCTCAAATAAGTGTCACAGGCACCTTGGTTTTTTTTTTTGCTTGCAGTGAATAGGCAGCTCCCTCAAAAGCACAGTACTCCTCACTAACCTGGCAAGAACCTGTTCCAGTGCTGACTGAAAAGCAGAACCATTGTTATGTTGTAAGTTATCCACACCACTTCCTGCAGTATGTATGTGTTCCTGGAAGGTCTGCTGGTGTTTTCCTGAATAGGCCTGAACCTGTGTAGTCTGGAAGATGTGTAAGGATCATAGCACAAGGTGAGACAGCTATGGGTTAGTGTTTCTTTGGGCTGCCTGGTAGTTTGCAAATAGTGTGACGTGTGACTATGTCAGTAATCCAAGTTCAGTGAATATCTCATTTTCTCACACTTAAACATGGTAGGATTTGGACCAGTCACAGGGCTGCCACATCCAGTGGAGAAAGCCTTGTAACTTTTCTGGTAGCTTTGATGTGCTTGTGGAAGACTATTTGAGTTAGTCTCCTTGACAAGGTGATAGTGTGGACAGTCCATCTTGTGGAGAGGACTTGATAAGGTTTTATTATAGTTCCACCTTTGTTAAACAGGGTTAAAATAAAGATAGAAATATATGATCTGGAAAAATTCCAGCAGCTTTCCAGACTAAGCTGATGTCTCAAGCAGTGGTAGAATTGAAAGAAAGTAGTTTATCCTCTTAGTCATGGTCCAAGACAAGCCATTCACTCTCTGGATTGTCACCTTGTTGTAGTGAGTGGGCTTGTGTGTTCCAATGAATCCAAGAGCAATACCATAGGGAGTTTCATACTCCCAGCAGTGTCATCCATGGTGGCAAGATCAAGGGGGAGGGTACAGATGAATATGGATCCTAAAAGTCCTCAGTGGCAGAACAGGCAGAGGATGACAAAGGTAATGTTACAAGAGCTGTGAAGGCAGATGAAGGCTGCAACAGACAGGAGGCTCCCAGTCATCATGGATCCCATGCCATTGTATCTAAGCCTTCTATCTGTCAAAAACTGTGTGGTGGCTGCAGTGCAACAGTCTCCCCACATTAAAAGAAGTCATGCACAGATGTCTTCCCCTGCATGCTACTCTCCTAAACTTAAGCCCTATGGCAACTGGTGAATGGTGGTGGGAGCAGAATTCTGAAATCTGGAAGCCTTTAATCATGGACCAGCATGTGGATGTATGTACCAGTAATTCCGCTTTGAGGACTGAGGTGGTGGAATGGTCCAGCTTCTGCATCCATGACTAAGCAGTCCTATTTAGGATCTGCTCTGCTTACCCCACATGGGGTGGTGGGGCTAGAAAAGGTGCCCTAAACATAGTCCACCTCATCCCCCCTGACTGGGTAACCATGTACAGTGGGTTCACCTTTATGAAGTTGAAATCAGAGTTGAAATCAAATGTAAATTTTGGAACAAGGAATATTTGAACTTCAGTGGACAACCTAAACAATGAGTGACCCAAAAGACATAATTATGATCTGTGAGCTATGATGATTCAACATCACTGTAGCTGCCCTGGCAAAAATGCATAGACCAGAAGAAGGACAACTAAGAGAAGAAGGTGGAGTGTACACATTTTTCTGGAAAGGAACCCCAAACAAAGAAAAACTAATTCATGGTGTAGGATTTGCCATCAAACACAAACTGACAAAGCTCCTATGTGAAATCCTTGTTGGCATTAATGACAGTCTCACGACTCTCTGCTTGAGGCTTACCAAAAAACAACAGGCAAATGTCATCATTGCTTATGCACCAACTCTAGACGCCAAAGACAATGTGAAGGAGAAGTTCTACACCCAACCGGACGCAGTCCTGAAAGACACCCCCAAAGAAGACAAGAGCATTATGGGGATTTCAATGCCAGGGTCAGAAGAGACCCAGACCTCTGGCAGACTAGCATTGGGAAAGAAGGAGTCAGCAACAGCAACTCCAGTGGAATATTCCTCTTTACAAAATGTGCAGAACATAAGCCCATAATCATGAACACCTTCTTGTGCCAGCAAAAACAAATTTAAAACCTCATGCCAACATCCTCATCTGAAGCACTTGCACCTCATAGATTATGTGATCATCTGCACTCAAGATCGGAGTGATGTACTTCCCAAACATTTAATGACTGATGTTGATGCCTGCTGGTCTGATCACTGTCTTATTCGATCGACAAAGGCAGTTTGGATTGTCACCAAATGAAGAAGTCAGAAGAAACAGTTTTGAAGAAATATCAACTTACAAGGCTTGAAAGACCCCATCAGATGAAGTGACTTCACTGTAGGGAGCACTATAATGAGCTCTTGAACTGCCCCTCCGCTGTGGTCCTAGAATTCCTTGACCAAATCCATCAGCAACCACCTACAGATGATCTTGCAACACTTCCTACCCTTAATGAGGTACAAACTGCCATCAGAATGATAAAGTCCAACAAGGCAACTGGACTAGCTAGAATCCCTGCTGAAGTCTTCAAAGAAGTCAGGCCAGAGCTCCACAAACAACTCCACCATTTCAGAGACATGGTCTTCACCACCCAGCAACTGCAAAAAAAAAAAAAAGTCATGAACAAAACCAGGCCTTATATATAAGTTTTATTAACCTGACCAAACATTTGACTCGGTCAGCTGTGGCACCCTGTAAACCATCCTCTCAAAGATCAGCTGCCCCCAAAAACTTATTAGCATCTTGAGGTTGTGTCATGATAACATAACTGCCACAGTATTAAGCAACAATGACTCCCAAAGCGACCGCTTTGAGGACAATATTGAAATCAAACAAGGCTGCATCATTGCCCCATCACTGGTCTGCATCTTCATCACCATGACCTTTCACTCCATAGATAGTAAGATTTCAAATGGCATAAGGGTTGCCTATAGAATGAATGGGAAGCTTTTCAATCTCAGGACACTGAAAGCTAAAAGCAAGACCTCCATGACCTCAATCATCAAGCTCCAGTATGTGGATATCAGCATGGTTGCTGCTCTTTCTTCCCCAGTGGTTGTTCCAATGCTACTGTACACATCTGAAACCTGGACAACATACAAGCATCATTTGAATGCACTTGAACAATATCATCAATGCTGCCTCAGGAGAATCCTAAATATATCATTGGAGGATAGACACACAACACTAGAGTCCTGGAAGTGTCGAACACGACCAGCATTGAAGCCATTATCATTCATCAACAACTTTGTTGGACTGGTCACATGGTTTGGATGTCTGATCACTGCCTCCCAAACAGATTCTGTTTTCCAAGTTGGAGAAAGGACAGGGGAGGGCAGGTAGCAGAAGCGTTATAAGGACATGCTGAAGGCACACGTGAAAAAGTGAAGCATCTGTGTAAACCCTTGGGACAACCTTGCTCAAGACCATCCCCAGTGGAGAACAATAATCTGTGAAGAGGTGATGCAATTTGAGAGGTCCAACTGCAGCATAGACGAGGAGATGTGGAGAAGAAAAAAAGAGTGTCAAAAACTGCCCCATGCCCCTCCAACAGCTACCAACATCTGGCCATTCTGTAATAGGATCCAGAATCAGGCAAATAGGAGGGTGACATGAAAATGCCCTACTTGTTAACGGGTGATTGCCAGATTGCCAAGAGAAGGGGTCCAAGCCAAATAATCTCAAACTAGATTGCCCCATGACTCCTTTCCAACAATACAAATTAATGCATGACCCCAGGAGGAGGTAGTGAAGCCTGAGCTTGTCCCAAAGCTGGGAGAGGAGTCTAAAGCCAAAATCCAAAATCCAAGCCCCAGTGCCCAAGAGAAGTAGAGTACGTGTGAAGCTTAAATCCTTGGGTTATGGTTTCATCACCATGCAGTGGAGCTCAGGCTTCATCCCCATCAAGTCTAAGCCAGGGCTCATGCCCCATTAAAACAGGGTTGTCACCTGTTTTGAGTCCTGACCCACAGTTTGAGAACTGCTGGGCTAAGCTAAAGCAGATCCTATGGGAATGAAAGTAAAAGAGGGAGGATATCCAGAGAAATGTCTGCCAAAATGTTTACAAGAGAGAGTTAAAATTACTCTATAATGAGCTCATTGGACTATTTCTAGTTCTCTGCACAGCCAGGCAAAGAAGCCAAGTTTTGTGTGGAGACCCATACTTTTTATTCCCATAATCCTAGGACTAGAGGTGCTGTAGAGACATGTCAATCCTTGAGGAGCAGGTAGGGCCTCATCATCACTTGATAGAGTTTATGTGGACAGTTAAGGAGTGCTGAAGAGATACCCACCAAAGGCCCCTTTAGCAGAGTTGGGATGGCTTGAGAGAGTCAAAGAGGTGAGCAGGAAAGGATAACATGGCTCCATTAGGGATATAAAGTTGTCAAACGGGAAGAAAAATAGGTTAGCTTTTGTAATTCTGCATCATGTGGTTTATTGTTACCAAAGTACTTAATTTGAAATATATGTCACACAAGTAGAATGGAAAATACCCCGTTAGAAACCACATCCTAAGATCTATGAATCTTTGAGGGGCAGAGTTTTATTTTTAAGATGTATTTCCAGTTTCAGTGTTAGTCTATACATCAAATCCTGCTTATTGTAAATAAGATTTAAACACACAGCAGCCTTTAGTAAAGGCTTTGCTCTTTCACAAAAAAATGTTGAAGTTCCATTTTCTTTGAAATTCTTGGAAGTAATATTAGTCATTGCATCTCTTTTCCCCTTAGTAAGAACCATTTAATACTTTTGGTGTGTGTTGACTTTTCACAATTTTATTTCATGTTAATTTAAACTCATTAATACAAATATTGGCAACTTTAGACTTAAGTAGCCATATAGATGGATTTAAGAAAGGTTCATAAGATCAAAGTCCATCCATAACAGAATTACTTTCTGATGGCTTTACCACTATATCATGCTAACAGATGTACCCAGCCTGTTTCTGCTCCTAGCCCCACTCTGGCTATTGTTTGGGTGTGTGTGTGTGGGAGGAAGGGTATGGAGTGAGGCTCCCAGCCCACCCACATCTACTCACATGGGAAGGCTGGGTCAGACCGTCACTCCCAGACCCTCTGCCTATCCCAGGGTGTGGGGAAATGTAGATGCCAGGTCAGGCCACAGCTCCCAGTCTCACCTGTCTGGCCCTGTGTTGAAAAAAAAATGAAATGAATAGGAGCAGACAGGGAGGGAGCAGTGTTGGTGTCTAGATTATATGGAGAAACATTCATGAAATACTTTCTGATATCTAATATGTTAGCACTAGCCAGACAGGTTTGTGAAGCTAAAGCCTTCCCAAGTTTACAGAACTTGTATTCTCTACAGATGTTTCTACAGCTAATAAATGGCCTGAAATATGCTAATGAGGCACAGATGTAAATTCTTGGCACCTCATTAGCATAGGGTCACATGATTTGGAGTCCAGAAGAAGCTCTTCTGGACTCCAAAACAGCATATAGAGGCGCAGCCCCTGGGGGATCTTCTGGAAGGAAGTCCTCCTTCTCGAGGCCCCTTGTTCCCAAAAATTTTCTGGAAGAAGGACTTCTTTCCAGAGGTTCCCCAGGGCCACGCCTCTACATGCTGTTTTGGAGTCTGGAAGAGCTTCTTCCGGACTCCAAATCATGTGACCCTATGCTAATAAGGTGCTGGGAATTTACATCCATGCCTCATTAACATATTTCAGGCCATTTATTGGCATGCCACTTTTCGAGAAAGTGGCATGTGCAGAAACAGCCTAACTGTTCTTAACCAGCTGTACTCATTACCTTGAAAACACCTCTGCTCAATAGGGGTCTGAGCAGAGCAGTCAGTAGGCAGCTTTCAAAATAAGTTGATCTAGTTTTCTTTCTTTTGGGGAGAAGTGAAGGATAGCAAATATATATTCTCTAGTTTGCTTATGGTACAGAACTATGTGGTAATGGAAGAGCAAGAAGTGTTCAGAAACAAAATGTTTAGTATGTAAGGAGAAAAGAGAATTCGCATATACAAAGAAGACAAAGATAAGACAAAACAGGCATGTTTAAGCAACATGTGTAATTAATATTTAACAGCCCTATTTTAACAGGAAACAGACTCCTGAGGTTTCCCTTGTGGTACAGATAAGTCATAGGCTAACACTCCACCAACATCCATGTCTTACTTTTAATGAACCAAAACTGTGCACAGTCATTTAAAGGAAAAGAGATTATTTATATTCTGTTTATTTTAGTTATACAATTTTGTTTAGTTAGTCTAAGTATGTCACGTGCAGTTAATTGTATGCATTGCTTCAACTCATCATTAATCTCAAGTTCTGGCTGGGGTGATTTAGGGTTCACATGGGGTGGCGTGACAAAAACCTCCACACACAGGAGAGAGGTCTCTCTCTCACACACACACACCCCTACACTCCTCTCTTATATGGGGCATGTGCATGTAACTGACTGACCTAACTCTCCTTGACCAACACTTTCCACCTCCCATACCTGACAGGACCACCAGGATGGATTTGCTTCTCTTGGTACCTGGCACCTTCGAAAAGCAACATGTGAAGGGGACTCACATACCCTCTCCCCAAATTTCTTCCAGGGTTCACATCAGAATGTGGTCTGCAGTAGCCTTTTGGCATTGTGCAGGAGGGAAAGGGACAGAACCTACTTCCATCATGTGGGATGGCAGAGGAAGAATGAATGACCTGGCCCATGTTTTTGCAGAGCTTTTCTTTTCTCCCCTTTCCACCACCCCTGCCCCTGTATGGCTTACAGCACCTTGTATCTTCCTGTCCCCACAGTGCTGAAAGGCAATTAGTATTTCCAGGCTGCCACTGGCCACCAACATAACCCAGACACCTCCTGCCCAGTGGTATGTGGGCAGGAAGGGGCTAAGGCTTGTGGTACCTGGTGCACCAGAAGCAAAGATACCTGATGATGAGGGCTTCTGTGATCCTCACACAAGAGAAGGCTGAGCAGAGGATGATGTCTGGGCAATGGAGCAGCATTGTCATCTCTGGGGGCAGGACCTGGGAGGCATGGGTCTGGGGGAGGGAACAGTGTGCTAAGCCCCTGCCTCAGGGCCTCAGAACTTTCCAAGTGTCCAGATATGCACCAGCTAATAAAGGGCTTAACACTAGGGCCCTGCTTCTTTAAGATGTTTTTAATACTTTAAGCAGGATAACCAGCTCTCCTAAGGTAACCAGATTTCCCCTTTTTAAAGGGACGGGCCTGTGTTTGGGTCATGAACAGTCTGGAAATTGCTTCCCCTCTCCCGCTTCCACCTCTGCTACCTCAGAGCTTAGCTAAGGGGCCGGGGGTGGCGGGGCGGGGGGTGTGTGTCTTCCTTGTGACAGGCCTGTGCAGGACTTGGCAAACATAGGGTTTGGCTTCTGTTCAGCACCCCAGGCTGAAAGGTCTTGAGGCTGCTGGCTCAGCCAGAGGCCATTGGGGAGGAGAGAGCCTGCTGGCCAGGCTGGTGGTGAACTGAGCACGCTGACTGGGATGGGAATTCAGCATGCCTGGATGTAGCATAAAGGGCAGTTATAGGAGAAGCACATAAAGGGCCAAGGTGTAGTAAGCAGAAGTGACACATAACCAGACACCATGTGGCACTTGCCCACACTCAGTGGTGGGGAGTGGTCAGGCCCAACACTGCAGCTTTGCTTTGGTATCAGCCTTGCACACCCAACGCCATTGTCAGCTAGTGCTCCCACCCCACTTACCACTGGTGGGTGGTGGCTGGTGAGCAGGGGGTCCAGCCAGCAGCAGAATCTACCAGTACTTATGGGAAGTCAGAACATATGGGACAATTTGTCCTTTTTAAAAGAAAGACAGGAAACCTGCTGGAGGGCTTAAATACAGGCCTGTCACTTTAAAAATGGGAAATCTGGTTACCTTAGGACAGCTGGTTCTCCCATATCCCTGGGACCCTCCTCCCCACCTTTCACTGCCCCTCCCCCCAGCTACCATCACCATAGGACCCTCCCCAACCCACTACCCCCATCTGCTCCCATGTCCACCCTCCTCACTGCACTGGCCCCTCTCCCCACAGCTGCTCTCAGTGTCCCCAGGTCCACCTTCCCCCATCGCTCTTCAGGCTCTTCTCTTCAGAGACTCCTTTTCCTGATAGTGCTGCCTTGCAGGGCACAGGTGGAACACCATACCTTTTTAACTCCCACAGAGAAAGCCACTCTACATAGCCTTCATCTACCTGACCAAGGCCATTGACTTGGTCAGCAGGGATGGTCTGTTCAAACTGCTCCACAAGATAGGCTGTCCTCCACGGTTACTCAAGATGATCCAGTCGTTCCACGAAGACATGAGAGGAACCATCCAATATGACGGCGCATTATCGGATGCTTTCAGAATCAGGAGCGGCGTCAAACAAGGATGCGTGCTTGCTCCAACATCGTTCGGGATCTTCTTCGCACTCCTCCTGAAGCATGCCTTTGGATCTTCAACAGAGGGCATCTTGCTGCACACAAGATCTGATGGGAAACTGTTTAACCTTGCAAGGCTGAAAGCTAAGTCTAAGGTGCGAGAAGTCCTCATCAGAGACATGCTGTTCTCAGACGATGCTGCTGTAGTGTCTCACACAGAAGACCAGCTTCAAAAACTGCTGGATCAGTTCTCCAAAGCATGCAAGGACTTTGGGCTTACCATCAGCCTAAAGAAGACAAACGTACTCGGTCAGGATGTTGCTGAATCCCCATCAATCAGCACTGACAACTACACGTTAGAGGTAGTCCACGAGTTTGTTTACCTCGGGTCCACCATCACTGACACCCTGTCATTGGACACTGAGCTAAATAGGAGGATCGGAAAAGCGGCCACAACTCTGTAGAGACTCAGCAAGAGAGTGTGGAATAACAACAAGCTGTACACTCACACCAAAATGCAAGTCTACAGAGCCTGCATCCTCAGCACCCTCCTTTATGGCAGCGAGACTTGGACCCTGTATGCCCGCCAGGAAAAGAGGCTGAACGTCTTCCACTTGCGCTGCCTCAGGCGCATCCTTGGAATATCATGGAAGGACAGAGTGACCAACACCGCCATCCTCGGGCAAGCTGGAATCCCAACCATGCACACCCTCCTCAGGCAGTGTCGGCTCCGCTGGCTTGGCCACGTCCACAGGATGAACGATGGAAGGATTCCAAAAGACATCCTGTATGGTGAGCTAGCCTCTGGCAAAAGACCTCCCAGACGCCCCCAGTTGCGCTACAAAGATGTCTGCAAGAGAGACCTCAGAGAGGTAGACATCGAGCTGGACAACTGGGAAGAACTAGCAGATGACCACAGCAGATGGAGGCAGGGGTTACACAAGGGCCTTCAGAAGGGCGAGTTGAAGATCAGACAGCTAGCAGAGGAGAAGCGAGCGCACAGAAAGCACAATAAGGACTTGCCAGACACCCACTACATCTGGAAGAGATGCAGCAAGGACTGTCACTCTCGTGTGGGTCTTTATAGTCACAATAGACGCTGTAAATGAAGTCCTCAATTGAAACTTTAAAGGGCGCGATCCATAGTCTATGCAGACTGAAGGATGCCTACTACTACTACTACTACTAGGAGAGCTGGTTATCCTGCTTAAAGTATTAAGAAAATCTTAAAGAAGCAGGGCCCTAGCAGGGCCCTTTATTAGCTGGTGTATGTTTGGACACTTGGAAAGTTCTGTCCTCATAATGTACATGAACCAAAAGTTTTCCTTTGGTTTACCAGAAGATAAGTCTAACATCCATAATAGTTCCAAGTAATTAAAATACCGGAATCCCTATGTTAAACTGCCCTCTGCATGTATCCTCTTATATCATTTGCACACTTAAGGTATTTTCAAATAATCTAATTTAATGAATGTAATACCAAAGCTCACTGAGTAAATGTGAATACATTAATCAGTCCGCTTCCCAACATGAGCTACTAATAATACTGAATAGTTTCAGACAGCATGCCTGTTAAATTTTGCTCCTCACCATATGTGAATTTGGGTTAGCTGGGTATTTTTGCACACTCTTTGCCGTATGATAGGTGCCATACATTTGTCTCAGGCCAATTGTGATCTTACTGAGAAATAGGCCGTAGCTAAAAACTGAAATTCTCTCTTTTAGCTTATATCAATAACAAGATTTAATATTGATTTCTTGTTGACATTCTGGAGGTTAAATGAAAGGGAAAATTCCTTTTAACAATTTGGCACAAGACTTGACTAGAATGTAAAGCACTCATTATTTTTAACTATGCATATGTGATTAAATGCTCAGGAAATCTAGACAATAGGGATCATCTGCAAACTAAAGAAATTAGGTGAGACTCTTTGCTTGCTAACTGATTCCCCCATCCTGCTCTCATATACTTAAAGAGCTTGATCCAAAGCCCATAAAGATCAATGGAAGTCTGTCCAATAGCTCAGGCCCATACTGTGGAGCCTCTCACTGAATTTGGTCACAGGCTTCATCTCACATGCACGTTATTTGACAGGTTTTAAAATTTAACTTCCTTTCAATTTCCCCAGGCATCACTGTGAGAACTAGATTTCCCACAGCTAGCAAGATGATGACTATATGCTTAGATTTGAGTTATTTTATTGGAGAATACACATAAAATAAATTTATTCTGTATCAGCTAATTGGCTTGTTCTTTTGCTTTTCCTGTAGCATCGGCAGCTAATATGAGGAACCAAGACAAACCGATTCCAATAGCAGCAAAAGTAAATGTGTGAAGGTAAAAGAAGGATTAACACATGGATAATAATACACAGTCCTATTCTATGGGCATAGACCACAGTTTTTGTTGCAAATGTGTAGACTGTTAGCCTGCTTTAATTTCAGTTACCTAGTAATACTTTGTGCGTATATATCAGAGAGGTAGCCATGTTAGTCTGTAGCTTCAAGAACAACAAGAAATCTTGTGACACCTTATAGACTAACAGATATTTTGAAGCATAAGTTTTCGTGGGCAAAGACCTGCTTCATCAGATGCATGAGTGGGGGGATGGTTTCAGAGGGGTATTTAAAGAATGGGGTCCCAGTAAAAGGGAGGGCCAGAGCTGACAAGGTCTATTCAGCAAGGTGGAAATGGCCCAGTATCAATAGTACTTATCAAAAGAGGAAAAAAACTTAGATCAGACAAGGGGATGTGAGTCTTTGTCAGAGTCTAATGGGGAGATATTAACACCCAGGGCAGAGAAGTTGGTTTTGTAAGCTGGGAGTGGCTTGCTCCCCACACTTTAAATACCCCTCTGAAGCCACCCCCCCACACTCGTGCATCTGATGAAGTGGGTCTTTGCCCACAAGAGCTTATGCTCCAAAATATCTGTTAGTCTATAAGGTGCCCCAAGACTTCTTGTTGTGCTTATATAGTAACTTTATTTCAAAGAACCCAAAATGCCATGTAAAAGTGGCTAAATATTATTGTACCCATTTAACAGATAGATAAATTCAGGTCCAGAAAATTAATTACCTTTATGAAGGCCATGTACAAATAATAGCAAGTCAGTGAAGGATTTCAGCAGTGAATCCATTCTCTAAGCACAAGTCTGTATTCACAGACCGTTTTGTGAATGAGGCTAATTATTTAAAACTCATCAAGTTGTACAACACAAAATCAGCTCTGCAAAGTCAAAGTCATATTTTCTTTACTAGGTTATTATACCTAATAGAGCAAAATAGCCTTGCCAAGAGATTTATGGATAGATTTACATGGAGAAATCTTTCTTTGATGACAAAATAAGAGCTTTTCAGGATCCCACAAATACAGGAGGTTCTTTAAGACTCGCTTTGAGAATCAAACTGCAACTCATTTGAACATGTGCTGATCTTGATATGATTGTTTCTGTTGATTTTCATGGGCATTGAGTTGGGTCATGAGAAGTAATGGCAAACCTATAATTGATTTCTATAGCACCAGAACTTTGCTTCTATTAGAGAATAACTGGCTGGTAACATTAACCATGTAATATGTGGTTTACTTTCTTGATTTGAATTTGTTTGTCTTTTGTGCTATAGCTTTGAAACAAGCAGGACTTTAATTCACTCTATCTACATCCATAGTTTTGATTACATGAAAAAGTTCAGTTGGGCACTTGAAGGTGCAGTGGAATAATTACTGCTAGCAATGCCTTTGCATCATTTGTGTATTGAGTCAGTCCTTTTTTTATTGGTTCTTACCCTCTTGCTAGCCAAAATGTTAACTTCATATAATTTAACTCCAGTGCCTGTATTTATCACCCATACAGGTTTATGCATGGAGGACCCTGCAGCTGCTTCCATTCAGATAACTTTTAAAGAGCTGCATGGCTTGTTTCACTTTCAGTGGTGTGAGTGTGCAGGGTTTATTTTATCCATCAGGGAGAGAAACACATTTCTGTTGTTTTAAGATGTGAAAATTCTCATGCCATCAAATCATGGCTATGCGCTCAATAACAAGAATGGAAATAAATTCTCTTGAGGAGAACAGGTTGGCAGTGTATTTCATCTCTTTCTTTCCCCCTGCTCTCAATATTATTCTACACCTTGATTTTGAGTGGAATGCAATTAGCAGCCAGGAATTGCTGTTATTTTAAAACCAAAACTTAAACTGAATTTGCATTATGAATGCCTTTCTGAACCTTCTCACAGATTAATTTGACAGTGTACATTAGCTTTCAATCCTATTATATATCAGAGGGGTAGCCGTGTTAGTCTGGATCTGTAGCAGCAACAAAGGGTCCTGTGGCACCTTATAGACTAACAGAAAAGTTTAGAGCATGAGCTTTCATGAGTTAACTCACTTCTTCAGATGCTGAAGAAGTGAATCTTATTATAGTTATTGTGTGGAGATTACAGAAAAGCCCTCCATGCATAAATTCACCGTCAAGGCACAAATATGACTGAAATGAATAGAAACTGTGCATATAGTAGTTGTGCTGTACTTGATCTGCCTTAAAATTATGTCTTTGAAAAAGATACTGGACAAAGAAATAAGAATTTACCCCATAATTGTCCTAGATTTACAGCTGTTCATATCGCCAAATGACTTTAAGGATAGGAGACAGTTTGAGTGGAAACTGGTAGAGAACTGTATTCATAAGGCTCGTTATAGACTCAGATCAGGACGATTACCACAATATCAGTGAGCTATTAGGAGAGTATTTCTTTGTCTTTATTGATGTATGAATTTGCATTTATGTTTGTAGTGCGTTAAATTCTGACCATGCTGAGGAGTGAGTGATGTCTGTTGATCAAGGACATGTATCGAGGTTCCTTTAGACCCAGGTGCAGTCCTAATGAAGTAAATGGGCTTCTTTATGGGCATTGTTTAAAGTGCTGGGTAGGAGGGAAATCTGCTGATTACTTCACAAGGGCTATTTTGGGGAGTAAAGGCTCTTTGAAGTAGCGCAGGCACTTCGAAGTGCCCATGGCTACACGACATGCTGGCACTTCGAAGTTGAGATTTGGAAGTTGCCATGGGGAAGAATTAGCCTAATGAAGTGCTGCATATTAATTGAAGCACTTCATTAGTAATCTCCCATCAGCCTGATTACCATGCCCCCATCGAAGAAGGGGGCAAGTGTAGACATAGTCCTAATGAAGTGATCTCAACAGATTTCCATCTTGCCCAGCACGTTAAAGTGTCCATAAGGAAGCCAATCGATTTCATTAGGACTGCACATGGGTCCAAAGGCACCTCAATGCATGTCATTGCTCAATATTGCTCCCCAAAATTTTGGGAAGTAAAGGCACTCCGAAGTAGAACATGTAGACATAGCCTAGGAGAGTGGTGAAGCTCTGGAATAGGTTACTTAGAAAGGCGGTAGAATCTCCTTCCTTAGACATCTTTACATCCTGGCTTTACAAAACCCTGGCTGAGATGATTTAGTTAGAATTGCTCCTGCTTTCAACAGGGTGTTGGACTGGATGCCCTCCTGGGGTCTCTTCCAATCCTACAATTTTATGGTTACAGAAGCTGGGCACGTCCACTGCACTTTGAAGGTATGGAAAACTAATTCATGAACTGGCATTGATCAAGAAGGTCTTGATAATTATAAGATGTTCCTTTCTGGTATGCAAAGCCAGGGGAATTTGTTTGTGTCTTTCCCTAAACAGTTCATGAGTGGCTTGGAAAAGCCTTCATGCAACGTAGCTGGATACACCTTTGCATGCTGATGGCTGCGTGGGCAGAGCCTGGAGGGGTTTACTACTCTCTAGCATGGAAGTGTAGGAGACAGCTGAGACAAGAGAGGAAAAGCAGGCACAGCAGTTCCATCGTGCAGTTTGCACACCTATGAAATCAGTTTCATTGTATTAGCTGTCCAAATGACCTTTTCGATCCCTATCACTTCAGAAAGACAGAGTTATAGTTGGGAATTTTGTCAATTGATCCATCATGATGTATCTCTGTCAAAGATCAGGTGGTTGGGAGGCTGAATTCCACCTTTATTCAAAAGGAAGTTTGATATTTCATTGAGCACAAGACATTTCATTGGCTTCTTTTTGCCTATACCCTTCTCACCAAAAGGAGAAGCTGTGGTATTTGCTGGATGATGGAGTTTGCTGTATGACAGGTGTTAATGTTTCATCTGAAAACAACTGAGATGAAAATAGTCAAACAAACAGCCTTCCTAGTCTTATTTCTCCTTCTCATTGTGGATATGCTAGTGCATTTCTGAGAAATACAGAGCAGAAAGATTCGCTCAAATAGGTGTAAGAGCTTGCTCAATACAAGCTATGCCATCATCATGGGCTGAGAAGAGACAACCTCTTCCTTATAATGTAATTTATAAAGCTGCAATGATGAAAGCTGTAAAGTTGAAATTTGACTATCACGACATACATTTTGCAAATTTTATAAGACAAATACCCATTCATCAGCTGCTGCATCCTTCCTCTTAGTGGCATTTCTCTCTTTAGGAATTTGGTCACTGCTGAGAAAATCCATAAGCTGAGGATGTGTGGATCTAGCTCTGAGAGAAAATGGAAGAATTTGTGATCGCTTACCTAAAAACACACCCTTATTCAAAAGGAGAGACCCACAGATCTGTCCCTCTCTGAAAAAGAGAGATCTGCTTTATTTTGTTGATCATAATGTTCTCTTGATGAATATTATTTTTGTAAGATGTGGGTGCAGGACAAGAGAATAGTTGTTTGTTTCATAGTGTAGAATCCAGAGAGGTCTGGAAGCCTCTCAAAACTGAGGGAGTCTCTGAATGGTGAGAGCTAGCCCCCTGACAGGTGTCCAATCAGCTTTGATTCTGGACCCTACATCTACACGCAGGTGACAACCCACACTGAGAATCTGTTCGCTTAACCTTTCAAAGAGGGGAAAATGTTCAGCTAACCAAATTGTCCCATACCACAGGAGAGTATGTTCACCACCCACCATGAGGAGATCGTGAAGAGAGAACACAGAGAATGCTGATTGCGGTAAAAGGCTTCATTTAGAATGTTATGAAGGATTATCCTGAAAACTTTCCTTTTTACTGCAACAGAAACCAAAAAGTTGAAAATTAATATTACATATTTTGAATGAATTTGCTTGGGGGAAAATAAGTCCACTGCTCATATGAAACATTTCAACATTTTATAAAAATATCATGAATATTTATGATGAGTTTACTCACTCTTGGAAACGGTAATTGAACCAACCATTTCATAATGAATGAGAGTGATGAAAAGTTAACATATGGTAGTTTTATTTTTCTTCAGATAAAAATCCATTTTTTTGCTTCATGGAACAATACCAGAGTGCAAATAATTTTATTGTAAATCTCAAGTAGAGACACTGAAGTTTAGTAACTCGGTAATTTTCTACAGTGCTACTCATAAAAGACTCATTACAATGAAGGAACTCAACATGCAGGATTCTTCAAAGTTGATGTGACAATGGTAATAACTTGACTCAACATAGTTTATCTCACAACCTTTCTTTTGTTGCTGTTGTCAAAAAGGAAGAAAGCAAAATTTCAGCTCTTTAATTACATGGTATTTACAAAAAAAAAAGCTGCTCTTTCTCTTACATGGATCTCTAAAAGAGTTGTGCACTATACTCATAATGACACATCTAGCCACTTCTTATCTCATCCTGTATCTTGCTGAAACATAGGCCATGTTTGTGGACAGGTTTCAGAATTTTTCTTTGGGCAAACATAAAGCTAGTTAAAGACAATATAGGCTGGATTTTTGGTATTTTAAGAACATTGCTTTTCTTGGGATTATATGTGTCACAGTAGCCGCGTCTACACGTGCTGGCTACTTCGAAGTAGCCGCGCCAACTTCGAAATAGCACCTGTCACGTCTACACGTGGCGAGCGCTATTTTGAAGTTGAAATCAACGTAAGGTGGTGAGACATCAAAGTAGCTATCCCCATCAGGAGATGGGCATAGCGCCCTACTTCGACGTTGAACTTCGAAGTAGGGCACGTGTAACTGATCCACATCCTGCAACATCGAAAGAGCGGGGTCCACCATGGCGGCCATCAGCTGAGGGGTTGAGAGATGCTCTCTCCAGCCCCTGAGCTCTATGGTCGCCGAGTGCAGCGGCCCCTTAAAGCTCCCCGCCCCCTGCATTCCTGTGCAGGAAGCTGAGAGCGCATGCAGGCGGCAGCACTGCCACGCGGCTAGCCTGCACACGCCTCTGCAGCCCCAGCTCACCACCCCCGCAGCGATGGCCACTCGCCAGCCCCCCAAGTGCCCCCAGGGCACCCCCCCCAAGGGGAGCCAGGGCTCCCAGCCAGCCAGCCAGCTTGGGAAGAGGCAGCGGGGCCCCTCCTGGATGGAGGCTGAGATCTGGGACCTGCTGCAGCTCTGGGGCGAGGAGGAGGTGCTCCAGGTAATGGGGAGCAACAGGCGGAACGTGGATGCATTCGCTCAGCTGGCCGAGGGCCTGGCTGCCCAGGGTCACCCTGCCCACACTCCTGACCATGTCAGGAGTAAGGTTAAGGATCTATGGCAGGGTTACGCCTAGGCCTGGGATGCGGCCAGCTGATCTGGGGCCACCCCCACCACTTGCCCCTTTTACAGGGAGCTCAGGTCCATCCTGGGCCCCCAGTACACCTCCTCCCTGCCGGCCACTCTTGACACCTCGGCCGACGAGCCCCAGCAGGCCCCGGAGACAGAGTCTGCCCCGGAGGCAAGCCCCGCACCCCAGGGGCCCCCCCAGGAGCCCACCCCTGTGATGCCGGAGGAGGTGGAGGGGGAATCCTCCTCCAGGAATGGGGGGCTGCAGATCGCTATCCCATCCCGGAGCTTCAGCAGGGCGTCCGCCCAGAGAGTGTCCTCCGACCGTGGGAGCGGACCGTCAGGTATGTACCCCCCCGGTGCACACCCCCGGGGTTAAGGGGCGGGGACAACAGACATGACCAGGGCCCTCCACATGCCCAGATGACCATGGCCCCAAGGTCTGCAGTGACATGTCCCTCAGAAGAGTTCATCAGCCCCAGGCCCCCAGCAGGACAGCGCCATGCCCCATCCCTGGGGATGGGGGGAGCAGAACCTAGGGTCCCCCCGGGGGGGGTGGGACACCCATCATCATCATCAGCATCTCCTGGGGATGGGGATGGGGAACCAGCAGCAGAGGGGTGGGGGGGACAAGGGCCACGGGTCGGGGCCCACACTAACGGCTGTCTCCACTCTTCTTCCCCCCTGTGTTCCGCAGCGGCACCATCGGAGGGCCCGGAGAGCACCGGCAAGGTGTCCGTGGTCCCGGAGAGCCCACCGGGGCCATCACAGCAGGCCAGCCCCTCGGCGGAGCACCGACCAGCCCCAGGACAGGGCCGATGGTGGAGCCACCACCAACAAAGGATGGCCACGGACCCCCAGCTTCTCGCAACCCTCCGGCGTCAGCTGGAGGCGTTGGAGAAGCGCCTGTGGGTGGAGCTCCAGGAGCAAGCGCTGGCCTGGCGCCAGGAAGAATGGGGGGCCTTCATGCGCACATTCGAGCGCATAGCAGAATACCTGGCCCCCCATGCCGCTCTGCCCACTGCTCTGCCCACCGCTCCGACTGCCGTCCCACCGCCGTCCACCACCCTGCGTCCTGCCGCTGAGGGGGGCCTGCAGACACCCACTGGCCATACCTGCCGGTTCGCCCGGCCCCCACCCAGCCTTGGCCAGGGCTCCGGCTGAGGCGAAGGTTGCGCCCTCCAACCCTGGGCACCGGACAGGAGAGGGGTGCGGGGCCAAGGATGTGGCCCCCTCTTCCCCCCTTTGTACATATCCCCCATTATATTTGTATATAGTTTGTGTTGGACCCCTGTTGTGTTATGGTACCTGCCCCCCATGTAAATAGTTCCCCCCTTTTGTTCTATTATATATATATTGTATTAATAATAAGACATTTCACTGTTTTCGTTTCAAAAAACAGGTCCATTTATTTGCAAGAAAAGGTGAGGGGGTGTGTGCTCTTGGGTGCTCTGTGATGTGGACGTCGGGGCAAGGAGTGTTGTGGAGGATGGGGGGTGCAGTGGGGGGCCTGCCAGCGTTCACCCTGCGGCTTGGTCGAAATGGGCCTGCAGGGCCTCCCGGACCCGGATCCCCTCAGGGTCCACCTGGTGACTGGGGGCAGTGGGTGGCTGCACGTCAGCCCTGCCAGCCTCCACAGCCCAGTCCTGGAAGAATGCCTCCCCCTTGCTCTCAACCAGGCTGTGTAGTGCGCTGCACGCGCCCACAACCTGGAGGATGTTGGTGGGGCCTGCATCCAGGCGGGTGAGGAGACACCTCCAGCACCCTTTGAGGTGGCCAAAAGTGCGCTCGACCACCTGGCGTGCATGGTTCAACCGCGTGTTGAGCCGCTCCTGGCTGGCTGTGAGATGGCCCGTGTAAGGGTGCATGAGCCAGGGCTGGAGGGGGCACGCCGCGTCTGCGACGATTCAGTGTGGCAAGGTGGTGTCCCCCACAGGATCTCCCGCTGGGGGATGTAGGTCCCCGCCTCCAGCCGGTGGCACAGGCCCGAATTTCTGAATACCCGGGCGTCATGGGTGCTGCCAGGCCAGCCAACATAAATGTCCAGGAAGCGGCCCAGGCTGTCCACCAAGGCCTGGAGGACCACCGAATGGTAGCCCTTCCTGTTGAGGAAGTGTCCTCCACTGTGCTCCAGGGCACGGATTGGGATATGGGTCCCATCCAGAGCCAAAAAGCAATTTGGGAAGCCCAGGCTGGCAAACCCCACGATTGCAGCATCCGGGTCCCCAAGCCGCACGAGCCTGTGGAGGAGCAGGGCATTGATTGCGCGGATGACCTGCAGGGGAAAGACATGAGAGAGCACCAGTGAGGGGTGCGCAGGGTGTGTCTGGCCCTCCACCCCAGGGCTCCCCCCCACCCCGGGTCCTCTTACCTCCATGAAGACAGCCCTGACGGTGGCCTTGCCCACGCCAAACTGCTGCCCCATGGATCGGTAGCTGTCTGGAGTGGCCAGCTTCCAGACAGCGATGCTGACCCATTTCTCAACCATAAGGGCACGTTGCATTGAGGTGTCCTGGTGCCGTAAGGCAGGGGTGAGCCACTGGCAGAGCTCCAGGAATGTCTGCCAGCTCATACAGAAATTCTGGAGCCAGCGGTCATTGTCCCACTCGCTGAGCACCAGCTGCTCCCACCAGTCAGTGCTCGTGGGGTAGCTCCACAGCTGCCGGCGTGTGCGGCGGGGGTGGTGGTGTCAGAGGGCAGCAAGGTCTGGGGCTGCTTCCTCCTCCCCTGGGGGCAGCTCCTCTTCTACGAATAAAAGGTGGTCAGCTGCCTCCTGCATAGCATTGAGCAGGGCAAGCACTGCTCCTGCAGGGGCGGCTGTGTGGACCTCTGGCTGCTGCTGCTGCTGCTGCTGCTGGGGGTCCATACTGCTTCAAAGGGTGTGCGTGTCTGTGGCTCTGCAGACCGCGTGCTGTGCAGGCTGAGTGTGTCTGGGAGGGGCCCTTTAAGGGAGCGGCTAGCTGTTGCCCTGGAAGTGCTAGTCTGCCCTGTGACCCTGTCTGCAGCTGTTCCTGGCACCCTTATTTCGATGTGGGCCGCTTTGGCATGTAGATGCTCCCCTGCAGTGCCTACTTTGATGTGGTGCTGTCCAACGTCAACGTTGAACGTCGACGGCACCAGCCCTGGAGGATGTGTAGACGCTATTCATCGAAATAGCTTATTTCGATGTCGCTACATCGAAATAAGCTATTTCGATGTAGCGTCCCTGTGTAGACGTAGCTAGTAACCAGTAAACAGTTAGTGCTTCTTGCTCAGGATTAAACAATATTAACAAATAGTTGGGTCATAAGATGCTCATCAGAATGAACAAGGGGAGTGATCAAGTCTGTGGATTCATTCAAATGAGAAATCTGTCTATATAACTAGATCCATGTATCATGGCTATCAGAATGAAATTTGCAAGTTGTAACCATTACAGATAAATAACTAAGGGAATTTCCATAAAAACTCCTGTAAAGCAAAGTTGTTGCTGTTTTACCCAGTCCTCTCTTTTATTCATCTAACCACACTGCATCTGTTTATTAACCCCTCACTTGGATTTGAGCTTTCCTCGGTTTAACGAATACTGTTTTTTTTAAATCTTTTTTTAAAGACTCAGTATGAGTCTTATCTGTGTAAACTCATTGTCTAATTTCTTGCTTTTCTGCAGTAGAAAATACTGACATGCTAATGCAGGTACCAGTCAGCCTTATCTCTGTATTGGTAAGCCTTACCTCAGTCCCTGGGAATAAAGTGGAGGGGATCCTCAAGGAATCCATTTTGGAGCACTTGGAAGAGGGGAAAGTGAGCACAAATAGTCAACGCAGATTCACCAAGGGCAAGTAGCGCTGACTGATCCGATTAGCTTCTATGATGAGGTAACAGGCTCGGTGGACACGGGGAAGTCAGTGGATGTGATATACTTTGACTTCAGCAAGCTTTTGATAGTCTCCCACAACATTCTTGGCCATAAGTTGAGGAAGTATGGATTGGATAGCTGGACTGTAAGATGAATGGAAAGCTGGCTTGACTGTCAGGCTGAACAGGCTGTGGTCAATGGCTCAATATCTGGATGGTGGTCAGTTACAAGTGGAGAGCCCCAAGGCTCGGTTCTGGGGCCAGAGTTGTTCAATATCTTTATTAATGACCTGGATGAGGGACTGGATTGCACCCTCAGTAAGTTTGTGGATGACACCAAGATAGGGGGAGAAGTAGGTACATTGGAGGGCTCAGAAAGGATCCAGAGTGACCTGGATAAATTGGAGGACTGGGCCAAAAGAAATCTGATGTGATTTAACAAGGAGAAGTGTAGAGTCCTGTACTTGGGATGGAAGAATCTCAAGCATTATTATAGGCTGGGGACCAACTGGCTAAGCCACAGTACAGTGGAAAGGGACCTAGGGCTTATGGTGGATGAAAGGCTAGATATGAGTAAACTATGTGCCCTTGTAGCCAAGAAGGCTAACAGCATATTGGGGTGCATTAGGAGGAGCATTTTCAGCAGACCTAGAGAAGCTGTTGTTCCTCTCTATCTGGCACTGGTGAGGCCTCATCTGGAATATTGTGTCCAGTTTTGGCCCCCCCGCCACTACAGAAAGGATGTAGAGGTGCTGGAGCAGGAACAGCAGAGACTAAAGCAAATGATTAAGGTGCTGGAGCACATGAACTATGAGGAGAAGCTGAGGGATTTGGGCTTGTTTAGTTTGCAGAAGAGAAGACTGAGGGGTGATTTAATAGCAGCCTTCAACTTCCTGATGGGGAACTCTAAAGAGGATGGAGAGAAACTGTTCTCAATGGTGACAGATGGCAGAACACGGAGTAATGGTCTGCAGTTACAAAAGGAGAGAAGTAGGTTGGATATTAGGAAAAACTACTTCACCAGGAGGGTGGTAAACTACTGGAATGTGTTGCCTAGTGAGGTGGTGGAATCTCCATTCCTAGAGGTTTTTAAGTCCCAGCTTGACAAAGTCCTGTCTGGGGTGACTTAGTTGGGGCTCATCCTTCTGCAGGCAGGGGGCTGGACTTGATGAGCTCTGGAGGCCCCTTCCAGCCCTATGATTCTGTGATTCATTTTTAAAAAGTTTAAAAACATAAGAAAACAAGTCTGTAAAGTAGTCAACTGTCTTTATTTCCCGTATGCCCCATATTTTCATTGCCTGTGTCTCTTATTAATTCTAGATATGTGGTTTGCATAGCAGTTTGCCCAGTTATCTGCAGGAAACTGAAATGTGTTGGTTTTCCTGGCTATCACGCTGTTTACAAATAGGTTTTATCTTGCGCAAAACAGTGACACGAAGAGCTCACCAACCAGTCATATTGCGGTATGCATCTAGGGCCCCTGAACTCAGTGTAGAGATCACATTGAATTTAGTGGGCTTAAAATCAGGCATTTAGTGAAAATAATACTACAGTAAAGCATGAAACAGAATAAGATACAGTATAAACTACTCGGTTGACAAAATGGAAAAGTTAATTTCTGTTCTGATAGTTTAGAACATAGGCAAACTTTTTATATTTATTGTTTTCCTTTTTAACATGAAGTGAATTATACAGTTCTATACCCTTTCTGCCTCAAATTGTCCTAAGTGCATAGTTAGCTGCCTGGTGTAACCTGTGTAAAAGTTTAGAGAGGATAATGGTAAGAGCAGCAACAATTTTTATATAAAAATGTCAAAAATAACAGCCTGTCTAGCTCTTAGTACTCGTTAAGCATAAAATGATCATCAAAAATCTCTGTCAAAAATGAAGATAACTTTTTTGGGGAAGTTAAAGCTACCTATTACTTTTCCTTCTATTCTTTTCTTCAGAATCATACTGGCGAAAGTTCACCAGAGAAAATTATATATAATTTGATGAAAAGTGTGTGTCACATTTGATCAGGCATTGGGTCTTCAGAAGGATTAAAAATATTACAGGAAGAGCACCAGGTTATCTGAGGACCAAGATAAGCCATATTCCAAAGTATAAATGGAGGCAGTTTTACTTCCTGTCTGATTGAAGTTTAGTATACGTAATTTCACTTCTTGCTTCTTAATCTGCTATATATTCTTTATCAAGCAGATATTGTCTATCAGAGCAGGCTCTGGATTATGGGGCAAACCACATACCGGCCTACCAATAGCAGCCCCTATTTTGTTTGTTAATCCCTCCCAAGTGGCACAAGAGGTCAGGAGTTCGAGCACTATTTCTTTTCCACATATTAGAAACCAGGCTGCTCTCAACTGCATTTGCTCAGAGGCTCGAATTCACATAAGAATATCATTGGTTACTTCATGCAGTAGTGCACATGGGGCTATCAGTTTAAGTGGCCTTGAAGGCATAGGTTAATGGATTTTGGAATAATGCAGGGCAGCTAGGGCTTTTAGTTTACAACCACACTCCAGAAAACCACTTCAGAGCATGCTTATCTTTAATCAAGTGAGAAATGTCATTGCATTAATGTGTTTTGCAGGACTGGAACCTCTGTGAGCTGGGTTAAACCCGCATCAGGAAAGGGTGCTCTGGATCTAGCACTGAAAGGAGCAGAGGTCAGTAACAGCAGGTGACAGCTGTTACTTTCTTCCTTTTGCTGCTGCTAACAGGTTACCTTTAAAAGTTGAAAGTAGAATAGATTTGGGGCAACTTGGGCACAGGATTTTAATTTCTGTCAGCATTGTCTCTGGCCCCCTGCCATCCACAAAATATATAGATTCTAAATATCTATCAGACTACCAGTTGAGTGTCATGGGATCAATACTTCCCGAGATGTAAATTTTGTTAGAGAGACAACTTATTTTAAAAATTGTTTCTCATTTTCTTTTGCAATCATAAATTAGAGAGGACTCAAGGAAAGAAGAGGCTAAAAATTAATTAGAGAAGTTACATGTCTTCCAGTCAGCAGGGCGTGATGAAATAAACCCCAGAATACTCAATGAGTTGATCAAGGTGATATCTGAGCCTTTAGCGAATACCTTGAAAAATTCATGGAAGACAAGAGAAATTCCAAAGGACTATAAGATGGTAAACATAGTGACAATCTCTAAACAGAGGGCGAGAGTGAAAAAAAAACACTAGGGAGTTATGGACCAGTTAGTTTAACTTAAACACCTAAAGGAATGATGGAGCATATAATCAAGACATCATTTAGCAAACATTTAGAAGATAATAAGCTGATAAATAACAGCATGATTTTATCAAGCACAAATCATGTCAAAGTAACCTACTATTTTTCTCTGGCAGAGTAACATGCCTACTGGTTGTGTTAAATGAGGTATATCTTGACTTTAGTGAGGTTTTAAATACTGTCTCATATGAAGAATTCAAAAACAAACTAGGGAAATAAATCTAGAAGGAGCTACTGTGAGAGGGGTGTATAACTGGTAGGAAAACCATTGCCCAAGAGTTGTGGGTCACAGTCCCACTGGCGGACATATTAAGTGGTGTTCCAGAGGAACACATCCTGGGTCTGGTTCTGTATAATGTTTTCATCAATGATTCAGATCAGGAGTCGGCTACCTTTCTGAGGCAGAGTGCCAAAATTTGGCCTTTTGACCTCTGTGTACGGTCTGAGTGCTGGTGATATGTTTTAAAGTCACAAAGGCTATGTCTAGGTTATAGCGAGTTGTCAACAGATGTTTTATCAGAAGATATCTTCCTACAAAACTTCCATTGACAGATTGCAGCCAAACTACTAAGTGGCTAACAAGAGTGATCTGCTGTGTGATAGAGAGCAGTTGGACTGCCCAGCTGCTCTATCGGCAAAATGGCCAGCAAGAAGCACAGCAGACAGGACTGCCTGGTATCCTGGCAGCCCTTTCTGTCAACAGAGGACCCCCTACCCCAGAATGTCCAGACCAGCTTTCTGTCTACAGATCTCTGCTTCATGGTGATCAGGATTATGCTTCATGGGCTATGTCTACACTAGCCCCAAACTTCGAAATGGCCACGCAAATGGCCATTTCGAAGATTACTAATGAAGCGCTGAAATGCATATTCAGCGCTTCATTAGCATGCGGGCAGCCGCAGCACTTCAAAATTGACGCGACTTGCCGCCGCGCGGCTCGTCCCGACTGTGCTCCTTTTCGAAAGGACCCTGCCTACTTCAAAGTCCCCTTATTCCCATCAGCCCGCATGCTAATGAAGCGCTGAATATGCATTTCAGCGCTTCATTAGTAAACTTCAAAATGGCCATTTGCGTGGCCAATTCGAAGTTTGGGGCTAGTGTAGACGCGGCCATGGTGAGCAGGATATGGCTGTCAACAAAAGTGCTGCATTCTGTCAATTTATTGTCAACAGAACGCCTTGGGAATCTAGACACTCCCTGGATTTTGTCAGCAAAATGGCAGTTTTGTTAACAAAACCCTCCAGTGTAGACATAGTTTAATGATCCTTCTTACAACACCATCATTAATAAATGAATTAAGATGCAAAGTTTTACCCTTTAGGTGGTGGTTGGTGGCATTAGCTGATCTTTTGTTAATCTACAGAGCATGCCATTGAGCAAGTTTCCGACTGCATAGGGGAGGAGGGCAGGATTGAGCTCCTGCTTGGGTGGTGATAAAAATCATCTCAAGTGCCACTGTTGGCACCCATGCCAGGCGTTGCTGAGCCCTGATTTAGTTAATGGCATAGAGCGTGTACTTAGAAAATTTGCAGACCACATCTAACTGCAGGGGTTACAAGTACTTTGGAGGATAGGATTAAAGTTTAAAATGATGAACTGGAGAAATGGTGTGAACTAAACAGGATGAAATTCAATGAGGTAATTGAAGATTTTTTCCACTTAAGAAGGAACCATCACTTGCACACATACAAACTGGGAATTGTCTGCCTAGGAAGGAGGCCTGAAGAAAGGGCTGTGGGAATTATAGTTGATCATAAGCTAATTATGAGTAAACAGTGTAACACTGATGTGAAAAAAAGGAAACAGCGTGTTGCTTGCACCAGCAGGAGTATTGCAAGAAGCAATTTTTCTTCTCTGCTCTGAGCTGATAAGACCACAACTGGAGTAATATTTCCTGCCTGGGTACCACATTTCAGCAAAAATATGGCCAAATTGGAAAAAAAGAATCCAGAGGAGTTAAACAAAAAAACATAAAGCACTAAAAAATATGACCTATGATGAAAGATTGAAAAAACAGCATCTGGGAAGACTGAGAGGGGATATAACCCTTTTTAAAGTACATAATAGATTGTTACTAGAAGAAGGTGAACTATTGTTCTCTTTAACTCCCAAAGATGAGACAATTAGTACTGGGCTCAAATAGCACCATGATGGCCATGTCTACACTAGCACAAATCTTCAAAATGGCCATGCATATTCAGCACCTCATTAGCATGCCGGTGGCCGTGGCTCTGCAAAATTGCTGCTTTTCACTTCCACATGGCTCATCCAGACAGGGTTCCTTTTGGAAAGGATCCTGGGAACTTCAAAATCCCCTTATTCCTATTCAGCACCTTCGAAATGGCTATTTACATGGCCATTTTGAAGATTTGTGCTAGTGTAGACATAGCTGATAGGTTTAGTTTGGACATTAGCAAAAATTTCCTGTTACAGTGGTTAAGCACTGGAATAAATTTCCTAAATTGGTTGTTGAATCTCTATCAGGGAGGTTTTAAAGAACATGTTAGAAGGCTACCTATCAGGAATGGTCTAGTTACTAGTTCTACTCAATATACCATGGACAGGACTGGCTGTCTAAGTGAGGACTCTTACACTCCTACAATTCTATAATTTTGTGAATCCTGTCAGGAGCAACATTAAGAGAAACAAACGGAAGGAGATACACTCTTATATTTAGCCTTAAGACATCCAACTTCATTTAATTGGATTTTATAAATAAATAGCTGAATGATAAATGAGTAACAGCAAATGGGGAAAAAACTGAAATAATCATGTACACCAAATGCAGAAACCAAAATTAGGGAGAGAGAAATTATGATAAAGACTAGTCAGATAATGTAATAGAGTACTTCTGAAAAGTTCAGCAAAATAGAAGCTTGGAGTTGGGTCAGAATCTGAGAGCTGGAATAGACCTTGGGAGGTCATCTAGTCCAACCCCCTGCTAAAAGCCTAACTATAGAATTTTAGCCAGGGTTTCTTCAAGCCAGGATTTAAAAACCTCTGAGGATGGAGATTCCACCACCTCCCCGAGCAACCCATTTCAATGCTTCTTTCCATCTTCTTCATTACACCCTTTCAAGTAGTTGAAGGCTGTCAAATCCCCCCCTCACTCTTCTCTTTTATAGACTACATAGGCCCAAATCCCTCAGTCTGTCCTCATAAGTCATGTGCTCCAACATGCTCAAATCATTTTTGTTGCTCTCCATTAGACTCTCTCTAGTGTGTCCACAACCTTTCTGTAATAAATGTGCAGTACCCCAGATGTGGCCTCCTCAGAGGCACATAAAGTGGATTAATGACTCCCTACATCTTCTGGCAATGTTCCTGCTTATGCATCCCAGTATGTTATTAGCTTTCTTGGCTACAAGGTCATTCTATTAACACATATCCAGCCTGTCATCCACTGTAATCTCCATGGCTTTTTCTGCAGAACTGCTGTTTATCTAGTTAGTTCCCAGTCTGTAACAATGCTTGGGATTCTTCCATCCCAGGTTCAGGACTCTGCACTTGTCCTTGTTGAAACTCCTCAGATTTCTTTTGGCTCTGTCCTCCAATTAGTCCAGGTCACTTTGGACTCTCTTCCTACCCTCCAGCATATCTCACTCTCCCTCTATCTTAGTATCATCCACAGATTTACTGATGGTGCAATCCATCCCCTTGACCAGGTCATTAATAAAGATGTTGAAGAAACTTGCCCCAGAACTGATCCTTGGGGGCACTCTGGTTGAAACCAACCATCAACCACATATTAAGCCATTAATCGCTACCAGTTGAGCTCAACAATCTATCCAGCTTTCTTTCCAGCTTTCTGGCCACCTTACAGTCCATTTATCCAATCCATATTTCTTAATCTTGCCAACAATGTTACTGTGGGATACTGTATCAAAAGCTTTGCTAAAGGCAAGGTAGGTTATGTCCAGCTTCTTCCCCATATCCACAGAACCAGCTACTTCATCATAGACAATCAGACTGATCTGGCATGACTACCCCCTGCTGGATACATGTTGACTGTTCCTTACCACTTTCCTCTCTTTCAAGTACTTCAAAATGCATTCCTTGAGGATCTCTTTTGTGATTTTTTCTAGGGATTGAGGTGAGGTTGACCGGTCTGCAGTTTTCTGAATTCTCTTTTTCCCCTTTTTTAATGATGGGCACTGCATGTACCTTTTTCCAATCACCAGGGATCTTCCCCAATCACCACAAGTTTTCCACGATAATGGCCAATGGCTCTGCAGTCCCATCAGCCAACTCCTTCAGTACCCTCGGATACATTAGATCCAACCCCATGGATTTGTTTATGCTCAGCTTTTCTAAATAGTTATTAAGCTGTTCTTTCTTCGCTGAAGGATGGCCACTTCCTCCTCATATTGTGCTGTCCTATACAACAGTCTGGGATCTGATCTTGTCTGTAAAGAAAGGCAAAAAAGCATTGAGTACTTCAGCTTTTCCCACATCATCTGTCACTAGTAACTGCACTAGTAAGGGCCTCACACCTTCCCTGATCACCTTCTTATTGTTAATATGTCTGTAGAAACCTTTAAATCATGTAACTCGCAGCCAAAATTAATTTGTTCAAAACCATAATGTGTATGAATTAAAAATAAATCAATTTGTACAGAAACTGCTTAACTATGCCATATAAAAGGTCAAGATGTATATCAAAAGGATTTTCATTTAGCACTTGTATGCAGTATACAATGATATAGTTTGTACTATGCTCTTGTATCACAATAACATAACGAATAATCAACATAATTTAGAGCATAACATTGTTATTAACATTACTGCACCATGGACTCAGTGCTGTGCAAGCGTGTAACAAGGTGCTATTCTTGATGCAAAAAACTTCTCAAGTACGCCAGTGGTTCTCAACATTTTCAGTAACATGTCACACTTCAGTGAGACAAACAATTCCAAGACACACTCACTTTTTTCAGCTGAATTGATTGCTCATAAATGTCACATTTACTAACATTTACTATGGTTACAGTTGTAGTAAAGAGGTTTGCAACATACTAGTGCCCACAAGCTACACAAGACTCAAATGCATTGATGTGTCCAATCTACCACAGAACACACCATCTTAGACAGCGAACACAGTCACAATGCCAGAATCTGCTCAATGCCATGCTAGGGATGTTGCATAAAAGAGTAACCACTGAAAGCAGGGTCTCCTCCCCACCAGCCCATTGGAGCCAGGATGGGGCATTTAAACTGTAGCCCAGCTCTGACAGGCTCTCAGCCTTCCTCACTCCCCCTTGCCACAGCAGGGAGTGGAGGCAGGCTCCCTACCAGCTCATTTGGGCTGGGAAGCCGTATTTCAGCTGTGTATTGGTGAAAATGGGTTATTGCAAGGTTGACATTTCCCCTCCTGCTGGTTGCAAAAAGCCACAGTGAGGGTAAATTGATAAAATTTCACAGCACGCTTGGACAGTTCTCACATCACACAAGTGTGCCACAGCACACTGGTTGGAAACCAGTGGCCTACACCACATGAGTTTAATAGTCATTTACAGTGGTCCAAATTTCATTACATTTCCGCTCTATATGAAGTTATTCATAACATGTGGAATGAAGCCTTTCAGCAGGAATTCATTCTGTTCTTGCTTCACTGAGACTAATGAACTCTTTCCTCAGAATAAACAAAGAGTGCTGAAGGTACAAATCAACTAAATCAGTCATTTGACATTATTACGGTGAGTTTTTCCTAGTTATGGACAGGGACTGTATCAAGAATGGAATTCCGTTGCTACAAAGTTTTTCTCTTTTAGTCTGGGGGCCAAAATGTACTTCTAGTTCTAACAGAAATATGTTCAGAGGATAATTGAGGGAGATTCAGTTACACCAGTTATCTGTGTGTTATTTGAAGTAAGCCTCTAATTACTGTTTTTGAAGCATTTCAGGAAAAAAAAAGTCCTGTAGCAGAAATGTTCCCTTTTCAATTCAGTTGAAAATTGTTAAATTTTTGTAGACCTAGAAAGTATTAGAACATAATGTATTCCATTATTTTAGCAACTCATGGTCCTAAATGAGAATACCAAACATGATGCAAGTACACCATTAAGAGCTTATGTCCAGGTATGAAGACAGTATTAGTCTGGAAGTAAAATGTGGGCTTCTGCTCATTTAGAGACTGCAAACCGTGCGAGAAAAAAAATTGTTCATCCTACTCCTACTTGAGCATCACTGCTGGTCATTTACAGTGAGGACGCCTGTAATTGTACTCCAGCTGTCCTTTCCCACTTCACCACAGTTACAGAAACACCTTTTCTCCAGTACATTTTATTGATTGAAAATACTCAACATTCAAAATCTTTCTGAATGCCCTCTATCAGAGTGTGCTGCAGTCCTCCAGTGTCCGTATATTGTCCCACCATACACAAATCAAAGGGAATAACCATCCGTTCACAATGAGCAAGGTAGACCTGAGCTGATTTTCCTGGTAAGTGTTATCTGAGTACTTGGAGAGCTTTGGGGATGTTAAGATAAGCAAACCTTCTCTCATCCTCCTGAGACATGAAACAACTTTACATCTTGATTAAGATTTTTCTTCTTCAAAAGTTAATATGTCTTGTTTAATGAGTAGACATAATTACACTGTAGGAGAAGCTAATCTCTCAGGTTGTGATAATGTCAGAAAGCTGAATTTCATCTCATGTACACTGATGAAAATGAGGAAGTAACTGAAGCCAGTGGAGTTAATCCAGTTATAAAGGAAAGGAAAAATAAACTAGAGATTAATGTAGACAACTTTTTATGTTTGGGTATCAACTAAAGGAATATGATTCATCCCTAAAAGAACAAATGTCCCCTACTGTGTGCACTGTACCTGGCAGGAGGCAGGAAATCAGAGTGGATAAAAAAATCAATTATTTAAATAAATCAGATGTTTTAATTTGTTAGAATTTTTTAATTTTTGTGAATCATTGGTGCAATACTATTATTTCATGCTTGTTTAAAAATAATGGTTACAATTAAGTCTCAGCACAAACATGCTAAATCTACATATATAGTCTCATAAAAAATGAATGAATGGCTCTAGACTGCCCAGCCTTACTACTAGCTCTTGCTTCTTGAATCTTCTGGGCTTTCAATTTTTGTTTCTCAGCAAACTAAAGTCACATTTGCACATAAAGATGCAGACTGGATGGGACTGTCAGTCTGTGGCCACACTAGCCCTTCCTTTCAGAGGTGCTATGGTAATGTGGAAATTTAGAATGCGCTAATGAGGAACAATCAGTTTCACACATACAGAATGGGGAGAGACTGTCTAGGAATGACTACAGCGGAAAGGGATCTAGGGGTTATAGTGGACCACAAGCTAAATATGAGTCAACACTGTGATGCTGTTGCAAAAAAAGCAAACATGATTCTAGGATGCATTAACAGGTGTGTTGTGAACAAGACACAAGAAGTCATTCTCCCGCTCTACTCTGCGCTGGTTAAGCCTCAGCTGGAGTATTGTGTCCAGTTCTGGGCACCGCGGTTCAAGAAAGATGTGGAGAAATTAGAGAGGGTCCAGAAAAGAGCGACAAGAATGATTAAAGGTCTAGAGAATGTGACCTATGAAGAAAGGCTGAAAGAATTGGGCTTGTTCAGTTTGGAAAAGAGAAGATTGAGGGGAGACATGATACCAGTTTTTCAGGTATCTAAAAGGGTGTCATAAGGAGGTGGGAGAAAACTTGTTCTTCTTGGCCTGTGAGGATAGAACAAGAGGCAATGGACTTAAACTAAAGCAAAGGAGGTTTAGATTGGACATTAGGAAAAAGTTCCTAACTGTCAGGGTGGTCGAACAGTGGAATAAGTTGCCAAGGGAGGTTGTGGAATCTCCATCGCTGGAGATATTTAAGAACAGGTTAGATAGTCTATCAGGGATGGTTTAGATAGTACTTGGTCCTGCCATTGGGGCAGGGGGCTGGACTCAATGGCCTCTCGAGGTCCCTTCCAGTCCTAGTATTCTATGATTCTATGAATATGCAGCACCTTATTAGAATAATGGCAGCCGTGTGTGCTTCAAAACTGCAAGTTTCTAAATGCATGCTGCCCATGTAGCTGGGGCCTTTCGAAACGGCCCCCTGCTTTCAAAAACCCCTTCTTCCCATTTGGTTTTGAGGAAGAAGGGGCTTTCAAAATCGGGGGGGGGGTCATTTCAAAAGGCCCCCAGCTACACGGGTGGCATGCGTTTAGAGACTGGCAGTTTCGAAGCATGTCTGGCCGCCATTATGCTAATAAGGTGCTGCATATTCATAGCAGCTCCTCATTAGCACATTCTGAAGTGCCACATTACCATAGCCCCTCTCAAAGGAGCAGCTAGTGTAGCCACATCCTAAGTGTTCTGTGCTTCTATGGGGAACGAAGCTGGGCCAAGCATGGAAGAGGAGTTAGTTAAGGCACTGTCTGAGGCTATGCCTAGATGGCAGGGTTGTGTCAACAGACGCTTTTGTCAGCAGATATCTTCCTACAAAACCTCTATCAACAGAACACATCCAGACAGCAAAGCACATTGAAAGAGAGATCTACTCTCCTGACAGAGCGTGGCCAGACAGCCTGGGCAATCTCTCAGCAAAATGGCCACCCAGAGCCACGTCAGCCAGAGTTGCAGGTCTCCAGTTCCATGCAGAGGTACATGCTTTAAGGGATCACTCCAGACAGCCATTCCCTGCCCTTGCTGTAGGCTTGTCTATCCCTCTGAAGGACAGCAAAGCCCCCACAGTTCCTGCTGTGCTTGCCGTTCATTTGTGGGAAACACTTGGTCCCTGGATGCCGTGCAGCCACAGCAGCCATACTGCGACTTGTGCTGAACTTCCTGGAAGCTCTCTTACTGTTCCTCAGTGAGGTTCACCCCAAGCTCATCTTCAGGACTATCATTCTGGCTGCAGGAGCTACAAATTTGCACCTGCACCACCCCACCCCAGTGGACAGTCGGTTCTGGAGGCACCACACCAGTTTGGACTGGTGGGACCAGCTGGTCATGGAGCAGTGGGATGACCAGCAGTGGCTCCAAACTTCTGAATGTGGATGGCCACCTCCCTGGAGCTCTGTATCTGGCTTGCCCCAGCCTTCTGGAAACAGGAGACTCAGCCGCTGCCTGCCATCCTTATGGAGATGCGGGTGGCAGCTGCCTTTTGGAAGCTCAGCACCCCTCAACAGCAGTCCCTTCCAACCCTATGATTCTATGCTTCATGCAGCTGCTACCATGCTTAGCTTCCTGCCCTGGGGTTCCCTGGGCTTTCTGTGGCTTTAAGAGGGCCCGGAGGCAGGAACCATAGAGCACTGATTGCTGTGGACAGGGTTTCCACTGGGGCACTTGTGTGACATCCTGCAGTCCTCTTGTGTCGACAGAAGACCCCTCGTTACATCCACTTTTTGTCAACAGATGTCTCTTGACAGAGGCATTCTTCCTTGTAGCGAGCAGGGTATAGATGTAGACAAAACCACTCCGTTCTGTCAGCTTACTGTTGACAGAATGTGCTTTGCAATCTGGTCACTCCCTGGGTTTTCTCAGCAAAACAGCCTTTTTGTCGACAAAAGCCTGCAGTCTAGACATAGCTTTAAAGAGCAGAGTATGGTTACACCAAAGTGCTCTGTCCACAGAAGTCATTGTTGAAAGACATTTTCTGACAAAACTTGCGTCCACAGAGTGTGGCCACACACAAAAGCCAGTCGGAAGAGCGCTCCACTCTGTCCACAGTGCAGCTGGACTGCCTGGCGGCTCAATCAAAAAAACAGGCACCCAAAAGCACAGCAGACAGGGCTGCCAATTATTCTGGATGCCCTGTCTGTTGGTAGAAGGTCCCACAGAGCATCTACACAGGGTTTTTTTTGTTTTTTTTTCCCCAACAGAAGCTGTTGACATTAGCATTAGGCCTCATTGCTAAAGGCAGAAAGCTGCCAGTGAAAGTTCTGAGTTTTATTGACAAACTGTTGACAAAACACATTCTGTGTGGACTTTCCTTGGGGGTTTTATCAGTAAAACTCTCTAGTGTAACCATAGCCAGAGAGACAATATATAGGAAGAGCCAGAGGCAGGAAAGAAAGGAATACTGGAGTGGAAAGGGAAAGGAAAGACATGTTATTTTCCCCTTCACTTTTGCCACAGAGAAATCTACCAAAATTTTGAGGCATAAAGGGACTTCGAAGTTGCCCTAGCACTTTGAAGTATTGGCAGCTGAGCCACAGCTAGATGCGAGCCAGCACTTTGAAGTTAAAACTTCAAAGTTGCCTCAGGGGGAGTGGGGAGGGGAGTTTGCTTACCATCCTCCCTTCGAAGTAGGGAGGTAGTGTAGACACAGCCTATGTGTAGTCACACTTAGCTGTTTTGGTTTTTTTTTCATAATTTGGAATGGGATCTGCATCTTTGTCAAAAAAAAGTAATTAACGGAATATAGTGTCAGAAAAACTGAGTAGAATGACTATTCAAAATAATTTTTAATTTGATTTCAGGATAAGCTTAAGAGACTTCATCTGTCTATCTGTATCAACTTCTGAGTCATCCATTGGTACTTTTAGCAGCATTGCTACAACTAAGTGTACTCTAGAAAACAAAAGTATCAGTAGCAAACAAAAGATTTCAATCTTCCAGTAAAACTGCAACTATAGATAGGTTTGTATTACAGACCAGCAAATACCAATAAGACACCATAGGAAAAGGGACGGCTCACAAATTTGTGGCATAAATACTATTTGCATTGTTCACAATAAACACTACATTGACATGGCTGACTCCTTACTCTAGGCCATTCCACCTGGGAGAATAGATATTGGTAGAGGATTACTAGCTATAGTGTATGAGAAGGCACTTGAACAGTGTGTAAGAAACACTGAGGGATAATTTGCCAGTTTAAGCCTTGATGGGTGGAGGAATGTAAACAATGAACCAGTAATATGTGTCTGGGTGACAATAGAAGATGGGCTTCCACATCTTTCAGAAACAATAGATATATGAGGAAATGCCTGCACAACAGAACATTTAAAAGAAGTGGCAGTGAAAGCTGTAATAAACTGGACAAAAAAAATTAACTATTATGTGTGAAGTTTTGCCACACACAATGCTGCAAATGTGTCAGGGATGAGAAAATACTCAGAAGAAGAAATGGAATCCTTCAGCACACATTTAATGCATCTTTCAGCCAAAGACTTAATGTACGTCTTCTCCAGGAATAGATAAAAAAATAAAATAAATTAAAAAAAAAGTTGTTAAAGTCACAAAATATTTCTTTAACAACCATTTTGCTTCAGCTTCACTGAAGAGTGCAGGAAGATCCAAACTAATTTTCCCTCAAGATATTCAGTGGAATTCTGTGACTGATTGTTTTGAAAAATTTATTAAAAATGGCCCTGTTCTCATAAAACTTTATGAAGAAAACTTTAATTAAATAGATGGAGGAATCTCATCTCAAGTATGTAATATTGGATTAAAGAGGAATGTAGAGGATATGCTCAGTGTATAATCCATAGCCTTTAAATAGTCTTCAGAGAAATTGCTCCTGCATTGCTGATGCTGTCAGAATTTGGAAGGCACTTGAGAGACACCGACAAAAGAAATACCTCACCGGAAGTTAAACTACAGGCAATAAAAAACAAATTGATCAAGCACTAACTCCATCTCATTTTCTTGCAAATGCTCTTGATCCCAGATTTAAAGATAGATCCCTAACTTCCCAAAAATGCTGCTGCCATAGCATGTGCATCTCGAAATTACTCCTCAGTTATGCCAGTCATAATAACTATCAGGGCTAAGGTTTAAAATTTAATCTTGATTGCTTCTAACAAACACACTTATTCGTCCTCTCTTTTTGTATAATATTGCTTTACATGTAGTGCAGAATTTTGAGACTGCTTCTGTGGATGGCATGAAGGAGTCCAAACATTTTTGCTGGTCTAATAGTGGTTGTTGAAATTTTGTTTGCAGTGTTTTGCGTTCAAGATGAAGCTGAGGCCAACTTCAGAGCTCACTGAAGTCAATGGCAGTTTTTCTGTTTAGTTTAATGGGCATTGGCTCAGGTTCTTGGTGTGCAAGCTGAGACAAAGAAGTTGTGTTTTATGTCTATGACGTGATATTGTGGTGCTGTGATGTCATTGACGGAACGGAAAACAGCAGGGAGGCCACTGCTTCTGGGATCTGTTTTGTGAGTAAAGTTTCGTGTAATCTTACACATTGCTGCCTGAAATTGCTGCCTACATTATACACAAATATGCCTTAAATATGGATGTCTGCTTTGTGCTAGGAGAAGACCCAGACTGGTATAACATCATCAGACTCCTTTAAAGTAGAGGAAACAGGTGTGGTATTGTGGCAGAGATTTGAGTTGGTAATCTAAAGGCAACTAAAAATTATGCTAGAACAGTTCTATTGTGTGATGCCATTTTCTGTTACTATAGAAACACTTTAAAATGTCAAATATTTTTAGTTATATATTCCAGAAATATAATGGGCAGGCATGCTACCTGGGTTCCCAAAGATACCAGAAATACAAGAGGTGTAAAGTAATACTTCAACTCTGATTTTGCTGTTATAAATATCAGACTTTTTATGATAATCTCAAAGTTCTTTTCTATTCAGGGAGCAACACAAATGGGTTAACATTCATAGTTCATGCAGATCATAAAGTTGAATAAGACTGCCCATCATCCTTATATGTACGAAATTGCTAGTTAACTGAAGTCTTTTCATATTCATATTAGAATTATAGATGTAAATATTTCATTTATTATACTGTAGTATCTAAGGTACTGCAGTTAGTGTTGTCCATAAAGGTCCAAAACACATTTCTGTTTTACATATAAGGTATCAGTTGACATTAAATGGACATGCACCAGTACAGAAGAAAGATGAATGTTGATCTCTATATATTAATATAGTTTTACAGAAGAATTAATTCTCATATTTAGAACTTAAATAGAAATGAAACCTATTTAGCTTTCACTTTTCAGGTAATGATATTTTTTAAAACTTTATTTTTATTGTATTGCTAAATGAATAGTTTGTCCCATGTACTAGTATATGGTTATTGAATGTTACTACCTCTTCCCCCTGAAATTAAATTTTGTCCTCCTTGACATCCCTGAAACCCTGTTGACTCCAATGATTGTGAGTGTTTGGTGAAAAGAGGGGGGTACAATTAGGACCTAGAATTATAAATCATTGTGCCAGTGCTATGACATGTAGCATTTGACCATTTGTCTTGGGCTATGTCTTCATGAGAGGCTTTTCCAGTAAAATTGGGCTTTGGTCGGGAAAAAACGTGGAGCGTCTACATGCAAAATGTGCTTTGTCTATAGTTTGTTGACAAGTACATCCATCAGCAGCATTACACCTCTCCCCATCCAGTTATAATGCCTCATCTCAACAGTGTTCTGTTGACAAAACAGTCGTGTAGATGCTCTGGGGCCCTTTTGTCGACAGACAGGGATTCTGATTCACTGGGCAGCCTTGTCTGCAGAGCTTCCAATCAGCCATTCTGTTGAGAGACGGCCAGGCAGTCTGGCTGCTCTCTGTGGACAGAGCAGATTGAGCTTTCACTCTGCTTTTATGTGTAGATGCAATCCGTCAACAGAAGTTTTGCCAGGAAATTCCTTCCAACTGTGACTTCTGTTCATAGAGGTGTCTCGTGTTGATGTAGACTTTGAGCCTATATAGTGACTACAACTGTCATCTGTTTTATTTCCTTGTGAATTGTTTTTAATGTATTTCTACCACCAATAACACTCAAATCTCAGCATTCACAGTGGAACACAGCTGGATAGTGGCTAATCTACTCTAGATTTTTTTATGTTGCTTCTTGTATGCTCCCTGTGGAAAGCAATGAAATTTCTCTTTTAGTCGAACCAAGAGAGTGTTGTGTATTGGGCTGTCATAATGATAGATCTTATTGTCATAGTATCTGAGTTAGATCATTAGGAGGTTAGCCAGCTGACTTTGGTTGGTTCTAGCTTGTAGTGTGTGCTGGAATACATGGAAAATCTGCAACTGCTGCAGCTCACACTGTTCAAACAATTTCTTCCTAAAGTCGGTGACTCCAAACAACATAAAGTGGCAATGAGGATGTGATTCCTTTGCTGCATCCAGCAAAAGGAGTCAATGTAAGAAAATATTTTTGCTGTTCAGATGTTGTGGGGGAGGAGAGTGTTACACTGATGGTATAAACTGGAACTAAAACCAGGATCTGTTTTGTTCTGACTCAAGTGAATCCCAGAGACTGGGGGGATATAAAAAAGGCATATAGAGGGGAAGCTGTGCCCCAATAGACACTACTAGTGGAAGTCAATGGACATAATGCTGAATTGACACTATTTGTGGCGAGAGGCCATTAGCCAGCCTTAATAGGTATATCATGACTTAGGGAGACCCAGCTGATCTGGAAGAAGTGCACCAGATGACTAAAGAAGAAACAAGTCTGACCAATCTATTAAAGAAACATGCTTCTGTTTTGGAGAGGATCTAGGAAGTATGAGGGTAAACACTGTGAAAATGAACTTAAAACCTGAGAGCCAATCAAAATATCTGAAGGCCAGAACTGTGCCATATGCCATCAGGCTCAAAGTTGAACTAGACCTGGAACACCCAGTCAAAAATGGAGTTCTAACACCAGTTACTTATATCCCATGGGCAACTCCAATTGCTCCAATATTGAAAAAAAATCTAGATTTGTGGATATTTTAAGGCCAGAGGTAATCCAATATTTCTACATAGCAGTTCCTTCTTCCCCGCATTGATGACCTCTTTGGGGGCCTAGTTTTGGTGGGGAGGGGGGTTGTAAGTGCAAAAGTTCAGCAAGATTGATCTGAGCCAACCATATTTACAGATGCATGTCAATGAGATGTCCCAAGAGATGTTAACTAGAGTGACACATAAAGAGCTTTATCATTACTGTCATTTACCCCTTGTAATAATGTCTGCCCTATCTTTCTTCCAGAGGGCTATGGACCAGATCTTGTGTGGTTTTCCAGGAGTTCAGTGCTATCTTGATAAATTACCTAGTCACTGCTAGGAATGAGGAGGATCACCTTACAAAGTTAGAGGCTACCCTACAAAGACTGAAAGAGTATGGCCTATGAGTCTGCAAAGACAAATGTGCATTCTTTCCACTCTCTGTTGAATATCTGGGACACATCATTGATTCTACTGGCCTTTGTAAGGTCCATGAAAAAGTTAAGGAAATTGTGAAGGCTCCACCCCATCAAAATGTTAAGTCAACACTGCTCATTTCTATTGAATTATTATGAAAAATTTATCTCTCAGTTAGCCACACTTCTAAAACCACTTCATGAATTCCTTGGCCAGAACAAAACCTGAATGTGGCCTGAAGTCTAATGTTGCAGTTAACAAAGCTAAATGTGCATTGCTATATTCAGAGGTATTGACACATTTTGATCCATCTCATCTTTACAGTTCGCGTGCCATGGCTGTGTCTAGGCTGCAGGGAGTTGTCAGCAAAAGATAACCACAATTTGCATATGTTTTGCCAACAGTTCTGTTGGGAGGGGCTTTTTAAACATTTGGCACATCCATATGGGGCCAAATGTCAGGAAACCTTCCTCTGTCGATACATCTTTTCTTCCACTTGGAAAGAGGTGTACAAGGATGTCAACAGAATGCTCTTGACTGGCAGATCTCTTCCAAGACATCTGCAGTCTGGGTGCATGCTTTGTTCACGAAACTTCTGTTGAAAGAAGTTTTGTTGACAGAAGTCTGTAGTATATACATAGCCCTTGATTCTGCTAATAGAGGGAAAGTGGTCTTGTCACTATTTAGGCCTTCGGGAGAAACTAATAGCAAGACAGAAACTAACTATGCATGAATCAAGTGTTAAGCACTGGAAATCATTTTTAGGATTTGGAAATTTCATCTGCACCTGTTTGGATGTAAGTTTACACTTCTCACTGACCATTGACCTCTGACTTCAATTTTTGGTCTACACAAAGGCATTCCACCATTGGCTGCTGGTCGTCTGACACGATGGGCATTGTTGCTTACTGGATACACATACATCAGGGTTGATAGCTACCACAGGCCCCAGGACAAAGTAGTAGGGGATTCCGGCTCTGCACCCCATAAAGAGTGGGGCCAAAGGTGGGAGGGGCATGGCCAAGGGCAGTTGCCCTTAGCACCATTGGGACCATGGTTCTGGCCGCCCCACAGCCTCGTGGAGCAGTGGAGTAGCATTACAGGCACTTCAAAGGAGCAGCAGCAGCTGGAGCTCTGGACCCCCTTGAAAGGCTGAGCCCCAGGACAACTGCCCCCTTTTCCCTCCCCTGTTGGTGGGCCTGCATACATATGAAATTAGATATCAGAAATCCACTCTGCACTGCAATGTGGGTGGTCTCTCAAGATTGCCTTTGCCAGTCAAACATCAAGATATTGGCCAGAAGGAAATCTTCAGTTTTGAAGAGGTAGAGAACACATCCACATCGCTTCTTCTCACATTAAGACAGCAACTCATGTTGATCCAGTCTTGTCCCAATCTACAGACATAGTGATTCATGGAACATCTCTATGGTACTCTCAGGTTTCACCTGAGTATGTTACCTACATGTACAGTGTTATCGATCCAGCTGTTATATCAGCTACACCAGCCTTTCTAGCGATGGGACATCATCTGCACACTTGCTCTGATCTTCTGAAACCCCTGAATTATGACAAATTGTGCAATGTTAACAGCAAGGTCGAGTCAGCAGGTATGGATCCAGGAGGGAAGACTGATCCTTTCATCCTGGGCAGTCCATTTTAGGTCAGAACAATGTTTTAGCCATCATCAGTGCTGAAGCAGGGATTTGTCTCCTACATTGTGCAGACCACAGAGGACCTCATTTGGTGGTGGAACATAGGTTATGCCTGCCCCCAAGACACGTCTCCTATTCAGTTGCCTGACCTCATCACTACTGGTGAGATACAGAATAGTCACCTGTTATTGAGTCTCCTCCTCCATGACCATCTGCAGCAAAGACAAACCTCCTCCCTGAGCAGTCTGACTCAACAGCCTTACTTGTTCATGCTTCAAGTCCCAAGGCCGCAGTCAGGCCCGGACCCATAATACCTTTGGCTGCAAGAACACTAGACAGCTTCTGTAATCCACCTAGAGAAAGAAGGCATCCTCAATGGCTGGATCTTTACTTAAGGCTGACCCTCAGTTATGAGGAGAAATAAGCCTGGGGTTTGCTGGGAACTAAAGCCATCTACTTTCATTCCCTAGGTTAGTTTTTATTCTAGCAAGGGGACTTGCTTATTAAACAGGGAGGATTATGTGTAGTGGGTTGTCACAGTGATAGATGCTGTTGTTGTCATAGTAACAGAATTAGACCATTAGTGGATTAGCCTAGTTGGTTACTTCTAATTTGTAGTGTGTGATGGAATAAGTGAATAACTTGCAACTGCTGCATTTTCCTGTGTTCAAACAATTTCTTCCTAAATTCAGTGACTCCAAACAATGTAACAGAAAGGCCTCTGTTATTTCAAACCTATGTTCCAGTCTCAGAGACACTTATATGAGTGGCTGAGTTACCTGATTTTTACTCATCACTGTTCTGCAGTGAACCTTAGATCTGCCTGCAAACCATCACAGCATCTGGCATGGTAGGGTTTGGGTTCTTAATTCATTCAAATTTACAGATAAGATCTTTTGTAAAATTTGGATCCCGTTTACAAACCAAATTTGCCCAAAGATCAGGTTTATTCAGTTCTGGAGCTTTCATTCATAGCCCTCTACAAGAAGAGCATTTTTCTTTGACAGTGTGTGCAGACATTCATAATGCACCTAGTTTATAAACACTAGTTTAATAATCTTCCCATATTTTACACTTTTGTGTATTGTTCAGACTAGGGGGAACCATAAATGAGAATGTGCCCAGTTCTGTGTTGGAATAGTTCACCTTAGTCATGAGGGAGACAGAAATGTTTCCTGGAGCATTTCAATGTAAATTATTCATTATTGTTTTACACAGATAGCAGACTTCATACCGAAGCAGACTATCATTTATCACCACCGTGGAGTAAATTATATCCTCAAATGGATACTGTGATTTGGGTCTCTGTTTGATATCAAAAAGAGGAGACCATGCTCCAACTCATTGCAAATGTTGTCTGGATTTTTAAATGGATTTATAATGAGAGTTGGGTGATCCCTCGTTCTTTTTCTTTTATTCTTTTCCTTTACGCTAATAAACATTTTAAAAACACTCCTTTTCCTATGTGCATATGACTTTGAAAAGGACAGAGGGGGTTAATGAGTACTCATTGGCCTCAGATGCGTTTTCCTTGTGGGATCTAGCTAGATTTAAAAGTAAATAGCCAAAGGTATTTGGTTTCCCCTGAAAACCTTTCATGGACTCACGCATGACAAAATTCTTTGTTTTACATGAACACTGGAAATAGAACAGGTTTCAAAGAAAATAACAAAAAGTTGAAGCCCCTCATTTCCACTGAGGAGAAAAAAAGACTTTGGGGCAAACAGGAAATAGAGATTTCATCAAAATATCAGGAGTTAGACAGATCAGTCATGGAAATTCAAATCCTTTCACAAAGAATTAAATTAAGCAGGATTCAGAGACTGACCTTTTCTCTTCCCCTGGCCTCCCCCCACCTCAACTACTGACAGTTGAATATTTATCAGTGATGGGGAAGATCCTCATTTGCTGTATATTGGTATAGCTTTAACACTTTCAGTGGATCTACACTAATATACCACAACTGTGGAGCTACCCCACTACACTTGTCTGCCATAAATTTAATATTTTAAGTGGCTTTATTGTGTAAAGTGTAGCTCTGTATTGCATAAATACTATATTCAATACGTAGTGACTAAGTAGTGTACCACTCAGCAAGAACAGTGGGTCTGTATTCAACTTGAGGCAATGGTAGATTCATATTGCTCTGTGGATCCAAATTAAATTTAATAGAGAAAATTTTTATTCAACCATATTTGTGCCCATTTTGCTCTCTAATAAGCTTAAATATTCACAACCAGAAAAGTTCCTATTTTACTTGTAATTGAAATCAGCTTGTCAGGCTTGCTGTCTCAGCGTAGTGAGCAGACCAGCTCCTGTAGTAGCTGTATGCCTTTTGAAAGTTTTTTTTTTACTTCCCAAGTAGCAGAATAAAGACTTGGGATTTTCATTACTATAATTACCTAGACTGACAAGACCTACTCTTAACTGAATAAAAACAATTGATGATATTGAGTTAAAAATGAGATGCAATCTGCTTAGATGCTTCCCCACCTGCCTTGAAATCAAAAAGCCAGAAGGGGTGGGTTGAGACTAGAAGTTTCTTTGGCACTGCTGTGTGTCCTTTACATATGCTCTTATTGCCACCTTCCATAAACCTGATTAATGTGCTTTTAAATTTGCATTTCAAGCACTATTTAGATTGGACAAATGTAATTTGTATGTCACCATCTGTGAAGAAAGATTATTAAACAATAAAGCATTGAGAGACAAACAGCAGTGAAGCATTGAGTCCAAAAAATAAATGCTGAGAAGCTGTAAGATTTGTTCAACCAAGTTTCTGAACTGTTTTAAGGTGCTCTTAAGCTAATTTTATGATGAATAGCAGACTTTAGTTTCTTACATACATGTGGTATAGTTTTAATGCCTTTTTTCAGCAGAACCATATAAACTAGTCTTTTGCTGCAGCCTCTACTTACAAAAGGACAATATGTGAACACATTTTAAATTATACTTCATGGGCCTGATCTTTTAAACTTTTTAATCAATGACAAAAATTCTGTTGACCTGAGTGAGAATACAAGCCCTTACAAGGCTTAAAAAGTGCTGTCCAAAGATGCCAGTATTACAAGCAGTGGGAGCGTACAAGTCAGCCCTCTGCTTTCTGTTTGCAAAATTGCTTAGAATGACAAAAGTGTAGCTAGGCTAATGGAAAATGGGTCTTCTGTTTATTCAACAGTGCACACATTTGCTCCAACTCTGATCTTCAGCATTAACTCCATTTCAGATGACCAAGGACAGGATGATGGTACTTAGAGAATGTTCCATGCATGAGAACAGCACGCCACAGGCAATGATGTGAGGAGGTGAGTGGGAGTGACCGGTGCTGTGGCATTGGAGAGATGGAAGATGTACAGGAGAAAAGGACAGGAGAAAAAAATCAGGTATGTGAAGGGAAGGTGGACACGTTTTTGAAAGCAACCACAAGGCTCTTGAATGTTATACACAGGGCAAGGAGAGCAAGTGAACTTTCAGTAGTGTTACCCATGGACAAAGAAGCATTTTGAGTGGATTGATTAAAAAGCCAGATTTGCGGAAATAAACAAATCATATGGAATTGGTTCTGAGAATTGCCTGGGTTCCAACTCTAAGCTCAGAAGGTAGGCGATTTACTAAACTGCACACTGGTAGCTTATAGCAGTAACAAACAGAAACCATACCCTTGGAATCCCAGAATCACATTTTACCCACAAGACTATCTTTCTCTGTATTGTAAATAGGATACTCTTAAATTTGCAGCTGCAATAAAAAAAAGCCAATCTACTTTCTGCCTCAAGCGTGTCTATTTAATAAAATTTGCTAATCTAAACTAATGGTTATCTCTTTCTTAGGTACCATTTATTAAGGTAACTTCTTTCGTGAGAATGCTGAAAATGTAGAAATAATACTTGGATAGATTTTTTTTTTTAAAAGTGTGTAGAACAACATGTAAAATTTGTAGACAGTTTAGGTGTCCTGTCAATGCTGTAACAATTCCTGACTGAACTGCAGCAGCAGAATTTGTCAAAATGTCAGCTGAATCAAATGGGTTTCCAGTTGTTGGAATTCTATATAAATGTTAAACAGCAGACTGCATGCTAGGCATGCTAAGAATGTGGCTCTGCTCAAATACTGGTGATTGTGCTCCTTATGACTTAACTCTTACAGTATGGTGGTAGTTTAGTATACTATTAAATACCTTTGACTGTGGCGCCTCCTGCTGGCTAAGAAGTAGCTTCTCAGTTAGAGCATGCAAATTCCAGAATTGTATAACAGAACCACAAGGAAAGATAATTAGGGCCATGCCATACGAAAAATCATGAGGAAAAAAAGGACAAGTACTGTTTATTATCTTTAAAAATAATCAACATTGTGACAAACTCCTTTTCTATTTCCATGAACACATAGCATACATATGTATTTTTCATATGCTCCAGGAACTATAAATCTGAGCCGCTACATATAATTTCTAAACGCATTGTTTCAGAATTTTTATAAACAATTAACTTCCAATAGGTGCCTTTGACGGTTCCAGTTAATTAAAATTACTGTAATATGATGTCAAATTGACTCAAAGTGCAGTTCGACTAGTTACTTGAGTAACTAACGGTTTGTATGATTGGATGATAGAAAGTTAATTGCTACTCTATTATCATCTTGTGGCCATCTTGTTAAATACCCATTACATTGCTGAACATTCCTTAGAGTTTTAACGAATCAATTACACTTTTCATCACTGTGTAAATTTTTGGTTAATTATACAACTAGATGTGTCTGTTCCACACCAATTGACACATGTATTCAGCTTTAGTAGCAATCCCTGTTTGTTTAATATATGCACACATAATAACAAAAATAACAACAGTGTCTTTGTTAGAGTTAGCCAAAAGTTTCCCTTATTGAAGGCATCACTTTACCCCATTGAGATTAGTGTGTTGTCCATTGACATAAAAATTGACAGTTTCTTTTACAGAAGAGACTCTTGGACAAAAAAGCAAGGAACTTTTACCATTCTATAGGTGCAATGGAAATGATGGAATGCCACCATGCATACTTCCTGAAGTTCAGGTGGAGGGGTGAATAGCCTAGAATAGACTTGCGCTTGATTTCGTAAATCGCTGAGGTTTATGCACATGGAGGACTTTGCAGGTCAACGCCCTAGTTACTAAGCTTTCTGTCAGTATCATCCCTGTTGCCTCTCCACTGCCAAGACAGCTGCAAACACAGAAAAAAGTCACTAACTTTGACCCTAATCCTGCAAACACCTACTCGTGTGCTTGCCTTTCTGCACTTGTGAGTACCCATGAAGTCAAAATGGAGATGTGAGTGTGAGATGGACAAAAAGTGTGGCACTGCATCTGTTATCCTTAAGAAGGAAGACACAGTAGGAGATGTGAAATGTAGGCTGGGAAAGTACCTGGAGGACAAGGGCTCAGAATGGTAGGCAATGGCGTTTGAGAGGGTAGTAATTCATGCAAAACATTGTCCAAAATACTGCACTAAAGACCGTGTGAAGATAACTGATCTCATGGAGTAGCAGGTGGCCCTTATTAAGGTAATTATTGTGATTGAAAAGGAAAGGCTAAATTTTCACGATGCATGGGAAGACGAAGAGGGAGGATTTTTTCAAGGGTATAAGCATTAGGGGTGGGTGGATGGTGTTGGCCACAGCAACATAGAAAGTCATAGTCAGAATGCCACAGGGAGAGAAAGCGAGAAACTTTGGCCAGGCTGAGCTTGAACTGACATTGGATCATCCAAGATGTGTCCAAGAAATGGTCATATGTACTGACTGGGGCCAATACACACAAGGTAGATTTAAGATCACAGTAGAGATTTCTTTAGACTCTCCAGGGTATGATGGAGATGCAGGCTATAATGTGATGTACATCGCAGTATACACAATATAGTATTTTAGCCTTTTGTAACTATGCATAAAAGTTTAAAAATAAGAAAAAATCACCTCTTATTTATCAATTTCCCTGTTAATTTACTGAAAAAGAATGGCTTAATATAAGATGCAGTAAAATAATGCAGTAGTAAATTTTAAAAAGTACCAGGAAAGATGACATATGTAAAATGTTTCTCCTGAAACAGGAGTATTCACAAATATCAATGTCATCCTATTTAGGATGTAAGAGATTTTCACTTAACTTGAATGACTATGAACTCTCCCCCACCCTTTTAGTGACGTTTAGATGCAGTAATATTTCTGTCAGACATAATTGGTTCAGGAACATTTAAGGTAATCTCTACAACAAACTGGAGATAGGATAAGGGTACTATCATTAGTCCAAAACCATCTGCTTGGGTGTATCCTTGCCAGCAAAACTCAGATGCTTTTTTGCTTATGTACTAAGAACTAGTTACGCTGGATGAGATTTGGGTGCCCAGGTCCCACTGAAAGGAAGAGATTTGGATGAAAAATTCCCATTAGGAGGCTTTCAAAAATCAGCCTCTGTATATTGTACTGAGATGCCATTTACTTAGACAGCATTTTGGCATATTAAACTGATGTTGGAGCAGACATGCAAGTCTTGCTGCTTGAACAGAGAGTAAGGGCAGGCATTCTGTTTTAAAACAGGCAAGGAGATAAATGTACTTTGCTTCCTTAGGATTCAATAACTTCTGTATATGGTATCAGAATGTGACTGAAGATAAACTTAGCTGGAAGTGGTTTAGTAATATGCCTATTTTCTGTTGTTTTCTTTTCTCAGCAGCATTTAAAATAAAATTCCATTTTTAAAGCTGACTTGATCCCATTTATCTCTATTCAGTCACATCTATGGGGAATTATACTAAACTCATCTACCCACTAGTTAAAAATTCTCCAGAACGAGCCTTTTCATCAAAGCAATGATCTGAATAGAATCTGACATTGGGCTCTGTGCTGTCTCTTTAATACTGTAAGCTGCAATTTGGACCAGATGGAGGTTCTATCAATATTATTTATGGAAACATGCCCCCTTTCCTCTCTGGAAACTTGGAAGCACTCCACAGAAAAGTAGGGTTTGGAAAATAATTAACAGATTATTTTCTGCTCTAGAGTTGATAAAAGGGTGGTAGCGCTGCAGAGAAGATTTACTGTTTGAAAAACGGGGCTGGAGGGAACGAGAAAGCCAGACACAAATGAGAGGAAGGGGACGAACACACAAAGATTAAAACGAGTTTGCTATGTAAATTTAAGGTAGTGTGGGCAAAGTAAAGGAGCTTGACATTGGAACATTACTTGGCGCTCTATGAATGTCATTTCTCCATCATGTTGAATAGTAACAGAGAGATAGCCGTCTTAGTCTATATTCTATCGAAACAAAAAGGCAGTCCAATAGCCCTTTAAAGACTAACAAAATAATTTATTATGTGGTGACCTTTCGTGGGCCAGACCCACTTCTTCAGACCATAACCATACCAGAACAGACTCAATATTTAAGGCACAGAGGACAAAAATTGTTATCAAGGTTGACAAATCAGAAAAATTGTGGGCAAATCAGAAGAGCAGAGGGGTGGTAAGAGTGGGGAAGTCAAGAGTCAGATAAAGAAAAGTATGTGAAGTATGTATTATCTGACTCTTGACTTCCCCACCTCCTACCGCCCCTCTACTCTTCTGATTTGCCCACCTTGATTACAATTTTTCTGATTTGTCAACCTTGATAACAATTTTTGGATTACTGGACTACTCTTTTGTTTCTTTATCAAGCATCTTTCCTTTTGAATAACACTGTAACACCTTAGCTCTGTACAAACATGCTGTAAGAGAGTCTTTGGTTTAATCTAAGAGAAAATGTATGGGACAAGAAAGTCACATAGCAGATCATTAATCTACATGGCAACAGGCTCTAGGTGGTCTGATCATTCAGTTGGACTACACTATTGGACCACACTGGGTCTCTCATCCTTGTGCAGTCTCTGTCTCAAAGCATTCTGTGGGAAAATATATGATCTTTCCCCAGTTTACCATACAAAATTACACTCAGACCCGCTGAAATGCCTGGCCTCACTGTTGATCAGGCTATTAGATTCATAGAAATGATGGACTAGAAGGGACTTCAACAGGTTTTTGTTGTCAACTCTCCTGTACTCATTGCAATCTTAATTATTGCCTGGAATGTCCCTAACAGGTGTTTGTATATATATGTCTCTTAAAAAATCACCAATGACAGATTGAACAGCCTCCCTAGGCAATTTGTTTCAGTGCTTAACTACCCTAACAGGAAGTTCTTTTCATAATGTGCGACCTAAACTGGCCTTACTGCAACTTAAATCCATCTATCCTCAGAAGTTAACAAGAAAATTTTTCTCTCTCCTCTTTGTAAGAACCTTCGACATGAGGGCCATGTCTACACTAGCCCCAAACTTTGAAATGGCCAAGCAAATAGCCTTTTTGAAGTTTACTAATGAAGCGCTGAAATGCATATTCAGCGCTTCATTAGCATGGGGGCGGCCGCAGCACTTTGAAATTGACGAGCCTTGCAGCCGCGCGGCGCATCCCAACGGGGCTCCTTTTCGAAAGGACGCCGCCTACTTCGAAGTCCCCTTATTCCCATCAGCTGATTGAAATCAGCTTATTCCCATCAGCTGATTGACGCGCCTCGTCGCTGCGCAGCTCGTCCCGACGGGGCTCCTTTTCGAAAGGACCCCGCCTACTTCGAAGTCCCCTTATTCCCATCAGCTGATGGGAAAAAGGGGACTTCAAAGTAGGCGGGGTCCTTTCGAAAAGGAGCCCCATCAGGACGAGCCACGCGGTGGCAAGGCGCGTTAATTTCGAATTGCTGCGGCCGCCCACATGCTAATGAAGCGCTGAATATGCATTTCAGCGCTTCATTAGTAAACTTCAAAATGGCCATTTGCATGGCCATTTCAAAGTTTGGGGCGAGTGTAGACACGGCCGAAAAGTGTTATTAATTTCTACCTCAGTCTTGTCTTTTCTTCTTCAGATTAAACAAAACCAATTTTTTCAATCTTTCCTCAAAGGTCCTTATCTGTGGCTTAAGTTTTTGTTGTTTTGCTCTGGACTTTCTCCAACTTGTCCATATTTCTTCTGAAATATGAAACTCAGAACTAGACACAATGCTCCAGTTGAGTTGTAATAAGATTTGAGTAAAGCGGAAAAATTACTTCTTACATCTTGCTTACAATACTCCTGCCAATATATCTCAGAATGGTTTGACTTTTTAATTTAATTTAATTTTCTTTTGCAAAATGTTACATTTTGGACTCACATTTAGCTTGTGACCAACTATGACCCACAAATCTCTTTCCACATTGTTTCTTAGGTAGTCATTTCCCGTTTTGCATATGTGGGAGTGATTGTTCCTTCCTAATGGGAGTAATTTCAATCTGTCCATCTTGGACTTCATCCTGTTCGCTTCAAATAATTTCTCCAGTGTGTTGCAATCATTTTATATCTTTTGTATCCACTAAAGTGCAACCCTCCAGCAACATTTTGAACAGAAACAGACCCAGAACTCATCTCGTCAGGCACCATGAGCTATTCCTTTCCAGTCTGACTGTGAATCACTAACTACTCTCTGGGAATGGTTTTCTAACCAATTATGCACTCACTTTTTCATAGCTCCAGCTTTATGTTTTCCCCTTGTTTGCTGATGAGAAGATCATGCACGATAGTACCAAAAGGCTTACTAAACTAAAGATATACCATATCTACCACTTCCTCCCTAGCAAGAAGGCTTGTTGCCCTGTCAAAAAAAATCTGTATCATACATATTATTTTTGCTGTGTCCCTCCAGCTATCGAGCCAAGGTTCTACCATGCTCCCCTGCAACACTCTGTGACAGCCCCCAGGCCCTCCTCCTGGCCAGTACAGGGCTTGGCCAAGACTCCAATGAAGTCCCTCCTCCAGGCAGCCCCGGACCCAGCCCAGCCCCCAACAGTGCCCCTCCCTGCACCACACCAGCCTCATCTCCTTCATCGTACACTTCAGGGCCCAGCCCAAGCTCAAAATGCGCCCCCCCCACACACACTGTGCCAGCCCAGCCCATACACTTGGAGGTGTATTACAACAAATTTGTGCCTAGAACTTTCCTCCAGCCCAACTTCTTCTTGTAAGTGGAGCTGCCACAGGGCCTCTAATGACTTGTTCTTGATAAATCCATGTTGCTGCTCATCACTTTATTTTCTGCTAGGTGTTGGTATTTGCTCCATTATCTTTCTGGATATTTAAGTTAAATTGACTGGTCTGTAATTCCCTGAGTTGTCTAGGGAGTGTGTTTGCCTTTTCCCCAGTCCTACTGAAATCTCTCCTGTCTTCCATGACTTTTCAAAGATAATCGCTAATGGCTTGGATCTATCGTCAGTCAGTAACCTGGGTATTCTAGGGTGCCTTCCACCATGCCCTGGTGACTTGAAGACATCTCGCTTGTCTAAGTTATTTTCAACTTGCTTCTTATTTTAACTTCTGAACATACCCCATTTTCACTGGCATTTACTGATGTACAATTGCTACTAAACTTTTTGATGAAAACAAAAAAAATCATTAGCACTTTTGCTATTTCCACATTTTCTCACCTAGTTTCGCTCTCCTTTTCCCCACCCCATGGTCTAAAAGATTTGCTCTGTCCTTCGTCTACCTTTTTCTTCCAATGTATTTGCAGAATGCTTTCTTCTTCTCCTTTATGGCTGTAGCTAGTTAAATCTCATTTTGTGCCTTGGCCATCATGAAAATAAATGTATAACATCTATATTAAAAGCTCACTTCTTATTTGGTGATGTAGTATTAAAACTGTGCCAGTTTTCAAATTTGAAGCCTTTTCTAGAGGTTTTGTAGATGTATTAAGGGTATTTAAGATAACTGGTAATTTTTTCAGCAATAAACAGCAAGTGTCAAATATTTCCCCAGGGGGTGCTTTTATGCATGGAAGATTATGGCTATTCTTGTATGTTTTTCTGAAGTACTGTGATGCAGGCATCATATGAGCTCTTTGGCGATTCAAACCTTACTTACCATAATTACATTATTGCACATCCTTATTACCCAAGAAGCCAACAGTAGTTTTTAATTTAAATATTGTCACTTTCTGTCTTTCAGACTAATAAACTGTAATTTGTTTCTTTAGATGAATTTTAGAATCTAGAGGATGAATAATTAGATGAAGAAATGAAAATTAAAAGCATAAAGGATGCTCTTATGGAAATTCTCCCCCTGACCTCTTGTAATGTCATTATTTATCCTTGCATGTTCCTGTTCTTCCACCTATCAATCTGTATCTTGTTCAATCAGCAGTAGTAACAATGCTTCCCACTGTTTCACAGTGTGGAGTGGACCAAAAAGAGGAACTGAATTCACTGAGTTCAGACAAGCATGAACCACTCCCTCTACAAACATTCCTTTCCTTCAAGAGAAGCCCTTATGCATGAATACTGCACAACTTACAGGCATTGTAGACTTTATAGAACATGAGTCCAGAAATGGGCAAGGTTATTATGATTTTTTGGCCTGCATATTTCTAATCTTGGCGGGGAAAAAAAGGAAGAAGGTTTCTTTCAAACATGGGTTCTACTTTCGAAAGCACAGTGTCTGCAGTGGTTTTCTCCTTTTGAAAGAAGCTATTTTGAAATAAGAATATGCAAATGAGGTGCCAGATATGTAAATCTGCACTTCATTTGCATTTTGATTTTTCCTCATTTTCATGCCTCTTTTGAAAGAGGAATGCAAGTGTAGACACAGTCTCTGTGTATTGTTTATATCTGATTCTTTGGATGTCCAAATCTATTTTAGTAAAGGATCATATAGTAGTAATTCTGCTAGGCCTTTCTCAGGCTATGTCTAGACCTCAGCATTTTTTTGGCAGAAGTTTGTGTCAGAAGACACATTGTGACAAATCGTCTTCGACAGAGCATGGCCAGACAGCAAGATGCATTAAAAGAGTGATCTGCTCTGGCCACAAAACCACGACCTGGAACCATATCAGCCAGGGTTGCTGGTCGCCCATTCCTTCCAGGAATTGTTGCTGTACCCTGTGGAGATGGGTGCTTAAAGGGACCCCTCCAACAGCCATTCTCTGAATCTGCTGTGGGCTCACCTGTCCTTGTGAGGGACAGCAGAGCTGTCCACACGTTTGCTGTGCTTGCCCTGCATTTGGTGGTGACGCAGTTGGTCCCGGGGTGCCATGCTGCCAGAGCTGCCCCTGGGCTTGTGATGGCCCCACAGGGATCTGCTGAGGCTGGTGCTGAATTTTCTGGCAGCTGCCCTCCTACTCCTCACCCAGGGCACCCCCAAGAACACCTTCAGAGCTGGCACCCTGACTGAAGGACTTGCACACCTGAAACTCTGCCCCCCCCAGCCCCCCTCAGTGCACAGGCGGCTCTGGAGGCACCATATTAGTTCAGTCATGGAGAGGTGGGTCGACCAGCAGTGGCCATCGCAGAGCTCTGCCTGGCTCACCCCTGCCCTCTGGAGACACGGCACCCAGCTGCAGCATGCCATCCCCATGGAGAAGAGGGGTGCAATTGCTCTCTGCAAGCTCACTACCCCTGACAGCTACCGGTTGGTGGGCACCCAGTTTGGCATGGGGAAGTCCACCATTGGAGCCCCTCCTCAGGCAGGTGACACAGTGTCAAGTAGTGGTCTCTGCACCGGGGGGCTAAGGGAGGCAGCTGACTAAAGGGGGAACCTCAGGTAGTGGGTGGATAGTTTGGGGCTGCTGTTGGGGGGGGAGGTTAAGGCTGGAGGCAATTTGGGACCATGAGGGGGGGCAGTTAAAATCTGGTCGAGGGTGAGGTCTGTGGGGCGGGGCAGGGAGGCCTAATACAGTAAACCCTCGAGTTACCCAGGGGTTGTTCTTGCAACCCCTGCATAACTCACATTTTCCTGCAAGGGGAGTGGATCCAGGAACCACCAGGGCTCATCAGTTTCCTGGCTCCCAGAGTGGCAGGAGCTCGGAACCAGGGGCAGGTTGGTTCCAGTCTCCCCACGGCTTGCAGGGCCAGGAAACTGATCATCTCATGGCTGGTCAGTTTCACGTTCCCACCATTGCAGGGCCTTCTCCCTCTTTTATCCCAGCTGCAGGGCTGTCAGACAGCTGCATGTCTGAGGGAAGCAGGGAGACGGCTCCAGCTGCAGGTATCCCCGCCACCCACCCACCCCAGCTAGGGACCCCACTGCTGGAGCTGAGCCAGCCACAGGGCCGTGGGTCTCCTGTCCCGCCCCTCCCCCGGCCAGCGACTCTGCTCATATAAGCAGGAGAAGTTCCACTCATATAGTGAATAAAGGTAGTTATATATACTCCTCTTTTTAGCGAGTACTCATAAGCACAGTATGCATTAAACAAGGGATGAGTGTATATAATATGACTTATAATTAGCATATTGGACATAGATGTGAGCTAGAGATGCTGCTATGCATATGTATGTGTACACACACACACACACACACACACACACACACACACATTCTGACTTGGCACCAGCATTGCTTCTGAATTAGTAATGTCATTAAACCACTTCCCCCCACATTCTACTCTACCAGTGAAATAAGGTGTTAGTGCTGTGGCTTGCAGTGTTAACCTGAGAAGTTCAGGATACAGAATCTGGCTTTGAATTTGTTTTTTTACAGGCATTCCTCCTCCTAGTTGTTGACTTTGCCATGCATAAAGGCCCAACTGTTTTGGTTGTTGTTGTTGCTGATTTTTGTTGTGTGTTTAAAGTCATTTTCAAAGTGGAGAAAAAAGTGTAATGTCTCCTTGGAATACATCAATCCAGTTATTGATTGTTTATGAAAAGGCGTCAGGGGAAAGGGGATGAAGGTCTATGAAAAGCAGCCAGCTGTTTGCAGTACACTACTGCCACCAGCAACATGTACTACTATTATCCAAAGCTAGTCTCAAAGGTCTCTGCCCAGCATTAGAAAACCCTGGTAGCATTAGGACAATAATTAAGTTTATTATCAGTAGGTACTTTTAATATACTAACAAACAAAACACCAATCCATGAGTTCTGTGGGTTTGATTTTTCAGAAGAACTCAGTACTGACAATTGAGATCACATTTTCAGGAGCACTAAGTGCTCATATTTTCAAATAAAAAGACGCAGATGTACCTCTAGTCAGAATTGTGAGGTTCAGTCTGTCATGGCTTAATTTATAGCCTATTGAAGTCACTAGCGGTTATTCCACTTACTTCAATGGGTTAGGGCTTAGGGATTTAGGGTCTAATCCTACTCACACAAATGACGGACAAAAATGCATCTCTCTCTTAATAGTTTAAATCACAGGCTGCAGAGATCATGCTGAAGATCATAGTTTGAACTAATGAAGAAGTTCTTTCAGTTCCTTATTTCTTTTTAAACTGGAAAATAGCAATTACGGTATGTAATATGTAAAATTTAAATGCTGTAAGATGACTTCTGCATCAACAATGAGTACACAATTGGCCTTGCAGAGCTCTTTCTGATGATGTAGAAAATCAGTATTATGCTGGCCCATATTATGGTAGAGTTCAAAATCACATTAATGATTTTAATTCCCTTTGTGAGCTTCAACTTTACAGAAATAAAAGAAAAGAGCTGGCTCTTATAAATTATGTTTACACTACAGTAATGGTAATTTATGCTCATTTCAACACACTGACTTCAATACATTGAAACACTAGACACACATCAGAGTTCAGAACCCAGTTAACTTCTACATCGTGATCACCTAAAGGCCTCATCCAAAGCTATTCAGAGTCAGTGGGAGTCTTAAATGGGCTTATAAGACGTTCTCTCTTTCTAGGGCAGAAATCTTCCTCCCAGTTGACTTTGCAAAATATTCACTAGGGATGATGATATTTTCAGTTTTCTATATCTTTATCCCATTTAGGCCTCTAGAAAACAAACCAGAAGAAAGTAACTTGAGAAAATGTGACATACTAGAAGCCATTATTAAATGGGTAAGATTTTCAAAGCCAGCAAAGAGGTTCAAATGTGCAGTTCCCATTAACTTCATGGTGTCATTGAAAATGCAGCCATAATGTGAGTGCAGGAGGAATTTGTATTTCTCTACCATATAGAGTAGTAGCACCATGTCGGAGCCTTGCACAGAAGGCTCAGAAGAAATATATATGCACAGAAGAATAGATATCATAGCAGATCTTTACAAGTGGAAGTTATATATTATTTAGACCAGCTGCATGCCATACAGCTGTACTTTGTAAAATGAAAAAAAGAAGCAAGGTTCAATCAGTTTCAATAGATATTAGAGGTGTATTTGCATAGGAAATCAATAAAGACATTTATTATTAATTTCTATTGAGCCTTTAGAAAAATCTGAATGTACTTTACAGACTTACCTGTATAAAGAGGGGTCATTTCTTGTTACCTCTCTCCACCCTTCACCCAAAGCAGACTATCAAAACAAAAAGCAGTCAAGTAGCACTTTAAAGACTAGCAAAATAGTTTATTTTATATATACTTCGAAGTCCCCTTATTCCTATGAGCTCATGGGAATAAGGGGACTTAGAAGTACGCAGGGTCCTTTCAAAAAGGAGCCCCGTCTGGATGAGATGTGCGGCAGCAAGCCACGTCAATTTTGAAGCGCCGCGGCCGCCCGCATGCTAATGAATCGCTGAATATGCATTTCAGCGCTTCATTAGTAAACTTCGAAGTGGCCATTTCGAAGTTTGGGGCACGTGTAGACATAGCCTGAGTGTCCAGGGAGATTGAAATGCTCTCCCACAGGCTTCTGTATATTACCATTCCTGATATCTGATTTATGTCCATTTAGTCTTTTATGGAGAGACTGTCCAGTTTGGCTGATGTAAATTGCAGTGGGGCATTGTTGGCACATGATGGCATATAGTATATTAGTAGATGTGCAGGTAAAGGAGCCCCTGATGACATGGTTGAGATTAGGTCCTGTGATGATGTCACTGGTGTAGACATGTGAGCAGAGTTGGCAGTGAGGACTCTTACAGGGGCTGGTTCCAGGCCTAGAGTCACTGGTCTGTGATATGTAGTGGGTGGTGAGGATTTGTTTAATGTTGGCAGGCTGTCTGTGAGAGTGAAGGATCATTGTTCAGGATGAGTTGCAGATTACTGATGATGTGCTGGAGAGGCCTTAGGTGGGGGCTGTATGTGATGGTCAGTGGTGTTCTCTTGTTTTCCTTGCGAGGCCTGTCTTCTAGCAGGTGGCTTCTGGGTACCTGTCTGGCTCTATCAGTCTGTTTCCTCACTTCCTTAGGTGGGTATTGTAGTTTGAGGAAAGCTTGGTAAAGGTCTTGTAGATGTTTGTCTCCGTCTGATGGATCAGAGCAAATACGGTTGTACCTTAGTGCCTGGCCATAAAGAATGGATCATGTAGTATGCCCTGGATGGAAGCTAGAGGTGTGTAGCTAAGCACAGTGGTCTGTGGATTTTTGGTATGCAGTGGTATTTATGTGACCATCACTTATCTGCACAGTAGTGTCCAGGAAGTGAATTTCTTGTGTGGACTGGTCCAGGCTAAGGTTGATGGTGGAGTGGAAAGTGTTGAAATCATGGTGGAACTCTTTGAGAGCTTCCTTCCTATGGGTCCAGATGATGAAGATGTCATCAATGTAGTGCAGGTAGAGGAGGAGCGCTAGGGGACGAGAACTGAGAAAGCGTTGTTCCAGGTCAGCCATAAAAATGTTGGCATACTGTGGGGCCATGTGGGTGCCCATCGCAGTGCCACTGATTTGAAGGCATAATTTGTCCCCAAATCTGAAATAGTTGTGGGTGAGGACAAAGTCACAAAGCTCTGCCAGCATTTGTGCCTCGGTCTCATAGCAATAATGTTCCTAACAGCTTGGAGTCCATCTTCATGTGGGATATTTGTGTAAAGGGCCTCTACATCCATGGTGGCCAGGAAGGTCACCAATGGATTGTTATTTCCTGAGGAAGTCGGGTGTTGAGGCATTCTGGCTCTTCATTGATGTATCCGTGAGGATGTCCTCATCTTGCCAGAGGCCCAGGAGGTCCCAGAGTTCAGGCTTAGTCCAGGATGATGTCCCAGGGAGGCTCCTGGGAACACTTGGCTTTCTCCCTAGGGGTCTCTTGGGGGTCTTTGGACAGTTTCCTCTCTCTCAGCCATGGTAGAAGTGTGTGCTGTAGGGGGTGGGCATGAAGGTGTGGCCCTGTTCATCTCTGATCCTTGCTGTCTCCAAGCTTTCAGCTTCCGCAGGGTTTCTGGGGCTCCCTACGCCTTTAAGGCATACAGACACAGGGAACATAGAGCTCTGATAATGCTAGCCAGGGCACATCTGAGCTTCAGCTGGCTGGTGACATGGAGGACTCCTCTTTCCGGAAGAGGACAGCCAGAAAAAGTGCTGTGTTCTTTCGATTTAATATTGAAAGAATGCATTTTGTGTGAAGACGTGCCACGGGTTTATCTGAAAAAACACTCTAGTGTAGATATAGCCACATTGTCCATGAGTTGCACAATAACTTGTTAAATACAAAAACCACATTCTTTAGCTTAAGAGGCTGGAAAAAACCCCATCCAATCCACTGCTTCCTTAGTAGTTTAATCTCCCATCTCCATTTAGACCATGTTGACTTTGTTTGAAAGTTGGTTAATGCATAGTTGGATCTATTGCGCAATGCTCAGACTTACAATGCGCTATCATACCGTTTTACATAATTGCTATTCCTTGAGTCGTACTGACTCCTCTATTATTTTAGTTTCTCTTTCCTAATAATTCATGACAATATCTCTCCTGTGTCCCCATAGTAAATAAAAATAAACCAGAACCAATAAAATTTGCAAAGCTGCACCCACTTTCACCGGGTTCATCTTCTTGGCTTTTATATCCCTATTCCCAATCCATCAGCCTTTTCCCCTCTTTATACAGCAAGCGCTTCAGAACAGGAATTGCTTCTTCATCTCTGTTTTCCTTCGCCACAATGATGTCCTGGTCCCAGATGAGGGACTACAGGCTCCATCATAATATCAGCATTTTTTAATGGAGGAATTGAAGTATTTTTGTCCTCTCTGTTCACGTATTATTTTGGAAATATTTAACAGAATATAAAGGATCCTTATTATTTGCGTATATTATGCATTTATATTTTTGCATCACCTGATAGTAAGACAATTATATGGTTTTCTAGATGTCGACCATACTGTACAATGCAATATATTAGGTAGAGAAATAGAAAAAAAACCCAGCAAAATAAAGCTGATTGGACTCTTATGCTCATCCTATTTGGTGCTAATGTTTAATTAATATAAATCAGTAGCACTTGCTGTTAAAAATGTATTCAAAAATAGCAGACAGGAGTAAAGATTAATAAGGCATTTCCAACTATATATCACAATGAAAAAACCAAAACATCTGCGAAAATTCACTTAAACATTAATTGTTTTCTTTCACTCTTGAAGGGTGACTGTTGGAAAAGTATCTGAATCACAACTTAACCTTTGTCACCAAAATAATTAGAGTAATGTTCACCCATAGCAATATAGTATCAAATACCTATAGTAAATTAGGCCCAGCTAATGGAAAGTGTCCTATTTCATTTCACAGTCTAATAGCTACATGAGTAATTAATTTTTCAGTTTGAGGCCTAACACTAGGTTTAATAACTGCAGAGTAGGATAATTTACCTAGTTTAGGTAAGTAGATTTTAATGTTATCCATTTTATAAATAATTACACACAGGTTCTAAGTTCACAATTGCTTAATTAACAATGTGAGAAATACGTGCAGAAGATTTTCACCAATTCTTTTCTGTGCTTCTAATTAACTGTTGATGGGTCTTACATTTCAAGTTAAAGTTTGCATTTACACACTTTGGCTAGAGCAGTGATAGACGAATGGTTTGGTGAGGTCTCCATTGAATCACTTTCTTAATAAATGAAGGGCCAATGTCTTCTGAGGCCTCAAGACTGAGTGTGGTAGACATGAGTTGGCCTGGACCCACAAAAATAAACAGAGCTATTCTGTCTAAGAAAGTTTACAAGCTCAGAGTCTTAGAGAAGTCAGGCTATCTTAGGACAGGGGAGATGCACCATGCTCCTACCCCTATCCATACAGGAGAGTTTGTGTATAATATTGCTTAATCCCATAATTTTGCAGCATCTCATTTAGGTTCAGAATTATTTTCCTCTGCCATAAGATGGTGAATTCTCAGTCCCACAAATCCTTATTCACTTCTTTAGCTTTACACCCTAAATAATTTCACTGAAATCATTCTGTCACAGTGCCCCAAATTGATGGCAAGCATAACTGTTTGTGTGACTGAGGCTTCAGTTTGTGGCTAGGGATGGAGAAAATCAGCGAGTGAATCGACAGGGCCAAGGAGCCAGGTCAGGGAGCATAGAGGCACTGAGGATTCTCTTCCCAGTGATGAGGCACAGCATAGTTAGCATTTTGGATCTAGATTTAGGGCTCAGTGTCAGAGTGATAGACTCCCTGGGACTTCAGTGAGAATTGAGGCTGCTCAGCTCCTTGCAGGATCAAGCCATTGGAGTGACCATGGTGTATGAGCTCAAGGAAGAGCGTATTATGTCAAGCTCACAGTGCAGCAATGAAGAAAGCAAATACAAATAAACTAAGTTAAAATGGAGAAATCTGAACTCCATCCCCACCTCCTCCCCAAATAGCCCCATTACAGAGGATGTGTCTGTATCATTTTAGAATATATTTTTGATAGTTAAAATTGTGGTTCTGGTCTCCTCCTTTGAGTGCTTTATGCCTTCTCTTCCTCATCAGCTTGATGTAAGGCCTGTGACAGGGGTTTCTCACAAAAGTTTCATTGGCAAAAAGTTCCAAAAGACTCTTCTTGTGTGCATTGGTGCTCTCAACCAGAAGCACGTGAGGCCTGATTTTCAGTGGTACTGAGCAGTCACATCTCTCCTTGAAGTCAACCCAAGCTGTATTTCCTCAGCATCTTTAAAATCAGGCCCTACATGTTTCAGGTTGTGCTCTTGGAAATGGAGACACTCTTAATTACTGGTCTCCTAAGCAAATGGTGCTTCATGTCAGGGAAGATGAGTGCTGGCCCAGGTTGGAAAGCTGACCAAAAAAATTAAAGTATCTTGATTAGGTCATCTAGCTAATGGTCCATGTATCTGGACAGCTGTTGCGGCTTCTCTTTCTCTCCCTCTGCTTGTGTTAATGGTTTAAATGAAAGAGGATGCATGATAGGACTTCTGTTTGCAATTTTCTTGTAGTCTTTGTGCACTGGGAAAGAACAGAATGTTTATTTCATACATCATCGACAACTTGCTGCAGATATTCCACAATATCAGTCTACATCCTGTGTCCCAAACACATAGGGCTGAATTCCGAGCTGCTGTAAATAACATGACTCCCTTCAAGTAATCAGAACTGTACTAATTTACTGCAGCTAATGATCTGGCCAAAAATCAGTAAGAATGAGAAAAAAAATTCCTGAATATTCTGAAGGGCTGCTGCATAGACCCAGTAAGTGCTGATTCCATTCCACTCTAAAGTGCCAGCCTATCTGAGCTATTGGGTACAGAGCATACAGGTGTGCCAGTGCTAACCTCAGCTGGAAAGCAAATTCTTTTCACAGTGTATCTGTGTTTTGCGGTACCTCATTGAGTTCTTCTTCCATAGTCTGTTCCTTCAGAATGAGAATCTCATAATAAGGCTCCAACTCTGCACATATCAAACATAATGGGAAAAGAGAGCAAAAACATTGAAAAGCTAGCTACAATTTCTGTGGTTCCTGCTCTGAGCAATATTTTTCAAAGAGGTGTGCCCTTCCTTTATTGGCCTGACTTTCAGTGACCTCGGTGGGAAGGCATGAGTGTAAGTCCCTTACACACTGCTTTGAAAACTTTTTCCTTAGTGTATTAGAATCCTTGCAGTTTTTTCTACTATTCAGCGTTGACTGGTTACACAGAAGCTCCCATTATATCTAATACTGTTATTCTGTGCAGCTGGGACACCAATAATACAAGAACACATTGGCAGAAAAGATCAGTGATGGTTCCATTAGAAAATATCAAAGATCTTTGTATTAATTTTTTGTTAAATTATAACATAGCTACAGGACACTTTGACCCAGGAGTATTTGGAGACAGTAGGTTTGATTTTGAAAGATGATGTTTAATTTTGTGAACACAGTGTTGGAAACACAATTAATCGTACCCACAAAATTTCATCTCCATTTCCTTTCATATTGCTGTATTTTAGTAGCATGGTCTTATCATATCAATAATAGCCCAAATGATCATCTACCACATAGTTCCATCTGGCTCTGGAGTCCTTATTTTTAAGGATCTTTCTTTAACACATTCTTCTCTGGATTCTGTCCCATGTGTTCTGGCCAACTTGCTTAGCTCATTATTTAGTTCCAACCCATAACAGTTCATTTTACTGAGTTAATGTTTTAGTTATAATCCTTCCCAGAGTTTAAGTCCAGACTGGATCATGTAGTTTGATCTGTACTGGACAGGTGAGAAACACCACCCAGCAGCCACAAACAATGCCCAAATAGCTGAAATTAAACCAAGGGATTGCAATCCACAGGAAAGTACACTATTCGGTGCCACAGGCATGAAGAGGAGAGACTGAGGTTTGCAGATACTTGAGAGCCCTGCAATAGCAGGGAAATGAGCTAGTCCATAAATTAATCTCCCTTTCCCAACCACCTTTAGACTTAATTACTGTGCCACCACAACAGCTTCTGGAGTCTGGAGCTGCTGATATATGAATTCATGAAACAGTGACTTGTCATGGTGCTCCTGCTGTTGCTGTTGACATTCCATGCAAAGGAAAGTGCCACTATCAGCTGTCCCTGGAAAGTACTGAAAAAATATTGTCCCTGTGTGGCATTGGTAGGTGCAAGTTGGAGGGGGGCGGGTCTTTGGGGACCAAGGATAAAATTCAGACTTTATTATGTGGAATATTCTTATTGACCCCAGGATTTCACCTCCCGTTCCCCCATAATCCAGTGCATAGGTGTGTTTGAAGAGGACCTAATTATCCCACTCTCATCAATTTCCTGGTGCTCCTGGCAACTCTGAATATGAGAGAGAGACTAGTCCCTCATTTCTACCTGAGTGCTCAGAAGCCCCTCTAGTTTCACTTCAATGCACTGGATGTATAACACTCAGGATCTGCCCTCTACATCCACATGATGTTCTGCAGCTCCTAAGAACTCTGAGACCTCCAAGAGAGATGTAGGCTCTGCACAGTTACCATCCTATTACCCATTGACTCTACCTGTGGCACTGGGCTTGCCAGCTGTCCTTTCCTGGTTTCCTTGCTCTCAGCTCCCCATGCTGGGGATTTATAACAAGCAAAAGGTTGTTTTTTATTCACACAGCACACAGTCCACATGTAGAACTCCTTGCCAGAGGAAGTTAGGAAGACCAGAACTTTATCAGGGTTCAAAAAAAGATGTAAATTCATTCAAGGAGGATAGGTCAAGGAATACTTATGAGCTAGGATAGGTTAGGGATACTGTCCCTAGCCTGTATGTGTAAGAGCCTGGAAATCAATGATAGCAGAGGAATCCCTCAGTAATTACCTATTCTGTTCTCAGTGACTACCTATTCTGTTCACTCCTGTAGCATCGGGCATTAGCCACTGTCGGAAGACAGGATACTGGGTGAGATGGATTTTGGTTTGACCCACTAGTCCTTCTTATGTTCTCTATTCTCAAAAAGCCCTCCAAGCCACTTACCAATAACAAATTTATGCCTCAGCAAAAGAAATCTGATGAGGTTCAACAAGAACAAGTGCAGAATCTTGCACTTAGGACAGAAGAATCCCAGGCACTGCTACAGTCTGGGAACCCAATGGCTAAGTAGCAGTTCTCCAGAAAAGGACCTAGGGATTACACTGGATGAGAACCTGGGTATGAACCCGGTGTGCTCTTGTAGCGGAGAAGGCTAATTAATGGAAGCATTAACAGCAGATCTAGGGAAATGATTATTCCTCTTTTTTCAGCACTGGTGAGGCTGAAAAATATTGAATATTGCAGCCAATTCAGGGTCTCCCTTTACAGAAAACTTGTGGATGCAGTGGCGAGAGACCAGTAATGGGTGACAAAAATTATTAGGGGGCTGAAGCACCTGACTTACGAGGAGAGGCTGAGGGAGTTGGGTTTATTTAGTTTACAGACGAGAAGCATAGCTCTATTGGCTTGAAATCTTGTCTTTCACCTGTAGAGTAGAGCCAATAGAAAAAAAAAACCACAGCCTTGTCTTTCTGCCATGATGCAGTAATACAAACCAAATACTAAAATATACATTTACACAATAACTTTTCTGAGCAGGATTCAAAAAAGAACTAATTACATTCAGTGAGCATAGGTCCATCAATACCTACAAGCTAGGATAGGTAGGAATACCGGTCCTAGCCTGTGTTTGTCAGAGGCTGGAAATCGACGACAAGAGAGGGATCACTCAGTGATTATCTATTCTGTTCACTCCCTCTGGGGCATCTGGCATTGGTCACTGTCAGAAGAGAGACCTCTTTAGTCAACAGAAGAGAAAAGTGAAGGGGCAGTTGATAGTAGTAGTAGGCATCCTTCAGTCTGCATAGACTATGGATCGTGCCCTTTAAAGTTTCAATTGAGGACTTCATTTACAGCGTCTATTGTGACTATAAAGACCCGCACGAGAGTGATAGTCCTTGCTGCATCTCTTCCAGATGTAGTGGGTGTCTGGCAAGTCCTTATTGTGCTTTCTGTGCGCTCGCTTCTCCTCTGCTAGCTGTCTGATCTTCAACTCGCCCTTCTGAAGGCCCTTGTGTAACCCCTGCCTCCATCTGCTGTGGTTGTCTGCTAGTTCTTCCCAGTTGTCCAGCTCGATGTCTACCTCTCTGAGGTCTCTCTTGCAGACATCTTTGTAGCGCAACTGGGGGCATCCGGGAGGTCTTTTGCCAGAGGCTAGCTCGCCATACAGGATGTCTTTTGGAATCCTTCCATCATTCATCCTGTGGACGTGGCCAAGCCAGCGGAGTCGACGCTGCCTGAGGAGGGTGTGCATGGTTGGGATTCCAGCTTGCTCGAGGATGGCGGTGTTGGTCACTCTGTCCTTCCATGATATTCCAAGGATGTGCCTGAGGCAGCGCAAGTGGAAGGCATTCAGCCTCTTTTCCTGGCGGGCATACAGGGTCCAAGCCTCGCTGCCATAAAGGAGGGTGCTCAGGATGCAGGCTCTGTAGACTTGCATTTTGGTGTGAGTGTACAGCTTGTTGTTATTCCACACTCTCTTGCTGAGTCTCTACAGAGTTGTGGCCGCTTTTCCGATCCTCCTATTTAGCTCAGTATCCAATGACAGGGTGTCAGTGATGGTGGACCCGAGGTAAACAAACTCGTGGACTACCTCTAACGTATAGTTGTCAATGCTGATTGATGGGGATTCAGCAACATCCTGACCGAGTACGTTCGTCTTCTTTAGGCTGATGGTAAGCCCAAAGTCCTTGCATGCTTTGGAGAACTGATCCAGCAGTTTTTGAAGCTGGTCTTCTGTGTGAGACACTACAGCAGCATCGTCTGAGAACAGCATGTCTCTGATGAGGACTTCTCGCACCTTAGACTTAGCTTTCAGCCTTGCAAGGTTAAACAGTTTCCCATCAGATCTTGTGTGCAGCAAGATGCCCTCTGTTGAAGATCCAAAGGCAAGCTTCAGGAGGAGTGCGAAGAAGATCCCGAACGATGTTGGAGCAAGCACGCATCCTTGTTTGACGCCGCTCCTGATTCTGAAAGCATCCGATAATGCGCCGTCATATTGGATGGTTCCTCTCATGTCTTCGTGGAACGACTGGATCATCTTGAGTAACCGTGGAGGACAGCCTATCTTGTGGAGCAGTTTGAACAGACCATCCCTGTTGACAAAGTCAACGGCTTTGGTCAGGTCGATGAAGGCTATGTAGAGTGGCTTTCTCTGCTCCCTGCAATTCTCCTGCAGCTGCCTTAGAGAGAAGACCATGTCAACTGTAGACCTCTCTGCGCGGAATCCGCACTGCGATTTGAGGTACACCCTCTCAGCAATCTTCTGGAGTCTGCCAAGGATGACATGAGCGAACAGTTTACAAGTGACGCTGAGGAGGGAGATTCCACAGTAGTTGTTGCAGTCGCTTCTGTGTCCTTTGTTATTATACGTTACAATGTTAGCGTCGCGCATATCCTGTGGAACCTCACCCTCTTTCCTGCACAGGCACAGTAGCTGTAGGGGTTCCAGGAGTGTGTCCACACCACATTTGATTACCTCTGGTGGTATACCATCTGACCAGGGGCCTTTCCTGCTGCAATGCTGTCAATGGATCTCTTCAGTTCATCCACAGTTGGTTCTTGATCCAGTTCCTCCATTACTGGTAGGAGCTCGACGACATCGAGGGCTGCGTCAACCACAACATTCTCACATGAGTACAGCTCGGAGTAGTGCTCAACCCAGCGCTCCATCTGTTTGGCTTTGTCAGCGATGACTTCACCAGATTTGGATTTCAGAGGTGCCATCTTGTTCTGGGTGGGTCCTAATGCCTTCCTCATACCCTCGTACATTCCTCTGAGATTACCAAAGTCGGTAAAGGTGTGGATGCTGCTGCATAGCTGGAGCCAGTGGTTGTTGGCACAGCGCCTGGCTGTCTGCTGTACTGTTCTTCTGGCCTATCTAAGTGCTTCCTGGGTACTCTGGCTCGGTGAGCATTTGTACTCCAGGAGTGCAGCGCACTTCTTTTCAATGATGAATCATCTCATCGGAGTTAGCTTCGAACCAGTCGTTCGTGTTTCTAGCTCTTCTTCCAAACACCAACAAAGTCGTGCTGTAAACTGTATCCCTCAGATGTTGCCATTTGGATGTCGCATCGGCACCCCCAGGGCCGCTGCACAGATTTTCCTGGAGGGTCTCTCTGAACTTTTCAGCTTTCTCCGAGTTTGCCATCTTTCTGGCGCCAATGCAGGGCCTTCCAGCAGGTTTAGAGCGGTACAGGGGCAGTTGATAGCAGCCTTCAAATACGTGAAGGGGGATACCAAACAGCATGGAGAAGGGCTGTCCTCACTGGTGACAGGTGAGGGGAGGTCTAGGTTGGATATTAGGAAAAACTATTTCACTAGGAGAGTGGTGAAGCTCTAGACTGGGTTACCTAGGGAGGTGGTAGAATCTCCTTCCCTAGAGGTCTTTAAGTGCTCGACAAAGCCCTGGCTGGGATGATTTAGTTGGGATTGGTCCTGCTTTCAGGAAGGGGTGGATTCAGTGATGTTCTGAGGGCTTTCCATGATTGTATAACAAACAATTAACCAATGAGTAACTAACTATGGTGGGGGTGTATGTGAAAATGGCTGTCAAATGGTGGTCTATACAGCAGAACATTTGATAATACAAATGATCAAGAAGAACTCTCCTACCACATTATTTAGTTCAATTGAGCAAAAAATATTTATAGGATGACCATGATTCAGCCTTGAGAGTCTAGAAAAAGAACATGCCAATAAACAAAACAAAGTAAAATACTAAACATTTTGGAAAGAACAGTGAAAAAGGTGTAATAAATGTATGTCATGCCTAGCCTGAAAAGGGTGAGACACACAAATTAAACACAAGGCACTAGACTTGTATATGACAGTAACATATCTCTCCAAAACAGGATCGCTGAGAAGGCTGTAAAATAACATTTTGATTCACTTCATTGCAAAAGCATAACATCAGAATTTAATTCTGCCTTGCACCTCTTCTTCAGTGTACAGGATAGGCACAAGAACAGTAGTTTGATAACTGCTGTTTAAATATTAGTTAGCATATTTTCTGACGTATAGAAGCTGTATTATGCACACAGCTAGCTGTCAATATATGCACTCGTTGGAACCTGAAATATCTTACAGCTTAAGAAAAAAAATCAGAGGAAGTTTGATATCCTAAGTTTTCTTTTTCTGTTAAACTGTTCCAAAATAGAGTACAACACTGTCATTCTAACTCTATCAAATTTCTTTGTATGCAAAATGAAATTGTTGTGCCCCTTCTCTGACAAAACTTACCTAGTGGCTTTAAATGAACAATTTATTGGATTTGCTCAGTTCCATATTCATCTAAAGTGATTTGTTAGGGCCAGAACCTCTTACCTTTGATGCCCATATACTTACACCCTACACACTTCGGCAATGCAACGATATTTGTACAAATAAGTCTTGTGAGGCATTAAGTGAAAGCTAACAACATTCTGATTATTAATATCATTGTAAAATGAACGTGTTAAACTTGTAGATGAAGCTATGAATTCCCTTTGTTTAAGGCAAGCCAGTCTAGGCTACTTAAAAGTGATAAAGAGGCCTGTCCTAAATCAAGGACTGTGGGTTTACCTTAATTTACATATTAGAAGTAAACAAAGCGATTGAGATAAACCACTGGGTGTCATCCTGTTCCTGAATCTGAGAAATGGAGAATTAACATGGTTCCTGCACAGCAGAGAATTGCAGGAGGCTGAATCTCCAGGAGGCCTTCCTGACTTGTAAGACAAAAGCATTTTTTTTGGGGGGGGGAGGAGCCGGGGGGAATAAAAGAAACACACAGTGAGTCTCCATCTTTAGCTTCATGAAATGAAGGCCAAGAAACCAAGTGATTTGATCTCTATAATGTGCCCTGCAAGCCAGCCAGTAAAAAGCTGGAAAGGCAGTTAAGTAGAACACTGTTGGTAAATTGCTAAATTAAGTTTCGGAATTTTAAATATTGTTGCACTTTTATCGGCTGCTAACCACATCTTGCTTTCTCTCTCTTACTTGATACCACTTAATTCATGCTCTTTTGTTAATAAACTTATTTTACTTCTATCCTTAGCCAATTCACAGCTTTGATTGCAGGGAAGGTGGTATTTATCCATTTAAATTGATGAACTGTAACGTATTGACTTTTTGATAGACTACAGGTTGAACCTTTCTTATCTGGCTCCTTCAGGACCTGACTGGTGCCGAACAAGAGAACTTGCCAGACCACAGAAGGTCAATTATTTTATAATACAGTACCAACACTTCCACTGCTTACTGGGCTCTTAGAAGACGTTTATGGGTAAATTACAGCTAAATAACCACAGAGAGGTAGATGTGTTAGTCTGTATCTTTCCAAAACAAAAAAGCAGACATGTAGCACTTTAAAGACTAACAAAATAATGCATTAGGTGATGAGCTTTCACAGGACAGAACAGCACAGAACACAGAGCCAGGACTGGGGACTGTAAGGAAACTTTATGGGACCACAGAAAACTTGGTCACACCCATGATAAGTGGTCATCCAGCTGGATTATGAATGTTGTTGGATGAGAGTTCCGGATTAGAGAGGTTCAACTTGTAGTGCATTTACTCTGAATGCACAGTAGTAGAGCAGTCAAGTAGCCTTTAAAATGCTACTTAACTGCTTTTTTTTTTTTGATAGTATATAGATTAGCACGGCTATCTCTCTGTTACTACAGCGGTAGAGGTTGTACATTGCAGAGAAACATCACTGGGGAGCTTGAATGGGATTCACGTTCACTGATTGTCACCTGTTAGGTGAGGTTGGGGTGACAGAGCTTTGAGCGTTTGCAGGTGACAGCCTGGAGACTGGGTGCGACACACATTCTATTCACCAGCAAAAATCACTCTCAGACAATGAGGTAGCACAGTGTCTCTCAGCTTTGGGTATTCCCAACAGCATGTTACAACTTCCTCAGCTTGTGTAAACTGGAGTAGCTCCATTGAGGACCTGTCCTGGTATCTTTTGCCCATGTCACAACACAGAACTCAGAGGGAACACCTAGGGCACTGAGTCCCATCCTCTGCTATTAATGTGCTGATGGCCCATGTAGTTAATTGCTCGGCCATGGTTTTGTTCATTATTTCATTGTGAAATATATTTGAGACCAAATAACCAATGTCAATTGGGTTTATTAACAAACATAGTTTGGGAACAATGAGTCTATGCAGTCCCAGTGTCTGAAAAAGCAGTTTTGAGGAGCTATGTTACATTCACTGTGCCCTGATGTGCTCCCCAAAGTTACATCCACAATGCCATCTCTTTAGACCCTACTTGTTTACCATCAAAACTTACTATATACATTACTGGAAACTGAAGTTAATTAATTACCTCTTTGTTTCTTTGTTTCTCATGCCATGCTCCACACCCTATATCATTTGTTCCACACCCATGAATTCCAGGCCATGAAGCAACTTATCTTTGTTCTGAGCACTTGTATTTCAGGTAATAAGGGGAATGAAGACACCTCCTACATCTGTGTGGCTAATTCCTTTCCTCTTGCAATCAGGAAATAACCATATGTCCTTGTCCTGATACTGACAGTTTTTCTATTTACTCAAGCCACAGCTTACTTCAGCTAGTGAAAGGTGTTATGGGCTACTCAGCATAAGTACACAAGGTTATAAAAAAAATTAGCAGACACTTTGAGCTATAAAACGGCTGTATTGATGTATACTGTTATGTATACTTTAATGCTTGGCATATATATATTTTGAGTAATACAAGTTGGACCTCCCTGGTCCAGCACCCTTGGAACCTGGCCAGCTCTGAACCAGGGAACTTTCTGGACCAGGGAAGGTCGATGCCAGTCCTTCCACTTCCAGCCAACCAGGCTCTGGTCCTGGCTGCCAGCCATTGGGGTACTAAAGTTCTGCTCCCAGCCAGCAGGCCCCCAGGACTTTTTTCCAGGCAATCAGTCCAGAGATTCTACACTTCTCTAGTCCTTCAATGCTCCTAGCCCCAACCTACCAGGTTTTCCTTGTGAGTACTTCAGCCCTGGGGCACCTGCAGGGTTGCTAACCATGCCAGACCAGGGATGTTGTAGGACTGAGGAAATCTGGGTTACAGACATTCAACTTTTACTTCAGCATAATATATGTGTACACAAGCCAATTTATATTAATCAACAAACTGAACAAATCACCGGTGACTTGTATGGCAGTCAGTAATGTGAGACCTTATAAAATGGAATGGCAAAGCTCTGGATAATTTAAGTGTATTAATTCTCTACTATCATGTTACATGGTGAATGTTTATAACCTAGTGATTTATCAAGGGCTTGGTCCAAAATCACTGTGTAAATGGGCTTTGGATTAGGCCCCAAAAATTGCAACTTGAGTTTCAAAATACAGAGTTCATTTGACCAAGCTGTGATAAGAAAAGATCTGAAAGATTTTTTTGCTGTTGTTTTTTAGTTGTCAGGCTAAGCCATGTCGGAATGCTGACCTGTTGGCAGCTGTATCACACATTTGTCTGCCATTTACACGCTCCTCAAATATTGGGATGGATGAACCATTGTCCTCTTCAACTCGCTCACTTTCTTCATGGATTTACATTACTTTGAGGTGAATTTTACATGCCCCTGCTTTGCACATAAATGAAAAGGCTAGGCTAAGGTCCCTAGCTGATAAATAATACAACACTTCATCTGTATGGCTCTATCAGAAAGAGCACTAACATCAACTTATTTTGATACTCTCACTGTTCCTAATGTTTCACTGACTTGATATTTTCTTTTTCTTAATGTGAGTTGTTCAGACAGGGGGAACATGAGCAAAACACCTTCAATATAGCATTTAATAGTTTCAGATAATAATTTATAAGTGTTCCAGAGGAAGATTCTCTGGAAAAAAAATATTTTCTCCTGCTTCCCAGTGCCACTCTAATTTCTTGTTCAGGCCACTGGAGAAAAAAATGGTGGGAGAAATACAGGTAAGATGGGATGAAGCAGCACAATTTGTCAGTCTCATGCTTCACAAAGAAATGTCATAAACTGACTCATAATCAGTCACTAAGGGTTGGGGCCTGGTTGAAGCCAGAGGCAAGCCAACACAGAGGTATTGTCTCTTGTTTGGATTTGTTTTCTTCATGTCTCACCTGAGATTTGAACAGATCACCTCTTGTGCACAGTGCCTGTTTTGTATCAGCCTTAAGGAATGGAGTGAGAAGGAGAGGCAGAGCCACTAGGAAGGAGAAATTAAACAGAGATTTTGAGTGAGGCACAGCGAGGGAGATACGGCGCGTGTGTGTGTGTGTGTGAATGAGTCTTACCTTAAATTGATGATTAGAGACCCATCCAAATATACATACGTCTCTGCACGTGATAATTCAGTAGGACTATGTCTACACTAGAGCGTTTTGTCAACAAAACCCATGGAGCGTCCACATTCCCAATTATCAGAGAGGTAGCCAAGTTCAAAACAACAAAAAGTCCTCTGGCACCTTATAGCCTAACAGATATTTTGGAGCCTAAGCTTTTGCCCGCACATTCACAAGGCATCCTGTCAACAGTGGAACTTCTTTCAACAGTGTTCTGCCACTCCCCCATGAGAAAGAATGCCTCTGTTGACAGATTATGTCAACAGAAAGACAGTCTGGAGGCCCTCTGTTGACAGTCTGGAGGCTTTGTCTGCTGTGCTTCTGGTTGGCCATTTTGTCAAAAGAGCAGCCAGGCCACTCTCTGTCAACAGAGTGGCTCACTCTTTCAATTGGCTCGGCAGTCTGGCAGCAATCTTCCAACAGAAATGTCTGTTGACAGCTCACACTAGTGTAGACGTAGCCTAGGAGCTATGTGTGGAAGCAGTGAACCTATCTGCTGTTAGGAATAAAGGGATTTTGAAGTTGCTGGGGTCCTTTCAAAAAGGAGCCCTGTCTGGATGACCTGCATCAATTTCAAAGTGCCGCGGCTGCTGGAATTCGAATGAGGTGCTGAACATGTATTTCATTGCTTCATTAGTAAACTTTGAAATGGCCATTTTGAAGTTTTGGGCTAGTGTAGACATAGCCAAAGACTGTGTCTACACTCGCAGTCCTCTTTCAAAAAAGGTATGCAAATAAAGGAAATTGAAAATGCAAATGAGGTGTAGATTTACATAGCTGGCACCTCATTTACATATTATTTCAAAATAGCTTATTTCGAAAGAAGAAAACCAGTGTAGACACTGCTCTCTCGAAACTAAACCCCACCTTCGAAAGACTCCTTCTTCCCTCTTTGTATGGAAGGGATTCTTTCAAAGATGGGGCTTACGTTCGAAAGAGCAGTGTCTATACTGGTTTTCTTCTTTTGAAAGAAGCCATTTCAAAATAAAAATATGCAAATGAAATGTCAGATATGCAAATCTGCGCCTCATTTGCATTTTTCATTTCCCTCATTTCTAGACCTCTTTTGAAAGAGGAATGCAAGTGTAAACACAGCCAAAGACTGGGTCTACACTTGACCCCAACTTCGAAGGGGGCATGGTAATAAGAGATTACTTATGAAGTACCGTAGTGAATATGCAGCACTTCCTTTGGCTAATTCTCCCTCTCGTCAACTTCAGAGCATCAGACTTCCAAGTGCCAACATGTGTAGCAAATTTTGAGGAGTAAAGGGACTTTGAAGTAGTGTGGGCACTTTGAAGTGTGCATGGATACCTGCATGCCGGCACTTCAAAGTTTCACACTTTGACGTTGTCATGTGGCAGCATTAGACTAATGCAGTGCTGCATATTCACCATAGCACTTCTTTAGTAAACTCCTGTTGCCCTGACTAACATACTCCCTTCAAAGTTGGGGGAAAGTGTAGACCCAGCCCACAGGTAGCAAAAATATAGCATCCTTGGCTCAAATTCTGTTCACTTGCATGGATTTTATGTCTTTTAAATAAAAATTACATTGCTGTGCATTGCAGCATGTGGGATCAAAAGGATGGATGTTAGCATAGGGTGCGAATAAGACAGCATACACTTGACATGGTTTAACAGTGGGACTGAGTTTTATATAAATGCCTAAGAAAGCACAAATAATCAAAAGGTTAATCAAAGAATTGGGCCAAAAACTACTTCAAAAGTTTTCTTCAGAAAGCACAGTTTAGTCTTTTTTTTTTTTGCAGAATGTGTTGATTTTGACCAAATTTTCATTTTGATAAGGTGAAAATGTTTCCTTCTGATAAAGCAATATTTTTGACATTTAGACTTTTATATTGTACAAGATATAAATTTTAACATTATGTAGTATATCTTAAAACATATATACAATATTTTATACTGTGTTTTGGCATTATTGAAATGAAACAATTCTACATTTATGCACCAAAATTGTTCAGAATTTTAATTTCACAGAAAATGGCCCATTTTGATTTTTCACACTTTGGAGTAAAAAGAAATTTTAAAATATCAGCATTTATTCACAGAAAGTGAAGTCCACTTTCCAATCATCTTTAATTAGTTACTCAAAATACCTAGCAGCATCCCCATTGTGTGGCATGTGCCATTGGATGTGCAGCCCCCTCTATTATGGAGAGGCTAACTTTAACTACCGCTTCTAAACCCATCCATAGGCTTAGCTATCGCACTCTGCCCTTGATTAGTGCAAGGGCTCATCATCCTGGCAAAGGATAATTCAATCTGTTTTACAGTGTCCCCTCATACCAGAGCAAGTCCTAAACAAAGGCTTCCCTCTCCTATACTGCTTTTTGGTGACTGTAGGATGGATTGCGTTACCACCACAATTCTATACTGGATGCCTACCCAAAAGTTGTAGTTATATGTCAAAGGGCCATTTGAACAATTCCACATGGAGTAAAAAAGATGTCCATGCCAGTCTGGGGTGTAAGCAAAATTCTTTCCAACCCCAAAAGGTGCTCCATGACTAACCAAAGTACTCCCAGAGATTTAGTATCTTCTATTGATAACAGGCCACAGGCCCTTCCATGCTGTGTCTCCTCACCTAGATACATGAGGATAACAAAAAATGCAGATGGAGATGGTTTCTTCATTCAAGCCTAAAGGAATCCAGGGGTACACATTCCCCAGCTGGTCCAATTGAATCCCCATCCCAATGAAAAGAGATGGATAACAGAAAGAAGTGGTCTGGAAGTTTGATATGAATGCATGCTGTACATGCCTTGATTTTAAGTATTGACCTGCTACAACCAAACTAAATAAAACAAATCCTTTCTTGTAATTGTAAAGGCATAGAATGGGCCACAATAATGAAAGGAAAACCTCAAAGGGATACATAGTAAAAATAAAAAAGCAATCAAGCAATCTGAGCCATTGGCGGTCTGTATCATCAGGAGTAGGATGGAAGCCCTCAAGGACATGATTTTTTTTGTGAAATTTCCCCTGCTTCAGTTTCCTGATGTGATTTCGGTAACTACCTGGAAAATGGAAGTGTAAGAAAAATCCCAAATATTCAAACATTTGCCAACAAGATGTTCAAATGACTCCATCCTGGAAGTGTCAGCTGATTACATATTAAAGACTTAAATGGCAGATTGGGTTCAGATTTATTGAACTCATCTGTTGGATAATTCTATGTTGTACTGTAAGAGGGCCAGAATGAGACTATTCTGACAAGTGAATTTGAAAGGACTTCTGCAGATAAATAAAAAGCGCATAATAAATAAATTGACCTCTTCATCCACTTTGTCGGCGTTGTGAGTGATGTAATTTTTATATGAGCAGTGCCAATTGGTTGTATGAAAATGCAGTTTCTTATTTAGGTTGTTATGTATCAATAATGATTGATAAATTTGCATTAAAAGTCAGTAAAGAGTATACATAAGCTTTGTGTTTGACAGTTTCTTTAATCAGTAATGCTCTTTACCTTATAAAATCACCTATTACATTGCTCCAACTTCCAAGAATGCCCTGGATAACCATTGTATAGCTGTTCTAGCCTTCGGCAATAGAACCCAATCAGAATATATGATGTTTCATGCACTCATTAAATATTCCCATTAATGACATCTAAATAATAGTTACATTCAAATATAAGAGACAATTACAGTGTGCTTTTTAATCATCTTCCTAATTCTAATATAAACTGACAAGGCATTTACTTGTAAATTGCTTATTTTAAGTGGTCATTCCAATTTCAGAGAACTGCTTTTAAACCCATGAAAAGTGATGGGGAAATGAAAAACAGGTCATCACTTGGACTGAAATTTGAAATGAAACAGTGGTATTCATCACTATCACATTTCAATAAAAATGGTTCATTTTGTTCCTGACAACCTGCTTGCTCCACTTAGACTTTGGAGATAGATTTACTGCAATTTTACAGCTTCTTTCCCTATTTAGGGCATAATAGGAAAGGAGATTCAATTGTGCAGTCCATCTGAAAGCTGATGGTAAAATTAACTTCAAGGTCTGTAAGTAGGATCCACTTGTAAAGTCACTACACTCTTTTCAACAAAAGTATTCTGTTTGTCTTATTTAGATTCATAATTTTTCTCTAATGGCATTAGAAAAAGCAGCTTTCATGACTCGGAGATTGTAGACTGAGGTACGTGGCTGCTTGATCAAGGTATGCCAGGTGCATATTGAATGTACTCAAGTATCTTTATTAATTTTATTACCTCTAGCATAGATTAGATGCATTTAATTCTACAACATGTCAGTTGTATTAAAATAGATGAGGAAGGCTTTTAAAGTGACTCGTGACTTGGAACATTCATAGAAATAACATATTATAGCACTACCCACTAGCACAATTATAGCAAAGGGTCTGTCATCATTCCTGTATTACAAATCCTTAACATACTCATAAAAATCCCTTTAAGGCTGAAATTTTGCAGATGAGATTGTACCCAGGAATTCTTTATTTTTTAAATGGTACTCTTTTTAAGGCTATAACGGTGGTAGCAGTTTTCCATATTATTTTGAACACACTCAATGTTCAAGTTGAAACTCTCTAGTCCTGTACTTTCTCATCTGGCAACATCTGTAATCTGCATGATTTTAGTAGCCAGATGATCATATATCATGGGTGTGGCCAAGTTTCCCATGGTCCTATAAAGTCTTTTTATGGCCACCACTCTTGGCCCTCAGTGTTCTGTGCTGTTATTTAGCTGTAATTTACTCCTAAATGTCTTCTAAGAGCCCAGTAAGCAGTGGAAGTGTTGGTAATGCCAATAGACAAAATTGCCCTCCCACGGTCAGGCAAATTCTATTGTTCGGCACTGGTCAGCTCCCAAAGGTGCCAAACTATAGAAGTTCAACCTCTATTTCATGAAAGTTAAAATGGGGTATTTTTCTGTCCAATGCATTTTCCCCTAGTAAATGCACATACTTTTTTAGGCCTCCAGTAAAATGTAGCTATCCTGGGTAACTGTTTAGCGCTGCACTAGAAACAGCCACAAACTACAGGACAATTCAAATTAAGGTGTGAAGGATTACCCATTTGAAACTACAGAGGGAATTTTAGGTTAACAGAATTTACCTGATTTGGAATTTGACCAGGATACTAAATTTAACATGCCTAATATTACTAATAGCTCTTTGTAATAGCTGTTGTGATCACCCATCTCCGGTGTCTGCCCTTAATAGAATACACATCACCTGGTTCCTGCCAGATCACAGGGAAACCCTGGGCACATTTATACCTTGCCCTAATACGTCCTTTGACAGGAAGATGGTTGTTTAGGGTCCAACTACACTAGCTCCCTCCCCACACCAGTTGGGGCCACTCCCATTTCTTTGCACCATTTCAGAGGTGCCACAGGAGCAGACTCAGTGTTGCTGGTTATAAATGAAAAAAAATAAGAATTTTAAAAAGAATGTTAAGCAAAAATCAGGAACTTTTGTTAATATTGGAACTGCATTAACAACTTATTCTGTGCCCTCAGACTGCAGGTATGTCGCCTTGACAGGGGCTCATTTGAGCCACAGTTGATGTTTCTCTTTATACATCACTGGAGTACTATTTAAAGAACAATAAAGTGATTTAAACATATTATTCATTCTGTCTTCAGTCTGAATTCCCTGGCACGATATTTTGACAGTATTTGTGTGCATGAGTAATGTTTGACATGTATTCCTACTTAATCATGAACTAATCTATGCCTTTTTTAGGGATTAAACCAATATAAATTCCTGTATTTTCCCCTTCCTGTAGTGCACAAAGCTCAAAGCAATGCAAATTGGAAACATACTGATATGTCTCACTAGAAAAGCTAAAGAGAACATGAAGGCACTTCAGAAACTGTGGTAAATCTTCATAAATAATTTCTATTACAAATGTAGCTAAATGATCCATTTTCCATGCATTTAACATTTTGGCTGCAGCAGGCAAGCTTTACTGAGTACTGCCATTTTCCTTGGCTTTTTCCTTCTGTAATTAACTTCTTGTGGTTTTTAATTTTATACAGATAATTATATTTTATAAGGTAAAGCACACTAGCTAACCTAGCAAATTAAGTGTATTATGCTGGGAGGTCACCATGCCTTGCACGTTTTTTAAGTCATGTGTTCTTATATAGAGTTGTCAACATTCTAACTGCGTCATCCTCTGTCCCACGCCTTCTGTGAGGCCTCCCCACATCTTGCTCATCTCACTCCTTCAGCTAGTTCACTCACCCACACAATCATCACTTTCATCAGGCTGGGGCATGGGGCTGGAATGCATGAGTGGTTGAGGGCTTGGGTGCAGCCTGCAGGAATGAGTATTTTGGAGGGCAGAGGCTGGGAGCTCCTGGCTGGGACAGGTGGTTGGGGTCATGTGTTGTAGGGGTGAGGGCTCCAATAGGCAGGGTGGGCTCTGGGGTGGGGCCTTGGATGAGGGGTTTGGGATTCAGGACAGGACGGAGGACTTGAGTCGGGGTTTGGCTTATGTGTGGGGGGTGTTGGAAGTGTAGGGTCTCGGCCGTGTTTACTAGGCATCCAGTTTTTGACCAGAATGCCTGGTTATAAAGGGACCTTAGGAGCTCCAGCTGGCATTGCTGACCAGGCTGTTAAAAGTCCAGTCAGCAGCACAGAAGGGGCCAGAAGCTCAGGCACACTTCATACCAGCCTTGGCACCATGTAGTTTCCAGAAACTGGTTGCCATGTCTCTGCACTGCCTAGCACAGGGAGGTTCCTTCCACATGCTTCCCTCTCGCTCACAGGTGCCACCCACACAGCTCCCTTTGGTTGTCCATGTGCTGCCCTCCCAGTCAATGGGAGCTGCAGAGCCAGCACTCTGTGCTCCTAAATGATGGCTCCATGGTTCCCATTGGCCAGGAACCATGAGCAATGGACACTGTGCAAGAAGAACCTGTGGGCAAGAAGGTAGTGCATGGACAAAACCATTGTGCACATAGGGCGCTGCAGGATCTGGCAGTCATTTCCAGGAGCTGTATGGAACTAGGGCAGGTGTGAAGTGTGTTATATTTTGGCTTCTTCTGTGCTGCTGACTGGACTTCTAATAGCTTGGTCAGCAGTTTCAACCAGAGCTTTCTAGGGTTCCTTTTTGACTTGGCCTTCCAGTTGAGTACTGGATGCCTGTCAACCTATTTGTAGACTTAACACCTGATTATCTTTACTGCTGCTATCAAGTGACTCAGTGTTTGTTTAATGTTAAAATTCATCCCAGTTATTTAATATGTTATCAGTCAGACTCTGTCATCCTGACTTGGGGAAAAGTCCTGTTAAAGCCAGACGAAGCTTTGTAGGAATTGAATCACAGATACAATAATATTTTGGGTGTGTCTACACTAGCTGGCTACTTTGAAGTAACTGGCACAATGTCAAAATAGTATGCGTCGCATCTACATGCACCATGCGCTATTTCAACGTTGAAATCGACATTAGGCGGCAAGACATTGAAATCGCTATTCCTATCCAAAGATGGGAATAGCACCTACTTCGACATTCAACGTCAAAGTAGGGCAGGTGTAGATGATCCGCATCCTGCTACGTCGAAATAACGGGGTCCTCCATGGCGGCCATCAGCTGAGGGGTTGAGAGACACTCTGTCCAGGCCCTGCGGAGCTCTATGGTCACCACGTGCAGCAGCCCTTAGCCCAGGGCTTCTGGCTGCTGCAGCTGGGGGTCCATGCTGTGTGCACAGGGTCTGCAACTGGTTGTTGGCTCTGTGGATCTCGTGCTGTGCAGGCCGAGTGTGTCTGGGAGGGTCCCTTTAAGGTAGTGGCTTGGGGCTTTGCTGGCCCCTTATTTCGATGCGGAGCATCCACACACACAAGCACTCCCCATTTCCTTCTGGGGCAGCTCCTTTCGACGTTCTCCGTTGCTACTTTGATATTGAATGTCGATGGCACCAGCCCTGGAGGACGTGTAGACAATATGCATCGAAATAGGCTACTTTGACGTAGTGTGCTATTATAGACGTAGCCTTTGTCTTTGATTTACTTGTGAAGGCATTTTTCTCTTACCATGTTGATATCATTGTAGGATATGGCATTCCACAAATAGAGGAAAAGAGAAGGAAAAAATTACTGCAAAAAAGTTAATCTACAGGTGACGTCATTACAAAAACTGATATTAATTACATTACAATAGCTATCTACCAAAGAACTTCCTCTCATTAGTATCTAAGTAACCTCACAGCAACACACAATGTAGAGAAATAAGATCTTTATTTTATTTATGGTGAATAGAGACACAGAAATATTAAATTATTTGTACAAGGTCACAAAGGAACTCTGTGGCAGGAAGTTTGGGGAAGCGAATGGAATCATAGAAGTGTAGGATTGGAAGGACATCAATAGGCCATCTAATATAGTCCCCTGAACTTTGAGCAGGACTGAGCAATAACTAGCCTATTCCTGAGAGGAGTTTGTCTTAAAAAAGCCTCCAGTGAAGGAGCTTCCATTACCTGCCTAGGTAATTTGTTCCAGTGTACCACTACCCTGACATTTTGGAAGTTTCTTAATATTAAACTTAAATCTTCTTTTCTGCAATTTTAGTCTGTTGCTTCTGGTCCTAGCCTCTGAGGTTAATGAGAATAACTTTTTCACCCTCCTTGTAACAATTTTTTTTTTATATACATGAAAACTCTTATGTCCACATTCAGTTTCCTCTGCACCAAACCAAGTAAACCCTATCTTGAAACGAAAATAACTGTCATGTATCACTTTAAAGACTAAAAAAAAAATACAGGACTGTTTTCTTGTTTTGACAGAATACAGACTAACACGACTATCTCTGTCACAAACCCACCACTGTCAGTCCTTTTCTCATCGGTTACATTTTCCTGTTATTTTTGTAATTCTCCTCTCGATTTTGTCAAATTTGTCCACATCTTTCCTGGTGTGTTGCATCAAGATCTGGACACAATACTCCAGTATTGTCAGTGTACTCTCCTGTCTCAAGCTTTCATGGTCAGCTCTGAATTAGTGAGCCCTGTAAGCTGAGTGCTTGAGCAGCCACTGGGAGAGATTCAGATGACAGCCAGCTGCTTAGCAGAGATCCCACAGCCACGCACAGCTGGCAACATGTATTTCTATTGGTGGTGAACATGCACACATACCTTGGTGCACATAACAAAATTTATTCACCCATGGCTGGAAAAAAAATTAGAAAAAAATTAGAAAAAAAAATTAGAGGGAATACTGCTCTGGACCCTCTTCATTTTGCTGTATTCTGTCCTGTATGACACATGCTTAAAATTGTGTTTTCTACTGAACGGTTTGACTACATTATGAGAAATCCCCGTTGGTGTTGAGCATTGTTTAGTTGTAAGTGTAAATCAGGATAAATGGTTTTGCACTGCATTAGAAAAGATGGTGAACACCTGTGTCCCAAAAGTACTACACTCAGCAACTCTGAAATAAGGGATCCTATTCTTGAGTGCCTTGATGTAGACCTGCTGTTGACATCGAACTTCAGGCAACCAAGTATGGAAATTATGGACTAATTAGGGTGACCAGATGTCCTAATTTTATAGGAACAATCCCAATGCTTGGGTTTTTTTTATATAGGTCACCATCACTCCCTACCTTCCAGTTCCCATTTTTCACATTTCTAGGTGGTCTAATCTACTCTGTAAATTTCTTTTTATATGAAGTCATGGTAATATTTATCTGAGTTGTAGGACTGTTGTGAAGATTGATCAGCAGTATAACACACTGACATGTAATTAATTCTCTAAGAGCTTGTCTACACGAGCCCCCTCCTTTGAAGGGGCATGCTAATCAGCCGGATTAGAGAATAGCAATGAGGTGCTGTGCTGCATATGCTAATGATTATGCTAATGAGGTGCACCTACCTGCTATTCTCTGGTTGGGCTAATATAGACGAGCTCTAGAGCATATTATTAATAATAGGCTATCATGGGCAGTGGGAAGCACCCATCACAAGTCCAATGTAAATCAGTGGAACTTGGGGACATTCAGCTTCTTCTATAGTTTTCTTTGTTGTTAATCATGAGATGGCACTTTTCATGTGTGGGGTATGTGCACACATGTGGGGGTGTGCGGGTGCATGCATATATTTAAAATCTCTGGATGACTGCCACTGTACAGCGCTTTATGGAAGTAATATTTATAAAGGACTCAGTCAAAAGTGGACAGTTGGGTGGAACTCAGCAGCTCTGAAAATAGCTCTTATTTTGCTTCCTGAAAATCAGTTTACATGCCAAACATTTGGCAACCAGTTTGGACAATTTTAACATAAAACTGCACCATGAGCCAGTGTAAAAGCCAGGATTGTGATTTAACATACACTATTTTCTCAAACCAGTTGTCATTCCATTAAAAAAACCCCACAAATAAAGGTTATTTCACCAGATTTTGAAGCTGTTACTGGTAATTAAAAACTTTAGATCAGCCTACTCACATAACTGATTTTCAAACATAGGTTTACCAAAAGCTGGATGTTGGCATTCGCAATCAAACATTACAAAATACCTCTTGTTTATTATTTCAGGTTGCCATTTCCTACTCCAGACTTTTGTTGCCCACCCAACAGCACCACATCAATCCTTAGTTCATCCATGTTTCACCCCTTCCAAATTAATTTTCCACCCTTCCCCAGAGACAGCCTCTCTCATTTGTTTCATTTTACTTTTTACCTTGGGAATAGAGTATAATTATTGTTTTGATTTCTTCCAGTTCTATGATTCGATAAGTAAGCATAGGTGGAGAATACTGATCAACCTTATGTGAAGTGCTGCTTGGAGACATTGCTGAGAGATTCAGACAAAGGTTAGTTTCATAACCACTTCTTTTTCTGAGAATGCCAAGCTGAGTCTCAGCAGTGCCCGGGGTAGCAAGGCAGCAAATGTGCATGGTCTAAATACCATACTTGTAAAGATGGTTGCTTTTTAAGATGAGGCTGAAGTTGTGTTTCAGTATGGGTATGTTTGTTCTCCAAATAGTAATGGTATAACTAGTGTTTAAGAACAAAGTCAGAGCATCCTGAAAGAAAATTTATTCTTTTGGTAATTACTTCTCATGTCTTCCTTATAACATTCCTGTTTATTTGCTGTTTTTACAACGTCACGCTGATGGCTCATATTTAGTTTGCAATAGGTTGCAATGGGACAGGACCAGTGAGAATTTCAAATTACTTTCACCCTGGCATATCTCTCTCTTTCAGCATTTGAGTGAGAAAACTGGGGGCAAAGCATGCAAGCACTACAGGACACAAAGCAGTTTTCACATAGTAAAGCATTGTCTTTTCAGGGAGAAAGCCATGAAAACTGAACACATTCATGACATCCCACAGCCTGACTGCAAAGCCAGATTTTATCATTTTAATCATCAGAAAGCAGCAAATCCCTTCTCTCTCCCCAGCATACCAGGGGTCGCTCCAGGGGCACTTACATCTCAGATGTCACACATCTGCATCCAGGTGAAAACTTGCCATGGGCGTGGGTAGATGGTGCTATGTGTTCATTCCTCTGCTACAAGTGCCATTAGCTAAAGGAAGCAGGGAGTTATGTGGCTGGTGCAGGGGAGGGAGAGGGGCAGAAATGGAGCAGATACTGATGAGCTGCAACACAATGACCCACCCTCAGGTCAAGCTTCCTGCTGTGCTCACTCACCAGTAAGAAGTGGGGCCTAGTGAATCCCCCCTCCAGCTCTCTCCAAACTCCTCTGGGATGCTCTGCAAAGAGAGTCTTTGCAGAGACGCCTCCTTGTTCCTGCAGCTCCTGTCCAGCTGCTTGGGGCTCAGCAGAGGGGCACAGGGCAAGGCCTTCTTCAGTTCATCTCCCACCAGCTTCAGCTGCTTGGCAAAGATTGCCTGGAGATCCCAGCCCCCCCAACCAAGCAGCCTGGCTCCACCTCCACTCACAGTGCTGCTCTCCCATTGCTTGTAAAATAATGATCAGTGTAAAATCCTGGACATTTTTAAATATTTAAAAAACCCAGTGGTTTAATAACCAAAAAAGAGGACATGTCTTGGGAAAAAATGGACATATAGGAACCCTATGTTAATTGCAGATAATGATTCTTGCATAAGAAACTTTAGTGCAGGGTTAGCATAAAGATTCTAGAGATCTCAGAAGCATTAAGGGCTGGATGATGGGCTTTAAAATGATGCCATCTAGTGGTTATTCTTTCTGATATGAAGTCTCAAGGCTGAAACTCTTAATGCATTTCTACAGACCTGTGGAAATGTATGGTCATGAACAGATTCTTATTCACAGTGTTCAGAGAAGTGGGACTTCAGTATATATTCCATGCATTGCCTTGTTTGTTTGCAGCAGAGATTATGGAGGGGAATGTTTTATAAGCCAAGTGCAAACTTTAAAAAAATTAGCAGAAATCTAGTTTACCTTACTTAGTAGGACTCTTCCCACAAATACAGCGTGCAAGATCTGACACTTCTGAGTGTCACAATTCAGTCCCTGCCTCCCCTTAGCTCTGTGGTAGTTCTTTACCCGTTACATTGCCTCAGCCTCTCTTTCTGGCACTTTCAAAGAGGGGGAATGGACTAAGAATCTGCCCATTCCCTTTGCTTCCTTGTCTAACCCAAGTAGTGATCAAGGAGGAGTTGTGTTTTCTCCCTTCCCCCACTGCTACCTTAGAAGTGGCTGATTGGCCCACTTTCTCCTCTTCACCTAGAAGTCCTACTTTATTGTTCCCTGCTCCTTCCCCACTTACCTCAGGGCTTGTGTCACTGTTGCCCAACAAACCTAGTTTAAAGCCCTCCTCACTAGGTTTGCAAGCCTGCCCACAAAGATGCTCTTTCCTCTCTTCGTTAGTGGATCCCATCTCTTACTAGCAACCCTTGTTCCTGAAACAGAATCCCATGTTCAAATAAACCAAATCCTCCTCTGCTACACCCCCTATGCAACCACACATTTACCTCAGTGATTCAACAATCCCTACCCAGACACCTTCCTTCCACAGGGAGAATGGATGAGACCACCACTTGAGCTCCATATTCTTTGATCTTTCTTCCTAGGGTTACATAATCTGCAATGATCTTGTCAAGGTCTCTCTTGGCTATATCATTAGTTCCTACATGGAGAAGTAGGAAGGGGTAATAGATTGTTGGAAGAGATTCTGTAACATCTTGGATTCTAGCTCACAGCAAGCAGCAAACTTGCTGGGATTTTAGGTCCATATGGTAGATGGATAACTCCTTCCCCCTTAGGGAGTCCCTGACCACCTTAACTCGCCTTCTTCTCTTAGGGGTGGTGATCTGAGATCCTCTTCTCTAGAACTGTTCATCCCATGCCTTACAGTCTGTGGGGTTGCCTTCTTATCCCTTCCCTGTGAAGTAGCTACCACAGCTATCCCCACCATATCATCTATGCAGAGAGGCTGAAAGTGGTTGCTTATCTCCACTGAAGTTGGAGATTTGAATTGGTTTTCTTCACTTGGAGGTAACATGCTTCCATTTCTCTTCCTTATTTTAAACAGCCTGCTGTTCCTGCAGTACTAAATGGTGACTTCTACTCAGAAAGTCTTCACCTTCTCTGATGGACTTAAGGGTTGATATTTATGCCTCAAATCCTCTAACCTTTTCTTCCAAAATGGCAACCAGCTTGCACTTGGGACATATAAAATTCTTCCTGTTGTCCAGGAGAAAGACGAACATGGCACATGCCATGCAGGTCACAACAGCAGACTTTGTAGTAGCCATGTCACCACCCATTATTCCCCTTTCTTCAGGGAGTTCCCCTTGTTTCTAATGCCGCCTTGAAAGGCACAAGAGAAACAAATTTATAAGACAGGGACAACTGGTATGGGGCTCATCCCCAAGGCGAACTCCCAGGCAAACACCTAAGTTGTTGCTCACAGCGTTTGCTATAGCTGTTTTCTTATAAAGCTGCTGGGATGGCTTGGCCCAGCTCAAAGCCTTGCCTCCAATCTAATCAGCCCCTGAAGGCCCACCTGGAACAAAGCGTTCCCAATTCACACCTCGCAAACTTATCAAATGCTCTTCCTGAAACAGGAAAGGAAAAACGTATCAAACTGCCAGACATGCTTTCAAACTGCCCCTCTTGCAAAACAAATGCTCAAACACTCAGGCAAATATTCAATGCACCAGCTCACAACACACACCCAAAAGCCACACTCATCTGAGCTCCTCTTGGATGCTTTCCCAGGCAAACTCCCTGTTACATTGGAATTCTCTCTACAGGGGGTATGAGAGGGCTCCATGTACCGTGTATCAGAAGAAAAGTTTAAGGTGAAACATCACTATGAATTATTTGTACATTGGTTATTTTTTCAGACAATAAAAAGACAAAAGTCAGTTTTCTCCTGTCAAAATGTTTGTCTTAGAGTATAAATTAGGGGCTCAGTATTCTACTTCTAAGTTATGAGTTTGCACCTCCTTGTGTGAAGCACCCTAAAGTAACAAGAATTCTCAGCTGGAGGTATGCACCCAGGTAAAACACATCACAATAGTGAAACTTGTCCCAGCCTGTTTGGTATGATCATCAGGTAATGATGTATTAACACTTGCTTTCACATTCCTCCCTGCCATACAGAGGGATTTTTAAATAGTGCGCCCAGTCATCTTACTTCTTTAGAGATGGCTCTGGCTGAAAACTGCAGCCTACAGAATGAAGTCAATGGCAGGCCTCGCTGTGTGCACAAGATGATAGGCTGCAATGCACACAACAGTGGTGATTTTAAACGGCAGATGCTGCTCTTTGTGAAATAAGGAAATACCTTCAATTTACAGGTACGTAGACTCCCAAAGCAATGAAGCAGCTGAAAGTAAGTAAGATACCATGGTCCAGGTTCAGTGGGACTCTTTACAAAAGAAGATACTACTCTGAGTAAGAGTAGCAGAGTCAGTACTTAAATAATTAGTAACATAATAATAATAATAATAAGCCCATTCTTTGGAGAAGGTATTTATATGAGATTAAATCTCCTTACATGACCCTTATATAGATGTGCAGTGGACAACCAAAATCTGACCCTGTATAGCAGTGGTTCTTAACCTCAGGTGCTGGGTGCATGATGCCCTTTCTGGGGGTGCGAGACATGCCAGTTTTTTTTTAGGAAGTAAGTCATCAAAAACACAAATTAAGTGCAGGCACGTAAGTACAACTACTTTGTTTCATCAAGCCTATGTATTTATTAGCATTATACATTTTTAATGATTACTGCAATATACAAACAAAACATTGTCAAGTTTAAGCTAATTGTAGTGAAATTCTCGCTGCAAAATACAGTGTAGTGCCACTTTGCGGAGTATTTCTTGATGCATGCACAGATGATGTTGCAACACAGTGGCAATGTTGGAATGCAAACTAGTAACTTAGAAGTAGAATACAGAGCTCCTATTTTATACTCTAAGACAAATATAAGTCAGAAAAAAACTGACTTTTGTCTTTTTATTGTCTGAAAAGATAAAATTAGCTGCTGTTAGCTCACCAGTTACCATTTACTTCCACAGCAAAACTCCACAACATGTCTGGGTAATACTCTAGTATTTTTGTATGCCTACTGTACTATTTGTGGTGAGTAATAACTTAACATTATTTTACATATATTTAATATGCATTTAAAAGTCTATAGGCCCCTCCATCTCCATTTTTGAGAAGGGGTACGAGAACATGTTTTGAGAACCAAAGGGGGTGCAGTAAAGGTTAAGAATCACTGCTGTATAGGATAGACTATTCCAAGTGAGACAGATATGCTTGAAAATTAAATCAAAGGCATCCTGTGTTGTACATAGCTTGGGATAATCCTTGGAAAGTCCCAGTGGGAAAGCACTCCCCAGTATAACTCTCATTAAGCATCCATCTTCCCAGGCAACTCATTTCCTAAATAATTAAGAAATCAACTCCTTTGTGTAACTATAGCTACAGAATAAGGTTAGAAAGCGCTTTCTGGAATCAGTTTATGAGAGTGTAACAAAGTACAATAAAATGCTTGTATACTAGGTGGATGTTACAACTAAAATGGGAAAGATACATCTACTGTACAAAACATGCACTTGAATGAAATATTTCATTTTTCCTTTACTCTTACAAACAGAGGCTTTGCCTTTTAATTCAGAGGTGTGTAAATTACATTTAAAATAGCTTTGCATTAAAAGTGTCCAGCTCCTTTCAACTGCTACTGATGCACAAACCTTAGCAAAACCCAGAGTACAATAAGGAATGGAATGCTTCCTAAGGACCTGGCCCCACAGCAAAGAATGGCACAATGCTTTGCTGCCACAACTATGTGCTCTGGGAGATCCACAGTCTTCTCCCTGCTCAACCTTGTCCCCAGGCATAAGTAAATTGTGGCTGGCCTCGAGCAGCAGAAAATTACTATGCTTCTTATTCCACTTCCAGCTAAGCTACCCAAGCACAACCCATTTCTCCATCTACTTCCACCCAGTCCTGCCCACTTTTCCAGGGAGGGGACTAAGCAGGTGGGCAGGATCCATTAGCCTTGTTCATCCAGACTTGAGATCTAGGTAGCTCATTTAGGATGCAGAATTTTGAGGGGTTACCCCTTGTTTTGCTTCTTCCATCTGTTTCCCTCTGGGTTAGAATTTAAGCTTAATAAAATCTCCTATCCTCCTCCACTTTGTCATGCCTTGAGTTGGGCAAGGTTCAGATTAGCTGGTGGCTCAGTGCCATGTGTATCTTGGTTTTGTACACATCAGAAAAAAGTTGGAATTTCAGCTCAGCTGCCCTTAGCAGCCTAGGAACTATTTTACCTTTCCTCTCCACAGTTCATACATCCCTGGCCTTCCACTGAGATCCCTCCCGGAGCCAAACCAAAATGGCTGCATGGGCTACAGCCACCACTGGACTGAGTGTTTAACAGCTGTTGCCTGTCTCTCTTGCAGGAAATATGTCTTCAACATCTTACTCCTTAGATTATTAATTTCTGATAAAAATAAAGCATGATCATCCACAAAATGAGCTTGCCAAAAGCACCTGGGTTATGTTTGCCAAGAGTGCTTCAATCACATATGCTTCCTAATTGCACCAGCTAAGGCTGTTTCTTTCCAGTTTAAGGTAGACTATTGTAACATGCAAATGTTTCATAAGTAAACCTTAAAAACCTCATGCTGGCCACTGACTTCATTGAGACTACTCACATGAGTAAGGATTACATTTGTCATTAAGTTTCATAGGGCCAGCCTCCTCATTCGGGATATATCAAAGTTTCACATTTTCCCAGCAAAAATCCTATTTTATGAATGTCTCTTATTTTGTTCACTGATGGTGGAATAGCCCAAGGCTACATCTACACTTCCAGATACTTTCGATTTTATTAAATTCCATTTTATAACTCTGGGGGTTTATAAATTCGTTTTTGAGTATCCACACTTACCACGAAGTCCACACAAAGTCGAGTTTGTGCTGCCACGTTAAAGTGGTCAAACATCAACTGTTGCAGCAGTGCATTGTGGGAACCTATGCCACCGTTACGTCAGCCCTGAATTCTGCACCTTCCCCCTGGGCCCTGCTACACCCCCACCACTGGCAGCACTCACCCTTCTGCCTGATTCCTGGGTCCCCACAGCTTGGGGGTGCTGGGAAACTGACCAGTGCTGCTGTCCCTGGCTCGTGGGAGCCAGGAACCAGGTGCAGCAGGAAGCCAGGTGCTGCGCTGGTCAGTTTCCCAGCTCCTGCAGCATATCCAGTCTACCTCTGGAGGCCAATAAATTCAATTCAAAGACATGGTGTTTCCACATTAGCCTTCATTCAAACTGCTAAATTCAAACTTGATGCTACACCCACCTGGTACTGATATTATGTTATAAATATTAGTGCTCCCTAAATCGAGCTAATGGCATTTACAGTGAAGACAGCCACTTGATACAATCAAGCTAAATGCCTTAAATTTGAATTTCTCGTAGTGTAGACATAACCCAAGTGTGTTATAAATGTATACTTTCAGTATCTGTATTCCTATATTGTGATATTGTAGCAGCCTAAAGATACACTAGCCATTCCTTAACACATTTCTTACTATTCATTTGATCATAGAAAAATATGAAGATGCCTTTCTTCCCTTAAAGAGTTATGTCTGTCATGTTTACTCTTAACTTCTTAATATAGTCTTGTTTACGCAGATATAGGTGGAGGTTCATTGAAAAATATCCAGCTGTGAAATGGAATTCCCCACAGCATCTAGTGCTTTACATATTCTTTTAGCTCCTCGGTAAAGACTACTACTAAAATATTGGTCCATTCACTAAAAAAACCCTCAAAACCATAAAAAACAACCATCCAGATGAAATAACTGAACAATGGCTGTAGCTAGGAATGTCTCTTATTTAGTGATTAAGATATATTGGTCTGAGCACTACAAAGTATCTCTCTCCTTGAACTTTAGCAAATCCCTTAAACAAATTTACTTGTGCACTGGGTTGTAGTATTCATTTGTAAGGCCTGCTGGTTTGGTTTTGGTTTGTAGAACAACCTGCCTCACTTGGCAGGTTTCCTTCTACACCAAGAAGGTACAGCTTGGAATATAGATTGTGTTTACCCTGCTGCCTGGCACTACAAAAGAGCAAACAGAAGAAGCTCAAAAGTCCTACTATATTGAAAACTACAGCTAAATTTCTGAGAGTTTTTGTAAAACAGTTACTAGTCGCAGAGATTGAAATAAACTTTATGCTAAAATGATGCAATGTATTAGCATGTCTTTTGACAAAGATGAAGGGGATGGTGATTGCTTTTATTGAAATTCCCTGAATGCAAATTCAATATTTGCAGGGTTTTTTTTCATAAAGCTCTACTTTGCATTAGGTTGTATAGCAAACCTTTATCTGACGATTCCAATCACATTGGGTATCTCTATACTACAGAGATCTTTTGAAAGAAGCTCTTCCAGAAGATCTCATCTGAAAGAACTTCTTTCAAAAGAGTGCATCCACCTACAAAAAAAGCTGATCAAAAGAGTGATCTGCTCTTTCAAAAGAGAGTGTCCACACAGCCCCTGCTCTTTCAAAAGAATGGGTGGGGGATCGAAAAAATCAGGTGCTGTGAGAACTGCTCTTTCAAAAGAAGGGCCCTGAGGAGCATCTACCCATTTTCTTTCAAAAGAAGCTTTTGAAAGAAGGTGCTCTGCCTGAAATGGGAGTGGAAAAGCACTTTCCAAAGGACTGCCTCAACTCTTTTGACTTACTTTCAAATGATTCTTTTATGTGTAGACACTCCAAGGCATCTTTCAAAAGAGCCCCCTTCTTTCAAAAAAGCTTTTGAAAGGACTTGCTAATGTAGATGTAGCCAGCAGGGCCACTCATTGATCAGATCAGCTCTTTGGGGTTTGGATCATGTCTTCTGATGTGTCTGTAGAGTACCTAGTGCAATGAGAGGCTCATCTTCATGCATTCTACAACACTTACACCTTGTCAGGTAGGTGTGCATTGTTTTACACGTTGTATTAACAAGCAGAGTGATACTCAAAGCTAAAAGACTTGCAGCAGGCCACAGAAAAAACCAGTGACTGAGTCAGACACAAAATTTAGGAGTCCCAACTGCCAATCTCCTATTCTAATCACTACATATGTTATCTGTCATAATATTGGTGTTGCTTCTTGTAAAAATGGACATCCTCTATCTGCATCTGTTTTTAGCAAAAGAAAATGCATTTAATGAAACTGTACCCAGTAAAACATTGATTTTTTTCCTCCTAATTTTTTGAAACTGGCAAAAAAATGTGGCTATGACATTTTCCAAAAAGTATATTATTGAGAAAAGTGAATTTGATGCATATACAAGAATCACTCGTTTGCAACTGCATGACTCAGAAAGCATACCAAAATGAAGATAGAAGGTGATAAATGAGGATAAGGACAAAGACTCCCAATACAATTTCTCTTGAAACCAGTGGAAACATGCTGGCTGCAGTGGAAACTGACTCATCCTCAAAGTATTTGAATTCCTGGGGATTCAGCTTTAATTCTCACACTGAAATAAGGATCTAATAAAATCAGAAGTGACTGTAAGATTAGCACCATGTGGAAGGAAGCAAATGGACAAAAGAAAATGCTTCTGTGTAGCTCACGACTCTTTCAGAAATAGTGCGTAAAGAGCCAACATTTGAGTAGGGATTAGGAAGGGTAATCACTGAACCCATTCCATATTATAAATTACTCACTTCTCCCTACACAAGTTAATGAAGCTCTGAGATCCATTGGCTTTGCCCTAGACAACCTTTGCCCCCACCTGTAAGCACTGATTGTAACTTGGAAAACAGTGAAAGATATGTCCACCTGTAGCCAGTTTGGGCTCCCAGAAGGGCTCCTCCCCTTCAGGGTCAGTGGGTGGCCATCTCACCCCACTGCCACAAGTATCAAACAACCCCCAAGTCACTTGTTCGGAGATGGGGGGTGTGGAGGTTCACACCTTGCCTCAGGTGGGTGAGAGGAAACCGTTCAAAGCCCCCTGCCTTACTTCAGGCAGGTGCTGGGGAAATTTAGCTCTCATCAGGGTCTAGCTCTAGCTCAGGGTGACAGCAAGCCACAGTCTTAGAAGGCCCCTGGACCTAGCTCAGGGTGGGGCAACAAACCCAGTCTTAGGTGGTCCCTGGCCCTAGCTCAGGGCAGTGTGGCACACCCACAGTCTTAGGAAGACACCAGCCCTAGTTTAGGATGGGCAGTAAACACTGAAAGAGCCTATGCACTGGTTCAGGGCAGGGCAGCAAACATCCACAAAGGAGCCCAAGCCCTGGAGCAAGGCAGGGCAGCAAAGAAATACAGTCTTTACGGGGGTCCCCAACCCTAGCTCAGGGAAGGGTGACACACATCAAAAGGCACCCAAGCCCTGGAGCAAGGTGGGACAGGCGCTGGTGCACGGTGAGGCAACAAACAACCACAGTCTGAGGAGCCCAGACCCTAACTCAGTGCAGAGCAGCACACAACAGTTCAGGAGGACCAGGCCCTAGCTCAAGGTGGGGCAGCACACAACTGGTACTCTGCCCATGCTGGCAGAGTTGGGGGAGACTGCCACTCAGCTGGTGGGTGGCAGTGGGGGATGTGGGGCCCTGGTCGCAGCAGCACAGTCTGCTGCATGAGTCAGCAGGGAATCCACACTACAACAGGCCAACCCGAGGTCCTTTACCGGTCCTCACTACCCCCTGGACCACTCCCAGTCTACCCCCCGCCCCCAGCACATACCCAAAGGCCATCCAACATCTCAGGACTTACAGGGTTTCAAGTCCGGTTGGGGTCTGGGTGGGTGGCCTGAGTCCAGGCCTATGTGGCCTATTGATTCCATACCTCAAGGGGGCTCACAGTGCAGGCTGGGGTGGGTACTCTGGTCAGTCCTCAGGGTCCGGATGGTCTTCTCTGGCAGGCAGGTTTTGCTGGAGTCTTTCAGGTGTCAGGACTGGCAGGGGCCTAAGTGGCTCAGTCCAGGCCTTGGCCTTCCTCATCTGGTCCACATCCTCCCAGGCTGGGAGCCAAGATCCCTCTTCTGGCTCCTTCAGAGGCTCAGTACAGGCTGAGTCCTCAGCCTCCCAGGCAGAGAGCCCAGAGTCATCATCCAGCTTCTCTGGAGGCTCAGCACCAACTGAGTCCTCAGGTTCGGCTTTTGTAAGCCTGGCCCCATCTCCTGACTTCTGGTCAGGTGATTGGGAGGGGACAGACTCCATACAAAATGGCCACTGGAAGGGATCCTCCCCTTCCGCGTAGTAGGGTGGCCGCTCGGCCCAGCTACACCATCTTTGATTACTACCATTTTATTCATCACCCTATATGTGCCAGGTGTGTTACAGAGATCAGGAAAGAAGAGTTCTTTCCCTGAAGATTTGGCAGTGTACTGCCCAACACAACTCAAGTTAAACACCTCACAAGATCCCTATTTTCTTTGGTTGACATTGGAACAGCCCTAAATAGCAGACTTGACATTAGTGAGGAAATGCATGTCAAGGTTACATGCTTATCCATTTGGGTCTTGTACCTTTTGAGTTGAGCAGAGCTGGAATAATTCCTTAAAGCAGTCACTTATCACGATGGGTCTATAATTTATTTTATTGTTTAAACTCACTGTGGAAAGAAAATGACTGAACTACATTAGTGGAGGGATTTGATGTAAGAGAGGGTGGTAACTTGGCAAGGAGGTTTAGGGAATCATAATTAACTTCACAGAGTCAAAACCAATAAGTTATATAATAAGCGATACAAAATAAGTTGTTGCACATCACAGTTTAATAGCTGCCACTTCAGAAACACCAGGCTTCCTAATAGAGTATTGACTCCCTTTCCTAAATCCAACCACTTACCCCCAATATATAGTTTAAACAACAATAAAAGCATCTACACTACATTAACATAGCCATTCAAAGCTGTATGACCTTGGAATAAATTGTCTCAGACAAGCACAGGTACTTGGTAAGAAAATTCTTTCCCTGGAACAAAAGTGACTCTTAGATTAAATTTGAATAGTAGCTGTTGTGTGATTGACTGTGTTATAACTACAATGGATGGCTATGCTTAAGGATTTAAAATTGAAATATTGCCCCATTAGTATAAAAGGGTTACAGGAGGTGAATCAATATACTCAGCTTTGACATTTGTAGTTTGCTCTATTGTTGGACACATTTTCTCTTATGAAAGTGTTTTTACTTTCATGAGGACTAAAGAAGTATTTTTAGAGCCACACTATTTATTTCATTCCTTGGCAAGGTTTAGACAGTTAGGGCATTTCATACTTTGTACGCGTCTCTGTTCTCAGCAGGGGAAAATGACCAGTAGCATTTCAATCTTCAGGTGTCACAAGATTACATAGGATTTTTAGCCTTCATTTGTATTTATATGGGTGCATTGACATGTATCTTTAGCAGTTGTGCATCATCTTTTGAATATTCATTATGGTATAATCAATGCAACCATCAGGTCACTTTGGTGTAAAGGAAATGTAGTAAGGTGTATGTGGGGTATTCATTATTCTTTACCATTTGGGGGCAGAAACCATCAGCCTGTTCGCCAATGCTTATGGCTATGCTACATTCTCCTTTTGGAGGAGGAATGCAAACGAGGGAGACTGAAAATGCAAATCTTGAGCCTCATTTGCATAATCTCACATGAGCGCATTTCCGGAACAGAGTTTTCTGAAAGCAAAAACAGCTGTGTAGAAGGGGTTCTTTAAGAAAAATAATCCCTCATTTTCGTAAGAATCCTAATTCTAGTAATAAAGTAGGAAGAAGGGTTCTTTAAAAAAACGGGGTTCTTTTCTGAAGGAACCCCACCTACATGGCTGTTTTTGGCTTTTGGAAGACTCTTCTAGAAATGCAATCATGTGAGATAATGCAAATGAGTCATGAGATTTATATATCAGTGTTTTGTTTGCATTTTCAATCTTCCCCATTTGGATTCCTCCTCTGACAGGGGAAAGTAGTGTAGAGACAGCCCAAGAATGAAAGAGTTTCTGAGATGTAACACACTATTCCTATCAATGCTATTATGGGCTTTGAAAGAGAAAATTTATAATCCGAAATTAAATCTCACTGGAAAAGGATGCCACCACAATAAAAATGCAGGAGTCAAGAGTACAGACGCCAAATAGATTTGGCATTTCACTAGAAATACTTTCTTCCCTTCTCAATTTGATCTCTATTTCTTCATGTATACAATATGAGATCAATGAGCATGTTACGAGCATGTGCAGAGCTGTTTTCCAACAAATAAGCCACATCTACACGTGCCGGCTACTTCGAAGTAGCTGCGCCAACTTCGAAATAGCGCCCACCATGTCTACACGTGGCGAGCGCTATTTCGAAGTTGAAATCGACATAAGGCGGTGAGCCGTCGAAGTCGCTATCCTGATGAGGAGATGGGAATAGCGCCCTACTTCGAAATTGAACGTCGAAGTTGGGCACGTGTAGCCGATCCGCGTCCCGCAACATCGAAATAGCGGGGTCCACCATGGCGGCCATCAGCTGAGGGGTTGAGAGACGCTCTCTCTCCAGCCCCTGCAGGGCTCTATGGTCACCGTGTGCAGCAGGCCTTAGCCCAGGGCTTCTGGCTGCTGCTGCTGCAGCTGGGGATCCATGCTGCCTGCACAGGGTCTGCAACCAGTTGTTGGCTCTGTGGATCTTGTGCTGTTTAGTGCAAGTGTGTCTGGGAGGGGCCCTTTAAGGGAGCGGCTTGCTGTTGAGTCCGCCTTGTGACCCTGTCTGCAGCTGTTCCTGGCACCCTTATTTCGATGTGGGCCGCTTTGGTGTGTAGACGCTCCCCTGCAGCCCCTACTTTGATGTAGTGCTGCCCAACCTCGACGTTGAACGTCGACGGCACCAGCCCTGGAGGATGTGTAGACGTTATTCATCGAAATAGCTTATTTCAATGTCGCTACATCGAAATAAGCTATTTCAATGTAGCATTCACGTGTAGACATAGCTATAGACATGCAAAGTTTGGACTGGAATGACTGAAAGGTTTTGGGTAAAATAGCAGACCCAAACCCTTCTCCAAAAACTTAATCTGGATTGGAACCAAATCTTGATGTGACTTGGAAATGTTTGGATAACTTTGTCTTTGTTTCCAGTTTTGTATATCCATGTGGAACATTAAGAAGTACCTGAATGTTACTGAAGCAGTCCCACTATATTTCCAAATCAAAAGCAGTAAGCCTAGAAATTTTGCATGGAATCCCAACATTTTAAGAATGACAAGTAAATTCTGAATTCAGAAGCTAAGTGTTACAATTATCTGCATATATATTCTATCAAGCCTTGGGCTGCTGGGTCCCTATCTAGAAAGAATCTCTCAGCTTATTGTGGTTCCTTCCTCATCTGTGTTGACATAAAATACAAGGAAAACAGCACAAAGGAACCAAGCAACTCACCAGAAATTTAGTTCCTACGGTTTCTACCTAAGGACTGTTTGCATGTGTGAGTGAGGTGAGTGCCTTCTGTTTGCGCACCCCATACAAGGCCTAGTTGCAGTACTCAAACACAGCGACAGTTCCCTCTGCATATCCTCACTCAAAAGGAGTAGAAAAAGTGTGACCTCATGGTTTCACCCTTCTAGCTGGCCGAAAAAGTGGGCCAGGTGCAACAGAGGATCATGTTACACACTCCAAAGGAGCATGGGGAGGCTTTGCCCTTCTTTGAGTTTTACGCAAGGCCAAGTGGCACAAACTGGCCTCTAGTGTGTGTGTGTCCATTCATTTATTTTATGTTCCTAATACATGGGAGACATTATACCAGCACCAAGGTTCCTTTCACTGAGTTTTTATTAGCAGAATCAACATTTTGCTTTTCCATCTTTCAGAGGAATCATACAGACAGCAGCTCAGAGCCTGGCTAGGCTGGGAGCCTAGAAGAGCTGGGAGCCACACCTACCGCAGCTGTGTCATCCTGGCAGGGGAGCTGTAACTGGGGCTGCCTGGCAGAGCCAGGGCCAGGGCTGTGGCAGGCAGCAGGGTGGCTAGTCAGGGCCAGAACAGAGTGTGCTGGACCAGGGGGTCCAACACATAGTTTAAGAGGCAATTTATGGTATATTTCTTTACGTCCATTACCTTGTGCTGTCTACGCCTCTTGCAATTGTGTTAATTTTTAAGTGGCTTTTAAAACACTGAACACTTATCTAAGAGGGGGAAATAGTGGACTGATAAAAATAAAAATAGACTTAATCTTTACCTAGACCTGCAGGAATGCTACGAGACAGTTATTTCTATTGCCTTTATCTCTGCTATACTGGTAATATATATTCCTGGTCTTCGGGGATCTCCCATAGAATCCCCGTTGCTCCTCAGCTGTGTAAATGGCTTTTCAAATTCCTTTGCAGCTAGTGGGAGTATTAATGCACAGAAATGATGCATTAGTTTCTCTACTTTCCTAACCACTATGAAAGCAGCCTTAATGTAGTTGGCTACAGTAGAAAAATGACTTAGCATTTCATAAGGATTTTTCTGTAAAAAATAGAAGAGCCAGTACAATTCTTCGCCTCTCCCCCTGCCCCCCCTGCCGTGTTTGGGCTGCCAGAGGAGTAGCAGGGGCTCCATCTCCCAGCCCCAGGCTGCCATGGGCCACAGGAGGTTTGGCTCCTGACCCCACACTGCTATGGGGCTGGTGGGGGCTTCAGTTTTTAACCTCGCTCTGCTGTGGGGCTGGTAGGGGCTCTGGCTTCATCCTGCTCTGAAAAAAGTTGGCTGTATGGAGTACCAGTGTGTACCATCACCAAAAAAGCATTGACATTTTAACAATTACTTATCATGGAAATTGAGCAAAAGTTTTTCATTTCTGGCAGCAAACCTCCCAAAAACTTTCTTAGGTGGCAGCAGTGGAATTAGAGTGTCATCCTTTGAAAATCTTTGGCTTCACATCAGACAGCTGCTCAGCTTACAATCAAGTTTCATATCTGAAAGACAAAGTAACCTTTTACTAAACCCTTTGGAATAGCTCTATCCTCACCTTGTCCTACCTCAAGTGAAAGCAGTGAATAATATTCTGTGTTTCAGCTTAGTGCTAAACACAGTAAGTTAACTTCCTTTATGGGGAAAAGAAAAAAATACGTAGCCTTAATATAATGTAGAGCTTTTCATTTTGCCACATTAAAGCATTGAATTCATTGTATGTGTCAGGTTAGATAGACTGTTTATTATAGCTGAATTAGGGATAAGAATACAGAATCCCAGCATCCAAGGAATTGGGTGGAGGGTTTTTTTATTTTTTATTATTTTTTTTTAAACCTTGTTACTGGCTCTCGAAACTGTTTATGGACTTTTTCCCCTATAGGTCTCACTTATTAAGGTTCTGCTGCAACTTTGAGCCACAACCCTGTTATGACAAGTATCAGAGAGGTAGCCGTGTTTGTCTGTATCTTTGAGAACAACAAGAAGTCCTGTGGCACCTTATAGGCTATGTCTACACTAGCCCAAAATTTCGAAATGGCCGTGTGTTAGCCGGTGGCCGGGTAATGTGCGGTGAGGTACTCCCCTGGGTCCTAAGCAACCCAGCTTTTTACTGTTAGAGAAGGCAGCTCCTAGCACTTGCACCCACGGCCAGGCTGTAGTAACCAAACGGTTAAAGTTCTTTTTGTTGTGCCGGCTGTGTTGCAGTGACAAAAGGATAACCGGGTCAGGCTCAGAGCTTAACTAGTTACAAGTTTATTTAAGCTACAGTTATAAGCGTGCGGTTACAAAAGGCTATTGTTTACTTCTTATATGCTAGCAAAGTACAGGTGTTAACAAGTTATGTTACAATCCAATACAAAGATATCTGTTACCATTTAACACAATGATATCTTGGCGCAATGACATCTAGTTACAGAGCTCTAATTCTTTAGCTGTGAACAAAAAAGTCGGAGACCTAGCATGGGTGTATCTTACCCTCTCTGCGTCTCTCGATACCAGCGTAGCCAAGCTGGATCGGTCACTCAATTCCATGGAAAGACGAATACGAGGTTGAGCGTCCCCAGTTGTGGACCTCGGGAGGCAATCACCTGACCCTACCAGCAGGTAGTTGGTGGAATGCACTCAAAGTTAGAGTTCTGCTGGACCTATCTTTTATACCCCTCTGGGTTACGTATTCTCTTTCTTATCTATGGTGCCAGATCATACTGGTCTGTCTTTGTGACGCCAGTTTGTTACAAGGGCATTTCTTACTTAGTTTGCACTTGTAAGACAAGAGATAAGCAATTTAGGAGTACAGGACATTCTTTTGTGTGGGCGGGGCACTTCCCCTTCTGGGGTGATATGTGTGTGTGTGTGCATCATATCGATCAATGCCAGCTGGGGTGATTTCTGAGGGTCCCCCCCACCTCTTGTTGACAGTCTGGCCTGTTAGCCTTCTAGCTGTACTTTCTGCTTCTCAGGGTCATGATAAGCTAGCACATCTGGGCCTCAATGAGGGCATCAAAGACTGTGCTGTCAGCAGCCATTTCCGTGCCCTGTGTGCTCCTCGGTGGGGGGAGGGGGGCACCGAGCAAGCTGGCTTGTAAGGGGGAGACTTTGTCTGGCTACACCATGCAAATGGCCATTTCGAAGTTTACAAAAGCAGCGCTGAAATACATATTCGGCGCCTTATTAGAATGCCGGCATCCACAGCATTTCAAAATTGCCGCGGCTCGCCGCCACGTGGCTCTTCCAGACAGAGCTCCCTTTCCAAAGGACCGTGGCAACTTCGAAATCCCCTTATTCCTATCTGCTGATAGGAATAAGGGGATTTCGAAGTTGGAGGGGTCCTTTCGAAAAGGACCCCTGTCTGGACGAGCTGCGTGGCTGCGAGCCGCGGCAATTTCGATGTGCCATGGACACTGGTATTACAGTAAGGTGCTGAATATGTATTTTGGCGCTTTGTTAGTAAACTTTGCAGATGCAACGCAACACATTTGATGAATCTGCTCTTTGCCCATGAAAGCTTATGCTCCAAAATATCTGTTAGTCTATAAGGTGCCACAAGCCCTATTATGGGAATTGTGGAACTGTGCTGCCTGAGTGACCTGGTACATTATGCATTGTGTCCTGGAGCACCCAGAGCAAAGGTGAGTACCCACCTGCTCCATGCCTTCAAGCTGTGTGTTTGTGGAGAGATAAGTATGGCTTTGTGACTGAGCAGCTCCACTGATAGATTGTGTGGGAGGAGCATCTCCCTTCCTTCTACCTCCTTTCTTTAGCTCCCTTTTCAATGTTTAGCAGCTAACAACAGTCAGTCACTTTTTCAAGAGAAGCCAAGGCCCATGTTCTCAACTGTGAGACAAGGAATGCTGGGAATCTCACATCACTCTTGTTCTGTGGATTAAAAATTGACTTCCTAAGATATGCCTCAAAAAGGGCATGATTTAATTACACATTTAAATAATATGAAATTAAGATTTTACATGAGTATATTAGAGTATTGTCTGCCTTTTTGTATTTCAATTGCTTGAGAATAAACTATGCTTCAGAAAATTATGATGTGGAATTCTCCTGAATTGTATAAATGCTTCTTGAGTTTCACCCAGGAACCACAAACATCTGTGTACATGAAATGAACTGTAGCAAAGCCTCACACCCTTAAAAGAACAATAAAGTAAAAATCTGCTTTTAAAGAAATAATGTACACAATCCTAACTGCTGCCAACTAAAATGGGAGTAAATTACTAAATACTATAGCATGGACATTCAAGGGCCTGAGGATCTGAATGAGAAACCAGGCATTCCAAGCTTGAAATGGAATATCAGATTGTTCAAAGGGGGTAATGACAGCATGGGAAGAAGAATCAGTCTCAAGGAGTACCTTTTTGAAGGGAGGTCAAATTATTCTGTTGTGTTCTTATGCATATGGAGGAGAGAGAGAACAGCAATATATTTTAGGACAAAGCAGGATTCAGACTTTTGGTAGATCCACTATTATTTCAGTCTTTGCTGACATTAAAAAGGAGAGAGGTAAGTGGTTGTCCTTATACAGCCCTCTAGGACACCTGCTTGGGTGTCACTTCTAGTGCTTAATCTGTAAATTGAATATTGATAATATTGGCTATATTGATCACAAAAATGTTCTCAGTTGACAAACTGATGTACTTCAGAGGTTCAATATGTTCTAGTCCCAGAATCAGGTGCCTTAATCTAGGATTGCTGTTTGAGTGGGAATACTGACATGCCAGTTTCCAATATTTCACTGAGCTTTCAAAAATTCTATTAACATAGTTTGTAAACACACACATCCTCTGATCCAAACAAGAATGTAGCAGCAGTAGGTTTGGGTCTTTAAGATCAAGGCATTATTGCTGATTTTGCTATCTGATTTTAAGCCAATTTAAAATCTGTAATGTAGCCCAAAGAATACAGCATGCAATGCATATGCAGCTCACAAGAGCACTAGAGAAGAGTTATCAAGCACTGAAGCTTATTAGTTTGCCCATAACAACAGCCTACTGATGGTTAATGATTGACATGCAGGCACAAGTGAGTGTGAGAATGAAGAGAGTAAGATTAGTTAGATGATGATAGTTCATGAGCCAAATTGTGGGGGACTGGGTTCATCTAGCAGTCCAGAACAATGAGCAATGAAAGAAACACAAACGTTTATAAGTCCAAAAAAGACTTCTTTTCACTGTTTGCTTTAGACAGTGTTTAAGTACCAGACAGATAGCCATGCTAGTCTATATACTATCAAAACAAAAAAGCTGTCCAGTAGCACTTTAAAGACTAACAAAATAATTTATTAGGTGACGTGCTTTTGTGGGACAGATTCACTTCTTCAGATCATAGCCATACCAGAACAGACTCAATATTTAAGGCACAGAGAACCAAAAATAGTTATCAAGGTTGACAAATCAGAAAAATATTATCAAGGTGAGCACATCAGAGAGCAGAGGGCAGAAGGCGGGGGTGGGGCATGTCAAGAATTAGATAAAGCCAAGTATGCAAAAGAGCCCCTATAATGAGCTAGAAAATTCCCATCCCAGTTCAAACGACATGTTAATGTGTCAAATTTGAATATAAAAGAGAGTTCAGCAGCCTCCCTTTCCAACCTGCTGTGAAAATTCCTCTTTGGTAAATGCAGACTTTCAGTTCATTAACAGAATGGACCGTGCCCTTAAAGTGCTGGCTGACAGGTTTGTGAATCAGGAGTGTTTTTATGTCTGTTTTATGTCCATTATTTCTTTGTCTAAGAGAGTTTGAAGTCTGTCCAATATACAAAGCATCTGGGCATTATTGGCACATGATGGCATATATGATGAACATGAGAATGTGCCCGTGATTCTGTGAATAACGTAGTTAGGTCCGGTGATGGTATCTCCAGAATAGATATGTGGACAAAGTTGGCAACGGGCCTTGTTGCAAGGAAAAATTCCAGGATTGGTGTTCCTGCGGTATAGACTGTGGTTGTTGGTGCGAATCTTCATAAGGTTGGGAGGTTGTCTGTACGAGAGAACAGGCCTGTCACCTAGGGCCTTCTGGAGTGTGGCATCCTGGTTAAGGATAGGTTGTAGGTCTTTAATAATGTGTTGCAGTGGTTTGAGTTGGGGGCTGTAGGTAATGACCAGTGGTGTTCTGTTCTTGGCTTTTTTGGGCCTATCTTGGAGTAGCTGGTCTCTGGGTATTCCTCTGGCCCTGTCAATTTGCTTTTTTTATTTCTCCAGATGGGTAATTCAGGTGTATGTTTAAGTAAGGTGATTTTGTTTTGTGCAACAACCAATAAAAGTGACCTTGGTGCCCAGAAGAAAGGGCTGCTCTCTGGCAATGATCTTCAGAATGACAGGTAAAAGATATAGACCCAATCAAAGGAGGCAATTTCAGCTTCTGTTACAGCACATATGATGTCCTTCTCTATTCTGCTAATCAGGAGGAAGAAGGATGAAAATAAATTTAATTACAGGTGCATTTGCAGTCCTCTCCAAACTCTAGAGTGATTTTTCTTCTGATTCTCCCACTGAGAAGCCATCCAGTGTGCTCAGGGGATCTAATTATGCTAAGAAGCTAGCCTTCCTGGTGGGCTGTAATAAGCACAGTTCATTCCAGAATGTTACCAATGTGAGTCAAAGGCCTGAAACTGCACAGAACTGATGCTGGGGGCATGTAATGCAGAGTTTAGTAAAATAATTGTGCTTGACACTTACATTATTACCAGGCTTCTGCTGGAATCAGAGCAGCAGCTACAGTATATGAAGTAATAATTACATTAATGGCAATCTGTAGGGGTCAGAGAGTTAATTAAGGGACTAAAAAGATAATGATCCTACCTACCACAAGCACATTATTACCTAACTTATATATGTAGGAGTTTTATGGTGGAATTTGTGTTAACCATCTGTTGTGCTACTGGTGTTGGTAGGGGTTTATTTTATTTAGCCAGTAGCAGTTGCTGTAGAAAACCTTTTAAAAACAAAGAAACCACATAGCATCTCATTTGGCATTTTAAGACGACATGAAGGGTACAGAAAGAATGAGACTAGACTTGCAGAATGATACACAGGAAATCTTCCCTGCCTTGCACATTGTGATGGGGTGGACTAAGCCCTGGTGCCCTCTAGAGGAGGCCAAAGATCTTGCCACACCTCATGCCAGCAAGGAGCAAAGAGTTCCTCTAGGGAGGATAGAGAGGGTGTCTCAGTGGCAGCCAATCAGGGCCCAGCAGGCTAATATAAAGCATGCTGCCAGGCTTCCTTCAGGAGCTCGACCCAGGTGGTCGCCTATGCTATCTGGGAGCCCAGCAGAACTTGGACCCAGATCCAGTGACTGGAGACTGTCCACAAGCCTAGTGAAGGAGCTGGCAACACCCTGGACAGGGTGTGTCAGGTCTCACCCTCAGGACTCAGAAGGCAGTGATCAAGACCGCACAGGGTACCCTTGGCCCCAGAGGGGTTCTCGAGAGCAGGCCAACCCTGTTACACACATATCAATTTGGTTCTGAAAGGATGGAGTCTGATTGGAAGGTGACAAGTGTTTTACAAAGCAGTGCTTATGCAAAAAGTTTGCAGGTAGATTCAATGGAAGAGGACAAAGGAGAAATGAAGGAGAGTTTTCTCAGCATTTACAATAAATAAGAGTAAAAATACAGGATAAAAACCCATAGCATAACTTGAGGGTTCTCTGCTATGCACAGAGGGAAGAGAAGACCTGTCTTTGAAAATGTGATAAAAGTAATGCATAGCAATTCAACCACTGTACCCTATCCTACTGTAGCCTTCTTAGAATTTAAATTGAATTTAGTGATCTTGTATGAAACTGCCCTGTTGCATGGTTCTCAAATAAACAATTTCAGGAATCCACTGTATGAAGACTACCTATAACTAGGGTTACCATGCAGTCAGGTTTTCTCAGACATTGCCTCTTTCTAAGCCTCACAATTTTTCAATGATCAGATTTTTCAAATAACAGGCCATGTCCAGGATGTTTGCAAAGCAGTCACATACCATTTAATCCGATTCCTGATTGGTCCCTTGTCCTGAAGCCACAGCTGCTGGCCCCAACTCCTGCTGCTTGGGAGGAGCTTACACAAAGAGATGCTGACTGATGGCTGGTACTGTATTTTGGGCTTGTGTCAGCCACCCTGCCATGGTGACTGAAATACACAGTGCACAGCTCCTGCCAGTGAGCATCCCTATGTAGGTACCCCTTCAGCATTAGCCAATACCCTCTGCAGTGCACACACCACTCCCAAATGCCCCATGTATTCCATTCATGGCCCTTTCCTGTACAAACACACCCCTCTGGAACCCTCCAAATATGCCCCACAGTACTCTCAACTCTACCTTCCCCTCCAATGTTTTGTCCCTCACCCCCACTTGAGCAGTGTTCTCCTTTTAGGACCCTCATATATGGTAACCACATTTTTAACTCCCTCTGAAGATGCACACCTTAGTATGGACAAGGATCAGGGTGCCAGGGTAGACACAGGAATTTTTAAATGGGTGAATGACTTCTCATGAATTAAGAGACACTGACTGAATGAGAAGATCTGCAAATATAGACTGGGGCAAGTAGATTTCACCTAAGGGACCAGGAAAGGCTAAGTTATAGGTGAGCTAAGCTGTGTTTACATTTTGTAATTTTAAGGTGTTATTTTTTTTTCTGTTTACAATGTTTCCAGAATCCCTAGAGATGATTCTAGAACTGGGGTCAAATCCATTTGGCCCTTCTGGAGTTGAGTGGAGTTGAAGTTGAGAACCAGTGGGTGTTGAAACCAGGGAAGGGGTTAAAAATGGGCTTACTCATGGGATTCCACTTGGAGAGAAATGAAGGTGTAGGCCAGCCACCTGACAGAAGTCCCAAGGAGAAACTGATGGAAAGGTCAGAGTTACACCCCACTGCTGAACCATAAAACTCTCTCTACAGATTCAGCTTAACACATTAAATAACAAAGTTCCATTTTAACAGCCATGGAAACGTAAATGGTCTATATACATGCAACTACATTTTACATTGCCTTGTACTACGTTGCAGCCCAGCTGGTAGTTCCTGTCACAGTTTATTATCTTCACCACCATATAAGATATACTATCTGTAGCTGATTTTTCTGCATCAGCAGTCATTGAAAAACAGCTCCTGGCAGGATCGTTTTTCTTTCAGTGCAGTAGAATGCATAACATTTGAAATGACTTCTATGTTTAGCGCTACACCTAGCACTGGGCAAGACTATGGCTTGCAGCAGCTGTAAAGCCTGTGAAATAGAAACTGAAATACAGCACTGACGCAGGAACCACTGCTAGTGCAGCAAAGTAGGAAGCTCGTGATTGTCACATGAGTACCAGGAGCACATTCCCCCATGAGGTCAGAATGAGGGGGATCTAACCGCCAGCTGGTAATTCATGAAAGCACTGCTGCACCTGTGCTGAAGTCACATATTAACAGCCATCCGTCTGCTGCTAATTCCTGAAAAGTGGGCAGTGTGAATCCTAGTAATGCAACGTGGGGACGATTTCTTTTCCATCACTTTCCATTTCTGTTAAGATCATCAGCATGTCTCCAAAAAGTAACTGAATGCACAACTCCTTTGTTGTCTACTAAAGTATCATTTCTTATAATACGCTTGTTTGACATTATTCTGCTCCAGCACAGTTCCACGTTGCTGTTAGTTTGGAGTAACTCTATTGAAGTCATTGGAAGTAATCTGAATTTACACTGGTATAAATTTAAGCAGAATCTGGATCCCTTAAGCCCTCACAAAAAAACTCAATAATTTAGAGACATCTCTAATAACCTAGCAATTAGCAGTCAATTTACAGTCTGGAAACAGATGCTAAAATACAGCAAATGGAAATAAAAATGTGCTCCACTGGGGTATTGTCTTAACTTTTATTTTCCAAAGGCATCAAGGGATCCTTGTTTTTCAGTGAGGGAAAGCTGAAGGATTATTAAAATAGGGCACTTGTTTGGGAGGGAGTCTATGTTACTTTTTAGAGAAGTCAATTTAAGGATTAACTTCATAATTCACACTTCTGCATTTTGCAGGTAATGGTCCACTGCTACCCACGTAAACGTGCAATGGTTCCTGGGGAGGGTGGACTCTGGTATCTGGAGAAATCCACCATGTAACCTTCTGCAGGAGCTGAATTAGCAGAGGACCCACACTGAATGCTTTCACTCTGACCACAAGGAGTCTGGCTGCTTTCGTGTGTCACCACGGCTGGCAACATGGCTGTGTCATGTGGTGTGATGCAACTGACTTTCCTTGCGGTGTCTGCTAATTTATATCCTTGTGAAATTATTCTAGTGGAGGAACTAACGCTGACATTAACAACATTAACTTCTCCAGCTATTTCGTACATGGGATAAGCCACTTCTCCATGGCAACTTGCCCCATAAAGTATTTTCTCTTCTCCCTTCCCACACATACATTTTTCCTTGGCGGAGATAAAGGTCTGGCTCCTTTGAAATAAATATCAATATCTCCACTGAGCTGTATGTGCTTTGGATATCTGTAGTCATATTCTTGGAGAAAAATCCTTGTAGCAGAAAAGGTGGTGACTACCTGGTTATAAAATATACCCGGACCCTGGATATCTCCTGAATCATTTTTCAGCTGCCTGAGAGGCATAGAGGGGGTGAAGAACTGCCTTAAGGCATCAGCTGAGGATTTCCCTGGCATAGCTGTAGATAACTGTATGCCTCTATGTAGAATATTGGCAGTGAGGTGGCAATTCTGAGATTATTATCTGCTAGTGCAGGAACCCTGATACTGCTCCAGCTTGCACAGTGTCAGAGGACTGCCCCCACAGCCTTCTGGAATGGAAAGATGATGCAAACCTACCAATGTTTTTTTCTCAGTATGTGGAGTTCTGTTTTGCTGCTCCTATAGATTTAAGTTCATGTTTTCAACTTTTTTTTCTGAATAGTACCACCCTGCCTCTCCCACAGACCATTTTGGAATGTCTAAGGCTCATGCGCTTTTCTTCACACTGCTGAAGAGGAACCCAAAGCAATATCCTTATACTTTAACCTAAATTATATTCATTTTAAAATATCTTTACTTATTATTTATCATGGGTATTATGTTAGCATGCAAAGGTCCCTGTCAGCAATGGGGAGGTGTGTTTTTGTTATAAAAATTCAGACAAAGCCTTGTAATAATCTTAAACTGACACAGTGTGTTTTGGGCACATGTTGTGGAGATGTAGGGTGGTACAAACACTTTGGAACTAGTTAGCCACTAATTGTCAGGAGATTATAGCGCTACAAATGGGTTATACTCCAAGAAAATGCTTGATCCATGATTTATTAGTCATGGGAATTGATAAGTACCCTGCTACTTGATCCATGGAAAGTCAGTTATTGGAATGCCGCAATACTCAATAAAACAAAGGACATGTTTTCAAAGAGTATTTAGGGTCATTGGGTATAGTATATATATTAAAGACAACCCCAGTTTGAGTTCACCATTGCAAACACAGATGAATATGCAATAACTCAAAACACTTGACTGAAATTTAACTAGCTGCAAATTTTCAGACTCTAAATTTTTGCCGGGGGGCATAAGAACGGCCATACTGGGTCAGACCAAAGGTCCATTTAGCCCCGTATCCTGTCTGCCGACAGTAGCCAATGCCTGGTGCCCCAGAGGAGGTGAACCAAAGACAATGATCAAGCAATTTGTCTCCTGCCATCCATCTCCCACCTTCGACAAAAGGCTAGGCACCATACCTTACCCCTTGCTAATAACCATCTATGGACCCAACCTCCATGATGGCAGATGAAATTAGCCAGGTTTACTCTTGATAGTTCAATTGCAGGGACAAAAATAGTATGGGTTTAATTTGGGCACCAACAAAATACATTTTGATTCATTTCTACCCATTAAATTAAGGAGAACTCAAATTATTTGGTAATAACTTACTTAGGCCTCCTAAATACACAAAATCAATGTGTCAACTGAAATACACATTTACATGGTTGGGCAATGGTTCAGTTAATTTATTGGTATAAAGTGAGCTTTTCAGACCAAATTTTTATTTAATGTTAGACATTGGGAATAGAAAATACCTTTTATGACAAAATAATGACATTTTCAAACCTGGATACCTACAGTTACATTCCTGTGGGTGAGATTTTCAAGTTTTCGCTGGCAGGCTAACTATTAATATTCCCACTGGGTTCAACTGGAGCAGAATGAGGCCAATGTTGATCCTTCTGAATATCTCACCCTAACTATATATTTTGGTATCTAAATATAAACAGGCTGATTTTTGGATGTTCTAAGTAACTACAATTTCCAGTGAAGATAATAGAAGCTGTAAAAGAGTAGGACTTCTCATGGACTTCTTAGGTGCTTAAATATAGATTTAGAAGCCTAACTTTGCTCGAAAATTTGACCTTTTTTAATTATCTTGAATATGATGATTCATTTTTTAGTTCCCTCTATGTGCTCAGTGTTGTATAAGACACAAAATGAGATTTGCCCCTTACCATCCGAACTAGACAATCTAACTGGGCATCTGAATTTCTGGTTCCCATCCAACCAATCCAAAATTTTTGGAATTCCTTTGCCCATGCACTACACTAATCAAAACTTTACATTCCTGCAGGCAGCATTTGCAAAAGGATGAAATGAGTTTATAAATATGGCATTCTCAGTTCACCCTGAAATGAAAAACTTTTCACATCTTTAAAAACCAGCAGAAAGTCCAGTTCTAGAGAACATGAAAGACTTGTTTGCTCTTTTCACCTGAATGTCATAAGCACATTGAAGGTAAAGTGAGAGAATGCTTATATTACTTTTATCCTTGCCATACTTTGCTGAACATAGGACTTTCATGCTATTAATCTAGCACCCTTTACTAAGGCTTATTTTCCTCTCACATAAACACAGAGAACTTATAACTAACTTGCCAGAGGACAATTTAAATTGTCTGTTTAGCACTGCAATTTAGCAGCAGATTCAGCAGAATGCTTTGTGATTTCATATGCAAACCGTCTGAAAGATATTTTCATTGCATCACTGTACTGCAGTATTTACGCTGATATGCTAGCTGACAGAAGGGAATGCTTGCTTTTCTAATCTTTCCATTTATTTTCCCTTTGGAGCGCACTATCCTTTGCAGCTTGACTGACCCCAATAAGTAAAATATTCCATTTCTTCTCTTTCTTTACTCCCCTGCGTCATCTCCTGCTATAGCTTCATCTAAAGATCAACTTTGACTTTGCAGCATTTATAATCCAGCTGTCTTTTCCACAACAGTCATCATTTTCAGGTTGTACGTGTGTAAAGGTTGCCAGATGAGGAAAGCAAAGTCATCTAGAAAGTTAGGCCCAGTCAGTGGTGGTTCTATATTCCAAGGTTTTAAGCACTTACACCCTTTCCAACTTCCAGTTCAGGGAATCGGTCATAGTGATGGGAATTGGTGACAGTAATGTCCTCTGTTGGACCCTGCTAAACTGATTGAAAACCATCCAGCATAGCCTATGGTTTTTGGAAGTCAGGATCTTAAATCTTCAGGCACTATGCATTCTAGTAAGCCATGTATTTTCATAAGCAGCTTAAAGAGAAATCTCAATGACAAAAATATCTGTACAAATGTTGTGTGCATTGGTTCAATGAAGGCTAGCTAGTAGAATGTGTGTCAGTGAACAAAAATGTAATCCATCAGCTTCTGACATGCTAAATGGTGTTTATATGTTACACAAAGGGTCACTGATTTGCTCCACACAAAAGTTACATAAATGAAAGCAAGCTGCATAATTTATACTTTACTTCACATATTATTATTGTTTTTACAAAGAGCTCACAATCCATATTAAATTTAATACAGCAAAGAATGTCAATCAAACAAAGGCTAATGGACACTGAAGGGCAAGGACTGTTTATTGAGTTGATAGTGCCCTTGCAAATATCCTACAGCTGACTGAACAGAGTTTAAGGTAGAGGGCAGGAAGGTTCTCCTCTAAGTTTGGAAAGTAAGCTTTCTTTCTGACCTGGGGCAGGAAATTAACCCCTCTGAGTCTCATTATAGCCTGGTGCAAAATACTTTTTTCACAGGAGTCTTATGGGGCTTTATTAATGTACATAAAATGTTTGAGGTAGGAGGCTGGAAGGGTAGAAGAATGTTTCTATTAGCTGTTTTGAAGCTCTGTGATGGCTTTAATGGTAGCAGCTGTGTACAGAAGCAAGAATTCATTTTCTGGCATTTATTCAGTTGAATAAATGTAAAGATGCATTTCATCTAATCAAGCATGAAACAGAATGGTCACATTCTGCTGGTGCCTCAGGGCAGATTCTGTTATACAGTGCAAAGTGTGTATTTGTGGTTGCCATAAGAGGTAAGGAAAGGCACACCTGGACACTGGAAGACAAATAAAATTAATTGTTAATTAGAACTTCAAGGGAAGAGATCATTCCTTATTCTGATGGTTAATCTAAATAGAAGTGTATGGTCATCTAGTGGCAATTAGGAGGGGTCCTTAGATTTACTTGTCTATGCTTGTATAATTTTCTAGTGAACCCTCTTTTTGCTATTAGCAGGGGCAGGGTTGTCCAAATTCTGTCACATGTAAAAACTTTATAGCCCAGCATTATTCTTTAGTTTATACACTGGTGACCTCCCACAATGCAAATGCTGACGTAGTATGACATCTACATACAAACATCTCATATCCATATGTCTCTGTTCAAAATGCTGCTTCAAAAATCTCTCTGTAAGTGGCCCAAGGGCAGAGACTGGAAACAGACAAAGATCTCAAATGGAAACTGCTCAGTGTTGTATTTTAGAGGTTCAGCCAATAAACATATAAATCCTCAAATAACCCCTTCTCATTTGCTTGTGTAATATACCCACTGTGTTATGATTCTGACTTCTAACAATATCTCCTGAGAGAGCTCTCTCCTGTGTTTATTTTAAATGGAATGAGAACAGGCAAACACATTGGACGTAAATGCTCTGGGCTCTAGTTCCTCCTTGGTATGCAATGGTGCCACAAACTCAGAGTCCAAATGAGTAACTTTTTTTACAGTGTTGTTAAACTACAAAAGGATGGTGTAAGCACTTTGTCACTGGGTGTAAGGCTGCTATTCCACCCTTTGAGATCCCTGTCATTGAAAACAGGATCTCAGAACAACTATAGCACTCAACAGGAAGAGATACTACTTCGTAATCAAGAGTATTTTGGTGCCCCGATGAACGAAGTGTGTGTGGTTTGTTCATGTTGTGCTTAGCTATTGACAGGAAGAAAGGGAGAAACCACTTATAAGACTCCTAAATTCCCATCAGTCTAAGGCAGAGCAAATCTATTCTGTTTGCTTTATGGAAAAAAATTTGGTTGAGAAGGAGAATGAAACACTAGAAGCCTGATTACAATTAAGCAGGAGTCAGTCCAGAGTGCTGAAATATGACCTTTTGACCTCTACGTACAGTCCCAGTGCAAATGGTACTTTTTAAAGTCATTATAGTTCTGCTTACAACAGCTTCATAAATAAATAAATAAATTAAGATGCAGGGTTTTACATTTAGATGGTGGTTGGTATTACTAGCTGGTCTTTTGTTAATCCACAAGTGGCATGGCTTTCTGCAAGCTCCTGCACATGGGGGAAGAGGGACAGGGCTGGGCTCCAGTCTTATATGATGATGAAAATCAGATCATGTGCCACTCTTGGCATGTGTGCTGGGGGGTTGCTGTTCAAATTCCAAAACTCATAGGACACCCAGGAGATGTCTTAATTGGAAATTGGGATTAAAGATTAAGGAAAACGGAGGAAAGAGGTAGGAACACACACTGATGGATGTACAAATGGAAAAAGAAGGGAAGGAGAGGGGTACACTTTATTATAAATCTCTTTACATCATTAAAATAAACCTGTCTAAATCAAATATGTTTTTACTATATAGAGCAAGAATTGGAGGAAGAATAGGCGCCCGCAGCCATATAAGTAATCAGACCTCCTGACTGTCTATGAATTAAAATGCTTTATTTACACATGTTATGCATCTAAATAGCCTCTCTTGAAAGTAAAGAGTTGAGATCAAAGTTAAAAAGCCCCCAAACTGTCAAAAACAAACAAACAAACAAACAAAAGTATAGGGACAAGATTCCAAGATGAGTCTAGAGAGAGCTTAAATATGTCATTTACACCTCCTTCTGGCTCCCTCAGTGTGCTCTTCTAGTTCTGAAGATAATGTGGAGACTTCACACATGCTGCGGGGGTGGCAAATGGGACAGCTGCACAAGGGCCCAGCATTTCAAAGTCCGCGGAGCTCCGGCCACAGCCACCACTATTTCAACAGCGGTGGTAGTTGGAGCTCCAGGCCCTTTGAATACCATGGCAGCACTGCTGTGCCATTCCACACGGCTTTCAAGAAGGTGGCAACAGACAGTGCCATGGTTAGAGAGGCTCTAAGGGTGGGAGAGCCCATGCTTAAATATGGCCATAAAAGTGTCGGACTCACAGCTGTAATTCGTGGAACAAGTTCAATAGTGTGAAATTTGCTTCTCAAAGGCTGTGTTTGCATTAGCCCAAATCTTCAAAATGGCCATGCAAATGGCCATTTCAAAGCTTACTAATGAGGCATTGAAATACAGATTCAGCGCCTCATTAGCATGCTGGTGGCCGCAGCTTTTCGAAATTGCTGCAGCTCACTGCTGCGCCGCTCGCCCAGATGGGGCTTCTTTTCGAAAAGACCCCGCCAACTTCGAAATCCCCTTTTACCTATCTGCTGATAGGAATAAGGGGATTTCGAAGTTCCTGGGGTCCTTTTGAAAAGGACGAGCCGCGCAGCAGCGAGCTGCGGCAATTTCGAAGAGCCGTGGCTGCCAGCATGCTAATGAGGCACTGAATCTGTATTTCAGCGCCTCATTAGTAGTCTTCAAAATGCCCGTTTGAATGGCCATTTTAAAGATTTGGGCTAGTGTAGACATAGCCAAAATAATGTGATGTTCATTTCCATACCTCACAACCAGATCCACAAGTGCCTACATTTGACACAAATCTGTACCGCATTGCTCCACTCTAATTGCTAAGGTTGCTCACATGAAAATATTAACTTATTAAACTCAAGCTGTCTAAATATTGACAGAAAATCATAACCCTCTCTTGCATGTTGTTTCCTTCACCCTAATTTTTATGATGTTCCATAGTCTGGGTTTGTGACACATGGGACCTTTTCATTATGCTGATAGGTTAGACATATATTTGCAATTTATTATTATATAAGAACTAGCTTTTGAAATGCTGATCAGAACACGCTAGGCTCTAGAGTACAATTAAAATCATTATGGTCATGATTTTACCTGAATAAACCTTCCCCAATTACACGCATCAAAAAGTAACCTTTGGGTATTACAGGGATCAAATCACTCACCATTTGTGGAGCAGAAGATAAAGCAAGGACCAAATTATTTTGTGGGCTGGTCGGGGCGGGGGGGAGGGTTGGATACAGTGCACAACATGAGATGTGTTTATGAAAGATCATACAGATTTTTTCCCCTTTTATTCATTCCTGAAACACAGGAAACAGGTTTTGCTGTTAAATGACAATATGAGACAGCCAAAGGCCTCAATTTTACATGGTGAAATTCCCTGTAAAGTATTACAGCCTTCTTTTGCACTTTCTTTAAACTCCTTCTCAAGACACATTAACACTGGAAGCATCAGTAATTCTTCTGAATGCCCAATTTTTATTAATGAATTTGTTATTCCAGATAATAAAACTGAGCATAAGAAACTTGATTTAACATGAGAAATGATAGATAATACCTGGTGGATTTGCTGACTACATCGTTTGAATATACAGGGTGCATTTCTCCTTTAAATTCCTGTTATCTGCCTACATTTTTGTTGTACATCTCAGACACTTGTCTTCACAAAAATGACAAGGCCACATGTACATTAAAATATAAATACTCTTCAAAAGACAAAGTCAGATATAAAGCCCAAAGTATGCTCTTCCATTTTTAAGGTATCTGTCGACTTGTTCAATAAGGACAAAAATATATGATGTGTTTTAAATCTAAAATAAAGAACACTTGCTTCTATGGATGCTTCTTTATGCTTTACTTCTAATTCTGGAAAGCTCTCACTTTAACACCAGATGTTCGCTTATATATCTTTATGGTTTTTTGTTTCTTTTTTTCTTTTTTCATTTAAGAAGCTAAGCCTTATTTCCCCAGAGCTGGCAGTTCTGTACAATTTAAGCTTCTGTTAGCTCTGTCTAAACACTTCCAAATCTCACTAGCAATAACGTCATCCAAGACATGCTGGTATGTTTCAGGTCCTTTTAAGTCACTCCCCGTTAGCCTTTCATGAGCTATCATTTTAGGAGTCCAAAAGGCATCACTGTGATCTGAAACAGGCCGAAGGGCGTTAATGTTAGCTATTATATTATATGGTATCTTGATCAGTCTGCAGAAGATTCCTGCTTTCCTTTGTCAGGCATGAACACCTTACTATGGCAATGTGCAGAACAGGTACTAATACACAGCACCAAAACTACCAGCACTAACTAATGACCAATTATGGGACCCTAACACCTCCATTGTCTCACTTGTGACACTTTGTTGAAGTGCAAAATCCTCACAGGAGCCACAGTTCATAAATTCCATTCTGAAAGGCTTTGAGCACCCTCAACTCCCACTCACTTAAATATCTCAGATGGGGCAATATGCACCTCCCAGTATCCTGCAATGAGCGAACAAGTAGTTATGTCACTGTGTTTTGGGAGACTGAAGGGAGACTGAAGTGTTCTCCTACAGGTTTTTGTATGTTACCATTCTTGGTAGCTGATTTGTGTCCATTTATTCTTTTATGTAGAGACTGTCCAGTTTGGCCAATATATGGCAGAGGGGCATTGCTGGCACATGATGGCATATATTACATTAGTAGATGTGCAGGTGAATCAGCCCTTGTTGGTATGGTTGATGTGGTTAGGTTCTGTGGTAGTATTGCTGCTGTAGATGTGTGGGCAGAGATGGCACTGAGGTTGTTGCAGGGATTGGTTCCTGAGTTCGACTTACTGTTGTGTGGTCTATAGTTACTGGTGAGAGTTTGTGGGGCTATCTGCGGGCAAGGACTGGCCTGCCTCCCAAGGTCAGCGAGAGTGAGGGGCCATTGTCCAGGATGGGCTGTAGATCACCGACGATGTGCTGAAGAGCTGCCTCTGGAATCTTCCCTACATTGCACCTGATGAAGCAGGTCTTTGCCCATAAAAGCTAATGCTCCAAAATATCTGTTAGTCTATAAAGTGCCACAAGACTTCTTGTTGTTTTTGTGAAGAGTCTGTGATTCAGATAAGCCAAGCACAGACCACTAAGTGCTCCATGTAAAATGGGTCTTGAACCTTCAAATCTTTTCTTACAAGCTTTCTGCTATTACTTTATTTTCCATTCTGGTTACAACTTCTCTGAGAAAAGGCTTTCTTCTAATACTTTGACTCTGGTAGAAGCCAGAGAGATGCTTGCAAAATAAATAACACATAGGCTGTGTCTACACTAGCCAAAAACTTCGAAATGGCCGTGCAAATGGCCATTTTGAAGTTTACTCATGAAGCGCTGAAATACATATTCAGCACCTCATTAGTATGCGGGTGGCCACGGCACTTCGAGATTGACACGGCTCGCCACCGCACGGCTCGTCCAGATGGGGCTTCTTTTCGAAAGGACCCCACCTACTTCGAAGTCCCCTTATTCCTATCTGCTCATAGGAATAAGGGGACTTCGAAGCAGCCGGGGTCCTTTCGAAAAGGAGCCCTATCTGGACGAGCCGCGCGGCAGCAAGCTGCATCAATTTCGAAGTGCCGTGGCCGCCTGCATGCTAATGAGGCGCTGAATTTGTATTTCAGCGCTTCATTAGCAAACTTCAAAATGGCCATTTGCATGGCCATTTCAAAGCTTTTGGCTAGTGTAGACATAGCCAAAGAAATGTTCTGACAAAGTACTCAGGGTGCAGAAGAATGAAAACAAAAAAAAAACCATTATGAAAGTCAGATTCAAGTTAACTTCAAAAATTATTCAGCACAAACATGCTGTGAACATTTGTGCAGGATTTTAAATTTATTCAAACAGTTTTTCTAAAGGTCAGAATTTCAGCTGCCATGTAAAGGAGTCCGTTAATGTCAGCAGTTTAATGTCACCTAAGGATTTTTCCCTGTTTGCAAAGGGAAATTCAATATTGCCTCCATGTATGCGTAAGTGGTCACATGTGCATGCAATTTGTAGCATACTATGGCAATTGCATGCAAATAAGACTATACCCCACCCCAACACAAACACTCCTCACTTTTGCTTGCCTCACCCCTTGCCCCAAATAGACGTGTGCATATACGTTGATAGGTCAGTCATGATACTTGAATGGCACTTCAATGACAGGTCACATGAAAGTGCACATAAGGTTGTGAAGGCATAAAGAGGCAATATTTTCAGTGTGTGTCCCCAATATGTCTTAAAAGTGAACCACACAGTGCCAGTATGCATGTCTATTAGAGCTGTTAGTTTTATGGGAAATGGGATAGGCAAAAGGCAGCTGTGAGTGTGGGGAGGCTGTGGCTGGCAGGGTGGTAAGAGGATATGAACCGTCTGCTGAATTTGAGCTACTTCACACAAAGGTTATTAGATGAGGCAATTGTGGAATTATATGTCTGAGGGAGGCTGATCCTAATGCTTGCCATTTAGGAGGCATTCTTAAACAAACAGATTCAAAGATGGATGCATTCATGGACAGAGAGACAGATACACAAACTATCTATAGTGATAGACCCAGGGCAGCTGACCACAATAGTCTGGTGGAGGACAGACATACCGTACCCAGGGCTGAGTGAATGTTTTTGTTTTGTTTTGTTTTGTTTTGTTTCCTGAATAAACTGACAAAGACTGCTGCAAAATAATCCAAGCAGGCAGGCATCTGAGGCTACCTAAGGGCTAAACCAGAGGTCAGCAATCCCCAGCACAAGAGTGGCATGTAAACTGATTTTCATCTGCACATGAGGCGGGAGTTCAACCCTGCCCTCCTGCCCCATGCAGCTGGGAGCTTGCTCAAAGCCATGCCACCTGTGGATTAACAAAATGCCAGATAATGTTACCAATCACCACCTACAGATTGAAGCCCTGCATCTTAATGTATTTATCAATGAAGTTGTCATAAATAGGGCTATGAGTGGCTTTATAAAATACTACCAGAATTTGCACCATACATAGTGGTCAAAAGGTCAAATTTTAGCCCTCTGCCTCGAAAATGTTGCTGATCCCTGAGCTAGCCTCAAGCAGCAGGCTAAGCTGACACTTGCAACCGATAAGGCCTGCTGGCCTCTTTTAAAATGTCTTTTCTTAGGTAAGGATGGGAGAAGCAGAAGAGTGAAGGACTGAGAACAGAAAATTCATTTCTGTAGAGCTGAGGAAAGAGTGCTACTGCTAAAGAAGGCAAGCTTCACTCAGACACCAGGGAGAAGACATTCGAGGAGTTTGGGGAAGTGGCCCAGGAAAAAGGCTGCTGTATTGGGGCTAGAAGAAAAATCACCTCCGTTGTCACTATCTCAGGTCACTGAGCCAGAAACACAAAGTATGGACAGGCCTGGGCTTCTCCCAACCATCCCCACAAAGGTTTGCTCCTGGAAAGGAAGGAACGGCAGGATTATGGAGGGGTTTCACCCCCATCCTTTGACTGTACCTTTGATGCGGATGGCTCAGGCCAGAGAAAGATAAGAGATAGCATAAAGGGTCACAGTGAGCTTCTGAGGCATACAAAAACCTCCTAGAACTTCCTTGCATGGGGCATGGCCAGATCTTTCACACAATGAATAGATATAGGTAGATAGGTTAGTCCTCCCAGAGCAATCACATGTAGTGATGTTGCATTCACCTTATGCAGAAGGTATGCTCCCTAAGTTGCACATTTCAGTAGGTATTATTTAAATGATTTCCCCAGTCATACATTGCTTTAACTATTACTAAAATTCACCTCATCTGTTTGTAGAAGTTCCCTAAATTAGTTCTTTCTTTTTTTCCAGTCTGCTTCTACCAAATGCTTCCTGCAGCTCCTGTAGGGAAATGGTCCAAACATGGGACTTAGCGCCAAAATGGGATGTTCACCAAAGACAAGAATTTATTGCACTGAAGCTACATTTTGGGGACAGTATCAAGGAGTGGAAGGTGCCTGGACTTTTCACAACCACTAAAAGAGGACAACAGAACTGGTCTTACAAAAATTACTTGGGAATATGTAGCTAGCTAACAAATACATTATTTACCACTAGTGCAGTCCCTTGCAATACCGTTGCTTATCATAATAAATTCCTTGAATTAAATCCACTGAGTAAAAGAACACTCTCATTTTAGATATGTCTCTATTATATGTTAAAATTGTTTTACTGCTAAGAGCCTTAAAATTAATTGCCACTTGGCAGCCCTATCTCAGCATGATCCAATAAAATAAAGTGGCTTACTTGGAGGGGAAGAAGGGGAGAGTGGTCGCCTTTTATGATGCTTGAAAACCCCCAAACCATATTTCTATTGATATTGCCTCATGAATTTTTCAGAAAGCTGTTGCTGCTCTCTTATTTATTCATCTTGTCTATTACTGTCTGTAATTCTCTCTCCACTCTGAGTTAATCATTAGCCGGCCTTCCTGCATGTGACATATGTGTATTTTATTTGCCAAGAAGCGCCATCAAAATAATCAAAGCAGTGTCTTGTGTGCTGTCTCTCTTACATATTTGATGCACATTGTCTCAATGGCAAATCAGCTTGCTGGCTGCTGATGTAAAATAAATACATTGGCTGCAAGGTGAAAAAGAAGATTTTCACTTCCATCATATCTTTATTGTGAAAAATCAAAGAAAAAACTGCCAGATAGTTGCATGCCATGCATAAAAATACTGACATTGCAAGCTTTTTGTGCAGATCCTGACATTTTTCAAAGCTTTAGAGCTATGGATGGAACCAGATGGTAAATCAGAGCTGTTCTAGAGTGAGGTAATACTGAATTGTCTCATTATTGAACTGAGTGGATAAGCACAACTCTACAAATTTCACAGGGGAAATATTGTGAACACGGCCTCTCTCAAGCTACTTGCCTTCTGAAGTCAGAAGTAACGTAATAATAGCTTTTGAAATAGCTCGACAAAGGTGCTTGTCTTATTTGCTTTATAATATGGGATCAGGACACAACATTTTCAGAGCCAGGTGAGAGGACAGATGTTGAAGGGCTTCCAGAAATATGCTGGACCCATGGACGGTGCGGGGAGGTGGAGCGACTGTCACAAAACAAGCCAACTTGGTGGAGTGTAATTACTTACATTGTAGTTAAGGTAAAATAGGAAGCATTTTGAAGAAGAATGAGCCACCAAACAGAAATGTGGATGAATTTTTATGTATGCATTCATGATTGAATTTAAAAAGTATTTATTAGATATTGCGTGTGGATTGCTGTCACTGAAGTTTATCTGTGGATTTTTCAAACTTGCATTCAGCACCAAAGCTATGAACGGTTCCTGTGTGATTTAGGAAACCAGTCGCAATTCAAAATTTTAAGGAAGAAGGGGCTTCTTGAAGAAAGGTTTCTTTCTGGAAGATCCCCACAGGCTGTGCGTCTGCACCTGCATTTTGGAGACTGGAAGAGCTTCTTCAGGACTCCGAACCACATGTCCATATGCTAATGAGGCATGGGAAATTTGCATCCACACCTCATTAGCATCTTCTGGATGACTTATTACCATGCCGCTTCCGGAAGAAGAGGCACATGTAGATGCAGCCTTTGTGTGCAGCACTGCCCCAATTGTGTCTGATATAAACCAGACTCTGTACATCATCTACTGTGCCAGCAATTACTTTGCCTAATCAAAGAATGGCAGCTGCTTCACTTAAATGCCTGCCCTGACAAATGTCTGGCTTTTTGAATACAGACTATCAACAACAAAAAACGAACAGATATAGATTGCCAACCTGTTTCTTCTGTTAAGTGACCTAATAAAAAAATACTTATTGTAACACAATCATGTGAATTGTATGCAGTAGGGTATAAGTATTATGTGACATAAATCAAAGACATTGTAACATTTACCGAGAAATACTCATTGGCATAGCTTAGCCCAACTAGCTCACTGAGATCCTTTAGGCTTTCTGTTCATAAGATGGCTCAAACTGTTAAAGTGGGTAGGAGGTTATTTTAACGTTTATTTACCCAGGTAGATATAAACTATACACAAGCGGACACTCTGTTATGAGAATCTGCGCTAATCTAACTGTAATAAAACAACATAAAGGGCAGTATAAATTCTTTGTATTAACAAGAGACAGCCACAGTGCAGCATAGTTGTCTGACAAACTTAGCCTTGTTGTTTAGTTGTGATGATTCTAGGAAAGGTTTGGTGCCTGCAAAAACAGACCCCAATTCATGAAGAAACTTAATGCACATGCCTAACTGTAAGAATAAAAAGGGCATGACTTTGACAAAAACTGAGCAATATGTTGAACTGCAAATTAATGTCTCTGTCTACTGCTTTTGAGGTATTTCTGCTGCTTTAAACATCACAATTTCACTAAGGCTAAAGCTACACATCATCTGGGAGGCATAACTCCCAGCTCAGTCAGCCACACGCACTCTCTCTGTGCTGTAGGTAATACTTAAAAATATGACTGTGATAGCAATAGCTCAAGCTAGCATCCCAGGTTCAAAGCTAGGATCTCTGACAGGATTGTGGTTATGTGGCAAGCCTGAGCATCTGCCTGTTTCTCCATGGGCACAATCTTTGCTGTATGCTAGCGTGAGCACAGGTAGTGCCTAGAAGTCTACCTGAGAGGTTAGTTGTTTCTCCCAGCAGCAGTGCAGCTACAGTCTTAACGATATATTTTGTTTAGCCTGCTACTTACTTCATAAAAGGCTGTGTGAATGACTCCCTGCGATTTCACATGCACAGTGAAGTGATGTTGACTACCACACTAAAAGAGAACACTGTACTACAGTACTGAATTAGAGAGACACTTCATTGGAAAAGTGTGAGCCAATGACATTGCTCGTAAAAAAGAAAGCTGAGATGCAGGTCACAAAATTTGTATGAGAATGATGAGCCAAGGCTTAAAACATTCAAGAAAAGCTGGGAAAGTATGTGAGAATTCTAGGTTTAGACACCTTGAAAAATGTTTAAAAGATTAATAGTTGCTCTTACCTATTTTGAATACTACTCAATTTCATGCTTGGTCACATACTGTAGCAGTTACTCTGCTGGTTTACCAGGTAAAAAGCAAAATGTGTTCTAGCATACATCACAGTGCCCTAACACATGTGGAGGGTTTGAAGAAATATAGGAAAAGGGAATAAAGCATTGGGTAGTAAGTTATTAGCAAATGACACAATTTGTAAAGATCATGAAAATAAAAAAAAGTGTTTCAACAGGACTTTATTATGGCAAGCAAGACCCACACCACAGTTGTATCTACACATGCCCCCTTCTTTTGGAGGGAGCATGTGTAGACACTGCCTGTGTGTGTTCTGAAACACACTTCATATTTAATTATCCTCTATTGGTCCAACTTAGAAAGCAGTTAGGCAAGATTCTGTCAAGATTTTTCATCTAGATTATGACTTAGCCTACAGACAGCCTGCCAAAATTCTCACCAGCAATTACAGACCACAGCATGGTAACTCTAAACCTGGCACCAATCCCTGCAACAAATCTCGCTGCCATCTCTGCTCACATATCGACAGCAGCGAGATCATCACAGGACCTAACATCGACCATACCATTAGGGGCTCTTTCATCTGCAAATCAACTAAGACAATATATGCCATCATGTGCCAGCAATGCCCCACTGCAATTTACATTGGCAAAACTGGACAGTCTCTATGGAAAAGAATAAATGGACATAAATCAGACATCAGGAGTGGTAATATACAAAAACCTGCAGGAGAACATTTCAATCTCCCTGGAAACTCAGTAACAGATTTAAAAGTAGCAGTCCTACAACAACAAAATTTCAAAAAGAAAATGTAGCAGCAACGAAGGGTCCTGTGGCACCTTATAGACTAACAGAAAAGTTTAGAGCATGAGCTTTCGTGAGTTAACTCACTTCTTCAGATGCTGGTCCATGCTCTAAACTTTTCTGTTAGTCTATAAGGTGCCACAGAACCCTTCGTTGCTGCTACAGATCCAGACTAACACGGATACCCCTCTGATACTTGAAAAAGAAAATGGAGAGAGAAATTTCTGAGCTGCAGTTCAGTTGCAAATTTAACTCCATCAACCAAGGATTAAACAGAGACTGGGAGTGGTTGGCCCATTATAGAAACAGTTTCTCTGCTCCTGATGCTCACACCTCCACAATGGGCCACATCCCCCTGGCTGAACTGATTTGTTTTCTCCTCTCTTGATGTTCACTACTCCACATTAACTACTGATTATGGGCCATTTCTACCCTGGCTGAACAGACCTTGTCAGCTCTGGCCCTGTCCTTTACTGAGACGCCCCTCTTTAAATCCTCTGAACCCCTCCCTGCTGCCTACACTCATACATCTGATGAAGTGGGTCTTTGCCCATGAAAGCTTATGCTCCAAAATATCTGTTGGTCTATAAGGTGCCACAGGACTTCTTTTTGACTTAGCCTATGTACATGGTCAGAGAAATAAGATTATGCCTTCAGAGTTCACCTGGCCTTGACCAAACTAGGTACAGAGGAGGTGGGGAGAGACTTGGGTCCACACCCTTTACTTGACAATACAGTCTAATTGGTAGTGGGAACATATTCTTTTAGAGCAGCAGCATTTTACCAATCCCCAAGTACAGAAGATACATGAGAAGCACAGTAATTCAAAAGTGTTCATGTGACACATCCTGCAGTTTACTCATCACCCTTTACTCAGTTGTATCCCACCATATTTGTAAAACATGCACAACTGCAGCAAGAGATTATGAAAGTAACACTAAAAATATAAAATGAAACAAGTATGAATGAATAGCTTTTATGTATTACAGAAATTAATTAGATCTTTCTGTCCATGGGACATTTAAATCTCATGCATACAACAAATTATTTTTATTCTTTTATTATGGCTCTTAATCTACTATATTTTTAGGGAGTTTGGCTGATTGATTGATCAAGAACTCCTCCTAAATAGAAAGAGCTAGGACCACCAAACTGAGGATACAGCTTCTTCTTATCTTATCCTACCTTATCTTTTAACAGCATAAAGGTTTGGTTGTGCCAGCAAAATGGGATGTGCCTGGAATGCGATTGCTTCTCATAAAACCAAACAGAAGAGAGACAAAAATCAACAACTCAAGTACAGTCCTCAAAAGTGACATGGGCTACGTCTACGCGTGAAGCCTACATCGAAATAGGCTATTTCAATGACTAACGTCTACACGTCCTCCAGGGCCAGCAACGTCGATGTTCAACTTCGACGTTGCGCAGCCCAACATCGAAATAGGCGCAGTGAGGGAACGTCTACATGCCAAAGTAGCACACATCGAAATAGGGATGCCAGGCACAGCTGCAGACAAGGTCACAGGGCGGACTAGCGCTTCCGGGGCAACCGCTAGCCGCTCCCTTAAAGGGCCCCTCCCAGATACACTCAGCCTGCACAGCACGCGGTCTGAGGAGCCATAGGCACACAGACCCCAGGCGATGCAGTCATGGACCCCCAGCAGCAGCAGTAGCCAGAGGTCCACCCAGCCCTCCCGGCAGGAGCAGGGCTTGCCCTGCTCCATGCCATGGAGGCGGCAGCTGAGCACCTCCTTGCTACACCAGAGGAGGAGCTGCCCCCAGGGCAGCAGGGCTCAACCCCCAACCCTGCAGCACCCCGCCCCCTCCCCCGGCCTCACACGCCGGCGGCTGTGGAGCTACCCCACCAGCTCCGACTGGTGGGAGTGGCTGGTGCTTGGGGAGTGGGACGAAGACCGCTGGCTCAGGAACTTCAGGATGAGCCGGCAGACATTTCTGGAGCTGTGCCAGTGGCTCACTCCCGCACTCAGGCACCAGGACACTGCCATGCGGCGTGCCCTAACAGTTGAGAAATGGGTCGGCATCGCTGTCTGGAAGCTGGCCACTCCCGACAGCTACCAATCCGTGGGGCAGCAGTTTGGTGTCAGCAAGGCCACTGTCAGGGCTGTCCTCATGGAGGTAAGAGAACCCACGGGGGAAGGCAGGGCAGGGGAGGGGGGCCCAGGCAGAGGAAGGCAGGGGAGGGCAGAGGAGGGGAGGGGAGGGCAGAAGAGGGCAGGGCAGGGCAGAGGAGGGGAGGGCAGGGCAGGGCGACGCACACCCTGCTTATCCCTCATTGGTGCTGTCCCATGTGCTTTCCCTGCAGGTTGTGCGTGCCATCAATGCCATGCTCCTGCACAGGCTCGTGAGGCTGGGGGACCCAGATGCCACCATCGCGGCCTTTGCCACCCTGGGCTTCCCCAACTGCTTCGGGGCTCTGGATGGGACTCACATCCCCATCCGCACCCCGCATCACAGTGGAGGACAATACATGAATCGCAAGGGCTACCATTCTGTGGTCCTCCAGGCCTTGGTGGACAGCCGGGGATGTTTCCAGGACATTTATGTGGGCTGGCCTGGCAGCACCCACGACGCCCGGGTTTTCCGGAACTCGGGCCTGTGCCTCCAGCTGGAGGCGGGGACCTACATCCCCCAGCGGGAGATCCCTGTGGGGGACACCACCATGCCCCTCTGCGTCATCGCAGATGCGGCATACCCCCTCCGGCCGTGGCTCATGCACCCGTACACAGGCCATCTCTCCGCTAGCCAGGAGCGCTTCAACGAGCGCCTGAACCACGCGCGCCAGGTGGTGGAGCGCTCATTTGGCCACCTGAAAGGACGCTGGAGATGTCTCCTCACCTGCCGGGATGCGGGCCCCAGCAACATCCCCCTGATTGTGTGTGCTGCTGCACCCTGCACAATTTGGTGGAGAGCAAGGGGGAGGCCTTTTTCCAGGGCTGGGCTGTGGAGGCCGGCAGGGCTGACGTGCAGCCACCCGTTGCCCCCAGTCGGCAGGTGGACCCCGAAGGGACCCGGGTCCAGGAGGCCCTGCGGGCCAACTTCGATGATGAGGCCGTGGGGTGAACTCTGCCAGGCCCCCCACTGCCCGCCCCTTCCTCCACCACACTCCTGCCCCAACGCCCACACCATGGAGCACCCAACCGCACCCCCCCTCCCACTTTTCCTGGACAAATGACAGCACGCACTTGTGGCTGAACTTAAACTGCTTTTTCTCTGAGAACTCTTTTTTTTAACTATAAATATATAAAACAAGAACAAACTATATACAACGTGTGGAACCAAAGTGATATGTACAAATAAAACAATAGTAAGAAAAAAGTGTGCTCAGTAATAAAAAGAAAACCAGGGAGGATAAAGGGGAGAACTATTTACATGGGGGGGACGGGGCAAACGGGGGGCACAAAATAATAAGTTCAAACTATATAGAAGGGGGGGGCCACGTCCCGGGCCCCTCGCCCCTAAAGTCCGGCACTGGGCGTGGGCAGCCGGGATCCCCGCCGCGGCCGCAGCCCTAGCTGGGGCTGGCTGGGGGTGGGCCAGACCGGAAGATATGCCCGGCGAGTCTCAGCTGGCTCCAGGGGTCCCTCGGCGTTCTGGCCCTCGGCGGTGGGTGGCGGGGCGACGGCGGACGGGACGGCGACGGGCGGAGCAGCTGGTGGTGCGGCGGGTGGAGCAGGCATGGCGGGTGCTGCGGCGGCCGGCGCGGCATGCGGGGCCAGGTAGTCCACCAGGCGGTTGAAAGTCTCCATGTAGGCCCCCCATGCCTCTTGGCGCCAGGCCAGCGCCCGCTCCTGCAGCTGCAGGTGCTGCTCCGCGACCTCCAGCTGCCGACGGTGGATGGCCAGCAGCTGGGGGTCCGTCGCCGTCGGCTGGTGGTGGCGCGGGGTCCACCGTCTAGCCCGCCGTGGGGCTGGTCGGTCCTCGGCCGAGGGGCTTGCCTGGAGCGATGGCCCCGGAGGGCTCTCCAGGACTACTGATGCCTCGCCGGCGCTCTCTTCCGGTCCTTCTGATGGTGCAGGTGCGGGACACAGGAGAGGAGTGGGGGAAGAAGAATGGAGACAGGCCTTAGTGTGGGCCCCAAGCCGTGGCCTTTGTCCCCCCAGCCCTGTGCTGCAGGTTCCCCATCCCTGTCCCCGGGAGATGCTGCTGTGATGGATGGGGTTCAGGGGTCCCCCTGCACTGCACCCCATCCCCTGGTGGGAGCGACTCTCACTTCACTCCGCAGGGTCTGACAGGAGAGGTTTCTTAGGCCACAGATGCCCAGTTTCTCCCAGGAGTGACGGCACCAGCTGTCGGAAGAGACAGTCCTTCCAACCCGTCCTGGGGAGAAGACCCCAAGGGGTGCCCCTCTGGGATGCAGCTTTCCCCCTCCTCAGGCTGGCTGCCTTCCAGCTCTCCCTTCCCCTAGCCTCTACCTGTGGCCCCCGCCCTCCCCCGCCAATTCCAAGCCAGCTCGGCTCCTCCCTCCTCTTTGTTCAGGGCAGAGGTGTCACCTGCTAGCTGCAGCCCCAGGATCATCCTTTGCCCCTGGGAGCTATTCGGCTCTTGTTGCTCATATCTAGCCTGAGTCTCCCTTTTTCACTCCCCCCACTCCATCACATGCTGCTGCTGCTGCTGCTGCTGCGGGGTGTCCCACCCCCTCCTCCCGGGGGCCCCTCGAGGTTCCGCTCCCCCCTGCCCCGGGGATGGGGCATGGCACTGTCGTGCGGGGTGGGGGTGGGGCAGGGGCTGATGCACTGCTGTGAGGGCCATGGCCCTGCTGTCCTTGGGGCCATGGCCATGTGAGCATGTGGGGGGGCCCTGGACACATATCTATTACCCCCTGCCCCTCAAGCCCAGGGGTGTACACCAGAGGGGCGTACATACATGTTGGTCCACTCCCACGGTCTGGAGATCCCCGGGGGGCGGAGGCCTGGCTGCTGCTCTGGGATGGCAGGAGGAGTATCTGCAGCCCGGATTCTGTGGAGGAGGAGCCCCCCTCCTCCTCCTCCTGCTGCGATGTCCCAGGGGTGGGCTCCGGGGGGGCCCCCGGGTTGTGGGGCTTACCTCCGGGGCGGACTCCGGCTGCAGGGCCTGCTGGGGCTCGTCAGCCGAAGTATCAAGGGTGGCCGGAGGGGAGGAGGTGTTCCGGGGGCACAGGATGTCCCTGAGCTCCCTGTAAAAGGGGCAAGTGACGGGGGCGGCCCCAGATCGGCTGGCCGCATCCCGGGCCCGGGAGTAACCCTGCCACAGCTCCTTCACCTTACTCCTGACGTGATCAGGAGTGCGGGCAGGGTGACCCCGGGCAGCCAGGCCGTCGGCCAGCCGAGCGAATGCATCCGCGTTCCACCTCTTGCTCCCCATTACCTGGAGCACGTCCTCCTTGCTCCAGAGCCCCAGCAGGTCCCGCAGCTCAGCCTCCGTCCAGGAGGGGCCCCGCTGCCGCTTCCCAGCCTGGCTGCCCTTCTGGCTGGGCTGGCTGCCCTGGCTCCCCTTGGGGGGGGTCCCCTGGGAGCGCTGGGGGGGCTGCCGGGCAGCCATCGCAGCTGGGTGGGTGGCTGTGCTGGCTGAGGGATGTGCAGGCTGGCCGCGTGTCTGGGCTGCCGCCTGCACGTTCCCTCAGCTTCCTGCACAGGAAGGGAGGGGGAGGGGACCTTTAAGGGGCTGCTCCACACGGCCACCATTGAGCTGAGGGGCTGGAGAGAGCGTCTCTCAACCCCTCAGCTGATGGCCGCCATGGAGGACCCCGCAATTTCGACGTTGCGGGACACGCAACGACTACACGGTCCCTACTTCAACGTTGAACATCGAAGTAGGGCGCTATTCCTATCCCCTCATGGGGTTAGCGACTTTGACGTCATCACCGCCTAACGTCGAAGTTAACTTCGAAATAGTGCCCGACGCGTGTAGCCGTGACGGGCGCTATTTCGAAGTTAGTGCCGCTACTTCGAAGTAGCGTGCACGTGTAGACACGGCTATAATGGAGCAAATTATGAAAGAAACTGAACCAAGGAAAATAGGATGAACCGAAATAAGATTGCAGAAACAAAATAAAACAGGAGTAGATGGAATTCTTATTTTAAAAATACTTAAAAATCTTAAATAAAAGTTAACCTCTTAAGAATACCATATTTTTGAAAAAAAGCAATCTTTTAAATAAAGCATATATACTTTTCTTTTATTTTCTAAAATAAAAAAAAACAACATAATTGAGTTAAAGACCTAAGCAATGCAGGGTAAATCTGCCAATAGTCTTATATTTATAAGTGTACTGAACATTAGAGGAAAGTATTAACTTAAAATATTCCCTACACTGTATCTGTTTCCGCTGTTAATTCTACCTATGTCACACATGTAGCCTTAGAACTTTTTTTGCTTCTGTGCTAAAATTTCACTGTTGAATTAGTAAAGGCAACTGTGTAAAATTGGAGTTGAAAGTGGTAATTCAGGCCCAGATCTTTAAGTGTAATAATCGTTATTTTTTTCCTGCAGAGAAAAGCTCTAGTTCCATAATCAGTAAGGGATAAACATGGTCAGACATGCCTCGAGTGATTAATAACTAATGATTCCTTCTGGCCATCAGATATGAGAATAAATATTGATTGATTATTATCCCAAAATAGGATGCAACTACAATTAAATGTTTCACACCATGTTCTGAGACACAGTTTAAGGCCCCACCAATCAGCCACGATTAAATGCCCTGCTTTCCAGCTATAGAAATTAAAATTGCTAAACACAACATTATTAATTATCTTAATCAAGAAGCTCTCAATTTTCAGACAGATAAAACTTCCTTCACTTTGCCAATCTACCTAGAAAGAATTGTTAGCGTGCATAGGTCACATCCTGATTTTCTGCACAAAGTGTTTTTACCCCCAAATATAAACTATATTTTGTGCCTGTTTTAAAAAAATATGAATAATCTATTTCACCCCAAGTTCAGATCTGAATATTTTTGAACAATCAAAGTAAATATGTATATATGGATTACATTTTCTGCAATTTAGGAGATAAGGATTTCTTGGGTTTTATTGTGAATAATTGTTGCATGCTAGAGCCACATCTATATGAGTGGCTTTTTCCGGCAAAACTGGGCTTTTTAAAAAAACAAAACAAAACATGGAGTGTCCACGTGCAAAATGTTCTTTGTCAACAGTTTGTTGACAAAAGCCAACACATCCACTGCCACCATTATACCTCTCCTGGTTCAGGTAAAACACCTCTCTCAGCAGTGCTTTATTGACAAAACAGCCATGTAGATGCTCTGGGTCCCTTTTATCAACAAACAGAGCTTCTGGTTCACCAGACAGACCTATCTGCAGAGTTTCTGGTCAGCCATTCTGTCGAAGGAGGGCTGGGCACTCTGACTGCTCTCCGACGACAGAGCAGATTGCTCTTTTGATCTGCCTTTGTGTGTAGACACAGTCTGTTGACAGAGGTCCTGTTGAGAAGTCTCTTCTGTCAATGACACCTGTCCATGGAGGCTTCCTGTATAGACATGGCCTTGAAATAATAGGTATTGTCTGATGCAAGGAAGAAGAAATGATAAAAAGATATAAAACAGGCTATACATTTTTGGATCTTAAGAGACATTGCTTAAAAGGGGGAATACCAATGGATCATAGGGGATGATGAATGAATTCTAATGTTTGAAATGAATCAAACTCAAGCTTCTGATAAGAAAAAAGATTAAATAATTTTATATGTCACCATCATCTGGTTGTGACCACATCCTCCTCCCCCTCCTCCTCATTCTTATACACTACCACCGCCACTGTTGGACAAAGCAGAGAACCTAAGAACTAAAATCTAAGCACTGGCTTGGCACATTTTTTATATTCTAATATTGTCCCTTTTGGCTCAATCTCATTGAATTATAGTAATCACACTCTTAAAGGGCTCCTTAAAGACAAGTGCATCTATAGAGTATGATCAATATGTTAGGAAGTGAAAATTTATGATCATAAGCAAAGGTTACAAAGAATCATGGTAATTTGCATTGTTGGTTAGTTGTTGAACTGCATCTGTAGTTTGTGATAATTGTTTGAAAGATTGTACTGAATTGTTGATTGTTTACTAATTTGATTCTTGGTGAATAAATGAATTGTAGAGTAAGAATAAGGAAGTGGATTGATTTAAAAATATGCCATTTAATGTTAAAGTTGACCTGGAAAGAGCTCAGTGTTCGAATTAATAAGTGTGTGCTTACTGGGCTTGATAAAAGGGGTTATCATATTGGATTGTACTATATTTTGGCAAACCTAATTTGGTACCTTTAGAATTTAACTGGCACCCTGGCAAATTCATAAAATGACCCTCTTTCATGCTTATCCATTGTATCCACAAGATTCTGACATTAAAATTATTCCTTCTTGGCCCATGAGCCACCTGATAGATTCTATTTGCAAGATCAGGGCCAAATATTTTAACAAGGTCTCCATGACAACAAACTATAAACCATTAAGTATACCGCTGTTTGTTGTCATTCTACTCTCATTAATCTGACCAGCAGCTTTGTGCTCACATCAAGGATGGTTTAATAAATCCGTGCATGGGGTATTGAAGTCTAAACATGTACTTATCTTAAGTTATTCAATTAGATATTACATTTGTCTGACAGCTGGTCTATTTGATCATCTGTTAGCTGTTATGTAATTTCAGTTGCACCCTTTTTTCAAATGGGATATCAAAATATGTATTTTTTGTTCAGAAGCAGTCATTTTTATGGTACTCTAGAATAACTATATCCCACATATCTGGTAATGTATACTGTTAGCTTGATTTCCCTATTTAGCTTTTAGAAGCTTCATGTATTTGTTAATTCTTTTATTGCTTTTGTTTCATTCTCTGAAGTGACATATATTCAAGAAAATGTAAAATTGCAGTGCTTTGCACAGGATAAATCATTATTTCTGCTTCATTAATTTCCTTCATCGTGTTCCCATTTTCAACATTTGTTACAGGTTTTCTCATCTTAATTTTATGCAGTAGAAAAATGAATGTCAGAGCTTTGGTGCTCAACAGTGAGAAAGGATGAGGTCTATAGAACATGCAGATGGTCATCAGTCAAGTAATAGCTACATTCAATGTCCTGGTTTATAAAAATACAGCAGAGATAACAAACTCTTCATTTTGCACTCTACAATGAGAAAGCTTTCAAGATACGAGCAGCCTCTGAGCAAGACATTTGCCCCAGGGGGCACTGCTGTACTACATTTAAGATGACATCAAGGCTCTTGTGGCTAACTCCACTCTTAAATTTAGGCACATTTAATCAAAATACTTCTGTAATTAATACTTTCTATATAGCTGTTATGAATGATCGTAGATGTGTATTCTTGTTTAACTCAAAAGACAACTAGGAAGTTGTTTGGTGCCTTTTCGCTAGGTTCTTTTTAAGCTTTCACAGTTATGACAGTTTGCTGTACAAACAAGGCAAACACCACAAAAACAAAATACTATTCATATTGTGTTGCACTATAACATGGGGAGTGTTATATTGGTCTAAACAAGCATTTTATAACACACTGTCCAAAATTTGTGTTGCACTTCTTGGTTTCAATGGTAACAGAGAGAAAGTCGTGCTAGTCTATATACTATCAAAACAAAAAAAGCAGTAAAGTAGCACTTTAAAGATGAACAAAATAATTTATTAGGTGAGCTTTCGTGGGACAGACCCACTTCTTCAGACCATAGCCATATGTTGGTTTCAATACACTGAACTATCACTAGCTATTCAAAGAAAGAAAGAAAGAAACAAACATTGTTGTTAATCAGCCCGTTACTATGGCAACCTGTCAGTAATACATCTTATCAGAATAAGCATATTCCCTGTAAATCAAGGCTAAACAAATACAATATTCTGTTTTCAAGTTATGACTCTCATAATTTTACAGGGGTTCAAAATAGGAATTTTATATCTCTACCCTCAACTCACTAAATAAAAGTAGAAGTGAAAACACTTTGGCTCGTTGTAATTTGAAGGTAAGAATTCCCAACATTACATTATCCCAACTTCTGGCCCTCCTTACAAGTTCCTTAATGTTATTTTTCAGCAGTGATATATGATGGATTAAGGAGTCAGTGCTACTAATTACTCAGGAATTACATGATATTTGAAATCTCCTAAAAAAGGCAGGGCTTCAGATTTTCATCTCCGTGATGGTAAGCCACAGTCTCCTGTAGGGAATGAATATGCGAAAGGCAATGTTTCCATCTGCACAGTGATGCGGTCTCTTCCACACCATTAGCTTTCTTGATCAGACCAGGAATTCTTCACACTCAGACGTGATCCTTTATGACAGTTGGCTCTATAAGAATGAACTCCACTGTGCATATGGAGGATTGTGTTTTGATCTTAAATCAGAGTATTTCTGGTCTCAGAATACCTTACAGTCTATACATGATATATATTGTGTGTAAACAGAAGCATGTCAGACATGTTTCCACCAAAATAGCACTCTGAACCCTCCACTATTTGATGAGGACGGACGCAAAACTGGGCGACACCCACTGTCAAAGGGCAAAGATGTATTGTGGTTACCTTTATTTCTACAGCCTGGAGATGCCAAGATTGAAGCTTTTATGGCACCCCAGCCACAGAAGTTAGTGATGTGCCAAGCATCTGCTTTTCCCACCGGTGACTCCACTTCGGGTGTGGCTGCCTGCATCCATGCTGGAGATAGTAAATGTACAGATCCAATTAACCCCAATTTTTTCAATTACTCCACTATTCTGAAAAAGTAAATGAAAAACAGCTGATGCAGGACCAGCTGTAAAAGGAGATACCCTTTTAAACAGTAAATGTGTTATCTTTCTTAAATGGGAGACAATTTGTTCAATAGCCTTCTTTTTCTTTATCTCTGATCAAGAATGAATGATTTAGCAAATGCACAATAATATGGAAATGGGAGCAGTCACCATCTGATGTCTCATCAGGTTTCTGTAGAACATTTTAGGGCCTATTAGCTGCAGACATGGACAGTGAATAGGATTTCCAATCTTGTTCAGAGTCACCCTTTCACTTGCAAAGATAATAGAAAGTACACGAACATGAAATAGAGCATCTGATGATACAGCGTTTTTGGTAGATGACATATTACTTCATTACAAAGCTATTTGATGTAATTTATATAAGAATTATCAGAGGTTCACTGCCTTTTACACTTCTAGTAAAAGACAACAAATCCAATTAATTCCTAGTGCAACTCCACTAACACTGACATGAAAGCATGGAAGAAAAGGTCACAACACTAGACAAAACTGCCACAGTGACTGGACTGATCATTAAAAGGGGAAAGATCAAGACAACTAAAATCAACCAGTCCAACAACACTATCCTTGCATGGGGAGGGGATGACCTGGAAGATGAGGAGCAGTTCACCTACTTTGGCAGTATTATAGGAGAAAAACAGGGTACCAATGCCAGGATAAAGAAAGAAACAGCTGTATTCAAGGCTCTTATCCAACATGGAGTCCACAAATCATATCTGCAAACATGAAACTGCAGATCTTCAACACAATTGTGAAGAGTGTGCTCCTGTGTGGATGCAAGACCTGGCATGCTAAAAAGTCTTCAAATCACAAGTTACAGACATTTATAAACGGATGCCTGAGGTACATCCTCTGCATCAAATGGCAGGGCTGTCACAAATCAGAAGCTTTGGAACAGAGTAGGACAAGAACCACTTGACCCTGAAATTAAGAAAAGAAGGTGGGGATGGCTAGGCCACCGTCTCAGAAAACCGTCATTCAGCATAGTCTGTTAAATTCTCACATGGAACACACAAGGAAAGTGCAAAAGAGGAAGACCTTGGACAACATGTAGAAGACCTTCTGAGATTGAAGGACAACAACTGGGGTAGTCCTGGAGTTAGCTAGAAGTTTTGTCTTGAGACAGAGAGAAGTGGAAGAGACTTGTAGATGACCTATGCTCCACTTGGAGTACAAAGGTTTAAATCAAGTCATAACTCCACTAATCACACTGTACCTCTATGAGTGATCCACGAATCATAGAAATGTAGGGATGAAAGGGATCTCAAGAGGTCATGTAGTGGAGCACCTCCTTCTCCTTCATTGAGACAGCAACAAATAAAACTATCCATAGCAGGGGTTTGGTCAAAACTTTTCTTTAAAAAGTTCAATAACAGAGCTTCCACAGTTGCCCTTGGAAGTCTATTCCAGTGTTCAATAATCCTTATTTGTGGAAAATTTCCGCCAGTATTAATCCTCACCCTCTTTTATTGCAAATTAAGCCCATCACATAGTTGGAAATTAACAGGTCCCTCCACAGTCATCTTTTCTCAATGGTAAAGAGCCCTTTTTTTCCCCCTACATTTCCTCATAAGTCAGGTTGCTTAACCTTTTTTCTGTTTTTACTTGCCTCATAACTCTCCCCACTCTGTAACTTTCTTAAAGTTGCAGCACATGGAACTGGATCTGGAACACAGGCTAAGATCTCATCGGTACTGACTCATATTCAGTTTGTGATTCACTATAATTCCAGAACCAGTTCAACAACTTAGCCAGTTATTTCCCCATTTTGTAGTTGTACATTCGATTTTTCTTTCCTAAGTGTAGGACCCTGAGAGAATGATGCTAAGCATGTGTCACTAACCAGAAAGATTTGAAAATAAAACACAAGTAAAATATTGATTGTCCTGGGAGCTTGCTCTCATGATTGAGGGGACTTATGCAGTCAGAGTAAAATGAAAATAATGATGCTTAAATAATTATTTGCCCTTTCAGTTCTTATCATCCCAGGATCACAGAATACGGGGAAAGATGTACAGGTGTCATTATATTCCTTTTGCAAAGTTGGAATCAAAAGCACATGGGGTAAATGATTTGTTCAAAGCCACACATTAGGAGAATTGGAAACAAAACTCTGCCTCCTGACTCCTGGAGAATGGTGCTTATTAAGGGATAACAAATGACAAAAGGTGGAAATCAGGTGGACTGGGTCTAAAGAAGCAAATTTTTCTGGAAGAGAAGCTTCCAAAGGCTAAGGATAGGTGAAATATCAGGGTTAAGAGGTACATATGCCTCCTGGAAGAGTTGAACCCATTGAAGTCAATAAAACAGACTCTTATTTACTTTACTTAGCACTGACTATGGTTCCAAGTTCTCCTCTATGCAGGTGTGAATAGTGTTGGTTATTTGATTGCTCACAGGAACAAATACAAACAAATGGAACCTGTACAATATTTAACATATACCTTCTGACCTTCTTTTTTCACTTTCCACTATAATATGCAAATGTAATTTTTATTAAGCAAAGAACAGTTTATATTACCAAAGACCATCTTTTTTCTTTTGAAATGCATAAACAGCACCAGCAAAATGAGTGACTTTGTTCACCAGCTTACATAGCACAGATAAATACTTACAAGAATTGGTTACAAATCTTCAAATGGAGGAGAGAAACCTAGCTCAGATAAGATCAGACACACAAAGATGAAATACCAGTTAGTCAATGGCACATTCTGAGAATACATTTTTTCAGATGAAATGAGACGTAGTCTTTAGTTTTACTATATTATTTCACAGATATATGTACAATCAAAGAATCCCATACTTAAGTGAAAAAATCCAACATTAACAAAATAGAGAGCTAACAAGTTATGTGAGTAATTATTAGATCAGGTCAAATTTTCCAGTGGAATATTTTACCAAAAACAAATGATGGCTGGATAATATTGGTATATCAAAAAGTTATCAAAACCATTTGTGTCAAAGTTGAAACATTTCATTTTGATAAAGATAAAATGTGTCAATTTAGCCATTGTTCTGAACAATGTAACAATCACATTTATAAAGTAAAGATAAACACATTTCAACATTATGAAACAATATATTTCAATGAGCTCAAAATATTATTTTGATTTCTCCAAACCAACATTTTGGAATTTAGTTACATGGGAAATTTAGATTTTTCATTCTGATTCAGAATGAAAAAAAGTCAAAATTTTGGCATTTTCTGCAGAACAGGAATTCTTGGTGCCAACTGGCTATAGTGTTTACCCAACATAATTTATGCACCTGTCTTTGAAAGTTAAGAGCCATAAACTGTCTTCCAGCCCACTGCTGTGAAAATGTCTGCTGATGAGTCAACAAAACCTTAAAGTCAATGTTATCAAAGGCTTATGAAAGACAAAAAAAATCCATATGGATATGATGGCTTTATTGTTGCCTGAGATCATCATTTGTGAAGACCAGTGAACATTCATTACTTTATCCAAAACCTAAAACTTGACTGATAGGGATCAAAGATTTTATGTAACCTCAAGGCTACCTCACCAATAGCTATGTGTTCACCGTTTCCGTAAAGAGCATATCAGTGACTGACAAGATAGCCATAATGGCAATACAGGGGTATACTGGAAAAGAGGATTTAACTACTCTGCTAATTTTGAATGAGGCAGACACACTGTTTGCCCAAATAGAAATCCTAGCATTCACCACCAGCAACGAACTCAACATTTCCAAGCTTACTTCCCAGCTTATTTTCACTATGCATGGATCCAGCTTTCCTTTATTGCTGACCAAAAACATTCATTATCACTTTTCTTTCTAATAGAAATTACCTTTCATGCATTAACTTTTGGCTTTTTAAAAGTTGTTACCGTTTTTGAAAATAAATCAACCCTAAAACCCTAACCAAAGTCCCCATATTAAACATGTTTGGTTTTCCCTGAATTTCTAGTCCTTTTATTATTTTGCCATTAAAAAGGATTTAAAAAAGGGTTAGAAAACAATGAGGGGAACTCAAATTCAAAGAACCTGAAAATTATTCAATTTCTGACAGACAGCATAAGCAATTAGTTTTCAATTTTTCATCAAAATTCAGAAATTTTAAAAGTGGCCATTAAGATAAACCAGTAATTTTAACAAAATCATTACATGTGTGTAGCATTTTCCAACTACCCACAGGTAACATCAAAGTCTCTCCCAGAACCTAGCTGACTAAGAATCTTTCAGCTATTAATTCTAATAACGTATGAATCTGTCTCCAGAAAGAGACAAAATATGTCTGAAAAGCTGGATATTTTCTCCTTAATTTTAGCCATATTCACAGGGTGCATTTAACAAATTCAGTGTTCCAGCCTTATGAACTCACGTAAACATGTATCATCGCCAACTCACAAACCATTTCCTATTGCCTCTGCTCCCACAAAACAGTGATTTTCACCCAATCTTTTAGACTCTGCTTAGAAAAAAACTGCATCTCTCCATGTGCCTTCTATTCTGCCCTAGCACGAGATCCTGGGATATTTGCCCCTTACTTAATTTCTTTTCAACCTGTTTTGCGTTCCTAACTTTACTTTTCTGTCCATTCCCTTTTTGCTTCTCATAGGCTACGTCTACACGTGAAGCCTACATCGAAGTAGCCTATTTCGATGTGGCGACATCGAAATAGGCTATTTCGATGAATAACGTCTACACGTCCTCCAGGGCTGGCAACGTCGATGTTCAACATCGACGTTGCGCAGCACCACATCGAAATAGGCGCTGAGAGGGAACGTCTACACGCCACAGTCTCACACATCGAAATAAGGGTGCCAGGCACAGCTGCAGACAGGGTCACAGGGCGGACTCAACAGCAAGCCGCTCCCTTAAAGGGCCCCTCCCAGACACACTTGCACTAAACAGCACAAGATCCACAGAGCCGACAATGAGTTGCAGACCCTGTGCCTGCAGCATGAATCCCCCGCTGCAGCAGCAGCAGCCAGAAGCCCTGGGCTAAAGGCTGCTGCACACGGTGACCATAGAGCCCCGCAGGGGCTGGAGAGACAGCGTCTCTCAACCCCCCAGCTGATGGCCGCCATGGAGGACCCGGCAATTTCGACGTTGCGGGATGCGGATCGTCTACACGGTCCCTACTTCGACGTTGAACGTCGAAGTAGGGCGCTATTCCTATCTCCTCATGAGGTTAGCGACTTCGACGTCTCGCCGCCTAACGTCGAAGTTAACTTCGAAATAGCGCCCGACGCGTGTAGACGTGACGGGCGCTATTTCGAAGTTGGTGCCGCTACTTCGAAGTAGCGTGCACGTGTAGACACAGCCATACATTTAAAAAAAATGAACAGAAAAAATTGTTAAACTGTTTTTAATCACCAGCCTGCAGCGGCTCCTCATCTCTAGACTTCAATGTACTCAATGGCTGCATCTAATTCAGAGTGAAACTGCTGACTTTTTGTGGCTCAAGAGCTGAGTCAGATGTGCTTACACAGCAGAGCTATATGCAAAGAGAGAAACCTTTAGCAGGTTGCTTTCTGAAACAGGGAACTGTAGAGTGGAGATCCTGCACCTCCTTCATTACAGACCACTGGAAGATGTGTGGGATGGGTGGTCATAAAGAGACAATTTTCTTCCCAGAATTCCTCCAGCACTTTACTTATAACCAGAGGGGGAAAATATGCTTGAACTAGCTCTCATCTAAGCTAGTGTGCTAACCATAGTTATGTAGCCAGCATACCACAGTCACCGGCACTAGTGGCATAGTGCCATTGCCCAAAGTACATACGAGAAAAAAGCACATCAAAAGCAGGAAGCCTGTCAAACAAGCGGCAGGTGTTTGACGCTCTGAAACAGCACTCAAGGAGGACAAGGCCATTGGAATTAAGCTAAAGGAATTCTTTACTCAAACTTTCTTCTATTGACTTCTTTTTATGAACTACTTCCTTGGATTTGTCATCTAAAAAGAATGGCACAGGGAATCTTCCCCACATCCTCATCAGTGAAAAACAATGCAAACTGATAAAAGAAACAAAGATACATCATTAGGACCAGACAGTATTCATCTGAGTTCTAAAGGGCTCCAAATATGAAATCTCAGAACTACTAATTACGGTATGTAACCTGTCACTTAAACAAGCTTCTGTCTGTTCTGGAGGATAGCTAATTGAATACCAATTTTTAAAAAAGGCTCCAGAGGCAACTCTGTCAGCATGGTTGTTGTAAACAGAAATCACACCTCACCAATCTATTAGAACTCTTTGAGTGGGTCAACTAATGTGTGGACAAGAGTAATCCACTGGATATACTGAACTTGGACTTTTAGAAAGCTTTTGATAAAGTCTCTCACTAAAGGCTCTTAAGCAAATTAAGCAGTAATGGGGTAAGTAGGAAATCTTCTCATGTGTCTGTAACTGGCTAAAAGTCAGGAAACAAAAGGGTAGGAATAAATGTTCAGCTTTCAGAAAGGTAAATAGTAATGTTCCTAAGGAATCTCTATATGGATGATTATTATTCAATGTGTGATCTGGAAAAGCAGGTAAATAATGAGTTTGCAAAATTTGGAAATGATACAAATTACACAAGATAGATAAGCCCAAAGTACTCTGAAAAAAAAAACTACACGGCATACTCAAAAATAAGTGACTGGGCAACCAAAAGAGTGCATATAAATACAAAGTAATGCTTATTGGAGAACACAATCCTAAGTATTCAGACAATTAGCTATTATCACTTAAGAAAAGTTATGGAGTCATTGTGGATCATTCTCTGAAAACATCAACTTAATACATAGAAATGGTTATTACAGCCAACGCATGTTAGAAGCCATTAGGAAAAGGATAGATAGTAAGACAACAAATAGCATAATGTCACTATATCAATACATTTTATACCCACACCTTGAATATCGCCTGCAGTTCTTGTCATTCAACCTCAGAAATAAAGATAAGGTTGAAAAGTTTCAGAAAATGGCAATAAAAATGGCTAGTATGGTCAGCTTCCATATAAAAGGAAATGTAAAAGAATGGACCTATTCATCTTAGAAACTAGTAAAAAAAGTGGGATACGATAGAGGTCTATAAAATCGTGACTCGTGTGTTATTTCAGGCTCGCTGATGGGGTGGCAAAGAGAGCAGTTGACCCAGGACCTGGTGAAACAAAGGGGCAGGAGTCACAGGCCCTTTAAATTGTTACTGGAGTTCCACATACCAGGCACCACTGAGGAGTGTGTAGTCTCAGCCCTGTCCCTTCCACCCATGGCTATGCTCTTTCAAGGGGCAAAGAGCAGCCCCCACTCACCTTGCCCAGGGAACCAGTGAGACTGTTGGCCCTGCTGTGTTAATTACTCTTTCACCCAACACAAGAACTAGCAGTCACCTGATGAAATTTATAAGCAGCAAGTTTACAACAATCAAAAGGAAGGACTTCTTCACACAACTCACACTCAGTGTCTAGCACTTGTTGTCAAGGAAGTCCAAAATTGAAACTGGATTGAAAAATAAATACATTCATGGTGCATAGGTCCATCGATGTCTACTGGGTGGTCAGTCAGGGATGTAACCTTAAACTGCTGACTGCCATATGGCTAGGCATGTTTCACGTGATAATTACCCTGTTCTCCCTCCCGCAGCAGCATCTGGTATTGGCCACTGTTGGAAGATAAGATATTGGGCTATCTAGATGACTGGTCTGACCCTATATGGCTTTTCTGATATGCCCACGGAGTTCAGACAGATTGGTACTCATGGTAGCTAGTCTGTGCCTCTGCTACCACAGATCATGCTACCACTAGTGCACCTATGTCTGTGTGAGCTGGGATTGGCACTCCCAGCTCCTAGTGTAAGCACAGGCTAAGATAAATACCTTTTGTGCCACTTTTACCATGCTGAACCTCTTAATAGCAACAAGTAGTTCAATAAACTTGAAGACATAATTTAAAACTAATACACTATCAGTTGAACACATGCATAGCCCTGGAACCCATTAATTCATGCAAGAAAAGTGGGCATGATATTTTTCCTTACAAAGCATATTGGTTACACTCACACAGGCATTTTGCACTTGAAAACCAAATGTCTTTTTCTCCAGGGAAAATAAAGCCTTGAAAAGCATCAGAAATGACATTTCCTTCTTCAGATAAGCAAATCTATTGTGTTAGCCCAAAGTTGGTGTGGAGGTGACAATGGGTATGCAAAATATTTAAAAGAACAAGTATTTTTCAATGATCATGTGTTCAAACTTTTAAAAGCAATATTTCACAGCTATGATATAACTGAAGAGCATGGTCAAAATAACTTTCTGATGTCCTGAAATATGATGAAACCTTATCTTTTAAGCACAAAAAACTGGCCTGTACACAGGTGTGTGTGAAGGGTATGAGCACACCTTCTCCCATGTCCAGTTCCTCTCCCTTACTCCATGCTGCACTCGGCAGGAGGAGCCTGCAGGGCATGATGGGGGAACCCAAAGAACCCTGGGAGCTGTTATTCTTTCTCCAGCTCCCTGGCTAGAGAACTGACCCTGGAGCGGGGAAGGGACTATATTTCCCAGCATGCCCTTGGCCACTAGCAACAGGAAAGGGAGGGGCATTAGGGAATATTGTTTTGCACTTACAGTATTACAGCAAGATCCCAGAAAGTTATTTTGATAACACCTTTATTACTGTATAATTGTTAGTATGTTACAACAAAATGATTTAACCTATCACTCTCTCTCAACTCCAATTTTTCATTAATCTCTCTGAGGCATCCTCATTGCACAAATATTTTGAGCTCCTTTAAAAATAAGTTAAAAAATGCAGTCCACATTAACCAAAAAAAAAGAAGCATCCCCCCCAAAATTCCTGTGTATGGGCCTGGAAAAGGAAGATATTTTGTATAACAAAAGTTTCAATAATTTTTAAAAAGAAAGACTTAAACAGAAGATATGGACCTTTTATTATAGCTGTGAAATATTACTTTTAACTTTTTGCATTTCTGTTCAGGGCAGTTCATACCTGTTTTTCCCCAATTTTAGTATACTCTGATGTTCTTGCATCTCCAAAATCTCTTTAGCTTTGCTGCTGCTCCCTGGAATCCAAAATGAAACTACTGTACACACTGGTTATCTCCATTGTTCTGTATGCATGTGAGTCATGGACCCTTATGGCAGAACTTGATTGGAAAAATATAGGTAACAGAGATAAGATACTTCCATAAAATCCCAAGCAACTCTGACTTTGATCACATAACTAATGAAGAGATCTTCAACATCATCAGTCAATGCACTGGGTCATATGAAGACTTCCTGGCAGCTGTGAAGAAGTGCAAAATATGGCCACATAACAACATCACTCTGCATATTCAGGAGAATCTCCAATGGACAGTAAAGGGGAAGAGAAGAAGATGTGGACTGACAACATAAAAAGAATGTACAACAATGGGACTTCTGCATCAAGACTCAAGCACTGGCACACAATCTTCATGGTTAGATGCAATAGGTTGATTGCTCATCAATCCAAAGACCCACAGGCATGATGATGACTTTCTGATGACGACAATGCCATAAATTCCTGAATCTGCAGTCCTAATTCAGATGAAACCTGGAATTTTATCTTTAAAAGTGCAGGATCAGTCCCATGTTCAAACCGAACCTTGGATGTGAACACCCCAAATTATAGAAAAAAACCATAGTCAACATTATGTATCCTGGAAACATAATTAATAGGGGTTGCTTGTTATTTACCACTTTCTTGTGGAAGAGAACACTGTAAATATGACGATAAATCACTGGCACATTTATGAGATAATATGGAATGAGGGCAACTAACATATTAAACCATACTTGTCACCCAAATACACAGAGTAAGTACAAGATGAAGTTAAAATAAACTGGTGATTAACTAGAACTGCATATAGGGAATTTATCATTTTCTAGCAGTCTCCTTGCTCAGGCTGATAAATGGAATTGTTTTTGCATTGCAGGCCCTTTTCACCATGATAAAGTCATTGAAAGGATCCAAATTCCATGATAAAGAGGTTTAGGCAGAAATGAGGAACAGTTGCCTAGTTAGCATGGTGTGCTGTACAGTTTGATGAATGAAAAGCAAGTCAGTTGTGGCAGGGTGCCAGAAAGTGGAGGCACAAATGCAGTTGGCTGAAGCAGAGTGTAGCTGATTTGACATCCTGAAAACATTATGTATTCTAATATGGTGAAAGGACCTTCTGAAGCCTTTTACAAAGCCCTGGATTTATATGGGTGTTTTTACTTGTAAGGGCACGTGACCGTTACACGGGTGTCATTTCAAACAGTCAGCTTGGAAATCCAATCAATGGATTGTAAAATAGACTAAAGAAGAAGAAACAGAAACAAAACAAAAACAAAAACCCAACAAAAACAACAAAAGACACTGGTTAATCTCTTCACTTTAAAACCTTCACTGTAGCAATGTTAGGATGTAAGAATGTGCATGTGTGTTTGTAGATGCCTACACACCCATATGGAAAGAAAATTAAATCAATTTTTTCCCACTGAAAATATCAGATTAATATTTGATTTTCAAAAAAATAAAAGAAAACAAATGAGTGGGGGTGGGGAACATCCAACCCCACTGAGTCTTTTTATCCAGCCTGCAGCAAGGGGTCCATGGGCTGGAAGTCCCAAGACTCTGTGCCCCATCCCCACCCCATGAGAGGCTGAAGCCACGAGCAATGGCTAACTAGCATGTCCTGTGGCTCCACTCCACAGGCCCACACCTCAATCTCTGGTCCCAGCCTGGAGCTCCCTCCTACATCCCAAAAACCTCACCCCAAGCCCCAACCCAGAGCCCACACTGCCTGTGCAGCTCTTGCCACCTCTGTCATCTCAACACCCTGCCCCAGCCCAAAGACCCTTCCTGAGCTTTAGACCCTTATTTCTGGCCTCACCTAGAGCCAAGGGGAAACCCTGAACTTACACTTCCCAATCCCCTGCGGGGATGTGTGTGGCATCCAACTGATTTTTTCCATGGGTCAACTGCCCTGATAGAAAAATGATTCCCCACCTTGGTATAGACTCAGTACAGAGGGCTGAGACATATATGGATTACTTTCATAAATCAAAACAGAGTCTTTAATCATTCACCTCAGTTTTTGTTTTATTAAAACTAGTTCCAGTATTACATTGGCCTGAGGATTGGGAATATATGGGTCAAATTATAAGAAAGTGTTGGGCTTAGGCTTGATGGCACTGAGATATGAACTGTTCTGACAGGATTTCAAAACCAAAATGGTGGAAATCACATGCAATTAGCTTTTATCAGGTTCTATGTTTACACTACAGTGATCTGTCGAAAGAAATTCTTTCCCAAGATCTCTTCTGGAAAAAAGCTTTTTTCAAAAGGGTTCATCCACACACAAAAAAGTGGATCAAACAACCGATCTGCTTTTTCCATAGAGAGTATCCACACAGCTCCTGCTCTTCCAAAAGAATAGCCAGGGATCAAAACATACAATGCCATGAGGATGGCTCGTTTGAAAGAAGGGCCAGCGGAGCATTTACACACCCTTTTTTTCAAAAGAATTTTTTGGAAAAAGGTGCTCTTCCTCATCGTGGAGCATAAGAAGGACGCCAGAAAAAGGGTCACGTTCTTTCGATTTCATGTATAAAATTGCATTTTGCATTTAGACGCTTTGTGGGTTTTCTCAAAAAAGGCCCAGCTTTTCTGAAAAAACTTGCTAGCGTAGCCGCAGCCATGCAGGTTCTTGGTCCAAATATCATGACAACAAGCTCTCTCAAGTGTTTGCTCATATTTGAATTGGAGTTTGTGAACAAGCCTCTTCCAGTTTTCTATTAGCCTCGGAACCAAAAGGGTGTTGTTAGTGGCATTACACTGTGCTCAGAGCCCTCAACTAAATGAGGCCCCTGTTGTGTTGGGCATTGCATATAAGCATAGTAAAACAGCAGACTTTTTCCTCAAGAGCCCGCAGTTTAAATAGAAAAGACAGGCAATGATGATAGAAAAGGTATCAAGAATTTTTTTACAAGTGATGAAATGAATCAAAAAAGATATTATAGTACCAATCCTGCAAAGATTTTGATGTAATGTAAGCACACACTTAAGCTCACACATTGGCCGTGTCTACATGTGCCCCAAACTTCGAAATGGCCACACAAATGGCCATTTTGAAGTTTACTAATGAAGCGCTGAAATGCATATTCAGCACTTCATTAGCATGCGGGCGGCAGCAGCGCTTCAAAATTGACGCTCCTTGCAGCTGCGTGGAGCGTCCAGATGGGGCTCCTTTTCGAAAGGACCCTGCCTACTTTGAAGTCTCCTTATTCCCATGAGCTCATGGGAATAAGGGGACTTTGAAGTAGGCGGCGTCCTTTCGAAAAGGAGCCCTGTCTGGACGTGCCGCGCGGCTGCAAGGAGCGTCAATTTCGAAGCGCCGCTGCCGCCCGCATGCTAATGAAGTGCTGAATATGCATTTCAGCGCTTCATTAGTAAACTTCAAAATGGCCATTTGTGTGGCCATTTCGAAGTTTGGGGCACGTCTAGACGTAGCCATTGTGATTAATCTCATTGAAATAAATGGCCCTATGCACAGGGTGAAATTTGGCCTTATTCACATTAATGTGGCTTTTACCACTGAATTCAGTGGAGTCAGGAATTCATCCATAGCTTGTAAAATTAAGCAGGTGTACACATGTTTGAAAACCTTAGGCCTATGTCATTTGTCCAAGAATACAAATGAAGTCTGTGTCTCAGCTGGTGATTTAATTTAATTCTCAGTATTTTAATGATATTACCTGGTCTGGGTTGGGCTTTATAAAAGTTTGGGCCATTTCTGTTCCATATTTATGCCACAGCCTATTCTAAAGGTCATGACATTAAAAAAGAAACATGCTAGGGCCCCTTCTTAAAATTTACACTTACTAATTGCAGTTAACATATTGCTTTGTACTGGATATTAAAACTTAGTTATACCATAAATTATGCATTAACGAATTCTGTTGCTTCAAAGCATGAAATAGTCTTCTGAAAATAAATGCCTCTGACAAAAAGCATTTTTTCAATGTAGGCGTGGGTTTCTTAGGCTGAAGATTAGAAAAGTGTTTTCTGTGTAATGATGTAAATATTTCCATTTTTCAAACTGCTCCAAATATGCACATATAGCTATTAACAAATTTAAAAGCAATACTGTGATTGGTAAAGGAAAGTTTAAAATGAAAGCAAAAAACAGGTGGACACAGGAGTATTGTTTAGACATCATTACTGGAACAAATACAACCCCACAACACAGCACGTGTCAAAAGTCTGTTTATGTTCTTCCCCTATTATACTTCCTAGATGGTAACAAAGCTCAGACTAGTATACTTAACTAGGACTACAGCTGTACAAAACACAGCAGAGAAAAATAACTTTGGGGGTCAACTCAGGGTAGGTTGGGGGGTATACTTGAATGAGAAAAAATCATTTAACAAAATGTTTTGTTTCAAAAGCAGATTTTTTTAAAAAAAACAGTTGAAGCTAGAAACGTAAAAAGTCATCTAACCTAAACACCACTTAGAACGTGTTGAAACAAAGCAATATTTTGTCTTCTCTTCATTTTGGTTTGATTTTCGAGCTACACACTTCAATGAATTTGTGAAATATTTTGACAGACCCAATTTGTCTATTTTGGGATTTAAAAAAATCCAAAAATTTCCCCTAGGACTTAGTGGGAGCAAATAAACAATAGTCTGGAAAATATATTAATTTAAAATACTTACACAAATATTGGAGCATCCAGCATTATCAATATAATGTTTTATCTTTACCTGTACCTTGTACTGATTTTACGAGACATATTCAGATAATCCTGTTCAGAAAGGATTCATGAGGCATTAAGTTGTTAATTCTTAGTATTATGTACTCAATCGTGATTACAAAAATTTACTCAGATATGCTGACTTTAGAATGAAGGAGTAAAACTCTCAAACGCTTTGCACTCTACCAACAGTTGGCAGTTCAGAAAGCTGCATAATGATAGTAAAATATCAGAGGCTCATTAAAATGACTTCCTTTTATTGCAGTAACACCTAGAGGATGCAGGAAACAATCACAAGTACCTCTGCTCTGAACAGTTTACAACCGAAGGGTGAACCTATTCTACATGCTGCTTTTGGCAGCAAGCAGAGTACATACAAGTAGAGCCTCACTAGCACAACCACAAATGTCGTTGAAGGTGGTGAGTCATGCTTTTGGAAGAGGGAGTAAAGACATGCCTAATGGGTGTGTGCTTATGAGCATATCCCATACATGCTCTTTACTCATTCAAGCCATGACTCCACCTCTACATAGCTATTTTCACTAGTGTCCTACTGCCTCCCAGCTACAGGAAAATACCCACCCCCATTGGGACAGGCTCTGGCAGCAGAGTAGGCAGAGTGGAAAAGCTCTGCTGAAGCCCTTCCCTACTGCAGGCGAAGACTCCACCAGCTGGAGCACTTCCCATCCACAGAGAAGTCTCAGCCTTTCCCTGCTGCCTCCCCACTGCCAGACCCTCTAGCTCCGGCACCAGTAGCAAAATGCTGTAAGGAGGACACAGTCTGCTTTTCACAGGTATGCTAAATGCCACTGTCAGTGCTCTATAGCGTAGGCATAGCCTAAACGGACAAGAGAGAATTCAGGGGGAAACCAAGACACAGAGGAATGATTTGTCTGAAGTCGCAACACATCAGTGAGAGGTGGTTATACAATCTGCCCGCTGGTGCCCAGTGTGATGCCTTATCAGGCTGTGTCTCTGTATAGTACAATACATGCCGAATTACATCCAATCAGAAACATTGGAGCAAACAAGCTAAACGCCCTTCTAGGTTCCTCTCTGCATGCAACGTGTGATATTCACCCAGTCATCAGTTGTGGCACTTATCAAACATATTTCTTATGGCAATTTCCACCCAGGCCGTTAGTGCTCTGCAGTGCTGGAGGTTCTCTCTTCCACCATAGCACAGGCAGGGTAAGTGGCCACACAAGTTTTGGTCTCACTCCTTCCCTTTGCTGCTAATAAGGGTACCAGCTATTGCCAAACACTTTGGTGGTTTGTGATGAAGCATTTGTCCCCAAAAGGCTGAATTAACATGAATTTATCCGGAGCCCGTAGCTTAGAGGTAAAACATTCCACATCAAATTGTCAGATCCTCCAGGTCTCCTATGTTGGTTGAAAACCTACTGTCACTTAAAATGTATAAACAAATATACTGAGTGGATGTGGCAATTGTGTAGTACTTATGGGATCTGTCTTGACACATAGGCCCTGGCATATGTGTAGAGAATGGAGTTATATCACCATTTAAAGAACCACAGGAATTCTGCCTCAGTTATACCTCTCAGAGTTCCCCATTGTGCACAGATAGCACACTCATTACTATATCTCTTTGGGGCAGTGTCACACCCAGAGGGTGCTGCCTATGCTGACTCCTTGTCCCTTTCTGGCCCAATGGGATGTCTTGCACTACAGAAATAGCTCTAGCAAGGAGCAATCCTTGCATTTGTGGGAGTGCAAGGACGGTGGGTATGCTCAGCCACTGTCCTGATTAGCAAGAGGCGGCCAGTGGGGTTGACAGCCACAGTGGGCTCGGGAAGAAGGTGTGCATGTGGCAGGGCTCCAGGCCTCCTGAAAGGGCTGGAGCCTCAGAGGGTAGATGTGAGGCAGGTCAATCAGCCATTAGAATTATTCAGAGCACGGTGCTGTTCCCCCACCACCCCCTGCTCTCAGAAGCCATGAAAAGTGGCAGATTGACACTTTTGAAACATTTCAAAGGGGCCCGGAGCCCCCAGCCACGGCAGCTGCTACTATGGCAATGACAGTGGCCAGGAAGTCCAGGCGCCTTTGAAATGCTGGGCCCCTATGCAATTGTCCCCCTTGGCTCCTCCCCACCCTACCCCACCATCACCATGTCTGGAGATTGCAAAGGCTTCTGGCACTCTTCCCTGCCTATGTCTCTATAAACTTAGATCAGGTTCATTGTGGTTAAAAGTACTTGAGGCAATAAATCTAAAGTGTTGCTGATATTTTTTTAAATGGCTCCCATTACTTATTTAGAGACCCCAGCGCAGCTTTTCAAAGACATGTTCGCCTTCTACAGTTCCGTCAACAGCAGATAATAGACTGCCCAACGTGATTCCCAAAGTTGTCACCTATGCACTCATCTCTGACAACCCAGACCAAGCAGATAAAATATATATTATTTTGTTGCTTAGCTGAAGTATCCTGCAGACAGTTCAAAAGCTTATTGACTGTACTGCACCCTGCAGTGACTGTGTCTGAAACTTTATTTATAAAAGACTTAGGCAGCCAGGAATGGTTCAGACACACACAGCTATAGTACAACCATAGGAAGTAGGTATTGCTTGAAATGGAGTAACTTCTTTGAAACAACTCTTCTGCAACACTACACTACAGCTTAGTCTCACATTTCAGGGATTTTTCCAGATACTTCCTTGTAAGCAGTTTGGGGAAAAGGCTTCTTTTAAGAAGTTTTGCCAAACCACCATAAGACTGGAGTCCCAATCTTGACTGGGACCTCTGAGCACTGATGTCATTAAAATCTTAAATATATTAAGAGAAGAACATACAATAAAAATTACAGAAGCAGAATAAAGGGTATTAATCCACAGATATGAGCCCATTACACTGCACGTCAGATCCAAATCACAAAAGCCTTATATACGTATTGTTAATGAGATCTCAGAAACCTAATCTAAGTCTAAGTTAGTTTTGCTGTTTTATATTTCCATATCTTGCAAAATTCTTAAATCTTGAAGAGGTGATGAAAGCAGGCATAAAGAATTAGGTCATTTCCCAATGTTCAATTTAATAGTTGTTTTTAAGATAGATTAGATCATTTAAAATGACAATAAATAAATATACTGTACACAGACAGACAGTAAAAAATTAATTTTGCTGTACAGGTAAATGCAAAAAAAACCCTGAGAATTCTTAGTTTTATTTCATGCCACAAACATATAAGCAGTAAAATGACTCACTTGAAGTGATCAACAAATAATTTTGTTTGCAGGTTTATTGACCGCATTGGCCGTATACGACATGTTTTTGGTGATTCTGTTGGTTGATATGATTATATTCTTCTGATTTAATGAAAACATTTCCATAATGGTCCATTGCTTTTCCTGCTCCAATGGAGGGAAATTGACAAGCTGGTCTAAATGCCAGAATTTTGTATAAAAGTACAGCTCAAAGGGCGTGTCAATGTCATAGCACAGTAAGAAAAGTTAATTTCAGCTAATAGTTAGGATCCAAACTCTCTAAATGTCACTAAATTCTTTATGGCAGAATTAAAATTTTACTAGTAACAAAATACACTCTAAACTTAATGCCAAAATTGCATCACTCTGTTTTTCCAAGTTTGGGTATCTCTGTTTAGACCCTTAAATCCATGTCAGATCCAGGTAAACGGCCTGACTTTAACATATATGAGGGTTCAGCACCTCAATGGTGACTTTGAAGGCAATACCAAATTTTCCAAATTCAGCCCAAGGAACAGTGTCTGTTATGCAAGGTGTGTACGGGCTCTGATCTAAAGCCCAATGACTACAGTAGTCTTTGAGACAGACACTATACCAGAGTTTCTTATACTATCGTCCACAGAACACTCGTATTCCATGAACAATTGCAGGTGTGCTGCAAGCATTTGACACTTTGATTATCATACACTGACAGTATTTATTTTCTGTAGTTAAAACCACATGCAATGTTACTTCTTCATTGCTGTAATACATGATTAAATTACTTTGTTTTGTTTGTGCTGTGTGCACACAAGAGTACTGAGGGAATTGGCAGAGGTCATTGCTGAACTTTGGCCATTATCCTTGAAGACTCTTGAAGATCAGGGGAGATACTGGACGACTGGAAGAAGGCAAATGTAGTACCCATCTTGAAAAAAGGAAAGAAGGACGATCCAGGGAACTGTAGACAGGTCAGCCTTACCTCATTTCCTGGGAAAATAATGGAGGGAATCCTCAAGGAATCCATTTTGGAGCAGTTGGAAGAGAGGAAAGTGATCAAAAGTAGCCAACATGGATTCCACAGGGGCAAGTCCTGCCTGACCAATCTGATTAGTTTCTATGATGAGGTATCAAGCTCTGTGGACAAGGGGAAGTCAGTGGATGTGATATGTCTTGACTTCAGCAAAGCTTTTGATACAGTCTCCCACAACATTCTTGTCCATAAGTTAAGGACATATGGATTGGATCCTTGGACTATAAGATGGATAGAAAGCTGGCTTGATGGTTGGGCCCAACAGGTAATGGTCAATGGCTCAATATCTGGATGGTGGTCGGTTTCAAGCAGAGTGCCGCAAGGCTCGGTTCTGGGGCCGGTGTTATTCAAGATCTTTATTAATGACCTGGATGAGGGACTGGATTGCACCCTCAGCAAGTTTGCAGATGACACAAAACTAAGGGGAGAGGTAGATACATTGGAGGGTAGACAGAGAATCCAGAGTGACCTGGATAAATTGGAGGACTGAGCCAAAAGAAATCTGATGCGGCTCAACAAGCAGAAGTGTAGAGTCCTGCAGCTGAGGTGGAAGAATCCCAAGCATTGTTACAGGCTGGGGACTAACTGACTCAGTCGCAGTACAATGGAAAGGGACCCAGGGATTATGGTGGAAGAAAGGCTGGATATGAGTAAACAGTGCGCCCTTGTAGCCAAGAAGGCTAATGGTATACTAGGGTGCTTTAGGAAGAGCGTTTTGAGCAGATCTGGAGAAGTAGTTATTCCCCTCTATTTGGCACTGGTGAGGCCACATCTTGAATACTGTGCACAGTTTTGGGGTCCAGTATAAAAAGGATTTGTTTTTACTGGAGCAGGTTCAGTGAAGGGCAACAAAAATGATTAAGAGGCTGGAGCACAAGACCTATGAGGATAATCTGAAGGATTTGGGCTTGTTTTGTTTACAGAAGAGAAGACTTAAGGGTGATTTAATAACAGCCTTCAACTTCCTGAAGGGGAGCTCTAAAGAGGAGAGTGAGAATCTGTTCTGAGTGGTGTCACATGGCAGAACAAGGAGTAATGGTGTGAAGTTGAAGAGGGAGAGGTGTAGGCTAGATATTAGGAAAAACAACTTCACCAGGAGGGTGGTGAAGCACTAGAATGCATTGCCTAGAGAGGTGGTGGACTCTCCATCCCTCAAGGTTTTTAAGTCCCGGCTTGACAAGGTCCTGGCTGGGATGACTTAGTGGGGATTGATCCTGCTTGAAGCAAGGGGCTGGACTAGATGACCTCCTGAGGTCCCTTCCAGCCCTATGATTCTGTGATGTTGCTGTTTGGTTGGTTGGTTGGGTTTGGTCTGACAGCAATTTTTTTGAAGAAAGTATTTAAAGGTGTTCTGAATAAAAATATTATTGTTTGGTGTTCTGTGGTCTCAAAAATTTAAGAAATACTGTAATATATAACTGATAACTTTTCTAAATAATAAGAATACTAAAAAAATTTTGAATGACATTAGAGAACATATACAAGCCAAGTTCTGAACTTCAAACCTCCTTATCACCTGCCATATTTAAAAAGTATGGTAAGATTATTGTTTGTTTTGAAACAATGAGACCTTCTATAAATGACACTACCAAAATTGGTAAAGGGATTTTTTTAAAGTTGTACTTTCCAGAAATATTCATCTTCAAATTACAGGGAAATTATTTCAAAATCAATGGTTAATGTTTTGGAAATATCAATGCCTCTGAAACTGGGAGTTCAAGGCAGACTCAATGTGCCTGTCCGCAAACTCTAATGGTTTACTACCTTAATTACAGTGGGAGCCAGCAGCCATATGGCATAATATTTAGTGAGTTAGAACCAGAGTTAGGGGTGTAATTTTTTTTTTAGGTGAACTAATGACAACCAGATTTTTTTTTTGTTCAGGAATTCTGAACTATGAATAATCTGCAAAACAAAAATGGCACATAAAAGGAGTGAGTTATTTCTTGCTATCTATCAACAGGGTGCAGTTAAAGAATATTCTGGTTAGGAAACTAAACATCTAGGACATCATATACTGCTGCGTACTTGATTCTTTTGCTGCATTGCTTCTTTGAATAACAGGATAGAAGAGTTTCTATTTATGTCAAGAACACACTGTCCAGAGATTAAAATCACTGAACAATTAAATGGGAGGTATGTTAAAAGTCTGCACAGTTCTTCCAATATATTTTTAAATTAACACCTGTACAGTTCAAAAAAAGTTAAAAATCCAAAGCATTAATAAATACAAAGCATTAATAAAGGGATCACCATGGCTGCATCTAAACTAGCAAATTCTTCTAAAAAAACACAGGCCTTTTCAAAAAGAATCCACAGAGAGTCTACACACAAAATGAAATCAAAAGAATGCAGCACTTTTCCTCATGGCCCTCATCCTCTCCCAGACAAGGAAGAGCATCTTTTTGCAAAAGATTCTTTCAGAAAAAACATGTATAGACACCCTGGGGGTCCTTGTTTTGACAGAACAGTCCTCGTGGGCCAGATTTTTCAATTCCTGGACCATGCTTTTGGAAAAGCGGGGGCTGTGTGGATGCTTTCTATCGAAAGAGCAGATCGACCTTTTGATCCACTTTTTTTGTGTGTGGATGCGATCTTTCAAAACAAGTTTTTTTTCAGAAGATTGCTTTCAGAAGAACTTTTTTGAAGGATTTCTGTATTGTAGACACAGCCTTTGAGAAATGCAACCAGACCTCTTTCTTTTATATTAACAAATATGAAAAACAGTATTTGTTCACAGTCTGCTGAGAAGAAGTCAAGTATCAGGGTTAAACGGTGTTGGCTCAAATACAAAAGTGACAAGCATGCTACCGAAATATCCAAAATGGATGCACAGGTGGAGGACAGGACTTTGGTTGTTCATTTTTTTTTTCTGAAACACCAATACTTAACAGGTGGATTTTGAACTAATGAAGTGCCTATGTTTGGTGCTCAAGAAAGATTGGTCATAGTGGCAGAATTTTTTCAGACTCAGTGCAACTTCCCCACAGATCTCTAACAAGGCACCTCATTTCCAAAAAAAACCACATTTTCAGATTATCCTCTGGATGTACATTTTACAAAAGAATCTACATGGCAACTGCCTAGAATTAAGATTTCCGGAAGTGAAAGTCTAACCCACTAACATAATACACTCCAATTTTTCTACAGTTTTTTTTTTTTTAAGTTTACGGTGACTTTATACATAATTGTCATGACATGCACCTGTTCCACCTTCCTCATGTGCAGTGCAACAAAGTCCTGCTCGCCCTCCTTTAAACAGGGAAACTATATATTGAAGTTGACGATTCTAGATCAAAACCAGGGCTCTGGAATATGAACAAGTTGGAGTTTCACAATGAATTAAGCAAGCAGTCTGGGGAATTCCAATAATCAAGTCTGGATATTCTGAATATGCAAATTGAAATCTGCAGTTCAGCTTTGGAGTTGAAAGGGCTGCCTCTGGCAAATTTCAGAAATAGCAAATGGTAGTGGGTGACATTTTTGAATGCATGTAAGCTCATTAAGAAAATAAATTTCAAGTGGTCCTGACTATAGTAGTACTGAACCATGGGTTATAGCCTTAATGATGCATAACTATTTGCTTACGATTACCAACTCATTTTGGAATAGAACCTTGAAACTACAATGTGGTCAGTGCATACTGTGCAATAGAGTGTACAGATGCAGGGCTTGGATACACAGTGAGGTAATGTGCACTGGGGGCATGGGCTGTCTAATGCACACTACGGTGTTGTGCATTAACTGGCCCATGTAAAACCAACTGGTGTTCACTAAATGTTTCCTCGTGCATTTGAGTGAAATCCTTTGGTGCAAGGCCCATCTGTGCAACTCACTCTCCTAAAACTGAAACTATCAAATTTTTAAACATTGGTGTATAAAAAGCTGCTAACAAGCCTGCCCTAATTTCTCCAACCATTTACTTCCACTCTTTCTTATAACTTTATTTTACTTTCTAGGATATTTCTAATATACATTTTTATATTGCATACAAAAGTTTGTATGATGCATTTTGACATTTCATGCCTGGCTAATAATTCATTTATTTCCTAAATAATTCTTAAGTTACTAAGGCAATTCCCAGTCTTGTGGTAGAGGGTGGCTATCTTCACTGCATTTATTCACACAGAAGGGCCATTTATTATTGACTCAATACACTGATACAAGTGCTACTAATGTAGATGCCAGTGTGGAGATGTTGCTCTGGACAATATTAAAACAAGAGCAGAAGACAAGGTTATGTCATATTCTGCAAGCTTCTATTCCATATCTTATTGGCTCAGATCATCCTCATGATTTCTCCCACAGTCAAAAGCTAAATTCTCCATTGTGTTAGTTTTCTTCTGTATACATTTTCCCATCAACTACCAGGGTCTGGGAAAGAGCAGGGGCTAATATGAAGATATACTTGGTTTTTTATTAGTCTACAGCTGTCTTCCAATTTTTCTACTGCACCTAGTAAAACAAATAAACACACATCCAACTACAAATATAGCATATTTTATATTAGCCTCTTGCACTTTTGAATTAATCCTTCATATACCACCACCTCATGAAGCATCAATACCATGGCAACGGCAGATTCCATATTTATTTTCATGTTTTAAACTGTTAGATGATGAAGAACCATTGTGTGAGCATTACAGTGGTACCAGAAAAGTGTATTATTTTTCCACAGCATACACTCTATCAATTGCTGATTGCACTGACAGAACTGAAAGATTTAAACATACATTGGACCTCATCATTACAAATTAATAATTCTGTACTGTGGTGGATTAGCTTTTTCCAATCTATTTACTGGAGCTGGTTTATTAGGTATTCTTTCCCTTACTATCTTTAGCAAAGTTAACATTCTTCACTGGCTTTAATTAAGTGTTTGTCCTATAAACTCATTGGTGTTGCCAGTGTAAATGAGTATTTTTATTAATAAAGTGGTCACAGACAACACTGAAGAAAAGTTCTTTCTGTTGGGATGACATACGTGAAGAAGCTATCATTACAGATAATGTATGTGAACTTAATATGTTTCATTTGTATATAACAAATAAAATATATTTCTGTGAAGTTGTTTTGTATCCTATTTAGGATAAAAATGCTGGAACTGAAGTGTAAAATTTCACTGGAAATCTCTTACCAATAAGAAACGGGTGTTTCATATTTGAAATAATAAAAATGTGCAAAGTAATCTCGCAGGGGCAAATTGCTGAAAATGACAGTAATAGATGAATTAAGGGTGTTTTATACTGACATCTATATATTTTCAGAACACAGTAAAATGTGTCCTTAGCTGTGCATACTCACTGTGAAATAAAGGCTTATTATTTTTAAATTACCTGCTTAGGTTTCTGAAAACAATCGTTTTCTGGATTTATAGTTTACCGCTTGACCAGAAGCGGTATGAGCTATGTATTTCTAAAGGCCTTGCTTAAAGCTGACTGAATGAAAACCACCCTTGTGCAGAGTAGCAGTATGAACTTCGGCAATACACGATAAGTCCCCTGATTTATGCATGGGCCTCAACCCTGGGAAGAGGACCAGCACAACTCTAGAGCATCAGTTCATTATTTTCTGTGGTGTGAACATGAGACTTATGGGGTGGCACCTAATGTGCCAGTGAACTGATTGTTAGTGGGGCCACTTCTAAGGAAGAATTTAAATACCCAAATAGTTTGTTATTTATCTTTGAACCAGTACTGGTCTTCTGAGTATAGGAAACTGTCAGAATGAAGAGATTACAGGGGCCAAGCAGACCCAGGAGAGAAAGTTTGTCATGTTCCATGTTGCAGTCTTAGCTGTAGGCTTTGGGCTTGGGCAGACCCTTAGGAGAGATTTAAATGCCACACATCTGATTAGCAGAGCACCTACAGCTGTTCCCATCTGGCAGCTTATGTTTCTACTGGTGTCGCATGTCCACACATACCTCGGTGCACATAACAAAATTTATTCTGTACATGAATGGGAAAAACTGAGGGAGCATCGATTCCAAGTGAAGGTGCTGAGAACAGTGATTATGCAAACCACCACACTTTAGCAGCAGCTGCTAGTCATCAGAGTACAGGAATTCTGGTGTACTGTAGTTTTACTAAGTAATAAACATCCAGTTGCAATAATTATGCAAGTAAAATATTGACCACTGGACAGTGGTTGAAATTTCTATCCTGGAAGTGGAGAGAAAATGGCACATACATTCATGCATTGCAAGGCCATTAGGGACAATTACAATTATCTGCTCTCACCTCCTCTAAAGCATAGACCACAATTTCATCAAGTGGTCCCTGCATTAATTCCATATTCCTGCACTGCTTGAGCAAGTACACACCATTTTAGAGAGACATTCTTTTTTAGTTAAGCAAACAAGTGAAAGAGAAATCACTAAGCCCAGAAGTTAGCTGTTCTAACAGTTAATTGCCCTATTACAATATATGATTAATAAAGGCTTTATGAAAAGGTTTAAACAATTATTTCAGAGTACCTCACATCAGTCATTTGCTTGCTACTGTCTTATAAATAATGTCAGCAATAAAAAGTTTGCAAAATCTGGACATTACTCATTAACTATTTTAACTCATGGAACCTTAATATGAAATGTAAATGGAATTTGTAGAGCATTAGCTTTCATCAGTTGGATCTTGTTATGCAGTTATTAAGTTACTATTAACTCACTACATTCAGAAATGTCCCTTTGTAGGTATTCACAGACTGATGAAGTCACATCTTAAAATCATGAATAAATTATAGTTACATACCATTCTTCCAACCTTTTTCTGTGGACAAATCCAATAGAGAGTCTGGAAAATTCCAGGAAATTCCTATTGTGGAAGTCCAAATAAGTCCTTAAGTGAGTGGAAAGGTTTGGCTTTGCACCCTACCTAAAACAAACCAACCAATCCCTACCACCCACCTGCATACCCAGAGGCAGGGAGTATAAAACTGAAAGATCTGGGGAGAGCAACTAAGAACCATTAAATTCTGCCTCTGTACAATGTCCTAGTTTCCTCCAGTTCCTCCACATATTCTGTCAGAACAACTCTCCACACTCTCCATATTGTCCCATTACATAGCGGAATGATGCAACAGTAGTAATACAAAAGACAATACCTTCTGGTATTGTCTCTTCTTTTGAGGTTCAAAATAGAGTTTACTTATTTTCTCTACTGTGCATTTCTTTGGGCTTCAGTTCTGGTCAGGATCAGAAGCAGAAATCCCAAGCAATATAGACAGAAAATCTTTCTTTTTTTTTAATTATCTAGCCCAATATTCAGAAAAAAATCATTAGAATATGGTGTGGAGATAATCTTCTGAACGTCAGCTTTCAGGTTTGTCTAATACTAGTAAGAGCAGCTCACTTATGTTGGCTGAATAACACATTACCTTACACTATGATCACTGATGTCCTTATTTAACTTAGAATGGTTATTCCTTTTTAAACTACCACACAAGAGCTATGTCTACACTTACCCCCTTCCTTCGGAGGGGGCATGTTATTGAAGCAGTTCAGAAGATGCTAATGAGGTGCTGACATGAATATGCAGTGTGTCATTAGCATAATGGAAGCCACACGCGATTTGAAATTGCTGCTTTCAGAACACACACTACCCATATAGACAGGGGCCGTTTGAAAGGACACCCTGGACTTCAAAAGCCCCTTCTTCCTATTAGCATCTTCCGAACTGCCTCATTAACATGCTCTTTCTGAAAGGAGGGGGCAAGTGTAGACTCAGCCAAGGAGTTTCCACCTTATCTGGCTGTTTTGGATAATGAGTGTCATACAGTCTCAGTGGCTCACAATCAGGAGTGCCTACCTGAAGGCAAACTGGCAAGAACAAGGATGACATCCTACAGTACTGGTATATTCTATCATTTGTCTCATGAACCTTACCAAATGTGAGCTCTCAAAGTGAGACAGTAGCAGAATCACAGAATCAAAGGCTTGGAGGAGACCACAGAGGGTCATCCATGTCAAGTCCCTTCTAAAACCAGGACCAATCCCAATTGAAACATCTGAGTCAGGACTTTGTCCAGATGGGACTTGAAAATCTCTAGGAATGGAACTTCTACCACCTATGTACATAACCCATTCCAGTGCTTCACCACCCTCCTGGTAAAATAGTTCTTCCTAATATCCAACCACAAATGCCCCCACTGCAACTTGAGACCATTGTGCCTAATTCGATCATCTGTCACCGCTGAGAACAGTCTCTCTCTATCTTCTTTGGAACCCCTCTTCACGTAGTTGAAGGCTGCCATCAAATCCCCATCACTCTTGTCTTTCATAGACTAAATAATCACAAATCCCTCATAAGTTATGTGTTCCAGACCACTAATCATTTGTTTTTTTCACTCTCTGTTGGACTCTCTCAAGTGTGTCCACATCTTATCTGTATTAGGGTGAGGGGAAGAAGTGGATTTAATACTCCACAGGCAGCTTCACCAATGGTGAATAAAAGGGAATAATCACTTCCCTAGATCTGCTGGCAATGCTCCAGCTAATGCACCCCAACATACCCTTAACCTTCTTGGCTACAAGGGCACATTGTTGACTCATATCCAGCTTTTCATCCACTGTAATCCACATTTACTTTTCTTGCAGTACTGCAGTTTGTCACCAGCCTATAGAAGAGCTTCAGAGTCTTTTATCCCAAATGGAGGACTCTGCACTTTTCTTTGTTGTACCTCATCAGCTTTCTTTTGGTCCCATCCTCCAATTTGTCTAAGTTATTCTGATCATTCTGGACCCTATCCCTACCCTCCAGCATATCTCCTTCACTCCACTACTTTAGTGTCATCTTCAAACTTTTTGAGGATGCAGTCCATGCCCTCAGCAAGGCAATTAGTAAAGACATTGAACAAAACTGGCCTCAGAAACAACCTTTGGTGCAGCCAGCCAGCCAGACATTGAGCCACTGATCACTACCTGTTGAGCCTGATAATCTGCCTTACAGGCCATTTACCTAACCCATCATTTCTCAAACTGTGTTCTGTGGAACACGGGTGTTTGCACCATGTGAATAGATGTTCTGTGAAAAAGTTATGCTAGAGATATTTTTCCTTCTAAAATATTAAATATAAAATTATGTGTGTATCAAAAATACTGAAGTATTTGAATAGTATGTAGATTTTAGGTATATTAACAGTTATAATGCATTCATAATAGTATATGTGTTATTATGTGACATTAAAACAATCTGAGTTGATTCAGATTGTTTTGGCACAAGTCATGTTCGGAGAAATCACATGGTGCTGCAAATGATGTGAGGATCCAACTCTCCAGCATCATGCCTACTATTTAGCTGATTTGTGAACAAAAGAAGCAAAAATGCTCTTCCCATTAACAATGGTTAATTTACTTATTTTTAATTTCCAATAGTTTTCTGTAACTAACACATTCATAAAAACATAAACATTATTTTTTTACATACCCAATTGGTTTTGCATTTCTTTTTTTGTATAGATGTTTTTCAAGCTTTAAGGAAGGACAGTCCTTTTTTGGAACATTGTTGTCCTTTCTATTTTTGTACAAAAGAGTGACACTAGCCATCCTTCTTTTGGCTGTTATTTTGATGCTTGTTTTGGGATGGTACTTAATTTTAATTTTCATATTTAATTACAGTATTGCTAACTGTCCTCCTATCACAGAACATTAGTTGTTCATTCAGATGGTTTTCTCCTATTATTTTTTGTTCTTTGTAAAATAAAAAGACATCTAAAAAACTTAACACTTTTAAACAAATTTTTGAACATTACCTGAAGCAAATTTTCAGTATGAAACCCTCCATGCACACCCTCCCCTGACCAGCATTTATGTACTCCATCAATATATTCCAAGTCCAAAAGTGTTTTGTAGCCATATTAGTTTGGGAAACATTGATCTAATCCATGCTACTTTAACTTCCTGGCAAGAAACCTGTGTGAGATTGTTATCAAAAGCTTTGCTAAAATCAAGGTGCAGAATGTTCACCTCCTTCCACTTCCTATCAACAGAGCCAGTCCCCATGTCACAGAAAGCAATCAAGTAGGTCAGGAATGACTTGCCCTTGGGGAACCGATGTTGACTATTCCAGACCACTTTTTTGTCTTCCAAATGCTTCAAAATTTATTCCTTGAGGATTCCCCCCACCCATGAGTTCTAACCATGTCTTTAATTTCCCAGATTTTTCCTCTTCCCCTTTTTAAAGATGGGGAATACATTTGCTTTTTCACAGCCAACCTGACTTTTTGAAGATAATGACCAAAGGCTCTTCAGTCATACAAGCCAACTTCCCGAGCAACAGTGCATGCGTTAAAGCCTGAGGGTAAATTCAGCCCTCCTCATGGAAATTATGAGTAACTAATAGCAGACTTTGTGCCTAGAACTAAGCATGGCTGAGTGGTATGGAATTTGCATATCTAAATTCAAACATAGGAGCACAAGCTCCTGATCAACAGTTATCTGCTTTATGGGTTAAATAATATCCAATATTCTTCTTGGCTACAGGATATGTATTGCTGTAGATCCAATTGCTAGTTACACAGTCTGACTCCAATGACTTTTCTCCTTTTCACACTAGCTTGTTAACACTGGCACTAGGCCCTCTTGTGGGCTTTTCACCAGGAGAAATGACATCTCACTTGCCTTATCTTTCATAAAATATCATAATTATGTCATAATCATTACAATATCACTACAAAGAATGATATGCAGTGTTACAGTGAGTGTTAGGGCTTTGACCTCAGAAACCCTTCGTCCAGGGGTCAGCGACCAAAATAGTAAGAAAAGCCATTTTTTTTTCCAATTTGGTTAAAAAAAAAGGCAGTTTAAGAGCTGCAGTGCATGTGAATATGAGACAATCCTTAATAAATAACATCAAATCATACTTTTTGTAACCCTTGTTTTAAGAACAGTGCACACACAATGATTTGTAATGTGATACATGTTTACTGCAGGATGTTCACAAAGTTTTATGTATTCTATTTCCTCATACTTTACAGCTGTGTCTCCACAGCCTCCTCCCTTTCAGAAAGAGCATAGTAATGAGTCAAGAGAAATATTCAAATAAGGCATGGATTTAAATATCTCACACCTCATTTGCATAGTGCCATGAGATTTCACTTTAGGAAGAGCCCCTTCCAGAAGCTACAGAGCCATGTAGATGGGGCCCTTCCAAAAGGAACCCCCACTTCTGAAAGGCCCCTTATCCCTCAAATATTTCTGGAAGGGAGGGGGGCACGTAGACACAGCCTACATGTCTTTTTACCACTGTCTTCCTCACTTTCACTCCTGAATCCACCTTAATTTTGCCAATTTTACTTCATGTTTAATTTCAGTTTCCCTTCTTAAAATGTGCGTTGCCCTTCACAGCAGGAATGCCGCATGCTTACTTCTGCTTTTCAAAAGCAAGACCTTATTAGCAACATGATCAAAACAGACATAGTATCATATCCCACAATGCACTGCACTTATTGAAGGGGGAGTTATCCAATATTTGTTCTTTTGCAACTATAGTGCTGGGATCCACAAAGAAGTCCTTAAAGAACCACATGTGTATCCAGAGCCACAGGTAGCAGACCCCTACCCTAGCCCCAGTATCCTACTGCAGAACAGAAGCCCTGAGCCATATTTCCACTCTGGTAGGTGGAGAATGGGAGCTTTTAGTAAGGCTCCATAGGCTGCACTTTACTGTAAAAGAGCTAAATGTGGCTTTTGAGGTGCAGTTTGGTCACACCTGCACACTGATCATCATGGTGGAAGCATGGTGTGTAGGATTCTTTAATACATTATGAGGAAGAGACAAGTCATTTCTATGGCATCAACCATAAACACCTCACTATACCTAGACTGCTGAAAACTGTTGGCAAACGATATGCAAATTGCACAATGCATTTGTGTACCTTTTGCTAACAGTTCTTGCAGAAGAGGCTTGTCTGACATTTGGTCCGCCCCCCCCCCATTGAGACACCCCTTTTTTCTTGTAGAACAAGGTTTACAGGGATGTAGACAGAATGCTCCCAACCAGCAGATCTCTTCTGAGAGATCTGCAGTCTGGACATTCACTCCGTTGATAAAACCTCCTTTCTGGGCATGTTGGATACACAGAAAGGAATTCTGGAACAATTTGAATAACTGTTTAAATGATTATTACAGTGAATTTGTTAACTTGGATGTTCATAAAACCCAAAATTCTATTTCAGAAAGAGAGATCAGGTTCTGCCAGGCATTTTAATAATACATTAGGTCAATCAAGCTATAATTGGCTCTAATTATCTGCAACACAAGCTGCATCATTCTCTACCCGAAGCTAAGAATCACTTGAAATGTTGTAAATACTAATCTGCACCACCACAACTTTATTTTTTCCAATGAGTGGCCCATTCCAGGAAGACTACCTGTTAAATAGCAAGGTAATTATTTCAGAGTAAGTTACTTTGTACAACTGACACATTTATCTATTGATTATAGATACTACTGTTGTGTATATATGTGCATGAAAGATGTTAAAGTAGTCATCCAACCGATACCTCAACACTCCCTCCCACTAACCGAAGGGCTGAGTTTTAAAGAAAGTTCAGATACATGCACATACATAGATAGGCAATTCCAAAATTGGAAGTATGTGAAGTAAACAATAATTTAATTCATTAACACTTAATTTAATAGTACTGTATCAACATTGCGTCCAACTCAGGGTAAAAATGTGCAACTATTGTGATTAGTTGATATACCTATTTTTATTACAGTAATAAACTTTGACAAAATAATTATGTGCCAAATGTACAGTACCCTGAAGCACTTTCACATAGTATTGCTGAATATACAGTACACTGGTATTCTCTTGCAATTTTCTTGATGAATAAGAGGTTGCAGGAGGAAAGAACAATTGATCAAGCCCATGTCAGTTCCATGGTAGAAGGCTATTAGGCAGAAGGCTGGCCTTTTGAGTAAGTATCTAGGATATTTATTTCGTGACCAGCCCAGATTTTGGGTGAAAATGGCCTCTTCTAAAGTAAACAGAAGAACTCCCATCAGCTGGGACATCATTTCACTCTTGACAAATCTAAATGTATCTGAGCTCATCTTTCATATGAATAATAAAACTTTTCTGCCTTTCATGAGATTTATGACATCCTAGGAAGGCTGATTCTTTGTAAATTTAAAGCACCAGTACTACCCCCACCCCTCAGCATGACCTTGATTTAGAATGAGTTATTATTTTGTGGCAGGATTGTGATTTGATAACTTGACATATTTTGCCATCAAATGTTAAATTTATTCATTTATGGGTTATAAACACTTCTCTGGAATCACCTCTATTTACCTTTATAAAGATAAATATGATTTTATACAATTTCCATCCTAAAATGTTAGAAGCCTTGAGTTTAAATCAAAGAGTCTCATTTCTTTCCATACCATAGCCTCAGGTGACAGTAAAGAAAATTCAGTGCCCCCACTTTCAAAATGTTGGGATTCCCTAACTGATACCTAACTCTAAAGAAATGATGGTTAAAAATACTTCCATATTGGTACCTCATGACTTAAACATGAAATTCAGTGGCATGAGTAATTTTTACTTAAAATTATTTAGACATTGGGTCCTTTGTGTACAGGTTGAACCTCTCTCATCTGGAACTCTCTCTTCCAACAAAATCTGTAATCTGGTATGATTTTAGTTCGCTAGATGACCACTAATCATGGCTATGTCCAAGTTTTCTGTGGTCCCATAAAGTTTGTTTGTAGCCAACAGTCTTGGCTCTCAGCATTCTGTACTAGCAATGAAGGGTCCTGTGGCACCTTATAGACTAACAAGAGTTTTGAGCATTAGCTTTCATGAGCAAAGACTCACTTTTTCAGATGCTGGTCATGGAAATCTGCAGAGCCGGGTATAAATAAGCCAGAGCAAGGCTGGGGATAACAAGGTTAGCTCAGTCAGCAAGGGTGAGGCCTACTACCAGCAGTTGATCTGGAGGTGTGAACACCAAGGGAGGGGAAGCTGCTTTTGTATTTAGCCAGCCATTCACAGTCTTCATTTAAGCCTGAGCTGAGGGTGTCAAATTTGAAGATGAATTGTAGCTCAGCAATTTCTCTTTGGAGTCTGCTCTTGAAATTTTTTTGCTGTAGAATAGCTACTTTTAAGTCTGCTACTGTGTGGCCTGGGAGATTGAAGTGCTCTCCTATGGGTTTTTGTACATTGCCATTTCTGATATCTGATTTGTGTGCATTTATTTTTTTACGCAGAGACTGTCCAGTTTGTCCGATGTATATAGCAGAGGGGCATTGCTGGCACATGATGGCATAAATTATATTGGTAGATGTGCAGCTGAATGAACCCACAATGGTGTGGCTCATCTGATTAGGTCCTGTAATGATGTTGCTGGTGTAGATATGTGGGCAAAGCTGGCAACGAGGTTTGTTGCATGGATGGGTCCCTGAGTTAGAGTGACTGTGGTGCAGTGTATAGCTGCTGGTTAGGATTTGCTTCAGGTTGGCAGGTTGTCTGTGGGCAAGGACTGGTCTGCCTCCCAAGGCCTGTGAAAGTGGGGGATCATTGTCCAGGATGGGTTGTAAATCCCAGATGATGCGCTGTAGAGGTTTTACCTGAGGACTGTAGGTGATGGCTAGTGGTGTTCTGTTGCTTTCTCTCTTGGGCTTGTCCTGTAGTAAGAGGTTTCGTGGCACACGTCTGGCTCTGTTGATCTGTTTTTTCACTTCCTCAGGTGGGTATTGCAGTTTCAAGAATGCTTGGTAGAGATCCTGTAGATGTTTGTCTCTGTCGGAGGGGTTGGAGCAAATGTGGTTATATCTTAGTGCTTGGCTGCAGACAATGGACCGTGTGGTGTGTCTGGGATGGAAGCTGGAGGCATGAAGGTGGGCGTAGAGGTCAGTGGGTTTACGGCACAGGGTGGTATTGATGTGGCCATCGCGTATTAGCACCGTGGTGTCCAGGAAGTGGATGTCCTGTGTAGACTGTTCCAGGCTGAGTTTGATGTTGGGGTGAAAGTTATCAAAATCCCGGTGGAATTCCTCCAGAGTCCCCTTCCCATGGGTCCAGATGATGAAGAAGTCTGACTACCAGAAGGATGCTTCCAGACAACTCTCCAATACCAGATTTTACAGGCTACTTTCCTCAGATCCCACTGAGGAATACACTAAGAAACTACACCATCTGCTCAGGACACTCCCTACACAAGCACAAGAACAGATCTACACCAACACACCTCTAGAGCCCTGTCCGGGGCTATTCTACCTACTACCCAAGATCCACAAACCTGGAAATCCTGGACGCCCCATCATCTCGGGCATTGGCACTCTCACTGAAGGACTGTCTGGTTATGTGGACTCTCTTCTCAGACCCTATGCCACCAGCACTCCCAGCTATCTCCAAGACACCACTGACTTCCTGAGAAAACTGCAAGACATTGATGACCTACCAGAAAACACTATCCTAGCCACCATGGATGTAGAGGCTCTCTATACCAACATCCCACACAAAGATGGAATAAATGCTGTCTGCAACAGTATCCCTGATGATGCTGCAGCACATCTGATGGTTGAGCTCTGTACCTTTATCCTCACACACAACTATTTCAGATGTGGTGACAATATATACCTTCAAATCAGTGGCACAGCTATGGGTACCCGCATGGCCCCTCAATATGCCAATATTTTCATGGCTGACCTGGAACAGCGCTTCCTTAGCTCTTGTCCACTAACACCCCGTCTCTACTTATGCTATATTGATGACATCTTCAGCTATCAGATGTCAGAAATGGCAATATACAAAAACCTGTAGGAATGCACTTCAATCTCCCGGGCCACACAGTAGCAGACTTAAAAGTAGCTATTCTACAGCAAAAAAATTTCAAGAGCAGACTCCAAAGAGAAATTGCTGAGCTACAATTCATCTTCAAATTTGACACCCTCAGCTCAGGATTAAATGAAGACTGTGAATGGCTGGCTAACTACAGAAGCAGCTTCCCCTCCCTTGGTGTTCACACCTCCAGATCAACTGCTGGTAGTAGGCCTCACCCTTGCTGACTGAGCTAACCTTGTTATCCCCAGCCTTGCTCTGGCTTATTTATACCCGGCTCTGCAGATTTCCATGACCAGCATCTGAAGAAGTGAGTCTTTGCTCACGAAAGCTCATGCTCAAAACTTTTCTGTTAGTCTATAAGGTGCCACAGGACCCTTCGTTGCTGTTACAGATCCAGACTAACACGGCTACGCCTCTGATACTTGACAGCATTCTGTACTGTTATTTAGGCATAATTTACTCCTAAATGTTTTCTAAGAGCCCAGCAAATAGCAGAAGTGTTGTTAATGTGCTAGTCGATATTGACCTTCCGGTGTTCAGCAAATTCTCTCATCCAGCACTCGTCAGGTCGCGAGAGTGCCAGACGAGAGAGGTTCAACCTGTATTAATTTAATGTTCCCAAAAGTCAATTTTAAACAGATGCAATCTGCATTATAATCAATAGACTCCATACCTTACTTATGATAACCAACTTTTTTATAATTTATTTCAATAGAAATTTCTGCAGCTGATGCACAGAATCCATAAATACTTGCAGCTCTCAATGGACCTTTCCATGTACCTTAGCATTGTTAGAAAGCTTTAAGGAAATCATAATCATGTGTTGCATTTTTCATTTCCTTCGGGGTCAGATTCTCGCTTCAATATGTTAGAGTTCCTCTTCAAAAACAAACTTACTATGGGATCCAGTATCTCTTTGTAAAATGTTCATGGCCTGCAGCCATAAACTACAGGTTAAAAGTCCCTCGTGTGGCACTCTCTCATGCCACAACATCCTTCATGCAGGAGGGTGATGGATGTTGCTGGACCAGAGAACACCTGAACCACAGAACTTCAGCCGTGCCTGGCAGAGCAGAACCCTACTGTCAGACCGGGGTGACCCTGGAAGCTCTACAGGGGAGCCCTACAGGAGTTCCCGCCCCCCCAGGCAGCCAGCCTAACCTCCCCTCATCTGGCAAATCCCCTGGTCCAGGTCCCCACAGTGCCAGATGAGGGAGGTACAACCTGCATGTTGGACTAGTTTATCAGCTCTCACTTGATAGCCAGGGCTGGGCCCTTTCAGTTCTTGATTGGAAGACATTCAATGAACCCCCAAGATACCCTGGCAAAGCTTATTTTCAGTTTTTCTAATCCACCTAATAAAAAAGAGGAGCAACTATCTAATCACCAGCATTCAGCATCTACAGGAGAAAAGAAAGTCATCTGTCAGGTTGTGATTACTAGCCTATGTGAAAATGTGCACACTTCTAAGTAAAGGCATTTCCCAGTGCAAATAGTGCTTCTGAAGCAGTTTTGGCTCTGCTCACATTGGCATTTAATTCTTTCGTAATCACAAATTAATGTTGATTTAGCATCATATCAAAGAGTAAAGCTCATTTTTTGTAAAACTAGAATGTAAACACAAAGTTTTATTCTCTTTGGAGGAGGAGAATTAGAGAAAGTACAGTTTATTGTAGCTGTTTAGTCTTCTTTCACCAGCCTTGGATTTGTTTCCACAATCCTGATTTCCTGATGCTATAAAGCACAAAGTTCTGGAAGGAATATCATTTAAAAGTCATTTAGCATTTCCAGGTCTGGTCATGGTTCCATGAGAGTATTTATATGCTTTCTTCTTTAATGCTTCCCTTTAAGTCTGGTGCACTTATTTTGATTAAAAACAACCAAATCAGGGCCACACACATACTCTCTCACTTACTCTGTCTCTCCCTTCTATCCTCCAAAATACATAGTATAGCATAGATGTTTTGAAGAAGCTCCTTACCAAAGTTGTGCTTCAATAGTCATATTTTTCCTTTAGCCATTCTTTTGGGCCTCACAATTCATCTTCTAAAAAAAAGTACTACATACATTGGCCAGAAGTTGGACGCAAATTTTTGAAGATAATAAAATGCCTACTGAGCAAAATAGAAAGAAATTGACAGGCTTTTAATATTTTGAAAGATGAATCTTCCCTTTGCTCAAGGAACATTCAAGCTGCAATGTTCCTGTAAATTCTATGTAGGGGCTGATGAAAACAGCTCTGTAATTCATTTGGGCTTTCTCCCCCAGCCCTAATGACACCATAATTACTGATGCTTCATTTTAACTAGATTCTAGTATGGGATGATGGTTTTGAGATATAATAAGTATCAAAACGGTATATAACATGAGATTTAACTTAATATCCCCACTCCTGCAAATAGTTCCAGACATACATAACTTTATGCATGTGAAATCAGCAGGATTACCCTCATGTGTAAAGTTAACAATAAGCATATGCATAACTTTTTGCACACTCAGCTTCTAAGCCGTTATGATAATTAACCAATTGTTACAGTAACTACAAACTATAAGGTACTGTGACAAAGAAAAAAAGAGATTATTTCTGTTTTCCTGATGTGCTACCTGATAACATATTCAGGTAACTTTTAGGAGAATATTCTGTCTCTATCAATTTCTATATTTTGTGATAATGAAACACATACCTCTGAAGCATATATCTGTGGAGAACAACAATGCTAGAAATGTGAACTGGTATATAAAAGGAGGGGAAAAAACAATAGTAATTTGAAACCTTAAAAATGACATAAACTGCTACCAAAATATTTTATGTTTGGATGGATTTATGAAACAAAGACTGCTCTATCCTGTAAGAAAGTAGACTTGTAGAAAAATTGTGTTGACAAACAATTGTTGTTTCATAGTATTCTGCTCCAGTTTTTGCTTCTGAATTCTAGTCCTCCAGGATTGCTCTATCCTTGATAAATACCAAACAGTACAGTCTAAGACAGTGCAGTCTAAGAGTTATGATTTATGGGAAATACTTTACTGTGACATTGCTATCTTTTTTTTTTCATAGTCAACAATTGTTGACCCATAAAACAGATCTTAGTGGCAGCTCTCCTCTTATATATATCACCAAAGACATCAGGCATAATTCAGTCATTGTGGGACTTTCTAGGAGGACATTTACAACATTTTTTATTTGTATGAAGGAAGGAAATAAGATCTGGTTCCCTCACAGTTTCCCTTCTATATGGTACATAATAACTTGCTGAGTCATGTCTGTAAATATCGACAGACAGGGTTTAGAATCTTATTGTTTGGCCCTTACAGTGACTGATTAGGATTAGTTTAGATTGGGATTTTCAAAGGGGTTTAGGCATCTCAAGATTATTGAAATTCAGTGGGAGTTGGACACCTAATTCCCTTTGTTCAGACTGGGATTTTTCAAAGGAGCTTAGGATAAACCAATAAGGAAGCCCTTGCTAAACTTTACCAAGGCTCACCAGCGTTCACAATCTGCACCCTTACTGACATCTACAACATCTGAGTGGTAAAAACCATGGGCATACACTATTCTGTTGCTATCCAAATTGAGGTAATAGCTCAAGCTGAACCTTCCTCCCATATAAAAAAGCTGTAATAGACACAGAAAGGGGTCAGGGAGGGTCAACGAAAATGATTGAAAGCATAGAAAGAATAAGGCTGAAAAAAATTCAGACTAATTTAAAGAGAAAGAATGAATTATGCAGGTAGTGTTCCAACTTTCTCATGAAGGAACATGAAGGGCCATTCAATGAAAAGCAGTGCATTTAAAAACTGACTAAAGGATCTTTATAGTTAATGTAATGCTGACATAACCCATGAAACTCACTCACATAAATATTATTGATGCCAAGAAACTAACAGGAGTCACAAAACAACTGAACATTTGTATGAACAACTGTATTAAGTAGGATGAGGTTGTACAAAAGGTATAAACAGTTCAACCACTAACTCATTACTTACAGCAACGTAAAAATCATTTTTCTCATTGCCAGATTTGTCCATTAGGGGTTTGTTGAAACTTGCATTGAAGCATTTGTTACTTCCCAGGGTGGAATGCCAGAGTGGGTGGACTACCAGACCTATCCCATAGGACAGTTCACATATTTTTCACACCTGTGGCAAACCCAGCCTAAAGGTGCTCTGAGATTCATCCCAATCTTAACTGATGAATCTTTACAACACTGGCTGACATTTTGATGAAATTTTGATTACAAAACAATAAAGTGGCTTTTCATTTTTTCAGTTTTTCTCAGCCAGCTCTATTTTACACACAAAATTACTCTCTCCTATACACAAACCAGCCTCCTATTGAAGAGGCAGAACACTTTCTACCATACTGATTGGTTTATATTTGTTGGCATTTTAAGGCTAATAATGCACTTTTATAAGTAAAAACATGAACAGAAACATTTTCCACCAGGTCTAGAGGCCAGTTTCTTTAATAAGGGGTGTGGCAGATCACAGACTGCAGCTGACAGGTGCCTGAGGGAGGGGGAACATTTTCGGTGCTGAAGAAACCTCTTTTTTGTTTCCCCTGTAAGTTTACAGAAGGTGAAATCCTGCGGGCTGGATAAGCAGCTAGGTCTCATCAGGAGTCAGCCAGCACCAGGCCATAATAAATACACCTGTGACCAGTAAAGGCCTCCAGGCTCTCTATAAATGGCTTTTCCCAGGCAGCAGGAAGGGAGGGGTGTGGTGCAGTGCCCAGAGAGAAGGAGCCTGGAAGTGATGTGACCAGACCAGACTAGCCTGGTACCCCAGCAACACGGTACAGGGGGAAAAGATTCCAGGGGGGTAGCCATGGGTGAAGAGGCCCAGAGAAAGGGTGCTGCTGTGGGAGAGGGGCCAAAAAGCCTCACTAGGTCCCTTTTTCCCTAGGGTCTCTGGTCCACAGTCCAGGGCAGTGGGTGGGACTGGACTCCCACCACCACTTGCCTTGGAGGGCGGACCAACTGGGGCAGAACCAGAGAAGCTCAAGGCGGGCAGACAGGGCCCTACTCCACACCAAATTCAGACTGACTGGTGATGAAAATGGCTGGGTAAAGGGAGACTCTTGCCTTCAGGAAGTCCCAGGGCAACGAAAGAGGCCTCTGTGAGCCATAAAAGGAGCTGCCTGGAAGTGCAGAATCCTTAAGGGGTGGTCAAGAGGTCTGTCATAAGGGGTTCTTGAGATCCCCCAGCTTATTAGTACGTGGACATTAATTCCTTTTCCTCAACCTCTGAAGCTAAGGTTTAGACATCTAGAAGTGAAACTGATTTTTCCCTCTTCATCTCACCTAGTTTCTCTCAACAAGACTTTTCCATCAAGCAAGATGTATACTTCCTGATTGCCTTAGGTGAACGTCACAAACTCCACTCTAAGCTAACTCCACATACAAGATTTTAAGTGGTTACCTACAACACTTTAAAGCTTTTAAACAACTACCCAGTCTAAATATTCTCTCACCTCTGTTCACTATCTTATTAAGTGTTCATGAAATAAAAGATGGTTTTGGACTTATTCCCCAAGAATTAAATGTTTTCCTGATATCTGTCCCAATTCTGTTTCTGCTCAAGGAGCACACACTCTTTTGATATCTCTCCTTCATTTGCATTGTTTAAAGCAGCATCCCTACTCCTGGTCCTTTGGGATCTTCCCATTGCAGGAGAAGGAAACCATGTTTTATGTTATATGAAGCTTTAGTTGGTTTTAACAAATGTACCAAAGAGTATGACCTGACTCTAGGGAGTGAAGAGAAATGATACTTCTAACTAAAAACAGACATGAAAAAAGTACTTGAACTCTACTACTAACCAGAAATGCTCTAGGGAACAAAATACACAGATACAAAGGGGAGAGAACTCCTACTAGTAGTGATCATGAAGGAAGGAGGAACATTTCCCACATCTATCTTCTGTAGTTAAAATAATGTCAGGAACTCTGAACACTCAGTTTTGGCAAGGTGAAAAGACTGGATTAGGTAAGACAAAAAGTAACACAATAAAGGAAGAATAGACCATGTTATCACTTCATTATTTAAAATGACTGGAAGACAAATGTTACTGGTACAGCAAGAAGTAATACACAGAGTCACAAGCGCTTGAATTGGAGAGATTTAGAATTTCAATGGAAGTTAGTTTCCTAACTTGCTTAGGCAATTCAGTAACGCAAACTAGGTCCCTATCTGCCTCTTTTAGGACATACTAATTTCTTTGTGACCAAAGTGCATCACATTTTGAAGATATAAGACAAATATTTTATATAAAAACTGGAAGAATTACCAGGTGTTGCTTGTGTCCTTCAGGGTGGTGGAGCTGGAGCGCACAGGGTGCAAGTGCAGGAGTCAGGGCAGGGGATGTAGGCCTTAGAGCAGGAGGTGGGAGGTGCAGGAGCAGGAGTAAGAGATGAAGGTGGTTGGCAGCTACTCTCTAGGGCTGGCTGGGGCAGCAAAGACTGCCCAGCAAGCTGTGTTGCTCCATGAGACTGGGCTGGGATAGCGGAGGCTGCATTGCAAGACCGACAGCATTGCTCCCTGGGGCCAGCTGGGGCTGGAGGGGCCCATGCTGCCTGACTGGTGGCTGTTCCATGGATCTCCAGAGCTGTTGGTGGGGGGTGCTTGGTTACTGCTCCCTGTGGCCATTTTGGGATACAAGTGTCCCCACTACCACATCCCTCCCTTTCTATTTGATGAGAAACAATTGCATGCCATGCACGTCCCATTGTTCTGGTACAATCAAACCCCAAACCTGCAGTAAGTTAGGGACAGAGGAAGCTGCATGCCAAATTTAGTCATTCTACCTCTTACTTTTTAGGAGGCTTTCTTGAACAAACGGAATGACAGATGGGTGGATGGACCCAGACAGACAGACAAACTTTCTTAAATATACAGTCAATAAAGCCAAAAATGTGCACTGATAAACACTGATTTGTATGGGAATTTCACAGTAGAGTCAATAAGAATTGTGAGTTGTATAATTTTCAACAAAAACAATCCTTTCCACTTAATGTCTACAGTATGATCAGATAAATAAGCTGGAATATGTGATTAAACTGCAAACCTCCTCATGCCCAAAATATCATTTATAGTCAAGTCTCATGAGGTTATTTTCCTTGCAATTTCTCTGTCATTTTCTGTTTCCTCTGTTTCTCTTGCTCTCTTCGGCTACGTCTACACGTGCACGCTACATCGAAATAGCTTATTTCGATGTAGCGACATTGAAATAGTCTATTTCAATGAATAACGTCTACATGTTCTCCAGGGCTGGTAACGTCGATGTTCAACTTCGACGTTGGGCAGCACCACATCGAAATAGGCGCTGTGAGGGAACGTCTACACGCCAAAGTAGCACACATCGAAATAAGGGTGCCAGGAACAGCTGCAGACAGGGTCACAGGGCGGACTCAACAGCAAGCCGCTCCCTTAAAGGGCCCCTCCCAGACACACTTGCACTAAACAACACGAGATCCACAGAGCCGGCAACTGGTTGCAGACCCTGTGCATGCAGCATGGATCCCCATCTGCAGCAGCAGCAGCCAGAAGCCCTGGGCTAAGGCCTGCTGCACACGATGACCTTAGAGCCCCGCAGGGGCTGGAGAGAGAGCATATCTCAACCCCTCAGCTGATGGCCACCATGGCGGACCCCACTATTTCGATGTTGCGGGACGCAGATCGTCTACACGTGCCCTACTTCGACGTTCAACTTCGAAGTAGGGCGCTATTCCCATCCCCTCATGGGGTTAGCAGCTTCGACGTCTTGCCACCTAACATCGATTTCAACTTCGAAATAGCGCCCAACATGTGTAGCCGTGACGGGCGCTATTTCGAAGTTGGCGCCACTACTTCAAAGTAGCGTGCACGTGTAGACGCGGCCTTCATGGCATATTGGAAAAGGAATCCCAATGGCAGCTGTGGGACAGTGCATATGAATCCAACCCACAGGAAGTGTTGAACCTGGGATCTCTAGAGCTTAGTGCAGGAGTCACTACAGTTTGAGCTGAAAGCCAGCTCCTACTTAGCTCAGGCTGTAGAGGAGACTCATTTTTTTGCTCTGCAAGTGTTCTAGGTGGCACAGTGAACCACACCCTCAGGTGTGTGGGTTACAGACGCACTGGCAGGTCTAAGGAGCTGTTTTGGGCTGCAGTGGCCTTCATACTCTTTACATAAATATTGGGACTGGAGGAGAAGTTAAAAGGGGGAACACCACTCAGATAGGGGCAAACCTGAGAAAGGAATAGATCTCTCACTGATCAGCTTCCCCAGCCCCAAAAGGGGCCCAACAGCCAGCATAGCTTTTACCCATGCAGAAAGAGGTTGCAGATTTCCTAAGCTAAAATTGGGAAAAGACTGAGACTTGCACTGGAGCTCCAGTGAACTCTGAATCAACTCCAAGGACCCTCTGAGCTAAGAGGGGCCCAGACCTAAATCGTGCAGCCGACAGGTTTCTTTGCCACCTTAACTTTGTTTTGTATTGAAGGTCCAAGCACGGTGCCCTGGGCACATTTGTGACAATGTGATTGAGATGGGAAGGAAATGCACTTGACATAACATATTCTAATATTCTGGGACAAATCCAGCCTTGAAAACAGTAGTCACAAAAAGGACAAAGAAGATCAGTCCCATTTGAGTGAATTATCTAATCTTGCCTCTGAATTTTCTTTAACTTCATAAATAAGGCAACGAAAAATCAACAGTGTCTGTGCGGCATTTGATTGATGTGACACCACTTACACATATTATTTTCTCTTTCATCTTCTAACTATACTGGTACTGCAAGGGCACAACTGCAAAGACAGAAAATCTTTACTCACACTATAAATGTGTATCACATGTAATACAGAATGCCATGTGCGGGCAGTGGGAGGGAGGAGTGTTGTGCAGGAGTACTGAGAGATGCTATTGTACCTGCTTCAGACAGTACTGAGAAGTGTTAATTACTGCACCTGTTTGAGACATAACATGGTTCTTGAGGACGAAGTGGAACAATTATACCCCTACATTACGTGCATTTAAAATGGATCAATGTTAGTGGATAGATTTTAGGCAGACACGGTGGTTGCTAGAGCATGAGAAAGTGGCATGCTAATAAATGACCCAAATATGCTAATGAGGTACAGATGTAAATTCCCAGCACCTCATTAGCATAAAGCCACATGATTTGGAGTCCAGAAGGTGCAAAAATTTTCAGGAAGAAGTGGCCACCGGAAGGAGAACTTCATTCCAGAAGACCATGCCCCCCCCACCCCACCCACTTCTACTTGACATTTTGTAGTCCAGAAGAGCATCTTCTGGACTCCAAATTATGTGACCTTATGCTAATGAGGCACCGAGAATTTACTTACATGTCTCATTAACATAGTTCGGGCCATTTATTAGTGGCATGTGTAAAAACAGCCTGGATGTTGTACAAGAACCACCACTGTGGCCAAGGCCAGGTAAGGAAACATGCATAGAAGCACATGAAAGGTGCACAACAACAGCTCACAATATGGATTTGGTTTCACAATTAAGGCTCTGGAGTAAAACTCAAGAACTCTGGAGTCAATTTTCAGGGCAGTTGCAGATTTCCCATTTCAGCTTGGCCAACTCACTTAAATGTTCACTTTCCTCATCTATAACAAGCATTATTATTATTATTATTAGTTTCCTTCCAATTCTTGCCTGTTTTACATGTTGACACTCTAAGCACTTCAGGGTAGGTAACACTTTTCCCTGCAAGCTGAGAACTTGTGCAGCTGTGCAGAAGAGATGAAGGTGATGCCCAGCAGATTAGCAGAGTGTCCACAGCACCTACAGCCTGCAGCAGGTTCTTTTGTATCAGTGGTATACATCTGCACATGCCTTGGTGCACATAACATTTATAATACCCATGGATGGAAAAAAAATCAGAGGGAGGTACTCTCTCACAGCTTGTGTATACCAAGCACAATGGACTCTGTAGGGAACTCTAGGTCCTTGTGCTGTCTTTTGACTATTTTCTTTTCGTTCAATCCAATAAAGACGTGCACAAATAATCAGACAATCTCCGCTCAGTTCATGGCTCAGTGCCTATAGAAATTTGACACATACTAATTAAAATAAAACATAAACTCAGTATATGAATCCTTATTGGTGAGAAAACTAATCTTACTTGTTTCACTAACATTTTAACTCCTCACTCGATATGATCACACAGGAACTGAATAATGTTCTTATAAATATTCTAATCTACAAAAGTAAGGACTTATTAAGAAAGAATCTTTCTGTTACTATCAAAGCAGTGAATTGGAGTACCCTTTCCACTGTTACATTAAATTGGTTTTAATTTGTATTCAGAAAGAATAGTTCACTTGAAGCCCTGGGAATGCTTTACTTTCAGTATTGAACAGTAAAGCCACAGGCAAGTGATTAAACTTTTCTAGCAGTTGTGTGTTTGCTTTGTGGGTTTTTTTTTTTCAAACTGCTCACTCTGCCAAAATTGTGAGTTAACAGCTGCAAAAAAAGAATCATTCTTCATGAAAAGATATAGGTAAAGTGAGTGGATTCCTAGAATGTTATTAGGAAGGTGGTACAAATCACAGCAGAAGAAATACATTACACACTATTTAAATGAATTCATTTGTACCTACAAGATTGCAGTTGGGGTACTTGTGCTGGAAAGCATATTTCCTCTCAAAGTGGATCTCAATTAATTGTAAAGGTAATCCTCTTGTGGAGTATACATGCATGCAAAACAGTGGTCAGGAATGTTATGCCTTTTTGATTGCTCTCTCTCTCTCTCTCTGTCACACACACACACTTCATACAAATCATAATCAAACAATTCCACTTTGGATGCTTTCCCATAAATTACCAGGACATTTGCAGTATTGGTTGCAGCTTCAGGAAAACATAATCTTATGTGTCTGAACTGAGACTGTAACAACAACAGATTCTGATAAGGGCTCTTTAAAAGAGCTTGCCTGACGAAGTCTACCTCCACAAGCAGACATATGGATGTAACCCTTCTATTAATGCCAGATGCCTGCCAGAAGGGCCGGGTTCAACTCTTGTGGGGTTTTCCTGTCAAGGATACAACCAACTGGCTCGAGCCCCCACCCAGTGGCCTGGGACAATTTCACCCCCGTGCTGGGTGCCTGTAAGGCGGTTCTCCCCTGCCTCGCAAGCACAGAGTCTGAGATAGAAATGGCTTGTTTAATGACCATAACCTACCCCAAGGTTACAGTGACAGATGCACTATATCTAAGCAAAGAAGAGACAAACCCCCTTCACCCAGATACCATCCCCATATGCAGTAGAACCCAGTCTCTTGCTGGGGCTCTTGGCCCTTTACCCCACACACAGTTATAGGGTGACCTTCTGTGGTGCAGTCCCAAACCCAAAGCCCGCAGATACATCACCAGGGCAGTACTAGCTGTCCACTTGTCTGCAGCCTCCCCTTGCTGTCACCAGCCACCCGCTGTCAGCCACCGGTTGCCGTCATCCACCGCTCCTCCTACCAGACACCTGCCAGTTGCCATCATCCGCCACCGCTCCTACCAGCTGCCCGCCAGTCACCGCTCCCAACCCCACTGCTTGAGATTGCCCTAAGGCAGAATTATGTGATTTCAGCTCTACATGGCCTCAGCTGCTACTCTGTGATTTCAGCTTCTGGTATCTCTCATATGGGATTTCACAAACACCCTAGTATCCAGCTTTATCTTTCAACAAGTGGGGAGGGTTAGTCAAGCCAGGCTTATAGCTTTATGGCCAAGGCATAGGCAAGACTACGGCACTCAGCAAGCTGGCTTAACCAATGCCCCTCCCCTTCTCTCTCACTATGCTTTAAACCAAGGAGACCTGTGTAATCAATGTCTTATGCAGCTATGGCGACTGCCCTGTCCCCCACAACAACCAGAGCATTGGTGAGATCTCACGACTCCCGCATTAAGTGTCAGCTTAAATTGTGATTTTACAACTACATGTTTACAATAGACCAAATCTCATGGTTTACTTGCTACTCATTAGGCTTTGCCTGAAAAGGTATCACACATGCACACCTTTGCATTCTCATGCAAATGATCTCTGGGAGACACATTCCTCCCAGCCTCAATATCACACCTGCCGCCCTTTGCATTCTCATGCAGATGACCTCTGGGAGACACATTCCTCCCAGCCTTCAGCAGCATTGCGTTCCTTCTGCCACATTCCCTACAAGGAAAATAAGCAAACTTCTGGAGGACATTTCTTTTATTAAATCTAGTAGATTAAATCCTGGGAATTCTCTAAACAGCCATCAGAATACCTCTGTTGTACTGTACACAGTGATAAAGGTAAAAGGGTAGAATAAAATAATAAATACTTATGAAATAATTTTGGTTACAATGTTGGCCTGTCTCATTTTTAAAAGGTGGGTAATAGCTGGGACAAAAGCTGCAAGATAAAACAAAGTCAGACCCCTTAAGAGCAATAATGCCACAAAACCTTGAGCTAGGAGCCTATCTTCTTTCACATATATGGGAGGGTCATGTCATGTTAGCCCTTGTGTAAAAGTCCTCCAACAAGCTGCTCATTTAGCACTTTCCCTGTCCAAGTCAGGAGTGGAAAGGAACTAAGCTGATATATTTTGAATGAGACAACAAGGAGAGAAGCTGGCAATCTTCAGCCCCCTAGTACAACAGATTCTATGGCACTTTCTGTGGCAGTGAGTTTATCTTCCATTTCTGGACAAATTCTAGTCTGAGGAATTACTTTGTGCCTTCCTAAATTATCCTGAAGCTTCCCCAGAATTCAGTGCCTTCCCCATTATGCTGGCCCTGGTTACTCCATTAATATGGGATCCTGACACACATTAAGAACTGCTGTACTATAACAAAGTTGGGCTTTTTTTTTTTTTTTAAATGTTCAACATCCACAATCTGGGCCAGAGTTTCCAAACAGCTCAGCCTCCCATTTAAGCACCAAAATAAATACTTACCAGCTTCTCAGAATGTGGTGAACTCTTACGACAATTTGGCCCGTTAAGTAACATTTTCATCTGAGCCTCATTGTGTAGTAATTAACTGAACAGAAGAGTCTACCCAGTCTGTTTCCACCTCCATTTGCATTACGATTACATTCAAGAATATTGTATGATCGTAGCATAAGTAACTAAGTGGAGACAGCTAAGATACAGAACCAATTCTGAGGCGTTGTGCTACAGCAGACCATATATTATAATAATGGTGAGATCTTAGTTATGTGTTATGGCACATTGTATGGGAAAGTGATAAGCTCTTGTCAAACAGAGATGATAAAACTTTTTGTCGCAACACCGTTTGATGCTAGCCCAGAGATCAGCCAGATTTGCGATGCCAGAGCAAAGAAGCTTGACTAAGGGAAAAGTAATTGGGGAAGGAAGAAAGAAAAAATCAGAATCAATTATTTTTGTGCATTTGAGATCCTTGCTCATTTCATTTGATTAATGCCTCTCTAATAAAAAAATGCAAAATATAAATGGAGGTACATCAGCATCACTTGTCTGAGACTGTCACCTCACAGTTCATACGGTGACTGAGTTGATGAGGTTTTCACCTTTATGCTATGTATACTGATACTTACGAGGCAATGATATAGGAACCAGAGCTCAATCCCACATTTACTTAGGGACTACCTGCCCTAAATGGGCACCATAAGGCATCCCCAGGCATTGTGCACTATTACATTATACTTAGTAAGTTTATCAGTTCTCCAGTGTGATCAGAGGCTGCTCAGAACTGGACCCCTACACCTGTGCCCCTCTTACAGAAAACTGACTTGGAATTTGTAAAACTGGTCAGGAACAACCTGATGCTCTCTCACTTACTAGGCCTAAAGCTACCGTTATTTCTCTTGAAAATCACAGATAGGCTGGGGGAAATAATTCATGGAAATATGCAGGATGGGTGTTAGGGCCAGTAAGCAGGGCACCAGTAAGCAGGGCCTTGTGCTACAGGGGACCATGTAACGCTATATTACAGGCAGCAGGGATTGAGCATCAGCCTTGACACTTGGGCTGGAGTCAGAGCCCCCCTAGCTGGGACTGGGCAATAAAGCTGTGTCTACACTAGCTCCTTCCTTTCAGAATGGGCATGGTAATGAGCGAGGTTGAAAGATGCTAATAAGGTGCTCCCATGAATACGCAGCACCTCATTAGGATAATGGCAGCCACCGTGATTTGAAAGTGCTGCTTACAAATCGCGCGCTGCCCACTAGATGGGGGCTTTTCAAAAGGACCCCCCCAGTCTTCAAAAGTCCCTTCTTCCTATCTGGTTGTATCTGCGCACAAATGTAAACTACTGAGAAGAAGTTTCTCAGCCTCTTATGCAAGCACGGCCCCCAAAGCAGCCTTGCTGCCTCATGGTGCGGCAAGGCAGCAGCTGGAGCCTGGCGGTGCAGAATAAAATACCATGTGTAGAGGCACAACCATGAACTCCATGCTGGGGCTATTTGTAATGGGTAGATGCTCTCACAATGCTAATAGCAAAGAAAGAAAAACATTTCTCAGGATTTCATACAAACATGACTCCACAGCCACCGGCTTATTGGTCCCGTTGTGAAAGTCATGTTCTTCCCATCATCTAGTTCCTGTGCACCTGGAGAGCAGTGGCTAAAGTCGACCATTGTGCAGCATTGTGGGTTACTTAACAGAACACTTCTGAGGCTAATACATTTGATTTAAGACACGGCACTTCCACGCTGGCCTTTTATCGAACTTTTGAATTTGAGCTTGACGCTACACCCGGCAGGTACTGATGGTATTATGATATTGACATTAGTGCTCCCCACATCGAGCTAATGGTATTTACTGTCAAGACAGTCACGTGGTAATATTAAGCTAACTGCCGTAAATCCAAATTTGTCTTGCAGTGTAGATGTGGCCTACATCACCTGATGCTGGGATCTATTTGGGTGCTATTTTTTCCCACAAGAGCAGAGGGAAAGTTTGGTTTGAACATGAAAGATTCCCACTCTTTGCAAAACCTGCTCTCTCTTACAGCCACTTATATCCTACTTTTTATACTTAATAAAATCACTGTAGTTGATTAATAAGTGTAAGTAGATAAGTACAGTGTAAGTAACTGTTTCTGTGTGCAGGTGTGTGTATGTGTGTGGGTGGATGGGTGGGTGGTGGAGTCTGTGCATATCCCTCTTTACTTTGGAAAAAAGGTCAAAATTCATGAGCTTACATGGCATAGAGCCCTATGCAGCATAAGACCTATTTATCTAGGGCTCAGCTCTTGGAGGGGCTATGTTCATGAGTGCTGGGAGAAGGTCAACAATGTATTGCTTACTCTGTGTATCTGCAGCCTCAAGAGTGTGGCCTGTCCCTGTCCCCATACTGAAGCAGGTCCAGTAGCTGGGGTCAGCAACACAGGATTACAGGGAACCCAGGCTGTCAGGGGACACAGACCCAAGGGGCTCCTGACATGTCATAAGGGAATTATGCCCCAGAAGATCATCATTCCACAACAAAGATACTGGGTGTGCCTTATGGTTATCTCAAGATGATAAATGCTGAATTATGCAAAACAGAGTCAGATTTTGATCTCAATCAACCAGTGCAAGTCACTCAATTGACTCAGTAGAGTTACTATAGACTGACATAATTGAGATTAGCATTAAGCCCATAAGGAACACTTCATAGGTTGCTACTACCTTCATCATTGCATATTTTGTCAGGATAAGTCTTTGTGATATATAACTAGAGAAACAGCTTCATGAAAGACTGGTGGTTTTGATCAGAGAGCTTTTCCAGCTGACTGGAAAATAGTTGCTCATCTCAAGATAAACGGGAAATAACAGATATGTTTACCAGCTATTGCCAGAGTACATTTCATCCTGTATCAAAAGATAATGAAACTGGACAGGGTCAGCCAGACTTCTGTCCATCTATGTCCTTAGAAAAGGATGCATCATCTTAATGTGAATTTTACAAACAGAAAGAAAAAAAAATAGGAAGCCATTATACACCCATTTGTATAATTCAAGCCTCACGCTCATGTAAATGGTGTTTTAAACTGAATGTTAGAAATCTGAACAAATTATGTGCTTCAGATAATATCCAGACAGAGAAACCACACTTCATTTCCTAAAAAGATTACAAGGGAAAATAGATATACACTGAAATATCTAACATGAATAAGTAATAACGGAGTTGACAGAATGACTCAGATCTGTGGCTATGGTTGTGTGAGGCAAAAATCAGAGCTTAGAACTGACACAAAATGACGTTTTAGTGAAAAGAAAATACTTTGCTCAGCTGAATACTTTGTGAGAAGGGAACTTTCAGCAAAGACATTTTAAAAATCTTTGCCTTCAAGTTAGAATATTAAATCAGTTTGTTATACTGAAGTTTGGTTAGCATGATTGTCATTTGCCTACCCAGTAACAACCAAGGATTCTTGTCAAAAAGAAGACAGGCAGAAATTGTATAAATCAAGACTGAATGCAGTTGAAAAATCAAGTCATACCTAAGGTGTCTGTAATGGATAGAGATTTCAAGACAGAGCTGCAAACCAGGTTCCTAGTCCAGTCCCCTGACCTCATAGCAGGACCAAGCACCATCTATATCATCACCTTCTATAGCTGTGCTAGTTTGGAGATTAGTAGCTGATTTTCTGCTATTTGGTGGTGTGCTAATTGCAGCTACGTAATTCTCTGTACAAAGCTCCAGTATAGGTTGGAAATGCCTATGGTTCTTGTTTACACTAGCTAGCAAAGATCCTTGAGGGCCAGCTGCAGCTGGGGATAGTCAATGTCCTCTGGCCAATTCCTCTCCTCCACATTGCCCTTTCCTAATCCCCAACTGGGGGGTGGAAATAAACATGAGCTATACCACCTGAAGAACCCATCACCAACAGTGCCACGTAAGTTATGAGAAATCTTCACACTCTTTGTGTTAACTGAGCAAGCTAGAGTCTTTGGCCACCTACTTAGGCAGCTTCTGTTGATGGAACAGCCCTTTTGTCTAACAAACTTGCCAAGCATCTACATGGCTAAAGCTCTCTTTCAAGTTTGTTGACATAACTCAGCTGTTCAGTCGGCAGCATTATCCTTATTCCCAATTAGAAATAGCACCTCTGTCGATAGTGTTTTGTTGACAGAGTGTCCATGTAGACAGTTCTGTCTATGGATTCTGGTTCCCCCAGGCAGGCCTGTTTGCAGAGATTCCAGTCAGCTGTACTGTCAAGAGAGGGCAGGGCAGTGTGGCTGCTCTCTGTCGACAGAGCAGATTGCTCTTTAGATCTGCTCTTCTGTGTAGATGCAATATGTCGACAGAGGCTGCCTGTGTAGACATTGTTTCTGGCTGTAAGAGTGAGGAAAAGCTGTTAAATTTTAATCTGAAATTTACCCATTACCCTGTCATTACCTTCTGTACTCTAGTCAGACAGATAAAGTTCTTCAGAATTCCATTGTTGTTTAGTACTAAATCTATGCACTTGTCAAATATGAAAAACCTACACAAAGCCAAAATAGATTTTTTTCAGCATCTCATATGCCATAGTGGGGTGGTAACCATCACTAACACTGACTGCTGTGTGTCTGTTGTGGGGGGGGGGGCGCATCTACTAAAGTTTAGGAGGCAACATTTGGTTTGACTTGCTAGCTTGTTAATCTGTCTTTCTAAGGATCATATAAGGACTAACAGGATGAACAAGTATAATTAGAAGGGAATACAATTTTGAAAATAAAGAAGATATGTTCTTGTAGCATTGCTGACCAAAAAGCCTCCCTTATAAAGCTACAGGTAAGGTGCCTTGGAAATGATTTTAAAAGTCAAAATTACAGCAGAAAAAGATACACCATTATGGTATTTTCCATTTTGCCTTTCCCTTTTCTAAACATAGTCAACTATTTGATTGTTGCTGGACATTGAACAGAGGTTTTCATATAAACTACCCATGGTGACTCCAAGATCTTTCTTAAAGGGTAACTCCTAAATCTATATCAGCATAAGTCTCAGTACAGATCCTTGGGAGAATCCCACTATTTACCTCTTTCCATTGTGAAAACTGACCATTTAGTCCTACCTTTTTATGGAATTTGAGTTTTGCTTGGGATTGTTTCTGGAAAGTCTCCTGATACCTAGAAGGACATTCAATTACTCTCAACCACATTATGAACCTCTTGTGAAAACATGTTTTTGTCTAGTCTGTGCTGACTTCTTGAATAATAGCACCAGAGGAATGCACTGTTTAGCTCTGAATACTCACCATTACTTACAGCATCTCTGTAGAGCACTTTGGAATGCAATTGTTATGAAATACGTTAGTTAACTAAAGCCTACACAGTAAGTATATCCACTTGCAAGAAACAAGTTGGATTGGAAATAATAAGCTCTTCCATACTGCTGAACCTTTAATAAAACAGAGAGAAAATGGAATCTTTAAGTTTCTGAAATGTCTGGATATATTCATTATGTTTTTAATCTACCTATTTAAGTCAGCATCAGAGCAAGAGGTGTTGAATGACAGAGAGCAAAGACGTTCTCAAAATATTCCCAGGCAGTTTACATACTCAAGAGGTTTTTGGATCAGTATCAGGTAAGCATCCAAAACTGGGGTTATTTAATAATACCAGACTTGAACTCAGATCTTCAAATTTCACTCATCTCTAATTTCCACACAATGATTCCCATAAAGAGATTAGGAAAAACTAATATAGGTAGATCAGCCAAAGATAATGAAATCTGACATGTTCAAGGCTCTACTGAAGCTCCTTGGAGATTAATGGAAAGCACATGCGAGCGTAAGATAAGATGGGGATTTCTTTCCATGATAGAAATTACTGAGATAAAACTGATTAATAGATCAAATTATACACCACTTCCTTTGAAACAAACAATGTTTTCCCAGTTTTTGTAGAAAGCAACTTTAAAAAAAACTTTCCTAGATATTATCCCCAGCAGTCATTTTGATTTATCTTTTATTCTGGCAGAGTTGTTTAGAACACCCTTTGATATTTTTGATAAAATTGGTTGCATGTTTCTAAGGCTAATTAAGTGGCTAGAACACCTTGTATACTGTACGCTAGCACAACTGATTTTGCTGTGTTGCTCTATTGATTAGAATACACAGGGCAGAGAGCAAGTGGATTGAGAGTATGATATAGCATGACTGTCCTTCTCCTCTGAGAGCTACTATCAGATTATCATCTAAATAAATCAGAAGCCTGACAAGTAGAAACTAGAGGAGGGAATACATTAGTCTAAGAACCAAAGTGAACAAGGAAGAAACTCATAGCCATTGGCAAAGCATACCCTGCGAATGAATCCTGAGTAACTTTCTGCAATAAGCATGGGCTGCAATACCGAAACAAAACCTGTGCGCAAATGCATAATGCTAGACACTTTGCAGGCCTATTGAGTCCCTTAAGGTGCTTACAGCTGGGAATTCAGAAATTCTTTATATAAAGAATGTGAACAGTTTCGTGTCTAGAAATGCCGTAGAGTTCTGCTGGTTGCTGGTATGGATGCCAAACTACTCCTGCCCCCACCTAAACCATACTTGTCCATACTAAACCATACTGCCCCCACCTAAACCATACCACTAAACCATATTTGCTTGCATTTATACAGGGAAAACACAAATACACATAAAAAAATACCCTGAGAATCAGACTTCAATTATTAACCATTCCTGTTGAGTAGTTATGCCTGTAACATGCTGAAGGGGAGGATTCATTAAAATGAACTGATGCTGCAAACAGCATCTAAATCAAGATGTATGGCATACAGTCGAGCCAAATGTCTTGCAGTATCACAAGTGGTCACTTCAGCATGTGAACAATATATCTCCGCAAATTGTATGTTTCATTTCTTTTAAGGAGTTAGTTATTGTCAGCATGAGCTACGGCAAGCTGCAACTGGAGCAGTAGAGATGCTGATCACAGAAGGCACAGAATTAAAGGAGGATGTGGAAGAGGAGTGGCCCAGGCTAAACTGCCAGACATCTTGACATCATCAAACGGTCTCCTCCAGACAGGCCAAGCAGTAGTAGATTTGGCATCTCCTTTCCCTTGGTGCCTGAATGTACTTTTGGGACAAGAACAGGCACCATCTGTTGCCTTCCTTCAAAGTGAGAGAATCATGCCTCTAAGTGGGAGTCTTTGTAATCTCACTGTGGTTAATCTCGCTGCTGCTGCTAGATTGGGTTAAGTGCTCACTATATGATTGTGTTTGCAGTCGCTTTGACAGCAGCTTTCTGAACAGATGTAATAAGGTGCAGGATGTGCACCATTCGCCCTTACATTGCCAGGCCTAAGCAGAAAGTAATTGATGCTTACTTGATATAGGTGGCTATCACCACTGCACACCAAATTTTCTAAGTAATTATTTTAGATACTTGTTCCTGTTGTGATGTTACACTATATTAGGGCATGATCACCCTGCATATTTGAAATGTATTTTCATTTTTAATATTTCAATTATTATTTACAGCAGAAATGCTGTCTCAGACTCCCACCTCTCCTACTCAAAGAGGTTTATAGGAGGCTATTTCTGGGTCATTGACTTACTTTAAAAAACAAAAACAGTGCTCTAGCACCTTAGAGTCTAACAATATTATTTATTAGGTGATGAGCTTTTGTGGGTCAGACCCACTTCTTCAAATCTGCCTGTCCCACAAAAGCTCATCACCTAATAAATAATATTATTAATATTTATAGTGCTACATGATTGCTGTTTCTTTGTGAAGATAAGAGACTAACACAGCTACCACTCTGAAGTAGCTGAACAAGAGAGCCTTGAGATCAATGCAGGTTAAATGCCACCAAGCAAGAGTTCTGGAACTTTCTGAAAGTTTCTGATCATTTTTATTTTTCTTATATTTCAAAATTTTCAATTTGAGCAATGCAGAGATGATTTCAATGTATAATAAGAGGAAAAGTATAAGTCTTAAGGCATCTCTAATACAGAAATCTTGACTCTCTTCTTGCATTTGTTTTATACTAGCCTCACTTCAACACAATTATGAGTGTATGGGAGAACTTAATCCAGTCTACAACATCTGAGTTTAGTTCAAGCATATTTACAGTGTAGAAGAAAAAGTACCTTTATCTATGGACATCTGGTAGCTTTGAAGTTATCTCTCTTTTTTTCTTGCCATGTAAATTTCAAAGTTATGTCTCTCTTGTCATTAAGCATCACTTAATGAGCCCATGATTAAGGGGGAATGCCTGGCTACGTCCTACTCAGAGTGATACTCAAAGGCATAACCAGGAAAGCCTCTGCCCTGGGTCAGTGAAAGAAGATGTTTGAACTCAACATAAACCTGTCAGAAGCAAAGAAAGCATGAGAAGATAAATCATAATTATAACAGACTAATGTACAAGCCATAATGTCATCTAAGCTGCCATTTACGACTGGCTAATGTTAAAATGGCATGCTTCATTTTGCTTTTGAAAAAGGAATGTGAAGAGGCTTTATGAATAGCTTGTGGAAAATGACAGACTATACCATCTTATCATTTTGTTAATAGTAGTTTCACTGTAGTACTTTGGGCTCCCTGAGCTAGCAATGTACACACACAGAATGAGGGACAGTCCTCTTTCCAAAGCGCTTTTCTTATAGCTGTCATCAGATAGTTCTACCCCCACAGGAAACATCCTTTCTACCAGCCTCAAGATAATGGTGAGATACTTTCAGTACTGGAAGCTGTGCCCAGGTGTCTCTCTGAGCTAAAGAAAGCTGCCAAGGAATCACTTGGTTGCTGTTTGTGGTCAAAGGGTCTGAAATCAACGTTGATTGAAGTACCTGAATGCAACTTTGGAAAGAAGCCAGATTTTAAAGATCACCTGGACGAGACATGTGAAAAGGTAAAAGCAAACATTCAGAGGCACAACATGGAGTTTTGATGTGAACATGCTTCAAGCAGTGACTGCTGAGTACGGTATGCTAGTTTAGGGGGACAGCTCACATCATCCAAAGATTCGTACATCCAATTCCATGCTGTGCTGAGAATTAGAAATATAATGTTGAAATCAAACCTACCCTTTGTGTGCCCCCTCTGGCACATATACCCTTATCCAAAAGCCAGAGAGACACACATAACTCATGAATATTATGCCACCAGGCTTACCTGAATTTACCAAATTCAAGAACACAGCTTCAGAATCTTCTATTTGAAATCCTGCAATCTCTTTGGGAATCAAGCTTAAGTTCTTAAAAAGGCTCCATTCACTCCTGAAGCTTCGGGGGCAGCCGCAGCCAGAAGAAGCTTTGGCGGGGACCCAGGGCATGGCTGGGCTGAGAGATCAGCACCTTCCTGGAGGACGTGGGGCTGCAGTAGCGCGCGGCCGGGTGAGGAGAGGCCGGGGGGAGGGGGGACCTGGGGTCGATGAGAGCTGATGAGGGGCAGTGTGGTGAGGTGGGGGGATATGGGAGTGGATGGGGGGCAAGGGGGCAGGGAGGGGGGATCTGGGGGGTGTTGATACGTAATGGGAGGCAGAGGGGTGGGGAGGAGGGTCCTGGGGAGGTGAGGAGGTCGTCAGGCCACGGGGAGCTATGGGGACACGTGGTGCCAGGGAGTTGCAAGAGGTAGTGGGACAGTTACCCACATTCTCCATGCCCCACTGCCTTGTGGGTTATCCTGAGAAGGAGCGAGGCTAAGGCAGTAAACCCTGACAGTAAATCCGGAGGGGAGTCCTAAGGCGGTTCTGTGCCAACTTCTGGAATTGACCTGGCAACTTCTGCAGCTCAGCTGGTACCAGATGAAGAGGTTATCCTCCCCTTTGGCCTATATCAGTAAAGCCGAGAGGGGAATACTGGCGTCTGGGCAGCCCACGGTCCCAAAAAATTGCCCAGGCTTGCACCTGGACAGCATCGCTTAACAGCATTGAACCAACATGGGAGGTAACAGATACCGGTTATAAGCTCTTGCGCGACTGGCGTAGAGAACGAACGCTATGGGTTGCCTTTGACGGTGGGAGAGATCATCGCATCTCACTGGACAGTCACCACCCTCCTGAAGCTGGGCAGCCCCCAGCCAGTAGGGTACTGTCCCGCCACAGTTCACCTGCCTCACTGGGTGCGTGAGGCTTAAGTTTCCCAAACTTGACACATGACTGAAATTTGAGCACCAGGCAAACCAATAAGAAAATCAACAAGAAAAGTAAACCATCAAAGTTTTAAGCTTGCTTGCTGGAATGTGCAGACCATGCTGACCAGTTTGACTGAAGATCTTCATGACATCAGCGACACCCGAAAGACTGCTATCATCAATGAGGAACTGAAGAGGCTCCAAGCTGACATTGCTGCTCTGCAAGAGACGTGACTAGCAGATTCGAGATCTCTAAAGGAAAAGGACTGCACCTTTTTCTGGCAGGGTAAAGCCCAAGAAGAACCCAGGGAGCATGGTGTTGGCTTTGCCATCAAAAACACCCTTCTACAAATGGTGGAATTAGTCATGGGTGGGTCAGAAAGACTCCTTCAGGTCATACTTCAAACTTGCGCCGGTCCTGTCCACCTGATCTGCGCTTATGCTCCAACCTGGTACGCCACACCACAAGTAAAAGACAAGTTCTATGACGTGCTTAGTGCTGCCATAGTGCAAATACCTGCTCACGAACAACTGTACATTTTGGGTGACTTCAATGTGAGAGTTGGAGCTGATCATGACTCATGGCCTCCCTGCTTAGGCCACTTCAGTGTGGGAAAAATGAATGAAAACGGACAGCATCTTCTCGAACTTTGCACATGCCACAATCTGTGCATCACAAACACATTTTTCCAAACCAAGCCACAGCACAGAGTGTCATGGAGACACCCATGCTCGAAAAACTGTCATCAACTAGACGTGGTCATCACTAGATGTGATAACCTCAAAAACATCCTTCTGACAAGCAGCTGTCATAGTGCTGACTGCGATACAGATCGCTCGGTAGTTTGCTCCAAACTCAAGGTGAGACCCAAGAAGCTGTACCACTCTAAACCAACTGGAAGGCCCTGCATTCATGCCAGAAAGACAGCAAACTCAGAGAGAGCCGAAAAGTTCAGAGAGACCCTCGAGGAGAATCTGTGCAGGAGTCCTGGGGTTGCCGATGTGACATCCAGATGGCAACATCTGAGGGATACAATTTACAACATGGCCTTTTTGGTGTTTGGAAGAAGAGCTAGAAACACAAATGACTGGTTCGAAGCTAACTCCGATGAGATGATTCTAGCCATTGAAAAGAAGAGCGCTGCACTCCTGGAGCACAAACACTCACCGACCCAGAGCACCCTGCAAGCACTCAGAGCAGCCAGAAAAACAGTACAGCAGACAGCCAGGCACTGTGGCAACAACTACTGGCTCGAGCTATGCAGCAGCATCCAAACCAGTGCTGACTCTGGTAATCTCAGGGGAATGTACGAAGGCATCAAGAAGACATTAGGACCCACCCAGAACAAGATGGGACCTCTGAAATCCAAATCTGGTGAAGTCATCACTGACAAAGCCAAACAGATGGAGTGTTGGGTCGAGCACTACTCTGAGCTGTACTCATGCGAGAACATCGTGGTTGATACAGCCGTCAATTCCGTTGAGCTTCTACCAGTAATGGACGTACTGGATCAGGAACCAACTGTGGATGAACTGAAGAAAGCCATTGACAGCATTGCAGTAGGAAAGGCCCCAGGCCAGGATGGTATACCACCAGAGGTAATCAAGCATGCCACAGACACCCTCCTGGAACCCCTACATGAGCTACTGTGCCTGTGCTGGAGAGACGGAGAGGTTCCACAGGATATGCGTGACACTAACATTGTAACCTTGTATAAGAACAAAGGAGACAGAAGCGACTGCAACAATTACTGTGGAATCTCCCTCCTAAGCATCACTGGTAAACTGTTCGCTTGCGTCATCCTTGGCAGACTCCAGAAGATTGCTGAGAGGGTGTATTCCGAATCACAGTGCGGATTCCATGCAGAGAGATCTACCATCGACATGGTCTTCTCTCTGAAGCAGCTGCAGGAGAAATGCATGGAGCAGAGGAAGCCACTCTATATTGCCTTCATCGAACTGACCAAGGCCTTCAACTTGGTCAGCAGGGATGGACTGTTCAAACTGCTCCACAAGATAGGCTGTCCACCCTGGTTACTCAAGATGATCCAGTCTTTCCACGAAGACATGAGAGGAACCATCCAATATGATGGCACATTCTCAGATGTTTTCAGCATCAGGAGTAGCGTCAAACAAAGATGCGTCCTTGCTCCGACATTGTTCGGTATCTTCTTCGCACTCCTCCTGAAGCACACCTTTGGATCTTCAACAGAGGGCATCTTTTTTCACACAAGATCTGATGGGAAACTGTTGAATCTTGCAAGGCTGAAAACTAAGTCTAAGGTGCGGGAAGTCCTTATCAGAGATTTGCTATTCGCAGATGACGCTGCAGTAGTGTCACACACAGAAGACCAGCTTCAGAAACTTCTGGATCAGTTCTCCAAAGCATGCAAGGACTTTGGGCTTTCCATCAGCCTAAAGAAGGCAAATGTACTTGGTCAGGACATTGCTGAACCTCCATCAATCAGCATTGACAACTATTCGTTAGAGGTCGTCCATGAGTACGTTTACCTCAGGTCCACCATCACTGACACCCTGTCATTGGAGACTGAGCTAAATAGGAGGATTGGAAAAACAGCCACAGCTCTGTCCAGACTCAGCAAGAGAGTGTGGAATAACATCAAGTTGTACACTCACACCAAAATGCAAGTCTACAGAGCCTGCATCCTCAGCACCCTTCTTTACGGCAGCGAATCTTGGACCCTGTACGCCCACCAGGAAAAGAGGCTGAACATCTTCCATTTGCGCTGCCTCAGGCGCATCCTTGGAATATCATGGAAGGACAGAGTGCCCTATACCGCCGTCCTTGAGCAAGCTGGAATCCCAACCATGCACACCCTCCTCAGACAGCGGTGGCTCTGCTGGCTTGGCCACGTCCACAGGATGAATAATGGAAGGATCCCAAAAGACATCCTGTATGGTGAGCTAGGCTCTGGCAAAAGACCTCCCGGACGCCCCCAGTTGCGCTACAAATGTATTTTTTTAAAATACATTAGAAGCAGGAAGCCTGCTAAAAAAGCAGTGGGGCCCTTGGACGATAAAGATATAAAAGGAGCGATCAAGGAAGACAGTGCCATTGCGAAGCAATTAAATGATTTCTTTGCTTCAGTCTTCATGGCTGAGGATGTTACAGAGGTTCCTAAATCTGAGCCAGCCTTTTTAGGTGACAAATCTGAGGAACTCACTCAGATTGAAGTGACATTAGAGGAGGTTTTGGAGTTAATTGATAAGCTGAATAGTAAGAAGTCTCCAGGACCAGACGGTATTCACCCAAGGGTTCTGAAAGAACTCAAATGTGAAATTGCGGAGTTATTAACAGTGGTTTGTAACCTATCCTTTAAATCCACTTTGGTACCAAATGACTGGAAGACGGCCAATATAATGCCAATATTTAAAAAAGGCTCTAGAGGAGACCCTGGCAATTATAGACCGATAAGTTTAACATCGGTACCAGGCAAATTAGTAGAAACACTAGTAAAGAATAAAATTGCAAGGCACGTAGAAGAGCACGAATTGTTGGGCAAAAGTCAGCATGGTTTCTGCAGAGGGAAGTCGTGTCTAACTAATCTATTAGAATTCTTTGAAGGGGTTAATAAACATGCGGACAAGGGGCACCCAGTGGACATAATATACCTAGATTTCCAGAAAGCCTTTGACACGGTCCCACACCAAAGGCTTTTATGTAAATTAGGTGGTCATGGGATAGGAGGAAAGATCCTTTCATGGATCGGGAATTGGTTAAAAGACAGAAAACAAAGGGTGGGAATAAATGGTAAATTTTCACAATGGAGGAGGGTAACTAGTGGTGTTCCCCAGGGGTCAGTCCTGGGACCGATCCTGTTCAACTTGTTCATCAATGATCTAGAAAATGAGGTAAGCAGTGAGGTGGCAAAGTTTGCAGATGACACCAAGTTGTTCAGGACAGTCAAAACCAAAACAGATTGTGAAGAACTACAAAAAGATCTCAGCAAACTGAGTGATTGGGCAGCAAAATGGCAAATGAAATTTAATGTGGGTAAGTGTAAGGTAATGCGCATTGGAAAAAATAACCCAAATTACACGTACTACATGATGGGGTCAAATTTAGCTATGACAGATCAGGAAAGGGATCTTGGAGTTATAGTGGATAGTTCTCTGAAGACATCCACGCAGTGTGCAGCGGCAGTTAGTAAGGCAAATAGGATGTTAGGAATTATTAAAAAAGGGATCAATAATAAGACAAAAGATATCATACTTCCCCTATATAAAACTATGGTACGCCCACATCTTGAGTACTGCGTGCAGATGTGGTCTCCTCACCTCAAAAAAGATATATTGGCATTAGAAAAGGTTCAGAAAAGGGCGACTGAGATGATTAGGGGCTTGGAACGGGTCCCATATGGGGAGAGGCTAGAGAGACTGGGACTTTTCAGTTTGGAAAAGAGGCGATTGAGGGGCGATATGATAGAGGTACATAAAATCATGAATGGTGTGGAGAAAGTGAATATAGAAAACTTATTTACCTTTTCCCATAATACAAGAACTAGGGGACACCAAATGAATTGATGGGTAGTAGGTTCAAAACTAATAAAAGGAAATTTTTCTTCACACAGCGCACAGTCAACCTGTGGAACTCCTTGCCCGAGGAGGCTGTGAAGGCCAGGACTCTATTAGGTTTTAAAAAAGAGCTTGATAAATTGTTGCAGGTTAGGTCCATAAATGTCTATTAGCCAGGGATAAAGTATAGTGCCCTAGCCTTCAGAACAAGGGCAGGAGATGGATGGCAGGAGATAAATCACTTGATCATTGTCTTCTGTTCTCCTTCTCTGGGGCACCTGGCATTGGCCACCATCAGCAGATGGGATGCTGGGCTGGATGGACCTTTGGTCTGACCCAGTATGGCCATTCTTATGTTCTTATGTTCTTAAAGATGTTTGCAAGAGGGACCTCAGGGAGGTAGACATCGAGCCGGACAGCTGGGAGGAGCTGGCAGATGATCGCAGCAGATGAAGGCAGGAACTATACAAAGGCCTTCAGAAGGGTGAGATGAGTATCAGACAGCAAGCAGAGGAGAAGCGAGCCCACAGAAAGCACAGTAAGGACTTGCCAGACACCCACTACACATGCAACACATGCAGCAAGGACTATCACTCTCGTGTGGGCCTTTATAGTCACAGACGACACTGCAAATGATGATCCGAAATGGAACTACAAAGGGCGTGATCCATAGTCTAAATAGACTGAAGGATGCCTACTACTACTCCTGAAGCTCATTGCAAAGACTTGTGGGATAACACTAACGTCCCCCCCGACACACACACACACACACACACGCACACACATGCACACACACACAAGTACCTGACTGCCAACCTCATAATGGAACCCATAGAGTTCAATGTACCTTGAAAACAAGGGTCCGCATTTAATCATTTCAGAACTCGCCATGGTAGATGCTGTTTCCACTTACACCTCTGCACCATAGAATCTCAGAATCAAAGGATACTAGGGTTGGAAGGGCCCTCGAGAGTCCAGTCTCCTGCTCTCATGACAAGACCAAGCACCATCTATATCATTGCTATTTATCTAACCTGTGTTTAAATATCTCCAATGATGTAGATACTACAACCACCCAAGGCAATTTATTCCCGTGCTTAACTATCTGATAGTTAGGATTTTTTTTTCCCTATGTTCAACCCAAACCTCCCTCACTGCAGTTTAAGCCCATTGCTTCTTGTCCTAGCAACAGACACTAAGGAGAACATTTTTTCTCCCTCCTCTTTGTGACACCCTTTCAGATTATTATTTTAGATACTAGACAACTGTGATCATATCCCCTCTCAGCCTTCTGTTCTCAAAACTAAACAAACCCAATTCTTGTAATCTTCCCTCATAGGTCATATTTTCCAGACTTTTTCATCATTTTAATTATTATTTTTTCTGAATCCTCTCCAAATTCACCACATCTTTCCTAAAATGTGGTACTCAATTCTATAGAGTGAGCAGAGACTTGTAGGGAGAACTCTGACCTTTTGCAATGAAAAAAAAAAAAAGATGGAGTGTCACATAATATGAGGAGACTGAGCACTGTTTATGTTCCCTTCACTGTGTTTAAAAATGAATTCTAGATAAATTGATAAATAGACCTGAGTACTGAAAAATATCTCAGAATAACATTTTAGAAACTTTGTAATTACCAGCTCGTCCAGACTCGCTGTTGTAATAATGAATATAATTTCTAGCTTTATAGAATGAGACATTGTTCTTTTCTCCACAAGCCATGATTAAACAAAAGGACCTGTCAAATTCCTTTCACGCTTTTGTGACACTGAGACATCCATGTTAGTCTGTATTCTATCAAAACAAACCAAAAAAAAAACAAAACAGTCATTTGGCACTTTAAAGGCTAACAACATAATTTATTAGGTGATGAACATTTGTGGGACAGACCCACTTCAAAGTGGATCTGTCCCATGAAAGCTCATCACCTAATAAATTATGTTGTTAGTCTTTAAAGTGCTACATGACTCCTGTTTTTTTGTGACACCATATCACCCGTATTTCTAGCTATCTGACATGTTGCATTTTGACATTCATATTTTCCATAGCTCCTCTATCTGTCATGTGAATATGCTCTGAGCCTCTCTATAAACACATACAATTGCCATTTAAAAAACTATTTCCATGAAGACATTTAGAAAAAAAGAAAAGTGTCTGTTGTGTTGAAAGGTTGCACTTGCTTTCATTGTGCTATCAAGAATCATTTCCTGCCCTTTTAGATTTCATGTAATTTCTATCATCAATACTTACTATATCACGGCCAACCTGTTGCAGGCTTGTAGATGCCCATGTCAAGCACACGTCAAAGAAATATGGTAATGTATTTTAGCAGCTGCACACAGAAACTCATGGTTCTTTGGCTTTGTTTGTTCCACCTATTGCAAGTACAGGATGAACTGCTCTAATCCAGCACTCTCTGATCTGTCAACATTCATAATCCGCATGATTTCAGTTAGCCACACAACCACTTATCATGAGTGTAGCTGAATTTTCCCGAAAATTCAGCCATGAGTGCCTGGTGACAGAGGGGGGTTTAACTGGCAGAGGCACATCTAAACGGCCTCTTTCCTGCCAGCAGACCCCTCTGTTGGGAGTAAAATCTGGCATGGCTATGCTAATTAACTGCAGGTAACTGTAGACATGGCCATGGTGAATAGTTTTTGATAATTGTGAGTAAAAAGTTGGTGAGGTTTAATATTCACATTTAAAACCAGGGTGATTAATTTTGACTGGAGAAATAGGCTACATGATATATTTTTCCTCTGATTTGACAACTATAATTCTAAGAATTTTCAGAATATTTTCTATGATTTTTAAGAAATATTTATCTGAAATTCAGTATTATGGTGAACATTCATTTCAGAAAAATACCTAATTTGCTAGACTATTCAAGTAAAAAGAAAACACAAAAGAAGCATGGACAGAACTGAAGATAGTTTGCCTACATGTGTAAAGAAATAATAGAGGAAATTGGCTTAAAGTATTGGTTTTGGCCAATGGGAAAAAGTCTCTTTTTTTAACTCATTTAAACTTCATCATGGGTAAAAGCAATTTCTGAAATACCACAAAGCTTTCATCATGCTACACCAGTATTTTGCTTAATACTTTTAAGGATTAGAATCTTAACACAGCCAATATGTTAGTTCAGAAGAAAGAAATATAATAAAACACATCTACACACATAACAAATAAAGCATAAAGACCATACACACCTTCTTTTATTTTTATCAGATTCAAACATATTTGACCATGTGAGAAAGGAAAATACTTCCTAATTAATCCACATTCTTCATGCCAAAAATCAGTAACTTTGAAAATATCAGTGTAAATTAAAAAGTTCTTTCAGTGGAACTAGCCCATTTATTATTAGTTTCTTAGTAAAGTAAAACATTTTGACTTTGTGTATGACTACAACATGTCTCATTGGTATGCAAATAGAAAAAATACATGAAGCATATCAAGACTGATGGACTGACCTGGAAGTCATGGTAATTTAACCTACAGCATGCTCTGCAGTATACAGTCTTATTTGTGTAGCATACAAGTGGGCCAGGAGTTCACTTTAGGTGACACGAAGACAAAGAGAAAATGGTGGTGGCAGTAGTACCCTAAGCTTATATTGCATATATAGTGGCCACACTGCAGAATAATAGGTTTGTTCTTATTCTCTCTAGAGATGGTTTTGCTGTGAGGGATATTGCTCTCTTTTCTCAACTGCAATTTTGAAAAAACCAAGAGTCAAGCCTTTTAATTCAGGTCGCTGGTCCTGTATTGTAAACACTGACACACAGCTTCTGCTGTTGCACAAGAATAATAAACTGTGATGAGTAGAAATACTTTAAAAAAAAGTCAGTCAGTAGTATGGAGCCTGAAGAAGGGCAATGTGTTATCTCATTGACTAAACAGGATGCTGAGGCACCATGTCTTAGGCAGACATGGACACTCCAGGAGCTCTGCACTGTGCAGCCTGCACAACCTTTTATAAACTGGTACAAGCAATGCTTAATTTTGCGTCAGGGCTAGACTTGTCAATTTATTGCCCCAGCACCTCTGGGCTTGCTGTATCAGTTATGAACAGTGAAAAAAAATGTTTGAGCCCCAGCACCTCTTTCATTACAGATTAAGTATTGAATAAAACCCACTGTTCTCAGAATCCATGAGTCATTGTGGAGATTTGAGCAGCCTGGATGGAACAGCCTCTGCAAGGAAAGGTCAGGAATCAGCAGAAACTGAATTCCCATTGAAGTTATCTAGGTTACTGTACATTATGCACTATGGTATTCGTAACCTAGACAGCCTTAATAGGAACTCAGATTCTTCTGTTTCCTGAACTTTCTTTTCAGGGGCTGTTCCACACATGCTGCCCCATGCTCTGCATAGACCTGAAGAAGAAGTCTGTGGGGCTCAGAAACTTGTCTCTCTCTCACCAACAGCAGCTGGGCCAATAAACGATATTGCCTTACTCAGCTTATGTCTCTCACATGCACCACAGCAAGTGTTATCTATTTGTATATGCAATAGCATCTAACGGCTAGCTACTACAAACACATGAGACAACTCCTGCCATGAAAAACTTACAACCTGAAGGGACAAGATTGATAAATGACTGGAGGACAACTGAATTACTGAGAGATTAAGTGATTCTCCTGTGGCTGGAAAGTCGGTCAGTGGCAGCGCTGGGAACAGAACTCAGGTGTTCTGAATACTGGCCAATTGCTTCATTATCTAATTATACAAGAAGCCTTGGATCACTTGTGGGGAGAAGAACTTTCAACTGTCCCTCATCTCCTTTAAATCAGAGATGACTAATGTTTTAAATTTCACTGGCTACGTCTACACGTGCAGCCAACATCGAAATAGCTTATTTCGATGTTGCGACATCGAAATAGTCTATTTCGATGAATAACGTCTACACGTCCTCCAGGGCCAGCAATGTCGATGTTCAACTTCGACGTTGCTCAGCCCAACATCGAAATAGGCGCAGCGAGGGAACGTCTACACGCCAAAGTAGCACACATCGAAATAAGGGAGCCAGGCACAGCTGCAGACAGGGTCACGGGGCGGACTCAACAGCAAGTCGCTCCCTTAAAGGGCCCCTCCCAGACACACTTTCATTAAACAGTGCAAGATACACAGAGCCAACAACTAGTTGCAGACCCTGTATATGCAGCACGGACCCCCAGCTGCAGCAGCAGCAGCCAGAAGCCCTGGGCTAAGGGCTGCTGCCCACGGTGACCACAGAGCCCCGCAAGGGCTGGAGAGAGAGTATCTCTCAACCCCCCAGCTGATGGCCGCCATGGAGGACCCCGCTATTTCGATGTTGCGGGACGCGGATCGTCTACACGTCCCTACTTCGATGTTGAACGTCGAAGTAGGGCGCTATTCCCATCCCCTCATGGGGTTAGCGACTTCGACGTCTCGCCGCCTAACGTCGATTTCAACTTCGAAATAGCGCCCAACACGTGTAGACGTGACGGGCGCTATTTCGAAGTTACTGCCGCTACTTCGAAGTAGCATGCACGTGTAGACGCAGCTACTATGATATATATAACACCACTGTGATAGGTGCTATGCAGGACCCTGATTCATACTATGATTCTTCTGATTCCTGACTTTTTTCTATAGTCATTAGAAATTATAATACAGTATTAAGGTATAACAAGCTGGAGAGCTGGTCACCCATACTATTCTAACATGTCACATGCACATCCATGATAAACCTATTGGAAGAGAAGTTGCTACTGAAATTTTTGAAAAACAGCCACAATTGTAGACTCTTGAACAGAGCCACTACCTGAGCACATGTGTGTGTCAGACATTCTTGCAACATACTCTAAACAGAGTGGTTTGTATTCTAAATATAGGAAACACTATGGCAGATTAGATATCACAGTACAATATCTATCTCAAAAGCACCAACTGACTACATACTCATATATAATGAATGAGTATATTTTAGTGCATATGAAACAAATGTTCCTCTGTAAGAAAATATTTTGTAAACATTGCTCTGTAAACAAGAAGCCTGTGGTAAAATCCAAATTTCCCAGATGCTCGGTCTAAAGCTTAGTGTAATTTCTGCTGCACTATGTAAAGTTGCGTCATCAGAACATAACACACATAGGTTCTCAAAAAGGAACCTTTTCGCACCTCACTACTATCGTCCAGAGCAAAAACTGTATAATAGGATACATTTACAGAAGTTCTTAAAAGTCTGCAATACATGTGGCTAGCTGAGGAACTTAGAATGATGCATAATTAAGATTTAAATGATGTGCTCCTACCTAAGGAAAGGAAAGCAAAAAACATAACAGTCAATGCTACAAAATAAGAAAACACCACCACTTGTAATGAAAAGCAAAAGCTTAGTATTTCTTTTCTCATAGGCTGCTGAATATCCTTCCATCTTCTAAGATCTGTAGGCCAGAATGAAATGCTTCAACCGATGGTACTGAGCTGTTACTCACTGAAGTAACCTCCCTGAAATGAGTGATAATCTGTCCCTACTTGAGGTTGTTTTGCTTCACAACACTCCTAACTGCTTCCAAATATTTGCACTCTTGACTACCTATTGGCTTCTGACACAAATCGGTCAGTGCCTTTTTTCAGGTTGCCCGGTAAGCAAAATATGGGCTTCCTAAAAATCCTTAAGATATTATATTTCTTCCATTCTGGGTCATAAGTCTGTATGTACATGTAAGACACTGCAAATCTGACACTACTATACTGACAGCATTACCTGTTCATACCTACTCCAGCACCACTGGAACTAGCATATTACTGTGATTACTTCCTTCAGCATTATGGTGTTCTTTTCCCACACTACTGAATTTGATCCTGAACAATATACATAGATCAAGATTGCCCCTGCCCCCTCCTGCTCCTGAGCATACTACTTCTGGGCTAGTGCTACACTCACCCCGAGTGCTGGCAGCTTTATGCAAATAAGCAGCCTTGAACATGCAAAATGCCCACTCATTTGCATATTCACAGCAGAAAACAAGCAGTGAAGATGTGATTCTGCCAGCAAAACCCCTCTCTGTTGCCAGCCCCTTATCCCTGATTTTTTTTCCAGGCATAAGGGGCTGGTGGCAGAGGGGGTTTTTGCCAGCAGTACAACTTCTTCTCTGCTTGTTTTCTACTGTGAATATGCAAATGAGCGGTCATTTTCCATTTTCAAGGCTGCTCATTTGCATAAAGCTGCCAGCTCTAGGGGATGAGTGTAGCACTAGCCTTGGAGACTGACAGACAAGTCAACTAGCTGCTTGTGCCATTTACCTCTGTATTATCAAGAGAGTTTCATAGACCAGAAAAGCTCATTTGTGTATTTAGCAGAAGTTAAATTATACTGAAGATTGCAATCAATGACTCGAAATGCAATATAAAGACTCACATCTTTAGGATATTGTACTGCTATAAACTACTCTACATTTTCTATCCAATCTCTTGGTACCCACAGAATGTAAACATGTTATAAATAATCAGTGACACAGAGAGAATGCTTAAGGCGCACATTTGGATTCAGGAACACAGACTGAGCAACAGTTTGGCCTATATTAAACAAATAGGCTATGTCTACATGAGAGGGCTTTGTCGACAAAACAGGTATTTTGTTGACAAAACCTGTGGAGTGTCCACAGTAAAAGCGTGTTCTGTCAACATACTGTTGACAAAACTTGGAACTTTTGTTGACCGCCTTCTGCCTCTCCCCCATGAGGAAGAATGCCTTTCTCGACAGATTCTGTCAACGAAAGAGCGGTGTGGCTTCTCCGTGGGGGGGAGGCATCTCTGTTGACAAACAGGGCTTCTGGGTCATTGGGTAGCCCTGTCTGCTGTTCTTCCATTTGGCCATTCTATTAAGAGAGCAGCTGGGCAGTCTGGATGCTCTCTGTTGACACTTTTGTGCGTGGCCACGATCCGTCGACAGATCACTCTAGCGTAGACATAGCCTTAGAGTATAAAAGCATACCACTGGTGTTTCTGAAGGCGTGTTTTGACCATAGTCATAGGGGAGAGGGAGAAATAGCTGATATAAATGTACCTGAGATAGCTTTAATCCAACTAGCTTTTGATAGCAGGACAGTAAGCTACAGAGACATAGGCTGTGTAAACTAATCCCACTAATCTGTGATAATTATTCATTCAGATAGCCTGTGCTGAGTACTCAGACTAACTAGACTAAACTTTGCTCAAGTATTTCTAAAAAAGCTGCAATCAAACCTCCTGACTACACTGAAGTATCTGCAGAGTTGTTAATATTTACATTGGCATCTTTCCAAAGTTACTCCAGACACTGGTGTAAATCAGAGTACTTAATAAGAAAACTCTAATTCTGGCTCATGACAAAAATCTACATGATGGAAGAAGATATGTGATTGTTGGCATTTCCTAAATTACGCTGGGAAAATTCCATCATATTTTCTGACCTTAATACATAAAATACCACTCTAGTACTGTCATCTTTTGAAGAGTTTCTATTATTTTTCAGGTGAAGCAAGGTTAAACGTTTCGTTATTGGATCTCCAGCTCCTGAAACAAGAAAAATACTTCCTTGGCAATAGGAATTTGATACAAATGTCAATAATTTAGTTTCCATTCCAACATGAGTCCAACATCGCACTGTCTCAGGGACAGTGGGCTGGCACTGACAGTTTACTGGTGGGTTATTTCTTGCAGCAGACCATTTTCTATCTCCGCACCTTGCTTCCAATGCTCCCACTGTTGTTCTGGAGAACCCTCATACTGCCCCAGATACTAGAGCTGAGGAATCATCCTCTAAGGAGGAGGAGGAGAAGCCATGAATCTGCAAGGATGGCAGGTCTGCAACCACCACCGTGAGGAGGAAACAAAGGGTAGCGGTGGTTGGAGACTTGGAGGCACCCATGTATCACCCTAACATGTCGTCCCGGGAGATATGCTGCATGCCAGGAGCCCATATCTGAAAAGTTACATAGGGATTGTCAAGAATCATCCAGACCTCTGATTATACCCCAGGTATTCATCCATGTGGGCATGAATGATACTAAAAGGTGTAACCTTGAGCACAGCATGAGGGACTACAGGGCTCTGGGGGTATGAGTGATGGAGTTTGGAGCACAAGTGGTGTTCTCTTCAGTCCTTCCAGTAAGAGGTAGGGCCCAGGCAAAGACAGGTGAATCTTGGAGGTGAATGCCTGGCTGCAAAGATGGTGTCACCAAGAGGGATTTGATTCCCTTGACCACAGGCTGGTGGACTGCTAAGAAGAGCTGGAAATCACCTATCTAGTAATGGTAAGAGAACAGTTGGATACAGAATGGCTAATCTAGTAAGGAGGGCTTTAAATTAGGCTTGACTGAGACAGGTGGCCAAAGCCCACAGGAAAGCAAAAAGTATGGAGACCTGAGAGATAGGATAGAAATTGGAGTGAGCATGGGTTATAATAACAGAGATAAAGGAGGGACAAGACAGAACTGGAGCATAAAATCAAATCAATATGTAAGCTGTTCGTATACAAATGCAAGAAGTATGGGCAATAAGCAGAAAGAACTTGAAAAGCTAGTAAACAAACGTATGACATACTTGGTTTCACAGACACTAGGTGGGATAATACACATGACTGGAATACTGGTATAGAAGGGTACTGTTTGTTCAGGAAGGATAGGCAACGGAGAAAGGGAGGATGTGTTGCTTTATATAATAAAAATGTGTATACTTGGACTGAGGGTGAGGTGGACATACGGAGAGAAAACTTGTTGTGAGTCTCAGACCAAGGTTAAAACTGATAAAAGGAAGGGGAAATGTCATGGAAGGTGTCTACTACAGACCACCTAACCAGGAAGAAGCGGATGAGGCTTTTTTTAAACAACAAAATCATCCAAAGCACAGAACTTGGTGGTGATGGGAGACTTGAATTTTCCAGAAATCTGTTGGGAGAAGAGCACTGCAGGTTCTTCGTCTGCACTGGAAACATTATTTTTATTATTATTTCAGAAGGTGGTGAAATCTACTGGGGGAAAGCTGTTTTAGATTTGATTTTAACAAATAGGGAGGAACTATTTGAGAATTTAAAAGTGGAAAGCATATTGGGTGAAAGTGATCCTGAAATGATGTAGTTCATGATTTTAAGGAGTGGTAGAAGGAAGAACAACAAAACAAAGAAAATGGATTTCAGGAAGGCAGACTTTCATAACTTCAGAGAGTTGGTAAGGCAGGTTTAGGCTGGAAACTAGGAAAAACTTTCTAACTGTCAGGGTGGTTAAACACTGGAATAAACCACCTATGGAGGTTGTGGAATGTCCATCACTGGAGATATTTAAGAGCAGATTAGACAGACAGCTATCAGGGATAGTCTAGACAGTGCTTGGTCCTGCTGTGAGGGCAGGAGACTGGACTTGATGACCTTGAAAGGTCCTTTCCAGTTCTAGTGTTCTATGACTCTACAATTAAGTAAGGTCTCATGGAAAGCAAGACCATGGGGAAAACCAGATGAAAACAGTTGGCAATTTTTCAAATGGACATTGCCAAGGGCATTAAAGCAAACTTCTTTGTAGGAAGGATAGGGAGTGTGGCAAGAGACCAGCTTGGGTTACCCAGGAGATCTTGAATGACCTAAAATCAAAAAGGAATTGTATAAATGTGGTAACTAGGTCAAAGGAGGAATATAAACAAATAACATGGGAATGTAGGGGCAAAATTAGAAAGGCAAAAGCACAAAACAAGCTCAGTCTAGCTCAAGACATAAAAGGAAACAAGAAAACCTTCTATATGTATATTAGATACAAAAGGATGACCAAGGACAGGGAGGCCCATGGTTCAATGAAGATGGAGAAAAAAAATCACAGAAAGCGTGGAAATGGCAGAAGTACTTGATGATTTCTTTACTTCGGTTTTCACCAAGAAGATTGATGGAGACTGGACTGCTAACATAATGAATGCCAGTAGAAATGGAGAAAGTCAAAAAGTTAAAATAGGGAAACAAAAAGTGAAAAATTACTTAGAAAAGTTAAGTATCTTCGAGTTGCCAGGGCTTGATGAATCGCATCTGGGAATACCCAAGGAGCTGACAGAGAAGGTATCCAAACTATTAGCTATTTTTTTTCAAAGGTCATGCAAGTCAGGAGAGATTCCAGAAGACTGGAAAAGGGCAAATATCATGCCCATCTATAAAATAGCAAATAAAGGCTATGTCTACACTAGCTCCAAACTTCGAAATGGCCACGCAAATGGCCATTTCGAAGTTTATTAATGAAGCGCTGAAATGCATATTCAGCACTTCATTAGCATGCGGGCAGCCGCGGCACTTCGAAATTGACGTGCCTCGCTGCCGTGTGGCTTGTCCAGACGGGGCTCCTTTTCTAAAGGACCCCACCTACTTCAAAGTCCCCTTATTCCCATCTGCTCATGAGAATAAGGGGACTTCGAAGTAGGCGGGGTCCTTTCGAAAAGGAGCCCCGTCGGGAGGAGCCACGCAGCGGTGAGGTGCAGCAATTTTGAACTGCAGCGACCACCTGCATGCTAATGAAGTGCTGAGTATGCATTTCATATTCAACTTTAATGCCAGGAGAGAAAACAGAGTAAATAATTCAGGAATCCATCTGTTAACATTTGGAAGATAATAAGGTGATATGTAACAGCCAAAATAGGTTTGTTGAGAACAAGTCCTGTCTTATCAATGTGATAGCTTTCTTTCATAGGGTAACAAAGCTTGTGGATAAGGGGGAAGCAGTGGATGTGGTATACCTAGACTTTAGTAAGGCATTTGATAGAGTATCACATGATCTTCCCAGAAGTAAACTAGGGTAATGCAACCTAGATGGGGCTAGTATCAGGTGGGTGTGTAAATGGTTGGCTAACTATTCATGCAGAGTACTTATTAATGGTTCACAGTCATGCTGGAAGGGAATAACAAGTGGGGTTCCACAGGGGTATGTTTTGGGGCCAGTTTTGTTCAATATCTTCATCAATGATTTAGATAATGGCATAGTATTAATGCTTATCAAGTATGCAGATGATACCAATGTGGGAGTGGTTGCAATTGCTTTGAAGGACAGAGTCACCATTCAAAATGATATGGACAAATTGGAGAAATGGACTGAGGCAAATAGGATGAAGTTCAACAAGGACACATGCGAGTATTCCATTTAAAGAGGACCAACCAGTTTCACACACATAAAATGGGAAGGGCCTTCTTAGGAAAGAGTACTGTAGAAAGGGATCTAGGGGTCATGGTAGACCACAAGCTGAGACTGAATCAACAGTGTCACACGTGCAAAAAAAGAAACATGATTTTGGAATGCATTAAGAGGAGTATTGTGAGCAAGGGAAGAATTCTTCTGCTCTTCTCTGTGCTGATTAGGCCTTAACTGGAATATTGTGTGCAGTTCTGGGCACCATATCTCAGGAAAGATGTGGAGAAATTTGAGAGCATCCAGAGAAGAGCAACTAAAATGATTAAAGGTCTAGAAAATATGACCTATGAGAGAAGATTAAAATAATTGAGTTTGTTTAGTTTTGAGAACAGAAGGCCAAGAGGGGACATGATTGCAGTTTCAAGTACCTAAAAGGGTGTTACAAAGAAGAGGGAGAAAAATTTATTCTCCTTAGTCTCTGATGATAGCAGAAGCAATGGGCTTAAATTGCAGCAAGAGAGGGTTAGGTTGGGCATACGGAAAAAAATCCTAACCATCAGGGTGGTTAAATGCTGGAATAAATTGCCTAGGGTGATTGTAGAATCTCCATCACTGGAGATATTTAAGAACAGGTTAGATAAATAAATAGCAGGGATAATACAGATGGTGTTTGGTCCTGCTGTGAGAGTAGAGGACTGGAGTGGATGACCTCATGAGGGCCCTTGCAGTTCCAGCGTTTTATGGTTATACTATGCAGATATTTTAAAATAAATAAGCATATAGAGTGCTGGAGCTGGCAGAGGGCTTTTTCTTAAAGTATTTGCAGGTATTCTTTTAACAAATTTTATATATATATATATATATATATATATATATATATATATATACACACACACACACATATATATATATATATATATATATATTCGTCTTGACAATATTCAAAATACCTTTTATTCACTGTCCGTAATCATTCAGACAAGCAAAATTTTGCTCAGGAAAATGTTTTTGAAGAGAAAAAGGTTCAACTATACATTTGAGATGCATTCACTTGTGAATATTCATGCCACAAAAGCTCATGCAGTCCTGCTGAAGTCTGCTGATAGTCTGGAAGCCAGATGGAAGCAGAAAGGTTTTTGCAGAGGAGCAAGATGTTATTTTCCCAATGCACAGAGAAAAAACAAGTATTTTGCATTCTAGATGAGAGTTAAATATAAACAAGAAAAATGTATGGTGACAAAGAGAAAAATGCTCTGACAAATGGTAACAGTCTGCGTCTGAAATGAAACACAAAGTGGCAGCAGCCCTTTGGCTACCTCTGCTGCAGGCAGAAAGAAGCCCAGCATTTAAAGGTGTAGTTTGCAGACCATGCAAACATACCTTTTCATTTCAGTACTTAGCGATATCAATCATAATAGTGGCCTGACATTGTATTTAGAGCCTGGTCCAAAACCCACAACGTCTGATAGGCTTTTAATCAGAACTTTACATTGCAGCTATAAATACCTACCAGGCCTGATACTGCAGAATTTAACTTTTCAAGAAGTTTAAAAAAAACTTTGATTGTTGTAGCTATTTTTTCTTATTTCTTTTTTATTTTGGACAAATGGTTGAAGTACTTTGAAGTCTTTCTTTCAGATTCTTGTAATGTGGACCACCTAAGAGAGAAGTATGAAGAACATCGACTGCACATTAAGCTCTTCATTTCCTACCCTTTGTAATATCAATGACTTCAACCTCCAACAGGGTCTTTCACTGTTAAATATGTGCATATTTGTACTGTGCCAATGCTAGTACTGTACCAAATGTTGCTAATTGATAATTTCTTCTTACAGGCACTGACAGCACAGGACAGCTGACCAAGTCATTATGCAACCATACTAGAATGAGGTCCAGATTTTCATATGGACTAGCAAATTATCTACAGTTTAGTGCCTAATCCCCTGTTTATGTGTCTAATTGCAGAATTTGTAATCTAACTTTATGTTTGCAGGGACTGTTTGTGCTGCTGCAAGAAGGATAACAGGGAGCCAATTGCAACTCTTTAATTTCACTGCAGATCTGCATCACCCTGAGCCTCAGCATTTATTAAAGCAGTAATTCTCAACTAAATTTACTGTGCTCACCTTACCTTTGTGTCTATAGAAGTTTAATCCCCATAACCCACACAAGTACTTATGCCAATACATTCAACAGGGCTTCAGTTGAATCAGTTTCAGCTTCTTTGTTTTTTCACTTGAGATGGGTTTTTTTTTCCTGTTGTACAAATGAGCCGAGGATGCATTGCAATAACACAAAAAGCAAAACTGTGATTGTAGTCCATGTTTTACAATTAAATATACACACTGAGTTGTAGCAAACAGATTATACACAGTCCCATAACTGTATGTCTATGCAAGCTTTATCAGAAAGCGAAGAAAAATGCAGTTTCATCTCAAGACAAATGCACAGCAGCAGTTTCTGATATATTTGGAAGAATCAGCTGTATTAATTATTCACTGCTGGGGGTAAAATGTGCATATTAAGTTCACACCCCAAAAAACACTGACCAACAAACAACACAAACAACACTGACCAACACACCATTACACAGACAACCTCCCAGCAACACAAGAAGAATAACTCCACGTGGACTCCTCCCGAGGGCAGAAATAACAGTCTGGACCTATACATAGAATGCTTCCGCCGACGCGCACAGACAGAAATTGTGGAGAAACAACATCGTTTGCCTCACAACCTCAGTCATGCGGAACGCAATGCCATCCACAGCCTCAGAAGCAACCCTGACATTATAATCAAAGAGGCAGATAAAGGAGGAGCTACTGTCATCATGGACAGGTCTGACTACCAGAAGGAGGCTTCCAGACAACTCTGCAATACCAGATTTTACAGGCTACTTTCCTCAGACCCCACCGAGGAATACACTAAAAAACTACACCGTCTGCTCAGGACACTCCCTACACAAGCACAAGAACAGATCTACACCAACACACCTCTAGAGCCCCGTCCAGGGTTATTCTACTTACTACCCAAGATCCACAAGCCTGGAAATCCTGGACGCCCCATCATCTCCGGTATTGGCACTCTCACTGAAGGACTGTCTGGTTATGTGGACTCTCTCCTCAGACCCTATGTCACCAACACCCCCAGCTACCTCCGCAACACCACTGACTTCCTGAGAAGACTGCAATACGTTGGTGACCTACCAGAAAACACTATCGTAGCAACCAGGGATGTAGAGGCTCTGTATACCAACATCCCACACAAAGATGGAATAAATGCTGTCCGGAACAGTATCCCTGATGATGCTACAGCACATCTGGTGGCTGAGCTCTGCAACTTTATACTCACACACAACTATTTCAGATTCGGTGACAATATATACCTTCAAATCAGTGGCACAGCTATGGGTACCAGCATGGCCCCTCAATATGCCAATATTTTCATGGCTGACCTGGAACAACACTTCCTCAACTCTCGTCCACTAACACCCCGGCTCTATTTACGCTACATTGACGACATCTTCATCATCTGGACCCATGGGAAGGAGACTCTGGAGGAATTCCACCGGGACTTCAACAACTTCCACCCCAACATAAGGCTCAGCCTGGACCAATCTACACAGGAGATCCACTTCCTTGACACTACCGTGCTTATACACAATGGACACATCAGTACCACCCTGTACCGTAAACCCACTGACCGCTATGCCTACCTTCATGCCTCCAGCTTCCATCCCAGACACACCACACGATCCATCGTTTACAGCCAAGCACTTAGATATAACCGCATTTGTTCCAACCCCTCCGACAGAGACAAACACCTACAGGATCTGCACCAAGCATTCTTGAAACTGAAATACCCACCTAAGGAAGTGAGAAAACAAATCAACAGAGCCAGACGTATGCCACAAAGCCTCCTACTACAGGATAAGCCCAAGAGAGAAACCAACAGAACACCACTAGCCATCACCTACAGTCCTCAGCTAAAACCTCTACAGCGCATCATCAGGGATCTACAACCCATCCTGGACAATGATCCCACATTTTCACAGGCCTTGGGAGGCAGACCTATCATTGCTCACAGACAACCTGCCAACCTAAAACAAATCCTAACAAGCAACTATACACTGCACCACAGTCACTCTATCTCAGGGACCCATCCATGCAACAAACCTCGTTGCCAGCTCTGCCCACATATACACACCAGCAACATCATTACAGGACCTAACCGGATCAGCCACACCATCGAGGGCTCATTCAGCTGCACATCTACCAATGTAATTTATGCCATCATGTGCCAGCAATGCCCCTCTGCCATATACATCGGACAAACTGGACAGTCTCTACGTAAAAGAATAAATGCACACAAATCAGACATCAGAAATGGCAATGTACAAAAACCCATAGGAGAGCACTTCAATCTCCCAGGACACACAGTAGCAGATTTAAAAGTAGCTATCCTGCAGCAAAGAAATTTCAAGAACAGACTCCAAAGAGAAATTGCTGAGCTACAATTCATCTGCAAATTCAATACCCTCAGCTCAGGATTAAACAAAGACTGTGAATGGCTGGCTAAATACAAAAGCAGCTTCCCCTCTCTTGGAGGTCACACCTCCAGATCTACTGATGACAATACAACTCAGCCTGCCTGCCTGAGCTAACCTCGTTATCCCCAGCCTTGCTCTGGCCTATTTATACCTGGCCTTGCAGATTTCCAGGACCAGCATCTAAAGAAGTGAGTTAACTTACGAAAGCTCATGCTCTAAACTTTTCTGTTAGTCTATAAGGTGCCACAGGACCCTTCGTTGCTGCTACAGATCCAGACTAACACGGCTACCCCTCTGATACCCCAAAAAAGTTTCTCATGCCCCACAGAGTATAAATCCGTGCCCCCAGTTTGAGAACCTCTGTACTAAGGAAAAAGGTACTGCTCTGATTTATGCCAGCTGCCTACAGTTTCTCTAGATACCCTCGAGCAGGAGCATGGTGTGAACACACTGATGGAGCATTCTGAGTTCTAGCCACATGTCTTCCCTATTCTCACATGTCTATCGTGCCTCATGAATTATAGCTGTGAAGAGCTGCTGGGTAGCCAGTCTCTCACAGACTGAGAGCCCAACCTTGAAGGGGAAATTCTCAGCTAGTAAAAGATGGATGGTTTGAGGACAGGTATAGGTGCTCAGGCAGCACAAAAACTGGCTCCAATAGTTCTATGTGAGCTAAGGCCCATATAAGAAAATAGAGAACTCCCCCAGGACCATCAGTGGCACGGGAAAAACACAGATATTTATTAGTGTACTAATAGTCCTCCTATCCTCCATCACCAGACCCTGCACTTCCCCTCATATCTCCTATCTATGTAGTCAGGCAGTCTCTGCCTGAAGAGGGCATATTTGCCTTGCTAGTCACCCTAGAGCCTGCCTGTTCTGAGTCAAACGTTCACATTTGCTTTTTTCATATTTGGCATTTCTTTTGTCTTGCTGATAAAACGAGCTTTTTTGTACAGTGGCTTGCACACTGGGGCTTTGGGGTCTGATTACAGCACTACCATTAATGGCAACAGTCTCTCTTGCACAAGACTCTGAAAAATTGTTGGGGAAAAATAACCCTCACTTCAGAGGATGCTGAGCTATGTCTCTGCTCCTTCAAGTTTAACAATCACATTTGGGTTGACATGGGAGAGGCAGGACACTATTATATAAATGTCTGAAAGATTATTATTATTATTGTTGGTAATTTTGATGGCTGCAATTAACGTTATTGTAAAGAGTTTTTTAGATTGGTTTAAATATTTACAATATCCAAAATTATGGGACAGTCAGACAGTAGATGTTGAGATTTGAAAATTTAAAGCTTAATTAAGTGTTAAAATTAAGATGTCAACATCACAACAACATATCAAAAATAAATACTCTTAAATCACCAAATCATGCCTATTTTCGTTTCCTAGTCCATATATAACCAGCCTAACCCAGAAAGCCAATATCACTGGGTTTTGACTTGAACAAGTTCTCAAGCAGCCTTTTTCTTACTTTTCCGGAAAATATTGATTATTACTGATGCAAATATATTTCTCTGGTATGTGTGTGCATGGGGAAATTCATGAATCTATGAACAGAAATCAAAAGCTTCCAAGCCCAGCTGTATAGAATTTTGTGTCTTGTAACATGGTATAATGGTGGTTGAGGATTATCAAACACTTCTGCATATGTTGTACAATGTCTTGAGGAGCCATTACCTACCTAATTCAGCTTTGCTCACCCTCACTATACTAAGGTTATGGTTTAACATTACACCCTAACTGTTAGCATCTGCCTTTTTGTTTATTGCTACTAGAGATGATGCCAGATATGTATCTAGATTTGCACTTAGTGGCTTGGGCCCATGCCCTGATTGTTACTTATTTGCAATATCAATGAAATAAACAGATTTTATTCAGTTACACCTTCCATATTCCCTGTAACATTGTTAATTTGGAGCCATGAAGGCCACATCTACACTGTCCCTGCCTTTCGAAAGGGGCATGCTAACGTGGCTGATCAAACATGCAAATGAGGTGTTGATTTGCATATCTAGCACCTCATTTGCATAATTGAGGCCACTCACTATTCTGCAAGTGCTGTTTTAGAAGTGCAAAACAGCTAGGTAGACAGGGCTCCTTCAAAAGGAATCTCCCACCGCCCCCTTTTGAAAGCACCCTTCTTCCTGAAAAAAAAATGAGGAAGAAGGCACCCCACCTACACTGTTGTTTTGCATTTTGAAAAACAACACATATGAAATGGTGAGTGGCTGTTGTTATGTAAATGAGGTACTGAATATGCAAATGAGTGCCTCATTTGCATTTTTGATTGGCCACGTTTGCATTCTCCTATCGAAAGGCAAGGACAGCGTAGATGTGGCCAGTGAGTCGAGTTTTTCCCATAATTATTTCATAACTGTTTATCAGAATTGCTGTTAACCTTTTCCTTTATTCTTAATGTTGCTTTCTCTTGCTGCAGTCTTCCTGATCAATTCTAACCAATCGTAATCCAATCATACTTACACCTGAATGGTTATTGCTTTCCTAACAGAGACTTTGGAAGCATAAGATAGGAACTAAAATGTGAAAATCTGCAATTAAAGGGTTTGTGATCTTGAGCTTCTAAAAAATGTTAGCCATAGCTGTAAAAGCTTGAAAAATCACTGCACACTAAAATTGTTACAGATAAATTAATCTCTGAAGCAGTGGTGACCCTTAACAAGGACTATGACAAAAAGAAAAAAAAAAAGAACCCAGCTTTCAATTTTTCTATTTATTGCTCTGCTTTTTTATGTCAATCAACCTAATAGACCTTTTCCTGAACCCAGAATAATTACCCTCCATTCAGCAGGAAACAAGGCACCATACACAGAACAGCTTGGGTGTGTAAAAGGGTTCTAAGAGCTTTAGATTAGGATACAAAGATATTAGAGTGAAAGTATGCAATTGCTTTGCAATCAGTATAAGTACTTTCAATAATGGAATATGTCACCTTTGCAACAGCTTAAAAATCATTGAAATGTGATAAAGTCACATTAGAAACACAAAACCAAGATGAAATCTAATCTTGAGCAGGAGAATAGGTCACATTTTTTCACCGTTGGACTATTTTCAACATAAACAATAGTGTGCTACATATTATTTTTTGACCCTCATATCTGAAAGTATAAAGGAAAATAAGATTTTCATATTCTTTTAAGATAAGAAGTTCTACTTTATTGATCCTGAACTACACTGCTTCAGTGCACAGTTAATAAACTTTATTATCTACCATGGCGCACCACATCAATAATCAAGAATTTAATGCACAGCAGTACACTCACCGTTGGCAAAAACGTTTCAATGATCTCTTTTTTAAAAAAATAGTCGTTGAAACTACTAGCTTGGCCTTTGTAAGGAATATCCTTTGAACCTTTTTCACTGTATGGTACATCTATACTTCAGCACATTACTCTCATTTGCAGCTGTACTGTAATTATCAACAGGTGTTATGAACTGAGGTATGGGAATGCCTGAATCTTAAAAGTGTTTAAAATCAGACTTTATTGAAAAAAAAAACATTTTAAAAATGAAACACTCATCTGCTGCTAATATGCCTGGCTTCAGTCTGATAAGTGCTTATGTAGTTTCCAACTGAAGCATAAATCAAAATTAACAAAGGCCCTGATTCAAAGAGCACTGAACACAATAGAAAGACTCCCGTTGACTAAAGAGAGCATTGGATCAGGCTTTATACAAACAGGAACATCACTTGAGTGATCCTGTTGTGATTTTAAGGGAGTTTCAAATTAAAATATTTTCATTTTTTTTTCAGATGTGTTTGCATCCTTCTGAGTGTGTACTTTGTGTGGCTTCACATATGGGCTACTTGTGATGTCTGGACAATTTTGAAATTTGAACTATGGATTCCAGACTTTGTATTTTGAGATTTCAAAGCCACTCTTCACTTCTAGTGGCTTCTCTTTAGGAATGGATTAAATTTATTTTTTTTAATTGGTCAGCTGGAATGGCCACAGAAAACAAGTATCAGAAAAGTCTGGCATTAACAGTTTTCCTCAGAGTTTTTACCTAGCGTAGGGGTCAGCAACTGTGAGGGTGGTGGGAGGGATCTGGCCGTTAAAACAACTGAATTTAGTTCTATTGTTTCAGCAGCAGCAGAGCAGGGATTCCCAGTGAAGTCAGCATCTAGAGATGAAATGACTTCATTTGGGCCCCAGGAGAGAGAGGTCTGGGGCCAAAGGGGGTAATATAGGTGGCAATTCTGCATCCTCCCTCCCCTACACACATGCATCTTCTACTGCCTTGGATGGCTCCAGATACCTCCCTCCCTCTCTCTGCCTAGCCAGCACAGGTCAGCAGCAGGGTGGTAATACAGGGGATCCAGGGCTGAGATAGGAGGGGAGGGTGGAGCGGGAACAGGGAAATGGAGGTGGAATTGGCACTTCTGGGTCTCTCACAGGTACTCCTGTGCAGCCACCACCAGCCCCTCTACTTGCATCTGCCATGGGTGACAAATGCCCTCTGGGCAAGGCCCAGATGCAGAGCTTGCAGGAGCCCTTGGTGGTCTGGGTGCAGGGGAAGCACGTGTGCAAATCTGCTACCTCCAGTTCCCAGCTGCACTGAACATCTGAGCCCCATCCTGCTGAGCACAGCTAATTCAGTAGTCATTGCCCCACCCCACCTACCAGGGCTGGCTCAGTGTAGCTCAGGTGGCTTCCCCAACTGCTGTTACTGCTGTCCAGCTCCTCAGAGGATGGACCCAGTGCTGCAGCCCAGCTCCCTGCCCCAACATGGCGGGGAACGTCCCAGAGCAAGTTTTCAGCAAATTTTCCTTCTCCCTTTGGCCCTGAGAAGCCCCCTACTAACTCATTCAATACAATTAAATATTAAGGATATCTACACAGCAAATTATATGCAATCTCTAAAGGTTGAATAACTTCCCCTTTAATATGTGCAGTGCATTGTGGGATGAGTGAGAGCTGTTCTTAGAATACGGATTACAAAAGGTGTGGTTTGCCATTATTTATTGATGACTGTCTCCTATTCACATGCACTGTGGCTCTTGAAGTATTGATTTTGTAATCAAATTTGAAAAAATGGTTCTTCTCTCTATTTTGGTGGCAGACCCCTGAACTAGCGTGGTTTACTTTCACTTAGAAATTAGTCTAAGTATAAAAACATTCAGAAAACACAGTGAAGATTTTTGCAATTTTTTGCTGAGAATCTTGTTGTTGTTGTTCCAGAAAAATGAATCCATTTTCAAATTCCCAGGGGAAGACAACACCCTCAACTAAAACATGTTTTGGGTGCTTTCATTATTTATTGCATTTCAGGATCCTCTCTAATATCTTTAGGATGAGAGAAGCCATAAGCTACGTAGAAGAGATAGGTGGTAAACTACCTCTCATTCCATTCCCACTTCAGGAAGGAAACTCAGTCAGGTGGAAAAAGAAACCTAATTGTAACAGGAAGATGGGCCAGGTTGAGAATTGACAGGTCAGTGCAGAATTGTAAGAGACCCAACTGGCCTTTTCCCTGGTGAATCTCATATGGGGATTTTTCAGTTCCAGTTATTTATTTTACTGGTAAAACATGTAATGATGATTATCTTAGACACAGACTATAGAAATCCGTCAGAGTTGAAGGCCATCTGGAACCACCACATCATCTAGTCTGACCCCTCTTGTATTTCATTATGAATTGCCAAATCCCTGCTCAGGGCAGGCAATGTGGTCTTATAGTGGATGTAAGTTAGATTTACATCTGGTCCTTTTTTAGTACCAGAACAGTGTTAAGCAAATTATTCTAAGTGAGAATGAGATCCATGCTTCACCATCTCTTTTCATTTTATTATGATTTAAAGTAAGGACATTACACCCTTTGGCTTAGAAATATTAGAGGGATATTTGCCTCAACTAGTTTCACCAGGTGAAAGTTTAAGGTATCTTATTCAAGTAGAAAATTTGTCTATGAACCAGTGCCACTGCCTATATAATTTGACATATGTTTAAAACTACTGGTGCATATAACTTTTTTATGGCCTGTCATTTCATGGTATGCCAGCATTTCATTTCTAACAAGACTTGGAACTATCACAATACAGATGATATATTATTTTTCCACCCTCCATTATTTGTGTAACACACAATAGTGAATTCTTATTAAGGGCAACCTAATTTATATATTGGCAGAGAATGATCATCTACTAGTGTTTATCATTTATGAAGCAATCATAAATCACTTCAATTACTTAGTAGATTCTTTTATTCTCAATCTATCCCTAAAGAACACAAATCTATAGTTACCCCACTAATTGGATCAATAAGTAAAATTAATTGCTGAATAAATAATATAGTTTCATGCAAAATCAACCTTGAACAATCTAAAAAAGAGATACTTTTGTTAAGGATCCAATTTGCTGTCTTTCCAGAATCTCATTTACTAACTGTATAACTCCCATAGTTTGCAAAAGAAATCCAGAGAATAAGAGACATCATTATCTTACTCAGTCCTTCTGTTCCCAGATTTTCAAAAGGTCATAGAAGGATTTATATTTGCGATTCCCATCAAAATCACTATCTGTAGGGGTAACAGTTGTTTAACTTATTAACTTAGGTATTCAAATTAGTACTCTCCTAGAAACTCTTCAGTACACCAGAATCAGGGCTTTTGCCCTTAGGGTTCCACCTTCTAGATGCAGGAAACCAAGCCATGACCAGTCTCCTACCTCTGTCCTTGCTTCAGTGAGCCCTCTCTTATAATTTCCTTCCAGGTGCCCCTGCCTTCCTCACCCCACTCCTTTCTGTTCCCTGCTGATAAGTCTTGGGTCCATCCCAGTTCCTGGTTCGTAGCAACAGTAGGATCTGCCACAGTTTTGGTAGCTGGGGATCAACAAGTTGCTGCACTTGGCTATTGACTGCTCTCTCTGACATGGGATGAACATGCTAGTTACAAGATCACTTCACGGTCAGCTGTGTGCACAGCTTATAGTGAACATTAGTAAATGAAACAACAACAAAAAATCCAACCTCACCATCCCCACGTTACATTTTTTCACTAGCAAGGTGATACAAAAAGACAACAAATATGGTTAAAAACCAGCCAGGTAGTAACCCTATTTCCCCTCTAAATTCATTGTGAAACTGCCTGATGACTACAGGAAAGAGTCCCTCATTCATATATATTAGGCCCAGACTGCTTAAGAACATAAGAATGGCCATTACTGGGTCAGAACAAAGGTCCATCTAGCCCAGCATCTTGTCTGCCAACAATGGCTAGTGCCAGGTGCCCCAAAGGGGGTGGACCAAAGACAACGATCAAGCAACTTGTCTCATGTGATCCATCTCCAGCCTCTGACAAACAGATGCTAGGGACACCATTCCCACCCCTTGGCTAATAGCCGTTTATGGACCTAAGCTCCATGAATTTATCTCGCTCTTCTTTGAACTCTCTTTTAGTCCTAGCCTTCACAGACTCCTCTGGCAAGGAGTTCCACAGGTTGACTGTGCTGTGTGAAAAAGAACTTTCTTTATTAGTTTTAAACCTGCTACCCTTGAATTTCATTTGGTGTCCTCTAGTTCTTACATTATGGGAACAAGTAAAGAATTTTCCTTTATTCACCCACTCCACACTGCTCGTGATTTTACAGACCTCTGTCATATCCTCCGACAGTCTCCTCTTTTCTAATCTGAAAAGTCCCAGTCTCTTTACCCTCTCCTTATATGGGACCCGTTCCAAACCCCTAATCATTTTAGTTGCCCTTTTCTGAAACTTTTCTAATGCCAAATTATTTTTTTTGAGGTGAGGAGACCACATCTGTATGCAGTATTCAAGATGTGTGCATACCATAGTTTTATAAAGGGACAGTAAAATATTCTTTGCCTTATTTTCTATCCCTATTTTAATAATTCATAACATCCTATTTTCTTTTTTGACTGCTGCTGCTACTGTGTGGGTGTTTTCAGAGAACTATCCATGATAACCCCAAGATTTCTTTTTCCTTCTTTCTTTCTTTCGTGATTAGTTGCAGCTAAATTAGCCCCCATTGGATTGAATTTAAACTTAGGGTTATCAGTTTCCAATGTACATTACTTTACATTTATCCACATTAAATTGCATTTGCCATTTTGTTGCCCAGTCACTCACTCTGAGGACATCTTTTTGATGTTCTTCACAGTCAGCTTTCATCTTGACTATTTTGAACAGTTTAGTATCATCCACAAACTTGCCACCTCACTACTTACCCCTTTCTCTAGATCATTTATGAATAAGTTAAATAAGATCGGTCCTAGGACTGACCCTTGGGGAACACCACTTGTTACCCTTCTCTATTCAAAAAATTTACCATTTATTCCTACCCTTTTTACTCCTGTCTTCTAACCAGTTCTCAATCAATGAAAGGATCTTCCCTCTTATCCAGGTCAGTTCTATGCTCATCTACACACCTCCAGCTTCCATCCAGAGCACACTACATGATCCATTGTATACAGCCAGGCACTAAGGTACAACTGTATTTGCTTCAACCTGTCAGGCAGAGACAAACATCCACAGGACCTTGACCAAGCTTTCCTCAAACAACAATACCCACCTAAGGAAGTGAAGAAACAAATTGACAGAGCCAGATGGGTTCCCAGAAGCCACCTGCTGCAAGACAGGCCTCACAAGGAAAACAAGAGAACACCACTGGCCATCACTTACAGCCCCCAGCTAAAGCCTCTCCAATGCATCATCAGTGATCTGTAACCCATCCTGGACAATGACCATTCACTCTCACAGACATTGGGAGACAGGCCTGCCCTTGCCTACAGACAGCCTGACAACCTTAAACAAATTCTCACCAGCAACTAAAGACAACAACACAGTAACTCTAAACCTGGAACCAATCCCTTCAACAAACCTCACTGCCAACTCTGCATACATATCTACACCAGCGATATCACCACAGCACCTAACATCAACCATACCATCAGAGGTGCTTTTACCTGCACATCTACTAATATAATATATGTCATCATGTGCCAGCAATGCCCCACTGCAATTTACATTGGCCAAATCGGACAGTCTCTACATAAAAGAATAAATGGACATAAATCAGACAATCAGGAATGGTAACATACATAAACTTATAGCAGAACACTTTAATCTCCCTGGACACTCAGTTACAGATTTAAAAGTAGCAGTCCTACAACAAAAACATTTCAAAAATCAAATGGAGACAGAAATCTCTGACCTGCAATTCATTTGCAAATTTGACTCCATCAACCAAAGATTAAATAGAGTCTGGTAGTGGTTAGCCCCTTACAAAAGCAGTTTCTCTGCTATGGAAGTTCACATTTCCACATTAGAATCTGACAATGGGGCACTGTAGCCAGACAGCCAGCCCCCTCTCAGACCAGCATTGCTGGGAAAACAAGGGAGCCAAAACAACAGGGCACTTAACGTAAATTCCAGCACAGCCTTTGAAGCTGCGAGAAAGCACAGGTGTGCTGCTACAATGTGCCTCTGGGAACATATACAACGATTAGGCTCACAGCAGGCAGAGGAGCTGTGACAGACATGGCTCTTAGCCCCTACTGATGAGATGATGCACACACACTTACATTCCAGACGGGAAAGATATTTACCCTAATAAAAGCAATGTCCAGTAATCGAAACTTATTGTTTCTCTCCCTTGCAAGTGTAAACTACTCTTGCGAGAGCTGGCGTCACCCAGACAGACCAGCCCCAATTTGGCATAAGAAAGGAGAAAGAGAATAAAGGAGTACAGAGGTATAAGTATGGGACCTACAGCACCATGATTTTTGAGTGCTTTTCACTATCTATCTGCTGGTCAGATAAGTGACAGCCTCCCAAGGCTTCTGCAGCTAAAAGGGTCCCTAAGCCTTGTCCCTTATTCGTCTTTCCGCGGAATGGAGTGACCGATCCTGGCTTGGCACCGCCGGAATCGAGAGATGCAAGGAGGGTAAGAAGCACCCACACCTGATCTCCTATCTTTAGTGTACACATATTTTGAAATAGAGCTCTATACTTTGTTTTCTTTCTTTAGGATCGTGGCTTCAGTTTTGTAACTTGTTTGTGTGTGTAACATCTATACATTTAAATAAGTAGGCACTAGCAATTTTGTAACCACATGATTAGGATCTAGTTTAATAAATTTTGGTAACCGTTTGTGCATAAGCCTGACTAGTTTCTCTGGGTTACTGTAAAGCAGCCAACACAATTAAAGAACCTCAGCCGTTTTGGCTATAAAGCCTGGCCATTAGGTGAGAGTACTAAGAGCCTAGCGTTGAGTTGTGCCGCCTCCACGGGGGCAAACTCTTGGGGTGCCTGTCAGTCAATCCTGACTGCCCACCACGAAGGGACAGTGAGTCCTAGCGATTAAAGTCACGGGTGTTTAGGACCTTGGGGCATCCGTCAGCCTGGCCCGGGCTGCCCACCGCGAAGGGACAGTGAGTCCTAGCGGTTAAAGTCACGGGTGTTTAGGACCTTGGGGCATCCATCAGCCTGGCCCGGGCTGCCCACCGCGAAGGGACAGTGAGTCCTAGCGGTTAAAGTCACGGATGGTATAAAACGGGCATAGCTGGCACCTCACCAAACATCCTTGGCCATCGGCTAACAGGCACATTGCCCCTGACTGATCTGACTTGTTTTTTCTCCTCTCTTGGGCCATGTCTACACTAGCACCAAACTTCAAAATGGCCATGCAAATGGCCATTTCGAAGTTTACTAATGAAGCGTTGAAATACATATTCAGCGCCTCATTAGCATGCGGGCGGCCGCGGCACTTTGAAATTGACGCGGCTCGTCCAGACGGGGCTCCTTTTTGAAAGGACCCCACCTACTTCGAAGTCCCCTTATTCCTATGAGCAGATGTTGTTCTTGAAGATACAGACTAACACAGGTACCTGTCTGATATTGAACAGCCTGGGTAGACTGCATCCCTGTGAAATCTATATACCTGCCTTGAGGTCTCTGAGTTGGGGGGTCCTTGCCAGAGAATTATCCCCACCCTAATTAAATTGAATAGGGACAATGGTAACTGCCTCTGTGGGCTCATCAGATTATCTGCCTCAGGGAAGACAACAGTTTCAAGCAGACTCCGTGGCAATAACTCACATCTTTTTTATTTGCTGTGTGTGATAGAAAAATCTGAATATCTGCTATTCTAAAGGCTGAAACCAGCAAGTCTGAAAGGTACAGTAGGACACAGCTCTGCGTCTGCAGCATTTAAACGAATAAACTGTATGAGAGCCTACCCCTTGACATGTCATTGTCACCTTGCCAGGAGTGGCTCATGAGCATGATTGATTTGACCCAACTAGCAACAAATTTGAATTCCTGGGCAACTATAATAGCCATATAGTCAGAGAGTCCCATTAGAACTTCCAGCCTTATTTTGCTACCCAAGCAAAATGGAATTTGTAATACATGGTCATGAGTGACCTTCGGGTTGATTCTCTTACTATGACTCAGTTTACTCTGTGCCTCCATGCATGTGTGCGCTCGTGTGTGTGTGTATGATAACTTCGTCCTGAATCCTGCATCAGCCAAGCAAATCATCCTAAGCTTTTGTCTGAAGACACACTAATCCTCTGGACTCAGCAAATCAAGTCACTTCTGCTGCCCTTTAGATAACATTTTACTACTTAACTCTTCCAACTATGCCTGACATCCTGGCTTGTCTTAGCCAAGAAATCTGTCCATGGGGGAAGCAAACACACAAAATACCAGCTATGCACTGAGCTCTCTACTCTCTCTGACAGAGGGCAAAACAGAAGATGTTCCTTTGAAAAATACCAGAGTTCTGTCACCATGGTTTCTGCAGGTTTCTAAAGACTATTGGAAGTATTTTAAAGTGTGCTGGAATTCCTGTAGCAATTCAGATTAAGTAGCAGACAAAACTGGGAAAAGCTGCAGTAAACGTGAAGAGCATGTGGGGTATGTTTTTACAGAGCAGGTAGATAATATTTGCCACCCCGAATCAGATGATTTGTTTGTGCCCTGATTTGTGAGCTGGATTGTGTTTCAAGTTCATCCCCCTCCCACCCCTTTAGCACACCTTGCTGATTATAGAGTTTTGTACAAAAGAGTGGGGATGTTTTTCTTACTGCCAAAACCAATCATGTTTCAACCCAAGTGTGAGATTTAGTCAATGGCAGATTTAAGGTTAGTGGGCCCCTGTGTGCAGCTCATTTTCACCTTTCCCTCCCTATTTCCGACCACCCTCAGGACTCAGCCCAAATAAGAATGTTCTTTCTTACCTTCCCTCAGTTATTCATTTATTTCTTCATGCTATTCCTATACTATGAGTAACAGTAAGCAAATGAAAATAAAGTGAGGTACCTTGTTTTGTTTTGTTTTTTCTTGTAGCCTTAACTATATTTTCCCGCATAAGACCATTTGAAAACTGCCGAGGTTTTGGCAGACCACTTAATGATCTTCCCAAATGTTGTTTGTATCATTAGCTAATTATTGCACGTTTCTTTGGACAAGAAAACTTGATATCAGTACACCTGAATGGACTTCTCAGACCACAAATTTCAGAGCTTCAGGTCAAGATGAAAACTTTGCATAATGCTAATGTGGAACATTGAAAGGACAGATAAAGCATGAATGTAAATTTTCTCTAAAGAAAGTTACTCAATTTTTTCTATACTTTTTTCATTACAAAATCATCAGTTTGAGTCCCAGTAAGTAATATTTCGAAAAGGGGTGCTTAAAATTATCAATATGGCCAGACTTGTCCAATTTTCCAGTTTCAACATATTTCACAAATAGTTTTAATTAATTTTAGTACAGAAAAAGAATATTCACCAGAAGCATTTGTGGCAGTTATTATTAAAAATATTTTCACAATGACAAATTATCTCTTAGAAGTCTATACCCAGGGTGTAAAATATGTTCCCCACCACATGTGGCAAATGGGACACCACTGTGTGGTGATTGTCTCTGGAGCCACATTGGATCTTGGAGCCTTTAAATGCAGCTTCTCCAAGATGCACACCTGGATGCCATCTGCCTGTTCTACTCACGTGTCCCACCTCTTGCTGGGACAAGTTCTTGGCAGTAGTGGGGGTGGCTCCTGCTGGCATGGCCACTGCTTGCCAGGCTCACGTCCCAATGTGGCTCCTGCCAGCACAGCTCATGCAGGCCTTGGCACGGCTCATAAAGCTGCGGCTCCTGAGGTGGCGGTGGCAGCTCTGGTGATTTTGCTGCATTCAGTTTATGTGCAGGTGAGTGGCAAGCTGAGGGTGCCTGGTTCTGTGGGAGGGGAGGACATTGTCTGGGGGGTCTTGGGGAAGGGGAGGGCATTGTTAGAGCCAGGGGGGCTGTGGCTAATACAGGACGACAACAAGAAGTGTGGTGATCCTTCATTACTATTGGACACCACTGGTCTATACAAATTAACTGGTAATCTCAAAGCATAGACTTTATTCACTTTTAATAAAATGAAAGAAATGTTTAATTTCATCTTCAAATAGTTTTTTGTCAATATACTCTCTGTATAATTAACTTAATTTCTAACTGTTGTAGATTTTAGCATTTTCATCTATATTTCTCTCAAAAACATGCAAAATAAATCAAAAATTTTCTAGAGATTCACCTCTGATCTGAAATTGCACTATTATTATGTCACAAATAATATTGATACTTTCAATAATTATCTTCTATTTCACATTTAAAATTGATTTAATTGTCTCTGGTTTCATCATCAGATAACTTCCTGATTTCTCATCAGATATATCAGAGCACACTGTATATTTCTGTTAATGTTAGTGCCTTTACTACCACTGAGCTATAACCATTTCATACTTCCATGCAAAACTTTTAACTGAGGCTAACAATTGTGCAGCATTCCATACATTTGTATTAATATTTTTAAGCAGTTTGAAGACGACATGGTTGCATTAAAGGGGAAAAACAGCAAAGTAATACAGGTGGCACCTCCCTCGTCTGGCACCCACAGGGCATAAGTGGTCCTGAATGAGCGATTTTGCTGGATCTGGAGAGGTTAATGCCCCGGTGTCCCTGGCTGCCCATGTTGGTTCTCCAGCTGCAGAGCCTGGGCTTTCTGGCAGTGGTTCACCACTGCAGCGGACCCTGGGCCTCAGCCCCAGTACTCTGGCCCTGCAGGGCTGCCAAGAGAAACCAGTGTTCCATCCGCTGTCCCCTGCAGGGTTGCCAGAGGACACCGCCTCTGGCCCCAGACTTGCTGCCCCACATGGATCTGCCAGCTGCTTGCCCTCCTGCTCAAGCTGTCTGGTCCAGCAACATGCCAGACCAGAGTGTGCTGGTTTTAGGAGGTACAACCAGTATTTTCCAAACTTTTCTGATAAAGATTTTGCTTCAGTTTTCTTATGCAGTTTTTTTGAGAGTTTGATGGGGCTATGTCTAATAAGGGTTCTCGATATCATCCTATCTCATCTTCAAAGCCAAAACAGCATCTGCACAAATTATTCTTTTGACTGTCAAATGTTTTCTATTGGCCTGCACCAAGTATGATTGAAGCATACTCCACTGAGATGAAGTATACTCATTTCAAATGAGGTTAAAAAATGTGTAGCTCCCTCACAAGATTTGGCTGCAGCATTGCAGGCTGAATTTAAGGAATAGCTAGAACATGGTATGAAAAAGCAGAAGGATTTGCATTGTTCAGTCCTCCCGACAGACTGGAAAATTGTCCAGCTATATTTGTGGTGTCATCAAAGCTGGCAGGGGAGGGAGAGCTTGGTGGTTTGAGCATTGGCCTGCTAAACACAGGGTTGTGAGCTCAATCCTCAAGGGCAGGGGACTGGACTAGATGAGCTCCCAAGGTCTCTTCCAGCTCTAGGAGAGGTGTATCTCCAGTTTAAAAAAAAAAGCTGCCCTTGACACTTTTTGAAGTCCAAATATAAATTTGAAATGATTTCCAAAACAGTTGTCTCTAGACATTCGGAAGTGTGTGATTTTAGTAGAAAAAACCAAAGAAATTGCTCAACAACTTCACCACAGCCAGTTACATTACTTAAAATGAATGTTATTTGGTCTATATGCTTCATATCTGGTGTTGAATCCTCTATTGTGGAATAGTATTTGGCATACTTTACTTCATCAGTGAATTTGTTTCTGAGCCTCTCTGCCATTATAGTGATGAATTCATCATAGGTTTGGTGCATTAAAAAGTTGGTCTTCCCTGAGCCACAAGACTGATAATTTTTCAAATGTTCTTTGAGAAAATTGTCAGATTCACTAAGATATACAAGGCAGGTTAAAAATTACATTTTCAATTTAACACTGATGATTCATTATGTCTTCTTAGAGGTCGCCCCAAAGAAAGCAGCATTGTCACTGTGGCAACAACATGTCTCAGCACTTTCCTCCACTAAGAACACTTCTTTTCGAACTGAGCTGATAAAAATTCTTCCAGACAATTTATATGTTGGAATGAATTTACATGTAGCATTAATATAAGCTTTGGAAGTGTCATGATGAGTAATACATCTTACATTTCTCCAATTAGAGTGCCTATGTTGTTTTCCTTTATTATAGTCACAAAATAATTTGCAAACAAAACAGTAGACTGCCGTCATTGTTTAAAAAAAATCAACCAAATTCTCATTCCTGTCACCATTTTTTTCTTTGTGCTCAGAAAGCGGGACTTATGAAAACTTCCAAATTGCTTCCATCCTCAATACCACAATCGTTTTCTCAACTTTTGCATATTGCCTATAGTTTTTGATTTATTTACAAAGAAACATTCTAGCATATCCGATGAAACAAATTTTGGCCACAATGCAATGTCTTCAGGGTATATTTCTTCCCTTTGGCAAAAAGACCAATATTTTGTAATTGCCTTATCACTTCAGAATCCCCTTGTTCAACTTTTGCTGTCGAAAGAACTGGGTGCTATTGTTGGCTTTGCCACTGACCTACAGTTTGATGTTGGATCACTTCCTTTAATTGTCAGGGTCTCTTTTGCACCCTCTCACTCTTGTGTCTCTCTATTTAGATGGTAAGCTCTTTAGAGCAAGATCTTTCTCTTAGTATGTATACCTAGCAGACCATGAGGGCCATAAACCTAGGTAGGGATTTCTAGGAGGTAATGTCATGTAACAATAAGTCAATTAGGTCCATTTTTCTTCACAAGAGTTATGTTTTACTATATAATATTTTTGCATTGTTCTTACTTTATGAGCCAAAGGATACCATTTGCAGTGATTATGATACAGTTAAGTAGAATGGGGGTGTGGCAGTGTATTTTGTTACTTTTTTATAATCAATCATATGTTTAAACTCTTAGTATAGCTACAACTTGGCTCTGCCTAATGTGACCTATTGTACTGGATGAAAAGGCAGTGACATTTTATAAAAGCCACAAGAGGTTTATGATTAAGGATGGAACAAAGGTTGAACATAATAAAAGTGGGGAGCTGAAATGGCATTTATAGCACCTGCCAAATAGTTTTACCATAGGGAGAGAATAACATTTTAGCTTTTACCGTAGACAACTTAATGTTTGAGCTACAATGTGACTCTTGGAGCTGTTTATAAAGTCGATTTGTTAAGAACAAAGATGTGGCAAACTGTTGGAATTAGAAAGAGTGAATGAGAGATAAGATCTGTTGCAGTCAAAACAAATCAGATTTTTTGCATAAAATGAGCATGGGGCAATTTTTAAGTAATCTGCGTTAATATATAGTTTTTAGTGAAAACCAACTAAAACTTGATGCTACTTCGTGATTTCAACCTAAAACCAAGAAAAATAAGGAGAAAGAGGGGATACATCTTGATAATCAAATCCACTGAGTTTTGCACAGTTCTAAAAGACAAGATGACCAGGACTTGTAAATTTCCTATTGTAACTTACTAAATGTGATTTTCAGAAAAGCTTAGTCAATTTCCCATTAGCCATTAAAATACTCAAAGAGAGGTTCTGTGCTGTTAGTCTGCATCTTCAAAAAACAATAAAAGTACTCATGCAGCACTTTAAAGACTAATAAAATAAATTATTAGGTGATGAGTTTTTATGGGGCAGACACACTTCTTCAGGCCTCAAAATGGTGCGACATTAAAATACTGTTCGTGGGCAGATTTTCCAAGAGAGCTCAGTATTTTGGATGCAGCTAATTATAAAACACTGAACAATTGTGTTGACTGTGTACAAGGGAGCACCAAATCCACCTCATTCGCACTTAAGTGGATTAGAAATGCAAAGTGACAGGAATAGAAAGAGAGCAGAAAGTTACTTTTCTTACTTAAATGAGGAAGTAAAACATAACTATGAAAATGCAAAGAGTAAACTCGTTGAATAAAAGAGAAGGTGCCACATTTTTCAGAGTAGAACAATACTTTAATTTAGAGCTTTGCTTTAAGAAATATCCATGTCATTAAATGCATATTTGGGCTGACATCATACCTCCTAACAACAAATTATGCTTTCACAGTGGGTACAGGGGTTCACGTTTGAAGCTTGTGGGGTTTTTTTTTGGTTTTTGTTTTTTTTTAAATATGCTAGAAGAAAGATTAACATTTGGCTTTCAATGGCATTTCTAAATATCAGCTGCTACTGATTATGACTGTTAAAATATATACCATTATGCTATTTGTAAATTGTAAGGACCGTAGTTATGCTATGCCGGCTTTCCTGTAAAACAAAGTAGCAGAAATGTAGCATTTTTAAGACTCACAAAATGATTTATTTGGTGATGAGCTTTTGTGGGACAGAACCATTTCATCAAATCAATCTCATTGCCAATACAGACTGACATTTATAAGTACAGAGGACTGAATAAGAATAAGAATAAGAATAAGGATAAGAATAAGAATAAATAAAAACTGACAAATTAAATAGGATTGAAGCAGGGGGGTCAGGGTGAGGGGATGTTAATTGTCCCATCTGAGATAATGATGAGTATCAAAGAAAGGGAAGTGGTCCTTGTAATATATGAAGTAATTGATGTCTCTGTTCATATCACGTGTTAATGTGTCAAATTTGAATATGAATTCCAACTCACAAATTTCTCGCTCTAACTTTATTTAAATTGTTTATTCTCTAGGACACAAAGTCTGAGGTCTTTAACAGAATGGCTCACTCCATTGAAGTGTTCAGTGACCGGGTTATACGTATTGAGTTTCTTGATGTGTGCTCTGTGTCCATTTATTCTTTGGAGATGGTTTTGTCCAGTCTGTCCAATGTACATAGTTGCAGGGCATTGTTGGCACATAATGGCAGATATAGTGTTGCCGGAAGTGCATGAGAATGTGCCTTTGATCTTGTAAGTACCATGGTTAGGTCTTGTGATGTTGTCCCCAGAATAAATATGTGGACAAAGTTGGCAGTGAGGTTTGTTGCAGGGAAAAGTTCCAAGATTAGTATTACTGTGGTGTAGCACAATTAACATTCCACCATCCCTTACCCCACTCCTTCAATCCTATTTGATTATACTATTATGGTTATACTGAGGTTTCTATTTTGGGATGCATAAAAAGCCAGTGGCTAAACACAGTTTTCAGAATAGCAGTGTTATTTTGAGTGGGTATTTTGTTCCCTCTACCCCTCGTTGTGTGAGGGATAGCAGGATGTTTGAAAGAAGTTACCTTGAAATATCTTATGCAATTTGCACAATGCAAATTGCTTAAAGTATTTTGATATCAGTCTACAGTGCAGCCCTAGCCAAACTGAACCTTACAATGTCTAGAAAGACAAAACATCATCCCATTTTATAGATGGAGAAACTTCAGGAGACATGATAAATAAATGACCCCAAAACCCACAAAATGAGTGTCAGGTTAAAAACTCCTTGGAACCTCAAGAAGGCTCATGGTAGTTAGGATTATATTGTTCAAATTATGTTCCCTAAGCAGGTTTAGGTGAAAAACTGGTTATAACGAAGGAAAATGTGGAAAGATTTGGTCTGATCTAACTTTTTATTTAGAACATAAAACTATTTACTGGGAGGTATTTTTTTTTTATGTGGACAAGACAGAAGTGCATGAATCAAATATACCAAGAAAAGAATCACGGGTCTTGAACATGCCTTCCATGTGCTTTTAGTTGCTACCCTCTTCCCACTAGACCCCAATCACTGGGTGTTTGCAAGTTTAGTCATATATTCTTTATATTTATATTTTTATTTTATTTTATTTATATTTTTATTTTATTTTATTTAGATTTATATTTTATGGGAATTCTATGAAAGGCATAAAACAAATTACATGCCATATTTTCTTTCCTTTACAAGAGTGTGAAGAAAGTTGTGTAGGAGACTGGAAAATCATGGATGATTTTAGAAGCACAGATTCTGTTTCAGAAAAAAAAAATAGATGTCTAACTTATATTCTTAATATTTCAGTGGAGAACTTCAAGATCATACAAAACCTTAAAAGCTGGATCTTGCAATGTGCTGATTACATTAACTGAGGACACTAACAATCTTTCAGGAGGCAGTAAATGACATCTGGCTTTTTGTTGACAAAACCTGCAGAACGTTCACATTACCAAGGCTTTCTGTTGACAGTAAATTGACAGAATGCAACACATCTGTTAACAGCATTCAGCCGCTCCCCTGTGAGGCAGGATGCCTCAAAATGACAGATATGTGTTGACTGAAAGCCAGTCTGAACATTCAGGAAGGGCCTTCTGTTGACAGACAGGGCTTCTGGGACACAGGGTAGACCTGTCTGCTGTGCTTCCAGTTGGCCGTTTTGTTGAGAGGCTGCTCTCTGTCGACAGAGTGGGTCAGTCTTTCAATCCTCTTTGCAGTCTGGCCGCAATCTCTCAATAGCAGTTTTGTCAGAAGATATCTTCCAACAGTAACTTCTGTCTACAGATCGCTCTAGTGTAAACATAGCCTTGATATCGTACAGTGAACAGTAGTTGTAACCAGTCAAGTGAGGTGGGGCTAGGATTTGCCTATAGAGCTCACTATTCTTTGACACTTTAGAACCTCTCTAGCTGCTCTTTTTGCTTCTGTTTGTGCTTCCCTCGGGTTTTGCTTCTTCCCAGCCCCTATGACTACCACAGCTGCAAATGGGCTGGAGCCAGTGATCCTCCACTTCCTATTCACCTGCTTCACACTGTGGACTAGAAGGCAACCAGTCTTCCTTCTCTTAATGAAAATGTCACAATTTATATTGTAGAACTAGTAGAAACCATGTGATGTTATAACGCCAGACTTGTAAGAGAAATTATGTGGCACTGTCTGTCCATTTCCATTGTACGGTCCTGCATGTAGCATACATGATATGGGATCAAGATTCAAGATGACTGCTTGGCTAACATTTTCCAATGCATCATTGATCTAAGCTCCACAGAAACTGCTTATGAGTGGCTGGAGACCAATCAGACAAAGCTTTTTTTCTATGAGGAGATGTCCTAGGATCCCAGGGAATTACATATTATGTGACGTGAGCTACGTCTACACGTGAACGCTACATCGAAGTAGCTTATTTCGATGTAGCAACGTTGAAATAGGCTATTTCGATGAATAACGTCTACACGTCCTCCAGGGCTCGCAACGTCGATGTTCAACGTCGACGTTGCGCAGCACCACATCGAAATAGGCGCTGCAAGAGAACGTCTACACGCCAAAGTAGTACACATCGAAATAAGGGTGCCAGGAACAGCTGCAGACAGGGTCACAGGGCGGACTAGCGCTTCCAGGGCAACAGCTAGCCACTCCCTTAAAGGGCCCCTCCCAGACACACGCAGCCTGCACAGTACGCGGTCTGCAGAGCCATAGGCACGCACACCTCGAGCGACGCAGTCATGGACCCCCAGTAGCAGCAGCAGCCAGAGGTCCACACAGATGCCCCTGCAGAAGCAGTGCTCGCCCTGCTCGATGCCATGCAGGAGGCAGCTGAGCACCTCCTTGCCACAGAGGAGGAGCTGCCCGCAGGGGAGGAGGACTCAACCCCCAACCCTGCAGCACCCCCCCGCCCCCCCCGCCGCACATGCCGCCACCTGTGGAACTACCCCACTAGCACCGACTGGTGGGAGTGGCTGGTGCTCGGAGAGTGGGACGATGACCGCTGGCTCCAGAACTTTCGGATGAGCCAGCAGACATTTCTGGAGCTATGCCAGTGGCTCATCCCCACACTGAGGCACCAGGACACCGCCATGCGGCATGCCCTCAGCTTCGAGAAACGGGTCGGCATCGCTGTCTGGAAGCTGGCCACTCCAGACAGCTATTGATCCGTGGGCCAGCAGTTTGGTGTCGGCAAGGCCACCATTGGGGCTGTCCTCATGGAGGTAAGAGGACCCATGGGGGGAGGTGGGGGAGGCAGCCCTGGCAGGGGAGGGGAAGGGACGGGAGGGGAGGGGAGGGGGGCCCTGGCAGGGGAGGGCCACACACACCCTGCACAACCCTCATTGGTGCTGTCCCATGTGCCTCCCCTGAAGGTCGTCCGCGCCATCAACACCCTGCTCCTGCACAGGCTCGTGAGGCTTGGGGACCCGGATGCTGCCATCGCGGGCTTTGCCACCCTGGGCTTCCCCAATTGCTTCGGGGCTCTGGATGGGACTCACATCCCCATCCACGCCCCGGAACACAGTGGAGGACGCTACATAAACAGGAAGGGCTACCACTCAGTGGTCCTCCAGGCCTTGGTGGACAGCCAGGGCCGTTTCCTGGACATTTATGTGGGCTGGCCTGGCAGCACCCATGACGCCCGGGTATTCCAGAACTCGGGCCTGTGCCACTGGCTGGAGGTGGGGACCTACATCCCTCAGCGGGAGATCCCTGTGGGGGACACCACCATGCCCCTCTGCATCATTGCAGATGCGGCATACCCCCTCTGGCCCTGGCTCATGCACCCGTACACGGGCCATCTGTCTGCCAGCCAGGAGCACTTCAACCAGCGCCTGAACCATGCACGCCAGGTGGTGGAGCTTACATTTGGGCGCCTCAAAGGGCGCTGGAGGTGTCTCCTCACCTGCCTGGATGCGGGCCCCACCAACATCCCCCAGATTGTGGGTGCGTGCAGCGCCCTACACAACCTGGTGGAGAGCAAGGGGGAGGCCTTCTTTCATGGCTGGGCTGTGCAGGCCAGCAGGGCCGATGTGCAGCCACCCGCTGCCCCCAGTCACCAGGTGGGCCCCGAAGGGACCCGGGTCCGGGAGGCCCTGAGGGCCCAGTTCGATGAGACCGCGGGGTGAACGCTGGCAGAGCCCCCCACTGAACCCCCCCCCATCCTCCACAACACTCCCTGCCCCTACGCCCACACCACAGAGCACCCAAGAGCACCCCCCCACTTTTCTTGTAAAAATAAAAGCAGACAGTTGTTTGTCAACTCAAACATCTTTACTAGAACTCTTATTATTATTATTGTTATTATTATGAACAACACAAACTAACTAAATATGGGGAAATCTAACTGATAAATATATATATATTATAAAAATAGGGATAACATGAAAGGGGAAGACAAGGAAGGGGAGAACTATTTACATGGGGGGGTAAGGATCAGCATAGCAATGGGTCAAATATACAAACTATTTACAACAAAATAACAATAAACTGCGGGGAATATATAAAAAGTGGGGGGGCACATCCTGGGCCCCACGTCCCTACAGTCCAGTGCTGGAGGTGGGCAGCCGGGATCCCCACCTCGGCCGCAGCCCTGGCCGGGGCTGGCTGGGGGCCAGGCGGACCGGGAGATACGGTCGGCAAGTGTCAGCTGGCCCCAGGTCCCCCTTGGCGGAATGGCCCTTGGTGGCAGGTGGCAGTGCGACAGCGGACGGCGCAACAGCTGAAGCAGCGGGTGGAGCAGTAGGTGGAGCAGGCAGGGCGGGCGCTGCGGTGGCTGGTGCGGCCTGGGGGGCCAGGGAGTGCGCGATGCAGTTGACGGTCCGCATGTAGGCCCCCCATGCCTCCTGGCACCAGGCCAGCGCCCGCTCCTGCAGCTGGAGGCGGCATTCCTCCGCCCGCAGTCGCTGCTCGGCGACCTCCAGCTGCCAACGGTGGAGGGCCAGCAGCTGGGGGTCCATCGCCGTCGGCTGCTGGTGCTGGGTCCGCCGTCTTCCCCCCGTGGGGCTGGTCGGTCCTCCGCCGAGGGGCTGGCCTGGAGTGATGGCCCCGGAGGGCTTTCCCGGACCACTGACGCCTCGCCGGCGCTCTCCGGTCCTTCCAATGGTGCAGCTGAGGAACACAGGAGCTGTGGGGAGAAGAGTGGAGACAGCCGTTAGTGTGGGCCCTGAGCCGTGGCCCTTTCCCCCCCAACCCTCTGCTGCAGGTTCCCCATCCCCGACCCTAGGAGATGCTGCTGTGATGGGGTTCAGGGGTCCCCCTGCACTGCACCCCATCTGTAGGCAAGAGTGACACTCACTCACTCAGCAGGTACGACAGGAGGTTTATTAGGCAACAGATGCCCAGTTTCTCACAGAAGCGACAGTACAGCAGTCAGAGACGGTCCTTCCAACCCGTCCTGGGGAGAAGACCCCGAGGGGTGCCCCTCTGGGGTGTAGCTTTCCCCCTCGTCAGGCTGGCTGCCTTCTAGCTCTCCCTTCCCCTAGCCTCTAACTGCCGCCCCCGATTCAAACCCAGCTCGGCTCCTCCCTCCTCTTTGTTCAGGGCAGAGGTGTTACCTGCCAGTTGTAGCCCCAGGATCATCCTTAGCCACTGGGAGGTATTCAGCTTGCTTCTCATATCTAGCCTGAGTCTCGCATTTGCACTCCCCCCACTCCATAACATGCTGCTGCTGCTGCTTGGTGTCCCACCTCCTCCCACCGGGAGACCCTAGAGGTTTCACTCCCCCCAGCCCCGGGGATGGGGCATGGCACTGTCTTGCTGGGGGGGGAGGGGCAGGGGCTGATGCACTCTTCTGAGGGACATGCCACTGCTGTCCTTGGGGCCATGGCCATCTGGGCACGTGGAGGGCCCTGGTCATATCTCTTACCCCCGCCCCTCAACCCTGGGGGTGTGCACCGGGGGGGTACATACCTGATGGTCCACTCCCACGGTCAGGGGACACCTGGGGGGCGGACACCCGGCTGGAGCTCCAGGACGGCAGCATTATCTGGAGGCCGGTGTCACTGGAGGAGGAGTCCCTCTCCTCCTCCTCCGGTGCCCCAGGGGTGGGCTCCTGGGGGGGCCCCCGGGGTGCGGGGCTTGCCTCCGGGGTGGACTCCGCCTCTGGGGCCTGCTGGGGCTCCTTGGCCGAGGTATCAACAGTGGCCAGAGGGGAGGAGGTGTGCCGGGGGCCCAAGATGGCCCTGAGCTCCCTGTAAAAGGGGCAAGTGATGGGGGCAGCCCCAGATCGGCTGGCCGCATCCCGGGCCCAGGCGTAACCCTGCCGCAGCTCCTTCACTTTACTCCAGACATGATCCGGAGTGCAGGCAGGATGACCCCGGGCGGCCAGGCCCTCGACCAGCCGAGCGAATGCATCCGCGTTCTGCCTCTTGCTCCCCATTACCTGGAGCACCTCCTCCTCGCTCCAGAGCCCCAGGAGGTCCCAAAGCTTGGCCTCCGTCCAGGAGGGGCCCCGCTGCCACTTCCCCGCCTGGCTGCTGGGCTGTGAGCCCTGGCTCCCCTTGGGGTGGGGGTCCCCTGGGGGCGCTGGGGGGGCTGAGGGGCAGCCATCGCAGCACTGGGTGTTTTTTCTGGCTGCAGAAGAGCGTGCAGGCTAGCCGCGTGTTACTGCTGCTGCCTGCACGTTCTCTCAGCTTCCTGCACAGGAAGGGAAGGGGCGGGGAGCTTTAAGGGGCCGCTCCACACGGCCACCATTGAGCTAAGGGGCTGGAGAGAGCGTCTCTCAACCCCTCAGCTGATGGCCGCCATGGAGGACCCCGCAATTTCGATGTTGCGGGACGCGCAACGACTACACATTCCCTACTTCGACGTTGAATGTCGAAGTAGGGCGCTATTCCCATCCCCTCATGGGGTTAGCGACTTCGACGTCTCGCTGCCTAACGTCGATGTTAACTTCGAAATAGCGCCCAACACGTGTAGCCGTGACGGGTGCTATTTCGAAGTTGGTGCCGCTACTTCGAAGTAGCGTGCACGTGTAGACGCGGCTCTGATGAGGCATCCACAAAATCATGCTGACAACTTCAATTCCTGGCTAATAAATATAGTTCCTTCTCACCCTCCTCTTAGTAGAGATATCAGTCTGTTCCATTTTCGGTGATATCCATGATCACAACTGTTCAGCTTCTAGGGGGTAAGAAGAGTGTGGCATAGCGCAGAGGTGGAGCCAATGTAAGGTCAACATTCCAATCGTAATGTGTGAGACAGCTTGTCTAAGGACCCTAGACTAGCTGAAATAGACATTCCTGTTACCCTTCCCTCGTAGAAACAGATGTTTCAACAATATCTTAAACCATTTCTGACAAGCATGGGTCTGTTTTCCTATGCAAGATGACCCCACTGTGGCCCTTAATTAAGCCACAGAGTCTGGTAGGGAAACTGTGGACTGCATCTGACACTGTTTGCTGTTTGACCTCCAAGAAACTTCCCAATACCTCAAAGAGTTCCAGCCACACATTTTCACTTAGACTAGAAATTGCAAATTTGTCTGCTTTCTAATTTAGACCTCTCTCTGTGCATATGTCACACTACAATTGGGAAATATAATTCCCAGTTTGAGCAAAGCTACCTGTGCTAATTCTGGTTAAACCAATGCACTAAAACAATGCCAGTGTGGCTACAGTCACTCAGGCTAACTGCCAAATAGAACTCTAACCAAGATCCTAACTTTGTATTCTGGTGGGCTAGCCCAATTGCCCCCTGTGCCATCCCAGCCAGACTACTTTTGGCATGCTAGATCCAGCAAAGCTAACATGAGTTTGCCCACCCAAGCAGAGAGTTGCCCTATATGTGGTTAATCCATCTCGTTCATTCAGTATTTCTCATCTTCTAGTAGGATGTGAAACCGTACTTTTTTTTTTTTTTTTTTTGCTGGTACTCGGTACTGGCATCTCAGCAGCTCCAGCGCTAGGATTGGCTGGGGCATGGAGTCAGCTGAGTACTGGCTCCTCTTTCTTTTCAACGAAAACAAACAAACAAAAAAAACCACTGACGTGAAATGAAAGGTATTGATTACACAAAACAAATGTATGGATTATAGTTATAGAGACTATAAAGTACTTTATGGGAGTTTCATTGAATGACATAAGAAGAAAAGAAGTGCTGAAAGATAAGCTTCTGATATGCACATAGCTTTGAAAAAGTAAAATAAATTACTTAAAAGTGGGAAGTTCAATTAATATTCTGAGTTAATACAGAAATACAAGAATTGAAACGAATAAAATATAAGAAGCAACCAACAAGGGAACAATCAAAGAAGTTTGTTATGCACTTACGTCATCTACTGGATGTCGACAGAAGTAGGAGGAAAACTGGGGAGCAGGATTCAAAGAGCTTTTGGCAAGTACCAAATAGAAATAATAGTCCAGCCATCCTTCAATGGTCCCAGAAAGAGGGTATGAACACGTATGTGTTGTGTGGTCCTCAGAGTTTGGATCAGCCATGCCTTCAGTCCGACAGAATTATCAGGACTAAGAGGAAGCGGCAAGGCTTCACTTCAGATATTGCATTGCTTTTTGTTTTGATATATTCTAAATAATTGAAAATTACCTTGGTGAGTATGAGCTCTGCTAGTGAGACCACAAGGAACTACATGTTGGGATTGTATTAAGTAATATTCTATGCATGGTTATTTTCTTTATAAGTCCAAGTAAACCCACCTACAGAAACACAAAAGAAATAATGTTTAGGCAATTGCTTTTGGTACTTGAATGAATCCCTTTCAAATAAAATACTAGAAATAGCAAGTACTATATTCATAAGAGCATCTTCAGACAAAGCAACATTACTTTTTGGAGAATTACTTGAAATGTGATAAATGTATAAGAAAAACTAAAGAATTGATAATTTGTTAATATTAAGTGAATGGAATAAAAAATCTTGGCTTGTCCCCAGTATTAACACAATTCAATTGCTTTTAAAACTATATACTGTATTTAAGGAACACTGAGAACATCAGGTATCCAAAATTAATTTCTACACCTTTTTAGGACAGTTGATTGTACCTCTGTTTCTGGATGAATGTCTGAGTCTTAATCAAGGAAAAAGTTTAATTAAGTGTTCTAAAAGTGGATGCTTAATAAACTGATTGATCTGTCAAACCAAATCATTCAACAAAAACAATGTGGGCTTTTAAGTGTCCTGTTTTGAAATGGTATGCTGGGATGCAACAATAAAGAAATAAGTCTTCTAGCTGGTAAATGGGGATAACTTGGCTTGTGGAAATCCAGTATTGTTGTAGGTATGCTTATTCTGTGGTAGCACTGAACTATTTCTAGAAGAAGATAAATTAATTTCAAATGGGGTGGGGGGCAGAGCAAGCTCATTTGGTCTATTTTGGGCAAGTCTGTCTGGCACAAAGAAATCTGTGATTTCACAAAACAGTGAAAAAGTCAGAAAGATTGGATAAGCACAAGTTTTGGAAAAAAAGATAATACTAGACATCAGGAAAACAAGACATGGACATTATGCACAGAAGGGTTGAGTTTCATGGAAACAAAATGAGGCCACCAACACAAGCAGTAAGAAAAGCTACTAGTTATCTAAGAACAAATGCTGAAGAGGTTCTGGAAGCACAGAAGGATCATGTTGACCAAGCGCTGAACACGAGAGTTCATCCAGACGTAGACATTTTGACATGCTAGGTGAACGGGGAAGATCAGTAGGCAGAATGGTGATTAGCACTGAATCATCATCAGAAGAAATAAAAAGAGAAGTGAAGCAGTTAAAAATGGGAAAAACATCAAACAGCTGCAAAAAGGCAGTGGGAAAACTATTAAAATATTAGGAAAAATATATAAGGTATATGAGCAAGGTTGGCTAATGGAAATATTTGTATGAATCCTAAAAAACAAAGATCTTGAATAACTATAGAGGTATAAGGAAAACAGGGATTAAAAATATTTTCCGTTTCCGTCGACTTTATGAGGGCGCTTGAATAATTTTGGAAGGGCAGTAGTACATTCATTCAACATTCCAGAAAACTTTAATTATGAAGATTCATGTAGTGCCATAAGACTTGACAGAAAATTAAAATTGTTCAAGCCAAAGACTGGTGTACCACAAGGAGGCATGGAATTACTGTAGCTCTTCATCATGTTTGTCAACTGGATGTTAACAAGAACATGCAAGATGGAGGGCATTACACTGGATGCTATAAACTTAAGCTTCTTAGCAACTGGCAATAATACTGTAAAAGTGGCAGACAATTTTGAATTATTGATACTCTACAGTACCTTGGAAAACTGGTGTAGTTGACTTGCACTAATAACGACTGCCACAAAATCAATGTGATTGCATCGTGAGAAAGGGACATTAAAGTGCTGAAATACAGCAACAGCAAAGTCACAGAACAAGTTTAATCTATACCTAGGAAGTTTGATCAATGCTGATGGTTCTATCAAGGCTGAGGTTAATAGGAGATGCACTTTAGCCACAAAGTGCTGCACAGAAGTTAATAAAAAACATTATTTTGGTAGCAAAGTGAAAATGTATCAAACCAGAATACTAACAGCATTACTCTGTGCTCTGGAAGCAACTGTACTGCATCCAACAGACATAAAAGGCTAGAGACAACAGAGATTCAAATTCTTCAAAAGAAGGCATGTACAAAGTGGAATGAAAAGAAGATACTAGAAATGTGGTATCTAAAGTTATGGAAGAGAATTGGCTGAATCTAAAATAATAATAATAATAACAACCCTGCAAGCACACTGTAGGAGACAAAGATATGACAGAGTGCCAAGAAGATAACGCAAACACAACCTAAATCAGCCAGACGGGAGCAGCTGACCACCAATTAGATGGTACATGTTACACATAAATACAAGATTGAGCTTAATGGAGCAACAAGCCACAGGCCAGGACAGATGTTGACACCATACCATTCCTGTCTCTCTAAAGATGCTTTGGTAAATATTGTACAAGATAAAAGTTGACTTGAGAAGAATGTAGAACTAGAAATTAGTAATTTGTTTTGCAACAAAAGGGATTTTCCTTATTAAATTCCATTCAAACATCATGTTTATTGAACTGGCAAATCTAGTTAGGCCACAGCCTAAACATGTAACTGCCACCCTGGCAAATTCATAAATTCACTCTACTCTCCCCATAAATGCTACAAATGGGTAGTGTTTTAAATGGTAAAATCCTCTCTTTTCTTTTTTTTCCACCCTTTTCATGACCCAACAAGTCCAGTAAAATCCATGGACGTGTTCAAGTCTCACTGAGGAAAAATGAGGCTGAAGGAGCACAAGCAGAGCTCAAAAAATATACAAAATCCTAATCTGAACATATGCACAATCAGTAGATTGTGAATAATACCTCATTTTGTCTACCATGATGGGCAGTGCTTATGCTGTGGATGCAGCTTGGAAGAGTATCACCTTCTTTCTCAAACATCATCTATCCAGTCTGAACTGCTGAGGAATTTATTACAGAATGGACTTAGCGTTTACTGTGTATCAATTATTGTTAACTGCTAAATTTGACACCTTTTAGCAAATGTACCAAATATTTGATATGGTTCTTGTGAGGCTAGTTTTGCTGACCCAAGTAGTTGGGTTACTTCAGTTAAGCATCCACACTTTGCTGGTTCTTATCTAAACTTTACCTGAATTTCAAACTCTGTGGCTTATATATTGACAGTTTGATATACTGGGATGCTGCATCTGTCCCGCTTCCCTGGGGCTGGGGGTGGGGACCAGGGAGGTCGGGAGCCAGCACCAGTGGCTGCTGTTTCCCTAGGGCTCTGGCAGGGTGTTGGGGGGGAAGCACTGCTGGCGGCTGCTGCTTCCCTGGGGCTCTGATGGGGTGGAAGTGTTGGCAACTACCACTTCCCCTGAGGTAGGGCGGGGAGTGCCAGCAGCTGCTGCCTCCTTGCCAGCTCTCTGGGGCTTGGTGTGGCCAGGAGAAGCTGCCCCTCCCACACAAATTTCCTTGTCCTATATTTGGGACAGGGATATATGGTCGCCCTATCCTGTAGATGCCAAATTACCTCAACACGTATATTTCTGCCTGAGCTTATGCACAAAAACTACTGAAGTTCTAAAATCACTAAGCAACATCCTCATTCCTAAGGCCCAGCAGGATTTACACGCTTGGCATTCACCTGCCATTGTGACATGATCATGCTTAGAACACACCTAGTACATACAGAAGACAAGAGACCTGCTGCTGCCCCTCCCCCTTGCACCCAGTAAGCAAGTAGTTTAGGTACTCACATTGGATATGGTTTATAATCCTGTTGTTATCCAATTTGGAGCAAGGTCTTGAATCCAGTTCCCTAATGACTGAGCTAAAGGTGAAAGCAGCACTGCACCATTGCCACTTTTTCATGAGAAAAGATTGCCCTGTCTCAGGCACCCAACTCTGGAAGAGTGCTCACGGCTATGAACCCAAGTGAACAGCAGTGCTCTCCTCCAAACTGGAATCTCCTCACTTCCTTTCAGGAACCATGCTTACGCTGCATGTGTGTCTTGAGCATTTCCTACTTGTTGGGTCAGATAACTGCCAAATGAGGGCGCTGGCCTCTTTCAATCCCTTATATAGGTTCCCAACTCTCCTAACCCATTGTGTGAGGATCCTGGGTGCCTAAATCAGAATTCTGACTTGAACTAGGCTGTGCGGTATCTGAAAACAAAAGTCAGCATGGTTTCTGCATGCTGAAAAGTCAGCATGGTTTCTGCAGAGGGAAGTCGTGTCTGTCTAATCTATTAGAATTCTTTGAAGGGGTTAATAAACATGCGGACAAGGGGCACCCAGTGGACATAATATACCTAGATTTCCAGAAAGCCTTTGACACGGTCCCACACCAAAGGCTTTTATGTAAATTAGGTGGTCATGGGATAGGAGGAAAGGTCCTTTCATGGATCGGGAATTGGTTAAAAGACAGAAAACAAAGGGTTGGAATAAATGGTAAATTTTCACAATGGAGGGGGGTAACTAGTGGTGTTCCCCAGGGCTCAGTCCTGGGACCGATCCTGTTCAACTTGTTCATCAATGATCTAGAAAATGAGGTAAGCAGTGAGGTGGCAAAGTTTGCAGATGACACCAAGTTGTTCAGGACAGTCAAAAGCAAAAGGGATTGTGAAGAACTACAAAAAGATCTCAGCAAACTGAGTGATTGGGCAGCAAAATGGCAAATGAAATTTAATGTGGGTAAGTGTAAGGTAATGCGCATTGGAAAAAATAACCCAAATTACACGTACTACATGATGGGGTCAAATTTAGCTACGACAGATCAGAAAAGGGATCTTGGAGTTATAGTGGATAGTTCTCTGAAGACATCCACGCAGTGTGCAGCGGCAGTTAGTAAGGCAAATAGGATGTTAGGAATTATTAAAAAAGGGATCGATAATAAGACAAAAGATATCATACTTCCCCTATATAAAACTATGGTATGCCCACATCTCGAGTACTGCGTGCAGATGTGGTCTCCTCACCTCAAAAAAGATATATTGGCATTAGAAAAGGTTCAGAAAAGGGCGACTAAGATGATTAGGGGCTTGGAAAGGGTCCCATATGGGGAGAGGCTAGAGAGACTGGGACTTTTCAGTTTGGAAAAAAGGCGATTGAGGGGCGATATGATAGAGGTATATAAAATCATGAATGGTGTGGAGAAAGTGAATATAGAAAACTTATTTACCTTTTCCCATAATACAAGAACTAGGGGACACCAAATGAAATTGATGGGTAGTAGGTTCAAAACTAATAAAAGGAAATTTTTCTTCACACAGCGCACAGTCAACCTGTGGAACTCCTTGCCCGAGGAGGCTGTGAAGGCCAGGACTCTATTAGGGTTTAAAAAAGAGCTTGATAAATTTTTGCAGGTCAGGTCCATAAATGGCTATTAGCCAGGGATAAAGTATGGTGCCCTAGCCTTCATAACAAGGGCAGGAGATGGATGGCAGGAGACAAATCACTTGTCTTCTGTTCTCCTTCTCTGGGGCACCTGGCATTGGCCACCGTCGGCAGATGGGATGCTGGGCTTGATGGACCTTTGGTCTGACCCAGTATGGCCATTCTTATGTTCTTATGTTCTTATGTAACAAGGTGCTTCAATGAACACCACTGCAATGCTGAAGTCCCCTCTTCTTCCTTATTGCTGCTCTCAAACCTGCTACATACCGTTATTCATTCTTCTCAGCAGCAGCATCTTGCTCAGCCAGACACTGATTAATCAGAATGCAGCACACTAATTAGTTACCTTATCAGATGCTCATTATCAACTCAGGAATTCACAGCTGTTAATGTTATTGAGCCTTCATGAATGAATTGAAGAAATATGAGTTTATGTTAAAACATACAGGAAATACCTCAAATGAGACAGATAAGCCAAGCCTTTTATGTCAGTTTCCTTCTTAAAGCAGAATGGAGGGTTTCTGAATTTAAAGCTGTTTCATTATAAACAGAGTTAACTCAAGCAACTAAACTACGATTAATAATAATGAATATCCATAGCGAAGCATCAACATTAGTGAATCTGTAGTGAAAGCTAAATGCAAAAATTTAATTAACATTTAACAAACCAGAAATCTCCTATTCCCAGTTCATGATAAATCACAATACATACTGCTTTATCAGTAAACAATATTAATCAGAGAAAAAATTTATAAATAAGTTTCTTTATGTTCACTTCCACCTTTTGCAAACTCAGAAGGGCCTGTACAATGCAGGCTGAAGTGACTAATATGGTTTTGAATTTTACTAAGCTCTTTGCCTCTGTGATGCTTGTATGAGGGGAACCTTTCCAGAGTGAAAGTATTGGGGACTTAACCTAGGATAGTGACCTACAGCAAATTTGAGTTCCTGGTTTTATTCAAATGATAGATCATTTTAAGGCAAGAGACACGCTAAATGAAACTACCTTCTTCTTTTACAAGAGAGTCTGAAAAACCTCTTGCAATACAGATGACATAGGAAACTTATAGCTGCTGATTCAAAAGAGCCTCGGCAAAGTGGCAAACATACGCTTTATTTATAAGGAACTCCATTCACCATCTTCAGGGACACGGAGATAACCTATTTGCATAAAATCATGTAGCTTTATTCTACTTAAATACAAAGGATCACCCATTCTTATTCTGTTTTCTTAGCCGCAACTAACTGTACTTTTCATGATCCCCTACAAACACGTCAGATTCTAGCAAATCGTTTTCAGATAAGGAGTAGACTAGTCAAAATTAGTCAAGCAATTTTCTGTACAAAACTTTACGGTCTATATAGCACAGAGAGCAGAAAAGTACTAAAAAGCATTAAAGATATGACTAATGATATCAATGCCTTCACAGCAATGAAGTGCAGATCTCTACACCAGTGGCACAAAGAAATTTTATTTCGTTAGTACATACTTCTGACTTTTAATTCACCTCTGTCAGTCAGCCTGGTTCTCCTGAGAATTCATTGCTTTCCAATCACTATTGAGAGTCCAATAGTGTCTACATACTGTGCCCTCCACTCTCTTTTCATCAGACCATTATTTAGGACCATGTAAACTAGTGCATAAGAAAAACAGACAGTAAAAACAATAAAAATTCAGACTCAAGATGGTCTGATACAATACTATGTTTTGACAAGGCTGAGAAATGGTCTCCCTGTAGATTGCTCTGCAATAAAATGAGCCCTGAGGCTGTACTAGCTTGCAAAGTCATGACCCATCTAAGCTTTTATGTTATGTGCATGCGAGAATTTGAGCCAAATCAAAAGCCCAACCTCACTAGGAAGAGACCAGACATAACAAAAGAGCTAACTTCACATTTCAGAGACATCTGCTAAGATCATAGGTATATTATTTTTTACACAAGCACACATTATTAGTAGAACACACTGGAAACAAGCAAGTGATTCACTGAATACCTTTATTCAGTATATTTCACCACTGTCTCTAAATCAAATAGTCCTAATTATTCTTGCTCATTCTAAGGCGTGGATTTAAGCCATTTCGTAACTATGAGTAGCAAAATAATAAAAGGGTTAATTTCACACCTGTCCAGAAGGCCAGTATAATACAGGTTGACTGTCTCTTGTCTGGCACCCTTGGAACATGACCAGTGCCAGATGAGAGAATTTGCCAGATGACGGGAGGTCAGTATTTTCTAGCACATTGCCAACACTTCCATGGCTTACTGAGCTCTTAGACATTTAGGGATAAATTACAGCTAAATAACAGCACTGAACACTGAGAGCCAGGACTGGTGGCTGCAAACAAACTTTATGGGACCGTGGGAAACTTGGCCACACCCATTGTAAGTGGCCATCTGGCTAACTAAAATCATGCCAGATGACAGAGGTTACTGGATGGGAGAGTTTCACATTAGGTAGGTTAAACCTGTACCTGTTCAGCACTGAAAGCCTGATTATTATGACAGTGAAATGGTGCTCATGCTTTGTGTTGCAACTATACAAAGGGTTGCATTTAACTCATTAATAAGAAAGCAACAGCAGCATCTGCACCAACAGAGCCAGGACAATTCCCTTGCCCCCACTGTGAATGCCCATGCTGTTCAAAACTTGGACTCCTCAGGCACATGCGAGTCCACAACTGATGAGCCTGTGCAAGCTCAAGACGTCATCATCAGACATGACAGACTACCTACAAAAATATTGAGATTTGTCATACATTAAAAATCAACATAAATGCTATTAAAGTCTTCTGAAGTTAGGAAATGAAAAATTATTGTTCAAAGAGAAAGTTTATTTATTTGATGGTGCAAACAATTCTGAGATCTTAGTATAAAATGACAAAAGGACAATCTTTTATTGGATCTACTCCTGTTGGTGAGAAAGACAAGCTTTGGAGCCATAAAATGGCCAGCCAAGAACCAAAAACCTTCTTCAGGTATCAAAATAATATCTTTTATTGGATCAGCTTCTAATATTTACAAGAAGTATGATTCAGGACCTACAGAAATTTTGTTTCAGTAACATCCAGCTCTTTTGTTTTAAGGTAAAACAAAGGTAAGGCTTCAAGGTTTTAATAAATGTAAATCTCTATACATAAAGTACACTATATTTAATAATCAAAGTGTGCATTGCAACACTTTGACATTGAAACTGTCAAGATGCCCCACAAAATGTTTCATTAGTGGAAATTATGTTCAAACAGAATGCTGTTCCATTGTATTTTTTAATTCCATCTTTAACAATGACCTTGTGTCTGCCAAGCCCCTGATCAGACTGAGCTAAATTATTAAAGGCATGTGCAATACCAATATAGAGCTTGGTGAATGGGATGCTTTTATTTTAATCTTTCAAGCAAATGTCATCTGCGCATGTTCAGAGATGTTCTCCTCCAGACACAGTCACCTTATTTTTACCATCCAAAACCAAGCCAGCTCCACACCACTGATGGAGTATGTCTTTATCTAGTTTCAAGATTTAGCTTTTTGCTATAGCTTTGTTCCAAAAAGGCATTTAGAGTATGAAACCCAAACTGTATCGTCATAATTGTATGGCTGCGTTGTTTTTTCCACTGATCTCTTTTGGGGCACAGGAAGGGAACAGGCTGGTACCCATGCTTGGAGGCTGCCTGCTGGGTCTGGGTGGCATGCACTACCTGGCACATGCTTCCACATGCTGGGACTGCAGTGCAGGGACCCACCACAGCCAGCCAGGCAACACAACATGCCCCCTCTGCACTGACCTCCCACACCCTGGGGTGTGTGACACATGGGCTACTTACCAGAGGGACACTTGAACAGCTTTGAAGATGCCCTGGAGGGGGCCTGGCTGGTGGGGACCGACTCCTGGATGATCATGAGGGTGCCACTGCTGGCTTCTGACTCTGGTTATGGCTACAGCAGGGTTTAGATCTTGGAGCGCTGGTCCTACTCTTCTAGCAGGGGCTCCATGTGGAGGTAGAGGCCTCCTGTACCATGTCAATGAGGGGGAGGTTGGAGGTGATATGTTGTCATCCCCAGGATCTGGTGCAGCTACCTGTAGTAGGGGCAGGTGGCTGGTCCTGCCTCAGATCATCAGCTGGTGTCACAAGCCCAGGCATAGCCCTGCTGGAGCTCCTTAACTTTTGCCCATATCTGCTCCATGCTCTGTGTGGGGTGGCCCTGTTGTGTAACAGTGATGTCCATCTGGGCATAGGCAGGGGCATTATGCTGCTTAGCCTTGGGGTCAAGGTTGGTCTCCTCCTCGACCCAGAGGTCCAGAAGGGCCTGGTCTTAGGCCCTGATCCACAAGGGGAGCTGCCATTTGAATAAAAATTATGAGAAGTTTTCTCAATGATCCAGAAATTAGCCTTTAAAAACAAACAAACAGAAAAGAAAAGAAAAATAAAAAACAATTGTTATCAAGCCATTTAACATTCAAGGAGAGTCCCTTTATCTTTCTCTGTAGACAATGCAATTTGAACTCCTAAAACAAAATGCCCTAAGATTTTTGACCTGATCAGTTGGTGGAACACACTTAGCAATATGTAATGAGGTTAACTGTAATGCTAAAATTAGCTAAATTTATTAGTATGAAAGAGTTCCTGCTGTACTCTTATTTCTAAGGTGTTTGTGTGAGGACGCCACCTTCTCATATAGGTGATATTCCAATTGGACAGGTTAACTATGAAGCATTTAATACAGTTGAGAGAATAAATAAAGAACCTACAAGAAAAGGCCGAGAGGTGTGGGGAGGGGGGGCATTTTCCCCTAGAAATTAACTGGAGCTGTTAAGCATTTCCAATTAGTAACATTACCTTCCGTAATAAAGCTAAATGACAGAGACAAGTGAAGTACCTCCTTAGAAAGCAGAGACATCTATGAATCTGCTGGATTATATAGCTAAAGCAGAGATCTGGAGGAGATTTGCTCTTCCAGATCTCCTCTCTTTCTGGTCACTTATAGAATGACCTTTCAACTTCTCGGTTTTGTTGCTTCGGACACTTTGCATCTGGTATTCTCTTAGGTTACGTCTACACAAGAAGACTCTATTGACAGAAGTCTCTGTAGGAAAGGATTTCCTGGAAAAAACTTCTGTTGACAGATTTGCATGTACACGTAAAATTAAATCAAAGAGCAATCCACTCTGTCAAAAGAGCGCAACCAGAGTGGTTGGCCCTATCTCAACTGGACATCTGAGCAGAAGCTCAGCCAACAGGGCTGTCCAATGAACCAGAAGCCCTGTCTGTTGATAGAAGGGCCCTGGAGCATCTTCACAAATGTTTTGTTGACAGGAAACCGTCAAGAGAGGCATTATACCTGAACAAAGAGAGGTATAATGCTACCAGCAGATGTGCCGGGTTTGTTGACAAATTGTCAACAAAGCACATTTTGCATGTAGGGGCTGTGTGATTTTTCCCAACCAAAGTCCAGTTTTGCCAAGAAAAGCCTGTTGCATAGACACAGTCTTTGAGTATGACGCACCCTGAGATCCCTAATTCACCTGTGAATAGTTTCCAAAATATTTTCTTTCCTCATCTCTGCTGTAGGGACCCACATGAGAACTCACCAAGCCCTTCCAATAACCCCTACATGAAGATTCTTAAACAGGTTTGAGATAAACATCATGGCTATGTCTACACTTGGCCTGAACTTTGAAATGGCCAAATTGGAGCATACTAATGAGGCCCTGAAATGAATATCAGCACCTCATTAGCATGCTGCCAGCCATAGCACTTCAAAAGTTCTGTCTTTCATTCGCACATGGCTCTACATGGATGCTCTTTTTGAGAGGACCCCGCAGATTTCAAAACCACCTTATTCCTATCAGCTGACATTCGACATTTGTGGGGTCCTTTTGAAAGGGACCCCCATGTAGCTGAGCCGTGCATCGGTGAAACATGGCACTTTTGAAGTGCCGTGGCAGGCATCATGCTAATGAGGTGCTGAATATTAGTTCAGTGCCTCATTAGTATTCTCTGATTTGGCCATTAGCATGGCCATTTCGAAGTTTTGGCCAAGTGTAGACACAGCCCATAATTAATATTAGAAGGATTTTTTACCTTCTAATAGTCTTAAAAAAAGAACCATGATCACCACCTATTCCCCCCAATTTCCATATCTCAAAGTAGAAGTGATTTAAACACATTTAATTCATATAGCACATGAATGTTGACCATACAAAATACAGGTGACATTTGAAATGGACGTTTCCCTTAAGCATTGTAGAAACAGGATTCATAAATCCAATTTATATTGTAAAGCAATTTTACATTTCTAGTGTCTCCAAAATATTTAATTCCTTTCAATCATAACCAACAAGCTTTTAAAACAATTGCAATTCACCAAAGGCTGAGCAATCTGTTATGCGCATCTGCAGAAATCAGATATGATATAATCTGTGACTTCAATTCAGTAGTGGTGCTAATAAGTGATTAACATTTTTATTAATCTAAATAAACAGTAAAAAGACCAATCAGACTTCTACTAAATGAAAAGTTATAAGACACTATAAAAGATTGTCCCTGTTGGGCAGCTAATGGATGGGGAATGGAAGATATCAGTGTAGTACATTTGAGCAGTTAGTGCACTACTCATCAGAACTATTAATGAAAATATTGTATTAAATATGACATCCAAAAGCTGGCTATTTTTCATTGGCTGCTGGTTAGGTCTTGGAAGAATAATTTACTAGGCACTTTGTTCTAGTGTTTAGAACAGGAAATTCTAAATCACCAGATTTGGATTCTATTTCCTAGATATTCCACTGACTTTCAATGTGACTTTAAACAAGTCACTTAACTGATCAACACTTCATTTTCTCCATCTATTTCATATGTCTGATAATCTCCATCTGTGGGTAGTGAATTAAGATCTTCAAAAAATATCTGCGTAAGTATAAGTAGTTTCTGAGTTTCAATATTAAGAAAACATTATCTGATTTTATTTATTTCTTATCAGGTAGGGCAGCCAATGATCTGACCATCTATTACAAGTTGCTGAGATTACATTACCTATACTTGGAAAGTAAAAAAAAATATATACATATCCATTTCTGATCCTATTTTTTTCGGTGTCTTCCCAACTAGAAGAGAAGATCAGAAGAAGGACTGTACTTATAAATCTGGATTTTCTTACTAAGGGTCAGGTAGGAGAGTAGACAGAATCAGACCTGTTTCATTATACCAACGAAGCAAAAAAATGTATTAGTTTTCCATCCTCCTTAATCTCATAATTATATAGTTTCTTGCTCATACCTTTCCGAGCTCACCTATTACCCAAAAATGTTTTAGAACGTGATTCTTTTAAAAGCCACTTAAAATTGAAAGTGATATTTTCTTCTTTTTACAGATCAAAGCTCCCTTTAGTCTTAGCCATAGATCACACATAAAATACTTGGAAAAAGTATTGTCACCATTCTCATCTGCATGGTGACACATTTGGAATTCTATTACAATATATTGTAAAGCATATTGGCTACATCTACACGTGCCCCAAACTTCGAAATGGCCACACAAATGGCCATTTCGAAGTTTACTAATGAAGCGCTGAAATGCATATTCAGCACTTCATTAGCATGCAGGCTGCCGCGGCGCTTCAAAATTGATGCGCCTCACCTCCGCGCGGCTTGTCCAGATGGGGCTCCTTTTCGAAAGGACCCCGCCTACTTCGAAGTCCCCTTATTCCCATGAGCTCATGGGAATAAGGGGACTTCGAAGTAGGTGGCGTCCTTTCGAAAAGGAGCCCCGTCTGGACGTGCCGCGCGGCGGCAAGGCACGTCAATTTTGAAGCGCCGCGGCAGCCCGCGTGCTAATGAAGCGCTGAATATGCATTTCAGCGCTTCATTAGTAAACTTCGAAATGGCCATTTGCGTGGCCATTTTGAAGTTTGGGGCATGTGTAGACACGGCCATTATGAGATATTTATTACCTATGGGCTATCCTATATCACATCTCATTCTCCAGTTTTAGAAGACAGGTGGTGAGACTAAATGGAAATAAGCCATATCTTACACTGGATGTTGTGACAGACTGAAAGGTTGATTATCCTCATTCACAATAGGCACATAGTGAGCATATGACAGAAAGGCTACATCTACACTTACAAAAAACTTTGAAATGGCATGCTAATGGCCAAATGAATATTCAGCACCACATTAGTATGCCACCGGCCACAGCACTTCAAAAGTGCCACATTTTGCTCACCTGCAGCTCATTTACACGGGGGCCCTTTTCGAAAGATTCCCATGTAGATGAGCCACAAACGAGAAAAACATGGCACTTTCGAAGTGCTGCAGCCACCAGCATGCTAATAAGGCACTGAATATTCATTTCAGCACTCATTAGTATTCTTCGATTTGGCCATTAGCATGGTCATTTCGAAGCTTTTGTAAATATAGACATGGCCAAAATGTGGGAATGCTGAATAGTTATCTTCAAGGACTTGTTTATACAGAGACATCCAGGGAAGTTAATCTAAATTAACTAAAATGTGGATTTGAAATGAATTAATCAAACATCATGCAAGCCCCAGTGGACACACACATTTAGAATTAAAGTAGCCTTAATATAGTCCATTTTAATTCACTTCCAAATTAAGATCACTAATTCAGAATAATAGCATTCACATAGGGATTTAATATGATTTAACTAACCAATTTCAGATTCACCCCTTTAGTTCATTTGGATTAATTCTCCTGCCTAAATCTCTGAAGACAAGCCCTGAGTTTCTGATGCAGATGTCTGAGAGAAACAATACAGGATTCTACTAGAATGGAATGGTGACTCAATGAAGTGTGTTAAAGAACTCCTACACTCTTCTAGGCCTTCTACCATCAACCTGTATGAACGTAGTAATTGGCATTGCTTGACACGTGAACAAAAGAAAGAAGGGAGACATAAGGAAGTGGGCACATTACAATGAGAGGAACAAAAATGAGACAAGTGGAGAAAGAAAAATGAAGGGGAAGATATTTTTGGTGGGAGAAAGGTATGTAATTGTGGCTCACAGAAGCAGGTGCTTCTTCACAGGCTATGGCTGTGGCCACACTAGCCCCTTGTAATTGTTTTTTGGGAAGAAAGGGCTTTGGAAGTCAGGAAGTCCTTTCAAAAGGCCCCCGGCTACATGGGAGGCATGCGTTTCACTTTCGAATCATGCGCAGCCGCCCTTATGCTAATTAGGTGCTTCATATGCATGTCAGTGCCTAATTAGGACCTGCCAAAATCCCTCATTGTCATGCCTCTTCTGAAAGAGGGAGCTAGTGTGGCCAAAGCCTATGTCTACACAACAGTATGAAGTCAAATTTAAGGCACTTAGCTCAATTTTACAATGAGATTGCCTTCACTGCAAATACCAGTAGGTTGATTTTAATCATCTTTCTCCCCTTGACTCTCTAATTAAGCATAACACCCAGTTCGAATTTAAAAGGTCAAATTAATACTAGTGTGGAAACAGCATCACTTTAAACCAATTATATTGGCCTCCAGAGGTATCCTGCAATGCCCAAAATGTGTACATTCTCTCTGCTTTCAACTTCCCCTGTCTCCAGGTGTGCAGGAGGTAGGAAACAGGAAACCCAGCAATTTGAATTAATTTCTTTATGATCAGTGTGATGATCACATCTAGCCCTGAGAAAGAGCCACAGCTTGGAACCATCAAGAGAGGATCTCATTTCAGGTTAGCCCCCACTCCACCACACCATGTGGTGGCTTGGCTGTGGGGACCAGAAAGTGGCACATGAGACAGCAATGTGTCTCATCCTGCACAGGATGTAGCAGAAGAGGCTGAGAAACTTCTTCTCTGCAATTCACGTTTGTATGGTGCAATTCTGTTGCCACCAGGCATCATGCGGTCAGTTGTCTAGCCCCCAGTGGACTACCAGACTACCCGCCCCCAGGCGCCATGCAGCCGGTGGGCCAGCCTCTGCTCCACCATACCATGTGGTGGCTGGGCTGTGGAGTTGTGCTTGCAGACAGCAGCATGTCCTGTCCTGTGAAGTGTGAAAGCTTACTCCTTGTGCAGGATTTAGCATGCGAGGCTGAGAAACTTCTTTTCTGTGCTTCACATTTGTATGGGGCAGCCATGCCTCCCTCATAGGGCTATGCAGCTGGCAGACTAGCCCTTGTCCCAGCACAACACACAACAACTGTACAGTGTGGACCATGCTTCCAGGCAGCAGCATGTCCTGGTCTGCACAGGGTGAAGGTTTCTGCACTTCACATTTTCCAGGGCTCACATGGCACCATCAACTGGGTACTCCCACAGCTCATTTGGGTGCTTAACCTTGTGATTCCCTCTGTACTTTTCCTTCTTTTCTCAGTCACATGGGCATCATGGGGGAGATTAGTTGAGTGTCCTGTTGAAATGGTATAGTGAGCACATTTGTGAAGGGTGCTTCAGCGTCTGAAGCCTACCTGTTTGGTGTTCTTTCCCTTGGGATTCTCTGCTTTCTTTATTTGTGAATAATAGAAAGTCTTTTCCTAGTCACAAGTATCCAGTTTCTTCCAGCTTGGTGTTCTTTCAATGGGGGAAAACTTGTTGAGCAACTTGTTGACCAGGTAAACAGCTGTTGACAGCTGGGTGCTCATCATGGTTTAGTCAGCTGGGTGCTCCCAAAGCACATTTGCTAAGGGTACTTTACCTTCTGAAACCCACTTGTTTTGTTTCCTTTTGTCTGGGATTCCCAACTTTTCCTTCTTAAAAATGGCCATTTGCTTTCAGCAGGACAGGCAAGAAGGCAATGTAGTCTGGGAAGATGACATCACACACCCACAACGACTTTTGGGGCATTTTGTTCCCATAATAGACTTCCTCCCAGAATTCACGGCATGGAAGGAAATGTGGCATAGATGCCCACAATGCATTGCTGCAACAGTTGAACTTTGGCAATTTAGTGGGGGCTCACAAAGTCAGAAGTGTACAGGTGCAAACACTCAACTTTGACTTGATAAAACCTAGTGTTACAAAGTCAACTCATAAATTCAACTTTATTTTGTAGTGTAGACATAGCCACTTTTTTAGCAACTTCAGTGCCTGTGTACCCTGACTATAAGAGCCCCTCTAATATTCTGATATTATGATCAAGAAAATATAGCAATTGCTGATGGGGGGTAAAATTGTTGTTTGGGGGTGAAGTAGGACAAGGAACTTTTGTGCTTTGCCATTTTCACACTGAGTTACAGAATCAGCTTTACAAAAGTATTTTTGCAAATAAATCTTTTTTCCCCTCACCTTTACCACAGAGCATCAATTAATAGGGCAGCAAAAATATAACCCATTTGGAGTAGAATGTCCTGGATTTCAGTATTTGAGGACTATGCTGAACCATGCACACAAAACTCAAACAATCTGCTTTCTTGTTTACTTGTAGCACTCTCCTTCATTCTTCCTTTAAGTGTATTCATCCACTATCAGGCACTGAATAACTGATGTTTTCACCGCCCCGTTTCTAGTCTCAGCTTGCCTTTGACAGAGGCATTGCACTGGTTGTTTTGCCTGTGTTTACTTTTTGCTTTTCATCTTCTAATATCGACAATACGACAAGATTTTGATAGAGGTTTCACCTTATCATGGGAAAGAAAAGCCTACTACCATGGTGAAGTTGAAAGTTATGCATACCATTGCAATTCCTTCAGGCATCAGACATTCAGGAACTATGACTGAGTACATACTGTACACTAGTATTCTACACAGTTAATACACTTGAGAGTTGTGGGCTGTAGGCAAAGAAGCAAAAAGTAGCTTCAGAGCCAGCAGAGCGTGATACAGAACAACTTTGCCCCCCTTTCAGATAACAGGATCCATGTTGAGAGTTGGGAATTTGTGAAAGCTTTAGAGCTTGCTTGGTTGTATTACAAAGAATGAAATGAAATGTAATAAACTAATCATTACATGGTACAATATAGTGGGTGTTTTTGAAGCCTTCAATTCTAGGGCCAAATTATTAAAGTTCCCTCAATGAAGCATAAAGCCCACATATGTTCAAGACATGCAAGAAATTGAAAGATTGGCACTAGAAAGAACATGGACCATGTGAAGTAAGAAGATAAAAAAGCACACTGCTGCCTGTTTTTTTTTTTTTTTTTTAAACCTACCAGTTATATTTAACATCTGGTTTTACTAACTAGGGAATAGAGGGAGTTTCAACTTTACTTATTCAGTTTTCTTACTTTGTTCATTTCCCAGCTCAAAACTGGTGTAGTGGGTTCCATCATATGAAGCCTTTAATAAAAAAGTGTGTACTTTAAAAAGAAAGATGCTTTAGCTCAAACAGAATGGAAGACCCATGATGTGAAGATAAGACTAGATGACCTAAAGATCCCATATGGCCCTAAAAGTCTATGGATATCATGACAGTAACTGGACCAATTCCAATTTATCAAACTCAGTAAGTTTAAATACCTAGTGGAAAATCAAATTCAGCTCCTCCTGTTTCCCTACCCGAGAAAAATATTGTATTTCTAGTTAGAATTTTGTATTGTGTTTATTGACCAAGTCAAACTGTTCAGAGAGTTACTGTGGAGTGCAAGCGAGGTTTCACCTCTGTGGAAAGGAAACATCTCCTCCATATTGCAAAGTGCTTAATGTTATATATGGATAGGACTAAAGATGTACCTAAAAATATATATGAGTTTAAGTGCTTTGGGATATTGAAACTATATTACTCTGTAAGGCTCAAAATTATGCCTTCAGTTACATTTGTGCAACTTCCATTTTCATTGATGGAAGCTGCACATATGTATCCAAGGATAAAATTCTCTTCTGATTTTTTTTTAAATAAAAGATTTGTAATAGACATTATACTGAAGTATTAATTCTGGGATTCCTACATAGATTGCCTTAGAAGTATCCAAACATTGCTATTAGCTTCCTTCACCACATCAACATTTCTCTTTGATGAATTGCTGTAACCAGTCTGGTGAGAAAAACCATATGGTAGAGGTCAGTATTATGTCAAATGCTGTAATGGTGAATACCTGTAATGACCACATAGTAGCATGTGTTTGATCTCACAAGAGAGCTTAACCATCTTATTGAATAACAAGATTTCCATTTTTATTGGTCAGTTTGATGAGCTCTATTTAATAGACTGAAGGTATGGGGCCCATATTTCTCAAGCACTATGATTCTAGTACTACCGTACCACTGCACTGATTTTACAGATATATTGTACAACGTTTCAGAACATATTATTAAAATTTGTTACAGTGCTGCTGTGACATCTGAGATGTGCTCTCTGTGAATGTAAAAGCCCTATGATAATTTTTGCATTGTTTAAGGGATTCTTAGGACTTTTGCTGCATTTTGATAACTCAGAATTGGGAATATCAGGCTACGGATCCACATCTTAAATCTGATTTCCAGCCATTTTGGATTGCACAGATCAACTGCAAAAATACTCAGTGGAGAGGGTGGGGGGACCAGGTATTTATCTCGTGAATGAGGCAATAAGATGGCTCAAAGCTCGTGTAGGCTTGATTACTGCAATTCATTTTAACCAAGAAAAGAGACTGGGATTTTGAAAGAAGCCTAAGGAAATTAGACACCCATATCCCATTGAATTTCTTTGCACTAGTTGGGTTAGAAGGAATATATGCAGCAATAGAATAATCATCCTGTGCACAATCTCATCTTGGTCACAGAATAAAATTCAAAGTTTTTGGGGGGATCTGATATACAAATCCCTACATAGATGTGGCCCAGATTACCGAGAGAAACACCCCACTGTAGAATATCAGATTCATTCATAACAGCTACAGAAACAGAAATATCAAATATGAGGTAACAATAAAGTGAGAGCAAAGAGGTCTCTTCATCTACTTCTTAAACAGAGTACCTATCTGATATCCATTAAAATAAAACAGTCTCTTGCTAAAAGCAGGATCAATCCCAAATAAATCAGTCCGGCCCTCCCTTCACCTTTGTTATTTCAATTTCCTACAACAAATGATTAAAGTCAAATAGATTACTTTTATGTTTTTTTCTAACAGCAATGTGCTCCCTGGCCTGTTACATATGGTCTTTGCTTGAGCTCCACAGTATGCATTCCAGTATCCATCTTGGGAAAATCACTATTCAGATTGAAAATCCACATGGGTGTAGCCATCTGTATCAACGAAAACCTATGCTACCGTCATGAGTTCTCACCTTCCCTTTTTAGGGTTACTGACATCTGATTTTACCCTCAGGTTTATAGTCTCCTTTTTTTATGAAACAATACTTTGGCTTGCTCTCAGTCCTTTGGTCCTCTGCACAAAAGGAAAGTTTACAACCCACATCTGCTGTCATTCTTTTCCCTTCACACTTCCCTATTACCACACTTCTCTTGTGGGGGCTCCCAAAACAGTTTTGGTCTCCCCCACCCCCAAATCTCTGTATTGAACAAAAAATATTCAATTACAGGCTATGTCTACACTACAGTGATCTTTTGGAAGAATATTTTCTGGATGATACCATCTGGAATATCTTCTTTCAAAAGATCATGTCCACACACAATACACATGCTGGGGGCACACTCCTCAGTGGGGCATCTAGGGTCAGGCCATCACACATGTGGCTGGGCTGGCACCCCCCCCTCGCCCTGGCGTGTGCAATATTCTCGGCACTTACCAAGGATGCATTGACAATGTACAGGTATGCTTGGCTGGAGGTGGCATGGCTCAATGAGCCAGAGGGCACTGCAATCATGAGGGTCCCATCAGTGGAGTAATCCTCAGACTGGCTCCCACTCTCTGGCCTGGCTGGAGGGGTCTTGTCTGGTCCCTGTCCAGATCCAGCTCCCCCTCTTGTGCGGCACGGGGCTCCTCAGCTGCAGTGTCAAAGATTGCATGGGGTGGGGAGCTGTCCTTGCCAGCGAGGAGGCCATGGGGCTCCCTGTAGAAGAGGTCAGTGGCTGGCCCTTCCCTCAAGCACCTGCAGTGTTCCTGGCCAAGATGTAACCCTGGCTTAATTCTTTAACTTTGGAGTCTGCCTGCTGCAAAATCCAGCGGAGTGGCCTTGGGCATTGAGGCTGGTGGCCAGCCAGCCATGCACAGGGCCATTGTGCCTCTTGCCCACAGTGGTCCTGAGGACATCTTCTTCATGCCAGAGGTCCAGCAAGTCCCTCAGCTCTATGAGGACTACATCCTTTCTGTGGCCAGGGTGGGCTCCTGGGGCCCCTCAGCTGCCTCCCTGGGGGGGCCTCTAAGGGTCATGGGGTGGCTGGGTGTTGGACATGCTGGCTCCCATTGCTACAGGGGTGGCTCAGAGTGTGTGGATCTCAGAAGCTTGCATCCTCATTGCCACCACACTCTCAGTTTCCTGATGGGGGGGTGGTCTGCAGAGCTCCCTGCATCTTTAAGCCAGACAGATGCATGAAGCATAGAGCTCTGCTAGCACTGGCCAGGGCATCTCTATGCTGCAGCTGGCAGGCACCACAGAGGACTCCTCTTTCAAAAGAAGTGTCCTTGGAGAATCTACACATGCTTTTTTCCTGAAAGAATCTTTTGAAAAAACAGACACTTTTCCTATGCAGGAGCGGAAGAGGCCTCCAGAAGAAGTGCTGTGTTCTTTCGATTTCAGATTGGAGGAGTGCACTCTGTGGCTAACCGCTCTGTGGATTCTTTCAAAGGCACAGATTTTTTCAAAGAACTTGATAGTGTAGATGCAGCCACATAATGAAGTCTTTCACAGCATTCTTTGCCATCTTAAGCTAGTCACCTGGTTTCTAGGCTATGGCTCCCATCTACACCTCCAACACTATATTCCGCAGAATGTCTCTGTGTTAACTGAAGCAGAACTAGGGCCAAGAATGTCCTTCGATTTTCTTTAACAGCCTCCCCACAAGACCCACCCCTACATCCACATCTTCAGCTACTTATTGCCTGAACACAAAGAGAAAAGTATGAGCATACCAAAACCAATCTCACAGTAGTATGATATTTTCCCTTTACATCAATAAATGTATACAGAATTTTGCGAAGTCCTTTGTGATCTCCTTGACGAAATGTGCTATAAAGTATGTTTACCATTTATTGTATTATTAACAAATTATATGCTGGAACTGATATTCTGCCTATCTTAACAGATTCACCACTTCTTAGGCTTCTGAAAATCCTAAAATTTGTAGTTAAGTTTACTCGAATGACTGATGTGCTATATCATGGGTGTGGATGTATTTTGTATCTCCATTTCCTTCTTGTTTCTAGCCCTGTTTTTGAAACTTGTGAATAAGAACCACAGATATGTTTTACTTTCTTACTTATGAAAGTCAGGGTGAATGAAAAAAGTTAAGGAAAGATGTTTTGTCAAACATCGTATGTAGTGTGGGATCAAGGGCTTTCACTTTAGGCTATATTAGGTGCCTAAGGCCATTTAATATTATATGCTGAACTCCTAGTATCAAGAACAAAAAACAAAACAAACAAACAAAAAAGAGTTACTTCAGTTTTACTGCAGTCCTTTGCGATACATTCACCATCTATTATATTCAGATAGGCTCTCTCTGACCCCAAGAAACTTTTCTTATGTGGGGGGAGCATTCACCACTGTTTCCAAATTAAAGAAGCACATGATTCTAAATGAAAAGTTAGATTGAAGAGAAGATTTGAGTCAGCAGACTACCAACACTTAGGCTATGTCTAGATTAGAGGTTTGTGTCAGCAAAATGGCCATTTTGCCAAAAAACCTGCTTAGTGTTCAGAGTCCCAAGGCGTTGTGTTGATAGAATGCAGGACTATTATTTTTATCAACACAAAAGAGTGCAGAGATGCTACAAGGCTTAATAGTCTAGAAACTTCTGTGGCACTGGTGCTAGCGTAGTGGAGATCTCTTTGATTTTTTTAACCTCCATTTTACTAACCACTTCTTAAAGTTTTCAAACCAAATTAATTAATGAATTGACAGTAACATACAGGTTGTGTCTACACTACAAAAATAACTTAGAAGTTACTTACTTCGAAGTTGAGCATCTACACACACCCTAGTTCAAAGTTAAACTTCGAGGTAGGGCACTACTCTATTCCCAAGAAAGGAGAAAGGACTTTGAAGCTGGGCTCCCTACTTCAAAGTTAACTTTGAAGTAAAGGAAAATGTGTGTAGAGTCTCTTTTGGCTAATTTGAAGTAGTGCTTAACTTCAAAGTTAGTTCCTAGTGTATATGCACCTACAGTAAGTAAGAAGCTTATTGTAAAAGAGATGGATTCATTATCTGGTAGAACGAAGAACCATGATAAACACTGGTGAATCTTTAAGGTTTTTTTTTGTTTTGTTTTGTTTTTTTTGTGTCCCCAGTTCAGCAAGATACTTGAGCAGTTGTTAGCTTCGAGCCCTGCAAAAATGAAGATATCTATTCTATGTCCATGGGCATCCACATCCATGACTCTATGGATTAATTTTGTGGATACAGATGTAGATGCAAATTTTGTATCCACACAGGGCTGTACTTATAGAAGTATGTGTTGAAGTTAATAGCACTAATCGCATTCAAAAATGAGGCAAATATATGTTATCTTGAAGAATCAGGGCATTCTCTCCATTTTTTCTGGTGGTGCCTTATACAGGCCAGGATCATTCAAGCCTCACTCAGCCAAACTTCTCCCTGAGCCTGTAGTGAAACATGAAGAAAAAATCTTTCATACCATACAATGTTTTTAAATTACAGGTGACAGACGTTCTGTGGATACACTTAAATCAGTATAAATCTGGCTTCTCTCTATTTAGCTTAAATTACTGGGAACATGTTTAAGCTGAATTGGTTAAAAAAAACACTTAAACCAAAATAAGAATATTTACAAATGGGTTTTGTATCCATTTAATTAAATCCTTTAAAAAATCTGGTATCTTTCATTCACACAACAAGACCTCATATTTCTAAGGTTATGCTCAGCAGTTTCCCAGGATACGTCCCCTATGATTGTACGGGCTGAAGAAACACCACCAGGCACTCTAGCACATTCTGCAGCCAGTTGCAATTTATTAGTTTTTATATTAAATCTTTTAGGGAGTGTGACACTAATGTACTCACTGAACTTTGTATTCGTATGAAACACTACAGCTCCTTCAGTATTACCACATTAGTTAGTACATCTAAGTAACAATTTAAAAAGCCATTTCTAATGCTTGCTAGTGGAGTGAAACTAAACCTAAATATTTAAGCAACAATTTCAATGTTACACAACATCAGGCAACAAAGTAGGAAAGCCAACCTAAAATATGGACAAAAATTACCCAAAAAGGATTTTTAAAATTTCAGGGTGGTCAGTTCACCTCTCCTGTCAGCCAGGCACAAGCCACCTGCCTCTCAGAGTGGCATGAACCTGTGATTCGTGGAACTTGAGCATGCCTATCTCAGGGTTCTACTGTACATGGATCCGCTTTTCAATTCATTCAGTTCTCTGCAGCAAATACGTCTGCCTTTTCAAAATTTAGCTCCCATACCTGTATATTTTGATCTTGGCACCAAAGACACCTTGGCCATGTCTACACTAGCCAAAAACTTTGAAATTGCCATGCAAATTGCCATGAAGTTTACTAATGAAGCGCTGAAATACATATTCAGCACCTCATTAGCATGCGGGCGGCCGCGGCACTTTGAAATTGGCTCATCCAGCATAAGGGGACTTCGAAGTAGCCGAGGTCCTTTAGAAAAGGAGCCCCGTCTGGATGAGCCCTATCAATTTCAAAGTGCCATGGCCGCCCACATGCTAATGAGGTGCTGAATATGTATTTCAGTGCTTCATTAGTAAACTTCAAAATGGCCTTTTACATGGCAATTTCAAAGTTTTGGCTAGTGTAGACGTAGCTCTTGTGACTAACTCTAGTTCTAGTAAAGTTAAGTTGGGCCATGACACTCTATCTGAACCATAATAAGGACAGACAATAATTTCTGACATTATGTAGATAATCTCATTGTACATGTTAATTTCTACCATTTTGCCAAACACTAAGAAAGTATAAATATTAAACTAAGTAATTTTAAAAAGCAATGTTGCTAACTGAAGGATTTAAAATTAGTAAAAAGCTTTGCTTGTTATTGTGAGAGGGTCAGGAGAAACTCTCTATGCATTACTAATTATCATTATTTTAAGAAAGAGGGCAGAACACTTCCCTTTTGAAGGCTGTTGGCCTTTTTCATATATGCAGCTCACTCAGGATTATATGCTAAATTAAGTTAGGGAGCGTAATTTTGTGGAGGAAAAAAAGAGAGACAAGTCACAGTGTTGTATTTTTCTTAATATTTAAATTTTCGATCCATCATATTTTATAGATAGCTAAAGAATTTACAGATTCTTGATGGCTTTTTAACTGCTATGTGATGCAACAAATGCTGCTTTAAATCAGCCGCTAGAATCCAACTGTTACCTAACTTATTCTATCAAATCTGTCCCATATAGCACTAGGTAACCAGATAAAAAAATTCTCATTAAGGAGTGGTTATTACTTAATTTATATTTAATCAATCTGCTGGAGAATGAAGTTATGTGTCACTCCCTCTATCTTCTGTTACAAAAAACAAAGAAAAAAAAACAAAAAACCAGGGAAAATAGTAATAATAGTAATACAAACATCTACAATTTTACCAAATGTCACAAGTGACACACAGGTTATTTGCACACTATCAGTTTTATAGCCAAAGACTCTTTGTTCCAACATCTCCCACACCATTCTTAAGTTATCAGGATCTTACCATGTCTGCAGTGAAATAGTCTGGATAACTAATAAGTTCTGTTCTGTGGAGGTTGATTCACTGTTACCCTTTAAGAAGTCAAAAGTCACCTTGGAAAACAAAAGTTGCAGTGATTGTTAGAGTCCCATTCATCGTATGGGTCAGTGTGCTGTGTCACATTTAAAAACTGTATCTGTATTCTGACCTTGACTGCCTTCAACAGGCAGCATGAGTGTGGGAGACAAGGTTGCAGTGATGAGCCACAGGAAAAGATCCAAATAGGACCTCATCTTGCAGCAGCTTGAAAAGGCAGAGAGGGAGCAAGCCAAAGGTGCTGTTGACAGAAAGTGACCCAACACTGATGACAAAGCATGCTCCAATGCAGGAATAAAGATTTGGCAGAGCTTCTGATGGCTGTCAAGGGGCAAACTGACATCTTGTGGTCCATGGATGGTCCACTGAAGGTCTCATAGCTATGCGGTCTCCTAACCCTGTTGCCCAGCCTCCCCTCGATATTGCTCGACCCTCACAAACTGGAGCTGTGAACGTGGCGGGGAGGGCAAGGACTGTCCTGCAGACCATGCCCAGGACCTCTCCACACCACAAAAGGCTCACATTCCACCACAGGAGATGCCAGGATTCCCTTATTTTTCCTGCCTCATCACCCTTTGATCTGTATACAATAATGAATTTCATAAACATAAAAGTATGTGATGATCTGATCTTCCTATCTAAATTGCAATGCACTTTACGAAGCAAAATGATTCAGGTTGAGCATGATATGAACTCTAGTGCTCCAAAGGTTAACTTAGGAGGAATGGTTGGGCCTAGCATCTGATGACATTACAGTATCCTGTTAACCAGAACTGTAAATCTGGATAGTTATATGTGTTTATCTAGGTTGTCAGAACACTGCCAATTGCCATAATGTCTAAATCTAATCCATGCATGGGAGATAATTTCTGCAATTCTCCAAGAGAACAGATTTCAAAACAGATTTCTTGTTTTCAGTGCCTTCATAACCTCAGTGTTGCAGTGCTTATCTTCATAACTTTGTCTTCCCTCCCTGAAAATACTCAGTTCCTGTAATTGTATATATAGGCTAGCTCTGCCGACAGCAATACACCATTTTATTCTCTTGCCTCATTAGACTTAATTATTAAAAAAAAAAAACTTAAATGAATTTTGCGTGGGCATGACTGAACTGACAGAAACAAATAACAAAGGGCATCCTGCAGATGACTTAAAAAATTCCTGTGACATTTCAACACAGTTATTATCCACCTTTTATTATATTTCATTAAAAGAGAATAGACGATTCCTAATTGCAGACTTCATGGAATAGAATTTCCCCCCATTAAAAAGCTCACTCTGTTCTAAAATGAGCTATTCCATTTCTGGTTCGAGTAATTCAAGCACTCTAAAACTTTATATTTAATTCTAGCACTGCACAACTCCTATAAATTACTTTTGCATCATTCAGATGAATCTGTACCTCTACAACAGAATTTTTTATACACCCTGGTGAGCGACAGCTTAGAATTTTGAGGCGATTTTGCCACACTTGTAGATGTTTGTGTTGTCTGTGGGGTGTCTCTCTTTAATACACACACAATTGATATCAAATTAAATAGTACACAGATCAAATCATCAGATGGTGTAAATCAACATAACTGTTGACTTCAGTGGATATGTATTGATTTGCATCAGTTGAAAAGACCTGGCCCACTATATAGCAGTTCATTTTTAATGATCAGGAGAATAAAGAAAGGTACTGTGACAAGATGGAAAGACAATAAAAGCAAGAAGTCAAGAGCAAGGTTTAATAAAAGCAGAGTATTCAGTTGCACTTAGTGTTCTAGACCCACTAGCTACGTGTACACTACAGCGTGTTTTCAAAAGGGCACCCTTTGAAAATGAGGAATCAAAAGATGCCCTTTTGAAACGTAGCTGGTGCTGCTGAGGGCTATGTGCCCTTTTGAAAGGGGCTACCCACTCCTTTGAAAGAGAGTGGCTACACTGTCTCAAGCTCTCTTTCAAAAGAAACGGCCAAAAAAGCTGTGGACGGGGTCATATGGTGGACAAGCCCATCTGGGGCCGCAGCCAGATAGTCCTTGAAAGGGCTTCTCCCCAACACCCTTTCCCTGCACAGCACGAGGCCTGTGGAACTGCCACAAGCTCTGCAGATGCAGTCTCCAAAGGACTATTCATTGAGCTGCTGCAGCAGCAGCTGGACACCCTGCTGGCTGCCACCAGTGGTGTGATTGCTCTGCTGACTATAGCAGTGGCAGCCACCCTGAACCTCCTGCTCAGGGCCATTTCGTGGAGGACCTCCTCCTCCTGCCAGAGGCCCAGGAGATCCTGGAGCTCATGCTACATCCAGGGAGAGGCTCTCTCACCCCTCCCCTCCCCCAGCTGGACGCCTATGAGCCCTGGACATGCTTGGAGGAGGGGCCCTGGGTCTCGTGACCTGGTTGGGTGCTGGCCATGCTGTTCTGGGAACTGCCAGGGATGTTGCTGAGGCATGCAGGTGCACCATATGTGACGGCTGCTGCCTGCATGCTCTCTGCTTCGTGCAACGGGGTTTCTGTGTCTGTGTGGCTTTAAGGGCTTCTGCACACATGGACCATAGAGCGCTGCAGGTGCTGGGCAGCACGTCTCTGCATCCCAGCTCACTGGTACCATGGTGGATGCTTCTCTTTTAAAAGAGCAGAACATGGAGTGTCTATACATGTCCTGTTTCGAAAGAGCCTTTCAAAAGGGAGGGCTTTTCCTATTCTACATTTGGAAAAGCAGTTTTGAAAGATGGGGTGCATGCCTTCAATTTTCTTTTTGAAAGAGTGTGCAGCATGTGTAGATGCTCCACAATCTCTTTCGAAAGAAAGCCTCATATTTTGAAATTTGTGGCTAGTATAGTCTTGGCTACTATATGCTTGATCATGTGATCCATCAGCCTCTGCATTTTGGCCTAGTTTACAGAGACACTCAAATTTCATTTTCCTCACTGTGCTACATAGAAAGTATACCTGCACCTAACATCAGAAATTTAAAAAAATTCTGCCTTTTGATATACAGGACACTGTTCAACCCAAGAGCGGTTTTATACAAGGCTTTTAGTTCATCAGTATCCTTAGGCTGCCATCATGGCATATGTCTTATCCTCAGTCATTGAACTTTACCAAGAAATAATATAGTACAGGTGATGTATCTTTTAAAGTAACTAAAGCGAATTACTAAACTGTGTTAGGCAACAGTTTGGAGATGTATATAATTAATATAGTGCTTCGTCGATAGGAGAAGTAAGCTCAGTTAAAGCTGTTTATAATAGAGTATGAGCGTGAGCTAGCATACAATAGAAAAGCCTGAGAACAAGGGAAGAATTCATTATTTTTGGTCCCTGTACACGCATGAGAAGATGCAACAAGGAACCTTGACAAGTTTTCAGGAATTATTGACTGTCAGGAACTGTAGAAAATTCCATTTACTTTCTCTCTGAATGCTGTCTCTCCTAAAAGTACCCCCACCATTCATACCTCAGAGCAGAACTGTCCTTGCTGTTTGTGAATCTGACAATTGTAGAAGTATTTTTTTCTGAAGCAAAGTAAGATTCCAGATCGTTTTCAATTTAATTTCATGCACAGCTACTACCCTGACTATAATAGTGTGAATATTCCAAATAGGCAAAAGAGCACAGCTATGGTACAAGTGGCAAGGAAAATTAGCTGAGTACAACCATTCAGTACCAAATATGCCTGTCAGTAGAACAAAGAGGATAAACCTGTATCCCGTCTTTTGCCCTGAGGTGGCAATGACAAGTAAGCAAGCCAGGAAAAAGGGGGAAATGTTGTCTGAGAGTGACTTTGACTTTATTAATTGAACACTTAAGTTCAAAAAAGAGAAGGAAATGGCACATTGTTATGCGTATACCTGGCTAATGCAGCTAATATCTGTGGATTTGGGAACTATTTTTATATGTTACAGCTTGAAGCTCCTGCTCTCTGCCAGAGGAAAACACTCTCAACCTCTTAATTTATACAAATATATAAGGTTTATTCTTGTCTGAGTGTGGTGCGATTTTAATCCATGATTATGTCTTGAGTGTCTGGGGAGAGGGTAGATTGAGATCTTTTGCACAGTGGGTCCTCATTAGAAGGCACCACAAGGGTCATCTATCCTAACCTAATTCAGGTTTTGTTGGGTTGAAAGGATTCAAACTGCACTCTACTGGAGCACACCGCTGCACTAAACTTCACCAGTCTTGTGTTTGAGAGGTGTGTTTACTAATGGTTAGCTTCAACCATGACCCACTGTATATGACATTTCCTCAAAATTGTGATATTGGAAAAAGTTATTAAACGATTCCTTCAGTTTCAGGATTTTTAAATTGCACACATATCTGATGTGATATATTTTGAGGGAATCTTATCAATGGACTTGAAACCAGCTAGATGTCGCATATTTAGATACAGATCGGAATCCCTAACAAGGTTACTTTCATCCTCCCTTCTTTTTCCCTTTCAATAATCAGATATAGTCCCTTGTTGCAACTTTCTTCTATTTGATGGTAAGCACTCTGATACACAGATGACATCTTAGGTAGGATAAGTGGCACTGAAGGGGTAAATAACCTACACCTCAAATCCCATTTTTTCTGTCTAGTGAAGCACAGAATCCAACCCCTAGCACAATGGAGAAGAGGCGGTCTTTTAAAGAAATTAAAGTCTTCATCATGCTGCTGATTATCATTTAGAACTTCCTACTCGTTTTCATGAGGACACCTCCTTACATATTTAATGCAATGTTCAGCCTATGGGGTGCATGCTTTGCTAGAGGTAAGCAGTGGAAAACAAAATATCATGTTTAACATACGCATTCAGTTTCACTTAGAATGGGTATGGTCTCAGGTTGGACCAAAAGGGACTATTGGGCTAATCTCTGATTCAAAGGCAGACATTAATAGATAAATTTATTTATAAAGGGAAGACTGTGATGGGCACATTTAATAAACATTTCCATTTGCTGTCTGTGTTGTAACTGTTTCCATAAAGCCAATCAAAAAGCCTGGAATGTTTGAGTTAGTAGTTTCTCCCTGTGCTTTGTAATTACCTTGCTGGTTATTACCTCAGAGGTTAATAGACAAGCAGCATGACAATAGGGTAATAGATCATGACTGTCCATAGCAACCATAGTAAAGGCAATTCTCTAAAGGGCTGGGAGTGAATGTTTAGTACCTTCAACAAATACAAAACAGATGGATCACCAGTAGGTATGTAAGTACTTAAATGACCACAAGATAACACTTAATTTTACTACAAGGCCTAACCCCACACCCTCTAATTCGTATATTTTTGTATAGTCATCAGAGCTCCCCTGCACACTTGAAGTGAGGGAAATAGAAGGCAGGAAAAAAAAACTTCAAGAAAAAATATTTATGGAAAGATGATGCATCAGCGCATTAATCAAACAGATTTCCATATTCTTACTGTGAAGTTCTTATCTACCTCACCCCATATCAAGCTTGTTCATATCCCTCACAAATGATAAAACAATTTAAATTAATTACATTTTCCTCTGCACATAGACTCCATAAGGTAATTTGCCTGTAGAATTCCAGGCACAAATATGATATTGAAATGGTAATCAATAGAATTTCTGGCTAGTTCTGCCATTGAAAGAATTTGCTTGGACATGTGATGTTATTTTTGAGCTTTTGTCTGTCCAGTAACTTAGCTTTTAAATTGTACTGCACAGTTAGAAAAGTTTGACAAAGTTGATAGCTTGATTCTTCCATATGGCATCCCAATTAAAGAATCAATTAAGTGGACAGCTCATTCAAGACATCTTCCATGTTTCTGATGCTGCACTCTTTTGAATAAGAGTGTCAATTGAGATTGTTACAGCAATCTTCCACCAAAGCAAAAGAGATCAAATGCTCAAAAGCTCTTCTAGCTGTTTCGTAGTGCAAGATGCTAGACCCCAACAGAAATGGGCTAAACCTACCAGCTCCTGTTCCTAACTCCTTACTAAATACCCAAAAGCAAACCTCTGAAAATCCAAGTATAAATTGAGGGAAAGAACGGTCCTTAATCTCCTAGGAAATGGATGAAAAACATGAGAATATAAGCTATTACACATACCTGTCCCTCTGACCCCAGTCCAACAGAACATCACTCCCTAAAGAGTTTATGGTAAATGAAAAGGATTCATGAGGCCGGTGTGTCAGGAGGAAACGGAGATTGTAGCAGAACAATGGGCCAACAATATGAGCCCCTCTTAGAGAACAAATTCAGTTCACTATTAAATGCTAACACAGAACTTTTCACCACTTTTCCACAATCTCATTAAAACTTTAACTTGGAACCCCTTTGATGGAAACATTTTGAAATTAATCTGGAGAGGGCTCCAGCCAGACAGATACTTCATTATTGCATCTGCTGCTATTCAGACCATCCTGCATGGCAACAGGAGTCCATCCATAGTATTGCATTGGGTACAGTACAGCAATCCCTCAATTTACATGGAGGTTGTGTCCTGGGCAACCACCACATAAATCAAATTTTGTGTAAAATTGTGGTGCGTGTGGGGGAGGATCCACAGAATTCCCCAGGCTGGGGGAGTGGACAGCTGAAGCCTCTGCAGAGCTCTGCTGCTCCCTGGCTTTCCCCAGCTGTGGGGGGAACACAGCTGCTTGTGGCACAGTTTCTCCCAGCTGTAAGAAACCACTCTGCAAGAAGCTGTGTGCCCACTGGGCTCTCCCAGATGCGGAAGCCCGGGGCTGGAGGTAGGCCTGCTTCGATTTGCACTTAACTTGCGTTAATGCAAGTTAAGCACAAATAGAAATTGCTCATCTCGAGGGTTAACTGTAGTTCTATTGTTCATAGATCATGACCATTTTCGCTCATTCTTCCTTAAGTGGAGGCGGTAATTTATGTTTAGCAATCCTAAATTGGCTTCAAGTCAATAGGTGATGATATATTGTTATAAAATATATCATTTAAAACTTTCAGTACTTATACTTTTGCATAGCATTTGTTCGGTGTCACTTATAACTGTGACTTTACTGTAATATAGGGGGGCTGGGTCTTGCAAGAATTATCTCCGTTAACCATCTGTATTATTTTATAGGGTATTGGCAATATATAGAGCTCAATATAAAAATGCCAAATTTAATACCATCAACATAGGAAAATATAATTAGCCAAAGAGTTTGCTAATATAATCATTTCCATGGGCCCTAATTAACATGGAAATTAATTTAATAACCTGGCAGAAGAGACTGTAATCATGTAACACATCACTGCTCCAGGAATCAATCTGCCTTAGGACATTACTTCTTAAAGATGATCACAATAGACCCTTTAAAGCAATTTCTTGCTATTTCCACATATCTGGATGATTTTTAGACATGTCAATGAAGTACTTTGTGACACATGGCAAGTATTTGGCATGGTAATGAAACAATGGGTTTGCTAGATATTTTCATTAACATTGTATGGTGAGGAACAATCTAGAATAAGGAAAAGGACAACAGAGCTGTAAAAGTGTTTTTGTATAGTACACATTGATAGGTTGGTTCATTGAAGTATTTTATGGGCCACATGCAAATTCCAGCATGAATAATTTATTAATTCCTGATAAAGCAGAGATTAATTTTCAATTACTGTAGGCTGTTCAGACTAATATTGTTATGTTAGCTCTTGTAAACATTAAATGTTCTTGATTTTTAGTTACCAGTTACTAGTAGAAATAGGCAAAGACAGTAAAAAAGAATTCAACTTACATCATTATCGTATTCTCAGAGGGCCTTTATCTGAATCTGATAGAGTCAGTGTTTCCATGTTTGTTTGTTTTTTCCTTTTGGCACTATTATCCCACACTAGGATTTGTATAGTTCTTCTAGAAGTGCAAAATCACGTCCTTCAGACATACCCACCCTACAAGACAGCTCACACTGGATCATCAATTTGTTGGTGTGGTAATATATATTATTGGACCAGTGTCTATTGGTGAATCAGAGAAGTGCCAGAGCTTACACAGAAAACTCGTGGAGATCAGGAAAGGTCCTGGATGATTGGAAAAAGGCAGATGTACTGCCCATCTTTAAAAAAAGAAAGGACAATCCAGGGAACTATAAATGGGTCAGCCTTATCTCAGTCCCTGGAAAAATCATGTAGGGGATCCTCAAATAATCTATTTTTAAGCACTTGGAAGAGGGGAAAGTGATCAAGGATAGCCAACATGGATTCAGCAAGGGCAAGTAGTGCCTGACCAATCTGATTAGCTTCTACAATGAGGAAGCTGTACCAGCAACGAAGGGTCCTGTAGCATCTTATAGACTAACAGAAAAGTTTTGAGCATGAGCTTTCGTGAGCACAGACTCACTTCATCAGATGCTTCTGGCTCTGTTGACGTGGGGAAGTAAATAGATGTGATATACCATGACTTCAGCAAAGCTTTTGATACAGTCTCCTACTACATTCTTGGCCATAAGTTAAGGGAGTGCGGATTGGATACATGGACTGTAAAACAGATAGAAAGCTGGGTAGATGGTTGGGCCCAATGGGTAGTGATCAAAGGGGGAGAGGTAGATATGCTGGAGGGTAGGGAAAAGGTCCAGAGAGACCAAGATAAACTGGGGGAATTGGACCAAAAGAAATCTGATGAGGTTCAGCAAGGACAAGTGCAGAGTCCTGCACTAGAGATGAAAGAATTCTAAGCATTGCTACAAGCTGAGAACTGGCTAGCTAAGTAGCAGTGCTGCAGAAAAGGACATGGGGATTACAGTGGGTGAGAGGCTGGATATGAGTCAACAGTGTGCCTTTGTAACCAAGAAGGCTAACAGCATATTGGGGTGCATTAGGAGAAGCATTTTCAGCAGATCTAGAGAAGTTATTACTCCCTTCTATTCAGCACTGGTGAGGCCACACCTGGAGTATTGAGTCCAGTTCTGGCCCCTCCCCCAGTATATTAAGGATGCGGATGCATTAGAGCAGATTCAGTGGAGGACAATGAAAATGATTAGGGTGTTGTCGCATACGATCTATGAGGATAGACTGAGAGATTTGGGTTTATTTAGTTTGCAGAAGAGAAGATTGAGGGGGGATTTGATAGCAGCCTTCAACTTCCTGAAGGGAAGCCCTAAAGAGGACGGAGAGAGACTGTTTTTAGAAGTGACTGATGGCAGAACAAGGAGCAAAGGTCTAAAGTTACAAAGGGAGAGGTGTAGGTTGGATATTAGGAAAAACTATTTCACCAGGAGGATGGTGAAGCACTGGAATGCTTTACCTGGAGAAGTGGTGGAATCTCCATCCATAGAGGTTTATAAATCCTTCCTTGACAAAGTCCTGGCTGAGATGATTTAGTTGAGGTTGATTCTGCCGTAGGCCTAAGGTCCCTTCCAGCCCTAGGACTCTATGATTTTATGATTCTCTTTTTCCTTTCTCACCATCAGAAATTGTTCCTGTAAGAGATATTGCCTCACCAATTTTGTCTCTTTAATATCTTGAGACAAACATGGATGCAACAACATTTTATTTGTAATATTATAGCACCTGGAACCCTGCTGATGGTCTAGGGATTTGGGGCTGTAATTCTGTGTTTATATTTCATCAGAGGCATACCCACTTGGAAAGTTCTTTACCAAATGTGGAGGAATTGAAGAACAGAAGTAGTGGTCTACAGTTTGACATGAATTAAGATAGTAAAGACAAAAGACATTAAAAAAATCTTCTCCAAACTAGCTCATCCAGTCTCACATGTTACATATAACACCTTATTTTTATGTCATGTTTCACCTTTCAGCATTGAGAAGTCAAGGAATAAAAAGATGAAGGATTCATACTAACAGTCATTTATTTATGCTGTTCATCTTATATATTTTGTGGTCTGTAATCAGCTGCTTAAGATGTCAAATGTAAAACTACATGCACAAGATCTTTTTTTCCCTTAAAATTAGAAGATATTAGCTGCGTCTACACGTGCACGCTACTTCGAAGTAGCGGCACCAACTTTGAAATAGCGCCCGTCGCGTCTACACGCGTCGGGCGCTATTTCGAAGTTAACTTCGACGTTAGGCGGCGAGACGTCAAAGTCGCTAACCTCATGAGGAGATAGGAATAGCGCCCTACTTCGACGTTCAACTTCGAAGTAGGGACCGTGTAGACGATCCACGTCCCGCAACGTCGAAATTGCCGGGTCCTCCATGGCAGCCATCAGCTGGGGGGTTGAGAGATGCTCTCTCTCCAGCCCCTGCGGGGCTCTATGGTCACCGTGGGCAGCAGCCCTTAGCCCAGGGCTTCTGGCTGCTTCTGCGGCAGCTGGGGATCTATGCTGCAGGCACAGGGTCTGCAACCAGTTGTCAGCTCTGTGTATCTTGTGTTGTTTAGTGCAACTATGTCTGGGAGGGGCCCTTTAAGGGAGCGGCTTGCTGTTGAGTCCGCCCTGTGACCCTGTCTGCAGCTGTGCCTGACACCCTTATTTCGATGTGTGCTACTTTGGCGTGTAGACGTTCCCTCGCTGCGCCTATTTCGATGTGGTGCCGCGCAACGTCGAAGTTGAACATCGACGTTGCCAGCCCTGGAGGACGTGTAGACGTTATTCATCGAAATAGCCTATTTCGATGTTGGCTGCACGTGTAGACGTAGCCATTATGTATGACTGAGGGAACTGAGGGAGATCACGGGTCAGATATGGCCTACAAAGCTGCTGGATCAAGCCCATGGGCACACTTGGGTTCCCTGCCAGCCGTGGGACCCTGTTTGTCTGGATACAGCTGCAAGCCTGGAGGAAGGCAGCGGTGGGACTTCATATATTGCCCCTACTTCCAGCAAAATCTTGTATCTCCGATTGGTTGGTTTCCTGCCAATGGGAGCTGCCTTTTGGAAGAACGGGAAGCATTCAGGGTATTCCTGCCCCCTTCCCTCACAGATACACATGACCCTGAAGCAGCTGCTCTGAGCTGCCTTCCAGGGCACTGAAGGCAGAGAACCTGCTTGGCAGTTGTCTGTGAGTTGTCCAGGCCAGCATCTCTTTCCAGAGCCTGACTCTGGCATCCTAGCCCACTCTTTCCCCAACCCGCTGCCACCCAGTTACTGCTCCCCTACCCCACATTCCACAAATCCTTTGTCTCCCACCTGCACCCATACCCTATCCCAGACCCTGCACCCAATCACCTGCTGTAGGTCAAAACCTGACCCCTGCATTACCTCCTGCACCCCAATTCCCTGTGACAGACCACAACCCCCTCTATCAAACAAACTCCCCCTCAGATCCCACACCCCTCCTGCACTCCAACCCTTTACCACAAGTTCTCTTCTCCACACAACCTCCACCCCAGACCTCCTCCATTAGTATCATAGAAGCACACGATTCTTGACTACTTACCAAGTTCTTGGATTGCACCCCCCACATCAAAAATTGTTGCCCACCCCTGACATAGGACATGGGGGTGGGAATATCTGTCCTATATCCCCAGCATTTACTCTTCAATGCTCCAAAGTTATAATCTTATTCTGATTTAACACAGTGAAAAGGTTCCTGTTAAGTGCCATAGGCTCTGCATCAAATCAAATCCCCAGTAAAGGCAATATATTAATCATAAGAGGGGTTTCAAGAGGGGTATGATTAATAAGAGAGGTATAAAATATATTGGAAGGACAGAACTGGTCATGCAGGTCATGGAGTGGCACTATATGTGAAAGAAAATGTAGAATCAAATGAAGTATAAAGCTCAAATGAATGAAAAAGGTTCCAAAGAATATCTATGGATAGAAATTCCATGCTCTAATAAGAAATAAAGCAGTAGGGATATACTATCGACCACCTGACCAGGACAGTGATAATAACTATGAAATGCTAAGAGAGATTAGGGAGGCAATCAAAATAAAAAACTTAATAATAGTTGGGGATTTCTATTAACCCCATATTGACTGGATACATGTCATCTCAGGATGAAATGCAGAGATTAAATTTCTTGATAACTTAAATGATTGCTTCTTGGAGCAGTTAGTACAGGAACCTACATGAGGATAGGCCGTTCTTGATTTAGTTCTGAGTGGAGTTCAGGATGTGGCCCAAGAGGTAACTGTAACAGGACCACTTGAAAATGGTGACCATAACATAATAACATTTAGCATTCCTATGGTGGGAAGAACATCTCAGCAGTCCAACACTGTGGCATTTAATTTCTGAAAGGGGAACTATGGAAAAATGAAAAGGTTATTTAAACAGAAATTAAAAGGTACAGTGACTAAAGTAAAATCTCTGAAAGTTGCATGGAAACTTTTCAAAGACACCATAATAGAGGCCCAATTTAAATGTTTTCCCAAACTAAAAAGCATAGTAAAAGACCAAACAAAGCCGCTGTGGCTTAACAAGCATGTAAAAAAAGGGGTGAGAAGATAAAAAGGCATTTCTTAAAAAGTGGAAGTCAAATCCTGGTGAGGAAAATAAAAAGGAGTATAAACACCGCCAAATTAAATGTAAATGTGCAATAATAAAAGCCAAAAAGGAGTTTGAAGAACAGTTAGCCAAAAACTCAAAAAGCAATAACAAAACGTTTTTTTAAGTACATCAGAAGCAGGAAGCCTGCTAAACAACCAGTGGGGCCTGTAGACAATTGAGACAGAAAAGGGGCACTCAAAGATGACAAAGTCATTGTGGAAAAACTGAATGATTTCTTTGCTTTGGTCTTCAGGACTGAGGATGTTAGGGAGATTCCCAAACCTGAGCCACCCTTAGTAGATGACAAATCTGACGAATTGTCCAAGACTGAGCTGTCATTAGAGAAGGTTTTGGAACTGATTGTTAAACTTAACCATAACAAGTCACCGGGACCAGATGGCATTCACCTAAGAGTTCTGAAAGAACTCAGATGTGAATTGCAGAACTCTTAACTGTGGTTTGTAACCTATCCTTTTAATTGGCTTCTTTACCCAGTGACTGGAACATAGCTAATGTCACATCAATATTTAGAAAGGGCTCTAGAGGTGATGCCAGCAATTACAGACCAGTATATCTAACTTTGGTACTGGGTAAATTAATTGAAATCATAGTCAAGAACAAAATAGTCAGATACATAGAAGAACATAACTAACTAGTCCAAAGAGACCAATAGCCTACTGAGGGAAATGGATTTGAATAGGGCTCTGTTGCTGCTCTGGTGTTCACTAGAAAAAAATGTGAAATGACACTACTGCCTAGTGGTCAGGGCTTTGTTTTTTTCCCTACAGTGGTTTTGCAGAGGGTAAGGTAGCATCTGATCTGGCCCCGCCTGAAACTTTGGCACCCAAACACCTATCTTCCTCTGGCTCGAGTCACAAGTAGAAATAGGCACTTCTCTGCAGTCCAGACGTAAGTCCCATAGCTCTAAATCTCTTTTGTGGACCTGGGCCCTAGTTTTGCACAGGACTGGATCATTGGTTTGTGGTCAGGTTGAGCCTGACATTCTGTAAAGTTCCTGGCTATGCAAAGTTGTAAACGTAAAAACGAATCTCAGATTTCATTTGAAACAAAAAACACAAAACAAAAGCACACCTGTTTTTGTAACCATCCCACTTTCTCCTTTTTTGCTATACATTCTAGAAACAGCAACACAGTTTCTAGAACTGCTAAACAGACAGCTGGGTTCCAGATCCACACCAAAGGGCTGGAATGAATTTTTTTTTTTTTTTTTTGAAAAAGACCCATGTACAGTTAAACACCTATCCAAAATCTCTAGCCTGGCCCACACATACAAAGTAATATATATGCAGAGAATTGATTGCATTCGGGAGAGTAACCAACAAAATGATTGTTTCACAGGCCGAACCAGAAGTCCAAAAGGGCAGCTCTGTTTGCAATCTCAGACCTACAACCATGTTAAAGCTCAAGACTCAGCTATTTTCACTCAAAAGAACATTTTCACAAGTTTTTTTTCAAATATTACAATTTGTTTCTAACAAGACCTGTCCTAAAGCTGAACTTGCTGTACTTGGGGCATATGAACTCACAATGAGAAAGCAAGAACCAAACTAACATGTTCAGTTCTGTGTGCCAAGTCATGTGTTTAAGTCAAAGATTAAAAAAAGGCTGATGTTGCTTTCAGTTCACCACATACATACATACATATCTATATCTATCTATCTATATATATGTATATTAAACTACAACTATAAGGATGCTGAACATAAAGACTTCCTTGCTAACTTAGACGGTGCAATGAAGACCATCCAACTGCCAAGCAAAATGCAACAAGAAATTAGACAAACGATTGTCCCATTCATGACATGTTATAAACCACTGAACACCTTCACTGCAGTGGAACAAAAAGCGATCAAGTCTCGATGCCTTGACAAAAGCATCATAATACTACCAGCTGACAAGGGACGTATTACTGTTGTTATGAGCAAACAGGATTATAGCAATAAAGCCAAGTCACTTCTAGAAGACCGAACAACCTATCTTCCAATAAACGTTGATCCCACAACACAGTTAGCTAACGAAATTAATTGAATGCTGAAGTCTCTAGTAGATAAAGGTGAGATTACAAAACAAGAACAGTGGAAAATGAGAGCACATGACTCAAACATAGTGAGATTCTATGGATTGCCAAAAGCTCATGAAGAGAACATCCCATTGTGACCCACCATTTCCCTTCTATGAACACCAACTGACAACTTATCAAAGGAATTACGGCAGCGTTTAAAACACTTAACGGCAAATTCAACACATTTGATCACCTCCTCCATGCAATTTCTATCAAAAATTAAAGAAAAACTGATTGAATCTGATGAATTAATTAAATCCTTTGATGTTACCGCATTGTTTACATCAATTGATTTGCAGGTAGCTAAGCAAACACTAAATGAACTTCCACAGACTGATGAGTTTCAATTAGCGCAAACTATTAGTCACAACTCCATTCTGGATCTCATTGAATTGCGCCTTAAAACTAACTTCATGTTCGAAGGTCAGATATATGAGCAAATCAAAAGGATGCCAATGGGATTGCCACTCTTGGGATTAATTGCAGAAGCAGTAATGCAACATTTGGAATGAATCACGCTACCAAGAATTAGAGTCAGTATTTGGATACGATATGTTGATGACACATTTGTTATCATTAAGCGCACTGATATAGAGCGCACCCACAACATCTTAAATAAAACAATCAATGGTATTATGTTTACTATTGAAAAGGCATGCAATCAGAAACTTCTGTTTCTTGATGTATTAGTCACTGTAGTGAAACAGGGCACCTAGAAACATCTGTACATAGAAAAGAAACACACATGGATCAAATTCTGTTTTTTCAGTAACCACCATCAGTCATAAAAGAGCTGCGTAAGAGCCCTTTTCAACAGAGCTAATACCCACTGCAGCACACATTTATTACGTGAAGCTGAAGAGAAACATCTCAATCACATATTTAAACTAAACGGCTATTCAAGGAATTTTAAGAACATAAGACTGGCCATACTGGGTCAGACCAAAGGTCCATTCAGCCCAGTATCCCGTCCGCCGACAGTGGCCAATGCCAGGTGCCCCAGAGAAGGAGAACAGAAGACAATGATCAAGTGATTTATCTCCTGCCCTTGTATTGAAGGCTAGGGCACCATACTTTACCCCTGGCTAATAGCCATTTATGGACCTAACCTGCAAAAATTTATTGAGCTCTTTTTTAAACCCTAATAGAGTCCTGGTCTTCATAGCCTCCTCCGGCAACAAGTTCCACAGGTTGACTGTGCGCGGTGTGAAGAAAAATTTCCTTTTATTAGTTTTGAACCTACTACCCATCAATTTCATTTGGTGTCCCCTAGTTCTTGTATTATGGGAAAAGGTAAATAAGTTTTCTATATTCACTTTCTCCACACCATTCATGATTTTATATACCTCTATCATATCGCCCCTCAATCGCCTCTTTTCCAGACTGAAAAGTCCCAGTCTCTCTAGCCTCTCCCCATATGGGACCCGTTCCAAGCCCCTAATCATCTTAGTCGCCCTTTTCTGAACCCTTTCTAATGCCAATATATCTTTTTTGAGGTGAGGAGACCACATCTGCACACAGTACTCAAGATATAGGCATACCATAGTTTTATATAGGGGAAGTATGATATCTTTTGTCTTATTATCTATCCCTTTTTTAATAAGTCCTAACATCCTATTTGCTTTACTAACTGACACTGCACACTGCGTGGATGTCTTCAGAGAACTATCCACTATAACTCCAAGATCCCTTTCCTGATTTGTCGTAGCTAAATTTGACCCCATCATGTTGTACGTGTAATTTGGGTTATTTTTTCCAATGCGCATTACCTTACACTTACCCACATTAAATTTCATTTGCCATTTTGCTGCCCACTCACTCAGTTTGCTGAGATCTTTTTGAAGTTCTTCACAATCCCATTTGGTTTTGACTGTCCTGAACAACTTGGTCTCATCTGCAAACTTTGCCACCTCACTGCTTACCTCGTTTTCTAGATCATTGATCAACAAGTTGAACAGGATCGGTCCCAGGACTGAACCCTGGGGAACACCACTAGTTACCCCCCTCCATTGTGAAAATTTACCATTTATTCCAACCCTTTGTGTTCTGTCTTTTAACCAATTCCCGATCCATGAAAGGATCTTTCCTCCTATCCCATGACCGCCTAATTTACATAAAAGCCTTTGGTGTGGGACCATGTCAAAGGCTTTCTGGAAATCTAGGTATATTATGTCCACTGGGTGCCCCTTGTCCGCATGTTTATTAACCCCTTCAAAAAATTCTAATAGATTAGTTAGACACGACTTCCCTCTGCAGAAACCATGCTGACTTTTGCCCAACAATTCGTGCTCTTCTACGTGCCTTGCAATTTTATTCTTTACTATTGTTTCTACTAATTTGCCTGGTACTGATGTTAGACTTATCGGTCTATAATTGCCAGGGTCTCCTCTGGAGCCTTTTTTAAATATTGGCGTTATATTGGCCGTCTTCCAGTCATTGGGTACCAAAGCAGATTTAAAGGATAGGTTACAAACCACTGTTAATAACGCCACAATTTCACATTTGAGTTCTTTCAGAACCCTTGGGTGAATACCGTCTGGTCCTGGAGACTTGTTACTATTCAGCTTATCAATTAACTCCAAAACCTCCTCTAATGTCACTTCAATCTGGGAGAGTTCCTCAGATTTGTCACCTAAAAAGGCTGGCTCAGATTTAGGAACCTCTGTAACATCCTCAGCCGTGAAGACTGAAGCAAAGAAATCATGTAATCGCTCCGCAATGGCACTGTCTTCCTTGATCGCTCCTTTTATATCTTTATCGTCCAAGGGCCCCACTGCTTTTTTAGCGGGCTTCCTGCTTCTAATGTATTTAAAAAACATTTTACTATCGTTTTTTGAATTTTTGGCTAGCTGTTCCTCAAAATCTTTTTTGGCTTTTCTCACTACATTATGACACTTAATTTGGGAGTGTTTATGTTCCTTTCTATTTTCCTCACTAGGATTTGACTTCCACTTTTTAAAAGCTGCCCTTTTCTCTCTCACTGCCTTTTTAACATGGCTGTTAAGCCATGGTGGTTCTTTGTTCGGTCTCTTACTGTGTTTTCTTATTTGGGGTATACATTTAAGTTGGGCCTCTAGTATGGTGTCTTTAAACAGTTTCCATGCAGCTTCCAGGGATTTTAGTTTAGTTACTCTACCTTTTAGTTTCTGTTTAACTAGCTTCCTCATTTTAGTGTAATTCCCCTTTTTGAAATTAAATGACAGAGTGTTTGACCGCTGCGGTGTTCTTCCCAACACAGGAATATTAAAAGTTATTATATTGTGGTCACTATTTCCAAGCGGTCCAGTAACAGTTACCTCTTGGACCAGATCCTGCGTTCCAGTCAGGACTAGATCGAGAATTGACTCTCCCCTTGTGGGTTCCTGTACTAGCTGCTCGAAGAAGCAGTCATTTAAGGCATCAAGAAATTTAATCTCTGAATCCCTTCCTGAGGTGACATGTACCAAATCAATAGGGGGATAATTGAAATCTCCTATTATTACTGTGTTTTTTATTGTGATAGCCTCTTTAATCTCCTTTAACATTTCAGCATCACTATCACTGTCCTAGTTAGGTGGTCGGTAATATATTCCTAATGCCATATTCATATTAGAGGAATGAATCGTTATCCATAATGATTCTATGGAACATTTTGATTCTTTTAGGATTTTTGTTTCATTTGATTCTATATTATCCTTCACATATAGTACCACTCCGCCACCCGCACGACCTGTTCTGTCTTTCCGATATAATTTATATCCCGGTATGATAGTGTCCCACTGATTGTCTTCGTTCCACCATGTTTCTGTGATGCCTATTATGTCAACTTCCTCCTTTGATATGAGGTACTCCAGTTCACCCATCTTATTAGACAGACTCCTAGCATTTGTGTAAAAGCACTTTAAAAAACTACCACTATTTATATGTCCGCCTTTCACAGATGCCTTGGATTTTTTATATGCGATTGTTTCACATCTGATCTTGTCCATATATTATTTCCCACGTTCCCTATCTGACTAACTTCTAGGGAATCCCTATCTATGGAGCCTCGTGTAAGACAAGTCTCCGTCCGATCCACATGCTCCCCCGCACCAATCGGCTTTCCCCCACCTCTTAGTTTAAAAACTGCTCTACGACCTTTTTAATGTTTAATGCCAGCAGTATGGATCCACCTTGATTTAGATGGAGCCCATCATTCCTGTATATGCTCCCCCTACCCCAAAAGTGTCCCCAATTCCTAATAAATCTAAACCCCTCTTCCCTACACCATCGTCTCATCCACGCATTGAGACTCTGAAGTTCTGCCTGTCTATCTGGGCCTGCGCGTGGAACTGGAAGCATTTCAGAGAATGCCACCATAGATGTTCTGGATTTCAGTCTCTTTCCTAGTAACCTAAATTTGGCCTCCAGAACACCTCTTCTACCCTTCCCTATGTCATTGGTACCGACATGTACCACGACCACCAGCTTCTCCCCAGCACTGCCCATAAGTCTGTCTAGATGCCTCGAGAGATCTGCAACCTTCGCACCAGGCAGGCAAGTCACCATACGGTTCTCCCGGTCATCACAAACACAACTATCTATATTTCTAATGATCGAATCCCCCACTACTAAAACCTGCTTCTTCCTAACAGTTGGTGCTCCCTCCCCCGGAGAAGTATCCTCAGCGCGAGAGGATACCATAGCACCCTCTAGAAGGAGGGTCCCAACTATGGGATGGTTTCCCTCTGCTCCCATTGACTGCTCTCCTTCCCTGAGCCTTTCATCTTCCGTAACAGCATCAAGACTGTCAGATTGGAGGTGGGACAGCCCTACTATGTCCCGGAAAGTCTCATCAACAAACACCTCTGCCTTCCTTAACTCCTCCAGTTCAGCCACCCTGGCCTCCAAAGCATGCACTCGGTCTCTGAGGGCCAGGAGCTCCCTGCATCGAGTGCACACATACGCCACCCACCCACAGGGTAGGTAGTCATACATACAAACATGCATACATTTTATTTTATTTGAAGATGTTTACACAAAAATCAAAAATCAACAACTATGGAACTTTCAGCTGAAAGAATAGTACTACCATATGTTAAAAATATTTCCGAAATGACATCAAGGCTATTAAAGCTATCTGGAATTGGAGTTGCACATAAACCTACAAACACATTGAGGAATATCCTATCCAGGCCAAAAGATCCGATCGAACATACATGTGAAACAAATGTGATCTATAAAATTCCATGTTTAAATTGCTCCAAACACTATGTCAAAGAAACCAGAAGGAGACTAGGTACACGCATACATGAGCATGAAATGGCTGTGAAACGACATGATCCTCTGTCACTGATTTCATTACATGAGGATAATACTGGTCATAAATTTGACTTTAACAATGTGAAAGTCATCGGACAAACAGGATGTAGGCAAGGAATGGAGTTTCTAGAGGCGTGGTTTTCTGGAAATGATTCAATTAACCGTCACATCAATTTAGACCCAGTATTCGAACCCATGAGGCTGAGGGATAATAGAAAAAGAACAACTAGTAAGAACATGGTCAATGATGATTAGTCGGTTGAAATTCAAGATCATAAGTAACCAATCAAAAATCAACCACTAGTTAAGGTCACGCAAAAAGAACTATATAAAGACCTGCTTTGGAGGACTTTGCACTAAATCTACTGCACATTGATGATGTTACCTTGATTGGTAATGAAACATCTGCAATCAAATTTTCAAGCTCGGCAAACATCCGAATACCAAATTCAATCTCCTGAGCTACCAATCTTCTCTTCTATAGCTATATCTTTATCTATATCTATATCTATTGTTGTTTAGTTTGGATTTATTTCCTAGTGCAATTGGACAGAGACAGAGATGTGTCGGAACTGTTAAATATATCAGTGTGTGTTTGTCCAGCTAAATTTTTGTTTGTGATTTCCTTTCTACTTTGCAAACAGCCACCACATCCCCCACTCAAAAGAAAAAAAAAAAGACAGAAACAAACCTCCACAACAACAACCCTATGACCATACATTTTCTCAACAGTCACTCACATTGGCCAAATTTCACCATGATTGCTGGGCAGAATTCCCAGCGAAAGAACTGTAGCTATGTGGGTGCTCCAAAAGGAGAATTTGGCCCATCACACTTGAAAAGATTACAATGTAACGCTGCTGTGATTGCAAAGGCTGGCATTGGCTTTCTCCTTTCCCTGGAGAGGTGCTCAACACTTGCAAAGCTCCAGGGCCTGCCCCATCTCTTCATGTTACCCTCCTTCCTGCCCCACCTCTTCCCTGCCAGTTTGTCTCCTTCTCAGCATGTGCCCTATACCCACGCCTCTCTCCCCTCTGCCAACACCTCCTGCATGCCACAGGAGGCACTGGGAGGGATGGGGAGGAGGTGATTGGCAGGGCCATCAGCGGGCATATGGCACTGTGGGGAGCTAGCAGGTGCTATGCATCAACTATTTTTAGACCCATTGAGTCATTGCTTATTGCTGCAGACAAACATAGGTTTCTCAGAATTGTTAGAATTATCATATATCTTATGCTCTCTCACCCATATTCAGAAAATAATAGATGACAAATAACAGCCAGAATGGATTTGTCAGGAACAAATCATGGCAAACACTCTGATAGTTTTCTCTGATGGTGTAACAAGCCTTGTGGATGGAGGTGGGGAAGTGGTAGATGTGGTATATCTTGACTTGGGTATGTCTTGACTGTTGTTAACACCTTTCATGACCTTCTGCTAAACGACATGGCTGTGGCCACACTAATCCCTCCTTTCGGAGGGGCTATGGTAATATGGCACTTTGAAATATGCTAATGAGGCTCTTGCATGAATATGCACTACCTCATTAGCATAATGGTGGCTGCGCATACTTCAAAACTGACGGTTTCGAAACACAGCCACCCATGTAGCCAGGGTGGCCTTTTGAAACGGACCTCTCATTTCAAAAGCCCCTTATTCCCAAAACCAGATGGGAAGAAGGGGCTTTCAAAAACAGGGTCATTTTACACAGGGTCATTTTACAGATACACGGGTGGCTGCATTTCAAAACTGGCAGTTTCGAAGTGCATGTGGCCACCATTATGCTAATGATGCACTGCATATTCATGGAAGTGCCTCATTAGCGTATGCCAAATTGCCACATTACCATAGCCCCTCCTCTCAGCCACAGCTTATAAGAAAATACAACTCAGATGGAGCTAGTATAAGGTGGCTGAAGAAAACCTTTCCAAGAGAGTACTTATCACTGGTCCACAGTCAAGCTGGAAGAGCATACCAAGTCAGGTCCCAGCAGTATGAAATTTCAGTGCATTTCTGTCCAATATCTTCATCAATTAGTTACACTGGGGTGGGAATCTACTGCCTACCAACCAAATCCAGCCTAGGGTTTACACAGATTTGCACCCCAAGGGTAGGGACTCCCCTACCCACAACCCAGGATCTTACCCACTGTGGGTGGGGGATGTGGAGCCCCAAACTTCGCAGACTAGAGTCAGGCAACCTGGAACCAGATGCAGCGATGGCTTTTGCCTGGTGGCTGCCATTTCTCCTTCTCTCCAGCTCAGGAATGTCAGTGCAGGTAAGTGGTGCCTGGAGGCTTTCCCCTCACTGCTGTGATTGGCCAGAGTTACAGGCAATAGGAGCAGTGAGGGGCAGTTTCTGGGAACAGTGGGGGATGTACAGCCACATGTGCCCTTAAGAAGCTGTGCATGCAAGGCCCACCCCACCACCCAAACCCTGAAGCTCAAGCCCACTCCTGCAACCTCCCTCCTTCTAAACCCCACCCCTCCCCGCAGTTGCTCCTGCCCTCCAACCCCAGCCCACTCTTTCAGAAATGGATGTTGAGATCATAATGTATCACAAGCTAAATATACGTCAAAGATAATAGTATTGTGGACAGAGCAAATATCATTCTAGGATGTGTTAGCAGAAGCATTATAAACAAGACTAAGAAATAATGCTGCCACTCTCTTTCACACTGTTTAGGTCTTACCTGGAGTACTAGGCCTACTACTGGGTATCATGTTTCAAGAAAGATTTGGAGAAATTTGTTTTAAAAAAAAAAGCCAAATAAAAATGTTTAAAGGTCTAGAAAAAGAAGTCTCATGTCCCACAGGCTATATACAGCCAGAGCATTCACGCAATCCAGACCATCTCCTAAGAGATGTATCAAAACAAAAAAGCAGTCCAGCAGCACTTTAAAGACTAACAAAATAATTTATTAGGTGGTGAGCTAATTCCACAAAAGCTCACCACCTAATAGATTATTTTGTTAGTCTTTAAAGTGCTACTGGACTGCCTTTTTGTTTTGATAGAATATACACTAACATGGCTATCTCTCTGTTACTAAGGGATGTAGAATCTCTATCTCTGGAAAATTTTTACGAGCAGGTTCAACAATCACCCATCAGGGATGACCTAGATAATTACTATGTTCTGCCATAAGTACTAGGGTGACCAACCATCCCATTTTAGCCGGAACTGTCCCTTTTTTCAGCTCCCTGGAGAGCATCCCAACTCTTTTTTTAAAAAAAACAGGCTAATTGTCCTATATGTTGCAAAGCAGGGACCTGAATTTTAAAGAGGCAGCTCGTTAAGCTGCAGGGGCTGTCTGTTCAAAGAGCGGTCTGCAGGAGGTACATGAGCTCTTTAAGCAGATTGTTTAAATATACTAAAAACAACAAGAAGTCCTGTGGCACCTTATAGACTAAGAGATATTTTGGAGCATAAGCTTTCATGGGCAAAGACCCGCTTCATCAGATGCATAAGACATAAATATACTGTTATCAGCAGCCCTGGGGATGATGTGGGGTGGGCAGAGCCAGGCTGTGTGGCTGCTGTGCACTCTGCTCACACTGCCTGAGAAGGACAGAGGAGGCTGTGTCCCAGATAGCTCTCCCAATACACACACACACACACACACACACACAGAGTTGGATAGGAAGAGCAGGGCCCTATAGCAGGGAATGCAGGGTGGGCAGCTACTTGCAGGAAAGTGGGGACAGCTACTAGGGGGTTGCACTTAGCTAGGTAGTCTACAGGCAGCACAAAGAGGTAAGTCTCTGGAGTTAAGGGCACCTGGGCCCAGGCCAGGGGTTAGATGGGCGATCAGGGGATTGGAGGAGTCCCACGAAGGTTGGCGGATAGGACTCAGGAGCAAGAAGAGACAGGAAGAAGAGGACAAGGAAGGTGCATCATAGAGAAGAGCTGATAGGGTTGGATTAACTCTTCGGGAGGCCAAGGCTATTAGAGTTTGAGAGTCCCTTGGATCTGGAGTGAGCACAAAAATCATGGGTTCAGAAGGTAGGAGGGTTTGCTCCAGGCTGGGCCAGAAGGGTGGGGTGTGAGATGGGGTGAGGGTGCTCCAGCTAGGAGTGCATGGTCTGACTTAGAGGCTGGGATGAAGGGTTTGGGGTGCAGCAGGTGGGAGCTCCAGGCTAGGGCCTAGGGGTTTGAGTGTGGGTGGGGGGTTCAGCCTGGCCCACTGGCAGATGGGGGGAAAGGGTTAAGTGCTCAGGACCCAAGGCAATTTAAAATGGCCTGGAAGCCTGAGACCCTTTTACATTGCCAGTGGAACACGCCCCCCGCCACCCCACTTTGGGGAGGCTAACCCCCTTGCCCCCTCCATGCTCGTTTTCTGTCAGTGCCTTCCCTCAAAGACAAGAACCACAGCCCCCAGCCCTCCAAGAGGTTGTGGAAAAAGTTGAGGTGATGGGAGAAAGCTGGTGGAGATAGGGAGTTCGGCTGTTCCAATCTGCATAGATGTTAATGGTTCAGAAGGGAAATAATTCTTTTTACAACATAGTTCTTTAAGAGTTTTGTAGCTATCTGAAACTGAGCTATACTTAAAAAAAATCCTGTGTTACTATGCTTTTTGGTGCATGGTAATTTAAAAGCTGGAAGAACTTTACCATGGATCCTGTTTATTTGACTTTTCAATTAGAGTTGGATTTCCAGGTAAGTGATTTCCATCTACTTTTAGCATTTGTTTGGAGAGGGTATTTGAACCATTACACTGCAGCCCTTATCTTAGTCTGGCCTTGCCCTGGGGAATGGAGGGATCTATCTAGGCCAGGACTGCAGAGTAGGGGAGAGTCTCAGAAAGGTAGCCAAGTTAGTCCATATCTTCACAGAGCAAAAAAAGCAGCCCTATAGCACCTTAAAGACTAACTATATTATTTATTAGGTGATGAGCTTTTGTGGAACAGACCCACTTCTTGCAAGGTGTGGCCTACAAGCAGCATCTAGGAAACAAACAGGTTCCATGTGTCCTGGGCATCTCTGGAGTGGAGAGTGGCAGCTGGACCTAGTGGTTAGATTGCAGGTCAAGTCACTGGGAATGATAAACCCCTGATGGGTGATTTCAGTGGGATAGGGAGGGAGGCAGCATCTGGGCAAGGGGGTGAGGATTTCCAGACCTTTCAGTGCTGTACCTCTCATGGGGATTTATAAGTTCCAAACTCTGAAAATCCTGCTCACACAGGATGTCGGTCTGTTGTATACAGACGGGTGGTAGGTTGGAAAGTCTGGCAATGGATTTGGCACAGTGTGTATGGATATTAAGCAATACAATGTGCTATATTGAATACACTGAGGTGCTGAAAGGTATCAGGCATGGAATAATATATTGTTTCACTTTGAAAGTGAGGGGGGGGTGTTGTAAATCCACTGGCTCCAGTGAAATTAAATGCAGGGAAGCAGGTGGTGTTGGGGGGTGTCAGGGATGCGGGAGGGGGACCTGGCCTAGTAGATTTCATTCTCTTTTTATACTGCTGCAAAAAATATGTCAAATGGCTCACCTTGTTCCAGAATGCAGCCTCTGGGCTCCTCCCCACATCCAGCCTCCTGGCCTCACTCCTGCCAATACCCCCATCCCTGATTTCTAGCAGCTCACTCACATACCCAGCCCTCCCCCATGTGTCCCCAGCCTCCTGTATCCTTTCTCTCTCACATGCTACCAACCCACACTCTTTGGAACAGCAAAATTAGGACAAAGGCAAGAACTTTTACAGAGCAATAACCACTCAATTGTAGGTATGCATTTTTAATTTTTTCCTATTTTTATTATAATAATGCAGAATATCATTTAAATGGGTGCTCAGTCAACTTAATGTTATACTGAATGCTTGTGCTGCATAGTTCTAATGAACTGCCACTAAACTCACTTAACTCCAAGTAATTTAGCAGGTGACCTATGTTTCACATCGGGAAATGTGGTCACCCTAATAAGTACAGGAGACATGACTGAAAGATCTCTCAAGGTTCCTTCCAGTTTTAAAATTCTATGATTCTACAAGCAGGAGGAAGACAGAATAAAGCTGGGTTAAAAGGTTTTATTAAAAATAGAAATAAAGAATTAGGTATTGGGTTGGAAAGAATGGGAAGTACATGTATGATAACCTCTTACAGACAAGCTGTGTCTACACTAAGAGATAAATTCAAATTTCAAGGCTTTGGCTTGATATTAAAATGTGACAATCTTCACATGTAATACTGTTAACTCAATTTATTGAGTCATAATGCAAATTGCAGAATATCAATATTATGGGATGGTTATCGCATCTATTTTGAATTTAAAATCTTGAGTCAAGGCTAGTGTGGAACCACCATGCCCTTAATTAGAGTTTGTTAGCCTCCAGAAGTGTCCCGTATGTATCCCACAAAGCTACACGGTGACCCTCCACGTACGTCTGCTTCATTGTGCACTGCTGTCAGGTGTACAGGAAGAAGGTCAAAATAAGCCCAAGACGTTTGGATTGAATTTGAATTAAAACACGAACTGGAATTTAGCAGCCCAGTCCTGCAAATGAAAAAGGTGTCCATTATGAAAAAAATCCCTTTGCCCATAGTGTTGCACAGTATCGGTAGCCATCACATTGCATCAGTAGCAATTATTGGTAACCCTGTACTGCAGTCATGAACACTCAGGGTAGTGATCTGACTAGCACTTCTCAGGCTTGCACGAGAGCCCCAGTTTGAACCCACCAGGAGATTCTGGATATCACTGGCATTTTGGGACCCCACTCGGTGGTGACGAGACTTTGGGTGACCAAGAGCAAAGTGGCCATCCATGATCAGATGGCGCACAAGATGGCCACCTGAGATTACTCCTGGGACTCTATGCAGTGCCAGATGAAGGTTAAAGAACTCCGTCAGGCCTATCAAAAAGTCTGGGAAGCCAACCAGTGGTCGGGGAGACTCCATGGACTTGCCATTATTATCAACAGCTGTCCACATGCTTATGGGGAGCAACCCCACCAAGGAGCCTGGACTGAATAACAACACTTGTGGAGGCCCTGGTATGGAGTTCAGCATGAGCCTGCAGGAGCAGGGCAATGGAGAGGAGGAAAGGAGCAATGAGCAGTAGACAAAGGAAGTTGTTCCAGACAGCCTGGAGCTCTTCACCATTGACCTGGAACCAGTCTCCTCCGTAGCAGTCCCCTCCTTGTTGGTCCCTGAGCCTTCTGGAGCAACCAGTTTGGGTGAGTCTTTATTCTGCATGCTAGAAGCAGGTCGGGGTGGGCATAGCTATAGGGCTGTGTTTAGGTACAGGTTTTCTAAGTGTGCTTCTGTGCCCCTCAGAACAGTGTGTTAATATTTCTTGGGATGGAGTGCTTCTCCTTTTTTGGAGATCTCCTCGAAGGCCTCATCCATGCACTCTTGTATTTTTTTCCATGTGGCTCTTGGGGGGTCTGACTTGTTGCGGCTTCCATGGTAGCACATCTTGCCATGCCAGGCAACCAGATAGCAAGCTGATGTCATGGCACCACACAGAATTTTAGCAAAAATGTCAGGCTTTCAGTCACACAGCAAGAGTAGCTGTTCCTTCTCCATATCTATTAATTTTAGGAAGGTGATGTCTTCTTTGGCAACCTGCAAAAGCATGAGAATTTGCTTGGTTTTTTGTTTTTGTTTTTTTTAAAACCTTGCTTCCTACCCCTTTACATTGGCCTGCAGCAGCCCAAGGGTGCTCCGTTCCCCACCCCACAATGCAGTTTGCAGGCTCTGGAGGTGGGGGGGAGGTTCCCTGCATGTTCCTTTCCAACCAGAATTTCTTTTAATTTTTCATGACTCCCCCCAACTGTGTCCCGCTGCTGCCAGGCTCTGCTGGGGTTTCCCCTCCCAGTTCCCCTTTCCCCACCATTTCTTTTGATTTTGCAGGACTCCCAGGTGCCACACAGCTGCCTGGGCTCTGCTTGGTGTTTCCCCTCCCACGAACCTTACCAAGCACCATTTGTTTTTAGTTCTCAGGAATCCCCTCCTGCACCTCACGGGGGATCCTCCGCCGTGCTTTTCTTCTCCCATGCCCCTTTACATCCAGCCTCTCTTTGGATATTTTTTTTTACTTCACATTAATTTTATTGTGCAGCAAAGCCCCACAGGCAGCCATCCATTTCTCACTGCCACAGGCCACCCTGCCAGGAGACCTGGTGGCTGCCTCTACTTTGCAGACCTTCCCATTCCCACCAAAAGAGGACAATTGCTTAAAATTTACCATGTCCACAAAGCAATGTGTGGGATAAGTGATAGCAAGTGAGGTACTGTGAAATGCATGCTTACTGTCCCATCCTTAATAACTCATGTGTCCTTCAAAAGCATACTTTCAGTGACAGTACACAGAAAGACCCATTCATTGCACTTCAAAGCACATTATGTCAATTGCATTGTAATTTTGACCATTTTCCAGACCCATTGCCCAGTGCTGCAGAGAAAACCAGGAGAAGCAGGAAATGCAGACAAGATATGATCCTTCAGCACATGCAAAACACTCAGGCAGAGTGTAAGAACTTGACAAAGGACACTGCTCAGTGGCCGCACACAGTACAGCTGAGTGGTGTCAGACTCAGGTAAACTTTAACAAGAGAATGATTGACCTGTCAAACATTGTTAAAGATGAATGAGGCCCTGGCAAAGCAGACTGAGGTCACAGCAAGGCTTGTAATGGCCCTTACTGAGCAGATGGAGATCCTGCACTTCTTGCTTCAGTTGCAGAAGGGCTCCCATCCCAGCAGGGCAACAGCTGACATCTGCTGGCTGGGGTCCCCTGAGGAGAGAGCGCCTACTGACTGTGGTTGTGGTACCCATACGCAGGGAGGGAGGGCAAAGCTATCCTGCTGCTCCAGCCCCCCAAGGGTCAGTGCAAAAGGCTGCTGAGGCACCCTTGAGAAGGCTTCTTTTCCTGGCCACTTAAACCTTTTCTACCCTCAAAATAAAACAATTCCTTTGAGTTCAGTGTTATTTCTTGTCCTGAAGGAGTGGGGGTGGGGCACACAAATCAAAACTGTTGGGTGCGGGAGGATGAGTGCCACCAAAGACACAGCTGGGCAGTGAAACTGCCTTGTCTGCAGCAGACACATGGCTGAGGGAACCGGGCGGGGGAGGGATCCTGTGTAGGGTTTCATGAGGCAGAGAAGCAGAGGGTAAAAGCAGGGTCGTCCAGTGTAACAATGGGCATCTCCATGTTGTTGATCTTGATTTTCTGACCAGGGAAAAAAGTTCCATCCAGGAGCTTTCGGTGCAGTCCTGAATTTCAGAATATTCATACGCCGTGAACCATCCCTGACCAGCCAATGTTGATGACCTTTGTGGTCTATCAACCCCTGCATGACTATGGAAAAGTACCCCTTTCGATTAATATACTCCAATGCCTGGTGGGCCATGGCCATGATGGGGATGGGCGTGCCATCTATTACCCCACCTCAATTAGGAAAGCCATGGACAGCAAAGCCATCCACTATGGCCTGTACATTTCCCAGGGTCACAGTCTTCCTGAGGCGATGCTGACAGATTGCATGAGACACACCTCTATCACTACGGACCCCACTGTAGATCCATCTACCCCAAACTGATTTGCCACTGACTGGTAACTCTCAGGGGTTGCAAATTTCCACAGTGCAATTGCCACTTGTGTCTGTACTGTTAAAGCCTGACTCATTTTGGTGTTGGTGTGCTTCAGGGCAGGCTCCAGAGCATCACAAAGTTCCATAAAGGTGGACTTGCGCATGCGAAACTTCTGCACCCACTGCTGGTCATTGCAGGACTGCAAAAATGATGTGATCCCATGGTGTGTGCTGGTCTCTTGATTCCAAAACCACCAAGCCACTGTCAGCAGTGCAGTCATGGCAGCCAACAGCTCTGTGTTCTTGGACTGCAGTTGGTACAATTGTTGTTTGAAACCACCATCCTCGTCATCATTATCACCACCATCAGCAGCAGCAGCACCACCAGTAGGATAGCCAAGCATCATTGAGCTTTGGAGTTGAAGGACAAATTGCGTGACAGATGCTGTGGTTGCCAAGATGATCTGTGCTATGAGTTAGAGCGTTCATGGATCCATGCTTGTGCTGGAATGCTGCAGCAGGAAATGGTGTGATCTCCAGTTCTCCTTTCACGTGGTTAGTGGTGCAGTGAATTCTGGGATAGTGCTTGGAATTCTGGGATTCCAACATGAAACACCCACAAGTAACCAGGGATAAAGCACTGTGAGATATGTACCCACAATGCGGTGCTCACGCTGTTGAAATTACACAGGGCAATGGGAACGCAGAGATTCGATACAGAGAAAAGGTGGGCCAAATTTCAAGAAGCTTTGTGGATACTTTATTTGAATTCATAACTTTAAAATTAAGTATTTAAATTTATTATACAATCAATTTTATCTCATAGTGTAGATGCAGCCACAGTCTCATCAACATTATCCTTGTAAATGAAGAAAGATGCATTTGGGATTATGGACTATGAAAAGGTTGAGCTTTTTTACAAATTAAGAGTTTGGAATAAAGTGAAATCGGTCAAAGAACTTCTAGAAGAATCTGTAATAAAGGTATCATTCAAGTAACCTATTTACCTGAACAGCCAGCTCGTGCATAATTTTCAAGTTTAAAAAAAAATGCCTTGTTGTGCTGTGACTTGTTACTGATCAAGTTCTGTCTGGAGTTATTAAATGAGAAAAATGTAATGGAAGTACTGAATTGGAAAGGTTTTTTTAAAACTCTCTCTGCAAATTTGGGACTGGATTTTCTGAATTGCCCATGTGGAAAACGAGGTAGATAAAAATGGCACAGGAAGGGCAAGAGGCGAAATAATGTGAGCGTGAGAGCATCAAACGTAGGAGGGTGATACACCAGTGGAGATAGAGCATGAAAAAGAGGAAGAGCAGGATGAAGGAGCATAAAAATTAACACACACAAACATCACCCCTCTAAATATTCAAGGAAAAGAACGTTAGCAAGGAATAAAAAACCCACAAGACACAATAGAAGTGGGGATAAGAGAGGAGGTAAAACAGATGGGAAAAAAAGGAAAGATGGACCAACTCTTTTGTCACATGGTCCAAGCAGAAATAGAAAGAAGAGGCTGAGAGGAATCAGCCCAAAACCACTGTGAAAGACAACTGAAAACAAATTTGTTGGGAAGCACACATGAAGGATTTTCTTGTGGTTACTGTCCTACTTTGGGATTTAGGAGTTCTGGGTTACAATCTTGGGCAAGTTATTTAGGCCCACAGTTTTAATGGCACTGTGGCTCTCAGAATTCCCACACCTATATGATTTAGGAGCTTAAACATAATTCAAATTCTGGGTCTAAGTCTCTTCTCATGTCCCATTCTGCAAAATGGGGATAATGGTCATTCCTTCTCTCTAAGGCTACATCTACACTTGCATTCCTCTTTCGAAAGAGGAATGCAAATGAGGGAAATCAGAATGCAAATGAGGTACTGATTTACATATCTTGTGCTTCATTTGCATAACCTCTTTTCAGAAGAGATTCTTTAGAAAGAAAAAAAGAAATGAAGATGGGGCTCTTTAAAAAATAAACCCCATCTTTGAAAGAACTCTTCTTCCTATTTAGTTTCAGGAAGAAGGGCTCTTTTGAAGATGGGGTTGATTTTTGAAAGATCCCCATCCACACTGTTTTCTTTCTTTCAAAAGACTTTCTTCTGAAAAGAGATTAGGCAAATGAAGCACAAGATATGTAGATCAGTGCCTTATTTGCATTTCCAATTTCCCTTATTTGCATTCCTCTTTTGAATGAGGAATGCAAGTGTAGACATAGCCGAATTGTTTTATGTCACATGTGTGTAGAATATAAGATATTTGTGGCAGGGACTCCCTCAGTATCACAGTGTCTACACTAGCAAGTCCTTTCAAAAGATTTTTTGAAAGAATGGGGCTCTTTTGAAAGAGCTCATGGAGCATCTACACACAAAAAGCGTTCTTTTGAAAGTAAATCTAAAGAATGTGGTGCTCCTTTAGCAATCACTCTTCCTTTCCTGTTTCTGAAAGAGTGCCCCCATTTTAAAGCTTCTTTCAAAAGAAAATGTGTGTAGATGCTCTTCAAAAGCTGTCTTAATTTTCAGTTCCCTGGCCCATTCTTTTGAAAGAGTGAGGGATGTGTTGATGCTTTCTTTCAAGAGAGCAGATCACTCTTTTGATCCGCTTTTTTGTGTGGATGCACACTCTTTTGAAAGAAGTTCTATTGGAAGAGGTCTTCTGGAGAGCTTCTTTCAAAACATCTCTGTAGTATAGACATAACTTAAGTGTATGTACATGACCGAGCATAATGGGGCCCTGATCTTAGTTTGGGAGCCAAGGTACTACAATAAATAGTGGAATACAGTAGATAGACAAATAGATTCAAATTTTCAAACTTTCTGAACTTTAAGCACCTAAATCTGTATTTGGACACCAGAAAAGGTAGTCTGATTTAAAGCCTTTTTGGACAGGGACCCCCATTTGGTTTTGTTTCTATGGCACCTAGCACAACATGGTCTAGAGCCATGCCTACAGCTCCTAGTGGTTACAGTAATACAAATTGGGTGCTGAACATGCACTGTTCCCATTGAAGTGAATGGGAGCTCCAGATGTTCAGAGACTAAAGTGACTTCAGGATTTCATTGCCTGAAACAGGCTCCAAAATGAGAACATTTTAAAACACAGAAGGTATATCTATATGCACATACAGCCATAAGGGCCAGTTGCTCAGGTGGTTGTTCATCATCCTTCCAGCAGATTTTGCTTGTGAGATTGGCCTCACTGCCCCTGAAAATGTCACTCCTGTACAATGGCAATCCTTGGATTGCACAGAAGATTATACCTTCTTCCTATTCCCTGCTGCTGATATATGGTGGGATTAGGGGACAGAGGTGTAGATGGGATTCCCTGGCTGCCTGTTTGTCTCATTGGAACTCGCAGAATGAGTAAATGGAACAGTCTTCATACTGCTCAAGTTTACTCTGAGAGTCTAGCCCTGCCTATGAACAGCAGGGGCATGCCATGGGGAACATGATGCCTGCATAATTTGTTCTGCATGTCCTTCAGCTGCCAATGGGGACCTAGCGCTACGTGTACACAGACAATTCATTAAGATAAGTTTCCCAAATCTCCATTCCAAAGAAGAATGGTAGTGTTGTCATGCCCATCCATGCTATGTCAAAATTGTCTAATGCATATGAATGTCCTTAATTAGAAGATTCTTTATGCAAAACAGGTAATTTAACATATCAGTTTTACAAGTACAATCTACTGAATCTGTACATCATATTATTGTTCTTGCATATTAAATTAGAAGTATGAAATATGAATGTTTAATTTTAAATGTGCTAATGAGGAACTTTACTGATGCTCTGGAAATACAAGAATTCAATACCCATACCAATGACCTATTGGGTTTGTTCGGAAATGCCAAATTGTGGTTGGCCCTCGAAAGACATGTGACCAGGCTACCTAGTACTGGTATCTATCTTGAACCTGGTATTCTTCCATTGGGATGGAGGGCTCCTTCCCTGTAAAAAAGTCTCTTTAAGCAATGGGAAGACATCAGTCCTTTTCCTTCAGCTAGCCTTTGAGACTGGCTAGCCCCAGCCTAAGAGGGTACAAAGAGCTTTGAAGAAGCTGTAGACCCAGGCCAGAGTAAAGATCAACTCTGACCTGAAACTTTTCACCTGAGGTAAGAATAGCTGTTTAGGGTAAGAATTTGCATGTAACAAGCTTTTTGGTGAATTAGAACAAGCGGTTTTTTCAATTTAATTTAATAACTTATTCTGATCTTACCGTTTTCACTTGCAACCACTTAAATCCTACTTTTTGTACTTATAAAAACTTTTATTCATTGTGAAGCTCAACTAAATAATTGTTACCTATAGGGGAAGCAATCACTATGCATATCTCTCTTTTATTGCCAAAGTGGGAAGACTTTATGAGTTTTCTCTGTATAAAATTTTTACACAGAATAAGATGGAGCTATTTGGGGTTTTGGTCCCATTTGAAGATTGATTTCCTGGGTGCTTTTGTAGCTGAACCCACCTGGAGCTGAACTGATATTTCTCTTCAGGAGGTGTATCAGCAACGAAGGGTCCTGTGGCACCTTATAGACTAACAGAAAAGTTTTGAGCATGAGCTTTCGTGAGCACAGACTCTGTTCATCAGGAGGTGGTTACCCCAACTCTGTGCTTTGGCTGAGGGAGAACAGTGGATCTGTCCCAGTAGGACAAGGTGGTGGGGAGCCCCAAAGGGCAGAAAGGTTCATGTCAGTACCCCAGGGGACAACCCCAAGAAGACTTCTGTATTCAACCCCTCACAAGCATGTCCAAGTCAGTTAAGTGAAGGAGGTTTAGCACAAATCTTCAGAGTGGAATGAACTAAATATAAACTAATGCTAAGAAGAGTGAACTTAAGGCAGAACTTCTGTATACTATTTCCTGACTTCTCCACAATAATAAGTACGTGACTTTGGGCAAATCATGCAAGAATTCCATTCCCACCACCCACCCCTGTAAAATAGAATTTGGTATAAAAATACCTAAATTACCTACCAATAGTGTTTTAAAGCTTAATTACTTATTGTCTGGAAAATGTGGTAAGTGCTTTACATGAATGGTGGTGAGCACTGTAAATGGAAGTGAAGTGGTATTATTGTATTCAGTTACAAGGCAGGAAATAGGGTTAGGCTCACGCCAGTAGGCACACACCTGCGTTAGCCATAATTGAGCACTGGATGACACTCTTGCTTCACATAAATAGCTGACATGATGCCTCATCTACTGATGAGTCATCACCATTTTGAATCTCCTTTTCTTCCCAGCTTCAGGACTGCTCTGGGTGAGCGTGGAGGTACTAGGTACTTACTGCTAGGCACTGCGGTAAGTTCAGGTAGGCAGATGACCTCCTCTTTTACTCTGCACAAGCAGTGAAACAGGCAAAAGAGCATCATCTTCCTTCCGTCTTCTGCAATCCAGCAGGTGGCTTGCCAGGGAGGTATCAAGCACACTGAGCAGGGAAAGGGCAGTAGCTACTCAGAAGGCTTCTGGTCTGATGAAATTATTATATGAGGCCTGTTTTCATCTATTACCAATGGGACTGCTATCAGATCTTCAAAATGTTTTTCCCCCTTGCTCAGGTGTTTGAACATTACAGACTCACTGTGTTACCAGTACTCATGATTTTATCATGAGACATGCAACATTTTTTAAAGCCCCAGTTCCCAGAGTTATTTGATTACACATGAATCACAGCTTTCATCTAGCAATATGTTTATAGCCTTCACAGTTTTGGAAGAAAGCTTGAAAACACAAATCTAATTACTCAGAAACTGATAGGCAAATATGATGGTTTTTGTGACCTAAGCCAGGCTTTTCGAATTTTTGAGATTGGCAAAACTGGCAGCTTCAAAATCTAAGTCTTATTTCATGTTTATATATCTGTATTATTCATTAAAAGCTTCCTGCCATAATCACTCAAGGAAGAACAATGCAGGCTCCCATGTTTTGGGGAAAAAAAAATCTCTACCCCTGGAGAACCAAATTACTTATTCATTTATTACTTGCAGAGGGTATCACTGATTGTTCTCATCCAGATTCTCCACTTCTCACTACAATTCACCGTCCCCTTATTTCCTTTAGTTATAAGCTATGTCTACACTAGGACACTACATCGAAGTAGCCTGTTTTGAAGTACCAACATTGAAAGAGACTACTTTGATGCGTATCGTCCACACAACCTCCCGGGCTGCTGCCGTCGATGTTCAACATCGAAGTAACGAAAGGGAATGTCGAAAGGAGCCACCCCAAAAGGAAACACGGAGCGTCCACACACACAAGTGCTCCCTGTTGAAATAAGGGGCCAGGAAAGCCCACAGATGGGGTCATAGGCTGGACTAGCCCTTCTGGGGCAAGAGCAAGCCGCTCTTTTAAAGGCCCCTCCCAGACACACTCAGTCTGAACAGCATGAGGTCTGCAGACCTCTAGCCACACTCTCACAGACTGATGCACAGCAGCTATGGACCCCCACCAGCAGCAGCACCTGGAAGCCTTCCAGATAGTCACCCAGGGAGCAAGCACCTGCTAGGTGCTGCACAGGAGCCCCTCTCAGGGAGCAGATAGGGATGCCCCGACCACTGGGCTCCCCTGTTTCTTCTGCGCCGGGTGCTCTGTTGACTCTGGAGATATCCCACCAGCTTCAAGTGGTGGGAGCAGCTGGTCGTGGGGGAGTGGGACGACGACCAGTGGCTGCGGAACTTCCACATCCACTGGCAGACCTTCCTGGAGCTCTGCCAGTGGCTCACCCCTGCACTGAGGCACCAGGACACCTGGATGCAGTGCACCCTCCCTGTCGAGAAGAGGGTTGCAATAGCTGTCTGGAAGCTGGCCACTCCAGACAGCTACTGCTCTGTGGGACACCAGTTTGGAGTGGGAAAGGCCATGGTTGGGGGCCATTGTCATGGAGGTAAGGAGGGCTGGGCACGCACCCACTGGGGGATGGGGGGAGTGGCCAGGTGTGGGGCCGGGGAGGTAGAGGTGCTGGGGGGGGAAGGGGGTTGGGTGTGGGGCCGGGACAGGAGGGGCTGGGTGGGGGGGTGCCTGGGGAGGTGACCAAGAAGGGGGTCTGGGGGGAGGGGCCTGAGGCACCCTGCACATCCTCATGGGTGCTTTTGTTTTCTCCCCACACGTGGTCCGTGAGCTCAATGCCATGCTGCTCCAGGGGGTCGTCTGAGTCAGGGACCTAGACACAGACATTGCTGGATTTGCTACCATGGGCTTCCTGAACTGCTTTGGGGCCCTGGTTGGTACCCACATCCCATTTGCACCCCAGACCACAGAGCGAGAAGATACATCAACTAGAGGGGCTACGACTCCGTGGTCCTCCAGGCCATGCTGGATGGCCAGGGCCACTTCCAGGATGTCTACATGGGCTGGCCCGGCTGTACACATGATGCCCATGTTTTTAGGAACTCGGGCCTGTGCCGCCGGCTGGAGGCTGGGACCTACATCCCCCAGAGACCCCTCTGGGAGACACCACCTTTCCCCTTTGCCTCGTGGTGGACACGGCTTATCTCCCCCAGCCGTGGCTCAAGTGCTGGTACACTGGCCACCTCACAGCCAGCCAGGAGCAGTTCAATGCCCAACTGAACCACACCCACCAGGGGGTGGACAGGACCTTTGGCCACCTGAAGGGGTGCTGGCAGTGCCTCCTTGCCTGCCTGGACATCAGCCTCCAGAACATCTCCCAGGTTGTGGGCACATGCTGCACGCTCCACAACATTGTTGAGAGCAAGAGAGAGGCCTTCGTCCAGGGGTGGGCAGTCGACACCAGCGTAGGCTTCCCCCAGCCAGCCGCTGCACCCAGTAGCCGGGTCCACCGCAAGGGGAGACATGTCCATGAGGCCCTGTGGGCCTATTTTGATCAGGGAGACCTCTGAGCACCTCCATGGCCTTCCCTGGAGGACCTCACAGATACCGCCCCTACTGCCTGCACACCGTCCCCACTGCCTGCACACCATCCCCCCAACAAGCACACATCTCAGCTTCTTTGGAAAATAAAACTGTGGATAATTGAAAACTGGTAAACTGTCTTATGTGCACAACAAAAACTGGAACCAATATACAAAGGAGGAAAACTATATACGAGGGGGACAACTATATACAAACAGGGGACCAGCGGATGGCTCAGCCATCAGCCCATCAATCTGAGGCAGGTGTAGACAGATGCGACCCCCGGTGGGTACGGGTTGTGGTGCCCCCCCTTGCCCACGGTCCCCGATGGGGCCGGCTGGGGGCCAAGAGGACCAGCAGGTACAGCCAGGATGCCTCTACCAGCTGGTCTTCAGCCTCAGTGGGCTCCGGTCCTGGAGGGCTGGCAGGCAGCATGGCAGGTGGTGCAGCAGGGTGGGCATCGGGTGGAGCAGCAGGGAGGGTGGTGGGTGGGCAGCAGGGGGTGGGAGCTGGGTGACAGACTCCCAGATCGACCTGGCTATGTCCCAGAAGATGCCCATGAATTCCTGCCATGCTGCCCAGTGCCGGGTGGACTCCTTCCAGTCAAAGCGGAGCCTCACCTCAGACACCTTCACCTGCAGTTGGAGAGCCGCCAGGAGCTGGGGGTCCATGGGGGCCATCTCCTGGGGTGCAGGGCTGGCCTCCAGGATGGACTATGGCTCCAAGGCCTGCTGGGACTCCTCAGATGCGGTGTCCAATGTGCCCTGGGGGTAGGAGGTGTCCCAGGGGCTCAGGATGGTCCTGAGCTCCCTGTAATAGGAGCAAGCAGCAGGGGCAGCCCCAGACCAGCTGGTGAAGTCCTGGGCCTGGGCATAACCTTGCCACAACTCCTACACCTGGCTCCGGACGTGATCCGGAGTGCAGGCAGGGTGACCCATGGTGGCCAGGCCCTCGGCCAGTCGGGTGAACGCTTCCACATTCCGCCGCTTGATCCCCATCACATGGAGCACCTCCTCCTCACCCCAGAGCCCCAGGAGGTCTTGGACCTCGGCCTCCGACCAGGAGGGGTCCTGCCACTTTTTGGCCCACCATTTGGCTGCCAGGGGTGCCTGGGTCCCCTAAGGGGGAGCCCTGGGGTGCTCTGGGTGCTGGCTCGATGCCATGGTGGTGGATTTCAGACTGGGGTCTCTGGAAAACGTGCAGGGCTAGAACTTACGTGTGCTGCTGCCTGCATGCTCTCAGCATTCTGCCACAGGAAATCTGGGTCTGAGGTGCTTTAAGGGCTGCATGCGGCATCCATAGAGTCGAGGCTGGACAGCATGTCTCAACTCCTCAGCTGATTGCCGCCACGGAGGACCCTGCTATTTCGAAGTAGCGGGACATGGATCATGAGATGGAGCATTGTCTCAGTTCAGTATACTAGTAAAAACTTTATGCCAAAGCCCAAATAAACAAAAAATAAAACACCACTCCTCCCCCCGCTTACGTAAATCATCCCTAATGACAACACAGCAGCCTTCTGACAGCCCTATTGTCTGGCTGCTCAAACTCTGCAGCCAAGCCATGTAACTCAGTGCTCCACCCTGAGCAAACATTTCACCCTTAGGTACACAGAGATTATTTAAAATGCAGCAAGTGGCTATGACCCTTGGAATATTCTGCTCTGTAAGACTTAGCCTTCCACAGAAACCCCCTCATCTCCCATTCAATCTGCCAAAAGCACATTCCCATACCATGCAGAACCTGCTCAGCCTGTCCTTAAAATAATCCTTACTGCTATACAGGTGCCCTGTCTAAGTGGTTGTATCTGGTGAAGATGGTTTTACCCATGAAAACTTAAGCCGAAATAAATCTGTTACTCTTTAAGGTGCCACAGGACTCCTTGTTATTTTTGCAGATACAGACAAACATGGCTATCCCTCTGAGAGAAATCATTAAAAAAGGGCTAGAGAACAAAACATAGAATACCTTATTCTCTCTATCTAAATCCATGCTATTCCATATCTTGAATACTGCATCATAGGGAATTTCAACATTTTCAGGGTCCTTTCGAAAAGGACCCCCATGTAGACGAGCTGTGTGCAAACGAAATGAGGCGCTTTTGAAGTGCTGCAGCCAGCAGCATGCTAATAAGGTGCTGAATATTCATTTCAGTGCCTCATTAGTATTCTCCAATTTGGTAATTAGCGTGGCCATTTTGAAGTTTTCCCCTAATGTAGACGTAGCCAGTGTGAGGACTGGGGTATTAAAACTGAACATCCTAACCCTTATGAAGCATCATCACACTTCAGTTCTGGCATCTTATTTTCTAGGAAAAAAACACACTGTAAAACATTGTAGAAAGGTAGATAGGTATCATAATACTTAGAACATAAGAACATAAGAATGGCCATACTGGGTCAGACCAAAGGTCCATTCAGCCCAGTATCCCGTCTGCTGACAGTGGCCAATGCCAGGTGCCCCAGAGAAGGAGAACAGAAGACAATGATCAAGTGATTTATCTCCTGCCATCCATCTCCTGCCCTTGTACTGAAGGCTAGGGCACCATACTTTACCCCTGGCTAATAGCCATTTATGGACCTAACCTGCAAAAATTTATTGAGCTCTTTTTTAAACCCTAATAGAGTCCTGGTCTTCATAGCCTCCTCCAGCAACGAGTTCCACAGGTTGACTGTGCGCTGTGTGAAGAAAAATGTCCTTTTATTAGTTTTGAACCTACTACCCATCAATTTCATTTGGTGTCCCCTAGTTCTTGTATTATGGGAAAAGGTAAATAATTTTTCTATATTCACTTTCTCCACACCATTCATGATTTTATATACCTCTATCATATCGCCCCTCAATCGCCTCTTTTCCAGACTGAAAAGTCCCAGTCTCTCTAGCTTCTCCCCATATGGGACCCGTTCCAAACCCCTAATCATCTTAGTCGCCCTTTTCTGTACCTTTTCTAATGCCAATATATCTTTTTTGAGGTGAGGAGACCACATCTGCACACAGTACTCAAGATGTAGGCATACCATAGTTTTATATAGGGGAAGTATGATATCTTTTGTCTTATTATCTATCCCTTTTTTAATAATTCCTAACATCCTATTTGCTTTACTAACTGCCGCTGCACACTGCGTGGATGTCTTCAGAGAACTATCCACTACAACTCCAAGATCCCTTTCCTGATCTGTCGTAGCTAAATTTGACCCCATCATGTTGTACGTGTAATTTGGGTTATTTTTTTCCAATGTGCATTACCTTACACTTACCCACATTAAATTTCATTTGCCATTTTGCTGCCCACTCACTCAGTTTGCTGAGATCTTTTTGTAGTTCTTCACAATCCCTTTTGGTTTTGACTGTCCTGAACAACTTGGGCTACGTCTACACGTGCACCCAACTTCGAAATAGTTAATTTCGATGTTGCGACATCGAAATAGTCTATTTCGATGAATAACGTCTACACGTCCTCCAGGGCTGGCAACGTCGATGTTCAACTTCGACGTTGCTCAGCCCAACATCGAAATAGGCACAGCGAGGGAACGTCTACACGGCAAAGTAGCACACATCGAAATAAGGGAGCCAGGCACAGCTGCAGACAGGGTCACGGGGCGGACTCAACAGCAAGTCGCTCCCTTAAAGGGCCCCTCCCAGACACACTTTCATTAAACAGTGCAAGATACACAGAGCCAACAACTAGTTGCAGACCCTGTATATGCAGCACAGACCCCCAGCTGCAGCAGCAGCAGCCAGAAGCCCTGGGCTAAGGGCTGCTGCCCACGGTGACCACAGAGCCCCGCAAGGGCTGGAGAGAGAGTATCTCTCAACCCCCCAGCTGATGGCTGCCATGGAGGACCCCGCTATTTCGATGTTGCGGGACGCGGATCGTCTACACGTCCCTACTTCGATGTTGAACGTCGAAGTAGGGCGCTATTCCCATCCGCTCATGGGGTTAGCGACTTCGACGTCTTGCCGCCTAACGTCGATTTCAACTTCGAAATAGCGCCCAACACGTGTAGACGTGACGGGCGCTATTTCGAAGTTACTGCCGCTACTTCGAAGTAGCGTGCACGTGTAGACGCAGCCTTGGTGTACTTACTTTAGAGATGGGAAAACTAATGCAAAGCAATGTTGATGGTCTGACTTTCTGAGATATAAAGCATATGCAGCTCCACCTCTGAAAATGACAACATAAGTAACTGGCCAAGTTCACAAAGTGAGTAGGCCACAAAGCCAAAAATAAAACACCTAAGCCTCCTGGCTTCCAGTCCCAGCACTGTATGTCATACACCACAATGTTGTAAAATTCTGGACTAAAGTCTATCAATGTTCCACTGCTCAGTTTTTAAAGGATTTAGGTGTCTTAGTCTCATAGGGCGTGTCTACACTAGCCCCAAACTTCAAAACGGCCATACAAATGGCCATTTCAAAGTTTACTAATGAAGCACCGAAATACATATTCATCACCTCATCAGCATGCGGGCGGCCGCAGCACTTCGAAATTGACGTTGCTCGCCACGGTGCAGCTCGTCCCGACAGGGCTCCTTTTCAAAAGGACTCCACCTACTTCAAAGTCCCCTTATTCCCATCTGCTCATAGGAATAAGGGGACTTCGAAATTGACGCGGCTCGCTGCCGCACAGCTCATCCCGACGGGGCTCCTTTTTGAAAGGACCCCGCCTACTTCGAGGAGCCACAGCCACCCGCATGCTGATGAGGTGCTGAATATGTATTTCAGCGCTTCATTAGTAAACTTCGAAATGGCCATTTGCATGGCCATTTCGAAGTTTGGGGCTAGTGTAGACACGGCCATAGAAATAGAAATCTTAGCAACCACTCTCTTTGTTTTCAAATCCATTCCCTACAATGGTCATACAGTAAATGGGTTTCAGTCTCTCCTAAACCAAACTGTGAAAAGTGCATAACAAAGTAAAATGTTTGGCCTTTACAATATAAATAATTACTCATTTTAAAAAATATTAACTATTTTCTGCTAAATATTTCAAAAGATTATTTCTAATTTTTTCCCAAAATAGTTCAGAGGAATTTTGGGGGGATTTCTGATGAAAAGAATTTTTTTTTTTTTTTAACTATTTTCAGTGCAAACCCAGAAAATTTAGGAAAAGAAAACCAAACTTTAAAGAAAAAAAACCCATTCACAAAAAAAAATGTTTTATTTTCAATTGTAGCAGATAACAACAGACTTGGCAACTGTTGGGTGTTGTTCAAACTAACTCAAAACACTCAGGGTGAAATTCATACAGTCTCCATCCAAGCCCCTTGCACTCTTCTCATCAAGGGTTTCCTCCGAAGGGGATGGAAGGCAGCGTGTATGCTGTATCAAGTAAGTGGTGTGTAACAGCTTCCCCCAATTGTCTTATCATTCCCCTCTTCCTGAACAAATTTGTTCACTCATTTCCTGGGTTGCCGTAGATCACCTTGTTCCAGAACAATATTCCCCCATCTAACTTTCTGCAGCCCAGTTTACGCCAGAAGAAGACAATATAACCTTAGGTGAATTTGGCCTTCATTTATTTAAAAAGAAAATTATCAAAACCAGGACTTGCTAGCTTGTTCTTATGAAGACCCATTTATGATGCCATATTGTCCTACTCAGGAGAAAGCGGGTGTAGCTGTGCCAGCCTTTGCTTTTCCCAAATGCCCATGGCAATTCTGGAGCAAATACCATTTTCCAGCCGTATTTCCCATTTAAACTGTGGAGGAACTGCCAAGAATAGAAATGGGCCATACCAACAATAACAAACAAATGAACTACATCAATTCACAATAGCTGAGGATCTGCCCCACTCTTTCTAAAAACAGGAATTCAGTTGTTAAGCGGACCAGCCACGTGAAATTAAATCCTGCTGGCAAATCTCATGCAAGAGCAGAGACGAGGTATTGGGGATAATTAAAGCACAGAAAAATTCTACCAGATTTATTTTTCAGCTCCTGTGACCTGGTGAGAATGTGACATGAACATTAACAAGGGAACAACTAAATCATATTTTCTAATAACAGCATGGGGATTACAGCTGCCTATTCACACTGACTCTGGGGATAACTGCGTCAAAATAGTTAACCTCGTGACTCTAGGCTTATGAACCTACTTGTATGCCTCTGTCATTGTTATTATTATTTATAAATAACATATGAACTTTAGCAAAGAAACAACTAAACCACATATTCTGATAACACCTCCATAATGACTATGGCAGGAATTGCCAGTTTAGTTAAATCTGGATCTACATAAATCTGGATCTACATCTAATGCCCACAGGCTACACCTACGCTGGCCCCTCCCTTTTGAAAGAGGCATGCAATTAAACATTACAGATAATTAATGACACAGATTATTCACATCAGCCCCGTACCCTCGGTCCCATCTAACATTCATAGGCTACCCATATACTGTCCCCTCCCTTTTGAAGAGGCATGCAAATGCAGAGGACCAAAAATGCAAACTGGGTGTTATTTTGCATATTCACTGCTTCATTTGCATAATGATGGCCACTCAAAATGCAAGACTGCCCTGTAGATGGGGTGCCTTTGAAAGGAAGACTGCTTTTGAAAGCACTCTTCTTCCTAATTTTTTTCAGGAAGCAAGGTGCTTTCGAAAGCAGGGCTTCTTTCCAAAGGAAACCCTTCTACATGGCTGTTCTGCATTTTGAAAGCAGCTCTTCCAGAACAGTGAGTGGCCACCATTATGCAAAAGAGGGACTAAATATTGAAAATTAGCAGCTCTTTTGCATTTTTGATCCTCTGCGCTTGCACGCCTCTTTCGAAAGGGAAGGGCCAGTGTGGACATAGCCAGACTGAACAACTTCTCCCCAGAGGAATTACCTCAATCGTGAGATTACATATCAGTGTTGCAAATGCTATGTAACAGCATCCAAAATAATTTAATCCTCTCAAGAACAATGGTAGCAATCTGAGACCAGGGGCTTTATCTGTGGAAAGATAGCTCATAGTTGCTAGAGTGCCCTCTCAAGCACTTCTGGAGTCTTAGCCTTCTCATATGCCCCAAACAATACCGATGATGTTTATAAAATTAAAAAAAAAACATGTAACCTCATTTTTCCTATAGTTCACATGAAATAATTTTTAAAGTGATCAGGCCTTGACAGCAGTGAACATCAATCTGCTTTCATGTTACTGACTTCAGTAATTGCTACAAAATTACACTGGCTTATGTAAAAAACCCCAATGAACCAAATTTGGTTCTAGTGTAAGGAGATACAGCTGGGATTGTGACTGCTCACACCCAGCGTCTGGATTTAGCCAGCTGAGTCTTATCAGTTTTACAGGATTTTCATTTGAACCCTTGCTCTTCTCTTTTGCATGAATTTGTCTGTATTCTCTCTTCTCCCATCCCTCTTACAAATACATACAAAGCTTTGTCTTGCCAGATTTTGTTCAAAAAATTCTGTAAAGAAAACCTGATTCCAAAGGGAAGGGACCAAGCCTAATAGGGCTCAAGCAAAGCAGAACCGCACTAGCCGTAATTCTGGGATCAGAGATGTCAAACAGGACAGCATGAGGCTGCCAGGTGGAGGAACACTTTAACGATTCTCTTTTAAAAAAAGGAACTGGCTCTCCTGGGAACTATTTTCTTCTGATTGCAGCATATCCTCTGTACACATGCCTGTTAACCAGAAGACAGTGCCTGTCTGGTCCAGGAGGGTTTGGGCTTGTTGATGGCAGACTCACCAGCATCTTAGCCGTGTCTGCACTAGACGGCTATCTCGAAGTAGCTGTGCCAACTTGGAAATAGCGCCTGCTGCGTCTACACGCGGCGAGTGCTATTTCGAAGTTGAAATCAACGTAAGGTGGCGAGATGTCGAAGTCGCTATCCTCATGAGGAGATGCGAATACCGCCCTACTTCAACCTTGAACGTCGAAGTAGGGTACGTGTAGATGATCTGCGTCCTGCAACATCGAAATAGCGGGGTTCTCCATGGCGGCCATCAGCTGAGGGGTTGAGAGACTCTCTCTCCAGCCCCTGAGCTCTATGGTCGCCGCGTGCAGCAGCCCCTTAAAGCTGCCCGCCCCCTTATTTCCTGTGCAGGAAGCTGAGAGCTCGTGCAGGCAGCAGCACAGCCATGTGCCCAGCCTGCACGTCCCTCCGCAGCCTCAAGCCAGCACACTGCACCCCATGGCAGCCAGCCCTCCAAACGCCCACAGGGCACCCCACCAAGGGGACCCAGGGCTCCCAGCTTTCCAGCCAGCAGGGGAAGAGGCAGCGGGGGCCCTCCTGGATGGAGGCAGAGATCTGGGACCTGCTGGGGCTCTGGGGTGAGGAGGAGGTGCTCCAGGTAATGGGGAGCAAGAGGCGGAACGCAGATGTGTTTGCTCGGCTGGCCGAGGGCCTGGCTGCCTGGGGTCGGCCTGCCTGCACTCCTGACCACATCAGGAGTAAGGTGAAGAAGCTGCGGCAGGGTTACGCCCAGGCCCGGGATGCAGCCAGCCGATCTGGGGCCACCTCCGCTGCTTGCCCCTTTTACAGGGAGCTCAGGGAAATCCTGGGCCCCCGGTATACCTCCTCCCCCCAGGCCACCCTTGACACATCGGCCAACAAGCCCCAGCAGGCCCTGGAGACGGAGTCCGCCCCGGAGGCCAGCCCTGCGCCCCGGAGGCCAGCCCAAGAGCCCACCATTGGGACACCAGAGGAGGAGGAGGAGGCGGCGGCCTCCAGCAACAGGGGGCTCCAGATCGCTCTCCCCTCCCGCAGCTCCAGCAGGGTGTCCACCCGATGGCTGTCCCCCGACCGTGGGAGCGGAGCATCAGGTATGTAACCCCCCGGTGCACACCCCCAGGGTTAAGGGGCAGGGACAAGAGACATGACCAGGGCCCTCCACACACCCAGATGACCATGGCCCCAAGGACAGCAGTGGCACGGCCCTCAGAAGTGTCCATCAGTCCCTGCCCCCCAGCAGGGCAGCGCCGTGCCCCATCCCTGGGGATGGGTGGAGCGGAACCTAGGGTCCCCGGGGGGGGGTTGGACACCCATCATCATCATCATCAGCAGCAGCAGCAGCAGCAGCACCTCCAGGGGATGGGGAACCATCAGCAGAGGGGTTGGGGGATGAGGGCCACGGGTCAAGACCCAGATTAATGGCTGTCTCCACTCTTCTTCCCCCCTCTGTTCCGCAGCTGCACCATTGGAGGGCCCAGACAGCACCGGCGTGCCATCTGTGGTCCTGGAGAGCCCACCGGGGCCATCCCACCAGGCCAGCCCCTCGGCGGAGCACAGACCATCCCCAGGACAAGCCTGACAGTGGCGGGGACATCTGCGGGGGTCCACGGACCCCCAGCTGCTCGCCACCCTCCGGCGTCAGCTGGAGGTGTCTGAGTGGTGCCTGCAGGTGGAGGAGCAGCAGCTCCACCTCCAGAGCAAGCGCTGACCTGGAGCCAGGAAGCATGGGGGGCCTTCATGCGCACATTCCAGGACATCGCGCAGCACTTGGCCCCCCTGCCGCTCCTCCTGCCGTCCCTCCACCGTCGGCCATCCTGGGGCCTGCCACCGAGGGGGACCATGGGCTAAGGGGGACTGCCCAGCCGTATCTGCCGGTTCTCCTGGCCCCCCACGCAGCCTCGACCGGGCCTCTGGCCGAGACGTGGGTCGTGCCCCCCAACACCAGGCGCAGGACAATAGGGGTGAATGGCTGAGGATGTTGCTCCCCAAGGCCCCCTCCTTTGGACTCATTCCCCCCACGTTTGTGTAAATAGTTTTTGTTCTACCCCTGTTTTGTACCTGCCCCCCATGTACATAGTTCCCCCCTTCTTCTTCTGTTTTCTATTAATAATACAAAGGGTTGCAGGGTTTGGTTTAAAAAAAAATTCCATTTTTTTATTGTACAGAGGTGTGGGAGGGGTGTGCTCTCGGGTTCTCTGTGGTGTGGGCGTGGGGGGTGCAGTGGGTGGCTCACCCGCAGCTGGCCCTGCCAGCGTTCACCCCGCAGCCTGGTCAAAATGGGCCTGCAGGGCCTCCCGGACCCGGATCCCCTCAGGGTCGACCTGGCGACTGGGGGCAGCGGGTGGCTGGACGTCGGTCCTGCCAGCCTCCACAGTCCAGCCCTGGAAGAAGGCCTCTCCCTTGCTCTCCACCAGGTTGTGGAGTGCGCTGCACGTGCCCACAACCTGGGGGATGTTGGTGAGGCCTGCATCCAGGCGGGTGAGGAGACACCTCCAGTGCCCTTTGAGGTGGCCAAAAGCACGCTCGACCACCTGGCATGCATGGTTCAAGCGCGTGTTGAACCGCTCCTGGCTGGCTGTGACATGGCCCGTGTAAGGGTGCATGAGCCAGGGCCGGAGGGGGTACGCCGTGTCTGCGACAACGCAGAGGGGCATGGTGGTGTCCCCCAGAGGGATCTCCCACTGGGGGATGTAGGTCCCTGCCTCCAGCTGGCGGCACAGGCCCGAATTTCTGAACACCTGGGCATTGTGGGTGCTGTCAGGACAGCCAACATAAATGTCCAAGAGGTGGCCCCGGCTGTCCACCAAGGCCTGGAGGACCATGGAATGGTATCCCTTCCTATTGAGGAAGCGTCCTCCGCTGTGCTGTGGGGCATGGATGGAGATATGGGTCCCATACAGAGCCCCAAAGCAATTTGGGAAGCCCAGGCTGGCAAACCCCATGATGGCAGCATCCGGGTCCCCAAGCTGCATGAGTCTGTGGAGGAGCAGGGCATTGATTGCGCGGACAACCTGCAGGGGAAGGACATGAGAGAGCACCGGTGAGGGGTGTGCAGCGTGTGTCTGGCCCTCCTCCCAGGGCTCCCCTGGGTCCTCTTACCTCCATGAGGACAGCCCCAGCAGTGGCCTTGCCCACGCCGAACTGCTGCCCCATGGATCGGTAGCTGTCTGGAGTGGCCAGCTTCCAGACAGCAATGCCGACCCATTTCTCTACGGTGAGGGCACGTCACATGGGGGTGTCCTGGTGCCGTAAGGCAGGGGTGAGCCACTGGCAGAGCTCCAGGAATGTCTGCCGGCTCATTCGGAAGTTCCAGAGCCAGCGGTCATTGTCCCACTCGCCGAGCACCAGCTGCTCCCACCAGTCCGTGCTCGTGGGGTATCACCACAGCTGGCGGCATGTGCGGTGGGGGGGGAGGGGCTGGTAGGGCAGCAAGGTCTGGGGCTGCTTTCTCATCCCCCGAGGACAGCTCATCTTCCTCAAATAAAAGATGGTCAGCTGCCTCCTGCATGGCACTGAGCAGGGCAACCGCTGCTCCTCCAGGGGCGGGTGTGTGGGCCTCTGGCTGCTGCTGCTGCTGCTGCTGCTGCTGCTGCTGCTGGGGGTCCATGCTGCTTCCACGGGGTGTGCGTGCCTGTGGCTCTGCAGACTGCGTGCTGTGCAGGCTGTGTGTGTCTGGGAGGGGCCCTTCAAGGGAGCGGCTTGCTGTTGCCCTGGAAGTGCTAGTCCGCCCTGTGACCCTGTCTGCAGGTGTTCCTGGCACCCTTAGTTTGATTTGGGCTGCTTTGGTGTGTAGACGCTCCCCCGCAGCACCTACTTCGAAGTAGTGCTGTCCAACGTCGATGGCACCAGCCCTGGTGGATGTGTAGACGCTATTCATCGAAATAGCTTATTTCAATTTAGCTACATCGAAATAGGCTATTTCAATGTAGCATCCCAGTGTAGACGTAGCTCTTGTCTACTATAATCCCTAGGTCCTTTTCAGCACAACTACTAATTAGCCATTTGGTCCCCAATCTGTAGCAGTGCATAGAAATCTTCCATTCTAAGTGTAGGATTCTGTACTTGTCTTTGTTGAACCCCATCAGAGGTATTTTGGCCAATTCTCCAATTTGTTTAGGTCACACTTGACCCTATCCCTTCCTCCAGTATATTTACCTCTCCGCACAGATTACTGTCATCAACAAACTTGTGGAGGGTACAAACCAAACAGTCATCCAGATAATGAAGATAAACAAAATATGGCCTGAGGATCGACACCTGGGGCACTATGCTTGATACCAGCTACCAACTGAAAGTCAAGCCACTGGTCGCTACTTGTTCAGCCCAACACCCATTCATCCAGGCCACAGTTCTTCAACTTGCTGGCAAGAATACTCTGGGAGACCATATTGAAAATGTTGCTAAAGTCAAGGTATTTCATCTCCATCACTTTCCACATATGCACAGAGATAGTCAACTCATCATAAAAGGCTATGAGGTTGGTCAACTATGACTTGCCCTCATTGAATCCATGCTGATTCTTCCTGATCACCTTTCTCTCCTCCAAGTGTTTCAGAATGTATTCCCTGAGAACCTGCTCCATGACAATTCCAGGGACTGAGATGAAGGTGACCAAGCTGTAGTTCTCCTGATCCTCCTCCTTCCCCTTTTTAAAGATGAGCTCTACAGTTGTCTTGTTTCAATTGTCCAGGGCCTCCCCGATCATCAAGAGTTTTCAAAGATTATGTCCAGTGATTCTGCAATCACATCAGCCATGTCTCTCTCAGCACCCTTATATTCATCAGATCCAGACCCATTGACTTGTGCATGTCCAGCTTTTCTTGAAAGGGCTCATGAACTCATGAGTGGGGGCAGGAGAAAAGGGAAGTGGATATTATATTTGGCCACAAGTTGGGCAGGAGAGGGAATTAGGGAGCTATTAGCAGCTTTAGGTACCCTTCTGCTCCACTTCATCCAAACAACTCACACTTGCAATCCACCTGTTTTCTGTAAATATATCAGCCTGCCCTCCTTGACTGCAAAGTCTTCCCAGATAATACGTAGTAAGAAGAGGGCCTGAAACATAAACCCGTGTATCACAGACCTTGTTCGAGGCCTTGAAGACTAAGTAAAAGTGGTCAAGACTTTGCTAATACAAAGAACATTGAACTGTGAGCTAGAGGCAGGCCCTGCTCATACAATCAGGCAAGAACAAGGCTGATACTGTGGAAACACGCATACTTTAGAGATACTGGGCACAAGTCAGAAACACATTCCTGAAAGGTGGCACCAGAACACCCCATCGGGAAATATCTTGGTAATAATACATTCCCCATAGATAACATGAACATACTGACCCAGGTTCGGGATAGGGTTCAGCATGATGACTAACATTTTCAGACTGAACCACCATGTACAAGGCAGCGGATGGGATGATACATCAAAGTTTTGCACCCTGATACATCAAGACTAATTAGTAATTTATTTGCATCTGTGTATAAAAATGTATCTTAGATTGACTGTCCTTCTCTGGCCTGGGGAGCAGTGGAAAGTCCTGCCACTGCCTGATTTGGGAGCAGAAGACCATGCTTTGTTTGGCAATAAACCTGGCTTGGGACCATCGTGCCTTATCTGATTCTGTGGTCATTGGAGATCTCTTGGAGTCTGCTGTGCAGTCTGCCTGGGCAGCACAGTGGGGGGAGGGGGAAACACACACAAGCAGCAAACACTTAAGAGAGGAAGATACCTGTCCAGACACCCCATGACTAACGTCTGATAACATCTGGTGACCCTGACCACTGATTTGATAAGTAAGCAGGCTGTCAGCTGTAGGAATCACAATCTAATATGACAGAAACATATGAAGTAGGGACCCCATATACTACTTACTACTGCTTAACCCTTGTACTCTGCATGGAGCATAGGTAATCTGCAAGTCTCCTCCCCTTCATATAACCCCTACCTCAAAAGCCCCATCGAGCATAATGAAGTTTGAAAGTGCTGGGTTACTAGCAAAAGAGGTCCTTATGAATTTAAAAAGTATAGTGGGAAGAGATGTGGAGTTGAATCTGTGAGGGCAGAGCAGACTGTAGTCTCTATAGAGTATAGAGGAAAGCAAACTATAGCTCTGTCTGTTAAATGATTAAGACAATACGCCACAAAATTAGAGGAACAAGCAACAGAAACAAAGAAAGAGTTAAAGCAAGCAAAATACATAGAACCTGGAAAAGTTCCTGTTCTTCTCAGAGGGCGGCAAGCAGTCCACAGAGAGCAAGCACACAAACAGAATAAATGTTGGAAACAACTGTAAAAAAGGTATATAAAAGAGATGTGTCACACCCTGTTAATAAATATTTGTGGTTAACAGCAGTTTCTGCATTAGGTATCCCTATTACTGGAAAGGTAGTGTGCCTATTCTAATTTCTATTTCTAATTTGCACTGAAACATCCTGCAACGTGAAGGTAGAATGGCCAGAGCATTCGTAGCAGTACTCCTAGCTAGTTGTCAACTGTACTTAAAGACTAAGTCTTGTTCCATTGCATAGCTGTTAGATCACTCCCATGAATTTTGTTTCCAGGAAGTTACCTCCTATACCTAACGTGTCTAGCTTTAAGAAGTGATCAGATGATACATTATGTCCCGTACATCAGTTCCCATTCTCCAACTGATAGGTTTGTAAACTCTAATTACCTAAGGAATTAACACTTAAATGGAAGCACAAAAACTTAAAATATTAAAGTACAGAAATTAGAGAAGGAAATGAAGCCGAATCATGTCAGAAGCTTTTTCTAATAATTGTTATACTCAGGAACTATAGGGAAGCCATCAAAAAATCAATAGGAAAAGTATAAACACCAACAAAATGAAGAAAAGACAATTGAATCTTAAGGAGCAAGGATAAAAAGCCAAATGGCAAAGCTAATAGGCCTGGGATCAATCTTGATCTTATGTACATTGGCATAAATCCACAGTAACAGATTTTCACCAGTGTAATTAGTCTCTTGACATTTGATATTATAAATAATAACACAGGGCAGTCAGAGGACTATGGTAATAAATCAAATATGTGCATAGCTATACCCCTGCTGTACCTGTAAATCAACAATTACCCAGGTATATTACTGGATCTATAGTTATGACTCTGAAGGACCTTAATTGTAACCCCAATTTTTGGGCAATACCTTTTACTGATGAGGTCTATTTAGTATGAATATCTCTGGTTTAGTGTGCAGAGAGTCATCATTGATATTTAATGTGCGTTAGGAGATACGGAAATGTTATTCAATGTCAGTTAGTGACCACAACTTCCCTTTTAAGAATAAAGCATAAAGGCAGATTTTATACTAACTTGGTACATATCCTTACTGCTCAAAAATGAGAATGATTCCTCTTGTAGGTTCCTCTCTCTGAGAATCAAAGGAAAACTAATAAAAATAACTCAGTTATTGCCTTCAGGCCTCAGTCAGGGGTAGCATGTAGGTGGGATGCTGAAGTTGAAGACTAGAGCCTAAATAACCTCAAGAATCCTACCCTATTCCCTGGCTCCCAATTTGTTCCATAAGGGGATGTAATTAGTACCAACCCTTTACCAGGCACAGATTACTGCTGCCTCCATACTGGCCCTGGCTCATCAGTCTGGGCCAGCACGTCTTGGGAAGTGAGGTCCCTTTCTACATGCATCAGATAGAGTTGTGCCTTCTACCCATAGAAGTTTCTACCCTCATTGCACTGTAGATAACCTGGGCAAGAGGGTGAACCCTCTCTATCTCCTGCGTTGTTGACCTCAAGTCTCTCCATGAACTCTTGAAGATATCCATAATCATAACACTGGTATCTACCCCATGGGGTAAAACACATTCCTGTGTGGAGCGCCAACATAAGGCCTGTGGAGCACACCTGAGTCCAAAAGTGTTTTAAGTTGTTTGCAGTCCTTGTACTGATCCTATCTGCAAGGCTCAGTTGCCCCTGCCACTTTCAAAAGAGGACCCCTGTAATTTTGCTCTCTCTCTCTTGTAATTATTTTTATCATATTTTTAAGACTATGCCTTCTCCTACAAGAATGAACCCTGTTGCGTTAGTTAGGTAGCCTGCCAATCCTGCCTTTGTGGGAATTTTAACGTGAGTGCCTGAAACTAAGCAGTTGTTCTGAAGTTTGTTTTTATTGATAATAATAATGAGCCCAAATGGAGCTTTAATTTTTTGAGTACAAATATCATAATGAAGGTAGATAAGAAGAATGAATTGAAAAATGAGTATGAATGTGATTTAGCGCGGAGGAACACAGGAGCTCACTGTTACTACTGTTAATGGTGAATCTAACAGTACACATGGACTGTTGGCATTGTCATGGATCCACCCGTCTTTATGAGCATTATTACAGAACTAATTCTGGGTTGTGCTATATGATTAAGATTTAAACATGTACATATTAGGGGAGTGGCTTGAACTGAATACTTTTGCAAGGACCTCAGTGGGAAGTTAGAAGCGTACATGAATGCAAACTTTTTTCTTACTACAGATGGAAGAGTTCCTCATCAGATGTCCCTATGAGCACTTCAAGTTCTGGCATCCTCTGCTAACAGAATGCAGAGACTAATTAGGGCATGTCTACACTAGAGAAGAACAGCTCCAGTGTTGAAGTTCTGCTGCAGTACTGGCGTAGTTTAGATGAACACTACATTGACTGAACACTTTTTTTTTTTAAACATGTCCACCTCTTGGGAACTGGTAGATAGGCTGTGTCTACACTGGAAGTTCGATTGACTTAAACTTAATATTTAGGGTATTTTTTCCCACACAGCTGTGAGCAACACAGCTAAGTTGATCTAAATTTTGAACTTAGCAGCCTTAGAAACTGACACCAAAAACTGTTGAACTCTTTCTCTATTCTCCTCTCCTTCTCACAAATCTCAGAAGTTGACAGCTTGCTGATCACTCTCCCTCCTGAAGAGAGGGGCATTAGCCATCCATTTCTTAAAAAGATCTCAGCTTTTACTCCAAAGCAGTTACTAGGCAAGGTGTCTGCATTAATTTCAAGGAAAGGCGTCAAGAGCCAGAATGAGGATGCAGAAGATGCAGGGAAACTGTTACTCTTAACACTAAGAGCCAAACTCTAAATCTTGTAAACATACACTACAGAAATCCTCTACCTGCTTCTATCTTTCATCCTGATCTCATATCCCCCACTGAAGAATACCCTCTGTTGTGTGTATACAGTCATACCCCAAGATACGCCCATTTGGGTTATGAGAATTCGACTTTACAAGGAGTTTCATTTAATACCCCTACTTCAGCTTATGAGGCATTTCTTCACATTTATGAGGACTGATTTGGATTTTGCGCGCCTCAGCGGGACGCAGCCACTCTGCAGCGGGAGAAAGGCTGCAGCTCCAGGCAACAGCTGCTGCCCACCCAGCACCTCTCTGCAGTGCCCAGAGGTGGTTTCCCAGAGCCCCTGGCCAGCCACAGTGGGCGCTCACCTCCAGAGCCGGGAGAGGAAGGGACAGTGTACATCTGCGGAGCCGCCACGCTGGGCACCTTGTCCCACCCCCGCCTTTACCTTGACACTGCTGTGGCTAGTCTGCGTCTCCACCTTGGCACTGCAGCGGTGGTGTGCCCTGCCCTGGCCAGCCACCGTGGGCTCCCTGCACTCCTGGCGGCATGGGCTGGGGCTGGGCGGAGGCTGACGGCTCTGGTAGGTGAGCACCAAGGGGATGGAGTCGGCCATGTCGGTCTTGACGAAGAGGCCATGCAGCGGGGCAGCAGCGCTGTGCTGGGAGGTGGACTCCGAGTCCCGGCAGTAGATCATGCCGCTTTGCCAGACGTGGATGCTGGGCACACAGCCCATCCCAGCCCCGCCACTGCTGCTCACCCCCGCAGGCGGCTAGGGGGCTTCCGCCACCCTGCCCAGCTGTGCCTCGGGCGCCACTCACTGTCTGCATCATTCTGTCCCATTTAGTGCCTGGCTCGCCTGCTGCTGCCGCCTCAGCCACTGCCAGTGGGGCCTCTCTGCTGCGGAGCCCTGTACAAGCGAGGCATCGTCCCTTACCAGCCAGGGGCCCCCTCTGCCTGCCTAGCTCCCCGCATGGCCAGCCCCTGGCACTGCCCCCTCCCTCCTTAACCTTAGCTGCGCTCAGGCCGAGCTGCCTCCCGGTGCCCTGCTCCGCACTGCCCACCCCCTTGCACTGGCCCCGCTTCTGCAGCCATGGGCAGCTACCTGGCTTTGTGTCCCCCTCCCAGGCACTCTTCAATTTCCATTCCTCTAGCAGCCCTGTCTCTGCACCTGGGACAGCCCCCCAAAAGCAGGTAAACAGCCATATTATAGAGTAATTAATGAAGGGAAAATGCCTTGTTAGGTTGTGTTATGATAACTAATGTTAACTATTGAAGTAATTGTGTTCATTTTAATGGGATTTAGTGTTGTTTTAGCATAAATGGGTGTAAATTTTGAGGCTCGGGAACGGATAAAATATTTCACGTTGAAATTAATGGTAATTATGTTTCAACTTATGAGAATTCACCCTAAGAGGGGTTTTTCAGGAACACATTACCCTCGTAAGGCGGGGGAAGACTATGTTTGATTTTGTGAAGCAATTTTTTATTCTCCAAGAATTCCTCCAGCTAAATTATGAATCAGAGATGTTAACAAATAAATCAAGTATTAGAAAAAATAATAATAAACAAAACCCAGTAGATCTGGGTTCTAATTTGGATCAAACACTGAACATGCCTCTTGAATGTCTCAAAAAGGCGTTTTGGAAAGAACATGATCCCCTTAGGGTCAAGGACAGTTCTGAAGTCTGAAAATCCTGGGAGATCAACATTAATAAAGGTTTTTAGATGGAGGCAGAGGAGAGAAGTCAGTCAAATTATGTTTTTTTCATATTTTACTCTTCACTCTTGAGGAACACATAACAAGGTCATAGGTCAACAATGGTCATCTCAGAGAGTTAAAGGAGGTCAGATTCTCACACCATGTTAATTGTCATTTCAGTAGGGGGTGGACTTGATGACCTCCTAATGTCTCTTCCAGCCCTATGATTCTATGAATCTCTGTCTTAGTCTACTTGCATCAGCTGATGATTTACAGAAACTGAAGATATGGCTCTTGATATTTAGTGTATTCTACTGTGTAGTAAACTCAAATGCCTTTTTGAATGAAATTATGTGTCTATGATTTTTAAAAATTTCATACTGAAGTCTCCTATTAAAAATTGAACAACAACAAATAAGGGAGGAAAGTTTCCTGTGAAACAGAACACAGAAAATACTAGTTTTGAAATTTTGTAATAGTCTAGGGTTGCCAGTTGGGGTTGGACATATGCCACAGCTTTTCATCAAATGACATAATATTTACTTAAACATTAATCTCCAATTCCTGAAGACTGCAAAACAATCCTACAGTGTTGGCAAACCTAATATGGTCTTAAGTGTCAATAAATTATATCAATTACTTTGGGCAAGACGGAGGACTTTACTCAGTGACAAATTTGCTATTGTACTACCCCAGGTCTAGCCCCCAGGAAGGAATTCGGACTCAGCAAGACTGTTTGCCCCCCTGGTTCCCTCCCTTTCTGGTTCTCACTTTTGAGCCCTAGAAGCGAGGAAGTGATATTGTGGTGCCTTTCCTACCATTTAGGATATTGACATTTATGGCTTGACATAAACTAGTCCAATTTTTTTCACTCACTTTTAATATAATGCAAAATAGAGGTGAGAAAGTTCTACCAGGATTCTGTCTCTCATGAGTTAATACAGGATTGTTCAATGTGCTATATCAGTGTTTCTCAACCCTTTTAAAATTTACATATAGGTATCCGTCCCGATTTCTCTCATGTACCCCCTAAGGGTTCATGTACCACTAGTTGAGAAACATGGTCCTAAATTAATCTGAGGTTTTGAAACAAGTGCCTTTCAAGATTTCCAGATTACTGTACCCTTCTCAGGAGTTCGATTTGTTTTGCATATCACCAAGAAAGACCTCATGTAAAAACTACTTATTTACAAAAACATGCAAAAATATCACTGAAGACTACTACTGAAAACTTGCTGACTTTCAATCATCTTATTATCAAATTAATGAATTTCAATAGAAATATTGAACTTACATTTCAGCTTAAGTCATATGAAGCAGTAGAAACAAATCATTATTTGAATGAATTTTTACATTGTACTGACTTTACTAGTGTTTGTTTTATGTAGCTTGCTATAAAACTAGCCAAATATCTAGATAAACTGATGTACACCCTGGAAGACCTTGGTGTACCGCTAAGGGTATACATACCCCAGTTGAGAAACGCTGTGCTATATGATCTCATTTGCTTTGTCTAGTCTGGTTTAAAATGACACAGAAAAGGGGACTTGTCCATTTATGCTGGGAGTCGAGTCCAAAATAAGAGTCAAGAATATAATGATTCACTATACAAGTTTGTTATTTGTATTCAACAACATCTAAGCTGCGTCTACACGTGCACGCTACTTCGAAGTAGCGGCACCAACTTCGAAATAGCGCCCGTCGCGGCTACACGCATCGGGCGCTATTTTGAAGTTAACTTCGACGTTAGGCGGTGAGACGTCGAAGTCGCTAATCTCATGAGGAGATAGGAATAGCGCCCTACTTCGAAGTTCAACGTCGAAGTAGGGACCGTGTAGACGATCCGCGTCCCGCAACGTCGAAATTGCTGGGTCCTCCATGGCGGCCATCAGCTGGGGGGTTGAGAGATGCTCTCTCTCCAGCCCCTGCGGGGCTCTATGGTCACCATGGGCAGCAGCCCTTAGCCCAGGGCTTCTGGCTGCTTCTGCGGCAGCTGGGGATCTATGCTGCAGGCACAGGGTCTGCAACCAGTTGTCAGCTCTGTGTATCTTGTGTTGTTTAGTGCAAGTGTGTCTGGGAGGGGCCCTTTAAGGGAGCGGCTTGCTGTTGAGTCCGCCCTGTGACCCTGTCTGCAGCTGTGCCTGGCATCCCTATTTCGATGTGTGCTACTTTGACGTGTAGACGTTCCCTCGCTGCGCCTATTTCGATGTTGGGCTGAGCAACGTCGAAGTTGAACATCGACGTTGCTGGCCCTGGAGGACGTGTAGACGTTATTCATCGAAATAGACTATTTCGATGTTGGCTGCACGTGTAGACGTAGCCCTAGAGGGCTCAGTCCAGAGTGAAAACCTTTACTTTACTGAAGTCAATGGGAGGTTTGCTACTGACTTCAGTGATCCCAAGATTTCACCACAGGTCCATACAATGCTAGACATTGTACACATATGTAATGAGAGACTGTTCTGGGGAGCTACCATTCTAAACAGACACGACAGGGTGACAGAAGGAAAAATTAGCAGAGAATTGTGAAGAGACTTTTCCAAGGTCACATAGCAAGTCACTGACAGAAGCAGGAATTGAACTTATTTCTCATAATTCCACTTTCATTAGCCGACTCAATGCTCCATGCATCCAAGTAGAATAATAAGCATTAATGCACACAAACATAAGGCTTCATGAGCATGCTAAAAATACAAAAGCCACCATCAAGAGTTCAGATTCCTTTCCCTTTCTATTCCGATGACTTATTTTTCTGACAACATTTAGGGTTGTTTGTGTGAGTTAAGGAAAAAAGCATGTTTCTCTGAATTACTTTCAACAGATTTCAGGGGGTGGAAAAAAAAAAAGCATTTCGCTTTACTCATTTCTCTATATCCTGTAGTTATTCTATAGATTTTAACAACCACTATGGTAAAACCTTGTAATACTGTATCCCAAAGATACACTGCTAAAATGTTCAGGTGGTATTCCCATACCATATTTCATAAGTAAAGGAGTTTCTCTCTCATTTCAACTCTTATCTGAGGAAATGCAACATGTCTTAAAGGTCTTCAATACTGGGTATGCTGCATTGAAACACATTACTTTTATGTTATTCGAAGACCCAAAACCTCCAGCCAAGATCAAGTAATATGCATTCCATTCAATCCATTCCAAATTAGAATATCTGGAATAACTTAAACCAAAATGACTGGAAGAAGTTTTTTTATGAGTATGACAAGAATACTCCCCACTACACTGAATATGATGCAAACTAACTTCCAGAGGATTTAACAAAAACCCATTTTCAAGATTAATTTTCAGATCTCTTAAATTCTCATCAGCAATGACAATCTATTATGAAAATCCCAGCATCAGCAAAAAAGGTCTTCCAATCGAGGAACATATTTGTGGCTCTGAACGCAGCAATGTAGGTTCAATAGAAAGAAGTCTCTCTTGTCCACTTGCCTCTGACACAGAGACAAAAACTAATATCAATTCAAAATCATTATTCTTCATAGACAGGGCTTCCTACAGAGTTAATGCATAGCATATTTATTTATTTCAAACCTATAAGATGCAAATATAAACCAACCTATTATTTATTGGACTCCTGAATGTGGTGAAGTTAGCCTCATTACAGTAACAATATATGTAAAAACCAAACAATATAGCAACCTCAGTATAACAAAACTGCCAAGGAATAGCATGATGGGAGGAAAATTCCCCCCCACCCACCAAAAAAAAAAAATAAAAGGATTTTGGCAGTTGGTCTGAAGTTTGGATGATTATTTGAGTAATTTTAACTATTTAGTTCTCAACAAATTCTGCCATGATTGGCATCATAAAATCTGCCTTCCCTCTGTAGTTCTTGAAATACTCACTATAATTCCACACTATAAACTTAGTACAGGTTGAACCTTTCTAATCCAGAAATCTCTCATCCACAAAAAACCTGTAATCCAGCATGATTTTAGTTAGCTGGATGATCATTTACCATGGATCTGGCTGAGTTTCCCACATTCCCATAAAGTTTCGTTTCAGCCAATGGTCCTAGCTCCCAGTGTTCTGTGCTGTTATTTAGCTGTAATTTACTCCTCAATGTCTCCTAAGAGCCCAGTAAGGAGTGGAAGTATTGGTAATGCTGCTAGACAATACTGACTTCCTACGGTCCAGCAAATTCTCTCATCCAGCACTGGTCAGCTCCCAAGGGTGCCATATTAGAGAGTTTCAACCTGTATTGTCTTTTTTGATAGAGGAAAAAGAAAGGCGAGTGGCCTGCGGCTCCACTCAATATACTTGAAGGATGCCAGGTCTACTCCATCCTGACTGAGAAGGCCATCTAGTGACTGTTTGCATCTGTTTGCCATACGTTAGTTAGGACTAAGCAGGTCAGAGAGTAGGAAGAAATGCCATTGGACTTGATTTTTTGTACTTTTACAAAAATCAATTCAAATTTTATGGTGAAAAACTGTCTTAAATTTTGCATGGACTTCAGAGTAAAAACCTTAATTCAGAACTTTGATAAAAATGTCACTTCATTTACATTGTCTGAAGCTTTAGGAGCTGAGAAATAGGCATAATTTGGGGTTTACACAATGTAGTGTGAATTTTATCTATTTCATTAGTGAGTATAAGCAGAATTGTATTATTTAAATTCATGGAAAAACAAAAAGATCACCTTTCCTATTTACCCTCTCATCCCTCTTTCTTGTAAAGGTGGTTCTGATTATACAAGTGACCTTTGAACGGAGAATTTCCTGGACAAATGATAACCAGATGGAGTTAATGATCTTTGACATTCTCATGACATATCAGCTCTCTCCACTGAGCATCAATCCTTAAGGAAGGCTTTGTGCTGCCATTGTTATTGACTGAATGAATAAACTGTGTATGATAATTATCATATATAACTACACTTTTTTCCCATACCTCTGAGATTCATGTGCAAACCAATTATGTATAACCCTTTCATAAAGAAACAAGTTATTCTAAATAACTTGTGCAGCCATATGACAAACAAGCAAATGAAGGCAACTGGTAGATCAATGTAGCTTTCACAAGCATACCGCAAAAATGGTAGAGACTGTGAGTGCACGCTTAGGTTTAAATTTCTCCTGCTTAGCTGAAAGAGCCTATCAATCTTCATGTTTGGGTTAGGCATCATACGTGAGAGGGTCTGAACTGAGTGCAGTAAGATGGTGTAAAATGTACAATTAAAATGCTCCTAGGTAATAACGTTGTAAGCAGTGACTCAGGGAGGGTGAGGGAGTGGTATCTTCCACACAAGTGAGCTCAGCATATTGCAGCAGGATTTGCCACTGAGCAAGTGGCAGATCTATTTCCTCACTGACAGGGAGGGAGATGGGGCCAGTGGAGTTGAGTGGGCCTGGGTCTCCCTACTGGGGCTGCTGTCCCCAACCATCTTGGACTCTGCTTATTAGGCCATGCTGCCTTGAACCCAAGGTATATGTTACTGACACTGGCCAGTAGCCTGTGCTACTATGTACTCAAGGGCTACCAGGTAGATGCAGACCTCTAGTCCATGCTGCCTCAGGATGATGGACTAACTCGAGTCGCATACACACCAACAACAGCGTAAGCCTTGTCTACGCGCTCTAGGGCCTTACCCTCTTGGGACAAGGTGTTCATATACTGTGACAAGGATCACTAATGAAAGGGCACCGTTGTCGCTTTCTAGATCTTATTTTGTGCACACACAAAAACTACCTTAAATTTTAGCATGATTGATTGGCAGATTTTGCACCAGAGGCCTAGAGCTAGCATAAGGGAATGGCACAATTAACTTCCAAAGTCCAGTGACAGAGGGAGTTGGCACAGCCCCCACTCACACTGGTCTTGGTGAGTGAGGCTATTCCTCAGTTCTGTGAGCACTGGTAGTAGTGGCACTAGGTGAGGAGGTGTGGACTATTGTTGCAACAGTGTTAATTGTACGAAAGGGCTTTAGATGGGTCACTGCATCTGTTGCAAGTGACAGTAGAACCTGGACACACACATTCTATCTATCTGTCTATCACAATAGTAGGTGCTGGATCTGAAAATGAGCACAAAAAACTGGAACCTGCATATCATATCAAATATTACAGCAACTGTTGCTATACAGAATACTGAATCACACATATGCTTCAAAAACTCAAGGCCTATCCTCTACTGTCATGACCCTATGAATGATTTTCACATGGAGTATTGACCCTCCAACAAAAGGACAGGAATATAAAACAATCATTTTCATAGTTCAACATCTCCTTTTTTCCTATCCATCACACAAAAGAAATACCAATATCTAATATCAATAGAGTCCTCTGACAAGACATCCCTCAATTTTAAATGTGATCATTTAACACCATATAATATGCTATTTCCATCTTTATTTTCCGTGACCCTGTGAAACTGCCTCAGGCAGTTTCACCCTAAAGTGTCCTTGGTGTCCCTGTTCCAAAAAGTGCTCTCATTTTTCTTCAGCCTTTATTACGATATCCCTTAAGGTTTTGCTTCACAGACATAATCATTTCCCATGAGGATGACTCGATGGTGGTCCAGGTTCTACAGTGGTTAGTTTCCATGGTGATGAACATGGTAGAAACCTAGACAAAATAAAATCCCTGCAGCACAAGCCAATATCACAACTTAATCAGCTGGAAGTATTGTCACTGAGTGACAGAAGACTCCCTTATCCTCTGAGAATCTCATAAGAGCACACGGATTTTGTTTGCAGCTTTTCAGACTGGTAAGCAGGAGACTAGGTCCACAAACTCCTGTAGAGGATGAGAATAAGGCAGCTGTGTTCCAGTTTGAAAGGTATTTTGTTTGTAAAGTTGCATGTCTGTGAAAATGGTAGTTCTGTCATGCCAAAGTCCCTTCTCAACATTAGCAATACAACTCTGTTCTGGCGTTTATCACAATCAATAGTGTCACCTAATCCTAAATGAGCTTTTTAAATGAGTACTGTTCTTTCTCCTTTCATTTGTTCAACACAAACCTTAATTTTTAACCACAGACAAATGTCTTGGTTTTATTCTTTGTACTGATAATTACCCAAGAGACTATGACTATATGTAATTCATATCTGTCCCATGCTATTTGTTTCTTGTCTTTGTAGCAATCATGTCATGTTTCAAGGGTATGAAAAATGTGTTTGTTCTGAACAGAGATAGCATTTTGCCAATGCCCTTGTACTTTGGCTGTGCTCGAGATTTCCAGGAGGTTCAATTTTGGATCTTAAGAAGTAAGTTGGATAACCTTTGGCAGCACATAAAAATGAAACCTGCCTTCTAATATTACTCTGAAAGGTTGGGCATTTGCAACAGGGGACTCATAAGTCACCTGAGAAGGAAAATATAGAGTAATAGTTTGCTTTTAAAACTAGCTCAAGCACAAAGAAATATTGTAGGCTGCAAACTTCTTAATAGAAGAATGCCCACTAGTCAGTCATTTACAGAAAGATATACAATATAAAACAACCAGAATCTTACCTGCCTGCTTCAGGGTGGGCTTTTAGAAAGGTTCATCTACAACAGTTTCTTACTTCTTAGAAGAAGATTCAGAAAAAATACATTGTATGGGCTAAGTTAAAAAACTCAACAATTTATTGAGAAGCAGAAAAAACTTTGTGCTTTGCATTAGAGACTTGAAATTTTGCTTTGGGATCACCTTGATGTCAGGGATATATCTATTGTTGCCCCTTTGAAAATCGGACCACATTTTGCCAAGCTATAAGATACTAAAAAACCCCTCAAAATCTCAGTTCGGACAGTCTCTATAGAGACTTGTTAGAGTTTGGCAGTTGCATTCTGAGGAGAGTCCATGTGCACTGAATATGCTGCATCTCCACACAGCTCCTACTTTGTTGATAGGCTGAACATGTTTCATTCTCACTGGGTGTGTCTACACTTGCATTCCTCTTTTGAAAGAGGTATGCAAATGAGGTATAAATTTGCATATTTGGCAACTCATTTGCATATTCTAATTCCAAAAGAGCTTCTTTCAAAAGAAGAAAGCCAGTACAGATGCTGCTGTTTCAAAAATAAACCCCATCTTTGAAAGCATCCTTTTTCCCATTAAATAAAGGTAAGAAGGACTCTTTTGAAGATGGGGTTTACTTTCAAAAGAGCAGCATCTACACTGGCTTTCTTCTTTCGAAATAAGCTCTTTTGAAATTAGAATATGCAAATGAGGTGCATATATGCAAATTTATACTCTATTTGCATTTTTGATTTAACTCATTTGCATCTCTTTAGAAAGAGGAATGCAAATGGAGAAGCACCCACTGAGCATACACCAGACCAAGAACTAGAGGGGCTGTGCAGAACTCTCCCTCCTATTTCTTCCCCTCTAACACTTTAGGAAGTTGTGGCACCAGAGCTGAGAGCAAGGAGATTCTCTGTTTCATGTTCTCAACACTGCCCATGCTAGTGCCTTCCTCATGAAGAGAGTGGAAGGAGGAACCCACCTCTGACTTGAATGCAGAGAGGTGAGGAACACAGAGGGGTAGGGAGAATGTAAAATGAAGAAACAGGGGTAGAAGCTGTTAGGGGGAAGTGGGATATAAGCAGAGTGTGGGTAACTATAATAAACAAGAGCTGTGGGTGTGGCAGCTGAGGGGGGATGATAGGAATTGCAGGGGATAGGCAGGCACGTGTGGGCAAAGAAGTCCTGACAGGGATCAGGAAGGAGAAAAGAAGACCCAAAGAGTCTGTAACCACTATGGAATACACTCCACTGGAACACAGAATTAAGCTTTTTATTCTGGAGTCTTGTCACTCCTTTGCTGACTAGTAAACACATGTGATACCCACTGACAAGGTGTATATCTCCATCCCCCACTAGGTGCATGTCTCCCAGATGTGAATAGCTTTCTTTTGATGCCAATTACTCAAGTGGTAGAGCACTGTAACTGATCAAAAGATCTCTAGTCTACTGAGGATACATGCATGGAGGATAGTTAATGTAAGTTCATACTCTGAACATTTTCTTTACTCAATTTTTAAGTTTCTAAAAAATAGGACGTTTCTTTGAATGAAGGTTTTTAAACTGTGAATGAAGGTTGCAAAGTCAAGCACTTCGAAGTTAGGAAATGCCATAATTAGGAGTCCTATGGGAAAAAATAGCATATGTTGATGTACCTGATTATGTATCACAATGTATAAGCACAAAGGAATAGAACGACAGTTGTCAAGGAAATTTAGAGTGCTTGCCTTTGCATTCTCAATATTTTTTAATTGAGCTGATGGGAATAAGAGGACTTCGAAGTAGGTGGGGTTCTTTCGAAAAGGAGCCCCTTCTGGACGAGACACGCGGCTGCAAGCCGCGTCAATTTCGAAGTGCCGCGGCCGCCCGCATGCTAATGAAGCACTGAATATGCATTTCAGCGCTTCATTAGTAAACTTTGAAATGGCCATTTGCATGGCCATTTTGAAGTTTGGGGCTCGTGTAGACATGGCCGTGGTGTTATTGGCCATATAGGCAACATGATATTTTGTCTGTTCCCTGATTGAATGAGTATGGAAGCATTTCTGGCATCAAAATATCTGCAGGAGCAAATTCAAAATGGAGAACAAGTATAAAACAGATACTTAATGAGCATATGGATGATGAATTGCTACATACTAGTTTACAGAGAGTTGCATATGTAATGGGCTGGATAACAGAAATCCCTTGGTGTTGTCCTCTGATATACTGATCACATCACTGGTGCTCATCAGCCTGCCATCAGGGGCTCCCCAATGCACTGTCCTACTGGTCCAGAAGTTCTGGGAACCTCTCAGCCATGGCACAGAGTTGGGGTTACTGCTCATCTGCAGACCAACAGAGACACTAAACCAGCTCAGCCCTGGGAGGGCTCAGTGATAAGGGCTCAACACACAGGAAACCAAACCCCAAAAGGGACCAAAACCCCTAATAAATCTGTTTTACCCTATGTAAAAATTTGGTACATAGAAAGCTCATAAGTTTAGCCTCTTTATCAATGAAGGAGAGATATGCAGAGGGGCTGCTCCCCATCCGGGTTTGGTAATAAACAAAGAAGTGTTTTCATTAAGAATAAGAAGTTGGATAAGTGACTGCAAGAGAAAATAACAGCCGCCATACTGGGTCAGACCAAAGGCCCATCCAGCCCAGTAGCCTGTCTGCCAACAGTTGCCAGTGCCAGGTGCCCCAGAGGGGGTGGACCGAAGACAATGATCAAGTGATTTGTCTCCTGCCATCAATCTCCAGGCTCTGACAATCAGAGTCCAGGGATACCATTCCTACCCTTGGCTAATAGGCTTTTATGGACCTAACCTCCATGAATTTACCTAGCTCTTTCTTAAATTCTGTTACAGTCCTAGCCTTCACAGTCTCCTCTGGCAAGGAGTTTCACTGGTTAACTATGCGGTGAGTGAAGAAGAACTTTCTTTTATTAGTTTTAAACCTGATAACCATTAATTTCATTTGGTGTCATCTAGTTCTTGTATTATGGGCAGAAGTAAATAACATCTCCTTATTCACCCTCTCCACACCTGTCATAATTTTATATACCTTTGTCATGTCCCCCCTCAGTCTCCTCTTCTCTAAATTGAAAAGTCCCAATCTTTTTAGCCTCTCCTCATACGGGACCTGTTCCAAGCTCCTAATCATTTTGGTTGCCCTTTTCTGAACCTTTTCCAGTGCCAGGATGTCTTTCCTTAGGTGAGGAGACCACATCTGTACATAGTATTCAAGATGTGGGCATACCATAGATTTATATAGGGGCAATAAGTTAGTCCTTGTCTTATTTTCTATCCCTTTCTTAATACCTAACATCCTCTTTGACTGTCTCTGCACACTGAGTGGATGTTTTCAAGGAACTATCCATGATAACTCCAAGATCTCTTTCCAGATTAGTTATAGCTAAATTAGCCCCCATCAAAAGTATGTGACTAAGTTAAAATAAACAAAAAAATCCAGTGTATCCTAATTAACTAAGAAACATATTACATGTAAATTCTTACCCTAAACAGTTGTTCCAGTCATCTCTTTCACAGGCTTGTATAAGATTGCAGTCACTTACTGTTTTTAAATTGTGTATTTTCTATACTTTTTGAACCATAGAATCTTAAGAAACATGATCTGGCATTAAATCTGAGTATCTTATAAGAATTGCACAAAATTTAAATCAGAACTGGGCACACTTGAGATATGTCTAGGTAGAGTCTTGACCTAATAGATTTTAGCTAATCTGAACACTCCAATCAACTGGTCAGAACATTTGTTCCAATGTATATACAGGATTTTGTGGGGTCTGAAAGGAACACTGTCATTTATTACTTCTTATATAATTAGTTATGGGCTGTTAAGATTTTTTTCTTTTGTTTACAGTACTTTCACACAGAGTTGGTGTAGATGGAGCTGGAGACAACTGATCAGCATTCAAAAAGCAGCACACAAAAATCAAGCACCAATGGCTTACAACCTGGGGGGTGGGGCTCCATTTTCTTATCTATTTAGACTCCCACTCTTTGGAGCAAAATCTGTCTCTCATTATGCCTATATAAAGAGCATAGCACAAATGAGATTCAGTTTTGACTGGGGACTCCAGGTTTTGCTGGAACTAAAACATTATAAAATAACCTAAATGTGCTTTAAAAAGACATATTCAGGCATACCCATACATCACCAAGTAAATTATTACTCAGCGTTTTCTTCACTTTTCACCTTTAACATTTGGTGGATCCCTTAAACAAGAGCAGAGAACATCCTTTTGTAAAGAAGGAAAAAACTGATCAAGGAACACAAGAAATACAACACTAGTTTGCAAAAACTTTGGCTAGAAATGAACAGCATGTTAACAAAATAGCTGTGTGACAATATAGTGAAATATTGAAGTTTTGCAGTTGCAACTAATGTACTGCTTGTGGAACACCTGACCTGTATATGTGCAGTCAGGAAAGAGAATTCACCATTACTGCTAGCTGTGTTTACTGAGAGAAAGCTGCACTTAGTTAAGACAGCTCTGACCACGGATGAATCATGGCTTCTACAATATTATATTGGTTTTACAAAAACATCCAATATATTTATGTCTTAAAAATTGAGGGTTTCTAAATGTCACATCAAGTTTCATTAATGTATTTTCTTTTTCATACTTCTGAACGTCATTCATTTCAAAGCCAAATTTTACTCTTAACTTGAAATATAATTTATGGCTTTCCCATACCTAATTAGCTTAGAACTTGATTGCCTCCATCTAAAAAGGAAGGAAACAAGCTATTAATTATAGACTAAGACCCAAACTGATGGGAACATCAATACTTTTACTGCAATTTTCACAATAAATCCAAGGCTATAAAACTTATCTATGCATTTTGGAGGTGGGACAAGTTTCATATCCATTAACATGGAGACAACATATTGATTGCCTGCTATGGCATTATTAAAATGAACTGATGAGGCTGCTGCAGGAAAAGGCTTGAATAAAGTGGATATCTTCCTAGATCAATATATGCATCTTAAATTTTAGAAATAATCTATTTGTGCAATACATATTCCTGTTTTTACTATATTTTTAAAGCTAAGATCAATGAAGAATCCCAACAGTGATAGTTCACTCCTTTAATCATTACTGTGGACTTTGATTTGAACACTATCAGTAAAAACAACCTGTAGGCTCTAACTTCTGCATCAACAGAAGAGTGTAGGTTGAACATCAGTGTAAATCTGCAGTTTTTCTGTCCTTGTTGCCAACAAGCAATATGTTAATATTGTTCTTGGGTATCTATGGAGAAAGGTTGAATTGAGCTGTGTCTACACAGCCTCTCCCTTTTGGAAGGGGCATGCAAATGTGGCTGATTGGAAATGCAAATGAGGCCTAGGTTTAAATAATCTCACACCTTATTTGCATATTCCTGCAGGATGTAGCTTCCAGAAGAGGAAGCTGACACCATTTCCTGACACCAAAGCCGCTGTGTGGACAGGGTTCCTTTGAAAGGAAGCCACCCTTTCAAATGCATGCTTCTTCCTAATATATTTCAGGAAGAAGGGTGCTTTCGCAAGGGGGTTTCCTTTTGAAGGCACCCTTTCCATGCAGCTGTTTTGGTTTATGGAAATGTCTCTTCCAGAAGCCAAATCATGTGGGAATATGCAAATGAGGCAAGAGATAGTTAAATCCACACCTCATTTGCATTTCTGATGGGCTGCATGTGCATACCTCTTCTGAAAGTGAGGGACTATGTAGATACAGTTTAAATGATTACACATATATTTATGCAAATTGTAAACTGCATTGTTGTCTCCTTTTTGTTATTTCTACAATTCATTTTGTTGTAGCAAATTTGCATTCATATGCAGCAGTAGCATAACTTGACAGAGCCAGCCCAATCTCTCTGCCATATACATACCTATTAAAAGTCTGTTGATGTATCATAAGTGGAAGAGTAAACCCACTTCTGTGAACATGAATCTCAAGCTTGGGAAACCCATCAAATCACAATCAATAGACCAGAAATGAAAACGAAATATAGGCAGGAAAGAGAGCTTCAGGATTTATACCTGGCCTTTTACTGTCATTGAAAAATGTACTGGGGGTGTTCTCTGTCTGTTTGGCCTCCAACTCAAGCAGTAACGTTGACAACACATGTTGTCAAGGAAAGGAACAAATTGAATTCTTTGAGGCAAGTACTTTACAGTACAAATATTTAATGATTCCTGAGGGCACTATTACAATTCAGATACAAGTGTTTCATTCCTGAGAACTGTAGTTTGCTTTGTTATCCAATTTTGATTATGTTCCCTTACACTTGCTATTGTTTTAAAGTTAACTAATTTTTGTAGGCAGAAGAAACTTGTGTGTGTGTCACTGATGGGGTGGGCTGTGAATCTGGGGTTTAAGTTCCAGGGATACCATTATGTTCACTGAAATCAGCAATGTGAGATGCACTGCATCCTTATTCTGTGTCTGTAACTAAGGAAGATGCCTCTGGTACTAACCAGAGTTGTGTCCTTTGAATCACTGCCTGCTGAGTCAACATCAGCCTCCACTTCTTCACTACTACTGTTAAAGGACTCCATCTCTCATGTGCTGGTGTGCCTCATGACACATGCCAGAGTGAAATGTAAGGGCTTTGAGTGCTCTCTTTTTCCGGGTGCATGTGCCTGGTTTACCATCTTGTGTAAAATCCCGCACAGTACCTTAAGCTCATATGTTTCCAGAAGTATACCCCAAATCTAATAGAAAATACAGCAAATGTAAACAGACCACATGAATGCATCTTAAGAGAAAATGCATTGTGGAAATACAAATGTCAAACCTTTCACGAATTATATTTCTTATCTGCCCAAGCAGCAATCTCAGCATCTATTGTATGCCAGCAATTACTGTCATCAAGTCACAAATGGAAGTAAAGGAACATGATCATTGATAAACAATGAACACAAGAACGCAGTTGTGATTTGCAGGGAAAATTCAGTGTTCAATGTTCCTCAAACTCACATTTCTATAGGGAGTTGTAAGTTAATGTTATAACAGGCTTATATTGTGCTTCTATATTTCAAACACTGTGTAAGTGTTCATATTTTTCAAGTTACTGCAGTGCCTTCTGAAATATCCTAGCTTCACATAGAAGAGAGCTATGGTATTGCTTATTCCCCTAGCAGGTAATAACTGGTAACATTGATGCTATGTCTAAACTACAGGCTTCTCATAGAGCAGAGCATGCATCCAGATTGCAGATCCATGGATCTGCTGGTTGGGAGAGTTCTGCCAATATCCCTTTACACCACGAGGAAGAAGGGATGTCTTTACAGAAGGTGTTTTCTGACATTTGGCCCCATGTGGATGGGCCAAATGTCAGAAAAGCCATTCCCAACAGAATGGCCTGCAAAAGATATGCAAACGTGTTGCACAATTTGCGTATCTTTTGCTGACAGTTCTTGGCAATCTAGACGTAGCCTGAAAGTCTAACAGATATCACGTTACGTGGTTAAGCATAATAATAAGTACATGGATTCCAGTATTAAATACAGTGCATCCCTCTATATTTTTGTCAAAGAGAAACAAATAAAACCTTACAGCTCTCAGATGCTACCTAGGTAAAGCTAGAATGTGCATAAACTAAAAGTTATGAAACAAGAGAATGTTATAATAGAAGCTTTTAGCTCCTAGTGCGCTGTGATTCCTTTTATTTTGCCTCTGAGTTTAGGACTTTTAAACCTAAGACATTGTTAGGAGAAAGTAAGTGGCAGGAAACGTAACAAAGGAAAGGTGGTTTAAGGCTTTTTCTTTCTAGTAATCAGGCTTTCAAGTATTTTGAACAGTTTCAGGGTGAAGGGCAGGAATGTAAGTTGTTTTGGAGGCTGAATGGTTAGCAATTTTGGAAAAAATAAAAACCAAGGACAGAGGAGTGTGAAATTAAAGGGAAAGTACTAAAACATAGCTGTGGGAATGAGAGGAGACAGAAGAGCAAAATAAAAGAGAGCCCATTTTAATCCGAATATTGTGTACCAGAAATAAGTCAGGAATCAGAGTTTGGGAAGAGAAGGTCAGAGGATTATTCACGATGCTTTACACTGGATCTCCTGAAGTCCACAAGAGAAAGAGTCTTGCTTAGATTTAGAAGGTTGTTGAGCCCCTTATGCCAGGGCTGGCAACAGAGGGGCTTTTTGCTAGTAGGGGCAGTCCACCCGGCCTCTTTACTGCCAGCACCCCTACTTTCGAGAGCGAGATCTTGCATGGCCATGCTAATGAGCCGTGGGACCATGATAATGAGCAGCTATTTGCAATTTAAATATTGTCACAACATTGGCTTTCTACCAGTTTTCTGGAACTTCCCCAGGTTTGCACCACATCTTGAAAAAATAGCATTAATGGTCTGGCAAGCTCTTTAGGCAGCTCTTTTAAAACTACTGGATGCAAGTTATCCAGACGTTGACTTTAAAGTGTCTAACTATAAAGAGGCTCCATGTAGACTCAGCCTTTAGAGTTTGATAGTTTGGTTTCTTAATTTTTAATTATTTTAGTTCAATCTAATAGTTACAGGGAACATTTTTAAGTTGTGGGGGCAGGAGGCAAAAAGTCAAATATCAGAATGTGTTGACAATAAATGAAAAGCTACATAGAAACTAAAAAGTGTAGCATTGGACAACCTTCATAATTCTCCTCTGCCTTTTTCTCCATTCCCACATCATTATTACTATTTTCATTGTTGTTTAAAACACATTTTTTAAAGTGAGGGAGAGATTGTACATACATGCCAGTCGGATGAAGAGATATTAATTTTCTAGAACATAGATTTAAAACACATTAAAGTGAGGAAACTCAGATTAAAGGAAGAATTTACTGTGAAGTATGGAAATTTAGGGTTGAGATAGCCAGTCTACAATAACGCTGCCTTCATTACGTTGTCCTCAGAAACTCAGATAGACTTATTCATCTGTAACAATTTTACTTTATCAGTCTCCATACAAATTCCAGTGCCTTCCCATTAAACATACAGAGGTTAAGCCTCATCACAGCTTTCCTTATGGCCACTTGTAGTACCATTAATCCTGTTTACAAATTCTTCATCAATACTGCTGGTCATCATTTTATGCTGCCTACTCTTAAGTCTTAAAGACACTTGGCAATTCATAGGCCATACTCTGCACCACAAAGGGAGCAAGCCTTAAGATTCCATTTGCCACTTAATTACCCAGGTGATAAAGAGTTACCATATCTTCAAAAATAAACCTCAAATTCTTACATCATAAAATTAGAGCACTAATAATAATTATATTAAATAATACAGACATCGCATATGATAATATCATTTCCACTCCATTAATATCTCCGGAGGATGTTAAGCCATCCACTGCTAAAGTTAGACACTTTAAAGTCAAGAAGTCTGGATAACTTGCATCCAGTAGTTTTAAAAGACTTGGCTAAAGAGCTTGCCCGGACCATTAATGTTATTTTTTCATGATGTGGTGCACCCCTGGGGCAGTTCCAGAAAACTGGTAGAAAGCTAATGTGGTGACAATATTTAAAAAGGGCAAACTTGATGCCCCAGATAACTATAGGATTGTCTACCTGAGATAAATCCTGAATAATATATATTACAATTAATAAAGGATTATATTAATGAAAATAATTGATCAATTAAATGGGTTTATCATAAAGAGAAGCAAATTAACTTGAAATCTGGGTATGATGAAATTACAAGTTTTGGCTGCTAAAGGTAATAGAACTGACATAATACACTTAGAATTCTGTAAGGCTTTTGACTTGTTATACAATATTTTGATTAAAAATCCTGGAATCTAATGTTCACACAACACATATTCAATATATTAAAAGCTGACTGATAGTTTGGTTTTTGTCCCCCCTCAGGAGGGTAATTACTCACTGGATCATTTTACCAAGCATAGTGGCAGACTTTCTATCACTGTCAATTTTTAAATCAAGATTGATTTTTTTCCTAAAAGATATTATCTAGAAATTATTTTGGAGGAAGTTCTATGTCCTGCATTATAGAGGAAGTGAGACGATTTGATAACAATGGTCCCTTCTGGCCTTAAAAGCTATGAAAAGAGTAAAAGTTTGTGTCATGATTAATGATCATATTCTGTGTTAGAAACAAGCACAAAGAAACTATAAAAATATATGGAGTGCCCGTTTACAATAATCTACAAATGACCGCATACAGAAAGCTGATATTTCTACAGGAGAATAATTAAGGCAGTCTTACTACTTCCTTTGTGAACTGCCATACTTCCAAAATTTTATATTCTATGTCTGATTCATCTGATCTCTAGATTTCAAAGTTTTCATTATTATTATTATTTATTAAATATGAAGTGCTTAGACTCCAGTCTTAGTTTACTTGTGTCTCTCTCTGTCTCCCAGACTGGAGTGATATTTATCTCCTTTGTTGAGCACTGTGAAATCAGATGATAAAAGAGTGAGATATTAAATCACTGATATCCACAGAAACCTTACCTTCATCTTAATGATTTTTATGTGACTATGTAAAGAGTAATTCACTGACTAGGGCTGTTAATTTTTCATCTCTCAAGAGAAATAACTTGCATTATAGTTAAGTGAGAAAATGAGAAAAGAAAAGATCTAGCATGCAGAAATACTTTAACAGATCTCTAAGTCACATACTTATTGTCCTAAATTATTAATTTATTGAAAGAAAGAATAAGATGAAATTTAGCTGAATTGTTCAGACACTACATTATATTACTATTGATAAATATATTTCAAGTAATCATTATGGTTTCAGCAAACTAAGAACAATATGCTCACTCATCTGAAGTGAGGTTCAAAGCCTTTGAATCCATTACAAACTTATTTGCTATATCAAGCAATAAAGAGCTGGTATACTTAAAAAAAAAAGACTTAACAATGAAATTCACTTATGCAAAAAAATAAATAAAGCAATTATTAACTGCCAATCTAGTTGTTGAAAATGGTAACTTTAATGCCCATTTAAACTCAGCATTTTATATTAACAGTATTTTCCATCTAATGAACCCTGAATTCAGCTGCAGTTTTCTATGTGTCTCTGACTGATGCAGTGATTGATAGCGACATGAATGTCACTATAGTATCATTCTGTTAGTGGAACTCTGGCCTTTAGACTAGTAGGTCTGCAGTTGTAATCCTATCAAATTGCTCATGCACTTGTAAAGTGCATGCAGTTTTAAGCTATCCCTGATCCAAAGGGCAGTAAAGAATCTGATTAACACTTGGCAATGGAATAAAGTAAACCAGAAAGAAGACTGTCATGTATCCCCAAATGAACCGTTTTCTCTCCATATGCTTATTAACCCTTTAAAGGGGAAGTGTGGGCAGCAGTCCTCTCAAGTGAGAAAGCCTTCTGCATCACTGGTGAAAACTGCTTTAAAACAGAGCTGGGAAAAACCTTAACAAACCAAAAGAAACCAAAACAAAATATAAATGCCATTCAAAGCAGGGGAGGGGTTGCCAATATCCGGACCAGAACCTGAATCTGAACCTTGCGGAAAAGGAAAATAAAGAAACAAATAAGACTAAGTGAGAAGGTGGAAGGGGTGGGGAAAGATAATGGGAGAAAAAACATTCAAGTGGGGACAAGAGAAAGAGAGAAGATGAGAAAGAGGGAAATGAAAAAGCTGTAGAGCTGCGGTGTCCAATACCTTCGCCACTCGGTATGTGTGGGTGAACAGGACATGGGGATGTGGCAAATCTGACTCCAAAGCTGCATGTGACTCCTCAGAGCTGCACATATGGAGTGCCCTCTGCCCACTCTGTGGATGTTCCCCACCACTTAGTGGGACAAGTGTCTGGCAGTGTGGCGGCTCCAGCCCCACAGGGGTCAGGCAACTCTTGCTCCAGCATTGTTCCAGCTTGGCTCCGGCTCCAGCTCCAGCCCGAGGCACGGCATGGCTCATACAGCTCCAGAACCCACTCCCATGGTGCCGGCCCTGGTGGAGGCTCTGGCAAGTCGCTGGCATTCAGTTTGTGTGTGGGAAGGGTGTCTGGGTCTGAACGTGCCTGGCTGTGGGGGAGCAGGAGGATAGTCAGTTAAGAGAGAGCTGGAGTGCCTGTATCTGGGGGAAGGGGAGTGCCATCAGTTAGAGCTGGGGGGCTGTGGTGCATATGGAAGGATGAAAACCACAAGTGTGATGATTCTTGAATTTCTATTGGACATCGCTGCTACAGACAAATCATCTCATAACATTTGCTTATCGTAATATGCATTACAATGATACTTGGGTGATATTTCCAACCTACACTGAGTGTATTTTTAAATTAATCATATAGTTCCTTTCTGTTCCTTTTTGCTGAATTTGTTTCCATACACACTCAAGTCACACATTAGAACTTAAGATGTTCAAATGAATTGAAAAGTAAGCAAATCAAATGTTTCCAATAATGGATGATAACTGAAGGATTTTAAGTGATTTTTTTGAGAGAATAGATTGTTAATATTGATCTTTAACTCACGGTAGACACAATGAAAGCAATGGACATTCAAAATTCAAGATTCACCTCCTCTCATCTTTATCATCATACTCTGTTATTTGTAACTTTTGGAAATCTATGGAAGCGTCAACTATCTCAAAGCACAAGAGACTATTTTAGAAGTCAGATGATACTGCAGCCACATTTTGAAAGCTCTTGCTTGGATTCTCCCCCCCTCCCACACATCTAGGAGCAATTTTCCGATGCTTCTCTAACCCCACTCCCCACCCACCTACCTGAGAAGTATAATCATTGGGACAAAGTAAACCACTACTTAGTTTTCGCTCCTTTTTTAATGAGCCAGAACTAATGGTAGAAGATCTAGTCTACTTCACTCCCACAACCCATCTCCACTATCACAGAAGCTGCATCTACACTAGCAAGTTCTTTCAAAAGATTTTTCAAAAGAAGGCGATCTAATAAAAGATCCCATGGAGTGTCTACACACAAAAAGCATTCTTTCAAAAGTAAATTGAAAGAATGCAGCATTCCTTTCAAAATCACTCTTCCTTTTGAAAGTTTCTTCTTTCCTTTCTTCTTTCCTTTCTTTCAAAAGGAAACAGCTACATCTATACTCGTATTCTTCTTTCAAAAGAGGAATGCAAATTAAGGAACTCAAAAATGCAAATGAGGCACTGATTTACATATCTTGTGCTCCATTTGCATAATCTGTTCCAAAAAGAAATTATTTCAAAAAAGAAAAAAAAAAGCAGTATAGAGGGGGCTCTTTCTAAAGTAAGCCTCATCTTCGAAAGAACGCTTCTTCCTATTTTGTTTCAGCAAGAAGAGTTCTTTTGAAAATGGGGTTTACTTTTCAAAGAGTCTAGCCTACACTGCTTTCTTTCGTTTGAAAGAATCTTTTCCAAAAAGAGATTATGCAAATGAAGTGGAAGATATGTAAATTAGCACCTCATTTGCAGTTTTGATTTCCTTCATTTGTATTCCTCTTTCTTGGGCAGATGCTCCACAATTCCCCCACCCCCCTTTTTTTTTTTTTTTTTTTTGAAAGAGCTGTCCTCAGGGTGGCCTGATTTTTCAGTCCCTGTCCTGTTCTATTGAAAGAGCAGGGGCTGTGTGGACAATGTCTTTTGAAAGAGCAGATCGCTCTTTTGATCTGTTTTTTTTGTGTGTATATGGACTTTTTTGAAAGAAATTCTTTTGGAAGAGATCTTCCAGAAGGGCTTCATTTGAAAGATATCTGTAGTGTAGACATAGCTAGCATGTTTTCCTGAACTTGGTACATTTGCCACATCCTAATAACAACATGGCTGCCCCCAAACACAGAAATAGTCATTTCATTGTCTTCATTCCACTAAGTATTATCACAAAAGCTTATTCTGAGAATGACTCAGTTTTAAAGGGGAACAGCAGTACCTGGGTTATCGCTATAATTCATTTCATCTGCCCATCAACTTATGATCTGTTTTGATAGTGATTGACATCATCTAGGGAAAAGGAAATCTCACAGTAGAAAAGTAGCTTACTCAAAGAAATTTGAGAGAGTAAGAAAGAAATTTACTTCTTCAGTAAGATTTTGCAAAAGAAAGTATTCCTTGAGGATCCAGCCAAGACAATAAAAGTGTTGCCTCCTTCTTAAGGTGGCACAGTTTTGGCGTCCCTGGGTGGGCACTCTAAATTAAAGCCTTGCCCGGCTCGCCTCTTGGCGGGGGTGGCGGGAGACGGCGTCGGACTTCCAGTGCGCACACCGGTAACTTTACCAGGGGAACTGGGCGTCCAGATTCCGCAGCCCCTGCCAGGGATGACACAACGGTGCAACGCAGCAACGTGGAAGAGAGAGAGGAAACAGAGGATGGAGCGGCGAAAGCCGGAACTCTGAAACTAGAGGGTGGAGCAGCGAGAGCCGGACCTCTGGACAGGTAAGACCCAGTCCCTTTTTGTGAAAGGGACTTCCGGGACGCCGGACAGATATTAAGGTCTGGGGCAAAGGTTATGGGTCAGGGTCAGAGTACCCATAGGAATGGTCAGGGTCGGAATATCCCTAAGAACAACACCCCTTTGGCTTGTGTTTTAAAACACTGGAAAATTATAAGGGGGGACCCCACGACCAAATCTAGACTAAGGAGACTGTGCACAGTAGAGTGGCCACAGTATAACTTAGAAGGGCAGGAGCGGTGGCCACCAGAGGGATCCCTAAATTATAACACCATATTGCAGCTGCTTTTGTTCTTACAACGTACAGGTAAATGGGAAGAACATATGTATGGCCAGTGTTTTGAATATCTTAGAAATAGATCAGACTTGCAGGAAATGTGTGGATTAACATGTGTAGTACAACCAATTGTAAATAAGCCTAATGTAAACTGTCACCAGGACCCCGCTTCGGCTTCTGCACCCACACCCCCTCCATATAGGGAAAGGGTTTCCCATGATTCAGAGATAGCCCCATCGGCTGGATTATATCCATTAGTGACTGAAACAGTGGTTGACAGACCGGGAGCTGCAGATCGGCAGGCTATTACTATGCAGGTGTAGACCCATGTGCCCTTTAATCCGAACAATTTGGCAACTTTTAAACCCCAAGCCAGGGAGTTTTCCACAGATCCTAGCCACTTTATTTCAATTTTCAAAGGGTGTTTAGCCAGTCACAAGCCTGATTGGAATGACTGTCAGGTCCTAATGAGAACCCTGTTGTCTGAAGTGGAGCGTAAGCAGGTTGTAACAAAAGCCAGGGAGAAAGCAAGAAAAAGGCATGAACTTGGCAGGAGCGAAAAAAGCAATTTGTCAAATCCCTAAGCCCAGCAATAGGAAACAACTGCGTGCCTTTTTGGGAACAGCAGGATTTTGTAGATTATGGATACCTGATTTTGGGGTACTGGCTAAGCCTCTTTACGAGTGTGTTAAAGGAAGTGACAGAGACTTGTTTTGTTTTACAAAAGAGGCTCAACATGCATTTAAAGCTTTAAAATTATTGTGCGTGTAATGGAAGCTCCAGCCCTAGGTCTATCAGATATTACTAAACCATTTCAGCTGTATGTGCATGAAAGGAAGGGAGTGGCCCTGGGAATATTAACTCAAAAGGTGGGAAGTTGGAAGCGACCTGTGGCTTACTTCTCTAAACAAATAGATACTGTTGCTAGAGGCTGGCCAGTGTGCCTGCGGGCGGTGGCGGCTGCAGCCATCGTCTTAGAGGAGGCAGGAAAACTCACTTTGGGAGGGGAAGTTGAGGTCAACACCCCACACGCTGTCCAAGCCCTGCTGGAGGCAAAAGGAGGGCTTTGGCTCACGCAAGCCCGACTCACAAAGTACCAAGCGTCGTTGTTAGAGAATGCAGAAGTTAAGTTGGTAACCAGTCCAACTTTGAACCCAGCCACCCTGTTACCTGAAAAGGGGACAGAGGAAATTGAGCATGACTGTTTAGAGACTATTGACACTCAATGTTCGAGCCGCCCTGACCTTAAGGACCAACCACTTTTAAATGCGGACTTAGAGTGGTTCACAGATGGCAGTTCCCAGGTGATAAACGGAAAAAGGAGAGCTGGATATGCGATAGTCAGCCTGCACGAAACTATTGAGGCCCGTCCTTTACCAGTGGGTACATCAGCTCAGCTAGAAGAACTTATAGCCCTCACTCGAGCCCTGGAAATGGCTAAGAATCTGCGAGTTACAATTTGGACAGACTCTAAGTATGTATTTGGGGTAGCACACGCCCATGCTGGAATTTGGAGAGAAAGGGGAATGCTCACAGCTCAAGGGGAGCCTGTCAAATATGGAGAACAAATCCAGGCCTTCCTCCAGGCTATACAGGAACCAAAGGAGGTAGCTATTGTCCATTGTCAAGCTCACCAAAGGGGGGATGGAGATGTAACTAGAGGTAATGCCCGGGTGGACCAAGAGGCCAAACGGGTAGCGAATCTCTTTTGCCTCTGATTCCCACTCTCCCAAATCCCCATGAGAAGCCAGAATACTCTGCCCAAGAACAGCAGTTAGCTGAGCAGTTACAGCTGAACCTGCGAGAAGGATGGTATGTAAGTGAAAAAGGACAAGTGTTGCTTCCCGGACCCTTGATAAGGCCAACGGTTCAAGGAAGACATGCGGGTCAGAAGGCCCTAATCCAATTATTAGAGAAGTACTTTATAGGAGATGGAATAAGAAATGAAGCCAGACGGGTGGTTAGAGACTGTATGGTATGTCAGAAAAATAATCCCCGAGCAGGAAGACCCGTGGTACCCTCCCCACTACCATCAGCCCCGGGACCGGGACTCGTGTGGCAAATTGACTTTACTGAACTACCTCGCGCCAGTGGGTTTCGGTACCTACTGGTACTTGTGAATCGTTTTACAGGATGGATAGAGGCATTTCCATGTAACAATTGTATGGCCAACACCGTTATCACTAAAATTTTAAAGGAGATAGTACCCCGGTTCGGAGTACCAGAATGGATTGAATCAGACCGAGGAACCCATTTCGCGGCCCGATGTGTGGCGAAAGTAGCAGATGGACTCAATATTCCATGGAAATACCACACTCCATATAGACCGCAGGCCAGTGGAGTGGTGGAAAGAGGGAATCAGACTTTGAAAAGACATTTGTCAAAATTGTGCCAGGAAGTTCAGCTTAAGTGGCCAGAGGCCCTCCCCTTAGCCCTCTTAAGGACCCAAATATTACCCAAAGGGAGGTTAGGATTAAGCCCATTCGAAATCTTGTTTGGGCGACCATGGCCAATGAATGGGGTGCCTGGTACAGGTATAAAATGGGGGATAGGGGAGGGGTTTTTTAAGGAAATATTTGCTGTCACTGTCGTCTGTTATGTCTTCAATCCACAGGTTTGTTCGTGACAATCAGCCCATTCCGTTGGACCAACCCCTTCACGATATTCAGCCAGGAGACAGCGTCTTGCTTCGGACGTGGAAAGAAGAGCCCCTTCAAAAGAAGTGGAAAGGACCCCACCTTGTTTTATTGACTACTAAGACTGCGGCTAAACTACAAGGGGTCAAACCGTGGGTCCATTTCACTCGAGTAAAGGTCGAACCTGCTGAGGAAAAGGAGTGGACTGTGAGCCGTGTTACCCAAGAAGCTGAAGAGGACTTAGGACTGAAATTATTGTTTAAGTATTAAAAGATAAGAAAGTGGAAATGCTACCCATGAATCAGGTTTTGAGTAAGGAATATGAGAAGACTCAATATGGGACATCTTGAGTGTTCTCAAAGGGGGGAAATGTTGGCATGAGAAACGTTATTATATTCTGATCTCATAGAGATATTGTTTTGTTAATGAGATCCTGTTCATGTTCTATACGACCGAATAACTCTACCTTCCTGTAATTTACTTTTTGTTAATAATCTATTGGTACTTGACCTCCTGCTCAATAGGGAATTACCAGAGCGGAATGGCATAAGACCAGTAAGAATTCAGTTTGAGCTGGGGGAGTGGATGAGCGAATTATGAGAAACTCTCCCCTGGTTTGTTGGGAGGAGGTGAACAAAGGAGGAGAGAGGTATAAGTATTGCTCACTGCTTGTTGCAAGGTGTGCAGGCTTTGAGGAGAGATCCCCCTGCACCTTACTTGGCATGCCAAATAAAGATTCTTCTTCCACTCTCGGTGTGTTATTGGGCCAGCGTTGCATACCGGGCACGAACTGCCACTGTGCCACCTTAAGAAGGAGGCAACAAAAGTATATTTAAAAAGGTCCGCTCTTTGTCTTCAGTTGATGTTAGCTTGCTAGCATTTAAGGCTTTCTACAGGAACAACAGATCTCAGCAATACTTTACGCTTTCTTTGTCCTAGAACAAAATTACCTGAGCTGAAAGGCTTCTGACTCTTAGTACAGAGCAGCAGCTATCATTTTAAACACCAACTGGGGAAAAATGTTTTAATCTGATCTTTACTCAGCACACACGGCATTTCAGCAGGCAGGAAGTGACATTAAAATAGTAGGTGTCTCTGACCCCCCACTCTATCCAGCAGGAACTCAAACCATCTACTCTTGCTCTATTCTGTTTCACACAGTGTTTGTTGACCCCCCCTCCTCGCTCTTTCATCTATGATCTTTCTGATGCTGGAGTCAACACAAAGTAATGTCTCAGAGGCATTAATGGACATGATAAAACAAGACTCCACTGGTCCAATTTGGGCCTCTGAAATTAGTAAGAGATGGACAAGTTTGAGGGAGGCCAGAGGAGAATAAAAATGACCAAAGATTTAGAGAATGTGGCCTCTGAGATAAATTAAAACAATAGGGAAAGTTTAATCTTGAGAAAAGAAGACTGAAGGGTGATCTAATACCAGTCTTCAAATACAGAAGAACCTCAGAGTTATGGGCACCTTGAGAATGGAAGTTTATATGACTTTGAAAAATTTGTATCTCTGAACAATCTGCTATGGCATGCACCTCAGGACAAACTAACTGGAGCGGGGGCTCACAGTTCTGCAGAGGGTGAATGAGGGGATGGGGAACAGGGTCCTCTAGTCCCCTTTTTCCAAAGGTGATGAGTGAGGCAACTCATCCAGGAACTGTAGTGTCCAGGGACACAAGGTGTAGGCTGTAGTCCTTTAAAACTGAGTTGCTCCTTCAGAGTGCACCCTGCAGGCAGGAACTCAGTCCTTGGCTCCCACAGCTGACAGTCCAGGCCAGGTTTCACTAGCAGCTCAGGAAGTTTCTTTTCCAGTTCCTGAGCTTCCAAGCTTCTCTCATTCCCATCTGTTGCCTAATTGGTTACTTCTGGTTCCTCATGGTGTCTGGTTGGCTGGTCAGTGTTCATATATTTGAGGTTCCAAGATATCTTGAAGGCAGTTGGAAAAAAAAAAAGATGCTCAGCAGTTGTTTTTATGTCCACTAAAGGTAGGACAAGTAGTAACTCATGTAAGCTGCAGCAAGGGAGATTTAGGTTAGCTACTTGGAAAAACTTTCTAACAGGATAGTTAAGCACTGGAATAAGCTTCCAAAAGAAGTTGTAAAATCCCTGCCAATGGGAAGCTTTTAAGGACTGGATAAACAGACCTCTGTACTAGGTCTTGCCTCACGTTAGGAGACTGGAGGTATATCTACATGAGCATATCTCAGGGGTTCCCAATCGATTCCCATTGTGGGCTGCATTCAATACTGCCAGTATGGCCCTGAGGATGTCACACGGGCCACAGTTCTGTGCTGACTGGGCTGTGAATGTCCTGCAGGGTACAGGCTGAGAACCACTGTTACATCTATACCTCTTGAGGCATATCTAACTGCAGATGCACTTTCAGCTGCAGTATAGATTTACACTGGAGGTCCATTCTAGTTTTGCATTTCTATGCTTTTTGCTCCCCTCCGCTAAGCAACAGAATTTTGGGGGACTTTAGAGTGGACTTTTTTTTCCTCATCAGCAAAAAAATTAATGACCAAGAGTCAGGGTTTTTCCAAACCTATTACTTCCATTTACAATATGAGCATAAGTCTTCTTTACCTGGAAAAAGGACAGATGCACACAAAGGTGATTCTACTCATTTCCATGAAGCTGCTTCCCTGGAACTAATTACTCCATAGGAATAAACCTGGCAGAACTCGTTCTGTGTGAGTAGGATATTTGATCCAAGTTTGAAAGTCAAGAAATGAGTTTAAGTTAAGGCAAAGTAGAGAAACTGATGCACTTGAATATGAGAATAGTAGAGAAGGAAGATGGAGAGATGAGGCATAATTTAATTTCAGATATAGTTCAACAAAACTTTACTTTGATCTTTATTCTTACATGAGAGAGATTAAATATTTCCAGAGACCACACAATAACCTGGCACCCACTGTGCCTTCAGAAGTCAAAGAATATGGATGTAAAGAATGTTTTCATTTGGCTCATGTCTTAGTACAGGTGACAACATGGCTTGTTGTGAATTTGGAGTAAAATTAAATTGATCTCCAGTATATCTACCATCACTAGCTACTGAGCTTTTCCCCCAAAATCATCTGCTTCTCAGAGAGCACACAGCGGCTTGCTGTAGCCCCTGGGTGCTGGTCTTCCAAAGCAAACCATCTGCCCAACTATCATCACTTGTGGTGCCATTACCTACCAGAAAACACTATCCTAGCCACCATGGATGTAGAGGCTCTCTATACCAACATCCCACACAAAGATGGAATAAATGCTGTCCGGAATAGTATCCCTGATGATGCTACAGCATATCTGATGGCTGAGCTCTGCAACTTTATCCTCACACACCACTATTTCAGATTTGGCGACGATGTATACCTTCAAATCAGCAGCACAGCTATGGGTACCTGCATGGCCCCTCAATATGCCAATATTTTCATGGCTGATCTGGAACAGCACTTCCTTAGCTCTTGTCCACTAACACCCCGTCTCTACTTACGCTACATTGATGACATCTTCATCATCTGGACCCATGGGAAGTAGACTCTGGACGAATTCCACCAGGATTTCAACAACTTTCACCCCCAACATCAGCCTCAGCCTGGAACAGTCCACACAGGAGATCCACTTCCTGGACACCACGGTGCTAATACACAATGGCCACATCAATACCACCCTGTACCGTAAACGCACTGACTGCTACGCCTACCTTCATGCCTCCAGCTTCCATCCCAGACACACCACACGATCCATTGTTTACAGCCAAGAGCTAAGATATGACCGCATTTGCTCCAACCCCTCCGACAGAGACAAACACCTACAGGATCTCTACCAAGCATTCTTGAAACTGCAATACCCACCTGAGGAAGTGAAAAAAACAGATCAACAGAGCCAGATGTGTGCCACAAAGCCTCTTACTACAGGACAAGCCCAAGAGAGAAAGCAACAGAACACCGCTAGCCATCACCTACAGTCCTCAGCTAAAACCTCTACAGCGCATCATCAGGGATCTACAACCCATCCTGGACAACGATCCCCCACTTTCACAGACCTTGGGAGGCAGACCAGTCCTTGCCCACAGACAACCTGCCAACCTGAAGCAAATCCTAACCAGCAACAATACACTGCACCACAGTCACTCTATCTCAGGGACCCATCCATGCAACAAACCTCGTTGCCAGCTCTGCCCACATATCTACACCAGCAACACCATTACAGGACCTAACCAGATCAGCCACACCATCGTGGATTCATTCAACTGCACATCTACTAATATAATTTATGCCATCATGTGCCAGCAATGCCACTCTGCTATATACATCGGACAAACTGGACAGTCTCTACGTAAAAGAATAAACTCAGACAAATCAGATATCAGAAATGGCAATATCCAGAAACCCATAGGAGAGCACTTCAATCTCCCAGGCCACACAGGCTACGTCTACACGTGCAGCCAACATCGAAATAGCTTATTTCGATGTTGCGACATCGAAATAGTCTATTTCGATGAATAACGTCTACACGTCCTCCAGGGCCAGCAACGTCGATGTTCAACTTCGACGTTGCTCAGCCCAACATCGAAATAGGCGCAGCGAGGGAATGTCTACACGTCAAAGTAGCACACATCGAAATAGGGATGCCAGGCACAGCTGCAGACAGGGTCACAGGGCGGACTCAACAGCAAGCCGCTCCCTTAAAGGGCCCCTCCCAGACACAGTTGCACTAAACAACACAAGATACACAGAGCTGACAACTGGTTGCAGACCCTGTGCCTGCAGCATAGATCCCCAGCTGTCGCAGAAGCAGCCAGAAGCCCTGGGCTAAGGGCTGCTGCCCACGGTGACCATAGAGCCCCGCAGGGGCTGGAGAGAGAGCATCTCTCAACCCCCCAGCTGATGGCCGCCATGGAGGACCCAGCAATTTCGACGTTGCGGGACGCGGATCGTCTACACGGTCCCTACTTCGACGTTGAACGTCGAAGTAGGGCGCTATTCCTATCTCCTCATGAGGTTAGCGACTTCGACGTCTCGCCGCCTAACGTCGAAGTTAACTTTGAAATAGCGCCCGACGCGTGTAGACGCGACGGGCGCTATTTCAAAGTTGGTGCCGCTACTTCGAAGTAGCGTGCACGTGTAGACGCAGCTACAGTAGCAGACTTAAAAGTAGCTTTCCTACAGCAAAGAAATTTCAGGACCAGACTCCAAAGAGAAATTTCTGAGCTACAATTCATCTGCAAATTCGACGCCCTCAGCTCAGGCTTAAACAAAGACTGCGAATGGCTGGCTAAATACAAAAGCAGCTTCCCCTCCTTTGTTGTTCACACCTCCAGATCAGCTGCTGGTGGTGGGACTCACCCTTGCTGACTGAGCTAACCTTGTTATCCCCACCCTTGCTCTGGCTTATTTATACCTGGCCCTGCAGATTTCCAAGACCAGCATCTGATGAAGTGAGTCTGTGCTCACGAAAGCTCATGCTGAAAACTTTTCTGTTAGTCTATAAGGTGCCACAGGACCCTTCGTTGCTGTTACACCTTTTAAAACTGATTGAAAACAAAAAGCAACTCTTCCAAAACTACAGCTCACTGCTATCGGCTTATGGCAGCATCCACAACAATGGTATGTACAGGATTACTCAAGCACTATTAAAGTGAAATGTGCAATGTTTAGGACAAAGGATTTTCACATAATGTTTCAAATGTTAATAAGCATATTGTGAGTGAACTCATTCATTCAACAAGCACTTGCCTCTCCCTGCTGTACCACTGGTTAGTGTTATTGCTGCCCAGATGGCTTTTTCCCTGCTCCCTCTTTCAGTCAAATTCTGCATTCAGTTAAACTCTGGCAGGCAGCAAATCTATAGATGGAAGAACTTGACCCTTTCACGTCTTTCTCCAGGAAATCTTCCTGTCTTGATTTTTCTTAATTTTAAAACAGCAAGACTGTATTTTAGTAACAGAGAGATAGATGTGTTAATCTGTATTCTAACAAAACCAAAAGCAGTCATGTAGCACTTTAAAGCATAACAAAATGATTTATTTGGTGATGAGCTTTCGTGGGATCTGAAGAAGTAGGTCTGTCCCATGAAAGCTCGTTACCTAATAAATCATTTTATTAAAGTGTTACAAGACTGTTATTGTATTTTGGTAAGACAAACATTGAATGCTGTGCCACGGCATGTAGCTTTCCGGGAGCTTCCATTCAGGGCAATGTTATAAACTTCTTTCTTGTGTAGCTTTGCTGTTTGATTTAGTTCTCTGTCTCCTGAGACAGACTGACTGATTTTTAGTGAGTTTGTGGGTTTTGTTTACAATCTATTTACATTCTTGTATTTATAAGGAAGGATACAGATCTTTGGGCATAGCCTCCATCCATAAAAATATGTATCTTACGATTATGAAAGGATGACTAGGTGCTAAAAAGATTAGAGAGAACTTCAGATAAAGGCCCCTTGCATACGTGCAGAGAAAGACTGAGGGGAGGATACAAAGAGCCTAAACAATCAAACTATGCAAGATCAAATACAAATTAGGAGAGGAACAAATCTATCTTAAAGATTTGGCCAGGCTAGCACTAGTTCCCTCATAAATTTCCAAACTGCAGTTGGAAAGTCCTATGGTAGGAACTCCCTCTGTAGTTGAAGAGAGTTGTGCCACACACCTAGATTGTTCCTCTGATCCCTGTTCCTCCTAGGACACACATTTCCAAGCACACGTACCCCCTGCCATGCAATGCAGGGTTTCTTTCTGATCCCAGAGAGGAAGCAATGTGCAGCAGAACCATTATCGCCTGGTGAGTCCTTTCTTACCCTTTACTGTTCTTTTACCCTTTCCTCTGCCCATTGGCTGTTGCTGTATCTTTTAAAAGAGAGAGCCTGAAGGCACGTAACAGAGGTGCTGGAACAAGGAAAGCAACAGAGCATGTCCTCCTTCACATGTAAAAGGGCAGCAATATCCCTTGATTATAGTCATGTTGGTTATGGGTTCCATTGGGATAGATTTCCTCATTCTACAGCACTTTAAACCACAAACTTGAATTTGTTTATTAAAAATAATCTACAAGCAAAAATAAATTAAGATTCCAATACGAAATAGCAAAGAAAAAGCACAGTATCCCAGAAAATGGAAAAATAAACCTTCCATGTTGCGTTCCAATATTAGGCACAATAGGCACGATCCTAGCCCACATTGTAAATGCACTCCTTTATGCTTAGATATTAAGTAGCAAGTGGTACATTTCTGGTTTAACTATGAATTTCTCCATTTTTGCTGGTTTGTGACAGACCATTATCTTTTTAAAATGTATTTTCACTAGTTGAGCTAATGGAATGGTTCTGTCTAGGAGTATAGATATGATAAAATGAATTCCTTTATTTTGAGAATACAATGAACAGACAAAAATATGACTGCAAGATGTGAAGGATACACTTGCTCTCAGCAATAGTGCTACCTACCAGTATTATCTGATACTGTCACACAATATCTGCTTCTTTTTCACTGTGTGCCTATGAAGAAGAACATATTACTAACTCTTCTAGTGAAAATCTGAAAGGTCAAGAAGAAAATTGACATCTTGTGAACATTTTTGCTACAGTCATTCACTGCTGCGTTAGAAATGTGCACTCATAAGACGTTTTCATTAACAGCATATGTTTCATGGCCTTAGGGGAAAACCCTATGCTGCTTTATCGCAAATCATAATCTCAGCTGATGTGCAGTATTATTAAATCTACAGTAGCTGTTTTAATGATGCACTGAACTATGCCCCTGATTACTTTCATTTAAGGATAAGGTGTCCATAAGTTATACAAGTTATTAGGTAAAACTTATATTTTTGCATATATCTACCACCATTTAGAATCATTCTACTTCAAGCTGAGCATATAAAGCACCACTGGTTTCAATCTCATTTTTTTGTCTACAACCAAGGAGGAAAAAAAAAAAACCAGAAGCTCTCCGAGACAGAAAAACAAAACTAGCTACAAAGCAGGCAGCTGTCTGAAGGGAAAGCTTGCTGGATTTTGAACCCACCATGTTTACGTGAAGTTTCAGCATAAATACCTTACTGACTGGTGGCTAAAACCAAACAACAACAAGAGTGAATCGTGTTTAATCATTCAGCATATATTTGATGTGAGGAGACTAACATATGGCCACGTCTACACAGCATGCTGCTGCTGGGCAGGGTCATGCAAATAAGGGCGCTTGACAATGCAAATGAGGTGCTAATTTACAAATTGCACTCCTTATTTGCATATCCTCACATGATCGCTGCTCTGGCAGAGGCTTCAATTGCCACAAAACAAGCTAGGTAGACAGGAGTCTAATGACCAAACCCGCCACTTGTCAAAAGCCTCTTATTCCTCACTCTTGTCAGGGATAAGGGGCTGTTGACAAGGCAGGTTTTGATAGACAGAACCCTGTCTACATGGCTTGTTTTGTGGTACCCGAAGCTTCTGCTGGGACAGCAATCACAAGAGAATATGTAAATGAGGTATGCGATTTGTATATTAGAGCATCATTTGCATTGTTGAATGTCCTCATTTTGCATGACCCTGCCAGCAAGCAGCACGCTGTGTAGATGTGGCCTATGTGTGTAAGAAAAATAGTGCCTTTTATCTGACTAAACTGAGAGAAAATGAGAGGAAAGTTGATTTTGCTTTCATTTACACACACACACACACACACACACACACACACACACACACAGTTTTTCACACAGCCTTGTCTTATTATAATCAAATATTGTCATCATACAAATTTATGTTTCCATATCATTGTACATGCTGCAAACAATCAATTGGGCACTGGAAACTTTGTTACAAATCCTGAGTTTATTTGGACATAATGGCTTGATAGGGTAAATTCTTAGACATACTAATGAAACAACAGCATAGTTTTGAGATTTCATCTATTTGTGAGAAAAGCAGGCCGCCTATCTGAAAATAAATGCTTCAGAGAATTTGGATCAAGTACATAAAATATTGATTGACCCTGAAAAATCTGGAAAGGTCAGTTGAGAAGTAAGTGAAGAATTCTCTGGGGAGTAATCTTTTGGGTAGACTCTGTCCTATGCCCTGGGAGTACACACAGGAGAGAAAACACCTCTTTTGAGGATTGTCCAGGGTAGCTCTCACTTGATATAGTACTGGTGTGGCCTATTCCTCGGCCACAGCTTTTGCAGACCCTAGATGGGGGAAATATTTGAGGACATACTAAAACTAAGGTGGGGCATAACAAAAAGGTGCTGCACTCTGGCTAACCTCAGACTTGGAAGTTCCCGAGAGATCATTACAAAGTAGCCTAGATTAGATTAGTTCCCAAGCACAGAACAATGCACACCATCAGAAAGCTGTAACCAGCAACTGGAGACATCCTCCTTCCGTTGCAGTGAGAGGTGATCTGCTAAAATCTGGGCCTTTGTTTCTAAACCTGTGGGTTTTACAGCTGACAGGTTCAAAGCCCCTTCAGGGATTCTGACTTACTCATTCCTCTTAACAGCATCAAAATCCTCCCAATGGCTTTACACGTAGCACCCAAGATAAAATACTGTAATATATTAACAGATAGCGGTGTTAGTCTATAATCTATCAAAACAAAAAGGCAGTCCAGTAGCACTTTAAAGACTAACAAAATAATTTATTAGGTGGTGAGTGTTCATGGGACAGACCCACTTCTTCAGACCATAACCATACCAGCTTATTATATATTTATTATAATATTTTATAATGCAACATGTTAAAAATCCTGGGTTTCAGCTTCACAGAAATCTAGCTTGCCTTTTCATTTGCAGTTTTATGGATGAAATTTTTTGTAGGCCATATTTTGCTCCTCACAAACACCTTGCATGATACGGGCCTACACGACATTGAATTCTGGTACAGCAGACTGATTACATAACAGAAAGCAGGGCATTGACAATCTGATCCTAAATATTTACCCACAACATAATGTCTTTTAGTTTTAGTGGTTTGTACAGAGCCCATGTGCTCTGTCTCCATATTTTTAAAAGCAAAAATTTTGGAAATGGAAATGAAGGTGAACCTTCATTGAAATCGTGTGGAGAACAGCACTGAAAGTAAGAAATGATATAGCAATAAAGAGGAATCATCTTTGAAAAAGGGGGTTTCTTTCTGCCTCCTAAAACATAAGTGATGTATTTTTAAATACAACTGTTTTGTTGCCAAAGTCACCTTGCTTGTAAGAAATGCTAGTCTGTCCATGGAGGGAGCACAAACTGCACATTGGTAAGTGTGACCTCTCCAGAGGCCTAGCCAGCTTCAGATCATGTCAAATTTAGAGACTGTCTAGCTAAGAGTCAATATTCTAAATTGGTGCTGAAAGAAGATCCCCATTGCTGTGGGCTCTTAAAACATCTGATATTTTCAACAAGGAATGCAGCATTAACATAATTCTGTTCTTGTTGAAGTCACTGGTGATATTTCCACCTTCTCCCTAAAGGACTTGACCCCACTCACTTCTCTCTGCTGCCTCATCCTCCTCCACCCTCTGATGCTTTCCCTTACTGTCCTTTTACAAATGCAGGTGGGTGTGGCCTGTTGCTCTTCTTGGTCCAGCACCTCTGGCACTGCATATCCTCACTGTCCACAGCCTCAGTGAAAGAAATCTTATAGGTACCAAGCCCACTGCCTACTCAGTATTATGATTGGTTAGAGCTTGTGTAAGGTGGAGATAGAGTTGGAGACTGGTTGGATCACAGGTCTAACCACAAAAAGAACTGGAGGTACAGGTCTATCACTTGAAAGGGGTGTGCTTGGCAGTCTGGAAAAGAGGTCTCAAAAGCAGCGGCTTACTTTGAGACCATGACAGAAAGCATTATATAAGAGTTTGACTAACCTACAATTGTTCATGGCCTGGGTGGAGATGCCAACACTCTGTCATACAATTTATAAACGGTTCCTTGAAAAAGATAAAACATCCTTTCCACATGATAAGTTATAACTAAGTTTATACATAGTTAATGTCTTATTTGGCTATAAACATGATATGTCTCCATACCTCTTGATTAAGACTTGGTTAAATCAGCAGACATAGAGCAGCAATTACTATGCAATGAATTTATTTTTGAAAATTCATGGAAATTGGGAGAGATCCTGGATGACTGGAAAAGGCAAATATAGTGCCCATGTCTAAAAAAGAAACAAACAACCAGGGAACTATAGACTGGTCAGCCTTATCTCAGTCCCTGGAAAAATCATAGGGGTATCCTCAAGGAATCCATTTTGAAGTACTTGGAAGAAGAGAAAGTGATAAAGAGTGTTCAGCACGGATTCACCAAAGGCAAGTCATGCCTGACAAATTTGATTAGCTTCTATGATGGAGTAACTCACTCAGTGGACACGGGGAAGTCAAGGGGTGCAATATACATTGACTTTAACAAAGCTTTTGATGCAGTTTCCCACAATATTCTTGTCCATACATTAAGGAAGTATGGATTTGATAAATGGACTGTAAGGTGGATAGAAAGCTGACTATATAGTCGGGCCCAACAGGTAGTGATCAAGTTTCAAGTGGAGTGCCTGAAGGATCGGTTCTAGGGTTGGTGTTGTTCAAATTCTTTATCAATGACCTGGAAGAGGGGATAGATTCCACCTTAGCAAATTTGCAGATGACACAAAGCTAGGGGGACAGGTAGATACATCGGAGAGTAGGGATAGGGTCCAGAGTGACCTAGACAAATTGGAGGATTGGGCCAAATGAAATCTGATGAGGTTCAACAAGGACAAATGCAGAATCCTGCACTTGGGATGGAAGAATCCCAAGCACTGTTACAGGCTGGGGACCAACTGGCTAAGTAGTAATTCAACAGAAAAGGACCTGGGGATTACAGTGGATGAGAGGCTGGATATGAGTCAACAGTGTGCCCTTGTAGCCAGGAAGGCTAATGGCATACTTGGGTGTATTAGGAGAAGCATTTCCAGCAGATCTAGATAAGTTATTCCTTTCTATTTGGCACTGGTGAAGTCACATCTGGAGTATTGTGTCCAATTCTGGGTTGCCCAGTATAGAAAGCATATGGATGCATTGGAGAGGGTCCAGTGAAGAGCAATGAAAATGATTACAGGCAGGAGCACATGACCTATGAGGAGAGGCTGATGGATTTGTGCTTATTTAATTTGCAGAAGAAAAGAGAGTGCAATTTCACAGCAGCCTTCAACTTTCTGAAGGGGGACTATAAAGAGGATGGAGAGTAGCTGTTCTCAGTAGTGAGGGTTAGCAGAAAAAGGAGCAATAGTCTCAATTTAAAGAGGGAAAGGTGTAGGTTGGATATTAGGAAAAATTCTTTCGCCAGGAGGTTGGTGAAGCTCTTGAATATGTTACTTAGAGAAGTGATAGAATTTCCATCCCTAGAAGGTTTGAAGTCCTGGCTTGACAAGGTCCTTTCTGCGATTATTTAGATAGGGTTGATACTGCTTTAGGTGGGGAGGGGGCTGTACTCAATGATCTCCTGAGGTCTCTTCCAGACCTAGGATTCTATGATTCTATTAATTTAATTACTTACCTTGCTTCCTGAAAGGAGTTAATTGACAAACTTTGTTAAAAGTCCCTGTGCAAAATGTCTGTTTTTACAAACCATTATTAAACTAAAGCTGCTCACCAGGAACATACTAGATATCTCTGAAATATAATCAGAGCCCAAGGTATTAATTAACATGCTTGTCTAAAGATTGAATACTGGCTAAAATCTGATCCACTCTAACCCCTTTTGTGGAGCCAGAAAGGAAACAAAGTTATCACTTTAAAAGGACTCTTCAGACTATTACATGTTTGCAATTCAGTTCTACCAGTTTAGTCTTCAGATATATAAGCTTTGTTCCACACATAAGGCTTTTTTTTAAAAAAAATAATCTCAAGAACTCAAATCAACAGCAAATATCAAATCTGGGGATTATTGATCATTAATGTTATTTACTGAAAGTAAACTTACCTAACTGCACAACTCTCAAGAATGCATCTTGCTGTTTCAGGACAAGATGAGCTATTTCAATGAAATATAGAGTCTTTCTGCTGCTTTGTAGGGCAGAGCAAGGGTATATTTTGTCCAAATGTTGTGTGCTTGTTTACTATTTGGAAGGTCAGAAGATTATATATGTTTGTTGTATTATATATATAATTTTCAAACCAAGAGATATGTGAACATTTATCATACCTCCCCACTCCCCCCATTTTTTCCTTGAATTTGAACAGTTTCTCATCTAAAATACAAGATAAATACGTTGAATAATTAGCTAAAAATTAAAAACCTTTTTTCTGAGTAACCAGGAAATTCACAAAACACCAATAAAAATGAAATGTGATGGAATTAGTGACATTTGATTATTCTTGACAAAGAATCATAACATGAGTCAACTTTAGTTTTACTGGAAACTTTTTAAAGATAAGCTCCCAAAAAGTCCTGCATGGATTTGACTACTGTGGCTTGATATTTTGTGACATGACAAATCATACACATGATTCAGTGGTGAAGTGACAGTGGTTTAAATGCATCCTTGGTGTCTTTCCCAGTGAAATGGAGTTACACCAGGGATTCATTTGACCTAGCATATTTAGCAGTTCCACAAGTGAAGAAGAAAATGTTCAGCTTTTCCCTGCCGTTTACAAGGGTTACATAATTGTAGTGATTAACTTATCTGAAGGGGAGAAGCTTTGTGTGGCCCATGACAGTTTAACAGTTGCATCACATCACAGTCATAGACAGGGGCACACACAATTTTTAAGTGACTAGAAAGAAAATATAGTATTTTCATGCCTTCCACAAAAGAATCCTTTACGGAGGGCAGTCTATCCCCTCCTACTGGGAAATGAGAGAGACAAAAGAACTGTTAATCACTGTCACTCTTTAATAGCCTTGCAACATCCCACTCACCTTCACATTCCAGGTGAGTAAGAAAAAGGCCATCAACTAATGCAGAACCTAAGCTTTCATGGTAAAAATAAAGTAAAAGGTTTCTCTCTCATATAATTATTAAGAAAATCATAAAAACATGAAGCAACTTGTGAGAGTAGCTGGTACTTTTACATGCTCTGGCCTTAGGGGAAACATCATTCATTCTACTTAGCTACATCTACACTACAGGGATCTTTCAAAAGAAGTTCTTCTGGAAAATCTCTTCCAAAATAACTACTTTCAAAAGAGTGTGTCCACCCACAAAAATCTGCTCTTTGGATAGAGAGCATCTACACAGCCCCTGCTATAATCAAAAGAACATGCCGGGGATCGAAAAATCCAGCACCATGAGGACAGCTCTTTAGAAAAAGAAGCTTTAGAAAGGAGGTGCTCTTCCTGATCCAGGAGTTGAAGACGGCTTCCAGAAGAAGAGCTGCATTCTTTCAATACTGGATTGAAAGACAACATTTTGTGTGTGGATGCTCTGTGTGGTCTTTCAAAAGAGGGCCTGATTTTCCAAAAGAATTTGCTTGTGTAGATGCAGCCCTTCATTCCCACAGAAACTGCTGTGACTTCTGTATCTCAATGATTTTTGGAGTTCTTGTGCTCGTTATCCTGAACCAACATGGGAGGAGGAATGAAAAATCAAGAGTATCTCTTGGATTCACTTTCCGTCTGGGTTAAACCTGTCTTACTGAGTCTTGATACTTTGTGATATGACAAATCATATCCATGATTTAGTAGTGAAGTGACGACTTAAATGCATCCTGAATGTCTTTTGCAGTGAAATGGAGTTATACCAGGGGTTCATTTGGCCCAGCATATTTAGTAGTTCCACAAGTGAAGAAGAATACTTAGTGTCTGAGGCCATGCCAGAAAATTCCTGCTCTGCTTCCCGAGGTCTCCTTCCCCATATGACCAGGCAAACCTCCAAATCTTTTCCTTCTGTGAAAATTTAGTATATCCTTCACAGAGATAAGGAAGGGAATAAAGAACACTGTTTCTTATCCCTCTCTCCAAAAGATCCCTTTAGCTCTCCTAAGCAGTGGACAAGAGTAGAGCAGACCCATGATGACTTAAAGTCAGAATGTCACCTACAAAGGCCAGGTCAATTTATTTGTTAATAACAAAAGCCTAAATGACCAAAAGACAAAATACTAGGGCTGACAGGACTGAAAAGTCACTAAACCTCCTTCCCCTATTTCTTCCAAGAAGCTGTTCCTTTTCCCTAAGAGCACCCTCATTTTACTTTCTTATTTTTGGAGTACAGAGCAATGGGGTTTGTTGAGGGTCCCCATCCTTGCTTTGCTTTGGATACAGAAGGGTATTAGAGATCATTTTCTAAGGGAGCACAAGAACAAAAGAATGACAATACTGGGTCGGACGAAAGGCTCACCTAGCCTAGTATCTTGTCTTCCAACAGCACTGAATGCCCGGTGCACCAGGCAGAATGAACAGAAAAGGTAATCATCAAGTGATCCATCCTCTGTTGCACATTTCCAGTTTCCGACACAAAAGGGAGACTAGAGACACCGTCCTTGCACATCCTGCCTAATACCTATTGAGGGACCTATCCTTCCTGAATTGATCTAGCTCTTCTTGCACCCTTTCTCCAGTTTATTGTGTGAGGAAGTACTGCCTTTTGCCTTTCTTATCTTTTTCTAGCACCAATATATGTTTATTGAGAGGAGGTGACAGCATCTGCATGCACAATTCAAGATGTGCATTTATATAGAGGACATACAATATTCTGTCTTTTTCTCCATCCTTCCTTAAAGATTCCCAATATTCTGCATGGTTCTAAATTCCACTGCACATTAAATGGATATTTGTGAAGAACTATCCATGATGACTCCAAGATCTCTCTTTTGAGTGGTAACAACCAATTTATTCCCCATCATTTTATACACATAGCTGGGATTATGTTTCCCAATATGCACTACTTTGCATTTATCAGCATTCAGTTTTCATATGCCATTTTGTTGCCTGGTCACCTAGTTTTACAAGGTGCTTTTGAAGCTCTTTGCAGCCTGCTGTGGGTTTATCGATACTGAGCAATTTTCCAGAGGCCTTCTTCTTCTCCCAGATGAGGAACAGCACCTGTTTCCAAAAGATGTTTTCCAAAAAAAGCACGTGTAGATGCTCCGCAGGGTCCTTCTTTTGAAAGAGCAGTCCTCGTGGTGCTGGATTTTTCGATCTCTGCCCGATTCTTTTGAAAAAGCAGGGGCTGAGTTGACACTCTTTATGAAAAGAGTAGGTCAATCTTTCAATCGGCTTTTTTGTACGTGTACACAATCTTTTGGAAGATCTCTTCTGGAAGATCTTCTTTTGAAGGATCACAATAGTGCAGATGCAGCCAAATAGATATGTTGGAATAGGAGCTGTTCTTCCGGACTCCAAAACAGCATGTAGAAGCGTGGCCCCCAGGGGGACTTCAGGAAGGAAATGTTTCTTCCGGAGGCCCCTTCTTCCCAAAAATTTTTGGGAAGGAGGAGGACTTCCTTCCAGAAGACCCCCTGGGGCTACGCTTCTACATAGCATTTTGGAGTCCAGAAGAACTGTCTTCCAGACTCCAAATCACATGACATTATGCTATGAGGCATGGGGAATTTGCATCCGCACCTCATTAGCATCTTTCACTCCATGTATTAGCATGCCACTTTCCTGTGTAAAAACAGCCTTTGTGTTTAGATGTGCTGTTTTGAATTAAGCTATTCTGGAAAATCTCTTCCAGAAGAGCTTATTCCTAAATAATGATGCAGCGTAGAGACAGCCTAAATAAGCAGGGGAAGGGGTAGTGGATAGAGGCAAGGTTGTTGATTAAATTGGTCTGAAAGTCAAAACAGATAATTTTGAAGAAATCATGGGCTTGTTCCTGCACCCAATAAGGTAAAAGAAAAAATAAAAGAAAAAAAGAAAAAAAGAACTTGTTTTCAGAGGTGCACAATGGGATTTATAAAATGAGAATAGATGCCATGTAATGATTAATGTCCATTCCTAGAAACTTTGGATAAATATTCAGACATTTGGAAGCTGATCCTTTTTAATCATATGAAATATTCCAAGTTACAAAAAGCTGATTGACACATTTTTATGTTGAAGTCTTCAGTGAGCTGAAAGGTGGAAATCATTAAAAGCTGCTACAGTAAATTTGTATTAGACAATCTGCATAAAATTGTGTGTGATCCTTGGAAGCGAAGTGTGTGGAAGAAAGAGGATTCTTTTTAATGGGCTGCTACAGGCAATTTTTTGCAGTCAAGCTGGGCACGGCTTTTGATATCAACTTTAACTTTTTTTCACTGGGATTGCCTTCTCCAGGATAAGATTCAATTGCACTTACTTATCTGAATAGTCCTCCTTCTTGCTGAAAGGCAGTCTTAAACTGTAATTAAAATCTTCTAAGCTTGTTGTAAAGGGAAATAAATCCCACACAGTATAATTACAATTTCTTCTTTCAAATAAACTGCTTAATCTATAATGACAACAGATTGATACTTGATACTATTTTAAAATAAATTTATTGTGTTGTGTATTGGTTACACATATTATATATAAAGGCATTTTAAAGAGCATTATAACTGCATGGTCAAGGTCTCAAAAGTTAGGACACGTTTGTCTAAAATTTAATTTGCCTTCTTATGTGGAAGAAAAATTAGACAATTATGTAATTGAAAGAATGAAAATGAATTCTTTCAACTCACTTCATAATGTACAAGAGGCCTAAATTAAGGTTGTTTTAGCACTTTCAGTATATAACTGGGAAACTTGACTTTTCTTTTAACGTAGGCTATTGAAGCCACCTCCCTTTTGTATTAAAAAAAAAAAAGAAAAATTGAGAAAACCAAAAACATCATCAGACTTGCTCCATGCTACAAGACGGTAGCCTGTTCAGCCAGAGCAGAGGCCATCCTGCTGTAGATCAGTGTGTTCCACTGCTTGGTCTTGGGATCCTGCACCATCTCCTCCTCCCCACATAAGTCCAAAAGGGCCTGGACCTTGGCCCCACTCCAGCAGGGGCCGGCCTCTTGGAGCCCCAGAGTGGGCCCTGTGACCTCTCAGGCTGGTCGCTCAGGAGGCCTCTGCCATTGCAGTTTGCTGCACACTTGTGGATATGAGGGAATTTAGTGATCAGCATTTTGCTCTGCTGCTTGTATGTTCTCGACTTCCTGCCACAGGGATTCCTTGGGTTCCTTGCTGCTTTAAGAATGACAAGAGAGGAACCATAGAGCACTGCTTGCTGTGGACACAGGAGCCATGGAGGCAACTGCCTGGCACCCTATAGGCCTTTTCTGTTGACAGAATGCCCCCTGGAACATCCAGACTGGCATTTTGTTGACAGATCTCTGTTGACAGCAGCGTTCTTCCTCATGGGAAGCAAGGTACAGTTGTTGACAAAAGCGCTGCTTTCTGTCAACTTACTGTCAACTTACTTCACAATGGCTACGTCTACACGTGAAGCCTACATCGAAGTAGCCTATTTCGAAGTGGCGACATCGAAATAGCCTATTTCGATGAATAGCGTCTACACGTCCTCCAGGGCCGGCAATGTCGATGTTCAACTTCGACGTTGCGCAGCCCAACATCGAAATAGGCGCAGCAAGGGAATGTCTACACGCCCAAGTAGCACACACCAAAATAGGGATGCCAGGCACAGCTGCACACAGGGTCACCGGGCGGACTAGCGCTTCCGGGGCAACAGCTAGCTGCTCCCTTAAAGGGCCCCTCCCAGACACACTCAGCCTGCACAGCACGCGGTCTGAGGAGCCATAGGCACACAGACCCCGGGCGCCGCAGTCATGGACCCCCAGCAGCAGCAGCAGCACCAGCAGCAGCTAGAGGTCCACCCAGCCCTCCTGGCAGGAGCAGGGCATGCTGGCAGGAGCAGGGCTTGCCCTGCTCCATGCCATGCGGGAGGCAGCTGAGCAGCTCCTTGCCCCAGAGGAGGAGATGCCCCCAGGGCAGCAGGGCTCAACCCCTACCCCTGCAGCACCCCGCCCCCCCCCCCCCGCCTCACACGCTGGCGGCTGTGGAGCTACCCCACCAGCACAGACTGGTGGGAGCGGCTGGTGCTTGGGGAGTGGGACGACGACCGCTGGCTCAGGAACTTCAGGATGAGCCGGCAGACATTTATGGAGCTGTGCCAGTGGCTCACCCCCGCACTCAGGCACCAGGGCACCGCCATGCGGCATGCCCTCACAGTGCAGAAACGGGTCGGCATCGCTGTCTGGAAGCTGGCCACTCCAGACAGCTACTGATCCGTGGGCCAGCAGTTTGGTGTCGGCAAGGCCACCGTCGGGGCTGTCTTCATGGAGGTAAGAGAACCCACGGGGGGAGGGCAGGGCAGGGCAGGGCCACGCACACTCTGCTCACCCCTCATTGGTGCTGTCCCATGTGCTTTCTCTGCAGGTTGTGCGTGCCATCAACGCCATGCTCCTGCACAGGCTCGTGAGGCTGGGGGACCCAGATGCCACCATCGCCGCCTTTGCCACCCTGGGCTTCCCCAACTGCTTCGGGGCTCTGGATGGGACTCACATCCCCATCCGCGCCCCGCATCACAGTGGAGGACGATACCTGAATCGAAAGGGCTACCATTCTGTCGTCCTCCAAGCCTTGGTGGACAGCCGGGGCCGTTTCCAGGACATTTATGTGGTCTGGCCTGGCAGCACCCACGACGCCCGGGTTTTCCGGAACTCGGGCCTGTGCCGCCGGCTGGAGGCGGGGACCTACATCCCCCAGCGGGAGATCCCTCTGGGGGACACCACCATGCCCCTCTGCGTCATCGCAGATGCGGCCTACCCCCTCCGGCCGTGGCTCATGCACCCCTACACGGGCCATCTCTCTGCTAGCCAGGAGTGCTTCGACGAGCGCCTTAACCACACGCGCCAGGTGGTGGAGCGCTCATTTGGCCGCCTGAAGGGACGCTAGAGATGTCTCCTGACCCGCCTGGATGCAGGCCCCAACAACATCCCCCAGATTGTGGGTGCCTGCTGCGCCCTGCACAATTTGGTCGAGAGCAAGGGGGAGACCTTTTTCCAGGGCTGGGCTGTGGAGGCCGGCAGGGCAGACGTGCAGCCACCCGCTGCCCCCAGTCGGCAAGTGGACCCCGAGGGGACCCGGGTCCGGGAGGCCCTGCGGGCCCATTTTGATGAACAGGCCGCGGGGTGAACTCTGCCCAGGCCCCCTACTGCCCACCCCTTCCTCCACCACACTCCTGCCCCAACGCCTACACCATGGAGCACCCCACCGCACCCCTCTCCCACTTGTCCTGGACAAATGACAGCACGCACTTGTGGCTGAACGTAAACTTTTTTTTTTCTTTCCGAACCTTTTTTTTTTAACTGTAAATAAATATTTGAACCACAAACCAAAAACTATGTACAAACGTTGAACAAAAGCAATATGTACAAAAATAAAACAATACAAAGAAACAACTGTCCGCAATAATAAAAAGAAAACCAGGGAGGATAAAGGGGAGAACTATTTACATGGGGGGACGGGGCAAACTGGGGGCCGAAAACAACAGGGTCCAACTATACACAAGGGGGGAGGGCCACGTCCCGGGCCCCTCGCCCCTATAGCCCGGCACCGGGCGTTGGCAGCTGGGAGCCCCGCCGCAGTTGCAGCCTGGTCCGTGGCAGGGTGGGAGCAGGCTGGACTGGAAGGTACGGTGGCCGGCGAGTGTCAGGTGGCTCCAGGGGTCCTTCGGCACTCCGGCCCTCCCCGGTGGGTGGTGGGGCGACGGCGGATGGGACGGCGACGGGCGGAGCAGCTGGTGGTGGGGCTGCAGGAGCAGGCAGGGCGGGCGATGTTGCGGCCGGCGTGGCATGGTGGGCCAGGTAGTCCACTAAGCGGTTAAATGTCTCCATGTAGGCCCCCCATGCCTCCTGGCGCCAGGCCAGCACCCGCTCCTGCATCTAGAGGTGCTGCTCCGCGACCTCCAGCTGCCAACGGTGGATGGCCAGCAGCTGGGGGTCCGTCGCCATCGGCGGTTGGTGGCGCGGGGTCCACCGTCTAGCCCGCCGTGGGGCCGGTCGGTCCTCGGCCGAGGGGCTGCCCTGGAGAGATGGTCCCAGAGGGCTCTCCGGGACGACTGACGCCTCGCCGGCGCTCTCTTCCGGTCCTTCTAATAGTGCAGGTGCAGGACACAGGAGAGGAGGGGGGGAAGAAGAATGGAGACAGGCGTTAGTGTGGGCCCCGAGCCGTGGCCTTTGTCCCCCCAGCCCTGTGCTGCAGGTTCCCCATCCCCGTCCCCGGGAGATGCTGCTGTGATGGATGGGGTTCAGGGATCCCCCTGCCCTGCACCCCATCCCCTGGTGGGAGCGACTCTCACTTCACCCCCCAGGGTCTGACAGCAGGAGAGGTTTCTTAGGCCACAGATGCCCAGTTTCTCCCAGGAGTGACAGCACCAGCTGTCGGAAGAGACAGTCCTTCCAACCCATCCTGGGGAGAAGACCCCAAGGGGTGCCCCTCTGGGATGCAGCTTTCCCCCTCCTCAGGCTGGCTGCCTAGCAGCTCTCCCTTCCCCTAGCCTTTACCTGTGGCCCCCGCCCTCGCCCCCCAATTCCAAGCCAGCTCGGCTCCTTCCTCCTGTTTGTTCAGGGCAGAGGTGTCACCTGCCAGCTGTAGCCCCAGGATCCTCCTTTGCCCCTGGGAGCTATTCCGCTCTTGTTGCTCATATCTAGCCTGAGTCTCCCTTTGGCACTCTCCCCACTCCATCACATGCTGCTGCTGCGGGGTGTCCCACCCCCTCCTCTTGGGGGCCCCTCGAGGTTCCGCTCCCCCCTGGCCCGGGGATGGGGCATGGCACTGTCATGCGGGGTGGGGGGGACAGGGGCTGATGGATGCAGTGCTGTGAGGGCCATGGCCCTGCTGTCCTTGGGGCCATGGCCATGTGAGCATGTGGGGGGCCCTGGACACATATCTCTTACCCCCACCCCTCAAGCCCAGGGGTGTCCACCAGAGGGGGGTACCTACCTGTCGGTCCGCTCCCACAGTCTGGAGATCCCCGGGGGGCGGAGGCCCTGCTGCTGCTCTGGGATGGTAGGAGGAGGATCTGCAGCCCGGATTCTGCGGAAGAGGAGCCTCCCTCCTCCTCCTCCTCCTCCTCCTCCTGCCGCGATGTCCCAGGGGTGGCCTCCAGGGGGGGCCCCCGGGGTGCAGGGCTTGCCTCCGGGGCGGACTCCGTCTGCAGAGCCTGCTGGGGCTCGTTGGCCGAGGTGTCAAGGGTGGCCGGAGGGGAGGAGGTGTGCCAGGATCCTAGGATGTCCCTGAGCTCCCTGTAAAAGGGGCAAGTGACGGGGGCAGCCCCAGATTGGCTGGCCACATCCCGGGCCCAGGAGTAACCCTGCCGCAGCTCCTTGATGTTACTCCTGATGTGGTCAGGAGTGCGGGCAGGGTGACCCCAGGCAGCCAGGCCGTCGGCCAGCCGAGCGAACGCATCCGCGTTCCGCCTCTTTCTCCCCATTACCTGGAGCGCCTCCTCCTCACTCCAGAGCCCCAGCAGGTCCCGCAGCTCGGCCTCCGTCCAGGAGGGGCCCCGCTGCCGCTTGCCAGCCTGGCTGCCCTGGCTTCCCTTGGGTGGGGTCCCCTGGGGCCGCTGGGGGGGCTGCCGGCCAGCCATCATAGCTGTGTGGGGCTGAGGGTGGTGCAGGCTGGCTGCGTGTGCAGGCTGCAGCCTGCACGTTCCCTCAGCTTCCTGAAGAGGAAGGGAGGGGGAGGGGACCTTTAAGGGGCCGCTCCACGCGGCCACCAGTGAGCTGAGGGGCTGGAGAGAGCGTCTCTCAACCCCCCAGCTGATGGCCGCCATGGAGGAGCCGGCAATTTCGACGTTGCGGGACGCGGATCGTCTACACAGTCCCTACTTCGACGTTGAACATCGAAGTAGGGCGCTATTCCGATCCCCTCATGAGGTTAGCGACTTCGACGTCTCGCCGCCTAACGTCGAAGTTAACTTCGAAATAGCGCCCGACGCGTGTAGCCGCGACGGGCGCTATTTCGAAGTTAGTGCCGCTACTTCGAAGTAGCGTGCACGTGTAGACACAGCTAATATCCGACAACCTCTCCGTTGAAAGTGAGATTAACAAACGTATCGGAATGGCTGCCACCACACTATCCAGGCTAACAAAAAGAGTATGGTCCAACAGGAAACTCACAGAGCACACCAAAGCACAAGTCTATAAAGCCTGCATACTGAGTACCCTCCTGTACAGCTGTGAAACGTGGGCACTGAGCTCCAAGTATGAAAAGAGGCTCAACTTATTTCATATGCATTCCCCGAGATGCATCCTGGGAATCTCCTGGCGGGACAAGGTGACCAACAACACAGTGCTCGAACGAGCAGGGACTGCCACCATGCACTCTTTGATCAAGCAGAGACGCCTGCAATGGCTAGGTCACATCTCCCGCATGCAGAACAGTCGCATACCTAAGAATTTGCTCTATGGGGAACTGGTGACAGGGACCAGGCTGGTTGGAAGACCTCATCTCCACTACAAAGATGTGTGCAAGCACGACTTGAAGGCTGCTAACATCAGCACTGCCACCTGGGAGACACTCGCCACCAATCGATGCCTGTGGAAGCAACAGGTGAAAAAAGGACTGTCCCAGTATGAAGACAACCTCAGGCAACAAGCAGAAGAGAAAAGAACCCTGAGGAAGTCCCGCCCTCAGTCCATCAACCAGAGTTCAGTGTTCTCCTGTACACTGTGCGGGAAAGACTGTCACTCAAGAATCAGATTTTACAGCCACACTAGACGCTGCTGTCGATCCAACCCCGGGTGCAACAACACACCATAGTCCTCCGGGACTGACGGATGCCTACCCACCTACGGTCAACAGAATGTGCTTCATGATCTGGACACTCTGCAGGTTTTGTTGACAAACCAGCCATTTTGTTGACAAAACCCTGTAGCCTAGACATAGACATATATATTTAAACAAACACACATGGTATAAATGAAATGATGAAAATGTTCTTGTAATAAGCTTGTTCTCAGGGCCAGAGACTTCTAGATTGAGTGTTATAGTAGCATCAGACACACACTTCAAAATATATTGCTTTTTCTAAAGGCAAGAAATTCATTGAAAGGTAGTCAATATGAGCTTACATAAAGCTTTACATAAAATCATTGCAGAAAGCTCTTTTGTTGAAAAAAGCATCATCATAAAATGAATACATATAGGGAGGAATTTCCATACAAAAGAAACAAGATAATGTTATGTTCTGCCATTTATTGTTGAGTGTATCCTTGAAGTGAATACTTGAAAAACATAGAATCTTACATTTTCTCAACAAGATAACCCTAAAAATGTTACTGATGCATCAAACCAGAAACATAACTGAAGAGCACATAATGGATAATCTAACATTAATTTGTCATTCTTACTCTTGTTTATAATATACCTATGATTACAGATTCGAGGCAAACTGCACATATGTAGAAAATTCAAGTACATCCATTTTTCTGTGAATGGGAGCCATGATACAGTTGCAGTAATTTAATTCCAAAACTGCCTGAGAACACCTCACAACACTATTAATATGTGGCCATCTTCAGACGCGTTTCTTATTAGGCCTATTTTCCAAAATGAGGACCTGTCTCAGAGAGTGATCTCCTTCCCTCTCAGCTGTGCTCCTGGGACAAAAACACCTCCAGCATTCCTACTAAATACAAGTGATACGGCAGAGAACAATGGAGAGACAGTCTCTCAGATACGTGGCATTTAGATCATTATACATTATGTATAGAGTATGCAGTACAGCCAATTTCCCCAATACACAAACTTGAAAGAGGTGCATTATATGAATTGCAGTTGTCATGTTTTCACCAGGCTGCCTTTCTCAAATGATAGGCGTTTGCATTTTATACTAGAATCAGAATGCCAACACTGGAAGGGACCTTGAGAGGGCATCGAGTCCAGCCCCCTGCCTTCATGGCAGGACCAAGTACTGTCTAGACCATCCCTGATAGATGTTTATCAAACCTGTTCTTAAACATCTCCAGAGATGGAGATTCCACAACCTCCCTAGGCAATTTATTCCACTGTTTGACCACCCTGACAGTTAGGAACTTTTTTCTAAGGTCCAACCCAAAGCTTCCTTGCTGCAGTTTAAGCCCATTGCTTCTTCTTCTATCCTCAGAGGCCAAGAAGAACGTTTTCTCCTTCCTCCTTATGACACCTGTGACAAAGTCCCTTGTCAGCCTCTGTGGGTCCCTGCCTTCCTGGGGGATCTGTGCTGCCTCAGAGACTCACGGAGGCCCCCCTTTTGCCCAGGCCCTTCCAAAGGCAGGGGTCTCCGCTTAGCAAGCCATCCTCATCATAGGCAGGACCAGTACAGGGAGAATACCACCAGACCCCTTGCAGGCCCGCGCCTGCTCCAGTAAAGTGATCCCTCAGGGGAAGGGTGGGGGGAGTCCAGACCTACCCTCTACCCTGGACTCCGGCCCAGGGTCCCTATGAGAACAAGAGGCAACCGGGAGGACCTTTACCCCTGCCCCAAAGTAGTAGCCTCACCCTGGGCCACTTTGCCCACCACTTCCCCGTGGTACGTTTTCGCTGTGCTCCTGCTCCTCTGGTAACTTCCCAAACCCTTCCCCCCTGCTACCAGATGGGGAGCCTTTTATAGGGAGCACAGGGCCTATCTGACCAATGAAGGCCTGGGCCTAGACAGGGAACAGAAACACTCTGTCCTCTAGGCTGCAGGGCTGCCGTGGGGATCCCATTTGGGGAGCCCCATGGTTGGGAGGTGAGGTGCTGGGGGGTGGGCAGCCTTTGGCTACTTCAGGCCCCCCAGGGCTGTCTTTTGACCCACTTTCTGGGCCAGCTTCTCTTCCCTGCCTTAGGCAGGCTGCTTTCTTCTCCCCCCACCCCACCCCTCCCAGCTAGTTTCTTCTGGACCTGCTGCATGGATGGTGTGAGGGAGGACTCCTGCTGCCCTGCCTCTTGGTGGGGAGGGGGGTACCCCCCTCCTTTCATCTTCTGGGGGGGAGTCTGCTGGCCCTCTACTTGGGCCCACCTTTCCATCCACTGGCTGCTGCATCCTCACTGCTCCAGAGGAGGTAAGGGGCTTTCTTGGGCAGTGGCTGGGCTTCTCTCCACAGCTTGCTGTGGAGTGGTGCCCAGTACCAGGTGTATTACACCTTGGGGGAGGCCCAGTGCTTCGTGTGTCAGGCAGCGGGGCATGTCCGGAGGGATTGCCCCCTGGCCTGACACGAAAGAGGGGAGCCCGGGACCTCCTCAGACCCGGGGGGCGCCAGCCACATGACCAGCGATGACCCGACCACGGCAGGCCCAGGGACTGCCCCTCCTCCTCCCGCCGAGGACGGAACCATTGCTGCTCGGGCGTCGGAGGACGCCCAGGCGCATGGCGAGTGGCAAGAAGAAGCAGGCGCTGGCACCCGAGAGGGCATTCAACACGGGTCTGTGGAGGAGAGGGAGGCAGGGCTGGCGGCAGAATCCGGACAGGGCCCACCCCAGGGTGGGCCATCCCTTTCCCTCGCCGTCCCGTCCTCCTTCTCCTTCCCTCCCTCCTCGTTACCTCCGTCCCCTGGTCCTTCCTCCTCTACCACCGAGCGTGCCTCTTTGGAGGACTGGCTACTAGTAAGGGGGAAGCGCAAAAAAAGAAACACACGTGCCTGGCACTCCACCCTGTCGGAGGACGGGGTGGATGTGCCACGCAAGGCATTAAAGAGAGCCGCCAGCCCTGATCCACCTGCTGAACCCCCGGCTACTGACCATCTGCCGGGGTGACTGAGGCCGCTGCGGCAGCAATGGAGATTACCTCCCCTTCTGTCCTGGGGCCTGAGCCCAAAGGGCAGAGGAGGCCTGTCCTGAGCCCGTGCCCTCCTCCGACACCCCTCCGACTGCTGCCCAGACTGCTGTCGCGGAGCGCCGGGAGGAGGTGAGCCCTGGCCTCACCCTCCTCTCGCAGGAGGTCGAGGCCCAAGGCCTAACCCCGGCTGCTCTGGACATAGTGGGCCTGCTACTAGAAGCCTGCGGGCCAGCTGCCTACACTCAGCCATCCCCCTCGCTTTCCCCACCTGCCGGCGATCCCCCAACCACTATCCCTCCTTGTTCAGGGACGTCGTGGGGTGCGAACACCCCCCTGACTGGGGGCAGCCTCCCAACTGCAATTCCCCAGCCCCTGGATGTGCCGGGAGAATCTGTGTTCCCCCCTCGCTCTCCCTTCCATCCTGGAGTCGAAACCCCAATGCCAACCCTCCCACCTCATCGGTGCCTGCTGCCAAATGCACTGGCACCTTGTCCTTTACACCCTCTCCCTTCTTGCCACCCGGAAAAGCTCCCCCTCCCGAAACCCCTCTTGTTTGCACTCCCGCCCCCACTCCCACCTTAGCCCCTGCTCCTGCTCCTGCCCCTGCCCCCACCCCCTCTTCCAATCAATGCCTTGCCCCAGAACCTGTGCCCTTACCCCCTCCAGACCCTCCCCCTCTCCCCCCCCAGCCTCCCCCAACCTCCCTCCTCCTCTTCCACCTCCCCCTTTTCCTCATGACCCCTCCCCCTTCCCTAAAACCTTTACCCCACCTGCCCCCATCCCTTTCCTTCCTGCCCGTTCATAACCACTCCCAAGGCTGCAACCCCTCAGGAGGCCCCCTTTGCTTCGCCCTCTCCCAGCACTTTCAGGGCTGCTCTTCCTCCGCCACCCCTACTCCTCTCAAAACCAAACCCCAGCCCCCATCCCAACCTTCTTGCCGGCCGTCGGGCCCAAAAAGATATGAGGCCGAGGGACACTCGGGACCCCGAGGCCTGGGCACCCCACACGCTGGCGGATGAGACGTGCGAGTTCTTGAAGCACATTCGCGGCTCCAAGAACAAAGTAGCTCTCGCCCTCCAGCACTAGGGTGACTTTCACTTCATCCTTGAGTTCACGAGGGCCCTTCTAAAGGAGGGCAAGGGGACTGGGAGGAGGGACGCCGCGGCCTACCAACGGGCCCGCGTCTTCTGTGACACTCTAATCACCTATGGCTTTGGCGACGGCTTGCTGCGCAGCCCCACGGGGACCGTTGGTGATCCCTCTGGTGAGGATCCTCCCCAGCCCTCTAAATGCCGCTGATCATCTTTGCCACCTTGAACACCAGGGGCTGCGGGTCGGGTCTCCGCAGGTGCCAGGTGCTCTCCTTCCTCTGAGAGGGGGGTACTCGGTCACCTTCTTACAGGAGACCCACATTACTCCGGCCGCCAAAGCCAGCTGGTGGCTGGAGTGGGGAGACGGGGTCTATCTTAGTCACCTCTAGACCCATCGGGCCAGGGTAGTGACCCTGTTCTCCCCAGACCTGCAGCCCGAGGTGCTGGGGAGCGTCGAGGTCATGCCAGGCCCCCTGCTGTATCTCCGGGTATGGATGGAGGGGCTGCCCCTCCACCTCATCAATGTTTACACCCCAACATCTGGCCCGGAGAGAACATCCTTCTTCTGGCAGGCGGCGGCCTTCCTCAACTCCATTGATCCTCACAAGTGCCTGGTCCTCGGTGGGGATTTTAACTGCACCCTCGAGGAGCGGGACTGTTCGGAGATGGAGCAGTGCCAGGCCGCTGCGGACGTCCTCAGGGAGCTCATCAATCATCACTCACTGGTGGACCTCTGGCACAGACACCACCTGGACAAGGACACTGTTTTCACCTACATCCGGGTAGTGGGCCACAAATCCATGAGCTCCCGGTTGGACTGCATCTACATCTCCTGGCAACATCTCTCTTGGGCCCACTCCTTCAGCGTACGGCCGGCCCCTTTCTCGGACCACCACCTGGTGGCTGTGAAGGCCTCCCTCTCTCCGGGGAAGCGGGGGTCGGCTTACTGGCACTTCAACAACAGCCTGCTGGGGAATGTGGACTTCGTGGCATCCTTCCGGGAGTTCTGGCTGGCCTGGCATGGGCAACAGCACACCTTTCCCTCGGCGCGGCAGTGGTGGGATCTGGGAAAGGTGTGCATGCGCCTCTTCTGCCGCGACTATGCCTGGGGGGGGCCAGCTGGCGGTGGCATGCATTGATAGGACAGCTGGAGAGGGAGGTTCTTGAGCTGGAGTGGTGCCTGGCCACCAGCCCCAGAGATCCATCCTTCTGCGGCACGTACCAGGAGAGGGGGGATGAGCTCGGGGCCCTCGACGCCTTTTGGGCAGGAGGGACCTTTGTGAGGTCACGGATCCAGCTCCTCCGGGAGATGGACCATGGCTCCTGCTTCTTCTATGCCCTGGAGAAAAAGAGGGGTGCCAAGAAACATATCCTCTGCCTCCTAGCGGAGGACAGCACACCTCTTACAGATCCAGTGGAGATGTGCGAGAGGGCTCGCGCCTTCTACGCCACCTTTTTCTCCCCAGATCTGACCAACGCCGATGACCAACCTCTATCTGAAACATTTAATTAACCCTCGTATATAACTAGAGTAGGAAATGGAGGCAGAAGCCCAGCAGCAGAGTGGGGGCTATCCTGTTTATTGTGTCGAGTGCAGTATGTATGACTACCTACCCTGTGGGCGGGTGGCGTATGTGTGCGCTCGATGCAAGGAGCTCCTGGCCCTCAGAGACCGAGTGCGTGCTTTGGAGGCCAGGGTGGCTGAACTGGAGGAGCTAAGGAAGGCAGAGGTGTTTGTGGATGAGACTTTTCGGGACATAGTAGGGCTGTCCCACCTCCAATCTGACAGTCCTGAGGCTGTTACGGAGGATGAAAGGCTCAGGGAAAGAGAGCAGTCAAGGGGAGCAGAGGGAAACCATCCCGTAGTTGGGACCCTCCTTCCAGAGGGTGATGTTGTATCCTCTCGTGCCGAGGATACTTCTCCGGGGGAGGGAGCGCCAGCTGTTAGGAAGAAGCAGGTTTTAGTAGTGGGGGATTCGATCATTAGAAATATAGATAGTTGGGTTTGTGATGACCGGGAGAACCGTATGGTGACTTGCCTGCCTGGTGCGAAGGTTGCGGATCTCTCGAGGCATCTAGACAGACTTATGGGCAGTGCTGGGGAGGAGCCGGTCGTCGTGGTACATGTTGGTACCAATGACATAGGGAAGGGTAGAAGAGATGTTCTGGAGGCCAAATTTAGGTTACTAGGAAAGAGACTGAAATCCAGAACATCTTTGGTGGCATTCTCTGAAATGCTTCCAGTTCCACGAGCAGGGCCAGATAGACAGGCAGAACTTCAGAGTCTCAATGCGTGGATGAGACGATGGTGTAGGGAAGAGGGGTTTAGATTTATTAGGAACTGGGGACACTTTTGGGGTAGGGGGAGCCTATACAGGAAGGATGGGCTCCACCTAAATCAAGGTGGATCCAGACTGCTGGCATTAAACATTAAAAAGGACATAGAGCAGTTTTTAAACTAAGAGGTGGGGGAAAGCCGATTGGTGCGGGGGAGCACCTGGATCGGACGGAGACTTCTCTTACACGAGGCTCCATAGACAGGGATTCCCTAGAAGTTAGTCAGATAGGGAACGTGGGAAATAATATATGGGCAAGATCAGATGTGAAACAATCGTGCATAAAAAAATCCACCACGTCTGTGAAAGGCGGACATATAAATAGTGGTAGTTTTCTAACATGCTTTTACACTAATGCTAGGAGTCTGTCTAATAAGATGGGTGAACTGGAGTACCTCATATCAAAGGAGGAAGTTGACATAATAGGCATCTCAGAAACATGGTGGAATGAGGACAATCAGTGGGACACTATCATACCGGGATATAAATTATATCGGAAAGACAGAACAGGTCGTGCGGGTGGCGGAGTGGTACTATATGTGAAGGATAATATAGAATCAAATGAAGTAAAAATCCTAAAGGAATCAAAATGTTCCATAGAATCATTATGGATAACAATTCATTCCTCTAATATGAATATGGCATTAGGAATATATTACCGACCACCTAACCAGGACAGTGATAGTGATGCTGAAATGTTAAGGGAGATTAGAGAGGCTATCAAAATAAAAAACACAGTAATAATAGGAGATTTCAATTATCCCCATATTGATTGGGTGCATGTCACCTCAGGACGGGATTCAGAGATTAAATTTCTTGATGCCTTAAATGACTGCTTCTTGGAGCAGCTAGTACAGGAACCCACAAGGGGAGAGTCGATTCTCGATCTAGTCTTGACTGGAACGCAGGATCTGGTCCAAGAGGTAACTGTTACTGGACCGCTTGGAAATAGTGACCACAATATAATAACTTTTAATATTCCTGTGTTGGGAAGAACACCGCAGCGGTCAAACACTCTGGCATTTAATTTCAAAAAGGGGAATTACACTAAAATGAGGAAGCTAGTTAAACAGAAACTAAAAGGTAGAGTAATTAAACTAAAATCCCTGGAAGCTGCATGGAAACTGTTTAAAGACACCATACTAGAGGCCCAACTTAAATGTATACCCCAAATAAAAAAACACAGTAAGAGACCTAACAAAGAACCACCATGGCTAAACAGCCATGTTAAAAAGGCAGTGAGAGAGAAAAGGGCAGCTTTTAAAAAGTGGAAGTCAAATCCTAGTGAGGAAAATAGAAAGGAACATAAACACTCCCAAATTAACTGTCATAATGTAGTAAGAAAAGCCAAAAAAGAGTTTGAGGAACAGCTAGCCAAAAATTCAAAAAACAATAGTAAAATGTTTTTTAAATACATTAGAAGCAGGAAGCCTGCTAAAAAAGCAGTGGGGCCCTTGGATGATAAAGATATAAAAGGAGCGATCAAGGAAGACAGTGCCATTGCGGAGCGATTAAATGATTTCTTTGCTTCAGTCTTCACGGCTGAAGATGTTACAGAGGTTCCTAAATCTGAGCCAGCCTTTTTAGGCGACAAATCTGAGGAACTCACTCAGATTGAAGTGACATTAGAGGAGGTTTTGGAATTAATTAATAAGCTGAATAGTAACAAGTCTCCAGGACCAGATGGCATTCACCCAAGGGTTCTGAAAGAACTCAAATGTGAAATTGCGGAGTTATTAACAGTGGTTTGTAACCTATCCTTTAAATCCACTTTGGTACCAAATGACTGGAAGACGGCCAATATAACACCGATATTTAAAAAAGGCTCTAGAGGAGATCCTGGCAATTATAGACCGATAAGTTTAACATCAGTACCAGGTAAATTAGTAGAAACACTAGTAAAGAGTAAAATTGCAAGGCACATAGAAGAGCACGAATTGTTGGGCAAAAGTCAGCATGGTTTCTGCAGAGGGAAGTCGTGTCTGTCTAATCTATTAGAATTCTTTGAAGGGGTTAATAAACATGCGGACAAGGGGCACCCAGTGGACATAATATACCTAGATTTCCAGAAAGCCTTTGACACGGTCCCACACCAAAGGCTTTTATGTAAATTAGGTGGTCATGGGATAGAAGGAAAGGTCCTTTCATGGATCGGGAATTGGTTAAAAGACAGAAAACAAAGGGTGGGAATAAATGGTAAATTTTCACAATGGAGGGGGGTAACTAGTGGTGTTCCCCAGGGCTCAGTCCTGGGACCGATCCTGTTCAACTTGTTCATCAATGATCTAGAAAATGAGGTAAGCAGTGAGGTGGCAAAGTTTGCAGATGACACCAAGTTGTTCAGGACAGTCAAAAGCAAAAGGGATTGTGAAGAACTACAAAAAGATCTCAGCAAACTGAGTGATTGGGCAGCAAAATGGCAAATGAAATTTAATGTGGGTAAGTGTAAGGTAATGCATGTTGGAAAAAATAACCCAAATTACACGTACTACATGATGGGGTCAAATTTAGCTACGACAGATCAGGAAAGGGATCTTGGAGTTATAGTGGATAGTTCTCTGAAGACATCCACGCAGTGTGCAGCGGCAGTTAGTAAGGCAAATAGGATGTTAGGAATTATTAAAAAAGGGATCGATAATAAGACAAAAGATATCATACTTCCCCTATATAAAACTATGGTACGCCCACATCTCGAGTACTGCGTGCAGATGTGGTCTCCTCACCTCAAAAAAGATATATTGGCATTAGAAAAGGTTCAGAAAAGGGCGACTAAGATGATTAGGGGCTTGGAAAGGGTCCCATATGGGGAGAGGCTAGAGAGACTGGGACTTTTCAGTTTGGAAAAGAGGCGATTGAGGGGCGATATGATAGAGGTATATAAAATCATGAATGGTGTGGAGAAAGTGAATATAGAAAAATTATTTACCTTTTCCCATAATACAAGAACTAGGGGACACCAAATGAAATTGATGGGTAGTGGGTTCAAAACTAATAAAAGGAAATTTTTCTTCACACAGCGCACAGTCAACCTGTGGAACTCCTTGCCCGAGGCGGCTGTGAAGGCCAGGACTCTATTAGGGTTTAAAAAAGAGCTTGATAAATTTTTGCAGGTCAGGTCCATAAATGGCTATTAGCCAGGGATAAAGTATGGTGCCCTAGCCTTCATAACAAGGGCAGGAGATGGATGGCAGGAGATAAATCACTTGTCTTCTGTTCTCCTTCTCTGGGGCGCCTGGCATTGGCCACCGTCGGCAGATGGGATGCTGGGCTTGATGGACCTTTGGTCTGACCCAGTATGGCCATTCTTATTTTCTTATGTTCTTATGTTCTTATGATGCCTGCAGAGTGCTTTGGGACCAAATCCCTTGGGTCAGCATGGGCGACCAGGGCCGGCTAGAGCTTCCTCTCACTCTAGCTGAGCTCTCAGAAGCCCTCCGTCTCATGCCCACCAACAAATCCCCAGGCATGGACGGGCTGACCGTGGAGTTCTACCACGTGTTTTGGGACGTCCTCGGCCCAGACCTGCTCAGTGTCTGGGCCGAGTCCTTGCAAAGCAGGGTCCTCCCCCTGTCATGCAGGCAGGCCGTCCTCACCCTGCTGCCGAAAAAGGGGGACCCCCACGACCTTCAGCACTAGCATCCCATCCCACTCCTCAGCACGGACTACAAGATTATCGCTAAAGACATCTCCCATCTCCTGGGGTCCGTGCTGCAGGACGTGGTCCACCCCAACCAGACCTATACCGTCCCAGACCGCACCATCTTTGACAACCTCTATCTGGTCCGGGATCTCTTGGAGCTCGGGTGTAGGGATGGTCTGTCGTTCGCCCTCCTGTCCCTGGATCAGGAGAAGGTGTTTGACAGGGTGGACCACGGATATCTCCTGGGCACTCTGCAGGCCTTCTGCTTTGGACCCCATTTCATCAGGTTTCTCCAGGTGCTGTACGCTGCCTCAGAGTGTTTGGTCAAGCTCAACTGGACCCTGACCGCTTTGATCAGCTTTGGGTGAGGGGTGCGTCAAGGCTGCCCGCTGTTGGGCCAGCTCTACGCTCTGGCCATCGAGCCCTTCCTCTGTCTCCTTCAACGAAGGTTGACGGGGTTGGTGCTCCATGAGCTAGAGCTGCGGCTGGTTCTGTCAGCATACGCCGACAACGTACTCCTCGTGTCCCAGGACCTGGGAGACCTGGCGTGGTTGGAGGCCTGCCAAGCCATTTACTCAGCAGCCTCCTCCACCCGGGTCAACTGGGTCAAGAGCTCTGGCCTGGTAGTTGGGGCTGGGTGGCAGGCGGGCCGCCTCCCACCCACACTTTAGGCCATTCGGTGGAGCGCGGGTCCGCTGTCCTATCTGGGCGTCTTTCTATCTGCCACGCATCCCTTTCCACCAGAAAACTGGCAGGGTTTAGAGGGCAGGGTGTCTGAGTGGTTGCGGAGATGGGCGGGGCTGCTCCAGTGCCTCTCCCTACGGGGGGAGGGCACTGGTGCTTAACTAACTAGTCCTGTCCATGCTCTGGCACTGTCTCAACACCCTTGTTCCACCCCTGGGTTTCCTGGCTGCCCTCCAGAAGGTAGTTCTGGAGTTCTTTTGGCCAGGACTACACTGGGTCCCTGCAGGGGTTCTCCATCTTCCCCCCAGAGGAGGGAGGATAGGGCCTGACCTGCCTCCGCACTCAGGTCCATGTCTTCCACCTCCAGGCCCTGCAGGGACTCCTCAACAGCAACAGTGCATTTAGTCCAGCGTGGAGCATGCTGGCGCACGCTTTTCTCCGTCGCTTCCGAGGGCTCTGATATGACCAGCAGCTCCTTTATTTGCCTTTGAAAGGCCATGCCTGAGACCTCTCGGAGCTGCCAGCCTCCTCCGCACCTGGCGGCTACTCGCAGTCTCCAGGTCCTTAGGGGCTGCCATGGAGGAAGACCTCCTCACGGAGCCCCTGCTACACAACCCCTACCTCCATGTGCAGGCGGCAGAGTCCCCCACGGTGTGACGGAGGCTGGTCCTCAGTGGAATCACCAGGGTTGGAGACCTCCTGGACTACGACCGGGGAGACAGGATGGAGGCCCCGGAGCCTGCCCGGCTCATGGGGCTCTCCACCCTATGTTCTCCCCAGCACGTACTCGAGGAGGTGAAGGCCGCCTTGCCACCTGCTGGTCACGTCTACCTACAGCAGGTCCTGCGAGAAGGTGCACCCCACCCCCCTCTCACTCCTGGCCCTCTGGATCTCTCTGTGGGCCCCCGGCTCCGCGAGCCTTCTGGCCCCCCCACCCCGCATCATCCCAGCTGGCTGCACGCGTTGCAGCCAATCCCCTTTCGAACTGCACCCCAACGTCATCTGTACACGCTCGTGCTTCACATGCTCCACTTCCCCACCCTCACGTCCCACCCAGATCAGAAGTGGCAGGACCTTCTACCATCTTTGGAGGGTGGGGAGCCCCAGTGGGCCAGCCTTTATTCTACCCTGGTCCCGCGGCCCACTGGGGACATAAGCTGGAGAATCCTTCATGGGGCGGTGAGCATGGGCGTGTACTTGGCGTGGTTCACCCCCTTCCTGGACACTTGCTTTTTCTGTGGAACGAGAGAGACCCTGGCACACATTTACATTGAGTGCGCCAGGTTGCAGCCCTTCTTCCGGCTCCTCCAGAACCTCCTGCTGAGGTTCTGGCTGCACTTTTCCCTACACCTTTGCACACCCCATCTGTGGCCCCACTAAGTTGCAGGACCTCCTCGTCAGCCTCCTCCTGGCTATGGCCAAGGTAGCCATTTATAACACTCGGGAGAGGAGGCTGGCAGGGTGGGAAGCCTGCGACTGTGGGGCCTATTTCCGCTCTGCTCTTTGCTCACGAATCTGGGCAGAGTTCCTTTGGGCGGCGTCCGCTGGCTCTCTAGACACCTTTGAGGGGCAGTGGACGCTGTCCAGGGTTCTCTGCTCGGTGTCCCCTTCTGGTTTCCTCGTTTTAAACCTTTGACCTCCACTCCTGTCCCTGTTTTCTCTTTAGTTGTCCCCCATACTTTGTTGGGGTCATGGTTTTGGTTTTTTTTTAAATGGGTTCCCTCTCCCTTTAAGAGGGGCCTTTTAGTAGTGGGCGGGCTCCACTCCCTAGCCTTCAAATAGAACCCAATATACTGTCCTTCTAGAAGGCTCTGGAAGCTTCCAGGTAAGGGTCTACCACCAGGTTTACCACACACCCTTTTAGATATCTGAAAACTGCTAACATGTCCCCACTTAATCTTCTTTTTTTCAAACTAAACAAGCCCAAATCTTTCAGCCTTTCTTTATAGGTCATGTTCTCTAAACCTTTGATCAGTCTTGTTGCTCTTTTCTGGACCTTTTCCAATATCTCCACATGTCTTTTGAAATGCAGCACTCAGAAGTGGACACAATACTCCAACTGAGGCCTAACCAGAAGAGTAGAGCAGAAGAATGACTTTTCGTGTCTTGTTCACAACACACCTGTTAATGCATCCCAGAATCATGTTTGCTTTTTTTTGCAACAGCATCACACTGTTGACTTATATGTAACTTGTGGTCACTATAACCCCTAGATCCCTTTCTGCCATACTCCTTTCTAGACAGTCGCTTGCCATTCTGTATGTGTGAAACTGATTGTTCCTTCCTAAGTGGAGCACTTTGCAGTTGTCTTTATTAAAATTCATCCTGTTTACTTCAGACCATTTCTCCAGTTTGTCCAGATCATTTTGAATTTTGAATCTATCCTCCAAAGCAGTTGCAACCCCTCCTAGCGTGGTATTATCTGCAGTCTTAATAAGCCAAACTTAATAAGCCTGTTGCTTGTAATGTATTTATAAAAAGTCTATGCCAATATGTAAATGATTGATGAAGATATTGAACAGACCCAGTCCCAATGCAGACCCCTGTAGAACCCCACTTGTTATACCTTTCCAGCAGGATTGAGAACCATTAATAACTATCCTCTGAGTAGGGCTATCCAGTCAGTTTTGCACTCACATTATAGTAACCCCATCTAAGTTGTACTTGCCTAGTTTATTGATAAGACTATCACGCGAGACCATGTCAAATGCCTTACTAAAATCTAGGTATACCACATCCACTGCTTCTCCCTTATCCACAAGGCTCATAATCCTGTCAAAGAAAGCTGCCAAATTGGTTTGACATGATTTGTTCTTTGCAAATCCATACTGGCTGTTCCCTATCAGCTTACCACCTTCCAAGTGTTTGCAGATGATTTCCTTAATTATTTGTTCCATTATCTTTCCTGGCACAGAAGTTTAACTGACCCAACTGCAGTTTCCTGTGTTGCTCTTATTCCTCTTTTTATAGATGGGCACTATATTTGCTTTTTTCCAGTCTTCTGGAATCTCTCCTGTCTCCTATGATTTTCCAAAGATTACAGCTAATGGCTCAGATACCTCCTCCATCAGCTTCTCGAGTATTCTAGGAAGCATTTCATCAGGCCCTGGTGACTTGCAGACATTTAACTTTCCTAAGTGATTTTTAACTTGATTTTTTTTATTTTATCTTCTAAACCTATCCCTTTCCCACTAGCATCCACTATTTTAGGGATTCCTTCTTCAGACTTCTCAGTGAAGACCAAAACAAAGAAATCATTCAGCATCTCTGCTATTTCCAAGTTTCCTGTTACTGTTTCTCCCTCCTCACTGAGCAAGGGGCCTACCCTATCTTTGGTCTTCCTCTTGCTTTTAATGTACTTATAAAAAGTCTTCTTGTTTCCCCTTATGCCCATCACTAATTTGAGCTCATTTTGTGCCTTTGCCTTTCTAATCTTGTCCCTGCATTCCTGTGTTGTTTGCCTATATTCATCCTTCATAGCAGAAGGTTCTGAGTAGACCCATAACTATTCGGGAGACACCATCACTGGACCTAACCATATTTTTCACAGAATCACAGGTACATTCTCCTATTCCTCAACTAACATCATATATGTCATCATGCGTCAACAATGCCCACACACCATGTATATTGGACAGACTTCAAACACACTTCAACAAAGAATGAATGGACACAAAACAGACATCAAAAAACTCCTAACTCACAAACCTGTCAGCCAGCACTTCAATGGAGTGAGCCATTCTGTTAGTGACCTGAAAGTCCGTGTTTTACTGAAAAGGAACTTTAACGATCATTTACAGAGAGAGTGCTCAGAACTCTCATGCATAGTCAAATTCAACACGTTAACATGTGGTTTGAACCAGGACAGCAATTACCTGGCCCATCATAAGGCCTCTTTTACATACTTTGTTTTAGCTAACTCTTGAATTCCCCACCCACACCCCCCTCCTGCTATTCTGATTTGCCAACCTTGATAACAGTTTCCCTGATTTGTCAACCTCGATAACAATTTTTGGAATTCTGTGCTTTATAGATATTGAGTCTGTTCTTGTATGGCTCTGATCTGAAGAAGTGAGTTTTCGTGGGACAGACCCATCACCTAATAAATTGTTTTGTTAGCCTTTAAAATGCTACTGCTTGTTTTTTTTTTTTTGTTCTGAGTAGACCTAGTGAGGCAGGACTTTGTGTAATTAGGGTGCTAGCCTGGGACTTGTGAATTCTGTTTCAATTCCCTACTCATTAATAAGCTTCCTGAAAAAAACCATTGGCAAATCAGTGTCTCGCTATCCCTTTGTTCCCCAACTTTTAAATGAAGGTCATGATTTTGCTCCCTCGCAGGGGTGTTGTGAAAATAATGACACGAAAACCAGTGAGGTGCCCAGATACTGTGATACTAGACAGCATGTAAGATCCTAAATAGAGGTCCAGTCAACAGCCTGGGTGTATTGCAGCAGAGTAACACTATAATAAAGAAAAGTAATGGGTGACTGTGGCAAGGTCCGCATCTAAACAGAAATGATGCAGCTTGACTGAAAATGAAATGACATGTATGGCTGTTGCTACCTGTGCAGCCATGAGCAGCGATCAGCTCAATGAAACCCCCCAAAATCCAAATGCTCTTTTTGCAACAGTTGCGAAAATACATATGCATGTATAGAAACGTGTACAATATGTTGCCTGTTTACCCGCCCATCTGTGACTGCTACCATAGTATCTGCTAGATTCTCTCTGAATACAGTCTATCACCCCCAGACCACTGATCAGTGAGACTAATGACACATCTGTACCTAACCCCAATCTAAATTCTAAATGGACATGACTCATAACAGGTATCTAGGAGATGCTGCTGTAGGGAGCTTATTGTCACATTCTCAAAAACCTTCCACAGAAAAAGGAGAGTTGAACTTGAGGTCTATGCACTCAGTGACACTCTGCCAATTTACATCAGTAGGGGAACCTTGAACTGAAACTTGTAATTGCACAAGACTATGTCAGCAAAAGTATAGCAATAAATGCACACCCAGCAACATGTAGATGTGTACATTAATGGCACAACTGACTGAAAGGGGAAATGACAGTGAAAGCAAGAGCAAGAAGGGTTTATTTTAAAAATGTGACAGCCCATGTCCAAAACTAGAGTGAACATATTTGATGTGCACAAGAGCTACTCTGTAGCTAAACAGGAGGACATTCCTTATTCAGAAGTCACCTGCAACTTACATTTTGCAAGTATTTTTCCCCTTCATTAAATGTTTTATCCCTGTGGAATATTAACTGATCCATCTACTCTACCACCACTTGATGGAATCCATGGTTCAGATATTATTGAATCTCTCTGCCTCCAAAACGCTAATCTGTTTACCATGTCCTGTCACCATATTTCTTTTTCCCTTTTTCTTTCATGAGCAATTCCTGCACAACATGGAATCCGGGGAGGCATTAGCAATTCCTAACAAAACTAGATATGAACGTATAAGACACAATTTATTACCATGTTTTTCAGTTCAAATTAGTTCTTCAATTTCCTGATAAGAAATCTTATATAAAGTCCTTTGTTAAAATAAATACAATAACCTAATTTTTTTGGTTTGTTGACCAAATAATTGAAAGTAAGAGCAAATGATTCTCAGGTCTGAGTAGTTCAGTCTTCAAGTTTCAGCTGAAATAGTCTCTTTTCCAGTTTTATTTTACTAATTTTTGCTTTTTTCTAATTATTTTGATTTTTCTAATAATTAAATTTTAATTGAGAATTTTATGTTTGGAATCCCTGTTACTGTTTCCATGACAACAGCTAATGAGGAAGTAACCAGGAATGTAGGAATAGTTAAAGAACTCAAAAAGGATGCATACAAGAAATGGAAATGTGGACAGTTGACTTAGGAGGAGTATAAACATATGGCTGGAGAATGCCAAGCAATAATCAGGAAAGAGAAAGCATAACTGGAACTGCAACTGTCAAGGGATGTGAAGAGTAACAAGAAGGGTTTCTACAGGCATGTTAACAATAAATGGGTTATCAGAGAAGGTGTGGGACCATTACTGGATGAGGGAGGTAACCTAGTGACAGCTGGTGTAGGAAAAGCTGAAGTACTCAATGCTTTTTTTGCCTCGGTCTTCATGGACGAAGTCAACTTCCACACAACAGTCCCAGACAAAGCAGTATGGGAAGGAGGAAAGCAGCCATCTATGGGGAAGGAAAAAGTTCTGAGCTATCTAGAAAAACTAGATGTACACAAATCCATGGGTCTGGATTTAATGCACCCAAGGGTACTGAGGGTATTGGCAGATGTCATTGCAGAACCTTTGGTCATTATCTTTGAAGATTCTTGGAGACTGGGGGAGATACTGGGATTGTTGGAAGAAGGCAAACGTAGTGCCCAGCTTTATAAAAAAGAAAGAAGGACAATACGGGAACTATAGACCGCTCAGCCTTACCCTAATCCCTGGGAAAATAATGGAGGGGATCCTCCAGGAATCCATTTTGGAGCACTAGGAAAAGGGGAAAGTGGTCAAAAGTAGCCAACATGGATTCAACAGGGGCAAGTCCTACCAGACCAACCTGGTTAGCTTCTATGATGAGGTGACAGGCTCTGTAGACATGGAGAAGTCAGTGGATGTAATATACCTTGACTTCAGCAAAGCTTTTGATACGGTCTCCCACAACATTCTAGTCCATAAATTGAGGAAATATGGATTGGATCCTTGGACTAAGATGGATAGAAACTGTCTTGAAGGTCAGGCCCAATGGATAGTGGTCAATGGATCAATATCTGGATGGCGGTCAGTTTCAAGCAGAGTGCCGCAAGGCTCGATTCTGGGGCTGGTGTTGTTCAATGTCTTTATTAATGACGTGGATTAGGGACTGGATTGCACCCTCAGCAAGTTTGTAGATGACACAAAACTAGGGGGAGAGTTAGATACGTTGGTGTGTACAGTGAGTATCCAGAGTGACCTGGATAAATTGGAGGACTGAGCCAAAAGAAATCTGATGCAGATCAACAAGCAGAAGTGTAGAGTCCTGCACCTGGGGCAGAAGAATCCCAAGCATTGTTACAGGCTGGGGACTGACTGGCTCAGCAGCAGTATGATGGAAAGAGACCTAGGAGTTAGGGTGGATGAAAGGCTGGATATGAGTCAACAGTGTGCCCTTGTAGCCAAGAAGGCTAAACGGCATACGAGGGTGCATTAGGAGGAGCATTTCAAGCGTCAACTAGAGAAGTAGTTATTCCCCTCTATTTGGCACTGGTGTGGCCACATCTGGAATATTGTGGCCAGTTTGGGCCCCCCTCCCCAGTATAAAAAGGATGTGGCTGTGCTGGAGCAGGTTCAGTGGAGGGCAACAAAAATGACTCAGGGGCTGGAGCACAACACCTATGAGGACAGGCTGAGGGATATGGGTTTGTTTAGTTTACAGAAAAGATGACTTAGGGGTGATTTAATAGCAGCCTTCAACTTCCTGAAGGGGAGCTCTAAAGAGGAGGGTGAGAAACTGTTCTCAGTGGTGTCAGATGGCAGAACGAGGAGTAATGGTCTGAAGTTGAAGAGGGAGAGGTGTAGGTTAGATATCAGGAAAAACTACTTCACCAGGAGAATGGTGAAGCATTGGAATGTGTTGCCTAGACAGGTGGTCAATTTTCCATCCCTTGAGGTTTTTAAGTCCCTGATTGACAAGGTCCTGGCTAGGATGACTTAATGGGGGTTGAGCCTGCTTGAAGCAGGGGGCTGGACTAGATGACCTCCTAAGGTCCCTTCCAGCCCTATGATTCTGTGAAGAAAAGGGACAAGTCAGATATCATAGTAACTGATACCCTATAAAAACCCAAAATAGAATGCAGGTATATTAACTACTGCTAATCCCAGACAGGCTGACTAATGGTAGTCAGGAAAAATATGTTGAACTGGAAAATTTCCACTGGGAAATGCCAGCTTATCAAAATCTAAATGGTCTGCAGGAGCATATTGACATGGATGAAATTAATAGTGGACAGCAGTTTTCTGGCCAAACTCTGCCTGCCAGAACAACCGCATTTGCCCAGATCTTCACCAGCCCACCTGGCAACTAGGAGCAAATACTTGGCTCCTCAAGAGGTCTAGACTCCCTGAGGTCCCCCACTGTCTACCTAGCTGGTTGTTCTTACTACCTGGGGTCAAGGTTGGGGAGTGCTTGGAAACATTTTAGAATATTGAAATGAAATATTGGTTTAATGTTTTCAAAATGAAATTTCAGAATTCCCTTTCCTGGAGGAATCTTACTTTTGCCCGATCTCAGAAATCCCTCTTTTGAATCTCAGGATTTCCAGTGGAATTCTGAAATTCTAATGCTAACTGATTGATCTTGCCAACAAAAGGAAGAACTTTCTCCCTGACACTGCTTGCCAATAAACATTAATATAATATTGCACATGCCTCCATCCAGGTTGTACAGTACTTGGAAACAGGCTATATATAGCATCATTGCTTTGAAATAATTTAGCTAAAAGCTGATGTGAAGATGCTGCTGTGACTAATGAAGAATGCCATCTGTTGCCTTCTGTTCTTCTGAAAAAAACCATCCATTGGGGGCCAGCTTGTGATAGTTGTACTCACGCTGATTAGTACGATACTCCAGAAGTAATCTGACTGGTGTCAATGAGTGAAGGACTGCTTAGTGCTTAGTGTAGCCAGACAAAGTCTCCCCCTTACAAGCCAGCTTGCTCATTGCCCCCCCCGCCCCACTGAGGAGCACACAGGGCACGGAAACGGCTGCTGACAGCACAGTCTTTGATGCCCTCATTGAGGCCCAGATATGCTAGCTTATTGTGACCCTGAGAAGCAGAAAGTACAGCTAGAAGGCTAACAGGCCAGACTGTCAACATGAGGGGGGGGACCCTCAAGAAATCACCCCAGCTGGCATTGATCAATATGATGCACACACACAATCACCCAGAAGGGGACATGCCCTGCCCGCACAAAAGAATGTCCTGTACTCCTAAATTGTTTATCTCTTGTCTTACAAGTGCAAACTAAGTAGAAATGCCCTTGTAACAAACTGGTGTCACAAAGACAGACCAGTATGATCTGGCACCTTAGATAAGAAAGAGAATACATAACCCAAAAGGGGTATAAAAGATGGGTCCAGCAGAACTCTAACTTTGAGTGCATTTCCACCAACTACCTGCTGGTCGGGTCAGGTGGTTGCCTCCCGAGGTCCACAACTGGGGACGCCCAACCTCGTATTCGTCTTTCCGTGGAATTGAGTGACCGATCCGGCTTGGCTACGCTGGTATCGAGAGACGCAGAGAGGGTAAGATACACCCATGCTAGGTCTCTGACTTTTTTGTGCACAGCTAAAGAATTAGAGCTCTGTAACTAGATGTCATTGTGCCAAGATATCATTGTGTTAGATGATAACAGATATCTTTGTATTGGATTGTAACGTAACTTGTTAACACCTGTACTTTGCTAGCATATAAGAAGTAAACAATAGCCTTTTGTAACCACACGCTTATAACTGTAAGCTTAATAAACTTGTAACTAGTTAAGCTCTGAGCCTAACCATTTTGTTAACCCTTTTTTCACTGCAACACAGCTGGCACAACAAAAGAACTTTAACCGTTTGGTTACTACAGCCTGGCCGTGGGTGAGTGTGCTAGGAGCTGCCTGCTCTAACAGTAAAAAACTGGGTTGCTTAGGACCCAGAGGAGTACCTCACCGCACATTACCTGGCCACCGGCTAACACTTAGGGACTACAGTTTATCATTGATCTTCCACAAAAATGAAATAATGAGCTCACCGTGGAGAAGCAAAGCTGAGCTTGTCTTAGGCTGTTTCTATGCATGCGACCTCCCATCAGAGGTGGCACAGTAAAGAGGCAATTAGAAGCAGGCTAATGAGGCGCTAATGTGCCTATTCAGCACCTCACTAAGATAATGCAAGCTGTGTGTATTTCAAAGTGCAGACTTCAAATTGCAGATTGACAGTGTAGATGGGAGCAGGTTTGAAATAAGCACCCCACTTCGCCATTCCCTTACTCTGATCTAGTTCTGTGAAAGTAAGGGAATGTTGAAGTAGGGCACTTGTTTCAAAGCTGCCCCCGTCTACACTGTCAATCTGGAATTTGAAGTCTGCTCTTCAAAATTCACATGGCCGCCATTACACTAATGAGGCACTGAATATGCACGTTAGAGCCTCATTAGCCTGTTTCAAATTGCCTTATTTCCATGCTACCTCTGACAGGAGGTGGCATGTGTAGAAGCAGCCTCTGTTACAGAGCCCAGTATTAAACACGGTTCCCATCTATTCCCTGTAATATTACAGAGTCCATGAGTCAGTTGCAGTATGTCTGCAGGAAGGTCTATCCCTTTCCTAATCCATTGTCCTCACTGTTAGACCATTGGACCTGTCTGGTATTTTTTTTCCCCATTGTTGTGGAGTGTAATGTCATATCTGCCTTAGAAGCTTTGCGTTGGGATGACCTGTTTTCATGGCTTTCTTTACTAATTTATTGCAACAGATGACCCTTTTTACTGTAAACAACTTTTATCAAAAACTTATCTCCATATCAGCTTCAATTTTTGGTTTCTTGTTTTCAAGCTACTCTATCAGTTTTAGTGTTCAGGATGCTGTGAAGTGACTACATATCTCCTTAAAATGAACAAGCAAGACATTTGTTTCATAGGATGGTGGAAATTGTCTAAATTGTTCTAATGCAACTTCATTCCCACTCTGGTCTATAGGTCCCACCCCTACGAAACTCTGAGATAAAAAGCAATACCTGTTCTTCAAGATTTCCACTGTTCTAATTTAGATATTTAGATTTTGTTTTTTTGCAGGCAGGGTGGGAGTTGCTTCAGAAATATTGCATCAAAAAGAACTTACTCTGACCGCTCAAACCATGAAAAAGGAAGCTATCACAATGATATATGCCCAAAGTATTACACAATAAAGGCAGTGTATTTTTATATAGCTCACTCAGAGATTTGGCTTTGAAATAAGATGAGAGAATTTAGGTCCAATTCTTCATGCCTCATACCTTGGATAGCAAATTATACCTGTAAAAAGTGGTGACAAAATATAGTGAATCAATAGCATTTTATATCAACCTTTCATAAGTGTAAATAACCATTCAAGGCACAAACAAATGGGAAATTGAGCCATCTAGATATGAGGACCAAAAGTCTATCATTTTATTGGTGTTTGGGTCTGTGACAGTGGTGTCCTTCATTTCATAAAAAAACTAGGCAACGATTGAAGGGGAAATTGGCTCCCTCCATTTTAATTATTTGAGCTGAAACATAAGCAAAACTAGTAAAATAAAATGGCAAGTTATGCTATCCATAGCAGCCAAGTTCTCAGCTGGTGTAATTTGGCAGCTCCATTGTCTTAGACACTATTACTGGATCTGCCTCAACAGAGGTGGAATTGTTTTTAAGAAGCAATCTTTTCTATCTTTGCCTTCTCTCCCACCCCGTTCTGTTCTCATTTTATTCACTATAGAAGTAATATTTGTTTATCCATTTGTACAAACATCCAACATACCATCAGGACATGATAACTGCAGTGTTACTTCCAAGTGTGGCACAACCAATTTTAAAAATTTTAAAGATTAGTTCAACAACCCCTGTCTAATAATTCTCAGTATCAGGACTGAAGAAATAAAGAAATAATCTTATTTGGGAAATTTATTTAAATGATGTTCAGTTGGCCTGCAGTACAGTTACATTAAAGATACAAATAATTAACTAGTTCTTCCTTTTGATGATGTCTCTCTCTCTCGGCAATTATTATTACATTTATTTGTTTGCTTTACATTTGCATTTTCAATTTTTTCAGTACTTTATAGAAGCTTTAAAACAGCTTTTATGTTTCCTTGCTTATTTGGATTCTTCTAGGTAGGAAGTTTTGGGGGAGACTTAAGATTTTTCTGCAGCTTGACACTAACTTCGTTTACGTGCCTGCTACCTTGTCACCAGGGCTGCTCAGGGAACCCAGCAGAAATTATTTCTTGGCTATATTCTACTGTTGAGTCAGCAAAGGAAAAACAAGTGAAGAGCAATTGATCTTAAATAAATTATAATTTACTTGAATTTCTTTAATAGAGAAGATTTTTTAAATGAGATATTTAGAGTGCTACTCAGTTTTAACAGGGATAAGGAAAGTTAAATCTTAGGTATAATTGTCTAAAACACCAGTTTTGCAGAGAGCTCTTATCCTCAAGTGGAGCCCATTAACTTTCACCACACGTCTGTGGGGATGCCAAGATCTGTCTGTGTGATACAGCTTGCATAGATTTCAAGGCCAGAAGGGAACACAGTGGTCATCAAGTCTGACCTCCTATATAATACAGGCCACATAATTTCTCTGAAATAATTGCTAGTATATAACTTTCAGAAAAATATGGTCTTGATTTAAAAATTGCCAATCATGGAGAATCCAACATCACCCTTGTATCAGAGGGGTAGCTGTGTTAGTCCACATCTGCAAAAACAAGAAGTCCTGTGGCAGCTTATAGACTAACAGATGTTTTGGAGCATAAATTTTTGTGGGCAAAGACCCGCTTCATCAGATGCATGGCAGCACTCAATAAATTATTCCAATGGTTAATTACCCTCACTGTTAAAAATTATGCCTTATTTCCAGTCTGAAATTGTCAAGCCTCAACATTCAGATATTTGACCTTCTTATATCTTCCTTTGCTTGGCTGAAGAGACCATCATTAGTCTGCCTTACAGAGTATGCAGCACTTCCTTTTGATTGTCTTTTTGTTAAAAGAGTAGATTGAGCTCCTTAAGTCTATCACTATAAGACACATTTTCTAGTCCTTTAATCAGTCTCTTGGTTCTTCTTTGTACATTTTCCAAGATATCAGACATCTGTCTTGAATTGCAGACTCCAGAACTGGACACATCATTCCACCAGTGGCTGCACCAATACCAAAAACAGACCAATGTCAAACTCTACTCTTCCTCTGGTTCTTTATTAGTGATCAATCCTCTTCATTATTTACCATTCCCCAACATTTTATGCCATTTGCAATTGTTACCAGTGATGATTTTATGTTTTCTTCCAAATCGCAGATACAAACTTTAAAGAGTGTAGGGCGAAGAACAGACCCACTAGTAACACACCCACTCCCTGTTTACAATTACTTTTGAGACTTCTCACTGTTCATCACCCACTGAATGTGTGCCATGCCAATTTTATATAATTCTAGAGTGTTTTCTTTAACAAAAATTTTGTGCAGTTCCAAGTCAAATATTTTAGATTACTGTAACTATGTTAGATCAACGCTACTGCTTTTATCAACCAAATGTGGAATCTCTTAAAAAATCAAGTTACACAGGTTCTGTTTTCCGTAACCCATTGTTGATAGACACTAATTATAGTAACCTATTTTAATACTTTATTAATCAAGTCCCATATCAGCTGCTCCATTACCTTCCCCAGCCTTTGTGTCAGACTGAGAGGCCTGTGATATAGACATGAAATTAATTTTTCTTCCAGACATCTGGAACTTTCAGTTTTCCACAGTTTCTTGAAAATCAACATCAAAGTGTCCAGTGAGCTCCTCATCCACTTATCCAATTCCTTTAATGCCACTAGATGCAAATTATACATACATACTGATTTAAAAATATTTAACTTCAGTAGCTACTGTTTAGCATTGTTTTAAGAAACTAGTGGAACAGAAAGTGTTGTCATACCACATCATTATTCACCTATGCCCCCCAATGTCTACCTTCTCCTCCATTATTAGTGAGAAGTCTACCATTTCCCTGTAGTGTTGGACTGAACTGGGGACACAACTCTGGAGTGCCTCCTGGTGGCTAGGTGTGATACTATATTCTTGTCCTGCTTCTGGAACCATCTGTAGGTTGTCAGCATCGCTATACAGGTCTTCAGTGCTTAACCCTCTGACCAAGTGACACAGTCAGAAACAAACTTTTTCTGGGGTAGTAAAGGGTTCAGCGAACTATTTTCCCTCACCAACCGTGTCCCTTTCAATCCAGGCCTTCATTCAGGCCTCTAAAAGGAAATGTAACATTTCCCTGCTCAGGGGTTAAGCCACTTAGAGGCTGGTGGGAAAAAAACCGAGGCCAACACACTCTCCAAGTCCTAGTGCAGAGGCCCTGTAAACAGCAGCCATGTACTGCTTCATTTAATTCCTTGAAATAGTCGCTGTTACTATCTCTGAGTCTCTTCTTTTCAGCTTTCTTAAATTGGCCATGTTGAATCACCACGTGAGAGGGTATATTTATTTTTGGCTTGGTCTTTATTCTATTTGCACATTATCAAAGCAATTAACCCATGATCATTTGTAGCTAAGGCACCGTTAATTTTTAGTTCTGTACTCAGTACCTCTATCTAGAAGACGTCTAATAAAGAATTCCCCCGTGGTGGTTGCAATACTTCTGAATTAAGAAATTGTTACCGATAACATTAAGAAACAGCAAATCATGCAGTATTTCCCCATACAAAACACAGAAGAGGATTACTAGTTCTTTAAGCACTTCTCTGTACCCCAAAATACATCAATTAATCCTTCATCTTGTGTTGTTTCTTAAGACATTGATCTAGATACTTTTTCTGTAAGAAATCAGTAGCTCAAACTGTTAACGTATGTTTTGATAGAATGCCACTCTTACCCGTTCACCCACTTGGACCTGCCTGGATTATAACCATTGTGCAAATTGTCATACCAGGTTTCAGTAATACCAACTACTTCAAATGCATGCTCACAAAAGAACAGTTCTAGTTTTTTTTTGCTACCCAGACTCCTGGCATTGGGGTTCAGGCAAGTCAAGAATTTATTCTCCTTATGTTCTTTAGTTCCGTGATTATCTGCACCCTGATCCTACACTAAATGTGTATTTGTATCTTCTCTTTGAACCTTCCCCTTCTGTTATTTGTTTCATACCCTCTTTACTACTGCAGCCAGTCTGTCCATTTACCTGCCTTGATGTGAAGGCCATTCAAATTACAGCCACTTCTCTCCATAGAAAGTGGGCCAGTATTGAAAAAAAAAACCCACTGTGCTCTACACCACTTATATAATCACTGACTCACTTCCAAAAATTGTGTTTTCTTTTACTGGCAGAACAGGAAAGACCGCAGGGACATTCTATCTGGACCTCTTCCTCCTCCAATGTGCTGCAAAGTTCCTGATGCCATCCATCATCAGTGAGAAATCCCAGGATTCCATAATATAAGGATTTATGTAAACCATCACAAATAGATCCTTGCCCATTAAAGTGGAAGTCTATCAATCTTAAATTAGCATCCTGTATCTTGATTATGTGAAGGCATCTAACCCTCCTGTCACCCACTTGTCTCTTGCAGAATGTTTTATTTAAATCTTCTGAATACTGAATCCCCAAAGGATCACCTGTCTTCCTTGGATGGTTGGATAGTTCTTCAGGGCAGCTTGCTTTTCTTATAGATAGTGCTGAGCTGCTGTCCATAAGTATGTTACATACATCCTCCTACTCCCTTCACCCACCTGGTTCTTGAGAAGTATTTTCCATAGTTTCCATGTCAGTGACCAGGTACCCATTAAAAACTTCTAGCTATAAGAATGGTCTTCTTCTCTCTGGTTGCCAGAGCCTGCCAGTCCTCTTCTGTCTCCAGACATGAGTTTCCTGTCTGCCTGCCTGCCACAGGTTCTTATGGGCTGCCAGACTTCCTCTCTTTCTATTTGGTGGCCATTTCCTTTCTTCCTTGAATTTGGGGTACTGATCTTTTCCAAGCTTGGCTATCTACTAACTCCACACCTTCTCAGTGGCATTGCTAACTGCCCTCCACGAATCTTTTCCTCCAACACAGCCACCAACTTGCAGTTCATGCAATGGAAATTCCTTGTGGTTTCACACATGGTACATCCATTGAAGGTCATCACCATTGTTTCATCACTGACATATTGAAATCTCAGGTAGAGCTGAATCTGCAAGGAACACAATCTCTCAACCTGCTCTGAAACATTCCTTTCAGCGGCCTCTGTTTTGTGGCTTGTAGGAGCAGGGTCTTAGCCAGAGTCTTCATAAAAAACAGAAATAACCTCTGCACACTACAAAGACAAAAGACTAGCTGAAGGATGACTGGTGTATTTTGCATGCTTTAAAATATTCTTGTCCAAAAGTGTTATGTGTGATATGTTTCCTTGATTTAGCACTCTCTCAATAATAACAACAAACAAATGAAGGGAAGAGAAGGAAAACTAAAAAAAGCTCTCCACTGTTTAAATGGGTGTATGCATTATAATGAAATGTGCTGATATTATTTTGACAGTTGGAAAAAGAAAATGCATGCGAAGTCTTGCAAGAAAGATCAAGTACAGAAGTCTCAGGCTACTTGCTTTGCAGTTTATCACAGCACATATTTATCTGTTATGTAAGATTATGGGAGCTACCAGATAGGGAAAAGTAACTGGTCTCCGAGGTTGTTCTCCTGTAACATGTAAAAATCAGTTCTGTTCTTTCATCCTTAAGTCTTAGTGGGACTAAAAATACCACTCAAAGAATTTTCCTTTCTGCCTTTTCATGTTTCTCAAATGCTTTTGTGCCCATCTCAAAAGACTCATGTTCTCATGATAACATATTAGACCATGCTCAATAAGCCAACACTTGGTAACAGTGAAAGGGGGCTTTTGCTAATGGATCTCAATAAAAGCAAGGGCACAAAAGTTACTTGGTTTCATCTCCAGTCATTCTGCTTTCAAACAACCCTAGCCATTTTCACTTTACATATGTAATTTCATTCTTCTGTGATCAAAATGCCTGGGAGAATGTTTGTTAGCTCACTGCTGTCAAGTGTAATACAGATGTCTATTTGCTCAGCAAATCGGGGGGAGAGAGAGAGAGAACATGTGAGCATCAGCACAAGAGCACACATCTCATACGTGCTAATGGAGATCAAATGCCACATTGCAGAACCATAGAATGCTAGAAACGGAAGGAACCTCGACAGATTGAGTCTAGTCCCCTGCACCTACAGCAGGGGCAAGCACCATTTAGATTATCCCTGACCAATGTTTATTTTACCCACACTTAAATATCAACAATGATGATGATTCCACTACCTCCCTAGGTAATTTATTCCAGTGATTAACAACTCTCACAGCTAAGAATGTTTTTTCCCCCCTAAGGTTCAACCTAAACTTCCCTTGCTGCAATTTAAGAAGTTAAGGAGAATAATTTTAATACTTTTTCCTTGTAATAACCTTTAATAACCTTTTAGGTACTTGAAAGCTGTTATCTTGTTCACTCTTAGTATTCTATTTTCCAAACTAAAGAAACCTAATTCTTTCAATCACCCCTCATAAGCTGTGTTTTCTAGATATTTAATAATTTTTTTGTCGCTCTTCTTTGGACTTTCTCCAAGTTCTCCATATCCTTCTTGAAAAGTGTTGCCCAGAGCTGGACACAATACTCCAAATGAGACATAATCAGTGCAGAATTGAGCAGAAGAATTACATCTCATTTTCTGCTTACAACACTCCTGTTAATGCCATCCAGAAAGAGGTTTGCTTATTTTTCCAAAGTCACACTCCTGACTCATGTTTAACTTGTGGTCCACTAGAACACCTAGATCCTTTCTGCCATACTCCTGCCTAGACAGTCACTTCCCATTTTATATGTCTGAAACTGATTGTTCTTTCTTAAGTGGAATACTTTTCATTTCTCTTTCTTAAACTTCATCCTGTGTACCTCAGCCCATTTCCCCAGGATTTCAAGGTCATTTAAGGCTATACACCCTAATAATCTATTGAAATCATCATCACACTTTGGATGGAATACATGAACATATATAGGAGATAGAAGACCATTAGAAATCTGTGTTATTAGTAGATCACTAACTTCTGTGATTGGAGAATACAGACAATGCTGAGGACTGGTCAGTAATCTCACGGGATTGTGATAGAGCATGAAACCGCTTGAAGCAGTCCCAGAAGAAGAACAGTGAGGTAAAGAAAAAGGTGTTCATTGACAGATGATCAGTTGCTGTGGAGAGTTGCATTTTATTTATTTATATGTATCTAACATTTATATTTGCATTATTTTTAAGATATTAAACCTCTAAAAATCCTGATCCCTACTCCCTGTACTTGCACCAACTATTTCTGTGTTTACCCCTATCTAAAACTTATTCCAGAAAATTCCAATACAGTAGAGAGGAGTGGGATTATATTGGCCGTCTTCCAGTCATTTGGTACCAAAGTGGATTTAAAGGATAGGTTACAAACCACTGTTAGTAACTCCGCAATTTCACATTTCAGAACCCTTGGGTGAATGCCATCTGGTCCTGGAGACTTGTTGAGTTGAGAAAGAGTTGAGAAAGAGTTGAGAAATGCCAGGATGAAGATTAACTGTGCAACTGCAATTTCCCCTCCTTCCCCCTCTCCCAGGCACTCCTGTCCCCCAGTTCCTTGTCCAGCCAGTTCCAGATTTTTCTGCTCCTAATCCTCATCCAGCCTCTCTTCTCCAGTCGAAAAATATTTGTCCAATTGCACCATCACACCTTCCATACATACTGTGTTTCAATTTCCATCCTTGGTCTCTTTATCCACTTCCAGCATCTGCCCACTGGCTTCTTGTCTCTATCTCTCTTACTTCCTGGGTTCCACTTCTCCACTACACTGGATCCTCATCTGATCAGTTTCATTTCCTCCTGCTGCACTTGCGCCCAGGCTCCTAAGCACATTCCACAAATTCACCATCCCAAATCAAACTAGACCTTAGTCCACACATTTCACACTCTGGACCTCAGTCCATTTCCTTGCTCAGCCAGTCCCAGTCTCTCCCATCACTACAACTCTCTGTGCCATCTTTCGTAACTTCTATCCCCTACCAGCCTGCAGTTCCCATCCCCTCCTAAGATTTCATATGTTTGTTTGCCTGTTCCCCTGTCTCCTCCCATAGGTCTGACTCTTACCTCATATGCATTCATACCAGGGAGCTTCCTCCTCTATGTTTCCTGGGCCTAGCAGAAGTTCACTGAGTGTGCAGGAAAGAAAGTCTTTGGCTGCTGTCATTTTCCTGGGCCTGTATCTTCCTTCCTTTGAGCCAGCAGGGGATCCTGATCCCACCCTCCACTCTGAATTCTGGCCAATGGCCCGGTACTGCATAGCTAGATCAGCTCCTTTACCCATACTACATTTTTTGGGTTTTTTTCCTCCCTACACAAACTGCCTATCTTACCTCATCTTCAACCTCTGCACATCTTCTATGTCCAATCAGTATCTCTCTCAGATCTCCCTGACTGGGGAGAAAAAAATAAAACATCTTTCTTTCCTGCTCTGTGCTTCCTACATTTGCCCCCATCCAGCTCTCCCCAAAACAGGCTTTATCATCATGTCAGCCTCTTTTTTTATTGGGCTGGGACTCACTCTGTAATCAGGTTTCCATAGCCCAGGATCTCCAGACCATCAGGCAAGCCACCCTACTACAGGAAGCAATGCTAAAAGATAAACTGGAAGCATGAAATAAGCGGAAGGAATGAAAGAAGTCTCATGTAGTAAATATTCATCAATGTACCAGTACAGAGAAAGAACTGAACATAATTGTTTAAAAAAAGAAAAAGAGAGAAAAATCCTGTTATATAATTTCTTGATATGAGCAAAGGGTAAAATTTTCCTGAGAAAATGTACAGGACAAAAACTGCACAAAAAGGATCAGTTTACACGTATGATTGAAAGAATTGTTAATAATGAAATGACACGTGGGCTCTTACATTTCAGTGATTTTCCTAAGAAAATATAAAACCAATTTAGATTCATTAAGATAGACGGCATGTTGGGATTTCTGCAACATATTCTGGAAAGAAGATTGCACCTATGGATGTGATTACAGTTCATTAAGTAGCAGAAGTACAGAGATTGCAGTGGATTTGATAGTGGCAGCACTAGTTTGGCATTAATATTGTGAAAATGGAGAATGCATTGCCTGGTAGAAGATATGTTGGAAAAGAAGTGATGAAACTAGGCGCTGATGACATCCTGCTCACTTCCCTTACTTTAAATTTAATTAAGGCTCTTTTAGATGTAAGATATCAAGTATTTTAATTCCTAATTATACACTAGTTAAAGAAAAAAATATTGCACCACTACTTGGTTTTGTTGTAAGACTATAAAATGGGTTATTACAGTCATCAATGATATGCCATTTAAGAAACGTTGTTTAATTCTGTTATTATATTTGTTTGCTGATTTATAAGGATAGATTCTGACGTCTTATATATGGCAGTAAAACCAGAATGCTTGTATGGCTTCTTTAAAATGGTAGAAATATGCAGGAAAGACATACTACTAACAATTGGAAAATAAAATCCAAACAAACAAACAAAAATAAAGAAAACCAAGGTGCGGGGGGGGGGGGGGTGGAAATCAGGAAAAGATAGCAAGACAGATTATTGACTTGATGACAGCAGACTAGAATGACGTTTCTGTTGAGCACGCTGACTGGAAAAATTCAGTTATACCCACAATGAAACAAAAACCTACAATCACACGGCAGACATTTACAGAGTTTCCAGATTCACTATCAAGTCAAGTATGAGATGCTTTTGATCTCTTGCAAACAGCATTGAAAACATATAAGGCTACCAAGAACTCAATTCTTCTACACAATTGATCTCCAGCAAAATATCTAATTACTCATGACAGACCCAGCTAGATGATACAGCTGAGTAATATAAAGATCACTCTCACTACAGAGGATCTTAGTAAACAATAGTTTAGACACTGATTTGTATGTTATACACCGTAATCACTGATAATAAAATACTCTCTCTGTCTCTGTTTAAATAAAGAAGCAAGTGATGGCTCAAGTTTGGCATTGACTTATAGCAGATAGACTTATATAAACTTCCAAAATAAATACATAGAGTAAAAGTTAAGGCCAAACCAATTTTGATCTATGCAGAGGTTTATTTATTTATTTTTGGGGGGTCTATCAGCATTATATAGCTTCTTTTAACAGTGACGTACGACATCTGTTGAATAGCAGAAAGCAACAAAATGCAACAGCTTAGCACAAGAAGTTCAGAAGAATATGGTTTGGAGAAATCTAGGGAGGCTAGAATTTGGACATTATGCTCCCCTAAACATCGTAAAAAGGACCATGAGATTTAGCCACCACCAATGCGCTATTTGAGAAGCCATCACCTGAAAGGAATATAAAACTTACATTATGCTTTGACTCAGCAGAAAGAACAATAAACATGCCTGCAGACAGAACCTGAATCTTTCCCTATAGCTTTTAAGTCCAGCAGCTGATTCAGCTTACCTTGTGAGACCTAATGTGATAGGTAGCCGCACAAGAACATTTTCATGCGGAATTTTTGGGAAGGAGGGAGCCTAATCAGAAATGATGGGTTCCACGTAAACCCAAATGGAACCAGACTGGTAGCACTTAACATTAAAGAAATTTTAGAGCAGTTTTTAAATTAATGGCTGGGGGAAAGCTGGGGTTGCAGAGGAGCACGTGCATAGGACAGAGACATTTTTTAGGAAAGCATCTATTAACAGGGATTCTCAGTGTTCTGGTGAGGAAGAAAGGATCAAAGATGATAAAATGTTGGTAAGATGAGATAAACAATCAAATGAAAAAAGAGTAACATATCTGGAAATGGCAGACAGACAAACAATGACAAACATTATACACAGATACTGGAGGTATAAGTAATAAGATGGGTGAGCTAGAATGCCTCATACTAAAGGAGAATATTGATTCAATAGGCATCATATAAACTTTTTGTAATGAGGGCAATCAATGGGACACATTCATACCAGGATATTAAATATATCAGAAGGACAAAAACAAGTTGTTTAGGTTGGGGTGTAGTAATATACATGAAAGAAAATATAAAATCAAATTAAATTAAAAAATCTTAAATGAACCAAAATGTTCCATACAATCTCTATGGGTAGTAATTCTGTGCTCTAATAACAACAACAACATAGCATATAACAATAGGGATATATTATCACCAACTTGACCAGGATAGCAATAGTGACTATGACATTTTAAGGGATATTAGAGAGGCTAACAAAATAAATCAGGAATAATGGGGGATTTCAGGTATCCCCAAGCTGATTGGGTACGCATCATCTCAGGATGGGTTACAGAGATAAAGGTTTTTTGACATCTTCTATATGAAGATGCACCTATCTCATAGAACCAGAAGGGATTTTTAGAGGTCATTGAGTCCAGTCCCCTGCCCAATCACTACCTCTGGCAGCCCCCACCCCCCCAATTTATTTGCCCAAGATCACCAAATGTCTGTCTCAAGGATTGAATTGACAACCTTGGGTTTAAGAAACCAATGCTCGAACCATCAAACCACACCTCTTGGAGCAGCTTATACTGGAACCTGCAAGTTCAGAGGCAATTCTTGGTTCACGCCTAAGTGGCGTGCAGGATATGATCCAAGAGGTAAATATAACAGGACTGCTTGGAAATAGTGGCCATGATGTAACAGAATTTAACATCCCTGTGGTAGGAAAAAAAAAACACCTCAGCAGCCTAACACTGGGGCATTAAATCTCAGAAAGGGGAACTAAACAAAAATGAGGAAGTAGTTAAACAGAAATTAAAAAGATTTAGTACCAAAAGTAAAGTCCCTGCAAGCCTCATCAAAACTTTTCAAAGACACCATAATAGAGGCCCAACTTAAAGGTATACCCTAAAGTAAAAACAAAACAAAAACAAAAAACAAAAACAAAAAAGACAAAAACAAAAAAAACAAAAACAAAAAAAAAACACACCACTGTAAGAGAATCGAAAAACTCCCACCATGGCTAAAACAGGTAAAAGAAACAGTGAGAGATAAAAAGGCTTTCTTTAAAGAATGGAAGTTATAGCCAATTGAGGACAATAGAAAGGAGCATAAACTCCATCAAGTTTTGTGTAAAAATATAAAAAAAAGTCAAGAAAGTTTGAAGAACAGCTAGCCAAAAACTCAAAAATGTAATACCAAAATGTTCTTAAATCTATCAGAAGCCGTAAGCTTGCTAAAGAATAAATGGGACCACTGGACAATTGAGATGCTAAGGAAGCACTCAAGACAATAAGGTCATCGCAGAGAAACTAAATGAATTATTTGCTTCAATCTTCACGTGAGCCATTCTTTTTAGGTGACAAATCTGAGGAACTGTCCTAGACTGAGGTGTCACTAAAGGTGGTTTTGGAACAAATTAATAAAGTAAACACTAATGAGTCACTGGGATCTTATGGCATTCACCTAAGAGTTCTGAAAGAACAAGTGAAATTGAAGAACTATTGACTGTGGCTGAAACTAATCCTTTAAATCAGCTTCTGTACCTAATGACTGGAAGATAGCTAGCATGATGTCAATAGTTAAGAAGGGCCTCAAGAGGTGATGCTGACAATTATAAACCAGTAACTCTAACATCAGTACTGAGCAAATTAGTTGAAGCTGTAGTAAATAAAAACAATTCACTGATACATAGATGAATATAATTTGTTGGGGGAAAGGTCATCATGGTTTCTGTAAAGAGAAATCATACCTTGCTAATCTATTAGGCTGTTTCTACACATGCCACATTCCTCCAAAAGTGGCATGCTATAAGCAGCTCGAAATATATTAAGGAGGCATGGATGTAAATTCCCAGCACCTCATTAACATAAGGTCATGTGATTTGGAGTCCAGAAGACGTTCTTCCAGGATTTTCAGGAAAAAGGGGCCTCCAGAAGACCCCCCACCAGAGGCTGCGCTTCAGCATGTTGTTTTGGAGTCTGGAAGAACATCTTCCAGACTCCAAATCATGTGAGCTTATGCTAATGAGGCACGAGAAATTTGCATCTGTACCTTATTAACATATTTCAGGCTGCTTATTAGCATATCACTTTTGGAGGAAAGTGACGTGTAGAAAACAGCCTTAGAGTTCTTTGAGAGGGTCAGTAAGCAAGTGGACAAGGGGGATCCAGTGAGTATAGGGTAATTATATTTCCAGAAAACATCTGAAAAGGTCTCTCACCAAAGCCTCTTTAGTAAAGCAAGTTGTCATGAGATACGATTAGTAACTTGTTAAAATACAGGAAACAAAAAGAGTAGAAATAAAAGTTAAGTTTTCAGAACGGAGAGTAACAACTAGAGGTGTCCCCCAAGGGTCCATACTGGGACCAATCCTGTTCAACCTATTTATAAATGATCTGGAGAAAGGGGTAAACAGTGAGGTGGTAGAATTTGCTGATGATACTAAACTGCTCTAGATAGTTAAGAACAAAGCAAACTGTGAAGATCTTCAAAAAGATATGAGAAAACTAAGTGACTGGGTAACAAAATGGCAGATGAAGTTTAATGTTGCTAAATATAAATTAATACACACTGAAAAAATAAGCCCAACTATACATACAAAATGATGGGGACTAATTTAGCTCTAATTATTCAAGTGAAACAGTGAGAGATCTTGCAGGCTTTTTTTTTTTTTTTGATTTCTGCTGCAAATTGAGTGGATGTAAATAGTTCTCTGAAAACAAAACAGAATATTACAAAGCATTAAAAATGAAATACAGAATATCCTACTGAGTCTGTATAAATCCATGGTATGCCCACATCTTGAATACCTCACACACATGTGGTCACCTCATCTAAAAAAAAAAAAAAGATATATTGGTTCTGGAAAAGGTTCAATAAAGGGGAAAAATGATTAGGGATTTGGAATGGGTGCCATATGAAGAGAGATTAAAAAGACTGGTATTTTTCATCTTAAAAAAGAATAGACTAAGTGGGGTATAATAGAGGTCTATAAAATCATAACTGATGTTGAAAATGTATTTAAGGAAATGTTATTTACTTATTCCCATAACAGAAGAACTAGGGGGTCATTAATGCAATTAATGGATAGCAGGTTTAAAATAAACTACAGGAAGTTTTTCTTTTTGCAGTGCACTGTAGGCCTGTGGAACTCCTTGCCAGAGGGTGTTGTGAAGACCAGGACTTTAACAGGGTTCAAAAAAGAACTAGATAAATTCATGGAGGTGAAGTCCACAGGTGTCTATTAGCCAGGATGGGTAGGAAAGGTGTTCCTAGACTCTGTTTTTCAGTGGTTGAAATGGTGACAAGGCAGGGATCACTTGATGATTACCTAATCTGTTTGCTTTCTGGGACATCTAGCATTGGCCACTGATGGGAGAAAGGATATTGGGCTAGATGGGCCTTTGATTATGCACAGCACAGCCATTTATTTGTTCTTAGACACTTTACTAATAAATAGCCATGTGCCACAAAACACTTCTCTTTGCTCATCTGTCTACAGTTAAAGCTTCTAGCATCACATTTAGTATCTCATGTCCTATATGCCAGAAATTTAAGATAAATTTAAACTAGGGCTATGATTTGACCAGTGGTCAAGCATTGATCATATTTGTAAAAATGGCCATTTAAAAAGATTCAGGGTAATAAATCTAGTTATTGTTAAAAATAATCACACTTCATTTTGGCAATTGAATGATGTTGGGTGGAACATGAAGCTCCTGCTAGAATATATGTAAACACAAGGACTTAGCAACAGTTAATTAAAAATGGTATTTCTTTAAAATAGAATCTCTGTTACACCTCTGAAGAGTTCATACATTCATAAGAGATGTTTCATCAGTCCTATTCTGCAGCATCAGCCCACAGATCCTGCTGAGAAGCATCATTAAAATAGCTGTTTTCACTGTGGGACCATCCACAGTTAAGGAAGTAGAGACCAGACAGATGTTTTGAAAACATACCTGGAAAATTCATCCACAGTACCTACAGTATAAGCAAAGTGTAAGTTGAAATTTTGTTTCTTCTAATCCTGCCAGTTCACCCACAATTTAACCCCCTTAATTTTGCAACATAGGTGCCTTGTGGTTAGAAATTTATGAACGAAAATGGCATCCAGAGCAGACTAAACATTGCCAGATATGTCCTCAGAAGTATGAGCAATGTATGCAGATCTATACAGGACAGTGTCCACACCAAGCTTAAGCTGCACCAGAGCTGTTTCATATAAACACTACTAAATGGCTCAGAGTGTTGGCAGATGACAGAGTGCAACCTTGTCAAGTTCTCATCCTTTCACAGCACTAGTCTTCACAAGATACTTCACACCTTTTGGCCAAAGACAATCTCCAACCACAACCGGCTCCAGAAAAGCCACCCGGAGGACATGACCACTATCATTATGAGAAGCTGGATCAGGCACGTGATGAGAAGGGAGGCAGATGCCATTGTAAAGATAGAACTTCACTGGACTCCTGAAGGATGACGGAAATGTGGGAGGCCCAAGACAACATGGCAGCATACTGTTGAGGCAGACATGAAGAGAATGAAGTACAACTGGGACATACTGGAAAAAATGGCCAAAGACGGACAAAAGTGGAGGACCTTCCTTGCTGACCTTCATGCCAGCAGGCATAACAAGCTTTAAACTAACTAACTTTCTATGATTCATCTTTATTCATATGTGAATCAACTCTCAGGGGGAAAAAAAAGCCTTCAACAATTTTGCATGTGTAAGATTGAAAATTCATATCTCTTTCGTTTTATAAATAAGAGTGTCAATTTTTGTTGTTTCAGAAATAATTTAGCAGTGATTGCGGCTTTGAAGCATCCTACTTGGTAAGTAAATAGCTTCACATGACACTCCCTTTCCCACAGATTGTCATATGCACAGATACCTTCCCCAGAGCCTGACGTGCACAAAAATGACTCACCAGCTTGTACCTGCACATGGGTGTGAGAGAGAGTTACTGGTCTTGGTTACTTTCTGCTGGGTCTTCCGTGCCCTGGCCCACCAGAAAGGTTATTTGAAAGTTTAATCTCCTTCTGAGGTATTCAAGTCTAGGCGTAACTTGTGAGGTTCCAAGCTGGCTTCTTTCTGTTGCATCTTCAAAAGCCACTTCGCACAGCTCCCAGTTACAACCACAGCAAAATATTTCTAAATAACCATAGATTTCAGTGAAATCACACCCTCTCCTTTCCAGAACAGCAGGTCGTAGGGCTTCTGCCCCATAGGTCTGTAAGTAGAACTCAGAGCTACAAAACAAAACCCTTCCTTGGATTTAAGTCTTTCATTCCTCTTGGGTTCCCTGTTCCTTGTGGAATATGGTACACAGTGTGCTCTCTTGGAGATTATCTCCTTGCTCCAGGGAATTACCATGTAAATTAACTTTATTCTTCTGGTTCAGGTCTCTAGCCACTAAGTCAACTGGTTTCCTTCACACAAGGAAGGAACTAAACTACAGGGCTTCTTCCCTTTTAAGTCCTGCACACGCGGCAGGATGTGGCTAATTAAAACAGGGTTGGCCAATCCCATGCCTCAGAGATGGTGCAGAGGTACACCTGTTCAATACACGCTTTTCACTCCACTAACCACCTCACAGCCTTGATCATAGGCGCACCACCTCACCCTCACTTCTTCTCTCAGAAACACAACCACACAAACCTGTCCCACAGACACTTACATGCAAACCCTTCCTCTAATCCTCACCACCACAGTGAATTTCTATTTAATAGATATTCAGTTGAAGTTTTGTGTTTTTTTTTAAATGTCATAACAGAAACCACCAAGAAAGTCACTTTATGCCTGCTGCTTAGATTGGCAGGTGGCACATCTGTATACAAAACAGTCCTTATGCAATTGATACAAAACGGCCTGAGGAAAATTACTCTTTGCATCTTATACTTTAATATTGTGTGTGTGTGTGTGTGTATTTGTTTTAATATAGTAATAGCTGTGCAGAACTGTGTGTAAACTGTAGAAGCTTTGCTCTGTGTAGCATATTAGGGTTGAAAAATTTCAACCGTGTACATAAAATTGCGAAACAGTGCTGATTAAAAGATCAGTAGGTGTTTGTATTTATGGATCAGCCAAAAGGTAGAACTCATTTTAGCAGCTATGCATAACAAAACAAGTGTGGCTTGCTGATCTACAGATTTTCGAAAAGCTCCACCATCTTGTGTGCCTCCTGCTCCTAGTGGGATGCATTCACAGCAAACACTCTGTACAGTGAATCATCTAAAGTAGAAATGACTCCTTGTTGTTTTTGCTAAAACAGACTAACACAGCTACTCTTCTATGACATGTCATGTAAGGTAGAGCCTTCAGTTATATCCTACTTCAAAGTTAAAGTCTGAATCCTGAGAAGACATCAGTGGGACTTACAAACATAAGCAACTTTATGCAGGTGAATAATTGCAGTCTTGAGTGAATGGGCTTTATGTGTGTGTATATATGCTTTGCTGAACATAGATAGCCTTGGTCACAGGCTTATATGCTTTGCTGAACTGGAGCTCTAAGTAAGTAACACATCTTTAAATTTCATTAATGAAGAAATTTGACTCCCGAATCATAGGCTGTGTCTACACATGCCCCTCCCTTTCAGAAGGAGCATGTTAATGAAACACTTCAGAACAGGTTTATGAGGTGCTGACATGCATATTTAGTGCCTTATCATCATAATGGCAGTCAGTCCTGCTTTGAAAGTGCTGCTTTCAAAAAGTACACTGGCTGTATAGATGCGGGTATTTTGAGATAAATCCCACACTTCGAAATTCCCTTATTCACAAAATGAATTGGAAGTAAGGGAATTTAAAATTTGGGGTTGATTTTGAAGCACTTGTGTATATGGCCAGTCTGCTGTATAGACATGAAAGAATGGGCCAGGGATTGAAAAATCCAGCACCATGAGGACTACCCTTTCAGAGTGGGGTTTAGCCAGCAGACATGCATCCACAAGGCATGTTTACTGCCAACACCACCCTCTGCCGAAAGTGAATTCTCATATGGCTATACTAATCAGCAGCCATTTGCAATGGCAAAACTGCTCATTAGCATGGAGCTGGTGGGACAGCAGCTCAGTGTAGACCCAGCCAGAGTGTTGTTATTGTTAGCGTTGATGAATGACAACCAAATCTATGCAAATAATTATTACCCTTTTATTTTTCTTGCAGTAAAATCCCATACTCTTATGCCACAATTTCCATCCAACAACCTAGACAAAGTGGTGAAAGTAAAAGCTGCAGAAAATCCTATTTATGAAGGATACCCTTAAGTACATAAAATTACCCACCCTTTGCCCCCACCATCAATATTGGTAAGGATGAAGATAAAGTTGTAAGGCTACATATGTGGCTTGGAGAGTAAGTTACCTTTCACCAACATCGAAGTTAGAAAATAAACATGATTTAGAAACTCAAAAAAATTAGAGGTAAGTTTATACTTACAAACACAACAAACCTTTTTGGGGGATCTAAGACACTAACTACGTTCTGGCTGTGTTTACAAAAATAACATTGAAGTCACTTAATTGTGGCATAAGAGGATGGGATTTTAAGCAACTTTGAAGTAGGACGTCTACACGCACAGTACTTCAAAGTTAAGCTTCAAAGTAGGGCACTACTCCATTCCTGGGATGGAGTAAGGACACCGAAGTTGGGCTCCCTATTTCAAAGTTAACCTCAAAGTGAGGGAAAGTGTGTGTAGACTCTCTGCTGGCTACTTTGAAAAGGTGCCTAACTTCAAAGTTAGTTCCTAGTGTAGATGGACCCTCTATTATATTGGCATAAGATATTGCATTCCAAATCAATATTAGAAATCATATTTTTGCCAAAGCATAAGTTAATACACATGTATGACTTCCATCTTCCTTAGTGCACCTTAAATGTGGATTTTGCATTTTTTTTCCTCTGTCTGTAAAAACTACTTTTATAAATTACTGGACAAAAATTATTGTTCAATATTTTAGATGGAATACAAAAATCATATAAATGTTTTCTGATGCCTCATAGTAACTCCTTTCAAGACACAAGCTGTGTCTAGATTGCTGTTCTGGGTGTCTTCTTCCAACATACCGGTGATCCTCATTCCACAAGTAAGAAGGGATGAGTCAGCAGAGGGAATTTCCCCAACATTGACCCCATGTCAGGAAAGCTTCTCCCAACAGAACTGTCAGCCGGTGATATGCAAAAGCGTTGCACCATTTGCATATCTTTTGCTGATGGAGCTCTTCATTTTAGATATAGCTACATGTTACCAAGCGAGGGACATACCTTAAGAATATCGGGCAACTTTAAAATCATGAACAGCAAAAGTAAGGGGAAAACACACACATGGTATGAATCCACAGTACACTAAAGCTGCTGAGATTTTTCTTCTCAGAGTCCAAAACAAGTTTTAAAGCTAAATCAGGTTTCTGTAAATGATGTTCCATTCCAGATATTTTAAGCAGCACAATACACAAAACCAAACATTTGGCTTTGCTGCTTTAAGTCTGAGTCTACAAATTACATTTCTTTATAATTAGCTCATCAAGCTGTTTTTGATATGTTAGTTCAGACAACATTTGCATGCCATAGTCTTCAAAAAATCCCACTTCTTCTACATCTACTTGAAAAGATTAGGATCACCCTCTCTGCCAGTTAAACTGATCATTTTAGCAATCACAAATATACTCTCTCTGAGCTGTCTGGTGCAGCACTACAAGATATTACACACTTTGATGAATGAGCTCCATACTCTGCAAAATCCAATGACACACTGTATTGATCTCACTCCATACACTAATGTACCAGCTGAATACTGAAATAGTCGTTCTCAGACCCATCAACTGGGACACATGTTTTGCTGATTTAGCTGCACACTTCCTAACCAAGTTTGTGACTAAACTATTCAGCATCTTTTACTCTTTAAACTCTCCATGCTTCCTTACTTCATTCACATATTTTGATTGTGACTGCGGAAACTACACAGGGTTCATGAACAGGCATCCATGCCTCCTTTATTAGGATTATGTTTAAAAGCCACCTTCTGTGGCATTAGTGAGAAGTGACAAAATGCACTACTCACTCCATGATGACAAATGATGTGCCTCAGTCAGTGAGGACATTGGTCAGAGGGATATTGCAAACATAAAAGCTAAGAAGATGTACACTTCACAGACAATTTGCTACCATATAATGTAAGTGACAACAGGATTCTTTTTTGAAATGCAGACAATTTGTTTACTATTGGTAAATTCACTTTCAGTGAGTTGAATAGGAAGAGGATTGGCTAATATGGGTGCTAAAACTATTAGTTAACCATCAATCAGGTGATCAGAATTTGGTATTTTCACACAAATCAGAGATTACCCCCAAAGTATTGATTCAGACTTATCTAACCAACGTCCTTCATTAATGTTTCCCCAAGATATTCAGAGAAGTATTTCTTTATTTAGTTAATGCTCAGATTAATCACTATGCCCACTTTTCATGGTTCCTGCAACCAGGCTTGTGATGGAGGGATGGGGGAAAAGGAGTCAATTGCCCCAGGCCACATGTTTCAAAGGGGCCTGGACTTCTAAGCACCCCCACTACCAAAGTAGCAGCAGCCAGAGCTCCAAGTACCTTTGAACTGCCACAGCAGCATTGCTTCGCATTCCTGGGAAGGAGGGGTTCCCAACGCTGCTGTCCAGTAGGTGTTGAGGGCTGAATGCCCTAGGCTCTGCCCTTCTTCCATTGGCCCCTCCCCTTCTGGGGTGGAGCTGGCCACTTCCCTCTCATATTTTCCATGAAGAAGAGTTCTTTCAAAAATAAAGGTTTGTTTTCAAAGGAACCCCATCTACACTCCTAGATTTTTCCCAGAAAACAGCACTTCTAGAACAGCGAGTGGCTGCCTTTATGAAAATGAGGTGTGTGATATGTAAATCAGCACTTGATTTGCATTTCCAGCTGGCTGCATTTGCATTCCCCTTCCAAACAGGGAATGTAGTGTAGCTCCAGCCACAGGGTATGTCTACACAGCAGCCGTAGTCCGAAAAAGCTATTCCAGAATAGGCTACTTTGAAAATACTGCTGCTACACACAAAAATGCATTTCTAAACACATAGGCTAAATCTACGCTGCATTCCACTTTCGTAAGTGGAACGCAAAATGAGCAAGATTGGCAATGCAAATGAGGAATCAATTTACATATCTCATGACTCACTTGCATATTCTCACATGATCTCAGTTCTAGAAGAGGCTTTTCTGGGTGCAAAACCAGCCATGTAGACAGGGTTCTTTCAAAAAACAAACCCCGTTCTCGAAAGAACCCTCCTCCAGCTCTCTTTTCAGAAGAAGCATACTTTTGAAAATGGGGTTTGTTTTCAAAGTAACCCCATCTACACAGAAGGTTTTGCTTCCAGAAAAGCCTCTTCCAAAAGTGAGCTCATGCAATAATATGTAAATGAAGTGTGAAATATGTAAATATGTACCATTTGCATTCCGCTTCTGAAAGCAGAATGTGGTGCACATGTAGCCATAGGGACTATTTTGAAATAGAGCCATTGTGTGCACTATGGCTTATTTCAATATAGGCACAATTCCCTGTCTTAACAGCACTTATTTTGAAAATAGCTATCTCAAAATTGGTGCTATTCCTCATGAAATGAGGTTTACCAATTTTGAAATATTAACTACGGTTTTGAATTTATTTTGAACTAGAGTTGTGTAGACATTAGGATCGTATTTCAAAATAACTGCTGTTTTTTCAAAGGAACTGTGCTGCATAGACCTGCTCCTAGGGAAGAGAAAGGGAGAATGAACATTTTAGGAAACAGATAAAGATAAGCATCTTTTAGCATGTTTAAAATCTTTCATTTTGCTCTTATAGATAAGAACATCTGATACACATTATGACTATGTATCTGGGCCTCAAAAATGTTTAAAACAACTGGATTGAATTGAATATGCGTTGGCCATCAAGGCGGCTTTTTTTTGTTCAGTTCTATTTAATTTAATTCACTACAGGTAACTGTCTATGTCTGTTTGTGTTTGGCCCTATTTATACAATAGAGTCTCAATATTCACAAACTTACAGTTCACGAATTCAATTATTCACGAGTGGCTGGAGCAGCCGCTTCCCATGGGGCATGGAGTGCAGGCAGCCCCTGCTTCCCCCGGGGCTCTGGGCAGGAGCATGGACAGCCGCCGTTTCTCCCTGGGCTCTAGTCAGTGAGCACCAGCAGCTGCTGCTTCCCCGGGGGCTCCGGGCAGTGAGCCGGCAGCCGCTGCTTCCTCTGGGACTCCAGAAAGTGAATGCCAGCAGCCAGGGGCTGCCATATTTGCAAAGTTCTACATTCGTGAGACTTCCCAGCACAGAAGCCTCACAAATGTTGAGACCCTGCTGTACTGACGATGGACTTGTGTAGATGATTTAATTGTCTAAGTACTTACAGGTACTGTCTAGCAGCTTGAATGTTCTTGATAAGTTACAGAATAAATTGTGTGTGTGTTTTAATTTCTTGGCTTTTTGATATGTGACAGCTTTACAGTTTGGCCAATTCTTAGGCTGAGTACTGACAACATGGGTCATGAAAATGTGTATTACCTAGTCAACAGGAATTATCACTCTGATGTACTTTGACTGAATACACACATGGAGCTTTAATTCTTCATATCTCCATAAAATAGTGACCATTTAAAGTCAGTAAATTCTTTAAATTACCACTCTTTACCAATATTTAGTATAACATATAATAGTGGCATCTCAGATACCACTGCTGACATTTTAATGCCATCACCTGTGTGTCCTATTTATGTGTGTAGTAAAAGAAAGCAACCTTAGGAATGATTTTCCCCAAGTAAGGGAAACTTTGATGGTTGTAACTAGACTCTCAGAAAACTATATGTAATACAAATAAATCTTCATAATAGTCCCCTCAAAGAGGCACTTTTCTTTACTTTCCTCTAGACTTACACAGGTGAATTAAAAGGGAGAAAGAAAGGCAAGAACAATAGAAGAAATTGCAAACATTCAAAAATTACTTAGTAAATATTGATTGGTCAAAAGGAAACTGCAAATAGATGCTGAGAAGAGGGACAATTTACAGATATTTTTCATTTTCTTTGGAAATGGCTTTAATTTGCTTTGTGATTCTAGTTTGACTAACTCAGTCTGCTCTGAAAGAGTACAGAACATATGGGGCTGTGCAGACAGTGGTCAATGGAGCTATGGCTTTTTGATTCAGACAATAAGAATTCACGAGAATTTGCTACAAATCATTGACTTTCTTCTTGTATTACACATTTTTAACTAATGAAGGCTGCATAAGTGAATTTGTAAATGTGGGCCCTCATATTTACACCCTGTGGGGTCATACTACTTTGAAAGGATAATAAAATAAAATGGTACTGATAGAATTACTGGGGGGAAAAACATATCCATCTGAGATATGCTAATAAAAATCACAAATCTGCAGTGGCTCTAGGCAGACACATTTGAGCTGTTTAGTATCCTTTTACAAAAATGTTTTAGTCCTATCTTCTCATTACATGCACTTTAGACACTCTAAGGACTAAAACCTCAGACTAAGTCCCAAGGACTATAATATTTTCCATTCGCTTCAATGGGCAATGGATCACACCCTAAATCATGAAACTAAGCATAGATTTCAGGAGCAGAAAAATCAAGGGATGCAAAGAAGACATGGATGCCATTTGAAACACTACAAAAGACTCATTGGATTCCATCTCTTACCTTGAAATAGTAATTAAGAAAAAAAGTACCTGCCGGGTATGTGATGGGACACACTCTTGCATAAGTATAACCAAAGATTAAGCTTAGAAATATCAACACAGCATAGAATATGGAGATATGATTCACAGTTGATGAAAACTGGTCAAAATCCTTTGAAGTCATGTATGACAGCGATAGTCATGATAGTCTGTATTCACAAAAATGAGAAGTCCTGTGGCACCTTATAGACTAAGAGAACTTTTGCACCACAAGCTTTCATGGGCAAAAAAACCCAATTTGTCAGATGCATTTTTGTCCACAAAAGCTTATACTCCAAAAATTCTCAGGACTTCCTATTGTTTTTGAAGTCATGGAAGCTAAAACTAACTTTTCATCATTTGAGGGTCTGATTCCAAGATTAAAAATCATTCCTTTCCTCACTACAAATTTTCCAAGTACTGCATACATATATAAACAAATGGCTCTACTGTACTCATTTGTAAGAGGAATTATTTCTAAATTGAACACCTGTCAAAGTTCAGTGCAAGTGGTCAGCAGCTTTTGAAAGGACACAGAGGTTTACTGAGACAGTGTCAAGCACTGAATTTATTTCAGTCACAGGGCTGAGTCACAGAACTGCTTCTTCATTGTCATCACCATCATCTGAGGGTCAGCAGGAACTATGCCTACTAAAGCCTGGAAAAAACCAAACAAGAAAAGAAGTGGGATATTACTCTAAATTACTTGTCCCTGAGAAAAATGAAAATCATTCCTCATTCTTCTGTCACGTACGCGCTTAGCGAAATACAAATGACAAGCTATTAGCAATATTCACTGGAAACAGGCATATGATGATTGGGAGAAAAACCTTCATAACAGACTGAATGATTCAAAAATTACTGGCAACCTTAAAGAAATGCAGAAAATGTAACAGAAGAACAATGAACTCTAGATTAGGTTCCATGGTACTTGTGGTTGAAATTTTTTAAAAAGACACTTTTATTAGAATGCCTTTTCCTTTTCCAGTCAGCATGAGTTATTCACAGTGCTGGGCTATTTATAGTTATCTGTGGGTTTTAGAATACATTTTTGGATAGTTACATGAAAATAAATTATTATCTGCTCATTAACTGCAAATTGTTCTGATCTGACCAAAGACAAATCTGAGGGCCCTATTCTGCCACACTCTACTTATGCAAATTACACCTCTAAAAACTGGCAGTGGAAGAGACTTTTCCCAGACCACAGAGTGCCAGACTGGAGCAAGCAGCACTGGGGCTGGGGCCAGGGTCAGTAGAAGAGGAGCTGGTGTCAGGCAGCCTATCCAGGGTTGGAGTCTGTGACAGTAGAGCTGGTACAAAAGCATCAGCCAGCAGCAGTAGGGCTGGGGCTGGCAAGGGCAGGCCAGCGGTAGGGAGGTTGGCCAAGGCCACAAATCAGGGCCAGTGAGGGGCTGGAGGGTGATGGCAGGGGACCAGCAAATTCCTTCGTTTGCCACCAGTCAGGTCCCAAGGGAGCTGGACCAGGGAGGTCCAACCAGTACCTTATTCCCAGGAAATTAACATTAAGAATAGGCACCAGCCTCCCCGATCAAAAGTAGCAGAATCAGACCACAAATAATTTGTAAGTCTAATTTTTAATAAAGAAAATCTTATACTATTATATTGGTTGCCATTGCTTAGTCCAAGATCCACTCTCAAAACTTTCATTTACATTTATGAGGATTTGAATGAAGCACTGCCTCAAGCAAAGCAATGCAGGAATTGCACCTTCGAAGAATCTCTTTCCAAGTGGTCTAGTGAACGAGAGGACCAACTGCTACCATCGTATGTGGAGCGCAGACCCCATCACTGCACTGGAAAGGGAGGTCAAAAAGTGAGATATGTCATACTTCTTGGGGTATTCTGAATCTATGTGGATAGGAAGGTGCAGCTCCTGGTTTTCAATTGGACTGGAGGGTCTACCTAGCCTTACATAAGGCAGAAAGGCATTTTGAGCGCTCCCTTTTCAGAAGGGTGAGGAATAATCTAGTCCCATATACTTAATCCTTATCTAGCAGCATTCCAAGTGTATGAGCTTGCAAAGATATGTATTCATGAGTATCGCTCAGGTTACGCAGCCATCTATTTCGTTCAAAATGCTAGAGTAATAAATTGGATTGGTAATTCATTGTCCAATTAGCAATTAATAGAAACAACAACAGAGAAGAAGAAATTCAGAAATGCAATGGTCAGAGTTGGTATCAATTGGACAGTGAACTTAACTATAAACAGGGCCATTACTACTCACTCCACTGTCTCCTTTCGCTCCCCAGTTGTGTCGAGTTATAATGGTTTATGTAAATGTTAGTATTACATTCTTTTTTGCATGCATCACAAACACTCAACCTGACTTATTCCTGCCTTATATGGTATTCATTCCCCACTTTGCCCATCTGTATTGAGAGCTGGCCTTGCAGTTAAAAATTGTGCATGCATTTATATTTCTTTTGCACTAGAAAACAAATAAGTAGAATAAAAAAACAAACAAACAATCATAATTTTAGTGATTTGGAGGATTTCATGATTTTGCTTCTATGTGCCCTTAGCATTCATTTGATTATTTTATCTTAAAAGTCAGAACGACAACTTAGCTGGGTTTTAGGATAAGAGTAGCTTGCAAATTTCCAGAAGGCTAATTCATTTCAGACATACCTTTTAAAAACTATTTAATACCAGTAAGGCAACCCAATGCAATCCATGACTGATGCAGAAATTTGACAGTTGGAAAAGTGGTTCAAATGATTCTATGTTTATAATAGAAATATAGAATCTTTGTTCTCTTTGTACTCACAAAATGGATTGACTCTTACAAATGGACACTTTTATTTATCCATCCATTCAGGCAGTCTTGAATAGAAGAAACCTCTATTTTCTGTAACTCTAAAATCAATTCTAACTTTAAAACAGTTACAAGGACTAAACAAAATGCATTTCCTATATTAATACACTGGAATTTGAAGCACTACATGCTTATTTTAGCATTTCCAGTTTTGTCCTTTGACATTTAGATTTTAGAAACTTATGCATAAATTTAGCTCTTTTTAAGATTAATTCTAATCTTTTGATAGGATTGATGGTACTTGCTGTGTGTGCACTAGAATGGGAAGGTAATAAAACATCATGTCAAAGTGACCTAGGAATGGAGACGGTATCCTTTTGTGTTTTACACCATGCACCACTACCTATCAAATAGCAGATGGCTGGAAAGGTAATAGGTCTCAAGGTATTATATAGCAATTAAAATGAGTGACCAAGGTCAAACAACCATTGTTAAATTCCTTTGATATTGTTTATTCTAGCTGACAAGGAAGCACTTTCCAAATGATAGATTTAGGTACAAATATGGAGAAAAGAGTTAGAAAACTCCTGAATCTATACTATATACCCACTCCTACAATGTTCAATTTTAAACTCTGCAGCATTCATTTCAAAGTCCCTTTTTCTATAATATACAAGGCTAAACATCCAATGCCAAGGTAGAATCCACTCAACATTAAGTCCTAAAGTAAGTGTGCAGGAATCAGAGAGTGCTCCCCTTCTGCATGCATACAGAGGCTACATCTACACTACAGAGTTTTGTCAGCCAAACTGGCATTTTGTTGCCAGAACTCATAGAGCATCCACATTACAAATGCAGCCTGTCAACAGCAAATCACCAGAACGTGGTGCTGCTACTGGCAGTGTTCTGCCGTTCCCCCAGGAGGCAGAATGCCTTTCTTGACAGAATCCGTCAACAGAGTCACTGTGGATGCATCTGGGGGCCCTCTGTCAACAGACAGGGCTTCTGGGACACCTGGTAGACCTGTCTGCTGTGCTTCCAGTTGGCCATTCAGTTGAGAGAGCGACCGAGCAGTCTGGCCACTCTCTGATGGCAGAGTAGATCATCAGAACAAATTACTTTTGTATGTGGCCACAACCTGTCAGACATTTTGTCAGAAGATATATTCCGACAGTAACTTCAGATTCCATTTAGGAATATGAAAGATCATTGCCCATAGATCCTCACCGCTGCTGCTATTCACTGTGTCTTAAGATTGGAAAGCACATAATCCCCTGAATGTATATATTCTGTCTGTACACATGTACAATTTCTGTATCTGGAATTAAGAATATTGTCTCTAGATTTATTATTGAGTTCATGTTGACAAAAGCCTATTTACAGGACATCAAGAAGAGGCCAGATGCAGAGCTAGCAGCCAATTAGCTGGAGACATTTGAGTGTGTGGGGGAGAACTGATTTCCCTGAAGACATACTACAAAGACAGGAAAGACCATCAACAGGGGGTGGCAGGTTGCCTAGATCCTGGCCATTTAAAAGCCCTTTAAATTTGTGTTGGGGCCCCACACAGTGCAGTGCAAACAACACTGAGGGCTAACTGTGGGAGAGACGATGCAGTCCAGGAAGCCCTGAGGACCGGCAAGATTCCCTTCCCTCCCCCTTAGTAACTTCCTTTGATGTGTCTGCTACCACTTGCAACCTTTTAAAGCCTACTTTTTGTACTTAATGATATCAATTGTGTTTATTATTAAGCCTAGTGTAAAAAATCATTACCTGGGGATGGAGTAGGAGCCAAACAGGGATGCTTCTCTCTTTTCCATTGATAAAGGAGGCAAGCAACTTTTGAGACATCCGTATAAACTTTATGCATATTGAGATGGTGGAGCACATGGGAGCTGTCTCAAGTCCCTTAGTCTGAGACTTCCCAGAGCTGAATGGGTCTCAGTGTCTGTGTTGCTCTACTGTAGGCTGTGACTCTCCAATTCTGTGCATTTGCTGGAGGAGACCAGAGGCTCTGTCTCTGCAGGGCAGGGTAATATGGCACCCCAGTGAGCAGGTAAGTGGGCTTAGTGGTATTTTCAGCACATCAAGTGACAATTCCAAGGGGATCTCAGTGATCAAATCTGTCACAAATACACACAGGGATTTTATCTATTCATGAATGTAGGTCAATTTTCTCTCTCCAAGCAAACATTTTAGAAAACAAATTAATGAGTCTGGCTCCAGATTTTAAATGTTGCCATAACACCCGATCATCTTATGTTGCCAATGGATCATTCACTGCTGATATGGAACAATATAATTCAAAAATAATCTTAACCTAAAAACACATTTCCTAGGGAAAAATATATTATTAAAACATGTAAAAACAATGACTGTGTCTACACTACAAAAATAATTTTGAAGTTGCTTACTTCGAAGTACAACTTCAAAGCAAGCAACTTCAAATGAGGAGTGTCTACACACACCCTACTTCAAAGTTAAACTTCAAAGTAGAGCACTACTCCATTCCTGGGAATGGAGTAAGGACTTTGAAGTTGGGCTCCCTACTTCAAAGTTAACTTCAAAGTAAAGGAAAATGTGTGTAAACTCTCAGCTGGCTACTTCAAAGTAGAGCCTAACTTCAAAGTTAGTTCCTAGTGTAGATGCACCCAATGAGTTTTGGGGCTCCATAAAGTTTAAAAGATATAACTATGGCCAAAAACTCAATTTGTCCGATACCTGGCATGGGAGTTACCAAGTCAGGCAAGAACATCTAGTGGACAAGCAAGTGGGATTCATGTAGGATCTAAGTACCATACAGCAGATATTGGCAATAAGATTGACAGAGGAGAAAGCTCAACAAAAGAGCATCTACAATCTCCTCATTCATTTTCAGAAGGCATTTGACAGTATAGATCAGAATGTGACTTGGGTGGTGTTGGAGTCGTATGGAGTGGATGCCAGACTGATACATTTGTTGAAGGATATCAGTGACAAAGTGGAGGCAGTGGTGAGAAAGTGTGGCAAGTTGGGACGTTGGTTTAGAACAAGTATAGGTATGAGACAAGGAGATCCAATATCGCAGAGTATCTTCAGTATGCGCATAGAGAGAGCAATGGACAAGGTCAAGGAAGAGGTAGAAAGGATATCTGTGCATGGGATGAGAATCAACAACTTGAGGATCACAGATGATATAGTTAACATTAAAGAAGATGAAGAGAAGCTAGTGAGAATGGTGCATGTGCTAAACGAGGAAGGGAAGTGGTACAGACTGATTATGAACACCAATAAAACAAAAACAATGGTATGGAGATAATTACATAGGAATTAAGACAGGATCAAATTAGAGAATGTAGAGAAGTTCACATATCTGGGGAGCAACATAATGTATGATCTAGACTGTAAGAAGGAAATAGAGACCAGGATAGCAAAAGGAAGAACAAAGTTTCAAGGTGATGGATACGATTTGGAAAAGCAAAGCAATTAGCTTAGGAATGTGTATTCAGCAGCATGCTGTACGGATGTGAGACACGGGTGATAATGAAAGATTCAAGGAGAAGAATATTAGCATTTAAGAGGAGTTCTTGTACTAAGATTGTGAGAATAGGATGCATGAAGAAGGTTACCAATGAGGAATTGTAGAGGAAGGTGCAGCTGAAAGAAAACCTACTGCAGAAGGTTATATAACAGAAGTTGCAGCTATCCAGGCACATCTGCAGAATGCACAAACGAAAAATCAAGACCTTGGTATACAGCAGAATGGATAGTTCAAATGGGAGAGGCAGACCCCACAGAGAATGGGTAGATTATAATAGATTAGGTCCGCACCAATCTACAGAAACTAAACCACTCTGCCTTGAGCAGGGAAAGATGGAAGGAAATAGTGAGGGAGGCATGGGACACCAAATGGGCACTGAGCCGGTGTTTGTTGATGACAACATGAAAAGAAGGGAGTTATCAAGTGGAGGGCAGTGCTTACAATAAGACAAGGGCCCCTGGAAAACCCTTTCCAGTAAATTTTCACTCATAATTATTCCTTAATTTACACACAAGACAATGTGTTTTGTTTTGGGGTTAGATAAATCTTACATAATACTCATATCATCTTTCTCTGGAGGAAGGGACAAAATTCTGGCAGATTATTCAGGGAGCTGTTCTCAGTGTGCTAGTGAGCTGGAATGTTATTCAGCAAACTAAATACAGTAGTGTAAATAGTACAATAGCTGCGATATTCAAATATTTTCTTCAATTCTTTGCTGCAGTTTGATTTGATTTTTGAGTTTCAGGTTAAATGAATCCAACCTTGCAAAACACAACTCAGTCTAAACCTCTAAGTTTCAAGTTTCTCACTCAAAACCTTGAATTTCACAGGATTTTAATATAGAACCATAGACTGGCCCCACGTTCACACAATGATTCTCCAACATTAGCAAGATTGCTCGGACTTTTGTTTGTCTCAATATTTTTGCATTAATATAATATAAAAAAAAACTTTAGAATTTGAGGTTTGTACACTTGAGTTTGTTAGAGTTGAACAACAAGTAAGGAATAAACATTGGAACATACAAAAAACATGAGGAGAAATCTAGGGGGAGAGAAGCTTAGAAAAAGAAAAAAAACAGTTAAGACAGACTACAAAGGTTGGGTCTACACTAAAGAATTTTGTTGACCAAAATTACTATCAGGACATATTTCCCAACAGAACACATCCATGCCTAATAGAGGCTTTCCTTGTTGGCACCCTCTGCTGGCAGAAAGTGGCCAGATTGCCCAGTCCTCTGTTGACAGAACAGCCAACCAGAAGTTCTGCAAATAGGGCTGCCCGGGTGAGCCGGAAGCCCTCTCTGTCAGAGGACCCTCAGAGCATCTACACTTATTTTTTGTTGTTGTTGTTGATAGCATATGTCAACAGAAGCACTGCCTCATACAGGAGTGACTCAACTCTCCAGAGAAAACTGCTGCTTTCTCTAGAAAAAATTCTGTAGTGTAGACTCAGCCAAAGAAGGAAGTGAGAGACAAAACAGCAAGAAAAATTGGAGAATAGAGACCCAGAAAAGGAAATTAGAGTTACAAAAATATTCATTTGAGGAATTTAATATTAGGATCACAAAAAACCATATTTGGCAAAAAAAAACAAAAACAAAAAACAAAAAAATTCTCAATTTTTTTACAATTCTCTCCACAGGTACAAATGCTGAAAACAGAGTTTTTAGAGAGTTTCTGTCACTCTTTTTTTCACCATCTCTGCCTTTCCTTTTGTACAGTCTGCATCTGTGTTTACAGTAGCAAGTTCTTTTGGGGAGGAAAAAAAAAAAAGAAAGAAAAAGGTTCTTTTGGAAAGAACCTGAGGAGTGCCTGCACACAAAATGCTCTCTTCTGATCTGAAGATGAAAGAACCCAGCACTGTTTCTGGCAGCCCTCTTTCACTCCAAGATGAGGAAAGGCACCTTTTTCAGGAAAATTATTTCAGGGAAAAAAAAAAAAAAAAAAAAAGGGTGTGCAGATGTCCAGGGGGCCTTTTTTTCCCCCAAAGGAGCCATCCTCATGGTGCCAGATTTTTCCATCCCTGGCTCATCCTTTTTAGAGAACAGGGGCTGTGTGGATGATGTCCAGTGAAAGAGTGGATTTTTTGTGTGTGTGGATACGATCTTTCGAAAGAAGTTTTTTCGGATGAGATCTCCCAGAAGAATTTCTTTCGAAATATTGCTGTAGTGTGCTTGTGGGAAAGCAGTATGGTATTTTTTAGATCAGAACTGATTTTTATGACAGTAAATCCTCAAAATGCATGATTTTGAGTTGTGCTGAACTTGCATTAAAGAAAGTTGGTGTCACCTAAAAATCCCACTTTCTCCCTGCCCTGGTTCAACCCCTCCTGGCCCCAGTTTAACACCCTCCCCACAAACCCCACCCACCAGCCATGCCCAGCTCTGGCTCACCCCTCACACTCAGCTCTGGCTCCAGCTTAACCTCCCAGCCCCAGGTCAACCCCCCCCATGAGTGGCTCCAGCTCACCCACCACATTTGCCCTGGTTCAAACCCTTGTGCATGGCTCCAGCTCATTTCTCCCCCTCCCACCCCTCACCCATACACACTCGCGTGCACTGGTTCAAGCCAACCCACCTTTCAACTCTGCCCCAGTTCAACCACCACTCCTGCATGAGACCTCAGCTGAACTCTATCCCCTCGTCCCCTGCAGCCCTAACCCACCCTGGGCTTAACCCCTTACCCCCTGCCATGGCCCCAGCCCATTGCCAGGCTTAACCATCCCCAGCTGCCCCCCAAACCCTAGGACTTCCCTTCCAAAAGGTGCTCCACGTGCTCCTGCTGCTTCTCCGGCTACAGAACATGTGTTCTGCCAGGGGACATCCCCCCCCCAAACTTACACAAAATCCAGTTATCTGCAGGTGCGTGGAAGAGTAACCCTCTTGTAACTCAAGGCATTATTGTATTCATATTGCCGTAACATAGAAGCCTCAGCCTATGCTGGGGACCCATTGTGTTAGACAAGCACACAGAAAAATAGATTTCCTAATCTTAATAGCTAAAAGTCTAAATACAAGTCTGATAAATAGAAGAAGAGGGAAACAGAACATAGAATGAGGTGATTTAACAGTAAGAGCTCATTCCCTTTCAGAATCCATCTGCAAGCCCACAACCCAGAAAAGTATTTCAGACTATGTTTAAATCCATTCCTATTCAAAGCACTAATGCACATGCTTAGACACAGACATGTTTCTTCTGTGCTTAGCTGGATGCTTTGTTGAACTTGATCCCAGATCAAAAACTATTGACTGATTTATTTCTCTGGTATAAAACTCACATCAACACCTGTCAACATCTTACCAGTTTGAATATAGATTTCCTTAGAAACAAAGAAATAATAAAATAAAAAATATTCTATAGCAATTGATAAAGATGATTAAAGACTACAGGCATCTGCCTAATTAACTAAATGAATGAGCAAATGCGTTTTTTCTTTAATGCAATTTTTTATGGCCGTTTTCAAGTGTCTGATGTTTATTCCATAATTTCTTAGCTAAAGAGGGTTTTTTTGGTTGTTTGTTTTTTTGTTTTAGTGTTTAAATGACTAATGTGATGTCCTGGCTGAGATGCCTTTAGGATTAACTAGCCTGCAATGCTTATTGACATCAGACAGACTCCTATTGACTTCAGCTGGCTTTAAATCAGGTCCAAAACGTGGAGTGAAAAAGAAATGTTTCCTATTGCTCTGTGGCAGGAACCTCTCAACTTTTCGTACTTTTCCTGTTAGAAAACAGATGAAAGGTCACAAAGGTCAGCCACTGTGATCATCTATGTGTATCATCTATGATTATGTCTAGCAATTTCAGTGGGAAGGCACAGGCAGACCTTAAATCCTTCCTACCTTATGTTTCTAAGGAATTATTCAGTTAAAGTGATCCCAAAAAAGCTTCTGCTCTGAGTTACTGCAGAGTTCAGCAGAGATACTCAGCTGATCTACACAAATTTATCTCATGGTTTTACTCCAGGCTTAACTGTGGAGGACTCAGGGGGCAGGGGTAATAGGCTCCGGAGGACTATTGGTTTAAAAATGTGACACTATGTCCACTATTTAGGGGAAACAATTAATGGTCTCAAAAAGCTTCAAGTTGTTTTTCTTCTCTTGTTTTCAGTATTAATGCTGGCCACAGAGGAAGGCAAATCTGTGCATTTATCACTCAGGAGGAAGGGCCAGGATGTGTGGCTGGACACTGCTTGAATCCCGATACAGACCAGGTGTACTCTAAGACAATGACTTAGCCTTTCCAAATCAGAGCTAAGTTCACAGTGGGAGACTTATCACCTCTGAAATCTGGAGAGACTATGGCCACAAGTGATCCCAGGAATTTTTAGTAATCCTACATGTGAAAGGCTTCATGTGATTTGCTTTGCACTTAAAATTTCCAATAACTGGGGTCAAAAAGCCATTCTCGTGATCACATTCAAACTAAAGTCAAAGATTAGGACACCATCTCACTTTGTTCCTGTCATACAGTCAGATGCATAATAACAGAGCGATAGCTGTGCTAGTCTCTATTCTATCAAAACAAAAAGGCAGTCAACTAGCACCTTAAAAAGACAAACAAAATAAATTTATTATGTGATGAGCTTTCACAGGACAGACCCACTTCATCAGATCTAAAGCCCTAGCAGAACAGACTCAATATATAAAGCACAGAGGCCCAAAAATTGTTATGAAGGCTGACAAATCAGAAAAAATTGTTATTGTTGGCAAATTATATAGAAGATCTGGTAGTAAGCCTCTCTTGATTATCCAGCTGGGTAGACTCCCTCCTCAAACCCTACGCCACCAACACTTTCATGAGAGGATCCAGTCTATCATTTTGTCTTGTCAAAGTTAATAGGCAGCCTTTATTACTGTTAGACATTTTTCATTTTCACCTCATAACCTCCTGCTTAAAAATATAAAACAGGACAAAGAGGATTAAGAGACAGGGATACATCTTCCATATTCTAGGTTTTATTTTTTAGGGAAAAAAAGAACACAGAAGGAATGTAGATAATCAAGGAATATTTAGCAATTTATAAGCAGGCAAATGATATATTGATTAAACCAAAGAAACATACTTAAAGCTTCCTATAATTACACCTGTAGCACAAAATACAGTATATATGCAAAATAAAAAGTTTATAATAAAACATTTGAATTTATTGGCACAGTGAACCCTTCACCACATCTTTTTTTGTCATTACCTGCAGCACATATTAATAAGTTAAAGCCTCAGAATGAAATTTGAAGGAGTTTGGCTTGATGTATATTTTTTGTTTTTGAGAACCGTCTTTGAATGTTCTGATTATTGTTGTATGAAGCTAGCTTTTATATTCCATTTGAAACATGGCTCAAGAATTGCTTCCAGTATATATACATTTCCCATACTCCAGCTTTTATTTATTCTAATTACAGCTTAACAGCCATATCTTTTGCAAGTAGTATAGCAGGGGTATCTCCTCTCTCCTTAACTAAATTCATTTTTCTTGCTGCACAATACTACAATGTAAACAATTTTCTTATACCTGCCTTAACCCTTCTAATGGCACTGAATGGTGTACAGTCTAATTAGCCAAAAGCTATTCATAGTGGTCACAAAGCTTTACAGTTAAGCCTACTATGTATTTAACTATGATACATTATAATGGAATTATTGTACATAATACAAGATTTAAAACTTTTCTTTAGTACTCCCAGGATTTACGATGCTTCCTCCATACCTTGTACAGAGCAAGCTAGAAATACTGCTATAGGTCCCTTAGCCACAGAGTACTTTGCCCATGTTGTGCCACCAAAATCAGACTCAGTAGAACTACTTATAGATTATGATTCTATTCAATAGTAGAGTATTATCATCTCACTTTTTTACTTAGCTACCTAAGGCACCTGGCAATCTTCAAGTACAAACTCTGCCAAATTAAACTAACACATTGTTACTTTATATTGATCAGTGACAAACTCTGAAATGGATTTAAAACATATGCAATGGGACTACTGCATCCCTGCTAAGCTGCAATATTTAAAAGTGATTTAGGCACTCCCAAAAGCGATATGGTTGGCTTAAATAGCACAAGATTTCACATACTAATAAAGGAAATGTGAACCATGAGTTTTTGTAAATGATATATAGTATTTATATTTTACCCTGCTTGTGTCAAGCTACAGTGCCTTGAAATCCAGCTTTCTGATTTAATAGACATATTTTAGATCAGGGTTCAAGGATGATTCTGTAAAAGTACTGAAATTCAGAAATTGTCAGCAATAGTAAACGACTTGAGAATGTTTGTAATGAGATATGCTTTGGGGGTAAAATAAAAGGAAAACTTTTGTTCCTGTGTATACGCCAGTTAATTAAAACAGATTTGTAAATCATTTCAAGTAGGTTTTTAAGAGGGGAACTATTTATTTCTATAGTAGCATGGAAGCGAAAAATTGTTGCATGTACCTGGCCACATTTTTGTATCCAAGGCAAGTGTCAATAAAGGCCACAGGTCTGTTCAAATTCCAGACAAAATGACAATCCTGACCTAGCTCGTGACCTTCAGAGAAGGGCATTCTGCCTGCATGAAGAGGATATATCATGTTGCTTCTCTGCAATAGATTAACAGTGGTTTTCATTTTGCCGTCTGTCATTTTCAATTTGCAGTTAGCGACAGAACCAGGAATTTGGTATGCTGCTAAGAATACTTTTTAACATTTAAAAAAAAATCTAAGTTTTGCCAACAAAACTATTCTATTTGTAAGTCAAAACCTTGATCTCTGGTCATATTTAATTAACCTAAGTACTAACAATGTGTAATGCAGGCTCATGGCTCTTGATGGATCAATGTGACTAATTTCCCTACTGACTGTTGCAAACAGTTTGAGAAGAGTAACCTAACTATCTATTCTATTCCAAGCCCATCTGCCTTGCTTATTTTCTGTTTGCCTGCTTACACATGCATAGCTGACGACTGTGATAGCACAGAAGTGTTTCAATTAATTGTTTACTAACACCTTCAGAAAAAAGTTCAGTCAAGATTTCCTGCGCCTTGACAGAATAAAATAAAATCATCACTCTTTGGCTGTGTCTCTACTTGCATTCTTCTTCAAAAGAGGAAGGCAAATGAGGGGAATAAAAATGCAAACGAGGCACTGATTTACATAATCTCTTTTTGGAAGAGAGGCTTTTGAAAGAAACATAAACCTTGTAGAAGGGGCTCTTTTGAAAATAAACCCCATCTTTTAAAGAACCCTTCTTCCTGAAACAAAATAGGAGGAAGGGTTCTTTCGAAGACGGGGATTATTTTCGGAAAAGCCCCATCTACACTGCCCTTTTTCTTTTGAAAGAATCTCCTCCAAAAAGAGATTATGCAAATAAAGCATGAGTTATGTAAATTGGTGCCTCTCTAGCATTCCTCTTTCGAAAAGGAATGCAAGTGTAGACACAGATAAAAAGTAATGATGATTTAATTTTATTCTGTCAAGGCGCAGGAAATCTTGATTGAACTTTTCTGAAGGAGTTAGTAAACAAGAAATTGGAACACTTCTTCTGTGCTATAACAGTAGTCAGCTATGCATGTGTAAGCAGGCAAACAGAAAATAAGCAAGGAAGATGGGCTTGGAATACAATAGGGAGTTAGTTTGCATTTTCAATTTCTCTCATTTGCGTTCCTCTTTCAAAAGAAATGTAAGTGTAAATACAGCATTTGCACCATTTCTAAAGATTTTTCAATGCCCTAATTACACATGGATGTGAAAACTCAAGGAAAATACAGTCAATACATAAGCAGATGAATACATAGTTGTAATTTTTCACAATATACATACCTATGTTGCTTATTAAGTATTAGACTTCAAATTGCTGATCCCTCAGTGAAACATTTGTATTTTATAATTAGGACCTTGGAAAATTCAGGGTCCATTGTGCTCCATTTCATGGTCATAGAATTTTTAAAATTGTAAGTTTTATTATTTCAGTCATTTAAATCTGAAATTTTGTGGTGATGTAATTGTAGGGGTGCTCACCAAAAAGATGATGGGGTGGGGTCACAATGTTACTGCAGTGAGCATTGTGATAATGCTACTCATAATGCTGTGCTGCTGCTGCTGGTGGCGGCTGCAGGGCTGGACAGCTGGAGAACACTGGCAGCTCACCAGGGCTACGTCTACACGTGCAGCCAACATCGAAATAGCTTATTTCGATGTTGCGACATCGAAATAGTCTATTTCAATGAATAACGTCTACACGTCCTCCAGGGCCAGCAACGTCGATGTTCAACTTCGACGTTGCTCAGCCCAACATCGAAATAGGCGCAGCGAGGGAACGTCTACACGTCAAAGTAGCACACATCGAAATAGGGATGCCAGGCACAGCTGCAGACAGGGTCACAGGGCGGACTCAACAGCAAGCCGCTCCCTTAAAGGGCCCCTCCCAGACACAGTTGCACTAAACAACACAAGATACACAGAGCTGACAACTGGTTGCAGACCCTGTGCCTGCAGCATAGATCCCCAGCTGCCGCAGAAGCAGCCAGAAGCCCTGGGCTAAGGGCTGCTGCCCACGGTGACCATAGAGCCCCGCAGGGGCTGGAGAGAGAGCATCTCTCAACCCCCCAGCTGATGGCCGCCATGGAGGACCCAGCAATTTCGACGTTGCGGGACGCGGATCGTCTACACGGTCCCTACTTCGACGTTGAACGTCGAAGTAGGGCGCTATTCCTATCTCCTCATGAGGTTAGCGACTTCGACGTCTCGCCGCCTAACGTCGAAGTTAACTTCGAAATAGCGCCCGATGCGTGTAGATGCGACGGGTGCTATTTCGAAGTTGGTGCCGCTACTTTGAAGTAGCGTGCACGTGTAGACGCAGCTCAGAAGTCCAGCTCTGAACGCAGAATTGTCACCAACAGCAGCACTGAAGTTGAGATAGAATGATATGGTATTGCCAGCCTTTCTTCTGTGCTGCTGCTTGTAGAACTGTACCCTTAGTCAGCCTCTGCCACTTTCTGGCTGCCCAGGTCTGCAGAAGTAAGGATGCCATGGTATGGTATTGCCATTCTTATTTCTGCACTGCCTCTGGCAGGTCACTGACTTCAGACCTGGGCACTTGGTCAATACCTGTTGCTCTTCAGCCACCCAGCCAACCATAAAATAACCCTGTGACACCTGCTGCATCTCCCTTTTGGTTCAGGAACCTTAAACTTGAGAAGTGCCAGTCTCCCCTCATGAAATCTGTATAATCTAGGGTTAAAGCAGCAAAAGACCAGAATTCACATGAGCACAGCAAAATACCACAGTCCATGATTCATTTTTCATGGCCATGAATTTGGTAGGGCCCTAAATATGATCTTCAAAAAGTCTCACCAAAACCTAGCATGTTTCCTTGTTTTTTTAAACTAGCAAAACAAATGAGGAATTGGTCCATATCCTCAGCTAGAGTCAATTAATGTAACCCCACTGACTTCAACAGATCTTTGCTTATATACACACCAAGTGAGGAACTGGCAACCTTTTCCCCAAAGTCTTCATCTTTTTCAATAAAGTAACAAACTTTTGAGAATGTTTAAAAAAAATTTGGTCATCGAATTAATTCCCTGGGCCTGTCTCTCACTTCTCGAACTGGGCAAGTTCCATGATCACAAGAGACACTGACTATCCCTTGTAAAATTTGCAGCTCTATTTTGCCGTCATGAGGTTTGGACAGAGCCCAAAAAAGGATCAAGTTTTAGTAACTGTGTCAATTATTGGATTATTCTGCATTTTTTTTAAAATGGGCATTTACATTTGAAAAATAACTACCATACTAGATATCAATAGTGACTTTTTGAAATTTTCACTTTTTTTTCCAGAACAATTATTTATTATTTACTGCACTGCCACAGTGAAATCCTGATATCTGAACTTGTCCACTTAAGTTCAGATAGGCTACCTTGCCATGTCAAGAATAAAGTATGTAACTTCCAGTCAGTGGAAGTTTATCAAAATTTAATACCAAATTATGATGGCAAGACAAACTGCTGTAAGAACAAGAGACTGTGTTAAAGTTTCAAAATGTGGGAAAAACTATTTCAAGTGCAATTCCATAGCATTAAATTACTAATATTAAGACAATGCAAAATATTTCAGTTTATATCAAATAAATAAATAGCAAGCAAAGTCCTCTCTCTTCTAGCATGTAGGGACATACCATGATGACAAGTTCTTAGCAGAAGCTATTCAGGACAACTCAGTTACTGCTTCCTGTATCCCTGCTGCCAGAACACAGGAGATAATATTTCTAATTTAGAAACTGTTGTACAAACATTTTGGCCATGTCTATACTTGTTACGTAGAACTAGTCCTCATGTATGGATGCAATCCATGGACTATCAGTAAACAAGTTGAGAAGTATGTCACAGCCACAGAAGTGTGGTTTTTAAGAAGGATGTTGTGCATCTCATGGACAACCAAAAGGATGAATGAGTCTGTCTAAAATTAAGCCAACAGCAAAAGAACACTGTTAAATAGGATAAGAACAAGACAGGCAAAAATTTATAGGCCGTATAATTAGAAAGTCTGTACTTGAAAATTTAGTGACAACAGGAAAGTATAATGGAAAGCAAAGACGAGGTAGAAAACGTGAGAAAATATTGGATAGTATCACTTCATGGTTGCATTGCCACAGTACTGTGGAGATGCTCCAGAGTACTCGTAATAGACAGGTGTGAGGGGTGGAGGGCCATGATTGCCTACACTAATCAGCATGGCATGAACGAACATACGAACGAACAAACAAATGCTTGGACAAAATTTTGAAAGGGCCATACTAATGGCCAAATTGGAGAATACAAATGAGACACTGAAATAAATAGTCAGCATCTCATCAGCATGCTGCTGGCCGTGGCATTTCAAAGGTGATAGGAATAAGGGGATTTTGATGTTTGGGGGGTCCTTTCAAAAAGAGCGCCGTGGAGATGAGCCGCATATGGCCCTGTCGAAATTTTGGCCAAGTGTAGACATGGCCTTTTTTCTTTCTTTCTTTCTTGGGCAAAGGGTAGTTTGTGCAACTTGTTTACAACCTTTATAGCACAAGGAAAATTGTTAATGAAAAAAGTAAACAAAGCAACCAGCATGCAGCTTCTCACACATTGCAAAACTGAAACAAAGGTAATAACCAAAGGAAAATAGCTGTGTTTTATCAACTCATTACTTATGTGAGTATGTTTGGATAAGTGCAGATATTAACTAGTGTAAACCATGGATCAGATGATTGCTACAGTTTCAGAAAGCCTCCTTATTTCTGACCACATCTGTGAAATTAAATCTTCCTCTGAAAGACCAATCCCAAAATTTAAATATATAAATATGTTTGGAAAAAGAGTATGCCTGAAATTCTTAATTTTCATCACACTAGCAACAGAGTGCAAGAAGTCTTTTTATAAAGCTCAACTGAAATGTTCAACTGTAGTTTTGCAATATTACTGAACTATTACAGTAATTCTCGTATGCAGATGTACATTAGGATAACAATAATGGCAAAAGAGATATACTACAAATTAAAAATAGCCCAAGAATCTCAGCAAAATCAAAAAAGGCATAACACCTTTCATAACTTTCTCATAAAAATCTCACAATATATTACATTCAAGAAAATTGTGAAAATGTATTTGTACATTCCATCTACGGCAATGGAGAAGCCCGAGTTTGTTGGACACAGTGGTATATAAAGAGAACGTATTCCATCGACCTTCTCTCCATGTGAATTCTGAGAAGTGGTTTTAAAATAAATCTCCCATTGACCTAGTTACTGCCACTCATGAAGGTGGATTACTGATGTTGATGGAAAAACCCTTCCCATCATTGCAGGAAGTATCTGCACTATGTCGCAACAGCAATACAGACACAGAGCTGTAACTATGTTGCTGGAGCATCCAATTTGCACACATGACTTTGTAAATTACTTGTTCCACAGGTGTGTGCCCTTGTCTTACAAACAATCATTCAGCTTCCAAAGGCACAAGCTTATTGCAGAGCCATCAGTTTGCTATTCCACATACCTCCCACCTGCATCAGATTCAATATACCACACCCTAATGAAAACTTCACTCAGGCTGGGACCTTTTAGTGAAAGCAGATGAACAGAAAAAAGAACCCAGTTGCAATAGTAATTATCACAAATTGGTGAAAGGATATGGGTCATCAGAACAGAAATGTCACCAGGCCACAACATAACTCATTAAAAGGGAGGAGATGGAACAGGAGAAACTTCACGTATAGATTCATTATTAGGCACTTCCCAACCATCATTTCTACTGAGAAAAGATCACAGAAAAGTCCCACAAGGAAACATGCAAGCCATAATGGCCATAGCCAGAGGATGGGAATGAGACTGTCTGCACAGAAGATGATGTTAATGCTGATGATATGAAAGCCCTTTTATATCTGGACAGGTTGAACAGTGCTCACGCTCCCACCAATGGAAATAGACAAATACCAGATTTTTTTAGTGTGGACATTAGGTTATGACTCCTTTCTTGGGAGGCGGGGAAGAAATTTTTCTCCTTGACAAAGGCAAAGCATTTTATTTTCACCTTCCCCTAGGAGGCTGGGCACTTGGTGGGAAGGCAAAGAATGAAAGCAAGTGGGGATGTCAGGCTATGATGTTGCAATTTTTCTGTAAGCTTGGGACTGATAGCCAGCACAAGTACTGCTCAGGGAATGGTTATGATAATCAGATAAAAAGGAATGGGAAAGGATTTAAAAGATGTATATTTTATAGGGGCCAAAAGACTTGGTAGTGAGAGAGAGAGCAGGGCTACTGTGACAAGTATGGCAAGGAATCAACACCGCTCCTCAGCCTTCATTTAAGGCAGGGAAAAATGTTGTTCCACAACTAGGTTGGCTAGTCAGAAGGATAGACAAAAGGGAGGGAAAAAAGCAGGCCCCTGGGGATATGTAAATGATTACAGAATTACCTCTATGGTGTAATTTTACCTGCCAGGTGCTCACTGACATTTGGGAGTAAACTTGCAACTTAACTAAACCACATCCAGTGTTTCTGGTCCTCCTTCCAGCACCGCTATACAATCACTGTTGCAGAATAAGGAGCGGAGGATTGTCTTGGGGAGACAAGAGATACCTCCTGGCATGGGAGGGTGCTCTCAAAAGTCTTTTGCCCATGAGAAACAGTTTTATAAACTAATAAGAAATAAATGCTGGGTCTTAGGTCGATCACCAAGAAATTCTGATGGAAAAGAAATAAATTGAACTGAAAGAAACAATCACCAGGTTGCACCCACTGCTAGCTATAATCAAGTTGTAGGTATACACATGCATGGGAATATACATTTCTATCACATATACAAAGCCAGTGGAATATCCTGACAGATACAGATGTTTCCCTATGCAGATGTAAAGAGGTGTTCTGAAGTGCCAATAATTAAAAATAAATTTTGTATATAAGCAAACATTTTAGTGAAATTGTTTCCAGAACAAAAATACCAATAATTCTGTCATTTTTAGAGACTAAATATGGATGAATGCCACAATATGTAATTCACATCACTGTTCAATCTCTATGTATCTTTAGGTTTGTGTATGATTTTTGTTACTGACTCTTTTCCTGGGATTCAGATGTGTTTGCAGCGATAATAATGATTTTTCACACCAAAGCTAAAGGAATGTATACTATTGCAGTTGGTTTTTTGAAAACAAAATGTTTTGAGGTTTCTTTGGTTTTGAAGATGAATTAATTGAATATAGTAACTAAATTGCACAAATAATTAAAAACAGTACCTAATAAATGCACAACAACAAAGTAAGACAGTAAGGCCTACTTGCTGGTTGACTAGGTCAATACAAAGGAATATATTGTGAAACCAATTGCATGCATTTATCTGTGTGGCTGTGTTTGCACAGCAGCATAATTTCAAAATAATCCATTCTGGAATAGCTATTCCAAAACACCTTGGCTGTGTCTACACTAGCTCCCTACTTCGAAGGGAGGATGGTAAGTACAGTGTTTATTAATGAAGCACTGAGGTGCATATGCAGCACTTCATTAAGCAAATTCCTCTCCCATGCCAACTTCAAAGTGCCAGCTCGCATCTAGCCGCGGCTCACCCACCGGTACTTCAAAATACTGGCAGGTGAGCCGCGGCTAGACGCAAGCCAGCAATTCAAAGTTTAAAATGTCGAAGTTCCATGGTGGGGGGATTTGCTTAGTGCACTACAGCACTTCATTAATAAACTCCCAACACCCTACTTACCATCCTCCCTTCGAAATAAGGAGGCAGTGTAGACAAGCCCCTTATTTTGAAACAAAGCTACACACAAGAATGCATTACAAAATAGCACTCAGCTATTTGAAAATAGTATGTCTGGACACACAGTACCTATTTTGAAATAGTGTCAGTGGATGCCATCATGTCCTATGTCAAAATAGCGCTATTCCATGTCTTACAAGTACCTGTTTCAAAATAGCTATTTTGAAACAGGTGTTATTCCGCATGCAATGAGATGTTACAAAATTCAAAATAACATGCCCTCTATTTTGAATTTATTTCAAAATATTACATGCATAGTGTAGATGCCCGCAAAGTTAGTTTGAAATAATGGCTGTTACTTCAAAATAACTTTGCTGTGTAGACATAGCATGTGTGAGTTTGTACATTCACGTGTATATGCTGAGCCCTGCTCCCCTGCGCATAGCTTGTTTGTGCATATACATACATGCATATAACAAAGAGAATTTGAGAATGGGTTCTCCTTCCCATTAGGTTCATGAGCGTATAGTCTGAAACGGAGATTATTCTGTCTCTCTCTGTTGCTAGGTGAGACAGATCTTGCAATAAGAGGGCTCTGGTACATTAGTTCAATGGTGTATAGCACTCAGAAGCCATATAAGCTCTGTAAATACTTTTTTGTATATTGTTAAACATTATGAATTGACGGAATGATTTGACAGTTAGTCTATTGCAGCTTAAGATAAAAAAATTTAGTACAAATGTTAATGATGCTCATGAAAAAAAGACAGGTAAATATAGCATTACCAGATTCATAGCACTAACTGTCTGTTTTAGTACGATTTTACATGCCTTTCCAAAGGTACCAATCATTGCAATGACTGCAGGAAGTCCAACCAAACAGTTCATAAAGCATTCTGTATATCACTTTGTTCAACAGCTCAGAGATGTCATGAAACACAAAACGAGAAATTTCATCGTATCATCTGCAGGTGAGCTCTTCAGTACAGATTGACACAGTGCTGATAATATAAGAGCCCACTTAATGTATTGCTGCTGCTGCTGCTAGGAAACACAACATGAATCTATCTTCAAATCAGGGATCTCATGAGATTAATTTTCTCAAGAATAAAACATTCCATAATCCTTAACAAAACAGTAAAAAACCAAGCAAAAACCTAACGGCTTTCCAATAACAAAAGACATTTAATTCAAGAGACATTTTCTTTTTTTTTAAATTTCTTTCATTTTCAGAGTAATTTATCTGTATTCTAAATGGGCCACCTTTCTCTTTTAGGACTTTCTACAGCTTTTAAACAATGCCTGGGTAAATCAGTTGTTCACAATGCACTCCTTAGTTATCAAAAACTTCTGTGGTAGAGGCTAAATGTGCTGGGGAAAGTTGAGAGCACAGAGCTGTGGTACCCTTGTTTTGTGAGTTTCTAAATTAATTTTAATTGTCATATGTGAATTTTTCTGATTGACATTGATACAGAAACTGGAGAAAATTGCTAATATAAAGTGTCAAAGCTTCAGCAGGAGGGATTGAAACACGCTTGTTCAAGAATACCTTGTATAGCAGGGATTAGGGCCCTCTCCTGGGGTGTTCAAGATCCAGGTTGAAATACTTGCTCCACAGTAAGCAAAGCTGGAACTAAATGCATGTGTCACGCCCAGGAAAGTGTCCTAAAAATGGGGCTAAGAGTGACAAAGGGAGCACTTCTTCCTCTGGCCATTTTGTAAAGGCAGCCTGAACTTTTCTTCCTCTTCATCTTCTTCTTTGGTGACAGAATTCAATGAATGTGTCAAATTCACAAAGGCTACAGTCACACTGCAGTGATCTGTCAAAAGAAGTCACTTTCAGAAGGGATTTCCCAACAAAACTGTTGACAGAGTGCGGCCACACGCAAAAGTCAATCGGAAGAATGTTCTGTTCTGTCGAGAGTGGCCTTACTGCCCGGCTTCTCTCTCGACAAAACAGGCCCCCCAAAGTACAGCAGGCAGGGCTGCCCATTGCTCTGGATGCTCTGTCTATTGAGAGAAGCTCCTCCCGCCTCCCTCCACCCCAAGCATCCACACAGCTTTTTTGTTGACAGAATCTGTCGACGGGAGCATTACGTTTCGTGGCTGAGAGGCAGAACGCTGCCAGTGCAAGTGTTGAGTTTTGTGGCCAAACTGTTGATAAATCAACAAAACACATTGTGCATGTGGACTTTCCACTCGTTTTATCAACAAAACCAAAGTTTTGTCAGGAAAACTCGCTAGTGTAAACAGTTTCAGGTTTATTGAAAATGCATTTTTCATCCAGTCAGTCATCTGAATGGAGACAAAAATCCATTTCTATTGGCCCTGGAAATGGACATACAAAGAGCTGTCTACACCCTTTCCTACAACATATTCAGTAATTTATTGTCAGCAAGTCTGCGACGGTGAGAAAAAATTTAAAAAATGGAATGAAGTTAACGAACTTGGTAGATATGAAGTATTGCTGAACAGCGTTTAACAGCACAACCTGGGGAGCAGTTACGTTCCCTAAATCCTATGCCTGCATCCTGGCATAAAGGTAGTTAAGGTGGACAGGAATCTATCTACATCAGCACTTGCCAAACTTTGAGACAGGGACCCATTTTGACAATTCAAGACGACTTTGTGACCCAAGGTAATGCAAAAGGGTTGCGGGGAGGTTCTCCCCTGGGAAAAATGCACCTCCCCCACACCCCCAGATGTAAACCCCTCAGCCCCAAACTGCGCCCCCACACCTACCTCACACGAGCTCCTCACACTGCTGCTGCTGCTGCTTCTCCACGCAGCTCCCTCCAGCCCTCCTCCTCCCTTCCCCCAAGTGCAGCACAGGCAGTTCCCTGCCCTGACACACTGAACTGGGACTCAATTTAATTGATTTAACAGCCAGATCCCTCCTGCTGGCCATTAAACCAGTTAAATTGAGTTCCATTTCAGCACCGCAGGGCAAGGGCTGGGAGACAGAGGAGTGAGGGCAGCAGCAGTGAGAGCTGCAAATGGATCCTTAAAGAGCCAAATGCAGCTTGGGAGCTGCCCAGCGGGTGACCCTTAGAAAATCTAATGGTGACCCACGTTTGCATCCTAACCCATAGCTTGGGAACCCCTGGTCTATATCCACCGTGGTAGAAGTCTGAATAGCTCTGTAGAATTGGGTGAATAATGGATTTTTCAATGCACTGGCAATTTTGAAAAAAATGTTTTGAGTCCAACTGAAAATGACTTTTTTCACATTTTCAGTGAATAGAAAAAACAATAGCTTAGAATCAGATCAGATGTTTTGTTTTACCCAAAACCAATGTTTTATTTTGATTTAGAGCATTTTTAATGTTTTTAAAATACAGATTGATCTTAAAACAATTAAATGTTTAAAAACTGTCACAACAAAATATTTATTCTTTCAGGGTTTTTTTTTGTTTGTTTTTTAAAGACTCCTGCACCCCACAATATGATGAAATTGACATGATTCAACAAACTGTTTTGCTGTCACTATACTAGTATTTTTCACATAGAAATGTTTCACCCACACACAAAACAAAATTGCCCAGCTCTACACACAAATGGTGCCATTATTCCGTGTGAATGTGAGCAAGGGAAAATATTTTAAATCTGATCCCAATGCTAGCATGAGAGCACTCATAATATACTCGCATTGATAGATCAAGGCAAGTCTACCTGTCACAAGCAACTCTCAAACTGGTGAACAAAGAACACACTAGCCGTGTCTACACGTGCACGCTACTTCGAAGTAGTGGCACTAACTTCAAAATAGCGCCCGTCACGGCTACACGCGTTGGGCGCTATTTTGAAGTTAACTTCGACGTTAGGCAGGGAGACGTCGAAGTCGCTAACCCCATGAGGGGATAGGAATAGCGCCCTACTTCGACGTTCAACGTCAAAGTAGGGACCGTGTAGTCATTGCGCGTCCCGCAACGTCGAAATTGCCGGGTCCTCCATGGTGGCCATCAGCTGAGGGGTTGAGAGACGCTCTCTCCAGCCCCTCAGCTCAATGGTGGCCGCATGGAGCGGCCCCTTAAAGGTCCCCTCCCCCTCCCTTCCTGTGCAGGAAGCTGAGGGAACGTGCAGGCGGCAGCCCACACATGCGGCCAGCCTGCACGTCCCTCAGCCAGCACAGCCACCCACCCAGCTGCGATGGCTGCCCGGCAGCCCCCCCAGCGCCCCCAGGGGACCCCCCCCAAGGGGAGCCAGGGCAGCCAGCCCAGCAGCCAGGCTGGCAAGCGGCAGCGGGGCCCCTCCTGGATGGAGGCCGAGCTGCGGGACCTGCTGGGGCTCTGGAGCGAGGAGGAGGTGCTCCAGGTAATGGGGAGCAAGAGGCAGAACGCGGATGCGTTCGCTCGGCTGGCCGACGGCCTGGCTGCCTGGGGTCTCCCTGCCCGCACTCCTGATCACGTCAGGAGTAAGGTGAAGGAGCTGCGGCAGGGTTACTCCCGGGCCCGGGATGCGGCCAGCCGATCTGGGGCCGCCCCCGTCACTTGCCCCTTTTACAGGGAGCTCAGGGACATCCTGGGCCCCCGGCACACCTCCTCCCCTCCAGCCACCCTTGATACTTCGGCCGACGAGCCCCAGCAGGCCCTTCAGCCGGAGTCCGCCCTGGAGGTAAGCCCAGCACCCCGGGGGCCCCCCCTGGAGCCCACTCCCGGGACATCGCGGCAGGAGGAGGAGGAGGAGGGTGGGGGGGGCTCCTCCTCTGCAGAATCCAGGCTGCAGATCCTCCTCCTGCCATCCCGGAGCAGCAGCCGGGCCTCCGCCCCCCGGGGATCTCCAGACCGTGGGAGTGGACCGACAGGTAGGTACCCCCCTCTGGTGTACACCCCTGGGCTTGAGGGGCGGGGGGTAATAGATGTGTCCAGGGCCCCCCACATGCTCACATGGCCATGGCCCCAAGGACACCAGGGCCATGGCCCTCACAGCAGTGCATCAGCCCTTGCCCCATCCCCGGGGCAGGGGGGAGCAGAACCTCGAGGGGCCCCCGGGAGGAGGGAGTGGGACACCCCGCAGCAGCAGCAGCAGCAGCAGCAGCAGCAGCATGTGATGGAGTGGGGGGAGTGCAAAAGGGAGACTCAGGCTAGATATGAGCAACAAGAGCCGAATAGCTCCCAGGGGCAAAGTATGATCCTGGGGCTACAGCTGGCAGGTGACACCTCTGCCCTGAACAAACAGGAGAGAGGAGCCGAGCTGGCTTGGAATTGGCGGGGGAGGGCGGGGGCCACAGGTAGAGGCTAGGGGAAGGGAGAGCTGGAAGGCAGCCAGCCTGAGGAGGGGGAAAGCTGCATCCCAGAGGGGCCCCCCTTGGGGTCTTCTCCCCAGGATGGATTGGAAGGACTGTCTCTTCCGACAGCTGGTGCTGTCACTGCTGGGAGAAACTGGGCATCTGTGGCCTAAGAAACCTCTCCTGCTGTCAGACCCTGCGGAGTGAAGTGAGAGTCGCTCCCACCAGGGGACGGGGTGCAGGGCAGGGGGACCCCTAAACCCCATCCATCACAGCAGCATCTCCCAGGGACGAGGATGGGGAACCTGCAGCACAGGGCTGGGGGGACAAAGGCCACGGCTCGGGGCCCACACTAACGCCTGTCTCCATTCTTCTTCCCCCCCTCCTCTCCTGTGTCCTGCACCTGCACCATCAGAAGGACCGGAAGGGAGCGCCGGCGAGGCGTCAGTCGTCCCGGAGAGCCCTTCAGGACCATCGCTCCAGGCCAGCCCCTCGGCCGAGGACCGACCGGCCCCACGGCGGGCTAGACGGCGGACCCCGCGCCACCAACAGCCGACGGTGATGGACCCCCAGCTGCTGGTCATGCACCGACGGCAGCTGGAGGTCGCGGAGCAGCACCTGCAGCTGCAGGAGCGGGCGCTGGCCTGGCGCCAAGAGGCATGGGGGGCCTACATGGAGACTTTCAACCGCCTGGTGGACTACCTGGCCCCCCCATGCCGCGCCGGCCGCAGCAGCGCCCGCCCTGCCTGCTCCACCCGCTGCACCACCAGCTGCTCCGCCCGTCGCCGTCCCGTCCACCGTTGCCCCGCCACCCACCACCGAGGGCTGGAGTGCCGAGGGACCCCTGGAGCCAGCTGAGACTCGCCGGGCATATCTTCCGGTCCGGCCCGCCCCCAGCCAGCCCCGGACAGGGCTGCAGCCGCGGCAGGGCTCCCGGCCACCCACACCCAGTGCCGGACTGTAGGGGCGAGGGGCCCGGTACGTGGCCCCCCCCCCTTGTATATAGTTTCAATTTATTATTTTGTGCCCCTCGTTTGCCCCGTTCCCCCCATGTAAATAGTTCTCCCCTTTATCCTCCCTGGTTTTCTTTTTATTAATGAGGACACTTTTTTATATTTATTGCTTTATTTGTACATATTACTTTGGTTCCACATGTTGTATATAGTTTGTTCTTTTTTATATATTTATAGTTAAAAAAAAAGTTCTCAGAGAAAAAGAAGTTTAAGTTCAGCCACAAGTGCGTGCTGTCATTTGTCCAGGAAAAGTGGGAGGGGGGTGCGGTTGGGTGCTCCATGGTGTGGGCGTTGGGGCAGGAGTGTGGTTGAGGAAGGGGCAGGCAGTGGGAGGCCTGGCAGAGCTCACCCCGCGGCCTCATCATCGAAGTGGGCCTGCAGGGCCTCCCAGACCCGGGTCCCTTCGGGGTCCACCTGCCGACTGGGGGCAGCGGGTGGCTGCACGTTGGCCCTGCCGGCCTCCACAGCCCAGCCCTGGAAAAAGGCCTCCCCCTTGCTCTCCACCAAATTGTGCAGGGCGCAGCAGTCACCCACAATCAGGGGGATGTTGTTGGGGCCCGCATCCAGGCGGGTCAGGAGACATCTCCAGAGTCCTTTCAGGAAGCCAAATGAGCGCTCCACCACCTGGCGCGCGTGGTTCGGGCGCTCGTTGAAGCGCTCCTGGCTAGCGGAGAGATGGCCCATGTACAGGTGCATGAGCCAGGGCCGGAGGGGGTATGCCGCATCTGCGATGACGCAGAGGGGCATGGTGGTGTCCCCCAGAGGGATGTAGGTCTCCGCCTCCAGCCGGCGGCACAGGCCCGAGTCCCGGAAAACCCGGGCGTCGTGGGTGCTGCCAGGCCAGCCCACATAAATGTCCTGGAAACTTCCCCGGCTGTCCACCAAGGCCTGGAGGACCACAGAATGGTAGCCCTTGCAATTCAGGTATCGTCCTCCACTGTGATGCGGGGCGCGGATGGGGATGTGAGTCCCATCCAGAGCCCCGAAGCAATTGGGGGAGCCCAGGGTGGCAAAGGCCGCTATGGTGGCATCTGGGTCCCCCAGCCTCACGAGGCTGTGCAGGAGCATGGCGTTGATGGCACGCACAACCTGCAGAGAAACCACATGGGACAGCACCAATGAGGGGTGAGCAGGTTGTGCGTGGCCCTGCCCTGCCCTGCCCTGGCCTCCCCCGCCCTCCTCTGCCCTGCCCTCCCCTCTCCCGCCCTGCCCTCCCCTCTCCTCTGCCCTGCCCTCCTCTGCCCGGGCTGCCCTGCCCTGCCCTGCCCTCCTCTGCCCGGGCCCCCCTCCCCTGCCCTGCCCTCCCCCTGTGGGTTCTCTTACCTCCATGAGGACAGCCCCGACGGTGGCCTTGCCGACACCAAAGTGCTGTCCCACGGATCGGTAGCTGTCGGGAGTGGCCAGCTTCCAGACAGCGATGCCGACCCGTTTCTCCATTGTGAGGGCACGCCGCATGGTGGTGTCCTGGTGCCTGAGTGCGGGGGTGAGCCACTGGCACAGCTCCATAAATGTCTGCCGGCTCATTCTGAAGTTCCTGAGCCAGCGGTCGTCGTCCCACTCCCCAAGCACCAGCCGCTCCCACCAGTCGGTGCTGGTGGGGTAGCTCCACAGCCGCCGGCGTGTGAGGCGGGGGGGGCGGGGTGCTGCAGGGTTGGGGGTTGAGCCCTGCTGCCCTGGGGGCAGCTCCTCCTCCGGTGTAGCAAGGAGGTGCTCAGCTGCCTCCCGCATGGCATGGAGCAGGGCAAGCCCTGCTCCTGCCGGGAGGGCTGGGTGGACTTCTGGCTGCTGCTGCTGCTGCTGGGGGTCCATGACTGCGTCGCCCGGGGTCTGTGTGCCTATGGCTCCTCAGACCGCGTGCTGTGCAGGCTGAGTGTGTCTGGGAGGGGCCCTTTAAGGGAGTGGCTAGCTGTTGCCCCGGAAGCGCTAGTCCGCCCTGTGACCCTGTCTGCAGCTGTGCCTGGCATCCCTATTTTGATGTGTGCTACCTTGGTGTGTAGACGTTCCCTCGCTGCACCTATTTCGATGTGGTGCTGCGCAACGTCGAAGTTGAACATCGACGTTGCCAGCCCTGGAGGACGTGTAGACGTTATTCATCGAAATAGCCTATTTCGATGTCGCTACATCGAAATAAGCTATTTCGATGTAGGCTTCACGTGTAGACGTAGCCACTGTGACCTACAGTTTGCTAACACATCCATGTGCTCACTTCAGTAGCTTTTCAGGCTTCAACAGGACTGCCAGCATTGCATAATGTTGTGCATGAGCTTAGGTGTTCTCAAGGGGAAACAAACCATTCACACCACCTAAAACCAAATAAAGAATACTGCATACATGCAGTCAACATAGTTAATTAATGATCCATGGGTGAAATGTTATTTTTTTAAATTGCAACCAAAAAGAGATTGAATAGAAAAACATACCAACCATAAAAAGGAAACCCATTGAATACCTGATCTCTACAAAGAATTAATGTAGGTAGCTGATCAGGCAACTGAATACATCCCTAATAGTAGGTATTTTGTATAGAAAACAGTCTTTAAAACTTATTTTATGAATTTTTTCATTGTCTTCAGGCTAAACAAAAGTAGCAGAAGGCTTCCAAATGTAGTTAGTTCTCTTTGTTCAATAGACAGCATAAGGTCATAAACCTCATTTTCACTGCCAGTGATGGCAATTTTCTTAGCAGTGCACTCTCTACCAGCAGCAAGGTCAGTGGAGCCAGAGCTCACTTACTTACTTACTGTCCTCTGGATCTACCAGACACAACAGTAGATCAAATAGCAAGCAAATTGCCAGCCTTTACATCAGATGTGAGGACAGAAGAGGGAACCACTTCACCACTAATTACTGTTCAAGGCTATCTTGATTCATATGGACTATATGTTTTCAGTATCCTTCTAATTATGTTACCCCATAAACTATCAAATAACCATATATATCGCACAAGGTTTCGGGTCATCCTTATTTAGTTGTGAAAATATGAAGCCTTTTTCAAAGGTTCAGCTATATGAGAACTTAGAACTCATATGTTCCTTTCCTTGCTGTCTCTTGATCTGTAAGTCATCCTTTAAGCAACATAGTTCCTGTAAAGAACAATTACCAATTATGCAGAAAACAAATAATACAAATATTCCATTTGGTAATTTGCACTAGGGTTCAAATAAAATTTAAGTTGTATAATTCTCTTCATAGTTCTTTTACTACAGAAAACAAGGCCAGGTAGGAGGGAAAGAATAGTGTATCCTTGGAAAGAAGTGTGATTAAAATAAAGGATTCTTAGGCAGGGTGAGAAAAGTGATGCAAGGATTTTCTTGCAGGTTTTAGTAATTTCTGTAGGTCTAAATCTCATGTATGAGAGGGGTATCCATGTTAGTCTGTATGCACAAAAAACAATGAGAAGTCCTGGGGCACTTTATAGACTAACAGATTTATGGGAGCATGAGCTTTTGTGTGCTAAGACCCACTTTATCAGATGCATCTGACAAAAGCTTATGCTCCCATAAATCTGTTCGTTTATAAGCTACCACAGGACTTCTTGTTTTTTTGTAAATCTCATGTGATTCACTAAGGCTAGGGTTCACTAGCTCATTTTGTTGACATAACAGAGGGAACAGCCACACACAGAACGCATTTGGTCAACAGTTTGTCAGTGAAACTCAGCACTTTCACCAGCAGCATTCTGCCTCTGTGCCATGAGGCACAATACTGCTGTGGAAAGATTCTGTTTACAGAAAAGCTGTGTTGGTCTCTGGGGGCGGGGAGTGGGCCTTCTCTCATCCAGAAAAATGGGCAGCCCTCTCTGCTGTGCTTTTGGGGGACCTGTTTTGTTGAGAGAGCAGCCGGGCAGTCTGGCTGCTCTGTCAGAGCTGAGCACTCCTCTGATTGGCTTTTGTGTGTGGCCATGTTCTGTTGACAGAAGTTGTGTTGGAAAATCTCCTCCAACAGTGATTTCTGCAGAGTGCTGTAGTGTAACCGTCGCCTAAGAGTATAATGTGGTTAGTTTCGGCACTCCTTTACCAAGTCACTCTTTTATTGTTTTAATTTTCATGAAAAGCCCTTTTGGGAGAAACAGTCATCCAGAGGGTTTACAGCTGTGTGGCGCTCTGGGACAGCATGCACTAGTTAATGTGGAGGCTTGGTGAGTCAGCAGTAGTTTCAGAGCTTAGGCAGTTGGAATTCCAGCTCTCTAAAGGTAAGTCCTGGATGGAAGGCCAAAACCCTCAGTATGTATTTAGAGGCCCAGAGCCAGAGCCTAGACTCTGCTTAGTCCTAGCATGCCAAAGGAATAATGGAATCTTAACATTATGGGTCAAATACTAGCATCCTGGCAAGTGTTTATCAGTCAGAGCTCGGCCAACATTGTAACACAACCATTTTTGGCGGGGAGGGGAAGAATCTTTATTCATGGAAAGTTCTTAAGCTTGTTTTTCACTCTAAGCATAGATGCAAAGGCAAATGAAGTAGTTTGTTACTCACATCATTGGGATTAGAATTGAGAGCCAAAGAAGAAAGAGAAAAGTTTAAAATACCGATTTAGTTATTGGCTACATCTACATGAGCCCCAAACTTCGAAACAGCCACACAAATGGCCCATCAGCTCATGGGAATAAGGGGACTTTGAAGTAGGCAGGGTCCTTTCGAAAAGGAGCCCCGTTGGGATGAGACGCGCAGCGGCGAGGCACGTCAATTTCAAAGTGCCATGGCCGCCCACGTGCTAACGAAGCGCTAAATATGCATTTCAGCGCTTCATTAGTAAACTTCAAAATGGCCATTTGCATGGCCATTTCAAAGTCTGGGGCTCGTGTAGACACGGCCATTCTGTCACGAATAAGCACACATCCAGGCAACACAAAGGACATCAATTATTTTAGATGTTTCTAACCTCAGTCATCGACATTAAAAGGCAACTTTCCTAGCTGTGTTTCTATATTGTATAAAAGTTTGAACTCTCTTTAAGTGGACAGGAGATTTGAGTCACTTTACTTCTTTAATTTATACATAGTATTCTTAGAATTCTGTTCACAGGCACAGAGGGCTCTATTACATACCACTACTTTTCTATCTTGTGTGATGTTCTTTATGTGAAGTACACCAAAACAATCACGTCATTCTGGAGAAATAAGGAGGTTGCTTTTTCCTGCTTATTCTTTCAGGGGCAACATAGTTATAGCCTTCTCCATCTTCCTCACTATCTGCAGAAGAATGCAGTTGTGCAGAGGAAGCACTAGTTGCTTAATGTTGGCTGATGCTCCATCCATCTCCAAGACCACATCATATTCAAAGAGAAGCACATGGAGAGATGGGACCAGCATGAGAAACAAACAAACATACTCACTGTTCTTCCTCTGATGACATAGATCCATGCCATTCCCTTCTCAGGGCTTATGGTTAAACACTAGAGACTAGGCTATAGCATACTTTATGGAAAAAAGTACACTGAGAGAAACAACAAAACTAACTGTGGAATTTGAACATAGCTAATTTTGCTTTATTCCAAGTTGTGACAAAATAGCATCATCAATGAGCACTCCATTAAGAATTAAAATTATGTGAAAGTCTATTAAGCAACTATTTAGCTCACTAATTGACTGCACAGAACATGGTACCTCCTTCAAAACTATTCACTGCATTCCACAGGGTACAATGAGAGTACTGCAATTACATATTTTATGTGGAGGCAAAAGTTTGTTTGATTATATAGTTTTGCCTATTTAATATCCTGTGAAATTGCTTCCCCAAAAAGAGACAGACAATGTGAACTGATCTTCAGGTTCATCCATTTTTAAGATATTTTTGGTGAGGAGTGACTAAGCTTGGGGCTGGCTTTTATTACAGCACATCATAGCCTATGATAGTATTCCTGTCACTCTATGGAACACACTGTAAAGCACTTTCCTATAGCAACTATTTTTGTCCCAAGAACCATTACTACATATACAACATACAGGGGCCAGTATTCCCAGTGGTCAGGCTTTGGCCAATCAGCCTAAGCCTTGTTGTTGCTTGTCCTGGTAGCCAATCAAGAGTTCATGAACCACAAAATTAAATAAACATAGGGTTGGGCACCAAGTCCAAACCCTTGCTCAAAACAGGGGCAATCACAACTAAGTCCTCCCAGTCAGGGCTTTGTCAAGCCAGGACAAAAAAAACCTCTAGGGAATTAGAGTCCACAACCTCTGTAGGTGATGCATTCCAGCGCTTCACCATCCTTCTGGTGAAACAATTTTTTTCCTAATATTCAACCTAGACCTCTCCCACCACGACTTGAGACCATTGCTCCCTGTTCTGTCATCTGTCACCACTGAAAACAGCTTCTCCCCCTCAGGTCATTGAAGGCTGCTATCAGATCCCCCCTAACTCTTCTCTTCTGTAGACTAAATGAGCCCAAATCCCTCAGCCTCTCCCCATAACGCATGTGCTCCAGCCCCCTAACCATTGTTGTTGTCCTCTGCTGGACCCTCTCCAATGCATCCACACCCCTTTTTGTAATGGGAGCCCCAGAACTGGACACAATTTTCCAGATGTAGCCTCATCAGTGCCAAATAAAGGAGACTAATCACTTCCCTAGGTCTCCTGGCAATGCTCCTACACATGCACCCCTGTTATGCAGTTAGCCTTCATGGCTAAAAGGGCAGGCTCTTGGCTCACATCCAGCTTCTTATCCACTATAAGACCCTGGTTCTTTTCTGCAGAACTGCTCTTTAGCCAGGTGCTTCCCAGCCTGCAGCAGTGCCTGAGATTCCCCTGTCCTAAGTATAGACTTCTGTACTGGTGTTTGTTAAAGCTCATCACATTTCTCTTGGCTCAATCCTCCAATTTGTCTGTGTGACCCTGGAACCTATCCCTACTGTCCTGTGTATCTACCTCTTCCCGTAGCTTAGTGTCATGCATGAATTTGCTGTGGGTTTAAAGCCCCTCATCTAGATCATTAATGAAGATGTTGAACATAACCAGCCCCAGGACTGACCTTTGGTGGACTCTACTTAATACTGATTGCCAACCAAACAGACATTGAGCCATTGATCACAACCTGTTGAGCAAGATGATCTAACCAGTTTTCTATACACCTTACTGTCCATTTATCCAATCCATACTACTTTAACTTGTTGGCAAGAGTACTGAGAGACTATATATCAAAAGCTTCGCTAAATCCAGGTATATCGCATCCACTGTCTTCCCCATATCCACAGAGTCAGTTACTTCATGATAGAAGACAATCAGTTTGGTCAGACATGATTTGAATGAGTGAATGAATAATCACTGTGGGATGTAGACTGATTATGTGTACCAACTCCTCTAGACCTTGCTAACAGACCAATTTGTTGGGAGATTAGTGATTGTACATACTCTGGGCATGCTTTTAAGAAATGTGACTCCTGTAAAGAGAAAAAGTATTTAAAAAAAATCAAGAAAATCAAATAACTGGTGGAGAGGAGATTGGGATTCCTTAATTATGACACTTGAAGAAGCTGGTGATGCTGCCAGATCTGTAGGTCTGAGCAGGACTTAAACACTCTTCAAGAAAGCTAAGGTAATCCAAAAAAGACCAGAGGGGTAAGAAGATGTGACAGAAGAAAAGGAAGGATGTCCAAGAACTGGTAACTGTCCCTGTTTGCCAGAAAACTACTGTGTGGGACCTACACAAGTACAGCTTGCGTATGTTTGTGAAAAAGATCAGTGGTTCCCAACCTTTTCAATAACACAGCAAACTTTAATGAGGCAAACAATTCCACAGCGCACCCACTTTTTTCAGCTGAATTAATTGCTCATAATCATTACATTTACTATGGTTACAGTCTTATTAGACAGGTTTGCAACATAGCTGTGCATACCAGAAGCTAAACAAGGATCCAATGCATTAATGTTTCAAATCGATCACAGAATGCGGCATCTTAGACTGCAAGCGCACACACTTTTTCAAAATCTGTGCACTGCTATGCGAGAGATGATGGCTAAATGAGTAACCACTGAAAGCAGGATCCACTCCCTGCCAGCCTGTTGGAGCCAGGATGTTGCATTTAAACTGTGTCCCAGCTCCAACATGTTGTCACCTTCCCTCCCTTTCCCTTGTCATAGGGACAGGCTTCCTGTCGGCTCATTTGGGCCTGGAAGCAGCATTTTACCTGCCTCCAGAGGTGCATGTGATCCTGCAGGGTCGTCATTTCCCCTTACAAGGGCTCTACAAAGAGCCATCATGAGGGCAGGGGAGAACTTGATGAATCCCACCCAGCTGGGACTCGGGTAGCCTTGAAGATTAAGCCTCAGCTGTCACAGGATCATGGACTCCCCCACAACTTTGTGTGGGATTTGTAAACTCCATCACACATCCTACCCCTCAGCCTGAGCACTGCAAGATCAGCCTGCCTTAACAGGACTCCTCCAGTCTACAAAAATAAGATTTTTTTTTTGTTTCTTTTTGTATGGTCACACCTTTTTCAATACTGTATTTCATCCTTACACGGCTGCAGAGGAAATGTACCAACATATAATCCTATGATAGCATTCCCATCATACTATGGAACACACTGGGAAGCACTTTTCTATAGCAACTATTTTTGTCTCAAGAACCGTTACTACATATACAGGGTGCAGGGGCCAACATTCCCAGTGGTCAGGCTTTGGATGCTAGGAAAGATTTTTCATCTATTATGAGATGCAATGGCTGTCTCCTTAAGTCACAACAAGCAAGGATATCACTGTATGAGTGTATTGTCAAGTATGTGACATTTGTTCACAATAAATGTTCATTGAATGATAGAGGTGCCAAATAGTGTGCAGGTGTTAAATTCATGTTGATGAACTCTTACATCCCAAAAACGACAGTAATTTCTACCAGATTATGTAAAAGTGTCTTTAAATAGAGTTGACATCTGCCAAGTTTTACCCTTGAGTAAAGCTTTGACTAAAACTGTAGAAAAGAAAATGGGTGCATTTTATCACTGAAAGTTTGACTATACCATCATTAGCATAATTATATCAGCAAGTCACCTTCTCTGTGTAACACTTTTAATTCTTCATCACTATCACATCCATAGCACTATATAAAATCGGGGCAAAATGAGTTGACTCTTCTAAAGTCTTGCCTTATTCTTGTAGGTAAGCTACCCAATGAAGCAGGAAAATGCTTCAAGATTCATGAGCGCATCCCATTCTCACACCATAAGCAGTTCTCTGTAGAAATAATTAAATGCATTATTTGCCTTCTAAATAAAATACATAGTGGGACTGTGTCTTCGTTATGGCTTTAAACTAATTTTATGGATGTGTCATATCTCATCACTATTCGGAGTGGAGTGAAGTGGTGAAGGAAACACCTGTTATAGAATATATTTTTCATTTAACTGAGATGCTCAGTATTATAGAAAAGGAAGCAAGGGCCAAACTATCCACAGGAGAAAATATGCAAGAAACAATGGAAACAGTGAAGCATGAAATATTGTTCCAAAGATTGTAATGGAAAATTATAAAAAGAAAAAAAACTTAAAGTTTATGTTTAAGCATATAGATTACATCTATATTACACTGCAGCTTCAAAAGGACCTCTTTTGAAATGCACTTTTCAAAAGAACAGCCTTCTAAACGGCACATCCACATGCTCAAAGCCACAATCCCCTATTTTGAAAAAGTGGCCCAGTATTTCAAAAGGGAGCGTCTACATAGCCACAGCCGCTACTTCAAAACAACAGGCCAGGAAATGCTGCGCACAGGGTCATGTGGCTGCCAAGCCCTTCTGGGGCCTGCTACCAGCCACTCCCTTAAAGGGCCCTTCCCAGCACTCACACCCTGCACGTGTTGTGGGCTACAAGGTTTGCCACAGCACTGCTGACCCTGTGCTGGGACCTGAGCTGTGCCAGGGACACCATGCCTCCCCAGCAGCTACTTGAAGGGGAGTTCATCTGGGATGTGGTCAACCTGCTGGCCACGCTGCTGGTAGCTGTCCTCCAGAAGCACCACAGGGGCAGTTGCATAGGCACCCTCCCGTGAGCCATCTGCCAGGGGCTACTTCAGTGCCCCCTGACCCTGCTGATTCAGCGATGCTGGCTGTACTCCACCAGCACCGAGTGGTGGGATTGCTTTGTGCTGCGGGAATGGGGCAACAACCAGTGGCTGAAAAACTTTAGAATGACCAGACAGACCTTTGAGGAGCTGTGTCATTGGCTACTCCAGCACCACGACATCACGAAGAAGGTGGTGATTTCTGTATGGAAGCTGGCCACCCCAGACAGCTACCGGTCTGTCAGCCATCAGTGTGGGGTAGGGAAGGCTGTCCTGCTGGAGGTAAGCCTGGCTTGGGCCACACAACTACCAAGGGTAGGGGGGCATCTGGGCAGGGGTCAAGGAGGAGATCCCAGCAAGTGGCTGGTGAGGGGATCCTCCTGGCAAGGGGCAGGGGAGAACATGGCCACACATTCACAGACAGGTCTGTCTTGCACCCCAAACAGGTCAGCCAGGTGAGAAACACCCTCCTCCTGTGCTGGGTCATAGCTGTCAAGAACCTGGATGTTGCCATCACTGGCTTTAGTGAGCTGGGCTTACTGAAGTGTGTCAGCACACTGGATGGAACGCACGTAGCCATCTGTGCCCCACCAGCACAGCAAGGGTACTTTTGCAAACAGAAAAGGGTACCACTCCATGATCCTCCAGGCCCTTGTCGATGCCTGGGGGCTGGTTCATAGGTGCGTGCATGGAGTGGTCGGGCAGAGCCCATGAAACCTGGGTGTTTAGGAACTCAAGCCTGGGGTGGTCTCGTGGGATCAGTGCAGCACTGGGGGAAGATCTGCCACCATCACCCACACCTCCTGCTTCATTGCCAGCCAGTCCCAGTGCGTGACAATCATGTCCTGCCTGATGGCCCAGTTCACTGCCACATCCTCATCCCCTTGTCAGCAACAGCACTGGGTTCAGTGGCAACTCTACACTCCCTTGGCTAGAGGTGGGGTGCCAGACCCCTATCCCTTAGCTGCTGGGAGTGGTGGACCTATGGAGACAGAAGGGGACAGAAGGATGGCCCGTAAGCCTGCATCCTGACCCCAGGGGCCGGGAGCCCTACTCCAATGGCTCCCACTCTGCCTCCCACTCCCTGATGGACTGGGGGGACCCCATGGGATACTGGATGAGGATGGGGCCTGGCATGGTGGGGCTCACCCTGGGGTCAGTCACCCACCCCTTCCCTCCCCAGCCACGTGGAATGTGGGGCTGTGCAGGGGGTCTGGTGCTGAGTGTCATGTGGGCATGTGGCCATCTGCCAGCTTTGGTAGGGTCAGAGTTGTCCTCCCCAGCCCCAGAAGCATCCCAAATGCTTGGTAGCTATCTGCTGTTCCCTCCATGAAGGCTACAGATGCCCACCTAGAGGGCTCCTGGTTGGATGATCTGGAGGGGATTGCAATGAGGGTCCCATTGCTGGAACCCTTCTCATCGCTGCTAGTACCTTGGTCCTGGTCCCTCAGGCAGGGGGTGGTGGCACCCCAACATTCCCAGCTCCTCCTCCTCCTGTGGCCACCTCAGTCTCAGTGGGGGAGGGGGAGGCAGCCATGTCCAGGACATGCTTGGGGGTGGCACCTGCTTAAGCCCCAGGAGGCGGTGCTGCTTTTTAAAGTGTGGGCACCGGATAGGAGGTATATCCGAGCGGCTGACAGCATATCAGCTGCAGCAGTATGCCTGCAGACCTGGTCCTGATGGGGTGCACCCTGGAACTCAGGCCCCTGGAGAAGCTGTTGAAGGCATCTACATTGCAGTGACAGACCCCAGTCTATAGGAGGACCTTCCCTTTCGTCCCAGAGTCTGTGGAGGTCCTTGAGCTCCTCCTCAGACCAGGAGGGGCCTCCAGTGAAGTAATGTCACTATGGAGGAACACCACTGGTTTCTGCTGCATCACAGAATATTGAACAGGGACTATGAGTGAAGGGGTTAATCAGAGACATAAGCATGTTTGTTGGCAAGCAAATTGCATTTGTGTAATTAACAACAATGAAAAAAGACAAGTAATGAATTCATAAACCAATAGCAATAACTGCAATGAAATAGTGGGGTAATTTGCTTTTATAATGTAATTATGTAGTAAATTAATAATACACAGCAGAGTTCAATTCAGTATGAAACTGCCTCAGCAACTGTCAGCCTGCAGAAGCTCCAGGGGCCTCTTGGGATCCATAACCACTTTATTCACAGAGGCAATTTGCCAGCCTGCACAAGAAATGGAAAATCTCCCTGAGTGCAAAAACATCTCTCCTCCAGCTTATAAGCATTCTTGGTGACGCAGCTCATGGGGGATGGAGTCATTCTGAGTTCACAGAGTCAATGACAAAAGCAACAAGAAGTCCTGTGGAACCTAACAGATATTTTTGAACATAAGCTTTTGTGGGCAAAGACACGCTTTGTCAGAGTCAATGACCAGAGCTAAGACTAGAGCCTCGAAAATATATTTCATCGGGGACTAACAAATATTATATTCTTTGTCACCTCTTGAGAGTTTGTTCCTGTTATTTTATGGGATTTTAGTTAGCATACATTTAGCAGTTAATCCAAGAAAGGGCTGGGGTATTTTTACCTGTGTCTTGAGTGACCTTAAACTTGCCTGAAAAGTTAAATGACACTTTAGGCTCTCATCTGCCAACTTTTGGGTTTGGCTCATGAATAGATCCAGCACAGAGTATGTTTCTGGTATACAGTGACACTTAGTATTCCGCAGGTGTCTTGATACCTCCAACCACCTTAGATTTCCTTTTCTCCACACGGATATTCTGTGTGGACATTTAAAGTGCATCTGCTACTCTAACAATAAAATACTGGACCAACTGGGTCATTAAACCAAGTGTGGCTTTTTAAGCATCTAGCCACACATTTCAAGATGGAGAAAGTGCATTTTGGCCTTATTCCTTACATTCTGAGGCAGTGGTGGGCTCAGAATTTTTTACCTTCTTAGGTAACACACTCCAGTCTCAGACCTACTGTTTTATCTCCCTTTAAAATCTACATTGTCAACTTTCACTATTTTGCCTTTACCAGATTTATTTCAAAGTTGCAAATGCTGTCAGATAAATCTCACTGAGGGTATTTCTTCTCTAAGTGGGAGATTAATGTTCCTATAGCTGGCCTTCTGGAGTTTGATTCAGAGCATTTGGTAGGACATGCTAAAGTGAAATCAGAGGGTCAGCACTGGTACTGCTGCTCCACACGAAGAGTAAAGGAACTAAAAGAAGTGTTTGGTCCATCAACCTCCCACAGTGGAGACTGAGTTGAAGCTCATATTAAGGTACATTGACTCCAGCAATGTAATTAACATAGCTGCAGTTGTGTATCTTAACTCAACCTTCCCCTTTAGGGTAGACCTGGTCTTAGATTTACAGGTAATTAGCTCTAGCAGTGCACATCTTAGTGCTTGTTTGTTTGCAGTGATGAAGAACATAGATAGTATATTTGAGAAAAGTATGCGCCAAGTTCCTGAAGTATGTTATCTTTCCCAATACATTTCTGCTTTAGACATTGACACTATGAACTACTGGATAGTGTTTTTCCTGATTGTTTGTTTATTTAGTATCCCAAAATAATTATTTCCCGTCATAATGAAAGGGATAGAAAACATCTTGCTGTACAAAATCTGAATATAAAATTATGTCTACTCCTCCCTTTACAACGTATCTGGCTCCCCTCCTGCCAACTGCACATTGACATACAAGATTTTTGCGTTCCATTAAAAGAGAAAAAAAAATATCAAAAGGATGGGTTCTTCTTCAAATAAAACTTAAATAATGTGCCAGCTCTGTACACATGGCTCAGAAACTGACCAACCCACAGATGGGGCCTGCTATTCCTACTTCCCTTATCAACTCGAGAAGCAATAGAAATAATAGTTTTCCTTTAGTTCAAGTGTCAGAGGTCTGCATTTTTGGAGCTGAAGATCTGGGTTTCTAGGACTGGTGTCGGCTGCACATTATAGTCACTAACAATTGTATTTTTTGTCTGAAGTTATTGTAGACTGTGAACCAATCTATGCTGCTGCCTACCATGCACAGATTCATTCAGCTGCTCTGCTGTCGTACAAGCAGTCGAGGGATTAGCCGCAGTCAAAGAGTGGCTGGGAGCTACAGGTTTTACCAAAGGTTTCAGTCACTAATGGAATTTGTTAATGACATCTTTCTGTGAGAGAACGATATGCCTAAATTATTCTTATCAAAGGGATTAGAGATTGTCATGATAAATTAACTTGATTCAGCTTTGCTTTCATTTCTTTGAAAAACAATGAAATCTTAATTTACTATTTTATTTTCCTCCTTAATATTTTCAGGATTGAAGGTTAAATTATAGTCATCCCTAAACTGCTCGATTTATTGCTACAAATCCTGAGCACCAACTATTGCTTTAACTTTCTTCATGTAGTGAGCACAAGTGGCTGCTCACTGACCAATAGGGGAAGAACCCCTCCAAGTCCTGGTGGGCATAGCCTAGCTCCTTACCCTTACCTGACCAGAAGCCACAAGATAGGACTACCTGTGTAAAAGGCTGAGCCAGAAGTCCAGTCAGGCCTAGGCATTGGAGGCAGCAGATACCATTACTGAGCTCCCAGGTTGGGAGGCCAGTGTAGCTCTGCAAGAGATCAAAGACTGGCCCAGACTGCTGGGCTTCACCAAAGAGATGGTACAAGCCAGGGTGGGAACCCCACTCTACCCAGGCACAGAAGAACCTAAACTTATTGCCCCATAAGGTATGATCCAGAGGGGGAGTCTAGACATGACCTGGCAGTCTCTGGACCAGTGTCTTGTTGTTTGGATCCCTGCTGACCTCAGTGGCAGACCAAACTTCTGCTGATGGGGCCCTGGCTTGTGGCACAGTGGAATGGGTGGGCCTGCACCTCCCCACCACCCACGAGTCTCCCCCTCCCACTGTTCTAGATACACATCTGGGTTTGTTGGCCATCCACCTTGCAAGGATGCCCAACCTTCACCAGAGCTTTGGCCTAGTGACTCCTACCTGAACTACTATTGTTTGTTACCTACCCAGAACCTGCACCTCGGCCAAGCGAGGCTCCAGCAAACTAGTGAGCCCTGTTGGCTAACACTTCAAAAAACAAAAGCAAAAAAAAAAAAATTCACTTTTGCATATTGATATCCCCTGGAAAACAAAACTTTCTAGAAACTATCATAAAATCTTGTAACGTTTCATTCTTTTAGTTTAAGACGTAATGAAAATGTTCTCTCTATTCCTGTATTCTGTAAGTAAAAGCAAGCATATGTTAGGATCAAGGATAAATGAGTACAGCATACCTCTTCCAGACAAATGGTTCCATCCTGCAAGGTGCTCTTGACTTGCTCTGTCAAGAACCCTCACAGTTTAAAATTGGAGTTGTGGTTGCTTAACACTTCTCACTATCAAGCTCCTGTACCCTTTTAAAATCAATGAGTTTTTCATTAATTTCAGTGGGATCAAGATGGGCTCTAAAATGTATTTCACTTTCGGCTCTTAAAACATTTAGGTGCTTCTGAAATTTTATCTCCAATCCTGAATTCTTTCAACAAAACTCCCATTCAACGCTGTGCAGAGAGGCAATGCATAGTATGTAATATACTTAAGCCCCATTTTTCCAGTCTCTATTGGATTGCACGTGGTGACACGTTAGCATTATTTCTCCACAAATACGTTTTCCTTCATGGATAAAATGCATCCATCCACAAACACAAGCACAAAGTTTGAGCACCACTTGAGACTCACTTAAACCCAAATGGCTGTGTCTACACTATCAGGTTTTTTCAAAAAAGCAGGGCTCTTTTGAAAAGTCCCACAGAGTGTGTACAAAAAATAGGCTCTTTATATCTGAAATCAAAAGAACATGGCACTTTTTCTGTCAGCCCTTTTCCTCTCCCAGATGAGGAAGAAGCATCTTTTTCCAAAATATTATTTCATGAAGAAACATGCGCAGACACCCTGAGGGCTGTTTTACAAAAGAGCAGTCCTCTTGGCACCAGATTTTTTAATCCCTGGCCTGTTTTTTTGAATATAAAATATGTGGAGATACACATCTCATAGAATTGGATGGGACCTCGGGAGATCATCAAGTCCAGTCCCCTGCACCAAACACCATCCCCCCACCCTTCTTTTTTTTTTTTTTTTTTTTTTTTTTGAGAGAGCCAGGTTGTGTTGATCTGCTCTATCGAAAGAGCAGATTGTTTTTTCGCGGCATTCTTCTGTTTGTTGACACTGCCTTTCAATAGAAGATTTTTCAGAACAGATCTTCCAGAAGAACTTCTTTCGAAGGACCACTCTAGCATAAACATAGCTAAGTAGTTTTTTTCCTATGCAAAGTGTACATATATAATGTAGATCTTGAATGTAGATCTTTCCATATAGAAATTGTGTTATTAGTAGTCATGCCATAAATTACAGGGATTTGCACTAATGCTTACATAAAAAGCATCTGCAGAATGCAAGAATTCTCCTGTATTTTCTGAGTACACAGTACAGAGAAAATATTATTTCCTAAATCTTAGTGCATGCTTGAGACATTTATCCATGCATTCCAGCAGCACATTGAACATTAGTAATGTATTGCTAGCCCTTTTGTATAATGGTAGATGCATAATCTGGAATGAACTGAGTTTCTGTTTTGGGTAAGGTACAAATTATGAAAATGGTGTTGAATGTATTGCTCAATGTGTTGCTTTTGACTTTGGCTTTCCAATATTGTTAAAATATATTCCCCTCAGTTAAATTGTTTTATGATACGATAAAAATTACACTAAACATCTCAGGCTACACAAAATGATTACTTACTACTTTAAAATTTTAGATTCCATGTTTCCAAAACGAATGTGAAGTAATAAAACATTTAATGGAAAAAGATCTTTACACACAACAGGGTATTGATGTCAATTCATTCACCTGCCTGGAAAACTACAGATAGATGAAGATGAAATGACATTGCTTCCATAGGGTAACAGCAAAGTTTAAATAAATAAAAAAAAAGCTGAAGAATGATTACGATTGTTAGATAGCATGGAAAAACAAGAGTACTGGAGAACATGTTACAATCATGTTTATGTAGTTCACTTTCATGGGAGCAAATTGTTATAACATTTCCAGATTTGTTGTACATATTGGAGTACAACACATTGTGGAATGATTGTAGTGAAACAAGTCCCCTACAACTGTTGGTTAAATTAGTATGAGTTGTGGAAAACACAAACAGGAAGAATCTTATTACTTTTGAAGAACTTTTTCATATATTAAATGATATGCTTTATAAAGCCTGCTAGAAAGTGACCAGGAAGTTTAGTTTAGAGGAAGAGTTGAGAGGGAGCTAGTTACTTTTGATAGCCTTTAAAACTTTTATGCTAAACTATATCCCAGACTACTGCATTTAAATGATAACCCCGTATACAATCTAATTATCCATAGAAAATGCAGGCAGAAGCTCAGCATCAGAGTGGGAGCTATCCTGTTTATTGCATCCAATATAATGTATGATTACTTACCCCGCAGTCAGATGGCATGTGTGTGCATTCAATGCACAGAGTTCTTGGCCCTCAGAGAGCAAAGGCGGGCTTTAGAGGCTGGGTGGCTGAGCTGGAGGAGCTAAGGAAGGTGGAAGGGTGTGTTGATGAGGCTTTCTGGGACACTGTAGAATTGTCCCACATCCAGTCAGACAGCTCCTGCACTGTTAAGAAGGATAAAAGTCTCAGGGAAGGAGAGCGGTCAACAAAAGTAGAGGGAAACCATCCCATAGTTAGGACCCTCCTTTTAGCTGATGATGTGGTTTCCTTTCAGACTGAGGATGTCTCTCCAGGGGAGGGAAATCCAGTCAGTAGGAAAAGATAGGTGTTAATAATGGGAGATTTGTTCATTAGAAACATAGATAGCTGGCTTTGCAATGATTGGGAAAACTGTATGGTGATTTGCCTGCTTGGTGTGAAGGTTGCAGATCTCTTGAGGCATCTAGTTAGACTTATGTGTTGGGCTGGACAGGAGGCAGTGGTCATGGAACATATAGGTGCCAATTACTTAGGGAAGGGTAAGGGCCAAATTTAGGTTTCTAGGGAAGAGACTGAAATCCAGGATCTCTATGGTGGCAGTCTCAGAAATGCTTCTAGTTCCAAGTACAGGGCCACATAGGCAGAAATTCAGAGTCATGGATGAGATGATGGTATAGAGAGGAGGGGGTTAGATTCATTAGGAACTGGGGAGACTGTTGGGATAGGGGAAACCTATATAGGAGGGATGGACTCCACCTAAAGCAAAGTGGAAACAGACTGCTGGCACTTACCTTTAAAAAGGTCATAGAGAAATATTTAAACTAAGAGATGGGAGAAAGTTGACTAGTGCAGAGGAGCACATGGATTGGTCAGAGACTTCTCAGACATTTTCTAGGTTTTAGTCAGGAAAAGAGGATGGAAGAAGATAAAGAATCTAAGGCATCAGGAAAGTGCAGACGAATAAATAGAGGCAAGGTTTTCAAGTGCTTATATACAAAGGCTAGAAGTCTAAATAATAAAATGGATAAAATGGAGTGCCTTGTATTAGGGGAGCATATCGATATAATAGGCATCACGGAAACCTGGTGAAATGAGGACAATCAATGGGACACAATCATACCAGGGTACAAAATATATCAGAAGGACAGACAGGTTGTGCAGGTGGGGAAATAGCATTATATGTGAAAGAAACTGTAGAATCAAATGAAGTAAACAACTCAAACGGATCAAGATGTTTCACAGAGTCTCTATGGTTAGAAATTCCATACTCAAATAAGAAAATAGCAGTAGGGATATCTTATTAACCACTTGACCAGGACAGTGATAGTGACTGTGATATATGAAATGCTAAGGGAGATGAGAGGTAATCAAAATTAAAAAAAAAACAAAAAAAACCACCCTAAACAATAGTAGGGGATTTCAATTATTCCCATATTGACTGGGTACACTTCACCTCAGGAGCAGATGGGGAGATAAAGTTTCAATACCTTAAATGACTGCTTCTTGGAACAGCTGGTACAGAAACCCACAAGGGGAGAGGAAATTCTTGATTTAGTTCTGAGTGAAGTGCAGGATCTGGTCCAAGAGGCAACTAACAGGACCAGTTAGTAATAGTGACGATAATAGGACAATATTTAACCTTCCCGGGGTGGGAAGAACACCTCAGCAGTCCAACACTGGGGCATTTAATTTAAGAAAAGGGTGCTATGCAAAAAATGAGGAGGTTAGTTAAACAGAAACTAAAAAGATAGAGTGACTAAAGTAAAATTCCTGCAAGCTTCATGAAAACTTTTTAAAGTCACCAGAATAAAGGCCCAAATTAAATGTATCTCAAAATTAAAAAAAAAATAGTAAGAGACCCCAAAAAGCCACTGTGGCTTAATGAGTATATAAAGAAGCAGTGAGAGATAAAAAGGCATCTTTTAAAAAGGTGGAATTCAAATCCTAGTAAGGAAACTAGAAAGGAGCATAAACACTGCCAAATTAAGTGTAAAAATGAATAAGAAAAGCCAGAAAAGCAAGAATAGCTAGCCAAAAACTCAAAAAGCAATAACAATTTTTTAAAATCACATCAGAAGCACAAAGCCTGCTAAACAACGAGTGGGGTCCCTAGACGATTGAAATACAAAAGGAGCACTCAAAGGCTGTTTCTACACAGGCCACCTTCTTCGAAAGTGGCATGGTAATAAGTGGCCCAAAATATGCTCATGAGGTGTGGATACAAATTCCCCACACCTCATTAGCATACGGGCATGTGATTTGGAGTCCGGAAGACAATTCCGCCAGACTCCAAAAAGCTGTGTAGAAGTGTGGCCCTGTGGGGTCTTCTGGAAGGAAGTCCTTCTTCCGGACGCCCCTTCTTCTCAAAAATTTTCAGGAAGAAGGGGCCTCCAGACGAAGGACTTCCTTCTGAAAGACCCCTGGGGGCCACACTTCTAAACGGTGTTTTGGAGTCCGGAAGAACAGTTTTCCAGACTCCAAATCACGTGACCGTATGCTAATGAAGCACAGGGAATTTGCATCTGCACCTCATTAGCATATTTTGGGCCGCTTATTACCATGCCACTTTCAAAGGAAGTGGCCTGTGTAGAAATGGCCAAAGAGGGTAATGTCATTGCAGAGAAACTAAATGGAATTACTAGCTGCAGTCTTCACAGCTGAGGATGTTAGGGAGATTCCCAAATCTGAGCCATCCTTTGCAGGTGACAAATTTGAGGACTTGGACAAGATTGAGGTGTCATTAGAGGAGGGTTTGGAACTAATTTACAAATTTAAAAGTAACAAGTCACTGGGACCAGATGGCATTCACCCAAGAGTTCTGTAAGAACTGAAACATGAAATTGCAGAACGATTAACTGTGGTTTGTAACTTATCTTTTAAATTAGCTTCTGTACCCAAAGACTGGAAGATAGCCAGCGTAGTCCCAATATTTAAGAAGGGCTCTAGAGGTGATCCTGGCAATTACAGGCAAGTAAGTCTAATGTCAGTACCAGACAAACCAGTTGAAACCACAGTAAAGAATAAAATTGTCAGACACAGAAAAGCATAATGTGTTGGGCAAAAGTCAACATGGTTTCTGAAAAAGGAAATCATGTCTATTAATTTATTAGAGTTCTTTGAAGGGGTCAAACACATGGACAAGGGGGATCCAGTAGACATAGTGTATTTAGATTTCCAGAAAGCCTTTGACAAGGTCCCTCACGAAAGGCTCTTATACAAAATTAGGTTGTTGTGGGATCAGAGGGAAGATTCTTTCATGGAATGAGCATTGGTTTAAAAAAAAAAAAGGTGGGGAACAAAGGCTAGGAATAAATGGTAAATTTTCAGAATGGAGAGGGTAACAAGTGGTGTTTCCCAAGGGTCAGTCTTAGGACAAATCTTATTCAACTTCTTCATTAGTGATCTGGAGAAAGGGGTAAACTGTGAGGTGGCAAAGTTTGCAGATGATACTAAACTGCTCAAGGTAGTTAAGACCAAAGCAGACTGTGAAGAACTTCAAAAGAATTTCACAAAACTGAGTGACTGGGCAACAAAATGGCAAATTTAATTTAATATGGATAAATGTAAGGTAATGCACATTGCAAAAAAATAACCCAGACTGTACATACAGTACGATGAGGGCTAATTTAGCTATAACTAATCAGGAAAGAGAACTTGGAGTTATCATGGCTAGTTCTCTGAAAACATCCACAGTGTGCAGCAGCAGTCTAAAAAGCAAATAGGATGTTAGGAATAATTAAAAAAGGGATAGAGAATATCTTATTGCCCATATAAAACCATGGTACATCCACATCTTGAAGATGTGTTCACCTCATCTCAAAAAAGACATATTGGAATTAGAAAATGATTAGGGGGTTTAAATGGGTCTCTTATGAAGACAGATTAAAGAGATTAGGACTTTTCAGTTTAGAAATAAGGAAACTAAAGTGGGATATGACAGAGGTCTATGAAATGGTGAGTGGTATGGAGAAAGTGAACAAGGAAAAATTATTCACTTGTTCTCCTAATATAAGAGCTACAGGATGCCACATGAAATTAATGGGCAGCAGGTTTAAAAACAAATACAAGGAAATTCTTCTTCACACACACACACACACACACACACACACACACACACACACACACACACACACACACACACACACACACACACACACAATCAAAATGTGAAACTCCTTGCCAGAGGAGGCTGTGAAGGCTAGAACTATAACAGGGTTTTAAAAAAATCTAGATAAATTCATGGAGGTTAAGTCCATTAAATGCTATTAGCCAGGATGGTGTTCATACTGTGGCTATAAGTAAGTTATCCCATTGACTACCCAGAGGTTGTTCCCTGTCCCCCGATAGATTCTTAATTTTCATTAAGTTTTTCCATCTAACTCAGAAAAGAAACATTTAAAATGCTCTGTACATGTAAATCTTTGTGAAGGATCATTTCTGTCTGTATCTCTTTTATTTTAATCATATTTTTCTCCCCAAAATGTTCAGTAACCACAATTTTTAAATACAGTTTAGCTATTGTATAACACCAATTGCAGAGCATGTTATGACTTTAAAGCAATGTAGAATCGTATAATTAAATCTTCACATCACATCCGAGGAAGTTAATGACCAATACATGTGTTAATCGAGTATACTCCCTCCTAATCCATAATGCTCTTCTTTGAGAAATTCCTAAAATAGAAGACTACCTACATGTCCCTAATTATATGTTTTTATCAACCCAATTGCTCAATGGCTGTTCCTGTTCTAAACAAATTAAATCTGGATAAATGCTTTACAGAAAAACATTTTCTTACAATTTGGCAAATGAGAAGTGAATTTAGAGTCACCAGACCAAATCCTAAAACAATTTTTTCTATTTAGAGATCTGTCCCATGACATTTGCACCATCTTCATTGTTGTTCATTGATAAACATTCATGTAATTAAGTTCTTTGTAAAATGTTCACATGGCAAGTTTCAAACAATTACAAAAAGCAAACAAATCAATAAAAATAACAAATGACCCAAGAATTCACAAGCAAAAATGTTCAACTTTGTCAATTAAGCTGTTCACTGTGGAGATATGCATCTTCCATTGCCCTAAATACATTGATTGGAATAGATTTGCTCATGATTTACATCAGTGTAAGAGAAAGAAGAATCAAGTTCCTACAGAAATCATTGGATGTATCATAGTCTCTACCATAAGGTTCTTATCGCACTCAGATCTAATATTTTTCTGACTTATAATAAATACTTACAAAGTTATACACTTACTGGCACTTGAGAGTTGCCAAGGAATAGAAGGATAGACCAATCATTATCCATAATAGCACAGCAGAAGCAAATAAACTACATAAAATTGAACATAGGTTGACATTTTGCAGCTCTACTGTACCTCACTTCTAAATAGTCTTGCTGCTCTGGCATTGAAATTCCTTACTGGAATTTGTATCTACACCAACATGTGGGTGGTTGACCATTTATGTTGGTGGATCCTCAACCACCATGTACTTAGGAATTTAACAAATCAGTTAGTTCAAATACATACTTTTGACCACTTGGAGCAGCAAAGGGACTATAGATGTACACTTTATGAAGCATACAAATGCATTCAATATTAATTGGCTTGTGTGGACCCCATTTGTGTATGAAAAGTGCTATACAGTGATTTAATGTGCTGTTTCAAACACACACTTCAAAATCTCACCCTGTAAGGGACATTACCAACTGCATACAGAAGTCCTAAGTAATATATCGCCCACAAACTGGAGACCTACGTAAAAACCAGTTTCAGGTCCCAAAACCACATGAATTCTAGCACCTTAAGGGATTGCACAAGGGTAGTTTTTAAGACTTTGTAATTAGTAACTGGAAATAAACGAAGTCAAAAGGAAAAAATAATTTGTTGTAACCAAATATAATTTGACTACAACAGATCAGAATTCAATTTAATTCACAAAGATTCACCATAGTAAACCATTTGCCATCTTAAGCTTTCATAATAAAAATGACACATAGCTATTTAGCCATAACGTATCAATGAATCCTAGAAATGCAATGGCAGTTTACTGGCTAGACTCTCATGCAGTGTGCTTTGGAAGTACAAATAAGAAGCTAATTCTGAATGTTTAGGTGTGTGTTAGTTGCAAAGCTGATTGATGAGCTGTGCTGAACTAGCTACCCTGGCCCACTGTACAAAGAAGAGTCAAAGGTGCTTTTAAAGAAGAAGTTACAAGACTTTCATTCTGAAAATAACCTTGAAAATACACATGTATATAGGGATTGAAAACATACACGACTTTTACAGGAAAGGTGGCGCTTCTGAACTCCACACTTCATATAAAATAAGTCATTAAGTTTACAGTGATCTCCAAAGAATCATCTGATTAATTATCCTTAAAATCCTTACACGAGGTCCGTGTATAGGGGTCTGATCCCAGTCCAGCATCATCAATTATGTCTGGCAGGCCCAACCCAGAGTTCAAAGTGAAGCTTGATTTCTTTAACCAGCCTTCACATTCTCTCAGAGAATGAGTGGAACAGTTATACCGCACACTCTGAAGAGAACATTAACTTAAAAAGCGTCATGTTTAGGAAGGACTAATTGTTGCCTGGGGCACATGGACATTTTACATTTTGACAAAGACCAGAACCATGCAGTTGTGGCTGATAGCAGTGCAGCTTAGCTCTGGAGTCATTAACCCTCTCTGACCAAAACTCCTTTAACAGTTCTGTCCATCTTTTGGAACACAAGAGAATCTGAACGTGAAGTCCAAAACTTGGTCCTCTATCCAAATATTTTTTCTTTTGAATTGTTATATACCAGAGTCATTGTAAAGCACCAAAAATATTAACCCACACACCAGTACATTAATGTAATGCCATCTGTTACCTCAAGACATAACTCTTTTAAAATTAAATCTTTCACTTGAAACTGAATAAGAACATCAGCTATACAAACCTGGCTGTTGATCTCCAGGAGCACAATCATTTAAACAGATGCCCTTATCTGGATTTAATACTTGGTTCCGGGTGCATAAAGCCTCCACTAGAGCTATTACTCTATTTTACACATGGATTTTCTGGAAATACACTAAACTGTGAAGTCCTGCAACATATGACTTAGAGACTGGCAACAAAACAAAAAGGCACTCCTGCTGATTGCATTTCTGTGGTGGGGATGGAGGGGACAATTATGTTCTAATCCACCTCAGTACTGATGATTTGTAATTGTTTCTGCTGCATTGCCTTTTAAACTCAGCAACTCATAATGTTAGACCTTGGAACTCCGTAAAATCTTACAACTTTGTTACTCTAAGGAACTTTGCTTTATAAGTTCAGAAACTTACCATAAGCTTGTTGATAGAGCCTTGCAACCTTCTGTAACTTTCATCCACTCTGCTTGTGATTTGCTAACCTGCACTTGTCCCTTCAGATATAAATGTGCATTTGGGTAGAGACTTGAGTGTTTGGGGTTACAACCTGCAGAGCTAAGCACGTGGAGATCAGTCATCAACCCAATCAAGGCTGAACAGAACTGCTGGTTCTAGCTCTAGGGAAGCCTGGGCATGCTCCTTGATGACAAATGTGGATGAGTCACAGGGGGTGGTGCAGAGGCAATGAAAGGAGAGAGCGCCTGGCCATAGCTCCTTCTTCTTCTGTTGCCTCCCTGTAACCAGTTTCTTTCCTAATCAGCTCTCCAGCCATGACTAGCAAACATACCCTCCAGGATTAACTTGCCTTGGCTTCCTTCTTTAACTCATATCCCTCTGTGTGAGTGCCTGAGGGCAGGAAATAAATGTGTGTGGGTGAAAGAAAGAGCACATGTAACTACCTACAGGCAGACTTGAACCCAAGATTGCTAGAGTTTAGTGGAGGCTTCTCTACAGCTTGAGCTGAAGACCAGCTGGTGCTTAGCTTAGGCTGTAGAGCACAGTTCTCTTTCTCAGTGAAGTGGTCTAGGTACACTAAGTGGGACAGTTAACCACACATAGGTGTGTGGGTTATGTACTTCCCTTAGCTGAGGAAGCATGTCCTGAACTTCAGAGAGCCAGTGGAAATCCCAGACAATACCCCACTTTTAACCACCCACAGGCTGACTTGAATCTGGGATCTCAAGAGTTTAGTGCAGAAACCACTACAACTTGAACTAAAGTCCAGCAGGCTCTCAGCTTAGGCTGTAGAAGACACTTATTCTTTCTCTGTGAGGTGGTCTAGATATCACTACACGGGACAGTTAACTACTCTTAGGTATGTGGGTTACACGTGCATGCTGGTTTCCTCTTTAGTTTAAACCTTTAGTGCTTGCTCTCCCCTTTTTATTTTTAGTTTAACCATATAGTGGAGAGTTTAAGTCTTTGATCAATAAAACCCTACCAGAGTAACTCTGGGTTGTGTCTCTCATGTAAATTAAGGTAACAGTTCCCAATGACTTTCCCAAATTAAACTTAAAGTTCCATTGGGGAAAGAGCTCATTAGCAGGGTGCTAGGTCACCTCTACCAATTACCAGCTCTCTGCAGAAGGCACACATAGATAACAATCAAAAGGAATCAGAAGTAGTTTTCGTAAGGGATAGAGAAATATATAAAGAATTAGTTCAAAATATGTTCTATCATGCTTTTAGCTTTATTTCTAATGCATTGGAAAACTTACTGGAAAATGTATTTCAGGATTATTTACAAAACTACTATATATGTGCATATGTTGAGTAGACTATTGTATATCAAATATAAATGCAGATTCTTTATGCATCGTTTGTATATATGCAAAATATATATCACCTTACTTTCACACATAGATAGCTAGGATAGCTCAGTGTCCATTTTTCACAGTCAGAGAACAGCCCCATCACATGAAGCATGGCATTGTAATTTGTCTTCTGGATGCTGAATTCTCTTCCTGATGCTCTTGTAAAACAGCAATCACAGCACAGAGAAGAAACTAAGCCAATCCAGTGCATAGTTGTCGCAATTCTGGATGATCCACAGTAGCCTGTTGAGTCTGGCCCAGGATCTGTGATCAAGTGAATCCTAATTTTACTTCACATGTCAGACTTTCTCCCAACCCCCCCCAAAAAAAAAAGATAAAAACAACAAACACACATAGAATCACCTTACCAAACAAAAGGTATATTTAAACCCTCTGTAATGTACACCAGAATGTAGAATTATCACCTGTTTCAAAGGTATGTATTCTTCTCAACAATATTACAAAATTCAAATGTGTTTTAAAAAGACATTACCAAAGATAACTGAACTCTAATTTATAAATTTCTGTCATAATTCAAGTTTCCATTGTAGTATTATGGTTTAAAATAAAAATACAGCCACATTAGTTTAGTACATGTATAAAATTGTTCCATAACGCCCCCTGCCCAGAATGGGTTAAGATTAGTGATTAAATAAAAGTAAGTGGCTCCCTAATTATAAGCAAGTTTAACTTTTTAACCTGAGATGCGAAGTCAAAAAGGGACAGGGCCTAAATATAAAAACACACATCTTAATAACTTTGATTGACTGTCTGTACTTGAACTGGATTGTAAAGGTGACATAATAAACGTAAAAACAAAAGGAGTCCTGTGGTATTTTAAAGATTAACATTTCTTTGGGCATAAGTTTTTGTGGGTGAAAACCCAATTTGTTAGATGCAAGAAGTGGAAATTACAGAGGCAAGCAAAAATATACTAGCACAAGAAAAAAAGGGAGTTACCTTATCAAGTGGAGAACCACCAGACCAGTTCAGTCAGGGTGGATGTGGTCTATTCCTAATGGTCTAGCTGGCATGCTAATAAACACCAAAAAATATGCTAATCAGCCACAGATGCAAATTCCCAATGCCTCATTAGCATAAGGTCACGTGATTTGCAGTCCAGAAGGTTTTTGGGAATAAGGGGCCTCCGGAAGGAGGACTTCCTTCGGGAAGACCCCCCCTGGGGGCCGCGCTTATACACATTGTTTTGGAGTCCAGAAGAACGTCTTCTGGACTCCAAATCACGTGACCTTATGCTAATGAGGTGCTTGGAATTTGCATCCATGCCTCATAAGCACATTTCGGGCTGTTTATTAGCATGCCACTTTCAGAGGAAAGTGGCATGTATAGAAACAGCCTCTGTGTCTACACCAGCCCCTTCCTTTTGGAAAGGGCATGGTAATGAACGACGTTGGAAGGTGCTAATGAGGCACTGCTATGAATATGCAGTGCCTCATTAACATAATGGCAGCTGCAGTAATTCAAAAATGCGACTTTTGAATTGCGCACCACCCATGTAGACAGGGGCCTTTCAAAAGCCCAGTCAAAAGACCCCCAGTCTTCAAAAGCCCCTTCTTCCTATCTGGTGTTATGCTACTGAGGTGCTGCATATTCATGGCAGTGCCTTATTAGCATCTTCCAACCTCACTCATTATCATGCTCCTTCCAAAAGACACAGCTTCTGTCTGGAGCTGAGAGGGAGAGGGAAAATTGCTTTCCTAGCAAGCCAGCCCCTATTCAAACCCAGATTAATAGCGTGGATTGCAACTCTGCACTTTCTTATAGAAGACTGTTTTTTAAAGTTTTTTTGTTGGAGGACTACCACTTTTAAATCTCTCACTGAATCTCCAAGGAGACTGATGTGTTCTCTAGTTGTTGTGTGTTTATATTCTTGTACGGAATAGCACATCTTAGTGAAAACAGAGAATTACCTTTCAAAGAATGCTCAGGAGAAACTCCAGGTAGGTGGTTTGCATCATCCAATGTTTATATTCAGAAGCTGGACACATACACACAGTCATACTCCCCCTTCCAAAGAGAGATGTCAAAGACTTTTTCTTGAATAACCCCATAAAGCATTTAGTTAATGTGTTTTATCTCCCATGATTTTTATAAAAAAATCTACAACTTGTAAAAAAGGGTTTAAAATTGGCTTGGGGTTTTTGTGATTCTGATTCAGGTTTCCATGTGCCATATGAGTCCAGGCAAGGGAATAAGTAGAATCTTCCAGTTTCCATATCATGATGATGATCATTAGAACAGAGGCTACTGCAGCTTCCAGTAATGCTGGCCATGCGAGGAGGAATACTTACACTTTATCATCAGACCTTCACAGTACTCACTCAGCTACCCTCCCTCCTGCCCCATAATGTGATTAGGTCATACTTTCACCTGAACTTTTACCAGAACCCTCATAGTACTAGAACTGTATAATAGTGGGAAAGTAAAGTACTATGGGATCCAGTTACCACAGAGAGTTAAGACCTCATCCTTAAATCTTATCCAAGAGATGGCACTTCTACCAGTAAGTTGCCCTCTAACACTAGCCTAGGGAATAATTCCAGTAATGACCTTAAAGAAAGTGTGAAAACGCCAATCCCCACCACCAACTACTTTTAATATTTACTTGGATGCTATTAACATTTCCTCTCTGGGAAACCCAAATATTTACCAAATTTAATCCCAGCCCCCAGGAATGAGGTCACATGTCAAAACTGCACAGCACTGTCTTATTGTAAGATTACCTTTTTCCCCTTCTAAAAATAGTTTTGATTAAAGGCACAGCTCATCACACACAAAGACCAAAAAGACATAGGAAACTAAGATACTCCCTCCATGCTGTATCACCACGATTCAGCCGGCATTTCATATGTTGTGGTGGTGGGTGATGATGGATATGAAGGGAAAACTAGCACAGACAAAAAGTCTTAGGTAACATGAAATTGAATGTCTAGCTTAGACTACAACTGGCGGATTAAAAGGATAATAGGATGTCGCCATCCTTCCTGACATGAAGAAAGGAGGGAACTAAAACTGCAGTAATTAAAAAGCTGAGCTCAATGGAATGTCTACTGAAATGTGAAAAGAGAAGAAAAGCATGTCAAGTGCTTGAGCACCTATATTCTTGTATTCTTCCTCTAGAAGTCCCTAAATCTAAAACTAGTTACTGTGCTAGCTGACCACGGTGAGAATACAGGCTCTGTGCCTATGCATGCACATACACATGGAAAATAGTACTCTGAGAAGAACCATATGTATTTGTACATGGCTCTTATCAGGGACATCTACAAGGATAGAACTCACAACCTTGAGTTTAAAGCAACTAAAAGTAAGTAACATTACCGCATAGGGAATGCCAGTCTCCTAACTTCTAAGTGTCTAGGGGGACAAATCTGTGCTGTGTTAGACTATAGTACATAAAATGCAATGGGTGTACATGTCATCTCAGAGTGAGGGAGATTCTCTCCGCTTAAACAGTTGAGAATGAAAATATTTTAAGCAGTTAGGTTAGGGACTTTTGATAGTTTTAAACTACTGAGTAAGTAGGAATGAACAAAATAAGGGAAACAGGAAGAGACACACACTGTGCTTTAAAAGGTGAGGAAGCTGGTGAAAGGATGCCAATAGAAGGTTCTAAAGTGTCATTAAAGCCACTTAGGGTCAAGCAGGACAAGTATTAAGAAGGTCAAGCCACAATGGAGAAGCACGGGAAACACCATGTGGATAAAAGAAAAGCTGTTTATAAATAAAGCAAAGTGAGAGCTCAGAGGCTGAGTGGCTACAGCAGTATTGGAAAATGCCATAGAAAAGGAAATGGCAGATAAATAGCTCAAAAATCCCAAAGGGAAATAAGTAACTTTGAAAAATTCTGGTAGTGATATGTCAAAACCTAAGGGAAAAAGATCCCTTCTAGACATATGTTCTTTTGGAGAAATGAAAGGAGTCGATAAGAGGTGTTTTCCTGAGTGGACATTTGTCAACTGGAGCTCATGTAGGCTGGATAGTGTTGTCAGAAGCAGGTACCTAAATTAAAAAAATCCTGTTTATTCAGTGCTTGAGGGGAGGGACAATCATCATGAAATTATTTGGCGTAGTGAAGGGCACAGGTCAGCGAATTTAGGTTTGAGTTTCAAAGGAGCTTAAGTCCCATTTAGGAACTAAGAATTAAAATATGTAGTCAGGTTACCAAGCCATCTCCCTATGTTGAGTACTCAGCTTTTTAGAACATAAGACTAGGAAAATGTCTCTTGCGAGATGATGAATACTAAAATAGTTTGAAAAAAAGGCTTAAACAGAAGTGTAGGAAGTGTGGAAGTGTTTTTTTCTTTTTTTTTTCTGTGGGAGGCTACTCTATAGTTTTGCCTTGAATTTACTAACCCAAATGTTCCATAGCAATATTCATGCTCAATGCTGGTGGGCCATCACCAACCTGATTTCCAAATCTCACCTGAAATCTAGAGTAAATCAGTACTAGTGCCAGATTTTGAATGCAGCTACATTGACTGGGTGGGTGAGTTCATGGGCAGTGCCAAAGTCTCCTTTCAGAAGAAGAAGGCAGCCCAAGCCAATTGGTATAGGGTAATCAGGATGTCACATAGCCCAGGACAGCCCCCCCACCCAAACAGCCCCACAACCCACACCCCCAACGAAAGAGGGAGGACATCCAACACATCCAGACCCTTACCAGGTGAGATTGGAATCCAGCACTGGTGGGCTGTCCCCGTTCCCTTCTGTCTCCACATGTCTGTCACTGGGCAGCCACTACAGCCCATCCGAGCAGACTGTAGGCACAGAGGGCCTGTACGCCATCCCGTCCCTCATCCCTGTGTGGCCGTAGATGGAATACATGAAGAAGGCACTGGTGGGACGAGGAGGTGCTCACTAACCGGATGGTCATGTGGGAGATGACTGGCATGCTCCAGGACTGGCTGGCAATGGAGTAGGAGATGTGGGTGCGTCTGGCCTTCAGCCTGGACAACCTGGCTCAGGCCTTGGCTGCCTGCCTCATCCAACCTCCGACCCCCATGCCAGCCCAGCCCAGCCCAGAGCGGCCCTCCTTGGAGCCACCCCTTTGGCAGCCACCAACAGGGCAGTCATGCAAGAGATGACCAGAGTGCTCTGGGAATGGCTGCCAATGAAGCAGGAGGTGTGAGTTTAGCTGGCTGGCAGCCTGGACACCCTGACTCAGGCCTTATCTGCCTGCCTCACCCAACCTCCCACACCTTTACCAACCTGGCTCACAGCTGCACCCACCTCAGCTGCCCCTCTGGCAGCCTCCACACCTGAAGGTGCCTCCCCCAAAGGCACCCACCACGTGGCGGACCTGTCTTCAGCTGCCCACATCAAGCTGACTGGCCCTGGACCTGGGGCAGTAGCTGCAGCCATGGCTCCTGACTCTGCACACTGCTGGGTGACTGAGCCCTCTCCCATCCCATCCCTTCTCCAAGTTCAGTCTCCCCACGCAGCCTGCCATCTTCCCTCTGTGGAGCATTCTCACCATGCACTGTACATAGTTTGACGTGTTCTGTTTTCTTCCATCAAATACGTTTATTCCCCAACAGATATGGGTGTTGTTCCCACCCTAATCAGAGTCCCTGGTGCATGGTGGGAGAGTGGTGATGGTGGAGGGAGTGGGAGTGATGCATTTGGTGGGGGAGCCTCAGGGATGGGAGGCAGTGGGTGTGGTGCAGAGTATGGCTGGGAGAGTCAGGGCAGGCCCTGGGCAAAGGCCTGGTACAAGGCCTCCTGGACCCTAACCCTATCCCTCTGTGCCTGGCAGCATGGGACAGCAGGCAGCTTTTCATACTTGACCCCTGGTCTGCAGACCATCCCTGGTAGAAGGGCTCCTGTCTCCCTCCACACGATTGTGGAGGGCACAGCAGGTGGCAACTACTGCAGGTGTGTTTGGGAGGCTAACAGCCAGCCTCGTAAGGAGGCTGCAAAACTTCATCTTCAGCCTCCCAAATGCCTGCTGTCCTGTGCCCCTGGTGTGATTGAAGTGGCCATTGAAGGTGTTCTGGACTGGGGTGGTGCATCTGGTATAAGGCCACATAAGCCACAGATGAAGTGGGTATGTGGCGTCAGACATGATGGAGGGAGACATTGTGATATCCCCAAGTGGGAGCTCCCACAGGGGGACATATGTGCTTTCCTGCATCCAACATCCTGGCTACAAATTCCTGAACACCTGGGCATCATTGGCACTGCCCAGCCACCCCACACACATGTCCAGGAAACACCCCCTTGCATCCACCAGGCCCTGGTATACCACCGAGTGGTATCCCTTCCTGTTAATGTAGGCACACCTGCTGTGAGCCAGGGCCCAGATCACCACTTGTGACCTGTCCAGGGCTCCAAAATCATTTGGGAACTCCAGCTCTGAGAACCAGAGAGGGCAGCATCCAGGTCCCTGAGGGTGACAATGCATTGCAGGAGCACCATGTTGATGGCTCAGATGACCTGCGGGGGTTGAAGGAAGACACAGCCATGAACTCCAGACCAGGTGGACCCCCTTCTCCTTATCTCCTCCCCACCAGTGCCTCCCTTTCCCTTGTCCCCTCCCCACCAGAGGCCCCCTTACCCTTGCCCAGTAGCTCCTTCCCCAGGGTGAGACTGTGGCATGGGCCAGGCTTACATCTATCAGCACCACTCTGACGGTGGCCTTGCCCACTCTGAATGGGTGGACAGCAGACTAGTGGCTGCTGGGTGTGGCCAGCCTTCACAGTACAAAGGACTCCCTCTTCTGCATTGGGAGTGCTGGCCACATCCAGGTGTCCCAGTACTGTAGGACTGGGATGAGCCAGTGGCAGAGGTACTCGAATGTCTGCTGGGTCATGCGAAAATTCCTCAGCCACTGCTCATCATCCCAGTCCCTCAGTATCATCTGATCCTACAACTCAGTACTTGCGGCAAAGGCCCATCGGTACTGGATCAGGGGGTCGAGGGGAGAGGCAGCAAGGCCCCAGCCAGGGCCTGGAAGATGAGGCTGTGTGGGCAAGCCAGCCATGCTGCTAGAAGATCACAGTGAGCAGCCTAGCCAGCAGGCTGGACATGGTGCTGAGGAGGTCCTCCTTGGGGAGTTTCTAGACAGTCCTGGAATGCAGTTCTGCTCCCCAGTATGCAGTCTGCCCTGCTGTCTGCAATCTGGCAGCCTTGAGCATATGCAGGGTGTGGTTGTTGGAAGGGGCCCTTTTAGGGGTCCACTGTCTGCGAGCCCTGAAGGGCTTGTCAGCCATGAGACCCTCACCTGCATCATATCCTGTCCCCTTATGTGGAAGTAGGGCTATTGGTGTGTAGAAACTTTACTCCAAATTAGACGGAACCTACTTCAAAGTAAGGAAGATGTGCTTCTTGGGTGTAGATGCTCTACTTTGAAATAAGCAGCTTCTAAGTTATTTTGTAGTGTAGACATAACCAATGTGTAACTAGCTGCTGTTAGATTCCAGTTATATGAATGAGAAAAACCTGCTTCAAATATATTAGCTGGAATTTGAAGTTTCTTTTTATGGTAATTTACGGTAACTTTTGCTACCACAGCAATTCATGACAGGGTGAGAAGGGGACATCCTGCAAAAAAAAGTTAAAAATTGCTGAAGAGACATCTACTATACACAAAACCATGATACAAAGTTGCATATAAAATTAATTTATGTTATCCAGTTCAGTTATCATAATGAGTTTCAATTTGTAACTATTTTTCTTTCCTTCCTTGTTCAGTCTTTCAAACTTCTTGGTTATGCTCTATTATCAACAGTAGAACCCTGCGGAGCTGATTGTATAATTTGCTTGTAAAGTTTAGATTCATCTGTCTTCTATATCTTGAGGCAATGTAGGTTTTTTGAAGATCTAATGAATAAACAAACAGCTACTACTTACTGTGTCGCACACATTGTTAATGCTTACATATGTATGATAGTCTCCTTGTAAGTGAAATAAACTATTTCAGATTATTTTATAGATGGTAATTTAATCATAGTTAATATATTCTTCATTTGAGAAATAAGATACTATCTGGAGAAGATAAGAATTTTGTACTTTAGCTACTTGTAAAAATGTTTTTGTATCATCAGACATTTTTGACCCATTTTTTGTACGGAGACAATCATTCTGCTAGCACTATGGTTTGGCATAAGACCCCAGGTGAGCGATCAAGTTAGCTAGCATATCAGTTGTGGTGGAATAACATGCTGACAAACCTCTGTCCTCCAGTAACCATGGCACAAGAGAGATTAGCTGAGTGTGTGCTGATTCAAGGACCATGATTTTTCCCCTCTCATCAGCAATCTACCATTAGTATTCTGACAAGGTTGTTAGGACAAGATTCCCACAGTTGATGCTATTGTTGAGCACTGTTGTTTAAATGGGGTTAGGGTTATTGTTTTGAAACTTTTGATACTGCTAGTGGTTGTAGCATTCAGAAGTTGCTGGTGTGGTGCCTGATAGGTCTCCTGCTCCATCAGAGGTGACACTCGTTCGGCCACGTGGTTACACCTCCATATATCAGATCAGCTCTGCTCATATGGCTAATGCAGTAGACTCTTAGGGAGCTCTCAAAGGCCATAGAATCAGATAAGGATTGAAGGAACCTGGGCCAGTTTTATTGTTAAATTAAGTGCAGTAATAGTTGTCATAGGACTCTACCAAATCACTACACATATGCACCCCCCCATAACAACTAACTCAATTTAGCCAGTGACATCATTGCCCACTAGGTTGGACAAACACAACTCTTTGGGCTACATTTTTATACACAGCTACAAACAAGTTACACATTGCTCCTGAGGTATCAGGTTGCTGCCTCCTGTTGTTTATCTCATACATGGGAGTTTAATCAATATCTATCACGCTTTACAAATAGCAAGCAGTCCTGTACCTTAGACACTAACTCATTTATTAGGTCATGGGGTTTCATGAGTAAGATCCACCTCTTCAGATGATGATCTGAACTTGTTAGTCTCTAAGGTGCTACAGGGCTGCTTTCTATTCATGAAGCTTCAGATAAACACAGATACCCTTTGATATTATCTATCATGCTGTCAGTTTAGACCCCTTCCTAAAACTGTGTAAGTACGTCTGTTATTCGTGGGGAGAGAGTTGGTGCCAGGATGTGTCTTCATGACTTATGACCCCTCTGGAATGTACTGCCAGTTTGTGCCTAGCCCCTTTTAGTGTTTTATACTACTAAGCCTGTATATGCCAGATTCTATTAGCAAACCTGTTTCTTGCTCCCAGCTTGGCATTAACACAGACTTGATAACTGTGGCCTTAGGCCTCACAGGATGCTTATGATGTTTATGGTTTGTGTTTCAGGCCTTCATTTAACTACAGTGATTTTAAACAACCAGTGTCTGGATTCTTCCTCTGTTAAATATAGGGGAGAAGAAGTGAACAATGCAGATAATGAGGTAACCATCATCATTAATCAGATGTACAATTAGAAAGTTCAGGGTGACCATTTACAAGGGACCCTAGACAAAAGTTACTAAAGCCTCAGAAAATAAACTGATGAGAAGATTGACCACAAGGAGTCATGCACATTTATCACTGCCCTCCTCCTCTTACTCTCTTCCCTTTCACAGATCCCAAGACTTATTATTTTCCCTTTGCACAAGCAGGAGCAGCCCCATAGAAGGTTCTCTTTATTCAGAGATCAACAAAGCATGATTTGGGATTATGGTTGACCCAATTCAAGAAGCTGACAGTCCAAAGCACTGATGCTCAACGTCTACATACTACTGTAATGCTTTCAGGAGTCTGAAGCCCAAGTTTCAGTACCTGGGTATGAAACATGTAACTTAGCTTCATGGGACCACCTCTGGCATGAAGCCCTAGGCAACAGTCTTGCTTGCCCATCCCACAACCCCCAAGTGGAGAAATATTGATCTAGATGAGTTAATGTACCCCGTAGAAAGCCCCAGCATACTCAGAGTGGTAGATGAGAACTACTGTTATGAAGCATAGTCCTTTCCCACACTAAAGCACACACACAAATTAAAATGGAAGAAGGAATAGGAAAAAGAACACTCAAGTACCTGGAAAGGCAAGAGTAAATTACATCACATTAGCCCTCCACAGACAGTATGATGAATTTTAGATATGGGTTGCTTAGATCCTAAAATATTTGCATAAAACATTAACTAAAGATTAACAGAGATAGAGTTAAATGATTAGATAACTATCCTTACAAGAGCTAGACTGAATATGGGATTTGAGACAGTGTAATTGTGTTAAAATGGACAGTAGAGCAGTTGCTTTATCCAAGAATGAATCTCATTGGTAAGGCAATGAATGAAAGTGAAAATTTCACATAAACTAACAGCAGTTCCCTGGAACAGTAAGTTAAAAGGTTGCCCTGCACCTAGTGATATAACATTCTGGAGCATCTGGGCGACAGAGTTACCGTCAAATGAGCCACACAGTATGACAAAAGAGAGAGATCGGAACAGACTCTTCCAGAGATGGAATGGAGATAAAACATAATTGTATAGCCTAAAACTGTAAAAAGAATTTAGAAAACAGTTTGTTTTGGGGCAGTGCATCAGAGTTCCCGCATAGCTCCTGTGGATCTCAAGTCCAGGTACAAACTTCTGTATTTGCAGAGAATAGTTTTGCTGTTGCTCTTGCTTTGTGTAACCTGAGTATTTCTCGATAATAAAGCCTGTCATTTGCAAGAACAATGTCTGCTATTTAGCTTTTTAGAATGTGATTTCTGTATATGTCTAATTTATGTGATTTTTTTTCTTTTCTGCTAAATTCATGACCCACTGTAAAGAATGGGGAAGAGTGCTAGGAATTTAATTTTCTTTTATTCGTGTTCTCTTTCAGCGTGCCTATTGGAATGGTCGCATTACTGGGAATGTTCAATTCATTGCAGATGGAGCTAGTCTTTTCTCATCAGCTCAAAAATAAGTGTGTGTTTGACTCACATCACCAGTGCCTGGGGGTCCTCTTGTTAGTCCCAAAACAAACTAGGGAATCTGTATTGCTGTGATGTAACCTTGGGTTCTCAGCATGAAATGTTTCAACAGTAAGGAGATGCAGTAAAGCATCATCTGGGAGTGAAATCTAGTTAAACTAGTTGCTGGTGATGGCTCTTCTGCCACCTTTCAATGACATCTTCTGCCTTTTGCCAGCATTTCAGTATCTTGCTTGTAAAATCTCCAGGAAAAAAAATTGAGCAAATTTACTAAAGTTTGTGATAATCTATCAGCTTAAAGTTCATGAAACCAATCTTCTTATTTTTATTTATTGACTTTATCATTATATTAGCATCAAAATGCCCTAACTCAGTCTGGGAGCTGACAGAAAGAGGTATTCTATAAACACATTAAAAACTGAAAGACAGTATATGAACCAACAAGCTGACAATCTAAGCCCTTCTTATCTTTCAGCTATCAGTTGACAGATAAATACTTCATACATGTAAGCCCCCACTGAATTAATTATCTGACTGAATACTAGTAATTGCAGGACCAGTGTCCAAGAAATTGTATGCAATTAGATCTGAGGCTGGATCTAATGAATCCAAGGTTGCTGAGAGACCTGAGCCTGTGGCTGTTATCTTTGGAAAACTCTTGTTGACCAAGAAGACACAGATATTTGGAAAAAAGCCACACATAGTATCCCTCTGCAAAAATAGAGGAAGGAGGAAGATCTGGAGACCTACAGACTGATCAGCCTCATTTCAGTCCCTGAAAAAATCATGGAGTAGGTCCTCCAGGGATCCATTTTGAAACACTTGGAGGAGAGGAAGGTGTTCAGAAACAGCATGGCTTCACAAAGGGCAAGTCATGACTGACCAATCTTACTGTCTTTTATGATGAAACAATTGGCTCTGTGGATATGGAGAAACCAGTTGATATGATATGCCTTGACATTGGCAAAGCTTTTGATATGGTCTCCTATAGTATTTTTACCAGCAAATTAAAGAAGTTTGGCCTAGAAGAATTGACTATAAGATGGATAGAAAGATGGCTAGATTATTAGGCTTAATGAATAGTGATCAATGGCTCAATGTCTAGTTGGCAGCTGATATCAAGCAGAGTACCACGGAGGGTCAATCCTGGGCTGGTTTTAATCAATATTGTCACTAATGATCTGAATGATGGGTTGATTTGCATCCTTAGCACATCCATGTATGGTGCTTCGCTGTGGGGAGAGATACATACACTGGAGGGTTGTGATAGACTTAGACAAAGTCAGATTGACTTAGACAAATTGGAGGACTGGGACAAAAGAAATCTGATCAGTTTCAACAAGGACAAGGGCAGAGTCCTACACTTAGGAAGGAAGAATCCCATACACTGCTGTAGACTGGGGATAGATTAGCTAGGTGGCAGTTGTATAGAAAAGGACCTGGGAATTACAGTAGATGAGAAGCTGAGTCAGCGGGATGCCCTTGTTGCTAAGCTGTTTAACAGTATTTGGGCTGCATTATAAAGAGCATTGCCAGCAGATTCAGAGAAGTGATTGTTCCCCTCTGTCACTGATGAGGCCACATCCAGAGTATTGCATCCAGTATAGAATGGGTGTGGACAAATTGTAGAGAGTTTGGTGGCGGGGAGCAGTGAAAATGATTAGGGAGATGAGGCACATGACTTATCAGGAGAGGCTGAGGAAACTGGTCTAATTATATCTCCAGAAGAGAAGAATGGGGGTGGGGGGTTGATGACAGCATTCAGCTACCTGAAAGAAGGTTTCAAACAGGACAGAATAAGGCTACTCTCAGTGATGGCAGATGGCAGAAGAAGCAGCAATGGTCTCAAGTTGCAGTGGGGGAGGTCTATGTTGAATATTAGGAAACAACTATTTCACTCGTAGGGTGGTGAAGCACTGGAATGGGTTACCTAGGGAAGCTGTGGAATCTCCATTCTAAGAGGTTATTAAGCCCAGGCTTGACAAAGTTCCACTGGAATGATTTAATTGGGGTTGGGCCTACTTTGAGCAGGGACAAAAGAAGTCCTGTGGCACCTTATAGACTAGCAGATTTTTTTGGAGCACAAGCTCTCATGGTCAAATACCCAGTTTGTCATATGCATGTAATGGAAATACCAGAGGTGGGTCTAAATATACAGGCTCATAACAATAAGGGAGTATCAATGAAGAGGAAGGCCAGAGCTGATGAGGTCAATTCAGTCAGGGAGGATGTTGTCCACTTACAGCAGCTGATGTGGAGGTGTGAACACCAAAAGAGGAGAAACTGATTTTGTAGTTGGCCAGCCATTAGCGGTCTTTGTTCAATCCCTGATTGATGGTGTCAAGTTTGCAAACACATTATAGCTCTGCAGTTTCTCTCTGGAGTCTGTTTTTTAAGTTTTTGTTTTGGTTTTTTTTTCCCCTGGGATGGCTACTTTAAAATCTGCTACTGAGTTTCCAGGGGACTGAAGTGTCCATCTACAGATTTTTGTATGTTACCATTCCTGATATCTGAGTTGTGTCCATTTATTCTTTCCTACAGAGACTTTCCAGTTTGGTCAACATATATAGTAGAAGGGCATTGCTGGCACATGACGGCATATATTACATTAGTTGATGCAGGTGAATGAGCCCCGATGGTGTGGATGATGTGGTTAGGTCCTCTGATGGTGTCGCTGGTGTAGATATACAGGCAGAGTTTGCACAATGATCACAGGAGCAGGCATCCCTGCCAGGTTGTAGCATTCCTGGATTCAGAGTATAATCCATGATGAATCAATTGGGAAGCAACAGGCCGACCCTTAAATTTGTCAGCCACTGCCAGGTGTAACTTTCGTAATGATTCCATTCTTTTGATGTAGAAGTCTAGTACTTTGTAGACATTCAGTGAGTGAAGCCTTTGCTTCTTGATGCTTGAGTGAAGCTTATGACAAAATATTGGGAGGAAGATGTCATTGCATAACAGTCTCTCATTGGTATGTGCTTAGTGAAGACCTCACAGTTTTTAAATTCTGAACACTGCGGGAACACCTCAACAACTCTGACTATAAAAGTATACACTATCAAAACTAACTAAAGGTGAACTATATACACAGACAAATATATTAGAGAGGTAGTCAAGTTAGTTTGTATCTTCAAAAACAACAAGTCATCCTGTGGCACCTTATAGACTAACAGATGTTTTGGAGCATAAGCTTTCATGGGCAAAGACCCACTTTGTCAGATGCATGAGAGACAAAAATTATGCACTTGCTGAATCAAGGGTTATGGGACATTCCAGTCAACTGTTACTGGCAAGAAGGAGGAACTAAGGGGATGACAGATGAGCAGGGATCTATACTGAGTGTCAAGGAGCCACAACTTCAGAGGACACCCAAACTGACCCAAAATATGCTGCTCAGGGGAAAAAAAATCTTCTGGCTACCATGCAAATATGCACAGCTGATTGGAATTGACGTGAATCAGCACTCAGAGATGAACCGATTATTCATAAAGATCTATACACAATGTCATCAACCTTTTAGAATTTATTATGGGTTTTTCTCTGGTACTTAGAGTTCTCAGTTCTGGGCCTTGTGCTACACATACAAGAAAAAGACTGTCCGTACCGAACTTAAGATATATTAACTGAGAGGTTAAAATATGAGATTTTAATAAGGAAAAGATTTAAAATATCCACAGTTCTGCAAAAGGACTATAAAATCTACTACTATACGATTTACTTATAAAAATACTCCCTTTCATTATGCCCCCCACCACATACTTGTATTTCCCAGTTATGCTCCTTCCCCCAAAAAGCTTAAGGTCTATCGTACTTAGACAAATCATATACTTCCTATTACTATTATTTTTTGCAATTACTAGTAGTAGTATATATCTCTATTACAGTTTCAGACAAATCTTTAGGTTTAATCATGTGCTTATGGCTCGGCTTTAAAGTTCAGTTTTCTTTTAAAACATCAGAGGTATTACAGAAAAGTCTCTACCAAGGAGGGATACATACTTCCAGTTGTAATATAGATATATCGCTCCCAAAGATGCTTAGGCAATAACTGTATGACCTGCCACACCAAATTTGTAGATTCATTTTCCTAAAGAGAGACAATTTTTAGTTAAAAATTAGATTTGACAGTTCAGGCTTCTCATGAATCTTTAGAATTTATTTACTTATGTGCCATTTTACAATATGCAATACACTACATGCATATTTAGCAAAAAGTGCTTACATTGGTTCACAAGTTCCATTACCGTGATTGAATATATTTATCTATGTCTGTTCTAATATCTAAGTCTTACATTACAAATTAACTATCTTAAAATTATATTTTGGATCCCCTATAAAAGCATTGCATCAGAATCAATTTCCAGTGTAGGGGATAAAAATAAAACATTCTATACTGAATATATTTGCAACTGAAATGTGTCTTATCATTAAACTCTGCTGATGAAAAAAGGCACTTATGGTCATTTTTAGCTGTTTTTGGTTTTTTTCAGTACAAGTTTGTAATATTTTAATTTGTCACTTCTCTGAAAGCAGCATTAATTTTTAGGCAGTTTGTCTTATACCCACCATCCTGTTTGCAAAATATTCTGCTTTTGTTCTTTAGGAAGGATAGCTCAGTCAATGGTGGATGAGCTACTGGCCCAATGGGGGCCCATATCCAGGGCATCCAGCCAATTATAAGGGACCTATAAAAAGGAGAGTGCCTGAACCTCAACACTATTCACTAGCAGCAGCACCAGGCAGGAGACTGGGGAGGGGCAAGCTTCTGTGCCCCACACCCCTTTACCAACAGGAGTGCTGGGATAGGCTGCAGTGGCTACAGGAAGAAGGGGTGGGGAGGGGGTCCACCTTGAGCTACCCTACGGCCCCACAAACACTTCATCTGCCTCTGAATTCATGGTCAGGGTTTTGTTTGTTTGTTTGTTTTCAGCAGAGGTGAGTGAAATAATTCAACAAAATACAAGTATTACATGTAACATTAAAATGAAGGTAAATACCATTCTAGAAATTATTGGACATCCCTAAACTCTAAAGCATTTCAATACAAAAGTTTTGTTTGTAGATTAATTGGAAGATTGCCCCATAGTCTAGGCTTTAAAATTAAATTATTGCATAAACAGTGGTTAGTTGCCTCACTTCTCAATGAACAAGCCATTGTTCTTTCCCTTCCTTCATCCAGGAGGCAGCAGTGGCTTCTGGGAGGTTCTCATCTCAATCTGCAATTAGTTTTAATCTCCTCCCCACCCTCTTCCCCTGATTTCACTGCTGCTTCCTTCCACCAGCAATAATGGGAAGTGCAGCAATTCCCCCTTTTCACACCAAGCAGTACTAGGGGTTTGGCCTGATCTGATGGAAAATGTTAATACTTTTCTCCCCAAATGAACTGGGGAGGGACCTTGAATGGACTGCAGGAGATAATCAATTGCTCAGATGAAGCAGGCAGCCATGAGAGAATACATGACTGTATGGTGATGCTCTTAATTTCCAGAGAATCCTGACTGATCAGGCATTCTAACATCAGCAAGGATGTTTTTCCCACTGGAACACACTGGCAAGAATTTTGGTTGGCTTTTCTGCTTTTTCCAACACCATGGAGGAGCACCCAAGGTGATAGCAGTAGGACTTCACACATAACAGCAAAAAAAGAGACTGCTCAGATTGTCACAATTTGTCTTCGCTGAACAAAGCTAAAAGGAACCTGCCCCCAGAAGTAAATGGGGCTTTAGAATTGGCTGGTGGTACATAGAGGGGGAAAAAAGGGAGTCTTTGCTGAATGAGGTCCTAAGAGTGGCTCTATGAAGACCTATGCTAAGTTAGTGGAATTAGTTAAGAGTCCTGAATATTGCACTGGACCCAGTTTATTGCATCGTATGCAAGAGCAGGGAATGGGGCACATCACCCAGCACCCCGTGTTAAATAAGTAAAGTGGTGATCCGCTGCTTAAATATGTCTTTTTGTTCATCTGCCTGCATCTCCTGATCAGTGATGCATCTGCATGGGGCCTTTGGGTGAACTTCAGAATTGGGTTCCAAAACTGTGCAGCTAAGTGGTATTTACCCAATCGGATTCTAAAATGGCATGGTTTGTGCCTTCACGTAATTTACCGTCTATCAGACTAGGTAAATATGTAACTTAGAAAACTCAGCCACTCATGCAAACTAAATCAACAAGATTAAATTGAACTTGATACACTATTCTTAGCCAAAGTGCATTTGCTGATAATGATAGTGCGCAGTGTCTTCTTTTTTATTCACAGTAGTTAACACTATGCCTCTCTCTGTTCTGAAACAAAATCGTAATTAAAGCCCCAGAATGCCTGTCAGCTTTCTTTCCTCCCTGTCATGTCGCATGGCACAGACGTTTGTTAAGATATCAGAATCTAAAAGCTTTCATTTGCTTTCCAGGCACCAGAGGAGGATCAGATTTCTCTTCTGAAATCAGACAGTAGAAAATGGTTATATACCCTTCACATCTTAATCTTCCAGACCAGGAGACTGTGTTAGAATCCTCAACTTCTAGGGTTTTAATTGCATTCTCTATCATTTTAGCTCTTTACTACCAACAGGAATTCTAAATCACTTCAACTTTTCTCTTATTCCTGCCCAAACAAAACCAGTAAGCAATTTAGTTTGTGCCTCTATATTTTCCAATTTCCTTTCTTCTACTCCAGCAACAGCCAATTTTTAGGCTATTTGAGATATGCTCAAATAATTCACCTCAGCACACACATACAGTTACTAAATTGTGCCTGTTATACATCACTCATTGCTTTCTTCTTTTCTGCAAAAACATTTAGAAGGAAGAAAATGTCTGGGCTTCTCTTTCTCTTTACTCCAGATCTGCCATTTCTCACAAAGAGCCTTTGACTTATCCTCTTGCGCAGCTAACAAAGTCACAAAGACAGAAGAGAAATGCAAAAACTGAAGTCAATAAAGATAAAAACAAGAGTGAAATGAATCTGTCTCTTGAGCTATGTCTACACTAGACAGTTTTGTCAGCAAAACCCCAGTTTTGTCAAAAAAAATGGTGGAGCATCTACACTAAAACTGCATTCTGACCACCTACTGTTGGCAGAACTTTGGCACTTTTGTTGACAGCCTTCTGCCTCTCCCCCAAGAGGCAGAATGCCTTTCACAACAGAATCTGTCAACACAAAAGCCATGTGGATGCTCTGGTGAGGACCCTCTGTCAACAGACAGGGCTTCCAAGTCACCTGGCAGCCCTGTCTGCTGTGCTCTTGGTTGGCCATACTGCTGAGAGAGCAGCTGGGCAGTCCTTCTACTCTCTGTCAACAGCAGATCAATAGAGATCTGCTTTTGTGTGTGGCTGGAATATCTTCTGACAGTAAATTCTGTCAACAGTTAGCTGTGGAGTACACATGGCCTGGTATATAGCTTAAAATTAAGGCTACTCAATAGCGCATAAATAATTATTTCTGAGAAAATTTTGCAACCTTTTTACAAGCAATTAGAGTTCACAGGCAATTTCAGGGAAACCTATTTTCTTAATCTAGGATGATAAGAAATGCTAGAGATCAGCATTTAATGTACTCCCCAAGCTGGTTTTTGTTTTTTGCTAAATTCCTTAGTATTATAGCCAAGTTTATAATTTACAAATCTATTTATTGATCCGTGTATCCATTTCTTCTGCAACCTATTACATGCCTCTGCCACGCTATTATCTCTGAAGAGAATTTTCCTATCCAAATCTGCCAAGATATCACAAACAATTCATACAGATGGCCTCTGAAGAATTTTCTGTGATGCCCTGAAGATGCGAATCAACAATACGATGAAGAAGAAAATTTTATTAAATCCTACTCACTCATTAAACTGCCTTTCCTGATGTGTCCTATATTCCATCTAATGCTTTTAGATGGTAAAGTCCTAAGGGCAGGGACCAACTACAGAGTGTATTGTATGTGCACAGCACATCAATACTTACCAAATAAGTTTAAAAAATCTTAAAATTTTGTTCAAATACTATTTAGGATTATGGGGAACTTGTCCAGACTTTCATATTTTGTTCAAGATGTATGTTAAAAATAGCACAATAGTACCATTAAACTTTTCTAATCAAATCATTCAGGCTGTGTCTACACTAGAGAGTTTTGTCAACAGAAGGGGTCTTCCGTTGACATAAATCAGGCAGCACCTACACACATAAAGTGCGCTGTTGACAGAGTCTTGACAGAACTCTGCATTTGTCTCAACAGTGTTATCCCTCAAGAACTTGAGGAATAATGCTTCTGTTAACTCAGTTCTGTCAGAAGAAGTGCAGTGGAGACCCGTCTTTTGCACAGCTTCCGGTCAGCTCTGCTGTCTACAGAGGGCAGGACTGTCTGGCTCCTCTCTGTTGACAGAATATCTTCAAACACAAGTCTGTCGATAGACACGACTGTCGACAGATGCTTCTAGTGTAGACGTAGCCTCAGGGTATGTCTGCACTGCAAAGTTATTTTGAAATAACAGCCATTTTAAAATGACTATTCTAGCGTCTACACAATGCAATCTCTATGTTTAAATAATTTTGAAATTGCAAATGGCTTTTTTTGAAATAAGTAAACCTCATTCCAGCTGCATCTATGCTAGGCAATTTTTTCAAAAACCCATGTGCTCTTTCAAAAATGAAATCAATGAGATGTACCGCTGGAATCGAAAGCGCTCTTCCAAACATGAAATAGGAAGAGGCATCCGTTTCGAAAGCCTTGTTCAAAAGAGGACGCGCGTAGACACTCTACATTCCGCTCTTTTAAAAGATCAGTGTCCACCATGGCAGCTGTTAGGCGGAGACATGCTGCCAGCGCCTGCAGGGTTCTACGGTCCATGTGTGCTGCAGCCCTTAAAGCCGCATAGACCCAGAAACCCCATTGCCGGAAGCTGAGAGCACACAGGCAGCAGCTGCTGTGTGTGCTGCCCCTGCACACCTCAGTGTGACCCAGAGCAGCCAGCTGCTTGCGATGGCCAATACGTAAGCAAGTCAGGAGCCCCAGGGTCCCCCCTCAGAACATGGCCAGGGCTCACAGGAGTCCAGCTGTGGGGTGAAAAAGTGACCCCCCTCCTGGACGGAGCATGAGCTCTGGGACCTGCTGGGCTTCTGGCAGGAAAAGGAGGTGTTCCAGGTTACGACACGAAGCAGAGAAATGCGGAAGCTTTCACCCAGATGGCCAAGAGCCTGAGCTCCTGGGGCCATCCTGCCCGCACTCCTGACCAAATCAGGAGCAAGGTGAAGGAGTTGCATCAGGATTACACCTGGGCTCAGGACTCAGCCAGCTGGTTGGTGACCACCCCCTTTGTGCCCATACTACTGGGAGCTCCAGAGCCTGCTGGGCCCCCGGGACACCTCCTCCCCACCAGCCATTCTGGGCACCTTGGCTGAGTCGTCCCAGCCTGGGGATGGTGAGGAGCCGGGATGACCAGCCAGCTACACACCACCTGGGGCACAGCTGTAGTCAGCCACCACTGGGGAATGGTCCAGTGAAGAGGGGGACCTAGTAATAGACCTCCCCTCCTGCACCTCCAGCCATGCACTGGCCAGGCAGGCATCCCCCGACCTCAGCTGTGGACCCTCTGGTAAGTACCCCAGGGGGCAAACACTCCGGATCACATGGTGGGGGGGCACCACATCTACCCGAGGACTATCCACACCCACAGCAGACCCTGGCCAGCCACTGCCCTGCCAGGCTGCAGCCCTCACGATGACACCACGGCTGCCAGTGCCCTTCTACACCCTCTCACATGAATAATGTCACACCCCCACCCCTTGGGGAGCGGGGCGGAGGCTGAACTGCAGAAGGCGGCCACCCACAGGGGGACAGAAACCCACTCCTCCACCCTGGGCCTCCATTGAATGGTGGGGGTGGGGACTCACATCCATGGGGAGAACAGAGAGCGTGGGCCATGGAGCAGGTGTCAGAACTCACGACCTGTCCCTCTATTCCCTCCTGTTTCTGCAGCTGTGCCATCCAAGGGCCAGGAGAGCCTCACACCCTCTGTCATTCTGTACCGCCCTCCAGAGGCAAGGGATGGCGACCGACCTGAACCACCCCCAGTACGAGGGCATCTCCTGAAGGAGCCAACGTCGGGCAGCGGAGGACCAACACATTGCCATCTCCATCCAGCTGCAGGTGGATCTGGCAGAGCTGCGCATCTGCTTTGAGAAGGGGGAGGGCACCTGGCACTGGGCAGCCTGGGTGAAATTTATGGGGGTGTTCTGGTATGACGGCTGTGTCCCAGGAGCTGCTAGCCTAGATGCCCCCTCCTGCCACCCATCTTGAGCCCTCCTGCCAGCCCCCCAGGAGGAAGCCCTGATGTTCCTGACCATCAGGCTGGAGCTGATCCATGGCTCTACCTCCCCATCCTCCCTGACCTCTCCCAGTCACACCGGGGACCCCAGACCAGGGAAGACGTGGGTCCTGGGACTGGCATGGATCACAGCCCTTCACCCCGTCTCAGAGTAAAGTTCCCCCAGGCAGGCTACCCAGCTCACCCTCCCCCTGTAAATAGTTAATTTGGTTATGTTATTCACATACAGCAGTAAGCACACATTTTTTAGTGCCAAATACAGTTGTTTATTTTTCCCACAATCCTGTGTGATGCATGCTCCTTGGCAGGGTGTGTGTGTGCAGGAGGTGGTGACTAGGTGTGTGCAGGGTGAAGGAGAGTGTGCAGTAGACCCACTGGGCGTGGCTGTGGAGGTGCTCACCAGGGCCCCTGGGCAGGAGACTCATGCAGAGCCTCCTGGATGTGGACATCCTTGTGGTGATCCTGGTGGCTATGGGCAGCAGCCAGCTGGGAGTAGCCAGTGCTGGATTCAGCCGCCCACACCTGCATAAAGGCCTCCCCTTGCTCTCCACAATATTATGGAGAGTGCAGCAGGCACCCACAACCTGGGGGACATTGAGGACACTCACCTCAAGGCATGCCAGGAGACAGCTCCACCAGCCCTTGAGGCACCAGAAGGTGCACTCAACCACATTGTGGGCATGGTTGAGCGGGTGTTGAAGCACTCCTGGCTGGGGCTGGAATGGCCTGTATGGCGGCACATGAGCCAGGCACTGGGGCACCATGGTGTCCTCTAGTGAGAGCTCCCTCGGGGGGATGTAGGTCCCTGGCACAGGCCAGAATTGCAGAACACTCACGTGTCATGAGTGCAGCCTGTCCAGCCCCTATAGATATCCTGGAACCAGCCCTTGCTGTCCATCATGGCCTGCAGGACCACAGAGTGGTAGACTTTCCTGTTAATATATTGTCCTCCTCTGTGCTCCAGGGTGCAGATGAGTACATGGTCCCCTAGAGGGCCCTGAAACAATTCAGGAACTCAAGCACAGCAAAGCTTGTGATGGCCGTGTCCAGGTCCCCGATGTGGATCACCCTCTGGAGGAGCATTGTGTTGAGGGTGTGCACCACCTGCAGGTGGGGAGACATGCACACCTGTGAGGGTGTGTGGGGCATGCCAGGCCCCGCCGGCCCCCTGCCCTGTCCCCCTGGTGGGGGCATGGGCCTCCTTACTTCCATCACGACAGCCCTCACTGTGGCCTGCCCCACACCAAATTGGTGTCCCATGGAGTCATAGATGTCTGGAGTAGCCAGCTTCCAGACATCTATTGAGCCCCTCATCTCCACGGGGAGGGCACACTGCATCCGGGTGTCCTGATGTATCAGTGCGGGGGGCAGCCACTGGCAGATATCCAGAAAGGTCTGCTGCTGCATCTGGAAATTCTGGAGCCACCGGTTGTCATTCCACTCCACCATGACCAGATGCTCCCACCACTCTGAGCTGGTGGGGTAGCTCCAGAGCCAATGGAGCACCTGGGGTGGGGGGGGGGGGCGCCAAAGGACTGAGTGTCTGGGGCCTCCCTGGCTACTTTGGGGCAGGGGAGTGGGCCTTCTCCAGTAGGAGCTGCAGGGTGACCACTCCACTGGCAGCAACCATCAGGGTTTCCAGCTTCTGCTGGTCCATGTTCTGTCCTATGGGCACTGTGTCTGCAGGGCTGGTAGCAACTCTGTAGGCCTTGTGCTGTGCAGGCCAAGGGTGCTGGGGAGGAGCCCTTTAAAGGAGAGGCTGGCAGAGGCCCTGGAAAGGCTTTTCCCCCATGCAGCCCCATCCGTGGGATTTCCTGGCCCTTTCTTTCAAAAAACAGCATGGATAGGTGTAGATGCTCTCTTTTGAAAGGCTGGATGGTCCCTTTCGAAAGGGCAGATGGCCCTTTCAATGACACTAATTGAGAGTGCCAGCCCCAGGCCAGGTGTAGACACCCCCCTCCAAAAGGGTGTCTTTCGATAGCTCTCTTTTGAAAGGTGCCCTAGTGTAGACATAGCTTCCATGAAAAACAGTACCTATTTCAAAATAAGGCATAGTGCCTCCAATGGCTCTATTTCGAAATAGGCTTTAGTGTGGGCAGACACTGTATTTTGAAATAGCTCTCAGCTACTTCAAAATGCATTTGGTGTGCAGCAGCATTATTTCAATATAAGATTTTCCAGAACAGCTCTTCTAGAATGGCTTATTTTGGAATAAGGCTGCCGCGTAGACATACTCTCAGATTTCTTGAAAAAATATATTCCGGAGTTAGTCATGGTTTTCTAACCAATGTATATCTCAGGACATCTCACTTTAAAACATAATTATTTGAGTTGCAAGTCCTAAATAGCTGCAGTAATGTGTTCCAGAGAATCATTGTATGATTTTAGGAAACTTTTGCTCTTAATTTAAGAAGTTCCACCAAAAAAAGACTCAAATTATGTCTGTTCAGCTGCTGTAGTTTTAGTCTGTGTCTTCTGCATTATCTTGTTTTTGTGGTACTGAAGTAAGCTGTATTGTAAAACTGTTGTCTCCCCCCCTGAACCTTTTTATAATGAGGTATTTATGTCCTAAGGTTATCCCATTATGGAAAACTTAAAGTTGCTTGTCCGTAACAAATGTTCACCTTCCCAGCTGGGATGTGACTTTGTCGTCTCTGGAGGTAAAAGATTCCCCCACTCTTGCCTCAAGGGATGAAGGATAGAAGCAGGGGCATGGAACTGGGTCACCTGCCCATCTTGCCCCAGGGCCCATGGTCGCTGTCAGCCCCATTTTAAATAACCCATAATATTAATTAATTATATCATGTTCATGTTTATGATTTCCACATTTAGGATGTATTTCCATGTCTCATGCAAAAGAGTCTCACGGGGTATATCTACTCTGCATGAAAAGCCTCACAGCATGGTGGCATCTGGTCCAGATCAGCTGGCTCAGCGTCTAAGCACTTGGACTGCAGGGCTATAAAATTGCAGAGAAGATGTTTAAACTCAGACTGGAGTCCAGTCCCTGAGATACTGCAAGGGGCTTGTCTCAGAGCATGGGCTCCTGCCTGAGCCAGCCTGTCTATAGTGTAATTTTATAGTCTTGTGGTTTGAGTGCTGCAAGCCAGAGTCTGAAACTTGGCTTAGCTAATAGTTTATTAGTAGAGAGTAGACATATCCACTCTGTTTAATCAGTGCTGTGACTGAGCACTTAAACTCATGCCTAAAATTAAATATGTGATTAAACTTGATTGTTTTCTATATGATTTCTGTGTGCTTAAAAGCACAGTGCATATCTAAATGTTTTGCTGAATATGGATCAAATTAACCATCTGCTTAAATGCTTATTTGAGTGGGATTCAGACCTTCAGTCTAGGGACATGGAACTAACCAGGAGTAAAGGCTCCAAAATTAGTCCTTGAGGAGTATTGTTATTCTTTACCTAATATTATGATATGCTTTCTATTGCAGAGATAACTATAATTAATCAAATTCATATAAACTGATGTTATTTGTACTTCACTCATATCTCAAAATATAATAAACTTTGAATGTATATGCTAGTACTTTTCACAGTTAAAATATACAGCATGCAATGCATTCTGATAAATTTGGTGGGAAGAGAGGCATTTTCTAAATGTAAGAGAAACAGTGATAAATGGAAGACACAATGTTGCTAGCAACAGTTAACCACTTTATTTTTCCTCCTGTGAAATTCTATTCAAAATCAATTGTTTGTAAAATAAATCTGGCTAAATTGCAACGGAATTTTAATGGAAAGCCACATGTCACTAATAAGCATTCAACTACTGTGACAACTCATAAACACTCTTCTCAAAATAAAGTAACTGTGGTTTCTAAAACAACATTGCAGAAAGGAAGACCTAGGTATTGTTTGAAAAAATTCATTTTAAAGGCTTCACTGGAGTCTTCTGTACTAGTTACATTGTTACCAAATGATGTGATGAAAACCAATAAAAGAGATTGTCCCTTTAGACCAGTTATGCCTGTAATTGGCATACTATTATATAAAGAAATAAGCTCTTTCTCAACCCTACTAAATTTTATGTACTTATTATTTCCAGTATGGTTAAAGTACCTGAAATGACAACACTGAGAGAAAAAGATAAATGAAAAAAATTGCACCAAAATAACCACACAAAAATGGAAGTATCTAGTCTTCAAAACTAAGTGAAAAACCAACATCTGCATGAACAGAAAAACTGACAATGGCTTTTAATTCAAAATATATTAGTAAAGCTCTGAAAGGGAGGGGGAAGTTTGAAGCAGTTTACAAGCACAAACTGACACACACTCAACAAAAATGCAGCTATAATCATGGGATTCAGGGGAACACACTTTTAAGGATTCAGAACCACAGCTTTATGTACTCACACACTTGTGTTTAAAAAAGCCAAAATCTCATTTTATCAAAATTGTTTCATTCAGTTTTACATCTAGCTGTAAGCTGAATTAATGAAATACAGTGTTCCAGTTCATTTCTTTCTCCAATGGATACACTGGATATACATTAAAACAACAATGGGATGGACAGTAATGGGATAGCCATACTGTAAAGTACTACCCCATGCAACTTTCTTAATGGCCTGTGTTTTATTGTGTGAAAACCTTACAATCAAGATGGAAAAAACATCTCAAGCTTGCAAAACAAGTTACTGCTCTCAAGACCTGTAAAATATAAATTCCATTTCTTGCTGCCTGAGCAACTGGATTACCCCCACAGGCTGCCTCAGTATGTGGTGGTCTTATGGCATCCTTCAGGTGCCAAAGCCTGACCATTTCACCAGACAGTCTCATTCTTAGACCACTGTGGAACTGCTGGATCTGATCAGTATATGGGTAGAGGAATCTGTTCAGTCACAGCTGTGAGTGACCCATAGGAACTGAGATTATCTACCTCCAACACTCCCAAAAATTTTTGGGAAGAAGGGGCCTCCAGAAGAAGGAATTCCTTCTGGAAGCCCCCCCGGCAGCCGCACTTCTACGAGGGATTTTGGAGTCTGGAAGAACGGTCTTCCGGACTCCAAATCATGTGATGTTATGCTAATGAGGCATGGGGAATTTGCATCCGTGCCTCATTAGCATCTTTCACTCCCTGTATTAGCATGCCACTTCCAAAGGAAGTAGCCTGTGTAGAAACGGCCTAAGAGATTCCTTCTTATACCCTTTAAGAGCAGTGAGCAGATATCAGCCACAAACCAATTTAAGGTAGTGCACCCTCATGTCCAGTCTTAATCCAGGTAAAATTGACAACTTCTTTTCTCCCCAAAGCCCTTCCTCCTCTCTTTTTTGCGGACCAACCCTTTGCCTTCTGCATATCGCCCAAATTTTTGAAATAACACTGTGGTGTTGGCTCACTTTTACAGAGATTGCTATTGTCTTATCCAAAATATCAAGTCCCTCTGATTAGTCAGAGGCCTTTTTTTAGAAACTTCTCCTCAACTCATGAGCTATTTTTCAACTAGATACCCTCCTTACATCTCTCACTCCTGCCTTTTAACTCATTTTTTCAAGACAATTCTTCTAGTTGAAAGTCAGACCCTCTTTTTACTACACATAGATATCTTCCGAAGTCAATCCTTTGTCTTTAATGTTATATTTGTCCTACAGAGGCAAACTTGGATAGAAGGGGAAGAAAGGGAAGGATGTATTATGGACCAAGCCCACATATAGTACGTAACACTTCAGTGCAAGAGATTTTTGAAGCACTGATTTCAAGCTTCAATTCTCGTGTATGAAATATTGTGGAGGAAGGAATACAATCCTGGAAAAAGTAGAAAAGGAAGCTGAATGACTGTATGCTGCTGCAAAGATGGTCTTTCCTAGCTACTTAGAGAAAGAACTGCTGCTCTTGTCTCTAATTAGAGATGTTATCAAATGCCTGACAAACCAATTAGTTTACTTTTGTTGGAAGTCTTCTGTTGTGACCTGCCAAGTAGAAACAAACACTGGCATAACAGAAGATAGTGGCATCTAGATAGGGAATGAGGAAAATTCATTAACCCATTCACGTTACTGCCCTCTCTGTCAACCAGGAATCCTTGCCTCTGACAACACCCAGGATAACTCTTGTGAGTAAGGCACTAGATTGGTATGTTGGGGAGCTGAAGTCTATTCCTGGCCTGTTGACAGGCTTCGTGTGGGATCTCAGGCACGTTGTCTAAAATGAATGGGAGTTCCCTGCTTTGCATCGCATAGTTGAAAAAAAAAAACCGATGCTATTGGAATGGAGACTGAATATCTAGATTGAATGAGCCAGCCTTGAAAGGTATAGCAAAGGAAAGCAAGTTACAGCAAAGTTGAGTATAATAATCCAAAATAAATTGGGGGAAAATTCTTCAAGACATATTAAAGTGACAGATATTATGCCTCTGAGCATATTGATGTATACAGACATACTTGAGTTCTGTGGACTAGCTGCATTTAAATAGACCCAGCTTAAGTATTGTATGATCATGATGAACTGGCACCCCAGAAATTCAGACACACAATGGAAAGAAACGTAATAAATTCCAAAAGACAAATTATGGCTATTATAAATTTTTTCCTGAAGATTCCCCCATCCCAAAAGGCTCTCATTATGTCTGTTTTTTATTTTTAATTAAGATTTTTGCTTATTTGAACAAGAGAATTTTACTGCCTTCTAAGAATTGAGAACAAATTTCTATCAGTCTTTGTTCAAATACAAAACATAATGTGTAATATTTGTGGTAGGAGAGGAGGGGGACAGGAAAGGAAGCCTACTGAATTCTACACCTTTAGTCTGAAGGGCAAAGGAAAGAATCTCTCTGAACTTCCAGCAAATGTTAAGGTTTTCAGAATGAAGTAGAAAAAGTTGATGACGTCAAAATTGTTTATAACCTTCTCTAAATTGATTGATTGAATGAATGATTTAAAAACATGTGCATTCTTTCCACTGATGGTACTGCATCTGCAAGGATACTAGAGAATGCAAGATTTCAAACAAACAATGTCAATATGTGCTCTTTACTGGAAAAAAAAAGGTATTTTTATTTACTGTCAATAGAGTTCCAAATACTTTTTGTCCTTCTAGTCTTACTGCACTCCAGAGTTTTAATTAATTTCTTTCTTTAAAATTTGGTCTCTAAAGGGGGTCATCATTAAACATTAAAGCTAGCTTATTGATACACGTGGCATTAGACTATCTCATTCTTCTATGTTAAGTAACTAGAGGGCAGTAAAATTCACTGTCATTTTTGTTTTAGTAAAAACCTCATATTTATCACCTTGCCATAAACATTCAGCTCTTTTCCAGGCACAGAATCCCAATAGCCCTCCTGTGTCATAAATAAAACAAAGAGTTAAAACTATAGACAGGATGAAGAAAAAGGTAAGGATGAGGGCAAACCTCAAGGTATGGCAATTGAGACCAGATACTTAGCTGGTATAAACAAACAAAATCTTTTGCATTTAATGGAACTATATCAACTTACACTCCAATTGAGGATCCATCTCTCCATTTGCATATGCAACTAAGACAACCTATGCTTATTAAAAGTTCATCTTACTTATCTAGACTAGGTATAAAGTGTACTCAAGAGGCCATATCATCACGGCTAGTGTTAGTATTTTCTTAATATTTACTGTTAACTGTGTAGAGAAGAGAGAAGGAGAATACTGAAAATTAAATTCACATCCATTTATGTTATGAAAAATAATTCAGCAAAGGTCACTCTTTTCCCATCATTTTTCCTGCTTTCTGGAAGAGGATGAGTGCTTTTGCGATTTAATGATGCTTTTCAACGTTGACTTCTTTGCCAGCATTACAAAATATGTAACAGGTGTTCTAGCATGGCCCATTGAGCAGGATGAAGAACAAGGTCCTCCTTGAGATTACTGGCAATTGAAAAGGATATTTTCGATAACTGCTACTTTGTGATCAAAAATACATTCAACCATGTAAGAAGTAGAATACCTTCTTCTAAATCAGCTTTTCAAAACTGAGATTTTCTGCTTAGTTGAATTTGGACCAATCTTTCAAGCTTTGATTTTGAAAGGGCACAAAAGTCTTGCTGGCCTGCATTGAGTGTGACAGGATATGTCCATCTCAGTCGCATGAGCAACTAACATCTGTAAGGCTTTGGCATATATGTTTGTGGGGTGTAACCTGTAACTCCATGTAGCTCAGAAACTTGCCTCTTTCATGAACAGAAGTTGGTCCAATAAAAGATATGACTTCGCCCTCCTTTTCCCTGGGAGATATTCAGACAGAAGGTAATTTTCACACTACAGTGGGAACTGATTTGCTCAATGTCTAAACAAATGGAATCACACTCTATAACAGGCTTTTCTTTATGTTCTAACTCCCATTCTTTGGTTGAATAGAACTAGCAAGACATTCTATAATGGCCATATTGAAACCCACCAACAGGAGTGTGGGGGGAGGAGGAGAAAAGGAAGCAGGTACCCTGGGACCCATAGATTCAAAGGGTCCCAATGACTCCTGGCTGCCACTGTTGCTACCATGGCTGCTGGAGCCCCAGCCCACTTAAATCACTGCCAGAACTCCATGCAGCATGCTCTGGGCAGCTCAAGGCTTAGGGGGGCAGCACGCCACAGTCCAGGCAATGCTGAGAGATGGCTGTCGCCTGGCCCCTCCAGACCTTGCCTGGGGGCCCACAGAAACTGTCGGCTCCCCTGGGCACATCTGATTATTCAAAGGACAACAGAATCCTAATCATTACAAGCCATTTGTAAAGCTCTAGAATGCAAATTTCTCATGAAGGAGATTTCCACACTCGCATATTACTGGAGACAGAATCTGAAGGTCTGTTGCTGCATTACTGTAAATGCATAACACCATCTCAGATTTTGTAAACAGTTACGGTAAGCTAATAAGGGCCAACAAACCTGGGAAAGACGTACTTTAGGACAAGTCCCTGTGTGGGCTAGACAAAGCTGTCAGTGATTGTAAAAGCCATTGGACAGGCCACCTGAAGCAGCTGACTACCAGCTATATTTGTGAAACTGACAACTGGCTAGGTGGGAACCTCTTCCTGGTCTGTTATACAACAATACTGAGACCATATCTTCCTTTAAGCCTCCTCAATGACACATCTTTCAACCTTTCTTCACCATTTTCTTTCCTCCGTGAACACAGAGGCCACATCTAGATGGCCCATTAACACAGCTGTGCTGACAGCGCTATGCTAATGATAGGTCACAAAATTGCAAATGGAGGACCATTTGCAAGCTTGTGTGGGCAATTAGTACAGCTGCATGAGATTTTACTGTTGGCAAGTGGTGTGCCAGCAGTACAGAAGCTGTGACGACATGACTCTGCCGGCTAAGCCCCACTCTGCTGCCAGTCCCTTAAGCCTGAAAAAATTCATTATAAAATTTTTTCACTAAAAAATTCAGGCATAAGGTACCGGTGACAGAAGGGGGTTTAGCCAGCAGAGCCACATCTACATGGCCTCTGTACGGCCAGCATGCCCTCTGTTGATGGTAAAATCCCATAGGGCTATGCTAATTAGCTGCATGAGTTTGCAAATGATCCTCCATTTGCAATGACCTGTCATTAGCATAGTGCTGCCGGCAGTAGCGCTGTGCTAATGAGACATCTAGATGTGGCCAAAGAGTCAGATCTATGTGGAGTCAAACGGCATACCGTTGTAAGATAAACAAGAAGTCCTGTGGCACCTTATAGACTATCAGATATTTTAGAGCATAAGCTTTTGTGGTGAAAGACCTGCTTCATCAGATGTCACATCTGATGAAGTGGTTTTGACCACAAGAGCTTATGCTCTAAAACATCCATTAGTCTATAAGGTGCCACAGGACTTCTTGTTGTTTTTGAAGATACAGACTAACTCAGCTAACTCTCTGATACTTGTCATAAGATACATTTCTGATGTTCAAGGGCACACGATTTCTCTATTTATTAAAAGCAGAAATGGCATTTTTCATTTACACTCATGAAGAATGCAATATAAAACAAATAATTTGGGAGCACATAGGGAGAGGGAGGAATAAAAACATGTTGGGGGGTAGTTAGGGAGAGAAGGTTAGGGCAGTTGAAAAAGATGTGGAAAAAATTATAAGCTGAGCTCTGCATGTGCTAATTCAAGCAATTAAAGAAAGGACAGTTTTGAAGATGAATATGCCCTTCTGCAAAAGGCAGCTTGTAAATATCAATCTCAAAGAGAGTATTATGAGACACACCAAAATAAATGCATTAGTTCAAGGACTAATGGTTAATAATGTTTGTTCAATGGAAAGAAGTACAGATTTGAAGTGAAATACAAGGCATACAAATTTTTGGGTGAAGGGGAAGGAACAAATATCAAGGCACCAATAATTAAAATGTTCACTAATACTACTGCTTTCCCTCTAATACATAATATGACACACAGATTGACACTAATAACTAATATTGTCATTTTCTAGCTAGTTAGATGATCTCTCTTACCTTCCAACTCTTCCATGAAGCCTCTAGGCTTTCTGTGCCAGTCCCAAGCTTGGATAAAGGAGGAGGTTGGTCGGATGAATGTTGATGCACTGATTGTAAAACAACACTATGAATGAAATCTGATGTCAATATGACTAAATGACAAAAGATGCCAGCTCAGATCTCACCTGGATAAACAAGGTCCACAATATCAATTGAGCAATTTGGGTTGGATCAATAAATTTGCTACCAAAAGAAAATTTCAACTAATGCATATACTATCAATCAGAACATGCAACATCTGAATGCTGAAGGCAACTGGAAAGTTAGAGCTGCTTTGAAAGGAGATGGAGAGATACCTATGTGATATACTTGGACTGGCGGAGATGCTTTGTACAGCATCGGGAGAGCTGCACAGTTGCAAAGTTATTTGGGCAGGGAACAAACGAAGCATGAGACAGGAGTTGGATTTCTTCTTAGCAAAAGAGCTAGAAGAGCATTGTTAGGATACAAACCAGTGAATGCGAGAAAGATGGTAGCGAGAGTTGATGAGAAACCATTTAATGTCTGGGTCATTCAAGTGTCTGCACCCATGTCAAATAGCATGGAGGAATAGACTGAGCTATTCTATAAAGGCTTGAGGACATGCTGAAGAAAGGTGTGTTGATCATCGGAGGAGATTGGGAGAGAGTCATGGGAAGCTTTGGATATGGAGAAAAAGGAACAAGGCAAGAAACTACAAGAGTTTGCTACAGAGCATGAGATTGTGATCTGCAATGTAAGATTCCAGCAACAGGACTATAGGAAGGGGACATGACAATAAAACAATGGGAAGTCCAACAACACGATATATATGATTTTGGTTAGAAGAGGGTGGGCAACATCAGTATAACAGTGCCAAACTTTCCAAGGAGTAGGTATGTACCCAGAGCACAGTCTAGTCATTGTGAACATCAAGATGAAACTCAAGACAAGGTACAAGAGACAGTTTAAGAAATGAAGAGATATGGTGAGGCTAGGTGACAAAGAAATAAGCAATGCATATAGAGCAGCACTAGAAGAGAAGATGAAGAATGCAGGCACAGAGAAAGACCTGAATACAAGAGTAGAAGGGATAGCCATGCCAATAGAAGAGGCAACTGAGCAGGCATTTCCTGAAGAAGAGAAGAGCAATAAGAAGTGGATTACACAGAAGATACTGAAGCTGGTTGAAGAGGAGAGTGTTGATGATCAGAAGTGATGTTTCTGAGAGGGCGGAACAGCAATACAGGGTGAAATGAAGCAAGGTAAGAAAGGTAGCCAGAATGGATAAGGCAAAATGATTACAGGAGCAGTGTGAAGATAGAGAGGTATTATGGTGAGTGTAAGACCAGGGAGTTGTATAAGATGATTAGAAATATTTATAGGAAGTGGTAGTTAAAGCAGATTATGATCAAATATGAGAATGATGAGGTGCTCATGAACAAAGAGAAGGTTGTGCGGCAATGGATGAGATATTTCACCAATCTGTACAAAGCACAGTTGGACCCAAGTGTCTCAGAGAGACTGATCAAAGAACTGAAAGAGATATCACTGTTGAGCATCAAGAGTGAGACTGACATTTTGAAAAGGAAATGGAAAGAGCAGTAAAATGACTAAAGAACAGCAAGAGCCTTGGAAATGATTGGATCATGGGAAACATGACCAGATATGGTGGAGAAAGTAAGATTCTGGAAATACACCAACTACGTAATATAGCATGGAAAGAGGGGAAGGCACCTAAGGAATGGAAAAGATCCATGCTAATGACAATACACAAGAAAGGAAGCGTGTTGGAGTGCTAGAACTACAGAACAATTGCCTTAACAAGTCATCTAAGCAAGGTGATGATATGATACTGACGGAGAGACTGAGATTGCAGATAGAAGAACATCTAGCAGATGACCAACTGGGATTCAGGAAAAATAGAAATACCACACAGCAGAAACTGGAACTAAAATTGATAACAGAAAGTGTGATGAAAGAACAAGAACATCTACAATTGCTTCATTGATATTCACAAAGCATTTGACAGTATAAATCAGAAAGTGACTTGGGTGAAGTCATACGGAGTGGAGAGCAGACTGATATGGCTGCTGAAGAAAATGAACAACAAAGCGGAGGCAGAAGTGAGAATGTGTATAGAGTTGGGAAGCTGCTTGAGAACGAGTAGAGGTATGAGACAAGGAGATCTGATATTGCCAACTATCATCATCACACACCTTATGTCAATGGATACAATTTAGGCAGAGATAGAAGGGTTATCGGTGCATGGGATTAGAATGGACAACTTGAGGTTTGCAGATGATATAGTCATCATTGAGGAAGAAGACAAGAAGCTAGAGAGAATGGTACAGGTGTTAAATGAGGAAGGGAAGCAGCTCAGAGTGATTATGAACATCGATAAAATAAAAACAGGGGCATTTGGGGAGAAGGAAATAGGAAGGAAGATCAGTGTAGATGGGATTGAACTAGAGAACAGAGAAGTTCACGCATCTGGGGAGCAATAAGAGGTGTGATCTAGGTTGTAAGAAGGAAATAGTGACTAGAATAGCAAAAGCAAAAGTGAATTTAGAGATAGTGGATAAGATCTGGAAAAACAAAGCAATTAGCTTAGGAATGAAGCTGGGTGTCTTGAAAATATGTGTATTCATCAGCACGTTGTACAGGTGTGAGACATGCAACTGACCTTTAACTTTTTTCTAAGGAGGATCTTTTTCCACCTCCCACAATATATTCACTACTACATATTGGGTGCAGTGTAGTTTTCTCCATGAATTATGATAGTGTTGATTCTTTTTCACCCAGCACATAGGTCAATTATCAAGTAGCTACAGGATCAAGACTTCAGTGAACTTGTTAGCAGAAGCGCATCACTGTTCTGCCAAGTCACTCCTATTTACATCAAATCAAGTATAAGAATATGCAGCAATCACAGGGAAATAAACACAGGCAGGATCCATTTTATCAATCATCTTTTCCATTGCCACTATTGAAAACCTTGTCACTGAATTGGTCTGTCAGTTGGTCCTTGCTAGAATGGGAAACACTGTAAAATCATAAACTACTGAATCATGACTCTCAAACTAGACATCCTCTCAAGGCTCTGAATGAATATCAATGCAATAATACAACTGTAGCTGTGTCCTTCTATTTCTTTGTTGTTGCTTTTTAAACATGACAGGTCATTGATCAGTCTTCTCCCCTTGTGCAATGCCATTCTAAATGGTTGTGATATATTATCAATTTTTTCTGCTATAGTAACTCCTAAAGGCATGAGGCAAAATCAGGGATCTAGGCTGTGTAAAAATATATATTAAGAGACAGTCCCATAAGAACATAAAAATGGCCATACATTGATCAGACAAAAGGTCCATCTAGCCCAGTAAACCTGTCTTCCAACAGTGTCATGTCCCGGCATAGCTTACAGTCTAAAAAGATAAACTACATAAGAAAGTATTAACTAAGTTTTACAGCTGCAGAATTGAGGCACAGGCAGATTGAGTGACTTGCCCAAAGTTACAAGTTCGTAGCTGAGCCAGAAAGTGAGCCTAGATATTTTATCCCCTCCTGTGCTTTCATCACTACACTATCCTGCCTTTGGCCATTTCTGCATATGCCACTTTCTCCAAAAATTTTCAGGAAGAAGGGGACTCCAGAAGGAGGACTTCCTTCTGGAAGACCCCTCAAGGGACCACGCTTCTACTCTCTGTTTTGGAGTCTGGAAGAACTTCTTGCGGACTCTGAATCATGTGACATTATGCTAATGAGGCATGGGGAATTTACATCTGCACCTCATTAGCATATTTGGGGCCATTTATTAGCATGCTACTTTCGGAGAAAGTGGCATGCGTAGAAACAGCCTCTGAGTGTATGTATGCTTCATTCACACTGAACTGAAACTAGATACTTACCATAAAAAGAGGGTTTCTGAATAATTTAATGTTATTTCACCATTTGTTCCTTGGGTGCATATGCGAAGCACACACACGTTATTTCCAACAGGAATGATCACAATGAGATGCACCATCTTTTGACCAGCAGAATCATTGGGAAAGGCACAATCAGAAGATGTAGAAGCCACAAAGTTATATGGCAGTATAGCAAGAAACCATGAGGCCAAAAAAAAAAAAAAAATTGAATGGAACCATACAATACAATGTTAATACTCTAGCAGTAGTAAAGCACAGCATTACAAGCTGCAAGTGTTTAGTTCTTAAAAAAGTACAGAAGCTTCTTGGAAAATATGCTGACATCTTTCCAGTCCCCCATACATAGTAATACCTACATTTACCAAACTCTACAGCTGTCCTGACCAAAGCTCTGCTCTTGTTGAACACCTATGATCCATGGTCATGCTTTCCTCTGGTTTTCCATGAAGAATATTTGAACAAGATAGACAGCTTTCTATAGTAGTCAACAGAACCACAATTAACCTATTTCAGCTTCTATTTGCTTACCTGGTATGAATGGGACTTTTGATGTGGCACACATTTTTGGTGGTACACTGGGATCTGATTTTGTGACCCAAGAACCTATTAATACCAAACTGGCAGAAGTTATATTGTGCCTGGCACAGCAGTGTGTCATGTGAGGTCTCTATCGGAAAGTTGTGTCATGATGATCATACATATTACTGTAAAATTTATATTTGGAAGGAACTATATATATGCATAGAAAATATGATCTCAAGGTCTGTTTTTCAAAACTGGTCACTCGTAAAGATGAAAAGTAAGTTTTCTTTACAGGTAAAAAGTTTCTGTTTTATGTGCAAATTAAGTATCTATATGCTGAAGTATGGCCCTCCACTGACAACTGTATGATGAATGCTAATGAAAATTTTGAAAATTTTAGAGAGGAAAATGACAGAAATAGATAAACAGTGGGGATGCGTCTATACTTGCATTCCTCTTTCGAAAGAGGTATGCAAATGAGGTAATTGAAAATACAAATGGGATATAATTTTGCATATTTGGTACCTTATTTGCATATTTTAATTTCCAAATAGCTTCTTTCTAAAGAAGAAAGCCAGTGTAGATGCTGCTCTTTCGAAAGTAAACCCTATCTTTGAAAGAATCCTTCTTCCCATTAAATAAAGGGAAGAAGGATTCTTTCAAAGATAGGGTCTACTTTCTTCTTTCGAAAGCAGCTCTTTTGATATTAAAATATGTAAATGATGCACCAAATATGCAAATATACATCATTTGCATTTCTGATTTACCTCATTTGCGTACCTCTTTTGAAAGAGGAATGCAAGTGTAGAAGCGTAGTAGTAATCCTGTTTATTTTCTTAAACTTTTGAAACTTCATCTGGGGTATGATTAACCCTTCGGTATTCCTTCAATCTATGGCCTCATCTACACTGGCCCCGCTTCCACAAGGAGAATGGTAAGAAGCACAGTGCAAGATTCAAATGAAGCAGATTAAAATATCTCATGCCTCATTTGCATATTCCCACAAGATCTCACTTCTGGAAGGTCTGCTTTTCAAAAGAACCCTTCTTCCTGAAAAAAAAAAAAAAAACCTGGGAAGAAGGTTGCTTTCGTAAGTGGGGCTTCCTTTTGAGGAAACCATGTCTACACTTCTGTTTTGCATTTTGAAAACAGAACTTCTGGAATGGCAAGTGGCTACCATTATGCAAATGAGGTGCTGAATATGCAAAACAGTGACTCATTTGCATTTCAATCAGCCTTGTTTCCATGTCCCTTTTGAAACTGGGGAGCAGTGTAGACGCAACCTATGAGGGCTAGATTTTACAAAAAAGTGTCTCAAGCCAACTGATTGAAAGTGCTGGTGAAATAACTGGGGTAGCTTTTTTATTGAAGATATGTTAGTTAGGTTTTGTCTTTAGTAAGTACATTATGATTTTGTTTCATATGTAATTTTTGTTTCCAATACTCCTATTTGCTATCATTTGAATCTCTGTTCTTTGATACTAAATGTATTCGTGTTTTCACTATGAATATATCACGTGTGTAGTGTTTTCAGCAGAGCTACTTTCTAAGGTACAAATGGTAAGCTGTAAGGTCATGCCTGTGTGGACAAAGGCTGGTGGCTTTGGGGAGCTAATACACAGCAGGCAAAAGCAAACAAGTCTTTCTCATATTATGAGCAGGTAGTGGTGACATTCCTCACCATTTCAGCTACCCTGGGAAGCATCACAGATGCATTATAAATGTGATGGACGTAACTTAGTTAAACATTTGAGTTAAAAACGTCATGTGTTCATTGTGACTACTCTATTAATATAGCTCTAGGTGGTGGGTGCAACCCCGCTTTTAGAGAGACTAATTCCCCAGCTACACCCCTTCTTACCAAGCTCCTTCCTCCCCTGTGGTGAGAGACCACCTCACTGTCCCAGTGGTCAGAGGACTCCTGGACCAGCCAGAGCCAACAGGCCAAGCTGCACCTACTCTCCTGAGACCTGGAAATATCCTAAAGGAAAGACTCCCTCTATCAGCTATCCCTTACTCACAGCAACTAATGCTGCTTAGCTTGGTATCCCTGTCTGTCTTTCTCTGCCTCTCTTCACCCTCCACATCAACTTCTACCAGTCCCATCATCCAATGCCCTTAAGGAATCTATAGATCAGCTGGTGAGCAAACAAGTATCTGTGCACCTTACTATAGATAGACTTTTTTTACTATGATATTTACCTTAAGGGAGCTAAGTGAGAATTTTGGTCTCCTGTCATCTAAAATTGAGTGTAAAATCAGAGGGAGGAAAGATAACATAGGGTCTGTGTGTTAGAATGACAACAAAGTTGGAATAATTTACATTTTCTAGATAAGTATGTTGAGTGTTCAGCTTTGGCTGTGTAGCACCATGTCTTTCAGCTTGCGGGAGCATTCTGCCTCTAAGCCTTGGAATTAAGAAAGAACAAAGCCTGGGAGGTGGAGAACCTGTAGGCTGGGGTGAAGGATCAGCCTACTGTTTTGAGAGATCAGGTGAGGGATGGGATGAAAAGGAAAATTAAGGCATAGTGACATCTGTGTCAGGTAAGGGGGTCAGACTAGTCTCAGAATAACTCTTGCTTTGTCTTGTTTTCACCAGGACCCTGGATAGAAGAGAAAACTGGGAAAAAGTACACATGAGGTCCTTGTCTCATGGGAAGATGAGGGTATCTCCCAGTGAATGTTTTCTCAGGCCAGTCCTTGGGCAATAATGAGGACATTTTTTTGTTGTGGTAACTAGCAAGGAGATCTGTAGCCAGAGATCTCCAAAGGCCAAATGCATGTCAAAGTACCTCTGAGATCAATTTCTGGCTTACAGTTGTGAAAAATTCCAGCTGAGTCTGCTGGCTGTCATGCTCTGTATCCCTGGTAAATGAGCTGAAATGAGCAAATTGTGATGGATGCACCAAGTTTCCTTGCAGAAGAGACACATGCTTGATGGTTATTGACGTGCATTAGTAGGAGCATTGCCAGCAGAGTTAGAGAAGTGATTATTCCCTTTGTTCAACACTGATGATGCCACATCTGAAGGGGCCTTACCAATTCTGCACCCCGCCCCCATTACAGAAAAGATGCAGAAACATTGGAGAGAGCCCCGAGAAGGGAAACAAAAATAATTAGGGGCCGGATCACCTGAGCTCTGAGGAGAAGCTGAGGGATTTGGGCTTATTCAGTCTCTAGAAGAGAAGAATTGGGGGCAGGGATTTAATAGCAGCTTTCAACAGCCTGAAAGTTGGCGGGAGACTCTGAAAAGAGTGGAGGTAGGCTGTTTTCGGAGGTGACAGATGAGAAGCAATGGTGTTAAGCTGAATGAGAAGCAATGGTCTCAAGTTGAAGTGGAGGAGGTCTAGGTTTGATATTAGGAAAAAACCTATTTTACTTGGAGGGTTAGGAAACCATGGAACAGGTTACCTAGGAAGGTGGTGCAACATTCATCACTAGAGGTTTTTAAGGTGAGGTTTGACAATGCTTTGGCTGCGGTGATTTAGTTGGGATTAGTCTTGTTTTCAACAGGGTGTTGTAGTCAATAACCTTTTGAGGTCTCATATGATTCTATGATTAATATTAAACATACAGGTCAGATTATATCCATTGTGACCTTCATGTGAGTGTTCTTGAAGAAAGGTAGGAAATGTACACAGGTGTTCCTGCCAGCCCTCCTATAGTAGCTCAGTTTTGTGGAAGACCATTTGCCATGAATCTTGTGGTTGTGGAGGTGAGCACACCAGTCTATTACAAGGCACTTGTCCCCAGGTGGTGTTTCTGTGTAGCAGGAGAATTGCTCTCTCTTAAAAATAGATCTGATTAACAACTCACTAGCACTCATTTAAGCTACTTTCTCTGACCTTGGATAAATAAGTTCAGGATGTCTCTTCCTTCTAGACTAGAGTCAAGATAGATCTTATAGAAAAAGATGAAGATAATGATACAATTCATAAGTTTGCTATAAATAGGTCACTAGAAGAAGGCTGCAGTTTGGGTTCATATCTCAGGGAAGACTTGGGCCTGTAGAGAGTAGAGGGCAGAGCGTGAGGGCAGCTGGTTTCAGGGAAGTCACTGGGCAGACTCAGTACAAGTGAGCAAAGTCAATAGAAGACAAACAGCAAAAGGGGGCACAGGTGGAGGGCCAAGGGGTGGAGTGGAATGTGCCTCTTTTCAATTACCATGTTTTCAGCTAAGAAAGGAGGAGATGAAGGGGTGATATGATAGATGTCTATAAAATGTCTATGAAATCATGGCTGGTGTGGATAAAATGGAAAAAAAAAAGCCAAAAAAAAAAGCAAGATATTTGTTTCCATAACATAAGAACTAGGGTTCACTAAATGAAATTAATGGGTAGAAGGTTTAAAAGTAGCAAAAAGATTTGTTTCTTCAGCCAGTGCATAGTAGGCTGCAGAACTCTTTACTAGAGGATGTTGTGAAGACGGGCTTTATCAGGGTTCAAAAGAGAACTGGGTAAATTTGTGGAGGTTAGGTCCATCAATGTCTATTAGCCAGGGTGAGTAAGAATGGTTTTTCTAGCCTATATTTGACAGAGGCTGAAAATGGATGACAAGAGGGGGATCACTTTGATAATTACCTCTTCTGTTCACATCCTGTAAGGCATTTGGCATTAGCTTCTTTGAGAAGACAGGATAGCTTGACCTCTGGTCTAGGTGGACCTCTGGTCCAAACCAGTGTTGCTGTTTTTAGTGTTCTTATGCCTGTTTACATATGCTTATCATTTCAACCACGTTTTTCATGAAGGCCCATTAAAAAAGAAAGAACTGTAGGCTTGTGTGCTGTGCTAGTACAAGTGTTAGATGACAGATTTTCATATTCTTGCTACATAAAGGTTTGCTGGGTGAAAGTAGGTCTTTCATGTCAGTAGCTTATTCATCCTTAAGGATACAACGTATTGATCTATTGTCTGATCTTTTATTGATTAAAGTCACTTTTGCTCTGAAACACTCCTCTGCATTTTCATCTAAGACAATGACAGCCACTGTTAATTGACAGATTTTGAAAAAAGAAAGATCTAAAAATATTTTTTCCAGCAGCAGATTGGCATCTAGAACAAATGGCACCACCCACTCCTGATCTGTGTTACAGAACTAATTTATGCTACATGTAGACAAGTCTCAAATCACTTCCATGGTTTAGTCACTTAGAGACATTTGTTAAAGCAAACTGGAAATAATTAATCTCCTGTGTAAGTTCATTAGTGTTCCACCTGGGATGGATATGACCTACTGATGGAAAAAAATTGATTATATAGCTTGTGGGAATTCTTTCAAATAACAAAACAAAACAAAAACAAAAACAAAACCCCTTTACTTTATGAAGCATTCCCTCCCCGCAACCCTGAAAATATGTAATTGATTTATGTCAAGGACCTACTACATCCATTGGCTGGATCAGGAGGTCCCATTTCTTGTGAACAACAAAACTGACCAAGTACAAAAATTAAATGGTAGAAGATGCAAAATAAGCCATTTCTTCAGAATATTAAAAAGTAAGGCTGCGCATACCACAACTTTAGCTAACATTATGCCAAGCATAAGACATTTTATCATATGACAAGCCTAAAAAAGTCACTCCTGCCATTCACATCTGAGATACTGATCCATATTTGACAAGCAGTACTAAATGAGATACCAGAGAAGGCAGACAATTATTACACATGTAGCTTTAACTTATGACAATAGGCATGTGAAATTTTATATATTGTGGCTAATTCTACATGAGAAGCCTCTGTCTAGAGAAGTCACTGTCGGAAGGGATTTGCCAATAGAACTTCTGTGACAGATCACATCTGCAAATAAAAGCAGTTTGAAAGAGCAATCTGCTCTGTTGGCAGAGAGCAGCCCAGACCTCTTGACAGAATGGCTGAACAGAAGCTCTGAAAACAGGGCTGGCCGGTGAACCGGAAGCTCAGTCTGGCAACAAAAGGGCCCCTGAGGGTCTACACAAGTATTTTGTCAACAGAACACTATAGAGAGAGGAATTATACCTGAACAGGAAGAGGTACAATCCTGCCAGTGGATGTGCCAGGTTTTGATGATAAACTGTTGACTAAGCACATTTTGCATGTAGCTGCACCTTGGTTTTCCTTACAAAAGCCCAGTTTTCCTGGGAAAAGCTTCTACTGTAGACATAGCCTGTGTAAGTCATACTATGACACTGAAAGCATTTTTAAAAGTTTTAACTCCACCTTCCCTATTCAGGAAAAAAATAATTTCCTGTAGGGCCTAGAAAGGAAGGTACAAAATAGACAAGTGTGTCCTAGTGATTTACAATTACCAGATTTTGTCTGAGAGTTTCATAATCTATGAGAAACCAGGTAAATACATCTCACGTATGGAACAAATATCCTTCCAAAAGCAGTAGTGCGCTATTTTAAAAAGGAAATTAAGACACTAAAAATGTAGCAAAATTTTCAATTCCCTGTTCCATAAACTCAGCCAATTTCAAACCAGAAGAAAAATCTAATGCTTAGAATTGGAGGTTTTTAACCTCTATTTACTCTACTCAAATAGAAAAAGCATATATTAGACTAAGAGTTACTTGTCATGGAGTTTTTTTTTTTTATAAACTGGGTTAAAAATAATAGGCTATGTCTATACTGCTGCGATCTAGCAACAGAATTGACTGTTGGACGAGATCTGACAAAATTCTGTCTACAGAGTGTGTACATGCATAACAGCAGATTGAAAAAGCAATCTGCACCATTCACAGACTGGCCAGACTGCCTGACCCTCTCTTGACAAAACAGCTAACTGGAAGCACAGCGGGCAGGGTTGTTCAGTGACCTGGATGCCCGGTCTGTCAACAGAGGACCCCACCCCCCACAGCATCCACATGGCTTTTTTGTCGACATATTCTGTTGTAAAAGGCATCCTGCCTTGTGGAGAAGAGGCAGAAGGCTGTCAACAAAAGTGCCAAGTTCTGTTGACAATACGTCAACAGAATGCATTGTTAGTGTGGACACTGCATGGGTTTTGTCGAGGAAATTCCTGTTTCGTTGAAAAATCCCTCTAGTGTAGACATAGCCATAGCATTTATATAAAAGCTTGGAAAATCATATCTGATCTTACTTTAATGGTTTTTCTCCATCAGCTGTAGCATACCATCTCAGGAATGCAAAGCCGCTCAGTCAATGATGAAACAAATTTTGAAAAACTTTTTGAAAGAGGAACTAAAAGCATTATCTAGACTTTGCAGACAGACATAAGAGAAAAGTAGACAACATTTAAAACAAAGTAGCCTGGGGTGTTTGAGTTCCCTTTAATGAATTTTTAGAATGAAAATACACCTAATACTTTTCTTCAGATACGGGAATTAGAGAAAGCATGTAGGAAACTGACACTTTATTGTGAAGAAATTACAACAAAGAGAGGGTTACTCATCCTGTGCAATAACTGATGTACTTCAAGATGAGACCCCCTGTGGGTGCTCTGGTTTAAGTTGTGTCCCTGAGCCTTTCATCAGAGACTTTCAAAGCAGTTTCCAAACCGACTATGCGTACACACTGCTTGTCTTGTGAGATCTTACCGCTGAATAGCATGTGCACAGGCTGGACTCCTCAGTTCCTTCTCTACAACAGGGTGTGTTCAACATTCTGAAGTGGAGGGAACAAGGGTGGGTAGTGGATCACCCACAGAATCACTCTTCTTGGAGAAGGTCAGTTATTGTGCAGGATGACAAGAAGTCCTTTGGCACCTTATAAAATAACAGATATTTTGGAGCATAAGCTTTCGTGGGCAAAGACCCACTTCATCAGATGCATGAGTGGGGGCGGGGTTTAGAGGAGTGTTTAAAGAGTGGGGTCCTGGTAAAAGGGAGGGCCAGAGCTGCCAAGGTCTATTCAGTCAGGGTGGAAACAGCCCATGATCAGTAGTATAGCTCAAGAGAGGAGAAAAAAACAAGTCAAATCATTCAGGAGGGATAAGGCCCATTGTCAGATTCTAATGTGGAAGTGTGAATGTCCAGCTCAGAGAAACTGTTTTTGTAAGGTGCCAGCCACTTCCAGTCTCTGTTTAATCCTTGGTTGGAGTCAAATTTGCAAATGAACTGCAGCTCAGAGATTTCTCTCTCCATTTTATTTTTGATATTTTTTTGTTGGAGGACTGCTAATTTTATATCCGTTACTGAGTGTCCAGGGAGATTGAAATGTTCTCCTGCAGGTTTGTTTATGTTGCCGTTCTACTGAATGTGCCAAAGAACATGGGTTGTGTATGTACTATACAGTGAGACTCAAGCTAGCTTGATTTTGCCCAATTAGGAAAATAATTAGTTCAATTGATTATCATCTTTTATGTTAATATAACAAACAATAGTTAATAATGACTAATAATCATTTAATATATATTCCATGTTTTGCAGGTTCCATTAATTTTCCCCAACATACTACAGCCTCATAATCATAATATTCCTGATTATCGCTTGCATGCACTTTTCCAGTATCCCAGAAGATCTCCAGTTTATCTAAACAAATTTTTTTATTACAAGTTTATTCCATTTTTTCTGTTTTACTTTCTTCAGAGTATGCATTCATATGTTTCACTTCCAAAACACCAGAGCTGGGGAATGAAGTGTTTACAATCATAATTTAAGTCTCATAGCACATGGGACTAGTTCTTATCCAGCATCAATCACACAACAGCACAGATTTTAGTAATGGTACGCAGATTTGTGTTAGCTGAAAACCCGATCCATCATTTCTAATATATTTTAAAGATGAATATATTGAGATACAGAGGATGAAATCTTAGGTCATCTGAGCTCCTAGACTACAGTCTACACCGGAGTTAACTGATGACAGAAATTACGGTTGGAAGAGATCTTCCATCAAAACTTCTGTTGACAGAGTGTGTCCACAAACAAAAGCAGACTGAAAAAGCTATCCACTCAGTGGACATAGAGTGGCCAGAGTGCCCAGCCACTCTCTTGACAAAACAAACCCTGGAACACAGGATTGCATGGATGGCAAGCCCTTCCAGGAGCACCAGCCAGGCATGCCCTTAAAGGGACCCCACCTACCCACATTCCTTGCCCATGCTTAGGATTGCCTACCTTGCTGAGGGAAAGCATAGGTACTGTAGGGCTTTTTCTGTGAGAGTTTACCCTTTCCAGATAGCTATGGTGCCAGAGCAGCCACCAGGTTTGAGCTGGAGCCATACACAGCAGCTCAAGTTGCTGCTTACCCTGATCATGGCCCTTCTCCACCTCCTCTGGGGAGACAAATCTGACAATGGTATTGAGGAGCACATCATGAGTGCCACATGGGGCCACCTGCACCTGTACCATCCAGTGACCAGGCGCGTGTGGAGGTACACCACCACTTCAAACTGGTGGGACCAGCTTGTCATGGGGCAGTGGGATGACTAGCAGTAGCTCCAGAACTATTGCATGTGAAAGGGCACCTTCCTGAAGCTTTGTGCCTGTTTTTTCCCCATTCTCCAGTGGGAGGACACGTGGATGTTGCCGGTCACCCCCGTGAATAAGCCGGTCGCCATTGCCCTCTGAAAGCTCAATACTCCAGACACCTACTGCTCCATTAGGAACCAGTTTGGTATGGAGGTGAGGCACTCCCAGGCTGCAGACCCTGCCTGGGGGTGTGGGGAAGGAGAATCCTGAACAAAGGGGGCCCCCTCATGGCACTGGGTTGTGGGGGGGTTCAAGCAGTGGGGTTGGGGAAGGAGGTAAGCCCCATCTCTGGGAAACTGTGCTGGCCCACCCTCACACAGACCCATTGCCAGTGAGTCAGCCTCACTGGGGGAACACCTGGACAGCCTGTTGGGGAAGGGGGACAAGAGGATGCAGAGGAGCCTGGTGGGGCCCTGGGACACTCACTCTCAGTCACTTACAGATGTGTTTGATCTCTTCCCCTTGTAGGTCATGACAGACATCAACGTAAACTGCAAGGGATTTCACTCCATGATGCTGCAGACCTTTCATGACTACTTGACATATATGCCATGTGATTACGCTGGGCACATGATGCCCATGTAATCTGCAACTCCACCAGTCTGTGCCAGAGAATGGAGATAGGTACCTATATCGCCCAATGGGAGCTGGCAGTTGGGGACATGAAAATGCCATTGGGCATGGTGGGGGACACTGCCTACCCTCTCATGCCCTGGCTCGTAAGGCCCTACACTGGCTACCTGGACACAAGCCAGGAACTCTTTACTGCCTGGCTCAACTAGGTACAGAACCAGGTTGAATGTTCCTTCAGCTATATGAAGGCATGGTTTAGGTGCCTCCTGACCCAGCTGGATATTGAGGAAACACAGTGTCTCCCAAGTTGTGGGGTGTGCTGTGCCCTCTAAAATATTGTGGAGGGGAAGGGGGGGCCTTCCTAGCAGGGTAGGGAGGGGTAGACACTGGCCACAGCTACAAACATCTGGGCACAGCTCCGATCCACCAAGCCCATCAGGATGGGCTGCAGATCCATGCAGCTCTAAGGGAGAGCTTCTCCCAAGAGCGCCAATGACTCCCCAGAGCATCTCCAGTGGAGGCCTTGGGCCCTCAGCCCTGTCCCATCCCCACCTCAACCCCTCCATTTACCCTCTCCCCTCTTCCCGGCCCTTCCCCAATAAACACAGAGGCAGGGATGATGTTCAAATAACTAAAGAAGGATAAATGCATTGAAAATAAACTTCCTCATAAATTATTTACACAGTGCAACACACTTTAACTATATATGGGGAGGGATTTTGGGGCAGAGGTGGCGGAATCTGAACTTGAAAGGGGGTCTTGTAATGGGGGGTGGGTGGCATCAAGACAAGGAGGAGATAGGGGACAATGACCTCACAGATGAGCAGGACCCCAAGCGGTATTGGCCATGAGATTCCCTCCTGCTGTGGGTTCAGGGTCCCTGTGGAGATACAGATGTAGTGGGGCTGAAGCAGGGTCAGGCTCAGTGGAAGAGCAGGGGAGGGTCAGGATGCAGGGGGCAGGAATGGCAGGGGGGCTGAGGGCTGGAGGGCCACCATGGCCATCAGCCATCACACTAGGTCCAACATCCCTTGTGGGATGGCTGCTGGGGACAGAGCAGCAAGGTCAGGGGCAGGGGTGGAGGAATGGCAGCAGTGGGAGTTGGGAGGAGGGGGCTCCTCTGCCATGTCAAGGGCAGCCACTTGTGAGGGAGGAGAACTTGGCCCTCAGGAGTCTATGCAGTTCTGCACAGTAGGGACAGGTTGCAGGTCCTGTCTCTGACCTCCTGGCTGCATCCTGGGCTCAGGTGTATCCCTGGTGCAGATCCTTTAGCTTTGCCTGGACTTGTTCCATTGTCAGGGCAGGGTAGCCCCATGCCACCAGGATGGTGATGAGCTGGGTATAGGCTGGAGCATTTTGTCTCTTGGCAGAGGGATTGAGGAGGATGGCCTCCACTGCCCAGAGGCTGAGGAGGTACTGGATCTTGGACCTGGTCCAGGACAAGGTCCAGCCTTTAGTGCACTGGGGGAGCTCCCGGGACTCCTTCTACAGCTCCCTTGAAGGCTCTGGGAAGTTGTGGGGCTGTTGCTCAGTGCCCCGTCCTGGGGAGAGGATCTGAGGGTGTGTGCAGAGTCAGTGTGCTGCTTGCACACACACACAGCTTCCTGCCACTGAGTTCCCAGGGCTCCCTGTGTCTTTAAGACTAACCAAAAGCAAAGAGCATAGAGCTGTGATTGTGGTGGACAGGGCATCTCCCAGGGCCAGGTGGCTGGCACCATGGAGGATTGTTCTGCTAACAGAGCACCCGCCTTCGAGAGTCCACAGTTATTTTCTGGCACCAGAATCTGTAGAGAAAGGTCTGTCTCATGAGGGCTGTCAACATCCACATTCTGTAGATTTACTGTCAATAGAATGCATTTGAAGTGTGGATATTCCATGGGTTTTGTCAAGAAAATGCCAGTGTTGTCAACAGAACTCTCTCATGTAGACGGAGTCCTATTGACGTCAGTACATTTGATCATTTCTATTTTTATTACTCACGTAGTGCTTGCTCGTCGTCTTTGCTCATTTTCAGTTTCCTCTTTCCTTTCCTATCTTGCAGCCTTACTAACATCACATTTGCAGATAAAGATGGGCAACAGATAGTGCCTTGAGGCCCCTATGGAATTTTGATTGGCCTTGTCAAAAACAAAAACAAAAAATTCTTATTTTAAATCATATGTTTGTCCAGCATTCATATACTTATATAGGCAGCAAAAGTTACCCAAGGAGAAATAACCACCAACTATCCCTTAAAAAGCTACTTCCTTTCACAAAGGATTCTTAATTTAAACACTGGAATAATATTATGTTTGAATAAGTGAGTTCTCTTTTTTTATTAATCAAACTTTGGCATGGAAATGTTCTGAGACTATGAAAATCTACATCCTCCTTTGTATATTGTTCAAAGACTCAAATATTTCCCCGAGAGCAAGTTTACAGAAATATAGGTTCTTCCTCATAACTAAAGCAGAAGCAAGCCTACCAGAAGATATTCCCATATCTATAAAATATAGACAGCTGTCTGATAAAAACTCATAAAAGGATACAGGATAAATATAAATTTATGCAACTAAGTAACAAAATTGAAAAAGTCAACCTATGAATAATTTCAGTATCCTCAAAGACTTCTTGTCAAAAGCTGCACATTTTGAACTATATTCCAGTGTGAGAGAAAAGAGAAGTTTTTAAAATCACGAAAAAAACTGGACTTTAAAAAAGTATGAAGGGCTTCACTTTTTTAAAAAGCTCCCATTAGCTGGAAAGAGGATTACACAGCTGATCAAGGCTCTGGAAAGAGAATTAAAGCTTTCTATGTGCCTCAACCCTGTCTCTTAATGCCCATGATACTCCCTACACCTGAGGGTAGAGAGAGCAATTGATGAGGGTTCCCTTACAATGGAGCAAGTTTCATCTCCTTTGTTTGATGGGGCTCCAAGTCCTCTAGTCAGGATCTCGGATGTGAACCAGAGAGCGTGATTAACACAAGGTTTGCTTTTGCTTATTCATAGATTTCATCTTGACAGCAACACAGTACTGAGGTATTCATTTGTACCAGGGGCTCATAACTCACACTGCTCTCAAGGCTCTTATTCATGCTCCTCAGTCTGATAACTACATCCATAATTACACATCTATAAACAAACTTCAGTGGAGTGGAGGGGAAAGGAAGTGGCAAAGCAGGCGCCTGGAGAGCTCAGCATCTAGATTCTTAAGACCATCATAGTAGCGTTCTCAGTTCCATCACTGATGGAGGTTCTTTAAAAGTATTGCCTGTCCCCTAATACATCCATCATGGCACCTGCTCTCTTTTAACACTGCCACCTCCCAATATAAGGGCCATAAGTGCAGGGTCCGGAGGGAGCATGATGGTGCCACCACAGTGATTCCCTTCAAGAGTGAAAGTCTCTTCTGATTTGTGAGTAGCATCCGATTTGTTTATTCATCCTGACTTGAAGAACCAGGTCGCACAGACTTTATGATGTTCATCAGTTTTTTACTGTTTAAAATTTTGCTTGCATTAGAAACAAGACAGACATCCAGATGTTTGAGTCTAACTGCAGAGAAATACCAGCTCAGATTTTGCTTGACTCTTGGTTTCTGCTGGAGAGTGCAGAAGAGAGGAAGAGTAAACAACCATGTGAGTGAGTTAGGGCAAAGTGAAAAAAAAAAAGTGTACATGTTGTGTGTCTGTATGGGGGGAGGAGGGTGTTAAATATCTGTATATGTATAAATAAGGTTATTTAGCAAAGCAGCCAGCAGCTGACATTTGATACTTGCCATCAATACAGGGACCAGGGAAAGCTAAGTCTTTTCCTCAGGAAATAATTGGGATTTGACTTAGTTATGACCATTTGTAAACAGCACTCCAAGCATGCTCCTCAAGTATTAGGATTAACATACTAAGATTTAAAAAGAATGGGTTTTGTTCTTTAGTCTTCTACTGTTAGAAGATTTAGGGTTCATGTGTTTAAACTTTCCTCCACGTGTTAGTGCAACATTAAAACTGCAGGATTAAATAGATGATGAAGTATCAGATAATGCAACAGTTACATTTCAACAGCCTCTTACAGTAGCACACATAAGCTGTTCTAAACTCCGTCATTGTGTTTTCTGGATTTGTCATTACATACATGTATTTCAAACAATTTCTAGAGTTGCCAGGCACCCAGTTTTCAGCTGGAACTCCCAATGGGAAAGGGAACCTGGTGAATAGCTGACCAGGCCATTGAAAGTCCAGTCAGTGGCAAAGCAGAGGCCCAAGGCTAACAGAGGCTCCATACCTGACCAGGCTCCAGGGGGCTCCCAGAAGTGGCTACCAGGGTTTCTGAAGCCTCTAGACACTGGGGAGGCCAGGGACTGGGTGTCTCTGCACACTGCCCTCACGCCATGTGCTCGCTCTGTAGCTCTCTAGGCTGAGAACCATGACCAGCGTATGCTTCAGGAGGTGGTACCTGCGGGTGCAGGGGCAGCACATATAGCTTCGCTATGTTCCTAGATGCTGCAGGGATCTGGCAGCCACTTTGTGAGAGCTGCAGTAAGTGCTTCCAGGGAGCTGCACTTCAGCCCCTGTTCCTACCCAGAGTCCTCTTCCACCCCCAAACTCATCATCCCCAGCTCCACCCCCAGACAGAACCTTTATCCCCCTGAACTGCTACCCCATGCCCCATCCCAGATACACCTCCTGCACCTCAAACCCTTCATTCATGGTCCTACACTAGAGCCCACACACAGCCAGAGTCCTCACCGTGATCCCAGGACCCCAACCCCTGCCCCAGGCCAGTGAAAGTGACGGTGGGGAAGAATGAGTAATGGAAGGTGGGAAGGATGGAGAAAGTGGAGGCCTTGGAGGAGGAGTGCTTGGTTTTGTGCAATAAGGAAGTTGTCAGCTCTAGGCATCACTCGGAACTGCAAGTGCTTAGTACCTGACATGTCAGGTCACGTATGTGGTTGCCTAAATATGGATTGGAGCCCTAGTCCTGCTGTGGTTTCTGGGGCAATCTGTGCTGAGCTCACTGAAAGGTCTGAACCTTTTGTTGGTGAAAGGTTAGGGTACTTGTGTCTGAAAATTTTCTTGTAAGTGACTACTCAGTCTCCATTTAAACCTCACTCAAAGCCTCAGCATCCCCATTAGAACCCAATGAAATTCAGAAGTACAGTAAACCCTTGAAAAGGGCAATTTTGAGCTGCACTTAATTCGCATTAATGCAAGTTAAGCGCAACTAAAAATCCTGCTGTCTCCGGTCCTGGCTCAACCCCCCGAACCTCAGTTCAAAGCCCCCTTGAGGCCCAGCTCACCTCCCCCACTCCAGCTTGATTCCCCCACGCCCCCGACACATGGTTACAGCTCCACCCCCACTCCCTCTGCTCCAGTTCAACCCCCCCATGGCCCAGGTCTGGCTCACCATCCCCACACAGCTGACTCCTCACCCCTGCCCTGGTTCAAACCCCCACTGGTCGATCCAGTTCATTCCCTTCCCTGGTTCAAACCCCTGCATGCAGCTTCGGTTCAAACCCCCTGCCCATGTGTGGTTCCCCCCCACAGCCCTATCCTACCCCAGGCTTAGTGCCCTAACCATGGCCCCAACCCAACCCTACCCAAATGCCCAACCCACCACAGGAGTTACCTTTTGAAAGGAGCTCCTGCTGCTTCTATGGCTATATAATGTGCATTCCTCCAGGGGACAAAAAGCCACCCCCGACATACACAAAATTCGAGTTACACAAGGGTGTACGGAGACATGACCCTCCTAACACAAGGGACTGCTGTATCAAAAATAAAATCAAAAACTTCTAAATTATTCCATACTCAAACTTCAGTGTTTCCACTCTGGTTTGTCCCTCTCTTATTTTAGATCATAAACTCTTTAAGACATGGACAGTGTTCTTTTCACTAAGTATAGTGTGTGGGTCTAACAAGTAATTAATAATAACCTTGAAATCAAGGGCATTATGAAGGAAGGATATTGAATCAGTCTTTCCATCCCTCTCCATCCCACCCAGTCATTCTTCTTAATGAAAAAAAAAATCTCACTATCAACTGCAAAAATCATCTGTTGGAATTCATCAGTTTGTCCAACTGGAAGGAAAAAAAAAAATTAAAAGCATCAAGATTATCTTCAGCTCAGACTTAACACTTGGATGAACTTTATGAATTTAGTCCTCTTTCATGTGTCTGAATTTATGTAACACTTGCTTTAAAAAAAAAAAAAGCAGTACGCAGCCCAGGTCTGGCACTAGTTATAGAGAGATGAAGCTGATTTGCATAAGTTATATGGAAAAGCCTTTCCTGTGACATGCACTTCCTCCATATTTAAAGTGACAATTCATTTTAATATACATCTGTCTAAACATTTCCAGCATTTTATTCAGCAGATCAATTAGTATTGGGTGCTTTATAAAGTACTGCAGCCCAGATACAGATAGGTACCTAGTAGGATTTACAGAAGCTTTGAATGAGATGTCTAAGTCCCATTGACTTCAAGGAGCATTTGGCAATCAACGTGCTTAAACAATTTTGTAAATCCCACTAGTACTCCACATCTCTAGGTGCCTAAAAGTGATTACCGAGCTTCACTTCAACTCTGTTCTCTGAGAAATAAAAATCCTATTCCCCTTTTTCTGTTACAGTGATGATTGTGGTGTGTGGGGGGGGTATCCATGTCACTACATAAATTCTATATTGTTTTACTATTGATTTAAAATATATATATTTTCTTCCATTCCAAGCACAGCTCTAAATGAATCTCCATAAACTGTACACAGTCAATTTGTTTGCATTTTGTCACATCATAAAATGCCTCTCGGCAAGGATAGATCATTAAGGTTTATAGTAGGGAAAAGCAAAGTCACCTTGGGTAGATACAATAGCTGTTATTTTTGAGCCACTGAATGAAGGAAACAAAGATATTTGAAAAACAAAGCACAAATACGCATAACTTTGTCATGGAGAGAGAGGAAAAAAGGCTTCAGTTTAAGAAAGAGGAAGTTTCTAACTCTAACAGGAGTCCTATACTAACATCCCCTGTGCTTGAGTACAGGCTTTCCCAGCTTTACATGGCTGTTTTCCCTTTGCGACCACTGTCTTATCTATTCATCTTGTAAGCTCTTCAGGGCAACAAGTCTTTCCTACAATGTGTTCATAAAAGACCTGGGGACCTGAGCTCCCTTGAAGCCTTTGCAGGTATGGAAGCTAGGAGTGGCTCCCAGCATGAATAGAGACTTGTGCTAGTTCTGCTTCAGCTAGAGTGCTAAATAGCAGTGTCACTGTTTCACCACAGGCACCATCTTGGACTAGATACCCTAGCTTGAAGCCAGCATGTTAGGCAGGGGAGGATGGCATGGACTCAGATGACTAGCAGAGTCAATGCAAGTCTGCCCAGCTATGCTGGCAACTCCACCCTAAAGCTGCAGTGCAGTAATAAACCATCTAGTTTCTGTAATATCAGTACCAAGCAGCTCACTTTAACTAAATTCAGTAGGTTTGCCTCATGCTTCCTGCATCCTTCCTTTTGGCTGACCAGGTAAAGGTAAATTTTAACTTTTTGTGGGATTCTAAAGCCTATCAGTTTCTGACCTCTGCTGTTGTGCTGATAACCTGACTATAATGTTTGGAGAGCCGGTCCCTTCAATGAATTCCCAATTGCCATGGTTCATAAACTGCATTTTTAACAAGAGCCACTGTGCAAACAAACAGATTAGAAACTGCAGTCTATGGATAGGGGTGAGGGAGAAGATCAATAGGAGAAGAGTTCTCTTATTTCCTGTCCAAATATACTGTGACACACTCATGTTTACTAATCTCAGCACCATTATTTAGTGTATAGACCTTTTTCTCCTTGTCCCTTACAAAAATAGACTTGTGTCACTTGAAGAAAGGTTATATTTGAGGAATTTTTATCAGAGGCTGAAAGTTACTTGCTATGCTTGATGCCTCTTGTCCCCAAGGATTTGTTATTTTCCCCCCTACAACATTTTCATTAAGTGCTACATGAAACATGTATAAAGCATTATAAGCTCTGCACCTGCTCACAATGATCTGCTATTGCTCCTGCACACTGTCAAAACCATGTTGATTACACCAAAATATGTTCATTCCATGTGTATATTTTAATTACACTCTGAAGACTTCCTTTTAGAATTAAAAGGGTGTAGTCAGGGGTAGGGAGATCTTCCTGGAGCATGGGCCACTGACCCACCTCGTAATCAGTTGGAGGCCACATAAAAGTGAAAAAAACAAACAAACAAATGACCACAAAATCATCACTAATGTGATATGGCTCCTGAGTGAGACACCTCACTCCCCTCACACTTCAGCACCACAGGTCGGGGGAGGAGAAGACTAACTCTTTTGGGGGGCCCACGCTGGGACCAAAAATAGGAGGGTTCATTGTGCAGGAGACTGGGAGGGAGGGAGGGAAGGTGGGTGCAGGAGTTGGCTGGGGTTAGTGGACCTGGGGTGGGGGGAGGTAAGGTGCATAAATGGGGTTGGGGCAGCAGTGGGGACTGTTCAGAAGAGAACTGGAGGTGAGGGGTCTGGGCAGGAGGGGGCTGAAGTACCAGGGTGGGGGAGGACAGTGACTGGAAGGGGGCTGCAGTAGCAGGGTAGGGGAGAGGGGGTCTGGGCAGGAGGGCGTGCAGAAGCTAGATGGGGGTCTGGCAGGAGGCAGCTGAGGGTGGGAGAGTCTGGGTGATGCGGGGGGTGCTTACCTTAGCAAGCTGCTGCTATCACTGCCGCCTCCCCTGGCTGAGGAATAAGTGAAATGTGAACTCCAGAGAGGTTTTTCTCCCATCGAGCATGCACAGAAACACACACACACACACACACACACACACACACACACCTTCCTCTGCTCTGCAGTTCCCCCAGCTGGGGGAGGGAAACAAGGAGCAGGGGCAGTGCTTCTTTCTGTCCCCACCAGGCAGAGCCCTCAGGCCAGATTTGGCCCCAGCTTGCCTGATTCTGGCCTACAAGATTCAGGGCTTCACACCCCCTGCCCACACTGCAGGCTATATGCTGTGGAGAGGAGCCCCAAGCCTCCTAGGATGGATCCAGGCAAGCCACGGTCAGATCCAGACCATGGGCTTGAGGTTCTCCACTTCTGCTGTAGTAAATAAGTTAGATTCCTATCTCAGTAAATGTGAGAACAGCTATTTATTCACAGAATACTTTCATAGAAAAAAAAGATTTTGTTTCAAAATGGTATCATCCTTTAGTCTCTATTATATGCTTTACAAACTTCTATTTTTTAAAATTCTAACATTATGTCTTTTCATTTTTTGGGTTCTTTTCATTTTCGAAGGATGCCCCAACCCCTCACCCCTTCTGGCCCACCATGCAGATTGTGGGCTCAAGCCACACCCCCATCCATTAGCCCACAGAACCATATCATGTCCGCAGTAAAATTGTCTGGATAAATAACTTCTGCTCTTAACACATTCATCCTTAAAAAGCCGAAAGTGCCCTTGGAAATAAAAAGTTTGACTATAAAATAGGGGGCCATTCATTCTATGGGTAATCACTTTGTGTGTCATATTTCAAATATGTATTTACTTTTTGACCTTCACTGTCTTCCATAGGCAGCTTATGTGAGGGAGACTGGGTTGCTATGAGGAGGAAGAAGAGATGCAAGCAGGACCTCATCCTGCAACAACTAGAAGGAGCAAGCCAGAGCCACTGATAACCAAAGGTAGACAGAGCAGTTGTGCTCCAGGACTGGAACACTCTTTGGCAAGGATGTGCAAGTCCTCCTGACAGCTGTCAGGGAGCAAAACAGAAATCCTTCATTCCTTGCTGGAGCTTCTGAGGAATGCCCAGCAGTGCATGACTAATTATGTGGACTTGGACTCAGCTCCCTGTTTCCCTTTTCTCCTCTTGACTTGTCTGAGCCCCTGTTGTCAGGGTCCCCCAACACAGGGTTCAGGGGGAAGGATGAAGACAGTGTCTCACTCCACCATCACCTCTCCCTGATGCAAAAGGATCACATACCACCAAAAGTGACACCTTTTGCTTTCTCCTTTCTTTTCCTAAATACACCTTGACCTTCCCCCCAACCCCATAAATAAAAAAACTTTTTTTTAAAGTCTCATTTGAGTCACATGTTGTGTGGTGCACTTGGAGGTGCTTTCAGAAAGGTTAATCAGAAATAATTGTGTGGTGTGTAGAGAGCAGATGCATTGTGTGAATCAGGGCAGCAGATTCATGTGGCTGTGTGCTCATTCATAAATCTGTTTTTCAAAGCCTTCCTCATTGTAAATGCACATGCAGAAGCAAAAGCAAATGCCCTTGTGTCTGGCTGTGCATAAACCCTGCTCATGGCATCTGCCTCAGCAACCCAGGCTGGCATTACATTTTCTGCCTTCGATTCACAAATCTTATGCAGGATACAACAGGCTGCAACCACGGTGGGAATGTTGATTAGGGAAAGGTCCAAATGGATCAAAAGACAACAGAACTTGGCTTTCAAATAGCCAAAGGCACATTCCACCACCATTCTTCACTTGCTCAAGCTATAGTTGAAGCACTCCTGACTGCAGTCCAGGTGGCCAGCATATGGCTTCATAAGCCAAGAGAGCAGAGGATAACCAGTGTCACCCATTTCTCCTCACTGCAAGTGTTGATTTTCTGATCAGGGCAGACAGTCCTATCCTGAAGCTTTCTGTACACCAGAATTTCTAAAGATGCATGCATCAGGAACCAAAGAGGTAGCTGTGTGAGTCTGTATCTTCAAGAACAACAAGAAGTCCTGTGGCACCTTATAGACTAGCAGATATTTTGGATCATAAGCTTTTGTGGGCAAAGACCCACTAATGCATCTGATGAAGTGGGTCTTTGCCCATGAAAGCTTATGCTCCAAACTATCTGTTAGTCTATAAGGGTGCCACAGGATTTCTTGATGCACCAGGAACCTTTCCCAACCATTCCACTTAGATGTTGATGAAACAACGTTTGTGATTTACCACAACTGGCACTACCATTGAAAAGTATCCCTTGTGGTTTATGTACTCAGAGGCCAGGTAGTCCAAGGCCAGAATGGGGATGCAAGTTCCATCTATTGCCCTACTGTAGTTAGGAAAACCCTTGGCAGCAAAGCCATCAATTATGTGCTGCACATTTCCCAGAGTCACAGAGTCACTTCATCAAGTGTCACAGATTGCACGGGCTACCTGCATCACTGCAGCCCTTATGGTGGATCTACCCACTCTGAACTGATTTCTCACTGACCGGTAGCTCTTGGCCATTGCAAACTTCCGAAGAACAATGGCTACTCACTTGTGAACTATTAAAGCAGGTATCATTTTTGTATTGATGTGATTCAGGGCAAGGATCAGCAAGTCACAAAGTTCCATGAAAGTGAACTTGCTCATGCAGAAGTTCTGCAGCCACTGGTGGTCCTCCCATACTCCTAAAATGGTATGGTCCCACCAGTGTGTGCTGGTTTCATGTTCCGAGAAATGGTGCTCCCTTATGAGCAATGCATCCAGGGCAGTCAGCAACTGTCCATTACTGTTTTCCAGTTCCCCAGTATCATCATCCAATGCATCTGCATCTATCACATTGTCCCACTCTCTTCCAATAAAAAAAATGTTGCATGACAGATTAGGTATGGGACATTACATACTGTGCAATGGCTATGAGCTGTTCTGTATCCATGATGGCACTTTGTAGTGGCGTGTCTGAAAAGTGGCATGAAATTCCTTTGACCAGCTCTTTGTTTTCCAGTGGGAATGGTGGTAGATGCATTGCACTAGAGGATGATGATGACTTCAGACACCCAACCCCCCACTGGACCACGTCGCTGACCAGCATGGGGTGGCTCCTTCCCTTTACAGGATATAGTAGGAGAGACTGTGATTTTATTTTCCCAGTGCTAGTAGCATTCCCTGCCCCACCTCACCACATGGTGCCTAGGCTGTGGGGATCATACTTACACAAGAGACCAAGAAATTTCTTTTCTGCTGTTCACATTTGCACAGGGGCAGTTTCCCCACCCCACAGGCACCATGCAGTTGGGGTCTACCCCCAGCCCAACTACATCATGTGACTGGCCCCTGATCAACCCAATAAAAGCACATACCTGTGGTGCAGTGCAGACCATGCTGGCAGAGAGCAGTATATCCTGGTTTCCATGTGGTGAAAGTTCCAAAGGCAGGAAAGATTTCAGGGGCTGGCTGTTGCTGTTGCTGTCACTGGGGAAGGGGGCATGAATTCTCCTCCCCACAGCAAAGATTTTGGGGGCTGGCTGTTGACGGGGGAAGACTTTTCAAAAAAGATGTTAGTGGTGCAGATCTCTCTCTATGATCTCCTTGAGTATTCTAGGATGCTGCCCAGTCTTGCTAACAGGAACAGATTACAGCTTGTGATATCCAGCATCACGGGGCTGGTTCCCACAGTCAGTGGCATTCAAAGCTAGCACCCCATCCCACCAGAGAAAGCCCCTGAAGGGACCCTGTCAACTGGCCCTTCAACCACATCCCCTCACAGAATGTGCAGGGGCTGGATATCATCAACTGTAATCTGTTCCCATAATATTTTCACCCAGACTGCATGGCCAGTTGAGATGGCACAGTCACCTGCATGATCCCAGGGTGGTACGACAGTCCCTTTCCTGGTGCACTAGTTGGCTTATCACATAAAAGTCATATCATTCTGCCCAGGTAGGGGTGGTTTCAAGGTGAGGGGAAGTGACTGAGGGGCCAGATGAGATGGCACAGTCACTTGGTGATTCCAGGGCACAGAGTCAATCTGTCACGTGGGTATGACAGTCCCCTGCCTGGCATGATAATTGGCTGATCACCCATAAGTAGTACCAAAAGGTGTTCCTTCTATGGGAGAAAAGCAGCTGAGCAACCACTTTACATGGTTCAGTAACCTTCTGAAGCCAGCCTTTCACCTGGGATTCCCTACTTTTCCTTCCGAAAAAATGGCCATTTGTTTTCCATGGGAGCAAATGATGGCTATGCAATGTGGGAAGATGACATCACATACCAACAACCATTTGTGGGGCATTTTTTCTCATACTGCACCAGCCAAAAAAGACCAGAATGCTACAGGGCTGAGGGAACTGTGAGACAAGGTCCCACAATGCACTGCTGCAACAGTTGATCTTTGGCAATTTAGTGTGGCAGTACTAACTCAGATTTGTGGGGAATTTGTGAGTCAGTAAGGAAGCTCAAATTTGCATTTATGAAACCCAGCATTGCATATTGAAATTTCATAAATTCAAATTTATCTCATTGTGTAAACGTAGCCTAATAAATCGGCTTTTAAGCGGACTGAAATTAATCCACTAGAAAAATAATGGTTTGGCACCAAAAGTAAGGGCTCTCATACATACGCAGTTAACAGCCTGAAAGTTAAAGATCTAGCATTTTTTCTATGCTAACACAATGAGATGCTCCTTTTAAAATCTGAACAGTCCAGAGATTTCAACTAGTTTTGCTATTTGAAAATATACAGATGGAAACAACTTCAGTGTAGTCCATGAAATAGAAACTCCCCTTTCTGGGTTATGGTGAACCTGTATTTACAAAGGCATGATGGCTTTTCAATTCTCTCTCTCGTCCCCTTCACATTATTACAGACATCTGTGTTATCTGGAACTACTCATGCAGTTAGCTTGTAATGATGTTAATGAGTACATATTATGCCTAAACAGAAAATAGGCTGTGTCTAGAAATCATCCTTTTGGCTTTGGCTAAGACAAAACCTAATGTGTAGTATATTTATTATCAGAGGATCATAACAAATTTCAGAGGGATTTACTCAATCTAAAGAGATTTCTCCAGCTCTCAAATCTATTATTTCAACAAAGGGGGAGGTCCTTTCCCCTCCCAAAGCAGATGTAGTAGACTTTCCTCTAGAAGTGGAAATGGTGGGGCTCTTCTATGCCAGGGAGAGGAGTGAAGGTGGGCAGGTATGTAGAGCAATAAGTTAGCCACTGGACAAGTGTCAGGGTGGATTAATATGAGGGGGAAAGGAGTCCAGGAGAGCTGGATGTATTTAAAAAAGCCTTATTGAGGCACAGGAATAAACCAACCCAATGCAAAGAAAGAATAGCAAAAAAGACAGGCAACAGGGAAGCCTTGGGTGAGTTTAACACAAACAGGAAGCTTACAAGAAGTAGAAACTGGGAAAAGTGACTAGGGAGGGCTGTAAAAGCATTGGTCAAGAATGAAGGGCCATAAGGCCAAAGCACAATTGGAGTTGCAGGTAGAAAAGGATGTGAAGAATAATAAAAAGTTTCTACAGGTATTTTAGCAACAAGAAGGTCAGCAAAGGTTTGGGACCCTTAGGCTGTGTCTAGACTAGCCCTGAACATCAGAGGGGGCATGATAATCAGGATGTTGGAAGATTACTAATGAAGTGCTGCAGTGCAATATTTGGCACTGCATTAGTCAAAATCTCCCCTATGGCAACTTCGAAGTGTGAAGCTTCGAAGTGCCGGCTTGTGTGTAGCCACAGGTCATCTGCAGGGACTTCCAAGTGCCTGTGCTCCTTTGAAGTCCCTTTACTCCCTTCCAGCCCTATGATTCTATGATTCAGTCTCTGGGAAAGTCATGGAGCAGGTCCTCAAGAAATCCATGAAACACTTGGCAAAGAGGAAGTTGATCAGGAACAGTCACCATTGATTCACCAAGGTCAAGTCATGCCTCAGCAACATGATTGCCTTCTCTAATGATATAAGCATGGATATGGGGAAAGCAGTGAATGTGATATACCTTAACTTTAGCAAAGTTTTTGTTACCGTCTTCCATGGTATTCTTGCAAGCAAGTTAAAGAAGTATAGTTTGGAAAAGAAAGTTGGCTAGACTCAATGGGTAGTGGTCAATGGCGTGATGTCTAGTTGGCAGCCAATAACAAGTGGAGTGCCCCACAGGCCTATCCTAGGGCCAATTTTTTTTTCAATATCTTCACTATTCATTGATATGATGGGATGGGTTGCCAGACAAACAGAGATCCCCCCTCCCCGATTACCACCAAGGTATCTGCTGGAAATATCTAACACTGAACAGACAAAGAAACAACCCAATCTGAGAAGCTGTCTAGCTTGTCAGATAAGATTATTAGAACTGTAGGGTAAGAAATAGCATGTGAGAAGTTTCTTAGACTACTTAGCTTAGCCAGCAATTTTTGTATGGTATAGCTTGATAACTTATTTTGATGTCTGTTATCACTGGTAACCACTTATATCCTACTTTTCTGTATTTAATAAAATTATTTTGCTTATTATTAAACCCAGTGTAAATAATTGTTAGCTGTCAGGGACAACAATTGTGCATCTCTCTTGCTCATTGATAAATTGAGTGAACATATGAGCTTGCTCTGTATGAAACTTATTCTGCATACAGGACATACATATATGAGGTTGTGATCCCATTGGGGCAGTGCACCTGGATGCTGTGTCAAGCCCCTGTGACCGAGCCTTCCCAGATCTAAGCTGCTCTCACTGTCTTTGTTGCTCTGCTGTGGGCTGTACCCCTAAATCTGTGACTTTGGTGGGCGAGACCAAAAGTCTGATTCAGCCGGACAGGGTGGCAGGCTCCAGAAGGCACATAGGTGGTGTCAGTGGTCTAAATAGCCCATCAAGTGACAGTCTGAAGGTGAGTCTGTAACCCAACTCATCATAGCATGATCTAAGGTCTTGTCCCTATGTCAGAATTATGTCTTTTAGGATGGTTTACTATTAGCTATCATTCATTCACAAGAAAGATATAATCAAAGGTTCCAGACTCAACATAGTTTTGAACCAAGTACCTCTCCTGGCTGGTGATGAGCCAAGTAACCGCCCAAGCATTTGTTTTTACAGAAGAACATTGATGTTCTTGTGATGGGATAAAGAAATAAATTCAAAACTAGCATCCTGAAACAGTTTGCATGCCTTTGATAGTGTTCAGACACGGCTGCTTTTTTTGTAATTCTGAAATTGTAATCACTGGTACACCTGTGAATCATAGGCTCTACTGCTCCTGCTAGTACCATTTTTCCTTTAAGGGAAAGCAAGAGGAGATATTCACATACCATAAATAAAAGAGGAGGATAGATGATTCTGAATCTGTGTCCACTCACTTTCTTAGAATAAGAAAGAATCCACTTCAGAAGTTCAAAGCCTCCTGAACTTGTCAGAAGCTGAAACAGTACACTTTCAGAAAGTTAGGGTTATAGCATATCATTGATTTTTAAGCAGAATTTCACATTGAAATCAAAGTATTTTCATGGCTATCTACAACAGAAGAGAAAGGTTATGTGGACACAGAAGTCTTGGCGCACAGTGTTGATGGGCTAGGATCAGAAATATGTTACTTATAGGGAGTCTGACCTATGAGGACTTCTACAATGTGAAAGTAGCCCTGAAAAATAGGACATAGAAAATTAATTTTGAATCTGGCCCCTCCCTGTAGCAGATAAGTGAAAAACTCTGGACTATACTTGTCACTCAAAAGAAAGAGATTTCACTTAACTGATGTACAAGTCCTCCTGGAAGAGGCGAGTCTAGGGACTCAGTCAGGCATTCTCTACAATTAGCAGTGTAATCAATCACTGAGAATCCTGGCTATGATCTTGACCATTGAATATAATTAGGGGCCTATCAAATTAACTGTCCACTTTGGTCCTTTTCATGGTCATAGAATTAAAAATCCTAATTTTCATGATTTTAGCTATTTAAACCTGAAATTTCACATGCAGCAATTTTAGGTGTCCTGACCCATAAAAGAGTTACGCAAGGTTATTGAAAGGGGTGGGGCTCTAGTCCTATTTCCTCTGCGTCACAGTGGCTCTGCCTTCAAAATTCGGCGGGTGAAGAGTAGTGACAGTCTCTGCTAGAGCAAACTCATCTGTGAAGGCAGAGCTGGTGCCAACATTGACAAAAGTCAGAGTGACTTGATATGGTACTGCCACCCTTACTTCTGCTCTGCTGCTGGCAGAACATTACATTCTGAGCTGGATGCCTGGCTAATAGACACTGTTCTCTAACCACCCATATCTGAAAGCAGAGCAGAAGTAAAAGTAACCCTCCTAAAATAGCCTCTTAATTATGCTGAAACTCCATTTTGGGTCAAGACCCCCAATTTGCAAAACACTTGTATCCCCTGAGAAATCTGTATAGTACACAGTAAATACACACAAAAGATGAGATTTCAGGCCATTCTTCCTACAGCTTCTTATGATATTACAAGGCTAGTCAGATTCCATTCCTTTACAACATGGCAGCATGGGTAGAGAATCCTACTTGAAGACAGAGACAGAGCTATGAGCCAACTGTTGTTTGCCCTTTTGAGGAAAATGGTTGACTCTGTTCAATCATCCAGTGGCAATTATTCACCAAACTCAACTGCTACCAGCCCTCGGGCTCCGAAGACCAAGACCCTAATGTTCACTTCACCTGACGTTACTAACATAAATGCTCAAACTCCTCCCCACTCCCTCCTCAAAAAAAAAAAGTGTTAGAGTATAATCGATGCTTCCCATGCTACTGCTTCTAGCAATTGTTCATAAGTGTCTGCCTGCATACAAGTTTTCTACTTCTCTTTAATCAGAAATCCACTACTTGAAGAGCAGTGAGACCAGAGGGGTTTCTTCTTCAGAGTACTCTCTCTGATGAAAAGCTCACTAAAGGAAAAATAAAAATAAGCTAACCCCTACCTCTTGTATCTGATATCCTGTATGATGCATTATTTCTACGAGGAGTATCTCTCAAATGTATTGTGCAAGCTTTAGAGACTAATGACATGCAAAAAAAAATTGACCAACTTGTTCTTATATGTATGGAATATTCCTGTAGTTATTAAATTCAATACTAGTTGCTGTACAAGCAAAATGGGAATTTCACATTCCTTGATCTTTTCTTCCTCCTTCAGAGAAAGACCAACTCAAGGTACTTATTGACCACTAGATGTTCATACATAAATTCTGTCAGTATTAGTGAGAGTTCATAGTACATATTGTGGTATGATAGCTTACGTACACATGAGAAGGAAAAGCAGAAGCTAGTTGTAAGACTGGGGATTCAAAAATGTTACAGTTCTTTTTCCAACTCTGCAACGGACTTTTATTCTCAGCCATTCACAATCTCTGGCTACATCTACACTAAAAGCAGCTGTTGACAGTCGTGTCTGTCAACAGAGTTGTGTTAACAAAAAAACTGTCACAGTCCATCTACATATAAATGCAGATCAAAGGACCAATCTGCTCTGTCAGAGACCAGCAGCCAGACTGCCCTGCCCTCTCTCAACAGAACAGCTGACCACAAGCTCTGCAAACAGGGCTGCCCAGTGAACTGGAATCCCTCTCTGTTGACAGAAGTGTCTACACTGCACTTCTGTTGACACAACTGTCAGTGTGTTATTCCTCAAAGCTGAGAGGGATAACACTACTGAGGTAAATGCTGGGTTTTGTCAAGACTCTATTGACAAAATGCTTTGTGTGCATGGACACTCCCTGAGTTTGTTGACACAAGGCTACTTCTGTCAAGAAAACTCTGTGTAGACACAGCCTCTGTGTCTGACTGCAACTGGAGTTTTTCCTGACTCCCAGGCATATAAGGTTGAGCTATACTGTAAGTTTATATTTAATTGGAGATATACATCTCCTAGGATTGGAAGGAACCTTGGGAGGTTATCTAGGCCAGTCCCCTGCCCTCTTGACAGGGCCAAGTACCAGCCCTGACATCTTTTTTGCCCTAACCTCCAAATGGTCTCCTCAAGGACTGAGCTCACAACCCTGAGCTTAGCTAGCCACTGCTCAAACCATTGAGCTATCCCTTCCTAGGGAGAGCTGAAGTTCTTTGTCTAATGAAGTTCCATGACCAGTCCTTTAAATCCTACACAGAATTTTTCATTAAGGTTGCCTACTTCATTTGTTAGCAACAGAATCACTTAAAAATATCAAATAAATCAAAACACACACACAGCTACTTTAACTCAAATGTCTCACCATATGACATAATACCTATTCATACTTCTCAGCTCCACAACAAACTCAATTCTGTTAAACACATGGAACCAAACGGACACACCCAATTCCTTGCACTCAAAATCTGAACTCAGACCTCGCTACATTATCTGTTGCAATTAGAACTAAATGGCAAATTTCACAAACATAAATGCCCATGTCTATAATATATTTTAACTTTTTTTAAAAATCTCATTAATTTCACCATGTTCCTATATTGACCACTTGAAATATTTATTTTGCATGCTTGTCCTAATAAAATATATAAAGTGCCATTTGTATAGGAGAAAAATGAGGTCTAAAACTCGTTTGAGAATCTGAGTATTTTATATAACTTGGAGTGTGTGTAAAAGACTAGAAAAATTAGTTTTTAAAATCCTCATTTTAAGAAAAGTCTGTGCCAAAGGCACAATCTTTGAACAGAAAATATGGAAAAGTAAATTATTCTCTGAAGATTTATTAAGCACAATTGAAATTCACTTATGTAAAGTAGAGGGATTTTAATCCTATGTTAAGTATAAACTTTAGTGTAGCCTTTGGCATACAGCACCTGGGGGAATCTCAATTATTAGAATTAGGATTCATTTGTTATAAATTTCAGCTATTTTGGGCCACATTTTGAAGGAGGTATATCCTTCAACATATGCACATTTTGGAGGTGTCCAGTTAGGACTCCAGTCTTCTTCTGATAGCACATATTATATGTATTAGTGCAACGGTGGGCAACCTTTGGCTCATGGGCTGTATGTGGTTCATTGAGGTCTGTGTGTGGCCCATGACACATTTAATTTATTTTTTTAAACTGTTGCCAATGCACAGGGTTGCTAGATTCTACTGGTTTTCATCCATGTAGTTTTTCTTACTAAAATTACTGAAGTGACACACATATAAAGCAAGGGTACATGAAGTGAGGTGTGTGAGAACCATGTGCTGTGAGAACCATGTGCTCCCTCTGTGCCCAATCAAAGTGTTGCTCTGGTTCGATTGGCACATCCCACAAATTCTAGGCACACAAGTGCAGTTAGTGAAACTACTGTATCCCAGCAGCCCATCTTGGTTACAGCAATTTTGTGGCACACTGAGATGAAGGAGGTCTCTCATTCAGCCCACCCACTAGCTAAGGTTACCCATTGTTGTATTAGTGTGTGAGCAATCCCACATTACACATACAGCAAAACTTGTACAGGTCAGCTGGGCAGTCAGCTTGCACCCATTTGCAAATTGGAGCCACTACCATTTACAGACCTGTATCTTTTCCCACCACACCCAGGCTGAACAGCAACGTACTGAAGCAAGAATGTTTAGAGACATTTCCAATATCTCATCTGGAGATTGACTAGCGTTAAGCATCCACAATATACAACCAGCCTGTTTCTCCAACTCTGTGCTGTCCACGAAGTATATTTCCCTTATCCCAGCAGATGAGCTCTTAATCCGGGTACAAAGGACATTTTGAAAGACAAACACTTTTTCAGTGTTGCTGAACTTCTCCTATTCTCTGAATTAGTATTACTGGCGTAAGGTAATATTCAGTGGACTACACTAGACTTGCTTTCCAAAATTTCATCAGCCTGTTGTTGATTTTGAACTATTTAAACATCTGATGTTTAGTGAGGTAGCACAGCCGTTAGCTAATCCAAGAATTTCACCTATGGATGTAAACTAAGAAAAAAAAACTTATACGTAGCTGGTCTATTTTATATGGAAATTACTTTGTCTTATTAAAATATAAAATATATTATACTAAAATGTTTGGAAAAGTATTGCCTTCCAAAGGAAGAGATGAGCAGAGTAAAAGGCAAGTTATCTGGAATTTGGATAACTGACATGCTCAATTAACCAGCACCTACTCCCCTGGATGGCTGTGGCCTGTGGCCATGGGGTCACCAACTGGGCTGTGGGCCTGCAACCATGTGGCCAGTTGTCCTTCCAGTAGCAGTGGGGCTGGGAGCTGGACGGCACTGGCAGCAGCGGGGTGGGGACCAGCAGCCCAGTGGGAACTGAGGGGCTGGCTGGCTGGCATAAGCAGCAGCAGGACCAGGGACATGCTGCCCAGCCAGGATTGTGTGTATGGATGGTGGCAGCAGCAGAAGGTCCAGCTCCAAAATCTGTCATTTTTGATTATCCAGCATCCCTTGTTACTAGAGGTCCTGGATAATATAGCCTTTACTGTATTACATTATTAGACACTATAATTGACTGACTAAATAAAAACATAGCTGCCATACCAGTTGAGATTCTATTTATTGGTACAATTTGCATGGTCATTGGGCCCTAGAAGCACCACTGAATTTTTGCACATCATATATGATGGGGATAATATTTTTATTCCATGATTCTAAGACAGCACATAATTTAAGTTTTACAGGTATCACCAATTATATTCTTAGTTCCAACTCTCTCAAGGCTTAATTCTCCATCGAAGGAAGGATGGTAATTAAGGTGTTGGGAGTTTACTAACAAAGTGCTGTGCTGCATACGCAGCACTTCATTAAGTAAATTCCTCCCCGCGGTAACTTCAAAGTTTTAAACTTCGAAGTACTGGCTCGCGTCTAGCTGCGGCTCACCCACCGGTACTTTGAAGTGCTAGGGCAACTTCGAAGTCCCTTCACTCCTCAAAATTTTATGCACTGCAGCACTTCATTAGGAAACTCTCAACATCCTAATTACCATCCTTTGAAGAAGGGTGGTAGTGTAGACAAGCCCTAAGAGAGTTGGAACTAAGAATATAATTGGTGATACCTCTAAAACCTCAAAATTGAGGAGTAAAGGGACTTCAAAGTTTTAAAGTACCAGCATGCGTCTAGCCGCGGCTCACCCGCCAGTACTTCGAAGTGCTGGGGCAACTTCTAAGCTGCTGCAGGGGGGAATTTGCTTAATGAAGTGCTGCGTATGCAGCACAGCACTTCTTTATTAAACTTCCAACACCCTAATTACCATCCTTCCTTCAAAGGTGGGTGGTAGTGTAGACACAGCCTTACTGAAACTTAAATAGATAATATCAGCCGACCTGGTAGTCTTTCAAACTAAATGAATTGTTTTAAATGTGCCCAGTTAGCATGTTTCACACTGTTAGCAATGTTACCTTTTATTCAGATATTTCAAAACCCGCATACCACATAAAGCACCTGCATCTTTCTTCCCATTCACAAAAGCATATCAAATAGAAGGCCTTGATTTTTCAGAAAGAAACCCATAAAATGTATTCAATTTTTTTATTTGAAAATGTTCCAGTTTTCAAAAAAGCTCTAAAAATAAACCAGGTAGTGCAAATTAGAAAATATTTTCTACAATTATTGGCCGAAGGTTTATTTTTAATGGAGAAACAAAAGCTAGAGGAAAGCATTTTTTTAGTCCTGATGCAGCTGCACTTATTTTGTGACAGGATCATGTAATACATTATCTAGTCTCATCACCTGCACTCCTATCAGCTCCTAAACTACCAGGTTTATAATGAATGCTACTTATGGGTGAATAATTTGCTTCTGGTTAGGTTTCCTTCTTCCTCTCCTATATTACCTTGGCATAAAAAAGCAGTTAAGGAGTTATGGTAAAGCAACATTAAGACACAGTAAAGGTAAAACATCAGGAAATGTAAAGCTACAGCATTAATTATAAGGCTATCATGTGTGTTTTATAATATACCTAAGAACTGTAAAAAACAGGTTAAGAGCATATGCACCATTCAGCCTAGTTAGTATTGCCACAAAAAACATTTTACTTTACTGTGAGATCTAAATATTGCGTTCCCATTTTGCATGAAATGCTTAATTCAACTCAGACTGAAGTTAATTAGAATCTTTCAGCTGATTTCAGTTATGGATGGCTTATCTGTTTAATTTTCTTGTTTTTAAATATGCATTGATTTCAAGAGATAGAGAGGTGAGTGCAAGACTGAGCCTGGGCAGAGACACATTGACAAGATGTAGTGTTGCTGACTTTCACAATTTTCCATAAACTCAGTGATGCTTGCTACTTTTTTTTGTAAAACCAAGAGCAGGGTCCTTACATGATTGCATGAGCATCTCAGCTTTCGTTAACAAAACAAAACAAAACAAAACAAAACAAAAACGGGTTTCTAGATCTTGTGTTTGAGAATAAAAGCTTGAAAATGTAGGCCAAGTGAAAGTTAAGGTTAAGGCTACACTGAGGTTTCTATTTCAGATTCCATTTGTTTCCCAAACTAGACACTCCATGGCTAAACACCGCTCTTGAAATAGCACAGCTATTTCAAGTGTGGTATTTCATCACCACTGCCCCTCGTTGCGAGAGGGCTAGCAGGAAGTTCAAAATAGGCACTTATTTCAAACCTCAGTGTGGTGTGTCCAGCACTGAGTTCGAAATATGTTACATCAAAATAATGTATGCAATTTACACAACACAAGTTATTTTGAGATAGGACTACAGAGAGAGAGAGAGAAGTAACAATAAGTAGATAAACTGTATTAGATTAAAATATAATTTTTAGATCATCTCAGAAAGTTCAAGGGCCCTGATTCACAATTTTGAATGCCTACAGCTGACAATACCATATCCCAATTTGGCTTGCAACTTGACACTTACTCAGTGAGGAAAGGACAGAATAGGAGAAAAGAGAGGGGAAGTTCCCACTTTGCTTTATCCAGAGAACATCAATGCAACTGTACTTCATACATCATGTGTTTAGTTTTGCTCTTACAAAGGTTGTCCAAAGCTTCTCGTGATGAGACTGACTTAAGATGTTTAAAATGTGACAAAATTATAGGCAAGTGGGTTGAAAGTTTGCACTCATCATGCATTGATTCCCATTCCTAGTACATCCTCCTTTCATCAGTCTAGGCTCCCCCTCTGGGACCTTGGGAGAGAGTCTTACTCCCTTTTCCCAGCCATTCTTCCATGAAGTTCATCCAACCTGTCTCCTCATCAATCTCCAGTGGCTAACAATCCATGGTCCCTTCTCTGGACTTCTCCTTCAGTCTGAGTGCACCATTTCCCCAGTTCCCTGTACCACTTTCTGTTCCTGTCCAGTTTCAGTTCTCCCCTTCCACCCCAGCTTCTTACCAAATCATTTTTTCTACTCATAACTCCACCTTCCCTGCAATACTCTGGTTCCAAGCTCCCATCTCCTTGACCAACTTGTCCCAGTGTTTCCCATTCTCAACTCCCAGTGCATCTCCTCACACCAGTCTGCTCCCCAAGTCCAACTCTTTTACTCTATACACTTGAATCCCTTAGTTTCCTCCTCCACACAGCCTAGGTTCAATGTTTCTAGTGACTTTCTTTTAGTCATGGATGAACTGTGGTTTTGCAAAGGCTTCTAACTTGGTCAGATTTTGGCAGATTTTTTATGAGAACGGCAACATGATAAAGTACACAACTCTGCAAAATTCCATTTTCATTAATTGTACATGCATGGGGGCCCTAGCGCTTCTCACAAAAAAGGTCACAACATTACAACAGACACAAATACACAGACTAAACAATGTATTTCCCAGCTTCAAGACAACTAATAGGAAGCAGGGAGGTGGGCAAAAAAAAAGGACAGTTGTCCAGGGCCCTGGAGATTTATAAGAGCCTGGGGCTCTGGGCTGTTTAAATGACTGCCAGAGCCCTGAACGGTGCTGAGGGCTGGCTGACCTTTGCTCTAAGCCTCTCCCACTCTCTGACCAACACCACAGCCCAGCATCTGGTAAAGTCTGTCACCAGCTCTACCCAGATTCATTCTCTTAAGCAGCTAAACCATTTTGGGTTGAAATATTCTAGAAAAAATTGACTCTGAGATGCTGCTACACTACCATCCTCCCATCACAGTTGTCATGGTAATGAGCCAATTTGAAGCAGGCTAATGTGGTGCTAACATGCATATTTAGCACCTCATTAGCATAACGGCAGCTGCATGAACAGACTTTGAATTGCAGATTGACAGTGAAGATGGGGGCAGCTTTGAAATAAGTGCTGCACTTCGACATTCCCTTACTCCAGTCTAGTTCTGTGGGAGTAATGGAATGTCGAAGTGGGGTGCTTATTTCGAAGCTGCCCCCATCTACACTGTCAATCTGCAATTCAACATCTGTTTTTGCAGCTACCATTATGCTAATGAGATGCTGAGTATGCACATTAATGCCTCATTAACCTGCTTCAAATTGCCTCATTGGAATGGCACCTCTGACGAGAAAATGGTAGTGTAGCAGCAGCCTGAAGGCACATACATATATTATAGCTGTACATTCCTGACTACACCTCATTATCATATTCCCAAGTGCCACGTTACCAGAGCCCTTCTGAAAGGAGGGGCTAGTGTGGCCATGGGCAAAGAGATCTTCTAGAATAGCTTATTTTGAAATGATTCCATGATTATTTTGAAAGTTTCAGGCCAAATGGTTAAATTTTCACAGACTGAGAATCAGGTCACGTGATCGGATCCGTCAGACAATTCATTGTGAAAGTGAAATGATAGTTCCTTCTACCCATGATACCACAATGATGGTAGTTTTGCAATAGAAGTATGTGTCCCCCAAGCCTAGTCCAGCTCAGGTCAATGAATGTTTTGATATTAATTGCCACTAGGGAAGGAGCAGGCCCAGCTATTGTTTCTTTAGTTAGAAGTTTTAGTTTAGCAAACTATGTACACAGATTATATAGATATCTTTAAATCATGGCATAACCCTCTCCTGCAGGGTTTGTGAGTCATTTATAATCTCGCTGAGGAAAACTGCCTCAGCAGTAGCTGTATAGCAATAGCCTTAAACCCATGTCCAGCCCTTTCCACAAGCCAGGTAGGTAGGACGCACAGACAGGCACACCATCTTGAGTCAGACGACATCTCTAGATAGCAACTGCATAGCTGTTCTGCCTGTAAACTTGCCACTGGCAGTAGTCAGAGCCTCAGACTGCATGCAGACCTGGCAATGTACAGGGAAGCCTTAACCTACAAAGGTTGGGTTTTGTTCCCTGGGAGGATTTGTGGAGAGCAGGGGGAAAGATTTATTGTCTGACACACCTAAGGTTAGTCTCTGAGATACACAATGTGACCCACTAGAAAATATGCCACCCACCAGATTCGCCTCAGCACATCCTATTTTTTTTTCTTTTTTTAAAAGAGGCAAAAAACAGGAGACTAATTATTTCAAATCACTCTATACTTTTTTTTTTTTGAGCTCCATCTCATTGTTTTGGGGAGGTTTCACTAATTTCTGAACCTTTGTGATTGGCATTACTGCATGTTTGCTCATCCAGTCCATTGCTAATCAACAGTACACCCAGCTGAGCCCCCTTAAATACTCCGCCTACTGAAGATTATTATAATCAATCAATCAGTGGAAAGGAGAGGACATTAGCCTTTTAATGAACCTGAGAGGGGACAGAGATAGCTGTATGTTAGAGCTGTACATTCACGGCAACACCTCATTTGCATATTCCCAAGTGCCACATTACCATAGCCTTCCGAAAAGAGGAGCTAGGGTAGCCATGGACAAAAAGATCTTCCATAATAGCTTATTTTGAAATGATGCTGTTACTCACAGAACATTTTGAAAGAGCCCTCAGCTATTTGGAAATAGAGTGTCTAAACACGAAAGAGCCTATTCAAAACAGAGCCATTGGACACATTCTGGCTTATTTTTAAATACGCTTTATTGCCTGTCTACACAGCTCCTATTTCAAAATAGCTACTTTGAAATAAACCTCATTACATTAAGAATAATGTCTACCTACTTTGAAATAAGCCAACCGCTATTTTGAAATAGTGGTTGCACTATGTAGACACTTGCACAATGTCTACACAACCGAGAGCTTTCAAAAGAAGCCCTTCCAGAACATGTCTTCTGAAACAACTACTTTCTAAAGAGTGCATCCACACAGAAAAAAAGCATCTGCTCTTTTGAAAGAGTGTGCCCACACAGCCCCTGCTCTTTCAAAAGAGTGAGGCAGGAATCAAAAAAATCAGGCCCCATTAGGGCTACTCTTTGGAAAAAAAGGGCCTGTAGAGCATCTGCACGTGTTTTGTTTCCAAAGAAGCTTTCAAAAGGGGATGCTTTTCCTGACATGGGAAAAGAGTGATTTTGAAAGGAGCCCTGCATTCTTTCGATTTACTTTCAAAAGAATGCAGTGTGTGTGTAGAACTTGCTAGTGTAGACACAGCCATATAGAGCAGGGTTTCTTCTGGGTAGACTTTCCTTTGATGAAGGTTCAGCCTGCGATCCATCAGCTACAGAGAACTGAAACTAAAATGAGCACAGTAAATTGCCTTATGTATATTCTTTAATTCTTTCACAATTTATATCATCGACACAAATGAATCAGAACTGGCATCAAGCAGTTGCATTTGATAGAAAGGTAAAAAGAGCTAAGTTGGCTTTCACTCACATCTGTCAGTCCCCGCTGAACTCAGAAGAGTCCCGAGTGTAACTGAAAATCATTTGCTCCAAAGCACTCCACATTTCATGAACTGTCCTAAAATGTGTACTACATTCTAAGGCCCAAGCATGTCTATGTCACATCAGATCTGTACAAGGTGGCATTTTAACTAGTGGAATTAAGTTTAAAAGCACTTTGTTCATTAAGTCCTTTTTTATAAAAATCTTTGTTTAAATTCCATGACTTTGTTTTTCATGAGCTATAGAGTGGTTCTGTTCACTCCGATTACTATTAAGTCCTTGTTAATGGCACTGCTGGTGACTGCAAAGTTATTAGAAATTAATGTTTTAACAACACGTTTTAAAAATTCATCAAGCAAATATGATCGGAGTAGTTGAAATGTTTGACCAACAGTTAGCTTAAATTTAATCTTCTTGTACAAAAAAATCGGAGAAAACTATCTACAACAGATTGAGCTTAAAATGGGACTTCCTCAATAAGGCTACAGCCACACAGCCAAGTTATTTCAACATTATAGCTGTTATTTCAAAATATAAATTTTTAATGGTATGTACTATATATCGATACACATATTTTTTACAAATTTACATTCACATGTATATGGCAGCTTCACACAGCAACCCCTTGTGGCCCAGCATAGAACAATTCACCTTACTTCAATTTCTATCTAGGTCACCAAGGGTCAGAGGCTGTGGTTATTTAGCCCTTGAGATAAGGCATGCCAAAGTTCTACCCCTCCTAGGGTATCAAAGCTCCAACACAATCAGAAAAAATAGAAAAGGAGGGGACTCTACCCCAGGGCCCAACTGGATCCAGTCCATCTGCACAGTCTGTTTCTTCCAGTGAACACTAGTCCAAGTTCCATGCTTCAGGCCGACCTTCTCAAAGGGAGGCTGACAGGCAGCAGTCAACCTCAGCACCAACAGGTAGGATACTGCAACTACAATTAAAGGCCAGTGCCACTTTAGGTCTGCCCTTCTTCTTGGAGACCATAATCACCAGCAGTCTGGCTCAGCTTCCAGCCCATCTTCTCACACTCACTCACTCACAGAGATGTGCTCCACTTCTTAAATAGCCACTAACTGGTCTGAGTTCTCCCCTCCAAGCCTGACACTGCATGTGGAGCACGGTGGGGCTAATTAATCTCACAGGCTTTCATTAAATTCTTATCAACTAGCATGAGATTTGTATACCCTAAACAAAGCATGCATGCACGTACTTTTATGAGGGTGTTTTATGTAGGTCTATGTTTATTGTATTTTATAAGTTATATTTTTGGCATATTTTAAGATGCTATATTATTATTAGTTAAAAATAAAAATGTTCAGGATTCCACATTCAGCTAGTGTTATTTTTTGAGAGTCCATCATTAGGGACATAATTGCAGAATAAAATAATTGAAAGGTAATTTCTTTTCCTAGAATTTTTAAGTTGACTGATTAAAAAGCCTCATGGAAAAGCAGCGGCTAGTGTCTGCACATTTTTAGATCATCATCCAGAAAGGTCACAATGTTGACATCTAATATATTGTAAAAGCATCCTTCAGTGTTCACCCACAGACAATATTGTTGAAGAAACATTGTTATAAAAGACTATACAAGTTGCAAAGTGATAGTCAATTTTATTCACTGTAACCTACATATTGTTCTTGTTTTATTATATACACCTTGAAAACAAGCGGTGGCAGCTATACGAATCCAGGGCCAGGGAATATGTAACCTTGGGGAGTTTTAAACATAAACCTTCAATGGCAAGGTATTTAAAGTCTTTTGCAAGCCTCCACCTTCTGCCCTAGAAGTGCCAGCCTGGGAAAACAGCCTTGAGAGTTCCTGATGCACCTCCATTGATTCAAGAGACATTGTACCATGGTTAGCTTTGACCCTATGTTTGCGATTATCTTTACTTTGTCTTCTTATAGGAGACAGATGTTTTCAGGGACTGGTCTAAGAATCTGGAATGAACTCCAATAAGAACTAAGGAGGACCAATCAAATCTAACCATCTTCTGCTCTAAATTCATATCTTCCACTTATTTTGTTAATAGAAACACAAAAAATAAACTATTTTGCTAGTCTTTAAAGAGCTACTTGACTGCTTTTTGTTTTGATAGTGTATAGACTAGCACAGCTTCCTCTGTCACTATTCAAAAAATACATAGAGTACATAAGGCAACTTTAGTCAGATCACTTAATAGGCTTCAGGAAGGTGCTCAGACACAATGGCCATTCTAACTAGTATAAGAACAGAACAGATTTTTTTCTCTTATGCCTTCCCATGATTTACCACATATTTCTTGACAGAACATTATAACATAGACCTGTAGCACATTGAATAGAGGTGTGCAAATAATTCAATTTCAGTTCAGCTAGCAAACTAAAAAAAAAATGTTTCCTACATTTTTATTTTCTCAGAATAATTGCAATTTGTCAGCACCTTGAGAAAATCCATTTCAGGACAGCAAACTGTCTCTAGATTATCTTCAACAGGAGAGGCTGAAAGCAACCCACACCAGAAGAGCTTATGCTGGTTAAATGAGCTCAGCTGAATTCCCTGATCCAAAGTGTAGATTCAGACCTGGGTCTCCAGGCAACTCCCTAACTACTAGGCAAAAAGGATATGAAGGGAAACAGGAAAATAATGTGGGGAAAATGATATCTTTTATTGGATCAACTTCATTGTGGGACAAACACATCTAAAACACTTTAAATATGAAGGGAACAAACAGACACATATGCATATAGTTTGCTGACCCTGAAAAACATTTTCCTAGCTGAAAACATGTAGTAAAGTTTGTGTCATTGCTTGTCAAAATTACTCATTCAGTAACTTTTGCCTGTTTCTAGTGCCTTCAACTCCTACTGGCTTGCCAATAAACAAGAAGTTGTCTAAATGGCTTCTTCTCATTCTTTCATATTTCTCTACATAAAAGTATCAGCATCCTATTTACTTTGTCATTTTTTTGCTACAGTAACTTTATAGGCCTAATGAGGGCAAAAAATGAATACATATCAGTCTTACCTGGTTCTCACTGAATGAGAACTTTGACAGGGAGAACAGAACTGGTTCTAAATTACCTACCTGCAGTTTGTTCTGTTCCCTGTCCTGGCAGTTATTCCTTTTGATGTTACCAACTGTCTTGGAGTAGCATATTCTGGAGTAATGAAACTTTTATTCCAGTCAGAAAGCAATTCATGTGCATGATCTAAAATTCAAATGATTTGTGGAGCTAAATTAATGAATCATATCTTAGGATGATTGGTAGTTTTACTTGAGCTTTATGTGTCACATTGTTTTGAAAATTAGTGTTTATAGTCAAATAATTGTGCATGCCATGGGTAAAAAAATCAATCCACACACACACACACACACACACACACAGATTCATCAGCATGCGATTTCAATGAAACAACTTATGTGCTTACCATTTGGTATGAGTTTAAGGATTCCAGTCTCATTTTAAGTCATTTCAAGTTGAATAAAGTTATAGCAATGCCCTAATGAGTCAGGCCCAACAATTATGTATTTCTCAGAGTATGCATGAGAAATGATACAGTGTTTCCATCAAATAATAATGTACATGTTGGACCTCCCTGGTCAGGCCCCCTCAGAACGTGAGTTTTCCTGTAGGAGGGAGTCTGTCAGACCAGGGGAGGTTAGGCCTATGGGAGCCAAGAAGCTCCCTGCCCAGGCTGGTAGCAGCTCCTGGTCCCTGGCTGCTGGGGCGCTACACCCAGGCCTGGCAGTAGCTCCATGCTCCCTGTTTGCAGGGCACCCTGCCCAGGGTCAGTGACTTCTCCACTCCCAGCCAGAGGGGTTGGCTGTCAGACTGGCTGCACCCCCAGCTTCTGGCAATCTCTGTGGCTGGTACTTTATAGTCCAGCAATATCCATGGTCCTTCTAATTTGCCAGAATTGAAATTAAAGTTAGTCCAAAGATAGTAAAGTCTAGTCAGGGGAATTTACATGATAAGAAGTGGGTCTGTTCCACCAAAGCTTATCACTGAATAAATCATTTTTTTAGTCTTCAAAGTGCTACATTTCTGCTGCTTTGTTTATTAGAGTTTAGTGAGTTCTCACTATATATTACTTTGTGTGCATTCAAAAATATTAAAACATTTTAATACACATAACTTTGACTTGTACTCCCTCGAATAGAAAATTGAAAAATAAAGAAACATGAATACACAGGTAAATAAAAATGAACGATCAAACTTTCAGAAATATTTGAATCATTGTCAACTTTTTTAGTATTTTATTCAGAAAGTATGCCTAACCATGCAACAGATATCATTCATAACATGAAGATAGTTACAGGCTTATCTTCACATTTTCAGATAAATAAATTAAAAATAATATTGAAGCTAACTAACAATCTGTTTGCTTACTTAAATTTCTAGGCTATTAACTCTTACAAAAATTTGATGTTTGCTGAGTTTACATTCCTCACTGCATGGGGAATTGGGGAGCAAGTACTCATATGATTTATATCTGTCATGATGTTAACAAGATGCTTGTGAAGAAAGATCCTTGTGATTAGGTGCTAGGCTGACATTCAGAATATTTTAACTTTATTCTCTGACTCTTGCTTATGTTCCCATAGGAAGCCTGTGAAAGTCATTTAATCCCTTTGTGCCTCAAATGCCCATATTTAGGTGAGGAGAATAATTACAATACCCTTTCTTCAAATCTTTGTCTAGACAGCATGTAAGAGATATAGGCTGTGTCTACACTAGAACCCCTTTTCGAAAGGGGGATGCTAACGACACACTTCAGGATATGCTAATGAGGCACTGCAATGAATATTCAGCACCTCATTAACATAATGGTGGCCACAGCCCTTTGAAAGTGGCACTTTCGATCGCGCACGGCTCATCTACAGGAGGTTCTTTTCGAAAGGATCCTGGACATTTTGAAATTCACTTTTCCTATTTGGTTATAGGAATAAGGGGATTTTGAAATGTGCAGGGGCCTTTCAAAAAGAACCCCATGTAGACAAGCCATGCGCAATCAAAAGCGCCACGGCCACCATTATGCTAATGAGCTGCTGCACATTCATTGCAGTGCCTCATTAGCATCCCCCTTTTGAAAGGGGGGTGTTAGCGTAGACATGTCTCTTACCATATAGCTGTACATTGGATTGCACAGTGAGACCTGTCTTTGTAGGTGCTACTATAATTCAAAGAAAGAACAATGACATTGTCTTTGGATTTAAAAAAAAGGAGTTGAGAGTGTTCAAAACCTTTCAGTAAGAACTTCAAATCTCAAGATTGAGCTGCATGTTTGGAACAGAATCTATACAGAAAAATGGTTTATAAAAATCAAATGTGATACATCAAAATAAAAGGGTAAACAAATCATACTGTCCTTTGGAGTTGCTATGACCATGTTTTTAAATTCATGTCTCAGTTGTTCTGACTATTATACTCTTAGACCCAAAATAACTTTCATTCTAAGGGCACATCAGTACTGTGGGGCGGGGGGAAGAAAAAGTGTTTTCATAATGGCTGAGTCAACACATGACCCTTCCTTTTGAAAGAGGCATGTTAATGAGTGGGTTAGAAAGATCCTAATGAGGCACTGCAATGAATATGCACTGCCTCATTAGCATAATGGCAGCTGCAGCGATTAGAAAGTGTGGCTTTTCAAATCGCACGCCGCCCGTGGAGACAGGACCTTCCAAAACGACCCCCCCCCAAGTTTCCGAAAGCCCTTCTTCCTATCTGGTGATTGGAAGAAGGGCTTTTGAAAACTTGGGGGGGGGGATCATTTTGGAAGGTCCTGTCTCCACAGGCAGTGCGCGATTCAAAAAGCCACACTTTTGAATTGCTGCGGCCGCCATTATGCTAATGAAGTGCTGCATATTCATTGCAGTGCCTCATTAATATCTTTCTAACCCACTCATTAACATGCCCCTTTCGAAAGGAAGGGGCACATCTAGACCCATCCAATGTGTATTAGCTAACCAGTGTAAAGATAAAGTCATGGCAACTTTACTTTTGATTTGGATTAGCAGCTTTGTTAAAGCCTAATGTTGTGTCTATGTTACACTGGAAAACTTGGGTTTGAAGGACCTGAATCTGCAGAGAATAGTGTTTTTAGAGCTGTGCTTGTATATGCCAGGTAGCACAGTAAACCCAGATTTATAATGTGTAACCCCCTCCTGTCTACTAGCCCAGTGCAAGGGATAGTGCGATATATCCAGGTCTTACAACTGTGCTAATGCATCCATACTGCACTATGCAGACCCAAGTCAGATCTTCTGTGGGTGTTTCCCAGAATTCCTTGTGCCATCACCAGGTAAGCCACTCTAAGCATTGGGTCATGGTGTGTAGTGGAGAAGCTTTTTTCTTCATTCCACAACTCTTAACTATAAATTTGCCTTAACCCATTAATTCATCCAAACAAGCTTCCTTTGGTCAACACACTTCACAATCAGAACCTGAAATAGGGATCAGGAACTGGTGGGACAACTTGTGCAGATTGCACTGCTTTTCCAGGAAATAGACAAAGCATCTGAGTGGTTATTCCAGCGTCATTGTTTGACCTACTGAACACACTTCTTGGAGAGGAATACCAACATGACAGCCTACACCCCAGCTGAAGCATCTGATGGGTCTTGCCAAAGCCACAGATTTCTCATATGTAAACTGGCACATCCAGAACAGGGCCACAATCACAGATGGGTGGGATCATTTCATCATGCAGACCAGAGGTGTCTAACAACAGATTCCACAACTTTCACATAAAGAATCAGACAATTCTTGATCCTTGTGAGCTGTTTATTTTAAGCCTCCAGTGTCAGAGCATGCATAAAGGGGTGGGAATGTCATCCAGACTCAAGCTGCTGTTGTTAGCTAGAAGCTGTATACCTGAAGCAGCTACATTTAATCAGTTTGTTGTTGACGTGTCAACTGTGAGGTTGCGGTGGTGGTGGTTTCTAAACTAATGAGGACTTTCATTTACTAACCTATCTCCCTCAAATAACTGCTCTGAGAATGAGCTTTCTAAACTGTACCTGGATCATTAATAGGAGTCAGGATAGTCCACCCTTTGCAACAAATGCATCAATTCATCAACCACAAAACATAATACTTCATAATTATGAACATTTAAGTTACATTTTTTTTACAAGCCACCAGCTACAAGACAGACCTCACAAGGAAAACAAGAGAACACCACTGGCCATCACATATAAACGCTAGCTAAAGCCTCTCCAATCCATCATCAGGGATCTGCAACCCATTCAGGATAATGATGCTTCACAGACCTCGGGAGGCAGGCCTGCCCTTGCCTACAGACAGCCTGCCAACCTTAAACAAATTCTCACTAGCAACTATAGACCACAACACAGTAACTCGAAATTTGGAACCATCCCTGCAACAAACCTTGCTGCCAACTCTGCTCACATATCTACACAAGTGATACCATCACAGGACCTTACATCAACCATATCATCAGGGCCTCCTTTACCTGAACATCTACTAATATATTTTATGCCATCATGTGCCAGCAATGCCCCACTGCAATTTACATTGGCCAAACTGGACAGTCTCTACGTAAAAGGTCTAAATGGACATAAGTCAGACATCAGGAACGGCAACATAAACAAATCTGCACAAGAACATTTTGAATCTCCCTGGACACTCAGTAACAGATTTAAAAGCAGCAGTCCTACAACAAAAATCAAATGGAGAGAGAAAAATCTCAGAGCTGCAACTCATTTGCAAATTTGACTCCATCAACCAAGGATTAAACAGACTGGTAGTGGTTAGCCCCTCACACAAGCAGTTTCTCTGCCATGGAAGTTCACACCTCCACATTAGAATCTGACAATGGGCCACATTCCCCCCCCCACTGATCTGACTTGTTTTTTCTCCTCTCTTGATGTATGCTACTGAAAATTGGTCATTTCCACTCTGACTGAATAGACTTTGTCAGCTCTGGCCCTCCCTTTTACTGGGACCCCACTCTTCAAATACTCCTCCGAACCCCTACCCCACTCATGCATCTGATGAAGCGGGTCTTTGCCAACAAAACTTATGCTCCAAAATACGTTAGTCTATAAGGTGCCACAGGACTTCTTGTCGTTCTCTCCCCCCCCCTTTTTTTTAAAACAAAAGTATGCCTTTTCATTTATCATTTGAAAACTCATACTTCAGTAATCACTTTTATTCTGGTAAAAAGTGTGGCAACATTACATTTAAAGTTAGAACATTCTTCTGTATAAAACATGTTCCAAGTCCAGAAAAACAGCTTCAAATCAGTTTTCCTTATAAAAAAGGCTAGCCAGCACCTCAACCAGGTGTCAACATAGTTAAATGGACCAACACCTGTTTACGCTTCCCATTTAGTTTGGGCTGGAGCAAGAAATTTAATCTTGGCAATGGAACAGTTGGTGGTTCCCATGGAAACAGACTTTGTCTTTCAAGATTTGTGGATTGTGGATACCTTGAGTAGAGGTGAAGGGACAGATTATTTGAGTCCTCAGCTCTTACTTCTTATAGTTATTTTACTCTTTGAAAGTGGTCTCCTGCTAAGACTCAGGGAACAAAGGAAGGATCATTAGACTAGGGAAGATTCTGTCCGAAAGATTCTGCCAAGAAAACAAGTGAGTAAAACTGCTAGAACAGGAGGTGAGAGAAATATTAGCTTCAGGTTCACTTAACCTGTTTAAGTTAGATATTAGCTTGGGTTCATCTTTTATTTCTTTGTAACCAGTGCTGACTTTTATGCCTCATTACTCTATGGCCATGTCTACATTAGCCCCCCGCCCCCCCCCCCCGGAATGGCATGGTACTGAGTGAGTTGGGAAGATGATAATGTTGCACTGTCATGAGTATTCAGCACCTCATTAGCATAATTGAGGCAGCATGTGATTTGAAAGCAATGCTTTCAAATTGCGCGCCGCCCATGTAGACAGGTGCTTTTCATAAGGACCCCCCAGACATCAAAGCCCCTTCTTCCTAAAACCAAATAGGCTACAGCAGGTACTACTAAGATAGAAATGGGATACAATCAAGATAAGAGCATGCTGAAGTCAATGGTGGAATGTCAAATTATATCAGCTGAATAACTTTCTCCTCAATATTATGCACTTTTATAGCTAGTGCTTTGCTGAACATATGACTTCCATTTCCCATAAATTACCACCCATTTTAACCTTCTGAAAAAACATAAAATATGTGACATGTAATTGCTTTTAGAGTCACTTTTAGAACATGGAAATCATACACCACTGTAAATAAAGAATGGTAGTGTAGTCAGTAATGTCATCTGCAACAATAATTATGCACTCAGTAAGTGCTAATGTCAAGTAAGCCAGATACAAACCAGCAACATTCCTCTAGCAATCTCATCTGATTTTTTATCTTCCAATACATTAAACAGTATTCCCCTGCACTTATACATTTATTAATATGTTAATCTTCTACTGTTCTGGGAGCAGATAAAATTTGTCTTGATACCTTTGCCCCAATCCTTACAGAAGTCAAAAGTCCCAGAGCATCCAAGCAATCACTGTTTCCTTTTGGTTTATTAGTAGAGAAGAATAAAGGGGTTTTGTGTGTTTTTTAAAACAAGTTTGCTGTAACAAGTTAAGCTTCTTAATGAGTCTGGTTTTTTTTTTCAAAGTTTGTTTTAGAAAATTGCAAAAATTAAGGCTACCTTTTAGCACAGGTATTCTTAGTACAAGTAAAAAATAAATTAAAAAGTAAATATCAAAATTCAAAGCCCGTGACCGGTGTGTGACTTGCACTATATATTCGTGACTAAATCTTATGGTGAGGGTTACCAGGGCATGGCAGTGCTCAGGAGTAGGGGAGAAGCCACTGGGGGCTATAGGACAGTGCTTGTATGAGGAGGCAGCACGCAGAGCGAGGATCTGAGTAACAGTTACATTGCTGCTTGCACAGGGCTCACCTTCTCCCTGCATACCATCCCTAAGCCCTGAGCACCCTCCCACACACAAACTCCTGCTGCTGCTGCTGGAGTGAAGCGGCACAAGACTGCCCCAGCAGCGGTCAGCACAGCTGGCTAAGGCAGTTCCTGGGCCAGCTGTACCAACTGCTGCAGAAGTCAGGGACGTCTTGTAAAGCAACTGAATCTGTGACTTCTATGACCTCCATAGCAAATCTGCATCCTTCCTAACAATAAAACTTCTCTTTTCTTTTTACTGTTACTGCACAGTTAGACTTTCATAAAGATAAATTAATACAATATGGATCTTATTCTTCACTGACTTGCTTCTTGTTTAGTTATTTATATTCAGTACAAAGTGGATGGATTTCATTTGAGAATGTCTGGCCTGATCCTAGTTTCCTCTGCCTAAAGAGTTTCATCAAAATTTTTATAGAAGGTTGGAACAAGAAGCTATAACTTCTTCATTGAGTAAGCGGGAATCAATCTTCATTTCCAAGAGGGGCCTCAACAGACATGATCAACAGAAAATCCTGCCATCCTGTATCACCATCTAAAAGTCATTCCTTCCTGGCTTTCCTTCTTGCCTAGAAACATTCCGTTATCATTTGTTTACTATCTAGTTTGGGCTTGATCCTTTGACTCCTGCAAAAAGATTTAAAGTTCCCTTTAAATAGTAGCTAAGAACTCAATTTTTTCCTCCAGCTTTTTCAGGGTAAGGGGTGGCAATGGAGCAAAAAGTGCTTTGTCTTTTATGCCAGGATATTGGCTAGCATCCTGAAAGCTCTCACAAGCAGGGAAACAGGAAGTTGTCAAAGTGACCCAGGCTCTTCTCAGTCATAGAGTCATAGTTGGAGGAGACCTCAGGAGGTCATCAGCTCCAACCCCTTGCTCAAAGCAGGACCAATCCTAATGAAATCATCCCAGTCAGGGCTTTGTTAAGCTGGGATGTAAAACCTCTAGATGAGAGCATCCTCTAGGAAGGGAGATTCCACCACCTCTCTATGTAATCAAGTCCACTGCTTCACTCCCCTCTTGGTGAAATAGTTTTTCCTAATATCCAATCTAGACCTCTCCCACTGTCACTTGAGACCATTGCTCCTCATTTAGTCATCTGTCACCGTTGAAAACAACCTCTCTCCATCCTCTTTGTAATCCCCCTTTCACGTACCTGAAGGCTGCTATTAAACCCCTCTCACTCTTCTCTTCTGTAAATTAAATAAGCCTGAATCTGTCAGCCTTTCCCCATAAGCCATGGGCTCTAAGCCCCTAATCATTTTTGTTGCCTACCACTGGACTCTCTATGCGTCCATATTGCTTTTGTAATGGGAGACCCAGAATTGGACGCAATATTCCAGATGCAGTCTCACCAGTGTCAAATAAAGGGAAATAATCATTTCACAATCTTGGCTGAGGGCTTTGAATGTTGCTTGGCATCACTTTGTCTAAGATTTCATAAAAGTATGTTTTAAGGTAATTATATATAGAAAAAGAAAGTTGCATGGTATTCGGTTTTCCCAAATTCCCTCACTTGGAATGCTAAGTGGGCCTCAGTAGAAGCAACTAAGCTGAACTTTATTTTGATTTCTTTTGCTCTGTTTTGACATGCTACCACCATTGCTTTACTTAGGACAGATTAGTTTGCACTAACAAAAATGCCACTGTTTATATTGTCACATAGCATTTGGAAGTCAGATTGCAAAGCTAGAATGGACCATTGTGACTATTTAGTCTCAGGTCCTGTATGGGAAAGTGCAGAGAACTTTCCCAAAATAATTTCTCAAGCACATTTTTGGAAAAGCAGTCAAACCTGATTTATCAAGTATCATAGTACATTCTCCATCCATGATCAAGGTTAATTAACTTCACTGTTACTAAATGCTTTCCAGTCTGATATTGTCTAGCTTCAACTTCTAACCATTGGACCATGTTCTACCTTTCTCTGGTAGACTGAAGAGTCCATTATTAAAAACTGTTCCTCATGAATATGTTTGTAGACTGTAGTGAAGTCACCACTTAACCTTCTCATTGTTAAGCACTGTAAGGTGGGTTTTTAATCCTTTAATCATTCTTGTGGCTCTTTTTGAGCCCTTTCCAGTTTATCAACATCGTTCTTGACTTGTGGCCATCGAATCTGGACATAATATTGCAAGAATGGTGACACCTGGGCAAAAACAGAGGTAAAGAAATCTCTCTACTCCTGTGCAAGGTTATCCTGTTTGTACATCCCAAGATTCCTGTAGATCTTTAAGCCACGGGGTCAGTCTGGGAGCTCATATTCAGCTGATTATCCAGCACAATCCCCGAATCTTTTTTAGAGTCACTATAGCCCAGGATAGAAGCTCCTGTGCTGCAAGACCTGTATTGCTTGTTCCCATATGTATACATTCACATTATCTGTATCCATGAATACTACTTTCTTGCACCTACTTTGCCATATTATTCAAATTGCTTTCAATCAGCGACTTGTCTGTAATGGAAACCACATCCTGTGACGTCCCAGACTGTGACCTATTAGTGGCAAGAGGAACAACCCATTTACTTACTTCAAGAAAGATACAGATCTTAGGTTCCAAACAGTAGAAGCCTTCTGCACCCTGACTTATGGGATCACTACTACAACTCAGCTCTAACAGTGGAACCTTTCTTAGGAGAGAAGATGTGTTCTGATTCTTGACAGGGAAATGCAGTTTCTTAAGGAATAAGTGACCCTGATACTGTGTGCTGGGATTTGTAAAACCCAGGGATGGAATTAGTTTTGCTCAATAGCTGCTTTGATTAATAATTATTCAAAAGTTTTTTTTTTTCTTAAACAGAAAACCTTCTAAGCAAGGAACTGCTTGGATGGAGCGTATTACACATTTGTTAGATTTATTTCTCAGCAAAGAGAAACCCAGCAATCAGTATAAAAAACCAAAAAGCCAAGGAAGTTACTAATTAATGCGGAAAAAGCCTTTTATATTCTAAACAGGTAACAATTTGGCCTCTGATTCCCTTTCCTAACTGTGGCCCTATCTTACAAGCACTATGCCAAATCAACCCTTGATAGCTCAGAGATTGCTGCATTTTTTCCAGGGTTATGAGGAACTGGATGGTAGATCTCGTTATTACAATGTGCCTAGGTCTAGCTCACAGCAATTTGTCAATAGATGTTTTTGTCGGACAATATCTTCTGACAGATCACAGACCAAGTGCTAAGTGGATCACAAGAGTGATCTGCCCTGTCGACAGAGAGTGGCCAGACTGCCTGGCCACACTCGCAACAAAACAGCCAACCAGAAGCACAGCAGACAGGGCTGCCTGGCATCCCGGAAACTCTGTCATCAGAAGGCTCCCCAGAATGTCCCGACTGACCTTCTGTTGACAGACGCATTCTGCCTCATTGAGTGTGGGATAAAACTGACAACAAAAGTGCTGTGTTCTGCCAATTTACTGTCAACATAATGCATTGGGAATCTGGATGCTCCCCGGGTTTTGTGCAAGACTATCACTTAGGGAACTCAAAGATAGCAAGAAAAATGGGGACATGCTGAGAGCTGGTAGCTGCCTTCAACTGTTGAAAGGCTTCTATGTTCAGGGGATCTAGCTTCTGACTCTTCCACTGCTACTGTTTCAATTCTTCCATTACAAAGGAACATAGAGCAATTATGATTGTGTAGTAAGAAGAGGAAGACACTTCTTTTTATATACACAAAGGGCATTTAAAAACAAATGTTTGCCACTCTATAGTGAATTCATTCTCACTTTATGGAATGCCCCATTTTAGGTACATAAAAAACACTGAAGTTACCGCAGATCTGAGTAGCATTGGCTATTTAATTTAATTTAATTTAGACAAGCAGTTATTGATTTATTACAGGTTTGCAGAGGAAAGAAAATATCAAACTCCACAAATGATATTCACCTAACCTTTCCTACTAAATGTACATGCCAGATACCATTTTGCAAACTTGAACCACTAGAATTGTTAATACTCCTGAGCAATACCCCATAATTAATTATGCTCCAACCCCACAAGCTGTTTCCATCCCACACTTTTATCCATCACTCCATCTGTGGTAGCTTGTAGCCCACTGCAGCACATGCAACAGTCATGGTTTTATATTAACAGAGACACCAGGGTGACTTCTTTAATCATACCATTTGAATCAGATTAATTTCTAGCACTGGTGAGAAATCTTAGAAAAACGTAATGGCTTTGAAGAAACACATTCTCGCACCATTAACTCCACCCTGAAAAACACAACCCATAAAGTATATTCAGCATTGGTTAAACACATAGTATGTTTTGAGCAATATTCAAAATACATAACGAGATCTGACTATCAGATATGGTTGACTGAGTTAGAGTAGAGGCTTGCAGTGCTGACAACTCTGCAGCAACTTATGCTCATCAAAATAAATAAGGAAGAGGAGTTCAGCATCACCAGGGAAGTGCTGTTTGTTGAGGAAATTCAGGTCAATTGATCAAAATTCTGTTTTGCTTCCCAGATGGGCTGGCTGGGGCATAGACCTGCTTGTTCTTTTTTTGTTGTTGGTAACGTCTCTCTTTTTGTCTAGGAAGGAGAGAAGTTCTACTGCACAACTGTAGAACATGTAAGTGCACTAGCATTTAGAGTAAAAATCATAGATTCAGAAGAAGAGATCAGGTCCTTAATAGGACACAAAACTTCTCCATGAAAAGTTTGCTCCGAATAATAGAAACAATACCTTTTGGAAAAGTACATCATTGCAAAGATTTTTCTCCTGGCCCAGACTGCAGACCATGAAGATCAAAATCCAGTTAGAAGTCTAGACTGAGGCATTGAATACACTCTAGAAAAATTAGATATCCATTTTCTATGCCTTTATGATAGATCCTATTTATCTCCTACTAAAGTCAAAATCAGAAGAATGATTACTTAATAAAGTTGCTACTTTCCATATCTTCCCACAGCATGACAAATTTTTAGAAGTGACTTCTAATTCAGGTGCATCAGTTTTTAGATTCAGTTTTTAAAAAATCTCAGTAGGATTCTCATAAGTGGCAAGCCCCTCTCCCAGTTTTCCCTCTGAGCCCTGGTTACTCAGCAAAATTGAATATAAGATTTTTGGGATGACTAAAAGTTAAGAGCCCAACTATGAGACTCAACATTAATATTCACTTTTGAATACCTGGGAATTAATCAAACCTTGTATTCCTTTTTCAGAAGTTTATACTTCTAGTAATAGCAAAGAAACACATGGAAGAGAAAGCCAGTTTTAAAAAGGTTCATGTGTTTCATCAACAATATTGTAAGCTAAATATTTATTACTGGGGAAAATGTGACAGGCGAACAAAACAACACAAAAAACAACAACAACAAACCTTGTAATTTTAATTTCCCAGCTGAATTTGCAGAATTGTCAAGAGTTAAATATAATACTGGAACGTGTACACAGAATACATATGGTATAGAAAGTTTTTTTAGGAGCTGTCATTTTTACAGAGTTTATTTTCAACAACCACACTTGTGTCTCAATATTCAGACTCTTTAAAATTATATTGCATATGCAATTCACTTTTATCCCTTTCTCTAGTCCCAGCACCATATTTCAGTTTAGTTGCCTTAGCACTGACAACATCTGTACACAAAAGAGAAAGCTGCTAAGGGTCAGGGATTCAAAGAGATGCATCAGCAAGTAAACTTTTCCAGCTGCCTCATATAGCTACCCAACCCCCCTATGTGAAAAGTATCTCCAAATTGGACATCCATAGGCAGTGGGTTGCATAAGCACTCAGATGTGGACTGGGATAAAAACACACCCTTAACAAATCAGTTCAATAGTTATATTTTCACTCTATTTGTGCTCAGAAATAGGTCTATTTTTTGGTTGTTCTATGTAACCTTAGCTACAGGAGAAACAGCCAGAAGAAGTGTTTAAATATTTTAAGGGCCCCCACATCTCAGAGTTCCTCAGATGTTTACAGTGAACACAAGGGAGATCTGAAATCTCCTTTTTGCTTTCTTCAGGCAATTTAGATTGATGACTAACAGTTTTGCTCTCCAGGATCAGGTCAGGCAAATATCAAACTAATATTCCTATTTTTCAGAGTTGTCTGGTGTGTGTGTGTGTGTGTGTGTGTGTGTGTGTGTGTGTGTGTGTGTGTGTGTGTGTGTGTGTGTAAAATTTACATTACATTCCCCTAAATATATTGGTAATTTGGGGACAGCATATAACCAAACTCAAGGCACGTACTCAGAATCGCAACATGGCTTTGGGGGATGAGGCTTTCCATGTCAGTGAAGCTTTGCTAACTAATTCAGACACTCTAGCATTGCTTTTAGTTTCTGATCAATATCATGTCATCATTATCCTCTACTCCTTTGCACTGAGCACTACAAAAAAAAAAAACCCAGGAAAAACCTCAGGAGAGAATCTCTTAGCAGCAAATAGAGAGATGTCAACATATATTTTCTTGTACTAAAATATATATAAAGCTGAAAGAATATTACAAGAATTATTTTATCATGATTGCAAGCCAGTTGTTAAGCTACATTAGAAGATTGCTCTTATATAAAACACAGTCCTATAAGATCTAGTTATCTAAAATGATGCATGGATTTTACGTATGCGTGTATGTTTACAGGGAGAAGAATAAGAGAAAGTGGCATATATATGTGGAACTCTTTTCTGCACTCAGGCCTCCTCTACTGTATGTAGAAGGGGGTCTTTTTCTCTGCTCCTACACCACTTCCATAAGAAGATTTCTGCACTCCATTCTTCCTATGTAGTCAGGGGCTAGCCCTTTTCATTTAGCAATTACTGGAAGGAAAAGGTGGTCATGATTCCTGACTCTTATTTGTTAGCACTGTGGTGAAAATCCCCTCTCAACACAGAAGGGAGTAATCATGTGTGCAATACATTTTAGTTTTGTCAGACTAGCATTTTTGAAGTCCCCATTACATTGGTGCAGCTCCAAAAGCAGGACAGCAGTTTCTCTAGCTAGGCAAACTGCTGATGACAAATGCTGCATGTTCTTTTTGTTTAAGGTGCAGTTGGTAGGACACACAGTTGAGATTTCATACCGTTCTGTTCTGAATGCTGTAGGGCATACACATACATCCTTGCCCAGCTACCTCATATTGGCAAGTTCTTGCAGGCATGTTGCCCAGCTGGCCTGGGACGACTCACAGTGCAGCAAACAGTGATAGATTTCCTAATGTTAGGCTAATGTGTGACATTATGCCAAGTAGGGAGGAAGAGGGCCATGGGAGGACTAATAAACATGGATGGTAATTGTTAAATCTTAACTTTGCCTCTTCATAACGTGAAGCCAATATGTATTAGTGTGAGCATTCCATCATCTAAAGGCAGTGTGGTATATTCCATAGAAACTATGCCCTAACTCCAAGGAGTAGCCAGAAAAGCTGCCTCTTGGGGAGGCAAGTTCTGCTGCCTGTGGTCCCACCCATACTCCAACCCTGCACCTTCCAGGCCCCACCCACTCCCCCGTCTCCCTCTTCTCTCTGCTCACTCATTCCAGCCTAATTCTTGAATCCAAATGTAGCAACTGACACGGGGTGGGAACCCACTCTCCTAAAATTGCTTTCTAAAGAAAATGAAGCCTGTTTTCCACTGCATGCCAGATTATGAAGACTGGACCTGCAGAAGGTAATGTAAAAGCACTACATTTGGGAATAAAAAAAAAATTCAGGATATATATCAAAACACCCACAACTGACGTTTGTCATTTATTTTCAAAAAAATATAGTCAGAATGAGTCAGTTGTCTTGTAGACTACAACACTAAATATTATGGAATATGTGGTGCAGGCCATCTCTTTTTAAATTGTTCTTCATTACTCTTACTAAGCTGATTTTATATTTTAAATATACTCTTAACCCTTCATAAATTAATCTATTTAAACTCACTGAAACAAAGACGTCTAAAGTAATCATTCCAAGCTGTTCAGTGTGTTCATAATTTCCTAAAAAAAAAGGGAAAATTATGTGTGATTTTCATTAAAGACATGTTTATGAAATGTCACTATATGTTTATAGTGAAATTATGTTTCCAAACATTTTAGGAGTATCAAAGGATTTTCTGTCCTAGTAAGGTACTGATTTTGGTTCTCTTAAAACTAGTTCATCAGATAGGACAAAAAGGGAATTAATTTGTCCTGCTAACTGGAAGAAAAGGAATGTTGTCTGTTAAAGGGCTTTTTTTCAAATGGGGGACTGAAATGACAGGAAGGCTAGACAGAAAGGACAGGATGACTTTGGAAGTAATTTTAATTTACATAGTTTTTGCACCATAGTAGGATGTTCTCTGGAAGAATTTATTAAAAAAACCTGTCTAGAGATCCAAATATTTATGGATAAAGCTGAATACTCTGATTACGCATTTACATATTCATACAAGGATTTTTGAGAGATGTGATTTTATAACATTGTCACAAATTAATAAAATATTTAATGCAAATTTTAAACTAAGATCCTGTGGACTTAGTAATGTACAACTGGTTGCATCAGGAAATTCAGTGTTGGCACCTGTCTGCTAAATGGTTTTAGTTACTGCTTCATCGCTCTTTCACAGGTTCAATGTTCTGGTAACAGGTCTGGCAAGCTGAAAGGCTTTTCACTTTTAAGTTAAAAAGATATGATTTTTTGGGGATGGGGGTGCCAAAGAATCACCTGTCTGCAAACTGCAACAGCCCACTGCAGGAACCTTCAGGAATTGTCAGAATAGGGATAGGAAGAGTACGGAGATGGAGCACAAAGACCCAGGGAGGCATTGACTCCCATTGCTTCTCATATGCGCTGCTATGCTGACCCTTCCATCCAGTAGCTGCCATGCTCCTGGGCCCCCTTCTGGGAGGCTGTAGAGGCCTTATTCTTGGCACGTGTGTGCGCACACACACACACACACACAAAAACCCATCTAGGTGGTTACAGAGCCACCACCCTCCACTCCCCCTCAGTGTTTCATCATAGGGCTGCAGCCTCCAGCGCCACAGAGTCCTGACATGGGACAGCAGCCCTTGCTGTCTTCAGAGACTGGTTTCTTGTATTTGTCATAGGGCAAGGTGGTCACCCTAGCTAAAATTAGCTAACACACAGAGGCAGACTGGTCCTGCTCTCATTCTCCAGCTACACATTTGATAGCAGGGATCAAGGCAGAGTGCCTATAAAGCAGCTATGGTGCTGGGTAGTGGTCTGACTAAAGGAAGGAGATTTTTGGATGATTTTCAGGTTGACAATAAGTTACTTATAAATCCCTTAAAGTCTGGAAGGTGCTCAGATACCGGGATAGTGGAGACCCTATATGTACCATAGGCACATAGACTTAGCACCCATAGTTTCAGTGTTCAGCCCCTTTGATAGCTTTTCCCCTCAAAAAATAATAATGCACATAAATTGTGGGTATTCAATTTTTCTGTGAGCATCCTGAACCAAGAATAAATGGTGGGATTGTACTCTATTTTTTCTTCCCCATATCAGCACTTCAGCTCAAATTTTGGATAACAGAGATAACCAAGTCCCTGACATATTATTGGACTTTGCATCTAGCCATCATTTTAACAGAGGATTTGGTTATAATCTATGATAAATGATTTGTTTATATACAGATATGTACTTTAAAACACCAAATTTTATCCCTCTACTTTGGAATACAACCTAACATGATATCTACCCTTATATTTCCGCAAACAGCACTTTTAGTAGAATTGTGCCAAAAGTTGGCATCTGTGACCGTTCCAAGCTTTGTCTTCAGCTGCTTCTTTAAATTGGTTTAGTAAGTGGATGCAATCCATTCTGCTGTGGAATTACCGTGTCCCCCATTTGGTTTTGGGAAGAAAGGGCTTTTAAAATCCAGAGGGGGCGGTACTTTCAAAAGGCCACCATCTACACTCCGAGTGTGTTTCGAAAGCAGTACTTCCAAAATGTGTGCAGCTGCCATTATGCTAATGAGGCACTACATATGCATAGAAGTGCCTCATTAGCTTCCGCTGAAGTAATTCATTAGCATCCCCTTTTTAAAAGCGGGGAGCTAGTGTATCCACGACCAAATATTAACCCATTATTAGTCAATGCAAAGTATAATGCTCTGATTAACAGTACAATTTTAGAAAAGTGACTAGAATGTAGAATGTGTGTTTGACATGATATTGCATTACATTTTGTGGATTTCCTATCATCAGGCATCTCAATGTTTTCAAATAAAATGTCAGTTTGACTCACAAACTGGCTTCCAAACACAAGATAGATTAATAAGTATCTTGTCAATTTCTCTTTTAGTTCTTCAATAGAACTAGAAGACAAATGTGGAAAACATACAGTTTCAAGTTTGAGATGCCAGTCTCCTGCCGTGTCACATTTTTATTCCATACCAAAACACAACTAAAAGGCTATTGAGATTCCAGGGTCAAAATTTTAAAAGGTAGCTGATAGAAGAACTGAGTTCTGCATGGAAGATTATGGAAAAGCCAGAACCAGAATTCAGCTCTCCAAGATGCAGATTGTGGCTTAAGCACAAGATGACACACTTGCTCTTCTTGCAGTCCTTTATTTTACTTGCCATAAAGGACAAGTCTGAGAGAAAGAGTATATAGTTAAAATTGTGAAATTATGTACCTGAAAATGCCACCCTGAAACTCCCATACCTATCACTGTGAAATGATTGATATGTTTTGTATAACGTATGCCTTGTGAGATATCACTTCAAAAGATGTGATTTGCTGAAACTCACTGTTCAGTCAGTCAACGCATGTACTTCATTATATATGGAGTTGAGATTTTTCTGCATGGTTGTTATTGAATTATGTTGTGTGAGTAGCAGACACCCAAAGTTAAGTGCTCTGATGGCACCAAAGAAGGGGGCCCAACCTAAACTTGTGTTATGTAAACATCAACCATTGACCAGAGGGGAAATGGTAAACAAGGGATTTACAATTAATAAAAGACAGTTGTTCAAGCTCTGGACAAAGGGACTGCTTAACTCCAGGACTCAGCCAAGCATCAGGACCTGTGATGCTTGATTCCAAGTCCGAGCCAGACACCCGAACCGAAAGTATAAAATAAAAGGATAATAGTATCATGAGCCCTCCTCTTCCCTCTCCCCCACCAGACACCTACTCTAAGGGCACCAAGAGCATTTGGATTTTGAACTGAGGAGATTGCGTTACAATATTGCGTGCTCAACCTGGACCAAGGGATGGGGGGTGTTTAACCAATTCTTTATAATTCCACTTGCACCTCCCCAAAATGGGGAGGGAAAAATCTGTAAAAACAAAATAAGCTAAATATTTGAGTGTACGCAGGAAGGCTAAAGAAATATGGCCATTCATGTATTTGCCAAAATAATATTCTAATGGAACAGATGACAATTTGCCAGCATAAAAATGTAGATGTTGACATATTTACTCCTTTACAACCAGTGTAACACCACGTAGTTTTACAACGTGTTAAAATAAATTGTGTATGCTTTTCCAGCAAACTTTATTTCCAAAATGTACATTTAGGTATACTGGGCTGTTCACATTCACAATGACTTTCTGATCAGTTAAAAAAATACTCATTTCAGCAAGCTCCTAATTTGTTCTTACTCAGCTTCATTGGATAGAAAGTTGGCTAGATGATCAGGCATAAGAGGTAGTGATCAACAGCTCTGTCTGGTTGGCTGTCTGTTTCAAATGGTGTGCCCCAAGGATAGGTTGTAAGGCCAATAATTTTCAATATATTTATTAGTGACCTGGATGAGAAGATGGATTGCACCCTCAGCAAATTTGCTTATGACACTGAGATAAGGGGACAGATACACTGGAGAGTAGGGATAGGATCCAGTGACCTAGACAAATTTGAGGATTGGGCTAAAAGAAATCTAATGCAGCTGAAGGACAAGTGCAGAGTCCTGCACTTGGGATGGAAGAATCCCAAGCATTATTACAGGCTGGGGACTGCCCGGCTAAGTAGCAGGCCACCAGAAGAGGACCTGGGCATTACAATGGACAAGAAAGTGGATATGAGCCAGTGTGCCCTTGTAGCCAAGATGATAGTAGCATATTGGGGTGAATTTCCAGCAGATCTAGAAACATTATTATTCTCCTCTATTCAGCACTGGTGAGGCCACACCTGGAGTATTGCATCCAGTTTTGCCCCTCCCTGTCCACCTCCCCCCCTTATAGAAAGGATGGGGATGCATTAGAGATGGTCCTGCAGAGGACAATGATTTAGGTTTGCAGAAGAGACGAGGGAGGGGCAGTTTGACAGCAGCCTTCAACTTCCTGAAGGGAGGCCCTAAAGAGAATGGAGAGAGGCTGTTTTCAGAAGTGATGGACAACAGAACAGGGAGCAATGGTCTCAAGTTAAAGAGCAAGACATGTAGGTTGGCTATTAGACAATAAATATTTGTGCACACACACACACACAATTTCACCAGGATGGTGAAGCACTTGAATTCATTACCTTGAAAGGTGATGGAATCACCCCCTCTAGAGGTTTTTAAGTCTTGTGTTGACCAAATCCTGGCTAGGATGAATTAATTAGGGTTGATCCTACTTTGGGCAGTGGGCTGAGTCAATGACGACTAAGTCATAACCCCACTCACCTAGTTGTGGTTCACTGTCCCATGTAGTGGCACCTGGGCACAAAGAATGAATCTCTTCTTCAGCCTTAGCAGAGAGCCAGCAAGCTTTCAGGTCAAGTTGTAGAGGCTCATGCACTAACCTCCAGAAGTCCCAGGTTGGAGTCTGTCCGTAGGTGGTTACCAGTGAAGGCCTGTCCAGGTTATCAAATGGGTCTCTGAAATTTGTGGTTTACTTCCTCAGTTAGGGGAAGTACGTAACCTCGGTGTGGTTCACTGTCCTAGATAGTGGCACATAGACCACTTATGCAGAGAGAAAGAATTACTCTCCCGTACAGCCATAGCGGAGAGCAAGTGGGTTTTTAGTGCAAATTATAGAGAATCCTACACTGAGCTTGAAAGGTATCAGGTTTGAGTCTACCTGTTCGTGATTACAATGCCATAACTTTTTTAAAACACTTTTCCCCTTTCCTGCTAAGTAATAATTTAAAGGCTCTTCCCCTCAAGGAATATTTTCAGTGAAATTGCAATATAGATAGTGGAGCAAATGGATGCATTTAATACACAGAGACTTAAGGTATGTCTACACAGCAGCCTTTACTTCGAAATAACTCTGCTACACAAGAACTTATTTTGAAACAGCTAAATGCTATTTCAAACTAGAGCCATTGGATGCACTATAGTTTATTTTGAAATAGCCCCTATTCTTCATAGAATGAGGTTTACCAATTTTGAAATAAGGCAACCACTTTTTCAACATAGGGGTTGCATTGTATAGATGCTAGAAGAGATATTTTGAAATAACTTTGCGGTTTAGATCTACCCATATTCTGAGTTCTTTTCTACACTGAGCAAGTCATGTTTCACCTTGAAGTGAATGGGTCATTCAGGGGCTCTTCACCTTTAGAAAGCAGGCCACTTCTATTTCAGAGAATGACACCATGCATGTGTGCGCGCACAAGAGATTTTCTCCACCTCTCCCAGAGAAGAAAATGAATAGTAGTATTAGTAGCAGCAGCAGCAGCAGCAAGTAAATCAAAACAGAAGATATCCAGGCAGCCATATGGCATACTGCAAAAGTGCTGAGACCAATAAAGGTGAGCAGGGTTTTTGTTTCTGGGGCAATGTCTCAGTAGAGACATCATGTATTCTCGTACATCTTAAAAACATCCAAAAGTGGAAGTGACTTTAACAAATCTCTCCCTTTCCCTCTCTTGATGAGCATGAATGTACAAAAGGGATATCATGTTTTTAGGTGTAGTTCCTTTGCAAGGAAAAAAGCTAGACTCTGCTGCGTTAGCAGCAGCCCTACATTGCACTCAGCAGTACACAATTCCTTTCTAGCTCCCCTTTTGGTCTTAGGAACAGCAGCATTATTGCAGCCCCTGAAAGGGTATAAACCTATTTCCCACATCACACCTGGCCAGCAAATGGTGAGAAAGGAGTCAGGACTCTAGCCCTCATCCACTTGCTGGCTGTGAGGATTATTTGAAGAGTGGGGACTGTGTTCCTCAAAGCTGTACCCAAGATGCAGTAGATCCTTAATCCCCTATTCAGCTGATAAGACAAGGATAGTATCAAGCCCAAACTCAATAAACTAGGCTATTACCCTAACCTCAAAAACAAGCTATACAAGTTGTGTAGCTTAGATTGAGCCGATATTGCAATAGCCTATTTTGGCATATGGTGCTGTCTAAATGGCATGACAGGCTGAAATAGAAGCACTATTCTGAGGCATCCCTTTACTCCTCAGGTGATAAGGTATGTAGGGATGCTGCAATAGTGCATTCATTATCTTAAACTGTTGCAAGAACAGATGCAGGAAGCTATTTCTGGATACTGCTGTATCCTGAGACAGTAGCTGCCACATAGCCCTAGTCATTCCACTGTAAAGCCCATGGACCCTAATCGTGGGGCAGATGTGATTGAACCTATGACCTTAGCTTGTGTGGTAGCAGCATGTAGCTTTAGACCCTAAGTCACCTGCCTCTGAGCTAGGGCTGAGAATCGACTTCTGTTACACCAGGATAAGTTTCTGTAGGGGAGGAAATTATTTAAAAATCTAGTAACAGGTGATTAAAATATTGTATCTTCAGTAGTGCTACCAGGAAAATTGCTCTTACACCTTTAAGCAAAACCCTTATGCTTGGTGTATATTTTAAAAATTTAGTTGATAGATATATTTCCCGCATCTGAAGTAGTTTAACAGAACAGTTTGTCATGGGAGGGTAGGCAGATAAAGAAGAAAATATTTACTAGAGTGAACAGTATCCATCTGACTTGAAACCAAAAATATATAAGCTAGGGAATAGTATTTTTAATGCATTGGAAAAGCATGTCAGGAAAGTGTTTTGTGTTAAATTAATTCATGGTTTGGAGCACTAACTCCCAGTCCACAACATATTGCTTATTGGAAGTTTTACAATCATAAATGGAGACTAAATTCTAAATATACATATAGTGCTAGGAGATAACCACTCTCCAACATCATGTCCATATTTTTTATTGTGTCTATCACAGAGCTGGCTGCCTAATTAAAATACTTTGTTAATTTTATCAACAAAAATAAGCTGTTTAATGTCCCAGTAAGGTGCCATCTGGGGCAATAAGAATGTTCATCACTTACAGGCTGTTGTCCTTAGATCTCAGACAGCTATAACTGCTAAATTAAAAGTCCTGTTAAATATGTGCCTGAGTTATTAGTAATTCCAAGTGGCTTGGTTTAAATACTTCTGAAAGGAGATTTTGCACTATGGAATAATGATGATACAATTTTTCCTCAGTCACTGAGTATAGCATATCTGGAGGCCAACGGCTGCTCATGATGGGCTCATCTACACTAGCCTCCTACTTTGAAGAGGGCATGTAAGCAGCCCGGTCAGTGAATAGCAATGAAGTGCTGCAGCTGCAGAAGCTTATTAGCATAATTCTTGCCATGTGAACTTGGAAGGTGCTAACTTCGAAGTAGCAACAAGCAATGTAGCAGTGGGCACTTCAAAGTACCCATCCTACTTTGAAGTTTGTGCAGTGATAATTATGCTAATGAGGTGCTGCAGGGCAGAGCTTCATTCCTATTCACTGGTCAGGCTTGTTTGTGCCATCTCTTAGAAGAGGGGATCTAGTGTACATGAGCGCTATCAAGGTTTCTCCACACTGCTACTAAAGAGATTTAAAAAGAGTGCATCTAATCACAGAAGGCATCATGAAGTGGCAGGGGCAGAGTGATTAACATCAAGAGAAAGTGTGGTATGACGATGTTTCCTGGTGTTATCACATGTCTGGGAGCCTTAGGACAGGAGTGCCGCTTGTGACAAATAGCCAGCAGCTTCCCTTCTCTTGAGCCCCAGGCAGAGTAATCTCTGCTGACCACAAGTTTCAATATTGTTGCTTTGTCAATGGCAAGAAGAGTCCAAGGTCTGTTTTTATATTAACTGGGATTTTGGTTTCTGCAGATTAAAATGTGTTTAGAACAAACATCTGGAAACACTGCCCCATTTTATCCACTATAATGCAAAGAATATGGTCTCCAAGTGAAACTTGCCCTATGCAGAGTACCAGCCTTCTAGTTTTAGCTGTGCGAGTTAGATGAATGATTGCAGGTTGGGTAGGCATACTTGTACTGTCACACCTACAACTGCAGTGTAGGAGTATCAGTCAAAGGGTGGGGATTTTGGAATAATTTGAGCAATGATTTAACTCCATTTGCAATTAAGAAAACTCCCATTTTGTTCTATGAGGACCAATGTAGGCCAATGCCATGCACTTCTGAAAGTCATCCTGTGACAGGTTCAGTCACAAAGGTCCCCTTGAGACTGTCACGTGATATCCTGAAAATACCACTGAGCCTGCCTACCTGCCCTTTGGAGTACCTCACCATCCTGTCCTGGTAAGCCATACTTATGGGCTGGGTCTACTGTTTCCAACTTTGAAGGGGGTATGTTAATCAGGGTGATGGAAGATTACTAATGAAGTACTGCAGTGAATATGCAGCACTTCATTAGGCTAATTCTCCCCTGCAGCAACTTCAAAGCCCCTTTCCTCCTAATGTAGGCATAGCCTTAGTCATACCACTGTAAAGCCCATGGACTGGGACAGATGGGATTGAACCTGCGACCTTAGGGTTTAAAGCCATGTGGCTCTGCCACATGAGCTAAAAAAGTGACCTGCCACACAGCTAGGGCTGAGAACTGGCATCTGTTACACCAGGATAAGCTTCTGTAGTTAGGAAAAATATTTAAATTCTAGTAAGAGGTGATGATAAATCTTGTATCTGCATTTGTTCTACCACAAAAATTGCTCTTTCACCTTTAAACAAAATTGGCTTTACAGTGGTATGACTAAGGCTACATCTACATGAGGAGGAAAGGGACTTTGAAGTAGCTTGGGCACTTCAAAGTGACCATGGCTACATGCATGCCAGCACTTCAAAGTTGCCATGAGGGAGAATTAGCCTAATGAAGTGCTGCATATTGACTGTAGCACTTCATTATTAATCTCCTGTTGCCAATTAACATGCCCCCTTCAAAGCTGGGGGCAAATGTAGACAAGCCCAGCGTCTCCATTAGTGCTGGCACAGAAATGGGGTCACAGTTCTCAGCAGAGCAATACAGAGATCAATTCAGGTCTAAGATGACAGAATCTTGACACAGCACCCCTACTCACAATCCACATGGTACCAGAACCCCAGATACATTCATCTTACTCTAAGATTTTGTATGGGACAAGCTCAAATTATTCAGCTCCTTTATCAATGAAAAAGGAGAAAGGCACAGCTGCTGTCCCCCCGGCAAGAAGTATTTACACCACATTTATTAGTAAACTAAAGAATAAAATGTAGGATTTAAGGGGATATACAAAATAGCAGACAGATTAAAGTTAGTTACCATGCAAAATAAAATACAGTCAAGTTATCCAAGCAACTATTTATACCCAATTTCTCCCACTAACAGTAGTTCTAATCATATTTTTTCACAAGCTGAGAAACATCAGAACTTGGGACTGATCCCTCCACATCTTCAGTTCCAAGTTTTGCAGTAGATGTCTTGGTGACAGACAAGGGTCTGTTGGCATCTGGTGGTAGCTCCTATTATTGCCAACATTTAGGTCTATCACCAAAGGTGAGAATCCTTTGTGTTTAGTGTGAGCTTTTCACACATGCATTGGCAAAATAAAGCATCTAAAATTGGTTCCAGCATCAGATGACCTGACCACATGTCGTCTTGGCAGGACCAATCATAGTCCAAGCTTGCAGGAAAAAAAAAAAAAGCAAAAACTAATCACAGATCTTTGTCCTGAGCACCAGGCCATTAGGTTCCTTGAGTACTGCTAAAGGACCTCACCTTAGCACATCTATATTACTAAACAGGTTTATGCTTCATATTTCTACCTTCAAATACTGAAATGATACATGCAGTAAAATATTGACATTCAGCAGGTTATAACTTTTCTAAGGATATGTCACAAGATGTATTTTCCATAAGATTCTTCCAGTTATGCACATTCAGGAGCATATTTTCCATAAAAATAAGGCATATGTGATATTGAACCCCTTAAGCGTACTGCTCAGCAATCTATAACTTCAAACACTTTGCTGGGGTGGAGAGGCTGTGCCTCAGAAAAAGGAGCTATCCTTATTTTTGCAGTGCCTGATTACTATATTTCAGTTTACTTGTATAAATTTATTCTCCTTCTATTTTCTGTGCAGCTAGTAATCTCAAATTAGAGGGTCATCTGTCATTACTGATGTAGCAATACATTCAACGAACAATGGAAATTAAAAACAAAGTATAGGCGGTTCAAGCAGATTACAAAAACTAGTTTGGAATAAAAAAAAATAGGCTTGCATTGACAAATCCTGGTCCTGCTGCACTTGGAGGTAAAGAATGATTACATTTTGCTTCAGTGTGAGTAATGATTAAAATGATGGATCATAATTAACACAGATGACTATTATAAACATCAAGCTCTTTACTCAAGAGGAGGAGCAAAATGATGAATGATTTTACTTGAGGAGATAAGCAAGCAGGGATGGGGAATACAAATTAACTCCTGACCAGTGGTTCATAACTGACTGTATTAAGAGTTTCTCATTGCAAAGAACAGTAGCAGCAGAGGTAGGATCAGTCTTCCCAAGAGCATTGCAGTCAGTGCTACTGGTTGGTGTCAAAATTAATTTCATTTCATATTAAGAGATGGAATAGTATGTGCCAAACTGTTCAGAAATGTTTTCCATGTAGACTAACCAGGCTGACTTATGAACAGGGCAGAATACAGTTCAATTAATGTTGGTACATTTGTGTGCTAATAAAATTATAGCAGAGAAATCTTTTTGGGGGGGGAAGAGACACACCACCCAAACACATTAGATGAGAAGGAGATTCTGGCCTAAAACCTTAGGCTTTGAATGTTAATCATCTGACAAGAAAAAAGGTCCTCTCTTATCAGTCCATGATTTATTATTATATCATGTATGATAATGGTGCTGTTAAATAGTCTTCCGAGTGCTTTCTTCTAATATTTGAAACTGACATTTCTTTTGCCTTTCAACATCAAGAGTGATGGTTTGCTCAGTGGGGAGGCTGAAAAATAATGTGGAAAGTGATGACATCTTCATAGAACTTTCTACCTTGCTTACCAGAGTGTTTGAGACTATTCTATCATGGGAATGGTCACCTCACCACCTGTAGCCAGACAGAACCCCCCCTTTTGCTCTACTCCATCTTGCCTTCCCTAGGTGCTTCAGAGCACGAAAGGGTTAAAAGGAATAGCCCAGCCCTGGAATGCCTGAGAGTGCAGATGGGCTTATCTTAGCCAAGGTCTTTGAAGCTCCAGAGCAAAGCTAAGAACAATGGGCTAATTAACAGCCAGACCTGGGACTGCCCTTGGCTAATTACCATCAGTTGATTCCCCCACAGGGTACCAGACATGAGGAAAATCTCTGGCCCATTAAAAAAAACAAATGCCCTCAATTGTCTACCTCACAGGTGTGAGCTACGCCCTTGAACTCCCTGTGAGAGCCAGCAGACAGTTTAATTCAACCAAAACAAGGAAGAAGCCTACGTGACCCAATGGGTATAAAAGAGGGGTCCAGCAGACCCCCTATTTGAGCTCCAATCATCTTTCCTGCTGGACAGGAGGGTGGGGGTCTCAGCAGGCCCCCGGGGATGCCTGACTCCTGGAGAAAAAGGGACAAAGGACTGCTTCCCAAGGGATTGAGAGAGAAACTGGCTAAGCCACACTGGTAACACAGGGGTGAGAATAAGACCTGCTAGGTATTTTACTTTTTATTTTTGCACGCATTTAACAAGTATAGATCTATGAATTAGAGTGTACGCTAGCTATTTGTAATCAAAGTATAAGCCTTGTAACAATTGTAACCACAAGAGCTTAACTCGCTAGGTAAACAAAGACATTGTAATAGTAAGAGATTAACTTAGATAAATAAACAAAGTAAGTGATTAAGTGGTAAGCTGACTCTTCCTGTTACTGTGCAAACTGAACACAAAACAAAGAACCCAGTTGCTTTCAGCTGCTCACAGCCTGGTCACTGGTGGGCTCTGCCATAGACCAGGGCATAAGTGGCATCTCACCTGGTCATTGGCTAACACCACCCGAAGCTGACTACTTGCCACGCTGGTGGTGGGGTGTGTGTGCACACGCATGTGTATGTATTAGAGCAGTACATATCCACAGTAATATACATTCACCATAACTTTAACCAGTTAAATTTGTGAATAAGGACATTTTAGGGTTTTTTGTTTGGGAATGCCATGCAGTTCTCAGCAATGGTGCCTTGAGGCTTAGTTGTCTCGAGCAACATTTGAGGGAGAACCACACTGCTTTAAAAAGACAAACCAAAAGAGTTTTTTTGCTGCTAAGTTTCAAAATTTGAAATGCTTGAAGCTGGTCACTATTGGAGCTTTTCAATCAAGCTTCAGCCAAAGTGGTAGAAGCATCTTATGAAGTGTCATTGCTCTTTGCGAAAGCCAAGAAAGCACGCATAAATCAGAGACACTCTTGTGAAGACTTGCTTATTGAAAGCAGTTGATATTGTGCTATGTGCCAAAAGCAAGAAAAAAATTGGAAGTTTTCTTTTCTGACAATTCCATGAAACCTTGTACCTTTGTCGTCGCGAAAGGTCAAAAACTTCCAGTTGTGGAGGCAGTGCTGGCTTCTCTTTTCCCCCGCCACACAGTTCAGTGTGATACCACTGATGTAGCACCATGCTGTCACTTGCTTATCTCCATTCGCTTAATTAACAATGGAAATGGAAAACATTTTCAAAGGAATTGGGAACCACAAAGGCTTCTGATGTTATGCAAATGGATTTAACTTTTGTTTGGGAAGAAACTGACTTCCATGGGGAAAAAACTGCTTGGTCTATGCACATACACTGCTCCAGCAATGCTTGGCTCTCTGAATTTGTGCCATTGGTGAAAGAAAGAAAGAAATCCAGCTGTAACCACAACTCACTGTGCCATACGAAGACAAGCATTGGCCAAAAAAACCCTTCAAGATGACCTATGTGACTTGTTGAATTTGGCCATCAAAGTTGTCAATTTTGTAAAGAAAAGCACTTTAAATAAGGAGACTTTTTGCAGCTGTTTGTGTGGATTTGGAAGCAGATCATAAAACTTGTTTCACATGGAGGTACAACAGCTTTCCAAAAGGAACATGATTTTGAGATTATTACTACTACTGAAAATTTCCACTTCATCTTTCCTCAAGAAAGAGAATAAAAAGTTACACTGTGCCTTTTGGACAAAGTGTTTCAACTGTCACTGGTGTAACTCATGGACATTTCAAATCTTTAAACAACCTCAAGTTGAAGCTGCAAAGAAACACTGCAGTTCTAGTGCACCATGATGCCATCAAAGCATTTATGGAGAAGACAATGCCACTTTGGACATTAAACGTGAGCTCAGACACCTAACTGTCTTTTCCACCATTTTCATCACTTGCTGAAAATGAAGGCTTCCAAGAACTTTGTAAACAGGCTGTGAGGAACAAAAGCTTCATCTGTACTGCCTTGCTGATAAATCCTTCCGATTTTTTCCAGACAACTTTTCTGGCAACCCTATTAATAAAATAGTAGGTAATCCCTTCAGTCTTGATATCAAGTCATTGCCAGCAGTATTACAAGAACAAGCACTCAAAATATAAAGTACCCCCCGCCGCCCAAAAAAAAAAAAAAAACCCACACACCACAAACACTCAGGCTTGAAGGATTTTGGCTAAAATATTTCCCAGTGTACCAGAAAGTTGGAGAAGCAGCACTACATATTCTTCTGTTTTTGTCAGTGTACTTCTGGAAAAAAAAAAAAAAAAGCCTTTAAAGTTTAGTCGCAGTAACAATGAAACAAAAGAATTGACTGGATGTCAAAGATGATGTGTTGCACACTTTCATCTTTCAAACCTAGCATTTCCCAACTTGAAGAAAATACAGCATCCGCCTTCAGATATTTACTTCAAATTACATTTTTATTAAGTGCCAAAAACTGCTTATTTTAAAGTATTAATTGATTTTTTTAATTATTATTATTAAAGTGGGGTTGGTAAAGGAGAGGTGGGGTCATGAGGGTTTCCTCAAAAACTATAAAGGTGACAGGATCCCAAAGAGTTTGAGAACTGCTGGTGTCAAGATGATGTAGTCACACGTGCATTTATTCTTCACTTGCAAAATATAGAAGAAGGTGTTGCTGGCTTCCAGCAGGAAGAGATTTTAATGCAGCCTCCTCTTCTCAGGTCCCACCTCCACCTCCAAACTTCCCCAGCTGCTTCCTTCCTGCCACTTATATCCTCCTCATCCTTGAGCCAACTGCCATTGCCAACCACACATCAATAACCCTTAGACTGATTAATTGCCTTTTATTAAGCCAGCATTCTCTTTCTGCAGCAGCTTGGTTAACCAGGGTGCTCCTAAAAGCTGTTCACCATCCTCTTTGTACAGTTGCTCAACAGTTAACCCAATTCATAAGCCTTTCATTAGTTTTACTTTTATGATCTTTGGTAATTTTGCTCCCTGTACAAAATTTTACACATCAAAATGTCTGCTAGGCCATCTGTATCCTTTGTTTATAAGGATGCTAATTATTTGGGCCAGGTGGGTGTTTATTCATAACAGTTGCTCAAATATTAGCAGTTATAAATGCTTAATTTAACATATTTCACTTTGATTTTTTCCTACACAGATACCAGTTTATTCACAAGTAAGTGACAGCTTGGACTGAATTCAGTCCCACATTACTGGATAGAATGCGCATTATAGTTGATGGAAGTTGTAATCTTTCAGAGCCAAGAGTCAGCCAATTGTCGTTGCATCATCCCCAGTTAAGTACAAGCCAGTGCCATCACTTTCACTTATTTATGAATTTATTGTCTGGGTATAACAGTCTAGTTAGTAGATTACATGAAACTAGATAGGTTTTTTTTAACTAAATAAAGAAGTTTACATACAGGTTCTAAGATGTTTGAAATAAATTTTCATACTGCATGGGACACTGGAAAGCTGAAATCTATTCCTCTCCCTTCCACTTGGGAAGTTCACTCACTCAATCTCTATACCTCATTTCCCCCATCGGAAAAAAATTGGAACTATGAAATGTCCCCTTTAGAAAGCACTTTGAAACTTATTAGCAAAAAATGCTTCATAAGAGTTAAGTATTATATTCACATTCCCTTCATTAACATGGAAAAAAGAATAGACAAGAAAAATACGTAAAACTAACATCACCATTTTCATTATGTGATTGGAAACCACTGACAATTTAGAACAATTGCAGTATCCTTCCTCCAAACAAGACTGAAGACTCGATTGACTAACAAAGTTAGTGTTTTCAGTGATAGAAGCAGCTTAAAGCAGAATGTTATCACAACTCTCAGCTGCCAGATGTGTTTATTTCCTGAGCTGATTTTATAGGTTAAGGATGAAGAATGAGCTCTTGTGGGGAGATTGCCAAGGAGCATAAAGGAAGTACTGACTAGTTTTGTTTGGCTAAGCTTGCTAGAAATCACTAACTCAAGAATTATTAAAGTAAGGATAAATATTTATCCATCTATTATACTAACCACAGACCCTTGGTTAGCAAAGTTTGGTATTTTTACTGAAAAATTAAAATAGTAGTTTAATTATGTAGCTAGCAATTGATTGGAACGTTAATACATTAAAAATAAAATAAAAATATAAAAATGCCTGCCTGTGTTAAAGAGGAAATAATGAAAATGAAACAAAACAACCTCTGTATGGCTGTGTAGACTATCTTGTGACAAAAACTTCTGTTGACAAGTTACTCTAATCTAGACATTGCCTATGATACTATACTACCAAATCATTAGCTTTTCAGGAAGGCCTAGCAGTTTGCCACCTAAAGCATTTCTCCAGATTTTGGTCATAAGTATCTGTCATGATATTTAATACATTCCTACGGAAAAAACCAGCAATTACTGATTTGTAAGGATTATGTAACAAGTATGTTTTAATAGTGCACAAAACTAGCGAAGTTTGCTAACTTTATAAACATTGGCAAGAGAAAAGGTATAACCCTGCTTGGTGCTGCTTTTAAATGAGCATAGATAGTTTGCAAATTGCACAAAGCTTGATTTAAAAAAAAAAAAGTCCTAACACACCTTAAAGACTAACATTTATTTTTAGTGGGTCTTACCCATGCCAGCTCATTACCTTAGAAGCAAACGTGTTAGTCTTTGAGGTGCTACAGGATTGCTTGGGATTTTTTTCAAGCCACACATGAACATAGCTACTCCTCAAAGGCTGTTTCTACACAGGCAAGATCTTCCAGAAGAATGGTGCCTTCTTCCAGATGATCTGAGCAGGGTCTACACATTCAAGGTGCTCTTTCAGATTTCTTCTGAAAGAAAGTGCCCCCTCTTCCAGATTCTGTACTTTGCTTCAGAATCAGGAAGAGGCCTTCTTCCAGAAGATTCTTCCAAAAGAAGGCCATGTGTAGACGTTCCTGGACTGCTTCTTCCGAAAGAAGTGGTCCTCCATGGTGGCAGCCTGCTGGAGAGTGGGGCCAGTCTAGACACCCCCAGCAGGCCTCTCTGGTCTCCAGGTCCTTGCACCCTTTAAAGCTTCAAGGACCTGGAGACCCCATGGCAGGAAGCTTGAAAGTGAGACAGGCAGCATGTGCAGGGCTGTCTGCCACACTCTCGAGGCCCCGCAAGTTCTGATCCACAGGGATGGCCAGCATCCTGCACTGCCCCAGGGAGTCCCAGGAACCCAGACAAGGGCAGCCAAGACCCCAACCAGGCTCCAAAATGGGGGTCCCCCTCCTGGACTGAGCCAGAGCTCCAGGACCTCCTGGTGCTCTGGTGCAATAAGGAGGTCCTCCGGGAAACCAGCATGCACCAAAGGAATGCCCCAGCATTTGCCCACCTCACCCAGGGCCTGGAAGCCTGTGGCCACCCCTCCCAGAGGCTGGAGCAAGTCAGGTGCAGGTGAAGAAGCTGTGGCAGGAGTACATGCAGGCCCAGGATAGTGTCCACAGATCTGGCTGTGCCCCTGCCAGCTGCCCCTTCTACTGTGAACTTCAGGACCTCCTGGCTGCGTATGATGCCTCCACATGCTACTATGGAGACAGCCGCACCCAAGCCCCCTGATGCACTGGAGGAGGAGGGACCCGCCACTGTGGACGTCCCATCTCATGGGGAGTCCACAGACAGGTTCCTCATCATCACAGTGCCCTCCACCACCAGCAGCCAGGTCCCCTCCAGTCAGGCATCACCCACCATATACAAGGCCACCTTGGGTAAGTATCAGAGGGGTAGCCATGTTAATCTGGATCTGTAACAGCAACGAAGGGTCCTGTGGCACCTTATAGACTAACAGAAAAGTTTTGAGCATGAGCTTTCGTGAGCAAAGACTCACTTCATCAGATGCTGGTTATGGAAATCTGCAGGGCCAGGTATAAATAAGCCAGGGCAAGGCTGGGGATAACAAGGTTAGCTCAGTCAGGAAGGATGAGGCCTACTACCAGCAGTTGATCTGAAGGTGTGAACAACAAGGGAGGGGAAGCTGCTTTTGTATTTAGCCAGCCATTCACAGTCTTTGTTCAATCCTGAGCTGAGGGTGTCAAATTTGCAGATGAATTGTAGCTCAGCAATTTCTCTTTGGAGTCTGTTCCTGAATTTTTTTTGCTGCAGGATAGCTACTTTTAAGTCTGCTACTGTGTGGCCTGGGAGATTGAAGTGCTCTCCTATGGGTTTTTGTATATTGCCATTTCTGATATCTGATTTGTGTGCATTTATTCTTTTACATAGAGACTGCCCAGTTTGTCCGATGTATATAGCAGAGGGGCATTGCTGGCACATGGCGGCATAAATTATATTAGTAGATGTGCTGCTGAATGAACCCACGATGGTGTGGCTGATCTGGTTAGGTCCTGTAATGGCATAGATATATGGGCAGAGCTGGCAATGAGGTTTGTTGCATGGATGAGTCCCTGAGTTAGAGTGACTGTGGTGCGGTGTATAGTTGCTGGTTAGGATTTGCTTCAGGTTGGCAGGTTGTCTGTGGGCAAGGACTGGTCTGCCTCCCAAGGTCTGTGAAAGTGGGAGATCATTGTCCATCATTGTCCCTGATGATGCGCTGTAGAGGTTTTAGCTGAGGACTGTAGGTGATGGCTAGTGGTGTTCTGTTGGTTTCTCTCTTGGGCTTGTCCTGTAGTGAGAGGCTTCATGGCACACATCTGGCTCTGTTGATCTGTTTTTCCACTTCCTCAGGTGGGTATTGCAGTTTCAAGAATGCTTGGTAAAGATCCTGTAGGTGTTTGTCTGTCAGAGGGGTTGGAGCAAATGCAGTTATATCTTAGTGCTTGGCTGTAGACAATGGACCGTGTGGTGTGTCTGGGATGGAAGCTGGAGGCATGAAGGTAGTTGTAGCAGTCAGTGGGTTTATGGTACAGGGTGGTATTGATGTGGCCATCGTGTATTAGCACCGTGGTGTCCAGGAAGTGGATCTCCTGTGTAGACTGTTCCAGGCTAAGGTTAATGTTGGGGTGAAAGTTGAAGTCCTGGTGGAATTCCTCCAGAGTCTCCTTCCCATGGGTCCAGATGATGATGATGTCATCAATGTAGCATAAGTAGAGACAGGGTGTTAGTGGATGAGAGCTGAGGAAGCGCTGTTCCAGGTCAGCCATGAAAAATTGGCCTATTGAGGGGCCATGCGGGTACCCATAGCTGTGCCACTGATTTGAAGTTATATATTGTCACGAAATCTGAAACAGTTGTGTGTGAGGATAAAGTTACAGAGCTCAGCCATCAGATGTGCTATAGCATCATCAGGGATACTGTTCTGGACAGCATTTATTCCATCTTCGTGTGGGATGTTGGTGTAGAGAGCCTCTACATCCATGGTGGCTCGGATAGTGTTTTCTGGTAAGTCATCAATGTATTGCAGTTCTCAGGAAGTCAGTGGTGTCTCAGATAGCTGGGAGTGCTGGTGACATAGGGTCTGAGGAGAGAGAATGGGGCATCCAGGATTTCCAGGTTTGTGGATCTTGGGTGGTAAGTAGAACAGCCCTGGATGGGGCTCTAAATGTGTGTTGGTATAAATCTGTTCTTGTGCTTGTGTAGGGAGTGTCCGGAGCAGATGGTGTAGTTTTAGTGTATTCCTCGGTGGGATCTGAGGAAAGTAGCCTGTAAAATCTGGTATTGGAGAGTTGTCTGGAAGCCTCTTTCTGGTAGTCAGACCTGTTCGTGATGACAATAGCTCCTCCTTTATCTGCCTCTGATTATAACGTCAGAATTGTTTCTGAGGCTGTGTATGGCATTGCTTTCTGCACGACTGAGGTTGTGAGGCAAACTATGCTGTTTCTCCACAATTTCTGCCTGTGCGTGTCAGCAGAAGCATTCTATGTATATGTCCCAGACTGTTATTTCTACCCTCAGGAGGAGTCCACTTGGAGTTACTCTTCTTGTGCTGCTGGGAGGGTGTCCGTGTAACGGTTTGCTGAGTTGTGTTGAAAGTATTCTTTGAGTCTGAGATGGCGAAAGTAGGCTTCCAGATCACCGCAGAACTGTATTATGTTTGTGCAGGTGGTGGGGCAAAGAGAGAGTCCAAGAAAGAGCAGACTTCTGCTGAGCTGAGTGTGTAGCTGGACAGATTGACGATATTGGTGGCTGAGTCAGTGGTACCACTGCTGTGGCTGTGTGTGGCAGGAAGGAGTTTAGACAGCTTGCAGTCTTTTTTCCTCTGTAGAGTAGTGAAGTGTCTAATGTGACTCTCCTGTCTTATTTTAGTAAAGTTCAGTGGTGTGGAAGTTTGTGTTGAAGGTTGTTTTTTTTTTTTGTTTTTTTTTTTATGAAAGACTCCACAGTGGGAAAAGCACAGTGGGGGGAAGGGGATACCTGGGCCCCAAAGCCTGTCCCTGGTCAAGGCCCAGGGCTCATCCATGTCTGTGGGCAGGACCTGGCTCCCTCTTCCATGGAGCACCCTGCGAACATGCTGGGAGCACCCCCCAGGGCAGCATAGCTGCATCCTGAACCCCCCACAGCCAAGCCCCGCCCAGCCCACAAGCCTGTTGTCAGGGTGGGCCTCCGTGAATAGCGCCCTGGCCCCAGTATCATGCCCCAGTGGCTGCCGCAGCAAGCCTAAACAAGCTCACATGGCAGCGTCCCTTGGCACCTGCCCGTCCCACGGGTCTGTGGCTGGGGTAACTGGCCAGGAAGACTGGGTCCATGTGACCCAGGTCCCAGACATGGCACTTACTCCCCCACTACCCCCACCCTCTCTCTCAACAGTGGTACCATCCGAGGGCTGGGGCAACCAGATGAGGAGCCCGGGATCTGCCAGCCCCATCCAGGCCAGAGGACCCAGCAGCCCACCAGCTGGGCCCATACCAGCCCCTGTTGCACAGTGGCCACGGGACAGGGCTTACCTGGAGCATGATGGCCCTGATGGTGGATGTGCCCACCCCAAACTGCTGCCCGATGATCAGTAGATGTCTGGGGTGGCCAATTTCCATATGGCAATGGCCACACGCTTCTCTGGGGAGAGGGCTGGCCTCATCCAGGTATCCTGGCATCACAGCATGGGGGCGAGACAGCTGCAGATCTCCAAGAAGGTCTTTCTTCATCTGCTGGTTCTGCAGCCAATGGTCATTGTCTCACTCCCCCATGAAGACCCTGTCCCACCAGTCCATGCTGGTGGCATGGGTCAAGGTGCACTGGACTGGTTGGAGGGGGCCCAGCAGGGGCAGTGGTGGGTCAGGACTCCTGGGCATGGGCTTCTCTCTTCACAGGAGGCTGAGGAGGGTAGCCAGGAGGATGGCTAGCCTGTGGGTGAGGTCCTGCCATGACTGCTGGTCAGTGGGTGCTGGACAGGGACCTGGGTCTGGCTTGCTGGGCACAGATGTGGCTGGCCTTCGCAGCGTTTGCAGGGAGGGGCTGTTTGAGTGGGGCCCTTTAAAGGGCCGTAAGGCTGGCAGCCCCAGAAGGGCTCCCTGGCTGTGCAACTCTGTTCGTGTTGTTTCCTGCCCTGTTCTTCCAGAAGAGTGCCAGTACATGCATAGATGCACTCTTCTGGAAGAAGGGGTGGCTTTCAGGGTCCTGTTTGATGTGTAGATGTGATCTTCTGGAAGATCTTCTTCCGGAAGAAGTACCATGTGTAGAAACAGCCAAAGATCGATATTGCTTATTTTCATTTTGGACTACTTCATCTTAAAGCCATTCAAAGAGTCATTAAAGTGAGGCTAATTAACAATATATGCCAGTGCTTAGTTATGAAGATTTACTCAATTGTTACACAGTGATTTTCAGATACTGAATTCAAGTCACTGAGGTAAATAGCAAAATTCACATTGACTTCAGTTGGGCCAGGATTTCATCCCTGGAGTCCAAATGTGCAAAAGCTTGTGTAAAATGTGAACACTAAGTCTCCTCTCAACTAGAGAAATACAGAATATTTAAACAGTGTTAACTGACTTTGTAAGCCACCATATGTTCTCTTGCTGGACAGGGCTTTTCAATACTCAAACTTTCTACAGGTTCCTCATCTACCCACTTCCTACTATCCTGCTGCACACCATCATAATGAACACTGAAAATGGTATATTCACCCAGAGCATGGTTCTACAGCTCAAGGGCAGGAGTTTATACTAGGGAAGCAAACTCATTAATACTTGGATATAATTATTTGGAGAAATCTCACAGGGTTTGAATTGGTACTTCACAGCTTGAGTGCTTTCCCAAACCTTGTCTAACTGATGCAGACAGCAAAATCAGGCTGTAATTACCATGATACCTGTGCATGCGTGTGCATGCACGCTCAGAGTTGCAAGGGGGAAAATTGATAGTCCAGACCCCAATATCAAGCCAAGCTGAAATACTATTGTGTATTGCCACAGCAATGCTTACATTCTGAAGTAAACATGCCCTGTTGCATCCTGATCCGAGCTTTTTGCTGAAGCACTTAGTTGTGAAAGACAGAAAATTTGGCAATAATTAACTGTAGCAATGTGAAATTAGATCTCAAGGTTTCTTCCAGTCCTATGATTCAATTAAATACATCAAATTAACTGACAGAAAATTTCTCACTTCACAGGCTGGAAAGTTATATCATACAGGTCAGGAATGTCCACACTTAGCTTTTGCTCAGCAGTTTTGTTAATAAAAAACTAGGTGTATAAAAAAAAGAGGAAGAATCTGAGCTCAGCAGGCACTTGAAAATTTGAACATCTCAAGTTCTGTGCAGACAGAAGGTCGGACAGAGGATATCTTCAGTTGTTCACCCAAAAATCCCTCAAGTCCTTGCGTAATCATGAATTTAGGATTTTGGGGTATTTTACTAACTCGTTGCAGATGTGTATGATCACTTGAAACTCAACAAAATAAAACTTGATGGGCCCAAAGCAGTATATGGGAGAATGCTTTCACTTCATCTATTGCTCAGACAGCTATGTCTCCATTGCTACTACCCTGACAAGACTAGGGATTCCTCTGAGTCTGAGCACTATTTCTCTGTTTTGGAAAGAAAAAAAAAAAAAAAAGGATGGAGAGTAGATAAGGGTGCAAACACTAGCTTGCAAGAGCTACAAGATTGGACCTTGGCCCCCTAAGGTCACAAGGTCTCACCTTATCGCATGGGCTCAAGGCCAGCCTCCAGAATTCCCAGTTCTTATCCATGGGAACTGAACTCTTCATTCCCCCTGCCCCCTTCCAACTGCACCAGAAACTGACTGCCAGCTGCGATGAACTAACAGCTCAACTCTAGTACCACAGTTAGGTACAAATCACACTGCTGCATAACCTGGAGGAGCTGGGAGGAAGGGCAAGGGGCGGGGGGAGAGCCACACATCCTGGTCTTGGGCCAGTTGGCCTCTGGAGTAAAAGAGTCCCAGAGAGGTGATGGCTAAGGCCAGCAATGTCAGTCTAGACTGCCACTCCCAGCCCATTGTGGGCCTACTGGGCCAGGAGCAGAAATGGCTCCATTCAGGCTTTGCTCCAGTTTCATTCCTGGGAGATGGGGTATGCTGGCTAATCAGCCCCCTTCCCCTCTAGCTGGCCCATGGATGTCAGGGACTCCCAGAAGAACGAACAACTTGGTGTCCCTCAGTGACTGTCTCTCAACTTCACAGTGGCGATTGGCACCCCTCACCATCATCCCCACCATGTTGCCCCACCCATTGAGGCAGATGGATGACATTACAGTTGACAAACAGACCCACTTTCACTACAACAACTTAGAGCAGCTGAAATGTATTTCCCTGAACCAGTATTTGTTAGAACACAAAGTAAGCTGGCTGGACAAAGGGATATTTGGAGTCTATGCATTCAGCTTTCTTTATCAAATAAGATACAGTGCATGTCTCAATAGGGAGAAGAGCAGACAAACAGCAGTTTAAATAGATCTAGATTACTTAGGCAGCACCAATAGCAGATATTCTCAGAACGTAAGACATCTCCCTAAGCTGCTAAAATTTTCTTGAGCAGGTTTTGGTCGATACATCCTTTTGTCTCTTTTACAAAGGAAATATACTCTGAGGGTCAGCCAAAGCACTAAGAAGGAGCTGGATACTCATCCCTTGTCATAAATATGGAGACATCCGATTTCAGAAAAAAAGTATTTGCTTTGATCTATGTAAGAAGTCAGTACCTGACATACTTATCACAAAAAGACACATGGTCCTTGAAAAACAACACTAAGAGCACAATCTTTATTATGAGTTTGGTCCTACACCCCTTTGCAGGTACTCATGTTCAATTTTCTGCCACTGTTATAAGAAATGCAGTTTAAAATAAATCAGTGAACTTCACAATGCTTCATCAGCATTAATTGCAGCTGAATCAGTCCCTTCTATGCACCATGAAAAAGAACCTCACTCTTCAGTGTCTGAGTTAGACAAGAACTGAACAATAATTCACATGTTTTATAAATTTGGCCCCATCTTCTTTTCAGGTTGTATTTTTCCCTAAGTCTACCCATGCCCAGTTTAATGTTTGTGAATATATTTGAAATCCAAACTATTTGTTGTCTGTGGTTGCTCAGGCAATTCACAGATTATTATTTTTTGTCAAATCTGGGACCAAGACAAAAAAACAAACAAACACACACACACCCTGCCCCACCCCCCCGATACCTGTAGATTCATGTTATCAGTCTGGTTTTCCATAAACGGTTTTGACAACGAAAATTGTATTTAATTCCACTTTACAGAAAACAAACATGAGGGCATGCTAAAAAGGTCAAAGAGTGCTGATCAATTATCCATAACATATCTTGTAATATTTTACTACACTAATTATGATGGAGATACCAAATACCCACAGCATCTTACGTGGTCAATGGCCAAATTAACCCATATAATTCACTGCAAAAACAAACAAACACTTCCTTCAAGAATCATGCTATTAATTTAATATAAAGATTCTCCAATTTTCTTACAACAAAACTGATTCATTTCAAACAAAACATACTTAATGCAGAAGTTAAATTGAATAAATCACTTTGTTCTTCTGTCCTAAAGAGGTTTAGATAGAGGCTGAGATGAATACTCAGCAACTATACAAAACAATCTCAGAAAAAAAAACAAAACCAAAACTTTTGAATTCAAGACAAAAAACTAAATCTTCTGATGTTACAAGTCCAGAATGTATGAGCTAATGATTTGTTACCTTCATAAGCAGTGACATAAAATCCTAATTGAGTATACATATTGAAAGAGTTGTGCATAAGTTGCTTGCAATATTCATGAAACTGGGTTAGTACCAGACCATGAGAGAAACAAGGTAAGTGAGATAATATCTTTTACTTTACCAGTTTCTGTTGGTGGAGTTCTTCTTCTGGTCATCTGAGGATCTTGGAAAAGGTCTACCTTTTAATAACAGAGTATGGTTCAATTAAAAAAATATTACCCCATCTAACTGGACTCTTCATACAGCAGTAGGATTCTGGGTGACCATAAATAATCACCTAACCACTGACCCAAGCAGTTTGCATCAATTAATTTCCCAATACCTCAGGGCTATGTCTATAGTACAAAATAGCTTCAAAGTTGCTTACTTCGAAGTGGAAGTAGAGCATCTACACACAAAAAGCACCCTCCTTGACTTCAAAGTAGGCTACCTCCTACCTTGAGGTAAAGCATCTACACACAAGAGCCCCTACTTTGAAGTAAGGGGCCAGAAAATGATGAAGGCAGTGGGGGGGGGCGCGCAGGGTAGAGGGGTCATATGGCCAACAAGCCCATCCAGGCTCACAGCCACCTGAACCCTTAAAGGTCTCCTCCCAACACCCCCACCCTGCACGTGCTCAAGGCTGCCAAGCTGCACACAGCAGCTGAACACATGCTGGGGAGAAGAGCTGGAGAACATGCCTATCTCCTCTCCACCCTGGGCAGTGTGCCGGCCATACTGGTTGCTATGCTATTTCAGCAGCGTGGCTGGGTTGCCCACATGAGACCCAGACCCCAGGCTCTGGCTATGGCACTGCTGCCCCTCCCTGATCTAGCACTGGTAAGCCTTCACCACCAGCAGTGAGAGGTAGGACCAGCCGGTGCTGGAGGACTGGAACAATGAGCAGTAGCTGAGGAACTTCAGGATGACCCACCAGACATTCAAGGACATCTACCACTAGCTCACCCCAGTCCTCCAGCACCAGGACACACACAAGTGGCCAGCAATCCCAGTGCAGAAGAGAGTGACCATCACATTATGGAAGCTGGACACCCCTGACAGTCACCAGCCCATCAACCACCAATTCAGAGTCAGCAAGGCCACCCTCAGAGCCTTGGCTGGTCCTTACCTCCACTATCTCTTAGGTGAATAGCTAATGTCTGAACCACTCTCTAACACCTTCTCTGCTTGGTTGAGCCTCCTTAGCCACCTCCTTCTATACTCTCTCCCCTAACCCTGGGTGTGTGTGGGGTGGGAGGGCTGGTTTTTAAATTTTAAAGGCAGCCTTAAGTGAGACAAGCTGGCCCCAATTGATTTAGGGCAGCCTGTTCCCCAGCTGCTCCTGCTCCTGCTCCGCCTGATTGCCAGGGCTGTGTTGAGCTGCTTTTTAATCTTGTACATTGGTCCCCTAGTCTCATCCTGTGACACTTTATACTATACCAAAGCCTAACACTCTTGTTTTTCAAAATTCCCCTACCTGCTTTCCAGTATATTTCATTCTCATAAACCCTGAAAAATACTCATTAGTTTCATACTGTAGCTTTTCAGCAATATACTCCATAGCAAACAAATAAAATCTTTTTTTTTTCCTGACACTAAGGAGAGGTCAGAGCTAAATATTGCTAAACTATTTAGCTAAATTTTGCTTAAGCTAAAATATTGTCACAGTTGTGGTTGTTTAAGAGCATTTCCTCAGCATTCTTCTTATTTTATTTTTATTATGGTGCCTTAGTTTTCAAGTTTTACTATTTTGTTTGTGCAGCTGACTCTTAATTGGTCTTGTCTGTTTAATTTGTTCTCTTTAATATAAATTCAAATGCTATTGCATTATTCTGAAACTAAGAGCCAGAAATGATAATTAATTTCAAATTCAAGTAATAATATGAATAGCTGAGCAATATGAAAAATAACTTCTATCTGTTTTGAAAGCTATATCTTATTACAGAGAATAGCACTATGTGAAGGTCCCACTCGTGCTGCTTGCTGGTGCTGCTCCGTGTTCAGGCTCACAGGGGCCAATTTTGGTTTTTCTTGGGAGGGTGCATAGTCCATACCTGGGTGTGTACATAAGCACCCCTTTGAAAGGGTGAAAAATCAGAAAAGGGCAGTCAAAAGCGTGGCTTTTGAAAGGGAGCAACAGTGCATTAAAAGCAGATCAAGGGTTGATCTGCCCTTTCGAAGTGCCACTGCATTCTTTTGAAAGGGAGTGTCCACATGGCTCCAAACACTCCTTCAAAAGCAGGGGGGCAGAAAATGCCACAGATGGGGTCCCATGGCTGACAAGACCTTCCAGGGTCACAGCCAGTTGCTCCCTTATAGGGCCCCTCCCTCCACCCTGTACGAGCTGAGTTCTGTCCAGCTATCTCCATAACCAGAACCTATTCATGCTCCAGGATGGAGTCACAGCAGCAGCTCCTGCATTAGGACACCCTCATTCTGGAGACCCTCCTGGCAGTGTTCTGTACTGTTGCCACAGCTACTCAGGTAGCAGCCCCCTTGGGGCCATGCCCCTGCTCCCCACCCCCCAGGGAGTGCCTGATTCTGGTGGGGAGTGGGATGATGGAAGATGTCTCTGGAACTTCCACATGACCTACAATGAGATCTGCCACTGTCTCGCCCCTGCACTCCAGCAACAGGACATCTGCATGCGGATCACTTTCACCTGGGAGAAGTGGGTCGCAACTGCCGTATGGAACTGGCCACTCTGGACTCCTACTGCTCTGTAGGACAACAGGTCAAGGTGGGCAAGGCCACCATTGGGGCTGTATTCATGGAGGTAAACTGCGCCCGGTTCATATGCCACACATGGGGGGGGTAGGCGGCCAGGGCAAGGGAAACCCTCAGCTGTGGAGAGGTGGGCAGAGGGCAGGCGGGCAGGGGGCAGGCTGGGGGCATGGGAGACGGCCTGCCATGTCTTCTCAGGAGCACATGACCCCTCCCCCCCCATGTAGGTCATCTGAGCCATCAACACAATGCTGCTGCACAGATCATCCTCCTGGGGGATCTGGATACCGCCTTCTGAGGCTTCACAGAACTGGGATTCCAGAATTGCTTCAACACATGGGATGGCACGCATGTCCCCATCTGTGCCCTGGCACACAGTGGTGGCCAGTACATTAATAGGAAAGGCAGGTCGTCATGGCGGGTGTGTACTATCCTGGGCCAGAAGGTGTGTGACCTGGGACAACTGGTCCTGTGCAGAGCCGACTGGCTGGTGCATCACCCACACCCCACAAATCAGAATGCATGCCCCACTGGGCACATACCCGAGGGTTCCTTGACAATGTTGGGAGATGCCCAGCTCCTGGTCGCCTGGCTGGATGAGCAGGAAGGGATGTACATGGTCTTGTCCCCCTCTTTGCTGAACCACTCCGTGGTGCCTTGGGCCTTCTAGGTCCCTAGTCCGGGCTGCTCCTCCTGCCACCGCTGAATCCACTTGTGGGTCTGGAGGACGCTACTGCTTAAATAATGCCTGTGCCTACCATTAAAGCTGAATTTAGCATTCTTGTTTAAGCAGGGGCAGCCGCCGGAGCTGCTGAGCAGTCAGCTGTGGCAGGGAGCCCCAGAAGAGGAAGGCAGCAGGGCAGGGAACCACCTGCATGCTCCACTTGGAGGGGTAAGTCAAGGCCTGCAGCAGAGCTGTGGGTGGGGAAGCCAAGCCTGTCCCTGCAGAAGCCTCACTGAGAAGGAGGCAGCACAGGGGGGCAGCAGCGGGAATGCAGTGGCCATGGAGAAGCAGAGCATGAACCCACTTCACCCCACACACCAGCTGCAGACGGCCCCTGACCGTGCCAAGACAGGTGAAGAAAGCAGCCAGCTCTCCCCCATGGCCAAAGCTGCTTCCGCTTCTCCCAGCCTGGGGGTTCTTGTCCTCTTCCAGCTGCTGCCCTGCTCCTGCATTTCTGGCTGGCGCTGCCTGGCTCCTGCCGCCTGCTCCAGGTGCTGTGCTCAGTGGCAGCAGCCAGTGGTAGAGTAGGTAGGTCCACTCCAGCTGTGGCAGGGAGCCACAGTCAAAGGGGAAAGAGCGGCGGCTGCTCTTCCACCAGCTGTTTGCTCCCCCCTTCCCTGCTACTGCCACCAGCTCAGAAGTGCCTATCCACAGCACCCAGGGCTAGCGCAGCCCCTACCTATACTGAACCATCCGCCTGTGCTGTGAGGCGGGTGGGGTGGGCGCTGGCTCCAGGCCACCTCCTCATACCTCAGCAGCCAGGGGAAATGGGCAGCGCACAGGGCTGTCATCTGAGGCAGGTAAATCCTGGGGATAGTAAGGAGAGTTTTGGAGTTGAGGGAGGTTAAGCCTGTGGGTTGAGGGTGCAGTTTGGTGCTGAGTACCTACACCTTTTTTCCTAGAATAAAAGCACTGGTTATGGTTATTTTAAAATTGGTGTGGTTAATTACTCAATTCTTTCTCCTGTACTCTCTAACTTGTAAGCTGATTACCAGGGAAGTAATTCCCCATGCTGCAAGTGGAACGTTTTTGAGTTGTTTTCTCTCGCTTTATTAATAAATCACATTTTAAGCAAATGATCTGATTCCTGTGTCCTGAGAAAGGTCTGGGTACGTTCATGCCTTAGACTGAAAAATCAGCTATCAGATTACAGTTCTTTGTTTCTAAGCTCTTCAGAGCCTGGGGTGCCCTACAGGGAGACATCTCAAGTGTGTCTTCCTGGGTCAAAGGTGTTTTTTATTTTCAGGTTCCCTCAGGTTCAGGGAATCTGTGACCTTAGAGTGCTTTTTAAGCACAGCCTTTTACAGGCAAGGTAATTTTAAGGTTTTAAAGGCCCCCACTTTCTGCAATCAGAGTGGCAACGCAGCCCTGACAGTTGCTGTACAAATACAGAGTACAGTCTATAGTCAAAACAGACAAATATAAGACAAGAGACAGATAAATAAAAGGTAGACTGAGGAGTCCAAGGAAACTGTAAGTCAACACTATAAGCAGTACTCTGCACAGCACGATATTCTAACCATTAGGGTTTTTTCAGTCATCACAGCCAACAGGAGTTTTAAGTACATGGTTGAAAGTGGACGAAAGGTAGCTTTGTGGATGTTAATGGAGAGCCCCTCTTAAGCATGAAGGAGAAGATGGGAAAGAAGCACAAAAGGGCTCATTTTTTATGTATAAATAAGTGAGGGGGAGAAACTTGCATCATGGTCAGTAAGAGGCAGAAGTAGATATCGTTATAATGAATAACAGATTTAAAATGGGGGATAGACCATGGAGGGCAAGTGAAAGTGAGGACAAGAAGTTTATGTTTGCTTCAACATAGAAGAGGGTGATAGAGTGACACTCAGAGAGAATTGTGCAAGGCCAGGTATAAATAGGCCAGAGCAAGGCTGGGGATAACGAGGTTAGCTCAGTCAGGCAGGCTGAGTTGTATTGTCATCAGTAGATCTGGAGGTGTGAACTCCAAGAGAGGGGAAGCTGCTTTTGTATTTAGCCAGCCATTCACAGTCTTTGTTTAATCCTGAGCTGAGGGTATTGAATTTGCATTTGAATTATAGCTCAGCAATTTCTCTTTGGAGTCTGTTCTTGAAATTTCTTCCTGAGAAGACTACAATGTGTTGGTGACCTACCAGAAAACACTATCCTAGCAACCATGGATGTAGAGGCTCTATATACCAACATCCCACACAAAGATGGAATAAATGCTGTCCGGAACAGTATCCCTGATGATGCTACAGCACATCTGGGGCTGAGCTCTGCAACTTTACACTCACACACAACTATTTCAGATTCGGTGACAATATATACCTTCAAATCAGCGGCACAGCTATTGGTACCCGCATGGCCCCTCAATATGCCAATATTTTCATGGCAGACCTAGAACAACGCTTCCTCAACTCTCGTCCACTAACACCCCGGCTCTATTTATGCTACATAGACGACATCTTCATCATCTGGACCCATGGGAAGGAGACTCTGGAGGAATTCCACCGGGACTTCAACAACTTCCACCCCAACATCAAGCTCAGCCTGGACCAATCTACACAGGAGATCCACTTCCTTGACACTACCGTGCTTATACACAATGGACACATCAGTACCACCCTGTACCGTAAACCCACTGACCGCTACGCCTACCTTCATACCTCCAGCTTCCATCCCAGACACACCACACGATCCATCGTTTACAGCCAAGCACTTAGATATAACCACATTTGTTCCAACCCCTCCGACAGAGACAAACACCTACAGGATCTGCACCAAGCATTCTTGAGACTGCAATACCCACCTGAGGAAGTGAGAAAACAAATCAACAGAGCCAGACGTATGCCACGAAGCCTCCTACTACAGGACAAGCCCAAGAGAGAAACCAACAGAACACCACTAGCCATCACCTACAGTCCTCAGTAAAACCTCTACAGTGCATCATCAAGGATCTACAACCCATCCTGGACAATGATCCCACACTTTCACAGGCCTTGGGAGGCAGACCTATCATTGCTCACAGACAACCTGCCAACCTAAAACAAATCCTAACAAGCAACTATACACCGCACCACAGTCACTCTATCTCAGGGACCCATCCATGCAACAAACCTCGTTGCCAGCTCTGCCCACATATACACACCAGCAACATCATTACAGGACCTAACCGGATCAGCCACACCATCATGGGCTCATTCAGCTGCACATCTACCAATGTAATTTATGCCATCATGTGCCAGTAATGCCCCTCTGCCATATACATCGGACAAACTGGACAGTCTCTACGTAAAAGAATAAATGCACACAAATCAGACATCAGAAATGGCAATGTACAAAAACCCATAGGAGAGCACTTCAATCTCCCAGGACACAGAGTAGCAGATTTAAAAGTAGCTATCCTGCAGCAAAGAAATTTCAAGAACAGACTCCAAAGAGAAATTGCTGAGCTACAGTTCATCTGCAAATTCAATACCCTCAGCTCAGGATTAAACAAAGACTGTGAATGGCTGGCTAAATACAAAAGCAGCTTCCCCTCTCTTGGAGTTCACACCTCCAGATCTACTGATGACAATACAACTCAGCCTGCCTGACTGAGCTAACCTCGTTATCCCCAGCCTTGCTCTGGCCTATTTATACCTGGCCTTGCAGATTTCCAGGACCAGAATCTGAAGAAGTGAGTTAACTCACGAAAGCTCATGCTCTAAACTTTTCTGTTAGTCTATAAGGTGCCACAGGACCCTTCGTTGCTGCTACAGATCCAGACTAACATGGCTACCCCTCTGATAGAGAGAATTGGCATTGTTAAAGTGACTGGCTAGAAAGCTGATCATTTTACTAGTATTCTGAGTGGAGCAGAAGGCTGTTGCAGTAATGAAGACATGACATGATGAGCACCTGAATGAGAGATCAGATACAAAGCCATGTATGTTAGAAATGCTTTAAAGAGTCTACGGTATTTAGAACTAGCCTATATGTGTGGACTTAGAAATGTTGAAGGTGGCATCCAGACTATGGGCTTGAATGACTGAAAAGATGATGATATTTGTCAGGGGGTGATATTTTCAGAACTCCCTTTTTCCACAGGGCAGTGCAAACTAGTGGCCAGAGTCAATACAAAAACTCCCTCTTCAGGACAGTACAGCTCAGTGGTCAGAGTCAATATCAAAACACTATCTTCCAAGCAATGCATCCCAGGGGCCAGAGTCTATATAGACAGGCCGCTTTCACAGGGCAAAGCCCACGGGTCAGGGTTTGGGAAGGAAGTACGGATCCCTGGCCTTCCCTGCTCACCAGGCCCCACCCCACGACCCTACCAGCAGCGGGATGCCCCACCCCTGACTTGGCAGGGACTCCAACCAAAACACACCAAGTTTCTGGGAGTGAACCTTAAATGATTTTGAATATTCAAATATTATAATATCACTAGCTTTTGCCTTCCTCTGCTCAGCATAAGATTAAGGGAGAAGAGTTCCAGGGTTTTGTATCACTAATGAACAGGTACACCTGTAAGCAACGGTGCACTGAAAGCAACAGTTTTCTGCTTCAATAATACAAAGCCTATTATTGACTACTGTGTTTTAAATCAGCATGCTACCCCACTCCAGAAAGTCTTGATTTTAACTCCTGGGGAGTGTCAGTGTTACTTCTCAATGTTTTGACCATTCCAATATATACCTAAGAGCTCCCCAGTCCAATAAACCTCTGGAAGCCTCCTATATTGTAATTCCATGATCACACACACATATATTTTCCTGAGTAATAACCACACAGTGCATTTTAACATTACAAGTGTGTCAAGTTCTCTCCTTCCTGGATCAAACTAAGAAGCCCAAAGGACGCACAAAGCATTTTCAACACTTTTAATAAATCCATATGTAAAGCAAAGATTCCTTTTTGACTGAGTGACATTTTGTCAGGTGTGAGAGAATTGTGAAGAGTCCATTGTGAGCTTATTTTGTGTCTTTTTTCCCTGTGATGCTTACCACTCTAGTATCTGAATACCTTACATGCATTAATGAGCTTATCTTCAGAATACCCATGAGGCATTGGGAAGGATTGTTATCTTTATTTTGCAGATAGAGTACCGAGGCAGAGAACAAATTACTTACCCAGGATAACAGACTGGGAAACAGAAATACCTTCTTATTCTCACTGTCGTAGCCACAAAACTATCTTCTCTTACTCCCCATTAAATGACAACTGTTGGCTGACCATTGTATTCCAGTGCCCCCTCACTCCAATTTTTTCATCTCATTAGACTGCATGGTATGTTTTAGGAGTAATGCTACTATCTGACCTCTTCAGGTTTGTGTGTCCTCTCTGTACAGTTCATATACAAGTAACAGAGTATCCTTGTGAGTTTTGCCATCATATTTCAAAAATAACTATTATGTAGATATCCTCTGTCATTGTCTGGTATTCTATTTCACCTGTTTTTGCTTTCCAAGTCTCATATTACTATACATTTGTATCCCAAAATAGAAATCACTGGGCCAAACACTGCACTTGAAATAACAGAGCTGTTTTGAGCTCAGCATTTCATTTCTGGTAGCCCTCATTGCACAAGCATTACCATCAAGTTTAAAATATTTGGAACCCCGGTGCAGTGTAGTCTGCACCAGCTTTGAAATAAGATAGCTTAAAACAACTTATGCAATTTGTGTGCCACAAATTGCATAAGTTATTTCAAGCTAGAGCTACAGTGTAGCTCTATGAGATCTTTACACAACAGGCTATTTAGTATATTTATACAAAATACGACTACCAACTAATTTAAGAAAGATTCAACAAACCATTTCATATTATTTTGTCTTAACACCACTGTTCCTCATCACCAATTACTCTGTGTTGTCTTTAAACAGCGAGTGTCAACTAGATAGATAGGTTTTAAACCAAAAGGGACCATTATGATTAACTTGTTCACCCTTCTGCAGAAAGAGGACATGATAGCAGCTTTCAAGTACCTAAAAGGGTGTTACAAGGAGGAAGGAGAAAAAATATTCTTCTTAGCCTTTGAAAATAAGACAAAAAGCAATGGGCTTAAATTGCAAGAAGGAAGGTTTAGATTGGACATTAGGAAACATTTCCTGAATGTCAGGGTGGTTAATTATTGGAATAAATTGCCTAAGATTGTTGTAGAATCTCCATCATTGGAAACATTTAAGAACAGGTGAAATAAATATCCAATAGAATACAATACCTATGGATGGGGCTTGGTCCTGTCAGGAGGGGAGGAAACCGAACTTGAAGACACTCTTGAGTTCCTTTCCAGTTCTAGTACTCTGATTCTATGCAGCATAAAAGAGAATTTCACTCAAGGCTAGAGCAGAGATGTCCAACACATGTCCCACGGGCCACAATCTGGCCATGGAGCTGTTTTATCTGGCCCGCAGATCTGGCATTGATGCCATTTTTAAAAGGCAGCTGAGCAGCTCCGAACTGCATGTGGCTCTTTTACGAGCCATTTGCAGCTCCCACCTCTGCAGCCTGACTCCTCCTCTGGCTCCTGTACAGCATGGCGGGAGTATGCACACTGGAGCCAGTCAGCACATGTCCCTCCCCAGCACTTGGAGGGAGAATCACAGTGGCAGTAGCTGCAGTAAGTCTCCAGCATTGGAGTATGGTGGTCGGGGGCTGGATCTGGAGGAGAAAGAATTGAGTTAAAGCAGGGGGACTGGGGGTGCCTGGCTTTGGAGAAGAGAATGAGGGATTGGGTTAAAACCGCAGAGCTCGGGGTGCTTGGCTCTGTGGGAGGGAAGGGGGGATTGGGGATTTTGCATGTCTGAAAATTGTGGGTACTGGTGGTACCTAATTATTTTTTTGGGGAAAGGGGTATTTTCTAAAAATGGTTGAGAAACATGGAGTAGAACTCAGTGTAATTGGTTTGATGAGTGGCGGGAGATATCCAGCTGTTAAACCAATTAAATTGAGTCCTATTGTTTCAATGCAGTAGGGTGCTGGGAGCTGCCCCTCTGCGATGTTTGTAGGAGGAGTAGGAGGGCTGTGGGGAGCTATGCAGCTGTGGTGAAGAGGGGGTGGCCTGTCAAAGAAGTAGCAGGGGGCAGCAGCACACAGAGATCCTGAGTAAATTAATCCTGGGTTGGGGCAGGGGGTTTGGGGCTGTGTTTGGGGGTTAAGCCTGGGAGTGGGGGTGGTGATGGTTTGGGGCTATTTTGTGTTCAGCCCCTAAAACTTGTAAAAAATTGTCATGTGGCCCCCAATGAAAACAGGTTGGACACCCCTGAGCTAGAGTATTTCATTAAGAAAGGCATTCAGTCATGTTTTAGAAATTTCAGCTGATCTCTTTTGGAAAATTTCTCCAAAAGATAATTTATCCTCTTGGTTAAAAAATATGCACATTTTCTCCATGCAGGTTTGTCTACTGGATTGTGGTATGACTTTTGTCTTCTAAATTAAAGACCCCTTGTTGTCAGATACCTTTTTCCCTTTTGTAGACTGTGATCGAGTTATATTTTATCTTTATTCTACAATCTAAGTAGATCTAGTACCTTAAATACAGATGGGCATGTAACAGATATTTCAGTTTGCTGATAGCTCTGGAAAAAAATCCTTTTGGACAAATGACAATAATTTTGGGAGAAATTAAAATATTCGTTTTTTGTTTTTTTAATGTTTTGTGCATTACCAGTGACAACTGATTCAAAATGCTTATACTAACCATCAGGTCTAATGAATCAAAGTGCAGATGGTATCTTTACACCCAGAGGTTTGATGGGTACATAGTTTTTCCAACCTAGACTTCCTCCACTGCTACTTGAGACCATTGCTCCTTGTTCTGTCATAACTGAGAACAGCCTCTCTCCATCATCTTTGGACCCCCCCTTTTATCCTTCTTCTGTTTGATTTTATTTTTTGTGTTCTGAATTATTATATGTAAACTTAACGCTTTATTGACCACAGCTTCAAACCCTTATTTGGCCTTACCTACTCCATCCTGCCCTGAAAATTTCACAAACAAGTCACTGTCAGGATGTGCCTCCGCACATTCTTGTTGTTCCTAAACCATTTTTCTGCCATTTCTTAGCACCAATCATACAATGGTCCAAGTGTGAGCACAAATATTTCTGTAGGGTGACCATAATGGGACAGGGAGATATGGGGGGAGGGGTGGCTCCTCCTGACTGCATCAAGCCCCAGGGAGCTGGCGCTCCCCCCCACGGCCCCCGAGAGGTGGTGGCCATGGGCACTCCCTGCCCGGACCCTGAGAAAGCAGCGGCAGTGGGAGATACCCCACCTGGAGCCCTGGGGAAGCAGCAGCCATGGGCACTCATGGCCCCAGAACCCTGAGAAAGTGGCAGCTGTGGGAACTCCCCGCCCAAAGCCCCGGGGAAGTGGCAGCCATGGGCAATCCCGGTCCTGGTGCCCTAGGGAAGCAGCAGCTACAAGTACTCCCCACCCACAGTCCCAGGGAACTGGCCACCGTGAGCACTCCCACCCACTCTCCCAGCCCCAAGGGCCTAAATACAGGATAATTCATCCCTTTTAAAGAATAAGTTGGGGCGCCTTTTTGGCTTTCCAAATATGGGACCGTCTTGCCCAATATAGGACGGATGGCCACCCTACATTTCTGCCATCATCACTCCTGACTTCAACCATCCTTTCATTCTCACAAAAGAAAGGCAGTCAGACACCACAGGGATGTGCATTCATAAAACAATAAATAGAAACAGCCAAACTTATACAGCAAAACAATATGTTCTCACACCGCTGTGTTTTTATGAGTATCTGCTTTAAATGAGCATTAAACATTTTATATGACATAGAAATACACAAGTCAGCAAGAGGCTTTCCATATTACTGTAAACCCACGATTTATGGACCTGATATAACAGGCTTCAGAAATAATGGACCCTGTTTCCCACCCACCCCTCTTCCTGCACTCTCCCAAATAAATGCAGGAGACTCACCAGAGCCGCCACTGGGGCTGGAGGAGCTGACGGAGCGGCTGGGGCTGTCAGGGCTGGAGGGGCCACCACAGCAACTGGAGCCACCATGGCCAGAGGAGCTGGCAGGGAGGCTGTGGCGTGGCACAAGAGCTCTCCTCCCCAACCCCACGTGGGTGGAGCATGTCTGCGCCTGACCACCACTGCCATGGTGTTGGAGGTTGCTGTCTGCTGGCAGGCTGGGGGCAGCCACCTTAGCGTGAGTGGCTCGAAGTAGGGGGCTGGAAAACAGTAAAGTTCAAAAACTACAGTTTTATCTTCCCAGAGAAGAACAAATCATCACTTTTGTATCTGTTTTTTTCCCCATTGTATTTCATGGCCCATGTAACTCATACTGTCTGTAAACTTTTTAGATTTTTTTTTCTGGGGAGAAGATCTGTAGCTTATTAGTAAAAAAATTCTATGTAACTTGTAATTCAGAGTTTAACCATAAACATATTCTGTCATATACTCTCAGAATCACCTTATTTCCTATTAATGTATAATTGATCAACTACAAAAGTAAAATAAACAGTCATTTACAGGCCCAGTACTGCAAGGTGGTAACTCTCTGAAGTTATTAGGAATTAAATAAGGTGTGGAGGGAGGTGAGCATTTTTCAGCAGTTGCTCAGGATCTGGCTCTATATTACCGGCAAATATTGCAGCTGTGAAAATAAAAGATAATAAAATTATTCCAAAACTGCATGAGCGTAAAATGCACAGTAGACATGAGGGAGTTACCCATACAGGAATATATCATAACCCAAGTGGAAATGCAACTTTCAATAGTATGTATAGGTGTTCTGTGCCAGATCTGAATCACAGTGAAATCAGCATGAGTCTTTTCAAGGGGCTCTGGTTCATGATTAATGTGAGAGGACAAAATACCATATAGCACGCCCAGCGAAAACCATAACTGAGGGAAATGTTTAAAGACAGGCCAAAGGAGTGTGTGTGTGGGAGGAGGGGGAGGGAATCCATCACTGACATAAATAAGAGACAATACTAGATTACTCTTCCACTGAAAGAACAAGCCGAAAAAATATATATTATGACCTAGTTTTAGAGGGGTGGGGAGAGAGGATGGATATGAGCTCTCAGCAAGTGGTTTATTATGTAAAAGTTCTTTCTGTCATGGTCATAAACAACATTGTCTTTGAATTTCTTTTGAAATACTTCTGTGGTTTGAAGAAAAAATCCCCCAGCATACAAGAATTAAAGTAGGAAAACAACATCATAAATGCATTGTATTTACTAGCGGCAGAACAAGATCTAACATTTACAACTTGTTTTGATCTGCTACTGTACGGATCAACGGCATTAAACACATACACTCATAAAATATCAATGCTTTTAATTCATTAGAGAATGTATATATCAGGGCGATTTAATTATTATTGTATGTGATTGCATTTAATAATCAGATTAAAGAGAACATTGTGCAATGTTTTCTCAAGGTAAAACAAAACAAAACAAAAATCTCCCTTGAGGTGCTGGGGATTTGAAAGAAGTACTATTTAAGTGTGAAGTAAAAGGAAGTGGAATGCACTCAGCACCTCTTAGGTTCAGGCTTTAATAGTGTAGAGAGAAGACACTGTTGACCAATTTATTTCTCCCTCAAGCCAGTAGAAATCTGCTACTAATACATTATCTGTTGGAGATAATGAAGTTACATTTTCTCCAAAGAAACATTTGATAAAACCATCTTGTAATTTACCAATGGAAAAAAAAATGAAGTTGCCTTTTTAAGGTGTGATTGTGGTAGTGAAACTATAATTTGATACAAACTATTAGCTACACCAATTTCTAGTTCAGTTATATTAAGCCATGCTCTACAAACAGAATACTGAATCACAGAAAGATTAACTGCCTGGCAAAATGACTTGGAAGGGGGCAAAAGTTTCCATTATTGTATTTTTTTCCAATATGTGCATCTACTACTCACAAGAGCTGAAATGTGAGAAACTACTAACCATTTAAGAGAGTCTCTTGGTTTGTGTTGTTTTGCTATGTGATTAGAAAGTAACTTGTATTACAAGTAGCTAGACTCAGAGACTCTAAGACAAGAAAGAACTATCATTATCTAGTCTGATGTACCGAAGTCCTCAAATATTGAATTAAACACTTCAAAACAGCAAGTGATACACATTGCAGAGGAATACAAAGACTTCAGGTCTCCACCAATCTGACATGGTACTAAATTTCTTCCCTTCACTAAACACAGTGATCAACCAAATACAGTACTTAGCTAGACCCTGAGCACCTGGGTAAGACACACCAGCCAAACGTCAGGAAAAAATTATCTGTAGTAACTCAGAATCCTCCCCATCTATGCTACGGTTACACTACAGGGGTCACTGTCAAAAGAGATTTCACAGCAAAACTTCTGTCGACAGAGTGTGGCCACACAGAAAAGCCAACTGGCAGAGTGCTGTGTTCTGTCAACAGAGCAAGCAGATTGCCCAACTGCCCTCTCTACAAAACAGACACACGGAAGCACAATAGACAGAGCTGCCGATTGTTCTGGATGCCCTGCCCCACAGAGCATCCACACAGCTTTTTTGTTGGCAGAACCTGTCACCAAAAGGCACTCTTGTTCATCCGGGAGAGGCAGAAGGTTGTCCGCGGAAGTGCCAACTTTTGTCAACATGCCGTCGACAAAATGGACATTTTAGCCGTGTCTACACGTGCACGCTACTTTGAAATAGCAGCACTAACTTCAAAATAGCGCCCGTCACGGCTACACGTGTTGGGCGCTATTTCGATGTTAACATCGACGTTAGGCGGCGAGACGTCGAAGCCGCTAACCCCATGAGGGGATGGGAATAGCACCCTACTTCGAAGTTGAACGTCGAAGTAGGGCACGTGTAGACGATCCGCGTCCCGCACCATCGAAATAGCGGGGTCCGCCATGGTGGCCATCAGCTGAGGGGTTGAGAGACGCTCTCTCTCCAGCCCCTGCGGGGCTCTATGGTCACCGTGTGCAGCAGCCCTTAGCCCAGGGCTTCTGGCTGCTGCTGCTGCAGCTGGGGATCCATGCTGCATGCACAGGGTCTGCAACCAGTTGTCAGCTCTGTGGATCTTGTGTTGTTTAGTGCAACTGTGTCTGGGAGGGGCCCTTTAAGGGAGCGGCTTGCTGTTGAGTCTGCCCTGTGACCCTGTCTGCAGCTGTGCCTGGCACCCTTATTTCGATGTGTGCTACTGTGGCACGTAGACGTTCCCTCGCAGTGCCTATTTCGATGTGGTGCTGCGCAACGTCGATGTTGAACATCGACGTTGCCAGCCCTGGAGGACGTGTAGACGTTATTCATCGAAATAGCCTATTTCGATGTCGCTACATCGAAATAAGCTACTTCGATGTAGGCTTCACGTGTAGACGTAGCTTTTGTGTGTGGACATTCCACCAGTTTTGTCAACAAAAACTGGGGTTTTGTAGGCAAAACTCACTAGTGTAGCTGAAGCCCTCGTGTCCCATCTCTGGGTGGTGGAGATATTTGCTAAAAACAGTCACAGACATACCATACACTATTGTAGGCTATTTCATCACACCGTCACTTCCATAAACGTCTAGGCTCAATCTACACTACAATGATCTGTTGACAGGAGTTACTGCTGGAAGACATCTTCTGGCAAAACTTCTGATGACAGATAACATCCATGCACAAAAGCAGATCAAAAGAGCGATCTGCTCTGTCATCAGAGAGGGGCCAGACTGCCCGGCTGCTCTCTCGACAGAACAGCCAACCAGAAGCTCAGCAGACAGGGCTGTCTGGTGAACCTAAAGCCCTATCTATCAACAGAGGGCTCCCTGGAGCATCTACATGGCTTTTTTGTTGGCAGAAAACTGCCGACACAGGGTTTTATTTCTAAATGTGGACAGGCACAGTGCTGCTGATGGATGTGCGGTATTTTTTTCAGTCTGTTGACAAAGCGCATTTTGTGTGTAGCTGATCCATGGGTATTTTTCGACAAAAGCCTGATTTTGTCAGAAAAAAACCCTCTCATGTAAATGCTTCAGGGCCCCTTGTGGACAGCTGGGAGGTGCTCTCCCCAGCTCAATCAAACATCTATGATCTGTGCCTCCAGCTGCTTTTAAAGGCAGAGGGACCTCTGGAAACCCCATACTGAGGCTGTGTGTGCAGGCTGGCAGCACACTGTCAGTGCCATGCCCCTGCAGCCACATCTCATGGTGGGCAAAAACAGCCAAGGCTGCCAAAGAATGCTGTGGAGGGGACTCAGGACCCACCCCACAGGTCCAAAAAGTGGTCCCAGTTATGGTCCTGTCTGGAGCTCTGGGACTTGCTGGCCCTCTTTTGTATCTATCACTAAAAATAGGAAATAAGAATTTTTCTACTACAAAATAACTCATCTCCCCATAAACCCATACGGTGTTTTTCTCACTGGTGTATGTACAGAGTAGTCATATCTCCTAAAATCTTTCCTTTTGTTAGACAAAATGACTCAAACTTGGATATCTCCTCTTGGATGTAAGCAATATCCACCATCCCCAAATTTTAATAGTACACGCCTACTTTTTTCCCCCCAAGGTCATTAGTAAAAATATTAAATACAGTTGGTTCTAAAACCCTAGCGCTTGAGGAACTACTAGGTTTTAATTTCTTGTATAAGAGCAAACTCTACTGCCCTTTTGGCAGTTTTCACTTTTTCTGTGTACCTTCTGATCTCAAAAAGGTAGTTTTCCTTGCTAATACATTCCTTCGTCGGTTCCTTGTAGGCTTTCTGATTTCCCTGAATGACCAGTTTGAGATGCTTGTTAGTAGAGTAACCCAACTACCAAGAGGTAGTTTTCCTTGCTGATCCATTCTTTTTTTCATTTCCTTGCAGGCTGTCTGATTTCTTTCAATGACCTGTTTGAGATGCTTGTTAATACAGTTTTATCTAAAACCCTACTATTTGTTTTCTCCTCCCCACCCTTCCTCCCCCAGCTTGGATTCAAATACTTTATGTCAAAGTTACAGACACTAATTCCAAACCTTGAGTTTTGACTGTGGAGAAGGTTTGAAATGAGTTTTATTCATTATTGAAAATGTGAGTGAGATCTCTTCAGGCTATGTCTACTTCCAATGAATTAGGTATGAGTTTATTTCACAAATACCTATTAGCACATTTCTCATTACATTGGCAAGTTGTTATGGTGTTAATGAAGTGCAAGCTATTTAATAGACTATTAATAAGAGTTATCTGACTCTGTGGGATATTGCACGAGAGGGACTCGTATTTTGCAGTTACAAAATATTGTTTGATATCTCGAGGACACGTATGCCACTTTCTCTGACAAAGTGGGAATGAGCTTCAAATCCCAGAAAAAACAAACAAACAAAACAACAATTTATATGACTGGAGATGGTGATGGTGGGTTGCTTTGGTATTATTTCTTATTATCTAAGGAAGGACAATTCAGCATTATATCGATAAAGTTAGCTCTGATGTACCTAGACTTTTGTAAGACAAAAGCGTAATGCCAGCAAGGAATGATTAGTTAACAGTTATAGTTTATTACCCCATATTCTTCTTTTGTTTATTTTGGTTTTACCTTGGTGTAAATGAGAACAGAATCAGGCTCTTCTCCTTTGTGTCAGTTTCACAGGGTTCTGCAGAAGATCATTCTCAATTTCTGCCTCTGACACAAGTCTTCTCAAATTGCAATTAAATGGGATTCCCAGTTACTTTACTTTGGGCCTGATGCAAACCCTGCTAAAGTCAATGGGAGTCTTCTGTTTTCTCTGGGTTTCGGATCAGGATCTACTTACAGGTTACTTCTTGTGATCTTGGCTTGTGACCTGAAAGACCGGGCCAGGAAGACCCAAAGTTGTGGGCACAGCCATGGGCAGCAACCCTGAGCAGGGCTGCAAGCCACATGCATGCAGAAGAACCCCAGGGAGGGCCAGGCTGCATCTGGCTTACCTGCCACCCAGGCAGTGACCCCTCTGTGGCCAGACACCCTTATGTCATTAGACCATCAGGCGGGGTCAGTGGGTGGGTGTGGATCACTGCTAGTGGTGGATGGTGGGGCAGGGCCTTAGGGGCAATGTGTCAGGAATGACTCATCATCTCTCCTTCTCCTCCTCTGTACAGCTGTACCATCAGAGGGCCAGGCCAGTGGCAACACCTTGGGAGGACCAGCCATGCCCATCCATCACTGGAGCCAGACAGTGCCAGGCTGGCACCCACTGTAGGTGACAGATGCACTGCTTCACAGGGGATGAGGCACTCCACCTCTATGTGGCTGCCCTGATGTGACAGAGCCAGCAGTAGGAATGGCTGTGGGAGTGGCATAAGCAGGCCTGGGGCCAGATGATGGTTAAGCTCCAGCATATCCAAACCCTCTGGAAGGCCACACTGGCCCAGGCATACCCGCCCCCACCCCTACTCCCCTTGGTCCCCCTCTCATGCCCACTCCCCACCTGCCTTCCCCTCTTAATCCTGCTCGCTTCCTCCTGACTCCCCTCCATGCCCCCATGCCTGTTCCTCCCCCTGCCCCCATGCCTGAAGTCAAGCTGTGCAGACAGTGATGACTGTGGTTGCTGCCCCATCCCACTGCCCTCCTGCCATGCCCACCTCTCTACCCCACTGCCTCCTGTGGCCCCCACCCCAGCTCTGCAAGCCCTGTACCTCCCAGCCCTGCGAGGGCATCCTCCAGCCAAGGGCACTCTAAATCCCGCTCACTCATAGGTTACATGTTGCTGTCTGTAAATAGCTGATGTGCACAGAGACTGTTTGACACATTTTTTCTGTTTTCAAAGTTAAAGTTTTTGTTCATTCCCTGTCCTTGTGCCCATGGTTCTTGTGGAATAGTTGTGGAGGTGTGAGTGGGTGAAGGAAGGGGACATGATGGGGATAGGGTGGGACTGGCATCCTGGGGACCGTGCTGGGGGTGTTCTGGAGAGTGTTATGCAGGGCTGTGAGCAAAGCTTGCCCCTAGGGTCTCCCTGATGTAGACCCCATCCATATCCACCTGGCAGGCCAGGACCATGCCTGGATGCATGAAGCCACAGTCACCATCCCGGGAGAAAGCCCTACCCTTTCCCTTCCACAAGGTTGGGGAGGGAGCTGCATTTGGCCACCACTTTGGGACGAGGATCTCCCCCATGTCCAGGCAGATAAGGAGGCAGCAGAACCTCCCCTTCAGATGGCCAAAGGTGCACTTGACCTGGTACTGTGCCTGGTCAAGGCAGCTGTTGAAGAGCTCCTTGCTCAGGTCCATTTGGCTGATGTATTGGTGTATTAGCTACAGCATAAGGGATATGCCGTATCTCCCACCATGCAAAGGGACATGTGGATATCCCCAGTGGCCATGTCCCACTGGGGAACATACATTCACACCTCCATTCTACAGCAGAGGCCAGAGTTCTGGAAGACCCTGGCATCATGTGACCCCACCCAACCACCTGACATAGATGTTGGTGAAGTGACCTCAGTGGTTCACAAGGGCCTGCAGATGATGGAGTGGTACCCCTTTCAAATGATGTGCTGTGCTGCTCCATGGTTAGTACAGATCAGTATGTGGGTCCCATTAATAGTCCCCAGACAGTTTGGGAATCCCATGGCATTGAAGCTGGCCATGACTGTGTCCAGGTTGGTGAATTTGATTAGCTTGTGCGGAAGGATTCTGTTGATAGCCCTCACTACCTGGAAGAGGGGGAGAAAGTACGCACAAATGAGGGGCTGGGGGAGACTGTTTCTGAGCCCCAACAGACTCCCCTGCCCACTCTTGTCCCTCTGCTCTCTAAAGGCCCCTGTGTGGCCCTCCCAGCAGCAGATCTCTGCAGGGTTGGGATGGCACAGCACCCCATGTACAGGGCTTCCCCAACTCCTCCCCTCCCACTGATCCATTGCCCCTACCTTCCAGGGGTACCCCTGGGCTGGGAGCCCATCTTTCCCCCTCCCCACCACCCTCTGGCTGGGACTACAGCCCACTACTACTTATCTGTCAGAGGACAACCCCAACAGTGGGCTTCACTACCCTGAATTGGTTCCTGATGGAGCAGTACCTGTCTGGTGTGGCAAGCTCCCACAGTGCAATGGTGACCCACTTCTTGAGGGGAGATGACTGGCTACATGTGAGTGTCCTGGCAGCATAGCGCAGGGGCAAGCCACGTGCAGAGCTCCTGGAAAGTCTCCCTTCTCACGCATGTAGTCTGTTACCAAACTATACAGAGAATTTCATTAGTAAGACATTTTTTGTGGTCAAGGCATCACTGGGCTAGGCATTGTACATAAAACACACATAAGAGAACAATCCCTACTTTGAAGAGGTCAGAGTCTAAGAGGAAGTGTGTGAAGGAAAACAGCATAGAAAGGTTTGGTGAATTGTCCAGGGTCACATAGCAGGTAATAGAACAAAGAATAAGTGTTAAGTCCCCTCTAGTCATCCCACACCCTTTGGTCCTGCTTCTGGATCACCCAGACTTCAGAAGTGCAAGGAGATGTTTGCAAAATCCATCTGTAAGTTTGGATATCTATCTCAAAATGGGCCAAAGCAAAAGCTCAGATGTGAAGGCCTTTGATCTTTCAGTTGTTTGAAATACCCACCCGGGTTTGCCACTTGATCTCATTTCTAATTTATGCATACAGCATCAAAGATTTCTGCTATACTTTTACAACAGGTATGTACATTTGCATAACTGCAAACCACGGGCTGAACTTAATGGTGAAGTTTAAGCTTATTAATAAGTAATTGCTGCAATATTCTTGTAACTGATCAATATTAACTGTTAATGTGAGGCAAAGATGTTGCTATAAAAATGTGTCTAATAATTTCACAAAGTCATATGCGTTCAATGTGATGAATATACTTCTTTTATATGTACAAACTGCAGAGTTAGTACATTCTTCACTAAATGTGAATTTTAAGACTTCCATAAAACACAAATAGATGAATTAACATGGGATTAGAAGCCATTAACTACTAACAGATTGCTTTGTTAAAAATCAATAGGGCATTTTCTCAGGCACCAGTCCTGGCAATCTTTCTTCATCCTTGCTTATGCTATCCTGTTATCATTTCTTATTTAAAGTCATGTCCATCACCACTGTGTGGAGTGTTTTTAGGGTTAGAATAAAAACATAGGAAGTCACTTACATAATAAATCTCACTCTGTTCCATCACCCTATGAAGTAAGGTATGTGATGACTGCCATGGCGGTGCATGGCCTTTTTCAGACATAACAAGCTACAAGGTGTCGTATAAAAAAGCAATATCAAAGAAATAGATCCCCTTTGGACTTAGAAGCAGAGGCGTTCATAGAGCTTGAGGGAGAAAAGTCCAAGTCTTTGATTTATTACTGAGAACAAACTGTTTCCAATGCAGCATAACTTCCCCTCCACCCCAGGGTCATTGCTTGTTGTGGTGAGGTGACTTGTGTATCTCAGTAACCTGGAAAGCTATGTCAGTGGGAACTACAGTTCCTGGAAGGGTCACACAAACTGGACATGTCAAAGGGTATGTACCAGACAAATTTAGATCATCTCTCCCTGAGGTAAAAGGGCTTAGGGTTCACAACCCTACCCATCAAACAAAAACCAAAAACCAGAAGTTACAGAAACCTCTATAAAGAAACTTACAACTTCACAAATCTTGGGAGGAGTTGGCAATCCACATGGATTGAGTATGAAGCATGGCAGGGAAAGCCGAAAGGAAACTGCCCCACAGATGACCCTTCTTTCACCCAGGACAACCAACTAGTTTGGTACGTGGAACCTTTGGACCACGTATCAAGCAGGAAAGACAGCACAGATTGCACTGGAGATGAAACAGTACAAGCTTGCAGTTCTGGGCTTGTGTGAGACAATATGGACGTAATCTGGGCAGCTACACCTGGCAACAGGGGAAACCCTCATTTACACAGGACAAAGAAAAGGGCGCACCACACATAGAAAGCATGGACTTCATGTTATCAATAGAAGCATCTGGTGCTTTAATGGAGTGGACAGCAGTATTATCATGCATCATCACAGACAGATTCTACACCAAAGTTCTTAAGGTTCCGATTGTGCAATGTTATGCACCGAAGAATGAAGCAGCTGAGGAACAGATTTCTATTAGAAATGACATAGTGTTGTGAACCAGAAAGCAAAGAAGGACATCCTGATTTTGATGGTCAACTTCAATGAGAAAATTGGAAGCATAAATACAGACAGAGGACAGACCCTGGGAAAAGGAGGCCTAAGTAACATGAATGAAAATGGAGAGTGCTTCAGTGTCAGAAAACTAGATTGATCACATCTGTATCAGCAGTTCTTTCAGATGATTGATCCAGGATGTCCATGTTAGAAGAGCAGCAGATATAGGTTCAGACCACCGTTTGGTCATGATAAAACTCAAGTTCAAGCTCAAGAAGTAGACCACAAAAGTGACCAACCTGGGACTGAGATTCAGTACAGAGCAGCTGAAGGATGTAGAGATAAGAGCCAGTTTCCAAATGGAGCTGTCCAACAGATAAGCGCTTCCGGCAAACCACATCCTGTAAGATGCCAGCATGGAACAAATTTGGGAACACATTAAAACATCCTGGAAAGAGACCTGCAATAAAACATTGGGAAAGAGGACAAGGTGTCACAAAGAGTGGATCACAGCAGAAATGCCGAGAAAGGAGAAGGAACAAAAGGTTAGAAACATAGAAAATGACAACAGCAAAACAAAAGCATCCACGGCAGAAGCCCAGAGACTGTATTCAGTGGCCAAAGAAGTAAAAAAAACTGTAAAACAGAACACAAGGAACTCTGTGGAAAACCTCGCACAACAAGCTGCATGACGGAGAAACTTGAAAAGAGCTGTATAACATGACACAGAAGCTAGCTGGGTCACAGCGTATAGTGGATCAGCAAGCATGGGATAAGGAAAGGCATGTCCTAACAAACCCAAGCAAGCAGCTCAGTAGATGGAAGGAACACTTTGAAGAGCTACTGAACTGCCCTGCCCACATGGAACCTCCAGAGTTACCACCTGCAAATTGACAGCAGCAGACGTGCAAAAGGAGAAATCAGAAAAGCCATTGCCCATCTGAATAGTGGAAAAGCACCTGGAAAAGTAACATCCCCACAGAAGCAATCATGGCAGGTAGTGAGACATCACTCAACATGATGTATAATCTATTTGAGAAAAATTGGGAGACTGAAGAGACCCCACAGGACTGGAAACATGGCTACCTTATTAAGCTTCCAAGAAAGGCAGCCTAAAGAAATGCAGGAGCTGGAGGGGCATCACATTACTGTCTATTCCAGGAAAATTGTTCAATAGGATTCTGTTGGAGAGAAAGAAGACAGAAATCAATAGACAGCTCAGGGAAGAATAGTACAGCTTCTGAAGAGAGATCCTGTACTGACCAAATAGCAACTCTCAGAGTGATCACAGAACACTCACTTGAGTGGAAATCCCCACTGTACACAACCTTCACAGACTTTGAAAAAGCCTTTGACAGCATTCATAAAGACACTTGGTGGACACTGCTGCAACACCCTGGCATCCCATCCAAAATTATTAACCTGATCCATTCAATGTTTGAACCCACAACGTGTCAAGTTGTTCACAATGGTGTCTTGACAGAATCCTTTAGCATACTCTGGAGTGTGACAAGGCTGCCTATTGTCACTTTCCTCTTCTTGATCACAATGGACTTGATTATGAGCAGGACAACAGATGGTCATCAATGGGACATCCAGTGGACACTTTTCAAACAGCTAAAGGACATTGACTTTGCTGACAATGTTGCCTTCCTTTCACACTGACTTGAAAATGTGGAAGAAAAGTTTGCAACCCTAGACAAAACTTCCTCAATAACTTGACTGAGCATTAACAAGAGAAAGACAGTAAGGATCAACCAGTCCAACACCACCATCATCATACTCGAGGGGATGACTTGGAAGATGTAGAGCAGTTCACCTAGTTGGGGAGTATTATGGGCAGAGACAGAGGAACAGACCAGGATAGGAAAAACAACAGCTACATTGAAGTCTCTTTGATAATATACTAGCAAGATTCTGACCACAGCCTTTGCTCAGAATCTTCAATATTTGCCTAGGCATGAAGGTCTCAGATTTGGCTGAACAATAGGTAAAACATGGTACAGATAGCAAAACAAGTTGTTGTTTGTGTAACTATGCATAAAATAAGAGCTGAGATAGTGTAACCCTGGGTGTGAAAGCAGTAACTGGGACTTATCTTGAATTATAGATCCATAACTCACTGAAGAGGGGCTTGGAAGTTTGCGCCCCCATTGAGGAAGAGATAACAGTTCCTTGAATAACAGCCTAAGTTCAGGAAAAGGTCTAACATGTCAGCAGCATAAATGACGGTGTCTACCCTTCAGAGATGCCAGTCTGACCCCAGAAAGGAATAGCAATGATAATTGTATATTATTGCCAATATATGCACTGCTCGTTGTTCATTTTCCTCACGGCTATGTAGGAATATACCTGCAGGAAATCCTATCAGGAATGCCATCTGTCATTCCTAAAGACCTGGAATTGGAATTTAACCTATTTTTTTTACAAGAGAAAACTTAGGTTTAAGTTGTTATCCCTTGAGCTACAGATGGAGCACTTAGGTAATCTTTTAGACTACTGGCTCATTTTGCTCATTATATTTGACTGCTAGCACCTATCTAGGGGCTTGGGAGCTCTCACCCCATCACTTCTCTCCAACCACTGCCATCCTATATAATTCATTTTAATCAGCTGTTTGTCAGTCTCACTGAGCCTAGCAAGTGAAGTGATACTCTGCCATCTACACGGTGTCAAATTTCTGTTTCTTCACTCTTAGTCCCAGTTAGAGCTCACAAATAATATCTGTGAAGACAAAATTACAGATCTTCAACACAAATGTGAAGAGTGTGCTCTTGTATGGATGTGAGACCTGGCATACTAACAAGTCTTCAAATCACAAGTCACAGACCTTCATAGACAAATGCCTGAGGTATATCCTTCATGTCAAATACCAAGACTGTCAGAAATGGTGAGCTTTGGAACAGAGCAGGACAAGAGCCATTTGATGTTCAAATCAAGAGAAGAAACTGGGGATGGCTAGACCACACTCTTATAAAACCATCATCAGGCATAGTCCATCAAACTCTCAAATGGAACCCACAAGGAAAATGCAAAAGGGGAAGACCTCGGACAACATGCAGAAGATCTACTGAGAATGAAGGACAACAACTGGGGTACTCCTAGAGCCAGCTAGAAGTTTTGTCCTGAGACAGAGTGAAAGTGGATGAGACTTTTAGACCACCTGTGCTGCACTGGAAGTACTAGGGTTTAAGAAGAATAATTGCATGTTAGTGACAGGCAGGTTCATTACAACAAAGGACTGGACAGATCAAGGAAGCTCACCGACAAAAGCTACATCTACACTAGACAGTTTTGTAGACAAAACCTTGGTTTCGTCCACAAAACTTGTGGAGAGTCAAAACTAAAAATGTGTTCTGTCAACATTCTGGCAACAGAACTTGGCACTTTTGTCGACAGCCTTCTGCCTCTTGCCCATGAGGCAGAACACATTTCTTGACAGAATGTGTTGATAAAAAGACATGTGGAAACTCTGGGGGACCCTGTGTTGACAGACAGGGCTTCTGGGTCAATGGGCAGCTCTGTCTGCTGTGCTTCTGGTTGGCTGTTCTGTTGAGAGAGCAGCCAAGCAATCTGGCCACTCTGTCAACAGAATGATCCATTTTCATGTGTGGCCACAATCTGTCGACAGAAATTTTGTCAGACAATATCTTCCATCAGTAACTTCTGTTGACAGATCACTGTAGTGTAAATGAAGCCACAGAGACAGACTTTCCTTCAAGTACTCTTGGCCTTATTCGAAACATGCTGTTTGCCCAACAGGAAGCCATTAGAGAGAACCAACCATAAGGTTACGCTGTGAAGGCACGGTGCTATATTGTGCAACAAATTTAGCTTTTTTTCAAGGCTGACATTTCTAATTCAAGAGATAGTGCATTGCATTAATTCAGTTCAGAGGTAATGAAGGTAGAGGCTGGGAGCCAAATGTAAAGGTTTTCAAGTCCTTGATCAGAGAATGAGAGCTGGTTATGTGTGTTCATAGCAACATTTTCCTATAAATTGTATAGTTTCAACACCCATAATGCAGCTCTAATTTCATTTGTTTATGAAACTGGCAGGATGCCAGTGATTTTATATATATTTAACTATATATAATCAAAATGCCATTTACCATTGTGATTAAATTAGGGTGTGACTGATATACCAATTTATCCTCCACTGCTTTCAACGGTCATTCTAACAGGAATAATGCCGATACTGGTGTTCTCTTGAACAGCAGCATGATAATAAAACATTCATGGTCTCAGTAGTAATCTTCACAAATAAATTTAGAATATTAGTTTCTTTTGAACCATGATGTCAATGACAATGCATCTGAAGGACAAGTTGTCCTCAACTGCAGCTTTGTTAAATAAACAATACAATGTCAATTTGTTTTCAAGATCCACAACATATCTGAGAATTAAGCAAGCAATTAAATCAGACCGGATAGAATTCACTTTGATTTTTTACAGGCAGTCCACTTGGTTTATCAGAGTCTGATAAAATAAACCAACCTACCAAGGCTCCTTCTATGATAGTTTCAAGGACAACAGCTTGGTCATGTTTTTTCTTCCTTAGATTTCCTCCTCTGATATATGCCTGTCACCCCTATTGTTCTCAGCAATCTATTCTCTAGATGACCTAAGTCACATTAAGCCACTTAATCAGTTCTTTCACAAAGTAAAAACATATCCTTCATATCTCTGGTTTATTTTAAAAACTAAGGGACTGATTCTCTGTCTCGAAACTTCTGCAGTCACCTAGGGCTTTGCAAAGCACATTTGAAATGCTGCCAAATCATTATCGTAAGGACAGATTCTCTCTTGACATACAACTTCTGTTGTCATTTCCTTATAACTTTTTTAACATTTGTATTATTCTGGCAACTAGGATTCTAGTCAAAGAACAGGACACTCATGTTTAATGCTGTACAAATATTAAAAAGACAGTCCCTGCCTCACACAGCTAGGCATCTAGGTAAAGGACACCAGTAAAAGACAGCTTTAATACTGCATTCAGATGTGGTTGCCTCATTGCAAAAAAAGATATATTGAAATTAGAAACCATTCAGAAAAAGGCAATAAAAATGAACAAATGTATGGAAGAGTTTCTCTATGAAGACAGATTAGTAAGATAAAAAAATGAACGAGATAAGTTCATGGAGGATAGGTCCATCAACGTCTATTAGCCAGCAGCTGAGAATGGGATTCAAATGATAGATCGCTTGGGGTATGTCTACACTAGCCCAAAACTTCTAAATGGCCATGCAAATGGCCATTTTGAAGTTTACTAATGAAGCACTGTAATACATATTCAGCACCTCATTAGAACGCCGGCAGCCGTGGCACTTCGAAATTGTCACAGCTTGACACCGTGTGGCTCGTCCAGATGGGGCTCCTTTTTGAAAGGACCCCACCAACTTCGAAATCCCCTTATTTCAAAGTTGGAGGGGGTCTTTCGAAAAGTAGCCCTGTCTGGACAAGCCACGCAGCGGCAAGCTGCGACAATTTCGAAGTGCAGCGGCTGCCGGTGTTCTAATGAGGCGCTTAATATGTATTTCAGTGCTTCATTAGTAAACTTCAAAATGGCCATTTTCATGGCCATTTAGAAGTTTTGGGCTAGCATAGACATAGCTTTGATGATTACCTGCCTGCTCATTCCCTCTGGAATTGAATAGTAACAGAGAGATAGCCGTGTTCATCTATATTCTATCAAAACAAAAAGGCAGTCCAGCAGCACTTTGAAAACTAACAAAATAATTTATTAGGTGCTGAGCTTTTGTGGGACAGACCCACTTCTTCAGACCACAGCCATACCAGAACAGACTCTCCTATCAGAAGACAGGATAATGAGCTACATGTACTTTTGGTTTGACCTCATATGAATGTCCTTATGTTCTTAAGAATTGACACTGGATGATACAAATAAAGATAGGGCAAAGTGAGTTTTAAAACCAAATCATAATGATCGAGTTATATTTTCTTTCCCACTGAGCTACCTTTATACTGCCTTGGCAGTGAAAAAAAAAGTGTTTTAATTATATTTACATTTCCTTTAAAGCCCCTTTACATTGTCAGAATAGGTTAAATGGGCCTGAGTGTAAATCAGAATCTAAACATAGACCACTTATGATAAGTATTCATCCAACCCATTCTTGGAAATCCCACAGTCTCCTGGGGAATCTATTGAAAAGGTTAAGCACCCTTAGAGTTAAAAAGTTTCTCATAATATTTTCTTCTGTGCTCCATTACTTTTTCCTTTATATTTAGTGAATATAAAGAACAATTATTTACCATCCTCTTAATAAAGAAGAGCCTGCCTACATCAAACCCCACTCCTCAGTCTTTTTCCCCCTTCAAGATTAAATACGTGCAAGTTTTTAAAATCTTTCTTCATAGATCATGTTTTGTAAATCTCATCATATTTGTTGGCCTCTTTTGTACAGTTTAGCTATACCTTTCCTGTAGTGTGGAGTTCAGAACTGGACACAGTACTCTCACCTGAGGCCTCAAAATTACCAACTGGAACAACTGCTGGTGGGTTTTTTGTTTTGTTTTGCTTTGCTTTTATGAACAACACTCCTCTTAATATAGCCCAGAATTTCATTAGCCTTTTTTTGCAACTGCAACACATTTTTAACTCAGATTCAATTTGTGATCCAATATATCCCCCAGATTATATTAATCTGTATTACCATCTAGCCAGTTATTCCCCATTTTTAATAGAACACTTAATTCTTCTTTCCTAACTGAGGTATTTGTCATTTGTTTACTGAATTGATCTTGTTGATTTTAGACCAGTTCTCTAGTTTGTCAAGGGTATTTTCAATCCTGTCCTCCAAATCCAGAATCAAACAAGGACTCTTGCTAACTTTCTGTTTCACCTCTTTAAAGGAGATATTCCCATAAATATGGCAATAATACTTCCAAGATGCAAACAGATTTATATATCCAATATTCCAAGTGCCCAGAATAAGATAATACTTTCAATTTTGATCATCTGTCCCATAAAGAAACCATCCTCCTCTCATATAATGAACGTTTCTATAGCCTTTTTCTTCATTTTATTTACTTTGCCTTTTTCTTGTTAAATTATTGCTTGAAATACAACTTGACTCACTCTGTACTTCCCTTTATCATTATATAACTGCTGCATTTACAGTAATGACAAAGCATAAATTGTGCTGACACTAGGCGACGATACAGTACTGTTAACATATTTCACCACTGGTTTCTTTCAGCCATTTGAAGCAGACAGACTACCATAACAGAAAGGATTCATGTTTATAGCCTTTTTCACATCACTATAAAACAGGCCAGTTATTTGCATTTACAATTTAGTACTTATTTTATGATTATAGTTTAGATTTTTGTAAAAAAATATTTTCTATAGCATCACTATTTGAGTTCCCAAAATATATGTTTTGAGATATATTAGAGAAGATCCTTATTGTTGTTTCCTGTCTCCTTTAAACTAGATAAAGGTGCAGGAGTGACATTAACGGCCCTAGGAGTTCTGGTTCCAGCTGTGGGAGACTTCTGCAAGCAAAAATGCCAAAGAGAAAAGCCGAAAGATGACTGTGCTAGGATTGCCTGTGTAAGCATGGGGTAGGGAATCTACGGGCGGGAAGGGGAAGGGCCTGCATCACACAGTGCTGTGTAGATTCTGAGCTGCACAGTGACCCATGAAAACTGTCTGAGAGCTCTTCACCATCATCTCTCTCTGCTTATGCTTATCCCCACCTCACCAAGATTTTCAATTTGTTTTTCATGAGTTCTCAGAATGGTTTCTACTGTGGTACCAAATATACATTTTTCCTCAAAATACTGCACACAAAGACAAGCCATTTCTGTGTAAGACCAGCCAGAATCTATATTTTTCAGTAATACACTGAAAACAAAGAAACAAGATTATAAACTGTTGTCTTATAGAGGATTGCTTCTGAGACTGCTTGCTTATCTATTCACTCTGCAAAGTTCCCCTGTTCCCCTTTAACATGTTTTTAACCACCCCCATGCAGTATTCAAAATTGTCCCATGTCTTGTGCAATTGTCTGAATCAGTGCAAAGTAACTGTGCAGTGGGAGGTTGTGTCTTTATTGAAGAAAGGGTACATTTTCACATCCAGTTCACTATCTCAAGCTCAAGTTTTAGTGAAGAGAAGTCATTGCTTTTACCTTCAGGTAGCCAGACAAAGAAAACCCAAGATGACTGATACAGTGTATCCAGTATAAAATACTACTGAAATCGGCCTGGTAATAGTTTTCCACTCATTTTGCACTGGCATTAAGGTTGCACATCTGAGGGCTTTTGTAAACCAGGCACAATATGCATGGGGGGATAGATGTGTAACTATCAACTTTCTACAGTAATCACATCAATTTAAAATCAAAGCACAACTATTTTTGGGTTAGTGTCTGCGCTCTGTGTTTTATAACAATATAAAGTAACTTCAAGACTGCCTGTCCAATGAGATGCACTCAGTGTTAACTTACTAAATATCTTTCACAACTACAATCTGAAGTTGCTCCACAGTCTATATTCTAAAATACATATATCCCAAAAAGCTCCATTACATCTGAAATAAAAGTACTTCAGCTCACTTTTGAATATGGAGACAGAGCAAGGTGATCCACTTTTAGTGTCAAAAAGCAAGGATCTCTCAAACCATAGAGAACTGGCTCAAACACGTGCCATCTCCTGTCTATATTTTGAGCTAATTGGGACTACCAAGAAATCATGCATAAAGGGATACAAGATATCAGGGACAGAATTAAGATGCAGGCTGAAACAGACTTGCTAGGCTAAAAGAAACCCACATTCAGATTTTTAAAGGACCCAGTGCAATGGCAAAGGAACTGAGATAATATAGCCATGACACTTTCAAATGACACTGACAATGTGCACATGTACAGTTGTGGAATGTAGAAGAAGGCAGCAGACACATTTGGGGTTTTGATAGGGAAGCAAAAAGGTTTCAGTTCCACATCACTGAAAGAAAGTATTCAACATTTCGGCATGTGTAACTTCAAATATAAAACTATTATACTTTTTTGTATTTCCAGTAAATACTGCAGTTCTTTTTTCACCAGCTCAAAGTGCTTTAACATTAGTAACTGCAGCTGAACTGCATTCATGAGATTGATACCATTCACATTTTACAGATGAAGAAAATTTGGCACTGATGTGTTTACATGACTTTCACAAGGCCACAGAGAAGTCTGTGTCACAATCAGCAACATTATTTACTTTAAGCATAAAACTTTCTTAAATAACAGTTTAACCAAGGTTATTATTATTCCTAACTGCATACCTACAGAAAACAATCAGCGCTAATGATGCATAGAATTTTTAATGTTTTTTTTTGTTGTTTTTCCACTCAAAGGGCAAACCTGAGAGAGTAGGTTGAATGTAGTTTCTTAATTTCTCTGTCTGGCTTTGTCAGTATGTTACTATGTATTTAACTTGAATTAGAAAAAATACCTCTCACCTTGTTTTTTTGAAAAGTATTGAGAAAAGTCAATGGGCTTGAAATTATTTTTTTCTAGACTCACTGTCACACATTTGTTGTATATATATTAATGGATGAATTATGCATGAATTCAATAGGAAAATAAAGGAAAAAATGCAAGCTACCCATCAACAATTGACCTCTGGAACACACACAGTATTATTTTCTCTAGTGCGCTCTCTCTGTATGTGTGGTTCCCCACTGATATTCTCATTTCTTCAGTGCATTGCTATAGGCTATTTTTCCCTATAATGACACTAGTCTACATCAGGATCTCTCAGATCCGCATAAGGAGGGAAAAAAAAATACTGTGGTCGGTGGACTCAGAACTTAGTAACAAATGGAAATTTCTGAAGTAACTGCATACTTATCATAGAATCATAGAATTCTAGGGCTGGAAGGCATCTCAGGAGGTCATGTGCTCCAAGCCCCTTAATCATTTTTGTTGCCCTCCACTGAATCCACTTCAATGCGTCCACATCCTTTCTGCCCTTGGCTTGTCTTTCTAATGAATTCTTCATGATGACATTGGATGTTCTGTGCACTATAGTGTTCCTATGGAGCTTTTAGTAGAGCAGGAGCAGACCAGCTATTTGCATATATCTGCATTGATGGAAGTGTCTTTATGGCATGTACTCTGTTTTCTGAATGCCTTCTCCAACTAGGTAAGTGTCATAGGTTAGAATGTTCAGTAAGTAAACGTGTTTAATAGATACAAAAACTTCTATACAAAGAAGAAAGTTCACCTGCAGCGTATGACAAACAAAAAATTAGTCAAATACAGTACAAATTTTAAAAGGCCATAATAGGACTGCCATGATGGATTAAATCACCACCATCACCACACAAGGCTGCGTCGATGTTAATCAGGTGTGGATTAAAATATCTCGTACCTCATCAGCATATTCCTGTGAGATCTCACTTCCAGAAGATCCCCTTCCAGAAGCAAAGCTGCTGTGTAGGCAGGGATCCTTTGAAAGGAAACAGAGGTCCTTTCAAAATACGACAGGCCCCTCAACCATCCCTTAAGTGTTCTGCACTTCTGGGTGGCTCTGGGTATGCCTCAGAGGCTCAGGGAGTCCCCTCTCATTGCCCTGAGACTTCCCAAAGCAAGGGTCTCCCTTTGCTGAGCCACTCTCATCATGAGCCACTCTGAATCTGGGGTGGAGCAAGTCCCTCTCCACCAGCCTCGAGCTGCTCTGGCTCTGTCCCAGTTGGCCGACCCTCCAGTGGGGAAGTGGTGGGGAAGTTCAGTCCCTCCTACTTCCCTGAACTCTGGCTCAGGGACTCTAGGCAAGCAGGGAACTGGTGGGGGCTTTTTGTCCCTGCTCCATGGCAGTGCCCTTTCCCGGGGCCTCTTCACCCACCAGTACCCTCTGGGGTCTTTCTCCACTGTACAGTGTACCTAGCTGTGCTGTGCTGTGTTGTGCTGTGCTGTGCTGTGCTGTTCTCAGGTCTGTTCTGTTCCGCTTTGTGCTCCACACCTCCAGCTTCATTCTCTCTGGTCACCACTCCCCTTTTCTCCTGCTATGTGGGGAAAGCTTTTATAGAAAGCCTGGAGAACTTAACTGGTCACAGGTGCTTCAATTATGACCTGTTGCTGGCTGATTCCCAATGAACCCCAGCTGCCTATCCAGCCTGCAGGACTGCACCTTCTGTTAACCTAAGAGGGGAACAAAAAGGGGTTCTTCCATCACCCAAAATGTTCCCTCTCCATCAGGCCCTTGTCATCTGCAGTCTGTGATCTGCCAGAAAAAGAGGAAGAACATTTGCAGAAGAAGGGTCTTCTGGAAGGGAGATTTCCTTTGGAAGGGCCCCTGTTTCCTTCTGAAGGAGCCCTGTCTACATGGCAGCTCTGCTTCCGGAAGGAGATCTTCTGGAGGCAAGATCAAGTGGGAATATGCTAATGAGATGCAAGTTATTTTAATCCACCCCTCATTTGCATCTTTGGAGCTGCTCATTACCATGCCCTTTCTAGAAAGAGGGGAGAGACGGAAAACATGACCAAAAAGAGCACGGGAAAAAGTGAAGAAAGTTTTGTCTAATGTTGTGACATTTACTTTCACATTTTCATGTTGGTGTGAAAGGAGGGTCACATCATCAGTAAAATCAAAATCCTCTAGCTGTTTGAAAAAAGTGTCCACTGAATGCTCCTTTGATGGCCATCTGTTGTTCTGATCATAATCTAGTCCATTGTGATCAGGACAGGACAGGTGACAATAGGCACCCTTGTCACACTCCTGAGAGTATGCTGCAGACGTCCAACAAGACACCATTGTGAACAACTTGACATGTCAAGGATTCATGAATTGAATGGATCGGGTTAATAATTTTGGATGGGATGCCATGGTGTTGTAGCCATTTCTACAAAGTGTCTCTATCAAGGTTGTCAGCCCCTGCCCACATGGAACCTCCTGAGTTCCCACTTGCAAATATACCTCTGCAAATTAACAGCAGCAGACCTACAGAAGAAGAAATCAGAAAAGTGATTGCCCACCTGAAAAGCACCTCGTCCAGATAACATCCCTGCAGGCGCAATCAAGGCAATCTATCTGGAAAAAACTGAGACACTGAAGAGATCCCAGAAGACTGGAAACATGGCTACCTTATCAAGCTTCCAAAGAAAAGCAACCTAAAGGAATGTAAGAACTAGAGGGGCATCACATTTCTGTCTACTCCAGGAAAAGTGTTCATAGGATTCTCTTGGCACGAAAGAAGACAGAAATCAATAGATAGCGAAGGGAAGAACAGGACAGCTTCCAAAGTGAGACGTTCTGTACTGCCCAAGTAGCAACTCTCAGAATGATCACAGAACAGTTGCCTGAGTGCACCTCCCCCCATACATAACCTTCATAGACTGAAAAAGCCTTTGACAGGATTGATAGAGACTTAAACTTTTGTTAGCATGTTTCTATTTAAACACAGCTGTTGTTAATACTGTTCCAATCTCAGTATGGCAGATCCCAAAAGTCATTCGATTCTAGCACATTTATTAGGATTTCTTACACTGATATTGACCTCTCTTAGTCAGACTGTACACACCTTATTGTTGGATGATAAACATAGCTGTTGGAAATTTAGTCGTCCGTGCCACACTGAGACAAAAATATCTTAACGAAAAGAAACACAGCAGGATTTAAGCTTATGACCTTTTAAACATAAAGCAAAGATTTATTCTCTAGCATTTGATTCCTCCCATTAGATTTTTAAAAGAGAGATCAGAAAAACTACAAATGAGTTAATTTTGTCTGGTATAATGTGGCAGTGTAATTTCTGCTTTGATATTTCAAAGAAGGATTATAGGCAGCATGGACAAAACCATGGACCTAGTAAGTTCCAAGACTGAGCTTGCTCAGGTCAAAGTGAAGACACATGAGATCACTAGGCCATCAATCCTGATTCTGTTGTTTCAAACTTTGGAAAAATCAAGTTAATCTGTAAGGCCTCTGCTGCAGCAACCTTCCCTCCTAATGGCTGCTTCTCTTTTCTGATTCATTAGTGGAGGGTTTCCAAAATACTCGTAGAGGCCAGTAGCATTACTGCAGCTTCTGTGGAAAACATCACCTCTGAATTTGTATCTATCAACTTCCATTTGAGTAGGTCTATACAGCAAATTTAGTTTGAAATAAGAGCCGTTATTAGCATCTACAGTTCTATACAATGCTACTGCTATTTCAAAATACTTTCAAAATGGTGGTCGGCTTATTTCAAAATAGGTAAACCTCATTCTGGCCTCATCTACACTGCCCCTCCCTTTTGGAAGGGGCATGTAAATGCAGTGGCTTGAAAATACTAATGAGTCACTGATATGAACATAATGGTGGCCACTTGCCATGTCCAAGTGCTGCTTTTGAAATGCAAACTATGTCAAGGGGATTCCTTTGAAAAGAAGCCCCACTTTCAAAAGCACCCTTTGTCCTGAAAAAAATTAGAAGGGGTGTTTTCAAAAGCAGGGCTTCCTTTCATACCAGTGCCTTATTAGCATTTTTGAACTGCTACATTTACATGCCCCTTCCAAAAAGGAGGGGCAGAGGAGACGTAGCCTCTATGAGAAATAGTGCCTATTTCAAAATAGGTGCTGTTAAGACAGGCTGTGGCTACACTAGCACCCCCCTTTCAAAAGGGGGATGCTAATGAGCCACTTCGGCAGATGCTAATAAGGCGCTGCCATGCATATGCAGCTCCTCATTAACTTAACAGTGGCCATACACATTTCAAAAGTGCCGCTTTGAAACACACGCTACCAGTGTAGACGGGGGCCTTTTGAAAGGAACCCCTGGTTTTCGAAAGCCCCTTCTTCCCAAAACCAAATGGGAAGAAGGGGCTTTCGAAATCCAGGGTCCTTTCAAAAGCCCCCCTCCTACACTGGCAGCGTGCATTTCAAAAGAGGCACTTTTGAAACATGCTTGGGAGCCATTATGCTAATGAGGTGTTGCATATGCATGGTAGCACCTCGTTAGCATCTGCTGAAGTGGTCATTAGCATCCCCCTTTCAGAAGTGGGGTGCAAGTGTAGCCACGGCCATAGGGACTAGAACCTATTTTGAAATAAGCCACAGTACGTCCAAAGGTTCTATTTTGAAATAGGCTGTATGGCTGCATCTACACTTGCATTCCTCTTTCAAAAGAGGCATGCAAATAAGGGAAACAGAAAATGCAAATGAGGTGCAGATTTACATATCTGGTGCTTCATTTGCATATTCTCCTTTCAAAAAAGCATCTTTTGAAAGAAAAAAAAACAGTAGATGTGGCTTTTTTTGCAAGTAAGCCCCATCTTCAAAAGAACCCTTCTTCTTTCAAAAAGAGAATATGCAAGTGAGGCACCAAATATATAAATCTGCACCTCATTTGTATTTTGATTTCCCTCATTTGTATGCCTCTTTCAAAAGAGGAATGCAAGTGTAGATGCAGCCTGTGTGTGTAGATACAGTATTTTGAAATAGCTAAATGCTATTTCAAAATGCATTTCATGTGTAGCAGAGTTATTTTGAAATAAGCTATTTCAGAATAGCTCTCCTGGAATAGCTTATTTTGAAATAAGGCTGCTCTGTAGACATACCCTTAATTTTCCTAAAAAGCCTTCTAGGGCTACGTCTACACGTGCAGCCAACATCGAAATAGCTTATTTCGATGTTGCGACATCGAAATAGTCTATTTCGATGAATAACGTCTACACGTCCTCCAGGGCCGGCAACGTCGATGTTCAACTTCGACGTTGCTCAGCCCAACATCGAAATAGGCGCAGCGAGGGAAAGTCTACACGTCAAAGTAGCACACATCGAAATAGGGATGCCAGGCACAGCTGCAGACAGGGTCACAGGGCGGACTCAACAGCCAGCCGCTCCCTTAAAGGGCCCCTCCCAGACACAGTTGCACTAAACAACACAAGATACACAGAGCTGACAACTGGTTGCAGACCCTGTGCCTGCAGCATAGATCCCCAGCTGCCGCAGAAGCAGCCAGAAGCGCTGGGCTAAGGGCTGCTGCCCACGGTGACCATAGAGCCCCGCAGGGGCTGGAGAGAGAGCATCTCTCAACCCCCCAGCTGATGGCCGCCATGGAGGACCCGGCAATTTTGACGTTGCGGGACGCGGATAGTCTACACGGTCCCTACTTCGACGTCGAAGTAGGGTGCTATTCCTATCTCCTCATGAGGTTAGCGACTTCGACGTCTCGCCGCCTAACATCGAAGTTAACTTCGAAATAGCGCCCGATGCGTGTAGACGCGACGGGCGCTATTTCGAAGTTGGTGCCGCTACTTCGAAGTAGCGTGCACGTGTAGACGCAGCTCAAGACCCTCAAGATGTCATTCCACTCCCCTAAACAAAATCCAACTTCCTGGTATGTTATGGTGGTGCTCTCTGTGATAGTCAACATACAAATGCTTTCATGATACCTTCTACCCTCTTCTGAGCTATCATCTTTAGTTTTTCCCATCGTTACACTTATTTTAATTTCAGTTTTCCTGATTACTTTCCTCTAATTGGAGTTACAGGCTTATAAATCCCAGAAAACATTCTTTTATCCTTTTTTGCCCCACTATTCACATCCTGAAGCCCTTTCTGGAGTGTCCCATTCATGAAGTAAGCCCTCTCAGTTGTGGCTCCTGAGTATCTTTTCTCCTGAATATCCAACATTTTACTTTGACTGCCTCCATCTTGGCTGCCTTAAGACTTTTGCTCACCTTTTACCAATTGCTTTTGTCCTCCTCTGTCTGAACTACTTGGCTCTACAGGCATTGCTCCTTCTAAACTCAGAGATTGTTGACCTTGGGTATTGATAGTGCCTGTCATGTGGTGCCTGCTGCTTGGCCCATTTAGCAGCTACAAGTGTCTCCTCCATTTGAACCATTTCAGCAGTTGAGTACTGGAGCTGCTGGACTTCTTGGAGGCTAGCATAGAATTTCTTCTGTAGAATGCTATTTTTCTTTTCATGAACAGCCTTCTCTACTGCTGAGCGACTAACTCTTCTGCTTGTCCCATAGCCTCTGGGTTTGCTTTCATTTCTGGGGAGGTGACAGAAAAGCCTGAATCTGGGCTTTTAAATAACCCAAATTCAATAACCCTATCAGAGGTCTTTTTGCATGCCTCCTCCTAGCATGACCAGGTGCCTCATTTTGAAAGTTAAGTGCCATATTTAAGCCCTCCTGCATATGTCCCTACTTTTTATTTTAAAAAATGGACAGATTGCACTATATTGCCTGTTTTTTCCCCTCCCATCAGCCCTTGTGGTTTCTACTGCCTGCTGAATCCTTGCTCAACAGCCACCCAACCATCAATAGTGACCTGGGGGCTGGTGAGTGTCCAAAGTCTGACCATTGGGATGAACATTGTTCCCTGTAAGATGAGTAGGTGGGTGGTCACACAGGAGAGATGCAGGTGCCAACAAGCTGATTAGCGCAGTACACACAGCCGCCTCAGCTGGCAGTACATATTTCTAGTGGTGGTGCCCATAACACCATTTATTCTGCAAATGGACAGAAAAAAATAGAGAGAACATCGCCAGTGAGTGTGCAGTGATGGTGGGCAGGCAAAGCTGCAGCATGTGGTGCCAGTCACTTCCCTTTCTGGTCTGTCAGCACAGCCCCCATGCTATACTAGTTGTATGCCAGCAGGATCTAATCTTCCCTTTTTGCTCCATTCTCTGTCCATTAAATTAATCTGTCATGTAACCTGCATTTCAGTGTACACCAGCTAACACGTCTGACCAGGTTAATAGAGGAGTGACAGCAGCAGCAAACAGAGGATGGGAGGGATTAGGGTACGGAGATGGACCAGTAAAGTGGTGAGGAATGACCTAGAAAATCTGTTGCTACTTGACTACTCCCATCATTCTTCACTTGCTCCAATAGACTGTCTTACCGTTACAAATGCACAGAGCAGATGTCTAGTATTGATTGGCAGAACATATCATAGTGCTGGAGAGACCAAAAGGTGCAGCAGAGAAGTGTGGATATTGTATCTAATGCACTTAATATTTAGTTGTGCAACACTGAAATTCTCTCCCCATGTGTTTTTTCTTTTCTTTTACCCCTCCAACCTCTCCTCTAGCTTAGAGCTCATCCTCTCTTTGCACCTCAAAACTGTCTGATCCTAACACAAGCTATTACTATGACGATGGCTACACTAGTGAGTATTGTTGGCAAAACTGGTGGAACATCTACTCACAAAATGTATTTTGTTGACAGTATGTTGAGAAAAATCGGCAATTCTGCCGACAACATTCTGACTCTTCCATATGGAAAGTACTTTTTGCTACAGGTCCTGTCAACAAAAAAGGTGTGTGGATGCTCTGGGGGTGCTTCTCTTGACAGACAGGGCATCCAGGACAATGGGCAGCCGCGTCTGTTATGCTTCTGGGTGTCTGTTTTGTCAAGAGAGTGGCCGGGCAGTCTGGCCACTCAGCTGACAGAGTAGAGCGCTCTTCTGATTGGCTTTAATGTGTGGCCTCACTCTGTCGACAGTAGTTTTGTCCAGAAATCTCTTCTGACAGTGACTTCTGTTGATAGATCACTATTGTGTAACCATAGCCAAAGACTCATAGAAAGCAAATTTCATAGAAGAAAATAAATAAGCAAAGGAATAGATTCTTGAAGGAAAAATATATTCTTTTTTAAGAATGCTGCCTCGTGTGCATGTATGTGCTGTAATTAAACAGAACAACTCAGATCCTGACATTTATAAAATGCCGGTTTTTCATAATTAGAGAATTTTTTGCATTAGAACTGTTCTTTAAATGTCACAAGACAGACTCACAAAATTAGAAATTTGACTAAATATTTACTCAAATCACGATGAATCATGCCCAGCTAAATCAAAAATTGCACTGTGTAATAGTCTAATTTCCTGTCTAATTTTCTTTTTCATGGCTAAAGTGAAGGTATTCAGTCAATATACTCAGAAGGAGGAAGACTATAACCTCACGTAGACATCTCTTGCTGATCATACCATATGCACAAATTACAGCTAATAAAAATGAAGTCTACCATTAGCTTGGGAAAAGACATACCACATTGAATTTTACCCAGGATCAAGATGTTACTATCATTGTCAACAATTAGACTATGTATCTTTGAAAATACTTTATGATGGTGGATACAATGGACAAAGGTGAATAAGACTCATTCTGTTACACAGTAGTTAATGGTAGAATCAGGCTACACACCTCAAATCTTTCCAGTCCCACTTTTCTGCAGCTGTTCCAGTTTCAAATTCATCTTTCTTAATGATGGTAGATAAGAATTGAATACAATATTAATACCATCATAGAAGATTAGAATTGGAAGAGACCTCTGGAGGCCATCTAATTCAACTCCCTGCTCAAACAGTACCAGCCCTTAGTAAATATCTTTTTCTTCAGACTAAATAAGCCCCTTTCCCTCAGCTTCTCTTCAGAACTCATGTGTCCCCTAATCATTCTCATTACCCTCCACTGGACTGTCTCCAAATTGCCCACATCCTTTCTATAATTGGCAGGGGGGAGGGGAGAACTGGATGCAGTACTCCAAATGTGGCCTCACCAATGCTGAGTAGAGGGGAATAATCACTTCCCTCGATAGGCTTGCAATGTTCCTACTACAGCAGCACAATATACCATTAGCCTTCTTGGCAACAAGAGCTCACTGTTAACTCATATCCAGCTTCCCATCTACTGTGAGCCCCATGTCCTTTTCTGCAGAACTGCAGTCCCAAGCCTGTGCAAGTGCATGGGATTCTTCCGTCCAAAGTTTAGGACTCTGCATTTCTCCTTATTGAACCTCATGAGATTTCTTCTGACCCAATTCTCCATTTGTCTCAATCACTCTGAATCTTATCCCTTCACCTAAGTGCATCTACCTCTCCCCCGTTTCAGTGTCATTTGGTAACTTGCTGAGAATGCTATCCATCCCATTGTCCAGTTCATTAATGAAGATGCTGAACAAAGCCAACCCCTTGGCACTCTACTTGACATTGGCTACCAACCAGACATTGAACTTGATAATCTAGCCAGCTTTCTATCCACCTAAAAGTCCATTTATCCAATCCATACTACTTTAACTTACTGGTAAAAACAATCTTGGAGACCACATCATAGAATAATAGAAGTGGAAGGGACCTCAAGAAGCCATCAAGTCCAGTCCCTTGCACTTACGACAAGACCAAACAGCATCTGACATCAAAAGCTTTCCTAAAGTCAGGGTAAATGCTAAAGTCAAGGTATAGTTGTTATTCCAGATAAGGTCTCACCATTGCTTTGTATAATGGTATTAACACTTTCTTATCAATACTAGAAATTCCTCATCTGATGCATCCTAGGATTGCATTAGACTTTTTCACTGCCACATCACTCTGATGTATAATGAAGAAAATACATGCAGTTCTTTCTCTTCCTCCTTCATCCTTACAGTGTGAACTGATGAATCCCAGTTTATAGCAAAAATTCTTGTTAATACAAAGCTTCATGGCTTTGCACTATTAAATGTCATCCATTTCAATTACTGTAGTTTAGAAGGACATCCAGATCTTATTCTTTGATATTCTCGTCCTCCTCTCTATTGACAATATTTCCCAGCTTTTTGTCTTCTGCAAATTTTATTAGGTAACTTTCACTTTTTGTGCCAAAATTATTAGTGAAACCATTAAATACAATCAGTCGTAAAAGCAATCCTTGCATAGCTCTACAAGTAACCTCCTGCCGAATGGCAATTCACCTTTCAGTATTATCATTTGTAATCTGCCGTTAAGGCAGTTCCTTGCACACCTTTGGATTCTCAATTAATCTCTGTCTTCTCTAGTTTAACTTACATTTTCCTCATGTGGAACAGAAGAAAATACTTTACTGCAATCCAGACTGATTAACTCTACAGCATTTTCTTTGTCTAGAAATCCAGTTCTCTTTTCAATGAAAGAGATCAGGTTAGTCTGATACGATCTATGTTTTGTAAAGCCATATTGTATTTTATTCCACTTAGGCTGTGTCTAGATTGCTGAGAACTGTCAGCAAAAGATATGCAAATTATCCAACACATTTGCATATCTTTTGCTGATAGTTCTGTCAGGAGAGGTTTTCTGACACATTGCCTGTCCACTTGAGGCCAAATGTCAGAACTCCTCCTGTGTCAAGACATCTCTTCTTTGAAATGAGGTGTACAGGGATATTGACAGAAAGCTCTCAACCAGCAAATCTCTTCCGAGCGATCTGCTGTCTGGACATGTGCTCTGGGTACAACATTTCTGTCGACAGAAGTTTTGTGAACAGAAGCCTGCAGTCTAGGTGTAGCCTTACTTTTTACCTCTATGTCCTTACCTACTCTAGATTTAAAAAGCTAAGACCTTACATATTACTGAGGTCAAATAACAGGCTTGTAATTTCCTAGATTATTTCCCCCACTTTCTTGACAATAGGAACTATATTAGATGTTCTCTAATCATAGGGATGTGACCCCTGAATTTACAGATTCAGTAGAAATCCTTGCAATTTCATGTACCAGTTTCTTTAGTGTTCTTGGATGGACACTACCCAGGCCCCCAATTCAGTCTCATTAAGGTGTTAGGTTTGACTTTCACCTTAGATGAAATAATTTCTGCTTCGGTATCCTTGCTTCCAATAGCCACCTAGCCACTACTCCTAAACTTATCAATAGCCTTGCTAGAAATTGAGGCAAAATATTTTTAGATGTTGAGCCATTTCTGAATTATTTTTAATTGCCACCCCATGCTCAGTGCATAGTGGTCCCACTTCTTTCTTTGTTTTCTTCTTATTTATATGGCTATAGAATCTTTAATTGTTTTAATTCCCTTTGTAAAATCCAGCTCTGCCTAGCTGTTAGCACTTTTTTTATTACCTACATTTACTGATCTCCAAGGAGGTGACTGGCCTTGTTAATCCAGCCCATCTTTCATTCCCTTAGGCATGTTGCTTTTTCATATCACCGGCATTTAGTAGGAATTGATGGTCCAGACACCTGCAGCCCCCACCCCATTCCCCATCCCTACTGTCCCCTGCCCACTGCCTTGCCCCACCAGCCCTCCTGAAGGGGGTCCTGTGCCTCCACTTGATCCAATGGGTGATGGCCATGGTCAACCCCACTTCCCTCCATGTCCCTCTGTGCTCCCCACCACAGAAGGAAGGCCTCCCTATTCCCCTTCACATGCGACCACAACTTGGTGGATGTTGTGCTCCCCTCAAATCCAGGTGCGTGAGCAGGTGCCTGAAACATGCCTTGAGGCAGACAAGGGTGCACGTGTCCTGCATCTTGGCTTGGTTGAGGCAGGCATTGAATAATTCCTGGCTGGAGTCCAGCTGGCTGGTGTAAGGTTTCATGAGCCAGGGCATGAGGAGGTAGGTCTCATCCCCCACAATGCAGAGTGGCATCTGAATGTCCCTGACCATCAGATCACAGTGGGGGGATGAATGTATCCACCTCCAGCACAGACCAGAGTTGTGGAACACGTGAGCATCATGTCCCAGACCACCCACCCAACATAAATGCCATGGAACTGTCCATGGTGGTTGACCATGGCCTGAAGCACCCTCAAAAATTAGCCCTTGTGGGTTATGTACTTGGCCATGCTATGCTCTGGGGTGTGGGTACATATTGGGATGCAGATACCATTGGTGGCCCCGAAGCAGTGTGGGAACCCTAGGGAGGCAAATACAGACATGACTTTGTCAATGTCTCCCAAACAGATGACCCTTCACAGCAGGATCAAGTTGGTGGTACTCAAGACTTGGAGGGGGAGATGACCAACTGCATCAGGGTCTGAGTCCCTGTCCCCCCTTCTGTTCCCTCTCCCTCACGCTCTCCAGAACCCTCTCCTATGAGGCTGCCTCCTCCAGCAGCAAAGCTGTGGGAAGGTGGGATGGCACTGTCCCCTGGGGACTGGGCTTCTCCCCACCACAACCCATCCCGAGACTGTGTTACCTCCACAAGAAGGACCGCAATGGTGGACTTCCCCTTCCAAAACTAGTTACCCACTGAGCAGGGGCTGTCAAGGATGTTGAGCTTCCAGAGGTTGACTGCATCCCGCTTCTCTACAGGGATGATGGACCACAACCAGGTGGTCCTGTCTCTGGAGGCAGGGGTGAGCCAGGCATAGAGCCCCAGGAAGATGTCTTTCTGCATCCTGAAGTTCTGTAGCCACTCATTGTCCCACTGCCCTATGACCAGATGGTCCACCAGTAGGAATGGTTTGATGCCTCCAGAGCTACCGGTGCACTGGGAGCGAGGGCGGGGGGTGCAGTTGTGAATATTCTGCAACTAGGGCGAGGTCCTTGCAGTGGTCTCAAACTCACCCTCCATGAGGGCTCTGCTGCAGAATCACTGTGTGGAGATGCCACAAACCCAGGGGCAGCTCTGGTGGCACATCTCCCTGGAACCAGCTGTGTCATCCACAAAGTCATGAAGTCCTGTGCTAGCTGTGCTGTCCCTCAAGGAAGCAGGTATGCCCTCAAAAGAGGCAGGAAACAGGTGTTGGAGGAGGGTGGTCCCTTTAAGGGTGCATCCCGCTGGGGCTCCCAGGAGGAACTGGTGACCTGTGACCCTGTCTGACGTGGTTCCGGGTGGTTGTTTTGCTGATAGAGCAGCCAGGCAGTCCAGCTGATCTCTGTCAACAGAGAGAATCACTTTTTCAATCCACCTTGCAGTCTGGACATGATCTGTGAACAGAAGTTTTGTCACAAGCTATCTTCCAACACAAACTTCTTCCGACAAATTCCTGTAATCTAGACATAGCCCCCGAGTCTGTCGCACCAATACTCACTCAGTAAATACTACATTTTGAAGGATGCTGTGTAAGAAGGTGAAAAAGCTGCTCAGGGGAATTAAACCTGCTGCTACTGTGTTTGAACATTTTATAATTTTATAAATTGCCAAGAGGAAGAGGGATAGCTTAGTGGTTTGAGCACTGGCTTGCTAAAGACAGAGTTCTGAGCTCAGTCCTTGAGGAGGCCATTTAGGGGTCAGGGCACATAGATTAAAAAAAAAAAAAAAAGGCCTGTTAGGGATGGTGCTTGGTCCTGCCAAGAGGGCAGGGGAGTGGACTCAGTGACTTCCTGAGGTCCCTTCCAGCTCTATGAGATATGTATCTCTCTCTCAATATATATATATATATATATATATATAAGGGAAAGTTCAGTATTCTTAGAGAGAAAGAAAATCAGAAATGTTTTCTTCAATTGAATTAATCTTAAAGAAATGAAAGTGGTATTTTATGTTGTGACTTCATATTGCAAAGTCTAAGAATAAATATTAGTGCAGTCAATGCATGAAAAGAGTAAACTCAGTATAGATAGGAAATTATAAAAAATTGATGGCTATTTCTGTTGTCTCCATCAGTATGAGAATTTCACTGAGTTCAATAATTCTATCCAAAGTATCATTTTTATTTGCTGGGAAAAAGAGGCAATTGACTTTATCAAAATGTAATGTCTGTGGCAAATATGATACAAATTGATTGAAAAGGAATGAAAATGTAAATATGATTTTAGCTGAGATTAATAAATCAAAGATGATTAATTCTGCACAGACTTTCCTCTAAACTCCAGAGAACTTCAAAAGAATACATATTTCTAAGAAGTGTTTATTCAATATGCACTTTTTAGTGAAACATTTTTGAAGGACGTTGAATATTTGAGGTAAAATCTCTTCAAGACATAAGAATTTGAAGCAGTTTTAGCTAACAGATATATTTTAATTGTGTGAATGTGTAAGGCAATGTACCTTACCTACAAACTCTTTTGCAATATGGGACACAACAAGATCTGCATTTTGTTGATAAATAAAATGGAGGAAATTCTGATCTAATTTACAATGGACTAATTCTGGGCTCTACTGAATTTAGTTAACCTAACAGAAATACAGTGATCTAACTGAACTAAACAAACTGGACTCAAAAAATTTAAGCAACATCTACATTACCACTCAGGGTTGATCTTCCAAGGAGCTGTTTTGTGCACGTGCGAAACGACACTTTCTGGGGTCAACGTCGACCCCATAACTCCTTGCGAGCCATGAGGATTAAGGAAGGTCAACAAGAGGAGCACTCCCATCAATCTTCTTCTGTGAAGATAGGCACATAAGTCAATGGCTGAAAAGTAAGCAAAGCAAAAATCACATATCAGCCATCAACTGCTATGTCTAGTGTAGACATAGCCTTAGAATGGTGTCATTTATTTATTTCCTAATGGTTTTTAAGGGTAACTGGGCTGTATTCTGGAAGACTTGAGAGGGGGAAGGAATCCTGTCCATCAGGCTACTGAGCGCTACCAGTGAAGTGGCAGACACTAGTGATTTTGCACCGAGCTGGTAAAAAATTTTCTCCACAGCAAAATATAGCCCAGTGATGGACTCTACTATGAGATCCTCCTCCCAGACATACATCATACTTCCAAATAGAACTTAAATCTAAGCCCTTTGCCTCCACAAGGCAGAGAAAAGGATTTTGCCTAAAAAGCCCTTAAATTACAAGCACAAACTCTTTGTCTGAAGTTATACAGGCACACTCTTTTTTGCATTATGCTGCCTACACAGCACTACTTCACCAGGCCAGTTCTGCTCATTTAACACAGATGCAGGTACTTTTTTGCCTCACATATGAAGAAAAATGACAGGCACACTCATTTTAGCTGTGTCACATTCCCAGGCGCCAGGCACATTTGTTTCAGCCAAAAAAGCATGACAACTAACACAGACAAAATCCCCTAAGAAAACAGATAAGAGCATTACCAGAAATTCAAGCTGGAAGGGCAAATCTTTTGATTTTGTTGTGCAGATAAAATCTTTCAGCTGGCAAAACACCTTTGCACCTTGAAAATTCTTTCACCAGTTTAGCACACCTTCAGTTGTTACTTTATAGAAATTACAGTGGAAGCAGTGGAGTTTCAATAAGCTTACAAATAGGAGGTATTCGTTTCTAGAACATTCAGTGGACAGATAAGAGCAACAACCAGACATAAAACTGCAAAAATCTTTCACTCATTTCTCATTTTATCCTCTATTTAAAAAATCAGCTTGCTAATTTTTGGTTTAATATACCATCTGTCCAGAACTGGATATTCTTTTTGAGAATGAATGCCATTAAAATATATAAAGTTCTTTTAAAACATATAAATATGAGATTTACCCTTCCTATTGGAGAAGCAGAGCTGAAATATCCCATCACTCCATGAAAGTTCTGTGGTGAAGTAAAGCATAGGATGAGGAAGTTTGGAAGTATCTGGTAGTCTGATTACTGGAATGTTTGTTCTTTTGCAGTCCTCTTCTATGGTGTGATGACATTTTATAATTAGGAGCAGAGATAAATGAAAACCTATGATGCTTTAAGTATCTGTGAAATTTCGTGACTGAGACTGTTCCCTTATTCCTAAAAATGCACTTTAGCCAAATTTTGTTGACAAGGCCTGCTTTGAATTGCTATACCAGGTTTTGTGCAGGGACACAACAGGGAGGAATCATACCAGTTAAAATAGTCAACAAGAGGGGAAAGAGCTTAGAATCACAGGGACCTACACAGAAGCAGATCTGAGGTCCAGCCATGCTTTAGCCCCTGAAAACTGCTATACAAGGATCTCTGGGCTTGGCATAACAACAGTTTTCCTCCCTGGGATCTTTTGATTGTCTTTTCTATGCAAAGCAGTGGGGATAGAGTGGACCAGATAAAGTGTCCACATCAGGAAATACATTCTGGAAACTATGTAGGGATTCATAACCCCATCCTTTTAATACCTTCTAGAACCATTTGTACCATCATAAGAAAGATGTCAGATAGTACAGAGAGAGCGCACTAGAGAAAATAATACTGTGTGTGTTCCAGAGAAATTTTATCATTTAAACCCTCAGAGATAGTTGCCCTGAACAAATATGTTTTCCAATGAAAAATAAATAGCAAGCTTTCAATAGGTCAGGTTTTTTTTGAAAATGTAATTTTACACTGAAAGCACAACCACCACAAATGGGAAGAAACTAAAGCTAGCAATCTCCAGCCCTATTAGCATAACCAGTGAATATAAAAAGAAAATCACCTTCGCACTGTAGAGATGCAAATAAGAAATTTGCATTAGAAAATGTTCCTCTGAATGGTAGTTACATTTATAGTCTTTCATTCACTTTCATTTCAGCATTAATGACAATGAATATCATTTTCTAGAATTTTGTACGTGAAAGAGACAGAGTAACTAAGAGCAATCAATCATTCACAGCTATTGATTTAGACCTTGATCCTAAGCCCACTGAAATCACTGAAGAGCTCCAATTGACTTCAGTGGATTTTGGATTAGGTACCACTCTTGCAAACACATGTGAATATCACTATACATGTCATTCATCCTGTATTATTTTGTAGCAATACTTCCAAGCATAAAGATACTAAACATATTTTGCATAATCTAGGTCTTAATTAGGAGACCACTTAGTCAAATTGTCACTATCTCTCAACTGTTCTTTTTAAACTCTGATCATGTTACAGCTAAGATTTCTCATCTAAAGAGCAAGTCATGAGAAGAATTTGAGAAATGGCAATGTGACCCCTTCCAGAAGAACTTGGGATGGCTTCAAATGATAAATGAAGGACACTGTAAATGCAAACTGTGAAGGATAGGTGAAAGTCACAGATAACCCCATATCACCAACCCTGGCTTATAATGGGTGCTGTAATTAGTCTCACATGACATAATTTTAAAAAAGGGTGCTGTGAGTCAACTGATATAATTTCCATCTTGCAAGTTTTTGGTTCTGGATAGACAAGTAGTACAAAGCCTCAGTCAGGCTACAGAAGGAACATTTGTGACATCTGTCTTAAAATTAAACAAAACAAAACCCCTGCATTTATGACCTCTAGAATGAGAAGGAAGTACTTTGAACTTGTGACACATATTTAACCTTCTTCCCAAGTCCAGGTCTCATCCTATACATAGAATTTGACAGATGATGTATTTGCTTTGCTGCTGATCACTGATTGCTTTGTTTGTTCGGTATAAAAAATCAATATTCAGCACTAACAAATTAAAAATTTATAAAAAAATAATAAAAGAAATGTATAAAGGACTAATCACTGAAGGCCAGGAGTGAACATGAAGAAAACCTGGTACTGAGGAAAACAGACTGATCAAAAAGAGGAATCAATCGAATCAGGTAAGTATATATTATATTGCTCATGACAGCAAAGCTAACTCCAATCCAGCAAAGACTTAAATGCACTAACTTTACACGCTGTGGATTGTCACATCACTTCAGTGTGCAAAATTAAGCACATATATAAGGCTTTGCAGGACTGAGGTCTAAACTGTAGGATTTTCAATCATTTTAATACAAGTTCACTTTAAAATTTTAAGGTAAGTTAAGAGTGCTAGAAACATAAACAGGCAAAGTGCTTACATGCATATTTATGTGAGAAAAGATAGCACATCGGAAAGTATCCTATTCAGAAATTGCCTCAGATTCGTAGAAAACAATATAACACATATCAAAAGTGAAAATGTTAGGTTGTAAAATTGAAGAACTCAAGGGAAAGTAAAAAAAAAAAAACCAACCACATATATTTGATAGATTTCAGTGGACAAGAGTATTTTATGTTAGTAAAAGTCTGGAAAACAAAAATCTATGAAAGAAAAGTGACTAAACTTTTTGGCAGAAGTCTTGGAAAACAAATTCCACACACCAAATAATGGAGGAACAAGGATATATGGACTTTAAAAATTGGTTAATTCTGGCATATGGGCTGTAACTAGACTCATGTGTGTCTTTCCAAACTAAATAATTGTTATTACAGGTTGAACCTCTCTCGTCTGGCACCCTGGGGACCTGACCAGTGCTGAATCAGAGAATTTGCTGAACCCTGGGCAGTCAATATTATCTAACAGCATCACCAACATTCCCACTGCTTAATGGTCTTTTAGAAAACATGTATGGGTAAACAACAGCCAAATAATAGCACAGAACACTGAGATCCAGGACTTGTGGCTGTAAACAAACTTTATGGACCACAGGAAATGTGGCCACACCCACGATAAGTGATCATCCAGCTAAGTAAAATCATGCCTGATAATGGATTTTGCCAGAGGAGAAAATGCCAGACTTCAGAGGCTTGGAAATAGATGTTGTTGGAATATCACTGTGCTGGTTCACTGGCATGGACCTTTTAAAGGAAGGAGGATTTATATTATTCTTTTCTGTTCTTTAATAAGAATGGTTTCCTAGCCTCCAAACCAAAGAAATAGAAGGCTGCAAGCAATTTACCAGCTTTGGGTGAATACACATTGTGTTACTAAAAGCTTTATTATATATATGACATACTTTGCAAGAAACAGCTACTTGAAATACAAGTGAGCGTGTTAAAGAATAGAATATCTCAAAATCTGCACTAACTGATGCTTGGCTATCAATTTTGTGACCGTGGTGTGTTTCTAAAAACTATTTATGTATATTCTCTCTTGTTACTTGAAAAACAAAAATAAAAAACACCCCAAAAAACAAAACAAAAAAAACTACTTTAAAAAGCATGTTAAATTTGCAAAAGTTGGGAAATGCCAGGATTTAGATTGCCTGTGCAACATCCCCACCAACTTTAGCATTTTATTCCAACCGTGGCTGCTCCTGTCCTTCCTTGCTCCAAAGCAATATTGGCCCTCTGCTACATTCACCCATCTCCCCAGTTCTTCATCACAGTCTACCTCACTCTCCTGTACCTTTATCCCAATCTCTTCCTTTGCCACCAACACTTTCAGCTTTTCACCTGTCTGCTTTGCAGTCTGGCTACATTCTCTCTAGCCTCCTTGATGAGTAGACCTCATTGAGGCAATGTCTAGACTAGAGCGATCTGTTGACAGAAGTTATTGTCACAAGATATCTCTCGAGAAAAGTTCTGTTGACCAATTTTGGCCAGACTGCCAAGTGGATAAAAAAAAAAAAAAAAAAGAGGTCTGTTCTGTTGACAAAGAGCAGCCAGACTGCCTGGCCACTGTCTCAACAGAACGGCCCCTGACCAGCGTCAGACAGGGTCTCATGGCTGGCAATCCCTTCCGGGAGCCTCATCAATCCATGCCCTTAAAGCACCCCACAGCCATCCCTTTCCCTGTCCATGCTGAGATGCTTACCTACTTCCACAAAGGACAGCACAGCTGCTAAAGCAAGCCTTTGATGCTTGCTGAGGTAGACACAGCACTTTTGAACTAGCCATGGTGCCAGACCAGCCCCTGGGCTTGCACTGGTGTCACCTAGAGGTGCATCAACATCTGCTGCACCTCATTACAGCAGTACTCCTCTTCCTCACGGAGGGTGAGCCTGACACCAGCTTTGAGGAGAATGCCATTGCTGCTGCACAGGCCCACCTGCACTCACCCTCCTGGGTGCTCAGGTGGATCTGGAAGCACAGTACCTATTCTGACTGGTGGGACAGACTTGTCATGAGGTATTGGGATGTCCAGCATTAGCTCCAAAATTTTCACATAAAGGACACCTTCCTGGAGCTCTGCACCTCCTCGCTCCCACTCTCCGGAGACAGGACACCGGGCTGCAGCCTGCCATCCCCCTGGGGAAGCAGGTTGCTATCACCCCATGGAAGTTCATCACCCTCAACAGCTGTCACTATGCCAGATACCATTTCAGCATGGGGAAATCCACCATTGGTGCCTTCCTCATAGAAGTAAGGCAGTCTTAGACTGTAAGCCCTGCACAGAGGGAGAGCAGGGTGTGCAGCCCAAGGGGGGATGCTCAGGAGGCAGGATTGGAGGTTAGAGTGGCTGGGGAAGCCCCAGGGGACTGTGCTGTCCTGCCCTAGCACAGCCCTACTGCCAGTGTGGGGATAGCCTCGCAGGGGAGGCATATGTGTTTGCTCCCCTCCCTTGACAGGTCATGACAGCCATTAACATGCTCCTGAAGTAGAGGGTCATCCATCTGGCAGACACGGACATGGTTGTGGCTGGATTCACCACTCTGGGGTTCTCCAACTGCTTCGGGGCTATTGATGGGACCCACATCCCCATATGTGCCCTGAACCAGAGGGGACAGGTTCATCAACTGCAAGGGATATTTTTCTATTGTGCTGCAGGCCCTCATCGACCATTGTGGACACCTCATAGATGTTTACACCATGTGGTTGGGCTGAGCACATTCATGAGTGTTCTGCAACTCCAGCCTGTGCTGAAGGATGGAGGCAAGCATCTTCATCCCCGGCTGGGAGCTGGTGGTCTGGGACATCCATATGCCACTGTGCATTGTGGGGGATGGCACCTACCCCCTCATGCTGTGGCTTATGAAGCCCTACACTGGGCAGCTGGACCCAAGACAGGAACTCTTTAATGTCTGGTTCCACTGGGCATGGATGTAGGCTGAGTGCTCCTTCAGCCACCTGAAGACATGCTTCAGGTGCCTCCTTACCCAGCTGGATGTGGGTCACCACAACGTGCCCCACGTTGTGATGGTGTGTTGTACCCTGCACAGTAGTGTGGAGGGGAAGAGGGAGACATTTCTCCTCGCATGTGAGGTTGGATGCTGGCCATAGCTACAAGCAGTCAGGTGTGGCTGTGATCTGCCAAGGCCATAGGTACAGGCTGTAGATGCATGACTCCCAACGGGAGAGGTTCTTCTGTGGCCACCAAATACCTTCTCTAGCCCCCACCCAGAGGGAGGCTCAGGCCTACAGACCTACCCTGTCCACTCCAGAAGCTTTTCCTTTGCCAACTCACAACCTCTCCCACACTTTCCCAATAAAGAGGGGCATAGGGGTTCTGATCAAACAATTTTTTTACTTCAACCAAGATAAATGTGTGGGAAATAAACTTTGTAATAATAATAAAAAAATATAAATCACTAATCCAGTGAACTACGTACAGTGGTGGGGGGGTATGGTGACACCAGAACTTGGAGGGGGGCTTGGGACTGGGTTTGGGGCATCAAACAATGGACTGGGTGGGAGCCACAAAACCATGGGGGAGCATGATCTTGATCAGTGTCAGCCTCAGGATCCACTCCCGCCACAGGTTTGGGGTCTCCATTGGGGTTTGGTTGGGGCCAGGAGCACAGGAAAGTATGGAGGCAGTGGTAGCAGAGGGGGCCTGGAGAGCACAGAACAGGCATAGCAGGGAGAAAGACATGGTCCTCAACCATTGCCAGAAATCAAGGAGGCCTTGGGGGATGGCTGGTAGGAGCCATGCAGCAGGGATAGAGGCCAGTCCTGTTGGGGGTGTGGCCTTGCCTTACAGGCTGTCTGGCTTGGCCCTCACATGGTGCAGATCCAGCTGTAAGGAAGACAAGGGATATCGTGAGTCTTTCATGCCGTACAGCCCGCTAGGGTCTTGCCTCCCACCGTGAGCACCAACCAACACATCCCTGGGCCACGGGATGGGAATGTCTGGGGACCAAATGTATGTGTGGCCTGCAAGGTGGGCCCTGCTACATGGGGACTCGACAGTGCCTCCAGAACCAGGCTGATTGTTGTGGGGCCCCTGCCACTTGATGAGCTAGTGGCCAAGTGTTGGGGGTGGGTGGGAGGATGTTCAGACACAGAGGGTTCCCTGCATAGGTGGCAGGTGAGCCAGGCCCAGCCAGGCCCTCGTTGTGGCGCTCACACACATGTGCAGCTCACAGCACTGTCTGCAGGAGTGGATGCTGACTCATATGTGCAGGCATGCCCACAGGATGGGAGCCATACTCCTTGGTGTGTCTGGAGTCAGGCTGGTGCCTATGTGGTTAGCTCACTTCGACATGTCAGTGACTGGCAGCCCCCCCTCGAGGCCTGGGGCCGGTTCAGTCTCCCATGAATCTGGCAGCAGGATGGCATCCATGTCCTGGGGCTGCCTACTAGGGTTCAGGGGGGGACTTGCTACCTTGCATGTGGTTCCATGTGCCAGAAACCACAGCATGAGGTCCTATCCGAGCCACCCCGGTGACACTCGCAGTATGCCCCATCTGCATCTGCCCCTTATGCCGTGCGATGTGTGATGCACAGTATGCTTCCTGGAGGGACCCTTGAATAGCTGTGGTGACAGAAGAGCCCAAATCCAAATTGATGAGGGTGCTGCTGCTGGCCTTGTATGTCTCTGTGTCTGCATCCAGCTCTGGTGGGGGTTGGCTCCTGTGGTGCTGCTCCTCCTTCTTGGGCTCTGGCTGTGGCAGTGGGGCGTTCCTCTGCAGTGTCGACAGCAGCAGGTGGAGGGGAGGTGCAGTTCTCCAGAGTAGGGGCAGGTCACAAGAGTCGCCCTCCTCCCCTGGCCTCCACCTGGCATTGCGGGCCAGGGTGTAGCCCCGGTGAGGTCTAACTTTCACCCCTACCTGCCCCATGGTTCAGGCGGAGTGGCCCTGTGCTACCAGGGCAGTGTCCAGCTGGATGAATGCAGGGCAATTCCTCCTCTTTGCCAAGGGGTCAAAGAGGGTCTCTTCCTCAGACCACATGCACAGCAAGCCCTGGACCTTTGGTATGGTCCAGGAGGGTGCTCTGGGGCGGTTCCTGGGACCCCCTGAAGCTGTTCCCCTGAGACCCCAAAGGGATCATGTGGTTGGTGCCTGTGTCTCTGCCATCCTACTGGTTGGTGGGGTTGTGAGCATGTTGGAGGGAGCCACATGGCATGCTGCTGCTCCAATGTTCAGCTTCCTCCCATGCGGTTTCCAAAGCTTCCTGTGTTTTAAGAAGGGCCAGAGGCAGGGGATGTAGAGCTCTTCTTGCTGTGGACAGTGCATTCTCTGAGGCAGCTGCAAGGCCTTTTCTGTGGACAGAAGGTCCCCTGGAATACCCAGACTAGATTTCTGTCTACAGATCTGTCCGAGGTGTTCTGCCTCATGGGGGAATAACAGAGCACTGTTGACAGAAGTTCCATGTTCTGTTGACCTACTGATGACACAATGCCTTGGTAATGTGGATGCTCCATGGGTTTTGTTGACAAAACTCTCTAGTGTAGATGTAGTCTGAGAAAATTGTCCTCTCTTTGAATTCCTGTCCCTACTACCATAAAGTACAGAGGTGCATGTCTACTTTGAGTGTGCCAAGTTACAGTCCCTCTACTGGCTCCTCTATAACCTCCTGGAGGTTCTGGCTGCACTTCTCCACATGCTTCCTGATCCTTTCACACCCCATCTATGTCCCCACAAATTTGCAGAACCTTCTTGTTGCCCTCCTCCTGGCTATGGCTGAGGACCAAGGAGAGAAGGCTGGCTGAGAGGGGAACAGGGACACAGACTGTGGGGCCTACTTTCATTCCTTGCTCCATTCACACATCTGGACAAAGTTCCTTTGGGTGGTGTCCACTGACTCCCTTGATGCCTTCAGACAGCAGTGGGCACTGTCTGTGGCTCTCTGCTCATTGACCCCTTCTGGCCCCCTTGTTTTGGCCCTGTGAAGTCCATGCCCAACCCTGGTTTTCTTTTTAGTTGTCCCCTGAATTTATTTGGGATCCCGTGTTTAGCAGATCCCCCCCTTTTAGGGGGAATCTTGTAGCTGTAGGTACAACCTTGTAGCTGAAGGCACAATTAGAGAAATCCCTTCTCTTCTCTAGGATTGAACATGCTCCCTTCAGATAGACTTTTCTGAGAATGTAGGGACCAAACTCTGACATGTGTCTACTAAGCATGTGCAAAATGAAATTTTTGTAAGGCAGCTGAATTTGGGTGGATTATAACAAGAATAACTATAATCACATCAAGACCTTGTTGACTCCTCTGCAAGAGATCAAGGCTAGTTTCCAAAACATCTTGGTATCAGCACACTCCCCATAGATAACAGGAACATTCAGACCAAGCTTCAGGATACATAGGTTATGTTCAGCATCATGGATAAATACGTTTTAACTAAATCACCATGTACAAGGTGATGGGTGCCACACAGGTTCATTAGAAAGTGCCATCTTGATACCTCAGAAGTGATGCATAAGTTGTTTGTATCTGTGTATAAATATATATCTCAGAGGGGCTGTGTTTGTCCGTGGAAAGTCTTGCCAACTGATTGAGATGCATCTGTTGTCATGGACACAGGATTTGTAGTATCCTTGGAGAGTCTAAGAGAAGCTATTACTGCACTTACTTTGCAATAAACCTGGTCTGGCAACTTCACACTTTATCTGACTGGATAGTCATTGGGAGTTCTGTCCAAGTCTGTGGTGTTGGCTTTCTTCACAGAGAAACATGCAGCAGGCAAATGCATGCAGCTGAACTGTTATCAATGTTTCAGAGAGGAAGATGCCTGTCAAGACACCACATCAGAGTCTTCTGGCTTAACACATTGAACCAACCTTAAGACATTTGAGTTCTCTCCTCTTACACAAATATTCTATATAAGTAGACAAGCCATTTTACTTCCTTTTGCCTTAGTTCTTGCTTCTAAATTAGAGATACTACTTGACTCCTAATTCTCTGATGCACTATTTTTCTTTTGCTCTTCTGGGGTGATGTGGCTCCTCATTGCTCTGCTGTGTAAAGCTCTGGCTTAAAATCTCCTCAGTCTAGTCTTGACTGGATAAGGAGAGATAATATTTGATTGTGTCATTAAAGACTATCATACCACTCACAATAGAAGTGAACAAAGTCAAAGTGCTAACAGTACTTACATTTTGAAAGCTTCTTTTATTTTCTTTCATTGTGGTTTGTGTAAGAGTGAAGAATTTTCTTTTAAAAGGTCAAAAAAAAGAAAAGAAAAGAAACAGAAATTCCATCTTGTACCAGGTTTTGTGTAGCTAGATAGTAGTAGAATGATGTGCACTGAATAGTACATGTAACAAATGTGCAGGTGTCCTTGTGACTTTCCATATGTGAGTGAGGTGTTGGGTCTTAAACCCCTCTCTAAAGTTCAACTAAAGTTCTTGATTTTATATCTTCCCCGGTACTGAATTCCAAAGGATATTTAATTTAACTGTGAAAAAATACAAATGCACCAGTCAGAAAATTCAGCAGTCTCTTCCAAATGCTGTGAATAGGTGCTCCTGACATTTACATATGAATATAAAGGAAAAGGAGAATGGATTATTCCCTTAACTGTTTAGACAAGGAAATCTCATCCATGATCTTATTTCATGAACTTTGCACATATAAAAAGGTGAGGCAAATATAAAGAAGGTATACGTCCGCTGAATTTATAAAAGTTATTAATAAAATAACTTCCTTGATTATACTTTATTTGAAAAAGTCTTGTCTTGTTGTTTACTTCTTTTGGCACAAGCTTGTGACAATTCCAGATAACATGCAAGGCTCTCAAAAAGAGGAATTGTTTTCACTGTTCAGCAGTACAAATATCTAAAGCAAGCAAATGCTGAAGTGATATGCTTCTCTTTCAGCTTCTAACATGCAAAATAAAACAGACTGGTATTTAAATCAATTGATATTTGTGATTCTGCTCCATGGTGAACTTGGAAAGGTGCTGGAGACTCATTGAATTGGTTCACTAACTGTGCACCACTTGCAAAACATTCAAGTCTGTTTTCTTAAATTTTATATAGATAGATAGATAGATAGATAGATAGATAGATAAAATTTCTGAAGATGTATCCACAAGCAATTACAGTGAATAGTGGTGTTTTGTCCTATGCTCGTGAGCCCATTCCATAATCCTCAATACTTTTCTTATAACCTAGGTCACACATCAGCTTTTTCTTTATTATTAACTCTTATTATTTTACTGCACCTAAGCTTGTGCTGGGTGCATCACGGAAAAAAAAAAAAAAAGACGTTTTCCAAGCCTCTGTCATTCTTTAAGTTGTGAAGGTAACAAACAATAAAGAGAAGTCTGTAGTAGTAGAAAGGACAGTCATAATTATCATTAGTGTGCAATTATTGTAGCTTCCAACAAATTAGAAAAGACCATACTGTGCTAGGAACTAAAAAGAGATGAAGTAGAAGGCAATATTTTGTTAGGGTTGGTCCTGCTTTGGACAGGGAACTGGACTGGATGACCTACAGCCCTAGGATTCCATAGATTCATAAAATCACAGAACATTGGAACTAGAAGAGATCTCAAGAGGTCATCGAGTCCTGGTCCCTGCCCTCTTGTCAGGACTAAACACCATCTAGACCATCTCTGATAGGTGTTTATCTAACCTGCTGTTAAATATCTCCAGTGATAGAGATTCTACAACCTCCCTGGGTAACTTATTCCAGTTTTCAACTAACTTGACAGTTAGGAAATTTTTCCTAATGTCTAATCTAAACCGCCCTTGCTGCAGTTTAAGCCCATTGCTCCTTGTCCTATCCTCAGAGGCCAAGGAGAACAATTTTTCTCCCTCCTCCATGTAACCCTCTTTGATACTATGATTCTATGATATTCACCCCCAATGCATTTATAACTGAGTGTTAGTCAAGATGTGTGCAAAGCAAACAAAGATGAAGACACTCAGTTTAGGTTTAGACACATTTTAAAAATGTGCAATTGTTTCTGCCTTGTTCCTAGTTGGTATTCTTTAGTCTTTAGATACCGGTTATGGATAATTTGCTGTCAGCTGGTAACATGGAATACACATCTTCTCGGTTAGCTTTTTTAATACCATAAAGGGTATTTTTTCAGTTACAGAAATCATTACCACCTGAGTTTGAAAGCGTCCTCAATCTCCTCTTTCTGCTGCTAGGTTCATTTCAGGCTGGTACCATGCCCATGTCTCATTTCATAATAATAATCCTCATAAGACAAGTGGAAAGGACTCAACTTGCATTAATATAATAATGCCAAGTCGAGTCCGTGTATAGCGGGGGTCAACAGTATACAATTTCAGTGAGAACTGTTTTTGTGAAAATGAAAATAGCTGTCTGCTGCTGGCTGGACACAAAATTAAAAAAAAAAAATCCATGACTGCGTCAACTTAACAAATCACATTATTTAACATTCTCTCAGGTAATATGATCAAATATGTTTATCATTATCATAATGCATGAAACAATCGAAGGGTCACCTTCTCACACCCCATGACTCACAACTTCTCCCGTGTGAGTATTTTAAAGGGTTTAATTTTGCTGGTTTTCTGAATGCTAAGTTAATTTTCCCATCTTCTATTAAGTAAGTTACAGAGAGTATTACTAAATTAAGCCTAATTATTTTTCAAGTAGCATTGCTGACGCTGAGTCATGCCTTAATCACTTCACAGCTGGATCACTATTTTCTTTTAGTTCAGAATTTTTATATCTCTTGAATCATTTGAAATTATCCAGAATTCGGAAGAAGAGATAATGTGAATGGAGACATTAGATGGTGTGCAAAGTGCCTGGCTGACAATGCTGGAAATTTAAGTTCTGTATTTATCCACAAAACTGGTCTAACAAGAGCACAAGCAAAACAAGCTTCTGTCCACTGACCTACAAACGAACATCAGCTCACCAGACCTAAAGAAGTACAGGCTCTCTGACTGCTGAAGGAAATAAATATGTCAAAGCTGATCTATTTTATTAATAATATTCTTCAGTAGCCCTTTGCAAGTATATGTAGGTTAAAATTAGCCTTTCTGAAATAGTTTGGGGATTCCTTCTAAAGAAAAAAAAGTTGAGGTCTTTGAAGAAGATATAGCAAAACCAGAACACTAAACCTTGCTTCTATGGTAAGGAAAGTTGACAAATAGGTTAACGGTGAAAGTTGTGTTCTACGTGGCAGATGCAAATCAAAGTGCATTATTTTGTATATATAAATTCCTACCAATCTACTCACTGAAGCTCTATTTTCTTGGATAACTTTATTTCATTTTTAAAACATCCAAGTCATTCCCTGCTCTGTTTAAGCTTGTACACATCACTTAGTGTTAGCCGGTGGCTGGGTAATGTGCGGTGAGGTACTCCCTTGGGTCCTAAACAACCCAGTTTTTTTACTGTTAGAGCAGGCAGCTCCTAGCACTCTCACCCACGGCCAGGCTGTAGTAACCAAACGGTTAAAGTTCTTTTTGTTGTGCCAGCTGTGTTGTAGTGACAAAAGGATAACAGGGTCAGGCTCAGAGCTTAACTAGTTACAAGTTTATTAAGCTACAGTTATAAGCGTGTGGTTACAAAGGCTATTGTTTACTTCTTATATGCTAGCAAAGTACAGGTGTTAAAAAGTTACGTTACAATCCAATACAAAGATATCTGTTACCATCTAACACAATGATATCTTGACACAGCGACATCTAGTTACAGAGCCCTAATTCTTTAGCTGTGCACAAAAAAGTCGGAGACCTAACATGGGTGTATCTTACCCTCTCTGCGTCTCTCGATACCAGCGTAGCCAAGCTGGATCGGTCACTCAATTCCGCGGAAAGACGAATACGAGGTTGGGCGTCCCCAGCTGTGGACCTCGGGAGGCAATCAGCTGATGCGACCAGCAGTTAGTTGGTGGAATGCACTCAGAGTTAGAGTTCTGCTGGGCCCATCTTTTATACCCCCTTTTTGGGTTACGTATTCTCTTTCTTATCTAAGGTGCCAGATCATACTGGTCTGTCTTTGTGACGCCAGTTTGTTACAAGGGCATTTCTTACTTAATTTGCACTTGTAAGACAGGAGATAAGCAATTTAGGAGTACAGGACATTCTTTTTGTGTGGGCGGGGCACTTCCCCTTCTGGGATGGTTGTGTGGTCATCATATCCATCAATGCCAGCTGGGCTGATTTCTTGAGGGTTCCCCCCCCCTCTCGTTGACAGTTTGGCCTGTTAGCCTTCTATCTGTACTTTCTGCTTCTCAGGGTCACGATGAGCTAGCACATCTGGGCCTCAATGAGGGCATCAAAGACTGTGCTGTCAGCAGCCGTTTCCATGCCCTGTGTGCTCCTCAGTGGGTGGGGGGGGCAGCGAGCAAGCTGGCTTGTAAGGGGGAGACTTTGTCTGGCTACACTTAGGTTTGGTCTACATTCAGTTTTGACTGGCATAGTTAGGGCTCTTAAACGAATGCTCCTGAGGGACCCAAATAGTCCAGTAAACTGATATTGATAAAATGATATTTACTGATACAACTATGCTAGTAAAAGCCCTGGTATACATTTAGTTTGCTGGTATAGCTTATGCCCATTGAAGGCACCAGTTGGTGTAAATGTATTTATACTGATTTTACTGTGTTCACAATAGAATGATTATCTGGTATAGTTATATGGTAGAGTTAATGTAGGCAAGGACTTAGCCTTTCTGTCTTCAGATTCAGGATAATGGTATTTCCTTTTCTTGCTGGTCAGCTCTGAGGAGAAATGCATTAAAGATTGGAAGACACTGGCATACTGTATAAATGGGGGCTATACAAGTACATTAGACAGATAGGGGAATTACAGCATGATTTTAAAATGCCTCATTTGGGGCAAGCAAATCTCTCCTCCCTGCTTTCCAAAACAAAGGCAGACAACCAAATCAGAGCAACATTATTTAAAGGAAAGGTGCAGAACATCTCAGGAAACAAGAAAAGAGGATAATTCAGCAGGATGGACGTTTGATCCTCTGTGTTACTGAGGTCAGACAAGATCATCACAGTAGTATCCCCTGGCCTTAAAATCTAAGAATGTATATTTGAATCAATTACTAACTGACCTTACACTTTTTGTAATTTTTTTAAAAAGCACTGTTTTTCTTGTCACTAAAGAGTTTAACATACCCAATACTGCAGACATTAACTTTGCAAACACCTGTCCCAGAGGAATAAGGTTCTCTTACTACAGATTTCTCTTGCAACTTTTACAATTTTAGTCACAAATCTCAGAATATTTGGAATTGTTCTTTAAACTCCCTGCAGTGAGGTGCAGTGGCCTCTCTGCCCCCTGACTCTGATACAGAGGAGGCCTCTCAGAGACCTTGGTGGGTGGGCCCAGATCACCTGTGCGCCGCACCACTACAAGCAGTACCTGGGACTGGAGGTGCCAGAGGTGAGACCCAGGGCTCATTACAAGTCTGGCCTCTGAGCAGAACAGAGGCTTCTGGCTGGGGTCCTGCAAGCAGGAGCTGAAATGCCTGCACCAGACAGCCAGACTGGCCAGAGCACAGCCTGCTAGCCACCCTAGCCACACCCCAAATCCACAACAAAGCCTGCCTTTGTCCCAGTGCCCAGTGTTCCCAGACCTACCCAGGCTCCCTGACCCATGGTGAGACCCTCACACCGAGGAGAAGCCCAAGCTGGGGAATCTACCCACTGCCATCTACCCTGAGGGCCCAGACCTCCTGGTACAGGTGTGCCTTCCCACTGTCTGTTACCCTGAGGACCAGGACTCACCTGAGTCTGGGAACCCAACCTACCACCTGTGACTCTGAGCCCTGCCTGAGCTTCGGTGCCTCCACTCCGCTACCCTGATGATGTGGAGATGCCCAAATGGCTGGACCTACCCATAGCCACATACCCGAGGATGTCAGCCTCCCTAGCCTCCCCAAGGACTCTGAGTAGGAACCAGCACAGATGGAGGTAGAAGTAGGAAGTGACCCAGGGGAAGCTCCAGTGGAGCTACTTTGAAGTAGGCACTATTAAGACACGGAATAGCACTATTTCAAAATAAGCCATAGGCTGTGTCTACACTACGAGACAAAATCCAATTTAAAGGAGTTAGATCAACATTAAAATGTCACTGTCTTAACTGTAAATGTCATTAGCTTGATTCAGTCTGCCCTAATATTGGTAACAAAATGTCAATATTAATGGACAGGTATAGCATCAATCTCGAGTTTAAAATATCAAATAAGGGCTAGTGTGGAAGCTTGGACACTGACCAGGGCTTCTGCACTGTCAGTTTCCCAGGTCCCCCAAGCTGCAACGACCCAGGAAACTGACAGTGCTGCTGCACCTGGCGCCCAGCTCCTCACTAGTATTGGGCATCAGGAAACTGACCAGGGTTACGGCTCAGAATGAGGGGCTGAGGGAACTGTAGAATAGTTTCCTACAATGCACTGCTGTAACAGTCAACGTTTGGTGATTTCAGTGTGGAAGCAATGGCTACGTCTACACGAGCCCCAAACTTCGAAATGGCCACACAAATGGCCATTTCAAAGTTTACTAATGAAGCGCTGAAATGCATATTCAGCGCTTCATTAGCATGCGGGTGGCCGCGGCGCTTCAAAATTGACGCGGCTTGTCGCCGCGCATCTCGTCCAGATGGGGCTACTTTTCAAAAGGACCCCAGCTACTTTGAAGTCCCCTTATTCCCATTAGCTCATGGGAATAAGGGGACTTCGAAGTAGGCGGGGTCCTTTTGAAAAAGAGCCCCATCTGGACGAGACGCGCGGCGGCAAGCCGCGTCAATTTCGAAGCGTCGCGGCCACCCGCATGCTAATGAAGCGCTGAATATGCATTTCAGCGCTTCATTAGTAAACTTCAAAATGGCCATTTGCGTGGCCATTTCGAAGTTTGGGGCTCGTGTAGACACGGCCAATATGTCGAACTCCTTGGGAGCCTGTGGGAAGTGAGGATACGCAAAGTCGAATTAAAAAAACAGTTTTTAATAAATTCAAATTTAACTTGTAGTATATACATAGACATAATGGGCTCCAAGGACACTATTTCAAAATAGCATTACGGATCCAGAAATACTATTTTGAAGTAGTTGGGTGCTATTCTGAAATGTATTTTGTTTGCAGTCGTGTTATTTCAAAATAAGGCATTTCAAAATAGCTGCCTCAAATATCTTATTTCAAAATAGGGCTGCAGTAGTGCCCAAGTATTTTAGTTGTAGTTCTGGGTATTAGCACATTTCAGAAAAGGCAGATTAATATGTATGTAACACACATGAGAAGAATGGTATAGCATTTACCCACAAGTCTTATCCTTTATCAGTCATTTTTGCATTTCAGAAATAAATCATAGCACTTCAGTATTTGTGGTCCTGCACATACTGAAAATAGGGAAATAGGAAATAACCCAGTTACCAAAAGCAAAAATTAAGAAGGTTTTAAGAGTAACCATCTTAGCTGATGTGTGGAGAGAATTAGACAGACAAGAAGGATAAGATAATTTCCTCCATTGAACCAACTTCTCTTATTGAAACAGACAAGCTTTTGAGTTGCACACAAATTTCCTTCAGAATAAAGAAAATAGAAGTTGCACTTTTAAAATCCTGCATACCCCACTGAAATTATATTATCTAATTTTGGAGAAAAGAATGAAATGGAACTCTCTCTTGAATGAAACAAAATGGTCAACAGATTTGTGAATTGTCATGGGAAACAGTTGCCTAATGCACAGATAAATATGGGAGACAAAAAGAATGTGAAACAGATTGTTAGCAAAGATAATGCGTAAATCAAGAGGACAGTATTAATTGTATAAGCAGGAGACTTGCCTCTAGCATCCTATTACCATCTTTCTCCCATGCTGTACTTTAAGGATGTGTGTGTACCCTATGTAATACTAAGCAGCAGTCAAATTCTGTAAGGATGCAGAAACTGAACTTGTGATGCAAGCTGATACAGGTTTTGCATTTATTCACTAATATTAGATTGTGTGGCTGGAAGAGTGGTGTATGTCATGCTCACCTAGAAATATGATTCGCACCTAACTATGCACTCAGGCTTCACTTCTCATGGATTTTATAGAAATTTGCCATCCAAATTAGCCAGGCATTGAACTCATCCTAGAGGGGTTTTCAAAGTCAGAGGAAGACCCAACTGCAAATCAGAGGTGCTTGGCCCATGAGTTATATTAACAAAACAAACACAGAAGAGGCTCTTAACCTTGGACAAGATTTTACAGCAGCTTAGGGACTGACTATGAGGTATTTAGACTAGTGGTAGCAGGAAAAAAATATACAGATGGATTCTCAAAGGAGACAAACTATTCACTTTTCAAAAGTACAGATTTAGGAGCCTAAATCTCATTTCCAAAACGACAAGCACTTGAACTATATTTTCCAGGTTTTTAGAAACACAGAGATTCATGAAAGATATTTTAGTGAATTATAACGTCCTATGCTTTCTGAATTGCTGGAAATGATGCCTTGGAACCATAGTGTCAGGATTTTTAACATCTCTGGACATAATCGTCCCCGTGGGCCAGGGAATACATGTCTTTGGCTGTGTAAAATCAGTGCAGACACATGAAATTCTAAAGTGTCACAGGCTGCTATTTAGCAGCATTACCAACGGTCACTTTTTGTTAGTTAGCTCCACCGGTAACCTGAACTCATGAATAATTCACAACCAGGTATTCGAAATAAAGGCCTCTGATTGGGCGAAGGTAAGACCTTCCAGAACTTTCCATGCCCAGGAGGACCTAATTGAAGACCGCACCTGTATGGTGATTAGATCATGAATATTCAAATAGAATCATGAATTATTAATGAGAACAGTATATATAAGCAAGGCTTGCCTGCCATTTGGTGCCCTTTGGGGGACAGATACAACTCTGTCACCCAGCACAGGGGAGTGTTGGCTGCTATAGCGTCCACTGAACCCTGAGGCTAGCCTTAAAGGCAAAAGAGCAGAAATCACTAAGAGCTGATTAGAAATCACTGAGAGCTAACTAAGATATCACTGAGGTGCCACCACACCACCGTGGCACCAGCACTCCCAAGCTGCACTACCAGGGAGCAGCAAGTGGCCTCAGTGGGGAAGTGACTGGGTGGCGAACTGGCCTGCTGCAAGGCAGGTACTGAGTACCCAGTCACAGAACCCTGAGGCCACCATCATACCTCCAGAGGCACCACCCTACCTGAGGCGGTGCCATTTTGGCAACCCACCGATTAAGACAACCCACTGGATACGACTTCTTTCTACCGAACGTGACTTACTGAAACTGCATCAAACTACTGGACACGTAATTTATCTAATTAGACTGACATTTAGCTGCATTAGTCTGGGACACCGAGACCTCCATAGGGGGAGTAGGGGTCGTGCCTCTGCTGTGCCTCTTCCTGATGGGGGAGGGACAGTGTCCGGGGGCCTGACCCTCATGGCTGGGCCTACAGCCCTAGGCTGAATATTTATTATACAAAAAGCACATTTAATTAATGGTTGTTTACTGTTAATTTTCATTAGATAAGTATAGATTTAATTAATAGTTAAAATAATAAGGTGAAGGCAAGGCCTCCCTTATCCCTTTTACAGTCAATTCCCCAAATATTATTGTAAAACAAGTACTCTGAAATCCTGCTTTACCTCCCCGGCTTCACTGGCCTGGAGAGAGGCAGCTGCCCCCCAGGACCAAACTATATAGCTGGACCACCGTGAGGCTGCGGCGGCCAAAAAGAGGCACAGCCTAGGGGCCCACGGGGTCAAAGCATATTTGGGGTGGGTCAGCACCCCGCCCCTGGGAAGAGGTGAGGGACAGCATCCTCAGCCTCCCTTATTGAGAAGCCTTACGGGGATTGTTAAACCCTTTTCCCTATATTCCTTTTACTTACCTAACTTTCTTGCTTTCCGGAACAATAAAGATAAAACTCAACATAAGACAGAATACAGGAACAATGTATCTTGCAAGTTTTTAGGCATAATAAATTTTGGTATAGTTACTGTTTAAGTCTGTTTGTCTAGTTTAATAAATGTTAGATCCTTTGTTTTAACCACACCCTTGTCCTGGTCTCGTTATCCATGCCAGCCACTTCCCTCTAGGTGGCTAAGGTGGGGGCTCGTGGCATACAGGCGTGGCGCTCTCCTGCCTGGGGGTTGCAGCAGGGTTCTGCTCGGGTCCTGGGATCTGTGAACAGGAGGTTCACACCCTCCTTGTTGAGGGACTCATTTAAACATCTGTATCAACCACCTGTCCGTCAAAAGAGTCCCGTCACATAGAATTAATCAGAAAAAGTTATCAGTCATTAAAAACACTGATATTATGTATTTGAACTATTGCAACAGCTACAGTAACTCACAGCAAAATGAAGTAAATCAGTTAAATCAGCTAATAGACACAACAAACAAGCACTGTAAAATGTATATCAGGATCATTATAATCAAAAACTATTACGTAATTAGCCTTTTATACTTCATGATCATTAATGTATTGATACAAAATCCTAATTAGCTGTAAATTCCTGAAGAGAAGCATGGTCTCAAAGCATTGGTCTCAAAAAATAACATAAGAACGTTAAATCTTGCAAATTAAGAGAAAAATTAAAAAAATGGACAGACTGACACTACTGGGAAGGAATTCGAGGACAGTAGGGCTACCTCTACATTTCAGAATAGCTCTGCTATATGATATTTCAAAATAGCTATTTTGAAATATCTTATTTTGAAATAATGTGTCCACACACAACATGCATTTCGAAGTAACACCCAGGTATTTTGAAATAGCATTTCTGGGGTCCACAACGCTAATTCAAAATAGTATCACTGGAGCCCATTATGGCTTATTTCAAAAGACTGCTATTTCATATCTTAAAAAGCTCCTATACTGAAATAGTAATTTCAACATAGGCATTAGTCCTCTTGAAATGAGGTTTACTGGAATCAGAATAATGCACCTGATATTTCAATTTTATTTCAAAATAGCATGTGCGTTGTTTGAATTCTGCCAAAATTATTTCCAAATATCTGTTATTGCAAGATAACTTTGCCCTGTAGACAAAGCCTGTGTAACCCCAAAGGATAATTTGTATAAGCAGTGTTCTAACAACATCACCCTCTATTCGCATTACAAGTAAACCCACAAATCCACTCATTTACAATAATAAGGTATCAATAATTAACTGACTTTGAAATAAATCATATCTAGAATTGTGTACCTCTTAATACCCAATTTTCTTCCTTAACGTAAATAGGAATGTTCTTGAGAATAGTTTTATGAATAGAACGTCTCCCCTTTCTCCACACAATTCTTCATTTAAGCCCCATGATTTTGTACATCAACAGGTAGTTAGCACACATTTAAGAAGCCCGCCACATTACTATTCTACAGTGGCACAAAAGCGATTCACTCTGTGTAAGCCATGGCTCAGACGAGATATTTGACCCTGGTGTCTGGGAGTAGGTTTTTTTAGATCAGCACATTCTTAAAAGAGAATTAGATATGCCTGTCCCCTTCTGCTCACCTCTGTTACATTCCATCCCCTTTGACACTGAATCCTATGATAGGTTGGCATAGGAATTTAGCCTCCAGACGATTCTTTCTGCGTTACATGAATCCACAACTGGTTGTTCAAACCAGATATATAGCCTTAAATAATAATTTCTAGCACTTCCATATTTACCAGTACAAACAACATAATATTATAATCCTAAGCATCAAATACTGTCCCCATTACATTCCTGCAGGATGAGAGAGTTAAACTCTTATTTTCATCAGGTTTGCAATGCCTTATTTGAAAGCTTTCCTTTACCGATAGTTTTAAGCTTACTTATTTGTTATTGTCCATTTTATTTTGTCTTTTTGAAAATAAAATCTGTTAAAGATATGAGTTACCTAAAATGTAACTGCAAACTGAATGTGGTGCCCTTTTCTATATATTTGCATACAGAAAGCTTTGTTTTCATTTACTTACCAACACCAATAATTTCTTTATATATCCAGTAAATCCTGGAGCCACATATGTACAAACTAGATGGCATTAAGATTGAGCCAATGGCCCAAACAAATAAATAAAGAGCCACTGACTACATGTAATCCATCTTAGTTTGCATTTGATTTGTTTAGTTTTGTAATGTGGCAGATAACTCACATGGAAGCATCATTAATAATTGCCAATACTTCTATTTGGAAGGACTAATTTATATGGAAGACTTTGCCTTAATGAGGTTCCACTTGAAAGTGAACTAAGATATATTGAACTCTTGCAAAGGACATTTTAATTAGTACTTTAAGAGGCGGTTGAGATATGTATCTGTTTGTTTGTAATTCTCATAAAAGTGATCTAATTATATACAAGTATAGGCTGCACTAGACAAAAAGGTACTCTACTATGCAGCTTTTCACTTGAAAATACTTTTGCAGCAAATGACTATATTTGTGCATCCTAAATGGTATACCTTAATTTTAACGCTTAGGAATTTATTCTCAAATACCCCACCTCAGGGTGAGGCTTTACCCCCACACATTATATGCAGCTAAATTTTGCACAGTTAGAGATCTCTTTTCTCTTAAATAAATTTCAGTTGGGCAGAAAGTTTTGCATTCTGCATATGAAAGAAGTTTACAATAGGGCTTGATATTAACCAGACCTCTCCTAGCCTGTTGACTAAAGCGACTAGCCAAAGGCAGTTATAAAAGATGAGCGTATGAGTCCCTAAGAGACCTATGGACGATCCCTAGTGAGATGCTCATTCCCCAGCATTCTGAGCTATGGTGAAGGTGGAGTGCTAGAATTACTATGGGGATATTATTTATGAGAGGACTGGAAAAACAAACCAACACACACCATCCACAACAATAACTCTTTTCCTGCACAAATGCTGACACAGAGAAAGAGCCTTCTTTTCCCCTTTTCCAAACTTTACTGACTGGTAAAGGAGGAGGAGGAGAATTTTCCTCAGATGGAATGGGGGTCTGTAAAGAGAAGGCATCTGGTAGCTTTCCTCCCAGGGAAGGGAGTCCACTCATTTGGTTTTATATCGCCGTGTGCAGAAGCTGAGGATACTGGGGTCAGGAAAGCATGCTCTGACAAATGGTGTCCCCATGCTGGCAGGGATGGGGTCATGCCAGCAAGGCCAGGTCCATGCCTTTCCTGGAAGTGCTGGAATATCTGGTGTTCTGGGAATGTGTGGCCACCTTACCAAATTCACCTGGATTCTCTCCAGGATAGAGATCTCTGCCCCCCGCCCCCTCAAACCTCCCTTCTGCTGTGACAGGAAGTGAGAAATCTCCATGAACCTGCCCCTTCTTTAGCTTTTGTTCCTCTGATCCTCCTCCCAGTGAATAACTCCAGGGTCTCCCCTGCTGTCTCGTGGTGCTTCCCTGAAAAACAGTTTGAAATAAACATGACTCTGCAGTTTGACTGCTGAATACACCGCTCTGAATGGCGCCTGTGAATCTGATCAGATGCCTGTTCATTTCAATTTGATGTTGCTTGGAAAAGTTAGGAGCACCTTACAGTGCACTGCAGCTGTCCCATCTCCAGTCTGAAGACTTGTGTGGCATTAATGTTATTCATTGCACATTCAAAGTTTGCCTTCACACCTGTAAAAGCTGGAGACTTTGCACATCTTTAAAAAATAGTTTAAATTCTGCTGTAATTGATAAGTATCAGAGGGATAGCTGTGTCAGTCTGTATCCGCAAAAACAAAGAGAAGTCCTGTGGCACCTTATAGACTAACAGATTTATTGGAGTGTAAGCTTTCCTGGGAAAAGACACAATTTGCCAGATGCAGTAATTCATGCTACAGGCCCCATTGTGCATCATGGCAAAATTCCCATACATTAGAACCAGTTCTTCCCCAGATCCAATTTTCTGCCCTCAGTAAAGTCCCTGTTTTACAGAGAGATATGTCATTCTTTTGCTATTTGTGTTCCATATTTAACTGTTTCCTGCACACTGGGTTTTACACTCCTCTCCAGAAGTGGTAGCATTATTCATCCTACCCATAGGACAACATTCTCTGTAGCTTGGACACAGTGAGGGATACTCATTCGTGGAGAAAGCAGCAGTCACAAAAAAGGAACTCAGGAGCCCTGATCCCTGTAAGTTGAATGTTGGTGCAGCTGCCCAGGAGAGATTCAGGTGCCACCCAGCTGATTAGCAGAGCACCACAGCCACCCGCAGTGGGCAGAACGTGTTTATGTTGGTGGTTCACAGCTGCACGTCTCAGTGCATATAACAACATTTATTCCACTGACAGATGGAAAAAAATTAGAGGGCATACTGCTTAGGACCCAACTCCTGCAAAGGGAGTGGCTTCAGAGGGAGCAACTGTGGTGTCTAAAAGGTGCTACTTATGAGCATATATGAGTGCAGTGAGGTGGCCCAACTCCTGCTGTCTCCCTGCTCTCTTCCGCACTCTCCTCCACAGCTCCTGCCCCCCCACAGATTCCCCTCCTAACCCATGGAAGGGCTGTGGAGGGCACCAAAACTTGGAGAGACAGACCTGTATACATGGCATTAATAAGTCATGCCTCATCTGCAGTTATCCCATTGCCCATGCTACTGTGACCATACCGCTCCATGTATGTGAACATGAGAGAGAGAGAGCGAGAGAGAGCGAGCAAGCAAGCATGCGCAGAAACCAGGGATATCATACCCTAGGTTTTACTGTGGACATGGAAAAGGAAGGGAAGAGAAAATAAGCTGTCTCTTCTCTACGAGACAACTGTTTCACCATTTCTCAGGGAAGTTCAAAACCAATCAGTTATTCATATATTTTTAATTTTAAAACAAGTGTATAAAGAAGAAAATTTATAATATTCCATACTTAATTGGGATGACCACAACACAGCAAAAGATGACCAAACCCTATCCCAAAGGCAGAGCATGTTCCCTCCTTATCGTTCCCAGCTACTCTTGGTCCAGGAACTGGGTTCCTCGTTCCACCATATTATTTTGCTGTTATTCTTCCTCCTATTAATTGACTTAGCATCAATTCCCATTCGTTCTAGGTGTGTAAAATATCTCTTATCTATGACACACAGAGATTCTGGTGAAAACTGAATTCACTGAGGCTTGTGTTATAGATATGGATGAGTAAAGCTGCTTATTCTGGCCTTTTTATAAGAGTTGCAGCAGGCTTTCAAAATGTGTTACTTTAAGTTCAAATATAATAGGACAGAGAACACATGGATAGGTTAGTTGAAGGACTATTGTTATGTTAAAATTCTGTAGGGATTAAACCAGTAGGATTCCATCAAAATGTAATGAGTTTCTATAGAAATTCTAAAAAAAATTCTGCATGTTCTGAAGTCAATGGGAGTTTTGCCATTGACTTTAATAGGCTAGAGATTTCACATGTACAGAAATATAATTATAGGATTTAAAAAAATTCTACATGAGGGATAAAACTTTCTATTGAATTGTATATGATGCTTCGAAAGCTATCAGCAATGTTATGTTCTATTAGACGCAAAAAAAGAAAAAGAAAAAAAGCACATTTTTCCAGAGCTGTACAATTTGTACAGACAATAAAATAGAAGACGATGAGTAAAGATGAAGCATGTTGTCCCAAGAACATTCAGAGAGAAAATTCTGATAATCTCAGTATTTTTTCACCCTTCTTTATGCATCTACAGACCAAAAAAAAAAACAAAACCTTGTCTCAATGCATACTCCTCCCTGCTCTAGAAATCTAGCTTTAGAAATCATAAAACTAATTCCCCATGAAATAATTTTCTCCAATATTCAGGTACAGTTTTTGAAAGCATTATCATTTTAGAAATGTTTCAGTGAAGACATAATCTAGGAAAACACTGCAATAAATGCCTTACATGGTTCTGGTTCTGGTAACTGGTTCTGTGGATATGAGGAAAGTTGTGGAGAGGATACACAGACTTCTGCAAAATTTGTTATAAAGGGCTCTCATAGTATTTTTTACCAGGAAACTAAATAAATGTGGCCTGGATGAATGGACCATAAGGTGAACAGAAAGCTGGCTTGATTGTAAAGCTCAGAAAGTAATGATCAATGATAGCTAGTTGGCAATCAGTATCAAACAGAGTGTCTCAGGGCACTGTCCTGTGTCTGGTTTTGTTCAACATCTTCACTAAGGATCTGGATGATGGGTTGGTTTTCACCCTCAGCGAGTTCACAGAGGACACTAAAGCCGTGTCTACACGTGCACGCTACTTCGAAGTAGCAGCACTAACTTTGAAATAGCGCCCGTCACGGCTACACATGAAGGGCGCTATTTCGATGTTAACATCGATGTTAAGCGGCGAGACGTCGAAGCTGCTAAACCCATGAGGGGATAGGAATAGTGCCCTACTTCGACATTCAACGTCGAAGTAGGGACCATGTAGTCGTTGCGTGTCCCGCAACATCGAAATTGCGGGGTCCTCCATGGTGGCCATCAGCTGAGGGGTTGAGAGACGCTCTCTACAGCCCCTCAGCTCAATGGCGGCCGCGTGGAGCGGCCCCTTAAAGGTCCCCACCCCCTCCCTTTCTGTGCAGGAAGCTGAGAGAGCGTGCAGGCAGCAGCAATAACACGTGGCCAGCCTGCACGCTCTTCAGCAGCCCCAAGAACCCCCCAGCGCACCGATGGCCACCCAGCAGCCCCCCCAGCGCCCCCAGGGGACCCCCCCAAGGGGAGACAGGACAGCCAGGGCAGCCAGGCTGGCAGCCAGGCTGGCAAGCAGCAGCGGGGCCCCTCCTCGACGGAGGCCGAGCTTCAGGACATGCTGGGGCTCTGGAGCGAGGAGGTGGTGCTCCAGGTAATGGGGAGCAAGAGGCGGAACGCAGATGCATTCGCTCAGCTGGCCAAGGGCCTGGCCACCCGGGGTCACCCTGTCCGCACTCCGGACCATGTCTGGTGTAAAGTCAAAGAGCTGCAGCAGGGTTACGCCCGGGCCCGGGATGCGGCCAGCCGATCTGGGGCCGCCCCCATCACTTGCCCCTTTTACAGGGAGCTCAGGGACATCCTGGGCCCCCGGCACACCTCCTCCCCTCCGGCCACTCTTGACACCTCGGCTGAGGAGCCCCAGCAGGCCCTGGAGCCGGAGTCCACCCCGAAGGTGAGCCCCCCACCCCGGGGGCCCCCCCTGAAGCCCACCTCCGGGGCATCACAGCAGCAGGAGGAGGAGGAGGGGGACTCCTCCTCCGCTGAGACGGGGCTGAACATCCTCCTCCCATCCTGGAGCATCATCCGGGCATCCACCCCTCCGGGTGTCCCCAGACCATAGGAGTAGACCTACAGGTATGTACCCCGCCGGTGTACACCCCCAGGGTTGAGGGGCGGGGGTAATAGATATGTGGCCAGGCCCCTCCACATGCCCGATGGCCATGGCCCCAAGGACAGCAGTGCCATGTCCCTCACAGGAGTGCATCAGCCCCTGCCCCCCACCCCAGCATGACAGTGCCATGCCGCATCCCCGGGGCAGGGGGGAGCGGAACCTCTAGGGTCCCCCGGGAGGAGGAGGAGGGACACCCCGCAGCAGCAGCAGCAGCAGCAGCAGCAGCATGTGATGGAGTAGGGGGAGTGCAAATGCGAGACTCAGGCTAGATATGAGCAACAAGCTGAATAACTCCCAGGGGCAAAGGATGATCCTGGGGCTACAACTGGCAGGTGACACCTCTGCCCTGAACAAACAGGAGAGAGGAGTCAAGCTGGCTTTGAATCGGGGGGGCCGCAGGTAGAGGCTAGGGGAAGGGAGAGCTGGAAGGCAGCCAGCCTGAGGAGGGGGAAAGCTACACCCCAGAGGGGCACCCCTTGGGGTCTTCTCCCCAGGATGGGTTGGAAGGACTGTCTCTGACTCTGACTGCTGTACTGTCACTCCTGGGAGAAACTGGGCATCTGTGGCCTAAGAAACCTCTCCTGTCAGACCCTGCTGAGTGAAGTGAGAGTCACTCCCGCCAGGGGACGGGGTGCAGTGCAGGGGGACCCGTGAACCCCACCACAGCAGCATCTCCCGGGGACGGGGATGGGGAACCTGCAGCACAGGGGTGGGGGGACAAGGGCCACGGCTTGGGGCCCACACTAACGCCTGTCTCCACTCTTCTTCCCCCCCCCCGTGTTCCGCAGCTGCACCATCAGAAGGACCGGAGAGCGCCGGTGAGGCTTCAGCGGTCCCGGAATCCCCTCCGGTGCCATCGCTCCCGGCCAGCCCCTCGGCGGAGGACCGACCGGCTCCATGGCGGGCAAGACGGCGGACCCAACAACACCACACGCCGGCGACGGACCCCCCAGCTTCTGGCCATCCATCGTCGGCAGCTGGAGGTCACGGAGCAGCGTCTGTGGGTGGAGCAACGCCGCCTCCACCTCCAGGAGCAGGCGCTGGCCTGGCGCCAAGAGGCATGGGGGGCCTACATGGAGACCTTCAACGGCCTAATGGACTACCTTGCCCCCCATGCCGCGCTGGCCGCCGCTGTGCCCGCCCTGAGTGCTCCACCCGCTGCTCCGCTCGTCGCCGCGCCGTCCGCCGTCACCCCGCCACCCGCCACTGAGGGCCGGACTGCTGAGGGACACCTGGGGCCAGCTGAGACTCGCCGGACATATGTTCCGGTCCACCCAGCCCCCAGCCAGCCCCGGACAGGGCTGCGGCTGAGGCGGGGCTCCCGGCCGCCCACCCCCAGTGCCGGACTATAGGGGCGTGGGGCCCAGGACGTGCCCCCCCCCGTATATAGTTTTGGGACTTATTTATTTGTGCCCCCCGTTTGCCCCATCCCCCCCATGTAAATAGTTCTCCCCTTCCTTGTAATCCCTGGTTTTCTGTTTTTTGTACATATAATATATGCAAACTTTTTTATTATTCACTTATATAATAGTTTAGTTAGAAGGTCTTGCATATAGTTTGTTGTTATTAGTTAAAAAAACAGTTCAAAGAAAACCAGTTTCATTTCACCAACAAGTGCGTGCTTTCATTTGTCCAGGAAAAGTGTGGGGGGGTGTGCTGTTGGGTGCTCTGTGGTGTGGGCGTAGGGGCAGGGAGTGTTGTGGAGGAAGGGGTGGGTAGTGGGGGGCCTGGCAGAGTTCACCCCGCGGCCTCATCGAAGTGGGCCCACAGGGCCTCCCGGACCCGGGTCCCTTCGGGGTCCACCTGGCGACTGGGGGCAGTGGGTGGCTGGACATCAGCCCTGCTGGCCTCCACAGCCCAGCCCTGAGAAAAGGCCTCCCCCTTGCTGTCCACCAGATTGTGTAGGGCGCAGCAGGCACCCACAATCTGGGGGATGTTGTTGGGGCCTGCATCCAAGTGGGTCAGGAGACATCTCCAGCGCCCTTTGAGGCGGCCAAATGAGCGCTCCACCACCTGGCGCGCGTGGTTCAGGCGCTGGTTGAAGCACTTCTGGCTGGCAGAGAGATGGCCCGTTTACGGGTGCATGAGCCAGGACCAGAGAGGGTATGCTGCATCTGCGATGACACAGAGGGGCATGGTGGTGTCCCCCACAGGAATCTCCCGCTGGGGGATGTAGGTCCCTGCCTCCAGCCGGCGGCACAGGCCCAAGTTCCGGAAAACCCAGGTGTCGTGGGTGCTGCCAGGCCAGCCCACATAAATGTCCTGGAAACGACCCCGGCTGTCCACCAACGCCTGGAGGACCACTGATTGGTAGCCCTTGCGGTTTACGTAGCGCCCTCCACTGTGTTGCGGGGCGCGGATGGGGATGTGAGTCCCATCCAGAGCCCCAAAGCAACTTGGGAAGCCCAGCGTGGCAAAGCCCGCGATGGTGGCGTCTGGGTCCCCCAGCCTCACGAGCCTGTGGAGGAGCACGGTGTTCATGGCGCGCACGACCTGCAGGGGAAGCACATGGGAGAGCACCAATGAGGGGTGAGCAGGGTGTGCGTGGGCCTGCCCTGCCCGGGCCCCTCTCCCCTCCCCTCCCCTGCCCTGCCAGGGCCCCCCTGCCCGCCCCCCCCCGTGGGTCCTCTTACCTCCATGAGGACAGCCCCAACGGTGGCCTTGCCGACGCCAAACTGCTGACCCACGGATTGGTAGCTGTCTGGAGTGGCCAGCTTCCAGACAGCGATGCCGACCTGTTTCTCTACTGGGAGGGCACGCCGCATGGCATTGTCCTGGTGCCTGAGTGCGGGGGTGAGCCACTGGCACAGCTCCATAAATGTCTGCCAGCTCATCCTAAAGTTCCTGAGCCAGCGGTCATTGTCCCACTCCTCAAGCACCAGCCGCTCCCACCAGTCGGTGCTGGTGGGGTAGCTCCACAGGCGGCGGCATGTGAGGTGGCGGGGCGTCGGGGTGCTGCACGGTTGGGGGTTGAGTCCTGCTCCCCTGCAGGCTGTTCCTCCTCCGGTGTGGCAAGGAGGTGCTCAGCTGCCTTCCGCATGGCATGGATCAGGGCAAGCCCTGCTCCTGCAGGGAGGGCTGGGTGGACCTCTGGCTGCTGCTGCTGCTGGGGGTCCATGACTGAGTCGTCCGAGGTCTGCGTGCCTATGGCTCTTCAGACTGCGTGCTGTGCAGGCTGTGTGTCTGGGAGGGGCCCTTTAAGGGAGCGGCTAGCTGTTGCCCCGGAAGCGCTAGTCTGCCCTGTGACCCTGTCTGCAGCTGTGCCTGGCATCCCTATTTCGATGTGTGCTACTTTGGCGTGTAGATGTTCCCTCGCAGCGCCTATTTCGATGTGGTGCTGCGCAATGTCGACGTTGCGCATCGACGTTGCCAGCCGTGGAGGACGTGTAGACGTTATGTCTCCACATCGAAATAGGCCACTTCGAAGTAGGCTTCACGTGTAGACGTAGCTTAAGACAGGGGTAGAGGAAGATATGATCAAGAGTAGGAGCGACCTACACAAATTAGAGGATTGGGACAAAGAAACCTGCACCTCTCCTTTCTGAATCTCATCAGATTCCTAGACTTAGGATGGAAGAATCCCATGTACTAACACAGTCTGCAGTTGTGAAGAAAAGGACCTGCAGATGACAGCAAATGAGATGCTGGACAGCAGTCAACACTGTACCTGCTTTGTCTACTGAACCATAATCCCTCTATGAACAATTGGTGTACACACAGGCCGTGTCTACACTTACAGAAATTTTTGAAATGGCCATGCTAATGGCCAAATTGAAGAATACTAATGAGACACTGAAATGAATATTCAGCGCCTCATTAGCATGCTGCTGGCCATGGCACTTCCGTGCTGCATTTCACTTGCCCGCAGCTCGTCTACACAGGGGGTTCTTTTCGAAAGTACCCTGCAAACATTGAAATCCCATTATTCCCATCAGCTGATAGGAGTAAGCAGATTTCAATGTTTGCAGGTTCCTTGTGAAAAGGACCCCTGCGTAGACAAGCCGTGGGCAAGTGAAACAGCACTTTTGAAGTGTCATGGTTGGTGGCATGATAATGAGGCGCTGAATACTCACTTCGGCACCTCATTAGTATTCTTCGATTTGGCCATTAGCATGGCCATTTCAAAGTTTTTTGTAATTGTAGATATAGCCACAGTCTAGAAACACTAACACCTTCCTTTTGAGAGAATGATTAATCACACTACTACTTTCCATTTTACCTTTCCGTGACATGTCTCCTGCACTTCTCTGCACTTATAACACTGCATATGCTTCCTTACAGCATTTTCCCATCTGGTCCTATATAGTTTGTTCCCAGTTCAGTGATCAATGAAGTCAAAGGGAATGTTTGTTTTGCTTTCATCAGTTAGTGGATTTTGCAAATGTCTCCCCAGTGCTTCTCCTCTTCCTCCACATTATAAATAAGCATTATAGGGGATTTTCCTCATAGGAACAGCCACATTAGGAAAGAGCCAAGCTTCAACTAGTCCACTATTCTGTCTCTGACAATGGTCTTGTCCACATGCTTCAGTCACAGTAGACCGATGTAGAATAATCTTCGTCACCTACCACATAGATCTGTAATACAGGTTGTATCTCTCTAGTCTGGGACTATCTGGTCCGGCAACATCCATGATCAATGCTCCATAGAGGTTGCTGGACGAATGAGTCCCAGCAGCAGAGGCTGCCAGTACTGGGGACCAGACCCAGTCCAGTGGGATGGCACTCACAGAGCCTCTGGGAACCAGGAGCAGAGCTGGTCTGGTGGACTGGCAGCATGTGGGGCTGCCATGGCAGTAAGACCACCAAGAGAGTGGTATCCATGGGGGCGGGGGCAGTGGCAGTGGGGCTGGCACCAATAATGAGTGGCAGAGACTGGTGGGCTGGGGGCTGGGGGCACAGCAGAGCTTGTTGGCCAAGAGACCAAGTGGGCTGTGGGTCCTCTTCTCCTCATCAGCCTGAAAGCCTGACCTTTCCTGGTGTGTCAAACTCTCTTGTTCAGAACCACTCAGGTCCCAAGGATGTCAGACCAGGGAAGTCCAACCTGTATTTTGAAACTAGCTCATATCTTTTTTGTTGTCTTTAATTATAATAGCATCTGGATGTTTTTTGTGTTCACATTAATATATAACATTTAAGGACCTTTTCCTTCAGAAATAGGTATTATTCTGCAAATTAATGAATAGGGAAATTACATGCTTTCCTTTTTTAACACTATTAAATATCCGATTATAATTAAAATAAATTTTTTATTGTAATTAGTCAGCTGCCATGACTGATAGAAAATTGAACCTACCAACAGGTAACTTAAAAGGTTATTCCCATGTTTCAAATGTTAGATTAAATTGAAAGACATAAGAGTACTGTGGTTTTGCACTCTAATAATAGAGCAATAACTAGTTTAGAAGGATTTACAGAATGATTCAGCTGGTGTCAACAGGAAGAAACTCAAGAAGAGAGAAGGTTTATACTGTTATTTATGCTCCCATTGCTTCTACTTTTCAAGACTTTTTTGGGCACAGATCAATGCTAGAGAATCACTTTTCAGTCCTCCAGATTAATGAATTATTTTAAAATTATAAAAGAATGAAACAGCTTTCCAGTCCTGCAGATTTGGTAGGCCTTTAAAGAATTAATACAAAATGTGATATGAAAAAATTTGAGCCTACTATGTTCATCATTTAAAGTTACGCTGTTGTGCTCAATGACGGATGAAATGTACTTTAAAATGCAGTTTAATAAAGTGTATCAAAATCCTAGTCTATTTTTCTGGGTGAACTCAAAGTTCTATTTTAGCATCAAACTTTATTGTGATTTCAGGGTAATGACTCTTTCCTGCTGAAAGGTTGCTCGAGTGGATCATCAGACCCTTCTCTTTGGTAATTTACATTCTGTCCTATGATTCTCCTAGTCAGTTCCTATCAGGTCATCTGCCTTTTATTTATCTTTAATCCATCCTCCTTTGTTTTATGTTACCTGTTGTGTGTTTGTTAGCATCTCAGAGGCTCATCAGACATAAGGGCTTGTAAGGTTAAGGATGTAAGCAGATTTGATTTACCAAGGGACTTTAAAGGTGAACAAGAAAAAAGGTGGAGTAAAAATAGTTTTGAGTTTATACTGCTTAAAAGCTCAACTATAAAATTATCAGAATGACAAAGTCTCTTAGTTAGACCTCAGAGGCATACTGCAAGTATGAGAACACGATCCTGACACCAAAGCAATATGACTGCTTGAAGGTCCTTCTCGTTCCAAGACAAAGTTATTATATTGGTCCTCCAGTTCGATTGTGTCTATTAGAATAAATGTTTTGGCCCAAATTTAAATAACTCAAAAGCAATTGATTTAACCCATTTCAGTAGCAATCTTGCAATGCTTCTAATTTCTTCTTCTTCTTGAAGACATCCTACGCGCTATTGAGTGACCTCCATGTCACTCTCCTATTTGTGAGTCCATTGATGGCTGGATCAGCCTGATTCTGGAGCCACAGATCTTATCACAGAAGAGGCAGGTGTTGGTAGCTGTTGAAGGGGCATGGGACAGTTTTTGGTGCTCTTTTCTTATTCTCTGCCTCTCCCCATCTTCACTGTAGCAGGACCTCTCAAATTGCAGTACCCCCACCCCAGGGATTACTGTTCTTCACTGGGGAGGGTCTCTGGCAAGGATCTCCCAAGTGTCGACACTGATGGTGCACATTTTCATGTGCACCTTCAGCATGTCCTTATATCACTTCCACTGGCTCCCAGTGCTCCTCTGTCCTTCCACCAACTCAGAAAACAGAATCTGTTTTGGGAGGCACCTATCCTCCCAAAAGACATTTAGGATTCTCTGAGGCAGAATTGATGATAATTGTTCAAGAGCCTTCAAATGGCACTTGTATGTTGTCCACATTTCACTTGCATAGGGCTTGTCTACACTACATCCCTACTTCAAAGGGAGGATGGTAAGTAGGGTGTTGGGAGTTTATTAGTGAAGTGCTGCTGTGCATATGCAAAACTTCATTAAGCAAATTCCCCCCCGCAGCAACTCCGAAGCATTAAACTTCCAAGCGCTGGCTCGTGTGTAGCTGCAGCTAACTCACCAGTACTTGGAAGTGCCTGGGCAACTTCAAAGTCCTTTTACTTCTCACTTTGAAGTTTAACACTTCAGAGTTGCTGCGGGGGGTGGGAATTTGCCTAAAATAAGTGCTGAAAGGTAAGATAATTACTAGAGGAGTATGCTCAGGTATTTATCACTTTTCTTAATTTGCATGGTTTCATATGAACACTAAGGTTGTTCTACGTATATATTCCTGCAGGTCAAAATGAATTCACCTAGCACCTCTGTCTCAGAGGAGTAGCCATGTTAGTTTCTAGCTTCTCAAACAACAAGCAGTCCTGTAGCACCTGAGAGACTAACATATTTATCAGGTCATGAGCTTTCATGGGTAAAATCCATTTCACGTGAAATATGAGGTAGAAAATAGAATTCAGGGGTTCTATAGCAAGGAGTTGGAGGGGTGAGGGTCAGGGAGAAGGCCTCTAGTAGGACCATTTGATAAAGCAAATTAAGTAGGATATATCCCACTCCTGCAATATCAAAAGGTGAGGAAGTTGCCTTTGTAATGCACAAGGTAGTTGAGATCTCTGTTCAGGCTCATTTTAAATGTATCAGATTTGTAAATGAATTCTAGTTCAGATGTCTCCCTCTGTAATCTTATGGTAAAATCCTGTTGTAGAAGAATGGCTACTTTGAAATCCATTATTGAATGTCCAGGGAGGTTAAAGTGTTCCTGTGTAAGTTTGTGTGTATTACAATTCCTGATACCAGATTTATGTCCATTCATTGTTTGGCAAAGAGACTGTCCTATTTCTCCAATGTACATGGTGGTGAAGGCGCTCTCTGCTATATAAACCCTAGATTCTATTTTTCTACTCCATTTTTCATTTCAATAAGTGGGTCTTACCCATGAAAGCTCATGACCTAATAAATGTGTTAGTCTTCAAGGTGCTGCAGGACTGCCTGTTCTTTGTCTAACACTCTGTGAATATCTTATGCACTCAGAGTGCCCAATCCAAAAGCCGTTCAAGCCAAAGTCCTCTACTGATCAGTACTTCTATTGCCTTAAAATGTGGGCCCAAATTCTGTGAGTAACTCTGCCCTGGGAATTGAGAGCATGCACTGCTGTCAGGAGGCACTCAGATGTTTGTGTGATTGATTACTAGTTTTTAATATGTAGATGTGAATGTACACAGTTACACACCTGTCCATCAGTGCACATAGCATGGTGGTGTGGGCTGAAGATTTGATCAGAAAGAGTTTGAACGTTTTGCGTTACATGTTAGTGGACAGGTCTCAAGTGTGTTATGATGATCATCCCAAATGAGTGCCAATAGTAAGCCATAATCACACCATCATGTATCTTATGTGTGTGCTTCAGATAAATTATACAGTTATTTAGAAATATGTTAGAGATTTTTTTTTTAAAACTGCACTCCGTTACCTTTCATCTAGAAATCAAAGCTCCTGGCTGCTACTGGACAAACCCATCACTGGTGTAGAAGAGCATATCTCCATTAAAGTCAGTAGCACTACGTTGGTTTACATCAGCCGACAGTCTGGACCCATGAGTCCAAACTGAAAAAAATGGAACTGAGGGTGCTCAGCATTCTGCAGGACAAAAGCCTTTTAAGCCATTGCTTTTTGTGTGCCCATTTTTCATAAAGAGAAGAAAATTATCCATTTTCTTAACTATCTTTAAAATACTTTGACATTAAACCAATTCTTGATTTTCATTCAGGAAGGTTATTAAAACTTAGCGAAAACCAAATTAGCATTTCTAATAAATCAGAGTTATACTGATTATACTGTCATTAAAATAATAACTGTGACCCTTTGTTACAGTTACTCTATTTCAAACACTCAAAATGTAAATCCTTCACAATATGAATAATGATAGCATGAGTAATAATGATAACTTGACAATTAATCAACTACGGTGAACTCAAAGTTAGGATGTCAATTTGAAAATAAAGTGCTTAAATGAGTACTGCTAAATATTCAAGCAGTGTAAATGAAAACAAACAGAAGATTTTCCTTTTAACAGCTTTGTAGCATTGATTGATAGACATAGTGCTTTTAAAGCTGCTTTGGCAAGTGTGTGATTAAAAATAAAATAAAAGTTAAAAAACAACTGCAAAATAAAATGTAGGTTTTTCCACATCTTATTCTAGCTATGGTTCATTTAAATTATGCTATTCCATTCTTCACTGAGAAGAAACTATCACTAAGACTGTTCAATCAAGGTACCAGCATTTTCCTGAGAAGGAAGAGAACCATTTATATAAATTAACACTTGCCACTGGAGGTGCAGTATTGCCTATGGAGAAAAATCTTGAGGTCTGGTCCTTGGTGAGCCCTCATTTACATGAATACTCCTTACTCAGTTACAGAAAGTGAATCTTGTAAGAGTTTAGAAGACTGGGTCTGGGACAGACTGGAGATACACCTGTGTTGAACTGTGAAATCCATGGTCCTTTGTGAATGCCATTTCTTTTTAGTGGCCCTACTTAGTATTTTAATTTAGCTATGGGGCAAGACTTTCCTTATGTACTGCAAACTCCACTGTGGATCAGAATGTACATTTTGCAGTGGGGGCTTGATACTCAGTTAAAAAACTATGTCAGAAGCTGGGAGTTCAGAGCAATATATGGCCATCAGCAGTGACTGAGACTTCCACCTGAAACATTTGTTTTTCTCCTGGTAGGGCTACTGACTTTGAATGCACATGGGCACAGAAGCTGATAGAAGAAGAGGGAACTAGATCCCAGAACTCCCTCAGGAAGCACATGGCTGAGAGATTCAAAGCTTCTGGTTGTCAACTTAAGCAAAATTGTCAGAGATTATATTTAAATATTTTTGTGCTTTCTCCCATGCTACCCCACCTTCCTGTGAAGCACTCGCCATAAATGCTCCTACTTCTATCCATGTTCAAATCTCTCCTCAGAACAATCTTTTGACATCATGTCACTGTATAATAATGATAATGCAGCTTTTGTGCTGACAATACCTGCTTCGGTCCTGATCAACATTACCTCTTTGTTTACTTATACTCCACCACCTGTCTACAATCCTTCTGTGACAAGGCCCTGGGGACAAAGGCATCTTTTTGTTTTGTATCTGTACAGTGTCTAGCACAATGGGGTTCTGGTTCACCCATTGGGCTCTAGGAGCTACGGCAATACAAGCAATAAATAGCCATATTGTACACAGTACTTCACCTTCCCAGTGTATCCTCCCCATCCCATAGGGTCCCTAGCCAGGAAGCATTCACATGCCTGATTCATCCCTTCCCCTCCCCAGAAAGACAGACATTCTCATCTATTGCCACCATCCATGACTCACAAATCTTAGCACCATCCAACAGGCACCTATTCCAAAACTCCTTTTGCCTAATGGCGCTGAGATTGACTTAGCCTTAGTTATGTTAACTGACGGTGCATGAGTTCACACCATTTGTCTCAATTAAAACAATGAGGCCTGGGATTCAGATGGGCATTTAATACTTCAGTCTTTTTAGTACAGATAAGGGAAGTGGTTTGGGCAGCCTGTAACTCTGGAGGAACCTGTAGTCAAATGACCCCAAATTTTGATCACTGGTGACTCTGTATGCCCAGGAGGTAGATTGCTAAGCAATCAGAGAAACTATTCAGGTGTCAGAGCATTTAGAAAGGTTGCGTTTTAAAGCTCACAAAATGGTGGGAGACAAGGGAAACCCTTTGGTGTTTTTCCATAATTTGACAGTCCTGGTGAGGAACCTACATCTTGGTACTGTGGGGAGGGGAACAGCAATATTGAAGTCTGCTGCTAGAGAGCTGAAAAATGCAAGAGGAACTTGAGGTAGGAGGGTGATAACCCCTTGTGACAAGGACCTCAACCATTGCTGGGAGAGGGGAGAAAGGGCAGTGGAAAGGAGAAGTGTGGGCAGTGGTGGGACACCAGTGCTGGGCGATGTGTGAGGAACAATGATGTATGTGGGTCCAGCCTTGCCTATCAGTGCCAGCTTCCCACACTAACCTCCCCCCACCCCGAATATCCCTGAAATGCAGAGTTCCCAAAGTGTGGGTCCCAGGGCCATTGACCTGATCTCTCTCAAGGAAACTGCATGGGCTCCATTGGCTGTGCCTTCACCATACTCCTTTATATTAACTTCCCATTCACTGTTTGTACAAAATCCCCTGTTCAACTGTGTTTTTATATCGCCTACAGCACCTGGAGCTGAAGGAAACAGAGTTCTCCTTCCCCTGAGGCCTCCATTACTGAGCTCAACCAGCCCTTGTTCCCCTCAGTTCTTCCTTACTGCCTCTAACGCCACGAGCCCAAGGGTGATATTGGCTCCTTAGACCTTCAATCTAGTCAGTCAGATTGTCTTCTATCAAGTTTCTCAAGGGGTACTAATTAACATCAAAACGATCAGAGTGCACACTCACCTGCATGCTTCTCATAATGCCATATAATTTGTCTCCTTTGATGATATTACACCCTTTAAATACTCTCATTTAAGTAACATGAAAATGAATTTGCTTCATTCTTTAAATCTGCCAGGCTTTTATGAGACTGATGTCACAATTTTACCAAGAGAGGAACTTTCAAAGGCATGATTTATCCTTTTTATTATTTGCATTTAGACATAGCTGTATTTTTTTAGTTACTGTAGAAGTGTAAACTACACTATCCTCACCTGATGTAAATTAGCATAGTCCCAATAAACTTAATGAAGATACATTAATTTAAACAAACTAAGGATCTGGTCATGGATGCCCAGGAGAACAAAAGCTCATTAGCCACATGGATTTCCTCATCAGTCTGAGAGGTATGCAAAATGAAGTTAACTAAAGGGAAAAAAAAATCTGGAACGTCTGGGTGTACTGAATGGTGTCGAGGCAACTGTTCTGAAGTAGTCCGACATCCGTGGGACTGATGACACCCCACACATTACAGGATAAAACCCCACAAATTTAACAAGTAAAATAGGTCAGGCTGCTACAGATCATTATCTAGTAACACTGAAAAAACCTCCAAATATTAGATGTTGGCCATATGAGCTGTCCATTGGACCACTGTGCAATTACTCACAAGTACTTTCAATGATGTCAATATCACCACTAGGCTACATCTACACTAAGAGAAAACTTTGAAATGGCCATTATAATGGCCAAATCAGAGAATACAAACAAGGCACTGAAGTGAATACTCAGCACCTCATTAACATACTGCCGGCCATAGCAGTTCAAAAGTGCTGCATTTCACTCAACCCATGGCTCATCTACCCAGGGGGTCCTTTTTGAAAGGGCCCTGAAGACATCAAAATCCCTTTATTCCTATTCAGCAGATAGGAAACTGTAATCACAGACTAATAAGTACCACTGCTGGTCTATATCCATGCTTTCAAGACTTCAACAAGTCCTATCATCAGAAGGACACACCAAAATATAAATAATTAGTTTGAAAGTTACTGTACTGTTTTACCAACTTTTTTTTTTTAATAAATCACGTTAGAATCTATCTCAGTCACACCAGCGTAAGTCTGGAATAACTTCAGAACTGTACTGGTGTAATTAAGATACCAACCTGACCATACAGTAGGCCCCCAACTCATGCAATCCCATATAAGTTAAATTCTGCATTACTCAGGGGAGCCAGGAAACTGACCAGTGCAGCACTGATCAGTTTCTCCACTCCTGTGAATGGCAGGGACCTGGAGCCTGGCTCCCAGCTCCCTGCCACTCACATGAGACAGGAAACTGGTCAGTTTCCTAGGTCCACTGAGCGGCAGACAGCCCAAAGCCAGGTGCCAGCCTGAGTCGCATTAAACCCCCACCACCTTGAGTCGCATTAAACTCAGATATACACAACTTGAGTGTGTGTATCTCGGGGGTTCTACTGTATTTATAGGCATTTTCTTTAGACTATATTTTTCTTCAACAGTCACACTTTTCTCAAACCATTTGGTAAAACTAGAAACATTGCATGGCTCTCATCCACATTTTCCTAAATAAAAGTATTTTGTAACTATTAAAAATCGGTCATGTAGCACCTGAAAGATTAAAAAATGTATTAGGTAACAAGCTTTCATGGGTAAGACCCACTTCTGTGGAATCTATTAATCTGACAAAGTGGGTCTTACCTATAAAGGCTCATTACCTAATAAATTTGTTAATCTTTAACATGCTAGATGACTGCTTGTTATTTGTGAAGATACAGGCTTACACGAATACCCCTCTAAGACTGTATTGTAACTGGAAGAGAAGCTGCAAAACAGAGGAAAATGTCAAGCACAACAAGTCCATAAAACTTATTTGCCTACAATACATTCAATTTCAGATAGTTACGTTGACATATTATATGTTTCCCCATTTTATGACAAAATAAAATAAGAATCAGTTACTGGCAATTCATTAGAAACCAAGCTTTAGTTAAATGGTGCTATCAGTTGTTAATAGCCTGTGGTGCAATGAGCCTGTATGTGAACAGGTGATGATTACAATACTTACCACTTCTGAGGAATCAAAGTACAGTGACTGTAATCATTACAAAATTACTTCTTAAGTGTTATGCTGTTAATTACAGTTCAAAGGATTAGCATCTGGTTGAAGTTACTTTTGTGTAGGCAAGAGGAATTCATATGACAGGAAATATGTTTAAAGAACCTTTTAGCATGACTTAAAAATATGTAGAAACTGGATAGGCTTTCAAGTTCTCATCCACAAAAAGACACACATGGTATAGTTTACTGTGACACAGAAAATGAATCACAGGAAGGTAGCTGTATTAATCTATGCCTTCACAAAACAAAAAAGCAGACTTGTAGCATTTTATAGACTAACAGAAAGATTTTATTAGGTGATGAGCTTTCGTGGAACAGACCCACTTCTTCAAATCTGGAAATCCTGCATCATTATATATGTATATCCTTTCCCCAATGTAGAGAGAAGCACACTTAATTAGTGCGTTCACATTACATTTCTGCATCCTACTGCAGCCACAGTATTGCAGGTTGATTCTATATCAGTAGTCACGTTCATTGTAGGAAGCATAGATATTTAGTCAGCCTTTTTGCATACCCAGAGGAGCAGGGCTCCCCAGACAGCAAAATAAAATGTTTAGCCAGATTTTCTTTTCTTTTTCTTTTGGGAACTAATAATCAGAGCCTACATAATGTATGATTTCAGTGTGTTAATGTTATTTTTAAAAGACAGTTTTTAAGAGATGCATTTACAGGCTGTTAAGTCTAACTTCAGTACCAGGCAAGTTGTCTGAATGTGTGACATTGTCCATCACAGATTCCTGGGGGAAAGCCAACATGGCTTTTGTAAAGGGAAATCATGCCTCACCAATCTACTGGAATTCTTTGAGGAGATCAACAAAGTTGTGGACAAAGGGGATCCAGTGAGTATACTATACTTAGATTTCCAGAAAGCCTTTGACAAGGTTCCACACCAAAGTCTCTTACTGAAAACAAACTGTCGTGGGATAAGGGGGAAGGTACACTCATGGACTGATAATTGGTTAAAGATAGGAAAAAAGGGTAGGAAAAAATTATTAGCTTTCAGAATGGAGAGGGGTACACATTGGAAGAGACAGTCCCTTTCCCATAGGCTGTGTCTACACTACAGTGATCCTTTGAAAGCAGTACTTCCAGAAGTTCTCTTTCAAAAACTTCTTTTGAAAGAGTATATCCACACACAAAAAAGCAGATTGAAAAAAACTGATCTGTTTTTTAATAGTGAGCATCCACGCAGCCCCTGCTTGTTCGAAAGAACAGGCCAGTGATTGAAAAATTCGGCACCATGAGGGACTGCTCTTTCAAATAAAAAAAAAAAACCAACAACATAGCCATGGAGTTTAAGAACAATGAGCTAAACAGGTGAAAAACAGCAATGCAGATAAAGCTATATTTGCAGATGAGAAACTAAGATGCTATAGTCATACAGGTAGTCTATGGCAGAATTAGCAACTGAATTTACATCTCAAGTCCCAAGCTTTTGATCTATTAACAAGACCATTGTTCATTTCCTCAGTAAAATATTCTTGCTTCTGTGCCCTCCTCAACGGTTAACTATTGCCATCAAAAGGAGTAGCAGATGCCCCTTACCTAGAAAGACTGAGGCCCACTGTAGTTTCTTTTACTGCATATAATGTATCTCAGTCCTTTTATATATTTTTAATCCTAATCATAATCCCCTGTAATTTACCTCAGCCTCATCTTTACTTCTCTTGTGTTCCTACACACCATAACTGCTCGGCAATGATGCACCTTAGTACCCCTTCTGTCTCCTTTTCTGAAGGACATATCTCTGGTTTGTGGTTCTTATACACAGAACAACCTTTCCAAAACTGTTTACCAACCCCTTTCCCTGAAGTGGGACTCATCTTCCAAATATCTAGGAAATACTGCCTTAGAAAGTAATTCCACTATGTTCTCATCTCTGAAAAAAAAGTGAGCTAGATAATTTTAATTGAACAAGGCTGACAAGTTTGGAATTTCTATCAGAATTGTATAAATAAAATCTACTTCTCATTTGAATATAGTTTATATTTACATCAGACTCTAGAAGAGTCATTATGATGATGCATCTTCATACAGTTTTCATCGTAAATTCACATTTATTCTCAAATCTGTAAATGTATGCAGGATAGAGATAGAAAAAAATGATTTACTGCTTCATTATCTGAAAATCTGGCTTCTCCTCATTTAGCATGTTAATCTTGATGTGTGTGTCATGAATTTCTATTTCATGTTGAATTATGTCAAGAAAATATGCTAACTGCAAAACTGGAACTTGTTATGAGTAGATTATAAGACATGCAGTCACCGGTTAAAAACTGACATAGCTACACAGCCCAAGATCCACTAATGGCTCTGTTTGCAAGTCTTGGAGAAAATAAAAATAAAAAATAAAAATTATTGCATAAGAGAAAGTGATTTGTAGTAGAAAATTAAACTACAGAGATTGCAGTCTGGATTCATAAAAGTACATTATTGAAAACAGGTTTCATTACCTCTAAAAGACCAAAGTGGGACACAAACAGTAAAAGAGGCTGAGGTTATATGCAAGGTCACATATACTCCATGGGGAAGGGAGGAAACCTAAATTAAATGACAAAGCACTTAAATTCTGTGCACACTAGTGGAAATTCTATGGTAGTTTCATATAGATTAAACATTTAGTTTATTCATTTTAATTCAATAATCTGTTCATGAGCCCAGGTGTTATTTAGTTTGGAATGTTTTACTACTTTCTGTTAAAAACCCAGTAGTGTGATTGTCAGCATCTATTTGAACGTTCTCATTCTTTGTTTCAGAGTTAACAACTTACTAAGATGAAAATAGCAGTTTTTTTGTCTCAATTATTTTCCCATGTGTCTGCACAAACAAATTCACAATTAATGATTAACACAGAGAAGCTGAATTTATTTGTTTTTTTAATTTACAGAACAATGTATTTGAGAGGTTTTTGTATAAACATTATGCTGCACTTGGTCTATATGTACTTCAGTTAATTAACAAAAAAGTTCCTTTTATTGCTAGGTATAAGTAGTAATAGACAGCCACTAATAATTGCAAATGTGTTTAACCATTTCACAGTTTTTATGCTATCTTCAATATTACACTGCCTATAAACACCAACTTTCTTCTTTTCACTTCAGAAACTATAATTAGTTCAACTGAGTTAATATCAAGTTTATTCTTCACAGTAGCATATAACATGGAATTAACCTTCAACCAAAATTTCTACTAAATGCACTTTACAATTTCACATTTGTATTGACTCCCTTAATAATGTGTTATTTATATGGTGTTAGTGTCTACAGGATGCAGCTCCGCTGTGCTAGACATTGTGCAAGTTTGTAACAAAGATGGCCTCTTGAAACCTTCCATAGAGGTGACTAGCACGGTTTCCTCTATTTATTTTTCCATCCATGGGCAGAATAAATTTTGTTAGGCGTACCATGTCATATGGGGATGTGCACCACCAGTAGAAACATATGCTGCTGGCTTTGAGTGCTCTGCTAATCAGGCTGGCAGCACCTGAATCTCTTCTGGGCAGATGCCCAAGTTATCAGCTTACAGGGAACACTGGTGAACAGCCATCAGGGATGGTCCCTCCATATTTAGCCAACTCCATCATAATGGAGGTGGTGTTGGAGAGAATGCTTTGGATCCTTTGACCATGGCATGCTGTTCCAGTACGAATGATTGCTAGGAAGACGGGATCCACTTAAAGACTGGGTCTACAAGTGCCCCTTCCTTTCGAAAGCAGCATGTTAATGAGCGGGTTCAAAAGATGCTACCAAGGCGCTGCAGTGAATATGCAGTGCCTCGTTAGTATAATGGTGGCTGCAGCTACTCGAAAGTGTGGCTTTTCGAATTGCACGCTGCCCGTGGAGACAGGACGTTCTGAAAGGACCTCCCCCGCCGGTTTTCGAAAGCCCTTCTTCCTATCTGGTGATCAGAAGAAGGTCTGTCGGAAACTGGGGGGGGGTCCTTTCGGAAGGTCCTGTCTTCACGGGTGGCACATGATTCAAAAAGCCACACTTTCGAATCACTGTGGCTGCCATTATGCTAATGAGGCATTCCATATTCATTGCAGCACTCCATTAGCATCTTTTGAACCCACTCATTAACATGCCGCTTTCGAAAGGAAGGGGCACATGTAGACACAGGGAAAAAGAGGGAAGAGTATCTTTACAAGTAGGCATGCTAATAGTGGCTTTAAACTAAATGGTGACCTAAACCCTCAGGTAAGTGGGGAAGTGGCATGCTGAAAGGAAACAACGAGAAGGCTGCAACAGGGGAAGCCTCCTGATTCATATTAAGAAAGTAGGGCAATTGGCTAGTTATCATAGGTACCAATACATGAATCCAAGAAGCCTGGGGAGGAAAAAAAACCCAGGAAGAATTGGAAGTTCAATCAAGAAACTATGAAAACAAAAAAGCAGTCAAGTAGCACTTTAAAGACTAACAAAATAATTTATTAGGTGAGCTTTCGTGGGACAGACCCACTTCTTCAGACCATAGCCATACCAGAACAGACTCAAAATGTAAGGCATAGAGAACCAAAACAGTAATCAAAGTTGACAAATCAGAAAAAAAATTATCAAGGTGAGCAAATCAGAGAGCAGAGGGGCGGGGGGGGGGAGTCAAGAATTAGATTAAGCCAAGTATGCCAAAGAGCCCCTGTAATGTCCCAGAAAGTTTGCATCCCAGTTCAAACCATGTGTTAATGTGTCAAATTTGAATGTGAAAAAGAGTTCAGCAGCTTCTCTTTGTAAAGCAGACTGGAAATTCTTCTTCAATAAAACGCAGACTCTTAAGTCATTAACAGAATGGTCCACTCCAGGAACTATGATGTGATTAGTTAACAGACTTGGTGGGGTAACATCACAGAGCACTGTCATAAACAGGTATAAACTGTTCAAGAAGGATAGACGGGAGAAAAGTTGGAAGAGATGTACTGTATGTAAAAGAGCATTACAATTACTCAGAGCACTGGTATGAAACCAGTATGAAACTGGAGAAAAACCTGTTCAGTGATGTCGTGGTGAGTGTCTGCTACATACCAACAGACCAGGAGGATCAGCTAGATGAAGCTTTCTTTGGATAACTAACAAATTTCCCGATCACAGACCCTGGTTTTCATGGGGGACTTCAATAACTGACATCAGCTGGGAGAGCAATAGAACACTGCACAGATGATCCAGGACATTTTTAGAGACTATTGTGGATAGCCTCCTGGTGCAAATACTGGATGAACCAATTAGGGGTCATCCTCCCCTTGACCTGATTCTCACAAACAAGGAAGACTTGGTAGGGGAAGTACAAGTAGGTAGCTACCTAGACAGCAGTGACCATAAAATGGTTGAGTTCAGACTCCCAACAGACAGAAGAAAGGACAGTTATTTTAAAGCAGCTTTACTGAGGGCACAGGAACAAGCTACCTCAATATGAAGAATAATATATATGGCAGGCAACCAGCTTGGCTTAACAGTCTGATTCCAGTCAATCAGGAATGACTCCATTAAAAAGTGTTAATTTTATAATGGAGTAAAACTTAGAAAACTGAAACTAGAGTCAGGCTCTTGGTTTGTGCTGTGTCAGCAAAGAAACACAAACAAAAGGAACTAATTGCCTCAGTTACTGGGAACAGTATTATTTTTATTTACACAGGAATGAACACTGAGAAGTGCAGGTTTTCTGAAAGATTTTCAGCCAATTGCTTTGTTCAGACATGAAATATTTCAAACTTTACAGCTGGCAGCTCAATGAAAAACAGTTCTAACATTCATTTTGTTTTATTATAAAAATAAGATATAGAGAACTATGTCAAACCTATGTCGCCACCAGTGCAAGATTGCTTCCCATGGTACATGTTGTAGCATTTTGCTAGACTAGTTACAAACATCTTTTGATGCAGCTTCATTTTCTTCAGGTGTCAAAGTATTCCATTGTCTTCTGCCCTCAACCTGTCACATTTTTATTTAATTTTGTCTTCTTTATTTTTGGCTATAACCTAAATTATACTCCATTTCCTCGTTAGGGTCTATATGCATAGGCCGTTTCTACACATGCCACTTTCTCCAAAGGTGGCATGCTAATAAGCGGCCCAAAAATGCTAGTGAGGCACAGATGTATATTCCCAGTGCCTCATTAGCACAGGGTCACATGATTTGGAGTCCCGAAGAAGCTCTTCCAGACTCCAAAACAGCATGTAGAGGTGTGGCCCCTCGGGGATCTTCCAGAAGGAAATCCTCCTTCCAGAGGCCCCTACTTCCAGACTCCAGATCATGTGACCCTATGCTAATGAGGCACCGGGAATTTACATCCTTCCCTCATTAGCATTTTTGGGCCATTTATTAGTATGACACTTTTGGAGAAAGTGGCATGTGTAGAAACGGCCATAGAAAGCAGATTAAACATGGCAACTCTAATAGGCTATGTCTACACTAGCTAATTCTTTTGAAAGATCCCTCTACACACAAAAATGCTCCGCAGGCCCTCCTCACTCCCCAAAGAGCAGCCCTCATGGGGCCTGATTTTTCGATCCCTGACCTTTTGTTTCAGAAGAGTAGATCACTCTTTTGATCCACTTTTTTGTATGTGGACGTGATCTTTTGAAAGACATCTTCCAGAAGGACTTCTTTTGAAAGATCTCTGCAGTGTAGACACTACATTGAAAAGTCACAAAAAAAATTTAATTTTGAATACCAACACTTTTGTATATTGTATCTGGAAGAAAAAGAACTTTCTTGTCTTCTTAAGGACCCAACCCCAGAAATATTTATATATGTGTCCATAGTAACACCCACATGCATTTTCCTCCATTGACTTCTATGTCCATACTTAAATTAGACACATAGTTCACAATCTGATCAGTCAGTGTTCTTTAATATTTATAATATTTTGCAGTAGATAGACCTCTACGATATATAATTTATTGATAAATTATCAAAATCAAATAGAAATTTGTTAAAAAAATGAAATCTCTGCCCAGATATGTTAATTCATTAAAATATAATAGAATTTAACATATTCTTAATCCAGGATAACAGAAAGGAAAGAAATCCACGCAGAGACTAACTCCTAAGTGTCCTTAAACTTCAGTCTGGTATTTCTGCATGTTAACCATTTACACGCTTCATCATGGATCAAACCTATCCATAGTCACACAGATTAAATATTGTATATGATAGATGTTTTTTAAATAACTAAACACATGTGGTCCAAGGCAATAATACTAATCTAGCCATTGAACTACTGTATGATTTTGTTCAGGGACTAATTAGAATGTGTTTGAATTTAATGATTTACAGAGCCAGATACAATGTTTGTGTTCTTTAATCTTATTCACACGTGCACTTCACACAGAAAGACATTTGAATATTGTGTTGGTATTGGCAGTAAATATATTTCAACTTATTTAAATATTTAGACCGGAAGGGTTTGATTTTTATTCGGAAGTGTCAATCTTGCCCTCCACAAAAAAGAATATTCCCACTGATGATAATCAGACTTTTCAGAAAGCCAAAGAAAACCACTGCTGGATAATTTGAAGCTTATGGACATTCATACTGTATGTATAAATTTAGTCTGTTTCAACAGTTTTAAAACTTTTACATTTTGAATCTAAATGGGTTGGTTTTGTGAAACAGCTATTGTCCTATGTCCACTTCTATAATTTCATTAAACAGACTAATGAAAAAAGGGTTAATAATAAACAGACATAAAATGTCACATTCTCCTAAATCCATACATATTTGATTAACTATGCCACAGTATTTTTACTGTCCCAAAGTCATACACATAGACATAAAACATCCTCATATGAAAGAGTGCTTACTTTATAGTTAATGGAACTTTTCATTTGCCAATATTTGTGTTAGGCATATTATTAATATAAGAGCTGGAAAATTAAGTTAACTGAATGTATTATCCTCCCCTCACAATTTTGTTCATCCACTTCAAGTCAAAAGAATGTGAAGAAATTGGAGGAGGTCCAGAGAAGAGCAACAAAAATTAAAGGTCCAGAAAACATGACCTATGAGAGGTGATTGAAAGAATTAGGTTTGTTTAGTTTGAAAAAAAAGAAGACTGAGAGGGGATATGATTACAGCTTTCAAGTATCTAAAAGGTTGTTACAAGGAGAAGAGAGAAAATTTGTTCTTCTTAACCTCTGAAGGTAGGACAAGAAGCAATGAGCTTAAATTATAGCAAAGAACATTTAGGTTGGACATTAGGAAAAAGATCAGGGTGGTTAAGTACTGGAATAAATTGCCTCACGAGGTTGTGGAATTTCTACCATTGGAGATATTTAAGAGCAGGCTAGATAAATATCAGTCAGATATGATCTAGATCAGTGTTTCCCAAACTTACATTTGCGTATCCCTTTTGGGACTTCGGACTTTTTGGCATACTCCCCTCTCTCAGTGCCAGCCCAGTGCTTATCTCTTGATTTTTAATATTTTGTTTTCTATCGCACACCTTTTGAAATTCTTTTGCATGCCACTAGTGGTACACATACCACACTTTGGGGAACACTGATCTAGGTGGTGTTTGGTCCTGCCACGAGTGCAAGGAACTGGATTCTATGGCTGTCTATATTAGAAGCATCTCTCTACAAAAGTTACTGCTAGAAGAGATGTTCCTACAAAACTCCTGTCAACACATCATGTCTACACATAAAAGCGGATCTGTCTTTTGATCCTCTGTCAGTCCCAGAGTTTTTACACAGTTTTTTTTTGTTGACAGTTTTTGTTGACAACACGTATTTTGTGTTTAGATGCTCCACGAGTTTGGTCTACAAAACCCATTTTGCCTACAAAACTTTCTAGTGCAGACATAGTCTTTGACCTGTCAAGGTCCCTTCCAGTTCTAATATTCTATGATTCTATCCCATAACAACCTGCATTAACTAAAGAAAGCTGGCTGTAGTAGATAGGAACACAGGAACAGGCCAGATGATTGACGCTCCTGCATTCACCTGTAAGAATAAATGTTACTATGGTAAAACAGTCTCTTTTCTTTCATATCTTCTTGCATTTTCCCATGAATTTGTACTAACATAATTAACTCAGAGGATTACAAGTTGTACCTAGAAGAGAAAGAAATATGCACATACATGAAGCTACTCCCTAACCTGTAAATCAGTTTGGTTCCTATTAGTCATGAAACCATTCCAACTGAGAGAATGCAGTATTCCTAAGCATGAGTAAAAAAACATCAAACGCTGCAGTATGGAGCAGTATTCTAGTCTCTAAAAATGAAAAATTGTAGAACTCTCATTTGAAATTGCATTTTTTTAGATTAAGTATAAGTTCATTATTAGGAACAAATACCAACAGCCATATTGTTATTTCATACAACGAGTTTCACTGAATTTAGTAAGGCTACACAAGGCACTGTTGTGTAAGGTATTATAATAATGTAAGAATATGACAGTCCAGCCATTGGGGGGGAAAAAAAAACAGGACCAGTTTGACTTGAAATTGATCTTTCAGGAGAGGAGGTAACAGCTGAATAATATTGTGATGGAAGCCTAGTGAATAGATACACTGTTTCTACATCTTATTCAAGATGTGCCAAGGGGATTTCTCATAATCTTATGTTAAGTTCACATTCTTCTCTTAGCAAAGAGAACAAACATCTTAGATCCATCTTGGAAATGCATCCAACTCAAAAATGTCCTTACTTGGTCAGATTAGTGGTTTAATACGATATCTTTCAACAGTGGCCAGTACTAGGTTATTCAGAGGTAATGAATGGAACAGGGCAATTGAGTGATCTGCCCTTCTTGTCTTGTCCCAGCTTCTGTCTGCTAGAGATTTAGAGACATTTAAAGCATGGATTGCACCTCTGACTATCTTGACTCAAAGCTATAGGTGGATGTATGCACCATGAAAGTATTTAAGTATTTTCAGAATCCAGTTACACTATTGTCCTTTACAACATCCCATGACAACAAGTTCTAGCTAGTTTAGTCCAGTATTTTAACAGTTCAGTCAGCTGTTACAGATAGGCTGATGAAATTTCCAGAAAACAGACAACCCTCCACATGTATTTGTGTCCTCGACTTTCAATAGCAAGATGTGTTTGCTCATGTAGGCAGCCAGAACTGAATACCTGCTAGTTTCTAGGTTTTTTTTTCTTTGCTAGGCATTGTCAGCATGATGACCAGTATCCTTAGATGTAAGTAACTTTTCAAACAGTCAGTAAAACAAATGTTTATACTCTGTTGCTATTTATTGCAATGAAAATGAGACCAGCACCCAGCATCTATTGCAATAGAAATTCTCTCTTTGTTTGGCTCAGTTGTGACTTTGCTGTCAAAGGAACTGGAAGAAAGCAAACGCAAAATCCCTAACATTTTCTCAGTATATTTTTCAGGAAAGAAAACCCCTGGATTTCATGATACCCCACTGTTTGACAGAAGTACACATAAGTCTATGTGGATATTGGTAGCATAACCTGGTAGGCAACACTTCCATGCTCCCTTCATGGTTAGTGGTGGCTCTGAATTGTGTTGCTATGATTTTCCCCTTTGTTAGAGCTCCTTAAACAAGACTCCATAAAATATTGATGCCCCACTCACAACCTTCTTTGGTATCTGGTTTCTTTATTAGTACTAAGTTCCAAAAAGCAAATGAAAACAAATGTTCCACCCAACCTTAAGCTAAGAGCACCCCTAGCCTGAGATAGTGCTCCTTCCCGGTATCTGAGCAGTTGATGATGATAAGTCCTTGCCTGTGTTCTGCCAAAGGAAAAATAAAAGCAGCAACTAGGTCTTTAGCGCAGGTGCAAACTCATTCCCTTCGATGGCTTAATTAACAGCACCTGCTCCCTGGCAGGGGAAGCTGGACCTAATTTAGTCCCACTCACTGGGGAAGATAAATGGGATTTTCTTTTCCTGTCAAAGTAGCAGTCCATTCTTGGGACCAGACTGATTTCTGACTTGAAGCAATAGTATTCAGACAAAGATTTACTCCACCCCTGTGCCCATTACACCACCAGGGAAAGAAGTTAAGTCCCAGAACAATTACCTAAAAGCATCAGTGTTCCTAAGAGTGCAGATAATCTGAGATTAAGGTGAATGTTTAGCCACCAGAATTGACAATATTGCCACCTCTCCTCAGGGATTGCTTGGGACCTGAAGGATCATGCTGTTGCATAACTGAGGATCCTTGGCTGTGGTAGGTTTGCAGGCCTGATAATCTGTCTCCTGCATAGCATCTAAGGGGACAATTGGAGGGAATGATGAAAGTGTAAACCAACAATAATTTTGTTTATATCTACCCATGTACGCTTCCAGGAGCACAAGCCACACCTTGAAAAATTATTGCACTTACAGTGCCTCAGTTGTCTGATGGCACTATTCTGAAACACAAAAAGCAAAGTGAAAATCTAGGCCTCCTCCATCTCTTCCCCCCTCTATCCAAAAAGAATTGAGAGCAGTTCTAGGTTTCCCACTTGCATCACCTATGCTTGATGAACCCCTTGCCAGCAAATTTACTGACCATTTTAAGAAAAGGTACAGAAGAGAAGCAAGTCTAGCAACGGCTTAGGGCTCAGTAGAAATGAAAGGGGTCATTCTGGATGAATCACTGAGCCTATTACGTATTTGATACATTTTCATTAGCGTCAGTGAGCTACGATCAATCTCATTTGCACCATCTCTCTCCCACAGCTCTGGCTAACAGCCTCTGCTCACAAATACCATTCTCATAAAGCATCAAATTAAAGAGCAGTGTCTGCCAGAACTGCATGTGCTATGCAAGGTCTGTTGCTGATGCACACTCATTCCATGCCCTGTTCCACTTCCGTTACTTGGAGTGGATTAGGAGGGACCCATTAGAGAAAGAGCCCAGCATCATTACTATGAGATAATTATATTAATATAATGTATATAGCAAAGGAGTATGGCTCAGCTGCACAAATTCACCCTGCTTTGGACATCACTTGAGCTTGCTCATCAATGATCGTTAGAAAAGTACAAAGCGATATAGTACCATACCTACTTGCTTTCAAGTGCTGGCATTACTCACTAGAGGATACCTGAAGCAACACAATTACTATCTAACCATCCTCCTACTCCTCTTTTCTGCTCAATTAAAGGCAGATCAAATGCTGATTCATGTCAACAAGATCCTTTCCATTGGTTCCCCAACAATAGATTTAAAAAAAAATCCAATCTTAATTCTGCTATAAGGAAGTTTTATCTGCTTAGCAAAGCTGTAATGACCAAACTTTGCAAGTCTTGATGCCTAAACTTAGGCTCCTAAATCTATATGTAAAACCCAATTATTAACTTTATATATACACACATGCATGCACACACACGGGGGAGGAGGGCTGTCATTTCAGTGGGGGAGACAGAGTAAAATACTTGGCATTAATATACAGTATGATTTGCGTATACACCCAAATAATTGCAATTAAATATATGTGTCTTACTCTAGAAAATATTGAAGTGGTCTCTAAAACACTTTTCCATTGTATAACTAAACCAAAGTGGACATTTACATTACTCTATGAAGACCGGCTTAAGTTTGTTTCTTGCCACTGTAAACCCTCGATTTTATGGACTCTGATTTAGCAGACTTCAGGAACAATGGACATCCCGCCCCCATTGTTCCTGAAGTTCTCTGGGTTCATAAAATCTTCCCTCCCTGCCCCCCAAAAGACTTACCATGGGTGCAGCCTGGAGGAGCCGTCCCTCCTCTGTCGGAGCCAGCATGTGCGCATGGTAGCAGCTCCACCAGGCCATGCGGTGGCACCTCCGGCTGCTAACAGCAAAGTGCCTCTGGCTGTGCAGCCGGCTGCAGCAGGGGACATCCAGCCGAATGCAGCTGTGTGCCTCTAGGTACTCATGATGAGGAGCTTCCAGATGCTTGGTGCCTCCAGCTGTGTGCAGTGAGGCAGCTCCAGATGCATGGCTGGAGGGGTACAGCAGTTCCTCCATTTGCAACAGCTCCAGTGAGTTGCAGGGTTTTGTTTTTTTTGTGAGGGGGGAGACTGGGGCTGAGGGAGCCTGGCAGGGATGGCTGGGCAGTAAACCCTCGCATATAATGGACTTTCAGGAATAGCAGACACCCTTCTGTGCCATTAATCCATTATACTGAGGGTTTAGTGTACTTGCAGAATTTATGCACGCCCATAATTATCTAAAGTACATATAGGTTAAAACTGGAAATGTTATGTCTGAAATGGAGCAAGTTTTGATTAATTTGTACTTGGATTCTCCATAGTGTCTGGCTTCACCGAAGCTTTGACTAGCAGCAAGTGATGAAGCCACACTGGGATCTCTCACTATTCTCATGCTTTGCATATAATCAAGAGGTCATGAGAAGTTGATATACCACATGCATACGCATAGCTCCACTGATTTTTGATGAAGGGCTTAGGTTTAGATTCTTTAGTGCAGTATATTAATACTTTAGCATAGTAAATCATTACTGTTTAACTAAAATCCAGCACTTTTGTCCACAGATTCAGCTTAAACAATGGAATTAATAAATTTACACAGAATAACTATATATAGCTTTAATTCTGCTAATCCCTTTGGTACTGGATGATTTAGAGACATTTACAAAAACTCATTTTGTATTTCTGCAGCACATTTGGAAGTGCATCAAAAGTTTTTAAACAGACCTCATTCTGGGTCCTAACTAACTGAAAGTAGCAGATTTACATGGTGTTGCTCAGGTCCTTAACTCAATTAAGCTTGTTTTATTTTAAAACAAGGAAAAATTACATGCTTTATTTAAATTATAGTATTATTCCAAATAGTGTTATTTTATTGTTATTTTTTATTTCCGATTTCATAAAAAATGGGATTAAGATTTGTCCTTTTAATAGTTTTTTAAAATAGGAAATCCATCATGTGTATTTTGTTCTTCAGCCCTATAAACTCTTATCATTTGCTATGTTTTAACAAAAAGAAGACTATAGTTAATTTAGTTTCTAATACAATTTTCTTCTAGTTTTCAAATCTTAAACTTTGATTTAGCTGTGCCAGGACGGAGTACTACCCCAATTTATCCATTTTATCAATTTTCTATAAGGTTTATTGGAAAAAAAATTTCTAGGCTCATCTTATTTTTTCTGGATCATCTTGGTTCAGTCTCTTTCAACATTCACTCAGTTATGTCAGCTTTGCAGACTGTACTTCATTTGGTGATTCTGTCTCTTTTTTGTTTGGTTTAGGAGTAACAATCCCACTCCAGGAACATCTAATTTCCCTCGCACAACCAAACTTTGATGCTGCTTTAAGTCACGGTATGAGCAAGCAGTATACTGAATTTATACCGTATACTAGGTCTTACTGTTTATGAGGAATTCTTGATCAAACAGATAAACTCTCTAAAATATGTAGTAGCTTACCTGGAAAATCCAGCTGCAGTTACAACTAAACAGAATGGAGAAAAATAAGGCATTGATTCTAATCTGCCACTTATTGTTTGGTTAAGGGGGGGACCGTAATTTAATGTATGCTTCCCTTTTGCTCCTGACAAATCCTCCTTTCTGAACCTCAGAGATCCTGGAATTATTATTGCTCTTCACCCAGAGAAAGTTGCTCAAGAGTGATGCTAGCCATTTTGTTGTCCCCAAGGCCTGTGTGTTGCTTCTGTCTCCTGCTGGTCTATGGGTAGCTTCTGACAGAAACATAACACGGACATTGATCTAGCTAGTAGCTTGTTTAAAGCCCCAACTGGAATATCTTAAATACCCTTCAGAAAGAGAAGTCAGTATGGTCCAATTATATTCCCCATATGATTCAGGAAATCCTCTGCATGAGAACAGAAAATGGTTTCTAGTAAGACCTATCCAGTTCAGGGGCAACAAGTGATAGAAGAGAAAAAAACAAACAAACCAAGAAGTCACAAGTGTTGGGGGTTATTTTCTTCTTTTCTGTGTGTTTGCATGAATATATGTTTTCTTTGACGTCTTTAAGAATTGTCTCCTTAAAGGGAAAGGGTCTGGATGAAACTGAAGAAGTAAAAAGAATTTTTTGAATAAAGAGATTCATTATGACTTCACTGTGAATTTTTGAGCCACTTATTGCAACTGGCCTTGTAATCGCTATGTAATACACATTTCACCTCTCATAATAGCTCAAGATTTATGATGTAACATGTAAATATCTCAAAGCTCTATTGCAAAGTATGAAATATTAACCACATAGACCATAACATTTTCAGATCCACTATGGTCAATTAAGTAAATCAATATTAAATTACAGTAAGGGAGCAAATTTTTCACCTAAGACACACTCATGCTAGCTGCCACTAGTAAGAAGCTGCTTTTTAAATATGAAGTAATGTCACAATATTTTTCCTTCAAAATGTCTATAGTCACACAACTGTGTTAAAGAGTTTTTGTAAGAATGTCCTGGACATGAGTTAAGTTATTCTTCACAACTGTATATTCAAAAATCTGCTTTTATTATGTATGGTACAAGGCACAAAAATTATGGATAAGTTTTTCTAAAGATTCAGCTTTGACTGACTTATGCTTCTGTTGAAATCCATAGGCCCTTATCTACAGAAGAAGAATTAGGCCAATGTGGAGATTTTTTGGAAATCTACCCCTAAATATTTAGCTTGTCATAAATATTGAACTGATTATAAGAAGCTGGGCTATTACCATGAGGCAAGATTAATATTATGGGATAAATGTTATCTTTCTAGTGTAAGAAAGAGTCCCTTAAATCATCTATCCTCCATATGTAAGCAATAAATCTCAAGGGACACAATGGCAGATACATTCAGAGCCATTATCAGCATGGACACACATATATCTGGCACAAACATCTTGTGATGCTAGCTGCAACTATGCCATGGAAATATCCGTTCTTAATTTCAGTTGATTCTGTGAACAAGAAGCGAGCAGTGTTGTCTCTTATAAATGTAGACAAATGTGTTTGAGCAATTGGTAGTACAAAAAGTAGGCTTGAATGGACTTTAGAGGCTCCAAAGTTTTACACAGTTTTATTTTAACGCAATTATGTCTTGTTCATGATTCTACATTTGCAAGTTTTAGTTTTGTGATCATACAATCATACAATATTAGGGTTGGAAGAGATATCAGGAGATTATCTAGCGCAGTTCCCTGATCAAAGCAGGACTTGCACAGACTAAATAATTCCTGCCCAGGGCTTTGTCAAGCCTTTCATTAAAAGCCTCAAAAGAAGGAGATTCCACCACCTCCCCAGACAACCCATTCCAGCATGTCTCCAACCGCCTAGTGAAATATTTTTTTCTACACAGGTTTTTTTTCCTATCCAACCTAGATTTTCCCCCAATGATAAAGAGATTGAAGTGCTGTACTTCATGAATTGAAAAATACCATTTCTTTTATTTTTTACAATGCAAATATTATCAGTAAAATAAAGTGAACACTGTGCACTTCCTGTTATGTCATAATTGTCATTTAAATATTTGATAATTTCAAAAACATCCAAAACATTTAAATCAATTGTTTTCTAATATTGTTTAACAGTACTATCAATCAACTGTTAATCACTTGACAGCCCTAATTTCAGACCATTATTTGTAATCTCACCACACTCAGTATAGCCGTGTCTACACGTGCATGCTACTTCGAAGTAGTGGCACTAACTTCGAAATAGCGCCTGTCACGGCTACACGTGTTGGGCGCTATTTCGATGTTACCATCGACGTTAGGCGGCGAGACGTCGAAGCCGCTAACCCCATGAGGGGATGGGAATAGCGCCCTACTGCGACGTTCAACGTCGAAGTAGGGACCATGTAGTCGTTGTGCATCCCGCAACATCGAAATTGTGGGGTCCTCCATGGCGGCCATCAGCTGGGGGGTTGAGAGACGCTCTCTCCAGCCCCTCAGCTCAATGGTGGAGCGTGGAGCGGCCCCTTAAAGGTCCCCTCCCCCTCCCTTTCTGTGCAGGAAGCTGAGAGAGCGTGCAAGCGGCAGCCCAGACAAGCAGCCGGCCTGCATGCTCTTGAGCAGCCCCAACAATCCCCAACCAACCTCATGGCCGCACGGCAGCCCCCCCAGCGCCCCCAGGGGACCCCCCCCAAGGGGAGCCAGGGCAGCAAGCAGCAGCGGGGCCCCTCCTGGACGGAGGCTGAGCTTCGGGACCTGCTGGGGCTCTGGAGCGAGGAGGTGGTGCTCCAGGTAATGGGGAGCAAGAGGCGGAACGCGGATGCGTTCGCTCGGCTGGCCGAGGGCCTGGCCGCCCGGGGTCACCCTGCCCACACTCTGGACCGTGTCCGGAGTAAAGTGAAAGAGCTGCGGCAGGGTTACGCCCGGGCCTGGGATGCGGCCGGCCGATCTGGGGCCGCCCCCATCACTTGCCCCTTTTACAGGGAGCTCAGGGACATCCTGGGCCCCCGGCACACCTCCTCCCCTCCGGCCACTCTTGACACCTCGGCTGAGGAGCCCCAGCAGGCCCCAGAGCCGGAGTCCACCCCGGAGGTGAGCCCCACACCCCGGGCCCCCCCCCGGAGCCCACCCCCGGGGCATCGCAGCAGCAGGAGGAGGAGGGGGACTCCTCCTCCGCTGAGACGGGGCTGCACATCATCCTCCCCTCCTGGAGACGCAGCCGGGCATCCACCCCCTGGGTGTCCCCGGACCGTGGGAGTGGACCTAGAGATATGTACCCCCCCGGTGTACACCCCCGGGGTTGTGGGGCGGGGGTAATAGATATGTGGCCAGGGCCCTCCACATGCCCAGATGGCCATGGCCCCAAGGACAGCAGTGCAATGTCCCTCACAGGAGGGCATCAGCCCCTTCTGCCCCCCCCAGCACGACAGTGCCATGCCCCATCCCCGGGGCAGGGGGGAGTGGAACCTCTAGGGTCCCCCGGGAGGAGGGGGTGGGACACCCCGAAGCAGCAGCTGCAGCAGCAGCATCATGTGATGGAGTGGGGGGAGTGCAAATGCGAGACTCAGGCTAGATATCAGCAGCAAGCTGAGTAGTTCCCAGGGGCAAAGGATGATCCTGGGGCTACAACTGGCAGGTGACACCCCTGCCCTGAACAAAGAGGGGGGAGGAGCTGAGCTGGCTTTGAATTGGGGGGGGGCGCGCAGGTAGAGGCTAGGGGAAGGGAGAGCTGGAAGGCAGCCAGCCTGAGGAGGGGGAAAGCTACACCCCAGAGGGGCACCCCTTGGGGTCTTCTCCCCAGGACGGGTTGGAAGGACTGTCTCTGACTCTGACTGCTGTACTGTCACTCCTGGGAGAAACTGGGCATCTGTGGCCTAAGAAACCTCTCCTGTCAGACCCTGCTGAGTGAAGTGAGAGTCACTCCCACCAGGGGACGGGGTGCAGTGCAGGGGGACCCGTGAACCCCATCACAGCAGCATCTCCCGGGGACGGGGATGGGGAACCTGCAGCACAGGGGTGGGGGGACAAGGGCCACGGCTCGGGGCCCACACTAACGCCTGTCTCCACTCTTCTTCCCCCCTCCTGTGTTCCGCAGCTGCACCATCGGAAGGACCGGAGAGCGCTGGTGAGGTTTCAGTGGTCCTGGAATCCTCTCCGGGGCCATCGCTCCAGGCCAGCCCCTCGGCAGAGGACCGACCGGCCCCATAGCAGGCAAGATGGCGGACCCCGCAACACCACACGGCTGCAACGGACCCCCAGCTGCTGGCCATCCATCTTCGGCAGCTGGAGGTCACGGAGCAGCGTCTGCGGGTGGAGCAACACCACCTCCACCTGCAGGAACGGGCGCTGGCCTGGTGCCAAGAGGCATGGGGGGCCTACATGGAGACATTCAACCGTCTCGTGGACTACCTGGCCCCCTGTGCCACGCTGGCCGCCACAGTGCCCACCCTGCCCGCTCCACCCACTGCGCCACCCACTGCTCCGCTCGTCGCCGCACCGTCCGCCATCGCACTGCCACCCGCCACCGAGGGCTGGACCGCCGAGGGACACCTGGGGCCAGCTGAGACTCGCCGGACATATCTTCCAGTCCGCCCGGCCCCCAGCCAGCCCCGGACAGGGCTGCGGCCAAGGCGGGGCTCCCGGCCGCCCACCCCCAGTGCCAGACTATAGGGGCGTGGGGCCCAGGACATGGCCCTCCCCCCCTTGTATATAGTTGGACTTATGTTTTTGTGCCCCCCATTTGCCCAGTCCCCCCCCCATGTAAATAGTTCTCCGTGTCCTTGCAATCCCTGGTTTACTGTTTTTTGTTACATGTAAATATATGGAAACTTTTTTATTATTCACTTATGTTATGCTTTAGTTAGTAGGTCTTGTACATAGTTTTGTTGTTATTAGTTCAAAAACCAGTTGAAAAAAGAAAACCAGTTTCATTTTACCAACGAGTGCTTTTATTTGTCCAGGAGAAGTCGGGGGGGTGTGCTGTTGGGTGCTCCGTGGTGTGGGCGTAGGGGCAGGGAGTGTTGTGGAGGAAGGGGGCGGGTGCAATGGGGGGCCTGGCAGAGTTCACCCTGCGGCCTCATCGAAGTGGGCCCGCAGGGCCTCCCAGACCCAGGTCCCTTCGGGGTCCACCTGGCGACTAGGGAAAGCGGGTGGCTGCATGTCGCCCCTGCCAGCTTCCACAGCCCAGCCCTGAAAAAAGGCCTCCCCCTTGCTCTCCACCAAATTGTGTAGGGCGCAGCAGGCACCCACAATCTGGGGGATGTTGTTGGGGCCCGCATCCAGGCTGGTCAGGAGACATCTCCAGTGCCCTTTGAGGCGGCCAAATGAGCGCTCCACCGCCTGGCGCGCGTGGTTCAGGCTCTGGTTGAAGCGCTCCTGGCTGTCAGAGAGATGGCCCGTGTACAGGTGCATGAGCCAGGGCCGGAGGGGGTATGCTGCATCTGCGACAACGCAGAGGGGCATGGTGGTGTCCCCCACAGGGCTCTCCCGCTGGGGTATGTAGGTCCCCACCTCCAGCCAGTGGCACAGGCCCGAGTTCCGGAAAACCCGGGTGTCATGGGTGCTGCCAGGCCAGCCCACATAAACGTCCTGGAAACGGCCCTGGCTGTCCACCAAGGCCTGGAGGACCACTGAGTGGTAGCCCTTGTGGTTGATGTACCGTCCTCCACTGTGTTGCGGGGTGCGGATGGGGATGTGAGTCCCATCCAGAGCCCCACAGCAACTGGGGAAGCCCAGCGTGGCAAAGCCCGCGATGGTGGCATCTGGGTCCCCTAGCCTCACGAGCCTGTGGAGGAGCATGGCGTTGATGGCACGCACGACCTGCAGGGAAAGCACATGGGAGAGCACCAATGAGGGGTGTGCAGGGTGTGCGTGGCCCTGCCTTGCCCTGCCCTGCCAGGGCCCCCATGCCCTGCCCTCCCCTCCCCTGCCCTGCAAGGGCCCCCCTGCCCTGCTATGGGCCCCCCCTCCCCGTGGGTCCTCTTACCTCCATAAGGACAGCCCCGCTGGTGGCCTTGCCAACGCCAAACTGCTGTCCCACAGATCGGTAGCTGTGTGGAGTGGCCAGCTTCCAGACAGCGATGCCGACCCATTTCTCCACTGGGAGGGCACGCCGCATGGCAGTGTCCTGGTGCCTGAGTGCGGGGGTGAGCCACTGGCACAGTTCCATAAATGTCTGCCGGCTCATCCTGAAGTTCCTGAGCCAGCGGTCGTCGTCCCACTCCTCAAGCACCAGCCGCTCCCACCAGTCGGTGCTGGTGGGGTAGCTCCACAGCCGCCGGCGTTTGAGGCGGGGCGGGGGTCGGGGTTCTGCTGGGTTGGGGGTTGAGGTGGGGGGGGCTCAGGGTGCTGCTGGGTTGGGGGTTGAGCCCTGCTGCCCTGGGGGCCGCTCCTCCTCCGGTGTGGCAAGGAGGTGCTCAGCTGCCTCCCGCATGGCATGGATCAGGGCGAGTACCGCTCCTGCAGGGAGGGCTGGGTGGACCTCTGTCTGCTGCTGCTGCTGCTGCTGCTGCTGCTGCTGCTGCTGCTGGGGGTCCATGACTGCGTTGCCCGAGGTCTGTGTGCCTATGGCTCCTCAGACTGAGTGCTGTGCAGGCTCTGTGTGTCTGGGAGGGGCCCTTTAAGGGAGCGGCTAGCTGTTGCCCCGGAAGCGCTAGTCCGCCCTGTGACCCTGTCTGCAGCTGTGCCTGGCATCCCTATTTCGATGTGTGCTACTTTGGCGTGTAGACATTCCCTCGCAGCGCCTATTTCGATGTGGTGCTGCGCAACGTCGATGTTGAACATTGACGTTGCCAGCCCTGGAGGATGTGTAGATGTTATTCATCGAAATAGCCTATTTCGATATCGCCTCATCGAAATAGGCTACTTCGAAGTAGGCTTCACATGTAGACGTAGCTTATAGGTCAGATAGCAGGACTTCAATGTTTACCATACGGCTCCAATGAAGACTTACTGTATGACAGTCTCACAAGAAGGCAGGGAGAATCTCCAAAGGTATTCTAAGTGAATGAAAAATGTTATTGATATCTAACAAGAACTTTTTGACATATAACTAGAATTTTCAAAGCATATTACCTTGCTGGCCTGTGACCCACAGTGCCCAAGCACACTTTTCTGAGGCCATGTCTCTGTAAAAGGCAGCATCTTCGCAAGACTTGAGATACAGCTAAATACTCAATTTATTTCAAATATTTTTATTATAATTACTTAGGAGCCAAGAATTTATAACCCAAGTTTTATCAGGCATCAAAGTGGCACTGCAGAGTTGTGAGCCCTTCAGATAGGATGCACTTAATTTCAGTATTACTTGGCCAGTCTTACTTTAATAATATCATGGAATGAGTTTGCATAGCAACAATTCAGCTTTGTAATATTTACACAATTGTCAAATTATTGACTTAATTGATATGACAAATTCCTGTCAGCCCTGCAGGGGTTCCTGCCCCTCCTGGCAGTTTCCTGGTGTGCCTCAGAGATTCATGATGGTCTTTTAATTGCCCAGGTCTTTCCAGAGGCAAGGGTCTCCACTTAGCAAGTCATTCTCATCACAGGCAAGTACTGAATGGGGGTAAAACAGCCCCCCTCGCAGGCTTTTGCTGTTCCAGCAAGGTGGCCCTCTTGGAAAGGGTGGGGGGAATCCAGGCCCAGCCACTACCCTGGAGTCTGACACAGGATCCCTAAGAGAGACAGAGGCAGCTAGTGGGGGCTCTTGTCCCTATCCCAAAATAGCAACCTTACTCTGGGCTACCTCACCCACAGTTTCCCCACTGTATCTTATTGTACTGTGCTGCTCTATACACCTTCCAACTTCTTCACCTGCTGCCTTGAGGGAAGCTTTTTACAGGAAGTCCAAAGGCCTTAGCTGGCCACAGATGCTGATTAACCCCTGTTGTGTCTGACTCCTAATGAGGCCCCAGCTGCCTGCCCTAACTGGAGTTAATTGGGGAACAGGAAAGCATTAACACACCTTCCAATATACCTGCCTTCTACCAGGTCCTTGCAGCCTACAGGCTGTGTTCTGCCACACTTGGATTTTTTTTAGACAAGAAAAAAAAATTGTTTCCTTCTTAAAATTAGCCAAAACAGAAAGTTAATTGACAGTTAAAGTGTTTTGAGAGTTTTTTAACAAATTAATATATAAAATCTACAGGTTAGATGGATAGTTTGTCTTCTTTTAAAAATAACTAGTAGGTTTTTCTATACTTTATCAGTATAAGTAGTTTTTCAACATGTACTTACTTAAGAATTAGACATCAGCTTTAAAAGTCATCCCTCATCCCATGAATATACAAATCCTTCCCATTCACAGACCATTCTTGCAATCCAGGAAAATTGACTGGGAAAGTATGATGCAATTAAGAAATGAGGCAAAAATTCATATTCCCAATCTTGGTCTTATTCCTGCAAAAACTTATGAACATGTTTAGTTTTACTATTTCTTGGGCCTCTTTTAGTAGGAAAGTTATACCAATCTAAGTGTTTGCAGAATCAGACTCTACTGGCCAGATAACATGTATGAAAAACAGTGAGGCTACCACTCATAAGTCATGATTCAGATTAGGGTCCTATAGTAGTAATGATCATAAAAAACATGAGAAAAAGAGGGCCTGAGAGAACTTACTCATCACCACTATATGCTTAAAGAACTCTAACTGTGGATTTGTTTATTTGTTTTGCTGCACAAAATGATTTCAACCTCAACAATTTCCTTGTGATAGATGCCCAACTATGCAGATTAAGTGATAATACTATAAAAAAACCAACCAACCAAAAACTAATATTTTTGAATTTACCTTAAAGAGTTATATGAAATAGATAAGGCCAAAACTGTTTTGGGTAAAGCAAGTGCCATTTAAATCTCATATACTCTGGGCTAATTTAGGCCCACAGTGCACAGCATAGAAAGGAAGCTCCTTTGTGGATTAACAATTTTGAAGTCCTATATGCACATCTTGGCCCTAAAGAGGTTGACAAAGTCGTTTTGTGATAAAGCAAAATTATGAATTCAATGTCAAGAATTTAACCTGGTACATTTCATTTTAATGAGCATCCTTTTTGTCACAAGTTGTAGATATTAAGAGGTGTGAACCATAAAAAAAGTTCCAGTGCAGTAACTCAATCAAAACTGAAAGGACAACATATCAAACTATATTTCACCTTCTTTCCAGATGTTCTTTACTTCAGGTTTCAAGTTGATTTTCTAACAGTTTCAGTTCTATCATTTAATTCTCTCCCCAGATATTGGTTGCCTTTTCAATTAATAAGCTGTTGGCTGTTCTCACAGCTTTATAACTTTGGATCATATCTAGGGTCCCTCTTGGATATTCTTGTTTTTAATCACAATTTTCATAATGAATGCTTCCTCAAAGATGACAACTTCATACATTATTTTTAAAGGAACTGATTGGCATGGGATTTAGATGGCTTGGTGGCCAGTAAGTAATTGAAATGCTCTTGCATCTGAGTTTCCAATTACACATAAATTTGGTGGTCACTGTTTGGTCCCAAGATCATTACGTACAATTCAGTACAATCTAGGTAAAAACGTTATTTTTTTTTTCCACAGAAGTGCCTGGTTCCTCCAGGAATTCTCACTAAAAAAGAGGATCTCTTTCTGAGGGTCTGTTTATTAGTGTAGTATATGCTCCCCTCTCTCTGTGTGTATTACTTGTAAATGAATGAATGAATCTTTTTCATACACACTTCCACAGTTTTATATTATACACAAAAGAATGAAACCATTGGAGTGGCTAAAGAAGCAGCATGGTCTAGTGAACAAGGCCCTGAATTGTGATTCAGTAGGCCTTGGTTTTAAATCCCAGATCTTCCACTGGTCTGTTGCATGATCTTTGACATTTCACCTCCCCAGACTTCAGTTTCTATGTTTGTAACATGATGGTACAGGTTGAAACTCTTGAATCCAGCACCCTCAAGATCTGACTGTTGCCAGAAGAAAGAATTAGCTGGACCACAGGAGGTCAATATTGGCTTCCAGATTACCAACATTTTCATCACTTACTGGGGTGTTAGAAGACATTTAAAAGTAAATTACAGATAAATAATACCCCATAATGATGAGAGCCAGGACTAATGGCTAGAGACAAATTTATGGGACCACAAGAAACTTGGCTACACCTATGATAAGTGGCCAGCCAGATAGCTAAAATCACACCAGACTACACAGTTTGCCAGATGAAAGAGTTCCAGGTTAGAGGGGTTCAACCTGTAACGATATCATGCATCTTTATGAAAGTCTTTTGAGATCAGAGAATTAAAAAGTGCTATAAGTTCAGCATTATTTCTGTTACTGGTATTACCTTTGTAACTCTTCATTTTACAAACATTTCACCAGAATCAATGCTTACTTGATCTTTAGTTGTGGTATGGAAACAAGCTTGCTCACAATTAAACAAGTAGATTAGATAGGAGAAAGAACTTAACCTACAGAAATAATCAAGACTTAAGGTTAGAGCACAGGCTAAAATATGGGCATAAATCTGTTTGATCTAAATCAGCTCTTTTCATAAGTATTTTCTATCATGTATGCTGCTCATTAAAACATTGTTGCCTGTACTTATGGTATAAAGCCATATCTTAATTATAAATTAATTGATTGAAGTCATTAATTTCAGTAGTGGACAAATTTAATCAGAATGAATCTCCATATAGAAACACGAGCACATCATGTAAACTGTTCTGGGATAATTCCGTTCATTTACCCTAGGTATTCAACATTTTCTGAGGAACTGGTACCCAAAAAAGTACAACAATAAATAATGTTTTAATAAAAATTACCTTCATTTTTATCACTAAATATTGAAACTCTCTCATGCAGGACTCTCTGGTCTGACAACATCCACAATTTCACAGGACCATGGATGCTGCTGGACAAGACAACCTCAGCCACAGAGGTTGCTGGTGGCTGAGGTCTCAACTGGCCTGGCAGACAGCCCCTATGGCTGGGAGCAGAGCCCCAGGGGAAGAAAAAGGGAGTCATGCTCACCACCAGCAATGGGCAGGGAACCCTGCAGACCAGAAGCATGGAGCCACCATCAGCCACCAGCCATGGGCAGGAGCCCCAATGCTGCTGCCAGCCCTGGTGACTCAGAGCAGAGCCACTGCTGGCCTGGGGTGTGGAGCAGCTGGGGCAAGGAGCCCAATTTGCTGGACTTGTGAATCTCAGAGTGGTCTGACCTGTCTTGGTCTGGCTATCTCCCTCCTTTGGGATGGCTCAGGACCCCAGGGTGCAAGACCAGGGAGATTCAATCTGTACTTTCTGGCGGGACTTTCTTCTCACATATACACAGAATTATTCTCTACACTAAAAAAATTTGGGGAATTAAATATCTCAAAAAGATTCAAACTTGCCAAGGAATGAAGATTTCAATGAAGACAAAGTGTTTTCAATTTTGATTTCAATGCAAACTTTAAATACAGCAACAATCTTTTCAAAATTGGAATGCAAGGGGAGCAGTGCAAGGGTCAGGAAATGGGACAGTCATTTCCCTTGAGCTCTGAACCACACTATAGCCGTCTCTACACGTGCACGCTACTTTGAAGTAGCGGCACTAACTTCGAAATAGCGCCCATCACGGCTACACGCGTCGGGCGCTATTTCGAAGTTAACTTCGACGTTAGGCGGTGAGACGTCGAAATCGCTAACCCCAAGAGGGTATAGGAATAGCGCCCTACTTCAACGTTCAACGTCGAAGTAGGGACCATGTAGTCGTTGCGCGTCCCGCAACGTCGAAATTGCCGGGTCCTCCATGGCGGCCATCAGCTGAGGGGTTGAGAGACGCTCTCTCCAGCCCCTCAGCTCAATGGTGGCCACATGGAGCGGCCCCTTAAAGGTCCCCTCCCCCTCCCTTCCTGTGCAGGAAACTGAGGGAACGTGCAGGCGGCAGCCTAGACACGCAGCCAGCCTGCACGTCCCTCAGCGAGCACAGCCACCCGCCCAGCTGCGATGGCTGCCCGGCAGCCCCCCCAGCGCCCCCAGGGGACCCCCCCCAAGGGGAGCCAGGGCAGCCAGCCCAGCCAGGCGGGCAGCCAGGCTGTCAAGCGGCAGCGGGGCCCCTCCTGGACGGTGGCCGAGCTGTGTGACCTGCTGGGGCTCTGGAGCGAGGAGGAGGTGCTCCAGGTAATGGGGAGCAAGAGGCGGAACGCGGATGCGTTCGCTCGGCTGGCCGATGGCCTGGCTGCCTGGGGTCACCCTGCCCGCACTCCTGATCACGTCAGGAGTAAGGTAAAGGAGCTGCGGCAGGGTTACTCCCGGGCCCGGGATGCGGCCAGCCAATCTGGGGCCACCCCCGTCACTTGCCCCTTTTATAGGGAGCTCAGGGACATCCTGGGCCCCCGGCACACCTCCTCCCCTCCGGCCACCCTTGATACTTTGGCCGACGAGCCCCAGCAGGCCCTGCAGCCGGAGTCCGCCCTGGAGGTAAGCCCCACACCCCGGGGGCCCCCCCCGGAGCCCACCCCCGGGACATCGTGGCAGGAGGAGGAGGAGGAGGAGGAGGGGGGCTCCTCCTCCACAGAATACGGGCTGCAGATCCTCCTTCTGCCATCCCGGAGCAGCAGCCGGGCCTCCGCCCCCCGGGGATCTCCGGACCATGGGAGTGGACCGACAGGTATGTACCCCCCTCTGGTGTACACCCCTGGGCTTGAGGGGCGGGGGGTAATAGATATGTGTCCAGGGCCCCCCACATGCTCACATGGCCATGGCCCCAAGGACAGCAGGGCCATGGCCCTCACAGCAGTGCATCAGCCCCTGCCCCACCCCCACCCCGCACGACAGTGCCATGCCCCATCCCCGGGGCAGGGGGGAGCGGAACCTCGAGGGGCCCCCGGGAGGAGGGGGTGGGACACCCCACAGCAGCAGCAGCAGCAGCAGCAGCATGTGATGGAGTGGGGGGAGTGCAAAAGGGAGACTCAGGCTACATATGAGCAACAAGAGCCGAATAGCTCCCAGGGGCAAAGGAGGATCCTGGGGCTACAGCTGGCAGGTGACACCTCTGCCCTGAACAAAGAGGAGGGAGGAGCCGAGCTGGCTTGGAATTGGTGGGGGAGGGCGGGGGCCACAGGTAGAGGCTAGGGGAAGGGAGAGCTGGAAGGCAGCCAGTCTGAGGAGGGGGAAAGCTGCATCCCAGAGGGGCACCCCTTGGGGTCTTCTCCCCAGGATGGGTTGGAAGGACTGTCTCTTCCGACAGCTGGTGTTGTCACTCCTGGGAGAAACTGGGCATCTGTGGCCTAAGAAACCTCTCCTGCTGTCAGACCCTGCGGAGTGAAGTGAGAGTCGCTCCCACCAGGGGACGGGGTGCAGGGCAGGGGGACCCCTGAACCCCATCCATCACAGCAGCATCTCCCGGGGACGGGGATGGGGAACCTGCAACACAGGGCTGGGGGGACAAAGGCCACGGCTCGGGGCCCACACTAACACCTGTCTCCATTCTTCTTCCCCCCCTCCTCTCCTGTGTCCCGCACCTGCACCATCAGAAGGACCGGAAGAGAGAGCCGGCGAGGCATCAGTGGTCCCAGAGAGCCCTCCGGGACCATCGCTCCAGGCCAGCCCCTCGGCCGAGGACCGACCGGCCCCACGGCAGGCTAGACGGAGGACCCCGCGCCACCACCAGCCGACGGCGATGGACCCCCACCTGCTGGCCATCCACCGACGGCAGCTGGAGGTCGCGGAGCAGCACCTGCAGCTGCAGGAGCGGGCGCTGGCCTGGCGCCAAGGGGCATGGGGGGCCTACATGGAGACTTTCAACCGCCGGGTGGATTACCTGGCCCCCCATGCCGCGCCGGCCGCCACAGCTCCTGCCATGCCTGCTCCAGCAGCCGCACCACCAGCTGCTCTGCCCATCGTCGTCCTGTCCGCCGTTGCCCCGCCACCCACCGCCGAGGGCCGGAGCGCCGAATGACCCCTGGAGCCAGCTGAGACTCGCCGGGCATATCTTCTGGTCTGGCCCGCCCCAAGCCAGCCCCGGACAGGGCTACGGCTGCTGCGGGGCTCCCGACCGCCCACGCCCAGTGCCGGACTGTAGGGGCGAGGGGCCCAGGACATGGCCCCCCCCCTTGTATATAGTTTGAACTTATTATTTTGTGCCCCCCGTTTGCCCCCATCCCTCCCCATGTAAATAGTTCTCCCCTTTATCCTCCCTGGTTTTCTTTTTATTAATGAGGACACTTTTTTCTTACTATTGTTTTATTTGTACGTATTACTTTGGTTCCACATGTTGTATATAGTTTGTTCTTGTTTTATATATTTATAGTTAAAAAAAAAGTTCTCAAAGAAAAAGCAGTTTAAGTTCAGCCACAAGTGCGTGCTGTCATTAGTCCAGGAAAAGTGGGAGGGGGGTGCGGTTGGGTGCTCCGTGGTGTGGGCGTTGGGGCAGGAGTGTGGTGGGGGGCCTGGCAGAGTTCACCCCGCGGCCTCATCATCGAAGTGGGCCCTCAGGGCCTCCCGGACCCGGGTCCCTTCGGGGTCCACCTGCTGACTGGGGGCAGCGGGTGGCTGCACGTCGGCCCTGCCGGCCTCCACAGCCCAGCCATGGAAAAAGGCCTCCCCCTTGCTCTCCACCAAATTGTGCAGGGCGCAGCAGGCACCCACAATCAGGGGGATGTTGTTGGGGCCCGCATCCATGCAGGTCAGGAGACATCTCCAGCGCCATTTGAGGCGGCCAAATGAGCGCTCCACCACCTGGTGCGCGTGGTTCAGGCGCTGGTTGAAGCGCTCCTGGCTAGCGGAGAGATGGCCCGTGTACGGGTGCATGAGCCAGGGCCGGAGGGGGTACGCCGCATCTGCGATGACGCAGAGGGGCATGGTGGTGTCCCCCAGAGGGATCTCCCGCTGGGGGATGTAGGTCTCCGCGTCCAGCTGGCGGCACAGGCCCAAGTTCCGGAAAACCCAGGCGTCGTGGGTGCTGCCAGGCCAGCCCACATAAATGTCCTGGAAACGGCCCCAGCTGTCCACCAAGGCCTGGAGGACCACAGAATGGTAGCCCTTGCGATTTAGGTATCGTCCTCCACTGTGATGCGGGGCGCGGATGGGGATGTGAGTCCCATCCAGAGCCCCGAAGCAGTTGGGGAAGCCCAGGGTGGCAAAGGACGCGATGGTGGCATCTGGGTCCCCCAGCCTCATGAGCCTGTGCAGGAGCATGGCGTTGATGGCACACACAACCTGCAGAGAAAGCACATGGGACAGCACCAATGAGGGGTGATCAGGGTGTGCGTGGCCCTGCCCTGCCCTGCCCTGCCCTGCCCTGCCCTGCCCTGGCCTCCCCCGCCCTCCTCTGCCCTCCCCTGCCCTGCCCTGGCCTCCCCCGCCCTCCTCTGCCCTGCCCTGCTCTGCCCTGGCCTCCCCCACCCTGCCCTCCTCTCCTCTCCCCTCCCCTGCCCTCCTCTGTTCTGCCCTCCCCCCCGTGGGTTCTCTTACCTCCATGAGGACAGCCCCGCCGGTGGCCTTGCCGACACCAAACTGCTGCCTCACAGATCGGTAGCTGTCGGGAGTGGCCAGCTTCCAGACAGCGATGCCGACCCGTTTCTTCACTGTGAGGGCACGCCACATGGTGGTGTCCTGGTGCCTGAGTGCGGGGGTGAGCCACTGGCACAGCTCCATAAATGTCTGCCAGCTCATTCTGAAGTTCCTGAGCCAGCGGTCGTCGTCCCACTCCTCAAGCACCAGCCGCTCCCACCACTCGGTGCTGGTGGGGTAGCTCCACAGCCGCCGGCATGTGAGGCGCGGGGGGGTGCTGCAGGGTTGGGGGTTGAGCCCTGCTGCCCTGGGGGCAGCTCCTCCTCCGGTGTAGCAAGGAGGTGCTCAGCTGCCTCCCGCATGGCATGGAGCAGGGCAAGCCCTGCTCCTGCCGGGAGGGCTGGGTGGACCTCTGGCTGCTGCTGCTGCTGCTGCTGCTGCTGCTGCTGCTGCTGCTGCTGCTGCTGCTGGGGGTCCATGACTGCGGCGCCCGAGGTCTGTGTGCCTATGGCTCCTCAGACCGCGTGCTGTGCAGGCTGAGTGTGTCTGGGAGGGGCCCTTTAAGGGAGCGGCTAGCTGTTGCCCCGGAAGCGCTAGTCCGCCCTGTGACCCTGTCTGCAGCTGTGCCTGGCATCCCTATTTCGATGTGTGCTACTTTGGCGTGTAGACGTTCCCTTGCTGTGCCTATTTCGATGTGCTGCGCAACGTTGAAGTTGAACGTCGACGTTGCCAGCCCTGGAGGACGTGTAGACGTTATTCATCGAAATAGCCTATTTCGATATCGCTACATCGAAATAAGCTATTTCAATGTAGGCTTCACGTGTAGACGTAGCCTATATGGCTCTGACGGGAAATCCTTGGTTAGCTTGCTGACTTGAGGATGGCCCATTTTAAGAGAGGGCACTAAATAAGACCTGGCCATTATCCACACTTTTTCAATCTGCTAGGGCATTAATCTGTTGACGGACTCATGTGATACAGCAAAGATCTTGACACTGAGAAATATTGGACCAAATGTCTGTCAGCATAACTTCATGGAAATCAGCAGAGTTACATTAGCAAAGAACTTAGCCCGATGTTTTTTGAAATATCACTGTTAAGTTGCTGCAATGGGTAGAAATTTCAAAACAGCTCTGTGATGATATGCTGTCTTTGATGACAGAAACTCATGCAATACCTAGGCTATGTCTACATTAGAAGCATCTGTCTATAGAGGTTGCTGTCAGAAGAGATGTTCTGACAAAACTTCTGTCAACAGATTGCATCTACACATAAAAGCAGATTGATCTTGTTGACAAAATCCCCCCAGCCCCCAAAGCATCTACATCACTTTTTATTGACAGTTTCTGTCAACCAAATGCATTTTGTGTGTAGATGCTCTGTGAGTTTTGTTGACAAAACCCCATTTTTTGTCTACAAAACTCTCTAATATAGATGTAGACTTAGGGTATAATGTATCTTGGTACCCATATGCTTCCCTCTGAATGGCAGGAAAATGTACTTATTTTTCTCACTCTGGAAATTCAGAAATGTTCAAAAGTTCAATTTTCAGCCTAAAGACAAGACGGAACACAGACAAAAGTAATTGAGATATTCATACCTCAGTGAGAAAGCAAATAGAGACAATGCCTAGTAAACTGTTGTCAAACTTCCTGCAGGAAAGAACCCCACATAACGACACAAGCAATTAAAAATAAAATATGACTTCCTGCAATATTCAGGGATGTTTACTATGAATGGGAATAAATTATTCTCTGGTTTACATTATTTCATGAGCAAAGTCATTAATTTTTTTCTTGTGTAACACTCTATAGTAGTGGACGTGACAGGATATCACTCTGTGGCTACGTCTACACTAGCCAAAAACTTCGAAATGGCCATGCAAATGGCCATTTTGAAGTTTACTAATGAAGCGCTGAAATACATATTCAGCACCTCATTAGCATGCGGGCGGCCGTGGCACTTCAAAATTGATGAGTCTTACCACCACGCGGCTCGTCCAGACAGGGCTCCTTTTTGAAAGGACACTGCCTACTTCGAAGTCCCCTTATTCCCATCTGCTCATAGGAATAGGGGGACTTTGAAGTAGCTGGGTTCCTTTCGAAAAGGAGCCCCATCTGGATGAGCTGCGCGGCAGTGAGACGTGTCAAGTTTGAAGTGCCGCGGCCGCCCGCATGCTAATGAGGCGCTGAATATGTATTTCAGCGCTTCATTAGTAAATTTCAAAATGGCCATTTGCATGGCCATTTCGAAGTTTTTGGCTAGTGTAGACATGGCCTGTGATAAGATATTTTCCCCATACTATGCTAGGAAGGGTTTATGAGAGTGAGAAGGAGCCAGGTAAGTCGATAGGCCACAGCTGATGGGTGTTAGGATGGATGGAGGTCAGTTGAGAAGGAACAGGTGGGGCTGATATAAAACCAGGAAGCTGACAGGAGAATAGAGGAAGTTTGCATAGTCTTGAGGCAAGGAAGGAAACCTAGGGGAGAGCACAAATCTCGAAGGAACCTGAAACTGAAGGAAAGGCTTATGCAGAAGAATGATAACTGAAAGGCCTGAGACACACTGGCCATGGCTACACTAGCCCAAAACTTTGAAATGGCCATGCAAATGAAGTTTACTAATGAAGCACTGAAATGCATATTCAGTACCTCATTAGAATGCTAGGAGCGACAGCACTTTGAAATTGACGTGGCCTGCTGCCGTGCGGCTCGTCCAGACGCGGGTCCTTTTCGAAAGGACCCCAGCAACTTTGAAATCCCTTTATTCCTAACAGCAGATAGGAATTACACGTCAGCGCTTCATTAGTAAACTTCATTAGTAAACTTTGAAAGGGCCATTTGCATGGCCATTTTGAAGTTTTGGGCTACTGTAGACGTAGCCACTGAGTAGAAGACTCAGAGAAATAGCAGGAAGGTAGAATGTTGTAGATCTTGGCTGCTGATTAGTGTTGTCCCTGAGCTACAATTTGGAGTAGAATGAGGGCTTGGATTCCCTTATGAGCCAATAGGGAAGTGGCATAGTTTAGGCAGCGAATGGGAAGACAGTCTGAGGCAGTTCCATCTAGACACTTTGATACCACAAAAGAGGAAAAACAGATTGTAACCTGGCTTGAAAGCCAAGTCATGCAAAGGGAGAAGGAAGCTCTGAAAAAAGAGCACCCCAAAATACAGAGGGAGAGGTGTCAGTTAGTCCCGGAGTAGCCAGAAGGAAGCATCCCAGACATGGGTGAACCCTTTAATAGGATACCTGAATTTTATGGATGGTCCTCAGCCATTTAATTAACAAAAAGGCAGGCAAAATCTGCACAAAGAACAGAGGTTTTTTTTGTTGTGTTTTTTTTTTTTTAGTTTCTGTTTTCTTAGATGATCAGAGAGCAGAAAAGAAAGTTACTTCCAATTAATTCAGAGGATGGTACCGATTGAAGAGATTAATTTGATAACATTTTGCCTTGGGGTGAGAATGCCTCTGTGTAAGTTAGATTATTTTAATATTTAAAAAAAAAAATAATAGGAACTGACCATTAGTAATGAACCTTTAAAATTATATTAAGGGAAATATAGCTTTAAAATGCTAAGAATTTTCCATGCATCTTTCCAATGGTGAAATCAAATTTGGAATCAGGAATAAAGAAGTGGATTAATACAATATTGCACATTTAATAGCATTTTTTTCCTACACTGTCTCTTTAGAGCATGTGAAATAGAAAAAAAAATCACCACTTTCACTGCAGGATCTTTCCATATCCATGGAGATTGGCTCCTCAGGCAGATGGATTGATTTACTAAAGATGAGTTTGGTAAATGAGGCATTATCCAAACCTTGCTCTTTCTTTTTTTCCTGCAAACTTTGGATACTTCCAGTTGATTTGTGAGAAATAATGTGGGAGCAAGAAGTAGGTGCTGAGTGAATTCATATGATGTCATGGTAGTGCAACTAAAGGGAGTCAGGATCCAACTCAGTTATAAGTAGATTGGTATAAAAGCTGTAAATGTCTTAAATAAATCATGTTAACCACATTAAGTGAGAAGAGCCCATAAGCTGAGAAAAATCAAGGCCATTCCATCAGCCAGGAAAAATCTTTTAAACAGAATTAACTGGAAATAACATGACTGAATACCTTCTTCATGCACCCACAGACTGTTTGGATATCTATGTGATTCTGCACACCTGATACATCCCATGAGTAAGGTAATACTACACTTCTACTAAGAGAAAGATGGTAACGTCTGGCAGTTCCTACTAGTGAGTTCTATAAGTAAAACTGAACTTGAATTTTTTTTATGTCCCTTTCCAAAATATCAATGCATGCCACCATCCCTCAGTTGTAATCTATATTTGTATAATAATTTGGTACTCCAATAATGATTACCTACTCTCCTCTCCTCACTAAAAAATACATGTGATAGCCAGTGCATACAGATAAAAGCTTCAAAAATGAAATAATTGGAAGTAGATAATTGTTCCCTAGTCTTGTTTTGTGGAATAGGGTTGAATGGGAAAGGCAGTTAGTAATAAAAATACAAGGTGGGATTTTTAAAAACTGTACATTGTGAGCCTAATATGGAATTTTAGTCAGGGTATCACAGAGCAGTTTTGAACAGTATCCATCATGTTCATCTTCAAATTCCAAAAGTGCTACCTTTTTGCTTTGTTCTGTTTTCATTTGCAAACTGTGTGTACATCATGGCACATGATTTACCTGTCCTTCCCATAGCTTGGGAAACAGTGGAACAGTTACTTGATCAAATTAATAACAGCTCATGTCATGGTAATTTACTACTGAGTTTCATAAATGTCAACACATCATCATCTCTGGTCTGATGCAGATAAAGTAAAAGCCTTTTATAATTAGACCATTTTGAATACCCACTCGTACCAATATGGAAACATTTTTTGAAAGCGCACATCCACACACAAAAAAGCAGATCAAAAATGGATTCACTCTTTTGACAGAGAGCATCCACACAGCCCCAGCTCTTTTGAAAGAATGGTCAAAGGATTGAAAAATCTGGAGACATGAAGATTGTTCTTTTGAAAAAAGGGCCCCGAGGGCATATACACACATTTTTTCTGAAATAATCCTTTGGAAAAAGGCACTTTTCCTCATCTGAGAGAGGAAGAGGACTGCCAGCTAAAGTGCCTCATTCTTTTGATTTCAGCTCAAAAGAGAATTGTGTGCGTAGAAACTTCGTGGGTTCTTTCAGAAGAGGCCTGTTTTGCTACACTTGCTGGTGTAGATGCACCCTGGGATTTTTCACCCAGAAAACAGGAGACTAAAGGGGGAATATGATAGAAGTCTATAAAATTGTGACTGGTCTTGAGACAGTAAATAAGGAAAAAAATATTTACTTGTTCCCATAAGACAAGAACTAGGGGTGACCAAATGAAATTAAGAGGTAGCAAGTTTAAAACAAAGAAAAGGAAATATTTCTTCATGCAACACACACCCAACCTGTGGAACTCCTTTCCAGAGGATACTGTGAAGACCTAGACTTTAACAGGATTTTTTTTTTAAAGAGCCAAATAAATTCATGGAGTATAGGTCCAAGATTGTGTATCTGTCAGGATGAGTAGGAATGGCGCCCTGTCAGAAGCTGGGAACGGGTGACAGGAGAGATCACTTGAAGAATATATGTTCTGTTATTTCCTCTGGGACACCTGGACCTTTGGTCTGACCCAGTATGGCCATTCTTATGTTTTTATGACAGTGAGATCTGCCCTAGTTACAGCTTCTACCAAAATTTAGAAATGAGACTCCCTCACCAGAAGCAAAGCATATTGTCCCAGCATATTTCTAGAGTTATTTACTATATCTAAACTTTATGTAACCCTTCTATAAGGTTCTCAAAGCACATTACAAATAATTTATTTAGCCTTGTATTATCCTTATAAGGTAAGAAATTGTTATATTCCAATTTTATCACTAAGAAGCTGAGACATGGGGAGGTTAAGATTGCAGTCCAGGTTATGCTGATACCACTGGGAGTACTCCCTTTGTCTCTGGAGGCAGGATTGGGCTAATGGACTCAGTGGATCGCAGGCAGCTCACAACACATTTGGCATAAGAAGCAGCAATCCTGTGCTTTTATCAAAAGACCACCTTTCCCTCTTTTTCTTGTCTTCTATCCTGTTACATATAGTTTTAGTTGTTCTTTCTTGCTTGCACTTGGCCATTCTGATTTCAAGTCACTTTTAAAAATCAATTTAAAAAAGAAAGAAAAACTGTACATGGTGAGATTTTCAAAAATGCTCCATACCAGCTGAAGTCTTCTTTTAAATCTCTGGTAAAAGTTCCCATTTGCTTCAATGAGACTAATATGCAGTTTGTCTTAGTTTACTCTCCATTTTAAACAGGCATTAAGTGAGTTGGAATCACAAAGGAAGAATGGAAGCATTAAAATGTACCGTGCGACTTTGTGATACTGTTGCCTTGTTAATTTCACTAGCACGTAAGTTTTCAAAGGAATACCAGAAAAAATATTGCATTTACATACTTGTATCAATGAGCTAGAGCAGGTTGTTCATGTGTTTCTTTGCCAATTACCAATATTTTTGTTTGGATAAAAATGATGTGCTTGTAAACAAAACTAAAAACCCTATTCCATTGACAGGTCTGGAAAATCATAAAAATCCAGAAGACTGGCTAATGCAGTTAGAACAGTCTTATCATGTAAGCTCAGGCATTCAGGTATATTTTCAAAGAATATCCATTCATTGGAAAATGAACTGCCCTTTATAATGAAAAAGTTTATTTTGGTTATGAGAGTAGGTTTCGCCCTCCAACTGCCCACAGCCAATCTTTTGTTTTCATTGGTTTGTAACTTAATCTGTTTTGTTTCATTATTAAAACTAAATAAATCTAGCAGCAGCTGTTTTATTTCCCCTACATTAAACTCCCAATGCCTACCTATCCCCAGTTCCTTCCTTATGGATTCTTTCCCCCAGCTATTTCAGTGATAACCTTAATAGCTATCTACAAGTGTAACTATATAGAAATATGGAGCCAAATGATTATATGCTGCCCTGTACATTGTTCTTTAAAGGACACAGCTTAAATCTGAAAAGTCTAGCATCCCCATTTTTAATTGGATTGCTTGAACTCATTAACATTCATGTAATATCCTGCGACATTTGAGATGTAATGGCCCCCAAGAAAGGCCACTGTGCTGCACTTGGATATTCTTTCTGGGCAGCACTACACATCACACGCAGTGCTTGTTGTGGAAGCAGCCCTGTTGAAACAACTGCATTCTCAGAGACAGATTATGCCTTTCTAATTCAGACAGGCTAGCACCTTATTATGAAATTAACCATATTCTAATTCTGAAAGTATGGGTTAAGGTACTTTTCAGTAGGAGTAATAGTGGCACAACCCATCCAGGGAATGTAAATCTCAGACTTTTTCCAAATAAAGTTTCAGGCTTTACTTACAGGAAAAAAAAGAGTTGTTTTGTCCAGCAAAGGGACTACTTATGCGCTTTTCTCCAGGTTCCAATCCTCCTTTAGTCCATTCACTTGGCTTATACCTTTCAACCTTTCCCCCATGTCTAGTCAACAGATGTTTGCCTGTCCCAATAACTGGCTTCAGATACCTCATTTTCTACATATTTAACTATTGCTCATTAGGATAGCTAGGAAGCACCTCCAAGCTGCTCGTGTTATGACATCAACTCATGTTATGACCAATGACAATAGGTTTTTGTTTGGTAATGTCTGATCTTGCTATAAAAATTCTTACATGGTTCTCTTCAGGCATGTTTCCCTATATAGGTTCTGATCTTGCAGCCACCTCCTTAAATCAATGACCCACAATGAATTCAAATTTCATGAGTAAAATTATGCATGTGTGTGTTTGCAACAAGACAAGAATTTGGAGCTCTGACACCTCAGTTCTTCAAGTACCATTGCAAGACCTATGATGCTACTCTCACCAGATCTTAGGCTGCATCTACACTATGAGCTAAAAATCAATTTTCTTAACATTGATTTATTAATGCTGGGTTCTATCAATTTGATTTTGAGCATCCTCACATTCCTACATGCTCCCCACAAAATTGACTTACTGCTGCCACACACAAGTAGCTTAAATTAACTGCTGCAGCAGTGTATTGTGGGAACCTGACCCTCATAGCATTCTGGCTCTTTTCACTGGTGCAGCATGGGGAAAAACATGCCCCACCTATAGATATGTGTATTTGATGACATCTTACCACATTTCATTCCCCTCTTTTCCCTGATGTGTTAAACAGATGTCCCTTTTTCCAGGAGAAGTCTGTCTTGCCTTTATAAGAGTTGTGTTTTTTATAATTGAGAAGAGGGGAGAGGTAGTAAAGCTCTTAGGAATGGTTAGAAAAAAGATTCTGGGTTTCCCAACTGACAGGTTTTTGAAAACGAGATGCAAAAGCACTGGATCTTTGCAGGCTTGTATCTGGATTTAGACCTCCTAGCAAAAAAGACCCTCAGAACAAGAATTTGTTTAAGTAGACATTGGTGCCACACTGAAACTGCAATGAATCATTGAAACAGTGCAAGCTTGGAGCAACTAAAAGACCCCAGACTATAGCCAGGATTGGATCTGCTGAACACCCTCAGAACAAGAATATTCCTCGCTGCAAGCCTTACTTCGAGAACTGTGGTAATTATATAGTTACTACATTGCCTTCAGTGAAACAGTTATGGCTAGGAGAGGCTAAAAGTCCGCCAGCTACATCCAGCACCTGAAAATCGTGACTGCTGAGGGAATCTTCCCCTAGGTGGCTGAAAGACCCCTGACTATAGCCAGCCCATGGGTCTTTGGATAAAGCCCATATACAAATTTCCTCTCAGAGGACAGCCATACTAGAGACAAAGTATTTTCTTCTGTTGACCAAAAATTGTGACTTCCCCAGCCAGCTACAGGGACCTCACTATGTGCAAGCTGCCTGGCACCTTGTGCAGCATCTCCTTTTATTAGTTCAGGGTCAAGCCACGTGATGTGGCTGGGTATGGGAAAGTTACATACTGCATGCTGCCTCTGGAGGGAGGGAAGGGAGGAGTCTGGGGGTTAGGACAAAATGTAAATGGCTAAAAAGAAGTTTCTCATCCAAATATGACCCCACCCACAGACTAGCTGCCACGTGATGTGTGTGAGGGAAAGTTCCAAAATGCATGGCACCTCTTGGGGACGTAAGGGATGTGGGGGGCAGGACAACATATAAATGACTGAAAAGAAGTTTATCGTTCTATCAGACAAGCATGAACCCCACTCATAGCCTAGCTGCCAGAGTGTGGGGAGGGGGCGGCGGCTGGTGCCAGGCAGTGCAGAAAAAAAGGTAGCTGGGGTATACACAGAACCAGAGACCCCACAGCCATGCTACTAGCAAACAAAAAAGGGCAAACAAAAGAAAGATTTTTCAGCCTCTCATGACCCTACAGCCACAGACTTCCAGGTGCCAAATCAAAATGTCTTCCTGTTGCTTAATTCCTCTGCACCTGAGAGTAGTAGAGCTGGAAGAGGCCAGAGCAGAGAACTGTGGGGCATTGTGGGGCACATACAGGACATGTCTGGAGGCTAATTAATTGGATTTAAAGAGATGGCACTTCCTCACTACCCTTCGTTCAGAAGTAAATTCAAATTGAACGCTACAGCCATCCAGTTAGTTCTATATTACGATATTGATATTATGTCGATTTTAGTGCATCATAAATTGATCTATTGGAATTTACAGCGAAGACAGGCACTAAACTAACTGCCTTAAAATTGACTTTATAATATAGTGTAGATGTAACCACAGTTGGGCACTTCTGAGACTGGAGGATGCATCATATGTCCTCTGGAGAGGACCTGATATAAATTTTCTCTGATTGTCCAGACTCGTCAACTTGTTGACATGGACAGAAACATGTCACACATTTCATAGATACTATCTCAGGCCTTTTATAGGCTCAAGAGGGCATTGATGCATCAAATTTATACTGCATGCATATCTGGAATTTTTAAATGAATACACAACTATGTGCCAAAGAATGAATTTTATGGCAAATTGTATGTCCACAGAATTGCAGCATGTATGAGATATTGTATATACTACAAATATAGACTTCAGTCATAAGAACACAAGAATGGTCACGCCAGGCCAGACTAAAGGTCCAGCTATCCCAATTTGGTACCTATTCCGAGTGCCCCAGAAACAAAGAACAGGACAGGTAATCATCAAATGATCCATCCTGTTGTCCATTCCCAGTTTCTGGCAAGCAGATGCTAGGGACACCAGTCCTGCCCATCCTGACAGTCATTGATGGACTTATTCTCCATGAATTTATTGAGGTGTTTTTTTTTTAAAACCCTATTATAGTCTGGGCCTTCATAACATCCTCTGAAAGGGAGTTTCACAAATTGTCTGTGTTCTGTGAAGAAATACTTCCTTTTGTTTTCAACCTGCTGCCTATGCTGTGTGATCTGCATAGAGGATGTATGAAGACACACAGAGCCTAGCCAAAATTAGTGGCATTCCCAAATGGGTGCAGAGATGTAACTATACACATCACAGTGTAGGAGCAGGGCCATCACCTGCATGAACATTGAGTGTTCATGGAAAGGAGTAAAGCTGTACATATGATTGCATTTAAAAATTGTAAATCTTTGTAACTACACATGTAGAAAAAAATAATGTGAGGTTCTTTTAGATGGATTTTTACCAGGGTTACACAAATTCAAATATTCATAACCTGAGTGGATTCATGTGCAAAGGGAGTCCAATCCTGTATTTCATCACCCCCCTGAAACCAAGCTAATGATACATTTTAATAGTTCTCTGCCCTAACAATCTTTTAATGTTGTGTTATCTGAGAAGGTGTCAGAAAGGTTCTTAAAAAGATACGTGAACGTATTGCACAATATCGTCTAGTATTTGGGTTTGCAAAGCCTTTGAGAATTCTCTCAATTTACCTTTTTTTCTTAGCATATTCAATCTACCAACTGCCAAACTTTGGATGAGATACCCAATGTTAATGTAAAAATTGGATGGAGAACACTTATCTTAAAGGACAGCTTCCCTCTTATGAGATTGGATATTTATTACAAGATTGGATATCCACTGTCAATTGAGATTGTGAGTATATGATGTGAATCTGATATTGCAAAGAGAATGCTGAGTATCTGTGGCATTTTTAAAGTGATTGCCTCAATATTGGATTGCATATGTAGGCAGACTCTGGATACAGCCTGGAATTGCCACACAGCAGAAACCTTAATCTCAGCCTAATCCATTATTCTGTCTTGATAACGACCAGTACAAGATACATCAGGTGAAGGCATCATGCAGATGCAGAACAATCCCCCTCACCCACCCTCCTCCCTAAATTGTATACTCTTCACTAGTTGTAAGAGATTGCTTTAAATCATGAAGCACAACATTTAACATCTCTTCCAAAATGTATCAGCATTTGATGTCACAAGCGGGTCTGCTATTTTTTGACCCTTGTAATGAACTACTGAAAAATCTAATGCATTTTTTTTCTGATTTTAGGCTTTAGATTCCCTCTGTGCACTAATTTCACAACAAACCTGAGAGTGGCTACACACACAAGATTTTTGTGTTAAGAAATAGTTGTGGCACCAACAGATTTGAATGATTGTCTGTCTCCCTGTATTTTAATTATTAATTTGGGTTACACAAATGTAGGTTCACTGACATCATAGAATCAATCATAGAATTCCAGGGCTGAAAGGGACGTTAGAATGTTACTTAGTCCAGCCCCCGGCCAAAACAGGATCAACCCTAACTAAACCATTCCAGCCAGGACTTTGTCAAACCAGGACATTAAAAACCTCTAGGGATGGAGGTTCTACCACTTCTGTAGGCAATGCATTCCAGTGCTTCACTACCCTCCTGGCAAAATCTTTTTTCCTAATATCTAGCCTACAACTCTCCCTCTGTAACTTCAGACCATTGCTCCTTGTTCTGCTATCAGACACCACTGAGAAGTGCCTCTCTCCATCATCTTTAGAGCCCCCTTCAGGAAGTTGAAGGCTGCTATCAAATCACCCTTCACTCTTCTCTTCTGTAAACAAAATAACCCCAAATCAGTCAGTCTCTCCTCATAGGTCATGTGTTCCAGCCCCCTAATCATCTTTGTTGCCCTCCACTGAACCCTCTCCAATACATCCACATCCTTTCAATAATGGAAGGCCAAGAACTGAACTTAATACTCCAAATCTTGCCTCACCAGTGCCAAATAGAGGGGGATAATAACTTCTCAAGATCTGCTGGAAATGTTTATCCTAATGCACCCCAATATGCCATTAGCCTTCTTGGCTACAAGGGCACACTGTTGACTCATATCCAGCCTCTCATTCCCTTTAATCCCCAGTTCCTTTTCTGCTGCACTGCTACATAGCCAGTCAGTCCCCAGCCTGCAACAATCCTTGGGATTCTTCTGCCCCAAATGCAGAATTCTGCACTTGTCCTTGTGGAACCTCATCAGATTTCTTTTGGCCCAAACTTCCACTTTACCCAGGTCACTCTGGAGCCTACCCCTACCCTCCAACATACCTACCTCTCTCCCCAACTTAGTGTCATCTGCAAATTTGCTAAGGGAGCAATCCATCCTCTCATCCAAGTAATTAATAAACATGTTGAACAATAGTGGCTGTAGAATCGACCCTTGGGGCACTCCATTTGAAACTGACTGCCAACCAGACATTAAGCAACTGATTGCTACCCATTGGGCCAGACCATCTAACCAGCTCTCTATCTATTTTACGGTCCATGTATCCATGCCATACCACCTTAACTTATGGCCAAGAATGTTGTGGGAGACTGTATCAAAAGATTTGCTGAAGTCAAGGTATATCACATCAATTGACTTCCCCATGTCCACAAAGCTAGTTACCTCATCATAGAAACTAATCAGATTGGTCAGGCTTGATTTGCTCTTAGTGAATCCATGTCAACAACTCTGAATCACTTTCCCCTCTTCAAAGTGCTTCAAAATGGATTCCTTGAGGACCCTCTCCATGATTTTTCCAGGGGCTGAGGTAAGGCTGACCGGCCTATAGTTCCCTGGATTGTCGTCCTTTCCTTTTTTAAAAAGATGGGCACTACATTTGCCTTTTTCCATTCATCTGGGACCGCTCCCACTATCCACCAGTTTTCAAAGATAATAGCCAAGGGCTCCACGATGACATCTGCCAGTTTCCTCAGTACCCTTGGATGCATTAAATCCAGACCCATGGATTTACGTGCATCTAGGTTTTCTAAGTAGCTCTTAACCTGTTCTTTCCCCACTGAGGGCTGCCCACCTCCTTCCCATAGTGCATTGGCTAGTGCTGTAGTCTGGGAGCTGACCTTGTCTGTGAGGACTGAAGCAAAAAAAGCATTGAATAATTTAGGCTTTCCCACACCATCTGTTACCAGGCTACCTCCCTCATCCAGTAATGGCCCCACACCCTCCCTGATCACCATCTTATTTTTAACATGCCTGTAGAAACCATTCTGGTTACCCTTCACAGGAGCCAGCACATGACCTAAGTACACAACATTGCCATCCCCAAACATTCAAAAATCATGACCTCCGTCCCCCAAAATATCCTGAGTATAGTGAGTGTCATTTAATTTACATTCATTTTTTAAGTCATCAGGGTTTCTATTTTCAAAATTTTGTCTATAACCTTCAGGACTGGAAACATATTATGATTCTTTATTATCATATTAAAGCACAGATTTTCATGTGATTATTTGACTCTAAAATATAGGACTTCAAATAAAGCAGACAATATCATGAGTTTTATTTAATCATAAAAGGTGAAAACTCTGAGCATGTGCTTTAAAGTGGGACTGGGATCAAAATGTCCTTACCAGATTCAGAAAGGAGAGAGAGAGAGAGAATATGTTATAAAACTTTTTCCAACCTTTGAAAAGAAGCTTGGATTGCTTCCAGATCTGGGTTAGTTCATATTTTATTAAAGGCAGTTATTTCCTTCCTAGGCAGAATTAAAGTGTTGTTTTCAGAGCAAACAAAAATAAATCAAAAGGTAAAGATAGCCAACACTGCACAGTAGTATTTTAAGCATATGGAAATTCAGCTGAAGATTTTACTGCCAAATTACGTTTTGCTTTCTCACAATCTATGTAAAACAAATGGTGATGTGAGCATTATTAATCATCTAATGGACTAAAATTGATCCAGTAGTTAAAACACAATTAAAAAAAGATAAGCAAGTCATACATTTTTTATAAAGACTATTTACATTTTTTTGGTAGAGAAAAACAATTTTATATTGGGCTTCTGAGTAATTAAGGAGCAAGTAAATTCTGGAGAGGTCTATTATTTCACTAGCACAGTCTGAAATTTAAAAGCTAACATTTCAAAGTGTTTGCTCCATTTGATTAGATTTGTGTGTTAGCAATAAGAGCAATAACAGTATTTGCATTCACTGAGCCTCTTCAAAGGGAAATGTTCAAGAGATACAAATGCCATGCAGCCACAGAAAGTTGTCTGGCAAATAGGCTGTGCTGGGGGCATGCCTGAATAAATACTGATTAAATTTTAAACAAGATCTCTGATGACTCATACAAACTCACCTTGTTTCAATTTGCACCCACAGCAGCATGTCCACAATGAGTAGGCCACACTAATTTGCACTTCACAGACCAGTTGGGGGACTGTCTCTTCAATCATAGCCAACTTCCTGCAATTAGCCAAAACCCATGCAAGCATGGGAGTCTTTCCGTTGACTTCAAAGAGCAGCACTCATGGCTACATATGCCATTAATTATATATGAGGTATGTTGTGAAAGTGGTAATTCAGAATGGTTATATTTCCAGTTTAATTTTTTTTAATTAGGAGACTATCAAAACCAGTACAAGACCAACAATGAACATCCAGATTTTGGCCTTTTCTTACCTACTTGTCTTTTAAAAATGTAGCAATTTTTGTAGAGTTCTTTTTAAGAGAGAGTTCTTTTTAAGCAACCGTTTTCATACTTCAGTGATATCATAGGACAGTATTCATCCCAGGAAGCTGTTGCTCACAGGGGAGAAGTTAGCAGAACTTTAGAACTTAATATTTTTTGAAAGATCATATGCATCATTAGATGATTCTACTGGAAAAACCTATGGATGCATCAAAAATGCACACAGAAACTAACCTCAGTGGGATTTCAGCCAGATAAGTTTTCATCAGGGCCAAGCCCGTGGAAGTCCTACAAAGATTCTTAAGATGCAGCCTTCACAGAGCTACACTGCTATATTCTGTCCAAAGACAAAGTCTACCAACAACTCCCATGCCCAAGGGTAAAATTACAAAGGCAATATGCACATGTAGTGATTCCTTGGATACGTATGCAGAGCGATAGGTTCCTCCCATTTCACAGCCAGATGTAGTTGAACTTAAAATGTGGGTTTACATACTTAAAAAAAGAAAAAAAAAACACTCCCAAACACACCTTGTCAGCATAGTGAGGTGCCATCAGACCTAAAGAAACAATATGGACAAAGGAGACTAAGTGCCCCCTATTCTGCAAGCCCCCACCACAAGATAAGATTTCTTAATTAAATAAACTCAGTGTACATGTCCCACAGAGGTATTGCAGCCCCATAATCGTTGTGTGAAGAAACAAGAGGTCTCCGATAGGCAGAAGCCTACTTCGCACAAAACACAGTGACTTAACTAGCAAATTATATTGCACTTCTGAGTCCTGACTACTCAGTGTCTGTTTCTTCTTTTTGCATCTAGCCTGATTGCGAAGGGAATCCTGAAAAATCTCTTGCTTCAGCAAACCTCAAGTACAATTCTGTTTGTTTTCTTTTACTTTATTATTTTCCAAAGAGAGGGAGGAGAGGCTGAACAGAGGGGACACATCCTGCCTATCCTGAGCAACTGCATTTACTCTCTTTATTTCATCTAGTCTTTTCTTGTATCTGTCACCCCACAATTTTATTTTAATTATCCACACTAATGACAGCTTACTTGTCCCTGAATTCATAGTAGAGAAGGGTCACCACTAGCAAATAGCAAATTAGATCTGTAGCAAGTATGAGACATATTTTACTGTCAATTTTAAGCAACTCTCCCTGCACTGAACCCTAAGTTTACCTCTGTGCTTTCAATGTTCCCTCGAGATTCTTAGTTGTAAGTATTTCAGTATTTGAAATATAGCTTCTATATACGATAGGGATTTCTGTGGAAGTCAGTTTTGTGAAATATTCCTCTGATTATACTAGAGTATTCAGGACTAAGAAAGACTAGGACAACACTATAAATAAAAATGCATAGATGATGTTGATGAAGATTATTATTGTTGTCAGAGTTGCCACCAGCGTGGTGCTCTGCTCTCCAATGTATCACTCAGCTGCGTGCGTGTGTTCCCTCTGTGTGCTGCCCCGGCTCTGCAGATAGCTGACACAGCAGACTCGAAGAGCACCCCCAATGACCACAGAGTCTAGTAAGGTGCAAAGGCACGTCGGCCAGGTTTATTGCCATATTGGATACAGTAGTAGTTCCCTGTAGATTTCTTAGTCTAAGTCAGGGCATACTACAAATATGCACCCACGGTCAATGGACTCGGCTCAGTCAGTGGCAGGACTTTCCACTGCCCCCTCGGCCGGACCCAGACCACATCCCAAGATTACATTCTTATGCACAGGTACAAACAACTTACTCATCACTCCTGACGTATTGAGGTACACCCTTCTACGTAATCAGGTGCCACCTCTCACCTTGTACATGGTGGTTTGAACAAACTCTATCCATCATATTACCCTTCTGCCCCTGTCATTGGGATGGGTCGGCCTGTTCTTTTATAATAATAAAAAACACATTATATGGTGGACAGCTTGTGGAACAAAACATATATGAAATTGGCATAGAAGCAGAGGAGTTCGATGAAACAGGTGAGTTCTTTTCATTTAGTTAATTTATTCTAAAAGAATTGTGATTCTAAATAAGGGAAAGGATGCATTAATCTATTCTTGGTGGTCACTCAATAATGAGTAGGATGTCTTCATGTCACCCTCCTATTTGTGAGTCTATTTGTGACAGCCGATCAGCCTGATTCTGAAGCCACAGGTCTTATCACAGAAGGGGCAGGTGTTGGTAGCTGTTGGAGGGGCACAGAGCAGTCTTTGACACTCTTCTTCTTCTTCTCCACCTCTCCATCATCTGTGCTGCAGTGTGACCTCTCGAATTGCTCCACCTCCATGGATTACCATTCTGCACAAGGGATGGTCTTGGGCAAGGTTCTTCCAAGTGTCATTACACCATACAAATCACCTCATTCATGCAATCTAATGTTGGCTTGTGTTAGCCGGTGGCCAGGTAATGTGCGGTGAGGTATTCCCCTGGGTCCTAAACAACCCAGTTTTTTTTACTGTGAGAGCAGGGAGCTGCTCGCACTCTCACCTATGGCCAGGCTGTAGTAACCAAACGGTTAAAGTTCTTTTGTTGTGCCGGCTGTGTTGTAGTGACAAAAGGATAACAGGGTCAGGCTCGGATCTTAATTAGTTACAAGTTTATTAAGCTACAGTTATAAGCGTGTGGTTACAAAAGGCTATTGTCTACTTCTTATATGCTAGCAAAGTACAGGTGTTAACAAGTTACGTTACAATCCAATACAAAGATATAGGTTACCATCTAACACAATGATATCTTGATACAACGACGTCTAGTTACAGAGCTCTAATTCTTTAGCTGTGCACAAAAAAAAAAAAACGGAGACCTAGCATGGGTATATCTTACCCTCTCTGCGTCTCTCGATACCAGCGTAGCCAAGCCCGATCGGTCACTCAATTCCGCGGAAAGACGAATACGAGGTCGGGCGTCCCCAGTTGTGGGCCTCGGGAGGCAATCACCTGACCCGACCAGCAGGTAGTTGGTGGAGATGCACTCAGAGTTAGAGTTCTGCTGGGCCCACCTTTTATACGCCTTTTTGGGTTACGTATTCTCTTTCTTATCTAAGGTGCCAGATCATACTGGTCTGTCTTTTTGACGCCAGTTTGTTACAAGGGCATTTCTTACTTAATTTGCACTTGTAAGACAGGAGATAAGCAATTTGAGAGTACAGGACATTCTTTCTGTGTGGGCGGGGATTTCCCCTTCTGGGGTGGTTGTGTGTGTGCATCATATCCATTAATGCCAGCTGGGGTGATTTCTTGAGGGCGCCCCCCCCTTGTTGACAGTTTGGCCTGTTAGCCTTTTATCTGTACTTTCTGCTTCTCAGGGTCACAATGAGCTCGCACATCTGGGCCTCGATGAGGGCATCAAAGACTGTGCTGTCAGCAGCCGTTTCCGTGCCCTGTGTGCTCCTCAGTGGCGGGGGGGGGGCAGCGAGCAAGCTGGCTTGTAAGGGGGAGACTTTGTCTGGCTACAGCTTGCCATATTTGAATTTTCAAAAGAGGACACACTTGAGAGGGTGTGCATCTGTATCAGTATCTTCCAACTCACATTGTATTTGTATGTTACAATATATATAGTACAGCTCCACCATGAAACCTCTAGGTTTATCCAGGCTTGGAGAAGGCATGGAACAAGAGGAGGGTTGGGCAGATGAGTGTCAATGTGCTGATCGTAAAACAACATTACATTGTGTTGGAGTCATGTGGTTAGGTGACTGATACAGTTGTTGAAGGACATCAATGATATCGTGGAGGCAGTGGTGAAAACATGCAGAGTTGGTTAGTTGGTTTAAAATGAAGCTGCTGAACTCTTTTATATTCAAATTCAACACTAACATGTGGTTTGAAACAGGATGGGAATGTTCTGGGACACTATAGGGGCTCGTTTGCATACTTGGCTTAATCTAATTCTTGACTTCTCCCCCCACCCTCTCTACTCTCTGATTTGCTCACCTTGATCATTTTTTTTCTGATTTGTCCACCTTGATTCCTGTTTTTGGTTCTCTTTACCTCAAATATTGATTCTGTTCTGGTCTGGCTATGGTCTGAAGAAGTGGGTCTGTCCCACGAAAGCTCACCTAATAAATTATTTTGTTAGTTTTTAAAATGCTACTTGACTGCTGTTTTGTTTTGATGGTTTAGAATGAGTAGAGGTATGAGACGAGGAGATCCGATACCACCAAGTATCTTCATCATGCCCCTCTAGAGAGTGATGGAGAAGATCAAGAATGAGGTAGAAGGGATATTGGTGCACAGGATGAAAATTAACAACTTGAGGTTTGAAAAGGATATAGTTATCATCGAGGAAGATGAAGAGAAGCTAGCGAAAATGGTGCAGGTGCTAAATGAGGAAGGGAAGTGGTACAGATTGTTTATGAACCTCGATAAAACAAAGAATGGTAGTTGGAGATAAGGAAATAGGAAGGAAGATCAGTGTAGATGTGATCAAACTACAGAACACAGAGAAGTCCACGTATCTGGGGAGCAACATGGCATATGATCTTGACTATAAGAAGGAATAGCAACTAGAATAGTGAAAGCAAGAGAAACTTTGAAGTTGAGCATCTTGAAAATGTGTGTTTCAGCAGCATGTTGTATGGATGTGATACATGGGTGATAACAAAAGATCGAAGAGAAGGATATTGGCATTCGAGAGGAGTTCTTATAGAAAGATCCTGAAAATAAAATGGATTCAGAAGGTCACCAGTGAGGAATTATATAGGAAGATACAGCTGAAAGAGAACCTGCTGCAGAAGGTTATACAATAGAATCTACAGCTATTTGGACATATTTGTAGAATGAAAGATGAATGACAAGTCAAGACCTTGGTATTCAACATAATGGAAAGTTCAAATAGGAGAGTCTGGCCGTACAGAGAATGAATTGATGATATAGGAGATTGGTGCGGTGCTAGTCTTAACAGAAACTAAGCCACTCCACACTGGACAAGGAAAGATGGAAGGAAATAGTGAGGGAGGCATTGTACTCCAATGGGTGCTGAGCCCAGGGTGGTGGTGGTGGTGGTTGTTGTGGTTGATGATGATGATAATGATGATACAGAGTAAATTAATACAACATGAGTTGGTAGATATTGATGCAGATACAATCCCTCACAGGGTGTCCTCTTTTCTGAAAGTTCATATATGGTAATGCTAATCTAATGCATTTCTAAGTCTCAGGATTATCAAGGATCTATCTATGCAACTGTCCTAGCATCTACACAATAGAACTGCTATTTAAAAATAAATTATGAGTAATATTTTGCTATACTTATGTATCCTGAAATAGAAACCCCACAGGCAAACACTGTACTCAAAATAGCAGAGCTATTTTGACCACAATATTTAGTTCCTGCTATCCCACATTGTACAAGGGAAAGCAGGAAGTTTGAATAGGCACTTATTTCAAACTATAGTCCAGTGCAGCCAGCACTGTGTTTGAAATAAGTTCCCTTGAAATAACTTACTCATTTTGCACAACACATTTGGGGAAAAGAGTAATATATGTTGCTCCTTTAGCTAGTGTGGTCTATTTTAGGTCAGAATTTTTGAAGAACAAATTATTTAGAGCTGCAAGTATTTAACTGTCTGATGGAAGAGATAAACAACTAAGAAATCAAGACATCTTGCTTCAGGAGCTCCGTTTGCCTTAGTTGGATGAGCCAATGAAAGTTGAATTTGGAGCTCTGGACCACTATCATCACAGAGTAATGTACAATTGAATTACATGAGTGCACAAGAATACTTTAAAAAATCTAAACATATGTTCTTATTAAATAGTTTAAAGAGATATTCCAAGGTCACTGATATCTCTGTGAAGGATCATTTGCTGTGTAGAGGTTTCATTTATTTTATACAATTTAATATTATAACAATAAACTGAATAATAAAGAAACAATCTGTGACTATATAACGCTAGTTAATTACTTTGTTAATGGATACAAATTAGGGACCAGGTTTCTTGTTTGTTTTTCAATTTGTTATTTATCCACTTCTTTTATATGTGGGAGGCAAACCATATTTTTGCCTAAGTAGCTGAAGTCTAAAAGAATTTGGTTTATTCCTGAGGTGTAGCTAATAAGTTATTTTTGCAATTCTCTTACACCTTTAGAGGAGGTAATTAAATCTTCTATCCCTTTGAGGAAAAAAAAAAACCAATTCTTTAAGATTTTGAAATATTCTCCCCACTGGAAGACCTATACCAGAAAGAGCCTTAAATATAAGCATTGGGATACTTACTGGTTAATCATGTTAACATCCCTATTAAGCTGTGCTAATACTAGAGGACTTAGAAGCAGAATATGAATGAATGATTCAGTGCATATTGTTGGCAACTTCCAATTGATAGAGCTTCAGAGCTGCCTTCATTTTACTGAACACCCACTTCTAGAAACATCACCCCTCTTCTAGGTTGAATTTTCCCTTTAGAACAGCAGGTTGTGCTAATGCAATTGTAGTTAAATTACATCCTTCTTGTACCAGTGGGAAAAAATCAAACTCATGCTTGGTTACATTTTCATTCTTAGCAATTACTAATTCAGTCACTCTATATTTTTTTCCATAAAAATTATAATATAGAATAGAACTGGGTTTTGTTTGGTTAAAATACTCATTTCCAGGTATGGCATAATTAAACAAATAACCCAACTTAACATCAAGAACAAAAAGTCTATCTTCTGGAGATTTCCCTGATCTAGGGGTGAATACAATTCCATTTGATTCACTTTTCACAGCTACATCTACGTGAGAGGCTTTACCCAGCAAAACTGGGTTTTTGTTGAGAAAAAACCATGGAGCATCTACACACACAAACGTGCTTTGTCAATAGTTTATTGACAAAACCCAGCACATCCACGGCAGCATTATACCTCTCCCCATTCAGGTATAATGCCTCTCTTGAGATTGTTCCGTTGACAAAGCAGCCATGTAGATGCTCTGGGGCCGTTTGTCGACAGATAGGGTGTCTGGTTTACCAGGCAGCCCTGTTTGCAGAGCTTCTGGTTAGTCATTCTGTCAAGAGAGAGCTGAGCAGTCTGGCTGCTCTTGGTCAACACAGTGGATGGCTCTTTCAATCTGTTTTTATGTGTAGACGAAATCTGTCAACAGATATTTTGCCAGGAAACCCCTTCTGATAGTGACTTTTGTCAACAGAGGCTTTACATGTAGACATAGCCCACAAGAAAATGTGATAAACAGTGGGCTGTTAATTATTATTAACATGCTTAAGTTTGACTTAATACTCAGTAGAACAAACAAGAGGGAAATTAAAGGGCTGATTCACTGTTGCATTACACTATATCTTTATGTTCATGTACTGATTTCAGTGGAGTTGCACTGGCATAAAATCTTACTAATGCTGCACTTATCCAAGCCCAGTCAGTATCATGACCAGTAACTCTTACAGCATGTTTTCCCAAACTGGGGGGGGGGGGTCATGTCCCCTTGGCGGGCATGAAAATGTTCCCGGGAGACACGAGGTGACCCAGCCCACCACATCATTTCCCCCACCTGAAGAAAGATACACCCATTGCTTCTAGTTCTCAGCCCCTGCCATTTTACGTGGGTGACCCGGCGCAGCCTGTATAAAGAGCAGGCAGCCAGCAAAGACCCATGTGCAGCTGGCTGCCTTCTGCAAAAAAGTGAGTGTGGGCTGGTGGGGGAAGAGGAGAAGGATGGGGTTAGATGGGGTCTGTGGGTGCCTGGCTTTGTAGGTGGGCAGGGGAGGACTTGTGGGAGGCTTGTGGGCTTGGGTGGCCGGCCAGCTTGTGGGACTTGTGGGGCTCAAAAGTCTGGTCCTGGCAGCATGGGGCTTGGGCCGCTCAGGCTGGTGGGTAGGTGCCTGGCCCTGGCAGCGTGGTTCATGGGCAGGCGGCTCAGGCAGCTGCAGTGGGTGATTGGTGGGTGGGTGGCAGGTCCTGGCAGCACGGGGCTCAGGTGGCCGGCGGGCAGGTGAATGGGTGGCTCCAGCAGCTGGTGGGCAAGCAGGTGGCTGGCCCTGGCAGTATGGGTTGGCAGTGCAGGTCTCAGGCAGGTGGCCGGCTGACGTTGGCAGGTCTTACAGCTGGCATGGGGCTCAAGCAGTTGGCCAGTTGGGGCTGAACCAGGCACCCACAAGGGGCCAAGAAAAATTATTTGTGCTTATTTTTAATTTTAAATAACATTTTAATATCAAGCTTTTGTGTTTATTTTAAATTACAAATTGAATTTTTTGTTAAAGGGGGGTTGGATGATGGTAAAGGAGAGGTGAGGGGCATGAGAGTTTCTCAAAAATCAAAGGGGGGCGTGATGCTGAAAAGTTTGGGAACCACTGTCATAGCAATTCACAATAATATTGGGGTAATGAACTGTCATTATTCAAGGCTGATGAAAGCTTTATCACTTCATCACTGCACAATTAACCAGGTGTATTGTGATGGCCAACTCACTTGTGACTGAAATTGGAATTCACAGATCTGAAAGTTTGAACAAGTTGAACTAAAGACCCACCATCTCTCTGGTTGGGACACACACATCCTAAATCAGGCACAGAAGGGGACAACACATTGATATATTTAGAGAAGCAGATTTCTGGGCTAAGGGCAGGAAGAAATTTTTTTCTAAGGCATCCAGGCACTTGATAGATATTGCAGGAAATAATTCCTCCTATTGAAATTGATAATTCAGCTTCAAACAAGACAAAAATTCTACCTGTCAACAACATTTTGATAGTTCACAGAAGTTCTTAGTTTTCCTCAAACTAGTCAACTGGATGGCTGGTAAACTCCAAAAAGATGGACTGCTCCCTTTTGACACAAATTAGGTTCAAGCAGAGGCTTTACCTGTAGATCATATGAACTCTTCAGTACTTTCATGTGTACTTTCTTTGCAAGTTCTCGTACAAATAATTGTTCTGTTTTCAGTACAAATGAAACACTAAGTGTCCCGTTCAACTGTCACCTAAACCAAATGACTGAGTGAGACAGGAGGGGGAAATAAGAGGAGAAAAAGCAAGAAACTAATGAATTATATGGATTAGCTTAAGAACAAATAATAGAGGATAAGAATGTGGGTGTCCATATTTCATCTCTTGACAAGACTGTTACCTAGGAAACAAAAGACCAAATGATTGCATGAATGACCCTATGCCTGTGGATTTAAATTGATGAAATTATATAGGCCTGTAATCTATGCAGAACAAGGAACTAGATTGCCAGGGCCAGTGTTTATTAGGTGAAACAGAAAAGTTTTAAAAGGCCATTTTCATTCTGATGAGTTTTTAAAGCATTTATTATCCAAGCTTTCTGTCTTTATTATCTTAGTGTCTGACCTAGCAAAGCTGAGGAATAAAAACCAACCAGCCAACCCATCCTGCTGATTAATCACCATTTTTAAGACTCCTGTATAGGATGCAAATTATCAGCTGAACTCCAGCTCTCATCAGCAGGACTCAAGTTGATTCCAACAGACATCCAGATGGTATCGGTAGGACATCATTTTGACTAGTAGCAAGAAGTTCATTAATCCTCCTATGTGTCCTGGACTTCCAGCAAAGGTAATCCTGTATAAGAAACCACAGTGTGCCATCACAGACTATGACAAACAGATATCGCTCATTAATTTTACAATGTAAGAACCTGCTGATGCATTGCCTATGATGTCTATAATAACCTTCTGTGAAAATATGAAGGAATCATTAAAATGGATGAAAGTGTTTGCATCCTCTTGACAAAATAACCTTGAGATGTTTAGAGAAATATTTGTAACAATGTAAAAGGCATATCCTTTCATACAATAAGATTAGTTTCCTCAGACTGGCTTACAGCAACCAACTTTCCAGAGCAATATAGAGATTTAAGATTTTTTCATGTTTCTCTAGCATGTTCTTTCTCCCCTTGTTGTGCAAACAGAACACTTTTTAAAATACCCTCAGTATATTTATCCATGAAATAAAAAGCAGAAATATATGGGACATAAATCTTATGAAGAGGTAGTATTTGAAAACACATCCACTTTTCACAGGGAACTTCAATATAGTTGGAATATAATAGGGATGATAATGCTTCAGAATGATAGTGTCTCTGAGACTATCCCCCGAAAATTGTCAGGTGTTCAATTATTCAAATCAGACTACTTAGTGGAAAAAGTTCTCAAAACATTTGGATGGATATCATGGCTCAAAATGATATCAAAGTGTGGTGTGATATTCCACACTTGGACATTTTCCTTTATATAGAATGGGCTAAGCTTTTTGTTAACGCAACTCTATCAGCTTCAATTTCAACTGAATTTGGTCCATTATATTTTGGAGAAATATCATACTTCATCTCTGCTCTGGATTTGTTTGTAGATAATGCTCATCAGAGTGAAGGACAGAAAAGAAATGGATGACACTGAAGTGCCAAAGCCGAGCTGAAGTTTTTGAAACCACAGAAGCCATCTACTGAGAATATATTTACATGCAGTGTGACATTATTCACTACTGATCTTCAAGAAAAAGTAAAGCTATGGCTCTAACTATTACCTTAAAATATTTGTGAATGACCAAAGCTATTTATAGATTATCTTACTTCAGAGTCTGAAAATTTTGTACAATCAATTTCAGACCTTCACATTAAGTTGTATTGCAAAATGCATTATGAATAGCCAGTGTGGCCAGTTTTGACCCGATGCACCTGGACATGTAGAGTTAAAGTCTGCATTTATTTATTTCTATGCAACGTTACTGAAATTGGTTTGGCAACCAACCATTTGAATACTGTTTTTGATGGGAATATATTTTCTTCAGTATGATTGGTTGAAGACCAGGTGGAAAACTTAGCTAGTCTACTTTGTTCTGTTCTGGGTGCCATGTTTTAGCAAAGAAGGACAGAAATTGGAGAGAGTTCAGAGAAGAGTAAATAAAAAGCAAGCAAACAAAAATGATAATAAGCCTAGAAAACCTGAGATGAACGGATTGGTTACAACACTGGTCATATTTAGTCCTGAGGAAAAAAATACTAAAGGAGATCTGATAACGGTTTTCAGATACATTAACAGCTGTTATAAAGTGGACAGTGACCACTGTTTTGTATTTCTCACTGAAGGCAGGACAAGAAGCCTCTCATTTACTCTGCAACCTGATAGAAAGTGTTTACTAATAGTTAACCTAAATCTAACTATAGGCATAGTTAAGCATGTGAATAGACTTCCAAGGGATGCTGTGGAAAGCCCAGCATCAGACTTTTTAAGGATAGGTTGGACAAGCACATTCCCTATGTTTACTCAGTCCTGTCTCATTGCAGGGGTCTGGATCAGATGACATCTCAAGGTCCCTTCCAACCCTACATTTCTATGGGGCATATATAGATATTTACATGCACTGCTTTTGGTTTCCATTTTTCATCTTTGTTGGCAATCAACAGTTTCAAACCACTTTGATTTCAGTTCACATCCTTTTGACTTACATGTGGTGCTAAATCCTCTTCTATGTTCCTTGTTAGTTTTGTTACTTATTTGATCTTTTTTTCCTCCTTGATTTAGGGTTTTGGTTTTCCTTCTCAGAAAGGACTGATGAAGGTAAAAAGGTTGCACTTGACTTCACTAATTGAGTTTCACCTTTCTCTCACACACCCTTCCTCACTGTTTCTTTGGTCTTAGAAAGTTCATTTTGTTCTCGAGTTTTACGCTTCCAACTATTAGTTCTGCTGTTTTAGATTAATTATAAATATGTTCATTTCTCTGTATATTTAGGAAGTTATTTGCAATATAATTGAAAATCACTTGTATTGATTAGTATATATCAGCTTCTTCAATACACATTTCTCATGATGCTTACTAGGTTTATATTGCATTATTTTCTGTTTGAGGGAAGTATTTTAGCTGGCAAAAAGTTGCCTTATTTATTCCATTAATGACTTTTCCTTAAGGAAGCTAATGGAAGTTCACTTTTCTTCCTTGTTTGCCTAATTAGGCCAGAAGACAAGAGAGAATCAGAACTGAAAGCATGGGGATGAATGATTAAGCAGGTATTTAACTGTAAAATTAAATAGTGGTTCAAGCTGAAGGGATACTGGAGCAGAACAAATAAAGAGTGAAGGTGACCTAGTACCCTCACTGGAGTATTAACCGCAACAGGAACTGTGCCATTGAAGAGAGAAGAAAGCTGGCTCTGAGGACATGAGCATCACACCTGCTCTGAGTCTCTCCTTAAAATACAGCAGATGCTTCTATTGATTCATACAAAATAACTGAGTTACAGTGAAATGTGTTTGTAGGGGAGAACAGGAAAGAGTCAAGGAAGTGGGTGGAGGGGAAACTGGCTGGTGGCTTATTCTATTAGCACTAGTGTTTCAGCATGAGGAAACAAGCAGGAGGAGAACTGCCAGTAAACAGAGCCTGGGGCAGCCATATCATTATTGTGCTGTTGGCCCATCCTTCATGTCTGAGCCTGCCGTCCCTGACCAACTGTCCTTGGCTGTTCCAGGTTGGTAGTCATTGAGTACTTCAGCTAGTCTTAGTAAGAGATGAAAATATGTTTAATAATTAACCACTAACACATTTTCAAAATGCCTTTTAAATCAATAGCCTCAGCAACATTCTTGTAGCTGTCCGAAGAGTCTGTCTCTGCACAAATATCAGACAGCAGGAGAAAACAAATTTTCAGGCATCTTTAGCCACTCATCTACTTCTCTTGAGACCACCTTCATCCCTAATGTGGAGGAGACCAGAGAGAATCAAATGAAATGTGACAAATTTTGGAGACAATTTTTTAAACTCAACTGCCTTTGCTCAGCTCTGCTCGACTTTGTCCATTCTGCATGATAGGCTATGCAGTAGCCAGAAAATAACTGGCTTGTTAACAAACACTTTCTGTAAGGCACGTGAAGTAGAAGATGGGATGATAAGAAAAGGAGATAAGATTGCAGACTAAGTCTCTGTTGTAAGCTGACAAAAAGGCAATCAGATATTACTGTCATGGATTTTGTATGAATGCCTAGACAGAGATAGAAGTATGGCACAGTGTGTGTGTAGGAGGGAGATCTATCAGGATAGCTTTTTTTTTTTTTTCTTTTTGTACTGTCCTGGGGAAGTCTGATTATTTTAAAAAGGCTGCAGGATATATTCTTATTGTCTCATTTTAAATATGTTAATGCTGTTCTTCCTATGGAAAAGTTGCTGATAGACATGTAAAAAACCATCCCAGACTGATCTATTGTATTATTTTCATATTCGTCACACTCAGATATTTTTCTTAGTTTCTTTCTCCCACCTGTGGGATAATCTTAATTTCATGCCATACATTTATTTAGGTAGAGAGCCTAAGTTTACTTGCAAAATCACTCCAAGCAATTTCTTCTACTGAAAATATAATTATAGGAAAATTGATTCTCTCATGTAAACATAGGTCAGTCATTTTCAGTAATTGTGGACACACCTGCTCGGTGTCTGGCCTCTTTTCCCAGTCTCTGGCTATCACTACTGAGAGAGTAGTACACTTGTGAAACTTGCTATAAAAAGAACAGCAGCAGAACTGTGACCTATGTTCAAATTGTTCTTACTCTGTGGATTCAGTCAGTGAACTGGAACAGTTTGAGAGCTGAAAGTCTTGATTCTTTTGACAAGCTTGTCAGCTTGATATTCCAAAGACACAGTATTTATCAAGTGTATCATATTATAGATAACTGCCCTGCTGGAAGAATATTCAACTCTTCTAATAAAAGTTTGAAACTTTTACAATTAAGGAAATGGCACAGCTGAGTGAAATTTACCATAGGACAGACAAGTAGGTCAGTCAGTCATGAACACTACTCATTTTGAAGTCAGATTAATAAAGTCCTCATATTCTTTGTTTAAAAGCCCAGGGCAATACAACCACTTTAAAGTTAAAAAAAAAAAAGAATTGTCAAGTGGCATTTAACTTGTATTCATGAGGGATATTTCCAATCCTAAATACAACCATTTCCTCTTCTTTAGGGTACGTATTCAGCTTCACCCGAAGGTTTTTGTATGTGCAAATATATGTACTGCTAGAAACAGTGCAGAAACCATATATGCTAGAAGCTTCATCAAGCAGTTTGCCTGTCCCGCAGCAGGCAGTGGGGATAAGTTATTTCTGAATTATTCCATTTAAGTGATGTCTAAATTGCAGGCTTCTGTTGGGAGAGAGGTCTGCTCTGGGAGCCTTCTGCCAACATCCCAGTCATCCTCATTCTATGAGGAAGAAGAGGTGTGTAGGCAGAGGGTATTTTCCTGATACATGGAGCTGTGTAGATGGGCCAAATGTCAGGAAAGCCTCTCCCTACAGAACTTTCAACAGGAAATATACAAATGTGTTGTACAATTTGCATATCTTTTGCTGACAGATCTCTTCAATCTAGACGTAGCCTTAGAGTGTGAATTTTTACTATAATTCAGGAAGTCTCAGCAAATTCTGTAATACATTAGGGCTTGTCATTGACTCTGTGGTGATTTGTTTCATCTATCAACTTATAACTCTCTTCTTTTTGCCTCTTTTGTGGACAATACCTTCTAGTGTAGACATAACTGGTTAGTTTAGAAAACAATTGGCAACATACAGCAGCAACAGAATTAATTATCATCTGAAACAGCATCACGTGACACTATGAATAAAACAGAACTATCAAAGCAAGGTTATGCTGATGTTGAAGATAATAGACAATATGGAAATAATTAATGACATCTAAAATCCATCCAAAAACTAATTAAATCCAGAATTTTATCATAGATGACAGCATATTCAAAGACTTCACCAAACTAAAACAGATCCAAAAAGTACATCGCTGTTCATTGGTTATTAAGAAGAGGGAACCAAAAGCAAGTTATAAGTGCAGTAAATGCAAGAAAGCAGATCAAAATGATAAATCATTTTAATGGTCGATTAAAATGTACTAGTCTTATGTTCATTTTATCTTATGGCTACATCTGTTGCTGAAAAAAAGAGAGGAAAGTCCTTTTTTGTTTGTTTTTTTTCCTTTTAAACACACATCCCACCAATGAGAGTTTGCTGAAGTAAGAATTTAGGCAGTAAGTAAAGATTTATCCTATTTCCAACAGGATTCCATTAGAATTATTTTTACCTGGAGGGAGATTTTCGAAGATATGAATGGTAGTTTGGCAATCAAAGCCCATTTAGAAATTCCAGAATCGAATTAAATTAGGAACCACGATAGTATTAAACTTGTTCTTCTATATTTCTTCAAACTTCTGTGCATTGACGTCTTTACTGGCCTGCTGTTGGGGACCCCAGCTTTAAACTGCCTCTGGCCAAAGATTTTAAGCTTAGTAGCAAATGTTAAGCTTCTGAATTCACACAAACCGAGCAGATTTTCAGATAATTCATATTTCCCATTGTCACCCAATTTCCTAATTCACAGGTGGAAACTGAGCTCATGTGAGTACTTCATGAAGAGTCCCAAGATTAAACACAACAGCAATGGCAGTAGGTGAGATTTTGAATAGCAGGATCACAGTTATGGCACTTACTCCTATTCCTGATCCAGTAAAACACAAGTCACGTTGGATCTTCAGAGTAGCATGTTAGACTCAGCTCCTTAAAAGACCTTTGTCTGGCAGTTTTTTGAACTGATATTGGTCGATACATTATGTGGACACACCTTTGCTGTGTCCATACATAGTAATAGGTCCCCATTTGCAAAGCTATTAAAAATAAATAATATAATCCATCAGTCTGAAAAGAGATGATTTATGAAGACAGCCCTAATAAATATAAATGATACATGGCTGCTCACAAATGTGTAGTTCATGTACGCACAGGCAAGTGTGATTTCCTTATTTTTATGTAGGCCAAGTACTGGTGCACTTCAGTTTCATCTGCATGGGCTACTAGTTATAGATTACAAACTGCTGCATGTTGGGAGGACTTTTTGGCACCTTCCACTAACCTCCGAGCCAGAGGTTTTAGCGTAGAAGCTGGGAGAGCAGGAGACAAGCAGAAAAGAGACTGCTGGTGTGTAAGCTTGCTCTGGGGTTCCTTACAGAATACATTTTTGTTCCTGGTGGGTTTGTCTGAGTGAATTTCCTCTAAGATGACCACACAGACACACTGCACAGCAGATAGAAGAAGCAAAGTCCCTGTCCCTCAAATTTGCTTTAAAAGCCACCGTCAAAATCACTCTATTTCTAAGATCCTCATATTGGGATGGATGAAGGAATGGCATGTGCGTCTGTATGTGATCACACTTAGAAACATCTTTTTCACCTGTTCCATAAATATACAATTGACTTTATCTACACTGTTGCAATGCACAGCAGCATTTCCATGCCATGTCTATATTGTCAATTATACTGTTGCCACTCGATATATTGGCTTTGGTATATTCCCATTCAAGTGCAATATCCAGTCAGCTGTTGGCGTTTACCTTACTTCAACCAGTCTCATATCATGAAAGTAGCATATCACACTACTGTCCGCGACACAAGATTTCAGAGGCAACCCTTAGATCCTTTGGACCGGGCTGTGTGGAACCAGGACATACTGTTGTTGCCTGATAAGGAAAATTATGCATAGCATTTGTGTGATACATATTTAATCAGAGACCAGTTTTGTTTCTAGTAGTGTTGAGAGCTATCCACTGAGTTCAATCACTCCTCTTCAATGTAATTGCTCAGACCACACTTTTCAGGCAACTAGGGTCATGAGTATTCACACTCCAAAGAAGCAGTTACATTGTTTTTCAGTCAAGAGGGTGGTGGTGGAGAAAGAAGACTTTACAATTGGGAAAGATGAATCACAGAATTTAGATTCACTTTACAAAATATGAATCTTCCTCAGATGATTAGAATTATTTGCTATCTTAATGGAGACAGGTGGCAAGGGAGAGGTTACAGATGTCTCACTAGAGAACTCAAACAAAATCAGCTGCAGAATTCCCTACAATTATCTTTATTTTATTACGTGTGTGTCTTCCTGATTGGTGCAAGAAGGACATGAGGTAAAACTGGAAGAGTGGGAAAGGGAATTATATTTTTTAAAATGAATAGTAGCAAAAAGAAGGGGGGAAAACCCTCCAAGGTTCCAAAGGTATCATTCTCCCCAAGTTCCCAACAAAGGAGAAACAACTTTGAATGTAGTAGATTCCCTCCTCTCAAATACAATGTATGCATTCATCTCTTAACATGGGTTTAACACCTTTAGGTTGTGTCTACACTACAATACATTTTTGAATTTGTAAGTTCGATTTTGACGATCCTCACTTCACACTCTGCTCCCCACAAAGTCGAGTCATTGCTGCCACACACATATTGACTAATAATCAACTGTTGCAGTAGTGCATGGTGGTAAACTATCCTACTCATCCCCATAGCATTCTGGGTATGCTCGCTGGTCTTGACGTCATCCTCTCCCATTGCATTTTCATCATCCCCCTCCTGATCCCTGAAAATATGTCAATCCATTGGAAATAATGAAAAAGACACTCCAAATTACAAGAAAGAGTTGTTGGTTTCCCCACACATTACATTGCCAACATGGGTGCAGCAAATGTATTCTCAACTGGCCATCCATCCCACCTCCCATTAGTGCAGAAAAAAGAATTGCTGGTTTTCTCCCAGCAGCAGCAAGACCAGGTATGGGCCAAGGGGAGGGGGCTGTCGCCAGATGATCAGCTGAAGTATTCACCTGTCAGCAGCAAGCCCATCAGCCGCCAGGGTGGAAACTTTTCCCCATTGGCAGCACGAGCCCTTTAGCTACCAGGAGGAATTTCCTCATCAGCAGCAGCAAGCCCAGGTATGGGCCAAGGGGTGGGGTGTCACTGGATGACCACTCCCTTCCCCAGAGCGGCAGCAAAGCCCCCAGTATCTTGACAGCCGGGGGAGACCGCCCCATGGCAGCAACAAAGCCCTCTCTTTCCCATGTGGCTGGCAGCACTGCCAGCACCGAAAGGCAGGCACATCCTTTTATTGGGTTGGGTTGGGTTGGAGGCTATTCATGATGTGCTTGAGTGCAGGAAAGACCCAGATTTTGTAGCACCTGTGGAGGAGGGAAGAGGGTTCACACACAAATGTAAACCACTGAGAATTTTCTCAGAGTGTTATACAAGTATGACCCCCCAGCAAAGCCTTGTTGACCCATGGTATGGTGGGGCAGGGACTGGCTCCAGGCATCACAGAAAAAAATAGCAAGTGTACAGACAGTTGTGAACTCCCTGCAGGGTCTATTTGAATGGGTAGATGCATGCACGCTGCTAACAGCATAGAAAGAAAGAAGCCATTTCTCAGGCTGTCATAAACTAACAAAAGCCCAAAGCTAAAGGCTTGATGCTCCCACTTGGAAAATTAAGCTCTTGTTATGGGAGAGCAGCAGCCAGAGCATAGCAGTGAGAGGGGCATTGTGGGTTACACATGGGACACCTCTGAAGGCTAATAAATTTGATTTTAAGACATGGCAATTCCACACTGGCCTGTAATCCAACTTCTGAATTTGAGCTTGATGCTATACCTGTCAGGTAACTGCGATTTTGTAATCTCAAGATTAGTGCACCCACAATCCAGCTAATGGTCCTTACAATGAAGACAATCACATGTTAAAATTGGGCTAACTAAATTAAATTAAAATTTATCTCACAGAGTACACACAGCATTACTTTCATTGAGGATCACCCCTTACCCATCAATCTGTGTACAAAACTCCAATTGAAGAGAATGTTAACTAGATTCAGAGTTCCAGGCCTAGGAATTGTACTTTAAATCATCAAAGAAGCAAACAAAGGAAAAAGAGAAAGAACAACTTAACAGTGCAGCCTTTCCCACTCCAAGTCCTCCCGTTGTGAGATCCTGAGGTTGCTTAACATGCAAGTATGATCAGCCTTCAGAATTCCCCCCCCCCTTTTAGTATAACATGATTTTTATTGTTATTTCTTCTGCAAAAAATCTAGTTCTATGGCTGTTACAGTATGGAAAAATCTACTGTGCATATATCTGTCTGTTTCATCAAGAACTCCTCCTAATCAGTAAGAGCTAGGACCACCAGATTAGTTATACAGCTTCCTCTTATAATGGCTTAAAGCCACATCAGCATTTGGTTGTACCAGGAAAATGAGTTGTTCTTGGAATGGGACTGCCTCTCATCAAACCAAACAGAAAATAGAATCACCAAATCAAGTACAGTCCTCGGAAACTGACATAACAGAGTGAATTTTGAAAGGCTGAAACAACATGAGCCAGAAAAGTAGGATGAACCTGGAACAGGATTGCTTCTCCATAAATCAAACAGAAAAGAGATAAAATGGAGAAATTTGGAGCAGTGCTCTGTTTTGGCAAAGCTAAATCAATGTTTAAGTTTTGAAAACTAAAAGAAAATGTTATTGGAAACCAAATTGACTACAGCCATTTTTTGTAAAAACATAGTGAAAGACAAGACTTTATAGGGTTGCTTCACATGACGGAATTCCTGTTTAAAACAATACTAAAAATTAAACAAATTTAAAAATACAATATGAAATAAAAACTAACTTTATAAAAATAACACTTTTTGAAAAATACAATCATATAAATAAAGAATGTTCATTATCCATTTATTTAAAAAAAAAAATGCATGAAGGAACCAAGCAACACCAGGTAAATCTGCTAGTACAGACATAAAGCAATGCTGCTATTTCAGGTTTTTCATGGAAACTTTTCACTAAACCTCTTGCGCTATAGGTCAAGCTCTTTTGTGACTGTTACAGTGTTCATGTGTGGATCTCTTTTATTTATTTGAGAAGTTGGGAAAACAGACACATGGAAGGCAATTAGTTGTGAAACTTTGGTGGAATGAAGGGCAAAAGCCTCTCTGTGCTTCAAGGAAGCTCGGACAACTTCTCTACTGCTAAACACAGGGGTGAGCAACCTTTCCCTGGCAGAGTGCCAAAATGTGACCTTTTGGCTTCTATGTACAGTCCAATGCCAGAGATACTTTGTAAAGTTGTTGATAGTTCTACTTTCAACAGGTTCATTAATAAATAAATAAATAAATATAGTTTTATTGTGTCAGTCTTTAATTCTCCCTATGGCTGCATGTTTTAAAATATCAAAAATATCTGGGATTTTAATACGGGTTGAATCTCTCATCTCCCAGATTCTCTGGACTGGCAACATCTGTGGTCTATCTACAAGTTTTAATAATTAAAATAGGATTCAGAAAACCTATGAACACCTTTCCATTTTCTACGGCATTCTGTGGAACCTTTCAGTAACAGTAGCCTTGGAGTAGTCTTTGGGTTTGTCTACACTACCACCTTCCTTCGAAGGAAGGATGGTAATTAGGGTGTTGGGAGTTTACTAATGAAGTGCTGTAGGGCATACTCAGCACTTCATTAAGCAAGCCACCCCCCCGCAGCAACTTTGAAATTTTAAACTTTGAAGTACCGGCTTGCATCTAGCAGCAGCTCCCCTGCCGGTACTTTGAAGTGCTGGGGCAACTTCCAAGTCCCTTTACTCCTCAAAATTTTGAGAACTTTGACTTTGAGGAGTAAAGGGACTTCGAAGGTGCCCTGGCAGTTCTAAGTACTGGCGGGTGAGCCGTGGCTAGACATGAACCCATACTTTGAAGTTGCCACGGGGGAGGGGGGGAATTTGCTTAATGAAGTGCTGCATGTGCACCTCAGCACTTCATTAGTAAACTCCCAACACCCTAATTACCATCCTTCCTTTGAAGGAGGTGGTAGTGCAGACAAGCCCTTGCTGTAACTGTTTTCTTAAAACAAACAAGAAAACACCCAATCGATTTGGAGATATAATTGGAGTTCTCTCCAGAAATGTGCCAAACACCTCAGGTATAACCCTGAGTCCACTCAGAGACAGGGCAAGTTTGAAATCTAGTCAAATTCACAAACATCAGGCCATGTTCATGATGTTTCAGAAGACCCTGGGTTTGTTCTTATCAAATTACTCACCTAATTACACCCATCTCTATTATGTGCAAAACTCTGTGTATCTCAAGTTTATCACGACTGCCTTCTGGAACAGCCTACGGGTTTACCTTTCCAGCTATCTGCCAGGTTCCAATTTCTATTTTATATTTACAGATGCTTAAACGTTATCTTTAATAAAACAAGATACTTTTAATATAAAGCTAACAAGTGGTAGAAACTCTTTCTTTCATGAGACCCCAGAGAGTGAACTGTGAAGGATTAATAATGAGAATTTCTACCAGTAGATATTTACTCAATTATGTTAGTTCCCTTATGTGGATACAAGGAAAGTTCTTTAGACACCTGAATTAAGTTAATTAAGTAGCATTTGACTTGCAAAGAGACCCAGAACTTGACAGTAACAGCAGAGAGTGTATATTCTTTTTAAGTAATTTAATGACATCTCCAACCTAACATTTACCTTCATCAGAATTTTATATGAAAGACTGAGAAATAAGTATTCTCAGCAGGTAATTCTTCACGTATGAACTTACAGCAGAGTACACTCTATTTTCCTGGAATCAAAATGGGGTAATTATTGCAAGCTAGTTTGCTTGCAAGTAACAAAAAAGAAAGATCAGCTCTTTCCATGTGGTTCCTGGGTTTGGAAACAGTTGGCTGAGTCTTTTCTGTATTACTTATGCTTTGTGAATTACTTTAAGACAATACTTAGCCTTTAAATGTTCGCTGGCATTTCCAAAGCACCGGACAATTGTTAATTAACTCTTGCATCCTCTCTGTGGGGTTCGTGATGTATTATCTCAATTTTACAAATGGAAAACAGACAGAGGTTTAAGTGATTTACTACACATCACCCAAATAGGCCATTTTCAGAATTAGCCACCAAATTTTGGTGCCCTTACTTAATATACCTAAGAGTTTATTTTCAGAAATATCAGATATATGAAACCGGAGTTCATAGAAGTTCTGAGCACAGCTGACTGGGAGCTGGTCATGGGGGGATATTATTCTCCAGCATACAATGGTGACTTTTCAGGTGAAATATCAATATGGCCAGGTCCCATGTGGCTGAGTAGGCTAGTGGTGGAGTCAGGAGGTGGGGAAAGGTAGGCATGGGCTCCCTGCCCACTGCCCTCCTGGCACAAGGACTACAAACCACCAAAATTAAGTCCTTAATTTTGGAACATGGCCCCCAGAGTCCAGATTCCCCCATTGTTGGGATTTCCTACTAGGGTCCCCACTTTTCCCAGAGGGGTAGGGTGCGGGCTTTCTTGCTCTACTGCCTGCTGAGCAGACTGGCTCTGGTTTGTGTCCATAGACTGATGAACCAGACACCAACATCCTTGTTAGTCAGCCCCAAACTGAGCCAGGCTTCTTCCTTGTCCCCTCTCTACAGGCCGGCATTTGGTTTCAGGTAAAGTGGGACAGAGCTATCTGAGCCCAGAGGCTTTATTTAACCCCTTGAACACCAGATCCTCCTTTCTCCACTCCCCACCCCCCCCCACAAAAGTACAACAAAGTCCAAAATATTAACATTCAAAATTGCTGTTTCTTACTAGACGTTCAGGTGCCTGAGCTAAACTTTCTGTCTGAGGCCACACTGGCCCCTCCTTTTGGAGGGGCTATGGTAATGTGGCACTTTGAGATATGCTAATGAGGCACTGCCATGAAATGCAATTTGACCAGCCCTAGTTACAAATGCTCAGAACCTTAGAAAGTCAGACAACTTTCACACTCCTGCATGACACTGGGACTGTCTTAAACCAGACAAGCTTGTGCCTCTAAATTAGTTTATGGTAACTTTCAGATGCCCTTTGTCAGCTGTCAATGACTCTAAGGAGTTCTTATGGCAGTGGGTGATTCCTGGGACACAGAAGTGCCTTGATCATGTTCCGTTTTCCTTACTCCCTATTCCAGCTGCTGTTATGGATGTTCCATATCACTTAAGGATACTGCTACACTGTAAACTTGTGGCTGGTTATGGTGGGTTCAGGGCCTCACAGCATTGACAAAGTAATGCTCGAATATAGGGGGATATACTGGTCATTAAGAAAGGTAGTAGATAGCAAAGTTTTCTAAATGCATGTTTGTTTCTGATTGTCAGGCAGTTTAAATTAATAATTTCTCCTTTCTTTGTGTGTATTTAATACAGTGTTTAAAAAAAGTTTCTCTGTGGTCCAATTGCTCATTGCTTACATAAACTAATATTGTTAAAAATTAAAAAATGCCCCCAAACACCTTTGAAATCCTACATTATTTTATATAACAATTTAGTTCTCACCAGTTGCTCACATCTACTTTCAAAAGGCAATTTATAACATGTATTTTGTTTAAAAAAAAATATGAGAGTAATGTTATGACAGGAACTGTGCTAGACAGGAACTTTCATTTAATTGTGTAAAAATGCCAGAACTACCCAACATAAACTCAGAAGATGAATCTCTACTTGAACTAATTTTTGCAATTCTGTTTCCAGTGGACTTTTTGGTAGAACTGGAAAGCATTCAAACCAAACACTACTCATCCTGAAACTATAAATCCACCCTTGAAATAGTAGATACCACTGACTGCACAGTTAATTATTGGTGCAATAGCATTACTAGTAACAAGGTCATTTGCTCAACATTACAAACCATTTGAGATTCCAGTTAGTTTCTATCTCCTAGCCAACTGATCATTTCATTACTGACCTTTCCTTTCATATTCAGCAGCCAAGGTGCATTAATCTGGGCTGAGGCCAAAGGAATTGGAGCTAAAACCACCAACAACTTTAATGAGAATGTTGTGGTTTGCCAATAACTTTAGTTTAAATCCTGTGTGCAATGTCATGTCTTCATATCAATAGACTTTTAGGATCAAAATATATATACTTCATACTTATGTATATCTATGCTTGCACGTCTTTGCCCATGAAAGCTTATGCTCCAAAATATCTGTTAGTCTATAAGGTGCCAGAGGATTTCTTGTTGTTCTCAAAGACAGACTAACACCGCTACCTCTCTGATACTTATGCTTGCTTAAACACTTTAGTTTCAACACCCATAACATTTAAATAAAGAAATAAAAATTATACTACCTAACTGAAATACCAAGTTTTTACTAGCCATCTTTTTATTCATGTATATTATTTTTAGCACAGATCTTAGTATTACATGTGATAGTATTCATTAAAGTAACAAGAAAGATGTATGCAGCAACAAGTGCAGTCTCTTTTTGGACCTTTATAAGACAATGAGTAAAGTGATCCTGAGAGTGGTTGTGTTTAGGTTTCATTCTAAGTAGCTTATTTCTAAATGGAACACGTTTAATTTCCCCTTCACATTTTCTGTAATAACCATTTTACCTTTCTCACTCTCTCCCTTTGAAATTATTTCAGATGGGAAATACACAATGGATTCCCAGCAGGCCCAGGTAACTTGTAGCGAATAAAGATTATTGTACAGATAAGAAGAAGAGTATGTTTCATGTCATACATGGTACCTCACAGAAAAGACAATTTATAGGATGCTTACTTCAGTGAAATCATTCAGAACAATGATGCAAACAACACTTTTTGCCATTCTTATTCCTAGCAATTATCTGTTGACCAGGAGTGTCCACAGGACATGCTGAAACTTGCTTCACCATAATAATCCCAGTATAACTCCTGTATGAGCTTCCTGGGACCCATGGGATGAGCTACTTCAAGCAAGGTGAATCATGGGTGAATTTTCCATTTTCTGGGGTCAGAATGATCACAAAACAGTATTTATATAAAAAGTCTCAGTCTTCTCAGTCCGGAATCACATTGCAACATTTTATCTCCATCCTTGCTTGCTTTGCACAGTTCTCAAAATATCTTCTTTTGTGGGCCCAGTTGAAAGTAACCTACATTTCTTATTGGGAGAGTTGCATTGTAACCTTCCCCTGAGCGTGGAGGGAGGTTGCAATATGACAGTTTGTATAAGAAATTTAAGGGTGGAGACCTCAGAGCAGAGATGAGTGAAGGAGTAGGGGCGTGATCTCAGGGCAGGGCGTGGGTTTATAGAGAGAGGCAGGAATCAGGGTGGGGACTGGCGGTATGAGGACTCAGTAGAGGGCTGGGAGTGTGTGTTAGGGGATGAAGGAGGCATCCTCCAACCCTGACAAGAGGGGCGCAGGAAGCAGAATGGGCAGCAGAATATGTGTGGAAGAGCCTTAGGGCAGGGGGCTGTGAGGGGGGGATAAAGGGGACAGTTGGGGTGCCCCTGCACCATGCCCAAGCTTTGATCCCACCCTTAACTTAGTGATGGGGGGACAGGGTAAGAGCTAGGGAAGCACGCACCAGTAGCCCAGCTGAGCGCACACACACACACACACACACACACACACACACACCACTCAGCCCACCTCTTTAACTTGCCTTGGCACCCTGCTGCTTAGCAGGGCATGTGGAGCCACTGCCAGCAACAGCCTTCAGGACAGTCCTGGCAGCCCACGGGAGCCCATGTAGGAGTACCTCCTTCTGCAGCAGAACGCCCCTGCACCTTCTAGCTCCTTCTCACCTGAGCAGTACACCAGGATGCACAACCTTACTTACACCTCCGGGCTGACCCCTCAGGAAAGTGTCATGGACAAACACTAAGAACTACCGAGCCAGCACAGTGGACTGTGAGAGTCAGTGCAGTGTAGCAGAGCAGGCATTGAATCCAGTAAGTCCTCATTTCTCATACAATCTCAAACTTACTTCAATGGCCTCTGGTAAATCTGAAATTTTCAGATTTAAATTACCCACATGTAAAAGGGCACTACTGCATATTTCACAGAAAATTTAAGCAACTTGATGACTGTTGAGTGGTTAAAAACATACATCCAGCAAACCACAAAATCTTTCACAGCTTTCAGTTTCTTGTTTTAGCAGAGGATGGAAGAGAAAATATCAAAATGAGAAGATTATTTTCACAATAGTTCTCATTTGGTCAATCTAGCAAGTATTTATTATTTAGTTAATAACCCTGTTATAGTGCTGATCATGATCATATTTGAGCATATAAAATGGAAACTCAGCATAATGAAATTAAAATTACCCCAATTGATTTCCACATTTACAAAAGCTTTTGGTATCGTCTGAACACATGGATGACTATCCAAACCGAATCCCTTGAAGTCTTGAGTTGCTCATTATGTATGTCTATTAAGCCATTTTAATAGGAGGATGGTGAAGTTTTTTAGCTGTGATTTTTTTGGGGTCAAAAAGAAAATGCAGAGTCAGGTTGGTCTAGACATTTGAGAGAATGTGTGTTCAATTTCCCAATTTATTTTGGTATTAAAAAATTGGAAAAAAATGAAAGCATTTCATATAAAAGATGCCAGTAAGAAGTCTTGACTTTTTTCCTTCTTGTTCTAAAGAACCTCTCTTTTAGAATTTTGCTTCTTTTGATTTTTAAAAAGTAGTTTAACTTTTAGACAAAACATTGCATTTCAGGTTAATTTAAGTATTTTGCTTGACACAAAAGGAAATATTTTTCACTTTCTCAGTTCACCAAAAAAACCAAAAGTGGACCTGAGACACTCATTGTTTGAGTCAGCCAGTGAACAATAAAATTAAAAAAGAAAAAGAATCAGTTCCATCCTACTCTTTCAGAACAATCTTTGTAGAAGTCACTGAATATGTTACAGTGAAAGACTGCTTATTTGCACCCAAACCTTCCTCCCTTCTTTTAATCATCCTCCCCAGTGCTGGTAGACAGCGCAAAAGTACAGTCTGCTCATATGTCTGTTCTTTTTCTTCAAGACTCCTGTAAATTAAGTCACACAGTTTCATGATGAACCAGAAAGAGAAGTACATCATTAAAATTAATAGTCCAGTTGTCATGTTTCTTTGTATCTCCAGGGTAGTTTCATTCACAAGTTTACAACTCTTCATACCAACTTGCACATGTCCATGTGACACACACACAGACACATCACTACTTATTCAATCCCAGGAAGAAAATTAATTAATCCCTTCATATCTAATGGGCAGAAGGCCACACAGGACTATTTGCCCTGCATCCTCTCCAGTAAAATGGCTATTAATTCCTGAAACCTTCCAATGCATATCTTCACAATAGAGACCCATGCATTCCTTCTTCCTTCAGAACTCATATGGTTGTGGTATTGTACATCTAACCCTGAGTTACACACTGCTGAAGGCCCTCTGTGTTTTATGTGCTTGTCAATATATTCAAGATAATTACATTTAAAGTTCTCATAAACTGTCTTTATATGTAATCATACAAAACAATTCTGGAAAATAAATTAAAAATGGGTGACTAATACTTGTAGAAAATAAAGTGCAAGAAGAGATGAAAAGCACACAGTGAAATTGATAGAACAATTAGTTTATTAACATAAATGGAAAAGGCTTTTAAAGTGACAAAACTGATTTCAAATGAAAAATAAGTGAAATGAATTAAACAAGAGTAAAAGTCAAAATAAAATTAAGGGAGAAGTAAACAAATGATTGTCTTAAAACCAAATAAAATAAAGCCAGAATAAAGTGAAAATAAAAACAATTAGTTACATTTTTTAAAGTTGTGCTTATGAGGACAGATCAGCAGACCCTGTCAACCTGCATGTGCTGAATGTCCTAAAATGTAAAGTACATCTATGCCAATCTGTGTTATTAACAAGCATAAATTCTGCACCTGAAAAAGAAGTGTAAAATTTTGCATAGATCCTTAAATGTACAAATTTTACAGGAACAATTCAAACCTGGAAAGCTTCCCTTCCTTTATACTGTGCAGTGCATTGCTTCAATTCCATACATCTCCATGTACCATATATTGATGTTATTTGTTCATTTAGGATATTTGTTGTTTTTCAGGTGACACATAATATAGCTGCAATGAGCATGACTTTCAGTTGTCCTACACCTGCGGTAGTTGTTTACTCCAGTGCAAATTGAGGATAATTAGGCTACACCTCCACTATCAAGTTTTGTTGAGAGAAAAAAAAAACAACATATATAAACACCCAAATAGCAACAACGCAAAAATAGCCAGACAACGTTCATGCTTGTTCCGTCTGTCGACAGCTCATGTCTACATGGGGGAGAGCACAAAAGACAATGTACAAAGACAACTGATCCTTGCACACCTTGGGATTCACTCCAAGATTACTTACAGCCTCCTCAGCTACTAGGAGCAGTGACATGAGTAGCTCTTTTAATCTCTCCTGGCTGGGGAATGTCAAAGCAACACAGCAATCTGCCTCCCTTCCCCTGCAGCAGCAATCTATTTACCCCAGTGTTCCTAGTAGAGAGCAGAGCGGGAGCATTCCAAGGATTTGCTCTTTGTTTGTTCCCCACAGGGAGCAGCATGCTGAGCTGTCAGATACTTCCCACAACTTTGAAAAGAGAGGGGCACATGCCTGCAGGACAGCAGTGATCAAAACACAGAGCAGGCATTGTGGGATACGGAAGGAAGCCAGTTTCAACACAAAACAAAAACAGCAGCATCTGGACACCATCTATTCAACAAAGAAGGAGGGAAGATGAGGCGCTGTTTCCAGGGGCTTCTGGGCAAAGTGTTGGGGAGACCTGCAGCTCCACACCATTGGAGGGTGCAGGACTTCAGGTAGAAGGCAGAGGGCTGGGACAGCTAACCCTCAGTATTGCTTGGACTGCAGTGTGTTGTCCCTTGCCAGCCCCCTGGGTCACCCAGAGCATGTAGCACAGTGGTCTGGCAGGGATTTGGAGCAGGTGGGGCTCCAGCTGCTGCTGTAGAAGTGGTGGCCTCCAGAAGCCCCAAGCTCCTTTGAATTACTGGGTCACACAGCAATTACCCACTTTATCCCACACACCTATTGGCACACCTGAGGAACACAAAAATAATTTCATAGGGGTAGAAGCTTTTTTTTTTTTTTTTTTTCCAAACCAAAACTGGGCATTTTTCCTGACAAAAGTCACATGGCAGATGTATTCTGCTGAAAAGCAGATTTTGGTGACAAAAGCTTAGTAGTGTAGAAGTAGCCAAAGAATGGCAATTTTTTACATTTACTTTCCACTGAGATAACTACACCAGAAAATGAGGAATCAGGTCTAACATTATAATGTCCTATGAGACTTTATTAATCTGCAGCTAGCTAACAACGCATAGAAATACTCACTAAAGCAGGACATCTTTGCAAGTTAAAGCACTTATAAATAAGTTAAAAAAAAAAGACACACACACAAACAAGGAATGAAAGACTCTTACGGATTTCATTAGAGCAAGGTTTTCACACAAGAAATGTAAAGCCTCATGCTCTGCCATAGAAGCCTGTCCCAGAATTCTCCTTTTACGTCAATGATTCACAAACTCAGGTTTTCATGAGACAAATTTTCATTTATGTAAGGATACTGAAGGCCTCTATGAGATGAGTAAACGGTAGGAAGAGTAAATTAGTGGTAAGAAAAGTAACTATTTACCATCCTAAGACATTGCTCTCGCCTCAGAATGGAAGTAAATTCTTCCTTGGGAAAAAGGACAGTGATCTGTGAAGAATCAAAGCTAATCAAGGCCCAGACAGCAGCATTTTGGGCCCACTCACCAATCCTTTTGGTTATGCTGTTTGACAAATTTAAAGCTCTAAACTTTTACATGTAGGGACAACTAAGTTTCATCTTCCCTTGACAGATGATTCCCTTGTAGCTCACACAACCATTATTTTGATAGCAAAGTTTTCAAGTTAGATGCTATAATACAAAGGCATCAAATTTGCAGCATGTTAATAATGAATACCAGCTTCTTTCATTCTTTTTTAAATGGTGAAGAAGCATAGACCAAGGGCACAAGAAATACAAACTGAATATTACTCAAGTTAGGTCTCCTCAGTGAAATTCAGGAAACAGTTTGGTTAGCCTAAAGTAGACATGGAAATTGGAACTTTGATTGCACTTAGGTGCACTGGGCCCTGAGCAAGGAGCAGAAAGAAAGCTAGGATTCTCAAGGCTGAATAGAGACTTTCATAACATTATAACTAGTATGTTTTTTCTACAACCATATTGAGAAGCCTAAAAACCTTCCTCAGCAGCCAGAGTAAAGAGCAGCAGCCACAATTAACTATAAACCCCCCCGCCACTCCAGCCAGGCAACCTCCTCCCACCCCACTGCAAACTGCTGATGACTCACCAGAGCCACTGCCAGAGCTATGCCTCCCCAAGACATGATGCCCTGAGCTGCTCTGAGCCACATGAGCCACCCAGCCCAGAGGCACCCAATGGGAGGTGTCCTGCAACCGAAGGGAGCTGCAGGAAGAGCCACCTCCACCGCTGCCGCCACACTTGTCCCATCAAGTGGTGAGGCATGTGCGCAGAGGGTGCTCCACTAGTGCTGCTGTAATGAACCGCTTCACCTCACCGCACTGTTCAGTTTGCCACGTGGCGAACGGAGAGTGTATTGCACAGTGTGGCTATAGACTTAGCAGTCATGTATTCACAGTCCACCTACATTTCATTACAATAGCATCACACCTGGCTTTTAAGAGGGAGACCACATCCTAATGCCACCCACTGTCACCAAATAAAAGAAAGCAGATCTCGGGCTGAGCAAAGAAAACTTAGTGAACAGCATTTCATTTGGCAAGAAACTAGTTATCAAATAACTGAGGTCGTGAACTCCCTGTTCTGTGATGGTTGCAGTCAGGGCTCTGTCCCCACTCTGGCACTCTGAATGCAGAAGTGGGGGCCTGCAAAAACTTAAAAACACCTTGGCTACAAAAGGCTTTAAAAACACCCCAAGGTCGCAGATTCCCCGGACAGTAGGGCTGCCACCACACAGGTAGAACAAAGAACCCCTTAACCCTAGAAGGCACACCTGGGAATGTCCTCCTGTGGGATGAACCCCAGCCCCTATCCCTCCCTTAAGTGAGAGCTTAGGAACACCCAGCTGTAATTTGATAGGTAACCTTCTAGCCTAAGGCATACATATACACAGACCCTTCTCAGGACACAGGTATCAGATAATTGCTTATCAGTAATTTATTTACAAAACAAGCAAAAATAAATCATACCAGATCAAATCATACTTCCCTGGTATTCAGCTTAAAAGTTACAAGGATGAGGGTAGGGCTGGGGGCAAGGAGAAAATTAAGTCATTAATCAAAGCAACAGAAAAACAGAGATAGCCAGTCCAACCAAATTCAAAATAACCATAACCTGATTGCACCTGACTTTATATTTCCCTTTTACTTACATCTTGATGGCTGATTTTGAGACTGTCAGGATATTTAATGGGATTCATTTCAATTGCCTGGAAGACACCCTTCTCCCTCCATCTGCTGTCTGTTTCCCCAGCAGACAAAAACCCCTCCCATTAGCTCACCTGGGCTCAAGTCACATCAGAGAGAGATTAACCCCTTCCCAGCTTTCATTCATGACAATTGTCTTCACTTTTCTACTGTTTTCTGTATGATCTCCATCAGGTTTGTAATTGTTTCTGTCTGCTGTATAATGAATTTTGCTAGGTGTAAGTAAAATTAAGGTGGTGGGGTGTGATTGGTTAGGTAGTTCTGTTACAGTAGATTATGACTGGTTAGTACAATTATGCTAAAGTAATTGCTCAAGGTATAGCTAAGCGGGATTCAAGTTTCTCTACTTAAACTGGGGTCCAGAAGGAAAACAGCAGGAGGAAAGAAGGAGTAAATAAGGACAAATAGTAGCAAGAAGTAGGGAAAAATCTGGGAAGATTCACCCCTTAAGTCCAGAGCTGCCAGACCTTCAAGTACAGCAACCAGCACTGACTGTCTCTCTGTCTGATGGGAAGTCTGCCTGCCTTTATCAGGATTGGTGAGTATGATACTGTGTGCTTAGAATGTATTTTGCTTTCTTGGTAATTGCAAATAAAGATACAATAAGAATATTACTGTGTAAGGCTTTTTCAGAGGCAAAGACCCTACATACCTGCAGGGAATTATGTCCTGATCCCTAAGAACTGGGTGAGGATGGGAGTTTAAATTAATATGGTCATGCCTTGAGCCCTATGTAGGGATAAAAGTGTTTTGTGTCCTTGAAGTATGGAAAATTTCACTGGGAAATGGGTGGTCAGATCCAATAGACCTATTTCAAAGATTCTACCTAATCTCCTCCTGAGGGCACCACTGCAGTCAAGCTCTTCCTTTTCTCTCAAAGAGGGCTCACTTTATGGTCCTTGATGGTTTTCTTCTTGCCTGTCTCTATTCCTCATCCTTGCTTCTGCCCCTGCTGAGGACTTGATTTCCATCATTTGCTCTCTCCATGTTTCATGAACACATTTCTTCTCTGATCCTTTATAGAAGTGGAGGTGTTACCTTATAAATTCATTAAAGAGCAGCCTCACCAGCTCTGACTGAAGCACTGCCCCCAGGAGAAAAACATGGGCCTGAGCTATTTACTGAAAGTAGAGACTTTACATATGTTTATAGCAATATAGTACAGACCTTGAGCCACAGATACCTAACTATGCTGTCTCCCAGCTGGCCCTGTCTCTGACCAGTGATAAATGCAAGGTTGTTCCCCGCGCCCCCCCGCCCCCGTGGAATCACGTAACCTTGTCAAAATGAAGCATCTGCTGCTGAATGAGATTCTGAATATACATTATCTTGAACATGATTTTAAGGGAGTGGATAGATAAGATAAAGGATATGGGCAGTGCTTCTATTCTCCTTTCTATTCTTTCAAAGAAGATTGTTGTTAGAAGTAAACTGATACTTTTAAATGCTCCCCCTCTGAAAAATATCCCTCTGATGCCACATATGACACTCCCAGTGAAATCCATGAAAGGTCTATATATAAGTCAGTTTGGCTGGAACACATGAGAAAAAATAAAGCGTATGTGGATTTGATTTAAGAAACCAAAAAAGCACCATTCCCCCTCTCTCTCTCTCTCCTCACCCCCTCCAGCCAAAGGAGGTGGCAGGTGCCAAGGAAAAATAAGAGAGCAAGAAAACAACAAAGCAGTTCTTTTCTTTGCATTAAAGGATCAATACAGAGATTGATCAGGATCTTATTGGATATGGGAGTAACCGTTCATTAGATGCACATTTGGATTTTAAAATGAATTCTCATTTTCCTTTTTTCATTTTTCATCAGTGTTTGGGAATATATTTGTGAACCAGATTAATAAGGAAGAGATTCAAATAATGAATTTTAAGTTTTAATGTCATCAAGGAATATTATTAATGTTGTTATTTATAAGTTTTCTGGGGGCAGAAAGCACCTTTATTTTTTTTTGAGTGCCTGGCAAAATGACCCCTTGGTCCACGACTGGTGCATCTAAAAACTGCCTGTACGCATGTGTTTATGAATTCAAAATCCAGCAGTTTCCACTTTAGAATCCCAACTCTGAAAATCACATTTACCCCCATGGATAAAAATGAAACAAATGACTTGTGCTTCCAGTTGAAACATTGCAAATTTTGAATGTACAGTAGGAACTTAATAAAAACGAGATGGAAAACATTTGCACCCTCTGTTAAAGCAGCTGGCTTTCACCACTGGCAGATACAAAACTAGATAAACTACTGCTCAATGCTTATATGCCAATTATATTTATAAATTACTGCTTTGTCCACTGGAAAATCCCACTTCACTAGGCTTATAGACAGGTTTAAATTTATAGTTCTTTCTGACAAATGTCACTTGAGAATTAAATTGATCACTCTAATGAGCACTTCTAACATTTTCCTCACTTCCATATTATTTTGCCACTGATCTGAATTGTTTCCTTTAGATGTAATACTACCATTCATTGACATTCCTATGAACATAGTAAGTACTAACTATTCCAAGAAGTTGCAAGATGGAGGTTAACATGAGTTCCATGGACGGCAAACTCCTTAAAGATATTCCATTTGTTGCAATAGCTTGGCCAAAACATTAACTTTCTGGTGCTGTCACTCCCTAGAGCTCAGAACAGGAACAAATAGAGCAAATGTGAAAAAAGAGTATTAGGGTTATGCTGAGATGAGTCTCAGTTAAGCCACTGTGACTCTTTAATCCACATGAAGGATTAGATTGCTGTAACTGTTAGAATACAAAGCAATGTATAATATGTCTTTTCATGGGATCCAAAGGGAAAGAATATTATAGCTCCACAGGTAGCAAAGAGATGAGACATATGGACTCCAGGAGCTTTGAAATAAATCTTTTCAGAGATTCAGTTATTGCTTTTGGAAGGACTAATTCAGACGTATTATCCATGCCATAATGGAAGACATACATGATAAAGTTTTGCGAAGTTGATGAGCTGAAAGACTGACTTATTTTTGAATTGTATAACTTATCTTGCATGGAATACAGATCCCATAGTCAGTAATTAACCTCATGGCACTGGCAGGCTTAGAGTAGAGAGTGAAATCTGTCCTGTGCTACCTTTAAGCCTTCAGATATAATTGTCAAATGCCAGAAGAGTTACCTGTTAAGAGTAACACAGCTTCAAATGTCTGGATTCTAAGTCAGGTACACTTATTCAGATAGGAGAATCTGTATGTGTATCTCACCCTGGGAAGAGTCCACTTTACATCTTGAGAAAGTTTTAGACTGGAGGAAAATATGAGGATTGAGAAGAACAATCTTGAAAGCTGTGGAAAATTCCCATAGGTTCTTGTATGGAGGCATAAATTGGCCTTAGCAGAAGTCATTTTCCATATTGCTTTCATTTGCTATATTTTATTAATTAAAACTCCTCTTTAGATTTTCAATGTGCAAGCTGGTGTTGCCAAATTGTATCAGATACTTGGGACTATACCTTCAACTCATGTCTATCATAATATCTCCACTGAAGTCAATGGAGTATGTTGATTTATAAACAGCTGCTGAGATTTTCCTTCAAATCAGTGTCTTCTTAGCATTTTAGCAACATAATTTATAAGTGACTGTACTAATCTATATTTTCATTGAAATAGCCATTTAGGTTCAATACAAAAGCTCTATTAAAATATGTATTGAATGCATTTTTAATCCTAATACAGACTCTGGATTTCTAACTACAGTAGGGAAAACTTTCAGAGATGACTCTGGAGAAGGAGGGAAATCTTTAAACCAGAGGTGCAGCTTTTGATGTTGTTGGGTGTTTTTTTTTTTAAAATTAAGGGCCACTGACCCACAAAAAATCAGTTGGGGGGCTGTGAGAAAAGGGGGGAAAAAGCCCTAAAAAATTAACTAATATGCAGCTCCCAACAACCTTGAGGCTTCCCCTGTCAAAGGGATGAGTAGGTACTTATGCTCCAATCCCAAGGGGTGGGGGAAGCAGGACCAGGGACTGGAGGCTTGCTGCAGGGCTGAAGTGTTAGCATTGACTTGCCCTGCTGCGGGGGCAGGGGTGCACAAACTCCAACATAAGCTGGACACAAGTATGCCAGAGGCAGATACAGACTGATGGCCATTGTTGCTTTACTTTACACTAGAGATATCACCCAGGGTTATATTAGTATGGATTTATTGACTGAGCCTGTCTGCACAAAAAGGATAGAATTTCCACTAAAGGGTTAAACTAACAAGGGAAACAGCTCTCTCTGTCCTCACCCTCATCCTACCTCCATTTACTCATTCACACACACATTCATTCCCTACCCTCAGGCACACCTGCACTTACACAGGCATATGGGTTGCAGAAGCAGCCAAGGCATGTTGCTCCTGGAGCATATGTTCACTGGTTATGGCTGGAGAGCTGGTTAGGAAAGAAGCTGGCTGCAGAAAGGCAAGAGGAGAAAGAGCCACTGCCACAAACTATCTCCTTTCATTACCCCTGTGCCACCGTGCATCTGACAAAACCAGTCTTTGCCGAAAGACTCCAAAGTATCTGTTAGTCTATAAGGTGCCACAGGACTTCTTGTTGTTTTTGAAGATACAGACTATCTGGGCTATCCCTCTGATACTTACACCGCCCCTCTGACTTATCCATATTTGTCATCAAGGAACACGCCCAGACTTCTCTAGAGCCAGAGAGGGCAGCCCTGTTCTACCTTGACTGGGTTGATGACTCATCTTCATGTGCTTAGCTTTGCAGGTTCTAACCCCAAACACTCAAGTCTCCGCTCACACACACACACACACACACACACACACACATTCATATCTGAGGGGAGAAAGGCAGCTTAAATCGAGCCACAAGCAGAGTGGATGAAAGTTACAACAGAGTGCAAGGTTGTAAGGCTCAATCAACAAATTTACATTGGGTTTCTGAACGTATAAAGCAAAGTTGTTTAGAGTTACAAAGTTGCAAGGCTCTACAAGGATTAGAAAGCTGCAAGGTCTAAGATCACGAAGAGTTGCAGAGTTTAAAAGGCAATGCAGTAAAAACAATTACAAACCTTCAGAGAGGTAGCCATGCTAGTCTGTATCTGTGAGAACAAGAAGTCCTGTGGCACATTATAGACAGATTTTGGAGCATAAGCTTTCGTGCACAAAGACCAGCTTCATCAGATGCATGACTCATGCATCTGACGAAGCGGGTCTTTGCCCATGAAAGCTTATGCTCCAAAATAGCTGTTAGTCTATAAGGTGCCACAGGACTTCTTGTTGTTCTTGAAACCTTCAGAGAATCATTTACAACTCATCTGCACTGAAGTGGCTTAGAAGAACCCCCTACTTTCTGCCCCCATCCCCCTCCAAGCAATTCAATAAACCAGTGGTTGTTTTTGGTCATTCTTTAAGTCACATGTGGCAGAACCTTACAGTTTAGTGTATTTCCAGAAAATCCATGTATGAAACAAAGTAATAGCTCAAGTAGAGGTTTTATGCAACAGCCATAGGTTCCTCATCTCTGCTCTAAATAGAGAAGAATTGCTTTTCTCAGCCGTCTGAGCACTGATTTTCATTAGGATATTTAGCAATTTTTTAAAACAACTGAGTTTCTAAATGCCGGGGTACAGTTCTGACCACCACAATCAGAGTAGATGAGGAACATACATTGAGCATGGGGTAAGTTCACCAGGTTTACATATAAGTAGCTACCATACCACCATAGTACATACAGGTCCTTATTTATACAGCCAATGACCTCTGTGTTAGACAAACTGGCCATTAAAGGAAGTTTAAACCATAATAAAATTTCCTACTGAAGGTGAGGTCAGTAAGTGAAATTTAAACACTAGTGACACTTGAAGAAGACAGGTAAATTTCTTTAAATTAAAATGTTCTAACGCAAGAGGTGTATGGAATTGTTAGCAGTGTAGTTTAAGTATAAATATTTAATTACCTATTGATAGATATTTAGTTTTGTCCTGGAGTGAGGGATGAATAGAGCGTGCCTAAAAAATTAGAGCCGTTTACTCTAGGTGTAACAGTATCATAGAATCATAGAAGAGTAGGACTGGAAGGGACCTCGAGAGGCCATTGAGTCCAACCCCCTGCCCTCATGGCAGGACCAAGCACTTTCTAGACCATCCCTGAAAGCCATCTATCTAACCTCTTCTTAAATATCTCCAGTGAAGGAGATTCTACCACCTCCCTTGGCAATTTGTTCCAGTGTTTGATCACCCTGACAGTTAGGAACTTTTTTCCTAATGTCCAACCTGAACCTCCCCTGCCGCAATTTTAGTCCGTGGCCTCTTGCTCTATTCTCAGAGGCAAGGAAGAACAAGTTCCCTCCATCTGCCTTATGACACCCTTTTAGATACCTGAAAACTGCTATCATGTCCCCCCCACTCAATCTTCTCTTTTCCAAACTAAACAAGCCTAATTCTTTCAGCCTTTCTTCATAAGTCATGTTCTCTAGACCTTTGATCATTCTCGTAGCTCTCCTCTGGACCCTCTCCAATTTCTCCACATCCTTCTTGAACTGCGGTGCCCAGAACTGGACACAATACTCCAGCTGAGGCCTAACCAGAGCAGAGTAGAGCGGGAGAATGACTTCTCGTGTCTTGTTCACAACACACCTGTTAATGCATCCTAGAATCATGTTTGCTTTTTTTGCAACAGCATCACACTGTTGACTCATTTAACTTGTGGTCCACTATAACCCCTAGATCCCTTGCTTACTGTTTTTTGGTTCTCTGTGCCTTAAATATTGAGTCTGGTCTGGCTATGGTCTGAGGAAGTGGGCCTGTCCCACGAAAGCTCATCTAATAAACTATTTTGCTAGTCTTTAAAGTGCTACTTGACTGCTTTTTGTTTTGATAGTGTATAGACTAGCACGACTTCCTCTCTGTTACTATTCTCCTTGTTGAAGCACATCAGATTTCTTTTGGCCCAGTCTTCCAATTTATCCAGGTCACTCTGGATTCTCTCTCTACCCTCAAACGTATCTACCTCTCCCCATAGTTTTGTGTCATCCACAAACTTGCTGAGGGTGCAATCCAGTCCCTCATCCAGGTCATTAATAAAGATGTTGAACACTGACCCCAGAACTGAGCCTTTCGACTCTCCGCTTGAAACCAACCACCATCCAGATATTGAGCCATTGACCACTACCCACTGGGCCCAAATGTCAAGCCAGCTTTCTATCCATTTTATAGTCCAAGGATCCAGTCCATATTTCCTTAACTTACGGACTAGAATGTTGTGGGAGACCATATCAAAAGCTTTGCTGAAGTCAAGGTATATCACCTCCATTGACTTCCCCAAGTCCACAGAGCCTGTTACTTCATTATAGAAGCTAATCAGATTGCTCAGGGAGGACTTGCTTTCTTGGTAATTGTAAATAGAGAATAAGAATATTACTTTGTAAGGCTTTTTCAGTGGCATAGCTCCTGTATATCCACAAAGAATTATGCCCTGAGCTATAGGAATTGAGTAAGGGTGGGAGCTTAAATTAACAGGGTCACACATTGAGCCCTATGGGTTGGGTGAAGGTATGTGTTTGTTTCCCTGAGTGTGGAAGAAATTTGTGCGGGTAACATAGGAGTTTCACTGTTTGATGCTGTTCCCATTTTTTTCTATCAAGAATGCATTAAATGTTTTGTACACAGCACACCCAATCAGGAAATGCTGTCAGCATGATAATTACAGTCTAATAAAAAGAAGAGTACAACATTAAACCTATACTGTTACACTGCTTCTGTTGATACCTCAACTAAATTTTGTAGAACATTTTAATATGAAGGAAATTTACCTTTGATAATTTGCAGGCATATTGTTTGAACCTGACACATCCTTCTCAGAGGGAAAAAAAATCTTGAAATATCTTGTGCTTTCGTCTTCCCAGTATTTATTTTAAGAAGCAATTTTTCCATTCCTTACAATATGAACACTTGCTCACTACAGTACAGGCACACCTAAGTACATTCACAAGTAAAAAGGCCACTCATGCTCACTAATGAGGCCTGAATTTGCAAAAATGGCCTTAGATGTTGGCTGTTTACCTTGAATCCCATTGGGGTGATCAACAGAAAAGAATTAGGGGACTGGAGCACATGACCTATGAGCAGAGGCTGAGAGATTTGAGTTTATTTAGTTTGCAGCATCGAAGACTGAGGGTCGATTTGATAGCAGTCTTCAACTCTAAAGAGGATGGAGAGAGATGGCAGAACAAGGAGCAATGGTCTGAAGTTACAGAGGGAGAGGTGTAGGTTGGATACTAGGAAAAACTATTTCACCCAGAGGGTGGTGAAGGACTGGAATGTGTTACCAAGAGAGGTGGTAGAATCTCCATCCCTCGAGGCTTTTTAAGTCCCAGTTTGACATAGTGCTGATGGGGATGATTTAGCTGGGGCTGATCCTGCTTTAGATAAAGGGCTGGATTAGATGATCTCCTGAGGTCCCTTCCACACCTAGAATTCTATGAACTGATTTTAATGGTAATCAGCAAGTTTTAAAATCAAGACCAAGTATAGGATATCATTTTGGGGATCCAAAATGCATATCACTTTTGCAAACTTTGGTCAAAAATTGTTGATCCATCTACCACTAATTCAACTACTATTACCATTTTTTAGCATTTCAATGAGTCTTTTCGGCAGACTATGAAAACCAGTTTAACAAAATTCCCAAAATGGAAAAAAAAAAAATCTCTATTTCAGGACTGTTCTTCCTACAGTTACATATTGTTCCTGCAAATACTTGATGAATTTTAATATTCTTACATGCTCAAATTGCAGACTTCTTTATACAAAAGTTTGCTTTTTATGCAGGGGGAGGGGGAGATAGGAAGGGAAAATGCGTAAAAAAGTAAGTAACCTTAAAGTTAAGCTTGGGGGGTTATAACATTTTCCTTTGAAGTTTCAGTCTTGTTCTGTGGTTACTGTGTGACTGAAAATAAACTCCATTTTGGAAAGAAAAGAAAAGAAATAAACTGAGCATTTAATCTTTCTATTCTGACAACTGCAAGCTGTGATAATTCTTCGCACTTTGTGCTTTTAGTGCTTTCCCATGACAGTGTTTAGGCAGCCCTAAGTATTTAGTCTCAATAAGTTCTGTTATATTTAGAGCTTGCTTTTTGACTCGCACTGCTTTTTGAATTGTACTTTCCAGAAAATTTTCACTCTTTTTTTTTAAATCATAGGCCTGGTCTTTAACTATGCCAGAATAGCTAGAATAGACCATCGGGACCAACTTTCTGCCCTTGTGTAGATCAGGGATCTTCAGGCTTGTACTGACATCCCTTATTCCATGTGATAGCATGGAGTACCAGAGTGAATGGCCAAGCCCAGAGAGATTGATTTTTGCCACATCTTCACAGATGCAACAAAATCAAACTCCAGAGGACCAATCATAGCATGTCAAACCCCCTATAAGTATAGAGATACCCATAGGTCCTTATGCAGGTATTTTTCTTAAGTAGAAACTTTTTAGATTAAACTTATTACTGATGTTTTATCAGTCACAATAAATTTTTATTCTCAATTTAACAATAAAATCTGTTGAATCTGAATACTATTTATCCAAACACTAATCTTGATCTGAAGACAAGAAGAGACTCTCTTTAATGGGTTTTGGATCAGGCCTGTAATGAGGTGATGGAAAAAGTGATGTTATCAATTTGTAAGTAACCAAAAGATTTTACTTTAAATGAAGTAGCTAAGGAATATAGAAAGGACTTAGTTTCTGATTAAACACAAAATTATGTCTGCAGAGATCCTCCTGTGTTCTAAAAATAGTTTGGAGTGCAGGCTGCAGGAGTTGTAGGCATAATACAGGCAATTCACTAAGATGTATTGCTATTTCAAAATAATTCTGCATCTTAAGCTGGTTCTGTCACTGAGATCTGCTCGCAGGAAGTCCCAATGCTTATGGACTTCCCCTTCCTGAATTAACATCTGGGAACAAGGCTAACAAAAGGTATGGGTGAACTACATGTGGTACAAACCATACCATCAAGGATCTGCAAACAGGGCTGCTAACAGGGGAGTTTGAGCGGGAGAGAAGGTGATTCCCTCCCCCACTTAACAAACCAGGTGGGATCTTTTGGGTGAGTTAGTCTGCTGGACCAGACTGTTTGTTTGAATTTCATTTTCAACTACTGTTTGGTTTCAGTTACTTTGGAAGTTAGTGTGGGGGGAGAATTTGAGCCTGTTATGAATGGGAGTTGCAAAGGAAAACCTAAAGTTAGCTGGAGAACTAGGAAAGGGTTAAACTAACCTGCCTCTGAGAGGGGGCTTAGGGGGAGGTGACAAAGAGCCAATGTACAGTCTCGTCAATCTTTTATTTAGCTATGGCATGTCCCAATCCTGAATACAATATAAAGTTTCTCTTTCACCAGTAGACACTGTTCCAAAAAAATATATTGATTCACTCACCTTGTAGAGCAAAAATCCTGGGACTCACATGAATACAGCAACACTGCAAAACACATTACATTCAAGCTAAGAAATAATATCAAGTTGATCATAAAGCCTCATAATACACACTGTACAGGGCATGAGGTCTCTGTGCATCACCCTCACCAAGCAGTATATGTGGAGGAAAAAAAAAGTATGGGATGAAGTGAATGGTCAGAATATCCAGTCTCAGCTGTAGAACAGTTGCTGTGGATCTTGTCTGTGTTGAATATAGTGCCTGCCTGCCTCCCAGTGTTATTGGACCTCTGATCCAAATATGACTATGAATGCGAGGCACACACCATTTCTATAACCACTGCTATGTAAATACAACTAATATTATACAGAGGTGGTCAAGTGCGGTATCTTTGGAAAGCCAATAATTTACCCAATATGATGATATTTGTATGCGTATATCATTTTTGTATCTTAAGCAATAGACATTACATATGTCCTTTTATCGTCAATGTGTTTCATTCTGAGCAGCACCAGTGAGGCATTTGGTCAGCATATAGCAAAGGGACTAGTCAAGCAGAACAGCCCATCAAGGAGTGCGAGACTCATAATGAACTTCTGGAGTTGCCAATCGACTTTAAATGAGCTTTTCTGGGACCAGTTGAACTAGCACATGTGTAATGACTTCTACCTGTAAAAAAACTGAGCCATGCATGGACAGGTGATTTGCCCATATGATCGACCTGCTCATATGACTGAACACCATCTTGTGGACTGATCTTCCACAGGGAGAATAAAGGAACTCTCTGCTCTGGACAAAAGCTAAAAAAGGCAAGATGGAGCTTTCTCCAGAGCCTCTTTCGGACTCAACCCCCTGGATTAATACTAATGAGCATTCTAACAAAGGGCCTAACATCCCTCCAAAGATTTGGGAGTTACCAGAGACTTGAGTTCAGCCAGATGTTTGTTTGCATCACTTTCTTTCACTATGTGAAGGCTGCTGTTTTGTCAACAAAGCCTGGACAGCATCCAGACTACAAAGTGCATTCTATCGACAGTAGGCCAACAGAATGCACCTATTTTGTCGACAGCCACACCCAGCTCTGCATGAGGAAGAATGCCTCTGTCAGGAGAGATCTGTTCACAAAAGTTCAGTACACGTATGTTGGCGTGGGGCCATCACAGTCCCCAGGGGCAGCTCCAGCAGCATGGCACCCAGGGACCAGCTTTGTTGCCTGCAAATGCAGGACAAGCACAGTGGGCACTGCGAGAGCTCTCCTGTACCTCACAAGGGTAGGTGAGCCCACAGCAGGGGCAGGGAATGGATGTCTGGAGGGGGCCTTTAAGCCTGCACTTGCAGGGCTCCTGCACCAGCTCTCAAAAGGAACTGGTTATCAGGAACCCTGGTTGATGTAGTTACAGGTGGCCATTTGTTGAGGGAGCAGCTGAGCTATATGTTCGCTCTCTAGCGGGATTATGGATTGCTCTTTTGACATGCTCTTTTGACATGCCTTGGTATCTCGACATGATCTGTCAACAGGAGTTTTGTCGCAAGATGCCTTCAGACACAAACTTTTGTCAACAAAAGCCTGAAGTCTAGACGTAGCCTTTCTTCCATACATCCAAATAAATCTTTTGGGTGTGTGTGTGTGTGTGTGTGTGTGTGTGTGTGTGTGTGTGTTTGTTTTGGACACTAGGGTTATGTCTAGACTGCAGGCTTCCATCAACAAAACTGCTGATGCAAGTTTTGTTGATAAACCACGTGTTGAGATGGCAGATCTCCCAGAAGAGATTTGCTGGTTGGGAGCATTCTGTCGACATCCCTATACACCCTGTTTCAGGAGGAAGAAGGGCTGTATTGACAGAGGGTGTTTTTTCTGACATTTGGCCCCATGTGGATGGACCAAATGTCAGGAAAGCCTCTCCCAAAAAATCTATAACAAAAGATATGAAAACGTGATGCGCCATTTGCATGTCTTTTGCTGATAGTTCTCAGCAATCTAGACACAGCCTAAAGGACTGGCAAGAATCTATGGGAATCATCTAACTTTCTATTTTCCCATGTTTGTGGCTGGTCCTTTAGGATAAGAAAAACCTTTTATTTGATTAGACAGGCTTTAATAACCACACATCCATATAGGCAGTGTTTCTAGTTGTGATACAAAGAATCTGGAATATCTGAAGAATTACTTTTGTGACTTCTCATTAGCCAGAGTGATGAAAAGAAATTTCTCCTTTTGGCTGGTTTGATGCACCCTAGAAGTGAAAGACCACCAGTCTTGGGCTGTGACCACCCTTTTTCTCAGGAATTCATCCTGAATTGTATGTTCCCAGTAGTACTCCACAAAAGCACACCTTTACACCCCCCATAGCCTGCAATATAAAGCCTGTATGCACAGTAGGTGCAATGGATCTGCCAACACATTCGCCTATTAGGCCTTCCTTTTCAAAAACAAGTCTCTCTTAGAACCTAATGAAGAGGCAGTCACAGAGCTATCCCCTTCAATACACAAGGGTTAAGTCAATCAGCAGACTGGCCTATTGGCATTCTATTCCTCCCTCTGAGAGCCACAGAATGTTAATGTAGTTTTCAGTTTATCTTACATCATTGTTTTGAGATTTTTATGAAGTTATATTTTTTGCCTCTGCTGAAGTTTTTAAGCAAACTTATTTGTGAATGGCAACCAGGATAGGCAGCTTGACATGCCAATAATTGAATGAATAGCACAGAGAAGGGGACTCTATTGATTATGTTTGGATAATTGCTTCCAGCAGATATTTGTTTACTACCTGTGGATATCTATGATAATATTCTGCTATCTTATATTAAAGTATTATTCAAGGTGCTTAGTTGGTATGTTTTAAGAAAATAGATGAAACAGTAAAAAAAAGTTGTTGAGCTATTTTCTGTTCAGATGCTGTTAAAAGATAAACATTAATAGAAATTACACTGAATGCCGTTTCTAGGCAGACATCAATTTCAGTTTCTTTCAAGTTTTTGTGATTGCTCATGAGGGCATCCTGCAAAATAAGGTTTACAACATGAAAGGTAATGGTTCAGGAACAAATGACATTTCACCATGTTTGTTGTTTGAGTGTCCGTGTGCATGGATGTTCTATTTATAAGGATGCTGTAGAGTGTGCATTTTTTCTCTCAGACATCAACCTCAAGAGTTGAGTATTCTGCACCTTTTAAGCGCACTTATTTCCAAATCAAATAACAATTGCCTTGGAATTGTCTGGCTTAAACAACTTGGAAATTAGTTTTATTTTTGGCACTTTGTGACTATACTCAGTAATTTGCCAGTTTGCTTGAAAGTACAGCGTAGACAAAAGGACATTTGAGGTGCACAAATCTTTCTGGGTGAAAAACTGAGATGGGGAAAATCAAGTCAGTTTTCAGAAAGTGTTTTGCATTTTACAGAAATGTGCATTATATTTTCTAGCGGTTTAGGAAGATAATATTTTTAGCATTTTAAAAAGAGAAGTGTTCCTGAGAACAGGAAAAAAGGAAACCTAAAACAGGAAAGGTCATGTTCAACACTATTTATGAAATAATTCAGCACCACCATGCTTTAAGGTGTTAGATCAGAGACAGTTGCGAGATACAAAATTGAAATATGAAACAACCTTATTTAATGCATATTAGAGGTGGGCATGAACTATTTATTACCTTGTCAGGATAAAGACGAGGTCCAGATGTGATTTTTTTTTTTTTTTTTTTTTTTTTTTTTTTTTTTTTGCAGGTGAGAATCCCCTCTATTTCTATCTGTAAAAAATGTATGCTAGTATTTACGTTTATATGCATATGGCATAGATAAATATAAATATATACACACACTAATAAACAAAGGGCTTGTTTACACTAGCCCCCTCCTTCGATGGGGTCATGGTAATCAGCCCAGTCAGAGGTGGCTAATGAGGTTCTGCGATGCATATGCAGCACCTCATTAGCATAACGGCCACCACAGGAACTTCGAAGTTCCCTTCTGCCCAAAATGTTTTGGAAGTAAGGGAACTTCAAAGTTCAGCATGTACGTCGAAGCACCCACAGCTACACTACCTGTCAGTGCTTTGAAGTTCAGCACGTAACTTTAAAGCACCCACAACTACACTGCCTGTCAGTGCTTTGAAGTTAGCAACCTCAAAGTTCCCATAGTGGCCGTTATGCTAATGAGATGCTGCATATGCATTTCAGTGCCTAATTAGCCTCCTCCAATCGGGCTGATTACCATACCCCCATTGAAGGAAGAGGCTAGTGTAGACAAGCCCAAAATGTGTCACATAAGCTACGTCTACACGTGTATGCTATATCGAAATAGCTTATTTCGATGTAGAGAAATCGAAATAAGCTATTTCGATGAATAGTGTCTACACGTCCTCCAGGGCTGGTGCCATCGACGTTCAACATCGAAGTTGGGCAGCATCACATTGAAGTAGGCGCTGCAGGGGAGCGTCTACACGCCAAAGCTGCCCACGTTGAAATAAGGGTGCCAGGAACAGCTGCAGACAGGGTCACAGGGCGGACTAGCACTTCCCAGGCAACAGCTAGCCGCTTCCTTAAAGGGCCCCTCCCAGACACACTTGCACTAAAGAGCACAAGATCCACAGAGCTGACAACTGGTTGCAGACCCTGTGCATGCAGCATAGATCCCCAGCTGCAGCAGCAGCAGCCAGAAGCCCTGGGCTAAGTGTTGCTGCACACGGTGACCATAGAGCCCCACAGGGCATGGACAGCGCATCTCTCAACCACTCAGCTGATGGCCACCATGAAGGACCCCGCTATTTCGAAGTAGCGGGACACAGATCGTCTACACACGCCCTACTTCGACGTTCAATGTCGAAGTAGGGCGCTATTCCCGTCTCGCCACCTTACATCGATTTCAACTTCGAAATAGCGCTCGCCACGTGTAGACGTGGCGTGCGCTATTTCGAAGTTGGTGCGGCTACTTCAAAGTAGCTGGCACGTGTAGATGCGGCTATACTGATGAAGTATGTTTTTTGTTTTGATACTGACCAAGTATGTCTTTGTTCCTCATTTAATAGTTGGAACGGGTATAGAGGTTTGAGGGTCGGCCATTGCTTTCGATACCTAAACCTGAAACAGAAAAGGCTTTTATGTGATTTTTAAATCCAGGCTTAGGATTCATCTGGACTACTTAGACACAATTATCAATACACATTTACATACTCTATAGTCATAAGGCCATTTTGCCATCTGCAGTGGGGATTGTCACACAGGGGAAGAAACCAAAGTGAGTGGGAATTCATACAGCCTCATGCTCATTGTTCAGGAGGCACATCAGTGTGTGTCCTGTTCACAGAATAGTTGGGATACATCTCCCACACGTAGTGTTTCAAATATCGTTCAGTTTATGCAGTACTTGGAATACCCTTGGAAATCTTGTGCCTCCATCAGAAGTGATCAGAAATGTTTCAGGGAAAAACAGGAGTTCATCACTCCCTGCCTCTCCCACCTCCCCCCCCCAAAAAAAAAGTGTTCCAATTTTCCAACCAGTTCTAGAATCTTTACAAAGAACCCTGCTGGTATCACTTGCCTGTTACAGCAAGTTGTTTGCACAAAGAAACGGCTGGTTCCCCCCTCTAGCTATGCAGTAGCACTTTCTGGAAAGTAATACTGTCTGCAGCAGCATAATTTCTGAGTCGATTTCCACTTACAACTCTTCGAGGTCTGCAGCAGTTCATGCCACAGAGTGTGGCCACTCCCCTATCCAACCCTAAAAAGCTCCAGCAAAGGGGCTTCTGTAAGCATTTTTAAGATGGTAGAACACACAGGGAACTCTTTGGCTGTGTCTACACTACAAACTAACTTCGAAGTTGCTTACTTCAAAGTACAACTTGGAAGTAGAGCGTCCACACACAAAATGCACCTTCCCTTACTTTGAAGTAAGCTTTCCCCTACTTCAAAGTTAAATGTCTATATACAATTTGTCCCCACTTCGAAGTAAGGGGACAGGAAATGCTGCAGGCATGGGGTTGCATGGCTGACAAGCCCTTCTGGGCTCACAGCCAGCTGACCTCTTAAAGGGCCCCTCCCAGCACCCACAGCCCGCATGTGCTCAAGGCTGAAGACAGAAGCAGCACGTACACAAGGGAACAGCCCGAGACCATACCAGCTCTATCCTTCGCTGAAGCCGATGCCCGCACAATCCTGATCAGCCTGCTGGCTGTGCTGCTTGCCATACAGCACCAGCAGGGTGGGTGGCTCACTTGCCTGGGACCCAGCCCTGAGGCCCTTGCCTCCCTCATGCTGCCCCCACCCGCCATTCCTCCCCATCACCCCCCTCCCGAGCCAGAGCCGGTGGGCCTACGCCACCAGCACTGAATGGTGGGACCGGCTGGTGCTGGAAGACTGGGACAATGGGCGGTAGCTAAGGAATTTCAGGAGGACCCAGCAGACATTCAAGAACCTTTGCCATTGGCTCGCCCCAGTCCTTCAGCACCGGGACACACACATGTGGCCAGCGCTCCCAGTGAGGAAGAGGGTGGCCATTGCACTATGGCAGCTGGCCAACCCTGACAGCCACAGATCCATCAGCCACCAATTAGTCATTGGCAAGGCCACTGTCAGAGTGGTGCTGAAGGAGGTATGGCCAGCCCCCAGCATGGACCCACCCCAGGGGGATTCTGGTGGGAGGTGGGGGGACCTCCCAGTCCGGTGGTCATGGACATCACCTCCTTCCCCCTGCAGGTCATCCAAGTCATCAACAGAGTGCTCCTGTGACGTGTCGTAACCCTGGGGGACCTGGACACCGCCCTTGCTGGGTTCGAGGACCTGGGCTTCCCCAACTGTTTTGGAACCCTGGACGGGACGCATGTTGAGATCCGGGCTCCAGATCACAGTGGGTAGCTTACATGAATGGGTATCACTCAGTGGTACTCCAGGCCCTGGTGGACATGAGGGGCCATTTCCTGGGTGTGTGTGTAGGGTAGCCAGGCAGGGCCCATGATGGTTGGGTGTTCTGGAATTTGTGGCTGAGACGCTGGATGCAGGAGGGCACGTATGCAGGAGGGCACATTGATGTCTCTGTTAATGTGTCCAATTTGAATATGAATTCCAACTCACAATTTTTTCAATGTAATCTGTTTTAAAAGTCTCGTAGTTGTAGGACATATATTCTCAGATCTTTGAAAGACTGGCCCATGCTAGTGAAATGCTCACTGACAGGCTTATGTGTATTGAGATTCTTAATGTCTGCTCTGTGTCCATTCGTTCTTTGGTGAAGTGTTTGCCCAGTTTGTCTGATGCTCATTGTAGAGGGGTATTGCTGGCATGTAATGGCATATATAGTATTGGTTGAGGTACGTAAGAACAAAACCTGATCTTGTAATTAATGTGGTTAGGTCCAGTGATGGTATCCCCAGAATAAATATGTGGACAAAGTTGGCAAACAATGAGCATTCTCTGCAGAAAACTTTTATTTAGAGTAAGATGGATTTATCTGTCCGGGGGTGGGGTAGGGGGTTGCCACTTCAGAGGGCTGTGTTCCTGCCTGCTGGCAAGTACCTGTAGCTGAGCACTCCCACAGCTGTTACTGACACTTATGTTACAAGGATCAGGGGTCTATTACCCCAACTCTGTTTCTTTGCTGGGGAGAGCAGAGCTTCTGGCATGGAAGGACAGGGTGGTAGGGTCCATAAAGGGCAGGTAGTCAAGCTCAGTGGTATGACCTCCACGGGATCTCTGTGATCCAACTTGCCGCAGAGTGACTTGAAGCAATTATAAATATTTATGTGGGAAAAGATATTTAATAATAACTTTGAGACTCTTTAGCTGACAATACAACAAGAACCAGCTGAACGCTGAAGCTGAAGAAATAGTCTAAAAAGAAGGAAGATATATTTTTTTTGAAACATACACCAGTGAGGATGACCAATCACTGGAGCCTCTCATGACTCATCCTCACTCCCTGCCATTGGCCCTGTACCCAGCAGGGCCACACACACCGGGCCTTGAGCTTCCTGTTCCCCACTCTGCCTGCTGGCAGGCTCCACTCCAGGTCGCTGGTCCCCTGGCCAGGCTGTGCCATGGGTTGCCAGCTTCTCAGCTCCCAGAGTCCTGGCATCACCATCCTTACTCCTGGCTGGAGCCTCTGAGCTTCTGGGTCCCAGCTTCCAGCCCCCAGGCTCCCAGCCATTCCCCCTCATGGCTTCTGGGCTCTGCTTTGGCATCATCTGTAGTCCTACTGCACTGTTTTTACCACCTGTGTTCTCCACCCCCAAAACACCCACAGGGTTCCCGAGGATGCCAGACTATGCATGTTGCCAGACCAGAGAGTCCTGGACTAGGGCGTTTCAACCAGTAAAGGGAAATCCAGTGGCCTGTGTTGGTCAGTAGTTTAGACAAGAAGATTACAAAGTTGTGTTGTGACTTTAAGTGTTTTTTAATTCTACATTACTACAATGAAAAGGTATTTAAAATAAAAAACTGTAAAGTATCAGTAAAGAACTAGAAATGAAAGTGGATAATCTAATTACAGAACAAAGGGTTATAGAAAAGAACAAACAAATTACCCAATTATTCTAAAAGAATTGAAAGAATGTATATTTTGTGTTGGAACTGAGGGACAATTATATGTCATAACTGGGGAAAAAAACAGACTATATCTTTCTCAGTCAGAAAAGACATGACTGTCTCTCTATAATTCTTCATTAAAATATTCCCACAAAGCTATTATCATTTCGGTATGCACTGGATTACACACATACTTCTACAAAGCTTTTAAATTAGTTATTTGAGAATTCACACAACTTATGCAGCTCTCATGCAATTACTGTAAATCTGATGTTTTATGTATTTATCTGTAACACCCTCTCTGCCTGCACTCTAACCTGACAGTTAAGATCAGATGAGACACTTGGAAGAAGCCCTCCTGAGATTTACACATCTTGGCACCACTGAAACAGCCTTTTCAGGGAAAAGTCTGTACGTGTGGAACTCCCTTCTCATGCTGGTACAGTATCACCACAGTTAGATGTCTTTCAAGGCATGCTACCCAATTTAATTATACAGAGATTTTTCCTGTGTAGTGGTTATCTTGCTTGCCTAACATTCAAAAGGTCCTTAGTTCAAACCGAGGCAGAAACAATACTGCTTTGATTGGTGAGGTTTTAAAGTCCTGGCTGGGATGATTTATTTAGGGTTGGTCCTTCTTTGGGCAGGAGGCTAAACTTGATGACCTCCTGAGGTCTCTTCCTGCTCTATGATTCGATGAAGTATTTTGTAGAGAGAGAGATGGTGACTGACTCTCTCTCTCTCTCTCGTTCTCTGTATAGCTGTCTCTCAAAGAAGAGTATGGGGATTCTATTTAGACCTAAATTTTCAAAAGGTGACTGTGTGTGCATCAATCTATTGATTGCTCAAACATGTGACACATTAATGATGAGCACCTGCCCATTGAAAACTGAACACCCTTAATGCAAAATTAAGTATGCAAAACCATGGTCTGGATCACTTTAAGGGTTCATTTGTTATTTAGCATGCTTAATTTTTGCACGTTTAAGAAAAATTTAATGCACAGATTCAGTACATCAAAAAAACCATGGTATTTAATTTGCAATATATTCCTCATTGATTTACAATTCATTTAAAATTAATTCCTTCCAAACTCAGCTCTAAGAATTTTGAAAGAACATGGTGCTCCTTTCAAAATAAAATGTGTAGATGCTCCACTGGCCCTTTTTTTGAAGGAGCAGTCTTCATGGCATCTGATGGTTTTTTCATCCCTGGCCTGTTGTTTCAAAAGACTGGGGACTGTGAGGAGGCTTTCTTAAAACAAGCAGATCATTCTTTCAATCCACTTTTCCTGTGTGGACACACACTTTCAAAAGTTCTTTCAGAAGAGATTTTCCGGAAGGACTTCTTTGGAAAGATCGTTGTAGTGTAGACGTAGCCCTACATATGTGGTTTTTTTTTTTGTTTTTTTTTTTTGTTTTTGTGTTTTTTTTTCTCCCCCCCCCCCCAAAGAACCTTTCAGAAAAAGTTACCCTTCCTCATCAGGGAGAGGAAGAGGGCCACCGGAAAATGTGCTGCATTTTTCCCTTTCAATATTGAAAGAATGCATTTTGTGTGTAGACGGTCTGAGAGGTTTTTCAAAAGAGCCCTGTCTTTTTCAAAAACCTCACTACTATAAACATAGCCATATGAGAGAGAGATACAGAATCTGACCCACACAGATAATGGCAAAATCTCCAGGGTCTTCAATAGGAGAAGGAATGGTTCCATATTCGTTGTGTAGCACTACTGACTTTGGTTAGCAGGATCAGGCCTATTTTTAGTGTAATAAACTGGACTTACATAAAGCCATTAACTTAGATTTTGGTTTTAAAACATATTTCCTCTCCAAAGTTACTATCTTTGGTAACAGATGTCTCAAAATACATTTTACATGTTCAATAATAGTATATCTTACATGCTGGCATAGGCACTCGGGCACATGAGCCACATAAGATGTGTACATTTGCAAACAGTATTTTAGTAACAGTTACTGGGTCTGCCATGGGCTGCATACAGCAGACATTGCTGGGGAGCCTGATATGCAGTCTTTGCATTAACTTCAGATCAGTTTCTTGTGGTCTGACTCTTGCCCTCAGTTTTCCTTACAAGATTTAAACTCGGGTCTCCCTTGGGGAGGAGAAAAAAGTTGCTCCCTGTGGAACAGGTCACAATGATGCCACACATTCCTCATCTATGATGCTGTGTAGGATAAAGCAAGCCCCCACAGCCCCAGGAAGCAAATTCAGGGGATGCACAGTAGGCACTGTCAGAGCTCTACTGTCCCTCGCAGGAATAGGCAAGGCTGAAGCAGTGGCAGAATATAGATGTCTGGAGGGATCCCTTTAAGTGTGTCTCTCCACAGGGCTCCGGTACCAGCTCTCAGAAGGAACTGATGACCTGCAAACCTGGCTGACATAGTTCTGGGCAGCTGTTTTGCTGATAGAGTGACCAGGCTGTCTAGCCATTCTGTCAACAGAGTGCATTGCTCTTTTGATGCTCCTTGATGTATGGACACAATCTGTCAACCACAGTCTTATCACAAGATCTCTTCTGACACAAACTTCTTCCAACAAAACCCTGCAGTCTAGACATAGCCTGAAAGAAAGATTTTCTTCACATCCAAACTAAACCTCCCTTGCTGCAATGTAAGACCATTGCTTCTTGCCTTATCGTCACAGGTTAAGGACAACATTTTTTTTACTCTGCTTGTAACAACATTTTAGATGCATGAAAACTGTTAACTTGGGCATATCTTCACCTAAATCAACAGAACCACGATCTTGCGTAACAGCAGAGTATTCGGCTCAATATTTTCTAGTTGTTAGTATTAAATATTTACGTTTCATACAGATTGCAAAATAGATTATCCTGAAGGTTTGCTGTCAATAATACAGTGAGAAGAGGTTTAGTTATATATCCAAGGTTATCAATTAGGCAATAATATTTGCCTTATTTTTCTTAGACGCTCAGTAACATTTAACCAGTGTACAAGAAATATAGCAGCTGGGGAGAACAGCAGCAATTTTGACAGAAATATTGTTTACAGACTTGATTATTTAATTTGACTGGAGAATCAGTTTGAGGCCGTCTACAGTTTGTTGTTATTGCTGATAAATCACCATGAATGGACTACTGTTTTAAGCAAAATAATGATAATAGACTTTTGGTATGTTGCTGATTCCTTATCCAATTCAACCATTTGCTGCTTCATCATTAATTCATTTAACTTAGTACTCAGAAAAAAACTGAAGAACTGTATCCTCTGGAAGCTGTTATCATTCAATTTTTCAGGAAAATGAAGTACTAAGTGGGGTTCTTAACAGAAGAAGAATAAAGTCTGTTTACAGCACTAAAAGTGTATTCATACTAAAACACTCAAGTACCAAAGATAGAAAAGGAGGCATTTTGATCATTTCAACTATAACTGACTCTTTATTAGTATTAAAAAGGATTTAACTGTTTTACACTGGAAGTTGTCTTCCACCATTAAAGTACAGTAGAATCAGCAGCTTGCAGAAGAAAATATCCCATCTTTGGGAAAAAAAAAAGCTATCTTCAAATGGGATGCTGTAGTTTTTGAGGAAATGGAAAAAATATTGGATTGTCAAAGTGCTGGGCTCTGCCTGGAAAAAATGTAAAATATTGATCCAAATACTGGAGGTGAAGATGATTATTTTCTTCAAGACTCTCATTCAAAGTTTCACAAAGTGGTGAAATAAACTATTTGAGAAATGAAAGCAGAATAAAGGAACTGTGGACTTTCTCTGGCACCATCTTCCTTACTAGCGCTGGAAAATCATAATGCACTGTAGCAGTACTGAACACTTAAAAATGTACAATACTGTGCACTTACATAATGCCTTTTACATAAAGGTCTTAAAGCATTCTAGAATCAGCTTTCACCTTACAGCTGAGGTGTGAATTTTCCATTTGAAGTGATTGTGTGATGGATGACACCTTGACTGACACAACTCAGGGACCTCCACAGCTAAAAACATAAGGTGCTACATATTGAGCTAAGGAGTCAAGGCTTCTTAGTGGGGGCTGTAATATCTCATTTCCTCCATTGGTGGGACCTGTATCACTCATGCACAAGTGGGTTACGGTTGCATAACATATGCAGTGATTGCTCCACTGCTACTTTCTTGCTAAGTACTGGGGATCAATGCTGAAGGAGCCACATCACACAATCAATGCCTTCATCATGCCACTGGGTACTCCAGCCAGGGCCATGTGAATAAAAAGTTCTTCTGCCTGTCACCTCCAAAACAATTGAGCTTGAATGAGGCCACCGGATGATGGGGGAGATACAAGAGCACTGACACAACTACCACAACCATCCTACTTTAACATTACTGCCCTAGTTTAGACACCAGACCTAGAATCAGAATTCACTTGGGACAGATCAGCTAAATAAACAGAATCATTAGGGCAGGAAACTTTTTCCATGAGCAAACCTGTGACTCCTCTCTTTTGAGAAAGTATGAAATCTTTTTATGCTCATACATTCCTCTCCCCACTACCCAAAACAGGTGCATCTCCTCACTCACTTGTGGATTAGTTTCATCAGCAAAGCTACCATGTCTTGCAACATATGGAGCTACTGAATTTTTTCGCTCTCATTGATTACATCCAGCATTTACCCTGACATAAAAGTTACAAAGGAAATCGATAGCAGAACCCAAAATAAAATCCTCTTTCCTACTCTTCTTTTCTATTCCTTAGAACAGAGTCCCTCTAAAACATCTTTTAAGTCAAAAAACTTACTAAGCAGATATCATCCATTGTCAAATGTACCCACATGGATTGTCAGTGGGGACTGAATCTGGAAATGAAAACACAGCACACTGCCATGGAGGTAAAAAGTAGAATTCCTTTAGCTGGGACTAAACCATAGGGTTGAATGGAGTAATTCTGCCCATTACTTTCTGTGTAACATGTGTAACATCCTGTCAAGAGGTTTCTGAAGGTATGTTGGCCTTCACAAGCCTAGGGAGTGGATTGGACATCAGATTATAAACTGCAACTTCAAAGTTCTGTCTATAAATGTTTTTAGATCACTCTTAGGAGCACCACTAACCCAAATTGGTCAATCCACTTTGAAGGCTTATCTCAAAATGCTGCATAGGCACACTCTATGGGTTTGTCTATGCTCCACTGAAAATTCAGGTTTGTGGAACCTGTGCTTGTGGACATGGTGTTACCTGGCCAGTGCCTGAGTATTGGGTTTACAGTTGCTAGACCACACTAATAACTCCGTAACACAATACACTGATCTTGTGACTTGAGTTTTTACATTGAATTGCTTCCAAAATACAGAATTACAGGGTTTGGACCCAAGTATCAGAAGGACTAATACTCGACCTATATCTCTGTTAGGTCTGAGGAACTAGGGCTTGAGTTCTTGCTGACCCAAGGTCACAGCAATGGATATGGATACTAGATAGGTTTGAGCTCCAACCTGAGTCCAAGCTTGGATGCACAGTGTGAGTAGACATGCCCTGAGAGGTTCCCTAGGCATAGTCTGGTTTTAATAATCCAGGTTCTGTTACAAAATTGGTTTCTCTTCACTCACGTGACTTTGTTTAGATTTAGCTAGTAAAGGATTGGATGATATGAACAATTTTAGTCTTAATCTAACCTTATTCAAAATTATACTGCACCTTGAATTACTTCTAGGAAGTCTACACACTTGTTCAATCCATATTTATCAAAATAATTTCAGACAACAGATATTAGCATGCCTTTTCACAGATGATGATTAATGCACTTTAGGCATTAGTAATAATAATAATAGGAAAACATTAAATACATGGCATCAATGACACCTGATGTGCTACAAGACTTGGGCTGCTCATATTGTCAGCCAAATAAATACAGCTGCAGGAAGTCTATAGATATTTACTGTAGATTAGGCTTACTGCCTGATAAGTCTGTATGTTAACAGTAGAATGGTATAGAAAAGAGAACAGATCATAAACAAAATTTAGAGAAGTTAAAAGACATTGATAATTCTGCTAATTTCTTTTATTCTTTGTTCATCTATTCTGAAATTTGCATACCCTCATTCATCCTTGCATTGTTTTAGTGGGGCAGCTGTCACTCTCCAGCAGGAAAAGGGTTAATAGCAGGCTGGAGGGAGCTTGTGCAAACTTGGCTAATCAGAAGAAGGGAGAAGTTGGCCATTCAGGTCCAAGCTAGACTCTGTAAAAGGCTGCAGGGCTGAGAGGAGCTTACTCTTTCTCTGGCCAGGAAGGACAGGCTCTCAGAGAAGAGGGGCCCACACCTGTGAGACAGCAGCGCTGGACTGGTAGTGAGACAATGAGAATTCTGGCTAACCACAGCCAAACCACAGGCCTTGATACAGGGGCTGAGAAGTACAAGGGTCATGAAAAAGTGGTCCAGGGAACAGTGAGAGGCAAAGGGAGTGAAGAAGGGTAGCGAGACAATGTGACTTGAGGGTCTCTAGACTGGGATCCAGAATAGTGCATGGGTGTGGGGACCCTTGCACTGCACCTTGTCATAAGGGAGCATGGTCGATACAGATTGCAGCTTGCCACAGAAATGAGAGGCTAGAATTGGTGTTGTAGTTGACCAGTGAGGCTGATGCAAGCCAGAGGACTGCCGTTACCCCCAGAAGAGGGGAGAATGGAGAAGTGTGCACTGCTACAGGGCAGTATCCTGAAGAGGACACCACAGTCCAGACAGCAGTGTTGGTCCAAATGGTGGAGACATCAGTCTGCAGAGCAGACACTGGTACATTCTGTGGAAAACTGAGCCAATTCATGTGACCAGAAGGATGTACTGTGATGGTGAGTCCCATGTTGTTACTGTTGTTTATTTGGATTGTACTTGTTTGAGAGCAACAGACTTGAATTTTTACTTGTCTATGAAGTGCAGACAGAAGTGCTAGTGCTGTATAAACACATAATTAATATCAACATTTGTAATATTAAAATAGGAAAAAATATGAATGACACGAATTAAAGTTATTCAGGTCAGGTAAACAGGAATTTGGAGATTGAAGTACATTAATGTGCTGAAGGCATTTGGTGCTACTTTCTCTCTCCCCTATGATTTTTTTGTTAACATCAGCTTCTAAAAATTTTCTCCCTTCTTGATTTCTTTCATCTGCTTAAAACATGTTGTTATACATTTTCCATTGAAAGTATAAAACAGAAAATGAATTGTCTGAAATGGTAGTCATGTAGCAGAGCTTGTGAAAGCCCAGTTAAAAAAAAAAGACAGATGCCTTCATGTTACACCTGAAGCCACCTATAGATGAATGCAGGTTTTCTTGGCTACTCTTGCAACTCTTTCAACTGGGAGAGGTTTATATAGTGCATAGTTGCTAGGTTATACAGTTATCCCAAGCACATTCTACTTCTCTTCCGTCACATTCTCCCTTCTACATACTCTTCTGAAATTTATTGAAACCTGACTTTGGTTGTTTCTTTCTATTTCATTTCTTTTCACCTTCCATTTTGCTTGACTTGTGCCTACATAGGAGTGCATTGCCAGCACAGCATTGTTATACCCCCATGTTGTAGCTCATCCTCCTATCTAGGGTTTGCCTATCATACTCTAGCATGCCTGTATTGTATCATATAGCTGCAAAAGTGCTTCCAACATAAGCATTTGTGTTGTGATTGTGTAACCCACTCACCTTCTGGATATGGTGTAGTGTCCCATCTAGTGGCACTGAAACAACTTAAAGAGAAAATAATGAGTCAGCTCATGCACTAATCTCTGAAAGTCCCAAATTCAGATTTTCCTGTTGATGTTACAGTTGCAGCTTCTCTCAGCAAATCTAGTAAATTTGCCTCTTTGTTACTCTTCATCACTGAAGTGCCAGTAAAAGTGGTATGTACTGACATATCAGCTAGATCTGGCCCTCCCAGCACTTTTCTCACACTGCACTAGTGGCCTCTTCAGTGACTTCTGGCTGGAGTTCTATACTGTAATACCTTGGGGTCAAATCATGTAGTGAAATGTCTTATTCTGGAGCACTCTTGTGTATGGTGGAAGTCTGAGTAGTAGCCCCAGTGGCTGTAAAGTACACTAGGAAACAATGTATATTGTTTGACTCTGACAGTCTCTCTCTCTCTCTCGTGTGGCTGGACAAAGTGACTTTTTTTTTTTTCATGGCCATTCTATTATACAAATGGGAGAAGGGGATACTAATTATAGTAACTTACTTTGTTTTATTTATCCATTCTGGATCCTATGTGGAAGGGGCTCAGAAGTGGTATTCCATCACAGGTCAGAAAAAGAGGTGCATCTGACAACTCGCGTTAGACTGCCTGACCAGTCTTGGGGCCAAAAGGCAGAGGAACAAAAATATGCTTGTTGCGGAAACCAAATGGAGGGGAAGAACAAGTGTAAACAGGCAGATGAGAAGACATAAAAGAGGAAAGTTGGAAGAGGCAGAAAAACTAACACTTTTATGGACTATCATAACAGATATAGGGATGAAGAGTTCTGTTGTGACAGTGCTCAGAAATTCACATACTTTGCCTAGAGTCACTGTAATTGTAGCTATACGATGTAATTCACAAGCATAACTAATTGCTACCAGCAAATACTCGAGTAGAAAAATGAACAGTGAATCACATTTGATTCAGTCTTTTCAGACAAAGGAGCATGTCATGCTGAGCAAGGAAGAGACAGTGTACTTACAGCATCTCTTGTATGGGTAAAAATGCTTCATAGTAGCAATGCTTACAACATAGTGTTCAAATGGAGCTCTGTTGCTACATCAGCACATGCAGTGGGGAGGGGTAGCATTTTCAAATGTGCCTTGGTAACTCAGAAGCACAAGGGTCATAGAAACCCACTATTTAGAGTGTAGTAAAACTGAAGTAAGGAAACAAAGAATCAGGACAAATATGCCAGCCACTTTTCCTATATGACATCACTCAGCTCAGACACATGATCTTCACTTTACCAGCTGAATGCAAATGAGTTTCCAACTATGCATTTGTGGACAACTGGTAAATAATATACTAGCCACATATTATTTGTATTCTACAAATATATTCTACCATTTCTTTAAGGTTTCCGATTTGTCTGTTACCCTTGACTTTCTTTTTCTGTTTTTTGGAAGTAGTAGTAGGAATGTTTTTCGCTACTGGGGATATTTTCCATTGGGAAATTTGAATGGACTATAATTCTTAAGGAAGATATTACTAGCTCACACCAGACATTCTTAGTGCAATAAAAGGAATTCTGCTCCAAATGCATGTACATGCACTAATACAAACAACCAGAATCATGTTCATCAGCATTTTGTTTACTGCAAGTTCGAAAGGTCTATTGGTTAATTCTCTCTCTCTCTCACACACACACACACACACACACACACACACACACACACACACACACACACAAAAGCTTAGAAATAAACATTAATATTATTCATCAAATTAAGAAAATAAAAATCAAAATTCTGCCAAGCCTACCCCTAGTCTTGATTTTATTTAGCAGGTATTCTAAGTACACTTGTTCTTCAAAACCTTAAATAATTTTATTTAAGGCTGAGAACTAATATCTTTATTGGTAAAGTTACCAATTCAATTGGGGTACAATTTCAGAAGCCTCGTGAATATTCTGAAACATTTCGCCACCATGTGGAGCATTTCTGTAACTAACTAGATGATAAAGCACTTAAAAGGAGTAGAGTTGCTGGGCATCCAGATTTCAACTGCAACACCCTGTTGAAAAGGGACCATAGCAGCTTTGATCACCACTGCTGACTGGGCTGTTAAGTCTGGTCCTAACTTCAGTAGGGCTATAGCAGGCTTCCTGCCTGCCCTGGATTTGCATAGCTCCCAGAAGCAGCCAGCATGTCCCTGTTACTTCTCATCATAGAAGCAGCCAGGGAGACTCTGTGTACTGCACACAACTTGCATGTCACCTTCACAGCTCACATTTGGTCAAGAACCAAGACCAAAGGGAGCTTCAGGGTTGTGCCTGCAGGTGTGGAAGTGAACACTGGATGGTCCCCTGCAGAGAGGTCACAGAGACATGCTGGTTGCTTCCAGGAACCAGCCAGAGCCTGCCTTAGTGCCCATTCCAATTCCTATGCCACCAACCAAAAGCCACCTAGCTGGAGCCTGCACCCCAGCCAGGAGCACACACCTCCTGGATTCCAACCTCCTGGCCCAGCCAGAGCCCCACCTGGACCCCAAGCCTCTGTATATTTCTTGAGACCCCTCATTCCTTTCTGCATGTTTAGAAAGTTGGCATCCCAAACAAGGACACATGATAGATTTGACTTAGCATGCCATGTTTACCTGCAAGTACTATAACGTAATCGCATTGAAACCATAGAAGTAAAAATGATAGTATGCCCAAGGATTTGACCCTAAATCCCTTTTGTGCCACTTCATATCATAAAGAGAAATTAAAGCTGCTCTATAAATAAGCTTCTGAACAGTCTTCTTCATGGAGGAAACCCTTGAGTGGGACAGAGTCCTCCCTCCATAAGGGTTCTGATTATGGATATGTCCTTACCATGATGTGCTCAAGCAATGCCAATGAGTGTAACAGCACCAAAAGGAGTTTTACAAGGCAGTGTATTTTAAAATAACCTTGAGCCTACCCTAAATTACAACCTCAGGAGCAGGGGGAAGAAATTTTGGAAAGATCCCCTTTTTCCTCTTCTCTCTGTCCTCAGATAAACCAAGTGTTGTTCAACACACTTCAAAATTCAAGGAATAGCATGAGTTTCAAGAAAAATATAGTTTTTTTTTTTCATTCTGAAATAAATATACATTGAGCAAGCCAAATTGTCAACAAATAATTCTGAAATTGCTTTTTTCAAAGCTAATTATAATGAATGAGGGCAGTCTTTGTAGTGCAATTAAGTAAAATCAGAGTTTCTGCCTTTATCCTTAGAATAATGTACTATGTAGCCTATTGGAAATGAAAGTCAGGCTTGCTATATATATATAATATATATATAAAAATACAAGCCCTACAGCTCCAGTTTTGATTGTTTCTGTGCCTGAAATAAATCCTTGTTTATAGGAGCAGACCAGCTCTTTCTTGTTGTTACTTGAATAAACTTCTTAGAGGTTTCTGTAATGTTCACAATTTGGTCAGGCATTTCCAATGAGTAAAAAATTAATTAAGCTTTCTCACCTTTGGTAACTCCTTCAACTGCTGTCAAATTCTCCTTAGCAGTAATTTTCTGAAGCAGAACTATACGCAAAGATGAAACTGTAAGGTTTTTACACATCACTCTGATTCTACAAATAATCACAATTACACATCTGTACAGGCTGTAATAATCACATTCATATCTGTGTTAATTTGTAGTATGTACCAAGGGACAAAGTGTGTGATGTTTTGGTGTAATAAAAGGTATTACTTTGCCCACTTTCTCATTCTAATATCCTGGGACCCATTTGGTTAAAACAAGCACTGCATAATATATATTGGGAGACTTCAGAAGATGAATAAATACCTTCAATGAGGTTTTCCTGAATTTCACTTACTTTACACTAATATTTGTTTGTGGAATACATTTTAAGTCTATTTTGGCCTATGCTACACACTACGATTGGTATTTCAGATCCATCTAAAACTTTTGCTGCTGTTTATAGTGATGAAACCATTGCTAGTCCACTCATTGGTTCAAGTTCAATCACAGAATGAGAAAGCAAGGGAAACCTTCTATGTTTGACATTGCACTACTGTTTAAAATAGATTCTTCTGGCATATGCAGCTAAATAACTTATGGTCTCATTTTCTGTGCAGTGAATTTATTTACCCAATTTCCATTAAAATGGGATTTGGAGATTTATTACCCCATCCCATAAAGAAAATATGGCTGACATTTGATGCCATTGTAAAGGAGGCATATTGGGTGCTTAATTCAGAGAGTTTGTTTTGGTGTTGTATTAAATATAGACACAGTGTACAGTGAACTCTAAAGTTAAGACTAGACAGGAATTTTCATTTTGAATAGCTATTGACAAATGCATATAACTGCATCAAACTTTTACAATTTGTGACGAAATCTAGCAAATCAATTCATTGTCCAGAACTGATTTTAAGTTGTGCATCAGTGGTTTAACTATCAGAAGAAAGAAAACGGCAGAAGTAGCTTTGCAGTTTAAAAATGTAAACTTTCTGAACAATTTCAGTATCACTATTGACCTGTTCAGCAGTTCTGCAAAAAGAATAAGTGTGAGATGTAGCCTATAAGGTTAAATTGCTAGCCTGCTATACCGTAACATAATTTTCTTGATTTATACTCATTTGCTATAGCACACTGTCACTGAATCACTTTTAGGAGCTGTGTTTTATTCATCATACTCATCCACAGTTATCCATAGTATTTTCCTGTTACATGGGAAACTTACAAGGTAGAATCCTGTATGATTAGCTAAAGCAAGTTAGTAGTATCAGAGCAAAGGCTGAACAAAGTAAATGAGAAATAGCTGTTTGAATTCATGTTTTATTCTTATAACAAGAAGTGTGTCGACACCCTGGTAAGGCACTGGGATCACATTGTGCTAACCACACTACACACATGTTACGTATGAAGGATCATCCCGAAAATACTTACCATTGAATTAGACTTTTGGATTATTCTTCAAAGGAATTTTGTGATGATTAAGATATTTTTTTCTATCTTACTATAGCTATGTTGCAGATATCACCCAACAATTTAGTTCTATTAAAATTACCCAAAATATTTGTAAAAGGTGGAAACAAAATCCAAGCACTTGCATAACATATATACCATGGTTGGAAGTGCCTATGTTCTGAAAAAGAGATTCAAAGTACACAGATGTCAATATGTATGTACTTTTGTAAACAGATTTGATTTCCCCCTCATGATACAGTTTTTCATTCCCAATTTCATCAAAAATATAAATGTATTAAATGAAAACAACAACTCAAGGTTCCACATTCCGCATATGGCAAAATGCTACAAACCACAACAATAAGGGAAGGCATCCTCAGCGGACTAGTCTCACATTTGTAATATTTATAGTAGTGACACATCTGATTATAGCATACTTAGTCTAGCATTTTCTTTTTACTTTAATATACAATTTGTTATTTATATTGCTTCGTAATTTTACAATAAGAGGATAAGAAGTGTACATTTAACACCCTAGAGTACTAGACACTAGAGTAACACACCAGAGTGGAGGTCAGCAATCTTTCCACAGCAGAGTGCCAAAATTTCACCTTTTGACCTCTATGTATAGTTCAAGTGCCAGTGATACTTTTTAAAGTCATTAATAGTCCTACTTACAACTTAATTAGTAAACAAATAAAGATGCAGAGATTTACCATTTAGGTGGTGGTTGGTAGCATTAGCTGGTCTTTTATTAATCCACAGGTGGCATGGCTTTGAGCAAGCTCCTGGCTGCATGGGGGAAGAGGGGCAGGGCTGAGCTCCTGCTTGATGTGCTGATGAAAATAGGCTCCTGTTCAACTCTTGGCACCCACATCGCAGATTGCTGACCCCTGGCCTAATGAAATCAATGGAAATTTTGAGTACAAAAGTAACTGATAAAATAATTGAAAAAAAAAAAAACCCTTTCCTTCCCATTTTATCTGATAAATAAATTGATCAGCACATATACACTGGGAAATAAAATGAAAAAAAATCTATTTTTCAAAGCATCAAGTTATTCATTACAGCATACATTAAGCAACGTTTGTGTCAAAAATGTAAGGTCAACTTGTCCTAGAGTATTACCTAAGATGTGTCTTGATGGACAAGGATTTCTCATTAGAAAGCAGTACATTGGCAGAACATAATTTAAAGGTAGCACAAGAGAAGAGTATCATAAATCCTCAGCAATGATTTCTGACGAGAACTGTTTGACATTGTACTCTCAATAGTACCAAACAAGGTATATATATATTTGTAGGCTAGACATCCTCAATAGCAAGGAACAAAAAGATGCAAGGCACACAGTCACAGGAATCACAGGAGGGGACTAAGGTTTTCAGGCGAGGGTTTTCAAAAGTGCCGCGTACTCAAAAACTCTAGTTGAAGTTAATGGAAGCTCTGATGGCTCTGCACTTTTGAAAAATCAGACTTTTTCAGACAAAAACAATGTGCCAGGGTTTGTCATGGGTACTCAGAGGTCAACCTCTTTAATTCTGAGTACCTAAATGGAAAATGTAACACACTATCACATATTACAAGCAATCAGGACAAGTCTGAAGTCCTTTCCCTTTTGAGAAGTTGGTTTACAGAAATTAGAAGTTTTATCTGGCAAAGCTGGTGTCGGGGATTTTTATCTCTAGGACATAATAGCCCCCGTGTGTCAGGGGAAACAAGCCTCTGGCTGAGCTAAAATCTATACAGGGACATGGACAAACTAAAAGCTTATAGGCCGCCATTTTGTGGCCCCACCTACGGCCATTTTGGGGCAGTTAGCTTCCCCGGTAACTTGAATCCATAAAGCTAGGATCCAAACAACGCCCTCTGATTGGTCGAAGGGAGCGGGCTTCTGCCAGCTTCTAGAAACTTCGACCAAGAGAGAGGCCCTAGTTGAAAACCGTGCACAGAATCATGAATATTAAAATTAACTAATGAATCATGTATGAGGACACCAACTAAAAGGCGGTGCAGCACAGCACTCGGTGTCAGTCTGGGGGGGTCTGTCTGCCTGAGAAGATCAGAGAAGCCTTTGCGAAGAGCTCCTGCCTTTGCAAAGAGCTCCAGCTTTTTCAAAGAGCTCCTGAATCACTACCAGTACTGCCCATCAGGGTCCGCCTGCTGCGGTGATAGTGTACTGGTTTTTACCTCAGCGGCCCTGAGGTGGATTGGGCAAGTGGCGAACTGGCCTCATCCCTAGGATGAGGTACTGCGTACTTGCCTGGTGAAACCCAGGGCCTGCCACCTAAAAGCGGCAAGCGGGCTCTGAGGTGGATCAGCTGGGTGGCAAACTGGCCTCACCCGTAGGGTGAGGTAATGCGTACCCAGCTGTTGAAGCCCAGAGCCTGCCATCAGCAGCGGCACCCTCGATTCCTGCCACACCACCGCACGCAAGCCGCACACCATTCGTTCTACTGGACTGGACAGCCAATCGGATTCGACCTACAACCTGGACTGGACATTTTATTCATCAGACACGTAAAACCAATAAGGCCCACAGCTCAGCCAGGCCTCATATAAGAACTTCTACATTTATCTAGAGACACTGGTAGGCACCAGGACCCCTTACAGGGGAGTGAGGGAACGTAGCCTTCACTGTGCCTTCCTTCTACCGGGGGAGGGCAGTGCCTGGGGGCCTGACCCCATACGGCCAGGCCTATCTAGCCTATGCTATATTACAAGCCACACTTGGTTAAAAGCATTTTATAATAGTAGTTGCATAGACTGTTTAGTAATAGATTGTTACTTGTATAAACTGTTTTAATGATAAGGTTGTTTAAGATAAGTAAATAATAAGTACTTCCCTTTTACTGTTCCCTTGTATATTTCTCCCGAGTGGGCAAAAGCCCCAGGAAAAGGCTGGGGTTAGGAGGCCGACTGTGGATAAAGAGACCCGGCAGCCTCCACCACTGGCCACTTGGGCCGGGGGTAGCGTCCCGGCCCAGACTCCCTTCCCTTCCTCCCATTTCCTCTCTAATGATCATACTTTCCTTTGAGGACACTGCAGGATTCCAAAATGGATTACGTGTTTATAGTAGTAAGTTAAATATAGTTAAGATTACAGTTAATGAACTGGTTTATGTGTTTATGTTATTGTTGCTGTTGGGTTTTTGCGTGTTGTTATTTGTGTTAATAAATTTCTTGTTAAATATACTCTAAACCGGTGTTGTCGTCTTTTCTCTCTGATTGGGTGCCTGCCTGCTGGGGGGTGGGTGGACCTTAGGTGGAGTTCCATTGCCCTTTAAGTGACTGCGTTGCTCCTCCTACTGGTGGGTGGTGGGACTCCCCTTTCTTCGAGGACCCTGGGTTCTGGCCCTGGCTCGCCTGCACTTTAATTGGCCACTAAGTCGTGGGGGGAAACCACCGGGCGCTCTCAGCTGGTACATTGAGCTTTGCAGTATAAGTTCAAAGTAAAATGAGATGAGCAGGACAGTGAACACAAGAGAACCTGATCCTGCATTACATACTTATGTAGTTTTCAGTTTACTCCTATCTAGCAGTGGGGGTAAGATGAAAGTGGAAACTATTGACTTGTTGGCATACTGAGGATCCCATATAACCCCATCTTCCTGGACTCTACCCTGACACTTCATTTTTAAGAGTAAGGCAGCAGGCATGCCGGGGGTTGCTCCCATGTATAGGTTCCAGGCATGCTGACAGTGGAGTCACCAGGGCTGCATCTACACTAGCAGATCTTTCATAAGATTTTTCTAATGAAGGGGGATCTTTCGAAAGAGCCCATGGAGTGTTTACACACACAACTATTCTTTCAAAGTAAATGGAAAGAACGTGGTGCTCCTTTCGAAATCACTCTTCCTTTCCCATTTCAGGAAGAGCACCCCCTTTCAAAAGAAAACATGTGTAGATGCTCTGCAGGCCATTTTTTTCCCCCAAACACCAGTCCTCCTGGGGCCTGATCTTTTGAAATAGCAGGAGCTGTGTGGATTCTGTCTTTTGAAAGAGCAGATCACTCTTTTGATCGGCTTTTTTGTGTGCAGATGCACTCTTTTGAAAGAAGTTCTTTCCAAAGAGATCTTCCAGAAGGTCTTGTTTCGAAAGCTCTCTGTAGTGTAGACATAGCCCAGGACTTGCAGCAATAAGCCAGAGAAAAATATTGTGGAGGATCAAATGATTGGTAATCCTGAAGATGAGTTTAGCTCTGACAACAAAATTAAATTAGACATGGACAGATAGGCTCAATTAAAATGTTGGCATTCTATAGGATATTATCAGCATAGCTAAAATGAACATTTTGGCATATATGACTTTTTAGCTATAAGCATTGTATACTCCAGTTTGTTTTGTTTTAAATAAAATGTTTGCTGAAAAGCAGTTACAGGACTCCAGCCACCACTGTATGGTTGGTGAGACCCCCTGGATGTAGTGACCCCTCCCCCCCAGTTACATGAACATTGCATAAACAAAGTAAGACCAGCATGGCTCTGATAAGGGAGAATTTTAATGGTTAATGTGCCTCTGGTCTGAAATGGTGTATACTTGGACGACCTGAAATTAGTAACTGAAAATAACGTTTACGCTTTGGAGCATATAGCACTGAAGTATTTTCACGTCACTTTAAGCTGTTTTAAAATCACCATTAAATGCCAAGGGTTCAGATATAAGGTGCTAATACAGGTTAAACCTATATAATCCATCAATCTCTCCTCTGGCAATATCAGCAGTTAGTTAGCTGGATATCCACTTATCATGGAAGTGTCCAAGCTTCCTGCAGTCCCATAAAATTTGTTTGCAGCGACCAGTCCTGGTTCTCAGTGTTCTGTGCTGCTATTTAACTCTAATTTACACCTAAGACTCTTCTAAGAGTCCCGTAAGCAGTGGAAGTGTTGGTAATACTTCAACATTCACCTCCTATGGTTTGGCAAATTCTCTCATTCAGCACCACGGAGGTGTTAGATTAGAAAGGTACAACCCGTACTGAAATGTAGTTCTACCCTTATTACATGAAGAAAAACAGTGTCCCTTTTGCCACCTCCATTTTAGTATAGGATAAATTGAAAGATCAGAGTGTCCAATATTAGAAAATACTGTTATGGAAAGAACAGGTTGATAATATTTAAATTATTCTTTTCTCTAAACTGAAGCACAAATATGATTCATGCAAAGCATGTCCAAAGCACCACCAGAATTGATTCATACTATTTGCATGGTACTCCTAAAATATCTCCTCTCCCCCTCACCTCCTCTCTGTCTTTGCTCAACAGATGATGTAAATGGCACAACTATTTAAGTTTCTAGGGGGGAAGTTTGATACATGATTTTCTCAAAGTGAAAGAGGCACACGTACATATAAAATCTTTTCTTGGCAGGTGCTGAATCTTAAACATTACAAATCTTGTAAATATGAATCATGCTTATCCCTGACTTTTATTTTAATAATAGCTTTGTTACTTGTTACTTTTTTAAATTAGTTCATTATGTCACTTTTTGTGAGTCATTTCACCTTGCATGTGTTTCTAGGGAAAGCATCACCATCCTTGACATGCCTTACCCTTTGCGTTATTTCCAGTGAGGATGCTTTAAAAGTACATATTTATACTATGCCTATTCCTTCCTGCCCAAGACAATATGTCATTTCTACTGGAGTCATCCACAGAATATGACATACTTCAGACAATGAAATATAAGCTACAAGCATTAATGGTGGAAATTTGTAGGAAGAGTTGGGAGGGGAAACTAATCTAATAAAAGAAGAGTAACTGCAAACATCCATTAAATGTCCAAGTCTTATATAGAGTGTTACTTCAGTAGATTTCAAGGCACTTTAGAAAGAAGGTCACTATAATTATTTCTAATTCACATAACAGAAAACAGAGGAACAGAGCAGTGAAGCAAGTTGCTCATTGTTATCTAGAAAGTCAGTAGCAAAGGTAGAAATAAGAGCCCAGGTGAACAGAGTCCCAGTCTAGTGCTCTGTCAAGCTGTCCACACTGTTTCTAATGAACAAATAAAGCATTTTAAAATTTGGAATAAACTAAAACATCAAACTCAGAACTTGCAGCTGAATTACAGCACTGTGTTAGGAAAGAGTACGGTGACTAATACAAGTAGAGGTTGAACCTCTCTAATCTGAAAATCTCTTGTCCTGCAAACTCTATAATCTGGCAAGATTTTAGTTAGCTGGATGACCACTTGTATGGGTGTGGCCAAGTTTCCCATAGTCCCATAAAGTTTGTTTACAGCCACCAGTCCTGGCTTTCAGTGTTCTGTGCAGTTATTTGGCTGTAATTTACCCTACATGTCTTCTAAGATCCCAGTAAGCAGGGGAAGTGTTCATAATGCGCTTGAAAATATTGATCTCCGATCATCTGGCAAATTCCCTCATCCAGCACCAGCCAGGTCCTCATCCAGCACCAGCCAGGAGGGTGCTGGACAAGAAAGGTTCAATCTTTATCATATCACTGTTGTTAAAAAACAAATTCTTTTGCTTTGCTAAAGTGCACTATTCTATTTGAGAAAAAAAGAGCAGATAATTGGGGGTCTTCACCAACTTTTTCCTTTCTACTCAGTGCACGTAGTTGTAATTTCCAAGGTTGTGTGAGAGCTATTTCTGAATGCATAATGGCTGTTCCATTTGCTGACACCATCATTGCACACTTTATACCTGACCATTTACGTTGCAATATACTTTGAGACTGAGATGCCTTGACTTTGAAAATCAATAAGCCCTATTCTATTCTAATTACTTCTGTGGACATTACAGCATTTACTTAATCTGCGAGTTGGCAAATATTCCAGTGTTTGAAAGAAACAAGACCTCTCTTAAAATAATGAGAAATATAGGTTGCACCTCCCTCATTCAGTACCCATGGGACTGGACCGCTCCCAAATGAGGAATTTGCTGGATGAAGGGCGGCACTCTGTTGCACCCAATCTGCTCTCTCTCCCTGCCAACGGATCCACATTCCACTTGTTCCCTGCCTCAGAGCCACCCACCTCCAGCCCCAACAGCCCACTTACCTGCAGCCAGCCCCACGCCTGGATGCAGCTAGGCTGCTGGCACAGGCCTCGTCTGGGAGCCAGCTCCAAGGACACAAGCCCCTGGCATTCCCTGCACAGGGTCACCAAATCCCCTGTCTCCCTTGTCACTGGGCTCCCCCCGGCAGGGCTCCCAGTCACCAGACCACCTCCTAATAGCCTCCCAGTTGTTAGATTGTGGCTGTTGTCGGACCAGAGAATTACAGTTTTGGGAGGTACAACCTGTACTTTATGTCATAGTTTAACAAAGTTTGGTCCAAACAGTTTACCAAAAAAATTCACACAAAAAAACCAAAAACATCTGAAGGAGCTAGATGGTGGAGGATTGGGTCTTCAAGTCTTGACTAACAATCAGATGATTGAAACAGACTTCTAGTGATGGAATAAAGTTATTCTCTTGTCTGCAAAACTTCAGTGTGATCTTAGGCCATTGTGGTTTATCTAGAGAAAAGAGTCCAGCATCTATACATTAACTGCTAATTAAGTTGCCTACAATATTAAACAGGTTATGGAGTATTTTTTAATTTTACAAAGAACTGCTACAGGCCTATTTTCCATAGGAAAACCCTAACTGTATTGGAAAGGATATTAAAGTGCTTGTTATCACAGGACAGAGTTTGTTACTCATATGGATGAATACCAAAGGAAATTCTGAGAGCCATCTTGGCCAAGAAATATGGACACACTTGCAGCTCAGTAGGAAGATGATAAAGGCAAATCGCGCTCTCTGTTGTGTTAAAGGGAAGGACAAAATAGATGAGGTCCTGACCTGAATGGAAGATATTTCTAGCATTGAATCAAAAGGTTCACCCTTTCCCCTGAACTGTTTAGCCTACATCTTTCTATTTACTTTATTTCCCTTTTTGACTTCATTCTTCTGTCAAACCAGATCTCTGACCCTGTTCAATATCCCAAAAACAAGTGATGAGATGGAAGAATAGTTAGAGCAAAGGGAGTCGAGAGAAATACACGGTTGCAGATGATAATATCTGGATTAGGTTTTTTGAGGCAAACTATATCAAGAGTTTGTAAAATAGTGAAATGTGTACCTCTGTTTTGGGGCCCTTATGAGACTCTTATCTCCCTGTAGATATCATATGAAAAGGAATCATTCTTGCCTTGTATCAAATGGCAATAGTCTGGGGTTTAAAACTGAATGCGTGACAGAGGTGGACCTCTGCTTCCCAGACATGGAGATTTCTTGTCCATTCACATTTTAAAATCTCCAAAGAGATGTTCATAATTGGAATAATTTCTTACAGAGAAATATTATGCCTGAGGTTCATAAAATCTAACAAGGAACAAAATTTGCTCTTGGAATGCATTTCACTACACTGAGCTATATATTTTCAAAAATATTTAACCATCAGGGTACATCTTCAATTCTAAAGATCAATCATGTTTTCATTATTGCTTTATTTCTAAGTGGGTCTTTGTATTAATTTGTTGGCAAAGTGATGTTGCCTCTCCTATGAATTTTAATGGGAAACAAATTAATAGACTCTCCAGTCCCTTACCTTTCTCTTCCAATGCATACACCTAGAGCACACATGTTTGATTGAAGGCTAAGGGGTAACTTACTCTGGGAGCATCTTGTTAAAATATAACTGCAAAAATCATCAATATACTAAAATGATGAATCAGAGCCATAACCTATCTGACTCACTTGGAGACAGTCAATCTATTAAATTGATCATGACACCAAATTCACATCTTGAGAGATGCCTGGTCCAACACATGCATATCATCAGTAACACTCTGGTAACAAATGACTCTCAATTAACTTATTACAAGTCAATCCCTTATTTACCCAGAGTCCCCACAGTGAATTATTACCCCGTTGGTAACACTGACACCTTCTGTGGGACTATGCAGAGAGTGGAAAAGTATTAATTAAAAACTGCCTCAGGCAGTATTAACCAGTTCCCTTAATTTTGTAGGGAAGCAGCCATGGATTTGACTTGGACAACATTTACTTAAGGAAAAGCAGATTTTTTTTTCTGAAGATAGCACAAAAACAAGCAAGCCATTAATGCCCCATCATGTCTCACCCACATCTGCTCCTGCTGGGAACAGAAGAAGGTAGCTTTTGTTTATTTAGTGTGTAATGAATGAAGGCTAAGAGAGACTTGAATTCTATTTCTCAAAACCACACTTTGTACCTGAAGGGACCCCTAATATATACAAACACTGAAGGAGGGATATGTGGAATATTTTGAAAGGCTCTTCTCTACCAGAGAGGGAAAATTATACTGAAAACTCATATCTCACAACTCAGTTTGCTGTTGACCTCAAATCATTTATGTTCAAACACCAATGTTCAGAAGACTTGAAATTTACACTAGCCTTCCCAGAAGGGGAATCTTTCAGCACAAAAGGAATAGGAGAGATGAAAAGGGAAAGTGATAGTTACTCCATAAAAACAAGAAACAAAGCATTAAAAGCTCATGAACGGTGACTGTATGAATTATAGACATTTAATCTCCAGAAGGCAGCTCTTCCAACTGGCATAGCTGGAGATGATCAGCTGCAACCATCTCTATTTGCCTAAGGCTGTGTCTACACTACAAAGAAATTTCAAAAGGGGGAAGATTGAAAAAGAAAACTGAAATAAGGGATTTTGAAATAGCGCGGCTACACACACAAAACGGATCACTGTACCGATCCTTTATTTCGAAAGAACACCCTCCATTTTTTGAAAGAGAGCATCCACATAGGAAAATGGGCTATTTTGAAATAAGCAGCTGGGAAACATCATGCATAGGGTCACGTGGCTGACAAGCCCTTCTGGGTCACACAGCCAGCAACGCCCTTAAAGGGCCCCTCCCAAACACATCCACCCTGCACACACAGAGCCCAGCAGAGCAGTACACAGCATTTCATGGACTGTGCACCCAGAACCAAAAGGAGAATGGAGCGGCAGCAGCTGCCAGAGTCCGATGCTGGCACCATCACCGAGATGCAGGCTGTCATCACCATCCTGGGCGTGGTGGATGCCCTGGAGTCCACCTTCCCACCCATACGTGTCCTGCAGGCCCTACCAAGGGGGCAACCACCGTTCCCCATTCCCCGTCCTCCACAGCACCTCTGGAGCCACCCCAGCAGTGGGGACTGGTGGGACAGGCTGGTCCTGGGCCAGTGGGACGACAAAAGGTGGCTCGCCAACTTTAGAATGATGAGGCACACATTCATGGATCTGTGTCAGTGGCTCTCACACACCCTGAAGCACATGGACACCCGCATGCGGCCCACGCTCCCAGTCAAGAAGTGTGTGGGGATTGCCCTGTGGAAGCTGGCCACCCCAGACAGCCATCGGTTAATGGGGCACCAATTCGGGATGGGCAAGGCCACCATGGGAGCCATCCTCCTGGAGGTAAGTCAGACAAGGGCCCCACACCCTCCCCAGGAAGGGGCAGGGGAGGCCCCCCCCAGTGCACAGGCCCACATGTTGGTGCCTCCCTACAGATGGTCCAGGCCATCAACTGCCTCCTCCTGTGGACGTTCATCCAACTCGGCAACTTGGACAACGCCATGGCAGGATTCGCAGCCCTCGGATTCCTGAACTGCTTCAGCGCGCTCGATGGCATGCACATTACTATCCACACCCCAAACTATAGTACAGGACACTATATAAACTGCAAGGGGTATCACTCGATGGTGCTCCAAGCGCTCGTAGATGCCTGGGGCCAGTTTACTAACATCTGCATTGGCTGGTCCGGTCAAGCCCATGATGTGCAGGTATTCTGCAACTCCTGGCTGGGGTGGCGCATGGAGGAGGGCACCTACATCCCTGCCCTGGAGATCCCCGTGGGGGACACAACAATGCCACCCTGTATAGTGGCCGATGGGGCATACCCATCAAAGCCGTGGCTGATGTGCCCCTACACTAGGCACACCACCACCAGCCAGAACGTTTTTAATGCCCGCTTGAACCAGGCCTGCAACGCTGTTGAGCGGGCCTTCGGACGCCTCAAGGGGCATTTCTGATGCCTCAATGAGCGGCTGGATGTGAGCCTGCACAACGTCCCTGGGGTGGTCGCAGCCTGTTGCATGCTGCACAATGTGGTGGAGGGCAAGCAGGAGCGCTACATGCCCGGGTGGGCTGTGGACAGTGGTCCTGGCTATGAGCAGCCGCCCCTGGCCCCATGCTGCCAGGCACAGTGTGAAGGGGTTAGGGTCTGGGAAGCCCTCCGGGAGGCCTTTGAGCAGGAGCCACGCTGACCTCCACCTGGCACATGGCTCACACCCACCCTGCAGCATGGCCCCCCACCCCACACACAGGGACACTGGGGTGCGCAAAAAGGTTTATTAACTGGGGACTAACTATGTAAATAAACGGCTGTTAAACAATGGCGTGGGGTCTTCCTCTTGGTGCTAAATATGGAGGGATTGGGGGAGAACTATATACGATGGGGCAGGGGCATGCCCCCCATGGCTGGGGCCACAGGCATGGGCAGGCCTAGTCCCCCACAGGGGTGGATAGGTGAGATCCCCGGCGGGTAGGGGTGCCCCTGCCACCCCTGGTGTAGGGGCCCTGTCGGGGCTGGAAGGACAGGGAGGTAGGGTTGTTCAAGGGCTGAAGAACAGGGTGGGCTGGGTGAGGCGGGGCAGTGGCTAGGGGGGCCGGGGAGGGGATCCCCCTCCTGGCTGGCACTGGCAACCAGCCAAATGGCCAGGGCAAGATGGGTGGATGGGCTGAGGATGGGTGGGATGAAGGCAATGTGTTTGGGGGCAGAGGGGGCAGGTTCAGGGGCGGGGGGGGGAGGCTGGGGGACCAGCCGTTGGAGGGCTGCGACCGCCTTGGACCAGACCTCCCTTCGCCAGGCCCTGTCCTCCCTCTGCCAGGCCCTGTCCTCCCGCTCCATGAGCAGCCACTCCCAGAGCACAGCAGTCTTCTCCCGGATGGCTGCGGTGTAGGTCTCCAACACTTCCTGGGTGTCGTAGCGCCACCGGTGTCGGGCCATCCAGGTCTGGGCAGGCAGCACCCAGAGCAATGGGGAGGAGGGCTCTCCGGTTCTATCCGAGGGTGGCACGGGTGTGGTCCAGCCCTCAGAGGACTATGATGTGGAGACACAAGGGGAGAGTGGCCACTCATCAGTGCTGTCGCCCGGGACCGGGGTCTCCACCCGCATCATCCCCAGGCCATCCTCCCCTGCTGACCCCGCTTGGGCCTCCTGTGTGCCCACTGGGACCTCGCCTGTGGGGCAATTGCTGGCTGCAGCCTGGCCCCCACATCCCTCCCCGGTCGGGCAGGCTAGGGTGCTGTCCATGGATGCAGGTGCTGGATGGCACCATGCTTGGGTCTGGGACGGGGCAGGGTACCGTGGGATAGGCCCCCCCCCAGGCCACCCGATCCACCTGTCACCTACCTGGGCCTCCGGAGAACAGGTCCGGGGACACCGGCCTCAAGGGCACCTGGCTGGAGGTCCCAGAGCTGACTGTGATGTATAATGGGCCCCTCTCCTCCGAGTTGCTCACAGCCCCCGCAGGTGTGCTCTGGCTGGAGGGTCCCAGCTGCTCCAGCGGGTTTATCTCCTGGTCGGGGTCTGGGCCGCCTGTGTCCTCCAGCATCCTTCAGGCCAAGGAACTGTTGCAGTACCCAGTAGTGTGGGCACCTTGGGCCAGCCCCGGCCCCTGTTCGGCTGCGGGCATCCTTGATCCGGCTGTAGGCCTGCCTGAGTTCCTTAGCTTTGGAGCGGACCTGAACAGGCATGCACTCGGGGTGTCCCCACTTCCGCAGCCCCAGGGACAGCCGCTCAAAGGCAGCTGCGTTGAGGGGCCTCCCTGTGCTGTGGAGCAGCACCTCCTCCTCTGCCCAGTGGCTGAGGAGGTCTTTTACCTCAGCCTCTGTCCAGGACGGGCCCCCCATTCTCTGGCCCTGGCTCTCCTCCAGCGACCCCTCAGGTGGGGATGAGGGCGCCTCCTGGGGTGCCCCAGAGTGTGGGGGCCTCACCAGTCCGCTGATGGGCTGGGTGGCACGGCCATCTGGCTGCTGGAAAGTGTATAGGGCTGATCTCGTTCTTCTCGAGCCTTAGGCACGTTCTCAGCTTCCTGCATGGGGTTTCTGGAGCCTTGTGGTTTTAAGGGCCTGGCCCAGGGACCATAGAGCCCCGCCTGGGCTTGCTAGTGCATCTCTCGCACTCCCTGCAGCCGCCGCCACGGCAGACCTGCAATTTTGAAATTGCAGGCCGCGGAGCATCTACACATGCACTATTTTGAAATTTTATTTCAGATGGGAAGAGCGATTTCGAAATTTGGACCCGTTTTTGCCAAAAACAATTTCGAAAGAGGCTGTTGAGTGTGTAGATACTCCGCAGCTTCTTTTGAAATTGGGGCCACTTTCAAAATTAATTTCAAAATAGAGTGCTAGTGTAGACGCACCGTAACTGTTCAATTAATAATAAGCTAATTACCACTAGCATCTCACATTCAAGAAGACCTTCACAAACTATCTGAAATGAGAGGGCCCTAAAACAGGAAGGGAGCAGTGTTCAAAAACATTTTTCTCTTGAGCCACCATGCCAGTTTTAGAATGCTGTCTTAGTTTCCCCATGCAGTTAGGGCAACCATATCTCCCTGGCTCACATACAGGACAAGGAGATATGGAGGGGAGGAGCGGTTCCTCCCAGCTGCACCAAGCCCTGGGGAACCAGAGCTCCCTGCCCTATCAGTTCTGGGGAAGCCTGGAGCAGTGGCGGCCATGGGCATTCCTGACCTGGAGCCCCGGGGGAGCAGAGTCTGTGGGTGCTAATGGCCCCACCCGCAGCCCCTAAGGGCCTAAATATGGGACAATTCGTCCCTTTTCAAAAGTAAGTCAGGACACAGGACTGTCCCACCCAATACTGGATGGTTGGTCACCCAATATGGAATGTGAGTTCTCCAACTCAAGACAAATTCTAATCTATAGCTCCACAGTTCCAAGACATACAGAAGCCAAAAAGGGCCCAAATCAGAATATTAGTGTCTAGAGAGGAACATAGAGCATCAAGGAAAACGACACACTAAGTGCTCTCTAACAAGAGCTCACATTATTTAACACTGTTGTCCCTGACCTGGTGTACACCCAATAGAAAACATTAAAAATGGGTTTCTTTAATGTAGACCAGGGCAAAGTAACATGTCCTGAAAGTAATTTTGAAGTGAAAAAGAAGAAAGCAATAAGCACAGTGGTTGGTAGATTAGAGATTGTGGGACTAAGGGTGTTCAGAACACAGTCTTCTTATCCAAATGAAGAGAAATGAGACAAAAAGACATCCAAGACAGAAATGGCATAGCAAAGCCAGATCTATTTTGACTCAGCTTATTTTCCCCATCACTGAAAAGGGGCAGCTATGCCATCAATCACAGTCAGATCATCTTCTGTCTGTTAAATAGACAACTTGTCAGGCAGGTAACTAAATGCACATTATGCTTCAACAGTGCCACATAGGCAGAGAATCGACACACTAAGTGTGACTTTCACAATACAACAATTCATTATGAGGATAGAGCTCTGAGGGCAATTTGCCGACAGTCATTCACCGAAGTCAACATCAGTTGAACCTTATCAGAGTGGAAAAACAGTTAGCTTACAAAACATGTCACTGGATTGAAATACAGCCTCTCCAGGAAGCTGAATATGCCTGTTCTTAAAATAAAAAAGCTTGGCTTACAGAAATGTAGTAACAGAAATTTCAGGAAATAACTTCATGATATTGATTTGGAGTAAATATAAGACAAAACTTCAGAAGAAATCAAAGCTTAGTGGAATTTCTCTACTAAGGACCCAGACTGTAAAATGAAAATATCTTTATTTTTAAAGCACCAGCCTTCAAAGGTGGGACAGATGATAAACCATTTGGTGTAGGCAAAAAAAATTATTTTTCTTCAGTTAATTTAACTCTGGATTCATTGATTAAGCTCAGAAACTCACTGAGGGGTTTGTCATATTCTTTCACTGATGACCCATATGCTAAAATATCATCCATTAAAAAAAAATACTGGCCTATTTATGTTCTTTAGCAGCACTGTTAAACACTTCATGAGTTTTAGTCATCCTGAAAGGCAGTCTTTGGAAACAATCTCCCAAATGGTGTTAAAACTAGAATAAGTTTAGCCAATATCAGAGGGGTAGTCGAGTTAGTCTGTATCTTCAAAAAACAACAAGAAGTCCGGTGGTACCTTATAGACTGACAGATATTTTGGAGCTAAAGCTTTTGTGGGGAAAGACCTACTTTATCAGACACATGAGACTCATGAATCTGGCGAAGCAGATCTTTGCCCACAAAAGCTTATGCTCCAAAATATCTGTTAGTCTATAAGATGTCACAGGATTTCTTGTGGTTTTTTAAATTTATCCAGTGCTTTTCCTGTTAAAAAGAAAAAGGTGCCAGTATTCATCCCCCAGCTTGACAGGTAGACGTGGGATCCTCAGCTGGAAGTGGTGTGTACCCTGCAACTCCATGACTTGGAGCTGGCATCTGTGTGAATTCCATTGGATCACGTTGTGTTCTTCTCACTAAAAGACACTTCAGTCCAAAAAGGGAAGAGAAATGAAATCCTGGCCCTGTTTAAATCCAGTGCTTTTTCTGTAAAACATGCACACGCACGTGCACACCCAACCACCCACCCACACAAAGCCCCCAAAACATGCCAGTACTCTGTACTGGCAAGTACTGGCACAAAAACAGCACTGAGTTTAATACATAATTTGGCAGAAACCATTAACCTGGAGTATACATTTGTCTGTATTATGGAAGATGCCTCCATACTTTTTTTTTCAAAAATTGCACTCATATGCTTATACTACCTACCTCTACCCACTTTCCTTCCACTTTTGAAAGCTGGAAAACTTCCAACAGTAAGTCTATTATGATATTGTAATGAAAACTGGTCCTGCTAGTAGTCTGGGGGCTCTGTATGGAAGCATAAGTTCAGTGTTAATTCAGGCAGCCGAAACTATAGTGAGGTGAGTTGTGGGGGTTCAAAAAAAGAACTAGATAAGTCCATGGAAGATAGCCACTGATGGATCTACTAGCCAGGGTGGGAAGGACCTCTGTTTGCCTGAAGCTAGGAATGGGTAACAGTGGATGGATTACCTGATGATTACCTGTTCTTTCATTCCCTGGCATTGGCCACTGTCAGAAGACAGGATACTGGGCAGGAAGAAACTTTGGTCTGATCAAGCATGGCCATTCTTACACTCAGGGCTAGATTATGGAATGCAGTCCAGGGTCTTCTTAGTCTGGGGCCCTGGAATGCAACAACTAAAGCCCCTGTGTGCTGCCTTCCTGGCTGGCTCTGCCACACATGAGGTGAAGATTGGTGGCACTACCAATACATCACTGCACGGAAAAAGCGAATCAGCATCTTCTAAAAAACCAGAAATTAAACCAGATGTGAATTAACCAAATATGAACCCACTTGGACAAAACTGTTTAAGAGCCATTTGCTGACTTGGACTTTGCTAAAAAACTTCAGTCATATCTTGGAATAAAAAAAGGTGTCATTTGTTAAAGGCAGTTGGCATTAGTCATTGCAAATGTCCTTTTTAAGTGGTTTACTTGGGGAAGCTAAGAGAAGGACTTGTGCATTGATTCCAACTGAAGTGGTGAGCTCAGAGGAATGTAATTATTCTGTAATATATCTCTGCAGAAAACATGAGGGAACAATGAATAACAATGCAAGTTTCCTTTTGATTCTTACAAATACCTTGCTGTAGGGATTTTATTTTTAAGGGTCTCTCTTACATCTGCTGCTTTACTGTGTAAATTGTATATTGTGCTGGGAAATTTTTCTATGCTAGAGCACAGGCTGATTATATAAATAAAGTATTTTATACACACACACACACACTCTTATATAGTGTGTGTGTGTGTGTGTAATATATGATTTACCTCTAAAATCTGCCTCTGCTCTAGCACAGAAAAATTCTATAATATATATATGCTAGAGCATAGTTTGATTTTAGAGGTAAATCATGTATTTTATATTACACACACAAACACACACTATATATATCTATATATCTATATATATCTATACACACACACACACATTCTATATTATAGTATTTGTTTAGTGCTAGTGTCAAATATATATATTTTTCTATGCTAGAGCACAGGCTGAGTTTATAAGTAAATCATATATAATATATATATACACATGATATATATATACACTGTGTGTGTGTATGTATAATATGAAATACATGATTTAACTATAAAAATAGACTGTGCTCTAGCATATATATAATATAAATTTTTTCTATGCTAGAGTACAGACTGAGTTTATAGGTGAATCATGTATTTTATATTATACACACACATGCGTGATATATTATATGTCTCATGCGTGTGTGTGTGTGTACATTATATATGATTTACCTATCAAATCAGCCTGGGCTCTAGCTTAGAAAAATTCTGTGTTATATATATATTTCACATTAGCACTAAACAAATACTATGCAGTTGTAGTTCCAAAAAATACTACCAGAAATGCTTTGCTGGTGGTCAGTGGGAACTGGTGAAGTGTTAGTAATGAGTCTGTGAAGATTTTAAAACTGAAAAATATAAAAGTCATTGTCATATGACATACTGCTAAAAATGTGGCTCGTCAAATGTTCATGCAAAATTTTAGGGTTTAAAAAATAATCTCTAGTAAATGCATGCCAATTACCCAGATGATTAAGAACATTATTTATGTTCAGACTTGTTCACACCCTCAATTCCACCAGAGGGCAAGATTCAGTTACAAAAATATGTCTGTCTTCTGTAGCACAGGTAATACAAAGGCCAAGGAAGCCCTAAAACAAAACAAAGTAAAATTAAACAAAACCAAAACCAAATAAACAAACAACAAACAAAAAAAAATAACAAAAGAACCAAAAAAAAAAAAAAAAACCTTCTCAGCTTCTCATGGGCTTTCAGCACTTTCAGCCCACAAAAACAACACAGAACTCTGGTCAAGGGTGGACGGGGAAAAAAAAAAAACCTATAAACTGGGTGAAATAAAATATTTGGTCTAAAAAAATCAAACAATCCTTACTATGAATAATGTAGTCTTTTACCTACTTAGCTTACTTGTAGATTTCACAGCTACAATTGCTAAATTTGCATTACGTGAACGAAATCACAAAAAGTTTCCTATGCATGCTTTAATCACAAAAAGATTACTGAGCTCTTTAAAGACAGTGAATTACACAGCTATCTTTGCAAAGTATACAGTATTTTTCCCCCAACAAGTTACTCTTAAAAGCATATGAGTCAAATTTTCAAAAGTATTGACCAGCCAACAGCTTCGACTTAGGCAAGGAAATGAAATGGCCAGGTTGACAAAGGATCTCATCTCTCAGAAATGTTCATCGTTTGCATGATAAAGAGGAAAATAAAAACCTCTTGTACATCAACATTCACATTTTTAGAAAATTGTTGAAATAATCTGCTAGTTGAAGAACTACACCAAAATAACATTTTGCATATTTTCTGACATTATGTCCCCCCTCAGTCTTCTTTTTGCTAGATTAAATGACCTAATATTTTCAGTCTTTAATCTTCCCTCATAAATCACATTTTCAAGCTCCTCCATCCTTTCTGTGATGATCCATGTTCCTTAATCTGAGAACAACTGTGCCTGAGTCAACATTTTACATACGTATCAGAGAGGTAGCCATGTTAGTCTGTATCTTCGAGAACAAGAAGAAATCCTGTGGCACTTTATAGACTAACAGATATTTTGGATCATAAGCTTTCGTGGGCAAAGACCCGCTTTGTCAGTGTAGAGATTGTGAACAGGGTGTGTACTGCTCAGGTGCGACCACACTCATAATCTTATGTGCTTACCTCATCTATAAGATTAAATGAAAGGGTTACTAATTTTGTGTGAAGTATCGGAGGGGAAGCCGTGTTAGTCTGGATCTGTAACAGCAACGAAGGGTCCTGTGGCACCATATAGACTAACAGAAAAGTTTTGAGCATGAGCTTTCGTGAGCACAGCCTCACTTCACCATGGGGGTCAGAAATCAGTGAAATTTTACCTCAGAAATTATCTTAAAATCATGTGTAATCACTTCCCTATAAGACTCTATTACCAACTGCCATAACTGACATTCTAAGTTCAAAAATTCAAACCTCATGCAGTCCTCAATCAGATCCAGCATACCTGAGGGGACCAGCCCTTACCAAATATGGGCATCCTTCCAGAACTCTCTGAATACTAATGAGGATGGCCTATATAAGGACACACCTCAGCAGCATTGGGAATCTTAGGATCTCTCGAAGGAAGCGTGTGTGTGTGTGACTGACCGGACCTGAGCTGAACACAGGGCTGTAATCACTTGCACTATTGGCCTTTTGAGCCACAGCTGCTACTAGACAGCACTTCTCTATAGGGGGAGCCTTTTCTGCTGCTGCACCATTCACCACCTGAGAGCCAGCATTCGAGGAGGAACTGCGGCGTCAGTAACCACCGTTTTGGAGTGCTCAACACCTCAGTGCACACACTCCCCCGCCCCCCAGTGCTGACCATCTTCTCCTGGCTGGCATCACCTCAACCTGCTGCCATCAACTGCTGCTTCCAGAGAGGGCCTTGTTTGACGCAGCACCCTGCGCCAGTGCGGCAGGCCTCTCAGCCACTTGCTGTACAATAAAGGCCTCGTGCCCTGCTTTTCAGGCTCTCTAGAAGTCGAAGACCATATCCTTTAAACTGTTATTTAAAATTGTTATTGCTTGTTATAATTGTTTATTATGATTGTTTACATAATATTAATGTACGTAAGTTAGTTAATCTTAATATACGTATAGATAGATATAGAAACTAGTGTTTATTTTATCTAATTATTATCTATGTCAGGACAACTACCTAGTGACAGGGAAACCCTGCACTACATTACCCAGCAGTGACCTAGCAACCCACTGACTGGACAAATAGGCCCTGGCCAAACCAGCCATGAAACCCTAAATACAGCTCAAACCGAGCTTTAGGGCACCTCAGCCCAACATCTTAAAGGCTTTTAGCCTACATATTTCTAGTGGGTACAAGGTGCTCCAGCCAATCTTAACCAGACACATACTAACCCACCTTTCAGTTATTCCTGACAGCAGAGTACTGTGACCTGTGACAACCAAATTATCTACTGTGTTACTGACAGTAAGTTAAAACAATGAGTTTCATATCTTGTATTTGTTACTGTTGTTGCTGTGTGTTTGTATTTTGCTGTTGAATGTGAAATAATAAACCATTTTTGATTTGTTCCAATTAAACATTGTCCCCACACTCCTCCTTATATCTCAATCCCCTGGGCACAGTTAAAAACTGAATCAGTGTTTGTCTGGACTTACCTGCACGTTATATCTGGGCTGTTCGGGATGGGCCAAGGTTAGCCGAGCCCGCTCCCTAGAATAGTACTCGAGGCATTCAATTCGGCTACCAATTTACCATTTTTATATAATTGCCTCGACAATCAGATGCATGAGTGTGGAGTGGGGTCACAGGAGTATTTAAAGAGTGAGTTCCCACTAAAAGGGAGGGCCAGAGCTGACAAGGTCTACTCAGTCAGGGTGAAAATGGCCCATTATCTGTAGTATGCATCAAGAGAAGAGAAAAAACAAGTCAGATCAGTCAAGGGAGATGTGGCCCATTGTCAGAGTCTAATGTGAAGGTGTAAACTTCCAGCACAAAAAAACTACTTTTGTAAGGGGCCAGCCACTCCCAGTCTCTGTTTAATGCTTGGTTGATGGAGTCAAATTTGCAAATGAACTGCAGCTCAGAGATTTCTCTCTCCATTTTATTTTTGAAATTTTTTTGTTGTAGGATTGCTATTTTTAAATCTGTTACTGAGCGTCCAGGGAGACTCAAATGTTCTCCTACGGATTTGTGTATGTTGCTGTTCCTGATGTCTGATATATGTCCCTTTGTTCTTTTACATAGAGCCTGTCCAGTTTGGCCAATGTAAATTGCAGTGGGGCATTGCTGGCACATGACGGCATATATTATATTAGCAGATGTGCAGGTAAAGGAGCCCCTGGTAGTATGGTTGATGTTAGGTCCTGTGATGATATCGGTGGTGTAGAGCAGAGTTGGCAACGAGGTTTGTTGTAGGGATTAGTTCCAGGTTTAGAGTTACTGTGTTGTGGTCTATAGTTTCTGGTGAGACTTTGTTTAAGGTTGTTTAAGGTTGGCAGGCTGTCTGTAGGCAAGGACAGGTCTGCCTCTCAAGGTCTGTGAACATACGAACATTCTCCAGCTGCCTGGTCTAACTCACTTTTAAGTTAATGGCAAGTAGTGTGGGCACCTGGCAATGCCCTCTGCTCACAGTAGTTTGGACTGAGCTTATTTTGTGCACATAGTGCTTGAATGATCTTTTCCTAACAAGAGTCACAGTATGTACCTCTGGAAAATATTTTTTGCCACACTTTGTTTTTCAACTGAGTGAGTTTCTTCCTAGGTGCATGTGACTTTGGAGGGTGGTCCTTTCAAGGACACAGATATTGAGGAATGTATCAATCACCAGCACAGAAGCACTTTTTCTGAAGGCAGGATTTTTTTTTTTCCTCTCTCTTCTCTGCGGTAGCCTCAAAGCTCAGTTTTGGAAGGTCTTGAGGTTTCTACAACTAGATTTTAATTTGGCTGGTTCTCCAACATGTCAAAAAATGCTGGCTTTGCTGAGGGAAATTCTGAATTCTAACATCATGGATATACCTGATCTTACATCAGCAACTGACTTGCTTAAATACTTATAAAAAAATACCCAAATCAACTTCCACAGCCTACCTGAAATACCTTTGTATTATCGCACTGCTCTCTAAAAAACGTAAAGTGTTGTCACTATAATCTACTTCAGATATTTTTTAGACTCTTTGTACAACTGCTTCCTTTGGAGAGATATCAAAGTGTGTGTTCCATGATTGTCAGTCATGTTATATTTTCTAGTTGGTGTTTCAGGATACCCATAAATCCTCCTTATGAGCATAGCAAATTTCATTTCCTCCCATAACCGTAAACTCATGAATTCAATAAATTTCATTACAGTGAAACTGACTCTCCAGCAGCTTGCTCCCTGCTAAGTGACTGGCAACAAGTGTTTAATGACTTCATTATTTTACTGTCAGAGGAGTAGAGTATGTCATCCTAACAATAAAAGATAAAATATACATTATTAACAGCTCTGTCCTTATTTTGAGCAGAAGCATGAACTCTAAGGCTATGTCTACATGAGAGGGTTTTGTCAACAAAACTGGGTTTTTGTTGACAAAACCTGCAGATTTGTTGACAAAACCCGCAGAACATCTACACACAATACACATTTTGTCAACAGTCTGTTGACAAAACTCAGCATTTCCGCCAACTGCATTCTGTCTTTTCAGGATGAGGAAGAATGCCTGAGACTCCCTGACTCCTTGAGGGACAAGTCTGAGGGGTCCCAGGACCTACGCCAAGGGTCAAAGAAGTATGCCCCTCCTGGTCGGAGCCAGAGCTACAGGACCTGCTGGCCCTCTGGGGCAGAAGGCCATCCTCCTTGAGCCCATGGGCAAGCACCAGAATACCCTGAGGTATGCCCACCTCGCCACAGCCATGGCAGCGCCTGACCACCCTGCATGTACCCTGGAACAGGTGTGGGCTAAAGTGAAGGAGCTCTACCAGGGATACGTGCAGACCTGGGATGTGAGGTGGAGCTCAGGGGCGGGGATGGCCACCTGCTCCTACTACAATGAGCTACACCAGCTCCTGGGGGGCCAGGACAGTACACTCAGCAAAGAGTCCCTGGATACGTGGAGGATCCCCTCCCAATGCAGCTAGAGCTGGAGGAGCCAGAAACCCCACTGCAGCCCCAGCCAGAGCCATCTTAGGACCCCAAGTCCAGTCAGGGGACCCTAACCATTGCCCTGGACTTGTGGCCCTCCAGTGTGGAAATTCCAGGACATCTCCAGACCTTTTGGGGGGATTATGTGGTGAGTAGCCCATGGATTGCACACCTCGGGATGGGAAGGGTGCACACAAGTTTGCTGCAAACCTCACCAGGCTGACTCAGGTGGGAACCTATGCTGCGGGCCCAGCATGTGCACCCATGTGCATGGCAGATCATCCCACATGGACACAGCAGGAAGTCCCTGGGCATGGGAACCAGCTTGCTGCCAGTGGCATGAGGGAGGCTTTCATGAAACCCAGGGACAGGGACAGGGGTGTCGACTGCCCTGCCACAGCTGGGAGTTGGCCAGCCGCATAGTTGATGATTTGACCTCAGACACATCACCAAGGGTTGCAGCTCTCAGCTTGCAGTCATGCCTGCTGGTGACAGGCAGCACCCACCCCCATGGACAGTTCTGTGATCTGCACATATGTGTGGGGGTCACAGGGTGGGGCAAACTGTGTCCAGATCACCTGCCACCCATTCAGGGACCCCTTTGTTGCCAGACACCTCATGGGGCCACTACCCCATTGGGTGGTGGTGCAGAGAAGGTGCAGCAGTCAGCCTGGTGCCCAAGACACCATGGGGTCCCCATGTGGCAGGGTCTGCCATGTAGGAGATACAGGCATGTGATCCTGGGGCATCTCCATCTCATGGCCCCAGGGGTAGGGGCAGCAAGGCCTTGGGGGCTGTGCTGTGGGCAGAACTCACCATTTCCCCCTCTTCTTACAGCTGCACGGTCCGAGGACTGGGCCAGCCCCATCATGCTGCCTGGGCCAGCCTCCACCATCAGGACACCCCCATGCAGTCTGCCCTCTCCCTCAAGAAGTGGGTTACCATGTAGCCTGACAACTACCATGCCATCGGCAACCAATTTGGTGCCAGGAGGTCTCCTATTGGGACTGTATTCATGCAGGTAATGTGCTCCTGGGCTGCAGGCCCTGCCCATGGATGGAGGGAGGGACAGGGGAGAGAGGAGGAGGAAAGTGAGGTCCTGACCATGGGGGAGCCTTGGGAGGTAGGGTTGGCAGGGCAAGCCCCATCCCTGGGAGACTGTGCCACCCCACCATCACACAGTCCTGCTGCTGGAGGTGCGGGGGCTCATAGGGCAGGCATCTGGGCAGCAGATGGTAAGGGGCAGGGGAGCCTGTCAGTACCCAAGTATAGTCTCTCCTCCAGTCTCTCACGCGTGCATCTCGTCTCCTCCCTTTGCATGTAGTGCGGGCCATTAACATGTTCCTACTTTGGAGGCTCAAGCATATCACTGACCTGGACGCAATCACGGACAGCTTCAATGCCCTTGGCTTCCCCAGTTGTTTTGGAGCAATTGATAGGATCCACATCCCCATCTGGGCCCTGGACCACAGTGCAGCACAGTACATCATTCGGAAAGGCTATTACTCCATTGTGCTGCAGGCCCTAGAGGACCACCAGGGGGCTTGGGTGGTGGAGGGGGGCTGTGGAACAGGGTCTCTGGCTCTGGCTATTGCCCACTGCAGTATCATGCTAATTTCAGGCAGCCTCAACACTTTGGCAAGATTGTCATTGGATATTGATGAGATCATGTAACTAATTAGCAAAATCTTGACTAATCATCCTTTAAAATAATTTGTCATTTACTGTTGTAGCAGATACTTTTCTGTTTTTCAAATACATCATCTTAGAATGAGTTCTCATTTGTTTGGCTATGTCTACACAACAGCAATCTTTCAGAAGAAGTACTTCCAGAAGGTCTCTTCCACAAAAGTTTCTTCTGAAAGATCACTATCCACTTCCCGCCCCCCCAAAAAAAACAGATAAAAAGTGATCCAATCTTTCAATAGAGAACCTCCACATATCCCCCACTCTTGAAAAAAATGGGCCAGGGATTGAAAAATCCAGTGCCATGAGGACTGCTCTTTGAGGAGGGAAAAAGGAGAAAAAGAGGGCCATCAGAAAAATTGCAGCATTCCTTTCAATTTCAGATTGAAAGAGCACATTTTGTGTGTAGACGCTCCAAGAGTTCTTTCAGAAAAGGCCCATTTTTTTAAATAACTTGCTAGTGTAGTCACAGCCTGTGTATGAGATCCCAGAGGATCCTTTACTCAAGAGAGAACACCGACTGTGCCTACAGAAGTAGTATGAGTTTCTTCCAACTGCCCTATCTTCATCTATATTGTTTTCACCATAAAATTCCATCTCACATTCCCCTCTTAAATATGCTGCATACAAAATATTGAAATAAACATTCAGTTAGTAATAGAAAAAAAATCCAGTATTAATGCTCTGATTGTCAGACAAATAGTGTCAAAGGAAAACATAACCATAATGTGACCTAGGATAAAAGCATGTACTGGATATCAATCTTTGTATCTCAGGACATAAGCCAACAACCAATTGCAGAGGGAAAGGATAAAGCTTCCTCAGAGATGTGTTACCGCATAATTATCTGTCTCTTTTGAAGACATGACTGCTGGAGACAGAACGACAGCTTAGAGACTAGTGGGCCATCTAATGTGATAATTTTTAAATTTCCATGACTGAACTGAGATTTGAACTTAATCACCTACTACTTAAAAATATCATTGTCATAAGTTTGATGCTTTCATTTGTGCCAGGGCATACTTTCTGTTCATTATAGATTCATCATAAACTTTCAACAAAACCTGCTAGGATAGGTTATTTAAAATTTTACAAAACATTTAAGAAGTTATGTAACTTTCCTCACGTGGGTTGACTTCTATATCAATCATATGGTTACATTTAATTATCTGCACAAACATTTGCAAAATCAGAGTCTGTTTATTTTTGTTTAAAAATTTGTAATGGAAGCAAAATAGATTTTATGCAAAGTAATATTAAATGTTAACAATGGAAGGCTACTTAAGAGTTACAATGTTTTAAACAAAATTCAGCTGGTCCTTTTCAGCTGAAATGAATATTTTAAGTGTGAAAGTTCTATGGTGCTTTTTCCGATTATGTAAGAACTCAACTCCACCAGCTATTACACTACATGTGTAAGTACAAAACAGCCACACTAGCACATATGACTATACAGTGAGAAGAAAGTAAAGGATTAGAATATGAAAAATAATTCTGATTATATGTTAACACTTATTTAAATATTTTAAATTGATTGAAAAATTAAGATATTTGTCTAAATTATAACTTAGATCAGCAGGTGCTGGAATGTTTGGCTAACACTCAGAATCAATATTGGAGTTTGTCCTTATCGGAGACAACCTTCTGAACCTACCAAGATATGCTCTTCCTCATTTATACATTGTTGATATCATGAGATTGAAACACAAGCAGATATGATTTGCAAAGAAAAGATTATCTGAAGGTAAGTCAGTGCAGCAAATGAAAAAGGTGTAATGACTGTTAGCTGACAAATCAGGAAAAACATTAATTAAAAAAGAGGGGTGAAACCATCCCCAACAATGTCAGCCACAAAACTCCCATTCATTTCTAAGGGATCAGGATTTCAGTTGAGGTCAGTCGAGGCATGTTTCTGATTACATTAGGATTGTTGAGGTTTGACAAATGTAAATGATAATATTAAATTGTAAGGTAAGTTTAAAACTGCTTTTCCTCATCTGTATGGCTGTTTCTACACATGCCACTTTCTCCAAAAGTGGCATGCTAATAAACAGACCAAAATATGCTAATGAGGTGCATATGTAAATTCTGGGTGCCTCATAAGCATAAGGTCACATGATTTGGAGTCTGGAAGACGCTCTTCCAGACTCCAAAATGGGGTGTACAAGCACGGCCCCCAGAGGGGGTGGGATCTTCTGGAAGGAAGTCCTCCTTCTGGAGGCCCCTTCTGCCCAAAAATTTTCAGAGAAAGTGGCATGTGTAGAAACAGCCTATGTCTTTGTCCATCTCTCTAGCTAATAATTGATCCCATTTTAAAGGACTTACAGAAATAGAACTCGAGCTATCAAAACAAAAAAGCAGTCTAGTAGCACTTTAAAGACTAACAAAATAATTTACTAGGTGGTGAGCTTTCGTGGGACAGACCCACTTCTTCAGACCATAGCCATACAAGAACAGACTCAATATTTAAAGCACAGAGAAAAAACAGTTATCAAGGTTGACAAATCAGAAATCCTGGAACTTTTCTTTGCAACAAGCCCCATTGCCAGCTTTGTCCACATAGCTATTCTGGAGATACCATCAATGGACCTAACCAGGTTATTCACAGAATCACAGGCACATTCTCATGTTCCTTTACAAAAATCATATATGCCATCATGTGCCAACAATGCCCACATACTTTATATATGACGAACGGTAAACACGCTTCAACACAGAAAGAATGGACACAAAAGAGACATCAAAAAGCTCTTAATTCACAAACCTGTCAGCCAGCACTTTAATGGGGTGGGCCATTCTGTTACTGACCTGAAAGTCTGTGTTTTACTGAAAAGGAACTTTAAGAATTACCTGCAAAGAGAATGTGCTGCCCTGTCTTTTATATTCAAATTCGACACCTTAACACGTGGTTTGAACCGGGACGCCAATTACCTGGGTCATTATATGGACTCCTTTACATACTTTCTTTTATCTGACTCTTGACTTCCCCACCACCCACCACCCCTCTGCTCTTCTGATTTGACCACCCTGATTACAATTTCTGATTTATCAACCTGGATAATTGTTTTTGGTTCTCTGTGCCTTAAATATTGAGTCTGTTCTGGTATGGCTATGGTCTGAAGAAGTGGGTCTATCCCATGAAAGCTCACCACCTGATAAATTATTTTGTTAGTCTTTGAAGTGCTACTGGGCTGCTGTTTTGTTTTGATAGTGTATAAACTAACACGGCTATCGCTCTGTTAGAACTTGAGCTACTATCTTTTGATGCAAGAAAAATCTGTGTTAAACTACCATCTTCAAGGTCCCTTCCTTTAGGCAGTGCTAAACAATTTCAGTCCCAGATCATTAACTGGTTCCCTTAAGTTATAAAATGCTCCCTCAGGCAGAGGGAAATTTGGTGCTGCCCAGAAGCTTTCACAATTTTTGAACTACTTTTACCCATCTTGACTGTTGCTTTCCTGTCCATTGTCTCTGCCACTGCATTGGTTGGGATGAGGAACACAGAGTTGTCTCAGCCTCAAAGGCTTGAGCTCATTCTCTGACCTATGTTGGTTTTTTGATGTATCTGTGGAAGTCAGATCCTCCTCAATGTACAGCTGCAGATGCCAAAGGTCATCTTCAGTGGCACATAGGAATGTGTTGCATGTTAAAGCTCACAATGGAAAAGCTAAACTGGAAATCAAGGGTGTACTTTTCAAAACTTCCTAAGAGAAATTGATGTGAAGGGTTTCACAAGCAGCTTTGAAATTCTCAGAGTAAAACTGTCAACGCTGACAAATTTCCCAAAATGTCTTGAGATCCCCTACATGAATCCCAGTTTCATTACCCACTCAGAGACCTGAGGTAATTTGTTCTTCTGTTTTCTTAGACAACATAAGTGGGGCCAATATATCTGACTCTTCTGATATTAACTATATTATGAATTTACAATGCAAAAACAAAAACAAATTTCCTCCCTTAGCCTGCTAATACTAGCCTCTCATGTCAGTTATTCTCACAATTCCACACCTCTGCTCTGAATCCTTATTGTAAAAAGTACTCTAGTTTTACATACTCACATGCACAAGATGGAATCTGAAACAGCTAGCCATTTCCTTCTGCTTACTCCATATAGATCCAGAATCATAACAACATCATTAATAGTCACTTAGAAACTTTCTAAACATTTAAAAAGATTTGCTTTCTATTAAAATATACCGTAGTTTTCTGGTTCTGGTATTTCTTTTATTTGTTGAATCTGTTTCATCATAAAAGAAAACTCCAAATGTCTGAAGAACATATGAAGTTTTACAAAGATGAAAAAGTATAATTTAACTAAAGAATTTTTTTGGCCTCAAATGCCGAACTTAAAAACCTTTAGGGAGCACCAACCTAAGGTAAACAGAAGATTTTCGGTAACGTGGCATATTTTTCCCATTTTTCTCTTAGTTTACTAAGGAAAGCACAAAACTGTAGCAACCATTTCTACGAGTTAACTCAGAAAAGCCTCTTCTCTCATAGACGTTGAAGGGCATGCTTGACAGTGCTCAAGATAAGGATGAAGAGAACAATGGGTAAATCAGTGTTTTTCCTTTATTTAAAGTAACTCAATTTTAACTCTGTTGATATCCTATGGGGCTTTGCAACAGGATTGCAAGTATTTTCATACAATACATGGGAGTCATTGGATAGCAGCTAGAACAATGCTGGAATTTTCATTCCACTTTACTATAGTTATACAGCTACTATACTAAAAGTAAAGCTACAACATCACAAGTAACCACTCTTTATAATGTGTGTGTTTGTGTATACAATTATATATATAAAAATAATTGGAAGCTGCTTAGAAGGAACAGTTTTCAAATTTTACAGCTGATGTGTCTGAGATTGTGATGGTTCAGAATGGGGTAATACACAGCTATATCATGACCTTTCAAGAGAGGGTGAACAAAAAGAACTGGAAGCCATGTAATAGAGACCACAGCAAAAAAGTTCAGTTTATCCTAGTTATTATTTACATAAGCACCAAATACCTATGGGGGGTGGAATCTCCATCCCTAGAGATTTTTAAGTCCCAGCTCAACAAAGCCCTGGATGAGATGATTTAGTTAGGGTAGGTCATGCTTTGGGCAGGGGGCTGGACTTGATGACTTCCTGAGGTCCCTTCTAGCCCTAGGATTCTATGCTTCATTGTATTGTATAAAGATATAAAATAGATTCTAACGAAAAATCAATCTGTAAAGATATTTGAAATAGATTTTAGCTTAAATGTAATTTACAGTAATCATATTAATGAACATTTGTATATACAATAATGTGCTGTGTTAATGGTTAGGTATATTTCATCATATACATCTTAATTCATGAGTAGCATTACCTTAAATATGTCTGTATTTTGATTCTCATTTAATTTATTGCTTTCAAAATGGCCAATCCTCAGTTTGTGTAAACAACAGTAATTCTAATGGTTATAATGGAACCATTTAATTTGCTCCAGCTAAAATCTAACAGGTTTAGCTGTGGTTTAGCTCTGTGTTAAACTCTTCCCTTCTGGCTCTCTTGATCAGACACATTCAATGCACAATGGGACAAGAGGCAGGATACCCTTATTTTTCAGTAAATGGAGCTGTCTAGCCACACAGCATAATCTGTATTCCACTAACTGTACTCTGCCTTTGGCAGCATGATTCTACTGTATTCTCAAGGCATGACTATGCCAAATGATGTCATCTGGCCCTTAGGCCGGGAAAGCACTCCTGTGGCTCAGCCAGCTGGCTAATGAGCTGCAAGGATGGACCAAGCCCCAAGCCTTCCACTAGTCCTTATAAGCTGCGTCTACACGTGCACGCTACTTCGAAGTAGCGGCGCCAACTTCGAAATAGCGCCCGTCACGGCTACACATGTTGGGCGCTATTTCGAAGTTAACTTCGACGTTAGGCGGCGAGACGTCGAAGTCGCTAACCCCATGAGGGGATGGGAATAGTGCCCTACTTCGACGTTCGACGTCGAAGTAGGGAACGTGTAGACGATCCGCGTCCCGCAACATCGAAATAGCGGGGTCCTCCAAGGTGGCCATCAGCTGAGGGGTTGAGAGATGCTCTCTCTCCAGCCCCTGCGGGGCTCTATGGTCACCGTATGCAGCAGCCCTTAGCCCAGGGCTTCTGGCTGCTGCTGCTGCAGCTGGGGATCCATGCGGCATGCACAGGGTCTGCAACTAGTTGTCGGCTCTGTGTATCTTGTGCTGTTTAGTGCAAGTGTGTCTGGGAGGGGCCTTTTAAGGGAGCAGCTTGCTGTTGAGTCCGCCCTGTGACCCTGTCTGCAGCTGTTCCTGGCACCCTTATTTCGATGTGTGCTACTTTGGCATGTAGACGTTCCCTCGCAGAGCCTATTTCGATGTGGTGCTGCCCAACATCGATGTTGAACATTGACGTTGCCAGCCCTGGAGGACGTGTAGACACTATTCATTGAAATAGCTTATTTTGATGTCGCTACATCGAAAAGTCACATGAAATAAGCTATTTCGATGTAGCGTGCACGTGTAGACGTAGCCATAGGGTGTTAATGGCAATTGTTGTGTGTAACTGTGGCATTAACTCTCCAAAGCAACTATAAGTGGGCAGCTCTGCGTGGGATATCCCTGCTTGTACACTGAAGCAAATCCCAACAAAGCCTGACCTTCAATGCTGCAGTAACAAGAGTAGCCTAGGAACAGGTCTTATTACTTCAAGAATAATGTTTCTAGCTTTTAGTTTTGCATATAGTGAGTATTTCCCTCTACCTTTAAGCATGTTAAAAAGTGTCATGATATTGGGCCATGTTGTCAGAAATCAATTCCCGCCTTACTGGGCTGCAAAGTGACAAATCCTCTCATTTAAATTCTAATGGGAAGAATGGATTAAGATCTTTATGTTCACAAAGCCAAACAAATATTTAATTCCAAATTTCATATCTCTTCCATGAGTGACTTATTGGCAATAGAAAGTAATATAAAAATAACAAAAGGATCGACATAACATGTGGCTGAAAGAAAACATTCTGGCTACTTCATATAAATAGATTGCAATGGAGAGCCAGAGACAGAAAGTCCTACTGGACTCATAATATCTTCTTAATAATTTAATGCAGTAGTAAAATACCGCTTCAAGATCAGTGATAAGAAGACAATAACATACATTAGCAGCAGCGGCAGGAGAAATTAATATCACTCCATTCACTGTAATCAAACAAATCATTTTGCTCCGTGAATCAGATTAATAAAGGATACAAGAGGATTTGATTTTCCAGGAGTGTCAGGTATGTAGCTCCCACAGATGATGATATAGATGCTGTTAGACAACTGTCCTTATGTACCCTGCATCATATACCCAATCTTCCACCTATCCTCATTAAACCAATTGGATGGCACTTTCTGTAAATTAGTATAAAACTCATTTACAGATGAAGGTTATGGCTAAGAATAGCATTGTCTCTTCACTTGCATCTCCTCATCCTATAATAATTAAAAGATACACAGGGAATATATGGCACATTCAGATTGCCTAACAACATACCCCAACACCAAAATTACCACAAAGAAACTAAACAGTATTTAAAAAGTCACATGTAGTATATCCTGCCATCAGGAGGCAAGATTTTTGACAGTCTTTTTTAATCTTCTGACCACTTGTACAGGGAGCTTCACTAGTTTCTAGGGTACTCTGCCAAAAGTGCCTGGGCCAGACCTTATTGACCCTTAGTGGTTCTGCCCTCATGTTTGAGAGTACTGAAAAAGAAAACACCTTTGCCCTGTTTGGCAAGGGTGCTTTGGTGAAGGAAGATGTTCAGAGGCCAGCATGATTTTAACTTGAACCAGGTATGAAGACTGGATTTTTCAGCTAAGACACAGTGCCACAAATGTGCCATCATCTGAATCAGAACACACACAACTCATGCAATCAACCGACTAGTTACTGCCATGCCTCCATAACAAACACCATGGCTGTTTCTACACAAGCCACCCGAAAGAAGGGTCCTCCAGAAGTAGGACTTCCTTCCAGAAGACCCCCTGGGGGGCCACCTTTCTAAATGGCATTTTGGAGTCCAGAAGAACATCTTCTGGACTCCAAATCACATGACCTTATGCTAATGAGGTGCAGGGAATTTGCATCCATGCCTCATTAACATATTTTGGGCCACTTATTGTGGCATGTGTAGAAACAGCCAGAGTTACACAGATGCAAAAAACATCTGCTGCTGTTCCAGGGTGAGGCACCAGAGATGGGGGCTCTGCAGCCTCCAATGGAAAGCACCATGAATGAAGGGGAATGAAGGATGGGGGCTCCAGAACTCCCTGATGGGGGCAGGTGTTTCAAAGCATTCTGCAGCAGGGACAAGAGAATGAGAAACTAAGGAACAAGGCAGCCAGCCCACAAAATGGCTCCCTGGTAATGGGATTTGCATCCCCTCACTGTAGTGCACCAGGAAACAAGGCAGCCACCCTGTTGTAGAATTTTCAGGCAGCAGAAGCTGCCACCATAGAAATGGGGCAGCTGCCTCACAAAGGTGCTCCCCTGCAGCAGGAGTTGCTCCTGCAAGGTGCAGAGCTACAGGGAACAGGGCAGCCACCCAGTGGAGGAGCTCCCTGGCAGGAGAAGCTGCCATCCCATGACACAAGGTGCCAGGGAACAGGAGCCCTGCAAAATACAGGGCAATTTGCCCATATTCTTACAAATCTGTGAGACAACTCAAATAAGGCACTGTCCTGTGAAAAAGGGGATGGATTGTCACCCTACACGACATATCATGAATCTTTTTAATAGTTTTAAGAAGTCATTCATTGCTACCTTTCTCAACATCTGGTGTTGCATTGTGTGCTTCAATTACAAGATTAGTTTTGTGGATCATATTTTAGCACTTTCATCCACATGGAGAACATTAGTATGCATTCAAATTTGGATGTATACTTCTGACTTGACTTAAGCTCAGATGGAAGCCTGTGCTGAGAGTAAAGCCTTTCTCTACTGACCATCTTTGTCAACATGCTGTGGAAAACAGGCAGATGCTGCTTCAGAGTTTCCCACTTTCGAGGACTGCTACTAAAGAGGTTGTACAATTGATGGATTGTTACAAAGTATGTGATTGCTTGCTTGTATGATTTAATGCAATCAACATGAGCAAGATTTAGTGTGTGGTTGTCAGAACTGGAGAAAATATATTTTGGATTTTATTCAAGAAGAACTGCTTGTACTTCATTTTACTCCCCACCCGTACTGGATCCATTATCATCGGCTTGGCAAATGATAATTTTAAAATTTAATTTGAAGATTCTAATAGAATTTCTAATTGCTAGCAGTGACTTGTTTTTCCATTTTTTATGAAATTATCAAACAAAATGAATCATTAAATTGAAACCTGTGAATGTCCTGCAACTTTACCATATCGAACAACCAAGGTCATCACTTCTTTATAAGAACAGTCTGGAGTTGCGTCAATAATAATTGAAACGCACTTTGCACGTTGGATCTCCGAGAACTGTTGTTTGTACAAATGTCCCACACAGCTCCATAAACTCATTTTGCATTCTGGTAGACAGATAATGGACTTTCATGCATTTTCTGCTCTCTTGTGATTCATGAACGTGCTTAACATGGCCTGATAAAAGTGGGTCTTACTTGTTCAGAAGCTCAAGTATACCAAGAAAGTTTCCATTTGTAGGATTGCTGATAAGTTGACCTGAACCAAACAAAGCCTGGCTTCAATGAATCACAAAGGGAGCAATTTTGACCTTGATATAACTGTGACAATTGCTACTCAGGAAAATACAATCAAAACTAATGAAAAAATAGAAGCATAACTACAAACCATTGAAGTGTTTCATAGCTCTTTGCAACAATTCACAACATATTGTGACCTAGAATAATGTTCCAATGAAACCACATGACTGGTTTTGTCCATATTGGAACTCATCAGATGTGTGTAAAGTGCTCTTCATAGCCTGATTCAAACCCAGGATGCTGTCATCATAGTCAAGGACAATACCATATCTCCACTTTCCCAGATAATTGGACCAGCAACCGTTGGCCACGTGTGCTATGTTCACAAATGAGTGAACTGTAAGCACTCCCCAATCAGGGTGGTCCAATTCTCTGGGAAAGTGATCAATTCAACTGATCTACATATTCTCCTTTCCCACAACCAATGCTGTGAACCCATGGAGATATGGTATTGTCCTTGATTATGATGAAGGTGTTCCAGGTTCAAATCACACTATAGACAGCCATTTACACATGTCTGATGAGCTCCCATAAGAACAAAACTGGTCTCATGCTAATGTGATTTCATTAGAACCTTATTCTAATAAATACAGTCAACCCCAATTGGAGTGTGCTTAAAGTTCACTTGCTTGTGAATGTAGAACAGGTGGCCAACAGTTGTTGGCCCAATTATCTGGGAAAGTGATCAATTCAACTGATCTACATATTGTGACCTTCTGCTAAATTTGTATTCTTAAAAATGCCATGTTTATAACACAAAAGTGTTTTTGAAAGGCCATATTTTTTGCTTGAAGTGTGTAATTTATTTATTGCTTTAACCATTTCTTCAGTCTCCAAATAGCTAATACTTGAGTTAAAACAAAAACAAATAAAAAGTAATCCAGCAGAGTAAGAATCTCATTAGTAGCCAAAGAAGAGATTTAGGAAACAACAGAGTATCTTCTCATATGTGTATGTAATCCAAACACAGGTATCCTATGTAACACCAACAGTCTAAAGCGGTGTGTGAGTCAGAACACTTTATTAGTACATTTGTACACAATAAGCAAACATGCTCATGAATTGTTATAAGCAACTCAGCCAACTAAAGGAGAGCCTTTCCTGCTCACCAGAGCTGAGCTGCTGATCCTCAGATTAAAGGGACAGAAAGCTAGCAATATAAAGTTTGATATTATATTCAGTTTTGGAACAATCATTTCATGTATTTTCCAGTAATTTATAGCTGACCAAATTACAATTTTTAGTACGTTTATCCTCAACTACCATGTAGTAGAGAAATAATAGTATTTCCATTTTACAGATGTGATCTAGGATACAACATGATTAAGGGATTTGTTCTCAAAGGAAATATGTACAGGGACAGGGAGTTCTAGGCTAGAACCCTAGCCACTGTACATCTCCACATAAGTTAGAATGTGTAGAAGAACAAAAGAGTCTGAAGCCTGGGTTTGGTATAAGACCTGCCAAAGTCAGCCAAAATTATTCTATGAGCAACAACGAGGCCCTATTAGAAGCAAATGCTTGCCTGCAAGTCAGTTTTCAGAAGACAGACACAGACTGGGCACCCCTCCTGCCAGCAACAAACTGAATATGTAAACAAATTCCAGCAGGCCAGAACAAGAACATTCTAACTGAGCACGTGAAGAACTGGTCTGATGAAAGTGATAAAGATTAACACTTTGTCTGAAACATCCAGAGTAAAGGTATAATGACACATGGTGAAAAGAAATGTTTCGTGCAGAAAGTGATAGGTAAGATGTTTGAGCTAGATTGTTTGACTCAGTCTATAAATGTTGGGATTCCTTGCTTTAACCCTTCAGCCAGTCTAGGGGGCAATGGAAAATCCTGGTTCAGACAGATCTGTGTCCACTGTCATGGGTACATATCGTGGGTTAGGTGTACACAGAAAATTTATTTTGAAATAACAGTCATTATTTTGGAAAAACTATCCTATCCTCTATACAGTGTAACCACTATTTTGAAATAATTTCAAAATGGAGATTGATTTTTTCTGAAACTGGTAAACCTCATTCAATAATTACAATTTCAAAAAAAATGTGTTAGCTACAAATTAGCAGGCAAATAAAAATTTAATATCAAAATGTCCTAAGCAATGGAGATTTGAGTTTGAATCATCTCTGCCTTCTACATGAGAACATGCTTGTCTTGACCCCCTCCCCCAGCTAAGAGCAAAGCTACATTTACACTGCACCCTTAACTCAAAATAAGATATGAAATTGGTGCTATGAAAATTGCATATCCTATTTTCAGTTAAGAAATAGGTTATTTTTGCATTTGTTGCTGTCTACGCAACACCAAATGTCAAAATACAGTGATATTTTGAGGCATCCCTTTGTCCTGTCATGATATGTAGATGGATGCTGAAATAGCACACCTGGTATTTCTGAAAATATTTCAAAATTCTGGGCACATTTCATAAATGCAGAGTAGCTATTTTGGGATACCTCGGCATCTCGAAATAGCTCTGTGGTGTAAACATAATCTGAGAGAAAGAGGATTTATCATCATGGATAATGAAGATCTGAAGAGAATGAGACTTACCTCTTATGAAGAAAATAAGGGTTCAGTCTTCAGGATAATGGAACAGATACTTGGCTGCTTTCTCAGATTTTCACACTGCATACAGTCTCCATTTCAATAGCATATGACAGTCTTACAATCTCTAACATATTATCTTCACAACACATCTGTGAGATAGTACTTCCCTGTTGTTCCCATTTTAGGGATGGGGAACTGAAGCCCAAAGAAACTGGTGCAAGTCACAGAGGAAATTTCTAACAGACCAAGGAACTGAACTCAGTTTTTCCATCTGATGACATAGGCATTAACCATGGGACATTCTTGATATGACATAAAGTGATATTGGATTACTGTGGCTAAGAATCTGAACTTGCGTCTTAATCACTGATGGTGCCAGTCTTCACCAGCCTATGCAATTTTTATTGTGCAGCCTTTAAAAAAATCAGCCCATATTTGAATGGCATGCAGGCTGTCAAACTTATCCATGCCAAATAGTCTCAGGGGGTAGCCATGTTAGTCTGTACCTTCCCAAAAAATCAAGCAGTCCTGTATCACCTTAAAGACTAACAGTTGTATTGATTAGGTAATGAGCTTTCATGGGTCAGATCCACTTCATCAGATTTGCAGCACATATTAAAAATACAGTGTTTATGTAATAGGAGGAGGGATGAGAAGGGGAAAAAAGGATGTGAGAGTCGCCTGTTATTTATTAATAGGTCCTGTGGAAAAAGTAAATAGAATGGGATGGGTGCCATTCCTGTGAATATCAAAAGGAGGAAAGTTGCCCCTGTAATGTGTAAGATAATTGAGATCTCTGTTAATCCCCAGGTTAAATGTGCCAAATTTATGAATGAATTCCAAATCAGAGGTCTCCCTCTCTAATCTTGTGGTAAAATTCAGTTGTAGAAGAATGGCTACATTCAGATCCTTTATTGAATGCCCAAAGTGGTTAAAATGTTCCCCTATAGGTTTATGTGCATTCTAATTCCTCATGTCTAATTTACGTCCATTCATTCTTTGGTGCAGAGACTGTCCACTTTGTCCAATGTACATGGCAGACAGACACTGCTAGCATGATGCCATATATGAGATCAGTGCATGTGCATGAACCTCTGATGGTGTGGCTGATGCAGTTAGGTCCAGTGGTGTCTCTAGTATAGACAATGCCTTTTTTGTAAAAAGGTTGGGGCTGCTAAGGTGCCTGTATGCAATTCTGGCAAGTACCAGCACAGAAAAAGCACCAAGTAGAGATACATAGGCAGAGCTGGCAACAGGGTTTCTTGAAAGGATAAGTTCCTGGGTTAGTGTTTCTGTGCTATTGTGTGGTGCTGCTAGTGAGTATTTCCTCGAGGTTGGGCAGCTGTCTGTCGGAAAGAATGGACCTGTCACCTGAGGCCTGTGAGAATGAGGGAACAGTTTCCAGTATATGTTGTAGATTGTCAGTGATACACTGGAAGGGTTTAATGTGAGAGCTATAGGTGATTAATGTTCTGTTATTTTCTTTCTTGGGCCTATCATAAAATAGTTGGCTTCTGCCAGATGCACACCCTCAGCTCCACCTCAGAGCCCTCACACCCTGCACCACTTCCTTGACAGTTTATGCAAACACAAGCATACTGAATTGTGCTGTGAACAAAGGAAGACACTGGTGTCCTGTGCCAGAGAGTTCAGCAATCAGGTGCCCTTTTCTGAGACTGCCTTAGCTCTGCTATTAGAAGTTTCATCCCAAATACCATGATTTGTGTCATTCTTGTTGATGACAGAATTCTTACAGTAGTTCAGACTGAATTCCTGACCAAAAAAACATCCCATTTGTTTATTTAAGTCAACAAGAAGGTTAAATTAGCTTGTTTCCCTTTTGGTGCCATCTATCCCTTTCAAGACAATGGGTATCTAAAGATCAATAAACCAGTTTGGCTGATGTGTAGGACTGAGTATTTTCAAAAGAGATAATAGTGATGTAAGTGCATAAATAAAAGACTCAAATTCACTTTTTTTAAAAAATGTGCATGAATTTGCTGATGAAAGCAAGACTAAAACTGGCTAAAGCCAAGAATACTACTTGTTAGGACCTGAGCCAGCAACACTATCAATTTAGGGCAAACTAATTTTCAGTAGAGTTCTGCCTTGTGTTGTATTGAGTTTCATTCTTGGCACATTAGAGGGGTTTTCAAGAGGTTTTTTTTTTCTCTTATTCCCCTGATTAGCCATTTGCTATAGTATCTGCTACAGTTTATAGGAAATCTCTTGTGGTCAAACAGATACTTAATTAACTGTTTTGAAGGATAATAAGAAAACTCTCTCTTGACTTTGATTTTATTCTTTATATATGTGTCATTTTGTAATTTATGCAGAATAGTCTTCAGAAATAAATAAGAAGCTGCCAAAACCATGGTGAATGCAGGATAAACAGTTTAGCAAGAAAGGAAATTATGATGCAATAAACCCATCCCAAGGCATAAGCAGAGTATGCAGCTGTGTAGGGTACCACAAACTTTGGGGCACCACCTTGCCCCAATTAATTAGTGCCCTATGCTACACCTGTGTATGGCCAGTGCAGCTGAAGGCCAATGCTGCCTCAGACAGCCACAATCCCCTGGCCTCTGCTCTGCATCCTGGCACCATTACCCAATCCACCGGCCCCCCTGCCACCATGCTCTACTTCCCAGTCCTGCAGGCCAATACCTTAGTGCCTCCACCCCATGGTCTGCCTCCCATGCCCACAGTACAGTACCCTGAACACCTCTGCCACCCCCGCCCCCACCTCCCACAATGTGGCCCAATTCCCTGGCTCCTCAGCAAACACCACATTCCACTTCCCATCCCATGACCCAATTCCCCAGCCCCTTAAAGTCGTGCTCTGCTTCCTGGCCCCAGTGGCTGGATCCCTCAGCTTCCCACATCCTTCTCTGATGGCTCTTCCAGCTCTGGTGGCCCAAGTCCCCAGCCCCTCGCTCTGCCTTTCAACCACAATGGGCTGCACCAGTCCCCATTCTGTCTGTTCCCCCACCTGCCTCCCTATCATGCTCCTGCCCCACAGCCCTGAGCACAGGTCCCCAGTGGGGAGGGAGTGTGTCGGTTCTTGGGCTGCATAGGACATCCAAAGTCTTAAGGATGGCCTGGATTAGATGACTAAATTACTAGTCAGCATGTTTACTGGTTTTGGTTACCCATGATAAGTATATGTAAATTAGAATCACAACAGTTTCTTGTTTAGATATTAACAGTTAACCATTGTGTACAATAAGGTAACTGTGGAAAAGGATAATCATTAATATTTCTTATTCAACAAAATGAACATTAAAATATTGGTATTTTGTTTCAATTTAAAACAAGGATAGAATGGCTTGATGGAAAAATATGTTTCATAAGCAGAAAAATAATAGTTCTTTCAAAAATCAAACCAGGGTATTTTCAAACAAGATTTCATAACTTTAATACCTAAAATGTGCTTGATCGTTAGGGTCAAAGGGAATATATTGGATTATTAATAACCTGATATGAAAAGGGCGTAGAGCCAAAAGCCACAAGGGAATCAAACAATATGGAAGTTTTGAGTCAACTCATAGGCCAAGAGTTAGTATGTTACTGAAAGAACTCTAGTATAACTCTATAGCTTGAAAAACTAAGACAACTTAAGCCTCAACTTTTCTCAACATTGGACAAGATCTCAGGTTCCATAAAAAAATTGAGCCAACTGAAAAGCTGTTAGTTACTGTACACATGCCAGATGTTAAGAATTAGCAGCAGAAGACTGAGGAGCTTCCAAATATGTGGGCTCTTCATAAGGAGGGTAGAAAAATACCCTCTGGAGGATGTAGATCCCCATCTCCACCTGGAGGAACAGTCCCGAGTTCCTGAAAACACAGGCTTTGTGGGTGCCGCTAGGCCAGCCAACACGTATGTTCTAGAAGCAGCCACAACTGTCCAACATGGCCTGGAGGTCCACCAAATGGTAGCCCCTTTTGTTTACAAAGCTTCCACCCCTGTGGTCTGGGGCACAGATGGGGGATGTGGGTCCTGTCCAGGTCCTTGAAACAGTTGCAGAACCCCATGCCGGCAAACCCTGCAATGACCGCATCCAGGTCTCTGATCCACACCAGCCTGTGGAGCAGCAGGGCATTCAGCCCATGGACCACCTGCGGGAAGAGGATATGAGCACCTGTGAGGTGCCTTGCCCCGACCAAACTGATGTACTGTGTATTGGTAGCTGTGTGGAGCGGCCAGCTTCCAGACAGCAATGCCAACCCTTTTCTCAGCAGTGAGGGCATGCTACATGTGGGAGTCGTGGTGCCTCAGGTTGGGGGTGAGCCACTGGCAGAGCTCGAGGAACATCTGCCGGTCCATCTGGAAATTCTGGAGCCAGGGCTCATCGTCCCATTCCGCCATGACCAAGCACTCCCGCCACTCTGCGGTGGTGGGGTAGCTTCATCGTTGGTGGAGCACCCAGCAGGGAGGGGATGGGGGAGAACCAGGAGGGCCCCATGGTCTGGGACAGCCCCTTCATCACCCGAGGAGGGCTCCCCTTCCAGGAGGTGCTGAATGGCCTCCTACGCAGCTGTGAGCAGGGAGGCTCCTACCTTGGCAATGGCCTGGAGGGCTTCTGGCTGTGGCTGCTGCTGGGGGTCCATAGCTCTGTGTACAATGTCTGAGACTCTGGTGTCAGCTCCGCAGGCCTTGTGCTGTTCAGGCCAAGTGTGTCTGGGAGAGGATCTTTAAAGGAGCAGCTTGCTGTTGCCTGTTAGCCGGTGGCTGGGTAATGTGCGGTGAGGTACTCCCCTGGGTCCTAAACAACCCAGTTTTTTACTGTTAGAGCAGGGACCTGCTAGCACTCCTACGACCAGGCTGTAGTAACCAAACGGTTAAAGTTCTTCTGTTGTGCCGGCTGTGTTGTAGTGATAAAAGGGTTAACAGCAGTCAGGCTCAGAGCTTAACTAGTTACAAGTTTATTAAGCTACAGTTATAAGCATGCGGTTGCAAAGGCTATTGTCTACTTCTTATATGCTAGCAAAGTACAGGTGTTAACAAGTTACGTTACAATCCAATACAAAGATATCTGTTACCATCTAACACTATGATATCTTGACACAACGACGTCTAGTTACAGAGCTCTAATTCTTTAGCTGTGCACAAAAAGATCGGAGACCTAGCATGGGTATATCTTACCCTCTCTGTGTCTCTCGATACCAGCGTAGCCAAGCCGGATCGGTCACTCAATTCCGCAGAAAGACGAATACGAGGTTGGGCATCCCCAGTTGTGGACCTCGGGAGGCAATCACCTGACCCAACCAGCAGGTAGTTGGTGGAGATGTTAGAGTTAGAGTTCTGCTGGACCCATCTTTTATACCCCTTTTGGGTTACGTATTCTCTTTTTTATCTAAGGTGCCAGATCACACTGGTCTGTCTTTGTGACGCCAGTTTGTTACAAGGGCATTTCTTGCTTAATTTGCACTTGTGAGACATTAGATAAGCAATTTGAGAGTACAGGACATTCTTTTTGCGGGGGCGGAGATTTCCCCTTCTGGGATGGTTGTGTGGTCATCAAAGTCATCAATGCCAGCTGGGGTGATTTCTTGAGGGCCCCCCCCCCTCTCTTGTTGACAGTTTGGCCTGTTAGCCTTCTATCTGTACTTTCTGTTTCTCAGGGTCACGATGAGCTAGCACATCTGGGCCTCAATGAGGGCATCAAAGACTGTGCTGTCAGCAGCTGTTTCTGTGCCCTGTGTGCTTCTCAGTGGGGGGGGGGGCAGCGAGCAAGCTGGCTTGTAAGGGGGAGACTTTGTCTGGCTACATTGCCCCGGAAGAGTTAGTCTGCCCTGTGACCCCGTCGGCAGGCTTTCCTGACCCCTTATTTCGAAAGGGGCCTCTTTTGTGTGTAGAAGTTCTCCTGGGGGGCTCCTTTCAATGTCGCATGTTGGTCGGTCGACATTGAATGTGCCAGCTCCGGAGGATGTGTAGATGCTATACATTGACGTTGCTTATTTCAATGTCTCTACATAGAAATACGCTATGTTGATGTAGTGTTCTAGTATAGACGTAGCTTTTGTGACTGATATTTCCAGATCAATTGCTTTACTGTTACTATCTGACATAACTAATTTCAGAACATCAGCAACATTGTGGCAAGCTGATGCAATTTAAAAAAAATTAAAATTTGATTTGATAGTGCTATTTTGTGTTTAAGACTGGTTTAAAACCTCAGCATGAAGCAAATGCTGTATTTTATTTCCTGCTTCTTACACTTTTTTATTCTTTCAGGATTACATCCCAATTCTGATATGGACACAGCACCCTCTGGCCAATATTAACTTCCTATTAAAGTTCTGAATATCAGCAAATTGTCCTTACTTTTGAGAATAATCAAAGAATCTGCAAGAAGTGTTCAGGCAACCTACTTCTGCAATAATATTTTATTGTCTTTGTTGAAATGCCAAGCTCATACACTTTTTATTATATCACAAAACTATCTCTTCTAGTTCAGCCAGAGGTTTTAAATATTACGTATACCAGACTGTGTTTCACTCTCTGTTGCAAATACCACTATGTTTTGGTGCAGCTGTCAAGAAAAGGAATATAAAGTAGTGCACGGGATGATTTAAAAAAAAAAAACAAAAACAAAAACCTAAAATACGGCAAAAAGAAAGAAAAATCTGGTAAACTGAAATTAACATTATGATTAGGTGATCATGTTATCCAGTCTAACTAAAATGGTGCACAAATGGTCTTTCTTTAGTAAAATTCAGAAGCATATGTTGTAAATAAGATGCAACATTTAAAAAAATTACTTTTGTATACCACCTTTCAACCCAGGGTACCCCTAACAATCTTGAATACTTTACAAACTTGGATGAAGAATCACTTTCCCTCCCTGAAATACACTCATCTCTTGAGTGAAAAAATACTCCAAACTTGTCCATATTTGAAGTGCTATGGTAGTACAGCTAAAATTCCACAGCCACACCCAGTTAACACTCCAGTGCAGATAGTACCTGTGTTGGCACGAAGAGTTCTACCATTGCTGCGCTTAAGCCACCTATCCAAGAAGTCTTCCATTGATGTGGCACTGTACACACTGAGAATTAGGTCTGCTTAATGACATCACTGTGGGTTCTGGATTTTACACACCCTTGAACAATGTAGTTATGCTGATCATGGGTGGCAAGGATTAAGAGGCAGGTGAAGGAATTTACTTCCCTAAGAGGCTGGCTGGCTCTATTCATACTCTGCCTCTAGACTAGCCCACCCCTTTCAACGTGGCTCCCCTAAGTTTCCTGGGACTGCTTGGGCTTCAGTCCCACTGATGCTGGAGCTATGCTGTCAAATTTCCGGAGCCTGGAAAACAAGGTCCATGTGCCACCTGCCTTCCCCATGCTCAGAAGGCTGGGGCCACGTACTGCTCAATCATCCCCATGCTGTCAGGGCTAGGGAAGGCTGCAGCTCTACACTGCCTGCCCTCCTTGTCCAGCAAAAGCCCGGAGATGCGCACCTCCCTCCAGGGCCCTTTTCCCAAACCTTAAATCCCCCATGCCCCAGGCCAGCCCTTCCTGAGGGGAGCTGGAGGGATGAGGCAGCTCTGTGCATCGCATTCCTCATTCCCTGCCTCAGTCTGGAGCTGTGTCACTGCAAGTGCCAGGAAGCTCTGTCCCTGCATTACCTTCACCTAGTGGCTCAGCCACTGCAGCACTCATTGGCCAGGAATTACAGCCAATGGGAGCTGCAGGGAGCAGTACTTGAAGGCAAGTGTGAGGTAGTGCAGAGCCACCTATTTTCCCGCCCCATCCCCACACACCAAATGAGAACCGTCCCAAGTAAGTGCCCTGCAGCCCAACCCGCTGCTTCAGCTTTGAGCTCCCTCACAAGCCCTAACTTCCTCCCAGACCTCACACCCATATCACAGCCTCCGCCCATTTGCAGCTCAAATGCCTCATTCACAGGCCCACTCCAGAGACCTCACCCCTTTGATGCTCATCATCCTACCTCAACCTGCAGGCATAAGTGGAAGCCTTCATTTTTGTCCCTACCACAGTCAAGGGATCCACAAAAATCTAACTTTTCTGGGAGCCAAGGGCTATTAATCTGGCCCTGGCTAACATCATACTTGGATACTGATTCAGTACTGACTGAAAAGGGAGAGAACTACAATGGTTATGTCTTTCACTATTGCTGAGAGCAAGTCTCACAGCCAAGTTTGACAACTTATGCCAGCAGGGCAGGGGCTACATGTGCTAAAATAGCAATATGAGTGTTTCAGCTAGGGCTGGAGTTCAGGCTACCAAAACTGCAGGGGAAAGGGCAACTTCAGAGCCTCAGCTCCAGCCAAGCCTGAATGTCAACACAACAGCTATGCAGCTTTTATTAGGTATTTTAACATCTACACTTTACCTTTTACCCCACTAGCTCAAGCCTGTCAACCCAAGAGGCAAGATCTGCCCTTACTGAATCACCAGGATCAAGGTGATCCTAGTAGGCCTACCAAATCTGATCCCTCCTTACCTATATTTTGCAGTTACATGGATGCAAGTGTTCTGTGCTAGATCAATTCATAACACCCCATAAAATATTAAGTTACTCAATAAGAGGATGATGACAATAAGCTATAGTGATCTGGATTCTTTAAGGAACTCTAGGAAGCAATACCTCATTCTCCAAAATATGCTACCAACAAACACAGTATTGAGGTGTATTTTTGCCTTTAGCAAAACACTTCATTCTTTTCATATAACCTACTAAGTTAAACTAAGTTAAATCAATCTTGTTTGGATCATTTTATTTGCAGTACCCTAGTGACACATTTGATCTTTCATATAACTGGGAAAAAAACAAATATGCTCCAAAATGTTGTTAGCAATCAAAATGTTATTAGCAATTTTTTCTTTCAATCTTGCATTTTGGATCGTTGTTTCATAGCTGCGAGAATGGAACTGATACATGCCACCTAATAGTCCCTATAACACACTTTTCACCTGTTTATCCCACCTGTCAAGCTGGACGTCCTCATGCAAACACCTGCCTTGGCTTTTGAAAAGCCCCCTGGATCTATTCCCATCCCAAAATTCACTGGACAAAAAGTTTCCCTGTAAGAGCCACTTATAATCCATACCTTTCATATTACATGAAACAATGAAATACATTGGAAAGTCAACTGGACCCAAGCGTGGAAACATATTTCACCAGTATTTTACCATTAATATATTACCAGCATAGACACAACACAACTTTTATCACAGCCCTGTAGGCAAACAAACATTTTACCTGTAACTAAAGTACTAGAGATGTTACTGCAATGTTCTCAATCTTCCGCTGTTCTAGAACTCAGTGCAATTGGGCAGAGTGGGAGGAAGGCAAAAGCAGTTTTTCAAATATAACCTAATTCTTCCTAGATCCTGCGACCTTCCTGCAAGTTAGGCCAGCCAAGAGTCAGCTTAACTATTATTAACGTGCAATGCCCTTGTTGGGGGTAATATCACTAATGAAGATTACAACACTTTGCAGTCTGTTGGTGATGTTCTGGGGATCCATTAACACCCCAAGACAGTGCCGGTGCAGAATTGGTGATGGTAAGTAGGCTGTTGGGAGTTTATTAATGAAGTGCTGCAGTGCATATACAGCACTTCATTAAGCAAATCCCCCCCACCTCACCTGTGATTCACCTGCCAGTACTTCAAAGTGCCAGGGCAACTTTGAAGTCCCTTTACTCCTCAAAATTTTCAGGAATAAAGGGACTTTGAAGTACTCTGGGCACTTCGAAGTACCGGCAGGTGAGCCACATCTAGACATGAGCCAGCACTTCAAAGTCCAACACTTTGAAGTTGCCGTGGGGGGGGGAGTTGTGATAATTAACTACAAGATTTTCCTGTTCATGATTTAAAGTTAATGACTAAAAGGTTGCCAAGTTAAATATTCTAAAGGAAACACCATTGACCATGCATCTAATTTGACCACCTTGTGCACACGCTTTATGATAAAAGGTTAAGGATTTAAAATGGATTTAAAGAGTATATCCTAGCAATTTATGGCTTAATTTATTGATGAGGGCAAACTTAACCAAAATTAAATGATACCAGTTTGTTTATGAATTATATTAGGGCATTTTTTAAATAGAAACAAAGTATTTGACAGATGTATATGTGCTATTTAAATAATATAGTACTTACAAATTTGTTTTCTTCAGTGTGTTTTATAATAATTGTTATATTTGTGAAGTCCCATACTCACCACTCAGGCCATGTCTGCACTAGCAGGATTTTTCAGAATAGGTTTTGGAAGAAGAGGCTATTTGAAATGTCCAATGGAGTATCTAAACACAAAAAGTGTTCTCAAAATTAAGTTGAAAGAATGTGGCACTCCTTTCAAAAGCACTTTTCCACTCCCATTTCAGGAACATCACCTTTTTTCAAAGGCTTATTTTGAAAGAAAATGTGTGTAGATGCTTCCCAGTCCCCTTTTTTCTGAAAGAGCAGTCCTCATGGCACCTGATTTTTCTATCCCTGGCCCATTCTTTCAAAAAAGCGGGGGCTGGGTGGACACTCTCTTTCAAAAGAGCGGATCACTCTTTTGATCAGCTTTTTTGCGTGCGGATGCACTCTTTCAAAAGTAGTTCCTTCAGAAGAGATTCTCTGGAAGGACTTCTTTTGAAAGATCTCTGTAGTGTACATGTAGCCTCAGTGCTACACGGATTAATATAGTTCAAACAAACTATATTCAAACAAAAGTTTTCACGTAACTTCAGTTTTACTACAGCTCTAAATTACCATTTTGTTTCTAATTGTGTAACAGAAAAATCCCATAGCTTCATACCTATAATTTCCTAGCTCTATAAAAAAAAAGTTAGCAAGCATCCAGAAATCCAGAACCCTGAATTTGTAAGAAACATTTAAGCTATATCCAGGAAGAGGCGCTGGAATGTTGTATTTCATTTTTGTATAGTAATTACCCCATGAAGAGAAAGTGTTACTTATCCCACTGCAAACCCACTAAGATGACAGCAGAAAGCTTAACCCAGCTCAGCCTCCTTTCAGTACAGGTGCTTCTGGGATCCTGCTAGGTAACACCGTGACCAAAGGCAGCCATTACCAGGCCAATAAGGGCAGTAATGACTTTCCCCAACAATTGCACAATTGTAAATTAATTACATAAGAGTGCACAAACTCCTAAACTGCAGTAATTCCCCAAATTAGAAGCGGGGAAACAGAATGTACCATTGACTATGCCATTGCCTCCATCTGTGCAAATGAACTGGAGGGTGGGAAGTGCTGAGTGGCTTTTTTTCCTCTGATGTCATCGTTTACTGCTCAGGCAGCAGCAGGCAAAATCACTCATGTACTGTACAGGAAATCAGGCTTTTCTGACCAAAAAAAAAAAGTGTTCTGAAAAAAGGTGTAACGCTGAGATGTAAAATTAGGAAACTGAAAATTCTGACATTGTGAGTTACTGTCTCACTACTGTGGAATCCTAATGCAATTTTCACTCTGGTTTGCACCAACAAAAAAATTGAACAATGCTCAGTAATAGCTTAAAACAGGGATGGGAAGTCATTTTTATGGTGGGGTTACTCCAAGATTTTGGAAAGTGGTCAAGGTTTGTACTTTTCTGTGGTGGGAGTGTGAAGTCTAGGGTGAAGATTGGGTATAACAAGAGGGCTTGGGGTAGGGGACTAGAATGCAAGAGAGAGGTGTGGGGTCTGAGAAGGAATTTGATTGGTTGTGACGTGGAGTGGGGCATTGGGTATAGCCTCCAGAAAAAGAGTATGGGTGTAACAGAATTCTGGCTGTGGGACGGGGGGTAGGAGTGTTTTCACTGTCTGAGAGAAACCTGCAACCTGGGGGGGTGGGAGGATGAAGAGAGTTTGTCTCATGGTTTGGGGCAGGGAATTGGGGTACAGGGTCCAGAAGGGAGAGGGTGTGCAGTGCCAGAATCATGCTCTGGCCGGGAAGTGCTTTCTTAAGCAGACAGCAGCCCTCTCAGGCAGCCTTCCTGCCTGGCAGCACCCACAGGCCACTGGTTGTTCCATGTGACTCTCTGAAATGGGGAGGGGGTGGCAATTTTCTGCACTGCTCTCACTCCACAATTAGGTGAGACCCTCTCCTACAAGTAGATTCCAAGCAGGTGGTCCAGGTGATTCCCAACCAATAACCCCTTAAGGAGCTGGGAGGTTCAGGCCAAACTCCAATGCCTAAGAGAAAACTGTGCTGCCCATAGCAACATCTTATCTAGTCATAGATATGAATACAAAACACTTAGATAAAATCCAGAAGATTGTCTGGAAGACCACTATGGAAATCTACTGGTATAGCCTTCATTAAAGGTACAGATGTAGACAATTTTCTTATGGAATGTTCTACCAGATTTGACAGGGACTGAACATGAGTTCTGCCCGAACAGATCTTAATTCATGGAATTGTAGGACTGTAATGGATCTAGTCTAGTCTCCTGCATTCAAGTCAGGACTGAGTATTACCTGTTCCAGACAACACCTGTGAGGTGATTGAGGGAGGGGAAAAATCTATGATTAAAGACTTCAGTTATACTAGCCTTTGGGCAAAAAGAAAGCTGTTTTCCTGGATAAATCAGATAAACATGTAGCTATTGTATCAAACCAATGTTCCATCAGTTGACAACAATCTCTGATTGTGACTCCAGGAGTGCCCTGAATCTTTGAGGTAAGACTCATTAGTGCAAGGTGGGAATATGACTTGGGGAAGATGGCAAAATTAAAAGTGATAGTTGCTGAAGATAGGAGAAAGATTCTTAGCCCAGGAGAAGGGAGCAGACTAATAGCGAGCAGAAGAGATATAGAATTAGATTCAAAGGGCTTTTGGGCCAGAGTGAAAGGGTTTGAGAGAATGACAAGGGAATAGGACATAGGTGTGCACTGGAGATGGAAAAAACCTAGACATAACAAGCTGACAGCAAATTACGTGTCCTTTAGGAGCCATCACCCCTTATTTAGGAACATAAGGAAGGTGAAATGCTGTCTATAGTGCAGAACTCTGAAATCTACTCTGTTAAACAAAACTTCATCAACAGGAAGATTGTGTGAGTTCAACATTGTTCTAACTGGAGGCATGTGTGTTTGGCTCAGCGCATTTGCTCCCTAGCCATACTGTGTTGTCTTTACTGCTCTTAGCCACAAAGGAGATGAAGGTAGGAGACCTGTCTTTGACGAGAGCATGAATGCAGAACATCATGGTGACACCACAGGTAGGCTCCTTAGGCTCTGGATTGTGTGGCACCCTACCTCATAGCAGGAGATGCCAACAAAATGTTCTCTTATTGCCGTCTCACAAGGCCACCAAAGATGGAGTACATTTAGAAATGGCCTCAGGAAGACCAAGCAACCATAATATTCCATCTTCTAAGCACTAATTTGGTCCTCTGCATAAAGGAGAAAGCTTTCAACATGATTCTTTCTGAGGGAAGAAGTGACTGGAAAGTAATTTCCATACATTATTTTTTAAAGAAAGTGATTTTTATACCATGGGGTAAATAATGAATCTTGCATGCAATTTACCAATCCTGCCCCACCCCACCCCAATGCCACTGATAATGAAAACTGGGGCAGTTTGTTCCGCAAATGAATTAGGCATTTATCCATGATTGGAAAACTGTCAGTGTCTGTAAACATTTTAAAAAATACACACTACACTTGGGAATCCCCACAGTTTGAAAGGTGCCTTGGCAAGTGTGCTTTTTCTGTTTTTCATGAATCACTTGAAAAGGTCTCAGAACCTCTATTTTTCATAATTTTTTACAAGAAAATGATTAAAATGTCAAAATGAATACAGCACACATTATAGAGGGCAGAGGGAAAGATGTCTTTTACTATCTATAGAGAATACTAATCACATGTTAGCAGTTTACTTTCCTAGTTCTAGGGGTACAGAAAAAGAGTATGTCTGCATCTACTTTTACTGAATAGTCACATGTTTTTGCTCAATCCTAGTTTTTCCATCATTGCCCACATATGTTCACAGCAATTAAGATTTCAATTTTAGCAACATCTCATCCTCAATTAAAATCTCTTGCCAGCAACAATGACTATCAGAGGTAATAAGCTGCTCAGCACTCACTCACTCCAGTTAATTTGTACACTTGAGTGCAATAAAGTAACAAATTTGCAGAACATGTGCTACTTAGGTAAAAGAGTGCTGCCAAAGTCTTGTTTTAGGGCTACAGTACACCCTTTTCCACCCATTACTCAGGCACCATGGACATTGGGTGCCATCAATTCCTTCTTATGCTGATTGGGTCAGTAAAACAGTTCTTGCTTCTTACTTTTTCATGTAGTCAGTAGCTCCTTTCATGAAAATAATATGGTACAAGTTGATGGCACACAATGTCCATAGTGCCGAAGCCAAAGATATCTTTGAACACAGTGCCACCAACCCTGCACAGGAACAATAATCCTGACTGCTGAATGGGGATAAATTAATGGAAACTCCCTCATCAGCCTTTCCAGCCTATCTTCTGCCTTGTCCTGGCTTCATGTAGTATGGCCATGAAGCAAAACATGTGGGAGCTTTTTCCCTAAACTGTGGGAATAATAACTGACATTGGTAGAGCTATAACAATAGACTTTTCCCCCAAATAAAACTCTTCACATATGTTTTACGATACTGAGGCAAGATAAACTAAACCCAGAAAATCTTAGCAGTGCCTAATTTTTTCAGGAAGAAGGGTGCTTTTGAAAGTGGGGTTACCTTTCGAAGGAACCCTGTCCACACGGCTAGTTTGCATTTTGAAAGCAGCACTTTCAATGCAGCTAGTGGCTGCCATTATACAAATGAGGCACCTCATTAACATGTCTAATTTACTGCATTTACATACCCATTCTGAGAGTCAGGGGCAGTGTAGATGCAGCCATAGAAATGTTACTATGACTTTAATTGAAAAGGAAACAATATGAAAACTAAACATTTTCCCTTGCTATTAACAAACCAAAGATTGCAGCCTTCAGTTAATAAACCAAAAGGACTCTGAAGTGAAAGGGAAACTGACAACTGTTGTCCAAACTGAAGGACATGTGAAAAGTAATCATGTTACTGAAAGGTAAACTCCTTAAAAAAGGATTTCATTTCTATAAACTAGTGTTTTGTTACCATGGGCAAATAAATAGTATTTTTAACTTTGCAGTGTCCTTTTACAAGTTCAGGTCAGCTTACTTCCTACAGAAGTTTAGTCAAAGTCATTGTGACTACTAGTAGAGTAAGGTGCTCTTACATGTAAGTAATGGTATCAGAATAAACTCAACTATTAACATGGTAAGTCTCGTAACTCAATAATTAATTTAACTTTCTGATAAAAACTGAATGACTGCAATATGCATGAAGCTTTAAGGAAATCATAGGCTACTCTTTTGTGGAAAGAGCAACTTTTTAATGTCTGAAGGTTTGAGTAACATTGTAACTTTATGCATGAGGTTGAGACATCTCATGCTCAGGTTTGGCTTGGCCAATGAATTGCGGAGGGATAGCTAGGCCAATTCTGAGTCATGGGTGTTGCAATAGAAACAATGCTACTCAGATCTGACCTCCTCAGTTCTCCTTGATGCTTGCCTTTGACGGTTCAGTGGCATCTAATGATATCTTTTTCTGTGCTGCTGAACTGCTTTGGAAGCTAGGCTGATACCTTGGAAGAAGAGGCTGAAGTTTATGGGAGGGTCAGCACGCATGGCTAGTGCCCCTTCTGAGGCTACTAAACTGTGTTTCCAAGATCAGCAGGAAACATCCTGAGGGAAAGCCTGATGCTGGAGACAGTCAGCATAGATTTTTCAAGAACAAATCATGTCAAATCAACTTGATAGCTTCCTTTGATAGGATAACAAGCCTTGTGAATAAGGAGGAAGTGGTAGGTGTGGTATATCTAGATTTTAGTGAAACATTTGATGCAGTCTCACATGACATTCTCATTAATAAACTAGGGAAATACAACCAAGGGGACTACTATAAAGGTGGGTGCATAACTGGTTGGATAACTGTTCCTAGAGGCTATGCCTACACTAGTCAAAAACTTCGAAATTGCAATGCAAATGGCCATTTCGAAGTTTATTAATGAAGCGCTGAAATACATATTCAGCGCTTCATTAGCACGCGGGCGGCCGCTACACTTCAAAATTGACGCAACTCATCCACACAGGGCTCCTTTTCGAAAGGACCCCGCCTACTTTGAAGTCCCCTTATTCCTATGAGCGGATGGGAATAAGCGAACTTCGAAGTAGGTGGGTTTTTTTCAAAAAGGAGCCCTGTCTGGACGAGCTGCATGGCGGCGAGCTGTGTCAATTTTGAAGTGCCACGGCCGCCCGCATGCTAATGAAGCTCTGAATATGTATTTCAGCACTTCATTAGTAAACTTTGAAATGGCCATTTGCATGGCCATTTCGAAGTTTTTAGCTAGTGTAGACACGGCCAGAGAGTAGCTATCAATGGGTTCATGGTGATGCTGGAAGGGTATAATGACTTCGGTTCCACAGGGATCAGTTTTGGGACCAACTTCGGTTTAATATTTTCATGAATGGTTTACATAATGGCATGAAGAGTACAGCTATAAGTTTGTGAATGATACCAACCTGAAAGTGTTTTGGAGGATAGACTAATAATTCAAAATGATCTGCACAAATTGGAGAAATGGTCTGAGGTAAATGGAATGAAATTCTACAAGGACAAATGCAAAGTATTCCTTAAAGGAAGAAACAATCAGTTGCACAACATACAAAATGGAGACTGACTGTTTAGGAAGAATAGGGATCTAGGGATCATAACCACAAGTGAAATATGAGTCAGTGTGACACTGTGTCAAAGTAAAAACATCAATCTGGGATGCATTAAGAGGAGCAATGAAAGTGAAACATGAGGAGTAATTCTTTCACTCAACTTTGTACTAATTAGGCCTTAACTGAAGTATTGTGTCCTGTTCTGGGAGCCACATCTTAGAAAATATATGGAGAATCATAGAAGAGTAGGACTGGAAGGGACCTCGAGAGGCCATCGAGTCCAGCCCCCTGCCCTCATGGCAGGACCAAGCACTTTCTAGACTATCCCTGAAAGCCATCTATCTAACCTCTTCTTAAATATCTCCAGTGATGGAGATTCTACCACGTCCCTTGGCAATTCGTTCCAGTGTTTGATCACCCTCACAGTTAGGAACTTTTTCCTAATGTCCAACCTGAACCTCCCCTGCTGCAATTTAAGTCCATTGCCTCTTGTTCTATCCTCAGAGGCAAAGAAGAACAAGATACCCTCCCTCTGCCTTATGACACCCTTTTAGATACCTGAAAACTGCTATCATGTCCCCCCTCAGTCTTCTCTTTTCCAAACTAAACAAGCATAATTCTTTCAGCCTTTCTTCATAGGTCATGTTCTCTAGACCTTTGGTCATTCTCATTGCTCTTCTCTGGACCCTCTCCAATTTCTCCACATCCTTCCTGAACTGCGGTGCCCAGAACTGGACACAATAGTCCGGCTGAGGCCTAACCAGCGCAGAGTAGAGCGGGAGAATGACTTCTCGTGTCTTGTTCACAACACACCTGTTAATGCATCCTAGAATCATGTTTGCTTTTTTTGCAACAGGATCACACTGTTGACTCATATTTAGCTTGTGGTCCACTATAACCCCTAGATCCCTTTCTGCTGTACTCATTCCTAGGCAATCCTTTCCCATTCTGCATGTGTGACACTGATTGTTCCTTCCTAAGTGGAGCACTTTGCATTAAATTGGAGACAGTCCAGAAAAGAGAAGCAACAATTATTAAAGGTCTAAAAAATATGATCTATGGGAGAAGATTAAAATAATTGCTTTGTTTGGTCTGGAAAAGAGAAGACTGAAAGGGGACATGATAACAGCTTTCAAGACCTACAAGGTTGCTGCAAGGAGAGGGAGGAAAAAAAATCCTTAAGGTCTGATGATTAGATAAGAAGCAATGGGCTCAAGTTTCAGCAAGAGAGGTTTAGGTTTAACAGAAGGAAAAAAAATAGCCTAATTGTGATGGCAGTTAAGCACTGGAATAAAATGCCTAGAAAGACTGTGGAATCTCTGTAGTTTTACATTTTTAAAAAACAGTTTGTTCAAACATGTTAGGGATGCTTTAAATGGTGCTTGGTCCCACCATGAGTGCAGGGGACTGGACTGGATGACCCCTGCAGATTCCTTCCAGATGTAGTATTCTATGATTTGAGACCCTAGGGGAGTGTGTGCTTAATGCCAAGACACCAGAACTGATGACACCAAAACTGTAACTTTAACAGCAAGTTTTGAGCCAGCTCCCCATGAATCTCTTAAAAGGATTAAACATGTACATTTTGCCCTTCTCTGTGTGTTGAAGTAGTACTGAAACCCAAAGACCCCAATTCTCTTTTCACTTGCACAGATACCAGTCTAGAGTGACTATTGAATTACCCACTGTTGTGCAATTCATGTGTGAAGAGAATCAGACCCTACAATTTGAATATGAATGCTACCATCTGATGTAGTCTCAGTTGTTTTCACTGTAGCTAGTTTAGCTTTTATATTAGAGTGGATCTACAATTGCTCATATACAGCATGCTGATTTATACACCCACCCAATGTACTTAAATTAAAAGAAAGTGCATTAAGATCCTGAGACTCCAGCAATATACTTTATATCTAAGTAGCCTGAGCTAAGGACAGATGCCTGACCTTACCTTTGAGTTTTCTGATTTTTGTCAGTTTGTGTTACAATTTTAATGTGATTGAAACTAGGCTTTTTGGCATTATACACTATAAATGGTCATTTTTGCAGATGCAATTTCCTCCGTGAAATCAATTTAGAGTTCCTGACCCTTTCCTACTTACCCAGTAAAATATATCCTTTAAACTCATTCAGATCCTTTATAGGAGACAATCACAGGTTTCTGTCCCAGTAATGTCATTTAGTTTGATTCACTCATTCATATGCAGTAGCTGGTGCAGAGAGCATTCCTACGATTGAATGGAATGACATGTATACACATTAGGACTACAGGTAACCTTAATATATCTGTTATAACGGTGTAACACAATGAACGAGTGTTCTTTGCCTTGATGTCATGTATTGTTTACATTCTGGTCACCTGAAACACTCCTTGCTTTTTGTATCACTCATTCTTATTTTAGAGTAAAAGTGAGCAGGTGGAAGCTGTAGTTTAATAACAAATGGCATCCTTCTTGCATGCTTAAACAAAGATTCAGAGAACATTCCATCCTGTCAGGAAGAGATGGAATCTACTGTCTTCTACCATAATACAGCTGTTGCTAGCTTCCCTTCACCCAGAGAATCTGTCATGTTCCCAAGAACATGAATGGAGAGGGAGTAGAGACAGAAAGCCTATGTCAATATATTCTGGTCCATACAAAGCAAAATCTTGAAAGATAGATCTGCACTATTAATTTAGCTGCACTGAGCGATACCTATAGCATAAGAAAAAAAATTTAGCCAGTAGAATGCAAAAGTAATAACATATTTTTATAAATGCTGTCAGTATCACTGGTGTAGTATTCTAACAGGCCTTCTGTGAACACTGATAACCATTTAGCTGCATGTGCCCCCTCTCTGTGTGCTGCCCTTGCTCTGTGCAGATAGTCAATACAGCAGATTCCAAGAGAACCCCCAATAACCACGCAGTCAAATGAGGTGTAAAGATGCCAAGCCAGGTGGATTGTCAATCAAAAGCAAAATAATAGCACCTGGTAGAATCTACGAGAATAATAAGATTGTGTGCCCATGGCAACAGACACATCTCAGCCAGTGGCAGGATGTTCCACTGTCCCTTGTCTAAACAAAGATAGTCCCTCCCTCTGAGATGCATCATTACACACACACACACACACACACACACACACACACACACAAATATGCAGTGCTCCCAACATAAAGATGCCATCTCCTGACATACCAGAGAAACTTGTACAAGGTGGTTTAATCAAAATATGCTGTTATTCTGAACCCAGGTCAGTACATTTCTGTTATCTGTGGGGAGTGTGTCTGTATCAGAATATTTCCTAAGGGCTGTTCTGGTACTATCTTGGACTTGAGCCTAATATCTGTTGGGTTTGTTTCTGAAATATCAGCTTGTTCTTGCCAGATACTGTGAGCAGGCCCTGCCTCCTGTTTACAGTTTCAACTTTGCTTCATGTTAGCAAAGTCTTGACTACTTTTGCCTAGGCCTCAGGACTCCTACCAGACCTGTGAAACACAACCTTATGTTTCAGGCCTTCTTACTACAATAAATACAGAGCATATGTTATGCTAAGAGCAGATCTGTTTTTTGCTAGACATATGCCAGGGTGTAGGGTGCGAGAAGACTTTGTAACGGTCTCATGAGAGCAGTCCGACCCCTCTGTGAACTCTCACAGGAATCATATACAAAAGCATGCTGCCAACAAACAAGAGATACCGGAACCGGTCTGTGCAAGATGAAAGCTGCAAAACAACTCACACCTGCGAACTGTGCTGTGTTCGCCAAAACTCCAAGGCTATAGCCTGGCAGGAGGCCACTAGAGGTAGTGATAAGAAATGCATAGGCAATTTTAGGCAATCTTATGTTAATGAGCTCAGCTTTATCAGCTAGTGTTAGGAGGCCTGTTACAGAGCCTCTCCCCGAGCGAAGTTCCGACGCGTCGGGTTTCCCCACTGGTGACTGCGGCGTCTCCGGGGCTCCCGTCGCGGGTGTCACGCGCTTTCAATAAACCAAATATAGCACTCGCCTTCTGGGTGCAGCCTCGTCTCTGGGGAACCCGAGCCTGGGTGGCTACAATTGGCGCAGCGAGCAGGGTTCTCCAGGTACGATGCCCTTTTGGTCGAAAGCAGGGGAGGCAGGGAAGCCAGCGCTGTCCCTGCAGCGCATACCAGGATGGCCCTCGACGGAGCAGTGGGGGCCGGTAGCGCGGATGGTGGCCTGTTGGGCAGCCCCGGCAGATTGGCCGGAGTTGCAGGAGGCGACAGGCGTGACGCCGGTACAGGTAGAAGGGGCGTTGCGTCGGCTGCGGGTGAGCCGCCGGCCGGGGCCGGAGAAAAGGGTGGCGGGAGAGGTAGCATGGCTTTTCCTGACTGCCCTCCGGGCCCTCGGTGATGAGCTTCTCCGCCTGCAGAAGGCGCTGGCGGGGAAGGAGCAGGAGTGTAGCGCTTTGGTGGATGCGCGGGCAATAGCGCAGGAGGTGGTTACCTCGCAGTCCGAAAGGGCGCAAGAGTTAACCCATCGTTGTGAGGTGTTGGCAGCGAGGGTTGCGAATCGGCGGCGCACGAAAGTAGGGAAAGCACCAGTGTCGAAGGCTCAAGTGCGTGCGGTCCTAGCGCTAGCCTCTTGGGACCCTGAGACCTGGGATGGTAGCATTTGGAGCTCTTCCTCGTCTGAGGAGGAGGAGGAGGTGGTGGTGATCGGGGAGGCTATGCCTACCGACCAGAGGCAGGCACGTCCCGTTCGGGAGATGAGGTCAGAAGGGGGGCACCTGCGCTCCGATGTCTGGCGAACGTTTAAGACAAGTGAATTGCAGGAGTTGGTGAAGAGTTTTAAGCAGGAGCCGGGGGAAGGCCTTTTGGCCTGGCTGGTGCGCGTGTGGGACAACGCGGGCAATTCTGTGTTGTTGCTGCCTGACGAGCTCCACCAGATGGGAGTGTTGTCCCAGGATTCACAAGTCAGGCAGGGAGTGCAGACTATGCAAGGTCTGACCGATGACCAGGGGAATGCTGTGGAAGCGCCGTCCCTGTACCGCTGGCTGGCTGCGGCGGTGGGTGACGTCTACCCCTCCCCTGGGGAGCTGGAAGCACAAGTGAGGCCCTGGCGTACGCTCCCGGAAGGGGTGAGTGCACTAAGACAGCTGGGCATGGCATGGGCTGCGGCCCTCAACATGGGACCGGACGATATAACTGTCCAGAAATCCATCAAGGCCACTCTGTTACGCCTTGCCCCTCTCGAGCTGAAGGCCTCCCTTATGGCCGTGGTCATGGCAGCGAGCGGGACTGTCGGTGACTTGGTGGGAACATTGATGCAGTTGGAGGCTGTCATAGGCGGCGCGAAAGCGGTCCGTGCCACAAAAGGAAAAGGTGGTCGGGCAGGAGCCTCTGGACAGGAAAAAGGGCACGTGAAGGTGACTCGGAGAACTATGTGGACGGATTTGCTGAAGGCAGGAGTGCCCCGTGAGGAGATCAATGGTGTGCCAACACCAGACATGTACAAGCGTTGGTTACAACTGCCGCCTACCCAGCGGAGCGAGGATGTGGGTCAGGCACCACAGAAAGGTACAGGAGCTGGGGGGAGGACCGAGCCCAGTGCCCCGGTCGACTGGACCCTTCCCCCCAGGAAGTGACGGGGAGGCGGGTCCCCTGCGGTACGGGCTGTGGCTGTGCAACAAGTAGCAGGGGACCGGCGCCCATTCGTCCCGTTAACCATCAACTGGCCCCGGGGAGGGGAGCAGCATGTGCTTGCTCTGTTAGACACTGGAGCTGAAGTGACCATTCTGCATTCTACCCAGGCTGCGGGTCACGTGGTGGTTGTGCAGGGCCTCGGAGGAGCAGAGACCACCGCTTATTCAGTGGAGGTCACCCTCACGTTGGGGAAAGCCCCTCCCTTTCGGGCAACTGTGCTGGCTGCGCCGCTAGGTGAATACATCATTGGCATGGATGTTTTGCGTGGCCGGTGTGTGGACACACAGTATGGGCTGTTTGCCTTTGGGCACCCCCGATACATCCGGGCAATCAGAACTGTGGAGCCCCTGCTTCGGGGACATCCCAAATGGGAGCCTGTACGCCTGCCGGTCCCCCAGACCCCGGTATCAGTCAAGCAGTACCGCATTCCCGGTGGAGATCAGGAGATCAGTGACACTATAGCTGCATTGCTACAGGCGGAGATTATTCGCCCCACGCTGAGCGCCTTTAACAGCCCCATCTGGCCAGTGAAGAAGCCGGATGGCTCATGGCGCATGACAGTGGACTATCGAGAACTCAACAAGGTAACCCCAGAGCTAACGGCTGTGGTTCCGGACATGGTTACCATTCTGGAGCGTATCACCCTGGCAGCCCTGCCATGGCATGCCGTCATAGACCTGGCTAATGCGTTTTTCTCTGTTGACATTCATCCCGAGAGTCAGGAGCAGTTTGCCTTCACATGGCTAACAAAGCAGTACACGTTTACCGTGTTACCCCAGGGCTTTAAGCACTCCCCGACGATCTGCCATCAGCTAGTACAGGCCGATCTGGAGCGTCTGGACCTCCCGGACCAGACGGCCTACTATCACTACATCGATGACGTCATGATCTCGGGACCAGATGAACCGACTGTCCAAGCTGCCTTAGACACCGTTGTAACAGGTTTGCAAAAACGGGGGTGGGCTATTAACCCCAAGAAAGTGCAGGGGCCAGCCACCAGTGTGGTTTACTTGGGCGTGCTGTGGATGGGTACAGACAAATGCATTCCACCAAAAGTGCGGCATACCATCCAGGCATTCCCCACACCCTCGTCCAAGCAGCAGCTGCAAACCTTTCTGGGCCTTCTCGGTTTCTGGCGTGCTTTTATTCCGCACCTTGCTTTTCTTATGCGTCCCTTACAGGAGCTTGTGCGCAAAGCCACTCAGTGGCACTGGACAGAGAAGCACCAACGCGCCTTTGACCTTTGCAAAGAGGCGGTAGTAGCACACGCCCGCCTCACCGCACCGCTGCAGGGCCAACCGTTTGAACTGGAGGTCACAACCGTCGGCGACGCGGCGTCCTGGGGTCTGTGGCAGCAGGTAGGAACCCAGCGAAAAGAACCTATCGGTTTCTGGTCACGAACCCTCCGCGGAGCAGAGGGTGGGTACACCCCCCTGGAAAAGCAAATCCTAGCAGTGGTGTGGGCTTTGCAGGACACTGAGCGGGTCACGGGTGTCGCCCCTGTTACCGTGCGGACCCCGATCCCCTTAATGGGGTGGGTCACGGATACCTCTGAGCGTGCACATACGGGCGTAGCCCAAGCAGCTACCCACTTCAAGTGGAAACACTACTTACAGCAGCGCATGCGCTTGGGAGCCCCCACACTTACTGTTCCACATGCCCTGCTGCTGGGAACCATCACCTTTCAGCATGATCCTCAGCTAGCGGATGAGCTACCCGCCGTCGACCCACCAGTGGCCCCCTCGCCGGTAGCGGAGGCACCTCCGTTGGATACCATGCCGGAGGAGAGGAGAGGAAGCATCTGGGTAACCGACGGGTCTGCTACCTACACCGCAACAGGACAGAGACAGTGGCGAGCGGTCGCATACGCCCCCTACAGGGATGAAATCGCCTTTGCCTGGGGAACAGGTAACTCGAGTCAATGGGCGGAATTGCGGGCAGCGACATTGGCAGTGGAAACTGGACAAGCGGAGACCTTCATCTATACTGACAGCTGGGTAGTCTACAAGGGTCTGCGCACCTGGGTAACAACGTGGGAAGCCAAGGAGTGGAAAATAGCGGAGCGCCCCCTCTGGGGTGCCGACTTATGGCAACAACTTTTAGCTTTTGCTCGACAGAAGCCCCTGGCGGTGCGACACGTTGATGCCCACACTAAACAGACGACTTTGGAGGCGCAATTCAACGCAGCCGTGGATCAGATGGCAGGACACACAATCACAGAGCGTGCCATGGCCCTCCATGTGGAGTCAGGGCACCGAGGCGCTCACGCAGCCCGCCAATATGGCTTAACCAAGGGTGAGGACCTCCCCCTGGTGGCGTATCGGGCAGCCCGACTGAAATGCACCGTCTGCACCAAACTGGCCCCAGTGGCGCTAGCGCTAGCCACAGGAAGTGTACGCCGCGGGCACCTACCCTGTAGTGAGTGGCAAATCGATTATATCGGACCACTACCTCAATCGCGCTCGTGGCTTTATGCGCTGACTGCCGTGGACACCTATACGGGTCTGCTGTTTGTACAGCCCTGTAAGCACGCGGACGCTGCTGCTACAATCACAGCCCTCACTCAGCTCAGTGAACGGTATGGTGTCCCGCTAGCAATTCAAAGTGATCAAGGTACACATTTCACCGCCCAACGCGTTCGTGACTGGGCGGCTGACCTACGGGTAACCTGGACATTCCACATGCCCTATACCCCCACTGCGAGTGGACTAATCGAGCGCATGAACGGGCTCCTGAAAGAGCAAATCCGCAAACTAACGCCCACGAACACTCTGAAAGGGTGGGGGGAGGTGGTGCACCGCGCTGTTTTCCTTCTTAACAACCGGGCGGTTGGCTCCACTACGCCCTATGAGCGCCTGCGCCTTGCCCCGGAGCAAGGAGTTGTCATCCGTGTTAGGCAGGCCTCCCTCCCAGGCCAGGTGCAAGTGGATGGGCACCGAGTGGTGCTCCTTGCTGGGACTCCAGAAACGGTAGCACCCCTGACCACTGCTGAACCCTGGGTGGGGGCAGACATGCTTGAGTGCACCCCTGAAATCCTCTTTGCTGTTAATACCCGAGTATCTGGGTTGAGTTGGGTTCCGACTTACTGGTCAGTTCCTGGTTCACCACTGGCCGACTTGCGGTGCTACAATCACACCGATCAGCCCGTTGTCTGGGAAGTAGGGCAACCCCTAGTTGAGCTGGTCCCTGTGACCCCCACAACGGCACACATAGAGTGTGCCCCTGCACCCGCAACCAGTGCACCTTTGCTTAGCGCCTGGTGCCGTGGTGCGCCTTCAGGGGCTATACAAGCAGTTACGATCTTAGCAGAAGGCTCGGGCACGGCCGTGGTCCTCCCTGAAGGGGAGGACTCTCCTCAATGTGTTTCTTCCCGCAGGCTGACACTACGGACCTTGTAACCATGGCCTGGCTGTGGCGCTGGTACCTCTGGACTGCTGTAACACTGGCCTCAGAGTGGGGCCCACGTATCAGTGACCGCTCCAACGTCTGGGTAACATTGGCACAGACTGCCATCAACACGTCTGCCTTTTGTCTGCCCCACAGCATGGCCGTGGGACAGCTCATGGACACTTGTTTTATTGGTGTCAGTGCTTCTCCTGCTGTTTTGCAAAACTATACCCTTTTGCGTAATTTTGCTTTCACTGCCACCTTTGCCAATTTGTATGATATGGGGACTGTGTTAGCAGCCCCAGACAGCCGCACATATGCGTTTCGTATAGCCAACGTTACACAAGCTATACAGTGTCTGCTGTTTGTTAATGCTTCAGGGCCCCGCGTAGATTTGAATAACACCGAGTTACAGTGTGCTCAGACCGAGCTTATTTCATATGCCCGCCACCCCCTTTTGCTACCAACAGGGTGGTTCCTGTTATGTGGCCGTGTAGCCCGCACTTATGTACCTGCAAATAGCTCAGGCGGCCCTTGTACCATTGGCAGGCTTGTGCCCCTTCTTAGCCCTTATCCGTCACCGCGTAAGGCCCGACGCCGTTTGGCACGTGACCTGCCAACCCTGCCTCTGCCACCCACTTGTGATCCGAGGGTGACTTTGGCCGCCGAAAAAGAAGCAGCAGCCCTGATTTTTGCTTTTGGAGGCCTTTCTGGCCTCTTGGGCCATGATTATTATGCGATAACTCACCTTGCTTGTGCTCTTGCTAAAACCATTAATCTCACCTCTATTCTCATTGCGGCCCTCAATCAGGAACTCGGGGAGGTGCGCAAAGGAGTGATACAGAACCGCATGGCTATAGATTATCTCCTTTTGCGACATGGACACATATGTGATGAGTTTGAAGGTATGTGTTGTTTTAACATCACTGATGTCGGTAACACAGTGGAGACCAACCTAAATCGTTTGGAGGCCCTGGCCCAGGGCATCCAACAGAGCCAGGGCAGTAGCTGGCTTTGGTCCTGGGTGGGCTCACTGAGGGGCTGGGTAGCCCACCTAGTGCAGATCCTCTTTCTTGGGCTTCTATGCCTTTGCGCCGGGTATCTCTGTCTCATGTGCTGTTGTCAAGTCTGTTCTGCAGGTGCACGCTGTGTGACCAGACGCCTTGTCAGGGGGGCCTCCACCACCTCCCTCGAGTCCTCTTATTAGTTCGGAGTTCACAAAGGGGTCGCGGGGAGGAGTGTAGGGTGCGAGAAGACTTTGTAACGGTCTCATGAGAGCAGTCCGACCCCTCTGTGAACTCTCACAGGAATCATATACAAAAGCATGCTGCCAACAAACAAGAGATACCGGAACCGGTCTGTGCAAGATGAAAGCTGCAAAACAACTCACACCTGCGAACTGTGCTGTGTTCGCCAAAACTCCAAGGCTATAGCCTGGCAGGAGGCCACTAGAGGTAGTGATAAGAAATGCATAGGCAATTTTAGGCAATCTTATGTTAATGAGCTCAGCTTTATCAGCTAGTGTTAGGAGGCCTGTTACAGAGCCTCTCCCCGAGCGAAGTTCCGACGCGTCGGGTTTCCCCACTGGTGACTGCGGCGTCTCCGGGGCTCCCGTCGCGGGTGTCACGCGCTTTCAATAAACCAAATATAGCACTCGCCTTCTGGGTGCAGCCTCGTCTCTGGGGAACCCGAGCCTGGGTGGCTACACAGGGAAAAGAAACTAATTACATGTTTGAAATATTTGTGTAATGATCTGTACAATGAAAGCTATTGGAAGAGGACAACAAGCAAAGGATGAGATCACTTGCAGAAGATATATTCTTTGATACATGTTCTTTTGGAGTTAACACAGCAATATATATTCCCATGATGATGCATGGGAAAATAGCTATGTCAAGATTTAGTGAGTGAAACACTAACAGCAAACTGTATCTGGGGTATATAGTGCAGAATATATATGAAAATAATGGCAGTGGTGATGGGCAATCACTCATTGCCAAGTATGATCATCTTCCATGGAAGTTGTGCGTCTTTAGGAGGCTGATAAGGCCTATCCTTGAACCACAAATTCCATTACAGTGAGGACCAATGTTTAGAAGGCTGTTGACCATGACTGAAAGCCAGTCTCTCCTTCCTCCTTTGCCTCTTGTCCTCCTCAGCTTGTGGGTGGGCAAGTTAAAAATGCAGGGGTCCATCACATAGGATTTTGCTCCATTTTGAACAATCCTGTGTTAACATCTCCCAAGAGTCAATGTTAATATTACACTTCTTTTAAGTTTTCCTTCAGTAAGTCCTTATCATGCTTCATTGGCCTCTATGTCATGGTACTTTGCTTTTATCTGAGAGAATAAGACATGTTTTAGAAGGCAATGGTCTGGCATCCAAACAATGTGACCAGTCCAGCAGAGTTGCTGGCAGATTATCATTGTCTTGATACTTGTGGTCTTTTTCTCTTCCAGAATACTAATGTTGGTGGATTAGTCTTCTCATTTGATCTTCAAGATCTTCTGAATGCAGCATTGGTAATGCCTCATGGACTTTTAAGTAATGCCTGTTGGTTGTCCAGGTTTCAGACTCATTCAGCAATATTGAGAGAATAATCATAGAATCATAGAACACTAGGACCGGAAGGGGCCTCGAGAGGCCATCGAGTCCGGTCCCCTGCCCCGACGGCAGGACCGACCACTATCTACACCATCCCTGATAGACATCTATCTAATCTGTTCTTAAATATATCCAGCGAGGGAGATTCCACAACCTCCCTTGGCAACCTATTCCAGTACTTGACCACCCTGACAGTTAGGAACTTTTTCCTAATGTCCATCCTAAACTTCCCTTGCTGCAGTTTAAGTCCATTGCCTCTTGTTCTCTCCTCAGAGGCCAAGAACAACAAGTTTTCTCCCTCCTCCTTATGACACCCTTTAAGATATCTGAAAACCGCTATCATGTCCCCCCCTCAATCTTCTTTTTTCCAAGCTAAACAAGCCCAATTCTTTCAGCCTTTCTTCATAAGTCATGTTCTCCAGACCTTTTATCATTCTAGTTGCTCTTCTCTGGACCTTCTCTAATTTCTCCACATCTTTCTTGAATTGGGGTGCCCAGAACTGGACACAATATTCCAGCTGAGGTCTAACCAGAGCAGAGTAGAGCAGTAGAATGATTTCTCGTGTCTTGTTCACAACACACCTGCTAATGCATCCCAGAATCATGTTTGCTTTTTTTTGCAACAGCATGACACTGTTGACTCATATTTAACTTGTGATCTACTAGAACCCCTAGGTCCCTTTCTGCTGTACTCCTTCCTAGACAGTCTTTTCCCATTCGGTATGTGTGAAACAGATTATTCCTTCCTAAGTGCAGCACGTTACATTTATCTTTATTAAACTTCATCCTGTTTACTTCAGACCATTTCTCTAATTTATCTAGATCATTCTGAATTATGACCCTATCCTCCAAGGTAGTTGCAACCCCTCCCAGCTTGGTATCATCTGCAAACTTAATAAGCATACTTTCTATGCCAATATCCAAATCATTAATGAAGATATTGAACAGATCTGGTCCCAAAACAGACCCCTGCGGAACCCCACTTGTTATGCTTTTCCAGCTGGATTGAGCACCATTAACAACTACTCTCTGGGTGCGATTAGCCAGCCAGTTATGCACCCACCTTATTGCAGCGCGATTTAAGTTGGACTTGCCTAGTTTGTCGATAAGAATATTATGCGAGACCGTATCAAATGCTTTACTAAAGTCTAGGTATACCACATCCGCTGCTTCTCCCTTATCTACGAGTCTCGTTATCGTGTCAAAAAAAGCTATCAGGTTGGTTTGACATGATTTGTTTTTTACAAAACCATGCTGGCTGTTCCCTATCACTTTACTACCTTCCAAGTGCTTGCAGATGACTTCCTTAACTACCTGCTCCATTATCTTTCCTGGCACAGAAGTTAAGCTTACTGGCCTGTAATTTCCTGGGTTGTTCTTATTCCCCTTTTTGTAGATGGGCACTATATTTGCCCTCTTCCAGTCTTCTGGAATCTTATTAAACAAGAAGCTTGGTGATTGAATCTTCAGAAACCCTTTTCCATAAATGAACAAAGACTGCATTGGCACAGCTCACATGGAGCTGGATTTCTGCATCAGTATATGCCTTGGATGAGAGATGACATTCAAAGCAGGAAAAATGGTCAATACTTTCCAGTACCTTATACTTGATTTTAATAGATAGACCATGTGGTACCTCATCTGGAGAGGGCTGATGGAGCACTTTGGTCATCTTGATGGTGAAGATGCGACCAAGACATATGTCAGCATTGCCAGACATGCAGGATAGATGGAAAATCTCTCTCAGGACAGCCAGAACTGTGTTGTCATCAGCATACTGAAGTTCCACAACAGATGTGGTGGAAATTCTACTCTTACCTTCCAACCTGCTAATCCTGAACAGCTTTTCATCCATTATATAAACCCCATCAATGCCAGCTGGAAGCTTCCCTGAAATCAGTCACAGAATGACGGCAATAAAAATTCCAAACATGGTTGGGGTGACAATGCAGCGTTGTTTGACTCCTGTTTGTAATTAGAATGGTTCCATCTAGGAGTCAATACTGCTCAGAACAGCCTTTCACTTATTGTCATGAAGCAACTTTTGAAAACTGGAGCCCTGGTAAGTATGTGGACTGTGCAGTCAATCAATGGATCTCATCTTCTATGATGCCACTGGCAGCGACTAAACCAATCCTCAGGACAACAAGGTGACTGTTATGCACCAGTCTCCCCACTTGAAAAGAAGTCCCACACAGGTATCGTCCAATTTTGGAAAAACTACACTTGCACAAGTCAAAAGTCTGGCAGCAATCAGCAAGTGGTAATGGAGAACAGAGAGGGTACATAAAGGCTAAATCAAAAAACACAACGTATTATGAGAAGTAAATCCATCAAAAAGACAGCAATAAGATCTTTGTGACATCAAAGAGCAGAAACTGTGCAGATACTGGATAAGAACAATAACTTAACTTTGCAAAAGATCGTAGCTGTGCAAAACATAAGCAAAATGGAGACTAGTAAGACAGCATTGTGGTCAAACTTAACCCTGCATCTGGCTTTTAAATATGGAAACAAAGTACTGAAAAGAATGTCATCTTGGTAGATTAAAAAAAAAAACCCACACACAAACAGGACAGGAGTCATCTCTGGGCAAAATTTTCACACATCCGGTATAGATCACTCCATTTTAGATGCAAGTGTACAGCGATTTTTTGAGAAAAAACACCATAAAACAAAAACATCAAATACCCAAAACCAAGATCCCTCCCTCAACCCTTCATCTTAAAAAAAAGTGAAGCCAATTTATTAACTTAGAATATTAAATCAGCGACAAATTGATTTCTATTGTACACAATGACAATTTAACATGTCTTCCAATTATTACCCATCAAAAAGGAATTATTACACTTGAGAAAGATAAAACATCTTAGGCACCCTCCAACCCACACACAAGCTTCAGGGAGCTTTTCTGACAACCCTTTGAGCTAGCACCCTCCTACCAGAAAGGCAACTCCCATTCTCACTTTTATTAAGGATGAAGTCAATGAGCTGCACTTTTCACGGCGTCAACAAGACCTCACACAGCTTTGCACATATTTCTAAACACCTGTAAAAAGAATAAAACAAAAAACAAACAACAACACCTGAACACAGGATTGAAACAAAGATGGACATGTTCTTGGCCACCAGGTGAAGAGAGGATAGAAGACAAATTTTCTGCTTGTATTTGTACAATCAGTACTAAACAATGTGTAAATATCTTACACCGGTTATTGCATAAATCTTGTTTTTGGAGAAAATACAGATTTGGATCACAAAAAAAAAATTGTGAATTCATGCTGATTTTACCAAATTATTAAAATAAGTTATTCTCAAGAAGATTCAAGATAAAAGAAACATTCTAAAAATATCCAAAAAATTTAAAAATATAAAATGCAGTTTAGAATGACTTTTCAAATTAAGGCAATTGAAAAATACACCTATAAAAAGATCAGATTAAAAACAAAATGTTTTGTTCACAGTCATATAAATTGTTCAGTTTAACTAATAGCTTTTAGTTTGATTAGTAGAAATCTCTTTAAAAACTGGTCATCAGTTCTATCCCAAATGTTTGTGATTAGATTTTTCATAATAGTCTGCAAGTTATAATAAAGTATTACAAGCTATGTGCTGTCAAAACAAAAAGCAGTCTTGACTGCTTTTTGTTTTGATAGTGTATAGACTAGCACGGCTTACTCTCTGTTACTATTCAAGCTATGTGCTGGTTATGAGCAAGGGAAGTATTTAATGAAAACTTATTAACTGAGATGCTCTTTATTAAACTCAATGCTGGAGAAAAATATTGTATAAAAACAAAACTTCAGTGAAAGAATGTTAAGGTTACAAAGTCAAAGTCAAACTCTCAAAATTTGAAAATTCCATGCAAAAAATGAATTTAGCTCTTGCACATTCTCCAAGGCTGTATCTACACCGAGCCCTAGTGCCAGCAGTTTGATACAAATAAGCAGTCTCAAAAATTCAAAATGTCTCATTTGCGTATTTGTACAGCTAATGTGAACATTCATAAGGCTTATTTGCTTATTCACAGCAGAAATCAAGACTTGTGGATGTGGATCTGCCAGTTAAAAAAACCCTTTGTTGGCATCCCCTTATGCCTGATTTTTTTCCAGGCACTGAAAACCTATTTAGTATAATTCACTTAACAAGATGTACCTATTGCACTAGAGCACTGGTATTAGGTGAATTGAAAAATTATATTTCTTTTGGTCTTTTATGGTGCAAATATTTCTAATAAGAATAAATATATAGTGAACTCTGTGTACTTTGCAATCTGTGTTTATTGATTTCCATATATTTGAAAATGGGGAAGCCCCACAATATGAAAAAAATTACAATAACAGAATACTAAATTGCTTGACAGCACTTGGTGTTCATTTGCTTTAATATCTAAGAGGCTTCTACAAAAGATATTGTCTTAAAACGAAAAGGAATTTTAATTAATTTAAATCAATATAATCCCATTACTTAGGTAACAGATCCTCCAAAAGAGCTAATTGTCCTGCACAATTGATTTTTCAGAGTCTCCTTTTGGAATAAAAGTTTAAGTCTCTTTACAGCCAAAGCAGATGTCATTGAAGTACTCATTGTTCAAGTAGAGGCTGAGAGACTCCTGAGTTTAGGATTATGAGTAAGGATGAAAAAAATACAAATTATTCAAATTTCATGCAGTAAAAGAGGAAAAAGGTATGCAGCTAAGCACTGACACAGCATTCTTTGAATATAAATGTCACTGATTTTCAAATTACTTTTGCTACTTACAGTGGGCACCCATTTTTAGTATGTGCATTTGTGCATGTGTGTACGGTCACTCAACAACTAACTGCAATTTGGTTAAGATTTGTAGGAACTGCTATAATACAAATTATAGATAGTAGGTAGGATCTGAGGAGTACCATCAATATCCACTGACAATACCTAACATTGATGATGATGGAAACGTAACAGGTATTCTAAAAGACCATTTCAAATGGGTGGAAAATTTTCACCAAAAAAATCATATTTTGCATAAGAATTTATGTTGCCTCTGCTTCGTGAATGGTCAAGAATTTTGAAATGGTGCTTTCTGGAAGCTGGTGTTGATTTAACAGATCTAAAAGAAAAAATATACAGCAGCTCTCCCAGACTCAAGACTTCTCAAAGTTCTCCACATTAACAAGCCAGATATTGGCCTTGGAGGTGTATGTGGCAGTGTTTTTGCTCAGAATAAGAGAACTCATGGAGACTTGGACTATACTGCTAAATGAGAACGGGGCTATTTCATTCAGTCTCTCCTTTGATAAATGCCAGGGAATATGTACATTTTTTAGAGTCATTGAAGGTAGTGCCAAAGTTTATTGGTTTATGTAAGTGATGGCAAGGCCTTTAACATTGCAGCTTGCATCACATACTATTGGTTGGGTTTTTAAGAAACATATTCAAAAAGACGTCTTAATGGAGCAAGTGAATTAATGGTTTCCTGTCTGCAAGCTTACTGCCAGCCAATGGACAACAGTATTATTAGCTTGGTTTAGTGACACCAGTAGCTATCAACATAATGGGGCCCAATTCTTGGCTGTCTATGGGCACCATTGTAATAAACGTCAAGTGATAATTCTGAGAAAAGGCTTAAGATTTTTAGAGAATACCTATGGTGTTTTATATACTCAGAATATAAACTTATAAAAATATTAGATTTAAATTCTGAAATATTAGCAGCTTTCCACCATGATAGAATACCTTAGAACAATTACATTTATTAGAAGATGGTACTTGAATAAGTTATCTGTACAAACTGAAGGGGATTTACTAATGCAGTTAGCTTCCTGCCCTCCCCATAACACAAATTAAATGTACCTATGAGAATTTTTTTTCTATGTGCTATACCTTTAAATGTCTGATATCATACCACTGTGTTTCAGGTACCAACATGATTTTCTAAAAGAATGAGTCACTGTGTTCTCTATCCAAGTCTCTCTATGAAACCACTTTGTCATTTTTCTTCATCTGAAATAGGTAATCAAGAGTGAGAAAATACATATTTTCCTGCTGATGAGAAAATAAAACATAAGAACCAAAGACTGAAGTCGCTATTGTGTTTGGGTTACAGTTAGTCAATGTGTTTCAGGCTGCAGTTGAATGGAGAATTTTATATTGTGCCTGATTATTGACAATGCTGTTTGTCATTCATCGTTATGAGCACAGTCACAAAGCAGAAAAATGAACACAAAATTTAAACATGAAGAATGTTACACTGAGATAACATACTGGATGCTAGCAAACGTTATCACTAAAAAGGAATAAAAGCATCTATAGCAGGCATACTCTCTCTCACTCCACCTCTCAAAACTACCAGGAAACAGGACTCATACTGGACTTTCTGGAAGCAACTGGGCAATATCCATTGCATAGCATGATGTATGTCAAATATAGATTTTGCAATAGTGGGAAAAGAGCTCATTTTCATTTTCTTGGTGTCAGACTAATGCTCTCTCTCTCTCTCTCTCTGATAAAAACATGGTGGCTTCCATTATGGCCAACATCAGAGATTAAAACTAGGGAGTTGCAGAGCTAAAGAGTCATGTGTTTTTACTGATAATCATGTCACAGCCTGCAAACTGGCCAGTTGTTGGGGGTTAGGGTGTAGGCAAGATACATGATGTACACTGACCTAGAGGGTAAGAAAAAGCTATCATGAAGGTCCAAGGAAAGACAATTCTACAATGTTCCCTTCAGAGTCCCAAACAGAGGGGATGGGAATCTCCCACCTGTCTGGAATCCTGATGATCCTAGAGGATTCTTAAAAGGGTAGAGGCATCTGCACTGGATGAGCAAGGTCAGCTGCTGAGAAATTTATGATGTATTCTATGTGCTAGACATCCTTCATGGGGCAAAAAACAAGATGGTGTATGATCATTTTCCCCAAACCACCATTATACACACATGTATCCCCTGTCTTACAAAAGTGCTAGTGTGTAGTCAAAACAAATGTGTTGATGGTTGTAGTAGGGAAACAGTGTCATGAATGTCAAGTATCAGAGGGGTAGCCATGTTAGTCTGGATCTGTATCAGCAACGAAGGGTCCTGTGGCACCTTATAGACTAACAGAAAAGTTTAGAGCATGAGCTTTCGTGAGTTAACTCACTTCATCTGAAGATTACTTCTTCAGATGAAGTGAGTTAACTCACGAAAGCTCATGCTCTAAACTTTTCTGTTAGTCTATAAGGTGCCACAGGACCCTTCGTTGCTGATCCAGTGTCATGAATGTGACTAGAAAACAATACCCAAACCTACTGAATTGCTAATGGAAGTCTTTGCTGCCAAAGCAATAAAAAGTTTAATTCTTATATGTCTATAGTCAGCAGGATAATTTCAAAAATCTTTTACTGCCTACATGACTGTATAGCAAATAAAAGTGTTTTTATAGAGTTGGTGACCAATTATGCAATCCTCCAAAGTCAAAGTGGCCATATGACCTTTATGATCAGTTTCTTGATTTGTGAGCCTGTTTCCTATGATGAATTGGTGACATAATATTAATTTTTCATCTACCATAGCAATGCTGTGCTACTCATTATCACAGGCTTCACTTTTTCTTTAGTTTCTTTAAGTAGAAAACATTCCAGATTGAGGAAAGTAGAAAACCTTAATCAATAGAAATGCTCTTTCAGACCTTTCCATGTTGTATTTGCTCTTGATTATTTTTACACATGTAAGTAGCTACACCAAAGCATTGTATTGCTAGGTCTTCTGCCATACAGTAGGAATGTTTACTTCATGTTAGTGAGCAATCATTTTTAATAAGCTGTTGTAAGTTCTCTTTAAATATTATTTTATGCCTTTCACCCTTGCCATTAGAAGTCTGCTGACTGATCAATTTATTTTAATCTCAGTTTTTTTGAAATATTTAAAGCATTGTCCATAGGGTGTATTTTATTGCAATTCGTGTAAGTATTGCCACACTTGATTTATACATACTTTTTACTGTGATGTATCTAGATCAGTCATTCCCAGCCTGTGATCCAAGCATATTACAGGGGGTCCATGGAAAAAAGAAGAGATACATAAAAATGATCATAGAAAATAAGTTTTACATAAATTACAAAGTTCAATCTATTTTTAAATTTAATGTCTTCCAGTAACGTTATTAATTGTTGTCTGAAAAATGTGTGGCTGGAATTGGCTGTGATGGGGGTACATGAATGGTTTGTGGGGTTATGGGTGTCTACACCAGTGAAAAGGTTGAGAACTACTGATCTAGATTAAAATGCATAGAAGGACTGACAAAATTTGAACACTGGGTTTTCATTCAGTGATGAGAAAGTAGGGTGCTACATCTGTTAAGCAGGGGGTTACAACTCCCATCAGTCCTCACCCCATTGCATAACCCTTTTTTCTGGCCAAGTGAGCAAGAAGCAGGAATGGATTCAGAGCCATGTGTAAAATAGGGAGTGATAGCTGGACATCAAAGCAGAGGTCACAGCTGTTTGGGGCTTACAGAGGACTGAGCAGGAAGCAAATACAGAGAATCGCTGATGAGACATGCTAACTGAGCCATGTCCAGAAACCACAAGCTCTTTCTTACTTTGGCTGTAGACTGGAATGGAGAGGGCCTCCCAGGACACTACTCCTGAAGACCATTGACTCTTAATTGGATTGCCAGAAGCAGCCTCCATTATCATTCACTTTCACAATATAAAAGTTTCAGGTACAACCGTTTGGTATTTCAGCAACTTTAATAGAATTGTAGAACTGGAAGGGACCTCAAGAAAACTTCTAGTTCAGCCCCCTACATGCAAGGGAGGGCTAAGTTATTATCTAGACTTTGCCTGACAGTTGTTGGTCTAACCTGCTCTTAAAAAGTTCTGATAGAGACTCCATAACCACTGTAGGCAATTTATTATAGAGCTTAATTACTCTGACAGTTAAGATTTTTTTTCCTATATTCCAACCTAAACCTCCATTCCTTGCAATTTAAGCCCATTGCTTTTTGACTTATCTGCAGTGATTAAGAACAACAATTTTTCTTTTGCTTCCTTGTAACAATATTTATGAACTGGAAAACTGATTCCCCTCCAGTTTTCTGTCCTACAGACTATTAAAAAATTTGGGGTTGTTAATCTTGCATCCTAGATCATGTTTTCTAGAGTGTTTAGAATTTTTGTTGCTCCCCTCTGAACTTTTTTTTCCCTTGCCCATATCCTTCCTGAAATCTGTCACCCAGAATCTAATACAACCTCTTGTGGCTTGTTTACAACGCTCCTGCTGTTGCATCCTAGGATGATATACAGTTAGTTTTGCAAAAGGGTAGTGTCGTTGTCTCATTTAGCTTCTGATCATTTTTTGACCTCTAGGTCCCTTGTTGTAGTATGCCTTGACAAGCCACTGTTTCCCATTTGGCATATGTACAATTGAGTATCCCTTTGTAAATGGAGTACACTGCAATTTTCCTCCTTTAATTTCACCTTATTTACTTCAGATCCTTTCTTCAGTCTCTACAGATCATTTTGAATTATAATCCTATCCTCCAATTATAATCCAATCCTCACTATCATCCACAAATTTTTTAGGTGTACTATGCCAGTATTGAAATAATTGATCAAAATTTGTAAAGACAACCAAACCCAGAACTGATCCCCATTGGATATCACAGTATATGCCCTTCCAGCTAGGCTGTCAATCAGTTATAGCTGCTTTTGGGGGAACAGCTATCATACAGGAGCTCCATTTAGACTGTATTTCCTACTTTATGGAAGGCCATGTGAGACAATACCTAAAGTCGAGGTATACCATATCTACCACTTGCCTCTTGTTCACAAGGCTTGTTATTCTCTCAACGAAAGAACATAAGAATGGTCATAATGGGTAAGACCATCTAGCCCAGAATCCTGCTTTCTGACAGTGGCAGGTACCAAAGGGGTAATGAAAACTGTTAAGCAAACCATTTCTTGTGCATTGACAGCTTCTGTTAAACAGAGAACAGGAGCACCACCCATGCCCATCCATTTTTTACAGTTATCCCTCATTATTTTTGAACCCTGTTATAGTCTGGCTGTCCCAACATATTTTGGCAAGGAGTTCCACAGGTTGATAGGGCATTGTGTGGAGAAATAATTGTTTTTGCTCTTAAACCTGCACATTGAGTAGATGTTTTCAGAGAACTAATTGACAATTAAGCCAAGATATCTGTCGAGTGGAAACAGCTATTTTAGCCCACACAATTTTATATGTATAGTTGGGATGTTCTCCAGTGTGTATTACTCTTCATTTATAAATATTAAATTTGATATGCCATTTTGTTGCCCAGTCACCCAGTTCTGTCAGATCATTTTGTTCCACTTTGCATCTTATTTGGAATTACATGTCTTGAGCAATTTTGTTTCACATATAAAATTTTGCCATGTCGCTGTTTCTCTCTTTTCAAGAGAATTTATGAATGTGTTGAATAGGACTGATCCTTGAACAGACCTCTGTAGGACACCACTATTTATCCCACTTCATGCTGAAAACTGACCATTTATTCCTATTCTGTGTTTCCGCGTCCTACCTTGTATCCAGTTACTAATCCAAAGACATCAGGTTAGTTTGATCAAATCCATGTTATGTATCACTTTCTTATTTTCTAGGAATCTGAAAATTCCTTGCTTAATTATTTTCTCCATTATCTTCCTGGGTACGGACGTTAAGCTTGCTCGTCTAGAATTTCTTAATTTGTATTTATTCCCTCTTTTATAGATGGGCAGTACATTTGCCCTCTTCCCTGCCTCTGGGACACCCCCCATCATTTATGATCTTTTTTTCAAAAATAATCACTAATGGCTCAGGTATCTTCTCAGACAGCTCTGTGAATACTGTAGGATCATCAAGCCCTTGTCACTTGAAGATATCTAACTCAGTTTAGGTAATTTTTCATTTGTTCTTTCTCTACTATAGCCTCTAATCCCACCTGATTTCCCTGGCAGTCTCTGTGATAGATATCCTATGAATCCTAACCTTTTTATGAAAAACAAACATATGATTTAGCACTTCTGCCATTTTCACAATCTATTATGCCCCCCACACCTCTTTCAGTAACATTATGTCTACGTTACTTCAATCTTTTGAAAAAAGATCTTCCAGAAGAGATATTCCCACATAACTTCTCTTTCTAAAGATCACGCCCACACACAAAAAGGTAGATTGAAAGACTGATCTGCTCTTTTGATAGAGAGCATCCACACAGCCCCCACTCTTAGAGAAAACTGGGCAGGGATTGAAAAATCCAGTACCACAAGGACTGCTCTTTCAAAAAAAAGGGCCTGTGGAATGTCTACATGCTTTTTTTCATTTTTGATCTGGGGGGTGGAAGAGGGCTTCTGGAAGAAGAGATGCATCTTGTGATTTACTTTTGAAAGAGCACTTTTTGTGTGTGTGGATGTTGTGTGTTCTTTTGAAAAAGGGCTGGATTTTCTGAAAGCGTTTGCTAGTGTAGATGCAGTTTAACAAACCTGTTCAGTCCGTGGTCTCTTTGTGGGTGCATTGTTTTCTTGTTATCCTTTATGTCTCATGTTCGTCCAGCCTCATTTGTGCTTTAGCCTTTCTAACTCTGCCCCTCGCCCCCCACAGAGCTATCATATACTTAGCATTAAAAATGCGCGTTGCATTTCAAGGAAAGAACATCATTATTCCTATGGCAAGCATTTTCTAGGGGAATGTTTATGTAAATTTAAAGTTTGCCACCATGGAAAAAAAAGGTATTTTATCCACAAGTGTCTGAACAGCATGCCGTTTCTGTCTTCTGCTCAGATTAAAGCTACAAACCCCTTATTTCATTTGGGTTTATACACTATTGGTAGAGTGATGATCCTTAATACCCATTAAGCTATTCACCAGGAAAGGAGGAACACACACACACACACACACACACACACACACAGAGCAGTCTGCAAACAGATTACAGAACTAAGCTTGGTCATCTGCACACAAAATGTTACCTGGATTCACTGTTCAAGCTCACTATGACTCAGTGACAATTGGAATATATTAGTTGCTAAAAGTTCACATAATACCTTGAACTCTGTTACATGCAAGTGGAAAGCAACAACAGGTACCATTAATCCTGAAAGAAACCACTTGTGAACAGTAACCATGAGTGTTCAATAGATCTAGAAGAAAATACATAGGAACAGCTCAAAGGCAGAATGCTCTTTGAGAGAAGATCTGAGATGGATTAACAGTTATATAAAAATATTATCCACAAATTTGGCCTTCCCCTTGTGCACATTATGCATCAAAATATAAATACTGGAATGCGAAATGCCACATGCTGGCACTGAAGAACTTCTCAAGAGAAACTTGCATAATTAACAAAAAAAAAACAAGCAGGCATTAGAATGACTTACAAAGGAACATAGGCATGGTTATCCAAAATTTCTGTCACATCTTATTCTTAATACACTGGTGATACGCCCCCAGATGCCAACTACTTCGTGCAGTTCTGCATTTGAAGAGAATGCAAATATCCTTATTCTTTTCATAAGAGGCCAGATTCTCCATCGTATTGTTCCCTGTCACATTCTCTTGGGAGATCTAGCCCTATGGATGCTGTTACTATACTTAACACAAGCTCATACTTTAGTAATAAAAATACAAACATTTGTACTAATGTGAAATACCCTGGAGAACCTATGTAACTCTCTAAGCTAGGTGGCTATAACTTAGTTCACATTCTGGGTCTGAAATATTGCAGTTTAATAGCAGACATTCTATTTTCATAGTGAATTATTTTAATAAATTCAAAGTACTGTGTAAGACTCCACTCCAGCATAAATTATTTACATGAAGAATTAAAAATTCAACTTATATATATTGTGACAATTTCCCTTGTCAGCCCCTGTGGGTCTCTGCACTTCCTGGTGGTTCTCTGTTGTGCTTCAGAGACTCACAGAGACCCCTATTCTGCCCAGGCCTTTCCAGAGGCAGATGTCTACGCTTAGCGAGCCATCCTCATCATAGGCAAGTCCCAAATGGGGAGGATAAAGCCAGTCCCCTTGTAGGCCCGCACCTGCTCCAGTGGAGTAACCCTCTGGGGAAAGGTGGGGAGGAGTCCAGACCCACCCTCTGCCCTGGTCTCCAGCCCAGGGTCCCTAAGAGGACAAGAGGCAGCTGGCATGGCCTTCGCCCTTCCCCAGTGCGGCAACCTCACATGAGCCACTTCGGCCACTGCTTCCCCATGGTACCTTCTTGCTCTGCTCTGCACCTACTTCTGCTCCTGCTCTCCAGTGCACCTTCCAAAACCTTCCCCGCTGCTACCAGGCAGGGAGCTTTTTATAGGGCATGCACGGCCTCAGCAAGTGCTGATTAGACTCAGCTGTGGCTAATTCTTAATGAGGTCCCCCGCTGTCTGTCTGTCTTAATTGGGTTTACTCCGGGAACAGGAAAGCATTCCCCCCACCTGCCCGGCTTTCCAATAGGTGTAGGATCCTGTAGCCTACAGGCAGCAGTCTGCCACAATATGAAAAAAAAACAAAAAACACTTGTTTAAAAATACCTTCAACTTATCCTCTTAGCCCTGAATGGCACATTCTGTTTCTTCATGCCAGAAGTGACATTTGAAAGAATCTCCTTTTACCGCCTTTAGTGTCAGTGATAGCATCTGCGGCAGAAGGCGGCAACTTGAATTTTAAAAATAGAGAGCTAAATCCTTATCAGCTCAAGAAAAGAAGGCACAATCATCAAGATCTTGTCTAATATCCTGCACATGGCAGCCCAAAGTACCTCATTCATCCATTCCTGCAATAAGAACATAACTCTGGCTGTTACCGAAGACCCCAAATCTTGATTTAAAGATTTCTAGTTACAGAGAACCCACCATTTACTTTATTTTAAATCAGCAAGTAACCATGCCACAGTGGAAGATTAAAACCCCTCAGAATCTCTGCCAATCTGACTTCGGAGAAAATTCCTTCCCATCTCCAAATATGGCAATAAACTAGCCCCTCAGCACCTGTGTGACAACAATCAGCTAGACACCTGTAAAAATTCCACCTAGTATCTCAGGGCCCTCACTGTACAGTGTATCATCTCTGGCTGAGGATGTAGACGTGGAGGGTTGTTTTCCTGATTGTTTCATATGATTGACTCCATAAACTTAACAAGCTCAGTTCTGAAATAAGTTCAGTTTCTGATTATCAGAGGAGTGAAGTTCTTGAATGACTTTCCAAGAGGAGCAGTACTGGGAAAAAACAAACAAACAAACTCTCTAATTGCAAGCTGAAACTTGCTAATGGCCAGTTTATATCCATTCCTGTGACAACACTAGACCGTAACTTCAGTCACTCCCCCATGTCCCCTCATCCTTCATTTAGTTAGGCTAAACAGTCCAAACTCCTCAAAAGCCCCTCTCATAATGTGGAATCTCCATTCTTTTGATCGTCCTAATAGCTCTTTTTTGCACCTGTTACAGTCTAATTCATCCTTAACTGGTATAAACAGTAGCACAGATCCATTAACTACGTATTTTTTACAATCCGAGGAGTGGCCCATCAAGTAAAGATGCACATAATGGGAGTAGAAAATGTGCACAATACATGCTGATGTTACGTAGGGGTAGGCAGACAGGAACTGCAGTTCCTAAAATGAGCACGACTGAGCAATTGGCACTGTTCAGAATTAGAACTACAGTAATGGGCAAGCCTGAAATATTAGGGATGATGAAATCTTGAAGAACGTTTTGCTAGTCTTTATACAATATTTCTGCTTTCAAAAAGGTCCAATTACTCCCAAGTGTCACAGATTTTCAATGCCACCTTGTTTGGGCATTCCAAAAACATGGTGTCTATGCTATCGGCAAAAGTAATTGACCCCAGCAACCTTCCACAGAGGCCTAATCTACCAGGTACACAGGATTTCTCTGTTGCTTATGCATGTGTAGTATGTGCTTCCAACTTCTCCAAACATGCAAGAATCAAATGGAGCATAATCCTCTCTGGACCATAAAATGTGTGGCAGATGAGTCCCAGTGTGACACTTACTGGGGAAAGAACTACATAAAGAGATCACCAAGTCTTCTGATCATTGCCATCATGACCAAGAATGTTTGTACACAGGGGTTTGACTATATCGAGCTAGGAGAAAGTTGCTTGGTCCCTTTTGAAAAATGTCTTTGAACTGAATTAGGGTCAGAGATTAAAGTCTCTAAATACTCAAAGGTTTTGTTTATTTAGAGTGATTGTTCTCTGCTTTTTGTCAGACACCCATAACAGGAAATGTCAAGTCATTCGAAACTGTCAATTTCTAACAGATGAGGAAGTCTGCTCTTACCACAGCTTCATCAGTTACAAGTAGAGCTTATAACTGTAGTTTCTCCAAACAAGAGCGGAACAGGTTTTGATCATGATTAAGCATGTAGTGATTGAAGAGATGGTACACAGGAGCTTGCCACAGACTCTGATTAAATGAAATCCAAAATTAGTGGTGGCTGGGAGCCACTAGTCTAGGAGGGTATATACAAAGGGCAGTTGGGGGCCCAATCCCCTTTGCTTTGATATGTGTTGGGCACCCCACTGCCATTACAAAGGCCATTATCTCCAAAGTGCTCCATGCTCAGATTTTTAGAGTTATTTAAGCATTGTTCTGCTCACTGCCTAAGTCACTTTTGAAAATGACATGGATTCCGAACTCACCTAGATGTTGGAATGGTGTTTGGAACAACCACAAATCCCCTTTAAAACAGAGGCCAGGTCACTTTTCAAAATGTAGTTGTTTTTGCTGGGCTTTTTCCTTTTATTATTTTGCCCAATAATAATAATAATAATAATAATAATAATAAAACAGTGTTCCTCTGAATCCTACATTGTAAACATTATTCACATTCACATCTGTTACCTGAAAATGGTTAATAAGCTAGAGAGGGAATTTTCTACCTTAACTTTCACTGAAATATTGGTCTCCAGTAACAATTACACCCCTTTTGGATACAAAGATTATTCCAAATCTTACAGCACTCAAACGTGTATCCGCTGGTGTCACTATAATTCCACTTGATTGTTTTTAGGCTGTCACAGGTGAAATGGTGATATTTAAAGACAAGGTATTTATGATGCTTTAGTCAGTAATGCCAATGTGGGGAAAAATGTGAGGGATTCAGAGAGTTGTGAGAACAGCCCACATTCCAACAGCATATGTCAAAGGAAACAATTTTTAAATAAAAATAACTCCTGAAGGATAACATGATTCAGTAGCCGAGTTATCTCAAGACAATCATGCCTGTTAAAATATCCCTAAGAAAATGGGTGGTAGGGAGTGCAGAAAGTTAAGTTCTTTAGATATACCAAAAACTGTTAAAATTCTTAAAGGAGGCAGCCTCAATACTTATATGACCTTGGGTACAATATTTAAGAATGCAATTTTTGTTGATTAAATAATAATATTGGTGGGAATACTTAGACTACATATTTAACTTGGTACCACTTTATAACTAAACAATATTAACATTACTTGTTAAATTAAGATAAAATTGAAAGGTATCAAAATCTAACTATCAATAGGGGGTCATAAGTCAAATAGATATGTTCCTGGAGAAGGGAGGGGGCACCTGCCTGCCAGGATAAGTTTTTGACACTGCACTTTTTAATATTTTTGTTAGCGACCCTGGAAGAAAACCTGAAATCATCCCTTCATGGGAAATCTTAAGTAGATATAGAAAGTTATTTTACTTCTATATTTGGCACTGGTCAAATGCTGCTAGAAAATTCTGTCCAGTTCTGGTGCCCACAATTTAAAAAAATGTTCACGAATTCAAAAGAATTCGGAGAAAAGGCATAAAAATTATTAGAAATGTGTCTTACAGTGAGCTCTTAGTCTATTTAGCTTAACAAACAAGTTGAAGAGCGACTGCTATAAGCTTCAATGAAAAGAACAGATATTAAGGCTGCTGCTACACTACCGTTCTCCTGTTGGAGGTGCCATGGTAATGAGGCAATTTGAAGCAGGCTAATGAGGCACTAATGTGCATATTCAGAACCTTATTAGCATAACGGGGGCAGCATTAACAGACTTCGAACTGCAGATTGACAGTGAAGGTGGGGGTAGCTTCAAAATAAACACTACGCTTTACATTCCCTTTCTCCCAAAGAATTAGATGAGAGTAAGGGAATGTCAAAATAGGGCACTTATTTCGAAGTGGGAAATTTGCACTGCTTTTCAATGAGCACTTTCAAATATTAAACAAAAAAAATTTGGATTTAATGTTGTAATTACATTTTTCCATCAACCAAAACCAGCATCTTGCAGCCTGCCGGAGTGCCATAAGGTGCAGGGTGCCAGAGCCTGAGGCTCTTGATAGGTTTGTTCTGGGTGTTGGGCCCTCTGGGAAGCAAGGGGTACTGGGAACTAGGGAATGTGTACTCTACTAAGTATTATTGACGAACTTATGTTGTCATCCAAAAGTCAAAAAACAAAACAAAAACCTTTCAGCAGATTTTTACACCCTTTTTCCTTCTGTTGACATATCATGTCCACATTGGGAGCACCATCATCAATTGAGCAATGCACTGTGGATATGAATCCTACAGTACAGTGTTATGAGAAGGCAGAGCTGACCCTTGCACATATTGGGATTCCCTCCGAGTTCTCCCACAGCATCCTCAGATGCTGGGAGCAGCATCAGTGGTAGCTCTGTGGCTATTCGTGTTTCTGCATGTCAAAGCAGCACAGCAACCTGTCCACCTCCCTGCCTTGGCCGAGGAGCTTTCCAATGATTTGCTCTTCCTTTGTTCTCAAAATAGAATAGCTTAGTCAGTTGTCAGATACTTCCCAGAGCTTTGAAAGGGGAGGGGCGCATACCTGCAGAAATCACAACAGTGAGCAAAGCCATCAGGGCAGGCTTTGTGGGATACTGGTGGAGGCCAGTTCTGTTGACAAAACAAACAGCAGTGTTTATACTGGCTCTTTGTCGACACCAATAGGAGGGAAAAAGAAAACAAAAAAGTTTCTTGTAAGGGAAGAAACTTCTTGTTGCCAAAAATGAGTGTTTCTCCCAACAAAAGTCACACAGAAGTATGAACCCTCCCACTGTATTGTCACCAAAAGGCAAGCAACGAAACTTGACAGTGTAGACATAACTTCAGAAATTTTTGGAGACGCTGCCTGACACCTCATGTAGGGATCCCAGACACCTGGCCTTGCAACCAGGGCTCTATCCCTGATCCTGCTCTGTGATGGAGTCTCTAGACGGGAGGAATACTGTGGTTCTCAACTGAGAGCCAACATGCCACATTGTGAGACTCCTATGTGTATCTCAATGATAAAAAGGTTGAGAACCACTAGAACAGATGTTTAATGGTGACCTTTTCACGTCAGGTTCTACTTACTCTCAAGTATCAACATATCTGACTCCAACTCATTTGATCATCACAATGGTCAGCCTGCATAATCATGACAATATTTTTTTTTCCGCAACAAGTTTATATCCTGTTAGATATATTCAGAGGGGCTGAGTGCTTGGGACTCTTGTCCATAGGAGCGTCAGAATTTTAACTCCTATAGCATCCTCTACTTTCACATTGTTGCGTTGCACTGGTTTGCTGCTGTCTCTTATTCGCAAGAAGTAGATTGATATCCATTCACTGAGGTAGCTAGGTCCTGTGTTCAAAGAGATCATTAATGTAGTACAATGAAATAATAATAATGACTGCTATATATGAAGTGACTTTCATTAAGAAAGCTCCCTGAATACTGTCCAGGCAGTATAGACAAAAGGAGAAAAAAAAGATGGCTATTGCTGAAACACAGTCACAATTTGCTGTAAAAATAAAGTGGTGTTAAATGTTGCATTTTACTTGAGAGGACAGAACAAACTTTCCTCCCCACACGACATGTTTGACCAAAGAAAGAGAAAAAGGGAAATGCAATGAAAACATGAGGTTTTATTTAAGTTTATATCAATGTACTAGCACCACAAATGGCAGTACTGTATGTGGAGTTGTGCAAAATGTTTGCAGAGAAACTACACAAGATGTCTGTAGTAAGATGAAGGCCTAAGCCCATGCAGCACAGGCCTGGTTTGAGGCCTGACGCCTAGCGAACAGTGGACAAAACATGGTTAACATAAAGCAAAGCTAAACTCTGAGCAAGAGGCAGGTCCCTGACAAGAGAATTTGGTACAAACAGGGCTAGGAGTCCAAAACGCTAATTGTTAATCAGCCCAAGAGCAGAACAATAACTGATACCAATTATAAGTTGAAATCAGATGGCAACACCAGCTTAATAAAAAACACCTTGGTAACTACTCCTCACAGACCCAGACCCAGTCAAAAATCTCTGTTGAAAATGGAAAAATCAAGACACTTATTTAGATCTGCAAAATGTGGAATTCAGAGACTAAAGTATGGTCATCCATTTTTGAAAATGTATTCATAGTGTAATGTTTTCTTCATAAAACAAAAAAATTAAAAAAACACTAGACTTTTCCCCAAAATCTTAACACAAAAAAAAAATTTTGGATTGGGCATGTGATTTTCATGTTCCTCTGTGTTATACTTCTCAGAAAACAAAGCTGAACAAGTGACTGTTGACAAATATTAGCATTTACAAGTATATTAATAGGTTAAATTTACAAAGGTTATGCACAACATTTAAAAAAAAAAATTTACTTGGCATTTCCCATTTAATAAATTTGAAACAAAATGTGTAAATTCTATTCCAGGTTCATCCTATTTCCCTGGCTTACCTTGGTTCTGTCTTGTTCAACATTCACTCCCTTATGACAATTCTGAGGACTGTACTTCATGTGGTCATTGTTTCTTTTCTGTTTGTTTATCAGAAATCCCATTCAGGCACATCCTATTTTCCTGGCACAACCAAACACTTAAGCTGTGTCTACACGTGCACGCTACTTCAAAGTAGCGGCACTAACTTCGAAATAGCACCCGTCGCGGCTACACGCGTCGTGCGCTATTTCGAAGTTAACTTCGACGTTAGGCGGCGAGACGTCGAAGTCGCTAACCTCATGAGGGGATCGGAATAGCGCCCTACTTCGACGTTCAACGTCGAAGTAGGGACCGTGTAGACGATCCACGTCCCGCAACGTCGAAATTGCCGGGTCCTCCATGGCAGCCATCAGCTGGGGGGTTGAGAGATGCTCTCTCTCCAGCCCCTGCGGGGCTCTATGGTCACCGTGGGCAGCAGCCCTTAGCCCAGGGCTTCTGGCCGCTGCTGCGGCAGCTGGGGATCCATGCTGCAGGCACAGGGTCTGCAACCAGTTGTCAGCTCTGTGTATATTGTGTTGTTTAGTGCAACTGTGTCTGGGAGGGGCCCTTTAAGGGAGCGGCTTGCTGTTGAGTCCGCCCTGTGACCCTGTCTGCAGCTGTGCCTGGCACCCTTATTTCGATGTGTGCTACTTTGGCGTGTAGACGTACCCTCGCAGCACCTATTTCGATGTGGTGCTGCACAACGTCGAAGTTGAACATCGACGTTGCCAGCCCTGGAGGCCGTGTAGATGTCATTCATCGAAATAGCCTATTTTGATGTTGCTACATCGAAATAAGCTATTTCGATGTTGGCTTCACGTGTAGACGTAGCCTTAGACTGCTTTAACTTATGATAAGAGGAAGCTATACGCCAAATTTGGTGGTCCTAGCTTTTACCATTTTGGAAGGAACTGGAACAAAACAGAAACTCCCTGAAATACATGGTAGATGACAGAAAATGAATCCGTCTCATAAAAAGAGGAGGAGACCTGATTTCAAAAAAAAAAACCAAATCAGTTGATGACTTTGAGTGCTCAACTTGGGACATATTAGAGTTAATAGTTTCTCAAGCTCAAATTCCTCAAATGTTTCATGCTGAGCAAACAAATTGAGGCACTGAAATTACTACTCTGTTTTGATAATTTATGCCTCTATATTCGAATTCTAACTTCCTGATGTATTCCTAAGTTACCAAATGCCTTACATGACTGGTAAATGCCTAAGTTACCAAATGGCTTACATGATTGTTTTATAAAACACCATCTCTAGATTTTCCAAACCCTGGGATCCAATTAGAACAAAGTGTGATTTTCATCACCATTGTCTGAACCACAGTGAATGTTAATGTGTACAGAGAAAAATCACTTATCAGGAAGTGAAAAAAAATGGAAAAATTCATTCTAGGAACTAGCCCATTGACTTCACTGGGCTCACATGAGGGGAGTTATTTGGGCCATTGTTTGTCACAGCAGTATTCATTTCCTCATTGGCTAAATTCAACAATGGCTTAATTTTCCTGAAGCTCAAGTTTTATAGCATGAACTACAGGTACTAATTCTGCCAGTGCTCTAGGGCTGGAGACCCAATAGGAGGAAAAATAGTGGATGCAGAACACCCACCGACAGCCAAGTTCCTCCCCTGCCTCCTACACATCTTCCACTGGTGGTCCCATTGATCTATTCCCATCCTCCAGTTCCATAAAGAACTGATTTGGGGATTCAGGAAGCTCCAGAAGAGTAGGAATGGAGCTGGTGCCAGGAAAGGAAGAGGTAGGGCAGGGCGTGGGGGTGCTGAGCACCTGTCCTCCCCATCTGGGGGGGGTGGGGCGGGGCGGGGAAGTCAGAACCTGTGGCACGAAACAAGTCTGCACCATTGTGCTTCCCAGATTAAAAAAAAAGTTTCTAAAAATAAATAAGAATCCAACACAGTTTGAGTTCTACTTGGCACCTAAGATAGCCTAGATGAAGATGTGATCATGTCTACATGGTGTGCTGCTGCTGCCAGGGTCATGCAAGTGAGGGCTCTTGGTAATGCAAATGAGGTGCTCAATTGCAAATCACGTACCTTATTTGCATAGTCTTGTGTGATCGCGGTCCTGGCAGAGGCTTTAGTTACCACAAAACAAGCCATGTGGATGGAGTTCTGTCACCCCCCACCCCCTTCAACAGTCCCTTAGCCCTGACAAAACAGGGATAGGGGGCTGCCAACAAGGGGGATTTTGGTGACAGAACCCCACCAACATGGCTTGTTTTGTGGTGACCGAAGACTCTGCCCAGACAGTGATCACATGAGTATGCAAACAAGGCACACAATTTGTAAATTAGAACTTCATTTGAGTGCCCATATTTGCATGACCCTGCCAGCAGCAGCATTCCGTGCAGACATACCCCTTGAGTTACCTGGAGTAGTTGCCATGGAGTTATGGCATATCAACACTAGCTAATGATCTAGGCCAGTCTGTGGTTAACTGATCTCAGTTATATTTAAGTTCGATAAGGAAAGGAAACTCACAGATAAATGCACTCAGGTTTTTATTCACTATTATCTCCATACATACTGAAATGTACCCATACCTCTGTTAAAAATAGAAGTCCTCCATATTCAGAGCACACTTGTATACTGCAATGTGAAGAGCAAAATGCATTAGTGCCGTTTAGCTACTAGTGAAAAGGACATAAAAAAGCCATAGCTCTCCATTTACTTAACTGCAATTTCAACTTATTTTTCCCTATAGCTTGAGATTTAATGAGAAACTAAGATTTAGTGATAAACATGCTATTAAAGCACAAAAAATGGTATGAAAAAAGATGGAGACAGTCATTATCATGAACATGCAGATGTTTTCTGTTTATATTATACTGCGAGCATCCATCAGCCTCTCCTAATTACAGCCTATACACTGGTGTTCCTGCAATGCTAGCCATTAACCTTCAACTGAATCTCCAGTTTTTGCATAAGGTGCATTGTCATTGTAGTACTCTATTTGAAAGACTATAAATGCATCCAGAAGTATAAGTTGGGCCTTTTGTTGTTTAAAATATAGCTTATAGCACTTTTTTTTTAAAAAGAAGTTGGTCTGTCCTCTCCCTCCCACAAACTACACCCCAACCCACACTAAACTGAGCATAAGCTATTTAGCTATTTACAAGTAGAAACAAAATAAAATTAAAAAAAAATCTTCTAATTGCACCATCAATAATAATGAGTTTCTGAAGAATGCTTGTGCTCAGAATAAGAGAATTACAGGAATAATTAAGGAAATTCAAAAGGAAAGATGTGCAATTACAACTAACAATTAAATTCAAGGCTATGCTTGACAAAAGAAAGGGAAACTGCATGGCACAATCCAGGGGTACATCATTTAATAAGCAAGTACTCCTAGTTTGGCTAATTACTACTTAAGATTCAAATTCTCTTCTTTTCTTGTTTTAAACTGAAGGGTATAGAAGTCTCATGCTAGAGAAAGATTTTTACTCATTTATCCCTGCATGTCTAAAAATGCTTTGTTTTAAAATCACCCAAATGTTCCTTACTTCAAGACGTATATTTTGCCGAATTAAATATGCCAAAAATTAGCCCAGCCTTGTATTAAGAAATAAACCATAGTCTTCTAAAATTAGGCTAATCTAACTCAGGAAAGATTTTTCCTTTGACATTTTCATTTCAGTTCATTCAAAGGATTAATATTTTGAAAACAAAATCCACTATTTTCTACTTAATCAAGGAGGAAAAGTCTATTTACTTAGGCTTTGTCTACACTAGAGAGTTTTGTCAGCAAAACTGGCCTTTTATCTAAAAACCACCAGAATGTCCACATTCCAAGGGTGTTCCTTACTCTGTTGATTTACTGTTGTCAGAACTTCTGTCCACAATGTTCTGCCACACCCCCATGAGGAAGAATGCCTCTGTCAACAGATTCAGTTGACAGAAAGCTGGTCTGGACATTTCAGGGAGATTTCTGTCGATGGTGAGGGCTTCTGGGACACTGCACAGCCATGTCTGCTGTTCTTCTGGTTGGTTATTTTGTTGAGAGAGCAGCCAGCAGTCCAGCCACTCTATTGACAGATCAGATCACTCGTGATCCGCTTGGCAGTTTGGTCGCGATGTGTCAACAGAAGTTTTGTCAGAAGATACCTTCTGACAGAAATGTCTGTCAACAGATCATTCTACTATAGACATAGCCTTACAGGTACCATATTTGACCTTTCATAAAAGAGGACACCCTCATGAGGGAGTGCATCTCTATCAGCATCTACCAACTCATGTTATATTAATGTACTATGTATACACACACACACTAACATTAATACAAGGTGAGTTGGTAGATACTCTCTCTCAGGGGTGTCCTCTTTTTTAAATGGTATCCCTAGTTTACCCAAGATGTCTTACTGCCAATGCAGCATGTGCGCATATATTTTTTTTCAGATGATGCAACAGCTTCTTTTAATATAGCTGCCAGTTTTTCATCTGCACCTAGATTTTGAAATATTGAAGGAATTGGAATATTTCAGATGGAAGTTCAGGAAGACCCAACGGATCTGTACACCAGGATCAAGATTTTCAAAGTGATTGGGGTTGTAGTAGGCGTGGGTCGAGAGTGGGAGAAAGGGGAAGAGGAGTTAAGACAGCTTTACTTGAAAATAGTGAAAGTCAGACATCTAAAATCCCTACATCACCTTGAAAATCTCACTGTCAGTATCTTACAGTGTAGCATTCGTTACCTATCATCTCATTCTCTTCAGCTGGACAGAATTCAACTTCTAGGTCTGCAACTAAGGATTGTGGCAGAATTGATTCTGCAGATATTTTGGCCTTCACAGCCCTTGGCCTCTGGAATACCTTTTCTTAATGTCATAGAATTAACTTCCTAGACAGGCCTGAAGCCCTTAATTTGATGAAGTTCTGACACACTTTAATGTTAGAGATTTAACAGTGTTATGTTTCTATAACAGTCTAGGAACATTTAGGTACTTTGGTGCCATATCAATAAAATGTACTATCATCTTTAGTGTTATGAGATGGTAGTTTGTCTCTTATTCCCAGTCTCACTTCCAAGAATCACTTCAGGGGATATGAAGCAATCTTTTTTATAAAAAGTGTTAACTTTATAAATACCCTACTAAAGCAGCACATTTTGAAGTCATAGTGTGCCCACCAGTAATTCCAGATAGCATTTATTTATTTAAAAGCTAACATGTTCAGAGCATGACTTAGCTCTCTTAGATGTGAAAATATTTTTTTTCCACTGTTCTGTTTATTTTTTCAAGAAGGTGATATTTTGTCTATTAAAATCAGTACACAAACCATTCTTGAAAACAGTAATGATGGAACAATCTTTAAAAAGGGGGATGCTGAAGGTGGAAAACATGCATTTGAGATGCTTTTACTGCTTTAAACCACAGACTTCATCCACCCATTCTTCCTAATTAGGTGGTCTGTAGTAGACCCCCAATTATGGCGTCACCATTGTTTCTCCCCTGCCTCCCCCCCATTTTTAACATTATCCATAGATTCTCAACAAGTCTGTGTCCTGTTTTGATCTCATCAGTAGAAATGTTTACATTTTTAATCTTTACATCCCCCCCCCGCAACCAACTTCTCCTTCCTGAGTAACCTGTGCCCTTCTGAACACACTATAGCTGCTGTTGGAGAAGATAAAATGGACCACTCTCTTCATCTCCTTGCCTCTTTTACAGCACCAATACCAAAGTAAATTAAAAAGAACTGAGGGAAAGCGAATTGTGAAATTCGAACAAATATGGGAAATTCAGAGAAAGTTTGTAAGAGCAAAGGCATTATTCATCCACTCTCAATCTTACTCTTCTGTAAAATCAAGCTTTTACTGTTCTGCTTCCTAATTCAAATTTAATATATTAAACCTATCAGAAGAGACAACACCTCAAGTCTGCTATGGGTAGTAAAGATTTTACTTCTTATTCTCATTATGTAATGCTTTTAATTATGGAAGCATGATCACTGGGCAAAGTAAATTCTCCTCCCACACACAAAATTTATACAGTCCTTAAATCTCCTAAGCCTGATCTTTGAATCAAGAGAGATTCCTTTGTTCCTACAAAAGATTCACAGACTTGCAAGTGGGCTCCTGTACATCGTAATGGGAAGCCTGAATCACTTTCCTTCTTTCACCAAATTTACCAAAGAATACTACTCTTCCTTCAAAAGTTCTGACAACAATACATTAGAGCTGGAAAATAAAGTTTGACATAATTACTTAGGGACTTTAAAAGGTCACTGGAACCAAGAAGGAGAGCAATAACAAAGCTGTTAACACGAGCAATGGCAAACTGTTTCTCTGTTTAGTCATTTAACGACATTAGTAAACTGAAGCAAAATTTTTGAGTGCTAGCAGGGGTGGGAAGTTTTGCAGAAGTTTTGCTGGTATTTTTTCTGTGTGAGCAAAAAAAATAAAAAAAAAAGATGCTCTCATGCAGACTCTGGCTTCCCTGGTAGCATCTTCCTGTTTTTCCAAGGCGTTGAACTCTAATGCACAAAACACTGATTTACCTGTGCGAACCCCCAGAAGCAGACAATGAGGTCAAGATGATTTTTGCTCCATGCACAAGTGAAAACATTTGTCCAAATTCAACAAATTTCTGACCTATGAATTTAGTGTCTCTATTCAAAGTGCACATACAGAAAAATTACTTACAAAACAAAAAAAACAAAAAAAAAACACAACAGGGAGCTTTATAGAGAGATTAAAATGGGATATCAAACACTTCCAGTATGAATATTTTACTAGAGCCCAAATGGCCCTATTACTGTTCATGTTATAAGCTCCTGCATAAACATTCTCCCACCCCCAACACATTTTATTTCTCCATGGCTATGTCTACACTAGGAGACAATGTCGAAGTAGCCTATTTCAAAGTAAGAACATCGAAATAGGCTACTTCGATGATAATCGTCTATACGTCCTCCAGGGCTGGCAACTTCAACGTTGAACATCGAAGTAGCCTCAGAGAATATCGAAAAGAGCCGCCCTGGAAGGAAACGTGGCGCGTCCACACACACAAGCCCCCTCTTTCAAAATAAGGGGCCAGGAAAGCCCACGGACCGGGTCACAGAGAACACTAGCCCTTCTGGGGCAGCTGCAAGCTGCTCCCTTAAAGGGCCCCTCCCAGACACACTCAGTCTGCACTGCACGAGCAGCCCTGCATTCGTGATACTGGCCTCACAGACCTCGAGCCCGCAGACACGGACATCCAGCAGCAGCTGGAAGCCCTACAAGCTGCCTCCTGCGGAGCAGACGTCCTTCTAGATGCTGCCCAGGCAGCCGCCCAGCAGCTTCTGCAATGGGAGCCCTCCCCAGAAGCACCAGGAGACACCCCCGACCATTGGGCCCTCCTCACCCTCCCCTGCCGGGTGCCCCGCCGATGCTGGAGCTACCCCTCCAGCACCGAGTGGTGGGAGCACCTGGTTATGGGGGAATGGAATGATGACCAGTGGCTGTGGAACTTCCGCATGAGCCGGCAGACCTTCATGGAGCTCTGCCAGTGGGTCACCCCCGCACTCAGGCATCATGACACCCGAATGCGGTGCGCCCTCCCCGTCGAGAAGAGGGTCGCAATAGCTGTCTGGAAGCTGGCCACTCCAGACAGCTACCACTCCGTGGGACAGCAGTTTGGAGTGGGAAAGGCCACAGTCAGGACTGTCCTCATGGAGGTAAGGAGGCCTGGGGCTGAACCCCCTGCTGCGGTGGGGGGCCTGGGTGAGTGGGGCCTGGGAAGGGGGCCTGGGTGGGGGGGGGTCACACTATGCAAACCCTCACAGGCACCCATGTTCCCGCCCCACAGGTGGTGCATGCACTCAATGCCCTGCTGAAGAGGGTCGTCTGAGTTGGGGACCTGGACGCAGCCGTCGAGGGATTCGCTGCCATGGGATTCCCCAACTGCTTTGGAGCCCTTGATGGGACCCACATCCCCATCCATGTCCCAGACCACAGTGGTGGCCACTACGTCAACAGGAAGGGCTACCACTCTGTGGTCCTGCAGGCCATGGTCGACAGCCATGCCCGCTTCCAGAACATCTACTTGGGCTGGCCCGTCTCTACCCATGACGCCTGCATTTTCCGGAATTCAGGACTATGCCGCTGACTGCAGGCGGGGACCTACATTCCCCAAAGGGAGATCCCTCTGGGGGATACCACCACCATACCCCTCTGCCTTGTGGGGGATGCGGCATACCCCCTCCAGCCCTGGCTTATACGGCCCTATACAGGCCACCTCTCCAATAGCCAGGAGCGCTACAACGCCCGACTCAACCATGGCCGACAAGTGGTCGAGCGAGCCTTCGGGCGCCTGAAAGGCTGCTGGTGTTGCCTTCTGGCACGCCTAGACCTGGGCCTCCCAAACATGCCCCAGGTTGTGGGGGCCTGCTGCACACTCCACAACCTGGTGGAAAGCAAGGGGGAGGCCTTCGTGCAGGGCTGGGCACAGGAGGCTGCAACAGCCTACCCCCAGCCAGCTGCCGCCCCAAGCTGCCAGGCTGACCAGGATGGGGTCTGGGTCCGGGAGGCCCTAATGGAGTATTTTGACCAGGGGGCCCAGTGAGTGACACCCCCAGCCATCCCTGCACCCTTCGCCAGCACCCACACCTCACCCTCACCAAAAGCACAGGGGACACAGGTTTTTGGAAAAATAAAACTATCATTATTTACAACAACAAAAACATCGCCTCTTTTTGGCATACAAATAATATTTAGCAAAAATAAAACAGATTCAATGAAAATAATAATGAATATACAATTGGGGACATATTTAAAAACTATTATGGGGGGGTCAACTATAAATAACTGTATACAGGGGTGGGGACAACTATGTACAAGGGGGAGACATAGGCACGCCACATCAGCCCATCATTCTGGGGTGGGAGTGGACGGGCGCGAGCCCCACCGCATTCGGCTGGCCAGTTCCCCTGTCAGCTGGGGTCCCCGGCGAGGCCGACTGGGGACCGGGAGCATGGGGAGGTATGGCCGAGCCAGCTCCTTGGCCCCGGGTGGCTCTTGCTCTGAGGAGGTAGCGGGTGGGACAGCGGGGAGAGGCAGACAGGCCACCAGCTCCTGAAACGCATTGGCCACCCGGTTGAATGTGGCCATGAATTCCCGCCAGGCTTCCCAATGCCAGGCAGCCTCACACTTCTCAAATTGGAGCCTCCACTCCATGAGGGCTGCCTGGCGCCAGAGGGCCGCAGCCACCTCCGGGTCATAGGTGGTGGTGGTGCGGCAGTGTCCTGGGCAGGGGTGGGCCCATACTGGGGCAGGTGGTGACCCCGGAGGTGGTTCTCCGGTGGTCTGGGAGGGCTGTCGGGGACCACAGATGGTGCGGCTGCAGAAATAGGGGAAAAGGGAGGCCGTGAGTACCCAGCCTTGACCCGTGGCCCACTCCCTAACCCCCCAAGGGCCTATGTCCCCCCCATCCATCCCCCATTGGTGCGTGCAGTGATCCTGTGGGTGGTCCCCTCCAGTGGTCCACCCCCTCCCCTCCCACCGGGGGTGGGGCATGGCACTGTCCATGGGTGGAGGTGCTGCTGGTCACTGGTGGCTGTGGCATTGTCCCTGTGCTGTGGATTGCCCAGGCCATGTCAGGATGGGGTGTTGTGGGGATGTGTGGGGCCCCTGGTCAAGTGGTGTTCCCGCCCCATGCTCAGGGGGTCTGTGCCCTGTGGGGTACGTACCTGACAGTGCACTGCCAGGCTCCGGAGATGCCCATGCAGCGAACAACCGACTGGAGCTTCGGGATGGGACATCCAGCACCAGCTCCCCCTCCTTGCTGGACCACTCAGTGGCTGGGGTGGAGGGTCCTGGCTCTAGCCGTGGGGAGGCAGGGCTGGCCTCTGGACCTGACCCTGTCTCCAAGGCCGGCTGGGGCTCATCGGCCGTGGTGTCAAGGTTGGCTGGGGGGGAGGTGGTGTCCCGGGGCCCCAGGATAGCCCTGAGCTCCTGGTAATAGGGGCAAGTGGCGGGGGCAGCCCCAGACTGGCTGGCCAAGTCCGAGGCCCGGGCTTAACCCTGCCGCAACTCCTTGACTTTACTCCTGCTGTGGTCAGGAGTGCAGGCAGGGTGACCCCGGGCAGCCAGGCCCTCGGCCAGCCGGGCAAATGCCTCCGCATTCCACCGCTTGCTCCCCATGACGTGCAGCACCTCCTTCTCCCCACAGAACCCCAGCAGGTTTCGGATTTCAGGGTCAGTCCAGGAGGGGTCCTGCTTCCTACCCCACCAGCTGGAGGCCTGGGATCCCTGGGATGGCACAGAGGGGGAGCTCTGGGGGTACTCCTGAGGCTGGCTGGCCACCATGATGGTGTCCCTCTGGCTGTGCAGGGGCACCTCATGGCAGGGCTGCTGCACGCACGCTGTCAGCTTCCTGCTATGGGGTTTCCGGGTCCCTGCGGCTTTAAGAGCCGCTGAGTGCAGAGATCATAGAGCCCCGCAGGGGCTGGACAGAGAGTGTCAACCCCTCAGCTGATTGCCGCCATGGAGGACTCCGCTATTTCAAAGTAGTGGGACGCGGATCATCTACACACACCCTACTTCGACGTTCAACATTGAAGTAGGGTGCTATTCCCATCTTCTGATGGGAATAGCGATTTCGACGTCTCGCCACTTAACTTCGATTTGAACATTGAAATAGCACACGGCACGTGTAGACGCAATGCGTGCTATTTCGACGTTGTGCCGGCTACTTCGAAGCAGCCAGCTAGTGTAGATGTAGCCCATAAGGAATATATGGACATACTAGTCATTCTTCAAACTTAATTCAAACATGTTCAAGGGCAAATAGGGATATATGATTGTAAACTGCATGGGTTTCTCTATTAACTCAGCAAAACCAGAACCTAAAAGGGATGAGATAAGAATTAAAGCCATTCTTTACGATTTATCAACAGGATCTTCTTAAAACTGAAGAGTTTTTCAAAATGTATTGCTATGAAGAGAACAGGAACTTTCTGAGAAAAATATTCAGTTTATTTTAATACTCTGAAAGTCTTACCATTCTCAAGTCAGTCATAGTTTCCTTGGTCTGTGTGTGTGCTTGTGCACACATGTAGGTTTTTTTTTCTTAGAGAACAAATAAAAAAGTCACATTTAATAACTTTGCCTTAATCAAAATGGATGTTCTCTACCAAATTACACGTATTGTATAGAAATATGCAACGTTAAAAGAACACAACTATTCAAAAGTTGGGAAATTACAGAATTATGAAATGCAGTCTCCTCTTTACAGCCACCCCCTAAACAGATTATAGCCCTAATCCCTGTGTCCATCCAGGTCTAGCCTCATCACCCTGACTCAGTCTTTTTCCCCACTCTTCTGCTGTGTCTACACTACACAGAAGTCATTGTCAACAGATATTTCCCAACAGAACCTCTGTCTACAAAACATATCCACACCTGATACAGACTCCCCTGTCAACACCCTCTGTCAACAGAGAGCAGCTAGATTACTCAGGACTCTGTTGACAGAGCAGCCAACCAGAAGCTCTGCAAACAGGGCTTTCTGGTGAAATGGAAACCCTTTCTGTCAATAGAGGGGTCCCCTGAAGTATCTATTCTGTTCTTTTGTTGATCATCGATGCATTATGCCTCTGTCAACAGATTATGTCAAGACAGAACTTGGGTGGGAAAACTATTGCATTTGGTTAACAGATTCTTGGCACAATGCATTTGACCTGTGGACGCACACTAGATTAGTCAACAGAAGGTCTCATGTTGACAGAACTGTGTAGCATAGACCCATCTTTACTTTCCAGCAGCCTCCGATCACAGAACTCTACTCCTCCTGCCCACACCCATTCAAAAGGGCAGCTCTTGTTTCTGCAACATTCTAATCAGAAAAACTTCCTTCTCTATACTGCCTGTGCTTAGCAGTAGGATTCACATCTAAGAGGTTATCCCCTTGCTCTCAGTTCAGGTGCCCCAACTCTGATACCACCCTCCTTGCAGCAACCCAACTTTACAATTACAGGGAAAAGTCTTATTCTGCCCCAGGATGGCTCATGTCCAGAAACATAAGAATCGTCAGGAAATGTAGTTGCTAAAATATGTCTACTGAGCATGTGCAAACTATGTTTATTCAGAGGCTTATACCATCAACAGGTTTTCACAGGAGCTTCAAGAGGCATGTCTTTGACACAAAAACCAACCTTCTGTATACAGGTAGTGCTAGAGCTTTTCAAATAAAGGGCCATCAGATTTTTTTTTAATTTGTGCTGAACGACATATTGTAATGAATCTTGTTCTCGGAAACACCTGAATGATTTTGGTTGAAGTTAAAAACAAAAGACCACAAAAAAAAATCAGCATGAGGCAAACAACATGGAACCTTTCACTCCAAACAATTAAGTAGAATCGTAACAATGCAATGTGCTAGACATCGAGAATGCTGGTGATTGCAGCTCCTCGTATAATTTATAAGATTTTATTGGAAACAAGCAAAGCCTGAAGCGATTAAGTGGTTGTACTTTTACAAAACATTATGGGATAAGTTCAGATCTAAAGTCACATGGCTTTAAGGCATAAAATTGAAGGTAGATTATTGTAGGTAGACATGGTTTTTTAGAACCTACTGCTGTTGTTATAAACATATTAAGGACAAAACTGCCACTGGCTTCCTTTCAGCTACACCGACTTCATGTGTAGGCCCAACAGAGCATCACTGCTTCTGATTAAAACATAAGAAAGCCCCATCTCATATACTATGTTTCATGAATGGACTAAAAGAGAAGTGACAGAACAATCGGAAAAACACTATTTCTATTACTAATGGTGTGTACTTTTTCCTCAGCATGGGATTTCTGCATCTGAATCAACCAGAAGGGAGAAAAGTGATTTGTGTTGGTCTATCAGCTGGAGATGGTTAGGGAACATGCAGAAAGGGGCATGGGCTGAGCTGAGCCAGCACACAAGAAGAATCTAGTAGTGCAAACCAGTGGTTTTCAACCTCACTATCAGTCTTCTAGGGTAGCAAACTTTCTGAACACAGAAAACTGAACACCTTTGTCCCACCTCTGCCCTGCCCCTTTCTGAGACACTACCCCTTCAAAAAGTCCCTTTCCCCTCACTCACTCCATCCCTCCATCGCTTGCTGTTCCTGACCCTCATTCACTCATTTTCATTGTTCTGGGCACAATGCTGGGATGTGGTCTTTCGGCCAACGCTAGAAACAAGGGGGTCACGGTGCAGAGAGACTCTGATTTGGGGCAGGAGTTGGGGTCCAGGAGATAAGGGCTCTTGGGAGCAGCTGGGGAAGAGTGGCGAAAGCTGTACCTGGGATTCAAGAGTGTGTGTGTGGGGGGGTGCAAGTTCTGGGTACAAGAGGAGGGTCATCAGTGAAGCAGGATGTGGGTGCAGACTCCCATTGATGCTTAACTCAGGCAGCTCCTGGAAGTGGCCTGCATTTCCTTCCAGCTCCTGGGTGAAGCTAGCATACAATGCTCCCATGGCTCGATCCCAGCCACAGGACCAACTAATGGCAGCTGTGGATAGTGTTTGGGGGAGGTCTCATCCCATGGTTATGTCTCCATCTAGGAGCTGGAGGGAATTACCAGCAGTTTCTGAGGCATGGAGCATTGGCAGGTGTGGAGCCTGTGTTAACCACACTGCACCACTAATCAGACTTGTAATGGCCTAAATCAACAATGGTGACTGGAGGTAACTTTCTGAGGCTGAAAACCAGCCCATTATCCAGATTATAAATGAAGATGTTGAACAAAAGTGGCCCCAGGGCTACTCCATGGAGTGCACCACTTTATACTGGCTGCCAACTGGACATTGAACCCTTTATCACTACTCATTGAGGCCAATGACATTGCCAGCATTCTTGTCTTTGCTAAAGTTAAGATCTACCATATCCACTCTTTTCCCCATATCTGCAGAAGGCAATTAGCTTGGTCAGGTATGACTTACTGCGATGGAGTAGACTGGCCCTTAAATCCTCTGAAAACATTATTTCCAACAGCAACTGCTGGGGAAAATGCTCAAGTTAAGCACAATGAAGGAGTTCTAAAATTGCCAGTCAAGGAGCAATATACAATATGAGCAAAAGTACACCTTTAACATGTTAAGAAAAAGAAAACTCATCACCCTCCTTCGCCTGGGCTGGAATTAATGGATAAACTTTTTAGAAAACTGACAGACATTTCACTACTTAAAAAAAAAACAGGTGAAATGTCATCAATGCAGAATGACAATGTACTTGCTGTGCACCACTTCCTAGAATAAATACCCTTCAAGGTGTTCTCTTGAAGTGTGGAAAATGTTTTATATATAAGTCTGTCTCATTCAACAAGCACAGATGAGGATTGTGAAGCTTGTATTTTTTTTTCCTTGTAACATATGATGCAAGAGCACTGATGCTGAAACTCTGCTTACAGTATAACATCATCTGCCTAAACAAGAGCTCCTGCTATTTAACACTTGGCTAAGTTCTTGATTTTATTTCAACTTCTGTGTTGCTCTTGTGGCCGAAAGGAAGCTTCATAGCCTACTAGAGATTCTCCAGACAGCCTAAAGCCAGCAAACCAGGTCTACTCTACCAGGTACTGTCCTCCTGTTTTTAGGCATAGATAATGTTCAAGGTACATCTTGAGAGTGTGGCCCAACCACTTTTCATTCCAGAATTCCTATACAAGTGCAGTACTCGCTGCCTACATCTACGCTACAATGATCCTTCGAAAGAAGTCCTTTCAGAAGATCTCTTCTGAAAAACAACTTCTTTCAAAAAAGTGCATCCTCACACAAAAAGCTGATAGAAAAAAATCCATCCATTCTTTTGATGAAGAGCATCCATACAGCCCTCGTTCTTTCTGAAGAATGGGTCAGGGATCAAAAATCAGGTGGGATGAGGACTACACTTTTGAAAAAAGGGCCCCCAGGGCAAGTACATGTTTTTCTCTGAAATAATTTTTCAGAAAAAGTGTTCTTCCTCATCTGGAAGTGGAAGAGGGCCACCAGAAAAATGGGCTGCATTCTTCCAATTTAATATTGAAAGAACCCATTGGCTGTGTCTATACTTCCATTGCTCTTTTGAAAGAGGTATGCAAATTAGGGAAATTGAAAAGGCATATTCTTATTTCAAAAGAGCTTCTTTCAAAAAAAGAAAGCCTGTACAGACACTGTTCTTTCAAAATTAAACCCCATCTTTGAAAGATTCCTTCTTTCTATAAAAAAAGGGATGAAGGATTCTTTCAAAGATATGGTTTACTGTCAAAAGAGCAGTGTCTACACTGGTTTTCTTCTTTCAAAAGAAGCTCTTTTGAAATATGCAAATGAGGAGCCAGATAGGCAAATCTGCATTTCATTTGCATTTGCAATTTCCTTAATCTGCATACCTCTTTCAAAAGAGGATGCAAGTGTAGACACAGCCATTGTGTGCAGATGCTCTGTGGGATTTTTTGAAAGAGCCTCTAAGGCCATATCTACTCTAGAGAGTTATTTTGAAATCAACAGCCAGGATTTCAAAATAAATTTGCAAGCATCTAGGCTGTGTGTACACAAGCCCCCTCCTTTCAGAAGGGGCATGTTAATGAAGGAGATCAAAAGTTACTAATGATGTGCTGCCATGAAAATGCAGTGCCTCATTAGCATAACAGCAGCCATGGCTATTCGAAAGTGCCACTTTCAAATCACATGCCACCCATGTAGCCGGGGGCATTTTGAAATGACCCCACAGCCTTCGACAGCCCCTTCTTCCCAAACAAATGGGAAGAATGGGCTTTTGGAGTCCTGATGGTCATTTCGAAAGGCCCCCGACTACATGGGTGGGCACGTGATTTGGAAGTGGCACTTTCGAATAGCCATGGCTTCCATTATGCTAATGAGGCACTGCATATTCATGGAGGCACCTCATTAATAACTTTAGAACTCCCTCACTAACATACCCCTTCAGAAGGGGGGGGGTGCATGTAGACACACCCCTACAGTATGACCATATTATTTCAAAATAAAACTGAAATAGCAGTTGCAATATTTTGAAATCATCAAACCTCACTGAAGGAGGAATAATGCCTGTTTTCAAATAAACATTTTAAAGACACGGAATAGCACATTTTGAAAATAAGCCATAATGGGCTCCAGCTGTGCTTGGTGCTATTTCAAAATACTTTGGCCAGGGCTACACTATCCCTCCCTTTTGGAAGAGGTATGTAAATTACAGCCATTCAAAATGCAAATTAGATGCTGATATGAATATTCAGTACTGCATTTGCATAATGTCAACCACTCAGCCCTTTGAAAGTGCTGATTCCGAACTGAAAATAGCTGTGTAGCTGAGGTTCCTTCAAAAGGGTGCCCCAAGTTCAAAAGCACACTTGGGAATGAAACCCAGCCTCACAGCTATTTTTAATTTGAAATCAGCACTTTCACCTGGCTGAGGACTCCATTATGCAAATGAGGCACTGAATATTCATATCAGCACCTCATTTGCATTTTTCGTCTGCCATAATTTAGCTGCCCATTCCAAAAGGGAGGTGTGATGTAGCTACAGCCTGTGTATGTAGCTGTGTTATTTTCAAATAAGCGGTTTAAGACTGGCTATTCTGGAATAGCCTATTTTAAAATAGGGATACAGTGTAAATGTGGCCTAAGAGACAGTTAACAGTTGGCATGACCAGAGGCAGCAGCCTTGAAGTTCTTTCAAATTATGTGGGGAGGTGAACTGACTCCCTGTTGTCTCACAAATAGGCTGATAATGTTCTTTGGTTCCCACATTAAGCAGATATTGGCCAGAACCAAGAATCTGACCGACCAATTCTCTGAACTGTCCCATGACATTACCTATAGTTGTCCTTTCCCTAATATTTACTCCCAATCAATCATTTTCAGTCCAAGTTTAAAAATGACGGAAGCGACAACTAGGAGCACTCTCTTCTTTATAACCCAGTCTGGAAATTAAATTAACAGCCACCCCCATCTAAACCTTAATAGTTTTTGGCTATTGACCCATTTCCTTTTGATCTCACTGATATGTCAGTTTACTTAGTGAAATCCTGTGTGATGATGGAGATGGGGAGACAGGGTAATTCGTATTTAACAGCTTGGCTCAATTTAGAAGGAATAAACCTCAATAAGTTTGCCTGCGGAACCTTTTCATTATGAAATGCAAAGAACTTTTGTAATAGTCAGATAGCAGCTTGTTTACAAGGATAAAAACTGAACTCTGACATCCACTGCTGACTTGCTGGAAACAGCTAAGAAGATTGCACAGAAATGGGCTATTAAAGAAAAAGCAGCTCACTTAAATTTTTTTCTGGAAGAAAAGAAAGACTTTGCCAAACTTTTGTAAAGTCAAACTTATAATTATCACTCAGAAAAGGTAAATTTATTGCACTGGAAGCCAGTAAGGCATTTTTAAATTTAAATATATCACTTTCATACTCTGACATTGAACATTACAGAAGAATATTTTAAAATACCCTGCACAATTTGAAACAGGATATGTCATCTCAGCAATACATATCGATTGAATGAAATCTCACTAACTGGAAGCTAAAGTGCTCCATCAGGCAAAGACAGCACCTACCAAGTGAGTTCAATAGACTCACCTGTGTCACTAATGATAATAAAGTGAAATCCAGACATCACCATTTTGATAAGAATAAGAAATGGCCAGTGAATCTAATCTATCCTGCAAATTCCTTCATTATATAAAACCAAGGGAGTAAATTGCTCATAAACAAATCATGTTCCATACGCAGCTACTCGGAAGCTCAGCACCCATGACATAATCCTATTAAACATAACGCTAGACTATAAATGTCTGCCATTTAAAATCAGCTATGAAAGTTACATGCAAATAATGTTAAAATGAAATCAAAATGGAATACCTTAATGGGGCCTTGTCTAGGCTACCATTCGGAAGCACCAAATTTGCTTTTCTGTTATTACAATCAATTTGTTACAGCGATACTTCCAGAAAGCCCTGCCTTAATACAAAGCCACTCTAATGGAGCTTCATCATAGCCTATGAAGTACAATCCTTCAACATCAGGAAATGCTAGGAAGAAGAGCAACAGGTTTCAGATGAAACATACTATCTTCCATACTTTCCTTTCTAACCAAATATCAATCCCTATAGAAGAATTTGCATGACAACTTGCAAACATCTATTGCCTAAACAGCACCTCTGTCATTGGTGGCAAGTTCTAGGAGCCCATGGCTTTTCAGGACCAGGGCTCAGCTCCACCAAAGTTCAGGTCTGGGTTTCTCTCCCAGCACCTTGGCCACCCTGGGACCATTTAAACAACCTGGGGGAGATCCACTACCATTACGGCAGCGCAATAGGGTTAGAACAGCTTCTGGATGCCTGCTCCATGCAGCTGCTGATAATTCCATCCCTGCAGTGATGGGGGAAGGTGTTTATTCGCTCCCCGCATCCTAAGCATCATTGCAGCCATTGGGAAGCTGCAGGGATGGGGCCTGTGGGCAGCAGTGCACAGAGACCCTCCACCTAGCCCTCTCCAGGAGCTGCTGCCAAAGGGGATTGGCTAGCCTAAGTTCCACACCCCTCCCCAATCTGCCTCCATCTCAGAGCCTTTGCCCCTTCCTCACCCAGATTCCCTCCCAAAGACTTAGATATCTAGAGGAAGGGGACGGGAATTTGAGTGGGGGATGGGTGTGGGTTCTGGGCACCAACAAAATGTTTGCAACCGCACCAACCCCAATAACTGTAATAGATCAGATGACCAGGTGTCTTTCCCCCCACACATGCTCTTGCAGTTCAAGACTGATACCCTCAACCAGGGGCTGGTAGGAGATCCCAGGCTGGGCCATGACTCCAGGTTCTAGGACCCACACTATCTCAACCCTTGCTGGCTGTTCCCTGGCCTTCTTTCTATTCCATCCTCTGCCAGCTTCCTTCTCCAGCATCCCTCTGGGAAAACTGTTCTCTCAGGGTCAGGATCCCAAGAAGTCTATTCACATGCTAGTTTTCCTCCTCCTCTTCTCACTGTGCCCCCACAGTGGTTGCAACAGTTTTCTAGTAAAGCATTTGATGCTGTAGTGTCTCACACAGAAGACCAGCTTCAAAAACTGCTGGATCAGTTCTCCAAAGCGTGCAAGGACTTTGGGCTTACCATCAGCCTAAAGAAGACAAATGTACTTGGTCAAGATGTTGCTGAATCCCCATCAATCAGCATTGACAACTATACGTTAGAGGTTGTCCACGAGTTCGTTTACCTCGGGTCCACCATCACTGACACCCTGTCGTTGGACACTGAGCTAAATAGGAGGATCGGAAAAGCGGCCACAACTCTGTCCAGACTCAGCAAGAGAGTGTGGAATAACAACAAGCTGTACACTCACACCAAAATGCAAGTCTACAGAGCCTGCATCCTCAGCACCCTCCTTTATGGCAGCGAGACTTGGACTCTGTATGCCCGCCAGGAAAAGAGACTGAACGTCTTCCACTTGCGCTGCCTCAGGCACATCCTTGGAATATCATGGAAGGACAGAGTTACCAACACAGCCGTCCTCAAGCAAGCTGGAATCCCAACCATGCACACCCTCCTCAGGCAGTGTCGGCTCCGCTGGCTTGGCCATGTCCACAGGATGAACGATGGAAGGATTCCAAAAGACATCATGTATGGTGAGCTAGCCTCTGGCAAAAGACCCCCCGGACACCCCCAGTTGCGTTACAAAGATGTCTGCAAGAGAGACCTCAGAGAGGTAGACATCGAGCTGGACAACTGGGAAGAACTAGCAGACGACCACGGCAGATGGAGGCAGGGGTTACACAAGGGCCTTCAGAAGGGCGAGTTGAAGATCAGACAGCTAGCAGAGGAGAAGCGAGCACACAGAAAGCACAATAAGGACTTGCCAGACACCCACTACATCTGCAAGAGATGCAGCAAGGACTGTCACTCTCGTGTGGGTCTTTATAGTCACAATAGACGCTGTAAATGAAGTCTTAAATTGAAACTTTAAAGGGCGCGATCCATAGTCTGTGCAGACTGAAGGATGCCTACTACTACTACCATATCACATGACTTTATCAGGAAACAAGGACAATGCAACATGAAGTTGCTATCAGGTGGGTGTGTAACTGGTTGGGTAACTGTTCACAGAGAGTAGTCAGTGCTCTTTTTCTAGGGAAAAAAAGGTGGCAGAACTCAAGCCCTAAGCTACCCTCCCTAACTCCCTGAGACCCAACCCTTTCCCAGCAGCTTAACCTCCTGGCAGGGCCCCAAGTCACCCCCCTACACAGCCCCTACCCCCCTACTTCACCTCCAACTTCTGGTACTTTTTTCTGCTTCCTCCATGGGAGTGCCAGCATCTCAGGAAAGGGGGTGAGCAGAGGAGGAGTCAGCCAAGGCAGCTATGTCCAGAGCTATATTGGCTCTTAAAGTGCCAGATATGGCTTGGCTGCAGCTGCCCAGATGGCTTTTGAAAAAAGGTGCACGAATGCTATTCTGGGGTGTTCCTGGAGAAAAAAAGCTCTGAAAGTAGTTATTAACTGTTCTCAATCATGCTGGAAGGGAATAGCAAGTGGAGTTCCACAGGGATCAGTATTGCAGGTAGTTCTGTTCAATATCTGCATCAATTATTTAGATGATGGCACAGAGAGTACTCATCAAATTTTCAGATACCAAACTGGGAGGGGTTGCATGTACTTTGGAGGAAAGGGTCAGAATTCAAAAGGATCTGAAGAAATTGTCTGAGGAAAATAGGATGAAGTTTAATAAGGACAAATTCAAAGTCTTCCACTTTGTAAGGAACAATGAGTTTCACATATACAAAATGGGAAATTACTATCTAGGAAGGAGTACTGCAGAAAGGGATCTATGGGTCATACTGGATCGCAAGCTAAATATGAGTCAATGGTGTGACATTTCTGAAAACAAAGCAAACGTGATTCTGGGATGCATTAACAGGTGTGTGGTGAGCAAGACACAGGAAGTAATTAACCTGCTCTAATTAGAGTATTGTGTCCATTTCTGGGCACCACTTTTCAAGAAAGATATAGAAAAACTGGAAAGGCTCCAGAGAAGAACAACTAAAATGATTAAAGGTCTAGAAAATATGACCTATGAGTGAAGGTTAAAATAATTGAGGTTTCTTTAGTTTTGAAAAGGGAAGGCTGAGAGGGGACATGATATCAGCTTTCAAGTACCTAAAAGGGTGTTACAAGGAGGAGGGAATAAAAAATTCCCCTTAGCCTCTGAGGGAAGGACAAGAAGGAATGGGCTTTAAATTATAGAAAAGGAGGCTTAGGTTCAACATTAGGAAAAACCTCCTAACAGTCAGGGTGGTTAAATATTGGAATGAATTGCCTAGGGTGATTGGGGAATCTCCATTATTGGAAATATTTAAGAACAGGTTGGACAACTATCCAACAGGGAAGGTGCAGGGGACTATATATGATGATCTCTTGAGGTCCCTTCCAGTCCTAGTATTCAATTACTTCTCTCACTTTCCCTGCCCACCTCAAACCCAGATTGAGCTTATCTTCAATTAATACTTGTCAGTCTAGCTAAACTCTTCTCCCAGCTGCAGCCTAGTAGGTTCCTTACCCCTCCTGAGCTATATTCACCATCTGAAGAGGTAATTTGGGATGAATGCCTCAACACATCACAAAAAAAACTGTGGGAAAGTCCTTGAGTATTAAGATTACTCCATCTCACAGCCTGGTATTATGGTCACTGCTCCTCCTAAAACCCTGTGGAGTTTGTACAACTTTTCCAGCTCTAGAGGATTATAGTAATATAGAGAATAGAAAACCATTAGGTATAAATTAACAATAAAATTATTAGTACTTCGCTGTCTAACACCAAACTTGTAATTAACATAGCTGATTTCTCTCTTCAGCTTTATGAACCTTAGTTAGTAAAGATGTTAGGTTCTTGATAATAATACAATAGCCTTAAAGAAGCATAATTGCAATACTTAGTTGCAAGAAACAACAAACATGAGTGAAGATAAAGCAGTAGAAAAGAAAAGAGCCTTTCCTGCCACAGATAAGGAATTACACAAAATACAACCAGTGGCAATTCATAAAATAACTGCTTACATAGCACTAAACTGAATAACTTCTTCTTGATATGCTTCCTTCAAAGTCCCTAAAAATCCTGACAGTAAACAAAGTCTGACCTTGGAAAGAAAAGCTTTCTTCAAAGAATTCACTAAACCTGCTTTTTCAAAGCATTATGCAAAGAGTTGCATCACTTTTGAGGGAGGAGAAAAAACGGTATGGGTGAATCCCAGGTAATCAGCAGTTTAAAGTAGGAATTCTGATCTTCTCGTGCAGTGATACCCAACTCACTCTCTCTCTTGCTCATTTTGTCCCCGTCATTACTGTACAAATAGCTCAGCAAAAGAACTTGGGCTGAAAGCAAAGCTGGTGAGGGGAGCAGGGACAGTATTGGGGATAAGGAGGAGCGGGGACTGGAGATGGGATTGGACTGGCAGCAGAGAGGTAATGAAGACAATAGGCTGAGAGCAGAGTAAGGACGAGAGTGGAGGTGCAGCTGGGGTTTGGAGTGAAGTTGGGGACTGGGATAGTGAAGAACAAAGAGTGCTGCACATAGCTGTGTGTCTTGAATTAACCCACTAGTGTAAGTTTGCTTGCCAGTTCCCTGGTGATTGGACACCACTGGGAACAATGTCATAGGGACATCAACATTTAGAAATTGTTCCAGATGTAGACTAATATGCACTCACATACTCCTTAACAGGAACAACCTGAGCATTAACTAAAAGGTCAGGATTTGTAACATTTACAATTTCTTGTTGATTCTTTTAAATAAATGAACTAACCTTTCAGGAGCTTAGTTGGTCAGCATTTCAACCACATGTTAGTTTTTATCTTACAAAAATTGTCATAAACAAATGAAAATATATTTCCATGATTTAGTCTCCCAGAAAAGCATGCCATTACTATAGCATCCTTTTCTTTTGTTTGTATTTAATTTTAGACATAGCAGTGCCTATAATTCTGCATATATATCTTTTAAATTAAGTTAGCACTTGTTAATTGTACCACAGAGACTGAATTCCTCTATTTATGTACTAGAAATAGTATATACAAACTTTTTCCACATTATCCAGACTAAGTGTCTCTATTGGAACCTGCATACAATCACCCCAAATGCAAGAAAGTAGTTTCCATGTCCAATCAATTATTGTTCAAAATGGGAATTCCAGTTAGTGTCTGCTGCGATACCAATAATCTGACCACTGGGAAACTAAACTGAGATGACCAAAAAATATCAAACAGACAGTAGATGACAACAATATTTAGTTATTGTCAACCTGAGAAGGATTTAAACCACAGGGGTGAAATGCATTTGTAGCTGCCTGAGTCATCCTAACCCCAACATGTTTTAGAGCAAACAGATAAGGTTTATTATCACTTTAGTAATTTTTTGTTGAGGTAATATTGGGATCTGATTATGCAAAGAGTTCAACTAGGGAAAACTTCTGCAGCCAGGGATATGTCTACACTAGCCCCAGAACTTTGAAAGGGGCATGATAATGAACCTAAACAAAAGATGCTAATGAGGTGTTCTAATGAATATGCAGCACCTCATTAGAATAATGGTGGCCATGGCACTTCGAAAGTGCCATTTTCGATCACTTGAAGTTCATCTATATGGGGTCCTTTTCTAAAGGACCCCACACACTTCAAAATCCCCTTGCTCCTATAACCAAATAGTGTTTCAAAAAGGACCCCATATAGACAAGCCATGCATGATAAAAAGCAGCACTTTTGAAGTGCCACAGCTACTATTATGCTAATGAGGTTCTTCATATTCATGGAAGTGCCTCTTTAGCATCTTTCAATTAAGTTCGTTACCATGCCCCTTTCGAAGTTCTGGGACTGGTGTAGACATAGCCCAGATGGAGATCTGGCTTAGGTGTTGCTGAGGAATCTATGGGTAACAGGTTAGCTTAACTTTGTTAGGATTTTGAACATCATAAACTTTGTGCAATACTTTGCTGTCTGCTAGTATGCTTCTCTTAGGGTAGGAAAATTTAGAGCAAAGCCAGCAATGTACCTGCTAATGGCAGATTGATATGCTGTAAAGACTATGGCTAAATGCTTGACATCATATAACTTGGCATATAACTTCAAACTACTGCATCTGTCCAAGAGATGGAAAGGCTGACAAATGCAGACGAGGGAGACGTACGTTTCTCCAAATCTGGATTTTTATTGATAAGTGGTGGGCTGCTTTACAGCAACCTCCACTAAAAGCTTTGCTAATAATTCATGTTACTGCAAAATTCACTAGGGGTTAGGCTGGATTTAACTCATATGTGACTGCATAGGGAGGGGATATAAAGGCTCCTGTTCTCCATTATGAGTGGTCTTATATAGGCCAGTCAAGATTACAGTCCCTGTGGTCTGGCAAAAACAGGAGCTATGATCAAAAAGAGGCAGCATTCTGAAGAGGAGGCAGAGTCATGACTCTCCTACACAGCTGTCAACAGGCCTGGCTGGCTGGGTAAGGGTCAGGAAACTATGCCGCACCTTTTACACTTCATAAATAGAGTCAGGAAGCCCCAGGATGATGAGACAACATTAACTCTAAAAGGTAGAACCTTTAGAAAAGCCACTAAATATCATGAGATTTGTGATAAAATTACACGTATTGGCAAGATATCAAGTCTGGGTCTAAATGGCACTCCACCCACTGCCGCTTCTGGCAGAGCTATGCAAAATGAGCTTCTCGGCATTGCAAATGAGGCATAAGAGATCATCAACAGAGGGACGTTTAGCTGTCAGAGGCACATTCACACAGCCTCTACAGTGCCTGCAACCCCTTCTGCTGACGCCCAATGCTTGCAGGGCTATGGTAATGAGCTTTGGGAGTATGCAAATGGTACACCATTTGCAATCCTGAGAAGCTCATTTTGCACAGCTCTGCTGGCAGCGGCGCTGGGTGGAGTACCGTGTAGATATAGCCTAAAGGTCCCCAAAGGGCTCTTCAAAGTGGAAAAGTATGATATAGCATTTTTCCTGATGCATCTGTAGTATATTCTCATGGTAAATTAATGTTGGGGATTAAATGCTCTTCGCACTTTTACTGCTTCTTCTTCAGTTGATTGTTAACTGAGTTTTTAAAAGGGTTTTTCCATCATTGTTTTAATACATAAAGTTCTATGAAAATGTTAGTTCTCCACTGCAGGAAATAATACTCCAAGTGCACACAGGATGATAGATGTGTGGTAGATATACATTAATCTACCATCTCTTCAGGAAGAAGATAGGAAAAACAAAGGGAAAATAACATAGGATTTAAGAACACTTAATACTGGGAAGAACAGGTAACATAGTAAGCAGAAATAAGTTACGAGATGGTCACTGGAGAGCAACCGTAGGTTACCACTGCCAAATTTAAAGGGCCAGTCCCAAAAAGGCATGGGTGTGGGGGGAGAAGCCTTTAAAAATATATCCTTGCCCAAAGAAGGATTATTAAAAGGACACGTAAAGAAATGTACTATTGTGGCTTATACCACTAATTAGGGGCTTTCTTCTTATTAATTTTTAAATGAAAGTTGGTGTTCAAATCCCTCAGCAGCTTGGAAGAAATCTCAGTCCTTTTTTATAATATGCGAGTTTCAGAAGTACTCAGTGTTGGCCTAAGTCTGCTTCCACTGAGTCAATGGGAGCGGAAACAACGGTGAGTCCTGTGGTACCTTAAAGACTAACAGGTTTGTTTGAGCATAAGTTTTCATGGGTAAAATCCCAGTTTGTCAGGTATAATGTATGTAATTCTCTTTTTGCTGAATCTGATGAAGTGGAGTTTTACCCATGAAAGCTTATGCCCAAACATATCTGTCATCCTCTTACCCCTGATCTACACTAGAGGGATTATTTCAAAATAATTTTGTTCTGGTTTTGGGAGGCGTAAGCACCTATTTCAAGATGGTTATAGGGCTCCCTTCTGTGGGGGACACTGCAAATGCCCAGCATGGGATGCGCAGGACTTGAGTGGAAGGCAAGCCACCCAGTCTCCCTTCCTGTCTCCAGGCCCATAGCCTGGCTGGCATGTTCCTGTACATGTTTGTCTGCAGGTCCTGGGTGTTTTAATGCTCCTCTGGGATGTCTGTGTCCCCACTGGAAAGTGTCACTTGCTAGAAGAACATCACCAGTGTCTGAAACAAGACCTTCAGTATTGGCTCAGGAATGGGGGCTGGACATCATACACAGAATAGCTCCCATGAGGACAGTCCTCATATCGTCTCTTCACAGCTAGGCCAGCTGTGAGCCCGGCATGTCTTACACCTCCCACACCATCCACCTGCCCTCGTGGGATACACAGGAGGAAGTGTTCTTGGGATGACCTGTTCCGGGAGCAGATGGACTGCCTGTGGATCATCATGGAGGGACTGGAGGAGAAGAGGGCTGAATGCCAAGCAGACTGGGACCACCTGTGGCCTGTCTGGGACCACCTGGTCTGCCAGTAAGACACCATGGCAATGGAGCACCTAGGCTACATCTACACGTGCCCCAAATTGCTGTTTCGAAGTTTACTAATGAAGCGCTGAAATGCATATTCAGCACTTCATTAGCATGCGGGCGCCTGCGGTGCTTCGAAATTGACACGGCTTGCCGCTGCGCATCTCATCCAGACGGGGCTCCTTTTCGAAAGGACCCCACCTACTTCGAAGTCCTCATGGGAATAAGGGGACTTCGAAGTAGGCGGGGTCCTTTCGAAAAGGAGCCCCGTCTGGACTAGATGCGCGGCGGCAAGCCGCGTCAATTTCGAAGCTCCGCGGCCACCCGCATGCTAATGAAACGCTGAATATGCATTTCAGCGCTTCATCAGTAAACTTTGAAATGGCCATTTGCGTGGCCATTTCGAAGTTTGGGGCACGTGTAGACACGGCCCTAGTGTCCTGTGTGGATCAGGCCACCAGACATGTGCCTGCCCAACCTTCCCCTCCCAGTCTCCACAGGGGCCACTAGGGCTCCAGAACATGGCACAGCCTCCCAACCACCTGGAGGCAGGCAGCACTTGCAGCTGCATCCCTGAGCTCCCCTCCCTCCTCCTGCATTCCAGTTTCCTGTATCCTTCCCTCCCCATTGTATGTTCCCCAAATGAACACTCCATTTTGTTCCAGAAAGTGTTCTTTATTGTTTGTTCTACAGGAGAGAGAGGGATGGTGTGAAGGGAGGACAAGGAAAGGGAGAGGTGGAAGATGAAAGGCACACATGGGAAATCAGGGCCACTTGTGGAGGGGCAGGGGAGAGAGTATCTGAAGTCATCCTGCAGAAAACTGTCCTTCAAGGCCTCCTGGATGAGCACAGCCCCTTGATGCGGTCTGCATATGGCACCAGCATCTGGCTGCTCATAGACCCTGACCAGATATTCCGCCTCAATCCCCCACACTGTCAGGAAGGCCCCACTTTCTCGCACACACAACAGACCACCACCACAAAAGGGATATTGCATTTGCTGAGCAATAGGCAGATGAGGAGACATGGAAACCTCATGAGGTCGCTAAACATGCATTCCACTACCATGTGACACCTGCTCATCCTGACCTTGATGTCCTGCTTTCTGGAGTTCAGGCTGCCCTTGCAGGGCTTCATGAGCCAGGGGATCAAGGGTAGGCTGTGCTGCTCAGAAGGACAAATGGTATGTCTACCACCATGACTCTGTGGGTGTAGTCAAAGAAGAAGGTGCTGGCATACATCTTCTGGAAGAAGCAGGAGTTGTGAGCCTTTCCTGGCCATCCCACACAGATGTGTGGTCCATAAGAACCTGCACACCATGGGGAAATATGCAGCATCATGGAGAAGTATTCCATGGATTAGATGACAGAGTCCGCATCTCAGTGGGCAGGGGACAGGATGGGGATGTGCATGGTATGTACGGGTCCCTCAGAGTTGGGGAAGCCCATGGCAGCAAAGCCAGCCACATTTCTCAGAGTAACAGCCATGTGCAGCAGCACCTGGTTGACTGTGTGGACAACTTGCAGTAGCATGACCCTGATGGTGGATTTCACTACACCAAACTGGTTCCTGCCAGAGTGGTAGCTGTACAGCATGGTGAGTTTCCACAAAGCAATGATTACACACTTCTGCAGGGGGATTTCAGGTCACCTGAAGGTGTCCTGTCACCTGAAGCCAGAGATGAGCCCTTTGCCACTCTCCTGAAAGGCGGCCTTTGCCAGACAGAAGTTCCTCAGCCACTTCTGATTGTCCCCTCCTTGCAGAATGATGTGTTCCCACCATTTGGAGCTGGTGTCATGCCATCAGAAGCAGCACGGCACAGTGTGCAGTGGACTGAAGTAGCATGCAGCAGCTGGAGCATCAGGACCCGGGTAAAGGGCCCAGCTGGTCCTCATTGTCCCTCTAGAGCAGCATGCAGGCAACTTGGAGGCAGTGTGCCATGAGATGCAACAGAAAAGCCCAGGAGCCACGCAGTAGTTTGCAGCCATTCCAGCTCTGTGATATGAGTGCTGTGGCATCCACTAGGGCAAACAGAGCACTAGGCTGCACCTGAGCAGTGCGTTCCCTTTATGTCCCAAGAGACAGAGGCAGTGGTGGAGTGACTTGTGAGATGGCCATTCAAAGCAGCTTCCCTGACCAAGCAGCCACAAGAAGTACCCGGCTTGGAAGCCTCCCTGGAATGCTCTTGGGGGTGCTAAACCAAAATGGGATCTATTGCGTGTGGACACACTTACTTCAGAATAAATTTTGCTTATGCAAGGGCTTTACTGTAGTGTGGATATATTATTCTGGAATATTTTATTTTGGAATAATAATGCCAGAATAAACTGTTCAGAATGACTCTGTAGTGTAGACACACCTAAAGTACCACAGGGTTCCTTATAGTTTTTGTGGCTACAGACTAACCCTATGATAGTCGGCACAATGGGGCCAGAGTTAAGTTATTAAGTACTGAAATACCTCTTCCATTTCATGCAAAGCTCTCTTTGAACAAGCTTGTGCAGCGCATATATATGTCCGGTGAGCTGAATGTTTTTATAGCAATTGATATATGCATTTTCCTTAAATACAGTAAAATACATTTTAAAATAAATTCAGGAATATGTAGTGCTTTCCCAAGTCAAATTTTCTGCAATAAAATTACCTTGCAAATGTACTAGTCAGGAGTATGTATGTGCCCAATTTTAATATGCATGTGATAGAGAATGATTTTTGTAGCCATTACATAATTATTTACTTTTGAATTGAAAAAATAGATTAGACAAGTCTTTCCTTTCCAGTGTGTTAAGTATTAGTGTCTGTTGTTGGTTTTTTTGAATAACGATATATGGGAAAGCTTCAATACTATGAAGCAAATTATAAAGTGCATATTTTTACCTGTGAGAGCAATTAAGTATTAGACCAATTTATCAATGATCCTGTGCATTCCCCAACCCTTATAGTAAAAAATGAATGATTATATGTTTTCCAAAAATTATACTCTAGGCATTATGTTGGGGAAGTTGTCTGTAACACAGGAGGTCAGACTACATCCTACCAGTCCCTTCCTGCCTTTGAACCTATTACATTTTGATTTCTAGTACATGGCTCTAAAATTCAGTATCCCTCCTGTAAAATGATGCCTATGTTTGCTTGTTAAAGACCAGGAACTGGCCTTTGATATTTGAGCTCCACCCAGTTACTGACTGTCTCCTCATTTGAATGATTGATGAAGCTTAGATTTTTACTTTTTTCTCATTCTAGCTGATTATTTTTCTTTTCCCCCTTGTGTTTTAGATTACTGTTTTAAGAAAATATTTGCCAGATAACTGAAAGCCCTTTTCAGGGACCAATTTGGTTAAATCCATAACTTTATTTTGATTTATGAGTGACAGAAATTGTACACAATAAAGCTACATCTACACTGCAGTGATCTGTCAAAAGGAGTCATTGTCGGAAGAGCTCTTCTGACAAAACTCCTGTTGACTGTGTCTGCACACAAGAGCAACTAACACGGTTGACATGCTCTGTCAACAGAGAGGGGCCACACGCTCCGGTTGTTTTCTCAACAGAAAGGGATCCCGAGACCTGGAAGACAGGCTCACGTGGATGCCAAGCCCTTCCTGGAGCCTCAGCCCGGTGTACCCTTAAAGGCCCCCCCACAGCCCCATTTTCTGCCCATGCGGAGGTTTGTCTACCTCCTGCAGGGACACCAAAGCTAGTGCAGTGCTCTCACACTTTCTGTGAGAGTTTACCATTTGAGTGTGCAATGCTGCCCAAGCATCCCCTACAATTCCTTTGGCCACACGCTCAGCTGCAGCAGCTTCTGGTGCATCTTCTCCTCCTCTGCTGGAGGGGCGATGCTGACACACCCTTGAGGAGGACACATTTGCTGCCTCAGGGCACTGCCAGCACACATACCCTCAGGTGATCAGGTGGGTCTGGAGATACACCACGGATTCTGACTGGTGGGACTCTGGTTTTGGGGCAGTGGGACAACGAGCAGTGGCTTCAGAACTTCCACATGAGGAGGGAGACCTTCCTGGGGCTCTGTGCCTGGCTTGCCCCTGCCCTCTGGTGACAGGACACCTACCTGCAGCCTTCCATACCCCTGGAGAAGAGGGTCACAATTGTCCTCTGGGAGTTGGCCAACCCCCGACAGCTTCCACCCCATGGGGATCCAGTTTGGCTTGGGCAGATCTACCATAGGTGCTGTCCTCATGCAGGTAAGGCATTCTGAGGCTGCATAACCTGCACAGGGGGAGGGGGAGGGTCCTGCCCAAGGGGGATCTGTGGTGAGTGGGGTCAGTGGTGGTGAACGATGTGGGAATAGGGGAGCCCCATCCCCAGGGGACCATGCTGTCCCATGCTTATACAGTTCTGCTGTTTGGGGGAGGGAGGCAGCCTCATGGGGGAGGGGGCTCCTAAACAGCTCATGGGAGTGACAGAAGGGGGATATGGAACCACCCCCACAGGCCAAGTTAACCCCCAGTCCCTTACCCATACCTCCCCCTCCTCCCTTCGCAGGTCATGATGGCCATCAACTCGTTCCTGCTGCAGAAACTTGTCTTTCTGGCTGACAGGTGTGGCCGTGGTTGGATTTGATACCCTGGGGTTTCCCAACTGATTTGGGGCCATCAGAAGGACCCACATCCTCATCGGTGCCCTGGATGACAGCATTACATTGTTTTTCAACAGGGAAGAGTATAATTCCATAATGCTGCAGATCCCGCTCAACCACAGGGGACACTCCGTAGACAAGTACATTGGTAGGGCAGGCCAGGGCAGGCCAGGCACATGACTAGAAGGTATTCTGCAACTCTGGCCTGCTCCAGAGGATGTAGGTGGGCACCTTCATCCCCCGCCGGGAACCTGCCACTGAGGATGTGGACATGCCACTCTGCATTGTGGGGGATGCCACCTACTCCCTCCTGTCCTGGCTCATGAGGCCATACATTGGACACTGGGACCCCACCCAGGAACTGTTTAATGCCCACCTCAAGTAGGCATGCAGCCAGGTGGAGTGTGCCTTCAGATGCCTCATGGCATGTTGTGGAGGGGAAAGTGGAGTCCTTGCTCCTGGTGTAGAGTCTGGCTGCCGGCCATGACTATGAACAGCCTGGCACAGCCCCCATGTGCCAGACCCATCAGGATTGGCTGCCAGTCTTGGAGGCCCCAAGGGAGACCTTTTCCCAAAGACTCCAATACCCCACCCCCACCCAGGGCAGCCCCAAAGGGGACCTTGGGACTGCAGCCATACCCCATCCCCACCATGACCTCTACCTTTGCCCAGTCCCCTGACCCTTCCACCTTACTTTAAACTAAAAGAATCATGAGCAAGATAAATTGTACTATGAATTATGTAGAAGGTTAATATTTGGGAAACTACATACATGGGGTCATATGGGATGGGGGTCAGGCATCTTAACTTGGAGGGGGACACAGGACAGAGAGTGACAGACTTCACTACAGAAAAGAGGTGGAGGTGCCACACCCTCAAGATTTTTTTCAGGGTTAAGGGGCTGGCAACAGAGGGTTTTTTCTTTTTTGCTGGCTGAACCATGTCTACACTGCGTGTTTTCTGTTGTGAACATGCAAAGGGGTGGTCATTTGCAATTTCATGAACCATCATTTGCATTATGCTGCTGGCAGCCAGACTGAATCTAGATGCAGACAAAAATAAGAAGTTTATTAGTAATTGGACTTGCAATTTCATGTGCCACTTCCTTTAATATTAGTGGAAAGGGATTGTCTGGACACCTCCCCACCACTCCCTGATTTAGAATTTTATTAAGCTGTTCAAATTTTAATTTTATCTCAGATGTAGTATTTATACTTCTTCTAATTAGACTTATTAAAAGCTAAGTCAATGTATGTGCTTAGGTGTTGAGCCACCTAAAAATAAAATTATATTCCTTCTCCATCCCATTCTCAATATTTAGCAGCCCAACTTCCTCTTTCCTTGTTTTCTTATTATGTATATGGTTATAGAACCTTTTACTGTTGGTTTTAATTCCCTCTGCAAGATCCAATTCTGCTTGGGTTTTGGCAGTTCTTATTCTTCCCTTACACTTGCCAGCCTCGCAGAGTTAGCTTTCTTTGCTGCTGTAGCCCAACTTGCATTTCCTGTAAGCTTTCTACTCTCTTGTATTCAACTGCTATGCTTACACCTCCATCTTGGTCTGCAATGCTCCCCTATAACATTTTCTACTTGTTTAGGGTGAAGGCTTCCAATTCTGAACTATGATGAAATAATTCCAAGCCTTGTTCATATTCAGATCCTTCCTCGAATTTTTCAGTCTAGTCCATTGCCCTAGTTCCCTTAATTATTATAAGGCTATCCTTTTGAAAATGAAGGACCTTACTTGCAGGTCTGTTTTTTAATCTGTTCATTTACTTTAAAGCAAATTAACTCCTCATCACTCAAATCAAGGTTGTCCTTTACAGTCATCTCTTCTATGAGGTCCTCAGTACTCAGGAAAATCACTTGCATCACTTCTTGTTGGTTCCATTACTGTTTGGTGAAGCAATCTGTCAGCTATTGCAGCTGGGAAAAACTGAGCTTGTCATTAGTAGCACTTGTCATCCAATCTGCCTCTGGGAAGTTGAAGTCTCCCATAATCACGTGAAAGTATTTATTTAATAAAAACTGGAAAGGCATTTCTATCAGTCTTCCATCCATACTCAAACATCGCCCAAACCTCCATATAGAACCAGTGTCTGAGCTATCTGTTGATCACAACAGTCTTGACTTGCCTTCGTTCACTTTTTCTAGGAACAGTAGAATGTCACTGAAGTTCACCTGAGCCTCCATTCCTTAAGTCTTTTCCCCAACCAGGTATAGACTACTCTGGTGTAGTCTAGTGAGAATCTAGCTGTATCACATGTTCCCATGTGATGGACAATCAATGGATTCTTTCCTGCTCTTGCTAGGGTACTCTTCAGTTTCAGCTTCACATTCCATAGACAGCACACTCTTCTGTTCTCTGGATCAGCTCTGGCGGTGGGTTTGCCTGTTCTTCTTAGAAGGGAGCCCCCAAACATGTAGATCTGTTCTTTCTTTGTGATGATGTGATTCTCTAACCTTTTTGTTTTTCCTTCTGGTTCCTAGTCCTCTTCTAGTCCTCTTCCTTTTTTTTTTCCTCACAAGTTGTGTCTGGTCCTGAGGCCCTGAATTCTAGGTAGCTTCATTAACTCTTCCCTTTTCTAATAGGACTGATGGACTTTCTTCTCTTCCCTCCCTCCTTCAGTTGCTGCCTGCTGTGCCCCTTCATTTTCTCAACTCAGCAAACCAAGTTTAGATGTAACGAATGGAAATGAAGGAGGAGTTCTACCTTCTAGAGTATTTCTTCTAGAAATAACTGTCATTTGTTTCCAGCACACAAGAAAGTAGAAGGGAGAGTTTGCTATCTCAGCATTGAACAACCGCAGATCGGGCAGTCAGAAGATTAGCTGTCAGCCCCACATCTTTTTCATCACTATAGCTACGTCTACACAAGCCCCAAACTTCGAAATGGCCACACAAATGGCCATTTCGAAGTTTACTAATGAAGCGCTGAAATGCATATTCAGCGCTTCATTAGTATGCGAGCTGCTGCGGCACTTCGAAATTGACGCGGTTTGCCTCCGCACGTCTCGTCCAGATGGGGCTCCTTTTCGAAAGGACCCTGCCTACTTCGAAGTCCCCTTATTCCCATGAGCTGATGGGAATAAGGGGACTTCTAAGTAGGCGGGGTCCTTTCGAAACAGAGCCCCATCTGGACTAGACGTGCAGAGGCAAACCACGTCAATTTCGAAGTGCCGTGGCCGTCCGCATGCTAATGAAGCGTTGAATATGCATTTCAGCACTTCATTAGTAAACTTTGAAATGGCCATTTGTGTGGCCATTTCGAAGTTTGGGGCTTGTGTAGACACGGCCGATAGGTGTGATGGGGGAAAGCTCATTAAACCTTGAGCTGCTTGAGATTGCAAACTGCATGGGACATGGACTGTCAGTTACTATATTTACCTAGATGTAGCATAATGTCACCCCAAACTGGTTGGTCTCTGTAACAGAAATGTGACATAACAAAAGTATAGCAAAAGACGCCTCTCTCAAACCATGGAGGTCTGAGCTGTGGCTCATAGATGTTCAGTCAGCCAACAATGGCTGAACCATAGAGTAAAAGGAAAAGGTTAGGGTAAAGTAAAAGTAAAGGAAATATCTAACTGTTTTTTTCCAGAGACAGACTATGAAAGAGTCTTGAATCATGTCGGCAGCTGTGCTTTTGTCCAATTCAATGAAACAATTCTTAACAGAAGATAAATGTAGTAGAGGAAAATACAATAAATGTGTCCTCCACAATAAACAGAAGGGATAACATATAAGGAAAATGTGTATTGTTGCAACATTTAACATTCTAGATATTGGTCTCATCTTTACTGGCTTAAATTGGAAGCAGATGCTCATGAGAAAACAAAGTATGACAGTTACACAAAAGTGGTATATCTTCAGTGAATTTGAACCAGCTGCTGCATTGGCAAATACAGTCATGTCACCCTAAGGATTAGAACCAGAGAGTCAAGGGAAAGAAGCATTTCTGAGCGATCAAATGATTTTATTAAGTGTTCAGTTTGTATTCCTACAGGAAATCGACAGCTATTACTAAAGAGCCATAAACAAAATCAATTTAAAGAATTTTTGAAAGAACAGAAATATTTTTATACTATCAGAAAGCAACAAAACCTCAAATAATTTTCCCTTGTGGGTTTGTTTGTTTGACTTCCGTGATTTTCTGCAAGCTGAAAATAAAACAACTTTGGAAGAATAATAAGGATTACTAGCCTGGATAGTATTGGTGATTTTATGGGTCTGGTCACGTTGGGAATATTTTATAAGACTAGGAGTGGTCTGGGTTCTACGCCAACTCATGTTGTGGAGTTCTCAGTGACACTGACAGAATCACTTTTCCTAGCTAGGCCTCAGTTTACTCCTTCTTTCACAGGCACTGAATTATAATTCAGAACTCGGGGGAGGGATAGCTCAGTGGTTTGAGCATTGGCCTGCTAAATCCTGAGTTATGAGTCCAATCCTTAGGAGGCCATTTAGGGATTGGGGCAAATAGATGTCAGGAATGGTGCTTGGCCCTGCTGAGGGGGCGGGGGACTGGACTAGAAGACATCCCAAGGTCCCTTCCACTTCTCAGAGATGTGAATCTCCAATTACAATATTAATTGCTAGTAAAGGACTGAAATTCTTAGGTGGAACTTGTTACAGAGTTGCAAATAATATATAAAAAATCCTACCTATCTATAGCACTTCAATTAATTTTTGCATACCTTATATAATACCTGGCTAATATATAATCACATTTTAATTTTTATAACTATTGTAAGTAAGGATTTGACCGTTCCTTTTGCATGCAACTCAAGCAAGGGGCAAGGTGTCATACACTCTCACAGGAGCTGACCATTACTTTTCCTGGCACTGTTATGGCTGGGAGCCATTCTGTTGGTTTAAACGGACATTGGATTAAGCCTTGAGTGTCAATGGCTACGTCTACACGTGAAGCCTACATTGAAATAGCTTATTTCAATGAAGCAACATCGAAATAGGCTATTTCGATGAATAAAGTCTACACGTCCTCCAGGGCTGGCAACGTCGATGTTCAACTTCGACATTGCGCAGCACCACATCGAAATAGGCGCTGCGAGGGAATGTCTACACGCCAAAGTAGCACACATCGAAATAGGGATGCCAGGCACAGCTGCAGACAGGGTCACAGGGCGGACTAGCGCTTCCGGGGCAACAGCTAGCCGCTCCCTTAAAGGGCCCCTCCCAGACACACTCAGCCTGCACAGCACGCGGTCTGAGGAACCATAGGCACACAGACCCCGGGCGACGCAGGCATGGACCCCCAGCAACAGCAGCAGCAGCAGCAGCAGCAGCAGCAGCAGCAGCAGCAGCAGCACCCAGAGGTCCACCCAGCCCTCCCGGGAGGCAGCTGAGCACCTCCTTGCTACACCGGAGGAGGAGCTGCCCCCAGGGCAGCAGGGCTCAACCCCCAACCCTGCAGCACCCCGCCCCGCCCCCCGCCTCACACGCCGGTGGCTGTGGAGCTACCCCACCAGCACCGACTGGTGGGAGCGGCTGGTGCTTGAGGAGTGGGACGAGGACCGCTGGCTCAAGAACTTCAGGATGAGCCGGCAGACATTTATGGAGCTGTGCCAGTGGCTCACCCCCGCACTCAGGCACCAGGACACTGCCATGCGGCGTGCCCTCCCTGTGGAGAAATGGGTCGGCATCACTGTCTGAAAGCTGGCCACTCCAGACAGCGACTGATCCGTGGGACAGCAGTTTGGTGTCGGCAAGGCCACCGTTGGGGCTGTCCTCATGGAGGTAAGAGGACCCACGGGGGAGGGCAGGGCAGGGCAGGGCCACGCACACCCTGCTCACCCCTCATTGGTGCCCTCCCATGTGCTTTCCCTGCAGGTTGTGCATGCCATCAACGCCATGATCCTGCACCGGCTCTTGAGGCTGGGGAACCCAAATGCCACCATCGGGGGCTTTGCCACCCTGGGCTTCCCCAATTGCTTCGGGGCTCTGGATGGGACTCACATCCCCATCTGCGCCCCACATCACAGTGGAGGACGCTACATCAATCGCAAGGGCTACCATTCTGTGGTCCTCCAAGCCTTGGTGGACAGCCGGGGCCATTTCCAGGACATTTATGTGGGCTGGCCTGGCAGCACCCATGACGCCCGGGTTTTCCGGAACTTGGGCCTGTGCCGCCGGCTGGAGGCGGGGACCTACATCCCCCAGCGGGAGATCCCTGTGGGGGACACCACCATGCCCCTCTGCGTCATCGCAGATGCGGCATACCCCCTCCGGCCCTGGCTCATGCACCTGTACACAGGCCATCTCTCTGCTAGCCAGGAGCGCTTCAACCAGCGCCTGAACCACGCACGCCAGGTGGTGAAGCGCTCATTTGGCCGCCTCAAAGGACGCTGGAGATGTCTCCTGACCCGCCTGGATGCAGGCCCCAACAACATCCCCCTGATTGTGGGTGCCTGCTGCACCCTGCACAATTTGGTGGAGAGCAAGGGGGAGGCCTTTTTCCAGGGCTGGGCTGTGGAGGCTGGCAGGGCAGACGTTCAGCCACCCGCTGCCCCCAGTCGGCAGGTGGATCCCGAAGGGACCCGGATCCGGGAGGCCCTGCGGGCCCACTTCAATGATGAGGCCACGGGGTGAACTCTGCCAGGCCACCCACTGCCCACCACTTCCTCCAGAACACTCCCTGCCCCAACACCCCCACCATGGAGCACCCAACCGCACCCCCCACACACACTTTTCCTGGACAAATGACAGCATGCACTTGTGGCTGAACTTAAACTGCTTTTTCTTTTAGAACTTTTTTTTTTTTAACTATAAATAAAACAAGAACAAATTATATACAACATGTGTGCAACAAAAGTAATGTGTACAAATAAAACAATAGTAATAAAAAAGTTTGTTCACTAATAAAAAGAAAACCAGGGATGATAAAGGGCAGAACTATTTACATGGGGGGGACGGGGTAAACGGGGGGCACAAATTAATGTCACAACTATATACAAGTGGGGAGGCTACGTTCCGGGCCCCTCGCCCCTAAAGTCCGGCACTGGGCATGGGCAGCCGGGAGCCTCGCCGCGGCCGCAGCCCTGTCTGGGGCTGGCTGGGGTCGAGGCGGACCGGAAGATATGCCCGGCGAGTCTCAGGTGGCTCCAGGGGTCCCTCGGCGCTCTGGCCCTCGGTGGTGGGTGGCGGGGCGATGGTGGACGGGACGGCGACGTGCAGAGCATCTGGTGGTGCGGTGGGTGGAGGAGGCAGGGCGGGTGCTGTGGCGGCCGGCGCGGCATGGGGGGCCAGGTAGTCCACCAGGTGGTTGAAAGTGTCCATGTAGGCCCCCCATGATTCTTGGCGCCAGGCCAGCGCCTGCTCCTGCAGTTCGAGGCGGCGTTGCTCCACCCGCAGGAGCTGCTCCGCCACCTCCAGCTGCCAATGGTGGATGGCCAGCAGCAGGGAGTCCGTCGCCATCGGCTGTTGGTGGCGCGGGGTCCGCTGTCTAGCCCGCCGTGGGGCCGGTCGGTCCTCGGCCGAGGGGCTGGCCTGGAGCGATGGCCCCGGAGGGCTCTCCGGGACCACTGATGCCTCGCCGGTGCTCTCTTCCGGCCCTTCCAATGGTGCAGGTGTGGGACACAGGAGGGGGGGGGGGAAGAAGAATGGAGACAGGCGTTAGTGTGGGCCCCGAGCTGTGGACTTTGTCCCCCCAGCCCTGTGCTGCAGGTTTCCCATCCCCGTCCCCTGGAGATGCTGCTGTGATGGATGGGGTTCAGGGGTCCCCCTGCACTGCACCCCATCCCCTGGTGGGAGCGACTCTCACTTCACTCCTCAGGGTCTGACAGTAAAGGTTTCTTAGGCCACAGATGCCCAGTTTCTCCCAGGAGTGACAGCACCAGCTGTCAGAAGAGACAGTCCTTCCAACCCATTCTGGGGAGAAGACCCCAAGGGGTGCCCCTCTGGGATGCAGCTTTCCCCCTCCTCAGGCTGGCTGCCTTCCAGCTCTCCCTTCCCCTAGCCTCTACCTGCGGCCCCCCCCCCCGATTTAAAGCCAGCTCAGCTCCTCCCTCCTCTTTGTTCAGGGCAGAGGTGTCACCTGCCAGCTGTAGCCCCAGGATCCTCCTTTGCCCCTGGGAGCTATTCGGCTCTTGTTGCTCATATGTAGCCTGAGTCTCCCTTTTGCACTCCCCCCACTCCATCACATGCTGCTGCTTCTGCTTCTGCGGGGTGTCCCACCCCCTCCTCCCAGGGGCCCCTCAAGGTTCCGCTCCCCCCCTGCCCCGGGGATGGGGCATGGCACTGTCGTGCGGGGTGGCGGGGGGGCAGGGGCTGATGCACTGCTGTGAGGGCCATGGCCCTGGTGTCCTTGGGGCCATGGCCATGTGAGCATGTCGGGTGCCCTGGACACATATCTATTAGCCCCGCCTGCGAAGCCCAGGGGTGTACACCAGAGGGGGGTACATACCTGTCGGTCCACTCCCACGGTCCGGAGATCCCCAGGGGGTGGAGGCCCAGCTGCTGCTCCAGGATGGCAGGAGGAGGATCTTCAGGCTGGATTCTGCGGAGGAGGAGCCCCCTCCTCCTCCTCCTCCTGCTGCGACGTCCCAGGGGTGGGCTCCGGGGGGGGGGCCCCCGGGGTGCGGGGCTTACCTCCGGGGCGGACTCCGGCTGAAGGGCCTGCTGGGGCTCGTCGGCCGAAGTATCAAGGGTGGCCGGAGGGGAGGAGGTGTCCTGGGGGCCCAGGATGTCCCTGAGCTCCCTGTAAAAGGGGCAAGTGACGGGGGCGGCCCCAGATCGGCCGGACGCATCCCGGGCCCAGGCACAACCCTGCCGCAGCTCCTTCAACTTACTCCTGACGTGATCAGGAGTGCAGGCAGGGTGACCCTGGGCAGCCAGGCCGTCGGCCAGCCTCATCTGCGTTCTGCCTCTTGCTCCCCATTACCTGGAGCACCTCCTACTCGCTCCAGAGCCCCAGCAGGTCCCGCAGCTCGGCCTCTGTCCAGGAGGGGCCCCGCTGCCGCTTGCCAGCCTGGCTGCCCACCTGGCTGGGCTGGCTGCCCTGGCTCCCCTTGGGGGGGTCCCCTGGGGGCACTGGGGGGGCTGCCGGGTGGCCATTGAGGGTCCTGTGGCTGCTGAGGGACATGCAGGCTGGCCGCGTGTCTAAGCTGCTGCCTGCACGTTCCCTCAGTTTCCTGCACAGGAAGGGAGGGGGAGGAGACCTTTAAGGGGCCGCTCCACGCGGCCACCATTGAGCTGAGGGGCTGGAGAGAGCGTCTCTCAACCCCTCAGCTGATGGCTGCCATGGAGGACCCCGCAATTTCGACGTTGCGGGACGCGCAACGTCTACACGGTCCCTACTTCGATGTTGAACGTCGAAGTAGGGCGCTATTCCTATCTCCTGATGAGGATAGCGGCTTTGACGTCTCGCCGCCTAATGTCGAAGTTAACATCGAAATAGCGCCCAACACATGTAGCCGTGACGGGCGCTATTTCAAAGTTAGTGCCACTACTTCGAAGTAGCGTGCACGTGTAGACACGGCTAATGTGTCAAATTATGTACTATTTTAACTCAATTCATATCAAAGGGAGTTTGCAGGATTTAAATCATCAATGCCTATAGCTATGCAGCCCATAGTTCTGAAACAATGAGGAAACATCCTCTATCACTCAGCATACCCATGGAATATCAGACCCTTTATTTGGGAGTGTATATGGACATTTGAGGGAATGAGTTTATTCAATTTCACTGCTTTATAATCCAAGCAGTATCAACAGTATGCTGCTGAAATCCCTTTGGTGATATGGTACCTATTGGTCTCAAAGGCTGCATCTACACATGCCACTTCTTCCTGAAGTGGCATGGTAATGATCCATCCAGAAGATGGTAATGAGGCATGGATGTAAATTTCGCACACCTTATTAGCATATGGGCAAGTAATTCAGAGTCCAGGAGAATCTCTTCCAGACTCCAAAATACACGTGTGGATACGCAGCTCATGGGGATCTTCCAAAGGAGGGGGCTTCTGGAAGGAGGGTTTCCTTCCAGATCCCCATGGGCCACGCAACCGCACATGTGTTTTGGAGTCTGGAAGAGCTTCTTCTGGACTCCGAATCATGTACCCATATTCTAATGAGGTGTGGGAAATTTTCATCGTGCTTTGTGAAAATAGGAGGTCATTTTCAGTCTCCTGTTATAGTGTACTTAAAATGTATGAGATAGGTGAGATACGATACTTTGTTAGACCACCCTTCTGTAGGTGAAAGGAGAAAGAATTTGAGCTTCACCAAGATTCAATAATTGACCTACCAAAGAGCTCTATGAAGTTTAACAATCTATCTCTTTCACCAGCAGAAGTTGGCCCAGTAAAAGATGATAACTTAGCCACCTTGTCAGTTTCATACCGACACAGCTACAACATCACCACTGCAAACAATCATAATACCCATGACTGTCATAACCAATTGTTAAAGATTACTGACGGGTTCAAGACAAGCAAAGACTGCATTTTCTATGCTGTCTGTTTCTTTGTCTGAATCTGTTTATTCATGAGAGGAGAAAAAAATGTTTGAGAGAGGACAAACGTATTTACAAGGCTAGTTTTGCAATGTTACTGCCTTTACTGCCTGAATGCCAGAAATGATTAAGTCCTACATTTCAGTTTTATTGACCACAACTTGTATAATTACACAGATCAAGCCTTACTTTTCAGAAGCCAATACTGTACTAGAATGTCTGCCTTTTTTAACACTGTTTATAATGCTCAATGGGCAGTTGATGGCAATGCAAATGGGTGTGGAAAGTCCTGTACAATTTAGTACCGATAAAAGAAATTAAGGGTTTGAGAAATAAAGCAAGTTTCATAAAAACGTTGTTATATTTATATGTAGAATAGTATCTTTACTGTAGAATATTTACACTAAATGTACACTAGATTTTTGCACAAATGTCCATTTGCTTTCTACAGGAGAGGGAAGAAGAGTTCCTTCGAAGATGCAGTTTATTTTCAAAAGAGACACATCTACACTGCTTTTCTTCTTTTGAAAGAAGAATATGCAAACGAGTTGCCAGATATGTAAATCTGCATCTAATTTGCATTTTGATTCCCCTCATTTACATGCCTATTTTGAAAGAGGAATGCAAGTGTAGATACAGCCTTGGGGCTTGGTCCCCTTTTACCTGATTCAAGATGGGAGTCTTGACATTGCCCCCTAACATTTTGGTGACTACCCTCCTTAACCCACTAGATCTTCGTTAGTAAGGCAGCCAAAGGAACAAATATTGAGTTGTAGCTGCACCAGGCTCACACCATTTTTATTTGTTTGTGTGTTTAGTTGTCAGTTGCCTAATTCACAAGAGGAAAACTAGGAATCAGTTGATATTTCACTATCAGCTTATATCTGCACAGGTGAGCGTGGGAGGTGAGGACACAGAATCCCTTTTTTCTCCCCATGCTGTTGGGGTGCCTGTGCTCTCAGGGTTCACAGTAGGGTGGAAGGATGATCTTGGGTGCCAGCCTGGGATTTGGGAAAAGCCGATTCTTAATTCTGCTCCTCAGTCCCCCTACTGTCAAATGGAATAATAACATTTCCCTCCCTCACAGGGTTTTTGGGGAGGATGAATATACTAAAGTTTATGAGACACTGAGGCAATCCTGCTGTGAGATTTCATGCAAATACTTTAGTTAAACTAGAGCTTGCTGGCAGTTCTCAAGAACTCATGGGTCATCTATGTGTGTTTGAAGTGGGTGGGACCATGACCTTTCTTGCTTTCAACTACAGAGTAGCAGTTGGTGGGAGTACAGTGTGCACCAGCAGAAGAGTCATGGGAGCTGGTACTAGAGAATATGCTTCCCATACCAACACTAGTGGTATTATACTATCCTGCCCTGCTGCTGTTGACACCTAAAGCCTCCAGCTACTCTTGGTGGAGTCATGAGAATGATCTAACCTAACATTTGTCTAGATCTTAGTTAAAACAGCAAAACCCAGTGTTTATAGACAAGAGGTTTCTAAATAATAAAGATCTGAACTTGCTCTGAATGATTATTTTCTTACAATTGCATCCTGTTGTTCCATAGAGTGTTGTAATGGGGACCTTGAAGATGAACCTGTTAAGGTAGCCATGATTAAGACACTAATAATAAAATACATTTTAGAAGTGAAGCTGTATCTGTATGTTACACAGGTGTATTAAAGTTACCATTGTCATTTTGATTTTAGTTTTAGTGATTTTCATCCAAAATCATATGCTATAAAAAAATTGGAAACCAATTTAGTAAAACCAAATGATTCCAGTATATAATAATACAGTTGGCAGTATCAGGTCAAGCAATTAGCAATATATAACCCTGGCTAGGAATAAAAACATGCATTAAAGTAATAGAAAGAGTCAGTTAAATGCATCTGATTTTAAAATGGTGCATTTAGTGAGCATCTTACTGAAATATGAAAATGGTTGCAATCTGGGTGAAGACATTAAACCATCAATTGACAGATAGCCAGGGTCAAATGTAACTGAGATTTCCTTCAATCCACAGCCAGATTTCAGCTTAAATAACTTGCATGTCATCATATCAAATGGCAGAGCTATAAAACTGTGGTGTTCTTGAGCCAAAACTAATAGGAGACACACATAACAGGCCATGATTAATCTTTCTCTGGATGGGTAATTAATCAATATGAGGCATCTCAAAACTGTCAAGCTCTTTTTTCTACATAAAGCTCTGAAAGTTTGAAAATGCAATGGAAAATTCAGCAAGGTCTTTGAGAGTTCTATGCATATTTAGAAGCAGAGCCAATTAAAATTGCAGTGTTATAAAACTGCAGATAAAACTGAAAGGATACTAATTTGCCAGAGCCAGTAATAAACCCTAAAAATAAAGATATGCAGTTTTGCTGTTTATATACACACATACATGTACATTATATTAATACAACATGAATGGTTGATACTAATACCCTCTCAAGGGTGTCCTCTTTTTTCAAAGTTCAGATATGGTCACTGTATTATTCAGAAATACCAGTTGTATCTGTTTTATATATTGTTCTGTGAATACGTGTATCAAGGAAATGAATTCTAAAGGAGGAAGGTCAACTGGATTAAGAAAGCAACCCACAAATTGTTTTATGATTTGTTGCTTGTACTATATTGCATTGACCTGTGCTGGAGATTTCTGGTAGAGTTAATCCAAATGAGCCTTCAGTTTCAAAATCCGATGTACTTGTAGCCAAGTCCTAAATAGTTCTTACTCAGTTTTGTGACCATATAATTTAGGTCAAGATCTAGTCCATAAAGGTTTTATTCTTCATATTTTGATTCACTTTTGCTGGAAATATGAGACCAACCTCAGACTAAAGTCACATGAAGGGAAAAAATACTTATTCTCCTTAGATTATACAAGGCTGAGAAGAAACTGTTCCATTCTCAGATTCTACGTCACTGGACAACACAAACTGAGTCTGAAATCCTACATGGAATTAGATAAAGGAAAACAACTGAGACAACTAATGCATCTTTTGTAAAATAGATGTCCAGACATTTAACAAACTATCCTTGTGATGCAATCATTTGGTTGTAATGGCTAGAGTAGTTTTATACTGCATAGTGCTCTTTTATTAAACATTAAAATGCTAGGATTCAGTCTAGCAAGGTCTTGCATGTTCTGGCCCCAGCACAGCAATTTGACAAAGTCCTCGCTGGGATGATCTAGTTAGGGTTGGTCCTGATTTGGGCAGGGGACTGGACTTGATGACCTCTTGACTTCTCTTCCAGCTTTAGGATTCTATGAAACAAAAGTTTGAGCACCTTCAAAAATTTTCCTGATTAATAATGTGACTTGACGGGGAAAAAAGTAGGTTCTCTTAAATACCAGGGAGTGGGAAAAACAAAACAAAACAAGAGATAGGGTCATTTTGACCTTGGAAACACTTTTGCTATTACACTAGTAATGGCAGCCAGATAGAGCCCTTCAGTGTAAACAAAGAAAGAAGATGTGTGCAAATCAACTCTAAAGGAAGTTTACAGTGTATACCATATATATCCACAATGAAGGAAGACAGAAAATCAATCCACTATGTAACTTCATCTGTGCACAGGTTGGACCATATATTGAAATTCTCTCTCCTTCCTTGAACCTAAAAATTATACATGCATTTCTTTCACATGCATTCACAGGTGTCAGATTTCACCTGTTTCTAGAAACGAGTTATGTGCTTATAAATTCTGTTGTGTGGTTATTCACAAACACAGAGTGCAAATTTTTGTGCCACTCCAAGCCTGCACTTACACAAATGAAAACAGGCTGAGAACTGGAAAATTCTCCTTTAATGTTCTATTTATTAAAACTATTGCGGGGGGGGCGGGGGGGAATACAGAGTGGGGGTGTATTTAAAATAGTAACGTTTTCACAGATTTAAAAGATACTGAAAAAAAGCCATCTGCTTTCTGGATATATTTATTGTAAAGGCTTCATGCGATTTAAGTGAATGAAAAAAAGAGTATTTCTGAGTCTGAAAGTATCAATTTCTTTCATAGAGAGGATTTTACATAACAATGGTAATGATATTTTTGGAAACAGAAGGCTCTACTTATTTTTATTGAACCTTGTCTAAAACATGAAATGAAAGCAAACAAACAAAAAATGTCAATAAAATGACAAAGAAAACCTTCAATTAAAGTATTTTTAAAATACATTCATCAACCTTATACAGTACCTAAATAATTGTTGCTGAATTTTCATTAATTTGGAAATCTCTGAGGCCATAAAACAATGCTAAAAAACTAGGAAAGGAATTTTAAACAGGATTTCTAGTTATATCATTAACGTTATTTAATTTCTGTTCATGTCCTGCAATCAAGGCTTTTTGTTCATTTTCCATAATTCAAAATATATTTATAACAGCCTCAATGAAGCCAATTGTCAAGGAGACATATTATTGGAATCTGAGACCTGAAGCACTCTTTTAGGTGACATTTTCATCAGGCTTATTCCCATAGTTCAAGATTTTATTATTTTGTTACTTCCTGAAGTCAAGTAACTTCAAGTCTATAATAATGCATTAGAAACTAAGAATATGTTTTATTATGAATATTGTATCTTCTACTCACTTAGAACACTAATTTGTTGCTTCACACATTTCAAAAGGAGAGGAATATTGTTTAAGCCTCAGATGGACAGTGGATTCCCTGCTATACCTTGGAAAATGAATGGGGAGGGCATGGCTCTGAATCAGTAGATCAAATGCCCTCCAGGCATGCACAGTAGGACGGGTTCAATTTGCTTCTCCCCACTCTTTCGATTATAGAGCAAATATAGGCTACCTCAGGAGTCTCTTTCATTATTTTTAATTTACTCCAGTGTATGCTGAAATTTCTTGTGGCTGAACTGTTCTTTGGACCAAGATCTCAAATCTCTAAGAGCTAAAATCATGGGGCTTTGCCCAGAACCGAATTCACCACAAGCTAGTGGAAGCAGCAAGCAGTTGGCAGTGGGGGAAGCAGCAATGGGAAGCCAGACAGGTGTCCAGTGGGAGCAGCAGGGCAGCCAGCAGGAGCAGCCGAGCAGATGGCAGTGCAGACAGCTGGAGAAGCAGAGCGGGTGGCAGAGATAGGCAGAGCAGCCCGTGGAGCAGACGGTAGGGGACCGAAGCAGTGGTGGTGTGATGCACAGCCAGCCATGCAGCATTGAGGAGATGTGAGCAGGCAGACAGGAAGTAACCAGTGAAGTGAGTAAGCTGCTTCTTTACCTCCCCTGCTCAGAGTGGGTGGTGAATCCTGCAAATGCACTTCTACACTCCGGGTCTGCCATGACCAAGGGGAGCAGCAGTGAGTGGGGTACAGAGAAAGGTTGGGCATGTAAAGGGGACATTTAGGTTTCTGGACTTAACCTGAGAGGAAAAAGATATTGTCCAGCCTTCTTGAGAAGGGACTTTTACTCATGGTTTTATTTATGATATTTGTTTGTGGTGTTTTCCTAAATTAACGCCTTGTTTTTTTATTAAAAGCTTCTTTTATACACACAAACTCTGCTTGCAAGTGGGGAAGCACTGACTGACAGAGGTGCCATGGGAGGTGCATGAATTTCCCAGGGTCGGAGCTAGTTCTGCATTGGATGGATGGAGAGGAATCCCTAGATGTTGAACCTGGCCTTGGCTGCTGCTGGTTCTACCTAGCAGAAACATTACATGTGCTTGTACACAAATGCAAGAAGCTTGGGAAACAAACAGGAAGAATTAGGTGCCTTGGTACAATTGAAGTATGAGGTGGTTGGAATAACAGAGACTTGGTGGGATGATTCGCATAATTGGAGCATTGTCATGGAAGGTTATAAACTGTTTGGGAAGGACAGGCGGGGAAAAAAGGAGGAGGAGTTGCACTCTATGTGAGGAAGTGGTATGATTGGTCAGAGCTCCAGTATAAGGAGAGAGAAAAGCCAGTTGAGTGTCTTTGGATTCAACTTACAGGTGGAAGCAACAGATTCGATGTTGTAGTTGATGTCTGCTATAGATCAGGGAGATGAGGTAGATGACGATGTTTTCAGACAGCTAAGAGAAGCCTCCAAATCTTAGGCCCTGGTTATCATGGGAGACTTTAATCATCCAGACATTTGTTGGTAGACCCATACAGCAGCACACAGACAATCCAGCAAGTTTTTGGAGAATGTTGGGGATAACTTCTTGGTACAAATGCTGAAGGAACCCACCAGAGGCTGTGCACAACTTGACCTGCTTCTCACAAACAGGGAAGAAGTAATAGGATAAATAGAAGTGGGTGACAACTTGGGATGCAGCAATCATGGGATGGTAGACATTAGGATCCTGACAAAAAGAAGAAAGGTGAGCAGTGAAACACAGACCCTTGATTTCAAAAGAGCAGACTTTGACTTCCTGAGAGAGCTGATGGGCAGGATCCCTTGGGAAATGAAGATGAAAGGGAAAAGAGTTCAGGGGAACAAGCACTATTTAAAGAAATCTTACTTAAGGCACAGGAACAAAACATTCCACTGCATAGTAAGAAAGGCAAATATGGTAGGCAACCAGCTTGGCTCAATAGAGAAATCCTGGGCCAGCTTAAACTCAAAAAGGCTGCATATAAGTAGTGGGAGCATGGACAGTTGATTAAGGAGGAGTATAAATATATGTCTGGAGAATGCCAGACAGTAATCAGGAAAGCAAAAGCACAATTGGCACTGCACCTGGAAAGGGATGTGAAGGGTAACAAGAAGGTTTTCTACAGGTGCATAAACAATAAAAGGGTAATCAGGGAAGGTGTGGAGCCATTACTGGATGAAAGAGGTAACCTAGTGACAGATGATGTAAGAAAAGTTGAAGTACTCAATGCTTTTTTTGCCTCAGTCTTCCCAGACAAGGACAACTCCCCCAATACAGTACTACACAATGCAGTATGGGAAGGTGGAGGGTGCCCTCAGTGGGGAAGGAACAAGTTGGGAGCTACCTAGAAAAACTAAATGTACACAGATCCATGGGTCTGGATTTAATGCACCCAAGTGTACGGCGGGAATTGGCAGACCTCATTGCTGAGCCATTGGCTATTATCTTTGAACTCTTGCAGATCCAGAGAGATCCTGGATGATTGGAAAAAGGCAACTGTAGTGCCCATCTTTAAAAAAGGAAAGAGGAACAATCCAGGGAACTATAGATCGGTCAGCCTTACCTCAGTTCCTGGGAGGGGATCCTCAAGAAATCCATTTTCAAGCACTTGGAAAAGGGGAAAGTGATCAAAAGTAGTCAACATGGATTCACCAAGGACAAGTCGTGTCTGACCAATCTGATGAGCTTCCATGATGAGGTAACAGGTGCTGTGGACTCGGGGAAGCCAGTGGATGTGATATACCTTGACTTCAGTAAAACTTTCAAATACAGTCTCTCACAACATTCTTGCCCATAAGCTAAGTATATATGGACCAGAGAGACTGGATAGCACCCTCAGCAAGTTTGCAGATGACACTAAGATAGGGGGAGAGATAGATACATTGGAGGGTTGAGATAGGATCCAGAGTGACCTGGATAAATTGGAGGATTGAGCCAAAAGAAATCTGATGTGGTTCAATGAGGAGAAGTGTAGAGTCCAGCATTTGGGACGGAAGAGTCCTAAGCTCTGTTATAGGCTGGGGACTGACTGGCTAAGCAACAGTACAGCAGAAAAAGATCTAGGGATTATGGTGGATGAAAGGCTGGATATGAGTAAAGAGTGTGCCACTGTAGCCAAGCATGCTAAAGGCATATTGGGGTGCATTAGGAGGACCATTTCAGGTAGACCTAGGCAAGTTGTTGTTGCCTTCTATTCAGCACTGGTGAGGCCACACTGGAGAATTACGTTCAGTTTTGGGCCCCCCAGTACAGAGAGGATGTGCATGTATTGGAGCAGGTTCAGCGGAGGGCAATGAAAATGATTAAGGGCCTGGAGCACAGAACCGATGAGGACAGGCTGAGGGATTTGGGTTTATCTAGTTTGCAGAAGAGAAGACTGAGGAGTGATTTAATAGCAGCCTTCAGCTTCCTGAAGGGGAGATCTAAAGAGGGTGGATAGAATCTGTTCTCAGTGGTGTCAGAGGGCAGAACAAGGAGTAATGGTCTGAAGTTACAAAGGGGGAGGGGGAGGTTGGATGTTAGGAAAAACTGCTTCGCCAGGAGGGTGGTGAAATACTAGAATGTGTTGCTTAGAGAGGTGGTTGAATCTCCATCCCTATAGGTTTTTAAGTCCCAGCTTGACAAAGTCCTGGCTGGGTTGACTTAGTGGGGGTTGATTCTGCTTGAAGCAAGGGGCTGAACTTGATGACCTCGTGAGGTCCCTTCCAGCCCAATGATTCTATGGTTCTATAAAATAAATAAACATCTGATCACTTTACTTTAATTATGCTTCAGTTTGTATTCCATACTTTGTAGAGAGGTCCTGTAGAAGTACAACTTTGTAGTAGAAAAAAAAAAGATTAGGAAAAAAATATCCTAAAAAACTTGAGCTATATTTCATAATTATAGTAATGAAGTAGAGTTCTTAATGCATTCATTCATAAAATTAAATCTCAGCTACTAGCTGCTTTCAAAAGAGAAACAGGTTTTATACAGCTACAGGGCAATTCAGACTAAAATAATAAGTTTTATAGAAACAGGCCAAGAATCAAAATTGGGTATGAAACCATATAAAACTTACATTTCCCTTTAGCTCACCATATTCACATCTGAGATCACAGAAACATAAAAACCAAAGGTTGGAGAACATTTCGACCAGAAGCTGACATGATACAACAATTAGAGGTGTTCTTAATGGCCTGACAAAGCTTCAACATGTTAATTTTTAATGAATTCAAATGGCTTTAATAAGCCATGCTGGGCTAGGTAAAGATTTCCAGTTGTTACCTTTAAGGCTATGTCTACACTAATCAAAAACTTCGAAATGGACATGCAAATGGCCATTTCGAAGTTTACTAATGAAGTGCAGAAATACATATTCAGCGCCTCATTAGCATGCGGACAGCTACGGCACTTCGAAAATGACATGGTTTGCCGCTGCGTGGCTCATCCAGACGGTGCTCCTTTTCAAAAGGACCCTGACTACTTTGAAGTCCCCTTATTCCTACAAGCAGATGGGAATAAGGGGACTTCGAAGTAGCCAGGGTCCTTTTGAAAAGGAGCCCCTTCTGAATGAGCCATAGCCTAAGAGTGATAGCCTTTTTACCTATTCTGCATTCCAAAATGCAGCTAAACTTTTCTCAGATGAAAATATAAACCCTCCTGTCTCAGTTGGGCGCTGGTTAGTTTGCCTCCAAAAATTTTGTAGGCATAAAATTTGTCACGGTTCTTTATAATGGGATATTTGGGATGTTGAATAGTAGTAAGAAAGATATTAAGAGCTAAATTGTAGCTAGTTCTAACACTGTTACATGGGAAAAATAAGAGCTCCCTCACTACCTCTCTGTGATCTTGTCATGACTACCTGGATGTTGGTTGGGGAGTGGAGTAGGGACTACAAATCCTATATTCTCCTGCTTGCACAAAGAAAAGAATCCTGGTGACATGTGCAGGCAGTGAACCAAATGCTGGATCCTCTGCTATTCCCCACTCAACCACAACCACCTTTCCTCTTATAAACTGGGATTAAAGTGCCTCCAACAAGGGGATGAAGAAATTTTTGTTTCCCTCCAAAGCAACAGTGGATCAGAAAAGGTTCTGTGACTCATTCACAATTCCTAATAGAGTTGCACTCCCGTTACTCAGGTCCAGGAACTCCTGTTTTGTGGTAATAAAGGTGGTGTTTTTTTAAATAGGCTGCATCAATACATGCCCCCTCCTTTCAGAGGGGATTTGTTGATGAGGCAGTTTGAAAGAGGCTAATGAGGCACTGACATGAATATGCAGCACCTTATTAGCATAATGATAGCCACACATGATTTGAAAGTGCAACTTTTGGAATCCACGCTGCTTGTGTAGAAGGGGGCCTTTCAAAAGGACCCCCCAACTTCAAACATCCCTTCTTCCTATTTGGTTTTAGCACTTTCAAATTGCTTGCAGTTGCCATTATGCTAATAAGGCATTGCATATTCATGTCAGTGCCTCATTTGCATCTTCTGAACTGCCTCATTAGTGGGCACGTGTAGATGCAGCCATAGACTGCATCCTGGTTTCTAAAGAAAATTTTCGGCTTTTTTTGGTCACTGTGTCAACATACCGGACTACTTTCTGGGCTACACAGCCAAGTGGCCATCACCTCTCATTTTACTGTCTTGAATGTGGGGAGGGATAGATCAGTGGGTAGAACATTGGCCTTGTAAACCTGAGGTTGTGAGCTCACCCCTTGAGGGGGGCTGTTTAGGCCTTTGGGGCAGATAGATTAAAAAAATCTGTCAGGGATGGTGATATAGGTCCTGCTGTGAGCGGAGGGGACTGGACTCAATGACCTCTCCAGGTCTCTTCCAGCTCTATGGCTTTGGCCAAAATTTTAAAAGGGCCATGCTAATTGCCAAATCAGAGAATACTAATGAGGTGCTGAAATGAATATTCAGAGCCTCATAAGCACGCTGCTGTCTGCAGCACTTCAAAAGTGACACATTTTCATTGCCTGTGGCTCATCTACATGGGACTCTTTTTGAAAGGACCCCACAAGTGTTGAACCCCAGCTGAAAGGAAAAAGGGGATTTTGATGTTTGTGGGGTCATTGCAAAAAGGGCCCTGTGTAGACGGACACGCGCAATTGAAACGTGGCACGTTCAAAGTGCCATGGCCTGCAGCATGGTAATGAGGCGCTGAATATTCATTTCAGTGCCTCATTCGGATTCTCCAAGTTGGCCATTAGCATGGCCCTTTTGAAATTTTGGCTGCTATGAGATATACATATCTCCATGGGTGCGTCTACACTAGCCGGCTACTTCGAAGTAGCTGGCACAATGTTGAAATAGTACGCATCGTGTCTAGACATGCCATGAGCTATTTCGATGTTGAAATCGACATTAGGAGGTGAGATGTCAAAATCGTTATTCCTATCTGAAGATGGGAATAGTACCCTACTTCGATGTTCAACATCGAAGTAAGGAGTGTGTAGACAATCCGTGTTCTGCTACGTCGAAATAGCGGGGTCCTCCATGGCGGCCATCAGCTGAGGGGTTGAGAGATGCTCTGTCCAGCCCCTGTGGGGCTCTATGGTCACCACGTGCAGCAGCCCTTAGCCCAGGGCTTCGGGCTGCTGCTCTGCTGCAGCTGGGGGTCCATGCTGCATGCACAAGGTCTGCAACCGGCTGTTGGCTCTGTGGATCTTGTGATGTGCAGGCCAAGTGTGTCAAGGAGGGGCCCTTTAAGGGAGTGGCTTGGGGGTTTGCTGGCCCCTTATTTTGATGGGGAGTGCTTGTGTGTGTGGACGCTCCCCATTTCCTTCTGGGGTGGCTCCTTTCAGCGTTCTCCGTCGCTACTTCAATGTTGAACGTTGATGGCACCAACCCTGGAGGATGTGTAGACGATATGCATCGAAGTAGCCTATTTCAATGTTCTTACGTCGAAATAGGCTACTTCGACGTAGTGTGCTAGTGTAGACGTGGCATATATAAAGGAGTTTAAGACAACTGCATGATCACAAAGAAAATAAAATGAGCAGTAGTCTCAAATAGGGTCCAGTTTTAGAGCCTGAAATCAAGAGTTCAAACCTGCTTCTACTAAAGCCAATAGAAAAGATGACTTCAGTGGCAATAAGATTGAGACCTATAAAATGGGTCTCAGGTAAAAAAGCAGAACCATAAGGTTTCTGATGTTATTATTAATGTTAATTTAATATCTTTTTGTTTAGCAAATTGTACAAACTGATTCTGATTTCCGTCATATGCTCTGATAATTCAGTCAGCATTTGCAGATTGTATGACTAATTCTCAGCCAAAATGTTGATAATCTGAAAACTCTTTTTTTTAAAGGTTCATTCAGTGTTTGTTCAGTGGATCACATACCTATTACATGAATTTTCCCATGGAAAAATATTTGTGCCAATGTTTGTAAAAACTTTGCTGACTTGTGTATTTTTGCACACTCCCTGACAGGTATCTGGCTATTTGTCAGTAAAAGATAATGTGACCCAGCAAATCACAAACCAAAGCAAACTTAGAAGTTACAGATCCTTTTTGCTATTGTTGAAGCAGCTCTGCCTGGAAGTCAGACAGTCCAGTTCTCATACATAGTGTGACCGTTTAGTCCTATGGCAAATATGAGGCACTGGCCTCTCAATGGGGGCTGCTGCCCCATGGTGAGGCACTGGGGCTGGGGGCTCCACAGCCTCCCAGTGGAGGAGGGGCACTCAGAAACCTTTTGGCAGGGGTGACAAGAAAAGGGGTTCTCAGCCTCCCGGTGGGGCTGTGGGGCGGGGAACAGGGCAGCTGCACTGAGGAGGAGTTTCCCCACAGGAGGAGCTGCCTCCCTGAGTCATGGGGTACTGCTCAATGAGGCAGCAACCACATGACAGAGCTCCCAGACAGTGGGAGTTACTTTTCCTAGTCCTAGGACATCCGGGAGTTGTTGTAAATTCCTCTTTTAAGAGAATATGTCCCTGGCCATGGGCTGTGAGGTTTGTGTGTCTTCCACTACCTTTTCCAGGCAGCCTAGAGAAGCTGAGCATTTTAAAAATAAAAAACCTACATGTTGGTCCTTTTAACTTTATTCTCTATCAATGTGTGTGAAAATAAAATAAAAATAAAGAAAAAATTACTTCAAAATGTAGTGTTAAAGTGTTCATATACATAGGTATAGTGTAAGGGATATAGGACGGCCGTTAGAGAGGCCGGTTAAAATGAATACTTATGAGAGTAATACATATTCATGAGTTAAGATTTAAAATTCTATGTTCTGATAGGTAGGGTTAGGATGCTCATGAATATGCAAATATGGAATGCATCCTGGTTGCCGGGGCAACGCAGGTGCGGACCTGGCACGTGGAGGTGTCCAACCAGGTCAGCCCTGGCTCCATAAATTCCGGAGCGCAGCCCGCAGCCAGGCAGTCCGTCGGAGGACGAAGAAGAGAGCAGACCGGAAGATCAAAGAGACTGTGCCAAGAGCTGGACTCTCACCCGTAGCTGAACATTCCAGGTGGAGAAGGCCGAAGCTGAGCGGCGTGTCAATCATCACACCCCAGCCGCCGTGGGCCGTAGAAGACTTTTCGAAGAGCTCCGGCTATGAAGCCTTTTTGAAGAGCTCCAGCCTTAAGAAGAACTGAACTGAAATCACTGTTAAAGGCCCCAGTGCTTTTATCTGGGGGGCTCACCTGGCAGACTGCGCCGGTAGGTGCCCTGCTCGGGTGAGCCGCGGAAGCGGCCCTGCCTTTTCAGCCACCGACCCCTGCAGGCCGGCGGTGGAAACACAGGCTGCCTTTATCCAGGAGGTTTTTGTTCACCAAGCCGGTCTTTTCCTCCTGGCTTCTTTCCTCCCCTGTGCTTTTCTATCTGACCTGTCCGCGGCTGCCATAAAAGCGCGTCATGAGGGTCGTCTTTTCCTAGCCTCAAGGGAAGAGACCCGTGGGCCCGGCGCCCGGACTAACAGAACAGGATAGCAGAGGTATTTAAAGAAAACATCAAACCTCTAGTAACATGAGTATCTAGAATAGTTAGTTTCTTTATTGTTATTAGGAATGGAAATAGGATATGTATTTTTCTTGCTGTCTATGTTAGTTCATGTAGTTACTTTGTCAATTGTAATTCCTTGTTGTTGTTATATCCATGGTAGAGTTAGAAACTCAGAACAAGTGTAGACGCGTCTTAGATTTTGTAATCCTTTATTCCTAGTGCCAATTGTAAAGCACAGGAGGCTGGTCTTATTGACCTAGCCTGAAAACAATACATCCATATAGAAGATTAGATAGTTTGATATAGCCTATTATTATTATTATTTAATACAGAACTGTTAGCTCCCCCGCTATTTAGCAGGGGTAGAGCAGCTGAGGGCAAACCCACTAACTGGGATAACCCCAGCATCATAACCCTTCAAGGGTAAATTGGTCCTGCAGTAAAAGGCTACCTGTAGTCAGGTGGCCGAAATAGGCAGTTCCATTTAGTAAGGGGAAAACCTCTAGTAGGAAACCCCACCATATTAATAGGGGATAACCTTTAAAAAGGAAAACTCCATTATATTTAAGGGAAAGTACCTCTGAGGAAATGCCATATTTTTTCGGGCTCTCCCCTGTCTGGCCAGCAGGGCAAACCGCTTAATATAAATATAAAACCTATAGCTTAGCATAGGTAAATTTATTTTGTAAGATCTGCTCCCCGAGGTAACTTGGCATAGGGTTGAGTGACTCCGACAAACCTCAGGAAGAGTCGGGGATATTAATATAATAAATAAACAGTTCTGTTATAATTTTTCCATTTTCAGCACACGAAGAAGAGTAATATGCGTACCTCCGGATCCCAAGTAAGTGGTAGGAGGGATTAGTACAGTGCTGTTGTTGCAGTATTACATTAATTTAAAGGCTATTAGTCTCTAAGCGAATAATCCTGTGCTAGGCCTAGGAAGACAAGGGAATTAATTAGTTGTAGCTTTTAGTACAAAGAAAAATAGAATACGCTTCAATATATAAAAAGAAGCATATAATTTTAAAAAGAATCCTTCTACTCCCAATAAATAGTTATTTGGTTAAGTTATCCCTATTGTCTGTCGTCCTTTCCTTGGAACGGAAGCAGCACGTCACTACCCTGAAAATTCCATTGGATTAGGCCCCGGAGACATCGAGACAGGTTGCGGGGTAAAACCTGGGGCAGATTGTTGCCACTGGTGGAACGCCTTTGAGTAGCCTAGTGCCTTTTGGTTACTGCATTGAGCTGTCCACACAGTCCTACCGTTAGGAGTGATGCAGCCTCTGTGTGGCTGAGCTCATTGGTAGAGGGGGCTGCTACCATGATGTGCTGTGGAATAGGACTGCTCCTCTATGAAGAGATCCCTTGCACCAGAAACCGTCACCCTGGCACACAGGGTGTCAGGAAACAAGGCAGCAACCCTGCAGAGGAGCTCTCTGGCAGTGAGGGCTGCCACTCCAACACACAGGGAGCTGTGGAACTAGACAGCTGCCCTGTGGTAGGCAGACACTGGTAGGTGGGGAACAGGAGCCCCACAAAATATGTGACAATTTTCTTTAAAAAGTCAGGATATCTGTGAGACAGCTTAAATAAGGGACTGGCCTGTTAAAAAAGAAAAAAGAAACAGAATGGATAGTCACCCTACTCATATATGTACCAGTGGTTTGAAACGACTCCCTTGGAAATCAAACAAATGTGCTCTCCCCAACCTATATAATCTGGTGTAAGGTCTAAAATTGGATGCACCATCTCTTTCATTAATTTGTTGGACTTCTCCATTTCAGAGAGAGTTTTGTTATTATGAATTGCAGGACAAGGGATAAGTCATAAACAATAAGCTCATGCTCCTGTTCAAGGCAAACTAAACTAATTAGTCTCCAGAAGCTGTGTAAGTCACTATCAAAAAAAAAAAGTCACAATGAAATGCTATCCTGACTTTTAATTATCTTTGTATTTGTGCATTTGATATACAGCCTGGATTGCAATAGCACGTGGCATAAGCTATCTTTTGAAAAGCGGTTTCTGACATTTCAGGAAGAATATGGATGTACAGTCCTTCTGCTTTAAAGTCCAAATATCATTTACGAGGCTGTTTTTTTATTGGGAACTAAAATGCTAAACATTAGCTTTATTAGAAACACAGCAAGAAAAGGCTTATAATTTATTACTTTGAACATTTAATATCTTGTTTTCCAACCCCATCAGGTTGTGAGATGATGGGATGCCTTAGGGACTGTCATCATTGGCATAACTCCTATTGTATAGAAATATACTCAACTGTATACAGCTAAGTCAGTTTCGGTCCAAACAACAAAATCTAATAGGGTTTTGTTAAACTATATATTTTCTTGAAAGAAAATTATGCAGAGTATATATTCCAGTGGCACATGAGCCTTTTAAAATGAATTAATGTTACAGGTCACCAACAAAGTACAGGTAATTTCAAAAAAGCTAATTCAGGGGTATGTAAGGTTCCAGGCCTAATTCTCCTCTTCAATAAGATGAAGAGCCTCATTTTTTCACCCTTTCATTTATTAGCACCTTATACCAAATATGTCTGTAATGTGTATGGCCCTGCTCTTGGAATAAAGTACTGTTCACCATGGCTACATCTACATGGAGCCATGCTGCTGGCAGCATGATGCAAAGAAGGCTCTGGAAAATGCAAATGACAGCTCATTTGTGTAGTCACATGTCTAATTTGCATACTCCTGCATGATCACACTAACAGCAGAGATTGCTGTTTTCAGAACATGCACCTTGTAGACATGGTTCTGTAAATAAAAAACCCCTTGGTCAGCAGTCCCTTATCCCTGGAAAAAATTAGGGATGAGGAGCTGCTAACAAAGGAGGCTTTTGCCAACAGAGCCACATCTACATGGTGCATTTCTTATGCCAGCAGCCTCTTCCGGATGGGTGATCCTGCAGGAGTATGCAAATTAACCATATGACTCTGCAAATGAGTGGTTATTTATATTTTCGAGAGCCCTCCTTTGCATCATGCTGCTGGCAGCATGGCTCCATGTAGATATAGCCTAGGAGTCAGTGCATTGAATCTGACTCTGATCTTGAGTCAGGAGCATCTCATTTGGAGTCATGCTGACATAAGTCACAGAAGAATCATTCTCTACATCATCTCTGTGTCTGTAACTACCTTGGGAAGAAAGCACTATATAAATTTTATCAGGGTCTTTTTGCCCGATAGCTTGATACCATATCTATTCCGTGCTCTTTCAGAGAATGCAGCTGGAACATTGAAGGACTACTGGAATCACATAATAGTGGTTACCTCCTTGGTTTAGTTTGAGATAACACACTGTTTTTCTCAGGGTCTGGGCCTATGATTCAAACATGCTTGTGCTCGCCCTGCTAATAAATTCAGACTATTTATACATATGCAATGATAATCATTGTTAATCTGCCTCCAAGAAATGCCCCAAAAGGACAGCATTAAATCCAACACATTCAAAGAGAATTTTATGATACCACTTATAAACTATCTCAACAAATAAAAAAATACATAACAAAAACTAGTGAAGAATGGAACAACCCTTCTCGTCAAAATGACTTGAACAAAGCTGCACTTGATCAATGCTCCTCAGATTCTAGGCCTGATTTGACAGTTCCAGGGTACTCTATCCTTGGCTGTCTTTTTTTTTTTTTTTAAAGGAAAGAGCTTTTTATTTCAACAATGTGAGTCCTAATTTCATCCAATTCATTTTAAAATATATTTTAAATAGTCACTGGATCATGGACTTGGATTGCCACCAGTAGGCCTCTGCCAATCATCTGAACAGCATCTAAATCTCTCCTGGGTGGATGCCCAAGCAGTCAGCTTACAAAGAACACTGATCTCCCTGCCTCCCAGGTGATGCCCTAAACAATGGGATATAATCAGACACTCATTTCATTATGTATTCAACATAAAGTGGATCATTTTTATAGGAAAGTACAGAATATAACATAAGCCAATTGTTAGGCCACTCATCTGAGAGGCAGGAGAGCTGGTTTCAAATCCAAGTCCCACATCAGGCAGAGGGGGCAATTATTAGTCTGGTTAGCCCACATTCTGGGGGGAATGTTTTAACCAATGAAGTAAAGGTTATAAAACTGTGGTGTTGGCCACTGTCATTCTTCTTGTGTGAGGAAAAGGTTAAGTCCCTAACTCCAGGATAAGATTCAGGGTTGAGAATCCCAAGTAGAGTTTGATATCTCCAGCCCAAATTTAGCTGCTTAACTCCCTTTTGAGCCGGTCTTCGGCATTTTCTACTGCATCTCTGAGATGGGCCCCCATTCAGCCTGGTGTGTATGAATCCTAGTTTCAAGAACTTAACTGTCCTTGTGCACAGAATGGGGAATTGTCTTCCTACATGAGCCTGCCAGACCATGACTGGTTTCTGAGTTCCTTTCTAACTGGTTGCCTCCAGTAGTCCCTCTCTAGGCCCTGTTTTATCCAATGCAGCTGGCTGTATTAAATGCCTTAACCAGTCTTTGGGATACAGCTGAGAATCAGATGGCTGTAGCTCACTCCAAATCAAACAAACAATGTAGAAGGTTGAGGTGAGCAATCCACATATGTGGAGATGATAAAGGGTGTATACACCTGCCATGTGTTTACTGGCATTTACACCAGTGGGGCTTTGTTATCTCCCTAGGTGCTGATGGAAAATCTTATAGCTGAAGTAAGGCATGTTCTCCCTCTTTGGGTTTTGAGCAGAGAGGGAGACAGTGAATTTATGGGAGTTCTAACTGGATATTTTCTAATTTAGGGGTTGGAGACAAGCTCAGGACAAAAATTGGTTTTTATATTAATATAGGCTACATCTACACATGCCCCAAACTTCGAAATGGCCACACAAATGGCCATTTCAAAGTTTACTAATGAAGCGCTGAAATGCTTCATGCATATTCAGAGCTTCATTAGCATGCGGGTGGCCGCGTCACTTCGAAATTGACACGCCTCGCCGCCGCACGGCTCATCCAGACAGGGCTCCTTTTCAAAAGGACCCCGCCTACTTCGAAGTCCCCTTATTCCCATCAGCTCGAGGAAGTCAGTGAGCATCCAGAGGGCTGCAGTGTGGCCATGGGGAAAGTCCTCGTCTGGCAGGCAATGTCCTTTCCATCCATGGGCCTGCCCCTATGGTGGTGGGCTGCTGGCTCTCTCCAGTTATGGTTCCAGGCTAGCTCACACCAGTTCCAGGGTAGGGCTGTCTGGACCTGGTGTGGGGGTGGGGCTGTCACAGCCCTCAGGTGGTGCATCTGGAAAGAAGAGGAGGAGAGATGGTGAGTCACTCCCCCAGCACAATCCCTATGGCCTCGCCACAAACCCACCATAAGCAGCCCCTGCCCTGCCAATGACATAGTAGCCAAGGGATTGTCCAGGCCCAGAGAGGTCCCCATATGCGTGGCATGTGGGCTGCGCACAACCTGGCACTCCCTGGAGCCCTCCCATACACATGCAACTGCCAGTGCTGGCCACAATAGCAGGTGCTGACTCCCACCTGCAGGCATTCCTGCATGTCGGAGGCTGCACTCCTTGGTAGTGTGTCTGGTGTTGGGCTGTCACCTAGGTGGTTGGTCCACTTCCAGTCCCCCTCTCCTCTAGGCCCTGGGGCTTGTGCAGCCTCCCATGAGGCTGGTAATGGGCTGGCACCCATGCCCGGGGGCTGCCTGCTAGGTCTGGGTGGGACATGTCGCCCTGCACATGGTTGCACGTATGAGGACTGCAGCATGAGGTCCCACCTGAGTTGGCCTGGTGAGCCTTGTGACGTGCCCCTGTTGATCCCAGCACCTCTTGCCCTGGGCTGTGTGATGCATGGTGTACTTACCAGAGGGTCCATTGAAGAAGTCTGGGGATGCCCTGAATGTGGCCTGGCTGGAGGGGCCCAAGCCCAAGGCGATCACCAATGTGCCCTTGCTGTCTTTAGACCTTGTGTCCAGCTCCAGATCTGGCTCCAGCTGGGTCCTTGGCTGCTCCTCCTCCTCTCGCTCTAGCTGTGGTGAGGAGATCTCCTCAGCTGTGTCCAAAACAGAAGTCAGGGGGACCTGTCATCACCTCTCAGGAAGCTGATGGAGCTCCTTGAAGTAGGAGAAAGTTGTGGGTCCTACTCCTGACTACCAGTGATTCTCCTGGGCCCACATGTAGCCCTGTCAGAGCTCCTTCACCTTTGCCTGTCCCTGTCTGTGAGGCTGGTGACTAGCCAGTCATATACCAGGGCATTGTGCCTCTTTGCCAAGGAGTCCAACAAAATGTCCTCCTCCAGAAACTGATGAGGTCCTTGATCTCTCCCAGTCTATGACAGGGACCAGCGTTTTGTGCTTTGGGAGCGGGAAGGCTACTGAGACCCCCGCCCCCGCCCGCAGCTCTCTGGAGGACCCTGAAGGGGCCATGAGGCAGCTAGCTTTCAGCCATTGGTGTGGAATTGGATGTAGGGAGTGGCTGTGAGGGCATGTTGCACAGCAGCTTGTAGCTCTGCTGTTTGCACACTCTCAGCTTCCTGCCTCAGGATTTCCTGGGCTCCTGGCAGCTTTAAGAATGGCCAGAGGCAGGGAGCAGAGACCTGTGATTTCTGTGGACAGGCATCTCCCAGACACAGCTGGGAAGTTCCATGGAGGACGTATCTGTTGACAGAATGTCCCCCCGCTTCCACTCCCAGAGTGTCCACACTTGTTTTCAGTCAAACTCTGTCAACAGAGTCATTCTGCCTCATGGGGTAGAGGCTGTCAAGAAAAGTGCCATGTTCCATCGATTTACTGTCAACAGAATGCATTTGTAGTGTGGACACTCCATGAGGTTTGTTGACAGACCTGTATAGTGTAGACATAGCTACTGAGAAGAGAGGGCTTCACTGCAAGAGTAATAGTTATTCAGGTAATTAAGAAATACAAATAAAGGCTTGAAATTTATTAGATTCCTTATTATTTTGATTGTGTTGATTTCAGACTGTGTTGTTTTTAGATCAATAATTACATGATTGAAACCCTGAGAATATCATAGAACTGTCATTCTAAAAACATTGGAAAATACATATTCCTAAAATATCTTTCAGGTAGTTTCTACCAGAGAAGAGATAATATGTACAAAGCTGAATATACATTAGATGTGTACAGTTCAGTAATTGCTTCACACGGCTTATGAGGACCTTCTGAATAGAGTTTGGTTTTAATTTCCATTTTTCAGACAGAAATTTATATAGCTACAAAATCTATTTGTATCATAAATATTTAAAATACAGTAAAGCTGTAGGAGATTTGTAAGAGTATCTTACATTCTAATTAAGTATCCTGAGTACTTTCAAACGTTATATTCACATTGCTTAATATAAAGTATATTTACATTGCTTAATATAAAGTAAGGAAAAGATAATATTAAACCATTTTTCTTTTGATATTATGAAGCTACAAGACAAAGTGCCGTGCTGTAATCAACAGATTTATATGCACTAATTGTTAATTATGCTCTGCAGAATACAAGCCAAATACAAAAGGGAAGTTTAGATTTCACGTTTCTACATTGGTAGGGCTGGAGTCTGAGATTACTCCTCCCGGCTGACCCAGAAGCCTTGATTTTCAGTGGAACAATGGAGCTGAGCTTTTGCTTGCCGCATGAAGGTACAAAAATTATCTTTAGTCTTACTTGCTTTATTTAGGCAAAATAACTGAAGAATGTAGCTATGCTACACTTTCCACATTAGATTCCCATTCTTGCTATTGATGATACAGCACCACCAATGGTAACAGATCTAGGCCATGTCTACACCACAGATTAGAATATATTGAGGAGGAAGAAAATCAGGTAAAAAGGATAGAGGAATGGAGAAAGAAACAACAGTAGGTAGAAGAATGGACATTAATGGAACATCTACGTGGAGCTGTTCTCCTGGCAGGTCCATGCTGATGAACAGTCTTGCAATTGCAAATGGCTGCTTATGATCATAATTGCATGGCTAATTAGCATAGCCACACAAGATCTCTCTGCTGGCAGAGGCTGCTGCAGGCAGTAAACAGGCTGTGTGGATGTGCCTCTGCCAGCTAAAACCCCCTTTCTGTCACCACCTCCTATGCTATTTACCTGTGTGATTATGTTAATAAGAAGTCATTTGCAATTGTGAGACTGCTCATTCGCACGCAGCTGCCATAAGAACAGCTCTGTTTAGATGTACCCTAAGAGGAGAGAAGTGACGATACTGAAATAAGATAGGTGATGTTGATTCTAAAATGACTATACCCAGTCAGGCAAGGAATGCGTGACAAGTCAAAGAGCACAATTTAAGATGCTTGTACTTCCCTCCAGCCTTACAGTTCATCATTCAGTATGAGTCATTGTTGTGTCGACTGAACTGTTAGACTGGAGGGACGTTACTAGTAAAAATCCTTAGAGCTCAGTGTTGGCTGCATTTTTCCTGTAGTTGTGGAAACTTAAAATGTTAAATCTTTTTTAACATTTTTATTACTGGTCTTGGTGCAAAAAGTGAGTGTGCACTAAGAATATGTGTAGGTGACACAAAAAGTTGAGGCATAGCCAATATGGAAGAGAACCAAACTATCATGCAGGATGGTCGGGATGATCTGGAAACTGGAATAATAGACATAGGAGGATGTTTAATGGTGCATGTGATAAGTCTAATTGCAAAGGTCATGTTGGAACTGTCACTCAGTGTTCTGATTATACCACTGACCCTGCCTACCTCCCCTCAGGAGTGCCTCACACTCCTGCCCCCCCTGTGCCAGAGGCTTTGGTCTCCCCAAGACAAGTTTCCCCTGCCCCCACAGCAGAATAACACATGTATTGAACCAGCTCAGCTCTGGGAGAGCTCAGCTACAGTGATCTGCTGGCACCCAACAGCACAACCCTCAAAGGGACCAAAATGTCAGATAAATCCATCTTACGCTGAACAAAAGTTTTTCACACAGAAAGCTCATGAAAATATTCTCCTCCTTTATCAACAAAAGAGATATGTGCACACCTGTGCCCTCCCCTACCAGGTAATACTGATTTACTCTAGGTTTTAGAATAAAAATATTTTGATTAAGTATAAAAAGTAGGATTTAAGTGTTTGCAGGTGAAAATAGATCAAACTAAGTTACTAAGACAAAATAAATAAAACATGCCAATTAAGCCTAACCGATTAAGGCTATGTCTACACTAAAGCATAAAGTCAATTTTACAACGTGACTCTGTGAATGACATTAGGTCAATTTTAAGGGCTGTCAAGGTCGACATACTTGAGTCAACCATCCCATGCATCATCCCTGTCAAGTTCAAAATTAAAAAGGTTGAATTAGGAGCCATCCATCACATCATGCCTAGCCATTGCATCTAGCCATCATGGGTCTTCTGACCTGGGTTCTCAGGGTTGCAAAAGAACTCCGGCATGCAGCCACAATGAGATCCTGCATCTCATTTCTGTGTGGGGTGAATAATCAATGCTGAGCAGACTGCAAGTCAGCAAGCAAAATGCAGACATTTATGAGAAGATTTCAAGGAGCATGATTGAGAAAGGGTACACCCGGAAATCTCAGCAATGCCAGGTCAAAATAAAGGAGCTCTGGCAGAATTGTCACAAAGAGAGAGAAGCCAATGAGGGGTCTGGGTCATCTCCCAAGATATATCATTACTATGAGCAGTTCAATGACATTCTTGGGAGGTACTCAACCACAGTCCCTAAAGCTTGCAAGGACGCTTCAGGAGATCTTCCTCAGATTTCTGGTGAGATCCAAGAAGGGGGAGCAGGAGGCAGAGTCAGATGAAAAGGAGGACACTAGCAGTCAGCAGTTGCCCAAGAAAGCTGACTGTGCCAGCCTGGACCTTTTCATCATCCTGGAGCCAGTCACCTCATTGACATCTGATGCTCCAGGTCCAGTAATGGTGGAGAGAGCTCTTCTGGTGAGTATATATATATTTTTTTAGAATGAAAGGGCTGGCAAGTGAACAATCAACATTATATTCTCACCTCCACAACTTCAGGAAAAATACGGAGAACAAGAAAAGCCATTATTCATAGCATTTGTGGACTTAACAAAGGCATTTGACACAGTTTGTAGATCACAACTATACAGAGTATTAACCAAGATTGGCTGCCCACCAACCCTAGCTCAAGCTCAAGCTCATAACATCCTTTCACAAAAACATAAAAGCAACAGTGCAATATGATGGATCTACATTGGAACCATTTGCAACTAACAATGAAGGGTTCTTGCCCCTACCCTCTTCAGCATATTCTTCTCAGTTCTACTAAATTGTGCATTTTAAAACTCATACAGCGATGTATTTCTCCACACAAGATTAGGTGGCTCTTTCTACAATCTGGCAAAACTCAAGGCCAAAACTAAGGTCAAGAAAGTCCTTATCAGGGAACTCCTCTTCACAGATGATGCAGATCTTGTCGCTCATAATGAAGATATGCTGCGGTCACTGATGGATTCTCTATCCAGAGCCTACAAGTTGTTTTCCCTTGACATAAGCATGAAAAAAACTGTTGTATTCACTCAAGGTATACCTCAGCAACTCAATGTCATTCTATATAACAGCCCATTAGATGTGGTGCAACAGTTCGGTTACCTGGATCTACTGTCACCACAAACTTATACCTGGATGAAGAACTGAACATCAGAATCGAGAAGGCAGCCACTATTTTCGGCAGACTTACAAAATGGGCATGGAACAATCCTAAGCTGATAGTGAAAACAAAGATACTAATCTACCAGGCATGTGTATTGAGTACCCTGCTATACGATTCTGAGGCATGGACCATCCACTTGAACAAGGAGAAAAAAATTGAACAGCTATTTTTGCTGCCTCTGCAGAATTATGAATATCAGCTGGCAAGAGAAAGTTTCAAATACACATGTCCTGTCACGATCTGGCATACCCAGCCTCACAGCGATCCTCAACAGAAGAAGACTACGATGGCTTAGTCATGTGAGAAGAGTGGGTGAAGAACATCTTCCCCACGAAATCCTCTTTAGTGGACTGTCATGTGAGTTGAGGACAAAAGGAAGACCAAAGCTAAGATTCAAGGATACAAGCAAAAACGCCATGAAAAAATTCAACATCAATCCAAAATCCTGGGAATCTACATCATCAGATCGAAATACCTGGTACAATTGCTACAACAGGGCACATCATCCTTCGATAGCATGTGTTCAAGCCACACAAAAGAACTTTGTCTGAGAAGGAAAAACTCTCAGATGCAAGAATTCAGATATAGACTAATGTGGTTATTGCAATCAACCATGCAAATACAATGTTGGATAGATAAGCTATGAGAGAAGCTGCAGACTCAAACATTGTCCATAGATCGTCACTGCCACTGTTAACCACCATCTCTCAAGATGAAAAGGGGCCATAGTATGTATCCGGAAGAACCCCCTTCCAAAGGAGCACCGTCTACATGGCAGCTTTGCTTCTTCTGATCCACTCATTAACATGCCCCTTCTGGAAGCCCCTTCTGGAAACCCATCTGGGGTCACCTGCTGGACCACGGATGTTGCCAGACTGGAGAATACAGGATAAGAGAGGTCTGAACTTTATTAAAATCCTGGAAATCTTTACATATTTAAAAAAACCTGGCTGATGGAGATTTAAAGACCAAAACAGTAAAGGTCTGCATCTTGATTTATTTATTAATGAAAATGTTGTAAGTAGGACTTTTAGTGACTTTAAAAAGTATCACCGGCACTCGGATAGAAAGCACTCTGCATCAGAAATACTGCTGATCCTTGGGCTAGGACTTGGATCTTTAGGAACTTGTGCAATACAAATATTTTTCTAAGTGGCATCCATACTGAAATGGGTGTTGCACAAAAACAACAGAAAGCATCATCCCCATTCCAAGGAGTCTACTGTCTGAGGAGACAAATACATGGATGGTGAAGTTATTGCTCACTGAGGTAATTATGGACTTCAAGATCACCACAACTTCACCAGGAGGTAGAAGGTAGGAGAAAAGGTTAAATCTATTTTATGTTTTAGTAGGTGGTGACCAGCCATGTCTGGATCATTTTCTTTCTTATATTAAGCTATATAGAACATCCTCAGATACCCCCACAACCTAATGATAATTGCTACCATCGCATTTATATTAGAAATTGTGTTCTCATCTATTTTTACGCAAATAAAATAGTGACAAGATTGTACATAAGAAAAGTAGTCATGGGGTGAGAACTGACTTAACATGATTTAATTAATAATTTTATCTTCAGATAAATTACATTAAATTCAAAGAAAAGTAAGACTCCTTAACTTGTTTGGAAACATTCAGTGTGCCCAAAGAGAGCTTCCAGAAAGAAAAGGAAGCAGATTTGAAAGCAAAAAATATTCTAATGATTAGACACTGCTGAAGTGGAGATACAAAACCTCCAATGAGCCCTTTATATCCAAAAGCTGGTGTTTTCCATCTTTGTATTCAGTTTTTCCCTCCTGTGCCCAGTCTCACCTTTCAAAGAACTGGAAGGGACCTTGAGAGGTCACCAAGTCCAGTCCCCTTCCCTCATGGCAGGACCAAGAACCTTCTGTATCATTCCTGTTAGATAGTTATGTAACCTGTTCTTGAATTTCTCAAATCAAGATTCAACAACCACCCGAGGCAATTTATTCCAGTGCTTAACCACCCTGAGAGTTGGGAATTTTTTCATTTCAGTTTTTTTAAATCATGTTCTTTGCCTTTGCTAATATTATTGTAATTAGTTTTGCAAGTATGGTGTTTCTGTTGAATGCAAGATATCTTGCTCTCTACAGAGCAGAGCTGGACTGGCAGAGTCCAGCTGGTAGGCAGGGCCCAAGTCAGTATGCTGGCAGTGGAGCATGGGCAGTGGATGATATAGTCAATTGGAACATGCGGCCCTGACGTCGTGGGGCCCACTGCAACTGCCTTGCTTGCTTTGCCCTAAAGCTAGGCATGGTTCAGAGCATTTGCTCTCGGGGGCTCCTTCAGATCAGTATTATCCATATGTATGTGAGTCTCTACTCCATCAAAAAAGCCAAGTAATTAGGGATCAATTCTTTGAGTCTCACACAGGCCATGTCTACACTAAGAGAAATCTTCAAAATAGACATGCTAATGACCATTTCGAAGAATACTAATGAGGCACTGAAATGTATCTTCAACACCTCGTTAGAATGCCACCGGCCACAGCACTTCAACATTGGGTATAAATAAGGGTATTTTGAAATTGGCAGAGGTCCTTTTGAAAAGGACTCCCCATCTGGATGAGCTGTGCAGCAGTGAAGAGCAGTAATTTTGAAGTGCTGCAACAGACGGCATGCTAATGAGGTGCTGAGTATGCATTTCAGCGCCTCATTCATAATCTTCAAAATGGCCATTAGCATGGCTATTTCAAAGATTTCTCTTAGTGTAGATACGGCCATAAACCAGTATTTAACTGCACAATAAAATCAAAGATACTACCTGATGCAGGAGGTGGCAGAATTTGTCTTTAGGAAATCAGAAATCAGAAGTTTACTAAATTTACTGTAATCCCATCATGAATTTTATGAGATATTGGCAAAATATTGGTGATATTGTGATGTGGCTTGGGAAGGAAACAGAACACACCTTCAAAAAAGCTATGTGTTTGTTTGTTTTCCCCCTCCTGGCTCATAATATTTCAGATTTGATTCAGGATATGTAAGAGTTGGGGGCCAGTTCTATTTTCCCTGAACTGGTTTGACCATATCTACTTTTGATTTATTTATGTAAGCCTCAATAGTCTATTAGCGTTCAACTGAATAACTTTTATGAGACCCACTTACATAAACATACTCCAACTCCTTTGTAACAATATAGATGGGCTTAGAGAGATAAGCAATAATTTCAGTAAATAGAGTTCTCACAAGAAGGAAAAGTATCTTCGATTCACTCAGTGTAATAAACAGTTTCACTTAATGGATCTTATGATGTCTTGTGTACATAAATAATCTCAATATATAGAGGATAAAATTCTTGAGTGTAAGTCACAGTGATTCACGGTCATTAAATGTTTGCAACTATTTTTTCCACATTAACAGATATTCATGGAACTAGGCTGTATTGATCTCTGTCCCATAAATGAAGTAAACTACAATTAGAACATCTAACCTGTTTCTGTGTTCTGTCCCCTTCCTCCTTCTCTGACATCTAAGTAAAGGACTCATTAAAAAATCTGATTCACAATCAAAATGCTATTACTTTTAGAATAGGGTCCACCCTAGTCCTCAAAATCCTGGCACGCAGCCTACAGCAGTTGTCAAAAAACACTCTGATTTCAACGAGTTTTGGAAAAGGCCACATGTTAATGATAAAAAAACCCCTCTCAATGGTTTGGTTAAGTACATGGTCCAATTTTCAGAGAAATATTAAAATAAGCTTTTAAGTAATGGATTAGTCAAATGTACAAAATTCCCCAGAGGATCCAGTGGGTTTAAAATAATGGCATAGGGCAATGGAAACATAGAAAATAGATAAAAGATGTTATTTCGCTTAACCCCTACCAATTCAGACAGGCTTTTTTTTTCCGACAGCCGTTTGAGATCTCATGAAGTTTATCACAATTATACAGCTACCAAAATTGATTCTTAAGGTTTATTTTTCCTCTCTCAAGAGGAGATACAAAAATCCTGTTCTCAGTCACTTTATTGAGGAATACCATAAAGCCTGCAGAGAAATAAAAGCCAAGCAGATTCTCTTTCTTTCAACGGGGTTTATTATGCCTTCTTCTTGGTTTCCTAATTGCTTCCCTGTGAAATGTGAGACGGGTTGTGCAATTTTACCTTGAAGTGCTGTGCCACACAAGAGTTTGGATTGAATTTTGCCTCCTAGCACTTTTATGTGTTATTATTCCTAATCTTAACTGGCTGGGCTGTTTCCACTATGTCCAATGTGGGGCACAGAAATCTGATTGGATACACAATGATTTCAAAATTACAGGTTATCTTATCTTCTACATCCAGTTTTCTGCCTGAGTGCAGAATGTGAAACTGCTTCCCCATATATGTGTTGTTAGATTGCATGCGACACTTATATGGGTAGTTGCACATTGTATTGAAAGCTGCAATAAGTAGGGCAAATTCCATTCTTTTGGTCCCTATCTAACATCAATTTTTTTTCCACATGCCAATACCCAATATGAATATTTCTGATTTAGTATTCCATTCTGGTAGACTCAGAAGTAGTTGGAATGATCAATGACTTTACGATTGCAATAATGCAGCTAGCGTTTAAATTGCCAGAAGAGTAAAACTCATTAGCAAATGAACGCAAAAGCATATTGCATATTTAAAATGGATCCATTTCAAATATACGGGGCCAGATCCCAAGCCAGTGTAAACTGTCACAGCACCAGTGATTCCAGAGCTATGCCAATTTATATCAATTGAAGATCTAGCCCCTAATTTTATCATCCTTACCATGGCAAAAGATGGATGTCATCATGATTAGGAGACTAACAGAGCACACTCAGCCTTGGATCACTCGTTTGCATTTGTGCCTTATGTCACCAATGGCCCCTGAACCTCTTGCTCACTGAGTCTTACCAGGTCTTAACAGTTTCCCACCCAAGTCACAAAGTTCAATCCCCTTTTTGGAGTAATCGAAAGATTAAAAAAAATAAAATAAAATCTGAAGAATGTTTTTTGTCCTTTGGGATATTAAAGTCTTCTGGTTTTACTTAAAAACCCTATCAGAGTGGGTTCCTTCCCACAGCATCCTTTGTTCCCTGTGGGTGTCTCTCTGTATGCTACTCCTAACTCCTCTGCAGCCTCCCTGGCAGTGAATCCAGCCATGAGAGTGTCCATATTTGCCAGGATGACCTTCCACAGCATGAGCATGAGCATGTTGATGGCCATCATAACCTGCAAAGGGAGGGGTCTGAACACACACATCAGGGATTGAGGAAAGGAGTCCATCTCCCTCTCTCACCCACCCCCCCACCACCACAAGCTCTCTGGGAACCCCCTTATAAGGCCACCCCCCACCCTGGCAGCAGTGTTGTGTGAGGGAGGGACAGCATGGTCCCTCGGAGATGGGGCATCTCCCACCCCACCCTTCACACCCCTGAACTCTGCCATCCCAAGGGACCCCTATAGCAAAACATCTCCCCCCACCATGAAGGGACTGAAGCATCAGACTGCCTGACTTCCATGAAGAGGACCCCAACAGTGGACTTCCCCACACCAAACTGGTTTCCCATGGAGTGGAAACTGTTGGGGCTTGCAGACTTCGAGAAAGTGATGGCAACCTGCTTCTCCACAAAGATAGTGGGCCACAGGTGGGTGTCCTGTCTCTGGAAGGTGGGGATGAACCAGGCACAGAAGTCCAAGAAGGTGTCCTCCTGCATAAAGAAATTCTGGAACTGCTGCTGGTCATCCCACTGCCCCTTGACCAGCTTGTCCCATCAGTCGGAAGTGGTGTTGTGCTCCACATGCACCTGTGCACCCAGGAAGTGCAAGTGCAGGTGGGCCCATGCAGCAGCAACAACATGCTCCTCAAAGCTGGTGTCTGGCTTCCCCTCCCAGAGGAAGAGGAGGGTGGCTGTGAAGAAGTGCAGCAGCTGCTGAAGCACCTCTGGATGGGGCCAGTGCAAGCCTGGCGGCTGCTCTGACACCATGGCTGGCTGGAAAATGCTTGTCTCTGCAAGCATTGTAGCCCTGCTGAAGCAGCTGTGCTGCCCCTTGTGGAGGCAGGCAAGCCTCCCCATAGGCAGAGAACAGGCTTGGGTGTCAGTGGCCTTTAAGGGCGCATCTTTTCAGGGCTCCCAGAATTGATTGCCGGCCAGGCAACCATGTCTGATGGTGTTCCGGAGTCTGTTCTGTTGAGCGTGCAATGGGCAGTCTTGCTGCTCCCTGGCACAGAGCGGATCAAAAGACAATCCACTTTGCCATCTGCCCACGATCTCCCGAAAGAGGTTATTTTGGAAGATAACATTTGACAGAAACTTTTGTCAACAGATCGCTTTCATCTAGACGTAGCTTGAGAGCGAAAATTTTGCCGAAGGACGTGTGCATATTTACATGTTCTGAAGATAAGGGTGTCATCTTAAATACACCCAGTACCCACTCCATGAACAATTTGTTTTATTTTAGATCATCATTTAAACCTGTCTAACTGAGTAAACAGTGTGTCCTTGTAGCCAAGAAGGCTAACGGCATACTAGGGTGCATTAGAAGGAGCATTTTGAGCAGATCAAAAGAAGTGGTTATTCCCTCCTATTCAGCACCGGTGAGGCCACATCTTGAATATTGTGTCCAGTTTTGCCCCCACCCCCCTGTATAAAAAGGATGTGGATTTGCTGGAGCAGGTTCAACAGAGAGCAACAAAATGATTAAGGGTCTGGAGCACAAGACCTAGGACGATAGGCTGAAGGATTTGGGCTTCTTTAGTTTACAGAAGAGAAGACTTAGGGGTGATTTAATAGCAGCCTTCAACTTCCCGAAGAGGAGGTCTAAAGAGGAGGGTGAGAATCTGTTCTCAGTGGTGTCAGATGGCAGAACAAGGAGTAATGGTCTGAAGTTGAAGAGGTAAAGATGTAGGTTAGATATTAGGAAAAACTACTTCACCAGGAGGGTGGTGAAGCATTGGAAAGTGTTCCCTAGAGAGGTGGTGGATTCTCCATCCCTCAAGGTTTTTAAGTCCCAGCTTGACAAGGTCCTGGCTGTGATGACTTAGTGGGGGTTGATCCTGCTTGAGGCAGGGGGCTGGACTAGATAACCTCCTGAGGTCCCTTCGAGCCCTATGGCTCTGTGATTCTGTGATACATGCACTCCTGATTGTTGATTTGGTGTTTAATTATCTGGTAACCTGGTAAACCCAGCACTATTGTTCTGCCTTTTGGCACTACTTCAGAGGATTAGCTGACTGATCTTTGTACTTAAGTAAATGAAGGGCAGGATGAGTCTCAATTTATTTTATTTGTGACAGTGAGGTCTATTCTGCTGTTAACTTGCTTATATGGTTAGGAAAAAGGTCAAAAGTAAAAATCATGAGTTGGTGGCAGTAAGCCATCTTCATTCAGCTTTTGCTTATTTCCATACATATTTTCAATTAAACTGGGTTCCTTTGTCCCGCAGACCAAGGTAAGGGAATGATTACCTTTTAAAAGCAATGGATAAGCTCTTCATGTAAATTGTCATAGCTCCCTTGGCTGAAGATCTGCTCCAATGTCTTTGTAAAGAGCAGTAATTAAAGTACTGTTTTTTTTTAACTCCAATCCTTTATTCTTGTTTTCTGTTTGTATTAAGGGCTTTCAAACACTTTTGGATAAAATAAATTCCTTACCCAAACCACAACCCTCACTTCCAAATATCAAATAAAGCTTTAGGATGTTCAAATAAATGTTGTTAATTTCTCCTTCCCTCCCTTTCTCTCACACATACTTCCCTCTTCCTTTTTCATACATTTGTCTAAATTTGCAGGATATATTGGATCTCAGAATTCACGTAATTACTGATAACTTTTCAATGAAGTCTATTAATCTGAGACTTACAGTGCAAAGATATTTGAATAGTTCATTCATACTTCAGATGAGCATGGAAAGATTTAGATAATTTATTCAACCATATTCCAAATGCCCTATCTTCGGGAGTTTGTTCAGAACTACCTAGTTATTCCCTCTTCATAATTTAACCACATATTTAAACAATGACTTATAAAATGGTCAAATAATGTAATAGTAATAAAATACTTCAGGGAACAATTTTCATTGCCAGTGGGATGGACTAAATGACTTAACTTTTTTTGTTTTGGTTTGGTTTGTTTTTTAAAATCTATAAGTCCATGAAAGGAGGATCTCATATTCAAACAGTCATTTTAATCACTACCCTTTACACCTAAGCTAAGAGGGCTTGGAGAGACAGTGTAAAACATGGCACTTTTTAAGCAAGGTAAAGACAATGGAAAGGAGCAGAGTGAGTCTTCTGGGTAAGAGTGTGAGCTGTGGAAGGATCTTTATAGGAAGATGAGAAAGGAATTGAAGACTCCTTTCTTTGCTGACATCTTTGAAATTATTGCAAATCTTTTAAAATGTGCAGAACGCCACCTACTGAAGTTTTGAATTGTATACGTTTGCACCACATTTGAGAAAGTAGCCAACTATTTTAAGACTTGTGCAATACTAATTATGTTGACCAAGTATAGAGTGCTCAAGGATGGGAAAAGAGAGTGAAATGATGGTCAAGAAAGAAAATCCTTGGCTGAAGTGGATTACACCATGAACACAGAAATCTGAGATTTTCAGTTGATCTTTACTGGATAGGGCATCAGCTGGGGAAATGTTTTCAGACAAATCCCTCGTGGACTGAATCAGGTTGTCAAAGTTGAAGTAGTTAAAGCCAACTTCATAAGGAACTGAGGGAAAAAAATCAGTATTTGTGCCTGTGCAAAGATGTATACAAGACCTCAGACTTAGTATTTTCATCTCACGGAGGGAAAAAGTCCCAAACATTTTGTTTTTAGCTATGGCCTGGTTTTGCCCAATGAAATCCAGATTAAATTCTCTATGCTGCTGGTAGTGTTACATTTTTCTCAGTGGCTACCCTCTCAAAGTGAAAGAACTGAGATGCTAGTGTAGTGTATTATTAGATGAAGATAGCTACCCCAGTTTGTGTTTGTAAGTTTGTTCCCAGGTGATTCCTGTAGCTAGTTGTCTAGGCACAACAATTCCTAGATGGGGGAAGAGGAGAGAAGAAAGGAAAGCAGATGAGCTCTGTGAGGCTATGTCTAGATGTCAGGCTTCTGACGACAAAACTCATGTCGACTAAAGTTTTGTTGACAGAGCATGTATCCAGACTGCAGATGTGTCAGAAGAGATCTGCCAGTCAGGAGTGTTCTGTCACCTTCCCTGTACACCTCATTCCACAAGCAGGAAGGGATGTCTTGATAGTGGTTTTTTTTCCTGACATTTGGTCCCATATCTATGGACCAGATGTCGGAAAGGCCTCTCCCAACAGAACTGTTGGCAAAAGATACACAAATGTATTGTGCAATTTGTATATTTTTGCCAACAGTTCTCAGCAATCTAGACATAGCCTGAAAGACTAAAACTGCTTCTATACTCATCCCCACCTTCCAGAAGGGGCATGGTAATGAGCGGAGCAGAAGATGATAATGAAGCGCAGATTAAAATATCTTGCACCTCATTAGCGCATCCCCATGAGATCTCACTTCCAGAAGCAGAGCCTAGGTCTATTCTGGTTTCACTGAGTTTTTCCTCTTTTTGTTCATCTGCTTTTGCTCTGTTCTTTAGTCTTTTGTTCTTTAGTCGCTGGACATTTGTCACAGACATCATAGTTGTTAAATATACCCTGTGGTTCAAGACAAAAAGTGGGAGATGGATTATTCCACAGCTTCAAACTGCAAGGCTCTTTCACCTTCCTGAGCCCAGTGGTTCACAACTGTAGCTGGGTTTGATTCCTTATAGATGCAGAGGATTGAGGAGGCTGGCAAAGAGAAACCTGTTTCTTTATACTATGGGGTGTTCACAAAGCTGCTCCATTAAAGCCATTTTACTGCAGTAGCTGATATAGCCTCCCCAAACCTTGATTCAAATCCCTGTGATAGGGAGTAGAAAATATGACAATGATCTGTGTAGGAACAGCTTCTCCAGCAATGCCAATTCGTGCCTTGCTGCTTTTTCCTTGTACATTGCCAGTAAAGACACCTTGCAGAGTTTAGCAACACTAAAAGAATTTCGAGTGGAATGGCTCAATTTCTAAGCAAAGTCAATTACCTGCAGCTGCACCTGTATCCTTCATAAATATCTACTGCCTTTTTCATCTGGTCAGAATTGGCACCATTGTGCAAGTTTGACAAATAACTGAGCTCTTTTTTACCTTGACATCTGTTATAGGGCTATTCAGGAAAAAAAAAAAAAAAGGTTGATTTCTCCATTTTGTTGGCAGCATTCTCTTCAAGGACAACTATCATGGGATAATATTTCCAAGTCCTCGAAAAACAAACAAAAGCCTGGGAGCTTCTGTATTCAAAAACAGACATTACATGTTGTAGACATTCATTAGTTCAGCTAACGTTGGATCACATTTGCCAGCAGAGAGAAAGAGAACTAACACCCCCAACTAAAATGACAGTTCAGCCAATAAATTTTAAGTAAGCAGTTTGTTTTTATATGTAATTTATTTTATATGTTGTCAGATTTTTTGGCTTTCTGTGAGACAAAGAGACTATTCAAGAGCTGAGTTTTATTGTTTCAAAAATACTGAACTGAGATTTTTATGTAAAAAAGTAAAACAAAATTTAGGATTCGATGTCTGCCATGTGAAATGTTTCACATAACTTATGAAACGAGCTGAGTACAAGCAGCAATTATTTTAAAGTAGCCATCAGTCTTTCTGTCTAGCAGATGTTCACTTTTATTATAAAAAAAATCATGAATTGATATTTTTGTCGCTTTCATCTTCAAAGCCTAGACTAATGCAAATAGAGCTTCCTGGTAAATAGATATTGCTGCCTTCCACCTTCTTAGGCAATGTTAAAAGCTTGTGAAAAGGATTAAGCTATATGTTATAAGTCCATTAACAGAGTTTTATTTTTCTAAATCACTGTTAGAAGTGTTGTTCAAGCTTTCCCCCTTGCTTCTGTTACCTATCTTACCCATTCTCAAACATTTCTTTCAGAAAACTATACCATTATTTTTCTTTTATTAAAGTGTCCCAGAGGCTGGATGTTTTCCAGGTCTTTGTTTTGCTTACATGTTATTGGCAACAGAAATAAAGAGAAAGGGGAAATATGTTGGAACAATGCCATTTGTAAGCCATTTAATCAAAAAAGAATTTCTTGGTGCAGAGCCTATTACTCAATCATGTCCTCATACTTCTTAAATAATTAGCTTGTAATTTTTTTTTAAATCTATATTAGTAGAATGTCCTTGAATTGTTTAGAGTTTGATGTTCCTGTTCACTAAGGTTTTTACCAGCTGGTTGGAGAGATTCAAATATTAAAATTACATTGACACAGAATACTCTATTTTTCCTTTATCATAGGTGAACCTGAAATATTTCAGTTCCATTACATTTGCTTCTGTACATTACCCTAAAGGGTTTTAAACTTGAAACAGTAAAAAGAGGAAGAGGTAAATATATATTTTCATAATTCAGTGTGAAGGGCAAAGCCTCCACCTTCCAATAATGTCTATTTGTGATGGCTAAACTAAATAATAAAACTAACACATTATTAACTTCTGAAAATAAACTCTCATAAGAACACTATATTAGAAGTCAGAGAACATAAGGAAGTTCTCTAACACTATTATCATATATTATAATAATATATTATATTATTATATTTTCCTAATAAAAACATTTCAATTATCAAGAAACATTTCTGAATATAGACTAAATATTTTATAACAATTCTGCAGCCAAAGTCTCTCAGCAACATTAATTCTGGAGTGCATGTTTAAAGAAATACCATGCATAGACGGTATATCAGGCAAGCAGAGACAATGCCTTCCCTGGGTCGTGTTGTTCAACCTCTCCACTCTACCTATTCTTATTTTGACTGTTCCAGAAGGTACCCACAGTAGCCAATTTTAAACTGGTGAGGTCTTCCCTGCCCCCCAGAAGTGGATCCATTAACTTAAAAGTGAGAAGCCTGCCAGCTTGCCAGACTTATTAGCACAATATTGAACATGTGAAAAAGATAGTAAGTGGCATGTGCCAACCCTGAATTTACTGACAGTTACACATTACTATGTATACAGGAACTTAGTTTCAATTTTTCTTTAAATATTTCATTTGTTTGTTGCTGAAGTTTATAAAATCACATCTCTGTAAAATCCTTGCATAGATTTGAGATGCACAATCTGAATATTCAGCTTTAGCTGTAAAAGTTTGGCTCTTCATAGTTATTTTAATAAATTCTTCAAAAGACCATCCTCCTTTAAAAGATACATTTGAATTTTACTATAGTGTAAAAACGTGCTTCCAAAGTCTTCTTGTCCTTTCTACTCATCCCTTCTCTCCTTTCAGTCCCTATTAAGGACACCTTTTAAAATGTGACATTCCTTTCTTCCTATTTTTTTTCTTTTTTCTTTTTTTTTTATTCCAGATAGCTCGATAAATCTGTTTCACCCTCTTTGCTTTCTGACTACGTCATAAACTATTTTTTAAAAGAACTCCCCTGCCAAAACAGTAACTTATGTGGCAGGGCCAGGGTGGAGGGCCCCTCAGAGGGAGCCCAAACAAACGGAAGGTCCTGCAGGACAATCACAGGCAGCTGGGTGGGAGATGGCTCAGCCTAACTGGGGCCAGCTGGCCCCAATGACTGGGCCAAGAGGAGGCCTTTAAAAATCCTTCACAGTGGAAGGGTGGGGACAAAGTGAGAGATGCGCACAAAGATGCAAGGGACAGAAATAGTGGGAAAGAGCAGGTTTGAGAGGAGCTGAGGGGAGCAGCAGGAATACCTGAGATCATAGAGGGATAGTGGGAGCTTCTACTGATCAAGAGTAGGGACCCGTGACTGCTGTGGGCGGGAGAAGGTACTGTGGGAATTGTCTGGGGAAGTGGCCCAGGGAGGAGAGCTGCTGTACCAGGGCAAAGGGAGTCAGTTTCTCCCACTGGCAGCTGCACAGGGTCCCTGGGCTGGAACCTGGCACAAATGGATGGGGGCGGGGTTATCCGCACACCAGCCCTTGCCTTAAGTGGTCCCGATGGACTGAGGAGAGGCCAGAGGCCAAGGAATAGGACTGACTTTGTCACACTTATAAGATATAAAATCCTTTGTTCTACTTCAAATCTCTGTGAACATTTTAATTACAAACATAAAGTGAAATTTCATAAACATTCCATTTTTATGATGATCACACAAAATAAATTATTGTTCTCCTTTTCTCAGAGCAATGAACTTTGTTAGGCACACACTAAACTGCTCCAACTGATTACTAGATATTTAACCCACTGAAACATTTTCCATTAATCTGGAATGATTACTTTATGAAAGCTTAAGAATACATTAAAATATAAAATTAGCTTCGAAATTCCATTTACGAAAATGTAAAACAGAAGAGCTGCATCATGTATTCCATAATATCTAATGTTGTCTTCTGCAGGAGAGCTGATTTGCCCTTACTACGAGGATTTTGCAAATAAATCTCCAACATGTCTCAGGATACATACATAAAAAAAACGGTGACATTTTTATTCCCAAATTTAGTGCTTTTAATTAGGTTCTGTCTCACATTCCCTGTCTTCACAATTGGGCATACTTTGGAAAATATGCTCCACTTTCTTTAGAAAGAAATTTTAGATTTTTTTTTTCCAAATGTCATGTATTACACTTGGGTTCAGTAATTTGCCTGGAAGGACTTAGCAGAGAGAGGGAGAGAATAGAAGGTGACTGTGGACAAGGAGCAGGGTTTGGGCAGTATGTGAGTGGAGGCACAGTCTGGGGATCTTCACCCACCACCCCTGAGAAACATTTTAGCAGCATCTATTTTGGGGGTAGAGTGTGTTTTCCATCTGCATGTATGTGTCTGACCGTCTGAGCAGGAGCTTTTGTTTTCTTTAAAAAGAGGCGAAAAGTCAGAGGAAAAGATTTGAATACCCGAATGTAGTGAGTCAGTATGGCCTCCTGCTCATATTGGAGTTACTCACAGCGGGGTGGGGCCTACTAAAAATACCCAGTCACCAAATAGATGCGGGGGACAACAAAGGAAAAAAAAAAAAGGTTTAAAATAAGGGAGCCGGAAGGGGATACCGAGCAGAGGACCCCGGACAGCGCCCACCGCTCCTCGAAGGTGTCCAGGGAGTTGGTGGACTCCGCCCAGAGGAATTCCGCTCAGATTCGTGAGCGAAGGGAGGAACGGAAGTAGGCCCCACAGTCGCAGGCCGCCCCCTCTGCCAGCCTCCTCTCCCTGGTCTTGTAGATGGCCATTTTGGCCATGGCCAGGAGGAGGCTGACGAGGAGGTCCCGCGACTTTGTGGGGCCGCAGATTGGGTGTGACAGGATGAGGAGGTGCGGGGAAAAGTGCAGCCAGAACCTCAAGAGGAGGTTCTGGAGGAGCCGGAAGAGGGGCTGCAGCCTGGCGCACTCGACATAGATGTGCGCCAGGTTCTCCCTCATGCCGCAGAAGGTGCAGGTGTCTGGTATGGGGGTGAACCGCGCCAGGTACACGCCCATGCTCACCGCTCCATGGAGGATTCTCCAGCTGATATCCCCGGCGGGCCGTGGAACCAAGGTGGAGTAAAGGCTGGCCCACCGGGGCTCCCCACCCTCCGACGGTGGCAAGAGGTCCCGCCATTTATGGTTGGGGCGGGACACGAGGGTGGGGAAGTGGAGCGTGTGAAGCACGAACGCGTACAGAAGATGTCTGGGCGCGGTTCGGAAGGGGACCAGCTGCAAGGTATGCAGCCGGCTGAGGTGGTGGTGGGGAGGGGGCCTTCTGTCAACAAAACTAGGGAGTGTCCACACTACAAATGCATTCTGTTAAGAATCTGTTGACAGAATGCAGCAGTTTTCCCAACAAAGTCCTGTCTTGACTGTACGAGGCACAGCGCCTCTATCAACAGATTCTGTTGACAACAAAATAGTATAGATGTTCCGGGGAGCCTCTGTCGACAGTGTGGGCTTTCAGTTCACTGGCCTGCCCTGTTTACAGAGCCTCCGGTTGGCTGCTCTGTTGGGAGAGGGCTGGGCAGTCTGTCCGCTCTCTCTCGGCAGAGGGCGTTGACGGAGGAAGCCTGTATTATGTGTGGTCATGTTCTGTGGACAGAGGTTCTGTTGGGAAATATCTAGCAACAGTGATTTCTGTTGACAGAACTCTGTAGTGTAGACACAGCTTTAAAGCCCAGTTTGTTTTCCCAGTGCAACCAAAGGATTTGTAATCTTTGACTTGAAATTGAGCAGGATCAAGCTTTACATATTGACAAAATTTAATATCTTAAATATGAACAAAGTTAATTATGCTAATTGTGGGCCTGGTCATGCTCCCATTGTAGAATTATGTTAACTGCCTCTCATTTCCTAGCTATTATTTTGAGACAAGAGGGAGCATACATTGTAGTCATAGGTGCTCTAAATATTCCATGCATGGACTCACCGATTCTGTGGGAAATCAGCTTGTCTTCCTTTTAGAGCTTCCTTATTAGAGCTAGAGCTCCTTCCATGTAAGAAATGTTGCTGAACAGTGAACCGTATTTCTCAACCGTCCTCAGGAACTCCATGGTTCTCTTTGTAGGTGAATTTCTGAATGTCTTTCCCACTATGACAGAGCATGCCATTAAAGATGTTTTTACAGTTATGCACATAGGATTTTTGTCTGTACATATGACTACTTGTGGGATAGCAGGTTGCAAGTTGCCTAACATTGTGATTAAGACCTGATGTGCTCCATAATAGCTTCTCTCTCTCACCAACAGAAGTTGACCCAGTAGCACCATGGCTAAGTCTACATTACAGCAATCTGTTGACAGAAGTTACTGTCAGAAGATATCTTCTGACAAAAATGACCGTTGACAGATTGCAGCTGCACATGAAAGCAGATCACTCTGTTGATCCACTCTGTCAATAGAGAGTGGTCAGACAGCCCGGCCACTCTCTCAACAGAACAGCCAACCAGAAGCACAGCAGACAGGGCTGCTCCATGTCCTGAAAGCCCTGTATGTTGACAGAAGGCCCCCCCCCTGGAGCGTCCACACTGGCTTTCTGTCAACAGATTCTTTTGAGAAAGGCATTCTGCCTCCTGGGGGAATGGAAGAATGCTGTCAACAGAAGTGCTGTGTTCTGACAATTTACTGTGAACAGAACACATTTGTAATGTGGATGCTCTACAACTCTATAGAGAAAGATGTAGCCCTTGTGTCTCTCTGATTAAGAATATTTAATTTTTCATAGATATTTATGGATACGTTTATTACCATCACATTCATGATTCATGTCACACTCCTGTTTCCGGATAGTCTTAACTCCACTAGAAACTAGCCTCCTATATTCTGGAAGAGTTTTCCCTTGATTACTCTTCAAATTACCACTATAAATTTCAGGGATGTCTGACCAAACATAGTTCCTCTGTTTCACTCCTCTCCTTTCATATTATGCACTTCTGTACAGGTACAATTAACATTATGTGAGCCTCATTCTGCAATCTTCCGTCCCATTGACCAATACTTATAGACATGCACCCACAAGTCTCAAAGAATCCACTTACATAAACAAGTACTAGTTAATGTAATTAAGGGTTTTAAGAATCAGGAGACAATGTTATTGTGATATCTTCTCACTAGTAGTAGACAATACTGTGCGGAATGTAGTGTCACCTCCAGAGAAAGAACTGAGATAGAAACTTCAAGGATAAGGACATATGCATATGGGTACTTTTCCCCCCAAACCCTTTCTACTTAAATGATCAAATAAAATGATAGTGCAAAACATTAAAATAATTATGATTTATTTAAAAAATATAATGGTATTATAAAGTTATTTGAAATCCTGGATTTTTAACATTTTCTAATGATTGGCTAAAAAGGAAGCTTACAAACATAGTATCAAATATTATGGCACTACCAGTTTTCTGAAAACGGCCAGAAATTTACTATCAGCTGGCTTATATTGATCTGACTTACTTGACTTAAAAAGCTTGTACTCTGAGTGGAGCATAGGTATGTATGAATCTCTTCCACTTCACTCTGCCTCAGGACAAAACTTCTCACTGGATCCAGAAGTACGCCAGTTTTGTCCTTCAATCTCAGTAGATCTTCTTCTCTTTGTCCAAAGTCATCTTATGTTGTGTTTTCCCCATGGGCTCCATTTGAGAGCTTCACAGACTATGCTGAAGGATGGTCTTCTGAGAGTACAGCCTAGCCATCCTCACTTTCTTCTCCTAATTTGAACATCAGGTGGTTCTTGTCCTTCTCTGTTACAAAGCTCCTCATTTGTGATGGTCTTGAGATTTGATGCAAAGGGTATAACTCGGGCATCTCCTTATGAATGTCTGTAGCTTGTGATCTGTAGACTTCGTGGTATGCCAGGAATTGGGTGAGAAAAATTAAAGAGCCATCTATCCGATCATGGGATTCTTTAATAGTACCTAGACTTTAATAAAGTCTAGAGATATAAACCTGGTTCCTTAAAGTCCAGCAAATATTTGAGTATTGTGGAAAAGGGAACCATAGTCGTAAGTGACATTTGGTGGTGGCACTATGTGGAGAATCATTTCTATTTATATACATAAGTCTTTCTGGTTGTAGGGTGGCAAGTGTTTATTAATATGTATGTTAATTTGTTGGAATAGGACTCTTCTGCATGATGGAGCCATGAAGCAGCCAAGCTTTGAGATGAAACATTGCTAGATTTGGGTACAATATCCAACTCTGGTATTGTGGTCTCTGTGGTGATGAGAGAGGACTGTGACGTGCCAGTCACTTGAGGTAAGGTTAATAATATGAGAATGATGTGTGCTTGGTCTTCACACATCTTTTGAATTACTGGGGAATGAGTGGTATGAGGGTGAAGGCATATAGGAGTGAAGTGCTCCATGTGATTAGAAAGGCATATTTGAGTGACCTGTGCTGGATCCTGTTCTGGAGCAGAATTGATGGGATTTGTGAGTTGCACAGAAATTGATGTGTGGGTATCCCCACTTGTGAAATATCATTTGAATGACTGTGGGGTTCATCTCTCATTCATGTTGCTGCAAGAAATGGCTGCTAAGACTTTCAACTGTGGTGTTCTCTGGGACTGGTAGACAGGCTGATGCTGCATCATATTGCATTGATTGCCCCAATTCCATATTTTGAGGGCTTCCATACAAAGGAAACGGGATTGCACCTAACTCATACAGAACATAAATAAGATACTGTCTCTTAAAATGCTTATGGTTCTGTTTTGTGTTAGTGGTAAAGTGGTGACGAGCGTTGCAAAACACTCTGAGTTCTTGGAGGTCAATATATAGTTGAGACTTTTTCAGGGACCACTAGCCTCGAATGATGTGGTTATCCAGATGAGCTCTCCATCTCAAGAGGGAGGCATTCATAATGATAACACATGTTGGGGTGGTGGCTCATGGAAGAAGACTCCCTGTTGTACATTTTACATTTTTGTCCATCAATAAAGGGAGGTGAGGATGTGTTGCAGGAGTGATATTCTTTTATTTAGGCCATCACGTGAAGGAGTATACCATAGTGAGCAAAAGCTGAAGGCAATTCATGAGGAGTCTGGTGTGTTTGCCCACATATGCTGTGGCTGCCATGTGTCCTAGGATTTGGAGGCAGGTTCTTGCGGTAGTGTAGGAGCTGAACTGGACTGTGTTAACGAGACTGGTAAGTGTGTTGAATCTGTGTCAAGAAAATGTTTCTTTGGCCAGTTTGGAATCTAGGAGTGGTCCATCAATTCTAAAGTCTGAGTAGGTTGCAATGTCCGTTTGTTTGTTTGTTTTTGTTTGTTTGTTTTTTTAAAAAAGATTGATTTGTAGACCTAAGCATTGAAAGAGGGCTATTGTTGTGTGCACTACATCTAGCATTTCTTGATACATGATGGCACCCTTGATTATAAATCATTGAGATAGGGGAATATTATTCCCTTTATCAATGAAGATAATAAAGCCACAACCACTGACAAGTACTGGAGGGGTAGCCGTGTTAGTTTGGATCTGTAACAGCAATGAAGGGTCCTGTGGCACCTTATAGACTAACAGAAAAGTTTTGAGCATGAGCTTTCGTGAGCACAGACTCACTTCATCAGATGCTGCCAACAAAAAACAAAACAAAACAAAACAGAACAAAAAAAAACCTTTCAAAGCTGTGGAAAGGCCAAATGGTAGTATGTGGTACAGATAGTGTGTGAAGTCCACCAAGAAGTGGAGGAAGATTCTTTATGCTGGGTGAATTGTGATGCAAAAATACATATCATGAAAATTGAGGGATGAGAACCAGTCTTCCTTGCCTAGCACTGGTATAACTGTGGCAAAGGGAACCATCTTAAACCTCTGATTGTGTATGAATTTGCCAAGTCTTTTGAGATCAAGAATCTGTCTCCTGCCCCTGGTAAAGGGATGTAAGGAAATTGGAACTGCTTCTATCAGTCCTATTTAGAGATGGTGCTGTAAAAAGTACTTGCGAGAGGAGTCTCTGAAGAGAGACAGGGAGGGAGGAAATGTTGGAGAGCTGGATAGGAACAGAAGAGTATCCAAATTGGATGATCTCCAAGATCCACAGGTCTGATGTAATATTGGGCCATGATTGGCAAAAGTGTGCAGATGGTGACCAAGTAAATGATTGGGAGATACCTATTAATCTGGTGGGGGGAGAGGTCATTCAGAACCTCAACCAACATGTCAAAATTGTTGTTTTGAAGTGGAGGGATGGCTCACCCTGGCCTCTCTATGGCAGTAGCCACACTAGCCCCTCCTTCCAGAGGGGCTACAGTAATGTGGTACTTCAGCATATGCTAATGAGGCACTGCCATGAATATGCAGTGCCTCGTTAACATAATGGTGGCAGCACACTCTTTGAAACTGCTGGTTTTGAAACACAACTGCCCATGTAGCCAGGGGGCCTTTTGAAATGACCCCCTGATTTCAAAAGACCCGTATTCCCATCCGGTTTTGGGAATAAGTGGCTTTTAAAATCAGGGGTGCATTTTGAAAGGCCCCTGGGCTACATGGGTGACTGCATTTCGAAACCAGCAGTTTTGAAGTGTGCACAGCTGCTGTTATGCTAATGAGGCACTGCGTATTCATTGAAGAGCCTCATTATCATATGCCAAAGTGCCACATTACTGTAGCCCCTCCAAAAGGAGGGGCTAGTGTGGCCACAGCCTACATGATGCATCCTAATGTGATAATTGTTTTGATTTATGGTTGAATAGTCTTTGTTGCTGCCTGTTGAAAGAGTCACAGGGTCTTTGACAGGGTATGGCAGGTTTGTCTCCATTTGTTTCAAGTGTATATGACTAATGTCCATAGCCTGGTTCAGGAGTCTGCCATTGTGCAGAGCACTATGTCTATGCCTAAGGCTGGGACGCAGTACTTCCTGTTAGCTTTGTTATTTGTAGGTGGGAGAGGGGAAAGGCAGGCATTTGCCAAATTATAGAATCACAGAATATTAGAACTGGAAGGGATGTTAAATGATCATCAAGTTCAGTCCCCTGCACTCGTGGCAGGACCAATCATCATATATATCGTCCCCAGAAGATGCCTATCCAACCTGCTCTTAAATATTTCCAGTGATAGAGATTCCACAATCTCTCTTGCAATTTATACCAATGCTTAGCCACCCTGACAATTAGAAAATGTTTTCTAATGTCCAGCCTAAACTCCCTTGCTGTAATTTTAGCCAATTGCTTCTTGTTCTATCATCACAAGTCAAGGAGAGCAAATTGTCTTCCTCCTCCTTGTAACACCCTTTTAGGTACATGAAAGATGCCATCAAGTTCCCTCTCAGTGTTCTCTTTTTCCAAACTAAACAAACCCAATTCTTTCAATATTCCATCAGAGGTCATGTTTTCTAGACCATGATTCATTCTAGATGCTCTTCTCCAGACCTTTTCCAAATTCTCCACATCTTTCTTGAAATGTAGTGCCCAGAAATGGACACATTACTCTAACTGTGGACTAATCAGTGCATAGTAGAGTAGATTAATTGCTTCTTGTGTCTTGCTCACAACACTCCTGTTAGTGCATCCCAGAATCATGTTTGCTTTTTTCGCAAGTGTCACACTGACACATATTTAGCTTGTGGTCCACTATGACCCCTAGATGCCTGTCTGAAGTATTGTTTCCCAGATAGTCCTTTCCCATTTTGTGTGCATGGAACTCATTGTTCTTTCCTAAGTGGAGTACTATGCATTTATGCTTTTTAAACTGATTCTTACTTATCTGAGACCATTTCTCCATTTTATCCAGATCATTTTGAATTCTGACCATGTCCTCCAAAACACTTGTAACACCTCCTTTCTTGGTATCATCTGAAAACTTTATCAGTGTACTCTCTGTGCTCTTCTCTAAATAATTGATGAAGATATTGAACAGAACTGGTTCCAAAACTGATCCCTGCAGACCCAACTTGTTATATCCTTCTAGCATGACAGTCAACCATTAATAACTACCCTCTGAGAATTCAGCCAGCTATGCACTACCTTACAGTACACCCATCTATGTGGCATTTCCCTGGTTTATTGATTAGAAGGTCATGATAAACTGTAACAAATGCTTTACATAAATCTAGGTATCAACATCTACCATTTCCCCCTTATCCACAGAACTTATTATCATACAGAGAAAGCTCTCAGGTTGGTTTGACATGAATTATTCTCAACAAACCCATGCCAGCTGCTACCCATCATATTATTAGATTCCAGATAAATTCTTTAATTATTTGCTCCATTATCTTGCCTGGCATAGAAGCTGACTGGCTTGTAGTTTGCTTGGTCCTTATTTCCCTTTTTTATAGACAGGCACTACATTCATCCTTTGCAGTTTTCTAGAATCTCTCCTGACTTCGCTGACTTTTGAAAGATGATAGCTAATGGCTCAGATATCTCCTCTATCAATTCCTTGAGTATTCTAGGATGAATTTCATAAGGCCCTGGGGAATTGAAGACGTCTAACTTATCTAAGAAATATTTTACTTGTTCTTTTCCAAACTTAACCTCTAAACCCACCACATTTCCACTTGGATTCACTATGTTGGTCATACAGTCACCATCAACCTCCTTGGCAAAAGATGAAACAAAGAGGTTGTTAAGTATCTCTGCCATTTCACACTTTCTGTTATTTTTTCTCCTTCACTGAGCATTAGGCCTAACCTGTCCTTGGTCTGTCTTTTGTTTCTAATGTAGTTGTAGATTTATTTTTTGTCTTTATACCTATTTATATATATGCCTTTATATCTCTAGCTAGATTGAGAACATTTAGTGCCTCCAGCTTTCTAATTTCTCCCCTGCATATTAGTCTTATTTGCTCATATTCATCCTTTGTGGTCTTATTTATTTATTTATTTGTACTCTGCTGCTTTATTAAAATACTTGGGGTGGCTTACAATTTTTAAAGATATAAATATATAGGAATATGTTGGAATACAAAGCTCCAAAAGGACATAAAACCCACTAAAACATCTCAAAAGAAGGAGCACACACACAAACTAATAAGACAATAAAGGGGTGGCTTTAACCTGGCACCAAAACAATGTTAATGTTGGCACAATGCACATACACTGGTCCCTGCTCCATGTTGATGTTAATCTTATCTTCCTAAGTGGGACAAAAGTGAGCAGAGCCTCCCCAGCTGACCTCAGTCCCAGGCAGATTCATATGGGAAAATGTAGTCCTTTAAATATCTTGGACCCACCCCATTTACGCCTTTATAAGTCATAATCAATACCTTAAATTGTGCCCAGAAACATACTGGAACCCAGTTCAGCTGCCAGAGCACAGGCCAAATGTGCTGTGCATAATGAGTGTTAGTTAAAACTTGGTCAGCCCCATTCTGGACCAGATGAAGTTTCTGAAGACTCAAACAAAATTCAAATTTGACACATTAACACACGGTTTGCACAGAGAGAGCAATTACCTGACCCATTATAAGGACTCTTTTACACACTTTGATGATTTATCTAACTCTTAACTTCCCCACCCCACAACCCTCTACCCACCATCCCTCTGCTCTTCTGATTAGCCAACCTTGATAACAATTTTTGGACCTCTGTGCTTTATATATTGAGTCTGTTCTGGCAAAGGCTATAGCTCTGAAGAAGTGGATATGTCCCACAAAAACTCATCACCTAATAAATTATTTTGTTAGAGTTGAAAGTGCTCCATGACTGCTTTTTTGTTTGTATAAGAAAGGAAATAAGCCATGCTTTATCAGAGTGCCCTCAATCCCTACCTTCTGCATAGAGAGGAGGCAGAAGCATATCAACTTCCTGCAGCAAAGATGCAACACTAGGGAATTGGTGTACATCAAAGAAATTCTTTGCTAAGCATCTGCAGCCAAATTACAGCTCCTTTGTGGTACCTAACTGAACACAATAATCTGAAAAGAATTTGACCTAGCACATCCAGAGCTCCTACACACATCTGTGGAGAGCATATGGTGAACAGAGGTTTCCAATAAATAGGATGGGGAGACATCCTGATCCTTCAGGTGATTAAAGTTATTACTGCCAAGCTCCCAAGTAGCATGAAGAAACTCCTTCTCCTCCAGGTGCTAGAGTGGATGTGTGCATTACACTAACATTTCCCCTTCTCTGCAGAGAGCCCTCCATCTGTGAAGCAGCATTTTCTCAAGTTCTCATTACCAGCTTCAGCTATCTAGTTCTACACAGGGTGAAGGAAAGTAGTCTAACTGCAACAGAAAGGGAAAGGAACAAACAAAAGCAGGTTTATGTATCTTATGTGAAAGGCTCACTCATCTGTTGTGACTGTGGTGATAATTTTGGCTACATTGGGAATATGAGTTGCACAAGGAGTGTGCGGATGACTCAGCCGGGGAAAGCAGTGTAACTCTAGAATCATAAAGTGCTGGTGTGGGAAGAGACACAGAAACAGTCTCTATCCATTGGGTCTGGGCCAAAAAAAAAAAATTGCTTTTTGAGAATCTTATTAACTTTCTGCAGAACACTATTGCTTTTTCCTTACAAAATTTTTATTAAATGTAATGATTATCAAATATTTGAAGTTATATATGATCTCCATATTTCAAACCTTTGGCGAAAATGGACCTAGTTATTTTGAGTTATGAAAAAAAAAGATATAAGCATTCATCCATAAAATTTCAAAATATTTAAATGCTTAATAGTCAATCTGGATCCTATTGGAATGCTATGAAAAATCCAGATATTCAAAAATCCATCCACTACGTTGAAGACAGTGGTAACTTGGTCTATTAAACTTCCCTATGTGCAGGTCATTTATTAACAGTTTTCTATCTGTATGAAGCTATTTTGTATATAAATACCACTTGACAAGATTAATGTTTAAGTGACTGCCAAATTTCTTGTTTAATTAAAATGTCTTTCATTCTATAAATGAGAAAAAAGATCTTGAAAGTTTCATGACACTCAAAAACAAACAATCCTCCCCTAAACAAAAAGGACAGAACACTTCATCAGACTAGATTAATTTGATACCACAGTGAAACTCTATTGTTACAAGTTTGAACAAGTCTCTTTACAATTTCCAAAAGTCACTTATATGCAACTTAAATTCTATTTGTACTTCTATCACAAAAGCCATTCTTTTTCCAAAGCCTGAAGACTGGTTTCACACAGCTAAAACTCTGTCACATTACAATAATGCCTGAAGGGTACAGCTAAGATGAGGATTTCAATTTGCTTGAAGCCGTACCATTAGCAAGGCACAGTCCTTGCCCTAAAGGCTTTACAATTTAAATAGACAAGACAGAAAATGTGTGGAAATATCATTAGTCCCATTTTTCAAAGAAGAAATGGATGCACAACAGGTGGACTCAAAGTGAATCAGTCATATTTGAAACCACTGTCTGTGTTACTGTGCAGTGTATTAGACACATCCTTCCTCCCCTGACAGCGATTGAGACAATATTAAATATATCACATGATCAAGTCTCATGATGGATGATGATTCAGACAACAAAAAGGGACTCCCCTCAACTCCTGGAAAAGGCTGTGTCTCCTGTGGTTGGAGCTTTGGGGTACCCTTTGATGCTGTTTAAGATATGCAAGGATCTGTTCATGAAATAGATGTTCATTTCTACCCTACTGAACTTCCATGTGCATATCCAGGGGTTTGGTGGGCTTTGAGCTAGACCTCAAAAGAAGAACTCACTTGTACTCCCATAACAGAATTCACTGGACAACAAAATGCTCCCTTTTTAATGACTAAGTCTATATTCTTGTCTGGAAATGAAGACTTTTTTACATCACCAAAGGGAGGAGATATCCTCCTGTTCTTAGGTTACTATTTATGCGAATACCATGCTTAGCACAACGGGACTGAGGCCTATTGACATTACTGTAGTACAAATAAAAATGCTCCTGATTATTTTATTGTGCTCCTGGGGCAGACAGATGCTGAGGCTCCATTGGTGTAATTCATTTCTCATAGCAATCACTTACCAAATTAGTGCAAGTATTGAGCAGGCCCCATGTAACACAGGTTGAATCCCTCTAACCTGGAACTCTCTCACCCAGCAACATCCACGATGCAGGATTATTTAGAACAGCCAGATGACCACACATCATAGGTGTGGCCAAGTTTCCTGTGGTCCCATCAAGTTTGTTTACAGCCACCAGTCCTGGCTCTCAGTGTTCCATGCTGTTATTTGGTGTTTGCTTATCAGTGGTTTGAGCATTGGCCTGCTAAACCCGGGGTTGTGAGTGCAAACCTTGAGGAGTTTATTTAAGGACTAGGGCAAATAGAAGTCAGGGATAGTGCTCGATCCTGCCAAGAGGGCAGGGGACTGGACTAGATGACCTCCCAAGGTTCCTTCCAGTTCTAGGAGATGTGTATCTCCTAATATTATTATTATTATTATTATTATTATTACTAAATATTTTCTAACAGCACAGTAAGCAGTGGAAGTGTTAGCAATGTGCTAGACAACAGTGACCTGTGGTTCAGCAAATTCTCTCGCTTGGCACTGGTCAGATCCCAAGGGTGCTGGACTACAGAAGTTCAACCTGTACAACACCTCATTCCCATCCCACTCTTCTTCTTCCTCTAATATGGTTTCCAATTTGCATACAGTTACCCAGTCTTTATTATATGTAAATGGAACAGTAAAATTAATTAGACATATATTTATCTTTAGAATTACCAATATTGAATGCCTGATTGGTAAATAGAATCTTGCAACCAGCAGTCAGTAGCTGTAAGCTACTTTGACCACTTTGGGAAATAAAGTTCAGTATGATATTTCCTCCTCTTGGACTGGAACATATTAATTTAGGCAGCAGATTTCTTCCTTGGCATCCCTATCCCTGAATTTATACTTGTTTTCAGTAGTTGCTATTATTCAAAAAGCCTAAACTATTCTTCAAGGGGATGTGCCTTCATTTAGAAAGCTTTCATGTCTCTACTGGTCTGATAATTTTATTCACAGTAGAACACATTTTCACACATTACAGATTAAGAGCAACAGAATTTTCCTATGCATGACAATCCCAGCAGACTACTGCGTAACCCAACCGCTCTTACCTGACCTTTTCCATAACAGAAGGAGTTTGGGAGATATTGAAATGAGAAGGCTATGTCTATAGAGAAACTGGACTATCTCACATTTTGTAGAAGAGTAATAGAACTACAAGCGTGAAAGTATTGTATTAATTTAGTTAGATTTTATGAACTTTTGACAGAGTCAAAGTTGTTAATTTTCTCATGGTCCATTGTTAAAAACAGCATTAAAAAGGTTTGGTATACAGATATCTCAGCCAGATTATTACCAGGAGTAACAATATTAAAATAGTTTTAAAGATATAAAAAAAAGAAAAAAGACATTTAAAACATTTGATATGTGAATTAAATACAGCTTTTATGTTTATCATTCCCTTTGGCTGTAGAAAGTTTGGATGGACCCTGCCTCTTGCCTCACCTGATAACCTTATGGCCATGTCTACACTAGCCCAAATCTTCAAAATGGGCGTGCAAATGACCATTTCGAAGATTACTAATGAGGCACTGAAATGCATATTCAGCACCTCATTAGCATGCTGCTGGCTGCGGCTCTTCGAAATCACCACTTTTTGCTTCTGCGCAGATAGGAATAAGGGGATTTCAAAGTTGGTGGGGGTCCTTTCGAAAAGGACCCCTGTGTGGACAAGCTGCGCAGCAGCGAAAAGAGGCAATTTCGAAGAGCTGCAGCTGGCGGCATGCTAATGAGGCGCTGAATTTGCGTTTCAGTGCTTCATTCGTAATCTTTGAAATGGCCATTTGGGCTAGTGTAGACACAGCCTATATGTTATTAAACACAGGACTAGGATTTGTTGTTGTTTGAAAAAGACAGATGTAGACAAACTGAAATTACTGCTGTTCAAGTTCCAATCCTGTTTTCAAGAAAACAAAAGACATGGTAAACACACTGTGGAGATGGGTGGGAGAAAGCTGGCCAAAACACTTCATATACACAAGTGTTTCTCAACTTTTTTTTTAATAAAGTACCCCCTTTGTAAAAAAACATTCAAGTACCCATTTTTAAAAAGATAAAATTAGAAGTACTCCTAGTATCTACAGTTTTCAGACACACATTTTTTTTAATACCATTGTAACACGTTTGTTTAAACAACTTAATCCTGGCTGGTCAGGAAATGAAAAAAAAGTACAAAAATAATAAAGTGCCATAAAACTGACAACAAAAAAATCAGTTTTCTCCCAATTTCAACTGTGTTGAAGTACCCCTCAGACTGCTCGCAAGTACCCATAAGTATATTTATATCACTGGTTGAGAAACACTGATTTACATGAGAAAAAAGAAGAGAGGGATAAAATAATATGAGGGAAGAAAGAGAACATGGCATTGGGGAGGTGACAGACCAATATCAGAATGGTATTTGGGATATAGCTGAAGTCAGTGGAAATTGTGTTGTCATCTAGCCCTCTCTCTGTGTTCTGGTTGGATATTTCCTGGGATTATGATGAAGAAGATCTGGGGTCCCAGGATGTGATGATAGTGACACTTGGTCTTTCCTTTCCTCTCTGTTTTCAGTCAATCAGCATCAGAGCAGCCTCTCCCTTATTTTCCTTCAAAATATTTTCTTTTTGAGGGCCCCCCACCACCAGAAGGAGTGATGGGCAGAATACTGCTTTCCCTCATTTTTTTTGTCCACCTGTTAAGCCTAGCTCCAAATATGTGAATTTTGATTCATTGGTGTCTGCTTTTCTTTTATATTTTTGTCAAACATCAACACAGTCCTATCAGCAGGCATTTTTGTTTGGAGTAGATTTCAATAGCTCCCTTTGGTGCCTCCCCTCTCTTATCAACATTTATCAACATACATAAATCTGAGGGTCCAGATATCAAAATATGACAAAAAATCCTGTATTACTAATAAAAGAATGGCTTGTCATTATAGTGACTAGGATAAAATCTTTAAGGGCCATCAAACATCACATGATATGGAATAAAATGATCATCATGGCTAAATTATGACTCCAGTACTTGGACCAATAGAACATTAGTTACACGTTCAAATTGACTCAGGGGGACAATATAATCCTCACTAGTGGAATTCCATGGCTCACAGTCTGGTTTCATATGGGTTTAGGGAGATATCTGCTTCCCTGTTTCAATACTACATAGTGAAGGATATCATAAGACCTTCATGTTTTCCCCTGTATCATTGATGTTGGTCAGTGGAGGAGATAACATATTATGCTATATGGAACACTTTTTTCTAATGCTGTGTTTAAAATTGTCTACCTATCTGCAATTGTTTAGAGCTGTTATTCTACTCTGATTCATAATATCCAACAGCAAAAACTATCAAGTGCAATCAGTCTGTAAATTTCTGTAGTATACACTGGATATAACTTGCTCCAGTGAAGCAAACTATGGGATGTCAACTTTTCTATTGTTCTTTGCTCATTTATACATGTCAGCTAGAAAATGTGGACTGTCATTTCACTGACTCTGTAGTATTTCTTTTGAAAAAAGTGATATACTATCTAGACTCAGAAAGATAATGATACAGAAAATATCTGTGTTTGCTTTACTAACAATCCTCTGGTTTGTGTGCAGGAGAGATAACACAAGAGTAAACTCTGATATTATTAATCAAATTCTCATGCAGCTAATCCAGGAACAATTTCCTCTCTTCCTATTCTCTTCCTAGTCTGAAAGAATATCTGCAATGCTAGAGTTAGCATATCCACGTTCAACAGATAGGCCAGCATTTCATATGAATTGACGGGCTCCCCACCCTCAAGGAAAGACACTGTATGGCTGAGTGGGACAGAATCCTACAGTCTGTGATCAGTCTGAGATCAGTCTGATTCAGATGCAGTTTTCTGACAAAGCAGAAATACATCAAGGTCAATAGGTTTGTCTGAGCAAGGATTACCCCACAATTGTAATGTCTACAAAAGCTCCAACTATAAATCAGGGAGAGGCAGTTAATGGCTCATAGGGAGTAAGGTGGTTTGGTGAATACAGGAAACCAGTGGAAATCTTTATGTAGTTCAATGCCGGCCTGGAATGGTGTCACAGTGAAGGGCTTTCCCACACCTTCCAAGTACTTGCTATCCTTGTAAGTCTCTTAAGAAAATTTATTATCCAAACACAAGCATGTAAAACAAACAAAGAGTTATTTACCTCACCTTTTATCTTTGGGTTTTACCACCACCCCTGCCATGAGTCTCTGGTGATCCTAACTTACATGTTTCCATTTCTAGTCATTTCTGCTTCCTTTTTGGAGCACCTGGCCCCTTATTCCAGGAACCTACCACAGGCATTAATTCTATTTCCCAGTGGTTTTTCTCCCCTAGGCAGATGAATGCCTGTTCTGATACTCTGACAGTTTTTTAAAACCCCTACTGCAGCTCATTTGGGCCCAACTGCCCTGTCGCAAGTGTACTGGGCCAGGTCTGCTCAGAGGAATCAGTCATCCTCTGACAGGTGGGGGCAGATTAAAGGTGCACTTTTTGCTACCTTTGTGGATCAGACATTTTTGTATCCACTAGAAACTGTAGCAGCCTTAGCTGCTCCAATAGTCCCAAGACTATTAATCCCCTAGTGTCTGGGGATTTCTAGAATATGCTGGATCTCTGGACACATATTTTTGCCTTTGATGCAGGCCTTCTACCAGGGGAATGCACCACTGAATGATTCCTCTGCCAGGAGAGCCTCTAACAGCTACTTAAAGCAGATATGTTTTATCTCAATGCAACAATACAAAGCAGGCTTAGAGTGGGCAAGGATCTGGGATAACAGAAACAAGAGTTATGGAGCTAATACTAGAAACTTAATTTTCCCATTCCACAAACAGAGGCCTCCAGCTGTTGAGCTAAAGTAGTAGTCCATTAAAACTGACAGCAGTAATTGAATCTTTGTCATCTTGGGTGGAGCAGCTGTGAGAGGAGCCTACCACCCGCCCCTAGTCACAAAACAGTGTGGTTTCCCAAATAACGGCTATGCACCTGCAGTCTCTCTGTGTGCCCTTCCCCCCAAACCACATGTCTTTTTCCCTCCCCACTGTACATTAGACATCTGAAGCTCCAGGAGGCTACAACTCTTCCCACAAACTATCTAGGCAGATATTATATTGTCTTGGTTACAAATGAGCAATGCTCTAGACAGCTTTTTGTCCTTCAAGTACACCCTTAGGTGACAGGCCTGTCTTCCTTCATCTCCTTCCAGAGTAGAACCACACAGAATGACTGCCTAAGGATTGGAGCTTAGCACTGCAGACCATGTGAAACTCACAGGCCCAACTCAAGAAAGAAGAAACAACCCACCCACCCACAAATCCCAACCATATTACCACCCAGCTGCGTTTATACAGGGAAATCCATGAGATGGCTGCAAGTGGTGACACCACAGGGACAAGAGTATCTCTGCAGCTTTCACCCCTTTCTTCTCCCTGAACTCCATTGAGCTCCGCCAACATATATCTCTGGCAGAGGTTACTCTGCAAGGCAAAGGAAACTTGGGGACAGAGCAGTGGGGGCAGGACTCCCTCTTTCTTTATGGATGTAGGACAATTTGCAAGGACAGAAAGTCCTCCATATGTGAAGTGATATGAAACAATCTGGACTGATTATGATGGTGCTGGCATTTTTCCACATAATAAATTCAAATAGAATGTTACGGGCTGCTTTTCCTCATCTGCTACTAGGCATAAGCTCTAGGTGTGCCTTCACCTGACCCAAAATAAACCATTTTTGAGCCCACAATCTAGTGGTTTCCTCGGGTTTCCATGACTAACACAATCTCTAATTATGGTCTACTGTCATCTTTTTCTTGTCATTACTCATGTATGTGGTACATTTTGAGGATATATATTTTAAGTCAGCCCTGACTCTATGACTCAATCAAACCAAATGCAGGGAATGTTAATATGGGGACCAAGCAAGATGTAAGAAACTGCACAACACACTGGGGCCACTCCAAAAATGCCCATTCATTTTGCTCTTGAGCTTTGCTTATGCAAGACAAGTGACTTGTAAGAGGTCCCTCAAATGTGCAGTTTCTAACTTTACCTTCCATAATGTATTGTCTGGTGATTCCTGCACTTCAGTTTGCATCAAATGGGGCAGGGATGGAGAATGGCTATCTCCCTCCATTAAAGAGTTAATCTTATTGAATGACTTTTCACAGAATGATATAATATACTTTTGAGTTCTAGGGTGTTTTTTTGGTTAAGATTGAAACAAAACTATTGTCACTTCATTTTGGGTTTCTCAGTCTGTAGCCAGACAGAACCCCCCGCTTTTGCTCTACTCCATCTTGCCTTCCCTAGGTGCTTCAGAGCACAAAAGGGTTAAAAGGAATAGCCCAGCCCTGGAATGCCTGAGAGTGCAGATGGGCTTATCTTAGCCACAGACTTTGAAGCTCCGGAGCAAAGCTGAGAACGATGGGCTAATTAACAGCCAGGCCTCGGACTGCCCTTGGCTAATTACCATCAGTTGATTCATCAGGACACTTGTGCCAGACACCAGGAAAAATCTCCAGCCCATTAAGACACAAATGCCCTCAATTGTCTATCTCACAGGTGTGAACTACGCCCTTGAACTCCCTGTGAGAACCAGTATCAGAGAGTTTAATTCAATTAAACCAAGGAAGAAGCCTACGTGACCCAATGGGTATAAAAGAGGGGTCTGGCAGACCCCCTATTTGAGCTCCAATCATCTTTCCTGCTGGACAGGAGAGTGGGGGTCTCCCCAGGTCCCCAGGGAAGCTCGACTCCTGGAAAAAAAGGACAAAGGATTTTTTCCCAAGGGATTGAGAGAGAGAAACTGGCCAAGCCATGTTGGTAATGCAGGGGTAAGAATAAGACCTGCTAGGTATTTCACTTTTCATTTCTTTTGTGCGCATTCAACAAGTATAGATCTATGAATTTAACAAGCATAGATCTATGAATTAGAGTGTAAGCTAGCCATTTGTAATCAAAGTATAAACCTTGTAACAATTGTAACCACAAGAGCTTAACTTGCTAGGTAAACAAACAAAGCAACATTGTAACACTAAGAGGTTAACTTGTTAGATAAATAAACAAAGTAATTGATTAAGTGGTAACCCGACTCCTCCTGTTACTGTGCAAACCTGAACACAAAACAGAGAACCTAGCTACTTTTCAGCAGCTCTCAGCCTGGTCACTAGTGAGCTCTGCCCTGGCAGTTGAAATCTCATATTAATACAAGGGCATAGTGGCATCTCACCTGACCATCGGCTAACACAATTGTAAACACTTTAGTCATATATATTGGCGTTCTTTTTTGGATAGTATGCAGCAGATTAATCTTTCAGAAATTTGAATTAATATTTTAAACACGATTTTTCAGGAGACAAAAGAAAAGGGACAGATACTGTTTAATCCAAATTACTTCCTGCGTATAGTTATATTTTCACAATTAGATAACAGCTTCTACTGAATTTTAAAAATAGTGAGACAGACGCTTAATCCTAGTAATGCCTAAAGTGTAGTAGTAATTTCAGGATTGTTCTGCCTAACCAATTGATAATGTAATATTTCCTTTTAATGGAAAAGTGCAGAAAGAAAAGGGAACAAGCAAAAAAACAAAAATAAAAACATCTCTTTGCAAAAGGTGGTGAATTTTAACTATTTCAAATACAGATAATTCTCCTAGTAACACATTAAAGGAAATGGGCATATTTTCTGCAGTATTGATAGGGAGAGTTAATCCTGAGAGATTATATTTTAGGAAATCATTAATCAAATAGTTCAATCGGTTAAATCATATGGTAAGCACAGAAGATGATGAGACAAATCTGTCATTGCTTAGCTGTCTTTGAAAGCCAGTATGTTCTTGCCATGAGACATCAATGCTTCTCAGATGTTTGTAGTGAAGTTGTGAGTGCTGACATTCATGTGCATTTCCAGATTCTTCTAGTCATGTCCTGAGGCTGAATCTGCCTCAGCTATCCCTCATATAAGAAGTGTGCTGCATCAGATAAATAAAAAGAGTAAGGACATATGGGCCTTCTATCTATGTGTATGATACAAGACAGACAAGACAGGCCTCAGAATCATGAGAGTTTTAAAATCTTCTGTTTTTGAAAACAAGTACGTTTAAGATTCACTTTTATTTTTGTAGGGGTTGGGAGTCTTAAGTTGTGATGTTTTCAAGCTTCTCTCTGAAACTGATGAGGGACATAAACTTCTTAAAAATAAGAAAATAGCGCTGATTCCCTAAGCTAGAAATTTGAAGGGAAAAAATAAAGACACAAATAAAAGACTTACACCCACACATATCACATACTTCAAATCTTGCAACAGGCTTTTCTTTCACAGGCAAAATAGACTCACAATAAAGTCAGTAAGAGCAAAAGGAACATTTGGGTCTCTCCCACACTTGTTCTCTTTCAGGAGTGTATTTTATCATACAGTTGCTGAAGAAGAAGCTAGTTTCTGCGACAACTTGATTAACAAATGGGTTCCTCTTACTTAATGTGCAATAGGAATGTGACACAGCAGTTCTGGAAGACACGTTGTTTACGTCATCATAATCACATTACATAAATCAGGGTTACAAAATGTTACGCTGCAGGGTCAGAATCAATTGATTCAGTGGCTTCTAATACAGCTTCATCTGTCATTTGTGTATAAACTGCTTATGGACAATTGCCATAAAGTTCACTAGATTGGGCATTTTATGGCAAATTGGCCATCATTCTCTGTACACACAAGGCACATGCATACTGAGGGGGGTGTGGAAGGAGGGAATCTTCTACACAGGCTGCAGAACTAGCCTGCACAAGCTGCGTCAGCCATTTTCCCCTTGTTGATCACCTGACAGCTGGAGATCCCAAGGACCTCAGTGGAAATGAACCACTTGACCCCATACTAACATTTTCCCCGTTTCTGTTACAACCTATGCATTAAATGGCCTTCTAAGTCCTACCTGTTCTTCAAGAGGAGACACAATTCCATGAGTAGAAAACCTTCCAGAACTTTTGCTGAAAACAAAAATATTGTTACCTTATATATTTGAAGAACTAAACAGTTGAAACAGTTAAATTCTTCCAGGGTTAGAGGAAAGTTATATTGCATACATACATGAAGGGTCACATAAAGAAAGCAGCCACAGAAATCTAATGACAACTGGTAATTTTCTTTTTTATGTTTGTATTTCACCATTAACTTAGACTTTCTGTATTACAGCTCCAATGACAAACACCAGCCTTTTGAGTTAGACAGAGTGGACCAAATCATCTGCTGGTGCAAATCAATTAAAGCTATGCTGATTTATGGAAGCTGAAAATTTGGCCTACAAGGACCTGGAAAACTTAAGTAACTTAGCTATTTTTGAACCTTCTCAAAGGACCAAAAGTCAGGAGTTTACACAGAAGAGCCGTGTCTACACGTGCACGCTACTTCGAAGTAGCGGCACTAACTTCGAAATAGCGCCCGTCACGGCTACACGTGTCTGGCGCTATTTCGAAGTTAACTTCGACGTTAGGCGGCGAGACGTCGAAGTCGCTATCCTCATCAGGAGATGGGGATAGTGCCCTACTTCGACGTTCAACGTCGAAGTAGGGACCGTGTAGTCATTGCGCGTCCCCCAACTTCGAAATAGCGGGGTCCGCCATGGCGGCCATCAGCTGAGGGGTTGAGAGACGCTCTCTCTCCAGCCCCTGAGGGGCTCTATGGTCACCGTGGGCAGCAGCCCTTAGCCCAGGGCTTCTGGCTGCTGCTGCTGCAGCTGGGGATCCATGCTGCATGCACAGGGTCTGCAACCAGTTGTCGGCTCTTTGGATCTTGTGTTGTTTAGTGCAAGTGTGTCTGGGAGGGGCCCTTTAAGGGAGCAGCTTGCTGTTGAGTCCGCCCTGTGACCCTGTCTGCAGCTGTTCCTGGCACCCTTATTTCGATGTGTGCTACTTTGGCGGGTAGACGTTCCCTCGCAGCGCCTATTTCGATGTGGTGCTGAGCAACGTCGAAGTTGAACATCGACGTTGCCAGCCCTGGAGGACGTGTAGACGTTATTCATCGAAATAGCCTATTTCGATGTTGCTACATCAAAATAAGCTACTTCGATGTAGGCTTCACGTGTAGACGTAGCCAAGAATTGCCTGGAAAATTCAATGTTTAAAATTAAGCAATTAAATGAGAAGAACAAAGAAAAAATAAATGTTGTTTTCAAGGTACATATAATTTATTGCAACAGCAGTGGAAAACAGCTGAAATGAAGTTTTGTAATTAGGAAAACAATAAGATACAGAAAACACTGCAGAGCAATGTATGAGTTTGCTAAAAAAGAGACATGGGACATATTGTTACCAAAAACAAAAGCCCCTGGTGAGTCCTTGACCCGCTTCCATCATCTAACACCCAGGAAACTGAAAAGTGTATACTTCCCTCCGATGTTGTAGTGAAATAACCAAAAAACAGATTTATTAAGGGGAAAGAAACAGCTATTATAGAGTTATAATAGAATAAATCTGTAAGAAGCACTAGCAACCAACTGAGTAGATTCCAGAGAAGCAGGTGTGAAACCCATTCCCCAAACTCTTTTCTTTGGTCAAAATATAAATTACAATAATTTGCCCAAAATCAGATTACTGTCATTTGTCACAAATGGAAATTGCCAGCAAATTATGGACCGTTCAAGGATTTCAAGAGGACCATTGGATCCAGGTCTTCACTCCTGAAGCAGAAAATTAACAAACCTGAACGAATGACAAGGTTCTTGTCTTAGTCCTTTATGATATGCAGGAAAAAGGGTTTCAGGTAAGTTTCTAGAATTTTGACTGGTGGTGAAGTCAAAGATGTAACTTCAGGTCCCAACCCAGTATGCATGCAGAGAAACTGGATGTGACTCAATGGTGGACAACAACTGTAGTCTGCAGTTCCTTATATGTCCTCGGTAGTGTGAAAACATTTGCAGGGGTCTCTAGAAACTGTTTCCAGCCAGCTCTGAACAAAACTTGTAGAGCATCCACATGACAAATGTGTTCTGTTCACAGTAAATTGTCAGAAAACAGCACTTCTGTTGGGAGGATTCTGCCATTCCCTCAGGAGGCAGAATGCCTTTCTCAAAAGAATCTGTTGACAGAAAGCCAGTGTGGACGCTCTGCGGCGGCTCTCTGTCAACAGACAGGGCTTTCAGTACATGGAGCAGCCCTGTCTGCTGTGCTTCTGGTTGGCTGTTCTGTTGAGAGAGTGGCCGGGCAGTCTGACCGCTCTCTATTGACAGAGTGGATCAACAGAGTGATCTGCTTTCATGTGCAGCTGCAATCTGTCAATGGTCATTTTGTCGGAAGATATCTTCTGACAGTAACTTCTGTCGACAGATTGCTGTAATGTAGACTTAGCCATGGTACTACTAGGTCAACTTCTGTTGGTGAGAGACAGAAGCTTTTATGGAGCACGTCAGGTCTTAATCACAACGTTAGGCAACTTGCAACCTGCCATCCCACAAGTAGTCATGTGTACAGACAAAAGTCCTATGTGCATAACTGTAAAAACATCTTTAATGGCATGCTCTGTCATAGTGGGAAAGACATTCAGAAATTCACTTACAAAGAGAACCATGGATTTCCTGAGGACGGTTGACTGTTCAGCAACATTTCTTACATGGAAGGAGCTCCAGCTCTAATAAGGAAGCTCTAAAAGGAAGACAAGCTGATTTCCCACAGAATCGGTGACTCCATGCATGGAATTTTTAGAGCACCTATGACTACAATGTATGCTCCCTCTTGTCTCAAAATAATAGCTAGGAAATGAGAGGCAGTTAACATAATTCTACAATGGGAGCATGATCAGGTCCACAATTAGCATAATTAACTTTGTTTATATTTAAGATATTAATTTTGTCAATATGTAAAGCTTGATCCTGCCCAATTTCAAGTCAAAGATTACAAATCCTTTGGTTGCACTGGGAAAACAAACTGGGCTTTAAAGCTGTGTCTGCACTACAGAGTTCTGTCAACAGAAATCACTGTTGCTAGATATTTCCCAACAGAACCTCTGTCAGCAGAACATGACCACACATAATCCTTTGGTTCCATTTGTAATTCTGACAGGAACTAGAGTCTGTCAAGAAAGCTGTGTCAGGAATCAAAATGGAATTTGGTCCTGAACACCATTGTGATTTGTCAGATTCCATATTTAATTACATAAACAAAGCAATAATATCCAAAAATGCCTCGCAATATGTAGACAGCTCAGTGTAAGTATATTTTTCCCCAAAAGAAAAGAAAAAAAAAACATATCATGGGTAAAAGATGGGAAATCCGTAAAAGGTATTGACTTGTTTTATCCTAGCATTTTGACATTTCTAATTTTGTTTCCATTGACTCCCTAAACCGCATATGTCGATCACAAAAGGGGAAATTTCAGATTTTTTGAACCAGTTTGGTTTTGAAGAAGTTTATTATTTTTCCCCAAGAGGCACTGAGACTATTCAGAAGGAAGACTAAAATGTTAATATTGGCATAATGCACATATCCTGGTCCCCGCTCCATGTTGCTCACTGTTTTCTTTGTTCCTTTCCCAGTCATATTTGAAACCACTGGCTCTGTGTTAGCTAAGAGGCAGCTCACATGACAGAGGCTTGTGTTTTTCGCTCCTACCATTCCTCAGTTCAATGCCACCTGCCAATGATTTGGATCTCTTGGCTTTACATTTGTATTGGGTGAGAATTTAAAGTAAAGAGACTTCAGAGTGTAACTCCTATTACAATCAGTGGGAATTAAGATGCTAACTTGTTTAAGCACTTCTGGAAATCATTAGGCACTTTGATAAGGTGGCCCCATGGGTTAAAGGAAAAATAACTGGAGTCTATTCTGATAAAATCCTCTCCCGTACCAGAAATAACAAGATACAGGTTGAACCTCTCTCATTCAGCACCACTGGACCTAACTGGTGCCAGATGAGAGAATTTTGCAGACTACAGGAGGTCAATATTTTTTAGCATATTACCAATGCTTCCGCTGCTGACTGGGCTTTTAGAAGACTTTTTAGGGGTAAACTCCAGCTAAATAACAGCAGGGAATACTGAGAACCAGTACTGGTGCCTGTAAACAAACTCTTCCAGCTAACTAAAACAATGCCAGATTATAGATTTTGCTAGATGAGAGAGTTCCAGATTAGAGAGGTTGAATTTGTACTAGAGACTTTCCATAGATTATATGAACCTTTTTGGGCATTCACTTAAATACGGCCCAACTCTAACCATGATTATTGAGCAATATGTGTAATTGTGTTGCAGGGTACTTGGTTTTCTATGGAATGTATGGTCAAAAAGTAATCCTGGCAGCTCGAATAAACGCTGCTAACCAGGCAATTAAAAGTCCATGTGGTAGCAAAGCTGGTATGAGGAAGGCTTCCTGTCTGCTGTGGCTCTATGCAGTTCCCAGGAGTGGCGGCATGTCCCCACTCCAGCTCCTGTGTACAGGGAAAACAAGGGAGCTCTGCCCCCTGCCCCCACCAGCACAAGTGCAAACTTTTCAATTCCCATTGCAGGGGTAGCACCTCACTTAGCCAGCAGAAAACACCTCTTTCACAGGAACACAGATATCCTGGCTGAAGTCCTGTCTTTTGAACAAACACACTGTTCATATCCCTGAGTTGCAGTAATGATCAAGGACTAGAGTAGTAGCCATATGTCCCAGCTTCTATTTGTCACTGTTCCAAGTTTCTCTTTTTGTTATTACATTTTGGCCTAGTTCCTTCACATTTCTATTTTAGGATGAATTACGCTTGCATTATTGTGTAAGTTAACAAAATAATGTATACGGGAATTAGAGGTAAACCATATGCCAAATTCTGGCTATAATTCTTCAGTACTACATATCCGTAGTCCCTTTTCCATCCATTTAATACAGAATGATATCTACTTTTGCTCACTGTTTTGGATACAACAAAAGAAAGCTTCTAGCAGTAAATAAAATTACTGCATGTGTTTTTTTAGAGATATGAAATACTTTTTATTCTCTAACCCATGAGCCATTTGCAATAGAAACACAATGCATTTCCATTTCAAGGTAAAGCCGATTGGCAGATTTCCATGGAGCTATATAATAACTTTTATTCGGGATCAAATTTGTTAAAAAAACATAAGATATTAATACTGGAGTGGGATTCAAGATCTCAACTTCAATCTACTCTAGACATAAAAGTTGATTGCTGATACACAACTTTAGGTATGCCAATTGCATTGCTAAATCAAGTGCCTTGCACGTTGAATAGTAACAGAGAGGAAGCCGTGCTACTCTATCAAAACAAAAAGCAGTCAAGTAGCGCTTTAAAGACTAGCAAAATAGTTTATTAGGTGAGCTTTCGTGGGACAGACCCACTTCTTCAGACCATAGCCAGACTAGAACAGACTCAATATTTAAGGCACAGAGAACCAAACACAGTAAGCAAGGAGGACAAATCAGAAAAAGATAATCAAGTGAGCAAATCAGAGAGCGGAGGGCTGGGGGGGAAGGTCAAGAATTAGATTGAGCCAAGTATGCAGATGAGCCCCTATACTGACTCAAAAAGTTCCCATCATGATTTAAACCATGTGTTAATGTGCCGAATTTCAATATAAAAGTCAGCTCGGCTGTTTCCCTTTCCAGAACGGTGCGACAATTCTTCCTCAGTAACACATGGTATGTGAATTATCCATATGTCTGTATGGAGGAAGGTCAATGGGAGTTCCAGGGTCAATTTTGACCCCTGAAAGTGGCATTTCACAAGTGTGCAAAATGAAACCCTGGAAGATTGACACCGAGAAATGAGTTACTGAAATACAAAAATGTTCCTTGAAGACATACATTCATAAAGAAATAACTGAATATTGGGACAAGCAAGATACAAAGTCATAAAGATAGTTGGATTGTAGAACAAATCAGATTTAAGATTATGGCTATGTCTACACTAGCCCCCAAACTGTGAAATGGCCATGCAAATGGCTATTTCAAAGTTTACCAATGAAGTGCTGAAATACACATTCAGTGCCTCATTAGCATGCGGGCGGCTGCGGTGCTTTGAAATTGATGCGGCTTGCTGCTGCGCGGCTCATTCAGACGGGGCTCCTTTTCGAAAGGACATCGCCTACTGCGAAGTCCCCTTATTCCTATGAGCAGATGGGAATAAGGGGACTTCAAAGTAGGCAGGGTTCTTTCGAAAAGGAGCCCCATCTGAATGAGCTGCGCGGCGGTGAGCCACATCAATTTCGAAGCGCCGTGGCCTCCCACAAGCGAATGAGGTGTTGAATATGTATTTCAGCGCTTCATTAGTAAACTTCAAAATGGCCATTTGCATGGCCATTTCGAAGTTTGGGGCTAGTGTAGACATAGCCATAATCTTAAATCTGACTTGTTCTACTATCCAACAATCTTTATGACTTTGTATCTCGCTTGTCCCAATATTAAGTTATTTCTTTATAAATGTATGTCATCAAGGAACATTTTTGTATTTCAGTAACTCATTTCTCTTTAGAACAATAACAGAGAGGAAGCCGTGCTAGTCTATACACTATCAAAACAAAAAGCAGTCAAATAGCACTTTAAAGACTAGCAAAATAGTTTGTTAGGTGAGCTTTCATGGGACAGACCCACTTCTTCAGACCATAGCCAGACCAGAACAGACTCCATATTTAAGACACAGAGAACCAAAAACAGCTTACTGTTTAGGGCCTGATAGAAAAACAGCTTACTGTTTTTGGTTCTCTGTGTCTTAAATATGGAGTCTGTTCTGGTCTGGCTATGGTCTGAAGAAGTGGGTCTGTCCCACAAAAGCTCACCTAACAAACTATTTTGCTAGTCTTTAAAATGCTACTTGACTGCTTTTTCTTTAGAACAAGATTGACATCTCAGTTGTAATTCATTTTGTTAATTTATTTCTTAATACTTTACAAGGCATATGTTCATTACATATTTGGTCAATTTAGAACTCATTTTTGTCAAGCAACAACTAGGAAGATAGAAGGAGTCCTGTGGTACCTCAAAGACTTAATTTTATTATGGAGTAATTGTTTGTGAGTTGAAATTCACTTAATCAGATGCAGAGCTACAGAAATGGGAGTGTTGTTAATTCAATCAAGGTGCATGTGGAGAAGAAGTTGCAAATACCAAACGTGGTAAATTACTTACTGTAATGGGAGAGCCATTTCCACTTCCTATTGAGATCCCATCCATTGGAGTCAAATTTCCATACCAATTCCAGCTCAGCAGTTTTACAATAGTATGCTCACTTTATCTGTTCCTGACTCTCTTTCACCCCTTATAATGGGATGTTGGCAAAGTGAATATCTTAATTTTTAAGTGCTATTTGAGCTGGAAAAATGAGGATATTGAGGCAATTAAGTACCTGTGGTTGAATTTATGGGTGGATGGGTAAAAATCAACATTTTTGAAAATATCTCTAAATATCTGAAAATATCTCAAAGTAAATCACAGATAACTAAATAATTGTTCACTCAGCTTTGGCCCCAGTCCCGCAATGAGCTCAGCATGGAAGAATACATGCAACCTCATGGAGCAGGACTGATTTATATGGGGTACAACAGAAGAGCAAGAATGTTCCTTTCGGGATGAAATCTCACATAGTTCCCCAGTGGTTTAAGAGAACAAATCCCACCACAGTCTTTTCTCAGATGTTCAAAAGCAGAAGACTTAGGAAACTTAAAATACATTATCCACAAAGTATTGTTGCAGGTGTGAAGCCCAAGTCAGGAATTAAATAATGTAAGTTTTATTGAAGCTAATGAATCTAGTTTCTCTCTGCCAACTTTTTACTTGCATCATCTTCTTAGATATTCAGCAGAAGCAGATTGAGCTTATGTCTTCAGAAAGATTTATGTGTTTTCTATCAGGCCCTAAATTGTCTGTGTCCCTTTAAATGACTGTTAATTATCATTTATTTTGAAATTCATTTTAACTTTATTTTTTTCCTCTTTGTTATAATGATCCAAGTATTTTCATTGTCAAGGATAAAGTAAATTCATGTTCTGGCTCTTGCGTATCAGTTAAAATACACAATACAGAATGAATAGTAACAGAGAGGAAGCTGTGCTAGTCTATACACTATCAAAACAAAAAGCAGTCAAGTAGTACTTTAAAGACTAGCAAAATAGTTTATTAGGTGAGCTTTCATGGGACAGACTTGACTATGGTCTGAAGAAGTGGGTCTGTCCCACGAAACCTCACCTAATAAACTATTTTGCTAGTCTTTAAAGTGCTACTTGACTGCTTTTTGTTTTAATACAGAATGAGTATACCTCTGTACTGGTGGTTTCCCCTTCTTTATTTTTATTAGCTCTAAGAGCATTAGGACAGGGATGTAAACTTAAAACAGCTTGTTTAATTCACTTACTGGAGCGTGTGCACGTGGACACACACACACACACACACACACACTATGATATCTAAGAGTAGACCAGAGTCCTATAGCTCTGAAAGTGCATGTCCCATGTGTTGAATTGATAAATGCTGAAGGGGCAAAGTGAGAGGAGTTGTGATCAAGCATGTCAAGTTCCCTCTTGCGTCGTGAAATCCAACTGCAGTCTCACCTTTTCTTATTCTTTCAGTATACCATAGACAGAAGATTTTGACTGGGTGATTCTAACAAACAATTGTGCCTTTGTATATCACTTCTGACAAATCTGCATTCAACCTATATGCCAAGAATTTATGTTAGGGCGGTAACGAGCACAAATGAAAAGGTGGACAGCTTCCAGCAAAGCTATTTCCTGTTACAATGTATTGGTCATTATTTACAGTTTTGACACATTGTACACAGTTAGGATAGTAAATCTAGTTTTTCAGAGCAACTAATAGAATCTGTGTAAAAAGAAATACTTAAAGGTAATATTATATGAATGTTGCTTCTGTTCAGGTGAAATATTAACAAGCATTTATTTCAAGTAAACTAGATTGTAGAAAAAAAATCCCACAGAAATGAAATGTTAAATCTGGATAACAAGCTGGCAAAACAGGTTGAACCTCTGTAATCAAAAACTCTCTCATCTGGCAACCTCCTTAATCCATCATGTTAAAGTTTGCTGGATGACCATTTATCCTGTGTATGGCCAAGTCTCCCATGGTCCTGTAAAGTTTGTTTACAGGCACCAGCACTGGCTGTTAGGATTCTGTGCAGTTTTTTAACTGGAATTTACTCCTAAATGTCTTCTCAGAGCCCAGTAAGCAGTGGAAGTATTGACAATGCGCTAAGCAATTTTGACCTCACATGGTCCAGCAAATTCTTTCATTTGACACTGGTCAAGTTCTGAGGGTGCCAGACTAGAGATGTTCGGCCTGTACTTTGAATTCTCTTATGTCCAGGTGAAGATAATAATCAAAATATTCTATTTTTTAAAATTACTAAGAGCATCTGCTACTTAGCACTGATCCATCCAGGAAATAAAATGTTGTGTTTCCTTTTTTCTCTGTAGATGATAAAATATTCAGTGGTCTACTTAAAGGAGCACCTCTTTTCAATATCCTAGAAAGATGAGTCTAGGAGAACATAAGGATACCGTATATAGGTTCTACTCCAAACTTCAGTTAAAAGAGGTTTGTGCCCTAAAAACAAATAAGTCCTTCCATTAGATTTTCCCAATCTTTCCAGACAGATGGAATTAGATGGCCCACAGATGACAATCAGATGGCCCACAGTTTGCCAATAGACAGCTTGTGGTACCATTCCCTTCGCAGTCCGTCTCATATCTGTAGCAATAAGTAAACAATCTTGCTTAGAATATCCAGACTTTCCATATTTCCAGTATACCAAACCTCTTTGGCATTCACTAATTCACTCCAGCCCTGCAAAGAACTGTAATTACAGTGTAGTCTTGACCAAATGCTTGCTTGCCTCAAGCTCAATACCTAAGAACCACTTTGGTTGTAGGGAAGTTGTGAGCAATACAAGCATATCTTCTTTCCTTCGGACAATTGAGTCACCCCTGAAGCCTGTCCAAGATGGCAGAGAAACGTGGGATGAAACAAACAAATGCCACGGAAGAGGGAGGACAGGATAACAAAAACGTATATGTTTCTATGCAGACTATCAGCATACACAAGGCTTAAATAATCAGTGTCAGTAAGCACAGTTCACTACCTACATGGAATTTCTTCCTTCATTTGTTATTGTTGCAAGTGATTTTAAAGAAATCAGTATTGGTATTGTTTTAATGTCATTCTAGCTACAAAATATTTATCATTGGTCTAGTAGATTAGGTTCTTAACATTTTTGAACATGGGCTGTTTTATTGTAGTTTATTAAAATTTCTATAGCACCAGTAGAGCACATGGTGCCTTACAAACAAGAAATAAGAATATGGCTGCATATTCTGAATCTGTTATATTGGTATATATTGAGAGTTACTGCATTGAAGTCAGTGAAGTTACTTTGGAATTTTGTTGGAGACAGAAACTGATCTCTATTATCCAAGACCCAATTCCAAACATGCTGACACCCTGTCACTGGAGAATGAGCTAAACAGAAGGATCAGAAAAGCAGCCATAACTCTGTTCAGACTGAGCAAGAGAGCGTCGAATAACAACAAGCTGTACACACACACCAAAATGCAAGTCTACAGAGCCTGCATCCTCAACACCGTCCTCTATGGCAGCGAGTCGTGGACCTTGTACGCCCGCCAGGAAAAGAGGTTGAATGTCTTCCACCTGCGCTGCCTCAGGCACATTCTTGGGATATCATGGAATGACAAAGTGCCCAACAATACTGTCCTCAAGCAAGCTGGAATTCCAACCATGCATACCCTCCTCAGGCAGCGGTGGCTCCACTGGCTTGGCTACGTCCACAGGATGAATGATGAAAGGATCCCAAAAGACATCCTGTACGGCGAGCTAGCCTCTGGCAAAAGATCTCCTGGACAACCCCAATTGCATTACAAAGATGTCTGTAAGAGGGACCTCAAGGAGGTAGACATCGACCCAGATAGTTGGGAAGAACTGGCAGACAACCGCAGCATCTGGAAGCAGGAACTACACAAGGGCCTTCAGAAGGGCGTGATGAAGATCAGACAGCTGGTAGAGGAGAAGCGAGCCCATAGAAAGGACAGCAAGGACCTGCCAGACACCCGCTACATATGCAGCAGATGTAGCAAGGACTGTCACTCTCGTGTCGGCCTCCACAGTCACAATCAACGTTGCGAATTACGATCTTAAATGGAGTTACGAAGGGCGCGATCCATAGTCTACGCAGACTGAAGGATGCCTAAATTCCAAACAGATCATGCTCTAAAATCCTGACTCTCCCCTGAAGGCAATGTGAACATTTTACCCCTCTTGGAATCTAGTCTTTCATTAAATACATTAGATGAGTGATAGTTATAGATAGACCAGCATTCCTAGCTCAGGTTTAGACTTCAGAACCAAAAAACCAATGGGACATTTAGTCCTGAGCAGAGTTCTACCCTATATGCTGTAAAGGAAAATTTATTCGTAGTCTATTCAGTTACTGTATGCTTTAAGTACATGAATTATTATCCCTCATAATTTCATTCTTTTAGCGAATGCACCTGTGGATAATATTCTTTTTTATTTATATCAATTGCTTTCTGAAGTCTTTCTATATTGAGTATCCTGTGGAAGAGTTCCATCATTGGTAAGGCAGTGTGGACCATCTCTGCCTGCCCGCTTTTCTGCCCTGGATGTTAAGATCTCCTCATTAGAGTCTGACAATAGCTCATATCCCCCTGTCTGATCTGACTTGTTTTTAACTCTTTTGATACCTACTATTGATAATGGGCCATTTCCACCTTGCAGAATAGACCTTGTCAGCTCTGGCCTTCCCTTTTTCTGGGACCCCATTCTTTAAATACCCCTCTGAAACCACCCCCCACTCACGCATCTGATGAAGTGGGACTTTGCCCATGAAAGCTTATGCTCCAAAATATCTGTTAGTCTATAAGGTGCCACAAGACTTCTTCTTGTATGATAACCAATTTTTCTTAACATTGCTGTTTATTAACAGGCAACAAATGCTTACTTAGTTCAATAATTTCTTGTCTTTTTTAATAGTTTAAATTCATTAAGTAATTACAGACAGGTTGCAACATTCTTGAGTGTGACATTTGCAAACTCAATTATTCGTGAACTCCACTTTCCTGTGGCTCTGGGGCCAGGACTGCCATTGGTTGCTGGTTATCTGGGACTCCAGGCAGGGAGCACCAGCACCAGCTGCTTCTCTGGGGCTCCGTGGAGAAGCGCCTGCAGCCACCACTTCTCCTGGGCTCTGGGGCCAGGAGCACTAGTGGCTGCTACCTCCCTGGGGTCATGGGGCCAGAATCACTGGTGGCTGCCACTTCCCCAGGGCTCCAGGGCCAGGAGGGCTGGCAGCAACCACTTTCCTGGGTCTCTGGAGCTGGGAGCACTCATGGCTGCCACTTTCCCAGGGCTCTGAGCCCCCAGTATTCATGAAAATCAACATTCACAAGCGTTCTGAACACTGAGCCCTCATGAATGCCTGAACCCTACTGCATTCTGATTTTACTTATGTTTTATCTGTCTGTGCCATGTTTGCTTTTTTTAATGTCTGGTTTAATTATTATGTGTTGAGTTGCGTTTATCGTACAATAATTTAATTAATATTGTTATGAAATATTTTCCATTTGTAATGTTCCTCATAGTTAGAATGATGATGAAAAAAAGATAGTGTTACACAGAGAGTGCCATGACATCCAAGTGTTCCACAACTGGAAAAAGTTTGGGAACCGCTGCACTAGAGGAATGGCATGGGATGAGCCCTGAAAGCAAGCACACCAGAGACACAGCTTCTATTTAATCACTTAATGGACCCATAGAACAGAAATCTCTCCCATCTGTACAAGTATGGCAGCAGGAATTTACCAAGCTCCAGCACTTGTTCTAATGCTTATTCTGCAGTAGGCTACTTCCAAGGCCCATCTCCAAAAAACATCTCTGAGTGCACATCCCGGATGTGCTGTAGCTGTTCTGGTGGGACAGACCTCATTAGCAACCTCAGCACTAGGGTCACTTTTTGCCCTTCATTCAGTCATTGGTTCTGCTTATGGGTGGGTGGGGCAGGGGAGAATAAGGGTGCTCTCCCTGCCCAGCAGATTGTCGTGTGTGTGTGTGTTTTTTTCCCTGGAGAATGAAAATGAGTCTGTGCGTTGAAAATGAGTCTGTGGGTTTTACTTAGAACTGTTTGCAGGTAGCAGATCTTCTCTAGTTTCAGTAAAAGAACTTCCATGGACACAAATGCACCTGATTCCAGTTATTGGACAACAACTTAAAGCATAAAGATGATTTATGTGCCTTCGCCTCCAAAAATTTAAACTTTTTAAGAACAAGGAAAACAGTTGTGGGATAAACAACAGCTGTTCAGGGCTCAAGCTATTTATTTCCACAATTATCCACTGTTCAGCTGAGTGATTCTTAAAGAACTATGGCAGTCACGCAATTTTCCTATAGCTTCATAAAATAACCTCCAAGGTGATTTCAACAATAGCACTTTGTCACTAAAATACTTTCCAAGTAATTGATGTTGCAGTAAACATTTTAGAATGGGAGGAATAACGTTATGGCGTGCATGGTGGTACACTATAACCCCAGCAGCTCAGTATACCAGTTCCTTCATTACTGCAAACCAAATTGTGTACAGTTGCAACAAAATTGTATATTAATGATGCTGAAGCTGAAAAAAGGATCTGTTGCAAAGAAAGAGATGTTCAATAAGGGTGTCATTTTGTTCTAATATGTAGTTTTCAGGTGGTTAATTATTCCATGACATAGCATCTCAGAAAACAATATAGAAAATAAATTGTAAGTCAGTTACAAGAATAATGGATGAAATACATTAAAATAAATCACCACAGTTATTTTCCTGCATGAACATTTTCTGTGTCAAAGATACTACTAAACTACAGGAAACCTGACAGAGTCATTTGCATAATTTTCTTAACTGTTTTAGGTATTGATTTCATTTTATGGCCCCTAACCCATGGGAATTTCCCAAATTTTAATAAAACTTTGGCTTCCATTATATATGTATGAATCTGGCTGCAATGTGTGGAATGCTCCAGTCTCAAAAACACTAACAAAGTGTTATTTATAAATCTATATCCTTCAGCTGCCTTCTAAATTGTAACCAGTTTCCAAGCTCAGATTTAGGTGACAGCAAAGATATCATATTGTTCATTTCATTCACATACTAACAGGACTGTCAATGTAGATTAAAAGTGGTTGCTTTACACATCTGAAGCAGAAAAAGAAACTAAACAAAATACTACACAGGAGGTTTTATCTGTTCTCTCATTAGTTCCCTACCAGGGCATCAGCTTGACTCCTGTAACCTGATCTAATGCTATTGATTTGGATCACAGAGAAGGTGAATCTGTTTCCTACCATCATTCTCACAGCCAGTTTGGACCTTTCTGGAACCAACTTTAAATACAAAAGCTGACTTGCTTTTCACAGACAATCAGGTGATTTTATGACTGGAAATGTTTAATTGTAAATAATTAAGATGACCTGCCAATAAGCATTATATTTTGCTGGAATAAACAATAATCAATGTTTTGCAGTTTTCTGATGCTGATGCTACATCTCCTGTTAGGAATCTAATTTAAAAATGGAAATGAGTAATGAGCTACTGGAGAAAAAGAGTATTTATGTAAAGTGAGATTCCATGTGTGATATTATTATTCTCCTCCTTTGCCACCTACTCATACAGGAAGAAGAAAAAATAAAGGGCTATACTGTAACATGTTGCTTTTCAGTTCATGTTAATAAGGGGAGCTTAAATTTATTGGCAGTACACAAAGCCATTGTTTAGATTCTGAATAGAAAGTAGAAAACTTTTTTTTAAACCTAGTACGTCATAACTCAGCCATTATATTAACACAGACTGGGTAGAGAACTCTGTTTTTCTACCATTTTAGGCATCACAGGTAACCTAATTTGGTACATATTTTCATTAATATTGACATTCTGTGCTACAGAGAAAGTATGAGGAAGTCAGATACCCACATTGGTTTGATTATAAGAGCACCATTTGGGGAAGGCAGGGGTGGAGAAGCAGACAGGTGTACCAGGAAGCTGCTGGCTGTTCTTCCTGTTCCCCTGACCATCAGAGAACAGGGGAAAAGTATACAGCTTGTGTGATTGCCTCTAACTACTGGCTGGTGAGGGGAGGGGACAGAGGGGTAATTCACAATCAGTGTACTTTCTCCTTGGTCCCTGGTAGTCAGGGGAATATGAAGGAGAGCAAGCAACCTCCCAGGATGCACAGCTGCTACCTCCTGAAATGGTGCCCTGGTCTGATTGTAACTGATCTATCAACTCTCATACAGCTGAGCATTAATGCAAGATATAACTGAGACCTTTATACCATTAAGATAAGACAAAAGTGTAACTCACCAGCTGGCTCATATCCTTGTGTTGGGTGCTGCTCTACAGGACTTCCTCCTCAGATGCTGCTTTCTGAACACTCTCTAGGCTCAGTGATGATCCAGTTCTTCTAGTGATTCAGCCTTCCTGCCAGGTCAGAAAATGACTACTTCTTCCAGGTGTTTGATGACTAGATAAACAGCATCTACCACAATACTAGTCATCCAGTTAATATTTCCCCTCCTAGGCTCTTCTTCAATCCTTCTCTTCTTTCAGAATAGCAAGCTCCCTGTGGCATTCCTTAGCAGAAATTAAATGAAATCAAACAAAAGATTTAAGATGCTTCTACCTGGTCCTTTTAGTCTATTCTTAGTGTAAAAGCAGTCTCCAAGATGGTGACTGTAACATGAGCAGATCATCTGTCCAAGTCCTTATTAGACAATCAGCTATTGTCAGTCTGCTGGATTGCATGTTTTCAACCAAATTCCTCAAATGTGGAATGTCAGCCATTAAAGGCCCTCTGTTGGCTAAGTACTGTTATCCCCTCACAAGCCAGGCTCCCACAATAGTGTAGCCACACCTCCCTTTGAGGTCTTCACAGAGGCAAATGTTTGAATCACCAATTTATATATATATATATATATATATATATATATATATGTGATGGGGGGTACTAACCAGAAAGGTGGCAGCCACGCTCACTGGGTGTATGAGGCCCCTCCCCAATAGCCCTGCTAGGTATGCTGCAACTGCTGCCCAAGTATAAAAGGCAGAGAGGTGAGTCAGTGGGGGCTGGCCAGCAGGAGGGAAAGAGCTCCTGATAGTAGCTGGTGGTGGTAATGCCACTGCCACCCGAGCAGCAAGACTTTGAAGAGGTGCAGCTAGGGCAGTGCATCTAATCAGAGACAGGGTAGGAAGCAGCCTAGGTCAGGGAACCAGGATGAAATCCAGGGGCTCAGTGCATTTTAGTGGGAATCCCAGCTGAGTGATGGCTGGGGCCACATGCCCACTACCAATGGGGCCCTGAGTTGGAGCTTGGTGGAGCAGGAGGGCCCAAGCTCCCCTATCCCCATCTCTGTGATTCCAAGTAAGGTGGAGTACCAACTAGGCTGCTGAGACCTCACTAGGTTGCGGGGCCTGTGAATATTGACCAGGCCACTGAGATGTGACTACACCATGAGGCCTGCAAACTCTAACTAGGCCGTGGGGGGCCTGACTAAGCTGCTGAGGCCTATGAGTATTGACTAGACCTTTGGAGCCTGACCTGGTCATGAGGCCTGACTGGGGGGACTCAAATTAAGGACACGGAGGCCTGAGGACAACAGGAAAGCCCTCAGCTAAGGCACAGACCTAGAGGCCCCACCACAGTAGACAATACTTATAACTTCAGCTACAAAAATGATACATGCAAAAACATGGGATTTACAGATCCAGTAGATTAGAACATAGAAAACAATAAGTTGCAAGAGGTATTTTGTCCAAAGCAGTCCTGAATTATGCATTTATATTCACTCCCCATTTTCCATAACGCATAAGATGGGGCGAGTGTCTGTTACAGAGACCATCCCTATGATGGTTACTTGGAAAAATTTCAATCTACATGACAGTTTATATGCAATCTAATTTAATTTTTTTTTCAATAAGATTGAGGAACATGGTATTCAATTACTGAAAAACAGATTTTGCACATACAGCATCTCCCCCTCCCTCAGTTTGTTTGTAATAAGGTTTCTCTGTATAAACTCATGACACTTATTGCACATGGTTTTGTTTACATTGATTGTTATAGTTATTCATTTAGGGTCCTATCCAAACCCAATTTTGGTTTAAATTTCAGTCTTGCCTAAAGAATAATACTAGTCAGATCTCAAGAGATGTCAGAAAAAGTAGCATCCACTTATATTACCTGTGCTTTTTTTGTGCTGGTACTTGCCGGATCGGAGTACTGGTGCCTCAGCAGCCCCAGCCATGGGATTGGCCAGGGAGTGAGGGCAGGAAGCTGGCTGAATACCAGCATACTAGCTACTTTTTTTTTTTTATACAGGAAAAAACACCGTATATCACTACAACCCAATCTACATGCTAAGATGTGTAATGCAGCTCAGTATATAGAATATTTTAAAAGCTATGGTATACCAATGTAACAGCAAATTCAGTACACCAGTCAGACTTTCAGAGAGTATATTTTTTTAAATAATTTACTGGGTCTCTGGAGAAATGGCTGACTAGCAACGCAAATCACTGATTCTTTCCCATTGATTCATGGAGTAGTGTCCAAACTATTACTAAGGGAAGCACAGCACCCTCAATCCAAACAAGTACTTTAAAAAACTCATGTGGTGTTAGTAAGTGAATGAGAGAAAGGAATGAATACTCAATACTGAGGAGACATGAACCATTTTAACTGATGAAATGGGTCTTTGCCCATGAAAGCTTATGCTCCAAAATATCTGTTAGTCTATAAGGTGCCACAGGACTTCTTGTTGTTCATGTATACTTCAGTAATTTTAATAAAGGCTAAAATAAAAGTTTGCTTTCACAATTCCTACATGAAGATGTGGATGGGGCATCCAGTAGATACAGTGTACTTCGATTTCCTTTGACAGGGTCCTTCACGAAAGGCTGTTACATAAATTAAGTGTCGGGATAAAAGGGAAGATCTTTTCATAGATTGAGAACTGGGTGAAAGACAGGAAACAGAGGGTAGAAATAAATGGTAACTTTTCAGAATGGGAAGGAATAACAAGTGGCATTCCCCAAGGATCAGTCCACAGACCAATCCTATTCAACTTATTCATAAATGATCTGGAGAAAGGGGTAAACTGTGAGGTGGCAAAGTTTTCAGATGACATGGAACAGCTCAAGATAGTTAAGACCAAAGCAGACCGTGAAGAACTTCGAGAACATCTCACAAAACTGAGTGACTGGTCAATAAAATGGCAAATGAAATTTAATGTGGATAAATGTAAAGTAATGCACATTGGAAAAAATATTCCCAACTATACATACAGTGTGATGGGGGCTAATTAATTGCAACTAATCAGGAAAGAGATCTTGGATAATTCTCTGAAAACATCCAGTGTGCTGTAGCAGTCAAAAAAAGCAAACAGGAAGTTAAAAAAAGGGATAGAGAATAAGACGGAGAATATTTTATTGCCCTTATATAAAACCATGGTGCTCCCATATCTTGAATATTGTGTACAGATGTGGTCTTCTGATCTCAAAAAAAATGTATTGGCATTAGAAAAGGGCAGCTAAAATGATGAAGGGTTTGGAACAGGTCCCATATGAAGAGAGATTAAAGAGACCAGGACTTTTCATTTCACAAAAGAGGAGACTAAGTGTGGGGATATGATAGAGGTGTACAAAATTATGAGTAGTATGGAGAAAGTGAGAAAGGAAAAATTATTTACTTGTTTGCCCAATATCAGAACTAGAGGATACCAAACTAACAATGGATGGCAGGTTTAACACAAATAGAAGGAAATTTTTCTTCTCATAGCACAGAGTTGACCTGTGGAACTCCTTGCCAGAGGAGGCTGTGAAGGCTAGGACTATAATTGGATTTTAAAAAGAGCTAGATGAATTCATGGAGGTTAGGTCCATTAATGGCTATTACCCGGAATGGGTAAGGAATGAGGTCCCTGTCCCCTTGTTCATCAGAAGCTGGAGATGGATGGCAGGAGAGAGCTCACTTGGTCATTGCCCTGTTATTTCTCTCCCTCTGGGGCACTGGGCATTGGCTGCTATCAGCAGACAGGATCCTGGGCTGGATGGACCTTTGGGCTGACCTGGTGTGGCCATTGTGATTTTCTTGTTCTTAAGATGTTCGAGAGATTTGGCCTAGCATATTTATTTTCAACTGTCCAAATTCACAGTGCAGAGAGGAGTTCTGTGGTATCTTGCAGTAGCCATAGCCCTAGCTCTACTTCTCTATGGGGTGCATGCGAGTATGTATGACTTCTTCTTTGCCCTGTTCTTTTGAAGATTGTATCAGAACTTTAGTAAAGAAGAAACCACAGGGCTTTTATTTATTTGATTAGCAATATCAGGTTATACTACAATAGCCTTGGATCCCCAGTCATAAATAAGAGGTGGCTACCGTGACAAAGCAATTTCATGTGTTTATATAGAAAATGTTTTTAGAGTTTCTCTTCATAAAGAGAAGAAAAGCAGCATGTCAGTTATGTGAACTGTGTACGGTGAATACAGTTAAAAAAAAGTCAATTAGGTCATTTTTAAAGGGATATGAACCTAGTGGATTAAACACGAAATATTATGCTTTCTCCCTTTTTTAGTCATGGCTAATTTTCAGGCTAATTTTCATTTGTCTTTAATTTGTTTATACTAACTTAAAATTCAGTATAATTATATTTCACTGTTGGCATAGAGCGGAAAAGGTACTTTCTATTAGATAAATTATGCTACATCCACAGTAATAAGCTTGCAATTACACTGTAGTTTTCATGCCAAAGGATACTGAAGTACTTTAGAAACCGTCTCAGTGGAGTTGCCATCTTTGTTTATAGTTTCACAAATGACAAGCAGTCCTGTGGCACCTTTCTTAATATTTCTAAAGCATGCAGATCATATACTGATTTTATAAATCACTCATATTTTCCATTCCTAAAATACAGACAACTCCAATTGGAATGCGACAACTAGTTTCTGCTTTTGGTTTCACTGGTATCAATCTGAAGTATTTCCAGTGAATTATTACAGTGGAGCCAGTGAGAGTGGAGTTTTGACCCAAAGAATGATGCCCAGATGATGTCCTAGCCCCACTGTTTACTTCCATCTCAAGTTTTGTATGGAATCAGGCATCTGAGACCTGGAATAATCTACATTCTTCTGATAGCTCAGGGGGTTGCGCATTAGCCTATTAATCCTAGGGCTGTAAATTCAATCCTTGAGAGGGCCACCTAGGGCAAACAGCTTTTAAAAAAAAAAAATCTGTCAGGGATGGTGATGCCTGGTGAGAAGTCGGGGGACTGGACTAATTCCAGCTCTATGAGATGTATAATGTAACAGGAGCTATTTATACTAACAGAACTAATTTTACATATTCTCTCATTTTTTTATTTATGTCCCTCACTTTGGCATTTCACACTTTGGGTACATCTCCATGGCAGAACTATTTTGGGATACTTGAAGTATGCCACAATAGCTACTGTCTTTGACACATGCCCATCATTTTGAAATAGTTTTTGAAATAAGTGTGCTAATTTGATGTCCCTGTAGTCCTCGTTGCAGGAAGAGTAAGCAATGTGCCAAAATAGCGAATTATTTTGACATTTGGTGCTGTTTAGGTCATGCCAAGTGCCAAAATAACCTAATTTGAAATAAACTCTAAATATGCTATGAAATTTGCGTAGTGCAAACTGCATAGTTTATTTCGAGTTTAGGTTGCTGTGTAGGTGTAGCCCTTGAGTGCTGCACTGGGGACATAGTTATAACATAGCAAGCTCTAGGATCAGAAGAGTACATTAGAAGCTCTAGTCTGATCTCCAGTATATCATGTCATTAATTTTCACCCAAATGTCCATATATTAAGACCAGAGAGTAGCTGGATTTAAGCTTTTAGGTCCTCAGGAGACCAAAAATACCACCAGTTCCCAACATCCCTGAAAAGACAGGGAATTGATTAGGTTAGGTGTTCTGTCTACCTTCCTTAGAGTCAAGCAGAATCTATCTGTTAGAAGTAAAAACATGAGCAAAATCTGTTGAAAAAATATAGAAGATAGATTTTTCTAAACTCCAATTAATAAAAGTGTTGCTAAAATACTGTAGAAACGCACTGATTTTTGGGGTGGGTAGGGAGGGAGAGGAAATCCTACTGTAATAAATCTGAGAAGAGGTTCTTTTAAAAAATAGTTTGGGATTATGATAGATTTAGTCATTCAAATTGACACTTCGAATTAAGTGTGAAATACTAATTCAAAGTAGTAACAAATAATTATGTCCATCTCAGTGACTAATTAGAAATACACCTTAGAGAAAGCTTCCAATCCTGAAACAGTTCTTATACTTGAACAAAGCGGTTCATCTAGAGAACAGTATATTTTCCTAAAGACAATTGAAGTAATTAACTTGTCTCTATTTACCCACTTCAGAAGCAATGCAGCCATAAGAGTAAGATACATTCAGTGAAGATGTATCATGTTTTATTTATTTTAGGAGCATAAAATACAGCAGAAGCAGTTAAAAAATGCTAACAATGTTAGGAATCATTGGGACTGGGATAGATAAGACAGAAAATGCAATGTCACTATATAAAACCATATTACACCCACCCCTTCAATACCTCATGAAGGTCTGGTTACCCAATCTCAAAAAACCAATATATTAAAACTTGAAAAAATTACAGAGAAGGGCAATAGAAATGATTATGAGTAGGGAACAGTTTACACATAAGGAAAGGTTAAAAAATAGACTGAGACTGTGCAGCTAAGGAAAGCGATTACTGAGAAAGGGGCATCTGTTATAGGTGTATAAGATCATGAATGGTGCAGAAAAAATGAATAAGGAATTGTAATTGACCTTCATATAACAAGAACCAGAAGTCAGCCAATGTAATTGTAACCTTTTCCTCATGTGGAGCCAGCAGCAGCCAGGGCTGGTTCAATACCTAGCGGCTCCTTTCCATTGAGCTAATACAGAACCAGATCAAGACCCAGCTGAAAAACCTGGGAGATGCACACACCACCCCTGGGTACCTCTGAGGGGCAATACTTCCCCACTTGCAAGCACATAGTCTGAGTGAGAAAAGACATTTTTAATAAAAGGAGGAGGTAACTTGGCATTAATCTGGGAAAACATCACAAACAGGGTTGATAAAAACCATGAATAAAAGTCCCAGCCCAAGTAGGCTGGGATTCTCTTTTCCCCCTCAGGTTCTTAAGTCCGAGAACCTAAATTTCCCCTTCACATGGCAGCCTGCGTCTGCATCCCATTGACAGCTTCTGTCCTTGGTCAGTGCAGATCCAGAGCAAAGAGGTGCATCTGCAGCATTCACATCCCATCCTGGTAGGAAGGAAACAGACATCTTACCTGCTCCACTAGCCATTGCACCTCTCCTCCATCACCCTGCTCATCATTCATCACATCTTTTCACTGACTCCCTGCTGGCTGTCAGTCACCATTTGCTGCCATTTACCTCTTGGCTGTGACCTCTGCACGTCACTCTCAAATGATTTCAGCTGTCAGTGACTTTAACGCTAAGTGGGTTTGTCCCATGAAAGCTCATCACCTAATTATTTTGTTAGTCTTTGAAGTGATATATGACAGCTTTTTTGTTTCCTTAGCAGACAGGGTAGAAGAAACACAATTTTCGAGACTCCTAATGAAGCCTATTTAGCTCTAGTCATTGAACAGTGTGGGAAACAGGTTATACCAAGCCAGGTAGTACTCCAAAAGAGGGTACATACAGCCGCCTAAGCAGAGAAACCTGCCCTCAACTTTCCTACTCTCATAAAGCTCTGAAGGTCAAGCTCCTATTTAGCAAGGTTCCTTATGTGAAACGTGACCCTTTGCCTTTGGAGCAGATTAAGCACAGTCCTACTTTTCTGAATTCCCACAATAATTACTAATATTTGTAACCTTATTTCAGCCATTTTGCATTGAATACAAACATAGATGGTGTTCGGTCGTCAATTAAGTTGATTACGGTGAACAAAATGCCAGTCCTTCTGCCGAATAGCTAGCAAACCTCAGCAATGCAGGAACAAACTGTACTCACATACACCCACCTAGGGTCTTTCCCTGCTTCCATCTGCCAGACAACCATTCCTTCAGATGCTATTTACATCATTCATTAACAAGCAGCTGGTTTTCAAACAAACCTGAAGAAGAACTTCACACAGCACACCTATGAAACTCATTGCACAGGATGTTGAGAAGGCCAGAAGTATAAATGTGTTTAAAAAAATAGTTAGGTGATTTCACCACGTTTGCTGGGACTCTGCATCCTACAGCTCCCATTGGTCAGGAACGGCAAACCACTGCAAATGGAAGCTGCAGGCAGCCATACCCGTGTACGTAAGCCAAGTGTCTATTGGCCCGCCAGCAGCAAACCGTGTCTGGTTGGTGCACCATCTATCGCCCACTTCTGGGCTAGATGGACTATTGATCTTATCTAATATATCCACTGTTATGCTGTAAAACCATATACAACAATCCAGGTGCACAGTCATCACCAATTTGATGGAAATAGCAAGTAACTGAAAAACAAACGATGCAGCTGTGGTATAGGGAGGTCGAGGGGACTCCAAAGCTGCCTTTATTCTTTCCCTGATGCTGGTGGCAGCAAGAAATAACAGCGTCCTGGCAACTTGAAGCAGCCATAGGGTTGCTTTAATTTGTGCCAAACAAGACATTCTCCAGGAAAAAACTGGTGGATAACATCACTGTCTAGTTCCAATAGTGCCATGCCCCTCCCTCTAGCCCCTAGCCCACCAATGCTACTTCTTACACTGGTCCTGACAGAAGGGGATTAAATGCTGGCATAAAACCGGCAGTGCTGATTTTCCATCAGCCCAGGACTCTTCTGGACAAAGAATCCCTAACTGCCCCTTTATGGTCACTTTGTTTTGCTCCAGAGGCCCAAGGGTCTGAAAATGTGAAATTTAGACTTCCTCTCAGGTTTTCCTATTCACATCAATGGATTCTAAGCACAAGGCTACCAAAACAAAACATTAGGGAAGGCTGTGCCAAGGAGTATGTTACCTAGGGAACAATGGACATTTCTAATCAGCCTGCTGAGCATTTCTTAGAAGCAGCACAACACTTAAATCTGTTCAGATTTCCTACTCTGGTATTTACAGAGAATTAGATTTGTTCCATCATTACAGTCTTGGAGGGCTCTACCACAGCAAAAGTGCACCGCAGAATCTACCTATTTTGCTCAAGGTTCTCCCTACCTATACCTCTTAATAAGTTTACTCTGTGTGAAGTGATGTCAGGAAATAAATCTAGGGAGACATGGCTGTCTGACAAGTAGCTGGCTGGCACAAACAGGACACACAGGAGTGCTTTTCCTTAAAGCAGTCACATACATCTGCAACAGGATAGTAAAACACACCAACTCTCACTAACTACTGCAGTTGGGTGTGGCTTTTCGACTTGCAGAGCAGCGGTCTTCCAATGGCCAATATTCCATCTACTGGTAGGGACCACAAGATGTGTCCAAAGGGAAAGTTTGTGAAGGGTCTCTCCCAAAGAGTCCAACTACCCAAGCTTTTCTTCCCTATCTGTTTATGAGTATTACAGTAACATGTCATTCTAAGAAAACTCATTAAGCAAGTAGTTTTGAGGCTAGGCAAGAGGTTGCCTTTTGATCATCAATTAGCCACATGTGCTCTTTCAGAGTTGCATGCCTTTAGGCCCCAGGAGACACATCCCTGAGGGCACACAGACTAGCTTCCAGTTTTCTAAATGTGCAACTCAGCATTTTCAACAGAGATCTATCAGCGAGAAGGACAAGGGGTCAAACTGCCCTTTCTGTGGCATGCACTCCCTCCCCTCCTGATTGGCCATGCTAAATCTGCTGCATAGGTCCATTTCAACTTTGTTACTGTTAACATGGCTGTTTTTAGCAATAAACAGCAGTGGTACAAGCATGTTACTGGTTTGCTGAAATCTCCCCTCATATATCTTCAGGAAATTTCCGACTCAGGTGGATTTCAGTCTGTCAATGAGAATTGGCAAGTCCGATTGGCAGATTTACCAGATTTGTCATACATTAGTGTTAGATGTATGTATGCTAGTGCACAGTTCATCCACCCATTGGCTGAATGATCAACACAAAACTATCAAACCAGAACAACTGTGTCTAAACAACAGAAGGAATTTATGGCATGTTTGAATAAATGACAATTTAAGATAGTCACAACAGGTTCAATTGGAATTATTTAATCAAAACCCATCATTCAGAAATTCGAACAGCACAATACAGGCTACAGAAAGAGTTGGTACATTACCATCCCTTGATGTGATGACTACTATAAAAAGCTGGCTGAATCTCTGTCTCCTTTACTGTATCTGGAGATACACAGCACATTCTTTCCCCAAATAAGGTTCCCACACTCCTGTTATTATACAGAATTTTCAGACAAATAAAAACACTTTGTCAGTGTTTTGAAGTCATTTCTTTTTACTCGTAGTTTAGCAGATTCATGAGTGAAGGTATAATTAATTAAATGGAGAGGACAAACAGTTCTTAAAGACAGTATACTTTGGTCGATTTTTTTCTTCCCCATTCTGCCGTGACAATTATCTCTAATGTGCCATGTTTCTATACACTTATGTAGGCATTATGTATGTTTAGGGGATGGTTTCTCACACTGTCTGGAATTCTATACACAAACAGGTGTCCAGGGTTATTATAGATAGTTTAACACACAAAATTCCTGAGTAGGGTTACTTGCCAGGCTACAACCAGTAATCTAGGCTTTGGAGTTCAACATTCACTTTGTTAATAAGTAGTCTATAAAATCTTTAGGGTAAGCTATAAAATTAGTCAGACATACCAAAACTAAAGGACTAAAAATGTTAAGAACTAGAATTCAACAGAATAGGTACTTCTACAATAGAAGTTTCAGAATATTTATTTATGTCTATATTGATATCTGTTGTACTACTGAACAAAACATTCATGAAGTGTCCGTCACTTGCTGGAAGTTTTAAGATTTAAAACAAAATACTAAAAAGTGAATAGAAATTCTTTGTTTCAGTTTTTCAAAATAAAGAAGAAGGATTTAGACGGTGAGAAGATACAGGCTGAAAACTACTAGAACAGCTCTGGAAAAGCTTAACCTTTGTTTCTGCGGTCCCATATGTACTGAAAAATTTCTTTCACTTTAATACTGGGATGATGCCATCAATTCAAATATTTTCTTACAAAATGTGATCTGGTTCCCTGTCCACAAGGCAGCATGTACCAAGAAATAAACCAAAACATTTACTCCTTAGACCATTTTTTGTGGAAAATATTGTGAAATGGCAAAGTTGGATGTGCTGTGGAAAATTAGCTGTCTGATATAGTTTTTTGTCTTCATCTTTCTCCTGTGTTTTCCCTTCTCTCCCATTCCTAGTTTCCTCATGGATGACTGAAAAGCTCTTGCAGATTAAAATCAAGATAGACCGAAGAATAGAAATGAATTTTTTCCCCAGCAAAAGGGGTGTTGGTGGACTTAAATTCCATTTTCAAAAAGGCCTTTTTCCACCTCTGTCCCTATAAAGGATACTTGCAGTGGAAGCAAATGTAATTGCTTCACATCACCATAACAGTTTGAATACATGTCGAAGTGCAGAAAAAGGCATTCTTTAAATGGCTGCACACACACAATATGGAAATCCCACTTTGTTTTAAGCCATTTCTTTTAATTTTTCTGTCCCTCCACATCCTGCCCCAAATGACTTTTCTACAGGAACTGTGGCAGAAACTGCTGCTTCATATCTTGTTCCCACCCTAGAAGTGGAAAAAGGTGACATATCTTGCAAACAATTGCAGATGGCTTCTTAAATGTTTGTTTAAATTTCCATTGAAATGCTTTAAGTATTTTGGAAAGGAGCACTCACTTTTATTCCAGTCACTTCTACACAAAAATGGGGAAGAAAGAAGAGAAGAGTAGCTCTCCATACCAAAATGATGGGGTTTCTCTATCAACTGATTTCGTCATATGTGTCTTAAACACAAGAGCATTTTCTGTCAGAAGTGTGGTTTAGAGAGAAGATTTTGCACCAGCCCTAATTGTGATATCATCTGTTCTGAGTCCAAAGCTTCATTTGCCCCAGGAAAGAATGATGATTGTAAGAGTCACAATTTATTTCATTTTATTTAGCTTGCCTGGAATCTGGTGGGAGGGCAGGAGAAATTCTGGAGAGCTCACACTTCATTCTATCTATTAGAAACGTCCACATTCCTCATGCTAGCCTACCTATCCATCTGCACTGGGAGCCAAGCAGCAGTGCTAGGGATTCCAGGTCTCACTGCTGTCGGTGGGGAAAGCAAGGTAGATATCCCACACAGGGAAACAGGTGATCAACCCATAGCTTTCAGCACTATTTATGTCAAAACAGCTGGACTGGACTCTGCAACAAATGCTCCAAGACGATATGTCTAACGATGGGTGGCACAGGCAGAAAAGGGTCAGGTGTGAAGATGCATGAATTTGGTTATAGTACAAGGAGCTGAGTAATACATGAGTAAGTGTTTTTGATGTGTGTAAAGGCTGCCAAATCAGTCCCTAAACAAAATGAACCTCCATGATTAAAGTCTCAGGCACTTCATTCCTGAGTGACAGCTATGAGCTTCAGAGACAGGAAAAGGTGTTATGTAAAAGTTTAGATAGGTTGGCATAGGTTAATGCACCATTTGTACTAGATGCCTATGAAAATTCAGTGACTGGAGCTGCTTCATTGTTACAAACATACATTTAACCCAGCAGCACTAAGATGACCAGGGAGTTTAAGTCTAATCAAAAGCCAGCTACCTCTGAGCTGTGGTTGTATGCTTATTCTGTAGAAGCGCATGACTTTAGTGCCTAAAGTCCCTTGTTCAATCCCACCTTTGAACAGCCTAGATCTGATGATGTCACGTATGCTTTGTGAGTGCCTAAAAGCTAATAGCTTTGGAGGGTAGAAGTTGTGATAGTGAAATAGGCTTTATTAAAGAAGATGCCATTTCAGTGATATTAGAGCAATATCTCTTATGTGATGCTTCTGGGCTCTAAATGTTCTTTAAAAAAAATCACTGAAGTTGCTGGCATATTAATAGCAAAGGCCATTCTTCTAAGCAAGCATAATGCAGACATGAGCTTCTAAGTGCTGGAGTGGCTCACAGTATTAGCAGAAAATGCTTTTTATGTTAAAGTAGTTAACACTAAGCATTGTAGTTGAAGCACTGTCCCTCCCAGCACAATAGATGTTGCCTTCTCCACCGCACAAAGTTCAAAGCATACGAGATGAAGAGGCAGATAGCCATACACAGACAATTTAACCAAGTGTCTATGTAAGAGCAAGATAGAACTGAACCCCCTCAGATGGAACTCAGGGTAGGGTTAATATTTCAGTGGGCACTTTAAGAGACAATATTCAAGCCCAATACTTCAAAATCAGTTCCAGTTTCTGCCTGTGATAAATGGTGCCTATGAGAGTTCTTTAATACTACTGGAAAATTAGGGGTGGGAAATTCCACCTAGAATTAGTCACAATTAAAATTAATGGAAAATTGACATTTTGAACTTTTTGTTTAAATCAACTTTTATTTTTTATTTTATTTACTGGTTTATTTATTTGGTGACAGGGTGCCCACTCACTGTTAGGATGGTGCCTTCCCTTGGTGGCTCTGCAGAATAGCATGCAAGGTCAACACCAATGTTTCCTTTCAGCTGTGCACTCATGTGGCTGCTTAGGAGAGACTGAAATGCTGCCCAATGTATTAGCACAGTGCCCATAGCGAGGTTTCCTGGTTCTACTCGTAGTGCACATTCATACCTGCCTTGGAGCACAAAAAATGATTCCACACATGGATAGAAAAGATTAAAAGGAATATTGGACATCATCATGACATTTCTCCAGTTCTGCAGCCTTCCCACTGTCTCTCTGCCTCCTTGAGTTGTCCCTACAGCCAGTGTCACCAACTCGTTCCCTTTCCAGTGTTGGGAAGTTTTTATTCACCTGCAGTCCTACATGGTTTTCCCCTTCACTATCCCCTCAGTGCCACTTCCCTTGTGGCTGGCTAGAGAATGTGGGCTAACCCTGTACCGCAGTTTCCAGCTCAGGAAATATTATTCAACCACCAAGGATGGTTCCACCCTGGACTTTCATGCATTTTCCAGAGTCCTTTCCTAACCTTCAGACTCCCTCTTCTTTCTGTGGGGTCTACGTGCTTTATCCAGCCACACCACCAGTAACCTAGTAGCAATTGCAGAATTTGTGGCCTTATAGCTGCCAAGTACTACTCCCTTCAACTGCAGTTTTTTCTCAGATGTCTCCTTCTTCTGCCAACTTCTACCTTCATAAGTCCAGCCCAGTTCATTACTGCTCAGATGGAATTTCTTGGCCACCTAATTAATTTCAGATTATTTTCTCGCTATAACTGAGAGAACGCTGGTGGTTTAACAAGTATAGGCATGGTAATAATGCAGTTAAATAACTAATTACTTAATGCCTCTTTGTAAAAGAAACACATTGTAAAAAGAAGTTCAGTTGGCAAATTGCTATGAGATCTGCTTGGGCTGTCCTAGATTTGTTATAGTTGTTTACTAAGGACAATGTATGAAATCCAAGCAAACTTTTATTTGATATGACTTTCCAATGCATAACTTAAATACTAGATATTTCCACATGACACATTGACTATGGAAAAGTAGAAGAGTAATGCTTTACTCACACTAAGTAGCACCTGTCAGAATATATACTCTGAAATTGTATTTAAGAATGCAGGTGTGTCAGATTATTTTCAATTTCTTATGTACTGACAGTCTGGGAGGAAATAGAGATAGCTGTCTGCTTTCAGAGTTAATAAATGACCGGTATAATTTACAAGCTTTATTACCCCCCATTTAACATTCTTATGTTGGAAGCTCATCTACTCTTCAAGTGCCTCATCCAATTTTTTTTTTTCATAAACCCTCTTGTGTTCAGACTCCACACTGGGAAGAAATTTACAACATAACTTTAAAAATCATAGGCCTTCTGAAGGTTTGTGCCAAAATCTGTGTGCATGTAATGAAATATGAGATCTACAACTTTGTCAGAGGATGTTAGATATCTCGTTTGACATATTGTGTGCATACAGAAAAATATTGGTTCATAAATATTTGACAGTTTCCCTTAAAAAGCCAACACCATTTCCAGTAGCATAATTGTTTATTGTGGAAGGTTAATGCACATTATTACATAAAGGAATTGTAATAGACAATATTTTCAATGTCCTAGTATGTCTTCATTACTTCGGTGTTTTGTCACACTTTTTATATTAAGATATAGAGATTTCTAAAAGCTTATTTATGGATAAAGCAATAAGTACATAGATATCCTTGCCAATATCTATGCTTCACCTTTGAAATGCTGGAAGTTGTTGAAAGTCTTAATATTCATGTATTAAACTATCTTAATTCAGATACGGTTGCAAACCTTCCACTAAAATTCTACAATGTCAGGTGAAGTAGCTTGATGTATAATAATGCATAATCTTTCTTTAGCTCATAATATCAGTGAACGAGAGCGCTCCTGTTATATTGAAACTATATTTTACAAAACGGTTTTACTTGGCAAGAGACTATACATTGTAGCTCAGGTCCACTGAGACTCCTCTTTTCCTCTACCCCTCCCATTGTGCTAAGATACTGTAATTTAAAACACAACAGTAATATTTCCTTGCTTCTGACACTGCTTCACAACTTCTAGAGATTAAGAATCAACACATGCCTTCACCAACTGAGCTCAACCACGTTTATAAGGAAACTTCAGCTTTATTGACATGTCTTCACCTAATACTGTACTGTAATGAGTCACCTATGCATGGTTCCCAACTCCAGATTTCATCACAGCTTCATTCCTAGAATTGTGCACATTCTGTTCCCAAAGAGCCTTCATCGTAAGTTGGAAGTAGCGAAGGCCAGAGTACTGGATCCCTCTACCCTTCTTCACTAAGAAATCCACAGTACACAAACCTTTCTGCTCACAAAGGCAAAGAGGACTTGGTCATCATTAACTGTGTGATCTACAGGTGACTAACCCCCATTGAATGCAATGGCAGGGGAAGGGGGAAAGTTTCCTGAAGACATCACCAGGGACATGTCTATTCTACCAATTGTAGAAGTGCCTATGCAAAAGCTTGTACCATAGCCCTTCTATTACCTGTGTGTAAACCCTTGAAGCACATGCCTCAAGGTACATTGAGAGAGAGCAATCTAGCATGCCTGAGGAGTTTGGGTAAATGCACACATTATAAGGATCATGGCCCTCTACCTATGCCAGTTTGCAGGATGAATATGGGAAAAGACATGTACTGGGTCATGAATTTCCAACTTTCCACCCCTATTCCCACCACGGACAGAATTTTTTCTTCCTGCACCTTACACACGCTATACAGGTCCTCCCATTTTCTCCAGTAAGTAGTGTGCTTCCTTGATAATATCACTACAGCTTTCCACTGCACTGGTCTCAGATCAGTACAGCAGTGAATAACAGACATAGCTCTGAAAGCAGTCACTTGGCCCACTTAACCGTCCCTGAGGGCTGACCAGTGTCTGGGTGGGATACGCCATCCTCCATGATTTCAGCTGGAGCAGCAGGAACATTCATTTGTAGTGGGCATTTCACAGAGGTTGCAGCAGGCAAAAATTGAGGAGCTCCATCTTAGGGCCAGGACGGTATTAAATGCTTGATGGTCCTGAAAAATGCAGTTTTCTACTGTCCAAAGCTTGGGCTAAAAATTTGTGGGCATTATTGTGTATACAGACATGAGAAACAGGGGGTGGCTCTGCACATTAATAGCTATCTGTGTGACGAGTCTGTGAGGCTGTTTTCCACCTGTAAAGGGCACCCTGGGCTGGACTGTTAAGGAGACGCAGCAGTTTGGATTGCATACTCAGCAATGTTACAGACTCCCTTTCTTACTGAGTATGAAGAGGGGATTTTTGTTTTTATTTATTTTTTTTTGTTTTTTGTTTGTTTGGGGTTTTTTGTTGTTTTTTGTTGTTGTTTGTTTTTGGAGGGTTTCAGAAATGGACTCCCAGAATCTTACCTCCTGTCAAATTTTTGTTCCTTCACAGCGGGAATATTTGTGATTGTCCCAGGTTCACAAGTATTTTAAGTCCAGGGAGGGTTGCCAGATTTTCAGAATGTTTATGCAGGACATTTAAAATATTTAAAAGAAAAATATTTTAAAACAATTAACTTGCCAATATTATTCATATTTTTCACTGCTTCTGACTTTTTTCAAAATTGAAGTTCCATCCTCAGACTTCAAATACAACTGAAATTCAGTACAAATCATAGCAAAGTTTTATTTCATCGTAAGTTCAGCTTCCAAATTTTCAATGAGCAATTTGTTTCTCTTACCGTTTGTGATAGTTTCAAGCTCTGCTGATAACTGACACTATCTTAATGGCAGACTGCTTGCTCAATGGCTGGACAACAGCAAGGTCAGGTGATCCATTTTAGGCATCAGCATCACTCCATTGTACTCTAGCTGCCGCATCACACCCAGTTAAGTAGTTCCAGAGATATCAAACATCCCACAATTCAAATTATTTATTGTGAGACATTTTGGATAGATGCAGGACACGGGACTTCTGACTGAAATGAAGGACTGTCCCTCAGATTTTGATAGAGCTGGCAACCCTAGAGCTAAGAGACATTTTCTGTGTTGTAAAGGCCTCTAATTTTCAACCAAAGAGATGTTTTACACTTAGGGAATAAAGGGAGAATCACTTTGTTTCTTAATGACTTTAGTGAATGTGCTGAAATTTAAAAACAGGAAAAAAATCTTTTGAAAATCAACCAAACAGCATCTGCTGGTATGCTGTATCAACCCTCCCCCAGCCCCACAAAAGAAAGAAAAGAAGAAAACCATAAGTACTTTGAAGCAAACCAGGGATTAGTGATGTCCACTAGCTGTGAATTGCATTTTGCACTGCTGACAATTCTAAAATCTCTACTTTCGCACAGTGTCTGAACTTTCATTTCTGCCCAGCCAGTAATCCCTCAAACACATCAAAATTTTAAAGTACTCTCAATGACAGGTATTTCAAAAGAGGTGTGTATTTTATCAGGTAGTTAAGGCATTAAAAAGTTATACAGGCATGTTAATGACAGCTTTAGGTTCCGTAATGGAGAAACCCCACACCTTAAATAGAGCTAGCAAGCCTCAGAATAAGGGTTAAATTCAGCAATGTATTGTGTTATTCAGTTGTCAGCATTGCACAAATTTGCAACTCATTCCCCCTCCTTCCCATTAATGGAAACTTTCCCATTCTCCAAACTCTCACCCTCCTCCATTATTGCACAGCTATGGCTTCCTCAGCTGCAGGACACAGGCTGAAGGCAGAGCTAAGTTTGGTGACAGAGCTAGGCTGAAGGTGTATCAATTGCTCCTCACCCACTATTGGGGCTTGCTTCAGCCACACTGCATGCTGCTGAAGTTAAATACTATGCAAGCCAATGTAGACTTAGTTTTGAACTGAACACTGCATTAATACACACTGATTAATCATGAAAATGTTTGTGCAGCTGAAGAGTATCCATTGTAATTCAGCAAGTGACACAACCAGACTTTTGCTGCTAGGATTAGTGGCCTGATCCAAAGGCCACTGTTGTGCAGGTGAAGAATCTTCTTCACTCACCTGAGCTTGGCTCAGTCCCAGAGAAGCATGTCACTCATTGCAAAAGAAGGTGCAATAAAGACACTTCAATGTACTTGTATTTTAGAAAGCTGAACAAATAGACTTTATTAGTACACGAAGAGAAAACAAATTGACCCCATTGTAAGGAGCTAATGACAGGTGTATTTTCAAGTAACTGTCAAGGTGTCAAGATTTATTTTAATTTAAAACTGGAATTAAAAAAGTAGTTTTTTCACGCCAAAATTATGAAAATTATCTCAGGGTCCATTTTCAGCTCAGACCTGAGCTTCCTGATTGGGTAAGGCACTCCTACAAGCAGGTCTGAATACACATCTACAGAGCAAAAAACAAAATAGGACACGTAGCAGTGAGACTTACAGCCTCAGTCTACAAACTCACTATAAGAGCCCATTGGCTCTGCTTCAGAGTTACTAGGCAAATGATATCTCCAGGTTGCCACCTATGATCATCTTGTGGTTTGCTTTCTGTGACCCACTATGGACACAGGTCATGGAAAGTTCTGGCTCAAAGATTTGACGGAGAGCAATTATAGAATCATAGAATCCTAGGGCTGGAAGTAACCTCAGGAGGTCATTGAGTCCAGACCCCAGCCTAAAGCAGGATCAGCCCTATCTAAACCACCCGAGCAAGGACTTCGTCAAACTGGAACTGAAAAACTCCTAGGGATGGAGATTCTACCACCTCTCTAGTTAATGAATTCCAGTGCTTCACCACTGTCCTGCGAAAAATACTTTTTCCTAATATCCAACCTACACCTTCTTCTCTGTAACTTGACACCATTGCTCCTTTTTCTGACATTTATCTTTAGAGCCCCACTTCAGGAAGTTGAAGGCTGCTATCAAATCCCCCCTCACTCTTCTCTTCTGCAAAAAAAAATGCCCAAATCCCTCAGCCTCATCTCTCTACAACTGCTGGAAATGCTCCCCTTAAGGCATCCCAATATGCCGTTAGCGTTCTTGGCTACAAGGGTATATTGCTGATTCACATCCAACCTCTCATCCACTGTAATTCCTGGCTCCTTTTCTGCTGAACTTCTACTTAGCCAGTGAGTCCTATGTCTAAATCCTATGCCTCTCCTCTGGCTCCTTGCCTATAACAGACGCAACGGTTGTTGTAGGAAGTGTTCAGGCAACATTGATCTGGACACTGAAGAAATGGTCTGAGGTAAATAGAGTGACATTAAATGCCGACAAGTGCAAAATACCCCACTTAGGAAGGAATAATCAGTTTCACACATAAAAAAATGGGAAGTGATATCTTGAAGGAGTGCTGCAGAAACAGATCTAGGTGTCATAGTGGAACACAAGCTAAATATGAGTCAACAGTATGACACAGTTACAAAAAACTGAGAAGTAATTCTTCCATTTTATTCTGAGTTAACTAAGCCTCAATAGAGAACTGTGTCTAATCGTGGACATATTATAGAAGGTCCAGCAAACAGCATAAAAAATGAGTAAAGATTTAGAAAATATGACTTGTGAAGGAAGAAAGAACTGGGTTTGTTTATTTTGAAAAAGAGAAGCCTGACATGGGATATATATAATAGATTTCAAGTACTATAAGGTTGTCACAAGGAAGAGAAATTAAAATTATTCTCCTTAAGCTCTGATGAAAAGACAAGAAGCAATAGGCTTAAATTTCAGCAAGGGAGGTTAAGCACTGGAATAAATTTCCCAAGGGAGTTGTGGAATTTCCATCACTGCAGATCATTAAGAACAGAGTAGACAAACATCGGTCATATAATACACTGTCCAGAATAGCACACAACATTTACTAGTGTGCCATGACAGACCAACTTCTGCCAATTTATACTCCTCACTGCTGCAGATACAGTAGAATCAAAGAATCATAGAATACTAGGGCTGGAAGGGACCTCGAGAGGCCATCAAGTCCAGCCCCCAGCCCCAATGGCAGGACCAAGTACTATCTAAACCATCCCTGATAGACATCTATCTAACCTGTTCTTAAATAGCTCCAGCCATGGAGATTCCACAACCTCCCTTGGCAACTTATTCCACTGTTTGATCACCCTGACAGTTAGGAACTTTTTCCTAATATCCAACCTAAACCTCCCTTGCTGCAGTTTAAGTCCATTGCCTCTTGTTCTATCCTCAGAGGCCAAAAAGAACAAGTTTTCTCCCTCCTCCTTATGACACCTTTTCAGATACCTGAAAACCGCTATCATGTCTCCCTTCAATCTTCTCTTTTCTAAACTAAACAAGCCCAGTTCTTTTAGTCTTTCTTCATAGGTCACATTCTCTAGACCTTAATCATTCTTATCGCTCTTTTCTGGACCCTCTCTAGTTTTTCCACATCTTTTTTGAACTGCGGTGCCCAGAACTGGACACAATACTCCAGCTGAGGCCTAACCAGTGGAGAGTAGAGCAGAAGAATGACTTCTCGTGTCTTGTTCACAACACACCTGTTAATGCATCCGAGAATCATGTTTGCTTTTTTTGCAACAGCATCACACTGTTGACTCATATTTAGCTTGTGGTCCTCTATAACCCCTAGATCCCTTTCTGCTGTAGTTGTTCCTCGACAGTGTCTCCCCATTCTGTATGTGTAAAACTGATTGTTCCTTCCCAAGTGGAGCACTTTGCATTTGTCCTTATTAAACTTCATCCTGTTTACCTCAGACCATTTCTCCAATTTATCCAGATCATTTTGAATTATGACTCTATCCTCCAAAGTAGTTGCAACCACTCCCAGCTTGGTATCATTTGCAAAATTAATAAGCATGCTTTCTATGCCAATATCTAAATTGTTGATGAAGATATTGAACAGACCCGGTCCTAAGACAGACTCCCTGCAGAACCCCACTTGTTATACTTTTCCAGCAGGATTGAGAACCATTAAGAACTACTACTTAGTACATGCTCAACATCGTTACTTTTTTTTATTTGCTGGTATCTGGTACTGTGCAAATGGCTATAACCCTGAACCATCCTCAGGGGTCTCCCCTGTTCTTTTTTTGTAGATATATTCTTATTGGTGCTGCAATTACTATGTTGTTGTGGTCTTCATGTCACTTTTTCTCTCCTCCACTCCTACATGTAGATTGGGGAAAATCTTGTCTCCCAACTCAATTGGGGTGCAAGAAATTTGAGAGATAACAACCTCTTGAGGCTGCAGAGATATTTGTAGTGGTTTCTTCACTGGTTGTACTTTTTTCTCATGTGAAGAAACTATAGTAGATCCAGGTCAGTGTGGATTCCCCACCCTTCTTCATGAACTAAGTAAATGGCCAAAGAGCATAATCTTGTGCATATTTCCATCCTAGGTTCAGTACATACATTTCAATGTCTCTATGAGCAGTGCTGCATGCACCATAGGCCAAGATTTGCCTTAGAGAATTTTAAAACCATTTATCTCTGAACAGAAATTGTTCATGTTTGAAGTTTTTTTGCTGTTCTTTATGACTAGATCCTCCCTATTTCTGAGGCCAAACATATTTCAGTTTCTTACAAGCACCACTAGAAAGGAAGAGTGAGTTCCAAAACCTACAATATGCAGCTTGTTTACCTACATCCAATTTTTGTAAGTTCCAGGAATATCAGAAGAAAGCAGAGATGAGATTTGCTTCTCCAGTTTTGTTCAGACAGAACCAAACAAGCCATTTAGGAACAATATGGGAGCTGTCTTAGCTTTTAGGTCACACAAAGGTTTACACAAATCATCCATTCACAACCTCATTACTTCAGATGAGTTCCACCTACATGCTATTATTTGAACTATTACTTTGAAATGTTTTAGGAGACAGTTTTCTTTCTTTCAGTGAAACCAGTGAAATTATGGGGAAGACCATGTGATGTAAGTTTAAAGCAAAGTTTAATTTTGTGGATTAGACTAGTGCAGTGACAAGTAAAAATCTGCGTGATATAATGTGATATTAAATAATGGCTTCACAGGAATGATTTCTGTCTAAACTCCACCTTCTGTCCCTGCTTAGCTCCCAGGACAAGAAGAAAAGAGGTTAAAATCAAGTATTTTTCTCAAATTATTCCAGAGAGCTTGTGCCAGGAGGCAGAGGTACTATCTGGGCTCCCAGGCATCAGATAAGAACTTCACTTTCCATTTTCACTCCCCATTGTGAAGGAACCAGCTAGGAAGAGGTTTCTGGAAAGACTTGAAGAGGCAAGGGCTTAAGAGAGAAAGGGACTCCCTGGCCGTGGCCACACTAGCTCCCGCTTTTGGAAAGGCAATGGTAAAGTGGTACTTTGGAATATGCGAATTTGGTACTGTTATGAATATGCAGCACCTCCTTAGAATAATGGTGGTCGTGCGTGCTTTAAAACTGCCAGTTTCAAAATGCACATTGCCCATGAAGGTGGGGGCGTTTTGAAACAAACTCCCCTAATTTCGAAAGGCCCTTCCTCCCAAAACCAGATGGGAAATCAAAAGGCCCCCTGGCTACACGGGCAGCGTGCATTTCGAAACTGGCAGTTTCAAAGTACTTAGGCATGCTAATAAGGTGCTCCATATCCATAGAAGTGCCTCATTAGCATATTCCAAAGTGTCACATTACCACAACCCTTCCAAAAGGAGGGGCTAGTGTGGCTACAGCCCCTGTCAGACAACCTTATCAAAGGAATTAAAAAATTTAGCCTCAAGGGCTGAAATTTTGAATTGTAATAAAATGGTTGTGTGCAGCGTAATTGTAGTTATGTTGGCCCAAGGATACTACAGACAAGGCCTTCTTCCACTAATCACTAATCTTTTTCAGCAGCTCTATCTCCTACCTTAGTCCCAAGGTCTGTTGATATCGTGTGGTGGAATGATCTTCCCTGCTTTGCTCACATAGATTTGTTTCTAGAGGGTTGTGCCTCCTTCTTGCTGTATTCTGATGCTGTTCACTCACCCTAGTCACTTATAAATCTTCATGGCAGCTCTTGTGAACTGAGCAATAGCTCATACTCACCTGCTCAGAGAGAAAATGTTGCCAGCAGTCTTTAAACAAGACACCGAAATTCTCTCAGTATTTTCAGAAAGCAGGGATCTTCTAGCTCCCTTTTTCATCACCTTAGCTCACTGTCACACATTAAAGCCAACACACCCCCATGGCAGCACTGCATTATGTGTGATCAGCATGTGTTTAGTGATGAATCACTTGAACCCATGCCAATCTGGAAAAAGGAATGTGACAGACTGTGCCACTTCAATGCTGGCTATTTATTAGCACTGCAGTTATCAGCAGAGAAATGAGGACCAGGTTCCTCATCCCTTAATTTTGGAGGCACATGTTTTGAAGTTTGTACAGCCTTTTATTATTAAATAAGTGGCTTATGTTCATCCAAATGTCATTTCCCCTGCACTTTCCTAATAAGTTTTTCTTAGTCTGTCCAAGCCCTTTATATTACCCATGCTGAAATTCCATATTGCATCTGTCAATCAATCCCAATTACATCAGATGCTAAATGACGGTTTATATGTTGGGATTACTGCCCATTATTGGAGGGAAAAATCTACTCGGATGCAAAGGTGAGCTGTGGCATAGCACAAAAGAGCAAAAGGTTTAACAACCATATTTCCCATTAGCTTCAGAAAAAGAAGATACAACATTACTGTATCGGGGGCGGGGGGTAGCCATGTTAGTCTGGATCTGTAACAGCAACGAAGGGTCCTGTGGCACCTTATAGACTAACAGAAAAGTTTTGAGCATGAGATTTCGTGAGCACAGATTCACTTCATCAGATGCTGGTCCTGGAAATCTGCAGGGCCAGGTATAAATAAGCCAGAGCAAGGGTGGGGGTAACAAGGTTAGCTCAGTCAGCAAGGGTGAGGCTTTCTACCAGCAGTTGATCTGGAGGTGTAAACACCAAGGGAGGGGAAGCTGCTTTTGTATTTAGCCAGCCATTCACAGTCTTTGTTTAATCCTGAGCTGAGGGCGTCGAATTTGCAAATGAATTGTAGCTCAGAAATTTCTCTTTAGAGTCTGGTCCTGAAATTTCTTTGCTGTAGGATAGCTACTTTTAAGTCTGCTACTGTGTGGCCTGGGAGATTGAAGTGCTCTCCTATGGGTTTTTGTATATTGCCATTTCTGATATCTGATTTGTCTGAGTTTATTCTTTTACGTAGAGACTGTCCAGTTTGTCCGATGTATATGGCAGAGGGGCATTGCTGGCACATGATGGCATAAATTATATTGGTAGATGTGCAGCTGAATGAACCCATGATATAGTGGCTGATCTGGTTAGGTCCTGTAATGGTGTTGCTGGTGTAAATATGTGGGCAGAGCTGGCAACGAGGTTTGTTGCATGGATGGGTCCCTGAGTTAGAGTGGCTGTGGTATGGTGTACAGTTGCTGGTTAGGATTTGCTTCAGGTTGGCAGGTTGTCTGTGGGCAAGGACTGGTCTGCCTCCCAAGGCCTGTGAAATTGGGTGATCATTGTCCAGGATGGGTTGTAAATCCCTGATGATGCGCTGTAGAGGTTTTAGCTGAGGACTGTAGGTGATGGTTAGCGGTGTTTTGTTGGTTTCTCTCTTGGGCTTGTCCTGTAGTGAGAGGCTTTGTGGCACACGTCTGGCTCTGTTGATCTGTGTTTTCACTTCCTCAGGTGGGTATTGCAGTTTCAAGAATGCTTGGTAGAGATCCTGTAGGTGTTTGTCTCTGTCAGAGGGGTTGGAGCAAATGCAGTTATATCTTAGTGCTTGGCTGTAGACAATGGAACGTGTGGTGTGTCTGGGATGGAAGCTGGAGGCATGAAGGTAGGCGTAGTGGTCAGTGGGTTTACGGTACAGGGTGGTATTGATGTGGCCATCATGTATTAGCACCGTGGTGTCCAGGAAGTGGATCTTCTGTGTGGACTGTTCCGGGTTGAGGTTGATGTTGGGGTGAAAGTTGTTGAAGTCCCAGTGGAATTCCTCCAGAGTCTCCTTCCCATGGGTCCAGATGATGATGATGTCATCAATGTAGCATGAGTACAGACAGGGTGTTAGTGGACGAGAGCTAAGGAAGGCTGTTCCAGGTCAGCCATGAAAATATTGGCATATTGAGGAGCCATGCGGGTACGCATAGCTGTGCCGCTGATTTGAAGGTATATATCGTTGCCAAATCTGAAATAGTTGTGTGTGAGAATAAAGTTACAGAGCTCAGAATCAGATGTGCTGTAGCATCACCAGGGATACTGTTCCAGACAGCATTTATTCCATCTTTGTGTGGGATGTTGGTATAGAGAGCCTCTACATCCATGGTGGCTAGGATAGTGTTTTCTGGTAGGTCATCAATGTATTGCAGTTTTCTCAGGAAGTCAGTGGTGTCTCGGAGATAGCTGGGAGTGCTGATGGCATACGGTCTGAGGAGAGAGTCCACATAACCAGACAGTCCTTCAGTGAGAGTGCCAATGCCCGAGATGATGGGGCGTCCAGGATTTCCAGGTTTGTGGATCTTAGGTAGTAGGTAGAATAGTTACTGTAGTGGTCCCAAATACCACAGTAGTGTTAAGACAAGATCGCATTCTGAGCCATTATTGAAAAGCACTGGCTGTTATGAGCAACGAGAAATCAGTTCTTGTCCATTTTGCCATAGGGTCATATACCCTTTAGTTGGCCCAAGATGAGAAATATACATATGTAAGCATATGAAATATCGCCACAAGTTTGGAAATCTGGTTGAAAGAGGAAGTGGTTCTCACCAGCCTTACTGCTGTTGTGGATCTCCTGCTTCCAAGAATTTAAATTCACTTGGTCTGGAGAGCAACAAAAGTAAGACTTTAGGATTATCTAAAGTCCTCAGAAGTGTTGAACTCACCACTGATATAACACAGGCCTATGAAATAAGCTACTTTCCAGTATCTTTACATGGCTACACCAATTGAAGTGTAGGTATTCTGGTGCTAAGAAGGCGGGATTGGGTGACTCTCTCTCTCTCACACACACACATATGCAGTGAATCACGTAATGTACTAGAAAGCTGTGCAGCTTCATTCTCGAAAACAGCTCTCTGTTGCACACTTTTCAGGATCACTTCCTAATTCTGCCTCCTTTTGTTCGGCCTTCACCCTAGCATCTTGCATAAACTCTCTGCTGCACCTTCCCCATGTTCTGCTGCCAGTGACTTTTCTAGAAGACCATCATTGAGATCACATCAATACTCTGTCTGCTGGTCTTAGAAGATTGCCTCCATGACCTCCTCAAGCAGCTTCTGTTACAGAGCTCTCAAGCTTCATTCCCCTCTGTATGGAACCACATCAGCCCTAAATCAGCTGATGTAGCTTTTTCCAGACAGCTGCTTTTCTACTCTGCTTATACCACCATCTGCTTCTTCTGAGAGTGGGAGGTTCTATATATCCTGTTTGTTTGCAGCCACCTGATCAAGTAGGGAAAATAGACTTTGTCCTCAACTCCTCTTTTAGGCTTGCGTCTCCTGTGACACCGTACTCATGGTAGTTCTGAGAAGGGACTGATGTTCCTGAATGGTGGACTGCATGAAAGGGACTCATTTCCAGCCATTACCACCTGTTCCCCAGTCACCTTCTCCAAGGCAAAAGTGTATGCCCACTTAATTAGTCAAACTGGGATGGAAGGTGCACCTTGAGTCAGAGCAAGGGTGTGTGGGGAAAGGGAAGGAAGAGATCTAAATCTCTTGTGTAGCCAGACCATGAATTCACAATCCATCCATGCTTTTGTTCTCTGTAAGTTCCAGTTTTAACCACCTCCCCTCCACATAAATGATGGTTAAAAAAGGTCTTAAATAGAAACTCATTTAAAAAAAGAAAATCCCTATCATCTCCCCTCTATTCTGAGACTTATTCTTCCACTTATAAACAATGGTGAATTAGACATTCAAGCCACAGATTTCAACTGTTTTTTTCTCCTTAGAGCTTTTTAATGCTTTTTTTTGCCCTCCTGTGTGCTAAATTTGGATTTTCAATATTCTGATAAATTCATATCATGTTTTGCTCCCTCCCACCCCTGCCAAACAAGGGGCCAGATGCCTATCTGCTGTAGACCTATGAACTGACACACAAAAATGAATGAATGTACCCTTTCTGTGGTTGAAGATCTGACCCACTATCCTCAGTGGGAATCAACAATGTACGTCTATATCTACTGAGAACGGCAATGAGAGACAATCATTGTCGTAGCTATGTATTTTTGACTGTAGCTCTCTTATTTTCGTTTCTCCTTATGCCTAAAGCTAATGAGCCACTGGATCCGTCAGCCAAAATGACAAATGCCTAAAACAGCCACAGTTAATTTGTTGAGAGAGCTGAATGCAAGAAATTAATGCACTGAAGTACCCAAATTATGGGCTTAGGGTGTTTGATTACTATGCATTTTCAAATTTAATTTCATTTTATACCATTCCTGTAACACTTATACCATACAGAAACATTTTTTCATCCTTTAATAATTAGTTGTTTTACATCAGTTCTGATATCTTAAGACTTCTATTACCTTAGCTCATTCAGGAACTCCTGTCTTAAACTGACAATTTGCATTCATCATCAATTTACAAATCAATTGCATTTTAAACTAAAACCTACAAGTCATTTAAAGTAGAGAAGAATAAAATCTCTTAAGTAATTTTATTCATACCATTATCCATTTAGGAAGTAACAATCAGATACACACATACAAAATGGGAAATGACTGCCTAGGAAGGAGGACTGCAAAAATGGATCTGGCGTCATAGAGTATCACAAGCTACATAGACAGGTCAACAGTGTAATACTTCTACAAAAAAAGAAAATATTCTCAGACATGTTACAGGAGTGTTGTAAGCAAGACACAAGAACTAATGCTTCTGCTCTACTTTGCATGATTAAGACCCAACTGGGGTGCTGTTTCCAGCTCTAGGCACCACATTTTAGGAGAAAGACCTTGACCAAGTGGACAAAATCCAGTGGAGGCAAACCAAAATCATAAAAGGTCTAGAAAACATGACCTATGAGGGAAGATTGGGAAAAAATGGTCTGTTTATTTTGGAGAAGAGAAAACTAGGGGAGGGAGGGACGGAAGATATGGGGAACATGACCATTTTCAAGAACCTAAAATACTACAAAGATGAAGAAGAAATATTGCTCTTGCTAACCTTTGAGGATAGGAGGAAAAGCGATGTTCTTACATTTCAGCAAGAGCTATTCAGGCTAAACATCAGTTTAAAGGAAAAAAAAAAGAAAAAAAACCTTACTAATTATCATGGTGGGTAAACACTGGAACACATTTCCTGAGTGGGCTGTGAAATCTCCATCATTGAAGATTTTTTAAGTGCAGGTTAGACAAATATCTGTCAGGGATTGTCCAGCCCTGCCAAGGATGTAGGATACTGTACTAGTTGATGTTTCAAGGTCCCTTCCTGTCCTGTGATTGTATAGCAGGACATATGCTTAGTCTGCAATTTGAAAAGTCAGTTATTGCTCCCAAGACTTACTGTGGATTTTTGCACTGCCATTAATGGCCTATAGGTATCATCATCATCATCATTTAACAAGATGATATGGTTAAGCATTTGTGCAGAAATCAGGGCAAGGGGCATTTAAACTGGAAGGTTCCCCAGTGTTCTTGCACACTTCATCACATGCTCTATTCAGTATACTGCTAGTCCCAGAAAACCATTTCCTCGCACCGTCTGAACTGAGGGATTGGAAGGAGAGGATGTAAACCTCTATACAATATAGCCAGCTGATAAGGATATAATAATTTCTTGTGAGAAAGCCCACAGCTAAATCAGGAACAATTAAGAGGAACAGAAGTTTGGGTTTTGTTTCCTGGCATTTATTATATTGCTTAATATAACATATATTCTAGATCCAGCGGCTGCATCTACACTACACTCCACTTTCTGAAGGGGAATGCAAATAAGGCAAATCAGGAATGCAAATGAAGCGCCAATTTACATATCTCACACTACATTTGCATAATAGCATTTTCAAAAGAGAGTGTTTTGGAAGAAAACCAGCAGTATAGATGGGGTTCTTTTGAAATAAAACCTGGTTTTTGAAAGCAGTCTCCTTCCTGAAAAAAATAGGAAGAAGGGAGTAAGGTAATGTTGAAGTGGGGCACTTATTTCGAAGCTGCCCACATTTAGATTGTCAATCTGCAATACGAAGTCTGCACTTTGAATTTCACATGGCTGCCATTATGCTAATGAGTCACTGAATGTGCGCGTTAGTGCCTCATTAGCCTGCTTCTAACTGCCTTATTACCATGCCACCTCCAACAGGAGGGGGCGAATGTGGAAGCAGCCTTTGAAAGTTTAAAATCCCTTTGCTGCCTAGATGCTGCTGCTGACTAGGGCTTGACAGACTCACTGGGATGGTTATATATTTGACAGGAAAATGTTACTTTTATATGCACTTCATCCTTTAAAGGGTGTGACTCCCTTCCTCCTGCAAGGGAGCTGTGAGGCAGCTACTGTTTTGAGTTGTAGAATTAATTGCCCACTAACATCCTCCAATACAATCCAGAGACACACTTGGCTTCTCAGATGTGTAAGAGGTCCAAAGGTGGTCTTTGGGCAGCTCTGATTCTAGATTGTGGGCCATGTGAGCCTTCCAGCAGCCAGGGATCAGCAATATGTAAGGAAGTCCTTCCTGTTCACCAATTCCCTAGACAATCCCTTACAAAGGTCTCAGTAAAGAAAGTGCGGGGTGGGGGCTGTGCATAGATGCTGCTCTATTGGTTCTGTAGCACTTGAGGCGTGCAGACATGTGTTGTTCCTCTTAAAGCCAATGCCCAACTGCTGTGTGACTTTGTACTCACAGAGAAAAACAAAACAGACACACAGGATCCAAACTATTCTTTTCTCTTTTTCTTAGACTTCATGGCAGTTCTTCATTGCCTCTCTTAATCTGAAGATAAAATAATCTAGAATAATAGCATTGGAAGAGACCTCAGGAGGTCATCAAGTCCAATCTCCTGCTGAAAGCAGGACATCTCCCAGGACAGCTCCCAGGGCTTCTCCCATCTTCCCAGCCAGAGATTTGTCAAGCCAAGACCTCTATGGAAGGAGATGCTACCACCTCCCTGGGTAACCCATTACAGAGCCTCACTACTCTTCTAATGAAATAGTTTTCCCTAATATCCAACCTAGACCTCACCTGCAACTCAGCTAGATGCCATTTCTCCATGTTCTGTTGTCTGTCACCACTAAGAACAGCCCCTTTCCATTTTCTTTGGAAACCCCACTTGAGGTAGTTGATGGCTGCTATCAAATCCACTCCCCCCCAATCTTCTCTTCTGTGAAGTAAAGAAGACCAAATCTCTCAGCTTCTCCTCATAAGTCATGTGCTCTAGCAATCTAACAATTTTTGTCCTCCACTGGATTCTTTCCAGTGCATGCTCATGCTTTCTGGAAAGGGACACCCAGGACAGGATGCAATACTCCAGGTGATCACTGAAAAATAACTTTTTCTGCTGTTTTATGTGTGGAGAAAAAATATTACTCATGCTAGAGCATGCTAGGAGTGATTATAGTGGACCACAAGCTAAATATGAGTCAACAGTGTGATGCTGTTGCAAAAAAAGCAAACATGATTCTGGGATGCATTAACAGGTGTGTTGTGAACAAGACATGAGAAGTCATTCTTCCGCTCTACTCTGCACTGGTTAGGCCTCAGCTGGAGTATTGTGTCCAGTTCTGGGCACTGCAGTTCAAGAAAGATGTGGAGAAACTAGAGAGGGTCCAGAAAAGAGCGATAAGAATGATTAAAGGTCTAGAGAATGTGACCTATGAAAAAAGGCTAAAAGAACTGGGCTTGTTTAGTTTGGAAAAGAGAAGATAGAGGGGAGACATGACAGCGGTTTTCAGGTATCCAAAAGCGTGTCATAAGGAGGAGGGAGAAAACTTGTTCTTCTTGGCCTCTGAGGATAGAACAAGAGGCAACAGGCCTAAACTGCCACAAGGGAGCTTTAGGTTGGACATTAGGAAAAAGTTTCTAACTGTCAGGGTGGTCAAACAGTGGAATAAATTGCCAAGGGAGGTTGTGGAATCTCCATGGCTGGAGATATTTAAGAACAGGTTAGATAGCTGTCTATTAGGGATGGTTTAGATAGTACTTGGTCCTGCCATTGGGGCAGAGGGCTGGACTTGATGGCCTCTCGAGGTCCCTTCCAGTCCTTGTGTTCTGTGATTCTAAGGTTTAAAAATGCTCTGCATCCTTTTGCTGCTGCAGCAACCCCAATACCTCTTTAAAGTACTGAATTGACCAGTTTAACCCCTTTGTCTTGTTACAGTAATTGACTTCAACTTCATATTTGTGAGTGGCAAGAATCCTCTCATATTGAGCTCTTATGTTGTCTCCACAGATAGGAGAAAATGAACAAAAAAGGGCAAAGTGCAGGAGAAATTTTGTTCAGAGACCATTAAAGGGATGGCATGAAGAGGAACACTGCTCCCTAGAGTTTGTATTTATTTTATTGTATTGTATTTCCTTCAAAGTTTATGGAATGTACCTGTCATTTTCCAAAAAATTCTTTTTTGATTAACATTTTATATAAGTGAACTACACTAGAAACTTGTATAGTTTAGTTTTCAGTGGAATTTGGGACCAGTTGCAAAACACATTTAAGCTCATGTGCAAGTTGATTCTTATCCATAATAGAACAAAATGGTGTGCTTAAAGATAAACACATGCTTAATGTTGACAAAAAGGAAGCTTTCCTTAACCGATATCTCTCTTTGTATATCTAGGATCTCTTATAATTACAGAATTTACATTTTCTCCAATACCAATTTTGTAAGAGGGTAACATCACTGAGCTCAAACAAACCGCTTTTAAGAATATATAAAAAACAATATTTGCTATTTCCTCAAAATATTTTCACTTTCCTTATAGAATAGGGTCCCCTTGTATTTTCTTGCTTGCTTGTAACATTTAGTGATGGAAATTTATTAAACAGATTAGACAGATCAAACCTCTCTGGTCTGGCATGTTCTGGTCTGGAAACATCCATGGTCCAGCATGGTCCAATTTTAGTTAGTCAGATGTCTACTTATCATGGTTGTGACAATGTTTCTTACAGTCCCATAAAATTTGTTTAAAGCCACCAGTCCTGGTTCTCAGTGTTGTGTGCTGTTCTTTAGCTATAATTTACCCCAAATGTTTTCTAATAGCCCAGTAAGCAGCGGAAATGTTGGTAATGCTGCTAGACAACACTGACCTTATGGTTCACCAAATTCTTTTGTTCTGCACCTGTCAGGTTTTGAGGGTGCTGGACTACAGAAATTCAACCTGTTGCCTTGACCTTCAATACAGATGGTCAAGAGACGTACAAATATATCAAGGGAACCTCATACCCGAACAGGTCTTTTGAAATGGTATAAGTTTAGCCATGAACATCAAACTCATATTAACCATGTGCAGAATTCTGAAATAGTTTCATGGTAAAAATCTCTTTTTATCCAGAAGAAACGCTAAGAGTTGCACTCACATGAGTCCATGATGCTAGCAGTGGCACTCACTCTTCATTAGGAATGGCATTGTAAACTTATTCAACTTCAGGACCTTATAGTGGTACCTCAGAACTGTCCAGCAATTCAAAAATTATCCACTCCACACAGTTGGTGAGTGAAAGAGCTGGTAACTAAGACTTATCCAATGTGATTTGAAAACCATCATTTGAGAAATTTTCATGGGAAACAGCCTCATCTTTAACATGTTGTGTTTTCCAGTTGTACCCGTTTGAATTTATATAGCAATAAATACTTTAATAATCATGTTATCAGTAGATGCTGATGAATCAGATTGGTTCATTTTGTGTCTCATTTCTTTTTACTACAATTAACATGTGTATCATCCACTTAGTTCTAAACACTATGGCTGTTTCTACACATGCAATTTTCTATGGCAGAGGCAGGGTAATAAACAGTCTGAAATATACTAATGAGGCACACGTGTAAATTCCTGGTGCCTCATTAACATAAGGTCATGTGATTTGGAGTCTAGAAGATGCTCTTCCAGACTCGAACATGGCATATAGAAATGTGGCCCTCGGTGGGTCTTCCAGAAGGAAGTCCTCCTTCCAGAGTCCCCTTCTTCCTGAAAATTTTTGGGAAGAAGGGGCCTTTGGAAGGACTTCCTTCCGGAAGCCCCCCCAGGGGGCCGAGCTTCTACACGTCATTTTGGAGTCTGGAAGAGCATCTTTCGGACTCCAAATCATGTGACCTTATGCTAATGAGGTGCTGAGAATTTACATACACACATCATTAGCATATTTCAGGTTGTTTATTAGCATGCTGCTTTCGGAGAAAGTGGCTTGTGTAGAAACAGTCTATGTGAAAAACTACCAGTTTGTTTATATTCACAAGGTGTCTTAAATATGATTTTTACCTTTCTGTATTTAAGATTTCTCAGATTTTGTCAATACATATGAGTATATATATTTGTAGTTGTAAATTATGGATATTACGATTATTCATTTTTATTCTTGTATGCTCCCTGAAGGCACCTAACAAGAATGAATTGCTGGTGTGCCATGCACTAACCAAAGAGTATCTGAAAGCTAGGAACTGCAGGAATTTAAAAGCAGTACCAAGAAATACTTCAGAGTCAGTTATTGGAACATAAGAGCAATGTTTATTTTAAACTTCCTGTTGATTATGGAAGAGACAACTATGGACTTGCATTAGGGACAGAAGACTGATAGAGATGGATAAGACATTTTCTCTCACTTGAAGCATCTCATCTATTCAGGACAGATTGACAATATACACCCAGAGTAGCTCTCACAGCAGTCTTTTTCAGGAAATATATATCACTTACCACTAAACACATCATAGCCGCGTCTACACGTGCACGCTACTTCGAAGTAGCGGCACTAACTTCGAAATAGCGCCCGTCGCGGCTACACGTGTCGGGCGCTATTTTGAAGTTAACTTCGACGTTAGGCGGCGAGACGTCGAAGTCGCTAACCCCATGAAGGGATAGGAATAGCGCCCTACTTCGACGTTCTACATCGAAGTAGGGACCGTGTAGTCGTTGCGCGTCCCGCAATGTCGAAATTGCCGGGTCCTCCATGGCGGCCATCAGCTGAGGGGTTGAGAGACGCTCTCTCCAGCCCCTCAGCTCAATGGTGGCCGCATGGAGCGGCCCCTTAAAGGTCCCCTCCCCCTCCCTTCCTGTGCAGGAAGCGGAGGGATCGTGCAGGCAGCAGCCCACACATGCGGCCAGCCTGCGCGTCCCTCAGCCACCCACCCAGCTGCGATGGCTGCCCGGCAGCCCCCCCAGCGCCCCCAGGGGACCCCCCCCAAGGGGAGCAAGGGCAGCCAGCCCAGCCAGAAGGGCAGCCAGGTTGGCAAGCAGCAGCGGGGCCCCTCCTGGACGGAGGCCGAGCTGCGGGACCTGCTGGGGCTCTGGAGCGAGGAGGAGGTGCTCCAGGTAATGGGGAGTAAGAGGCGGAACGCGGATGCGTTCCCTCGGCTGGCCGACGGCCTGGCTGCCCGGGGTCACCCTGCCCACACTCCTGATCACGTCAGGAGTAAGGTGAAGGAGCTGCGGCAGGGTTACTCCCAGGCCCGGGATGCGGCCAGCCGATCTGGGGCCGACCCCGTCACTTGCCCCTTTTACAGGGAGCTCAGGGACATCCTGGGCCCCCGGCACACCTCCTCCCCTCCGGCCACCCTTGACACCTCAGCCGATGAGCCCCAGCAGGCCCTGCAGCCGGAGTGTGCCCCGGAGGTAAGCCCCGCACCCCAGGGGCCCCCCCCGGAGGCCACCCCCAGGACATCGCGGCAGGAGGAGGAGGGGGGCTCCTCCTCTGCAGAATCCGGGCTGCAGATCCTCCTCCTGCCATGCCGGAGCAGCAGCAGGGCCTCCGCTCCCCGGGGATCTCCGGACCGTGGGAGCGAACCGACAGGTAGGTACCCCCCTCTGGTGTACACCCCTGGGCTTGAGGGGCAGTGGGGGGTAATAGATAAGTGTCCAGGGCTCCCCCACATGCTCACATGGCCATGGCCCCAAGGACAGCAGGGCCATGGCCCTCACAGCAGTGCATCAGCCCCTGCCCCCCCCCACACCGCATGACAGTGCCATGCCCCATCCCCGGGGCAGGGAGGAGCGGAACCTCGAGGGGCCCCCGGGAGGAGGGGGTGGGACACCCCGCAGCAGCAGCATGTGATGGAGTGGGGGGAGTGCCAAAGGGAGACTCAGGCTAGATATGAGCAACAAGAGCCGAATAGCTCCCAGGGGCAAAGGAGGATCCTGGGGCTACAGCTGGCAGGTGACACCTATGCCCTGAACAAAGAGGAGGGAGGAGCTGAGCTGGCTTGGAATTGGGGGGAGAGAGCGGGGGCCACAGGTAGAGGCTAAGGGAAGGGAGAGCTGGAAGGCAGCCAGCCTGAGGAGGGGGAAAGCTGCATCCCAGAGAGGCCCCCCTTGGGGTCTTCTCCCCAGGATGGGTTGGAAGGACTGTCTCTTCCGACAGCTGGTGCTGTCACTCCTGGGAGAAACTGGGCATCTGTGGCCTAAGAAACCTCTCCTGCTGTCAGACCCTGCGGGGTGAAGTGAGAGTCGCTCCCACCAGGGGACGGGGTGCAGTGCAGGGGGACCCCTGAACCCCATCCATCACAGCAGCATCTCCAGGGGACGGGGATGGGGAACCTGCAGCACAGGGCTGGGGGGACAAAGGCCACGGCTCGGGGCCCACACTAACGCCTGTCTCCATTCTTCTTCCCCCCCTCCTCTCCTGTGTCCCGCACCTGCACCATCAGAAGGGCCGGAAGAGAGCGCCGGCGAGGCCTCAGTCGTCTCGGAGAGCCCTCCGGGACCATCGCTCCAGGCCAGCCCCTCGGCCGAGGACTGACCGGCCCCACGGCGGGCTAGACGGCGGACCCCACACCACCACCATCCGACGGCGACAGACCCCCAGCTGCTGGCCATCCACCCACGGCAGCTGGAGGTCGCGGAGCAGCAGCTGCAGCTGCAGAAGCGGGCGCTGGCCTGGCGCCAGGAGGCATGGGGGGCCTACATGGAGACTTTTAACCGCCTGGTGGACTACCTGGCCCCCCATGCCACGCTGGCCGCTGCAGCGCCTGCCCTGCCTGCTCCACCAGCCCCACCACCAGCTGCTCCGCCCGTCGCCGTCCCGTCCGCCGTCGCCCCGCCACCCACCGCCGAGGGCCGGAGAGCCGAGGGACCCCTGGAGCCACCTGAGATTCGCCGGGCATCCTATCTTCCAGTCCGGCCCGCCCCCAGCCAGCCGCGGACAGGGCTGCGGCCGCGGCGGGGCTCCCGGCCGGCCACGCCCAGTGCCAGGCTATAGGGGCGAGGGGCCCGGGACGTGGCCCCCCCCTTGTATATAGTTGGACCCTCTTATTTGTTGCCCCCCGTTTGCCCTGTCCCCCCCATGTAAATAGTTCTCCCCTTTATCCTCCCTGGTTTTCTTTTTATTATTGAGGACACTTGTTTGTTAGTATTGTTTTATTTTTGTACATATTAGTTTGTTTCCACATGTTTGTATATAGTTTGTTCTTGGTTCATATATTTACAGTTAAAAAAAAAAGTTCTGAAAGAAAAAGAAGTTTAAGTTCAGCCACAAGTGCGTGCTGTCATTTGTCCAGGAAAAGTGGGAGGGGGTGCGGTGGGGTGCTCCATGGTGTGGGCGTTGGGGCACGAGTGTGGTGGAGGAAGGGGCGGGCAGTGGGGGGCCTGGGCAGAGTTCACCCCGCAGCCTCTTCATTGAAGTGGGCCTGCAGGGCCTCCCGGACCCGGGTCCCTTCGGGGTCCACCTGCCGACTGGGGGCAGCAGGTGGCTGGACGTCTGCCCTGCCGGCCTCCGCAGCCCAGGCCTGGAAAAAGGTGTCCCCCTTGCTCTCCACCAAATTGTGCAGGGCGCAGCAGGCACCCACAATCTGGGGGATGTTGTTGGGGCCCGCATCCAGGCGGGTCAGGAGACATCTCCAGCGTCCCTTCAGGCGGCCAAATGAGCGCTCCACCACCTGGCGCGCATGGTTCAGGCGCTCATTGAAGCACTCCTGGCTAGCGGAGAGATGGCCCGTGTACGGGTGCATGAGCCACGGCCGGAGGGGGTAGGCCGCATCTGCGATGACGCAGAAGGGCATGGTGGTGTCCCCCAGAGGGATCTCCCGCTGGGGAATGTAGGTCCCCGCCTCCAGCCGGCGGCACAGGCCCGAGTTCTGGAAAACCCGGGCGTCGTGGGTGCTGCCAGGCCAGCCCACATAAATGTCCTGGAAACGTCCCCGGCTGTCCACCAAGGCCTGGAGGACCACAGAATGGTAGCCCTTGCGATTCAGGTATCGTCCTCCACTGTGATGCGGGGCACGGATGGGGATGTGAGTCCCATCCAGAGCCCCGAAGCAGTTGGGGAAGCCAAGGGTGGCAAAGGCCGCGATGGTGACATGTGGGTCCCCCAGCCTCACGAGCCTGTGCAGGAGCATGGCGTTGATGGCACGCACAACCTGCAGAGAAAGCACAGGGGACAGCACCAATGAGGGGTGAGCAGGGTGTGCGTGGCCCTGCCCTGCCCTGCCCTCCCCCGCCCTGAGCTCCCCTCCCCTCCCCTGCCCTCCTGTGCCCGGGCCCCCCTCCCCTGCCCTGCCTTCCCCCCGTGGGTTCTGTTACCTCCATGAGGACAGCCCCGATGGTGGCCTTGCCAACACCAAACTGCTGCCCCACGGATCGGTAGCTGTCGGGAGTGGCCAGCTTCCAGACAGTGATGCCGACCCATTTCTCCACAGGGAGGGCACGCCGCATGGCGGTGTCCTGGTGCCTGAGTGCGGGGGTGAGCCACTGGCACAGCTCCATAAATGTCTGCTGGCTCATCCTGAAGTTCCTGAGCCAGCGGTTGTCGTCCCACTCCCCAAGCACCAGCCGCTCCCACCACTCGGTGCTGGTGGGGTAGCTCCACAGCCGCCGGCGTGTGAGGTGGGGGTGGGCGGGGTGCTGCAGGGTTAGGGGTTGAGCCCTGCTGCCCTGGGGGCAGCTCCTCCTCTGGTGTGGCAAGGAGGTGCTCAGCTGCCTCCCGCATGGCATGGAGCAGGGCAAGCCCTGCTCCTGCCGGGAGGGCTGGGTGGACCTCTGGCTGCTGCTGCTGCTGCTACTGCTGCTGCTGCTGCTGCTGCTGGGGGTCCATGACTGCAGCGCCCGGGGTCTGTGTGCCTATGGCTCCTCAGACCGCGTGCTGTGCAGGCTGAGTGTGTCTGGGAGGGGCCCTTTAAGGGAGCGGCTAGCTGTTGCCCCGGAAGTGCTAGTCCGCCCTGTGACCCTGTCTGCAGCTGTGCCTGGCATCCCTATTTCGATGTGTGCTACTTTGGTGTGTAGACGTTCCCTCGCTGCGCCTATTTCGATGTTGGGCTGCGCAACTTCGAAGTTGAACATCTACGTTGCCGGCCCTGGAGGACGTGTAGACATTATTCATCAAAATAGCCTCTTTCGATGTCGCTACATCGAAATTAGCTACTTCGATGTAGCGTGCACGTGTAGACGTAGCCCATATGTGCAAGATTCCCTGCATGGCAATCACGTGGTACTCTGCTCCAGCAGAGCAACATAGTAACAAAGACAACAATAAGTTCTATAATTGTCTCTAAAGTGTGTTAGACAGAATACCAAATCATGTCATGGACCTCAGGGTTTCGTCTAGTCCAGCACGGATTGTTGAGGCAAGACCATGTATACCTACAATATCCTTGACAGGTGTTTGCCTATACTGTTCTTAATGCACATATGCATGAATGAACGTGTGCGCGTGTGCGCGCACATACACACACACACACACACACGTACAGATTGATGGGGGTTCCACAACCTGTCTTGGAAGCTATTTCCAGAGCTTTAACTACCCTTATACTTAGAAGGTTTTTCCTAATATCCAACCTGGAAACTCCCATTTCTTCTCATCCTACCCTCAGCAGACATGGAAAACTGATCACCACTTTTTGTAACTCCCTTAACATACATTTGCAGGTCCCCCTCTCCCTCAGGCTTCTTTTCTGAAAACTAACTGTGACTTTTTTAAACCTTTCCTCGTAGGTCAGGTAAACCCTTTTCCATTTTTGTTGTTCTCCTCTGGATTCTCTCTAATTTAGTCACAAATGTAAAATGTAGCATTCAGAATTGGACACAAACTCAATCTGAAGCCTCACCAGTGTTGAGTGGAAAAAATTATCTCCTGTGGCTTATATACAAAATTCCTGTTAATATACATCTAGATTAATATCAGCCTTTTTTGCAACTGCATCAGGCTTTTGAGTCATTCAATTTGTAATCCATTATAACCTCCATATCACTTTCAGCAGTACTACCACCTAGCCAATTATTTCTCATTTTGTGGTTGAGCATTTGATTTGTTTCCTTTCTAGAGCTGTGTCTACACGTGCACGCTACTTCGAAGTAGTGGCACTAACATCGAAATAGCGCCCATCGTGGCTACACGCGTCGGGCGCTATTTCGAAGTTAACTTCGACGTTAGGCGGCGAGACGTCGAAGTCGCTAACCTCATGAGGGGATCGGAATAGCGCCCTACTTCGACGTTCAACGTCGAAGTAGGGACCGTGTAGACGATCCGTGTCCCGCAACGTCGAAATTGTGGGGTCCTCCATGGCAGCCATCAGCTGGGGGGTTGAGAGACGCTGTCTCTCCAGCCCGTGCGGGGCTGTATGGTCACCGTGTGCAGCAGCCCTTATCCCAGGGCTTCTGGCTGCTGCTGCTGCAGCTGGGGATCCATGCTGCATGCACAGGGTCTGCAACGCGTTGTCGGCTCTGTGTATCTTGTGCTGTTTAGTGCAAGTGTGTCTGGGAGGGGCCCTTTAAGGGAGCGGCTTGCTGTTGAGTCCGCCCTGTGACCCTGTCTGCAGCTGTGCCTGGCACCCTTATTTCGATGTGTGCTACTGTGGCGTGTAGACGTTCCCTCGCAGCGCCTATTTCGATGTGGTGCTGCGCAACGTCGATGTTGAACATCGACGTTGCCAGCCCTGGAGGACGTGTAGACGTTATTCATCGAAATAGCCTATTTCGATGTCGCCACATCGAAATAGGCTACTTCGATGTAGGCTTCACGTGTAGACGTAGCCTAGATGAACAACTCTACACTTGTCTTATTGAATTCCATCTTGTTGATTCCAGATGAATTCTCCAATTTGTCAAGGTGGGTTTGAATTCTAATCCAGCCCACCAAAGTGTTTGTTGCCCTTTCCAGAGTGGTGTCATCTGCAAATTTTATAAGCAGGATCTCCACTCTACTACCCAAGTTAATAATGGGAATATTGATAGTATCAAACCCACAACTGACTTGTGTGGGTCCTCAGTATGTACACTTTACTACTTAGGCAGAAAACATCCGTAGCTATTTTGAGTATGGTATTTGTCAGGTTCTTCACTCATCTTACAGTAATTTCAGATCACATTTCCCTAGTTTACTTATGAGATTTTTATTGGAACTGTTTCAACAGCCTTAGCAGAAGTCAAGATAAATCCAGTTCAACCCCCAACATGCCCCCCCACCCTCCATGTCCCCTGCCTCCAATCCACTAGGACACTAACTCCTGCCAAAGAAGGAAATTAGGTTGGATTGACATGATTTTTTTCTTGACGAACCCATGTTGATTATTTACAAGCCTATTGTCTTCTTGAGGAACAACTTAGTAAACAATCAATTTGTAAGCATTATTTTTCAGGTATTGAAGTTTTGTTAACTGCTCTATAATTTTCCATGGCCTCATTGTTCTTTTGTTAAAATTCTAAGTACTATGTTTGCCTCTCTCTCATCTGCTGGGACCTCACCCATCTCCATGTGTTCATGAAGGCAATTGCTAACAGTTCAGAGATAGCCTAAGGTAGTTCCCTGTGTATCCTATCACATATTTCATAAGGCCCTATCAACCTGAATATATCTAATTTATCTAAATATTCTTTACTCCATCATTTCTGTACTTTAGCTTCTGTCCCTTCTTCCTTGTTGTTCTTGATAATTGTGTAGAATATTTTAGTGAACACTGAAGTAGATACTAGACACCTCAGCCTTCTTATAATCACTGACCTTTTATTACTATTCAGTCTTTGGCTTTAAAAAACCTAACAGTTCTCCAGAACTTCTCTTTCCCTTAGATTTTCTTCCTATGTGATTTTACCTATCAGTTGCCTGAATTTAAAAGTTTACTTGTCCTTATTCTGCTACTCATTCCTTCCTTTCCTTGTAAGTGCTATATTAATTCATAAGCACTTCCCCCACTTTCAGATCTGCTATCAATTCCCTCCCTATTGGTCAGAATAGACTCTAAAACAGCTGTCTGCCAGATTAAATCTTCTGTCTTCTTAAATAAAGGTCTGTTCTCAATACACTCCAAGAACTCATTGGGAATTGCATTTTTATATATCATCGTACCGAACATACCTGGTGCACTGTTTCCACCAGAACTTGTGTTCTGCATATTTCTGATGTTTTGATTTGGCATTCAGTAGTAGATGCCTTCCATGAGATCACCTTATTTTCATTTTTCCTTGTATCTTCTCCCAGAAACTTAAACTGCTCTGCCCTTTGCTTTATTCTGAGACTCAAAAAAGCACATGTATTCCTAATGAATAATGCAACACCTCTTTCCTTAATCATTCTATGCATCCTTCCTGAACAAGCGATATTCCTCTGTACCACTGTTCCAGTTGTGACATTTATCTGACCAAACCTTTGTGCCATCAACTAAGTCAACCTAATTTTATGTTTTTGGAGGGCAGCTTTAACTCTAGAGTAGTGATTACCAAGGAATGATGGGGAAGTGGCAAGAATGAAAATAGGAAGAGTAGCATGGAAGCATTGTTGGAAATCATTAGCTCATTGACGGAGCTTCCTGACCAGTCCTATTTTTTGCAAGTACCCTGAAAGACAAATATAAATAGGAAATTCCCCAGATGGAAAAAAACTACCCATGATTAGCCACATCTGTATGAACTCAAGGTATTTTTTCTATGAAAAAAATAAAGGCCATATCAAGTAGTAGATTATACCAATGACCAGTCTTTGCATTGCCGAGATGAAGTGAAAAACTGGGAAAGAGCAACTGGGAAAGAGACAAAGGAACTCAAGTGTATACAACTGGAAAATAAGAAGAAGAGTATTGCAAGAAATTGTAACTGGAAGTAAAGAACAGTGCTGAGGTACTGCCAGAGAGGACTATGAAGAGACTAATGTGATTCAAGATGATGTAATCCCAGTTGGATATCGGCATAGACAGAATGAGAGATATGATGTCTTATTGAGGAAAGAAAAAAAATCATAGAAATGGTAAGTCTTCTGAAAATAAAGACCAATGAAATATTGGGGACAAAATAGAGAAGTACAAGAAAGCAAGAAAAAACTAGTAAGGAAAGGTAAATGGGGATATATTGAAACCCTAGCTGCTGGTGTACCTGCTATAGTAGGAAACCAAAGAGCTATTTATCAAGTCACTCAAATTCTTTAGGGAAATTTCAAATCAGGATGTGAGCCAATAAGAAAGTAAGCAAAGAAAAATGCTTACAACTTCACTAAAAAAGGTGCAAGTAAGTGGGGCATCTCAAAAATGTCTCAAACAAACCCCACGTACCTCAGCACTGGATTCGATGAAATGTGAACCTCATCAGCATCAGCCCAACAGGGATCTCAGAAGCTTAGGCTATAAACAAGAAGTGGCAGATGATTAAATCAAAGCAGAAATGCTAAATGTACCTCACCCCTCATCCTTAACATGTCAGATAACAAAACAGCTTTTCTGCCTGTTTTCACAACTTCCCATAATACAACTGTTTCATGAAGCAGGACACTTTTCTCAGAGTGTAATCTTCATCCCATGCTGAGCCAACTAAGTGGTCATCTTCTCTGCTGGCCTTGCATGTCAGGGGGCTTTTCATTGCTTTGGCCACACCATGCTTAATTAATATTAGAGACACAGCCAAGCCTGTGAAACAACATTCCTTCATCTAGGACACACTGGGCTTACGGCTGTCTTCCAAACATGTTGTAAGAATACAGTATATATCCAGCATACATCTAAAATGTTTAGGCATCACACAATATCAATGTCCAGTGTTAACAATTTTCATGTGACACCTTTTAGATATATATTATGACAATGGTGTGTGTCAGATCTATTTCAGTTGACATTCAGAGGCTTCCTGGGTGACAGGGATATTCTTCAGGTTAATGGAATGTAGCTTAAATCACCACTGCATAGGCTATGCATAGCCACCTTAAGCACTGATTCCATGGGTTCTCCGGGGCTAAAGCAAACATGGAAATAAGATGATGTTTGCTGAGCATCAGCTAGTAGGTCTCTCCACTCCTCCCACCAGTGTCTCATCCCACTGATCAGCTCATCCTTTTCCCCATCCCCTCCCGCCAGGCCCCTCAGCCCGGCCAGTGCCTCTTGCATGCTGCCAAAGAGCTGATGGCAGTAGGCAGGAGGGGAAGAACAGAAGGCAGGCCTAGGCAATTCATGACATAACCAGCCCCTCTAGCCATTAAGTTGATCCTCTGCAGCCCTGACCAGTGCCTGAGAGGGCCTGGCTGGGGAGGTGACTTCTGCTCTCGTCCTTGGGCTCAGGTGCTAGATGCCCTGTCAGCCAAGCGTGGGTGGGGAGTGAAAGCTGCCTCTTCCCTAACCAAGCTTTCTCAGGTGGCTGCTAGTGAATGGCCCGAAGGGGCTCCCTTCTACATCCTGTTGTGGGTCCTCCCTGATAGGGAGAGCAGCAGAACTTGTGGAGAGTGGAGTGGTAGCAAGTGTGGCAGGAGGACAAAGCACCCCTGTGTGTACCATGGGGTATCAGGCCTGGGTGCTGTGTGTGGGGGGGGAGACACATGACCTGCCCTTTAAGTCATGTCTCCTCCAATTAGGGTGAGGCATTAACTGCATATGGGATATCCTCAGAGAAATGGCAGAGCAGAGGTGGGAAGAAGTGGGAGACTGATGGGGCATGGGGAGAAAGGCAGAGCAACGGTGGGTCCTAAGACAGAACTGAGGAGTTGCACACCACTTGGGAGGTTGTTGAAAGTTGATACCTAATTATAGCTGTGAAATGCAAGGTGTAAGGATGAACAATCAGACCGAATGGTTCAGGATGTTCACTACTCTGAAAATAGGGCTGCTTTCTATCTTCATTGTTTGACATTTCCATAGGCAGGATCATGAAGTGTATCATTATGCTATTTTCATGTGTGTTACTAATTAGATAGCAGATGCCCGGAAGATCCAAGCTTCTCTGATACTGCTTTATAGAATCATAGATTATTAGAACTGGAAGGTACCTCAAGAAATCATTGAGTCCAGTCCCCTGCACTCATGGCAAGACCAGGCACCATCCAAATCATCCCTGACAAATGTTTGTCTAACCTGCTCTGAAATATCCACAACATTGGAGATTCCACAACCTCTCTAAGAAATTTACCTAATGCTTAAGCACTCAGACAATTAGAAGGTTTTCCTAAAGCCCACCCCAAACCTCCATTGCTTCAATTTAATCTATTTGCTTCTCTCCTGCCCTCAGAGGTTAAGGAGAATAATTTTTCTCCTTCCTCCTTGAAACAAACTTCTAGGTACTTGAAGGCAGTTATGTCTTCTCTCAGTCCTCTCTTTTTCAAACTAAACAAACCTAATTCTTTCGGTTGTCCTTTGACATTTCCACTTTTTCTATTGCTATTTTTCCCTCTTAAGTGACTTATCAGGTCCTTGGTCCTCCTCTTTTTTTCTAACATATTTGAAGAATTATTTTCTCGTTACCCTTTATGTCTCTAGGTAAACTGATTTTCACATTCTGGTGAAACACCCTTGAAATGCTATGATCAGAAACATTTGCAAGAGCAGCAGGCCAGGAAGGACTCAATCAATTAAGCTAAGACAAATATCATTGTACCCTAAACATCAAGTAGTAACATGCTGAAAAAAAAAGTACCAAGAAGATAGAACATTCAATTTTTTTTCTGGATGACACTGACAGATTTCAGTAAAGTGACAAGGATAGAATGATATCCACAGCATTCACTAAACTCAACAGCATATGGAAATCAAAGGAGAAAACCAGTTCCGTAAACCTAACTCAGCACTAACATATGGTTTTGAGTCCTGAACAGCTATTAAAAAGTTCAATAGGCTCATATTTTCAGATACGTTTAGTTTTCTATGAAAGTGTCTCCATATGTTGCCCAGAATCTATTAGGCAGCAGTTTGTCTCCTTGGCTATGTCTACACTACAACAATCTGTTGATAGACGTTACAGTGAGAAGATATCTTCCAACAAAATTTCTGTCAACAGCTTGCAGCCAGACACCAAAGTAGATTGCTCTTTCAATCTGCTCTGTTGACAGAGAGCAGTGAGACAGCCTGGCCACTCTCTCAACAGAACAGTCCCCAGAACACTATTAGACAGGGTCACATGGCTGGAAAGCCCTTCTGGGAGCCCCGGCAAGGCAAGCCCCTAAAGGGACCTCCCCAACCCTGTTCCCTGCCCATGCTGAGGCTTGCCTACCATCACGAGGGACAGCACTACTGCTACAGCAGGGCTTTCATGCTTGCTCAGAGACACACAGTGCTTTCTGGATAGCCATGGTGCCAGAGCAGCCCCTGGGCTTGCACTGGCCCCACCCAGAGGTGCTTCAGCACCTGCTGCACCTCATCACGGACATCCTCCTCTTGTTCAGTGAAGGTGAGCCTGATGCCGCCTTTGAAGAGCATGCCATTGCTGCCACATGGGCCCACCTGTGCTCACCCTCCCCTTTCCCCCAAAAGTACTCAGGCTGCTCTGGAGGCACAGTACCAGTTCCAGCTGGTGGGACTGGCTAGTCATGGGGCAAATGGACAACCAGCAGCGTTCCAGAACTTCCGCAAGCAGGACACCTTCCTGGAGCTCTGTGTGTGGCTCACCGCCACCCTCCAGAGACAGGACATCTGGCTGTGGCTCACCATCCCACTGGAGAGGTGACAAGAGGCAGACAAGGAGTCCCCTGAGCTCAGGGGATCCCTCCTCCAGAGCCTGATGTGTGTGTTTGGTTCCCTACCTTCGCAGATCCTGATGGCCATCAACACACTCCTGCTGCAGAAGATCATCCATCTGGCAGACATGGGAGCAGTCACGGCCAGATTCACCACCCGGGGTTCCTTTTCGGTGCTAGCGACAGGACTCACAACCCCATCCGTGCCCCGGACCACAGCAAGGCCAAGTTCATCAACCACAATGGACATTTCTCCATCGTACTGCAGGCCTGGTCAATTATCACGGGCACTTTCTCGACGTTTATGTTGGGTGGTCGGGCCGGGCACAAAATATGTGGGTGTTCCACAACTCTCGCTTGTGCTGGAGGATGGATGTGGGCACCTTCATCCCCTGCTGGGAGCTGGTGGTCAGGGATGTATGTGCACATGCCATTGTGCATTGTGGGGGATGCTGCATACCCCCTCATGCCCTGGCTTATGAAGTCCTACATGGGCATCAGGACCCGAGGCAGGAACTCTTTAATGCCCAACTCAACTGGGCAGAGATGCAGGCTGAGTGCACCTTCAGCCACCTGACGGAACTCTTTGGGTGCCTCCTTGCTCGTCTGGATGGGGGGGAACACAATGTCCCCCAGGCTGTGATGGAGTGTTGTACACTGCACAACATTGTGGAGGAGAAGGGGGAGGCCTTCCTCCCAGGGTGTGGGGCAGACGCTGGCCATGGCTACGAGCAGCTGGGTGCATCTCTCATCCTTCAAACCCATGGGGATGGGCTTCAGACTAAGGATGAGCTTCTCCCATGACCCCAAATAACCCTCCCCAGAGCACCCCCAGTGGACAGCTTGGCCCTGCAGCCCTACCACACCCCTACCACAACCCTCCCCTTTGCCCATTCACCATCCCCAACCCCTCTCCAACAAAGAGGGGCAGGAGGTGGTGATCAATCAACTTCTTTAATTAAACAAAGATCAATGTGTGGGAAATAAATCTTGTCATTAAAAACAAAACAAAAAAAACTATTTGCAATTTGCTAACACAGGAACTATGTACAGTTTGGGGTGAGGAGCCTTGGGATGGGAGTGGGAGCAAGAGAACTTGGATGGAGAGCTTGGATGGGACATGAGGGGGAATCAATCCATGGAGGGGGTTGGGGGCCTTGACCCTGTGGGGAACTTGACCCCAAGTGGTATCAGACTTGGGATCCCCTCCCACTGTGGGTTCAGGGTGCCTGTGGAAGTTGGGTTTGTGCTGGGAGCATGGGGAGGTACAGAGGTGGTCAGGCTGCGGCGGGGGTCTGGGTCAACAGGGAGAGGCCTGGGGGGGTATGACAGGGTGGTCATGGCCCTTATCCAATGCCAAAAATCGAGGAAGCCTTGGGGGACAGCTGGTGGTGGGTAGGGGAGACGGGGGAGGGGGGAGTGGCAACAGCTGGAGGAGTGGGGGTGGCAGCCATGGGCAGCTGGGCCAATGGGTCCAGACAGATGCTGGTGATGAAATTAAAGTGATCCTGCCACTCTGGTCCTATGACCACCACTGCCAGGTGTCCTGCAGTTGCTGTGTGAGTTGGTTGGTCAGCCTCCAGAGGGCAGCAATGTAGGCCCTCAGCAGGCTGTTGTTGGCCTAGCGATGGCCCTTCCAGACACAGGCCCACCCTCTTGGGAGGGTGAACTGGCTCACCCTGGCATGCAGGTGGGGCTGGCTTGGTCCTCTCTTGGTGTCAGCCAGCTGTAAGGAAGACAATGAGGGGAGACAATGAGTCATCCATGCAAAGCAGCCACTACAGCCCAGCACCTACCATCATCCCCCTGGCCACAGGACAAGAATGTCCGGTGAGCACTGGCATGTGTGGCCTGCACAGAGGGCCCTGACAGAGTGCCTCTGGGACCAGGCTGATGGCTGCAGCCCTCGTCGCCCCCCTGCATTCGATGGGCTAGTGTCATTGGTGGCGGGTGAGCCAGGCACTGCCTGGTTCTTTCCTGGGGGCCCATCCACACACGTGGCTCACAGCATTGTCCACTGGAACAGTTGCTGAACCCATCCGTTAGAATGCCTGCATTCCAGGAGCCACACTCCTTGAGGTGTCTGGGGTAGGGTTAGTGCCTGCATGGCTAGTCCACTTCCAGCTGTGGCAGCAGCTGGCAGCCCCACCCTCACCCCTGGTACCTGGAGCTCATCCAGCCCCCTGTGAGGATGGCAGCAGGCTGGGTCCCATCTCCAGAGGCTGCCAGTTGGGGCCAGGTGGGGCACTCTACCCTACCAGCACCACAGCGTGAGGTCCTGCCCAACCTGGCCTGGTGATCCTCACAGCATACCCTATCTGCACCTACCTCCCAAGCCCTGGCATGCACGACGCATGAGATACTTACTGGAGGGACTTTCAAATAGCTCTGACCTGGCTCAAGGGGACTGAGTCCAGGGTGATGATGAGGGTTCTGCTGCTGGCCTCAGACTCCATGTGTATCTCTGGGACCAGCAGGGGGTGGGTCCTGGGGTGCTGCTCCTCCTCAGGCTGTGGCTGCAGGCATGGGAGCCTCCTCTACTGTATTGATGAGGGCACTGGAGGGGAAGTTTCATTGGCCCACAGAAGCTGGTGCAGCTCCCCATAATAGTGTTAGGTTGCAGGTCCTACCACTGACCTCCACCTGGCATGGTGGGGCTGGGTGCAGCCTTGATGGATTTCTTTAACTTTTGCCCATTCCATGGTGTGGGTGGACCAGTGGCCAACCAGATGTATGCAGGGTCAAGGAAGGTCTCTTCCTTAGCCCGCATGCCCTGAAAATGCTGAACCTTGGACCCAGTCCAGGAAGGGGCCCATCATCTGGTGCCTCAGGGTGACTCCTGGGACCACTCCAGCTGTTCTGCCGAGGGCCCAGGTAGATCTCATGGCGCCTGTGCCTCTGTCATGCTGCTGGCTGGTGTGGCTGTGAGTGCTGCCAGCACTAGGGGTGAATGTAGCACTAGCCTCAGCATCCAGACAGCTTTCTGTCTTCAGAGATCTGTCAACAGACGCATTTGGCCACATGGTGGAACAGCTGAACACCAGTTTTGTCAATAAAAAGCCAGTTTTGTCAACAACTGTCCAGTGTAGACATCGCCTTTAGAAATAGATGACAGTGTTGGACATTCATGGGGCATCTACTCCAGATTTCAAGAGACAGGCACAAAGCAGTTAAGTAGAAACCCACTGCTGTGAGGAGATGAGGTCAGTGAACAGATTCCCTTTTCAAGGAAGGCAGAGTAATTTTAACACTGCCGAGCAAGTGTAAGCCCCAGCTAAAGGCAGAAAGTAATGGAAGAAACCCAGTTTGTGCCCTGTGCGCCAACACTGACATAAGGGTATAATAAAATTACAGTATAATGCAGCATTTCTGTACACTTGCATAATGCTGTCACTTCTAAAAGGCAGAAAGTTACTTGTTATCATAAATACAATGAGAATTGGTCACGAAAAGCAACATCTGTCCTTTTAAAGACAAAAGGTATAGATTCATTGGGACAATCAAGTTGTGTTCATGTAGCTCTGGAGGTGGGAGTTAGTAGCAAAATGACAGTGGGGGCGCCTCTGTTATGCCATCTGCCTGTGTGACTAAGTGATATAACAGCCTGAGCTAAAGTAGGTGTTTTCTTAAAAAAAATGAAAATAAAAAAAAATAACGAGGCAAAATGCATCTTAGCCCCTCATAAATGTAAGTAATTTAATAAAGACTAACATTTCTGATTTTACAAATTAATCATCTATTTCTAGAATGATAGATAAACTCATCTTTTTTTTCTAATAAAGTATCCTAATTTATGGAAAAGCCCACACTTTGAAGACACAACAAAAAAGACATCTAACAGATTTGTCTAAAATAATCACGTCTTTCATAGCAGCATAGCTTTTCTTCTAAAAAACAGGAACGTTAAAAACAAAGAGAATGAATTTAGTGGACTCATAAAAACTGACTTTTCACTAAAGGAAAATGTGGGGTTTTTTTCAAAGTAATAGTCTTTTCAAATAAAAATGTTTATAAACTCAAAACATTATAGAAACAAGACTCCAATAAATTCTTCACAGTACATCTTAAAATATCTCATTTATCTCTTCAAAGCTGTGTTCTCTGTTAGCTGAGCACATGGGCTGCTACCCAGGAGAGTTTGCAATGTTGGCAGATAATTAGCAGAGCCGCCACAGTGCCCATAGCGCAGCATGTGTTTCTTCCAGGGGTGCACATCTACAGATAGCAACAAAATTTATTCCACACATGTTTGGAAAAAAATAGAGAGAACATTGTTTCAAAAATGTACAGCTAAAAAAAATTTGCAGAAGACACCCACACTTAGCAAAGGAGTAGAAAAGGCACCAAAAGAAACAGCAGTACTGAGTGAGAGTTCATTTTCAAACAAAACAGAGTGGCTATGTCTAGACCAAAGAGTTTTGTAGACAAATCTGGGGTTTGTTATCAAAACTTGCAGAGCATCTGAACACAAAGGCTGTGTCTACACTAGCCAAAATCTTCGAAATGGCCATGCAAATGGCCATTTTGAAGTTTACTAATGAAGCACTGAAATACATATTCAGTGCCTCATTAGCATGTGGGCAGCATGCCACTTCGAAATTGATGCGGCTCACCACTTCCCAGCTTGTCCAGACGGGGCTCCTTTTTGAAAGGACCCCGCCTACTTCGAAGTTTCCTTATGCCTATCTGCTCATAGGAATAAGGGGACTTCAAAGTAGCTGGGGTCCTTTCGAAAAGGAGCCCTGTCTGGACAAGCCACGCAGCGGTGAGCCGCGTCAATTTCGAAGTGCTGAGGCTGCCAGCATGCTAATGAGGCACTGAATATGTATTTCAGTGCTTCATTAGTAACTTCGAAATGGCCATTTGCATGGCCGTTTTGAAATTTTGGGCTAGTGTAGACACAGCCAAAATATGTTTTGTTGACAGAAACTGTAGGCCAAAAAAACCCTTGTAGTTGATCCAGGGTCCCTTTTATTGACAGAGTGGAGCAAAAGATCAATCTGCTTTTACATGTAGACACAGTCTCTCAACAGAAGTATTGTCAGAACATCTCTTCTAACAATAACTTCTATAGAGAGATACTTCTAGTGTAGATGTAGCCAGTATGTGTTTTTTTTATAAAGGCTGAGATGTTCTGATGGTAGAAAACAAAGGTAGCCAGGGCTCTATCTCCCGCTCACTACTACAAAACCCCAGGAGCCCTTATGGCAAATGGGGATCAGCTGGATTTCAATAAAACAGCTGTTACACAAAGTGGCATTGTTTCCAAATATACAGTAACTGCCATTTTCAGTCACTTAAGCCTTGTCTACACATGCATGCTACTTCAAAGTAGCGGCACTAACTTCGAAATAGCGCCCGTCACGTCTACACGTGTTGGGTGCTATTTCAATGTTAACATCGACGTTAGGCGGCAAGACGTCGAAGCCGCTAACCCCATGAGGGGATGGGAATAGCGCCCTACTTTGACGTTCAACGTCAAAGTAGGGACCATGTAGTCATTGCGCATCCTGCAACATCGAAATTGCGAGGTCCTCCATGGTGGCCATCAGCTGAGGGGTTGAGAGATGCTCTCTCCAGCCCCTCACCTCAATGGTGGCCGCGTGGAGTGGCCCCTTAAAGGTCCCCACCCCCTCCCTTCCTGTGCAGGAAGCTGAGAGAATGTGCAGGCGGCAGCCCAGACATGCGGCCAGCCTGCACGTCTCTGAACGCCACAGACACGCACCCCAGCTGTGATGGCTGCATGGCAGCCCCCCCAGCACCCCTGGGGGACCCCCCCCCAAGGGGAGCCAGGGCAGCCAGGGCTCCCAGGCTGGCAGCCAGGCCGGGAAGTGGCAGCGGGGCCCCTCCTGGACGGAGGCCAAGCTTCGGGACCTGCTGGGGCTCTGGAGCGAGGAGGAGGTGCTCCAGGTAATGGGGAGCAAGAGGCAGAACACGGATGCTTTCGCTCGGCTGGCCGAGGGCCTGGCCACCCGGGGTCACCCTGCCCGCACTCCGGATCATATACGCAGTAAAGTGGAGGAGCTGCGGCAGGGTTACGCCCGGGCCCGGGATGCGGCCGGCCGATCTGGGGCCGCCCCCGTCATTTGCCCCTTTTACAGGGAGCTCAGGGACATCCTGGGCCCCCAGGACACCTCCTCCCCTCCGACCACGCTTGATACCTCGGCTGAGGAGCCCCAGCAGGCCCCGGAGCCGGAGTCCGCCACGGAGGTAAGCCCCGCACCCCCGGGGCCCCCCCGGAGCCCACCCCCAGGGCACCGGAGCAGGAGGAGGAGGAGGAGGAGGAGGGGGACTCCTCCTCTACTGACACTGGCCTGCACATCCTCCTGCCATCCCCGAGCAGCAGCCGGGTGTCCGCCCCCCGGGTGTCCCCTGATCGTGGGAGTGGACCTACAGGTATGTACCGCCCTGGTGTACACCCCCAGGGTTGAGGGGTGGGGGTAATAGATATGTGGCCAGGGCCCTCCACATGCCCAGATGGCCATGGCCCCAAGGATAGCAGTGCCATGTCCCTCACAGGAGTGCATCAGCCCCTGCCCCCCCCACCCCAGCACGACAGTGCCATGCCCCATCCCCGGGGCTGGGGGGAGCAGAACCTCTAGGGTCCCCCGGGAGGAGGGGGTGGGACACCCCGCAGCAGCAGCAGCAGCAGCAGCCACAGCAGCAGCAGTATGTGATGGAGTGGGGGGAGTGCAAATGCGAGTCTCAGGCTAGATATAAGCAACCAGGTGAATAGCTCCCAGTGGCTAAGGATGATCCTGGGGCTACAACTGGCAGGTTACACCTCTGCCCTGGACAAAGAGGAGGGAGGAGCCGAGCTGGCTTTGAATCGGGGGCCGCAGGTAGAGGCTAGGGGAAGGGAGAGCTGGAAGGCAGCCAGCCTGAGAAGGGGGAAAGCTACACCCCAGAGGGGCACCCCTCGGGGTCTTCTCCCCAGGATGGGTTGGAAGGACTGTCTCTGACTGCTGTACTGTCACTTCTGGGAGAAACTGGGCATCTGTTGCCTAAGAAACCTCTCCTGTCAGAGACCCTGCTGAGTGAAGTGAGAGTCACTCCTGCCGGGGGACGGGGTGCAGTGCAGGGGGACACTTGAACCCCATCACAGCAGCATCTCCCAGGGACGGGGATGGGGAACCTGCAGCACAGGGGTGGGGGGACAAGGGCCACGGCTCGGGGCCCACACTAATGGCTGTCTCCACTCTTCTTCCCCCCCTCCTGTGTTCCACAGCTGCACCATCGGAAGGACCGGAGAGCGCCGGCGAGGCTTCAGTGGTCCCGGAATCCCCTCCGGGGCCATCACTCCAGGCCAGCCCCTCGGCGGAGGACCGACCGGCCCCACGGCGGGCAAGACAGTGGACCCAGAACTAGTCGCCGGCGACGGACCCCCAGCTGCTGGCCCTCCACCGCCAGCAGGCGGAGGTCGCGGAGCAGCGCCTGCGGGTGGAGCAATGCTGGCTCCACCTCCAGGAGTGGGCGCTGGCCTGGCGCCAAGAGGCATGCGGGGCCTACATGGAGACATTCAGCCGCATAGCGGACTACCTGGCCCCCCATGCCGCGCCAGCCACCGCTGCGCACACCCTGACTGCTCCACCCGCCGCGCCACCCGCTGCTCCGCTCGTCGCCGCGCCATCCGCCGTCGCCCCGCCACCCACCACCGAGGGCCGTTCCGCCGACGGAGACCTGGGGCCAGCTGACACTCGCCGGATGTACCTGCCGGTCCGCCCGGCCTCCAGCCAGCCCTGGACAGGGCTGCAGCCAAGGCAGGGCTCCCGGCCGCCCACCCCCAGTGCCGGACTATAGGGGCGTGGGGCCCAGGACATGGCCCCCCCCCGTATATAGTTGGTATTTATTTATTTGTGCCCCCCGTTTGCCCAGTCCCCCCCCCATGTAAATAGTTCTCCCCTTCCTTCTTATCCCTGGTTTTTTTGTTAATATATACGTACACTTTTCATATTTAAGTTAGTTAGAAGTTCCTGTACATAGTTTGTATTAGTTAGTTATAGAACAGAGTTGAAAGTAAACCAGTTTGATTTCACAAACAAGTGTCTGCTTTTATTTGTGCAGGAAAAGTGGGGGGTGGGGGTGTGCTGTTGGGTGCTCCGTGGTGTGGGCGTAGGGGCAGGGAGTGTTGTGGAGGATGGGGGGCGCGCAGTGGGGGGCCTGGCAGCGTTCACCCTGCGGCCTCATCGAAGTGGGCCCGCAGGGCCTCCCGGACCCGGGTCCCTTCGGGGTCCACCTGCCGACTGGGGGCAGCGGATGGCTGCACGTTGGCCCTGCTGGCCTCCACAGCCCAGCCCTGAAAAAAGGCCTCTCCCTTGCTCTCCACCAGATTGTGTAGGGCGCTGCACGCACCCACAATCTGGGGGATGTTGGTGGGGCCCGCATCCAGGCAGGTTAGGAGACATCTCTAGTGCCCTTTGAGGTGGCCAAATGAGCACTCCGCCACCTGGCACACGTGGTTCAGGCGCTGGTTGAAGCACTCCTGGCTGGCAGAGAGATGGCCCATGTATGGGTGCATGAGCCAGGGCCGGAGGGGGTATGCCGCATCTGCGATGACGCAGAGGGGCATGGTGGTGTCCCCCACAGGGCTCTCCCGCTGGGGGATGTAGGTCCCTGCCTCCAGCCGGCAGCACAGGCCCGAGTTCCGGAAAACCCGGGTGTCATGGGTGCTGCCACGCCAGCCCACATAAATGTCCTGGAAACGGCCCCGGCTGCCCACCAAGGCCTGGAGGACCACTGAGTGGTAGCCCTTCCGGTTTATGTAGCATCCTCCACTCTGCACCGGGGCGCGGATGGGGATGTGAGTCCCATCCAGAGCCCTGAAGCAATTGGGGAAGCCTAGGGTGGCAAAGCCCGCGATGGTGGCATCCGGGTCCCTCAGACTCACGAGCCTTTGGAGGAGCATGGCGTTGAGGGCGTGCACGACCTGCAGGGGAAGCACATGGGAGAGCACCAATGAGGGGTGAGCAGGGTGTGTGTGGCCCTGTCCTGCCCGGGCCCCCCTGCTCTCCCCTGCCCTCCCCTCCCCTGCCCGGGCCCCCCTGCCCTGCCAAGTCTGTCTCCCTCCCCTCCCACCATGGGTCCTCTTACCTCCATGAGGACAGCCCCGATGGTGGCCTTGCCGACACCAAACTACTGTCCCACGGATCGGTAGCTGTTTGGAGTGGCCAGCTTCCAGACAGCGATGCCGACTCGTTTCTCCACAGGGAGGGCACGCCGCATGGCGGTGTCCTGGTGCCTGAGTGCGGGGGTGAGCCTCTGGCACAGCTCCAGAAATGTCTGCAGGCTCATTCTAAAGTTCCTGAGCCAGCGATCGTCGTCCCACTCCCCAAGCACCAGCCGTTCCCACCACTCGGTGCTGGTGGGGTAGCTCCACAGCCGCCGGCGTGTGAGGCGTGGGGGTCGAGGTGCTGCAGGGTTGGGGGTTGCGTCCTCCTCCCCTGCAGGCCGCTCCTCCTCCTGTGTGGCAAGGAGGTGCTCAGCTGCCTCCCGCATGGCATGGAGCAGGGCAAGCCCTGCTCCTGCAGGGGCGGCTGGGTGGACCTCTGGCTGCTGCTGCTGCTGCTGCTGCTGCTGCTGCTGCTGGGGGTCCATGACTGCATCGCCCGGGGTCTGTGTGCCTATGGCTCCTCAGACCGTGTGCTGTGCAGGCTGAGTGTGTCTGGGAGGGGCCCTTTAAGGGAGCGGCTAGCTGTTGCCCCGGAAGCGCTAGTCCGCCCTGTGACCCTGTCTGCAGCTGTGCCTGGCACCCCTATTTCGATGTGTGCCACTTTGGCATGTAGACGTTCCCTCGCTGCGCCTATTTCGATGTGGTGCTGCGCAATGTCGATGTTGAACATCGACGTTGCCAGCCCTGGAGGACGTGTAGACGTTATTCATCGAAATAGCCTATTTCGATGTCGCCACATCGAAATAGGCTACTTCGATATAGGCTTCACATGTAGACGTAGCTATAATGTGTTATTTGTAGAGTAATCAGAAATAAGTTCTTCACCTTCCTGTAAGTGCTTCTGCAGGTGTGTGTAGAGGAAGATGAGATTTTTCCACTGGACAAATGAAGTGCTGTGCTTGGGAAAAGAACTCTTTGCCCAGAATCTCACTCCTCCATCCTCATTTACATGCAGGGAAAGTATTTAGAAGACTTGTCCATCCCCATTCTGTCCACCTAAACTATCAGACAGTGGCTAGGTGCCTAATAAATAGGAAAATAATACTGTGAGCAGTGGGTAAGTGTGGTACATATTACAAAGGTTTATTTAAACAATTTAGCTACCTGTAGAGCAGTGAAATTGGCACACACATTTTTTTCTGTGAAGTTTGCCAATGTTTCTGCTATTTATAATAGTACTGGGAGTATTTTGCATCCTCAAATCAGCAATTTGAACAAAGAAGTCATTTTGAATTATGCTGTGTCTTAATGTGCTCTTTGCACAGTAATTACGGTATCATCACCTGCAACATATTGCAGCACTGTAAAATTAAAACAATTATACTAACAAGTTGTCTGTGGGATTTCTTTTTCAGTTAACTAAAGCACATTTACAAGAATTCGACCACCCTCTCTATGCAAATTTAATTCCAGCCAGAAATCCTCACCAAGCACTCCCCTCACCGTTAATTAAAATCTCCTGTGCAAAACCAAACTCATTTCACTAATTTATGTTCCTTTCCTATTCATTTAGGCCTCTATCCTTTGCATAAATGCTCAACCCCACCCCATACAGCAAATCATATAAAATCAGAGATAGCTGCATAGATTTTGTGGTGAAGGGGTGGGGAGAGACACCATTTTCTACACATTCAGTCATTCAGGCTGGCTCTACACTCACTTTGAAGGTCAACAATTGAGATGCAATTTTAGGTATGACAGTTGAATACCTAAAATCAACTTTTTAGCTGTTGACTTCTATGCCTGTCTCCATGGAAGAAGGTCAACGAGAGTGGTCCTCCTGTCAACCTTCCTTAATCCTCGTGGCTTGAAAGTAGTTCCAGGGTTGCCATTAACACCAGAATGCACTGTTTCATGCATGCATGTACAAAATGGCACCCTGGAAGATCGAACCTGAGCAGTCAATCTTCTGTGGTCAGTGTAGATGTGGGCTCAGTTAGCTAAAGTCTTTTCTAAGTAGTAGTTAACTCTTAAAAACTAGCCCTAATAGTTTTGCCTGTAGGGGTAGAAACCACAGAAAGTGGGTAGTACAGAATGCTAGAGAATCAGGAGTGAGTTGGCAGTAGGTCAAGTGAGGTAACGGGAACAGAGTGTTGGGTTTTGAATTGGTAGCAGTGGCCTTCCTGTTCCTATTTTGTGGCTAAAGCAGAGCCTGGGGGACATGAAAAAAGCCAGGCATGGAGAATCCAGCAACATCCATGCTTAGGGAAGACATAAGTCTTAAAACTATGGATATGTATAGAATAGGGAATGTTTAGTCAGCCACAATCAGGTTATTATTATTATTATTATTAGTAGTAGTAGTAGTAGTAGTAGTAGTAGTAGTAGTATTAATTTTTGAGTTTGTTTGATATGTCTATGTTGAGCACATATAACTACCCCTTTATACTCTAACTTTCCAAACTGAAACCCAGGGAAGAAATTCCCAATACGTGGCTTTGATGGCCTCAGAGAGTTTCCTACTATTGCCTTCCAAATATTCCAGTAGGTTTTGGTAACCAAACATTGAGTGAGAAGTTCAAGGTATATCATCTAACCACATAACTGGCCAGGTGAATTAAAGTTGTTTTATGTGTGTGTGTTTCTACTGAGTGTCTCTTTTCATGTCTTCCTTTAAAATCACAGGGGAAATATATTTTTCACCCTCCTTGTACTCAAAAAAAGCTTAGTGATTTGGCTCAGTCTTTACAAAAAATATTAATTTCTGGAAAGAAATTTGGCCCTGAAAGTACTGAATCTATGGCTAATTCAAATTTAGAGACATGTTTAATTCAAATTTATTCACCTATGTAAGAATTTAGGTGTATCAGGAACTAAGTCTATAAAAATGAAGTGTGAAAGGTGGAAGTGTCAAAAACCAACTAAAAGCTGGAGTTAAGAATTGAAACACATATATCACCTTAAAGCTGTGTCTACACGTGCACGCTACTTCGAAGTAGCGGCACTAACTTCGAAATAGCGCCCGTCGCGTCTACACTCGTCGGGCGCTATTTCGAAGTTAACTTCAACGTTAGGCGGCGAGACGTCAAAGTCGCTAACCTCATGAGGGGATCGGAATAGCGCCCTACTTCGACGTTCAACGTCGAAGTAGGGACCGTGTAGACGATCCGCGTCCCGCAACGTCGAAATTGTGGGGTCCTCCATGGCAGCCATCAGCTGGGGGGTTGAGAGACGCTGTCTCTCCAGCCCCTGCGGGGCTCTATGGTCACCGTGGGCAGCAGCCCTTAGCCCAGGGCTTCTGGCTGCTGCTGCTGCAGCTGGGAATCCATGCTGCAGGCACAGGGTCTGCAACCAGTTGTCAGCTCTGTGGATCTTGTGTTGTCTAGTGTGTGTGTGTCTGGGAGGGGCCCTTTAAGGGAGCGGCTGGCTGTTGAGTCCGCCCTGTGACCCTGTCTGCAGCTGTGCCTGGCACCCTTATTTTGATGTGTGCTACTTTGGCATGTAGACGTACCCTCGCAGCACCTATTTCGATGTGGTGCCGCGCAACGTCGAAGTTGAACATCGACGTTGCCAGCCCTGGAGGACGTGTAGACGTTATTCATCGAAATAGCCTATTTCGATGTTGCTACATCGAAATAAGCTATTTCGACGTTGGCTTCACATGTAGACGTAGCCTAAATATGGAGTTTCCTGATGCTGTGTCATAATACAACAAAGACTTTAAATACTTGCTTAAATTCAGCAGATGCTGAAATTCATTCCTGTTCAGCAAAGCACTTAGGTATGTTAGAGTGTTTTGATCAATGAAGGTCACAATGAGATATTCCTACTTATAATACAGGACTTATAATCATCTCATCTAAATGTCCATACATTGGGCTGGAAAATCAATTATGTGGAATGTACCTTCTTTTCTTCCCCCTTCTCTTCTCTGAGATTGAAGAAGATACCTGGGATTTCAAAACATCATTATCCCCAAGTTTGAGAGGCTTGGGAATGATTAGCCTCAGAATCAAGAACACAGACTGTTGCCAGATGAGAACTCTGAAAAAGATATAGCCACTGCCTCATTTTGGATCTATTATGTTCAAGTGGGTTCAAAATTAAGCAAACATAGTTCATTCGTCTCAACTTTTAACTGTCTTTCTAGCTCATTAGCCCCATGGCCCTGACAAATGATAAATGTTTGTAATATTGCTTACTTTAAGTGTGAACTAGAGAGTGGAATATATTGAACAGATTGCTCTAAGAATGGCGTATCATTAGTGGCCCGTGTATTTTGATTCTTACGGGATAATGTCATATAACAACAAAGAGTATTTTACATTCTGCCACAGATTTTTTTTCTGTAATATGACTGTTCAGCTCATTTTTATGGGGAGGGGGGTAACCATATCCATTGAGATAATACACCAGATGTTAGGAAACGATTAGCCATTTGAACCACTCTCAGTAAAAGATTATGTTTTCCCTGCTACAAATTACTTTCCCCACGCACTCTCTCTGCCCTAGGGCTTGAAACACAAAACCACCTTCCAAAGACCATCATTGTATTTTTGCAGTTTCTTGATACTTTTCAGGAGAGATTTTCTGAAGCCTTTCATTCCTTGGTTCATATTTAGGCCTCAATAAACTTAATTTAAACATACTGAATAGATTTTATTGTTGCAAATACTCATGAATTGAAAGGATGCAGCTGTGCCAGGTTCTTATCAATGCTTCTTCCATCATCAGTCTGTACTGAATGTCTTTTGCTATAAAATTTTATACATGTTTCTAAAGCTGGTTGTTGTGCCAAGCTTCATTTGATTGAATCTATTGGAAATTATATCATTTTTCTGCATGAATCACTGATATATATTGAAAAATCCATCACTGAAGTGAGGTGAAGTGGCCTTCCCCTGACATGGTGGCAGAGGAAGCCTGCTGGAGGTCTTGGCGCACAGACCCATATCACCTGGGCCCTGTCCTGCACAGAGTGACGCCTGCAGCAGGAAGTGACAGAGGCAGGGTCTGGGGCTCACTGAAAGGGTGGCCTCAGAGCACAACAGAGCAGTAGCTGCTGGCCAGGGTCCTGAAAGCAGGAGCCAAAGAGCGCATGCATTTGCTCTGCCCAAAGCCCAGATGGGCAGATGGGCCTGCCTCTGGCCTGTTACCCAGAATTCGCAGCTCTACCTGGGCCCTCTGGCTGTCTTCAAGCCCCCTGCCCAGAGGTCTGAGACCTGTCCGAGCCTATGAGCCTGCCAGCTGCCAGCTATCCTGAGTTTCCAGACCTGCCTGTGGCTTCTTATCCAGAGGACGGAGGTATCCTATCTCCCGGGGGACCCAGAGTGAGACCCCAGGCCAACAGACGTAGGAAATAACCTAGGAAATGATTCATTAGATCCCATGTTGGTATGTTGCAGCCTGGATCCCCACTGACTCTCAGCCAACATCTGTTGCTGTTAGGGCCCCAGGCTGGGGCACAGTGGAGGCGGGTGGGCCTGCACCTCCCCAACCCTCTCTCTGGGCAGGTAACCCCTTGCCTCTCCAAACTCACACTGCCTTGGTTGTGTGCCTGAGACTCTACCCTGTGCCAGGGCAAACTACTGGTACTGTTAGAATTCTCAACCCTGCTAAAATGGATCTGACCCTCACTATCTGTTGCCCTGCCCTGACCCAGGGCCAGGGCTGGTATGCTATTTGTACTTACTCAGCCCTGCCCCAAGGTGCTAAGGCTCATTAATAGCTGTCCCACCCTGTCCCAGGGCCAGGGGTCAAGTAACATTTGCATCTGCTCAGTCCTTTGCCACAAGGAACTGAGCTTCATTAACTGCTGTCCTACCTTACCCCATGACCAGGGCTTATATACTGTGTCTGCTCAGCCCTGCTGCAAGACACTGAGCCTTAGTAATTGCTGCCCTGCCCAGGGTGAGAGGAATTGAGTACTGTTGGGTTAGTTGCTTGGTCTGGACGAAGCTGTCAAGCCTTTTATTGACCACTGAGCCACATGAACCAGGCAGCATGGAGACTTGAATGAGGTATTGTGATTCTCCCCGCCCTGGAGGGGGCACGCTCAAGACACAGAATTCTACACCCATTTACATTGACCTTCATTTATCCAAATACATTTCAGACTGTTAAGTTTTTGAGGACAGGGACTGCTGCTTTCCTTGTGTTTATGCAGCACCTAGCACAAGGCCATATTTCTGACTGAACTCTCTGGTGGGAGTGACTGTAACACAGTAATAATGGGCTAGATTTTATCCAGCCCTCAGAGAGATCATTAAGGAGGTAGGGGAGCGAGAGGTAATGGAAGGGGCAGTGAGTTTGCCTCTAACCTAAACATATTGCAAACAATCCTGCACAGGACTAATGTGCAATCCTTTTGTGGAGGTGGGGAGAATGCAGGACCAACAACTCTGATTAGCCCACACCAACAATGAAAACACATGTTGCATGAAATCAGTGGATAGCTGAGCTGATGCTGCTAGAGTCCCACAAGAAATTCTGTCTGAATCAGTCAGAACTCTACAGGGGGTCTTCAATACACATCAGGGACAGAGACCGTAAAGTTGTGCCTTAAAGCAAAATGATGTATAATGAGGAATTTTCCTCCATAAGAAATAATGTAAATAGAGGGGGACAGGGATGGTAAGAGCATAAATGTTGCCTGTGACCATTTAAACCTTAATGCACCATTCACTTTCCATGCCATACATTTAAAGCATCTTAGTCAACATTTAAAAAATGATCCTACCCCAAAATATATTTTAAACCATTTTTACCCTATGTGCAGTATGAGACAAAGGAGAGTTGCAGAGGATGCTGGGAGAGAATGATTTCAATGCAAGGAATTATTACATCATGTTCCAAAATGGTGTAAGTGTGAAACAACTTATATTGGAGCAACTTATATTGATGACTAACTGTAATAGAATCCCCCTCAAGATAGAATACCCGCTAAAAGCCAGAATTTTCTCTCCCAGACTCCCGCCCCCAATTTCTTCAGATAATACATTTTTGGCCATCTCTTGGGACTTTATTGAAAATTGCACAGTATTTTATTAGTTTCTAAAGCATCAGCTGTTGGAGATAAATAAAAGCCAGGGGAGCTCAGTTTTATTTTAAAAAAGGTTCTGCCTGTCCTAGTTGCAGAGAAGAAACTTGGAAATGTGACCAAGATGTATCCTAATATGTCAGAAACCAGCAGATAAAGAAGAGACCAAATATTTCTATTTATTTTTTTTAAATCTCCTGTTTTTTACAATCTCATTAGTTGGATATCTTGCCTTATTTTTGAACATTTGGGGTTAGCAGTTCATTGCCATTTTACTTTACTTAACCTTGTCCATATATCCAGGCATAACTTCAGCCATACCAAGAAAAGCCACCTATCCCATTCCAGTCAACACCGTATATAAATACAAAGGAAAAATTAACAGTTGATGAACCGTATTTTTGATAGTCTAATCTTATCCATCTCTTTTGCTGATGAAGATACGAAGTTTCTGGCCTAGATGTGTTACTGGATTATTTTTTTTTCTTTCTGGAAGACAGTCATATACAGCATTACATGCTCTGAGTACAGGGATCACATAGATAAACAAATAACTTTTAAATTGAGGGATAGAGGAAGAAAATATACTGAAGCAGCTCATTATACGTGAATGAAATGTTGAAAAATAAAATAAGAGCTCTCCAGAAATGGCAAGGAAGCATGCTACTGGACCTCAGTACAGTAGGGGAAAACCATGTATCTATTAAAGCCAAGATATCAAGGCCAAACTTATTGTTTCTATTAAATAAAATTCTAAAGTACTGTAGAAGATCAGGTTTTTTTTGTATTGTACAAACTTACTATTCACCTACAAATGTAGTTTAATAACTGTAGGTGTTACAAAAAACTTCAGGCTAAAAGACACATTCCAAATCCGAGAAATGTGACGAGAAAACTATATGCAGTATAAATAGAGGACGAGTACATATTCACTTCTTGGTTTTCTTGCTTAATATGCAGTCTTTTGACATTTAAATCACAGCTTTTTTAAAAAAAATCACTAATGCAAAAATCACTGACAACATAAGGAGTCAAGAGGTTAGTCCTTTTTGCTTTAACTTTAATTACTTTGTCATAATTTCAGTTAAGGGCAAGGCACTTAGTAGGTTATCAGATTTCTCCTCCCAAATGTTTCAAAAGTCAAGTAATTTCCTCTGACTAAATATGTAGTGTATGCAATAGTTAGATGAAGAATTACAGCAGAATAGGATGCAGAATATTTTTTATAGCTAGTACATAAGCACTTGAAGAAGGTGGCAGTATTGCTCACATAAAATGTTAGAAATATAAGATTTTTTTCAAGAAACCAATTTAAATGCAAGTGTAATAATTTGCTTAATAAATTACATGCAGCCTCAAAAACTGCAAAAACAAACTCATATGGGGTTTTGAAAGAAAGATGATTTTAAAGAGAAATCAACAGTGGAAACAAATTGTGGTGTGATATGCTGTTGATGTGCTTATATAAATTTCATGTGCATCCTTCATGTTAATAACACCTTTATTTGAGTGAGGGTGTTTTTTTTTTCATTTAAGTCAAATTCAATGGCTTGAAATATCAGCATTCTGCCCCATAATGGTTAATACCTGGCAACCTTACATTAGCACTGTTGTAAACATTCATGGTGAATGCACTCCTGAGCAAAATTCTCACACTACTGAAGTGCTATTCTGTGGGTTCAAGCATAACTGAAGTGGTCACTAGGTCTTGGGCTGACCCTCTGGACACAGGTGAATTTCATCCAGAGAGTGTTCTGCTTTCATTTTCCCAAATCTGTGAAAAACATACATGAAATATAAAAAGGGAATAAGCATATTAATTTCAGAAAGGTTAGGTAAGGTGTCACTAGTACAACAATTAGAGCTGGACTGCCTTGAATATTAAAAACATGGATGTATGTGCTTTGAATATGAGAGTTCAAATGTACATCAAATCACTCTGTGTCTGCTGCATCTTGGAATGCATGGCAATGAAATTAAAATTACTATAATTATGAAAAAAAGATTAAAGGGTCTGATCTGAAGCTCTGAGAAGTCTTTCCATTAATTATATTGGGTTTTGGAGCAGGCCCTAAACAAAAACCTCTCAAACAGTAATCTTCAATCATCATCTTTTGCAAAAGCAGCCCTTATCCCAGACCCTACAATTTTCCTTCTGGTTATTGCTTTATCAATAAGATGACTTCAGAACAGTTCTGGCTAGGACATCATTAGCGTTAGCACAAAACCTAAAGAGAAGCACAGAAAGGCATTAGCATTTTACCATGTTTTTATCTAAAAAGTATCCCTAGGAGCTTGTCAATGTTCTTAATAGCACAAAGAAAAGATACTGCTACCTTGTCACAATCTTGCCTTGTTGATTTATCCCACAGACTTTCTCTGGTGTTTCCCTGGGTATTTGACCTTTCCAAAAAACGGGCAATACCCCTGTGATGAATGGTGGAGGGGTTAATACCCTTTTCTGGACTTTCTGGTCATTCTGTTAACTCATGTCTTTTTCCGTTGTTAATTCTTAATACCTAACTCTAATTGTCTAATTGCCCACCCCAATGTTCCCTCTATTTTTTTCTATCCATGGGCAGAACAATTTTTGTTATGTGTGTGCACCACCAATAGAAACACAGGGTGCTTACTGTGGGTTCTGTGGACACTCTGCTAATCAGCTGGACAGCAGCTGAATCTCTCCTGCAGGGCCACCTAAGTACTCACCTTACAGGGAACACTGACCCTTCACCCACCTTGTCCCGGGGCTGGTGGTGGTTGTTGGCCCCACTAGCTACTGCCCTCAGTTCAAAAGCCCATGCTTTGTTTCCATTGGCTCTCCTGGCCTCCTGAAATTTATTTTCGGCTTTCCTAGCATTTCTGGGGACTCTCTAGGACCCACTTTCTATGGTTTTAAGCCTTATAGGAAGAACAGTTGGAGTTAGGTCTTAAGAGTTAACTACTAAGAATGTCTTCAGTTAATTCAATGGCTGGAATGTCCACAAAAGGGTATTTCTCTCCTCCCCATTCATCACAGTCATTGAATCCACAAGTCTATTTGATAGTCACTGCAGGTTGCAGGCACAGCAATTTTTGTTCATGCTCTTGACATAAACAAAGTAACCTTTCCTTCCCATAGCATTTGTGTCGGGAGGCGGGGAGGTGGCCAAGGTGATCAGGAAAGGAGAAAAGTGGCAGAAGCGAATCTTGCACTTCCCAGCAACCACGGATCCTCTTATAAAAAGGCCCCGGGGAATGTCAGATAAAGGTGTTGACAAGTTCACACGTACATCATGGTGGAGTTAACGCATGTGACAGAGGCTACATCTATACTGTCAGATATATTCAATTTTATTAAAGTTAATGTTATATCTGTGGGTTTTATAAATTCCATTTTGAGTGCCCTCAGATAGGGAGGGACAACTCAGAGGTGTAAGCACAGGCCTGATAAATTGAGGGTTATGAGCTCAATCCTTGAGGGGACCATTTAGGGATCTGGGGTAACAGATTTTGAAAAAACCTGTCCAGGATGGTGATAGGTCCTGTTGTGAGTACAGGGGACTGGACTTAATGCCTTCTGCCTCCCTTCCAGCTCTGTGAAATAGGTATATGTCTTTATATTCCACTCCCACAAGTGACTGGGAGCCAGCTGCAACAGCCTCAGGAGCTAATGAATTCAACTTAAAGACTTGGTGCTTCCACTCTAGCTTTCATTCCAACCGTTAAATTCCAACTTGATGCGACACCCACCCACTTCCGAGGCTAGTATGATATAAATGTTAGAGCTCCTTAAGCCAAGCAAATGGATTTTACAGTGAAGACAGTCCCTTGGTACAATGGAGCTAAATTTGACTTTATCTCCTAGTGTAGACACAGCTGAGGAGGCCAAGCTGAGTGATTAATTGAGTCCTCAACAAAAGTAATTGCCTAGTGCAGAGCCCACATAGTCCAACACGTAGGATCCCGCAGAGAGCCCTAGTGCCATGCTGGCCAGACAGCCTGGGGCACTGTGGGGGCGGGTAGTATGTGGAGTGCCGATCTGAGCTCTGGGATCAGGGCCAGGCTGCGTTAGGTCCCGCACTGTGAGCTGGGTATCTCCAGATATTGCAATATTTAGGCTTGTCCTGACTGGAGGGTCCCACCGCTTCCTGCGGGGGCTGCTGGGCAGCTCAGGAGAGGCACCAGGCAGGACTCAGCCTGCATTTCCTTCGGGCCAAATTACCAACCCACTGTACAGTCAGGGAGGGAGCGGGCATGGAGCGGACCCCTGCACTCCTGGCCCTTCACTACCCTCCAAGAGCCGCTGTCCCGGGAGAAGAGCTTTTCCACCAGGGGCAACGTTTCCTCCCTGGTCACCCGCCTCCTCCTCTCACCCAGTCTCCGGCTCTGACCCCCGCCCCGGGAGAGGGTGGGAGCCCCACGTTGGGGGCGGAAGGGCCCGGGGCTTCCTGGAGCTGCTGGTCTAAGGTCCCTGGGCGCCGGGGTGACCCGGGCTCGGCGCCCCAGCTCCCGCCCCGCGGGAAGAGGATGCTGGGGGCTGTGGGGGGAGAAGTCTCGGGGCTCCCAGGCCAGGCGGGGTCATCAAGGGGGATGGAGCGGAGTGTTCCCCGGTGGCTGCTCAGGTGCAGCCGGCGGAGGGGCGCCAGGGGGGCCGGCCCAGAGCGCTGCCCCCCCGCTGCAAAGGCGGGAGCCGGCCCCTGCGCCCCCCACCCCCCTGCGCCGCGCCGCTCGCTTGCTCGGAGCGCTGGAGACAGTCCGTGCGCGGGGTGCGCGGCTCCCTCCGCCCCTCCTCAGCCCTGTTCCCAGGGGCTCGGAGCCAAGGCGCCGGCTCCTGCCCCGCGGCCGGAGGGGCTGTGGAGGAGCCCCCCCGGGAAGATCCGGGTAGCAGCTCGGAGGTCGCCCCCTCTTGGATTCTCATTGGATCCTCCCCAGCGCCCTCAGCCATCCCCGCTGCTATATGTACCCGCGCGACTCCAGCCCGGCTCGCCAGTTCTCCCTCCGCCTCGCTGTCTGCACCGCCTCCCCCTCCTCGGACTTCTCCGGGCGAATTCCCCGGCGCGCCGTCCTCTGCAGCCGGCTGGCCAGAGCCTCTGGCACCCGCAGGACGCCTCCCGGGCCGGGCCGGGCCGGGGTCAGCGCCTGGAGACCATCGCAGCACCCGCTCCCCGGCCCCCACCCGCCTTCTCTGGGCGCTTTGGCTGCTGCGCTGGTTTGCGCCTTTGGGGGCTCGGTGCCTCTGCTCAACCCCCGCCCCCCACCACACACAGAGCCTCCTGTTACTTGGTGCTTCTGCTGTGCCACCGGGACCCGCTGCTTATTCCTCAAGCCAGGTCGCTTCTTTCCCCTCGGAGCCGAAGAGCCTGGGATGTCTGGCTGGCTGCAGGCTGCGTGTCGCCCCCGGTCCCCTCGCCTCCTGACATTTCAGCCGGTGAGTGAGTTCATCCCACGGGCACGGCGGGGGGTTGCACCGAAGGGGCACTGAGCCAGACAAGCGTTTGGATCTGGCTGTGCAGCAATGGACCCTTTACTTTCCCAGCTCCCTGGCTGCCCGCGCGCTGGTCCAGCTTGGCCGTCTCCTCCCCGTTCATGGGACTCTCAGCCAGGGGCACCAAGTTGTAACCCGCAGCACGGCCACGCTCCAGGCTTTTTGCACCTGCCGCTCATTCATCACATCGCATTAGCGTTTGCAGCGACCCTGTAGCTGCTGCATCCCCGGCTTCATTAACCCTTTCTCCCCTCCACCCACGTCTGCACCGTGCTCTGGCGGGGCGCGCTAGTTCTGTACGACCAGGAGAATGATCCCCTGGGACTAGGACCAGGAGGGGAGAGGGCGGTGTCCGGGCAAGTGTGTTACTTTCTGTTCCCCGCAGAAGGAGAGAGCTCGGGTTGGTTAGGAGGCGGTTTTCAAGTCAGGCGGGTCAGATTTTCAGGCCGGCTCCTGCGTGGTCGTCCTGGCTGGAGCTGCAGGGCAGGGCTTGAAGGTGATGGCTGGCATTTAGGTCCATGGCGTTGGGGGCTGTGGCCAGGTGACAGGGAGATACACGTGTCAGAGAGCTGGAAGGGACCTCTGGAGGTCGTGGAGTCCAGCCCCCTGCCCTCAGGTCAGGCCCAAGCACCATCCCCTAAAAAAAAATCAATTTGCCCCAGGTCCCTAAACGCTCCCCTTAAGGGCTGAACTCGCAACCCTGAGTTTAGCAAGCCAAGGTCGGCACATCCTGGGGCCACCTCCCTTTGCCCTCAGGACAGCGGGAGGGAATCCTGGGCCTGGCATTAATCCTGGGGAGCAGCCCTGCTCTCTTCCCCCTCGCTGCACGCCCATTTCTGCCCCCCTCCCGCTGGGTACCTGTGTTTCCCAGCTGGGCTGGGCTCTGACTACCACGTACGCGCGTTTGCAAGGAAGCCCGTCTTGCGAGCAGCCACCCGAGGAGTTTTTCAGCGGGGGTGAGGGGAGCAGTTACTATAGAAATAAAAATCTCAGGAGCCCGTCTTCCCGGAGCCATTTGTGGCAGCGCGTTTTAACATCCCTATATCTTGGATCAGCGCTCGGACTCTCCCCTCCTTCAGCAGCAGGAGGTGGGGAGGGAAATCCAGAGGAGTTGAGACCCAGCTGCTTGCGCCATGGGCTCATGCCTAGCACGTTACTCACAGGGATCACGAGAGGGACTCACAGCTTGCAACCTGAATAGGCAGATGGGAAGGAGGGAGGCATAGGTGTCTGACAGGCTCTATTGGAGGCGGGGGAGCAGCTAAAAATCCGTGCTCCTGCCCCGGAGAGCCCCCTTCCTTCTCCTTCAAGTCGGGCTTATCTGCGCAGCGAGGCGGTAGATAGGGATGATTAAGTGGGGGTTCGTCCTGCTTTGGGCAGGGGGCTGGACTCAGCGACCTCCTGAGGTCTCTTCTAGGATAAAAAAAAACCTCTCCGCGCTGGGATCCAGCTGAGAAAGTCCATTTTCCTTTAAGCTCCTTTCCACTGGCTGCCCCCGGGGCCCCTCCGCCCAGCCCCTTTCCTCTAGCTCTGGGCGTCTTTCCCCTTCAGTCTTCCCTCCCTCTAGAGGAACCAAGGGAGAGCTCCCCATGGACCGTTCTCCTTCACCCCTGCACCCCGGCCTTGTGCAAGTCACCGGATCCCAACAGGGGCTAATGAGTTGAGCTTCCTCACCTGCTGCTGCTGCAGCTGGGACCCTCCACTGCCAAGCGGGTCAGAGGAAAGCTCCTTTCCCCACCCCGAAGGTGCAGTAAGTGCATTTCAGAGGCTCCCTCTAATTGCTCGTCTAGCAACCGACGCATTAACTCAAAGCCGGTGCGGGAAGGCGCAATGAGGAGAGGGGATTTCCTTTGTGCACCGCCTTTGGTTGAATGTTTGCCCTCTGGCAAGGCCACGTCTCCTGCTCTTTCCCAGGTGAGCAGCACCTCCTCTGCCTTCCGAGGGGGTTGGGCGCCCGTGAGGGTATAGCACAAGGACTGCTGACTTGGGGAGGTCACGTTGAGTTGATGGGTGGTGGGAATGCCTGGGAAATAAAAGCTGACATCGGTTGGCCCGCGTGGCTTTTTCCTACTTTTCTGGGGGCATGAAAAATCCTTTGCATACAAACACCCAATAAATCAATGCAATTAATGTAGTCTAAATGGGCCTTTGCAGCCAGCAAGCATGAGGCGTGCTTAATAGAGAAGATTCACATTAGCCTTAATGCTTCATTTCCAGCGTTCAACAGTTCCAAGGAGAGGAAACCCGCTGCTCACCACACCATCAGGATAGATGACTCAGGAAATGGGTAGCCTCATTCACCAGCCTGACACTTTCCCCCTCGTCTTGTTTCGTTTTAAAGGAGCGATAGTGCGTAAATAAAATTAACTCCCTAGGGAGGAGGGGAAAAAAAAACCCTGCTCTCTCTAGCTTGGTTTGCGTAATAGCCTTCCTCAATTACCTTCACTGCTAAAGACAATCGGCATCAGCATTTCCTCCCAGTAGCTTCATGGATCCTGGGTTCGGCTCCTGTTCAGATCTCAACCTGATCTTGAATCTTTCCCTTGGGAACGATAGGCGCAGGGGCCGCGGGGTCTTTAGATGGTGCTGGGTCCTGCTTTGAGGGCAGGAGACTGGACTTGCTGGTTTCCTGAGGTCCCTTCTAGGATTCTGCAGGGAGCGGGGTCCCCTTTGGAAACACAGTTTCACGAGCAAGTAGATGAGACCATTAGTTTGTACGGTGAATTCTGCTTAACTCTTGGGAGTTTTGCCTTTTGGGGGTTGTGGGGGGGCACTGGAAGGAGGAGCCCTGGTAGTGTCAGTCCTTTGCCGGCAGAGGGCAGGTTTTCCCAGAGTGGAGCGAGCGAGTTGCTTTAGCAGCCAGGCGGTGGCAGACTTGTGATCTCCGCCAGCTGGGGACCTCTTCCTCTGAGTCTCTCACCTGAGAGGTCGCTTTGGTTTGCATTGGTTTGAGGAGTACAACCCACCTCATCCTCTGGAAAAAAAAGCCTGTTTGAGAATTATCCTGGCGATTTATTGCCTGCTGTCTCTCCCCACCCCCAAGAAGATGAGGATGTGTCACTGTGCGTAAACTCGCCAAATCTACGTGCATCCGGGGAGAGAGAGAGAGTACGGGGTACCGAGGTACTGTATAGGGCTCAACAGAAAGAGTTAATAAAGATTGCAGGCTGCTTCCAGCATGAATCCTATGCGTACCTCATAGCTCTACTAGCCAATCACAGGCAACAGGAGGTATGAACTGTAGGATGGTGTAAAAAGCAACGTGAGGAAAATTGGGTGTAAATTGTCACAGCATAGTGGATTTCAGGAGTCTGGGCTGTCTTGGTTACTGGTCTCTGTGCACTTACAAATCATCATGCAGTTTTAGCAGGTAAGGGTTTTGTTACCAGCAATCTGTACTGTGTCTTATTTCTGCATTCAAGTGCATTTTCCATGTATATTTCATTAAGGGTCTAATTGCATCCTGTCCTGAATTACTCCTTCATAAACTACTCCATCCATTTCGTTTTGGTTGATTGTGCCATAAAATTGTTACTCTTCTAAAAGGGGAACTGGGGAAAACTGTAACATGATATAATTTAGTGTGGGTGAGTTGTTTCTTAAGGCTGCATGTTTTAAATGTTAATGGCTTCCTTTAGAGAAGAAGTAAGCGTATGGAAAGTGTATTTGTGCAGTAAAGTAATTCATGACTGGCATAAAAAATATAATGGATGAGATGAGTGAAAAACATTCCCTATGTAGCATCCTTACCACAGATCCTTACCAAATAAAAGGCCAGCTTATATCAAAAGGCTTATAATAAAAGAAATCATTAGTACACCCTCAGTTAATTAAGGACACGGAGCTGTTTAGCTGACTCACAAGACTGAGAGAAGAAACTAATATATTATTTGCTAGAAATTCTCATGTCACACTCATCTTTCAAATATTGCACAAGAGAAAGGGATTTTAAAAATCCCTATTTTTTGAAAGTATAACTGGCATATTAAGCTTTTGTGGATAAAGGTACATTAATAGTGTAAAGAGTAACTTCAACATCACTGGCTGTGTAGATTTTGGAGTTTAGGTAGTGTTATCAATGCTGAAACTTCAAAGTGTATCACAATTCAATTTATAAAAAAAAATACTTGATAGCTGAGTTATGTATATGATATGAAGAGACCTTGATTCCAAAACAGAAATGCTTAAAACGTAGTGGAGGGGAGCAGTAATCAGACTGTTGGATTGCTTTCTGTTTCAGAGAAATCACAGTTTCATATATGGACTAAGTGAAAAAACCTTCCATTGAACCATTTTCTCTTTAAATCTTTTATGTAAGTTTAGGGGAGAAATAGTCAATGTTACACTTGTAGCATTATAACCAACTGCATTGAGAACACCTAAATCCTGTAACATACATTTAGTTCAATACAGTTACTTTATTTGGAGTGTTCATTTATGAAATGTTGAAGCATCGAGAATAAAAATGTTAACTTGGCAAACATATGCTTAACATTTTACAGATGTCACTGAAAAAGGCAGCATTTATCCAACTAACAAATAACCTCAACAATTTGAAAATTTTTGAGCAATCTAACCACTTTGTATTCCTCTCATATTCTGTTACTGAGTGTCTAAGTTCTAAAATGAAGAATTAATTACATCGGCCAGCCTGTGCTTGAAGTCTTTTTTTTGTTTTTGTTTTTGTTTATATAAACAGTAGTGACTTTTCACTGCTCCCAAAATAGAAGATACATGTTGCTTTATGGTACCAAAATTGTTGATTTCATTTGCATAGTTTGAAATCAGGTTTTCCTATTTGACTTTGATCAGTATAGAAAAACGTCTATTTTTTTTTTAATTCAATGGAAAGAAGTAATGTTTATCTAAAAGAAATACAGGCTTGTTTTGCTTTACCAGTAGAATTTGCGAGTTTAAGGGAAAATTGAGAGAACATCAGGAACAAGTTCAACTGATCAGAAATATTGTAGTTTATATTCAGAAAACAAAGGGGTGAGAATTTCTGAATAGTAGTTCTTAAAAATATTCAATATTTATCCACAATCACATGTAACCTGTGGGTGTCCCCCCCACCCCCACCAATTTATTTCCCACAAAAACTTATTTTTCTACAAATCAGAGGGAGGCACTGATTTTTTTTTTTTCTTTTTTGTCTCCCCAAAGTACTGGTAACTTCTTTGGGGAGTGAAGTCACCTGAAGTACAATTTCACATATGTTTCTGAAATATGCTTTCAGGAAGTTCATGCTAAAAACGTTTACCTCATGTTACTCCTGAGATAGGTATCTTCACTTTAGGAAACTGATATTTCTCCCCTTCCCAATCCCAAACTTTTTGACATGGTATTGTTGTGTCTTTGACATTTTTAACAGCATTCCTTCTTTAGAACTTGATGTCTTACTGAGCATGTCCGCTTCTGACAAAAGGCCTCGTCTTGTATCATTAAAACTAATTAGAAGTTTTGTTACTGATTTTACTGAGGGCAGGATCAATTACTATGGCCATATCTACAGTAGAGAGTCTTTTGTTTTGTTTAGTTTTTTGTTTTTTGAGAACTAGCAGATTGTCTACACAGAAAATGCATTTTGTAGACAAAGTGTGTAGATGCTCTGGTGTGGTGTGTGTGTGTGTGGGGGGGGTTTGTTTTTTTGTTTTGTTTTTTTTTCAACAGAGCAGATTAAAAGATCAATCTGCTTTTATGTGTAGACAAGGTCTGTAGACAGAAGTTTTGTTGGAACATCTCTTCCGACGGTAACTTCTGTAGACAAATGCTTCCAGTGTAGACATAGCCCAAGGATATAACTTGCAATAAAAAGTGGATTTTAATATTAAAAATATTCTGGACACACTATTGTATTGCATGTTGCATACACACTAGTAAGAGGGCTGAATATCAGGGCATTACATTGTAAGGGACATTGAAAATAGTGGAAAAGTTTTTCTATTCCGGAAATTGAGATAAATAGGCAAATATTAATGCACTGAGCTATAGCATGACATCACATTTAAACAGATACCCCCCTGAAGTGACTGAGGCATTGTATTTCAATCCAGCAGCACCATATAGCCTGTTATCAGAAAGAGCCAAGGGCATTCATAGGAATGTTGAGTCTTTATGAGTTTAACTAATGCAGTTTTCACAAAGGCCACAGATTTTTTTTTTTCCGTCTTCAAAGGAAAACTGACCATTTGATATATACTGTTAGCTCAATTAAGATTATTAAACCATAGTGGTTTCTCTTATAATGATGTGAGATCCCATGGCTCCTCAGTCATGTACCTTTGCTGAAGCAGCCACATTAATGGTGATTAGAAAATGCTGCAAATTTGCAGTAACACCTTCGTGGCCAGACTTACCAGCCACTTGCATAACGAGAAAATCAGTTTTGACATCATTCTTCTTTTTGCAATATTTATTTCATGTAGTGAATAAAGGCCTTAAATCCAGCACTATCTAGATTAGTACTGAATCATTTTAAATTCATTTTATTCATCATTAAAAAGAATTATTGCAAGTCAGATTAGCTGAGGCTAATTTATATACTGTTCTTTAAAACCAACACTTACAAAGCTTTATTTACTAATTAGGCCAAGAACACTGAGCTTGAATGAATACTTGTCAAGATAGTTTCTAAATTTAAACAAAGGAATAATAGTGTTTCCATTATTAATGTTAGCCAAGTTTTCCACTGCAAAGCTCTATACAATCGGTGCTGAATACTAGTATTACCAGTTGAGGTGTCAACCTGGGAACTTTTAAATCATTTAAAAAAAAGTCTGATCACTTATCACCAGACCTTTTGATTATATATCAGAAAACTTATAATTCTGATAATCTTATAGCTTCAATTTAATTTTTGAAGGTCCTTTAAGGAAAAAAAAAGGCAAGAGTGGTGATTATATTTTGAAACACACATTTACTTTCATAGTCAGAAAATGGGATGGACAAGCACTCTGCACATCTGTTTATCTGCAGAACAGATACAACAGCAGTGCAAGATGCTGCTCACCATTCCTCCAGTGTGCTTCATCCCTAAACTGCAGGGCTCACTTAAACCTCAATATCAAGCATATATCCCTTTTTTCAGTTAGAGACCTAAGTGGTTGATGCTTCCTAGGATCAGATCAGGATGAGACTTTTAATAAGATTATCAGTTAGGGTCAATTGTGTAACTGTTAATCTGATGAAAGACCTGTCCATTAGGGAATGGACTAAGCCTACTCCCTTTTTCACACACAGTCACTGGGAAGTAATTACTTTTATCACTAGAACCCTGCACGGATACAAAATTTGTATTTGCTTTGGAATTTGCATCTGCAAAACTAATCTGTGGATATCCACAAATTTGCCTGGTTCTAGATATGAAATTTGTACCCGTACCCACATCCATCTGCAAAAGTGAGCTGTGGATATGCAGATAGCCCCAGGTATAAAGTGGATATCCATAGCCACAAAAATGCGCCAGAGATATCTTCATCCACCTCCTTGGATGTAGATACCCACAGATATAAAAAAGAAACCTGTTGATTTTCAGGGCTTTATTGATTACTATTTATCTAGGATGTGCACTTGAACCATTAGTGTCTTGACAGAAAGAGAGAGGGAGTGCTTTTATATTTCATTAGCTACTCTTTGAGCCATCCAACTGAATATATTTTAAGTTTCCCTTGCATGAACTTGAGAAGCAAAGTCTGTTCTTTTATTTATATGGTTATTGATAGGTCAAATAAACTTCTGTAAGCAAGTTTGTCTTAATAAGCAAAGTCCTTGAGAGGGAGGAAAAATCTCCCTAATTTATTACAGTGTTTCCAAAAGAAAAAGGTGCTAGTCTATAATGAAGACAACCCCATATACAGGATACAGCCAGGGACATTTAATTATCTAAAATATAAATTCTTGTCTCTTTTTTTTCATTAGCAAGCTTAGAACTGAAATATCAGCTTTCAAGTATTAACTGTAAATTCCTTTCCATTTGTACTTGTAAATAAAATCTTTCATTTGTACTGGGTGTATGAGACTATGGTTGGTAAAATTGCTGAACTACAGACAGCTTTATAACCACATTACAGATACATTATGGAATTTAAATCCCACCTTTTCTGCCACTACAGAAAAGATTCCCTTTCATAAGTCAAAATCATTCAAATCCATTAGAAAATACAATACCAGATAAACACGATTTTAGAAACAAGACATATCATGCATCTAGAATTACTTTGGATATAATATATATATTACAAACTGTCCAGTTCACATGACATAATTATTAGTTCCAATCAAGCATTGTATATCATCCTCCTGAGCTGCAATTAAATCTAGGCTGACTTGCTAAGATATGAAATTTTGCTCAGTCAGCCATAAAGTTCCCGTGCTTAGAGCCATAAAAAATTAATAACTATAATGTGAACATTTAAGAGCATCTGTATATTACCGATATACTAGCTATAGACTTACAAAACCACCTTTCAGCTAGATAGTGTGAATAATCCATGAAAAGGAATACAAACAATTCTGGAAATTCAAACAAATTTTGCAGTTACAAAACACTAATACCTGCATAATAACCCCATATCTCTCAAAGGACTTTTACAAAGGAACTAAATTTTACCTTTTTTAGTTGGAGAAACTGAGGCATGGGAAGTTAAAGCGACTTGCCCAAGATCATGAAAGTGATTACTGGCATAATCAGGCATACAAACAAGGAGCTAAAGTCACTAATAACCACTTTGGACACCATCATCCTAAATTTAGGTGTTAATGATCCTAAAACCCTGTTCAGCTGCTGCCAAACTCAGTAAGCACCTAAACTGATTTATTACTGAAGTTTTCACAGTAAAAGATCCCCAGGTGCCAATGTTCCTACATCACTTTAGGAATTTGGATGGCTGCGTCTTGTCTAAAATCAAAGGTTTCATGAATCAAGGGAAGACAGAAATTCCTCTAGCTACTTCAACCTTCAGGGCTCAATCCACAATTTTCTTTGTGAATCTAAGCCCGGGTGCCGAGTCTCATTGAGTTATGATACGTGCTGTCCTTTCAGAGTATTGACCTTTAAGTATGAGGACTGGCTAGGAATCATGTAAGGTGTAAAGAAGCAGCAGAAATTTGGCCTTCGGTTTTAAGTGATATATGACTTGTTCAGTCGTATTTTCTGCAGATACAAGTGGGTACAATTCCCCTGACTTTAATGGAGTTCTATTCCTTTATTGCAGCAGACAACTGGATAGTCAAGTAGTGAATCTCAGGAGTCCACTGGGATGAAACATACGAGGTTTTTCTTTTGATACTACCATCTTTTAAAGTTTTGCTTTCCTTTTGTTCATAAAATAACAGGCTTTAAAGAATTAATATACATGGAGTGGGGGGAAATGTGGTGAAAGCAAAATGAGGCAAGCATCACTGAGACCTGTGCTATTGTGGAGGACTTGTGGCTGATTGTGAAGCCTTATGAGAGAGACGGGGATAGACCTGCCTCACCTAAGAATGAAACCAGCTACACTGAAAGTTTGAGCAATATGTCTCTATGAAAGTACAGGATGATGTCAGTTTCCTGCCCCATATCACAAGAATTTTCCAAGCAGAGAATCAAACTGAACAACTCTGATGATGATGATAATAATAATAATAATAATTAATAATAAAAAAACTGAAATCAGTGAGCCTTTGGGAGTTCTGTATCAGGCAGCCACCAATGAAAGCTTGAACACAAACATGATCTTATTACATGAGATAGAGGTCACTATTTTGAAATAATTTTGCAATCATCTACACAACGAGTTGGCTTATTTCAAAAGTGGTAAACCTCATTCCATGTGGAATAGGTATTTCAGAATAGGGGCTATGTAAACAGAGGCAGTGTCTACACTACAGTGATCTTTTGGAAGCTTCTCTTCTGGAAGATCTTCTTTCAAAATTATGCATCCATATACAAAATATGGATCAGAAGATAGATCCACTCTTTCATTAGAGACCATCCACACAGCCCCCTTCTCTTTCAAAAGAATGGGTCAGGGATTGAAAAATCTGTTGACATGAGGACTACTTTTCTGAAAGAGAGGAAAAAAAGGGGTGGGTGGGAGGGTGGGCGGGCTGCAGAATATCTACGCATGCTTCCCCCCCAAAAAAAAGGGGAGACTTTTTTCTGATCCTGGAGCAAAAGAGGCCTTCCAAAAGAAGAGCTGAGTCCTTTTGATTTCAGATTGAAAGAGAGCACTTTGTGTGTGGAAGCTTCACATGTTCCTTTGAAAAAGACCTGATTTTTCTGAAAGAGTTTGCTACTGTGGACACCTTCAAGGAATGTAGGCTATTTCAAAATATGTTATTCCAGAAAAGTTTATTTAGAAATAAAGTTGCTATGTAGACATAGCAGTGTTTCCAGGGGCTCTAATCCAAAATAGTGCTCATGCACAATAGAGACCAAGTTTTGCTATTTTGGAGCTTCCCTGTAGTGTAGATGCATCGTTCCAGAATATCTTATTTTGGAATAATAATTCTGAAATAACCTCTGTAGTGTAGACATACTTAAAGAGTACACTAAACACTTGGCCCTCTTCCTGAAGCCAAAGAACACCCATGTGTTACTTTCACTCTCCATTACTTTGGGAAGAATGAAAGCATATTAGCAAGCAAGAAAACTTCTATTTTATGTTAGGCATAGATTTCCTCCGTGCCCTAGGGCTTGACTCAGAACCTCCAGAGACAGGAAATTTAAATTGAGTGAAATAGTTCCTCTGGAACTAGGGTGAACAACAGCCTAAGCATCATTCACATTGCATTTTAGCCTCTTTCATCTAACAATCTAAAAGTATTTTGCAGACTTTAATGAGTAAAGCCTCAGAACACTCCTTTTGAGAAAAGTGTTATGATTTTATGTATGGGAAAGTCAAATAAAGGGTCAAGGAATTGTCTAAAATGACTATTAGTGAACTGGGCTCTAACCCAGGAGCTGCCTCCTCCAACCATTTTCCTTCCCCCCCTCCAGATGGTACTTGCCCATATTTGGAAAGCTATTTGTCATCCAGGCTTTTTGCTCTAGGACTTGATCCAATTCCTATTGCTGTCTTTGAGAGCATTTCCTGTGGGTGTGTTGGGATTTAAATTAGGTCTTTAGAGTAAAAAAGGTGGAACCAGAACTTTATATATGCTCCTCCCTTTCAGATGATGGGAACACATTCTTCATCTGAAACTGAGCATTCAGTTTAGAAATTAACATGGGTGGAGCAAATCTTTCCAAATAAAGAGACCAAAAAGCTACATTGACACTGCATTATGCTTTTGGAAGCAGAAAGCAAATGAGTGAGATTGAAAATGCAAACGAAGCATGGATTTACATAATGTGTGCTTCATTTGCATATTTTCCACATGATCACGCTTCCAGAAGAGGCTTTCCTGGAAGCAAAAACAGCCATGTAGATGGGGTTCCTTCGAAAACAAACCCTGATTTTGAAAGAACCCTTCTTCTTGAAACAAAATAGGCAGCAGGGTTCTTTTAAAAACTGGGTTTGTTTTTGAAGGAACCCCATCTGCATGGCTGTTTTTGCTTCCAGAAAAGCCTCTTCTGGAAGTGCGATCGGGCAAGAACATGTAAATGAGGCTGAGAGATGTAAAACTGCACTTCAGTTGCATTTTAGATCTTGCTCATTTGCATTCTGCTTCTGAAAGTGAAATGCAGTGTAGATGTAGTTAAACTGTTTTGTTACTTGGTGGTATGGTTTCTTGCATACAGCCATGCTTATGTCTGTGTTGGTGTGCTTTTGACAAATATGTGATGCTCAGTAAGCATATTGAGCCAGAAAACGCTTGACCCTGACTAAAGGATTATGAATAAAGTTGATACTAGGTCTAGGATTTCTATGCTCTTCTGCTAGTAGCCTTAACACTTAATTTAGAGTGGGATCTTCTCTGGAAAGTTTTGAGGTCTGTGTCAACTTCCAGCACATTACTTCCAATAAGAAAAAAAAATCAATGGAGAGTATTCCCCATTTTTATAATTGACATCCAGCTAGCTAAAGCATCCTGAGTTTGGTGTTAAAACAGGTGTCCTACAAAACAAATGGATGAAAACATCTGTCTACATATGATTTTTCTATGATGCTATCCCTATAGTAGTTGAGTGCTAAGACTCAAAGATTCAAGCTTAAGTGCATTCCACTCCCCCACTTTTGGACAGAAAATCTGCCCATTTTCTGGATCAGGAAGAAAAGCCCTCTATTAGTCCAAGCTTCTTTGTCTGAGTCTCTGAAAAACCCAACCCAAACTAGAATATACAAACACCCCTGAAGAGGGTGCTTCTTTGGAGTTGTTTAGAATTCCAGGCATAATTGCTACAGCCATAAATTACAACACAATCCCACATGACCCACCGATAAACTTAATACAGCAGTCCCCTAAGATGTGGCATGGGGTTGCAATGCTTATCATACTAACATTGGCTACATCTTAGTCTGCATTTGATGCCATTGGTTTTGTTCTTATTAGCCTCCTTTTCTAAGAGAGGTGGTGCCATTTCTACCTTAAGCCCCCCCAATACCTTTTGAAGCTTTAATTAAAAGGTGTGAGCCAGATTGGGAGTGTCCTTTGCATGGGTACACAGGAAGCTGCATTGAGACCTTTTCCTCTGTCCTTCCTTAGCTGGACAAAGACCTATGCAGTAGCACATCTTGTGTGTAGGCAGGAGCTGCTCATTACTTCTTCCCGCGTAGAGGTGGCAAGGAAACCCATTTTCCTGGAACCAGCTTGCAGAGTGTAGCACATGCAGAACTCTAAGGGCAGGGTTTGTGATTGCCTGAGTCACCATTTTTGTTGGTCAAGCTCCTTTGGTGGCATGACTGTACTCTGCATGCTCTGCAGAAGCAGAGCCTAAATGGCAGGGTCTAGCCCTTTGCAAGTTTTTCTACAAGGGTGAGAAGGATTTTTCACAGGAGCGACCAGCCACCAAACTCTGAAGCATGGTTATAATTTCATATGCCTCACAATGCCTGGAGTGTGTGTGTGTATATATATTAGAGATGACAGTTCAGAAACTGAGATTCAGTAGACCTTCTCCACCTGCATTTGATACCAGAACCTTTTCACTCCATGTGAAAGGGTCAGTAACTTCTGAAAAAAGCTCTCATGTTGCTTAAACACCTGAGGTGTGAAGAATTGCTTTTATACAAGCAACATCCCCAGTGCCCTTGTGAGCATGGAAAGCTAAATAGAGACTTAATCGGGCATGCCTTTTATGCCTCCTATAATTTGTGTAAATACAGATCCATAGGGCTTTCAGACTTGCTGCATGGCTCTAGATCAGATAGCAAGTTATATGATGGTTCAGTTTCAATTCAACCCTGGCAAACATGACCCTCCCTCCCAAAAAAAAATTGGTTGGTATACACACAGTTTTCCCATAATTTGACTGCATTCTATCTACCAGATGCTTAGGTAGTCATTATTGCAGTATTTAAGAACCTCACATCATTAATGGATTTTATTCTCCAACATCTGTATGAGGCAGGAAAGTATTGCTAACATTGAAAAGATTAAGGCCTGAGGCCCTGGGTTGAATAAGTGAATTTTCCTATTTAGCATACATACCTAATCAACCCCTATTTCTGTAGTGTCTGGGAACTTCACAACTCCCCTATTTTACAGGTGCTTCTATATGATAAAGGAACTCAAGCAGTGATCATTATAACTTCTTGCCTTTCTTTCTAGCCATTTAAAACATTTTTTTCATGAAAAGCTGACTTAAAAGGATTCAGTGTCTTAACTGTTAGTGGCAAATTGTCAGGGGAATTTAGCAGTACAAATCAGCCTTCCTACTCCCATTTGCAACTGTCTACAATGGAAGATTGCCCTAGGCCTCCAGATGAAGGGAACATAGCTGCCTATGCACCATAATTCTGTTCTTCACTCTCCACTTTGGAGTCGTGTGAGACTTCAGCTCTGTGGAGATAGGGAGGTCAGACAATCTCTGTGGAAATTACCCTTCTTGATAGAACACTGATCATGGCTTTTTTGCTTAACCTAAATTGGGAGTAGGAGTTAACAGGAAAACATCTAGCTGTCAGATGACCATAACGGCTTATGCAGGGTGGGATGGTCAAGGTAATATTGCTTTAAAATGTAACATTTCAATATAATTTTTCACTTTCTTCTGCCCAATCCTGGATTAACTCCTCAGAGACCCAGGTCTACTACATTTTGTGGGCTCCCTATGCTCTGGGGTGGTGCCAAAATATAAGAAACCCAAATGCAGGAGGGGACTCTGGTCTGAGGGGTGAGAGAAAGCAAGAAATCCAGTGGGGGTGCAGACCATGCAGGAGGGCTGGGATGTGATGTTGAGGGTTTAGGAGGGGGGCTTCAGGCTAGGGCCTATGGGTTTGGAGTTGGGAGGGGGCTTGGGGCAGGAGGTCAGGGTGGGGTTGCAGGGTCTGGTCAGGAGTTAGTGTGTGAGATGGGCTCAGGGCTGGGGAAGGGGATTGGGGTGCAGGTCAATTTCCTAGGTCAGGCTCACTGATAGGGGGACAAAAGGGGTGATTGCCCTGGGGCCAGTATTTCAAAGGGGTCTGTCCAGCCCCCCGTGAATTGCCGTGGCAGCACTGCTGCATACGGCTGGGAGGAAGGAGGAGGTAGCACTACCGTTATGCTGGCACTGAGAGCTGAATGTCCTGGGCCCCACACCTTCTGCCTCTGACCCAGCCACTTCCCAGGGGAGTCCCACCTTTCTCCAGGGCCAACAGTGTCTCATGGCATCGCTGCCTGGGATAGCTCCCCTTTGGCTCCAGAGAGGGAAGGAGGCAGGTGGCTCTGTGTGCTGCCCAGCACTCACTTTCAGGCACTACCATTGGCTTGAATTCTCTGCCAATGGGAGCTATAGACGCACAGCCTGCAGATGAGGGAACCCTGTGGATGCAACTCCCAGTAGTTTCAGCTCCAACCTAATAACAGCAGGAACAGAAGCATGTAGTGCTGTGTCTCCCCTATCCCCACAGACAGGACTGGAGCACAGAGGCTTTGGTGGCTGCATCCCGTGGTCCTGGGCTGGAGAGATGGTGGAGGCTACACAAAGATCTGCACTTTTGGCCGCTTGGAGATCTTTTTCTGAAATATGCAAATAGTTTCATTTACTTCAGTGAAATCACTCGTGCTAAAAGTGAAGCATATGTGTGCTTGCAGGATCAGGATCAAAATAGTCAGTAGCCATATTCATACCTCAGACAAGGATAATAAATCTTAACTATTACTTTGGCTATGAACAGGGTAATGCTTCTATCAGCAGACTGTGTAAGGAATCCTGTGGTCAAATCCACTATTTCTACATGCTCCTACAACAGCTGATGCATTTATGATCCAGACCCAGGACTTCCTAGAATAATTAATGTACTATCTAGAATAAGTGCATGGATCATCTCTTTAATAATGGACTAATTATTAGAAAAAGTGTAACTGCAATACATCTGTTTTATATGAAAATATACTTCATTTAGGAAATGTTTGTTTGTAGATAGAGGTGTTGGTGTCAACCATAATACTTCTGGGCAAGATAAAAAGTTCACAGCAGGGGTCTTTGTGAAAATGATTACAACAGCTGCTGTCATGTTTAAATGTGAATTAAAGGGACATCTTTCTTTGTAAATGAATGCACTTGAAAAAGAATGAAGACCATAACAGAACCAAATTCTGTTCAGTTCCATGCTATTTTGGAATGAACTGAGGGTAAAACTGGATCGGGGGTCAGCAACCCCAGGCACAGATGTCAAGAGTGTCATGAAAGCATATGTTCATCGGCATGTGACATGGGTGCTCAGCTTTGCCTCTCTTTCTCCATGCAGCTGGGAGCTTGCTCAAAGCTGTGCCACCTGTGGATTAACAAAAGACCTGCTAATGCTCTTAATCACCACCTAAACACTAAGGCTCTGAACCTCACTTTATTTATTAATGAAGGTGGTGTAAGTAGGATTATTAGTGACTTTAAAAAGTGTCACCAGCACAGGTCAAATTCCTGCACTGTGCCTCGGAAAGGTTGCTCGCCTCATCCTAGGTATTTTATTGTCCTCAGCACAGTGATAGCTATGAGAACATCATCCCCATGAATGGTTTTCAGCTTACGACGACTCAGTCAGCAAAAGAGGCATTTTCCAGTTCACAGATGTGGAGTTGAGGCACACAAAGATTAAGTGACATTTCCATGGTCACAAAGAAAGTCTGTGGTATTGGAACATTGCATGTCAGGGTTAAGAGGTAAAAACTCCTCCTTGCATGTTGGTAGGGTTTTTGGAAACAACCACACATTTGTTGGAGATTTCCATGCAACAGCAAAATAGCCACTTTTGACATCTGATGTGAGAACAAATTAGTGTTATAGAATACTGAAAAACTAAACCATGTGGTGTTAACTAGCCTTGGGGGTTTCTGCTTATACAAAACGTAATATAAATAGATGCCACTATCTTCTTAAGCTGGAAGAATGGAAACTTGTATCCATTTCCAAGGAACATACTTGTCTAACTGACTGTATTTTTGCCTAGGTGTTGAGGGAAAGCTAAGAGAATGAAGACTCTAAGTCCACATTGGAAGCATGATATGGCGATGCAGTGCTGGTGCTGAATTGTTCTCTCTGATGGCTCTATGGGAGTGGATAGCACTGAGTCTTCATTGCTGGGTTTTAGCGGTTTCTGCTGCTTCAGATCAGCATGCCACAAGCTCCTTCGACTGGCTCCTCTCTGATAAGGGCCCCTTCCATCGCTCACAGGAATATACAGATTTTGTGGATCGAAGTCAACAGGGATTTAGCACACGATACAAGATTTACAGGTATGAAGCAAAGGGAAGGCAATGGCTGGGATATCATCCTTAGAAGTTGTGTATACTTATCTAAAGTTTACTTTTTTTTTCTTTTTTTAAAGGAAAAGTGTCAGATTAATTGCTAAAATATATGTAAGGCAATTTTGGTGACTGATATAGTTGATCTGGAAATAATTGACAGCAGCCATCTATTGTTGGGCTGTCCTCCAAAGTCACATTAACTCCAAGTAATATTTTAGGTGTTCATTCTCTTCCCTAATGTCTGAGGGTCAGATGACAGCACTTGTGTTCACCTGAAATATTATCTCCTCCTTGAATAGTTCCATTGACTGAAACCAGTGGCAAAACGTAGGCTTCAGCAAGGCCAGGATTTCACCCAGTATGGGTAGCATAAAATGTGTTAAAGATTTTAGATATAGGTAGGTCCATGGTTTCAAAGCAGCTCTTAAATTTGGACTTGTTCATTTCTTAGGACCTGGTTGTCCACAGTGAAGAGCAACTTAGCTATTACTGACCGAAGCTGTGGGGGTTCAGCGCTTAATAAATTAGGCATTTGGTTGGCTTGATTATGACTGAACAGAAAAAAAAATAGACACACCCAGAATTAGAGGCCAGGTTTGAAAATTCAGGCTTCACTGCAGAACGGCCTTGGCTGAGTGTCTGGATCCTGCCCACCCTCCCTTCTGCTGAGTCAGAACTACATTCCTCATACCAGTCTGACAAGATGAACAACCCAAGATGTAAATATGTGTCTTTACAAAGAAAATGGGAAGTAGAAGGTGAATACATTTGGATGATAAGAGAGTTTATGGGCAGAGGGAAAGGAGAAAAATTGGGCTAAAGGGAAAAGGAGGGAAGACTGATAGAGGAGACAATTTATCTCTTAACAAGCATATAGCCAGACAGTTCTTCTTCACCAGCCAAGTCAAAAGTCTTCGACAATAAGTACAGGCCAGCTGTCAACTTCTGCCATAATGCAGTCCCCCAGTTTCCACTTAAGCTATTAAACCCCAGATAGCCACCTATTTCGCATAGATTATTTTTTGGTAGCTTCCAGCTGTTTTGTAAGTAGTGGAGTAAAGAAAGGGAAAAGATTTACTTATTTGCCAGTGTGCTCAATCAAATTGCTGCTAACTTGTAATAGTCTTAGAATTTTGAAGCTGATACATTTTGTATCTGAAAACCTCTTGCCTATTTTTCTTTTCTTTGTGAATGCAACAGAGGGCGCTGCATTGCACGTCAATTTTGCTGTGGGATCTCTTGCAGGAGAAAGAGGATATCAAAACATTTTGCCAATAAAAAGTGATTCAGAAATGTTCACTGATGAAATAATCTATTTCAACAGAATGGTAGCACGCAATATGTACTGCATTTTAAGAGCCAGCCATCAGAGCCAATATTATAAAGTCTGAAAGAATGAATTTTATTTGTATAATTATTAGTCAACAGTGAACTAACATTATCTTTGCAACAAAACAAAAGAACTGTATTTTATTTTCAGTCCTTTCAATAGGACATATAGACTGTATTATGTCCAACCACCTTTACAAGACTACAAGAAGTTGGGGAGGTATTTTTGAGGCTTTTTCCCCCTCTTCTGAGCCATCATTACAGAAACACTGTCAAGTTTGGCACATCTGTAATCAGATCTGTCAAATTTGTTTGAGCTTATCAGCATATTTGCCTTGCTCCATCCCGCAGAGAACAGAAATTGCGTATATTTTAATCCTATGCCCAGTCCCCTCAAGAAACATGCAAGCAGGCAAAACAGAGACCTAGAACACTAAGAATTGCTACTGCTGAGCAACAAGAAACAGCAGCCTGTGAACATTAGTTTTCCAGATAAGAAACTAAATGATAAAGCATCCTTATGAGAATGTCCCACCCTTTATACGTGGTATAGAACCAGTGTTAAATATTGGAGAAAATTTAAAATAACATTTAATTTTAATCATTATCAATAGTATGTGGACTCTCTCAGATTTGGGTTAGTATTTTTCTCCCTGCACAACAACCCTCTGATTTTCCTGCATGGATGAGCCCCAACTATGTTTTAGGTTTCAGGAAGGAGGTGTCAGTTGCCTTCATGAAATCTCAGTCATACCAGCCCCAAGAGACTCTCCAGGGATTTGCTGATGATGGCTTGGGAGGGGATGAAATCTGCTGAGTGAATGAATTACTAAACGCATGATTAGGGTGACCAGATGTCCTGATAGACGGTGCTTTGTCCACCCATGAGTACAGAGGACTGAACTTGATGGCTTGTTAGGGTCCCTTTCAGTCGTGTGATGCTATAGTTCTATATTTGGGGTTTGTCTTATGTAGGTTTTTATTGACCCACTTCCGCTTGTGCTTTTTCTCACTTATTATCTGGTCACCCTATGTATAATTCATTTCTATGCTGGGGCTCTCCTCATTGAGGAGGTTGTGAGGAACTTGCTGGTGTGCATAGCCCTTATAACACAGCAGTGCTAAAGTAGGTGGAGTGATTTAGGTTGAACAGTTTGAAATGTTCTTTGCGAAGTTTGTCCCTTGCTAGAAACTTCCTGCAGTGGATCTTTCCACAGAAGCGGGGAATAGAATTCTCCTGCATTGTGCAGAACATATGGGGAATATCGGCAGAGACTAAAAGTCAATCTATATTTTGGAAGATAGTTTTCTGCATTGCAGGGATGGACCTTGCTATGGCAGGAATCAGCTCATTGTCTGTCTCTGCAGTGCAGAGCTGCACCCCCAAATATGGAAAATGACCCATTTGATCTCTAGAGTGATACCCCACATCCTTACACCACAGCTGCTCTACTCAGCTATTTTCTAAACAACAGCCTAAGACTGACTACAAGGTCATATGAATACATGGAAATGAAATAATCATAGTAAAAGTCTTCAGCTGCTAGAAATCTGCATTCTGTGACAAATTTAACTACTTTTCAAAAATTTATTGTTCATAGCTTCTTTTTTCTTGTGGGTGGTGGCTGACCAGGAGGAGTGCACAGTACATTATTTTTGTTTTCCAAAGACAGAAGCATTATACTATGATGAAAATTCTATTCTGTTTCCCATGGAATACTTTTGCTTTGGCAGCCTCAGGATATGTTTTGAGAATTTAGAATAAATACAAACACAATTTAAATAATTGATTTCCTCATTTTTTATGTTTGTGTACTATTCTCTATTACAATCATATTCAGAACAAAACAAGATTGTTCATTTTATCCCATTTTGATCTTTAAATAAAGCCATTTAATGCATATTTATAGGACAGTAAAATGCTAGAGGGTAAAGCCATGATCCCATACTGCTAAAGTTAAGGGGAGATTTTACCATTGACTTGAACAGATCATGTCCCCAAAGTACAGACTCCTTAAAATAAGGACGAAAAGATAGACTTCTGAAATGTCAGATACCAAAAAGAATTGGATTTTACTCTGACTAGTGTGATAAACTCTATGCTGAATGGAGCTCTGTAGGAATATGGTGGCTGTCTGATAAATATTGTTATTGAATTGAAGTCAAGAATAGTAATTGACAAAGATTGTCTAATTGTAACTAGCCAAGTTAGATTTGTATGAAAATCATCGTTCTCATGTCAGAGGATAAATCAATATTAGACGTTTTATCCAAGCACATCTGTCTAGACATAAGTGTAATCCCACAATACAAATGAGCTTCACTGAGTGCCTATTACTCTACTTTTCATTACCCTTCAAGTTCCCAAACTACCTAACCCACTTACATTTTAGAAAGTTATGTTCTTGGCTAGACCATTTAGTAAAATCTCTAAATTCTACAGAAACAAACACCAAGATTCTTGCTGGTTTTCCTAATTTTTCCGTTACCTAATTTTGTTTGCACATCCATGTACTAAAGAAGAATGAATCATGTTGCATGAGCACTCTTTTGTCACTATATACAAGTATTCACTTTGCCTTGAAAAGTACTGTGTTATAAATCACAGCAATGAAGTCACAGGTTTGTACCGTGTGAGGGGTGATTATTAACTAAACCCATTTTTATAGAAGGTCCCTAACCTAAGCAAAATAGGTACATTTTTGGAGAAAAAGAGTGTAATTTCTCCCACCTGATTATTTAGCTTTTAGAAGACATAGTGGCCAGGGAAAATAAAGCAAGTACATGAAGTAGGAAACAACAGTGTTAGTGCTTGGTCATGTTATATTTTAGTCCATTAACAAAGGAGCAATTATCTCTCCGTGTACATAGGGAAACGACCTGATTTTATAAAAGTACCGAGCACTTTGAACTAGCTCAACAATAGGACAGGGCTGGAAGGTAGCACACATATAATTTGTTGTATTCCTGTTGGTCCTGGGAACCAGAGAATAATAAATTATTGTGACTAAACTTATAGACTGTGCCTCTAAAACTAGTCATTTTCTGCCCTGTAGTATGATGTTCTGTATAATTCCCAGTAGGAAATTCCACACATGCCGTGGTCAGATTTAACTACTGCACAGTATGGGGTGAACCTCTCTCTCTGTCTCTCCCTCTCTTTTGTTGTGGATTTCACAGCAATTAATCTACAGAGAAAGCTAGGCATAAAAGCACCTGGACTGATTCTTGAGAACTTAGGTAGATTGTTATGCTGCTATCTTATGGAATTTTCTTTCTATTTTGAATAAAAGTTAGATATTTTTTGTTTAAGAATTTCAGCTTTATGCTTTTGTAACGCAGGCTGGGTGTGGTTCTCTGTGCCATGTAGCAGCACCTAGACCACTTAAAGACAGAATGAATCTCCCCTACAGCCTTAGCTGACGATGGGCTGGCTTTTAGCTTAAACCATAGAGGGGCATGCATTAAGCAGCAATGATTGCAGGTTTGAGTCTGCCCACCAGCAGTTAAACTTTGCTATTGAATTCTCATATACTCCATAGTGTTACTAATGCAAATCAGCAGACAGAGAAGTGATCTCTAAAACCTCTAATCTGTAAAACCAAACAAAAGCAGATTACGGAAATAACGGGTGGAAAGAGCGACTCAGTTATTGGGATAGCAGGTGTAAAGATAATGCTTTTTTGGATTTTTTAGAACATTGCAACTGTGTATTGTGGACCTGACTAGATATTTATCAATGACATATGCAGGTTCTTGCTAAATTGAATAGGAATCTGTGTGATTTTTTTTTTCTACTGCAATCTAAGGGTTTCGTTCCAAAAGTTGTGATGAATCTGCTGCAATTATTTCCTCTTTTTCTTTTCTACTTATTGCACAAGGCTTTTTTTATGACAATGCAATAACAGGCAATTGAAACAGAGGGGGAAAATTTAAAATATGAATTAACCTGTTAAACTGAAGAGTGACTAAAAGGGCATAAACTCTTCAAATGAGCAATAGAAATTCAGAGCATTCCATCCCTGACCCCCGCCCCCAAATAAAATAAAGCAGATCTCTTGCAAATGCCTTAATCTATGAGTGATCATTCAACTACACAACTAGCAGTATCAAGATGTCTTCCACCACTTTACCAATGTAACTGAACACTGAGCTGGGTGACTCACCCCCATATGAAAAAGGTGATTCCATATCCTTGTCCATAATGTCCTAACCGCTACGTGCATGAGTAAAACCAATACAGCTTGAAGCTCCCTAATCTGGAAGTCTCTCATCTAGAAACATCTGTAATCCAGCATGATTTTAGTTAGCCAGTTGACCACTTATCATGGGTGTGGCCAAGTTTCCTAGGGTCCCATTAAGTTTATTTACAGACAGCAGTTCTGGCTGTAATTTACCTGTAAATGCCTTCTAAGAGCCCAGTAAGCAGTGAAAGTGTTGATAATTCTGCTAGATAATATTGACTTCCCAGATTATCTTGTCCAGCCGTGGTCAGGTCCAGAAGGTACCAGACAAGAAATGTTCAACCTGTGCAGCTTACAATGAATATCAGACAGGCACAGCCTTGAGCTTTTATTAATCTGTGATGGACCTGAACTGTTGAGCCAGAGATTTTAGGGGGATGAGAGAAATTCATTCCTGTACCTATGTTAAATAATGGATAGGAATATTCTATAATAAATTGTAAGAAGCATATTGTTTTGGACACACACCGTATCCAAATCTGCCCTAAGCATGCTGGAACACATGGAGAAGTTTTTGATAGCATCCCATTCAAATGACTAAGGTAACTTTACACTTTCCTTGGTGCTATTATTTCAGTTTGCCAGACTGTAGACTTTACCACACTTTGTTACTCCTAGTTAGGCTTTACTGTGACTGTCCTCTTCTTAATCAGAAGGGTCAGAAATCATTCTTTGAAATGGGAAAAAAAATCTTCAGAATGCAGGGCAAATTCCAACAGATTGTTAGTGAGAGGCATGAGGCATGTGATGGGATGAAAAACTGTGTATAATTACACTGGAACTATAGGGACAATGAACTGTACTCAGAGATGAGTATACAATACACAGCTTTAGGAAAATAGGGAACCTCCAACTTCATTTCTGTGGAAACGCTCACTGCATGCATAATGTCATTGCTAGACACTGAGAACTGAAATTATAAATGTACTGAAGGGAAAACACATTTATTCTCCACAAATGCACTTTCAAAGGTGAATAAACAACAAAAACAGTCCAGTCTTGTTGTCTCAGAGTATATCTGCATTGGCAAATGACTTTTGGCTTGTATCATAATTGGTCCATTTCCTTTAGGGAATTTTCCATTCAACCTGATGGACAAAAGAGTGCAACATTCGGAAGGGAAAATCATTCTCTGTAGGTGTGCCAAAGAACAGTCTACCGAATGCACAAATTCCTCATCCTAAATTTACTGGCTCATAGATCAGGGAAGGAGAACAAAGAGCAGCTCATATTTTTGGAGGAGCGAGGTGGGGGAACTTGGTTGAATACCTAAAGTGAAAAATACAACAAAAGAACCAGGTTTCTCTTGCATGCACTAGCCTATGGAATGGGTCATGGGGAATGCAGGGTAGGCACTCTATGTAACTGATGGCCTTATTAACGCTGCACGCTTGAGCACTGTGAATAAATGCCTCTCATTGTTCTCTCTGGAGTAGTACAGCTCCCCAGCATTCTCTAACCATGGACAGTGCATTCAGTACCCAGTATTACTACCCATCACCCTTACGCCAACATTATCAAAACTGCTCTTTGGCAAAACAAAGACAAATTGCAGGTAAGTGAGCTAAGTTCAGTGATATTACTTCATGTGTAACTTCAATTCAACATGAGCAAGTATTGCAAAGTCAAGCCCAAAATATTCCATGAGCTAACACCGAGCCCTAAGAATGTGCATTGTTTTGGACAGAGATACTTGCTAATCTTTAACAAATAAATCTTTTTCACAAATGCATAGAGAAAAAGTAAAAGACAAGAAAAAATGTAACTATTTGTCAGAACAGAAATGAGTAGATACTCCCATTGTTTCCTAAGGGCCTTGGAGTAGACCTCATACCAAAGCCAAGTAAGAACAACACTGAACAAACAGAGAATAATTAAACATTATTTGGATCTTCTTTATGGCAGAATAGTTTGCACATTTCACTCAAAATGCTCTCTCTTTTAAGCTCCATGTGGTTAGTCACATATCCAGCGTAATTAGAAACTGCTGTAGAAGTAAACTTTGGACTCTGAAATACCCCTCTGAAAAGCAACTTAGAATAATCTTGTATAGATGGATAGATGCGTAGATTGGTAGTCAGGTGGAAACCAATGTCCTAAGACTTTTCATAAACCTGGGGTTATATCATTCTTTGTCAGTGCACTTGTACAGTAATGTGAGCCTGCAGCTGTTCTTCACCTGTGTAGTGTATCTGAAATTGTGGGTCCAAGAGCACCTCTGGTTAATATGAATGAAATTCTTAAGGGAGAAATACTTCTTGTATTGAAATATGTAACCAACAGAAATGGAGACTGGCAGAGCACATCTTTGGACGTTGAAGAAACAAAATAGTTAATTTCTAGATTATGAGTCGATTTCAAAGGTGCTGAACACCTTCTGCTTCTATTTGTTTTGGATGGTTTTAAACAGCAGACCATAGGGACATGATCCAAGATCTTTATTTTAATGAGTAAAACTATTAACTTCAGTGTGACTATTCTTGTGAAGAGGTACCAGTTGGATAGACAAGATTGCAGGAGCTCAATTATTGTATTTCCTGGTCCTACTTCCAATGACATTTTCAAATGAGATGTTCCCTTCACAAAGAAACATTGAATTTTTTTAACCTTTAACACTATGCACATTAACCAATAAAGCTTTTATTCCTTTCCATCACCATATCTATCTAAAAACCATTTCTCAATATATTTGTTGGGGCAAACTTTACAGGATGCAGACCTGTAGTAAAAAGGCTACAAAGACACCAGGTGGAAATAATAAACTGTGCATTAAAAATAGTGAGCTGTACACAAATTCCATGGACAACTGACTGTCTGGCACCACAAACAACAATATTCAAATGGTAGCCTCAAAGACCTGGGTGAACTATGTGAATTGTCCGTCATTCCCCAGTATGACAGGCAGCATTCTCCCATTGTCTGTCTACACAGGAGGCAGGATCCTGCAGCAATGATCTCAGAAGCAAAGTCTACCGACTAAGGATCATGGTGTGGTGCTTAAAGTATCTGTGTAGATGTTTGGGCTCAGGCTGAAGTTCAGGCTCTGAAACTTAGGGAGGGGGATACATATCCGAGGGGTAGTCATGTTAGTTTGCATCAGTAAAAACCATGAGAGGTCTGTGACACCTTATGCTCTGATAAATCTGTTAGCTTATAAGGTGCCACATGACCTCTCATTGTTTATAGAGGGGGATGTGATTCAGAACCTGAGCTCCAGCCTGAACAGCTATACGCCTAGTTTTTAGCATGACAGCATGAGCCCTGAAAGTCTGGTTTTGTAAGCTCTGAAACTCACTGCCAGAGTTTCTGCTTTCCATGTAGACATATCCTGAGAGGCCTCTACTTCTGTCTTCCAGTGGAGGCGGGGGGCGGGGGTGAGGACTATGCAGAACTTTAGCTCTACACTCACAGTACAACAGCCAATGGAATAAATAGCCTGCTGTAGGTAAACAGCTGGTATTATTCATTTTCCTTTGGAATAAGGTGGAAACTATGGATAAAACTGACACTTGGAGAGAGAGTTCAGTCCCCAGTATGTCTCTTGTATAGGGTATTTGGTAATTCCACAATCTAGCCCTATGCTATAAGTGTGTTTCTTCTGGGAAAATGCTGAACTCTTACAGCTGCTGCTTATTTCAAAGGCAGTAAGTTATGCCCAGCATCTCATAGGAATGAATCCTAAAACTGTGGGTATAATCCTACCAAATTCAATTGCAGCTCCTGCTGCTTTCAAAGTATATAAGTATACTCAGCATCTCCTAGGACTGAATCCTAAAAAAAAATTGGTCTAATCCTACCAAATTCAGTTTCATCCTCCTCCATCCAGATCTGGATCTCAGTGCTGATCAGGGCTAAATCAGGAAGGAGCATAACTTCTTCACCTTGCTTTATATCATGCTGGCTGAGTCTAAAGGCTTTTCTATACAGCCATATGTGAATCTACAGCACACCTACTTGTCACACAGGAATGTCCTGTGTGGGCACCCCTACAGAGAAGGAAAAGGGCTCATTAAAAGTTCCTTAGTATATTGTTATTTCAAAAAACTGTTATGCTGAGCTGCCCTCTGGATCTTCCCACTCATTACAACTCATTCATCTTACTGTACAGGCGTTTGATGCATGAAAGATTTGTGTCCTGTCTTTTAGTAACTAGCTGTGTAGATAAGCCCTTAAATCAGTATTTCCATTTATTTGACCTTAGAATCCTTTTAAACTCAAAAGAATGTTGTGGAACCCCATTCCAGGCTTTACCCCCTTTGGCTTCCAAACCCACCTCCTACCTCCAGGCTTACCCACCTCAGCCACCAAATCCATCCCCCCATTCCCAAACCTTACCCCCCATCCTGAAAACCCACCCACCATGCCAAGGCTTAACCCCCCCCCCAGCCTCAAACTTGCCACCCCATCCCCAGGTTTAACTCTTCTCCAGCCCCACACCTGCGCCCCCCCACCTAGAATTAACCTGCCTCAGGCCCAAACCAGCCCATGGGATTAACCCATCCATGGCGCTGGCTAGGGAGCCTATGCCAGGCAGCCATATGTGCCCAGTGGAAGGAAGGCTGGTGTGGAGATGTCCTGCTGGTGGGAGTGAGCTGAGCATGCCCACCAGAGGGATGTGGCCACTCGGGTATCGGGGTGAGTGAGTGGCTAGTTCCCTGCCCTATCACCACTGAAATAATGGAACCAAATTAAGTTGTTTTAATGGCTGGATTCCCCATGCTACCCTGCTGGCCATTAAACCAATTAAATTGAGTTCAACTGTTTCAGCGGCGGCAGGATAGAGCGCTGTAGAGGAGTCATCTATTGTAATGGAATTATCTCATGGAATCCCTATTTTCACTTTATGGAAACCAGGGGTTCCATGGAACACCCTTTGGGAAACTGCCTTAAATTATTGGCACTGAATGTAGAAGGAAGGGTTTTCCTTTCAATGAGATGAACAAGTGTTAATGATGTATAGGATACAATGGGCTGTAAAGTCAGCTAGGCCAGTATTACAAGTGTTTTCAGGAGTCAGCTTGTTTGAGAAGAGCACTAGTGTGTTTCTTCTTGGCAACAAAACAAAACATCACTGCCAAACTTGCCTTCTGTCTTTTTTTAATACACAGACGGATGTGTGTTTTGACAATCCCTCCTTTTATTTATTCCTATTTGGAGTATTAAACCAAATTGAAGTTAATTCTCTCTTAGGTTTTAATCCTTTTTTTTTTTTTTTTTTGAACCAACAGCAATTTTCAAGATCACAAGTGCAGCTGAGATGCAGGGTGAGGGGACTAAACAAAACAAAAATCGAACTTTAATAAAGAATGGTATAATCTGCTTCCACAACAGTGTTATTTCAAAACACCATTTTTCTGCGTAAAGATAAATATTGCATCTAGGCTATTTTTAACCCTAAAACTGAGGTGTGATTTATTCAGAGAACATCTAGTTTCATAATTTTCACTTAGGGAATTTATGAAAGCATTTATGTTCACCAAAAATGTAAAGATGAAAGAGGCTTTAACTTAACAGTCCATGCAGTCACCAGAATAACACAAAAACTATTTAACACCAATAATAGATTCATTCTCCACTCAACAGACTGGACTGCCAGGATCTTGGAAATGAAGTCAGGTCTTTATCATTAATTCCTTGAAGATTTCAGTTAGTTGCATCTTTGTTCTCTCATTTGCCATTGATATTAATTTTTTTATCAATGCCTTGTCTAGTCTACCTCTTGTCGTCAAGATGCAGACAAGTTAATACAAATGATAATTTTAGGAAAATGAAATAACAGTTGGTAGTATTTATCTTGGTGTCTGAAAAAGGATTTTTATTATATGCCTTCACTCCTCTCTATTTCTATCTTAGCCAGCTTTTATCATTCTTTATTGCAGTGGTCAGCTCCCATATTAAATTGCTGTCATTTTCAGGTATTTCTTTAGTTATATGTGATGGTTACATACTGATTTTCTATATTGTGTCAATATTTATACTTTGATTAAGGACATATTTTACAGGGTGTAATTTTTGTCAATGAGAAAAAGAACTATATAGCAGCAGCAGCCTTGTTTTTAGATTTTTATGTTGCCACAGTTATAGGTTTGAAGGTATGAGCTATTCTTAGCATACACAAGCACTTGTAAGCTTCCTGTGTATGACAAGGACAAATAGATAAACAACCAACACAAAAGGAAAATGTTGGGTATCGTTTTCTCCTGCTATAAGTGATTTAAAATGATGGTCAATGTCCCAGACTTCAGATTGTTGTTATCTCTAGAGTTTGATTGATTCTGAAGAATGTGCTAATCATTACGCTGGTCATGAACTGTGTTAGACTGTAGCATCCACTGTGCAAGTAAAACTATTAACATTAATAGATAGACCAAAGTCCTTTCAGCAGAAGCCTTTGTGTAGTAAAGCAATTTTTTAGAAGAGACTTTGGGCTCACTGGCTGTTGGGTTTACAGCAGATTCCCAATGTTTGTTACATAGTCATTCTCTTGAAGGTTTACCAAATCAGCAAGGACTTCAAACCTCGATATACCTTCTTATACAAGTTGTCTTTGCATTGAAGGGAGAACAAAACATATAGGCTACCTCTACACTACATGCTCTTTTTGAAATGGGAATGCAAATGAGGCAAATTGGAAATGCAAATGAAACACTAATTTACATATCTTGTACTTCATTTGCATAATCACATTTTCGAAAGAGCGTCTTTTGAAAGAAAAATAGCAGTGTAGACAGGGTTCTTTCCAAATAAAACCCCATTTTCGAAAGTACTCTTCTTCCTAATTTTTGCAGGAAGAAGAGTGCTTTCAAAATGGGGTTTTATTTCAAAAGAACCCCTTCTACACTGTTGTTTTTCTTTTGAAAGACTCTTTGGAAAATGTGATTATGCAAATGAAGAGCAAGATATGTAAATGACACTTCATTTGCATTTCTGATTTGCCTCATTTTCATTCCCCTTTTGAAAGCAGAGTGTAGTGTAGACATAGCCATACATTTTTGATTCAGTAGCAATACAGTTTAAAATCAGAAGCACTAGCCATATTCAACAAATATTTGAAAGACTGATAGAATCACAGACTTCAAGAAATATCATAGTCAATAATTTCAAAGAAAATCTCTGTACCTGGCTCCTAAACTGTCAGGGTAGGCTGCTGGCACACCTGGATGTTTTGTGTGCCTATGGCGTTGGCAGGCATAAAGCTCTTCAGTTCCCAGTGTCTGTGCTTCACCAATCCCAGCCAATGGGAGTTGCACGAAGTGGCAGGCAGAATGTTCTTCAGCTTTCACATGGCTGGGACTGGCAAACTATAGCCATTGGAAGCTGAATAGCTCCATGCCTGTCAACACTCCAGGCACACACAATGTCAAGGTGCAGCAGCGGCCTACACTGACAGGCTAGGAGTTAATGTTTACCAGCCCTGCTGTGTTATAAAATTTAGAGTTAAAAGAAACACACACAAGTTTTAGTAGATGTATTTTAATGTAATCTAATGAAAACCCTGTTTATAATAACTGAACACATAGGTATTCATATACCTTCAAATTAGTCAATGTTTTAAAGATCCATTTACTGATTTTAATGTCTCATATCATTCTAATGTAGTTATTTGAAAAGCACTAAAACCCTTCAAAGTCTGAATCACTTTTCAGTTCACCAAACTGTTTATTAAACTTGGCTTCAGTCATAGCTGCTCCTGCATTGTTATCATAGATGTCAGCCATGTTGTCTTCAGACTCAGATTCCTTATTATTGGCCTCATATAGTGTCATCAACAAATATGGCCTTATCTTCTGACCCATTGAGCACATTGCTGATACAGCATTTCCAAAATTATTTGTCTATCATTTCCAAGGGAATGGACACCCACTCATTCTTGACCCACTGGGTGACCAGATTGATTTTGGGCTTCACAAGATTTCCACTTTCTGTCACCTTCACTATGCTTGAGCACATCCAGTCAGGCCTGTCTTTAAAGGGTTTCTTCAGGCAGACATCAAGTGGCTGTAGAACAGAAGTTAAGCCTTCAAGTACTACAGCCAAAGTTTTTTTTCATCTTTTTGGCCACATTTCTCTTCATCTGTCTTGTGTGCCCTGGAAATGTCCCAAGCAAGCATAGCAGGTTTATTGAGAAGTGCTCCTGGTCTCTTATTCCACACTTTTTTCCATCCATTCAAGAGTCCTACTTTCATCCACCCATTCTTTTTCATGTGCATATACAATGACTTCTGTAGGAAATTTCATGTTTTAGGCAAATATTTCCTTTTAAAAATAACAACAGCAGGAAGCTTTGACTCATTGGTTTTCTCATGTTTGGCCAATGTAAAATTGATTTTTTTTCATGGGTTTTATTTAAAACTGTTTTTTCACCAATGCTACTTACCATTCTGTTGCTGGGCAGATCAAAGGTCATTGGTGTTTCATCCATATTTCTTACTTATGACAGCTCAAATGCATATTACTTTCAATGTTTTATTACAAACCTTTGGAAATATTGTTTTGTCTTCCCTATTTCTTGGCAACTTTTGTGCTATCTTTGTTTGCTGATGAAGATGCAGACCATGGCAGTTTATGAAGCAAGTACATCAGCCCACTGATGCAACCAACATTGGTGGTTTTTCTCTCTTGTATTTGTTGTTTTTTGACATTTGCAGATCATGCAGACAAATTACAGTTATAGTGACAAGATACCCATTTTACCAACATTCAACAACCCAGTCATTGAGGTCTTCCTCCTGCTGAGGAAATGAAACACACCTCCTTGGACATATTTTATTTTTTCTTGGCATGACTCTCAAGTTTTGTTTTATTTTTTGTCATTCATTTACCTGCTTCTTATTGATGCAGATTTCACACACACAAGTGCAATTACTGTTTGCTTCTGCATGTTCAAGAACTTTAAGTTTGAAAGCTGCATCGTAAGCAGGCTGTTTTCTTTTGATTTTACCATTACTCATTTTAAATACTAGTATGAAAATCTTAGAAAATAATTTAGTTATAGATATGGTAGAATTTACCTGTTTTATCATTGTTGTTATTGTTATTTGTTCATTTTGAAGCATCCCTGTGGATTGGCACATCTGTGGAGATAACAGGCTATTTAAATTTTATTATAAATTCCATTGACACTATATTTTTAGATTTGCTCAAGACTTGTGCTCTAGTGGTTGACATGCATGAAAAGACCAAATTACACAATAGCAGAGTGAAAACAGTGTCATAGAACTATCATTTATTGTATTTTTCTGATTGGCTTGTAAGGCCTACCATTTTGAAAAATGCACAGGTCAAATTTCATTCAGATCTGGAGCAGCGCTCTTTTAGTGTTCATTTCAAACCAATCTACGCCACTAAGGAAAGCCTTTGCAACATTAAATGGCTGCAGTATTGACACCAATAAATTTTACAATCAATATAAGTACTGTATATATTATAGAAGTACTGGTAATTATAAGCTGGTCTTGTAGAAGAATGATACTAGAAGAAGCAAAGACCTACCACTAAAAAATTTAACTTCAGGGAAGCATATTTTAAAAATGATTTGTTTATGTCATCATGAATTGAACTTCAGGGAAACTCTTTTTTAGTCTTTTGTTTATGTGGGCATAAATGATATTATCGATTTCCATACATTTTATTTATATTAATACACTGTAGTACTTTTTTTTTTATCTCAGTTCTAAAATAGTAAATATGCAATTTGGCCAAAAATAAAAATTTAACACTTTTTAAAAGAAACTGCAGCAGGGTTCAGGAAACTTCGGCTCCCACCTGTAAGCTGCTGGTGATCAAGGGGATTTTTTTACCTGGAGTGTTGGGAGGCACACATCCAATTAATTCCCTGTACTTGTTCCTAGACAATGGGAGCAGCAGGAAGCAGCGTGGGCTGAGGGATGTGCTTGCTGCCACCAGCTAGCTGGGAATGGTGAATTGCAGACACTGGGAGCTACAGGGCTCCATGACAGCTGATGTTTCAGTTAAATAAAACGCTCCAGCTTATCCTGACAGTCTGGGATACAGTGTTTTCCTAGTGTTGAAATATAGGGTCAACTTATGAAGGAGTCAGAGCAGTTTTCCATTTTGACTATTTATCTTTAATGTCAGAGTTGTTTTGAGGCTCTGGGATAGCATTGTGTTCAGCAGAGATGAGGTTGTGTGTTGTGTGATGTTGATTTTGCATAAAGTCAGTCTGCGCATTTGTGAGGCATTCAGTATAGGAGTCCAGTCTACCACTGAAGATTTTAACCTCCCAGGACATTCAATAAAGGATGTGAATGAAGCCATTCTTCTACAAAAGTATTTTACCACATGATTACAGAGGGACACATCTGAATTGGAATTCATTTGCAAGTTTGACACATTTAACCTGGGGCTTAACAGAGATCCCAGTTTTCTTATACATCACAAAAGCAATTTCCCCAGCTTTGATATATGCAGGAATGTCACCCATCCCACTTTATTTGCTTTTTCCAGTGGTTCTAGTAGTGGCAGGTTAGTCCTCTGCTCTCCTGCCCTCCCTTCACCACTCACTGTATCAACCCTGGATTCTAATTGTCTACTCCAAATCTGGAACTCTAGTGAAGTGGCTCTTACCCACCAAAGCTCATTAACTAATAAATTAATGTTTCAGTCTTTAAGGTGCTACAGGACTGTCTTTTTTCCCCACAAAGCTACAGACTAACATGACTACTCCTCTGAAGCTAATTATGCTGTACTTTGTCTATTAACTGATTTTATATTTATATAAAATTTTATATATTTTATATATTTATATAAAATTTTATATTTTAATTTAGGAGCGATATTTAACTGTAGTTTGTTAAACCCTATATCTTTAAATTGTTAAGTAAAGTTGTGTTAATTCTAATTTAAGTACCTTAGGTGTATATCATTTGTAATTGTTATTTTGGAGTTAGATTCCTGCCACAGATTATTATTAAAAATGGGTTTATTTTGGGATGTTTCCAAGGCCAACCATTGTGTGTACAGTAGCCAACCTATAGAAGTAAGAGACTGTAGCGGAGGGGTGGATGGAGAATTCCCACCTATCCAATATTATCACTGAAATACTCAGTCTCCTTTAATATCAAGAACACAAGGAGTCCAGGCATACAGATGAGTGTTGCCAGCTCCCAAGTAATCAAGGGAAGAAAAGGCGGGAGCAGGGGACACGTGCATAAATCTCATACATTATTTTTTTGAAGCCCTCCATAGTGGTAATACATATAATAGACCATTTTCTTTAATGTTTTATTCAAACTACTTATTGTCAGCCTTTCAAAAAGCACCTGCAGTAGATTTTATACAATAAAACCAAAATACAGTACAGGGCATTAATAACTAAAGAATCATCCATATAAATTTCATAGCCAGATGAAACCAAATTATATATCAAAAATAGAAATTCAGTGACTGGATAAACCGGTACACTAAGAAAATATTGATACAGAATCATTTCTTAATTGATACAAATATCTCCCTCTTTCTCAGAAGAGGTTTAAAGACAGAAATACTGTAGTGAGATCTTATGATACTGAGGCCAGATTAATTACTCTTATTTTTTTCTTTTAAAGCGCATTGCACTAGACATATTGAATATGAAAAATGAAAACATTTATTGTAATAAATTTTTCTAGTTCACTCATGCACCAATTTACACACTCCCAGTCAGTGTGAAATATCACCATTTTAGGGAGAGAGACTCTGTGTGTGTGTGTGTGTGTGTGTGTCTGTGTGTGTGTGTGTTCCATCTATGTAGCATCAGGAAGAATACTGGATGTTAAGGGACTGCAGAAAGTAGTTTCTGGAATGTGTCTGCTCCTGTAACTGAGGAGCTTTGCCAATGAGATTTGGGGATATTTCTAGATCTCTGATAGCTCTTGAAGTTCCTTGCAGTACTGATCACAATACCCTTTCTTTATCTCATTTTGGTATGAACTTGGTACATGTTTCTCTCTGAAGTATACCTTGTTTCAGTTACCTAAGTTTTTCAGCATCACCAGGCAAGGTGATTGCAATATGTTGTATGTAGGGATACCATGGAAGATGTCTAACAATCTCTTGCCTGCACAGAATTCAGCATCCCATGCTAAGACCAGGGACCATATGCTCCAAAATGAATACATAATTTTCCAGGGTGTAATTTAGGATTTTGATATGGATCTTCATCTGATGAAGCGGGTCTTTGCCCACAAAAGCTTATGCTCCAAAATATCTGTTAGTCCATAGGGTGCCGCAGGACTTCTTGTTGCTTTTGAAGATACAGGCTATCTTGGCTACAACTCTGACATCTTTACAGCAGACTCCTTGGATGACTTTGGACAAATCATTTAACCCCTGCGTGTGTCAGTTTGTCCATCTATAAAATTATGATAAATTCATTTATATCTTAGAGTGAAATTTAAATTAAGTTTATTTTACTGGTGGAAGAGGGTGTTTGTGATGATGAGGTCACATTCTGCACATTTTGTAAGGGGGAGAACTCCACTGGAGTTGCTTTTGCTAACAACTTCTTTCTCAGTGGTAGTCTGCCAGAGGTGTGTGTGTGTGTCTTCTGATCCTGGCATGGAAATCCCACAATAGAATCTTCTTCTCTTTTGGGGATGTCTTTCTGGGCTGTGTCCAGCTGAGTGTAGAACTTCTCCTTTATGTCATCCTCCACATCTAGAGTTGGTGAATATGCACTGATGACAGTTTCCTGTTGTTTTTCGGACAAGCTTCAAGTGGAGAGTCATGAGATGCTCAATGATGCCAACAGGGACCTCAGATAGGATTTTTGCCAGTTTGTTTTTTGTGGAAAATCATATTCCGTTTTGCCTTTTTTTTGGGGTTCCTTTCCAGGAAAATGTTTCTGCTCTGCCTTTATCTCTTAGCTGTCTTTCTCGTTTATACACTTCTGCCAGGGCAGCTATACCAATGTTGTACTGTTGCTGCTCACAGGTGATAATTACCATGTGTCTTTGGGGTCCCTCATTATCTGGATTGTCCAATAGAGTCCAAATATTCTATGTTTCAAAGTTTACTATTCAATTTCAGCCCCTTTAGATGTGAATCCACTGGATGCAGTTATCCAGTCTGGGGGGTGGAGGTGAACTTATGCTTAGGCACCTTTTCTAGCTTCCCTCCCCATGTGAGGTGAGCAGAGTGGATCCTAAATAAGGCTGCTCAGTCGTGGATTGTTTTTCCACCTCAGTTCTCAAAATGGAATGACTGATGCATACATCCACCACCTATGTGCTGATCCATGACTAAAAGCTTGCAGATTTCACAACCCTGCTCCCATCACTATTCACTAGTCATCATAGGGCTTAAGCTTAGGGGGGGTAGTACACAGCAGAAGGTGCTTGTGCATAACTTCTCTTAACAAGGAGGGACATTGGCACGGTAGCCACCATAGGGGTCTTGATGGATAGAAGTCTCAGTTCCAATGGCATGGAATCTACAATGACTGGGAGTCTCCTGTCTGCTGCAGTGTTCATCTGCCTTCACAGCTGTTGTAGCATTACCCTTGCTATCCTCCACCTGTTGTGCCATGGAGGACTTTTTGGGATTGTTCTTTGTCTGGACCTTGACCTTGCACCATGGGTGACCCTTCTGGGAGTACAAGAACCCCTACGGCATCACTCTCAGGTTCATTTTAACACACAAGCCCACTCACTGTGACAAGGTGACAATCTGGAGAGTGATCCACAGTTGGTAATGTGTGAACCCATATCAAATCCAGGTCATTCTCAAATATAGTAGCCCTGTCATATTAATTTCAATGAGAAGTATGAAAAAGATGTATTGCATTTCAACAAAGTAAGCAACTAGGTCTCAGAATTCATCCTAGGAGCATATCTCTTTGAGGGGATGTATGCACGTAGTCACTTTTTGGATTATAACCACACTTGAACATGTGTGACAGAGAGCTTGGTCTGAAAATATTGTGTACTATGCTTACAAGACGGTTGTATCTTAAACACATTTTTTGTCTATTCTGTTGAGAGTGAGAATAGCCTGAAGCCTGCTAACAAAGAGTACAGTCCAAAAGGTGTTATTCTAGAAAATCACATCCTTACAGCCAGACAGTAACTGGACAAAAAACAAATGGTGAGATTATTCACAGGCATTTGGGTAGGGTTAGATAGGGAGGGCAAGCAAAAGATAATTCTATACTTTTTTAAGATAAATGTGTTGTCTAACAAGGTTTTAATTAGAGCTTGTCAGTAATCCCCTGCCAAAATGTTTTTTTCCAGGGAAAATGATATTTCATAGCAATGAACTTTACACTGGAAAGGATTGACGACAATGACTTTCAACTCAAAATTTTGTTTTGGAAAATAAATTCAAAATTGTCAAACATTTCATTTTTAAGTTCTAAAACACAAAGGCATGAGACCTCATTCAGAAGGCTGGGACTTTTTAGCTTAGAAAATGGAAGATGTGATGGATGTACATAAAATTATGATGGAGAAAGTGAATAAGGAAAAGTTATGTACTTGTTCCCATAACCTATTCACACAATGCACAGCCAAACTCTGGAACTCCTTGCCAGAAGATGGTCTGAAGACCAGGATTTTATCAGGGTTTAAAAAGGAAGTAGATAAATCCATGGAGGTTAGGTCCATAGATGTTTATTAGCTAGAAAGGGGTAGGAATGGTGTCCCTAGCTTTTGTTTGCCAGAGGCTGGAGATGCACGACAAGAGAAAATCACATGATGACTACCGGTTCTGTTCAGTCCCTTTGTTGGAAGTCTGGATACTGGGCTAGATGGAGCCTTGGTCTGGCCCAGGATGGTTGTTCTTATAATGACAGTCCTAGGAAATAAATCAAGAGCTCCCAAGTCCTAATCTAGAGACTTAAATATAATAATATACTTCCATTCCATGGGACAGACTTTAGATATTCCAGAGAAAGAAGTGACTTGTGACTTTTAGGAAGCAGGAAAAAATACTGGGATGAACTCTCAAGTCTGTTTAGGAAACTGGAGATAAGAAAAAGTTCTGCAGCACATGCTATCTCTATTCAGATTTACCTGGGGAATACCTAATAGCGTGTGAAGAAGAAAACCTAGTTATAGTGTTATAAACTGTTATTAATGTTCACAACAAATTATATGAGATGTGCAACATGACCTAGACAACAAGGTATTTGGGGATTTGTGATTTTAAACCTGGAAGTTGTGTTATTGTGAGCTGACAATGTGTGCCATTACTTTACTCCAGGGATATTATTCCATTCATTATTCAAGACTACATAACTTGTAGTGACTCAAGATGTGAGTTAATTGCATGAAATTCTGTAACTTGTTTTATACAGGAGTTCAGACTAATTAATCTAATAGTGACTTCTGTTAATAAAATCTCTGAATCTTTAACATTGGAAATTGTTAATTTAGTAACATCATTAAATGGTTTACAACTGACTTTCTCATAGTTTTCAGAATGTAACTATAAATGGGAAATTGCCACTGAGTGGGTCAGTTTCCACTGGGGTCCTACAGGGATAGATTTTTATGTATAACCTTGTAAGAAAACATAACATTGTATCTGATAAATTTTGCAGATGACTAAAAAATTGGGGGACTGGTAAATAACAAAGAGGCCTTGTCACTGAGACAGAGTGCTCTAGATCAAATGGTAAGTTGGGTTGCAAGCAAGCAATATGCATTTACTCTGACTAAATGTTAAGTTCATGTAGCAAGGAAGAGTGAATGTTGGCCAGGCTTACAAAATTAGGGAGTCAATCCTAAGAAGCAGTGACTCTGAAAAAGATTTTCTGGGGTGAGGGTGGAAAGGTCATGGTAGATAATCAACTGAACATGAGTGTGTCATGGTGGTGAAAAAAAACTTAATGTGATCCTAGGATGCATAATTGTATAATTTCTAATGTCCACAATTCAAGATGGACTTTAATAAATGGAGAGGGTTCAGAGAAGACCTATGAGAATATGGAATGAGAATGAAAACATGCCCTGTAGGGATAGACACAAAGAGCTCAAGCTATTTATCTTTCCAAAGAGACAATTAAGGGGTGACTTGATTTCAATCAGTAAATACCCACATGGTGAACAAATATTTAATAGTAAGTTCTTCAGTCTATCAGAGGGAGGTATACGTGATCCAGTGGCTGGAAACTGAAGTGAGACAAATTAAGACTGGAAATAAGTCATATTTTTAATAGTCAGAAAAATGAACCATTTGAACACTTGATCCAGAATTATAGGATTCTCTGTCATTGGTAATGTTTAAATCAAGATTGAACAGTATTTTTCCCTAAACTCTCTGACCTTGGGAATTATTTATTGGAAGTGCTATAGTCTTTATTGTATGTGCTATAGACTGGATGATCACAAGGATCCTTTCTAGTCTTAGCATCTATGACTTTGTGAATTGAGTACAGTGCTAAATATTTCAGCTAACATTTAGTGTCTTAATAAATGTGCAGTGAAACATTGGTTCACAACATACAGCTGCTACCCACAAACACGGCCACTAACTCTTCTGGTTGCCGTGAACAAGTCATCAACTATTTTCTCGCCACACAATTAAGTGGTGCTTGTTTAATCAAGACTGAGATCACACACTGGAGTACTACAAAAGGCCACACATTACAGATGCCTATACTAATTTCCTAGAGTGCACTACAGGTTGAACCTCTCTGGTTGGAGACCAGAGAGCCCCAACAGAAGAAGGTTCTGATGGCTTGGAGCAGAGTTGGTTCTGTGCAGTCCAGGGAGCTGGGAAGACAGGAGCAGAGCCCCTCCAGTTCGCGAAGGGCAGGGAGCTCAACTGGTGGGCCATGACCAGATCCTGACCTGCAGCCCTATGGGAGGGAGCCAGGTCAGCAGGCTGGGAATGGACCCCTGCAGCAGGGAGCCTGGCCAGTGCCATGGAGTAAACTCCACTGGCAGCCCCACAGTCAGGAGTCTGGCTGTGAGCGGAGACCCACCAACAGCATGCGTGTAGAGAGTGGGGCCAGCAGCCAGGAGAGTAGCCCAGTGAGCAGACTGCTGACTTTTTAGGAGAAGCTGGAGGTCTGACCTCCACTGGTCCAGCAAACTCCTTTGTTTGGGACTACTCAGATCCTAAGACCAGGAAGGTCCAACCTGTACTTTATTTTCACCTTGGCTACAGCTGTGTCCTGAAATCCAATTAAGTTATAAACACTTTTATATTCCATAACAGCAAAGAATCAACAGAAAATTCACTTTTGCAGCTCCAAAACCCAGCAGCTCAGGTGAAGTAATTCCATTTGTAATTACAGAAGAAAGTAAAGCAAAGAATATGAAATGACTTTAACTAAATAGTTTTCTATTTTTTGAGAGTGATGAAGTGGTATGTTCAATCTTATTTGTAAATAGATAACCTAACCCCAAGGAACAGTATATAAAGCCCCATCTGTTCCAAAACTTGAACAAAACTGGTGCTGAAACTAATATTAGATCTGTATTCTGCTGCTCTTCTTTATTCTTTTTGTAAGGATTCTAAACTCAAACATCTCATCATCATTACTGCCCAGGTAGCCACCTACTTCTTCCTTCTATAAGTCTATTTGTGTGTAGCTGGTCAAGACAAGCATAATCCCTAGTTCTTTTCTTTAGCTCTTGCACCAGGAATTTGTCCACAACATTCCACAAAACCTTCCTGGATTTTCTGTGCATGGATTTATTGCTCTCTCAGCCAAGGTCAGGATGATTGAAGAACCCATGACAACCAGAGCCTGTGATCAGGAAACATCAGTTGCTTGTCTGAAGAAAGTCTCGTCTACCTCATCTTCCTGGCTTTGTAGTCTGTAGCAGATGTCCATCACAGCATTGCTCTTATTGTTTAACCCAAAGACTCTCAAGAGGCTCTAAGCCAGTTTCATACTGGATTTCTGAGCAATCCTACTTCTCTCTTACATACAGTACAACTCTTCCAACTCTCTCAGCGCTCTCTCTCCTTCCTGAGCAATTTATAGTCATCCATGACAGTGTTCCAGCCATGCAAGTTACTCCAACAAGTCTCTGTTATTCTAATCACATCATAGTTTTTTGACTGTCAGGACTTCTAATAATTCCCAGGGTTCTTGTGTTTGTGTACTAAAAAATAATTAGTCAATTGGCTGACTTTTGCAATATGAATCAGAAGGCTCCGTCGTGTTTCCTCCCTGTATCCCACTTCTCACTTAACACAAGACTTAGGTCACCAGCCTCCAGAGAACCTAGATTAAACATTCATCACTAGGTTAGAAAGCCTACTTTGTTAGATGAATACCATTTTTTCCTGGAAAATCATGTTCCTGGAGAGAGATCCCATGGATGAATGATTCAAAGCCTCTGTCTGGCACCACTTGTGCAACCATGCATTTAACTCCACAATTCCATGGTCTGTATCAGGGATTTTTCCTTCAACAGGGAGGATGGATAAGAATACAACTTACATTTCAAACTCCTTCATTTTTCTTCCCAGAGCCCCACAGTCTGCAGTGACCTGGCTGCATTTCAGCATTATCATAAATAGACTAGCTATTGCTGGAGGCAGAATCCCACACTTCATGCTGCTAAACAAGGTGTTGATCTACTTCTGATTCTCCAAAATTGAAAAACTCGGCTATCATTCTAGACTGTTATTTTGGGTAGCCTGTCTTTATACCTAGAAATCTATCATGTCCTATATCTGAGATGGCAGAAAAACTTACAAACAAATGGTGTAATTTCCAAGCTGTATATTTAGCTGTTATTGCAGGACACTTGGGGTGCATCTACACTAACCAGCTACTTCGAAGTAGCTGGCACAATGTCGAAATAGTATGTGTCATGTCTACATGTGCTGTGAGCTATTTTGATGTTGAAATCGAAGTTAGGCGGTGAGATGTTGAAATCGCTATTTCTATCCGGAAATGGGAATAGCGCCCTATTTCAATGTTCATTGTCGAAGAAGGGCATGTGTAGACAATCCACATCCTGCTACGTCAAAATAGCATGGTTCTCCATGGCGGTCATCAGCTGTGGGGTTGAAAGATGCTGTGTCCAGCCCATGCGGGGCTTTGTGGTCACTGCGTGCAGCAGCCCTTAGCCCAGGGCTTCTGCTTGCTGCTGCTGCTGCAGCTGGGGGTCCATGCTGCATGCCTGGGGTCTGCAACTGGTTGTCTGCTCTGTGGATCTTGTGCTGTGCAGGCCGTGGGTGTCTGGGAGAGGACCTTTAAGGGAGCGGCTTGGGGCTTTGCTGGCCGGCCCCTTATTTTGACAGGGAGTGCTTGTATGTGTGGATGCTCCACATTTCCTTCCGGGGCATCTCCTTTCAACATTCTCCGTTGCTACTTCAACATTGAATGACAAATTTAGGTGACAAATCTGAGGAACTCACTCAGATTGAAGTGACATTAGAGGAGGTTTTGGAGTTAATTGATAAGCTGAATAGTAACAAGTCTCCAGGACCAGACGGTATTCACCCAAGGGTTCTGAAAGAACTCAAATGTGAAATTGCGGAGTTATTAACAGTGGTTTGTAACCTATCCTTTAAATCCACTTTGGTACCAAATGACTGGAAGACAGCCAATATAACACCAATATTTAAAAAAGGCTCTAGAGGAGACCCTGGCAATTATAGACCGATAAGTTTAACATCAGTACCAGGCAAATTAGTAGAAACACTAGTAAAGAATAAAATTGCAAGGCACGTAGAAGAGCACGAATTGTTGGGCAAAAGTCAGCATGGTTTCTGCAGAGGGAAGTTGTGTCTAACTAATCTATTAGAATTTTTTGAAGGGGTTAATAAACATGCGGACAAGGGGCACCCAGTGGACATAATATACCTAGATTTCCAGAAAGCCTTTGACACGGTCCCACACCAAAGGCTTTTATGTAAATTAGGCAGTCATGGGATAGGAGGAAAGATCCTTTCATGGATTGGGAATTGGTTAAAAGACAGAAAACAAAGGGTGGGAATAAATGGTAAATTTTCACAATGGAGGAGGGTAACTAGTGGTGTTCCCCAGGGGTCAGTCCTGGGACCGATCCTGTTCAACTTGTTCATCAATGATCTAGAAAATGAGGTAAGCAGTGAGGTGGCAAAGCAGTGAGGTGGCAAAGGTGGCAAAGTTTGCAGATGACACCAAGTTGTTCAGGACAGTCAAAACCAAAACAGATTGTGAAGAACTACAAAAAGATCTCAGCAAACTGAGTGACTGGGCAGCAAAATGGCAAATGAAATTTAATGTGGGTAAGTGTAAGGTAATGCATGTTGGAAAAAATAACCCAAATTACACGTACTACATGATGGGGTCAAATTTAGCTACGACAGATCAGGAAAGGGATCTTGGAGTTATAGTGGATAGTTCTCTGAAGACATCCACGCAGTGTGCAGCGGCAGTTAGTAAGGCAAATAGGATGTTAGGAATTATTAAAAAAGGGATCGATAATAAGACAAAAGATATCATACTTCCCCTATATAAAACTACGGTACGCCCACATCTTGAGTGCAGATGTGGTCTCCTCACCTCAAAAAAGATATATTGGCATTAGAAAAGGTTCAGAAAAGGGCGACTAAGATGATTAGGGGCTTGGAACGGGTCCCATATGGGGAGAGGCTAGAGAGACTGGGACTTTTCAGTTTGCAAAAGAGGCGATTGAGGGGCGATATGATAGAGGTACATAAAATCATGAATGGTGTGGAGAAAGTGAATATAGAAAAAATATTTACCTTTTCCCATAATACAAGAACTAGGGGACACCAAATGAAATTGATGGGTAGTAGGTTCAAAACTAATAAAAGGAAATTTTTCTTCACACAGTGCACAGTCAACCTGTGGAACTCCTTGCCGGAGGAGGCTGTGAAGGCCAGGACTCTATTAGGGTTTAAAAAAGAGCTTGATAAATTTTTGCAGGTTAGGTCCATAAATGGCTATTAGCCAGGGATAAAGTATGGTGCCCTAGCCTTCAGAACAAGGGCAGGAGATGGATGGCAGGAGATAAATCACTTGATCATTGTCTTCTGTTCTCCTTCTCTGGGGCACCTGGCATTGGCCACCGTCAGCAGATGGGATGCTGGGCTGGATGGACCTTTGGTCTGACCCAGTATGGCCATTCTTACGTTCTTATGTTCTTAATGTCGGTGGCACCAGCCCCAGAGGATATGTAGATGATGCGCATGGAAGTAGCCTATTTCAATGTTCTTATGTCGAAATAGGTTACTTCAACGTAGTGTGCTAGAGTAGATGTAGCCTTGATGAAAGATATAGCATAAAATTTATGATGTATCACACCTGGCAAGTTTTAGGTCATGCATATTTTTAGCTTATCCTTCTTTTTGCTGTAAAATAATAAACTAGGAAAACAAAGTACAATCTGACTCCCACCATATCTTATAAATATTGAGTGTAGATAGTCTATTAAATACTAAGCCATCTGTTGCTGTCAATACATACCCAATTTGCAGCAGAAAAGGTTCCATAATCATATACTTTTGTCATTTCTTTTTTTCCTAGGCAAGCATCTCTGATGTATAAAAAACACCATTAAAATCTATAACTCAGCTTTCAGGTTACTATGATACAAACATAGCCTCATTTTATAAGGAGTTTAACAGTACAGTGTTTGCAAAGAAATGGATTAATGTAAATTGCCTGCAGGGAAAGATAAAACCTTCAATCTCAACAATCTGAAAAAATGTGGCATTTTGATGAAATCCAATTTCAGGCTACACAAATAAACCTAAGAAGATGAGTAGATTTGCTGTGTAAAATATACTGTTATCCTCACTATTGTTGTTCATAGTCACCAAATTAAACTCAACTTTCTGCTGAAGTTCCAATTTTACTTTTCATAAAAAAGGCAAATTCATTCCCCATGAACATGGATATATACTAGCTGAGGTCTTCTCTAAGTATAATAGAAACTAGGGTAATGTGAATTTTATCATATAAACGGGTGGGTTTTTTTTTTTTTTTGTCTCTTAGTCAAACTTTGTTGAAACTTAAAATAAAATCAGGAGCTGAATTTCAAGAGACTAATCATGTTAAAAACTGAGGTCTTTTAAAAATTCCACCTTTATTTTAGTGCCTAAAGAAGAGCTAAGTGGCAGTGGCATTTCTAGCCAAATCTGTGCAATAATGTCCTGATATACCTTCACTGATGCCACTGAGGTTACATTAGGAAATAATTTGGCCTCAGATGTGTGATCTGTTGAATGAGATTATTCATAGAATTATAGGGTTGGAAGAGATCTCAGGAGGTCAAGTTCAACTCCCTGCTGAAAGTAGGAGGAATGCCTACCTAATCATCCCAGCCAGGACTTTTTCAAGCCAGGACATTTAAAAAAAAAACAGGAAAAAAACCCTCTAGGGATGGAGATTCTGCTCTCTGTCTTGGTGACCCATTGCAGTGCTACACCACCCTCCTGACAAAATAGGGTTTTTTTCCTAATATCCAACTTAGATCTCCCATACTGCAACTTTAGACCATTGCTCCTCTCTTTGCCATTTGTCACCACTGAGAATAGTTTCCCTCCATCCTCCTCATAACCCTCTTCAAGTAGCTGAAGATTTCTATCAAACCCCCCTTGTTCTTCTCTTCTGTAGGCTAAATAAGCCCAAATCCCCCAGCCTCTTCTTATAAGTCATGTCCTTCAGCCCTCAAATTATTTTTGTTGCCCTCTGCTGGACTCTCTCCAGTGCATCTACATCCTTTCTGTAATGTGGGGCTCAGAATTGGATGTAATGATCAGATGTGGCCTCACCAGCGCCAAATAAAGGGGAATAATCACTTTCCTAGATCTGCTGGCAATGCTTCTTCTAATGCATCCCCATATGCCATTAGCCTGCTTGGCTGCAAGGACATATTGATGATTCCTATCCAGCTTCTCATCCACTGTAATCTCCATGGCCTTTTCTGCAAAACTGCTGCCTAGCCAATCAATCCCAGACTTTAGTAATACTTGGGATTCTTCTGTCCCAAGTGCAGGCCTCAGCACTTGACTTTGAACCTCATCAGATTTCCAAATCCTCCAATTTGTCTAGGTCATTCTGGACCCTATCGCTACCTCCAGTATATCTACTTCTGCCCCTAGTTTAGTGTCATCCACCACCTTACCAAGGGTGACATCCATCCTAGTCATTGAAAAAGGCATTAAACAAAACCTTCCCCAGAACTGACCCTTGGGGCACTTTGTTTTATACTAACTGCCAACTGGCATTGAGCTCTTGACCACTATCTGTTGGGCCCAATGTTCCACCCAGCTATCTATCCACATTACAGTCCATTTATCCAATCCATACTTTAACTTGCTGGCCAGTATACTATGCTAGACTGCTATCAAAGACTCTGCTAAAATCAAGATATGTCATGTCCACTGCCTTTCCCATATCCACAGAATCAGTGACCTTGTCATGGAAGGCAATCATTTTGGTCAGGCATGACTTGCCTTGGTGAATTCATGTTAATTATTCCTGATCACCTTCCCCTCTTCCAAGTGCTTTTCAAACGGTTTCCTTTGGGATCCCCTCTATGATTTTTTGGGGGACTAAGATGAGGATGAGCAGTCAATAGCTCCCCAGATTCTTCTGTTTTTGTAAAAGATGGGCACTACATTTGCTTTTTTCCCATCACCTAATCACCATGAGTTTTCAGAGATAATGGTCAATGGCTCTGCAATCACATCAGCTAACTCCTCCACCACTCTTGGATTCATTAGATCTGGTGTAATTGATTTGTGCATATCTAGCTTTTCTAAATAGCTCTTAACCTGTTCTTTTCTCAGTGAAGGTTGCCCACCTCCTTTCCATATTTTGCTGCCTAGTGACTATTAACATCTGCAAAATAAATTTCATGCATAATAGCTGGTAGCATTATGGCTTAGCTTTAAATAAAATGCAGAAATTGAAAGAAATATAGAGTACTGGACAATGGTATGATCAAGGCCATGGGATTACCGTGTACTGGATTAGCTAGCTTTAAGGGTTTTATTAAGCATAGAACTTGTGTACATGCAAATTCAGTTTTGAAAGTGGCTTGGCTATTAGGATTTGAATGAGTGTGACTTGGCAAATAAGCTGTGTTGATCGGAAAAAAGAGAGTACTGGTGTTATTGTTGGTGCAGGAAAAGACTGATAGGAGACAAAGTGAGAGAAAAAGGCTAGGGTATGGTGTGAGCCTTTTGTATTCTTTTTTTCATCCTATTTTTGATCATAATCTTAAAACTGTTGATATAATGTTGATAAATACAAAGCCAAATCTATTGAAAACACAATCCCAAATGCACATATAAACTGATAATGACTAAATTAGCTGTTACCACTTAAGAGAGAGATCTTGAAGATATTGTGGGTAGTTCTCTGAAAACAGCCACACGATGTGCAGCAGCAGTCAAAAAAAAAAAAGGGCAAACAAAATATTAGGAATCATTAAGAAAATGATAGAGAATAAGACAGAGAATATCTCATTGCCTCCATATAAATCCATGGTATGCCTACATTTTGAATACTGCAAGCAGGTGTAGTCTCATCTCAGAAAGCTATCTCAGCTTTGGAAAAAGTTCAGAAAAGGACAACAAAAATTATTAGGGGTATGGATTGTCTGCCTTATGAGGAGAAATTAATAAAACTGCAACTTCTCAGGTTGGAAAAGATATGGGCTGGGAACATGGCAGGGGCCAATAAAATTGTGACTCGTGCAAAAAGATAAATAAAGAGTTATTTACTCCTTCCCATCACACACGAACTTGGGGTCATCAAAGGAAATTGGTAGGTAGCAGGTTTAAAATGAATAAAAGGAAGTATTTCTCAGCAGAATGCACAGTCAGCCTCTGGAATTCTTTTCTCGAGGATGTTATGAAGTCCAATACTATAACAGGGTTAAAGGAAGAGCTAAATAAATTCATGGTGGATAGGTCCAGCAATGGCTATTAGCCAGGAAGGTCAGGAATGGTTTCCCTTGCCTCAATTTGTCAGAAGCTGTGAATGGTGATAGAGGGTGAATCACTTGTTGATTTCCTACAAAACAAAGCAGCAGAACTGTAGCACTTTAAAGACTGACAAAATGATTTATTCAGTGATGAGCTTTAGTGGGAAAGACCTACTTTCTCAGATCCAAAGAAGTGAAGATCTGAAGAAATGGGTCTGTCCCATGAAAGCTCTTCATTGAATAAATCATTTTGTCAGTCTTTAAAGTGCTACATTTCTGCTGCTTTGTTTTGTTGGAGTACAGATTAACAGGTCTACCTCTTTGTAACTTGTTGATTTCCTGTTCTGTTCATTGCCTCTGGGGCACCTGGCATTGCCCACTGTAGAAAGCCAGAATGCTGAGCTAGATGGACATTTGGTCTCACCCAATAGGCCTGTTCTTGTATTGTAATGTGTAATCTTGTCTGGAATCAGATTTAGCTCTGTGTCTTATATGATGACTGTGACTTCTATAAGCTAATTATGAGTCTGCAACTTAAAAATCCCCCCATATTTTAGGTGTTTTAAGCCTTATTACTTTCCATTGCTTTGGTAGAAGACCCTTTGTTTTTATGTTATAGGAAATGGTAAATAGGAGTCCACAAGTTCTTCTTTTCCACACCATTAACTTATTTACATCACTCCTTTCCCCAGAGCACCCTACTGCCCTGTGCATTCTGTAGTGCTTCTGGTACTGTTATTCCTGGCCTGCACAGTGCACTTGCCACAAGAGGGAACAAAATTGCTCATAGCACCTCTCCGTTGATGCAAATGGAAGCAGGAAAGTTCCTACTCACTCTTTCCTTTCCCCAAAATTAATTAGCCCACCTAGAAGCAGCCAGAATCTGTCTTATAATAGGAAGCAAAAGGAAGAATCACAAAGCATGGTTTGTGATGACCTAGCTGAGAAATTACAAGTCATACCTGACTTTTATGTGCCTTGGGAAAAAATAAAGTAGACTTGGTTCTGTTGAGCATTGGTATTAGTACTGCAGCTAAGGTGGTTGGATTAACGAAGTCATTGTGCAAGTTTCTGTGTTCATTTTCTGTATATTGCCGTGGGGCTTTTGAGAAGACGATGCCTTTTGCCAGGCCCCAGGTGCTAAGGAACAAGCTGTCTGCCAATAGGACACATAGTAAACCACTGGAGAGATACCTGCCGGAAAAAAAAATAAAAATAAATTTCCTTTTTATTGCTAAAGACTCAGACAGCCACATTGATTATTATAGCTGTTCTTCATATTACAAGGTAAAAATAAGTGTAACAAGCTATCCAGTGGGAAACTAGTAGCAATTCTGTTTTTTTCTTGTTTTGGTTGACGTTGTTTCTGTTTGGGATACAAGCCATTTGTCAAATTGTTTGGAGCACTTTCTTCTTTGAACAGGATTTCAGTGAAGAGAAGAATGCTTTGGTTGAACTTTTATAACTGTCTTCTTATCAATGAGCTGTCTCCTGTTTCTTTTATTTATCTATCTATCTATCTATCTATTTATTTATTTATTTATGTGCCTTATAGCTACTGGTACTGTAAGTAACATTAAAACAAAACAAAAAAAATTCCACAAACTATGAATTTATCCAGACTCAATGCTCCGTTGAAATAACTCTTTCAGTTCTTTGATCAGCCCATTTGAGACACTCGGGCTCAGCTGTATTTTGTACAGATTGGTACAATATTTCATCCATCACTGCACAACCTTCTCGTTCACGAGTACCTCGTTGTTCTCATCTTTGATCCCCATCTGATTTGGCTGCCACTTCCTATCAATATTCCTAATTATTTTCTACTCATTGCTGGTCTCATACTCACCATAATATCTCTCTGTATTGTCACACTGCTCCTCTAACCATTTCTTCTTATCCTTTCTGGCTGCTTTCCTTACCTCATTGCATTTCACTGTATATAGCTGTTCCACGCTCTCGGAAACATCTCTTCTGATTTTCAACGCTCTTGAACTAACTTCAGTGTCTCCTGTAATTTACACCTAAAAGTCTTCTAAGAGCTCAGTAATCAGTGGAAGTGTTGAAAATGCTGCTAGACAATAATGACCTTCCATGGACTGGCAAATTCTCTCATCAGCATCAGTCAGGTCCCAACGGTGCCTGATTAGAGAGTTTCAGCCTGTATAATCTATTGCATGGGAACCTGGTACACAAACTATCAACATGCTTGTGTTTTCTTTTGCTTTCATTGACTTTCTGCAGGCACTGCTCCCCACGACTCCCAGTGGCTGTGATCCTCTGTTTCTGGGCAATGGAAAGTTTGGGAAGTGGCAGCATCCCTGAAGTTCCATTGCGTGCAGGTGCTGCCCCCACGGCTCTCATGGGCTTGGAACAGAGAACCACAGCCCCTGTGAGTTGCAGGGCAGGAGGACAAGGGTGGTGCCTGAGGGATGGTCAATGTCAGCAAAATACCTCACAGCCTGCTTATTTACTATTTACTTACAGATTACTCTAACAGGCCGCATGCAGGATTCAGGTTTCCCACCACAGTTTTAGGGCTTAATGTGATCCAAATTGTTGTTGTTGTTGTTATTACTACTGAATAATTAATTATGCAACTCCTCTTCCCAATATTTCATGAAAGCACAGTAACAACTTTTTCAATAGAAAACATTTCCGTCTGCCCATGGTGCATATAAGGAATAAAAGGCGAGATGTGACACAATATTGGGGTTAGAAATGGGCTGTCAATCTGTAAGCTGGTGCCCATTACAGAATTATCTTGGTGGAGAAAAACGCTGTGATCCCATGGCTATAACACTGCTGAGACTGTGACTGTGGACTCTCCCCAGCTTGCATGACGTAGGGGGCATGCCAAGGCTGAAGATGAGGTAAGGGACTGCATAATCTTGGGCTGGCATAGGAGTTCACTAAGGACTTTGCTAGTGGCTTCACCATGACAATGATAAAGTCATAATCGCTTCCTAATACATCCCGTATTAAACAGCATTCTGATTCAGGAGATAAACTAAACCTTGGCATTGAAAGCTTCATGTGTGACAGTTGACACCTGCTAAGGATCTGCCCTGCAGCCTGCCTACTATTTAAAAAATAAAGTTACATAAACAAAAGCCAGACAGAAAGCTTAAATTGGATAGGAAAATAAACGGTTACCATTTCTTTATTTACTTGCTTTAATTTTAATAAAACAACTTGATCCCAAAGGTGCAGGCAGAAATAGTTGTTGAAAGTCACAATGAAACAAAGATGAAAAAACAAACACAGGAGGTAAAAACATACAACATTGCCCATTAAACAAGAGGGAATAGTGACTAGAATCCCAAAATGAGTTTCTACGCAAAACATCTGGGTACTGGATGTTGCTTTAAAACAGAACTTCAAAAAATCATCACTGTTCAGAGCTTGCAAGATAAATTCATAATCTGATGTGATCGAAGTGTGGTGTTTGATTTATGAAGTGTAAAATTCAACTATGATAAGGAAAAAGCAAACAACCCACCTCCAAACCCTCTAACTCAAGTTCAAGCCAAGTTGTAGGGACACTACTAACACATGTGCAGCGTATACTCCACAGTTTTTCTTCAATGTTTAGAGCCCTCTTTCTCAGCTATTGACATCTGCGAGCTGTTGATCTGGCCACAGATTACAAATTGCAATCACCAGATATTTAGACTGAGACTTGACAGTTTTGAAGAGGTCACAGGGTATTCCTGAAGGGAAAAATTATTCACTTCAAGAACTCTAATATGTTGGCATACATAATTAAACAGCTGTTCAGACCGTTACTCCAATTAACAAGTATCTCACTCATCCTGCAAGCTTGGATGAGAGTGACAGTACCTCTGCTTGTGAGACAGCATGGCTACGTCTACATGTGAAGCCTACATAGAAATAGCTTATTTCGATGTAGCGACATCGAAATAGTCTATTTCGATGAATAACGTCTACACATCCTCCAGGGCCAGCAACGTCGATGTTCAACTTCGACATTGCGCAGCCCAATATCGAAATGGGCGCAGCGAGGGAACGTCTACACGCCAAAGTAGCAGACATCGAAATAGGGATGCCAGGCACAGCTGCAGACAGGGTCACAGGGCGGACTAGTGCTTCCGGGGCAACAGCTAGCCGCTCCCTTGAAGGGCCGCTCCCAGACACACTCAGCCTGCACAGCACGCGGTCTGAGGAGCCATAGGCACACAGACCCCGGGCGCCGCAGTCGTGGACCCCCAGCAGCAGCAGCAGCAGCAGCAGCCAGAGGTCCACCCAGCCCTCCCGGCAGGAGCAGGGCTTGCCCTGCTCCGTGCCATGCGGGAGGCAGCTGAGCCCCTCCTTGCCCCAGAGGAGGAGATTCCCCCAGGGCAACAGGGCTCAACCCCTACCCCTGCAGCACCCTGCCCCCGCCCCCCGCCTCACACGCCGGCGGCTGTGGAGCTACCCCACCAGCACCGACTGGTGGGAGCGGCTGGTGCTTGGGGAGTCAGATGACGACCGCTGGCTCAGGAACTTCAGGATGAGCCGGCAGACATTTCTGGAGCTGTGCCAGTGGCTCACCCCCGCACTCAGGTACCAGGACACCGCCATGCAGCGTGCCCTCACAGTGGAGAAACAGGTCGGCATCGCTGTCTGGAAGCTGGCCACTCCCGACAGCTACCGATCCGTGGGGCAGCAGTTTGGTGTCGGCAAGGCCACCGTCGGGGCTGTCCTCATGGAGGTAAGAGAACCCACGGGGGGAGGGCAGGGGAGGGGAGGGGAGGGGAGGAGGGCTTGGGCAGAGGAGGGCAGGGCAGGGCAGGGCAGGTCCACGCACACCCTGCTCACCCCTCATTGGTGCTGTCCCATGTGCTTTCTCTGCAGGTTGTGCGTGCCATCAACGCCATGATCCTGCACAGGCTCGTGAGGCTGGGGGACCCACATGCCACCATCGCGGCCTTTGCCACCCTGGGCTTCCCCAACTGCTTCGGGGCTCTGGATGGGACTCACATCCCTATCTGCGCCCCGCATCACAGTGGAGGACGATACCTGAATCTCAAGGGCTACCATTCTGTGGTCCTCCAGGCCTTGGTGGACAGCCGGGGATGTTTCCAGGACATTTCTGTGGGCTGGCCTGGCAGCACCCACGACGCCCGGGTTTTCCGGAACTCGGGCCTGTGCCGCCGGCTGGAGGTGGGGACCTACATCCCCCAGCGGGAGATCCCTCTGGGGGACACCACCATGCCCTTCTGCGTCATCGCAGATGCGGCATACCCCCTCCGGCCGTGGCACATGCACCTGTACACGGGCCATCTCTCTGCTAGCCAGGAGCGCTTCAACGAGTGCCTGAACCACGCTCGCCAGGTGGTGGAGCGCTCATTTGGCCGCCTGAAGGGACGCTGGAGATGTCTCCTGACCCGCCTGGATGCGGGCCCCAACAACATCCCCCAGATTGTGGGTGCCTGCTGCGCCCTGCACAATTTGGTGGAGAGCAAGGGGGACACCTTTTTCCAGGGCTGGGCTGTGGAGGCCAGCAGGGCCGACGTCCAGCCACCTGCTGCCCCCAGTCGGCAGGTGGACCCCGAAGGGACCCGGGTCCGGGAGGCTCTGCGGGCCCACTTCGATGATGAGGCTGCGGGGTGAACTCTGCCCAGGCCCCCCACTGCCCGCCCCTTCCTCCACCACACTCCTGCCCCAACGCCCACACCATGGAGCACCCAACCGCACCCCCCTCCCACTTTTCCTGGACAAATGACAGCACGCACTTGTGGCTGAACTTAAACTTCTTTTTCTTTCAGAACTTTTTTTTTTAACTGTAAATATATAAAACAAGAACAAACTATATACAACATGTGGAAACAAAGTAATATGTACAAATAAAACAATCGTAAGAAACAAGTGTCCTCATTAATAAAAAGAAAACTAGGGAGGATAAAGGGGAGAACAATTTACATGGGGGGCACGGGGCAAACGGGGTGCACAAAATAATAACCTCAAACTATATATGGGGGGCCATGTCCTGGGCCCCTCGCCCCTACAGTCCGGCACTGGGCGTGGGCGGCCGGGAGCCCCGCCGCGGCCGCAGCCCTGTCCAGGGCTGGCTGGGGGCGGGCTGGACCGGAAGATATGCCCGGCGAGTCTCAGCTGGCTCCAGGGGTCCCTCAGCGCTCCGGCCCTCGGCGGTGGGTGGCGGGGTGACGGCGGACGGGACGGCGACGGGCGGAGCAGCTGGTGGTGCGGCTGGTAGAGCAGGCACGCCAGGCGCTGCGGCGGCCGGCGCGGCATGGGGGGCCAGGTAGTCCACCAGGCGGTTGAAAGTCTCCTTATAGGCCTCCTATGCCTCTTGGCGCCAGGCCAGCGCCCGCTCCTGCAGCTGCAGGTGCTGCTCCGTGACCTCCAGCTGCCGTCGGTGGATGGCCAGCAGCTGGGGGTCCGTCGCCGTCGGCTGTTGGTGGTGCAGGGTACGCCGTCTAGGCCGCCGTGGGGCCGGTCGGTCCTTGGCCGAGGGGCTGGCCTGGAGCGATGGTCCCGGAGGGCTGTCCGGGACCACTGATGCCTCGCCGGAGCTCTCTTCCGGTCCTTCTGATCGGGCAGGTGCGGGACACAGGAGAGGAGGGTGGGAAGAAGAATGGAGACAGGCGTTAGTGTGGGCCCCGAGCTGTGGCCTTTGTCCCCCCAGCCCTGTGCTGCAGGTTCCCCATCCCCGTCCCTGGGAGATGCTGCTGTGATGGATGGGGTTCAGGGGTCCCCCTGCACTGCACCCCGTCCCCTGGTGGGAGCGACTCTCACTTCACTCCGCAGGGTCTGACAGCAGGAGAGGTTTCTTAGGCCACAGATGCCCAGTTTCTCCCAGGAGTGACAGCACCAGCTTTCGGAAGAGACAGTGCTTCCAACCCGTCCTGGGGAGAAGACCCCAAGGGGTGCCCCTCTGGGATGCAGCTTTCCCCCTCCTCAGGCTGGCTGCCTTCCAGTTTTCCCTTCCCCTAGCCTCTTCCTGTGGCCCCCGCCCTCCCCCCCCAATTCCAAGCCAGCTCGGCTCCTCCCTCCTCTTTGTTCAGGGCAGAGGTGTCACCTGCCAGCTGTAGCCCCAGGATCCTCCTTTGCCCCTGGGAGCTATTCGGCTCTTGTTGCTCATATGTAGCCTGAGTCTCCCTTTTGCACTCCCCCCACTCCATCACATGCTGCAGCTGCTGCTGCTGCTGCTGCTGTGGGGTGTCCCACCCCCTCCTCCCGGGGGCCCCTAGAAGTTCCGCTCCCCCCTGCCCCGGGGATGGGGCATGGCACTGTCGTGCGGGGTGGGGGGGGCAGGGGCTGATGCACTGCTGTGACAGACATGGCCCTGCTGTCCTTGGGGCCATGGCCATGTGAGCATGTGGGGGGCCCTGGACACATATCTATTATCCCCCACCCCTCAAGCCCAGGGGTGTACACCAGAGGGGGGTACATACCTGTCGGTCCACTCCCACAGTCTGGAGATCCCCGGGGGGCGGAGGCCTGGCTGCTGCTCCGGGATGGCAGGAGGAGGATCTGCAGCCCGGATTCTGTGGAGGAGGAGCCCCCCTCCTCCTCCTCCTTCTGCCACGATGTCCCGGGGTGGGCTCCAGGGGGGCCCCCGGGATGTGGGGCTTACCTCCAGGGCACACTCCGGCTGCAGGGCCTGCTGGGGCTCGTCGGCTGAAGTATCAAGGGTGGCCGGAGGGGAGGAGGTGTGCCAGGGGCCCAGGATGTCCCTGAGCTCCCTGTAAAAGGGGCAAGCGACGGGGGCGGCCCCAGATTGGCTGGCCGCATCCCGGGCCCGGGAGTAACCCTGTCACAGCTCCTTCACCTTACTCCTGACGTGATCAGGAGTGCGGGCAGGGTGACCCCGGGCAGCCAGGCCGTCGGCCAGCCGCATCTGCGTTCTGCCTCTTGCTCCCCATTACCTGGAGCACCTCCTCCTCGCTCCAGAGCCCCAGCAGGTCCCGCAGCTCGGCCTCCATCCAGGAGGGGCCCCGCTGCCGCCTGCCAGCCTGGCTGCCCGCCTAGCTGGGCTCGCTGCCCTGGCTCCCCTTGGGGGGGGGTCCGCTGCGGGGGGCTGCCGGGCAGCCATCACAGCTGGGTGGGTGGCTGTGCTGGCTGAGGGATGTGCAGGCTGGCCGCGTGTCTGGGCTGCCGCCTGCACGTTCCCTCAGCTTCCTGCACAGGAAGGGAGGGGGAGGGGACCTTTAAGGGGCCACTCCATGCTGCCACCATTGAGCTGAGGGGCTGGAGAGAGCGTCTCTCAACCCCTCAGCTGATGGCCGCCATGGAGGACCCGGCAATTTCGACGTTGCGGGACGCGCAACGACTACACGGTCCCTAGTTCGACGTTGAACGTCGAAGTAGGGCGCTAATCCTATTCCCTCATGGGGTTAGCGACTTCGACGTCTCGCCGCCTAACGTCGAAGTTATCTTCGAAATAGCGTCCGACGCGTGTAGCCATGACGGGCGCTATTTCGAAGTTAGTGCCGCTACTTCGAAGTAGCGTGCACGTGTAGACATGGCTCATGATACATAAAAATGAATGTTTCTTGCCCATCTGGCCTCTGTCACACATATATGCTACATATTTCAACTATCCCTTACTCACAATTGGTGGATATCAGGTCAGTCCCCAGAGAGATCCCACTTTTTCATCTAGCTCCTTTGTTATGGAAATTTCCTCTTCTATCTCCTTCTTATCACTTATTTTCCTTATACAGATGGAACAGCAACAGCTAAAGGAATGCCCTTTTTAAAAATGGAGGCCACTTTAATAAGGGTAGGAACTGATATTACTCTAACACATTCCTTAACTTCTACTTTGCTGGATGAATACAAATGGCCCCATTTGCAGTCAGTCAATTTTATCTGCTGTGTGATAAAAGTCTATAAAATATCTCTTATCTTCCTAGACCTCCTGTGACTGGTAATTGTCTGCACTGTCCTACTGGATTTAAACTTTATATATAGTATTGTTTTATGAGCCTGATCAATGGGAGCTGAGGGCACTTGGCCTTTGCAGGATCAGACCTGTACTCCATCTATTGCCCTACAACCATTACTCTTCTTTCCTAATCTCATTCATGCTTGCTTCCGTTAAAAATAATGTAGTCCTTCTGGAATCTAACATATTATGGCTATAGACATTCCACTTGACTTATTTAACCTATGGAAGAGGTAGAGATCTGGCATTAGCAGTGCAAGTAACCCTAGCCCTCACCTGCAGGCCTTAGTCTTGTCCTTGAGAGGCTGCTCCTGGAGGTTCCCACTGTTATGCTTTTAAGAAGCACATGGAATCTTTTTAGGGGAAAAGGCAATACAACATGTTTACTGAGAACACAAAATTAAAAAAAAATACACACACACATAGTTTTGTCATTGTGGTTACAATTCACAGCCTATTGTTTGCATCAATCTAGTGGCCAGTTAAGCTTAACACACAGAAGAAGCTGGTTTTCTGTCAATCCAGACAGATGCTCCAAATCTTGGCTGGACAGAACTCAAAGGACCATGCAAAACACTCCATCTTTTACAAGAATCCCTTCTCATGCAAATATGTGGATTTTGCTATGTTATATTGTAATTAGTCACTTTGCATCATATGTTTACTTGAAGATTGCTTTCCTTGTTGTTCAATATCAGTCTGTCAATGAGTTTTCTAGGTTATGCCCCACCTTGATTTCAATGGGATTTTTTTTATCTTCACCTATTAGGAATGACTGCTTCTAACTTTCAGGGTCACTAGCTGGCAGAAAGGAACACTTTCGCTCACTGAATAGGATGGGCACATTCAAAAATTCCTTTTCACCCCCGAGTCTCTGGCTCCTCCTTTGGCCATCTGGATGGCCAAATCTAGATTAGGCTTTCAAATTAATTCTTCTTTGGGCTTGTCTACACTAGCCCCCTTCTTCAAAGGGGGCATGGTAATCAGCCCCGAGTGAAGAATAGTAATGAGGTTGCATGGGTACTTTGAACTGTCCACAGCTACACAGCTTGCCAGTGCTTTGAAGTTGCCAACTTCAAAGTTGCCGCGGCAAGAATTAGCCTAATGAAGTGCTGTGTATGCATTGCAGCCCCTCATTCGTATTCCCTGCTCGGGCTGTTTACCATGCCCCCTTCGTAGACACAGCATTTAAGTACTGACATTTCTCATTCACTCAAACAAGAACCACATAATTACCTCACAAGCAAGGATTATTTAGGAGATTTTGTAGAAACAGATCTCGTACAAAATAGTCTAAGGTAAAAGTAACCAATAAGATTACAAAATCTTTCATAATATGAAAAACATTCTTACACTTCTAAATTAAAGAAGAAAGCAGTCATAAGAGCAAAAGCGTAACCAGAGTGAGTCATGAGGTACCTTCTGGTCTGTGCCTGCCTTAATAACAAACAGCCTGCTTAATGCATATTTACCAGCAATACTAGGCTGTTCCTTTCTGCCAGTTAGAAAAAGTGGCTAGCAGGGAACACTGAGCGACATTGCACAAGGCTGGATTTAGCTACATGGCTACACCATTACAATTGGCCCCAAGAATGCCTGTGGCTAAGTGCTAAGATGACCTGGGATCATCCCTTTCTGATGATTTGACAAGTAACATCAATCCAGAGCTGTGTCACTCAGTTGAAGTGAGGCTGAGTTGGTTCTGGGAGACAGAGAATAGAAACATACTTGGTCTGATTTCTTTCCTGGCACTGCTGAAAGCCATTTTTTTTTTTTTAGTTCCATACAATGCACATGTAAGATACAGTCTGTTTTGTCCTTTGTGAGTTTTATTCATTGTCCTTGCATGCTGCAACCACATGTTGTAATAAAAACTTCTTCAGCACTGCATGTTACACCTAAGTTACTGATTAAAAGACTGCTCATCACCATCCTTCACCTTCATTAATATGTGCAGCTGTCCTATAAGTCAGTGTTGAACCAATTCCCCAGCCTTCTGTTTGGGAGCACTCTGCTGCTGGAGAGGCCATCATTTTGATGAGAAGTAAAACTGAGGTCCTGACTGCGCCTGCTCATTAAATATTCCAGGGCGCTTTTTGCAAGAGTAATACAATGCATTTAAGAAGTCAGAATATAATGGCTACCATGGAACTTAGCCAGAATACAGGGACTAATGTCTCCAAAGAGCTACTTCATTCCACCTTGGTAGTGAGTAAACATTCTAGGGCAGACCCTCAGCTGATGGAAATAGGTGTAATTCCATTGAGCTTTCTGGACAAAAACCAGCTCTGATCTGTATGAAGAGCCATGGGACAGACTGGAATTGAAGTGATTATGGAAAGCTGCAATATTAGTATGGTGCTTTTTGCTGGTTCAGAAGAGAGTTTGTATGCAGAAATATTAGCCCATGTCCTGAGCTGCAGCAGATAAACACCTGATGTGGAATTATCTATTGTGCTTTGTTCCTTTAATGAATAACTTTTGTCCAAATATTTATAATTTATTTATGATCTCTGATATATAGTATTTGTAGTCCTGGCCTTTCCAATAGCCTATCTACCACCTCTCAGAACTGGGTGTTTAGTTATACATACTTTTTCCAATTCAACTTACAGTCTTCCATTAACTAATGCATGGTAGGATGCATTACGCATCTATAAAATATATTGTTATATCATTATCTTGAACATCTTCAAAACAGATCTTTGAGTGTTAAATTGAAAGTGTTAGAATTATTGTTAGTGCTTGTCAGAAATTCCTCTGCCCCACCTTTCAGTACCCTGCAGAAAAAAAAGTTAAAACAAAGCAAACAAACAAACAAAAATATTCAGTTATGCCGGTGTAATATCTCATAGGGTCACTATTTAGGTATGTTCCTGATGTTCCCTGGTTTCTCTAAGTGAGTGAAATGTACTGACTTGTCCACAGCCTGCAAAGCGTCAGTTCATTTGTTGAAATATAAGCAAAAACCACGAAAACAGTTCCTCTGCCCACTCTGGTCTGCTGCTTCCCGGCAATTTTCCTGTTTGCCTCTCTGTGTCTACTGCAGAATTTTTCCTTGCACTCTTAAGTTATCACTGCTTCCCATGTCTTTTTCCATGAAGGCCGTCTCCTCCTCCCATATCAAGGTTTCTTCCAGAAATTCTCTCCCAGAAAGCTCCCACTCCCTACTGCTTCCTTAGTCACAAACTGGATTTTGACAGGAAGCTCTGTCTTTTCATCATATGCCCCAAGTTCATAAATAGGACAGGGCAGACCCATGTTGTGGGCTTTAAAGAGGGAGAGAATCCTGTTGTGGCCATGCTCTCTTATTGGAAGATATATCTCCCATGATACACGGCACACTCTCCTCTTGGTGAGAGTAGGTGTTGTATTATTGAATTATTATTGTTGTATTATTGAATTCCAATGGCCACAGTTCATCTTGGGAGATGAAATCTGGCAGGTGAACTGATCCTGACAAGTGAACTGAGCCCTTGGAGCAGAATGGAAATATAAGGTAGCCAAGCTAAGATTCATGCATATCCAAATTGAAACACTTCACTTTTGGGGTAAAATAAATTTGGCTTTCAGATGAAAGCACATCAGCTTTGTGCATTCAACCTTCAGGGAAAAAAAAATCAAATTTCCCCATAGAAGCTGATGGATTTTGTGGAAATAATTATTTAGTCAACACATCAAGATTCTTCACGACAAGAGGGCAGATTTGATAGCAGTCTTCAACTACCCAACTGTGATTCCAAAGAGGATGGAGCCAGGAGATTTTTAGTGGTGCTGGAGGACGGGACAAGAAGCAGAGGTTTCAAGTTACAGTGGGGGAGGAAATGTAGGGTGGATATTAGGAAAACTGTTTCATTATGAGGTTTGTGAATCACTGGAATGGGTTACCCAGAAAGGTGATGGAATCTCCATCCTTTGAGGTTTTTAAGGCCAGCCGTGACAAAGCCCTGGCTGCAGTGATTTAGTTGGGGTTGGTCCTGCTTTGAGCCGGGGACTGGACAAGATGACCTTACAAACTTGCTGTGTGATATTTTGTTTTTGTAATACAGTTATAATTAGGTTAGGGTTATCTTGCCCATTTTCTTCTGCTGTCAACAAAGTCCAGAAATTGTTCTTTCATAGAAAAAAATATATTTTTGTGTAAAACATGTCATAGGATAATTGTAGTTTACTCTGTGTGGGAAGAGTCTGGGATGGAATTGACAAGCACAGCAAACTATTTAGATTGTCATCTTTCTGATAATGTTACTTGAACTACTTTTGTGCTGCGTGCCTGGATAAACTCATTCTGTCATGCAACTTGATTGGTGTTTGCCTTTTCAATACATTGTGACTTACCAAACTGAGGCACCTAGATAGAAATAATTTATCTCAAACAAAAGCTATTATAATGATTACTACCAGTAATTTGGTAATGTTCATATATTATTTTATATTCTTAGCTACATGGTAATTAAACTAATTGGGAGCTATGCCTTATTTTTAAGATTAAAATGGTCATGAAGGGGATTGTTTACTGCCTACATTTTTATGTTTGTTCCCCCATAGAATTCTGTGAAGATCAAAGTCATGTGAGAAGACAATAATTGTAAATATTTAGTTTTATTTTTAAAGGTGTTTGTTTACTTTATCTGAACAGGAAGGGAGGATTGTTGACTGATACCAGTATTCTGCATTTTGTTATCCCTCTAATAACATGTCTGTCTTTAACCCAGTTTTCAAAAAATCATAACATTGTGGGCTCAATTTTCATTGCAAGATGTTCCACCTTGTTGTTTGTAGGAAAAAGGCAAGCGAGTAAGTAGGATTGAACAAGGATTCAGGACTCATTCCTTATTTCCATCACCCTAAAAGGGTGAAATCATAGCTTGGAGACACTAGCCACATAAAGTACAGATGGTGAGTAAAGGAACAGCAATGACAGCGAACAGGGATCGGGATCATTTCGTAAACGAATTTCACATAGAATCAAAGAATACTAGGACTGGAAGGGACCTCGAGAGGCCATTGAGTCCAGGCCCCTGCCCTAATGGCAGGACCAAGTACTATCTAAACCATCCCTGATAGACATCTATCTAACCTATTCTTAAATACCTCCAGCCATGGAGATTCCACAACCTCCCTTGGCAATTTATTCCACTGTTTGACCACCCTGACAGTTAGAAACTTTTTCCTAATGTCCAACCTAAACCTCCCTTGCTGCAGTTTAAGCCCATTGCCTCTTGTTCTATCCTCAGAGGCCAAGAAGGACAAGTTTTCTCCCTCCTTCTTATGACACCCTTTTAGATACCTGAAAACTGCTATCATGTCTCCCCTCTATCTTCTCTTTTCCAAACTGAACAAGCCCAGTTCTTTCAGCTTTTCTTCATAGGTCACATTCGCTAGACCTTCAACCATTCTTGTCGCTCTTTTCAGGACTCTCTCGAATTTCTCCACATCTTTCTTGAACTGCGGTGCCCAGAACTGGACACAATACTCCGACTGAGGCCTAACCAGTGTAGAGTAGAGCGGAAGAATGACTTCTTGTGTCTTGTTCACAACACACCTGTTAATGCATCCCAGAATCATGTTTGCTTTTTTTGCAACAGCATCACACTGTTGACTCATATTTAGCTTGTGGTCCACTATAACCCCTAGATCCCTTTCTGCTGTAGCCATTCCTAGACAGTCTCTCCCCATTCTGTATGTGTGAAACTGATTGTTTCTTCCCAAGTGGAGCACTTTGCATTTGTCCTTATTAAACTTCATCCTGTTTACCTCAGACCATTTCTCCAGTTTCCCATGATTTTCCAAAGATGATAGATAAACACTCAGATACCTCCTTTATTAGCTCCTTGAGTATTCTAGGATGCATTTCATCATGTCCTGGTGACTTGCAGACATCTAATTTTCCTAAGTGATTTTTAACTTGTTCTTTTTTTATTTCAACTTCTAACCCTACCCCTTTCCCACTAGCATTCACTGTGTTGGGCATTCCTTCATCAGACTTCTCAGTGAAGATGGAAACAAAGAAGTCATTAACCATCTCTGCCATTTCCAAGTTCCCTGTTACTGCTTCTCCTACCCTGTCCCTGGTCTTCCTCTTGTTTCTAATATATTTATAAAAAGCCTTCTTGTTTCCCTTTATGCCTGTAGCTAGTTTGAGCTCATTTTGTGCCTTAGCCTTTCTAATCTTTCTCCTGCATTCTTGTGTTGTTTGCCTATATTCATCCTTTGTCATTTGTCCTTGTTTCAATTTGTATATGATTCCTTTTTTATTTTGAGATCATGCAAGATCTCCTGGTTAAGCCAAGGTGGTCTTTTGCCATATTTTCTGTCTTTACTACATGGCAGGATAGCTTGCTTTTGGGCCCTTAATAATGTCCATTTGAAAAACTGCTAACTCTTCTCAGCTGTTTTTCCCCTCAGTTTTGCTTCCCATGGGACCTTGCCTACCAGCTCTCTGAGTTTACCAAAATCTGCCCTCCTGAAATCCATTATCTCTATTTTGCTATTTTCCCTTCTACCCTTCCTTAGAATTGTGAACTCTATGATTTCATGATCACTTTCACCCAAGCTGCCTTCCACTTTCATGTTCTCTACGGATTCCTCCCTATTTGTTAAAATCAAATCTAGAACAGCTTCCCCCCGGTAGATTTTCAACCTTTTGGAATAAAAAATTGTGTCCAATACAATCCAAGAACTTACTGGATAGTAAGTAAGTAAGTAAGTAAGAAACCCTGCTTTATTGGTTTCCCAACATATATCTGGATAGTTGAAGTGCCCCATCACCACCAAATCTGGGGCCCTCCATGACTTCGTTAGCTGTTTTAAAAAGGCGTCATCCACCTCTTCTGCCTGGGTCAGCGGCCTGTAGTAGACTCCTAGCAGGACATCACCCTTGCTTTTCACCCCTCTAAGTCTAACCCAGAGACTCTCAACACGTTCATCTCCTATGTCCATCTCCACCTCAGTCCAAGTGTGTACATTTTTAATATATAAGGCAACACCTCCCCCCTTTTTTCCTTATCTATCCTTCCTAAGCAGGTTGTGCCCTTCAATACCAACATTCCTATCATGTATTTATCCCACCAAGTTTCTGTGATGCCAACGATGTCATAGTTGTATTTATTTATTGGCACTTCCAGTTCTTCTTGCTTATGACCCGTACTTCTTGCATTTGTATATAGGAATCTAAGATATTGATTTGATCTTGCCTCCCTATTTTGCCCTGACCCTCTTTTTACTCTGATATTGTTGCCCATGCTGCCTCCCATTTCTGACTCATCTCCCGGGTTTCCATGTTCTCCACTTACCTGTGGGCTTTGCTCCTCTGCCCCTGTCAAACCTAGTTTGCATACAGTTTAGCCCAGGGTCGTACATTTGGAAACAAAGAATAGAGGCCCTGATTACAGCATGGAGATCTGTTCCCAGGTGGGCAGTGACTCTAATGGGAACCGTGGGTATATCTATTCTGCTGCTGGGAATGAGCTAGGCAGACAGATGCAGTCTGTTAGTGTTTGAGTGAGTGCACTAAAATAGTAAAAAACACTAAAGCAGCTTAACTGGCAACTTAGGTTGTCAAGTCCACCCAACTCCCTGACTCTGAGCTTGGGTGATGGACCTTCAGTATCTACACTGCTCTTTTTAGTGTGCTAGTTTCAGCTCCACTACTACAAGTGTGTCTATCTGCTCTGGGAGCTTTGGTCCCAGCTGTATTGTAGACATACAGTTAGGGAGCACTGTAGATTGCCAGGTAACAAGAAAGCTGTGCTGAGAAAAAAAAATTAACTGTCACTTGATTCTCATTTGCCCCAAAGCCCCTTTATATTAGGCTGCCCATATAAAAGGCCTTTAAAGTGTCCTTAAATTCTATTTCCTTTCTGTGCTGTTCTGATGGAGGGCTATAAACAAGGATCAGGCTCAAAGTATATAAAGATTGTAGTAGAGAAAAATACTCCCCAGTGGGGAATTGCTTGGTAGAATTTGATATCTGGTGTTATGCAGACATCAGACTAGATAATCATAGTGGACATTGGAGGATGCAAGAACACATCATGCTTCCATCAGACCTGTGGGAACATTGCAGGAGTACCTGAGTAGTGGCATTTACTACTTAGCGTGTTGCTCCCTCGCTGCTTGGCTAAGCATTTATACTGTGTTCCACAATACCTGAGCATCTTACAAAAATCTGTGGCAATGTTTCTCACGCTCCCTAGAGACTACAGTTTATTTTTTTCCATCAATGTGCAAAATTATGTGCCTCAGCAGTTGCACTATGATCCGGCCACTGCGGCAGATATTCTGTAATGTTTCACATTGACAGATCATACACTACTTATTTCACCTTTAGAAGTATGTTTTGAATTCTCTAACTTTTTTAATGGTGACACTACAGGACTTCAGTCATTCAGGCATTCTCTCGAAAATTCCCCAGTAAATATTGAGCCTCCCGCTATTACAAAATTAACAAATGACTTTTGATAATCTACAGGGAGTAAACTGCACAACAAAAAGTCTCTTATTTTCACCCAGACTTCTAAAAGTGAGCAAAACTTTCGAATATATAAAGCTAACGTTGTTGAGAAGATGAGCTGGGTAAACTGGTCTGCCAGTACAGAGGGTTTCTATTGGGCAACAAGTAGAGAGCATACAGCTGCAGCTTCATTTTCTTTGTGGCTTCCAGTGTTTTGTCAAAATCCCCAGGCCATGCTGCAGGCAGCACAAAGACATATTGTGCTTTCCACATACACAAGGATATTGTGAGGAGGAGGAAGAACTTTTTCGTGGCCCTTCCCCTTTTTCTATACCAATGCAAAGCTACTCATAATCTGGATTTGAATATATGTCCTGTTTATTGGATGAAGCAGCTGCAGATAAAACAGCCAGCTGTATTACCATGCTTCTGGTTTAAAGCACACACGAGAAAATTCCAGGCTCCAAAATAACATCTTGAGAATGTTGTAGTCTGATAATAGGGTTTTGTGCATGAAATGCCATCTGAAGCAGAAAATTTTTAAAATGAAGATACAGGAGAAGGACAAGTAGAACTGGGGAGGAAACAATTGTACCTATTATGGAGAAACAGATGAGATGATATTATTGGTAAACTGGGTTAAGAAATAAACTTTGAAAGATTTTGTGAAGTGCAACACTGGAACAAAATCAACTTGATTAATCAAAATATTTCCAACTGACATTGTTGCAGGGGAGGAAAGGACATAGCAAGCGCTCTAGCTCTAGCCCCTTTGAAACTGCCACAAAGTAGGTAACTAAAGCAGGAATAACAAGAAGTCTTGTGGCACCTTATAGACTAGCAGATGTTTTGGAGTATAAGCTTTTGGGGGCAAATACCTGCTTCAACAGAAGCAGGAATGTGGCTTACATAGCCAACAACATTTATTACTCTGCTGACTCTTTCTGAAGCACAAGCCATTGTCTTTATCACTGCGTACCAGTGGAGCCACAGTTTGTTGCTCATTCCATGTACATAGCAAATCCACGTGCCTCAGTGGAGGCATTATGCCTTCCATAGGTATAACGCTTCCAACTACTGCTATTAGGGCCCTTCATCTCTTCTTCCCCTTCCCTCCCCTCATTATCAGGGCTCAGTTTCAGAGCTGAAACAGAGCTCTTTGTTTGCAAAGCCAATGCAACCTAAATTCTCAGTTTATATTCTGAATCAAGCAGAGAATTCTATGCTAGTTAAACATGCATCATCGTAAGCTGATTTTATTTATCAGTAACTGTGCCAGATTGCCTGCAGGTTTTCTTGTGGATATAGAGGAAAACAGCTATCTCGGTAGAGTCCATTGTCCATGAAGGCACTGAGAAAACCATCTGACTCTTGCAATACCATGGGGAAAAAAGCAGTATTGGCAGTGGATAGTCTGGGAAACAGTGAATATTTTGCCTAACTTTTCTTAGGATATTTCCCTCAAATAGGAAATAATATGTTATTGGATGCTTTGCTTAGTTTTATTTTGACATATTGTGAATATTTCAATGTGCCTTCATCTGCTTGTGACTAAAAATCTATTTAGTGTTGATACAATATTGTAATAACAGTCTGGTGACAATTTGACTGCTTACAGTGGACAGAATTAACTCCCCTTCCCATGCTCTGATTTTAAATATTTGCTTTATGAATAAGATAATAAATCTCAAATTTGGTGCTAAAAATTTCATGTGAGAATTCCACCACTACCTCCAAGTGAGTCAGCTGCTTATTCGCGAATGCGATCACATTTTTTTTTATTTTTGCCAATTCTGGGAGCTTCTTGAATAATTTTGTTACTCAAATTATTAACAGCCATCTATATAAAGTTACAGCTGTGCATGGCACTTTACAGTACAGATAGTCATGTCCTGCCTTCAGGAGGTTATGAGCTAAGGCTCTAGACTGGCTTAGACGCACATATGCAATTTTGTGCACTGTGTAGCACTACAGACATCAAGAGCTTACTTGAAGTGTAAACGATGGATCAAGAACAGTCAGTTACATTAAAAGGGTGATAAGGGAAAATATTCTGGGCATAAATAAATCTGTCGAACTTGCTGAAGAAAACACTGAAGAAAACATTCCAAAGGGGAATGAACAAAGCAGATGTCTAAAGATCCTCCAGAGTATAAATGTCAAGTCTGCTAAATTTCTCATGGTGCTGGGCTTTTTGATCCCTGGCCGATTCTTTCGAAAGTGTGAGGGCTGTGTGGGTTCTCTCTGTTGAAAGAGCAGATTGATATTTCAATCTGCTTTTTTTTGTGTGTAGATGTGATCTTTCGAAAGAAGTTTTTTTGGAAGATCTCTTTTGGATGAACATCTTTTGAAGGATCACTGTAGTGTATGCATAGCTGCAGCGAATTGATCCTATTTTGAAATAAGCCATGGTGCATCCAATGGCTTTATTTTGCAATAGGTTCTATGTATGTACATGCTGTATTTTGAAATATCTAAGTGTTATTTCAAAATATATTTTTGCACGTAGCAGCATTATTTCAAAATAAGCTATTTAGTCTTAGGAATAAGGTGCTTTCCAAGTCAGGGGGGTCCTTTCGAAAGGCCCCTGTCTGCACAGGTGGTGTGCATTCTGAAAGCGGCAATTTTGAATTGTGCGTGGCTGTCATTATGCTAATGAAGCAATGAATATTCATGTCAGCACCTCAAAAGAGTCTTTCGATATCCCTCATTAACATGCCCCTTCCAAAAGGAGGAGGCTAGTGTGGCCACATATCTTCAGATAGAAGACTAGCAAACTGATCCATAGGGCCAGACTGTAACAAGGCTTTATTGAGATGCAAGGAAGGAAACTTGCCTTGACAAGGAATGTCAACTGCCATTCTATACTGGGAAGAGTGCAGGCATTTCTTTGTTATTGTGGTGTGAGGAAAGTCTGGTCCCCTAAAGAGGGTAGGAAAAAGATTGAACTATGGAATTGTCCTCCTCCCAGCTGACCTACAAAGTGGGCAGGCTATATTTTTATGAAGGAGAGTTCAGCCTTTCTGTGCACTGGAGAACTAGAGGAGAGGTTGTACCTGAGGCACAAACAGCTCACCATGAGATGGTATGGTTCTGCACCATCATCTATTTGGACTAGTGAATAAATGCTTAAGTTTGATTCACAATGAGATGGCTCAAACCTTCCTATCAACTGAGTATCAACAAGTAGATCCAGTAGCAGACATGAACAATGGTAGAGGCTGTTATCTTTTCACAGGTGAGCAGGATAAGTGTCTATAGTAAGGACTAGAGGCGAGAACACTCAACACAGGGATTAGGATGTACAATTCTTCTTGAAATAAGACTTGTATCTCCACAGACTTTAAAAAACCCACCAAATGTGAAATAGTTAAATGGGTATTACATGGTGGAAGATGTGACCCCAGTTCTCAGATCACTTTCCATTTCAAGTAATACTTCCTATCTTACAGATGGAGAAGTTATTATTCACTTCTTTCTTTAAGCCATAGTGCACTGATGCTGGAGACTCTTGCATTTCTCCCATATTTCCCACCACACACAGTTCCTCTGTAATGATTTTCTACTTATATAGCTTGCTTGTAACTTTAAATTCTTGTTAGTGCTTAAGGATGTTTTGGCTTAAAATGAACTGTACACATTAAAAAGATTCAGTATTATTTAATTACTCAGCTGGTGACTTTGTTTTCAGTTGTGCAACCACTAACCAAGTCAATCAATGGGACAAGTTAATGAAGGACTGGTTGACCCAAAATATTGGACTGCAGTGCCAAGAGATTTTTCATCTCAACTGCATATTGTAGTGGTGGATTTAATAATGGGACTATTACTTCTATGGCTATATTTCAAAAGGCATTTGATTCAAACATAGGCCAGCAATGAGGATTTTTTCAGTCAACTATATTTTTAAAATCGATAATTGCTGTTTACATTTTTTAAAAGTTGCAGCTTATTTCAGACTGCAGTAATGAGTCATCTGAACCCAATAAAATTTTAATATGTATTTAAAATGTCCCCAACTTGGAGGAATTGTCTCACTCTGAAAGAAGCTCTTGTTTATTTTTTAGACTAATAAAATGTGGAGGGCAGCCAGAAATTGGTTGTCCTTTGCAACTGTACCCTGTTTCCAAACTGCAGCTTAATTATGACACAGAATAGGCATTTAATGAGCTTATGATAACAAAAGACTAATTTAAAGGAGATTGTTTCTCTTACATGTATAGATGATATTTGTTTGAGCCCTTCATCAGAGATTCTCCCTATTCATGCTGCTACAGCCAACGACTTCAGTGGCTGTTTACATATTATTATTTCACCTTGACAGAACTGTGGTGTCCATCTAATGCTGCACGCACCACAGTCATCCTTCTAGTAAACTGTCATGGTGAGAAAGCGAACTCTCTTATATATCATTGTTTGATTTACCATTCTTCATCCAAGAGAGGAGAAAAGTATATTTAATAAATATATATTTCACTAAGGCAATCCACAAAAATCCCTTCAATGCAACTATACAACATGCATCCTATGGGAACAAAAAGCAGTCAAGTAGCACTTTAAAGACAAGCAAAATGGTTTATTAGGTGAGCTTTCATGGGACAGAGGTCTGAAGAAGTGGGTCTGTCCCATGAAAGCTCACCTACTAAACCATTTTTCTAGTCTTTAAAGTGCTACTTGACTGCTTTTTGTTTTGATAGTGTATAGACTAGCATGGGTTCCTCTTTGTTACTATTCAGCATCCTATGGGGTACTTGTAAGGAAGGGATCATGAGTATTTTCTGGGTGTCTTGATGCTAATTAAAAGCAGTTGGACAATTCATATCATAAACACACATGGATATTTCATCGGGGAGAATCTGATTAAGCAAGCAAGCACTTACGCTACTCAAAGGAAATCTATACAGAGGATTATTCAGATGATATTGTTTACAGTGAGTCCATTGTAATAAATTCTTCTAATGTTGCCCATGAGGAAATTGGTCTGAATGTAGTGCTGTCAATTCTTGTGATTTTTTTTTTAACTAGACATTTTCCTGATATTTGGTGGTTGTCCTGAAGTCCCAGTAGTCTTGGGGTTATGTTATCATAGGTGAATATCACCTATTGATAATAATTAAAAAAAAAAGTTAATCGTTGTGGTTGAGGATAAAATTGGACAGCGTGATCCACAAAGCTTCAGCAACACACAGGCATATTAAAAGTTCCCGGATTTATTTTGAATCATGATTTGAAAGCCAATTTAATTAGAGGTCCAAATCATGAATTTTGCATACTTGGGTTTGTCCTGTTTTTGAAACTGATATTTAAATATGTAAAATGATACTCTGAGATGCAGATGTTGGACCTGACAAATTCCGACTAGCTGCTCAATAAGTGTACTTCTCTTATAAATCTACTCCCATTGCCCTGCAGACAGGAATCACATGCTTTTGCCCTGGACCCTACTCCAACTTTGTCCCGACCTCTTCCTTTCTTGGTGTGATAATACAACCCATGAGGAAGGATGTTATACAGGTTGTTCTCTGTGTCCCTTCCACAGATAATATGAGTTATTGCAGCCCTGATCTCCAAAGGCACAGCTCTTTAACTTGAAATGTAGCCATTCAAATTTTTAGTTCTTGGTTTAGTTTAGTCCATTGTTTGGTCTCTAGCCTGTTGAACAAGCAGGAAACAACACATTAGCTCATGCAGCGCCCTCATGTTAATACACATCTCCAGCGTGGGGATTTACAAATTCTGTCCACCGACTTTGCAGCCAAAACATGCCTGTTTCATTAGCTGTGGGGGACCGTTCTGATGAGAGAAAGATTTCCCCATATTGTCCAATCCAGAGAGTGTATAGTACAAGTGGTCCCTGTTCTAATAAGATTGAAGAGAGCTATGCAAGATACAAATACATATAAATGAACAAATAGTAAGCATTTGGGTTTCTGGTATGATATATGAGAAAGATAAATTTCCATTTCCATCAAAGGGAGGAGGTAAATTACAGAGAATGTTAGCTGTCTTAAACAGCCTCTCATAGGCACTGAAAGTAATTTAGTCAAGCTACTAGGACTCCTGTAGGCAACCTGGAACCACATGTTTTGTCAACCCACACCCCAAAACATTCATAACGAACAGAGAAACTTATTTTTTTTTAACCAAAAGGTACATTGTTTCCATCATCCATTATCTATTTCCCATTAAATGAAACAACCAACCAAATACTGATAAGACCAGACTTTGGCATTTATTTCAATAAGCAAAAGAAATAAGATGCAGACCTCTCCTTCCCTCAAGAAAACATGTAGAATGGGGCTTAGGTAAATAAAACTCTATAAGGTCTACTTGAGGAGGCAGCAAAGTCTGTTGACTAGCACAGATGGCTGTGATTCAGGACATGTGAATTCTATCCTGGCTCAACCAATAACCTGTTGTGTGATGTTGAGTGTGGCTCTGTGCCTGTCTGTCATAGCTATTTATATCACAAGCAGCTGGAGACTGCTTCTGTGTTGTACAAAGCCTTATTACACTTATGTGCTGCCAGTCTTACATGGAGTTTCTAAATGCTATTGGAATATACAAAATACTACTACTAACAATAATTCATTGATTTTTTTAGGCCAAAAGGGACCACTATGATCATCTAGTTTGACCACCCACACAACACAGGCCATAAAAACCTCATCAGAGAATTTCTACAACAAGCTCATAATTCCTTCAAATTCTTTCATTGGTGATGGCAGGCAGTATTTGGCCCATGTCACCACCCTGGTAAATATTCTCCTTTGGAGACTCACCAGCTTACTGTGTTTGGGTCATACCACAGTGTATCTCAGTTTACCTTTCGTTGGGTTCTGTGACACACTTCCAGAGCACAGACTTTGTGGCCATGTTTACACTTACCAGGAGATCAGTACTGCTGAAGCTGGTGCAGTGAGTGATGATTTATTGGCTCCAGTGGAGACATGCTAATTTAATGGGTGATCACTCTCCAATTGATTTGTTTACTTCACCTCCCTAAGAAGTTTAAAGGAAATCAGCCAGACAGAGTCTCCTGGCGACATGGTGCAGTGTAAACACCTTAAGTGTTATGCACATAACTGAAGTCAAATTGAGTTACTGTTGTCATGTACACCAGGCCTCTGTCTCTTACACCCTTTGTAGCAATGCCCTATGGACCTCAGGACCACAGATGACCCTCACACTCTTCAGTAGTTTAAGCATACTTTTTCACAAGGTCCAGCCTTTGGGATATTCCCGGTATGTAGTTACCTTTTAAGGGTCTTGTAACATTGAAAACTAATGAGCACAGACATTGCAATGGTTTCAAATACCCATAACACTGTACTTTAGCTAGCACAAAGATTCTATAAATCTCTATGAAACAAGCACACATTTCCATGCCTTTGTTTCCTCATCACATTGGGAATGCTCTTTAGACTTAAGTCAGAGTCCTCTGAGGAATCCAGTACCCCTTCTCCAGCACATGGCTTCTCCTTCAGACTTGGGAGTTACTCTCTCCCCTGCAGTAAGTCACCACTTTCCTTGGCTGTTCTGCAGGTAGAAGGGACCCCATGGTCTGAAAACTTGAGCTTCTGTTCCTCATTCTTGTCCAAGTTTCCTTTGTATCAGTGGGTGTGTCTATACTAGCTGGCTACTTCGAAATAGACAGCACAACACTGAATAGCACGCGTCGCATCTACATGCGCCGTGTGCTATTTTGACGTTGAAATCGACGTTAGGCAGTGAGATGTCAAAATCGCTATTCCCATCTGAAGGTGGGAATAGCGCCCTACTTCAACGTTCAGCGTCAAAGTAGGGTGTGTGTAGATGATCCACATCCCGCTATTTCGAAATAGCGGGGTCCTCCATGGTGGCCATCATCTGAGGGGTTGAAAGATGCACTGTCGAGCCCCTGCGGGGCTCTATGGTCACCACATGCAGCAGCCCTTAGCCCAGGGCTTCTGGCTGCTGTTGCTGGTGCAGCTGGGGGTATATGCTGTGCGCACAGGGTCTGCAACCAGTTGTCGGCTCTGTGGATCTCATGCTATGCAGGATGAGTGTGTCTGGGAGAGGCCCTTTAAGGAAGTGGCTTGGGGCTTTGCTGGCCCCTTATTTCGACAGGGAGCACTTGTGTGTGTAGACGCTCCACATTTCCTTCCAGGGCAGCTCCTTTCGACATTCCCCATCACTACTTCGATGTTGAATGTTGATGGCACCAGCCCTGGAGGACCTGTGGATTATATGCATCGAAGTAGCCTATTTTGATGTTCTTACTTCGAAATAGACTACTTTGACGTAGTGTGATAGTGTAGACGTAGCTAGTGAGCCCCTTTGAGTTCTCCCTGAGTCTGTTGGGTATCCTTGCTCTCCTGTTTGCAGATTTTCCACTCTCCAAACCCCAGCTTCCTGCAGAGAAGTTGGAGAAAAATTATTTCACCCAGACAATGGCCATATTGTTACATTTGAGTGAGGCATCAGTGTTTAACAATCCTTCACCCTCTTTAGACCAAGAGGAATGTGACACAGCCCTGATAGTAGATGGTGCATTCCAAATACAGGGTGTGTCTACACTAGCCAGGTACTTCGAAGTATCCGGCACAATGTTGAAATAGCACGTGTCACGTCTACATGCGCCATGTGCTATTTTGACGTTGAAATTGACATTAGGCGGCTAGACATCGAAATCACAATTCCTATCCAAAGATGGGAATGGCACCCTACTTCGACATTGAATGTTGAAGTAGGGCATGTGTAGATGATCCGTGTCCCGCTACTTTGAAATAGCAGGGTCCTCCATGGCAGCCATCAGCTGAGGGGTTGAGAAACACTCTGTCCAGCCCCTGTGGGGCTCTCTGGTCACCACATGCAGCAGCCCTTAGCCCAGGGCTTCTGGTGGTTGCTGCTGCTGCAGCTGGGGGTCCATGCTGCATTCACAGGATCTGCAACGGTTGTTGGCTCTGTGGATCTCATGCTGTGCAGCCCGAGTGTGTCCGGGAGAGGCCCTTTAAGGGAGTGGCTGGGGGCTTTGCTGGCCCCTTATTTTGACAGGAAGCACTTGTGTGTGTGGACGCTCCCCATTTCCTTCTGGGGCGGCCCTTTCGATGTTCTCTGTCGCTACTTCGACGTTGAACATCGACGGCACCAGCCCTGAAGGATGTGTAGAAGATACACGTTGAAGTAGCCTATTTCGATGTTCTTACGTCGAAATAGGCTACTTTGATGTAGTGTGCTAATGTAGACATAGCTACAGTCAGGTGTTTGATGGTACAGCGATTTCATAACATCAACAAATTTTAATAAGTTGTACATAGATTCCCTAAATTGTCACATCATTGTTAGAAAACGTGAGTTTCAGTTCTGAGAATTCATGGATCCAATAAAAATATCCGAAATTTCCGACAATCCAACCCCTGATCATCTGAATATTTTTCATGTTGCTCAAGCTTTTGAGGTGGTTAGGATTTAGCTGCCTAAAAATGAAACAATCAGAAGACCCATCACAATCCATTAGTTGCATAGCACTTTCATTTTCAAACAGTTTCTTTATACCCTTTCTTAAGAAATACTGACTAACTCTATCTTATATTATTTATTAGATATTCCATTTCATATTGACACCATCCATTCATGAGAAATAGCAATATTTTCCTTACTCGTCAATTCTGGAGTCTTGCTTTTTCTTATATCAGCTTTTGACTTCCAGTTACTATTACTACAGCACTGTTTCTGCTAGGGCAGTCTTGCATTCTTTGCTTGAAATAAAATGTGCTGGAAGATAAGAGGTACAAATGCTATAACTTTCTACAGAATTTTAGTTCTTGCCAAAAAAGCAAGATTGTGTCTTTTTTTTCCCCAAAGTATTTTGGCTTTGTCAAACAAAATAAATAGTCAGAATAATAAATATCATATTAATAATAGCTTTAAGATCATTTTATTTTTAGGAAAAATAGTTTAGAAAAAATATTTTTGTGGAAAAAATCTAAAACCTAGCTTCACTGAATAACATATATGTATTCCTTTTTGTTTTTTCAATAATGCTATTAAACTAAACAGAAGATACATCTTCTACTTTACGTGATCAGAAAAATCACCATGTATTATACAGGATATTGTATTTCATTGTCTGAGGAGTTGTAGTTGAAAATAAATGAAAATATATAATTTTATGACTCAAGGCAATAGGAAGGATCTTACTGTTGGTTTTAAAATATGCATTTTTTAAATCAATAAACTGACCTGTCAGCCAGACACATCATTTGGAACTGTAAGCATGCAATCAGACAGCAGCAGAGATTACAAGCAAAAAATAGGCAAATATTGTATGGTACCATATTAAAGGTAAACCACTAATGCAAAAAGGAAGTGTTAAAAAGATTTGATAAGGTTAGGAAACTGTTTCAGTGCTCGGTTTATTTGAATTAAGATGGTTAAAAGCAGCATTGTTCCTCTGCATTCTGGCACTTCAAAGTTGTATTATAAGTCAATATTTAGTTGAAAGTTTTTAAAAGAACAATCAATCTCTTCTTCAGTTACAAACATTTCAGAGTTACAAATAACCTCCCTTCTTCAGGCTTTTATAACCCCGAGGCTCCTCTGAAGTTGAGGGGAGGTATCGGTGTTATAAGATCATGATTAGTGTTCAGACTTTGACAGTCTTCCAGGCTGCTGCACATATTAATCCTACTTATAATAGCTGAGATATAAAGTTATATTAATTGTTTCCCTTGTAAACCTCTGAAATTGTTTAACTCACCGAACAGCAACAAGAGTTAAATAAAGCAAGCTGCTTGCCCTGCACACAAGAGGGCTCCTCGAAGGCAAATGAGGCATTGTGCAGCATCAAAAGATAAGAGACATCTGACTCTGTTGCTTATTCTTTCAAGGGAAAGAGGGTGTGCTCATGAACGTTCCCATTAGCTTGGATTCTAGGGTGAAGAAGATTGAAAATCCCTTACAAAGAGAAACTGAGATCTTCTTGCTGTCTGGATTCTAATACTATGGTTACACTGACCCAAACTGCCCGCAGCAGTATGCAAATAGGAAGTTTCAAAAATGCAAATGGCTGCTCATTTGCATATTCGCTTGCCCACAGAGGCTGCTGCTGGCAGAAAAAAAGGCTGCATAAACATGGCTCTGCTAGAGAAACCCTGCTTTTGTTGGCAACTTCTTCTATTTGGAATTTTATTTTTTCCAGGCATAAGAGGCTGTTGACAAAGGGGTGGTTCACCAGCAGAACCACTTTTATACTGCTTTTTCTCCTGTGGGCAGCAGCATCTGCTGGCAAGCAAATATGCAAATGAGCATCTATTTGCCCATTTGCATACTGCTGCTGGCAGTTTGGGTCAGTGTAACCATAGCCTAAGGGGTAAAGATGCCTAAATGTAAGGCAAGAGGTCTTTAATCTGCCCAGCATGGGTCAGCCCTATACCATGCATATAGAGCTATTTGTTTCTGAAGCTTATATTATCTTTTTAAATCCAAGGCTCACTTATTTCTGTGTATAAGGTTCCTGCTTAAACTGCATAAATAACTCGCATTTCTTTTCTTTATTAAGTCTTTTGTGACTTTATTAAAAGATTGGCAAAACCTCTGCTGCTCTTGTTTTGTTTTGAGATCAGAGCAGTTGACTTGGGATAAGTAATTGGTCTTTTGGGACTGAAAGCAAGGGTTGTGATTTTTAGTGTAAAGTTAACACCAGCCATATAGTCTAGTTTGCCCGTGTGGCAATACAGATTGGCATGCACACAGGGACTCCATGGTAAAACCGTTATGCTGTGTCTACATTGCCTCCCCTTTTGGAAGGGGTATGCAAATGAGGTATATTGAAAATACAAATGAGTCATTGATTTACGTATTGTGCACCTCATTTGCATGATGGCAGCCACTTGGTGTTCTGGAAGTGCTGTTTTTTGGGGAAAAAACAGTGTAGACGGGGTTCCTTCAAAAGTAAACCCCGGTTTTCAAAAGAACCATTCTTCCTGGAACAAAACAGGTTTATTTTTGAAGGAACCCCATGTACATTGCTGTTTTCTTTTTTTCCCCAAAAATCTCTTCTGAAAATGTGATCAGAAGAGATTATGAAAATGAGGCATGAGTTTTGTAAATCAGGACTCCACTTGCATTTTTAATTTCCTTCATTTGCATTTCTCCTCCGAAAGGGGAATGTAGTGTAAACGTAGCCTTATAGTGCCTGACAAGAGTTCACGCTCATTACCGGGCTGGTGAAATATAATTATAGAACACACAATCAGTTTGGAGATTATGCCTTTCTTTTTTGATAGTCTGTTCAGAGACTGGCACTTAGAGTTGTGACCGACAGTGTGTCTTTAGTTTCCATTACATTCTACATAATGTTAGTGTTCATTCACAGTTGTCAGCACAACATGATCTATCATACCATAGGATCCAGGTGTTGGCTAATCACATCTCTTGAAACTGTGTAAGTATCAGATAGTTTTCTGTTAGGTGCACATGGTGAATTAATTCCCACGTGTTCAGGATAGGTGAACAGTGCTAGATCTTGCTCAGAGTTTTTAACCAGTTCTGGGAAATTGCATCTTTTGAGATCTCTGTAGACTGATATTCTAGATGATACTTAGTCCTGCCACGAGACCAGGAGACTAGACTAAATGATCTCTCGGTGTCCCTTCCTGTCCTATGAATCTGTGAGTCTATGTAAGCTGAATACCCCAGATACAATGTGAACCTTGTACACAAAAAGGATAAAACCTCTTTACAATGGTTCACAATTCCCATTTTCCCTTCTCCTGCACCAATCAGAACTTCACTTTCTCACCTATATGAGATTTCCCAATGTTTAACATAGTCTTGGTCCTGATTACTTTTGGCTTCTCTTGATTAGCTTCAGCTCTTAACTGATAAGGTTAAAGTATCCCTTAACTTTTACTTCAGGAATTATCTCCAGGATTTCTCTGAAAACAATGGGTGAAATATACCACCCCATGAGTTAAAAAATATGTTCTGGGCAAAGCTAAGAAAATCCTTTTCCTTTTCCTTTTCCAGCCTAAGGTACTTTTTTGTGAATGCTTTTCTAAGGGTGAATCTCTGCTAGCCCCCTCCTTCAAAGGGGGGCACACTAAGCAGGAAGGTAAGAGGAGGCTAATGAGGCGCTGCAATGCATATGCAGCAGCTTATTAGCATAATGGTCACTGCAGGAACTTCGAAGCTGTGAATTTCAAAGCACTGACAGGCAGTGTAGCCATAGGCACTTCAAAGTATGCACCAAACTTCCGAGTTCCCTTACTTCCTTCAAAGTTCCTGCAGTGGCCATTATGCTAATGAGGTGCTGCATATGCATCACAGCACCTCATTAGCCTCCTCCGACCTGCCTGCTTAGCATGCCCCCTTTGAAGGAGGGGGCTAGTGTAGATGCACCCTCAATGTAGGAACTGAATCTTCTGTAGCTCCTTTATTTGAAGCAGGATGGTAGAATTGTAATAGAGTAGCATGAATGACAAATGTTTCAGATTGTTGGAACTTCTGAAAATTAAATTAAAAAAAATGCTTCAGGCTGAAACAAAAACTATTTAAAAAAAAAGCAAATCAAATAGTCAAAAAATCATTTCAGGTTAAATTTAATTTAACCTCACACAATCATTCACCTAGGTTTCCAGCATTTTTGCTTTAAACTGCATTTTAATAAAAATAAAAGGAAATTTCAAAATGAAAAACATTTTCAATAAAAATAAAATGTGTTTTAAATATGTACATACATTTTTAAAAAAATTATTTGTCATATTACTACAGTTTGAACCTCTCTCATCTAGCACCCTCGGGACCCGACTGGTGCTAGACAAGAGAATTTTGCAGGTCACAGGAGATCAATAATTTTTAGCATATTTCCAACCCTTCCACTGCTTAGTGGGCTCTTAGAAGACGTTTAGGGGTAAATTACAGCTAAATAACAGCACAGAACACAGAGAGCCAGGACTGGTGGCTGGGGGAAGAAAAAAACTTTATGGGACTGCAGGAAACTCGAACACTGCCATGGTAAGTGGCCATCGACCTAAATCATGCCAGATTATGGATGTTGAAAAATCAGAGAGTTGCAGATAAGAGAGTTTCAACCTGTACAATTTTAAAAAAAAATTACATATTTGAAAAAAGATTGAGGACACCCCAAATTTCCTCTGACATCAATGATTGGAATTGTGAAAGTTAGTCTTAATAATAAGCCACCATGTTAATTTTGATTTTTTTTTAAGTGAGTACACTTGAAAAGCTTCCCCATTGATAAAATTAGCTAGATAACTAATTGTGTATTCCCATGTTTCATGCAGGTCTGGGTCTTTCTAAATATATCTTTGTAGCATAAAATAATTATCAATATTTCAAAAAGGGAGAAAATCTTCTTCTCTTCACAGCATGCAGAGTAGTCTCAGTAAGTAGTTGGGATTAGTCTATTAATTTTCGATATTCAGTATCATCAATGTACAGACAAATAAGAATAATTCATCAACTAATTCTGCAATTTCTGTGATTTTGGATTTAAAATAGCCATCAAGGGCTTGTCACTGCTAAATTTTTGACCATGTAGAACTTGGAAACAGTAATAATACTAGCCAGCAATTCTTTTAATGTATGCAGTATCGCAGCTTGCACTTCTTGGGATTTGGCTGACTGGTTTGCTAGTGTCAAAATAATAAAAATAACCTATGCATAGGTATGTAGCAGCAGACATTTGTGTTAACTGAAGACGGTATTACATATACCTTTCACCGTTTTCAGAATGTATTCTTCTGTTAACTGTTCAACTACTTTTCCTCCTTTTTGGAGTAATACATAACGATACAGGTAAAGAAAGGACTTTAAATAGACTTCAGCATTGATGTAACTCATCTAAATTTATTACTTTTACACGCACATGCTTTGTCTGGGTTTTAGATTACAATGTATTCTTTCATGTGAAGTATATTATTATGTCATCAACACCTGGTTTGAATATTGGACTCCATAGCAGCCTTTCTCTGATATGCCAGATTAATTCTGTTCTAACCAAACATGCTGATCCCTCTCCGTAGCAGCTATTTAGTCTTTACAGGCTCATTTGTAAGGAAGTTCTTACCTGGCACATTATTCTTGCCAAATCATTAGTCCACATATGACTAAGTCTCAGAACACTTTATTTAGAGCCAGATGCTGGTATCCTTACTCAGATAGATTAGTGCATGTTCTGTAAATGGTCATACTGAAATTATTGAACAAATTGTGACTGAACCATCTGTCCTATGTAACAAATGAATGGGTGGTATGTAGTTTTCATCACCATAGCGGTAGATCAGGGAAATATCAGAACCCATACAGTTCACTTTTTATTCCAGAGGGTTGAAAGTGACAAGTGTTGTGCTATATGCTATAATCCCTCAAACCATGCTCCTATTTTTAAAATCCACAGTGCAACATCCAGTACTTTCCCACTATAAAGGCGACAAACTACCCATCTGTAGCAGTCTCAGAGGGGTAGACTTGTTAGTCTGTAGCTTCACAAAAACAATCAGTCCTGTAGGATCATAAAGACTAACAGTTTTATTTATTAGATAATGAGCTGTTGGGATAAGTGCTTACCCACAAAAGCTCATTACCTACTAAATAAAATTATTAATCTTTAAGATGCTACGGGACTAACCATTTTTTGTGTCAGTGTGTAGCAGTTCAAATAAAAGACAGACAAACCTGAAGCCAGGAGTCTAGCATGGCTTGGTTCATGTTAAGAATGTAGTGTTCCCTAGCAGAAGAGACTCATCACTCTATAGAAAACAATGAAATTATCCAGTCACATTTGGTGAGCAGTTGGATACTGTGGTTGGTGTGAAATTCATTTCCCCATTAATATTAGCAATCCTCCAGACAATTTTAAAAAAGATATAGCCCCATTGGTCAATAGTCTTTTAAACTGGATTATCCATGTTTCTTTTAAGACACTTTGATTTTCAACACCTTAACATACTGAATGATCAGTACAAAGTAAAGTTACATGAGGCTAGGCATAACAGTACAAGAACAACATTTTCAAAACACAAGTTAGAACAGTATGGGTAATATATGTAGAAAGCTATACATGTAGTAAAGCTGATTAAGTATTCACATAACAAAAAGGTGTCAAACGGAGCTGATGCGTTTAAGTTGTGAAAGCTGAAACAGCAACCGGTAGAAGACTTGGCTTGGAGTTTTTAGCTGAGCTCTGCTGTTAGCTGTCGTAACATCTGCTTTCACTCTCATCCATGGCACTGATACAGCAGGTAACTGTTTTTACTGGTTTTTACTTCTGAAATTCAAAGAAGTTGATTCTTGTGTCTGTACTTTACCAATGCTGAATGCTAGGTATTCAGGGTTGGTGGGTTTTTTTTTTTTCCTTTCTCTTTCCCCCTTCAATTTTATAAACTATTAAATATCTCAGTATTGATATAATGGATTTCAGAATCAGTTATTATGAACATAACAAATTACCCAAAGGATAATGGACAGAAAATGATGAATCACCAGAACTGAAATCTATATAATTATCTCACAATCAGTAATAATAGGACAAAGGCAAAACTGATTTATTGCTTATTAGTGTGTTTATTCCTACTCATAGGTTTTTTTAAAATTATAGTATGCAAAAAGAATTGTTATTAAAATACAGTTTCTTTTTTATAGTCTCTAACTTGAAAAAAATGTAATCAACTCTATAGAAGCAGGGCTTTATGCATAAGTCAAAATTTCATCCAACTGTGAAGTATGAGCATTAGCAATGTAGCTTGTCTATGTTATAGTCTCTGTATTCCACCAGAAAGTGAGCCTTTGGACAAGAGTAAGCAAAAATGCTTTAGAAAATGTTGTGCTAGTAAAAGGGTGTTGAGAAATGATGCTACTCTGATGCAAAACCTGAATTAATGTAAAAATGATGGAAGACATCTGGGTTCAGATGTCCAGCTGGTATAGATAACGATAGTTTGATTTATTTTGGTGAAGTTACATCAGTTTGCACCAGTTGAGGTTCTGACCCTATGAAGTTTGACTGAAAAAAGGAATAACAAATCTGAATGCTACATACACCTCTTTCCTTTACTGTGCATAAGAATGATGTTGATCATGATGATGATGATGGTGCTCACTCATTACGGAGTATGATCACCTTCCATGGGAGTAGTGAATCCTCTGGTGGTTGATGAGGCCTATCCTTGAATCAAAATTTCTATTACAGTGAGGACTGATGTTTCCAGGTATGGCAGGAGGCTGATGACCATGATTGAAAGCCAGTCTCTCCTTTCTTCTGCACATTTTGTACTCCTCAGCTTGTCAACAGGCAAGTTCAACATGCAGGGCACAATTGCATAGGACTTCTCTCCATTTTGAGTAATCCTGCATGAGTTTATCCCAAGTGTCAAAGTCAATACTGCACTTCTTTAAGTTATCCTTCAGCAAGTCCTTACAATATGTCCATTGGCCTCCTTTCAGCTGAGAGAACAGGACCTCTTTTGGGAGGTGATGGTCTGGCATCTGGGCAATGTGACCAGTTTAGCGGAATTGCTGAAGGATGATCATTGCCTTGATACTGGTGGTCTTTGCCTCTTCCAGAACACTAATGTTGTTGTGTCTGTTTTCCCATTGGATCTTCAAGATGTGTGGGGGCAGCATTGGCGATGCATCTAAAGAACTTTCATGTGAAGTCTGAGGATTATCCAGGTTTTAGACCCACACAAAAATGTTGGGAGAATAACAGCTTGATAAACAAGAAGCTTCATGACTGTTTGAATATCATGATCTTCAAAAGCTCTGTTCCATAAATGAGCAAAGGCTGCACTGGCACAGGTCAGATGGTATTAGATTTCTGCATCAACATCTGCCTGGGATGAGAGATGACTTCTAAGGTACAGGAAGTGGTTAGCATTCTTCAGTGTTTTTCCATTGATTTTAATTGATAGAGCTTATGGTACCTCATTTGGAGAGGACTGATGTAGCACTTTGGTTTTCTTGATTTTGAGTGTGAGACCAAGACATATGTAGGCATCAGCAAACCCTCTGAGACACTCAGGATAGTTTGAAGGTCTTTCTCAGAGTGGGCAAAAACTGTGTTGTCATCAGCATAGTGAAGTTCCACAACAGATGTGGTGGAAATCTTACTCTTAGCTTTCAGCCCGCTAAGCCTGAACAACTTTCTGTCCATTCTGTAAATGATTTCAGTGCCATCTGGGAGCTTCCCAACAATTAGGTAAAGGCAATAAAATCACAAACAAGGTTGGGACAATGATGCAATCCTGTTTGACTCCTATTTGTACTTTAAAAGATTCACTCTGGAAGCCAGAACAATTCAGAACAGTCACTTTCATGTTGTTATGAAGCAACTTTAGGACATAGATATATTTATTAGGACATCCATTTTTCAAAAGTAAAATCCAGAGGGTATGGGGATTCCCTGAATCAAAGATTTTAGTTAGATCAATGAAAGCCATATAAAGTGGTTGGCTTTGCTCCTAACACTTTTCTTGTAGCTATCATGCTGTGGAAACCACATCCACAGTTCCACTCTGTGACTCTGGTAAATATTCCTTCTGACGAAGGCAAGTTCCAAGGATTCATGCCACAACTTTGCCTGCAGTGGCAAGGAAAGAGATACTTGTTAGTTTCCACAGTCCACTTTATCCCCTTTCTTGAAAAAGGTGACAATCAGGGCATCGCTCATTTCACTACTTTATCCAGATTTTAAGGATGAGCAGGGAAAGCTGCTGAATTAGCACTGGTCCTCCATTTTTAAAGATACCAGCAGGGCTCCCATCTGGACCTGCTGTCTCGTTGTTCCTCATGAAAACTGGGAGGATCTCCAAACTCATCCCTAGGAGAAAGTTGGGCAATTCACTTAAGGATTTAATCTGCAAACATGGAAGCAGTCATGTAGTGCTTAAAAGACTAACAAAATAATTGATTAGGTGATAAGTTTTCAGGGGACAGACCACTTCTTCACATCTGGAAATTCTTATAATTCCTTTAGAAGTGTGGCTCAATCTTTAGAGAGAAGCATGCAGCTGCCAAAGTGCTTGACCTGCCTCAGTCCTTGAGCAAGATGACTGCATCACAAATCCACCACCTGTGTGTCAGTCTGGCCATGTCTCCACTCACAAGTTCTTTGGAAAAATCAGGCCCTTTTTCAAAAGAACATGTGGGGCATCCACACACAAAATGCATTCTTTCAGTCCAAAATTGAAAGAATGTGTTGCTTTTTTCAGAAGCCCTCTTCCACTCCCAGATCAGGAAGCGTGCCTCCTTTTGAAAGCTTAAAAAAAAAAAAAAAGTGTTGACTTTCAGTAGGCCTTTTTTTTTTTTTCCTTTGAAAGAGCAGTTCTCATGACTCTGGATTTTTCAGTCCCTGGTGAGTTCTTTCTAAAGAGCAGAGGCTGGTCCTCTCAATTTTCATGAGGATCAAGAGCTCATCTGGAAGATCATGTTTCAAAAGGTCACTGTAGTGTAGATGCATTCTGTGTGATTAGGGACTTCAGGATCTTGCTGACCTGTTCCCATCACCACTCACCAATTGCCAACAGACTTTTGACTTGTGCAAGTGTTTTCCCAAACCTGTAAGATGCCTATATGGGCTTGCAAGGTCACTGAAACACGCATGCTTCTCCACCATTGCAAGGTAGTGATCAATGGAAAGGGCATAAGAATAAGCCAGCTACAAAGCAAGAAAGTCCATTTCTACTCATTCTGGAGTCTGTCCATTCCACCAGTTCTACAACTGCAATCTATCAATGCAATGTAAATCTAGAGATAGCTCTAAAGTCAATTGGTGTACATGCAGATGTCCATTACTGGTTCTCCACAGCTTATTCCTACAGCAACCTATACAAGATGGCTCCATCAGGAACTAAACTTCTAGGCCTCCTGTACCACCCTGCCTTCAAGACTCTCCTGGAAGTGATGCTATAGTACAGAATGGACAATAGTATCCTTATTGCAACCTACATTACAAAGGGACAGTTTCTTGTGAGGTTAACAGTGGATGTGGGGAGTGTTAACTGAGGAAATTCTTGTTCTCCTGTTCTACACAGAACTGGAATGTGACAGCTGTCAATGACAGACTCTTCCTCAGCTGATAGAAAAAGGGAATATGTTGCAGAGTTGAAACTGCCCACTACCTCATGCTTAGTATCCTTTCTGTACCAACATGCAGAGACTGCACGTGCTCATGAAAAAGACCATACGGGACTGGTGACTTACTTTTGGCATGTGGTGAAATGGAACAGATTCTCCTATTCAGCCTGAACTCAATTCACACCTCAATAAGGAAATAAATGTCAGAAAATACTTATAAACATATTAACAATAAATGCTATAAAGAATTCCTTCTAAAATTGGCCAAGCATTTAGATTTTATTTATTTATTTGTTTATATTCAGGGTAGGTTTTGAATGATTGGGTATTGTATTGATATCAAGCTTTCTGGGAATTTGAATTATTTCTGCACAGAACCAATACAAAATGTATCATTCCAAGCAACAAATTAATTTGTATTTTATTTTACGCAAGGAAAAATAAATTGAGGCAGTCACGTGAACTTCAGAGGTCTGACAGCACTAATCCAAATATTAAGCAGTCAGAAATTGCCTGAGATTTTAGTGGCTACTGAATGCAGACTTCAGCTCAAGCTTAAGAGAGGATCTGTCCACCAACAGAATTTGTAGCTCTACTTAACAGCACCGCACATACCAGCTTCTATGACATTTCCACAGCTCTACCAAGAATCCCATTTCTTAAAGCTAAAATGGTATAGGCTAAAGAACATATTAATGAAAAGTTTTTTGAATGAATAGAGAAATAGATTAGACTATCTGCCACAGTTTATTATAATTATAATGATCAGTAATTCATAAATAATTAATGGATGGGTTAATAAATGTTTAATCCATTGCTACATAAGCCCACAGGTCAAAAGCTTGTTTGTTATGATGGTTTTTGATCATCTATTGTGCATGTGTACTGTGCTATCCAGCCTTTTATAATGGTTTATAAATAAAACTTTAATATAAAGTGGGATCAATTACATGGATACTTTTCCTTTCAGTTTCCAAGATCTTACAAAAAGTTCTTTTATTTATTTATTGTAATTAAAAGGGCAACTGTTCAAATTCTAGAAAGTTTTCACTTTTCTTTATTGCTGAATGCTTAAACCTTTGTCCTCTGACATCACATTTTTTAATCACTCACCCATTAGAGTTTCCCTGCAGTAAGTGAAATACACTATGATTATTAATGCACACCAGCTCTGTGCATTGTGAAACTGTTTTTACAGTGTGTGTTTTGATTTGACATTGGGGTATGCCTATGAAGGGATTCAGGAAGGAATCCCTGAACACAACCTACTTCAGAATAACAAACATAGAGGGTTATATTCATCTGGTAGACAGCAGAAGGCATATTTTTGCCAACAGACTACCTGCAATAAGAAATTTTAGAATTTGTAATAAAAGCAGCTTTCTGATAGATTTATGGAACTAAATTGCAAATTGCGTAAGGACTTGATCCAAAGCTCATTGAAATAAATGTTTTTTTTCTACTGACTTCTATGGGCATTATATCAACCCTAATTGCAGAGGTCTCTTACTTTATCTGTCAGGCCCACCAATACCCTTAGGAAGACTAGTTATCTTGTAATGCCAATTGGCCAACTGCCAGACTGCTTTGGCACAAGGATTTGAGGAAATTTAGATTCAGTGGGGTGAGAGCAAAGTTGGATGAGAAGATTTGAGAAGCATTAAGTTTTGACTCTGAAATGTGAACTTGTCAGTTTAAGTGAAACCTTTGCAAACAAAGAGCATTTGATGTCACATGTGTAGTTGGAATGTATTTGAGTGCTAACCTCTACATCTTCCAGTTGCAATTTGTCAATTGCAGGAAAATGAGGGCAACCATATGTTACCTTCTGGCCAACATTGTAAATAAGTTGAAAACTGGCTACCTTCTGTCTGATCATCATATCTAATTGACATGTCGGGTTGATCTCCTGAAGCAGATTGTTTAAATATAGCAGGAAGCTGAACTCTGAGCCTAGTAGGTTAATGCCCATCCATTTTTATTTTTCCTTGCTTGCTGCCGTGTTTTCTTTCACTTGTAATTTTTTAAAAAAGCTAAAATACAGGATAACAAAACTATGCAATGCCTCTAAAAATCTTCAGTACAAAGAAAAAGACTGTACCCGTTAGAAAGGAAAGGAGTAGTTCCTATAAGAATCTATGTATCAAGGGAAAATTAGAAAAAGGTTTTGTGTTGCTAGCAACAGTGACTGGATTAAAGTAGAAATTGGGAGACAGACTTAATTAGACATAGCACTTGCCTTCTGCCAAATGGCAGCAATTTACAGAATCATGCAGCCAATAAAATGATTAGAGATTGTGTACTGTCTCCTCCTTCCTTCCCTCCCCGCAAAGGTGTAAAATAGAACAGTGTCCTGGCTTCTTTTGGATTTACTAATCAAAGAGAGTACCTGTGTGACTTTATAACCTAGAGAGTTTGTGTCATTTATTTGATCCAAAGACCGCTTATGTTACTTATGAACGATAGGACACAAGGCTCAAATTGTGCAAGCTCTTAAGCATGTGCTTAATTCTGTGCATGAGAGTGGTACCTATTGAGCTGAAGGTCCAGGCCAATACAGTTACTCATTTTACGTGTAGGAGTACTTCCTTGGAAAGTATGGGACTTGTTCAGCCCCACCACAATTCAACGCAGTCTCCTTGCTTCTCTAAGTAGGCTCCCAGGTGCTGATGATCCTCAAGGGACCATTCAAACCTCTGGAGATTTGTCAGATGAGAGCCAGAGTTAGGCCACAACTTCTTTCCTTGATCCCAAGCACTGTGCTAGAGGCAAAGAAAAAGAGAAGCATAGAACTGGTGTCGGCTGTATGTCACTTGTGGACACCTGAGCAGGCCGAGGAAGCCGGCGTTGTTATGCTTTATCACCACTGGCATGGATGAAGAGTTTCATAACTGGTGCTAGAATCTGGCCTGTTGCCTGCATCTTTCTGTGGCACATCTTTCTTTGCACCAGATCCGCAGTCCCGGCCCACACTGCCTCCGGCTTGAGTGTAAGAGCGTGTGTGTGAGTGTGTGCACGCGCATGTGTATATATTCATTCAAATCAATTGGGGGGCACAGAAGTGAGCAGCAACATGTGAGAAGTGGGCCCCAGCTGCTTTGTCACCAACTGGAAAAAGGTTCCCCACCTCTGACGTATGGGTTCCATTTCTAATTCTGCCAGAGATGTCCTCTGTGTCCATGGGTACAAGTGCCTCATATACCAATCTGTAAAATGGGTACAGTAATGCTTGCTTTCTCATAGTTTTGTCTGTTTTGCCTATTTAGATGGTAAGCCAGGGCTACAAGGATTGGGTCGAAGGGAGGGTCTAGAAGTGGTTTGCAGGTGGGTGATCTGGGCCTCAGTGGGGCGCAGGAGTGAGCTGTGGGGGTTGGGATCTGGATGGGAGGTGGTGTAGGAGATATGTGGGATTAGATCTAAGTAAAAAGAAGAGTGCAGGAGTACTTGGGTGTGGGGTCCTCTGGAACGGAGGGGTTAGGGTGGGGATTGGGGTCTGGGAGGGAGGGGGCAGAAGCAGGGTGTAGGTGGGAAGTCTGTGTAAGAGGAGGTGCAGGAAGAGTTGTGGGCTCTGGGCAGGAGGGGTGGAGGGTTTGGGGTGTGGGAGGGGTAGGGTAGGAGTGGGAGTCTGGATGTGGGAGTTCAGGGTAGGGGGAATGGGAGTGCACTTACCTTTGCAGCCCCCCAGATGCACAAGGCTCTGCACCTACTCCCCACAGCTACCAGGCACCATTCTTTCACTGCTCTGACTGGACAGAAACGAATCAGAGCAGCAGTAGGCGACTGACTAGGTTGTCCAGGCCACTCCTGCTCCCTCAGGCTGGGAGAACATCAGTGACCAGCAGCGGAGCCTAGAGGCACTTCCTGCCCCCAGCCTCCTGCCCCTGGCAGAGCCCATGGTCTTCATCAGGATGGTGGCCTGCCTGATCTGGCATGCAAGGCTTGGGACTCCGCATCCACTACTCCACTGTGGAGGAAGTGGCATGGAGGGGAGCCCTGAGCCTCAGCATCTAGACCCAGCCAATACAAAGGGCTGGGGGTTCCCCATCCCTGCTGTATTTCCTGCATCCTTGTTTAGTACCTCTACAGTTCTTCCCTCTCAGTCCTATGCTAGATGCTGAAGCAAGGTATTTCTAAGTTCAATGAAGTTTTTAGTATAAAAGAGGCACACTTGTCTGCCATGTGATCCTCCGTTTTAAAGATGCTCATTTGAAAGGTGTATAAACAGGTCATGTATATTTATTAAATGCTAAATAACACTCCAAATAATATTAGAAGCAATATATGAAACCAAGATCATTACTTGCCAGAGATGTTTTCTTATATAAATAATGGTCACTGGTTTGTCTCACCAGTTAGATAGTCACAAAAATGGATAATTTAGAACAATACATTATAGGAAATAGACGTAAATTGGCATATCTAGTAATGCTGACTCTGACGAAACCAAGTGAAACTGAAACAGCAGTAGCTGCACAGAAATGCTTCATTATCTGCTCTTAGTGAAAGCAACTCATCTTTCACCACAAATAAGAGAATCAGCAAGCTGTGGTTTCTTGTTATTTTTGATAAATTGTCACTGCTTCATACAAAAGAATGATTAACGTTAAGATAGGAAGAAAGAAACCATTCTTCCCGATGTCAGTTCTGATACCTCAAATGTGTTGGTTTCCTGCATATAATGAGGGATGGATTTAGTCTTCTAATAGACCTGGATGATATACCTGAAAAAAAGCAGGTGGGGAATGAGTCACAAAGAATTATCAGATAGCTTGAGTTTAGCAGGAATCTAAAAGGTCAAAACAATCTGTTTAAAAAAAAATTCATAAACATCTCTTCAGAATTTCAGTGTTCCACAAAATAAAATCAACTAATTGTCAAAACATTGATTATACTCTTGAATTCTATAAATGGTGGGAGTAATTTTAGAAAAAGGAGCTTAATGTAACTAGATACTGATTTCCTGTCTTCTGCTCCCTTAGCATAATGTAAAACACAAGTATGCTTTAGCTTTCCCAAAAAAGCAGTACCTTTTATCCAGTGATTTTTTTTTTTTTGTAAGAGGAACCAGTACTCAGCCAGCTCCTCGGTCTTTCCCCGCAGGGGTTCTCATGGCTGGGGCTGTGGGTGGGGCTATGTGCCACAGCCAGCTTTCCACCTGGGAGATGCTGGAAGTTCCCCCATACCTCTAGCCAGGGTTCCAGCATCTGGGGCTGCCGAGGTGCCGATACTCAGTACTGGCAAGCACCAGCTCAAAAAAAGCACTGCCTTTATCCAATCTGAATGGTGGTATGGGAGAATGTCATGCAGGAATGCATAAGCTTAAATCATTTTATGAAACTTGTTTACATTTTAGTTCTCGGTACTGTAGTGTGAAATATAATGAATATATTTAAATCGAAAATATAGCTCCATATGCACATGCTTTTATTGGTTGATAAACATATGTGAACATCTGACAAAGCAGTCTTTGTGCTTGAAAGCTTATAGACTTACAGATATGTTGGATCATACAGTGCCAAAGGACTTCTTGTTGTTTTTATACATGAACACCATTCTTGGTGAAATTCATTTAACTAGGTTTAGCTTCCTTCAAATTTTAAGTTCAATTTTTCACTTAGGTCTAGGTCCTGCTACCCCTATTCATGCTGATTATCACCCTACTTCAGAAGTAGTCAGTCCCACTGGTTGCAATAGGACTACTTGCAGAGTAAGGTGCTACTCATGCAGGGGAACAGAAGGGGTAAGTATCTGCCCGTTGGCCAAAATAATGAAAAAACAGGCAAAAGAATATTTCAGCAAGGTAGATATATTCAAGTCAGCAGGCCCTGATGCAATTCATGGTAAAGTACTTAAGAAGCTAGCTAAAGCAATTTCAGATCTATTGGCAATTATCTTTGAGAGCTGCTGAATATACACTGGAATAAGTTATGAAACAATCAGTTTATAAGCAATTACAAGATTTTAAAAAAATGAATAACGAGCATATATTTGTCAAGAACAAGTCATTCCAAACTAACCAAATTTCCTCCTTTGACAATGTCACTGGCCTAGTGCATAAAGGGGAAGAAGTAAATGTGATATATCTTGATTTTAGTAAGGTTTTTGGCTTAGTTCCAAATGACAATCTCTTACGTGGACTAGATGAAATTACTAGAAGGGGAGTGCACAACTGGTTGAAAGACCTTATTCAAAGAGTCGTTATCAGTATTCACTGTCAAACTGGGAGGCCATGTCCCACAGGGGTCAGTAATATTCAATATCTTAATGAATCACTTGGATAAAGGAGTTGAGCATATGCTTGAAAGAACTTCAGCTATAACAGAGATCAAAGTGTTTGCACACACTTTGAAGGACAGGATTATGACACACTGGAGAAATGGTGTGAATTCCACAGGGGGAAATTGAGTAAAGACAAGTACAGAACACGTCACGCAGGTTAGAAGTTTTGTTGAACAATTATTCATTGGTCGGGATGTGAAACAAGCAGAAACGTCATCAACGAGCACTGAAGTAGACAGCAACATGTTGGTAGGAGGAGTCTGCTGGTCATATAGAGCATCTTACACAGGAGATGTTATAGTAGTGCAGCTATTGCAGTTCTGTTGTGCTACTTACAGTTCATACTGGAGATTTAGACCAGGTCTACGATAGGAAATAAGATTGATTTTAGATATGTCAATTCAGCTAAGAAAATAGGGAAAAGGATTAAAGCCAGGGTAGGAGGCTTTCCAACCTGTGGGAAAAAGCAAAGATTATTAGAACTACTGTTGGGGTAAGATCTTGCACAAAATAAGTTTCATGGGCTATGTCTACATAAGACACTTCTCCTGGCAAAACTGGTCTTTTGTCAGGAAAAACCATGGGGCACTTACACACAAAATGTGTTTTGTTGACAGTTGGTCGACAAAACCTGGCACACCCATTTGCAGAGTTATACCTCTCCCCGTTTAGGTATAATGCCTCTCTCAGCAGTATTCTGTTGACAAAACAGCTGCATAGATGCTCTGTGGCCCTTTTGTTGACAGCCAGGGTTTCTGGTTCACCAGGCAGGCCTGTTTACAAAGCTTCCAGCTGGCCCTTTTTAAGAGAGAGCTGGGAAGTGTGTCCTCTTTCTGTTGATGGAGCAGATTGTTCTTTCCATCTGCTTTTATTAGTAGACAAAATCAGTCGACAGAAGTTTTGCTGGGAAATCCCTTCTGACAGTGAGTTCTGTCGACAGAGGCTTCTCGTATGAATGTAGCCTTAGTGTATTAGTCTTAATTGGAATGTTTTATTTTGTTTAATAACTTACTGTGCTCTGTATGCGATTACTTACAACCACTTAAATCCTTATTTTCATACTTAACAAAACAATTTGTTTATTAGTAAATCCAGTGTAAATCATTTTTACCCAACCAGGGGTGAGGAGTAGGAAGCAACTGTGCACATCTCTCTTTAGGTAAGAAAGAGAGCAGACAGAGAGAGAGAGAGAGAGAGAGCAGACAAGATGAGCTTGCTCTGCATAAAACTTTATATGGAGTAAGATGGATTTATCTGGGGTTCAGGTCCCGCTGTGGCTGGACACCTGGGTCTTGTGGTAAATCCCTTTGACTGGAGCTTCCCAGAGCTGACCTGATTTGTATTCCTCTGTATTACTTAGTCTGTATTGCGCTACATGGGGCCATGCTCCTATCTCTTTCTCAATGCTGGAGGAGTGTGGGGGGCTTGGCTCAACAGCACAGGGTAAAGGTGGTGCCCAGGAAGGCAGACTCAGTAGTATGTCAGCACATCAAGTAACAGTCACAAGGGGGAATCTCTGTAACCGAACCCATTGCAAATGTGTCAGTAGGAAATTCAGGACTAGAATTCGAAATCTTGACTCTCAGCCTCTCACTCGCACCATGAGACCTCTCCATTGGCCAGACTTCGGTACGAACTGCCCTTTTCCTGTGGACATTGTCATTTGTCAGGACAACTGCATCTTGAACTGCTCTCCAAACCCTGCTCAAAAATGGCCTCAGGCCTCTAGCTTTCATCTCACTCTGTGCAGGCGTCTTTTCCCATGCCCCTCTGAGAAGGGTTTCAGTTTGCAGCCCGTGTACTTTACAGTGATTGTTCCAAATAGCTCTGAGAAACTTCCCTTAGTTTTTCTTCAAGGACAATGGTATTTTTCTTACCACTAACCAGACAGCCTTCTTAAGGAGAATGAGTTTACTCAGAGACCAAAATTATATAAGCAAACATTAAAAACAATACCAAGATTTAAACACATACTAAGAAACATACCAGAAATCACTATTCTTCCATGAGGAGAATTCTGACAGAGCAAAGTAACTCCAACTTTCAGCCCTCAGCCTGCTTTGAAAAAAGGCCCTGTTCATTTGCTGGATCAGAAAGAAGGCCCTGAACTGGTTTAACTCAGTGTTTTACACACACAGCCTTTCTTTGTTTCCTTGAGTCTCTGCTTTGAGCCACTATGCACAACCTGCTGCTGGAGGAGCTGTGGTAGCCTTGCCCTATGGAACTGAATAAAATTCTTTGCCAAGAGTGATACACAGAGCATTTATAACTTTAATACAGTGGTCCCCAAAGACACTGCATGTGATTACACACTTCTCAGGCATAATTTGCTCCTGCCTTGTGGATGCAAACCTGTGTATTTCTTACTCTAAGTACCTGACTGCAGATGGATTCTTTCTAGACAAAAATATTTGAACCATGTGAGCACATTAGATCAATGCTGTTTCCACCTACCATCTCTGACTACGACTACACTACAGCAGTATGTTGACAAAGTTACAGTTGGAAGAGAGCTTCCAACAAAACTTCTGCCAACAGAATGCATCCATATGCAAAAACAGATCAAAAATGGCATCCTCTCTGTTGACAGAGCAGCCAGACTGCCCGTCCCTCTCTTGACAGAATGCCCATCTGGAAGCACAGCATACAGGGACCCAGAAGCCCTGTCTGTCAGCAGAAGCCCACCAATGTGTCCAAACGGCCTTTTTGTTGACAGCACCTGTTGACACAGGTGTTCTTCCTCATCATGGAAAAGCAGAACGCTGTCGGCAGAAGTGTTGAGTTTTGTTGACAGGCTATCGACAAAACACATTTTGTGTGAAGACGCTCCACAAATTTTGTTGACAAAACCCTGGTTTTCTCAACAAAATCCTCTAGTGTAGATGTAGCGTCTGGAAATAGAAGGTACCAAAACAGTGAACACCCTTCCTACCCCAAGGCCAAAGGAAGTGTTGGGCCGGCTGCCGCAGGCCCCTTGCTTTTGAGGGATCTGTGGTGGCCACTCCAGCTATCCCATGGTTGGGTAGAGGGATTACCTGGGGCCAGGAATCAGGGTCGGGACAGAGCGGGAAGGGGTGAGGCATACAGCATGACAGGGGTGGAGTGCTCAGGGCCTGGGAAACTTGGGGGTGGGTTGCCCTAGGCCCCACCCTCTCCTTGGAATGGCTCTACTCAGGGCCTCTGGAAATTGTGAAAATAGGCTATCGCTTTCAAGTTAGTTCTTCTTTGATAGGGAACTGCTTGTGTACTGCATTTGACTGCATTTAAAAATTTAATAGATGTGAAATACTGAAGGGAGTTGGGATGGGATCATTTCTGAAGACAAGTTGCAGAATATCTTAGACTTAAAAGATACGTGCAGATTTCAATAGAATCTTTTTTCAGTTACATTAGCAAAAATATTTTAGTAGTCATTTTAGGCAAGCTAACTCAGTTTAAAGTTATATTTTCTTCAATAATCTGTTTTGCTTGTAAAAGCATAGAATTCACTGTTTTACTAGCAATATGACATATTGTTTAGTGGCTGAAAATCTGCACAGAAAAAATGTCATAAAATCTTGTTAAAATTATTAAAAAAGTAAATTAAATTTTTATCTTGTACAAAAGTTTAAAAAATCACAATAGCAGACATGGTTACTTTCCGTGAAGTATGTACCCTTGATGGGAACTTTAGCTTTGAAAAAGACTCTTTCATTTCATGAATTTGTATAGCAGCATGTTTCTGTATAACAAGCAGAAATGGTTACACTCAGAGAAGGGCTTTTGATTTTACAGTGCCTCAGTGGTCAAGTTTTGTATTTGCCAAATCAGAGTTATAAGGATTTGTTTTCCTATTTTATACTTAAGCTTTATGATTCAGGAAGTTTAGAGAAATGATTCCAGTTTTGATCCATATCTATTTTGAAATAATTGGATGTGGAACTTTAACAAAAATATACAGGATAACAAAACAAGCAAAATAAAAAAAAATTGAAACCTCTGATACCCATTTTTCAAGAGCAAGCTCCCTAGTTATAGGACAGTTTCCAAGCTCACTCCCCGTGAATTCAATGGGAGCTTTGTTGTTGATTTTGCTAGGAATGATGCCATATTTCAGATCTGTGTATTTTAACACATAATGAGTTTGCTACACATTTGCATTACATTTACATTCCACTGCTATCCTGATCTTTGAAGATGAGAGTTTTGGAGTAAATCCATTAATACAGCCAATTACAGTATTTTGAGTAATACAGTGTTTTCCAGCCTAAGAAGTTCCTCTTGCTTAATTGTAATTAGTGTTCTTATTACAGGCATCTTCCTGAAAGTGGTCTCTTTCACCCAACTGATCATATCACTGAAAAACAGTCCAAAGTACAATATTTTATAATTACCATACATTTTTCAGACTTCAATGATGAAACCCAACAACATGAAAGATCTTCAAATTGTCACCTGTTAAATGGCCAATATGAAAGAAAGGAGTTCATGATCTCACTCCATTTCTAAAGGAAGAGGCATCCACTTCTTTAAAAAAAAAACCAAACAAACAAACAAAAACAAACAAAATATACCAACCGCTGGACAGAGCGGATAGCCATGTTTACAGTCCCATTATAGTAACCAAGGGCTGAACTTGCATGGAAAATGAATGACTTCCTCCTCTGTAGAGGTGGCATTTTCAGGGTAGATTTCACATCACACTTTATTATGGCTAAAATCTCTGTTTTCTTTCTTTTTTCTTTTTTATTCTTTTTTTTCCTCAGTACTGTCATTTGTCTGGCTTCTGCCACGGACACCCAATAGAGCCTATTTTGAAATAGCACCATTGGAAACACAATGGTTTATTTCAAAATAGGCTAAATTCCTTATCTACACAACCCCCTATTTTGAAATAGCTATTTCAAAATAGGCACTATTCCTCGTGGAAAGGGGTTTAACTATTTTGAAACATGCCACCTGCTATTTCAAATTTATTTCAAAATAGTGGTTGCTTCTTGTAGATGCTAGCAAAGTTATTTCAAAATAATGGCTGTTATTTCAAAATAACTTTGGTATGTAGACATACCCTTGGAAACCAATATGGATCACCTGTGTGTTTAACACTATTTAGACAGAAGTGTTTTAACACCTTTGGTCCATACAATCTAACTAAATGAATACAGCAGGTCTCCTTCTCCCAGCCGAATACTTTGGACATCAACCAGTTTTCAACCTGCCTTAATATTTTACTTATGTCTTCTTGCCAAGAGCATTCTACATAAGCTAACAAAAAGTTTACATTCTATGAAAGGAGTGAAGAATATTTATATGCACTTAACAAGAACTTGCCATTTACTCATATTTGTGCAGCTAGCATGGCTACAAACCTTTTGGCATGGTTGCTATGTCTATTTACTCAAATTATACCATGGAATATTGCTTTACAGTCAAAAGAAAATTCCTTTAGATGGAATCTGTCTCTCATTGTCATTTGTAATTTCCTTGTGTGCTGTGTATTAGCATAGATATAGTTCAATATACGCAGAGGATAGATTCTCTTTTCCTTTTGAGCTTAATGTGGGACTGGGACATAGGATTGGTATAAGAAGTACAGATTGCTTTCAGACTACCTCTACATGTTCCCCTTTTTTTGCAGCTATCAAAAGGCCTACCTGGCCCATGAAACAAATCAGAGAAGCTTCTGGGCAGCTTGCATTGACACTCAATTGCAATACCATAAAGTGCTGTTCTGACAGTTAAGAGAGTGCACAGTGCATCCCATTCCTCCTATACGCCTTTTCCAGACATGTCCACTACATTGGGAATGTTACATAGCAGATGCAGAAGTCTGATGAACCCTTCTACTCTGGGGATATTTCTTCTGTACAGCTTCTACCAGTGAGATATGGTATTTTTTGGTGTTGGAGTCGTGTGAAGGAGCCAGAGTAGAACAGAAAATCCATCCCTAAATATTCTCCTTTACCTCACTTGGTGAGAACTACCTCAGATAAAAACCTTTAACTGCATATCAATATTTTGAGACATCCATATTGAAAGAAGAAAATTGTTGGGTTTTTTCATTATTTTTTTGTTTTTACTGATAGATTATATTTAAGAGCCTGCAATTTTCAATTAATGATATTTGATACACCTCTTTTTAGGACCAAATTCTTTTTCTCATCTACCAGTGAAAAAACATTCCAAGTACCAACAGTGACTTACTGAGTCATTCCAGATTTGCACTTAGTGCAACTGAGAGCTGAACCAACCTGCATCATTTATGGAATAAGTTGGCAGATTCAAATGTGGTCACAAATATTTTGTAAAATGATTCAGACAAATAAAAACTGTTTGAATCTAAACTATGAAACAAAAAAAAATCAAAAAGACCTGTATCTATTTCAGGGTATTTGAAATACGCCTCCAGGGTATCTTTTATTTGAAAACTAGAAATAAATGCTTGTAAATAAAATATAGTAATACTAAATAATATTCTTATTATCAAATACTAAGTATAATTTTACTAAAAAGGTAAAATATTTTCTTCTCTGCTGGATGGGGCATTAGAGAGTCTGAAATAGCCAAGTTGGAAATATCATAGATGCGCTTTTGGCAAGATAAAAGTATTTCAGCCCTTTCAGATATGGTTAGTGCAGATTGGTGGGTGAAATGACATGTATTTTTAATATATAACAGAAAGCATTCCTTCCTCTAAAGCGGGGGTTTCCTAAGTTCAGCGGCTCATGCAATTAGCTTGTGAACAGTGGTTTTCAGTTCTTGGTCAGCCAGTGCATGTTATTTCCATTCAAGTCACACTTGCACAGAAGTTTCACAGTATTCTTGTGCTGGCTGAGATAATTTCCTTTTCAGCTTGATACTAAATAAGTAGCCAGAGCTGGTTTTGTTCAACTATGGAATATTGAATATTATCTCAATGCTAAAAGTGCCAATGAAATTCAAAACCAATGGAAACACCAGCATGAAGCGTATAACCCTTTGGAGCATTATCTTTTTTTTTTTGAACTCCCCAAGTAATCTCTTATCCATAGTTTTCCTCACTTTCCTGTGAATAGCTGGGTGCATACAAATGTAGTGAGCTGCCATTAGCAATCTATGCAGTCTTGACGTGATGTAGAGATCAACAGGAAGATTTCTGTGTTAATATCTTGTCATAGAGTTTACATTTTGGCCTTTGAAGTCTCCCTTCACTTCTACAGCCCATGAACAAATTAATTATTCTTCAAGTTTAGTGTGCTTGTCAGTCTCATGCAGTGCTACCAATTTCTCTGGCTACCATCATTCAATTTTGGTCTCATGAATATATTTTCAGCATGTGTACATCTGCATAGCTCCAAGAGGTTCAGTGGAGATATGCTGCTCTGTGCTATCTGACCCATCAAGAAAAATCTGTAGACTTATCATTGCCTTGATTTCTTGAAAACAGAGAAGGAGGCATAGACTTCTTTTTTTCATTAAAATAAACTTAGTCTAGTTTGAAGAAGCTTTGTGATGAGTCCTGTAAGTATAAGGACAGAGTCTGCAAACCCTGCTACTGTTCTCAGTGGAGACATGCTGGTTGATTTGAAGCACTTACGGGACACACTGCGATGAGACCTTGTTTGTAACTACAAAACTGACCATGACTCACCCGTGAGTAATATATTAAAAATGTTGTTAGGTAAAGAACACTTTCGCCATGTCCCATTATATAAAAAATGGCTATTACATGTTTCAGAGTGCTAGAATTTGGAAAAGATACTTCATTTCCAAAGAGGCATATTTGGAGTGACATCAGTCTGCAGGTCATGCACCCTCAGACATTGCTTAACTTCCATAATTGATTGGGTACCCTGCTGTATTTTAACATATTATAATTTTCTTCATTTCTTTGATTTGAGCAATTGTTTATTCAAGTGGCCAACTTACTGCATGACGTAAATTTAACATTCTGGCATCAAATGTTTCCCTAACATCCAACCTCATGAAACAAAGCAGACCTGCACACAAATTGTATTCGCCTACGTGTGGAGCTGCAGAACATGAGAGCCCCAAACGAAAACAGGTTTTTGGGCTGAATAAAGGTTGTGTGAGACACCTTGCTTGAAAATTCTCACTAAATTAGTCATGCAAAATAGATCTCAATTGGGAACAGAACATAATAGCTGATGCAGTTAGGAATGTAAGGACTGGTGATGCCTTTGAGGGGCCCTGGTAGCCTTTGGCAGCACACAGATCACTCATGTCGATGTCAGAATTCCAGCTGATGGTTACACAATTATTTTGGAATTACAGGGCAGGGGAAACAAACTTGTCCTTTGCTTTATCCTTGGGGGAGGTGTAATATTTTGCTTGTGTTTGTACAGACCAGTGGGGTAGATCCTTGGATAGGGTTCCTAGACATAATTACGATACAAATAATTAAAAAAGAACAACTTATGACAACAGCTACTATCATACTGTACAACATATAAGAAGCATAAGAGATATCATTACCCAGGTCTTCCTGAATCTTTCATGCAACTTGTACCTGGAGGAGTTGCAAGAAGGGAGCTGTTTCTGTAACTGACACTTCTACATGGTCACTTATATTTGAGAAAACTTCCTTTGACTTCATCTTCTTCCTCACCACACCATGCACCTCTGCTGGCCAGGAATGTGGCTCTTTCTAGAGAATGCAGGGTGAACCCCCCAAAAGGACTCCAGCCCCAGGGCTGCCACTGGGAGACATCAGTATCTTTGAAACCCAATATATACTCCTTCAGAGATGAATAGCCATGCTAATAAAGCCAAATTATTTACAGTGTAAGTCTCATTCATATTACACTGCATAGCTCTTCTGGTATCAATTTGGCCAACAAAAGCGCACACACAGACACATTCTCCTTTAGAATGCTCCCTTGCACCATATCAGGAACTCTGACTAGATGGAGGTTACCTCTCCAATTTGCGTATGCACTTAAACAATACTCAGCAGTAAATGGCAGCAAGAATGTAGCTGATTTAGACAGCAATCATGTCAACACCAAACCTCAGAATGAAAATAAAATTAAAGTCACTTTCATACTCATTTATCTCACTCAAGGGATCAAACACATCATCTTAGAGTCAATGCAGTATTTGAAAAGGGCTTTGTTGAAAGTACTCAGAACATTTCAGCTGACATTGGTTTTTTTAAATGCAACAGTTTTTAGATAATAAATTGTTTCTCCTCCCCTAGCCCCTGTCCCCAAAAGTCTCTGGTGCATTTCATAATTTAAAATCACATTTAAAAATACATTAACAAATGCACTGCCAACAACTGGCAGAATTCATTCCGACTCCAGAATAAATGTAAAGAAGACACAACAAAACCAATGAAAAGTAGTGTCATCTACATCTTTTTATACTATGTTTTCATTCAAACCACAGAGAAAAGAGGAGCAGCAATTACCAGAATGATGACTTCAGTAGAAGATTCTATGTAGATATACAACTAAACTGTAAACAGAAGGGAAAAGTCTGTTGTACTCAACTGTTTTATGCAGATAAGCAGAAAGCAAGCCAGGGAGCTCAGCTTATAAATGGTCCAGAAACCTAGCATTACTAAAGACAAGCAGTTGGCAGTTGGCCTCATACATCTTCAGCCCAGAAACTTGTTGACTTGAGCCAATCGGACCTCAAGGGGAAAAGGTCACATAGTGTTTATCTGGCTGACTTCGTCACCCAGACTCAGCATGAAAAACTCAGCTTGAGTAGGACATGTGATCTGAAAGATAGAGACATCAAGAGAAGGGAACTGTAGTGAGGCTGAGTCTTAGAGACTGCATTGTTTTGATTACAAATTAATATACAATCCATTACCCATTAAGGAAGTCCTTGTGAAGATAATTTGTGGCCTACTGTACAGTAGCTTAAGGAGCTCAAGGCAGCACTAAGAGAGACTGTTTTGATGCCTCTAAAAGCTATATGAAAGAACCAAGAGAGATGAGGATCAGTAAATCTTTCATTTGATTTTGATTCAGACAGGAGAACTGGCAAAGGACACTTGCACTGTAAGTAGTCCTACGGAATTCCAGGCAATGATGATTGATTGTTGTGTTGGATCTCAGTGGTAGCATGATTTTGAATATAGGCAAACTTTTCAGACCTGTTCAAAATGGAACTAGAAATGAGTCAGCTGTTGACCAAAACACTATAAGCCTGAAAAATGCAGAGAGCAGATATTTCATAGTTGTTGCAAAGACACAGGTCTATAAACAAAGTACATTGTTTCAAATCTTTCATGCCAAGACCAAAAAATAGAATCATGATCATTACAGTGTACTTTATAAACCATCAGTCACAAGACATGACACTTCGGCTGTGTCTACACTAGCTCAAAACTTCGAAATGGCCATACATGAGTTCTGAGCAATCACACTTCTCCCTCACATAGAGAGCGACTCCTCCTCCTTTCCTCCCCATGTGTCTTTTTTGGTGTTCAAAGCTATCACAGTATTTTCTAACATGAAGGCTGTATCTACACTAGCCCAAAACTTCGAAACAGCCATGTAAATGGCCATTTCGAAGTTTACTAATGAAGTGCTGAAATACATATTCAGCACCTCATTAGCATGCTGGCAGCCATGGCACTTTGAAATTGACGCGGCTCACCGCCGCATGGATCGTCCAGACGGGGATCCTTTTCAAAAGGACCCCAGCAACTTCGAAATCCCCTTGTTCCTAACAGCAGATAGGAATAAGGGGATTTTGAAGTTGCTGGGGTCCTTTCGAAAAAGATCCCCATCTGGACGAGCCACGCAGCAGCGAGCCGCGTCAATTTTCAAGTGCCGCAGCTGCCGGCATGCTAATAAGGCACTGAATATGTATTTCAGCACTTCATTAGTAAACTTCAAAATGGCCATTTGCATGGCCGTTTCGAAGTTTTGGGCTAGTGTAGACACAGCCTTCACGTTATAAAATACTGTGATAGCTTTGAACACCAAAAAAGACACATGGGGAGGAAAGCAGGAGGAGTCACTCTCAATATGAGGGAGAAGTATGATTGCTCAGAACTCGCATATAAGGAGGCAGAAAAGCCATCTGAAAGTCTTTGGGTTTAGCTTAGAGGAGTAAGCAACAGAGGTGAAGTTGTAGTTGATGTCTGCAATAGACCACCAGATCAGGGAGATGAGGTAGATGAGGATTTCTTCAGACAGCTAAGAGAAGCTTCCAAAGCCCAGACCCTGGTTCTCATGGGAGACTTTAATCATCCATACATTTATTGGGAGACCAATACAGCAGTACGCAGACAATCTGGGAAGATTTTGGAAAATGTTGGGGATAACGTCCTGGTATAAGTGCTGAAGGAACCAACCAGGGGCTGTGCACAGCTTGACCTGATGTTCACAAACAGGGAAGAAGTAGTAGGATAAATAGAAGTGGGTGACAACCTGGAATGCAGCAACCATGAGATGGTAGATTTCAGGATCCTGATAAAAGCAAGAAAGGTGAGCGGTAAAACACAGACCCTTGATTTGATTTCAAAAGAGCTGACTTCAACTCCCTGAGAGAAATGATGGACAGGATCCCTTTGGAAATGAAAAGGAAGGGGAAAAGAGTTCAGGAGAACTGGGAGTATTTTCAAGAAGTCTTCCTGAAGGTACAGGAACAAACCATCCAGCTGCACAGTAAGAAATGCAAATATGGTAGGCAACCAGCTTAGCTTAACAGGGAAATCCTTGGTCAGCTTAAACTCAAAAAGGCTGCATATAAGTAGTGGAAACGTGGACAGTTGACTGAGGAGAGTAAATATATGGCTGGAAAATGCCAGTCAATAATCAGGAAAGCAAAAGCACAATTGGAACTGTAGCTGGCAAGGGATTTGAAGGATAACAAAAGGGGTTTCTGCAGGCATGTTAACAATAAAAGGGTTATCAGGGAAGGTGTGCGGCTGTTACTGAATGAGAGAGGTATCCTAGTGACAGATGATGTAAGAAAAACTGAAGTACTCAATTTTTTTTCCTTAGTCTTCACGGGCAAGGACAGCTCCCACACTATGGTGCTAGACCATGCAGTATGGGAAGGTGGAGGGCAGCCATTGGTGGGGAAGGAATGAGTTAAGAGCTACCTAGAAAAACTAGATGTACACAAATCCCTGGGTCTACGTTTAATGCACCCAAGGGTAGTGAGGGAATTATCAGATGTCATTGTTGAATCTTTCGCCATTATCTTTGAAGACTCTTGAAGACTGGGAGAGATCCCAGATGACTGGTGTGGCAGACCCCTACCTGGAAGCTGCAGGAACCTTCTGGAAGGAAGGCATACTACATGTTGGGCTAATGTCTTTTTGTTTCCAGATTAAGCCCAATTAGGATAGGCAGATGTGATGTCATTAGGAATCTGCACTCATTGGTCAGCTGAGGCCTTATGCTCCCTATAAGAGGCTCCCCATCTGGTAGCAGGGGGGAAGGTTTTGGAAGGTGCACCAGAGGAGCACAGCAGAGAGAGTGAGTGAGTGAGTGAGTGAGTGAGTGAGTGATCAAGCGGGTGAGCGAGAAGGTACCACGGGGAAGCGGTGGGCGAAGTGGCCCAGGGTGAGGTTGCTACTTTGGGGCAGGGGTGAAGGCCCTGCCAGTTGCTTCTTGTCCTCTTATGGACCCTGGGCCAGAGTCCAGGGTAGAGGGCAGGTCTGGACTCTCCCCACCCTTCCCCAGACTGATTACTCCCCTGGAGCAGGCACGGGCCTGCAAGGGGACTGGCTTTATTCTCCCCATTCTGGACTTGCCTATGATGAGGATGGCTCGCTAAGCAGAGACTCCTGCCTCTGGAAAGGCCTGGGCTGATAAGGAGTCTCCATGAGTCTCTGAGGCACAACAGAGAACCTCCAGGAAGTGCAGGGACCCACAGGGGCTGACAAGGGACTTTGTCACACTGGAAAAAAGGGAAATGTAGTGCCCATCTTTAAAAAAGGAAAGCACAATCCAGGGAACTATAGAGTGATCAGCCTTACCTCAGTCCCTGGGAAAATAATGGAGGGGATCCTCAAATAATCCATTTTGGAGCACTTGGAAAAGGGAAAAGTGATCAAAAGTAGTCAACATGGATTCACTAAGGTCAAGTCACACCTGCCCAATCTGATGAGCTTCTATGATGAGGAAATAGGCTGTGTGGACATAGGAAAGTCATTGGATGTGATCAACCTTGACTTCAGCAAAGCTTTTGATACAGTCTCCAATAACATTCTTGCCCATAAGTTGAGGAAGTATGGATTGGATACGTGGACTATAAAAAGGATAGAAAGCTGGCTGGACAGTCAGGCCCAACAGGTAGTCAATGGCTCTATCTCTGGATGGTGATCAGCTTCAATATGATTGCCCCAAGGCTCAGTTCTGGGGCTGGTGTTGTTCAACATCTTTATTAATGACCTGGATGAGGAACTGGCTTGCACCCTCAGCAAGTTAAAGGATGTCACTAAGCTAGGGGAAGAGGCAGATATGCTGGAGGGTAAACACAGGATCCAAAGTGACCTGGATAAATTGGAGGATTGTCCCAAAAGAAATCTGCTGCGATTCAAGAAGGAAAAGTGTAGAGGCCTACACTTGGGACAGAGGAATCCCAAGCACTGTTGTAGGGTGGGGACTGACTGCCTAAGCAGCGGAAAGGGACCTGGGGATAATGGTGGATGAAAGTCTGGATATGAGTCAACAGTGTGCCCTTGTATCAAAGAAGGCTAACCGGATATTGGGGTGCATTAGGAGGAGCAGTTCAAGCAGATATAGAGAAGTTGATGAGGCCACATCTGGTATATTGTGTCCAGTTCTGGGACTCCTCGTACAGAAAGGATGTGGATGTGCTGGAGCAGGTTCAGCAGAGGTCAATGAAAATAATTAAGGTGCTGGATCACATGACCTATGAGGAGAGCTGAGGGATTCGGGGTTATTTAGTTTGCAGAAGAGAAGACTGAAGGTTGATTTAATAGCAGCTTGCAACTTCCTGAAGGGGAGCTCTAAAGAGGATGGAGAGAAACTGTTCTCAGTGGTGACAGATGGCAGAACAAGGAGCAATGGTCTAAAGTTACAGAAGGAGGGGAGTAGGTTCGATATTTGGAAAAATTACTTCACCAGGAGGGTGGTGAAGCACTGAATGCATTGCCTAGACAGGTGGTGGAATCTCCATCCATCCCTAGAGGTTTTTAAGTCCTGGCTTTACAAAGTCCTGCCTGGGATGACTTAGTTGGGGCTGATCCTGCTTGAAGACAGGGGCTGGACTCGAAGACATCTGGAAGTCCTGTGCAGCCCTAAGATTCTATGATTTAACCTGTGGTTGTACACAGACATTGGGTCATGGCTTTTTCTGTTCTAAAATAGGTCAGTTTTCAGTCCACAGAGCAAGTCAATCAGACCTCGTACTCAGAGCCAGAGATGAAATTGGGTTAATAATCAGGAGTCACACCAACAACTAAACCAAAAGTTAGAGTCCAAAGCCACTCCAGGAATCAGTCCAGAGTCAGAAGTCACACCAGGGTAACAATTAGAGCCACAGCAAGGTTAAGGCTGGAGACGGAATTCACTCCAAGGTCAAAGATAGAGTCAGCAACAAGGATCAAGGTGAGGAAGCCGGAACAAGGAATGGTAGGAGGAGCAAAGTAGGAGGCACAGTAGAAGGAAGAAACAGGAATTTAGAATTCATTACCACACTAAATTGGTGCCACTGCAGCTCATCAATTTAGCAGATCTGGTGAAGATGCAATACATCAATGGGAAAGCACTCTCTTGTTGATGCAATTAATCCACCTCAGTGAGAAGTAAAAGCAATGTCAATGGGCTGGCGTCTGCCGCTGACATAGCACAGTGTAGACAGGTTGATGTGAGATACGTCATTTGAAGGAGGGTCAGTTTACACACTTGAGCAATGTAAATTACATTGATTTAAGTGACTCAATAGACAAGCACAACGTTTGAGAGAGTCAAACAGCAATAGGGCTAGCAAATGATCACTCAGGCTAGGAGTAGTACAGGAATGGAAAGCTGATGTCCAATCAATTACCCACTGACATCCAATGCCCTGCTCTTTCAGTGGATATAGGTTCTGATGGTGGGGAATTAGCTCTAAGATCCACAGTTGACCTTGTCATACACTGGCACAAAATGTAAAGACATGGCTTGGCAGAATTTCCCTCCCCCAGGCTGGATTCAAGACTTGAAGTGCTGGAGACACTGGTACTTGGATGTCATTTGTGTGTGTGATGTATACAAATATAGATTTGTTATTAGTACATTTTCTTTATTTGATCTTCAGAGATATCTCTCTGCCTCACTCCCTTCAAGCTGGCATCTCACTGAAAACTTTGTAAGAAAAAAAATACCTCCAGATTATTTAGAAACTCTTTTGTGTATATTTTATCAATTTATTGTCCCTTTATTCCTACATTTTCTCCCCAATCACTATAAAAAGCAGGCTCGTTTCCTAAGAGTTCATCCTTTCCTGCTGTTTACTAATCACCTGAGGATATTGTCCAAAAATGTGTGCTATTCTAAATCTTTCCATAAAAGCCATTTGTAATGCCACAAACTGAGAGTTATATCATTTCAAGTAGGGACTAACCTTAGGGAGCAGACACAAAAGGAGAAGCAAAGATTGTTTATGTAAATACACTCATTAATAAAGAATGAGTGAACATAAAGCACAAGCTGATTTTTTCCTAAATAGAATATTTTGTCAAAGCTGACCAACACAGCTTTTTAAAATGAATGTACATTATAATGCTATTCTGCATTGCTTACTGTGTTGTGATATTTCAAAGCAAAATGAAAAAAAACACTCCCAGAGATTTAGCGGTTTGCACTTAAGAGATGTCTTCTTGACATTGACCATACTTGAAACGATGCAATCCTAAGTGTAAAGCAAATTAGGATTCATTTATCATAGTTTATCCATTGATGTCAGGACAAACAGTAAAGACAGGAATGAAATAAACAGCTAGAAAATTAACTGCATTCATTAGTTTGTTAAATGGCAAATTAATCACCAGTTCCTCAAAGCTCATATCTAAAAGCTTAGGTTTTTTTCTTTTTCATATTAACTATTGCGGGACTGTCTAATGACTGCAATGGATCCTGGTTGTCTTTCTCCTCTCTTGGGCCTCCTTAATTGAGGCCGCATTGATCTCCAAGGCACAGATCTTTCTTTTAACTTGATTTCCACCATTTCTGACTTTTCCAGATACAGAGTAGACAGGTGCTATATAAATATGCCTGAGTTTCAACCAGTGCAAGCAAAATCGGCTGAAGGTAAAAGGTTGTTAGGTCAAAACTGGAAGAACAACTTGTTATTTTGCCTTTCCTCTCTGTGCAGTAGTTTCCATGAAAAATTAGGTGTAAGTTGGAAAATTTCACTTGAGGCTCAATTTTACAACATGCAAATGAACATCCCATTCAGAGAGCTCAGTTCTGAATGACTTCTTTGGGAAATTAAGTTATGTCTATACTAGACGTAGAAGTTGACCGCCGGTATGAAATTTTAGTTACACCAATTGCTTAGTTAAATTTGATTTATCCACTGTCGACTTCCAAGTCTGTCCATATGTCAGAAGGTCTATGGGAGTGGTTCTCCCATTGACCTTCCTTATTCCTTGCCTCTCACAAGGAGCAGAAGGGTTGACGTTTGGCTCTAGCCTGAGAGTAGTCTGTACCTCATAGGACTGAGCCTGAGTGTACGGTCTGTGAGAAAAAAAAATGAAGTAATGGGGAAGTAAATGGCAGCACAGGGAACTAAAAAATATTACCACTCTGTGGCAGGAAAGCATTCATTGAGAGAATAGGCAACTTAGTCAGGTGTGCAGGAACAACTAAGGATGATTAGGAAAGCCAAGAAACAGCCCAGGAAATATTAGGTCAACTTCAAACTACCATTTTTTTTTCTTTTTTTTTTCTGGGTGTTCAGATGAAAATCTGAGAGTGACAGCAAATGACTTTAGGAAAGATTGTCTTAGTTCATTCAAAATTACTGTTTCGTGGATGCTCTGTTCAGAAGGAAGAAGAACGATGTCACTCATGTTGTGAACAGTATACTGTAAGTCTGGTGTACATAAAATGCTGTTTCTGACCGAATATTCTCTCCTCACTAGTCTACAGTATTTCAGATAATGTAGATGAATGGGAAAATAAAGCCTTCCCTTCTTCTGTAGTAGGGCTGTACTTTGTCGCATATTATTCCCTAATGAGAAAAGACAAAATATCTTCATTAGTACATCAGAAGTAACTTTCCCCTGTCAGAGATTCAGCTCCAGCAATGTTCTCAGAGGCCTTTACTAATAACACAATAAATTATTTCAGCATACAGACGATAATGTGTCCCCCAACTTCATCCTGCAAACTCAAACCTGCCTTTTACAATAACACTCAGTTTTTGTTGTTCAGAGGTTGGCCAGGGCATTTAATTTTGTGAACAAAAACTGATCTTGTTTCCTTCACTCTCCTTTAAAGTGCAAAAGACTAAGACAATTTCAACTCTCTGACCTATCTGAGGTGTCTTAAGCAATTCCATTTGAGAACTTTAGGTTGCAAACACAATAGCCAGAAGTTCTGTCATGTTCCAAAATCCAAATGAGCAGCAATTTTTAGCAACCAGATCATCTTTCAAAGATCGTTTTTGTATTCAACTCTATTCCATTTGCCTTTTCCTTCAGAAAAAAGGAAAATCCACTCAATTTTCCCACAACCACCACAAAGTATCCTTTCTTCTGCTCCCAACAATTAATTTTCTCCACACTTTGAAAACCTGGTCCCCAACAATACCCTTTGGTGGGTGTGGGGAGAAGGAACAACACTGCCAGATTACACAGTAAGGGGAGATTGGTTATGGGTTATGCTTTCATTGGGCGGAGGCATTGACTGTCTGGGAGAGGCACAAATTACCACTGAACAGATGGTAAGCTGCTTATAAGTGAGTTGGCAGCACTGTGGGCCAGCACCCACAGGATCTGATCTGTGTAGTGGGGGGAGTAGCAATTAACATACGATACTTTAGCATACCTTTTGCTTATGCAATGCCAGCCTCAGACTTTGCTGGTTGCTTCATACATTGTACTTCTGATTAGCTCCTAGACTGAGCAATCTTTTGGTCCTTTCTCTGATTCAACACCATGGCATGCCCAGGACACAGTTGTTTGTAATAGGCTTTCCCACAGATCAAATGTTTACTTAGTTTTTTTGCCATGTATTTTATGTAGCTGTTTTGTATCCACTAAATAATTTTATTTGCTCCTGGGGTTCTGAAATTCTCTTCTTCTCTCTTGCTTGGAGGATAACAACTTCTCCTTCGGCACTCTTATTCATTCAACCTATTACATGAACCTTCTATAAATATTCACCCCTCCCTTCACAAACTCAGAAATGTATCTAAAGGCTTTTTTCAGAGGCATATAATTATGCAGCTGTTTCATCCTCTTGTCTTCCTTGTCATGTTTATTCTTCTTGCTAGTATAATGTCAGTGACAGGAGTTATGATACTGGAGCCATAGAGCCTGTTAAATCAACAGTCCTAATGCAAACCAGAAAGTCTTCATCCATTTGGAACCTTCAGCCTCTGTTAATGATACTTGCACCGTTTTAGTTACATTCAAAATGAGTGTTTTCGCCTCTGCTGTGTTATCATTCATTTCTTTGCTCATTTTTATTTGTTAACTCATGTATGTGTTGGAATTTGTTCATAAACTGAAATTTTTTATATGGTATCATCCGTTTTTTGTTGTGTTTTGGGGAGCCTGCAACTTTTTGTGAATATTAATAATAAAATATTAGTAACAGTTGCATGCTCATAAGCTTTGTCAGATAAACCTTAAATCATATCAAGTTTGACCTCCAAATTATCTTTAATTATGTTTTTGCCATGCATACTTCTGAGGTCCATTGGCTGGAAAAAAAGGAATAAGCTTTAAAGGAGAAGGTACAATATCACAGTCTTTTCTTTTTTTTAAACACAATCTTTTGATTTATCAAGGTTACTGTGTTATGTGTATAAGTCAGTGTCTGCAAAATATTAAAAAATGTAAAACATTTATTGTATCATCAGGGGTGTGGGCCCCTACCCCCTGATATCTTGAAATGACAGCAGTAAAAAAGAACAGGGTATTTAAGGTTTTGAAGACAGTCCTAATAAGGCAGAGAGGGGCACTAGAATCAGGATAATCTCCTATTTTATACATAGTATAAACAAAGATAGAAAGGGCAGTAACTCTTTTCTAATGGTTTGAGGATTACAGAGTGATGCTAAGAAAAGGGGAAAGGAACTTCAGTGAAGCTTGATCTGAAAATAAACCTACTATATATCTCCTTGAGGTGTTTTGGGGAGAGAGATCTGAGCTGACTCTGGAGATGGCATCAGAGACAAAGTCAGAAAGTCCCAGCATGTACAAAATGGGCCAAGTTTTCACAAGTGCTCTGAATCCTCAATAGTAGTGGATGTCATCAAGTGCCTAGTGAGGTGGGTTACATATTTCCTGTTGAAAACAGGGGTTTAACCTAAATGATTTTTTTTCATGGAAAGTACCTTTTTTCCCCTCAGAAAATATTAGTGTTTCACTAAAATAGATAATAAATAGAAACATTTTTGTTAAATAGTAAATACTAAAAATAGAAACTTTTTTGGTGAAAGTTAAAATTTTCTTTGCAGGCAAATAGGTGGAAGATGGTGAATTCTAAACAATTCTAGTGCTGAGTTAAAAAAAAAAAAAAAAGCTGTCACTTTGTAGCAGAGTATCTGGGATCCTATCCAGCACTCCCTGCTGTAATGAATCTAAGTGCTGCAGTCCATGGACACAATTATGATGCATCAGTAACACATGTAAGAATATGCGAAGAATTGGAATGGCAGAGTAGCTGCCAGGGGAGGAAAGTGAGGAAGGAAGAAAGAGACTAAATTAGAGGTGAAGGAAGGTGGGAGAGGGGAAAGCTAATTGGAAAGAATGTACACTGAAAGTAATACTAATAATACTAAGGAGAAAAGAGACCAGTGGGCGTAGAACAGAAAAACAAAGGATACAGAAAGTTACCTGTTATTGTTTTCTAGAAAAGTCAGTACCAAAATTTTGTCAATAATTTGTATGAGTCCACATATTAGGGAACAGGAGCACAGCATAATATCCTTTGATTACAGTATTCATATTTTTGTATTATTTCAAAGCAGTCACTGAGTACAAGATTTACTTAATGGAGTGATGGCAGAAATTACCATTGCCACTTCTGTGAAGAAGCTTGTAGATTTCCCTTTCATTTTTGTGTGTGAAATTAAATAAATGTCTGGGAGGGAGCTCTTTGATGCCTGCTTTTAATCTCCCCAAGAACTTTGGGAATGTGCAGAACCTCTGGTACCTTTCAATATTAGGCGACATTTTATTAATTATTGCAATTAAGCTGATACAAATCTTGAAAAGTGTAAAATAATTAGTTTTGTACATAGGGAGATAAGCAGGCCCACTGCTTGAAAGCGGGATACAGTGGCAAATGCACAGGGGCCTGGCATTCCAAAGGGGCCCAGAGCTCCCAGCTTCTGTGACTCCTGCAGCAGCAGTGGTGGTGGCAGCTGGGAGCTATGGGCCTCTTGAAATGCTCCACATGGTTTCTGAGGGGGGGTGGGCAGCACCTTTCTCCAGTTGTTGCTAACATCTGGCTGCCCTTGGCCCTGCTCCTTCTGCCTGAAGCTTCACCCCTTCCTGGGCTTGGATCCAGCCCCTTCATGTCTTGTCCCTTGGCCCACTATGCCTGTTGGCCCTGCTGAAGGTAAGGGAATAATCATAGAAATAATTTGAGTTTATAATATACAGTGTGTTTGGGACATCAATGGACATTCAATGGTTTTAATGTAAGCAACAATGAAAAGAGATTTTAAGAAATGAACTGTCTTAGGCTGGATCATATGGAGGGTTGTTTGTTTGTTTGTTTGTTATCCTATTATGATGGCTGAAATATTTTGGTTGAACTGCTAACCAGAAAAAAAAATACCAAGTGCTCATAGTTATTCACAAGGTTTTCCTAATACTGCAATTACGGATATTGGTTACTGGTTTCTTAAAATTTAAGGATGAGGATTTCAAAACTGTATATATGTATTAAAATTATATGGGAATTGGGTGCCTAACTCCCTTATACTTAGAAAAATCCAGCCTAAGAGATCTATAATACTAGATGGAAAATAAAATAATATATTACCTATTCAAATTTAATAACTTTTCTTTATTATTATATATCTTGATTTAGTACCAAAGTATATAATAGTTTATAATTTTTTCCACAGTCTTTGATTTGGAAGTTTAATTTCTGATTATAAATCAGAAAAGTTACGGCCATCTTTTTGCTGTGTAACTTACGAAATTATTTAGGGCAGGTTACTGCTGAGGACTTTGTTGGCACTATGTACAATAAAGAAAGAGAAGCTTTGCCATCAGATGTTTTGTGGTTTTAGACCTAATCATATTTCCTTACAAATTCATATTTTAAAATTTCCTTTTTCTTGGTATTTGTCACAGACTGTTTTCTGCACTCCACCTGCAGGGATTCTTCCCCATGTCTCTCACTTTCCACTGCTACAAGCTGTGACTACATGTTCAGTTTTGAATACACTGCAACAGGCTTTAGGACTCCAAGGCTGTGTCTACTCTAGCTCCCAACTTCAAAGGGAGCATGGTAAGTAGGGTGTCAGAAGATTATTAATGAAGTGCTGTGGTGCATATACAGCACTTCATTGAACTAATTCCCGCCCCCCACCCCCACCTACGGCAACTTGGAAGTGGAAAACTTCTGAGGAGCAAAGGGACTTTGAAATAGCCCAGGCCCTTCAAAGTACCCACGGGTTAGCTGCTGCTACACGTGAGCCAGCACTTCAAAGTTTGCTGTTTCAAAGTCACCGTGGGGGAGAATTAGCTTAATGAAGTGCTGCATATGCACCACAGCACTTCATTAGTAATCTCCTGACACCCTACTTACCACGAACCCTTCGAAGTTGGGGGCTGGTGTAGACACAGCCCAAGAGTTATAAAGAGATTGATAATAATATGTCTTGGAAGTATACAAACCAGAAGTGTCTGCACATCACTTTGGTAAATAAATAGGTCCATCAATTAACTAAATGTATATAATACCTATTTCCTATCAGTACATGTAAACAGACAACATACAACAAATTTATTTTAACAATGAAATGTTTAAAATAGTAAACACTTGTTCTATCTGAGTCTAATTTGCAGTCTGAGCTGTCAACGGTCTAGGCACTGCCATCATCTCAGTAAGCTAGAACTCATACTCCATGAACCTGACAGCAACCAATATTTGACAGCAGTCCAAAGGAATAGATGTGCTAAGGCCTGCAACCTTGATATTATTCCAGCACTCGGCAGTTGTTGACCTTACAGAGATCTGCACCTTAACATCAAACCTCAGGCAATCAATCAATTACTTCCAAGGGACCTGTACTTCCACATCAAACCAGCAAATGAATGATACTGAACAAGAGACTTTACAGAAATGAGTTCCTCACAATCAACTGAGGAAGCTAGAGGTACTGAGGCAATTTTTAATAGCAAACACAGAAGCTAGAATTCCGACCCATTGCATATACATATATTTGTGACACAATCATTACACACATACATACACACACACACAATCACACACATCACCAAATTTAACATCTTTATGCTCTTTATTTAATGGATAAAGTACAGAAAAGTAGGGCACATATAGAACAATAACACTTCCTTAAAGCAGTGTCCATCATTGGCTTATCATACTCTTGGAAGTCCTCCGGGACTTGTGTTCTGGGTGAAAAGCCTCCATCCCCTTGCCCACACTATCCCAGCAGCAGCTCCCCTCACCTTAGTCTGGTACAAGATGCAAGAGAAGGATGTGTCTTCTCCCAGCTAGAGTAAGAATATCATTTGCAGGTGCTTCTTTTGAATAGAGGATCACTGAGGGCAGATCACTCACTTTTCCCTCTGGCCTGGCTGACATAAGGTACAATCCTGTTAATTCAAGGGGGAATCCACCTAAAGAAGGGCATTCCATGACTCAGTAATTTCATGATGCAGTTCAGAAGTGGGACAGACAGTACGCCCAGTTTGCCACAATAGGTATCTATTTTTCCAACAAAAGTTATGAAACTTCTCGTGCCTTTCAGTGTTAACACTGCTCTAGCCCACAAAGGCTACGTCTACACTAGCCCAAGACGTCAAAATGGCCATTTCGAAGTTTCCTAACGCAGCACTGAAATACATATTCAGCATCTCATCAGAATGCCAGTGTCTGCGGCACTTCAAAATTGCTGCTGCTCGCTACCGCTCGGCTCGTCCAGAAGGGGGGTCTTTTTGAAAGGACCCTGCCAACTTTGAAATCCCCTTATTCCTATCTTCTGATAGGACCTTGCCAACTTCAAAATCCCCTTATTCCTATCTGCTGACAGGAATAAGGGGATTTTGAAGTTGGTAGGGTCCTTTCAAAAAGGACCCCCTGTCTGGACGAGCCACGCAGCAGCGAGCCGTGGCAATTTCAAAGTGCCGCAGCTGCTGACATTTTAGTGAGGCACTGAATATATATTTCAGCACTTCATTAGTAAACTTTGAAATGGCCATTTGCATGGCCATTTCGAAGTTTTGAGCTAGTGCAGACATGGCCAAACAGGAGTAGATGTGTTGTTGTAAAGACACTTGCTATGACTGACGTAGGTGTGGTGGTTTGTAGTGATGTTGTAGCCCTGTCAGTGGACAAGGTAAGCTTTCAAGCTATATAGGGTTCTTCAGCTCCAGTTCAGGAAAAGATGCAGATTCAACTGTAGTTCAATAAAGATGCTGCAACATATAACACAATTTCCCAGACAAAATTCTGTGCTCATTTACCCTCTTGCACACCTGCAATTGTACTGCTGTAATGCAGGGTGTATGTTAGCTCCAGTTTCATGTTCATCTCTTTGGCTATGTCTAGATTACAGTGATTTGTGAACAGAAGTTTTTGTTGAAAGATAGCTCCCAGCAAACTTCAGTTAACAGATTGCAGCCGAATTCCCAAGCAGTAGACAATGAGCAGCTGGACTGCCTGGCCACTCTCTCAACAAAAGAGCCAACCAGAAGCATAGCAGACAGGGCTGCCCGATGTTCCAGAAGACCTGTCTGTTGGCAGAGGGGCTCCGCAGAACATCCACACCGGCTTTCTGTCAAGAGGTCTCCATCAATTGACTGTCAGTTTAAGACAGAACACCTTGGGGATCTGGACATTCCCTGGCTTTTGTCAACAAAACCTTCTGGATTGGACGTAGTCTTCCAGTCCAAACTCCCTCTATGCTTTCTGTCACAACCCAGTCCATCCTGCAATCTTAGGCTAAGGCTACACTGTGATTTCTATTTTGGGATGCATTTGTATCCCAAAATAGAAACCCCGTAGCCAAACCCCACAGTCAAAATAGCAAAGCTATTTAGAGTGCAGTATTTCATTCCTGCTACCCCTTGGTGTATGAGGAATAGTGGGTAATTTCACAGACAAACTTACTTTGAACTCTGGTGCAGTGCAGCTGGCACCAAGTTTGAAATAAAATGTCTTAAAATAATTTACACAATATGAAGAGCAGAAATTGTGTGAGTTATTTGAGATAGGCCTAGCGTTTATATGCCAAAATAGCAACCCCACGCACTCGTAATAGCAGGGCTATTTTGAGCATGGTTTTCCATTTTCGCTGCTACTCATTGAGAAAGGGGTAGCAGAAACTTTGAAATAGACACTTTGGTGCTATTTGGATGGCGCCAAGTTTAAAATCAATTAACTTGAAATAACTTACATAATTTACTTTGTACAAATTGCATAAGCTATTTCGAGTTATGGTACAGAGTATCCATAGCCACAGTAAATGTCTGTTGTGGTGAGCCACAGCTACTGAACGTCACATGCTGTTAAATGGCCTTGAATAGCAACTGTTCACTGTTCCAAGCTCTGGATTCCTCAGGAGCACTGTCTAGGTACAGGCCTCACACGTTTCCTAAGCTATGGGACCCCACAGCCTGGCTGAAGAGAGTTGGAACTAGTGCCTCAGCATCCTGAGCACCCAGTTGCTTAGACACACCCTTCGTACAGACCACTGTCCCTAGGAGCTCTAGTTTGTGTTTAATCCTTCATGGGCAATGGGACAGTAAAGCAATGAAACAGAATCATAGTGAAGATTTCTTATACACACACACACACACACACACACACACACACACACTCTCTCTCTCTCTCTCTCTTTATTTTTTAAAAATGCAAGAGAGATGCATACCTTTGGAAAACAAACTCCTAAATTATACCACCCACCATGTGAACACCCACCCTTTGAGGCCCCCTGTACTTAGCAAAGTCCATGAAGGGAGACTTAAGTTTTCCCTGCCTCCACTCTAGCTGTGTCTTCCATTTCCAATGGTGGAATGGTTCCTGTTTCCAGAAGATTCAACTCCTTTTTTCAGAGAACAGAATCTGTCCTTCTGCTCAGATGGTCACATTTCAACTCTCTCAGACCTGTGCTTAAAGAATAGTCAGCATCCAGACCCCAGAGAGAAACAGTAAGTAAGTAAATAAAAAGATTTTGGGACCTCTTCAAAAGCATTTGGTGGTCTGAATTAGACCAGCACAAGTTTAGACCAAGATTTATGATAACAGTCTATTCAAAGGCAAACTTCACTGCTCCTTACAGAAACTCCATTTTTGTGGCAGGTTTCAATATGGATAGCCCACGATTGCTCTGTCACAGCTTTCAAGATAGTCTTCCCATAAGTGTCAAACGCCTTCTACAGTATGGATGACATAATCCACAACAGTTCAAAATAGTGTTTATAAGTGCCAGGACATATCCCCCAGACTATCACATTCTCTTTTACTTACAGAACAGTTGGGAGAGGCGACATGGAGAAAACAAAGTAAACTTACTGATTAGGAAGAATACATGGAAAATGGTATGCTACCATTGTGTAATATAGGTTACTATATTTCCCCATTTAATTCATATTCATTTTTCAGTGAACGCATGATATAAAACATATAGGCTCTGATTAAGGAGACCTAAACAGCTGATAGAGAAAGACCCCCCTCAATGAAGCACTTTCTGTAATGTCAGTCATGTTCATGCTGACACTGAAGAGAATGAGAAATTAGCACTGGTGGATTTGGTTTTTTTGCTTTCTTTGTCATGCTGACAGAATAGTAATGCTACTTAGTGTAACTGCTTTTGCAGAGTATTAATATCATTACTGCTACCTGTCCTCCTCAATGGCACAAGATATCTGATATTTGTTAGGAAAATCATTTTCATGTTGGTATAACAAGGTAGGTGAAGTCACCCAAAATCAATGGCCATTTGAAAATGACTTCAGTCACTAAATTGGGTCAAGGTTTTATTTTCTTTTATATTGGTTTAGATTCCTTTCTGCTGTAAGATTGTTCATATTTTAAAGGTAAATGTCACTTTACCTGAATTTAGCCAAACTGCTTAGTTTAGGCTCTAGCTATGAAAAGACATCATTTAATTGCCTTTTACACAGACACCATGCACACTTTCTTTTATTGATTTAACATGTGGGTGATTATAGCTGAAGGATAATTTGATTCAAATGGTGACTGTAACGTTAGCTGAATTTAGGATGCCAGAATACATCTCTGTCACTGACGTAAGATATCTATGTCACTGGGGCATGATGAGGATTAGGTAAGTTAATGCTTGCAGTGCTTTGAAGATGAAAAGTGCTAGGAACGTGCTAATTATTAATTAATAACAATTGCATGACTGTACTCATACAAGAGGGTGTATTTCTGTTCCTCTTGCACGTGGTCACGTGCTGGAGTGGGAACATTCCATTTCAAGACAGAAAAAGATAATTTGAAAAGAGGTGAGCTATATTAGACAGCACAGACATTCTAAGGAGGGATATGCATTCTATTGTTTCTGTTTGCCCCTCCTCTCTCCCTGTACCTTGCCTATATATTTTTTTTTCTTATCCTCATCTTATCTCGTCTCTAAAAAGAACTTGCAGCAGAAGTGGCCATTTAATCCGTTCAGTGCCTCATATAATGGGGTGACCGCCTGCCAGTTCCACAATTTATATAATTTAAATAATTGTTGTATTTACATAAGTAAATAAATTGAATAATTTACATTTATGCAAATTAAATAATGCTAAAACAATTTGGCTAATTGCAATAAAAATAGAAGGTAGTTTGGACCTCTCTGCTTTTCTAGAATCTTTCTGTTCAGAAAGTTGTAGTGTCTTTTTGGCAGTTTTGAACATAAACTTTTCTATTGTTTGTTAAACAACACTACAAATGTTCTTTGAGGACTGCCTAGTCCTCTTTTGCAATAGCACAGACAGCTCACTGTCGGAGTGCATAAACACCGGATCTCCTCCTCCTTTTCCTTTCAGTGACTGTCAGACATGACCTAGACTTGGTGAAGGGGGGTGCTGAATGGGTTAGGAGGGAGCAAGAGAACAACATAAGACAGCTGTTTCCATTGGTATCCTGGCCTGAAGTAAGACAGGCCAGCCTCCTGGAAAAGTGAAATCAGGGTCCTATTTTGCAATGCACTAGGCTCTCATCAGAAGCAAAGATTGCCCTAGCCCCAAAGGGAGGATATACAAGCTATTCATAAGACAAGAAACAGCAGGTGGACACAATACTAGGATGGGGGCAGGGAAGGGAGGAGAGGGGAGATACAGGTAGTAGTGTACGATGACCATACATCTTGATCTTATGGGGACACTCCATATATTCGGGGATTTGTCTTCTATAGGCACCTATTTCCCTCCCTCCCGCATCTCAATTTGTCACGCTTGCTATCTGGCTACCCTATAGTGAGACAGTTCTGTTTTGCACAGCTAGCAATGATTATATGACCCCTGTGGCCTAGCCATTGTCAAGCAGCATATAGACATCACAGAAATCATAAGGTTTAAAGCAAGGGACAATTTGAACAATTTATTAGTTTAGTCAAACGTTTTTGCCATTTGGTGACATTTTGGTATGACTGTTCCTCAACTGTTCTCTATTAAGCATGACTTTGGGTGGAGCAATGGATTATATTCCTTCAGAACAGTATGGTCTGACAGAGAGAATACTGACCTGCTGTTAGTACTGCCATAGGCCTGCTGAGTTATCTGGGGCAACTCATGTCATCTGTCTATGCCTCATTTTCTCTATCTGTAAAATGGGGATGATGGCATCAATTGCCTTTATAAAGTATTGTGAGGTCTGTTTGTGGAAAAAATGTATATAAGAAATGTGCATATTTTTTTCCTCTGAATCACTGAATAGGATTTCCTTGACTACTTATTGTGAACATTCAGTCTTCTATAAGTAATTTAAACTTAACTAGACATGCCGTAGAAATGTGATTTGATTTTCTGAGGCCAACAAACATTCTGCAACTCTAACAAGTAAATGCCAGCCTGCATAATTTCTGTATCATTAGAACACAAGCCTTTAATCTCCTTCTGAGCTAACTTCTTTGCATTTGCCTCATTTCATTTTTACTCACAGAAGCAGCAGCGACATTGTGGGAATTACTAGATTTTCATCCCAGCTAAAGTACACTTTTTAGGAAGATTAAAAATAATTCCAATTTTTTGTAAAGTGATATTAAAATAACACCATTTTAAAGAATGGTAATAGTGAAATTAAGGAAAATAGTTTCTTAGTCACATTAAAACCTCTTTACACTGCCCGGCTTTGTAAAAGAATCTTAAAATATATGTTGAAAGAGTGGCATTTATACCACTTTAAGATTCTTACACACTACTAGAGTAATTTACACTGAGGCTTTCTCGCATTAATCACTAGTTTATCCAAGTTCGGGTTTTTTTTTTTTTTTTAAATACAGGTTTTATCTTTTCAGAGTTTTCTGTCACCAGGAAAAAAAAAAAAAGTATTCCTGTGTATTATAATTCCTCCAGGATCAGCTTTATGTCTTGCCTATGTTTATGTAGCACTTAACATAAAGAGGCCCTGAGCCTGTTTTGGGCACAATCATGCTATGACTGTAATTACTGATTTGGTCTCTGTTTTATATTTTGCCTCTTACCACATTTTACTCAGACTATGCATTTCAAAAGAGACTAGTTAGATGTATCAAAGTTTCTTTCAGTGCCCTGCTACACACAGTCCCTTGCCCCAAACTGACTGTCATCCTTCTTCATGACCATCCCTTATTTGTACCTCCCTGTATTCCAGAGGAGCTGGGGATGAGAAGCCACATCTTGGAAAAGAAAATGAAATATTTCTCTCCCAAGTTTGAAAAAATTCCAGCCCCAAGCCAGATGATTCAAGCTGTTCAGCAGTTCAGAATATCTCCTAGGGAATAACAAAACACATGCGAGGGGAGAGTGCTTGGAGGGAATGAAGGGTGGGAGTGCGTGAAAAAGAGTCTATAAATGGACATCCACAGTTACTGACAAGGGAAGGGTACTTCAAAAATAAGCCCTTTTATCAGTAGAATATGTATCATCTTTTTTAGAAACAATTTTTATACAGGATGGGTGAACGACCCTCTGCATGGATCAGAAAGCTAACTGCAAAGGCTCTCATTTGTCAATTATTCTTGTTTTCAAAACACCAGCTGCAATGAAACACCATAGCATATTCTACCTCTAAATTTTTGGTTGCTAGTCACTGTCAGTGAGAATATACTGGGCTAGGGATCCCACTGCTATGATATGGTAAAACATGCACTGTGTTTCCACATGACTTGTGAGTTGGTTATCTCAGACTGCAGCACCCAGTGGGCTGCATCCTTTCGTGCACGTTATCTTTGTTGGCTGCCTCAGTTGGAAAGCCAGTGACTGACGGGTCTTATAAATGGACCATACAGCTGCCTTGCTGGGGCCAGATGCAAGGCACAAGGGTTGGGAAATCTGATGTTCCTATTGATCGGAAATGTTTAGTTTCGAATCCTGTCAGTTTTTCAGCATTCATGAAATAAGGAACAGTGGAGTGTCAAAGAGAAGAAAGAGCACTAGACCTAGACACTGGAGACTTATATTTTCTTCCCAACTTTGCTGTTGGCTTAGTGGTGGTCTTGGACAAGTCATTTCATCTGTCTGCCTCAGTTTTCCCTGTATATGGAATAGGACAACAATCCTAGCCTCCTTTCTAAAGTGCTTTGATTAAAGGAAATATTAAGGAGAGAGGTATTATTATACCTATTGCAAACTGACTCCAGACATTTCTTTTTGTTTTTTTTTAAAGGTAGGCAGGAGGAGATTAATAGGCTTATGGCAATAGTGTTCACAGTCTTTCTAAAAGACACTGACTTGCTGAGAAATGGAACTATGAAACATACATCTAGGCGTGCAGTGGAACATTTTCAATAAATACAACAAAGACTATCAGCTTCTCCTTGCTGTATAAGGCAAGCATATCACAGAAATGGGAGGAAAATCATTTGTCTGAGAACATATCCTGCATGATCATATGGTGGTTTCATTTCCAGCTTGCCTTTCTGGTTCATATTAAATTCTGTATAATTTCAGTGGCATTGGTTTTACTGCTATAATGTGTCAGCATTTCCTCTATAAACCCCATTTTAATGAGGATATAGCTCATCTGCAAAAATGTGTTCTAAGCAGAAAATCAGCACATATAAGTATCACATTCAGGCATGATGGCAGTGAAGGAGAAATAGTGATTTATTTAAAAAATTACCTGCCTCTTTTTGAAGCCCAGATCTAAAGAATCATTTTTTTAAAGCTATGTTAATATCACGTGTAGATAACCAGGGCAATAAATATTGTATAAAGTTTAATTTTGGGTGAAAAGCAGCTGATGGATACAAGGGAATATAGGTTGAAAAACAGCAGGAAACAAGTAGTGGAGGGGGAAAATAAACTTCAGGGAAAAAGAAAGAGGACCATCTAACATCAGAATAAGTACAGTTACCCTGATCTTCAGCTGCAGTGAGGGACCTCACCGCACAACTAAGACCTCATGGTGTGTGCACAAATGTCATCAAAATCACTGGCTCCATGATCTCACAGTGCAAGGCTTGGGGGAATCTATCACCACCACCTCTGTAAAGGAGTGCAAAGGTGCTGGGTGAAAAAGCAAAGTGACCTCTCCCTCTCTGCACTGGCTGTTATCCAGGGCCACCAAAGGGCAGTGATTTTTGAACCCTGTTAAAGAATGTCTGTCTGCTCAAGTGTATTGTGAAGTCCTTCCATTTCTCAAAGGCATTTTGATTAGGATAATCACAATGCCAAAGATTTACATGGTGAGTGGCCTCTCTACGACAGTGAAGATCTGTATGCAGCCCTGGGTTTATCTATGGCTAGGTAACATCAAAGATGTGATGCAAACAAGCAAAAGGAAGAAAGTTTAAAGATGGGGCTGTTGCCGTTCAGTCTTTGCATTACCTCAGTGTGTGCATGCATTGTGGATGTCCAAACAGTGCATTGCAATGGGAACATTTTGTGCTCTGTATACTTTGCAAGAGCAGCCTGCCCACAGTTTGCCTTTTACCCATTATTTGTAACTCTTCCAAAATATTTTCTGTGCATAGCTTCAGGCACAAAATCAACTGCTCGAGAATAAGTGTCTTGGTTGTAAATGTAGTGGTTTCTTCAGCACAAACTCTTCTTTAAGATGTCAGTGTTAAACAGCTTTTCCGTGATTTGTAGGTACTGTTGTGTCACCATGCCAACCGATTGGCAAAGTGAGGAAAGAGCACACAAAGTCAATTCTGCACAGTGCAATATCTTAGGGAGAGAAGGAATTGACTATTACAAGAAAAATAATTCCCTACCCGGAAAGCTTTCTGTGGGATGGAGAAAAGAAAGACTTTAATTCCAAAAGAAAACCTGATGGTGAATGTCACCAGCGTGAAATAAGATGAACAGGTCAAAAGATAGGATTTCTTTTTAATAGAAATGTCTTCTGGAGAATAAACCCATATTGGCTCCTATGATTGTTGCTGTTAGCTTTGTTTTTACAAAGGGGTATTTAAATAAAAATGCGTAGAATTACTAAGAAACGCGCACTTTAGTCTTCCACTTTCTGGGCTGCTGGAGACTATTGGGGTGGGAGGGAGGAGGAGGAATAAAATAATGATCTTTATATTACGGTTGTGGTTAGAGGCTGCAAAGAGGATCCCAAAGCACTGGGCACTGTACAGCATATCCCTGTGGCATGTTGCCCATGTGACAATTGCTTCCTGGTCTGTAGATATGACTGTAACACTGGTAACAGGCTGTGACTCACTGTGACAGCTCCTACGGTCACTTGGGAATGAGCTCTTCCAGCCTCCATCTTTCCCACTGTTATCCATCTGCTTGTTTTTATTCCACCACCTTTTGTTTGGACCTACATCCCTCATGGATCACAGAGCTCTTCCCTCAGGGTACTGCCCTGCTGCAGTGGCCCCCACGCTTCCTCCCAGGGAACAAGAAACCCCTATACCCACCTTACCTCTGTGACCTACTGCTAGTCATCAACTAAGCCCTTACTTCAGGAGTAAACTACAGGCTGAAGTGGTCACTGTTCATTTCCAAGAGATTGAATCTGCTGCCTCCTGGCACCCTTAGCACTTTCAAGTCTTGTCCCAGGCCTTTCAGTATGGAAGTAGGATCTGGCCAGAGCTACGCAGCAATAATCTGTCTCAGAGGGAGAGCCTCTACAGCTTCCCTAGCAACCAGGTCTTCCCTGATCCTGAGAGAGAGCCTTCTCTCTTCATCCACTGGTGCCTCTATTTATGCAATCTCACCTGGGTACTAATAGGCAGCTAATTGCCTCTGCTGCTGGCTCCATAGCCTCAGGTCCCTGCCAGGGCTGGGTTTAACCCTTGCTAGGCCAGTGCAGGGCAAATGCCCAATCACAGACACAGTATCTTTGAGGACAATATGATATTAAATGCATGTATTATTGTATTCTCCACCATGGGGCTGGGTTACCACTGTTTGTTTAGGAATTAAAACAGTGGGATGTTGTTATTGAGAATAAGGGACCCTACTGACATACAGCCCCTCGAGTGGTTTGTGTAGCCTGGTTCAAGACGAGTTTTCTAAAGGGTAGGGCTAAGTCTACACTACAGCGATCCTTCAAAAGAAGTTCTTCCAGAAGAGATCTTCTGAAAAAACTCCTTTTGAAAGATTGCATTCACACACGAAACAGTGGATAGAAAAACCGATCTGCTCTTCTGATAGAGTGTATCCCCAGAGCCCCTGCTCTTTTGAAAGAATGGGCCAGGGATCGAAAAATCCAGTTCCATGATGACTTCTCTTTCAAAAGAAAGGCCCGTGGAGCATCTACACATGCTTTCTTTCAAAATAATCTTTTGAAAGGAGGTGCTCTTCCTTATCCAGGAGCATAAGAGGGCTTCTGGAAGAAGAGACATGTTCTTTCAATTTCAGCTGGAAAAAGCACATTTTATGTGTAGACACTCTGAATGTTCTTTCAGAAAGGGGCTGGATTCATTCAAAAGAACTTGTTTGTGTAGATAGAGCCTTGGAGACAAAGAAAGGACCATTGGTTCAAAAGGATGAATGAGAAGTGACCCAGGGTCTTCCTTCTAACTCAGCAAAGGGACAGGACCTTCTGTCCAAAGAGATTCCCCAACCTTTGCAGAAGAGTACTGTGACCTCCTAGAGCTCCATACAACTGATGTGCGAGCTGTACTAAGCTTTTAGCATTCATATAGGGACTTTTATTGCTTTGTATAGGTTTTCTTTGTAATTAAAATGCTTGATTAGTAAGAACTGTTTTGTAACAGCTGGTGCTATGCTGGTTGAGATAGCAAGGCACAGGTGCTGGGATTTAGGCAGACTAGATAGCTGGGGTTTGACCAGTGTAAGTCAAGGAGCTGTGCAGTCCTAAAAAAAAAAATGGGGAGACTCCTGTTTAGAATATGTAGCAATATACTCTAGACACTCCTGTTTAGAGTATGTAGCAATCTCAGCACACCACCACTCCCTCACCATTTTCCAAGGCTGCACACAGTTTAATGTATTTCATCAACAGTCACGAAATAACAGAAACGACATACAGAGGAGAAGATGTATTCACTCATTTAGGAGGTTACTGAGCATAGGACCAGGGAAATGCTAAGATGATAGCTTGGAGGAGGGTGACTGCTATTAACTAACTTTCCCTTTTCAAATTGAGTGCTGGAAAAACCATATCTAGTTTTTCTCTCCATTCAAGACAGAACTTCCACGGAAATGTAATGGAGGGCAATATTTGCTCCATTCTTACATCTGTGACAATTAGGGGAGAACAGAGGAATGCACAGGAGCAGATCCTGATTTTAGAACTCTGCCTCTGGGCTCATGTCAGCTGCCTTCTAGTCTGAAGGAAAAACAAAAAAAATCTACGGATGAGAGAAAATAGATGAGGCAAAAAAGAAAAGATGGAGAAGTGTTTGCCACCTCCTTTCTGCTGGAAACATACAAAACTCATATACCTGATTTCTTTTCAATGTTCAGTGCAGCTACCGCAGGGTTTCAGGCTGAATAAAAGTTATATTCATATAAAGTCCTTTAGCCAAGTAGATAAACTGAGATGCAACTTCTCATTTACAATGTTCATTTGGGGCTGCCATTGAGCATCAACATTTAGATTACAATATAATCTGTTCTTGTCATTTATTGAACTTTTATGTTTTGGACGTCTAACAAAGAAATGCTCACAAGTATAGCAGTTAACACCAAACACAATCCATTTGCTATTATTTCTTGAAAGAACTGAATACACAGAAGGGGTTTTGCCACATTATGCTCATAGTAAATGTATGTTCATTTTGTAAGAGGAATTTGGGGATAAGAATATATACTACATTATCACACACATACAACATTAAGTTTGTGTAAATATGACTTGTGCTGCATACAGTTTGGCAAATTCTACCACTGCATCGAAATTACATCAGCATTACTTAAGCATTTTGAGTCTGGTATATGTAGCTGTACCATTAATCACTTTAAATCAGTCTGCCTGTTAATTTTAATATGCGAATTTTAATCTTATTGTTTTGAATAGGAAAATTAAAATATAGGCCTTGGTCCAGTCAATCAAGTGACATTTTGAATTTTACTTTCATTAAATCTTAGTTTGTTGGCAAACTTTAAAGCCTAAAGTAATTGCAATCAACACTGGGCAGTTTAACACCACAAAGAAGAGGCTCAATAATACATTTTATAAATGCACTATATATTATTCATTGTATTACATTCAATGAAATCAGGGAACATTGTTAGAACTCCTCCATTTGGGTTTTTTGGCCATATGTGCTTCTATTGAAACTAAAGTACTATTAACTTGTTCACAACCATAGAGTATTTTTTGGCTTAGCTTTCTGTAGAGTGTGCCATAAATCACAACAGCTTCTTGCCCTTAGAAAATCAGAGATATTGCTGGGGAGGGGCCAATCCAGACAAACTGCAGGCCAGATATCATTTGCACACTGGGTGTTCCCCACCCTGGTCTTAAAGGGTACACTGGTCTGGAAAGGTGTCACAAGTCTTTATACTTAATAGCTTGTTAATATAGACTGTACCAAAACTTGATAGTTTTATCCCATGGCCTCTTTATTAAAGTAGCAAAATATTCTTGACAGTCTGGTTCAGGCCACTGGGTTACCACTGAAAAAGAAATATGGGTTTATTTTCTTTGTTCAAAGCCTCTGAGACTCATATATATTGGATTGGAGGAAATGTGATTAGTTGTTATGTGAAAATTAACTGAGATTTTGATTGGTGAGGGAAAAACTGAGGTTTCTATTCAGAAGACATTAACAAGCACACATTGTTTTCATTACGAAAAGCAAGTTGTTGGTTAAAAAGTGATTTTTTTAAATGTTTTATATAACAAAAGTGAACTACAATAATGTCCCATAACAATAAAAAAAAAACCCAACAAGCAAACAAACTCCTGAATCACATACCTTATTAAATGGTACAATTTTGGTAGTTTTCTAGTTTGCCAGAAATTCACACAGATCAATGACATAATTAAATACATAAGTGAGCCCAAAATGATACAGCTAATTTTAGTAGGTTGCAGTCAACACCGTCTGGACTGCTGACTTTACTAACATTACACTGATCCAATTCTTTCAGAACACTTGGATACCAAATATGTAAACTAGTTTTACAGGCTCATGAGTAATGTAATGGATAATTGGATGGCTTGTTTGAACATCCTCATTTATCATTTCTTCAGAGCTTCCCTCTGGAACTGTTCAAATACTGTAACCAACAAGAAGAGCCCAAAAGTACTTTTCTGTTAGTGGTGGGTAAATAGTTCTTGTGAATAACATTCCATGTGAGTATTTGCACAGATTTTAAAGGTTTTGTGCTCAATTTCAGACAAACATTTGAACTATCAAGTTTAACTCATGAAGATGGTCAAAGAAGTCATGTCTGAAATTCATGTCCAAGTATATTCTCACTCTAAAGTGTATATTCATGTCAGTGGCCTCTATTCTTAATAATGTGTTATACTAGTCTATTCAGCGCACAGGAAAAAATAATCATATTCTGACCAATCATAATTAATCAGACTGTTAAATATCTTACACTGAGTACATGCAGCAGACTTTACAATCTGTCTTTGTATCAAGAAAAAATGTTCTTGGTAAACTCAAACAATGGATGAAATACAGAAAATATTTATCTGCAGCAGAACATTCTGTGAGCAAAAAGAGGCCAAAATAATTCAACGTATTTCTTATGAATAAGATGCTTAGCTCAAGTTTTAAGTTTGTTGCAATACTGGAGATATAAAATACAATTTTGAATAAACAGTGGCTCATGGGTTTTATTTTACTAGCCTTTGATTGACCCCATTAGGCTTTAGGTCCAGCTCTGTTAGTAAAAACAATGATTTAAGACTTTCTATTGCAATGGTTATACCAAATATATAAGCTAGCTGCAGGCCCATAGGAACTTGATATGTAAATTAATTCCTGTCTACTATGATTATTTATTCTGTTCAGGCCTCGAATTAGAGTCAATCAGGTTCAGTAAACCCATAGAATTGTCATCTTCTTTCACAGAATTTGATGTTGAGGTTTGTTTATTATAAAATAGTATATATAATATAGTGGTTTTTCTATCTGTGATTAATATAGTTATTTTGATTTATGGCTATACATTTTTACAGTTCATATCACTAATAATATTATGTATACACAGATATAGATATACAACTTCACAGACAATCAATAATTATATTTTAATTCTCTAAGTTGATTTTTATTTAAATGTATGTTGTTAAAATTCTTAACTATTGTTCACATTTTAATTGAAGACCATACACATTTTCATTTACACATGTTGTATACATAAAGAACCATTTCAAAATAATTGGAAATTTCTGTAAAGATTGTAAAAGGAGCATCAACTCCCCATTGTCAGCAGTGTGGTCAAGTATGTGGGCCAGAACATTTTGCTAAAATAATTACTAATATACAGTATGTTAAAAAGTATTTCAAACTATATCTTTGTAGTTGTACACTAAGATAAATGCTTGCTGTTTGGTACCTTCAGACTCAGTTGCTAGTGCAGCAGAAGTAGTAATGGTAGATGCTATTGACGAGTTTTCTTTTAAAAACCTTGAAATTAAAAACAATTATAGAAGTTTTAACAAGGATAAAATTTGACCTAAACAGAATGCCAAACGGAGCCAGAAAAGGTTAGATTTATTTAAAATAGAACGTGTATTTGGTATTAATATGGAATTCACATTTTTTATTTTAGTAACAAATCCATTTGATACCTATGGTACTTAGATTAAGAATCATGGAACTTATAAACGTATTACAAATGTTCTCTATCTTGATAAATATGTCAGTCTTACCAAATTGTAACTAATTACTCTTAATTTGTTAATGCAATTTTTAGTAAATGGTTTTCTAATCTATCCCCTCTCATTATCTGGCTGCTAAAACACATCATTTTCTTGTCAAAACATACTTTTTTGATCCTATCTTGATAAGTAATATTTTTTCCTCCCATTTTCATTTGTTAATTTGGCTAGAGCATAACAGTTTTTCTCATATTCCTAAAACTAGTCACTGCAATATTTAAAATTCATTTTTGGAAATTAATTTTTTAGATCACTCTCTGATTCAAATAGTCCTTCACACTTGTCCCAATAGAATTTCTCCTTTATACCAAACTATGAAATCTTATGGCATAATTTCTTATCTTTGATCAACAATTTTTAAAGAGCCAAAATCATTTTCTGTGGAGTATGATGAGTTATTTGAGTCCTATGTATGAAGATAAAAGTAAAATGCATTTTAGTTAAACACAAATGTTTTTGCAAACATCATGTAACATGATATTTAATTTCTCTTGATCATTTTATTGCAACTCAGTTTATCTACACTTGTCATATTGTGATGCTGAATTGCAACATATATTAAGTAAAACCCTATAAAAAAAAGTAGTCATGTAGCACTTTAAAGACTCACAAAATAATTATTACCCAATACATTATTTTGCGAGTCTTTAATGCGCTACATGACTGCTTTTTTTGTTTTGGTAGACTACAGACTAATACAGCTATCTCTGTGCCACTAAGTGGAACCCTGTATGGGTGTGAAAATGTAGATCTGAATCCAATCCACCTCTGCTGGAAACAATGTGAATCTAATGTGCAATCTGCTCCCCACCTTTTATGTGTATCCATGTCCCCTCCTTGGCAGCAGCAAGCTATCTCACAGTGCCTTGCTCTTAGGAGGAATCATAGAATCATAGAACACTATAAATTGAAGGCACCTCGAGAGGTCGTCAAGTCAAGTCCCCTGCCCTCACAGCAGGACCTAGCACCACCTAGAGTCCCTAGATTATCCCTGATAGGTGTCTAACCTGTTCTGAAATATCTCCAGTAATGGAGATTCCACAACCTTTCTAAGCACTTTATTCCAGCATTTAACGGGACAGGATCATCTGTGTGTGTCATCACAATCCAACTCTGTTCCCCAGTAGGAGTGCTGGGCAGGGCAGGGCAGAGCTGGACAAGCATTCCATGAGCTGATCCTGATCCTGCAGAAGTGTCCTGGCCCCACCCTCCAGTAAGCACCTAGTGGAAAAGAGAGGGAAAGAGTTTAGGGCCACCAGTCTGCCCCTGCAGGGTTCCATGGCTGGCTCTTTGAAATGCTCGGCCAGGAGACAACAGCTCCCTCCTCAACCTCCCCTCACCTGTTCTGTAGGTGAGCCTGCCCAGGATAGAGCTCCTCAATCTGTAATTATGGCCTGCGTTCTTTGTTCCTAGATGTGTGACTTCACATTTGCCTGCATGAAAACATATTTGTTTCCTTACACTTCGCTCTGTAGGGATCTTTCTGCTTCCTTATTCACCACTCCCCCAATCTTTGTGTCACCTGCAAACTTTAATACTACTGATTTTAAATTTTCTCCATGTTAATAGATTAAAAAATGGTAAACTCCACTGAGCCAAGGATGGATACCTTTGGACCCACTAGAAACATATCCGTCTGAAGATTATTTCTGTTATTAATTTCATTTTGAGATCTGTCAGTTAACCATTGTTTAATCCATTTAATGTGTGTCATATTACTTTTATATCATTCTAATTCCTATGTGGTGCAAACTAAATTCCTTACAGAATTTTAGGTATAACACATCAAGTAGCAAAACTTTTAATCTCATTTAAGAAGATACCAGGTTAGATTGACAGACTCAATTTTATTACCTTCCTTTTCTGTATTAATCTAGACTGGTATCACACATTTCATTAATTTGTCCTGAATAAATGTCAGACTAACAGGTCTGTAATGATTTGGGACATCCTATTTACATTTTTAAAATATTGGCACAATGTCTGCTTTTCATTTGTTTTGTTTGTTTGTTTTTTCCAGTCATCTGGAACTTCCTCATTGTTGCAAACTACCTTGAAAAGCAAAATTAAGTTTCTGAAGAGCTCCTTAGCCAGCTCTTATAAAATTGTGGGATGCAACATATTCAGCTTTGCTGAGTTAAAAATGTCCAGCATCAGTAGCTGCTGTTTAGTAGTTGGTAGAATGGAAAATTATTTGTCATCACTGGTAACTACAGCATCTCCAAATACCAAACAAATACTGAACACATTTATCTTTCTTGCATTATTGACAATTCTATCATGTCCAGCTAGTGATAGACAAATAGTAGTGTTAGGATTTTTTGTTCCAAGTATGCTTGAAACAAACCTCAAAAGCCTCTTGTTTCCTTTAACTTTCCTGACCACAGAACTCTCCATGTGCCTGTATGCTTTCCTAGTCAATTTTCTACCATTCTTAGCTCCTGAGTTATATTACTATCAATTTTTGTTTTGTTTTTTTCTTATTTTTCTAGCTGCCTTCATTTCTCCTCTAAGCAACATGGTTCTCAGTTATAGACTTTCTGAGTTATATGTAGTTCCATTCTTCCACTGTACTTTGCAAAATAATACAGGTTTGGTGAAGTGAAATCTCCTCTCATACACTTCTTGGCAAGCTAGAAGAACCACAGAGTTTGTATAGAATCATGCCCATAAAACAAGAAGAAAGATGATTCCCCTCCCTCCAAACATGGAGCATGTAAACATATGCCATTGGAACCCTAAAAAGGGAGGTACAAAAACCATTTTTGGACTCATATTTTACTGTAAAATGTGTTCAGCCTTTTTGTGCATTTACAACCCCTTTCATCTTTCTGTTCTCTTTGTAGTGCAGGCCTGTGCTAGTTCATAGGGCAGAATTTTTGCCCTATATACATGTTATAATAATAATAATCTGTGTCATATTTCTTTAATTAATAGAATCATTTTCCAAATGAGGAAAAGAAGTCTTAGAGAGATTTTCAAAAGTGTTAAATAACTTCTGTCTTGTCAGTCATTCGATAACAAGTAGGACATCTTCATGTCACCCTCCTATTTGTGAGTTCATTGATGTCTGATCAGCCCAGTTCTGGAGCTGCAGATCTTATCACAGAAGAGGCAGGTGTTAGTTGCCATTGGAGTTGTGCATAGCAGTTTTTGATGTTCTTTTCTTCTCCACCTCTCCTCTTCAGCAATGTGGCAAGACCTCTCAATTTACGCCACCCTCTCACTGTTTACCATTCTCCACTGGGGATTGTCTTGGGCAAGATTCTTCCAAGTGTCAACACCAATGCTGCATTTTTTTCCTGTGTGCCTTCAGCATGTCCTTATATTGCTTCCACTGCCCCTCCCAAAGCTCCTCTATCCTTCCTCCAATTCAGAAAACAGAATCTGTTTGGGAGGCACCAATCAGATATCCAAACCACATGACCAGTTCAATGAAGTTGTTGATGAAAGATAATAACTTCAACTTGTGTGCCTGACTTAAGACATGTAGAACTCAAGGTCTCCTCACTCTTCACCCATGCATCATCAACTATCAGTGATCGATTGTTAAATCAATCAACTTCTCCATGTGTTAGTTTCCCTGGTTAGAATATGGACATATAACTATTAATGCAGCTACTGAACAAGGTTGCAATGTACATATTTAAGAATTTTTTTAAATAAGCTTATTCCATAACTATTAAGACTGTTCATTTATAAAGGCTGCGATAAACTTTTTCAGTTTCTGGGGTCCAACCATATTCTTACAGTACCAAGCTATACCTGTTTCATGAATGCACACCCAGTTTTTTTAGTTTGATTCCCAAAGGTGAAACATATGAAGCCAAAGCATACAGATTTCAAGCAGTGAGTCTACAAAGGCAAACTTATTTTAAAAAGCCCTATTTCCTCAAAGACAGTGTCATATATAAACTTCTAATATTTTGTCATTTCAAGTGCTAAAAGCTGGACATTCTCCCAGCCTATACCATGTTTACAGCACTTCATTTCCTTCCCTGAGCTAGCATTTGCTCTTTGCAGATAGTTAATTTATGTGTTTAATCTGTTTTCAGGACTATGGCATCAAAATTACCACAGCCAACCAGAAAATCTAGAAAGGGTGTATTAGTATAATCAGGACTTGTGTTTTGTGACTACTGACGCATTTTCTTTCTTGTATCCATTTTGACAACACATTTCAATTATGTTGTTGTCTCACCTGTGAGAGCTATTTGTCATACTATCTACAGCTGTCAAAATAGCCATCATCACTTAGTTACAGGCAGATTTGAATTACAGTAGATAAGGGCAGCCAGGGATTGATTTTGCTGCATAGATAGTTTAATAAAGAATGAAAGAGTAATATGGAAAACTTTGGAAACTTCCTATTTGAAAACAATTCTGTTACTATATACGGTGCAAGGTTTTTTCATACTCTCTTTCCTACTAAGGCCATTGAATCAGAAAGAAATGTTTTGTTAAGTGTTCAGCTATCTAAAGGCTCCACCTGAAGTCTTTATAATTCTGTTTGTTATTTCATAATAATCACTGTAACTGCAGTAATAAAGATAACAAAGCTTTGCTTAATAATGACCTAGACTTCAAAAGTATCACTATTACCAGCTTTAGGATTTGAGAATTACTGTTATTGCAGTAGTAGTGTAAACAATTGTGAGGAATCAGCATAACCTACACAAAATACAGTCAAGGAAGAGGAATTCCATCATGCAAACTGTGATAGACCCATGGCAGCTGACTAAATAATTTGGTCTGATTAGGAACCGAGAAAGTGGGTATGGGGAAATGGAGTGTGTGAAGCACTGCTATAGTTTGGTATAGGACAGGTATACTGGGGTCTGAGTGAATGGTCTTCTGTTTTCTGAATAAATTGTCAGAGACTTCTGCTACATAATCCAGGCAGCCAGTCACCTGAGGCTACTTAAAAGCTAGCCTGGAGCAGGAAGCTAATCAAGCACATACAACCATTTAGGTCTCACTTGGCTACTTTAAAATGTTTTCTCTCAGGTAAGGAGTGTGGAAGGAGTTGAGTGAAGGACTGAAAGGAAGAATCACATTGCTGGAGAACTAAGGAAAGAATGCTAGTGCTCAAGAAGGGAAGATTTGCTAAGATACCAGCCCTCCCCACACCCCAAAAGTCAGCTGCTGGAAAGGGGAACCGAGATTATGGAGTGGTTTCACTCCAGTCCTTTGACTGTGCTAATGATGAGGATGGCTCAGTAAGCTGTGACCCTGGTCTCTAGAAGGAGGTAACAGGCAGTGTAGAGGGTCACAGTGAGCCTTTGAGGCATCCAAAAAGTCAACAACCACCTAGAAATGCAAGACCACAATGTACGTCTGGAATTTTGCCACAAAAAACAAATCATGGCAGTTTCCCCAGGTCAGTCAGTCAGGGATTCTGATTTATCCTCCAGAACAGAACAAACAGGGGCTGTGGCCACACTTGGCCAAAACTTTGAAATGGTCATGTAAATGGCCATTTTGAAGATTACTAATGAGGCGCTGAAATAAATATTCAGTGCCTTATTAGCTTTAGGACGCTTCCAGCCATGGCGCTTCGAAAGTGCTGCTTTTGAACACGCACGGCTCAGCACCGCTACATGGGGGTCCTTTTTGAAAGGACCCCTCACATTTCAAAATCCCCTTATTCTCCTCAGCTGAGAAGAATAAGGGGGGTTTGAAATGTGAGATGTCCTTTTGAAAAGGACCCCCATGTAGCTGCACCGAGCTGCGCGCATTCTAAAGCGGTGCTTTCGAAGCGCCACGGCGGGAAGTATCCTAATGCTAATGAATCAGCGCCTCATTATTAATCTTCGAAATGGCCACTTGCATGGCCATTTTGAAGTTTTGGCCAAGTGTGGCCAGAGCCGGGGAGTTTGATCCTCAGAACCCATACACAGACTTGTCCTCCACCTGATTCTGCTTGAAAGGTAATATGCCTTTGTACTGGCAAGGGAGAATCTGCAGGTTTCCACATTTCACGGCAAGAAGCAGTTCTATGAGACAATGGGAAGGGGTAAAAATCTGTATTTACTCTCCCCACTCTACCAGTATCTGATTCTTTTCTTTTTTGTCAATATTATAATCAGGCCATATACACTCAGATACAAGTATATACAGGTTGGAGCTCTCTTTCTGGCCTTCCATCATTTGGCAACATTGGTGGTCCGGCGTCCCTGCTGCTGCTTCTGGGCTGGAGCATCATGCATAAAAATTGGGCCCCATGCTCAGCAACTGCTCCCCCTTTCTTCCAGAGCTTCAGGAGTATCTCAAATCGCTCATTTGTGGCACTCAGTCTTAGGGAAGGATTGATGGGAGGAACAGAGATGGGAGGAACACTTGAGGGAAGAGGCAAGGTGGTTTCAGAGCTCCATAGCTGGAGCCCAAGAGCACAGTGCTGCAGGCAGCAGTGGGTCCAGGAACGCAATGCAGTAGCCATGGGGCTATGTGCCCTTCCGTAGTGCACAACTGAGCTATTGTGCTAGACATTGTACAAACACTGTAGAGTAATAGAATGATAGAAACATAGGGTTGGAAGAGACCTCATCAAGTCCATCTCCCTGCTTAAAGCAGGAGCAACACCAACTAAATCATCCCAATCAGGACTTTTTCAAGCTGGGACTTAGAAAACCTCTAGGGATGGAGATTCCATCACCTCTCTAGGTAGCACATTCCAGTGTTTCACCACCCTCCTGGTGAAATTGTTTGTCTGAATATTCAAATGAGACCTCTCCCACTGCATCTTGAAACCATTGCTCCTCATTCTGTCATCTGTCACCCCTCTGCCCCAGGAAACATTTCAAGTATAAGACAAGCAACGACAAATGCCTGTAGAGAGGCAGGGGAGTGCACCAAAACAATAGTGGAAGGCCTGATGAGTGATACTAATCAGATTTAGTCTCCAGTGCTGCAATCAGACATATCAGCAGATCTGTCCCATTCAAAGATTCATTACAGTCTTCAAACTTATTGGTGATTTGGCTGGATACACATGATCAAAATGTGCAATTGACTGGGCTTGGAGCTTAACTACCCCATAACATAGTGCTTCATTTACATCTTGGCCCTTGCCGGGAGGTGTAGTGATCCACTAGTGTAAATTATGTTCAGCTAAATCATCTTCTCTTCAAGCATATTATGAAAGTGTTGTTTTATATTTGCAGAATATTACAAAATACTATAAAAGTAAATATTCTGACTGCACATCCCCTATGATTTACCTTCCAACATTGCCCACAATAGTGTAAGCACTTAGCTAGAGAGAAAGGAATAAAAATTCATATATATAAGAATAAGTATATCTATGTTCATATATATAAGAAAAAGTAGATGAACTGCCAACATTGTAGGAACCTTCCGTTTTGCATTTTTTGCATGTTAAGATAGAATTGTTGGTCCCCAAGTTTTAATAGATGTATTTATTTGTACAAGGTGACACAACCTTTATAGTTACATAACAAGCTATCATGAAAAAGCAACTTACATTGTACAAAACAGTCAGAGACTACTGCTCTCCCTCAACTTACTTCTTTTTTTACAAGAAGATGATTCTGTGTTAGAAATTTGAAGCTATTAACAGTCACAGAAGGACAGCCGTGTTAGTCTGTATCTTCACAAAACCAACAAGCAGTCCTGTAGCATTTTAAAGGCAAACTATATAATTTATTAGGGGATGAGTTTTCGTTGGCCAGACCCACTTCTTCAGATCTGTAAATTCTGAAGAAGTGGGTCTGTCCCACGAAAGCTCATCACCTAATAAATTATATAGTTTGTCTTTAAAGTGCTACAGGACTGGTCCTTTGTTTTGTGAGGCTCTTAAAGTTAGCATTTAAATGGTCTTCATTTGATTGATTCATTTCAGGGCCTTATTTTGGTTAATAACGTGTGGGGAGGGTTGTTCCCACCTTTGCTGCTATGACTCTCCGGCCTGCTGCTGGTGCAGTGTGGCTGCACACTTGCAGCCTTATTCAGGGAAGATTGTAAAGGAACAGTGAAGCAGGGCTCATTGAATATTCTGATCTATCCCTTGTTTACCGTTACCCCCTCTTGTAATAAAAAAAAAACAAACAAACACATAACGGGTATCCCCAGCAATAATTCTTGGTCTCTTGTGGTGAGAGCAGTCAGAGCAAGATGCCAGTTAGCATCCATTTTAATTGTGTATTGTGGGAAAAGAGATACACATTCGCTAGGAGCTAGACTGAGACCACCAGCTTCTAGCACATTGCTCCCTAAACAGCCATCAGTTAGTAGAAATATTTCATCATCACCAAGCCAGGCTGACATCTGACTATCTGAAATGGGAAGATTTTATAATCCACTACCAGTGTTCTGTGTTCTCCCAGTCTCTACCATAGCTTGTTGAACAGAACTGTTTTTTACACATTGTTCTTTATTCTTAGGTAAAAGATTGATACGTTCATTTTGCCTTTAATTTATTTTATTTCACATCAGTAAGATACTGGAATGTACGTTATTATAGTGACGTTGCAATGCTTGCAGTGTTGCTCAGCAGGATGGAATTCTTTGCACCTGAAACACAACAGCTGTCAAACTTAACCCAACATGGACAAAATCTAGAACCCCCTAATGCTTCTCACCAAATCCTCTCATTGTTTCTTTCTCAATTGTTGTGAACAGTTCTACTGTCGTCTCTTTCGCTCAGGCCTGTAACCTCGGCATCATGTTAGACTTGGAAATTTCTCATGACCCTTACATCCAGTCCGTTTTTAACATGACTGTCCTGTATTTAAGGCCTCTTTCAACCGTCCCCACTTAAAAAAAAAAAAAAAAAAAAAAAAAAAAAAAAAAAGTCAAATTGTCCCATGTTTTCAGCTCCTGTGCTCCTCATGCTGAGCAGCCGTGGTCAGTGCAGCTGTAGCAATCTCCTGTTTGTGGTTGGCAGGAGACTGTGGGCAGACTGAGGCCAGAAGGTGGTGCTGTCAGGCAGGGCACAGAGGCAGACAGACTCGAAGCCCATTGGAGGAGAGGCAGCATGTGTTAATGGAGGGTTAGGGTATGTGGAGGGTGTCACCCCTCCCCCTGTGTGTCCTAAAGAAGCATTTCTCAATGGGAGGGGGAGGGGAGTCTTCCAGCCCTTTCAGGCTCTGGGGCTAAAGCCCCAATCCCTGGCATCCCCTCTCCCCACAGTGAAGCTGAGAGCTGCAGCGCTGAATGCCCAAGTTACGGACCCCATGGGGCTGAGGACAGGAAAGGAGGGTCCTCAATCCCCAGTGTGCTCCTCCCCCTAGGCTGGAGCCCTGATCCCTTTTATTCCCCCTCTCTCCCGCCGATGAAGCTGAGAGACTGAATGCCTGAGCCCTGGCAACGCCTGTCTGCCTCATCCAAACTTAAGTAACAGTGCAGGGCAATCCCAGGGACAGACCCACTTCTCTTCTTTTCCTGCCTCTGGTCAGCTCCCAGCCCCCTTTTCTCACACAGACAGTAAGAACTGAAGGGGTGGGAAACTTGGTTCCATAGTTGCACAGCCCTCAGAGAACAGGAGCTGCAGGAGAACCCTCCTAGCACACAGCCCCTAGTTACCCCGTTCCTGCCCACACACAATCTCTTGCCAAGCCCACCTGCCCACAGCCCCTAGCTACTTCCTGCCTGCACCCAGGGTTACCCTGTCTGCAAATGCCCCGAGCTACCCCTTCCCTGCAGTATGAACTGCCCCTTGTCCCCACACTCATTCTAACTGCTTCCTCCCTGTACCCTGATCTACCCTCTGGCTGCATATAGCTCCAAGATACCCTCAGCCTGTCCCCTAGGCTATCTCCTGCCTTCATCCTACGCTAACCCTGCCTGCACTCTGAGCTAGCTGCCTATATACACCCAGCCCCTAGCTTCTCTTCCCTGAACCCAGAGCTGCTCGCTTACAGCCCCTAGCTATGTCCTGCCCCCACACAGCCCCTGACCACTCCTCTTTCCACACCCTGAGCTTTCCCTCTCCACATCCTGAGCTGTTTTCAAACTTTTTGTGCTGAGCCTCCCTCATCCACCACAGTCAAGCCAGTCTGGGTGGCCGCTGGCATGCATAGGGTGGAGATGGTACTACCTCCCTAGTCCTGCCGCATGGAGCTGGCTTGAGCCTGCTGGGCCCTGCCCCAAAACAAAGGTCATACTACACCTATAACTAAGCCCCACCTTCAGCCCACGCCCTCATGGCCTCCCTTTCCCAAAGGACTCTGGAGCTTTTAAAGCATGCTGGGAGCAGAGGTTCTCACAAGTCCAAAGAAGCCTGGGCCACTCCAAGATTTTGAGATCCCTCATCATAATACAAATAAAAATGATGACGCAGAAAACAAAATAAGATTCCAAAAAGAGTGAAACTTGATTGGAATAAGGTTTTTATTTTTTTTAATTTAACAAATGCTTTTCTAACCTATTACATGCCAAAGAATTAACAAGTGTCTAAATCTGAGTCCCCCTTTAAGCTTGAGGTCGAGGTCAAATGGCTTTCTGCTCCCCTCTGTCCCCTGCATCTGATTGAGTCTGGTTGAGGGAGGATACCACTGTTTTGACTGATTGCCATTGAACTCACTTGAATTTGAGCAATTTACTAGCTGTCCCATATTCAGCATGGGGAAATATGGTCCCTTATGTAAATCTCCCTCATCCAATCACCATGATATTTCTAAAATGTGGGCTTTTCCTTTCAACCACACAGCTAAAACTCCCAGCTCAGCTCTCCTTGTGTCACATCTCAACTCCTGCAACCTCCTCTTCTCTGATTTTGAATAACGCAGCCTCGCTCTGCTCTTATCTGTTCAGAATCTGGTTGGAAAGGTCACTTTTCTGGCTTGTTGATATCACTTTGCACCCCACTGTTAGCCGGTGGCTGGGTAATGTGCGGTAAGGTATCCCCCCTGGGTCCTAAACAACCCAGTTTTTTACTGTTAGAGCAGGGAGCTACTAGCACTCTCACCTATGGCCAGGCTGTAGTAACCAAATGGTTAAAGTTCTTTTGTTGTGCCGGCTGTGTTGTATTGATAAAAGGATAACAGGGTCAGGCTTGGATCTTAACTAGTTACAAGTTTATTAAGCTACAGTTACAAGCATGTGGTTACAAAAGGCTATTGTCTACTTCTTATATGCTAGCAAAGTACAGGTGTTAACAAGTTACGTTACAATCCAATACAAAGATATGTTACCATCTAACACAATGATATCTTGATACAATGACGTCTAGTTACAGAGCTCTAATTCTTTAGCTGTGCACAAAAAAGAACGGAGACCTAGCATGGGTATATCTTACCCTCTCTGCATCTCTCGATACCAGCGTAGCCAAGCTGGATCGGTCACTCAATTCCACGGAAAGACGAATATGAGGTTGGGCATCCCCAGTTGTGGACCTCGGGAGGCAATCACCTGACCCGACCAGCAGGTAGCTGGTGGAATGCACTCAAAGTTAGAGTTCTGCTGGGCCCATCTTTTATACCCCTTTTAGGTTACTTATTCTCTTTCTTATCTAAGGTGCCAGATCACACTGGTCTGTCTTTGTGATGCCAGTTTGTTACAAGGACAATTCTTACTTAATTTGCACATGTAAGACAGGAGATAAGCAATTTGGGAGTACAGGACATTCTTTTTGCGGGGGCGGAGATTTCCCCTTCTGGGATGGTATGTGTGTGGTCATCAAATTCATCAGTGCCAGCTGGGGTGATTTCTTGAGGGTCCCCCCCTCCCTTGTTGACAGTTTGGCCTGTTAGCCTTCTATCTGTACTTTCTGCTTCTTAGGGTCACGATGAGCTAGCACATCTGGGCCTCAATGAGGGCATCAAAGACTGTGCTGTCAGCAGCTGTTTCTGTGCCCTGTGTGCTTCTCAGTGGGGGGGGCCGGGACAGCGAGCAAGCTGGCTTGTAAGGGGGAGACTTTGTCTGGCTACACCCACCCCCCATTTCAACATCACAAAAGTAAACTACTTGTCTTCATCGTGAAGTCTTTTCACGGCCTATCCCTATCCATCACCTCTCACTTAATATCGAAATGTCGACTCTCATCTCTGATCAGCTCATGATATCAGCTTCCAGTCCCCACTAGTTAAGTTTTTAAATAAGCACTTTCCTTCTTTTCCCCATGCACTCATTCATCCATTGGAGGAACTCCGTATAGTTGTCCACAACATGTCCTCCTTCAAATCTCTCACGATACATATTAGAAAAAACTGAAAATTGTTAACAGGCTGAGACTACACTTTATCCTGACAGCCAACATTTTCTAAGTTCACCTCTTGTTTTATACTTAGATTGTAAATTATTTGGTGCAGGTATCACCTTTTGATTATGTGTTTGCACAACAGCTAGAACAATCAGGCCGTGGTCTATGACTAGAATTCCAGAAGCAGTGTCAGAACACCAGCATATATGATTGTAATCTGCTTACAATTCCGGATGCATGTGAAAAGAAGAAAAAAAAATCAGACTTATTAAAATAAGACACAGTATTCAATTACGGAGCTTGTACAGTGCGTTATGACTCTGTAACTCATTCTTTTTTCCCCTAAAACATCACTGAGTTCAATTCAATTATTAAAAGTCTTGATCATTTCCAATCAATTGCAAATTCTGTGGTAGTATAATTAAATTAACAAGTGCCTTATCGAACTCGCCAGTATATATATCTCATTTGAACATACACTTGCTGGTCATTATTGTTCTGCTAAGGGACCTTTTAAAGAAAAGTTTGTGCGATATAACAAAATGAATAAAAAATAGGCATATGTTGTAAAGCAATTTTAAAAAGTTTACTTTATTCAACACCTGCTTTGAAAAGAATCCCATAGTTGAAACATGAAGAGAGATGAACTATCTGGGTGTTTTTATCCAGAGCTCATTGCAGACCCATTTTCATATAAAGTCTCTAACCAGTATATATATTTTGAGACGTAACTTTTTACAAGAACCTAAGGGAGCGAGGTGCTGAACTGTTACTGAAACTCTATGGGATCTGAGTGTTTAATTTATTCATCCTCTTCTGAAAAACCAACCTAAGGCTCGTCTATATAGTATCCTGCTTTCAGAAGCAGAATGCAAATGAGGTGTGGATTTACATATTTCATGCCTCATTTGCATATTCATGCACTATCACACTTCCTGAAGAGGCTTTTCCAGAAGCAAAATCAGCCATGTAGTTGGGTTCCTTTGAAAACAAACTGTGCCCACTGAAAACAAACCGTGAAAGAACCCCTCTTCTAGAGACAGAATCAGAAGAAGGTTTCAGAAACTGGGTTTGTTTTCAAAGAAACCCTGTCTACACAGCTGGTTTTGCTTCCAGAAAAGCCTCTTCCAGAACCGAAATCATATGAGAATATACAAATGAGGCAAGAGATATGTAAATCCACACATCATTGGCATTTCTGATGTCACTCATTTGGATTCCACTTTTGAAAGTGGAATACAGTGTAGATGTAGCCTAAATTTCACTTTACCATCTATTTTTGTACTTTGGATCTCATATAATTTCACTGACTTCAATGGAGTTACTTCTGATTTACACCACTGCAGGTGTACCAATATCATTGTACTTAGACCAGATTCTGTGTTTCTTTTTGAATGCTTTAGAAATAATTATTTCTCTAGTTTTGAAGTGTGTGAGAAACACAATACAGGGAAATAGCAAAAGAAAACTGCTTGACATTTTTGTGCAGTTAGAAATCAATGTTTTTAATACCATCTGTGTGAACAGCAGAGCATACCTGTATCATTGTATATAAGTTAAGTGCAAAAAATAGCAGACATAGATTCCCCACAAAGAAAGACTAGTAAAATAAATGAACATACACACAGAGAATTTGCAGATGATTATGTAACTACCATATTGCCAATCAATTCATCCTACAAATAGATTGTATTTGAGGGGATTAAGTTATTCCAGAATGTCAAAACAGAGTGTGAAGGCCAATTTTTGTAAGAGTTACACCTAGGAAAATCTGATGTCACTAGGAGCATTCCATCTTCAAATATGAAATTCTTGACAGTGTAAAACCCTCAGCAATAAAAATTGCATAACCATAAAATAACCATAAACAATAATTCTGAAATATAGTTCTTCTTTGTCAAGTGTTAGACATGGAACAGAAAAGAATAAGTCATATGTAAACAATATGGGGCATAGGCTAAATTCTAAGCTAATATAAATCAACATAGCTACACTGAAATCACCAAAACTAATCTGATGAACTACAGCTGAGTTATATATTTAAATTTCACATTTATGTACTATACGAGACACACTGTTCAGATATCATTCATTGTTTTAAGAAGTGGCACTAACCTGGAGAGTGAAAATAGTTTTATTATAGAATCACAGAAGATTAGAGTTGGAAGATACCCCAAAATCTCATCTAATCCAACTTCCTGCTCAAAGCAGGACAACACCTACTAAATCATCCCAGCAGGGAATTGTCAAACTTGACTTTAAAATCCTTGTAAGGATAGGGAGTTCACCACTTACCTGGGTAACCCTTTCCAGTACTGTCACCACCCTTCTGGTGAAATACTTTCTCCTAATATCTAGCTTAGACCCCGGACCCTTAGCTTTATTGCTAAGGTATTGGTTTGGGACTCAGGAGATCTGTCTTCTTGTAAATTCCTACATAACCGTGGACAAGACAGTATCTGTATATCTGTTTCCCCCACAAGAAAGATGCCAGTTAATTTTGTTCTCTTGCCTATTGTCTATTAAAGATGTAAATACTTCTGGACAGGGCCTGTTTCTTCCTGTGTGTACATACAGAACCTAGCACAATGGAGCCACCATTGTTAGTTGGTTATGAATTTTATCTGAAGTGACTATACAGTTACTTTCTATTTTTCTTGCTTTATAGCGTTTCTCCCTTTTGGTATTGGAAAGGATTTTTCTATATAGAAAATGGAGGAGTCTAACATTTAACAATAGCGCCAGTGAATCAGCTATACCTACAGATATCTGCTCATGCTACGTCTGCTGGGAACCCAAGGGTGAAAATATTCTATGTATTGTACATATGCATGAAATAATTCCAAGGATTGTTATATCAGGTTATGTAAAGAAATCCATAGCTTTTCACTTTATTTGATATTTAATAACTTACACATCTTTTAAATGATTGGAATAGGCAAAATTAAAAAAGCATGAACTCTGAATATATACTAACTGAATCTCAGCAATATTGCTAGTCATTTGCTTCATGAGTCTTGCAAAAGGTGAGGTGAATTTCTGGAGCCTTCATGGATATGATCAATGCTGATTTTCACATACCTTTTAAAATGCATTTTAATATTTGCAATTGGTCAGTATGGAACCTAGCTAGTGTATCCCCACTTCTAGTAGATGACAGCGGATAAATGGAAATATTTTAATCATGGCAAGACTTCATAGAAAATCTGGATCTCTCTTAGTAATTTTGGTGTACTGTTGAAACCTCTGCCTCAGAAATTAAAATGAAAGGTGAGCAACCTTTTATTACAGTGGGTTATGTAGCCTTGAAATCAATATTACTCTTCACACAGTACAGAATGAAGGCACAGACCAGAATCATAACCAAGGCAAATTAGCCTGTTTCATAATGGATTGGATGGATAGCTTCCTGATTATGAGTCCAAACTGCCATTACCTTATCTTGCGGACCATTGCCCCATATAGCTATTGTCATAAAATTAAAAAAAAATAGAATTCCTATTTTGTTATTCATAGCTGGGCACAGCCAGTCCCAGCTAAACAAATACACTGTCCAGATTACCAGCTGGAAACTTTTTCCAAGCATCCAAGAATTTTCATCATTTCAGATAGAATTCTGAAGGAGAAGACAGGAAAACCCAACTGTTGAAAAATATAGTTGTTTATAGACCTGTTTGTATTATTTGTTTAAAATATAGATAGTTTACCATTTATCATTACTAACTGACTAGTTTAGGGGTAGGAAAACAAGTTTCAAACTATATGCTGTCTGCACAGTGCTTGCTTTTACTGTACACTGTGGCTACGTCTACACTACAGTGATTTGTCACAGAAGTTACTCTCAGAAGAGACGTTCCGGTAAAACTTCTGTCAACATTTTGTCCATGCAGAAAAGTGGATCAAAACAGCAAACCAGTTTGTCAACAGAGAGCAGCCAGACTACCTGGCCATTTTCCCAACAGAACAGCCAACTGGAAGCTCAGCAAACAAGTCTGCCCAGTGAACTGAAAATCCTGTCTGTCAACAGAAGACCCCCTGGAGCACCTACACGGCTTTTTGTCAAAGATCTTGTCAACTAAGTTTGCCATTCCTCACCCCAGAGAGGCAGAATGCTGTTGGCAGAAGTGCCGAATTTTGTTTACAGACAGTCGACAAAGCGCATTTTATGTGTAGATGCTCCATGAGTTTTGCTGACAAAACTCTCTCATGTAAACATAGCCTGTTCTGTAATTCATAGTGTCTGACTGGTAATCTAGGTCAAACTGTATTACTTCTTCTCCCTAGCCTAACTGGTGACAAACTCTTTCAACAGAGAATAACAAAAAATGAACAATCAGTACTCTTATTTATGTATAAGCAACCTCATGTTACAGCTGCCTCACGAAACGGTATGCCCATTTTAACATTCATATAGGCTAAATTGCAGTAAGGGAGGTTTAGGTTGGACATTAGGAAGAACTTCCTAACTGTCAGGGTGGTTAAACCCTGGAATAAACTGCCTAGGGAGGTTGCAGAATTTCCTTCACTAGAGATATCGAAAGGCAGGTTAGAAAAACACCAGTCAGTGTGATCTAGAGGGTGGTTGGTCCTGCCGTGTGCTCAGGGTCTGGACTTGATGACTTGCAAGTGCCCGTAGAGTTCTGTGATTCTATGAGTTCAGAGTCAGGAGACAGAACAGGAACCAGATCCAAACGCAGGAACCAGAGCTGAGGGTTAGACTCCAGTTACCTGTTCAGAGGCCAGACAAGATCAACACTAGGAATAAGGAGGTAAGAGAGCTGTTACATCCACCAAACGAATGCTGTTCAATTGCTCCAAAGCTGATCTGCTGACATGAGTGGATGGTGTGGCCAATTAAGCAGACTACTGCAGGACAATTGCTCTCTTTAGGTTGCCTGGAGACTGTCTCTGTGGCAGGCTTTGATTCCCACTGTGTCTCCCCAGGCCTTAAATTCCACAGAATAAAACAAAACAGAATTCATCGCCCCCCCATCAGAGGTATGATCTGAATTAAGCTCCTAAGCAGGCTGGGCATTTGGATTATGGTAGGGAAGCCCCCTCTTTTCCTGTTCTAGACAGCGTTGCCTATACCGAGATACAAAAAAGCCGGCCGTGCAACATGAACCTGAGCCCATAAAACTGCAGAGGACGCTGTGTAGTGAGCTGCTTTACAGCTTTCTCAGCAAAACTACCACACAAACAGAACAGCCCTGAACAAGTAGCAGCCCTAGTCTTGACTTCACCCAGAACTGCTCCTGGAAGGCAGCAGCCAGCCAGCCCTTTTTACAGTGCCTGTTGCCTCTTGGTTGATTTCTGTGTCTCCATGAACATTCTAACCACTGGAGAACAAACTTGTATTGGCTGTTCTGGTAGCTGCTTCTGGGTGGCCTCTCTAGGCAGTTGCTGGAGGTTTAAAGTTGTTCCTCACCCCAGTCCAAAAAATACATTCCTCAGAAAGGCGAGGGAGGGTGCATGGGGTGGTGTGGCCTCCACCGGCAGACATCTGGCACCCGGTACACCGACCCCACAGCCAATACATTAAAGTTTTGTACTACACTAGCAAAGATTTTGCTCCTATTGGACTCATCTATACCTTTAAGCCTCAGCTTGTGGTAATAAACAGAGTCATTAAAAGATGCTGCTGTGGAATTTTCTAGAGCATTGTCTAGAAATGTAGGATTTTGAGTCTGTGTGATATATTGTGCACTGTGCTGGGCCAGTTCACTCCCTCATCTAGAGGAACTAACACATGAAGCAGTGCTAGCCTCACCTAGGTCTTGTACAGTCAGCTCCCATTCCAAGAACTGCATTTGTACCTAACTTCTGCTCAGACCAGGAGTGAAGAAATCTAGTAGGTGGTTTCATCAACCCACTAAGGCCCAGGCACAGCTGAACCCATCATAATTTTGTCGGTCATGTTCACTTTGCAGCTGGCAGCTCATCAGAAATATGCCTACTTACCAGTTCATGCTGTGAATCTCATACAAAAGCAGTGATGATTGAGAAACCACTGAAAAGTCATGTGCCACTTTAAAGACTGATAGCTTTATTTGGGCATAAGGTTTTGTGGGTAAAACCTACTTCCTCAAATAAAAGCTCACGCCTACAGAAAGCTGTTAGTCTTTGAGGTGCCACAGGACTCTGCATTGTTTCTGCAGCTACATACTAACATATCTACCCCTCTGAGACTTGTCAGGGTTTACTGGGTTTTCCTTTCTGAATTTTAATGTGGTTGAGATTCCGTTTTCCATTGTCTTGGCATTCTACAAGCATGGCTGCAAGTATTAGCAAATCCAACTGCACCTAAAGAAAATGGGTGAGATGGGGATATGTTGGAGAAGGGCAGAGTGACATTGTAACTCTTACTACCTCCATGTTCTACCAACAGCTTAACTTCTAGCTGCTCGGGAAACACTGATTGCTGATGATGTGCTGCAACTGGCAATATCTGACTAATGATCATGATGATACCTTCTGACCTTAAAGTCTATTAGTGTCTACTGTCACTTCAGTCTATTAGCAGCACTCACTTTTTTGATCTGCCAAGTGTAGAACACAGTATCATTTATTGGTCAAGGGAAGGGTAAGTGCAAAGTACAGGATATCAAAGACTTAAAACAGGCTGTGAAAGAACTTATCAGAGAGTATATTCCATGTTTAGCATTCCCAATTGTAATAACCATTTGCTAAAACCTCATGTGGTGCACATTTGACAGAACACCCTCAATGTACGTTATGGGACAGTGTCCCAGCACATGTAAATTGCTGTAGCACCGTTGAGGACAATAGAGATCTGCAAATTTACACCAGGTGAGGATCCAGCTCTAACTCTGTTGACTGAGCATTAATAAAATTAATTTTTATGGTGGAGGTATGACTAAGAGCATGTATGATGGTATTTTGTTTTTATCTGTGTCTTTAAAAAAGGAATTCTTATGGCCTATCTTTAAACTCCTTTTTCAGTAGAATAGAAACCTGTTTCATTACAACCTTCAGCCTGCCCTGTTCACCCCCTGTATGCATCCAATTCCTTATTGTCAACCTGAGCTTGAAATTGAAGCCTGAAGACAGAATGTTCTGCCTGCGAGGATATCTGTGGGACTCTTTCTGAGCATGTTAGCTACCCCACACACTTCCGTTGCAATGCATACTGGAGCCTATGTTCTTGGCCCACTGCTTTTATATTTTCCTATTCATGGCAACTTCTAGACAAATGAAATAAAAATGTGACCTTAGATTTTTTATGTATAGCTTCTGAAAGAAATAGACTACAACTACACTAGCAAGTTCTGCTGACAAAAGCGGTGGAATATCCACACACAAAATGCATTTTGTTAGACTAAGTTTGACATTTCTGCCAATACCCTTCTGCCTCTTCCATATGACGAAGAGTGACTTTTGTCAACAGATTCTGTTGACAAAAAATCTGTGTGTACACTCTGGTGGGCCTTCTCTCGGCAGACAGGGCATCCAGGATAATGAACAGCCCTTTCTGCTGTGCTTCTGGGTGCCTATTTTATTGAGAGAGTGGTTGGGCAGTCCAGCCACTCTATCAACAGTGGCGCATTCTTCCAATTGGCTTTTGTTTGTGGCCACACTCTGTCAACAGAAGTGTTTTCAGGAAATCTTTTCTGACAGTGACTTCTGTTGACAGGTGTCTGTAGTGTAAGGATACCTATACAGAGTGTGTGTGTATGTATAAACACACATATAAACCTCTAATGCCTTCAATTGGGTAAATGTAGGCATTCTTTCTATGCCTACTGCTCTAGAATTATTTACCAATCTTCAGGTAATATGAACTTCTTAGTATCAATGATGCCATCAGTACCTTGTCCACAAACCTAGCATGGACAGCCTTGTGTGGTAACAGTACAGTAAAAGCTTGATTATCTACCATCGCTAGGGAACAAGGATTGCCCGATAATCATATTTGCATGGAGAAATATGCACCGCTCCTGAGGACTGGAGGCAGGGGAGTGCTTCTGCCAACTCCTGCAGTGCAGCCAGCCCCACACAACCAGCTTCTGCCAGGTGTTCCACCCTGAGGCAGCCAGCCCAGGCTAGGTCTTCAACCCTGTTGTGGAGGGAAGTGACAGAAACCTATTGTTGCTTTATTTAGAAGAATGAATGAATAGTGCTGATTGGCTCTCACCATAACTTTTGCTCAAATTTCCACAAGAGGCTCAGTTCTCTGAACTAGAGTTACTCAGACTGTGTCTGCACCACAAAATTTAGTTGCCAAAAGCCAAGTTGACTTGCAAAAGTTGCCCCGTCCCAAAAGTGACCAAAGCATGTTTGTATTTCCTCCCTCTGTTGATAGACTGTGTCTACATTTTTAGCTGCTTCAGCTGCATGAGCAATGCACTGCTAGACACTATAGGAATGCTGACTGGAGCACAAAGCATCTTGGGACCATGGAAGATGACCCATGAGACACTGCTTTGTTTCCTAGCCCTCTAAGGGTCTTCTGGTTTCTTTTCATGCCATTCTCCCACCTGCCATTCTTTGCTGTGCTCGCCAGCATTTGCAATAAGAAAACCTGGAATCCACACTTCTCTTTTGTGATGTGTTCAGTGGCATGAGAATACCATACACTGCAGCAGAGCTACTTTTGAAGTCACTGACAGACAAAGACAACTCACTGGTGGCCAAGGTTCTGTGTGAGATGGGCAGCAGCAACCTGTCATTGCATTTGGCATGAATAGAGCAGCTGTTCCAGGTAGACAGTTGCTCTCGGGCTAAGGAAGCCATCAGTGGAGGGTGGGATCGCTCTCTTATGCAGGTTTGGGGTGAACAGCAATGACCACAGGATGCACAAAGCAAACTTTCTGGAGCTCTGTACTGAGCTATCCTCCCAAACTGTGGACAAGGACACCAGAGTGAGAGTCGCCTTCTCAGTAAAGAAGCAGGGAAAGAGGTGGGCTTTCTTAAAATGCGAGGGCAATGGATGCCACACGTATTCTGATATTAGAACCATCCAACCTTGCCAGTGAAGCAACTGGAAGGGATACTTCTTAATGGTGCGGTACGCACTTGTGAATTACTATGGGCATTTCACAGACATCAGCGCGGGGTGGTCTGGAAAGGTGCATTATGCACGGATCTTCAGGAAAGGTAGCCTATAAATAAAGATGCAGGCAGGGACAAGGTTATAGTGGGGGATGTGGAAATGCCCATAGTAATATTGGGAGAATTGGCTTAACCCTTACAGCCATGCTAATGAAAGCTTACGCAGGGCACCCAGAGAGCAGAAAGGAGTATTTTTAACAGCCAGTGCCACATGGTTGTGGAATGTGCCTTTGGCAGACTGAAGGGGATATGGAGGTATCTCTTTAGAAAATTAGCTGTTACAGAGGATAATATGCCTTTGGTTGTGGCCATATGCAATACTTTTGCATAATGTCTGTGAATCTGAGGGTGACATGCTTGCTCAGAGATGGAGCACTGAGATACAGTGCTTGGCTGCAGAGTTTGAGCCCTTCTGGGAGCCGTACATCCTCATCTAACTCTAACTTTACCCTCCAGCTTAGGCCCTCTTTCCAGTGATTCCAAGCCCTCTGCAGTATCCATGGGGATCTTGGCTTTGGAGGTGGAGTTGCTCCCAGAATAGCAATCAGCATCTTATAGAACCAACAGGACAGGTCTTGTGTTCAGCACTGGAAGGACAGTTTCCTCCCTTCATCTTATGGTATGATTGCCTCTGCTCCTTTATCTTCACTCTGCTCTTCAGTGTCCCATTCAGCCCTTTTCACACCAGCTTCTTAAACTATGTCTGTATGTGCCGCTCTTCCTTTGGATCACTCACATCTTGGATCACACAGACTCTTCTCCTCACAAATGCTGATTTGATCCAAAAGCACCACTGTGATCCAAGCTGGAAAACATTTGGAGTGATAGATGCCACTCCACACCGAGTCAGCCACCAAGAAATGAAAATGCAGCTTAAAGTTCCCAGGGCCTGTTAGGGGGAGGTGTAGATTGCTGTGAACCAGGTTCCATGGCAATGGAGTTCAAAATGTTGACCAACACTACAGAATATTTCCCAGAGTCAAATAAATATGACCAAAAAAAAAAAAAAGAAGACCTAAAGACGTCATGGTGTCCACACTGTGAATGTTTGTTGACAGTAAAAGGAAGGGGAAGGAAAATGTCCCTCCAGAAGGTGGAAGTATTTTGCCACCAAAACTGGGTATTTTTATGACCAAGTCATTTAGCAGTATATATGCCATCAAAGTTTTGTCACCAAAAGGCAGTTTCCGACAACAAAACATGGCAATGTAAACATAGCCTAATTCTATTCTATCTTGCAAGCCAACCAGCTCAAAGCCATCATGCTCTTCTAAAAGAGACTTGGTCCTGAATTTTAGGCAACTTTATCTATTCCTTGACACACGTTTTGGACTGAAAATAGATGAGCAGTGAAGGTGGTAACACCTGCTGCTAAATCTTTACTCCAAAACATGCTGCTGGTCTTGGCTCTTGAACAATGGAAGAGGAAGGGATCTAATAGCTGCACTGTTTGTATTCATGGCACAATTTTTCTTGGCTGGGAGCCAACACTGATGCTCTGCTAGCTGTGGGAAGTATTCTTTTGATGAATGGTACCTCCACTGACTTTGGAACACAGGCATTACCATATTAGGAAGAAGACTGGTACAATTCTCAGGTCTCATATCAGTTTTCTGCCTCTGGCAGTAGACAAAAATGGATATTTCATATGTCAGAGGAAGAGTAATGCATATGTAGTACAAAAATGGTTTGAGGGCTGGAGAGACTGTAGTAGAAACAATGGTTGTAAGATTATATTATTCCATATATTCAAGTTTGGCTAAGTAATGTCTATTCAGGGACATGATAATACACTCAGGGTATAAAAGATCAGGGAAGAAAAAATATATGTTGCATAGTAATAACATTAAGAAAGAATAGAAAGCGGCACAATTCCAGAAGTAAACAAGCTTCTTCTGTGTGCTGTCTGGCATCCCATACAGTGATTTATGATCAGGCTTGTATGAGAGGAGTAGCTGTTTTAGTTTGTATCTTCTGTAGATTTAGTCTCTTAGTCTATAAGGTACCACAGGACTTCTTGTTGTTTTAGTCAGGCTTGAAGGACATCTCAAACAGGTTCTCACCAGGATCAGTCCCAGTGTAATTCTGTTCAGTATCTTCATAATAGCATAGAGATATACTTATAAAGTTTGAGCCCAATACCAAGCTGGGAGGGGTGAGGATGCTTCAGAAGATAAGATTAATATGAAAATGATCTGCTCGAACTGTAGAAATAGTCTGAAGTAAATAGGATGAAATTCAAAAAGAACAAATGCAAGTTATTCCAATAAGGAAGGAATAATTAACTGCACATGTACAAAATGACTGCTTTGGAAGGGCTATTGTGGAACATGACAGTGGGGTTTGAGTGGATCACAACCTAAATATGCATCAACAACGTAACACTGTTTAAAAAAAAAAAAAAAAGCGAACATCATCCCAGGATGTATTAGCAGAAGTTGTTCTAAGCAAGACACAAGAAATAATTTTTCTACTCCACTCCGTGCGGGTAAGCTCTCAGCTGAAGTATTTTGTGAAGTTCTGCGTGTCACAGTTCAGGAAAGATGTAGACAAATTGGAGAAAGTCCAGAGGAGACCAATGAAAATGCTCAACATTCTAGGAAATTTGACCTATGATATTAAAAATAAATGTTTGTTTGATCTGGAGGAGAGGAGACTCACAGCAGGACGTGCTACCAGTTTTTAAAGACAGAAAAGGTGGTTAAAAGGAAGAGGGAGAAAAAATTGTTTTTGTTAATCTATGAGGTGAGGACAAGAAGCAGTAGTCCTAGAGTGCAGCAAGGGTGGTTTAGGCTGGGCATTAGGAAAAGCTTGTCAGGGTAGTTAAGCCCTGAAACAAATTGCTAAGGAGGCTTTGCAATTTTGATCACTGGAGGTTTATAAAACAAGTTAAATGCTGTCACAAATGGTCTGGATAATACTTAGTCCTTCCTTGTGTGCAGGAGACTGGACTAGATGATCTCATGAGGCTCCTTCCAGTCCTACATTTTTATAATTCTACAATAACCCAGGTTTGTGGAAATTCCATTACTTGACACACTAGAAATAAGTAGACAATAGAAAATAGGGAACAACTCTTGAGAGTAAGATGGACAGAATGACTAATCCATCATCTGTTATGACTCAATGGAAGCTATGTGTGTGTTTTGAGGGTAGGGGATTTTTCCTGAATTTCTGAGCCAATGAAATATATATTTGATTATATGTAGCTTAGCATTTATATCTACAAATATTATGGGGTTGCAACCTTAATTTCTCCCTCTTTTGTAGAGAGGGGGTTCTTTCTTCCCCAATACACTCCAAATCAGTCTTGCCTCTCCTCAGTCTGGTTTAAGAAAGTTTCAAATAGTGACATTTTTTTCCTTCTGGGATCTGAATTCACATCAACACACAGTAGCTGTGTCTACACGTGCACGCTACTTCGAAGTAGCGGCACTAACTTCGAAATAGCGCCCGTCGCGGCTACATGCGTCGGGCGCTATTTCGAAGTTAACTTCGACGTTAGGCGGTGAGACGTCGAAGTCGCTAACCTCATGAGGGGATCGGAATAGCGCCCTACTTCGACGTTCAACGTCGAAGTAGGGACCGTGTAGACGATCTGCGTCCCGCAACGTCGAAATTGCCGGGTCCTCCATGGCGGCCATCAGCTGGGGGGTTTAGAGATGGTCTCTCTCCAGCCCCTGCGGGGCTCTATGGTCACCGTGGACAGCAGCCCTTAGCCCAGGGCTTCTGGCTGCTGCTGCCACAGCTGGGGATCCATGCTGCAGGCACAGGGTCTGCAACCAGTTCTCAGCTCTGTGTATCTTGTGTTGTTTAGTGCAACTGTGTCTGGGAGGGGCCCTTTAAGGGAGCGGCTTGCTGTTGAGTCCGCCCTGTGACCCTGTCTGCAGCTGTGCCTGGCACCCTTATTTCGATGTGTGCTACTTTGGCGTGTAGACGTACCCTCGCAGAGCCTATTTCGATGTGGTGCCGCGCAACGTCGAAGTTGAACATCGACGTTGCCAGCCCTGGAGGAGGTGTAGACGTTATTCATCGAAATAGCCTATTTCGATGTTGGCTTCACGTGTAGACGTAGCCAGTATCTCAGATAGGATGCCTGAGATCTCTCAAGATTCCCCCTTGCCAAGTCAGTAATTTGTTGTCTCATAAGTCTCCTCTCACACTTTCCTATCAAGAGGCTTCTAAGCAGCTGCCACTGCTCCTCAGCTAGGAATCAGTGCTCGTCCTTGGTCAGTCCCCAAGTCCAGGACAACATACTCTTGCTTCTTTAAGATCCTTTACCTGCTGAGAATTGGTTATCTGTCTTTCAGTAAATGAGGTCTGCATTCTGTTTTCCAAATACTACAGTTTAGGAGGAAGACCAAGCCAAAATCAGATCTGGCATTGAATCCTGTAGCAGGCCAAGCTCAACAAGTCCAGAGAGTTTTAGAATCCAGCTTACAAGTTTAGCTTCCTGATGATCTATAACAAAGAATGCCCCAAAGTCTGATTACCTGCTTCATGAAAAATACGCTTTCAATTTAATTGTTTTAAATTGACCTGTCATTATATTTATGGAACAATCTCTTTGTATGGGATCTAGATACGTATAAAGAGAGAGAGAGATAAGACCCCACTGGTCATTGGAACTGCTGTTAGAGACAGTAACTCAAGTTTGGATAATAAAACCAAATGAATTTTATATTATGTTAGAATAATACAATATCTGAATGTATAAAGAGAGGACTTTTTAGAAAGATAAAGGAGGTGATCTTGTCTCTAAATCTGGCACTGTTGAGCCCAAGTAGAATACAGTGTCCAATTCTGGCACTGACATTTGAAAAACAAATAATTGAACATGATTCAGTGAAGAGCAACAAGAATGATTCGTAGTCTGGAAAATATGGCTTACAATGAGACTCTAAAGGATTTTATTATATGTATCTAGGAGCCTGTTAAGAGGCAACTCAATTATGGTCTTTAATTATTTATATGGAGAGAAGATATCTGACACTAGAGGTCCATTTAATCTAGCTGACAAGGTCATTACAAGCTCGAAGGGCTTGAAGTTAAAGTCAGAAAAGTTCAACTTGTAAATAAAATTCAAGTTAATGCTAAAAGTAATTAACGCTAAAAGTAATTAATCATCAGAGCAGACTACTAAGATTTTTTAAATTGTTTATTACTTGGTGTCTTTGAATCAAGCTTGTCTATCTCTCCAACCAACATACTATTGTTCAAAAACAAGTTGTTGTGATATACATAGAAATCATTGGATGACATTTTATGGTCCGTGTAATGAGGGAAGTCAGACTATGTGATCCTAATGATCTTTTCCATCTTAAAAAAAAAAAAAAAAAAAAAAAAAAAAAGACACTGAAAATCCTAGGAAAAGTTGTCAACTATCTTTTATATTTTCCCTCTTTTTCATTATTTTCCATGCATTTTAAACTGTTTTGATGCAGATCATTAACCACACAGTGAATTTGTAAGAAAACATTCCAGAATGATGTAAAATGTATTTTATGTGAATATTTAATTACAAGTTTGCATTGTCATCTTGCTCTGAAACAGTTTTATCTTGATGTTACATCCAGGTTCTATAACTGATGTAGTTGAAATGAAAGCACGCAACTGTACCTACACATAACAGAATACGTAATAATCAAGGTTTTTCCAACATTTTTTGTGTTTTAGTTATTGATTAAATCAGGTTAATAGATCGTTATCTCTGTCCAAGCAAAACAAAGTGGTATGTAATATTTGGGTATTCAGTTGTTCAGTAGATGGGTTGCTAACCTTTGTATGACAAAAATGTTTTGTTTAATTTCTTTTGGTATTAACTTAAAGGGAACACAATCCATTTTAGCTGTGCAGGAGCAGTCCGGACTTTTAATGGTTTGTTCTGCTGTCTCATGTCTGCTTCAGAATGCATTTATGGGAGACAATCTTTTTAAAAAATGAACACAGGGTTAAAACAGTCATTTCTAAATTGTGGTCAATAGGCCCTTTGGTTATGCCGACTCTGCTGATGGAGAAGATAGTGACTCCAAATAATCTGCCAAATAAAATAAAAAAAAACAAAAAACAAAAAGAATGAGAGCTATTTTTCACGTGGCCTATCCCAGCCATTCTAATTGGTAACCATGTATATTAGAGCCTTCAATGTTTATTCTTGCCTTTCATTCTGGACGTTTTAATGAAAATATATACCATCTGTTTGTTTATCAGAGACCTTCTGTCTGTCAGACACTCAGATGAATCTTTTCTTTTACATGATACCATTTCAAAAGTGGAGAAGCCATAATTGACATATCCATCCAAGTTATAATCCTTTTACCTTAAAACCGTCCCATATATTATATCCCTGCAGTAGCCACCAATCAGACCATGACTTTAATCTGAAGCAAGCCATAAAGCAAGACAAATGCCTAGTGATCCTCATAAAGGTAATGCTATTGCAGACACTGAGAAATAAAAATAGTCCCTTGATTAGACTTTTGAGGACAACACATATTTTTGTGAATAATTCTATGCTGAATCTTAATTGGTAAGTAAATGAATAAAATATATTTATTACTGCTTAATTGACTTGTTTACTTTCCTTGCTATCAGAGTTTGTTTTTTTTTTGGGAGGGGGTGGATTAGGAGATGGTGCCTGCTGCATATGCTGTTTTGAATTTATTTAGCTTCATCTTTGAATAAAAAAAGTGCATTCTTATTTGAAGAATCTGATCTGCTGGAAGAATGTTTCAAAAGCAGGGTCTAAACCTCGAGAAACTTCTGCAAGAGCTCTGCTTGGCCTTGTGTGGTCTGACTATGTCTTTCTAAAGCCTTTAAAATAGTGAGCTAAAGTAGACATGATTGTTGTGCAAAGGAAATTTTACTTTTTGAAAGGACTTTTTTAAAAATTTCCCTTACAAAATGCTAAGAAATAAGACTGCTTTTGTCTGAATTTTGAATAATTCTGAATTTATATTCAGTGCCTAACAAAATCAAGTGGTTCTGTAATTAAGGTCATATCACAGGCTGAACAAAAGCAACAGGAATTGCTGCATCCTAAGTGGCTTATTTATTTTTTCTCCAGATGACAATTTTGTTATAGCGTATTCCTTCCATTTCTAATAAATAATGTTTGCTGTTTGGCCTATGTTTAAAACACATGACAGAGGATCACCAAGCAAAGCTTGTTGTTACACATTGCCCCCAGCAAGGCAACAGAGTGGTGTACTTTGCTAATGAAAACATTTGTATGAATGATGCATTTCTGAATGCAAATTGTTTTGTTTTCCAGAGAGTTTGGCCGCTGGAAAGTAAACAATCTAGCTGTTGAAAGAAGAAATTTTCTTGGCTCCCCATTGCCTCTAGCACCCGAATTCTTTCGGAACATAAGACTCCTAGGACGTCGCCCAACCCTTCAGCAGATCACAGAGAACCTTATCAAGAAATATGGGACACATTTCTTACTGTCAGCTACTCTGGGAGGTATGGTTAGTGATATGGAACAGCTTCATTATTCATGCAGCTCTGTGTTGAAAATGACCACAAACAGTCAGAATGGGTATAAATTGCTACCTTGTTTTATCAGTACTATTAAAGTTAAATTGTTTAACGAACTTCTCTAGTTGAAGCAAGAGGGAGTCCAGTGGCACTTGAAAGACAAAGCATTTTATTACGACCTAAACTTTTGTGAATTGCAACTCACTTAATCAGATGAATGATGTGAAAGAAACTCTGTAGCATCAGTCTCCTCTTCCCTTGGACTGAGAGTGGGGTCTCATTTGGTATAGGAGAGGAATTAGGCAGTACCTTTCCCATGGGAGGAAAGTTAGGAGAATGATAACACTTGGGGGTTGCTCATTGTTCCCTCCCTGTCTCTGTGAAAATTAATACAGAGAAACTGTAGTGTCTTTTCACAGACGCTACTGTGTGGTTAGAAAACTCCCTCCCTTAAAGACAGAAATCTTGTGGGTGCAGCCACTGGCTGCAGAAACTCTTTCTTCTCTCTCAAAGATTGGTGGATGGAGTATAAGGGACACAGAACCACTGTAGAAGCAGTGGGAGTATAGGTAGCTGTTTTTGTGTTATGGCCTTTTTACTGAAGGGAAGGGAACCTTCCAATGGAACAGTGTGAAAGAAATTCTGCATGGAGAATTTTATGAAGAATTTCTTTTCACTTGCTCCCCTCCCACCATTTTTTTTTTCTGAGAGGGTCCAGCTAGACCCAGAACTTGTTTCATGAGGAATAGAAAATAATGCCTAAAGAGAAGCTCACTAACATAGCATGGATACTACAAACAAGCACTCAAGTACGAATACAGGGAACTTCATCTTGGGCCATAATTATAATTTAATGTTTCCTAGAATTAGTTTAAATCAGAAGAGACAACTGCCAACACCTGAAATGTCAACCCTTAACCATTATTTCACTCACCTTATGTTTGACCAACCACCACAAAGCTATTTTATGTGGACATTTTAAAGCATTTCATAGAAATTCAAAGACCTGACATTTTGCATTTTTAGTCATGAACATTTCCAATTTTTTTTATAAAACATGAAAATTGGACAAAAACAATTGGCTTACGAAACAATGAATTTCAGAGGCCCAATTTCTCACTGCACTCATCCTGAGCTCAGATATGATACTTTGATAACTGGCAAGATACTGGAACAAATTATTAAACAATAAGCAGGAGCATGGCACTTGTGGCCTGCAGGCTGCACACAGTTCATCATGGTAGTTGCTGGGAGGCTGACAGATGCTTTTTTTGCCTAAGCTTCTACATGCACATCTGCTCCCAGTGCCTGCACTGTGCTGTTCCTGGACAATGGGAGCTGTGGGAAGTGGTGAGGGTTGGGCCAACGCAGCTTCCATTGCATAGTTCAGAGGCAAACAGTAAAAAAAAAAAAAAAAAAAAAATAGAGAACCTGACCTATGAGGATTTTTTTAAAAGTGTTTAGTGTTTTGAAAAGGAGATGAACAAGTGACCTGATAAGTGTCCAGATACGTTGAGGACTGTGATAAGTTGTTCTCCATGTCCACTAAGGGTAGAACAAGAACAAATTGTCTTAATCTACAGCAAAATAGAATTATATGCTCTGTTAGGAAGCTCTTGCTAATTATAGGGATTTTAAGCATTGGAATAAGCTTGCAATGGAAGCTATGGAATCCATGTCACTGGAGGTTCTTTTTTTTTTTTAAAAGCACACTTTGGACAAAGACAGGGACTGTCTAGGTTTTCTTGGCTCTGCCTCACCTCAGAGCATTGGCCTTGATGAGCTCTCAAGGTAATTCCCACACCCTGCTTTGTATAATTGTGTTCTGGGGCAGGTCTTTACAAAGAAAAAGTGTTTGGTATCAAAGGCAGGGGTCAGCACAAGCCATCATGTTGCCCAAACACGCATTTTTATGGGGACCATAAGTAACTCTCTACACAAAGGACACTTTTTTCTGCAATTGTGAGGGAAGAGAACAGAGCCCACAATGGCTAAGACAACAGGGGTCTGCCTAAGTTCTCTGCCATCCACTTACCTCAGAAAGTCTGTGCTGTGATTTTTAATCATTAAGCAGAATGACATTTTTTAACTCCTTACTACAACTCATACAAATATTTGGCCCCACTACTGTAGCTAAAAGATTCATCATCAACACAAGGCAGTCCATCAACAAATGGATATCCACCAAGGAAACATATTTATGCTACTTCAGCAGCTGTAGGCTTTACATATTATTGCTCCATTTTTCTGAAGATTAGGCTATAGTTAGTCTGTCAAATGAAAATTTTCAGAAGTGGCAAGGTATGTACCTAAACCTGATATCTTTTAACAGTAATGGAACCTGTGTGTCTAATCCCTGCATCATGTTTTGGAATCTGAAGGTTCAGTAAATAATTTGGATCTAGTTTCACAACAGATTGAAGAACTCAAGGATAGGAGCATTTGGCTCTAAATCCAGCTGTATTGCTCAGGGTTGAAGGACTGTGGCTAGTGACAGGGTAACCCAAAGCCTCTCTGCTCCAGCAGGTTCCAGCCCAGGGCCCTCTGACTAGCAAGTAGGCTATGTGGCCTGCATGGTAAATGCCACTAAGCCTACTCCTTGGTCATCACCTACTGTTGCCTTTATTCCCCTCCCCACCCCAAAGTCACAACAGAGGGTCACTTATGTTCCTATCGACTCTGGCCTAGGGGCTTTTTTCTTTTTATTGTAGCCCAACATTCCTGGTCTCCATGACCTTTGGAAGCACACAGGCAGGGTCTGTTCCAGGCAGCAAAGAGCTCCAGTGTATAGCTCTGTCTTGTCTGCTGGAGATAACAGCATAGGACTATCTCCTTGATCTATCCATCATGACTGAGCAGAGTAGCTATGCTTTAAGTCTGCCACTACTCTGAGTATGCCCAGCAGATGCATCTGGGCAAGGCCTTTTGGGCCCAAAGTGGTTAATTAACCTTTGGATCACGCATATGGAGCTTATACAGTCCATCATAGAGGCCTACAGAGCAAATTTTTTCTCCATAAAAAAGAATTAGCACACAAGATTACAAACCAGACATTACAAAATGAAATGACATTTTAGAGATGCAGTTTTATTCCTTAGCGGGTAATTATAATAAAGTTAATTCCAGTGATTGAGTGTTCTTCTTGCAGGGCAATCCTGTCAAAAGCCCTTATTCACCTGAGGAATGATTTTCTTTGCTATGTTTCATAACTGAATTCCAACTATATATTAATAAAATGACAGTAACCCTATTCTCCTTTGGCAGATAACTCAGTTCCAAAACAATCAAAATGTGATTTTTGGAAAAGAGCATTCCAGAAGTACATTGACTTTCTGTGCCATTTTAATAATTTAAAACATTAAATTATATCACTATTTTAAGAAAATAGAATTTCTCTGGCAAATACCTAATAATTTAATGGAAGTTTAAGCACAAATTGTATATATGTTGATCAGCAATCTGTTACTGACACTTCATTTAGTACAAGACCTTCAGAATTTCTGATAATTTCCCAGAGCTAAGAGGGAGTTCTTCAGGATATGATCTATACTTTGACATTAGAGGGGGCATCCTGACTCCATTCAATACACTGGTAGAAAGTCCACTGATGAAAGTGAGATCAGAGGAACCCTAGATATTTTGATTAAGATTCAAAAAAAAATTCAAAATGTCCATAAAATTCATAAAAGTCCATATCCTGGAAAGCCAATTTGTGTGGGACCTCTGCTTCCTTTTACTGGAGTTTTGTAGCTGAAAGCTTTGCAGAGTGGAGAAAAAAGGTTTTTTTAATATGTGTTTAACATCAGGTCAGGCACCACAATCTTGTTCATATAGGCTGTCTACACTAGAGAGTTTTTTCGACAGAAGGGGTCTCGACGGAACTCTGCATTTGCCTTGATAGCATTATCCCTCAAAAATTTGAAGCATAACAGTCTGTCAACAGAGTGGTGCAGTCTGGCACTTTGTTGACAGAGCAAGTTGTGTGCTGTGTATGGATTCAATCTGTTGACAGAGGTTCTGTCGAGATTTCCCTGTCGACAGTAATTTATGTTGACAGATGCTTCCAGTATAGACATAGCCATAAAGTAAAAATGATAGGGTTTGATCCACCTGATCATCTGTATCTCTCATGGATCACAAATGATTTGCTTCTGTTCAATACCATTTGAGGAGGATGCCTGTAATATCACTGGTGAATGGAGCATCAGGCAGAGTGGCGGCTGGTGTGCCTGATCGTGAGCCCCAAGTTTCTCTGGTCAAGGTTCCTGAGTCTTTTAGACAATGGGGTCAGGGAACCTGGGCTCTCCCACTCCACTGAGTCTCAGTGCAGGGCCCTGTGTGTGTCAAACACTAGACATCAGGTCTTCCCAGCACAAACCCACCATACTGTGTTACTTCCTAGCACTGTCACTTCATTTGGGGGTGTGTTCCTTATAGATGCATTTGCTGGGGATGTCTGGGCCTCCTATAGCAGTCCTTGGCTACATCTACACTAGCCTAAATCTTTGAAATGGCCATGGAAATGGCCATCTTGAAGATTACTAATGAGGCGCTGAAATACATATTCAGTGCCTCATTAGCATGCCGCCAGCCACAGCTCTTCAAAATTGCCACTTTTCGCTGTTGCATGGCTCGTCCAAATGGGGGTCCTTTTCAAAAGGACCCTGTCAGCTTTGAAATCCCCTTATAGGAATAAGAACCCCCTGTCTGGACGAGCCGCACAGAGGTGAAAAGCAGCAATTTTGAAGAGCCGCAGCCAGCGGCATGCTAATAAGGTGCTGAATGTACATTTAAGTGCCTCATTAGTAATCTTTGAAATGGCCCTTTGCATGGCCATTGTGAAGATTTGGGCTAGTGTAGACACAGCCCCTGAGTATATTTGAAAATTAGGCCATGTAAACTAAATTTGTGGAATTACTAATTTTAAGGGCTGCCAGTTGACATCTAGTATCATATGCACAGTTCCCTTTCTGTAGCTGGAATTCCTTTGGGGATTAGCATACATGAGAAATCTTAAAACATGCACTTCTCTATTTCATTAACATAAAGATGTAGTAGTTCCCTCACATAATCCCACTCTTACCTTTCATTTAATTAGGCTTCTCAAAGACCTCCTGCTTTCATACTCTCAGATAAGAAAAGACTAAGCCAAATACGCACATTTCTTTTATTTAATAGTGCTCCAGAACATTTGTATTCATGATCATAAAAGAAAACTTGGCAAATGACTGACCTTGTGGTAAGATTTGTGTGCCTCTGCGACCATTTGGCATGCAGGAATATCCCTTTTTGACCATAAAGGGAATGCTTGCACATGGCTGTCTGTAAAATGTTCTCAATTCTTTATTCACAAACATAGAAATATACTCCTCAAGGGTATTCTAAAATGAGACCTCTGTGAAGTTACCCAGTATTTCATGTTGTTAAGAGATAACATGGAAGACAGAATTTCTAGTTGTTCTTATTTCTTTTAGAAATTGTGGCTGCTAGTGGCTAAGAAAAGTGTAAACTATTCTAATGAAAAGCGCCAGGTACAAGACTTGTTGAGAAGGATGCGATGGTATATTACACTAACCCACCTGGCATCAGTGAGGTACATTTGTGAGTTCTTGTGCGCATCTGGCAGAGGAGTAAGATGCCCCTTTGTGTCCCTGCATGGGCCATCTGAATGTCCAGAAGTTGTGAGGGAACATCACAAAGGTGTGTGGGTAGAGACGAGTGTTACCCTCTCTTTAGCCCTATGCCAGTCTGTGCAATGGAATCTGGTCGCTGCCCAGCTCCTAGGACAGCATAGATCCTCCTTATTCAGGCTGGATTGTAAAGTTACAGAGTAGCCCCAAACAAGAAAAGTGGCAATTACCCCCTGCGTCCCTTCAGCATGACACTCTGCAAGAGAATGCTGAAAGAGTTTTTATTTTTAACTTTCATGCAGGCTTTGGCCGAGAATGGATGAAAGTCCTGAGACATGCAAAGATTGTCCTTTCTGCACCATGCAATGCAAGAAGTCACCTCATTTTTCCACTGATTTTTTTTAACAAAACACAATGACTCAAAAATTCAGATTTCCATACTACTATATATAAAGGGCACAGTGAGTCCAGCCTCAATTATAAACCAGTATGGGTGTATTTCCTTTATTGTGGAATTAGGAATGACTGTGATACTTCAGGAGCCACAATGAAGGAGGTGAAGGTCGATGTTGATCCTTGGAAATGTGGGTCGTAGATGACTCAGCAAAGGTATAGGCCTGGAGAGGGTAAGTCATAATGTTCATTTACAAGCGAAGAGTCTCTATTTCTACTAATAGTGAGATGAAGCACCTATCTCAGTACTACTCTGTGATGAGGACAGTAGATACATAGAGAGAGAGGATCTTCTCCCCCCCCCCACCCCCCGCAACTACTTTGACAGGAATTGTTGATAAGATAACTACAATGCAGGATGTTTGCTGGAGCCAGGGGCTTGCAATAAAATTCGGGCCAGCCAGAAGTGCGTAATAGGCCAGATCTATAAAGGAGCTTGAGATTTGTTTACTTGCTGTAGAGAAGAACTTGTCAGTGTTGATCCTAGTCAGAAATTAGAATTCTGTAACTGAGAAGCATGATGTTCATACCCACCGGTAGAAATCATCTCACTTGTGTTGCAGGCCCTGAAAAACAAATGAGAAAGATACATTTCATCTTTACATCACACAATATGGTATGGCTAGCTCAGCTTAATCCAAATTTCTTGCCACTATCCTCTCTTTCAATTATAGCTTCATATGTAGGTTTACCATTTACACTCTTACTGTGTTAAAATGTCATTAATAAGGAGAGAGTTTACCTCATGTTCACAGAGAACATACAGACAACCATAAAACTCTGTATCTGGTGTCCGTTGATTTCAATTGAGCTATGACAATATGATCTTGTTTTGATTTCCATTACACACTTTACATGGAAAGGTACTACTTATCTGAGAGGCAGAATCTGATCCTAAATGATCCATATAGTTTGTATGACATGGGAGAGAAAAACAGATGTTTTTCATTAGACTCACTTTCTTTTTGCAGTGTTTAACACTGTACAATTCAATAACAGAAAATTTCAGTTTCTGCTAAAAAAAATTTACTGTCAGTCCTACTCTACTATACAAATATGTTATGCAATTAATACATAAATGTTTGGAATAAAACACTGATAATTAGCATGACCACAGAAATGTTGGCACATCTACTCTTGGCTTAGCTTACTGACATTTTGGACATGGCCATTCCCGTTGTGTGTGTTACTAGTGGGAAGAATCATGTGATAAAACTCAAAAGGGGTGTTCCTACAGAAATGGAAATTGCATTAATATCAATGAAAGAACTGAACATAAGATAAGGGGCAGAAGATAACCCTAACTTGTTCATTTTCGTGTTTCATACAATATGAAGTTACAGTTATCCTGTGATTTCTCTTTAATGAGAACTTTTGTCACAGACCAACAATATTTGCACCTAATATAAGAAGCACACATACACAGAACTCTGAACTGATCATTATTAAGGACACATGAGTATTAATAAAAACAAATTCTGGTCTGTAAATTTGATCATTAATCTTCCTGTACATTGACAGTATCACGTAATTCTTACTTATAACATTAACTATAATTTGAAACCCTGAACTTTAGGATCCAGCAGGAAGAGGATATAAGAAGACAGTCTTTCAGCTCAGAGACACATCTAGATGACCTGAGGCAGATAATAGTTCTAAGTATTTTAATCATATTGTTGCACATTATAAAAAAGGCATTTTCCCTAGCCACAGACATGTATATGTAGTTACAGCTGTTACCATATTATGTCCACTTGAATCAGTGCTGGCTATTTGCATTTGTTATGTAAAAGGAAAAATCTTAAAAGGTATTCTTAAGACCCACACAGCTTTAATTCTTTACTTTTGAATTCCTTCTATATACTTTTGTACAGCCTTTTCTCAGCTGAATGACCACAAATTGAATAGATCTCTGTGTTAACTTTCAAATGGCCACCCTTATTATGCAGCTATTTTTTTCTGAGAGATTTGTTTCAGTTCAAAAGTTTAAATTTCAAATATAAATCTAGGAAAATATGTTTTTATAAACCTAAAAATAATTAAATATCTAGATTAAATAATAGTTTTTTTTAAATACCAGGACTTAAAGGGACATCAAAATATGTCACGAAAAGGTCAGTCTGTAATTACTGCACACTGATGGGTATCTGTTCATGTCAGCAGCTATATGCTAATAAAGCCTTAACAGACCATCTATGCTGATCTCTTGAGCCAGTTATTGGACTATATGGAGTTGTTTCGTGATCAGGAAAAAAATATATTTTTCTGATACATCTTTTTTTTTAACCTTAGGAAGCTGAAGCAATCTGTCTCCTGAGACAAAATACTGCATTTAGAGATTCCAGGAAGCACAGCTGTGTGCATCTAATGCTGAATACTAAAAAAACCTCCTAATATTATTCACTGTCATTAATCCTTTTGAGTTCTTAAAACTCATAACCTTGAATAGTTTTCTAAATCACATCTATTTTTTAGCTAATGCTTACATGTCATCTTAGCCTATTTCATGGTTGCAGACTACATCTGGTAAGAAACATTCATCCATGTTTCAAATAGATCAGAGAAGTCTATTCAGAGGGGGTGGGTGTGTGTGTGTGTGTGAGAGAGAGAATATTTAACTTCTCATGTATTAGATTCAATTCACTCAAACTTTCTTAAAATGCTGCAGGTATTTGCTGTGGATCAGAGCCCTCTTCTCCCAATTCTGGAACCACATCAATAAATAAATAGAAAGATTTGAGAAATTCTGTGGTGTTTCTGTGTGGTTCTCCCTATCACTGCCTAGTACCAAATCAGCCTTGTGAGAGATGTGTTCATAAGATATACCCCTTTGTCATGTTAACCACTAAAGTGGCCTAAAATGGACATTTACCTGCCATGTAACTATATATCCATCCCAAATTTCTTGAGGAAAAATAGGCCTGGATTCTCTTAAAATATGTTCACTCTGCCCTAGACACACAGACTATGGTTATACTAGTGGAAAGTCCCACATATAAAATGCATTTTTGACAGTTTGTCAACAAAACACAACACTTTTGCTGGCTGCATTCTGCCTCTCATCCATGAGGCATAACACTGCTGTTGACAGAGGCTGTCAACAAAAGAGCTTCATGGACACTCTGGGGGGAGCCTTCTCTCAACAGCCAAAAATGGGCAGCTGTGCTCCAGGTGTCAGTTTTGTTGGGAGAGCAGCTGGGCAGTCCAGCTGCTCTGTCAACAGAGCAGATTGCTCTCCTGATCGGCTTTTGTGTGTGGCCGCACTATGTTGACAGAAGTTTTGTCAGGAAATCTCTTCCAACAGTGATTTCTGTTAACAGAGAGCTGTAATGCAACCATAGCCACATAGACTTCATGGTGTGTGTGTGTGTGTAATATCATATGTTATGCTAACTTATCATTGCACACAACATAGATTTCATGACCAGTTACAAACATTTCCAGAAAAGTGCTTCTTCATCTTGCAGTATTTTCTCCTTTCTTAAGATAAATTTCTACTCCATCCTCTTTCTCATGTTGTGGAGCACCTTTTTCCTCATATAGTTGCCACAAATTTCATATAGGACTACCCAATGGTTATATATCTTTACCTGCTTGAAGCATCTAGGTCATGGTTCTCAACCTTAATTACACCAGGACCTTCTTCTGACAACAAAATTACTTCATGACCACAGGAGGGTTGACCAAAGCCTGAGTACTGCCACCCTGTCTGAGGAGGGGGCACATCAAAAGCTCAGTGGCTTCAGCCCCATGCAGGAGATCTGTAAGGTGAGCCCTGTTAGCCATAGTGGGTCTCAGATTTTGGCTTCAGCCTTGGGCCTTAGCCTGGCTAATACTAACCCAGGCAACTCCATAAAAGTGGGATCACAACTCACTCTGGGTTCCTACCTCACAGTTTGAGAACCACTTTATTGGTGCTGCTGGGATATAAATGTACATAATTATAATAATGGCTTGACTTATTAAGGGAGTTTATGGCAGCAAGATGTGCCAAGCCCACTAAAATTCAATGGGAGCAGAATTTTAAGCCTAAATCCTTAAGCCTTCTTTGACAGTCCCAGCCAATATACAGAAACACATTTTAATATGCATAGTTATATCTGGTTTCTCATGTGATAATGGAGAAAAATGTTGTTAGAGCCTCTTGTCTAAACCATTGCAGCATGCCCCTGAATCAATATTCTTCTAGATGCATGGTGGAGTTTAACATTGCACAAAACATAATTTTGTTTGATTTGATTCAGTGAAAGTATTCAGCTATTTCCAGGCTCGTTACAGTGGCTCTGAAACCAAGTGTAGTTCTCAGGAAACAGAACACGAAGCATAAAGAGAGATGGATGAACACAATGTTTTTCTTGCCGTGATAAATGTCACCTCATCCCTCACGTAAGCCTGAAATGGTTGGAATTGGACTGTAGGTGAGAACATTAAGGTATAGACAATAGCATGATGTGCTAACTAGAACCAAGCCCCAAGGAAATTTTTCCCACAGAAAAATTTTGGAAAGAAGAGCAACCATTATTTTTGTCAAGATTATCCATAGGAAATTCCTCATATTTTTGCTGAAATATTGCTATAAAACTATAAACTTTCTGGGCAAAACAGACTCTCTTTGGCTGTGTCTACACTACAAAATAACTTCACAGTAAACAACTTCGAATCTGAGCATCTAAACACACCCTACTTCAAAGTTAAATTGGGTTGGTTAAACTTCGAAGTAGGGCACTACTCTATTCCCGGAAATGGAGTAAGGACTTTTAAGTTAGGCTCCCTACTTTGAAGTTAACTTCTAAGTAAGGGAAAATGTGTGTAGACTCTCTGCTGGCTACTTCCATGTAGTGCCTAACTTTGAAGTTAACTTTGAAGTTAGTTCCTAGTATAGACATAGTCTTTGTGAAAAGTTTCATTCTGTCTTAAACCCAATTTTCCAATGAAAAGCTTTTTTGATAGAAAAAATATAAATGAGCCCTAGTTATAACTATCATAGAATAATTAAGGCTTTAAAAGTGGATCCTGAAAAGATATTTAATTGCAAAATATGCAGAAAAATCAAAGGAATTGTCTCCTGTTTTGCAAGGATTTTTCTTTACTGTGGGGAATGTTGTCATTTATCTTGCAAGGGATGGTAGCTTTCTTGTGATGAAAAGATGCTCAAGCTCATTGTGATGTCACTTTAAGAGACAAAACCCCTGATTAGGAGTAATGGAAAATTGCAGGAAAGTGAAAAATCTGTGGTAAATTTCCCAATTTACACAGGGAATTTTTGTACTTTTTTGCAATGCATTATGATGGATGCTCCACTCCAGGTTACTCATTGACAGTTACTTATCTCAAGCAAGGTATTGTGTACTTGCTGTCCCTTGCAAATGGCATGAAGATGTTGTCACATGGAAGACAAAAGGACTAACAAATCCATAGAGTAATTATATGAAGTGAAAGGTTGAGGCGTAGACCTTGACTTGTTCTGTCACTTCATATCTTGTAAAGGATTTAACCTGGTTATTTTGTGGCATGGTTTGTAAAATCATTTTACAGCTATGTTTGAAACTTGACAGTAAGTAGTTTGGAGGCAGAATCTGCTAAAAATTGGGGCCATATTCTCATCTCTTTTACATTCCAGGCAGAATCAGTAGGCTTTGCTGAGCCTTCCCACAAGCACTTTATACTCATGTAGAGCAGTTTGTAGTAGCAATTAAAGTAATTCTAGTAACAGAGAGACAGGAAATGTAGGGGAACAATCCTTGTATCTATGGAGGCCAAGAGAATTCACATTTCCTTGCATGCTAAGCTATGTACAAAAATCCCTCTTGCAGATATTTACAGGAAGAATAGCATAAATACAATATATTGAATTCTGGCAGATTCTGTCAAGTAGATCCACTTCAGAAAATCAGGTAGATAGATTCTGCTCCCTGGCAAAACCAGAATTTTTGGTCCAGCTTTGCTGATCTTAACTCAGTCAAAACTCTCCTTCAATTTGTGGTAGTTTTGGCAGAATAGGTTTACCATTGCATGCAAATTTCCAGGGTAGTGGTCTTCAGGAAAATATAATATAAAGACCATTGATCGCCTTAGATTAAAATATTTTTCTCTCTCCAAATGAAAAATTAGAAACAAAATTTCCAGTTAAAAATGTTTGCTGACTGTATAATCTTTGGAAGTGTCACCAGAAGTGATCTCCTGCACTGAAACATGTTCTTAATCTGGAATTGCTACACCAACAATATATTCTTTAAGAATTTGTCAGTTTTTCTGCATCACACATGTTATCCTTCTCTAGCTGTATTTGTTGGCACATATGCCCACTTGAAACTGGCATACCCTCTTGGGAGTGGGCATAATGCCACCATAACAGCTGGGTATACAATGTAACTAGTACAAGCAACTCTATTATGAGACAGACTCTCTTCTGGGAATGAGGAAACAACAGTCTTTTTAGATGTTAGGCATGCTGTGAGATTTTATGATTTCTTTTAAACTCATCACAAAAGTAAGCATGAAACTTCGACCCAGGGAACTCGATGGAACAAAGATTTTCATCATAATGTATCATTTAAAAAAAAAAAGTCCTCTGTGAGACACAAACATAAACATTATGGAAATCTCCTATAAAAGTTTACAGTGATCATATCAAAATGGAAGATGTAATTGATTGTTTTAATTTATTGTTTATACAGGAGAGGAATCACTCACAATTTTTGTGGACAAGCGGAAGCTGAGTAAGCGATCAGAAGGAAGTGATCCCAGCACCAACAGTTCCTCTGTGACTCTGGAGACTCTGCACCAACTGGCAGCCTCTTATTTCATTGACAGGGATAGTACCCTTCGTAGACTTCACCATATTCAAATTGCCTCAACTGCCATCAAGGTATGAGAAATTGCTCTGGAGACAAACTTCAAATATTTTCTCTTGAGTAGGTCCTCTGCTTGAAGAGGTTCTCCCCTTACCAGACATGCCTGGCTTGGGCTTTCATTAATGACACAGACTTGTTAGGAAATTAATCTTAGTTAATTTAAAGTGCAGGTGTTGGAAAGTAAGCATTACATACATTTTGGTTGATGGCAAGGTATATAATTTCAGAAATACAGGTAGTTAATGTTACTGCAGGTAGTCAGCCTTTCAGACTAACATTTGAAAAACATGTAGCTGTTACTTGCATATGCTGACTATGCAGTTGTGTGTAAAAAGACTTTTCCATTCAACTTTTCAGTGATTATCTATCAGTCATCATAAAAATAAATTGAATGTAGAAACTCATTTCTGGAAAAAAAAAGATATCACTTTATGTTCTAAGTCTGGAGAATTTTAGATCTAGCTTACTTCATATTACAGTGTTTTGGCTGCACCCTTTTTTCTGTTACACCGGTTTGCCTACCCTGCTTATTCATTTGCCTTAGGATTTCCCTGGGGATGGAGCATGCCAAGTTGTATAGGTGCGTGTGCTCTGTGAAGCAATAACTGTGCACTCGTACAGCTACCCATTTGTACTTTTAAAACAAGTATAGAAATAATAAACATCCTTGATGGAAATATTTAGCATGAGCTTACTTTGCAGAAATAGGTAGCCTCTGTTAGGCTTTCATATGAGACACAGAGATGCAAATTGAACTGCACTTTTAATAGAAAGTGTTTTCATCTCAAGCTTTTACTCCAGAATCTACCAGAATTAATAGGAATCTCGCACTTTACTGGAGTGGTTGATGAATCAGGACCTTACTTAGCAATTTCAGGCATGGAGCCAGGCCAGTAGCAATTGACTTCCTCTGGTCCAGCAAACTCCCTGGTTTGGGAACTATCAGGTCCGGAGGTTGCCAGACCCAGAGAAGTCCAGCCTTTATCAAAGTTTTTAGCAAACGGAGCAAAATCACCTGTTTCCCCTCTGCCCTGTCTCCATTAATGAGACTCATACAAATGGAAAGTATAGTTTATCAACACATCAGTAAACTACGAAGAAGTTATTCAAGATAGCACATAACCAATTTAGTTACAGCAGGCCTCTAGAAAACAGAACATGTCAAATGTGACAACTTGAATGTATGAAATTCTTTGTTGTACTATCACTTTGATTGAGCACTTGTTAGCATATGCCAAAAGGTTTTCCATTTTTTAGAACGTTTCATTCACTAGAAATCTTTAATGGTAATGGAAATTTGGAATGAAAAAGCACTGAAAGGAAGGACATATGTTCATTATTTTGACAAATTTTCAAAATACTTCATTTGATTCTTTTACAGTAAAGGGGTATCAAATAGAATTGGTTTTTTCACACCTGTGTTTTGATCTTATATCTCAGCTGTCTTATTTATACAAATTGCGATGATATCATAGTTAAAATAATCCCCATAGGCAGCTCCATGCAACGTGGTACTTCATCCAGAATCACAGCCATGGGTAAAATTCTACAGGAGTCACTGTTCAGAAAGAGAATGTAGATTTGATGGCTTTTAAACAGCTTTGTGTACTTTTAATCCTCGGTGCTCCAGAACCTGAATAATTAAACATGTCTAAGTTACAACACATTCCCTGGTGTGTGCTATGGGCACAGTATCGCTTAGAATCTCCACTCTCTGGCTACGTCTACACGTGCCCCAAACTTCGAAATGGCCATGCAAATGGCCATTTCGAAGTTTACTAATGAAGCGCTGACATGCATATTCAGCGCTTCATTAGCATGCGGGCGGCAGTGGCGCTTCGAAATTGACGAGCCTTGCCGCCGCATGACGCATCCAGACGGGGCTCCTTTTCGAAAGCACGCCACCTACTTCGAAGTCCCCTTATTCCCGTGAGCTCATGGGAATAAGGGGACTTCGAAGAAGGTGGCGTCCTTTCGAAAAGGAGCCCCGTCTGGACGTGCCGCGCGGCGGCAAGGCTCGTCAATTTCGAAGCGCCGCTGCCGCCCGCATGCTAATGAAGCGCTGAATATGCATGTCAGCGCTTCATTAGTAAACTTCGAAATGGCCATTTGCATGGCCATTTCGAAGTTTGGGGCACGTGTAGACACAGCCTCTGAGTCCAGGGATTTTTGGGGGCGCGGTCATCTGAAGACAGAAGTATAATTATCTTACATAGGGCCTACTGTTCCACACAGAGCATTTATGGCTCCTGTATGATGTTTTAGCACATTTAATAAATGTTCAGGTACTAGAGCAGCAGGTGATCATTTCACCACATTTTTTTCAAAAGTGTCTAAAATCCTTGTTTTATATGATTTGTTGCGAAAGAGTCAAATAAATAAATGGATTACTGAAGTATAAGAGACTTACTGTTCACATTAAATGTAATGGGAATTCAGCATACAAGTCTCTGAGATAGCTTTGAAAATTCAGCCATAGTTTCCCTGTTTTCAGGTTCTTTGTTTGTTTGTTATATACACATCAGATTTTAAAATTAGTATAATTAGTATTTTCTCTGCTATCAGCGGGGCCAGAAACATATTGACAGAGAGAGAGAGAGAGCGCGCACTCTGTGTGTGTGTGTGTGTGTGTGTGTGTGTGTGTGTGTGCGTGCATGCGTGCGTGCGTGAGTGCGTGCGCGTGCGCGCACACTGCACAGCCCCTGAGATTCTTGCATAATTAATTCATTATGCTGGCATTTAAAGAAAAACTCATATATACATAATAAAATGGGAAAAGTTGGCAACAGTGATTTTTAAGACTGAAAGATAATTTTTTTAAGTTTATGTAAACTTAATTTAGAAATGAAATATTATTTTAGCAATAGAGATAAACAATGATTAGGATTGAGATACAAAAACTTTTCTTGCCACAGAATATAAGATTTGGAGTTTAGTAAGATTCAAGTGTTTCAGTGATCACAGGAACATGTGTTATTTTTACATCATATAATGCCTGTTCTGTAGTGGATATAAAACAGCAGGCCCCTCAGCAGTCATTAAAGTCCTTTTGGGTCAATTAAAAAAAAAAAGGTTGTTGCAATGCATTTGAAATGTTTAATTTTGATTCTTAGCCCTCCTCCTTTTAAAAAAAAAATAAGGTAGAGTCAATTTTGAAAGCAAATAATTTGAAATGAAAAAAAATAATTTTGTGTTCCAGGATATTTTGACATTTTTGAAACTTTTTGCTAGTTTTTTTTCCTAAACAAGTTGTAATACAAATTGATAGAATTTTGCAAAAAAATCTCAATTGAGTCAATTGATTAAAGCAACAGGATGCAAGCCATTTGAGCAAATATTCAAGCAACTGCACGTTTGGTGTGGAAAAGAAGATGGAAAAGTTCTTTCTGGCCACAGTGGTCAGCGCAATATGTAAACGGGTTCAAAGAACATCACAGAAGATTCATATTGGTCTGAGAGAACACTTCCTAACAGTAAAAACAGTAGGCCAATGGAACAGACTGCTTGAAGAGACTGGGGAAGCTCCTTCATTGTAGGTTTTCAAAAGACGTCTGAACAGCCGTGTCTCTCCAACCATTTGGACACAACTTCTGCTTCTTAGCAGGGAGGTTGAGGAGATGACGTGTGGCTTCTTCTAACCCTATGATTCAAAGACAGTGGTGTCTTCTGATAGCAATCTGTTTTGACACAAAATTTCCAACCATCTCTAATAGCGAGCTTGCTTTGAATAGATCTGCTATCAAACTGGCTAAGGGATAGGAAGCTGCAATTTAGCATAGTGACAACACATTCGAAGAAAAGGATACTTGGATGCTTGGGTGGTTCCCTTTATGGTAATAGCACCCTTTCAAAAATCTGTTTATTAAGCCTTACTCAGATAACACTATAAATTTCATTCCTGCTGAATCATCTACAAAAAAGTGTTCGCATTTTGAAAAATCATTGACTACAAACCATTTCAACTACCAGGCATTGTTCACACAGTTCTATCTCTAATCTATTCTTCTACAACTTTCTTTTGTAGCGTATCTGGTTTTTTAGCACACGGACCTATCTTTCATGTGCATCCTGTGAAGCAGTTCTGTTAAACTTCCAATTCCAATTAGTAATTGCTATAGAATATAGGATTGCATATGTAATAACAATAATAAAGGGCTGAGGCAATGGCTCCTATAAACCCTTGCCCACTTTTGGCTTTGTAAGGTGTGCAGGAATTGGGCCAGCTATGATCCACTTCAGGAGTTCCACAGCTCCTGGGGTTTGTACAGTACATATCAGTCCTATTTGTCTCCTAACCTAATTCCATTTTACAAATGAGGAACTGACATAGATTCATCACATCATCTGAACAGCGTTACATTCCCAAGAAGAAAATTATACTGATAAATCATATTTTCTGTCCATTCTTGATGTCTAATTTATGGAACTGGAGGTGGAGTAGAACTGAATTTCTCATGCATTAGGCTGCTAATTTATCAGCTATTCTATCCCACACTTAACATGTGTCATCAAAGGTGGGGGGAAGTTATCTTTTAAATCTTTAGTTTTAATCAGGTAGGGTAAAAAAATGTTATTTCAAGTAGTACAGTGTTTTCTCAAGAATGAAAACGTACAATGCAAGAGGGACTGGTGCCAGAGTATCTGATGAATTTAATCAAGTCTGTTAATTGTGATGCAATTAATCTTGAATACACTATGTGCAGAATTGATTGAGGCCTTGCTATTAAAACTCAACAGAATATTGTCAGTGTGACTCTCTACAAGTAAGGAGGTGAAAAATCATCAAGCCATAACATTTGTGATATTTATTTTCCAACTAGAAGCCAAGTGTGTAAGGGTGTTAGCTATAGCTTGTATCAATATTTACCTTATTTGAAAAGAGTCTGATACATACATTATTTCAATAGTATTTTAATGCATGCATTTGAGTTAAGTGGTTAGATTAATGTTTAGAATTAACAGTTTGCAGCCTCAAGGGCTTCACTGGCAACTTGCCAGAAGCCTGCATCTAATTTGCATATGCATTTGCATAAATGTACATCCTGTCATGTTTGAAGTATTCCAGATTTCCGCTTGTATAATCATCTTAAAATGCTTTTTGCTATGGAATTTACACTAGCTTGTGGGTTAGCAACTCCTTCAATGCTGAGATAACTCCTCTCCTCTCCTAACTGTGTGGTGGGCTAGGGATGTCACTTTAAAACTGTGGGACCAACTCTACAGAAACAAAATTTAGCTACAGTCAGTAGATGCTTTCTCTCAAAGTGTATATTCCATGGGCCAGACTTCCAGCTGATGTAAATTGAAATTTTAATATTGACTTTGATATAGATACTGTAGTTTACTACTGGTGAATATCTCATCATAATATTAGAAATCAAAGAAAGCTACTGTAAGCAAAAGAGGAACAGAGAAGTCCCCTCAGCTAGTGTTCAGTCCTATGACAATTGTCTTTGGAGCCCTCTCAGCTTCTTTCTTTAGAGGCCCTCTTCTAATTATTAGCATGGCTATGTCAATGTTGGAATTGGAAGTTTAACTTCTAGACAAACCTGTGTCAGCTCTGACTGAGGTAGTGTGCTAAAAATAGAAGTGTAGCCATGGCAACATGGATGGTGGGAGTGGCTAGATGCCCAAGAATAGATATTTTCCAGCCTAAGCGTAGAAATTCCCTGTAGGGGGTAATGTGAGTCCTTATTCATTAAGGACCATGTAGTGACTCTGCACTTTCTTACTGCTTAACTTCCCCCCTACTAGGCTGTGAATACATGTAGTATTTTGGTAAGATTTACAATTTCTGTCGCATGCAACACACTAGCAATGATAATTTGTACGTAGAATGCAAAAAGTTAGAAATGGAAAAGACCTACTGACTAATATGCCTTATGTATTATATCTTTATGTGATATTGATTGTTCAGTGTATTCCCTAGACTAAATTTTAAATATCACCTATTTTTCATTTGGGAATAGATCCTAGAGATACAGATCTATGAACTATAATTTTTCCAGTGGTCTTATGACATATTCTGATCTCAATTATACACAGAGAAAACCCCAATTTAATGGATGAAGTTTTCTCAGATTGACATTTATGGCATTGAAACCAGTGTCCTCCATTCAGCCTTCATTCTTAGCTAACATTTGGTTGGCCGACACTAAATAATACCTCTCATTTCTTGGCACTAACATCCTTCATATCCTTGTAGGTAATTAACATTTTATTTCTTTATTTTCTACTTGAATAAATAAAGGCATACCATGAGTGACTTAGTTATGTCAGTCTATCACACTCCAATACAATGGTAATACCAATAGAGAACATTACTATACAAATGACTAGTTAGTATGCAGATTTATAATGGCAAATAATGCTGTCTTTTCAAGGTGCACCCAGAGTATAGCAAAAATCATTCTTCCTTGTCTGTCTTGAATTAACAATAAGTGATTACTCAAATGTTGGAGATAATGGAGGAGACAGTTTGAAGAGTCCCATTCCACCTTCATATTTTGGCTTAGTAAGTGGAATTTAGTCTGAACCCAACTCTCCAGATGAAATATATCATTCAGAGTTACATTGATCCCTGTAGAATACATACAAAAATATTACTTTTCTTTAATTTGAGTATTGTAATTTACATTCTCAGTTAGTATATAACTCCTCTCCTTTGGACTATATCAGTAAAGCCGAGAGGGGGACACTGGTGCTGGGCAGCCCAGGGTCTCCATAATAAGTGCCCAGGCTCACGCCCGGAGAGGTACTCCGGCATCGCTGAACAGCGCTGCATCAACACGGGAGGCAAAGATACCGGTTATAAGCTCTTGCTCGATTGGCGTAGAGAACGAGCGCCAGGGGTTGCCTTCGACGGTGGGAGAGATCCTTGCATCTCGCTGGACAGTCACTGCCCGCCTCAAGCTGGGCAGCCCCCAGCCAATAGGGTATTGTCCCGCCACAGTTCACCTGCCTCGCTGGGTGTGTGAGGCTTAAGGTTCCTGAACCTGACAGGTGACTGAAATTTGGGCACCAGGCAAACCAATAAGAAAATCAACAAGAAATGAGAAACATCAACAATTTAAGCTTGCTTGCTGGAATGTGCAGACCATGCTGACCGGCTTGACTGAAGATCTTCAGGCCATCAGTGACACCCGAAAGACCGCTGTCATCAATGAGGAACTGAAGAGGCTCCAAGTTGATATCGCTGCACTGCAAGAGAAGCGACTCGCAGATTTGGGATCTCTAAAGGAAAAGGACTACACCTTTTTCTGGCAGGGTAAAGCCCAAGAAGAACCCAGACAGCATGGTGTTGGCTTTGCTGTCAGAAACACCCTTCTACAAATGGTGAAATTAGTCATGGGCGGATCAGAAAGACTTCTTCAGATCACGCTTCAAACTTGTGCCGGTCCCGTCCACCTGATCAGCGCTTATGCTCCAACCCTGTACGCCACACCAGAAGTAAAAGACAAGTTCTATGATGTGCTTAGTGCTGCTGTAGCACAAATACCTGCTCGTGAACAACTGTATATCTTGGGTGACTTCAATGCAAGAGTTGGAGCTGACTGGGCCTGATGGCCTTCCTGCTTAGGACACTTCGGTGTGGAAAAAATGAATGACAATACAGCATCTCCTTGAACTGTGCACGTACCACAATCTGTGCATCACAAACACATTCTTCCAAATGAAGCCACAACACAGAGTGGCGTGGAGACACCCACGCTCGAAGCACTGGCATCAACTAGATGTGGTCATCACTAGGAGTAATAACCTCAAAAACGTCCTTCTGACACGCAGCTATCATAGTGCTGACTGTGATACAGATCACTCGCTAGTTTGCTCCAAGCTCAAGCTGAGACCCAAGAAGCTGTACCGCTCTAAACCTGCTGGAAGGCCCTGCATTGACGCCAGAAAGACGGCAAATTCGGAGAAAGCTGAAAAGTTCAGAGAGACCCTCCAGGAAAATCTGCACAGCGGCCCTGGGGGCACCAATGCGACATCCAAATGGCAGTATCTGAGGGATACAGTTTACAACACGGCCTTGTCGGTGTTTGGAAGAAGAGCTAGAAACACGAATGACTGGTTCAAAGCTAACTCTGATGAGATGATTCCAGTCATTGAAAAGAAGCGCGCTGCACTCCTGGAGTACAAACGCTCACCGAGCCAGAGTACCCAGCAAGTGCTTAGAGTGGCCAGAAGAACAGTACAGCAGACAGCCAGGTGCTGTGCCAACAACCACTGGCTCCAGCTATGCAACAGCATCCAGACCTGTGCTGACTTTGCTGATCTTAGAGGAATGTACAAGGGTATGAAGAAGGCATTAGGACCCACCCAGAACAAGATGGCACCTCTGAAATCCAAATCTGGTGAAGTCATCGCTGACAAAGCCAAACAGATGGAGCGCTGGGTTGAGCACTAGTCCGAGCCGTACTCATGCGAGAACGTTGTGGTTGACACAGCCCTCGATGTCGTCGAGCTCCTACCAGTAATGGAGGAACTGGATCAAGAACCGACTGTGGATGAACTGAAGAGAGCCATCGACAGCATTGCAGCAGGAAAGGCCCCTGGCCAGGATGGTATACCACCAGAGGTAATCAAGTGTGCCGCGGACACACTCCTGGAACCCCTACATGAGCTACTGTGCCTGTGCTGGAAAGAGGGTGAGGTTCCACAGGATATGTGCGACGCTAACATTGTAACGTTGTATAAGAACAAAGGAGACAGAAGCAACTGCAACAATTACCATGGAATGTCCCTCCTAAGTGTCACCGGTAAACTGTTCGCTCGCATCGTCCTTGGCAGACTCCAGAAGATTGCTGAGAGGGTGTACCCCGAATCGTAGTGTGGATTCTGCACAGAGAGTTCTACCGTTCACATGGTCTTCTCTCTAAGGCAGCTGCAGGAGAAGAGCAGAGAGCAGAGGAAGCCACTCTACATAGCCTTCATCTACCTGACCAAGGCCATTGACTTGGTCAGCATGGATGGTCTGTTCAAACTGCTCCACAAGATAGGCTGTCCTCCATGGTTACTCAAGATGATCCAGTTGTTCCACGAAGACATGAGAGGAACCATCCAATGTGACGGCGCTTTATCGAATGCTTTCAGAATCTGGAGCGGCGTCAAACAAGGATGCGTGCTTGCTCCGACATTGTTTGGGATCTCTTTGCACTCCTCCTGAAGCATGCCTTTGGATCTTCAACAGAGGGCATCTTGCTGCACGCAAGATCTGATGGGAAACTGTTTAACCTTGCATGGCTGAAAGCTAAGTCTAAGGTGTGGGAAGTCCTCATCAGAGACATGCTGTTCACAGATGCTGCTGCTGTAGTGTCTCACGCAGAAGACCAGCTTCAAAAACTGCTGGATCAGTTCTCCAAAGCGTGCAAGGACTTTGGGCTTACCATCAGCCTAAAGAAGACAAACGTACTCGGTCAGGATGTTGCTGAATCCCCATCAATCAGCATTGACAACTATACGTTAGAGGTCGTCCACGAGTTCGTTTACCTCGGGTCCACCATCACTGACACCCTGTCGTTGGACACTGAGCTAAATAGGAGGATCGGAAAAGCGGCCACAACTCTGTCTAGGCTCAGCAAGAGAGTGTGGAATAACAACAAGCTGTACACTCACACCAAAATGCAAGTCTACAGAGCCTGCATCCTCAGCACCCTCCTTTATGGCAGCGAGACTTGGACCCTGTATGCCCGCCAGGAAAAGAGGCTGAACGTCTTCCACTTGCGATGCCTCAGGCGCATCCTTGGAATATCATGGAAGGACAGAGTGACCAACACAGCCGTCCTCGAGCAAGCTGGAATCCCAACCATGCACACCCTCCTCAGGCAGCGTTGACTCCACTGGCTTGGCTACGTCCACAGGATGAGTGATAGAAGGATTCCAAAAGACATCCTGTATGGTGAGCTAGCCTCTGGCAAAAGACCTCCCGGACACCCCCAGTTGCGCTACAAAGATGTTTTCAAGAGGGACCTCAGGGAGGTAGACATCGAGCTGGACAACTGGGAAGAACTAGCAGACGACCGCAGCAGATGGAGGCAGGGGTTACACAAGGGCCTTCAGAAGGGTGAGATGAAGATCAGACAGCTAGCAGAGGAGAAGCGTGCGCACAGAAAGCACAATCAGGACTTGCCAGACACCCACCACATCTGCAAGAGATGCAGCAAGGACTGTCACTCTCGTGTGGGCCTTCATAGTCGCAGTAGACGCTGTAAATGAAGTCCTCAATTGAAACTATAAAGGGTGCGATCCATAGTCTATGCAGACTGAAGGATGCCTACTACTACTACTACCTACAAAAGAAACTAAATGCCCTTGTATTAATTTTGATGTTTTAAAGCTTTTGAAAATTCAAAACCCTATGTCAATTTACTTGGTAAATTTAATCTTGCAATTAGGAAAACTTTTTTTTTCTGAAAGGTTAGGGTTATGATAGACCTTTTAAACTTCTTCATGATTTATAAAAGAGGCCTGTATAGTTGACTTTTTTAAAGGCATTTTTAATTTAGCTGTACCAGAAAATAACATGTTGTCTTCACTGTTTTTACTGGAGGCCTTTGCAAACAATATAAAACTATCTTGTAAGCTTTCCCACCCTACATAGTTGGGGCTCAGATCTTTCAGTAAGAACTTACTTTCTCAAGAGTTTGTCAGTCATTTGAGTTAAATCAATATTAACAAAGAACAGCAAAAAAATGTTTCTAAAATAATCCTTGTTTGTTCAATTTCGCTCATTACTTTTGATGTTATCATCCTAGTTCTTCAGTTGGCCATGGTGTCTTTCTTAGACAGAAATTGATTTTCTAGTGTAATAAAAATAAGCAGCAATGAAAAATACATAACGAAGAAGGTGTTTCTTGTATTTATAGATCATTTTAAATTAAACAAATGGAATGCATATTGGAAAACACAGCAAAATGCATTTAGTTAGGAGAAGGGACAGATACTAAGGAAATATGATCCTAGTCCAGCGAAACACTTAAGCGTGTGCTTAACATCAGCAGTGTACCCTTAACCGTCGGCATAGAATGATATATCTCTCAAATGCTGTCAAAGCTCTTCATGGATACTCTGCAGCATTGTGGCTCAGCAAGTGAAGTGGGCATATGTAATTTGAATTCTTTCCTATCAAACCGATATGTCAAAATAAAAGGAAAGCAGCACAAAGATTCAGCAGCACAGTTTTCTACCAGTAGAGCTTACATATTTTATGCTGCTTCCTCATCTGTGATCAGCCTTCAGCCCAGTCTGCCACAGGAGGATTCCCACACCACAATCTAAGAAGCACCGTCCCTTTCAAATGACCCAAGTTCGTAGTTTCCAAGGCCATTATGATCCAGTATTGCTTAAACCTATTCTTTTCTATTATTCAACCCTGTCTCAAAATACTGGTTATATAGTAACATTTTTCCCCATAGGATAAAATTGTGATGTCAAATAAAAACGTAATTCTAACTTCATGATAGATTCAAATAAGAAAAGCCAACTTCTGAGGGAACGGAAAACACACAGCCTAAATAATGGGGAAGAGATAAAGAAATGCTTGTCCAGTTTTCCTCAGTGGAAGAAGTCCCTCATAAATGCAAATTAATGTCCAGCATTCAGTGCTTTCATTTCAGAGGTCAAGATCTTTCATGGTATTAAAATGCTTTGTAAGGAGATGTTTTTTCTACATACAAACCCTTTTCAGCACTTTGTACCTAAAGTCCAGCTTTAGCATATATAGATACTAGACGCTTTTTTGTCTTACTATGTCTCCCTTCCCATATCAGGATAAATTTCTTGTTGCTCTGTAGAGGTGAAGAGTAATTCCCTGACACCTCCCTCACACAGCTCTACTGCCTCAGAGAACTGTTAGAGTTATTTGCTCTGACTCCGGAAGTTTGTTTTTATGCCCATAGCCCCTTGTGAATACTTTATCCTACAGAATGTTGTAATAATACTAAAACAAGGGAATGAGATCTAGTCAAGAGTTCTGGACTTTATTCCTAGCTCATTATATGACCTTTGGCAAGTCATTCACACTTCTTGGTGTGCCAATTTCTCCTGTAATTGAAATGGGAGTGATAATGCTTCTCTCATATGGGAGTTGTGTGATGTAATTCCCTCAAGTGTGCAATGCACTTTGCAATCTTCAAATGAAAGGTGCTTTTTGTGAGGAACTGTGGGTAGGAATCACTCTCCCCAATTTGTAACATCTGATTACATTCCAAAATTCTATCATTGTGATAATTCTTTGGCTGCCCAGGGCTGTGACTCATTTGCCTCCAGCAAAAGGAAGTCTTGCCTTGGATAGCTGGGGTGTTAACTCCTTGGTAGATACTAAACACCACCGATTTGTCAGCCACTCAAGCACTCCCTTCAGTACTATGGCAGTTGGGTCTTCACTTGTAAGTAGGTTAACAAGAGGTGCACCCCAGTCTGTGAGCCCCTGGAAGCATTTTCCTGTGATCATCCGCCCAACACTGGCTGCTTACAGAAACCCCGGATTGGCTGGTCCCCAGTTGGACATTTTTGACTTAAATTACTGTTCTAGTATAAATATGCACTTGTGAGCACTTAAAAAGAAAAGTGAATGGATGAAAAGTATCTTTCTCTACCTTGTGCCAAATATTCTTTAGTCTGTAGTAACAGACAGGGTAATCCCCTGTATGCCATAATGTTCCTTTTCACCTCCAAGAGATTTTGATTGTTTTTAGTTGTCTTTGATGGATTTCCATTGACTCTTAAGAGATGGAAAAAGCTTAGACGAAAGACTTGGGCATGAAGTCACTGGTTCACAAAGTAAGGATGAGGACTCTTTCCTGCTTCATTGGTCTATCTGTGTGACATAGGATTCCTTTTTACTCCATGAGGTGTAGTTTTCTATAAAACTGTATTATTCCTTCATTATTACCTATACCAGCATATCCTAATTATTATGAATATTGATAATTTACAGACTTTCAGTAGATACCTCACATTTGACTGTTGATGGATAAATGGCATGAAAATAGTGTATTGTTTGTAGTGAGTTTGTCAGGTCTGAGAAAGTAGCTGCTTGTAAAAAACAATGAACATTTTCCCAGTTGGTGACAAGGAACATCCGCATCACAGTCATCTCTTGGATTCCTTCAAAAATAGTACTGAACATCTATAGTATAAGGTAAAAAGTCACCATAAAGGGAACTAAGCAGTTTGTGAAGTATACATTTATTTATAACTGTAAAATTAAAGAATAAGGGAGCTTAATTTAGAAATAAAAGCACGATTAAATTGTATGAAATATAAACACAGCAAAATTTTGGACCAAAGGCTGTCTCCTCATATCTAACCTAACAGTGGTTCTAAAATGAAAAGGTTTGAGAGACACATCAAGGAAGATGTCCAGCTGGTGCAGTTTCCAAGTGTTGGAATGCAACATGTAATACAATGGTTAATTGTGTCTAGGGCTTCTAATCTAAAATATTTTGAGAGGAAGTTGGTAGTCCTCCTCTGCAACTACAGCCTACCAATTCACCACAACAAAACTACCCATGTTCTATCTTCAAAAGTAATTTAATTGGGACAAAATGAACCTGTGAAAAGTGGAGGTCTCTGAACAGAGGGTAATCCAAATCCTTCCTGGGGTTCAGTTTTATTGGTGGCAGATAGCTGTGCCAAATTCTATAGCTTGACTTTTTCTCCTCAAACCTGTCTCTTCCTAGTAGGGTCTCTTTGTCCCAGTTGTATTTCCCCATTCTCAGGGAAGCCTGTCAACCTCTCTTTTGTACTGGATGGAGTAAGAAAAAAATGCACCTGTCATTATGAAGCAGCAGTGATCACTGTAGGATTTTATACAGTGTTTGACTTTTGTCACAGAGTCAAGGAGAGATTAAAAATAAAAACATTCAGGCAGAAACCTGCATGCTTTGAATACCCTTAAAAGATTAATGCAAGGTCCACACTTGCAAAAGATCCAAGTAACACTTAACAAATAGGTTTAAAATTTGATAGGCCTGTGGAGCTCCAGGAGTGGGCGAATCAAAAGATTTGAAGGATTTTTCAGTTGAGCACATAGTCTGCCTGACTAGTGTTATCTCTTGAGCCTTATACCAAGAGCAGCCTTGTTTATATTAAATGTGTTCTTTTTGTCTAGTTCATGAAATACAGATATCAAGAAGCACTAAGTTGTTATCAGAACTCTCCAAAGGGTAGCAATGTTGCTCTTTCATTTACCTTGCTAGATGGGGGATGAATTAGAGGCTGGTAGCTAAGCTACATAAAGCAGCCTTACCAGTATATTCTTGGAAGATGTCAGCACTGTGGACTCATCGGCTAGAGAACTCACCTAGGGTAAATCAACATAGATTGATTTGTTTCCACAGAGCTCCTGCAGTTGATACGAGGTTAAGATTCGCTTTCCATGAAGGATTTTGTACATCAGGATGTTTGGAGTTTGGAGATTTTACAAGAGTGAGACTGACATTCTGTGTTTTGTGTCTTTAGGCCTTTTTTTTTTCCTTTTCTATTTTATCTGGTTAATACATTGCTATTAATCTGATATTATTCTAAGGTTCACTGTGGTAACTAACTGCTGTTAGATTATACTCAAAAATACATGTACTCTACTTAATTATTCAGTCTGGTAATCCAGCTCAAGAAGTGCAATGGAGAAATGTTTATGATTTTGTGACTAGGGCAGAGTTCTGTTTCCAGTTCTGGCATGGGCCCACTAGGCGACTTTAGGCAAATTATTTTACCTCTCAGTTACTCTCACTCAAAACAGAGTCAACAACAATGAGCTGCCCATTCTTAATATCTTTTCGGGAAGGGGTGACCATTAACAAAAAGTGATGTGATGTTTGTACCTCATTAGATCCTGATGCTACACAGGTTCACACAGCATAACTTTTCAACCCACCCTCCACCTCACTATAGCAGCATGGCCCTAGAGGTAAACTCTACTCTTGAAGAACATGAAGGGGAAGATGTGAGGCCCAAAGACAGTGTAGTTAGTTTGGTTTAAGCATAGATCCTTCTGTCCCCGCATATTTTGTTTCTTGAGATGATTTTTAACCTGCAGCTTTCCCCTATGTTCATTTCCTTGCTTAGTCTTGCTTTAATAAAGCTTTGCTATTACTATTTACTGAAATAAAACTGATCACCTCACTAATCACGAAAGCTACGTATACACAGGAGCAAAACTTCAAAATACTCATGCAAATGACCATTTTGAAGATTACTAATGAGGTGCTTAAATGCATATTCAGAGCCTCATTAGCTTGTCACCATCTGCGGCTCTTCGAAATTGCCGCATTTCACTCCCATGCAGCTCATTCAGATGGGGGTCCTTTTCAAAAGGACCCTGCCAACTTTGAAATCCCTTTATTCCTATCTCCTTTTGAAAAGGACCCTCATCTGCATGAACCGAGCAGGAGTGAAACGCAGCAATTTCGAAGAGCCATGGCCAGCAGCATGCCAATGAGGCGCTAAATATGCATTTCAGCGCCTCATTAGGAATCTTCAAAATGTCCATTTGCATGGCCATTTCAAAGTTTTGTTCCAGTGTAGACACAACTGAATTAGAGAATTCCCTGTAGAAAAAAAATAGTCTAATTAATTCTGGCTGAAACTGTAGAGGCCCAGCTGGAGCTATGTGGCATATAACTATGCGGTATGCTCTGCAAACTTAACCTTAGCAAAGAAGATCTCTGGAATCCTAACCTTCACCTCATGCTTCCAGAAGCTCTTCTATCCTTGCACAGTTGAGAATCCTAAAACCTTGCCTTCTTCCACACGTTTTTTTCCCAAGCTATGTCTGAAGTATGCAGCTTTTCTACACAGATGTGGACTGAAGACCCTATTGTGAAAGAAGGACAGATGGGAGAGAAAGGTGCTTATTGTGGGCAGTTTCCCTTGGATGATCAAGTATAATACATTTGTTCCTACAGCCAAGCGTGAAACATTTCTTTATTTCCAACCACTGTGCACCAAACTTCCCAATATGAGTCCTGACAGTTTTACAGTCACACAATCATTGTCCCAACACTTAAGGATAAAGTATAACACCTGGCAGAATAATTTGAACATTATTGGGTGATCCCTCCAAAGCCAACTAACATCAATGAAGATGTATCAGTTTATACTGGCTGAGAAGATCTTGAACTGAGATGAAGGGTAAAATTTTCAAAAGCAGCTAGCAGTTCTCATCTCCCAATGAGACTTAGGATTCTCCTCATTTATGTCATGCTTTTAAAAATGTGACTTAGTACATCCTAAGTCATTCAGGCACTTTTGAAATTGTTAGCATACTTGCACAGACTTCCAATAGAGTCTGCATTAGACATATGTTTACATCAAGCAGCATTGTTTAAGTGATGAGACCCTGGAATTTCACTGAACTTTTTTTGGGAATGCTATTAGTCAGCTTTAGGAAAACTACTTAGTGATATGGGAGGTAAGCGTTGGTAGATATTTTTTTTCCTCATGAATAACATTTGACAGCTGATGACAGGAAGATTGACAGAAATGCCAGGCCCCTGAGTAAGATAGGAAGGTCATTCCATGCACATAGAAGATACAGGGCTTCAGGTGGAAGGGCAGGGCTGGCGGATGCTGTCTCCTTTAGTTCCCACAGTGTGCTGCCCAGGGTTCTGACAGTGATTTAAGTGGCCTAGAGTTCTAGTTGCTACTGATGCTACAGTAGTAGTACTGGCGGCAAGCAGCCCTGGGCCCTTGTGAACTGCCAGGCACTGGGGAAGATGTGCCCTTTAAGCCCTCTATTCAGTGAGCCTTGCCAGTGCATATTTTTTTCCTGTGATAAATATCAGAGTACAGATATTTTAGTGAGCAAGAAAGCCTATAATATTCTTACTGAAATATTTTAAGGCTTGGATTCCAATATGATGTGTTTGTTCATAATTTCTGGTTTAAAATTTATGAAATATGGAGACTATAAATTAAAAATTTATTTTTGTTATAGATGAGCTACCCAATATTCATGAATCACTATAGTGCTTCAGAGTTAAAAAGAAATGCATCATGGTTTATTCAGCTATTATAGGTGAAATGTCAATGGCTATTGATACATATTGAATGGATGGAGAGCTATGAAGGATAAAGGTTGAGCATTTTCTAAAATCATCAAGCTGTTGAGCTAAATTAAAACATTTAAGGAGACTTAAGAGGGTCAGCTATTTGCAATATTGTAATCATAATGCAATCATAATGGGACAGCTCTCATGTACATTTGTTAAAATGGGATCCACAGTCTCTTGGGAAAGATGATAAACTCAGAAAAAGCTTGGGTCACGTGGAAGGAATAGACTTTGGAAGGAAGCAAGATCCTAAGACTTCTTTAAATAGATACAGTTCATATTCATTTGATTTTCCTTTCAGGGCACATTAGCTTTTGCCTGCAGGTACACCCGCACGTTCTGCAATGTGGCTGGAATGTGGAACTGTCAGAAGGTGAGGCCCACCTCTCAAACCATGGCAAGGGTGAGGAGCTGTTATAAAGACCTTCCTGCCATCTCACTAGTTGACATTAGCTTCAGTAACCACTTCAGCCCCCTTTTCTGTGGTTGTATTGATGCCACGATGCAAACGTGATTTTGCAGCCTCTCCATGGAGCTGCTACAATCTCTATTCTGGCCTTCCATACCCAGCTATTACTTTTTCTGTGATGCAGCACCAAGTGTACTCACTCCACCAGCAGGCTCAAAGTGCAGTCCCTAAGAGGAGCTTAATGGGCAGGGAAGCCCTTTTGCATCCAGGCTGAAATTTCCCCTTATTAACTAATGCTTTGCCCTTATATAAGAGGAATGCAAATCACTTTGAACCACACAGTACTATTCTCACTCAGACAGACCAGTATTCCTGATTATGAGTGACAGTGGCAGAGAACCTGGTCCTTCCTAAGCATTATTTAAATACCTTACCACAGTGAAGGAGAAGTATTATAAACAAGGAAACTGTGTGTGTCCTAATTTAGTATTATTAAATCCTGGAGACAGATGCCAAGTTTTGTGTGCTAATCAAAGCATAACACACTTTTGTCACAACTGGAATTTAAGTGCTGAGTTTGTTCTTGGGACCACTCATTTAAACTTTAAAATGGTAAATGGTATTGACGGACACCAAGACGGATGTGCACTTAGCTAGATCATAGATAAATTGTACTGCCTCATTCTCCTTAGTGCTGGCTTAGTTACCTTTCTTAGAATTCAAATACATTTGTAAAGACACATCCACAATTGGATAGCTCTTCATGCAAGATGAGACACAGCCTTTCCACAGCCAAGTAGGAAAATGTGTAGCATAAATTTTCAAAGATTCAGTAACCTCTGTATATGTTTCCCTTTTGGTAAGAAAGCTTTGTAATAGGCTTAATTATCATTGACAAAAAAGTACACTTTTCCTAGAGGGGGAAAAACCTTCCTACTGATGTCACAGAATTCATCTCAGACTACAGAGCTATGAGATATGTTCTCAGTGCACTTATAATCAGGTCATTATCACCATGGTTCTGACGCCTAACTGACCAAAAACTTTAAGCAATTGTCTCATTAATGCCAAATGTTACAGCTGATTTCTGGGAACTAAAAGCCCCGCTGACCATGGAAACCTGTACTGTGATAATCCTTGGAAACAAGGCACTTGAAAGTAACCTGCCAGTGCCTGCCTCACATCAGATTAGTTTATGCACCTTTCTTTTTTTGATACTGAGGAGCTTTTGATTATTAAGCGGCTTTATTATGTAATATTTTTACTTCATGAGCTGGTGTTCTTTGCAGATGATGGGTCTGGTGTTTTCAGAACAATAGAGAAACCAAGATACTTTCCTTTCATCCGCCACCACTTTTGAATGAGTGTTGCCATGTAGTAGGCCCTTTACATTATATTGTATGCATTATCCTGTACTGTTTATAGGTCTACCTTCTACTGTTTACCTTCAGAATTCTCAGTTCCTTTTTTTAGGGAGGGGAACCAAGTGGTGGTAGTTTCTGCCAGCTTATGCTTGCTGCACATTTGAACATGGCATGTTCACCTCTACTCCCCTTTACCCCTCCTATAAAGGTCTGTAGCCCAAACCACAACCAAGCACAAAATTATTTGGAGACACACAGGTTTTGGAGGGGCAGGGGTTAAGAATAAGAAGAAAACTAATAGTTTTATAGTTTGGTGACTGATCATAAGCACTGAAGTCAGATGTGATTTATGGATAACCATTCTGCACTTCCCCACCCGTACCTCAGCAAAGCAGCTCCTGATGCTCCCATAATCAAGTCAGTAGTCATACCCAACTATGTTGAATTGCTTTGGACCATCCATCTAAAAGAAAAATGAATCTGTGTGCACAAAAGGAGAGCCTGTAATGATGCTAATTACTAATCTTACTTAGTCCGTTACCTCAGGAGATCCAAGCAGTAAATGAGAATGAATAAGCATTATACATTTTGTCACATAAATCCTAGTTTTATCGTTACATTATGTGGTCACCTTGACTTCAAGACAAATGACCTCAAACCCAGCAGGCTAAAAATAACATAATATGGAAAAAGGTGTTCAAAATTATTAACCATCTTTTCTCACAGAATAATTTTCATTCGTTGAATTAGGCCTGCTCACATGGATAAGATTCGTTTGTGTAACCCAGGCACCGGTGTGGTTCACAGTCCCATGTAGTGGCACCTAGACCACTTACACAGAGAGAGAGAAGAGTGATTCTCCCCTATAGACTACCTGCGATCCAGCTGGCTTTTAGCTCGGACTGTAGAGGCTCATGCACTAAGCTCTAGCAGTCCCAGGTTTGTGTCTGCCTGTTGACGGTTACGAGTGGGGGCTTGTTTGGGGTTTCACTTGGGTCTCTGAAGCACCAGAGGTGCTTTCTCAGCTAGGGGAAGTATTCAACCCACACACTTAGCTGTGGTTCACTGTCCCATGCAGTGACACCTAGAAGACTTACACAGAGAAAGAATGAGTCTCTTCTACAGCTGGAGCTGAGCGCCATCTGGCTTTTTGGTCAAACTGTAGAGGATCCTGCACTAAGCTCCGTCTCAGGTTCCAGGCTGCCTGTCTGTGGTCACACTCACATGAGAGAGAGTTTACAGAAAGCAGGGCCTCGGTCTCTAAGCTTTGAAGTTGAGCACAGAAGCAGGAAAAGAACACAAGGAGCAAAGAACCATTCACTGCTCCAGACCTTGTGCTTCCTGGGCCTGTTCCATGGCCATGTAAGTCAAGGGGAGTCTTTGTGCTGGTTGAGGATGAAGCTAAAAGATTTGAAAAATCAGGCACAATCCCTGGTGATAGATAGCTCAGATGGGGTATGGAGAGGTCATGACCTAGCCTCACTACCATGCTGAAAAGTGTAGTAGGGTATTTCTACCCTGCCCCTAGAAGAATGGTTTTCTGATCTGCTAAAAATAGCACAGGGCTCTTGCAGTGTAAGCAGATGGCATAGACTACACATCTGCATTCACACCCTGGAGTTCGGTGTGCTTGTACACCAGTGGCTAGCCTACCGCATCCATGCTGCTATGTTTAGCGTTGTAGATTCAGTAGAATAGTATGTGTCTGTACCCAGGCACAGAGGCATGCTGCTAGTTGCAGTGTGGAGACACAATGGTTCATGCATTCCCCGAGTGGTTCTGAATATACTGAACCTGCTTTCAGCAGTTAAAAAATCAGAATTACAGTGTTTTTATGTTCACTTTGTACAGGTCTAAATGAGGTTCAGGGCAAAGGATAATCAAGTGCAATCCCTTTCTGGTCTGTCTCATGGTGGTATGAGACATTCCTATCTGCTCTGTAGGTGGCAGTGTGTGAATGGGTGTGTGAAGCAGCATGTAAATGTAGAAACACATATTATAGAGAACCTCATAATTCCTCATTTTTTAGAAAAAAATGTTAAAATACAATGTTTCTCCTGCTTAAGAGTGCACCTGAACTGACTGACAGTATGTAACTGATTTATCTAAAACAACAAGAAGTCCTGTGGCAGCTTATAGACTAACCAATATTTTGGAACATAGGCTTTCATGGGCAAAGCCCCGCCTCGTCAGATGCATGAGTGATTTAGCTAATTAATCTGTAACACCAAGAGATGCAATTGAACCTGGCACCTCTGCAGCTTAGTGCATGAACCACTATTGCATGAACTTAAAGCCAACTAACAAAACAGCAGAATTGTAGCACGTCAAAGATTAACAAAATGATTTATTCGGTGATGAACTTTTGTGGGACAGACCCACTTCTTCAGATCAATTTCATTTCCAATACAGAGTGGCATAAGCACAGAGGACCAAACAAATTAAAAAAAATGCAGTAAAAATTAATAAATCAAATACATAGGACTGAAGGGGGGGATGAGGGGCAGGGAGATGTTAATTGTCCTGCCTGAGATAATTATGACCATCAAAGGAAGGGAAGCGGTCCTTGTAATGTGTGAGGTAATTGACGTCTCTGTTCATACCACATGTTAATGCGTTGAATTTGAATATGAATTCCAATTCACAAATATTTCACTGTAATCTGCTTTGAAATTCTTTTTGCTCTCAGATGCAAATTTTGAGGTCTTTAACCGAATGGCGCACTCCATTGAAGTGTCCCCTGACGAGCTTATGAGTATTGAGTTTCTTGATGTCTCCTCTGTGTCCATTTATTCTTTGGAGAAGATTTTGCTCAGTCTGTACAATGTACATAGCGGCAAGGCATTGTTGGCACATAATGGCATATATAATGTTGCTGGAAGTGCACAAGAATTTGCCTTTGATCTAAAGTAATTTGAATTTGCCTCCTATCCTAAAGTAATATAGCTGGGGTAGACGGCAAGAAAAGTTGCTAGTATTACTTTTGTTACTAGTTTCTTATTACTCTTTCTCTCTGCTCTGAAATCGAAAGCCAAAATAACATTCAGAGCCCAGTTCACTGCTGCAACTGTCCCACATATTAGTACCTAGAACACTTCCACAGAGAAAAAGAAAAGTATTCTTTCCAGTGCTGGAGCTGGACTTGGATGGGGGAGAAGGTAGCTTTACTCAACTCCTGAACCTTCTCTATCCCAGAAGTGTTTGTGGCTTCTTTGGTCTTTTGGTCTTCTTTGCAGCTTAGAGAACCTTGAGAAGCTGCCCAGTCTCAGACCCAGAGCACAACAACTTCTCTGGCCCAATTCAGAATAATAGAATAGCAGTAGTGAAGCAGCATAATAGCCATGACCCCATAAGCACAGCACACCTCCTTGCTGGACAGTTCTTGTTGCAGAATGGCACAGAAACAACTACACCTACACTTGCAACACAGGGGTTGGCAGGTTTGCACTGACAAAGGGGGCTTCCTCTTGGTAATGAATTAAGCTGCATACAGATTGGTTTATTTTATGCTTTGTGCTTTTTGACTTTGTTTTATTTTAATGGGGTCCCTAACCTGTGAATACAATATCACCATTGTAAAAAACTCCAAGCAAAACAGAACTACACAGTTTTAACTTATTCTTTCTGCTGAGTCAGGACAAAGCTGTAGGACTGGGAAAAGCAGGCACAGACTCTGGTGACAGATAGTAATTAAGCAAACAAACTCCTGATTGCTGGAATTAACTCTATTAAATGCACCAATGTCTTTAAAAATGGTAGCGTCCGTTTAGCAACAGACAAAACAGGTTGGAAATAAAACAACCTGACTCTTTGGCTCAAACTGAAAAAGCACCCTTTTGGGTAAAAAGAGTTCAATTTAATGAACAAGCTAACAGTTCATGTGCATCAGGATATCAGATAGAATTGGAAGTAGAAATACCCAGGGGAATAGTCTCAGACATACTGCAGAAATCACAAGAACAGTCTTTTTCACAAGATCCCCATCTTCAATTGTAGACTGAAGGCTCAATTATCAGGTTGCAGCCTGTTCTATGGCTGGGGCAGGCAGGGAGCCAGGAGTCACTGGAGAAGTTCAAGTGATGCTGATAAAAATTGAGAGAAATTACCAGCTCCTGTTTGCAAAGAGGGAGTGGGACGATGCAACTCCTTGCTTCAAAGGCTGCTGCTGGGGACCAAATTTAAATACCACTCTTTACTTAGTGGTGCACTTGATGTCATGATCTAGCCCTTAGCATAATTTTACAAACTTAGACTATATTTTCATGTTGTTGCATCAAGTGTGTAATAAACTTCTCGTTCCCAGTCCCATCTCTTTCCTTGCAGAGCCTGACTGTCATATGATCTCACACAGCTCCATCTGGAATTATTTTGCTTTGATCAGTTCAGATGTGATTTGACTTTGTACTTAGGCTTCGCTGGCATGTCTGATTACAAACAGCTTGAATTTCTATAGGGGTCTAGCCTTATGTTAGATCAGCTTCTAATTAAAAGACATCCAGCAAGTTCAGGAGCTTTTATAAGAGCACTTCACAAAAGGGAACATCAAGGTTCTAAAAACCCTTTTTTCTTTTTTTTGTAAGTTACACTGAAATTAATCTGTAATGTACCACTCAAGCCAGTGGAGTTAGTCTTGTGTAAGACTGAAATGAGTTAGATCAGCATAAAGCCTGTATTGCTACTGATGAGTTTGCTGTAGATTTGCACTATTGTGTGAGAGTTAAATTTGGTGCAAACTATTTTTTAATTTATAGTGAATTCACTTGAACTCTGTCATAAAGAAATATAAAGTGTCTTATGTTCCTCAGCTGATAAAACCTATTTGAAGGAATCACTTGTTATGGAAATGACAGAAAAAAAATTGCTGTACCAGTAAATTATTTGCAGTGATACATTTTGCTGATAAAATGAGAGAATGTTGCAAAAACAACATACAAAATATACAACCTACTGAGCTGGATGGGAATTTCATGAACTAAACTGTTAACACCACAGCTTGCTTTGTATAACGTAGCAAACGGTTTTCCATTCCCTTACCAACAGGTAACAGAAACCCGGACTGGACCGCTCGGCTGCAGTAACTATGACAACCTAGATTCTGTCAGCTCTGTTCTGGTTCAGAGTCCTGAAAATAAGATTCAGTTACAAGGTAAGTAAGTGCAATTCCGTTAATTTTCTTTTATGGAACAGAAGGATATTTTATTTTCTCTGTTTCAACCTTTGTTTGCCTCATGCAAGTTCATTTCCCTCATTTTTTGCACAGTAAGTAAATTCTGGAAAAAAAAAATTAAGGAAATGTCAGTAATTCAGGTTGCATTGGAATAATAATAATAATAAAAAAATAATGTAAAGCTGTTAACATTTTACAGCTTTTATGGCAATCAGTCATATACACGTTCTTAACTGAGACAAAACTCAATTGGACTCACTCTGAGTAGTCCTGATTGAAATTGGTGTGATGATTTGAAGAGTAAAGGCTAGACTTTTAAAGGTATTTATGTGCTCAAAGATGCTGAGGGAGCTACTTGGAGCCAGATTTTCAAAAATATTTGTGTCTAGTGAAATTTTCAAATAAAAATAAGCTTGCTAGGCACATAACTACAATTGAAATCAATGGGAGTTAGGTACCTAATGTGTTGAGGCTCTTCTGAAAATCCAGCTGGGTACCTATCTTTATCTTTAGGTGCTTAAATACTTTTGAAAATGTTGGTCATGCTGTCTAAAGTAAAAAGTACCTGAGGAGGTTAGGTGCCTAACTGCCTAGGAAACTGAGACATCCATCTGCAAAAGCACTTTTGAAAATCTTATTAGGTGCTTATGTGCATTTGAAGTGATTAAATGGGTTGAGGAAAATCTATCCATGTGTAATACCTCACATCAACAATAGTGGCGGAATCTAGCCATTAATCATTTTTTATTTCAGTTTTACCATTGGTACTGTGTATAAACAGTCATAAGAACATAAGAACGGCCATACTGGGTCAGACCAAAGGTCCGACAGTAGCCAATGCCAGGTGCCCCAGAGGCAGTGAAGTGAAGACAATGATCAAGCAATTTGTCTCCTGCCATCCATCTCCCACCTTCGACAAAAGGCTAGTCACCATACCTTACCCCTTGCTAATAGCCATCTATGGACCTAACCTCCAAATATTTATCAAGCTCTTTTTTAAACTCTGTTAGAGTCCTGGCCTTCACAGCGTCCTCTGGTAAGGAGTTCCGCAGGTTGACTGTGTGAAGAAAAACTTTCTTTTATTAATTTTGAACCTGCTACCTATTAATTTCATTTGGTGTCCTCTAGTTCTTATATTATGGGAACAAGTAAATAACTTTTCTGTATTCACTTTCTCCACACTATTCATTATTTTATATACCTCTATCATATCACCCTTCAGTCTCCTCTTTTCTAGACTGAAAAGGCCCAGTCTCTCTAGCCTCTCCTCATATGGGAGCCGTTACAAACCCTTAATCATTTTAGTTGCCCTTTTCTGAAGCAGTCATAATGATTGCGGCTAATAGATCTAAATGTGGTTGCTTTACTCCTTTTGGGTAGGCCTAGTCACATGTATGGGATTACCTGTTGTGTAAAGGGAACAAAAGTTGACTTGTTTTGAAAATTGCAGTTTAGTCCTTCAAGCACTTGCTGCTAATGTCCAAATAACACCCCTGAGTTCAGCTGAGATTCTCAAATATTTATTGTATTAAATGATTTCCGTATCAGGCAATGAATTGACAGTATATAATATTAAAAAGTGGTTTTGGTTTTTTGGTTGTCAAGGTAGAGTATCAGGATTATTTCATGTCCCTGTTTGGATATGTGCATGTTCTTTTTTCACCTGTGCCTGTCTCACTAGCTGTTTATGAGGACACTAAGGAGTGAATAGATTAAACATCACAATTTTAAAACAGTTTGTCTGATGATGTTTTCATTGGGGCTCACCTCTTCCATTGTATCTAAAGAAATAATTTTGCCATTTTAGAATGTTCTTTGACATTTGTCAATACAATAGTTAGAAAAGTGGCTATTATGTTCATCAAAGACAGATTTGATCTATGCCATTGGTTTACAGTTAAAAATCACAATATTACTGCTGCTTAAACTATTTTATATTTTAATGCAGTCATGGTGAGCCCAGACTCAGTATTACCTACTGAGATTTTCTTTGCCCTTTGCAACTTCAGGGCTTTTCAGAAGTACATCAATGTGTTTATAATCAAGTCTAAGTAACAAAAAAAAAAAATTACATATTTTGATGCGAGCTAGAGGACCAGTGCAAAGATAACTGTAAATAGCAGTGACATCAGTATTCTCAAACCATTATGGTATAACTTTCAACTTTTAAATTTTACAATATTGTTATTAATGTATTAAAAATAAGGATTTTTTCCCTGTTAACTTGAACAAATTCCTATATAGCAGATGAATGTGTAACAAATCATCTATGGACTAGATTAGGTTACTCTTATTCAACTGAAGAGCAATTTGCTCCACAATCTGGTCCCAAATCTTTTGTAAAAGATAAATATTAATATAGTAGTCAGTTGTACTTTGTTGTTCCTGTTTAATATTGTAACTAGCATGACTGACAGCTATAACTAATTTAGAATTTAGTAAATGCTGTTGCTAATAATTCATGCTATTTATTGGCATCATGCAAATAATATGCAGTCATTATAATAGTAGATCTTAACTTCCAGTTGCAAGAATTCTAGCTAATTACGTATATTAAAAAACCAAAATATATTTAACCGTCAAAGTGTGTATTACATTTTCACTTTTCTGGAACAGGGGTGCTGTTCTCAAAAGTGAGTTAGAAGCATGGGGAGATCATTTTCAAGGGCCCTTAGCCCACAACCCCCAATGACTGTCAGTTAGACTTTCAGTGAGAGTTTGGGGCCTAGCTCCCATTTATGCCTGTGAAAATCTGCCCTACAAGTCTAAATGACATCCAGCAGGAATTGCACTCTTAACTCACTTAGGCATTTTGAAAATCTCTTCTAAGATTTACGAACCAGTTTTGTGGTCATTATTTGCTCCTGTTCTAATATACCCCCATAGTTAACATGACTCCTGAAATTATGGATGTGCAAGATGCTGAGTTTGCTCCTTTGAGACACTTCAGTGAAAATTGGGTTTTCAGCACTTAATAAATCAGATAGGAAATCTTTGATTTTTATTTTGTGCCACATCATAGAAATACAGTTCGCACAAATTGTCATGAATATATTTGAACATCATACTACAGATTTAACCTCTCTAAAGCAGAAATAGCACGTCTGATAACATCTGTAATCTGCCATGATTTTAGTTAGCTGGATAAGGCCATTTCCAGAGGTCCCATAAAGTTTATTTACAGCCATCAGTCCTGCCTGTCAGTGTTGTGTGCAGTTATTTAGCTGAAATTTATCCCTAAATGTCATCTAAGAGCACTGTAAGCAGTGGAAGTGTTGGTAATGGGCTAGAAAATATTGACCTTCTGTGGTTCATCAAATTCTCTGGTCCAGCACCAATCAGGTCCCAAGGGTGCTAGATGAGAGAGGTTCAACCTGTATTAAGACACTAAACACCTATATTAAAATTATTAATGTACAAAGCATAAAAATAGGAATTAAAAAATGGGGAGGGTTAGCTTGTAGTTTCTTTTCTTCCTCACTTGTTTTCACAGTTTCATGGACAGATAACTGGGATATATGAGACATCACATTTTAAAATGGCAGTAACAAAGATCTTCTACTAAAGATAGAACGTGACTACTTGCTTTTATTTCCTGATTCTTTCCCTTTGCCCGTGCCCTTCACAATTGGTTTTCCTGCATGCATTTTTCCAAAGTTTACATTTACTCCTAATATCAAGATTGGAGTTTCACTGTCTCCACTCCCTCCAGCTATTTAGCTATTTATTCATCAGTTTTTAACAATATGTGGTTGATTTTTAAACTTCCTTCCCCTAAGTCTCTCCTTCAAAAGGGTATTACTACTCTATCTGGAGAGCACAAGTTTTTTGCATTGATATTCAGAATTCAGATGCAAATAAGGCATTCATGTGGGCTGCATCTATACTACGTTCCCCTTTTGGAAGGGCAATGCAAATGATACAAATTGAAAATATAAATGAAGCACTGATTTACAAATCTTGCATTTCATTTGTATAATCTCATGTGATCACATTTCTGGAAGTGATTTTTTTTTAGAAAAAAAAGAAAAAACAGCAGTGTGGATGGTGTTCCTTCAGAAAACAAAACAAAACAAGAACCTGTTTTTTAAAGAATGCTTCTTCCAATTTTGTTCCAGGAAGAAGAGCTCTTTAAAAAACAAAACAAAAAAAAAACAGTTTTTTTTTTTAAATCACTTCTGGAAATGCCATCGTGTAAGATTATGCGAACGTAGCACGAGATTTGTAAATCAGCACTTTGTTTGCATTTCCAATCGCACTCATTTGCATTCCCCTCCTGAAAGGAGAATGTAGTGTAGATGCAGCCATGAGGTTAAGACTTGAAAGGGGAAGAATACTACACTGTGTGAATGCTATAGCTTAAGTAAGTTGAGCTAATTAACCCAGCTGGTTTCCTGTACCTAAAGTATTACTTTGTCACTATGATATATAGATTGGTGAATCTGCTTGGGTCAACCCTAATTCACATTTCAATGAGATTATTCCTATTTTATTTTCTAAAGGTCTTCAACTCATCCTGCCTGAATATCTGCAGGAGCATTTTGTGCAGGCAGCTTTAAGTTATATTGCCTGCAATTCAGAAGGCGAGTTTATCTGCAAAGATAATGACTGCTGGTGTCAGTGTGGCCCCAAATTCCCAGAGTGCAACTGTCCGTACATGGACATTCAAGCCATGGAAGAAACCCTGCTACGCATAAGTGAAACCTGGAATGCTTACAACAGCGAATTTGAAGAGTCAGGTGTGATCTTTTTAAATGTTTCTATTTGTGTTACTGAGCATCACAGAATTTCCTTAACAATGAGGGGTAAACAGTCCTTCTGAAGTCCCTGGGGCTATGTATGTGCTTAAAGGTAAGCAAATGCATCAGTGCGTTGCTAGATCTGGACCTTTTATAGCTTTAGGATCCCTAAAGAACAAGTATTATTCCAGCCTACAAGAGGTGGTGAGGGCAGTGGAATTTGTCTTGGGTATAGGCAAGCTGCTTAGAAAAGATTCATCTGCAGCTCTGTGAGTAGCCCTTCCATGATAGTTTGAACAGATATATGCGGAAGAGAGGAGGCAGATCAGTGTTGGCCAGTTTGTTGTTACAGACATACTAAATCTTTCCTTCTGCAGTGGAAATACTATAGCATGGCAGCTGCTGCTACCACTTACCTTTGGCTTTGCAGCCTTGGATAGAGGATTTCTTCCACACTTTCTACACCCACACTCCTATAGAGATCCACAGTACCATGCTGGCATATTTAAGTTGAGCACTGGGAAATGGATGTGTCCCTAAAGTAACATGGACTGGGTGAATCTTCCATGTAAGAATTGGTACCCACATGCTTCTCTACAATTCATGAGGACTGTTTAAACTGGATTAGTTCAACTTCATTCCCCCACCACATTCTGTGTCACACTGGCTTTCATACAAACAGCAAGGTTTGTTTCACACACCATTTCCCTTCTTCTCATCCCCAGGACTTTCAGTCCCATAGAGAATGAAAATTGCAGGTAAAATTGGCTTCTGAACAACTGTTTTCACAATTCATTCACTCAGTATGATCATGAACAGCTGTTTAGCCAGCTGGCAGTAAAAAGGAGAGCTTGGTGGGGAAAAAGATCAGGCAGAAAAATAAAAGTGAAGGGATTTGAGGAATGAGTAGGGAAAAGTGGAAACTGTGAAACAAATTCAAACGTATGGAACACAAAGATGTAGTCTGAAGGTGGCAGGATTGGGAGATAAAAAAGCAGATGCAAGAACAGGAAACAAGGGAAGAAAAAGATTGAACCCTAAAACACCTGAGTGTAAATGGGGAAACATTTATAAGTACTATAAGTACTAGTGTATGTGATGAAATGGGTCTTTGCCCACAAAATCTTATGCTCCAAAAATGTTAGTCTATAAGGTATCACGGGACTTCTCATTATTTTTGTGGACACAGACTATAAGAAGGCTACCTATCTGTTTGTTATAAGTATTATGTTTTCTATACTCGATATTGTACTAAAAATCCTTATTTTTCTTCGACAAACTAATTGAGGCTGGGAAATTCAAAGATGTCCAAAGCCATTAACCATCCACCTCCTACTTATATTAAATAGAATTTGGATGCCTAATTGTCTTAAGCTTCTTTGAAAATTCCAGCTCAGGGCCCTAGCACTGGTCCTGCCCCTGAGTGGTGTTCTGAGAGGGTGGCAAGAATCAATGGTTATTTAAATAATCACATTTGTTTTAGTTTTAGAAAGCCTAATTCTTTGCAGTTAGTCAGTTTTGATACCCTTTGAACATATCTGAAATCACACCTTCACTTAGAACATTGTACATACTGACAAGATGTAATTTTGCCTAGCTGTTTGAATATGAGGCAATATTGGGTTATCAATTAAGGAATGATATATGAAGCTACGTTTTAATGGCAAGTACCTAGAACTTACGATCTGACAATATTCTCATTTTATCTGCAAGTTATATAGATGTGACTTCACTTCTTTGTGTGCTCCTTCATGAGATATGTTCTGACTGGTGTCAATGAATGGTGGAAGCTTCTACCTGTAATGCATGTGAGCATTCATATGCATCATATTTTGCCTTACCCTAAATGTTCTAAGACTTTAACTGTTAAATGTTTGTAGTTAGATGGTTGATAGCTGATCAAAGACAAGAAGTGTGGTTTCAAGACCACCACCTCTCTGTGTCTGAAGTCTATTGGAGAAGCATTTTCTCCTAGCTGCAGAAATGTTACAGGACAAGCTAGAAACAGGAGGCAAAATAACCTTCAAGCCTACCTAGTGCAGGAAATCTCATCAGTTAAATCTTGCAAGTCAGAGATTTCTAAGTGTCTAAGCTGCTCTGGAGATGGCCCCTGCTGTTCCTCACTCACCACTACCTGCTGTTCCTCTGCTGCTGAGTTGAGGATGGTGGATGTGTTGAGGGGAACTGCCCTCATTCCCGAGTAGGGCACGGAGATCCCTATAATAGTGGCAGGTGGCCAATCCTGCCCCCAAGTGCCTGGCAGTGGCTCTGGCCCACACATACCCCTGCCTCACTTCTTCTACCTTGGACTGAACTTGCTCCAAGGTGCAGGCAGGGTGGCCTCAAGTGGAGAGCCCGCTGGCCAGGTAGCCATAAGTGGGAGCCAGGCCCTGGTTGTGCACAGGACCTCAGCAAGTCCTCGAGCTCGGGCTGTCTCCAGGAGGATGCACTCCACTTTGTGGCTGGGTTGGCTCCTAGGACCCCTGGGCTAGCTTGGTGGGGACCCCCTGAAGGCTGTGCGGGGGACTAGTTGCTTGTTATGGTGCATCTCTTGGCTGCACGGGGTGGCTGCGAGAGCATCCACTTGGCACCTCATGTCTGTGCTCCAGCCATGCTGTCAACTTCCTGCTGTGGGCTTGCTGTGTCCCTGCCACTTTAAAAGCAGCTGGACACAGAACATAGAACTCTGCGGGTGCTGGACAGGGTGTCTTTGGGCTCCGGGTGTTCGGCATCGTGGAGGACTGTCCTTTGAAGGAGTGGCCCACAGAGCATCTACACATGATTTTTTTTTTCCCAACAGAATCTTTCTAAAGGAGGTGTTCTTCCTGATGCATTTTATGTCGATGCTCAACAGAATCTGTCAAAAGAACCCCAGGTTTTTTGAAAGATCTCACAAGTGTAGATGTGGTTTGTGTAATTAAAGCCTCAGATTTGATTCCCAAAAGGTACAAGTCTATGACAGAAACAGGTATGGACAGTTACTGGGTTGTGACAGAGAAACCATATTGAAAGATCTGAAGAAGGAAAAGAAAGCCAAAACAAAACACTTATCACTAAAAGGACACGTGAGTTTGCAGAGCTGAAGCACTCCAGGGACTGGAGTCAAAGACATTGACTGATCATTGATTTATGTCTGTGGTTGGATCTGGTTACTATTCTATCAGCAGTAATAATTAAACAATTTCACTCTAATCTGCACTCCTTAGATTCAGTTGGATCTTTGCATAGGCAAGGGAGGAGGTGCATGACAAAAAGAGAAAATGAAGCAGTGAAGAGAGAGTATCTTGCAGTATCTCTCCCTGTTCATGAGGGGGGAAAAAAAGGGCGATTCACCGTATGGGTCCTTGCTAATGCTTTCCCTCTTCAAAAAACTATAGCTCTCTTATGTGACAAAGCATCACCTCTGTTGCAGATCGCCATGTCAGTGGCATGTCCAATTGTCTACTTGTTGGATCCTGAATATTTAAAGCACGTCCCACTAGCTGAAATTGGTAGATCCATCGAGAGCTCAATGAATGTTTTTACTGAGCTTTATGCAATATATATCTAAACTGCATCAGATAAAATAAAGCTCTGTAATCCCCTCCCCCAATCCTAGTCTGATCAGTTGACTAAACCTTCAAAAGATTGGGAATATGCAGAAGACACTTGAAGAAGAAATTAAGGTTATTTACTTGTTGCTGAGGTTCTTTGAGATGGACTTGCATATCCACCATCCAACCCTTCCTTCCCTTCTTTTTAGGACCAGTAGAGCCCTTAATGGTGGGAAACACTGAGCTGCATTATTGGTAGGAAGAACTCAGATGGCAGTGGCTTCTTTTCATAGCACCATCTTCAGAACCTACGGGAGTACTGACAGCGGTGGCAGGAGGGCCCCACACAAGTGCTCCAACAGTCAGTAACAGTAGAAGGTTGGACAATTCGGCACATGTGCCCAGTGTGGGGAAAAAGCAAAGTCCATAATGCAATCTGAGTGTCTAACAGTCTTAGGCTATGGCTACACTAGCGAGTTTTACTGATAAAACCCTGGTTTTGCTGGCCGACAAAACTGGTGGAACATCTACACACCATATGCCGGACAGTTAATTGACAAAAGTTGGTCCTTCCACCAACAACCTTCTGTCTGTTGTGCTTCCAGATGCCTGTGTTGTCGAGAAAGTGGCCGGGCAGTCCAGTCAATCCGTCAGCAGAGCGGAGCACTCTCACAATTGGCTTTTGTATGTGGCCGTACTCTGTCGACAGAAGTTTTCTTGGGAAATCCCTTCTGACAGTGACTTCTGTCAACAGATCACTGTAGTGCAACAGTAACTTTAGACAAGCTCTGAAAATCTTCACCTTATACATTTAGAATGTTTTGTATAAAGACATACATTGAAAGCAAGGACAACATAAGTGTGAAATGTTTGTGCTGCATTTGGTACAGTTCTGAATTGAGACGGCAAAAAAATGATGTTTGACAGAAGAAAGTAGCATTACTATGGGGAATGACAAAGTCTGCATAAATCACGTTACTGTTTGAAAAGCCCTTCCAACAGCAATGTCATTTCATGTCTGAACTTTCTAATGAAACTGGTTATTATGAGACATTATAAATGCTTTGGATATTCCGAAACAGGAGATATTACTTAACACTTGTTAATAGCATATTTCAGAATAAAAACAAAAAAACCTGTCATAAATGAAGAGGCCATTTTAAACAGTTGACATTTCATTTCTCTGCAGCAAAATAACGGAAATTCCTGTCATCCTTCCTCAGACCAACATCCCATTTTAATTTTTTTAAGGGCATAGGGGATGCAGAGGCCTTTTGTTGTCTTTCTGAGTCTGGACTGTAGAGAAGGCAATGATGGTGCGAGGGGTACTGGGTTGTCCAAGGTCATACTACGCATCATTGTTGAATTAAAGGCTAAAACCTCAGGTCCTTTCAGCATAACCCAGTGTATTATCCTCATGGTGGCTTTCTGCACACAAAATTAATTTCGTTCAGTGTAATTCATGTAACTCAAATCCAGTTAAATATGAGTATGTGAATTTACTAATTTTCTAACTCTCCTGCTCCCCTTTAGTTTAAATATAAAACATGTGTTTTCAGGTGGAGAAACTCTGTCTTGAGTAACAGATCTGTCATTGCTGTTGAGCTCACTTGGGGTCATGCACACATGTCCATGACCAAAATTTGTCTTGGGTAATATGACTGCAAACATTCTCTATAAGAATCTTTGTCCACTGTCAACCTTCTCTCATTTTGTCTGTTTCAGACAAAACAACTAAGGGGTAGATATTCGAAGCAGAAATACCAGTTTAGTATCTAACTGTTCTTCGAAATCTCCTGCTGAATCTCAAGTACTAGTAACTATGCCCTCCCCAAAAAACAAACCACCAAAAAAAACCCTCTAAATAGTTCTCTTATCTCCACTTCTCCCAAAGAAAAGTAGACAGTTTATTTAATTAGAATTTTAAGGCCTGACTTACCAAAATGTGTATGACACAGTTTGAGTACGGTTGAAAACCAAATTTGTAAATTCATACTGCAGTTTCACATGCATAAATAACAGACTGTTGTATACAAATTATGTGAGCAATTAGTGTACACATCATTGTAAAAATCAGGGATAGGAAGCTCTGAGCTGTGAGTGAATTTTCTATGAACAATTCATAGTTAGAAATAATTTCTCCTTTTGTGCAATGATGATTAATCTAGATTTGGTGGGCTAGCAAAATTCAAACATGAAATGCCCATATCATTGTTATTTGTTGATTTAATTTAATACACTTTTTTCTGACATACTGTAAGAACTCTAGACACAATTTTGGGCAACAAACATTTCTAGCCCCTTATAACTTTTCCCGAAGTGTGCTCAGCTGGCTTTATCATGGTAGTTTCCTTCGAGAAACTCAACAGATAGTTAATTCTTTGAGTTCTGAGTAACTTCTTAATATCAGAAAACATACTGTGTTTTCACCTAAAGACCTGAGAGAGCTATTTTGAACTGTTTACTCTAAGCCATCTGCTTATTCCTTATCATATCTTATACACACAGCCATATCTTCTGGCCTTCAGATTTAGTTACCATCTGGCACGATCAGCAGCTACTTTCCTATCAAAAATTAATGCTGAAACTGTTTGTCCTAAATTCTTAGTACATTTCATTAGTGTTTCAAGGACCGTGACTGAATTCATATTTAAGCAGGATCCTCCATGAGAAGTTTTATTTTAGCAATGGAAGTGTGCACGCTTTTGGTCAAAACAAAGTTATATTTTGATTATCACATATTACATATAATACAGTGTGCCTATTTTGGTATGTGTTATGCCTATGAAGTTACAGCAGCTACAAATGGATTTGAAAACTGTTTGACTTTCCCAGTCTCACCTGTACTTATTGTAATATTCAGGAAAGCACTTAGCTTCTGTGCTGAAAATTATGTTTGTGCCTATCTCATTGACACCCATGTGTCCATTGACTCCATTCAATATATGCTGATGTCCACAGACGGATGCTCTAAGTAATGCTGAATCAGTTCCTGGAGCTTTGTGGACTGAGATGATCAAAAGCAAACTCAGCTTACTGTTTGACTATCATACCAGCACAACAAATATTATTTGTGAACATGACATTGTTAATGCTACATTACTCTTTTAAAAGGCTTTTTGGACTCTCTTAAGCAAAAATAAAAATTACTGCATATGTGAAGAGAATATTGTTAGTATTCTGCTATATCAGCTACTAGATCTGTAGAGTACATGAAAAGTCACCCTTTCCATAGGGAGGTTATTGTAAGGACACACACAGGCTGCTGTCTGCCCTAAAATCCATGGAGACACCTGCCAATGCCAGTGAATTTTTATAAAGGGCTAAACTCTGTGCATTACTACTTGTCCCGCAACCCCTGCTTTGGCAGCAAGGTTTACTGAGCAACCTGATCACTGCTGTGCCCTCTTCCACATCATCCCATTTGATGGGCAGAACTCAGAGTTAATACAGCAATAAGCATTGTTTGCTTTTGCCTGACCTCCTGGCAGATATGTGGTTTCATCCTCAAGTCACTTTGCTTAGTGCACCGCCATCCTCTGCACACAAACACCTACAGAATCCCAGTAGCAATTTGAGTACATGGATGGTGTTATGCCATTTTAGAGGGAAGGTCTGAGGACGTCTCTACAAACTTCCCTTCCAGGTTCTTTGCCCAGTTTTGGATGGTGTTGGCACCTGTTTGAGTCTCCCTTCCCCACCTCAGCACACAAAGGTGATTTTATTCATAGCACATATGAACCAGTAAGTTGATACCTACCTCCATAATGGCTAAAGAGGTGACATGTAAAGACCTGAGCAGGGGGGAGAGAGGCAGGATCCTGCACTTCTGTATTTTAATTCTACCCTAGGGTGCACTTAGTGTCCCTGAAAAGCCAGCCACTTCACTGAGCTGCCTATATGGGAGCAGGGAGCTCTTTTGGACATTTGGCCTCACTGGTAGACATTGTGATCGTAGAAAGCCTAAACCCTTATCACTGGGGCAGGAGCTTGTCTGTCTACATTTTTATGGCACTTAACACTGTTAAGCAAAGGAATTCTTTTCAGCCACACAGATAATACTAAGCAGTTTATGAGCAATATAATCGGGAGGGCTTGACGAGCAGATTCCAAGAAAACCTACCAGCACTACACTCCTTTATATATTGGTTACATACATCATTAAACAACCTACAGTTAGTTTTATCAGTTCTTTGATCAAGAAGGAATGGATCTTGTATAAAGGTATGGGGCCAGGATGAGGGAGAGAAAGGCCTACTTTTTACAGATGAGAGGGGGAGTGAACTAATTCTATAGATAAAGGGAGAACAAAGCAGAGGTAGCAGTTTAATAAAACAACTTCTTGTAAGACCATGGAATCCAGGAGGGTTACAGTTTTAACAAACATAGTTTCAACAGTCTTCAAGGTCTCTGTTGCAGCTGGGCTGTTATCTCAGACAAGTGTTTCATCTTTGGGGCTCAGCATGGAAGATGCAAAGGCTTTGCCCTAAAAGCACAGTGGAACAAATCTTTCTAAAGATGTACTTTTATGAATAACAACTCCTGAGAACCCTTTTCTTTATCCTGATATTTTATTTTCATGCTATGCATATGCAAGAAATGCTTGCTTTCTGTTTATTTAGTCAGTTCTTGAATGTGGGACTGCTGCTGATGAATTTCCCCCTTAAGAAACAAATTTCATTTAATATATTTGCTTTGAAAAGGATGTGAGGGAATAAAAAAGGGAGAAGATGCCTGTAAAGAATTACAGAGACTTAGGTAAGAGATCAAATGTTAAGTAAACATTTTTGAATGATCTCTTTTTTTCAGTTTCTAAGTTACATTTTACTGTTTCTAAAAAATACCATCAGTCATATTTTCAAAGACACTTTGAAAAAAGACCCCTGCAAAGCTTTGCCCATAGAAACATGCTATAACTCTCAAGATACTGCAAGCAAAAGTAGTGCATGTACAGACAAACTGGATAGATATATTATTACTCATCTTGTTCTCAAGTGTTCAGGAAATGACATTGCTGAAATATACTTAAATGAACACATGGTGAGTAGCCCCACTGAATTAATTGAGGTGGTAGGTGTGCTACATATTAAGGTTTTGCTTAAATGGATCAGGACCATTGTATTGTGCAGGTAAAGCACAAGAACTCTCCTGAAATCAGTGGATCTGTGCTGATTTACACCAACCAATGATCAAGCCTGAAACTGTATTTTTATGTCTTTGGGTAGATTGAATTTTTAACATTCTTTTCCTGAAAGCATCTTGTCTAAAAGGATGTGATTTAAAGGTCAGAAGGAAATTGATTAGGAGACTCTAGTAGAAAGTGCAAACTACTTATTGAATTAAATGTTAGGTAAGTTAATGTATCTTTTTTGTGGACAGTGTTTGTATCTCAAATAATCTTGTTCCATATACAATCCACATAAATCAACAGAAGAGAACAGCTCTGAAGTATCTAGTCATATTTTTCAGAGGAGGATTTAGGGGATTATCTACTAATAGTGTGGTGAACTTGTCCACTGCATTTTGGGGACCAAAAATTCCACAGTTATTTTCAGACACTGTCTTGGATTTGCTGTTTCACCTATCACCAGCAAAGAAGCTTTCAGGGGTTGAGTCTCAAAAGCTCAAGTAGCAGTTTGAGCACTCACTGAAAGTCAGTGAAGTTAAACACATAACTGGAATTTGTGCCTTTGAAAATCTGCTCCTTAAATCTTCTTTCCTATTACAGAAACCTTGAAGTTAACTTATACTTGCAAACACCATAGTTTACAAAATAATACTAACATATTTTAAAGCATGTATTTCTACAGCTTTGTAGAGTGTTTTCATGAAGCCAGTTACCCTGACTTTAGCAACTATTTTATCATTGTAATAATAAAATGTTGCTTAAATTTATAAAAAGCAAATATAATTTCAGCCTTGTTGGTGACCTCCAGGAAAGCAGGTGACTTACACTCTCAATTTGAAATGAAAGTGTGAATATTGAATCTTATCACAACATAGGAGGATTTGGGGAGAAAAGACAGAATAATGACATGGAGGAAGTTTATGTTTAGGGGAGTAAGATTTGTGAACTTTCAATAGGCAAAACCCTTCTTCTTTCTAGCAAGGTATTTATCCTTCCTTCATCCTTCTAGTATTATTTTAGAATCTTCCAGTAGAAAATTACACAATGGGGACAACCTGAAGTGTTGCTTTCCCATTAAGTAAACACTTTTTAGAGTAATTACTGGGTGTCAGATGCTTGCTGGTGGATGACTCTAGTGAAGTGACAGCAAGGCTGAATTAGGCCCGTAATGTTTATCTGTTACCACTCTTGATATCCTAGAAAAATCCAGTACAAATTTGTTTGTCTTTTACTAAAAGACTGTCTTCACCCCAATAAGCCACTGATATTTGCTATTTCTTTGTATGTGGTTATCTCTGAGAATACTCTCAGGAAAAATGGTGACCATGGGATTTTATTTTAATGCCTCAATAACTCAAAATCAAATTAGCACAGTTTATATTTTAATTTTTCCTGTAGTGCCAACACTGCAGTTGACCTGTGATGCAGCTCTTTCTCCCTTATCACCACTGGTAATGAGATACCCTGATGTCCAAATTATGCCCTCAATAGTTCATATGTAGCCTCATTTCTTTGTAATGTGAAGCATTCATGATTAATATATTTCCAGATAACTTTTAGTTAAAAACTACTTGTTGAAAATCTCTAATCTGGCACTCTTGTCCAGCAACATCTGTAGTCTGGCATGATTTTAGTTAGTCAGATATCCAATTATCGGGCGTTTGGCCAAGATTCCTGCTGTCCCACAAAGTTTGTTTACAGACACCAGTCCTGACTCAGGATTCTGAGCTGTTATTTAGCACTAATTTACTCCTAAATGTCTGCCAAGAGACCAGTCAGAAGTGGAAGTCTTGGTAATGTTGCAAGACAATATTGACCTTCTGTGGTTTGGCAAATTCTCTTATTTGGCACTGGTCTGGTCCCAAGTGTACCAGACTAGAGGGGTTTGACCTGTGTTTTAAAATTACCTTTATATTTTCCTTATTTCCTGTGCTTCTCTAGTAGTGAGAGAGAGAATTTAGGATGGTATCAGAAGTAAGTTTTAAGCAACGCCATTGTAAAACATGTCCTCATTTGCACTTATCTCATGAATTAAAAGGTAACAAGGTTGTAGAAGCATTACTGACAATGTAATTTAGGGACAGTGGAGTTGCATTGGTGTCACTATGAATATATTTTGATGGGCAGAATTTTTCTACTGTGCTGATGCAAAGAAAGGTATGCAGCTTGGCTTTGAAATCACACATTGAGTTTCCCGCTCTGATAGTCAGAGCAAAATATAGCCCCTTATGTAATATGAGACAATGCTACTTGGAAATAGTAAGACAATGCATTTGGAATCTCACAACCCTTTTGCAAAGAAAAACTTTTTTTCCCTCTCAAACAGAAGTGCTTTTGTTCAGCAGCTTGGTGATCTATTACTAGTATTCAATTACTATGTCTTAACTGGGATGGAAGATGCTGCATAAACTTACTAAATCAAACATAACATTAAAAATGGAAAGTGAAGGACACCTTTAATCTGTGAACAAGACAGCTATAACCTTGTACTATTTGCATCATTCACTCAGAACCCATTGCCTCCCTTTTGATCAAAACAAACCAATTGCTAAATTGGGATTGGAATCCAGTTGCTATGCCAGGAAAGTTTTATTCTAAAGCTTAATTGAAAGACTCCTTGTGAAGAGTCTGAACTGAATCATTGACCACTGAAGTTCCTTTTTAAAGAATGTAAATAAAGACATTAATCAGTGTGGTTCAATCCATTTGCCCCAGAGCTTTATAACAGTTTTTTTTTTTTAAGATGAAACTTAGAGCTTCAGGCTCCAGGGGAAGGGGAGGGAGGAGAGACACTTCAAGCACCCTGTGTTTTTAATGTAATTATTGTTTATTCTTTTGCAAGGGTGTTAATTTGCCTCCCAGTAATTAACTTCCCCATGTGGTTGTCAGGCAATTTAATCAAAAGTAAGAACAGATAGACCCAGATGCCACTGCTTCTGTGACCAATATTATCCCCTCACCTTGTAGAGGTGTCAGTGTTTTAATAAAGTGAACAGGTGCAATGTGCAGAATTTCTTCAGAGAGCTAATTTCCAAATTGTTAATCTCATATTCCAAAAGTGAAGGGACAGCCAATCAGATGCCAGCAATATAATTGCCTCATTTTCAAACCTAAAAGCATTATGTGCCTCCTGCTAGTTTAGCACCTGGCAAATCTACTTAAAAGTTATGCAAGATGTTGTTTGCTCAGCTAATGCTTAAAGTAGGATGACATTGTAATGAAGGTGAAGAAGAAGGTTTCATCCAGTATGACTCTACATTTGTCCTGTACATGTGGACATATATAGCATCTTTGAAAGCTGGTAACAAATCTCACTCTTGGGATGATTCTAATCCATTAGGGCAGCCTCAAACTCAGTTTTACACAAGATGATGTACTGGCTTCTCTTACCACTTCATGGAGTTTGTCTCCTGTGATTAGTCATTTCTTAATCTTTTGCAGTGCATAAGACTCATTTTTTATTGCCTTGGTATTCTCTCCTTCCTTTTCATGAACTATTGTTCTGGAACAACTTTTCCATTTGTTTACTTTGTTTAATTTAGGCCCAAATCCTAAAACAAAGACTGGAGGAGTCAGCCAACATGATGCTCACTGTAGTATTTGGGGCCTTAGATCTGAATTGTTTTTTGAGGCATCAGCTTATGTCTCTATTTTAAGCAGTGTATTAGCCTGCAGTTTTGGTGAAATTATATTTTGATGACTGTGGCTACGTCTACACATGCACGCTACATCGAAATAGCTTATTTCGATGTAGCGACATCGAAATAAGCTATTTTGATGAATAACGTCTACACGTCCTCTAGGGCTGGCAACGTCCATGTTCAACTTCGACGCTGGGCAGCACCACATTGAAATAGGCACTGCAAGGGAACGTCTACACGCCAAAGTAGTACACATTGAAATAAGGGTGCCAGGAACAGCTGCAGACAGGGTCACAGGGCGGACTCAACAGCAAGCCGCTCCCTTAAAGGGCCCCTCCCAGACACAGTTGCACTAAACAACACAAGATCCACAGAGCCGACAACTGGTTGCAGACCCTGTGCATGCAGCATGGATCCCCAGCTGCAGCAGCAGCAGCCAGAAGCCCTAGGCTAAGGGCTGCTGCACACGGTGACCATAGAGCCCCGCAGGGGCTGGAGAGAGAGCGTCTCTCAACCCCTCAGATGATGGCCGCCATGGCGGACCCCACTATTTCGATGTTGCGGGACGCGGATCGTCTACATGTGCCCTACTTCGACGTTCAACTTCGAAGTAGGGCGCTATTCCCATCCCCTTATGGGGTTAACGACTTCGACGTCTCGCCGCCTAACGTTGATTTCAACTTCAAAATACCACCCAACACGTGTAGCCGTGACGGGTGCTATTTCGAAGTTGGCGCCGCTACTTCGAAGTAGCGTACACGTGTAGACGCGGCCTGTAAGAGGTGAGAAAAAAAATCAGAATTTCCATCCCTCAGTGGATTCTGATATTTTCACATTTTCATTCCAAATTGAGACAAAAAAGTGAAGACAGATAGTCACTGAAGAAGAGTTCTACAAAAAATCTGTTTGAGAAGTGTTGAAATATTTCATTTTTGTTATTACCCGTCCAAATCAAACACACAATTTCAGCAAAATATTTAGTTTTGGTTTATTGAACTAAGTCAAGGCACACTGCTCTGAGTGAGTTCTTTAAACAACATCTTAAGATGTTCAGTGTCTTTCAGTATCTCATGGAAGTTTTAGTTCTTCTTACACTATTTCCCCATTTTCTCCTATGGCTCAGGCTTCCTGTAAAGATTATATATTCCGTGATGTCTCTGTAACTGTGTGACTCCCATAATCCAGCACATTGCACAGTTATAAAGAAACTATGGTGTATTATGAGAGGTGTGCTCTGGCCAAGATACATAGTTTATCAGAGAAAGTGGGTGTGGCATAGGGAACTGGAACTATAGCTCATAAACAACCGCACAGTTTAAAGAGAGGCTGTTTAATATTGAACTAATGTGAAAAGTTTCAAGTCAGTTCAGCCTCTGATGTGTGGATTCAGTTTGAACAAAACCGAAACAGAAAGGTATTATTTTTAATAAAAAAATGAAACAAAGATCAAATGGAATTTGTCTCTGGGAAACTATTACGTAGAATCTACATTTTTTCTGAGGAATAAAATATTGTTTCAGCGGAAATGCTAAAACAACCGTAACACAACACATGCAAATATTGAGCTAATAGTCTGAAGACCTGAAATGAATCAAGCAATTCCAAATTCTAAAAATCTTTTTTTTAAGGCTGAAATAATTTAGATAACCATTCCCTTTATTTTGACTAGAATCTGTTTGTGCAGATAGCAAGTCCACCACCTTCTGATGGCTGGACTCTTTCAGAGAGTTATGGTCAGGAAGAGAGAGTTTTCCTAACCTCCAATAAGCTGCCAAATGTTTGAGATCATTTTTGAGTTAAACCTTTTGATGTTTGCCTATGACATAACCAGTAATCTCCTTTACTATAGTATTCTATTTAAGAATGCTGGAAGGATTTCATTTAAAGTGGTCCAAAGATGCTATAAGCTTCTTTTTCAGTTGGACTGGGTCTACATTAAGACAAAATTTCAAAATGGCCATGCTACTGGCCAAATTGAAGAATATTAAAGACCTCATTAGCATTTGCACGCTTCCAGCCCCAGCGCTTTGAAAGCACTGCTTTTGAACATGTGCGGCTCGGCGCAGCTACACAGGGGTCCTTTTTGAAGGGACCCCGCACATTTCAAAATCTCCTTATTCCCCAGGACATAAAAACATCTAAGGATAAAGAAAGCAAGCTACCAATTTCCACTTACCAACAGGAAAGGGGATATGAACCAGCCCCTCTCTATTCCTGGGCTAAGCACCAACACCACAGGACTACAGAGTCATTTTTTTAAATATACTTTCATTTCACAAAGAATCATAGAATTGTAGAACCATAGGGCTGAAAGGGACCTCAGGACGTCATCTACTCTAGCCCCCTGCTTCAAGCAGGATCAATCCCCACTAGGTCATCCCAGCCAGGACCTTGTCAAGCCTGGACCTAGAAACCTTGAGGGTTGGAGAATCCACCACCTCTCTAAGCAACGCATTCCAAGGCTTCACCACCATCCTGGTGAAGTAGTTTTTCCTAGTATCTAACCTACACCTCTCCCTCTTCAATTTCAGACCATTACTCCTTGTTCTTCCATCTGACACCATTGAGAACAGTCTCTCTCGGTCCTCTTTAGAGCCCCCTTTCAGGAAGTTGAAGGCTACTATCATATCACCCTTCAGTCTTCTCTTCTGCAAACTAAATAAGCTCAAATCTCTCAGCCTCTCCTCTTGGGTTATTAGTAACAGAGAGGAAGCCATGCTAGTCTATACACCATCAAAACAAAAAGCAGTCAAGTAGCACTTTAAAGACTAGCCAAATAGTTTATTAGGTGAGCTTTCGTGGGACAGACCCACTTCTTCAGACCATAGCCAGCCCAGAACAGACTCAATATTTAAGGCACAAAGAACCAAAAACAGTAAGCAAGGAGGACAAATCAGAAAAAGATAATCAAGGTGAGCAAATGCCTTAAATATTGAGTCTGTTCTGGTCTGGCTATGGTCTGAAGAAGTGGGTCTGTCCCACGAAAGCTCACCTAATAAACTATTTTGCTAGTCTTTAAAGTACTACTTGACTGCTTTTTTTTTCTCTTTGGTTATGTGCTCCAGCCCCCTAATCATTTTTGTTGCGCTCCACTGAACCCTCTCCAATGCATCCACATCCTTTCTGTACTGGGGAGCCCAGAATTGGATGCAATACTCCAGAGGTGGCCTCACCAGTGCCAAGTAAAGGGGAATAATAACTTCTCTATATCTGCCGGAAATGCTTTTCCTAATGCATCCCAATATACCATTAGAACTTCTTAAATACAAGGACACACTGTTGAGTCATATCAAGCCTCTCATCCACTATAATCCATAGATCCTTTTCTGTTGCCCTGCTACTTAGCTAGTCAGTCCCCAGCCTGTAACAGTGCTTGTGATTCTTCCATCCCAAGCGCAGAACTCTGCACTTCTCCTAGTTGAACCTCATCACATTTGTTTTGACCCAATCCTCCAATTTGTCTAGGTCACTCTGGACCCTATCCCTACCTTCCAATATATATACCTGACCCCCTACCTTAGTGTCATCTGCAAATTTGCTGTAGGCGCAATCCATCCCCTCATCCAGACCATTAGTAAAGATGTTGGACAGAAGAACTTATCCCTGGGGCACTACACTTGAAACAAATGCCAACCAGACACTGAGCCATTGACCATTACCCGTTGGGCCCATCCATCAAGCCAGTTTTCTATCCATCTTACTGTATCCAATCCGTACTTCCTTAAGTTTTGGGCAAGAATATTGTGGGGGACTGTATCAAAAGCGTTCCTAAAGTCAAGGTATATCACATCCATTGGCTTCCCCATGTCCACAGAGCCAGTTACCTCATCATAGAATCTAAGCAGATTGGTGAGGCATGACTTGCCCTTGGTGAATCCATGTTGACTGCTCTTGATCACTTTCCTCTCTTCAAGGTGCTCCAAAATGGATTCCTTGAGGATCTCCTCCATGATTTTTCTGGGGACTGAGGTGAGTCAAACTGGTCCATAATTCGCTGGAAGGACGGTTCCCATTAAAGTGGCTTCTTCATTTTTGTTTCCATAAGTGTCAGATGGTGCAAACAAATGTTTTCTAGGAGAAGGAAAAATACTTAAGTAAATCATTATTATCCCAAGTAAAAGGCAACTAAACATCTGAAGAAGAGAAAACTCAAGGTTCATACTTTAGTTCTTCAAGGCTATTCTCCTCTTAGCTTCTCCCTCTTACGAAGTCCCCTCCACTCCATCAATGACATCAGTCTTGAAAACTCAGTTTCTCATCCTCTTTCACAACCACCTCCACATTTTCTTCCACATGGACTCTTACACAGGAACCACCTTTCTGGAATCAATCAATTAATTCACTATCCTCTTCTGTGACTTTTCCCTCATGACCTACTTCAGCTGTGAAATCAGCCACCTCTTTAAGCACTGCTGTTTTCCCAGAATTATGCTGCTGTCTTCAGCTCTCTTCTTTAGGTAGGGCTGGGGGAGGAGCTCCCAGCAGAACCGTTGCCCGGACCAGGTGATGCTCAGGAGGGAGTTTCCCACTGGCTATTTATGTGGGGCAACCGTATCTCCCTGTCTCAAATACAGAACAGGGAGCTAAGGTGGGGAGGGGCAGCTCCTCTTAGCTGCCCTAAGCCCCAGGAAGCTGGTGCTCTCCACTCTCCTTGCCCCCTCAGCCCCAGGAGATTGCTGGCTATGAGTGGTCCCAGTGCAGAGATGCAGGAAAGCAGTGGCTGTGGACACTCCCACCCCCAGCATTCAAGGAACTAAATATGGGATAATTCATCCCTTTTAAACAATAAGTGGGATGCTTTTTTGGCATCCCAAATATGGGATGGTTTGTCACCCTATACTTCTGGCATGAATCCACCTACTCCTGAGCTGCATAAAGTGGACACATCTTACCAAATAACTTGATCCTATGATTTTTTAACATTTATTCTAAGTCCCTTCTTCATTCAAATCCCTCCTTCATGTCCAGCCCATTCCTTTTCTAGTATGGTTACACTACAGTTATCTGTCTACAGAATTCACCATGGGGAGAGTCTTCCCAACAAAACCTCTGTTGACAGATCACACATACACACAAAAGAAAATCGGAAGAGAGATCCACTCTGTCAGTAGAGCAGCCAGACTGCCTGGATGCCCTCTTCACAAAACACCCGGAAGCACAGCAGACAGGGCTGCCCTTTGTTGCGGATGCCCTGTCTTTTGAGAGAGGCCCCCGGGGGCATTTACACGGCTGTTTTGTTGACAGAAATCTGTCAACAGCAGCATTATGTCTCAAAGTTTTGGAGCAGGCAAAAGTGCTGGGTTTTGTCAACACTGTCAACAAAATATTTTGAGTATAGTTACTCCATGTGTTTTGTGGACAAAAATCTCTAGTGTTACAATAACCTTTAGGAAGTGTTCCATGAGGGTGAGACAACAATCAGTTGAAGATGAAGTAGAGAAGCCCAGTCATGAGTGCCAAATCCAAGGTGGATTCTGAGTTCGACAGAAAGAATAGAGAATTGAGTCACCCTGGATAAATATGAGGCCACAGTCAAAGCCATTAGAGCACATGGGCCACAAATCATTTGAATCTTTTACATCTGCCAGGAATCAGTCATCAGAAGTTTTGATATGCTCACATACAGAAATACCCTTCCATGCTGGATGGAAGAGACAACTTTGTAAAAGTGACCTTTCATTGATGCACTGAGCAGAAGACCAAAAGCCTCCTGATCAGATCAGAGTTTTTTTTTTTTCTGGAATCCTATAGTGGTGAAAGATAACATGCAGCAACCTGATTACAGACTGCCTGAGCTGACAAGAACATCTGGAATGTATCTTCTCACTTACCATTAACAAACTGGCAATTAGTATTATGTTGTGCACTTGAGTTCATGCCAAACATGACATGCTCCCAATGTCAGGGAGAAGATAATTGGCTTATGGCTCCTTAAACAGCCATTTGAATCTACAAAATCTTTTGTCGTACTACATAACTGACATATACGCTATCCTTTTAGTATCCAGAGGATATCCGGTATTTGCCATGCAGGAAGATCCCAAATGCTTGGGTATGATGCCCATCTTCACGGGATCTCTGTTCAAAGATGGATGCTGCCATAACCACTACCACATGGAAGGACTGAATTTGGAAGTCCAGTCCCACTTGGATATTCCTGCTGAATTGCCCTGATCTCTGACATAGCTCAAAGTCTGTCTTCACTGAGATCTCAGTGGTTGCTCCAGTTGACCCAGGACAAGATTAAGGACCAACTGAATCTTCCTAACTCATTTTAAATTCAGTGATTGCACTATATTGTATGGTGTCAGAGCAGGACATCCCCCATAGTGAGGTTCACTGCTGAGCTAATCAGCCAGCCAAGAGATAAGACAAAGATGACAGCCGTCCAACCTCAAGAAAATACTCACCAGCAGCCACACAATATGCCACAGAAACACTAACCCAGGGACCTATGCCTGCAACAAACCCCTTTGCCAGCTCTGTCCACATATCTATGTTAAACCATTATTGGACATAACTATGTCAGCCACACCATAAGTGGCTCATACACATGCACAATCACTGATGTGATATATGCTACCATGTGACAGCAATGTCCCTCTGCCATATGCACTGGATTAAATGGACCATCTCTGCACCAAAGGGTAAATTGACATAAATCCAACATCAAGAACTGGAATACACGTAAACCTATAGTTGAACATTCTAACCTCTCTGGACATTCAATGAAGGATTTGAAAGAAGCCATTCTTCTACAACAGGATTTTATCATAAGATTACAGAGGGAAACATCTGACCTGGAATTCATTTGCAAGTTTGACACATTTAACCTCAGGCTTAACAGAGATCTCAATTATCTTCCACATTACAAAGGCAATTTCCTCACCTTTGATATTTGCAGGAACGGCACACATCCTACTTAATTTACTTCTTCCACAGGTCCTACTAATGGCAGGTAACTCCCACCCTTGATCTTTCTCTGCTTCCTTCCTTCCCCTGCTATCTAAACCCATGATTCTTATTATCCACTCCAAACTGAAAATCTGAAGAAGTGGGGCTTATGAACAAAAGCTCATGACCTACTGATTTGTTAGTCTTGAAGGTGGTACAGGACTGCTTGCTTCTAATGTCAAAATGTAGTAAGGACAGATGTTTTTGACAATACTTAAAGATAATACTGTCAATCAACTGAAAACAAAGAAAGTGCATAAGTGCACATTCCAACCTTTGCACACATTTTGTCTGTTTTTATTCAGCACTTTTCTCTACTTATTTAGAGCATTTTCTTAGACACGTGTCAATGTTTTGAGAAGTGACAAAACAGAGCACTGAAATTGTTGTTAAGATGCTTTATCCTTTTATAATTTAACAAAGAAATATAATGGGATGTACGTTTGTCTACAGAGCTGCCTTTACTGTGAATTAAGTTTATCAGCAGCTGCCCTCCAATTTCTTTTTTAATTTAAAGCATGAATCGCTGCCACCTTATTCAACTATCACGTTGCACCTACCCTTTGTGTTGTACATATTCTCGCTCTTGAGCAAATTTCTTCCCTACATCTCCTGCTATTTTCACATTCTCTTTGTAGCCCCCATCAAAGTTGCAGGACCTCCCCTTCAAATTCTTCCTATGACTGGCTAAGATTTCTGGCTACCCTTCCATCCAGGAAGTTGAAGCTGGATGGGAAGTGAAAGGTAGTCTGGAACTGTGGAGCCTATTTCAGGTCCCTTGTCTGCTTATGTCTCTGGATAGAGTTCTTCTGATGAGTGACCGATTCATTCTTTGGATGGTCTTGAGCAGTGGTGGGTGTTTTCCATGGTTCTGTGTTTGGCTGCTTCATACTTTCAACCTCAGTCTATTCCTGTTTTCTCCCCAGTAGTCAGGACTTAGTGGTTCATCCTCCTTAACTGAGGGGATAGTTCTTTAGTTGTGGGAGGATCTATATCCTCCTGTCTCAATACTACAGACCATATGTATACTAATTTAAACACTAATACAGATCAAAGAGGAGGCAGAAGAGAAGAGATACTTTATTCTTTTTTTCTTTCCCTAGATAACACCAAGATAAATCCACACTTAAATAGCAAAGGGCAAGTTAATGACTTGGGGAAATGATGACCTTGTGTATAGTACTAAGTGCTGAAATATCTAAAGTTAACATGTTTGACTTCAATATTGCACTTTGTTTCTGAGTGACATGCTTCCTCCTGTCCCTGTTCAATTTTTTTTATTATATGGCTCTGAACCTGTGGGATATGAGAGTGCCACTCACAGACCCATGTAAGAGGAACAAAGTTCCTCAATTCAGACTCAGTTATGCACTTGGCCAGAGTTATCCACCCCACAATACTTCTGTGTTGTGTTACTGTACTGAATAAAAGGGTGAATACTGCAAGATTTTGTCAAAGAACAGTTTAGAAGAGATAATTTGACATACACTAGGGGACACAGTTCAGCTGCTGTCGAATTTATCAAGAGTAGGACCTTTCATTTGGAATGATATTTCATGGTATTTTCAGCTTTACTAGAAGCAGAATATATGGAATTTACATGACAGTGTCAGATTCTGGTCTATTGCACCAGTAATAACCCCTTGTGCCTGATTCACCTCTCATATTGGCATGGCATAGAGTTTCTTTGCACAGTGGAATTGTGAAACAGTCTGCAAAGGTTCCAGTAAGTCTCCAAACTCAAAATTAGCTAAATCAACTGTGTACTATTTATAGCTAGGAATCGGCATTCAAAATACCAGGGATAAGTAGAAAGATTTTTTTTCAGTGTGATTTAAAATTATTACGTGAACATTCTGCTTAAAAGACTAAGAAATCAAAGGAGCAATGCAGAGGTTTGTTACATTTTCTTCTTCCCCATGAAACAGACATGAAGAGGAAACTCACAAAAGATGATAGCCCTTTACCACTCCAACACATGAACTTAATACTTTTTGTGGGGAGTTATCCCATTCCTTATCAGAGGGCATGGTCTGGAGGATTTTAATGTATCGACTGTCAGGTGTTTTTGTAGCATTAGGAGTGTTTGTACCTTTCACTCTTCAATGTATTTATCATTACAATACTCTTGAGGCATAAGAAAATTCTATTATCCTTTTAGAGAAAGAGAAATGAAGTTGAGACCGCTAAAGAGTCAGGTTTTTAAAAGGATTCTTTCTTAAAAAGGTAGATAAGCATACAGCGGGATTTTTGAAAGTTAATTTTCAAATAGGTATCTATTGGTGTTAATGATCTGGCCCTAAGTAACTTTCCCAAGGTGACACAGAAAGTCTGTGGTAAAACAAGGCTTTGGATTCAAACATTTCTTGTCTAAGGGTAGTGCCTTAATCACTGGCTATCCATCTCCATACCTCATCTCAGTAAAATAGTGTAGTGACATGTTTGTAAAACCAGGTCCTACATTTGAATATACATAGGCCTGATTATTGTTTACACAAAGGCAACTTTGTTACAGAATTGAAGAATACAGCTAATGTGTATTTATTAATTATAATTTAATATTTATGTAATTTTCTATTATTGCATCATTGTCATATAGTCTTCATTGCTAATGCAACTTTTATATTTTAAAATGATGCATTTTGCAGCAAAATGTGACTTAGTTTGTGTCCAAAAATAACCATAGATACGTAATTACAAAACATTGAATCTTGCCATTTTTCAGATGAATTCAAGTTCTTTATGAAAAGGCTGCCCATGAACTATTTCCTCAACACATCTACCATTATGCATTTGTGGACAATGGATTCTAATTTTCAGCGTCGCTATGAGCAACTGGAAAGCAACATGAAACAACTTTTCCTTAAGGCACAGAAAATTGTGTACAAGCTCTTTAGCCTCAGTAAGAGGTGCCATAAACAGCCACTCATCAGCTTGCCAAGGCAGAGGTAAGAAATGCTGTGAAAACTTGACATACTCAGGACACTGTTTTGAGAATGAAGCCTGCTTAAGAGTACAGGTATGCAAATGTGTACAGTGTGTGGCTTTTAAGACATAATAGCAAGGCAATGCTTTTGAGTCATCAAGTCATTAATATTGTACTGTTCAGACCTTCCCAAATATAATGCCACAATAAGAAAAGTAAAACACAGACTACAGGGGAGTATTCCCATGTACTTTTGGAATCCACAACTCAGTGTAACATGTGACCTGTGCACACATCACCACTGAGGTAAAATCTGTCCCTCATTTAAGCTGGAACTATTTTAATAAGATCCCTAGAGCTGGAGCTCTCCTTTCCATTTCAAGATGTGGCACACTGAAATGAATGATGGGGAAGAGTGGGAGACAAGCGTGGAGGTGGGGTTGTGTTTGTCCTTCCTAGCAACACAGAAAGAGAGAATGGTACGTCAGAGGCCAAACTGATGAAATCCATATTTCTAAGATGTAAGTGAGCTATGTATTCTTTGGTTTCCCTCTCATTCACATTATGTTCAGGAGGAACAGCTCTACCAAAATTATTGGAATGACACTGATGTGGGATTAGAGTCAAGGGCTGCATCTCAGTCTGTGAGTAAGAATTGTCTTAAGAGACACAGTGCGTTGGGGTTACCTAGAGACATGGTACCTGCTGCTATACTCAGCAAGCATAATGGCCTTGACCCAATTCCTACAAAAGATCATGGGACCAGATATTGAAACAGACCCCATATTTCTAGGGCTCCTACATTTGATAGAATGGCAAAGGTGTTGCTCCTTTCAGCTCAGCCCAACAGCCATAAGCTATTGAAAATGAAGATGAGGCTATTTCCTTCTGTCTTCAGGGGAACACTATCCAGCCACTCACCTACTGCAGAAGGAGAGACAGGAACATTATATTTTCTTCTTGCTCAGCTTGATGCAGTAGAATCCCAGTTCTTTTTCCCCACTTCTGGCATACTCGTTTAGGACAACTATGTTTTGTGATTTAGTGATCTTGCATTTGTAATATGACATTTTTATTTATCTTGGATTCATCTGTTGTTTAGAAAGGATTGCAGGTAGAATGGTTACGTAATAAATAAACAAATGTGTTGGTTGCTTATGACTTTTATTGTGAACTCTGTACCTGAGACATGGTTCAATCTGAGCCATGCAGGAAACTATCTTTTCCCAGTGACCGAGGGAGATTCCTTAAAAACAAGACTACCATAACTAACAGTAAGAATTTTTGCAAGGTGCTCTGCTTCTATATTAATGCGACAAATGTGCAATAGCACCATTGAATACCTCCCCATATCAGACTATTAGTGGGAATAAGAACAGGAAAAAACAAACAAAAAACAAAAAAAAAAGTCAATTGAGCTAACTTTCTCATGTCTTTATATTCTGAGGGAGAATATTTTTAAATTGATTAAAAAGAGAGTATGTTTAACAGTAATTTCCTACTGGCACAAAACCAAATGAACCAAGTTTCCCTGTTGTAAGAAAAGAACATAACTGTGTTTGTAATGTACCAGTAACAAGACTCTGCTTCCCAGGTGTAGCTCATCAGTGATAACTTGGAATTCTATCTTTTCCTGATTCAGATGACCATTTTCCCTGGGTTTTCCAAAGGATTGTATCTTCTGGCTTGCTTCCCCACCTCACCACCACCACCACCCACACACACTCATTCTACTCTTTATCCTGCAGCTAGTGCCTCAGGAAGTCAATGGAAGGACTTTCACTGACTGCTACAATTATTTGATCAGGTCCTTCTTGCAAGTCTTATGCAGGAACAACCTATAATTGAGTCAAAGCCATCCCAGCCATATATCAGTTCATGGAAGACTTCCCAGGCTCTGCACTTTGGTGGGATGGTGCAGGGCCTAAAGCAGCTTGAGGGATTTGCCTGTGGTGGTGGGAGCTGTGGGAAGCTGAGCAATCCAGATGCCTGCCAGATACCTCCCAGCTGGGTGGCTGTGTTTCATTGCTGTGGTTGGAAGTGGAGTGCCCTATCCCATTCCCATTGTGCAAGCTGGGATTGTGGAGTACAGTGAGCTGAAGGCCAGTCATTCCACTTCTGGCTGCCATGGTGAGTGCAAGGGTGGCATGACTCCTCCTAGTAGTCCCAAGCCTCCCTGTAAAATTGCCCTGGAAACCTCAAATGGGGGAGAGAGTAGGAGGAAGAGGTGCAGAGGGAATATGAGGGGAAAGAGCAGGGGCAGAGCTTGGGGGAACTAAATAAGACACAAGAAGTGATTCTTCCATGCTGTTGATTAGAGGTGCTTGTGAGATCTCAACCAGAGTCCTGTGTCCAGTTCAGGGTATCACAGATCAGGAAAATGTGGACAAAGCTGTAAAGCTCTGGAGAAGAGTAACAAAAATCACTAAAGGTCATTAAACATGACCTTTAAGGGAAGATTAAAATATAGGTTTGTTTAGTTTGGAAAAGAGAAGAGTGAGAGGGGACATAACTTTCAAGTACAGAAATGGTTTTTGCAAGAAGGAGGAAGAAACATTGTTGTTCTTTACCTTTGATGATAGGACAAGAAGCAATGGGATTCAATTGCAGCACAGGAGGATTAGGTTAGACATTAGGAAAAAAAAGTCTAATTGTCGAAGAGATTAACAATTAGAATAAATTGCCTAGGGAGGTTATGGAATCTCAATCACTGGACATTTTTATGAGCAGGTTAGACAAATGCCAATCAGGGATGTTCTAGATAATGCTTAGACTTTCCATGAGTGCAGGTGACCGCACTTGATAACCCCTTGAGGTCTCCTCCAGTCCTGCGATTCTGTGATACAACAGTAGAAGGTTTCACCCCCCTACTAATGAACAGCGGCAGACTGAAAATGAGCAGACTGTAACATTATAACAATATAGATTAAAGATTAGACTTTGTTTTCTCATGTAGAAAGCCAGGAGGAATATCCTAAATATTTAGAAAGAGCTCATTAATTATACTACCAAAGTGCAGGAATTGCAAAATGCAATCATGTGAGAAATCTTTGTGTCAGTGTTAGAAAAGATAGCTATAAATATTTATTATAAAACTTCCTTGTGAAAAAAAACAAAGCACAAGTTTCTTTCCTTGGCCTACATCTTGTTTCCTAACATGGAGTACACATTTTGCTAAGTTTCAAAACTATGCCTCATTTGGGAACAAAGAAAAAGAAAAAAGAAAGTTAATTGAAATTGATTCCCCACCCCTGGCCCTGGATTGTAGCAAAGAATCAAGCAATTTAAAGTAATTCCTTTTATAGTCTTCAAACCCAAATAGCTTTATATATTTTCCTCAACATTCTTAACAGAAATTAATTGACTCCTGAGCGGCAGAAGCTATCTTCTCACAATTTAGAAACTATAAGCAGCGTAACATAGAAAGAATACATTATAATGAGAAAAAAGTAACAATCCTCATACTTCTGTATACTGTCACAACTGATTCAGCATAAACCGAAGGACAATATCCCATTTTCACTCTCTTCTCAGTGTAAATTCTTTTCTAATTTTGGATTTTTTTTCTAGATTTTAAGGTAAATTTAAGTTAAAAAGGGTATTATTTCAATGTCCGATTTAATGATGCAGTTATTAGAATTGCATTAAGATGTACTATGCAAGTCAATAGTAAGCTTTTTATACAATGTTTAGATGTCATTTATTCTTACCTTTTAAAATCCTCTAAGTCAGTAAAGAAGCATTTGCTTCATTAGTGAAGTTCATTTTCTAGGCTAATTTCAGCAACAGAAAGACTTTTGGGAATAAATATGCGAAATCAAACAGTAACATAAGAGTTGCCGGACTAGATCAGAGCTCATGTACTTCTGGTCCATTATCCTGTAGCCATTGGTGACAAGTTGCAAATGTTTCAGAGAAAGAGGGTGATCATCCCTCCTGTGTTTGGATCCAAAAATGTTTCCCTACTTATTTTTAAAAAGGGACGAATTGTCTCATGTATGGGCACTCTCCCATTGACCTTTTCAGCTGCTGCAGGTGCAGCTGCTGGCTGGAGTCACTTATCCAATCCTCAGGGAAGCAGGGGGAGTGTGGGCAGCTGCTGTGTACCTGATACTTCCCCGGGGGTCTGGGGGAGTGCTAGGGACTGACACTTCCCCAGGACTCTGGGGGAGGGCCAGGGGCTGCTGCTTCCCAAGCTCTGGGGACTGTGGCTTCCCTGGGGTTCCCCAGGAGGGCTAACAGCTGCCGGCTCCTTCCCAGCTCCCTGGGGCTTAGTGGAGCTGGGAGGAGCTGCCCATCTGCCACATATCTCCTGGTCCCGTATTTGGGACAGAGAGATATGGTTGCCCTACCGAGGATGGTGTAAGAATCACGCAGTAGAGAGGTGTGGGATAATGTACTTCCCTATCCCTGTTGCTGCAAGATGAAGTGTCAGAAAAAAGTTTGTTTTCTGCATAGCAGTTGTGTCAACTCTTGGTAAATCATTTCAGGAAAATAAACAAGTTAACTAGTAATATAGAAATAGAAAAGTTGAGGTAAACAAAAGGTAGAAGTGTGTAAACTAGGACCTGCCTTCCTTGCACACCAAGAACTTCATTTCAGTAAGATATTTTGGTGCTCAAGTGTGATTGGCTAGAGTCCAATATGTTTAACACACCCATGAGAAATGCTTTTGTGGAGCTATCATCAGGCAATTGTACTGAAATTAGTTATACGCTGATAAGTAAACAAATTGCCAATGTATTGTGTGTCATTTCTTTCTTTATCATTGCTTTTCTTGGCTACTACTTGTTATATAGTATACATTCTAAGACAGTTTTGTGGAAAGGGTTTATCATAGTGTAGAGTCTTTTTCCTCTCAGACATATCATGAGACTCCTTGACAAAGGGTTTTCCATCTGGTGAGTGATACAGTGACACTTTACATTGAATGTGAAAACAAGTTAGATTTCCTTATGATTTGATAGTTGGAATTTTATAAAAAGTTATCATAACTGTAGAAGTAACAGGCATGAGCTTTTATAATATAGATATTATCCAAATCATTCGCAGCATGTTAAGAAAAAGTTACAATATGAAAGAATATTTCATAATTTTCTGTGAAATGTCACAGAATGAGACACCCTCTGCAAGGGCTTTGGGGTCTGCTGTTTCAAATGGGTCAAGGATGACCACTAAAATGCTTTCACACATTACCAGTTACATTTGCCTTAAGAATCATATGACATCACATACCCATTTCTTGTGTTTTCTTTCATTGACTTGGCACCAGGGCCAGCGTTAGTTTGAATTCCACTAGGTGGCCAGCTCTTGCTACAGTTGATATAACACAAAGATACAGCAATGCTGCAGATGGCAAAATATGTTGTGTATCAAAACACTAGCTGCAGTGGACAGAGAGCTTTCGTAGGAAGATAATCATGTATAAAGAAGGACTGTGAGTTGAGAAAGAGTTTTAAACTGGCCTGTGTATGGAAGCTTGTAAGTCTTATACATATAGGTGCATGGGGTGAGACTGATAGTTACTTGAAATTATTAGGTGTAGCAGCATCTTTCACAGATAAAGTGAAATGTACAGAGGAGCACCAACTGGAGCACAGGTTCTGAACCTTGTTCCACTTTAGGATGCTGGTCCAAATGTTATTGTTCCAGATAATCCATGTGGGCTGTAGCTGAAACTAAAATATTTGACTGATGCAAATTTAACATTGTGGTAATTTGGCCTATTTGGGAAAATGGCCCATGTTTAACAGGGTCAGCTTTGAAATACTTATGACAGGACATTGTAGTTCGCTCCTCACCAAGGTGACTAATCATTTTTTGTCACTGCTCGTCTTTATGGATTATCATAGCACCAACACCTCCTTTTATATTCTAATAGCTGTAGTCTGGGCACCTGCAAATCATAGGAACATGAAACACCAATCTTCTTTCTTGGCATAAATGGGACTTCCAGCGCTGGTATTGGCTGATGAGTTCAGGTACTAAGTCCCTTGACATTAAAGGTCCAAACTTGCTTTGGCTGCTTGGGCAGTGGTTCTGTTAACTTCAATGAGAGAATACAGTGATCCATAACAAAGAGTGTGTTCTGACTATAGGAAGCATTAAAGGAAAAGACTATGTCTTCATTAAAACAAAGATAAGGGACCTGGTACCCAATCCCCGTGTAACATTGAATGTCAAAGTAGCAATCAGCTTGAAAATATCTAGGTAGTAAATACTTCAGCTAACACTTCTATGTCATTTATGATGACTCCAAGGCTATCATGCAATTTGTTTGAGTGGATGCATGAGGTACAGAATATTACATCATGGACGTGAGCTGCAATCACCTAGTTTGTAAGTAATTTAATTTTTTCTAATAAAAAGCCATTATTTTGTGCCAAATCTGAATAGCATAATTTGTCATCTAATAAAAGGATAAAATATGACAAAGGGAAAAATGTAAATATAGCAGTTAAGCAAAAAAAAAAGATTATAATTTTGTCACGTTAGCAAAATGGAAATCTATTGCAAAGATTGCAATGCACAATTAAACAGCTTGAGTAAATATGAATTTCAGTTTTAAAAATATATGTAGAAAATTTGTACAGGGAAGCACACCTTATTGGTAGAACATCAGTATTTGAATTTTTGAAGTCTGTGTTTAATCTTATGTTGTAATTTGTAGCAGAGGCACCTAAAAAACATTGGGCCTGATCCTCACCTACTGCAAATTGAATTGACTCCTCCAAAGTAAGAGAAGCTAGTCCAATGAACACTAGCTTAGGATCTATTCCAGTTGCATGTAATGGGCAAAATTCTATCCCATTATCACAACATTCACTGCAACTTGAAAGCCAGGTGTGAAAAACAAGCAAGCTATTTTGCTATTCTTTCTGAAAGAGTTTAGAAATAAATCACATTGTTGATCTATTGTATAGTCTCAGCCATAAATTTGAAGACCCTGTCCAAAACATGTGCATCCACATGTAGGACTCCTTTAGTGTGGGAAACAGGGTTCACTGTCCACAAGGTGCAGCTTAGTGTTAGGGAGAGTGAACACGTGCCTCAAAGCATGAGTCCCAGGAAGCAAAAGTTCTATTGGCTGCTATGTAAGGAGAAAGAGCCATGCAGCTTTCTTCTCATCATTTCATTCTGTTCCCTTTTGGATATTTGTACCCCAGCAATATAACAGAAGGAGCAGAGTTTGAGTTCCATCATTAAATAACATTGATTATTTCAAAATAACATTTCTAGCATTTACACAATGCAACCATTATTTGAAACAATTTTGAAATAGTGGTTGGCTTATTTTGAAATTGGTAAACCTAATTACGTGGATAATAGTGCCTATTCCAAAATAGCTATTATGTAATAAGTGCTCTTAAGACAGGGAACAGAACCTATTTCACAACCAGCCATAATGCATCTGATGGCTCAGTTTCAAAATAGGGCCTATTGTGTATTGACACTGTATTTCAAAATAGCTGAGCATTATTTCAAAATGCATTTTGTGTGCAACAGAGTTGTTTCAAAGTAATATCTCTTCCAGAATAGCTTATTTCAGAATAATGCTGCTGCGTAGATATACCCTAGTTGTGCTTATCTGCCTCGAAGGTAGTTACAAGTGTAGCATATTCAAAAATGTATATTTTAGTCTGTCCCTAAATGCTAAGGAGCACGTCTGGTCCTGCTTGCAGGCTAGAGAGCTCTGTACAAAAACATGCAACCTGAGCCTAGAAGTAGCCATCCTTAAGTAAGGTGAGGTAAGATGTGCTTCTTGCCATTACAAAGCAGATTCTCCGCCCCCCGCCTCTGGTTTTGGGTTCTTCCACGTCATTGTTCGGAATTTTTCTGACATAAAATAGTGTTGCACTGAAATCTTAATAGGTTATTTTATATTTTCATCTAACATCTCTTTAGGTTGATGGTAGAAGCAAAATAGAGTGAAGGGGCTCCTTTCTTCTTCCGCTCCTCATTACACACTTGCAAAACAGACATGGGAAATCTGAGCAATGGACTTTATCATAGATCATCAGCAGATTGGCAAAGAATGTTTTGTACTCTGCTTTTCTTAATGCACAGACCCTGGATACTTCAAAGTTGGGCTGAGACCCTACAACTGGGACATATTGCAATACTACATAACTTGCTGATACACACAAGTTTGAGATTTAATTACTCTTACCTTAGAAAACATCACTAAAAATATTGTTGATTAGTGCACTGGTTACAAGATTACCAAGGAATAAAGTTTCCCAGCAAAAAAGTAAATCTTAATATGCAGAAGAGGATACTGAATCACTATTGATGGCCTTTTCTTTTTACAGGGTATTTATAGAACCTGTCATATGAAAAAGCCTTATTCAGCAGATCACTAAGCTGAAGGAAAACAGCAACTGACCATTACTTTAGACCAAAACAGAAGAAGCAAGCAAAAGCCCTTTTCATTGAATGGACTGGCGTTGAAACAGGGTGACCAGACAGCAAGAATGAAAAATTGGGGCAGGGGGTGAGGAAAAATAAGCATCTGCATGAGAAAAAGCCCCAAATGTCAGTATTATCCCTATAAAATTGAGACATCTGGTCACACTCTACAGAGCTTCATCAAGTGCTGCTCTGGAAGAACATCTAAAAAAACAAAATATATTAAAAGTTAATACTTTTTTTATTTCTTTTATTACCAAATTCCTTTGTTTCTAGAACAGAATACACAACAAATACAAATTGCCCTAGGAATGAAGGAAAAAGTGTCTGTTACACATATCTTTGAACAACAAAAAGGAAAAAGTTTTCTTTGATCCACTTTATTAAGATATTGCATGTGGGAATTAAAATGGGTTTACAGGTTTAAAAGGTAAAAGAGAACTTTCAATACACATCAAAGTTACCTACCTCACTCATCAAGTGCACATTAGAAATCTGCATGCAATACTTAGTTGAAAGGATGAAAGATAAAATGAAGGTCAGTTTGGCTGTGTGAGGCTTTTATTTAATACAATTTATTTGATTTATTTAATACAATAGAAAGTCTCCATGGAAATTTCTCCAAGGAAACATACTTGTAACCTTTGTGGTGATACCTTTAATTGGCCTGGAGATTAGAGTTAGTTAAAACAGATATGATATGATATATTGATTGCCTCAGCCAAAGTGGGTATTTACCCACAAAATCTTATGCCCAAATAAGCTTTTGCACAAATTGTGTAAGTCATTTTGAGGTAACTTATTTCGAATTTGGTGCCAGCCACATGGCACCAAGGTCTGAAATAAGTGCCTATTTCGAACTTCCTTCTATCCTTCTCACAACAACGGGTATCAGGAATAAAATACCATATGTGAAATAGCCTTGGCCATGGAGTATCTCATGTATCCCAAAATAGAAACCTCAGTAACTGTAGCTTTAGGGTATGTCTACACAGGAACCTTATTCCAGTGTAAATTATTCTGGAATAGCTATTCTAAAATAGCTTATTTTGAAAAAATACACACACAAACACACACACATAAAAGCCTCTCAAAATAGCACTTAGCTGTTTTCAATTGCAGCATCTATGTACGTACAGCCTATTTCAAACTAAAGCCATTGGACACACTATGGCTTATTTTAAAATAGGTGCTATTCCTCATCAAATGAGGTTTACCAATTTTGAAATAAGACCATCACTATATCAAACTTTTCAAATAACAGTTTCATTGTGTAGACTTCAGCATAGTTATTTCAATGTAACTTTGCTGTGTAGACCTACCCTTAGTTTTGAAGGTGCCACAGTACTCCTCATAGCCTTAACTATTGTAAACTGACAAAATTATTTTGACTTCAGCACAGTAATACTATTTCACAACTGATAATCTGGCCTGCTACTTCTTAGGATTTCAACAGGATTTATATATCTTTTGTGTGATCACCTGTTATACTTCAGATTAATGGAACTTTTCTTAGATAAAAAGCTGAAAACCCAGCTATGTGAATAATGTAGCTGAAGTCAACATACCTGAAGTTGATTTACTTTGGTACATGCACCATGCTGAGTCGATTGGAGAGTCACACTCTTGTCAGATTTTCTAGTCTGGGATAGATTATGGGGTTCGACTAGAAGGCAATCTACAGTTGATTTAGTGGGACCTCACTAGACACACTAAATTGAAACCTGATGCATCTATCTCTGGAGCGTTGATCTCAGTGGTAGTGAAGACGTAGCCAGAGGCTATCAAATGCATAGTGGTTACAATCTAAATAGGTAAAACAGGACACAGGATAAGGAAGAAGTGTATTGTATACAAATAGAGTGACCGATTGTAAATTTCATGTCAGTGCTATGATTTTGGGGTAGGGATTTTTATTACTGTTATTTAATCCTTTCAGTAGAATCAGGTCAGAGGGTGTTTGTCAGATGGAAAGACAAAGGAAGAGAATGTGCAGGAGGGGTACAACAAATAGCCAGTCAACACAGGGGAGAGAATACCCACAGTGAAAACTGCAGAAAGTGCTCATCTGACATCATCATTGTCCAAAATTCCTTGCTTGGACTGCTGACTTCAGTCTCTGGTTGTCTCTGTCATGCAGTTTCTTTCCCAAAAGCAACATGGCTGTGGGGAGGAAGGAGGCTGCACAGATCCAAGCATCCCCAGAGGACAGACCTCTCTCCTGCACAGTTCAGGATTTAGAGGGCTAAGGCTTGCCTTTGCTGGGCCACACTTTGTCCTCTCAATTCCAGTGCAGCTGTACCTCTTTCAGCTGCATTCTGAAGCTGCTGTGAAGAATATGTTTATTCTACAGTTCCAGTGGGATGACAAAAGCTCTGCTCGTCACCCATCCTGCTGCCCAAACCTCTAAATTTCCTCATGATAACAATTATGATTCAGTTAGGCATTGACAACACTGAAAATATCTCTACTGAACATTGCAAATGTGTGGCCACCATAAAATAAATTCAACATATTTAATTAAGGAAATCATAGTTTTAATTAAATGAATGCTTTACTGTTTTTAAACTAAATTTCCACCAGAACAGTGCAAAATCCAGGACATTTGCTGAGGTGGTTACAGGGTCTTGCTATTCAGGCCTAAGAAAAGATGGAATGCAAAACTGAGGTTGTGTCTGTCTCAAAATCATGCAAGCCCCACAAAATATACCTCATCGAAACAGGCAGTTCAGCTTATTTGCTGTGTAGGTTACTAAACAAGCCATGACAAAAAGAGACCTAGAAAGAGGGGCAATGATCTAGACATTCAAGCACTAGACTAGGACTCAAAAACTCTGAATTCACTTCCTAGCTCTGCCAGACGTGTCCTTTCCCTGCCTCAGTTCCCCTATGTGAAATAGGGATAATGATATCTAGCATAACAGGACCCTGATCTCAGTCAGGTTTGGTAGGTGCTACTGTAATTTAAATAATTCTCTGATCCTCATGTTGTGCTATTTTAAGAAATTTATACAAATATGCTTTGTGTATGGGAACAATTGTCTAATGGTGAACTACAGAGCTTTGACGTGAATGGAGGAAGAAAAAGGAGATAAAGGTTAAAGTTGGGGGCAGAAAGCATTGTCATGCATGCCCACGTTTCAGACAATACCTGTCATTTTGACAAAGATTTCTCCTTGTCAAATCATACCTGTCAGAACAGGTTATTCTAGGCTCTTACTCAAAATGTAGTCAATTCTTCAGTGAAGGGTGTCGTAGGCCCCATCCATGCTTTATGAAAAATGGATTATGGATATGAATATCCATAACTTGAATATGCCTTCTGCAAAACAGCTCATGTAATATGTCAATTTTACTGTTGAATCTGTGCATCTTACTCTTTGTGCATCTCATTCTTACATGTGACATTAGAAGTATGAGGTATGGATCTGTTTATAGTTTTAAATGTGCTGATTGGAGCAATTTATGTTTCTCTGGTACTTAAAGACTCAATACTCAAACTGACAACTTCTGCATGATTGTGTTTGTCTTAAAAGCCCAAGCTGTGGTTGATCCTAGAAAGACTTAACCATGCTACTTGATACAGGAATCCATCTTGAACCTGTATTTTTCCATGGGTATGTGGGACGTAGTGCAAAGGGTTCCTGCCCTGCGGGGAAGTCTGTTTAAGCAATGGGAAGCCATCTGAGTTTTGTCTGCTGCTGGCCTTTGAAACTGCCTGGCTGACCCAAAGGGGACATAAATGCCTTAGAAGAAGCTGGGGAACAAAGTCAAAATAAAAATCAACTCTGATTTGAAGCTCCTTACCTGATAAGAATAGTGGTTTAGGGTAAGAAGTTGCATGTAACTGGTTTCTTAGTGGATTAGAAGTCGCAGGAATTTTTTGTTCATTTTTTCGTAATTTACTTTGTTGTGACTTTTCTCTTACAACCATTTAAATCCAAATTTTTATATTTAATCAAAATACTTTTGTTTATTATCAAACGCAATATAAATAATTGTTACCTGGTATATATTGGGGGGGGGGCAGCAATTACTGTATATATCTCTATTTTATTGCTAAAAAGTGGCCAGGCATCCTTATAAGTTTTCTCTCTGTAAAATTTTACACACAGTAAGACAGATTTATATGATGTTTTGGTCCCATTTGGGGTTGGTTTCCTGGATGCTGAGCCCTTATAGCTGTGTCCTCCTAGATCAGAACTGGTTCAGTATCTGTTTTGCTCTGCAGTGGGGGGTGGTAGACCCAATTCTGGGTGCCTTGTCTGCAGGAGACCAAAGAATCTGGCCCAGCAGAACAGGGTGATGGGGAGCCCAGATAGCAAGAATGTGGATGTCAGTGGCATGAGCAGCACACCAGGGGACAACCCACACGGGACTTTTTGATTTAATCATCATAAAAGAATGCTGTGATATATGCATTGATGTGGGTATTAGATACACACTAACAAGTTGCTTCTAGTCCTATCTTATACCACATACAATTACATTATTACCTCACTGGAAAACTAAAGTGTTAGCTTTTCATACTGGACAACTGACACTAAAGTCAAATCTTCTGAGCTGTGTATTGGGTCACAGTCCAATGACGGAACCTTTGTCATTAGATTAATCTGGGGTATGGCTAGATCCATCCCTCCTGATGCCGAGTTTCACTTTTTGAACTGAAGATTTATTTTAAAAGTACTACCACGTTGCCTTTGAAACTATCATCCTTTCATCTTTATTTTCTCTTTTCCCCATAAAAACCTGACCTTCCTTCTGGCACATGGAAAACAACAAATTCATTCCATCATAAATTCTAATTCATTTATAGCTGATGCAGCAGTGTTTCCCGTCTGGAAGGTATGACCCAGACAAATCAAGAAACTATCTAAATGGGATTCAGTTTCTTGATGTTCCATTGCACTGTCTTCAAAGTTTGCCATTTCATTTTATGGATTAGCTATTTTACCTCATACAAACCAAGAGCATTAAAGAGTGTACAGTATGTAACAGATTCTCCAATTATGGTATATAATATATCCTCCAAGATTTCTTCCCATTATGAGAACAAAGAAAAGTGATGGAAGGAATGTACAACAGGCAGACAAGCATACCTGATGGCTTTGAAAATGTCATTTTAGCCAACATTATGGTATGTAATTGTATGGATAATCTCAAGGTTAGCTTCATCTGTGAACAAAAATACCAAAAAAGTCTGCTGCTGAAGTTCCATATACAGAACATAAGAAACTACTTGATTTTTTTAAAATAAATATGCAATTAAAATATAAATTGCAAAATGCTCTATAATGTACCTGCCTAGTGAAGGACTGAAAAAGATAAACTAGATCCTATTTGCATAAACAATACTGAATAGCACACTCAACAGCTTACCTCTTTCACTGATCATTCACAAATAATATCATTGATTACACTGAGTCTATTTCCAGAGTAGGCCACTACATAACCTGAGTAAGGATGGTTTTTCATTTTATTGATAGTAGAACTATTAATGCAACCATTTCCTTCCTTGAAGTGTTATAATTCTATATGAGAAATCATTATCCTGCTCTGTATGTGAAGAGTTCAGATGCAAATAAGTATCTCAGGAGATAAAACCATACTATCATCTGTCTCTTTTGCACAATGTTGTGGAAAAAGTCAACTGTCATTTGGTAGATACTATCTTCACTCAGAAGTCTTTCTCTTCACTACCTTCAGAAGGTTATCAATAGGCAGAATGGAGGCAAAGGTGTATCCCTTCCAATAGGAAGATTAGGCTTGCAGGAGTTTCTTCCCAGACTTCCATTATCTTGGAAAGGTGCCATAGTAATGCCAGGAAGTATGAGAAGAAGACGTGCTATACAGTGAAGTTCTTCCTAAATCTCTTTTACTGTCTTTTTGATAGGATGGAAATAGAAAGGTTTCAGAACAATGGAGATGCAACTGAAGTTCTATTTGCCTTCCATAACTAAGTGAAAGGAGGCCAATGCCTTAAAACCATATCTGAAGTGAAAACAAGAATCCATTTCTGTCCTGTTTCCTTTTTCCACAGTTGCAGTTTGACCAGTGTTTTGAAGTTAAAGAGGGGTCTTCACATCTTCCAGCTCTGAGTGCTACCTACAGGTCAAAAGGAATGAAGAAAATTATCTAAGACATCTATGTATGCCCTCATCTCTGGCTTGGACCTTCACATCACTGAAGGCGATGGCAACATGGCCTCTTGGCAGAAAACAGGACAGGAAATAAAATGGAATTTATAACCTAGGGCCCCATATCCTCACTTTTCTGTGACTAAACATTTTTTCTAGTTGTCTACTAAGAATGTGAGAAATCAGATTCAGAACATGACATCTCTGTTTCTCTGAGTATATGCTTATGATAAGTCCTAAAATTGGACATAATTAACAAACTAGATTGGTATTAAAGAGAACTGATGGAAATGATGAAACAAATCAGCTACTGGAGTACAGAAGACAATTTGTTCTTGTTCATGTGGCAGGAGAAAGACCCAACTGTAGATATAGTTATCTAGTGGCTTTTATTTAGAAGCAGAGAGGATGAATATTAAGCAGGTGTTCTGGTCACCAAGTCAGACAATTCTTATAGTCTCATTTATTATCTTTTATGACTGACTTCTATCAAAAAACAAGATACAGTACTTAAGCCAACAAATAAACAAAATCTGAAATACATCTGGAAGAATCTTCTTGCTCAGTCCACAGCAAGATTGTGCATTTGGTTCGGCCTGAGGTCATAACAATATACATTAAATTTACATGTAGAGGAAGAAAAAGAGTAACATTTCTTATTCCAATTTTTTCAGACAAATTTTTGAAGTAAACAAAAATGTTTTCATGTGTTCTTTTGTCAAAATAAAAAGGTTTCATTTTTTCCTTTGTTAAAAAGAATATTTATTTCTTTGTTTATTTATTTGATTATCTGAGTCTTTAACCATATATCTTCTGAAGAATTTCTGTCAAAATCAGCTCCTAGTCAGGTTGTGTGTCACAGAAATGGTTTCACTGCAGTCAGACAGATATCTGGAACCACAAATGCTCATTTTTTGCATCATTTTAAACTCATTCCAGTGTCCTCGTACTCTGAGAAGGCCTCAAGTTTACAATCCATAACATACTTATGCAATGACCCAGGTAGAAATGTTAAGCATAGCTGCTTTGGTCGGCTTCATTTCTTATTCTATATCTAAGGAAAACATCAATAAATAGTGTAAGTCATATTTTTAAATCCTCCATTAGTGTCCAGACTGAAGACATAATTCCCAGAGCAATTCACAAAATTAGAAATCCCAGTATTTCACAGTGTGACCTAAGAAAACAGCAGGACCTTGAAAAATGAGAGTTTGTTCCATACATTCTTTTTGGCATTATTTCCTTGATATAGAAAAAAACTAAAAAATAATGTTTTTTTCTAATTTGAGCTGGAAACTTAGAGTTGTACATTGGGACTGCTTTCATCATTGTATTATCTGCCTAAAAGAGCATTAGTTTACATTATTCCTTGAGTGATGGGTAGATTAAAGTCTAAATATACACCAAATAGATGGCACAAATATAGCTGAGGTGCAGGTTGCACCTCTCTCTTCCAGCACTCTTGCAACATGACCAGTCCCAGACCAGGGAGATTGCTGGATTGGGGCGCTCAGTTCTGCTCCCTACTTCTGCCCCTTCCCTCCACCCCTGACTCAGAACATCTCCTGGCTCAGTTGCTGGCTCTTCCCTTTCCACTTTCCAAGCTCATGGCACTGCTGGGCTCCTGGCCTTGCCTGCCCACTTGGTTCCCAGCCCTAACCATCTCCCAGCCCCACTGCCACACTGGATTCCTGGCCCTGCCAGCTTGCTGCCGTACCAGCTCACCCAGCTCTCAGCCACCAGCTCCAGTAGGGCTGCCAGCCCCTTTGCTGCTGGCCTGGCCAGGAGCTCAGCCACTGGCTCACTTGCTGCTGGCCTGGCCGGGCTCCCAGCCACCAGCCCTTCACCAGGACTCTGTGGTCCAAAAACATCTGTGGTCCTGCCAGACCATGGATGTAGCCAAATCGGAGAGTATAGCTTTTGAGAGTTTCCTCCTGTACTGTGAAATAGGTAGGTAGCCTGTTGACTGTATTATATGCAATAATTTTATACACAATGTCAGTGAAACCCAGACTAGAGGGAAACTTAGCAGTTTGGAAGGCAGTATTGCTTTCTCCTGTTTCATTCCACTTCAGGATGTTGCAATATACTTGATTATCATTTTTGTCTTGCTGAGTCCAATCTATGTGATCCAATAAACCCTGAAGGCAGCATGAGATTATTCACTTTTTTCATATAAGATTCCACCCTGTGCAGTATTCAGGCTACACATGTGCACTCCATTTGGATAATGACAGAAGCATAATGAGAGAAGCATTATTTTATTTGTTGTAAGGAGATAACTAAGGATTTAGAAATGCCAGAGAATCCTCCTCAGCTTTAAATTGTAGAATTAAGAGGGCCAGGTTTCCAGCCATGAATATTTAAAAGGAAGTCTATGTAGAATTTCTGCATCTGTGCTTGAGAGGATGTATAATTGTTGCTGCAACTTGGACTTGAATTAACGTGAGAAATCAAAATAGACTCTTTCTTTAAATAAAGCAAGTTTTTATATCTAGTGAATAGAGATTAGTGTCCTGAAATGCTGGGGGGTGGGGGAAGTATTACAAAGACATTCTCTACATTGGACACCTGTGAATCTTGGCAAAATATAATTCCTTAGCCTGCTTGGTCTGTTGAATGGCTTACAGTTATCTGGGTATAGAGGTCTACTGATAATTTCAGATGAATAGAGACATGAAATTCTGACTATAAATTCTATAAACTTCACATTTTTTGCCAATTTTCACCTATTTAATTACATTTGCAAAACTATAACTGTTGTAATTTTCTCACATTTTTGAGGATGTGGAGGGAGAAATGGTGGAGCTTTTTGTCTAGCTGTATTCCCAGAAAAATAATAGAATGGAAGGTGACTTTCTAGTGTTTGCATAATATATGCTTCTGTTCCAACATTTTAATATATGAATTAATGGACTCAGGGCTAAAGAGATTTAAAAAAATTGCAGGAAAATCATTCTGACAGTATCACAGATGCCCAACTCTGATACAAATACGAAGATGCACATATATTTTATTTTAATTAGGAATGATCCTCAAAAAATATGCTTGAAACTCTGTGCAACTGCCTACACCAATTTGTTCAACTAGGTATTTCCAGCATGTTTAGGACAACATTTTTAAAACTTTGAACATATCAGTTGCCCAAACTCCCATGTAGGGATTTCAGTAAAACTGCCTCAATTTGTAGATTTGAATCCTCGTTACTTTAACTGTGAATGATTCATAAATTATACCAACCAAGTCTCAGGCAGTGTGTCTCGGAGTGCTCATCTCTGAAAAGCAGTTCCTTCGTTCCACCCTCCTTTCCCTGGTGAACTACCAGGGCACGGCTTAGGTCAACTGCAAAATGAAACACTTTCTCCACCCTGAGGCTGCTTCAGCGGCATTAGACGGGGTGGAGCTGTGGCTCTGTCCACTTCCCCCACACTGGAGAGCCTTGTTTGTTTTGTGTTCTGCAGATCTGAATACAGACATTTTGCCACAGGCTCTCCACTTGCATTCACTGTATTGGAAGTAGTATATTGAATGCTGTCAGAATTAGTGAATGCAGCTTGGCAGAGCTGCAGCTGATATTGGGAGAGGTGCCCATGTATCCTGAGAAATCAAGTGTGTCAGACTTTCAGCATTGATTTTTCTATTTTGTGGCAGAAGAAGTGCAAAAATAGTGTCATCCTGCCTAAATACCATTGAAACTCAATGGGGGTGAAGCGTTTGGGGGCAGATTTTAAAAAGTATTTAGCTGTCCAGCTTTCATCGCTTTACTTAGAAGAGAGGCACCTAAATACTTCTTAAAAATCTGGCCTTGAGATGCCATTTCTGCCTTTGACATTCCCCCAAACAAAGGGGCTGTATCTACACCTGCATTCCTCTTTTGAAAGATGAATGCAAATGAGGGAAATCAAAATGCAAATAAGGCATATATTTACATATCTGGTGCCTCATTTGCATATTCTTCTTTCAAAAGAAAAGCAGTGTAGACGCAGCTCTTTCAAAAGTAAACCCCATCTTCAAAAGAATCCTTCTTCCTGAAACAAAATTGGATTGAAATTAAATTGTAGCCTAATTATGTGCTCAGATGAAATGCATATTGTATACTGTTGATTGTATGTTATATAAAGTGTTTTCCAACCAGGACGGTGAGGATAAAGCACCATTTCTGCCACCTTGTCGTATGAGGTGTGATTGTTGACAAGAAGTATGAATGTAGTAGAATAATCTTCTGTGAATATTCTTGGGTGGCAAATGGTTTGCAGAATGAAACCATTTGGTTCAAAACTAGCATTTTCCTTGATTAGCAGTTTTTCTTTGTGAAACGTTCTCTCTATTATCTGTTAAATGAGAAAAAAAATTGCTTCTTATCGGTCTGAAGTCCATTAATTCCTCTTGTCTCATTGTTGCAGAGTGAATAGCGTAACTTCATGCTCTGTTACATTGCCAGCTTCAGCAAAGAATAATAATAAACAAATGCAATAAAAGCTAAAAGGTGGATGTCTGTGTCTACACTTGCATTCCTCTTTTGAAAGTGGAATTCAAATGAGGGAAATAGAAAATGCAAATGAGGCACTGATTTACATATCTCAGGCTTCATTTGCATAATCTCTTTTCAGAAGAGATTTTCTCGAAAGGAAAAAAAACAGTGTAGATGGAGCTCTTTTGAAAGTACATCCCATCTTCGAAAGAACTCTTCTTCCTGAAATAAAATAGTAAGAATGGTCTTTTCAAAGATGGGGTTAATTTGCAAAAGACCACCATCTACACTGCTTTTTTTCTTGCAAAAGAATCTCTTCTAAAAAGAGATTATGCAAATGAAGCACAAGATATGTAAATCAGCGCCTCACTTGCACCTTTTGATTTACCTCATTTGCAGTCCTTTTTTCAAAGAGAAATGCAAGTGTAGACACAGCTGAAGAGAAAATAACATTTTCCACAGTTTATTTACATTATTTATGTTAAAAAATCTTGGCTAACAGAATTCTTAGCTTTGCACATTTGTATACCTTGTTTTTTAAAAGGAAAGAGGAAGTGTCAGGTAGCTCACATAAATTACCTGTGGTTACGCTTCATTAAAAAAAGTAACCAGAACAAGTATGCTGCCCAGCGTGTCATGCAGTTGCATATTCTGCTCTCTACTTCTATGCAAAAGAGGCAGACAACAAGTAAGCAAGCTGAACTTAGGGATTTACTCCAAAGAGCAGCTTCCAGGCTGTGTCAAAGGGCCACTGCAGATTCATCCTATCTCCTATACCTTCAGTGATTTTCAGAGAATGATGAAATGCTAATTACACTATTTAATGTTGATAATGATGACCCTTAGACACTACAAAGAGTCTGAAGTGCTCTGAATCACCCAAAAAGATTACATTGCTTTCAGTATAGTTTTAATCATTGTCCACACTACACAGCTTTTAGGAATTATACTGTTTTCCCAAATGTTGGGCAGAATAAAAGCTGTTTGTCAGCAGTTTGCTGAGGAAGTATTTCCACCCCCTACAAATGCAGCTGACGTTGTAGGCAGGAGAATGTTTGTGCCAACGAGTGGTTTACTCTGCCACTTGCCAATGGCAAACTTTTGTCTTGCGAGAACACAGTGGTTAAGCACTCATAAATGACAAAAATTTGGCAATTGCTAATCCAAACAGCAGACAGTAGTTGTTTTATTTTGCCATGCATAAAACAAATAGAAATGATAGAATTAGCCAACTATACTTGAATTTGTTTTCGATTTAACTCAGTGAGTATTCATTTTAGAGGGTTAACTTCAAGTTAATCAAGCATTCAGTGTTTGAACAGGATCATTTTTCCTTTAACCTTCTTGTAATGTCAGTCCCACTTGTCTAGCAGTGAAGCATCCAGCTGCCTTGTGGAAAACACTGGATTATGAGTGGATTTAAGATTTTCAGTAGAGAATGATTGTATTTAAGAGATAATATCATTAAGCATGAAGGTGAAGGTATTTATATTACCTCCTCATTACCTTTCCAGTGACTAAGTGCTCACCTTTGCTGCCAGTCAGATGTACTACAGAACTGTAGCTGCTTGACATGGGGTGAGAGTGGATTACAATTTAGTGAAGAAAATATAAGAAATGGGCTGAAAAGAATCCAAGTGAAATATCTGGTTCAGCTGCAAAAGCTCTTTCAATATAAATGTAGAGCACTATTTTCTACCAAAAACCTGTCACTGCAATATCAAACCTATTTTGATAAACTGAGTTTCAGAACTTAATGGTTAAGGGAGTTATGCCTCAGGACTTTTTAAAAAAAAAACGGTTATATAGACGTAAGAATTCATTGTTAATTAGTAGAATTCACCCAGCACAGCAGGAAATATTCTGCCAGCAAGAAGGAATTGAAGGAAGATTCTTTAGCTATTCAGCAGTACTTTGCATTTATCTACTGCCAGTCTTCATCATCACCCCTCTAACTTTCTTACTCTCTTTCTGTCATCTCTTAGCCATACCTTTTATCTTGTCTATTTAGATGAGAAGACTTTTAAAGCAGAGGCTATCAATTTGTTTGTGAGGCTGTGGTCCCTCCTGGCCACAGGTCACTGTGTGGACCAAGCCTAGAACAAGACAAACCCAATCCTAGTTTGAGCCAATGAGTTCTACTGTTAGACAAGTAATTCATAAAGTAAGAATTATGGGTACCTATTAAATTACTCATCTTAGCACTCCTGTAGCACATCAGAGACTAACAAATTTATTAGGTCACAAACTTTCATGACCCACTTGAAGTCTTGAAGGTGCCACAGGACCACTTATTATTGCTGAAGCTACAAGCTAATATGGCTACCTCTTTGAGACTTAAACTCTTCTGGATCATTATTGGTTAAGGTTTGATATTACTGAAACACATGGACAGTGTTTCTATTGTGTATAGGAAAAATAGTTCTGTATATAGATTCCAAGATACATACGTGTATTAAACAATGGCTATGTCTACATTAGGAACTTAGTTTGAAGTTAGGCACAAGTTCCAATAACCAGCAGAGAGTCTACATGCATTTTCCCTTATTTCAAAGTTAACTTAGAAGTAAAGGAGCCCAACTTCAAAGTCTTTACTCCATGTCTGAAGTTGAATTTTGAAGTAGGGTGTGTGTAGATACTCAACTTCGAAGTTATTTTTTGTAGTGTAGACACAGCCAATGAGAATAAGTTTCTATATGTGACACTTCATTTTGGAGTAGTGGAGGAGAATATTGAGGTAGCTCCCACAAAATAAGAAGTCTAATATATATTTCAGAACAGCTTTCACACTAGTGCCCTCTTTTAATAAGATAATATAAAATGGACATCTTAGCAGGTTAATTTTAACTGTACATATTGTCTTCCTGGAGTTCCACACTGTTACCAGGTGTTTGTATTGCAGTTGCTCAGGAGAGTATTTCACCTCATAGCACAGTACTTTTCAAACTATTTTTGTTCAGAAAACTTTAGACCATTTCTGTGTCACCACCTCCTTTATTTTCCACTTTATCAATCATTTTCATTAGTTGTAATCAGTATGGATTTCACTCAATTTCAACCATCTCCACCTTTAATGTTACTGGGAAAGGCACAGGGTTTGGGATTTTGGATATTTTTCTGGAGGAAGCAACATGGATGGGAACTGTTTGTTTTCAGAGCTGGATGAAAAGATATTCTCTGTGAGATAATATCTGATAACATCTATTAGATGATTTTTTCAAGGGAACATATACAAACACTCTGAGAGAATGTCCAGGTTGTTGTGGGGGAATTGTTTTACTGAAGGTACCATGGTCAGGATGATTCTCTTAGGCATTTTAGTATCCTATATTGCTTATTAGAGAAATGACAGAGCTATTAAAATAACTTTTCTTGCAACTATATGGCTATGTCTAAACTAGAAGCATCTGTTGACAGACGTTATTATTGACAGAGTAATCTCGACAGAATCTCTGTCAACAGATTGCATATCTACACACAACTTGCTCTGTTGACAGAGAAATGCCTGACAGCACTGCTCTCTGGTGCTAGAAAGCAGAACAGCAGCACTGCAAAGAGGGCTACCCGGCAAACGGAAGTCTTCTCTGTCGACAGAGGTGCCTACACCACAAATTTGTCGAATGTACCCTGTCCAGAGAGTTGTATGCCTCAAATTTTTGAGGGGTGATACTGTTGAGGAAAATGCAGAGTTCTGTCAAGACTTTGTCAACAGAATGCTTTAAGTGTGTAGACGTTCCCTGAGTTATGTTAACAGAAGGTACCTTCTATGGACAAAACTCTTTAGTGTAGACCCAGCCTATGTGTTCACTCTTATGACACATAGGGTATGTCTAGATGGTGCTGTATCCTCAAAACAGGCTACGCAATTTGTGCCACAAAAATTACATAGCTTATTTTGATTAGATTTTGAAATAGGCTATTTCAGCATATGGCACCCTCTAAACGATGCCACATGTCGAATTAAAGCCCTACTTTAAGGCATCCCTTTACTCTTTATGTGATGAAGCGTACAAGGATGCTGAAATTACATGCCTGTTATCTCGAAAACTGTTTCAAGAGAACAGGCACATTGTATAGACGTGGGCAGCTATTTCAGGACACGACTGTATACCACCGTATAATGTAATCTGCATATTTTCAGAAAAAAAAATATTCTTTAATTATTTTTTCTGGCTGAAAATGGTATCCACTCTAATCTATTTACTTATAGGGCCTCAAACTCAGTTTATCTTGGGGCCAATCTCTGTTCTCAAATCCTTCCAGTGGGCCAGCAGGCACCCCCCCCGGCAGGGCTCAAGGGAGAGAGTCTCCATGCATTGTCCCCTCCCTGTATTTCCCAGCCTCACCTGCCAGCCCATACACTCCCTGTTCTGTGTATCTTCTGGCTCTGCTGCCACTCCTGTGTAATACAACACCCCCCAGGGCCCTTGTACCACTCCAATAGTGCAATAGGCGATAGATGGCTACCGGTTGCTAGCTCTGCACCACAGCCGACATATCCCTTGTGGCCTGGTGCAGGCATGTGAGGAGACCTCCTGTGCATTAGACAGTCTGGCACAGCTGACCCAGGTCCTATGCTTTGGGGAGACCCATGGTGGCTGCCCCAACGCTCTTATGGATGTGACGATCTTCCATACTTACGTTAGCCTGAGGGGCCATTGGTGGGATGGGGATAGCAGCTGGAGTTGCCCCCCAACACAGACACACACACACCACATTAGCATGAGCAGCAGGGAAGAAGAGCTATGCAGCAGCTTGCTCTGCTCCACCACCCTCTCAGTCTCAGGCAGAAGAGGCTTGAGGGAAAGGGTGTGATGGAGGACCTGGAGTTGAGGGAAGGATATGGACTAGCTTAAACAATAGCTAAACAATGTCTTGTGATAAATTTGCTCCTGCAACAAGAACTTCTGGTGGGTTACTGAGATGCATCATGGCTGCAAGTATTATGACCCATCACATTTGCTGGCTCCATTTGCATCCTTGTAACTGAGGCCTGAACTGCCTTGATTGAAAAACTCAGTGCTGCTGGTGACGGGAGGTTTTGGAATTCATTAATAACATGGCAAGAGCAGTAATCCACAGGAGTACTCTTCAGAAATACAGTTGAAATTAAACAAAATCATAATTCTTTTGCTTTGGAGAGAAGATATCTTGATATCATAGAGTAATGCTCTAGTCCCTACATATGATGATGATCATTTTGTGCATATCTACATCTCACATGCATCACCACACAGCCTGTCAAAAAAGTGATATAAGTCCTTTTTACAAGGGACTCAAACTCCGCGACCACCTAGGTGCTTGCAGATTTTACCTATGTTAGATATTACATCCCACTCTTAATTTAATATTAGTGTACATTTGGGGGTGGGGGTTAGCAAGACGAATAAGAGAGCTCAAAGAGAGAAAACATTGTGTACAGCTTATATAACAGTAGAGTTCATTGCCACATAAAGACTTCCTGAAACTTCACAAACTTCTGCTTGGTATCATACAGCTCTAAAATTAGCTGCCAGTCAGTCACATTAATGCTTACCGTATTTTGGGGAGTCAGCAAACACCTTTGTGAAGTAAAGTATGATATCAGTTTCAGGAAACCTCTGCTGCTTATCTCACAAAAGATTTGGCAATCCTTTCCAATTTTGGATGAATGTCATGGCAGCTGTGTATAAAATGCTTCTATACAATGTACTCATGGTAAGTTAGTGCCCGGAATTTGGCTAGGGTTCTATTAAAAGAGAAAATAAGGTGATTTTTCTGATTAGTTCATCTTCACAAAGATGAGAAAAACCTCACTAATTCCCGAGCCTTATATATTTTTTTTGCATCAAAAATATTGAATAATGAATGCAGAATGGACATCCATGTTGTGTAATTGAAACTGACTCTTTATTGGTAAATTAATTGTTTCAGGTGATGCTAATTGTGCAATAGGAAGTAACACCTTCTTTTTATTTGAATCACAGTAACATCTAGAGGTGAAAACTGCAGTACAAGATCGAGCCTCTGAATTAAATATCTTAGAATCATATGAGATAAGACTTTTGAAGGGTTAAGAAAGTAAAAGAATGAATATGAAACAAAAAGAGATGAAGAGACTTGAGCAAGGTCACAAAAAGTCCATGATAGAATCAGGAATTGAAGCTACATCCCAAGTCCATGTCCAGCACCTTAATCACTGGCCCATCCATATGGGTATCGTTATGTTGTAGGGATAGGAATAGGTTTTATTCCTTTAGATTATTTTCAAGTAGGATACAGATGCCTAATATTTATGCTATAAATATAGTGCATAATGCAAGGCCCTTTGAAGTCAATGGGTATCTGTGGAATTTAATGGACTTTATGAGTCCCATACATACACTAGTCCCATACATACACTAGGATGATATGGATCTTGTGGTTCCAGGGCTGAGAGTCACCTTGCAGCCTCTGTGTCATTGTCCAAATCACTTATGATAATATTTAACAGAACAGATTCCAGGACAGAATCCTGCAGAACTCTACTCAATATGGCCTTCCAGCTTGATTATGACTGATTAATAATTTCACTCTAAGTATGTTTTCCTACCAGTTGTGCACCCACTTCTATAGTAGTTTCATCTAGGCTGTATTTCTCCAGTTAGTTTATGAAAAAGTCATGTAGGACACTATCAAACACCTTACTGAATTTGAATTATTTAACACTTCCTGGGTCCCCTCCATTCACAAGGTGTTACCCTGTCAAAGGAGGATGTTATGGTGGTTTGAAAAAATTTATTCTTAACAAATAAGTTTTAACTTATTTTACATTCTTCCAGGTGCTTACAGATCAATTGATATATTATTGGCCCCATTATCTTTCCGGGTGCCTAGACTGTACACTTGTCTAAATTGCCCCTTTTTACAGATAAATACTATATTTGCTTTTCTAGTCCTCTGAGCATTCTCCCATCATTGATGAGTTTTCAGAGATAATCACTAATGTCTCAAATATCTTTAAAGCTAAGCCTTAAATGTTCTAGAATGTATTTCATCAGGTCTTGCTGACAGAAAGACATCTAATTTGTCTCAATAATTTGTGACTTATTTTCTTTCTATTGTAGCCTTTTTTCCACATAGTCATACTTTTCACCATCACAGCAGCCCATGGCACTGAGTAGTACAGGTTAATTGTAAGTTGGATGAAAAAGTACAACTCATGTTTGTATTTGAACTGTATTCAATCATTGACCCCTGTTTTTTGCATTGTGGAAAAGGGGAAATAATATGTCTCTCCTCACTTTTCCCACCCTGTTTCCTATGTTATAGAAATCAATTATCTTCCCCCTTATTTGTCTTTTTTCTAAGCCTTACAATCTTGACCTTTTTAATTTTGCACTGTACAGAAGCCATTCCATATCCTTGATAATCTTTGTTGACCTTCTCTGAGGTTATTTTTTTGCAGTACCATTGGTCTTTTGATATGGGGCAACCACAACTGGAATCAGTTTCATTCTCTGTATTTTTCTTAATGGAGTCTAACAATTTTAAATGCTGCTAAACTTTTACCAGAATAAGATCTCTTTCTTGAGGTAATAGTTAAGATGGAACCGATCATTTTAGAGATGTGACTGGGATTATATTTTTCAATGTGTATTACTTTGTACTTATCAACACAAAGACTTAATTAGTGTTTTGTAATATCTTTAAGGCCACTGGGAACATCCACAGGGAAATGGTAGTGGGCATATGTTATGAAGTGAGGTGTAAATGGAGGAAATGAGTTGGGGACCAGAGCTGACTGGTGAGTGTGGCGGCGGGCGATGTTGGGAGGGTGTATGTGACCACTGTTCATCTATCACACATCACCTATGTCAGGGACAATGGACATAGGGTGCAATGAAAGTTTAAATTACTGTAAAGATGTTTTCACAGGAGAATGTGGAATGATTTAGGAAGTCATAGGCCCTTTTGCAGTCCTCTGAGCTCTCTCCCAGGACGGTGGGTGCATGATCAGCTTGTGGTATGATATTGGGTTCTAGGAAGCGTGGTAGGGATTTCAGTAAAGCTGTTGGATAAGGAAAAGTGTGTAGAGTAATGGTTGAAAGGATCATCTGCATGTCTCCAACATACTGCAGATCCTGTGACCTTCTTCATCTCCAAACCACTTGACCTATTCCTACTCTGATTTACAACTTTACACCAAAGTCCAGCTACATCTTGTGCTTCTCAGATAGTGCTTCCCTTTTGAATGGATATATAGCTGAAGGCTCTAAATATCAAATGAAACCAGGATTCAGAGTGTTCTGGAATATCCAGCAATTCAAAGCAGAAGCACTATGCAGGAATCCAGCTGGCTGCCTTTTTTCCAGTTGAGATTTTTATATATCCAAGCACGTCCTCTTCTTCCAAACAGCCAACTTGGCCGTCCCTCAATTAGAAGCCGTTCCACTGGGACAAAAAAAGTGGCTGCTCCTGGTCATCCACACGTACTTTGTTACCTCGAGTGTAAAATGTATATCTAGTTATTTTCTAGTTACAATCCCTGATTACATTGTACAACATTTATCAGCTCCAGAAAATTCCATTAGTACCCTGATGATTAGCATGCTGTAAATTTATACCTATGTTCCCTCAGTTTTGGAAGAAAAAAAAAAAGGCAACTCTCCAGCATATGTCTGGTCTTTCAAATTGCCTAGGGAATTGATGAGGTCCCTTAGCCTTGCACCTCTATTCTGCAAATGCAAATTCAACTAAAGATGTTAATTATCATTTATTATCACCTGGTGGCCTATTTGGGCATATGCTATAATGATAGTCTCGGTCTACTTCCTAAAGAACAAAAGTCCACATCTCAAGACCACCCTTAATTTACTGCTAATTAATCTCCCTATCAGCAGCTTCAGTGAAGAAACAAAGGGCATGAAGACTTCCATGTTCATCTTTTATAGAGGTCATCCAGGCAGATCAGGTTTAGGACATTTTAGAGTTTGTACTGCAATTATTTTTACTGTTCTTGTTCTGTGAGTTTCCACTGTATTTTAGTTCCCCCTTTCCCCAAAAGTGGGTGTTTTACTGCCCACATGTCTTGTTAAATTGTCTGTTATTTTTTTAACTCAGTATCTGCCTCACTGAACACTCATCATCTGCTAGTGAACCATCTGATGTACAGCAGATGTTAAGCACTCAGCAAGGCAGAGAGGGAGGCAAAAGTGTCACATAATGATTAAATACTTGCTATGGTTATTACATACAGAGACCATGTGTTTTCATTTTTATCATTAATATCTATGTGCTTTGGGAAAGCATTAAGACTTTACAAGTGCTATTGTCCAACTAACTTTATTTTATGTTTATATCATAGACACATATTTAGCAAGTTGTTGATTTTTAAGACATGATAGAAAAATAAATAATTAAGGAAACATTTCATAAGTGTGGAGTGCAAGATGAATTCACATTCAGTCATTTCATTTGTTTGTCACTAAATTGCTAAGTACAAATAGTAAATATTTGTAAATTGCACTGGGACATCTATAAAGATTACTTGGGACAGAATCTAAGTTGATGTTAATTGGTGTAATTTTTTTTTTTTACTTTAATGAAATTATCCTCTTTTATGCTGGTGATCATCTGTCCCCTAATCTTTTGTAGCCCACTCATGGGTTTGGTGAGATACACACTGACATAAATTCAGCATCTGGTTTTCCTAACTGAAAGCACTGTAGCACACTGCATAGGAACCCAGAAACAGAAGGTCCTCCTGGAAGTTAACTTTGATGGCACACTCCAGCCCAAATAGCCTAAAAAGTTGGTGACACACTTTGGGGAAGGATGGAAGTCTGAGGAAAGTTACGGTTTAGTCCATCCTTCACTCATCATCAATCAGTAAAGAAGCTACTGAGTTCTGACTGTGATTTGAAAATATCGTACCTGGTGAAACACTCAAGGGGAGAGGAGTGTTCATTTATTTCTTGTTCTTGACCTAAGATGAATCTGTGATGGGAACCAGCAATTCTTGTTGTTTCAGGTAACTGTAGTTTGTACCTTTCTGTACCACTTCAGCCCAGCATCTATTTTGGTATCATGTCTAAAATGGAAGATGAAACCATATTGTTGTTGCTTGCATTGAACACCTACATACTAAAATATGCAAATGCATGGATTTTTATTTCCATGGCGTTGGTTTGTCGATTCTATGCACGTAGACCTAGAGAGAAAGAGAGAGAGAAAAACCTGAGTATTTTAGAGGCTATTACTGCTTATCCACTGGACAGAGCTTAGATAGTATCAAATCACATTCTAGCTGTATCTGGTTACCTACCCAGATCTTCTAAGAACAACAAGAAGTCCTGTGACACCTTATAGACTAACAAATATTTTGGAGCATAGGCTTTTGTGGGCAAAGATCTGCTTTGTCAAATGCAAGAATGTTGTTGTTTTTCTCCTTCCAGGAAAACGTTAAATGATAAGTGCACTAACTCAATCTTCTTGTTATCCTTAGAAGTTCTTATTGCTGGACAGTGATGAAACTTACATAAAACAGCATTAAAAAGCATTATGATGCTCACACTACATATTCTCCACAAAGAGAAGAATACACAAGTCTGAGAATTCACTAAATCTATTCCGAGAAACAAAAAGTTTTTAAATGTGAAGAATTCAGAAGTTAAAAGAACTACTTCATTTCTCACAAGCTAATGGTTCAGAGACATCATTTCCATAAGGAGATGCCAAAAATACAGTTTTGTCACAATCAACTTTAAAATTTGAAAGGATTGGGTAAATAGTATCATACATGACAAAGCAAGATTGTAGCAGAGCTTCTCAATAAAATAAATGAATTTATGACCATAATAGAATGTCATTTGTAGAAAAATGTTCAATTTAACTTAAAACATTTTAATAAAGTAAAATTAGGATTTTTTAAAAGTAGATCAGTAAACAACAGTTCTTTTTCATGTTTTATTGCAAACTATCATTATTCAGAAATGGTCAAATTGGGGAGAATATGTGCATTTGAAACTTAATCTGAAAGTTCATTAAAATCAATGGAAAGGTGACCATTGTTTTCAGTAAACTTTGCTCATCAAGTCCTGCATCAAAGTGGTATTATTTCACTACCTGACTTTCACACTTGAAAACCAAAAATACACATTACTTCTAAAGCACGTCTTGTGATTGAAATGGTAATGACAGCCTGTCATAAAATGTAGTGCCGCATATTGTAAAGCACTTTCACTGCTGTCTAATGTACCAATTATCTTTATAATTACAACTATTAAGTGCTGACAGCATGCTTGGGACAATACAAGATATAAAGGACCAGACTCTGATACTCCTACTCTGAACACAGGATAAGTTGGTCAGGCTTTAGACTAGGGCTGCCAGGAAGATTAAAGGACTATAAGTCATGGTTTGTATTCTACTCAGGAAGCTTAATATTTTAGTTTAGGAAACAGGGAGTGATTTGATTATATTACCTGTAATGCTACCTACATAGGGAACAAATAACTGACAACAGATTTTTCTATATAGCACAAGTATAATACAGTCAAATGACTAAGCAGTGGCTACTAGCTAAATTCAGACTGTAAAGAAGGAATACACTGAGGCTGGGTATACGTGGACCTAGAGTGCTGGAATATTCATGGAAATGAGCAGTGTCTCAATTGCTAATGGCTATTCATTAGCATAATTGTGTGGCTAATTTTCATAGCAACACAAGATCTCCCTGAATAGTAACAGAGAGATAGTTGTGTTAGTCTGTATTCTATCAAAATAAAAAATCAGTCATGTAGCACTTTAAAAACTAACAAAACATTTATTGGGTGATGAACTTTTGTGGGCAGATCCACTTCTTCAGATTTACAGTCCTACCAGAACAGACTCAATATATAAAGCACAGAGATCCAAAAAATGTTATGAGGGTTGACAAATCAGAAAAATTGTTATCATAGTTGACAAATCAGATAGAAAAGCAAGAGAGGTGGGTGGGGGTGGGAAGCAAGGGTTAGGTCAACTATCAAAGTATGTAAAAGAGTCCTTATAATGGGTCAGGTAACTGCTATCCCTATTCAAACCACATGTTAATGTGTCGAATTTGAATATGAATGTTAGTTCTGAACATTCTCTCTGTAGACAGTTATTAAAGTCTCTTTCCTGCAGAACACAAACTCTCAGATCTTTAACAGAATGGCCCACTCCATTAAAGTGCTGGCTGACAGGTTTGCATATTTGGACATTTTTGATGTCTTCTCTATGTACATTCATTCCTTGATGAAGAGTGTTTGCAGTCTGTCCTATATACAAGGTGTGTGGGCATTGTTGGCACATGATGGCATATATGATGTCAGTTGAGGAACAGGAGAATGTGCCAATGATTCTATAATAAACATGATTAGGTCCAGTGATGGTATCTCCAGAATAGATATGTGGACAAAGCTGGCAGCGGGGCTTGTTGCAAGGAAAAGTTCCAGGATTAATATTATTGTGGTATAGCCTGTGGTTGATAGTGAGAATTCTCATAAGATTAGGAGGTTTTCTATAGGAGAGAACAGGCCTGTCACCTCAGGCCTCCTAGAGTGTGGCATCATTATTTAAGATAGATTGTAGGTCTTTAACGATGCGTTGCAGTGATTTGAGTTGGGGGCTATAGGTAATAACAAGTGGTGTTCTGTTATTGGTTTTGTTGGGCCTATCTTGGAGTCGTGGGTTTCTGGGTATTCGTCTGGCCCTGTCAATTTGTTTTTCACTTCTCCCAGTGGGTAATTAAGGTATATGAATATTTGGTAGATATCTTGTATTTGTTGTAGGATCAGAGCAGAAGTGATTGAATGTAAATGATGAATCATGTGGTGTGTACAGGATGGAAGGTAGAGGCATGTAGGTAAGTGTAGCAGTCAGTAGGTTTCTCGTAGAGAGTAGTATTGATCTGGCCACCAGGGATTTGTACTATAGTGTTTAGGAAATGTGTATCTCATCTGGAGTGGTCAAGGCTGAAGTTGATGGTGGGATGCAGATTGTTAAAGTCTTTGTGGAACTCTTGTAGAGTGTCTTCACCATGGGTCCAAATGGTAAAGAGGTCATTGATGTATCCTAAGTAAAGGAGGGGTAATAGGGGACAAGATCTGAGGAACTGTTGTTCTAAGTCAGCCAAAAATATATTAACATATTGTGGGGCCATGAGGTGCCCATAGCAGTGCCACTAATCTGGAGATATAATTTGTCCCCAGATCAGAAATAGTTGTGGGTGAGAACAAAGTCTCTGCCGGCAGGGAGATCCTTGTGCAGCTATGCTAATTAGCCACACGATTGTACCAATGAGCAGCCATTTGCAAGTGCAAGACTGCTCATTTCCATGAAGCTGTTGTCACTACAGGTAATTGTAGACCCAGCTTTACTCTGAGATTAATTAACAATTGGGTCATGGTGGCTTCTCCTCACTAGCCATTTTTAAATACACTTTTTTTTTTCTAAAAGTTATACTTTAGAAATTATATTGAGAAGATCTATAGCCTGGGTTATACAGGAGGTCTGGCCATATGATTATAGTGATCCCTTCTGGTTTTGGAATCTAGGAATAAATAAGTCGTCACTTGTTGAATAGTTCCACATCTACCAGTGGGAATGATACCGTTTGCTGAATAAGTTGGGGCAATTGCATATACTACCTCAGTAGTGCAGTCACAGGCTTTAAAAAAAATCCTGATGGACAACAGTGGGGATGCATTAATGCTTAGGGGAGCAGCTACAGCAAAGCAAACAAATAAACATGTCCTGAAGAGATTAGAATCTAAGGCTGAATGGGTCCGTTTCCAAATATGCAAAGGAGAGTTTCTGTTTTTGTCTTAAGTTCTGTTTCCGTTGTTGAGTCAGATTTTCCTCCAACAGATTAATAAAATGGGATAAGAAAAAAGGCTTTATATTTGATGGCATGTTTTCTCCATTTCTGGTGGGCAGGATTGAAGAAGTCACTCTGAGATGTGAAGAGCATTGTGTTTTAGTGAGCAGGTCCTGGGAGGACATTCCATGAGGAGTTAGCATCAGTAAATGATGAATGAGAGAAGAGGGGAAATGGAGCATTAGGGCTGTCATCCCTGGCAATGCAGGGAAGGGCACAAGCGACAATCATGCTAGAGCTGAGCTGGGAAAAAAAATTGGTCGAAAAATATGGAAAGAGTTGTGACAAAGGGAAAACCAATGGCAGGAATCCAGTACAAAGTAGTATTGTCTGAATGATAGGTAAGAAAAGTAGTTATCCGAATGAAGTGATATTCTGGTGTTGCTCTATGTTCTAAGTACACTGAAATTCAGCATAGGTTCCCACATTCATCACAGGTACAATGGTTACAACAGAGTTATTAAAGATGGAAAGAAAATTGTTTCCTTTTAAAATCAAACATGGACATAAAGCAATGGAAAGACAGCCTATGGCATATACTTAAATTTCCCCTGAACAGAGCTGTTCACTTTAACATTTATGAAAAGCATCATATAATATAGATGGTAATATTTTCTTGGAACATAAGTCAAGTGTGGCAAGTTTTCAGTTAATGGAAAAAGCTGGGGTGGGAGTAGGTGTAGGATATTAAAAAACTTGCATACTTCATAAATCCAGTATTATCATGAACTTGTCTTATTTAATGAAATAAGGAAGCACACAATTTTAATCCTGGATTGCTGATGAGACAAAGATATATGGGGCCCTGTCCACTAATGCATCTTCTCATGTCTGGAAATGATGAATCATGGTTTCTCATCTCTAATACCCCCTGCCAAAGATCACTTTGGCCCTGCAAGGGTGTATTTCACTGTAACTCAGTCCTCCAGAAATCCAGGTCATGATTTCAGTCCAAAAAATAAAAGTCTAAATGTCCTTAAAAAAAGTTTTTGGCCCCAACTGCAGACCCCGCTGTCCTCACACTATTGTCTCAGGACTTTTTGGTTTCACATCAACCTGTCTTTGCTAGTAGGTGACCCCAGCCCCAATAATCTACACTAGGTTCCAGTCCAAGGATCCTGTAATTAGCAGACAAGGACTGCTCCATCCAACCCATTCCTGCTACTTCCCAGAATTCTTTCTATCCAACTTTTCTTAGTCATTCTGCCTCACAAACTTTCTATGTTAATTTTTCTTTCAGAGCTGGACCTACCTTAACTTACCCGGAACAAAATCCCAACATAAAAAATAAAACCCAAGTTGAACCCTCTCTCCTTGTGCTTCATCTTTCATCTCTTTTGAGCATTCTTCATGCTTCTATTAAATGCCTTCCAGGGCTCTACAATTGCTTACTTTTGGATAGCCTGCTTTATTCCCAGTCACTGTGTTTCTCTTCTGGCTCTTACAAGACTTCTCCATGTATGAGGGGATACCAAGGGCCAAATCTGTCCCCAGGGTTATCTTCATGATCTCGGTGCTCTCCAGTTCCAGAAAATGATTACAGATGTTCATCCTCTCTTCTCTACAGCCCTTTTCTCTTTCTTTCTGTCTTTCTTTTTCCCCTCAGTAGTGAAACAGATTTAATTTAATTTATTAAATTACAAAAGCATATTGACACCCCCTCTTTTATCACCAAAAGGCCTGATCTAATTGCATGCTTGTGTATTGGTACTAGTATGTCTGTTGTGATATCTACAAAATTTGGTATGACTTTAGATGTACTTAATCCAGATTTTGAGATACAATATGGCATCTCCACTATTCCTGTTTTCTTGCCTTTGGAACCATTTGCATATATTTGACAGAACTGACTTCACTTTTCCTTTAGATACTGTTACACATTAGTTTTAATGCCCATTGTCTCTCCATTATACTTAAGTTTATAACAATCTAAATCCTTGTTTGAATATATGACTTCCCATCTACGTCAAATTATTCCTTGACTAAAAATATTGATGCCTTTTAGCTTTCTCTTCTCTTTCAGTTTCAGTATCCCTCTTTACTTAAATAGTATATACAGTTCTAAAATCCGGTCAAATTCTCAACAGTCTTCATGTGTTTTCTTGAAGCTTTCATGAGTACAATTTCCATTAACTTTGGCCCAGAAAGTTAGATCCAGACATTTAAAGTTCTGATTTTGATGGTTATCCAAAAGCTTGGCAGTGATCTGATTATGCTGAACGGCAATGTTTGCACATCCACTCTCCAATTAACCCAGAAAGACCTTCAAGTGGTTTAATCCTTCCTGTACATATCTCTCTAACATAGTCTATATGATCTTTGCGAAGTCATTTAGCATCAAACCGTGCCCCCAGGAATTTAAACCTCTTAACATTATCTATTTGTTCTCTGTACAGATACAGTTTAATTCCTTTGTAACTTTCCTCTTTGTAAAGATCAGTCATTTGTTTTGGCAATGGAGAATTTGACAGCTCATGCATTTCCCTAATCAGTGGTCTCTTGTAATGTTTTATTTATTCTCATTTATTCCTGCTCCTCATCCAGAAATTGCAATTATCTAAAAATAGACTGACCCCTCTATTTATTTGTTTGGGGAGATCATTCATCATATTAAATAAGGCCAGGCTTTTCTGTGGGATACCAATTTTTAATATTAGCTATAGTCAAGACACTTTTCCCAATTCTGATCTCAAAAGCCCTGTTACTCAAATAAAGTCTCTAACCTATCCTACGTTCTTTCCCTTATTCCTAACTGCATCTATTTTGTGCAAGCCTTTCTTCCATCTCATGCCATGTGCTTTTTCAGTATCTAGAAAGAACACGATCATGAAACCTTTAGGGCCTCATATTTTGGTTAGAATTTCTAATTTAGTAATGTGATCAATGGAAACATCTTCCTGTCCACAAATCAGGCTACAACTTAGCTAGAATGCCTTAATTTTCCAAATTGATGATCATTCTTTCATTCACTATTCTCTTTATATTTTTACCTAAACAGGACATAATGTCACTTGTCCGGATAGTTTGCTCGGTTTTCACCTTGGAATTACTATGACATGTTTGCACGTTGGTGGTGTTACTCCTTCTCCATATAGTTGATCATACAAATCCACGGGAAATCTTGAACTACTTTTAAAGAGATATTCCAAAAAGTTATATAGATTATTTTTAGCGGAGGCTGTATTAGTGCTGCCAGCCACAGCTTTTTCCCACTAACAAAACCATTCATTCATAATCTGAGGATGTGGGTCTTTCCAACAGAAGTTCATCGCCTAATACATTTGTTAGTTTTTAAGGTGCTACAAGACTGCTTGTTATGTGTGAAGCTACAGACTAACACAACAACCCATCTGTGACTATTCATTCACTGCAGCAGTTTGAGCATGCAGACGCCCTAAATCAGCTCCCAATGGGGAAGCATTAAAGCTATTATTAGCATCAGAAGAGTAGCTGTGTTGGTCTGTGTCTGCAAAAACAAGAAGTCCTGTGGCACCTTATAGACTAACAGAAATTTTGGAGTATAAGCTTTCATGGGCAAAGACCTGCTTCATCAGATGCAAAGCTGTTATTATCTATGGATTTGTATTACAGTAGCACCTATGGAACCCTAACTGAGATCAGGGTGTTGTTACGCAGGGTGCTGCACACACTCATGCACACAGTTCTGTGCTGTACAGAGACTACAATTGAAAGAGGCAAGACAAACAAAGGAAAGACTGTTATCCTCATTTTACAGATAGGAGATTGTGGCCCAGAGAGATGGTGATTTCCTTCCTGCCTCTGAATCAGGACCAGCACACAAGCATCCACAGAATTCTCCTGCCATAGGAGTCAGGAAGTCTAGGGCAGAGAACTGAACACAGAACTCCTACTGCTGTACCCCAGGGCCAGCCTTCATCTCTGCGTGAAAAGTACTTTCAGAAATACATATGCACTTCTAGGATACAATGGCTATGTCCACACTAAAAGCAAGTTACTGTCGACAGGGATATCTCGACAGACCTTCTGTCAACAGATTGCATCTAGACATAACTTACTCTGTCGACAGGGACCTGTCAGACTGCTCTGCTCACTGGTGCTAGAAAGCAGAAAGGCAGATGTTCAAAGAGGGCTACCCGGCCAACAGAAGTCCTCTCTGTTGACAGAAGTGTCTACTCTGCACTTCTGTTGACAGCACTCTGTTGAGTGATTGTTATGACTCAATTTTTTGTCGAGGCAAATGCAGAGTTCTGTGGAGAAACAGTCGACAGAGTGCTTTAAGTGTGTAGACGCCTCCCGAGTTCTGTTGATGGAAAGCCCCTTCTGTCAATAAAACTATCTAGCGTAGACCCAGCCTAAGGCCGTTTCTGCACATGCCACTTTCTCAAAAGGGGCCTTCTATCAACATAAGTCAGGGAGCTTAGGCCATTTCTATACATGCCACTTTCTCCAAAAGTAGAACGCTAATAAACGTCCCAAAAATGCTAATGAGGCACAGATATAAATTTCCAGTGCCTCATTAGCATAGGGTCACATGATTTGGAGTGTGGAAGAAGCTCTGAGGATGCCCCAGATGCCAGTCTCCAATCTTCAGCCATCCCATCACCCCCAACTATGTCCAAATACCACTCCTAATCCCAGGATCAGCTACATGGCACCAAAGAACCAGCCCTACACCAACAAACCTCAACCCCCGCCCCCACTGTTTTCACTAAGGTGCCTTCCCATTCCCAAACTCACCATGCCCTTCTCTTCCCTGGTGAGACCCAGGAAAGCTAGCACTCAGGATACTGCTAGTGGCTTTGCTGAAGATGTTGAATAGTGTCTGCTGGATACTGAGTCCAATCTCCAGACTATCCCCAGCAGTCCTTTGCCCAACTCTTATCCTTCCCCTTTACCCAACAACCACCCACAGTCTATCCCTGTCCCCCAGTGGTCCTGTGCTTAGCTCAGCTTTTTTGCTCTCTGCCCCAGTCACCCACAACCAGCTCTACTCTCCAGAGGTCCTGTGCCCCTCCCACTCAGCTCCTTTCTCCCACCTATCCCTATCTACCTCTGTGCGTACTCCTCTGCACTTTTCCCTTCCCAGCCCAGTTCCTCACAATCCTGTATCTGGCTCTGCCCCCCAGACCTCAGCTCCCTCCATCTCTTCCTAGCCCTGCTAGCTTCCCCACTGTTCCCAGTCTGGATCTCCCCTCCCTGCTCACTCACATGGCTACAAAGTTGCAGAATTCCTGACCTGGCTCCTCCCCTGGCTCTGCCTTATGAGCGCAGCTGGTGGACTATTGTCCTGACTCTCGCTCTGGCCACCCTGAGCCACTTCTGCCCTGGCACTGTGTTCCACCTGCTTTGTAGGGAGGGTCTGAAGTCCACAGTAGGCACTGAAAGTCCACGGTGTGTGCCTAGGAGCCCTGCAATTCACTCAGGCAACATAAAGGTCCTCAGGTCTCACAGTTGCTATTACTAGTGGTGGCAGCCAGAGGGCCCCTGGGGCCCTGCGGAATTACCCATGTTATTGCCCACCACCCTGTTGGCAGTCCTGCCATTATTTCTTCATTCTCTACTGCTCTGAATTTTAGTATGTTATAAATGACTCCTCTTCTTAGTTTTCAGTCTTGTCTCAGTAACCTGTAATTTTAAAGGGAAGTGTCTTAAACCAGCTATGTTTCCTGGACTCATAGGACAACTGGTTAATTTTTCATTTCCAGGATATTTTCTTTTAGTTCTTTTGAGTCCTACAAGACTGTGTGTGTTCCAACAAAAGATTGTGGCCCCCATAGTAGCCAGTTTACCCATAACCTAATTTCAAATCACATGAATCCCCTCTATTGATAAATCTGTATGTTTGTTAGTAAACACATTGCTTTCTGGTACCCCCTATATAATTTTCTTTTTCCCCTATTTTTTCTCTGCTTATGATATGCAATTTACCATTTACATCATACATGCAATAAACTCCCTCTAGTCTCTTTTCACCTTTAGTTCACCATCACCTGCTATGTCCAGTTTATTATATTTTTAGAGTGAGGTTGTGTGTGCAAATTCCCTTTTCCTGTGCTGATTTTCTTTTCCTTCTCCACCTGATGTTTGAGGGTTTTGTTATAGCTTCCAGATAAATATATATTATTAAAGTTTTTACATTTTTTTATTTCGTTAGTTCATCTTGCCATAACACAAGCACTCTATGCTTGGATGTGTCTAAACGACAGCAGTCTTTCAAAAGATGGTCTTCTGGAACATCTTCTTTCGAAAGAGTGCATCCACACACAAGAAAGCAGATCATAAGATTGATCCACTTCTTCGATAGAGAACATCCACACAGCCTCTGCTCTTTCTAAAGGACTGGCCAGAGATGAAAAAAAAATCTGGCACCATGAGCACTGCTCTTTCAAAAAAGTGGCCCACAGAGCATCTATAAATGCTTTTTTTAGAAACAAGCTTTCAAAAGGAGGTGCTCTTCTTGATTCAGCAGCGGAAGAGGACTTCTGGGACAAGAACCACATTCTTTCAATTTCAGACTGAAAGGGCTCATTTTGTGTGTGGATGCTTCAGTTTTTCTTTCGAAAAAGAGCCTGATTTTCCAAAAGACCTTGCTTGGAAATCACATGGCCTTTGACTGTGATTATCGTCACAGTTGCCACATTTGACCTACACCCTTTCTATGTAGTGTCTTAGGAATGCTTTCCCACACACATACAATATCTCATTTTTCTCATTAAAAGCTTTTGCTACATGCCCGTGACATTGGCTTAGAGGTGATGAGGGGTATGTGACTTAGTTCTAAAGATCTGAAATCTTCCTTATATAGAGTCCCTCTCTGAAAGGTAATCAGCATTGCTGTAGATGGCTTGCTTTTTCTTCCTTGTTTGTTAGACATTAATAAATTATTTCTCTTCTTCTATGCTTTTGCTATTTCACCACTGATCAGTTCTCCTGGTGCTACATATGTTATCTCATTTTCCAGAGAATACTTTGGTAACTGGAAAAGTATTTTAATTTCCCCTAGTAGTTTAGTTTTTAAGCAGCTTAGCAGCTTGTTATTTGTCTTTACATCCAACTAAAAAGTCACCATCTTGCAACCATCTGGCTCTTACTATATCCCTTGTGTTTTTTTAAAAATCCAGTTAGCTACTTTCACACATCTAATCCTATTGTTTTGATTAGGGGTTTCACAATTACAAACTTTTATTTATTTCCTTTCCAAGCTTTGTTTATTGCTGAAATCATCATGGTCAAATTCTTAGTCAATTTTTTTAACCCTGCTTGGTATCCATTTTCTCTCTTCAAGAGAATCATCTTCAGTTTTCAGAGTGACTTTATTTGGAGATCAGAAAATCCTCCAGCTCAACCAGGCCAAAAACCAGCTCACTTTCCCCATCCCATCAACCAGATGCCTTTTACTCCCAATTTCGTTCGTTTATAATATTCTGAAAGGCCTCTTCCCTAGATGACCTTCAACTTTTGTTAAACCTGGCCCACTCTCTAGGCACAGCCCAGTATGGTTATGTGTACATGACATCAAAAGTCAAAATAATTATTTCTTCTGAGATTCTGTGTCCATTGGCTTTTCAAGAGGAAATTTGCCCCATTCCACTCCTCCCTTTGGTGAAGAATAGTACAGGTTGAACTTCTCTAACCTGACACTCTCTCATCTGACAACATCTGTAGTATGGCATGATTTTAGTTAGCTTGATATTTATTAATCATGGGTGTGGCCAAGTTTCCCACAGTCCTATAAAGTTTGTTTCCAGCCACCAGTCATGGGTCTTGGTGTTGTATGCTGTTATTTAGCTCTAATTTACCCCTAAATGCTGTCTAAGAGACCATTAAGCAGTGTAAGTATTGGTAATGATGCTAAATAATATTGACTTCCCATGGTTTGTCAATTTTTTGGCAGACTAGAGTGGTTCAGCCTTTATTTTGAACTCTATCCTTTTGTTTAGAAAAATGTTGTTAGCCTTCTCCTATAAGACAGAGTTTTTCACTGCAAGACTTGCCCAAGCTGACACAGAAGCTAGGTAGCCAAGGTGGGAATTGAAGCCAGACTGTCCATTAGAGTGGATGAGAGGCCGGATATGAGTCAACAGTGCACAGTTGTAGCCAGGAAGGTTAACAGCATATTGGGGTGCATTAGAAGAAGCATTTCTAGCACGTCTAGAGAAGTTATTATTGCCCTCTATTCGGCACTGGTGAGGCCATGTCTGGAGTATTGTGTCCAGTTCTGCCCACCTCCCCCCAAGTATAGAAAAAATGTGGATACATTGGAGTGGGTTCAATGGAGGGTAATGAAAATGATTAGGGAGCTGGAGCACATGACCTATGAGGAGAGGGTAATTTGGGCTTATTTACTTTGCATAAGAGAAGATTGAGGGGCAATTTGATAGCAGCCTTCAACTTCCTGAAGGGGGGCTCTAGAGAGGATGGAGAGAGGCTGTTCTCCATAGTGACAGATGGTAGGGCAAAGATCAATAGGCTCAAGTTACAGAGGGAAAGAGGTAGGTTGGGTATTAGGAAAAACTGTTCCACCAGGAGAGTGGTGAAACACTGGAATGCATTACCTAGAGAGTTGGTGGAATCTCCATCCCTAAAGTTTAAGTCCCAGCTTGACAAAGTCCTGACTGGGATGATTTAGTTAGAGTTGATTCTGCTTTAGGCAGGGGGCTGGACTAGATGATTGTCTAAGGTCCCTTCCAGCCCTAGGGTTCTATGATTCTATGAATCTGAGTCCCCATCTGTTGCCTTAACCACCAGGCCATCCTTTCTCTCTATAATAGGACCTCACTTTAATCTGGGATACTTGAAAAGGTGTATACCAATTTGTTACCACCATTTTTAAATGTTATATTACCCAAATGTTTAAAATAAGCTAATTTTTGTCTATCCTTATGAGGAACCGCACACTATCACAGTGTAGGTTGTACCTCTCTAGTCCTTGGAGCCTGACTTATGCCAAATCAGAGAATCTGCTTGAACCATGGGAGGTCAGTATTGTCTAGCAGCTTTACCTGTAGGTCTGTTCTGGCAGAATCTGGAGACTATAGTTGAAAAGTTAGATCTGGCTGGGAATTTTTGGCCAGTTTTTTTGTTGTTTTTGTTTTTTGTTGTTGGAAAATGCTGATCCATCTTAACTGAAACTTTACAGGACACAGTGGCTGCGTCTCCACTAGTTCCCAGCTTCAAAGGGAGCATGGTAAGTAGGGTGTCGGGAGATTATTAATGAAGTGCTGTGGTCCATATGCAGCACTTCACTTAGCTAATTCTCCCCCGTGTCAACTTAGAAGTGGCAAACTTTGAAGTGCCGGCTTGCCTGTAGCCGTGGCTAACCCGCCTTTACTTCGAAGTGCCCGGGCTACTTCAAAGTCCCTTTGCTCCTCAAAAGTTTGCAACTTTGAAGTTGCCACGGGGGAGAATTAGCTTAATGAAGTGCTGCATATACACCACATCACTTCATTAATAATCTCCCAACACCCTACTTATCATGCTCCCTTCAAAGGTGGGAGCTAGTGTTGACACAGCGAGTCAGTTTTGACCTATTTCTTGTTGTAGGAAATGGGGAAAAAAATCAGAATTGTCTAAACAATGAAATTTAAACTAATTATACTAAAAATATTGAAGCAAAGCACACAGACATTATCTAAATAAGACATTTCATTTTGATTTACCATTGGATTGTCAATTTATGAAAATTGAGATATTTTTGTCTTAATTTTGTCTGGCAGTTTAAAAAAATGCAAGAAAATCCTGTCCCATCCAGCACTAATCGTAAATATGTTACAAAGCTTTGTCATGTTTACTTCTGAGACAATAAAATCATCATCATCATCTGGTCAAGAATTTTACACTGACATATAGTTTCTGTATGAAAATTTCAAATTTGCGTTTTTTCACTTTTCACGTATATCTAAACAAAATATTCAATTTGACATCTGATTGAGCCAAATCAGAACATTTTGGTTTGTTAAATCAAAATAATTAGGTCTAGGTCAATTTGACATTAAGCTGTGTCCCCCTGAACTGCTAAGATGACTCATGGGAGCTGTAGTTTGGCTATCTCATGCTCCTATTCCCCTCTACAGATTGAGCTCTTTGGCTGGACAACATTTCCTGTGGCATCTCAGTCTCTTCTCTGATTGGCCTGCCACAATACGTCACGATGATTCATTGTGAAAGATATTCTCTGGCTAAGTACCCACCTTATAGGGCAAACTGGGACAAAAGTAACCTTAAGTGCTATTTTCATGAGACACCAGAACAACTCAGACAAACACAAATTGATGCTGATTCGAAAACAAAACATTCTGATTTTGTTAAATAAAACAAAATAGCTTTGCCAGGTTAACCAAAACTACAACTTACATGAAGCACCACTCTAGCCTACACAAACACAGTTCTATTGTGAACTAAGACAAACAAAACAATTTGACTTTCTAAATTAAATTATTTTGTAACTTTCCATGTCATACACTTTGTGTCTTGATTTTGATAATAACAAAAGATATCATTTTCAGCAAGATGGACATTCCAGTTCTTGACCAGCCCTAGTAATAACGTTCTTGCTTGTTGCCTGCTTTAACTTAGATAGAAATTACAATGAATGCATACAGGCAACCATGCTCCTATTAAAAAAAAATTCTTGCACAAAGAGGAGTTATTCATGTAAATATTGATATGCAATAAATAAAAAAAATCACAAGGTTCATGATAAGTAGTTTTATTGTGTTTCAGACTGACACTTTTACAATGCAAAATATTGAGACCATTCATGTCTGCATAATTAGAGGGACAGACGCATTGTTGAACATCTTTATAGATACTGGAGGGGTGGAATTTGGTATAACAGCACCTTAAATGTGCTTTCCCAGCAATGCATCAGAAGAACTAGCAAGCATAAAAGCTGAAAAATATAAAAACAGTCAAGATTATTTTTGCTCTGAGCCATTTCCAGGTTCTGTTTGTTCATGTTGTCTTTCTCCTGGCAACTGTGCCTTACCAGTCCAGTCAGGAAAAAATGAAAGACACATTCACCCATGCTTAACAATAGGAGTGAAAAAGATAATTATGTCTGAATCTATTTTAATGATTTTTTTCCTGCTTGGTAATTCAGCTAAATGTTTTGCTCTATAAATTTTAAATTTAAATTTTAAATCACAACAATTCCTTTCAATAACAGGACAGTTCAAGATATCATGTAAACTTATAAAGACTACATAACAAAAATGAAAGGTGGTAGACATCCACATGCATAGATAATAACGTAATTAGAAAAATAACACAAGAAAAAAAATCCGTTATGGATCTAGTACTAAAGTGAAGTCAGATGCAGAAAATTAGCTATTTACTTGACAGGGTGCAATGGATGAAAAGTATAAACAAATAGTCTCGTTATGCCAGTGAATTTATTAGTGAACTTTCCTGTGTGATTTTTCATTGTCGTGGAAATTCCATACTAGATATCTGTCTCTGAAATTTTAGAGATGCTTGTAATGTCAGTGCCAGTTTTCTTTTTATTTTCCAATGTGAAAAAATTGCAAGGTTTTATTGATTGGGTTCTGAATCCTTCTTTGTATTCATTTATGATGATGATGATGATGATTATTATTAACTCGACAGATCGTCAATCTATTGGCTAAACCGCATCCAGTCTTTTCTGTACTGCAATGAAAATGGTCTTCTGGGAAGTTTTTCTGAAGAGACTCATACATGTACCTGCCCTAATGATCAGGTTGCCTGCAATGGGTTCCTTCCCTGCATTGTGGGAGATGGCTCTGCCTGTTTCACCTGTGCAACTGACAACCGCACCCGCTGTGGAAACTGTAATACTGGATACATGCTGAGCCAAGGGTTTTGCAAGCCAGAAGTGGCAGACTCCACAGAGCACTACATTGGGTTTGAGACTGATCTTCAGGACCTGGAGATGAAGTATTTATTACAAAAAACAGATCGGAGGATTGAAGTCCATGCCATTTTCATCAGCAATGACATGCGCCTCAATAGCTGGTTTGATCCCTCCTGGCGCAAACGGATGCTCCTTACCCTAAAGAGTAACAAATACAAGTCCAGCTTGGTTCATATGATGCTGGGTCTCTCTCTTCAAATTTGCCTCACAAAAAACAGTACCTTGGAACCTGTTCTAGCGGTTTATGTCAACCCTTTTGGAGGCAGCCACTCTGAGAGCTGGTTCATGCCTGTGAATGAAAACAGTTTCCCAGACTGGGAGCGGACTAAGCTGGACTTACCTCTTCAGTGTTATAACTGGACGCTGACTCTAGGCAACAAGTGGAAGACGTTTTTTGAAACTGTGCATATCTACTTGAGGAGTCGAATTAAGTCAAATGGTCAAAATGGCAATGAAAGCATCTACTATGAACCTCTGGAATTTATTGACCCTTCACGGAACCTAGGCTACATGAAAATCAACAACATCCAAGTGTTTGGCTACAGCATGCACTTTGACCCAGAAGCAATTCGGGACTTAATTTTGCAGCTGGACTACCCCTATACTCAGGGATCACAGGACTCAGCACTTTTGCAGCTATTAGAGATACGGGACCGCGTAAATAAACTCTCCCCACCTGGCCAGCGTCGTCTAGATCTTTTCTCTTGCTTACTACGTCATAGACTCAAACTGTCTACCAGTGAGGTGGTGAGGATTCAGTCCGCTTTGCAGGCTTTTAATGCCAAATTGCCAAACACAGTGGATTATGACACAACCAAATTATGTAGTTAACCATCAATGTGAAGCACAACACAAAACCTTGAAGGAGTTTTTACAGTGCTTTTGTGGAACCGCTTATGTTTGGAAGAGTAAATGTAAATTGTCTTTTCAATATCTGTCTTATATCAGTCAATACCATTGGATGGCAATTTACACACATGAACTTGCTGACAATGAATATATTATACCTGCAGTTTTGGTTTATGAATGAAATAAATACTGACACCAGTCTTGAAGACCTTATACTTTTTACAATAAATTTCATTTGTAATTTTATATGTTCCGTGGCAATGCTTTTGTGCATTACATCCTCTAGAGGGAACATAAAAGGATACCAATAAAATTTTGTAGCTGAACAGTTATTAAAAAGAAATGCTGTGGGATTCTCTTTTTTTTCTCTCCTCAAAATAAGTAATGTCCTTAATATACTGTTGTGTGTGCAGTGTATTGGAGAAGAAGGTGGGGAGAGAAGAGCCACAAATAGTTTTTATAGAGAGACACAGAGATGAAATTAAGGCCATGTGCCCTGGTGCACTGCTCTGGTAAGGAGGAGCCAGATTGCACTGAGGTGCTTTGCTGCCTGTGGAGGAAGTGTAGTGCACTTCCAGCTGGGCTTCCGATATCTCCCAGGGCCATCTGGCATACACACCTTCACTCCCCTCCAGCTCCTAAACTCTTCCACACACAGTCATCTCCTTGCCCCTGAGATCCCTTCTCACATCCACTGCTCTGACCACCCCATCCCAGACTCTTCCCTGATTCCCCTCATCCCCTTTCATGAGTCCTCCACTTCCCAACCCCCTGCCCTGACATCTACACTGTATACACCTCCACACCATCCTTGAAGCCTTCCTACAGCCAAATGCATCCCCTGGCCCAGAGATACCCCTCCTGGGGGGTTGTAATACATACAACAGTTCCTGTAAGACATTTAAGATCCTTCCACCTCCCAATGAGACACAAATCCGGATATTCATGTCTCAGGAAACTGATATCTGTTGTTGATGGGTCATTTGTCCCTGCAACCTGGGACACACATGCGAAGAGCATGACTTTTTCAAAATATATTACAGTAGCATACAGATTCCCAGTACTGTCCATTTTTGGATGGACAGGAGGCTAGTACTGGTGGGCTACAAAGTAATCAAATGTTGCCTTGGTTACGATATATAAGCATAGGAAAGGCCTGCTATCTTACTACTGTTTAGTAGTTGGTAGCAGAGAAATCCCTTTCCGCTCTGAACAGGTTCAGCTTCCATGATTATCTTATTTGCTTATATGTTAATTGAGAAAAATCGTTAAAAAGAAACATCATATAATCTGTAATCTCTGTAGGGGTGTGTGTGCATTTGTAATACGTATCTACATTTTTTCACTATTTATCTAGAGCTATCTGTCTCAGTCTATCTGAATGGGGGTATCAGGCATACATGTAGGCTGCGTCTATATTACAGTGATTCTTCAAAAGAAGTTCTTTTGGAAGATCTCTTCCGAAAAACACTTCTTTCAACAGAGCAAGTCTCCACATAAAAAAGTGAATCAAAAATCAATCTGCTCTTTCAATAGAGAGCATCCACACAGCCCCACTCTTTTGTAAGAATGCGCTGGGGATAGAAAAATCCATCCCCATAGGGACTGATTAAAATAAAGGGGCTGGTGGCTGGGGTATGTACACATTTTTTTTTTCCCAAAGGAGTCTTTCAGAAAAAGGCACTCTTCCTCATCTGGGGGAGAAAGCGGGCTGCTGGAAAGAATGCTATGTTCTTTCGATTTCACATCAAAAGAGTGCATTTTGTAGGTAGATGCCTCATGGGTTCTTCGGAAAATGTACATTTAAAAAAAAAAAAACTAACTATTGTATGCACAGCCATAGTGTCTTTGAATGGTTGAATAGCTTCCTTGAGACTGCCAAGTGGATGGTTTTAATACAGGTAACTTTTCCCCCCATTTTTTCTGCAAATATGTTCGCCTTTGGTAGATTCATGCTTTCTACTTCATGGTTATACAGGGTTCTCCTGTAGTGCAGTGATTTGGACCCATATAAGCATTTTTTTCTGTAAATGTAGCTAACTGCCTAGTTTAAATTTAGTTTAATGAGGAGAAAGTGTATTTGATTATCCTGTTTCTTTGTAAACTACTGTTACAAGGGATATGTATACCCTGAGAGGGTCAGAATCAGAACCTGAGTTCTTTTATAACTTCTTTGGAAGAAAATGTGAAATAGCAAAGAAGAATTAGTTGTTTAATTAAGCTCCAAAAGCAAGGGATTTTAGCATTAAGGAAAAGTAGTTTGTTGTCAGAGGGCTTCCAAGTTCAACTCTGAAGCAACCACAATGACATCACTGGCATTGCACCAGGGATGCAGTTAGACTAACAAATCTTAGATATTATAAAAACTGAAGCACATTGCCAACCAGTAGGGAAAATGCCATTAATGAAATGTGGAAAAGTTGCTGTCTTTCAAACACATATAACCCAAAAGTCTTAAAAATAAAAAGGGCTTAATTTAAAATTGACTTGCTATAATAGCAGTTAAAATAGAACTTTTCTCTGGACCTAATGCTTTTCAACAAGAAAATTTTTCTGTATTCTGCAATAATAGCAAGCGTTTTGTAGTTTGTCAAAAGGAATTTGTTTATTAATAAGTGATGTACCTCACAATACTTCAAGAACATAAGGTGTGTTTAGCCCTACTCATTTTAAATGAGTTGCACTGCACCCACTTTTTCCAAAACCAAATTGTTCTCAGTGGTGTTTGATAGAAATGTTAACAGGTTTATGAAATGGAAACAATTACAGAAGTAAAAAAAAATACTGGTGGTCATGCAAGTAAAGAACCAAAAAGAAAAGATCAATTGATAGACACTGGAAATGTTGCAGTGTAGCAGATAATTTACATAGCACTGTCACTCAAAATTAGTAGGCTCTGTTCCTGGCTTCTTTTCTAATTGAGACAGTTAGAACAAATACCTCTATGTTCTGTTAAACATGAAAACCAAAAGTTATGTCTCAATCTTGGTATTGGTAAGATATTTCTCATTCTGGATTCACAAGACTCACCTTCAAGTGTATATCAGTATTTTTTAAACTTTTCTTCCTATTTTTTTCTCCTGGCATGTGCAATAAAGAAAGAGGCTTTGTCAATTTGATCTCAGTTATATTGTAATTACTTCAAATAGTTCACTCTGTGTTCCCTTTTACACAGCAAAATGATTTTGGATTAAGAAAAGTGAACTACAAGCAAACATCCATTTTGTGATGTACTAGCAGATTTACCCAGCACCACTTGGGTCCTTAACTCAAATAAAAGGAAAGTATACATGCTTTATTTAAATTATTGTATTTTTAAAAATACAGTGTTATTTTCATTGTCAATTTAAATTTCAGATTTTTTCAAAAAGATATTTAAAAATTATTTGAGTATTTTTAGATAGGAATTCCATCAATTGTACTTTTTATCCTATAAATTCTTATCATTTGCTATGTTTTAACAAAAAGGGCTATAGTCAATTTTGCTCCTGATAACATTTTCTTCTAATTTTTAATATTTAAACATTGATTTAGCTGTTCCTTAACAAAGCATGACTCCAAATTTCTCTGTTGCAGTTCTTTTCTGTAAGGTTTATGAAGACACAATTTTATTCCAGGTTCATACATTGTTATGGCTCATCTTGGTTCTACATTCACTCAGTTATGTCCATTTGGGGGACTGTACTTGATCTGGTAATGCTATTTTTTTCTGTTTGGCTTTTATGAGATGCAATCGCATTCTAGGCACATCCCATTTTCCTGGCACAAGCAACCTCTTGCATTGCTTTAAATTATAATGGCTGTGTCTACATTAGCACCCTCCTTTTGAAAGGATGGTGCTTATGAGACACTTTGGGATATGCTAATGAGGTGCTGCATATCCATTGCAGCCTCTCCCTAGCACAATGGCAGCCGCAGCACTTCCAAAACACCGCTTTCGATAGTGCATAGCTTGTCTACATGAGGTCCTTTTTGTAAGGACCCTGCACACTTTGAAATCCCCTTTTGCCTATTTGCTTACAGGAATAAGGGGGTTTCAAAGTGTGCAGGGTCCTTTCAAAACAGATACCATGTAGATAAGCCACATGTGATCGAAAGCAGCACCTTTGAAGTTCTGTGGCCACCATTATGCTAATGAGGAATACATTGCAGTGCCTCATTAGCATATCCCAAAATGTCTCATTAGCATCCCCTTTTCAAAAGGGGGGTGCTAGTGTAGACATAGCCAATAAAAGGAATCTGTGTACTGAATTTGGTGGTCCTAGCTCTTACCATTTGGGAGCAGTTCTTGAACAGACAGAAAAACAGATAATTGTAAAATATATACTAGATTACATACACAAAAGGAAGGCATTATGGTTAAAATGAAAATCTAATTTTCTTGTGATTTCACATTTATGTAATGCTCATGACAACTCTTAGGTTCACTAAACCCAGAGGAAAGGGGATTGTTCTTTCAATAACAATTGTAACTGATTTTTATTCAAACTATGAGCAGCTGGATCTGGTTTCTTCACACCCTAAAGTGAAACACAGTAAGTACACATTTTTCTGAATTATAGGCACAATCCTTGTTTCAGGCAGTAACTGTTTTGTAGTCTGAACCCACAGCATTTAAACTAGGGATTAAATAGTGATTCACTCTAACATTTCTCTTCTCAACAACCCTCATGTTAAAACTTGAGAATATTTATTTTGATTATCTATTTGTATAGCAAATGTATAATGAATCAGGTAGTACCTAGCATCTTTTGGACGGTGTCTTTTCACAATCAGCACAACTGAATTTGTTGGGGTCCAATGAACAGAAAAAAAATTAAAACCTACAGGTTGATACCTAAATAATTTCCTAATATTATTTTTGAGGTTAGTAGGTCCTCAATCTGCCACAGAAAACTTTTGGGAATGAAAAGCTAGTGGTCTGTGAAGTCAAAAATGAAGAGAGAGGTGGTCCATAAGATAATTTTACTATTACAAGAAAAAAAGAAGGTACATATCTCATGGAACTGTAAGGGACCTCAGGAGGTCATTGAGTCTAGTCGCCTGCCCTCTTGGCAGGGCTAAACACCATCCCTGACAGATTTTTTTTTTTGTTAATCTATTTGCCCCCGAGCCCTAAATGGCCTCCTCAAGGATTGAGCTCACCACGCTGGGTTTAGCAGGTCAATGCTCAAACTACTGAGCTATCCCTCCTCTGCTTTGCTGGCATTAAATTCTTGTGTGGCTATGGTAATAAGGTTTGGGAATATGCAAATATGCAGCCATTTGCAATCCCCAGAAGCTCACTTGGCATAGCTCTGCCACCAGCAGCACTGAGCAGAGTTCCATGTAGACCCAGGCTTAGAAGCTCTATTGTGTGAGGACAGGTTGTTTTTTATGTTTTGGCAATTTTTTTTGAAGTTTAACCTAGGCTATGACTCGATTAAAGGCTTTTGTCAACAACCCCAACATCCAGATTGCAAAGCATGTTCTGTTGACAGTAAGTGAACAAAATGCAGTGCTTTTGTCAAGAGCTCTACCCTGTTTGCCATGAGGAAGAACGCCACCGTGGACTCAGATCAGTTGACAAAATGCTGAGTCTGGATGTCCTGATTGAGGGGGGGAGGTGTTCTATCAGGAGAAAAGGCCTCCCAGACAACTTGCAGGTGCCCCATTGGACACCCTATCCACCTCAAGCAGTGCTCTATGTTTCTTGCCTCCAGCCATTTTTAAAGTCACAGGAACTCCGGGAAACCCTGTGGCAGGAAGCTGAGAGCATATGAACAGCAGAGTTATCATCTGCTGTGTCCCATACTCACACAGCTGCACATGCACAGTGAGCAGCTATGGCAGAGGTCCTCTGAAATCCCCCAGGACCTGCAAGGAAGCTGCCTGAGGGTCCCAGGACCCACCCTGGGGGTCCAAATGTCATGTCCCCTCCTGGAGTGGAGCAGATATCCAGGCTCTCATGGACTTGTGGGCAGAGGGGAATGCCTTCCAGACCCCAAGGCCCACTGCAGAAATGCAGAGATGTACAATAGAATGGCCACCATACTGGCCAAATGCAAAGTACTCCATGAACAAAGGAACAATCAGCTTCATACACACAGAACGGGAAGGGACTGTCTAGGAACGAGTACCATAGAAAAAGATCTTGGGGTCATAGTGGACTACAAGCTAAATAGAAGTTAACAATTTGATGCTATTGCAAAAAAAGCAAATATGATTCTGGAATGCATTGACAGGAGTTGGTGGGCAAGACATGAGAAGTCATTCTTTCGCTCCACTCAGATTAGGTCTCAGTTGGAGTACTGTGTCCTGTTCTGGGCACCACATTTCAAGAAAGATGTGGAGAAATTGGAGACGGTCCAGAGAAGAACAACAATGATTAAAGGTATAGAGAATGTGAGCTATGAGGGAAGACTAAAAGAACTGGTCTTGTTTAGTTTAGAAAAGAGAAGACTTAGAGGAGACATGGTGGTGGTTACAGGGAGTAGGAATTAAAATTTGTTCTCCTTGGCCTCTGAGCATAAGATAAGGAGCAACAGGCTGAAGCTGCCGCAAGGGAGGTTTAGGTTGGACATTAGGAAAAACCTCCTGTCTGGGTGGTTAAACGCTGGAATAAATTGTCTTGGGAAGCGGTGTAATCTCCATCACTGGAGATACGTAAGAGCAGGTTAGATAGACATCTATCAGGGATCGTCTAGATGATGCTTGGTCCTGCTTTGAGGGCAGGGGAATGGACTCAATAAACTCTCAAGGTCCCTTCCAGTTCTAGTGTTCTCTGATTCTATGTTCTATAGACAATCACTTTCAAACAGTACTTGCAGGTTCACTTCCCCTACTGTGGCAATTCAACCTAAGTTTTCAAAAGCTAATGCCCCTGGCTCTTTGCTGTACTGCCCACCACTTCCCAGCTCATCTGCCTCTGTTGGTATATCTGTCATTATAAAAAAATAAATAAACAGAAGGACTAAATTGTAGCACATACAACAGACCCATGCCAGCAGAGGCAAACCTGTGACTATAAATGTAATAATGAAACCGATGATGGTAACATATGACTCCTTCCCCAAATGCCAGGAGCAACTAATTGCCATTCGATTTCTGTAAGATTTGTTTTCCAAATTAGGCAATGCATTCCCAGACAGTAGTCCAACACAAAGGAGCCCAAATAAAATGCAGAATGTTCTGTTGTGAGATTGGACTCCTTGAGGAGTGACGGAAAGGATCAAACTGCAGCAGCCAATCTGGGAAAGCCAGTGAGTTTTGTCAGTCCAAAGCATCTATAGATGAGAGATGGCCACCCAGGGTGAAACATGCTCCTTTTGGTTCTGTCCAGTAAACGTGAGGGACCTACTGTACTTGGATAACATGGGGATGGTCCAGGTTTAAATGCCTGGAATGGAAACATAATATTCCTTCTAGTGCAGAGTGTGTTTTAGACCTCATTGTCATTACTGAGACAGAAATCAGACTTGAGATGAAGAACAACTTCATAGATGTCTTTTCCAGTATTATTTTAGAAACTGGAGTATGATTTTTGCAAAAAAATGCTATTTTTAATCTCTTAACTATATAGCTCCCACTCTTTCTCCTTTTAATCTCTTTCCTGTGTGTTTTATTTTTAACTCGTATTTTGTAGTTATATGTGACTTCAGAGAGCAGTTGAATAACAGTTAAAAGCTCATGCTGAAGTAAGGTGGAATATAATATTTTACTGAATTTTGGGGGGAAATAGTCACAGTTTGCAATGGGACTTGGTCCAATCATATTCAGGGCACTTTTTATTTCTCCTTCACCACAAAAATCACACAACTGATATGTTTGCACAAATATGTGCGGGGAAGTGTTCTCACCACCATGGGTATGAGTATTTATATGTAAAAATGCAGACACTGTATCATCACTGAAAATGCTGATCCAGCTACCCAGCATATGCTAGATAGGTGTGTGTTAGGAAACAGAGAAGGATGAGAAAACTGGGAAGCCCAGTGGTTTAAAATAAAGTGGTCAAGCAACTGTAGCAGGAGTCAATTGGGAAAGAGGGAGGTGCGGAAAGAAGAATGCTACAGCAGCAAATAGAACCTTCACGAGTAGACACTACATGTTCTAACCTCACTGCATGGAGCAAGTTGTCCAGCATGCATACCCCATGAAGGCTACTGTTCTTCTTTCAGTGCAACTGTATCCTTGGAAAAATTTAGGCCTGCTTGATGTGTTTCTGAGATCATGGACCACAAGTCTTTCTTGGGAAGTGCATCCATCCATTATACATGGCTTCACTACAGAACGTTACCCAAAGTGCTAACATACTAAATGGAAATATTGCTAAATAAACTTTACTGGAGGTTAATGTGGTTATTATTATATATTGTTAGCCCTGGAAACATCTACACAAATATTTGGATCTCTGTCCATGATATGACAACTTAGACAAACTCTTTCCATAATGCCCACTACGAAACATTAGCAAGACAGATCTAAAATGGTTAACTATAAGGTGGGGAGCGGTTGCAAAGGAAAGCGCTTCCTCAAAAGTGGTCCAAAGTATGACTATTTTTCTGAAAGAACCTCCTATTTAAGAATGCCTGTCCAAAACAACCAGATTGATGTGAAGTGGGGGAAGTGAAGAAGAGAAGGTGAAATATAAAACTGTACATGCTGCTAATATGAACACAATTAAATTTCAAAATGACCTAAAAAAATGAAGAATGCTGAAATCAATGAAATAATATTTAATGAAAGTAAATGCTAAGCACTACACTAAAGAAGAAATCAAATATTCTGTCACAAAAGTGGAGTTAAAAATAACTAATTGTTAATACCACAAAAAAATGAGGGTGTTATAGCCGATCACAAAAAGAATGAGTCAACCATAAGATGCAGCTGTGAAAAAGACTAAAACAATTCCGGGGTGTATTAATGGGAGTATTGCATTTAAGATGTGGGAGCTAATTGTCCTACTCTATCTATGCAGAACTGTTGAAGCAACAGCTCGAGTATTTATATCCCCTTTTGGGTCTCAATCTTTACGAAAGACATTGACAAGTTGGAGGAAATCCAGATAAGGATAATAAAAGCTTTAGAAAACCAGATATATGAAGAAAGGTTTAAAAACTGGGATATATTTAAAGTTGAGAAATTAAGTGTAAGGGGAGGGCCTCAGAACAGTCTTCAGATATGTTAAGGGTTGTAATTAAGAGGAGGAGGATATTTTCTCCACAGTTGCTGAAAGTAGGAAAATAAGGATTTGACATAGTCTGCAGTAAACCTGAGGTTAAAAAGGATCATTTTAATGTTCAGAATATTTATGCACTGTAATAAACTTCCAAAGGAAACTGTGGAATCTTTATCAACTGGCTAAACACCTGTCAAAGATGGCCTAAGTATATTTGAGCCTGCCCCAGCAGAGGAGGATGGACTAGATGATCCCTCAAGGTCCCGTCTAGCCCATGTTTTTATGCTTTTACATATCAGATGTGAGGAGGCAGAGGCTCTCTAGCTTGTGTCAACTATTGGTTCAGCTCTTCAGTCAGCACAGAATCATGTCCATGCAATCCATGCATGCTGAGCAAATACTGTAATTTGAAAATAACAACCTAATATTCAGAGATATTATCTATACATCTAGTTATTAAGGGCCTGATTTGACCACCTCTGAGTGATTGAATTTCAGTGGGGTTTGTAGTTGAACATGATACAGTTCAGTGTAACATTATTTAAATCAGACTCTGAAGAAATATTTAACACATTAGAAAAAAAAAGTGTTAAAGCCTCTCATGAAATATCAATATTTCTCATCAGAGAGGCTGTGAAATTTCTTCAAATTAAATTGAACTGAGTGAGATCATTTATGCTTCAGAGACCATTTGTCTTAAATATCCTATCTTCAGGTGATCCAAGTCCCAGTTATGAACTATGGAGATAAATGTGGTATCATAAACACAGCCATTTAGTATTGGATAAAACTGTGACTGGGCATATCTTAAATCTTGCTGTGGCAACTCTAAGTGAGGAATAGTCATGTAGCAATGGCTGTGTCTACATTACCACCTTCCTTCAAAGGAATAAGGGGACTTCGAAGATGCCCCAGTACTTTGAAGTACCGGCGGGAGTGCAGCGGCTGGATGCGCGCCGGTACTTCGAAGTTTAAAACTTCGGAGTTGCCGCTGGGGGGAGTTTGCTTAATGAAATGCTGCCTATGCATGACAGCACTTCATTTGTAAACTCTGAACAGCCTCATTACCATCCTTCCTTCGAAGGAAGGTGATAATGTAGACACAGCCAATATGAAGTGTCTCTATATGGCAAGACACATTGCCATACCACATTATGTCCAAGGGCTTGATTCGCTGCACATCTAACCAGGAACTTATCAGGGGAAAAGAACTGTGCTTGCGCGTACATCTGGATGCCCTGCTGCTTGTGCCTGGGTACACTCAGGTAAGTAGGTGCTTCATGCCTGCTAACCTCACCTCTCTATTTCCAGGGTTTCACAGACCAGGATGAAATTAGAACTTTCTTTCAATCAACAAAAGCTATACATGGGCCTAGCGCCAAAGTCCAATCCCCTTACATTCCCAGGATAGCTGCAAGGTCCTCAAGAACAATGTTTCCTTTAATTCTGGAACAAGTGCTTTCGGAGCCTTCTAACCCATGAATACATAATTTTGGAGGAAATCACCGAATCAATTTCACAATGTGCAGCAATGGAAAATCTTGCATATTCTCCATCTCCCCTGCCCACCCCCCATCCACCCAAGATCAGCATGCCATTACCCAGGCAAACACCACACAAGACTCTAGGTCCAGACAGCCTTCAAACTAGAGTTTTTGAAGCTGGTACAACAATGCTCCAGCACAAACTTTGCCAACTTCTCAACAAAATCTGGACTTTCAAAGATATGCTATGTAATTTTAAGGATGCAAAATTCATCGGCTCATGGACTGGAAGGAAACTCAAAAGGTCATCAAGGCCAGCCTCTAATCTCATGGTAGGACCAATCACCATCTAGACCATTCCTGGTATGTGCTTGTCTAACCTGCTTTTCAAAAATCTCCAATGATGAAAATTCTAGAACTTCCCCAAGGAATTTAGCCCATTACTTCTTCCCCTGTCATCAGAAATTAAAGAACACAAATTTTCTACTGCTTCCTTGTTGTAATTTTGTTCAATATGTGAAAATTGTTATCTTAACCCCCTTCTCTGACAAAATAAACCCAGTTCTTTCTATTTTCCTTCCTAGGTCATATTTTCTCGACTTTTAATCACTTTTGCTGCTTTCCTCTGGACCTTCTCCAGTTTGTCTACATCTTTCCTTAAGTATGGTGTCCTGAACTGGACACAGTACTCCATTTGAGGCCTAATCAGCATATAATAGAGGAGAAGAATCACTCCTTTTGTCTTGTTTACAACACTCCTGTTAACGCATCCCAGAAAGTTTGCTTTTATGCAACGTCACACTGTTGACTCATATTTAACTTGTGGACCATGATGACCTTCTAGACACCTCTCTGCAGTGCTCATTTCTAGAGTCATTTCCCATTTCATATGTGTGAAACTGAATGCTCCTTACTTTGCAAGTCCAGATTTTGAGTAGTTGGCAAAGTTTAGGCTGGAACATTGTTCCACTATGCATTTGTCCTTAATAATTTTCATCTTCTTTACCTGCAAGTGTTTCTCAAGTTTGTGAGATTGTTCTGAGTTATAATTTTACTCTATAAAGTATTTTGCTACCCCTCCCAGCTTAGTAATATCCACAAACTTTATAAGTGTACCCTGTATGCCATTATCTAATTGGCTGAGGAAGATGGTGAACAGAACTAGTACCAAACCTGATCCATGAGGAACTCTACTTGTTATGCCCTTCCAGCATGACTGTGAACCATTATTCTCTGGAAACAGATTTTCAACAAATTATCCACCCACCTTATAATATCCCCATGTATATTTTATTCTCATAGTTTATTCATGAGATGGTCATGTGAGACTGTATCAAAGGCTTTCTCTTAACTCTAGGTATATCACATCTAACACTTCATCCTTATCCATAAGGATTGTTATCCTATCAAAGAGAGCTATTAGGTTTGTTTGACATGATTTGTTCTTGACAAATCCATGCTGACTGTTACTTACCACATTATCATCTTCTAGCTATTTGCATATGGAGTCCTTAATTATTTACTTATTATATTCATTTGTACTGGTTTATCTGATTGGTCCACAGTTTACTGATTTATCCTTTTTTCTCTTTTATTTTTTATAGATGGGAGCTATATTTTCCTTTTTCCAGTCTTCTGGAATTTCTCCTATCTTCCATGACTTTTCAAACATAAAAGCTAATATCTAAGATAGCACCTCAATCATATCCTTGAATATTCTAGGATGTGTTTAACCAGTCCCTGGTGCCTTGAAGGCATGTAACTTGGTAAACTAATTTTTAACTCATTTTCATATTTTATTTCCTGAACCTACCTCATTTTTACCGGCATATGCATCCAATCTCTATCAGCCTTCTTGGTGAAAACCGAAACAAAGAGATCTTAAGCACCTATGCCATTTCCACCATTTTCTGTTATTACTTTTCCTTCTTATCGAGTAGCAGTCCTACCACGGCCTTGGTTTTCCTCTTGTTTCTAACATATTAGTAGAATGTTTTCTTGTTACCCATTATGTCTTTAGAGTCTGGTGATAAAAATGGGCTTCTGTAACTAGCACATTCTGTAGGGCACCTCAATTGATAGAGTCAGAGGCCTTGGTTAGATCAATGAATGTGTGCTAGATTCATTTTGCCTGAAGACACAATGGGATCCAGGGAGAAATTCCTCAGCAAGGTGATGAAAAGGTTTAGTGGGATCCAGGCAAGGATTTTCTCTGTAATGGAGATGAGGATAATATTTCTGTAGCGCCCACACAGTTATTTGGCCCTTTCTTGAATATCGTAACAAGAGGAAGAACATGTGGATGAGGCTTTTTGAACAACTGACATCATCATCCAAAGCAGAAGACTTGGATGCGGTACTTCAACCATCCAGATATCTGTTAGAAAAATAACACAGCAGTTCAGAGATTATCCAACAAGTTCTTGGAATGCATTGGAGATCAGTCATCTTCTGGAAAAATAAAAAAGCTACTCTGGAGAAGGCTGCTCTAGATTTGATTTTAAAAAATAGGGAGGAACTGACTGAGAATTTGAAGTTTAGAGGCAGCTTACGTGAAAGGGATCATGACATAACAGAGTTCATTATTCTGAGGAAGGTTAGGATGAAAATAAAGGCAATGGATTTCACGGTGGCAAACTTTAGCAAACCCAGGGAGCTGGCAGGGAAAGTTCACATAAGAAGCAAGAGTAATAGGAATGACAACAATTGAAGACATTTGGCAGTTTTTCAAAGAGACCTTATTATGGGTGCAAGGACAAACTATTTCACTGCATAGGGCAGATAAGAAGTATGGCAATCAATCACAATGGCTTAACCAGGAGATCTCAAATGATCTAAAAATCAAAAAGGAATCCTACAAATATTGGAAACTGTGTCAAGTTACGAAGGATGAGTGCACACTAATATCTAAAGTATGTAGTGGCAAAATTAGAAAGGTCACAGCACAAAATGAGCTCAAACTAGCTATGCCATGATCAGACTGCCACCGTTTGTGCAGTGGCTCAGAAACTGAATCAGTCCTCATTTGCACTAGTGTCAAGAAAGGCTGTGTCACTGCTCTAACACGCTTTACTTTGACATCATCCTGATTCTCATACATGATCACTTTCTTGATGGACTCTCCAAACAAAATCTAAGATCATGGCATCACTGCATGCAGATGCATTCTTTCACAGATGGAGCAGATCTGCAAAGTAGTTGTGATGAATGGGATGGCTACTACCTCCTATCTAGACATTCCTCTCTTAAGTTAACTACATTTCCTGTAAAGGGTTAAACCCAGAGATAATGTGTTCCTGAAAATCTCCAGGAAGTGTTGGCAAGAACACAGGTGAGTCAATGGGAGGAGAGCGTGGGATTTTTTTTTTTAACTGAAGCAGTGATTTGCTTTCAACAGTCCTTTGTGTGGCTAGAGGACAAGATACTGAGATGGATTAAATCTGGAACCAGGCCTGGAAATTCCAGTAGTATCTATAACTATAAAGGAACTTTGGAACAAATGATACCTGAGTAGAAAGGAGAGTTTTAATCAGGTGTGATCGATTTTTTTTAATGTTGTTTTTGGCTTGCAGGACTTCTCAGGCTCTATACTGTATGCACTAAATTTTAAACTGAATCCCAGAGAAGCAAATCTCTATGTTTAATCTATCTTTTAGTTGCTTTGTAACACCTAGAAACCAAATATAGTCTTTAGTGACAATGTACTTAAAAAGTTCTTGCAGGTCCCAACCTTTTGCACTCAACATACTAGAGTGGGTGACCAGCCTTTACAGTGGCCTGAACCCAGGCTATCACAGTCTGGGTGTGTCTATCTACATTGGTAAAACCAAGGTACTCTGCCAGCTCTCACCTGCACAAACCTCATATTCCACAAAACACCATTAGTGGCAACCTTTGGAAAATATGAACCATTTTCCACAGCTTGGCAGCAGCTGCTCTCAAACAGCCAGCTTTGACACAGAAATTGAACACAGGGTCTGCTGTGCCAACACATCATTTGGAAAATTACTTAAACTAGTGGTTAATGATAGGGATCTACAGACAGGCACCAAGATCTTGATTTACAAAGCCGATGTCATTCCCACCCTTCTCTATGGGTGTGAAGCCTAGGTAACCAGTAGACAACATCTCAAATGGTTCCAGCAGTGTTGCCTCAGGTTTTTCAGAATCAGCCAGGAAGACTGATGTTCTAACATCATTGTTCTCTGTGAAGCCAGCTTCAGCAGTATAGATGCACAGATGATGAGCACCATCTTTGTTGGGTTGGCCATGTATACGTATGCCTGACACTCACCTCCCAAAGCAAGTACTCTTTCTTCAAATAAATCAGGGGAAAGTCTCACAAAGGCAGCAAAGACACTTCAAATACATACTGAAACTTCATCTTAAAAGGGAGGCATCAACACAATGAACTGGGAGGACTCAGTGTGGAACAAAGCATGGCAGTGCAACACCACACATCAAAACACAACCTGCTTTGAAGAGAACAGATAAGTGCTTCAGACACAGAATTGATACAGAAGGGAAAAAAGGGCAAAAAAGTCCAGCCAACAATGGTCTCCCCCACTCTTATATATGTCACTTCTGTGGGGAAAATCTGCAGGACACATATTAAAACCCACCAATAAATCCCCTTGGCAGACATTATCCTTGCATTGAAGGATAGCTAAAACAAGGGGTCATGAGATGGACAAAGAACATGGAAGAACTTTGACTCATAGTCAAACATAATTAATGTTTGGTCTTGCAAGGGCAGCAGAAGCCATAATGGATGAGGAAATAATTTGCTGATGGTATAGAATAAAGGTATTTGGAACAAACAGAGACTCAAGGAGGGATTTATGCCATTGCGTAAACTGGGCTTGTAATAAATATGCAGTCTATCACCACAAAATTTGATCACTTGTAAGAATTCTTAGGAAAGAATACATGTTAATTCTTATCGCCTCCTCCACCGGCACAAAAGTGGGTGGACAAGCCTCCCTGCACAAAGGGAGGACCAGACACAACTCTTGTAAAAAAGCACCGGGTAAGTCTCTTATACCTCGCTGCCTTTTTAAATAACACTTCCTCATTATGGTTCAAGTCAGTAAGGCTCTTAAGCATCTGCTTAAATTAAAACATTCAGGTTTTCCTATCAAGCAAATTGGACTACTTTTATGTTGAAAGTTTATGGGTCTTTTTTAGATTGGGCCTTCATACAATAAAACAAATGATATTTCAATTCTTATTCTGAAAGGGCCATAAAGGTATTTTCAGCATTGCTTAATTCTTTATTTACCTCATGATTATGTTAGGCCAGTTTCTGATTTTAAATATAGCTTCTGCCTTAAGTGGTGCATAAGATGCCTCACTGCACAAATAGCACCATGAATCACTGCAACACATCTCTCAGCTGTTATCTACTCCTCCGCTTCCTTCTTAGTCTATGATGGTGGTTGTTTGCAGCTGGCCTGTGGCAAAATATGTCTCCTGCATTTGGCAAGCAATCAGGGGGATCTGGAGCCAAGGAACTAGCCATTCTTCACCCCCTCTTTCCACCCTCACCAATGACACACAGTATCCTATGGAGTCCTGCACAAGCAGTGCTAAAGTCAGGGCTGTCCATGCAATGACATAAGAAAAGTTTCTACTTCTCCTTCCTTCTTTGGGTGGGCTTGTAGTTCAGTCACAATCTAGTCTTTGGGGTTTGTGGATCTTTGTGATGTCATCTCCTGGGTTTGTTTCAATCTTGTTTTAATAATGTAGTGAGCAAATGCCTTGTAAAGACTATCGAGTTTCTAGGGGTCTCGATATTACAAAGGAAAAAAGCCAACCTCTGACTATTCAATAGTAGTGAGAGACATGTGCAGGATGGATTATGTCATACTTCTGATAATGTCCATGGCAGGAAGTATGATATTGAACTAGATTGACCATGGATGTAATTGAGGTGGGCAATTTCTCTTTGATAAAATTGTGGCTTGGTTTGGTTTGGTTTACAGCAACAAAGGTTTCCAGGGTACACATTTCTTCCCACCGTGAAAATAAACACATTAACATCAGAGGTACATTAAAAATTTACTGAGAGTCCTCAGCTACTCTTATGCTTCCAAGTCAGACGTTCCAGCTCCCTAGTAGGAAGAGTTGAATTCCTTGTTTAGCACTTTCAAAGTGCTCTGTTAAGTTTAAAAATGTCCCATTAAGTTTTATTAAACTCTTTAAATTGAGAGGGTGAGAAGCTGAATTTTACACACCAGGCATGAACTACTTCACTGAGAGAACCTATTATCATTAGTAATCCAGGAAACACTTTGGGAAGTTAGTTCTATGGGGGTGGGAGTGCTAAACAGAGAAAGAGCAATCAGACACTGACATTTTGCCAAAGGCACAAACAGAAAAAATAATCAAAACAGTTTTGGGGTATTTTTTTCAGTTTTTTCAATAGTACTTTACTGTTTTACTCCTTTGGGAAGTGTTGATAGTGTTGCCAATTTTCATGATTTTCCAGCTCTTGAAGTCTCATGCTTAAGTGAGAACATCAGCTTTCTATAGTGAAACAGTAGGTTTTTAGCCCTTATGGTCAGGATGAAGTTGAAAACATGACAAATGTATCTTAAAGGCTCAAAATTCAGAAGTCAATTAAAATAAACCTTCACATTTATGTTTTTCTCTTTTAAATTATTATTTATAAGTGGATCTCATCATTTGAAGAGGGAATGACTCATTTCCAAATGTCTGGGGGTTAGCAATGCTGGGCTGAAGATATGATAAATCTCTCTTTTTTTTCCTGCTTTGCTGGGAAGCTATTGTCTCATTGGCAGATGATAGCCCCCTTTCTGCCTTACACTCACTTGTGGTTGTCACTTTTAGGTTCAAATAGTGGGTTGTAGTATGTTGTAATGTTCTTTATCCCTGCAAAGGGAGAAAATATTGCTAGGAAGAGAGTGACCTCATACCACCTATATTTGTCCTAGTTCACATAATACTACGGTGTATGTTCTAATGGTGTAAACTGGCACATCTCTGTTGATATTAATGGAGTTATCCTAGTTCATTCTATAGTTTCTATGGTACAGTAAATATTCATTTTTCAATGGAAAAAACAATACAATGATTTTCAAATATAAACAAATATAAACCTTCTAAAAGAATACAGACATACACAAAATGTATTTTACATCACAGTCGTATTACAGGTTGAACCTCTCTAGTCCAGCACTCTCAGGACCTAACCGCTGCTGGAGAAGAAGACCACGAGATAGGTCAATATTGTCCAGCAACATTACCAACAATTTCACTGCTTACTGGGCTCTCAGAAGACATTTAGAAGTAAATTAGAGCTAAATAACATCACAGAGACAATAACATCACTTGGCCACACCTGGCTAACTGAAATCATGCTGGATTATATGTGTTGCCGAACAAGAGAGTGCTGCACTAGAGAGGTTCAACCTGTATAATAAAATGGAATTGCCACGGATGGTGGGGGAGAAAGGTTAAAACAAAATCAAATGAAATAAATAAAACAAAGTCCAAAAGGCTTTCAGAACCGATTTCTGATATGACACTGATTGATATTACCTCCAAGAATGATCATGGAGATTGCAGTGTTTTCCTTATGGTAGAATTAAGGTTAATGAGTTAGTTGAAGCCTGTTATGCCTGCTGGCATGTATGGCAGTAAGGAAGGTCCTCCACTTCTGTCTGTCTTTGGCCATTTTCTCCAGTGTATCCCACTTGTAGCTCATTCTTTTCGTGTCTGCCTCAACGGTATGTCGCCATGTTGTCTTGGGCCTCCCGTGTTTCTGTCATCCTTCAGGCATCCAGTGAAGTATTATCTTTACAATGGCATCTGCCTCCCTTCTCATCAAGTGCCCTATCCATCTCCAGTGCCTTCTCATGATGATAGTGGTCATGTCCTCTTGGTGGCATTTCTGGAGCAGGTCACGGTTGGAGATTTTCTTTGGCCAAAAGATGAGAAGTATCTAGCGAAGGCTAGTGGTGTGAAAGGATGAGAGCTTGGAATGCCATCAATTTTATTTCAAAATGGGTTCATGAATGGTCCACATTTGGAAAAATTCTCAGGTTTTTAAAATGCATTATGGTAATATTATTACATTTATATAGCATCTGCATGGATATATTTCCCAAAAGACACTTGGCAAATTTAAGCTCTGATTCGAAAAAAACTTCTGTGCATTGGCCACAGATCTGAGATAAGTATTTTGTACCGACTTCAGCCACATTAATATGTCAGCTTGTCAGAAAACAACATTTGTAATATCTCTCCTTGTTTCTCATGTCCTACTAGCATAATCCTAAACTACAATGCTCCCAATGATATTACATACCTGGATAATACTTAATTGCAACTTGTTGCAGTTAGGAGTTGGGGCAGTTGATGACACACGGCATGCCTCTCAGCCAAGTTGAAGGTATGTCACACAAGTTGGCCATTGGCTGTATGCATCCATGGAAAGGGCATTGTCTGATATTCTTTTCATTTTTCTGAAATGCACACCCCGATCATAGGGGCTTTGTTTAGATTGTGTGCTATTTCAGGATACAGAGGTATCCTGAAAGAGCAATGCCACAGCTTTTCCCAGTGCATAAAGGCTAGAGTTATACTACAATCATCTGCTGACAGAGGTCACTGTCGGGAGATATTTCCTGACAAAACCCTTGTTGACAGATTGTGGCCATACACGAAAGTGGCTGAACAGAGCATTACGCTCTGTCAACAGAAAAGTGCCAGCTCTCCTGGCCATTTTCTCAACAGAATGGGGAAGGATACCTCAGTAGTTTGAGCATTGGCTTGCTAAACCCAGGGTTGTGAGTTCAATCCTTCAGGGGTCATTTAGGGATCTGAGGCAAATAGATTAAAAAAAAAAATTTGTCAGGGTGATAGGTCTTGCTGTGAGGGCAGGAAACTGGACTTGATGACCTCTCAAGGTCTCTTCCAGTTTTATGAGATACGCATATCTCCACATATTAAGAAAATTAAATATATATATATATATATATATATATATATTAAGGCCCTGGAAGCCCCGCAAACAGGATTCTGTGGCTGGGAAGCTCTTTTGAGCACTCTGGCCAAGTGCACCCTTAAGCTCCCCCTGCCCCACCCCCCACAGCCAGTGCCTGCCCATTCTGAGACTCCCAAACCACTGTGAGGCACACAGAGGCTAGGCCTGTGCAGTCCTCCTAAGGGATCAAAAACAGGCCACAGCCAGAGCATGGACCAAAAGCAGACCCCAGGCTGACTCCTTTCTGGCCAGCAGCTGCAGCAGGTCCTGCTCCCTGTCATACAGGGCTACTTTTGCATTGTCTGGGGAGAACTTCGGGAACCCAAGGCTGGTGAGGATGACCTTGCTGCCCTCATGCCCCATGTGACCTTGCCTCCCTGGATGTCACAGTGAGTGTGGTGACAGAACACCAGCACTGAATGGTGGGAGCACCTAGTGATGCAGGAATGGGACAACCACCATTGGCTCCAAAACTTTCAAATTAGAAGGGAAGCTGTGCACCTGAGTCACCCCTGCACTACGGTGCTAGGAAACCCAAATGTGGCCAACTATCCCAAACTGAGAACTGTGTCACCATTGAATTGTGGAAGCTCATCACACCAGATATTTACCGCTTGGTGGTGAACTACTTTGAGGGAGGGAAGTGCACTGTCAGGGTCATACAGGTTCAGGTAAGCCATTCCCAGGCTGTGGCCTTGGTATGGTTGAGAAGGATGGAGCCCCAGCTAAGGAGGGGATGTTGGGAAGCAGGAGAGGGGAGGGTCAGGGACACCCCATCCTCAGAGTGCCAGGCCATCCCACCCTGAGAGAGTCCCTTGGCTGAGACACCACACAGGCAGGGCCTTGAGAGAGGTGGCAGGGGATGGGAGGAGGTGGGGGAGGCCACTGGGGCCCAAGGACCACTTCCCTCATTTGTGCATTTGCTTTCTTCCACATCCAGGTGGTGACGGCTGTCAACAGCCTCCTGCTGAGGAGGATCATCTGAATTAGTGACCTGGGTGCAGCTGTGTCTGGATTCAGTGGCCTGGGCTTCTCAAACTCTTTTGGGGCAATTGATGGGAGGCACATACCAATCCATGCCACAGACAACAGCACAACATGCTACATATGCTGGAAGGGGTACCACTCTGTCATCTTTCAGGCCCTAGTGGACCACTGTGGTCAGTTCTCTGACATCTATTTCTAGTGGGCAGAACGGTCTCATGGTGCCAGGGTCTTCAAGAACTCTGGCTTGTGCCGTAGGATGGTGGCATACACGTAAGTCCACCGGCATTATGTGGCCATTGGAGATGTCTGCATGCCCTTGTGCATTATTAGGGATGCCATATACTCCCTCATGCCATGGCTAATATGGCCATACTTTGGCCAACTGGATGACACAAAGGAGCTCTTCAATGCCTGTCTGAACCGGGCCTGCCCCCTGCTTGAGTGCACTTTTGGGTTTCTGAAGGTAAGGTTTCACTGCCTCCTCACATGCCTAGACATGGGGGAGTACCACATCCCCCTGGTGGTGGTCGCCTGCTGCACCCTCCACAATCTAGTGGAAGGAAAAGGGAAAGTCTTCCTCCAGAGGTTGGGGATCCACATGGACCATGACTACGAGCAGCTGGCCATGGCCTAGGCACACCAGGTGGATGTGGACAGAGTCCACATCAGGAAGTCCCTACAGGTAACCTTCTTCCAATGACACCCCAGGTACCCCCAATGGGGGCCTTGAGCCTACAGTCCCACCCAACCTTGCCATGACTCTCCTCTCTTCAACACCTCCATGAGACCCCTCACCCCTGACTCCACCCCAATAAAGAGGGTCATGGGGTTGGTGACACAAGAAACTTATTTTACTAAAAAATAAGAACACGTATAAAAAACATCAGTGATTCAAAGTATTTACAAATGACAATCAGGGGTAGCTAAGTATGGAGGAATAGGAGGAGGAATCTGAACATGGTTTGTGGGGTGTGGCATGGGGATATGGGAGAGTTAAAATAAACATCAAGTCCCATATACAATTTTTGGAAACTATATATTGGAGGGCGAGGTTGGAAAGGGTGACATGGGGTGCTTCAGTCTAGGGACAGGATGGAGGGCCATGAACCTGAAGAGAACTGGGACCCCCCAAGCAGCTTCTGCTGTGGGATTCCCCCTGCCACAGGGTTGAGGCACCCATCAGGGCTGGGTTGGGGCTGGGAACATGGGGAGGTACAGGGCTTGCAGAGCCAAGCCAGGCACAGCAGAGTCAGCTGCAGCAGCAGCGGGAGCCTAGCCAACTGGTGCACTGGCCATGGCCATTGAACACTGCTGCACGGCCTGTAGCATAGCCTCCGGTATGGGGACTGAAAGGACATGGGCTGGCCGGCAGGGCTGGATGGAGCACGGGGGCAGGGAGAGGAAGAATTGGATGGGTGGGGGCTGGGGTTTGAGGGAGGGGCATTCAGGGGTAAGGAGTGGGAGGGTGACCAGAGGCAGTGGGATCAGTGGGTGAGTATGGGTGTCCTCCCACTCTGTCCTGATTCTGTGGACCTCATCCAGCATCGGGTCCCAGTCCACCTACGACTCCTCAAGTGCCCACTCCCACCTCTCCTGGTCCTCTCACAGGGGCTGCTCCTGCAGCTGGTTCTGGCAAACCAGTGTGGCCATGTGCAGGTGCAGCCCTTCGCCCCGGTGGTGCAGCAGGAATGTTGTGTGTGGGCCTGCTCCCCTGGTTGTGGTGGCATCTGCATTCCAGCTGCGGTGGGTTTTAGTGCTGGACTGGCTGGACCTGGTGGTGCAGGGGTGCTGTCCTAACCCTCCAAAGGTGCAGCCGTACGGGAGCAGAGAATCAGACACAGTGAGTCATTCCCACCATGCAGCCCCTAAGAGCCAGCCCCCCATCCATTGTGAGCAGGATCCCCCACCCCAGCACACCAGCAGAGGCAGAATGCTGTTGGTGGATGTGCTGAGTTTTGCTGACAAGCTGTTGACAAAACACATTTTGTGTGTAGACACTGCACGGGTTTTGTTGACAAGCCCTTTCGTGTAGCTGTAGCCCGGAGGTGAAGGGTTACAAAGAGATTATTCAGGCCCATCTCTAAGGACAGTATTTTCTTTTGCCTTTAACATCTAATCCTTGCTCCATGGAACCAGTCACTGCTGGATCGCAGCTGCATACTGTTGTCAGATCATCTTTTACTAAAAATTTGTGCGTGTGCCTTCCGTTTACAAATCACTGATCTCTGAGTCTGAAGCAGGCCTTGCTTCAGTGAACCCACATTAATTACTGCTCATCAGCATTAATCATGGTGACAGCTTCTGTTAGCAGCACTGTTTATTTTGTGTCCACCTTTTCAGCTCTGCTGTCAAATGAAGAATTCTCGTTGTTACCAAGGGAGTGCTACTTCTCTATGACTAGCTACTGAGAGAACAACACCCCGAATCCCTGTTCTAACCTCTCAAACGGGCCTTCTCTCTCTCTTGCAAATGAAATGACTCACATTCTGTCTTTATAGGTATGATACGCTTATCGTGAACTAGATATTTTAAAAGACTGCTACAAAGAGTTGATTTAGATGCTGATCTCAGTTACCTAGTGTAAATCTGGTATGGAAGGATGCACAGAGCTAAAGAAACAATAGAAATGAGATAAGAAGCAAACCAATCTGGCCTAGGGCACCCAGCTCAACTGTGATTTTGATTTAGATTTAACTATGCTAGATTTATACAGCTGTCACCCAGAGAACAGACATTTAATTACCCCTGTATAATATCTAGATGCTTTTAACCATATTTAAATGTGCTGAAGACATTACCATGGTGGCCTGATAAGACATTTACATTGGTTTACATCATACAAAGTAGGTATATAATCTTGCACAGGTGTTAACCACTACAGAAGGGTCAATGGAGAACCAAATCCATCTTATTTGTGGCTGGAGAAGTACCTTGCAATCCAGTGCAAAAAAATAACCCCATGGGGACTAACAAGTGATTGTGGCTTGGCTCCATGGGGAACCATATTGCCTCAGCCATTTTACAGAAGAAGCTTACTTCCTCAATTACGTTGGCTCAGCTGTGCTGACTAGTGTGCAGAAGGAGCAGGGGGTGATTCTGACTTCTCGCTGTCATCCCACCTTCTCAGAAGGGATTATGAGCTCAGTGGTGCCCCGAGGCAGGCAGCAAAGGAGTGTAGGAGCAGAGCTACTTACCAATCTTTCAGGGTTTTTTGTTTTGTTTTTCAAGACTTGACAATTAAACAACGGGTCTTCAGCTGACAAACAAGCGTATCTACCAAAACAGCATACTTTCCAGAACCTCTGGATGTACCTGTATTTATGCTCAACTTCTGTATTTTCTCTAAGTAACTTGTTTCACAGGATCAAATCTGTGGCAGATGTCTACCAAATATATCCTTGGAAGGCTGGAGATATGTTACAGATAACCAAGTCCTTTTGCCAAAAACAGCTTTGAAAATTAATGTGCATCCACTAGCTCATCTACCACAGGCATATTGTCAACATTGTAATTCTACTGCCTACTGTAACTTTTAACTGGTTAAAAGAACCTTAAATGTTCAGCATTATCATGCTCAAAATATTTCAAAGGTCTCCAATGACAACCTGTAATTTCAGTGGAGTTGCTCCCTCCAAGAAAGATGTCATGTCATGTAGATTCCTTTGTGATGCTCTGCAGGATTCTACCAATTTGAAAGTCTGTCTCTGTGGGAAATACTATTTAACAGTCTTTTCCACTAAATTTCAAGGAAGCAAACTGTCTCAGGTATCTCTCTGACAACCATAATCACCTCTGGGATTGTTTTGGTAGGGGGAGGGGTTGTTTTTTTCCATGTGCTGTACTTACTGTACATATCTGAATTTCTCATTCCTCCTTCAATCACTGAATTTAATACAAAAACAATTCACTATGCATTTTAAAAATGACAAATGGGGAGAGTCACAAATGTGCAGAGGCAGCCAAAGAAACAAACATTCTCTGAGGCTGAACTCTTTCAGGATCTCCATTGTATTAAATACCATGGTTTAGAACTAATAGTCTTAGGGCATTGTTTGTTTGTATAATGCCAGTCACAGTTTTTAACAAATAGTAAGTGATTTTAAAACATCAACAAATAGGAAAGATGGTTGTAGCCATTCAATGTTGGTCATAACCCCAAGTTTGGTAGGCTTATTTAGTTTACCCAATAAGCAAACATCAAAATGACTTGGTTTTAACCTCTGCAGCTGATGTCTTGTTTTTAGGGAAATAAGTCTCTCAGAGATTGTAGAGTATATTGTAGCAGCAGCTGCAAACACAGACACGGTCTGCATTGGAAACATTAGGCCAACCTAGTTAAGATCAAGCTGGGCTGTGAAGAAGTTCATGCTCTGTGGCCAGGTCTAAACTTAGGGAGAAAGTTGACTTAAGATATGCAAATCCATCTATGTGAATAGCATAGCTGGAGTCAATGTACCTTAAGACAAATTTTTGTGGTCTCCTAACAGCAGGAGGTTGTTGGAAGAGTTTTGACTTCCCTTACCTATTACAACCCCATTGAACACCAAGGTGAATGGGAGAATAATGAGTGGCCCATTTCATGTATTGAGCTTGCAACCCTGGTGATTGATCTTCAGAGTGTCAGCCTCCAGTTAAGTATGGACAAGCCATGCTGATGTAGTTAGGTCGATCTAACTCCCACTGTGTATACAGCTATCTAATGCCTTTCTGAGAGGAAAATTACCAACACCAAAGGGGGAAACAAAACCCTTTTGTCAGTGTAGTAGGTGTCTATAGGACAGTAAAAGTCTTAAGCAAGTTTTTTAACCTCCATAATACATCTCAGACTACAATATGCAAAAGGCAACCAGTTGGGAAGGATAGGCTGTGGTACACACAAGACAAAAGTTAAAAAGTGAACAATCATATTCACTGCCTTTTTTGTTCAAAAAAAGAAAAAAAAAAGAAGAGGAACTGGTACTCAGCTAGATCCCCATACCCCACCCCCAGCCAATCCCATGCTGGTAGTGCCGAGGTGTGGGTACTCAGTACCAACAAGTACCAGAACTAAAAAAGTACTGATCCTATTAAGCAAGAGAAGAATATGCCACTTATTTATAAAATTAAGTGCATTTGTTGATAGCAAGAGATTCAACCTCTCTGCAAAACATCTTCATATTTCTATTCTGGGAAGGAGCTGGTTTTGATGACTCTCTTAATTGAAAACTTCTTGTGAAAAAAAACATTTTAATGGTCCAACTATCCCATTTAGATATTTTCTATATTTAAAAAGCTTTTGTTAGCTCTGAACAACTTTTCATTTAGCAATGTAAGTGACCTAACATTTTGAAAAGATTTGGAATTTAAGTGAAATGTTTAAAAATGTATCTAAATGAAACTTTTCTTTTGCTGTAGATGGATTTTTTTCTGCTTATCAGTTCATAGATTTTTTGAGACTTTTCTAAGATTTTGCTTTTTCATTCCTATTGGGGTATGGGGAAAAAATGTAAAATACTTCTATGGAATAGCAATATTTTTCCTTTCTACCTCTGTTTGTGGCTTCAATTTTAAAAGTAACATAGCTATATATAGCACTCATTTCACCTGTTTGTGCGGGAGATAAAAAGACCCAGCTACTTAGCCGCATGCTCATATTTCACTCCACTGTGAAGTTATTTGTAATACTTTAGTACAAATTTGAGAATGCAGATATATTGTTTTCTGGTGTGAATACATTGATTGAAGTTTTACGTGCTTACCTCAGCAATAAATTTGTCATGAGATAAATAAATTGTAGTATCTCTGTTATACTTTAGGCAAGAGGACAGTAAAGTTTGAAAAGTGTATAAAATGACTTACTGTTTAATGTATCAAAATAAAATTACATCATAACTTTTAATGAGTAATTTGTTTTACAGTACAAAACATAGTTATGTATTCCATGTATGCATGAAATCTCTGCTGATGTAAAGAAAATGTTTTTCAAGACATGTTCTGTACTTAGAATATTTATTTCCTCCTCTTACAGTATTTGTCCCAAAAGGTGTGATATGGGATTTATTGTTCTTTCTTCTTGATTTGTTTGAGATGATTCTGTTGTCCTGAGGCAGGATATTACTGAAGAATCAGTGATGAAATGCCTGAGGCACAGCAATAAACTTCTGTTTTTGGATAACCTGGGATACTGATGTTACTAAAATCAGTTCAGCTTTTACTGTCTGTGTTTTAAAGCTTTTGGAAATTTCCATTTCTTGATGATCATTTAATGCATGAAGAGAAACCAGAAGTCATGTAATATGTTAAAGACTATCAAAAAAAATCATTAGGTGATGAGGTTTCATGGGGCAGACCCACTTTTTCAGATCTCAAGAGATAACATTTCCTGTACAGAATTGTTGGTTTTATAATACAGAGATCCAAAAAAATTGGAGTAAAAAGCTGACAAATCAGATACATAAAAGTGAAGGAGAGGGGTGAGGGGTGCAAAATACTAAGGTTGTGGCCACACTTGGCCACAACTTCAAAATGGCCATGCAAATAACCATTTCAAAGACTACTAATGAGGCACTGAATTAAATATTCAGCACCTCATTAGCATTAGGATGCTTCTGGCCGCAGCGCTTAGAAAGCACCACTTTCGAACGTGTGCAGCTTGCCATGGCTACATGGGGGTCCTTTTCGAAAGGACCCTGCACATTTTGAAATCCCCTTATTCTCTTCAGCTGAGAAGAATAAGGAGATTTTGAAACGTGTAGGGTCCTTTTGAAGAGGACCCCTGTGTATCAGTGCCGAGCTACACGCTTTCGAAAGTGGCGCTTTCGAAGCGCTGTGGCCAGAAGCGTCCTCATACTAGTAAGGCACTGAATATTCAATTCAGTGCCTCATTAGTAATCTTCAAAATGGCCATTTCAAAGTTTTGGCCAAGCGTGGCCACAGCCTAAGTGTCCTGCCTGAGCTCATTATGAGTATTAAAGGTAGGGAGACTGTCTTTGTAATGCTTGAGGTAATTGCTGTCTCTATTAAGGCCAAGAGTCAATGTATGGAATTTGAGCATGAACTCCAGTTCACGTCTCCCTTTATAACCTGGTGTTAAAGTCTCTTTGTTGTAGGATACATGTTCTCAAGTCTTCAACAGAATGGCCCACTCCATTGAAACGCTCACTGACAGGCATGTGTATTCAGATTCATAATGTCTGCTCTGTGCCCATCCATATTTTTGGCAAAGTGTTTTTCCACTTTGTCCAATATACATAGCAGAGGGGCATTGCTGGCACATGATGGCATATAATAACATTGGTAGAGGTAGAGGAGAATGAGCCTCTGATCTTCTAATTAACTTTGTTAGGTCCAATGATCGTATCTCCAGCATAAATATGTGGACAAAGTTGGTACCGGGTTTATTGCAAGGAAAAGTTCTAGGATCAGTATTACTGTGGTACAGCCTGTGGTTGCTAGTGAGGATTTTCCTGAGGTTTGACGGCTGTCTAAAAGAGAGAGCAAGCATCTCACCTAGGGCCTCTTGGAGTGTAGCATCATATTCCAGCATAGACTGTAGGTTTTTGATGATGCACTGCAGGGGGTTGAACTGTGGACTCTAGAGAATGACAAGTGGTGTTCAATTATTGATCATCTTGGGCCTATCTTGAAGCAGCTGTTTTGTTTTTTTTTTTAACTTCTCCCAGTGGGTAATTAAGTTTCACAAATGCTTGTTAGAGAGCTTGAAGATTTTGATTTTGATCAGTGGGATCAGAGCAGATGTGTTTGTATCTAAGGGCTCGACTATAAGTGATGGATCATGTGGTGTGTGCCGGATGGAAGCTGGAGTGATGAAGAGAGGAGTTTAAAATATTTATTAAGTAGGGTATGCTTAAGCAGAGGAGTATAAGTTCTGGGGTTCTGCAAGCATCTCTTCTCACTAGGAGATCACAAATTCTGGTTTTAAAGTTGCTTTCTGTTCTGGATTTTACTGGCAGTTTTATGGGAAAGTCAACAGAAATGGAGAAAATGCAGCAATCCTTAATTTTATTTAATTTTTTTTTATTTCAAATACTTTCTTGGATAAATACAATCATCCCTAAATTAGGTGGTTCAAAACAAGATAATATATCTTCACACACACATCTAAAGCAGGTTTATGTCAAAAATAAAGATTTGAAAGACAGTGAGTAAACAGGTAATACAGAAGCCTGTCTCTGAGACCATAATATTTAGGGGCTGGGGTCATCTAGATTTAAGTTGTGTGTCCATGCTCAGTAAGTAAGTGTACATTCTGGCCATCTTGTGAAAAGATAGGATATTGCTAGTTCTGTTGTTACTATTTCAGAGCCAGCAAGGCTAAAAAAACTGGATTCTTTTGATTTACTGTAATTTTGCTGGCTTTCAGTTTCCCCGTGGAGTGTTCGGAGAGACCAAAATCAGCTCTTTTTTAATTATTAACTTAGCTGTTTTGTTCAGGGACACAGAACTTCACAAAGCAATATCTGAAGAGAAACTTTTCTGAGTAGAACTCAGAGGTATTTGATGGTCATTTCACCAATTATTCAGATAATCACTCATGCCAAATTATTTGTAATAAAATGTTTTGCACGCTGAACAGAAAAACAATACACCTCTTTTATAAGGCATAAATTTGCACTACCATATTATTAGTAAGATATGAGTATGAAAAGCTAGCAAGATCCAAGAAACATTATGACTTTCCTGATGGACAGGCTATGTATTGCAACCATAACACTGACTTGTGCCCACTGTGAAGAACAGAAAGCTTTTAGCTACAATATTTCCTGGTCACCAAAGTGCATTGAACATTGCCTGTGGGCTTTTCTAGACTACTTGACCTTGACACGATACTGCTTCCCTTGACATCAATAGGAATTTTACTACTGACCTCAAGAGAGCAAAGTTAGGGCACTAAAACTGCTACAGCAACATAGTTGCACTGGTATAAACCCCCCCAGCATTTCTGGAACTTTCTGGATCTGGACAATGTTAAAACATAACGCAGTATGCAGCGGAGAGGTAAATCTCACTGATGGGTGAGAGAGAAGATTTTAGCTGCACCTTTTTTGGACTGAGTGAAGTGGGAATGAGACAGAAGCTGGGAAACCAGAAGAGACGAATCTGAAATAATGAAAAATGGTGACAGCCAAAAAATGGACAAAAAGTAAGAGTCAGTGTTTTAGAAACGTGGGGAGATGGAGGAAACATGGTTGTCTGAACACAAATTCTGGATAATGTGTAAGCTAGATGTATATAAGTGACCTTTCAACATTTGTCTTTACACTTACTAATAAACAAAGAGTGACTTTTAATGGAGACTGGGATTTCCCATCCACTGGTCACAATAAACATGATTAATCAGGCTGACTTGTGACAAAAAAGAATTCACATTTCTAATACACAGAAGCATTTACTGAAGATATATTTATTATCTATGTAAGGATTCCCCCCCCCGACCATTTATACCAGTATCTGTAAGAAATTTTGAAGCTTTGAATATTTTTTGTGCCTCTTCTCCCCTCTAATATAACACAACATCTCACTGTGTATCAAAAAAGAGCCATCAATACAGTGGGGGAATCATTTACCTTCAGGAAGTGAAATGATTAGGGCTCTCAGCTAAAGCTAAGGACAAAACTGAGTATACTCTAGAAAGATATAATTAAGGCTACGATTTAGTCAAAGTCATAGATATGTCAGGGACAATAAGCAAAAGTTCATGTCCTGTGATCTGTCCATGACTTGTACTATAAATACGCTTAATTAAATCTTTGGAGGCTGCTACGGAGGAGGGGACAGGTGCTGCTGCTAAGTGAGGGCCCAGGGCCACTGCACCACTGCTGGAGACAAGAAGCAGCAGCTCCAGCCGCTAGGGGCCACTGCCACATTGGTGGCTGCTGCTAGCAGCTTCTCCGGGTGCTCCACAGTCTGCTGCCTAGGGTGTCTCTGGGACCAGCTTTACTGATTTTTGCTCGGAAGTTCCAGGGGTCCAGCTGCACCAATACTATGTGTCTGACCCTGGGGATTGCCTGAGTGGCAGCCAGTGCTTTAGCTTCAAGTCCAGTTAAGCAGTTCTCCCTGGGCCCAGTTGCTTGGGCTGCCCTGGGTCAGCTGTACTGGCTGCTGCAGAAGTCACAGAGGTTGAGGAAGTCCAAGAATTGGTGACATCCCTACATGACCATAACACACACGGGCTATGTCTACACGTGAACGCTACATCGAAATAGCCTATTTCGATGAATAACGTCTACACGTCCTCCAGGGCTGGCAACGTCGACGTTGAATGTCGACGTTGGGCAGCACCACATCAAAATAGGCGCTGCGAGGGAACGTCTACACACCAAAGTAGCACACATCGAAATAAGGGTGCCAGAAACAGCTGCAGACAGGGTCACAGGGAGGACTAGCGCTTCTGGGGCAACAGCTAGCCGCTCCCTTAAAGGGCCCTCCCAGACACACTCAGCCTGCACAGCACGCGGTCTGCAGAGCCATAGGCACACACATCTTGAGCAACGCAGTCATGGACCCCCAGCAGTAGCAGAAGCCAGAGGTCCACACAGCTGTCCCTGCAGGAGCAGTGCTCGCCCTGCTCCATGCCATGCAGGAGGCAGCTGAGCACCTCCTTGCCACAGAGGAGGAGATGCCCACAGGGGAGAAGGATGCAACCCCCAACCCTGCAGCACCCCGCCCTCTCCCCCCCCCGGAGCACACGCCGCCGGCTGTGGAGCTACCCCACAAGCACCGACTGGTGGGAGCAGCTGGTGCTCGGAGAGTGGGATGACAACCTCTGGCTCCAGAACTTTCTCATGAGCAGGCAGACATTTCTGGAGCTATGCCAGTGGCTCACCCCCTCACTGAGGCACCAGGACACCGCCATGTGGCGTGCCCTCAGTGTCGAGAAATGGGTCGGCATCGCTGTCTGGAAGCTGGCCACTCTGGACAGCTACCGATCCATGGGCCAGCAGTTTGGCATCAGCAAGGCCACCGTCGGGGCTGTCCTCATGGAGGTAAGAGGACCCATGGGGGGAGGGGGAGGCAGCCCTGGCAGGGGAGTGGGGGGGAGGCAGCCCTGGCAGGGGAGGGGGGCCCTGGCAAGGGAGGAGAGGGGAGGGGAGGGGGACCCTGGCAGGGGAGGGCCACACACACCCCTCATTGGTGCTCTCCTATGTGCTTCCCCTGCAGGTCATCCGTGCCATCAATGCCCTGCTCCTCCACAGGCTCGTGAGGCTTGGGGACCTGGATGCCGCCATCGTGGGCTTTGCCACCCTGGGTTTCCCCAATTGCTTTGGGGCTCTGGATGGTACTCACATCCCCATCCGTGCCCTGGAACACAGTGGAGGATGCTACTTAAACAGGAAGGGCTACCACTCAGTGGTCCTCCAGGCCTTGGTGGACAGCCGGGGCCGTTTCCTGGACATATATGTGGGCTGGCCTGGCAGCACCCACAACGCCCGGGTATTCTGCAACTCGGGCCTGTGCCGCCGGCTGGAGGCGGGGACCTACATCCCCCAGCAGGAGATCCCTGTGGGGGACACCACCATGCCCCTCTGCATCATCGCAGCTGCGGCATACCCCCTCCAGCCCTGGCTCATGCACCCATATATGGGCCATCTGTCTGCCAGCCAGGAGCGCTTCAACCACTGCCTGAACCACGCGCGCCAGGTGGTGGAGTGCACATTTGGGCGCATCAAAGGGCGCTGGAGGTGTCTCCTCACCCACCTGGATGTGGGCCCCACCAACATCCCCCAGATTGTGGGCGCATGCAGCGCCCTACACAACCTCGTGGAGAGCAAGGGGGAGGCCTTCTTTCAGGGCTGGGCTGTGGAGGCCGGCAGGGCCGATGTGCAGCCACCCGCTGCCCCCAGTCAGCAGGTGGACCCCGAAGGGACCCGGCTCCGGAAGGCCGTGCTGGCCCAGTTCGATGAGGCCGCGGGGTGAACGCTGGCAGGCCCCTCACTGCCCCCCTATCCTCCACAACACTCCCTGCCCCTACGCCCACACCACAGAGCACCCAAGAGCACCCCCCCGAGTTTTCTTGTAAATAAAAGCAGACAGTTGTTCATCAAATCAAATATCCATAGAACTCTTATTATTATCAACAAGACTAACTATTTACAGGCAAAATCTAACTTATATGTATTATAAATAGGGATAAGATGAAAGGGGAAGACAAGGAAGGGGAGAACTATGTACATGGGGGGGCAAGGATCAGCATAGTAACAGGGGTCAAATATACAAACTATTTACAAAATAACCTAAAACTGGGGGGAATATATACAAAGGGGGAGGAGGGGGGACACGTCCTGGGCCCCACACCTCCTAATGTCCAGTGCTGGGGGTGGGCAGCTGGGATCCCCGCCTCGGCCTCAGCCCTGGCCGGGGCTGGCTGGGGGCCGGGCAGACTGGGAGATACAGCCGGCGGGTGTCAGCTGGCCCCAGGTCCCCCTTGGCGGAAAGGCCCTCGGTGGCGGGTGGCAGTGCGACGGCGGACGGCGCAGCGTCTGGAGCAGCGGGTGGAGCAGAAGGTGGAGCAGACAGGGCGGGCGCAGCAGCAGCCAGCGCAGCATGGGGGGCCAGGTAGTCGGCGATACAGTTGAAGGTCCGCATGAAGGCCCTCCATGCCTCCTGGTGCCAGGCCAGCACCCGCTTCTGCAGCTGGAGGCGGCGCTCCTCCACCTGCAGCCGCTGCTCGGCAACCTCCAGCTGCCGAAGGTGGAGGGCCAGCAGCTGGGGGTCCATCGCCGTCGGGTGGTGGTGCTGGGTCCACCGTCTTCCCCGCTGTGGGGCTGGTCGGTCCTCCGCCGAGGGGCTGGCCTGGAGTGATGGCCCCGGGGGGCTGTCTGGGACCACTGAAGCCTCGACGGCGCTCTCCGGTCCTTCCAATGGTGCAGCTGTGGAACACAGGAGGGGGGAAGAAGAGTAGAGACAGCTGTAAGTGTGGGCCCCAAGCTGTGGCCCTTGTCCCCCAACCCCTCTGCTGCAGGTTCCCCATCCCCGTCCCCGGGAGATGCTGCTGTGATGGGGTTCTGGGGTCCCCCTGCACTGCACCCCGTCCTCTGGCAGGAGTGACTCTCACTCAGCAGGTACAACAGGAGGTTTATTTGGCAACAGATGCCCAGTTTTTCACAGAAGCGACAGTACAGCAGTCAGAGACAGTCCTTCCAACCCGCCCTGGGGAGAAGACCCCGAGGGGTGCCCCTCTGGTGTGTAGCTTTCCCCCTCCTCAGGCTGGCTGCCTTCTAGCTCTCCCTTCCCCTAGCCTCTAACTGCCGCCCCCGATTCAAACCCAGCTTGGCTCCTCCCTCCTCTTTGTTCAGGGCAGAGGTGTAACCTGCCAGTTGTAGCCCCAGGGTCATCCTTAGCCACTGGGAGCTATTCTGCTTGTTTCTCATATGTAGCCTCAGTCTCGCATTTGCACCCCCCCCCACTCCATCACATGCTGCTGCTGCTGCTGGGTGTCCCACCCCCTCCCCCCGGGGGACCCTAGAGGTTCCGCTCCCCCCAGCCCCAGGGATGGGGCATGGCACTGTCGTGCTGGTGGGGGGCAGGGGCTGATGCACTCTTCTGAGGGACATGCCACTGCTGTCCTTGGGGCCATGGTCACCTGGGCATGTGGAGGGCCCTGGTCATATCTATTACCCCCGCCCCTCAACTCCAGGGGTGTGCACCGGGGGGGTGCATACCTGACGGTCCACTCCCATGGTCGGGGGACACCCGGGGGGGGTGGATGCCCAGCTGGAGCTCCTGGATGGCAGGACGATCTGGAGGCCAGTGTTGCTGGAGGAGGACTCCCCCTCCTCCTCTGGTGCCCTGGGGGTGTGCTCCTGGGGGGGGGTCCCCCAGGGTGCGGGGCTTGCCCCCGGGGTGGACTCCGCCTCCGGGGCCTGCTGGGGCTCCTCGGCCGAGGTATCAAGAGTGGCCGGAGGGGAGGAGGTGTGCTGGGGGCCCATGATATCCCTGAGCTCCCTGTAAAAGGGGCAAGTGATGGGGGCGGCCCCAGATCACCCGGCTGCATCCTGGGCCCAGGCGTAACCCTGCCGCAGCTCCTTCACTTTACTCCGGACATGATCCGGAGTGCGAGTAGGGTGACCCCGGGCGGCCAGGCCCTCGGCCAGCTGAGCGAACGCATCCGCATTCCGCCTCTTGCTCCCCATTACCTGGAGAACCTCCTCCTCGCTCCAGAGCCCCAACAGGTCCCGAAGCTCGGTCTCCGTCCAGGAGGGGCCCTGCTGCCCCTTCCCTGCCTGGCTGCTGGGCTGGGAGCCCTGGCTACCCTTGGAGGGGGGTACCCTGGGGGCACTTGGGGGGCTGGCGGGCGGCCATTGTGTCGGGTGTGGGTGTCTGTGGCTGCAGAGGAGCGTGCAGGCTAGCCGCGTGGCAATGCTGCTGCCTGCACGCTCTCTCAGCTTCCTTCACAGGAAGGCAGGGTGCGGGGAGCTTTAAGGGGCCGCTCCACGCGGCCACCATCGAGCTCAGGGACTGGAGAGAGCGTCTCTCAACCCCTCACCTGATGGCCGCTATGGCGGACCCCGCTATTTCGATGTTGCGGGACACGCAACGACTACACGTTCCCTACTTCGATGTTCAACGTTGAAGTAGGGCGCTATTCCCATCCCCTCATGGGGTTAGCGACTTCGACATCTCGCCGCCTAACGTCGATGTTAACTTCGAAATAGCGCCCAACACGTGTAGCCGTGACGGGCGCTATTTCGAAGTTGGCGCCTCTACTTTGAAGTAGGCGGCACGTGTAGATGCGGCTACGGAGACTAAGTTATAATGCATTCAAATAACCAGAAAATTATTCAAAAAATAAAATTTAAAAATTGAATCCCCAGGTATGTGTTCGCTGAGCTTACCTAGGGAATAACTTCTCTTGAAAGAGGGCTGTAAAGTTGCTGAAAAAGTGCAGTGGTTTTATTTCTAAGTATTACCATTAGCAGTGAGAATCAGCAACAAGCTGTTCTGAATGACATCTCTAACCTCTAAGTAAAGTGAATGGAAGCTCCAGGCAGCAGCACTTTCAATATACTGTATCAATCACAATTTTGGATTATTACACATAGCTTCAAGATAAAATGACCAAAAAGCTGTGCACATCAGAAATCCCACATTTTAGTTCCTAATGCATTTAGTCTTCCTTTGGGAGAGGCTGCAACTTCTGAATATCTTTGCCAGGTCTACTAAAGACAGGAGTTATAGTCACAGTTTAGCTACTCATGAGCAATGTCCTGAGCAAAGAAATCCCATTTAGGTTTATTACTCATGTAATCTACAGCAAACCTTTTTCCTGCAAATCAATAATGATTTGCAAGAGCTCTGTCAGCACAAGCTGAGCTCTTCCTCCTGTCCCATCTGGCCAATATGATTTTTCCCCCCAAAGAGAAACTTTATTTACTCTGTGCAGCTCACTTATCCAATATCAACTCCTACTCTCTTCCAGAAAATGTTTGTAATGCTGTTTTCTTACAAACTGTACATGCATATATATTTTCACGGAGGTTATTAGTGTTGCAGTTGAAAGCATACAGTACCGTCATGGATTATACTGAATTATGTAAAAAATTCAAGTCCATAGGTCTTCTTGTAAAGAGTCTAAAACCAAACCTATGTTAATTATGTGTCTAACTAGGCATGTAAAAAAATTCTCTTTCACTTCCTATGAGAAATAAAAAGAAAAAAAAAAATATGTATATATAAGGGTTTTGGCAGAGTATTATATCCTTTCATGGTTTTCCCTTATCCTGCCCAGAAAAAAAGTTTCTCTTCAATTTCTTTCTTGTCTATCAAAACACCAGACAACAAACTGATTTTGTTCCATTGTTCTATCTTTCCCTTTAAGTGATTCTGTAGCAAGGAAACTAAAATATGTAAATCCATTGAAAGGAATAGAGTACCCTTAAGATAAACGCCAGTAGAAATTTGGTGTAATTTTTGCCAGTGATGGAATTTTCTGATGTACAAACCTTAAATACTTTTATTACTTATTATTGTACTCTCTATAATTAATATCTTATGATTTATAGATAAGTTGGAGGAAAAAATGTAGAAGGGAAGGGGAAAAGTCTATTTTAATTAAATGTTTGCATTGCCGGCTTTGATGCATTGACATAACTGAAAGGATATCAATGGATGCCATCTAGCAGAGGTTTGTTGTGTATGTTTGGAAGATAACAGTCAGAAACCTAACCCCAACCTACATTTATTTAAAAATATTCGTATATGAGCTTATCTCAGGGATAAAGAAACTGAACTGGAAAAAAAATAATGATGCAATTAGCTACACTAAAACTATTTCAAGTTCCTCAGTAGGAAATAAATGTTAGTGTCTTCGACTTAATTCTTTGCCCATTGATGGATGCAGAGACTTATGCAGCACTAGGCTATGAGAAAATTGCACAGATCATTAGCCACTCTGGGTGAATTTTAAGTGATGAGGCAAAATGTGATCAGAGAGAAAGTGGTTTACTCTGAAATTAACAGTAAATAAGATGAAAGGGAATGATTACAATCTGCTTCAGTTTAGAGAAACAAGCCAAAAATGACTCAAAATGTTTTGCTGCTAAGCGAGACCATGCCTGTCACCAAGTACTTCAGTCTGCACATCAGAATTTAGTTTAATCAACAGATTTAATATGCCACCTTGCTCTTATCTTGCTACAGACACCACATACGGTTTCCCTGAAATTGTATGGAAGAAAATAAATTCCATATATGTGTGTTGTTGGAATATCAAGACAGGGACAAAGGGGGTGATTTCCTAGTATGTACAAGCAAGAAAGCCATTAATTTGAATGTGCAATATCTGTGATTCATTGTGTAAATAAGATATTTGTGACAATAATTGATCAGTTATTTGATAAGGCTCTCAGAATCCTTTTTCTCTAATACAGTCTTACAGGGAAAGGATAATGCCTGATAAGAGTGGAGAGCCTGTGAAAACCCCAGGGAGAACCACAGGATTGATTGTTTTGTGTGTTGGTGTTCAAAGCTCTTATATCATTAACTTAAGGCAGCTTGGAAGTAGTGAACTTGTCAAGTGTTGACCATGAGAACTGACTATGAAATAGAATCTATTTTTTTAAATTGTGATAGAAAGTTTTGCATATGGACAAAGACACAGGTCAGTTCTCATACCAGTCTTCTTAGATAATAGAAGAATACACATGAAACATAATATCTGTAGGCCACATTCGAGAGAAGGGGTATGAATGTTGTGTTGAATAATGTGATATGGCTATTGTAAATTATAGAACAATTAACTTCAATTCTGTAGCATTAGCTTTTTATTGGTGTAACTCTGCTGAAGTCACCGGAAGTCACTAAAATTATCTGTCTGCAACCAGGGCTAGATTAACTCTTCTGGAGGAACAGGGGTATTAGATATTTAGGTTGGTTCCCCTGGGCTCTGGTGTGGGGCCAAAACTGAGGGGATTCAGAGTGTAGTAGGGGGCTGTGGGGTTAGGCAAGTGTTGGATGCAGGAGGATACTCCCAGGAGGAGTTTGTGATGCAGAATCCAGGCAGGATTTATGGCACAAAAGAAGGCTCGGGGCACTAGGTGTGGCAGAGTGGGGTGGGGATGAAGGTAAGTTTTAGTGTGGGGGGGTGCTCAAGGCAGGAGGTTAGCGTAGGTTGCAGGGTCTAGGCAGGAATTAGGGTATGAGAGGGGACTCGGGTCAGGCGTGGGGTGCAGGGGCAGGTGAGAGTTAGGGTGCAGGAGGCTGAGGGCTGGAGTAGGGCACTGGCATGTGGGGCACTGCTGGGGCAGTTCTCTTTTGATGGTTCATGTCCCAGAGTGAGAGATGAGGGAGCAGATGACTCTGTACAGATGGAGCTTCCCAGCATGTGGTGCTTCAGCCAACCATGGGAGGTGAGGGAAAGGACTGAGAGAAGTGTGCAGAGCTGAGTTCCCCACTCCTCCCACCAGGGAGAATCAGAATGCAGGGGCTTTGGTGGCTGTATCCCACCCTCCCTCCCATCCCTTACAGGGACCTTTAAAAAAGATTTGCACTTTGGGCAACCTAGAGATCTTTTAGTGGGATCCAGGCTAGAGCTCCAAAACTCCCTTTCTTAATTCAACCCAGGAGGTGGGGATGAAGGACATGGGAGGGAGTTAGGGTGTAGGAGGGGCTCAGGGTGGGGCAGCAGGTGGGAGTGTGGTGCACTTACCTGAGGCAGCTTCCTATCGCTGACACAGACCTAGAAAGGGGAAAGGACAAGAGGTCCTGTGTGTGGCCTAGCGCTTTTGTCTGTAGTAACCACCATCACCATACTTCCCCGTCATGTGCACGGCTGTGCATGAGAGAATGAAGGTGGACATCACCCCTCTAGTTAGGTGCCTTCTGCACCCTGCAGAGAGGAGGTGCAAGGTGAAGTGTGTGGATGAAGGTAGGTGCAAGAAATAGGATAGAAATACTAAGTGGGGCGGGCCAAGATTCCCGGCCACCATAGTTGTGTGGGTTGCTGGTGCCCCAGCCCTGTGAATAATCACAGCACCATGCTCAGCTCCAGCAGTGTTCAGAGACCCAGGTCTCTCAGGGTATGTCTATGCTTGAGTGGAAGAGGGGTCGAAGCACTGCGATTGTTCCTCTGGTGTTTGATTTCTGTGAAGATGTGGCAAAATCGATCTCTATGGGCTCAGCCGTCAATCCTGCTACTCCACGCTATCACGACTCAAGCCCGCTCCAAGAGCCCTGATCTACACAAGGGCAGGAAGTCACTCCTGATAAATTGATTTTAGCTACATTCATTAGCTGTGCAGAAGAGTAAATGAACACTTATTCCAATCGGAGGTGATATGTGGGGGCATGGAAGGTCACATGCACCCCAATGCCTGGGGTGGAGTTCGGGACAAGGGATCAAGAGAGAGAAGCCAGGCTGCCTAGATGCTGCATTCTCTCAGGCAGCTTCTGGTCATGTTGCCTGGAAAAGATAGAGGACTATCTATCTGACTGAGCCAGAGTTCCCCTCTCCCTGCCATGCTGCCAGGTAATGGGATTGGAATGCGGGAGGAGGAGCAGAATCCTGTGAGGGCAAGGATAAAGGGGGGTGGCTGATAGGCACCCCAGATGGTGAGTACCAGAACCTCTTTTTTTTTGGGGGGGAGAGACATTTAGGGGGAAATTACAGCTAGATAACAGCACAGAACAGCAAGAGCCAGGACTGGTGTCTGTGAACAAACTTTATGAGACCACAGGAAACTTGGCCACACCCATGATAAGTGGTCATCTGTCTAACTAAATCATACCAGATTACAGATGTTGCCAGATGAGAGAATGGTGGGCTTGAGAGGTTCAGCCTATATATGGTAAATTGTTAAAACTGGAAAAAGTTTACCTTGGATTCTGTTTATTTGTGTGGCTTTTGATTTAGAGTTAGAATCCAGGCAAGTGATTTCCAATTGTTTTACAACTTGCTTAGGAAGAAATACTGTAAATCATTAAGGGCAGATCTTTGCTATTTACTATTCCGGCTCTTCAGAATGCTTCCATGCTCCCATTGAGCCATAAGTATCAAGTGTGGTGTTAGGTATTTTGGATGATGAAAGTCTTGTTTGCAAGCAGGGCTTCTTTGCTGACTATTGTAGTTTTACATGCTCACATACACATTCACACATACCCTTGGACAGTATGGGTCTTAAACACTCATTTAAAATATCCAGTCACCAACTACTTGATATTTTACTTCCCTTTGTATTTACAGTATGTTTGTTTTGGGGTTTGTTTGAAGCGTGAATGTTGCTTTATTACCCATTTCCAGTATGAGAAAATATTGTACTGATATTTGCAATGAGAGCATGACTGTTTCTAGTTGAGTCATAGATTTGTTCAGTGTTTTAAAGCTGAGCTATGCGTGCAGATCAGAAGCAAACAAGAAGCATAATTTTCTGAACTACAAAATTCCTTAGCTGGGGGCTGGGGCTGCAGTTGGCTAAAGCCCCTTCCTTAATCAGGGCCTGGACTAGGGTGAAAGGGACATGCTAGCTGGGAAGGGTGTGGACAGGGGTGGCCCATAGTACAACTAGAAAATAAAGAGGAACCATTGGGGATGGACCTGTCATCTTTGAGGTGGTGAGGGGCTTCTGGGCCCAGGGGTTAGATGAGAGGTCAGGTCACTGTTTGGAGGAGATAAATCCACAATGGAGATTTCAAGTGGGAGACTAGAGGAGGTGGCAACGGAAGAGTCTTTCTGAGCCTTTCAGTGATGTACCCAATGAGGCCCACAGTGACCACAGGCCCTGGAACAAGATGTGCGTGTGGGTTTGGCTCCGCACCCCTAGAAGTGGCTCGGGGGGGCTCAGCCAGAAAGGGTACAGCTAGGTACGGCCAACCCTTAGTGAAGCCTGGACTGCACCATGTGCCCACCCTCCCTCCTTTGAGCTGCGTGGAACACCTGGCTCTGGCTGCCACTGTTGCCACGCTAGCAGTGTCCAGGAAGCTGGGCACCTCTCATTGCTGGGAAATTGCCCCATTTACCTCCCCCTGCTCCGGTTGGGAAGCCTGGCTGTAGCTCATAGGGGTTTATAAGTCACAAGATCTTAAAATACTGCTTACAGAGTGGGGTATTAGAAGGTAGATCTGTTGTATACAGGGGTGGTGGGCTGGAAGGTGTGGTAATGGCATACTGTGTACAGGAGGTATTGGAAGGTTATTCTGTGTGCAATATAGTGCGGTACTGAAAGAAGGTATGAAATAAGGTTGTGGTTTAAAAGCTACAAGCAGAGATCCCTGTATGCTGAGTGCTTGGGCCTCCACCCAGGAGAGCTTCAAATGGCTCCCAGCTGATTAGCAGTTTGCCCATAGCTGGCAAATGTATTTATTAGTCCTGGGAATTTTATTATGCTTTTTACTAGTTTCCCTGAAAAGCTGGTTCAAGGTCACCCTATGATAAAACTGACTAAAACAGTGGCAAAAAGACAACCAAGTTTTCTGTGCAAATTAAATTAAATTGCCGATGACAAGAGCATCAGTACACCTGACTCTCTGGAGTTCACAATTCTGTGTACAGCAGTAGTATGTGTTACAATGATACTACAGGGGTTTAAGGTTAGAGTTATTGTTGTGTTAGAATTATATTTATTCTCATGACTGATTCTGACACTTTATGCTGAGGTGGCAGTAAGCACACACCAGAGAAGCCAATGACAGAATTCATAAGAACTTCTGTCAGTGCTCTTTCTTTTAAGATTCTGAAGTGTCAGAACCTTCAGTGTACAAATTGGCCTTAGTTATAGCCATATATTGGGACTGTAAGAACAGAGAGACAAGAGTCAGTCATTTCTAGACTCCACCCTCCCTGAAACCTCTGAATGCTGATAATGTCATCTGTATCACTGATTCCCACACTATTCATGACCTCTTGTCTGCCCTACTTCATTCTGCTCTTACTTCCTGCTTTGAAGCCTCTATGGATATGTCTATGTTGTAACTGAGATGTCATGGTTGGATGTCTCAAGCTCATGGGGCTTGCGCTATGGGGCAGTATAATTGCTATTTAGATGTCTGGGCTTGGTCTGGAGAGGGTTGTAGGTTCCTGCAAGAAGGTAGACTCCCAAAGCTCAGGTGCATCCTGAGCTGGACTGGCTACAGCACAATTAAAGAGTTCCATAGCCCAAGTTCATGAGGCTGACTCAGCTGATAAGAGCTGGCCTCCAGTGTCTACCTGCAGCATAGACAAGGGTGCTCAACCGAGGTGCACAATTAGGATCCTTAGAGACATTGAAATAAACTGAAAAGCCTGAATATGTTGGAAGCCACTTCAAGTCAGGCTGTGTGGCAGCACTCCTAGGCTACGTCTCACGACAGCCCTATTTCAAAATAAGAGCTTGTTTTGATATAACGCAACCACACCCAAAATGAATTTCAAAATAGCACCCAGTGCTATTTTGAAATAGTGCCATTGGAACCCTATTTTGGCTTATTTTGAAATAGGCCTCATTCCTCAGGAAATGAGGTTTGCCAGAATTGAAATACCTCATCTGCTATTTCCAATTTATTTCAAAATAGTGTCATTTAGACACTGCCAAAGTTATTTTGAAATACCTGCTGTTACTTCAAGATAACTTGGCTGTGTAGACATAGCCCTATGCTCTTGCTCCTAAATGTATAGGCATACAATATATGGACCTCACCACTATAATATCTGAAGGATTCATGATCACTAATTGGATTTCATCCTCACAACAACCCAGTGAGGTATAGAAGTATTGTCTGCATTATACAGATGGAAAAATGAGTCTCCGCGTAGATAGAGAGATTTGCCCAAAGTCACACCGGAGGTCTGTACCATGTAACCGAATTAACATGGGTCTCTTGACATCCCACTACAGTGCCCTGTGCATCAGGCCATATATGTGAATGGTGAGCTTTGCTTTCTTTCATCCATCAACTTATTCTCTCCCTTTCATTTGCATTCTTGAGCTCTCACCCTCCCCAGCATTTCACCATCATCTGGCAAGATCTCACTCCTCAAAACTTTTACTTATGACAAATGAATACATCCACCATATTAAATGGCAGGAAAGAGTGGAAGTATCAGAGTGGAAGCATAGCGCAACATTAACTGAAGACAGTGATCTTATTATTGTAACTTTTGTCCTCCCTTCCACGCATAACTGTTCATCATTGCTTGTCAATTTATGCCTGTACTTAGATTAAAACACTTTATAGCATTTAGCCCTGCCTATTGTTTGTCTATAAAATGGTGTGAACATACATAGTCTTTATTAAAATATAAAAATTTCCAAGCTTTGCCAGTCTTTTGGGAAATCTGGCAGGTGCAGAAATGAGATAGCAGAGCTCCAGAGATTTTTCCTCATCCAGTGTAATTGACTAGAAGGTGAGTAATGTTTTTTTAGTTAAATTCAGCAGAAGACAACAATTTCATATGTCTCAGTAGAATAGTCACAATAACAACTGAGTTTTTTCTCACTATTCCAAGGTCTTAAAATAGCTTGGTGATTTACTGTTCAGGGAAAACAACCAGAAAATATCACCCACAACTCACTGCCTTTAAAATATTGCTTACCTGTCCTTATGCAAGTTTGGAATTCACTAACAGCATAGATATGCCATCCTTGTTCAATCAACACTCCCAGTGACTTGAATGTTTTTTGTTTGTTTGTTTGTTTTTGTTTTTGTATGATTAAGGAATACAAGCTCTTGATTCATACTTAATATTAAAAACAGTAATATTTCCCACAGTTTCTTGGAATAGTTCCTAGTGACAGTTGGCCTTTGTGGCTAAGATCATGTGCAGTTTCTTTTCTTGGATGTGTGCACTGTTCCTGTGTATTGTATCGATTTTCACTCAAACTTCCTGTGTGAGCTTCAAGAACTCAGATGTTTTGCACAGTTCATAGGGCACGCAAGTGTGCCCAGGATCAGCTTTCAAAAGGAGAAAGTTAGAATGCTTTCTGTATCTTAAAGCATAATATCCTGCCACCTAAAAAACTACAACATTTTAGTGAAAAGTATTAGATAGATAAAAGATCACTCTTTGTAATAACACTGAATCCTGCAAATATGCAGGCAGAAAGAGGGTCCCACATGAATTTCCAAAGAACATGGATCAGTGAACCATAATACCCCCACCCTTTAAAAAGAAAAGCCTAATTATGTTTCCCATTGGAAAAGCAGGATGCATTCAGAAAAGATACCCTTCTGTTTAATTATTACTATTGCAGTAGCACCTACACTAGGCACTGAGTACACACATGCATGCACACAGAGAACTTACAGTCTAAATATAGAAGAGGCAATATTGGAACAGAGAAAGATAAGCAGGAGTATAAGGCCATAATGAGGCAAGAGACCGTGACTTCAATTCTAGACTTTCTCAGTCACTTAACTAGTCTGTCTTTTTCTTCTGTGTTTGTAAAATGGGGGGGTTATGCTTGTTCCTCTTCCCTGACCTATAGATGTCTAATCTACTTAGGTTCTAATGTTTTCAGAGTGGTGACTGTCTCTTACTATGTATACCTAACAAATGCTAGCATCTTAGTTGTGTTTTTTAGGTACAAATGCAATCCTGAACGGCGCTATGTAAGATGAAAAGCTTGTCTCTCGGAAGCAGAAGCTGATTCAATGAAACATTATCATACCCACCTTGTCTCTCTAATGTTCTAAGATCAGTACACTTACAACAATGCTGCAAACACATTTTTTCTATTCCCTGTTGCGAGCCAAAGGGGAATGTTTCTGTACTGACCTTCAGAATGGAAAACAAGAGACAGGAAAATTGCTGTTAGGTTGACTAAGGCTGCATCTACCCTACAAGATAAATTCAAATTTAAGGCAGTTAGCTCGATATTACCATGTGACTGTATTCAGTGTAAATACCATTAGCTCGATTTAGGGTGCACTAATGTTGAGATTACAAAACTGCATTTACATGATGGGTATAGTGTTAAGCTCGAATTCAGAAGTTCGATTAAAGGCCAGTGTGGAAGTGTCACATCTTAAAATAGAATTTATTGGACTCTAGAGGTGTCCCATATGTAATCCACAGTGCCCCTCTCACTGCTCCACTATGGCCACTGCTCTCCAGTAACAGGCAGACTGTGAATTTCCAAGTGGGAACAGTGAGCCTATAGCTGTTGGCTCATGTTAGTATGAGAGCCTGAGAAATGTCTTTCTCTCTTTCTTTGCTATGAGCGCTGTGAGCACATCAGCTCATCAAATAGCCCTGCAGAGAGTTCGTGGTTTAGTCTGTACACTTGTTATTTTTTTGTGCTCTGCCTGGTGTCAGCCAATGCCCTGCCGTACCACGTGTCAACAAGTCTGTGGTGGGGGGGGTCATACTTGCATAACACACCAAGAAACTTCTTCTCAGCAGTTTAGATTTGTGTATGAACCCCCTTCCCTCCTGCACAGGGAGGCAGGGCAAATCAAGGTAACAGCTACGTATAGCTTGAATGGAGGGTGTAGGAACCGAACATCCAGCTAACTATGAAGGAAATGAGACAATTAGCTAATCAATCATCCATCCAGATGACAGATAGCCATAGTAGAGAAGGCACCACAATAAAAGATGAGGGAGTGAGCCCTCTAAGTAACCAAACCATCATATATAGCAAATAGCCATCCTCAAGGCATATGAAGTTCAGGATATTAAAGGACACCAAGTTTCACAAAGACAACTGGTGTCTCACAATGATACTCAAGAATTGACATAGCATTTTTATTTATTTTTATAGATCTCATGCAAATCCATGTAATGTATCTTTTATAGTTTATATTATTTATATATGGGATTAATCTGAAAGAGATGAATATTTGAGCTCTACTGTTGCAGGAAAAATGAATCAATAAATTATATTGCTCTTAACTTTAAATCTTATATCTCCAATCCAATTTGCAATGGACTTATCCCCCTCAATTTTCTAATGAATTATTTAAAATATATTTCAAAATAATTTTAGTTTTCTTGCAAAAAATGTTATACTTCACCGACCAAGGGAAACTGTGAAACTAAGTAACCTGTGTAACCTACTTGTCCTACTGTGTTTTCTGAATACAAAATCTTAACACTTGTATCCTTTCAAATGTTCAGACTTTTTAAAGTGTGTGCAAAGTCAACAGTCCCTGCAAAGTGCAGACATAGGTATACATCCATGAAATTGTGCATGCCCATAAAAATCACTGGAATTCTGCACTGACAGGGAAGATCTTGCTGAGAATTTGGTCCCAAAATTCTTCCCTGTGAGCTTGTTCTATGGGAACAGATATCTGGGAAATCTCAGGGTATCAGTGATGAAAGAACTCCATGGGGGCACTGCCTAGGTACCCCCCTGCTGCTCCCTCCCCTGCCCCCCTCTTTCTACCTCTTCCTCTGGAAGTGCTGTACCACTTCTGGACAGGGCAGGTGCAGTCCCTTCCACCCTTCTGCCTCCCCCACCCCCAATCCCAGCCATCATGGTGCATCCTGATTGAAGAGAGAAGGGGCAGGACCACCCCCACACCCACCCGATTTGACATGGAATGGAGGGTGAGTGCAGTGGGGAGAATGGGAACTGGAGATACATCTGAACTCTTATGCACCCCTCACATGTTGCCCTTGCAGGGTACTATGATTATGCCATTGTGATTGTTTTGCATTCAGAGCTGGTTGAAACATAGACTTAACATTCGTGAAAATCTCCTTTGATATTGAAATGCAGATGAAAAGCATTTTAATCAACAAGGCCACACCATTTTTTCCTTTCTATGTGGATTCAGACTTCTCTGGACAGGTGAGAATGAGGAGGTAATTCCACAATTCCTCTGAGCTCTCACCCTGATGTCACCACTAAAGGGAATGATTAGGCTCTGTGTGTTGGCCTTAAAAATGTTGCTTCAGGATATCAAAATGACTTACTGCATACATCTCCTCCTTATTTCTATCTTCTTCTTTTCACAGTGTACTCAGGTACTGCAGCAACTGCGAATCTGAGAAAGGTGATGGTTTTGCAGTCTGCAGGGGATGTGGTTGTTTAATATGAATGGAGAAAAACTAGCTGTATCGTTCTCCTGTTCAGCTGCAAAGAAAACAGAGCTAGGAATATGTACCACATATTGCCTCAGCCATATGTTCAGTGCTCTCTGCTTTGCCATCGCAAGTCTTTTTGCCTCTTTGCTTACTTCTGTGATAACAATGCAGATGGAAGGTAAAGATACTGCTAATACCATATTCATCATTATCTTTCCTTTTAGCTCATAAAGCAAGCTCAGCACTTAGAACAGTGTTTCCACAGTTCTCTTCTTCCCTTGTAATTATTTTACAGCCTTGGCTACTTTCTAAATCATGGAGTATTATTGCTGTATTTTTTACATTCTGATCATTGTAGTTTATTTAGGAGGAGGTCAGTTAGGCTACGCATAGTCAGTTAGGCTACGCATACACAGCAGCTTTATTTCAAAATAAGCGATTCTGGAACAGATTTTTCCAGAACAGCTTATTTTGAAATAGCACAGCTACACACAGAATGCATTTCCAAATAGCGCTTGTCTATTTTGAAACAGAGCATCCACACATAACAGAACACAGAAATAGAAAATAGAGCATCCACACACATTTTGAAATAAAGCCATTGTACACATCATGCTTTATTTTGAAATAGGCTCCACTTCCTGTCTATGTAGCCCCTATTTTGAAATACCTATTTGAGATTTACCAATTTCAAAATCAGCCGTCCACTATTTTAAAATTATTTCAAAATAGCAGTAGCGTTGTGTAGATACTCAAAAGTTATAGTGGCTGTTATTTTGAAATAACTTTGCTGTACAGACTTACCCTAAGTTCAGCCCCCTGCTCAAAGCAGGACCACCTGAAAATAAATTATCCTAGCCAGGGCTTTGTCAAGCCCTCACCTTCAAAAATCTGAAAGGATGGAGATTTCAACACTTCCCTAAGCAACCCTTCCAGTGCTTTGCCATCATCCTAGTGAAATAATATTTCCCTAATATCTTATCTAGATGTTCACCAATGGAACTTGAGACCATAGCTTCTTGTTCTGTTATCTTCCACCACCGCATCCTCTTTGCATCCCCCTTTTAGGTAGGCTGCTTTAAAATTTCCCCTCATTCTTCTCTTCTGCAGACTAAATAAGCCTAAATACATCACCCTTTCCTCATAAGTCATTTGCTCAAGCCCCCTAATCACTTTCATTACCATCCACTGGGCTGTCTCAAATTTGTCTACACCAGTTCAATTTGGAGGCACAAATTTAATTATTTGTCCCATCTTTTAAAAGTTTGCAATTGGGCAGTTCATTATGAACTCACGTAAGAGCAAGTATCAGAGGGGTATCCATGTTAGTCTGTATCCTCAAAAATAAGAAGTCCAGATGCATATGACAAAGTGAGTCTTTGCTCACCAAAAAATGCATCAAAAAATCTGTTAGCCTATAAGGTGCCACAGGACTTCTAGTTGGTTTTACCTAAGAGCGGACAATACAGCATTTAAACAATAACTAAATTCAGTGCTACTTTCTGATGTCCCATGAAAGGACCCTATTCAACCCAGTGCTAACACAAAGGTAATTAACCATGACAAAGGAAACAAGAAGGTCTTATTTGTATGCAGCTTGCCATTAATTTTAACCATAACATACGGAAAAATCAAGCAAGCAAATCTGTATTTTGACATGATTATACTAGATTAACAACCCCTATTTTAATACATTTCATCTAATGAGCATTGATAGTAACTTTGTCTACTCTCTCTCTCTCTCAAATCATAAAATAGCATGACAGATGATATACTGTATTTGAACATACATATGCCCCCAGTAATCAGTGTTCTTAAGGGAAATGAATCCTCTATGCTATACATGAACCAATGGAATGACTTAACAAAGGACATAGGGAATTTAAACATACATTCTAGGCACAAATTATTCCCGTGTAGGGTATATGAATGCTGCATTGCAAACCCTCAAGAGTTTCTGCCTGATCATTTCCTTGGAGATAAGAAGGAAACTGGAAAAATGAGACCCTACAGAATGGCTTCCCAAACTGGGGGGGCATGAAGAAATTTTGGGGGAGGACCCCCCCTCCGGTCATTCCTCCCACCCCAAGAAAGACAGCCTTTGCTTCTGGCTCTCAGTCCTTGCCATTTCACATGGGTGACTCAGTGCAGCCACTGTAAAAAAGCAGGCAGCTGGTGAAGGCCCACGTGGAGATAGCTGCCTTCTGCAAAGGTGAGTGAGTGTGGGTTGTAGGGGGACGAGGAGGATGTGTTTAGATGATGGGCTGGTTGTGGTGGATGGGAGGGGCTCAGGCAGGCAGCTGGGGTGTCTGGCCTAAGGTTAAAAAAAAGGTGTGGGGGCCTGAGGGTTTGTCAACAATCAAAAGGGGGTGGGCATGATGCCCAAAAGTTTGGGAACCACTGCCCTAGAAGTTCTGTACTGAGAATCCAAATCTGATGCTATTGAAGAGATCTCTGCAAACAGATCTTATCAGAAATTCCCCCTCCCACTCAAGTAAGGTAACCAGATCTGACCTTCCAAAAAAAGAGGACAACCCTGAGAGGAAGTGTAGCTGTATCAGTATCTACTAACTCACGTTGTATTAGTGTATTACATATTAATATAAGGTTGGTTGGTGGGTACTGATACAGTTACACTCTCTCTCAAGGATGTTCTCTTTTTCATATGGTAACCCTACCCTCAAGCACTGCGTATGGGAGGAGATGATCAGGTGCAATAGCAGCAGTAATCATCCAGTGGTCATCCTTGTGGGAATCCTTTCTTCCAGATGATAATACTTTGCAAACAGAGTGTCTGCATATGCTTTGTTCTTGTGCAAAGTTGTCTTTACAAAGCAACAGAAATCAGAAATGGTTCCCATGTTATTGTAATGCATTTGCAAAGACTCACATTGTACCACAAGCAAAGAACAGATTTATAGACTTAGAAAAAATACAGCTTACAAAAAAAAATCAAGTCCTTGGCTGAATACAAAGGTAGAAATTAGACCTTTTTCTTTTTAAAAACTTTATTCATTACCTCATCATTATAGTAGTGCACAGGGTGTTCAATGAGAAGGGTATTCTGCATATGCGTGCTAAAGGCGTAGAGGCCCACAGAAGAGAATGTAATGGTAGGAGCCTATCTGGGTTTGGAGAGAGAAAACGGTGGGTCAGGTCAGACTTCAGGGAGAATCTGCTTATGTTGAAAAAGAGTTGGAGGAGGATTTCAAATGGAAACTGGTGATTTCAAATGATTCAGATTCTGATCCTTTAATAAGCACCTGGGCGGAGATTCTGCATGCTGCCTTAGAGATAATTGCTATTAACATTCACAGAACTGAGGGTCCAGGTGTTCCACGTGTCTTTGAAAATCTTATTTCTGAGAAACTATGGGCTTATCTGAACCAAAGCAATAACCCTAAAGAAGTTTGTCCATCTTTTAGTATCATTCAATAATCCCATTCAAAATTTAACCTTTTGTTTCAGAAATCTATTTGCACCATCAATTAGTGGAAGGCAGTGGGGCTATCTCAATCCATGGTATTATCAAGATCTGAAACATTTCTTCCTTGTAGAATTGTCTTCCCTTCTGAGCATTATGGGCCTTTTTCATTTTCAAGTATCTGTGGTCACTTCCAAGTCCTTGCTGGTAAAAATGGATATTTCACTTAAGTTCTGCTAATTGTACTGTCTTAGTAGCTCATGTAATTTTCTGTATTTCATTTTAATAATAATCAGAATATTGCTTTCATCTTTGAGGGCTCCTTTTGTTTCAGAAATATATTGCCTACATCAGCTAGTACAAGTTTTATTATTATTATCATCATCATCGCTATTAAATATTCCTGTTATGGTATTGCCTGAAGGTCTCATATTAGGTTTGGAACTGGGACCTTTAAAAACACAGAAAAGAGAGAACTTCTGGCTAAGTTTCCTCTGTAATTGGTAGCCTCAATTTGTATATGCATGTATAGTCAAAAACAATATTTCTGTTCACTGCTTGTAATAGAAGCTGATAACAAAAGCAAGGATATCTTAGCTGCAATATATTCAAAGCCTTTCCATAATAGTTATTGTACATTTATTATCATTTGTCTCAAGCAGAATTTCATATATCCTGCCTAACAGCACAAAAGTAATTTTTCTGTAAGGATCCTAACAAAGTAACTTCTATTGAAGACATAGGCTATGTAGTACATGTTGGTATTCCGATAAAGTCTAATATACTTGACTCAGGGAAGCCTCCTTTTAGAATTATTATTTAGCATTTCCAGCAGCAATTTATCCTTATATTTTGCTTCTTGTTGCTCTTTCAAAACTAGGAAGGCAAATATTTTTGATGCCATATTGAATCTTGAAGTAGGTCTTCTCTTTTCTAATTTAAATATTGTAAGCCCCTTTCTTCATGAAATTTGGGGCATCTCTGCAGTATAAAGCTACTCTTTAGACAACTTAGCTGCCCAGTGGAAGACCTCCCAGAGTAGGATGAATGTATGAATGGTGGAGAATTTTAGAAGCAGCTGTCAAGGGCCAGAAAAAGGAGATCTCTTGATCATTTGTCTGATCCTTAGCTGATGGTGTTCCCACAGAAGCTCTTGGCAACTAACATCATTCAGAGCAGTCCTCAGTTTTTTTTCTAATTGATGGCAAAGATTGGACCAATTCCAGGGATAATGTGAAGTTGCAAGCAGTGTTCCTTCGAAGTTGTGGGTTTGTACAGCTGCTCTGGTTAAATTCCAATGTTGCCCAGCTGACTAGCAGACTGTCCACAACTGGGGTTTTGTGTTTCTGTTAGCGGTACACATTCTTCAGTGCACCTAGAAAAAATATTCTGCAGATGGAAGGAAAAGATTAGAGGGAATATTGGTTACAAGCCACATTTGCTTCCCTTTCCTGGGATGCATAGAGCAACCCTTGGTCATCACAGAGGATCTGATCCCAGGGATCTTTGGCATACTTGGCTTACTCTAATTCTTGACTCCCCCCACCACACCTTTGCTCTCTGATTTGCTCACCTTGATAATTTTTTTTCTGATTTGTCAACTTTGATTACTGTTTTTGGTTCTCTGTGACTTAAATATTGAGTCTGTTCTGGTCTGGCTGTGGTCTGAAGAAGTGGGTCTGTCCCACAAGAGCTCACCTAATAAATTATTTTGTTAGTCTTTAAAGTGCTACTTGACTGCTTTTTTGTTTTGATAGTATATCATCTAGCACAGCTCCCTCTCTGTTACTGATCCCAAAAGGTTTTTGTTCTTTTTTAAAATAAAAGATAACTATGGCAAAGCACCTCACTACTTTCATAATGAAATGTGTAATCCATTTTGACACAGATTTCTTGCAGTAATGTCTTCATACAAAACCACAAATCCATATGCACACAAGGTCATAACCAAGAAAACAACAATCCTCTTCTGCCTAAATTATTAAAATTATTTTACCTGGAGGTTGGAAAAGGAGGAAGTGAGTTCTATTTTTAAATACTGGGGAGTGGTAATCATTTACTACACTGAGGCTACATCTACACATGCACGCTACATCGAAATAGCTTATTTCAATGTAACGACATAGAAATATTATTTCGATGAATAACGTCTACACATCCTCCAGGGCTGGCAACGTTGACGTTCAACTTCAACGTTGGGCAGCACCACATCGAAATAGGCGTTGCGAGGGAACGTCTACACGCCAAAGTAGCACACATTGAAATAAGGGTGCCAGGAACAGCTGCAGACAGGGTCACAGGGAGGACTCAACAGCAAGCCGCTCCCTTAAAGGGCCCCTCCCAGACACAGTTGCACTAAACAACACAAGATCCACAGAGCCGACAACTGGTTGCAGACCCTGTGCATGCAGCATGGATCCCCAGCTGCAGCAGCAGCAGCCAGAAGCCCTGGGCTAAGGGCTGCTGCACACGATGACCGTACAGCCCCGCAGGGGCTGGAGAGAGCGTGTCTCTCAAGCCCTCAGCTGATGGCCGCCATGGCGGACCCCACTATTTCGATGTTGTGGGACGCAGATCGGCTACACGTGCCCTACTTCGACGTTCACCTTCGAAGTAGGGCACTATTCCCATCCCCTTATGGGGTTAGCGACTTCGACGTCTCGCCGCCTAATGTCGATTTCAACTTTGAAATAGCGCCCAACACGTGTAGCCGTGACGGGCGCTATTTTGAAGTTGGCGCCGCTACTTCGAAGTAGCGTGCACATGTAGACGAGGCGTGAGTGGGGCATAGAGGCACCAAGATAATAAGATGGCAAATATAGATAGAAACACTTTACTGAGAATTATGTTTGTTATTCTCTAATCCTTTGGCTATGTACTAAAGCCAATGATATCATGCACTTATAACCATCACTGACACTGTATAGCAATGCCACAACTTAACATTTCTGTTTGCATGTCATATTGACCTCTAACTGTAGTTAAATACAATAAGAAATGGCTTACACAGAATACTATTGTTTTCAGTTGAATAGAAACACAAATACTGAAATTTTCTTGCAGTGGAACAAATTACCCACTACTCTGTGAATGCTACTTGGGAAAAGACAAATAGAGCTCAGACCACCCGTAGGCCCTTGCCTATATGCATAACCTGTCCTTTCAAATTGCTGTTTGGGGATTCAGTGATATTAAATACTCTGCATATTATGTAGAAAGGATCAAATATAACAGACTGCCATAGAGAATAAAAATGTTCATTCCTCGCATATTTCTCAAAACATCTGACCCATCCATTGCAAATGAACAGGTTGACAATGATCCTGCATATCACAGAAGTGCCTAAGGACCAACTGAAAATGGATCTCCATTGGGCTAGATCCAGTGCAAACACAGTGTTCAGCAATCCCTGTTGCAAAGAGAGATAAATAGTAGGAGAAAGGGACAGAAAATACAAGATGAATATTTTGTTTATATATATTTTTGTTTGTTTTTGTGCCTACAGTTACATTGCAAGGCACTATACAGAGATAGTCCTTACCCTGGACCGTTTATGTCTTAAGCCTAAGAGTACAGATGTAGATGTGCGAGAACAGAGCTTTTCAAGCTGTGTGCCGTGACACACTGGTGTGCTGTAAGAACTGTCCAAGTGTGCCATGAAACTTCATCAATTTCCTTTCACCTCAGCTCTTTGCAGAGCCACCACAGAGGGATATTCATGACCCTGCACCAGCTGGGGCTCATACGTCAGGCCTGTCTGTTCCCTGCTGTAGTAAGCAAAGAGAAAGGGAGTTCATGAGCCTGTTGGAGCTGGAACCCAGTTTAATGCTGTGTGCTGGCTCCAACGGGATGGCAGGAAGGGCAACATTTATGACCAGTCGATTCAGCTGAAAAGGTGGGTGTGCCAGGGAATTGTTTGTCTCACTGAAGTGTGCCATGTTACTAAACAGTTTAGGAAGCACTGTGCAAGAGGAAGCTTAAGGAGAAAATCAGCAATGTGAGAAGCAAAGGTCACACTCCACCCGTTGCCTAACCATACCAAGTCTTTTGTAGTCATTCTGAAACCACACCTTTATTCTGGGATGGGCAGGAATTGCCAGCCTGCCAGTTAACTATTGAACTTGTTACCCCTCAGAGGTTCATAAGCTACTGTCGGTTATTTTTTTAATAGTTATTTTGAAATACATTTTTGAGTGTAGCACACGGTGACCATAGAGCCCCGCAGGGGCTGGAGAGAGAGAGCGTCTCTCAACCCCTCAGCTGATGGCCGCCATGGCGGACCCCATTTTTGAGTGGTTTGAAATAGCTGTTTTGGAATAGCTAGTCTGGAATAGCTTGTTTTGAAATAAGGCTGCCGTGTAGGGCTGCATCCGCAGTAGCGAGTCCTTTGGAAAGATGTTTCAGAAAAAGGGGGGGTTTGTCGAAAGATCCCGCAGAGTGTCTACACACAAAAAGCATTCTGTCAAAAGTAAATAAAAAAAATGCAGCGCTTTTTTTCAAAAGATTATAAGACATTCAGTTAACGTTCAAGTTCAGGGTGACTGAACGTGTGTGTCTACACTTGCATTCTTCTTTCAAAAGAGGTACGCAAATGAGGTAAATTGAAAATGCAAACGAGGTATGAATTTGCGTATTCAGCACATCATTTGCATATTCTAATTTCCAAAGAGCTTCTTTTGAAAGAAGAAAGCCAGTGTAGACGCTGCTCTTTCGAAAGTAAACCCCGTTTTCGAAACAGAAGCATCTACACTGGCTTTTTTCCTGAAAGAAACTCTTTTAAAATTAAAATATGCAAATGAGGTGCTGAATATGCAAATGTATACATCATTTGCATTTTTGATTTACCTCATTTGCATACCTCTTGAAAGAGGAATGCAAGTATAGACACACCTAACCTGTATTCCTTTTCTGTGGCTCTGCAAAGAGGACGTAGGTGTTTAGTTCACTATTCACCACTATTCCCTGGAGGAGTCTAGATAAGCATCTCACTCCCTCCTGACCAGGGTACTACCTGGATACACAGCTCCCTGTAAATACTGGGAATTCAGAGACAATAAACAGTTTTATTATCACAGTTATTAGCTAATACTTTCCAAGAAGCATATTTATCCTTGAAGTAGAAAAGCTTTACAGAGAAAACACACTAAAACAAAACAAAAAAAAAAAAAAAGGGACATTCAAGAATGCTTGTATGCTTACTGGAGACAACACCAACAAGGTCTCTGATCAGTCAACAGTGTTTTGAAACCCACAAAAAGGTTCTTTTGGTATTTTTTTCTTGCAATTACTAAATCATAAGAGCCATGTCTACACGTGCACAAAATATTGAAATGAGCATCCCTTTTTCGAAAGAGCGGGAGGCGCCTCCACACATGTAAAAACCATCCTTTGAAAGGAAACCGAAAGAACAGGGTGCAGCCATTGAAATCTGAACCCCGATCCCAGATCAGGAAGACCAGCCCCTTTCGAAATACTAAATCGAAAGAGCACAGGTGTAGATGCTCCACAGTCTGCTTTTTTTCAAAATATGGGTCAGACTCATGGCGCCAGTTAGCTGGAACACAGGGCTGCTCCAGCCAGCAGGGCTGTATGGTCCCTGCATTTAGCTGTCTTAAAGCTGCATGCATGCAGGAAACCCATGGCAGGAAGCTGAGAGTGTGCTAGGAGCAGCCTCTACACATGCTCCAGCGCTGCAGCATAGCCAGCTCCCCCATGAGCCCATGCCCCCCACCCCGCAAGCCCCCGCAGGACTCCCAAGGGGAGGAAAAAAAAGGGCCCCCTCCTGGTCAGAGTGGGAGCTTCAGGACCTCCTCAGCCTGTGGAAGGAGAAGGAGGTCTTGCACGAGCTGGGGAGTCAAGAGATGCAATGCTGCTGCCTTTGGCCGCCTGGCGCAGGGCCTCCAGACCAGGGGCCACCCAGAGCATACCACAGAGCAGGTATGCTCCAAGGTAAAGGAGCTTTGGCAGGGCTATGCCCAGGTCAGAGACCAGGCCAGCCGCTCTGGGACAGTTCCAGCCACATGCCCCTTCTTCTGGACCCCAGGACAGCTCCCCACCCCCATCTTTCCTGGTCACCTTGGCTCAGGAGCTGCAGCCAGAGGAGAAGGAGTAGCCTGGACCGAGGACCCAGGAGGGTAAGAGGACCATGGAGTGGTTGAGTGAGGAAGGGGACCTCCCCATCATCCTTTCCTCCTGTCCAGACACCACCCCCGCTGTGGTGCGCTGTTGGAGCCATGGCCAGAGGGCCCCCTGTGGGGCCGAGGAGGACCCAGCCAGCCAGCACCAGGCCGAGGTGGCTGAACATCACCTGTGGCTTTCCCAGGCTGAGATGGAGTAGCAGAGGGCAGCCTGGGAGAAGCTGCTGACTCAAGGGCATTGGCTGCACCCTCCGGGACCATGCAGCCACCATTGCCTTCCTCCCGCTGCCCCCTGGCATCTCCCCGCACTAAGCATGCACCCTCCACCCCCACCAAGCCCGCCCCCTCCAGGCCCAGTTTCTGGCATTACCTGCAGGTGCTACCCACACCCTCTCCTCCCCACCAGGGTCCCTGTACCTGAGGCGGCAGGGGCTCCAGGGACTGATGGGGCTCGTGGCCCACCACCCCTGCCCTGGAATGAGCACCCCACCCTGCTCCAAGTTAGGTTCTCACCCCCTGTACATAGTTAACAAGACTAGTGTAGATAAATGTTTATTTTAATGTTCACCACTCCGTGCTGTGCTCCTCAGGGGGATGATGAGTGGTGGATGTGTGGGTGCGGTGCTGGTGGGAGTGGCGGGGACAGTGGGTGGCAGATGTGCATGTGATGTGGGTGTGCATGTGCGTCAGAGGTGGCCATTGGCAAAGGCCTGCCTAAGGGCTTCCCTGGTGCGGTGGCTATGTTGGTGTGAGCTTGGTGGATGGGAGCACTGCTTGGCTGCTCACAGACAGTGCCAGCCAGAGCTCCCACCCCTGGGGACCTAGGTATCCCCCCTTTCCCTCCACAACATTGTGGAGGATGCAACAGGTGCCCAACACCTGGGGCATGTTGAGGACCCCGACCTCCAGCCACGTGTGGAGGCACCTCCACCACCCCTTTAAGCACCCAAAGGCCCACTCCACCATGTTGTGGTCGTGATTGAGGCACTGATTGAATGCCTCCTGGGTGGGGGCAAGGTGTCCTGTGTACGGCCGCATAAGCCACAACTGCAGGGGGTATGCTGCATCTGCCACCATGTAGAGGGGCATGGTGATGTCCTCCACCATTGGGATCTCCCACTGGGGGAGAAATGTGCCAGCCCCCATGTGCCAGCAGAGGCCAGAATTTCGGAAGACCTGGGCATTGTGGGTGCGGCCAGCCTAGCCCACATAGATGTCGGTGAACTGACCGCTCGTGTTCACCAGGGCCTGGAGCACCACCAAATGGTGGCCCTTCCTGTTGATGTACTGGCCGGTGCTGTGTGGCGGGGCACAGACGGGGATGTGTGTGACATCCAAAGTGCCGATGCACTTCGGAAAGCCCAGGTCCTGGAAGCCAGTGACAGTGTTGTCCAGATCCCCCAAGCAGACAACCCTGTGGAGCAGCTTTGCGTTGATGGCCCTGATGACCTGCGGGGCGCGGATGAGGAGGGGGAACACGTGCTCTATTTCAGGTGTGGTGGCCATCTCCCACCCCCTGGGACCATTCTGTCCCCCTCCATCCAGCATCCATCCCATCCAGCCCCCGTCCCATCCAACTCCTTGCAGCAGTGGGTTCTCTTCGCTCCAGCCTCTCTACCCACCCATGGCGGATGCGTGATCCAGTCTCACCTTCCCTCCATAAGTATAGCCCCAATGGTGGCCTTGCCCACCCTGAACTGTTGTCCAATGGAGCGGTAGGAGTCCAGGGTGGCCAGCTTCCAGATGGCAAGCGTGACCCATTTATCCAGGGTGAGGGCTGGCCACATGCAGGTGTCCTGGTGCCAGAGTGCAGGGGTAAGCCAGTGGCAGGTCTCCTCGAAGGTTTGCCTGAACATGCGGATGTTCTGAAGCCACCTTTCCTCACCTCACTTCCCCAACACCAGATGCTTCCACCAGTCGGTGTGGCTGGGGTGGGTCCAGAGGCGTCGGGGCACCCGCGGGGGAGGGCACCTGGCAGGTCCCTAGCTGGGGGAGACCCCACAGCCCCAGGGGGATCACCCAACCACCTGATGAGATCGGGTGCAGCTGCGGAGAGGGTGCACAGCACTACCACCAGAGTGGCCATAATGAGGGTGTCCTCCTTCACAAGCTGTCACTCTGCCTCCATTGTGGGCATGGGTGGGCTCTGCTGGGCTGGAAAAGGCTGGGCAGCCCTCAGCGCATGCGGAGGGGAGGGAAGAGGGAGGGGCACATTAAAGGGCGTGGCTGGCTGCGGCCCTGGAAGGGCTTGTCAGCTATGGGACCCCGTCCATGATGTTTCCTGCCTCCCTTCTTTCAAAAGAGGGCTTGGAGTCATGTGCATACTCTCTTTCGAAAGACCCGTGGTGGCACTTCAAAAGAGCAGATCAAAATGCTGATCCAATAATGGCAGCGGGTGCTCCCTTTCAATGGCCGCTATTTCGATTGCCAAACTTTGATTTTCACTTTTTCAATAGGGCGCTCACGTGTAGACCCAGCTAAGGAGTTTGGCCCAGAACAAGCACATGACTCTGAGTCACTTCTTTATCCAAGTTGAATCCTTGAAGAGACCATGATTATGTAATCAGCCAGATAATGGTTAAGTTGAGCCAGTCACAAATCCCTTCATTCCCTTCTGGCGTCAGGACCCAGGTCACAACTCATTCCCAGACCCTGTACTCCTTCCAATACCCACTCTCCTGTACCCATACCTACTTCCGGTCCCTGAATCCCCTCCTGCACCCCAGTCCCTTGCCCCAAGTAATGATCTCCTTCTACACCCAACCTCCCTCCCAGCTCCTTCATCCCTCTTCTACTCTATTGCGTTATCCCAAGCTCCCTTCTGCACTTTACCTCCATCCCAGAGCCCACAAACCTCATGCATTAATAACATGGAAGCATGAATCCTTTGACCACTTACCAAATTCTTGGAGTGGCCCCCATCAAAAATTATTACCCACTCCTGTTGAAGATGAACCCGCTTGTTTTACAGTGTTCAAGGATTAGATCTGTAGTTCCTAAAGGTAAACTGAAACTTGAGAAAAGGATAATCTCAAAGCAATTTAAATTAAAGTAGAACAAGCAATGCTTCACCAACTGCAAGATCAAAGACAAAGCCACTGCACTGCTGCTGCTTGAGCTCAGTTGTACAGTACCTGATCGGTGGTGGCATGTTTTAGTTTGTTTTTCACTCTAAAAAAGAAGAGATTAACTCATTCTCTCACCTGCTGCAGTGCTTCTGTAATTGCATAACAATAACAATGTCACTTAGAAATCAATGCCTTGGTGTGAAAAACATTTAAATAAATGGTTTGTCCTTGAATGATTTGATGGAACATCCATGTGTAAAGAAAAGTTTGATGTGAAACAAGTTCACTATTTTAACTTCCTGCAGAAAAAAAAGAATGCGTGCTGCAATGAGAACCTTGAATGTTTTCTCTATTAACTAAAAAGCTAAAGTGTAATCAAGAGCCCTGAAAATATTCAACTATGAAAGTACCAGTGCATCTGAGCTAATTCCAATCTTTCTGAAGACTGCCTTACAAGCTTATAACTCTGCATTCAAGTAGCTCTGATGGTATTAGCTAAATAATCTTCCCTAGTGATGATTAGCAAGTACGTATACACATGCTTTGAACAAAGCTATACCATTTTGCATATCAAATCAGTGAGAGAGGAGTCCCTGAAAGACCAACTTTAGTCTTAAAGCCATCATCAGTGAAACATTCTGTAAGCAAATTTTGTGTATTTTTTTAAAAATCAATTTTGTTATTTTCTGCAAGTCTTAGCTTTGAAATTTCTTCTTCCAGTTTGTCATGATTTTATAACATCGAAGGACATTATCGTCCCCGTGGGCCAGGGAATACACGCCTTTGGCTATGAAAAATCAGTGCAGGCACATGAAAAATCTAAAGTCTCACAGGCTGCCATTTGGCAGCATTACCAACGGTCACTTTTTGTCAGTTAGCTCCCCCAGCAACCTGAACTCATGAATAATTCATGATCAATGGTTTAGAATCCAGGCCTCTGACTGGGCGAAAGTGGGAGTTTCTAGTAACTTCCACGGATCGGAGGACCTGGTTGAGAACCACAGGTAGAATCATGAATATTTAAATTCCTTAATGAATAATGTATGAGGACACAGAATAAAAGCAGGTGCAGCACAGCGCTCTGCGGCCCTTGCGGACAGACAGGATTCCGTCACCCTGTACGGGGAGCTGGTGGCCACTTGTGGCATCCACAAGCCTTTAGGCTAGCCGCTCAGGAGAAGGCTTTGTGAAGACTCATCAGAGCAGAGCTGATCTCACCTGGGCAGAGCTCAAATCACACAGCGCCGCTCTGTTACCGTGGCACCATTGCATGCTAGCAGCGTCTCCCTGCACCACTGAGGAGCAGTAAGCGGCCTCAGAGGGGAAGTGACTGGGTGGTGAACTGGCCTGCTGCAAGGAAGGTACTGCGTACCCAGTCACAGAACCCTGAGGCCGCCATCATACCTCCGGCGTCACCGCCCCACCTGCGATGCCTCCATTTTGAACATCAGCATCGCCAACCACCACCTCACTCAAACTATGTCAATTTACTGGAATCGACAAACCACTGGATTCGACTATTCAACTGGACAAGACACGTAAAATTCCCTACACACCTAGAATTACAGTAGCCTGGGACATCGAGACCCCTATTGGGGGATTAGGGGTTGCATCCCTGCGGTGCGCTTCCCCGACGGGGGTGGGGGGGCACAGTACCTGAGGGCCTGACCCTTGGGGCCAGGCCTATAAGCCCAGGCTTGAGTTTAATATACATCTACACAACAACAGCACATTTAATTATTAATTAATACTGTTAATTCTTCTTCTTCTTCTTCTTCTTCTTCTTCTTCTTCTTCTTCTTAATTGGGGTTTATTACAAAGTTAGTAAAAGTGTGTTAAAGTTATAATTGTTTATTGGGAAGGCTAGACCTCCCTAAAACCTCTTTCCCATCCTACCTTTTTCCCAAAATATTGCAGGTGAAGGCCCTGCCTCCCGTTCCCATGTACCTCAATTGACCCAGGAAGAGCCATTTGCCTCCTGGAGTCACTAATATAGTGGGAAACACAAACGGAGTGACAGAAGGCCTCCCAAAAAAGAGGAACAGCCTTGACCGGCTCTAGGGTCCCACAACTTCGGGCAGGATTAGCACCCTGCCCCCGGTTGGTAGTGGGAGTAGCACCCCTGCTCCTCCTCTATAATGACACAGAAGGGATTTATATACCCTACCCTACTTAATTTTACCTCAACACATAATCGGACTTACCATTGATTTGCCTTCCGGTTAAATAAAACTTAAAGAAAACAAAAATACATGGATACAGTGTCCTGCATAAGTGTTTAGAAACAGTTTAGTCTTTGTAGTTTGTTAATTTAGTAGTGTGGTATCAATAAAAGCATTGTTATTTTGTTTCAACCGTAACCCTTGTCCTTGGTCTCGCTCTTCCTTGCCAGCCACTTCCCACTAGGGGGCCTGGGCAGGGTCTAGTGTGAATGGGGGTGGAACCCTCCATCCTGGGTTTGCAGCAGGGCACTGACTGGGTCCTGGGATCTGTGAACAGGGGGTTCAAGGCCTCCTTGATAGAGCTTCATTTAAAATAGTCATCTGTAATCTGTCCATAATAAGAAGCTCAGCACAGTTCTTCTTGTCTGCAGCAGGAGATGCCTTTTCAGTCACGATTGCCTAATTCCTTCTACATTTCAAGTCTGAAGATAGATGCATCACAAACATTCCCTCCTTTTGCTTTCTGGAAATTTGAACATAAATATCTAAATACGTTAGAGAATATCACTGAAGAACGACAATTGTCAACTCAGATTGCCTGAATGGACCACTTGTATAAGGCAACAGAGTGAAGAATCAGAGGAGGAGAATTAGAAACAATGGATAGCTCTGTGTTTGGATATGTAGTGGACCCAGATGTAACGAGTCAAAAATCAATTACATTTATAGGACAGCAAGTGATCCAAAGATACACAAAAACACATAATAATAACAGTAGTAAATAATGCCTAGTTTTTAGAAAACATTTTTATCAGCAGATCTCAAAGCATTTTACAAAAGGCAAAAAAGCTTGGTCCAAATTTAGTGAAAAGACTCCCCTTGACTTAGTGAGCTTCCTATCAGGTCTTAATGTATACGCAAGTGTGAAAAAAATCACGTTAGGTGAATCTTATTCATGTAAGACTATGGTTAAATACGATATACATAATCTTAGCTTTAGAATATACTACTTTGGATTTCAATGCAAATTTCCTTTGGGATAACCATTTACAGTAAGCCTGAATATACATGCTTGTCTGCAAGGTTTTTTCAATGGTAGGAGGTGGGATTAATAAATTGCTCACAGTATTTGCATTCATGAGTTATTCAAAGGTAGTGCAAAAAGAATGATTTACTTATGTCAGGAAGTGTCTCTGGAGAAGGCCAGGAAGTGCTGGGATGAAGAATATTTTTATGTGAGTAACCATTTTAAATTATCAGAAAACGTCATTCCTACTGTGACATTAGGTCATTGGTAAAGTAGACAAATTTATAAAAAAAATACTAAAATATATTAAATCAATAGCTACAGTCTTTTACATGTAGTGGGGAAAATCTCTTTACAGTTAGAAGGCTAATAAGCAGTATTCTGTGGTCATGAAAGAATCATTGCTTGTAGTACGCTGAATGTGTAAGAGGACACAAAAATGAATCAATATTATAAACAATGCCGTTGGTCTATAAGTGATCCTCTGATTTACATATTACAATTGCAAGGTTTAAACATGAAATTATCTGGCATTGTTAAATGCCCAAACACAGCTGTGATCATTCAGAGCCCATCAAAACTTGACAAAAAGCAATAGCTGTGTTAAAAAAAAGCTGCTTTTCACCACTAAACTTTTGACTGATACTTCCCTTGCCAAAAAGGCTTTTTGCCCTATTGTGTAGGAAGTCAATTTAATACCAGCATGAAGAGAATGGCTACATATCCTCTGAGTCCATTCTTACCCAAAAATATAGTTTCTTGTAAAAAAAAATAGAGACAGAGATAAAACCTATTTTTTTTAATTCTGAGAGCAAAATCCTTTTACCTGGGCCATGTCTACCCTCTTGATTTAAAGACAACTACACAGATAACAAACCTTTTCATCATTCTTCTAAGAGTGTGTGTTCACTGAAGTTTTATCGCCAAAAACCTGTTTTTGGTGACAAAACACAGAGAGCATTCATACAGTTACACAATAAAATTTGCCAGAAAAGACCAGGTTTGGTGACAAAATACTTCCACTTCCCTGAGGGACATTTGTCCCTCACACACCATTTACTATGGCCAGTCATGAAATGGATACGAAACAGCAGGTATTGTCAGTCTTAGAGAACTGCTGGGGCTTTCCCATCATGCCCAGGTAGACACTCTGGCCAGTGCCTGAACTCTGCTGTTCTACAGATAGGTAATCAGAATGTGCCCCACCCCCCTAAAATTAAAATTCATTCCTGCAGGCTGCCTAAGAGTGGAGTGGTCTCATGGTGTCATCTCAGGGAACTGGGGTGTGCTATTGCTTCAAATGCTTGCCTGCATGGGAGCTGTTAGAGCTGATTACAGAGCACAGACACGAGAAGGAAGGTATTGAGGCAGATTTTGATTCTACTCACCTAGCCCTGGTCTGATGTCACCCTCGGCTCATGGTAGGCATCTCTGAGTCCTACTCCTTTCTTAGGGGTCTTTTATGGACCCCAATGTCTATGGAACATAGGTGTAATGAAACTATTCCTTTTCCCACCTGTGCCTGAAATAATGCCCCTTAACATTCCCCAAAACATTTCTAGTGCCAAGATGGTGTGAAGATGCTCAATACAGGACCCAGAACACTACACCAGGAAAATTATCTACTGGTTATTTATAGCTGTTTGTCCCTTTTGCAAATATTGGCTATCATGAGGGACCCAGCTTTGAATAGCTAATACAAGCTTTGTATCACAAAATAGGTTCACAACATGAAAGAGCATGTTTTCTCTTATATGCTGTGTTTGTTCTGATGACTCAAAGCTTTGGAATGACTCTCAGCTACTTTTATAACAACATTAATGGAAATCAAATTAAACAAATTAACATGAAGAAGACAAATTAACAAGAAGAACAAGTTTCTCCCTCCTCCTAAAAGGGTGTCATAAGGTTAGAATGGCAATGGACTTAAACTGCAGCAAGGGAGGTTTAGGTTGGACATTAGGAAAACTTTCCTAACTGCCAGGGTGGTCAAACAGTGGAATAAATTGCCAAGGGAGGTTGTGGCATCTTCATCGCTGAAGATATTTAAGAATAGGTTATATAGATGGCTATCCGGGTTGGTTTAGACAGTACTTGGTCCTGCCATTGGGGCAGGGGGCTGGACTCGATGGCCTCTCGAGGTCTGTTCCAGTCCTAGTATTCTATGATTCTATGATTATCATTTTTACTAGATGGGGGCCGGGGGGCAGGATTCAGGCTATGTCTACATGACAGAGCTTTTTCAGGATACTGCGGTACTCTGCATTTATGAAACATGCCTCTTATTTTGAAATATTTTTTGAAATAATAGGTGTGCTATTTCAACCTCTCTGTATTCCTCATTGCAGGAGAAGTAGCTTTGAAATAACACATTAGTTTGACATTTGATGCTGTTTAGACATTGCCAACTACTGAAAAAGACTATTTAGAAATAAACTTGAAATAAGATACTACATTTGCATAGTGCAAATGGCATATCTTATTTTGAGTTTAGGGTGCCATGCGGGCATGGCCTCAGAGCATTATTTGGTTCAAGACAGTTCAAGCTTACATATCTGAAATGTTTCTAAGGCCTTAGTGTATTGGAGTAAATGCCTATAAAATTAAATTTTTAAAACGAAAATGCTTTCTTCCATTAAAATTCAAACCCTGAAAGGGTGTCATGGGAGATTTCCCTGAGTAGGCATATGAAAATGCTTTTTTCTTCTGTAGCATGAGTCTTTTCTGAAGAGAGAAGCCATTTTTCAAATTAGTTTATTGAATATACAAAAGACTATCATTATCTGAATTCTCTTTCTTTTTGAGAGTAGTTCTTTTCTGCCACCCATCTCAGAAATGCCCATAATGTTTTAAAATTTTCAGTTAGGAAAATGCGTAAAAGAGCCAAGAAGGACAAAAATTATTGTGGGGAAAGATAAGTCTCCAACATCTTGTTCTTGATTTTTTAATAAACAAAACAAAATCCAGATTTTAAAAAAGCAAAAGATTAAGCCATGATCCTTAAAGACCACAAACTTACTCTAAATTAGGAAACTACTTCAGGCAGAGTAGCTCCTTAAACATGCACTCTGAATATACCAAAGGCCAATTGTATTTATTTATAACCTCGGGACACGTGGATTTACTGTAAGGGAACCATTACAGGGATTTATAAAAGGCCTCGTTGCTGATGCCTGATCATTAGCCAACCAGCGGCCTTCACAACAAAATTAAGCTAATAATATTATCAGAGGAGAAATATTTTAAATGGTCAATGACACAAAATTGACACTTTTTAAAAGTGCTTATATCCAACTTTTATCATTGAACGGTGTACCAAAGGTGATTACTTTAGAATCTGACCCTTCTTTTCTTATATTATTGCATTAATTTATTCACGCTTCAAAGCTAAGAGATATATGTATTATTCTTCTCATGTGGCACCTTCTGTAGTAGCTGGTTTCAGAGGGATTTACAGCCAGGGGAAGTGCTTCATGGGATCTGCACTGCCATGGTAAGGCGTTACAAGAAACCTGTGACCAAATCCACAAGATCATGTATTTTGAAATCAGTGAAAATTATGACCTTTGTGGATCCGGGCCACTGACCAGGACCAGAACTAGAACCTATTTGTAAATGGTTCTGACCTTGAACAGATTTCTTGGTTTCAACTCAAGCTTCAGAGTTCAATCACTGTGGATAGTTGAGATTTTTACTTTGGGAGGGATATTCTGGTTCAAGATGACTTAACGATAGAAAAGTAGAACCTGACAGATAACCTAATACATAACTTTTGGATACTTTCAGCAAATAAGTTAATTTTTTGGTTAAAAACAGCAAAGTTAATTTTTTTGAAAGAGTAGATAAATTTTTTCCTCTCTTCTATCAGTAATAGATGGCAAATCATTTAAAAAAATCAAATGTATTTTGATCAATTTTCTGATTGCTTACAATGGACTTCAGCTGATACTAATTTAGATAAATGAAAAAAAAAATCTCCTGCCCCTTGGACACATGGTTTAAAAAGATGTATATCCATGGGAAAAAAAAAGCAGAAGGGCTAAAATAAATGCCTTTCAAAACTCGTATTTAAACATTTGGCTACCTTTGCTTTCATATACTGAGAAGACTCCAGGACTACGAAACAAACAATTTAGTTTCTCTCTTTAATTTATTTTAACATCAGCAAGTTGGACAGCTATATAAATAGAAAATATTTGAGAATATACTTAAATGGAACAATTATCTTAATATTTTCTCTCAGTTTTGAATAGCCTGGCTGATGTCTAGCTGGTTTCAAACTGATGTTATCTATATAGTACTAGACACAGCTGAAAATTATTTATAAAAAAATAAAATTGCCCATTGATATATTTAGTGGGCATGTCTAAGGAGCTACTCTGCCTGAAGTAATTTCCTAATTTACAGTAATTTTGTGGTCTTTAAAGTTCATGGCTTAATCTTTTGCTTTTGTAAAATCTGGATTTTGTTTTGTTTATTAAAAGATCAAGAACAAGATGTTGGAGAGTTATCTTTCCCCACAATATTTTTTGTCCTTCTTGGATGTTTTACACATTCAGTGGAACCTACAATATAGTATGTATCATTTATATGAATAAAATAATCCTTGGAAATTGAATTTGAGCAATATGAGAAGTAAACTTGCATTCAATTCAATAAAATGCTTGGCCCACGCTAACAGCTTACATTCTCATTTTCCTATATACATAGAACCTGTCCTGATCCAAAGGCAAATAAGTAAATGCAATTTTTTTCATTGACTTCTGTGGATCAAGCCCTAAGGCTGTTCCGACACTATAGAGCTACTTCGAGATACTAATGCATCCCAAAATACTATTTTGTGTCTATGAAGTGTGCCTGTTATATGGAAATATTTTTTCAAATAATAAGTGCACTATTAGTTCAGCATCCTTGTGCACCTCATTGAAGGAGGAGTAAGGGATATCTCAAAATAGCAGAGTGTTTTGTGTAAATAGTGCCAAATGCTGAAATAACCTATTTTAAAATAAACTCAAAATAGGAAAAGCAATTTGCATAGTGGAAATTGTGTATCTTATTTCAAGTTTAGGGCACAGTGTAACCATAGCTGAATGCTCATGAAGCAATATGTGTTTTAATTCAAGCTTACTGCCAACAGGGATTTTACTACCATACTGAGCCACTTTCCAATTCTTTGTTTTTTCTACTAGCTAATGTTTTGGAATACACGTTAGCAACTATGAGAGCATCATTTGGTAGATTGACTAAAATAAGTAGAAAGAAGTGAAGAGCACTAAGAAAACTTAATCCTATCTGTTATAGTACAAAATTAACAAGGGAATTTTTGCATAATTTCTTACCTCACATGCGTTCTTCCCTGGAAATACTCTTTGGAGTTCCATTGAATCTGTTTTCACCCTTAAAAACATAGGGTGCATCTACACTAGCTGGCTACTTCAAAGTAGCTGGCACAATGTCGAAACAGCACGCATCGCTTCTACACGGGCCATGTGCTATTTTGACATTGAAATTGACATTAGGTGGCGAGATGTCGAAATCGCTATTCCTATCTGAAGATGGGAATAGCACCCTACTTCGACATTCAACGTTGAAGTAGGGCATGAGTTGACGATCCACATCCTGCTACATCGAAATAGTGGGGTCCTTCATGGTGGCCATCAGCTGAGGGGTTGAGAGATGCTCTGCCCAGCCCCTGTGGGGCTCTGTGGTCACCGTGTGCAGCGGCCCTTAGCCCAGGGCTTCTGGTTGCTCCTGCTGCTGCTGCTGCTGGAGCTGGGGGTTTCATGCTGTTTGCATGGGGTCTGCAACTGGTTGTCGGCTCTGCAGACCTCATGCTGTGCAGGCTGAGTGTGTCTGGGAGGGGCCCTTTAAGGGAGCAGCTTGTTGTTGCCCCAGAAGAGCTAGTCCAGCCTGTGACCCCCATCCACAGGCTTGGCTGGCCCCTTATTTCGATGGGGAGCACTTGTGTGAGTGTGGATGCACCGCATTTCCTTCCGGAGCAGCTCCTTTTGATGCTCCCTGTCACTACTTCAATGAATGTCAACGGCACTAGACCTTGAGGATGTGTAGACAATACATGTTGAAGTAGCCTATTTCGATGTTCTTAGTTCAAAATAGGCTACTTCAATGTAGTGTGCTAGTGTAGACATAGCCATAGAGAGGCAAAGTTAAAGCAGTGCTATTCATGTGCTTTTTGGAGTGTGGGGGCATGGGGTGTACCAAAAAGCTTAGGTTCAGCATTGCAAATACTCATACCTCACTAGGGTTTATTGCTGTGTAACTGTGCATAGCTGGCACGTCAATTAACCCATTGTCTCTAAATACAGGCCCATATTTTCTTTCTTTTCATGCCAAAGCAAGTTTTTAATTCATCCTTTAATAAGCTGTCAGGATGATGATGCCCATCTGGTCTGACTGGGAAAGTCAATCGGCACAGCTATTTTCCCTCAACTCAACAGTACTAGAAAAGGATGAACTCTTAGCTATCTATTTTACATGAGTCCTGCTTCCTGGGATACTGAAGACCCAGCCAAGATGTATATTGGAATGCAGACTAATTCCATAGATTTCTTCTAGAACCAACATATCATATGTATTATTTTTGCTGTGTCCATCCATCTTTCTGCCTGGGCAAGGTTCTACCATGTTTTTCTCACCAGATTCTGGAAAATTCTGCAACATTCTACAAAACTCCACAGGATTCTACTAAATTCTTCAGCGATCTAGAACATCTTACATCTCAAACCAAGTACTCTAAAAGTGTTCTTGAGAAACCATTGCACCGTCACACACTAAAACTAATATTAAACACTAGCAACACAACTTCACCTGGCCTTAATCAGTATATTCAAGTTGATGATTTGGTTCCCAAAGCTTACAGCAGTTGAAAATGGCAAAATTTGTTTACACTTTATGCCATTGACTCATTACTTCTTTCTCTTGCTGTATTCAAATATAAGACTTTCAAGTGAATACTTCCCCTCTTACACCTGTCATTTGTGCACTAACAGACAGATGCCTGGATCAGTAAGATTCTTTTGAGATGTAAGTTACATGAAAGGAATATGTGATATCTGGCTTCTTGGTTGTTCTACATTTTAGACTCAGTTTTTAATATAGCTTTTCCTTTATGGATAGATAGTACTGCAACAACAGTCCTTTTACACCTTTCTCTGTTCCCTTTGGAAGGGTCACAAGTAAGTTTTCTACCATTTTCCAGTGGTTTCAGACAACTGGCTGCTTACTTACCTGTGTTACCTCTATTAGTGTACTTTAAAAAAATGATGTTCAGTGTCAGCATCTGGTATTAGTAACAGTAATCAAAATTTTGCAGTCTATCATAGAATGGCAGCGACTGTAGGAGACAGGTACTCAGAGATGCTGAGGGCTAGTCTCCTCTATAGATGTAGGGCATCTGGGGAAGATACCTCATAAAGGGGAAAAAGGTCTTCATCTGGCATAATAAAACCACCACTGAAAGAGGTGGTAGCTGTGTAAGCAGGAGAAACTCTCCTAGTCACTTACCTCTGTCTATGCTGCCATTTAAATTGGCATAATTCACATTGCACAAACAGTAACTTATTCATGCCTCAGAGTGTAGGAGTCCTTACATTCTTATTCTGTTTCTACTAGTGCCTTGGTATATGAGACTGGACAAGTCATTTTCGCTTTCTATGCCTCCATTTTCCCTAGTTGCAATATGAGGATACAGTTTACCTCCTTTGTAATGTGCTTTGAAGTCTAAATGTAAAATATAATATAGGACCTAAGAGAGACATAAGGTGGGTGACTTTTGTTGGACTGATTTTCACTGGTGAAAGATACAAGCTTCGGAGCTCCAAAGTTGTTATTCAGGTCAGGGAAAGAGACTGGAAGAAGAGCCCTGTTGAGATCGAAAGCATGCTTCTCTACCTCACCCTCTTGTTCTGTCTAAAATCATGGGACCAACATGGCTACAGCAATAATGCAAGTGGTATATATTGGAAAAGCTTTTGCTAATGAAGGTACTGGGACAGAAATCTCTATTACGAATAATTCTTGCATTTGTATACTGGCGGACCCCCTGTAGTATTTTTGAGGCACAGGATTCCCTTGAAAAGTGGGGCACTGCACAGATTTCATTTACCTAAGGACAGATCTGCATGAAATAAAAGCAGGAATGACACTAGAGTCCTGAAAATGGATAGAAGTCACTTTCTGCTAATTTAGGACTGTCTCTCATAAAACTGATATCAGAATCATAATTGCCAATTAATCAATGTATGAAATATTAAACTTCAGAATATACAACATAATGTGATGATTTGCAATGCAGCAGGTATTAAAATCCTGGAGCCATACATTTATGACAAAATATTTGGATATTTTATTGCCAGGGCAGAATCTGTAATGAGTAGAGATTAGAGTGCAATAAATTTTTGTAATTTATGACCAGGTCTGCTTGGTAGCAAAAAATCAGAGGTGACTCTGACACCTGAGTCTCATCACAGTACTCAAAATATAATTCTCTGGGCCTCAGGATCCATATCCAGTTTTATTCGTACTCCATATATATTGTTAATTCATTTGTATGGAGCATATTCATTTGGGAATCTAAATTACATGTGTTATACATACATTGTATTAATCCAAAAGCAGATTTATTGTTAGGATTATGTTAGTGAAATTACGTTCATGGAGTATGTGTATTAGAACAGTGAGAGGCCAGATTTCAACAGAAAAGAAGGATTTTTTTTTCAATTTTAATTTTTTTTTTTTTAGGGAACTCATCGATCAAGGGTTCAGGAGACCTGGGTTCACTTTCTGGCTTGTGCCACAGACTGTGCAACATTTGAAAGCTATCTAGGCTTAACTGGAAACTTGAAATCCCTGTAGTGTGTAGGGCAGCTTATTAGTGTGCTGCCCCAGCACTACCTTAAAAACACATTCTGAGTCACAAGTTGTTGCCTGTCCTTACAAGGTCCAGTAATGCAAATAATCGCCAGAGGAAAATAGGGGACTTTTTATGTGCTCACACCTTTGTGCATCAGCAAATAGAAAGACTCACAATTGAACTTTGTTATTTAGTTGTAAAAATAGTGAAGATGATAATTCTCCCTTTCCCTTGTTTTTCTGCCCAATTAGATTGTAAATAATGTGGGCAAAAACTCATTCTTTTCATGCTCTTTGCATAATACAATGGGCCGTCCAATGTCAACTGAACTTTGCCTACATGGAAATTGTTAATCATAGTCAGAGTATTAGGTCTGTTGGACAACAGTATTAGAGTTTACTGTACAATATATACACAAATCTTAACATTCATCAATTAATTTGTTTTTCTCCTTAATCAGAAGGATTAATAGCATCCATCCTGAAAGGAAAACAGAAAAGAAAAAAATGAGAAAAATAATCACTTTGGTGGTTTGGACAAGTCTACAAAAAATGACACTTTAGTTTATTCCAGTATGCCAAAATTAAGAGACGTGTTGGACCTGAAAAACAATATAGCTACTGATATTTTAGAATGTATTTTGTTCCATACTACTCATTGGTAGTTTGAACAAATTATTGTTTATATTAGCTAGACAAGATATTCTATAAATCTGGAATATTTTAAAATAGTTAACCTAATGTGATTGGGGGAAGGTCCTGTAATAATTGCTTGCATGGCTAATTCTGCTTTCAAAACAAAGCTAAATGGGTGCCATCAGGTTGAATTTTGATTTGGAATTCAATCGACTTCCAACTGAGTTCCTAAAAGAATATTGATCGTGTAATTTTGCAGAAAGCACCACTGAGGAGAAGTACAATACATGTGTTTAGGTAATAATATCTTAACTTTATGTATGAGCACCAAATCAATTTTTGTTTTTCCTTTTCCAGTGAGACTATTTCAATATGAGACTTCTATTAGGGTTCGTCTACACTTCAGAATAAATTTGAATTTACTGAAGAGGACTGTTGAATACCAGATTTTATAAAGTCGAATTTGAGTGTTCAGAGCTGCTCACAAAGTTGACTTAATGTGTCCTCACCAGATTGCCTAAGTTCAACTGTGGCAGCAGTGAATTGTGGGAGCCTACCCCACAATTCCTGCAGCCCCGTTGTGTTTTGAGATTCTGTGCTAGTGTCTTGTGCGGAACAAAAAAAGTGTTTCTGGATATCATCCCAGACTGCATTTCCCTAACTTCCCACTGAAAAGAAATGGACAAGGGCATTTTCGTGTTACTTTTACATTTTTTTAAAAAAATGTTTTGTGATGACTTCCCACACTGTGATGCAGTATACTCTGATTGTAATGCCCGCACACTACAAGTGAACAGACTTTGGGGGACACTAACAGGTGTGAAGATCTGGAGAATAGCACTGTGGCACTTGTGGCAGCACTGGAGTACTGCACAATGTAGAGCGCAGGTTCTGGCCCACGAAACCAGCTCAGACTGGTGGGATTGCATCATTTTGCAGTCATGGGATGATCATCAGTGGTTGAGAAACTTCTACATGTGTAAGGTCACTTCCATGGACTTTTGTGAGGTGCTGTCCCCTGTTCTGAAGTGCAGCAATACCAGCATGAGACCTGCTTTGTCAGTTGAGAAGTATGCGGCAATTTCTCTGTGGAAGTTTGTAATGCCAGCCAGCTGCCAGTCAGTGGGAACTCAGTTTGGAGCAGGTAAATCTACAGTGGGGGCTGTTGTCATGCTGGTAGCCAAGGCAATCAATAAACTTCTCCTGTGCAAGACAGTGACTCTGGCAAATGTGCTGAACATTTACAGGTTTACTGCAATGGGGTTCCCGAACTGTGGTGGGGTCATGGATGGAATGCACATCCCCATCAGTGGTATTGCAAGCACTGGTGGATCCCAAAGGTGATTTCACTGACATCAGGGTGGGGTAGTAGTTGGGAAGGATGCATAACACATGACTTGTTTGGAATTCTGGTCAGTTTACATGGCTCCAGACAGAAACTTTCTTCCCAGACCAGAAAATTAACACTGGGGGAATGGAAATGCCCATAATGATTCTTGGTGACTCTGCCTAACCCTTGTTCCCTTGGCTCATGAAGCCATGCTGGACACCAGTAAGGAGCTCTTCAACTACAAGCTGAGCAAGTGCAGACTGGTGGTAGAATGTGCCATTCACAAGGTTCACGTACTTCCTGACGTGCTTTGACCTCAGTGAAGAAAACACTACCCTTGTCACTGAGGAGTGCTGTGTTCTTCAGAACATTTGTGAGGCAAACAGGGATAATTTCATGCCAGTGTGGGGGACAGAGGCAGCGATTCTGGCAAGAAATTATTAGTAACTGAACAAAAGGGCAAACAGAAAAGCACAGTGTTGGAACAAAGTCTGGACACCGTATATGAAGCAAGCAGGAGGGTTTATTACACACAGCATTGGTGGGGTGTCACTTTGCATGTTAGGCTCAGTGATCACTGTCAGACAATAGATTACAATTGATTATGTAGATTATTGCTGGGCAGGGGACGGGGGGCGGGGGAGGACCTACAGCATTGGTGTCACCCAAGCCTGGATAGTTCCTAGCAGGAAAAAAAAATTAGTACAATAAGCCAATAATCTAAAAAGATTGCTTACTATCCCTGCCCCTTGCTTACAGAAAATTTTATGAGCACAATAAGCCAATAATCTAAAAAGATTGCTTACTATCCCTGCCCCTTGCTTATAGAACATTTTATCCTTCATACAGGTGGTTTTACTTAACAAGTTATTAAAACAAAGTCGACATGCAACAACATCTATGTGGCTAATTGGATGAAGGTGACTTCACACAGGCACATACGGGGTGTTTAGCGCGAAGATTCAGGCAAAAGACAGTAGCAGCATAGATCAATAACATATTTATTTTGAGTACCAGCCTGGCCAGCACAGCAGAGGTGGCCATGTCTCGGTTCTCATATGGCTGCCTCAGAAATTTTCTTCCTACACACAGAAAGAGGCAATGAAAATCAGGGATGCCTTGAAAACCAAGCTTATGAACAAGCATGAAAGGTGTTAACTAGCATCCCCACGCACACCTATACTGTTTCCTTGCCCTTCATGAAACACCCTCCAACCATATGACAACCCTCACCACCACACCCAACACCAAAGCATGGACTGTAAAGCTTGTTAACAAAAAAAGCTTTCTTTTCCAAGCTACAATGTTTTTATTTAGCGGCTCGTAAAGGTAGCATGGTGAGTATAGGGAAAACAAAAGGGTAATAACCTCCTGGTTCATATATTAGCCTTCTGCTGGTGGGTGATTCCATGAGAGTAACGTGCAGGGAGTTCTGTGCCCCTTCTTCCTTGTTCTGAGTCCCTGATGTGAGGAGGTGGGTGGAATGAGTGGAGGAGTTGGCATGGAAGGGTATATAGATTGTATGGGAGACACAGGGCCACAACAAAGGAAAGCGAATGAATGTGGTAAGGGTGGTATGTAAGAGGGGTGGCTGGGGAATATAGAGCCCAGACCAGGTGAGGGGAATGAGTATGGACAGGGTGACATGCAATGGGACATGTTTTGGGCAGGAGGTGAAGAGTTCGTTGCTTTTATTTTTCAAGCATTGCTTCCAAGAGCTCAATCTGCCTTGTTTTTGTTGGTACAATTGAACCATTCATCTTTGCTTGACTGTCCACTGTGTTGTTTCTCCTCTCACTCAGTCCATGTTTTTCCTTTGCTGCCCCTTTAAAATAATTCTCCATCATTTCTTGATGTGACTTCTTCCCCCTCTGTCTTTGTGGCAACCTCATTTGGGGAGGGACTGGGGATTCTACTTCTGGCTTCAAGGTCATTTCTTGACCTGGGGGTGGGGTGGGGAAGCATGTTGCAATATTAAGGGCATTGTCAATAGCAACATTTTTATTTTTACTCAGAACAATGAGTATACTGACAGAATGAATGGTTGTCTGGCTCTATGGACGAACATACTGCAACTGCAAGGCCACCCCCCGCCCCATGGACTCTTTAGACTGATTCCAAGTAGAATGATTTAAGCTCTTCTGCAGGTGACCTTTAACTTTCAACACAATGGTAAGCTAGCTTTGGTTCACAGGAAAGAAAAATGGCTGTGTCCAGTCGGCTACTGGCTTGTTCAGGGTGTGTGTGTGTTTGCTGTATGTCTCATCAGCCAGCGGTGTGGTCCAGAGGTGAAGACGGGGGCTATTCTTTGGTTTTTCTTAAAGCAGAACCTGGGTTTTAAACCAGAATGCTCCAGGAGTTTTTAAAAAAAAAACAAAAAAAACACACATTTAAAGTCATGGCAGGCACACAGGTGTGACAAGGCAGCATCTGATCACCTGCCATCCCTGCAGGGGTGGGAGGGCCTGCCTTGTGGGCTTCTTACAGCAGTGCCTGTATTTTAAAGCAGGCTGCTCCAGGAGTGAAAAAAAAATCATTTCAGGAATGCACCTGCAACAAGACAGCTTCTGATCAGCTGCCAGCCCTATGGGGGAGGAGGATGGCTGCAGTATGGGCTCTTAAAGCGGTACCTGGATTTTAAAGCAGGCTGCTCCAGGCGGTTAAAAACATTATTAATAGTAATTGCAAGCATGTGTATGAACCAAGGCATCGTCTGATCACCAACTGGCCGGGGCAGGGCTGCCGTGTGTCTCAGTGGATGACAGCCCAGGGGGAGGGGGGCGTGGCTGCAGAGTGGGCTTCTTAAAGCAGTGCCTGGATTTTAAAGCCACACAATGATTTAAAAGCCAGTCAGGCTACATGAGTTTTGGGTGGGTCCCAGGCAAAAAATTATTAGTGAGTCACAAAATGTCCCATGTGTTTTAGGGTGCCAAAGGAGACATTAGCCTCCTCAGAATAAGAAACAAACAAACAAACAAAAAAAAAGGTCAGGAAAGATTACTTTTTCTGTCCTGGTACAATGTTGGAAAAATTTCAAGAATGCTCTGTGGGTCCATTATTCCAGATTACTCTCTGATTTTGGTATCGGACAATTGTAGATAGTTTCTGCTTTTGCACGTAGAGGGTTGCTAGGTCCTTGACCCACTTGGTGTTAAAGGTAAGTCACCCTGTTTTAGCCAATTTTACATTTTTTGCCTTAACAGTCAGCCCTGCTTCCTTTATGCACTGGAAGACAACACTGAGGTGCTCTAGGAGTTCTGGCCATGAGTCGGAGAATACGGGCCATACCATCCACACAGGCTATGGCAAACTCACCAAATCCAGCCATAGCCAGACGCCGTTACTGGTGTGGGGGCCAAACATCTGTTCTGCTCCAGGCTGTGTTGCTAAACTTTCACTGCATGTATGCTCCCTGTGGACTGCTGCATTGGCTTCTTGCAGTTAGCCAATGCAACAGACATCTGGGAGCTCCCAAAAGCCACAAATCAAGCAAGGTATGACGGAACTGGAACCAGGTTTATTGTCCTTACACGTGGTGTTCCCAGCTTGAATGCTAGTACATGCATGTGCATTGAAAATGGCCTAGACACACTGATTGGGGGAGGAATACAGTTTTATACCCAGGTACAAGCAACTTACGTGTACATTACATTTTCCAGGGTCCTCTCCTAACTGTAATATGTTGACACCCTTTAATGTAACTAGATCTTACCCATTATCTTGTAGACTGTACAAGGTGCCATCAAAACAACACTATCCATCATGTTGTCACTCTGACCTGTACTCAGCCTGGGTCTGAATGTACGTGGTGGTAAGCTTTTATCTATGAGGAGGGTCCTGGTACCATACAACATGTCCTGCCTTACTGGAATGTGTTTATGTGTATCACTGAGTTCTTGGTAATGTTCTGATCAGTCTTGTCTCTGCCAAATTCCTGTAAGCAGGACTTGGGTTTTGCACACAGTTCAATCTTTTCTGTTAGCCTAGTTAACCCTATGTTGTTCAGACTTTAGCTTCAGTTTTGGCCTGTTAATTATTTGTTAACAAACAGCAAAGCTAACTATTGTTCAGGCCTTATGCTTTTAGGATTCACAGCAGCCCCTTTCATTACTACACCAGCTAGCAGACTATCCACAAGTTTTGGAAAGGTTGTAGGTGCATTGTGTAGCCCAAAAGGGAGAACGGTAAATTCATACAGAGCTGCAGGAGTAAGGAAGGCTGACTTTTCCTTGGCGGATTCATCCAGAAGTAGTTGCCAGTGTCCCTTGGTTAAGTCTAAGGTGGAGATGAACCAGGCATATTCCAGTTTCTCCAGTAGCTCATCTGTATGTGGCATTTGATAGTTGTCTTAGACAGTTACAGCATTTAGCTTACAGTATTCCACACAAAATCAGATTTCTCCATCCAGTTTGGCAACTAGGACTACTGGAGAAGCCCATGCACTCTCATACAGGCAAATTACACCCATCTCTAGCATGTCCTTGATCTCCTTCTCAATAAATGTTTGGCTACAGGAGCCATTCGGTAGGGTTGGGCTCTGACTGGGTGAGCATTGCATGTGTTAGTGGAATGGAACACCCTTTCTCTTTGACCCAGGGTGGCTGAGAACACTGGGGCAAACCTGTGCACAGCTCCACAGTCTGCTGTTTCTGCTCATGGCTAAGATTCATGAACAAGGTTACATCTTCTACTACATCCTTGTCTTTCCCATTGTAGTAGGCTCCTTGCAGACATTCAGCATCTTCCTTTTCCTGGGAGGTAAACTGAAGAACCTTGACTCCTTGGCAATAAAAGGGCTTTAGAGAATTAGCATGATATACCTTAGGTTTAAGGTCAGGGTCTGGGAAAACTATGACGTAATTAACTGCACCTAAGCACTCTTGGACTGTGAAAGAACCATCTTGGGATGGACCAATCTTATTAGCCTGGAGCACCTTCAGGACCATAACTTGTTCCTGTAACTTGAAGGAGCACTCTATGGCATGTTTATCACACCAGGTCTTCTGCTCTTGATAAGCATTCTGCAAATTTCTTTGAGACAGGTTTAAAGCATCACTAGTGGCATTTTGTTGGTTGTGCACAAAATCCGAAATGTTAGCTTCTGGAGAAGCCCCCCCCCATTGCTTCTTTACTAATTGCAAGGGTCCTTAACATCAAGTCCATGCACAAGTTTGAATGGTGAGAATCCCAAACTGGGATGTGGGACATTTCTATCAGTAAACACTAGCTGTTTATTGCCAAGTTCCAATGATTGGAGTGCTCATTCATGAGTGTGCACATCATGTTCCACAATGTTCCATTAAATCTCTCCACCAGGCCATTTGTTTGATGGTGGTACAGGGTGGCAACTTGGTGTTTCACCCCATGAGCCTCCCAGAGACATTTTGTAGTTTCTGCTAGGAAATTAGTCTCTAAATCAGTGAGGATCTCTGAGTTCCAGTCTACCCTGGCAAAAATATCAGACAGAGCCTGGCACACTGTCCTGGACAGAGTGCTCCCTAGAGGTATTGCTTCAGGCCATTGGGTGTCAAAATCCAAAAGAGTCAGTATGAGCTGTTTTCCTCTAAGGGTCTTTCTAGGGAAAGCACTCATACTATCCATAGCTACATGCTAAAATGGAACTTCTGTTATAGGGAGTGGCTGGAGAGGTACATTGACCTTGGCCTGGGGCTTCCCAAACCTCTGGAACCCCTCAGAAGACTGGATATAATTAGGCACCTCCTTGCTCATCCCCGACCAGTGAAATGAGTTTCCCAGTAGGTCTTGTGTTCTATTCACCCCCTCATGGCCACTAGGGTGATTGTGGAATAAGCTTAAGAGTTTTTCCCTGTACTTAGTTGGAACTACTGTCTCTGAGAATGCCAGTCCTCTTTGCATCCACCAGAAAGTCTCTTTTTACATAGAAGCCCTCTTTCTACAACAAACCTGGATGTGTTAGCAGAGCTGAGGGGCCACAGGTTGCTCCGGGCCACCATCCATGCTCCATTGAGACTTTCATTAGCTTTCTGCTCCTCCTGGAACTGCTCTCTTGATGCCAGAGATGTCAGCTCCTCATTGGTTTGTGGACTTGGACTTGGTCTCTCTGGAAGCGATGCAGGGGAGGTGAGTATCTCTGCTGGTTGGGAACCACTTTCCACTGTTGTACTGGAGTGCTTTGCAGACACCGGTGAGGCATCTTTCACAGGTTCAGTCACTGCTGTAGGCTCCATGGCACTGTCTGCTGCTGACACCAGTCCTGGCACTGGTTGATTCATCAACTTTGGCTCTGAAGTTGGTTTCTCCTGTATTTCAGGAACAGGATTCCCTGCAGCAGTTGGGATTTCTGGTCTGGGGTCTGGCTCTGTCACCTCCATCAGGATCTCTGGTCTTGAAGTGTCTAGGTGCACAGACTGGTCCCTGGTAGGAGTTTCAGGAATTGGGTTATGTGTGGAGACCTGCCTAGCCCTGCTATGCATGACCATTCTCACCCTGTGGGCTTGTCTCTTGTGATTAGGTCTTATCCCCCAGCATAGGGATCGGACTGCAAAAATCCAAATTCCTGACCAACCCTTGTATGTAAGAAGCAAATTGGCTGTAGAAAGGGGAAAAGAGTCTGCTCTGAAGGATTGAACAGTTACTTGAGCCCCTGGATCATTGTGTTTGGGGTCCACTGGGGGTTGGTGGATCTCAGACACCTGTGCTCCAGTGTCTCTCCATGCAATAACCTTCTTCCTATACACTCATATTTACCCTTCACTCTGGGGGTATCTGCGAGGTATTTAGGCCTGAGGCCTGTCGGTTGACCCCAGTGCAATGAACTGCACTCTGCTGATGTTCTTGGGACAGTTGTCCTTTATGTGTCCTGGCTTATTACATTTATAACAGTGCCCTACTGGCATATCGTTAGAGTGAGGAGGGTTATTGGAGAATGGGGGGGTGTGGGGTGGGAGGTGGGATGGTCGTGTGTCTGTGGCCTCCCGTGAGGTGGATAGGGCCCTTCCTTGCAAGGAAGGTTCTTGGATTGCACCCAGTTTTGAGGTGCTCCCACCTGGTGCCCCCATAAACTGCTGATAACTTTGTTTCGATTTGGTATTTCCACCCACTAGGTGCCAATCCCCCCTACCTCTACTATGGATTTATGCTTTTCATCTAGGATGTATCTTTGGGCATCAGTAGTAACACCCTCCAAGAACTGTTCCATTTTCACCAGGAAAAATAGCTCTTCCCAAGTTGTAGCCTCTTCTCCTTTTACCCACGCTTCTTTGTTTGTGTCAAAACTGCAGTCATGTTTTGCAAAGGGCAGATCAGCTCTCCTACTTAGGGCTCTGAACCCATGATAGGCCTCATTGGGAGTGACCCCCATTCTAATTTTGGCCTTCTGTTTAAAGAGGTCATAATCATTCATGTTTCCACAGGCATTTTCGCCGCCACTCCTATTAAAGGCCCAGTGAGTTGGGATCTTATCTTGATTGTGTACTGATCTGGGAGAATATTGTACCCTTGAGAAACCCTCTCAAAATTTACAAAGAAGTCTTCTATGTTATCTCCCACGTGGTACGTGTGGAACTTCAGGGTGCTGAATCATGATTGGAGCTGGGGCGAGGGAATCAGGCGGTGTCCCTTGAGCATCCTGTTTCCTAGTTTTCTCCAGTTCAATTTCTGTCTGCTTTTTCACTGTTTCAACCTCTGTGTACCTCCCCTCTGCACATAACATCTCTACTTAGAACTCCAGCTCCTCCTTACTGAGCTGATGGCCTGTCTGCAAGGCAGCCTCCCAACCTGAAGTTCCTTTTGTGGTAGGGATAGGGTGATTCCCCCGTTGTCTTCCTCCATTGGGTTACTTCCCACTGCCCTCACTGAGGCAGGCCCAGTCTGTCCTTTCTGGATTGGGTCATTGGCTCATGTATGGGGTTTTCTTTGCCTTGGGAAGATTGTTTTCCCTAGGGCTATTTTGCCAGAGCACAAATGCATGCACTGGGCTGCTTTCTGCCCTGCTTCACCCTAGCTATCCAGTTGTCCTGAAAGCTAGAAAAAAAAATACAATGTTAGGTATGGACTCTCTTATAATTGACCTCTTTGTGATCCCCCTCAGGCAGCAATAAAAATACAAGCTGAAAGGAAAAAAAAATCCCCAAACTTTCAAACACCAAAAGAAAAAGTCTGACCTTTTAAAATCCTGAGGTCTATGTTCCTGGGTCAAAATGATCCCACCTTCACTGCCACTATGGCAGGGCTGCCTCCGCACTCTGGCATTCTGAACACAGAAGATGGGGGCTCATAAAAAACCTTAAAAATACCTTGTCTTTAAAGACTCTGCTTAAAAAAGCTCCCCCAGGTCACAGATTCCCTGACCCTGGTGGGTAATTGCCACTATCACCCAAGTGAGACGTAGTCCACCTAGCCATTGTTTGGATGAGGTATAGTCCAAATTTACAGGAAAAAAGACTACTCACAGGTCATTGTCTTTAGTATCGGGCCATTAAGTTTCTTAAGTACCATGAATAGCTAACACTAGCCCTAATATATTAATAAACAGAGTTTATATTACCCATATCTAACATCAAAAACAGGAATGATACTTTCACACAAATAGAATATACACATTCAGAGGATTACAAGCTCTCCAATGATATGTCACATGATCCATTCTGCATAAAGCATATTTGAATTACACCTATTCATATTCAAAAAAAAATCCATAAAAAGATAGGGTTCCAGCGTCACTATGAGTGCATATGATTTTTCTGTGGGAAGCAGTGAATTGAATAAAATTCATAAGTTATGAAGAAATGAAAACAACACATAAAATGAAAGCTTTTATGCAACCTTAATGAAAGCAGCTATCCCTTTAGTATAATAGAAAGACAGATGTTGGCTACATAAAGGACAGTGGTGTTCTCTCACCTTCATTAAAAGTGCTCAGGTTTGGATGGGATTTATAATTCAGAAACCATTCAAAATGCTCTTGCACTCCTGCCATTTAATAAAAATTGTCAAAAGTTATGGGCCCATTACTTGTTTCAAGATATTTTTTCCCAGTACAGTAAATGCTCAACCTTTTAAAAAAACATCAAATGGATGATGTAAAATGAATTATACTTGTCTCATGGCAATTGGAAGTATGACAGGAACTTACTGAAGTACTATTGAACATTGAGTCAACAGATATATTTAGAATTAAGAACTGGGTAGATGAGATCAGAATATGGTCCAGAAATACAGCCCAGAAAATAGTTTACTTTGTCAGGGTGATATTTCATTATGGCTGGCAGCAAACACTTTCCATATTAATTATAGTGTACAATTGCTTCAAGCAAAAATTGCCCTGTGCCGGTGTGAACATATTGTTGCACTTATTTACAGAACTAAATAATGTTTTACAGGCAAAATGTTTTAAAATAATAAGGACTGTATAACTACTGTCTGCATGGATTATTATTTATTTATTTTTTTAAATCAGTGTGTGGCCAAACATTTGGTATTTATTTTCCCATCTGAGATTTACTTAAATTATAGGATAGATTGTGACTTTAGGCATGTGTGATCATATATTCATCCCCCTCAAGAGAGGAAGGATCTAAAAGCAGCCAAGGGAGGCTGCGCAGGGATCAGCCAATCATCAAACAGGGCTGCATGGGTCAACCAATCAGGGTCCTGTAAGCTCACAAAAAATAGAGCAGCAGGTCAGAACTGGGTCATTTGTTGCAGCCCAAGGAGAAAGGATGATTTTCCTAGTGAGCCACTGGCAGGCAGCACCCTGGACAGAGCAGTTAATAGCTGTGACCTGGGGAGTAAGAGGGATCTCCTGGGTAGCTACTGGAACTTGTCGGCTGGAGGAAAAGAAGTTTCAGGAGCTACATGGAAGAGGGCTAGCAAATTGCAGCAGCACTGATGAAGAAGTTAGGAAGAAGCAACAGAAGACTACTAGCCCCAGAATCCATGGGCTGGGACTTCAAGTAGTGGGTGGACCCTGGTAACCCCCTTCCCACTCGCAACTTGTGAAGTGGGTGGACCATAGAACAGAGGGATGCTTCCCCCTGAAGAGGAAAAAATGCAGATCTTGGCAAAGCAGGAAGGCTGAATCATGAAAAGTAAGCTTCAGGTCATGGGCTGATACATATCTGCAGGCAAAGAAAGTGGTGGGCAAGAGTTCAATAGCTCATAGAGTTAATCCCCACGATGGCCAAGAAAAGCAACCACTCTAGTGAGTGAACTCCATTCCAGTATGTCCCAAGCAAGTTGTGATGCACAAACTGCACAAGTCCAAGAGTATGCTCCTCTGGAACTCTGAATCATGATTTCTCTCCAACTGCCCTCACAGTTCTGGGTGTAACAACTTACTTCAGGCCTAGTCCAAATAAGGGCTTTAACCTGCTCCCCGTTCCCTATATGGCTAGTACAGAGAGTGAGTAAGCAGGAAAGTAGCTCCACTTTGTGCTTATAAACCTAGACCCTAGATAGCATGTATAACTGACTGAGGGAAATGCTACCTTTCTTGGAGTTAGGGTACATCTACACTTACGGGACACGCTGGCCGTCAATCTTCTGGGGTTCAATTAGGCATGCCTAGGGCAGCCATGCAAAATCAAACTCATGTGCCACCATCAATCCCAGTATTCCTGGCAGTTATGAGCGTAAGGGAAGCCGATGGGACAGTTTCTCCTGTCAACCTCCTGCTGTGGAGATGATGGCGAAAAATCACATTTTAGATATGTTGACTACAGCTATGCAATTCTCATAGCTGGATTGCGTATCTAAAAATCAAATTTATCCCCTAATGTAGTCCTGGCCCTAGTGTGTACTCTGAGTTGGAGTATAGCCCTCTGCTTTGTGTGAGCTATAGTCAACCAGTCCTGAACAAAAAAAAAAAAAGACTTTTTCTCAACTTTGGGGATTCCGTAACTAAAATGGGTGTTGGGAAGATACTGGTTAACAGATTAAACTCGCATTTGGCCTTTATTTTTTCAGCAGTCCTCAAGGGCAGTATGAAAACTCCAACTCCCCAAGCTCAACATAACAAAGAACTCAGCCGAAGGGGATGCCTTTCCAGATATTACTAAACCCTCTACACAGAAAAACTCCTCTATTTGTTAAGAACATACCAACAGCATGTAGGTGTGATCTTACTAAACCCTCTATCTCAGACAGAAAATCAACTTGCCCATGTAGAAAAAGACAAGGCAAAAATAGTAATGGAGTAATTTACCAGAAATAAATTTCTGAGTCCAGATGGCTACAGGGCAAATTATACAACTCTGATAATGCTCAGTTACACATTTAATATCCACAGAATAATACTCTGCTACCTACTCTTGGCAAACAACTAACAAATATTACTTCTAAAGCCAAAGAACACTTCTACCTTCATTTTGTTTTTTGTTTGCCAATTACCATTACAAGCTGTTAAATATATAAACATAGCCTGAACAACAGTGCTTGTCTATTTTTAACTCCCCACCCACAATGCTTGTTGTATATGCAGAAATCAGGATTGCTTGCCAAAAAACAAGGTTCAGATGGCTTCTTAATTCTATTATTAGATATTAAAAAAAAATACACCCACAAACAAGAGCAAGAGTGAGCTATTGCTTTCCAGCTCTCCAAGACACAGCTTTATATAACAAGATTATTATTGAAGGTGTTTCTTCTTCACTGGATGGTTGGATTTAGAATTACATTTAGATTAGAATTTATATTTAGATTACATTTTTAGATTATAATTGTGAAGCTATAACATTTACAATTACTTTAATAACCTAATATATACAACTTTTCACTGTTCTTCCTTGGTTTTCCCCTAGCAACTGAGACCATGACATGTAAAGATACTGAAGATATAGACATATGGGATATTCCAACGGTAATATAATACATTATTTAGTTGCTAGTACCAAATCCATGATTACTCTAGTCCTCTGTGTATTCAATACAAGAGTAAATCAGGATTAATTTCAAACATCTTCAGCAAAAATTGGTGTAGGCATCACTTATAGTTTGGAAAGAGTTTCAAGTAACTCAACTATTAAGTATTTTCCTCACCAGACAATACATCTGCTAATTGCATGCTGTCCAATGAAACAAGAGATTTTGTGAGATAGAATACTTTATACTGTAACAGCCCCGGAACAAAGCTGTGAGAGCTAGTTTATATTCAAATACCATGTACTTGAATTCTTGTCCAATGTGTACTACCAGCATGGCCCTCCCTTCTCTCAGGGGCTATGTCTATACTACAGTGATCTTTAGACAGAAGGTACTGTCAGAAGATATCTTTCGACAAAATATCTGTTGACAGATTGCTGCCACACACGTTAGTGGATTGCTGTGTCGATCCACTCTGTTGACAGGGTGGTTGGACTGCCCGGCTGATCTCTCAACACAATGGCCAACCGGAAGCGCAGCAGACAGGGCTGCCCAGTGACCTGGAAGCCCTGTCTGTCAACAGAGAGCCACCCAGACCATCCACATTAATTTTATGTCAAAAGATTCTTTGAGAAAGTCATTCTGCCTCATGGGGGAGAGGCAGAAGGCTGTCAAGAAAAGTGATGCATTGTGTCGACAATATATCAACAGAAGGCAATTTTAGCATGCACATTCCATGGGTTTTGTCAACAAAATGCGGGTTTTGTCAACCAAACCCTGTAGTGTAAATGTAGCCAGAGAGACTGAAAATTTAAAATAATAATTATATATTATTAACTGAGCACTTGTCTCAGTTGTTTTTACGTTATTTACATGTTTTTTTCTTCCACAGCAATTATGAAACTGACAGATAAAAGGCCTGAACATGTGTGGTGATGAATGTCTTTTACATGTTTATGAGAACTTGTAGTTCATTGGGAACTGAAAGTGCTAACCAATTCAAAGAATGAAAAATCCCCACAAAAATGTTTCTTTTGCCAAAATACCCCAGTATGGAGAAACGATCAATACTGTAATTGGCTTGAAGTTTTTTTTTTTCTATTAGTTATCAGATATGAGTTAGTTTTTATGACCGAGTTATACTGATGATATAGTAATATCACTGACCTTCGCTGAAATTATTTGGTATTGCAGAACAGCCTAATGCTCAGGACTCAGAATTAGTGATGAAGGATGAGTCCATAGGAGAGGATGTGAGGTGTGCCAATCGCATCTGCTTTGATATTCAAGTAGGGAGTAAAACAAATTGACTTATTTATGTGTGCATGGAGCCTACAGACACCATTAGTAATTTAGAAAACGGTGAGTTTGTTACTGTTTATTTTTGGAAGTTACTTTTTGGGATTGAATATCCTTGTATTGACTCCAAATAAACATAGTAATGATCAGCTGCAGCACAAATAACATCAGAATATTAAATGCACCAGATGCTTTGATGAATAACAGGATTTAGATTTTTGTCTCAAAATAAATCAAAAGTTAATTTCTAAGCCAAAGTTATCCTAAAGGGAAATGGATAAAGCTGATTTGATTTGGCTCATGATTTTAAGAAGAAATAGTCACTTTGGCAAAAACCCTGTGATGTTTGAATGCAAATTTAGTATTTCTGGACTTTTAAGCAACTTAGAGTAGAGGTTTAGCTCTAGAAGAAAAGGATATTCTGAGATTCCGATATATTCAGGTCAGGTACCTAGGGGCTCAGAATACACTGGGATATATTATAGCTAAAGTTCATTCAAATAGCGTGCCATCCATGTTCCAGAGCATAAAAATTGAGTACTCTTATGTTCCCAATACAACAGAAGGGATCAAATTTTTTTCAGTATATTCAGAGATAATTTCTCTCTTTCAATATACTCATATGCAAAATTCCTTTAATAATCACTGACCCACTCAGAAAATTTGCTAAAGAGAAGTTAAAGACCCTGACACATACCATGAATTGGAGTTTAGCAGAATAAAACATAATTGGTCTGAATTCCATTTAAAGATTTCAAAGGCTACTTGATTTGCACAGTAATTCTCATTAGGATGTTAACGCAGCTTAACTTCAACTAAGCATCCTTGTATGGTCTCCGAGGGGTATCCTTGTTAGTCTGTAAGTTCACAAAAAAAGAAAGAAAGAAAGAAAGAAAGAAAGAAAAAGAAACCTGTAGCACCTTAAAGAGTAATATGTTTATATATTAGGTAATGAACTTTCATGGGTAAAGACCCACTTCTTCAGATTTTGGAGTAGATTCTATTACTAAAGGACTGCTCATCCTTATAGCATTAGCATTTGCATTTAGTACTAAAATGACCGATGCTCCAAAACAGAAGACAATTCAAATAAGCTTTCTGTCTAGTCATCTTATCAGTGCTTATTTGCTCATTAAAATACTTATTGGATGTTAGGAATTGATGGTATGCAGTAAAGAACATTTTCTGCAGTGCTATTTAGCACCTTTAGCTCTTTTCAGTTGTTCTCTGAACTTACATCTCTTTTTTGGAATAATGTGTAAATGCTTCGGTAATTTCTCCTTTCAGGACATTTCTATGAAGAACTGACTGATGTCATTCTTGGCTTCCAAGATGGAAAAATTCCAATGTCACTATTAAACAACAACATTATTATTGCCCCAATTTCATTAAAATGTCTTACACAGTGATTTAAAAGATCACATGATGTAACAGGGAAAGGTAAAGAATTTGTAGTGCTTAACTATTATAACATGCTGTTCTGAGCCAATTGAATATGTTATCACCATTGTTTTACAACCTGTTAACCTGATGGAAAGCCACATTTTTTTTTTCTTTTGTATTGTAGGTATGCACAGGAACAAGCTACATGATCATAGGCACAAAAATCCATCAAAATCAATAACTTAGTTAGCTTTGAGTTCTTAATAAAGATATCTGTTCTGTATCTGTACTTCCCAGAATAAACAGAGAAATAATGTACTGTTTGCATAGTAATCTTGCTTTGCAACCTCCTAAAGCTTTATAACCACCAGCTGTTCATATACAGCAGACACACTGCCAGTCATGAAATAGCCTTTAATTTGGAAACCTGAAAAGTATGCATCAAGGATATTAGACTACATGTACCTATCATGTAACAGGTTCCAATATAAGGTGATGTTTTTCTTTTTTCCCTGAGGATCCCAGTAAATCAAGCATTTCTTTGCAACGTTTCACGATTATGGGTATTACATACACTGACATATTCTAGGAACATCACACAAATCAAAATGACATTGTTTCTAGACAAGATAGCAGGTGCCACTTTGATTGAATACATTTTTAATAGTCTCTAGAAGAAATAAGGTACTTGTGATTAAATATTTTCTTATGAAATAGCTTCTTATGAAAGTGTGAAAAAGAAGGAGGGACTTTTTATGCCTTCTAAGTTGTTACAGTTCGCATTGTGTTTCTATTGATTAGTGTCAAAAAGAAGAGATTTTTCAAAGTGGCCCATAGTAGGCAAACATGTCTAAATGACATTCCCTAACTCCCCATAGATGTGAATTTAAAAACATCCATAGGACTTAGAAGAGGAAATCCATTTGGAAAGTCCTAGATGTAAAAGGTCTATTTCATTTGAAGTAACATAGCCTATTACTGGACCAGCATCTGATGAAGTGAGTATGTGCTCACGAAAGCTCATGCTCAAAACTTTTCTGTGAGTCTATAAGGTGCCACAGGACCCTTCGTTGCTGTTACAGATCCAGACTAACATGGCTACCCCTCCACTACATAGCCTATTATTATTAATCTGGAGCTTGTGACCAGCAGGGGGCTGCAAACAGCACGGCTAACAGGGGAAATTGAGAGGAGAGAATTTATAGACTAACACACATTTTGGAGCATAAGCTTTCATGGGCAAAGACCTGCTTCGTCAGCTGCTTGAGCTGGGGAGTTCCAGAGGAGAATTTAAAGAGAGAGTCTCAGTCAAGGGGAGGTCCATGGTTGACAAGGTCTGTTCAGTCACGGAGGATGTGGCCCATTATCAGCAGTTAATGTGGAGTTGTGAACATCAAGAGGGGAGAAATCAGGTCAGTTCATTCAGAGCAGATGTGGCCCTTTATCAGTAGCTAATGTGAAGGTGTGAACGTCAAGAGCAGAGGAACTGCTTTTGTCATGGGCCAACCATTCCCAGTCTCTGTTCAGTCCTTGGTTGATAGTAACAAATTAGCAAGTGAATTGCAGCACTACAGTTTATTTTTGAAGGTTTTGTTGTTGTTGGAGGACTGCTACTTTTAAATCTGTTCCTGAGTGTCCAGGGAGATTGAAGTGTTCTCCTACAGATTTTTGTATAGTAACAGAGAGATAGCCTTGCTAGAAGTGAAGAGATAGCCATGAGGAAGTGGGTCTGTCCCACGCAAGCTCACCACCTAATAAATTACTTTGTTAGTCTTTAAAGTACCACTGGACTGATTTTTTTCTTTTGATAGATTTTTATATGGTACCATTCCTGATGTCTGATTTATGTCCATTTATTCTTTTACATAGAGACTGTCCAGTTTGGCCAATGTAAATTGCAGTGGCGCATTGCTGGCACATGATGGCATATATTATATTAGTAGATGTGCAGGTGAAAGAGCCTCTGATGGTGGGGTTGATGTGGTAGGTACTGTGCTGCTATCGCTGGTGTAGACATGTGAGCAGAGTTGGCACCGAGGTTTGTTGCAGGGATTGGTTCCAGGTTTAGAGTTACTGTGTCTTGGTCTATAATTGCTGGTGAAAATTTGTTTAAGGTTGGCAGGCTGTCTGTAGGCAAGGACTGGCCTGCCTCCCAAGGTCTGTGAGACTGAAGGATCATTGTCCAGGCTGGGCTTACTCTCCTGTGTGACTTTAGCAGGTGCCAGGAGCATTCCAACCCAGAGAGGCAGACTCGAGTCATGGACTGCTACAAAACACAACCCCCCTTTTTTTTTTTTTCAAAAGAAAAAAAATTCTGAGCATGAATTAAAATAATCAGTCAGCAGTATTTATTTCTTCAAGGACATATGTGTAGTTGTACCTATCACGACTTACTACACTTCAATTTCTGGAATGTCTTTGTCATTTAATTTTGCAGTATGACTTTCTCCAGACTTTTTTATTTATAAACTCACTGATAAATCCAGTTCAGTTTTAAACAAATATTATGATTCTGATAAAAATCAGACTGGAGGAATTAGAACCTGTGGGTAAAATTTGATGACTGCCATGATACATAGAAGAAGCTGTAGTGTGAATAGCATCTCTGTTACTGATACATACATACAGTAGACAAAAAATAAATATTCATGATGAGAATGTCTGCAGATCAAAAGTCAAAGTAAAAACAAAACAAAAAGCTGGAACCCAACATTCAAAACTTCAACCTAAAAAACAACATCCCCAAAACCTTTCAAGACATCTTATTCATATGAGCAGATAAAGGTTAACTTGTAAGTGATGACTACATGAAATACATTATTATTCTGCCAGAAAAAAATGATATTCATGAAAAGTTATTTTTATTTCTCCAGTTGAGTCTTTTATTTTTGTTGTTTATGTTAATCCTTTTCATTTTTTCCTCTCCACTCTAGCATACAATTCCCAGTGCACTTAATTAAAATAATGTAAATTCTGTCAAACGAAGAAAAAGTGAGATAACAGAAAAAAATAATCAATTTAACATGCTTTTAAAGAAAAATATGATGCTGGGAAAAAAATGAACAGATGAATAGCATACACCGCATGTAAAGAAACCAAGCTATGGTGTATGTACAAATACAACTTTCCTCTAGATTGGAGACAAAAGTTTTTGTCAGAATCTCTGTCGACAGATCATGTCCGGGCTGCAGAGTCTTTCAATACATTCTGTTGACAGAGAACAGCCAGACTGTCCAGCTGCTCTCTTGATAAAACAGCTACACAGAACTACATTAGACAATTCACAAGTCAGCATTTCCTTTTGGTCACCCCAGCAAGATGTGCCCTTAAAGGACCCCCCCCACTCCCGGACACATATTTCTGACCATGCTGAGGGGTGCCTATCTCCATGAGTCCAACACAGATGCTAGAGCAGGTCTTTGATGCTTTCTGGGAGATGCAACTCTTTCCAGCAAGCCATGGTGCCAACCTCGTGATGGCAGTCCTTCTCTTTCTCCTCTTCCTCACAGAGGGTGAGCCTGACGTTACATTTAAGGATCTTGCCATTGCTGCCAGATGGTCACACCCCCTCCCCTCACCCAGATGATCAGGCAGGTCTGGAGTCACAGACCCAGTTCCAACTGGTGGGGACTGGCTGGTCCTGGGGCAGTGGGCTGACCAGCAGTGGCTCTAGAACATCTACATGCAGAAGCCACTATCCTGGAGCTCTGTGCCTGGCTTGCTCCCACGCTCTGGAGACAGGACACCTGGCTGAAGCCTGCCATTCCTGTGGAGAAGCAGGCCTCAATGGCCCTCTGGAAGCTTGCGACCCCCAACAACTACCACTCAGTGGGAAACCACTTTGGTGTGGGGAAGTCCATGTCAGGGCCCGCCTCATGGAGGTAAGGCACTCTCAGACTGCACTTCCTGCAAGGGGAGGTGTGGAACACACTAAAGTGGGCCCTTCAGGAAGTGTGATTGGGTGTGTGAGGAGCGGACTTGGGAATGGGGGGGGGCAGCCCCAGCCCCAGCGGACCATGCTGTCCCAGCCTCACACAGCCCTGCCTCTGGGGCAAGGGGCTGACTTCAGGGGTTCCTGAAGAGCTTGGAGGGGGATGGGAGGGGACAGGGAGTCCCCAGGAACCCAGAGGCTCTCTTCCTCCATCCCTGGTATGTGTGTTTTGTTCCCTCCCTCTGAAGATTGTGATGGCAAGCAACACCTTCCTGCTGTGGAGTGTTATCTGGCTGAGAGAAATGGACACAGATGTGGCTGGGATTCCCAAACTGCATCAGGACCATCCTAAGGATTGTCATGAACATTGTGATACTCCTGCTCACTTAGGTTCATGTTCAAGGCAGTGGTGTCATCCCAATTAAATACAGAAGGTAAATTCTGCAATGTAACTTGTACCCAATCTTAAACCTTATCATGTTGCTCAGGTGGCATTTCCAAAAGAACCTAAATAATTTTTCCACTTTGGTTCATTTTCAAATGTGACCTAGGCATTATGTGCTTAAGTATTCAGATAGGCACTCAATGGGATTTTCAAAAGTACATCAATGTCTAACTACTTTGCAACTGGTGGGACTTAAGCTCCTAAAAGCCAGATTTAAAGTTATTCATGGTCCTAAAAAGGTGCAGATAGGTGCCTAAGAACGTTTGAATATTGCAGTAGATGCCTAAGCCCCAATGTTTTTAATTAGACTTACGATCTTAAGTGCCTAAGTCATTTTTGAGTTTTTTGACCCTAAAGATTTCCTGAAGCATTTGGTCATTAATTTCTTCATTTGAATTCTGTTGCTCCAGGGTATACTTATAAAATAATCAGTGATGTTTGTCTAGAAATTTTCTGAGGAGGCTATGGTGAATTTGTGGTCTACAGTCTCTCATGCAATTTTTTCTTTATAGTTGACCTTTTGACTTCAAATGAATTTTGCCACAAAGTACATTCTTAAAAAGGTATACCTAATTAATATATTGCAGAGTTTATCTGTGCAAGTTATAAATGACAAATCCTGTTTTCCGTGTAAAGAATATTATTATGTAATTTGACTTCAAAACAGCTAGATTCAGGCTCATTGAAATAATCACCAGGGTTCTTATTAAATTTGCATTTCATTTCATAAACAGATCTGATACATTCTGAATTGTTGCAGTGTAAATAACTTTCCCCTTATACAGTAAACTCTTTCATATACAGCAACCCTGGGAACTGGAGGTTTCCAGATTTTCCAATTACCAGATGGTCCCTATTGTGGCTTCATGCCTGCCTGCAGTGGGCTCTTGTCCTGCTCCTTCTGCAGTACGGTGATCTCCCTAGGCTCCTCCTTCTCCACCTTGTGGAGGGCAGTAGCTCCTCCTGCTTGTGGCTTGGCCGGTGTGGCAGCTCTTCTGACCATCAGGTGCACTGCCAGACTATCCTTCTCCTTCACGGGTGCCTCCTTTTCCCAGCTGGCCCATGGAGGGGCCTCACCCTGCTGCTTCTGCTCTCTTCACACCTGCCCTGAATGGTGGGGCTCCTCCCCTCCCCTGAAGTCAGCGCACTTCTGTCCAGCTGCCTCCGGCTTCAGCATGCCTGCACACTTCAGAGTGCTCATGGAGTTCTCCAGAGCTCCACACCAGCTGGAGCATCCTGCACCTCAGCAGGCCTGCCTTGTCCTGGGCAATCCATCACTGGGGATCACTGGGGATGCACCACTTCCTGGGGTAGCTGCTGGATTCTGCTCCCCATGTTACCGATGGGCAGGAGAGGAGTGGGAGGTGGAGGTGGTTGCAAGCTATGCAGGCCCCTAAAGGAGGAGGCCTATGTGCCAGGAAGGCACCTGGTGCTGGCTGTTTGAGAACACCATGGCTATGTCTACACTAGCCCAAATATTTGAAATGGCCATGTATCCTGTCAGTTGGTTTCTTCATTCCAGGCTCCCCAGGATTTTACCACTGTGCCTCCCACAGGACACAATACCAGTATCTGAAAACACTCCCAATGTATTTGCTGCCTTGGGGAGTCATATGTACCCCAGAAATACCCTCACTGCAGCAAGCTCCAGGCTAGATCTCAAAGACACAGGGATCTGAGGCAGAGGCTAATACTTATGGAAAAATCCTCACATCCCAGTGAGCAAACTACTTTGGCTTCTTTGCTGTCCTGCTCCACAAATGTAAAGCCTCTTCTAAAAAGAGAGTCCTTTGGTGAGACATGGGAAACGGACCACAAGAAATGATCACCAACCAGATCTACCTTAGTAGCACTGAAGTCAGCTGACCTCAGAATCTATGATATCCTTGGCACCTCTGGCATTGCCGAGAACGTGGCCATAGCTAGCACCCACTGCCCAAGAAAGCAGCACTATTCTTCACCCAGCCACCTTCTGCCAATTTACAACCACCAGAGGCAAGAGAACTAAGCAACGTTCCCATCTACCTCTTGTGGCCTTAATTTAGCCTTTGCAAAACACCCATTAATGCTGAAAATATACACTATAAATACAAATTCATTATTTGATTTCTGATGTTGAGGTGTCTGAGTGGTGGTGTAGCACTCTTCAAGGTCACTGTTACGTCATCGATATTGATCTGACTGCCCTTATCACAATATGTACTATAGTACTGGATATACAGTATCAAAGTGTTTATGAATACTTACTTTTAGTGAAATATTTGGTTTCTACAAGACTAATTGGGTGAAATTTGTTTTCATCACACCCTTCTGACTCCTCTCTAGTTTTAAATTGTCTGAAATGGGTAGTCTCTTGATTCTTCCATATTCAGTTCTATTAGAAACACTGATGACAACTTATATTCGACAAAAGTGATCATATTTAACAACTTTTGGATAGATTGTCACCAGCTCTATAGAATCTATGCCAGAGAGTCAAGCTACCCTCATTTTTCCTTCTCTGTGTCTGGACATCCAATCCCTGACTGTAGATCACTGTATTGCTGGTGTTTCCTTTTCAGAGAACACAGGCTAAAAGGAAAAGGAAATGGATGCTATCAACACTTTGCTTCAGTAGCATACTAGCCAGTGAACTGGCTAGGAAGCCAGAAGGAAAAAGGTTGTCTCCTTTTGAAGTTTGCAGTAAATTTTTCCCAAAGTCTCGCTACAGGAATGGAGCAGGAAAGGCAATGTGACCAAACCATACTATTTTCTGAGTACTGTCACTGGGATGACACAAAGTCATATTAATGCCATGCTCTCAATGGTCAGAAGTGGTCCTTATGTCTATCTGTCTCTGTCTGTCTATCTGTCTGTCTCTCTCTCTTTCGTATATATACATTAAAAAAATACACCTGTAAATTAGGATGGGCCGATATGGAAATAAACTAGAAATATTTGAATAGTATCTCATGAATATTTTTGATAAATGTATATTTTCAGTAACTAAAGTTTCCAAAGACTAGGAGGATCTAGTTTATAAGGATCAAAGATCATTGGGTTTATTATTCAATTATAAGAAATTGATTTTGACCTTAATTAAATCATTGAGATTGTCACCTACTCTTGACTGATTATATTCAAAGTCTTTCTTCAGCTGAGGAAATTATTTTTCCCCTACTATTATGTAAATAAAAAAATAAAGCCAAGGAGCTTTCTGGAGGTGGAGAAGGTTTGCGGTGGTGATTCCAACTCAGCCCCAGAACTGGCCTGTTACTGGGGAAGAGGAATTATTGTCTGTCTCTCTCGCAATCTGTCAGGACTGGTAGCTGGATTCTGGCACATGGTAGAACCTTTGGCAGGGGCTTTCCCCAGCAACATAGCAGAGATCAGACCCATACCTAGGAACCTAACTTGGCTGCAGTATTTTACATATTTGGGCATGAACTCAGGAGCACAGTCAACCTTTTGTATAATTGTCCTGGAGGGGTTTAAAGAGATTTGGAGTGCAGAGAAACCTACGCTCGAACACTAAAAAGTGTGCATATTCACTGGGGAAATGTGAAGACAGCATCTGATAAAATAAAAAATTACATATTTTTAAAAGAGGGGAAGCTAGTCTGGTTATATAATCCAAGGTGATGGATGGTCAGGAGCCTTAAACTGGATATCACTTGGAAGAGACTAAAAAGACCTAGATAAATGAAGTGGACACAAGCTGGGTCCTGGATCAAAGATCTTATGAGGACAGAATTGGAAATAAGAAATAAGAGTCTTCAAACCCCATAACAGCATATATCTCAAGTTCAAAAAAAAAAAAAAAAAGAGGACGATATAAGACTACCTGGGACTGAACACCTTCTGCACCTTCTGTAATTAAAGTTTACAAGAGTTTATGTAAAGCCCCCATCACTTCTTCTTAGTTCCATTTTATATTTAACTTAATTTAATCAGAATATTAGCTTTCATCACATTTCCTGTTTTTCACTACCATATCTTGCAAATCATATAATAATGGACGGCTTTAGACATTTTTAACCTCTCTCAGGGATTAAAAGAGAAGTTTCTTTGGTTTCACCAGCAATACATTCTTGAAAATGTAGGGCAAGATTGCCACTGGACACTGAAGTTGTATCTTCCCTCCATTGTACACCCTTCCCAAAACAGACTGCACAATACTTAAATAATAATAATACCATGCAAATTATTAGAACATATTTATGACATGCTTTAAAGGGACATAAAAAGCCTAAATAAATAAAACAAGGTGTGTTACTGGAAAGAAAGCACTTTCTTGTAGCATGATAGAAAATTACAGCAGGTCACCATGTCTCATGAGACTTAAGCTAGAGGAGAACTAGCTACGCCTTAGGCGTCTTCTCCCTTACTAGAATGTAATTAGGTTGTCATTGTGAAGTACTTTAATAAAAGGAGAGTTTGGAGTAGGTACACTTGTAATGACAGTTTTCCAAAAGGGGAATGGATTTAATTTTCCTGCAAACAGTGTGGCTGTCTCTGCACTACACTATCTCAAAAGGGGAAACGTCTTTGGACGATGACACTGTGGAAACACAAGGGGAATAGGGGCTACCCGTCAGTAGCGCTGTCTGGCCCCAGAGACCCCCTCCCCCAATATCCGTGACCATCCCCAACACTGTGTCCACTCACACAACCCTTCCAGGGAGTCCTGTGTGGCCACTGGGGCCACAGCCATGAGGCATCTGCTGTCTGCGGTTCAGCCCCCTCATCCCTACCTGATTGGGAGGGTCAATGTGCTGTGCCTGGGCACAGGTGCTGCATGTCACCACACCTGGGTCTAGGACAAGGTCAGGAGATGCAGAATAGGATGCCCCCTCTCCGGCTGTCCTATCTGCCTGTTACCAACATGGGGCTCCAGAGAAGAGATCCAGGTATGCCTGCCATGAGGGTGCATGGCTGAAGGAGCCAGAGCTGACCACGATGAAGGGGTCTTCATCCCCTGAGTTGCTTCCTGTCTCCACCACCTTGGTCTGGCCGGATGGTCCTGACCAGTCATGTGCCTCTCCATTGGGGCTGAAGTAGGGGCTGGCTGTGTCAGCCACAGCTACTGGCTTGGGGGCATCCTTCAGGCTGAGGAGCTGGTCCAGCTCATTGTAATGCAGGCACCTCATGGCAGCCCCTGCCCCAATTGCCTCCAGGTGCCCCTAGCCTGGCTATAGGCCTGCCTTAGCTCCTTTACCTTTGATCTTACTTGATCGGCTGTGCACTGGGGGTGGCCCTGTTTCCACAGCCCCAGTGGCAGCCAATCAAAGGCTGCAGCATTTTGGGGCTGTCCAGTGCTGTGCAACAGCATGTCCTCATCTGCCCAGAGGCCAAGGAGGTCTTTAATCTTGGCCTCTGTCCAGGAGGGGCCCCTCCTCTTCTGGCCCTGGCTTACCTCCAGTGACCATTCAGGCTGGGAGGAGGGGGCCTCCTGGGAGTCTTGGGAGCATGCGGCTCGCCGTCTGGCTAGTGGGCTGTGTGGCTGCAGTGTCTGTGCTGCTGGAGCGTATGCCAGGCAGAGCTCATGATCTTGAGGCTCTAGGCACGCTCTCAGCTTCCTGCACAGGGTTTATGGGGCTGTGCAGCTTTAAGAAGCTGGCCCCAAAGACAACAGAGCCCTGCTGAGACTTGCTAGAGCACCTCTGTGCTCCCTGCAGCTGTGGCCATGGAGGACCAGCTATTTTGAAATAACGGCCTCAGAGTGTCTACACATGCCATATTTCAAAACTAATTTTCAAAAGTGGCCACTCTTCCTGAAATTGGATGGGAAGAGCAATTTCAAAATATTCACCCCTTTTCGCTGAAAACAATTTTGAAAGAGTTCATTATGCGTGTGGATGCTGCATGGCCTCTTTCAAAATTGGGTCCCCTTTTGAAATTGATTTTGAAACACAGGGCTAGGGTAGACACACCCTACATGTTTCAGTGTACATTGATTAAACTAATTATTCTTATCCGTGAACATTTTTCATATTTTGTTTTGTCGACATCAGCACAAGCATTTGCAAAAAGAAAGTATATTACTTGATTTGTTAAAGAGAAGGGACATTCATGGACTTTCTCATGTTACAATGCTTTCTTACTGAGGAGTCATTCTTCACTATTTGGAGCCAGAATCAACAAAAACTCATGTCCAAAATAAATGTTATAACTATTTAGAGATGGAGTTTATTTCTTCATGTTGTTAGCTTATTGTCAAGTGTAGAAGTACAAGTCAAAGGCTCACCCTCTCCTGGGTGAGAGAAGGCCACACCACCTCACTACACTCAGAGGGCCGCCCTGGTTCAGGGTGGGGCACCAATCATTATGTGGCTCAGCGAACAACAAGAAGTCTTGTGGCACCTTATAGACTAGCAGATATTTTGGAGTATAAGCTTTCGTGGGCAAAGACCCACTTCATCAGATGCATGAGTGGGGGGGGGGGGTTTCAGAGGGGTATTTAAAGAGTGGGGTCCCAGTAAGAGGGAGGGCCAGAGCTGACAAGGTCTATTCAGCAAGGTGGAAATGGCCCAGTATCAACAGCAGTTATCAAAAGAGGAAAAACAAGTCAGATCAGATGGGGGATATGAGCCTAATGAGTCAGAGTCTAATGGGGAGCTATTGGCACCCAGAGCAGAGAAACTGCCTTTGTAAGCTGCAAGCCACTCCCAGTCTCTGTTTAATCCGTGGTTAATGGAGTCAAATTTGCAAATAAATTGCAGCAGACCAACAGTAGGTAGACACTTTGCCTTGAGCAGGGCAGCACAGCAGTCAGTGCAAGGCTCAGCTCCGTGCCACAGGACTGAGCAGAGAAAAAGTGAACTGGTTCTTTACCCTGGAGCAGGCTGGAGCAGAGCTGAGCCAGTAAACTGTAAGTAAACACCTTGCCCTGGGGTAAAGTGGGGCAGCAGTCATCACAAGTCTCAGCTCCTTGCAGCAGGGCTGAGCAAACAAACAGTGAGTAAGCACCTTACCCTAGGGCAGCAGTCAGCAGGGATCCAGGCCACAACACAGAGACACAGTTCTGGTGGGGTGTTCCCTGGGCTGCTTCTTACCTCCATCATTGTGGGGCCCCACTCAAAATCTTCCAGGAGGTCAGGCAGGTCTATATCTGCTGGGTTGCAGGCAAGTGGCAGGTTCAGACAGTTGGGCAGGTCTGTATCCTCCAGGTAGCAAGCAGATGACAGGTCTGCAGACTCAGGCAAGTCAGGACCTTCCTGGTAGTGGGTCCACAGTAGGTCCAGGGCCTCAGGTAGGTGGGGCTTTCTGGGTAGCAGGCCTGCAAGATCCTCTGGGGTCAGGTCAGGGCAGCGAGCTGACCAGTCTGGCCAGTCTTCTGGCCTGGTGTGGGCAATTCAGCTTCTTCTCTCAAGAGCCTGGCCTGGGTTCTCAGTTCAGCTCAGAAGCTTCCCTTTTAATGAGCACTGTGCCCCACCTCCGGCACTTCCTGTCTTGTATGTCAAAATATGGGGGCAGGGCACGAGTGCTGTGGCTTCACCCATCACGGGCTGCAGGAGGATTCCTCTGCTTCTGGGATAGGGGGAAGATCACAGCAACTCACTCCATCAAGCTTCAACCCTTAAGTGAAAGTGAGAATAGAATTATGCATCTTTATAGCTACATTCAACTCTTCAGTTTGTCTATGGGATAAGTAATCTGCTCTCTGAAGTTCCCTATTCATAACAGTGGAATAGAATTATTAGGAATAAAAAAAACCTAGAAAATATTTTCAACCTTTATATCTGTTAGAGATTATAGCCATGTCTACACGTGCACGCTACTTCGAAGTAGCGGCACTAACTTCGAAATAGCGCCCGTCGCGGCTACACGCGTCGGGCGCTATTTCGAAGTTAACTTCGACGTTAGGCGGTGAGACGTCGAAGCCGCTAACCCCATGAGGGGATGGGAATAGCGCCCTACTTCGATGTTCAATGTCGAAGTAGGGAACGTGTAGTCGTTGCGCATCCTGCAACTTCAAAATTGCGGGGTCCTCCATGGCAGCCATCAGCTGAGGGGTTGAGAGATGCTCTCTCCAGCCCCTCAGCTCAATGGTGGCCACGTGGAGCGGCCCCTTAAAGGTCCCCACCCCCTTCCTTTCTGTGCAGGAAGCTGAGAGAGCGTGCAGGCAGCAGCAATAACACGCAGCTCTCCTGCACGCTCTTCTTCAGCCACCCAGACCCCCAAAGGACCTCATGGCTGCCCAGCAGCCCCCCCAGCCCCCTCAGAGAACCCCCCCGAAGGGGAGCCGGGGCAGGAGCCAGGCCGGGAAGTGGCAGCGGAGCCCCTCCTGGATGGAGGCTGAGCTTAGGGACCTGCTGGGGCTCTGGAGCGAGGAGGAGGTGCTCCAGGTAATGGGGAGCAAGAGGCGGAATGCGGATGCGTACGCTCAGCTGGCCAAGGGCCTGGCCGCCCGGGGTCACCCTGCCTGCACTCCGGACCATGTCCAGAGTAAAGTCAAGGAGCTCCGGCAGGGTTACACCCGGGCCCGGTCTGCAGCTGGCCGATCTGGGGCCGCCCCCGTCACTTGCCCCTTTTACAGGGAGCTCAGGGACATCTTGGGCCCCCGGCACAGCTCCTCAACTCCGGCACGCTTGACACCTCGGCTGAGGAGCCCTAGCAGGCCCTGGAGCCGGAGTCCGCCCCGGAGGCAAGCCCCACACCCCGGGGGCCCCCCCTGGAGCCCACCCCCAGGGCACCGGAGCAGGAGGAGGAGGAGGAGGGGGACTCCTCTTCCACCGACACCAGGCTCCAGATCCTCCTGCCATCCCGGAGCAGCAGCCGGGCGTCTGCCCTCCAGGTGTCCCCCGACCGTGGGAGTGGACCTACAGGCATGTACCCCCCCGTGGTGTACACCCCTGGGGTTTAGGGGCAGGGGTAATAGATATGTGGCCAGGGCCCTCCAGATGACCATGGCCCCAAGGACAGCAGTGGCATGTCCCTCACAGGAGTGCATCAGCCCCTGCCCCCCGCCCAGCACAACAGTGCCATGCCCCATCCCCGGAGCAGGGGGGAGAGGAACCTCTAGGGTTCCCCTGGGAGGAGGGGGTGGGACACCCAGCAGCAGCAGCAGCAGCAGCATGTGATGGAGTGGGGGGAGTGCAAATGCGAGACTCAGGCTAGATGTGAGCAACAAGCTGAATAGCTCCCAGTGGCTAAGGATGATCCTGGGGCTACAACTGGCAGGTGACACCTCTGCCTTGAACAAAGAGGAGGGAGGAGCCAAGATGGGTTTGAAGCGGGGGGCGCAGTTAGAGGCTAGGGGAAGGGAGAGCTAGAAGGCTGCCTGCCTGAGAAGGGGGAAAGCTACACCCCCAGAGGGGCACCCCTCGGGGTCTTCTCCCCAGGACGGGTTGGAAGGACTGTCTCTGACTGCTATACTGTCGCTTCTGGGAGAAACTGGGCCTCTGTTGCCTAAGAAAACTCTCCTGTCAGACCTGCTGAGTGAAGTGAGAGTCACTCCCGCCAGAGGACGGGGTGCAGTGCAGGGGGACCCTTGAACCCCATCACAGCAGCATCTCCCGGGGACGGGGATGGGGAACCTGCAGCACAGGGGTGGGGGGACAAGGGCCACGGCTCGGGGCCCACACTAACGGCTGTCTCCACTCTTCTTCCCCCCCTCCTGTGTTCCACAGCTGCACCATCGGAAGGACCGGAGAGCGCCGGCGAGGCTTCAGTGGTCCCAGAATCCCCTCTGGACCATCGCTCCAGGCCAGCCCCTCGATGGAGGACCGATCGACCCGACAGCGGGCAAGACGGCGGACCCAGCAGCAGCAGCCGTCGGCGATGGACCCCCAGTTGCTGGCCCTCCACCACTGGCAGGTGGAGGTCGCGGAGCAGCGGCTGTGGGTGGAGCAAGGCCGCCTCCACCTGCAGGAGCGGGCGCTGGCCTGGCGCCAATAGGCATGGGGGGCCTACATGGAGACATTCAACCGCATAGCGGATTACCTGGCCCCCATGCCGCGCCGGCTGCCACTGCGCCCTCCCTGCCTGCTCGACCCACTGCGTCACCCGCTGCTCCTGTTGCCATGCCGTCCGCCTTCGCCCCGCGACCTGCCACCAAGGGCCATTCCGCCGAGGGAGACCTGGGGCCACCTGACACTCGCCGGCCGTATCTTCTGGTCCGCCCGGCCCCCAGCCAGCCCCGGCCAGGGATGCAGCTGAGGCGGGGATCCCGGCCGCCCACCCCCGGTGCTGGACTATAGGGGCGTGGGGCCCAGGATGTGCCCCCCCCGGCGTATATATTCCCCCCCACTGCTTTGCTGTTCGGCCTTGTATATAGTTTGTATTTATTTATTTGTGACCCCCGTTTTCACAGTCTGATCCTTCCCCCCCCCCATGTAAATAGTTCTCCCCTTCCTTGTTACCCCTGGTTTTTTTGGTTAATATATACATACATATATAATATTCAGTTACTTAGAAGTTCCTTTAGTTATTATTAGTAAGAAAAGTGTTGCAGTAAAGAAGTTTGATTTCACAAACAAGTGTCTGCTTTTATTTGTCCAAGAAAAGTGGGGGGGGTGTGCTGTTGGGTGCTCCGTGATGTGAGCGTAGGAGCACGGAGTGTTGTGGAGAATGGGGGGGTGCAGTGGGGGGCCTGCCAGCATTCACCCCGCGGCCTCATCGAACTGGGCCTGCAGGGCCTCCCGGACCCGGGTCCCTTCGGGGTCCACCTGGCGACTGGGGGCAGCGGGTGGCTGCACATCGGCCCTGCCGGCCTCCACAGCCAAGCCCTGAAAGAAGGCCTCCCCCTTGCTCTCCACCAGATTGTGTAGGGTGCTGCACGCACCCACTATCTGGGGGATATTGGTGGGGCCCGCATCAAGGCGGGTGAGGAGACACCTCCAGCGCCCCTTGAGGTGGCCAAATGAGCGCTCCACCACCTGGCGCGCATGGTTCAGGCACTGGTTGAAGCACTCCTGGCTGGCAGAGAGATGGCCCGTGTATGGGTGCATGAGCCAGGGCCGGAGGGGGTATGCCACATCTGCAATGACACAGAGGGGCATGGTGGTGTCCCCCACAGGGATCTCCCACTGGGGGATGTAGGTCCCCGCCTCCAGCCGGCGGCACAGGCCCGAGTTCCGGAAAACCCGGGCGTTGTGGGTGCTGCCAGGCCAGTCCACATAAATGTCCTGGAAATGGCCCCGGCTGTCCACCAAGGCCTGGAGGAACACTGAGTGGTACCCTTCCAGTTGATGTAGCGTCCTCCACTGTGCTCCGGGGCGCGGATGAGAATGTGAGTCCCATCCAGAGCCCCTAAGCAATTGGGGAAGCCCAGGATGGCAAAGCCCGCGATGGTGGCATCTGGGTCCCCCAGCCTCACGAGCCTGTGGAGGAACATGGCGTTGATGGCGCGCACGACCTGCAGGGGAAGCACATGGGAGAGCACCAATGAGGGGTGTGCAGGGTGTGTGTGGCCCTCACCTGCCAGGGCCCCCCTCCCCTCCCCTGCCCTGCCCTACCCTGCCAGGGCTGCCTTCCCCCCTCCCCCCGTGGGTCCTCTTACCTCCATGAGGACAGCCCCGACGGTGGCCTTGCCGACGCCAAACTGCTGTCCCATGGATCGGTAGCTGTCTGGAGTGGCCAGCTTCCAGACAGCGATGCCGACCCGTTTCTCCACGCTGAGGGCATGCTGCATGGCGGTGTCCTGGTGCCTGAGTGCGCGGGTGAGCCACTGGCATAGCTACATAAATGTCTGCTGGCTCATGCGAAAGTTCCTGAGCCAGCAGTCGTCATCCCACTCCCCAAGCACCAGCCGCTCCCACCAGTCGGTGCTGGTGGTGTAGCTCCACATCCGGTGGCGTATGAGGCAGCGGGGGGGTCGGGGTGCTGCAGGGTTGGGGGTTGCGTCCTCCTCCCCTGTGGGCATCTCCTCCTCTGTGGCAAGGAGGTGCTCAGCTGCCTCCTGCATGGCATGGAGCAGGGCGAGCACTGCTCCTGCAGGGGCGGCTGGGTGGACCTCTGGCTGCTGCTGCTGCTGCTGCTGGGGGTCCATCATGACTGCATCGCCCAAGGTGTGCATGCCTATGGCTCTGCAAACCGTGTGCTGTGCAGGCTGCATGTGTTTGGGAGGGGACCTTTAAGGGAGCGGCTAGCTGTTGCCCTGGAAGTGCTAGTCCGCCCTGTGACCCTGTCTGCAGCTGTGCCTGGCACCCTTATTTCCATGTGTGCTACTTTGGCATGTAGACGTTCCCTCGCTGCGCCTATTTCGATGTGCTGCTGCGCAATGTCGATGTTGAACATCGATGTTGCCAGCCCTGGAGGACGTGTAGATGTAGCTTATATATACAATGAAAAGAGATTATAGAATAGGATAATTACTAGACATCCAATAATATCTGACAAATTTAGGCTTCTTAGTTATGGAATCATTAATAAACCATTTCTGAGTTTCACAAGTATATCTTCCACTTACTAACATTGGCTTCTTTGGATAAAAAAGGCTCTGTTTTTTGTGACCAGTGCAGTTTCCTCTCCCTGATTTCTTCTTTGAAAATTTACATAGGTAAATTATGACTGACTATCACAAAATAGAAATAATAAACAACAAATAAGAAAAAATGTCACATGGTACATATAAGAGTGACTTTGGACAATGGCTCACCAGTCCATGGCAGTGTGATAAATACTTTTTTTTAAAAACTACATGCCGGACTGGGAGTCTCTCACTCCATCATGTATCTCAGAAGCCGCAACTACACGTGCACGCTACTTCAAAGTAGCGGCACCAACTTCGAAATAGCGCCCGTCACGGCTACACATGTTGGGCGCGATTTCGAAGTTAACATCGACGTTAGGCGGTGAGACGTCGAAGCCGCTAACCCCATGAGGGGATGGGAATAGCGCCCTACTTTGACGTTCAATGTCGAACTAGGGAACGTGTAGTCGTTGCGCGTCCCGTAAAATCGAAATTGCAGGGTCCTCCATGGCAGCCATCAGCTGAGGGGTTGAGAGACACTCTCGCCAGCCCCTCAGCTCAATGGTGGCCATGTGGAGCAGCCCCTTAAAGGTCCCCACTCCCTGCCTTCCTGTGCAGGAAGCTGAGAGAGCGTGCAGGCAGCAGAAGTAACACGCGGCTAGCCTGCACGCTCCTCCGCAGCCACCCACACCCCCACCCAACACGATGGCAGCCCGGCAGCCCCCCCCAGCACCCCCAGGGGACACCCCCCTCAAGGGGAGCCAGGGCTCACAGCCCAGCAGCCAGGCGGGGAAGCAGCACCGGGGCCCCTCCTGGACAGAGGCCAAACTTCGGGACCTGCTGGGGCTCGGAGCGAGGAGGAGGTGCTCCAGGTAATGGGGAGCAAGAGGCGGAACGCGATGTCACCCTGCCCGCACTCCGGATCACGTCCGGAGTAAAGTGAAGGCGCTGCGGCAGGGTTATGCCCGGGCCCGGGATGCGGCCGGCCGATCTGGGGCTGCCCCCGTCACTAGCCCCTTTTACAGGGAGCTCAGGGCCATCCTGGGCCCCCGGCACACCTCCTTCCCTCCGGCCACTCTTGAAACCTCTGCTGAGGAGCCCCAGCAGGCCCCGGAGGCGGAATCTGCCCCGGAGGCAAGCCTCGCACCCCGGGGGCCCCCCAGGAGCCCACCCCCGCGGCACCGGTGGAGGGGGAGTCCTCCTCGAGTGACGGAGGGATGCACATAACCATGGCCTCGAGGAGCTCCAGCTGGGCGTCTGCCCCCCCGGATGTCCCCCAACCGTGGGAGTGGACCGTCAGGTATGTACCGCCCCGGTGTACACCCCCAGGGTTGAGGGGTGGGGGTAATAGATATGTGGCCAGGGCCCTCCACATGCCCAGATGGCCATGGCCCCAAGGATAGCAGTGCCACGTCCCTCACAGGAGTGCATCAGCCCCTGGCCCCCCCAGCACGACAGTGCCATGCCCCATCCCCGGGGCTGGGGGGAGCAGAACCTCTAGGGTCCCCTGGGGGGAGGGGGTGGGACACCCAGTAGCAGCAGCAGCATGTGATGGAGTGGGGGGAGTGCAAATGCGAGACTCAGGCTAGATGTGAGCAACAAGCTGAATAGCTCCCAGTGGCTAAGGATGATCCTGGGGCTACAACTGGCAGGTTACAACTCTGCCCTGAACAAAGAGGAGGGAGGAGCCGAGTTGGGTTTGAATCAGGGGCCGCAGTTAGAGGCTAGGGGAAGGGAGAGCTGGAAGGCAGCCAGCCTGAGGAGGGGGAAATCTACACCCCAGAGGGGCACCCCTCAGGGTCTTCTCCCCAGGACGGGTTGGAAGGACTGTCTCTGACTGCTGTACTGTCGCTTCTGGGAGAAACAGGGCATCTGTTGCCTAATAAACCTCCTGTCGTACCTGCTGAGTTGAGAGTCACTCCTGCCAGCTGAAGGGGTGCAGTGCAGGGGGACCCCTGAACCCCATCACAGCAGCATCTCCCGGGGACGGGGATGGGGAACCTGCAGCACAGGGTTGCGGGGACAAGGGCTACGACTCGGGGCCCACACTAATGGCTGTCTCCACTCTTCTTCCCCGCCTCCTGTGTTCTGCGGCTGCACCATCGGAAGGACCGGAGAGCGCTGGCGAGGCGTCAGTGGTCCCGGAAAGCCCTCCGGGGCCATCACTCCAGGCCAGCCCCTCGGCAGAGCAACGACCGGCCCCCACGACGGGGAAGACAGCGGACGCAGCACCACCAGCTGCCGGTGACGGACCCCCAGCTGCTGGCACTGCACCGTCGGCAGCTGGAGGTCGCCGAGCAGTGGCTGCGGGTGGAGGAATGCCGCCTCCACCTCCAGGAGTAGGAGCTGGCCTGGCGCCAGGAGGCATGGGGGGCCTACATGCGGACCCTCAACCGCATCGCGGACTCCCTGGCCCCCCAGGCTGAGCCGGCCACCGCAGCGCCTGCCCTTCCTGCTCCACCCGCTGCTCCAGCCGCTGCGCCATCCGCTGTTGCACCGCCACCTGCCACCGAGGGCCATTCCGCCGAGGGGGACCTGGGGCCAGCTGACACTCGCCGGCCGTATCTCCCGGTCCGCCCGGCCCCCAGCCAGCCCCGGCCAGGGCTGCAGCCGAGGCAGGGATCCCAGCCGCCCACCCCCAGCACTGGACTGTAGGGGCTTGGGGCCCAGGATGTGCCCCCCCTTTGTATATATTCCCCTCAGTTTATTGTTCTTTTCTTGTAGTTTGTATTTGTGACCCATTACTTTGCTGATACTTACCCCCCCCATGTAAATAGTTCTCCTCTTCCTTGTCTTCCCCTTTCATGTTATCCCGATTTTTATAATGCATATATATTTATCAGTTTGATTTCCCCTGTACATAGGTTGTCTTGTTCAGAATATTTATAATAATAATATTAATAGTATAAGAGTTGTAGTAAATAAAATGTTTGAGTTGACAAACAACTGCCTGCTTTTATTTTTCAAAGAAAAGTGTGGGGGGGGTGCTCTTGGGTGCTTTGTGGTGTGGGCGTAGGGGCAGGGAGAGTTGTGGAGGATGGGGGGGTGCAGTGGGGGGCCTGCCAGCGTTTGCCCCGCGGCCTCATCGAACTGGGCCAGCAGGGCCTCCTGGACGCGGGTCTCTTCGCGGTCCACCTAGCGATTGGGGGCAGTGGGTGGCTGCACATCAGCCCTACCGGCCTCCACAGCCCAGCCATGTAAGAAGGCCTCCCCCTTGCTCTCCACCAGGTTGTGTAGGACGCTGCATGCACCCACAATCTGGGGGATGTTGGTGAGGCCCGCATCAAGGCGGGTGAGGAGACATCTCTAGCTCCCTTTGAGGCAGCCAAATGTGCGCTCCACTACTTGGCGCGCATGGTTCAGGTGCTGGTTGAACCGCTCCTGGCTGGCTGACAGATGGCCCGTGTACGGGTACATGAGCCAGGGCCGGAGGGGGTATGTCACATCTGCAATGACGCAGAGGGGCATGGTGGTGTGCCCCACAGGGATCTCCCACTGGGGGATGTAGGTCCCCGCCTCCAGCCGGTGGCACAGGCCCGAGTTCCAGAAAACCCGGGCGTTGTGGGTGCTGCCAGGCCAGCCCACAAAATGTCCAGGAAACGGCCCCGGCTGTCCACCAAGCCCTGGAGGACCACTGAGTGGTAGCCCTTCCTGTTTATGTAGCGTCCTCCACTGTGTTCCGGGGCACGGATGGGGATGTGGGTCCCATCCAGAGCCCCAAAGCAATTGGGGAAGCCCAGGGTGGCAAAGCCCGCGATGGCAGCATCCACGAGCCTGTGGAGGAGCAGGGCATTGATGGCGCAGACGACCTGCAGGGGAAGCACATGGGACAGCACCAATGAGGGGTGTGTGTGGCCCTCACCTGCCAGGGCCCCCCTCCCCTCCCCTGCCAGGGCTGCCTCCTCCTTCCCCTGTGGGTCCTCTTACCTCCATGAGGACAGCCCCGACGGTGGCCTTGCCGATGCCAAACTGCTGGCCCACGGATCGGTAGCTGTCTGGAGTGGCCAGCTTCCAGACAGCGATGCCGACCCGTTTCTCCACGCTTAGGGCACACCGCATGGCGGTGTCCTGGTGCCTGAGTGCGGGGGTGAGCCACTGGTATAGCCCCAGAAATGTCTGCCGGCTCATCCAAAAGTTCCGGAGCCAGTGGTCATCATCCCACTCTCCAAGCACCAGCCGCTCCCAGCAGTCAGTGCTGGTGGGGTAGCTCCACAGCCGGCGGCGTGTGTGGCGGGGGCGAGGTGCTGCAGGGTTGGGGGTTGAGTTCTCCTCCCCTGCGGGCAGCTCCTCCTCTGTGCCAAGGGTGTGCTCAGCTGCCTCCTGCATAGCATGGAGCAGGGCGAGCACTGCTCCTACAGGGGAGGCTGGGTGGACCTCTGGCTGCTGCTGCTGCTGCTGCTGCTGCTGGGGGTCCATGACTGCGTCGCTCAAGGTGTGCATGCCTATGGCTCTGCAGACTGCGTGCTGTTCAGGCTGCGTGTTCCTGGGAGGGGCCCTTTAAGGGAGCGTCTAGCTGTTGCCCCGGAAGCGCTAGTCCACCCTGTAACCCTGTCTGCAGCTGTTCCTGGCACCCTTACTTCGATGTGTGCTACTTTGACGTGTAGACATTCCCTCGCTGCGCCTATTTCAATGTGGTGCTGCGCAACGTCGATCTTGAACATCGACGTTGCCAGCCCTGGAGGACGTGTAGACGTTGTTCATCGAAATAGCCTATTTCGATGTCTCTACATCGAAATAAGCTACTTCGATGTAGCGTTCACATGTAGACGTAGCTAGAGACTCCCAAACTTTTCGGCATCATGCCCACCTTTTGATGCTTGAGAAACCCTCACACACACACCCCGCACCTCTTCTTTACCATTATCCATTCCTCCTTTTAAGAAATAATTCAATTCATAGTTTAAAAGAAACGCAAAACATTGATAAAAATTTAATTTAAAAATAAAAGTAAGTACAAATAGTTTTTCTTGGCCCCAAAGTTAATAAAAATGTGATGTAATGGCAGAAACAAAATGAATTTAATGTGAAGGATGCTGCTGCATTTTAATGTAAAGGATGATGAGCCCTGGCCAGGCACCCAGCCCATGGGACCACAATCCGAGCCACTGGAGCCCTGCGAGCCACAGGCCTGAGCTGCCTGAGCTCTGGCCAGCCATCCTAGCCACTGGCCCACCATCAGAGTCCTGCCGGCCCGCTGCCCAAGCCCCGTGATCCTCCAGCCTGAGCCCCACAAGCTGGAGGCCAGCCACTGGAGCCCACCAGACATAGGCCTGCCGTCCAAGACCTGTGAGCTGCAGGCCAGCCACTTAAGCCACGGGACTACTGGCCCTAGCCCCCACCAGCGGTGGGCCAGCCGCCCGCCTGAGCTATGGGCTGCGCACTGCTGGGACCAGCCACCTGAACCAGAGTCTTCCCCCTTGGCCGGCGTATGCGTGAGCCCGCCGAGCCAGACTTCCCCTGCCGCATGCCAGATGCCATACCCCGCCACTCCATGCCGTGCAAGCTGCCTGCCATCTGGATTCATGGTCGAGCTGCCAGAGCTTCCCCCTTCCTTCTCCCCCAGCCAGGCACCATGAGCCTCACCCCCTTCCCCCAGCCCCCTACCCCCAACCCCTCCACCTTCTTCTCCATCCCTTCCCCCTCCCCCAGCTCACACTCACTCACTCAAGTTTGCAGAAGGGCACACCATGTGCCCCTTCACAGCTACCTCCTTTTTATAGCAGCTGCAGGGTCACCCACATAAAATGGCAGGGGCTGCTCATTGGTCCCCTGAGCACTGAAGGAAGAAGGACTCAATTGCTAGTTAGCCAGTTGAGTCCATGGTTGACAACAGACTCTTTCTTGGGGTGGGGGGGAATAAAGGGAGGGAGGCTGAGTCGCCTCGTCCCTCCCCAAATTTCTCCATCACCCTTGGGGAGTGCGCCTCCAGTTTGGGAACCCATCATCTATCTCATCCTCTTGCTTGTACTTGCAACCTGTGACCGCTTTTCCATTGTCTTCACGTGACTTTTTACTTATCTTTCCAATATTTTCCATTTCAATTACTTACTTTTGCAACCCTTTCAGTTACATTAAGAACATCACTTTGATACATTCATGTACAGTCTGTTGATGCCATATTAATACAGTTAGTCTGCCCTTCCATTTCACTTTAAGTGTGCAGTAGTTCTTGCTAATATAGCGATACATAATTTCAAATTATACATTTTAGTAAGGATGTACCTGGAGTCATTTCACAGACTGTTTCATTATTGTGGTAATTGTATTGCTGTTTTTACTGGCAAATAGGCACAGAATTTCAAATTAAAGTCCTTGTTTCAGAAGTGTACTGGGTCAGTAACCATTTGCAAAATTGTAGACAAGAACGTTCTTTCTATGCGTTATTTTTAGTTTTAGTTTTACAGTGAGTTTTATTACATGCAGGCTTGCTTCCTAAAGTAGCACATAAAAATATTTCTGCATATATTGTTATAATATACATTACTAATATGATGAAAATATATGTTCATGATTTAACTGAAATTGCACTTTTAAGCTGTGTCTACACGTGCACGCTACTTCGAAGTAGCGGCACTAACTTCGAAATAGCGCCCATTGCGGCTACACTCGTCAGGCGCTATTTCGAAGTTAACTTCAACGTTAGGCGGCGAGACGTTGAAGTCGCTAACCCCATGAGGAGATAGGAATAGCGCCCTACTTCGATGTTCAACGTCGAAGTAGGGACAGTGTAGACGATCTGTGTCCCGCAACGTCGAAATTGCCGGGTCCTCCATGGTGCCATCAGCTGGGGGGGTTGAGAGACGCTCTCTCCAGACCCTCAGCTCACTGGTGGTTGCGTGGAGCGGCCCCTTAAAGGTCCCCTCCCCCTCCCTGACTCTGCAGGAAGCTGAGGCAACATGCAGGCTGCAGCCTGCACACACGGGCAGCCTGCTGCACCCTCAGGCACCCACCCAGCGGCGATGGCGAGCCAGCAGCCCCCCCAGCGCCCCCAGGGGACCCCCCGCAAGGGGAGCCAGGGCAGCCAGCCCAGCCAGAGGGCCAGCCAGTCTGGAAAGCAGCAGCGGGGCCCCTCCTGGACGGAGGCCGAGCTGCGGGACCTGCTGGGGCTCTGGAGCGAGTAGGAGGTGCTCCAGGTAATGGGGAGCAAGAGGCGGAACGCGGATGCGTTCGCTCGGCTGGCCGATGTCCTGGCTGCCCGGGGTCACCCTGCCCGCACTCCTGATCATGTGAGGAGTAAGGTGAAGGAGCTGCGGCAGGGTTATGCCCGGGCCCAGGATGCGGCCAGCCGATCTGGGGCCGCCCCCGTCACTTGCCCCTTTTACAGGGAGCTCAGGGACATTCTGGGCTCCCGGCACACCTCCTCCCCTCCAGCCACCCTTGACACCTCGGATGACGAGCCCCAGCAGGCCCTGCAGCCGGAGTCCACCCCGGAGGCAAGCCCCGCACCCCGGGGGCACCCCCCCGGAGGCCATCCCCGCGACATCGCGGCAGGAGGAGGAGGAGGAGGAGGAGGGGGTCTCCTCCTCCGCAGAATCCAGCCTGCAGATCCTCCTCCTGCCATCCCGGAGCAGCAGCAGGGCCTCCGACCCCCAGGGATCTCCGGACCGTGGGAGCGGACCCACAGGTAGGTACCCCTCTCTGGTGGACACCCCTGGGCTTGAGGGGCGGGGGTAACAGAGATGTGTAAAGGGCCCCCCACACGCTCACATGGCCATGGCCCCAAGGACACCAGGGCCATGGCCCTCACAGCACTGCAGCCATCAGCCCCTGCCCCCCCCACCCTGCATGACAGTGCCATGCCCCATCCCCGGGCCAGGGGGGAGCGGAACCTCGAGGGGCCCCCGGGCGGAGTGGGTGGGACACCCCGCAGCAGCAGCATGTGATGGAGTGGGGGGAGTGCCAAAGGGAGACTCAGGCTACATATGAGCCACAAGAGCCAAAGAGCTCCCAGGGCCAAAGGAGGATCCTGGCGCTACAGCTGGCAGGTGACACCTCTGCCCTGAAGCAACAGGAGGGAGGAGCCGAGCTGGCTTGGAATTGGGGGGCAAGGGCGGGGGCCACAGGTAGAGGCTACGGGAAGGGAGAGCTGGTAGGCAGCCAGCCTGAGGAGGGGGAAAGCTGCATCCCAGAGGGGCCCCCCTTGGGGTCTTCTCCCCACGACGGGTTGGAAGGACTGTCTCTTCCGACAGCTGGTGCTGTCACTCCCGCCAGAAACTGGGCATCTGTGGCCTAAGAAACCTCTCCTGCTCTCAGACCCTGCGGGGTGAAGTGAGAGTCGCTCCCACCAGGGGACGGGGTGCAGGGCAGGGGGACCCCTGAACCCCATCCATCTCAGCAGCATCTCCCGGGGACAGGGATGGAGAACCAGCAGCACAGGGCGGGGGGGACAAAGGCCACGGCTCAGGGCCCACACTAACGCCTGTCTCCATTCTTCTTTCCCCCCTCCTCTCCTGTGTACTGCACCTGCACCATCAGAAGGACCGGAAGAGAGCGCCGGCAAGGCCTCAGTTGTCCCGGAGAGCCCTCCAGGACCATCGCTCCAGGGCAGCCCCTCGGCCGAGGAACGACCGGCCCCGCGGAGGGCTAGACGGCGGACCCCGCGCCTACTACCGGCGACGGCGACAGACCCCCAGCTGCTGGCCATCCTCCGCCGGCAGCTGGAGGTCTCGGAGCAGCACCTCCAGCTGCAGGAGCGGGCGCTGGCCTGGCGCCAGGAGGCATGGGGGGCCTATATGCAGACATTTAACCGGCTCGTCGACTACCTGGCACCCCATGCCGCGCCGGCCGACCCATCGCCCGCCCTGCCCGCTCCTGCAGCCCCATCACCAGCTGCTCCGGCTGTCGCCGTCCCGTCTGCCGTCGCCCCACCACCCACCCGCGAGGGCCAGAATGCCGAGGGACCCCTGGAGCCACCTGAGACTCGCCGGCACCGATACCTTCCAGTCCAGCCCGCTCCCACCCAGCCGCGGACCAGACTGCAGGCGCGGCGGGGCTCCTGGCCGGGCACGCCCAGTGCCAGGCTATAAGGGCGAGGGGCCCAGGACGTGGCCCCCCCTTGTTGTATATAGTTGGACCCTGTTTTTTTGGTGCCCCCGTTTGCCCCGTCCCCCCCATGTAAATAGTTCTCCCCTTTCTCCTCCCTGGTTTTCTTTTTATTATGTATGTCACACAGTTGTTTCTTTGGATTGTTTTATTTTTGTACATATTGCTTTGGTTGAATGTTTGTACCTAGTTTTCTATTTGTGCTTCACATATTTATTTACACCCCAAAAAAAAGGTTCGGCCAGAAAAAAAGAAATTTACGTTCAGCCACAAGTTCGTGCTGTCATTTGTCCAGGACAAGTGGTGGGGGCGGTGGGGTGCTCCATGGTGTGGGCGTTGGGGCAGGAGTGTGGGGGAGGAAGGGGCGGGCAGTAGGGGGCCTGGGCAGAGTTCACCCCGCGGCCTGTTGGTCGAAGTGGGCCCGCAGGGCCTCCCGGACCCGGGTCCCCTCAGGGTCCACCTGCCGACTGGGGGCAGCAGGTGGCTGCACATGTGCCCTGCCGGCCTCCGCGGCCCAGCCCTGCAGAAAGGTCTCCCCCTTGCTCTCCACGAGGTTGTGCAGGGTGCAGCAGGCACCCACAATCTGGGGGATGTTGTTGGGGCCCGCATCCAGGCGGGTCAGGAGACATCTCCAGCATCCCTTGAGATGGCCAAATGAGCGCTCCACCACCTGGCGCGCACGGTTCAGGCGCTTGTTGAAGCGCTCCTGGCTAGCAGAGAGATGGCCCGTGTAGGGGTGCATGAGCCACGGCCAGAGGGGGTAGGCCGCATCTGCGATGATGCAGAAGGGCATGGTGGTGTCCCCCAGAGGGATCTCCCACTGGGGGATGTAGGTCCCCGCCTCCAGCCGGCGGCACAGGCCCGAGTTCCGAAAAACCCAGGCGTCGTGGGTGCTGCCAAGCCAGCCCACGTAAATGTCCTGGAAACATCCCCGGCTGTCCACCAAGGCCTGCAGGATGACAGAATGGTAGCCCTTCCGATTGAGGTATCGTCCTCCACTGTGATGCGGGGCGCGGATGGGGATGTGAGTCCCATCCAGAGCCCCGAAGCAGTTGGGGAAGCCCAGGGTGGCAAAGGCGGCGACAGTGGCATGTGGGTCCCCCAGCCTCAGGCGCCTGTGCAGGAGCATGGCGTTGATGGCACGCACGACCTGCAGAGAAAGCACATGGGACAGCCCCAATGAGGGGTGAGCAGGGTGTGCGTGGCCCTGCCCTGCCCTGGCCCCCCTGCTCTGCCCTGGCCCCCCTGCCCTGCTCTGGCCCCCCTGCCCTGCCCTGGCCTCCCCCTGTGGGTTCTATTACCTCCATGAAGACAGCCCCGACGGTGGCCTTTCCGACACCAAACTGCTGCCCCACGGATCGGTAGCTGTCTAGAGTGGCCAGCTTCCAGACAGCGATGCCGACCCGTTTCTCCACAGGGAGGGCACGCCGCATGGCAGTGTCCCGGTGCCTGAGTACGGGGGTGAGCCACTGGCACAGCTCCAGGAATGTCTGCCGGCTCATCCTGAAGTTCCTGAGCCAGCGGTCGTCGTCCCACTCCCCAAGCACCAGCCGCTCCCACCACTCGGTGCTGGTGGGGTAGCTCCACAGCCGCTGGCGTGTAAGGCAGGGGGTGGAGCGGGGTGCTGCAGGGGTAGGGGTTGAGCCCTGCTGCCCTGGGGGCATCTGCTCCGGTGTAGCAAGGAGGTACTCAGCTGCCTCCCACATGGCATGGGCCAGGGCAAGCCCTGCTCCTGCCGGGAGGGCTGGGTGGACCTCTAGCTGCTGCTGCTTCTGCTGCTGCTGCTGCTGCTGCGGGTCCATGACTGCGGCGCCCGGGGTCTGTGTGCCTATGGCTCCTGAGACCGTGTGCTGTGCAGGCTGAGTGTATGTGGGAGGGGCCCTTTAAGGGAGCGGCTAGCTGTTGTCCCGGAAGCGCTAGTCCGCCCTGTGACCCTGTCTGCAGCTGTGCCTGGCATCCCTATTTCGATGTGTGCTACTTTGACGTGTAGATGTTCCCTCGCTGCGCCTATTTCGATGTTGGCCTGAGCAACGTCGAAGTTGAACATCGACGTTGCCGGCCCTGGAGGACGTGTAGACACTATTCATCGAAATAGCCTATTTCGATGTCGCAACATCGAAATAAGCTACTTCGATGTAGGCTTCACGTGTAGACGTAGCCTTAAAAAGCAATTTATCTGTCAATGTCATAGTAGAATAGAAAAGCAGATGGCCAAAGTATATAACTCACATAGGCTAGGTCTACACTGGAGAGATCTGATGACAAAACAGGATTTTTGTCAATAAAACTCATGGGCCGCATCTACACGTGGTGGCTACTTCGAAGTAGCGGCGCCAACTTCGAAATAATGCCTGTCATGGCTACACGGCGAGATGTTGAAGTTGCTATCCCCATCAGGAGATGGGAATAGTGCCCTACTTCGACGTTCAATGTCGAAGTAGGGAACGTGTAGCCGTTGCGCATCCCTCAACATCTAAATAGTGGGGTCCGCCATGGCGGCCATCAGCTGAGGGGTTGAGAGACGCTCTCTCCAGCCCCTGAGCTCGAAGGTGGCCGCATGCAGCGGCCCCTTAAAGCTCCCCACCCCCTGCCTTCCTGTGCAGGAAGCTGAGAGAGCATGCAGGCGGCAGCACAGCCACGCGGCCAGCCTGCACGCTCCTCTGCAACCACAAGAGCCCCCCAGCGCTGTGATGGCCACCCCCCAGCCCCCTAAGCTCCCCCAGGGCACCCCCCCAAGGGGAGCCAGGGCTCCCAGACCGGCAGCCAGGCTGGGAAGCGGCAGTGGGTCCCCTCCTGGACGGAGGCCAAGGTTCGGGACCTGCTTGGGCTCTGGAGTGAGGAGGAGGTGCTCCAGGTAATGGGGAGCAAGAGGCAGAATGCGGATGTGTTCGCTCGGCTGGCCGAGGGCCTGGCCCCCCGGGGTCACCCTGCCCACACTCCGGATCATGTCCACAGTAAAGTGGAGGAGCTGCAGCAGGGTTATGCCCGGGCCCGGGATGCGGCTGGCCAATCTGGGGCCGCCCCTTTCACTTGCCCCTTTTACAGGGAGCTCAGGGCCATCCTGGGCCCCCAGCACACCTCCTCCCCTCTGGCCCCTCTTGATACCTCGGCCGACGAGCCCCAGCAGGCCCTGGAGGTGGAGTCCGCCCTGGAGGTAAGCCCCACACCCCGGGGCCCCCCCAGGAGCTCACCCCTGGGATGCCGGAGGAGGAGGAGGAGGAGGAGGAGTCCTTCAGTGACGGGGGGCTGCACATCATCCTGCCATCAGGGAGCTCCAGCAGGGCGTCCGCCCACCGGGTGTCCCCTGACTGTGGGAGCAGACCATCAGGTATGTACCCCCCCCGTTGCACACCCCCGGGATTGAGAGGCGGGGGTAACAGACATGACCAGGGCCCTCCACATGCCCAGATGACCATGGACCCAAGGACCACAGTGGCATGTCCCTCACAGGAGTGCATCAGCCCCTGCCCCCCCAGCAGGACAGTGCCATGCCCCATCCCTGGGGATGGGGGAAGCGGAAACTAGGGTCCCCCGGGGGGAGGGTGTGGGACACCCATCATCATCAGCAGCAGCATCTCCCGGGGACGGGGATGGGGAACCTGCAGCAGAGGGGTGGGGGGACAAGGGCCATGGCTTGAGGCCCACACTAACGGCTGTCTCCACTCTTCTTCCCCCCCTGTGTTCTGCAGCTGCACCATCGGAAGGACCAGAGAGCGCCGGCGAGGTGACAGTGGTCCTGGAGAGCCCACCGGGGCCATCACTCCAGGCCAGCCCCTTGGCGGAGCACTGACCAGCCCCACGGCGGGGACGACGGCAGAGCCAGCCCCACTCCTGGAAGGCAACGGACCCCCAGCTTCTGGCAATCCACCGTTGGCAGCTGGAGGTCTCCGAGCAGTGCCTGCAGGTGGAGGAGTGGCTCCTTCAACTTCAGGAGCGGGGGCCGGCCTGGTGCCAGGAGGCATGGGGGGCCTTTATGCAGACATTCAAGCGTACCGCGGACTACCAGGCCCCCCATGCCACGCCGGCCGCTGCTCTGCCCTCCCTGCCTGCTCCACCCGCCACTCCACCCGCTGCTCCATCCGCCGTCGCACAGCCACCCGCCACCGAGGGCCCTTCTGCCGAGGGGGACCTGGGGCCAGCTGACACCCTCCGGCCTTATCTCCCGTTCCGCCCGGCCCCCAGCCAGCCCTGGCCAGGGCTGAGGCCGAGGCGTGGGTCATGGCCGCCCACCCCCAGTGCTGGACATTAGGGGGTGTGGGGCCCAGGACATGCCCCCCGCCTTTGTATATATCCCCTTCAGTTTTATCTTCTTTTGCAAATAGTTTCTATTCGACCCCTGTTGTTATGTTGTTATGCTGATACCTGCCCCTCCATGCACATAGTTCTCCCCTTCCTTGTCTTCCCCTTTTTTTCTTTCATCTTATCTGACTTGGAATATATATATATATGTAATATTGATTGGGCCTGTAAATAGTTAGTTAAGACAATAATAATGAGAGTTCAATATATCTGGTTTGACGAACAAATGTCTGCTTTTATTTACAAGAAAAGTTGGGGGTGGTGTGCTCTTGGGTGCTCTGTGGTGTGGGCGTAGGGGCAGGGAGTGTTGTGGAGGATGAGGTGGGGTGCAGTGGGGGGCCTGCCAGCGTTCACCCCGCAGCCTTATTGAAATGGGCCTGCAGGGCCTCCCGGACCCGGGTCCCTTCGGGGTCCACCTGGCGACTGGGGGCAGCGGGTGGCTGCACATTGGCCCTGCCAGCCTCCACAGCCCAGCCCTGAATGAAGGCCTCCCCCTTGCTCTCGACGAGGTTGTGGAGGGCGCTGCACGCGCCCACAATCTGGGGGATGATGGTGGGGCCCGCATCAAGGCGGGTGAGGAGACACCTCCAGCGCCCTTTGAGGCACCCAAATGTGCGCTCCACCACCTGGCACGCGTGGTTCAGGTGCATGTTGAAGCGCTCCTGGCTGGCTGGCAGGTGACTCATGTAAGGGTGCATGAGCCAGGGCCGGAGGGGGTATGCTGCATCTGTGATGATGCAGAGGGGCATGGTGGTGTCCCCCAGAGGGATCTCCCACTGGGGGATGTAGGTCCCCGCCTCCAGCCGGCGGCACAGGCCCGAGTTCCGGAATACCCGGGCGTTGTGGGTGCTGCCAGGCCAGCCCACATAAATGTCCAGGAAACATCCCCGGCTGTCCACCAAGGCCTGGAGGACTACAGAATGGTAGCCCTTCCTGTTTAGGTAACGTCCTCCACTGTGCTCCGGGGCGCGGATGGGGATGTGGGTCCCATCCAGAGCCCCGAAGCAACTGGGGAAGCCCAGGGTGTCAAAGCCCACGATGGCGGCATCCGGGTCCCCAAGCTTCATGATCCTGTGGTGGAGCAGGGCGTTGATGGCGCGGACGACCTGCAGGGGAAGCACATGGGACAGCACCAATGAGGGGTGTGCAGGGTGTGTGTGGCCCTCCCCTGCCAGGGCCCCCCTTCCCTCCCCTCCCCTGCCCTGTCAGGGCTGCCTCCCCCTCCCACTGTGGGTCCTCTTACCTCCATAAGGACAGCCCCGACGGTGGCCTTGCCGATGCCAAACTGCTGGCCCACGGATCGGTAGCTGTCTGGAGTGGCCAGCTTCCAGACAGCGATGCCGACCGTTTCTCCACACTGAGGGCACACCGCATGGTGTCCTGGTGCCTGAGTGCGGGGTTGAGCCACTGGCATAGCTCCAGAAATGTCTGCCAGCTCATCCAAAAGTTCTGGAGCCAGCGGTCGTTGTCCCACTCTCCGAGCACCAGTCGCTCCCAGCAGTCAGTGCTGGTGGGGTAGCTCCACGGCCAGCGGCGTGTGAGGCCGGGGGGGGGCGGGGTGCTGCAGGGTTGGGGGTTGCATCCTCCTCCCCTGCGGACAGCTCCTCCTCTGTGGCAAGGATGTGCTCAGCTGCCTCCTGCATGGCATGGAGCAGGGCGAGCACTGCTCCTACAGGGGCGGCTGGGTGGACCTCTGGCTGCTGCTGCTGCTGCTGCTGCTGCTGGGGGTCCATGACTGCGTCGCTCGAGGTGTGCGTGCCTATGGCTCTGCGGACAGCGTGCTGTGCAGGCTGCGTGTGTCTGGGAGGGGCCCTTTAAGGAAGCATCTAGCTGTTGCCCCGGAAGCGCTAGTCCGCCCTGTGACCCTGTCTACAGCTGTTCCTGGCACCCTTATTTCGATGTGTGCTACTTTGGCGTGTAGACGTTCCCTCGCAGCGCCTACTTCAATGTGGTGCTGCCCAACGTCGATGTTGAACGTTGACGGCACCAGCCCTGGAGGACGTGTAGACGTTATTCATCGAAATAGCCTATTTCGATGTCGCTACATCGAAATAAGCAATTTTGATGTAGCGTTCACGTGTAGACATAGCCATGGAGTATTTATATACAAAATGTTTTTTGTTGACAGTGTGTCAAAAAAAACCCAGCACTTACACCAGCAGTATTCTGCCACAAAACTTTGAGGCGTAATGCTACTGTTGACAGATTTTTTGATGACAAAACAGCTGAGTAAATGCCCCCAGGGGGCCTCTGTGGACAGACAGGGCATCCAAAACAATGGACAGCCCTGTCTGCTGTGCTTCCAGGTACTTATTTTGTCACGAGAGCATCCAGGCATTCCAGCTGCTCTGTCGACAGAGTGGAGTGCTCTTCCAGTTTGCTTTTGTGTATACATGTAATTTGTCAACAGAGGTTTTGTTGTTAAAACTCTCCCAACAGTGACTTCTGTTGACAGATTGCTGTAATGTAACCATAGCCAATGTGTTCACAAGTGGAACATTTCAAGGATCATGTTCTCCATTTGAATATGTGGGCAAAATAATCACACATGTAAACTGAGGTGCCTCCTTTCCTCTAGTTGAGACATGCCAAGTTATACCTGTTGAGATTCTGAGCTTGTGTCTTCAGAGCTACAACTTTTAGTAACATACCAGCAGTTCAACTTTCACACCACTATTAGATTGTCCACTAATGTGCAATCAAAGCTCATACTAATTTATTATCACATATGTTAAATACATTGATTGACTTAGAAAGCTATTATTGGCTATAGAATAGAATTTTTGTTCCCAGAATTAAGATAATGCTTTTATTTTACTGCCTATTCTTTCACAGTCTTTCAGAGTACTTAGCTGTTTTTATGCATACAAATGCTCATTCATTATTTATTTGACATTCATCTTTATAATGTTGATTATCATAAACATGAGCATTACAATTAAATCAATAGGTTCTCTATGGTGGTTAAGCCATAAGCAAAGAACAATTATACTATTTAAAACTCTATTCAAAATATTACTGCAAACTAGCTACCATGTTGCCTAGATACAGCAGATCAAAGAACTAACTTCTAATAAATCATCTTATCTATTCATGGATTTTTATTCAGATGTAACCATAAAAGTAATCAAATTAGTTGGGCAGCTAAAAAAAATTAAATGTATACTACATCAAGCAAAACAAATCAAAGAAAAATCAATGATATACCAATGTGTGAGCTGCTAAAATGTGAGATGAGATTTATGTTATCATGACTTCTGTGCTTCAAAATATTTGAGTTTAGTGGAACTCAATTTTTTCTCTCTGTATTGATGGACTTTCACTTTTCATTATGTTCCCCCAAAATACGTAGGTATGAAAAGAGAGCTCAGGCAAGTACACTGGTATATCTGCAATTCTAAAATTCCTCCCAGGATCTGCAATTCTAAAATTCCTTCTAAAATTCAGTTACAGATCTAATAAGGATGAAATAATGACATCATTTTATAGGTAGCCTTTGCTTAGTGCTGCCAAATTTGCTGAGGTTGAATACATTTTATTTTTTAGGCTCCCAGCTCATATTTTAAATGCCTATAGTCCACAGGCACAGACATGAAGATATAGAGAAGAAGATTTCAGAAAATGTGCAGGAGAGAAGGTACCAAGAGGAAAGCAAAAGGAAGAGAATAGCAAATAATAAAACTCCTTCTTTTCATCTCCCCAAATTTAGGGTCAAGAAGAAATGTTGCCATTCTGACCCATCATACAGGAGTTTATTAGAGAGCGATCTCACAGCTGATCATGAGACCATGCGAAAGAAAATTTGCAACAATGACTAAAAGTAATTTGGCCTGCTACAAAGTGTGACCAAGAACCAAAATTTTGGCCAAGCTGAAATTCATCAGTTCTGTCTCTCTGACTATAACTGGATGAAGATTTCTTCCAATAACTTTGGTACCAGGAGAGTAAATTTCTAATTGTCATTTCATTATGGTGATTAGAAGCCATGTTTGCAAATGTATAATATTGGGAGAGGTCGTAAGGGGAGTATATAGAAACCCTGCAATTCAAAACCTAAGAAGTCCAAATATTTTCTGGCAAAAAACCAACCCTGAAGTTGTTTCAAAATTGATTAAACAAACATGGGAAAGGAGAACTTCACTCTACACTAATCCTCAAATCTTCTCTAATCCCAGTCTCAGGTCTAACACACTTTCTCAGTAAACCACTGAACTACACTAAGGATAGACACAGGTCTGACAGATTCCCCACATGAAATCTTAAATGTCCTCATTTCTTAGTCACAGGTTTGAGACTCTTCCCCTACTCATGCTAAAATCTCCACATCTCACTCAAAAGTAATACCATTCCCAAAATTGTCTCAGATAATTCCCACACTAAGGACCAGCTCTCCTCTTCCCCAATTCAGAGCAGTGAGACACTCCACAAACCAATCCTCCAATCTTCTCATATCTCAGTCACAGGTCTGAAACACTTCCCATGCTAAGACCAGATCAACACTAAGCCAAAAATTCAATCTAAGACACACAGTTCCAGGTACAATTGTGCAGCTAGACTCAACATATCTTAGATCAACGTTCTAGCCATCCACACAGAGAGAGGTCAATGGACACGTCTTAAATTGGTCAAATCTTGGCTGAGACCCTATACATGTATGAACATAATGGATAATGTTGTATTCCAGACACAAAGATAGCTAAGCAGCTGAAAAACTGTAATCATAAATGTTGCAGGAAGATTTGTGAAAAACAAAAAAAAACTTTCAAAAATGGTTTGTTCATTGTTTGCATTTCAGGTAGAGAGTCAAGACTTCAAATTAAGAAAAAATAACAAATGCTAATGTGTTCAAATTAGAGGAGAAAAGCATTAACAAAATGTCCAGCTAAATGTTGACTAGATATTCCTAGTTCCTATTGTGAAGGTTTGACAGAAGCTTTTCTAGAATTGTAGCACATATTAATTGGTTGATTCTGGTCAAAAAGATCTCATTAAATAATGCTGCCCATTTTGATATAAAATATATTATTATGCTGTAAGAAATATCTGTAATATTCTAAGAATATTTCACATAAAAAACAGCTGTGGTATTGTCTAGAGCAACACCTGTTTTCAAATATATCAGTGTAACCCTAAAGTAACTAAAGTAACTATACCAAAAAGCAGTCCAGTAGCACTTTAAAGACTAACAAAATAATTTATTAGGTGGTGAGCTTTCGTGGGACAGACCTACTTCTTCAGGCCAAGTGGGTCTCTCCCACGATAGCTCACCACCTAATAAATCATTTTGTTAGTCCTTAAAGTGCTACTGCTAAAGCACTTGATTTTTTGATTGCACTTGATTTACTGAACAAGGCTATCACTCTGTTACTAAAGTGTTCTCTTAAGCTGCCATCTATACTAACGAATTCTTACAGACAATCAGGCCCTTATTTGAAAGAATGTGAAGTTCATCCACACAGAAAATGCGCTCCTTCGATCTGAAATTGAAAGAATGTGGTGCTTTTTCTGGAAGCCATCTTCCACTCCCGGATCAGGAAAAGTACTTTCTTTCAAAAGTCTTTTTTTTTCCCAAAGAAAGTGTGTGTAGACACTCTGCAGGTCCTTCTTTTGAAAGAGAGGTCCTCCATGGTGCTGGCCAGCTGAGGCGTGAAGATGCTCTGGCCAGCACAAGCAGAGCTCTATGCTCCCTGCATCCAGACACCTTAAAGGTGCAGGGAGCCCCGCAGGCCCCATGGCAGGAAGTTGAGAGCATTCTGGCAGGGATCACACAAGCCTAGCAGCCACATGCCGTCACAGCTACCCCTTGCAGCACTGATCTGTATTATAGCTGACAGCTGCCCTACAACCCCAAGAGGCCCCCCTACCGAACCCTCAGAGCGGTCCCAGGATTCCACCCCAACCACAAAGTAGAGGGCACCCTCCTGGACCAAGCTGAAATTCAGGGCCTCTGGCAGGAGGAGGCCATCCTCTGCACCACCACCAGCAAGCAGCAGTATGTACCCACTTAAGAGTGACCGGACATCTGCCTTGACACCCTGCCTGGACTTTGGAGCAAGTTCGCTCCAAAGTGAAAGAACTCCAGCAGGGATATGTCTGGGCCTGGGACACTGCCAGGCACCTGGGGGCAGGGCCGTCCACCTGTCCCTTCTACAGAGAGCTACACAGGATCCTCAAGGGCAAGAACAGTCATAAGAACTCATTACTAAGGGCTATGATGGATTTGTCAGCACTGGAAAATTTGAAGCTAAGACTGGATGTTTCCTTTCAGTTTTCCAAAAAAACATACGTTCTAGTTCAGTCATAGCTCTTGAGCTTCATCATGAATTCCTCTCCCTTCCAACTTTAAAACAATGTCATCATATTCCATCGTAATTGTTTTGTGCACTTAAAAACAGCACCATGTACATTTATTTCAAAATATGTTATGTACACAGAATTTTTTTTATTTGTAAAATGTGTCTCTCTATAGATCCTGGGCATATTTGCAGTAAAGGGGAGGCAAATGTCAATAAACTACCAATAAAGAGAACAGAATGTTTAAAAAAAATGAAAAAAAAAAAGACTTGCCAGTCAGTAAAGAAATTTCAACCCTTTCTCTTTTAATCAACTCATATAAACATTCTGTTCTATTTGCACTATTTGCAATGTAAAACAAAATATGAGAAGGCCTCATGGTTTGTTTGTATGATAGCAATAGTATTACAGCCAGTTGTCAGAACTGGAATTTTCAGTGTAACTCTTTTATTTTGGGGTCATTATTTGCATTATAAAATTTTATTTCATATTTTACTGACTACATGTGAAATCCAGCAGGTGTCTAAGGACAACTGAATGCAATTCTCACTTGGGAAAAGACTCAATATGGTCAAATAGCATGAAAGAGACAAAAAATTAACTGCTAGAGAATTTTCTTATTGGAGGCTGTTAGCCGGTGGCTGGGTAATGTACGGTGAGGTACCAGCTATGCCCTTGTTACCATCCGAGTTTAAAACTGCGAAAGCAGGGAGCTCATCGCTGCAAGCAGCCAAGACAAGCTGGCGGATTCCCCGGGTCCTAAACAACCCAGTTTTTTCCTGTTAGAGCAGGGAGCTCCTAGCACTCTCACCTAAGGCCAGGCTGTGGTAACCAAACGGTTAAAGTTCTTTTTGTTGTGCCGGCTGTGTTGTAGTGACAAAAGGGTAACAGCAGTCAAGCTTAGATCTTAACTGGTTACAAGTTTATTAAGCTACAGTTATAAGCGTATGGTTACAAAAGGCTGTTGTCTACTTCTTATATGCCAGCAAAGTACAGGTGTTAACAAGTTACGTTACAATCCAATACAAAGATATCTGTTACCATCTAACACAATGATATCTTGATACAACGACGTCTAGTTACAGAGCTCTAATTCTTTAGCTGTGCACAAAAAAGAAAGGAGACCTAGCATGGGTGTATCTTACCCTCTCTGCGTCTCTCGACACCAGCGTAGCCAAGCCGGATCGGTCACTCAATTCTGCGGAAAGACTAATACGAGGTTGGGCGTCCCCAGTTGTGGGCCTGGGGAGGCAATCAGCTGACCCGACCAGCAGGTAGTTGATGCAATGCACTCAAAGTTAGAGTTCTGCTGGGCCCACCTTTTATACCCCTTTTTGGGTTACGTATTCTCTTTCTTATCTCAGGTGCCAGATCGTACTGGTCTGTCTTTTGTGACGCCAGTTTGTTACAAGGGCATTTCTTACTTAATTTGCACTTGTAAGACAGGAGATAAGCAATTTAGGAGTACAGAACATTCCTTTTTGTGTGGGCGGAGACTTCCTCTTCTGGGATGGCTGTGTGGTCATCATATCCATCAATGCCAGCTGGGGTGATTTCTTGAGGGTCCCCCCTCACCTCTTGTTGACAGTTTGGCCTGTTAGCCTTCTATCTGTACTTTCTGTTTCTCAGGGTTATGATAAGCTAGCACATCTGGGCCTTAATGAAAGGCATCAAAGACTGTGCTGTCAGCAGCCGTTTCCGTGCCCTGTGTGCTCCTCAGTGGGGGGTGGGCAGCGAGCAAGCTGGCTTGTAAGGGGGAGACTTTGTCTGGCTACACAGGCCAAAGCAACAGCTTATTGATGGGACATCTTGAACTACATTTGCCCTTGGTAGCCTCACTAAACCTCATTCACCATTGTTGCTCAAATGTGAATTACTGTAAACGACAAAGCTTTTTCATTTTATATAGAGTTAACATGATGGAAAGTTTATTCTTGACTGTGTTTTGAGGTTCTGGACTACAAAGCAAATTAGAGTTGCACAACAACCTTCCAGAAAAAGCTGTTTCTGTTTCTATTCCATGAACATAATATAACATATAAGTCACTGCTTATAATTTTATTTATTTCACTAGATGCACAGATTACTTCTTTGCCTAAATATGGAATTAAGAAAGGAAATTCAGTCCCCCATTTTTAAAATCTTGAGTTGCTTATTTTAATTTTTCCTTCATTCTAAAACATAAATACTTCAATTAGCTTCTGTGATGAGCTTCCACCAAGGAAAGCCAGGTATGAGTTTACCCTGTGTCAACAGGCACACAAACATACCACATACTCAGGCGTCAACAGGCACCATTTTATTAATGTGTATCACTTCCAGCATTAAAATAATGTATATGGGAAGGACCCCCCACAGAGCTTGATATGGGTGGAACAATGAAAAGTAGTTTATAACAATAAGCCCTTTTTTTTATAACACTAGAAAGAATATGATGATAATTCTTCAATTTTTTTGAAAATTTGAAGAATTTCATTCTTTTTGTTTCTGGAACTCACTATTTTCAGTTAATTCTTTCTTCAAATTAAACTCTTATTTCTATTTCTAGTAATTCAGTCTTTAGAGGTGAGATCCATAAACTTGATTAATTTTCACTAAATAATAGAAAAAATAAATTTGTTTTAGCTGTTTGTATGTTTCTTTTTTTTTTTTTCATTTTGTTTCCTTGCCGTTGGGAAGCGTCACTGAATATTGATCTTTTTTGATGATGATGCTAATTATTGTCTGTAGTCCCTTTTCTGTGCCATATTTATGCCTAGTATAATTGAACTAGTTTGCCCCAAAGTCACAAGCTTAATTCTTTACAGATGCTTTATAAGTGTAAACAAGGCCACCATATCCTTTCTTTTTTTTTTTTTTTTTGGAAATCATCCAGATTTGAGTTAAGTGAATGTCTTAACTACCAGGAACATCAGTCCAGTCAGGGTCAATTTCCCAGTGTTCAATTTTGCACACATAAGGGGGACACAGAAAATCGAACTATCAGGGATCGACAGTCAACACTGGTACCCTTCCAACTTACAAGGAGTAAGGGAGGTCTACTCTGTCATCAACTTTCCTCAGTGATGATGGCCATGTAAGTCAATTGTAGATAAGTCGATTTTAACTCTGAAGTATATTCTGCTGAGTGATACTCAAACCATTTCTTTGATGCCATTATAAAAAGAATCTAAAGGAAAAGCTTAAAATAAAGTGCTGTTTGGATATCTTGTTTTTTACATAAGTAATATTGCAATGGAATAATATTAATGTTTATTATGCTTACAAATAAATTAAGAAAGAGTAAACTAGCATCACACAAGAGTAATTTCGTTTATTTTGTATCTTGGATAAACATTGAAATGTTTAAAGTTAAATAAAGTTTAGATTAAAGTAGGCATTATATTCCCCCTTCTTGATATCCAGTAACAGAGAGAAAGTCATGCTAGTTTAGATACTATCAAAACAAAAAAGCAGTAAAGACTAACAAAATAATTTATTAGGTGAGCTTTCGTGGGACAGACCCACTTCTTCAGACCATACCCCTACCAGAACAGACTCAATATTTGAGGCATAGAGAACCCAAAATAGTAATCAAGGTTGACAAATCAGAAAAAAAAATTATCAAGGTGAGCAAATGAGAGTAGAGGGGTGGGGGGGGGTCAAGAATTAGATTAAGACAAGTATGCAAAAGAGCCCCTACAGTCACCCAGAAAATTCGCATCCCAGTGCAAACCACATGTTATTGTGTCGAATCTGAATATCAAAGAGAGTTCAAAAGAGAGTTTTGTTCTTGATACCCATGACACAATTATGGATGGGAACAGAAGGCCTCGCTCTTGTTGAGCTTTTTATGCCAGACATCATATGAGATTACAGTGATCAGGTTTGGCCTTAAAAACACTATAATTATATAATAAACTCTCGATTTTATGGACACCGATTTAGTGGACTTTGAGAAAAGTGGACCCATTTGCTCCCAAAATCCACTTAACCAGGACCCATAAAATCCTGAATACCGACCCGCCTCCCCTCAACCTCAGTGGACTTATCTCTGCCGAGTCAGAGCCTCCGCTTCTTCCCCTGGAGCCACCAAGTGCTCCTCCCACCGGAGGTAATGCACATCTGTGGGCAGATGCCACTCAGTGGCTGTGGCAGCTCCAGTGGCTGTGGTAGCTCTCCTAGGTAGCAGCGGTGGCTCTTTCTGCCATGCATGGTGGGGCCCCTCAGCTTTTGCTACCATGTGCAGTGGGGTGCTGAGCCATGGTGGGACACTTGCTGCCATGCGCAGTGGGGCCCCCAGCCACACTACAGCTTTTACTTCCCTGTGTGGCACAGCTTTTGCTGCTGCATGCAGTGGGAGCCCCAGCTACCACGTGCAGTGGGGTGGCTGTTGCTTTTGCATGCAGAAGGACTCTTGCTACTGCAGTGGGGCCCCCATACATGGGGAGGGGTCTAGCAGTGGTGGAGTCCCCACCATGGTGGGGCCCTCAGCAGCAGAAGCAGGCTCCAGAGTCTCCAGAGGCTCCTCCAGTGGCAGAGAGCAGTGTGCATTTTGAGGGGCTGGGCCATAGTAAATCCTCTAATTTAACAGACACCCTTCCCCCACAATTAGTCCATTAAATTGAGGGTTTACTGTATGAGTATTTTTCTTTGTGTTTTATTCAAATATGTGGCTAATAATTCAGTCATAATTAAAATTAACCACAAGAGAAGAATTTTTCCTTCATTTGAAAATGTTTCCTGTATGTTTCTGATCTTTCTCACTTTTTCTGTCACAGATTTCAGTTTATCTCCTGAACTCTGCAGAATGTGCTTTTGTGGTATTTTCCTTACTGAAAAACACATTTCAGATTATATTCTATTCTGTTATCATTACAAATGTGCGAACTAGTTCTTTCACATGGTCAACTTCTGATAATTTTAATGCCTCTGAACAATCCCAAAAAAGGAAGATACTCACATGCATAAGGGAAGAGGGATTTGGCAGTAAAACTATACTTTTTTCACAAAAAAATTGATTCCCAGCAATATGTTCCCCTGACTTTACTCATGGTGTGAAAGATAAATACAAAACCAAACAAGTGAATGTACAAAGTTGGCATTGGGCCAAATTCTATACCTTCTTGGCCGTGTCTACACTAGCCCCAAACTTCAAAATTGCCATGCAAATAGCCATTTCGAAGTTTACTAATGAAGCGCTGAAATACATATTCAGCGCTTCATTAGCATGCGGATGGCCACAGCACTTCGAAATTGACGCGCCTCGCCGCTGCGCGGCTTGTCCCGATGGGGCTCCTTTTCGAAAGGACCCTGCCTAGTTCGAAGTCCCCTTATTCCCATCTGCTCATGGCAATAAGGGGACTTTGAAGTAGGCGGGGTCCTTTCGAAAAGGAGCCCCGTCGGGACAAGCCGCATGGCGGCAACCGTGTGAATTTTGAAGTGCCGCGGCCACCCACATGCTAATGAAACACTGGATATGTATTTCAGCGCTTCATTAGTAAACTTCGAAATGGCCATTTGCATGGCCATTTCGAAGTTTGGGGCTAGTGTAGACACGGCCCTAGGCATTAATTGGTGTTATGCCTGCAAACTTGGAACTCTGGGACAGATCCTCAACTAGTATAGATCAGGATAGTTAATTAGTTAGTTAGCTAGTTAGTTAGTTGAAGCCTGTTTTGCCTGCTGGCATGTAGCACAGCAACGAAGGTCTTCCACTTCCGTCTGTCTTTTGTCATTCTCTCCCGGGTGTTGCAGTTGTAGTTCATTCTTTTCGTGTCTGGCTCAACAGTAGGCCGCCATGTTGTCTTGGGCTTCCCATGTTTCTGTCACCCTTCAGGCATCCAGTGAAGTGCTATATTTACAATGGCATTTGCCTCCCTTCTCATCACGTACCCGATTCATCTCCAGAATCTTCTCATGATCATAGTGGTCATGCCCACCTGGTGGCATCGCAGGAGCACGTCATGGTTGGAGATTGTTTTCCTGCATGTGTTGATGGGTGTGGGAAAGCAATGCAAGCTTGTCTGTAAAGTCAAGGTCTTCCAACGTGGAAAAAGGAGTCCATCTGATACCCCTTCATGCATTTGCTGTTCTCTGAATCACGCAGTCCATCAACATGTTGAAGAGTAGTGCAGATACGACACATCCCTGTCTGACCACAGTCTTGACTGAAAAAGACAGATCGCAGTATCCCACACTGTATGTGAAGTTGGTGTAAAAACTCTTGATGAGCTTGATCACTTGTAGAGGGATTCTGTAGGTGCTCAGAATGCACCAAAGGCGTTCTCTGTGTATGCTGGCAAAAGCCTTTTTGAAGTCGACAAAACTTATGTAGAACTGTCTCTGACACTCTGTGCACTGCTCTATGATGTTTCTTAGGGTGAAAATCTGGTCTATACTTCCCCTTCCCTTGTGAAATCCATCTTGTTCATTCCTCAGAGACTTCTTGACAGCATCTGAGATCCGCTGGATGATGACCTTGGCTAGGATCTTGCTGGGTACGCATAGAAGGGTAATCCCACGCCAGCTGTTGCAGTTGCTGAGGGCTCCTTTCTTCGGAGTGTTGATGACAACTCCTTTGGTCCAGTCTCTGGGTATCTGTTGTCCTTCCCAAATTGCTGTAAACAGTGATTGGAGAATGGTGGCTGCAAGTTCTGAGTCTGCTTTAAACAACTCTGCATTCAGGTTTTTAAGTCATGGAGGTTTTTCATTTTTCTGGGATTTGATGGTTGCACTGATTTCTCCTTTCTCTGGTAGATCAATATTAATATCAAGGTCTTCCTCAGCTTCCTGGACGTTTGCTGCTTCTTCAGGTGGTTGCCTATTCAGAACTTGTCTGAAATGTTCTATCTAGTGTGCTTCTTACTCTTTTTCTGTTGTCAGTAACTGCCCTTTTTTTCCTTGATGGGGGCACTTGGCCTGACACAATACTTGCCACAAACAAGCTTGGTGATTCTGTACACATTTCCTTGCCCCCCTGTATTAGCTGCATCTTTAGCTTTTGTTGCAAGGTCCTCCATGAAAGTTCATTTGCCTGCCCTCACTAGCTTCTTCACTTTTCAGTTTGCCTCTCTGTAATTCTGCTTGCATCTTTCTTGAATTGTGTCTGATTTAGCATCTACCAGCCTCTTCCTTATGTCCTGTCTCTCTTTGATGGCTTTCCATGTGTAACCAACCAGGCTCGGGTTCCCCAGAAACGAGGCTGCACCCAGAAGGCGAGTGCTATATTTGGTTTATTGAAAGCGCGTGACACCCGCGATGGGAGCCCCGGAGACACCGCAGTCACCAGTGGGGGAAAACCTGACGCGTCCGAGCTTCACTCGGGGAGAGGCTCTGTAACAGGCCTCCTAACACTAGCGGATAAAGCTGAACTCATTAACATAAGATTGCCTAAAATTGCCTATGCATTCCTTATCACCATCTCTTGTGGCCTACTGCCAGAGTAGCCTTGAAGTCTTGGCAAGCAAGCCTTGTATGCAGTTGTTGCCATGGCAGGGTTAGCTGTTTTGCAGCTGTTCACCTTGCACAGACTGGTCTGTTTAGATTCTCCTGAGGATTCACAGAGGGGTCAGACTGCACTCTCAACCGTTACAATGTCTTCTCGCACCCTACACCGTGTATAAGGCTTGATCCACTCCTTCCTCTTCTTCCCATCCTTGAAACCAGACAAGCTTTGTTGCTCTTCGTGTAGTCTGATGCAATATGTTCTCATACCATGCTGATTTTATCTGTGATACGGGTAGGTACATCATCCCTCAAACACTGCAAATCTTGGTAAAGTAGGATGAATGTTACAAATTTGCAGCTGACTTGCACACTAGCAATGGAAAATTGTGGAAAACTAATAAGAACCTTTGAAAATAACAAGCAATCCTGTATCACCTTAAAGACTAAAAAATGCATTAGGTAGTGAGCTTTTGTCAGTAAGATGCACTTCTTCAGATTGTTGGAGTAGACAAGTGTTATATTGGACAACCTAATGATCTTATATCATTGTCTTTTAAATTATGATTTAAAAGTGTTTTTTTTTCAAATACTGTAGTAAAAATGCATTCACATATTTGTGAAGACATCACACATGAAAAACAAAGCCCACTTAATTAACTGTATTTGTCACATGCAAAGATAGAAATTTCACTACTGAAAACAACTGTGTTTTGTCTCCGTTACTGAAGAAAACATTGTGTTCTACTCATAAATAAGAAGGACTTTAGTAAATCTGTTTCAGTTTTTCAACATTTTAACAGGATTTTGTTAGTGGCTTTTGATGGATATTTTGATTAGTGTTTTCTCACCAGTTTTTACCAAATTTTCCAGAATGGTACTCATATAACTCATTCGGTCAGATGTTCCACTCTCTGTGTGTGCTGCTCAAGTTTGCACTGCACTGTCTGTCACCTCCCCTGCCCAGTGAGAGTAGTGATGGCATGAGCAGCTTCCACACCATCCCCTTCCTGTAACTGTGGCATGGGCAGCATTTCATGGCTAGAACAAACACTGAATTTTGGTGATACCCACCCACCACTGGCTAGGCCCATAGGGAATATTGCTATATCAGGCCCCTTTCAGCAGCCAGAGAAGAAGGAACATGTTCCAACAAAGTGTGAGACCCATCATGTTCTGATAGAAGAATTCTAGTTATGAAGAAATGCAAGTGAAGGTAGTTTGTCTGCTGGTTGATCAGTAAATCAGTAACATTGGCTTTTCCAGTTCCCAAATGCTTAAATAACCTTCACTTGGCCATAGACTGAAGACAGACTACAGAAACCCCATCACCTGAGATAATGGTCATTTTTCCTATGAAAGCTGTTAAGGTGATCTTAATTTTGTTCTCCTTTTTGGTCTGAATAAAATCTGTTCAAATCTAAATGGAGAATGGAGACAATATAATAACTTCCTCTCCTTTCTCCAAACTCTTGTGTTCCATTTTCTTTTAAAATATTTATTAGCAGTATGGGAAAAGAAAAAGATTTAATTGTATTCCAGGTGCAGCTGAAGGTCATCTTCAGATATATTAAACTGATTGTATAAAGAATAAAGAAGATAGCAAGCCTAACTAATGAACAAATAACAATTTCTCTTATTATTGTTTAGAATTACAAGGACTTCAGAGAGCTTAATGAGATGGTAACTAAGCTGTGATGAACTGGGGCTGATGAATGTCAACAGTAAATTATATTTCTACTTTCATTTTGTCACACATTTTTAAGGGATGAACAAATGTGACCCTTTGAGATTCCTGGCCCTGGCTAAAATATTGCAATAGGAAAAACAGACTTCTCCCTCCCCTACTGAAGACTTTGGGTTGAACATAAGGAAATATAGATTTAATAGTTGTGACATAACATTAAATAGATAAACAAACAATAATTTAATTGCAGAAAAATACTGAATTTTCATACGTTAATTATCAGTGTTGGTTCAGAGAAAGTATTCCCTCTGCCACTGAATGATCCACCATATATTTTACAGGGTTTGTCTGTTTGAGCAAGAACTCCTAAATAGTAAGAGCTAAAAAGGCCAAATTTAATATAGACCTTCCTCTTATCATAGCTCAAACCAACATAAGGCTTTGGTAGTGGCAGGAGAAAAGGATGTGCTTTCAGAAAACCAAACAGAAAAGAGACAGAATAGACAACTCAGGTAAATCTTTCTCGTGAACATTCACAGACTTCAAATCTCCTCTAAGTTATAAAATGTATTCTATTAGAGTAAATATATAAAAAGTTATATTTATTATATTAGACATTTATTATGTTAGATTGTTTTGTTTAATCTATTTGCCCCAGACCCATGAATGGCCTCCTTAAAATTGCACTCATAACCTTGGGTTTATAGTCCAATGCTCAAAACACTGAGCTATAGAGGGTATTTGTGCATATGTGAGTCTGTTTGTTCAAGAACTTGGCCTAAACCATAAGAGCTAGGACCACCAAATTTGGTATACAGGTTCTTGTTACCTAATTTAAACCAAATACTGGGCTTGGTTGTGCCTGCAATATGCAAAGTGCTGGGAAGATGTGTTTCCAGAACATGGAAAGGGAGGAGAAGAAGGAGGAGATACTGAGAGTGTCCACTTGGGACAGCTGCAGCACGAAGACAGAGACCAGCAGAGCTGGGTCCCAGCCATCTTGCCTGCTACAAAGACTGGGTAAGTAGCTCCCATGCCCAAAACTCAGAGCCTGCCCTCACACTGGAGAGCCTTCAGGACACCAGGCAGGGTGTGTTGGAGGGTGGCTGCCTCCAGGCCACAGGGGAGCTGCTGGAGAGGGGGACAGCCTCCAAAGACAGCAGCTACCCAGAGAGGCCGAAGTAGTCTGGAGAAATACGCCCCCCAGACAGGCTGCAGGCCACAGGGTGCAGCTGGAGGCAGAGGCTGGCCACAGAGCCTCAGCCCCCACCCAACAAGTGAGAAAGCCCAGATTTCTCCCCATCCCCAGGAGTAGCTGCTGGCCATGAAACACACCCCTGGCTCCCTAAGAGGAGCACTGCTGGAGCAGTACCACCATCACCCCCACGAACAGCCTGTGTTCCCCTTCCACCTCTCAGTCCCCTGTCCTGAGTCCCCACCCCTAATATCTACACCTTTCACCTGCTTAACTTCTGGACCCACTCCCTCTGCCCTAAGCCCACACCCCTGCCTCGACCCCTCCCCCGCACCAACCTCTGCTCTAAGCCATCCACCCCCTGCCTCTCCTCACCCTCAAACCCTCACTCCAGCCTTCATTTTTGAAAAATACTATAATCAAAATAAAGTATGCACATTTTCCATTTATTTTCAAAAAATTACTTCCGTTAAAGACCTGAGCAAATAATAAATAATAATAATAAATAATAAAATAAAATAATAATATTAATAATAATAATAATAATAAATGCAGTTCCAATCCATTATATGAAATATTACAAAAAGAAGGTATCGCTTCATAACAAATACAATCATCTGAGTTATTTGTTTCAGAGTGCATCATTTTGAAAAGATGAAAAGAAGTGTGTACACAAAGGAAGATAACAGTATTTGTAGGTGTGATCACAGATTTTAGCAGAGATAATTTAAATATCAAATGCCAAGTGCCTATTCTGTACTAGGCTGACATCCTGACAAGTGCAAAATCTTTCCAAAAAAAAGTACCAGTTGTTGTCTAGTTGTCAGTGGTTTATGCCAGTTGCTTTGTGATGGAAGCACCTGGGTAATTGTTGTATAGTTAGAGTTGCACAGTATGTCATCTTTTTATTATAAGAATGATTTTCACTAATTCCTACACAATCTAAATTAAGAAAAAAAAATTCAAACTGCTGTTCTTTATCCAGAGTACAATTGTTTGGAACAAGTTTCAGTTTAATACACCAAGACACATAGGAAATATGAGACTTTGAAAAATGAGGTGTTCTTCACTTTTTTGAAACATTAGTCTCCTATCACAAATGGCTTGATTTCGCATTTGTTTTAGTCATAGATTTGTGTTAGACAGTACACAGCATAGAATCTGGGTGTCATAGGGTAAATATTTTGGAATAACCATAAGGGGTGAAATTCAACCCTATTACAGATGGTTGGAACCCAGAGTTTCCATGCAACAGGAAATCAAAATATCTGATTCTGGGTTGTTTGTTTTTTTTTTGTTCTGTTTTTTCCATTGCCAGTTGAAATGACAAAATCCTGGTTGTTTGGATTCCCAGTAAAATGAACAAGGTGTTTCCATTACTAGCTGGTATGAAAAAAAAAATCAAAAATTCAAAATTTTCCATGAAGAAAAATCTGGCATTTTGTTTAAATATAATGAATTATTTTTATTTCAGAATTATTTCACTTTGATAAGATCGGAATATTTTGTGCCTTTACATGATGTAACACAATATGATACAATGGTCAGAATGTTTTGATTATTATATCATGTCACAATGTGTGTTGTGTTTTATTGTACTTTGAATAGTTTATGCAGCAAACTTCTGCACATGCATTATTCATAAACTTATCATTCTGCCTGTTTGCTATGTGTTCATTGATTATCTTTGATGGAAATCTCTTAAAGAACAAGCAGCTAATAAATCCTGGTTTTCAAGCATTGATGCCGTTCTATGTCTGTCAATGAGGATACTAAAATGGTGTAAAATGTACTCCTGTGCAGTATTTAACCATTTGAATGTAACTTGTAGCCATTAGCCAATATTTACGTAAACAAACATTTGAGGGATTGTTACTAACCAGAGGGTTTAAAAGGGCACAAATGCTCAAACTGATCTTTTATTTTAAATTCAAATTAATCTGATGAAAATTGGTGTTCCAAGGCTCTGTGTGTGAGACCACTTCCAGGGAACCTGGCAAATTGCTTTTGCTGGCCCTTTAAGGCCACAATACCAGCGTTAGACCGGCTTTGACAGTTAAGAAGTGAGTGGCAAGAGCCCTTGTGGAATCTTTCAATGCCAGACAGCTACCGGTTATCTGGGAATCAATTTGGAGTGGGTAAATCTACAATAGGGGCTGTCCCTTATGGTGTTTTTGCCAGCACAGGCACATCTACAGGGCTTGTTTACTGGTGGCAGCACCCTCTGCTGGCAGCAAGATCTTGCATGGCTATGCTAATGAGCCATGGGAATACACTAATGAGAAGCCATTTGTAATTGTGTGACTGCTCATTAGCATGAAGCTGCTGTCAGAACATCTCCATGTAGACCCAGCCATATAAAGATACCACTGGAGGAGAAACACTAAACAAGGAAAAGAGTGGACATTGTAGTCATGGGTATTCAATCCAATAGTGCTGACAAGTCCACATCTGTCCTTCAAGTTCTATGTTTGAGGGTGAGGAATTAAGAGACAGTCATAGACCTACCATGGGAGAAAGCCCAAGGATTATTACACAAATAAAACTGAGAAATCACAAAACTCTCAGTGACGTGGAGAAGGCAGAAGGCGGCAACAATGGCAAATTCTCCAGTAGCAAAAAAATCATTTGTTTAGAGAGACACCTTCAGTATGTCCCTTCCCCCACAATATTAAACAATGCATCTCAAATGGGGGCCAGACAAATTATTGGCTGCAACCATTATTAGGGGAAAACCACAGTATGAAAACAGCTCTGCACATGACACAAAGCAGCCTCTCCTGTATGGTTGAAATATGATAAGCCTCCAGACAAAACTGGGAAGGGTGGTTGCAAGAAGAGCCATTAGTCATTATCTGTAGTACTGCAGTCTCAATACAGCACTGTCACCCAGAAAATGTGTGAGAGAGACAGGGTGGGCACAGCACAGATATTATTTGGTATTACTAGAACAGGAGAGAACTGCTGAGCAGCCATTATATTTAGCTTATCTAAGGGAGACAGGCCAGAACCAGACTTTAAAAAAAATATCTGATGTTTCTCTATAAAGTGTTCTTGTACAAGAGACAGCAGGAAATAATTTTAAAATGTCCTAAAATTCTCCAGGACAGCCCTCTCTCACTCTTTTCTTTCCATCTGCACTTCTAGAAAATTAAAAATAAAGAAAGTTGCAGCTTCATTGTCCTGTGATCCATGATTGACAGATGGCAGCAAATGTTTTGCCCAATTCTAGTTGAAATTATGGTAGCACATAATGTACCAGAGTTTATCTTACGTACTTCGGTAAAATTCTTTGCTGGCATAGCTCCATAGCAATCAGTGACAATATGTCAGCACAAAAGCTGAAGAAAATCTGCAGCTAAGTTATGTGATGCACATTTGGACATGAAAGTCATGAAGTACACAGTTTTGTCCTAATATAATAAAATATGAAATGTAAAAAAAAATACTTTTAGCAAAACTTCAAAAAAAGAGACACTGAAAACTGAAAAGTACTTGGGTTATTATTTTAATGCTCTGAGAAAGACATGAGTTTTAAGACACTGCAAGATGAGAAATGATTGCAAGGTCATAGCAGCACAATTCTCCTTAAGCTGAAAACAACTTGCTTTTTCATGATGAGATTCAATATTTCAGGGAATGATCTTCTTTAGTACCAAATGATCTTTATCTATCAAGAGATTCAGGGTCTCCAGTCTCCCTGTTCTACAGATATTGTTTCCGAATACATAATTCTCACTCTCTTTCCTCCTACCCCATAAAAACTGCTTATTAAGCTTTTGACTCAATTAAAAGAGATTTAGAAATCTGAATTGGCAGGGAGCTAATGATGTGGGCTCACCTCGGGAGGATATTAATTTTAGTCTTATTAGTTTTGCCCTAAAGAGTCAAATTTAATTCTTTCCCCATGTCCCTCATCACTTTTTATTGAAGTTACAAAGAGGGTCAAGATTTAATTTCACCAAATTTTTAGGTTTATTAGAATAGTTATCCCAGCTATTGGACTCTATTATCTGGCCATTATGAAATGTGGAACCTGAAATGTACATTCACAGATGTTAGATTATGTAGGCCATGTCCCTGAAATGCACAGTTCTTTCTTACAGCATATTTTTAGTGCTTCGTCCAGTTTGAGGTCATATATACACTAGTGAGCTAACTAACAGTGGCACAGCTGTACCAAGGCAGACAGGCCCATTGACAGGGGATAGCCAAGGGGGCAGTTGCCCTGGGGCATGGCATTTCAAAGGGACTTCGGACTCCAGCTGCCACCCCCACAACTGCATCAGTGGCAGCAGCTGGAGCCCCAGTTCCTTTAAATTGCTGCTGGAATCTTGCTGGTATGGGCTGCACAGATCAGGTAGCACATGGCACTGAGGGGAGAGGACAGCTGTTCAGGCAGTATTGAAGGCCATCTGCTCCACCCCGACCCTTTCACTCAACTTTCTGGGGGTGTAGAGTCCGCACCCCCATCCCTTTTTGCCTAGAAGACTGGAAAATTGTCAGCTTGCCTGAATGAAGGCATGTCTATATTCATGGGAGAGATCTCTCAACAACATAAAAACACTTCAATGAACAGTGCTAGCTATGTTAGCAAGGGAAGCTCTCCTAACATATGCACAACCGCTTTAGCCAGTGAGATTTATGTGTCTTCCATTGTTTTTTTCACATCCCTGAATGACATAATTTTGCTGACATAAAAGGCAGCATAGAAATGGTTTGAACAAACAAAACAATGGGATTACCCTTAGGAGATCATTCCACACTGATGTCCTGTGAAAGATGGTTGTCACTTGTTGGCCCCATTCAGCAACGTTCTTGTGAAAGTGCTTAACTTGAGCCATTTGAGTAATCCCAAAAATATCCATCAAAATCTGTGTGTGCTTAATTTAACAAATTTAATTCAGCTCAGTGGGATTCAGCATATACTTAAGTGCTTTGCTAAACACTTAGGTGAACTCAAGTTTACACCATTCAGCAAAGATCTTTAAAGTTTGCTTAAATGGACCCATTATCATTCAAGCAAATTAATGTAGATGGTCAAACTTCTCTAGTAGCATTACTGCCCAATAATTAAGCTGGTGATATTAATTCAGTATTAAGCGACCCAGGCTAGGTGATGTTTTCACAGTATTTGTGGTATTTTCTATATTCAGAATGAAAATGCTGTTGCTTTTCTGAAATATTTTATCAGGCTTTATAATTTTTTTTCTGATGATATTCATTGTTTGTGAATGGGGTGACAGTCTTGACAACAAAATTCTCATCTGGCAAAGACAGAAGCTTTTCTTCAGCTTTCTGGTGTAGATGAATTTCAAATTGGCACTCCTTCAAATTGGCATCCATATATAGGATAAAAGGCTTACTTATGCCAGTCAAGATTAGAACCGGAGCCTGAGTTGGAGAATTAATGATTTTTCAAAAAGTCTTTTCATATCTCTTGCCCCATTGGGGTCCAAAGGTTTCTCAGAAGCCACAGTGTTTTCTGGGGAGGCTTCAGGGACCACCCCCTGCCCTTGGTCATAGCTTTGCTCTTATTGGACTGGTATACCCTGGTATCAACTGAACGCTCCAGTGCATAGATTTTCAATGAGGGTATGTCTTCTCTACGGGGAAGATCAACACTGCTGTGGTCAATCTGGTAGGGATGCTCTAACTTGAACTTGAAGGATGCCCTCATTGGTGCTGCTAGTGTTCCTCACAAGGAGTAAGGGCAGCTGATGGGAGCATTTGCTCTTGTCAACCGCCCATAGTAGAGATGGCACAGAGGCTCAAATTAAGGTACATACACTCCAATCATGTAATTCTTAATTCAAACTTCCCCTTTAGGATAAAGGCTAACAAGTCTTTCTTCATATTCCTCAAAGTTTCTTACAAGTATAATCAGATCTTTCAAACAAACTAAGACTTGCAGTAAGTTTATGTCTCCCACAACTTTTTTCATTTAGACACTGAAACTTGGCAGCTGCTCCATAAATTCTTTTGGGCATGCATACAAACTGATAGAAACCTAAATGAGATATGCAATGTGTTTCAGCCTTTTCTTTACTCGAGTGATCTGGTAGTATCCGTTTCAAAGATTTAACTATGAGAACCGCTGGCTGTCCAGGGAAGAGTCCAAAAAATGTTGTATTTAATTCATGATGTGCTGATCAGCTACTATGTATCTCTCAAGATGTGCTTGTTGAGATGCATGCAGATTTTCCTCGTCGTTTTATGAAGTACCACAGTGGGGGTGGCATACAGGCTGTGGGATTCTGCAGTGATGCCATTTGCTGTTGGCTGCTAAAGATTTTGCATTCACCTCAAACCAATTTTCAGTGACCCTTCGGGGATAGATCTAGGGAAGTCTCATGTTGTGTTCCACTTCGCTTGCACCGTGAGAATACCTTGGATCTTCCTCTAAGTTCCATCCTCTCACAACCCTTCCATTCCCCAGACAATGGTGAATCTCCAACATTTTGGGGATTCACCATTTCAGGGTCTATTGGTGGAACCTCAGCTTCATATATGATGGTTTCAGGTTCAAAAGCAGTCTTCTATCTTCTGCCCTTGTTTCACACTGTCATGACTTGTTTCATTAGCAACCATTTCTGGGCTTCAGCAGGTAAGGTTATGGGGGACCAGCATGCCATGAAGGAGAACTCCTTCCCCCAGATGCTTTACCATTGATAATATCCCTTTACTGCCTTTTAGGCAGTACTCATGACAAGCACTGGATTGTGCCCACGTACTCCCACTGATAGGTCAGCCACCTCCTTTATAGTGTTCTTGATTTTCCTATAGGCTGTTTCACAAAGCAGATGGTCATCAGGATGTTTAGGTATTGGTCTCTGGCTTGCTGTCTGTTGTAATCAGTGAGGTTTTTTTGATGAGAGAAAAGTTGGTCCCTTCTTCTGTCTGACCTCTGATCACCTGGGAGTAACTTGGGGGACTTTTCTGTCATTCACTTAACTGAAGATGGAACAGAATTGGCTGCTGATATTAAGCTGCTCATACAACTTGAGCCAGTCTGTTCTGGTTCTTTTGCTCTGCAGCCACTGCTCCTCTTTTGCAGTTTCTACAACCTTTCTAAGAGCTGACACGTTCTTAATCCTTTGCAGCTAGGCACCAAGGAACTTGCAACAAAATTCCTCAAAGCCATCTGTGCTACCAAAGGTGTGACTGAGGCTACCTAAGTGGTTCTTCACACCTAGTTTCTGAACTTCAGGGTGCAGATCATTTTTAACACAGGGCAGAAGCTGCTATATTAAACTCATTTGCTTTCCTGTATCTGGTACTACCCATTCCTGCAGAATTGCAATGATATGTTCCAACCAGGTTTAAATACCTCTTCCTCAGGTACTGGGATCACACTTACAAATAACCTTAACTTACAATAGGCACTTGATATAGCATAGAACAACTCAACTTCACCCAAAAGACTTTGTCTACACATTGCTTGAGACAGCAGCCACCCTAGGGTTGGAGCTGTTATGTAAAGGCCCAACAAAGCTGGCATATCAGCCAAGGTCTATCTGTCTTTCCCTAAACAGTCTGACATTTAAGAACTCTGCATCTGAGTTTGGGTGTGGTGAGGACTGGCTTCCAGCAGCTACCAGCCTTCATGTGCTGTCTACCACTTCTATGTCACTTGGAACCTGTGGTGATGGTTCCATTCCCTTGCAGTTCTCTCCGTGCTGGAAGAGCACCATATACCCTTATAAACATGCACACATGCGTTTGGGCACCTGGTCAGCCATTTGGTAGCTGCCTGTCTGGTGGATTCAAGTGAGCCCTCCTTAATTATCTCAGGTATTCCTGTTATTAGACAGTGGCTCTGAGGGTCAATATTCAGTTCTGTGCATCAATTCTTTAAAATGTATATAGTGATTATACAAAATGTAGCTTCTAAAACATTACAAAATATGTCCCCAATTTAATGGATTAGTCATCGTTTACGTGTAAGGTGTTCTCACCCAAAATCCTGATGACAAGCCCCAAATGTTACCCTTCTGCCAGATTGAATCAGCAGTAACAAGGGCTTAGTTCAGTACCTAAGGGTTTTCATTAATAATACAACACAGATTCACCTTCAGCCTCCTCCCAGTAATCAGAGAAAACTAAGCACATTCCCCGGGCATTTCTAATAGACAATACTTATTGCCTATTTAACTACTGAGTCTGTGTTTAACAGACAAAAACTTTCCTTATAAGGGAACAGGAACTCAGCATTAATTTGGAAAAACACCACTACCATGATTCTAAAACACATAACCAAAAATCAAGATTCATTCCGTCATATATTGGCAGCATCCATTGCCTCTGTTTACCATCTTGCAGTATGAACATCTGACAAATGAAGGTCCTTTTAACGCATCACTTCCCTTTCTTTCTGCTGAATCTTATTCAGTTTTTTGTCCTTAGGTAGCAAAAACCCTGAGTACAGAGGAACAGTCACAAGTCCACTTTGATATCTCTGGTGCTGCTCACCACTTGATGTTGCTGTTATCTCTGCTGTCATTGGCTCCTTGTTGATACTTCTGTTGATACTGCTCCTATTATCACTACCTCTTCTGTGACACCACATTCTAAGGTTCTCCCATTAATTCAACCCTTAGGGTGCGTCCATGTTTGCATACGTCTTTTGAAAGAGGTGTGCAAATGAGGGAAATCAAAAATGCAAATGATATGCATATTTGCATATTGGCACCTCATTTGCATATTCGTATTTCAAAAGAGCTTTTTTCGAAAGACGAAAACCAATGTAGATGCTGCTCTTTCGAAAGTAAACCCCATCTTTGAAAGAATCCTTCTTCCCTTTATTTAATTTTATATATATATATATATATTGTAAATGTATTTTATTTATAATTATACATATATTATAAAATTTTGAGGAGTAAAGGGACTTCAAAGTTGCCCCGGCACTTCGAAGTACCAGCGGGTGAGCCATAGCTAGATGCGTGCCGGTACTTCAAAGTTTAAAACTTCAAAGTTGCCGGGGGGGTGGGAATTTGCTTAATGAAGTACTGCATATGCACTGTAGCACTTCATTAGTAAACTCCCAACACCCTAATTACCATCCTTTCTTTGAAGGAAGGTGGTAGTGTAGACAAGCCCAAAGTGATTAGCTTAGGAATGAAGCTACACATCTTAAAAACGTGTATTTAGCAGCATGTTGCATGGCTGTGAGATATGGGTGATAACAAAAGATTCAAAGAGAAGAATATTGGCATTCAAGATGAGTTGTTATAGAAAGATCCTGAGAATAGGATGGATGCAAATGGTCACCAATGAGGAATTATATAGGAAGATACATCCAAAAGAGAACCTACTGCAGAAGGTTATAAAATGGAAGTTACAGCTATTCAGGCATATTTGCAGAATGAACAATGAATGAAAAAATCAAGCTCCTGGTATTTGGCATAATGGACAGCTCAAATAGGAGAGGCAGATCCCACAAAGAAACAGTAGATGATATAGTAGATTGGTGCAGAGCTAGTGTACAGAAATTAAGCCACTTTGCATTGAACAGGGAACAATGGAAGGAAATAGTTAGAGAGGCATTAGACACCAATGGGAGCTGAGCCCATGGTTGTTGTGGATGATGATGATGATGAAGAATCACTAAAATCAAAGTATTTTTTTCTTTTTCTGTTGAGTGCAATCAGTTCTGTCTTTAAACACCAGAGAGGGGTGGGCCAAGTGATATCTAGGACTGGTTAGGCATAATCCACTTCCCATCTCACCTGCAGTGGGCACTTGCTCTCTGCTTAGCAAGTGATTCTTACTTTAGGATGACCCTCTCAAACTGGACAAATTAAGTACAGTTCTGCTGCTCTTTAGTCAAGAAATAAGGGAAGAAATACATCATTACCCCCGCGTTAAAGTGATTTGCAATCCAAAACAGCCAAAAATGATCATTTGCACAAGGCAATATGTCTGAGCTGTTTTGCCTTTGCAAATATGGTCTGCTATTAAAGTCCTTTCCTCTAGTACATCACAAGATCAAGGGTGACAGTGAGTTTGTAGCAGTGAGGGGCCACCAGAACTTGAACTGGGGGAGCTGGGGGCCTGTCCCCACACCTTTAATATAAATGTAACTTAGGAATCAGGACGCAATGTTTCCCCCCTCTCCAAACTGTAAGTCTTGGGCAGGCACAGAGCATACTAACAAACTACACCTATATAAATAAGTGGGGGAGGGGGAGGGACGTGACATCTGGAGAATATCCTTAATCATCAGCATAGGGCCTCTTCTACAGTAGCAGGCCACAGACCTACCTGCATCTGAATCAATATTTTTTCTCATGCCCTGTACCAAACAACAAAGAACTACAGTGACCAAACAGGTCAGTGATATATATTTAAGAAAACAAAAGCAATTAGAAACATACTAATTGATTTCCTACTCAGATAGTGATATTGGGATGCAAAGGTTGTGATAGTGGGAAGAAAGTTTAGAGGAATTCCCATATAAAAAGGGTTAAGCCACAGAAATATTTAACACAAAAAGGACTGAGTAGGTTTGAAAAAAGTCAAACATCAAACGCAGAGGCTCTGCTAATAAAAGATCATTAATCCTGTAGCTGTGTATGTGCCCAGGTTTCCTGCCACATGACATCATACTTGCCAATGAGGGCACAGTGCCAATTGATGGTGTTAATTGCTAAATGCCTAGAATACCAAAGCTGCAACCACAGCAGCCATCGATGTGGAGGGCAAAATAAGCAAATGGCAAAATCTGTGGCAGTCCTCCTTGAGAGGGGGAACATTTCACGCAGCAAAGCTGATGAAAGCACTGCTAAAGGAAAAGCAGCTTTATAAATGTGGCAAGGGGGAGAGCATAAAATGAGAAAAGCAGACGGGGATGTCTGAGACTGGCTTTGCAGCCAGGATGCAGAGAGTGGAAGATGGGACACAAATTCAGAGTACTAAAGAACAGAGCTGTGAAGGGCTTAGAAGTCAGGAGAGTTAGTGTGAATTTTTATGCAAAGAAGAAAAAGGGAGCAATGGAGATGCTCAAGTGTAATACAAGAAGAATAATGTGCAAAAGATAATCTTAGAAAATGCCCTGGAAAAGGGCAACAGATCATGGGTTTTGACAGCCAACACGGGGAATAGGGAGGGCCTGTGTTTCCTAAATCTTCCACATGCCATCTTTCTCATCCCCAGTCACAGCACCACCATCCTTCCTGCCAAGCAGGCTGGCAACCTATTTTGAAATAATACAGCTCTTGAAATCTAATATAATCTAATCTAAACATTAAATTTTACAAACGTCTCCTATTTCCCCTGATTTAGTTACGATACATTGTCATATTATATGTTATATAAAATGCTCCTTTCTGATTTCTAGCATTGACCATTGGATTAAAACCTCACAGGCAACCCTCTTATTTTTTTTAGAAAACCTTTTCTCAGTAGCCAGCAATTAAGAATCAATAAATATCGAGCAAGAAAGAAAGAGAAGCTATAGGATATAAGGATAGAAATGTGCAGAATACATAGAGGGAAAAGTACTTTCAATTTTCACATCCTAGTGCTGGTTGGAAAATGGGTGAAAAACATATTTTTGGGGATAGAAATTTTCCTACAGTATTGAGAGATACCATCTTGGCCTGAAAAATAATTCAAAAAGTGGCACAAACTTTCCTGCTTCAGCAAATTTCAGGCAGGCAGATTCCAGTACCAATACAGAGCCATACTAAATGAGAAGGGCTTGTGTAGCCTCATTGCTCTAGGAGCTAAGCTTTTGGCAAGACTGAGGCCCTAATATACATTCAGCCTTCCATAACTGCTGAAATAGCCATTCATCTCACCTTGCAGAAGCCCAAGATTTCATATTCTTTTTGGTTGGTCTTCTTTCCATATTCGTGGCTTTCTCCCTTCCTCCCATTTTGGGAACAAACATTTGAAAGGTGAACATGTGCATACCAAACCCAAATTTGCTACACTTCTCCTTAGATTTGGGTGGATTTGGTTTTCATTTTATGCCCAAAAATCAACTACGCTGGCAAATCAGTGCTTGGTCCTGCCATGACGGCAGAAAACTGGCCTTGACCTCTTGAAGTCCCTTCCAGTTCTAGTGTTCTATGATTCCATGATCCTGTGATCTACAAGAATATTTTGTTATCAGTCTGTTCTCAGCTGCTGAATGTTGGCATTGCTCAGTTGAAGTTAAAAAGCAAAAACAAAAACAAAACAAAAAACAGCTTCTCTGATTTGCACCAGCTGAACATCTGGCCCATAGACTATATTTTAGATTTTCCAGCGAGAGTACCAGAGTTGATATCAGTTACGGCTGTTGCCCCAGGGACAGATTCATGCCCCCATCCTTTCCATATCTCTGACTGGTGAATTCATGTTGGAATCCCTCCCTGTCCTCATATGATGATATCAAAGAAGACAAGAGACAATATCAAGAAGAAATAAACTGGTGTTATTAGGGGATAATTTTTCAAGAGCAGAGAATGGGGAAAACTCAAAGAGGATAATAAACATAAGCAATGATTAAGTGAATTAACATTCTACAACAGCACAAAGCCTGAAATCCAAACCTGTTAATTCCTTAATAAAGTGTAAAAGATTGAGAAGTAATTCCCCAAGTATGCAATAACATTCTGTCTTGTCACAGGACAGTAGCAGGGCTGCTCAGGACCTACTACATTTGGCTTGGTAGGAAAGCCTCAGGGAGGAACGTTGGGGAGTCCACCAATGTTTGGATGACTGCTGAAGAGAAACCACAGCTAGATGGAATCCCAACTGGATAAGTGTTATAGTATTTCTCTTCTCCCTATTTCTGGTGCTGCCAGACCTTCTCCTTGCTGCTAGATGATGACTTGCAGCAACCTGCTCACATACTGCCCCTTGGATGGACAGCCACAAGTGATGACAATGGAGTTTGCGAATTAGTTGAATAAGGGATACATTTAGAAGGTGAAAACTTACTTTGTACATACACAGTTGGACTATATGTAGATTCCTAGCCAATCTCCAGTAGTAGTCACAGGCATAAGGAAATTATGCTGGCCTATTTCACACTTTTTTTAAATATATTTTTTCATCGTTTCCTGAAAATATTGTTTGACGCATGTTGACAGGATGGGCAATTAATTTCACCACTTCTCCACATACAACTTTCCAGTGCAGAATTTCTGTGAATTCTAAAATGTCTGTAGCAGAGCCAGATAAGACACTGATTTCTCTTTAATCATTTATGTGTACTACTCTGTATCAGGAACTAGCTGCTGGCATTGGTTGCCATAAAGTCACCAGCAGCCGAGCACATCAGTCACTGCAGCAATATTTTCATGCACATTGCTAAGGCTGCCTGAAAATCCTAGGTTCTGGTAACAATCACAAACATGACATATTGTACTGTATGGAGTTGATATTAGAAGCTTTTCCTAAGCATAAAATGACAAACAAACCAAAAATAAAAACAACCTTCTTGCATTTATATACAACTATAATCCTCTCCGTCCATGAAAACATACTTGGGGGTGATGGCTGCGCGCCACGTGATAGATTCAGTTTCTCTCATTGTTCTGTAATTTGTCATGCAGGCTTGACAAACTCAGCACTCTGCTCCCTTTTCATGCTTTTTAACATCCCGGTCCCCTGAATAGATTAAAACAGTGCCCATGCCTTGACAACATGTCAGGGGAATTTTTCTTGCTTTCCTCTGCAACATGAAATATCCTCTAAAAGTACATTTATCTGAAGATCTGGACATGCAGGACTGAATATTACTTCAATGATATCTCCAATGTGATATTTTATTTCTCCCACTAATGCGAAGGATCTAACCAATTCACTCCTGGGTTCACCACTCCTAGATAATAAAGCTAATTCAGTCTCACTCAGGACTCTAATCAGGGCAGGGGGAGTAGGGCAGCTGCCTAGTACACAAAGCCAGTAGAGCAGAAATAGGAGTGGGGTGGGTTAGAACACTGAGGAGCAGAAGCGGAACCAAGAGTCCCAGGACAGCCATAAGCAAATGCCTCAGGGGACGTCTAAAGGCATCCAAGCTCTGCAGGGAGCAGCTGAACAAAGTCAGGCTTCTTTGTGGATAAGGCAAGACTGCTCCCAGAGCACAACTCAGAGCTGTGCTTCCTGTCCTGACCAGGGAGTGCCCAGCTATGCAGAGGTGGCTCAGATCAGGAAGCAGAGCAGGCGGGGGCTCAGATGGCTGTTACACCTTGGCTACGTCTACACGTGCACCCAACTTCGAAATATCTTATTTCGATGTTGCGACATCGAAATAGGCTATTTCGATGAATAACGTCTACACGTCCTCCAGGGCTGGCAACGTCGATGTTCAACTTCGACGTTGCTCAGCCCAACATCGAAATAGGCACAGCGAGGGAACGTCTACACGCCAAAGTAGCACACATCGAAATAAGGGAGCCATGCACAGCTGCAGACAGGGTCACGGGGCGGACTCAACAGCAAGTCGCTCCCTTAAAGGGCCCCTCCCAGACACACTTTCATTAAACAGTGCAAGATACACAGAGCCAACAACTAGTTGCAGACCCTGTATATGCAGCACGGACCCCCAGCTGCAGCAGCAGCAGCCAGAAGCCCTGGGCTAAGGGCTGCTGCCCACGGTGACCACAGAGCCCCGCAAGGGCTGGAGAGAGAGTATCTCTCAACCCCCCAGCTGATGGCCGCCATGGAGGACCCAGCAATTTCGACGTTGCGGGACGCGGATCGTCTACACGTCCCTACTTCGATGTTGAACGTCGAAGTAGGGCGCTATTCCCATCCCCTCATGGGGTTAGCGACTTCGACGTCTCACCGCCTAACGTCGATTTCAACTTCGAAATAGCGCCCAACACGTGTAGACGTGACGGGCGCTATTTCGAAGTTACTGCCGCTACTTCGAAGTAGCGTGCACGTGTAGACGCAGCCCTTATGTCCCACTCAGCCCATGCACCCCAGCCTACTCCTGCACCCCTCCTCCTTCCCAGACACCCCAACTGCTTCCAACTCCTGCACCCTGAAACCCACCCAGCCCCTGTTGCCCTAACTCCAGCCCATGCCTCAGCAGCTCACTCCTACTCACTGAACCCCTCATTTTTGGTCCCATTACAAAGCCTTGGTTGGTGGGGGAGGGCACAAAATTTTCTAGTCTAGAAGAGTAAGAAAGAGTGAACCTTGGCCCTCCTCCTGACCTTGGGGCTGTCATGTGAGAGCGGTGAGGTGAGTGTATTTTTTTTTCCCTGCTTCTCAGTCAGAGACAATGCCACTGAGGTTAGTTTGTTTGTTTTGCTTTTCACTGTTGTGTGGCCGCTAACTAATTTTTCTGTGGCTCAGAACAAATGGTTCCCTGCCACTGACATAAAAAGAAGTTCCTCACCTCAGATCTCTGAGCTTTGCTTTCTCTCCAAAGGCTATGAATAAGTGTACTACCAGCGGTTATAATTTACTCCACAGCTACTTCCAAACAAGCACATTAATTCTCATGGTGAATGAATTACAGAGAAAGCAGTAAGAAAAATAAAGAACAGAGCCTGAAAAGCTTACAGCTCCATCCTCAGACTCTGTCCTTTAAAAAGCACAAGTGTTTTCCCCAGAGTTACAAAGTTCAAAACTGTCTCACATTCCGAACCAGAACAGAGGCTGGGCAGTCGGTTCAGCCACTTGTTTATACAGCTCAAGCCCCTGGTCACCAGGGTATGTGAACAGGTAATCAGCGGGCAATAACCCACTCCTGAGGACATATCATTACAAGGATAGGTTTTGCATAACTGGAAGAAAAGTTGAATTAGTGTTTTCCTAAGTATTCCCCAGGAAATCCAATTCACAGTCTCAAGGGTTGATTCTTGTCTGTCACATATTCAGTATAGCCATTTGAATTCCCAGGCCTCACATCACATCTTTGTACAAGTGATATGGAGTTCACACAAAGTCATGTCCCACAAAAATACATTAAACTTTAATTTAATAAAATGGACCTCAAAGATACCTCAATTTAATTCTATAAAGTTTCCCAAGGATATGGAGGAAGTTGTCATATCTGTCTCAACCACTTTTCAGCAAAACATGTCAAAAACTATAGTGTAGCCAACTGAAAATAGAAAGGGGCCCAGAGTCTGGCAAATAAAGTGTAAAAATCTAAATAGAAACACCAAACATAATTTGAAGAACATATAGCCAACATAAGCTTGTCTACACGTACACGCTACTTCGAAGTAGCAGCACTAACTTCGAAATAGCGCCCGTCACGGCTACACGCGTTGGGCGCTATTTCGAAGTTAACGTCGACATTAGGTGGTGAGACGTCGAAGTCGCTAACCCCATGAAGGGATAGGAATAGCGCCCTACTTTGACATTCAACGTCGAAGTAGGGACCGTGTAGTCGTTGCGCGTCACGCAATGTCGAAATTGCAGGGTCCTCCATGGTGGCCATCAGCTGAGGGGTTGAGAGACGCTTTCTCCAGCCCCTCAGCTCAATGGTGGACGCATGGAGCGGCCCCTTAAAAGTCCCCTCCCCCTCCCTTCCTGTGCAGGAAGCTGAGGGAACGTGCAGGCGGCAGCCCAGACACGCGGCCAGCCTGCACGTCCCTCAGCCATCCAAACCAGCCACCCCACCTGCGATGGCTGCCTGGCAGCCCCCCCAGCACCCCCAGGGGACCACCCCAAGGGGAGCCAGGGCAGCCAGCCCAGCCAGGCAGGCAGCCAGGCTGGCAAGCGGCAGCGGGGCCCCTCCTGGACGGAGGCCGAGCTGCGGCACCTGCTGGGGCTCTGGAGCAAGGAGGAGGTGCTCCAGGTAATGGGGAGCAAGAGGCGGAATGCGGATGCGTTCGCTCAGCTGGCCGACGGCCTGGCTGCCCGGGGTCACCCTGCCTGCACTCCTGATCACGTCAGGAGTAAGGTGAAGGAGCTGCGGCAGGGTAACTCCCGGGCCCGGGATGCGGCCAGCTGATCTGGGGCCGCCCCCGTCACTTGCCCCTTTTACAGGGAGCTCAGGGACATCCTGGGCCCCCAGCACACCTCCTCCCCTCCGGCCACCCTTGATACTTCGGCTGACAAGCCCCAGCAGGCCCTGCAGCCAGAGTCCACCCTGGACGTAAGCCCCGCACCCCGGGGGCCCCCCCTGGAGCCCACCCCCCGGGACATCGCGGCAGGAGGAGGAGGGGGGGGGCTCCTCCTCCGCAGAATCCGGGCTGCAGATCCTCCTCCTGCCATCCTGGAGCAGCAGTCGGGCCTCCACCCCCCGGGGATCTCCAGACCGTGGGAGTGGACCGACAGGTATGTACCCCCTCTCTGGTGTACACCCCTGGGCTTGAGGGGCGGGGGGGTAATAGATATGTGTCCAGGGCCCCCCACATGCTCGCATGGCCATGGCCCCAAGGACAGCAGGGCCATGTCTGTCACAGCAGTGCATCAGCCTCTGCCCCCCCACTCCGCACGACAGTGCCATGCCCCATCCCCGGGGCAGGGGGGAGTGGAACCTCGAGGGGCCCCCGGGAGGAGGGGGTGGGACACCCCGCAGCAGCAGCAGCAGCAACAGCAACAGCAGCAGCAGCAGCATGTGATGGAGTGGGGGGAGTGCAAAAGGGAGACTCAGGCTAGATGTGAGCAACAAGAGCTGAATAGCTCCCAGAGGCAAAGGATGATCCTGGGGCTACAGATGGCAGGTGACACCTCTGCCCTGAACAAAGAGGAGGGAGGAGCCGAGCTGGCTTGGAATTGGGGGGGGAGGGCAGGGGCCACAGGTAGAGGCTAGGGGAAGGTAGAGCTGGAAGGCAGCCAGCCTGAGGAGGGGGAAAGCTGCATCCCAGAGGGGCACCCCTTGGGGTCTTCTCCCCACGACGGGTTGGAAGGACTGTCTCTTCCGACAGCTGGTGCTGTCACTCCTGGGAGAAACTGGGCATCTGTGGCATAAGAAACCTCTCCTGTCAGACCCTGCGGAGTGAAGTGAGAGTCGCTCCCACCAGGGGACGGGGTGCAGTGCAGGAGGACCCCTGAACCCCATCCATCACAGCAGCATCTCCCAGGGACGGGGATGGGGAACCTGCAGCACAGGGCTGGGGGGACAAAGGCCACGGCTCAGGGCCCACACTAACGCCTGTCTCCATTCTTCTTCCCCCTCTCCTCTCCTGTGTCCCGCAGCTGCACCATCAGAAGGACCGGAAGAGAGCGCCGGCGAGCCATCAGTGGTCCCGGAGAGCCCTCCGGGGCCATCGCTTCAGGCAAGCCCCTCGGCCGAGGACCGACCGGCCCCCACGGCGGGCTAGACGGCGGACCCCGCGCCACCACCAGCCGACAGCAATGGATCCCCAGCTGCTGGCCATCCACCGTCGGCAGCTGGAGGTCGCGGAGCAGCACCTGCAGTTGCAGGAGCGGGTGCTGGCCTGGCACCAAGAGGCATGGGGGGCCTACATGGAGACTTTCAACCGCCTGGTGGACTACCTGGCCCCCGATGCCGCGCCGGCCGCTGCAGCGCCCGACGTGCCTGCTCCACCCTCCGCACCACCAGCTGCTCCGCCCATCGCCATCCCGTCCGCCGTCGCCCCGCCACCCACCGCCGAGGGCCGGAGCGCCGAGGGAGCCCTGGAGCCAGCTGAGACTCGCCGGGCATATCTTCCGGTCCGCCCCGCCCCCAGCCAGCCCTGGATAGGGCTGCAGCCGCGGCGGGGCTCCCGGCCGCCCATGCCCAGTGCCAGACTTTAGGGGCGAGGGGCCCGGGACGTGCCCCCCCCTTGTATATAGTATGAACTTATTATTTTGTGCCCCTCGTTTGCCCCGTCCCCCCATGTAAATAGTTCTCCCCTTTATCCTCCCTGGTTTTCTTTTTATTACTGAGCACATTTTTTTCTTACTATTGTTTTATTTGAACATATTACTTTGGTTCCACAAGTTGTATATAGTTTGTTCTTGTTTTATATATTTATAGTTAAAAAAAAAGTTCTCAAAGAAAAAGCAGTTTAAGTTCAGCCACAAGTGCGTGCTGTCATTTGTCCAGGAAAAGTGGGAGGGGGGTGCGGTTGGGTGCTCCATGGTGTGGGCGTTGGGGCAGGAGTGTGGGGGAGGAAGAGGCGGGCAGTGGGGGGCCTGGCAGAGTTCACCCCGCGGCCTCATCATCGAAGTGGGCCCGCAGGGCCTCCCGGACCCGGGTCCCTTCGGGGTCCACCTGCCGACTGGGGGCAGCGGGTGGCTGCACGTCGGCCCTGCTGGCCTCCACAGCCCAGCCCTGGAAAAAGGCCTCCCCCTTGCTCTCCACCAAATTGTGCAGGGCGCAGCAGGCACCCACAATCAGGAGGATGTTGTTGGGGCCCGCATCCAGGCGGGTAAGGAGACATCTCCAGCGTCCTTTCAGGCAGCCAAATGAGCGCTCCACCACCTGCCGTGCGTGGTTCAGGCGCTCGTTGAAGCGCTCCTGGCTAGCGGAGAGATGGCCCGTGTACGGGTGCATGACCCAGGGCCGGAGGGGGTATGCCGCATCTGCGATGATGCAGAGGAGCATGGTGGTGTCCCCCACAGGGAGCTCCCACTGGGGGATGTAGGTCCCCGCCTCCAGCCGGCGGCACAGGCCCAAGTTCCGGAAAACCCGGGCGTCATGGGTGCTGCCAGGCCAGCCCACTTAAATGTCCTGGAAACGTCCCCGGCTGTCCACCAAGGCCTGGAGGACCACAGAATGGTAGCCCTTGCGATTCAGGTATCGTCCTCCGCTGTGATGCGGGGCACGGATAGGGATGTGAGTCCCATCCAGAGCCCTGAAGCAGTTGGGGAAGCCCAGGGTGGCAAAGGCCGCGATGGTGGCATCTGGGTCCCCCAGCCTCATGAGCCTGTGCAGGAGCATGGCGTTGATGGCACGCACAACCTGCAGGGAAAGCACATGGGACAGCCCCAATGAGGGGTGAGCAGGTTGTGCGTGGCCCTGCCCTGCCCTCCCCTGCCCTGCCCTGACCTCCCTCGCCCTCCCCTCCCCTCCTCTGCCCTGCCCTGCCCTCCTCTGCCTGGGCCCCCCTCCCCTGCCCTGCCCTCCCCCCGTGGGTTCTCTTACCTCCATGAGGACAGCCCCGATGGTGGCCTTGCCGACACCAAACTGCTGCCCCACGGATCGGTAGCTGTCTAGAGTGGCCAGCTTCCAGACAGCGATGCCGACCCGTTTCTCCACTGTGAGGGCACGCCGCATGGCGGTGTCCTGGTGCCTGAGTGCGGGGGTGAGCCACTGGCACAGCTCCATAAATGTCTGCCAGCTCATCCTGAAGTTCCTGAGCCAGCGGTCATCGTCCCACTCCCCAAGCACCAGCCGCTCTCACCACTCGGTGCTGGTGGGGTAGCTCCACAGCCGCCGGCGTGTGAGGCGGGGGTGGGGGCGGGGTGCTGCAGGGTTGGGGGTTGAGCCCTGCTGCCCTGGGGGCAGCTCCTCCTCCGGTGTAGCAAGGAGGTGCTCAGCTGCCTCCCGCATGGCATGGAGCAGGGCAAGCCCTGCTCCTGACTGGAGGGCTGGGTGGACCTCTGGCTGCTGCTGCTGCTGCTACTGGGGGTCCATGACTGCGTCGCCCGGGGTCTTTGTGCCTATGGCTCCTCAGACCGCGTGCTGTGCAAGCTGAGTGTGTCTGGGAGGGGCCCTTTAAGGGAGCAGCTAGCTGTTGCCCCGGAAGCGCTAGTCCGCCCTGTGACCCTGTCTGCAGCTGTGCCTGGCATCCCTATTTCGATGTGTGCTACTTTGGCATGTAGATGTTCCCTCGCTGCGCCTATTTCGATATTGGGCTGCGCAACGTCGAAGTTGAACATCGATGTTGCCGGCCCTGGAGGACGTGTAGACGTTATTCATCGAAATAGCCTATTTTGATGTCGCTACATCGAAATAAGCTATTTCGATGTAGGCTTCACGTGTCGACGTAGCCATGGGGAAGGAGGTCCCACAACACAGCAAGGCCCAGAGCAGGCAGGAATCACCCAGAGCCCCTCCCCCACCAATGAGCCTCAGTCAGACCCAGAGTCAAGCCAGGGGACTCTGGTCATTGTCCTGGACTCTGGCCCCCATAGCAGGGTGATGACCAGGGCATCACCGGACCTGTTCAGAGACCTGTCTGGTGAGTTACCCCACAGACACAAAACCGAGTTGGGGCAAGCTTGAATGGGGCATGCCACGAGTCTTGCCAGGCTGGCTCTGGTGGGACTCCATGCTATGGGCCCAACACGTGTAACCATGCACACAGTCATGTGTCCCACCTGGATACAGTGGGCTACCTCTGGGCATAATTTTGTGCATGCCAGCACTTCGAAGTTTGACACTTTGAACTTGACGTGGGGAAAAATTTGCCTAATGAAGTGCTGCATATGCATCACAGCATTTCATTATTAATCTCCCATCACCCTGATCACCATGCCCCCTTCAAAGAAGGGGGCACAGTGTAGACATAGCCATTCTGTGTTACTATGGATCCCTTTCTTATTGATTCCCAACATTCTCTTTGCTTTTTTGATCGATACTGAACATTGAATGCATGTTTTCAGAGAACTCTCCACAGTGATTCCAAGATCTCTCTCTTGAATTAGAAGAGCTAATTTAGTCCTCGCAATTTTACATATATAGTTGAGATTACGTTTTCCAATATGCATTACATGGCATTTGTTAACGTGGAATTCCATCTACCATTTTGTTATCCAGTCAACTAGTTTTGCGAGATCATTTTAAAGTTCTTCACAGTCTGCTTTCGACTTAATTCTCTTGAGTAGTTTTGAATCATCTTCAAATTTTGCCACCTCACTGTTCATAATTTATGAATATGAATATGTTGAATAGAATTGGTTCCCTGCAGAACACCAATCTCTCCATTAACTATTTATTTTACCCTTTGTATCCTTTGTTTCCTATCTTTTAACTAGTTACCAACTCACGAGAAGATCATCTTTCTAATTCCATGACAAGTCAAGAGCCTTTGGTGAGGGTTCCATGTGAGAGCTTGATGGATTACGCTGGGTGGTGGTTTTCTGAGAGTGAGGCCTAGCCATTACCACTTTCTTCTCTTGATTTCAATGTAAATTGGCTCTTGTCCTGCTCTGTTCCAAAGCTCCTCATTTGTGACAAAATCTTACCATTTGATATGAAGGATGTATCTCAGGCATCTGTTTATGAATGTCTGCAGCTTGTGACTTGAAGACTTCGTAGTACACCAGGTCTCATATGCACGCGAGAGTACACTGTTCACATTTGTGTGGAAGATCCACAGTTTTGTCTTTGCAGATATAATTTGTGAACTCCATATGGAACAGAGAGTCTTGAATGCAACTGTTGCTTTCCCTATTCTGGCACTGATATATTTATCTGTTCCTTCATCTATGCCCATAATGTTCCCCAAGGAGGTGAACTGTTTCACAACTTCCAGGTCATCCCCACCCAATATGATGGTGATGTTGTTGGACTGGTTGATCCTCATTGTCTTGGTCTTTCCTTTGTTAATGCTCAGTCCGGTCATTGAGGCAGTTTTCTCTAGTGTTGTGAAAGAAAAGTTCACACTTTCATGTTGGTGTGAAAGCAGGGTGACATCATCAGCAAAATCAACATCCTCTAGCTGTTTGAAAAGGGTCCACTGAATGCCTTGTTGATGGCCATCTGTTGTCCTGTTCGTAATTCAGTCCATTATGATTAAGAACAGGACAGGTGACAATAGGCATTTTTGTGACAATCCCGACACCATGTTCAAGGATTCTGTCAAGACACCATTGTGAACAACTTGGCATGTCAACAGTTCATATGTTGAATGAATCAAGTTAATAATTTTGGATAGGATGGCATAGTGTTGCAGGAGTTTCCACAAATTGTCTCTACCAAGTCTATCAAAGGCTTTTTCAAAGTCTATGAAGGTTACGTACAATGGGGAGTTCCACTTGAATGACTATTCTGTGATCATTCTGGAAGTTGTTATTTGGTCATTACAGGATCTTTCACTTCGGAAGCCAGCCTGTTCTTCCCTGAGCTGTCTATCAATTTCTGTCTTCATTCTCTCCAAGAGAATACTATTGAACACTTTTCCTGCAATAGACAGTAATGTGATGATGCTCTAGTTCTTGCATTACTTCAGGCTGCCTTTCTTTAGAAGCTTGATAAGGTAGCCATGTTTTCAGTCTTGTGGGATATCTTCAGTTTCCCAAATTTTCCCAAATAGAATATACATCATGTTGACTGGTGCCTCACTACCTGCCTTGGTTACTTCTGTGGGGAAGTTGTCTGGACCAGGCGCATTTCTGTTGGTCAGATGGGCAATGGCTTTTCTGATTTCTTCTTTTGTAGGTCTCCTGATGTTAATTTGCAGCAGTATATTTGCAGGTGGTAACTCAGGAGGTTCCATGTGGGCGGGGAGGTTCAGTGCTTTCCAAAGTGTTCCTTCCATCTATTGAGCTGCTCACTTGGGTTTTTTTTTAGCACAGTCACCTCCTTATCCTGTACTGGCTGAACGACTGTACCCTGTGAGCCAGCTGGGTTCTGCATGATGTTATAGATCTCTTTAAAGTTCCTCTGTCCTTCAGCTTGTTCAGCTTGTTGTGCAAGGTTTTCCACAAAGTTCTTCTTGTCCCATTTTACAACCTTTTTAGGTTTTTTTATTGGCTTCTGAATACAGTCTCTGAACTTCCACCTGGGCTGCTCTTGTTTTGCTATTGTTGACTGCTGCTTTTCTTTGCTTTCATTCCTTCACTTTTCTCAGAGTTTCTGCTGTGATTCATTCTTTGTGATGCCTTGTCCTCTTTCCCAATGTTTTATTGAAGGTTTCTTTCCAGGCTGTTTTGCAGGTCTTTCAGAAGACTGATGCAGGATGTCCATGCTAGAAGAGGAGCAGATGTAGGTTCAAACTACCATTTGGTCATGGTAAAACTCATGTTCAAGCTCAAGAGGCATACCACAAAGGTGACCAAGCCAGGATTGAGATTCAACATACAACAGCTGAAGGATTTAGAGAAAAAGAGCCAATTTTCAAGTGGACCTGTCCAACAGATGCACTTCTGGCAAACCTCATCATAAAAGATGCTACCATGGAACAAATTTGGGGAAAAATAGTTTTCTACAGCAATGTTTATTTTGAACACATTTTTCCTATGTTGAAGGAAATGTTTCCTTGTGGGGTTTGTGGTTTGGGGCCATGCCTGGCTGTTCATCGTCTGGGTTGGCTTCAGTCATCCATCTCTGGAGGAAGGCCTCTTCCTTAGTGTCCTCAATATTGTGGAGGGCACAGCATTCCTCCACAAAGTGGGGGTACATGACATTCCTCCATGTCCAGACAGGTCAGCGGACAATGGAAACATGCCTTCAGCCAGCTGAAGGTACACTCTACTGGTTTGCATGCCTGCTTGATACATCAGTTAAAAAGATCCTAGGTGGTGTCCAGGTGGCTAGTGTATGAGCCAGGGGAACAGTGAGTAGGCTGCATCCCCCACAATGGCATGGTGATGCCCTTGACCACAAGCTCCTGTGGTGGGGGCAGGGCAAGTTGGTCCCCACCTCTGTCCTACAGCAGAGTCTGGAGTTGTGGAAGACACAAGGGTCACTGGTCTGGCCCGATCACCCAATGTATACCTCCAAAACCCATCCCTGGTGGTTGACCAGGGCCTGCATCACAACAGAGTGACAGCCTTTCTGGTTCATGTAGTGAGCTGCACAGTGGTCCAGGTCATGGATGGGGATGTTTGTGTGGTTGAGCGTCTCCACCGGAACAGCACTCAAATGTCCAATCTGTTCCCTTTGATGTTAATTACTTTGGCCGCGTGCATGTGCTCTTTTTGGACAACACTGCAGACCTCCAAGAGGCCCCCAGGAACCATAAATCAAGTGAGGTACGAAGGCACTGGAGCCAGGTTTATTGTCGTTGATGTATGGTCTCCAACACCCTCATTAGTCTCCAGTATGACTTAACAGTTTACATTGGTACATGCATATGCCGTGACAATGACCACGACTCAGTTGACGGCAAGGGGGCTCCGTCATACCCTATGTCACTCAACACAGCTCCTGTTACACACACTTTTATACACAGGTATAAACAAGTTACATATCCAGGTACAACCCTCTCATTGTAACACATTGACACACCTTAATGTAACTAGATCTACCCATTAATTTTGGGGATAATGGTGGTATTATCAAAACAACACGATCCAGCATGCTGTCATTACAAGCCACTCCTGAACTTGGGTTGGAATGTATTTGGTGCTAAGCTGTTATCTATGGGGAGAGTATGGGGACTGCATAGTACTAAGCAGCATGTGTTTGTGTGTATCACTATGTGCCTGGCTCTGGGTGCTTTTAGACCCTGTGACTTATCAGCTCTGTCTTTTGCTGCATTTCTGTGGACAGAATCTACCTAGCACAGTTTCTTCTTTAATCTACTCTTGTTCAGGCTTGAGGCCTTTAGCTTTGCTGTATATTAACAAAGCATTGACTTGTTCCAGGCATTTAGCCTTATACCAAGTCTCTCAGTGCTACAGTTTGTGCCATCAGTGCCCCCAAAGCAACTGGGGAAGCCCAGGTCTGCAAAGCTGGCCATGGATGCCTCCATATCACCATTGTGGATGACCCTCTGGAGCAGGGAGTCGTTGATGGCCATCATGACTTGCAAGAGAAGGAGACCAAACACACACATGGAGTCTTAGGGAGGTAGGCCCTCAGCACCAGGTGAGTCCCCACCCTGCCTTCCAGCCCCCATTTCTCCCAGTGCCCTCCAGTCCCTCCTGACAGTTGCCCAACCAGCACAGTTTCTGTGTGAGAGTTGAATGGGACAGTTCCCCAGGGATGGGTCTCTCCCCTTGGCTCTCAGAACCACATCCCCATTCCATGCCCTGAAGGTACCTGCTGGTGGAAACTTCCTACTGTGCAAGACCTTTGAACGAGTGTGCCTTACTTGCATAAGGAGAGCCCCAGTGATGGATCTCCCCACCCCAAATTGGTTCCCAATGGAGCAGCAGCTGTCCAAGGTGACAAGCTTCCATAAAGACAATGGCCACATTCTTCTCCACAGGGAGGGTGGGTTGCATGCAGGTGTCCTGCTTGTGGAGGGTGGAGGCAAGGTAGGTGCACAGCTCCAGAAATGTTGCTTTCCACATTCAGAAGTTCTGGATCCAATGCTGGTCATCCCACTCACCCATGATGAGGTGGTCCCACCAGTCAGGGCTGGTGGTGTGCCACCACACCTGCCTGATGATCCAGGTGAGGCTGGTGGAAAGGTGTGCCCCTAGGGTGCCAGGGCTGGGCCTCTTGATGGCTGGGTGGGATTCAGGCTGGGCTGCCAGAATAAGTGGGTGACAGCTGCAGCAATGATGAGAAGCATCTGCTGCAGCTCTGCCTGGGTCCAGGGCATGGCCAGAGGCTGGGCTGGCTGCATGGCTGGGTGAATGGCACAGGATCTCCCTTGGGCCGTATGTGCTTCCTGCATGAGCTGTGATGTCCCACATCGGGGCTGCAAAGCCTCTCGTGTGCAGGGAGTGGGTGTTTGGTGGTGGTCGTGGGGTTAAGGGCAAGCCTGGCCAGGAACCCTGGAAAGGCTTATTGGCCATGCAACCCTGTCTGTGGGCTTCCGGGCCCATTCTGTAAGGAAAGCAGCTAGGGCAGTCTGGCCACACTCTATCAACAGAGCGGATCAAAAGAGCAATCCACTATTGTGCGCAGATGTGATCTGCTGACAGAAGTTTTATGGGACAATATTGTCTGATGTAAGCATCTGTCAACAGCTCACTCTACTGTAGATGTAGACCTTGCTAGAGAAATTTTTCAAAGCCAAGACTATAACAGGTTTCAAAAAAGAACTAGGTAAATTCATGGAGGGTGGTCCATCAATGGCTATTAGCCAGGATGGGTAGGATTGGTCCTGAGCCTCTGTTCACCAACAACTGGAAATGGGAGACAGAGGATGGGTCACCTTATGGTTACCTGTTCTGTTTATTCCCCCTGGCACTGGCAGAAAAAACACTATGTGCTAGACATGCCTTTGGTCTGATCCCTTAGGTTCTTATGAAATCTTTTCTCCTGTGGCAAGATCCATGGTCAGAACTGTTGTTTTACATCTATGTGAAAGAAGGTATGAGTTTATGAAGTAGTATATTAATAAGGGGAAAAGTTTTATTCTTACACAATTAGTTAAAAGCAAACAAAATTTAAGCTGTAGAGACCTGTTATAATTATTTGTGAAAAGCAAACTCATTATTTTGTCTATGCAGAGGAATACCATTATTTTGTTATAAAAGGTGTGGTTTACTAATGAATTAAAATTTTCCTCTGAACAAATACAGAAATATTCATGAAATTTTTAAAGGAGCATGTATTAGGATTGGTATAAATCAGTTTAACGTCACTGATTTTGATGGTGGAACTTTCTTTAACACTGTCTGAGGGTGTGTGTGTGTGTGTGTGTGTGTGTGTGAATGACATTTACAGCCTGTCCAGAAATCTGCAATAGTTGTATCAGGTTTCAGACGTAATGGGTTGACAGCACTTGGACATATCTAATTTTCAGTCATTGTTGAGCTATCAAAAAGTTTCAAATGGATAGACATAAAACGACAAAGTAGAAAGGATTGTCAAGATACATTTGAAGCTATCAAGTCATGCTAAGTTACCATGTCCATCATTTGACACCCACGTTTAACACTCATGCTAGTAGACATAGACTTAGAGCTGTCCTGACAAAGAAGCATGCCCATGAATGGAAGGAAATACTGTATTAGCTATCAGAGTAGATATATGAACTGAAAAGAAAGACACTACTGCATTTCTGAAACAGAAAGTCTTGCTGGGGCATGAGAAAGGCCCTGGGAAAGTGGTATGCCTGATCAGATGAAAGACATAGATTTCGATTGACATACATGTAGTTAATCATCCAAAATCCATGCCACTGTTGACTAATTGAACTCTGTTATTACAGAAGTTAACTTCCATATAGTTTTCTAACAAATGATCTAATTTATTTGTGCATTATTCTGGAGCAGAAAGTGTCTCTGAAAGACCAACTGTTCTGATGAAATAGCTTTGGGAAGTATGTTTTCAAAGGTTGTTCAACAGAACTTTTGAGCGAGAGTTTGAAATCCTTCTTGATGTTGACTAGTATTGTGATGCTGATAGCCCAGTTACCAGCTCATACCAAGGCCCCTACATTTCAGTTACTATCCATACTTCCATCCCATTACTTATTTATTTAAAAATTCTTGCTCCACTCTCATAGTTCTTGTCTGGATATTCTGAAACACTGTAGTAAGTTTTGGTTTGTTCCACTGCTTCCCAAAATAGATTCCTCCCTTCTCGAAGTATATCCTATGTTCATTGTTCTTCAGATGACTAAGAAAGAGATAGAGTTTTGCTGTGTCTCTTATCCTTCATCTATGTTGTGTTTTTTTCCTCTCTCAACATTTTTTTCTCTTTCTCCTACCCCACTAGCCCTATCCTCATTAATTTTTTTCTCATCCCTCTGTTCTGCTCTTAATTGTCTTCCTTTTTCTCCCTTCACTTCCTCTTTCCATCTTCTAGTCTGTGATACCTCCTTCCAGCCTTCCACCACTCCTTGGCTGGGTCTCCACCCTATTGCACAACACTTTCTTCGCAGCACTCCACTCACCTTTATTTTCTTCTGTGAAAAATTAGAAGAAAAATGAAATGGAAATGATCAAACACAACTTAAAGACCTAAGTCAGTTTCTGATCTCCATTACACTGGTATAAATTCCATGTAGCTGTAAGTCCAGTTACAGTTACAGGACTGAGGCCTTTCAGGTCTTGGAATTCAGCTGATTAGATGTCATAATTACATAAGGACAGTCCCAATAACTGGGACATTTTCTTTTCTATCTATCTACCTATATTACACCAGGTCCTCATCCTGATTTTTCACACTTGCATCTGGAATGCATGACTCAAGTGATAGGCCATCCACTTTTATCTGTACTGGGGTAGAAGCTTTTGAGTATTCCACATTAGACAGGGATAGTGTCCCCTACACACATTACTTATGGATCTGCATGTCTTCTGTTTGGGAATCTGTGATCAGCATTATTAACCAGCTGTCTTCCAAAAAACAAAAGTTTTGTCATCATCCTCTATTAGTTAGAATAAATCATCAGTGGAAAAATAGAGTTTTTGAACAACAAACGGCTTACGGGCATATTTACTCTCATCTAATCTTATATTTCCTTCCAAGTTAAGATAGGCTTTCTGCACAAGTTACAGGCATGGAAGGGAAAAAATATACATTCTCCTAACAGCTTCAGAGCTTTCTTTAAGTGTGAGAATCTTTCATGTTTTACATCCTTTTGTGTGTGCATGTATACATGTGTGTGTATTTTGTACATGTGTACATGTGTCTGTGTATTTTGAAAAAATTTGTTAAATATCAAACTATCCTTATAGTTTTTGGGGAGTCTCTTGGTCTTATTTATGGTCAGGGGTTTTCTATGGAAGCATGTAATCAGAGTCAGTCTGCAGACAGACAGCCTAAAGTAGGGTAGGTTGATTTGTGCCCCTTATTTAGGTGTTAATATTTATTAAACTTCCGAATTCTAAGAAATAAAGCAGTGTTAGATTTTAACTGTCCAGAAATATTTTTAATGTTTTTAATCAATTTTCTTTGTGTCTATGTTCTTAATATAATATTGCCAAGGAGCATGGACTAGTTCCATTAAAATTACTCACATTGACATGATCTTGGAACAATTCTTAAAGAGCTTTTATAAAGGTTGCATGGGCAGGACACTTCTTGACCTCAATTTTGCTACACGTACAAATCCAGATGAAGTATCAATAATTATCAAAGAGCACCACCATGTTAGTCAAGTGGAAGCACACTAGATTTGTAAAAGTGTATAAGAGATGTTTCTTAGCCATGCTTATCTCACTATACACATGTGGGCAGCCCCCCCTGCCCACCCACAAATGGACAAGTAAAGAATGAAGAAATTCAGCATAACCTACCAGTTCATGCAAGTTCACTTAGGAACCCTACAGCTGAGCTTATGTAATTTGATGCAGCACGTATATAGTTTCAAACAATGCATTTTCAAATGATATACCAAGCACAAGGATACCCACATGATTAATGTTTAAATCAGTACATCTCTGGGGGGAGAAAATGCTCTAACATACTAGTAGGACTATTCTACTTTGCTGTAATTGGATAAGACAAACTATCCTACAAGGTATAAAGTAAACATGCTTTCCTGTAATATGAAAAGTTTCAGAGTAATTGGAAGCAAAGAAGTAGGACACTCAATTTAATTATTAAGAGATAAGCATGATCAAAGCTGTAAAATACGAGCTGCCTCCTTCAACTTGCAGGTTCATTTAGTGAACGCAGTTAAATAATCAAGTATATACATCAGTAGTGACTTGTGATGACTCATACTTGATTATTCTATGCCTTATATTCAAGTGTCCTTTGTTTTTTTTACACTTATTAGCCAGCTTTCTTTAGTCTTTCCTTTCTGACACCACACCACTGCTAAGAAATATGTGACTGAGGTAAGCACATTATCTTCCATGAGTGCTGCACTCTGCTTAACTGAGAAAGCCATGCACAATAGTGCAGTGCTGCTGCTACTCAGATAGGAGTTAGCTGGAATTGAATCTGTTGGGAATAACTCAGTCTCTTCCCTATTGAGGCAAGAATGCTAAATACTGGGAAACTCACTTCACCCTCAAAAAATCCCAGTGTCAGAAGGGCTAGTATCTGGTATCAGGTAGTAAGCATCAATTGACCTAGCTGGTTCAGTGTAGCACCAACTCACTTATGTCATAATCTGCACTGAATAGGGCTTATGAAAGTAGAGCCACTGATGGCGGGGGGGAGGCAGCTGCTCAGGGGCCCAACAATTTAAAAGGGTCCAGGGCACTTGGCTTTCTCTGCCCCTGCCACAGCAGATGTAGTGGCTGGAGCCCTGACCCCTTTAAATTGAAAGGATTGGCTGAGGGTAGTCTAGACCCCACAGCCATCTTTTCCACCTGAGTTCCCACCCACTCCAGGGTCCCAAAGGTAAGTTTCTTTCACCTTATGCAGGAGCCTGGGAATTCTGTTGACATCCTGGAATGGAAGGTATCTTAACATTCTTGCTTGGTATATGTATAGTGAACATCCAAATGACTGTACAAATGTGAAGGAAATGTAAAATAAAATGTCTTAACAAGACATGTCAGGGAAGTATGTAAACAGTGTTTGTCCCCAGACACAAGAAATGAGGACACCCCCATCTTGGTGCAAGTGGCATTTCTGAGGCTACACAGACTAATCAAGTTGCATAGGTGAAAACATAAGAAACCAGCATGAAACCTTCTGCTTTCAACTCCATGACACCTTTCCTCATAGAAGGGGCATTGGACTTTGAAAAGGATGCATTTCAGAAGTTCCCTATGCTGTAAAAGAGAGAAGAAAAGAATCCTAAATTATTTCGCACCTATGGAGACAAAGCAGCTGACCATTTTCAACTTTGTGGGATCTCCTGACCAAGGGGAACGTCAGCCATCTTCCTGGAAAGCAGTATGGGAGGAATCTTACCTTGAACCAAAATTGTAGCATAATTTAGTTTTATTGAGTAGAAAGGGCTATTTTTAAAACCATTCCTGACTTTAACCCTGATACTTGAACTCAAAGCTTCTTTATTATTAATAAACTTGGTTTGTTTCTCACCTAAACCAACCCAGTGCTGTGTTTGATTTGAAACGTTTGTTAATCCCAGTTAAGGCTACTGTGCTTTTGCCTTTCTAATGGAGGACTGGTCCTTATTACACATCTAAAGACATGCTGACAGGAGGACAAAAGGGGCAACTGCCCTGAGGCCCAGTGATTACAAAGGGCCTGGGATTCCCCACCACTGCTAATGCTACTACAGTAGCAGCATCGGCGAGAGCCATGGGTCCTTTAAAATGCTGTTGGATCCCTACACAACTTGCTCATGATGGTGCTGAGGGTTACCTGGGGTAGGTTAGATCCCTGCCTCACCCCTTCCATCTGAGACCTTCCCACTTTTAAAGATGCAGAGACAGCCATATCACCACCCCACCCAGGGGGCCTGGCAAGTCTGTCTCCACCTCCCTCCAACCTCCCTGTTGCTATGCTCCTCTGCATTTTCTAGAAAATGGCTGAACATTTCAGTGCCCAGGGCTTTAGGAACTAGGGCATATATTGGGGTCATATGGCCCACAGTAAACAAGGCTGGTAACCAAAATGTGGCAGTGGTATAATAAGCAGCCTGCTGGAGGCAAAGGTTTTGGACCAGCGTGGCTCAAGCACTTAGACATTCAGTGCATGGCTGTCATCTGCTTCTGAGCCTCCAGGCAGGCACTGATGCAGCAGAATATTATGAAACATGCAGGGCCACAGGACAAGTGGTAATCCCATCTCTCATTGGTCTGTACTGAACTCCAGAATGTGACCTTATGCCTGTATTACCAAGGATTGAAGTATAACTACTACTTACAGTGCCAGAGAGACAACAAGTGCAACTACAAGAGAACTGTAGTTCATTTCTGTCTTATGCTAGCAAAGGCACAGATCGACCATATTCAGGTGATGCATGATGAAGATGAATAGCCCACTTTAGAGTGCATCTCACTCAGCTCATGGTTTATGATCTTTGTTATTTTTATTATGCAAGAAAGGCACCCAGATTTAATGGCCACAATCCTACACATTTCAGCATATTCACAATGATAAAATGTCATCTATCATGTTTGATATGCTGCTTGGATGTTTCAGCCTCATTCAAAATGTAGCAAACATAATTGGAAAAAAATATTAAGATTTATATGAGAGAAACTTTCAACATCAATTTAAGTGCCTTACAGCTTTTGTCTAGGTGCTATTTTCAAATGTACTGGTACTTGAATTTACACAAAATCAAATTGCCAGAGAAAAATTGGGCTGATATCATGCAATTTTCTTTCCCCCTCAAATTCACATACAATAAAGGATGTTATGATATGAATGAGCAAAATTAGTGACTTCAAATAAGGGGTGGTGTCAGAAGCAAGAAGTGACATTTCACTTCATCAGCTCAAGTAACTTCTCTCAAATCCTGGTGCTCTTTATATTTTAACTATACTCTTTGGAAACACAGAGCACACTGTGCTGCCCAGAATGCTCTCCAATTTAATTCAGCTTGAGGAGCACTGGGGGTGGGAGGTGTTATAGTATGGTTGCCTAAAAGGACAAGATTACTGAAGAGTTGAGGCTAGAGGATCAGTTCAGGTTTTTGGAACATTGTGGAACCCTGAACTGCAGATCCCACTGAAGGGAGGAAGAAGAACAGGCTTGAGTACAATCTATCGCTTCTGAAAGAGAAATGTAAAATAAAGTTTTAGTTCTTAAAAGTGATTCAGGATTCAGGATGAAGAAACTTACTGAGAGATTTTCTGTTCCATTAGAATTAATTTCTTTATTTCTACATTCATTAATTGTGAGTCCTAGCTATTATGATTCATATTACGATATACCCAGAGGTCCCAGTTAGTATAAGGATCCTCGTACTACCTGCTGTACAAAAACACATAGATATTTACATGAGGGGTGAGCAAATACTGGGCATGGGCCAGATTCAGTCTGCCAGGATTAGTCCCTTACAGCCTTCCATCTCTATATTTACATCCACAGCTATCAGGCGATCACAGCTTCTGTGGTCACAAATAGCTGTTTGTGACCAAAGAGGGTGGAGAGAACAGGTGTCCTAGTGTGTGATACTACCGTTGGCCATGAATGGCAATCTGATGAATTCTGTGGAGGTGCAAATATAGAGGTGGTGGGTCCACCAAGGACCAATTCTTGCAGGTCACCACTTTTCCCCATTCCTGACTTAGTCCCTGTTCTTTAAGAGTGCTTACCTAGGGCAATGTAGTCCAAGTAGCACACAAAAAATAGTATGTTGAAGAGGTACATATAGCTATCTAAGACTGATTGGCTATCAGTCAGGGGAAAGAGTCCCCTTCCTGATCGCAATGAAAGATAAATCCTGAAGAAATTTCTGAAACAGGTTCAGGAGTATCTCTTGACAAACACATATGTGAGTAGGTGCTATAGTGTTCAGGGCCTTGGAATCTGTGTGACTGGATGTTACTAATTTAATTAAAACAATGGTGGAGCTCTCCTTTGGAAAGAGTGGTTTTATTTTCTAAGTTTGGTAGATAATAAGGTTAACTCCAGCAAGTCTAATTACATTTTAAGTATCTAAATTTCACCTCTCATTTTGAGTGCTTATAAAAGTTCCCCTTCAATTTCTGCCCTAAACTTTTGTGCAGAGCTCCCTTGTAGTTGGCCAAGTTTGCAAAGGGCTTACTTGACTTGATGGAGTTTCGCAGTCTGGATAGCAATAACTTTTGAATGTCATATCTCTTCAGATCAAAATTCAGTAAACTTGCTTAGCTATTAAGGGCCAAAACCCTATTTATTTTGGAAAACTGGAATGGGCAACATGCAGAGCCTCTGCCATCTAATTGGCACAGCCCCAGGTTACACCACCTCTGCATTATTTTTTTTTAATTTGCCCTAAAGAGAAACAGCTGGCTGAAGACACCCAGTAATACCCCACCTGGAAGAGAACTACTTGCATTTCCTGCTAGGAGCCACCTAACAATCGTGGGGTAGAGCTTAGTCAATTTTTTTTAATACTTTCTTCCCGCCACAAAGTTTGTTCCACATTGAGGAAAGAAAGACGGCTCCACCAGACTATGCTTGCCCTTTCCAGTTCTGGGGGAAGGAAGGCAATTAGTAGGGGATAAGACAGAGAGTGGGGAGCAGGAGAAAAAGATAGACTCTAGAATGGTGGAAAGGAGGGAATGGTGGGTGGGAAACAAATCTCCTGCTGTGGAAGGTGAGGGAAAAAGATGAGGAACTGATCTCTTACCATGATGGAGAGACTAATTTATCCACCAAAATAAAATAAAATAAAATAAAACGCCCCCTTATTTTTCACCATTCTAACTTTTAATAGTCAAACGGGAATCATTGGGAGGGATATCGTTGTGAGGGAAGGTGCAGGAAAAATTAACTCCGACACTCACTTTATTTTTACCCTCTATGCTGACCATGTCCTTGTTATAATGAACACCTTGGCTGTGTCTAAATTCACCCCTTCTTCAAAGGGGGCATGGTAATCAGCCAGATAGGGGAATAATAATGAAGTCCTGCAGTGAATATGAAGCACCTCACTAGGTTAATTCTTCCCATGGCAACTTCAAAGTGCCCATTGCTACACAGCATGCCAGTGCTTTGAAGTTTGCCACTTCGAAGTTTCTTCTGGGACAATTAGCCTTATCAGGTACTGCATATTCACTGCAGCACTTCATTATTATTTCCTGATCTGGCTGACTACCATTCCCCCTTTGAAGAAGAGGGCTAGTGTACACACAGCCCTTGTTCTGGAAGAAGAATTGATTCAAGACCAGGCAACACACATGGTTGGGACAATGGCACCTCCTAGATTATGTCATTGTCTGGTCTCAGAATCATGCTGACATCCACGTCACACATGCTATAATTGATGCTGATCACTGGTGGACTGACCACTGACTAATACGTTCCATTGCTTTGCTCAAACTAGCAACAAGGTATGTTTTCACACCAATAAACCACCACAAGAGGGTCAACATGGAAGGATTAAAGGACAATGAGATAAGGCTTATTTTGCAGCAAGCTAGGCAGTCAAGACCCACCAGAGGACTGTCTTCAGGCCTGGTCCTTTCTGAAAGCCTTTGTCCTGGTGAAACCCTTTTACTTACTTAACATGCATTTCAAGGGATGACTCAAGGTTAAGTGGCCAGTTAACTCTGCAGTCAGAAGGGGGCAGTAGGAAAAAAAGATGGAAGTGGAGTGTGGTGAGGTGGTTATAAATTATTGTAATAAGCCAGTGTCTTTATTCAATCCAAAAATTTTAACTTCTGGCAAAGTTATGAATTTAGGCATCCACGTGAGAATCCAGTGCATTTATTCAATACATATAACCAATTCATATACACACATCACTTTTAAAGATACTAGAATGCTCACGTAGTATGAAGTTAATCTCAGTAACACCACATTCAGTGCTGATACTAAATGAGGAGAGACTTATTTTTATATCACAAAAGTGATAGGAGATCACTTAACTCTCGTAGCAGTAGGCATCCTTTAGTCTAAATAGACTATGGATCGCACCCTTTATAGTTTCAAATGAGGACTTCATTTACAGCGTCTACTGTGACTATGAAGACCCACACAAGAGTGACAGTCCTTGCTGCATCTCTTGCAGATGTGGTGGGTGTCTGGCAAGTCGTTAGTGTGCTTTCTGTGCACTCGCTTCTCCTCTGCTAGCTGTCTGATCCTCATCTCGCCCTTCTGAAGGCCCTTGTGTAACCCCTGCCTCCATCTGCTGTGGTCATCTGCTAGTTCCTCCCATTTGTCCAGCTCGATGTCTACTTCTCTGAGGTCTCTCTTGCGTGTGCAAGGACTTTGGGCTTACCATCAGCCTAAAGAAGACAAACGTACTCGGTCAGGATGTTGCTGAATCCCCATCAATCAGCATTGACAACTATACGTTAGAGGTCATCCACGAGTTCGTTTACCTTGGGTCCACCATCACTGACACCCTGTCGTTGGACACTGAGCTAAATAGAAGGATCGGAAAAGCGGCCACAACTCTGTCCAGGCTCAGCAAGAGAGTGTGGAATAACAACAAGCTGTTCACTCACATCAAAATGCAAGTCTACAGATCCTGCATCCTCAGCACCCTCCTTTATGGCAGCGAGACTTGGACCCTGTATGCCCACCAGGAAAAGAGGCTGAACGTCTTCCACTTGCACTGCCTCAGGTGCATCCTTGTAATATCATAGAAGGACAGAGTGACCAACACTGCCGTCCTCGAGCAAGCTGGAATCTCAACCATGCGCACCCTCCTCAGGCAGCGTCGGCTCCGCTGGCTTGGCCACGTCCACAGGATGAATGATGGAAGGATTCCAAAAGACATCCTGTATGGTGAGCTAGCCTCTGGCAAAAGACCTCCCGGACGCCCCCAGTTGCACTACAAAGATGTCTACTTAACTCTTATGAACACGTTAAACTGCAAAGAACTTGAAATGGAGATTATACAGGCAGTACTCGGATTTATGATATAACTGATTGCTGAAAATTGCGTAAGACAAAACTATGTAATTCGTAATTACAATCCACTCAAAGACAAAATGATTGTGATCACCTCCTTTATAGTACAAGCCATAGAACTTCCCTGAAAAAAATCCTAGAAAATGTCTTTAAAAAAAAATCCAATCACAATTTTAAAAGTGCCGGTGATGGAGAATCTACCACAACAATAGGTGAAATTTTCCAAGATTTATTCATCATAACTGTTAAGAATGTATGCCTTATTTCCAGTCTGAATTTGTCTAGCTTCAGCTTCCAGCCACCGGATTGTTATATCTGTGTCTGTTAAACTGGACAGCCTATTATCAAATATGTTTTAGAGGGGTAGCTGTGTTAGCCCGCTTCAACAAAAACCAAAAGGAGTCCAATGGCTTGTTAAACTTTAAGATTAGCTAATGCATTAGGGCATTAGGACATAGGCTTTCATGAGATTTGGAAGTGAATTATATCTCACAAAAGTGTATGCCCTAATAAATTTGTTAGTGTTCAAAATGCCACCAGATTCCTTGTTATTTTCAAATAGTTGTTCCAAAATGTAGGTACTTACAGAATAACCATCGCCTCTTAACCTTCTCTTTGTTAAATTTGTAAACCAGACAGAAACAGCTCTAGTTTATTGAGGGTTGGACTCAATGACCTCCTAAACTCCCTTGAAGCCCTGGGATTCTATAATTCTATTAAACTTAATTGAACTCTGCAACATGCCTTGGATAACTAGTGAGTTACCTAGAAGGAGAGGTTTTTTGTTTGTTTGGTTTTTGAGGAGGTGAGGGTCTGAGGTTATTTCTTTAATAGTTAAAGTAAAATCACATTAAAAAAATCCACTCCCAACTTCTTGTGTACTTTCCTCTACAAATAGAATGATAGGAAAACAAGTAAAATTTTAAAGGGAAAAAAATGATAATATTCTTTCCATAATGAGAAGTGGGGTAGTATCAGAAAAAAACATGGTATTAATTTTCAAGATAACAAATACTGCACTATAGTACAAAGGGAAACTGAAATAGATACACAGAAATAAAACAACTGAAACAGAATGTACTAGACATGAGAATGTATAATTATAGTAGAAGTGTCCTGGGCATGATCTCTTAGGAAATAAAAATAATGACTGACTAAAGAAGCCATTTATCTGCATCACATTCTTCCATAACTAATAATATTTCCACAGCTAACTATCTGAAAATGAGAGGCTGTACTTCAGTTACACTGCTAACAGTCTCAAATAACTTCGGAAGAGATACTCCAGGTTTTCATTGTTGTAAGGGATTTCACAAACGACACCTACTAATTCCAATTTGCTCAGTTGTAGTTATACAGCAAGCAAACAATATTTATGCATATTTTGAAAATAAGGAATATCTGAAGCAATTTGGGCATACCAGTTACAATGGCAGAATGTTCTGACTTTCTCTGCTTTGTGGTGTTTGTTCCAACCCTCTGAGTCACAAGCTCTGTACCTCGGCTGCACTCCACATCTGCGTGTGCAAGTCTCTTCTCCTGAGCTCTGTCCTCTCATTTCCCCTCCCTTTTCTTTCCATTTAGCTGATCCTCCTTAAGCAAGCCCATCCTTAAAAAGCAAACAAATAAATCTGGAGTGGGCCTAACATATTGTTTGTGCAACCCACACAGACCACTTTGTGTGTTATACTTCTTCCAAACTATATGTCTTGTATGCATAAATTTTAAGTTCTCTGTGGGAGGAACCAATTACAACTGTTGAATAGTAACAGAGAGATAGCTGTGCTAGTCTATATGCCATCAAAACAAAAAAGCAGTCCACTAGCACTTTAAAGACTAACAAAATAATTTATTAGGTGATGATGAGCGTTCGTGGGACAGACCCACTTCTTCAGATCATAACCATACCAGAACAGACTTAATAGTTAAGGCAGAGAACCAAAAATAGTAATCAAGGTTGACAAATCAGAAAAAAAAAATATCAAGGTGAGCAAATCAGAGAGTAGAGGGGCAGAAGTGGGGGTGGGGGAGAGTCAAGAATTAGATAAAGCCAAGTATGCATAAGAGCCCCTATAATGACCTAGAAAATTTCCATCCTGGTTCAAACCACGTGTTAATGTGTCGAATTTGAATATAAAAGAGAGTTCAGCAGCCTCTCTTTCCAACCAGCTGTGAAAATTCCTCTTCAGGTCATTAACAGAATGGCCCACTCCATTAAAGTGCTGACTGACAGGTTTGTGAATGTTTTTATGTCTGTTTTATGCCCATTAATTCTTTGTCTAAGAGAGTTTGAAGTCTGTCCAATATACAAAGCATCTGGGCATTTTTGGCACATATGATGTTAGTTGAGGAACATGATAATGTGCCCTTGATTCTGTGAATAACCTGGTTAGGTCCAGTGATGGTGGCTCCAGAATAGATATGTGGACAAAGTTGGCAACGGCCTTGTTGCAAGGAAAAGTTCCAGGAGTGGTGTTCCTGCAGTATAGACTGTGGTTGTTGGTGAGAATCCTCATAAGGTTGGGAGGTTGTCTGAAGGAGAGCAGGCCTGTCACCTAGGGCCTTCTGGAGCATGGCATCCTGATTAAGGATAGGTTGTAGGTCTTTGATAATGTGCTGCAGTGGTTTGAGTTGGGGGCTGTAGGTAATGACCAGTAGTGTTCTGTTCTTGGCTTTTTTGGGCCTATCTTGGAGTAGCTGGTCTCTGGGTATTCCTCTGGCCCTGTCAATTTGTTTTTTTTTATTTCTCCTGGTGGGTAATTCTGGTTTATGAATATTTGGTAAAGATCTTGTAGTTTTTGGTCTCAGTAGGATCAGAGCAAATGTGATTGTACCTAAAGGCTTGACTGTAAACAATGGATCTAGTCATGTGTGCAGGATGGAAGCTAGAAGCGTGTAGGTAAGTATAGTGATCAGTGGGTTTCTGGTACAGTGTGGTACCTATCAGGACATCCTTGATTTGTACTGTAGTGTCCAGGAAATGTATCTCTCGCGTGGAGTAGTCGAGGCATAAATTGATGGTGGGTGCAGATTGTTAAAGTCTCTGTGGAATTTTTGTAGAGTCTCTATACCATGGGTCCAAATCATAAAGATGTCATCAATGTATTGTAAGTGGAGGAGGAGTAACAGGGGACAAGAGCTGAAGAATCATTGTTCCAGGTCAGCCATAAATATATTAGCATATTATGGGGCCAAATTTGACACATTAACATGTGGTTTGAACTGGGATGAGAATTTTCTAGGTCATGATAGAGGCTCTTATGCATACTTGGCTTTACCTAATTCTTGACTCCCCCCTGCACCCCTTTCCAACCCTCTACTCTCTGATTTGTCAACCTTGATTACTATTTTTGGTTCTCTATGCCTTAAATATTGAGTCTGCTCTGCTATGGCTATGATCTGAAGAAGTGGGTCTGTCCCACGAAAGCTCATCACCTAATAAATTATTTTGTTGGCCTTTAAAGTGCTACTGGACTGCTTTTTTGTTTTGATATTTACAACTGTGGAATCTTGAGTAAACTCTCAGAGTTTGCCCAGTTTCTTTGACATTTTTGTAGATAAATTATGTTTACTACTCTTTTCAGCTATGACTGCATGGGTTACTTTAAAGGGATGTGAAACTATTTTTTTAAATAAGAATTTAATAATAAAAAAGAAATTTCCAGTCTCTGATAAAAGATTAAAAACATAAAGAAAAGAAAGAAAGAAAGCCACAAACCTGTTCTGTGTTTAGAAATTCTTTAGAAAAAAAGTATTTTTCAGCAGCTTATGCATCTTTTCCACCAGTGAAAATGGGAGTTGTGGGGTGACAGGCATTATCATTTTCATTTGATTATTTAAGGTGGAATGCATGTATCTGTATAATATTTAATTAATGCTGCTGTGGGTTATTGCAAGATATATCATTGTCAGAGGGCTTGAGCTTTTATATGGGCTTTTTTTCTTTTATGGTTTTCTTTCATGACAAATCTATCTAAATAAATAACGGCTTCAAAGTGACATTGGCAACACACAAAGGACCAGATTTTCCAATGAAGCTTAAACCCCGATTTTCAAGTGATCACCAACTGCAACTAGGGCCTGATTTTCAAGAAGAGCTGTTTCTTTTTAGGAATATACTTACCGCGCAGTCAAAAAATGCATATATGTATTTGTACAGGACTGTACAGAATGTATGCATGGGTCTGATTAACACCATTATGTTACCTTTATGATGCTGTATCACTGTGGGATCACATCCAGATAGATATGTGGCCACACTAGGAACACTCTGTTCTTTCTTAAGAAGGGACAACTTGGATCTGTATTTATTAAATTTATCTGTGTCATCATTAATGCCATTCTTCAACAGCTCCTTAAAATACCTCCTCATGCTAGACAGCAATGTTATGAAAGATTTTGATTTCAGTTACTTTAAAAATGTCTTTGTCACCAGCATTTGTATTTTTAGAAGAGGCAAAAATCAAACATAACCACCAATTTCAGTCAGCTGCTGTGACAATCTGAGTGAGGGAGACTTCAAAAAATGGATGATATTTTAATTATTATAGCAGAAAACACAATGAAATTCTTCTCACAAAAGAGATGCTTTTAAAAACTGCCTGGAAATAAATGCTAATTGTGCTTTTTCCCTTCAGAAGATTATAGGATGTGAGCGTACCCCAGAGGGACTGTTAACATAGTTTTGTTCTTGTAATTAAGTAGCAAGAACAGACACATATTCAGATACCAAAGATTTCAAAATGTAGAATTCCTCTCAGTCCTGTTGTAGTAAACTTTTAGAGGCCTTTTGCAGATTGTGTTGACTCTAGCAGTGAACCCTCTCAGTACAAGTCTTATCTAAACAAATCACTAAGTGTTTCTGAAGATTTTGCCCTACTTTTCTGAGGGCAAGATCTCAGAAAGGCCTGTAGGATCAGGGGGAAATCTTAGTCAGCCCTATTTGGGACCACCAGAAATGTGATTTCTCCACTTTCACTTGTAAAAGATGTTGATTTGTTGGTCAAACAATTTCAATTGCCACTGGGATTAAGAGAGGGAAGGGGTCCAGTTGTAGGAATGTTACGTAGTTTTCTATTTTATTAAGATATTTAGGCTTAGCAGAATGTTAATTAATTTTGTGACACTGGAAACCTTTAGAGAAGCTCTAAGTACTCAGGTTGTTTGCCCAGGCATGCAAAATAACAAAGACATTGTCTGTAACAGAACTCTTCCACATGTGGATGAGGTAGTGTACAAATACAATGATGTAATTTCCTTTCCTTAGAATTGGGAAGGGCATATACTAGCCCATGACCCAGATTCAGTCAACCAGGGTTAGTCCCTGGTGGGCCACTGATATATTGACCTGCACCTCTGAAACTATAAGGCCATCACAGATCTTATTGGGCACAGAGTGTAATTTGTGGCTAATAGGAGTGACAGCAAGTGGTGTCCCAGTCTGTGCTCTATCCCACCACTCCTGTTGGCCAACAGCAATCCACAGGCAACAAGAGCTGTGATCGCCTGATACCTTCAGAGGCCAGGTACATATAATGGTGGAAGCCTGCAGGGGATTAACCTTGGTGGGCCACCACTTTATTGCTCACCTCTGCCTTAAGGGAAGGGTGTATCAGAGGATGGGAGGCCAGAGGCACAATGTAAGTCTGCTCCCTCAAGTACTCTTTAAAGGATCTTGTTTTTCTTCTATTGTTCTCTCTCTTAAAAAAATAAATAAATAAAAGGTCCTTTCACTCACAGTGCATTGAAGATTATGAGAGTCTTGTTAATCTGACATCTGCTATTTAAGGCAAAACCTGAATTCAAAACATGGTCCTCAGGACTTGTTTGCTCAGCTATTATGCTGACACCTGTTCCCTTTGTCAATGTCTGTTGCACGCGGTATATAAAGGAGAAAACTTCATGAAAATTTCATGGGGAAAAAAGTGAAAACAAGTAGGCTGTGTCTACACAGGCACAAATCTTCAAAATAGCCATATTTTGAAGCTTACTAATGAGGCACTGAACTGAATATTCAGTACCTCATTAGCATTAGGACACTTCCGGCCGTGGCGCTTCAAAAGCACCACTTTCAAAAGCACGTGGCTTGGCACGGCTACACAGGGGTCCTTTTCGAAAGGATCCCACACCTTTCGAAATCCCCTTAATCCTGATCACTGATCGGAATAAGGGGATTTCGAAAGGTGCGGGTCCTTTCAAAAAGGACCCCCGTGTAGCTGCACCGAGCCATGTGCTTTTGAAGCGCCGCGGCCAGAAGCACCCTAATGCAAATGAGGTGCTGAATATTCAGTTCATTGCTTCATTAGTAATCTTCGACATGGCCATTAGTATGGCTATTTTGAAGATTTGTGCCCGTGTAGACACAGCCATAGTCTTGAAGTTCCAGGAATATCAACAGACTGAAGATATGTTCTGAGAGGTAAAGATGTTCACAGATCATGAAAATGTGAATGTAAATTTTCTATTCCAGCTACTGCACTTTTCTTTCCATTTTTGGCAGAGGGCTTGTCTGTACTTATGCTGCAGTGGTGAAGAGCTTAATGAAGATGGTACTTGTTCTAATTGGAGAGCTTCTCATGTATTCCACTTACCCAAGAGGTGGTAGCTCAACAGCAAAACCCTCCCATTGACAAAGCTCTGTGTACACAAGGCATTATGTCAGTATAATGACATTGCTCAGGGGGCATGTTTTTTTCCGCACCCCTGAGCCACTTAAGTACCTAGTGTAAACCAACCTGAAATCATCACTTTTCATTCTGTAATCTAAAGTTTATGTAGTTACCTGCTGGACTCCAGGGTGTATTAGAGAGTCCCCTGTTTGTCACTATTGTTCCTTGGATAGGGTAAAGATTTGTTTAAGCAGAAATTTTATCAAGTAAATATAAGTCCTTGTTTTGTAACTCAAAATTCAATTGTACCACTGGGAAGAATTTACCTTCCTTTCAGATTAACTTGAAATAATTTAGATGACATTAAGGTCCACAACATCAGCTGGTGAAAACAACAATAACTAGTACTAATTTCAATGATACCATGCCAAATCACATCAGCCAAAATCGTTATACTTGTAAAAACAGCCCCCATCCCCATGAGGATGAGGGGGCTTCTGGAAGGAGGGTTTCCTTCCAGGAGATCCCCTCAGGCCACATGTCTACACATGTATTTTGGAGTCTGGAAGAACGTATTCCAGACTCCAAATCACATGACAATATGCAACATGGGAAATTTACTTCCATGCCTCATTAGCATCTTCCAGGCTGTCCATTATCATGCCCATAGAAACGGCCTATGAGTGCAGAAATTGGGGGCCCAAAAAATCTTAATGTATCGTGTCTCAATAGGCTCTGAATAAAAAAAGATCCCCAAAGTGACAGATCCCCTGACCCTGGCAGGTAGCTGCCACCACGCAAGTGAGAAAACTCCTCTTTAAAACCCAGGAAGACACACAGTGATGTCTCCTTATAGGGTAAGCTCCAAGCTCTTAACTCTTCCTTAAGAGAGACCTTCAAAACAAAGAGGAAGAAATAAGCTGTAATCTGATAGCTGACCTTGCGTTAGGCAGACAGTCACACAGACACTCTCTGGCCTTGTCTACACTAGCCCCAAACTTCGAAATGGCCATGCAAATGGCCATTTCGAAGTTTACTAATGAAGTGCTGAAATGCATATTCAGTGCTTCATTAGCATGCGGGTGGCCGCGGCACTTCAAAATTGATGTGCATCACCGCCATGCGGCTCGTCCCGACTGGTCTCCTTTTCGAAAGGACCCCGCCCATTTCGAAGTCCCCTTATTCCCATCTGCTCATGGGAATAAGGGGACTTTGAAGTAGGTGGGGTCCTTTCGAAAAGGAGCCCTGTCGGGACAAGCCGCGCAGCGGCGACACGCATCAATTTCGAAGTGCTGCGGCCGCCCGCATGCTAATGAAGCGCTGATATGCATTTCAGCGCTTCATTAGTAAACTTCAAAATGGCCATTTGCGTGGCCATTTCGAAGTTTGGGGCTAGTGTAGACTTAGCCTCTAAGACATATAAATTAAAAAAAGCCTTAACAGGGTAATTTATTCACAAAACAGAAGATGGAAAAATACCAAAAAAGTAACTAAACATACTCAGTTGCTAGATATAATAAAACAACTCAAACCATTCTGGTCAAAGCACAGAGAAATACCTCCCAGGGATTCAGTCTAGAAGTTACAGAGTACAGGGCAAAGAATCAAATCATTAGCCAGCCTGCAAAGTCCTTCACCAGTTCCAAAATAACTGTAATCAGATCACATCTAACTAAACATTTCCTTTCTACCTACGTATCCATACTCCGATTATGATGTGGCCAGGATATTTACTGGATTCATTCCAACTGGCTAGGATCAGTCATTTCTGTCCGTTTCTCCTTTGCATCAGCCCCAATGAAAAAGAGTCCCTCAGACTGCAACTGTTCTCAGTTCAAAAGAATTTCTCTTCCTCCTATTGGCTTACTTGGACACCCCCACAGAGACAGCTGTCTAAGGGTTAGCACTTTTCCTGCATGCATTCATGACAAAGACATATACAGTTTTCTCAGGAAAAAAAAAGTCCTATTACTATCTTTTGTGGCTAAGCTTTGGCCACGCCCCATCTGTCCTGTGATCCTAGGTAGTGTTTTTGTGCCTCAGAGGCTCACTGTGACTGGCCATACTGACTCTTACCTTTGTCTAGAAGTCACAATCACGTCTTACTGAGCCATCCTCATCTTTGGCACAGTGAAAGGACAAGAGAGAAAACCCTCCATAACCCTGATCCCCCTGTCCAGGAGCAGAATTTTTTGTGATGCGGGGTGGGCTGGGGGGAAACCCAGGCCCACCTCTATTCCATATTTCTACCCCACAGATCACAGGTAATGGCAACTGACAGGCTTTTTCTCCTAGCCCTAATATAGCAGCCTTTCCCCTAGGCCACTTTAAACACTCCCCTAGCACTATCTCCCATGCATCTGAGCAAATTTTCCTTCCTTCAGGAACACCCTTCCTTCTCTTAGTCCTTCATTCATTTTCTTCTCTGCTCCTTTCCTAACCGGAAACCTTTTAAAGTAGCTCAGCAGGCTGTAATTGGTTGCAGGTGCCTGAATGGCTTGTTCCTTCAGCCTACCTCTTAAATAGCCTCTGATGGCTACCTGCCTTGATTAAGTGGCAGCAGTCCCTGGCAGTTCACTCAAGGAACAGCAAACCATTCACCCAGCTCTAGGTAAGTCTGCTGTCCACAAGACTATTGTAGTCAGCTGTCCTGGATCTGTCACACTTTGCTCTTGAAAGCTGTCTTTTGCAGGAGCTAATGTCAAAATCTACCTGTATGTGAAGTTCTGTGATGTTGAGTGATTTAATTGGATATATTAAAGGAGTTAAAGAAATGGACAACTAGGAATACCTTTTAAAGGAAGGTGGGGGGAAATGGTAGCAAATCATATCTCGGTCCTATTTGCTAGAGATAGTGAGAGAAACTTTAACTAGGTACATTAAGCAGATTAAAAATGTATTCATGTATAGGACCCAATTATGTTCTCTTTAACATCACATTTTACCTGGTTTTAGCATTGTATAACCTACACTTTTATGGCTTTTTGAATCTAAAAATGTTCACAGATCACACTCAATAAAGGGTAAATAGTGCATGATTTTATAAGAGTAAAACTTCAGGCAATCAAGATTCATAAATGCTTAGTATCATTGAATTGTTTTCAAGTTTTCCGAAGAACCTATGGGAAATTAGAGTTTTAATAGAATAGCAGCAGTACCCTGAATATGTTAGCAGTGTGAAGGTATGCTCTATTCCTGGCATTCTGCAATCTACATTTCCTGCTTCATTGACACCATTAGGTAATAATTTTCCACTTTCCTCTGAAAGGAAATACATGAAAAGAACTGAACAGTCAGAAAACACACTGATAATTTCTACATAGCTGAAAATTTGTTTCCACTGTTAAAATGTACCCTTGTAATGTTCACAGAACATCATGATACTTAAGCCTTAAACAACCCTAACTATACACAGAAAAGTGTAAATGGTGATGATGTTTAAGCAACAGAAATGGAGGTGAACTCTGCTTTCATGATCACATTAATAGTACAACTATACTGGTGACATTAGGAATATGACATTCATTTTCTATAAATTATCTTTAATTTACTTGAAATAGAGGAGGATGGAGAAGTTTTAGGCTCAGTACAGTAATCTCTTTTTTTTTATCCAATATTCATTCAACCAGAACTCTTAAATAACTGTCACAAACATGATGCCACTTCTCCTTCTGAGAGTGGAACTGAGCGTGTGAGCAACTGGGGAGTTAGCACACTCAGCACTTGCCCTGCCTTCCTCTGAGTTGCTGGAGGGGCTCCAAACCCTGGGGTTGCTGGAGTTCCCTCAGCTCCTTTTCTTTTACAAACTAGAACATCATTTCAGGTGACTGTCTGGTTGGCCTTGGCAGGTGATTGAAGTCCCCTGTCAGGAGACCCTCCCCTTTGTTGCCACCCATTCTGAGTTCAAACTTGATGCACTGACTTGTTCTGGGACTTAGTTGTCTCTTTAGATTATCATCACAGTTTAATGAGCTTTTGTGATGGGGTATCTGCCCTGCAACAGTTAAAGGAAGCCCAGACAGAGTGCACCACTGTTAGCTAATAGCACACAAGACTGAGGAAAAGGCAATCGGAACCAAGCAAGACCTGTATAAAAGAGGCTGAAAGGCAGAGGAAATCTGTTCCCTCAAAGGAGCCCATGGACAAAAAGCCAAATTCCAGCAGGGAAGGGAACCATGGACAATGCAGTGCTAGGTAGTTAGGGGACTCATAGACCATTGCCCTGAAGTACTGGGAGAGAAATTTCTAGGGACTACGATGAGGAAGTGGTCCAGGAAAGCAGGAAGAAAAGGAAGGGTAGAGGGAGGCTGCTAATTTTACATCAGGTTAGCATCCAACTGCTGATGTGGAGCTCTGCTTGTCAAATGTTTGTTTAAAATATTTAAAAGTCAAATTGTGTTATCCACATTTTTATATTAAACAGTTATTATGGGTCATTATTATGTAAGTGGCCTTTTGCAGTGTCATGATGTTGTAATGTAGCATCAGCGTTTTATTAAACCCCTGCTTCTTGTACATTAACAAGTATTCACATCAGGCTAAAACTTTGTAATGGAAATATTATAGTTTGGGTGCTTCATTTTCTTCCCAAATGTAATTTTATGTCAGTAAGGCTGTAATTTCTACCTTTGACTTACAGTTTTCCTATATTATTGACTCTCCTCTAGCCAGTTGTTTGCATCCACCCCTTCAGAATTCACTTTCTATGATGAACCAGTGAACACTGGTATCTCTTTGAAAACACATGGCTTGCAGGGGATAATGAGAAGCTGGTTATTCTGCACAACATGTTTCTTTATGTTGTAACTTCATTCTTACCACCATTTCTCCTGGTTCCTTTTATCAGTTTCCATTTTATTAACTGAGTTCCTCAGCATTACTCCATTTTCTGTTTTCTTAAATGTTCAGCAATATTTTAACCTTTCAAAATAATATAGATTTATTTTGACATTTCACCAGTTTAATATGTAGTCATATATATGATTCTCCAAGTCTGAAATACATTTGTTAGTCTTTAAGAGGCTATATGACTGCTTGTCCTATATACATATATAGGAGCCATATATGTGTGTAGCTAGACACACCTATCTGGATTATCAATCATGCATACAGTTCCAAGGGAAATATACCAATCATATGACTTATATTAGATAGTAAAACATCTTAAAAAAGAAAGAGACAAGCTTGGGTGGTAGTGCATTTATGAACTAATGCACATAACACCATATGCCAGATTATTATATCTGCTGCCCTTGATCCACTATGGAGAGAAATAAGGCAGAGCTACCACTCTCTCTCAAATTCTACAAATTATAATCCTTTCTGAAAAATACTCATCCATGCTATTAGGGGAAGCACTGTTATTTATAGCCTATTATTGAAATCAGAATTTGGACATTGGGATGTCAGGGTCATTAATTTCTAAAGCACAAGTGAAATAAAACCAGAAGACATTATTTCTCTTTCTGTATGTGATATTTAGGAGGGATAAAAACAATTCCACTCTAATACTCAGTCACTCTTGGGTTTGTGCAGTATCTCTGCTTTCGCTCTATATAGTTATTCCCGGGTATCTGCAACTTTTAGGATTGTTAGTGTGATATGAATATACCAACTCTCTGTCTAACAACAGAGAGAGTTAGATTTCATTAAACTCTATTTTATTGTATTCATTACTGATTCCTATCAAACATGTCAGAGTGCATATGACGTTTCCTGACACCAGCAAGTGGGGAAAAAAAGGGAGACTGTTGTGGAAGAGCCTGCTGAAGTGCATTGTCTGAGGATAGATATATGGTCTGATGACCTGGTGGGGTCCATTCAGATAATATAGTTTCAATGGATGGCTGTATTCTAACACTAAATTGAAATTAAGATTTGTTAAATTGCATATGATCTACTGTATGCTTCCCAGGCAGTATTTTTGATGTACCTAGCTAGCTGCATGTTGCTACAGATCATTTTGTGATTAAAATGCTTGATACTTGTCGTATGAGAATTTTGTCCAAATTCAGGCTCCATGGAAAGAAAAGCCACAGCCAAATTTTCTCAAAAATGTGGGTGACTTGAAAATGCTCTCCAACTTTTTTTTTTTTCCCCCTTGTGGGAAGGGGTGTTTCTTTTTTGGTTTCCTTGCGGGCATAATATATCTAATTGGCAGAGACCAACATGGATATTACATATTCCACTGGTACACATTTATTTTTATAAACTAAGTATAACCCAAACATTTGAAAATATAATTCTACATGTTTAATATTATTCAGGGTCTGATTCTGCACCCACAGAATCTGGTTAGACTGAAAACTGAGATACTCCTTTTTGTTATCCTCTGTCATGACTCTCCAGTGTCATACACCATTCAGATCGAGTAGCATTGTCTAAGCAGGTGGAAAAAGACTAAAAAAGGTGCAGGCAATGGCAAATCTTGGTCTCTGTGTACTATATTAGTACAGTGGTCTCTCCTATCAGTATAGGAACAGGAGGCATATGCACTCTAGAAATGATAGAATTTCAGTAAGTGGCACAGCTCATAAAAAGGGGCCATTGTAAGTAAGTTGTGTTCTGCTTGGTAGATATCTACCATAACATCTAAACGATTTCAAAATACCAACCTTGTGGCAACAGACCTGCCTTCTTTCTATCTTTCTGTGCACTCTCCATGAATTCTTATCTTCCTTCCAGACTTCTGAAAAGACAATTTGTGAAATAAGTAATTAAAGTACTTTCTATAAAACAGAGCAACTCTGACCTTTTGTATTAGAATAAAAAACTAAGTTTTCAGAGCTTTGCAGAAAGAAATCATACAGTACATGTTGCTGGCTCAATACACAAATAGGATAGAGTTTAATCTGTTCCTGCTTCACCAGTAGGAAATAATTAGATATCAGAGAAGTAGTGAAGTGTGGCTGTGGCTTTTTTTTAAAAATAAGGAATGTCATTAATTCCCTTTTCTTGTTCGTAATGCAATTTCAAATGCAAGTAATTATACTTCGACAAGGTTCTTTGGTTAAAAGTGAAGCTGATTATAGGAAACTTAGACTCATAGGTCCTTAAAAGCAATAAACAATTAAACACCATAAACCTATGGGTTGTACATTTTTTTTCTTTCCAAAAGCCTTACTATCACAGCTTTAATTAAACAAACTATCAAATTAATGAAGAGTTTATAGTCTATCCATCAAAAAGCCCCCTGATGTTAGATTTTTAAGAGGCTTATAGGTAATTTATTTTATACTTCTATGGAATCTGGAAAAATTAAAAATAAAGTCCACTATCAAGAAAAGTTAGCACAGCACACCAACTTAACAGGTATCCTGTAACTGGTTAGCTCATGCATATGACCGAGTGTCAGTCACAGAGAAGTGTTGAAATAGCACGTCACTACTCTGTTTTTCAACACTTTGGCCCCTTCTCTTACATGGTAGGCCTTGAATTAGGTGTAGTGTATATTGTAGACCTCCCAACATCTAACCAAAAATTCTGGGTTGAACCACCACAGACTACCAATTGGACTCCACTTACTTCTGAATCCTGCAAAATGACTAGAGAGTAATGAAGGAGGATTTCAATCTATGAATCCTTCAGCTCTGCCCTTCTTGTATATACACAAAATCCACCACCAAAGATGTAGGTCTCATTTTTCTCTGAGAACTTTCTTCATACTTTATATGCACACTGGTTACAGGGGGCACCAGCAATTCACTGGTTCATTGCCCTCCCATAGCTTGCTTTCTATTTCCTTCCAGATGTAATCCTTAACAAAACAGCCAGATGACATCTCCTCATTCTGACAGATGCACTTGGTCATCCCTAAAGGTTCAGATGCATTGTATGGATGTTCTTCTGTGTAAACACCAAGCCATGTGTATCTAAAATTATCCCGGCCTCCTCCTGGTTCACATTCTGCTTCATGCCAGACAGCAGAGGGGGTGAGAAGTTCCCACAAGGAGTGTTTGGGCTCCTTTACTCCAGGTAGACTGAGAAGGTGGACAGTGGATGAGGAGGCAAGGGAGGGAGAACTGTTTGTCCAGTCTATGCAGATCAGGGGACACCCACCCTAATGCCCTTCTTGCCAATGGACAGAAGTCCAAACCTCAGCAAGGGCAAGTAACGCCCATGCTGCAGTACCTAAATTATCTGCAGGATGATGAACCAAACAGAGATCCAGTACACAGGGGCGGGGATGACCTTGCCATACCACATACAGGAAAGCTTTGTATCCACTTAATTTATGTTGCTTGCTATGAAATGTTTACCCAAAACTCTGCATGTTATTTCACCCTAAATTAATATACCCATCCTTTTGCTTGGTCAGGTGATCTCTATTTACTCTCCTAAAGGAGTTCAATGTTAGCTTTATTTTCATTTGCTTTATAGCTAAAAAGATTTATTTTCTTTTAATTATATGCTTGTGAGGAAAAGGTAATATCTTCAAGAAACTGAATTAGCTCTGTCATGAAATGTCAGCATTTCTATCATGTGCCTTGCATGAAAAGTTGGAAACTGATACATGAAAATATTCATCAATGTATCTTTATTTAGTTATCATCCTAGCATCAAGATCTGTTTGTCGACATTTTTAACAGAGAAGTAAACAAAAGAAAAAGCATGAGAGAGATGAGCAAGGAATGCCCACTATTTTTCATGGTGGGTTAATCTTTGTCACTGGTCTAGTCTTTGTGAAGTGAGTTCTTTAGGCTCCTCTGCTTACTGAGAAACTAAAACTGCAAAGATGGAAATTCTGCTTGGACTCTCATGCTGAAGATTGGTGTAATTATCTTAATCAATTAGCCACATAAGAATAGATGCATGCAAACACTGAGATTAATTTAACATCTATAACAACTGTGAAGGATAGAAGGCTGTCTGGGGTTATTTTTTTTTAAATACTATTTACTCCAACTGCTTGATTATTGTGCTGCTTAATGTATTAGCATGAGGGGTTAAATCAAGCCAGAGCTTGGACTACACATGCAGCAAGAAAAATTATAGCCTGATAACAAATGTTCTGGAAAAACCTGAGACAGTTCAGAGAAATAAATCACTTTGAAGTCAATTTCCAAGAGTTGATGAGCCACTGAAAACAGCTTGACCAGGCTTAAAACGAAGATTGACCAGGTTTGAGGGGAAAAGAAAGAAGAGATTAGACATCCAGTTATCCCTGTAACTATGACAATAACACAGCCCTTTTCTTTTTTATGTTTTACCATTCATTTCCCTACCTTGTTTTCTATATTCCACTGACCCATTCAGTTTGGTGTTTAGAGTATTTGGAATTTGTATTCCAAGGCTATTGTACAATTAGCTGACAAATTGTTCTCAGAGAGAAACAAACTGACATGTTTTTTCAACTAAGTAGCTCCTGCCCACATTTCTGGTTGGTGTGATAAGTCATTGATGATAATAATAGGGCCTGATCCAATCTCAACTGAATGTCTTTGACTTCCCTGGAGATGGATCAGGCCATGTCTCTCAGTACTCTGAGTCCCATCTTTATTAAATGCAATCTTATGCAAATATTACTAAACTGCTGATTTAAAAAGATAGTTTAACTGGAGATTGAACCTCTCTAGGCTGTCACTCTGGTGCGGCAACAACTGTGGTCTATCATGATCGTACTTTGACGGGTGTCCCCTTATCATGGGTATGGCCATGCCTGTAGCCACCAGTCCTGGTTCTCAGTGTTCTGTGCTGTTTAGGTCTAACTTACCATTAAATATATACTTTAAGAGCCCAGAAAGCAGTGGTAATGCTACTAGACAATACTGACCTCTCATTGCTCATCAAATTCTTTGGTTCAGCGCTGGCCAGGTCTCAAGAGTGCCAGACAAGAGAGGTTCAACCTGTAGGGTGCTGCACAAAGGCTGAAGATATCTAAAGAAGTGGAGAGAATATGAAGATAAACTCACTGGACTGAAGACTAATGAATCTGTTTTACAATGTACTTCAGAAAATTGAACTTCACTCTTTTTGCCAGGGAGTTGGCATTAGAAAGATTTGTTACCCTTCACAATAATGGTGCAGTTAATCACGACTGAATTACTGTAGAAATTTCAAGGAAGCGCTGTACTTATAACATCCACAGTAATACCTAATGACTTCAGCACAATTGGAATGGATGCCAATGCATACTAAAGGAAATTAATAATGATATGGCCATTAGTTATAAGATTACTTTAGTATTCAAACAATTTTTATATCGACATTTAAGTGGTTTTCAAGAAGTACAAGTAAAAAATAAATGGGTGAAGGGGAAAGAGTCCTCATACCTATTAGAAGCGAAGATTTTATGTAGCACAATCTTTTGAAAATGTTGGTTCAAAATGTTTCTTTAATTTGCTGAACAATGTAATATACTGCTAATAATATCACACAAAGGAAGGTGCAATGGAAATCTGTAGCAGAGAGAGGTTAAGAGTTTATTCAAAAACACCCAGAAACTCAATGGGAGAACTGAGAATAGACTCCCAGTTAGCTGCTGATCGGCATTTTTGTAAGAGGTCTGAGTAGCTTAGAAATGGAGTACTTGTGCTATTCTTAGACAAAGGGATGGTGAAAATAGTGGCCATGTTACAGTTTAAAGGACATTTCTCATAGAATCATGCAGTTTGAGTGTTTACAGAATCAATAATTGTTTTCAGTCCAAAAAAAAAAGAATTAAAGGAAAAAAGGGGGAAAAGCTATCTACATATCTACCTACCTAGCAAAAAGAAAATGAAGCAACTTAATCAGGTATCACAACAATGAAGAAATAACATTATATCTCTTGCTCCGTGGAACATCATTTAAGAAGCACTGAGCTAGATCATTCCTGACTCATGTTTATCTAAAACACTCAAACATCTCCAATGGTGCATAATCCAGAACTTCCCTCAGCAATTTATTTCAGAGCTTAACAACCCTGATAGTTAGGCAGTTTTCTTAATGTCCACCCTAACCTGCCCATTGCTTCTTATCATACCTCAGAGGTTAAGGAGAATAACTTTTCTCCAATCTCCTTGTAACACTCCTTTAGGTACTTGTCCCCTCCCACCCTTCTATTTTTCCAAACTAAACAAGCCATATGCTTTAAATCACCCCTAATAGATCATGCTTTCTAAACATGTAATCATTTTTGTTGCTCTTCTCTGGACCTTGTCCACTGTTTCTACATATTTCTTGAAATGTGGTTCCCAGAATTGAACACAATACTCCATTCAGGCATAATCAGTGCAGAGTGGAAGAATTATTTCTATTGCTTAGGACACACCTGCTAATACATCCAGAATGGTTTTTCTTTTCTTTTCTCTTTCTTTTTTGCAATAGCATCATACTGTTGACTCATTAAGTTTGTGGTCCACTGTGACCCCTAGCTCACTCCCAAAGTATTCCTTCTCTGGATAGTCACTTCCTATTTTGTATGCATGAAACAAATTTCTCTTTCCTACTTAGAATATATTGTATTTGTCCTTCATCCTACTTACTTCATTCCATTCCTCTAGTATGTCCAGATCACTATGAATTATAACTCTTATCCTCCAGAACACTTGTAAACCCTCCCAGCTTGGTATCATCTGTAAACTTTATAAGCACAATATTTATGCCATTATGTAAATTGTTTATGAAGATACTGAACAGAACCTGTCCCAAAGCTGATCCCTGTGGAACCCCACTTATATCCTTCCACCATGGCTGTGAACAATTGATGACTTAACTTTGAGAATAGTTATCCAGCCAGTTATGCACCCATATTTGAGTACTCCCATCTATGTTATATTTGTTGATAAGACGATTGTGAGAGGTTATATTAATGCTCTAAATTCTAGGTATTCCATGCCTACTGCTTCCCCTTTATCCATAAGGCTTGTTAGACTGTCAAACAAAGCTATTGGGTTGGTCTGATATGATTTGTTCTTGACAAATGCATGCTGATTTATGTTTATCACCTTGTTATGTTCTAGAAGATTGCAGATGGATTCCTTAATTATGTACTCTCCTGGCACAGAAGTTAAGCTGATAGGTGTGTAATTTCCTGGGTTGTCTTTATTTCCTTTTTTTGTAGATGGACGCTATCTTTTCCCTTTTTCTGGAATCTCTCCTGTCTGTCATGACTTTTTTGAAAGATGATAGCTAATGGCCCAGATACCTCCTCAGTCAGCTCACTGAGTATTCAAGGTTGCATTTCATCAGGCCTTGGTCACTTGAAAACATCTAACTTTTAATGTTTTCTTTTCTTATTTTAAATTCTGAACCTACTTCCTCTTCTCTGGCATTCACTATTTTAGGCAACCAATTACCACTGCTCCTCTTCGCAAAAACCAAAACAAACAAGTAACAGAGAGGAAGCCGTGCTAGTCTATACACTATCAAAACAAAAAGCAGTCAAGTAGCACTTTAAAGACTAGCAAAATAGTTTTAGGTGAGCTTTCGTGGGACAGACCCACTTCTTCAGACCATAGCCAGACCACAACAGCCAAGTTAAGCTCCTCTGCCATTTCCACACTTTCTTTATTTTTTTCCCCTCTTTATTGAGAAATGGACCTACTCCATCCTTGATCATCTTTTTTTCTAATGTATTTACAGACAAATTCTTGTTATACTTTATGTCCTTTGCTAGACTGAATTCATTTTATGCCTTCACCTTTCCACTTTGCCCCTACATACATCTTCATGTTAAAAGAGGAATGTCTGGCCTCCCCATGCAGCAGTAATTCTTATTTGTTGGGAAGGCCTCTTTGGGCCATGAGCAGTAAAGGCCTAAACTAAAGTCTAACAACTGGGCTGGATTAAGGGGTCAGATCACATTTACACATCTAAAAACTAGATTTCAATAGAGTCACCTCAGATTAACATTCATTTAAGTGATACATGGTGAAACACTCATATTTAGTGTGGTACATCATGGCACTTGATGCTGATGTGACCCACCAGCATATAATACGAATAACCAGTTCACTAGCCTCTGTGCAAAAAATTAACATAATTTCAAACAATTGCATATAGGAACCTGTATTTGCAACTGAGTGATATGAAAGGTATGTGATCTGCATACAAGCAAAACAAAGCAAGCAGTCCTGTAGCACCTTAAAAACTAACAATTGTATTCATTAGTAATGAGCTTTCATGGGTAAGACCCACTTCATCAAATTTGGAGCAAAAATGAGAATACATGGCATATATATCGCAGTATTGAGAAAAGAAGAAGGCGGGAAAGAGCAGGTTAGGGTGCAGGGGAGGGAAGCCACCTATTACTAATAAGACCTGTGGAAAAAGTAAATTAACTTAAGTGCAAATGGTGTCATTCCTGTGAATATCAAAGGTAAGGAAATTGTCCTTGTAATGCATAAGATAACTGAGATCCTGAGTAATTCCCCAGTGACAGGTATCCAACTTGCAAACTAATTCCAATTCAGATGTCTTCCTTTGTAATCTGGTGTTAAAATTTCTTTATAATAAAACACTTGCCCTCAGGTCCATTATAGTGTGTGCTATGAGATTAAAGTGTTTACTTACAGGTTTATGTGTTTTTCCAATTCCTGTTGTTTGATTTGTGGTCATTCATCCTTTGACACAGGGACTTTCCAGTTTGTCTAATGTACATGGCAGAGAGTTATGCTTATAAGATGCATGCGAGATCTTTTTAGAGAGACAAGGCAGGAATGCTGCATTTATTGAGTACAGTACCATTATATTATATGCATATAACATACATAGTTTACCCAGAGGGGTGCGCACGCACACACTCACTCACTCACTATCTTGTGGATGCTTATAGTTACCAAAAGTTGCTCACTCCAATCCATTGGCCAGATGGATTAGAGATGAGTGTGAAGCCAGGTTCTGTTGATCCAGATCAATGCTCCTGTGCTCACAAGATAAGAGAAACCCAACTCTGTATTGGTGCACACATTTTATAGACTTTAGTCCATATGTCTGTTTCTGTCTCACTGCCCCAGGCACAAGGAGTCACTAGTTAATAGCAGCTGGATTTGATTCTTTCCCAGTGCCCCAGGTTTCTGTGTAACTCATCACCTACATATGGGACTCAATCTTCCTGTCTGGGTGGGTCACTGCTGTAGAGTCCAGTCCTTAGTGTTCTTCAGCCACCAACTCAGACAGGCTGGCTCCAGAGAGTAACTCTTTAAGCATCCACATTCACACTTCCATTTGACTCTCTCACACACCCATTCTCACAGACAGCACAAGGTTTACAGGCTCCTACAACAGTAAAATGAAGTTTTAGGTACAATATGGAATCCAGTACAAAGTGTCTTATGAATATAAAATAACCAATATAAAGGATAATACGAAGGTAGAAAGTAGTATATAAAATAACAAATCTAAAGAGTAATACAAAAGTCTGTGGCCTATTAAAAAGATATAGGGTAATACCAAGATACATATTAATACAAAGTTCTGTTAAAATATACCTAGCCTTTTAGGGTTGCTACAAGAGGGGAATTCTTGGCACATGATGCCATGTATCACATTAGTGAAAGTGCAGTTGTATAAGCCCCTGATGTGGCTGATGTAGTTAGGTTCAGTGCTGGTGTCATTAGTATAGATACATGGACGGAGCTGGCAACAGTGTTTGTTGCAAGGAAAGTTTCCAGTGTTAGTGGTTCTGTGGTATGGTGTGTGGCTGCTACGGAATATTTGCTTGAAGTTGGGTGGCTGGCTGCAAGAGAAAATAGGCCTGTCATCTGGGGCATGTGAGAATGAGGAATCATGTTCCAGGATAGGTTGTAGATTGTCAATAATGCACTGGAGGTGTTTAAGTTGTTGTTGTTGTTGTTGTTTTGGAATCAGGGAGCTAACTGCTTTCACCTGAAAGTTACTTTATGATAGGCACTCTTCCACATTAACACCCTGCCAGTCATCTTTAGCTTCATTGCATGGTGGGGAATTGTGACAGTGTCTACATCCCCAGAAAACCAAATGACTCAACCTCGCATAGACCCAGAGGAAAAAAAAGTAATTCATGTTAAACTACAGACAATCAATATGCATATAAATCCACACTGGTAAGGAAAAATGTCAAACAAAAATGTGGGAATAGAGGTGACTCTCAACTGTGAAATATTCATAACTCTAAATAAAATGTCATGGTTGTTTGTTCAAAACTTTACAACTGAAAAATGACCTGATACAGCTTTGAAACTTTACTGTATAAAAAAAGTATGCTGCTTTTGACTAGCTTTGGATAAATGAAACAAGCACAGAAAGAGTTTCTTTAATTTGTCAACTTTTTCAAAAAATTATTTTTATTTATTTGTAACAAAGTACTGTACCCTGTTTTGACTTTTTTGTATATCTAATGCTGAATTAGATGTGTGGTCAGTTCATAAGGCTGGTGTCTATAACTGAGATGCTAATTTATAATATATTCCTTGCAGAAAACTCTTAGTCCATTCAAAATCGGCTCAGTCTTTTCCTACTCTTCATTTGGTGTGTGCAGTGAGGCTGACTGTATAAATCACTAGGCCAAACAATTGACTGGAGTGTTTCCAAGCAGAACTAAGGACTGAACCAAGTTATCAATCCTATACTTTCACACAGTATTTTTCTGCCTAACTCACAGAATGTCCAGGGTAATTGCAGTTCCATTTTCTCAGTGAAATGGACTCAGACTAAAAAATAGAAGTTAGGCAGCTAGCTGGATTTTCAAAAGTGACTGCACCTTACAAGTCTAAACATCTTTAGAAGTCTGGCAAGTGGCCTCTGCTGAATAAAGAATCTAGCCCTTTACTTTTTTTTCTCAATAATTCTCCAAAATATAAATTTGTCCTGAAACACCTTTTTGCAGACTCCTATAATGACAGGAAATGAACTCAGCAGTTACGGTTGCACTATAGTGATCAGTCAACATAAGTCACTTTCAGAAGAGATTTCCCGACAAAACTTCTGTCTACAGAATGCAGCCACACACAAAAACCAAATGGAAGTGCGCTTGGCTTTATTGACAGAGGGGTTGGACTTTCCAGCCACTCTTGACGAAACAGGCACCCAGAAGCACAGCAGACAGGGCTGTCCATTGTTCTATAGGCCCAGTCTGTCAAGAAAAGGCCCCGCAGAGTGTCCAGACAACGTTTTTGACGGACTCTGTCGACAGCAGTGTTATGCCTCATGGCTGAGAGGCAGAACGCCACCAATGAAAGTGCTTAATTTTGTCAATGGTTTGACAAAACACATTTTGTGTGTGGATGTTCCACTAGTTTTGTCGATTTAAAAGCAGGGTTTCGTCAGCAAAATTCACTAGTGTAACCATAGCCAGCTAGTCAGAGAACCAGAACAGAAAACCTTGTTATTCAAATAAGACTATTCCCAACAAACCCAAATCCAAACTAAATAAAGCATTTCTTAAAGTTCCGTCCACCTTTTTGCTGGTAACTAAAGCTCAGCAGTGGGGAATCTTTGTACAACTTCGGAAAAAAATTCAGGAAAAATCAGCACATTATGACTCTTGACTTTGAAATCAATTATTGTTCCCTTTTTTGCAATTGGTGTTTCAGAAAAATCTATTGACCATCTTTTGCATATCATTTAGAACTTTTTCACCTATGAATCTCAAAACAGTCTACAAATAGGAACAGATCTTCATAGCATGCCTCTGATATTTTTAACTTGTGTTGGAGAGTATCACAGAAATTCTACAGAAAAAATTATAACTTTAATAGTGAATTACTAGAAACAGTAAAAGTGTTATTATTCAGCAGCTCTGGGGCATTGGGGGTGCCAGACAAGCAAATGAACCAGCTATTGGAACGGGGCCACTGACCTCACTCCACTGACCCTGCTGCTGCCACCTCTGGCTGGGCAGCAGGCGCTGGTTAACTGATAATTCTGGTTATCCAAATTCCAGACAGCCAGGCTTTTTACTGAATTATACCATACTTTACAAAAAGAAAAATGAGAAAATATTTTGCAAGTTGCATTGAAGATCTACACTTTCTAACAAATTGAGTTTAAATACACTGGCTTTCAGGGTAAAAAAAAAAAAAATCACTCTTCTACGAACTATGAAAATGTCAAAAGAGTGTATCAACTGCCAGTCCATTTAGTTCTCTCAGATGCAAAAATTAACCTCTTTCATCCTACTCTGTTCAAGTTATTTCCCAGGTTAGTGACTGCAGTGTATTTTCTTTTTCTCTGCTGGATTCAAATATGCAGTCATATTTCATGACTGAAGGGAAAAAAACAGAACACACGCATTTCAAAATAATGAATATTTTAGCAGCTGTCTTAATTTTATTCATGCAGATATTTGTAAAGACTAGCTGAGAACCCTAAACTAGTAGAAATCATTTAATTTGTGAAATAATTCACTATGTAAGGGAGCCAGCTTAAAATCCATATACTGTAAATGAACACATTTTACATGACAACAGTTTTAATCAAATATGTGTTATTTTTATCAGTGAGTCTGTAAAGATACTTCAAAGCAATGATCCACAATTTTTCACCTCTTGGATTGTGAGCCTGTAAGATGCTTGCTGCTCTCAAGTCTCACTGAACTGAATGGGAAAAAGTACAATTGAACTCAATGAAAACTGAAGATACTTGCTACTTTGCAGGACAGACCCTTTGAGTATATGCATTGAACAATAAACTTTATTATAATTTGGTTTTAATTACAAAGCAGTAAATGTGTAATTACACTGTAGGTATTTTTTTCCAATAAATAATTGCCATTGTTATTCTTTTGAATATAATACTGTTAGGCCATGTCTGCACTAGCAAGTTCTTTTGGAAAAATCAGGTACTTTTTCTAAAGAAAATGCAGAGCATCCACATACAAAACGTGCTCTTTTGATCTGACATCAAAAGAAAATGGCTCTTCTTCCAGAAGCCCTCTTCTGCACCTGGATCAGGAAGAGCACCTCCTTTTGAAAGCTTCTTTCATAAGAAAGCATGTGTAGATGCTCCACTGGCCCTTTTTGAAACAGCAGTCTTCATGGTGATGGGATTTTTCAGTCCTCAGCCTGTTCTTTTGAAAAAGCTGGGGCTGTGTGGCTGATTTCTGTCAAAAGAGCAGATCTATCTTTTGATCTGCTTTTTTTGTGTGGATGCGCTCTTTCAAAAGATCATCCAGAAGACCATTTCTTGAAACATTGCTGTAGCGTAGACATGGCTAGAATTAGAAATATATATCAGGATGATTTAGTGATAGGAATTAAATCTGTGAACAACCTTCAGAACATCTTGGGTCACTTCCCAAAATATCAGTCTCTTTTTATATGTTACATTATCTGAAGAGAATCATTACTTTCTACTATGTTAAGTTGCACAAAGATTCATCACTATCACCAGTCTATCAGAAAGAAGCTTTGCCTTTTATTCCTTATCAATTTAGATCATGAGATAGTTTTATAAATAACTTTTCCACCTCCATATACAACACTGGAAAGTAAGAAACAGAATCTGCTATTCTTAACTCCTACTCAAGAGTGTCTTATTCAATGGTCCAGTTATGGAACTACTTACTAAATAAGAATTAATAAGGGTGTCAGAATCGACCCTTAACTAGAGCCACAATATTGACCTGCACCTTCAGAAACATCAGGATTGGTAACAGATGAAGATAATATCAGGAGATAAAAAGCTGGCATAGCAAACCTGAAAATGCATATCCATTTTTACCCACTGATCCATGATAAGTGCAATCAAATTTATTATTAAGAGTACAATAAACCCTCAATTCAACAGACTAATGGGGGAAGGGGTGTCCATTAATACCACAATTCTGTTGTATCCAAATGGTTATACTGTATGATGATTCACTGACTTTACCAGCCCATCTTTTACTTTTGTCCTCTGCCCCCCTGCTTCCCATTCCCCTCCTGCCCCTTTCTTCCCCTCACACCTCATCTCCCTCTCCCAATTACCAGGCAAGGAGCTGAATGCCAGCCTGGCTCATTTCACCTTCTGCAGCTCTCAGTGCTGCTTCTGAGTCTCCTCCAGCCCCTGGCTCTGAGCCACCTATGCGAAGGTAAAGCATGGCTGCACCCAGCCTGCCAGAGGGCAGCCGCCTACAACACCATGGCTGCTGTTCAGTGCCCTTGCAGACAGCAGCAGCCAGGTGTCAACATGCTCCACAAACATGGGGCGAAGGGAGGAGAGCTACTGCACCCCACCACAGCCCCTCCAGCCCCCCGCCACTCTGGCAATTCCTCCAACCCTGGTGGCAGCTCCAGCATTTATTTAGGAGGGGAAGAGGGGCTGGCAGACAGCATCCATTATTTCTGAAGTCTGTTATATCAGGGTCTGTTAAATCAAGGGTTTACTGTATATTACAAATCTTCATTTTATCTTTTCAGTTGGTCACGTCTAGCTAGTTTTCCAGTTGGTCATTTTAATGATTGTCAGCTGCTCATTAGCAGCTTATCAGCCACTTGCTTTCACAAGCTAATAAGTCCTAATGTTCAGAGTGGTATGTTAAAATGAATAGATTAACTTTATTACCATTTTTCCTGTGTTCCATTAACTATTATTTCAGAGCACAAAGTAACTTTTCAAAAACTTTCCATATTTTTGTAGTTACCTTTTTTAATTTAATTTTGCAACATCTTCTATTATTATCTTAGACTTTTTATAAAATACTGTTTTGTGCTAGGGACCTAAAACTATATATATACAATTTAAAAAGCTGCAAGAATCATCTTTCAACTTCGAATATCCTTATTTAACTGCTTGTACATAAGGGCTACATTTACACTAGCCAAAAACTTTGAAATGGCCATGCAAATGGCCATTTCGAAGTTTACTAATGAAGCACTGAAATGCAAATTCAGCGCCTCATTAGCATGCGGGCGGCTGCGGCACTTCAAAATTGATGCAGCTCACCGCTGCGTGGCTCATCCAGATGGGGCTCCTTTTGGAAAGGACCCTGCCTACTTTGAAGTCCCCTTATTCCCATCTGCTCATAGGAATAAGGGGACTTCGAAGTAGCTGGGGTCCTTTCGAAAAGGAGCCCCATCTGGACGAGCTGCACAGTGGTGAGCCGCATCAATTTCGAAGTGCCGCCACAGCCCGCATGCCAATGAGGCGCTGAATATGCATTTCAGCACTTCATTAGTAAAATTTGAAATGGCCATTTGAATGGCAATTTCGAAGTTTTTGGCTAGTGTAGACACGGACAAGATGCCCTATTCCTCCTCTCACTTTTGCCATGGATCAAAATATATATTTACTTTGACATGAGTCAGTGGAGGAGAAAAAGGAACAAATACCAAAACCCAGCAACTCTCAACTTAAGCATTACCTTAGAAACCAAGGAATAATTTATGTATTTTGGCTGTAACATGAACTCTAAACAACTCAGCAGCTGCATTCACTAATTTAAGAAAGATATGATCATCAAAAACTACAATTTAAAGACTAAATTAAAATGTTATTTCCATTTAAACATATGGATGTGAAAGCTGGAAATATACTGAAGATGTCTAAATGCCTGAGGAAAATTACTAGCGATTAAATGGAATGAATTTATAGCAAATACCAAAATTCACCATGAAGTTTATCCATCCCTTATCTTTCAAGTTATCCAGAAGAGAAGATAAAAATATTTGGAATGTATTTTAAGAATAAAGGCAGAGTGAGTGTAAGCTGTCATTGGCCAGCTGGAGAAATATGCAAAAGTGGCAGATGGAAATTATTCCCATATTGTACACTATTTGGTTGGAAACCTTATTGGTATTAACATGCAGAAGTGTAAAGAACAGCCCAGGCTAGAGTGAGGTGGCAGAGACTTTTTTTTATGCCCTGAGACATATCTGATGTTGGAAGAAGAATTGAGATTCAGCAGAGTCTTGAATAGTATAGGCTAGGTCTACATCTAGCTTATGTCAGTGTATCATTAAAGTGAACAGAACTAAGCCCATTTACCCTAGCAGAGGATCTGGCCCCTGGTGAACAATATGCCATCCAGTGTACGTACGTCTTCTGTTAAAAGCAGCATGGTGTTCAAAGTGAAGAATGACAATCAAAAGTGGCAGGTCAGAGTGAGAGAATGTTACATAGGAAATTATGAGGTGTATGTTGTTACTGTAATTCAGCCTGTGTGGAAACAATTACTTTGTGAAGTTCTGCAAAACATATTTTGGAACCAAGATCAGAAAGAAAATTCTGAATGGGTAATATACCTAGATGTGTTATATACACAAACTGGCACACATACTATAGGGCCTGTAGTATACTGTTAGGAGTTCAGTTCAGTTCTATATTATTGAAAGGACCTGACTTTCATCACCTCACAAGGGAGGCAGTTCCATAGTCTAATAGAATTCACTGTTGGAACACTTTCCTCCTATTTAATGTAAATTTTCCTTTCTTCAATTTAATCTCATCTCCCAGATGTACAACCACCCCTGAAATTGCCCTACATAATTCTTAAGTCTCCTTGGTTCATATACTGCTGCAGAAGTTCAGAAGGCACAGGAATAATGGAATGTGGAAATCAGGAAAAATAAAGACAGAGGACAGAATCTGTATATATCAGTCAGGAATAACTCCACTACCCACTGATCTCAGGCGAAACACTTAATATCTCCCATCTCTTTCATCACTTCTTCAGTTCATGTATTTGATTTGTCAGTTTTTATTGCAATGTTTTTTGGACCTCTGATATAAATCTGGGTCTGGAGTGGAAATTATATGGATCTGAAGAAGTGGGTCCGTCTCACGAAAGCTCATTTAATAAATTATTTTGTTTGTCTTTAAAGTGCTACATTTCTGCTGTGTGGTGTGTGTGGTTTTTTTTTTTTTTTTTTTTTTTTTTTTTTTTTTTTTTGCTCCCATTGCTTTCAGGGAACTCACTCTGCAATCACACTGGTGGGGAAAAAAAAGAGGTCAGAATCTGTCCCATGCAACTGAAGACTGTTTAGGTGTTTTTGAAAATGTTACATTCAGTAATTTAGGAGCCTAAGCCACAATGAATACTAATTATTTGTAGTTTACATAAGTGCTTTTGGAAATGTTACCCTTATTCAAGAAGAGAGAGATTTAATGGGGCTGATAGCCACCACTGGCCCTTGGTCAAGGAACAAAGGGGTCACTGGCGCCAGTCCCTGGGAAGGGGCGGAGCATCAGGTGGAAGGGGCAGGATCAGAGTAGCCAGTCCTCAGCACCTCCCCTCTCCCCAGCCCTCAGAGCACCCGATGCAGTGGTCCAGGGTCTAGGGCTTCAGCTGCCAGGGCTGCTGTAGTTTAAACAGTCATTGCTAGGAGCCCTAGGCCCTGTCATTGGACCTGGAGAGGCTTAATACAAAATAAGAACAAGATATAAGAAGGAGACCAGAATGAATGTGCTTGAATGCATGTCAAATTAAAAAGATGATGAGGAGGGAATATAGGAGAAACAATGAAGCTAAAAAGAAATGGGGTGAATGTTAAATAAGTGTTAAAAATGCAGAATTAGACAACCAACCTCTAATATCCAGAATAGGAAAATTAAATGTCAACACCTTTAAAGGAAAAAATAAAACCAACAATTTTAAAAGCTATTTATCGTAACTGCAAAATTTGGTTTGAGAAGAAGCTGAGTCTAAAAGACCAACGAGTAAGGCTGGGTCTACACTTGCCCCCAGCTTTGAAGGGGGCATATTAGTCAGGGTCATAGGAGATTACTAATGAAGTGCTGCAGTGAATTTGCAGCCCTTCATTAGGATAATTCTCCAGTGTCAACTTCAAAGTGTCAAAATTCAAAGTGCTGGCATGTGTATAGCTGTGGGCACTTCAGTGTCTGCACAACTTCAAAGTGCCTTTACTCCACAAAATTTGACACTGAAGTTGCTGCAGGGGAGAATTAGCCTAATGAAGTGCTGCGTATTCACCTCATTAGTAACCTCCCATCACCCTGATTAACTTGCCCCCTCCACTCTTGAAGTATTTGGATGCTGAATTTTTATTAATATTAGCATAGTGCCAAAAGGACCAAAAAGAAGCCAAAAAAATTTAGGCTTCTTAGTACCAATCCCTAACACATAGGCTGTGGCCACAACAGCCCCTCCTTTCAGAGGAGCTATGGTAATATAGCACTTCAGAATATGCTAATGAAGTTATTCCATGACTATGCAGTGCCTTATTAGCATAATGGCAGCCACGCATGCTTTGAAACTGCCAGTTTTGGAAATCACGTCACCTGTGTAGCCAAGGGCCTTTTGACACAGCCCCCTGATTTTGAAAACATTTTTCCCATCTGGTTTTGGGAAGAAGGGGCTTTCCAAATCAGTAGGTCACTTCCAAAGGCTCCTGGCTACACATGTGGTATGCATTTCAAAACTGGCAGTTTCAAAGCACACGTGGCAGCCATTATGCCCTGAAAGAAGGGGTTAGTGTAGCCACAGCCACGGTGTGAGTCTTTGCTCCAAAGGCCTTACCCTAAAAATAGGCAAATGATGATGGGAAGGGAAAGAACAGAAGGATCAAGTGACTTGCTAGAGGTCACAGGGTAGGTCAGTGGCAGAACCAGGAGTGAAATGCAGGATTCCCAATTCTCAGAATTCTGTGCCCAGGTCTCCAATGCAGTTTTTGTGCTCTTTAACAGTTCAGCCAGAAAAGCGAGTACTCTCTCTGTAAATGTAACAGCCTCTGAACACAAAATCATTTCATAATGTGTTTTTTTTTTGTTTTTTTTTTTTTAAAAAAAAAACAAAACCAAAAAAATCTATCTGATTTTAAAACAAAAAGCAGTGAAGTAGCACTTTAAAGACTAGCAAAATAGTTCATTAGGTGAGCTTTCGTGGGACAGACGCACTTCTTCAGACCATAGCCAGACCAGACCAGAAGTGCGTCTGTCCCATGAAAGCTCACCTAATGAACTATTTTGCTAGTCTTTAAAGTGCTACTTGACTGCTTTTTGTTTTGATAGCGTATAGACTAGCATGACTTCCTCTCTGTTACTATCTGATTTTAGGGATCCATTGGGAGCATAGATTCACATTTCTGAAGATATTTAGGGGTCTAAGGATGCAGATAGGTTCCTATCAATATTTTAATAAATGCCTAAGTGTCCCACTTGTCACTGGAAATCAATAGAAGTGAGGCACCCAGATGTTTTTAAAATTCCCAGTCAGGGCCTATCAGTGTCTTTAGGCACCTAAATGAACGCTGGAAATCTGGCCTGGAGTGTTTAATGTTGAAGTTTTCCTTTAAAAGTTTAGGGGAAAATGTTCCTTCACAATGAACATGATGCTGCTTTCCCTGCAGGTACTTACTTGTTAGAGGATAAATCATTGCACAATTACTGACAAGGTTATATCTCCAACATGCTGTACCTTACTCTGGGACTTAATTATATCAGCACAGGATAGCCGCACTACAGAATAGGGACTTGTCAGCATTTTCAAAATACAGTACATCCATTTTTTTTATTTTTTTTTCAGGGTGGAAAGGGGCTTAATATATCAGTAATTTTGAAATATAAATTGTCAGCTAGGATGTGAGTTCACTTGTCCAAAAAATGGATGAAACTGGTTAGTGGGGCTGTATTTATTTATTTTGGAAAGGGAATTAAGACACAGACCATTTGGTCTGCTATTTTGTTGTTGGTTTATGAAGTGCGTCATTTATAACATAATTTAAATAACTGAATTTATAATTTTATTTTAATTGAACATAATTTATACCATAAACTGTTTTCATTGGTGGTTTGGGGAAAAATGAGCTTTCAAAGACAATTATTGAATACGTCTGTTGGTATTGAGTACAGCTTATAACAGGTGAAATGACAGACTCCTAGGCTGTATTAGTAGCTTTGCAGCATTGTAGCAAACTCATGTGTCTTCAGAACAACAAAAAGGAGTGGAACCCAGTATCTTATGTATGTTCATTATGTTTGTTTGGCATGTTTTTTTCTTCCTTTTTTGGTATTTGAATGTCACTCAGAGAAATGTATGTGAATATACATATTTTGAATGTGCTTTTAAGATCAGAAATTAGGTTTTAAATTCAGTCTGACTGAAGATTTTAACTAATCTACCTGAGCAGCTCCCTAGAGGCAGTTCATCCATTGGGCCCGGAAGATTTTAACTAATCTAAAAAGTTTCTCTTTTAAATGAGGGGGTCCCAGTGACATGTGTTTTGATTGTATCCTGCATGGCATTTGCTGCAGTATTCCTCACTGCATTCTTCACCAACTTCCTTATGGTGTTGTCTGTCTTGCTGAGAGGCAGCTTGGATCTGGAATACAGCAATTGGATTGTAGCAAGAATTGGCATTCCTTCTACTGGCTTCTCTGTTGCCGCTGTTATGGTCTCTCAGGGAGTTCTTCTTCAAAAACGATGACTACTTGTCAAAGATTTCGGCCAATAAAGCCAAGCTGGAATCCTTACAGGTTTTCTTTTTTTTAATGTTAGTAATCAGCCTTGTAAGGAGGCCTGCAAAACTTTAGCAACACAACAAGGGCTTGAATTCAGCTGCACTATGACAAATCACCAGGGAACACTCAATGCAGTGCTCATTACAGCTGAACCAAATATGTCTGAACAACTGCAAAAAAAATCAGATTAAGTCCTGGGGCATCCCTGGGGAGCGAGTATGTGTGTGTGGAGGGAGAGAGCATCAAGTGAAGCTCATAGAAGGCAACTAGTACAGAATATCACCATATTTTTGTCAGCTGAGATCTCAGGTCTCATCAAAAACACTTTTTCTTCATTGTGTGTGTAATTTATACAGTCACTGGTGAGATATGCAATACAGAGTGAAAGCATTTAATGATTAGAGTTCAGACAAAAAAGGATTCCTATTAACAGCTGTTCTTCAAATGTGAGGAAGTTAATGTGGAAATACCTTTGGGCCAGAACAATGTTCTCAACAAATTGAGACCCCCCCCCCTAGTCCTACAGCTTTTTTTAGGTAAACCTCGCTTTTAGTTTAGTGACTTTTGACTTATTAGAAGTGCACATGTGAGCTACTTTTAGATTCTGGGAGGGAGACTAGTTAGAATAAAACTAAAACCAGGTATTTCCTCCTTTTCCCTGTGTATTTAAATGCACTGATGAATGGAGAGGTGCTTACTATACCTGCCAAGGATGTCTCTGTCATATGTAGAGAAGGAAATTTTTTCTTAAGAGTTCAGGACCAGATTCAAAAAGTCTTAGCGCCCATAAGAGGGAGCCAGATTTTTCTTAGAATTCTGCTCCTCAAGTGCTTAAGCCTCAACAGTTCCCATTGTAATAACCAGATTTTCTGAACAGCTCTATCTACTATCCTGAGTCTGTGTCCAACCCCAAGATGAAAAATATCCCCACTTACATCTGTGGGAGTGTTGCCATTGATTTTAATGAGCCAGGGATATCATGCCCAGACATGGGTGCTAACCTTTAAAACATTTCTAGCCTACAGATGATCAAAAAGTGCTTTGTTATGACTCCCATATGTGAAAAATCTTACAGTAATTAAGATAAAACCAATTCAGTAGACAATTATATGAATTTGGCAACCTAACTGGGCTCTCTTGAAAGTGATAAGTATCAGTATAACAGTGAATGAAATTCTGAAAGTTTCGTTTCTAATTAGAAGAATGAATTCTACAGAGCAGATGCAATGTTCTATTAAATTATGTTTAATAGGATGTTTTTTAATTTTTTTAATAAATTCCACAGGATCTTCCATAAAAGCTAAGGAAGTACCACCTGCATCAGAATATGCTAGAACATCATGCTTGCCTAGTGCAGGAGAACTCATCATCATCAGAGACTGCCTTGCGTCATTGCTCACTGTCACTAGCTGGTGTGTGTGAGACTGAGGCCATAGCCCAACCACATCAATGCCAAAGTATATCTCCTCTGTAGACAGCTTCCCACCAGCAGCTCTGAGTCCTAATCCAATCCCTATTTAGGATAATAGGTACTGAATTGGCTTGAGACACCATCTTATGTCTGTCTCTTGTATTTGTGTACTGGGGAACTGGTGCTTGTATGTGGTGGGGTGGGGAAGGGAAGGGTTCAGGTGCCTTTCCTGTCACCCATCATTCTCATGCAGGAAAGCACAATGAGGCCTTAATTAATTTTATCTTCACAAACAATCTTGTGAGGGAAGTGTTCTCATATTTACATGCACCTTTGCATATGCACATTCACAAAAGTGACATAGCTAAGGACACACAGTGAATGTAAGCACCTAGAAAAGAACAAAGTCCCAGTCCCCCATTAGAACTGCTAGCTAGCTTATATATCCACTCTTATTGCTGTGCATTTTAAATCTGAATCTTTTAAACAGGGCCAAAGACAACTTCATACTAGCAGCACCCCGATGTTCTATTATAACAGAGATCAACCATGACCCACAGCTGTAAAAACACATATAAGCAGTGCCAGAACTACCCATATCACAACACATCTTAAATAGATTAAATAGCTCTCATCTCCATCTTTTACTCATCGAAACCATCCTTTAGCTCTGAAAATAATTTGTGCATGATAATGCTCCCTACAATTACTTAATGCACAGGCATTTATAGAGCTGTTCTTTCTTTTTAAGCAGCATGTAATTAATTACCACTTGCAGTTTTCTCTGCTGCACAGTTGTTAGAGCGGTATTTCACACGGGGGAAGTACTAAATTATGAGCCTAAGATTAAAGGATGTAAATGATGGCATGTATTTTGGTATGTTAAATGTATTGCACTCCCTGATGCCCAGTACTGTAACACCAACAATTTACATTAATTTGCGTATCACTACAACCCTTGTCTTAATGAGCAGGGTCAATAGAAATCTACAAGGAATAGACCTGTAGGGCATGAACATTTCTTCCTAGACCCAGGAGACAGTTTTATACTGTACCAGCGAGGTAGCTGTGTTGGTCTGTATTCTATCAAAACAAACAAGCAGGCCAGTAGCATTTTAAAGACTAACAGAGTAATTTGGACGTATGCCATTTCCAAGACAGCACTAACGGTTGCACAGCACTGAGAACCAAAAAACAAATCACTGCTGCATATCTGATTTGTCAGTGGTTTTTTGTCTGTTTGTTACCTTTTTATCTTTTATCTCTCTTATAAAACTGTCAGTGCTGTACTAGAAATTGTGTATCTCCAGGTCTGAGGAACTGGGCCTGCCCCATGAAAGCTCATCACATAGTAAATTATTTTATTAGTCTTCAAAGTGCTACTTGACTGCTTGTTTACTTTTCTAGGTGCCACTTTAAAACTGCTTTTAAGGTATAAAGATGAGGAAGAGTTTGACAGATTTAAACATTAGCACTCAGATTTTATATCGCAATACCACCACTGGCATGGAAAGCCTGAGATTTTTACAAATGCTTAATAATATGTAGGGGCAAAAATAACTATTTCCAAAGATTTTATTTGCATGGGCTTACACTCAAATGGTGAATCCACAATTGAGACTCAGTGCCAAAAAAACATTTGACGTGTATTGTAAAGACAGTAATTTACAAGGAAAAATATTAAAAAATAGTGTTTTAAAATAGTTTGTATTTCTCTCTCCTTTAAAAGCCTTGGTTTCTTTAATCACAATCTGTTCAATGATACATGCCACAAGCTTTGGAGAAAATATCACTAAGAACGTTTGAACTTGGTCTCTGTGTTTCAGGATATCGAACACTACCAATCAAAAGCTTTACAGAGCTATAAGGCATTGTAAGCAAGTTAAAACAAAAATGTGTCTTTTTTGGATCAATAATTCTGAAGCACAAATATTAAATACTCAACGCTGGACTTTGAAAACAAACATTACACTTAAAAGCAGGGTCCCCTGGTGTTATGCTTACAAAAAACACATGATATTGTTAGAGGAAAAGGCAATACACTCTGTTTGTTGAGACTACAACATGAAAAACAGTATATGTATTAATTCATTCTTTGGTGGTTACTCTGTAACAAGTAGGACATCTTCATGTCACCCTCCTATAGGTGAGCCCATTAATGGATGATCAGGCCAAATCTGGAGCAGAAGATCTTATTACTGAAGGGGCAGGTATTGGTAGGGCACCTTTTCTAGCCACCTCCCCATGTGGGGTGAGCAGAGTGGATCCTACATAGGGCTGATGAGTCAAGGATATAGCAGCCAAACCGTTCTACCACCTCAGTTCTCAAAATGTAATGAATGATCATACATTCGCTCCCCTACATGCTGGTTCATTAATATGAGCTTCCAGATTTCATAGTCCCTCTCCTGTCACCATTCACCAGTCGCCACATAAATTTAGGAGAGTAGCATGCAGAGGAAGATGGCTGTGCATGACTTCTTTTAATGTTGGGAATGTTGCCCTGCAGCTGCCACACAGTTCTTGATGGCTAGAATGGCATGGGATCCACGAAGAATGGGAGTCTCCTGTCCTCTGCCGCCTTCATCCTCCATCATAGCCATTGAGCATTCTGTTTGCTATCCTCCTGTTCTGCACTGAGCACTTTAGGATCCGTCTTTGTCTGGACCCTCCCTCTTGATCGTGCCACCATGGGAGACCCAGCTGGGAGTACAAGACTCCCTACAATGTCTCTCTTGGGCTCATTGGAACAAACAAGCTCACTCATTACGACAAGGCAATGATCTGAAGAGTGAGATTCATACACACACACGTGTGTGTGTGTGTACTTGCCAGTCCTGCTGAGGTTGATATAGTTACTAATCTTGTATCAGAGAGGTAGCTATGTTAGTCTGTATCTTCAAAAACAACAAGAATTCCTGGGGCACCTTAGACTAACAGCTATTTTGGATCATAAGCCTTCAGGGGCAAAGACCCACTTCGTCAGATGCATGTGTGTGTGTGTGGGGCAGGGGCTCAGAGGATGATTTAAAGAGCGGGGCCTCGGTAAAGGGGAGGGCCAGAGCTGACAAGGTGCAGTGAGTTAGGGTGGAAATGGCCCTTTATCTGTAGTATACATCAAGAGAGAAGAAAACAAGTCAGAGGGGATGTGGCCCATTGTAAAATTCTAATGGGGGGGGTGCGTGAACATCAAGAGCAGAGAAGCTGCACTTTTGAATGAAGGGCAGCTTTCCTTCGATTTACTTTTGACAGAACACTTTGTGTATGTAGACATTCTGTGGGATCTTTCAAAAGCCCCCCCCCTTTGAAAACTCTCTTTCAATACAGCTTGCCAGTGTAGATGTAGCCATAATGTAACTTTGGTAGTACACACAGCATTACTGTTTTTCTGGATGCTGCTGTCATTTCATTTAAAAAAAGTACAACAATTGCACGCTGAATATGAAGTGTTTTAATGTTTGAGTATTTTCAAATGCAGTGCATAATAGCTCCACCATTGTAAAAGTTAATTGTATGCATCCTGAACTAGCTATTGTAATTTCACTATATAACAAGAACCGTGGTTTCAGAAACATCTATTCAGGTGTTCTAGGAGAAACAACTAATCAATATGTCCCCTTCTGGTTAAATCTAGTGTCTATAACAAGTATTTTGCACAGAGATTACTTTTAAAAAGTCAACTTTTGCCAACATTACTCATATTTATTTGTCATAATGGAACAACAGTTATCTCAGATACAACTCTTCATAGTGACAGAGATAGCAGCCACAATTTAATAATAAAAATCCTGGAAATTTTCCTTGCAACAAGTCCCATTGCCAACTTTGTCCACATACCTATTCTGGAGATACCATCGATGGACCTAACCACATTAGAGTCATGGGCACATTCTCCTGTTCCTCAACTACCATCATATATGCCATCATGTGCCAACAATGCCCACACACCATGCACATAGGACAAACTGCAAATGCTTTTCAACAAAGAATGGATGGACACAGAGCAGACATCAAAAATCCACAAATACACAAACCTGTCAGCCAGCACTTTAATGGAGTGGGCCATTCTGTTAAAGACCTGAGAGTTTGTATTCTTCTGAAAAGAGACTTTAACAACTGTCCACATAGAGAATGCTCAGAACTATCATTCATATTCAAATTTGACACATTAACATGTGATTTGAACAGGGAGAGCAATTACCTGACCCATTATGAGGATTCTTTTACATACTTTGATGTTTGACCTCACTCTTAACTTCCCCACCCCATCCCACCCTGTTGCTCTGTTCTGATGATTTGACGACCTTGACAACAATTTTTCTGATTTGACAACCTTGATAAAAAATTTTTGGACCTCTGTGCTTTATATATTGAATCTGTTCTTGTAAGGCTATGATATGAAGTGGGTTTGTCCCATGAAAGCTCATAACCTAATAAAATATTTTCTTAGCCTTTAAAGTGCTACATGACTGGTTTTTTGTTTTAATACAACTCTTTGTAGTTATTGATAAATGCTGGCTGTGCAAAAGGTAACTACCATGAAAAAGTATTTTTGTGATGCACAGTTGTTCTGTATCCAGAAAATCTTACCATTGTTTTCAGTATAATGTTCTCAGTATGTATGTTTTTTTTCCTAGAATTTATATGGGAATGTTCTGAATTTTGAATTGGTTGGGTCTGTTAATTTGGTTTCGTCTGTTTAATGCTGCAGATGTGGTATATTTGCCATCCTCTATGCTTTGTAACAAAACTGCACATATTTAAAGAAAGTGCTAGAATTCACAATTGAGGAGAATGAACCTGGATGTGGAACTGGCCCTGCTCTGATCTGCATCCAGGCAAACTTCTATGCCTATGTGAAGTCCCACTGACTTCATTAGTAAGGTCAACACACACAACATGGAACAGTCAGGGCCTCTGTGATCACTTCTGGATTCAGATCTACTACAATGTGGGAGTTACAATGATTTAAGCATATTTAAGAAAATCATTAAGTATACAATATAAAGCTATTTAGCTCTAATAGCAACCCTAATAAACCCAATGAACTCAGAGTAACAAGTTCTTGTAATTAAAAAAAAGCATCATTTACTGACATGAAAAAACAAAACAAAAAAAAAAAAGAACAACAATGACAACAACAAAACAAAAAAACACTGAGCATTTCAAAACATCTAAGATGACTCTGGGGTGTGCTTCAGCCTAAAGATCTATCTTAGCAAAATCCTACTGAAAAGCATCAAGGATCTAATTGTATAGCAAGTTACCACTGCTCTGCTCGTAGTCAAGCAGCATGACTTTCCCAAGCTTTCTGCTCTATTAATAAACATACTGCTATACTTCTTCTTGTATTGATCTGAGAAGTAATTCTATTACAGCTGCTGATCATGCTTTCCAATTAACTCTATTAACAAAGGACAAGGATTACATAATTTCAATTAAGGGTGTGAGCAAAGCTGCAGCTACTCTTCAGTCCTATGAAAATCACTTCTTTGCAAATAGAAATCTAAGCTTCTGGGCTGAGATCTCTCCCCTAAACAAGCATGAAGGGAGAGAAGAGATTAGTACATGGAAGCAGCAGAACATGTGGCAAAGGTTAAAGATTGTCCCAGAGCTTTAGGAGCCACTGCCTGAGTTTCTGTTTTGAACAATTATTATTAACCATTTATGTATTTTGGTAGCTGCAAGATCTGAGACCCTTTATACCAAGCATTGTGCAAACATATAGTAAATAACTACTGTGACAGACCACACCATTTATATTAATTTGCAAGGGGGGATTGGAGTCTCTTAACAATGTTTTACTTAAAATAGCATTTCTCAGGAAGATAACTACAGCTTTAAGTGAGGAGTTACTGGAAGGTACTGTACCAGCAGCACATAAAAGATAAATAGACAAGCAAGCAAGCTGAGTGTAACAAAAACAGTAAGATGTTTATTGTGTATATCTTCAATTAGGCTATTGACGTGTTTACAGTTAAGAGTTAAGCATGTGCTGAAGGGTTTTTCTTGACTGGGACCAACATTCCCAAAGTTTTGCAGTACTGAGCCATGTATTGAGGAGGGTTCTGTGATGGTCTTTTTTTAGTCCATATTTTCTGAAGCATGGGAGTTGTATTATTTTACACGCAGCTTTCCCTGAAGGTTTGTCCTTGTGCATGTTGCTGAGGTAGCTGTGCTTTTCTGTGACCTTTCTAGAGTGGCTGAGAAAGTTGAGCTCCATAGTTTTGGTGCGGGAAGACCCCTATGGGGAATCTGATGAAGAGGTTAGGGTTTTTCACTCTCTCTCTCTGGAGACAAAAAAAGAAAGATGGCATGGGAGATTAAATTGTTTTAGATCAAACGCTTGCAGTGTATTATCAGTCCCCCGATGTCCAACTGAAATTTGCAAGACTTTATGTGCTAGACACTACACCCAACAATTCATGCTCTTTTAATATTAATGGCCAATAACTATTCCCATCTGTAACTTGAATAATGGTGAAGCATCTTATTTGCATTCATTACGGAAAGTGATTGAAGAACGCAATAGAAGCATTACCCCAGCTGCCTCCTGACAGTTTAGCATAACCTGGTGGGGGGAAAAGTGCCCTGCAGCTGTAGAGCCTTTGAGGGTGAGTAGGACTACAGACTTCACATTTCCACCTCAGATTTCCTGAGTAATATTTAATTAATCAATCTGATGTGGACATTACCAAGATGCATTGTTTCATGTTGTCTCAAACTCCCCCTGGATAGTAAAGCTCAACAATTGTTCAGGATTTATTAGGAGCCATGAAATGACCTGACTGTCTCAGATGGATTCTGACTGAATGAATTTAGCTGCTCACATCTGATTTTTGGCCTGGGATTGTAGATGGAATAGTGAGATGTATTGTTGTCTTACCTGGACACAGTACTGCATCCTCTATTTTGAGGTCTACATGATTCAGGAATCAGGAAGACTGATTAGAATGTTGGTAGCTTAAATTATGCTTTGAATCTGATCAGAGTGTGACAGAATTTTTGAAATCTTATGATGAAACTGTGGCCAAGACAAAAAAAGAAGTGGTCATAACCTACCATCATAGTCTGGGGAATCCCAACCTGAAAACGTTCCTATGTGTCAAGCAGCCTGATGAACATGGATAACTTGTGCTTAGAAAGAGAACTGAGTGATTTTTTTTTTTTTTTTAAGAAGTCTTTAACCTGACACTCTGAGGTTGTCTATACTGCTCTGCCTTTCCAGAAAGGGCATGCTAATAAGTGAGAACAAAAATTCAAATGAGGCATGGATTTACATCTCATACCTCATTTGCACACTCTCACATAATCTCACTTCTGGGAGAGCCTTTTCCAGGAACAAAAACAGCCATGTAGACAGGGTTCCCTTGGTAGAAATGCCCCCTTCCAGAAGAACCCTTATTCCTCATGAGGCTTATGGGTATACGTAGCAGCTCATTATATCCAGTAGGCTCTACTGGAAGTTTTATAGTAGCACTCTATTGCAAGAGGCAATGCTTTTGGGCAATGTGTATGCACTTGGGGAAACTGAGGCATGACACAAATTTTTGGGTGTTTTTTTTTTTTTGCCTCCGAGACACTTGACCACACCCTTAGGGATGCTGGTGGAGTGTCTCACTGGATTTTACCCTGCAACCCAGTGCGCTGTACACAGTGGTTGCTTCCAATGGGGTTTACAGGGTTGTGCTAGGATCTAAGTCAATGTTGCTGAACACTGTCTGCCCTGAAAGAATGAGTGAGTCTCTTTTCAAGGTGCAACCAAAAAACAATTTATTAAGAGGAAAGGTTTTACCGACTGGGATGGACCTGAGTTTACAAACTATAGGCTTTTCCCTTCTCTCTACTAGCCTCTTAGCACAGTTTATTTATCTATCAAACTAGCCCTCGAATTATGTATAGCTGCAATAGGCAGCACCCTTAGAGTGTCCCGCTACTTACAGTGGCTCCCAGGAATCCCATGGAGTCTTCACTGTGTGCTGTAAGGGGAAAGCAGTTAAGCACAATATTACAAAATTACCTCTTTTAAAGATGCACCAGTTAATGGCGAGGTTACCTGCTGTGGGGTTTTATCCCCTTACAAGCAGGGGGGAGAACCACGAGGCTCTCAACCTTATTCCAGAATCACCTCTTATGATGATCTGGGTGCTCAACCTCCCTCTCGAACAGGGGGGAGCAGATGGAATGGGACTGCCTTTACGACAGTTCCCGAGGTTTAGGGGTCGCCTCTTACGACGACTGCAGAGGTTTGGGGTCACCTCCTTCGATGACTCCCTAGAGTCGACTGCCTGGCCAACGGCTAGTCCTAAATAGGAAACACCTTCCTGGTAGTTTCCAGGTTCAATATCTGTCCCTATTATGGGCCAATCAAATTAATCCTTGCCTTTTACTGGCAAAGTAAATTATGCTTTTAGAATGCTCTGAGGGTTGCAGAAATCTTGGGCTGGCTATAAATAGCGCCCCCTGTGCTTTACATAGGCTATTAGAAACAAAGGGTTACAGATTGAATTGTATTGGCAGAACTGGGGTAGTCCCAGCCTACCACCTATAGCGCCTTACTGCTACTGCTTAACACATCCAGCAGCAGGCGAAGATGCAACAACAGGTATAAAACATACACATTAACCAGGTCATTTACAAGTACATTTGTTTGTTACCTCTCCTTCCTAAGCTCTGTTTCCAGGCACTGGGCCTGCGATTACTTCTGCCAGGAGCTAGGAAATATGGCTGCACAGATGCGTTTTTACAGCGCTGCGCTGGCCTGATAGGAAAGAGGATTGAAGAAGAAACCAGGAGGAAAAGAACCAATGTGGTCCACAAAAACCTGTACAAATTTGCAGGCAAGTGAGCAAATTTGTAGTGATTTCAAGACAGCCTTTAGTTCTCCCCACCGGCCACGGCAATGGTCAATGAGGAGAAGGGCCTGACCGCTGCTGCGGTTTGTCCCTGTCACCGGGCACAAGCTTAGTAGGCGGTGCCTCCAGCTGGAACGAACCCTCCGGCTAGACTGGAGCCTTCAAAATGGTGGTGGTCAGGAGCTCTTTGTCCTTCGCTGGCTATGGGCGCAAAGTCCGAGTTCCTGAAGGCGTCCTCTTCGGGTCTTCAACGTCTCTCGGTGGCTGGGGTACAACGACTGACATGAAGCTTGTCACCTTCTTTCTTCTCCAGCTCTTTTAGGTCTGGGTCCCCGAACAAGAATGAGCCCAGGGCCCTCAGGCTCCTAACTTTATAGGGCCTGTGAGGACCTGTTTGAAGTCCATGTTGCATTTTGGTTGCCATAGCAACCAGCAAAGTCCTGAGTTACGTATGTAGGAAGGATTGAAAACTAACCAATTGAACACTAGAATTTTAAACTGCAACTTATAAATATTAACTGCCCCTCATGAATATTAACACCAACTGTCATTTCCAACCGTTGCTGTTGTTTACTCTGTTCTCGAAAGTTCTATGGTGTTCTTCAAGGGGGATTTTTGCAATGAGGGTTTATAAAGCAGTTTTATGGGCCTGATAGGGAATAAAGCCATGAATTAAACAACATAGATGTTTAAATGCTCAGTTCCTAAGGCTTTTGGTTAAGATGTGGGGAGAAACACAGACACCACAGCCCATGGCCAGGGACATATCAAGCACCTTAGGTGAGGATATTTCAACACACTCAAGATCTGCTTGCCCAAAACTAAGCCTGGAAGTGAGCCAGGTGAATTGGCTAAGCAAGAGTAAAGATTTCCTGAGGCTGCCATAGCAGACTCTCCTCTTGCCTGTCTCCTGCAATCCTAATCCAAATCTGTGTTTGATTCTTTTTCCACTCCTAACTTGCTTTTCACTCCTAGCTCCTTCTCCATGTCTGAGCCTTACCTCCCTCTAGTCTTGTCCATTCCACTTGCTCCACCATACACAGATTTAACTTCCAGTTCCACCTCAACCCTAGTCTCTGGCATCTGACCCAAAATCCAATCATCAGCTTCCGTTCTTGGTCCCAACTCTGGATCTGGTACTTTGCAGTGGACTATCCACTTCCTGACCTGATACCTGCTCTGCCCACTAGATCTGACTGCCTATACCCAGCTTCTAATAGCTCAGATTGGATTCAGGTCTGAATTATTCCTGTTTTTTGTGACAGCTCATCAACATAATAGATGCATTTGAGTTTCTGTGAGTGTCCCTTATTAAGGTTACTGACTTCAACCCATAACACATAGGTCTATGCCACTCTTGTGAAAAGTAATGATTGAAAAACACTAGGCACAGATAAAGCTACATGCATTAAACCTTTTCTATTTCATAAAACTGTTTCCTTTTTGTACCGGTTTAGAACTTTAAAGACAGCATAGAATAGTTTTTAATGTTTAATTCCACCATTCTGAAGTTACTTTTCTATTTCTTCCCAATTTTAAATAAAAGAATGTGAACTGACTGGATCACCCTTTTAAGCAATAATGTGACAATTTTCTATTTTTTAAAAAATATTTTTCTGATGTTGAAATAAATAGTTTATTTCAATGATAAGAAAATAACACCATTTATTTCCAGTAGAAAGGTAAACTTGCAGAGGTATAAATAACCTCTCTCTAGATTGTACATGAGTCAGAAAAATATATCTTCAGTAAAACCGATCTAAACCTGGTGGATTTATTTGAAGAATACTTCATTTTACCTAATGCTGGAATCTTGGTATCTGTAACAAACAAAGGAAAATTGGGCTACTACATAGGTAACCAAATTACCTTCTCTTTAAATAGATTTTTCAAAAAAGAGTTGTATAAGGCAGCCTGAAGGCATAGCTTTCAGCAAATCTCTACCTGTCAACTTGTAAAATCCTGTATAAAACAGGAGTGGATCAGGTTTTTGTCTTAATGTAGTCTCTGATATTTGAGCAACATTATCTTCTGATATAGGGCTTTGTAAATTACGTATTTTATTTTGCAAGCAACATTTTTTGTCACTTGTCATTTGCTTAGTAAAATATACTCATTTCTATTTAAAATGTAGATGCTGAACTTCATTCTAGTAATATTCAGTTTGTTTTTGATACATTTTGCACTCTGATTGGATTTTTAGAAATTAATTTTAAATCCCTTTCACATAACCCTTCTTCCATTTCTGGAATTCACACTTTTTTTTTTTTTTTTTATCATTTAAACAAGTAGAACATAATACTCTGTCAGGTGTATGGGAGTTAATTTGTGCATTGGGTAGAAATATTTACTGGACATTACTAATAGAACTGAGAGATTCTGGTTCCATCCAGGAGAGATGCACGTATACACTAGACTGTTTAGTACAGTACAGTCATCATAAGTACAAAATTATTAACATCACATATTTTGCTTAATTTACAAGAATAACCATGTCCAACATGGAAATATCAGCAGTCTTGGTATACAGAGTGTGGAGAATCAAAGAAGATAGAAACAAGTTGATGAATTGAACAAATTAATTCTAGTCTTATTTCTAGACCAGAAATTTACTTACATTTAATTGTCCACTATAGGCTAAACTACCCTAAATTGATTTCAATTTAAACTTCCACCATGACTCCTTTTGAAGCTTGCCTTTGTGATAAGTCAGTTAGATATTACGTTATTCCCTTTAGGGGATATACATTTCAACCACATACATCCAGAATAGCTTCAAAACAATTAAGCTCACATAAAAATGATGTCATAGCAAATCAGAGCATTGGAATCTATGTAGGAAAGATGTTAAACTATATTTAAATATGTATTTTTTTTTTCAGTTCTGTAACTCTTGTTACATTTCTGTTTGGCAAATAGCCCCACATGGCTTGAAAAACAAATTTCTGCTTTGCAGACAAGTGTCTGAATCAACAGAATAAACATGTTTAATAGCTCTGCTATTAATAGCCAGAGACTATTTGATTGACTCTTGCGATTCTTTAGAAGCAGTGCACCTGATTAAATCATCCCAAAAACAATTAATTGATTCCCATTAATTAAGATACTAAAAACTAGGAAAGCTAGTAGGTTATCTAGGCCCATCTTATCAGAATACCTTTCACTCACGTTTTAACATGTTTGTACTCTAACTTCAGACAGTTTTATAATCCTTACCATCCCTCCACCACAGCACAATTCACTCTACTTTTTTAACCAAAGCATTTTAATTTATCTGTCTATTTCAAACATTTGATCTTAAATTATAAGACGACAAAATTATATGGCCAAGATTTTCAAAAATGGTTTTCCCATGCTTCAAAGTGCTTAGTAGCAGAAATTCATTGGTATACACTTAATTATTTGTTCTATGTCTGGGAGACACATGATAGTGTTGTTTGGTGCAAAGGTTTCACCAGGGTGAATTTGGGATGACACAAAGGTAATGGAAGATTCATTCAAGTTAACCCATGTAAGTACAGATAAAACCATTGTCTAATATGCCCTGAAAAGGGACACCACACATGCTATTTGGCTTTAGCATGAAGGCTACAACTTTAGGTAATTAATACTTCATCAGTCTGTGGCATCTAGTGATTGTAAAATCTCTGAGGATGACTTTTTTATTTCGTATTACCACCATGTTTTTTTCAGAAAAAAAAGGGGTCACAAGATGAGATGGTCATAATGAGTCCTGGGTTTAAAATTTACCTGTATATTACTGATTGAGACATCTGTATGATACTACATATTATTCTTTTAATTACTATTTGCAGTATAGGTTGAACCTCTCTAATCCAGTTATTTCTCATCCAGCAACATCCATAATCCAGCATGATTTTAGTTTGCCAAATGACCACTTAGGTGCGGTCAAGTTCCACACACATAGGTGTGGACAAGTTTCCTGTAGTCCCATCAAGTTTGTTTATAGTCCTGGATTTCAGTGTTCTGTGCTGTTATTTAGCTGTAACTTACCCCAAAATGTCTTCAAAGAACTCATTAAGTGGAAGTGTTGCTAATGTTGTTAAACAATATTGATCTCTCATGGTTAGGCAAATTCTCTGGTTCAGCACTTGGCAAATCCTGAGGGTTCTGAATTAGAGAGGTTCAACCTGTACCAAATCTCCTAGAAGACCTAGTCTTGGACAAGCACCCTACTGTGATAAGCTTTATGGCAACAGTGAATAAAATGATGGACCTTGTCCCAAGGAGCTTACAATATAAAAATAATTATTTGTCATAAACCAAATCTTCAAAATGTCTCTTCTAGATTTTAATTTGTGCATATTTGTACATACGCAAATGTGAAGTTAAAAAAAAAATAAAAACACCAACACCTTAACCTCAAGCTCTGGTCTGTAACTCATCTAAGCCAGGTGTGGCCAACCAGTTAGGGACAAAGACACAAAGTGCAAAGACTCATGTGGATAGAGTGCAAAGAGCCATCTATCTGTCTTTTAATATTGCCATATATTATTTTAACACACATCTACTATGGACTTTGGTTTCAGTTACTTGCTCAGCATGCCATAGGAACTTTTTGAAACAGGCAGGGATAGAATCAAGTTTTAAATGACCTAACTCATGAATCCATCCTCTCTCCCCTATAAGCTTTCAACCTCTTTCTTACGAAGGCCTCCCCAGCCTCTTACAAAAACCCCATACCATACCTACACTTCAAAAACTGGGTTTTGGCATACAAAAGCCAGGATTATGTTAGAGTCAGTAAACGGGGGCAACTCTCTAGGCCCCATGCCTCAGGGGCCTTCACAAAGCTATTTGCTCACACATTGACATCAGCTATGGGTGGTGGGGACCAGGGCCCCAAGCTTCAGCCCAATGAGGTAGAGCTCCTGCTTTCTACCCTGGGCCCCAGTGAGGCTAATGCTAACCCTGCTTGATGGATCCCCCAAATCAGGATCACAGCCCCTAGACCCCATTTTGAGAACCACTGCTCTGTCTTCCTCCAATCACTTGCTTCACACAATACATGCATTCAATCTTTTGAATCAGATCAGTCCGGGGTACTAGACAACAGCCTTCCCTAAGGAATCCCGATTCATCCTCAGAGCTTCTCCAACCTCCATACTGGGTGAGACTGTGGTCTTGTGGGAAAATGTATAAGCATGGAATTAAAGACACTATCTTAATCCATATTTCCAGGGGGACAAATTAAGGTTATAGAGACAACCTCAATTATGGCAATTCCAAATGTTAGAATGGTGGATTTTTCAACCTTCAGAATGTGTTCCCCCCCATTTTAGTTTGTGTTCATGCATGCTCACACTGATATACACACACTCATATAGAATTTCCTGCTCCTTTAATTAAAAAAAAAAACAAAACAGCACATAAAAACTCACATGAAATCATACTGCCACTCAAGGATCAGCAGAAAGATTGAAATGACAGCATGCCCAGTGCAAGCAAAATCTTCAGATACTCTAGTCACTAAAATCTAAAAAAATCTCTACTTCATCTCTGCAAAGTGTTTTTTCAAAGGCTTATAAACCAGCAAGTTTTTAGGAGGATAGCAAAAAGTGCACCCTGATATAAAGACCACCTCTCTTCCAAATTTCAAGAGCAAGCAAAGATATTTCTTCACCCTCTTTGTCTCTTCAATAACTGGTGAGCCTTCTCTTCCAAACACCAGGCCTATGTCTACACTACAGCCATCTGTTGACAGAAGTTACTGCCAGAAGATATCTTCCAACAAAACTTCTGTTGAGAGTGCAGCCACACATGAAAGCGGATCACTCTGTCAATCCATTTGGTCAACAGAGCGGCTGGACTGCCTGGACACTTTCTCAACCCAACAGCCAAATGGAAACACAGCAGACAGGGCTGCCAGTGACCTGGAAGTCCTGTCTGTCAATGGAGCGCCCCGTAAGTGTCCATGCATCTTTTCTGCCTCCTGGAGGGGCAGTGGGGGAGGCAGAAGGCTGTCAATGGAAGTGCTGAGTTATGTTGACAATATGTCAACAGAATTCATTTTTAGTGTGGATGGTCCATGGGTTTTGTCAAGAAAAACCTCTAGTGTAGACATAGCCTAGTAGTTTACTTAAACTAAGTTGCTTTAATCAGCCATTGTAATAAATTGCTAACTTTTTTGTAGGGTACTTAAAATATTTGATCTGTCCAAATCCACCTGTCCTGAGTCACCTGGAGGATGAGGTTCACACTCTTATCCCTGAGAAATTTTCAGTCTAAGTCTTAACTTTAAATGTGTCATTCTGAATCTTAGTATTTCATCCAAAAGGCAAAGCTCCACCATAGTTTTAATAATTAGTTCTAACAGCCGATTCATTTGCATGCAAAACCAGAATTATTTAAATGAAGATATTTTCTTACCTCCCCTCCCTCAGTGTTATGACATGTGAAAGCACTTTGTTTGGTTTGTTTTTTCACTGGTGTGTTTGCTACACATGACATCAATAAGAAGAATTCACTGAGTTGCATGTCCGGCACAGACCATAACTAATAGGATCAGGTGATAGCTTCACTTCATTTTGCTCAATGATGCTACCATCCATTTATAACCATCACTCGTTGTAATAACTCATTCATTTCTTCATAAAAAGCATAATTTTGCTGAATTGCAACACAGAGAAATAGAATCTGTCACAAGCTACTTATAGTTTCTTGTGCTGTAATATTGTGTTTACTCTTCCATGAGGATGGAGCACTGCAGGGAAATTAGTTATAATTGCATCAATCTTGTGAATAGAGATTTTGCTGTTCTTCTTCTCCTTCTACTTACACTTGACTAGTTCCATACTTACACTGTAAATAACCTCTTCATAGTCATAAAAGAGCTTTAGGATAAGCTTTTATTCTGCTTAAATAAAGCAAATGGCTCTTCTTGATGCAGTTGTTCAGTGAAGGCTGATGTAGTCACTTGGGGATAATGAGACCTAAATTACTATTATATATAAATCTTTGCAGAGTTACTAATTTTCATAACTGGAAAAAAATTACAAATGCTATCTGATTGAGCTAAATTTTCGCTGATAAACATGAATGCATCATAAAATAATGAATGTTTCAGAAAATAAACTATAAATATTCACTTCACATATTCAAATCTACACTAGTATCTGATCCTCCAATGTTTGAAGTCGATGACTCACAGTGAACAGACCTTCAATGAGAGACTTGCAAGAAATATTTAGCCATATGTCACACCAACAAATGTTGCAAAAATTAGATAATTTATATATTGTTGTTGATCATTATTATATTATATTACTGTTGTGGTTTAATGTGTAGTACTGTGGTACCTAGTAGCCCCACTTATAGGCCAAGTCCCCACTGTTCTTGATGCTCTACAAACACAGAACAAAAAATTGATCCCTGCCTCAGAGCTTATTGTCAAAGCCTACTTTTTCTTTTGGAGAATTATTAATTAAGAACAGTCATTCTCAGCTGTCAGCCCAATAAGCAAAGAGCTGCAGCCCATGTGATGTCCCCAGAGCCATACAGGTAGTACTGGATTCACCCTACAATGGTAAACAGGTCTGAGGACAACTGGAGTCAATTAGGAGGTTTCCAGAATCATGTTAGACAGACTGGAGCCAATGAACAACCATTTGATACTCGTTATAAAGGGCTCTCCTGCTGTTATCTGACTGTACTAATGGACCTGGGGAGAGAAGATATGGTGGAAGGTCTGTGGACAAGTGCAAGCAAGTACCAGGAGGAAGAGCCTCTAGTAAAGGGAGTGCTGGGGAGGGCCAAGGGAAATGGCCCAGGGAATGGTAACTGTCATGTAGCTGGAAGTGGGGACATTGCAGACATCTGCTATCAGAGTCCCTGGGCTGGAACCCAGAATAGAGGGCAGGCTGGGGTTCCCCCTATCCACACCTCCCTATTTGCCACAGGAGAGTTGATCTCAAAAGTGGGATGTCCCACAGAACTAATTTGGAAAAGGGTCAGTCCTGTCCTCGAAACACTTGGAGGAGCAGCTGAGACTAAGGGGTTTATTCTCTTCTCTTTTCCCCATGGTGGCCAATGACAAGGGTGGCTAAACAAATATCAAGCTTCTGAACCAGAGAAAGTGTTTAAACTGAGAGCTTCCAGAAACCTCTGAGGTGAGCAGTTCAGCTGAAAGTATGGGACCCATTAAGGCAGAAGAGGCACCTCATCACAATTGTAAAAACAGTTATCCTACTCTACTCCATGCTGCTGATTAGCCCTCCAATGGAGAAGTGTGTCCAATTCTTACTACCACATTTCAGGAAAGATATGGACAAACTGGAAAAAGTCCAGAGAAGTGCAGCAAAAATGAATCAAGTTCTAGAAAAAATGACCAATAATATAAAAAAAATTCTAAGTTTTGAGAGAGGAAGACTGGGAGGAGACATTACAGATCTGAAGTATCTATAAGACTGTTAGAAAGACAAAAAGTATTCTCCTTTACCTCTGATGACTGGCCAAAAAACAATGGGCTTAAATTGCAGCAAGGGATGTTTAAGTTGGACTTTAGTAAAAGCTTCCTAATGCTCAGAATAGTTAAGCACTGAAACAAACTGCATAGGAAAGTTGTGGAATTACCATCTTTTCTCAGCTACAAATATAATATCAAACCCAATTGTACCCTCTTAAGGCAAAGTAATGACTGATACTACTTTTTTATGCTATATTGAGATTTTTTTAATACAACCTTCAGTCACCTAGTTTGTTATAAGCTCATTAATGATACAGTTCTAGACACTATAATATGTAGTCATCCACTAGTTATCTCTAGCACTATCTGGTACTAAAAGCATTTGGGACTTCCTGACAGTAAGGCTACATCTACACAAAGATCCTCTGTCAACAGAAACGACTGTGGGAAGGGATTTCCCTCCAAAACTTCTGTTAACAGATTGTGTCTACACACAAAAGCAGATCCAAAGAGGTATTCACTCTGTCAACAGAGAGCAGTCTGACTTCCCGTCCCTCTCGACAGAACAGCTGAGCAGAAGCTCTGCAAACAGGGCTGCCCAATGGACCGGAAGCCCTCTGTTGATAAAAGTACCCCGGAGCGCCAACATGGCTGTTTTGTCAACAGAACACTGTCAAGATAGGCGTTACACTTAACATGGGGGTGCGTCTACACTAGCCAGCTACTTCGAAGTAGCTGGCAGAACATCAAAATAGCACACATCACATCTACATACGCTGTGCATTATTTCAACTTTGAAATAGACATTAGACGGTGAGATGTCGAAATTGCTATTTCTATCTGAAGATGGCAATAGTGCCCTACTTCAACGTTCAACGTCAAAGTAGGGTGTGTGTGTAGACTATCCGCGTCCCACAACATCGAAATAGCGGGATCCTCCATAGCAGCCATCAGCTGAGGTGTTGAGAGATGCTCTGCCCAGCCCCTGTGGGGCTCTATGGTCACTGCGTGCAGCAGCCCTTAGCCCGGGGCTTCTGGCTGCTGCTGCAGCTGGGGGTCCATGCTGCGTGAACAGGGTCTGCAACTGGTTGTCGGCTCTGTGGACATCATGCTGTGCAGGCCGAGTGTGTCTGGGAGGGGCCCTTTAAGAGAGCGGCTTGCTGTTGCCCCAGAAGGGCTAGTCCAGCCTGTGACCCTGTCAGCAGGCTTTGCTGGCCCCTTATTTCGATGGGGAGCGTGTGTGTGTGTGTGTGTGTGTGTGTGTGCGTGGACGCTCCACATTTCCTTCTGGGGTGGCTTCTTTCAATGTTGAACGTCGATGGCACCAACCCCATAGAATGTGTAGACGATACGCATTGAAGTAGCCTATTTCAATGTTCTTACTTCAAAATAGGCTACTTTGACGTAGTGTGCTAGTGTAGACGTAGCCAGAGAGGTATAACACTGCCGATGGATGTGCCAGGTTTTGTCGACCAAAACTATCAACAAAGTACTTTTTGCGTGCAGATGCTCCATGGTTTTCCCAACAAAAGCCCAGTTTTACCAGGAAAAACCTTTCATGTTGAAGTAGCCTAAATGTTCAGACTGGATTAGCACAGAAGTATTTAACACAGCCAACTTCTGTGATATTTCAGCATCCACTGGGGAAAGTCACAAAGTTCCATCTGTGCAGAATGGGAAAAACTGAATTCTTTCTTGTGCTGAGAGGCACACGGTGCAAAGATTCAGGAAGAGGAAGACAGTCCAGGCTCCCATTTGCATGATGCACTTGTGATTCTGGTCTCATCGCAAATTATAGCAGCCTTGCATTTCATGAGCTATGGTTTCTAAAGAACTGTCTGCCATGAGAATTGGCAGAGATCTGTTATGGCAGCTGAGAACCTTTAACAAATTAATTCTTCTGCTGACACTTCAAGAAATAGTCTAAATTCTGAGAGGGATATTCAGAACTCCATAATGGCAACTGGGATACAACTGAGAGCCTCTCTCACTAAAAGCACAGGATACGCTCTCTGAGCTATGAGTAAAAAAAATGCCTTGTATCAGTTTAAGGCCTATGGCATTAAACTGAGAAGTTCTCATTCCATTCAACATACGGCAGTGGTTTGCACACTAGCCAGTTCATTACAGCACATGTACTATAACAGTGATCACCACATTAATATGGCAGTGTTACATCACTCACAACATTCCATCATAGAAAACATTGTCTCTTTCATGATCTTTATGGGCTGAAACCAAAATTTTGCCCATAAATATCTGGAGGCACTCTATCAGTAAAAAAATAAGTACTAAAGCAACAATAATCAATGTAGTAGTTAATACACAATGAACACCTGCATTCAGGGATAAAAGTATTATGCTATAAGCATGCTTACATTTTTCATTCTGTCACTGTCATATTGTTTTCAGATGAACACTTGCAATTTACATCTAGGGGAAAACGCAAATATTTCTGAAGAAGGGGGTACACACTTTGGTTCAAACACTATAGGTTGTACAGATCTACTGTGCTGTGTTTCTAAAGCCTCTTTTTCAAACTTTAGGAATACTATTAGGTGAACCAAGGAAACATACAACATGACAATATATCAGACTACACGCAACTGATGAAGCGGGTCTTTGCCCACAAAATCTGATGCTCCAAAAAATCTGCTAGTCTATAAAGGTGCCATAGGACTTGTTGTGTTAATCTGTATTCGCAAAAACATCCACCGCTCTGATGTGTTTATCAAACAGGTCTTCTTGATCCTCTGTGATTCAAAACATGTACCTTATCACATGTATGTCAATAACTAACTGCTTCAGTGTAAAAGTAGTAATGTCAGTTTGAGGGACATTGGACGTGGCTAATTTTCATAATGTATCACAATTACAAAAACACCTGGTCTAAGTAACTGCACTGATCATTTCTCAGAGAATGAACAGCGCTCAACAGCCCTCAAATCTTATTCCTTGCTAATTCTGGTCATTTTCTGTCATGCTTCCTGAAAACACAACATTTCTTTATATAGCAGGATATATTTACTTCTTTTCATTGACTTTTACATACTTACAAAAAAACATAGTCGTGTGGTTCAAGTTATTTTTTATGTAACCGTTGAAGACAGGATGAGAGATACAAAGGAAACAGACATGGAGCAGATTTCATGGAGTCTAAGGGTAGGTCTATACAGCAAAGTTACTTTGAAAGGAAATGTGTTTATTATTCCTAACTTTCAGTGTAAATCAGTCCTGAAGTGCTATTTCATAAAATAATACTAGAATATTAGAAACAAAGTATTGCAAACAAAGCAAATTATACCAATTACACTAAAATCTCAATGTTTTAAAACCTTAGATACAGAGAACATATCATTGTTTCTGCCAACAACATCTAATAATCTCTCCAGAGGTAAAGAAATTCAATTACCTCATCTAAGGACTGAAACATATCATGAAAATTCTGTAGCTAGAAAGGTTTAAAATTTTCAAAATTAGGGCAATGTTTTGCATCTCAGAACTGCATGGTAGCTTTGATCTATGATATTCTGCTTACCTTACTGAAATCTGCAGGAGACCTGCCAGCATTAAGGAGAATAGCTAAGAGTTCAGAGACATTATGTGCATATGAGAGGAGAATCTTTTCTTAAAATTCTACTCTTCTTTTTTTATCCCCTCAGACTCCATGAATGTTTGATTTCTGCATGAGAGATTCAATTTCCATACTCAGAACCTTGAAAAAAAATCTAGAACCCTATTCCAATTCTCATTTTTTTCCCCAGAATTTTCTGCAAATCAAATAGTTTAGTTTTGGGTCTTACAAAATACACTATTTGTAAGCATTTTTGCCATGTTAGAATCAAGAAAGGATTCTCCCTTACTTAGGAGACCCAGGTTTGAATCCCCAATCCAATAGAGGGATTTGAACAAGGACTTTGCAAGTGAGTACCCTAACCAACAATTTACAGAGTATATTTATCTCTGTTCTAATGACTTTCAAGCATTTTACTTGAAGTGCTACAAATTCTATGAGAGAGAATCCAAACACTCTGCATTCATTCAACTAGAAGGGAAAAACATCTGGGTTCATACCCATTTCCCAGCATAGGGATTTGAAATTGTCTCCGACATCCCAGGTGAATACAAGATGCCTGGTACACACTCATTGAGGTTTCTGGGTGATGAAGGTTCTGAGGGAGTACAAACCCATTGTGGAGCAATTTAAATGAATATTTTGCATTAGTCTTCATTGCAGAGGATTCAAGCATCTGACCCATTCCTTTTAAGTGACAAATCTGAGAAACTGTGCCAGACGAATATGTCAATAGAGGAAGTTTTAGAACAAATTTATAAGTTAAACAGCAATAAGTCATCAGGACCAGATGGTATACAATCATGAAATTGTAGAACTATTAATACTGACATATAATCTATCAGCTACTGTACCTAATGACTGTATGCCATAGCTACCACAATGACTTAAAAACAAAAGACAAACAAAAAAAAACCAAACAAACAAAAAACAAAACCAAGGCTCCAGGGGTGATCTTGGCAATTACAAGACAGCAAATCTAATTTCAGTACTATGAACATTGACTGAAAGTATAGTAAAGAAAAAAAAATATCAAGCACAAATATGATATGTCAGTGAAAAATAAGTATGGCTTTGGTGAAGCGTAATTTCCCCTTACCAATCTATTAGAATTCTTTGAGAGTCAACAAACATGTAGATAAAGGTGCTCTTTCTACACATATTCATAAATAATCAAGAGAAAGCGTACTTACTAAGGAGACAAAGTGTGCAATCAACGCAAAATTATTTGAGATAGTTAAGTCCAAGGCTGACTAAGAACACTTGTAAGGGATCTCAAAACTGGGTAACTCAGAAAACAAAATGGAAGATGAAAATCAATTTGCTAAATGCAAAGTGATGCACTTTGTCATAAAATAATCCTATCTATACATTCAAAGTGATGTGGTAAATGATTAACTGTTACCCAACATGACCCAGGGTGCAATGCCATGATTCAGGTATCCCTATACTGTTTAATTTATGAAAATGACTAGTTTTTACCTAAGAGAGAGAGATTGAGGGGCCAATATCAGCGAAGTGTAAAATGGGAGTAGAAGAACTGAATAATGATAGGTACCATTAGGAAAGGGATGGATAGCAAGATATACTATATTACTATACATAAATGTATACATCACTATTTAATCCCTTAACATTCCCTCTCTTGTAAATATTGTATGCAGAGCAGTGTAGTACACATGATGATGAGGGTTGTGAAATGATTTCCATACAAAAGGAGATTAAAAGAACAGGAATTATTTAGATTGGAAAAGAGAGAAAAACTTAAGAATGGCCATACTGGATCATTCCAAAGGTTCATCCAACCCAGTATCCTGTCTGCCGACAATGGTTAATGCCAGGTGCCCCAGACGGAGTGAACCGAACAGGTAACAATCAAGTGATCTCCAGCCTCTGACAAAAAAAGTCTAGAAACACCATTCCTTCCCCATCCTAACTAATAGCCATTAACGGATCTAACCTCCACAAATTTATCTAGTTCTTTTTTAAACCCTGTTGTAGTCCTAGGCAAGGAGTTCCACAGGTTGACCGTGCACTCTGTGAAGAAGAATTTCATTTGTTTGTTTTTAAACCCACTGCTAATTAATTTCATTTGTTGTCCCCTAGTTTTTATATTATGGGAACAAGTAAATAATTTTCCTTGTTCACTTTCTCCACACCATCCGTGTGTTTAGACGCTTCTGTCATATCCCGCCTTCCTCTCCTCTTTTCTAAATTGAAAATTCCTAGTCTCTTTATCTGTCTTCATAGGGAACCCATTCCAAACTCAGTCTTTGTAGGTGAACTTTTCTGAAGCTTTTCTCATGAAAATACATATTTTTAGATGAACATATTTTCTGAAATAACTAAGGGAGTATAATAGAGGTCTATGAACTCATTAATACTACAAATTGTGTATTAGTTGCCCCTTCACATAATATAAGAGGTAGGGGTCAGCCAATTAAATTAAGGCATCAAGCTTAAGTTAAAAAAGAGGAAAAAAAGGATAGTCTATCAATGGTGGCTAACAGACAAAAAGGGCCTAGAGTGCCATGCTGGGACAGGACAACAAGGGGCAACTCATTGAAAATTGCCCTGTTTTGTTCATTTCCTTTGAGGTATCTAGCACTGGATATTGCTGGAAGACGGGTTACTGGAGTAGATGGATCATTGGACTAAAAGTCTGGACTTTCTGTTGCTGCTGTTCTCAGAATATGAAATTACTAGGGAAAATGAAACAGGAATATGTTAAAATTGACATTTTCTAATACTGCAGCCTGATACTGAGATTTGCTGGAGGCAATTGAAATCTGAAGTATTCAACAGTTTTCAGGATCTGTTCCTTGGTTTACCCAAACTCTCTCTGTTCTTTTAAGATTACTCTAAAGAAAAGGATGTACATGTCCCTTTCAAAAATGCATTTGAAAAATATTGATGGCCAAAACTATGACTCTCCTCTCTTCTGCTCTTGCTGGTCACTCGCTAACGAGTAGGATGACTTCATGTCACCCTCCTATTTGTGAGTTTGTTGATGGCTCATCAGCCGAATTCTGGAGCAGCAGGTCTTGTCACAGAAAAGGCAGGTTTTGGTAGTTATTGCAGTGGCATGGGTCAGCTTTTGCCACTCTTTTTTCTTCTTCTCCGCCTCTCATCTGCAACAAATCCCCACAGCCTTCAGGACTACACAGCTAGTATCCACAAATGGTATTCTTACTGAAGGCACAGGAATAAACCATCCCACTGCACAGTAGGAAATACAAACCTGGTAGGCAACCAGCTTGGCTAAACAGGGAAATCCTTAGTCAGCTTAAGGATGCATACAAGAAAATGAAACATGGGCAGTTGACTAAGGAGGAGTATAAACATACAGCTGGAGAATGCCAGGGAGTAATCAGGAAAGCGAAAGCACAGTTGGAACTGCAGCTGGCAAGGGATGTGAAGGATAACGAGAGGTTTCTAAAGGCATGTTAACAATGAATGGGTTGTCAGAAAAGGTGTGGGGCTGTTACTGGATGAGGGAGGTAACCTAGTGACAGATGATGTAGGAAAAGCTGAAGTACTCAATGCTTTTTTGCCTAAGTCATCACAGACAAAGTCAACTTCCACATGACGGTCCTAGTCGATGCAGTATTGCAAGGTGGAGGGCAGCCATCTGTGGGTAAAGAACAAGTTCTGAGCTACCTAGTAAAACTAGATGTACACAAATCCATGGATCTGGATTTAATGTACCTGAGGGTACTGAGGGAATCAGCAGAGGTCATTGCTGAACCTTTGGCCATTACCTTTGAAGACTCTTGGAGATCGGGGGAGATCCCGGATGACTGGAAAAAGGCAAATGTAGTGCTCATCTTTAAATAAGTAAAGGAGGACAACCCAGGGAACTATAGACCAGTCAGCCTTACCTCAATCCGTGGGAAAATTAAGGGAGGGGATCCTCAAGGAATTCATTTTGGAGCACTTGGAGGAGGGGAAAGTGATCAAAAGTAGCCAACATGGATTCACCAGAGGCAAGTCCTGCCTGACCAATCAGATTAGCTTCTGTGATGAGGTAACAGGCTCTGTGGACATAGGGAAGTCAGTGGATGTGATATTCCTCAACTTCAGCAAAGTTTTTGATATGGTCTCCCATAACATTCTTGTTCCTAAATTAAGGAAATATGGATTGGATACTTGGACTATAAAATGGATAGAAAGCTGGCTTGACGGCCAGGCACAACTGGTAGTGGTCAATGGCTCACTATCTGGATGGTGGTTGGTTTCAAGTGGAATGCTGCAAGGCTTGGTTCTGAGGCTGGTGTTGTTCAACATCTTTATTAATGACCTGGATGAGGAACTGGATTGCACCCTCAGCAACTTTGCAGATGACACAAAACTAGGGGGAGAGGTAGATACGTTAGAGGGTAGAGAGAGAATCCAGAATGACCTGGATAAATTGGAGGATTGGGCCAAAAGAAATCTGATGTGGTTCAACAAGAAGAGTAGAGTCCTGCACCTGGGGAAGAAGAATGCCATGCATTATTATAGGCTGGGGACCAACTGGCTCAGCAACAGTACAATGGAAAGGGACCTAGGGGTTATGGTGGATGAAAGGCTGGATATGAGTAAACAGTATGCCCTTGTAGCCAAGAAGGCTAATGGCATACTAGCCTGCATTAGGAGGAGCATTTCGAGCAGATCTAGAGTAGTTATTCCCCTCTATTCGGCACCGGTGAGCTGTTCTGTGCAGGTACAGGCAGAGTAGTCTGTCTGTAAAGAACAGCTGCAATATTGTGTCCCCCAGTACAAAAAGGATGTGGATGTGCTGAAGTAGGTTCAGCAGAGGTCAACAAAAATGATTAAGGGGCCTGGAGCACAAGACCTATAAGGATAGGCTGAGGAATTTGGGCTTGTTTAGTTTACGGAAGAGAAGACTTAGGGGTAATTTAATAGCAGCCTTCAACTTCCTAAAGGGGAACTTGAAAAAGTAGGGTGAGAAACTGTTTTCAGTGTTGTCAGATGGCAGAACAAGGAGTAATGAGGGAGAGGTGTAGGTTGGATATTAGGAAAGACTACTTCACCAGGAGGGCAGTGAAGCATTGGAATGCGTTGCCTAGGCAGGTGCTGGATTCTCCCTCCCTTGATGTTTTTATGTCCCGGCTTGACAAGGTCCTGACTGGGATGACTTAGTGGGAGTTGATCCTGCTTGAAGCAGGGGGCTGGACTAGATGACCTCCTGAGGTCCCTTCCAGCCCTATGATTCTGTGACAGGCTGAGTGTAAATAATTGCAATGCTCTGTTTTCTGGAGTTCTAATGCAGATACCGAACCGGGGGTGGGGGGGTGGGGCGGGGAGCTGATTCATTTCCGTATTTGGCTTATGTTGTTTAGGTGGGGCATTTATTATTATGCTCCCTTTTTTCCTGGTTAATGCATTTACTGTCTCTATCTGTAGTAGATTTTATCATGAGATCTTTCATTAGATTCCTCACCACCCCCGACCATGACAAAAAAACTGAAGGAATGCAATTGAGGGTATCCTCCCTTTCTTTAATACTGCAAGTATATGTGACTCTTAGAAAATTGTGGTCACCTTGTAATTACCTCTTTTACTTGTTTCAAAGGGGATTTGTTTTGTTTTTGTTCATGCTCTTTACATTTTTGCATAGTCAGCTCAAGTGCTCATATTACTTTTTTTGCAGTATAATGACAATCTCCTCAATGCCCAGTTATACCCACTCCCTCACACATGCTTCCCCTGCAGAATGATATGAAAGAAATAGAAAAACATACACAGCCTGTTAAAATATGCCAGAAATGTAAAGTAAAACACAAACATCTATTTTGTTTAATTGAATAGCTGGTCACAACATTAGCAATGTTACCAGCTCACTACAAGATGGAAGTTGAAAAATTATCAACAATAATAATACAGAAAAGACATTTCAATTTTGTATTTGGCAAAAAGCAGATGCTATAGTCTCATTATATGGTAACGATAGCACTTTCCACTCTACTGCTGTGTCTCAGAAGAGCATTAAAAAAAAAAAGCCACTAAAGCTCGTCAATTTTTAATCAACCATTCCAAAAACACTTGCATTCAAAAGTTTTAAACAGAAACTACCTGACAATCTCACTGGGCCATTAATGCTGATTTTCAATAAATCTTGGAACACTGGGGAACTTCCAGAAGACGGGAAGAAAGCTAATACTGTGCCATTGTTTTTTTTTTTTTTTAAAGGATAAATAGGATGACCCCAGGCAATTATAGGCCTGCCAGGCTGACATTGATCCCGGGTAAAATAATAGAGTGGCTGATATTGAACTCTACCAATACAGAATTCAAGAATGGTGATGGAATGGGTTTATGGAACATAGGTCCTGTCAAACTGACTTGGTATCTTTTTTATAAGTCTACATGTTTAGTTAAGAAAAGTAATAGGGCCGATATAATTATATTGCTGTAAGGCATTCAGTTACATACTCTGTCATTTTGATTACAAACCAGAATAAATATAAAATTAACATGGTACATGTTAAATAGATTACAAACAAGTGAATCAGCAGTCTCAAAATGTAATCATAAATGGAGAATCATCACCAAGAGGTTCATTTACCAGGGCATCCTGCAGGGATTAATTCTTGGCCCTACACTATTTAACAGTTTTATCAACGACCCTGGAAGAAATCATAATATAAACACTGACACAGACACAAAAACTAGGGAGTGCTAAATGATGAGAATTTGTTAGTCTCTAAAGTGCCACAGTACTGCTTGTTGTTTTTAAGGAGAGCAGGACATGCTTACTGAATAAGGAGCTCTATCCTTGGAGGCAGTTACTCTGAGTAAAGAACTGGGGACAAGGACAGTTCCCAGTGTGACAAAGTTGCCATAATGGGTAGTGTGATTGCTGGATGTAAAAACAGGAATATTGAGTAGCAGCTGGTAGGATAGGGGGTGTGACCACTATTGAAATAAGGTGTCCAGTTCTGGTGTCCACACTTCAAGTGGGCTTAAATTTGAAAAGGTTCAAAGGCCCAAGGAATGGTTAAAGGATTGAAAAAACATGTCATATCATGATAGGTTCAAACATCTCAATCGGTTCATATTAACAAAGAGAAGGTTAAGGGATGACAGACAATGTGTAAGTACTTATGCGGAGAACAAAAAATAATAATGGGCTTGTCAATGTAGCAGACAAAGATATGACAAGATCCATTGTAAGGAAGTGGAAGCTGGACATATTCAGACTGAAAATAAAACAATTTTTAATAGTGTGGGTAGTTAACCATAACCGTAACATTAACCATTAGAACAACTCATCAAGGGCTGTGGGGGGCAATTTTCATCACTGGAAATTTTGAAATAAACAGAGGATGCTTTTCCAAAAGACACGTCCTAGTGCAAAAAGGAATTAATTCACAGAAGACCTATAGCCAGTGTTATACTGGAAAGTAGATTAAATGATCACAGTTGTCCCTTCTGATTTTATAATCTATAATCTTTCATGAGGAATATTCTCTACAGGAATATTTTTTTCACTCTGCCCCACAATACCTGCTCCCATATTGTTTTATGCACGTGTATCCCAGTTCCACTGGCAAAATTTTAGTTCCCATATGTCCTACAAGTGAGAGAAATTTCTCCATGCTACTACTCCCCTGCTAGACAGAAAATGGTCAGTGTGCATGTGTATATACGCACACGTGTGCGCACACACACCTCAAGGAACACACACACACACACACACACACACACTCCTCAAGGAACAGCCTTGCAGTGAAACTGGGATACTGTAGAACTTATTGCCCTAATAGTAGGCATGGATAAAGATATACCTTTTCTCAGGAGGCATTAGGTATTCAAAAATTGTGACTGTGGTAATTTATGGGAAAATACTAAATCTCTTGTCAATTCACAAATATTTCACATGGTTTAAGCAAGATATGTTTCATTCTCCTAGTGGGAAAAGAGTGTCTAAACATCATTTACATATAATTTCCCAAATAATTTTTTTTGTTGGTGGTGGGGCAGGAGGGATAGTGTGTATAGTTAAAAGACATGCTTGCTGAAAGGTACTTTGAAATAAACTACCAAACTAATTGAGACTGGTATGGTTATAGTGTTACTTTGATAGACAGATATATCCTGCATACACCTAACGCCTCTTGTGAAAAAGTACATTTTTATCCATGCCTGCTATTACGGCAATAAGTTCTACAGGGTCCCAGTTTCACTGCAAGGCTGTTCCTCGAGGAATGCCTCCCTCCAAAGGGATCACAGGCCCAATTCTTCCAGGTTGCTGAGAGAATCAGAAGGCTCTGGAGTTGCTGTGGAGACAGAACCTCCATACAAATGGTCTTGTGCCCCTGCCTCCCCAGTGGGAGCAATGCTGCCATGGTAAAGGAAATGCCCCACTAAAGCCTAGTGTGATTTAAATCTAATGTATGGAGAGCCAAATCCCATCCCAACTCACCTACCCCTGTACAAAAGGCAAGGAAAATAGCGAGAGAGCTGCAGTTCTTCTGTGAGGTGGAAAGGTGATGCAGAGAGACAAGGACATTAAATTGTTCTTCATTTTCTGCAACCTACACATTACTCTCTCATAAAAAGCTGGTCATTTAACAATGTGATCCATTATTTTTTGCTACTGCAGATTCTGAGACCAATTTATAATGTCCCTTTTCTTTTATGCAGCTATAATAAAGAAATTTAGCCATTCTTCAGGTAACATATAGTTTTACACAGATTTAGCAAGAACAATTCAGCAATAAAGCAATGCAACTGTTTCCCACCAATATAAATACCCAAGTTTGGGGCGGTGCATGGGTGCAAAGGTTCCCTTGCCACCCAGCCAAATGGGAGGGTATGGTTCCAACTTTCTCAACTCAGCAGGGCTGTCAGTCCATCTCTGGTGTCCAGAAATCTGGAAACTCTCTCTGTCCTCAGGTCCTCCTAGGGTGCAAGTGAGGAAATCTAGGTCCTTCTACTCCACTGAATTCTAGCTCAGGGCTCTCAATGTAAACAAGGAGAATCAGAGTTTGCTGACAGTATCCCAATATCCCATTTAATTTCCCTCAGGCATTTACAGGATCTTCAGTCTTTTGGTCTGTTTGCCTCTTGCTGGGGCATTGTCCCTGCCTGGCTCTCGAGCAGTTTGTTGACAGGAGTCCATTTCTCCTGCCTGCTCACTTCTGTTTTAGACACCTCACCAGTCTGTTTCCCAGCCATTTGGCCCTCAACCTACTATTCGACCTGCAATCAGCGGTAGCTTCCATGGGCTGTATTAACCCTTTGCTTGCTTGTCTAGTATGGTGCACATCAGGGGTGGGCAATAAGATGGATGTAGTTCATCAAGGTTAGCACCTGGCAGGCCACTGGCAACACATTGACCTGGGTCTCTGCAGGTACGGCTGCTGACAGCTCCTGTTCCCTATAGATCACAATTCCCAGCCCATGGGAACTATGGGAAATGTCATAGACTGGGACCCTGCTTTCTTCAGTGCCCACTGGCTGGGACCAGGAGATTCATAGCTAAGAGGAGCTGAAAGCACCTGTATCAGAGGAGGTACAAGTAAATACACTGGCAGCAGTCTGCCACAGCAAACACTATTGAACTGGCTCTGGCTCATGGGCTGGTTATTGCCCACAGCTAGCATACATATACACCATGACATCAGTGGAAAAAATACTGTAAAACATCTTAAAAAATGTAATTTGATAGCTCATAACAATGCAACAGACATGCTTTATATTACAAAAATGTGAGTATCTCTATGGACATCAGGCAGCTTGATTTCCATGTACACTGCAATGGCAGTATAAAGGGTATTCCCTGTATGGCCCTTACACTGCCAGAGCAATACATAAAGGGACCAGGTGTAAATGAGAATAAGTTCCAGTGGGAACCCAGATGAGATGTAAGGTCAAGAATATGTGTAAGCCATGGAGAGATCAAGACCACAGAACTCACTGAAATAAAAGAATCATATTGTACATAGGTACCAACCTCCATCTAGCTGTAGAGTGCTGGATGTCCTCTCCTGCTACCTCAGACCCCACCTCCCACTCCACCCCTTTCCCCCAAACCTCACCCCCTGTAGCCAGACAGAACCCTCATTTTCTCTACTCCATCTTGTCTCTCCTAGGTACTTCAGAGCACCAAAGGGTTAAAGAAACAGCTCAGCCCTGGAATGCCTGAGAGTGCAGATGTGCTTATCTCAGCCATGGTCTTGAAGCTCTGGAACAAAGCTGACAAGAGACAATGGGCTAATAAACAGCCAGGCCTCGGACTGCCCTTGGCTAAGTACCATCAATTGATTCGCCTACACAAACGTCCCAGACGGAGGAAAAATCTCCGGCCCATAAAGAAGTAATGCCCTAAAATTATCTCCACCTGACGGGAACGAACTAAGCCCTTGAACTCCCTGTGATAACCAGTGTCTCGAGACAAGTTAATTCAATTGGCACTCTTTTGCGATAAGGAAGAGAGTACGTGACCAAATGGGTATAAAGAAGGGCCTGGCAGACCCCCTAATTGAGCTCCAATTACCTCTACCTGCTGATCAGGAGGGTCTTTGCCTCCCCAGGTTCTCATTATTTATTGCTTCTTCCCAAGGGATTGAGTGAAAACGCTGGCCATGCCACGTTGGTAATGCAGGGGTGAGAATAAGACCTGTTAAGTGTATTGCTTTCCTTTTGTTTTCTTGCACACATTCAATAATATATCTATGAATTGTTACATGCTAGCTGTTGGCAACTAAAGAACAAAGTGTAAACCTTGTAATCTTTGTAACAAAGTATATATCTTGTAAGCTTGCAACAAAGTACATGTATCTTGTAATCTTGTAACCATAAGAGTTAAGTCTCCTTAGTCAATAAAAAAGTAACTGGTTAAGCTGTAACCTGACTCTCCCTGTTACTGTGCAAGCCGAACACAAAACAAAGAACCCAGCTGCTTTTCAGCTGCAATTAGCCTGGTTGTTGGTAAGAGAGTGCTAAGAGCTGAGCACTGAGTTGTGCTGCCTCCACGGAGCAGGCTCTCTGGGGCACTCGTCAGCCACCCTGGCTGCCTGCTGTGAAGGGACTTCCTCTTCCTAGCAGTTAAAGACTTGGGCGTGGGAAGCTCTCAGTGCAGCCATTGGGGCACCCATCAGCCTGTCCTGGGTGCCTGCTACGAAGGGACTTTTCCGGTCCTAGCAGTTAAAGACTCGGGCGTTAGGACCTTGGGGTATCTGTCAGCCTGCCTGGGCTGCCTGCTGCAAAGCGTCTGTCTGTCCTAGCAGTTAAAGACTCAGATGAAAATACAGGCATAGGTGGTCTCTTACCCGACCATCGGCTAACACCCCCTGCCCTCCCTCTTCCCCCCCCGTCCCATCTTGTTCAGCTCCTCCACTCTTGCCCCACCCCTGCCCCATCACATTGAGCCTTGTCTCCAAGCTTCTACCTTGCCTCTTCCCACCCACAATGTGCCTTTTTCCCCCAAGTACCCCCCGTCGCTGCTCCTCCCATGTCCTCCCAGAGCTTTCTAATGCTGCAAATCAGTTGTTTCATGGTGATCTGGAAGCATTGGGAGGACGGGGAATGAGCAGGTCAATGGGGCCACTGGCAGCCAAGAGAAATGGGGGAAGGGGGAGGCAGTCAAGGGGAGCTTGGCTGCTGGTGGTTGCTCAGCGTGGACTAATTATTCCCTGTGGGTGCTACAACAGAGGTGGTGACTATTTTACTGTACATTCCTGAATGACCTTTTATTCTTTTTCATTTCCTTGTCTCTCTCACTACCACACAGTGCTTTCTGGGAAAACAACATAACTGCTTCTTCTAAATATAGGAAAGAACTGTAATATCTTATACTTGAAGGGAAGTTAAATATTTTGAATCGAACTTAACAGACAATAATTTCAAGTTAATAATGCATGTTTAATAGATAGTCAATTAATTATGATCTCAATCATCTTATAGATTAGTATAAGTTTCCAGGGACACCTGATGGATTCACTCACATCTAGGTTACACAGAATTTCATGGTTGCATATGCATGCCTGATCCTTATTTCCTTCATACCAATAAGCTGTTACGAAATTAAATGGACTTTTGGGCTTGTGCTTAGTAGATAATATCTGTAATGAGAGCTGTTACACTCTATACATTGGAGGAGCCCTGTAACCTCAATATTCTTCACCTGTATGTAAAAAAAAAAAAGTGATATTGCATATAAAACATGCCATGTGAGGTACCACGGAGAGGTTATGGTCATCTGTAACTCTCAATTCCATCTAAATATGTATATATTCATAGTGCATATGAATTCTTGAGATTGTGTTATGTCTTCGTCACTAAAACAAGCCGTAAGTTGGGGAATTGGTCATATATTAGCTCCCCACAAACAAGAGCAAGAAAAGTAATCGACAACCAGGCAGGTGTCAAAACAGACCTTTTCCAGCAAGGGTACTATAATTTGATGACTCACCACTATGAGACCACACCAAGGGAACTGCTCATTGATTGAGGGTGCAAAACAAAACACAGCAGGCCCATGCTTCATCTTTGTTCTGCCCCCCCCACTCTATATTGCAAGCAAGTACTAACTGAGAAGACTGAAGACTCCAGCAGGGGAAGTTGGCTCAGGTTTAAGGGACAAATCTGTATATTAAGGACTGCAATAGGTGGGGGGCGGGGGTGAGAAAAATGCTTAATCTAGTTGTTGCCCAGTATAATAGGATTAAGAGTTCAGACTGCATGCTTATAATTCATTTTCTTTTAGTAACCATTTTGATTTGTCGCTTATCTCTTCTAATCACTTAAATTCTTCATAGTCAATAATCTTGTTTTACTGTGTTTTTGCCAGTGAGTTTTCCTAAAGTGTCTAGTAAATTTTCTCAGGGATTTTACAAAGGCTGCTATATATTCACTTTCCACTGATGAAGTGCTGACTGAACAGATTAACAAATTTGCCTTGCTCACCTGGAGCAGTGCAAGACAATATATTCCTGAAGTATGGGAGTGGGAGCAGGGGAGATTTGGCTGTCATCTTTTTCTGTGTGATTTGTGAGTGGTTCTAGGAGCATTCATGACATCCAGCTGGGTATAGGACTCCACATGTGGTTGTGGTGAGTGATGATAAAATGTGGAGGGGTTCCCCGCTTTTCTCCAGCGAGGCATTATCCGGTACAACCCAGGCTGGAGACTTAAATAGCACAGTATTCTTACAGTCCCAGGTGACTCCCTGAGGATCCTGTCACAAAAAAGTGTCTGAAAAGAACCCCATAAATAGTATTCACATGTTGAAAATGCTACTAAAGTCTCCTGTTCCTGACCTGGGGTCTCCTGTTCCTTAACTAACATCATATATGACACTATGTGCCAACAAGGACTACACACTATGTATACTGGACAAACTACAAACACTCTTTGACAAATAATGAATGGACATAGAGCAGACATCAAAAATCTCCAAATATGCAAACCTGTCCCCTAGCACTTTAATGGAGTGGGCCATTCTGTTAAAGACCTGAGAGTTTGTGTTTTACTGAAAAGAGACTTTAACAACCATCTGCAGAGAGAATGCCCAGAACTAACATTCATATTCAAATTTGACACATTAACACATGGTTTTAGCAGGGATAGCAATTACCTGACCCATTACAAGGACTCTTTTACATTCTTTGATGTTTGACCTAACTCTTCCCCACCACTCTACCCCTCCCTTCTCTCTACTTTTCTGATTTGCCAATCTTGGTAACAATTTTTGGACCTCTGTGCTTCATATATCGAGTCTCTTCTGGTAAGGACATAGATCTGTAAAAGTGGGTCTGTACCACAAATAAATTATTTTGTAAGTCTTTAAAGTGCTACATGACTGGGTTTTTGTTTTTATATTTTTATAATATGTAAAAATTTGTGAAATCTTGATATAAAATCTCTAGTCTTCTGAATTATAATGTTTTCCATATGGATATATCATAAATATAGCTATTGAATAAAAAAAAAATCACATTTTTTTTTTATTTTAGCATGAGAAATGAAGCTTCATTAATCACTGCTCATTTATCTGCCTTCCAGGAAAGAATAGTTCTGATCTACTTGAGCCATTTATGCAGCTTTAAATACCCATGCCATCATGTTCACTGCATGCAGGTCATTAAAATGGCATGAATATGGAAGTGTATTGCTAGCTAAGAAGCATTCAGAGACCATAGTAAAAATATCTGAATGGCACTAAGCCACTTACTACAGATCAAGTGCACATTTATAATAGATAAAACTGTGCTGTAATATATCATTTAAGCTTTAGCCATTTATGGTTAATAGGAGTGTACCCTTAAAAAGAAAACACTTTAAATAATGATATAAACTAACTTGAAACAAATGATGAGATAGACATTCATCATCATCACCATCATCATCATCAATAACTGTGGGCTCAGCGCCTGTTGGTGTTCGATGCCTCTCTCACTATTTCCTTCCATCTTTCCCTGTCCAGTGTAGAGAGGCTTAGTTTCTGTAGACTGGCTCCACACCAATCTACTATATCATCTATCCATTCTCTGTGGGGTCTGCATCTCCTATTCAAACCTTCCATTATGCTGACTGCTAGGGTCTTGGTTTTTCATTCGTCGTTCATTCTGCAAATATGTCCAAAAGGTTGTAGCTTCCATTTTACAACCCTTTGCAGCAGGTTCTCTTCTGGATGTATCTTCCTATATAATTCCTCATTGGTTAACTTCTTCACCCATCCTATTCTCAGAATCTTTCTATAAAAACTTCTTTTGAAAGCCAATATTCTTCTTTTTGAATCTTTCATTATCACCCATGTCTCACATCCGTACAACATGCTGCTGAATACACACATTTTCAAGACACTCAGCTGCATTCTTAAACTATTTGCTTTGCTTTTCCAGATCTTATCCATTGCTTTCAGACTCACTCTTACTTTCACAATGCTAGTCGCTATTTCCTCCTTACAGTCTAGATCATACATTATGTTGCTCCCCAGATATGTGAACTTCTCTACATTCTCTAGTTCAATACCATCAACACTGATCTTCCTTCCTATTTCCTTATCTCCAAATACCATTGTTTTTGTTTTATCAATGTCCATACTGCTTCCCTTCCTCATTTAACACCTGCACCGTTTTCGCTAGCTTCTCCTCATCTTCCTCAATGATAACTATATCATCCGTGAACCTCAAGTTGTTAATTATTTTCCTGTGCACAGATATCTCTTCTACTTCTTCCTTGATCTTCTCCATCACTCTCTCCAGATGTGTGACTAAGATACTTCGTGATATTGGATCTCCTTGTCTCGTACCTCTACCTGTTTTAAACCAAATTCCCAACTCCCCCCATGTTCTCACCACTGCCTCCGCCTTATTATTGATATCCTTCAACAACCATATCAGTCTGCTACCCACTCCATATGACTCCAACACCGTCCAAGTCACTTTCTGATCTTTACTGTCAAATGCCTTTTGAAAATCGATGAAGCAAGCGTATACTTTTTTGTTCTTTTGTTAAGATTTCTCTACTATCAGTCTTAGTTGCCAATATCTGCTGTATGGTACAGCTATCTTTTCTGAAACCTGCTTGCTCATCAGCTATATGTTCTATCTGCGATCTTAATTTCTCAGTCACTATCATCATCATCACCTTACCTAGATGACTCATTAGGGCAATCGTTCTGTAATTCTTGAACTCCAATGTACTTCCTTTCTTGGGTATCGTCACTAGCACAGATCTTGTCCATTCCTTAGGTGTCTTCCCTTCTTTCCATCCTATATTACATAGTCGGTGTATTTCCTGAATCATGCTTTCTCCACCATATTTGATTATCAGTCCTGTAATCTTATCATTTCCAGGGCTCTTGTTGTGCTTTAGTCATTTCATTGCTTTTTCTACTTCCTCCTTCGAAATATCAGTCTTGTTCTCGATGCTCGGGGGAGATATGTCTTTCAGTTCTTCAGTCAGTCTCTCTGAAACACTCGGGTCCAACTGTGCTTTGTACAGGTCAGTGCAATATCTCATCCATCACTGCACAATCTTCTCTCTGTTCATGACCACTTCTTCATTCTCATCTTTGATCTCCATCTGCTTTGGTTGCCATTTCCTACTAATATTCCTAATTGTTTTATACACCTCCCTTGTTTTACATTTGCTGTAATGCCTCTCTATCTTCACATTCCTCCTCTAACCATTTCTCTTTATCCTTTCTGGCTCTTTCCTTATCTCTTTGCTTTTCACCCTATATTGCTGTTCTGCCATCTCAGAAACATCCCTTCTGATCTTCAACACTCTCTTCTCTTGAACCAACTTCAGTGTCTCCTGGGTAATCCACTTCTTATTGATCTCTTCTTTTTCTGGAAAGGTCTGCTCAATTGCCTTTTCAATAGTGATGGCTATCCCTGTGACTGTCTTATCAAGGTCTTTCTCTGTGGCAATACTCTTAATCTTCTCTTCGAGCGCTGTTCTATATGCATTCCCTTTTTCTTCCTCACATAGCCTTGCCACGTCTCTTCTTTTCTTAAGCTGTGTCTTACATTGTCTTTTGAGTTTTATCTTGAGGTTTGCAATCACTAGACTGTGGTCTGAGTCTATATCCACTCCTTGGAAAGTTCGGCACTGCTGTACTGATGTTATCCATCTTCTTATCAAAATCATATCTATCAGTTGGTGCAAATCAACCTACCTTGTTTAAGTAATAATTTATCAAGAGTTCTGACAAAAAATGCTATGTAAATAATATATCCACCTCTAATTTGAGGAATACTTTTATAGATGTTCTTTAAAAAACATGTTCTTTAACTTTTTACTATGCACTCTGACAGTGACAAGCTGGCATTCCTCGTCCTTAGATTATGTTCATGTGCCGCACCCAATTTTCTATTACATTGATACACGCCCACTAATACATTAGGCTAAGCAGTTCTTAGGAGCTACCAGACATCCTCATCTCCCTCAATGAAAATGTTGAGGGTTCTTCCTTGGAAGCCATTTAGCATAGGATTGGTTCTCCTCAAAGGTCTACATTGCAAAGAGGAGAGATTTTCATGGGCATGGACTTGGGCCTAAGAAGACAATTCAGTTTCAGCAGCTACAGATTTGATATGCTCTCTCAGTTAAGAAAAGTCACAGAATGATCATGTCAGGGAGTAACTTCAGGGTAGCCAGCACTCTCACGGACTTAATCTGTTCCTTTAAGAACTAGAATACATGACCACAAAAAAGGGCACTAGCAATAAAATGGGTTATTTCTGTGCCTCACAAGAGTTCGGAAATATAATGGGCATTTCACTTTAAAAAAATTATGGAGATGAATGTATACAGAACAAAGGGCAGAGATTAGAAACAGTGATTTCAGATGAGAGATAGCTATACATACTAAGTCAAAAGGACCAACCTAGAAATAAATATGAGGGTGATCAGCAGGGTGAGAATACTCAAATTAATGAGAGTAATGACTCAGCCACTAGACAATCTGATGGCAATCAAGGATTTTTGAATGGATTCAACAATAGTAATTTTAGAGGCTCATAGAAAATTTATAATTAATTGCAGAAAGGTCAGAAAGTGATGCAAAGCTCAAAACTACCGACAGCAGGAAAAATAAAAAGCATGAATAGAAATAACATAATAGAAAATAATGAACTCAAAGGCACATTTAGTAGAAGAATTTAGTGTATTATGTAAGAGATATATAGAGAAGCAGAAAGGTGCAAACAAACTTTACAGATTCAGCTTAATTTCCCATTCTCTGTGAGGTACACACTTCCACTTCTCTTGGATACCATACATAAGGGAAGCATGGAGAGTGAGACCATTCTGGCCAAGCCCAGGCTTTTCTTTGTCTTTTCGTATTTCTTATTCCTACTCCCTTGGTTGAACTTGGCTTGAGAGAATAATCTTCCATACACGCAGATAAATTTCTCCCCTACCATACCCTGTAACACTGAAGTGCTATCCCTTATTGTTTCCCATTATAGTAACAAACCCATGTGGCCAGGCAGAAGCAACATACAGTGTCTTTGCTCATACATAGTAGCATAAGACATATGCACATACAGATATTAGAATATCTAAAATCAAAAGGGCAAACAAGAAGCACAGTTTTGTTTCAGGCAAAGATACAGGCCTGAAATCTGCACTTTCATTAGCACTTCTAAACAGCAAGACCACCTGAAATAATACAAACATGTTGATTTCAAGTGATGTTACTAGTAGAGCTCTGAGGAAAAGAGTGGAGTCCTACTTCACAAAGAGATTTTGAGATTTCAAAATCTGGCATCATTCAAAATTGGAGAGAGAGCTAAACATTTGAAATTCTTCACAAAGGGAAAAAAAACTATCTTTGGGGTCATTCAAAACCAATGTGTTTTCACAAAATTGACAAAAATTTAATTTCAGTTTTGCCTATTTTACTTCTGTATTATGTGCAAATAGAATTATGTGCAGAGCTGGCTGAAATGTTCCCCCACCCCTGAAAATCTTAGCTGCCCAGGGGGACTCCCCTGGCCTCAGCAGCAGCAAGACTCGTGGGTCCTTGTTGGACAGGGCAGACTTCATCCCAGTGGCAGCAAGCCCCTGAATGTATATTTGTGGTGGGGGGCCAGTTGAAGTAGTTCCCTCCCCCCCAGCCTGCATGGCAGAAAGGCCCCAGAAATCTTAGGAGCTGGGAGGGATGCTAGCCCATGGTGGAAGCAAGCCCCCAATGTATATTTAGGGTGGGGGGCCAATTGAGGCAGTCTCCTGTGTGACAGAAAGGCACTGGAATTCTTTCCTGTCCTTGAAGCCCTAACCGTGCGCAAGACAGGATATGGTGCTGCCTGACAGCATGGTCAGCCCTGAATGGCAGGCACATCCTTCTCTTGGGTTGGGGGCTACCCATGTGATGTGGCTGAGCATGGGAAAGACCCCGACTGCGTGGTGCCTGTGGGGAGGAAAATGTAAATTGCGGAGAAGAAGTTTCGAGCACAACCCCCACAACAGCCTTGCTGCCATGTGGTGCCATGGAGCAGTGGATAGTGCCAGGCAGCACAGCAAAAAGTTACCAAGTGTACAGGCAGAACCACAAATTCTGTGCTGGGGCTATTTGTAATGGGCAGATGCACTCACAGTGCAAATAGCAAAGAAAGAAAGGCATTTCTCAGGCTCTCATACAAACAGACCCCACAGCCACAGGCTTCCTAGTCCCCATTTGAAATTGACAACCTTTCTGTTACCTAATTCCTGAGCACCTGGAGAGCAGCAGCCAGAGTGGAGAACTGTGGGGCATTGTGTGTTACATATGGGACACATCTGGAGGCTAATAAATTCAATTTTAAGACATGGCACTTCAACAATGGCCTGTATTTGAACTTTTAACTTAAAACTTCATGCTACACCCAGCTGGTACCGACTATATTATGATACCCGTATTAGCGCTCCCTAAATCAAGCTAATGGTATTTACAGTGAAGACAGTAATGTGCTAATATTGTGGTAACTGCCTTGAATTTGACTTTATCTCATAGTGTAGATGTAGCCTCAGACAGACTGTAAGGACAGCTCAGATATTTCTTTTTTATATATTATTTTCCTTCCTTTTTTTACTTTCATGTTCAAAAACACTTGCTTCCTTCAGTGTTTCATTGCTGGGTGACCTTCACTCCCACCTGCCAAGAGGTCAAATGTCTGGTGACTGAAGCATCAGCAGTGACAATAGAGTATGCTATAGACAAGAATGCTTGACTCTTTACACATAGGATCTCAGGAGAGGAGCTCACTACAGAAAGCTCACTTCTAAAGTACCCTGTATTAAATAACTGAAAATCATTACAGTTATATGGCATCCAACTGCCACTGATGCAGTAGGTCATTTTAGGGTTCACTGCTTCTAATTTTCACTTTGGAAAAGTTTCACAGCATAGTTGTACAATATAAGAATAGGTTACAAAATAAAAAAAGATCTGAAGTTTGGCACATTTCCAGTGTGTTGTGCATATCTGCTTTCTTTTTTTTTCAAAATCATTGCCATTATTTAATTCATTTCTTGCTGCCAGATGCTCCCTTCCCACTGGGGGGAAAAATCCTATTGAAGAGAAAAATGAGGGGGGATTTGACAGCAGCCTTCAACTACTTGGAGAGAGGTTCCAAAGAGGATGCAGCCAGGCTATACTCTGTGATAGGAAATGACAGAACAAGAAACAGTGGTCTCAAGGTCCAGTGGGAGTGAACTTGACCTAGGTTAGATATTAGGAAAAACTATTTCACTATAAGGGTGGGGAATCACTGGAATGTCTTGTCTAGGTAAGTGGTAGAATCTCCATCCTTAGAGGTTTTTTTTACAGATGAGCTTGACAAAGCCCTGTTTTGGAACAATTTGGTTGGCATTGGTTCTGCTTCGAACAGGAGATTAAATTAGATGACCTCCTGCGGTCTCTTCCAACCCTGATAGTCTATGATTCTATTAATCCCCCACCAGAGCTATGTTTGCACTGCAGAGATATTTTGGGATATAAAGGAATCCTGAAATAGATACTCCATGTCTATGAAACATGCCCGATATTTCTAAATATTTTTTCAAAATACCGGGCTTTCTATTTTGGCATCTCTGTACACCTTGTTGCTGGAGGAAAAAGGGATACCTTGAAATGGCACAGTATTTTGACATTTATTACTGTGTAGATACTGCCAAATGCCATAATAGCCTATTTTGAAATTAACTCAAAATAGGATACACAATTTGTGTAATGCAAATTGCATATCTTATTTTGAGTTAAGGAATCAGTTTAAACGTAGCCCAGGGGATTATAAGGGAACAAATCTCTACCTGAATTCCTCATAGAGATCTGTCCGTGATCATTCTGTTGGGCAGGGGGTACGTACAGATGGCGGATTAGTCCTCTTTTTTATTTTTGTTAACTTAACTGTAACACTCTGTAAACTGCCTGAAAACAAAATTAGTAAGGCTCTCAAGGAGACAGTGTTGCTCAGCTAGATAGGCAGTGCACCAGAAGCCTGGCCATCGTCGAGCTATTGTAGGCCCCATAGTAAAGGAGATTATTTTTAAGGAGGATAAGGAGCTGGCTTTGTGGCAGTCTCTAAAGTGCTCCTCCCAAACATTAGAGGCAAAGGACAAAGCACACAGGTGCTTGTTTGAATGTAGGCTATGGAGGCTTGCTTCATGAACTGAATGGATACATGTGCCGACCCCTTGTTACTGAATTAGACTTGATAGATAGGAAGGAAGGTAAAGACCAGTATCTTATGTTTGATGTCAGAAGAGGAGTGGGGGCAAAGAAGGGATGCAAAAAAAGGAGTGACATGGTTAACCTCTCTAGTCCAGCACTCTCTCGTTTTACAACATCCATAACCCAGCATGATTTTAGTTAGCTGGATGTCCATTTGTCATGGGTGTGGTCGAGTTTTCTGCAGTCCCATAAAGTTTGTTCATAGACACCAGTCTTGGCTCTCAGTGTTCTGTGCTGTTATGTAGCTGAAATGTACCAGAATGTCATACACAAAAACCTTTATAAAAAGAGCTAAAAGAGAGAGAGCACAGTAAGAGAGGCCAGAATAAGAGTTTCAAAGACTCCCTCAAGTTATAGTTGAGCCATTTCAGTGTTGACTCAGAGTTTGGGGAAGAACACACATGATTGTTCCACCTGTTGAAGTCTCATCCATACTGGAATGACAGTCTGTAATCAGAGGAACTTGGTAAAGGCAGAGCAGAAATGCCACCAGGGTAAATTTCACAACAGTAGCACATCTGCTATTAATCAATAATCCATACTTGTATTTCTTGTTCAGTCTTCCACAGATAGCTCAAAGCTAAAATTGGCCTCATCAACCACTCACGTTCACAGAAACCAAACCAGTCAATGAATTCATGTTTATCTTTGAACTCTAAGGATGAACAACAGCTGTATACAAGTGCTTGTATTGTATTGTGTCTTTTTCCCTATAGTAAAAGCTATATCAGATAATTGACTTGGAGAGCCAACCAATATCCAGAAGCGGTAATATGCTTACAGAGGTTTTACTCAGATAGACATGACACAATGCAAAACAGATTGACCAATTATGGTTTCATTTATTATAGTGTCACATTGTTTTTTATGGTGAAGAACTACTTGCATTTTGGAAGCAGTTGGATTATAAAAACACAAAGGTAGCTGATTCAGGAGTCCTAGCATCCTCAAAACTTAGCTGGTTTAAAGGAAAGTTTTGAGCCTATAAAGCATGTAGAATCTGACTTGAAACTTCTTGCTCTCCCTTTTGAGGTCTAACGACTCCATGAAAGAGAGTTTTACCAGTGACTTCAGTGATGACATGGGTGAATTTTTGTCATTGAAAGTTACACTTCTACAAAGAAATAAGCACACAATGATTGGAGAAATACAACATTATTCAATTAATGCTGAAAAAAGATGTAACTACTGTACATTCTGGATACACTGTTGAACAAAGGTAATTATGTCCCAATTATTTTCCTAAAAGCATACTCATTTGTCAATAAAATTGCCAAGCTGTTACAGCATTAATTCATTAGCAAGATTTATAGCTCAGATTCTGCTCACGCTCCTGATATGGTTGGTTGCTACTGCTTTCTACTGCTACTTTTTATGCAGGACTTTTGTCCCCATTTTAACAAAGCTGATTTACAATAAATAAAAGGTTCATCAAAATATGCATCTATGTTCAGATGAATGTGATTTAGCATGGGAATGTTAGCAGTTCCTTTTTCTCTTCACTGTGTGATTCTTACAGGTGAAACTCACATAGCTGGCAAATACATTTTACCTGGTTATGTACATATGTAGTGACTACCACTCTAGCAAACTTTGGGAACTTTCCCAGGTAACTGACATAATTTATTATGGATAGTGCACTCATGAGCTTTTGACTCCTAAAGCTGAAAACATGCAAAGAAACAAAAATGCTCAGACAAGCCATTACGACCATACCCTTATCACTGTCAACAGCCAAATGACCCAAACAATCCTCCTTCCTCTTCACTTGTGTGGTTCAGTATAGCTATCAGATTACTGATATCAGAAGAAGAGATTGGAACAAAAACTGGTGATGGATGTGAACCTCAAATGAATAGAATCCCCCTTGGCAGAATGAATAACAGCCACCAAAACAAATGTACAAAATGTATGTAAAAGCTGTTCAGGGTGATGATCCATTTCTTCAGTCCAGACACCCAGCAGGCCTCAAGCACAGCCCAACATCACTAAGCATATGTCTACACTACCAAGTTTTGCTGAGAAACTAATGTCAACATTCAGAAATAGACACCGCCAAAGTCAAATAGTCATCTTCACACTTGCTCCCACTGTCCACAGATCATGTTCATATTGAGAGCTCCTCACCAACAGCATGAGCAATGCACTTTGGGTGTGTATCTCACAGTGCCTAACAGCACCGTATATCAAAAGGCATTGTGGGACCATGGAACATAGCACAGGGAATCCTGGGACTGTATAAAATGTTATGTTAGGCATTGATTTGTTGAGAGGTCTCTGGTGTCCTTTCGCACCTTTTTTTTCCCCCAACAGCCATTCTTTGCTATGTGCTCTGGCATCTGAAGCAACAAAGAATGGATCCCTGACTTCTTAGGCATGTTCTATTAATGGTCATGAGGACATGGCAGGGGAAACCATCTTCAAATTACTGACAGAGGAAGAAGACTCAGAGGAGCCTGACAATGTGTGTGATAAGGACAGTGGAAACCTATCACTGCATTTGGCAGTCACAGAGCAGTTTGCAGGGCAGAGTGGTACTTCTGGGTTGGGAAAACCAGCATTGACTGGTGGGATTGCATCATCATGCAGGTGTGGGATGAAGGTTGTTGACTACAGAACCTGCAGTGCAATGACACCAGAATGAGAATTGCCTTCACTGTTGAGAAGCATTTGGTAACTGCTACATGGAAGCTGGTGGCTGTTGATTGTTACCATTCAGTAACAAATCAGTTTGGACTGGGAAAGGCTATCTCTGGATTTGTACTGCTGTAAAAGTGCAGGGCAATAAATCATTTTCTGCTGTAGAGGACCATGGCTATGAAATGTGTATGACGTAGTGGCTGGCTTTGTGGACGTGAGAATTTTCAATGGCAGTGCATGGGGGCGGTGGTGGGACAATTCATGGCGCACACACTCTGATTTTGGAACCAGCCCACCTTTACATAAAATACATCAAGGGATATGTCTCAAGAGTGCTGCAGATCATCGTGGGTGTTTCACAGACATCAATGCCAAATTGTCTGTAAAGGTGCCTGACACACAACTCTTCTGTAACACTAGTCTGTACAGAAAGCCGAAGGCAGGCATTCTGGTGCGATTGCACTGCAGGTTCCCTCTCTCCAACAACCTTCATCCCACACCTGCATGATGATGCAATCCTACCAATCAACGCTGGTTCCCCCAACCCAGAAGCACCTCTCTGCCCTGTACTGCTGCTCTGTGACTGCCAAATGCAATAACAGGTTGCCACTGCCCATATCACACACATTGTTATGCTCCTCCGAGTCTTCTTCTTCCAGATAACAAAACTGTGGTGGGGACGCATGGAAATTCTCAGTGATCTTGGGAGATTCGGTTTACCTCTTTGTGCCCTAGCTCATGAAACCATACACAGGAACCTGGACAGCAGTAAGGAGTGTTTTAACAACAGACTGTGCCAGTTCTGCATGATGATTGAATGTACCTTTGGGAGATTGAAGGCAAAATGGATATCTCTCTATGGCAGACTAGAGTTCACTGAGGACAATATTTCCATGATTATCCCTGAATGTTGCATTTGGCATAATCTGTGTGAATATAAGGAAGAATTGTTTGCTCAGGAGTGGCGCAGTGAGGCAAAGAGCTTGGCTGCAAAGCTTGAGTACCCACATACTAGGGCTATCAGAGCTTCCCAGAGGCTGCTATTAACATTAGTGAGGCTTTGAGGAACCACTTTGAGAATAAGGAGTATTGAAATAAACCTCTGTTACAGTTGCTTCCAGACTGCAACCATCTGCCCCCATCCCAGGCAATGCATAACCAGGAACATGCCTTTAAAGCATGTACCGTGGATCATAGTGGTAGGAAAGATTGTTGAACAGTAAATACAAGTTATACTGTTATAAAAGCATGCCTTTTTTTTTCCATCAGAAAACAGTGCAATGAAATGCAACAAAGCATCCCTCACAGCTCAAAAAGGAGGTGTTCACAAAGGGTTATACTTCAAAAATGTGCATAGGTCCTGATATCTGAATCAAAGTTGGGAAAGGAGTTGGGGTGCATGGGAAAATGAGGATCCCCGTGAGTGAAAAGGAATGTGAGGGTGTGTGTGTGTGTGTGAGACTGCTAGATACAGAACATTGAATCTGCTGTGCAGGGGTGGGTGGAGGGCTCAGTCTGTGCTTTACTAAACACATGAAGATCTTCATCTACTTCTCTGTAACTCCTACCGTGCATTCTCTGGCTGTTCTGCTTCTCCTGGCTATTGTGCTGCTCCCTTTCCAGGTGTTGGTCCTGACATCTGGATTCACTCACTGATTGATTTAACGCTTCATGAACCAGATCCTCCCTTTTTCTCCTCGGGTGCTTCCTTATCTGTTGCACCCTCTCCCTTGCAGTCTGTGGCAGGACTGTCAGGGTCTTAACTGTTCAGTACTATGCACAAACAGGACTCTGTTACTTTCCAGTCCTACACTGTAACATTTCCATCCACTTTCCCAGTGAACCTTGAAAGGAACACATCTCAGCAAGCACCACAATCATATGGGTGTGGCTTATGGTTCTGCATACGGTCAAAAGAAATTGTTGCTGGATCTAGAAAAGTTCTAATTATGCTGTACTTTCCCACAGGCAGGTATCACCCTGACAGACATCTCCCTTCTGAGGGTCAGGAGCATAATTTCTCCAGGCTTGTGGCTTTCACCTTGCTCCCTATGCAAACCACCTCTGTTCTGCTTTGATGCCCACACAAGTGATTGCTGAATGATAGAGGATAGTGTCCTACAAGGGCAGAGGGGTCAAAGCTGCATTGCCATGAATCCTGCAGCAGAAAACAACAAGTACCTAAGGAAAAGTTACACTAACTTCTCCTGGCAGGACTCCATTGAGATCCCACTGAGCACCAACGCCCTGCTCAGCCATATCAATTAGCTTCACAGGGCTATCTGCAGGTCACATAAATACAGCCAACCTCCCCCTTTTCTGTGCCTTCAGCTCTGCGTTCCGCAAGCCACAGACACTTACCTTGAATCTCATCCCCTTTATCTTGGTCCCCACAAAGTGGTTGTTCAGAATGGTTATTCCCCTCAGGAGTGGAGAGTAGATCCTGGCTGCCAGACACAGTCAATGATGCCAGGGCAGCCCCTGATCCTTGTCTAGCTCAACCTCTTCAGCTACTATTTCAGCTTCCAGGTTAGGTCATCCGTGCATAGCTTTCATGCCCCCCAAAGTACCCATGGGGCTCTTGGTGGAAGAGGTGGGATCACTACCAATGATAGCACTCCATCTCCTTATAGAAATGGCAGGTCTTTTGTGAAGCATCAGAGTTTCATGGGACTTTTCATATGCTTATGAGAGTTCTTTAATCTTTGCCTTGTAGGTAACATGTCCCACTCATACCACTTTTTACATAAGGATCAAGAAATGGGTCACACTCAGCTGGCAATGAACAGACTCCTCTCCCCATACACTGATGAGATCCAACAGCTCCACACTCATCCAGGTGTGAGAGTTTTTGGTACAATGGCCAGGCTTAGGTGCCTGTGAAAATGTCATGAGACCAAAAGAAATCTGATGAGGTTCAACAAGGACAGAATCCCGCACTTGGAACGGAAGAATCCCAAGCATTGTTACAGGGTGGGGACCAAATAGCTAAGTATCAGTGCAGCAGAAAAGGACCTGGAGATTACAGTGGATGAGAGGCTGGGTACGAGTCAACAGTGTGCTCCTGTAGCCAAGAAGATTAATGGCATATTGGGGTGCATTAAGAGAAGCATTTCCAGAAGATTTTGAGACATTATTATTTACTTCTGTTTGGCACTGGTGAGGCCACAACTGGAGTACTGCATCCAGTTCTGGGCCCTCTGGTATAGAAAGGATGTGGATGAACTGAAGCGGGTTCAGCAGATGGAAATGAAAATGATTAGGGGACTGGAGCACATGACCTATGAGGAGAGGCTGAGGGATCTGGGATTATTTAGTTTGCAGAAGAGAAGAGTGAGGGGCAATTTGATAGCAGCCTTCAACTTTCTGAAGGACGGGGCTCTAAAGAGGATAAAAAGAGGCTGTTCTCAGTAGTGATGAATGGCAGAACAAGGAGCAATGGTCTGAAGTTACAGAGGGAGAAGTATAGGTTGAATATTAGGAAAAACTATTTCATTAGGAGGGTGGTAAAGCACTGGAACTCATTACCTAGTGAGGTGGTGGAATCTCCATCCCTAGAGGTTTTTTATGTCCCAGCTTGGCAAAGTCCTAGCTGGTATGATTTAGTTAGCTTGATCCTGTTTCAGCTGACCCAAACTCCCCAACTTTCCCTCCCGTCCCATGTTTGGTTTGTAAATATTTGTTGAGCAAGTCACCCTTGTGAAACTGTGGCACTTGCTTTTCCTGTTGACTGGAACCAGATAATGTAATAATCCAGGGAATTTGTGGATTAAATTTAGGCTGGATCAGGACTCAGGGTAGTTGATTACACTGGACTATTTTACCCAGACATTGAGATAGATCTTGTGCCAATTTAAATTAATGGAAAAACTCCCTGATTCCTCTGTGTGCAGACTCGGACTTTTTGTTAGAAGGATTTAAAAAGTTGGTGTCAAGTAGAACAGGGATTTTTTTGTTTACTTTTTCATGGAAACAGGAAGGTTAGTACTAATGTATTAGTCATGAGAATGATTGTACATCTGAAGGAATACACAATGAAAACACTGCAGTTTTTGTGTAACTGAAAATGACAAAAGCCATCTTACTACCCAAATGCTAACACACATATTTGAGTAATTGTGCCACAGAGAGTTCAGAGATAAAATAGGGAAAGGCATACATATTATTTCCTAAACCAAAATGTCTCTGTTCTTCTCTTCTCATTACTTTCATCATAATTTTATTTTTCTCCATTAATCATGAGATTGCTGGTTTTCAACTCGCTACTTGCTGAAATCATGAATTAACCACCTGAGAATATCATCAAAGCATATTTCCCAGCTTCTGGGAAGAACACTATTTTGTGCCTGCCAGCGGGATAACTGACTTAACTAAGTCCAGTCTTTACAGAGATTATTACTTCTCAGGGAATAATGAAAACATTAGAAAAGGGTATTATACAGACATGCAGGTTATATTTTAATGTGCAGTAGTCCCAAAAGTTATGCAAGAGTTGCATTCCCACACACCCTCATGTAACTTGAATTTCACTTAAGTTGGGGGTGCGGGGGGGTGCTTTTTCCCTGGTGGAATGCATGTTCTGCAGCCAGGGAAGCATCAGGAGCATCTAGAGATCCTTTTGAATGGTAAGTCCTGAGGTGGAGGGTGGGGGGCAGTTGGGGAGGGTTAAGATGGGCAGTAGGTTGCGGCCATAGGAGGAGGGCAGGGGGTTAAGCTTGGGGTGGGTTAGGGCTGCAAGGGGTTGTGGGGGCAGAGGTAAACCAGAGCCATGTGTGCAGGAGGGTGAGCGGGAGCTGCACACGGGGGTTGAGCCAGAGCCTCACTGTGAAGAGGGTGAGCCAGATCTGGAGCCGTACATGGGGATTGAGCCGAGGCAAGTGAGTGGGGGGTGGAACGGGGTCAGAAAGGGTTGAACTGGGCTGTGTGGGGCCAGGGGGTGTTGAGCTAGGGTTGGAGGAGCCATATTTTGAGTTGTGCTTAACTTGCGTTAATGCAAGTTAAGCGCAACTTGAAATTGCACATTTCAAATATAAATGTGACTCTTCCCCACTCATTGATTCCAGAGAGGACATGGACTTGTGATTGACAAGTGATACTATAGGTTGGTCTCTTTTTGTGGAAGGGAAACATTTGTCCTTGGTTCACCTAGCCACCCAAATATTTGAATCAAGAGACACTTTAAAATGGAAGGATACGTATGTACCGACAAGAAGACAAATACTGTGAATTTTCATTTGAGGAATAACTATAACTGGCTTCCAGGGTTCATACAAACATGAAGGTAAACTGGAACTTAAGTAGCAGAGAGAGAGAGACAATGATTCAGATATCGTAATGTCAAAGGGGTGGTTATGATCTCCCACTTTGATCTGTGGCCTATCACATAGTATTTCACCAGTAGCTAACTGGAATATAGGTATTAATTAGAAAACAGAAAATCTTTCATCAAGTGCAATTACTTCTGGTAGAATCAGGACATATTTTGGAAAGACATCCAGGTTTGGTTTAAAGAGTTCAAGGGATGGAACCCCATCACATTCCTTGGTAAGATGGTGCAATGGTTAATTACTCTTACAGTTAAAAACTTTTATAAATCTATTTCTGAATCTATCCTCCTTCCACAGCTTCTAGGCTATGTCTACACTCGAGTGATCTGTTGACAGAAGTTACTTTCAGAAGATATATTCCAACATAATTTCTGTCAACATATACTGGTCAGATTGCAAAGTGAATCGAAAAAGTGATCCACTCTGTTGACAGAGTGGCCAGACTGCCTGACCACTCTCTCAACAAAACAGCCAACCACAAATACAGCAGACAGTGGTGGCTGATGTTCTGCAAGCCTTGTCTGTGAACAGAAGGGTCCCCCAGAATCTCCACACTGGCCTTCTGTCAAAAGAGATCTGTTGAGAATGGTGTTCTGCCGCACGTGGGAAATGACAGAATGCTGCCAACAGGAGTGCAACATTCTGTCTATTTACTGTGAACAGAATGCCTTTGTAATTGTTGATACTCCTCGGCTAATCAGTGCCAGAATCTACCAGGCCAGCCAGGCATTAGGATGCCTGACAGTGCGAGTGTTGAATCAGCACAATATCCAACAGTCCACTAAACTGAAAGTGTCCAAGGCTGTAGTCCTAACCAGGCTCCTGTATGGCTGTGAAACCTGGACCTTGTACAGAAAACATATAATACTGCTGGACCACTTCCACACATGCTGCCTGAGGTCAATACTGCACATTCGATGGCAGGACAGAGTTACGAACCTGGAAGTCCTGGACAGAGTAGGAACCACAAGCACTGAAGCCATGATTCTGAAAGCCCAGCTTCGCTGGACAGGGCACGTCATATGAATGGAGGAGTTAAGAATCCCTAAGCAACTCCTCTATGGTGAGCTCTCCCAGGGCAAAAGGAATAAAGGTAGGCCTCACAAGAGATATGAAGACTGTGTGAAGTCCAACATTGCTCATGCTGGTTTAAAACCAGATCAGCTAGAGCAGCATGCAAAAGACTGAACAGGCTGGCTTGGTCTCATACGACACACATATGACAACTTTGAAGAACAGCAACACATACACCTCATTGATGCTTGTGAGAGGAAGAAAGCAACAGCAGCAGCCACATCAACAGAGCCAGGACAATTCCCTTGCCCCCCACTGTGAATGCCCATGCCGTTCAAAGCTTGGCCTCCTCAGCCACATGCTAATCCACAATCAATGAGCCTGTGCAAGCTCAAGACATCGTCGTTGGACATGATGGACTACTTACAGTGCTGCAGAACTCCTCGGCTATATCTACACTGGAAGCATCTGTTGACAGAAGTTACTGTCGACAGGTTAATCTCAATCGAACCTGTGTCAGCAGATTGCATCTACACACAACTTGCTATGTCAACAGAGAACTGAGAGACTGCACTGTCCTCTGGTGCTAGAAAGCAGAACGGCTACGCAAAGACAGCCACTGAGCAACAGGAAGCTCTCTCTGTCGACAGAACTGTCTACACTGCAGGTTTGTCAACAGTACTATGTCCGGAAATTGTTGTATCTCAAATTTTGAGGGATAATACTGTCAAGACAAAGGCAGAGTTCTGTCAAGAATCTGTCAACAGAATGCTTTAAGCATATAGATGCTCCCTGAGTTATGTCGACAGAGGGTCCCTTCTGCCAACAAAACTCTCTAGTATAGACATACTCCTCGACTTCAGAACTACTTCTGCCTTCTCCTGCTAGCTTAAAGAGCCTTTTTTGTTTCTTTTACCATCTCCTTATGTGTAAGTTCTGTGATCAAAATGTCTCAATTAACTAGTAATAAACAAGGTATTCAAAATGCTTCTCAGGCACAAGTAAATTTTAAAAGGAGAAAAGGTCATGCCTTTGAATATGAGCCAAGGCATCTATGTGACAGAAAACTGTACCCTGGAATTGGTCCCAATTATTCAAATTGTCATCACCACCACTCACAACACTACAACAAAAAATCACCTTAAAAAATCTTAAGGAATTTGAAAACACAAGGCAGTTGTGATCCAAGCAGCCGACAGAGGCAGGAAGAGGTTGGGATGTCCAGTATTCTTAGCATAGATAAGGATGAGGACGACGCAGGTCAGGGAACCTTCAAAATATTCAGAAAGAATTCGATTCATCCTTAAAAAAATCAAAATTGTTATGGAGGGCTGATGCATGGCACCACTAGATGTGTTCATTCTGGTAAGCAGGGGAAGTATCCCTGAGGAGCAAATGGCATCCTCTTGATAGCTTGCAGATACAGCTTTTATTGTTCATTTGTGATTTTTCATAGGATTTATACCTCACTGTGCTACAGGCAGCACTGTTGATAACACTTTCACTGCTCACGGTCAGGAAAATCTTGGTCACTGTGCTACTCATCAAACAACTGGTTTGCTTCCCCAGCATGCTGAAATGGCCATTTTTCAATTTACTGATAGGGCACAGGAGGGACAAGCCCCATGCCTTGTTAGCTAAATGGGGTTATCAATTTAATTATTATTAGAGATGGTAGAAAGAAGGGACATTTTTCTTGAAAATGTTCATAAAAATATGTAAACCCAGAGGCACAGAGACCACTGACAGAGAGTGAAGTCTCTGCCCCTGCCGCCTTGGCTGAGTGGCAGCTGGCATTTAAGCTCATATGGTAGAGCACATGGGTTTAGCCCCTTAGGTCACAGGTACATTCCCTCCTGCCGATGACCTGGATACATCAGCCGTACAGACTTGTCCACTTTGTGCTGAAAAATGCAATTATCCCTCACTATTTATATTATTCGAGCACTAATAATGGTAAGCACTGCATTTAGGCATACCAAGAGACAGGACCTGTCACATAGCGTTTATAGACTAAACAGATAAGATGAAAAGTAACTAACTGGAATGCAGGCATTAATTAGCAAATAGAAATATAAAGATTTAATATATTACAAGGTTATGTTCATTTAGAGGTCTTGAAATTTGGCTGCACAGTTCATTATGAACATTGAAGAAAATCTAAATTAGAAATAGACATTCTTTCTTCATTTACACACATGCAGAAAATGAAAGATCATGTATTGAAAGTATCATATCAGTTTTCTGCATCACATAATTTTTATTTTAAAATAAAGCAACTATACTGATCCGACAGCTGACCTACACCAGAATAATCTAAATCCCCCTAACACAAATATTTGAACAGAGTAACTCCTAGCTTACTTAACCCTGTCCTCAGTTAACTGGATTTATTCAGTCTGCACATTTGTAATTATTCATATGAGAGAAACAATCTCAGATTTCTCAAAGGAAACAGGATTTAGCCTTGAAAATGATGGCAGCAAAACCAGTCAAGTGTGCTCTCTTGCCTGAATGATTTAGGAGAAAACCTAGTGTCACTGACATTAGAAAGTTTTATTGTATTTTTACCCATCTAAAGCTAAGCAGATTTCCCTGAATGCAAGACACAGGGAGCACGCACTTGCCAACTTTTTGATGGCCCCTGATCCTGCAAATGAACACATACAGCTAGATTTTTGTCATGTGCCACTGAAATTATTTTACTTAGTGTAGTGTTCAGTTTTTAAGAAGAGTGCATGGTTGTTAGTTGGGGGCTACAGTTTCTTTTACAGGGAGCTTTGGCAAGCTGTGAGGAAGTTTGATCTGTCTTATCTCCCCAGCTATTCTTGGAGCAGAGCTTCTTCCTGGTAATCAGCCATTGGTGTTTTTGCTGAGAATCCAGACTACAGATTGCCTTTTTACAGAAACCATCTCTGCTCAAGGACTAGTACACACAGAGTAAAATATAGAATTTGCATCAAAAATACACCCAGATCCCTTGCCATTGATTTGTCCATTGACAAGGTCCTGATACCTTCTTCCACTTATCTGAGGGGGCAATTCTATTTTCACAGGTCAACTTTTGTTCATTACACAATATTGGACTTTGAATTGGTTCTATGACTAAAGAAAAGGCTATCAGCAGCCCTGCTTGCAGTGTAAGTAAGATACAGAATAAATGTTCTGAAACACGTGAACATTTGACTCCAGTTTCTTAAAAAGACATTGAGAATATTTCAAAAGAGGTTTTATATACACTTCTATTAAGTCTTTTTCCTTCCAGGGCGTGCGTATGTGTGTGTGTAGGAGAAGGGCACTAAGGCAGTGGGACAATCTTTCCAGAATACTGTACAGCCCTCTCAAAAGTCCAATTTATGGTGTGAACCCTCAAGCTCCCCCTCATTTAAAAACAAATTTCTCACAAAATCAGACAAAAGAGTACAAGAGTGTCACAGGCCATGTTTATACTACAGCATAAAGTCAATATGAAGGCAGTTAGCTCTATTTCACATGTGACTGTCGTCACTGAAAATACCATTAGGTCAATTTTAACTAATGCTAAGGCTGACATTTGTGCATTGACCTTCCAATGTGGCATAATACGAAGTTTGAATTTAAAAGGGCAGATTAATGCTAGTATGAAAACAGGGTTTCTTTAAATCAATTTTATTGGCCTCCACAGGTGTCCTACAGATATCCCACAGGTGTCCATTCTGGCCGCTTCCACCTCTGCTGCTCTCCAGGTACACAGGAAGTAGGTAACAGGAAGCCCAGGAATTTGAATTAGGTAACAGGAATTTTAATTCATATTCTTTCTGACCAGCATGGATAGCACACCTCAGGAGCCATCCATTGCAATCACACACATCTAGCCATATTGCCATCATGAGTACTCGGGGTGGTTCTGATCTGAGTTCTCAGGGTCACAGGAAAGTTCCAGCATGGAACCATAATGAGATACTGGATCTCACTGCTGTTTGGGGTGAGGAGTCAGTGCAAACTCTGAGTCAGTAAGCAAAATGCAGACATTTCTAAAATATTTCAAGGGGGATGATCTCAAAAGGTAACTCCCAGGACATTCAGTAGTGCTGGGTATAAGTAAAGGATCTCCGTCAGAACTATCATAAACCAAGAAGCTAACAGGCAATCTGGGTCATCTCCTAAGAAGTGTTGGTACTATGAGCAGTTGGATGCCATTCTTGGGAGGGACCCAACCATGGTGCCCAAACTTAATTGGGACTCTTCAGGAGGCTGTACTCAGGACTCCAATGGGAGCCAAAAGACAGAATAGGAGGTGGAGGCCAATGAAGAAGAGGACAACAGCTATATGCAGGTGCCTAATGAAGCTGATCCTGCCAACCTGGAATCCTTTGTCAACCTCGACCTTGAGCCAGTCCTCTTATCATAGACACCTTGAGCTCCAGGGTCCAGCAATAGTGCAGAGGGCTCTTCTGATGAGCAATTTTTTAGAACGCTACAAGTGGGTTGCAGCTAGGTTTAGGTATAAGTTTGCTTCTGTGAATCACATTTTCTAAACTGCTGTATGTGAGTTGCGACTCATGGATCTATACCCCTTAGAACATTGTGTTAATATTTCTGGGGATGGAGCACTTATCCTTTCTGGACATCTCCATAAAAGTCTCAGTCAGGTACTCTTATTTTTCGCACAAGGTTTTTAGGGAGGCCTAACTTATTGTGGCTTCCACAATATCACACCTTGGCATGCCACACAACCAGTAAGTAATCTGGTATCATGACACCATATAACATTCTGGCAAATTTTCCAGTCCTCTAGTCACACAGTATGAGCATGTGTTTTCTTTTTCACTCTGTTAGTCTCATTCTGGTATCGCTATGCTTCAGGGCAAGGGACAGCAAATCACAATGTTCCATGAAAGTGGCCTTGCACATACAGAAGTTCTGCAACCAATGCTGGTCATCCCAGACCTCCAAAATGATGTGGTCCCACCAATGTGTGCTGGTTTCACATCTCCAGAAACTGCACTCTACTGAAAGCAATGCAGCCAGGGCAGCCAGCAGCTCTGAATTACTGGTCTTCAGTTCTTCATATTCATCATCCAATTCATCCTCTTCCTCCTCCCACTGACTTTCTCTAAATAAATACTTCACAACACTTCAGGAAGTGGCCATAACACATTGTGCAGTGGCTACAAGCTAACCCTATATGCTAGTGTCATGCAGCAGCATGCTTTGGGAAAGTGTCCTGAAAACTGGTGCGGAAATCACTTGGGAAGCCTGTTGGTATTCCAACAGGGGTGTGTGCTTTGCACTCTGGGATTATGACATTTTTTTCCTGTACGCCACTGGCACAAAACCTCAGCATGTAACAGAGCAACAGGTACTGTGGGATAGGTACCCAAAATGCTTTGCTCATGAAGTCGAACACACGCAAGGCAATGGAGATGCACTCAGTTGACTTTCTGAATACCTGTGGAAAGTCAAATTCAACTTTATGAACTCTAGCTTTAAAAAGTCGACTATTATATTTGACTTTATTCTGCAGTATAGACATACCCATAGTAAACTATAACAAGTTAAAGGCTGGAAACATCAGTTCATGTCATTCGCCCGCTCTATTCTGTGCTGGTTAGGCCTCAGCTGGAGTATTGTGTCCAGTTCTGGGCACCGCAGTTCAGGAAGGATGTGGAGAAATTGGAGAGGGTCCAGAGCAGAGCAGCAAGAATGATCAAAGGTCTAGAGAATATGACCTATGAAGAAAAGCTGAAAGAATTGGGCTTGTTTAGTTTGGAAAAGAGAAGATTGAGGGGGGACATGATAGCAGTTTTCAGGTATCTAAAAGGGTGGCATAAGGCAGAGGGAGGGAACTTGTTCTTCTTTGCCTCTGAGAATAGAACAAGAGGCAATGGACTTAAATTGCAGCAGGGGAGGTTCAGGTTGGACATTAGGAAAAAGTTCCTAACTGTCAGGGTGATCAAACACTGGAACGAATTGCCAAGGGAGGTGGTAGAATCTCCATCACTGGAGATATTTAAGAAGAGGTTAGATAGATGGCTTTCAGGGAAAGTGCTTGGTCCTGCCATGAGGGCAGGGGGCTGGACTTGATGGACTCTCGAGGTCCTTTCCAGTCCTCCTCTTCTATGTTTCTATGATTCTATGTATCACAAGCCTGCCGTAAGATATGAGGCCTGTGCAACAGTAGTCAAGGCTTTCCTAACATAAAGCAAAGACAAGCTGTGAGCCGGAGGCAGGTTCACAGCACTTGGCATGAACAGGGCTGATAGTGCAGAAATACTAATTGGTACTAGGCATGGGCTGCAAGCACATTCCAGAGGGATGGTACCAGAACACCTTGTTTAAAAAAAAAATCTTGATATCAACACAGTCCCCACAGATAACATCAACACACTGACCCAGGTTCAGGAATAGGGGCTAAATGACAGCACGATGGATAGAGATATTTTAAATCAAACCACTTGGTGTCTAGATAATGTCAGATGGTGGTGACCTGATATGTCAGGGGTGATGTGTAACTTATTTGTACCTGTGTATAAAGATGTGTCTTGGAAGGGCTATTTTTGTCCAGCCTAGGGGGTAGTGAACTATTCTGTGTTACTGAATGAGCTGTCCATTGTCGGGTTTATACATGTGTAGTGGCTCATTAGAGTACGCTGATAACTATTTGACAGTAAACCTGGCCTGGTGCCTTCTCTCCTTATCTGATTTTGTGATCATTGGTGCTGCTCAGGGGCTGTTCTTATAGCAACTTACACAGAGCCAATGCACCATACAGAGGGGAACACGCACACAGCCGAATGGCTATCATGGGACAGAGCAAGAAACCTTCTGACCAGACATGCTACTACTGAAAAAATGTTTACTTTCTCATTTGTACCTTTATAATTATAAAATAAGTCAACTGGAATATAAATATTGTACTTGTGTTTCAGTGTATAGCATATCGAGCAATATAAATAAGTCACTGTATTATGTTTTAATTTGTACAAAGTTTGCTAGTACCTTTTACGTAGCCTGATGTAAAATTAGGCACATGAGTTGATGTTCCCACTGGAAGAACTCTTGCCCACTCCCAGGGTATGTGTAGTCCTGGTTGAGAACCATTTCACTAGGAATTCTTAATTTTGGAAGGGAGGGTTCTCCACTTCCTGTAGAAAAGAAGGAAAGCTGGTAGCAAATAGATCTTTCTGTAGAATTGGAGTGAAATAATGCCCCATGAACGGAGAAATTGTCCCAATAGTTGGGGTGGGTGCTGCTTCTTCTGGGAACAAAGTCTAGAAGCTCCAGAAACTCTTCTGAAGAACTATCTCCTCCTGCTTCCTTCAACTATGTTTCTCCTGAGTCCTACCTAATGAGTCTTCCTTTCACACAGCCAGACAGGAGGGGAGACGGGATCCCACATTGAGGCTCTGTCTGCACAAGAGGGTTTTGTTAGCAAAATGGCCATTTTGCTGACAAAACCTGTGGAGTGTCCAGATTCCCAAGGCATTTTGTTGACAGTAAGTCAACAGAATGTAGCATTTTGTCGACCGCTGTACCAGACTCCTCATGATGAATAACTCCTCTGTCAACAGAGATCTGTCAACCGAAAGCTGGTCTGGATGTTCTGGTGGGGCTATCTGCCAACAGAGGAGGCTTCCAGAACACCAGGCAGCCCTGTCAGCTGTGCTTCTAGTTGGCTGTTATACTGATAGAGTGTCTGGGGAGTATGGACACTCTCTGTTGACAGAACAGCCTGGTCTTGTGATTTACTTGGCAGTTTGGATGCAATTTTTCAGCAGAATTTTTGTTAGAAGACATGTGTTGACAAATCCCTGTAATATAGACTGGAAAGAACTGGGAAATGTCTGTCTCTTCAACAGAGGCCTAGGAGCTGCACTGTCTTACTTTACCCTCTAATATGGGGAGGTATATTAGCATATTAGTATATTATAGCATATTGATACTTTACAATTTAACCCCATTTACTGCATGATTCAGTGCATCTCCCTGAGCTACTCAGTGCGAATCAGCAAATAAAGAGGAACCCAGAAAAAATATATATGTCCAAGACACTGTTTTTGCTAAGCTATGTGCTCTTGTTGCCACTAGGGAGAGATTCAAATGACACTCAGCTGATTAGCAGAGTGCCCATAGCTAGATTTCTTTTTTGTTTGTACTGGTGGTGCACATTCACACATTCCTCGGGGGGAGGGGGTTGTATATTCCACACATGGGTGGAAAAGATTGGAAGGAACATTGATCCGAGGCCCTAAATTAAATGTTCTCACTTTTTAATCATGTGAAACATTTGGATTTCTTTGCTGATATGGTGAATTACTGAGAATTGCACAAAAGCATATGCGTTATTTAATACTTTGCCAGTTTTATCACCCATACCAAGAATTATTAGCCTGAATTTATCATACCTCAGGACTTGGACATGCCTTTCAATTCCATAGTGAAATAACAGAGAAAAATAAAGTTGCCTCAAAAATAAACTGCTGAACCTGTTTACAAACTTCACTGTCATTCCTTAAGCATACATCCACTTCCAGGGAAATAGTTTGACCTAGCTCCTGTTAAATTGCCTCTTAATCTCACCAATTCCCTTTGCCATCACATGCAATGAAAGGCATATCGTCTTTGAGGAGCATGCTTTAGAAACTTTTCTCAGTTTGAGTTTTATGAAACATTTATCTGCCACAGGAAATAACTGTTGTGTAGTCAGATTCTGTTTGTTTAAAAGCAACTGTTGGTTCACTTGGCTTTGAATGGTGAGAGATTAGATGAGAAAACATGATTTAGTCCAATTTAGAAAACTCTTGCACCATTCCACTGAGACTTTTTATGAGCTGTTTCACCATCAATTTGTCTCTTTCTCTCTCCCTCCTCCCTGCCTTTAGTGATTTCCATGTCATCATGAGATATTAAAACACTCCACGCATATCAGTATGGTATCTAAGCACTAACTGAACCTTTGGACAAATCATTTAATCTCTCAGGACCAGATTTTCTACGATATGTAAGAGGCTTGAAGAGGCTAGAAGTCTAATGGAACTTTCAATGAACACTGAAAATCTTACTAGGTCCTATCTGCATATTTAGGCAACTAAATACCTTTAAGATCTGGCTTTCTATCACTGATTTCCAGATCTGTACTTCCTTGCCTAGATCACAACTGAGTTTTGAGGATAAATACATTAAAGATGGGGTGGGGGTGAGCTATAACAACAATTGTAAGCAGATAGATAAGAAAGGCAAAATTTCTGGTCCGTTAATACTCCAGCTGGTATTTAACCTACTATTATGAAGCAGATAAACTGCCAGGCAGCACTTCAGTGGATAAAAAAATGCCTTTGGGTTTAGCTAGCTTTGCTCTGCCCCACTACAGATGCAGCCAGTGCCAGACCTGGAGGAAAGGTAAAAGAAGGGAGCTGGGCTCAGCTCACTGCTGACTGGTAACAAGGCAGGAAATGATGGGGTTCAGGACTTCCAGCCAGGGCAAGCACCTGAAAATAAGCACTTACTTCCCACCCAAGGGAAACTGCACAAGATCCCCCAGCATAGGAAGTAAATGATTGAGGCACCTTCAGAGTTGTTGTGGGGCTCATCCTCGTCAGCTTGTTGCTCTTCCTCCTGTAGGAACCTGGGCCCACAGCAAAGCACTGTCCAGACTACAGAGGGAATCTTCTGGGGTGCAAGCCACTCAGTAGATTGTAGTAGAGAGGCCTTCCTCCAAACTGAATGGACTACTAGGTAGTAGACCAGGACAGCAGAGGGACCTTCTGGGAGGGACCTAACCCCCTTGTTCAAAGGCTGACTTATGCAGGGCCCAGAGAGACAGGGTCCAAGCTCCCTTACCCCCCACAGTCTTAAAGACCAAGGCTACTCAGACAGCAGGAGGTTGAGAGCCACATACTCTAACCACTAGACTGCCTGACTGCCAAATCATGTTACATCTACCATAATTTATGTTCAATTACACTGGCTTCATTTGAACTGGATTTCCCTTTTTCTGAAGGATCCTCTTTTGAATTTTTTTTCCTGTGAAAACTTTTATACCTTGGCCATTTAACAATAGTATTTTATCTTTGCATCCATGCTTTGTCTTTTGTTTAGGTACAGGCCTGGCTTCTATGTATGTCTAAGTAGTCTCCATGATGATGACAATAATTTCTTTTTATTTTATTAAGATTTGCGAAGACAAACACTTTAGCCACATGACCATCACAATGTTTAAAATGGTCAGTGAAAGAGAATGTTTAGAATAATTATTTCTGAATCAGTTGACATAAAAAAACAGGTGTCAGGCCCTCCAAAAACCCTGTGAATAGCTTAAGAATCAGGAAAAAAATTACTGGGGTTCTATTTATTTGCTTTCAAGATTAGAAGAGGTCCTTGTTAACATTTTCTAAATTCTTTTTATAACCATAAGGGCTAGAAACATACAAGGAGAGAACAAAAGTCTGACCTATTCAGGCAATAACCTGATTCCTGTCACTGATAAAATCCAGAGTGTCTGCAAAAATGTTGACTTTACGGTTACAATTATGATAGAACCACATTGATTTTCATTCCATATAGGGCCAGGTCTATACGAAAAATGATGACCTGACTATGGTTCTCAGGAATATGAATAACCCACATGCCCAAGACACTTGGGTTAACCTATGCCTGGAATTAGACAGAGCTAGGGCATAAGAATTCTTTGATCCGCCTAGCTACCACCTCCCAAGGCAGTGGATTAACTACATTGATGAAAGAACCTGTCTAGGTAGTGAGTATCTATATCCCAAACAGTGAGTCACAAGACTCCAAGCATTGAAGTTCTTTATAGATGTTGAACAAATGTCAAAAAACAAATCACTAGATTTTATGACAGCAGGGTGGAAGGATGTTGTGCACTTTTTAATTTGTGACCTTTGTGATACACCAAAAAGTTACAAATTATGGCAAATGGAGTAATGAATTACTCATCTCAAAGTCTATGTCTCCTAGGTTCCAGTTTGTGATTTCATGCTGGAAAAGAGGTGAAGGCAAGCTGGTATGCTCTGGCACACAACTCTGGCAAACAGCTGGCCAGCTGGAGCATTCTGCTCTGCCATTCTGCGTTAAGCAGAAGGCAGACAGAGAAGAGAAAGGGGCTAACTAGGCACTGTCTCCGAATGCTCTCTGGGACTATCCAAGACCTGAGCCAATCACACAAGGGTAAAATTTAGGGAGAATGGGGGCAGGAGCTGAAGCCAAATGTACCCAGGATTCTGCTGCTTTTCTTTTCCTCGTGAGGATCAGGGAATGAAGGGAAAGAACACAGCTTACGTGCATTGTTCTCATTCCCAGATGCCTACAGGTGGGGCAAAGGAGGAATGCATGCAAGCTCTCCACTTTGTCCTCATTCCCTGATTGTCAGGGGAAGGGAAGAAGGGCAGCAGTGTCCTGGTATGTGTGGCTGGAGCCTTTCCTCACAAAATGTTGCCATTACCCCTACGGCACTCACCCCTACACCCAACCTGACCCCTGCTGCCTACACCCTCAGCCTTCTGCCCTGACTCCTGCACCCCCACATCTTCCAGACCCCTCATGTGACTCCTGAACACTCTCTCTCAGGCCTTGAAACTCTGACACTTGCACCCCAGACACCATCCAGCCCTCTGCCCTGAGCCTCACACAGCCATACACTATAAGCCTGACTCCTTCACCCCTACATACATCCTCACCCCATGCCCTGCGTTCCTCCCAGGGAGTACAGTACAGCTGTACCTGTAAAACTTAATTTAATTTCATCCTGTGTTGGAACAGAACCTTTTTTTCTGCCTTTCCCCTCTGCTGTCCTTCACCACAAAGACAGACAGACACCACTGCCTATTTAACCAGAATCTGCACTTTTAGAGAAGTAAGCAAAAAATAATTTGGGAACATGGATATCTGTGAGATCTTTCTAGTACAACTGGGGCTTGATCTGAAGTCACACTGAAGTCATGGAAAGCTTCCTATTGACTTCCATGGACTTTAAATCTGCTCCCTCCAGAATTATTAACACTAATATACACAGGGAAATAAGCAGTGGTCCTACTATATTGTTTCAATAATTGCATATATATTTCATCTTATAACAATTAAGTGGTTTATTCTTGTACAAAACAGATCTTTACACTTCAGAGGGCCACATTGCTCATCTTGGCATTGCCTTAGTCTCACAAGATAACATAACAGGCTATGACATACATTATAAATAACATATAAATCTCTTTATCATTAAAAAGGTCACAGAGCAGCTTTTAAACTAAGCAATGGGAGGAAGCTGATTGGTGCAGAGGAGCATGTGGATCAGATAGAGACTTCTCTTAGAGGAGAGTCTATTGATAGATATTTTCTAGGTTTTAGTCAGGAGGAGACGGTGGAAAAGGATAAAGTATGGGCTGGATCAGAAGAGAAACAATCTCAGGAAAAAGAATCAGGAAAGGGCAGACAAATAAATAGTGACAAGCCTTTAAAGTACTTATATATAAATGCTAGAAGTCTAAAAAATAAGATGGGTGAACTAGAGTGCCTTGTATTAGAGAAGGTTATTGATATAATAGGCATCACAGAAACCTGGTGGAATGAGGACAATCAATGGGACACAATTGTGCTGGGGTATAAAATATATCAGAAGGAACAGGTTGTGCAGGTGGGGGAGTGGCACTATATGTGAAAGAAAATGTACAATCAAATGGATTAAAAGCCTTAAATGAATCAAAAGCTTCCATAGAATCTCTAGAGATAGAAATTCCATGCTTTAATAAGAATATAGCAGTAGGGATATGCTATTGACCACCTGACTAGGACAGTGATAGTGACAATGAAATGAAATGCGAAGGGAGATTAAAGAGGCAATCAGAAAAAAAAAACCCTCTATAATATTGACTGGGTACATGTCATCTCAGGACATGATAAGGAAATAAAACTTCTTGATACCTTAAATTATTGTTTCTAGGAGCAGCTAGTACAGGGACCCACAAGGGCAGAGGTAGTTCTTGATTTACTTCTGAGTGAAGTGCAGGATCTAGTCCAAGAGGTAACTATAACAGGACTGCTTGGAAATAGTGACCATAATATAACAACACATAACATTCCTGTGGTGAGAAGAACATCTCAGAAGTTCAATACTGTGGCATTTAATTTCAGAAAGGGGAATGATGCAAAAATGACAAGGTTAGTTCAATGGAAATTAAAAGGTACAGTGACTAAGGTAAATCTTTGCAAACTACACAAACGATAAAGTGGCATTAGAAAAGGTTCAAAAAAGGGCAACTAAAATGATTAGGGGGTTGAAACAGGTCCCATATGAAAACAGATTAAAGAGATAAGGACTTTTCAACTTCGCAAAGAAGAGACTAAGAGGGGGATATGATAGAGGTATATAAAATTATGAGTGGTGTGGAAAAATTTACTTGTTCCCATAATATAAGAAGTAGAGGACACCAAATGAAATTAATGGGCAACAGGTTTAAAACAGAAGTATCAGTGTCCGGTGGTTTCTCCCCGCTGAGTGACCGAGATAGTGCGGACAAACCAGCTGCCGGGACCCACGGTTCCCAGGGGGGATCCAACCAACCCAGCGGCCAGGAGAAGAGTGCAGTCAGAACCGGGGGCAATGCAAGTGCATCTAAGGTCCCTTCCTGTCCCCTAACAGGTAGTGGCCAGGGCAGACAGAGAGGCTCAGGCACAGAGTAGAAGGTAAAACTAATAAATGATTTATTAGTAAAAAACAATAGGAAACAAACATAAACCAATGCATATTATTACTACTAATTCAACTAGACTTGACTCACAGTTATTAATTTATACTCCATTAAGGTCTCCTGTACAGTCAACTCTATTTTTCCGCAAAGGAAAAGGTTCGATTAGCAGGTTGGGGAAAAAGGGAAAGGTAAAGGGGATCTGGGCCAGGGCACTACTCCCGGCCCAAGTGGCTGGCGGTGGGGGCTGCCGGTGGTTCTACCCGAAGCCAGCCCCCTTAAACCCCAGCCCTTTCCCAGGGATCTTTGACCCCTATTGGGATAAATATGGGGAAAGGATAAAGAGAAAGGGGAATAAGGAGGCTCTATTTAACTAACAGTTCTATTAACTCTGTTTAACTGCTATTCCTAATAACTCTATATGATGAAGAACGCTAAAAACTACAACTAATTATAATCAATATTTAAACAAGTGTGCCCCTAGGTGGGGATGTATGGGCTTCTCAGGCCCGGCCCTAAGGGGTCAGGCCCCCGGGTTCTGCCCTCCTCCTGCCGAGAGACAGCACGACAAAGGTGGCACCTCTCTGTCCCCCAGTTAGGGGTCCCGGTGCCCACTATAACAAAATGTCTTTTCAGGTAAGTGAGAGTGTCAGATTCAGTGTGTAAATGCCCCCGGGCTATGCCATGGGTTAATAGGTATTTTACGTGTCCTGACGTCAGGTGGTTGTCCAATCCGGTGTGGCCCAGTCCAGGTGAGTGGTTGTCTTAATATGGAGGTGACGTGCAGGCGATGAAATGGCCGGAGGAGCAACGATGATGACACGACTTTGGTGGGCCAGTTCGCCACCCAGCAGGTACGCCGAGAATCCCACTTGTTGCTCCTCGATGCAAGCGCGCCGCTCATGATCGGTGAGGCGCTGGAGTGCTGGCGCCGCTTCCCTGTTGTCGGGCTCCTGAGGCAGGCTACCGCAGCTGTGGTGTTATTTCGGCTCAGGGCCAGCACTGCCTGAGGTGCGGGCGCCACAGAGATTTCAGCTCTTCGCTCAGGTGAGCTAGCCTAAGAAACAGCGGATAACGCAGTGCAGGCAATGCTCTCCTATGCTGGGTATCAGAGTTCTCATCTGAGTCCCCAGAGGCCGCAGAATGAGCTGACTGCCCTGAATTTATAGAGGGATCTCATGATTATTCATTAGCTAATTATAATATCCAAGATTCTACACAGGTGTCTTCAAACAGGTCCTCCTCTTGGCCGAAGGTGCTAGAAAACCCAGCACTCTGGCCAATCGGAGGACTCCATTTCAAACCTGCCATCATGAATTATTCATGAGTTCAGGTTACCGGGGAAACCAACTGACTCAGAGTGACCATTGCGGGGGGGGGCTGCTAAATGGCAGCCTGAGACTTTAGATTTTCCATGTACTTGCATCGATTTTAACACAGCCAGAGGCTTGTTTCCCCTGACACACGGGGATGATAATGTCCTAGAGATAAAAAATCCCCGACAAAAAGGACGTTGCACTTCACACAGCACACAGTCAACCTGTGGAACTCCTTGCCAGAGGAGGCTGTGAAGTCTAGGACTATAACTGGGTTTAAAAAAGATCTAGATAAATTCATGGACGTTAGGTCCATTAATGGCTATTAGCCAGGATGAGTAAGCAATGGTGTCCTAGCCTCTGTTTGTCAGAAGCAGGAGATGCACGACCAGAGTCAGATCACTTGATGGTTACCTGTTCAGTCCACTCCCTCTGGGGCCCCTGGTATTGGCTGCTGTTGGCAGACAGGATACTGGGCTGGATGGACCTTTGGTCTGACCCAGTGTGGCCGTTGTTATGTTCTTATGTTCTTGTGATAACTTTAATGCTTTCAACTGCCATTGTTCTCTTTTTTAAACATATAGTTAATTACTGGATCTGAGGTAGATGAACAATGTGGAAGTGTAGACAAATGGACAGAGCCACCTCTGCAACTGTCACTAATTAGCTTCTGTATTGACATTCAGTAGACACACCGAGAATTCTGATTAATTATTCAATCTTGTTGTATACAAAGCAGAAATCATGGAAAAGCTCCTAAATATAGTTTACAAAGAGGATGGGAGGATATCACACTCAGACTTCTCTACCAGCTTCTCTTTTGTCCCTCAATATATTGCTCATTTTCATGGGAAATAAAGTCTTGGAATCTACCAGCCTTCATCTATCACCTCCCAGCTTTTAAAGTGGCCTTGAGATTTATCACAGAATTTTAACAAAAGTAGAGTGCATCACTTCCTATAAGAATTTACTGGCATCGTTGTTTGCACACTACACAAAAAATATATCAGTGTGACTCTTTACCAAACTCCTTGACAGCATGGCATCGATTGCATCTTGCCTTTCGTTGATTTCACATCCACTTCAAATAGAAATGATAAAATAGAAGAATATTTCATTCCTGCAATGACTTTACCCAGTACTTAACTAGCAAAAAACCCCAACCTTTCTCAGAGCAATCACAGTGGTCCATAGACCAGAATATAAGTATTGGGAACAATTTATAAAGCATGGTAAAAGACTATGACTTGAAGTGATATTTTTTTTTCACAATATCATCTATTTTTGTAAAAATCCCACCATGTTTTGAAAAATCCAAACAAAATAGCAATGTTACGGAAGACCTGGGGATAATCTCTCTAGCATCATGTTTGTGAGATGCTGGTGGAGATTTCGTACCATACCTATGTAAGAAAGCTATACTAAAATATGGGAGAGTCTATGAAAATCCCCATATTCACACTAAGCCATTGCAACCTATCCCATAAAGTAAATGGAGGCAAAAATTATTGTGTTCACTAATGTTTCTCACACTTGTGCATATTATTTAAATATCATTCTTTTCCCCCACTAAAATGAAAACAAATATGACAAAATGGACAAAATTTGAAAACAAAACAGAACAAAACAAAACAGTGCCCATATATTTGTTCAAATCTTCAAGTAAAGATAAAAGAATTAGACAAGATGTGGGACCTTTTATTTTTTGTTTACATTAATACCTGTAGAGAAAAGCTTACTTGCAGGAATTACCACAGAATCTTGAGCACATTTTGAAGAAAGCATAGAAGAAGCATATTTTGTATTCATAATTCGGAGTATTTGCACCTAATTGTAAGATATATACAATCAGGAGGAAAAAGACACCCTATATCTAACCATACAAGCCTTTCAAATTGTAAATAGGAATGATAAAAGCAATATTCACAGTGGCTTATGAACAATCCATAAGGTAAAATAATTTATGATAAAATATGAAACATAAACACATTTGTAAAATGCTCCTGGTGAATTTACAAAAATAAACTATACCTCACACATACAACACACACCTAATGTTCTCTCCAAACAATTTGCATACTAACCTTATTATGAAACATTTATATTGTAGTATTCTCTAAAAGCCAACCAAAGTTAAGGTCCTACAAAATACTGTTAACTTCTTAGTCAAAACTACAATCAAATTTAGAGCAGTCCTGTAGGGATTTTTAATAACACATCAATAAAATTTGTTGAAAATTTACGATTTGGTAAATTGGGACCAAGCTAAGCTACTTGATGTAAAAACCCTTTCCTAATGACAGTTCCTATTTTAGAGAGCTTGCTTACACTCTGAAAGTCCTTAGCTGATAGATGAGACAAAGACAGAATCCAACACAAGACATGAGGAAGGCTGCGTAATAAAATTAATAGCGTAGTTCTTATCCAGTCAGGGACTGTTACAAGGTTACCATCTGCAGAAGTATTACTTATGGTTTTTCATCATGTCTCCCTAATCTTCTCTTTCGTGCAGAGCACTGCAACAGGCTAGAATTGACCTGCAAGGGTATTCAAAATCCAGCTCTGTGTTGAGTGAAATGTGAATTCATTAACAACAATCCATTGTTCTGAAATGTCACTGACTCACGGCTAAGGTTGCTCACCAATTCTGGAATCCCAGGCTGCTTCTACACTTGTCCCCTACCATTGGAAGTGGCATGGTGATGAGGCAATTCGAAGCAGGCTAATGAGGTGCTAACGTTCATTTTCAGCACCTCGTTAGCATAATGGCAGCCAAGTCAATTTCAAAGTGCACACTTCAAATTGCAGAATGACAGTGAAGATGGGGACAGCTTCGAAATAAGTGCTCCCCTTTAACACTCCCTGATTCTGATCTAGTTCTGTGGGCGTAAGGGAATGTCAAAGTGGGGTACTTATTTTGAAGCTCTTGGCATCTACCCTGTCAATCTGCAATTCAAAGTCTGCACTTTGAAATTCGCGTGGCTGTGGTTATGCTAATGAGGTGCTGAATATACACATTAGTGCCTCATTAGCTTGCTTTGAATTGCCTTATTATCATTCCACCTCCAACAGGAGGGGGCAAGTGCAGAAGCAGCACCAGTTAACTTTCCTTATACCAGTTGGCCCACTTTGTCCTCCCCATTCCTTCTGATCCAACAGGCCAATAATCTTCTTCTAATTATCTAATATCAAACAGATTTTGGCAGCTTTGATAGATGAGGTAAAAGGAGGAGAAGTAGGAGTTGGAGAAAACAGCTGTAAGTGGTTGTAAACTATCTTAGAGAGGCAAGAAAACTAATAGGAATTTCATCAGTTCTCTTCTCTGCAATTAAATGAATTTGCAATCCGCTTGATAAACTTAATCTTGCTGTGGTCACACAACCCTGCTTGATTCTCATTTTAAATTAGACATATAAAATATACATCCCCAGCCCAAATAAACTCTTATCTAAAATAACAAAAACTGATTTCCACAAGTGTACTGTCAAAATAGTTGACATTGCCAACAATGTCCCCCAGGTCATATCACTTTGTGTCACTGATACAGCATATTGAGCTCCACAAGTAATACAAAGTAATTGCTAAAAAATTATAAAAAATGAAGGTTTAGACAGCGAATTACCCTGGGTTCTGATTACAGGCAGACAGTCCCATCTGTCAAGGACATTTAGCAGATCAGGCTGCCCAATAGAAAAGGATGGATCATTTTTTTAATTCCTGATGGTTTGTGTGTAATATAACTGAACTAGACAGCATCAGCCTTTTGAGTTCCATTAAAGTCAGTGGGAGCCATAAAGCTAACGCTTATGTTGACTTCAAAAGATATTTATTAATGTTTTCACATTTTTTTTTCCTCCCCAAACGATAGATGACAGATTTGGAAAACAACAAAATTGGGAACAAAATACTATATGGGCTGTATGCTCATTAGAATGTGTGAGGCATAATTAGCCAAGTTTTCTAGATTATCTAATGATTTTGGGTCCCAGTATGACACCCCTCGGGGGGCCTGATTTCTGGTTGCCAGTCTAACCCAGCTCTTTCTGAAAAACAGGTCTCTTAAAGGTTTTGCAATTGGATACCTGTGATGTTCCCTAGTACCCAGGATTGTAAGCCACCACATCAGGATCTCTTGTCTGTGCCTGCTGTGGATAAGCTCCCTGAAAGCACCTGCCTCCACTCTTCAGGCCTCCACATGTATCACTTCTCTGTGAGGATTGATGAAAGACACATACCAACCTTTGAGTCCTAGGAGCATCTCTGGTAGCAGCCAGCTCCAGTCCACTGAATATCACCACCAAGGCTGTCCCTAGAGGGGCCTGGGATAACTCCCCCACCCAGGTGTGGGACTGGAGCACCCCACTTTTCTCTCCATCCCTGCTGTGTCCCACCATGACTCTACCCAGCCCTGCTCCATTCCCTCCTGAACCCCCTCCCTGAAACTCCCACCCCTGAGCTATGAAACCGCAGACATTACCTGGAGCTCCTGGCACAGAGCAGCTGCAGGGGCTGGGCCGTGCCACACTCATCACAGGAGCAGGAGCTGGAGCAACTCCACAGCCTGCTCTGCTCCACTGCCAATCTCCCAGCCTGCTATGTTCTGCTTCACAACCCTGTCTCCAGCTGTGGCCCACTCTGCTAAGTGACAACACTTAAATCCCGTCACGAAGCCTGACTTCAGCACATAGGCTCTCCCCATACAATGAACGTGGAGAGACAGAAGTAAGTCAAAACAGAATACACTAGCATGCTATTAGACGTCTCCTCTAAGCCAGCCAATGAAGAATACTAAGGAAAGGAACGCATCCCAAGTCCACCTTGGCAGAAGAGTTATTTCAAGCATGACTAGCAGAATGTGGGAGAAGAGCAGCAAGAGTCAACCTGCAAGCAGCATTTGATTAAAAAGACTACAAATTTGTTGATGGTTTCTATCTGACCAGTATCATTTTTATCTGACACAGAGGAATTCCTACTCTTGTTTCTGGATTATTCTAATGTTCATTAGGAGCAGATTTTGCTTCACTCAGCAAAAAAATAGTAAACAAAACAACTATGGGAAACTTGAAAAAAGTGCAGTAAAGTTATACTGCGTCATCTCATCTTGTTTTACTTACTTATTCAGCTGCTATTTTTATGGTAGTTCAGTGCTCCAAATGCAGAGAGAGATTAAACACCACTTTGCAAGAACAGAATTGTATAAAGTATGATGGTACAGGAACAATATATCAGTTAAATCCACTTTCAAATAAAAGAAAGTAGCCTTATATCTTGTTGCCCTGAAGGTTGCTAAACTCAAGTGTTTGCTGTCTACTGTATAGATTTAATTCCTAATATCAGGACCCGGTACAAAATCCTGCCACTGGTCTTGGAAGCACACATTATCAGAGGGATAGCTGCATTAATCTGTATCTGCAAAGCAACAAGTAATCCTGTAGCATGTTATAGAATAACAGATTTCTTGGAGCATAGGCTTTCATGAGCAAAGGCCCACTTCACAACATGCATGACAACCCTTTACTTTTACCCCATTACTCTTTAGTATCCAACATGAATTGACTTAGGCTTTTCATCAAGAAAGAGGAAGTTACACATTTTTTTTCCTGTAGAGCAATGAAGGGTCCTGTGGCACCTTATAGACTAACAGAAAAGTTTAGAGCATGAGCTTTCGTGAGTTAACTCACTTCTTCAGATGCTGGTCCTGGAAATCTGCAAGGCCAGGTATAAATAGGCCAGAGTAAGGCTGGGGATAACGAGGTTAGCTCAGTCAGGCAGGCTGAGTTGTATTATCATCAGTAGATCTGGAGGTGCGAACTCCAAGAGAGGGGAAGCTGCTTTTGTATTTAGCCAGCCATTCACAGTCTTTGTTTAATCCTGAGCTGAGGGTATTGAATTTGCAGATGAATTGTAGCTCAGCAATTTCTCTTTGGAGTCTGTTCTTGAAATTTCTTTGCTGCAGGATAGCTACTTTTAAATCTGCTACTGTGTGTCCTGGGAGATTGAAGTGATATTGTACTTCAATCTCCCAGGACACACAGTAGCAGATTTAAAAGTAGCTATCCTGCAGCAAAGAAATTTCAAGAACAGACTCCAAAGAGAAATTGCTGAGCTACAATTCATCTGCAAATTCAATACCCTCAGCTCAGGATTAAACAAAGACTGTGAATGGCTGGCTAAATACAAAAGCAGCTTCCCCTCTCTTGGAGTTCGCACCTCCAGATCTACTGATGATAATACAACTCAGCCTGCCTGACTGAGCTAACCTCGTTATCCCCAGCCTTACTCTGGCCTATTTATACCTGGCCTTGCAGATTTCCAGGACCAGCATCTGAAGAAGTGAGTTAACTCACGAAAGCTCATGCTCTAAACTTTTCTGTTAGTCTATAAGGTGCCACAGGACCCTTCGTTGCTCTACAGAACCAGACTAACATGGCTACCCCTCTGATTTTTTTTCCTGTAAGCAAGAGAACTCTTATAGAAACCATCATGCCTTGGTGTGTGACATATACAAATGGAGAACATAAATACATGCAACTGTGGGAAGTTCATGCTGCAAGGCCCCAGTCTAGCAAAATGCTTATGGATGTGTTGGGGTGCAAAGCTCACCATGAATAGGGGAAAAGAAGTGGACGAAGAATAAGAGCTGAACATCAGCAGGGAGATGCAGCGGGTTCCAAACTGAAAATGCTCACTGAAAGACACACACCAACCCTGGAGTTCTAGCAACATCTCTTGTAGCACCCAGATTCTGTCCACTGGTCATTACCACCAGGGCTATCCCTAGAAAGTCATAGAGAAGTGCCAATTCCTACTACCATACGTAATTGGCTGGTGCTGATGCCCTATATTCTGGTCCCCTTCAGCAGCTGGCACCTGGTGTACCAAAACCAGTGGCACCTTATCCCCCACTGACCCAGTCAGCTGGTGAACTTGCTTCTTCCAAGTGTTTCAGCTAGAATTTCTGGTGGCTGGCAGAAGGGAGGGGAGGAGAGAGCTATTCCAGCCTGCTCCCTCGTGGCAGGCCCAAACTCTTGCCCTGCAGCAATGGTCCCAGCCCTGTCTTGAGTTGCCACTCTTGCATCTGTTCATCCCCAGCACATGCATAAACATAGGTGTGTTCCACTTTGGCCTTGGAAATAGATTCTGGGGCACAAAACTTTCGGAGAGTGGCAACCTACATTAATCCCCTAATACTTGCATTGTGGAGGTGTAAACACCAGTTCCAACTTCCACACAATGGTTATGTGTACACTAGAGGGTTCTGTCAATAAAACCAGGGATGAGGAATAACACATTTGTCAACAGTTTCTGTCAATAAAAAAACCATTTATATGCTCTGGGGTCTCTCTGTTGATAGACAGGATTTCCAGTTCACTGGGCAGCCCTGTTTGAGTTGTTGTTGGCCATTCTGTTGAGAGGGCGGCTGGGCTGTCTGGCCGCTCTCTGTTGACAGAGCAGATCACTCTTTTGATCCACTTCTATGTGTGGACATGATCTATTGACAGAAGTTTTGCCAGAAGATCTCTTCCAGCAGTGACTTCTTTTGACAGATGGCTGTAGTGTAGACATAGCCTATATGTTTAAATTTGAGCAGGTGACTATTCTGATTGATTGATGTGCTTCAGTGGATCAGGGCTTACAAGAGCTCGAGTAATAACAAAGGCAGGGAATGCAGTGGTCCTGGGCAGGTTAATTGTCTCACCTATGAATTGAAGAAAACTGTTATCATTAAAATTGTAGGAGAAGGGAAAAGAGATTCAGATATTCAAGCCCTAGTCCCTAAATACGATGGATGAAGCACCCTTTAACTGTGAAAACTACACACAAAAATCAATATTCAGTTTTGTCTGCTTCAACAGAAAGTCATAGGAAACTGCATGAAGCGCAGAAGCCTTTCAGCATTTCTTTGATCAGCATTACATTGATTTTGAAAAGCCCTCTCACAGGTAAGGGGACTTTTGTCATAGAAGATTATTAGGGTACAAAGACAATGTAAAGACAACTTTTGACTGGCAAACAGGTCTAGTGACTATGGGGAGTTGTTCAACAGTATGATTAATTTAATGTTAAATTAATTTAACATGGGGTTGGAACCACTAAATGCCAGCATGAAAAAGTCCAGCATTTACTTCACCAGTGGTAGTTTGAAAAACTTCAGGAGGGCATTTCCAGTAATGACTGGTGCTGATGCCCTATATTCTGGTCCCCTTCAGCAGCTGGCACCTGGTGTACCAAAACCAGTGGCACCCTATCCCCCACTGACCCAGTCAGCTGGTGAATAAAGGAAATAAATAAAGGAAAGGGAAACAAGATAACTGGAATGATGCCGTTGTTAATATAATGATTCTGTCAGATGTTGAAAACTCATCTGCAGCACAACTCTGACCTCTAAGTTGTGCTGTTAACTGGCATTTTATACCTCATTGGCAGGAAAGTGCTTGCCACAGAAAGTCAAAATTTAATACGAAATAAACACATTATACAATACCCAGCATTATACTCTGTATTTCATCCTCTCTTTTGACTCTTGAATTTACTATTTGTATTATGTCATAACTGGGTTTACCAATTTACCCTAAGTGTGGACTCAACTGTGAAGTGTGAGTGCAAATTAATAAATGTTACACTAAGCTAATAAATATCGATGAGGAAAGGTGCAAAAGGGAGACAAAGAATAAATCAACAGATGCAAAAAGGTTTGCTTATATATCTTACAGCTTGTTTTAAAATTATGCCCAGTGAACAAGAGAAGCGTGGGATCAAAACGGGCATATTGCAAATTAGGACTAATTGATGGACACAGATAAAGGGGTAGATTATTATGCACATCAATTCTTTGAGGATCATTAAGAGACTTTGTAAGGAAAAGCTGGCCACTGCTATGCAAGCAGGCTAAAAGAATAGGGTGGGAGCATCACGTCTGCCAGCCACACCATTCTCAGAGAGTGGTTATCAATGGTTCACAGTCAGGTTAGATGGTCATAACAAGTAGCGGTCAACAGGGATCAATTGTAGTTCCATCAATAATTTAGGCAATGGCACAGAGCGGACACTGATACAGTTTGCAGAGGACACTAAGTTGGGAGAGACTGAAAATGCTTTGGTGGATAGGATTAAAAGATAAATGTGATCTGCACAAACTGAAGAAATGGTCTGAGGTAAATGGTCTGAAATTCAATAAGGACAAATGCACAGTACTCCATTACAAAATGGGATATGACTGCCTAGGGAGGAGTGCCACAGTAAGGGATCTAGGTGTCATAGTTAACCACAAGCTAAATATGAGTCAATAATGTAACACTATTTGGGGGGGGGAAAAAAAGGTAAACATTATTCTGGGATGTATTAGCAGGAGAGTCATAAGCAAGTCACAAGACGTAATTCTTCTTCTCTGCTTTGCATTAGGCCTCCGCTGGATCATTGCGTCCAGTTCTGGGTTCCACATTGCAGGAAAGATGTGTGCATGCTGGCAAAGCTCCAGAGAAGAGAAACAAAAATGATTAAAAATCTAGAAAACATGACCTATGAGACTAGATTGAAAAAAAAAAACAGTATAGTTTGTTTGGTCTGGGAAAGAGAAGACTCAGAGGGGACTCGATAGCTATTTTCAAATATATGAAAGGTTGTTACAAGATGGCAGCTTTTTTCTTCTTAATGTCTGAGGATAGGAGAAGCAGCAGGGGACTCAAATTGTATTAGGGGAGGTTTAGATTGGACATTAGGAAAAACTTCCTTACTGTGAGGGTAGTTAAGCACAGGAATAAACAACCGAAAGAGGCTGCAGAAACTTAATCATTCAAGACTTTTAAGAGCAAATTAGACAAACAACTGTCAGGAATGGTCTAGGTAACACTGAGTCCTGCCATGAATGCAGGAAACTGGACTAAATGACCTTTCATGGTCCCTTCCAAACTTAGGAATCTGTCTTCTGGGACCCTGGGGATCCAGTATGACAGTCTTTATCCTTCTTTGTCATAATCCTGGGGGGTGCCTTGACCTGACCAGACTAGAAAGAGACATCACCATTTCCACTGGTTACAGCTGATTCTGACTATGACCTGGAATGGGACTCTCTGTTATATTGTACACCTACTCCACAACCCTAAATTAATCCTTTTCTTTCTTTTTTTTTCTTCTTCAGTCTAATGAGAATGATTTAGCATGTTCTGGGCATTTGTACACCACCACCACCAACCTGTAATGAGAAAGGATGCCAAGCAATCACCTAAGCAGCCTGTTCTGGTATGAGTTTGCCAAGTCTCAGAGTGACTGATATATCTGTGAGCCATACTGGAAGTTTTTCTAGCAGTGAGGCTGCATGTGAAAATCAATACCAGAGACAGAAACTGCATTTTCTATCTTTGCTGTTCCCTTTTTTCCCCTTCTGGGAAACAGGATTGGACCATAATAAAAATGGCCCCAGCCTGTACCCCTTAACAAGTTTTCTTCTTTCTTTCCCCCCTCACCCCGCACACATCCAGGGGTTGTGTACACTGTAGTGATTAAAAACAACAACAACAAAAACAACAGCTTCAACAGCCATAGAACCAAACCAGCTGACTAGGGCTTGCAGTGCTTGGGCTGCATGTCTGCCTGCACTATTGCACAAACCTGAAAGTTCACACAGCAACTGTATTGACCTGGGAGCTCAAATCAGCTGCCTCAGTCCAACCTTGACCATATAGCAGCTCTTTTATAGAAGTACTGATATATCACAAGAGACTGGCAAACAAGGTTTTATTTGTTTTTCTTCTAAAGACTCTTCATCTGGAAGGAAAGCGAACAAGGAATGTTACCAAAAATCGAAGCCTTACGTAGTACTTCACATTTCAAATACCACAACTGTGTTTGTTTCCTTCCTTTTCTGTATTTTTCGAAAAAGGATTTTTAAACGCTGATTCTCAATGTACTAAGCAGCCTCAAGTATCTGTGTACCAGACCCTAAAACTTAATTAAAACTATTTAACTTTGCACAGATGTGGGGTCATGGTTACAACTTTTACTCTTTGGACTCAAATGTTTTATCTAAATTAATACAACATTTTTTTACTTCGAAACAATAGTTTGAAAGATGCATTATAACTTGAGTTTGCTGGCAACCGTTTACTTTCCAGGAGTGTGACTTATAAACATGTATAAATAATCTGCTAAAAACATACCATAGCATTTCAGTTTTCACTCTGACATTCAGACATTAAATTTCCCATTGTTGAAGATAGAACTCACTGTCCACGATAAGTCTGTGTGTGTTTTAATTAGCCCTAAAATGTCCATGAGTCCCACCAAAGAGCCAAAATAGGTTTGTCTCTGAAGCATCTATTAGGACCATAGAAGAAAGACGATAAAACTAAGAATCATTGTGACAAATTAAAGATCCCATTCAGCCTGATTTCCACTTTCAGCTTTCATTGTGATTTAATGTTTCTTATCTGTGGAATAAATAAAACTTTCATCTTAATGTAGCTGCAATACTTCGACCAAAGTAATGAAATACCTAGACTAGAAAGTGGAAAACAAATAGATCCATCATCTTTTCTGCAATGCCAAATTAATTTCCAACAGCCTGGGAAATAAAACATTTCAGAACATTCAGTAGGCTTAAGTTTTCTGCCTTCTGCTTTTGACCTTAATGCAGTTTCTTTCTCATTAAATAACCTAACCTTCCTTGATATAAAAATATATAAAGATAAAAAAAAAAAAAGATCACACAGAAAATATGTGTGCCTGAGCCATGCCAATGAATTCCTGTTTGTTTTGACACACAAGGTTGAATATAACACTGTGAACAAATGGAGATTCATTACGCTAGTGACTGAGAAATGAGCTGCCTAAAGGATATAATTCGGCCTACACAATGACTTCTTTCTAAGTACCATTTCCGGAAGAAACAACAACGTTAAGGAGACAGTTCTTTGACTAGTTCAGTGTTTTTGGTACATTTGCCTTACAATGTCTCAACTTTAAAAAGAATTTGTCACACATGCCCAGGACAAGAGAACAAAGGACTATTGTTCTACGAGCCAAAAATGTGGTACGTCTTCTACTCCCCAGACTCCTGAATAGCATGGGTGAAACGCAATAAAAATTAATACCTACTTGTCACACTTTGCCAACAGTCAGGAAGAAGAAAATACTGCAGTGACCACAGTTTAATTTTCTTGAAAGAGTCTCTGCAAACAGTCAAAATATACATAGATATTTTATTATGCAAATGAAGAATAAATTAGCTTTATTTATCAGCAAGTGATAAAGAATAGGGGAAGTAATATGCACAATCTGTTCAATTAAACAGATCATTGTAATTTATTTTTAACCACATAAATCAGAATATGCAAATGAGGGCCAGAACAGAGTGCTTTACACAGACATTCAGGTAAAAATGAACTGTCAGTACTTTCGTCTCATTACTAGTTATGTTGAAAGAACAGAAGTCTCGTACAAAACTGTTTTATTCAAATGTGCATTCTTGTGGAGGAGACTGCTTGGAAACAAAACACTGTGCCTGAAACAACTTCAACTGAGCATAGCAAAACTATTCCTATTTATTTAAATAGAACTCAGATCAGGCCTCAAAGGACAATTGTTGCTCCAGCTTTGACACAAGAGTCTAGTCAAAACTGGGGGTGTTCTAGTTGAGAATGAAAAACTGGTGATAGGTATATAACAGAATCATAGGAAATTATAGTTGGAAGAGACCTCATGAGGCCGTCTAGTCCTTTCCCCTGCAGAACCATCCCCAACCAATTTAGTAAGATCACCTTTTTAGCACCCAATTCGATAAAGTTGAGACCGTATGACCCCACTGGCACATGAAGTCATTGTAGTGTGTCCTCAGTAGGGTGATCATCTTCTACTTTGCCAACTATCCATAGTAGATACCTATATCACAGTTCCTGCTGCCCTCTTGCATTCTGGGTTAATCTCCTAGTGTCTGATGGGACAAAAATAGCACCATGGTAGTTCTGGGTATGTTTTGTCAGCCTCCCATAGTACACTTGTCTTCTCCCCCTCCCACTGGAAGGCAAAAACAGTGTTTCTGCACTTTTTATTTTCCAACAGGTATCCATGCTGATGCCCTAACAAGGCTAGCTTGGACCCTGTCCAGCTTCAAACTGTTGTGGTAAGTATTGTGAACGCTTCATGCAGTATGATGCAGTATATGCATAGCTTAAGCAGCAGCTGCCAGTGTGATGAAGACTCTTAGGAGGACAGAGACATACACATACATGAAACACCAGAGAGGAGCAATGGTTGAATTCAGAGCTTTGTACACATTGGAATGCTGGATCTGGTGCCATGAAACAAACTGATGGGACTACATTGTTATGCAGATATGGGTTGATCAGCAATGGCTACAGAGCTTTTGCATGCTTTCCTCTGCCCTGAATGGAGCAATACCAGAATGACACCTGATCTGACAGTTCAGAAGCGAGTGGCAATAGCTCTATGGAAGACCGCAGCTCCATACAGCTACTGGTCAGTGTACAATTAATTTGCAGTGGGTAAATCTACTGTGGGGACTGCTGTGATTTAAGTAGGAAGGCAATCAATATCCTTCTGCTATGAAGCACAGTGAATCTGGGAAATGTGCAGGACAGAGTGGATGGTTTTGTTGTGATGGTATTCCCTAACTGTGGTGGGGTGATAGATGGAGCACACATCCCTATCTTGGTACCAGATCACCTAGCAACAGGGTACATAAACTGTAATGAATAGTTCTTGATGATGTTGCAGACTTTGATGGATCACAATGGCTGTTTCACCCACATCAATGTGGGATGGGTAGGAAAGGTGAATCTTTAGGAACTCTGGTCTGTTTACAAAGCTCAAGAAAGGGACTTTCTTCCCAGACCAGAAAATTAACAGTAGAGATATGGAGATGCCAATAGTGATCCTGGGAGACACCAGTTACTCCTCGTACCTTTGACTTATGAAGCCATATATAGGCAGTCTGGAGCACAGTAAGGAGTAGTTCAACTACAGGCTGATCTGTACTAGTCTAACAGCCGAAAGTACAGAGGGACTGGTAAAAAGGGCACATTGTTGCATTCACTGCAACAAAAAAGTGAAGGCCAGCCCCACCGTTAGTGCCTTGGCAGCAAAATTTTGTGGTTTTGCCTCATGGTTGGAGAAGGGTTCTAGAAGTCAGGAATCCTGTATTCTGCTTATGTATTCTCTGAGTCAAGTCAATTAGTCAAATCTCACTCTGTTTCAGATTTCCCATATGTAAATCGGGACTAAAAGCTTACACACCTTTATAAAGGGATTTGAGGTCCACTAATGAAAGAAGGTATATACGTACAAAGTCTTGTTATTAGTGGTAGTTAGCATAAACTTAGTTAATGTGAGTAATAAATGTCCCATAATTATAGCACCAGCTAGTACTTATTTTACTTATCTTACTTAATTGGGATGCAAAGTAAAAATCATGGCACCAATTCGTCAGTTGTAACAGGGGCTGATGATGGTCCAATCTCTCTTCTTGGAACTCAAGTGAAGTAAACAATTTAAAATCACCAAACGCCCCCTTGGATATTTAATTAGTAATAGAACATTAAGCATCATCTGTCCATCATCACAACCCAGGCAGCTGTGCACAATTAAACTTTTAAACAGATCTGAGTACAATCTCATTGCAGTACGTATACATTATGCAGTCTTCAACATGCCTGCTCCACACAAATGTAATAACTAAGCATATATTAGCATACTTGTGAATTAACAGTCTTCTATCTGTGCTGTTTAGACAGTTATAGGCTTTTGTGCACAAAATGGTGACACAGTTTGTTGAACAAGGCCATAGGGAGTTATCAGGCGCACCAGTGGGGGAGGGGAGATGCAGTTGTTCCTGGGTCCAGAGCTCTGTCTGCTACTGATGCAATTTTGGCAGCAGTGGAGGCTGGAACTCTGGGCCCCTTTGACATGCTGCAGCAGCAGTGCTCTAGCTTCCCATGGCCATGTGAAAGGTCAAGAGGCCTAGCACCATGGTCCAAGCAGCACTGAGAAGTGACAGCTAATGGTCCCACCTCTTCTAGAGTGTAAAGCTGGCTGCTTCTTCCACCTGGCCCTGGGGCCTGTATTGGCTGTTGGCACCTCCAGAAGTAATCAACATTTGTGAAGTGCGGGCAGACTTTTAAGAAAGCTAACAACCAAGACTTTTAAGTGTACAGTACTCAGAGTAGTTCCAGGTTTACAAAAAGGAGGAGAAACAGCTCCCATTTAGGGACTTGAAAAGGAAATTTTCAACTGTGCTCAGTACAAAGAGCTGATTTGAGATTCTGGTTCTCAGTGGCTATGTCTACACTAGCCCAAAACTTCGAAATGGACATGCAAATGGCCATTTCAAAGTTTACTAATGAAGCACTGAAATACATATTCAGCACTTCCTAAGAATGCTGGCTGCCATGGCACTTCGAAATTGATGCTGTTAGGTATAAGACAGCTGTTAGGAATACGTGGATTTTGAAGTTGCTGGGGTCCTTTCGAAAAGGAGCCCCATTTGGACAAGCCGTGTGGCGGCAAGCCGCATCAATTTCAAAGTGCCGCAGCTGCTGGCATTCTAATTAGGTGCTGAATAAGTATTTCAGTGCTTCATTAGTAAACTTTGAAATGGCCATTTTCATGGCCATTTCGAAGTTTTGGGCTAGTGGAGACTCGGCCAGTGTGATTTATACAGACTTACTGGTATTTTGGTAAGTAACACATTGTGTTGCTATCATCAAACAGATTCAGAGCTAGATCCTCACCTATATTAATCCTCTGTTTTCCACCGAAATCAATGGAAATATGTTGATTTAGATGAGCTAAGGCTTTGGCATTGAAATTCCATTTGGTAACAGAAGGTTTAAAATGTACAGATTACTCCTCTTGCATATTTACAACTAGATCATATACTCACCAGTCACACTATAACATTTAATATGTTCTCCATCATCAAAACTGCAAATTCTTCCCCAAAGTCAAACTTTGAAACCCTGAATGTAAAAGTTCACAAAATGGGAAAAGATGGCAACAGCCAAGATTGACGGTATGGTACACATTTGTATACATTAGAGCCAGCAAAAACATTGCTGAAAGCAAGTCAAATGTGTAATCTCTATTGCAAAACATCACAGAGATACTGTGAAGGTTCATGAGTTGACTATAAAGTACTGTGTGAATTTCAGATAATAGGCAATCTATAAATATTAAACAAATTCTTTCAAGGCAAAATACCTAATGTATTTAAATTTTACACATAAATAACCCTGAAACATTATATATTTGTAAAAAAAAATCAGTTAAAATGTTAATATATTTGTGTGCAATTTTTGGCCTCAATCCAGCAAAACACATGAGCATGTGCTGAACTACAAGCATATGAGCAAGCTCCACTGATTTCGATGAGGTTACTCACTTGCTTAAAATTAGGCATCTGCTTCAGCTGGATACAGGCTTCATTCAATGAGAAACTTACATTTCAGTTGGGTCAAAATATTTTCAAAGAACACAATGTCAACATTTAAAAAAGGAGTTATTTGATAAGGCGCATTCATTTTAAAAGGAAGCAATATAATTTCCACCCCTCCAGCACACATTTCATGTTATATCTCCATTTTAAAGTGATTCCTCCCTGCATAACAGTTCTGATTATAAAATCGATTAAATCTCTGTCTAATTTAAATCCTTGTTTATCATTCTTTGGCCTGGTTTCCATATAACAACGTTATCTGCTCCATGTCAGTTTCACTGGAACAGTTTCTCTTCCACTTGAAATGATCTTGATTTTGATTTATGGTACACCCTCCCATTCTTAGTGATGAGGAAAATTAGCATAGTCAAGATGGATATTTTCTCTGCAGGAGAGACCTGTTTTGCATACTTATATATATTGCCCAAAATATCCTTACAGACTTTTTGTTATTTGCCCTTATCACAAAATTTTGAAGACACTGGAAATATTTGGATACTTTATGCAAAACTGGCCTTGGAATAGTCATGTTTCTTGAGAATGACAAAAGCCCACAATTCCACTGTATTTTTAGTAGCTTGTAAATCATAATCACACATTAATATCACAGCTGTGACAGTAGATTCATAGGCCACATATCATAATTAAATATGCAAGTAGGCTCATGTCTGGAAACGTTGCCACTATTACTTGAGTTATAGTGAGATTACCAAGTACATCAAAATTTTTATAAGCTGGACATGTGCCAATTCAGCTATCGTTTTCAGGGATGGGGAGTAAGGGAGGCAACAGAGGGAAAGCAAAATTAAGTAATTGCATTCAAAAAAGCTCAATGCTTAACTGTAGCATTGCTGAGAACTGAATGGCCATCTTTTTCTCCAAGCCCTTCTGCAACAGCCTTGATTTGTTGTTAATAATTCTTTGCATTCATGCCCTGAATATTCTAATTTCTTTCTCTATGTCATTGTGTTTTGACTGTTTCCAAACTGGCATCCAAACTGCTGGATTACCATGGAGTATAAAATCATAAGAAGGTCAAATTAAGGTGGGTCAGTGCAGGTTGGTTGTTGGCTGGGAGACCTAGAAGGAGAAGAAGTTCTCTTGGTGGGTCTTTTCTCTCTCAGTGAGAAATGGACCTAGGCCTTAACATAGGCTTATTGGTGTCATGAAAATGATAAACAAAGGGTTACTTTATTTCTACACTGAATACAGAAATTAGCATAAAAATATATTATTGTAGACTGTAAAGCTATTTTGCTTCTCTGTCCTACTATAGAAATTATGCGCAGAACCTCCCAGAGTTCCCCTCCTACATTGCTTCCTGTTTCCAATTAAAAGCAATGGTACACTTCCTTGCATGAATTAAGAACATAAGAACATAAGAACATAAGAATGGCCATACTGGGTCAGACCAAAGGTCCATCAAGCCCAGCATCCCATCTGCCGACGGTGGCCAATGCCAGGTGCCCCAGAGAAGGAGAACAGAAGACAAGTGATTTATCTCCTGCCATCCATCTCCTGCCCTTGTTATGAAGGCTAGGGCACCATACTTTATCCCTGGCTAATAGCCATTTATGGACCTGACCTGCAAAAATTTATCAAGCTCTTTTTCAAACCCTAATAGAGTCCTGGCCTTCACAGCCTCCTCGAGCAAGGAGTTCCACAGGTTGACTGTGCGCTGTGTGAAGAAAAATTTCCTTTTATTAGTTTTGAACCTACTACCCATCAATTTCATTTGGTGTCCCCTAGTTCTTGTATTATGGGAAAAGGTAAATAATTTTTCTATATTCACTTTCTCCACACCATTCATGATTTTATATACCTCTATCATATCGCCCCTCAATCGCCTTTTTTCCAAACTGAAAAGTCCCAGTCTCTCTAGCCTCTCCCCATATGGGACCCTTTCCAAGCCCCTAATCATCTTAGTCGCCCTTTTCTGAACCTTTTCTAATGCCAATATATCTTTTTTGAGGTGAGGAGACCACATCTGCACGCAGTACTCGAGATGTGGGCGTACCATAGTTTTATATAGGGGAAGTATGATATCTTTTGTCTTATTATCGATCCCTTTTTTAATAATTCCTAACATCCTATTTGCCTTACTAACTGCCGCTGCACACTGCGTGGATGTCTTCAGAGAACTATCCACTATAACTCCAAGATCCCTTTCCTGATCTGTCGTAGCTAAATTTGACCCCATCATGTAGTACGTGTAATTTGGGTTATTTTTTCCAACATGCATTACCTTACACTTACCCACATTAAATTTCATTTGCCATTTTGCTGCCCAATCACTCAGTTTGCTGAGATCTTTTTGTAGTTCTTCACAATCCCTTTTGGTTTTGACTGTCCTGAACAACTTGGTGTCATCTGCAAACTTTGCCACCTCACTGCTTACCTCATTTTCTAGATCATTGATGAACAAGTTGAACAGGATCGGTCCCAGGACTGAGCCCTGGGGAACACCACTAGTTACCCTCCTCCATTGTGAAAATTTACCATTTATTCCAACCCTTTGTTTTCTGTCTTTTAACCAATTCCCGATCCATGAAAGGACCTTTCCTCCTATCCCATGACCACCTAATTTACATAAAAGCCTTTGGTGTGGGACCGTGTCAAAGGCTTTCTGGAAATCTAGGTATATTATGTCCACTGGGTGCCCCTTGTCCGCATGTTTATTAACCCCTTCAAAGAATTCTAATAGATTAGACAGACACGACTTCCCTCTGCATAAACCATGCTGACTTTTGCCCAACAATTCGTGCTCTTCTATGTGCCTTGCAATTTTACTCTTTACTAGTGTTTCTACTAATTTGCCTGGTACTGATGTTAAACTTATCGGTCTATAATTGCTAGGATCTCCTCTAGAGCCTTTTTTAAATATTGGTGTTACCAATATTACCAGTTTTTTATGCAGGTCCTAAAACTAAGGCTTTGCTTCCTGTGGTCTTTTCAGATCTTATAGCACTATTGCAAGAATAGAATTATTAATGTTCTTGTCTTGATCAAATTCCAAACTGAACTGCCTAAATATAAATTCACCTTGAGATTTTAATTTGATATTAGAGTTCTTCACTTTTTGTTCTTTTGGTCTGTTGTGTTTCATTAGCTATGTCTACACGGGTATGCTACATCAAAATAGCTTATTTCGATGTAGCAAAATAGAAATAAGCTATTTCGATGAACAGTGTCTACACGTCCTCCAGGGCTGGTGCCGTAGACGTTGGGCAGCACTACATAGAAGTAGGCGCTGCAGGGGAGCGTGTACACACCAAAGTGTCCCACATTGAAATAAGGGTGCCAGGAACAGCTGCAGACAGGGTCACAGGGCGGACTAGCACTTCCAGGCTAACAGCAAGCCACTCCCTTAAAGGGACCTTCCCAGACACACTTGCACTAAACAGCACAAGATCCACAGAGCCGACAACTCGTTACAGACCCTGTGCATGCAGCATGGATCCCCAGCTGCAGCAGCAGCAGCCAGAAGCCCTGGGCTAAGGGCTGCTGCACACGGTGACCATAGAGCCCTGCAGGGGCTGGAGAGAGCGTCTCTCAACCCCTCAGCTGATGGCTGCCATGGCGGACCCCGCTATTTCGATGTTGCAGGACACAGATCGTCTACAGGTGCCCTACTTCGATGTTCAATGTCAAAGTAGGGCGCTATTCCCATCTCCTGTTGGGGATAGCGACTTTGACATCTCACCGCCTTACGTCGATTTCAACTTCGAAATAGCGCTCGCCACGTGTAGACGTGGCGGGTGCTATTTCAAAGTTGGCACGGCTACTTCGAAGTAGCCGGCTCGTGTAGACGCAGCTATTGTTTTGTAAAGCTACCCCATTCCAACCTTTAAGAAACCATTTTGGCAGCAGTAGAAGTAATTTCAACATCAACAAGATGAAATATAATAGTATGATACATGTCCATTGATTATTACAGTAACAGTGAAGGAAATGTAACATTTGGTACACAATATAGTCTCATGAACTGAGTCATGAATATCACTATTATTATTCAACCAAAAGGCAATTAACTACCTTAAATTTATCCTGCTGGGCTTCTTTTTCCTTATAGATAATTTACAAATTTGCTGCCATATCCCTAAGTTTAATGTAAAATGAAGCTTGATTTAGTACATTAGTTGGAGTCAAGCACCTGCAGTTCCTTTTCCCAAGGAGAAACAACCATTTTGTTCAAAGTTGAAGTTTCAGATTTAACTCTTGCTTTATGACCCTAAATCAGAAAACACGTAAATATATGCTTAAATTCACTCAAGATGAGTAGTCCCATTGACTTCCATGGGATTAAAGCTGCAGATGCTTTGATACATAGAGATAAATTTAAACATATTCTTAAAAATAAGCATATGGGTTCATGCTTGCAAGATCAAGGTCTGATCCTGTAGCTGATATTTTTGTACATCAGATGGATTTGTATTTCTTTTATCACACACTTAAAATTCCAGTTATTTATAAATGTTAAAGTACAAGATCCACAGGGAGTACATTTGATGGTAAATACAAACGCAAAACAGTAGCTTGTCAAGAAAGCTGGTAAAAACCATCTTGGATACATGAATATAATCCTACTGCACTTAGGGGAAAAGCCTGTGAAAATTGAGATAGAATGATAACCTTCTTCTTTAATATAAGAAGTGTTCTATAGAATGGAATAGAAAATTTTATCCTGCTATGGAGATTTACATAAGGATTCTTTTTTAAAAAATCCTTATGGAAATTATCTTATTTTCTTTTAAAGTCTAGGGATTATTTATAATATATTTTAATAAAATCTTACTAGCTTTCCCCTGGCAAATTGTATAGGGTTCTTTCTATTGGTTAATTACAATGTTAAGTTGAATTATGTGCTAGTCTGAACGTTAAAATTCAAGAACACAACACTGATTCAGGGACTGTCCCTATAAGAACTGGGGCTATGTCTACACTAGCCCCAAACTTCGAAATGGCCATGCAAATGGCCATTTCGAAGTTTACTAATGAAGTGCTGAAATGCATATTCAGCGCATGATTAGCATACGGGCGGCCGCAGCACTTTGAAATTGACGTGGCTCATCCCAATGGGGCTCCTTTTTGAAAGGACCCTACCTACTTCGAAGTCCCCTTATTCCCATGAGCAGATGGGAATAAGGAGACTTCGAAGTAGCTGGGGTCCTTTCGAAAAAGAGCCCCGTCTGGACGAGCCACGTCAATTTCAAAGTGCCTAGGAGGGATAAAATGTGATGGATGTTCTGGTTGTATATATTTACCCTAAATACAACACACAATGAATAGGGATGAATGATTGAGCGGCTCTTTTTAAAAAAAGGCATTTCTCAATATTTAAATATTTAAATAAAAAAATCACCCAAATTACAGGAAATAAGTTTGTTTTTGACTAAATGAGTGAGAATGTGAAGGTAAAGAACCAGGTAGGATGCAGCAGCTAAAAGTGATGAGATTATTTATAACTGTGACACCTACTACTGTGTTCAGACTGACACTAACAGCCTTTATTTTGATCCCCCACTGGGAACTGTGCCACCATGTTGCTTCAGATCAACTGGGCAGAGATTTATTTTCATGTCCCCAAGGTAAAAGATTACTTCCCGTATGACACAAATACCGAGAAAGAAAAAAAAAAAAAACTCTTGGTGGAAATATAAGACCTGTATGAACTCTAGGCCAACTGAACTCCAGCCAAGTCATAACTGCAGTTGAGCACTGAACACAGAATTTAATCTGCTCACCAACTGAGCAATTGCTGGCATAACTATGGTCTCGTGCAAGATCTGTAAAAGTGTATTTGTGATTCCTAGAGCTGCTAATAAGAAAATTGCTGGTGCACTATTGCAGGTTCTACACTCAGCAATATTACCTGGCTTTCTCATACTTGCACTCCTTAAGGTCAGTGTTTCACCTCTAGAATAAGAATAATATTTAATATGAGGTTTAACCACTCAAGAGTCCATGTGTCATGTAGATTTGCAAAAGAATAAACAGAATTAATGCAAAAAGAATGATTTCTCCCTTTAAATAGTTGCAGGTTTTAACTCAATATGCTCAGGGAAACAAAAAGTCTCCTTGCTCTCTTAAGGCAGGAGGTGGTATGTGGGAGAAAGAATTACTCATTTTAATAAAGGAACTGGTAGCAGCAGTATGCTTCTTTTTTTCCCACCTTCCTCTGAAACATCTGGTGGTGTTCACTTTCTGTTGCAAATTACTGCACTGAATAGGCTACTGGGAAGGCATATTCCTAACAATTCTGGAAATGCCTGTATTCTGTCCAAGAGTGGGAGAGAAAGTGAGGTAGAAATGTCAGATTCCCCTACACCAACCTCTGCATTAAATGGTCTAACCTGTTCCGTGATTATGGCCCTCTTTTGATATCTCATAACTAAATTGTATAGGCCAAATGGTAGCACTCTGTGATGTGGAGCTGAAGGTACTGGGTTTAAACCCTGACAACACATAACTAGCAAGGAAGTTGTTATGGAGATGTGTAATTATTTTCGTTTAAAAAAATTAGAAATTTGCAAGCAAAAAGCCTATGCTGATATAATGTTATTTAGGTTGCCAAGTCAAACCTTTCGAAGTTAGGAAATCCAAATGTATTGTTATCTGCACACCTTAGTCAAGGTCCTATTATGATGCAATATTAAAATTACATGGTAACATACTGTTATTCCACAGGAGCCCTGCCTCATGCAATGTACAGGATGGAGTTACACAGGTGAGTATTAAACAGCTCTAAACATAGTATTACTTAATTTTGAGAGCTCAGTTTGGCAGGCTAAATAATTTCATTTACCACAGATTTGCTAAATGTTATTTTGTTTATATAAACACACATGCTCTACAGCTTTCTACAGCTGAGGATGCAAAACATTATGTTTTCTACAATGTTTTGAACAACTCAAAATTCTTGTTTTTAATGGGATCTATTTCTTATGTTTGCCCATTGAAGCTAGAACTTCTAAAGTGTGGTGCCAAACTGTAATTTAAATATATCTATCTTTTAAAACTAAAATAGCATTATGTTTTAAGTTGTTAGAGATGTCAATCAGATTGCATTAGAATTTTGCTATAATTGAAGAATTATAACAACATTTGATGTATGTAATTAACACAAGTTGCCTATAGATGAGTTTTTGTAGGTTTTGTTCCCCTTTTTGACAACTGGGAATAAGATTTCCTAGGTCTACATGAAATATAAATGAATCACAGCACTGTTATAAACAACAGACTTCTCAAATGCCTCTCAACAAATTGCCTTACAAAGAGCAGTTCTTAGCAGACAGTAGATTATTAATATATGCCAGGCCCCCATGGGTTTTATTATTACTATTTGGGAGCTAAGTTAATTTAAAAGTTTGCTGAGAAAATGTGCCTTAAAATTCTTAAAGCAGGACACATCAATTTTGCACTAGTACTGAGAAGGTTAATCTCAGTCTTTGCAATAAGGAGGCTACACCCCCACAGCCCTGTTGGGCATGCCTGAACTGGGACCAAATATATAATGGAGCAGCTCTGCCTATTTGGGGCAGACTGCTGGAGAGGAAGGATCTGAGGTGGAGGCATCTGTGGAAAACGAGCTGCTATCTTGGATAATAGAGGAGCCACACCTGCTGGAGATCCTATCACACTCAAAGCCTAGAGCCCAGAGAGTCTTGGAAGATCCCCTTCATGGAGGAGCTCAGTGACCTAACAGCCCATAGATTTCAACTTCAAGACACAGAGTAGGAAGTGAGCCAGAAAGGGTGAGGGAGTAGCATCTCACACCAAAACTAGTCAGTCTGTTGCAGCTGGTTTCCCTGCTGCCCCTGTGGAAGACTCTTCATGGTCAGGGCCCTGGGGTAGGGAAGGGCTTCTGTAATTGTCTCTGGCCATTAGGCCAAACCAGATTCTGTGGGCTGAGGAAACTATCCTTCTATGTGACTGCTGGGAATTCATCAACTGGGACCTAGATGCAATTTGGGGTGGATAAGCTAAGAAGGAGGACATGTGGTACAGCTGCCTGCAGACCTGCCACTACCTTGCCCTGGAGAGCCCACATTCCCAGAAAGCCCAGATCCCAGGAAGACCTGAGGCTTTGTTTTTCAGAGGAGCTCGGTGACCCCAACCACCCATGAATGGCAGCTTAAAGATGCAGGGTAGGAAGTGACACACCCCAGTAAGTCAGTGTGTTGAGGTTGAATCCCCCACTGACCCAGACGTGGACCACCCCTTCATGATTAGAGCCTTAGGGTAGGGCCCAGGGGAAGAGGGCCATGGTATTGACTCTGGCCATTTTGACACACTGCCCTAAAGGCAAGGGCCCCTATAACTGACTCCAGGCATTGGGCAATCCTGCCCTGAAGGCAAGGGCCACTGTAAGCAACTCTGGCCATTAGGCCACAGTGCCCTGACAACAATGGCTGCTATAATTGATCTTGGCTACTATCCTACACTTTCCTGAAGGCAGACTGTAGAAACAGGTTTGGTCATTAGGCTGTGGTGTCCCATCTGTGAGGGCAGGACCACAGGCAGCATAATTATCTCCTTCCTACTCCAAGTGGGGACAGGGCACATCAGGCCTGTGACAGTACCATAAAACCAGGTTAATAACATTTCAAGAATAGAAATGGACAGAATGAGGGAAATGCTTTGCTTGAAAAAGCCACAGGGATGACTGGAGTCAGAAGCTACATCTACACATGCCCCCTTTGAAATGGGGCAGTCGAGAAGATGCTAATGAGGCACTGACATGAAAATGCAGCACCTCATTAGTGGCTGTGCATGATTCAAACATGACATTTTTGGAACACACACTGCCAGTGTAGATGGGGACCAATATAAAGGGACCCCCCTGACTTCAAAAGCCCCTTCTTCCTAAAACCAAATCAGAGTTATTCAGAGATATATGCTGTGGTCAGAATGTAACATCCCTTCCTCCTACCTGTGCCAAAGATCAGAATTTACCCCTCTCTCAAAGTACAAAATAAGATTATCACAGACTATGTAATTATGCGTAGTAGTTTCAAAAGTATTCATCATTGGCCTAATTCTGCCACTTGGTATTTTACCACTCTCTTCAATGAAGTCAATGTTAGGAAAATGTTGAGCATATATATGAAAATCTTACTGTGGCAGGGTTGGCTTCCAGAGGGCTTCCGCCCACTCCAGGTCGGTGGGCGGCTACTCCGTGCCATTGCTACAGGTAACAAAACAAACCCCCAAGTCAAGAGTTTCTCAGACCAGCCTTACTTCACTTGGGTGTCAGACAAGAGTTCAGATGACCGACTTGGCATCAGGCAGGTGAGGGGGAAAAAAGCTCCAGTCAGGGTCCTAGCCCTAGGTCAGGGCAGTAAACACACAGTCTCAATGAGCCCAGGCCCTAGCTCAGGGAGGGGCAGCAAACAAACAGTCTCAAGAGGACACAAGGCCTGGTCCAGAGCAGGGCAACAAACACAGTTGACAGTTTAGGAGAGCCCAGGCCTTAACTCAGGGTGGGGCAGCAAACCAACAGTCTCAGGAGTGGCAAAGGCACTTCGCCTGTGCTGGCAGGACGGTGGCAGGGGGGTGGGGATGAAGACCCACCCATTCTACTGTGTCCTGGCCCAGGGATCTGGTCACAGCAGTGCGGTCTGCTGTGTGGGTCAGCGGGGAATCCAGACTACAACACACTAACCAGGGACCTTTAACGGTATTCTCTACCCCTGGGCCAGTTCCATTTCCCATCTCATCACCTACCTGGATATCTGGTAGGGATCACAGGGTTCAAGTCAGCTGGGGCCCTGGTGGTCCAGGCCAGTCTGTGGCTGTCTGCAGGTCCTCAGCTTCCCAGGCAGGGACCATGGAGTAGACTTCTGGTTCTTCTGAAAGCTGGGCCCCATCTGAGGACTCAGGCTGGGTTTGTATAGCCCTGGCCATGCCTTCTTACTTCCAGTCAGATGATGGGGAGGTGTCAGGTTCGGCCCAAAATGGCTTCTGGAGGGGTTCCTCCCCCTCTGGGTCAGTGAGCAGCCACTCTGCCCCACTACACTCACCCTACCTTTAATTCCAGGATGGTATGATCTACTGCCAGTTTACAACAATATTTTTCATTATAAATGTTAGAGGTGGGAAGAATACAGCCCTGGGAAATGAATCCTATAAAACAAAGGAAGTTGACACATGGTTATTATATACAGGCTACGTCTACACGTGCAGCCAACATCGAAATAGCTTATTTTGATGTTGCGACATCGAAATAGTCTATTTCGATGAATAACGTCTACACGTCCTCCAGGGCCGGCAACGTCGATGTTCAACTTCGACGTTGCTCAGCCCAACATCGAAATAGGCGCAGCGAGGGAACGTCTACACGTCAAAGTAGCACACATCGAAATAGGGATGCCAGGCACAGCTGCAGACAGGGTCACAGGTCGGACTCAACAGCAAGCCGCTCCCTTAAAGGGCCCCTCCCAGACACAGTTGCACTAAACAACACAAGATACACAGAGCTGACAACTGGTTGCAGACCCTGTGCCTGCAGCATAGATCCCCAGCTGCCGCAGAAGCAGCCAGAAGCCCTGGGCTAAGGGCTGCTGCCCACGGTGACCATAGAGCCCCGCAGGGGCTGGAGAGAGAGCATCTCTCAACCCCCCAGCTGATGGCCGCCATGGAGGACCCAGCAATTTGGACGTTGCGGGACGCGAATCGTCTACACGGTCCCTACTTCGACGTTGAACGTCGAAGTAGGGCGTTATTCCTATCTCCTCATGAGGTTAGCGACTTCGACGTCTCGCCGCCTAACGTCGAAGTTAACTTCGAAATAGCGCCTGACACGTGTAGACGCGACGGGCGCTATTTCGAAGTTGGTGCAGCTACTTCGAAGTAGCGTGCATGTGTAGACGCAGCTATAATGTGTGAAGGAAAACTGTGGTTCTTCTTTCATCTATATCATCTCCAAGATATGTCTACACAGAAGCATATTTCCTAAATAAACTATTCTGGAAGACATATTCTGTAATACCTCCTTTTGAAATAATAGTCCTCCACACAAAATGCAATTTGAAATAGCGCTTATCTATTTAGAAGTGCAGCATCTACCCTCAGTAGAGACTATTTTGAAATAGAGCCATTGGATCACTATGGCTTATTTTGAAATAGCTCTGTTCCCTGTGGCTACTTTTACACTACAGAGATCTTTCAAAAGAAGCCCTTCCAGAAGATCTCTTCCAAAAGAACGTTTTTTTTTTTTTGAAAGAGTACTTCTACACACAAAAAAGTGGATTGAAAGATCAATCCACTCCTTTGATAGAGAGCATTCATACAGACCCCACTCTTTCGGTAGAATGAGCTGGGGATCAAGAAATCAGGCCCCATGAGGACTGCTCTTTTGAAAAAATGGGACCATGGAGCATGTAAACACATTTTCTTTCAAAATAAATTTTTGAAAGGGGGCACTCTTCCTGAAACGGGAAGAGAAGAGCAATTTCGCTGAATACACTTTGTGTGTAGACACTCCATGGAATCTTTCAAAAGAACCCCCTTTTTTCGAAAAATCTTTCAAAAAAATTTGCTAGTGTACACACAACCTGTCTAAAGAGCCGCTATTTCAAAATAGTTATTTCAAAAAAAGGCACTAGTCTTCATGCAGTGAGGTTTACCTATTTCAAAATAAGTCAACCACTACTTTGAAATTATTTCAAAATACCAGTTGTGTTGTGCAGATGCTAACAAAGTTATTTCAAAATAACAGTGGTTATTTCAAAATAACTTTGCTGTGTAGACCTACCTTCAGACACAGCCCACTTGAAACAATTATTTTAAGGATAATAAAGTAGCAGTCACATCCTTCTTTCTACTTCATTCACTGAGAGAAAAAAAAGTCAATTACAGTAATACTCATCTTGGGGTGAGTGTCAGGAGAAATGGAAAACAGGGAAATCTACACACCTCATTTCAGTTGGATCAAAAGATATCATTTTTCAACTTTTGAATTTATTAATATCTAATGTGTCATTAATAATTTCAGATTTACTGCAGGAGAAAGAAGTTTTCCTCAAAATTACCCTCCAGCAAGGTAATTAAAATGAAAGATGCTCAGGTGCGTGCAGGCTTAGGAAAAAAAATGTAGGGTTCAGAATATTGTGGGCATGATCCAGTGCTCATAGAACTAAACAAAAAGATCAAGGGCCAATGGAAACTAGCGAATAATTGCCTTGACGTTTTATGGCATTACAAACCCTGGAGCAGCAACTGGATCATGGATAAAGTTGGTTATTTAAACACTTAACTACTTAATACTATTTAGCTACTTAAACTACATTAAAATATGAGGCAATAATTTATGCTAAAAGATGACAAATGTCTTTACTCAGTTTATTTATGAAAAAAAGAATACTAGAGCCACTAGTAAACTGACCTATGGGGAAAATTGAAAAATAACTGGACATGTTTCATCGTAGAAAAAGAAATCTGGGTGGGAACCCAGAAACTGTTTTCTAATATGTTAAGTGTTTTTATAAAAAGGATGTTGATCAAGTATTTGCCATGTTCACTGAAGGTAAGACAAGTACCAATGCATTTTATCTGCTGCAGACTAGATTTAGACTTCTGGATAGTTAAGCTCTCAAATAGGTATCTGTGAGGGAATGGAGAATGAAGGTCCTGGGGTCCAAGAGAGCCTCTGGGCTCAGCTAGCTCCACCCTGCTTTATTTGCAACAAAAGCCAGGACTGCAGGGAGGGTAAAAGAAAGGAGCCAGGCTCAGTTTGAGGCTGACTTGCCGGAAGACAGGAGCAGGTTCAGTGGAAGAATCACAGTATCCCTGCTTAGCAATAACAGGAGCATGTAAGCTTCACCCTACCACTCTGGGAAAAGAAGGATAACCTCTGAGAGACCCCAACTAAGGAAGAATTTGGACAATTGGGGCCTTGCCCCAAACTTAAGGAACAGTAAAAGAGTGGTGCAGGGTCCCTGAGCCAGGACCACAAGGGCCTGCAGTACTCCTCTCTCACCCCTTCCTGGCCTGCCTAATTGGTGATCTAGCCACTAGGTTACCTAGCCACATGGGGCTTGACCACAGTGTCCAATGATGGCTGTGGAAACTCCATCATTGGCGGTAACTATGAATAGTTTGGACTATCTACTAATATCAACTTGTCAGGACTAGTCTAGGTACCTTTGGTCCTGTTTTAGCATGGAAATGCTGGACTAGATGACCTTTCAAGGTCACCTTCCATCCCTACATTTCTATGACTTTGTCAGTAACTGGCTTTGAGTTTTAGCAATGTCTTAGAAGAGCTAGTTGCATAGTAAATAAAATTAATTCACAAATATATTCATTATTAAATTAGTCTTCAGTTCCTATCATCTGAGGAGTCATACACTATATTAAATATTTTAAAAAACCATGGAAAATTATTAGACTGTTAATGAGCCTTGAAAATTAATCATAGTTGTTTCACTAATAATGAATTAACCTAAAAGGAGATATGTTTGTAATAAATATCATTCAAACAAATAGCTAACAAGCTCCACTACATGCAATGCAACATCACCGAATTACTGCTATATTATCTTAGGACAACATGCAAAAAGAGGGGGAATGTATATTACAGTGGCATTTTCGAGACAGACCTGAACAAAAATTGTCATTCATACACATGTCGAAAGTGAATGATAAAAATATTGAATAGGTGTACACAATAATGAAGTATTTGCAAGTGATTGCACATATCTGAAATTAAACAAAATGAAAGAGTGAAGCTCCAATTCAAGACAGCATTAAGTACAAGTTTGACATTAACGAGTCCTCAGCATGTATCCAAGAGCTTTGCTGAATCTTGGCCAAAAGGATGAGTACTGAATATGAAAAGAAACATGACCAAAGGCTGCTTGTCTTAGTCATAAAAGTAGTTCCATTGACTTCACTGAGATGGCTTCCAGAAGTAAATTAAGTCGAATTTGTCAGCTAAAGATTAGTCTCAACATACAAGTACTCACGCAGTTTTGATATGATACTGAAACTACAGAGATGTAAGATTGGAAATAAAGGCTATAAAAATGTTAAATTACAAAACTTATGAGAAAAAGAGAAGTGCAAAATCTATCTGTAAAATACGAAGATTGAGAGATGTAAACAGGAGCAAAATGGAAGATATTGTTTTGCCCAAAATATTTGGAATGGCAGAAGAAACTATGATTTAATTTGACATTTGTCAGTAGAATAATAAACTCAAAGACAAGAGATGCTCACCACTCATGAAATGTCAATTTTCCCAAGGCATCTTCTGGAAAGACCTTGTTCACATGGAATGAGTATTTACTTATGGCAGACTGCTACTCAAAACATTCTCAATGACTCCTAGACTGCCACACAGTCATATTGTTATCATTCTCACAAAGCCATCCTTGCAAAAGATCTTGTGCCCAATCAGAAATCTCAGACATAGACTGCACCAATAGCAGGTCTGCCGCTGTCTGGATTGCTGGAGGTATACTGCTTTATGGAGCAGGGTAGAGATGGACAAATGCTCAGCTGCAGGTCAGTGTGGTAATGTGAACTCATCCCCCACACACTGAAAGGGAAGGGTGTTGATAAAGTACATGTTCAGTGAGAGAAACCCCTTTTCCCCAGAAAAGGTGGAACAGCACCCACCTTCTTGACTGCCTGTAGAAACTTTATTCACTGCTCCTTTCTCAGGAGACTGGGAAAGAATTGGACAAGGTAGAGTGTGTGTGTAGGGGTGGTGGTGGTGTTTTGCCTTCCACGCAGAAGGTTTGGTAGTAGCAAGGGTCGGTGGGAGTGCGGCGGTTAGGGTGAGCAAAAAATCGGAGTACCATAATGAGTTGCATCATCATGAGTGTGAAATAGTTGTCCAGGGCAGGTAATCCATAAACAGGAGATACAGTGGTCAGATAAATGGTGTTTTTAGGATTTAAAGAAGATGTGTGTTAAATGAGAGGTACAGGATGGGTTTGGGTGCCTATGACTAGCACAACAGGAAGCCAACAACACTCTCCTTAATAGCCCACCTTAAGCCTCAGGGGAGTAGGGGATGGAAAGTTACCAGCAACAGGTTTCCTGGGGATTATAAAGGGTAAGGGGGAGGACTGATGGAAGCCCCTGGATATATATTGAAGTGACCATTGGAGTTACCTTTATTGTATAATTTTATCAGCTGATTATTCCCAGAAATCTAACAATAAAGTTGTGGCCTAATTTAACCATATCCAGTGTCTTCTGCTCCTTTGATATAGTTCAATAAGGGGATGGGATTATGGCTAGAATTCAGATGTAAAATTGCCCACAAATACACAAAAGATGATATGGCTAAAAAAAGATCATCCAGGTTGTAAAAGATTACTGTAGCACTGTAGCATCAGGGGAGTATATTGTTCAACTTCAAATAACTACTCATTGAAAAAAATTCTATATCCATTTCCATGAACAGATAACATCTGGAAGCACAAAAGGTTTTGCAAATAAATGATAGTGTGTCATATTGCCTCACAAAATCAACCAAAGCATAGCTGTGTGAGCAAGATCTGATTCACTTTAACAAGACAACATAATATATTCATCTATCATACTGTGATGTTTTGGTATTTTGGATACTGAACCTTTATATTTCTAAGACCAGAAAAGACAGTCATTTTTGTTTTCAAAGTTACTGAGGCCTCTTAAAAAGAGGACATGAGCAGGTGCTATCATGACAGCCTGTCACCAGTACTTTACTTTGCTGTTTTCCTTAATCTGCCACAATTGATTTTAGATGGAATTCTACTTTTGTGTTGTTGTTTGTGGACAAGACATAACAGATGATGGTATCAACACCCTAAACACTGGAAAAGTGAAAACTACCTCTTGTAAATATCATAACTATATTTTCTTTAATTACTACTTTAATGAAATGGAGCTCAGTTTGATTAACACTGAAATCAGCAATTCATCATTGATTCTAAAGTGCAGGAGAACCTAACTTGATTTGGTTCAGCATATGCAAGGGTTGCCTGTTATTCTGAAGAGGTACATCCTATTCAGCAGTTGCAAAGCCCCAGACAGCTGTCAGTCACAATGACTTCCAATGGACAGAGTTTATGTCTTCTCTCTAACTGATAATATACTTCCTCCTCCTCTCTGAGGTTCTCCAATTTCAAATTATATACAGTGTATATCTGGCCACTGTATTTTTTTTCTTAACAGACTATTTTAGATTCTGTCCATGTTCTTATAGACTTGTGATTAGTGCATTTTAAAGCTTGGAATAAATAAATATACAAAATTAATTTGATGTGGGAGTCAATATTACTTGTCTTTACAATGCTCAGGAGATTTGCTATTTAGAGGTGAGCAAGATTCTAAACAGACTGGAATATTAGGTCAGAGAAAGAGCCTCTAGAGTAGGTGTTTATCTGAAGCTCTCCAGTCTGCGAAAATGGGGTGAAAAGCCTTCATTAGCCAGCTCTCGCTCAGGAAATTTATAATATATTTTGTGTTCACTAGAGTTCAGATTAAAAAATGCATCAATATGAAAGTTCATGTTCCCTTTTTAAATTCCTTTTAGCACTGGTTTTAGGTTCATGTCTGGGGATTGACTTGTCTTATTCACGAAAGTTTGCTCACTCTAATTATTATACATGAAAAGTGAATTTATGAGGAGAGAAATTTACTGTAGACCAGGGGCCAGCAACCTTTCTGAGGCAGAAACCAGAGTTTTGACCTTTTCACCTCTGTGTATGGTCAAAGTGCCAGTGATACTTTTTAAAGTCTCTAAAGCTATGTCTGCCCTAAGCCATGCTGCCATCAGCATGATGAAAAGGAGGGCTCTGAAAAATGCAAATGAATGCTCATTTGCACAGTTGTGAAGCTAATTTGCATACTCCTGTGGGATCACCCTGCCAGCAGAGGCTGATGTCATCAAAAAACAAACCATGAAGATGTGGTTTTGTCAGCAAAAACACCCTTTGTCGGCAGCCCCTTATCCCTGGGGGAAAAACAGGTTAGGGGAAGGTTTTTAATGCATGCCAAATTTATTTATTTTGATTATTCTTTAAGGAAAATGCATGCTGACATCTAGGGTCATCCTTAAAAAAATACAGACAACACCAGTTTTAGAAACTTGAAAAATTTAGATTATCATCTATATTGTATGTATATAAGGGCAGGAATTTCAAAGCTGCCTAAATGGTTTGAGAACCCAATTCCCATCAATTTTAATGGGAATTGAGCATTTAAATCTCTTAAGAAGCTTTCAGAAGTCTGCCTTAGGTTCCAAATACAATAGGGAATGTCAGATGAACAAGTTCTATGCATTTAGTAAGCTTCATTCCTTTGCCTTAAAAGGTTAATTCTTCTCAGTGGGGAAGGTTTTATTAGCCACTTCTCAGAATCCATGTCACTTTAAAGTTACTGTACATTTTCCATTTCAGTTCATTGAATGCCAAGTACCATCAAGTCAGTTCCACTTGTGTGAAAACCTCTTGCTGTCTCTCCCCAGAGTGGAACTCCAGGGATCTGTGGCAGAGCATTTTTAGTGAAGGGCTCTCATTTCTAAAACTGTGCTCTTTCATTTCATGTTGTGTACGGACACTGCTTTGAGAAGACGCAAAGAAGTGATCCAAAACCTATTTAAAGTCAACGCAAAAAATCCCATAGACCTAAATCAGATCCAACAGCCTCTGGAAACACTCCCCAAACCAAAGTCACGTAGACTCTGAGTTTGATTAACCATTATGCAGCTCATGGTTGTTCGGTCCACTTTAATGTTTTATCTACACTCTCATGTCCTTGATAAAAAATATGGATTCTTCCAAAACATTTAAAACTGCCTTCCCATCTTGTTTGCTCTCCATATAGGTGTCCTGGAGCAGGTTAAGTGTTCCCAGACTGTTTGGGTTTTTTTTTTTTTTTTTTTTTGACTGAATAGGTAAGAATGAGTGATTTGCAGCAGCAGAAAAGACAAAGACTTCACGTAAGGATACTTTGTCGTTTCAAGAACCACTACATAAGTGTCCTAAAATGACATAGAGATATTTAAAAATCATGGTGATTAGTTCCTCATTTTAATATGTCTGTTTGCACTAATCAAATGCCTCTGACCAAGCATTTAAAAAAATACATGCATGGCCAGACAGTCTGTTTACAGAATCAAACCTCTCCCTTTCCTGTAACTGCTCACCTGCCAGACATAACCTGTCTGCTGACTAAATCTACGTCTTCACCACCAATCCTACAGTGGCGGGGTGGGTTACTGCACTTGTGTCTCTCTGGGGTCTTAAATTAGCCACTGTGATGGAGACACAGCCTTAGTCAGCATTTGAAAATCCATGTGCTGAAAGATACAGTGTTGTAACCAGTGTCACAGTTACAGGGTGAGTGGTACCTCTGGTCTCTTCTCTGATGTCTTTGAATGCACGTCAGAAACACTGGGCCTTGTTCCTTTACCAATCATGGGTAAATTGTCATTCTTGCTAGGTCAACATGGTAGAGCAATTTTGGGATAGTGGAGGTATCCTGAAATAGCTACTCCTTGTCTTTGACACTCATCTGGTATTTTGAAATAGTTTTTGAAATTTTGGGTATGCCATTTCGGCAGCCCTTTACTCCTCATTGGAGAAGGAGGAAGGGATGTCTAAAAATAGTGCATTATTTCGATGTTTGGCATGGTTTAGACAGTGCCCAATGCCAAAATAGCCTATTTTGAACTACACTCGAAATAAGATGCACAATTTGCATAGCTTATTTTGAATTAGATTGTTGTGACCAAAATGCAGTCCTGTAGCCCTTCAAAGACTAACACATTAATTTATTAGGTGATGGGCTTTCATGGGACAGACCCATTTCTTTTTGACATCTGATATGAGGAAGTGGGTCTGTCCCATGAAAGCCCATCACGTAATAAATTATTTTCTTAACCTTTTAAAGGGCTACAGGACTGCATTTTTGTTTTGCAAAGACTAACACAGCTACCTCTCTGTGACTATTCATCAGAGACCACGCAATGCGGTACAGTACCCTATGTATCAATGGAATTTACTTAGTAGGTTCAGCTGAGTTAGGCACTTGCTATTCCTTCCTGCAGAAGTCAATGACTGGTGGTTACCCAAATGTTTTTCTTCAACCCCACATGTTATTCATTTTAAACAGTGACAACAAATCATTTAGATCGTTTCTACACAGGCCACAATCTAATAATAGTCCTTTGGAAGTGGCATGCTAATACAGGGAGCGAAAGATGCTCATGAAGCACGGACGCAAATTCCCTGCACCTCATTAGCATAACATCATGTGATTTGGAGTTCGAAAGACCGTTCTTCCGGACTCCAAAATGCCATGTAGAAGTAAAGCCCAAGGGGGAGCTTCCAGAAGGAAGTCCTTCTTCCGGAGGCCCCTTCTTCCCAAAAATTTTTGGGAAGAAGGGGCCTCTGGAAGAAGCACATCCTTCCGGAAGCCCCCCTGGCAGCTGTGCTTCTACACGGCATTTTGGAGTCCGGAAGAACGGTCTTCTGGACTCCAAATCACGTGACGTTATGCTAATGAGGCACGGGGAATTTGCATCCACCCCTCATTAGCATCTTTCGCTCACTGTATTAGCATGCCACTTCTGAAAGAAGTGGCCTGCATAGAAATGGCCTTAGAGAAAAGGATTTCAGAACATACAATTTGCATGCATGTCTAGCTTAACCAAAGATGGGCCATATCTCATGGTCGCTTACTTAGGCACATTTAATTTCTTCAGACAGCCCATTACAATATTAACAGAGAGATAGCCATGTTAGTCTATATACTAACAAAACAAAAAAGCAGTCCAATAGCACTTTAAAATAATTTATTAGGTGGTGAGCTTTCATGGAATAGACCCAGTTCTTCAGACCATAGCCATACCAGAACAGACTCCCATTAGGATGTGTGTGTCAGTCTGATGTCCTGGAACAACTGAAACCACTCCCAGGAAAATCTCTTTTTAAACTGCTGTAGCCCTTTTGATTTTGTGATTCCTAGGCCTTTTCCTGAAATGGCATTGTCACTTAAATAGCCCTCACATATTTGTCTGGGAGCAGTTTAGCTTGAAGCATGTGATTTCTTTCCTGCTTGTTTTGTTTAAAACCCTCTCCCCATCCCTGCTTGAAGTAAACTAATATATTTATACAACAAATATACTAATACCAAGTCAACCTCCAGTAGTGATATATTGTCAGAGAATAGCTTAATTTTTGTTCATAACATACACCTTTCCTGCAGTCGCTAGGGAGTGGTTGAGTTTATTGCTAACATTAGGAATCATGAGGTTTTCAAAGAGTATGAGTGGAAAAAAAGAGAGAGCAGAAGAAAACTCATTATGGCAGATAGCACACTACTTTGGTATTTTAGCAGGCTAGCCTGAAGGTCTTGTTTCAATGACGCAACTGTAGTGCAATTTGCAGTGACACTTTTAAGGTCAGATATTCCAGTCACAAAAATTAAGTCAGGGTGTGCTGATCATGGTGTTCAGATGGGACATTTGCTTCTCTACAGGGATTTCCCAACAGAGGAGGAAAACCAAAAAGAATAATTTCCCACCAATTCATATTGTTTAGCGACTGGTTATGCTAGTGAATCAGTGTTATGTTTGTATTCAGTAAAATTCCACTGCAGGAAGAATATAGAGGCAGGTCTGATGCACAATAGTATTACATGAATGTTTGTACTAACGAGCAATTTAAAGATTGGGAAATGAAACATATGGAAGAAAAGCTGACACAATGTAAAAACAAGCATGTACTTTTAGTATAACACACTTGCCTTGGAAAAAGTATGCTTCTATATCTGAACCTCATTCTCCCAAAAATCCCAGGTGGGGACAGACCATCCAACCCTATTGCTTCTAAAATAAAGTAATGATTCTCTGTTGGTAGCTTTTTACCTAGAATAATAAGCCAAAAATAGCTGCCTGAAGTTTATCTAAGTATTTTGCCTCATCAGTGCAGCCCTACTTGAACTGTGAAATAATAGTAAAAAAATTGCAGCAGAGTTGTATACTAGCCATGACAAATTGCAGAAAAACAATAAAGGGACTGTATTTTAGTATTTGTGGTAATAATGTCCATTATTACTTTTTTACAATTTTCTGCTGTTTGCTACCCAGGACAGAGAGCTGGAGGCCAGATCTGAGAGTGGGCACTTCTACTGGCAGCCATCTGGGGCTGTCAGTAAAGGCCTGAGGCTGACAACTGGGACTGCAAAATTGCAGGAGAAGCCTAATATCCACAACTTAGTATTACACGCCTCATATGCACAACTTAGTAGTACCAGCCTGGTGCCTGCAACTTCTGCAATATTGAGATTTAAGAAGGGACTTACTCATCAGTATCAGAGGGTTAGCTGTAAGACTCATCAATATAACTCACCATCATTGACACAGCATGAAGGAGAAGGCAAAAAACAAAAAAAGCAAAACCCAAATCAAAGCAGCAAATTCTCATGGGGGAATTTTGCACACACAAAAAAAGCAAAATTCTGCACACAATGTTATAAATTTCAGCAAAAGTTTGCATATTTTTGTCAAAATAATACAGTATAATTAAGCTGGATAATCTCTTCCGCAGTATGCCAGATAACCTCCTCTGCCTAACAGTAAAGTATTATTGACCCATTACACCTAAGTTATTAGTCAACAAATACATGCTGCCAAAGTCAATGGAAGAACAACTGAGGGATGGGAACTCAAACTCACAATTTATACTGTCTACTTACCATTTCCAAAAAGGTCAGCAGCAAATATTTCATGGAGCATGTCTTAATAGGAAATTTTTTTCAGTCCAAAAATTTAGACAGGTTCTAATAACTGAAGCATCACATTTATAGGGCGACAATGTCCTTTACAATAAGGGTTTTGTTACACCACTCTGTTAATGTAAAGAAGCACTAAAATTCTTATACCTACTTTATGCTCCCAGAGAATTCACCAAGAACAATGGGAACAGTTCATTAAGCAGGAAGACTGCTCTGAGCCCACCTATCCAGAAACACTCTGACCCATTGCACTGGATATGCCAAATAGTGATAGGGACAGAGTGTTTCTTTGCCTCATTCAGTGACCAGCCATTTCCTCCTTTCCCCATGGTGATTTGTGTCTCCATTAGCTACCCAAACTGACTTGCCTGCACTAACTGCAAAGGGGCACATGCCCATCCTTTGCTTCCCTGTCAGAAGTCTTTTTTTCTGAGGGGAAGTAAAGAAACCTTCAGGGCCAGGAATTCTGCACACAGGGAGTGATACACAATTCTCTTTAGATTAAAGCAAAGTGATAAAAGGAAATCAGTGGGGTAAGAAAGCCTGTTTCTTAACTTAGCTGAGGAGGAGAAAGATCCTATCTGTGTCATGACATTCAGCTTCCTGTGTTGTGGGTATATTCTGATGAATCAATAACATTCACTGGATAACTGTGCACCCTAATACCTTTTTCATATTACTGGTTTTGTACAGTAAATTGCCATTTTGAAATAACTTATTTTGCTCAGGCTGACACTGAGAAGGTTCTTAGAGATGGATGAAGCTCAGGGTAATGCAAGGCCTTTATAACACCTCTGCCCTGTCTTGAACACTTAAGTAGTATAAATGCCCTGTTCCAGTCCTTTGCATGTCAGCTTATCTGTATGCCAAGAAATATATTTTGGGTATACACGGAAGGTTGGAGGTCATGTGTTGCAATAAACAATTATGGAAGCTTTAAATAAAAGCACTGCATGGGTGATGCATGGGATGGCATTGGGGATTACTTTTCCAAACAATAGGTATAGGCAAAGCAATTAATTAAAATGGTCATTTGTTAGCCAACTGTTGCTCTATTAACCAAGCTGCTGAAAAAAAGTGATGTCGTTTGTAATCTAATGTGTGTCCACACTCTTCCCCCTACCCCAAATAACTATCCTATGCAACTCAGACAGCAGAATTTTTGGCATGAAATTCTGGTTATTCATTAAAAGTGGGTGGAGAGTAGAATATCATCCTGGGTATTTCATGTGTGTTTTTGTCTCACAGGCTTCATCACTCATTTTACAAGTACAGGCCAAATGTACTGAAGAAGGGACTTTAGGACAGGATCTCACCCTCTGTTACTGCTGCTGTTTTGTTTCCTTATTGTCAGCACAGAATATTGGTCCTGGTATCTGAGAATCACCCCGACATCTTTTCCTGCTTATGAATCATTACTGGCAATCTTTGCTCTATTGAAATGCACAAAGGAAGAGATTCTGAAAGTCAGACACAGCCACCTCGTGCTACTTAGTGGCATAAAAAGCCTGTTATATAGTTGTAAATAGCAACAGAGATTCCTGTTTTAGAGGGGACTCTCTGATGGCACATCTATTCAATTTCTGGCCCCTGCATCTTCCCACCAGAATGAGGGTGTGGCAGTCATAGAGCACTACAGGTAAGCTACACAATACAGTGCCTTGTGACGGAAGGCACACAGCACTATGTAGTGCAGCTTGGTGCAAATCACTATACAGCCAGCTGTGCCTGGGTAGCTTTCACTATGGTTTGTCATTTCTGTTTGGTGTAAGTTAGGCAGCTGGGACTAAAGCCATAAAGCATAGGCAAAAGAAAAACCATGATGAACAATGCAAAACGCAAAGAAATGACCATTAACACAGAAAAAAGAGCGGGGATTAAATACTGGTAACACCCAGCAGTCACTCAAAATGAGTCCCAGAATTGGATTAATAAATGCAAGACTCCTCTTCTGCATGCAGAATTGTCTCAAATCTGTTGATGTTTTCCTTTGCTGGACTGTAAAAATACCAGTTCTCCCTCAACACTCCTGATGGCTGGTAATAGACAGCTCTGGGAGTTTGAAGAACTGAGGCAAGAATGAAGAGCTTGACATTTGTATCCCAGGCTTGTCTTGCTTCATTTGGCTTTGGAGCAAGCATTTCTTCACAGGAAGACTACCAAGGCTTCAATAGCTTCTTGATATTTGGGAAATTTCATCATATTCAGAGCAGCCAACCTGACTACAATGTAGTAGTCTTCAGAAAATGCAGAATGTGGGACTCATTTTGACCCTGGCTTCCCACCTGGACCTGGGAATGAGTCACTGTGAGCCACTGCTCCCCAGCCAGGGACTTTATGTGCAGCCCTGGCTACAGCTTACCAGGGCCATGGCTTCCCACACAGCCCCAGCTACAGCTTCCCATGCAGCCCCTGCAGTGAGCAGCCATGAGCCTCGGCTGCCAGCTTGCCCACCTGGGCCACTGCTCTGGGCTGCTGGTCCTGGCCTGTGCTGCCTGGCTGCTGTCCAGGCCCCCCCCACACTCCGCCAGACTAGCTGTGGCTGCTTTGCCCTGGGCTCCTGCTGCTGGTCTAAGTGGCCCCTCCTCTTCCCAGCCGCAAGATTCTATGGTCCTGTAAGATCCATGGTCCTGCTGGATGACAGATGTAGTTGGATGATCAAATGCTGGGTTTGGAAGTTTTAACCTGTAGTGCAATTCTGAAATGCACAAACGGGAATCTTTAGTAAGAGTAGAGACACTATGTTATCTCTATATTTGGCACTAGTTTGAACACTACTGGAAAAAAGTGCCCAGTTCTGATGCCTTCCATTCAAAAAGAAATGTTGATAAATTGGAAAGGGTTCAAAGAAGAGCTGTAAGGATAATGAAAGTATTAGCTCTATTGAGTGTAACCAAAAGAAGGCTAAGGGTCATGGTAACTTCATTAGAGTTAATTAACAAATAATAAATAATAGGCTCTTTGAACTAGCAAATACAGGTGTAACATGGCCCAATGGCTTGAACATAAATCTAAATAAATTTATATTATAATTAAGGGATCAATTGTTAACACTTTTTCATTAACTAGAGAAAACTTACTAAGTATTGCATTGGATTCTCCCTCACCGACAAATTGTAAACCAAGATTGGATTCTTTTCTGAAAAGTTTCTTTAGGAATGATTTTGGGGAGGTTCTTTGATCTGTGTTGTACAGGAGGTCACTGTAGATGATCACAAATTATCCCTCTTAGTACAGGAATCTGATAGGGATCATTTATTTCTCTTTTGCATCTCATCCACTAAAAAAGAAAGACACGTGACTGTCAAGAATTTCCTTTGTTCTCCTTTTCCTTACCTTGTCACACAAAGCTTTATTTCGCGCAACTTCTCTTCACATCTGGTTTATGTGTTTTTCCCCTGGCATCTCGTCCTATTCTTATTTGTAGCTTTCTCTCTCAATTTCACAAAAGTTTCAGTTTGGGTTTACATCTTTTCAACAGCACAATTTCAAAGACCTCTGTTTGCGTTATGCACATTATTAGCTATCTTAAGCCCACTATTGTCTCTTCTTTATTTCTATTTATTGCTCAATAACTTCTCATTGTACTTAGACTCTCCGTTTAACCAAAAGAGCTTTATTTAAGCAGCCTTAATGATTGTTCTTATTATTGCTTGTAACTGTCTGATTTAAAACTCAATAATAAATTATGATTTACACTTACACAGCATCTTCCATCCATGATCTCCATCCACATTACAAATATTAATTAAGCACCATCACAACCTTGTAAGTAAGTGAGAGACAGCAAAAGAAAATATTGGTGGCATTTGATATATGTTTTAGCTTCAAAAGAGATCTTAAATAACTGGTGAAAGATAGATGAGGACAAGAGAAAATTGTTGTAGTAAGTACAGGCCTAGTATGAGGCCTTAGGCCTGAACCAAAGTAATGGTCAAAACTTTGCTAACAAGCAAAGTGCAGCTGTAAGCAAAAGGAATGCATTGCTCACAGAAGTTGGCAAGAAGAGGGTTGATGTTGCAGAAACCTATCTACTTAGCATGTTGAAATAGGAACATGGTACCAGAACACCCGACGCTGGAACATTCCACAGATAAGAAAGAACAGGCCAACCCATCCCAATGACAGGGGCAGAAGGGTAATATGATGGATAGAGTTTTGTTCAAACCACCATGTACAAGGTGAGAGGCGGCACCTGATTACATAGAAGGGTTGTACCTCAATACGTCAGGAGTGGTGAGTAAGCTGTTTGTACCTGTGTATAAGAATGTAATCTTGGGATGTGGTCTGGGTCCGGCCAAGGGGGCAGTGGAAAGTCCCGCCACTGACTGAGCCAAGTCCATTGACCGTGGGTGCATATTTGTAGTATGCCCTGACTTAGACTAAGAAATCTACAGGGAACTACTACTGTATCCAATACGGCAATAAACCTGGCCGACGTGCCTTCGCACCTTACTAGACTCTGTGGTCATTGGGGGTTCTCTTCGAGTCTGCTGTGTCAGCTATCTGCCGAGCTGGGGCAGCACACAGAGGGAACACACGCATGCAGCCGACTGATACATTGGAGAGAGCAGAGCATCACGCTGGTGGCAACTCTGATGACAATTGTCTCCTGTATAGAAATTGATTTGCATAGAGATCACACACAGCAAATGTAAGAAATTAGTCACTTTTTAACGAATTATTGAATTTTCAGCAGGAACCTCAGAAATGACAGTTTTTTAATTAAAATAATTCTTAAATAAATTCCACAAACTATGCATTATCATGTTTTCTTATGATAATTGTCAGGGCTGAGAAAGAATGGGCATGAATTCTTGAGCCACGCAAGTCCTGGTGGTTGATTGTAGTGGCTCTGGTGCCAAGAGACTAATGAAAGGAAAAGGTCACCTGGCCTTAAAATGCCAGAAGTAGTATTGTATACTGGGAGCTCTCCAGGGCAGCCATTCTCTATTCAGAGCTGATCATCGATATTCTTACCCTTTCATGATAAAAGTAAGTATATGGAGGAACAATAGAGCCCTCAGACTGCAATAGCCTGTGCCACACACCCCTAACTTATCTATTTGGGACAATACTTGATAGATCTGGAAATATTTCAAATATAAGGTATCCCATCAGCTTTGCTAGACTGAATTCTCATAGTGAGATGTTTGACATGCTAGTAACTAAGAACCATGCTTGGAAATTACATGGAAAACAGTTTCAATAACAACAAGCAGTCCTGTGGAACCTTAGAGACTAACATGAGCTTTTGAGGGTAAAACCCACTTCATTAAATATGGATGAGTGGAAAATACAGAATCCAGGGTATAGAGACCAGCAAAAATAAAGGTCATTAGTAGGGTGAGTTAATGAAGGAAACTAAACTGGATGTGTCTCATTCACAGAATGTTATATAGAAGTATGAACATAAAAGATGGAAAAATTGCCCTTGTAATATGTTAGCCACATAAGATCTTTATTCAAGCTGAAGTAAATGGTGTTATATTTGTAAATGAATTCTTCAAGTTCAGCTGTCTCCCTCTGTAACCACGTCTTAAAGTTATTTTGTGGTTTGTAATGCTAAAGCATTACAAGAGAAAAATTCCCATGGTTGATATTTGCATTTCTACATCACATGTTTTGAATGAAGCAATAAGACACCTCCAATTTCATTTGACTCATTAACTACTCCTACTGACAACTTTTTCTTTTGCTGCTATATATACCTTGGATTCTGTCATTTTCATTCCAACGATTCCAATGAAATGTTTACCCATGAAAGCTCAAGACGTAATACATTTGTTAGTCTCTATAGTGCCACAGGACTCAAAACAGAGTGAAGTAACCTATTCCTCTGACAGAAATAAGGTGTAAGCAGGAAGGAACAGTACCTCTCTTAGTCACACTTTTTTTTTTCCTCATATCTTGTGATAGTGCATCTACTCATAATTACATATGCAGGAGTGATTCAAATGTTATAATCCAGCAAATCCACAAATTCAAGTGATCCACATAGTTCTCCCAGCCATTGGCGTGAATTAGTGAATACTTTATTAAAAATAAACAGGTGATGGCATTCTGATTTTAATGCATTTTATCTTGAGAGAATCATAGTTCTGGTATTTATTATTGAGGCTTATAAAGAACTAGAAAGTAATTTCAAGCCAACTGGAAACATTGTTGCTTTAACACTGTCTTTCTCATTCCATTGTGACCAGGGTGTTATATCTGGTTTCCTTCAGTGCACAGTGCTTCAGAGTTTAACTCTATTTTTCACCATCCATCAGCTCAGATACTTTTGCCCCACTGAAGGTAACACAAAGGAATAAAGCAGTGGGGTTTCAGTTAACAAGGGTCCCTCTTCTAAACTAATGTTCACACTTTGTACAACAAACATCATATAATCCAAAGAAGAATTGGCCAAAGCCAAATGATTATGCACTTTCTTTGGGGCATGGATTGAAGCTGTCAGAGCTCCACCAGAGGCAGCAAGCCTTCACTCTTCTTGATATCCCACACCCAAGGAGCACATTAAATCAACGGCATTGCTGCACACCACTACTATTCTCAAATAAATTGCAAACTATTTCAGCGGAGACCCCACCATTTCTTTTAATTATCAGGAATGGCTCGTCGTTGGATTCTTTGTTATCATAGTGTCCTTGGCCTCGGTGAGATTATTGCCCTATGTTTTGTGCACAGGGGAGTAGATGGAATACTTAGGCTCAGCCCTGAGGAATGAATGTTGTGCAACTGTGCAGGCCCAAAAGCACCCCGGGAAAGAATTATGATGCTAAACTGTGATTCTCTCCCTGCCTTCCTTTTACTCCAGCAGCAGGTGGGGAAAGTAAGTTACTACAGGCCTTGAGATGGTACAGATTCCTTCCTCCCTCCATCGCACCCTCCTTTCTTTCTTCGTGTCTTTTCGACTTATCCCTACCCCACGTTTTGCCCATTTCCTCAGAGTGGGGAGTCTCCAGAAAGCAGGAAGTATCTCCCCATGAGACCTGGATTCAAGAGATGATTAGGATGAACAAGAGGGTGGAGGGGCCCTCACACAATGTAGCTGAGTAAAACACAGATTCAGTCTAGCCTTGTATGAATATGGAGACTGAGAACATATAGTGGAATTTAGCACCCCCTCTTCAATTTATGCGTGAGGTGGGAGCCAGAAGAAGGGAGAAAAGAAAAAAAAAGCATAGAAGGAGCAGGAAGAAAGCAAGCTCAAAGCTACAGCTTTACGGACAGTTTTTAAAACATTTATTCATTATCTGACAGGCTTTAAAAATGCCACCAGTATAAAGATTAAAAACTCACCCGTAATGACTGGATAATAATGACAAGGCTGGACTTTAGAAGCAGGCTGTAAATAAAATAAAAATATATTCTTTAGACAATCTGCTCTTAAATGTAATTGCCTCTTACATTCTTTTTAAACATTTCAATGTCTGTTTAATTTCATGAGAAAATACAGTTTTTTACCATCAGAAAAATCACTCAACCAGTTACTAATATATTCTTAGTACCTTAAGTCTTAATGATGGTTTGTCAGTTTCACAATGTCAGTGTTTGTAATAGACAGCTATTTGAAAATCATTGCATGATAGTACTGCAAAAAGCCTTTTATGCTTCTAAAGTAGTACAATTTTAATAGCTAAAATTCCACACTAAAGTGATTCTCAGTTCAACAGAATTTTCACATGTTCAGCAAACAGCTACAACGATTATCACTGCAATCTTGATACTGTCTTTCTTCAAGAAATTAGTTTAACACTAGCATTTGTGCTATTCCTCAAGTATTCCATATACTAAGTATACAACAGGTTGACGTTCTCTAGCCCAGCATCCTCGGGACCTGATCAGTGCTGGATGAGAGAATTTGCCAGACTACGTAAAATATATATGGTGTAGCAGCGTTACCAACACTTCCACTGCATAGTGGTCTCTTGGAAGACATTTAGGGATAAATTAGAGCTAAATAACAGCACCGAACATTGAGAGCCAGGACTGGTTGCTGTAAACAAACTTTACTGGACTGTGGGAAACTTGGCCACACCCATGGTAAATGGCCATCTGGCTAACTAAAATCTTGCCTGATTATGGACATTGCTGGATGAGAGAGTTCTGGATTAGAGAGGTTCAACTTGTAGTGATACTGATGGCACTGAGAACATTGAATACTAATATTTATTTGCAAAGACAGTGCTGTATGTATTTCAATGGTGACCGTTGTCAGATTCTGTCTATTGTAAATATGCCTGGAAGAGGCAGATACGAGAAAGTGGTAAACTGAAACTCTACAAAATCAATGGTTTGTTCAATAGAGTGGGAAGCCAGTACTCTATCCTAATGTCCTGTATCCTTTGTCCTGGAGGTTAACTTCCGAGTCATAGATGGCCTGATCCAAAAGGCTATTTAAATTGACTTCATCGTTGACTTCAGAACGTAACATTTGACTTTAGCTCATACAAATGGATTTGAGCTTACTGTCTTTTACACACTTTTACGACTTGTCTTGCATTTTGAATCCCCAATAAAGCAATCAGACAGCAGAAAGGAGTGCAGCATTTTATTGTTGAAAGCAGGTACAGTAAAATGAAATGGGCTGGGCATAAAGCGAGGTTCACTGACAAGCAATGGACTGCAGCCGGAGCCGAGTCATAACTGTGGGAACTGAAACAAGCACTTTTCTGCCCTCCAAACAGACAGGAAGAATTTTATGAAAAGACATGGCTGAACATAAGGAAGGAAACAAGAAGAATCTAATATATGTTCTGACTGGTGCATTCTATATGAGGACTGAAGTGTGATCAAGACAAAGGTGATTTTTACAAACGTCTAAGACAATAGAGTCTTTGACCGTGACTAGGATAGCTAGGTACAACTGCAATGCAAATAACAATGATTATATATTACTTATCAGTATTACCCCAGTGCTTAGAGCTACAATCCAAAATGGAGCAGGTCTCCACTTTAGGTGCTGCACAGCTGCTGAACAACATAATTTTCCCCATGCCAGAGAGACATTACAATCTAAATTAAAAAAAAAAAATCAAAAACTCTAGATCCCATTTTCAGTCTTCTATAGCATCCTGCTTACCACCTTGCTACATCATAACTTTATATTACATTGACCCATAGCAATGAAATCTTTTTGTTGCTTGTTTATTCTGTCTCAGAATGTTAGAAATAAATCACGCCGTGGTAAGATGTAGACAGGTAGAAACGAAGCCACCACTGTTCCATCAAAGATGGGTCACTTATTTGGCAACAGCAGGCCATTCAGTATTTGCCAAGATGCAGGACAGTTAAGACAAAACCTCCTTCCCCTTCACCCTTCCCAGATCTATTGGGAACTTCCTACCTGCATTGACTATTAATTTAATGCACAACTGAATTTGATGCTATATTACAAAAGAACCTTACCCTTAATTGTGATTCAGTGCTTGTGCAAATTACGTCAATTATATCATTAATAATAAAACAAATCAACATAGAAACTGGGAATAAGACCCACTGCAAAAATCAAACATGAAGAGGAGAAGATTTCTCTTTAAAATAAGGAAGTCATGAAATAAACAAATATGGAAATGTTTTGTGATTGTTTTATATATATAAAAACAATCTGGTCTTTTCAGTGTGGACAACAGTCCTGCTGTTCTCTAGAATTACTACAATTGACTACATAGATCACTTCAAACAAAAACATGACCCATTTATAACAAAAAATCTGTGCACTTTCTGGGGTTACTGTAAGAAATTATAAAACTGTAAGTGCCTCAGCATAGGTGATATGTAGTTTAAAAGGGTTGAGACAACAGCGTTTATGCTAATATGATTAGCTTGAATGGCTCCACAAAATGTTTAATCTACATGATATGTAAATCACAGTTGTTGCCTGAAGGATTATTTGAAGACATATGGACAGAAATTATATGTTTTCACAAGTAAGAGACCTAATTTAGCTCAGAGTTAGTGTTCTTCTGGAATCATAACAAGTCAAGATGGGAAATCTCCTGGAAGTATGTGCACGAATGTCTGTAGAAGCAGGGCCTAAAGAAAGGCATTCCCTAACATGTTTGATTTACAGTCAAAAATGAGAAGAAAACTTTCAATATAGGGAGCTGGAAGGAAAAGAAAATTAGATGTATTAGTCAATTTGATTGCAAGACAAAACATGGCTGGTGGGCTGGATCATGCCTGCCACACGTACAGATCCAGTCCACCACCATACTCTGGGCTGCCAATGTCCAGCAGCCCAAAAGCACCCTTCAGCATCCAGCATTGCACTTACAGTCAAGGTGTGGTGTGCCCCCTTGGCTGTCACCAGCAGCATAATCCTCACAGCTTCCATTGCTTGGAAGCTAGCTAATGGGAGATGCCTGGGCCACACTTGCAGGTGTGTACAGCATGCGGACGCCATGCAGTGACATACACACTGGACCCAGCAGTCAATTGCTATGAGCTGATGGTGGGTGCGGCAGGCAAGGGAGGGAGCCTGTCCAAAGGTCATAGAATCACAGGATTGGAACAGGCCTCAGGAAATCACTGAATCCAACTCTGAGCTCATAGCAGGACCAATCCCCCAAAAAATCATTCCTGACAGGGCTTTTAAGTCCAGGCTTGACTAAACCTCTAGGGAATGAGATTCTGCCAGCTCCCTAGGTAACCCATTCCAGTGCATTGCCATACTCCTACTTGAATAGTTTCTCCTAAAACCAGCCTAGGTTTCCCTAACTTCACCTTGAAATCATTGCTCCTCATTGTGTCATCTGTCACCACTGAAATAGTCTATTTCCCCCTTTCAGGAAGTTGAAGGCTGCTGTCAAATCCCTGTCATGCTCCTGTTCTGTAAATTAAATAAGACCAAATCCCTCAGCCTCTCTTCATAAGTCCTGAGCTCCTGCCCCCTAATGATTTTGGTACTTTCCTCTGGACTACTTCTAATGAGGTTACATCCTTTCTTTAATGGAAGCTGAGAACTGTGTGCAATACTCTAAGTGTGGTCTCACCAGTGCCACATAAAGGGGAACAATCACTTTGCTAGAAATGCTGGTAATGTTCCTATTAATGAAGCCTAATAAGCCTATAGAATGTGCCTACAGGCTTTAGCCTGCACTTGGTACCACACACAATATTGCACCCCAAACCCTTTCCCCAGATCACAGTATACACTATTTACATGCCCCCTACAGCCCTCCCCCATGTCAGAATGCTCTCTTGCACCCAAACTCCCTCCCAGACCATACAGCCCCCCTGCACCCATTCTGTTACCCGAAGCTCCCTCCTGTACCCAACTTCTACCCTAGACTCTACATTTCATTCATTAATATAATTGAAAAGCATGGTCCTTGTCCACTTAGCAAATTCTTGGAATGCCTCCCGCATCAAAAATTATTTCCCACCCCCATGGTAAGATCTTTGGAGGAGGAGTCAGCTTTCTGTTATGTGTCCATAGAGTGCTTAGCAAAATAGGGTTCCCTGGCTGACGATGCACATTTCTAGGTTCTGCTGCAACACAATTAAATAAAGGTAACTGTGCAGCCATTTGGCAGCATAACATGGCTATCTTGAAGTCATTATGTAGGCAATGACACAACAACGTCCAGTATAAATAATGCTTTGACCTCCACCCATATTTTTGTGGCCAGAAAGATATAACTTGATTAATTACCCTATGTAATCTTGCCCACCCACCCCCATGCCCAACCCCACCACAGCTCTTCTTTTGAGTAAATTCTTATGGCATGGTATGGCTTGATATGGTATGGTATTGTAGAACCATGTCCAATGACACTTCTATAAATGCTTGGTCAAAATCCACCGACGACATCAGGAATCATTCCATTGACCTCTGTGGAAAATGAACCATGCCAACAGTGTGTAATGATTGACTTAGATTTTTGTGAACTATGAAAACTCTTTGTTCATCTTTCTGAAAAAACACAAAACAAAACAAACAAAAGAATTCTAGTTTGAAAATAGCACTTTGGAGGAAAAGGATAGATAGCAAGGAAATTATAGTGCCTTGAAACAATGAAGTAAAAATGACAGGTTGGGGAGCAGCATGAGTTCTCAGATATTATAGGGAGGAACATGGTATAATCTCCCAGCCCCGTAAAAACCCCTTAGATAGAAAGGCTGCTTCAGATACGTCTTGTCAAAACTCTCAACAATAATACTGTCATATATGATAATACACAATTGTTGATGTAGCCTACTTTCTCCTCTTTTGTCAGTCATGAACTTTTACATCATCTTTAATATAAGCACCTTCAATTTTATATTTCATCGGATGAGATATTCTCTGCTCGTTCACTCATGTACAAAAGTGGTTATGAGCCTCATTATTGCATTTGTCATAATAAAGCTAAATTCTACAATTAACTTTGGTATTTGAGAAAGCATCGTATTTGGGAATAAAGTAACACCTTTCTTCAAGAAAAAACATCAAGTGGTTAATTATTGCAAAGTAACTGCTCTCCTTCATGTCATTACTGATATGACCCTGTATTCCTTAAACATTTAAAGCTCTCATTAATAGGGTGCCAATGCATTGCCCAATGCACAGTGAACTCTGTCATAATTGCATTTTATTTTATGGATTATTTCTTTCCATTTGCATTCCATCACACTGCTTCCTTATTTCCTTAATAAGTGATATGATATGTAATGCTATATACTTAGGCTGTGGCCACACTACCCCTCCCTTTCAGAGGGAGCACATTAATGAGGCAGTACAGAAAATGCTAATGAGGCACTGACATGAATATGCAGTGCCTCATTAGCATAATAGCAGCCATGCATGATTCAAAAGTACCACTTTCAGAACACATGCCACATGTGTAGATGGGGGCCATTCGAAAGGATCACGATGACTTTGAAAGCCCCTTCTTCCTATTCTTCTTAAAGGGCTTTCAAAGTCAGGGGGTCCTTTAGAAAGGCCCCTGTCTATATGGGCAGTGCGCATTCCAAAAGCGGCACTTTCGAATTGTGCGTGGCTTCCATTATGCTAATGAGGTGTTGTGCATTCATTGAAGTGCCTCATTAGCATCTTTCAAACTGCCTCATTAACATGCCCCCTTCAAACAGGAGGGATAGTGTGGCCACAGCCTTACTGTATGATGCACAAAGAGAAATTTTAGGATTACTAAAGAGTTATTTTAAAACATGGTGAGTCTTCAGAATAAATAGCATAGTTATAGGTCTAATGGACCTCATCCCCTCTTCATTTAGATTGACATTCACTTCAGCCTACACAAAGTGTGAATAGTGAAAACTTACTTTGGATTTCTGAAATTTCCTAGTTTGTAAGGAATTTCAAGTCTTGTTTTTAATTTGGCTAAAATACAGATCTCATTCTGATTACATGACACCAGTAGATTTAGCCACTGTGCTCAGGCCCTTAGCTCAAGGAAAATGAACATGATTTATGTAAACAATAGCATTATTCAAAAATACAGTTTTATTTTTATAAAGTTAATTTCTTTTTTGTATTTCTTAAAACAGTGATTGTTCATTTTTTTTTGTAAAATAGGAATTCCATCAAGTGTCTGGCTTTTTTTTTTCTTCAACCCTATAACCTTCTATCATTCACTATGTATTAACCAAAAAGGGCTATAGGCAATTTGGTTTCTAATAATATATTCTTCTACTTTTCAAACTTCAACCATTCATTTAGCTGTGCCAAACCAAAGTAATAGTCCAAATTTCTCCATGTTACCTCTTTTCTGTAGGGTTTGTGGAAAAGCAATGCTATTTCATTTTTTTTTTCTGGTTCATCTCGGTTCAATCTCATTCAGCATTCACTTAGTTATGTTAATTTTATTAGCTGCAATTGATTTGGTGATTCTATTTCCTTTCTACTTATTTTTAGGAGAAGCAATCCCATTCCAGGCACATCCCATTTTCTTGGCACAGCCAAGCCTTTATGTTGCTTTAAGTTGTATGCCAAATTTGGTTGTCCTAGTTCTTACTGTTTAAGAGGAATTTTTAAACATTAAGCATTGATTTAGCTGTGCCAAAACAGATCACAACTCCAGGCTTCTGTTTAACCTCTTTTCTTTAAGGATTATTGAGACACAATACTATTCTAGATTAATTCTATTTTCTGGCTCAGCCTGGCTCAGTCTCTTCCAACATTTGCTCAGTTATGTCAGTTTTGTGAGCTATACTTGATTTGGTGATTCTGTTTCTTTTTGTCTGGTTTTATGAGAAGCAAACCCATTCCAGTTACATCCAATTTTCCTGGCACAATAAAACCTTATGTCACTTTAAGATGTGATAAAAGCAAGTTGTGCACTGAATTTGTCAGGCATACCTCTTACCATTTAAGAGTTCTTGATCACATAGACAAACAGACAAATTCTCTGAAATATGTAATAGATTAGATCATGGAAAACATCAGGTACATCTGAAAATACCTATGTTCTCTGCATGTGGGATTGATTCAATGCTCTATCTATGACGAACAGTTGTTTACAAATACATACTTTCATTTGCAAGTACCTGAATGTTTCAACGTATCCTTTTTATACTACTTGTTGAAAATCTCCACACCATGGCATTTTTTACCTCACTATCCTGTGACCATGTACCCAGCTCCATTTTGAGGACCTCTCATTTTTCCCAACACCCAGCTATTGGTTCCTGCTGCATTTTGGACCATAAGTCAGGCAGAATCTAGCAGGTGTTTTTTGTTGTTGTTAGGTTCTTAATTGAATGGGTCAGGGTTGGTTGCTTGACCTTCAGCCACGAATTTAGCCAACAATTCAGTTTTTAAAGGTGCAGGTTTGCTCAAATTCCCCTGAAGGATAGGTTTGAGTTTGGAGAACGTGTTGGTGGACAAACAATACACCAGACATCTCCACTCACAAAGTAAGCTGATTATAATAGGGTAAGCATATACCTTATCTATGAAGAGACCATCATGCTGCAGAAGGTTTAATAACTGTGGTACAAGACACCACTTAGTCCAATACAAGGCAGATATAAGTTCTGTAACTTTCAGTCATCACTTGTTATATGTCCTGAAACCTTCTCCAAACTTTGTTATAGTATCTTTGTTTTATAGATTTAGCTTTCTTCTATATACCTACATTTTGTTTCAAAAGTTTTGTTTTGTAGTAGCTGTTATGAGTATACTAAGTATTATAAGTTAGTAAGAAACTGTTTATAGATACTATAAGTCTGTAAGAAATCGTAGCTGTACCTTCAAATCAGTGACACTGCTATGGGTCCCGCATGGCCCCACAGTATGCCAACATTTTTATGGCTGACCTGGAACAACGTTTTCTCAGTTCTCGTCCCCTAGTGCCCCTCCTACACCTGTGCTACATTCTTGAGGCTATTGAAATGTTCCACCATGATTTCAACAGTTTCCACCCCACCACCAACCTTTGCCTGGACCAGTCCACACAAGAAATTCACTTCCTTGACACTACTGTGCAAATAAGTGACGGTCATATAAATACCACCCTACACCAAAAACCCACAGACCACTATGCTTACCTAAATGCCTCCAGCTTCCATCCAGGACATACTACATCATCCATTGTTTACAGCCAGGCACTAAGGTACAACCGTATTTGCTCTGATCCATCAGACAGAGACAAACATCTACAAGACCTTTACCAAGCTTTTCTCAAACTACAATACCCACCTAAGGAAGTGAGGAAACAGATTGATAGAACCTGACGGGTACCCAGAAGCCACTTGCTACAAGACAGGCCTCGCAAGGAAAACAAGCGAACACCACTGACCATCACATACAGCCCCCACCTAAGGCCTCTCCTGCGTATCATCAGTGATCTGCAACCCATCCTAAACAATGATCTTTCACTCTCACAGACCTTGGGAGACAGGCCTGTCCTCGCCTATAGACAGCCTGCCAACCTTAAAGAAATCCTCACCAGCCACTACAAATCACAAACCAATTATTCTAGGCCTGGAACCAGCCCCTGCAACAGTCCTCGCTGCCAACTCTGCTCACATATATTCACCAGTGACATCATTGCAGGACCTAACACCAACTATACCATCAGGGGCTCCTTTACCACAGCACATCTACTAATATAATATATGCCATCATGTGCCAGCAATGCCCCACTGCAATTTACATTGGCCAAACTGGACAGTCTCTCTGTAAAAGAATAAATGGCCATAATCAGACATCAGGAATGGCAATGTATAAAAGCCTGTGAGAGAACACTTCAATCTCCCTGGACACTCAGTGGCAGATTTAAGGGTGACAGTTCTGAAACAAAAAAACATTCAAAAATCAAATGGAGAGAGAAATCTCTGAGCTGCAATTTATTCGCAAATTTGATTGCATTAACCATGGATTAAATAGAGGCTGGGAGTGGCTGGCATCTTACAAAGGCAGTTTCTCTGCTCTGGGTGCTAATATCTCCCCATTAGACTCTGACAAAGGCTCACATCCCCCTGTCTGATCTGACTTGTTTTTTCCTCTTTTGATAAGTACTGTCGATACGGGGCCATTTCCACCTTGCTGAGTAGACCTTGTCAGCTCGGGCCCTCCCTCTTACTGGGACCCCACTTTTTAAATACCCCTATGAAACTCACACATCTGATGAACCAGGTCTTTGCCCATGAAAGCTTATGTTCCAAAATATCTGTTAGTCTGTAAGGTGCCACAAGACTTCTTGTTGTTCTCCAAGCTACAGACTAACACAGCTACCTCTCTGATATTTGCCAGATCTGTTCTCGTGTCTATGCAAGTGACACCATCAAAGGTCTACACCACATAAGCCACATCATCAAGGGCTCATACACCTCCACCAATGCAGGAATTCTGGGCCCTATCTGGGCTGTTACAAAGAGCGAAAGCCAGGTTAAAAATGAGCTATGTATTTGGACTATAGAATGGTGAGGTTTTTGATCATTCTTGTTCCTTTTCAACAGAGGTGAAGGATCCATTTAAGCTGACATGGTTTATCTTGGAGTCTAGCCAGAGTGCCAAGTTTCACGTGGCGAATTTCATCTAGCTCTCATGACTGCAAATTAAATCTGAAAGTAGATGCCTGATTTCTGAAATTATGTTCCAAATATACAGTCATTTGTGTTCTGCTGGCGTGATGAAATACACTAAAGAAAGAGAAAAAAAATCAGTGTAGTAGAATTCCCTCTCTTTCACTGCTTTGCTTTACTATTTTCATTTAGTCATGACACCCATCTGCCTAGAACAACCCTTCATGATATTGCAGTGAAGTAGAATAATGATGATGACATATTGAAAAGGTTTGAGTCCTCAGAGAAATAAGAAGTGAACTAAGAGACTGTTTGTGGGAATGTTGTTATCATGTGAATCATCCACTTCAGTACTTCTTTATATTTATTTCTAGGGCATGTATAAAATTAGTGTTGGCTTTAAAGTAATCATTTGTATCCAATACATTTGCAAACCAGAAAGCAAACACCAAGTTAATGTGCAGATGAAACTAGATTTGAACACTAATGTTTTTAATTCAACTAAATGTTACAAAAATGTATGTTTTTAAGAGGAGATCCAGCTCTGGGAGTTAATTAAAAAAAGGTTACACAAGATCACATTGACAGGGCCCGATAGCGCCTTTCAGCACCAACCATATTGCCAATTACTAGTCCAAACTACAACTCTGAAACAACCACAGATGGGGAATGATAATGCAGCTTTCTTTTTAATTAGATGAACCCTACCAGCTACAGAAAATTTTATTAAATAATTATCCGCTTTGGATGTGTACCCTCTGTGAGCACTTGCAGAGTTGTTCTGAATAATTCATCTTCAGAAAGGGATCAAATTTCTGTATTTTTACTGAATCTTTCTCTCTGGCTTGAATGCAGAAACAATGCCTTTAGCTTCTCTCCAGGACACGTCACATGATCCACTGCACACAGCCAAGAGCTAAGATGCAACTGGATCTGCTCCAATCCCATTGACAGAGACAAATACCTATAAGAGCTGTATCAAGCATTCTTAAAACATAATTACCCACTTGGGGAAGTAAAGAAACTGTTTGACAAAGCCAGATGAGTACCTAGAAATGACTAACAAAGATTGGCACAACAAGAACCAGCGGTGTTCTGTTCACCACCTACAGCCCCCAGCTAAAAGCTGTCCAGCGCATTATTGACAATCTATAACCTAACCTGTAGAATTATCCCTCACTCTCATGGACCATGGGAGACAGACCAGATAGCCTGTCCCATTCTGAAGCAAATACTCATCCCACTTTGGAGGAAGGGGAAATTAAAAATAAATTACTTGCTTGGTCTCTTTTAAGTGTTTTGTGACTAATGTTATATAGAGAATTGGGGTTCCACCACTTGAAGAGTATGTTATGTGGTATTAATTGATTGTGACCAGCTATTACATTATATTGCAATGCTGTAAAATCTGCATCAGTATTCTACAGATACTTTAACTTACCCTATATGACACAGTGTTACTTCTTTCTTTAAGTAGGTGATGGAAAATCACATTTATTCTAAACCAAAAATATACTATCATTCTGATTTTGCTCAAAATGGTGGCATACTAAATCAGGTCAGATATTAGCATACTGATCATTATAATGCTCCCCCTCTGGTAAAAATAAATCATCATTTTTAACTGTACTTGAAAGTCATTTCATTTTTGGAAAGAATAAAAAATGATTATTAAGAAATAAAAAGGCAAAGCAAAGAATTTTAAAAGTGAAGGCCAAGGTCAAAGCATGTACATAAAAAATCTGTAAAGATGAATTTGCATTGACAAGGACACTGGTATGAAGAAATATACTGATATGTCAAAAGTGTGGGTAGTCCGAGGAGATTAGAAATAGGCAGTTACTTCAAGCAGCTGCACCTCCCCAACATCAGTATCCAAAAATAAAGCACGAGTCATTATTTCCGCCCTCTCTTTTCATCACTCACTCCTTTTTAGAGTATACTGTTTCATCTTTAAGAGAAACTTGATTATGAGAAATTGTTTTTTCTGTCCTTTACTGTATACCAATCTGTTTACTGTGTTATAATTAATATTCTGCAATAGCAGTTTTGAAAAACAAAAACACACGCGCACACACACACACACACACACACAAGAAGTTCACAAAGTATTCAAAATGTGGGCATAAATAATGGGTTTATATAGTGGCATTATGATACTTTCTGTCTGCTTGTCTACCCCTTTCCCAATGGTTCCTAACATCGTTAGCTTTTCTGACTGATGCTTTCTATGGAAAAGCTATTTTCAGGGCTTGTCTACACTAGCTCCCTACTTTGAAGTACCGGCAGTTGAGACGTGAACTGGCACTTTGAAGTTTAACACTTCGAAGTTGCCGCGCTGTGGGGGGGGCAGGGATTCACTTCATTAATAAACTCCTAATGTCCTTACTTATCTTCCTACCCATATCTTCCTACCCATAGTTATCTACAACCTCATTCTCGAGTGGAAACAGCTATCGTTTGGTATGCATAGTTGAAAACATGTTTTCCAATGTGCATTAGTTCGCATTTATTAAACGTTGAATTTCATCTGCCATTTTGTTGTCCAGTCACACTGTTTTGGAAGATTCCTTGTTACTCCTTGCAGCCTGCTTTGGACCTAATTACCCCTGAGTAGTTTTGTATCATCTATAAATGTTGTCACTTCTCTGTTTACCCTCATTCTAGATCCTTTTATGAATGTTGAACAGAGCTGATCTCAACACAGATCCTGTGGGACCATCACTCTTTACTTGCACTCATTTCTGAAAACTGACCTCTTATTCCTCTCATTTGCTTCCTGTCTTCTTGAATACTCCTTTAGTTCCTCAGTCATCCAGTGTCCCCATTAATATCTGAAGATTCAAATCTCAGATGAACAAACAAACAAGTGACAAAATGATAGCTGGTTTGTTTGGTGGTTGGTTTGGAATATGTGGCATCAAATCAAATGAAACATTACGCACATAATTCATGAACAATATATTCTAAATATTCTAAAACTGAAGGTGTCCTACATTTTCAAAATGAGGTAAACAAAATGCATGTTATTAAGGCTTTCTGGCAGTTACCGAACCACTCTAATGTTATTTCTTCCTTCGGGTCTTCTCCGCAGGAGCTTTGAACATAAGCCCAGCGAGGACTGGTAAAATTTAACATGGTTTAGTCCACTCACACTCAGTTGCACAAGCAAAACTCACACAGCAGGAAACAGAAATTTTAAAAGCCATTTCATTTTAATTCCTGCTTTTAGAAGAGTAATTCCAGTTGCCTTTATAGGCTAGCTACAGGGAGAGAAAAAATACATTACAGAAATAAGTATTTCTTTTTTTACTTCCATGGTCACTGGATCTTGTGAAACCATACTAAGTTTGCAAGATGCCCACATCTTAAAAGAAAGTACTCCAGATGCAGTGAAGGAAACCAGCATAGTCTTTTATTTAAGAACATTTATTTAAATTTTATTGAAAATTAAAACCCCTTTACACAAGAAGAAAACAGTAATACATCAATGCTTTTAAATATTTAGCCGGTAGTGTGCGTTGTTATTTGCTTGGGACCAAATACAGTTACGTAGGTGTGTATATTGCTTATGTCAGGGCTAATTTTGGCTCCTTTTGTGTATGTATTAGTTTGACAATGGATCTGTACTGCAGCTTAATATTTCCACACTACTCTCTGTAGGATAGTAATCCTCCTGCAGGTTACCCTCTCTCTGTTTTGGAAAAGTTTGGGGAGTTCTGAACACACAGTGTTGATAGATTACGGATTTTATCAAACAGCATTTTCCTTCTACCTAGTGTATTGAAAAGTTGAACAGCTGTCTGTGATAGCTTTAGATTCCAAGGCCAGACTACTTCTTGTTAAAGGAATAATTTTTTTAACTTCATTGTTCTACAAGTTAATGAGCTAAATTCAAATTGAGGGCTCAGTCCTCAGCACTGCTTAAGCCCTTTGGAATGCACCGAACAGTTCATTGCAGCTGGCAGAAATTATAGCATTATTGTGGCTTCTCTGACATTTGCCCTGGGCAGGTATAGCCCCCAAATGACCCCAGTGCTCCAGGATAAACAAATGCAATCATCATCTCATGACTAGAATTCCCCCACTCAGCAAAACAGAAAATGAAGTCCTGAAATTATAATGCTTTCTGTATGTTAGGATCATATTGTGTTTTTTTATGGCATCAATGGATTTAGGGGAGTGAAAATGTGCATTTTGGTATATGCCTCATTAGACAACGCTTTATAAGCTAGTCACAAAAGGATCCCATGACCTCTGTCATCCAAGTATAGACTGGTCAATTCTTAAAATCATCTATTGATGAATAACTACATAGTAGCTTAAGGGGGAAAAAACTATTCCAGACCACATGATCCTCAGACAGCTTAAATCAGCACAGCTTCACTAATCTTGATTGAAGCTAGGCAGCAAGGAATTTGCATCTAAATTTCATTTCAAAATCAAAGATGTATAAATGTTTGTTTTAACATGAAGGATATAGACAAAATAACAAGGCCATTACTGAGTGTCCTCCATTCCCAGCTTCTTGCAATTATAGGCTGAGGTACCCACAGCATAACCTGAGATCTTTGTCTATCTTGGCTAGTAAGCATTGATCTATCTTCCATAAGCTTATCTAATCCTTTCATGAATTCTAAATTCCATAAACTTATCTAATTCTGTATTAACCAAGAGGGTATATTCAACAGGGTTATTATTGAATAAGACAGAGAAAGAATTAAAGATAATATATTTTAATAACTTTACTGAATGTGGGAAACACAAAGTCACAGGTTTCTTATTAAACTGAAGAATACATGTTGAGGCTTCCCAGAAGTACCCAGGGTTATCAGGCACACCACCATCTGCCCACAGTATGAGGAAGCCTTACCTATACTCACTGGGAGTCGCCTTTCCAGACTCCATTTTTCTGTTCTAACACAAGCATTTCCTTGCAGGCATCACATTTCACTGCCACTTTACATGTTATCAATAGGAACATTCCAGCCCTTGAGTTATAACCTAGTGCTGTATGTTGAATTCGTAATAGAGCTCTAATAATATCCTCATCATGATGTAGCACAAGACATATTATTCTACACTGCTGGAAAACAATGTATGGGAATAATTGTTTGTTTGTTAAGCTTTCACACAACTGACATCACTACCTCTCTCCACCTAAAAAATGGCAGGTATTTACATTTCTCTTTTTAAGGGCTTGATATAATTCTAAACTATTCCAGTTGTTTTATTTTTATGCCTAATTTACAGTTGTTCAATCCCTTTCTGCTTATTTTGTATGGACAGCCAATTAAGAGGACAGAATTTCAGAGGAAAATAAACAGATTTAAAAAAAAAGGTTATCCTTCAGATGTCAAATTAGCTGCGGTAGCACTGAAAAGGTTTAAGCTTCTACTGAGAATCTAATTTTACTGCATCCTTTTGTCCACTGTTTTGTAAGTATTAATATCTAAAAGGAGAGAAAAAAATATTTCTTGGCTTACTTCAGAAGCCCAACCTAATACTATGAAGGGTTCTTATAAAGAATTTATTTTTTTACATTCAGATAAACAGCTGAAATCTAAAAATACCAGAACTGGTAGTTCTACAGGCAATAAAGCTGACAATCTGAACATATAAAGATGATATGCTAAACATGGAAACTCAGCCGGCAGTCGCTCATCTGGCAACATCCCTCATCCAGAAGTACCACAGAAATTGCTGGATCGGAAAGCACCAGAAAGAGAGGTCCAGCTGGTGTGCAGCAGAGGAGCCCTGCTGGTGTCAGGGAGCGTTGCTAGCAGGGGCAGCCCCAGGTCAGAAAGTCAGGGCAAAGAACTCTACTCCAGGGATCCTGGCTAGGACTGGAAAGCCCCACTGTGGGGAGATGCTGGGAAGCCTGGCTTGGGTGTACAGCCCTGCCAGTAACCCCACAGCAGTGGGGAAACTGGCTAGGGTTGGGGACCCTGACAGCCTTGTCAGGGACCCCGGCTGGAGTGAGGACCCCCCTGTCCCAAGCAGCCTAAGGGGCAGGGAGCCTACAGTGACCAAGAGGGGACCCACTCAGTATACTGCCCACATCCCTTGCAGGGAACCCAAGAGAATTGACCTTGTACAACAAATCCCCTCATTTAGGACCACACAGGTCTGGAGGGTGCCAGATGAGGGAGGCATGACCTGTACTGTATTTTCCATAAGATGATAAAAGAAAGTATTTTCAGCAAACAATTTGTGCTCTGCCTAATATTTAACTGTATTTAAGAAGTTCAAATGCTCTTCCTGTATTTCAGGGAACTCAAAGACTAAATATTAAAATGAAGTGGTTTTGTTTTTTTTTAAACAGGTAGCAAATACCCCAATGAGTCTGGATCCTGAGATATTCAGATGATTTGTCCATAATAAACTGTGTTTTTAGATGAGAACCATAGTCCAAGTTCTTATTCAAATTTCCGCCATGAATTGCTACAGCTAACCAGGTAACATTCTAATGTATTTCCCATTTTTCTACATTCAGAACATCGTTAAAGAGTATGTTTAGAATTAAGCACTTGCTTAACTGATGTTCCTAATGGGTACTGATTTCACTGTGTTTAATTATTTTCCTGAACTGAAGTCTGTGTAACTAAACAATAATATCCCAAAGTATAAGCATTTAACGTTTCAATCTTGATTTGATTGTAAATCCCCACTGAATTTAAAATATTGGCTTGATTTTGTTCTCAATCATTCTTTGTTATGGAATTCACCTTCCAGTAGTATCACAATAACAACTTTAGCTGTGTTTCATAAATATGACTTGCTTGCATCTTTCCCAAACTTCACAGCCATCTCATTTCACAGATAATGACCCTGACAATTAGGTGGATAGAAGTCGTGATTACACAGAATGTTACCAGCATCTGTCATGATCTTTCAGGCTTTTTACCTTGTCCCTTGAGAGGCAGAAAATAGTAAACATTGCTTTATGACAGACATAATGGGACAGGTCTTCCTGCAGCTAGCAGAAAATATTTAGTCATATCCTCTGTAAGAAAGGACAACATTTTGTCACATCGACTGCACAGTGTAGAACAAAATGTTAGGTTCATAACACCCATGTTGAATTTTTAAACAATTAAATGTTTGTTTATTCACATGATTTAAAAAAAAGTTTCATGATTGCTTGAAGCGTGCGTGTGCACCCGCACGCGTGCGCGCACACACACACCCTCCCCATAGATGTATGATAGGATTTTAAGATATAGTATGCTTGTAAGGTGCAATATACCTCAGATTATTTCAAGACACGCTGCTGCACGTATTTGCTTCAGGAACCTGGCCACAGGAGGCAAATCATTCATTTATTTAATGTGCTGAATATATAACCTCAGTTTTTAAATCTTTTACTTCTCCTTTTGGCTGCTTTGTCTTGACAGACTCTGTTTGATAGTCATTGCCAAATCTTTACATAATGAAGTGCAGGTTGTAGGGAATCCGTGTGGCTTCCCTTTGAGCCAGAGGGTGAGGAGCCCCTCTCTCTGCCTAAGTGGGTGGAACGAAACCAAGCTTACTCTGCCTCCCAGAAATATAGGGATGGAATAAGAAGTATAAAACAGGGGGCCGCCAGCTCATTTGGGGCAGCACTAGGAAAGGAGCCAGACACAGGATGCTCCTTGCAAACTCTGCTGCCCAGACAGGGAAGAAGACTGACATGTCACCAGCCAGCCCTGATGCTGAGCCAGGCACTGCCTGGCCCTGGCCCTGGAGAGATCCAAGGCTGAGAACAAGTTACAGCTGGTGGGACTGACCGTGACCAAATACCTGTATGCAACTGGGGAGCCGGAGCCAGTGAGACTACTGATGGCTGAGTTCACAGATGGATTTGAGAAGCTTGAGTTGGAGCTAGCTCAGGAAGTTGCACAGGCTTTGTCTAACAGTTTTGTAGCTTAAGAGATGGTCAGTATGTTGTGGCAGGATCCCCTCTGACCTGGTAGCAGGATACTGCATCATTGTTGGGTCCTGGGCTGGACTGCTGCAGGGTCAGGAAGTTCTCCTACCTCTGCCGCCACAGTCCTGGGTAACAGTCTCCCCATCATAGGTCTCAGTTTGTTGGTTCTCCCCTGTCTGAGGGAACGGGCATGCTACCGACTCTTGCCAGCGCTCTCATGTCTCAAGTGAATAGGGTGACCATTTTGGGTGGGACACCCCCATATTTAGGGCACCAGGAAGACATCCCAATTTATTTTTAAAAGAGGCTAATTGCCCTGTATTTGGCCCCCTGCTGGCATACAGGCGCACCTGTTGGTCAGAGAGCACTTATGCGTGCGCTCTCCAGCCACAACAGAGGGAGCAGCAAGGAACCCAGGAGCCAGAAGGGGGTCCTGCAAAATCAAGGGTAGGTTGAGTCCCTTAGGGTAGCTGTCGCCTACTTCCTGGCTTCCCAAACCTCAGTGGAGCCAGGAGGAGTTGCCCCCACCCATATCTCCCTGTCGTGTATTTGGGATAGGGAGATATGGTCAGCCTACGGGTGAAGACGTGCAATACTGACTTTTGCAGGTGCTTTACTGACTGACAGAGGATGCATTCCAGCCTTGTTGTAGACCTTCCCCTCTGGTTCTGATCAGGCATCATGCTTCCCTCTGCTAATCCTGCCCTCCCCATAGAGAAGTGCAACTGTGGCCATCCAGTGAGATAATGGACCCTCCATCCTTATTGGCTCACTGGTCCAAATGACCCACTACACAGGTCAACATCAAGTTTTTTGAATCACAGTAACCTGATTTATTCCTAGGATTTGATGTATAGGACCGGGACCTACAAAATACCCCAGGGAAGCTGCAGCCAAATCTACTTGAGCTGTTCACAAAGTTTGTCCACCTACAATAAAATGAACTTCTGAAAAGATGAAAACAAATTCTCAGGGTAAATGCAATCCCATTTCAATGTGGTCAGTTTGTGGTTTATTCACCATTGATACCTTTGCAAATATCCAGACCAAACATTGTGTGTTTCTGATGTAGTCTCGCACTACAGAAATAAAGAACATATATACATCCACCACACACTTATCAGACACTAGTTGGTAAATTATCTAAATATCCTCTTCAAATAATTATTGACTCGATTCTAGGACTATGATGGTTTTAGAAAAAGGAAGCAAGCACTAATACTCTCAGGAGTTCTACTCCCAACTTAGCAAAAAATCCCATATTAAATGTGGGCATCAACTAACAGTTGGACAAGAGTGCATAGAAATGAAAGGCTCCTATAGAAGCATTTTTGGTATAATGGGGCCAGTTTACTGCATAAGCTAAGGCTGTGTCTGCACTTGCACTTGATTGACAAAACTTATGTTGTTCACGGATGCTTAACCCTTCTCCCTCCATCAATGATGAATGACAAGTGAAAGTGTGAATGCTGCTTTATTGGCAGGCGCACTCTGCTGTCACCAGAGTGAAAGCCCTTCATTGGGGGTGGAAGTATTTTGTTAACAAAAGTGACAATGAACAGTGTTCACACCAGCTGACTTTTTGAGACAAAACTGTGTTGACTAAGGCTTGTAGCTAACAGCTGAATAGTGTAGACATATCCTCTTTCTCCTAGTCTGGTTAATCATAGAATACTAGGACTGGGAGGGACCTTGAGAGGTCATCGAGTCCAGCCCCCTGCCCTCATGGCATGACCAAGTACTGTCTAGACCATCCCTGATAGACATTTATGTAACCTGTTCTTAAATATCTCTGGAGATGGAGATTCCACAACCTCCCTAGGCAATCATTCCAGTTTTTGACCACTCTGACAGTTAAGAACTTTTTCTTAATGTCCAACCCAAACGTCCCTTCCTGCAGTTTAAGTCCATTGCTTCTTGTTCTATCCTCAGAGGCCAAGAAGAGCAAGTTTTCTCCCTCCTGCTTATGACACCCTTTTAGATACTTGAAAACCACTATCATATTCCCCCTTAATCTTCTTTTTTCCAAACTAAACAAGCCCAATTCTTTCAGTCTTTCTTCATAGGTCATGTTCTCTAGACCTTTGATCATTCTTGTTGCTCTTTTCTGGACCCTTTCCAATTTCTCCACATCTTTCTTAAAATATGGCACCAAGAACTGGACACAATACTCCAACTAAGGCCTAACCAGAGCAGAATAGAGCGGAAGAATGACTTCTCGTGTCTTGTTTGCAACACACCTGCTAAAGCATCCCAAAATCATGTTTGCTTTTTTTGCAACAGCATCACAGTGTTGACTCATATTTAGCTTGTGGTCCACTATAACCCCTAGATCCCTTTCTGCCATACTCCTTCCTAGACCGTTGCTTCCCATTCTTTGTGTGTGAAACTGATTGTTCCTTCCTAGGTGGAGCACTTTGCATTTGTCTTTATAAAAATTCATCCTGTTTACTTCAGACAATTTCTCCAATTTGTCCAGATCATTTTGAATTTTGACCATATCCTCCAAAGCAGTTGCAACCCCTCCTAGCTTTGTATAATCTGCAAATTTAATAAGTGTACTGTCTATGCCAATATCTAAATTGTTGATGAAGATATTGAACAGAACCGGTCCCAGTACAGATCCCTGAGGAACCCCACTTCTTATATCTTTCCAGCAGGATTGAGAGTCATTAATAACTACTCTCTGAGTATGGTTATCCATCCAGTTTTGCACCCACCTTATAGTAGCCCCACAATTCTCCATCCACAACTAGATCTGTCTCAAACCCTTATTTTGAGATTCTCTTGTTGAGATACCTGTTTGCATGTCTTGTGGAGACCCACTAACTTGTTACCAAAGCCAGTATATTCTGGTTATTGGGACCAAATCCTCATTTACTTTGTCTTTTTAAGGGACATCTCTATCTTCTGTTTCCCTAGAGATCTTGATCTACCTTGTAGCTTAAGGGCTCCATACATCTTGTTGGCCAAGGCAGATTTCCCCAGATGTTTGCCTAGAGCTGATCATAAGCAATCATAAAAATCCTTAAAAAAAAAAAGGCTTAGGCAAAACAAACGTTCACCCCACTCTCCCTCCCTCCCAGAAAAATCCACCCCCCTTTCATTTAAAATGTTTTGGGATTTGGTTTTTGTTGAAAACAAAGAATATGTTTTTGGTTGTCAATGACTGCCCTGCCCCCCACAAATAAAACTATTTCTCTCTGTTTAATACTCTGATATTACAAGTAGATGAAAACAAGATAAACTCAGGCCATGGGACCCAGGGATCTGGGAGGACAACAAAGCACAGACATAACAAATATGACAGGCTAATGCATTTCTGCTTTTTCAATGAGCTCCATCAATCACAAGTTAAGAGTTGGCTGAGGGTAGGTAATGTGATGTGTAGGGGGAATGTAAATGAACGGGTTCCAAACATAAAAAAGGGATCTAACATGACATCTAATAAAACATGCAATTTCCTCAAACAGATAAAGAGAAGTAAAGTCGGCGTTAGCATTAGTAACTCCTCTGCCCTGAGATTCTTTCTGCTGGAGTTGAATGCTGCACTTTCCAACACTTTCTTTAGCAGCATTGCTTTACTCTATAGAATATGTATGGTATACCACGATTAGTAACAAAAGAGTGCTTTATTTCAACAGATGTTACTTTCACTGAGCTGAGATGTAACTTTTATAGTCTCATGAGGAATAACATATATATTTTCAAGACACATCTTTAGTCTAGGGCAGAGGTCTGCAACTTGCAGCTCTGGAGATGCATGGAGTTCTTCAAGGACTTTTTGAGGCCCCCAATGCTATAATTGCAACGTTTAAAAAAACAAAAATCAAAAACCAAAAACTCATGATTATTTTTGATAAACAGTGAATGTCTAAAAGCCCCAAAATGATCAACTCATAAATAAATACCAAAGAATATGTGATCTTAAAAATTTGGATAACCCCATCCCCAACCCCCACCCCACCCTGTCACCAGTGTCCTCCAGAGAGAGAGAGGAGGTTCAGGAGTGAAATTCAGGAAGACAGTGGTACAAACACATACAAAGTGTGATGAAATAGAATATGTAAAAAGTTTGTGAACATCCTGCTTTTAACATGTATTGCATTACAAATCATTGTGTGCGTAGTGTTCTTAAAATAGAGGTCACAAAAAGTGTGGTTTGAAGTTATTTATTAAGGACCGTCTCGTATCCACATGAATTGAGGCACTTGAATTCTTGTGTTTTTTTACCAAAGTGGAAAAAAATCATCTCTTGTTGCTATTTTGGATGCTGAGCCCTGGCCTAGGGACATATATAACAATACCTACTTAATCTGAGGATGGGGCATTTCTCAATATTGACTGTGAAGATTACTAAACAAACACAATCTATAAAGTGCTGATTTAATTTGCTCACTGTGGAGTTTCATCGTAACTGGACCCAATGATTCTATTTTCCAGTGATGCCATCCTGTTTGCTTGATTTTTGGTAATACTTATATAACATAGCTCTACAGGTGCCCATTCCACCAATATTCCACACCACCCAGCTTCTACACTAAGTAGGATGCATTCTGCCTTGGTTGTTGTGTACTTATTTATTCTTGTCTACAGAATGATAACTAACTTGTGACTATGAAAGTATTTACTCTGAAAATGGGATCTCCCTTTCAAACTCAAAATATGTTCACTCCCCAAATATTTTAAATTACTGGAGACCTTTAGAAATAAACAAAACTTTAGTTTTTCAAACTAAAAATGCACAAAGTGGAATTGACAGAATTTGTGAAAAACAGATTTTCCTAGAGTACAAAAGAAGCTAATGAACAGAATTTTTTAGCCTTTCCAAACTAAGGAAAATGCACATCTGCATTACAGCTGAACTCTACATTTGCTCAAGGGATATCCAGGTTGAAAATATTCAGACTATCTCAAGATTCACTTCATATTAATCTCAGGAGAAGCACAAATGACCCTCCCAAAATTTAACCTACTATAAAGTCATTTTTAAAGAGTGCATTTGTGGCTGATGTGACTTCACAGTGGTAAGATACAGACAAATTTCCACACACAAAGTTTGCATGAGTGAGCACTTTTATATTGTACCTTCAATAAGATTGCCCACTTGTGTATTGCGTCCCTTGCTTTCTGTTCAGCAGAGGCTAGAAGAACGCCAGCGCTGCTCCCATTTTTTTCCTGTTCTATTAAAAGTATGGATAAGCTCTTAAGGGAACAGTATTATGCCTTCTCAACTGCAGATAAAACTGCCACTGCCAGCAGTAGGAAAACTCCTTGAAACCAAAAGTGTGGGATGAGTCAGATCTGGATTCAACCTTTGTAACTAGGCCTGTCAATTAACACACATTAACACCTGGGATTAAACACAGGTCAGAATTAATGCATTAAAAATTAACCCGTTAATCACAGATGTTAATTGACAGCCCAGGGCAAGGTCCCCTGCAAAAAGTGCAACCAGCCACCACGCCCCAGTGCTGTGCCAAGCAGCGACTGCATCCTCTGAGGCGCTGCCGGGGTTAGCAGGCACCATGCTACATACATCCTCCCTCTCCCTAGCACCATGGGGGCAGGGGCTGCCTGCTGCAGCAGGGCTTTTTGTGCCACCCCCTCCCACACAGAGCTGGCACATGCGGTGTGTGCGTGTGTTGCGGGGGAGAACAGGCTGTGCTGGCTGTGCCTTAGCTTGCAATGTGAGGGCAAAGTAGCAACATGCATCCCCGCATAGGGCTTGCACCTCTCCTTCTCCTGCCATTGAACCCCTTACCTGGCCCCTACTCCTTTCAAATGATGCTCTGGAGCCTGGCAAAAGTAGTGACTGCCCAGCAACGGCTCGTGGGTGTCCTGCCTCCACTCTCACAGTGACTCTGCCCCACCCACAGGGACCTGTGATCTCCCCTGCACCTCCCCCAGCAACCTGCCCCCTTCCTCCATAAGAGAAAGACTCTCTCCCTCCCTGACAGGGCTTTGGGATCTCCCCTGTGCCTCCCCAGCAACCCAAACCCCACAGAGACTCTGCCCCTCCAGGGTTTGGGGTCTCCCCCAGCAACCTGATCTCCCCATAAATCCTAACCTCCCAGAATCTGGGGGTCTCTGGTTGCAACCCACATACCTGCCTGAATACCTTCTAAGTGATATTCAGCCCCCTGTCATAACCACTGCCAGGGCCTGTGGATCCCCCAGCCTCCCTCGCTGCCTGAGCTTTTTGAGAGTGTCTGTGTCCCCCTAACCCTCCTAGATCTCCCCATTACCTGTGAGATACTTTAGTCCATTCTGTGAACCACCCAGAGGAGCCTGAGGACCTGGGATGTGGGAGGTCACTCCTCTCCAATGACAATGGCGCCAATTCACAGGGATGTGCAACTAGACCCAGGACTGATTTATTATCATTTAATTGCATGATTATTTGCCCAATTAATCAGGATTTTTTTAATTTTGCAATTAATTGCAATTAATTTTTTAATTTCTTGACAGCCCTATTTGCAACATACCTGTCTTCATAATGAACTGAACTAAAAATCTCCAAGCATTTTTGGATGGATAGGTTCAAAATCTGGATACACTTTTTTTAAGGCTGATGGCACAGAATCATAGTATTGTAGGACTGCAGGGGACATGAAGACCTTATTTTGTCTAGTCCCCTGCATGCATGGAAGGCCCATCCCTTTACCTAACCTGCTTTTCAAAACCCCAGGGATGGAAATTTCACATCTATGCAAGAAAAAAAAAGACAAACGAATGCCTCCTCCCTTTCTTCCATCCCTGTCTGCCTTCTGCTTAAATCAAGTTAAGGATGGATCCAGTAAACACAGTACTAAGTTAAATGGAGTGTACAGATGAGTGAGAATTGCCAAACATGCATTTGCACATTTGTTCTATAAGATTTTAGTGCTGGGACTTTGGGGGAACTTTTACAACCCTGTACCTATGGGAGGGAAGTCCTGCATTCAGCTAGAGCTGCGAACCTCAAACTAAATAGGGAGAAACGTATTTTAGAGACTACAGGACTGAATTTTGTTGGTGATATTCTTTCTAATAATGGCTTAAACCCAGAAAGAGGTAGACTTCAGCCATAAAATTGATGTCATCTGCCTAGTCAAAGAAAGATATCCAATGGTTCCTGAGAATGCTTAAGTATTTTGGAAATTTCATGGCTAACCTATCTACCAAACAAAACCAAGTAGTAGAAATGTAGCACTTTAAAGTCTAACAAAATGATTTATTCAGTGATGAGGTTTCGTGGGACAGACCCACATCATCAGCTCAATTCCATTTCCAATACAGACTGACACTTATAACTACAGAGGACCAAAAAGACAAAATTTGCAATAAAAATGACAAATCAAATAGGATTGAACGAAGGAGGTAAGAGGTGGGGAGCGGGAGATGTTAATTGTCCTGTCTGAGATAATTATGAGCATCAAAGGAAAGGAAGAGGTCCTTGTAACGCATGTGGTAATTGAGGTCTCTGATCATACTAGGTATTAATGTGTTGAATTTGAATACGTATTCTAACTCACAAATCTCTTGCTCTAATCTGTTGTTAAATTCTGTGTGTTCCAGGAAACAAATTCTCAGGTCTTTAACAGAATGGCCCACTCCATTTAAGCGTTCACTGACCAGCTTACACGTGTTGAGTTTCCTGATGTCTGCTCTGTGTCTATTTATTCTTTGGCAAAGGTTTTGCCCACTCTGTCCAAGGTACATAGTGTCAGGGCATTCTTGGCACATAAATTATGTTATGGCTCGTAAATCAATACAAGAGTATTTAACAATACATGTATTTAAACTACTTGTTTACAGTTGTATGATAGGAGAGCTTATGGAACAAAGCAAGACCACACTGCAAAAAAAAAAAAAATCCAGCAAACTTAATTCAAGCAGAGCCCCTACACAACAGCATTTGTCTTACCTAGAGCTGACAATATGCAACAGTACTTCCAGGTATTTATTTGTATATGTATGTACTTTATTACTCACCCCACTCCAACCTAGCTTGTTGAAGATCCTTCTTTCAAGGCAGTCCTAGACGTAGCTACTAATGGCAGAATCTATAAAATGTTGAGTGCATTGCAATGCTACAGTCAAAAGTGGAGGTTCAGTAAGTGAAATAGGTATGTGTAGAGACATCATACAGGAGGCATTTGTCATTTTAATATCTAGACCCATGCCAGTCAGTTGTCGTAAATGGCATAATGGGAAATATTCATGAAGGTATTTCAAAATTTCTATAAAAAGCATGAGAAAATATAATACATTGGAATAGACAAATGATTTTTATTTAAAATTTCAATAGTCTTCTTATTTTAACTATTTTTGTATTTTCTCACTTGTGCAATATTGTAGGCATTCTATTTTTTCTATTCTGAAATTTAAATTTTCAGAGTTGCAGAAAATTATGGGGAAATCAGAGAGTAATGGGGTCAAACATGAATTGTGTAACGAGAGTGGGCATTGAGACTGAAGTCAAAGCTTTGCAACTTAAAAATACTTTCAATATCACATTTATCCCTACAAAGTAAATGAAACAATGTTCTTAAGTAGCACTTTTCTTATTGTTTCTGTTTGTAATCTGTCTTCAGCAATGGATTTGGTTTTTTGTTTGTTATTGTTTGTGTATATAGTAAATTTGACATTTACCAATAGAAATCTAATCCTTCCAAGCCTAATTATTATTGACTTATTCGAAGATTATAAAAAGCACACCTTGAATTGTGGTTCAGTTTTATATTCATGCTTTGAGAAGATGATTGGAAGGCAATGGAGAGGTATTTAGCACTTTCCACAGAGAGATATTGGCAGTGTTCCAGTCAAACACTATAATAGTTGTAATAATTATGGATTTTTCCCCTCATTCTGTATATCATTAAAAACACATTTTATGAAGAGAACTACAACTTGTCATCATTATTAATTGTTAACAATGGACTGCTAATTTTCTCACGATCTTCTTTAAATTAGAATTACTATACCTCCAGTCAGGCAAGAAATCCCGTATTTCAAAATGAGAGAGAATTTAAAAATATAAAACGTAATCCAAGAAGACAATTTGACCCTCATTGTTTTAAGCACAAATTTTGGAAGGAATTCTGGGTAATCAGGATCTACAGCATCTGTACAGAAGTCTAATGATGTAAATGTGGGTTCATTTCTTTCCTAAATGATACACAAAAACATATTGGCCACAATCTAACAATAGTAGCTTTTCCCATCAGCTGTCATGTTTCGGGTCTTTTCACATGAACATAGTCATATCTGCCTATTTCTATTTAAACAGACTATTTCAAATGTGACAGAAGCCCTGAATGTAAGTTATAGATAGATGATTGTAGGAAAATTCCTTTTAGTAATAATCTGACTCTTGTTTATACTCTGAGGGTGACAGCTGTGAATTTATACATACATAAGCTTTCTGCCAAGTTACAGTAATTTATATAACATTTAGCTATGAGCTGACAATGGTTAGCTTCACAATCCATATTTTGCCCTCGAACTTTTAAAATACTAATTCTTTTGAAATTAAGATGCTGATTTCCCTGTGAGGAAAAGTTGTTGGAGAAGTGAAATTTAGAAAAAACGACACAGACAGACTCCATCCTCTCAAGCAAAATAACTAAAAGAAATCCTAAAGTATAACTGCTATTTAAAACATTGTGAAATTTTCAAGTTCGTTAACATTTCTTTTAGTATATTTTGGATTTTGTAAAAGTATTCTAATAGAAGTTCTATGAACTGTTGATAATTATTGTGTCTCGTCATGAAATATTCTGAGGATGGATGGTTAATGGGTCCTTACTCATCCATGAGCTCAACTCCTACTGGCTATCAGTGAGAATCTGGGGCCTAACTGCTGAAGCTCCCTTTGAAAATTCCATCCTAAATGCCTCATCTGTCATGCTAAAAGCTCCCAGCACAGCAGGATCCTGATCCAGTAACAGGACACTAGTCAACTAAAGTAATGCAACTGCCTGCACCTGTCAAATATCAATACTAATACTAATGTGAACTGATGTTCAACATCTCACATGATTGGGCCACTGCTGAGTGCTTTTAATGAAACACCAAGGAACTCCACCTCCCATTATCTTTGACTGGAATCATGACTGCTTAACAACTCTGAAAGCCTGATCCCTATAGTCACTGTACCAGGGCTAAACATCCCAGGCCTCCTCTCTTGGTTCCAATAACAGTACTGTAGAGAAAGGAGATCCTGCTAAGTTGTTGCTGAAACAGGTATTTTAATGTTGTTTTGGTTTAATTGTTTTTATTGTATAGTTAATGATTTACCATTAAGTTACCTTCTCACAGATATAGGAGAGAAAGAAAATAAGTTAGGATGTGTCCAACACAAAATCAACCCAATCAGCCCCAGAAAAAGAGCTGATGCCATCCCCAGGGTGGTTGCAGAGAGTGAGATGTGTCCAGGGATCATCACAGTGGTATTGATCCTCCTCTCACCAAATCAATACTACCTACTGCGCAAACAGAAACAAGAACAAAAGAGAAACATAGAAGACAGTCAGACACACTTGCATCAAAGCGGTATGCAGCGATGGTAAATTCAGTTTCTCAGGTGGAGCTCTGTGATAGTGGTAAGGAAGGATAATGTTGTCTTCACACCTCAGCATGTTCACATGAGAAACAATATCTGTGGCTTTCATCGCCTATTGTGTAGCACCACATGTGTGGATCTTTCCTACCAGAATTTATCGCATTTTATTTGACATTGCGTGTATATTCCTGGTCAGATTTCCTGCTCCAATGCATGCAAACATACTCTTTTCACTGTAGCTCTAGGGACACATTTGTTGATAGCACATCTATTTTAGAGGAACATTGGTTTAGTAAGTTGCAACTTAGAAAATGTGGGTTCAGTTTCTAGATTTGCTATAGTGACATTAGGCAAGTCCCTTGATCTCTTATTACTTTGGGTCTCTCATCTTTAAAGTGAGATCATACAGCTACTTTTGTCCTATCTTTATCTACCTATCTTGTAATCTCTTTGGGCCAGGGATTAGTACAATAATACCATGATCACAAATGGGACTTCTAGATTCTATTACAAATCATATGTTCATATATTACTCTAACTTGTCTCATCATGTCTTCCCTGAATTGAGGAATAAAAAGTCAAAAAAAATATGAGTTACAGGTGCATAGAATTTAGACAAAACTTGTTCTTCCATAATTTAAATATAATTAGAGTATTAGTTAATTCTCACAAAGAAAGAAAAACTCCTTCTGGGTAAAAGTTGGAACTCTTTCAGCCCAAAGTGAGTTTTTGTGTGTGGCTGAATTACCAAATGCTGAACATAGAGATTGGTAATGGAAATGCTGAAATAACTAACTATAATAGTCCAAATGGCACCACTAAAATAAACTAGAACATAAAAATTCAAATGCTCCTAGGGCTATAAACTTAGCTTAAACAGAGAAGATCCCTCCTTAAGTATCATCCCTTTACTTGCTCAGATTATTCAGCACATTTTGCAAGCTAGCATCATAATATCATATAAAAAGTCATGCTTTCAGATACTAATCTTTGTTCTTTCTTTCAAGAACTAGATTACAAAATAGAATTCACACTCAGAAATATGTGAAGTGCCATAACACAACTCTTAAGTGCCAGAATCAGATTTTTAAAGTGTTTTATATGGGGTTTTGTAACCAAGCATTCCCTTTGGCATGACACAGCACAGAAAATATACTCTATAATCACTTTGTGCGTACCAGATTTTGATATCCTTACTCCGCAAAGTAGGGCAAAACCTTAGCTGATGTAAATTATTATCAGTCTACTAAACTCAGCACAATTATACATCTACCCCAGTTGCAACAAATGGCACTATTTGTGCAATCATATTAAGCTAATAGTACCTCCCTACTTTACAGGGGGTGTTTGAAGATAAATACGTTAGAGATTAGAAGGGCATAAGATATGAAGCTAATGTGGCAATAAAAGGCCGTTTCTACATAGGCCACTTCCCCATGCTATTACACGGAGCAAATGATGCTAATGAGGCACAGATGCAAATTCCCCGCACCTCATGAGCAAACGCCACATGATTTGGAGTTCGGAAGACTGTTCTTCTGGACTCCAACATGCTGTGTAGAAGTGCAGCCCTGGGAAGGCTTTCAGAAGGAAGTCCTTCTTCCAGAGGCCCCTTTTTCCCAAAAATTTTTGGGAAGAAAGGGCCTCTAGAAGAAGCACGTTGTTCCGGACCTGGGGTAGCTCTTCTACACAGCAGTTTGGAGTCCAGAAGAACAGTCTTCCAGATTCCAAATCATGTGACATTATGCTCATGAGGCATGGGGAATTCACACCTGTGTCTCATTATCATTTTTCGCTCCATGTATTAGCATGCCACTTCCAAAGGAAGTGAGATAGGCTAGATCATCAGCGACTCAGTTAGGGTGTTGGTGGAGGTCCCATGGGTCGAGGCATCTGGGATAAGCCATATTTAAACTGATATGGAGAGGTACCTGACTCATAAATTAGGAGTTATGAGAGTAGGGTATGTTTTTATCTGATTAGGATGTCTTCCAACTGATTTCTTTACCTCTTGTTGTTAATGCACCAAAAGAGGAAGATGTTATGAACATGGAGGATCTTTTTATCACTGAGTGGCATTACGCTGAACATTTCAAACTCACAGGATATACAATTTTGGAGTGAAATCCTGCCCCAACTGAAATCAGTGGCAAAACTATTGATTTCAATAAAGCCACCATGTCATTTTTTCCCCCCAAAGGAGGAAAGAAAAACACGTGTGGGTAGTATCACGAATCTTTACTCTTGGAGCAGCACCTAAGTCTCAGGCAGGGCTGTCATTAAGATTTGTGGTGCCTATGTGGGGATTAGGTGGAGGGCTGAGGAGTTGCTGCTTCATGGGGTGGGGGCTGAACTCATGGCTTGCGGGGGTATAAGAGAAGGGCAAGAAGGCACAGACATGGGAACTGGGGGGATGGATGCTGCTACACCCCCCATATTTTACATTGGTTCCCAGCTGTCACCAGCCATGTATCCAGGATCCCAGCTGCCAGCTGGGCCTCTGCCACTGGCCCCATTTCTGAGGTTCTGGCCACTGCATGGGCCTCCAGTGCCAGCCCTACACCTGGGCTCCAGCCTATACAGCATGCAGCTATGTACTTTGTGTATGCTTAATGATAACTCTGGTCTTAGGCTTGTTTCTGTGCTGCTCCAATGCCCTTTTAAATCAATGGGAAGTTTTCTGCTAACTGGCTCATAAGATGATGTGGGGCTGTGGCACCTATTTTCTGTGAACTGAAGGGTGCACCCAAAGAGCAGCCATGTATTCCCCCAATGTAGGTATTGTGATCTGAGTAGCTCTTGACCCGAGTTTGAGGGAATGCATTTGTGAAAAGAGATTACCCCAGGCAGGTAGCAGAATGGCCTGTCACAATCTATGAAAGTCAAAAATCTTCATTAACCAAGACTCATTAGGAAACATTCAAAAATTGCAGCATCAAAAGAATACAGCAAGAAAAAAAAAATCTATACAGACCTTGTTAGTTGTGTGCTACAAGATTCAGCACTGGTAAAATTCTTGGATGTAAATTAAATAATGGTACTGAAAGCAAAATGGCCAATCTTGCCAATTTCACTAATACAAAGGCAGCCCTAGTTTGTCAGGGATGAACACACTGACAGAATGCACCTCTTTGTGTAAGACCAATACAAGATAATAAGCCTGGGACTTAAAAAGCAAAAGAAATAGCGCACACAAAAGCCTAACACTTTGTCTGTCAAAGGTCCTTCAACTACTGTGCAGAGACTTGGCATATAAATTTATAGCTTTGTGATTGCCATCATTCATTAATTACTAGCTGTGTTATTTTTTTGTAATTACTTATGCAGTACCCAGAGGCACTAAGACCTCATCTGGGGTGAGTGAAGTCTCTGTTCTACAGCCTCAACTGAACACCAGCTGGCCTCTAGCTCATGTGGTAAAGTGCTGCGCTTTAGACCCTGTGCTTGTAGGGTCTATCTTAGAGATGGATGGATGGCAGGAGACAAATCGCTTGATCATTGTCTTCGGTTCATCCCCTCTGGGGCACCTGGTATTGGCTACTGTCAGCAGACAGGATACGGGGCTAGATGGACCTTTGGTCTGAGCCAGTATGGCCGTTCTTATCCCTGGTGCCGGCAAACCAGGTCTGTTGGTGTTACGCTTACATAGGGCTTATTCTTACTTCATGAAGCCTGAGTCTATATGATTCCAGTTAGATTCCTGAACTTTCTTGATAGACCTAGATGAGGACTTTTTTTTTTATTACTTGGAGAGTTTGAGATTTCAGATTTTATCCCAATTCAGGATGGGACAAAAAGTCAAATCTTCAAAATTTCCCAAATCAATAATCTAGAAAAAAAATTGACATATCCCTGTAAAAAAAAACATGGAGAAATTGGTTAAACTTGACATTTATTTTCTCATGAAAAATGTTGCATTGGAAAATTCCCAATCAAGTCAGTAGTTAATCACAAGCATTTCTCTGTAAGAGTTTGACTCTGCAGATGATCAGGATGTCAGTGGGAGCTGAGGGTGCTCTATATTGAAACGTTCAGCATCTTGAAAGACTGACCCTATAAGCAGAAACAGAACATGTTCCGATCTCAACAGAAAGGAGTGGTTAAAATGCATAGCCTCTCTATGGTTACATCTCAGTCACAGGCCTGCAAGCTATACTTGATCTTGGCAGTAACATTTTTCTATACAGACAATCTTTGAGCTCATTGTTGCAACAAGGTGTCTGAGACTGTCTCTACTAACCATTCCCTCCTCTACACCTTCCCCACCTCAAAAGCACTCTGCTATTCTGGCACTTCCATTATTGGTCCCGGAGAACGGGCCAGAAATGGGAAGTGAAACAATAACAAACCTTACTTAGGAATTTTCAGACCTCTATAAAAATCATTTGAGTTTGATTATAAAACATATGGTTTTCTGGCAGCTGAAAGCTTGTGCTGATGCCACGAATGTACACCCGTGTGACGTGTATGAAAAAAAAAAACGTGAAGATGACTGAGAACTTAAAAATGGGATGGTAGCAAACCACGAATCCTACTGATAACTGAATCTTGTGATTTTCAAAACAGAAAGGGCTTTCAAGCACACACATAGTTGTTTCCATAGCTTCACACTGACTCCGCAGACATTCTAGGCTACAGAGAGATGTTTGTGATAATTCTGCATACAAGTTTTATTGATTTGTGTGACTGGATTGCGTCGTGTGTGTGTGTGGAGTTGTGTGGATTTGTGCAAATGGTGAATGGGGGGGTGACCTGCAATGGATGCCAATTGTATGATGGTTTATGTTGATTTGCGTGTGAGGCAGTGTGTTATGGGAAAGTTATGCGGGTGATGAACGAGGAGTTTGCTGCTATGAATGGCTGTGTATGTTTGGGGTTACTATATACACTATTTCTGTTGATATGTCTGAGAGGTTGTGCAAGGAGATCTATATTAATTTTTAGAGGTGGCAGTTGAGAAAATGGATGTAAAAGTTGGACCAAGTAATCCACTTCCTGGGTATTATCCCTCATATAATCAATGGATCTCTTGCATGAAAATTAGCTGTGAAGGGTAATGACTGAGATACCTGTGGTCACACAATGCTCTAAGACTCTTGGCATGGCACAGATAAATGCTTTGTCATAGCTATACACCGCACAATTTGTAAAGTCATAATGACTGGGAAATTAAAAACTGGACATGAATAAAAAAACAAAATAGGGTGAGGATTTAATCACAGATACCCTGTACAAAAGAGCTCCTGACCGTACATGTATCTCCCCGTATCGCTTTGTGCTAATTCCACTGACATTTTAGACTTCAGTGTTAAATTCCTGGAATTTCATTATATGGGTTATTTGTTTTACGGTATCACACAGAGGCTGCAACCAACAGCAATGTCCCTTAATGCTAGCACTGTACAAACATATACACAGGAACAATCCGTCACAGAGCTTACAGACTAGTGAGGAAAAATAAAAAAAGTAAACGTATTGTGCAGGTGGGGAACAGAAACAGAAAGATGTGAGTGACTTGCTGTATGATCACACAGGAACTCTTGTGCCAGAGTTGGGATTGAACATAAATCTCAGGCCTAAATTGATGCACTGACAGCAAGCTCATCCATGCTCACATAGATGAGAAAAGCAAGAGGGAACATGTCAGCAGTGCAGGAGCAGCAATAGCCATGTGTCATTGGGATACCGGTGTCTATTCTGCTGGGGGCCTGGAATTGCTGCTGGTGAGCCTGTCTACAATAGAACACCACCTGGAGGAGAGTGGTTTCTTATTTAATTAGCATTCCACATAGTGTTGGTAGAAAGATAAATGCCTCTGTTTGGATGAAAAGCAGCCGTACACCATGTAGAGCTCTTCATAAGGCTAAAGAGTGAATTTCCAAATCACCTCAAAAAAATTTAAGCAGGAGACCAAGACTTAAAAAATAGATTAAAAAAAAAAATCTGTCAGGGATGGTGATGGGTCCTGCTGTGAGTACAGGGGAGTGGACTCGATGATTCATGAAGGTCCCTTCCAGTTCTATGAGATAGGTATAGGTAAGGTGTATCTCCATGTACAAGGTGACTCCTAAAAGACTAGAGAAAGACAAACCTTAGAGAAAACAGAAGGAGAAATCTAACAAATTCTTCCAAAGGAAAAGAAAGGCAAAAGAAAATCCTTTCCCAGGAGCAATGCTACAGTTTCCGGGGGGAAGCTCAGGTGTGTCCCCCTCATGCTGTACACCACTAACATCCAACCTAAAAATACCTCTTGTACCATTTCAAGTAGCACTTAGAGTTATTATTTGTACAGAAAAAAGTTAGAGCGAATAAATGGGAATATCTACTTCAGGAAATCACTTGAAAAATAAGTAGGGAGAAATAACTTCACAGCTTGCCTCCCAATTATGAACAGTGGAATAAGGAGAGACAGACAGAGGAAGATTCAAGGGAACTAGGAGAATGTCATGTGGCTAGCATGCTCTGTATTGTTCCTTTTGTCTAACTGTGCAAGTACTGACAAAAAGAGTACATATAACAGCTAAGCCAGGAAGATGATAACACCTGCTACTGAAGGAAAAACATTTAAAAAGGCAATGAAACATAAGAGCAGCCAGGTACAGGAAAAGCTCAAAACTGGCCATTGGCCTTAACAATCTCTTTTTAAGTGCATTGAGTATAGAGTAGAGCTCATGGGACACACACAAAGAGAACAGCAGTTTTAGATAAATCAAACTATTTAGCAAAACAATGGTGTTTTTAAATAAATTTTGTTTCAGAGACGAGAGAGAGAGAGAGAGAGCATTCTAACTATCCTATCTCAGTGCTGTCAGGACCAGTTTTTTTTTCCCTGGTTGAACACATCAGAATGGCATTCCAGCACCCTTTTTCCCATTATTTTAGCACGGGGTGGCCAAAATATGGCCCACAGGCCAGAATCCAGCCCACAGAGCTGAAAGCAGTGCCATTTTGGAATCTGGCTGGGCAGCTCTGAGCTACATGTGGCTTTTTCAGGAGCCATTTTCAGCTCACTCCTCCAGCTCCCTGCCTGCCAGGCTGAAAGAGTAGAACACAGTTTAATTGGTTTAATCTCTGGCAGGAGGAATCTGGCCATTAAACCAATTAAATTGTGCCTTATTGTCCCAGCACAGCAGGGTGCTGGGTGCTATCCCTTCCATGCTATACATGGGGGGAGTAGGAGGGATGAGGGGATCCACACAGCCGTAGTGAGGAGGAGACAGTGTCCCAGCAACGGAGCACTGGGGGAGGGGGGCAGCACACACAGTTCCTGGGTATGGTAAGTTAATCCTATTTTTGGGGGGGGGGAGGGCAGTTTGGGGCTAACTTAGGACAAACATTTCAGAATGACTTATTTTGTTCTGTGTTTATATACTATAAGAGACATTCAAAAAAGTAAAGAGAACATTTCAATGTTTTCAAAATAAAAAGTTTGAATATAAGAACCATTTTTACTTTTTACATCAGTTGGAAGGTGGTTTAACGCTGAGCAACAAAATCATAAAATGCTGTAGTGTAGTCAGCAACCCCTGACAAGGGTACCAAGAGTGGCATGCTATCAGATTTTCATTGGCATGTGAAGTGGGAGGTCAGCCCAGCTCCTTCTCCCCTGTGCAGCTGGGAGCTTGGTGGAAGTTGTGCCACCTGTGGATTAATAGGAGACCAGCTAATGCCACCAGCCACCATATACACGGTAAAGCTCTTAATCTTTATTTATTAATGAATCTGTTGTAAGTAAGACTATTAGTGACTTCAAATAGTATCACCGACACACTGGCCATGCATAGAGATCAAAAGGTCAAATTCTGGCACTCTGCATCAGAAAGGTGAGTGACCCCTGCTGTAGTGTGCACATAGCTGAAGTTTCTACATGGACCTTGTTGACATACACTAAACAGTACCTACAGTAATTTGACCTACCTCTCTTTTAAAGGGGAATAGATTAAATACAGTAGAGAACAGTTAGTGTGCAGCAGCTGGGTCCACATGATAATGCAGGCTACTGTGGGATAGACTTACATCTGAGTTTTCCATGGAATAAATGCTTGTGCACACAAGCCCAAAGTGAAAGGTCTTCCTATGGCCACATAACGTTTGTTTATAGCCACCAGTCCTGGCTCTCACTGGCTATGTGTAGATTGAAAAGATCTGTTGGCAAAAGATATGTAAACTGTGCAAAGCATTTGGGTATCTCCTGCTGAAAATTCTGTCGGGAGAGGTTTTCCTGACATTTGGCCCATCCACATTCAGTGCTTGTTAATATGAAATTGTAATATTTGCTATACAAAGTTATTGTGTTTTCATAGTACAGGTTGAACCTCTGATGTCCAACACCCACAGGACTTGACTGATGCCAGATGAAAGAATCTGCCAGACCATGCGCAAAATGTCCATGTCCATTTCTTCTTCCTCATGGAAAGAGGATAACAGGGATGTTTCAGAAGGCTCCCTGTGTGGAAGACTTGTTAGGAGAGCTTTGGGCTCCCTATAGAAACCAGCAATCTAGACATAGTCTCAGTGCTCTGTGCTGTTAATTAGCTGTAATTTACCCCTAAATATCTTCTAAGAGCCCAGAAAGCAGTGAAAGCTGTGGTAATGCGCTAGACAATATTGACCTCACATGGTTTGGCAAATTCTTTTATCTGGCACCAGTCAAGTCCTTGGGTGGCTGACATGAGAGGTTCAACCTGTGCTACAAAAAAACACAGTAATCAAATATCAAATATTACAATTTCATCATAACATGCACTGAATATCAAACCTGCATTTTGAGACTTGGAATCTGAACAGCTTAAGGTATAATACTAGCTGGCTGAATAAGGGTTAAAGAGACTGTAGGTTGGTGTCTGTGTCAAGATCATGTATACTTGTATAGCACTTTTAAAAGTTAGCCTCATGAAAGGTATCAGTTTGCCCAACTGTTATCTGTGTCAGAACAAAAGTACATATTTGAAAAATCAGTTGTTTGATTCCAGCATAGAACTCTTTAATGTGTGTGGTGTAGTAGACAAGTCTGGGGATAAACCTGCAGGTTCTCTCCAACGTGTTAGCATGCGGTAAATCTATCTTCTCTTTTATGGAGATCCATGTACTCAATGTGTATGGCTATTTTTAAACTAAGGGAGTAGGGGATGGTGGAGAAATGAACAGCAGTGTCACATTACACACATATTGATGGCCAGTCTTTGACAATGGCTCTTTAAAAAGTGAACTAAAACTATCAGTCTTGTTACCTGCTATTCGTAATTAAGAATATGATAAAAAGTTATTACTGTCACTTAACTGTGATTGGTTCATGAGAGTTCCAGTAACCAGTAAACCCCAAAATAATCCAAATCAATACAAGTGGAAAATGATGTAGTATTTTATCTGAGTGAACACAGCAGTTATTTTGTTCCATTTGCTGGTTACACCAGTTGTGACCAATTGATTATACTGTAAGTAATTTATGGTGCCTGGCTATTTATAAAGGAAGGCTAACAGGAAAAAAAAAGGCACTCATCTGACTCAGACAGGAAGAATCTGGCTCTAAAAGACCATATAAAACTTCCCTCAGTATAGGGGGCTCTCCATAGAGATATAGCATTATGTTAATATTATACAAAAGGCCCCCCAGCTGTCTCACCTCCTGCTCTCCAACACAGAGAACAAACTGGGGAGAAAGGTTGGGGTAAAGATCCCTTCTGGCAATGACAAAAAGTTGGGGTGACAGCCCACAGGGTGGTAACACAGACCCTGAGATCAGTTTAGCTCTGGGAAGACTCAGTCAGAGATTTGCCAGAGAACCCAGATGCACAGCCTCAATGGGCCAGAATCTCTCATAAATCCATCTTACTCTATACAGTTTTATATAAAGCAAACTCAAATTTTTCATCCCTTTCCTCAGTGAAAAAGATACATGAACAGCTGTTGTCTCCCCAGCTAACAATTATTTACACTGGCTTTCTTAACAAACAAAAGTGATTTAATTAAGATAGGGATAATGGTAATTTTACTACCTTAAGTAGAGACATGAAAATCACAAGACTTCTCATGTGCATATACAGGGCAGCATTTAGCTCCCGAATTTTATGGGTTAGTGTATATGCTACATCTTGCAGCAAGGAATGAGACAAAATAGATGAGGAAGATTTTTATTCTAAATAATTAAAATCTGAAACCAGATGCAACAACAAAAACATAATTTGATGAGTAGTACCATGAATCAGCATGGGTGGGGCAGAGCTCTGATAGTTTCTTCAGAAGGTCAGTAGGTAATATGCTGGTCCATGCACCAGCTGGGATATGAGGATGTAAGGGGAAGGGTCCTATTACGGGGGTAGTGGAAAAGAATTCATTTTGCATTGGGGAAGGTGAAAAGAGAAGAATTTCATCTAGGTATGTTTTAGAAAGAAATAAAATAATACCTTCCCATAGGATAACTGAAATCTGACATTTTATTGACTATTTTTACACATGCCACTTCTCAGAATTAATTCAGTGCTTCAGCAATTATTCAGCTAACCCATGACCGATACTGGGATGTGCTGAAGGTACTTATTAAGCTTTTATTCAAATGAAGGGCCTTTATGAAATATTTTAACTCTCCCACATCCCAGAAATATTGGAATCTAAATACACTCCCTAACCCCCTTGAAATGATGTTTGAACTATACCCTGCAATAAACTTCCCTTTCAGGAGTAGCAGCGGATGGGGAGGAAATATGGCTGCACGGGGGGAATCTGTATAAAATTTGTCACTTGATTCTGCCTTTTCGTGTCCCCTGCATTCCCAAAACTCAGGCATAGTACAGGTTGAACCTCTCTTGTCTGGCACCCTCGAGACCTGACCATTGCCAGAGGAGAGAATTTGCTGGAATATTGTCTAGAACGTTACTAACACTTCCAATGTTTACTACACTCTTAGAAGACACCTGGGGTAATTTACAGCTAAATAATGGCACAGATCACTGACAGCCAGGATTCGTGGCTGTAAACAAACTTTATGGGACCACAGGAAATTTGGCCATAAGAACATAAGAACATAAGAATGGCCAAACTGGGTCAGACCAAAGGTCCATCCAGCCCAGTATCCCGTCTGCCGACAGTGGCCAATACCAGGTGCCCCAGAGAAGGAGAACAGAAGACAATGATCAAGTGATTTATCTCCTGCCATCCATCTCCTGCCCTTGTTCTGAAGGCTAGGGCACCATACTTTACCCCTGGCTAATAGCCATTTATGGACCTAACCTGCAAAAATTTATCGAGCTCTTTTTTAAACCCTAATAGAGTCCTGGCCTTCACAGCCTCCTACAGCAAGGAGTTCCACAGGTTGACTGTGCACTGCGTGAAGAAAAATTTCCTTTTATTAGTTTTGAACCTACTACACAACAATTTCATTTGGTGTCCCCTAGTTCTTGTATTATGGGAAAAGGTAAATAAGTTTTCTATATTCACTTTCTCCACACCATTCATGATTTTATATACCTCTATCATATCGCCCCTCAATCGCCTCTTTTCCAGACTGAAAAGTCCCAGTCTCTCTAGCCTCTCCCCACATGGGACCCGTTCCAAACCCCAATCATCTTAGTCGCCCTTTTCTGAACCTTTTCTAATGCCAATATATCTTTTTTGAGGTGAGGAGACCACATCTGCACACAGTACTCAAGATGTGGGCGTACCATAGTTTTATATAGGGGAAGTATGATATCTTTTGTCTTATTATCGATCCCTTTTTTAATAATTCCTAACATCCTATTTGCCTTACTAACTGCCGCTGCACACTGCGTGGATGTCTTCAGAGAACTATCCACTATAACTCCAAGATCCCTTTCCTGATCTGTCGTAGCTAAATTTGACCCCATCATGTTGTACGTGTAATTTGGGTTATTTTTTCCAATGTGCATTACCTTACACTTACCCACATTAAATTTCATTTGCCATTTTGCTGCCCAATCACTCAGTTTGCTGAGATCTTTTTGTAGTTCTTCACAATCCCTTTTGGTTTTGACTGTCCTGAACAACTTGGTGTCATCTGCAAACTTTGCCACCTCACTGCTTACCTCATTTTCTAGATCACTGATGAACAAATTGAACAGGATCGGTCCCAGGACTGACCCCTGGGGAACACCACTAGTTACCGCCCTCCATTGTGAAAATTTACCATTTATTCCAACCCTTTGTGTTCTGTCTTTTAACCAATTCCCGATCCATGAAAGGATCTTTCCTCCTATCCCATGACTGCCTAATTTACATAAAAGCCTTTGGTGTGGGACCGTGTCAAAGGCTTTCTGGAAATCTAGGTATATTATGTCCACTGGGTGCCCCTTGTCCGCATGTTTATTAACCCCTTCAAAGAATTCTAATAGATTAGTTAGACACGACTTCCCTCTGCAGAAACCATGCTGACTTTTGCCCAACAATTCGTGCTCTTCTATGTGCCTTGCAATTTTATTCTTTACTATTGTTTCTACTAATTTGCCTTGTGCTGATGTTAGACTTATCAGTTTATAATTGCCAGGGTCTCCTCTGGAGCCTTTTTCAAATATTGGTGTTATATTGGCCGTCTTCCAGTCATTGGGTACCGAAGTGGATTTAAAGGATAGGTTACAAACCACTGTTAATAACTCTGCAATTTCACATTTGAGTTCTTTCAGAACCCTTGGGTGAATACTGTCTGGTCCTGGAGACACACCCATGATGAGTAATTGCTGGGCTAACTAAAATCATGCCAGATTATGGAGTTTGCCAGATGAAATAGTTACAGATTAGAGAGGTTCAACCTGTAGTTAAAAATATACACGAAAAAAGGAGTAATGTATTACATTGCTGTGTTTTTTTTTTTTTTCATGAGAGGTCATCTTAAATCAGGGATGCATGTCATCTATGGGACAGAGGAGTATAAAAATATGAAAACAACTAACATTCAGAAATTAAGGGAGAAATGTGAGTTTTTGCCAGAGTGAATGAAAATCAGTGGGTTATCTCTAAGCACACATAAGACTTGCAAATTTTTACCTGTAGGGCTTAAAGGAGAAAAATCAGAAGTGCATATCAGGAACCATTAAGTCAATACCCTTCCTTTCCTTCACTGTTTGAAGAGGATGTTACTGTATTTAGAGGGGTTAGTTTTAGTTTATATCCGCAAAAAGAATGAGAAGTCCTGTGGCACCAGTGGCATAAGGTGCTATGAGACTTCTCATTGTTTCTTTAATATAGTTGTAATTACTTAATAGAAAAGGTGTCTATTACTAGTGCTCCAATATAGGCAGGGTAATTCTGGGGTTTTGTGGGGATCATAGACTTGCTTGCTACAAAAGGCTTTTTGTGATATCTCTTTACATCAACCCTTAAATACCCATCACACTGTCTTTACGTGCAACTCAGAGGTTGCACAGAATGACATTCAATTTTGCCAGCTTCAGATGTTTTAAAGCATCATGAGTTAACTTCCAAAACTCAGAATATTTATATAAAATGATTAAAAAATAGTACACATGGACAATTTTTTTGCCTTCTAGTTCCAAAATTTTAAAAGTTTATCAAGTTGGCATTTTCAAGCATTTTCTGCACAACATTGAGGATTTGAAAGTTAGTTAAAATATTAGAAATTCTCATATAATCACTTGACTTCCAGAAACTGCAGCTTTAGAAAAACAAATACATGTATAAGGGTTCATATCTTCAAAATTAGTGATCTGTGAGATGGCAAGGGACCATAGATGGCCACTTCACAAGTACAATTTAGAAAATCTTTCCTCTAGCTGCTCAGTGAAAAATTTCTATCAGCATCTATACGCCCAGGTGATGAGTACATACAATTTTGACTACAATTTTAAAGGCTTCTCATGGCTGGCCACCAGTGTTCCCTATAAGATGCATGTTTGTCTGGCTACCCAGGAAAAATTCAAATGCCATCCAGTTGACTAGCAGAACTCCCAGAGCTAGATATTATATTTCTATTGGTGATGCACATTTACATATGCCTCAGGTATACATAAAATTATTCTGCACATGGATGGAAAATATTAGAAGGCACATAACTGGCAACATATAGTTATAAATATGCCCTCAGGTAAGAGACTTTAAACATTCTGGTCTATTTGCCAGCATGAGGTACACATAAATGACTAGAACTGCTGCTTCACAAACTTCTGTTGCACTCCACTGAGATTTGCAAGATGGACTGGGACATCTCTTCGTGTTGCTCTCATTGGCCAGGAACATTGATCCATGGCCAAGAGGAGCTGCAAGTGACCATACCTCTGGATGTGCAGGTCAATAAAGTGCCAGAAGCCTGGCAGGGGCTAACCCCGGTGAACTGCATCCACAGCGCAGGCTGCTTATTGCCTACTTCTGTCTTAAAGGAATCTTTAACACTTGATCATCAACAGCCTCCACATTTGCCCTTACTGAAGTTTAGCCACTGACCTCAATTTGACATATTTGTTTATCTTAAATTATAACATCTGGGACTTGGAATAAGTTTTCTGTATAGCCCTGATTTCACAGATAGGTTTTGAATTTGCTTTACTTTAGACATATGAAAAATTCCTTTTGTAATCTATTGTGCTACTTATGTGATCAAAGTTATGCAAACTTTGAAGAGTTTCCATGGATAGTATCACTGTTATGCAAGGCAATATAAACATTTAATGATATTTTAAGAATATAGGAACAACCATTCTCGATGAGACCAAACGTCCATCTGGCTCAGTATCCTGTTTTCTGACAGTGGCCAATGCCAACTGCCTCTGAGGATATGAATGGAACAGGAAGTCATCAAGTGATTCATTCCCCAAGGCTTATTCTCAGCTTCTGGCAAACAAACACTAGGGACACGATCCCTGTTCATCCTGGCTAATAGCCATCAATGGACCTATCTTCCATGAACTTGTTTATAGGAATAACAGAGAGGGTACTAGTACTTGAAGTACAAGTGATTTGAAACTTTCTTCTCAAACTACTGGTTAAGCTGTCTTCATTCCCTGTGGCACAAGTTAAGGACAAAGGAAGAGAATGCAGTCAGATCTGTAATGGTAAGACCATGATTTAGAAGTAACTTTTAGACTACTTTGTGCAGGGAATGGCATGTAAGCATATCATCTCACACAAGGCACTTGGCCTTGAAGGGATGGTACAAACTGCACTACGCAGAGAGGGATGAGCTGTTAACAAGTACTTAATAGCGGCCTTGGAATAGAACATACAACCCAGAACTCCTGGCTGGGTGAGTGATACTAGTGGGGGAAAAAACGTGGACATCTAGATGCCATGGTGGACATCTGTGTTCAAGGTGCAGTACCAATGAACTCATGTCTGAGAAACAAAATTATGAAGGCACTAGAGGAAATACTAAGTGGCATAATACCATTTTATAAAATAATGAAAATTCTCCCTTGCTTTGGATGTGACACTGATTTTATTATTTAGCTCCTTAAAAAGACATAGAAATGACAAAAAAAAAGCTCTAAAGAAAAAATTACAACTTAGGTTACATGCAAAATAAGCAGCTTTCATATGAGAAGAACCTAAAGACAGAGTAGGTGGCATTTTCCAAAGCCTAACTTTGGACCAATTTTCTTTCACTAAAATGAATCATGAAACCTCCATTGACTTCAACAGAATGAGCATTAGCTGAATGCTTTTCAAAATCCCACCCCATGGTAATTGAAAATCTAATCCACAAAACATCTGTGAATAATTTTACATGCATGAAGCATGCAAATGAGAAGTACTGATCCACTGAAATCACAAAATGAACAAGGTTGTGTGGGAGTGCCAGTGTCCCTGCACATTGATCCACCTTTAGAATGGGAACGTAATGATCATGAAATATCTGGCATCTTGGCCCTATGATCACTCATCTGATACTCTGCTCCCCCAATCCCTCTCCATTCCTCCCATCTTTCTAATTAATGCTGCACAATCCAAGGTTGTTCTTTCAAGATATTTCTAAAATAAACAAATGCGTTTGTGGCAGTCTGAAAGCTCTACATTTCTCTCTTCTAGTCTTTTTCATGGAAACTCATGTTCAAAGATTCATTCTTTATGGATTTTCTCCACCACGTGTTAGTGCGCCACTTTTTATACCTATATAAAAACAAAATATTAGAAACAAAAAAAGCAGCAGACAAGAAACTTATTTTCCTACAGACCAGGGAATAGTGAGAAGAAGATAGTGGCTCTTGGTCATTGCTGATCTGGTTTTATTTTTGAACTATTGATTTAGAAGTAAAAGAATCCACATCCCATTTCTAAATAGCATCCCCCTTGGCCATTCATTTGGTTCCAATATTATTTTTTGCGATACTTTGCAGGTTAACACAGGAAATGTAGAATGTCCTAGAGTACACTTAAAAAATTGTCATTTTGGAAGTGGTACAATATGTGTTGGCACAAAAGACGAATATGTTGGGGCTTCTGTGTCTCACTAGGTTTTATTTGCCTAGAATCTGTCATGGATCAGGAATTTTGCTAACATGACATATTCTGCTAGTTTAGTGCAGTATGGCCCAGCAGACTGGGCAACTGAGCTAGGGCAGAAAAGACTGCAGTCCTCTTCCCAGCTGAGCAACAAACTTCGTGAGGTTGGACAGCTCATTTAACTTTATTTTTGCCTTCTAACTGAACTGGAGCTAAAAATGTTAATTAATATTTGTAAATATTTTTGAGCAAAACTCTGTTGCCCAGGTTCACACTGTGCTTTACCTTACTGTACCAGAAGTAAGATTTATAACAGGCAATAAGATGCTACTCATCATGAGAAAGGATGTCAGAATCTGACAGAAATTTATGAATGAAAACTTCTACATAAAATATTATTCCACTTGAAACTGTTTCTTCCTCATGTATCACTCATTCTTTTTACATTTTTCCCCCCTTAGCTTCCATAGGCATGTCCAAAAATTTTATCTGTCAACTGTACCAAGCATTGGCGGATATTTTCTAGTGCTTAGCAATTTGAGTGACACAACTACTGCACATCTGTCCATAGACACTTTCCTCCACTGTTATTAGTCCATATTACAATAAAATATGTTAGATTTCATTTTCATCTGCCTGTTTGCAAGAAATTACCCTGTGTTGTTTGAATATACAGAACATGATGTGGTGCTAGCTGGACTGCTGCCTGTAATTCATATTGAAACAAGGTATTTCCAATGGGTCTTGTAGTCAAACCTCATAGGTAAGCAAGGACCAGTAAAGTTAGCCTATATACTTCTGTTCCAATGTAAACTATGCTCCAGTCTCAAAATAAAAGAGAATTAGAGGAGGTGGGGAAATAGAGACTGCTGCTCACACAAGATAAACTCCGTGTTATTGTTATGTGCTGTTTAGCCTAGTGCTTTGTACGTAATTTCTGAGAACAGAGTCCTTCAAGTGGAACTGCTACTATTCTGCAAACAAGACTATCCCAGGATGCTATTGCTAACATGCTACTCTCCGTTTCCATCTTTGATAATTACTCAGTGTTATACATAACCTTTTTAAAAATCTGGTAGATAGCATGGAAAAAATATAGCTGATGGTGGGCAAATATTTGTCAAGATATAATTAATTCAGGAAGACTCTTTCTACAGCTCATTAAAGTGCAACAGATTGATGGCATCTGTTTATCACTGAAGTATATATCCCCAAAGCAGTATTATTGTTTTTGATACTTTGTCTCCAATCAGGCCCTGCAGAATTTTTAAAAGGCCCTGAAAAACAAAGCACTTCCAATCCAAACTAGGAAAGAGTAGATTAAAATTCCATGGTGTTTTGTTTATAAATTTGATTGAGTTCTTTTCCATGATAAAATTAGGAAAGGATACGTGGTAGGATGATTCCTGCTACTCATTTAAATGACTCAATGAGGACTACAAATAAATCAGAAGGGTAATACATGCAAGATACAATTTAGCTTACAATATAAATAAATAAAACAATAAATCAGACCACCTGGGAAGGAAGGTGGGGCTGGTCTCCAATATCTAAACTTCTCCAAGAACCAATCTAAAGATCACTGATCTTAGTGTAAAGACTCCCACAGTGGAACCACCATGGGTTCCACTCTTGGATATACAAGCCTCAGGGTGGCTCACTCAGAACCACCTAGACCAGAGGTTCTCAAACTTTATTGTACCATGATATCCTTCTGACAGCAAAAATTATGACACAACCCCAGTATTGGGAACTGCAGACCTGAGCCTACCTGATCCCCATAACCCCAAAGCCAAAGCCTGAGCACCACTGCTCCAGCTGGGGGTTCAAAGTTGAAGCCCAAGGGCATCAGCCCCCGATGAGACAGCCTGTAGCTAACCTCTGTCAACCAGGCTGGAAGCCCTTGGACTTGGATTTTGGCTCTGGGAAGTGTTTATCAGGCTTTGGTTTTGGCCCTGAACCCCAGCAAGTCCAATGCCAGCCCTGGAGAGCCCCATTCCAATGGGATCATGATCCACTTTGGGGTGCCAACACAGAGTTTGGGAATCACTGAGATAGACTTAATATTGCAGGTGGGAAAAGTGTTTGTTTTGAGATTATGAAAGGGAACATTAACATACTTGATAATGCAGAATGTCGTACAGTGATTCCAAAAAGCAGGAACAGGTGTAGGTGAGCAGCAGTTGGTTCAGACAATATACTCAGAGAACTTCAGTAGTAGGTGAGTTAATGTCTTTTCCTTGATAATTACCTCAGCAGTTCCTCACTCCTGGAAAGCCAACTACCAGCAAAAAGCTGTACAGGGGAACTGAAGAGTGCCTAATTAACTAATGAATGATTGTTCTGCTAACATTAGCATCAATTCTGGCTTCTACATCAAGGCAGCAGCAGTGAATAAAGGTGTATGTTGAGAAATGTCTCCCTTTCTGAAAACCAGCTATGTATAGCTGAAACTGGCAGTCAACTGATTTAAATGTAGTAAAAAGCTTGCATTGTCCTTGGGAACAATGTTCCTTCTCATCTTTGCCATCCCTGTGAGCAACCTGCTAATCAACTGGCTAATCAGGTAAGTGGCTGCACAAGTGCAGAGCTTACAAGAAACATTGCTTTTGAAGTGAATCATAGTTGGCTACCAGACAGTTTATAGCAGACTGGCTGACTTACAAAAAAGGAAACCAACAGATTCATATATTTAACCCTGGGTAATAATAAGAGTGGACTCTGTTTCTAAAACTTAATGCTCTCTTAAGAGATGCTGCAACTGCAGGAAGCATTCAAGTCACATAGACACAGATTGATTACTGCCACTGTTTCCAAAGAATTCCCTATTGAAACTTCTTCTTCTTCCTCGAAGTTACATGTCTATAGCTTCTTACTTCTTTTGTTTTTAATATTGTTTTTGATGCCTTTTGTTTAGGTGTTCATTGCCTGCTGAACCCAATCATTACTAGTACTTCACATGATATAGAATATGGCCTTTACCACCAGTCCATTGTGACCTGTTAGGCCTCCAATGTCTTCAGATATGATGAACTTTGAACTAGTTTCCAACTTCATTTTTGTGATACTGATATCAGTGACAGAATTTTTTCCCCCCACTAATTCGTGCTTGTGCAAAGTTTTGTGGATGAAAACCCAGAACTATGGGTGGGCTGAGTGAATCCCCCCTTCCCTCCAGTTCCACGCATGGAACTGCACATACACACCCTCCCATTTGGCAGTCTCGGAAGATAAAATCTGTACCTGCTGATGGAAGGGAAGCAGAATGATGGCAGCAGCTTCTGAAGTTATTAACTGAGCATGCTTAGTACAAGCCAAGCAGCTGCTCTCAGGATGCATATGACCTGATGGGCTTCCTCCTGTACATGGTCTCTCAGCTGAAACCTAAAGGCGCATAGTGAGCAAACGATCTGCTAATTCCGAGAGATGGTCTCTCCCAGTTAGAATTAAAGGTAGACGAATAGAACATGGTGCAGAAGCTTGCTCTGACCTTATTCATGCCATATCTCTTCAATTAATAGCAGGCCTCTTTCTTTAGGGTTGTCAGTTTGACATTTTTCACAGCTATTAAATTAACAGATTATATAGATAGTATAGGGATAGTTACAAAAGAACCTTGAGCAAAAAAGTGATAACAAGCAGTAACCTTTTACTTTGGAAAAGCTAATGAATAGATGCCTCTCCTATTCATTGAATTTGACGTTCAGATAAGTAATGGACATGTCTAATGACAATGTCACAATGTCTATATTTTTTGCAAAATGGAATGTTTCAGGAATATTAAATTCAGCCTTGATATGGTGTATGGTGATCTAGATGTTCTATGTATTTATATATGCTGTTATTATTATTGTCCCTATTTGTTTTGTTTTAATCAAAAATCATATTTCTTCCAGAAGCTATGTATTTAATTGTTTAAAATAAAAAATAAAACTCTGTTGACACAAGTACTAATGTGACAAAACTTGATAAAGCCCCTATGTTAGCAAAGAAAAGTAATTTTGTAGGTTGCCTTTCAAGTGTCACGTAATACTTCCCAATTAATAAATGCATTCTGCATGTGAATATCACATGCAGGTGCCATTATTTAACAGGGGACTTTTATTGTCCTCATGTACCTCATTAAGTTGATTCAATGGAACAAATGCCTGTGCTGATCACTGAGGTTAAACCCAAAGGACAACCCCAAACTACAACACTACTCTCTTTAAAACTTCCTTTCCCTTCCATTGTTAACCCTCTAATCAGGGTATCAGCTCTTCCAATCTAATAATCCTGTCGTGGTGGTCTCTGCTGAAGGACCAAACGTAAACCACCATCACTTAAGTTCACATAGGCTGCACTCTGAGATAAATTCGAATCTAAGGCAGTTAACTTGATATTACCAGGTGACTGTCTTCACTGAAAATACCATTAGATCGATTTAGGGAGCATTAATCCCGAGATTACAAAATCACAGTTACCTAATAGGTATAGCCTCATGCTCAAATTGAGTTCAATTAAAAGCCAGTGTGCAAATGCCACATCCTAAAACCAAATTTATTAGACTCCACAGGTGGCTCCCAGCTCCCTGCTACTGCTGGGAGCTGGGAAACTGACCAGGCTGCTGCACTCTTGTGGTGGGGGTCAGGCACCCTGTGGCCAGGCTGCTCCAGCTGTGCATGGGGCCAGGCACCCTGCAGCTTGAACTGTTGCAGGGCCAGGCACCCCACCACTGGGCTGCTGGAGCCACGCGTGAGGCCAGATGCCCATGGGCAGGCACCCACCCTGCAGTCACCTTTGGCTACCTGTGACCAGGAGCCCCCAGCCAGCGGGTTCCAGCAGCTTTTCCACTAGAACTGGTGAATGGCAAAGGTTTAAGGTTTTTTATGATTTTTGGGGGAGGGAGGTGGACAGAAGCGTTTTTGGGTGTTTTTCGGGGAGGATTGTTTTTGGGATGTTGTTTTTTGGAGGGGGGAAGTTGGGGTGGGACTAGGGTTGGGGGAAACTGGGAGGTAGGGGAAGTAACCCTCACATTTAAGGGACTATGGGGAGGAATGGACAGCCCTCTAACTCCAGTAAATGAAAGGTTTACTGTACTAGCAGGAGCCAGGAAATTGATCAGGGCTGCTGCACTGTCAGTTTCCTGGATCTCCCAAGCTACTGAACCCAGGAAACTGACAGCGCTGCTGCCCTTGGCTCAGAATGAGGGGCTGAAGGAACTGTGGGATGGGTTCCCACGATGCACTGCTGCAACAGTCAATGTTTGGTAACTTCAGTGTGCAAGCAATGTGTCCAATTTGTTGGGAGCCTGTGGGAAGTGAGGATACCCAAAATCGAATTTCAAAAAACCAGAATTATAAAATTGATTTTAATAAATTAGAATTTATTTTGTAGTGTAGACGTAATCATACACACATGCATGCACATATATAAAACAGGATTAAGTGCAATTCTGGACTTCAGTTGCATGTCCCAGATCACACCCATAATGTCTCCTCACTGCATATGGAAAACTTGCAACGCAGGCACATTTCAATCACCCCATTTCACAATCATATTAATTTCCGTGTCTGTTTTTATACCAGCCGAGCCACACATACACTCACCCCCACACATCTGCACAGGCAGAAGTCTTTAGACATCTGGCCAAACCGAAGCAATAATTCAGAGCAAGTGTACTGCTTCTTACAAATGTACTACTACTACTAAACCCTTCGACTCCGAGGGGAGCATAGGTCATCTACAAGTCTCCTCCACCTCACTCTATTTTGGGACAAAACTTCTAGCTGACTGCAAGAGTACCCCAGCTGCTGTCCTTCAATCTCAGTAGATCTCTATGTTGTCTGAGATTTTCCTCTTTTGTGCTTTCCTTGGAAGTTCCATTTGATAACTTTACAGACTATGCTGGATGATGATTTTCTGAGTGTGTGGCCTAGACATCTCCACTTTCTTCTCTTGATTTGAGCATCAAGTGGTTCTTGTCCTACTCTGTTCAAAAGCTCGTGATTTGTGACAAAGTCTTGGCATTTGATGTGAAGGATGTCCCTTAGGAATCTATTTATGAATATCTTGCAAATGCAAGAAATATAGGTAATAAGCAGGAAGAACTTGAAGTCCTAATAAATAAATACAACTATGACATAAGTGGTATCACAGAGACTTGGTGGGATAATACACACAATTGAAATACTGGTATAGGCAGGGTAAACAGGGAGGAGATCTTGCCTTACATATTAAAAATGTCTATAGCTGGGCTGAGGTGGACATCGATGCAGGACACAGATGCATTGAGAGTCTCTGGGTTAGGTAAAAAGGGGTAAAAAACAAGGGTGAAGTCATGTTAGGGGTCTACTACAGTCAACATACCCAGGTAGAAGAGGTGGATGAGGCTTTTTCTAAGCAATTAACAAAATCATCCGAAGCACAGGATTTGGTGGTGATGGGGGCTTCAATTATCCAGACATATGTTGGGAAATTAACACAGCAAGGCACAGACTATCCAGAAAGTTCTTGGAATGCACTGATTTTTTTTTTTTTTTAAATTTCAGAAGGTGGAAAAAAGCTACTGGGCGGGGGGGCAAGCAGGTCTAAATTTGATTTTAACAAATAGGGGGCACTGGGTTAGAATTTGAAAGTGGAAGGAAGCTTGAGGGAAAGTGACCATGACATCATAGAGTTCATGATTCTAAGAAGTTGTGAAAGGGAGAACAGCAAAGACAATGGATTTCAGGCAGGCAGACTTTGGTAAACTCATACAGCTGATAGGTAAGGTCCCACGGGAAGCAAGACTAAGAGGGAAAATAACTGAAGAGAGTTGGCAGTTTTCAAAGGGACATTATTAAGGGAGCAAAAACAAGCTAAATAGCAACATAGGAAAGATAGAAAGTATGGTAAAAGACTGCCTTGGCTTAGCCAAGGGATCTTGCATGATCTCAAAATCAAAAAGGAGTCATATAAAAAGTGGAATTTAAGAGAAATTACAAAGGACGAATATAAAAAAACAACACATGCATGCAGGTGGAAGGTTAGAAAAGCAAAGGCACAAAACAAGGTAAAAATAGTTAGAGACAATGGTAACAAGAAGACATTCTATAAATATATTAGAAGCAAGTGGAAGACCAAGGAGAGGGTAGGGTCACCACTGACTGAGGAGGGACAAACATAATCAGGAAACTTGGAAATGACAGAGGTGCTTAATGACTTCTGTGTTTCATTTGGTCTTCACGAAGAAGCGTACGCAGAAATGCCCAGCATGGTGAATACTAGTGGGAAGGTGATAGGTTTAAAGGATAAAATTAAAAACAAACAAACAAAAAAAAACAATGTAAAAATTACTTTAAAAATTAGATGTCTGCAAGTCACCAGGGCCTGATGAAATGCATCCTAAAATACTCAAATAACTGATAGAAGAGGCATCGGAAACTTTAGCTATCATCTTTGAAAAGTCTTGGACGTTGGGAGAGATTCCAGAAGACTGGAAAAGGGGAAATATATTGCCCATATATAAAAAAGGAAAAATGAAAAACCCAGGAATCTACAGATCAATTGGTTTAACATCTGTGCTGAGAAAGATAATGGAGCAAGTCATGAAGGAATTCATCTGCAAACATCTGGAAAAAAATAATGTGATAAGTAACAGCCATCATGGAATTGTGAAGAACAAATCACGCCAGAACAATCTGATAGCTTTCTTTGACAGGATAGCAAGTCTTGTGGTTAAGGGAAATGTGGTATACTTAGACTTTAGTAAGTCATTTGACATAGTGTTACACAATTTTCTTATCAATAAACTATGCAAATACAATTTAGATGGGACTACTATAAGATGGGCGTATAACTGGCTGGATAACCATTCATAGAGAGTAGTTATTAATGGTTCGCAGTCATGCTGGAAGGGCATAATAAGTGGGGTTCTGCAGGGGGTCCATTTTGGGACTGGTTCTATTTAATATCTTCATCAACTACTTAGATATTGGCATAGAGAGTATGTTTATTACGTTTGCAGACAATACCAATCTGGGAGGGGTTGCAACTGCTTTGGAGGACAGGGTCAGATTTCAAAATGATCTGGACAAACCGTAGAAATGGTCTGAGGTAAACAGAATGAAGTTTAATAAGGACAAATGCAAAGTACTCCACTTAGCAAGGAGCAATCGGCTTCATATACACAAAATGGGAAATGACTGTCTAGGTAAGAGTACTGCAGAAAGCGATTTAGGGGTCATGGTGGACCACAAGCCAAATATGAGGCAACATGCTGTTGCAAAGAAAAGCAAACATTATTCTTGGATGCATTAGTAGGAATGTTGAGAGCAAAGGCACAGGAAGTCATTCTTTTACTATACCCAGTGTTCATTAGCCTCACCTGGAGTATCATGTTCTGTTCTGGGCATCACATTTCAAGAAAGATGTGGAGAAACTGGAGAAGGTACAGAGAAGAACAACAAGAATGATCAAAGTTCTATAGCACATGAGTCATGAGGGAAGACTGAAAGAAATGGGCTTGATTTAGAGAAGAGAACACTTAGAGGCTTCATGATACCAAAAAGGGGGCTACAAGGAGGAGGGAGAAAAAAAAATCTCCCTGGCCTCTGAGGACAGGAAAAGTAGCAATGGGGTTAAATTGCAGCAAGGGAAGTTTAGGTTAGACATTAGGAGAAAAGCTTCCTCACTGTCAGGGTCATCCCTTCCAGTTCTAGTGGCTTGTGATTTGAAGATTTTATAGTATACCACATCTTGCATCCATATAAGAGTACACAGCTTGGTGATAAGTGGTACTGTTTTTCTGCACAAAAGGAATCCGTAAGGTCACTTGGGTTTCACTGGACCACCAGTCAGAAAACCAGATTGATCACATTTGTATCAGTAGTTTTGAATAAGATCGATGAAGGACATCCATGCTAGAAGAGGAGAAGATGTAGGTTCAGAACACCATTTGGTCATGATAAAACTCAAGTTCAAGCTCAAGAAGTAGACCACAAAAAGCACTGGGGAAGGAGAAGTCTTAGGGGGTTACATGTTATGATAAGCCATAAATCCAGAGCCATGAAATTTCTATTCAGTCCATGATTTTTAGTGTGTAACAGAATTATGAATTTAAGATGCCATGCTCATCATTTCAAACCATTGTGCAGTGTTCCTTTAAAAATGGGACTTACAGATCAGACACAGAGTGATTGCAATATGGAAAAAGTGTTCACTGGTAGGTGATGTAGTGTTTTTATCTTTTACTGTTTCCTTGAGAGTCCAATGAAGAATGCAGTAATTGTCAAGTTTCATCTTTGAAATATGTGTTATCTACTTTTGCTAAGCTATCTGTTCCTTGTTGTTTTTAGCTTCAACACTTGGACCAGGCCTGAAAACAACTTCTGTGTATGCTTGAAAGCTGGTCTCTTTCAGCAACGGAGTTGGTCCAATAGAAGACATTACTTTGCCTTCCTTGTCTCTAATATTGTAGGATGGACACAGCCCCAGCAATGCAAGCTGATCTTAATGGCAATTGAAATTAGCTCTTTAGCCCTCAAATACTACCAAGTCATTCAAGTCAAATCATACACTTTCTGTGGATAAATAGAGGGGCTTAAGTTTATAAGATAATTTGAGATACACATCTCCTAGAACTAGAAGGGACTTTAGAAGTTCATCTAGTCCAGTCCCCCATTCTCTTGGAAGGACCAAGCACCATCCCTAACATTTATTTGTCCCAATCCCTAAATGGCCTCTCAAGGATTGAACGCACATCCCTGGATTTAGTAGGCCAATGCCCATGCCACTGAGCTATCCCTCTCCCCCAGCAGTTAAACCTGAAAATTGCTCTCTTCTCACAAACAGCAATTACCATTGCTATTTGAGATGTTTTCAAAATCCACAGATGTGATTAGCTGTACTGTAAAAACATTTAAAAGGGCAGCCCTGCAATGGAGAGCTAGTTTTTGGCTTTACATAAACAGAAAGACAGGAAAAATAAATGAGAGAAGGCAAACCAAGTTTTCAACTGATCAGTGTGGACCAACAATATTCCAATTGTAGGCTGCTCACAGAGTGCTCCCCGCAGCTATTTGCTCTTCATTATTCATGTTGTGTGGCTGGCATCATAATGTGACTTCAGTTATTTGCTAACAATGAACAGTGTTTTAAATGTTAGGAAACGTTTAAAAACTGAATATTCATGAAAAACAAACAGCAAATACTGAATAACACTTCTGAAATGAATTTTTAGATAAGAGATTTTACTTAACTTTGTTTCAAGAATCCAGGAAGTTGCCTGTATTTACAATGCAGCCAGCAACTACAGGAATACTCATGAACAAGAAACAACATGAACTTCCCATTCACAGCAAGCAAAACATGCTGGTTTTGTTCACTACAAATTGGGGTTTACTACAGACTGCCTGTTCAAGGTTACAGTATGCCAAGAATAGATCGAGTTAAATTAGCATTAGAAAAGCGCCTCCTATAAGAAGTGAATAGTGACTAGTTCTCCACCAGATTTGGACTGTACCTTAATTACAATAGTTCAGCTTCTTAGCCACTACAGTGTGCTAGCATTGCTACAAATGCCTGGGAGAGCAAAGAGTATACCCCAGCAACCTTCCTAAAGATAGCAGTAGAGAACACTTTTCAAGACTGATTTAATGTGGTCCTGCGCTGAGTACACCATCATTCTTGAATGGATTAAACTGACGCAAGACTGCACCCAATAGACAGCAGAATCCTAAAGGAAAATAATTTAAGATTAGGAACCAAGTGCCAGTATTTTGGTTCTCTCTTAACTTATGTTTAAAAACAATGCTTGTCATTCAGCTCCCTACTTCTGAGTGATAGAGAAATGTTGCCATGCTCTATTTTTTCCCTTTTCTTCTACTTTCTTATTAACGAACCAAGACATAGAATATCGTAACTGTAATAGCTTCTCTATAGTTCCCTATCCCTTAAATATTGAATACATTGTAAATTGTTGGCTAGGTGTGTATTCTCTCTGCATGCTGCACTGCACTTCAGCTGAGCTGCCAAAAAAGACTACAGACTCAATTCAGTGGCAGAGGTGCTCAGCCTAGTCCTAGCGTCTTGGTGAATGGCTACAGGTACACTAAGATATGTAGATGCATTACAATGTAGTAGCTCCGATGCTGACCAGTCAAAGACATCTCCATTGTGACCTCTATTATACAGACTGATACCAAAAAAAAAAAAAAAAAAAGTTATATATTACTTGCTCCTCTGATGTGGTTAGTTACCTTGTACCTGTTGGTCAGATGTAAACCTCTCTATCACCTAATTATCCAGACCTTAACTTTAGCAGTGGTCAAAGTGTGCCTGCACCACTGACAAGGATATTCTGATACTATTTTTCTGGAATGTATTCACATGACTATTTAATATGTACAAATGCTTGTGTTGTTACTGTATAGTGTTGTTGTTTCCAAGTTCATGTATCAGACAGTGAAACTGCAAATAGGTACTTTGTAATAGTCCTGACTTTTGCTCACTTTGGCTGTGTCTACACTACAAAAATAACTTAAAAGTTTATTTTGAAGTACTACTTCAAAGCAAGCAACTTCGAAGTAGAGTGTCTACACACAGCCTATTTCAAGGTTAAACTTCAAATTCGGGCACTACTCCATTCCTGGGAGTGGAGTAAGGTATTTGAAGTTGGGATCCCTTCTTTGAAGTTAACTTCGCAGTAAAGAAAAATGCGTGTAGACTCTCTGCTGGATACTTTGATGTAGTGCCTAACTTTGAAGGTAACTTCAAAGTTAGTTCCTCGTGTAGATGCACCCTTTAGTAAAGGTCTTAAAACTTGTACTTTGACACATGCTTTAAGCTCTCTTTTTCCACTATAGCACCCTCCTATTACTTTGCTTTTCCAGCTGCTGCTGTACATTGGCCAGATATTTTCACCAAGGGTTCCATGATACCCCCATTTGCTTCTTTCCTGGGTGCCAGAACACATCAGTGAGTATGAGTCCAGGTCCTTTATTCCAGTATCAGAGGAGCATTCATTCATAGAATGAATCATGTTAGTCTCTAAACAAGTTATACTACCATCAAATTCTCCCACATATGGTTATATTGAACAGTAATGTTAATGGAAAAATAACCAGACTGATGTGCACAGGATGACTTACTAAGTGAGGGTATGTCTACACAGAAGCCTAATTCTGAATTAAACTATTCTGGAATAGTTATTCTGAAATAGTTTATTTTGAAAAAATACTGTTACACAAAAAAATGCATTTCAAAATAGCACTTAGCTATTTCACAATACATCATCTAAGTACATAAAGCCTATATCAAAATAGAGTCATTGCACTCACTGGCCATGTCCACACTAGCCCCAAACTTCAAAATGGCCACGCAAATGGTCATTTCGAAGTTTACTAATTAAGCGCTGAAATGCATATTCAGTGCTTCATTAGCATGTGGGGGGCCGCGGCACTTTGAAATTGACACTCCTCGCCGCCGCATGGCTCGTCCCAACGGGGCTCCTTTTTTGAAAGGACCCCGCCTACTTCAAAGTCCCCTTATTCCCATCTTCTCATAGGAATAAGGGGACTTCGAAATTGACACTCCTCGCCGCCAAGCGGCTCGTCCCGACGGGGCTCCTTTTCGAAAGGACCCCGCCTACTTCCAAGTCCCCTTATTCCTATGAGCAGATGGGAATAAGGGGACTTTGAAGTAGGCGGGGTCCTTTCGAAAAGGAGCCCCGTCGGGACGAGCCACGCGGCGGCGAGGCATGTCAATTTCGAAGTGCTGCGGCCACCTGCATGCTAATGACGCGCTGAATATGCATTTCAGTGCTTCATTAGTAAACTTCAAAATGGCCATTTCAAAGTTTGGGGCTAGTGTAGACGTAGCCACTATGTTTTATTTTGAAATAGGAGCTATTCCTCATGATATGAGGTCTCTCAATTTTGAAATACAATGGTCACTATTTTGAATTTATTTCAAAATAGTCATTGCATTTTGTAGACAGTAGTTTATTGTAATATGCTGTTATTTCAAAATAACTTTGCTATATAGAACTATCCTAAGATACTACTGTATCTGAGAGAAACAGAAGTTGGCCAAGATAAATATAACACATCCTCTTTTCCTAAAGCAAAGCTCAAAGGTGTAATTTCTTAAGTCTAATGGGAATTTTTATGCTAATTTTAAACTTTAAGTAGGAATAAAAAAGTCTCTGTAGACATATACTCTTGTCATGTCATGGATAATTAAGACAGAACGAGTAGGAATATATCATAAAACTCTATTATCCTCATTAGTTGTCATATATTGCCACAAGTATCACATTTTGATTTTTATAATATCAATGAATGGATATAGTTGTCAGCAACAATAGCAAGGAATTTAATTACACCTAGTGTATAATTAGAAAATTACTACTTTGTGTCACAAAAGCCTCATATATGACAGTTTAAATAGTAAACTGAGAATTCTATCTGTTCTGAAAAAATAGTTCCCCACAAAAGTGTTTTAAAATGTTCTTTTATCTTTAAAAAAGAAGCCGTACTGCAACTAGCATTCTACCATGTCCTGCACAATGCCACAGTAGTCAGAGTATTTTGCCTTTTGTGCTCAAGATGTTCATGATACGGTTTTGTTCTCACTTTAAACCTGAACTCTTGCTTTTCTTTCTTCTGAGATGTCTCTCTTCCATTTTCTACAAAACTGAATCACTTCTCTTCTACAATGTAATTGCATAACTTAATGAAGTTGGGACACTAGTAATGTTCCAATCACAGAAGAAATAGGTAGACGACATTTTGAGGAAGCAAGTTCCACTGTAACAAATAGGTGGTAATGAGGGAAGTCAAGTTTATAGTAAAAGAGTGCTGGTTTGTAATGTGTTTTATAGTCATTGCTGAACTAATGGCAGGAGAAATTAGGCTCACTAGCTACAGCTGTATGTCTCCAAAACGGTAGGTCTAAATTCTTACAAGCCCAAAGAAGCAGCCAAATGAGAACTATGATATACTTGAGATGACATTTTGGTGCTTCTGATTTATACAGGTGGAGGTGCATGTATTCAGATTGAGATCCATCCTTGGGTATACACTGATGTCTTTGCAGCTGTTTAAGCATCCTGCTTAAAATTATCTAAAAGGGAATGGTCCAAGCAAGGGTCAGGCAGCAGATAAAAAGAGAGGGAGAGCAAGTTTTCTTAATGCAAGTGTCCCACATCAAGCAAGCTTAAAGCAACAGAAAGGTGCTGAATTTTGCTGAGATGCATACAATATTGAACAGCATGAATATTTGTCTCTTTACCACATAGGTGGTTTTCAGTGTGATCTACGTATAACATATTAATATATTGGTATTAATGCACATCCTGTGATGACATTGAGACAGTATGAGCAGTTACTATGTGTTCTCTTGCTGCTGGTAATGAAAGCTTAGCATGAGCACAGTGAACATGACTAAAAGCTCCCTCATGCCCACTGATACTCCATTACAATAGCAGACACATAGCTGATTTAACGACCAGCAGCTTTCTTAGCTGTTCTGAAATAGGAGAAGTGACCGGTCCAATCATGGCCAGACCAGGATCGGGTGAATTTTAACCCACATTTGACATACTATCTCCTGAGGTCTGTTTACGGTCTTTGACCACAGCCAGGTATCTATAAGGCTATGTCTACACTAGAGGGTTTTGTTGACAAAACTAGTGTTTTATCAACAAAACCCAGGCAGCACCCAGATTCCCAAGGTGTTCTGTCAACAATAAAATCGACAAAATGCAGTTATTTTGTCAACAGTCTTATCCCACTCCCCATGAGTCAGAATGCCTCTGTCAACAGAGATCTATTGACAGAAAGCCATTCTGGACATTCTGGAAGGTCATCTGTTGACAGACAGTGATTCTGGGACACCAGTCAGCTCTGTATGCTGAGCTTCTGGTTGGTAATTTTGTCGAGAGAATGGCCCAGCAGCCATCCGCTCTCTGATAACACAACAGATCGCTCTTGATCAGGTGACAAAAGTTTTGTCAGAAGATATCGTCTCACAAAAACTTCTCTGACCAACCCCTGTAATCTAAATATAGCCCCAGAGTTCTCTGACCTCACTAGCTGACAAAAACTGCTGCTCCCATTTTCCATTGTTAGAACTCAAATTCCTTTAATTTTAACAAGTGGAAAATTCTTTCAGTGTTTTGAAAAGAAAACAAAAAACACAGACCACACCTCACCAAAACAACCCCCTCCCCCGCACAACACAACAAGTATCTTACATTCAGAGATACTGAGGAACTGTCATATTCCATAGTTCATAGACAGTGTAAATTAACACTGTTTATATGGATGATTTTGCATCAACAATATCAAAATACTGAAGTTCATTTGATTTATTTCCTCACAAATGTAATACAATAAAAAAGTTTCTAATGCATTAGAGCTTTGGTAGTTATGTGACACTGTTATGTTAAGAACAGGTTACAGTACACTGTACTGAATTCCCAGAAAATATTACATTAATATGGAATTGAAAGCAAATATCTGTAATTTAGGGTTAAACTCTTCACAGGGATGTGATCATCTTAAAAGCAAACACTGTTAAACTATGAAAATGCTCAGATAAGGCACCAAGTTTATTTTGCCCTGTATGTTGCACCATGCAGTAACTACAATTTCAATTAAGGCACTTCTGCATTATTAGTTCCAGGGTACACAACACTGATTTTTTAAAAAATGGTATTTGATTTGTAGTTTTCATCTAATGCCCATGCCAGCATCTTTTCTTTATATTTTAGCTTAGAAAATATACCACTGATTGTATGCATTGATTGTCTCATTGTAACATGTAAGTAACGTTACTTGCATGATGCACTGAACTTAAGAAGAGCAGGTTTTTTTTTAATAATAATTTCATTTTTATGGCGATACTAGGAGAGTTACCTGGCATTGCACACATCTTTAACTCAGTTAAAAGTTTTTTTTTAAATATAAGGAAAATACACATGCATATATTTTCAGGGATAAGGGACTGGCGACACAAGGAGTGTTTAGCCCCCAGAGGCACATCCACACAACTTCTTTACTGATGGCAGCTCCCTCTGCCAAGAGCGAAATCTCATGTGGCTATGCTAATTAGCCATGTGATTATGCTAATAAGCAGCCATTTACAATTGTGAGACTGCTTATTAGCATGGAGCTGCTGGGAGTACAGCTCCATGTAGATGTGGCCATATATAGGCAATAAGATATTCTCTGTCTTAGTCTCTATCCCTTTTTAAATTATTCCTAGCATTCTGATTGGTTTTTTGAGTGCTGCTGCACATTGAGTGGATGTTTTCAGAGAACCATCCACAATGACTCCAAGATCTTGAGTGGTTCAGTGACTATTTTTTAAATGTATGTCACTGTACATTTATCAACATTAAATTTCATTTGTCATTTTGTTGCCCACTTACTTATTTTGAGAGATCTTTTTGAAGCGCTTCACAGTCTCCTTTGTTCCTAACTATTTTGAGCAGTTTAGTATCATCTACAAATGTTGCCACCTCACTGTTTACCCCTGAATCCAGATTCTCAATATGGACCCTTGGGGGACACCACTAGTTACTACTCTCGATTCTGATAATTTATCATTTATAGCTACCCTTTGTTTCCTTTCCTTCAACTAGTTATGAATCCATGAGACGACCTTCCCATAAATGACTTCTTTTACTTAAGAGCCCTTGGTCAGGAAATTTGTCACAGGCTTTGTGGAAATCTAAGTAGAATATATCTGCTTGATCCCCCTTGTCCACATGCTTATTGACCCCCTCAAATAACTCCAGTAGATTAGTAAGGCATGATTTGCCTTTACAGAAACCACGTTGACTTTTTCCCCCAACAAATTATGTTCATCTATGTGTCTGACCATTTTATTCTTTACTATGGTTTCAATTAATTTGCCCCATAGCTGTCATTGCCAGGATCATCTCTAGAGCCGTTTTAAAATATTGGCATCGTGTTAGCCGTCTTCCAGTCATTAGATACAGAATCTGATTTGAAGGATATGTTACACACCACATAGTCCACAATTTCACATTTGATTTATTTCAGAACTCTTGGATGAATACACGTCTGGTCCTGGTGACTTGTTACTATTAAGTTACTATTAAGTCAATTTGTTCCAAAACCTCATTTAATGACACCTCACTCTGGTGGGTCTTACCCATGAAAGCTCATTATATAACAAATGAAACTGTTTGTCTTTAAGGTGCTACAGCACTGCTTGATATCATGGTTACCCCTCTCATACCTTAATCTGGGACAATTCCTCAGATGCATAATCTAAAAAGAATGTCTCAGGTTTGGGAAGCTCCCTAACATCCTCTATCATGAAGGCTGTGGCCACCATTGGCCAAATCCAAACTGAAGAATACTAATGAGGCAGTAAACTGAATATTCAGTGCCTAATTAGTATTTGCATGTTTCCGGCCATGGCGCTTCGAAAGTGCTGCTTTCGAATGTGTGTTACTTAGAGCAGCTACGCAGGGGGTCCTTTTTGAAAGGACCCAGCACATTTTGAAATCCCCTTATTCCCCTCAGCTGCGAGGAATAAGGGGATTTCAAAACGTGCTGGGTCCTTTCAAAAATGACCCCCAAGTAGCCTTGCTGAGCCACATGCATTAGAAAGCGGCACTTTCAAAGCGCTGCAGCCAGAAGTGTGCAAATGCTAATGAGGTGCTGAATATTCAGTTCAGCCCCTCATTAGTGTTCTTCGATTTGGTCATTTAGCATGACCATTTTGAAGGTTTGACCAAGTGTGGCCACAGCCGAAGACTGAAATAAAGAATTAATTTATTTTTTCCTCAATGGCCTTATCATATTTGAGTGCTCCTCATCTCTATCATTCAGTGGTCCCACTGGTTTTTCAGCAAGATTCCTGCTTCTTATACACCTAAATCATTTTTCTACCAGTTTTTGAGGTTTTGGATAGGTGTTCTTCAGATTCCTTTCTGGCTTTTCTTATTATGCTGTTACACTTCAGTGGACAGAGTTTATGCTCCTTTCAGTTTTCCTGACTGGGATTTTACTTCCACTATTTAAAGGATGCTTTTTTATCTTTCACTGCTTCTTTTGCCAAGTTGTTAAGCCATGGTGGCACACTTTTGGTACTCTTACTGATTTTTTTGTTGCTGTTGTTTTTAATTTGGTGTATACATTTAAGTTGGGCTTCTATTATGATGTCTTTGAAAAGTTTCCATGTAACTTGCAATGATTTCACGTTTGGCACAGAACTTTTTAATGTCTATTTAAATAACCTCCTCATTTTTGTGTAGTTCCCCTTTCTGAGATTAAATGCCACAGTTTGGGGTTCCAAGGTGTTTTCCCCACAACTGGGACGTTAAATTTTATTACATTGTGGTCACTGTTTCCAAGTGGACCAGTTATAGTTACCTCTTGTACCAGATCCTGTGCTGCACTAAGCACTAAATCAAGAACTGACTCACCTCTTACGGGTTCCACAGCCAGCTGCTCCAAGAAGCAAACATTTAAGGTATCAAGAAATGTTATCTCTGCATCCTGTGCTGAGGTGACATGTACCCAGTCAATACAGGGATAGCTGAAATCCCCATTATTAAGTTTATTTTGATAACCTCTCTAATCTCCCTTAGCATTTCATAGTCACTACAACTACCCTGGTCAGGTGGTTGATAATATATCTCTTACTTCTATATTCTGTTATTAAAGCCTAGCATTACTATCCATAGAGTTTCCATGCAACATTTTGGCTCATTTAAGTTTTTTTACTTCGTTTGATTCTACATTTTCTTTCATGTAAATTGCCACTGCCCCACCAGCATGAGGTATTCTGTTCTTCTCATATACTTTGTACCCTGGTGTGATTGTGATCCCTTGATTTTCCTCATTTCACCAAGTTTCTGTGACACCTATTATATGAATATCTTACTTTAATATGAGGCACTCTAGTTCACCCATCTTATTATTTAGATTTCTATAATTTATGAACAAGCACTTTGTCACCATTTATCTACCTACCATTTGATGATGTATTATACTCATTTTCATTTGTTTGTTTCTCATCTGATCTGATTATTTGCATGCTTTGATGTAAACACACAAAGAAGGGTATGTAGGATCAGGAGCCTTAAATGGTTTTTCTAAAACATTACTAATGACCTTTCAAATCATGCCTCAGAAGGCAACATATTCAACACTTCTTAGCTAATTCCTTTTTTTCCCTCATACTACATGGAAGCTCCCAGGTAAAATTCTTGGAAGCATAAAATATATAAATTATCCATGCAATCAATTGAGATTGATTGTTTCTTGAGAGCTTCATGTCTGGAACAGAATCAACAGCAAATATTACCAAAGTATTTTTAACTGAGGATGGTTAAATATGTTCTGCTTAATTCCAGGAACATCTTAGTGTTGTGAGTGCAGAATTATGTGCCATTCACATTTCATCAGGGGTGAGTTTTACACCTCCTGAAATTTTGCTTTTCTGAGATATTTTGGCCAATTGATGATACCCTAAGCATAAGCTTTGTGATCACAAGCAACAGAAATAGAAGCTAGTTAATTATTCTTTTATTGCCTTTTTTCCATTGCTGACTAGCAGACTGTGAACACCTGTTTTCTTTCTTAAAACAAACTAAGAGATTTGATGTGCATTTCAGCTGTAAACCATCATACTTCTATATTATGACCTTCTTTACATACAAATAAAATTTAAGTTTTCCATTGCTCTATCGAGGACCCTCTCTCTCTGCTCTTTCAAATCACACACCTTCCAGAAATCCTTCCTAGTGCCCCCATCTTTTCACACCTTTCCCTACTTCCTTTTCCATACTAATTCTATCCTAGATTTTAAGTGTACCTATAGGAAACATCTCACTATTTGTACACTTCACAGATGACTGATAAAGAATAATATAGATACTTTTGAATTTCTGCTGAAACCAGAGCTGAAAGAACTGATTGTATGTACATCTGATCCGCAGTTTAAATTCATATCTAATGGGGGGCCCATTCCAACCATAGAGGGAGACAGAGGGAGTGAGTGAGTGAGTGTGTGTGTGTGTGTGTGTGTGTGTGTGTGTGTGTGTGTGTGTGTGTGTGTGTGTGTGTGTGTGTGTGTGTGTATTGGATAAACATTCTGGGCTTGTCTACATTTGCCCCCAGCTTCCTCAAAATTTTGAGGAGTAAAGGATTTCAAAGTGGCACGGGCACTTTGAAGTGCCCACAGCTACGTGCATGCTGGCAGTTTGAAGTCTGACACTTCGAAGCTGCCGCAGGGTAAAATTAGCCTAATGAAGTAGTGTGTATTCGCCACAGCACTTCATTAGTAATCTCCCATCACCTTGATTAACATGCCCCCCTTCGAAGTGTAGACCCAGCCTATGTCGTCTACTAAAACTCACTGGTTTTAGATGTTGTTCCTTACACCAACACCAAATGTGCCACAAAAGAGTTACTTAAAGAATCCAAAAATCACATGGTTCTAATCATTTCTTTATCTTATCTGTTTAAGTGCTAACGCTGTCCCTTTGCCAGCTTCATGCTTATGAAGACTAAATCTTTCACATCTCACTACAGACTTTGAAGTTACCTGATTTTGCAACATATCTCCCTGCTCTCTGAATGTCAACTCTTTTCCTGTCTCATTTACTATTGATCTTAATATATCCAACTTATTATTACTTCCTACCAGCTATTTTGGTATCCTTGTCAGCTGCCTCTTCCCTTGACTTAGCCCTCCAGACAGGTCATATAAACAGTGGTTCAGTATCATTCTATCAGGTCTCCAGCCACAATTTTGCGTCCAAAAGCCATTTACACTCTTTAAAAGAAAATGAGGAGTCCTGGGGCACCTTAAAAACTAACAGATTTATTTGGGCATCAACTTTTATGGGCAAAAACCCACATTGTCACATGCATGGAGTGGCAATTGTGGAGACAGGCATGAGGAGATGTGAACATCAAGAGAGGAAATACTCCTTTTGCAGAGAAAAACTCATCAGCTGTTGGTAATCGTCCTCATCCACCCTGACTGAAGTGGACTAACATTGGTCCTCCACTTCCCTTCTTTTCATGTGCTAGTATATTTGTGCCTTCCTATGTAATTTTCACTCCATGTATCTGAAGTTTAGGCCCCTCAGGGGCTATTGGGCAGGGTGAGTAATCATGTTGTTCCTAGCCTGTCTTTCTCAGAAGCTGCAAATGGGTGATGGTTAAAAGAAAGAAGACAAAGTGTGGAAATAAAATCATGCAAGGGCCCGGAACTTTAGATTCAGAAGGAATGTATGAGGAAAGAATTTTTGGATTTCCTCCTACACTATTTTGACAACACAGGTTCAGCGACTGCATTCTCAATTGGCCATCCATCCCACCTCCCATCATCACAGAACAAAGAATTGTTGGTTCTACCCTAGCATCAGCAAACCCAGGTATTGGCCAAAGGGTTGGGGTGTTGCTGCAGGACCAGTTGAAGCATTCTCCCCATTGGCAGCAAGCCCTTAACCACTTGGGGGGAGACCTTTCCCCAGCATCAGCAGTGAACCCCTTAGTCACCGGGGGAAACTTTTCCCTGTCAGTGGCACCAAGGCCAGGTATGGGCCAAGGTGGGGCGGGTGTTGCTGGATAACCAGTTGAGATGTTCCTTCCCCAAAACCCCCAGTATCTTAACTGCCTGGGGAGACTTTCCACAGCAGCAGCAAAGCCTTCTCTTTCCTGTGCAACTGGCAGAATTGCTAGCACCGAACGGCAGGCACATCCTTTTATTGGGTTGAGTTGGGGGCTACCCACATGATGTGCCTGAACGTGGGAAAGACCCAGACTCTGTAGCACCTGTGGGGGAGGGAAGGGAGTTCACACACAAATGTAAACCACTGAGAAGTAGTTCCTTGGTGTGTTATGCAAGCACAACCCCCCAGCACAGCCTTGTTGACATGTGGTACAGCGGGTCAGGGGCTGGCACCAGGCAGCGCAGAAAAAAATATCAATTGTACAGACAGTTGTGAACTCTATTTGAATGGGTAGCTGCACGCACACTAACAGCATAGAAAGAAAGAAGCCATTTCTCACGCTGTCATAAACTAACACAAGCCCACAGCTAAAGGCTTGCTGCTCCCACTTGGAAAAATCAGGCTCTTCCTGTTACTGGAGAGCAGTGGCCAAAGCATGACAGTCAGAGGGACATTCCGAGTTACACACAGGACATGCCTGGAAGCTAATAAATTTGATTTGAAGATGTGGCACTTCCACACCGGCCTTTAATTGAACTTCTGAATTTGTGCTTGATACTATACCTGTCAGGTAACTGCGATTTTGTAATCTTGAGAGTAGTGCATCCAAAAAATCAAACTAATGATCTTTACAGTGAAGACAGTCATGTGGTTTAAAAAAAAAAAAAAAAAAATCGAGCTAACTTTAATTAAATTCAAGTTTATCTCATACTGTAGATGCAGCCTATGTCTCCTAGGTACCTTTTTTCAATACTCCACCCTATGCAGTCACTTCCCATTTTTCATGTGAAGCTCATTGTCCCTCCCTAAGTGGAGTATTTTTCATTTGTCATTATTGAACTTCATCCTATTTTCCTCAGGGTAATTCTCCAGTTTTTACAGATCATTTTCAATTCCAACCTACCCTTCGATGCACTTGCAACCCTCCCAACTTAGTATCATATACAAACTTTGTAAGTGTATTCTATGCCATTGTTGCTGGTTGGTTGTACTTCCTAGCATGACTAGCCCACAAATATCTGGGTAAGAAAAGATTTGTTTCCATTGTCTACAGAAATATGTAATCTGTGAGGGCTTTGGTAACTACTGTTGTGACTCTGGAGAGGCAGAAGGAAACCACCCTGTATTGACAGTGCACCTGGATCATTGTGAGGGGCAGGGGAGGAAGTCATTATAAACTGTAGACTTTTCATATAATACCCAGAACCTCTGAACAGTGCAGTATGGAGCTAAAGAGACACCAACATAGGTGCAGGACACAAATGCACATTCAGGCAAGATGAGTTTCAGAGACCCCACTTAAAACTTTGCATTATAGATGCCACTACTTTTCACAAATACATAACATGGGGGGAAAATTCTTATTACTTGCACTAAAACAGATACATAGAAAGATTAAGCTGCGTAACCATATTTAACATACCCATGACTGATATATGGGAGCTAGCATATTAACATAATATGCTATAATATGCCTTACCTGCACCATATGTATCATTCTGTATTAAGCTTCAGTAACGAACAAAAAATGTAACAGGAATATAACCTGAACTAGACTATACCATAATTCTTTTCACTTATGCTAAGTGTCTGATAACATTTAATGAAACAGGCATTTGGCACACGCTGATAGAAAGCGTGTCAGATCAAGGTACATTCACTCTTTGTCATATTAGAAATTATGAATCAGTAGCTGGAATGCAAGTATCCAAATCAGTGATTTTATAAAGATGTATATGGAAGAAACAGAACAACAAGTGAGGGAAATAGAAGAAATTGGTGGGTTGAATTTTACAGATGTGTAAAATGCATGTAACCTTTAAAACCATACAAACAGCTGAAACATGGGACTTGGACAACATGCCTTCTGCATAAGGTGAATGTGACCACTTCAAGGGACTACTCTTCAGAGACTGATATTTTATAGAACCTTTTTTGATCCCCTAAGCTTATTAATAAACCTAACTGACATTTTTTGGTCTCTTGAATAAATTTTGTAACAAAATAAAAGAACCAACATATTGTCAAACAATTGATTTAAAACTTATCAATACCTCTTTAGTTAAAAAGCTAAATTGTGGGATGTCTACTTTTTGCAAAGAATGTTCCTTTAAGGGTATGTAATTTTTCTTGGTAAAGACATAGTGTGCAGTTTTCCACTAATTTCTAACACCCCTCTTCTTCTAAAGGATGTATGGCTTCAAAGATGAAAAGGCCAGTTCTGATTTGCTATATTAATATTAAAAAATAATAAAAAAGCTTTCTAACAATGATAAACCCTTGACCTTCAGAACATCCTATTCATTTGGCTTAATAACTTCCAGTCTAGTAGAAAAGCAAATTTCAGATAACTATTACTTTCATTCCAATGAACTCAGGATGTCTCAGGCAGAACTCCATTTGTTGTATGCCATCCAGCAGCATGAAAGCTCAAATAGCAAGAAGTACTCACTTTCTGTGAATAAGCTATTACTTCTAGCGATTAATGTCTTTAATCAATCCTGGTGGGTACCTTGTCATGGAAAAAAAATGTTTTGTTCATTCTTTAGAACCTAGGTGGCAGAGTCTGTAGAAGTGAAAAGCACAATTAATACTGAAAAGATGAGTAACTCCCTAGTGATGGAGATTTAGTCAACATTTTACTATAGCTTTGCTACTAAAGAAAGACCCTGAACTTCTTTGGACAAAAGTGCAACCTAGTACAACCTGATTCTTCACTGTCTTTGAGCTTGTATTGTCTTTTACAACTGTGCAATATAGCTGTGAAACATATCCGAGGCTGCCAAAGAATCCAAGAATCTGAGACCGTGACAAAGAATCAAAATGATGGACACAAAAAAATTGTTCATTCAAGACACCAAGGCGATTTCTACGTGTCACTTTCTTTGAAAGTGGCATGCTAATAAATGGCCTGAAATATGCTAATGAGGTGTGGATGTAAATATTCCCTGCCTCATAAGTGTAAAGTCACATGATTTGGGGTCTGAAAGATGCTCTTCCGGACTCCAAAACATCCTGTAGAAATGCAGCTCCCAGGGGTGTTCTTCCAGAAGGAAGTCCTCCTTCCAGAGGCCCCTTTTTCCCCAGAAGATCCCCTGGGGGCCGCGCTTCTACACCATGTTTTGGAGTCAAGAAGAGCATCTTCTGGACTCCGAATCATGTGATCTTATGCTAATGAGGCATGGGGAATTTACATCTGCACCTCATTAGCATATTTCTGGCCCTTTATTAGCATGCTACTTTCGGAGAGAGTGGCATGTGTAGAAACAGCCTTAGTGTGGTAGGATTCATATTATTAAGTGTGAATAGCTCTTCCTATAGCCTCATTCTCAGTTTTCTTGATTTCTGCGATAAAGTTGGAGTGGGACACTAGAGGAAAACTTGAGAAGAATGGTGTAAAAAGCTGCTAAAACAGAACTCTCCACACTTTTACACTAATAGTATTTCACATTAATTTTCCACAAATAGCTATGGTTACCCACTTTAGACCAGCCAGGGCCTTCTGCAATGTTTGCATTATCAGGATAAACAGATGATAGAGCCAAATATCCTGTTGATACAATTTTATTTGTTAGTAAAGAATATACAGGAAATCCTGTTTCCCTGAACAAAGTAGAACTCCAACAGGAGGCAGCTTCCTTGCTCACAATTCCAAGCCTCTTGTGACCCTAGCTAGCACCCTGCCCTTTAAGCACTCTCTCAGCATTCACTCAGGCCCATGCAAGGTCTTCTCTGTGACTTGGATATTTTTTCCTCTTGTTTCCAGGATTTTCTAACTCACACTGACAAACACATACAGAAGCAACCTAATTGATCCCAGCCTCCACAGTTGTATTCCATCTAATTGTTTGATTGCTTCCATTGTTTCAGATATCACTAATGAAGGGACATTTGATTGCCCCCCTTTTAGTGCCAACAAGCCTCAGTCCACAGTGGGCAGGATCAAACCTGGTCCCTCTGGAGCTAAATGCATGAATGTCTACTACGTGAGCTAAAAGCCACATACCCCTTGAGTAATGCTGTAGATCAGACTCACTGGTCTCTCACTAGGCCAGGGGTAAGGTAGCAACCTGCCAGATTTAGTCCCTGGTGAGCCTCTTAACTCTATAATTGCCTGTACCTCTGCAGGTAACAGAAGATCGCATCTCTCGTTGGCCCTGGGTCACTATTCGTGGCTAGTAGGAGTGGCAGGAAGCAGTGTGGACCAGGACACCATCTCCCACCACTCCCATTGGTCACAAAAGGTGATCCACAAACAAATGAGAGCTGTGATTGCCCAATACCTGCAGAGATGTAGGTAAATGTAGAAGTGGGAGTCCACCAGGAAATGACTCTGGCAAACTGGATCTTTTGTACAGGCTGATATTTGCCCACCCCTGGTCTAAGTGGTCTCAGTGCCACTACGTGGGGCAGAGAACCACACCCAAGGTTGTGTGGATTCCACCCTCATTTAGCACGAATGGAAGCTAGAATACACACCAGCTTGTACAAGGTATTTGCCCATCAAGTCAAGATTGTTGGGACTCACTCAACATAATACATGACTGAGAAGGAAGAGGAGACTAACAGGTAAAGAGTAAAAGCTGAATCCAAACTCAATGAAGTCAGTAGGAACCTTTCAATTGAATTCACTTTGCGTTCCATTGGACTGCAAATGTCAGCTACTCTCTATGCCAGTAAAATAGCACTGACAGGTTTAAAACAGGAGCCAGTAAACATTTTTGCTGAAGAATATGTAAAAATGTAAGTTATACAATTTTGTTAGAATTACAGAAGCTTTAAGGGGGGGTCACAACCAAGACAAGGACATGTTGTGCTACATATAGCATCAAAAGAGATAGCCCCTGCTGTAGAGTTTACGCTCTGAATAGGCAGGACAAAGAGTGAAATATAGGAATGATTATTATCCTTATTTTACACATGTGGAACCAAGGCACAGAAAGATTACCAAACTTATCAAAGTTCAAAAAGAAAGTTTGTGGCAAGGCTGGAAATGGAGTAGCCAGATTTTTTGAGCCCTAATCCAGTGCCTCCCTTAACCACAATAGTTTTCAAGAGTTAAGCTGATGAGAGAGTTTTGCAGTCCCTTTTAATGCTGTTGAAAATCAGTAACAGCTGCCAGTATCTCTAATAATAGAACTAGATTCTTTTTACTTCTTCCTTTCCGCAAGCTGACTATTCTCTCTCAGCAGGCTTAAAAATACCCATTTTAATTACAACCTTTTATTTGCCTGAAACACTTCAGAGTTTATTTGTGCTGAGAAATCTCGCCTGCAAACTTTCTGAGCATTAAAGCAGGGCAAAAATGTGCCGTGTTTTCTTCCAGAAATACTTTCTTGTAGTTGATTGTCAGTCTCAAAGCTCTGCTAAAGAACAGGAATTTTAAGGATCAAACAGCTGTTTACATCCCTCTTCCTTAACGTCTGCTCAGGAGAGATGGGTGGAGCTGTGATTTGTGATTAATATTCTTCAAACAAATGCAGACAGCTTTTACACTGCACAATCCTAGTTCAGGATGAAAAACTCAAGCAGATAAATATAAAAACCAAACAGTGTTCCTGCTTAAAGGAGGATATTTGAGTCAATTGGTATTGAAACCAATATAATTCAAAACAGGTAAGTGAAAGTGCTGTGAATCAAACATAGGGTGGCCAAGTCAATTATAGTATGTGCCACTCTAGAGGTTATTGTGCTTGTCTGCACAGAGTGCCAGGTGGTGACGATCGTTAACCTGCTTTAAAATAAGAGTATAAAGCAAGAAATGTTCCCCTCCCAGTCCATATTTTGCAAGTGAGGAACAACCCAGAGATCTTTACTGCAGCCTCCAAGTTGCAGTTGTTTTTGTCCCTACTGTGTTTAACCACTACGTTAAAAATGACTGGTAAGTAGAGTGCTCATCAGCGTTCCCTCTCATTTTTTTGCCATCCGTGGGGAGATTAAATATCACTATGTGCGCCAGAGGATTCTGCATCGCCAATAGAAACACATACTGCCCACTTTGGGTGGCTGTTGGAGCTCTGCCGATCAGCTAGGCAGTGCCTGAATCACTCCTGGGTGGTCACCCATGTGTTCAGTTTACAAGGAACATTGTAATGTGATGGCTGTGGATTCAGCAGTACTGCATGCCTCTTCTTTCTTTACATACCTGGACATAAGATGCCCTTGCAGAACTGTTCCTCACAACACACACAGTGAGGGTCAGACGAGTTATCTTGGGGGAAAAAAAAACAACACAGGATGGGAAGGAGAAGGACATCGTTTTGCTTGCTACTGACTTAAGATATGATAGTGGGTAAGCCAGTTGACAACAGTTTTCAAATACAGTTGCCTCATCCATCTTTGGGGAATTAAGTACCTACTCTGAGGCTGCTGCTACACTACCATTGTCCCATCGGAAGGGGCATGGTAATGAGGGAATTCAAAGCAAGCTAATGAGCTGCTGACATGCATATTCAGTGTCTCATTAGCACAGTGACGGCCACCCAAATAAACTTTGAATTTCAGATTGACAGTCAAGGTAGGGCAGCTTCAAAACAAGCTCCCCGCTTCAACATTCCCTTATTCTCACAGAATTAGATCTGAGTAAGGGAATGTTGAAGTGGGGTGCTTATTTCCAAGCTGCCCCCATCTTCACCATCGATCTGAAATTCAAAGTTTGTGCTTGCGACCACCAATATGCTAATGAGACACTGAATATGCATGCCAGTGCTTCATTAGCCTGCTTCAAATTGCCTTATTACCACGCCCCCTCCAAGAGAACAATGGTAGTATAGCAGCACATCAAAGTAGGTTCTTAATTCCCCAAAGACGGATTAGGGAGCTCAGCTCAGCATTGAAGCTCTGTGGAACTGCACCAAAACAGAGCATGGCTGGAGACAGGTTATATTTCTTTCCCTCTCTCTTCTCCTTTGATATAAATTTATATAAGTGCCAGAGACAATCCTGTGCTTAAATATGGCCTGAATTACCCAGAATTTTGGAGATGCCAAGTGCCTACTTCTCCCATTGAAATTATGTGGCGCAGCCAAATGGAAGTCCATGTTTCTGAGCATGCCTTGTTTTTAATGTTTGCATGTGTATGAACTCAAGACTGAAACCACAAGGTAGGGAAGTGTGAGGGGAGATGCTAAGGGCTTGACTATACTTTCAGGATGATCAGCCTAGTCAGGATCATTCTTCCAGAGTTTGGTTTTGCTCATCAGGTAGAGATGTACAAGATCAATCTTTCTGAGGTCCACAGTCAACCCCTTGTACTTCTGCTTTAATGAGGAGTAAGGGAGGTCAATGGGAAAAATGCTCTCATCGACCTCCCTCAATGAGGACAGACCTTACAGTTGACTTCAGATACCGTTATATCTTAAATAATCAGATGGGATCTTCTTTAAAGGGATAAGGCAAAACACCACATTAATTGACACTGTAACATTCTTTTAGCATATGCATATACATTAAGCCCTTGATTTAGTGGACTGGTGGGGGTAAGGGTGTCCATTAAACCCAAAAGTCCTTTAAATCTGAGAGTTTACTGCCCACCCACCTCTGCTAAGCTCCCCCCAGCCCCGACCCCTCTCCCCCTCTAAAAAATTCAGGAACTCACCAGCCCACCACTTCTGGAGGAGCTGGAGCTCTCTGCCATGGCTGGATCTGCCCCACTCTGCATAGCTGGAGCGGGCCCCAGGCTGCGCCATGCTTCTGGAGCCAGCCCCATGCCACGTGGCTGTAGACACTTGTGCTGTGTGGCTGGAGATGCCCCCCACCGTGCTGCGCTGCTGGAGCTGGCCCTGTGCCATGCAGCTGCAGAGAGTTGCACTGCATAGCTGAAGCCCTCCTACCTGTGTGGCTGGAGCAGGCCCCATGTCACATGCCTGGAGCTGCCAGACTCTGCCGTGGGGCTAGAGGAGCCACCACTGCTACTGCTGCTGCCGCCACATGCTCCTCCCATCACAGGTGGGGGCATACGCGAGTGCCATCTGCCCACACGTGCACCCACTCCTGATGGGAGGAACATGTGGCAGCTCCAGTGCAGCAGTAGCAGTCCAGGCAGTGGTAGCTCTGTTTGCTCAGGTATACCCCTTACCTTTTTGGGGCGGCAGATTTAGAATTTTACGGGACTCAATTAAGCAGGCTTCGGGAACAATGGAGGTCTGGTGGACATTCGCTGTTCCCAAAATCCGCTAAATCAAGGTCCATAAAATTGAGGGTTTACCCACACACATATCCAAACTGCCTTGTTGATGTTGTAGGTACCGGTCTGTTTCTCACATGTGGGCTGGTGATTAGATGTGAGGAAATGAGAAGCAGGGCTCCTACCAGTAAACACTGGTGCTCCAAGCTTGACAAGACCAGACCCAGAGTTTCATGCAAGATGCTACATCACTTATACCATTTTTCCTCCATTCAGTTCTATGTATTGTGCTTTGTCAGCTCTTAAATCAGTCAGAATCAGTTCATTTAACACCTGTTTATCTGGAAGTTGTCTTTCTTTGTCAGCATGTTGGTGCCTCTTCTCTTGGACTGCGTTGAACCGTGGTAATCTCTTTTAGTGAGAGGTGCTTGAACTTTAACTCCAAGGCCATCTATCTGTCCTGCACCAGTCTCCCTTTTACCCAGGTCCCCTTGGATAGCATCTTCAACTCCCACTTCAGCCATCTAGACACTGAGGCAAACTTTAATTTTTTCTGTCTTTAAACAGTCACATCCTTTGCCCATTCACTCTTTCACTCGCCCTCTCCCAGGACTGCATAATTGCCTCACAGAGGCAGGGGGATATAATTGCCTTTGTAAGGTATACAATTTAATTCTTATAAAAACTTTTGCTAGTACAAACCTTTAATGATTTATCATGTCCCCTTCACATCACAACCTATACTCTAGTAAATTCCTAAGAGCAACAGTGTGATCATACTGAATCACAAGGACCCTTCTGATCTCTTTCTGCCTTGACGTCAGATATAGACAGAGGCTGCCTGATGCGTTTCTACGAATGGTCTGAGAGACCATTCCTTTCTGCTAACCATTGGCAGAGTTACAGTTATTTAAGTAGTCGTAACACTATATTCATGTATTCCACCATAATACATTAGAGGATATTATTAGAAAACTATTTTCTACATTGTGTTGATTCTAACTACACAGTTACCACAGCTAGAATTGTGTATCTGTAGTTGACTGTAAGGTTTATTGTTGACCAAGCCTGGGAGGGGGAAAAAAAAAAAAAGTAAAACCAAGTGATGTCAATGGAGCTAAGGTGATTTGCTCTAACTAGGGACATAGCCTGGCCCTAATTTTTTGGTGAAATCCCCGTGAACTTGTACCATCTACTTTTGCAAACTTCAGCTGTAGGTTAGGACTACATACAGCAAACTAAAACAGCAGTCATTTAAAATGAAAGGTTAGAAACTGCATGTGGACAACAAGCCTTCATACCAATCACTTCTTAGCTACTTAAAATACTTATCTGCCCAAAAGCTGTGCCCATGACCTAATTTTAGATAACCACACTCAGTATTTATCACTCAAAACCATCAATGCGGTGTACTATAGACCAATATAGTCCTCTGCACTCCTTTCATAGAGGCCAGGCTCTTTTAGGTCAAACCTCTTATCAGCAAGCAAAAGCAATAGACTTTAAATCAGGTCACTGCAAGTCAGAAAGAGGTTAAGGAAAATAAATTGAAGCTGTTCACTCTAACTTTGGCAGAATATCTGAAAAACAAATACATAGGTTGATTATCCCCAGGTGTGTCTTGCACTTTAAAAACTTGTAGTGCACTGGGTACGTATGTTACTCATAAATACTTTCAGTGAAGTCTGAGAAATGTTCAGTTACTAGCAATTAAGACAATAAAGACAACTACTATATTATTACTATTATTAATATTGTGAGGAATCATTAATTTACTACAGGGTCTCTAATCACATAACACTAAGCTTCATAATACCCCTGTGATTATTAGTATTACTTTGTTTGATCTCATTGCAACTATGAGGATAGGTAGCTGAGATGGACAAAGTTTTCAAATGAGTTGGTTAACCTAACAAATATAAATCACTAATTAACGAGACATTTTTCTACAACTCCCACCAATTTCAAATAAAGCAAACAACCCTCATCAAAGCTTATGCACAATTATTGAGATTAAGATACTTTCTGAGCAAAATTAGCTTAAACTGTTAAATTTCCACTAGCCATGACCAAAAAAAACTAAGTCCAGAGGGGATGATGAGAATTTTATTAAACCTTTGCCCAGGTTCATTTGAAACTCGGCTCCACTTACCCCTTTTTAGTTTGGAAAAGCAAATTTGCAAACAGGAACATACGTACATTTTATTAAAGCTAGTGCTTGAAATCAAGTTCACATCACACAAGGGCAAAAAGAAAGCGCTTTTCATCTGTGGTCTAGCTTGGGTTGAGAGGAATTATAAGTATCAGTTATAGGGTTCACAAGATACACCTAGGGTAAATAACCAGCATTAACTCAGATTGGGGTGTGTGAGGTAGTACGCATCAGAGAATAAGTGTTCTCTGGTATTCCACCTCTAGAGCATACAGAGTCAGAGTCGGGGTGGCTGTGGTATGTAGGTGGACAGTTTCCATTGATCCCTTAGTATCTGGAACATCTTCTGTAGAAAGATGTTGTCCGTCAGGGGAGTAATGGAGTTATTTCCCTGACTGGGTTCCTTGTCCGCAGTTTCATTCACGTGTCCTGATACAATTAGTGGCCTGCAATGTGCTCTGCATAAATGCCTCTGGAACACCTGATGGCATTGGACACCATGAGCAGCCTCATGATCTGGGAGTACCACCAACTGACTCTGCATGCTTTCAGGACAGGCTAGTTGTGGTGGTCCCATACACCAGGGATCCCATGATCAAGGTGTAGATCTAGACCTCACAGGTTTGAGCTTTCAGGGCGTCGGTCAGCTGGTCGTATTTCTCCATCTTTCAAGATCGGTGCTGTGGAAGACTGGTGTCCTACTCTCAAAGTGCAATATGACCTCTTCTGTTCCTTGTTGATTACAATGTTGTGTTGTAGCAGGCTGTCCTTTGAAGGGATGGCAGTGTCAATGGCAATCTACCCCAGGGACAATAGGATGGCTGGCCCTGGAGTGGTCCTACAGTGCTTGATAACTATTTAGTGATAAGGCATACATAGTACATTTGCAGCCAAAAGATGAATCTTATTGTGATCACTAAGTGTTTTTGATATTCAGTAGACCACACTCAAGGAAAATCTGCCTTTAATGAGTGTTCATAGATCCATCAATCGTTTTAGTCATCTGCCCACGTGCTACACTGTACAAACTTTTTGTGCTTTTATCTGATGGATGGGACTGCAGTTCTTTTAGTGTCAAGTGAAAAGGCAACCAATCTTCTCTGCTTAAGCTATGTTTACCCTTTGTTAGTTTCCATCATCACCTTATGTCATTAAAATACACTGTGGATACTGCATGCAATCCTAACAGGAAATCCTGATATTTTTTGTATGGTTGGGGATGCGTTTTTAATCATGTATTGTTTGTTCTTACACTGAAAAGGTAGAACTAAGTGAGGGTTGAAGCAAAGAAGAAGTTTGAAAGAATTCTGCTAATTCATCACTTCAGGTGCTATTGGAAATGGATGTGGATTGTGGATAGCAAGTGGATGGCTAAGTAGCCAGATTGACGCACCAAATGCTTCACGATTAGACATCTTTCAAATTCTTTCCATGAAAACCTAATTTAGGAAAATAATATCTTCAGCACAAAGCCATGCACTGAAACAAATGTGCACCTGTTTCCACTGAGACTAAATTGTTGGAGCTGATAAAACCATGCTTGAATGGGACCAAATATTCAATTCTTTTCAAATAGATTCAAAAGGTCTAATATGAGTCACAATACCACAACAGTTTGGTTAACTGGAAACAATAGATTACATGGCAACCTCTGTGCCATCATGCTGAGAGAAACAAAATATGTGAGAAAAAGCCCACATCAGGTATAAGGAGGAGAAACTACTTCATTGCCTACTCTTCCCTGCTTCCAGAGACTACAGGTCACCCATTCTTTAATTTTGCTGGAGAAGGCATTCTGTGGGAATGGTCTCCACTATCTCGAGTTCCTTAAGGTTGCCCTTTGTGTTCTCTCATAAGTGAAGGAAGTAATTTGTAGTAGAGCTTTCTTTCCCAGGATAGGAGGCACATGGTTCAGCTTACCCCACTTTCCCACTGATAATACTTACCAAAATATGTACTAGAATTTATGAGGTGGTTTAAAAAAAAAACAGCAAGCAGATCTGTGAGAAACTTTTCTACATTTTGCAGGCCTCTAAACACATATGATCAAGACTGTAAGAGGGAAATAGCGACTAGAATAGTGAAAGCAAGAGCGGGATTGAAGACGATGGATAAAATCTGGAAAAGCAAAATTATTAACTTCGGAGCAAAGCTGAGTGTCCTGAAAACGTGTGTATTCAGCAGCATGTTGTACAGGCCTGAGACATGGGTGATAGCAAAAGATTCAAAGACAGGGATATTGGCTGGCATTTGAGAGGAATTGTTATAGAAAGATCCTGCAAATAGGATGGATGCAGAAGGTCATCACTGAGGAACTGTATAGGAAGACAGAGCTGGAAAAGAACCTACTGCAGAATGTTATACAATGGAAGTTACAGGTATTCAGACATATCGGTAGAATGAATGATGAATGAGAAATCAAAACTCTGGTATTTGGCATAATGGATGGTTTGAATAGGAGACTCAGACCCCTCAGAGAATGGGTAGATGATATAGTAGATTGTCTTAGCTTCTGCACACTAGCTCCAATCTCCACTGGACAGGGAAAGGCACCTGACACCAAAAGCTGCTGAGCCTGTGGTTGGTGATGAAACACATCCTGGCAAGCCACTGTGGAACACAGAGAAATGTACATTACTTTGAAATTAGAAATACTGTAAACACGTACATATCTGGCATTTTATTATCCAGAACTCTCGAATAAACAGCTTTTAACGATAAGTATATTTTAGATATATTTTCCATAAGTATAGAATAGTGAAAGTAAAAATAAATAAATACAGCATGTTCAGTATATTTACAACTGACAATACTACTGTTGTTTGTAAATAAAGTACTCTGCATCTTTTTGTTTGTTTCTTAATAACTAATCTTGTTTTTTCTTTAGTGTTATGCTTCGGTACGTATGCCTCTCTATTATCCAGAATATTTGAATATCTGGCAACCTCCCACTCCTGGGGCTGCCAGATATGTAAGAGATTACTGTAGTTGGTCTCTTTACAATTTGCTACATGAATCAACAGGCCAACTTTGTTTTGTTTTTCTCTGTGTGTTCACAATTCTAATTAATGTATCCTTTCATATTAGCTGCATGCTCCAGAACACCAGCAACTTCCATGTTACAAAATGTGCAGCCTACTTTTAAAAGGAAAGCTTTTGTTAGTTCAAGTGACTTGTACAATTCCTTATATTGCTGAACTCGTCCAGTAGTAGGAAAGTTACTCGATCAGCACATTCTGCTCAGCATCAGTTGCTTCAGAATCCTAAGCTCTCACACATTAAACACAACCTCTCCAGCCATTTTAAATTGAAATATCTTGGCAGAGAGTTGAATCAGAGTTTTTACTATGTTTTTCTCTACTCACCCTAATGAGTGGTGTTCCATCTTTTATCTTCTGCAGGAGATAGGATATATTTTTCCAGTTTACTGTACTACAGTGGCAGTCCTAAAATCTGTATCCTTACCTTCCCCATAAAGCCAACCTCCAATAAAATGTGTTATTTCCTCTAAATGAGCTTTGAAGGCCTGTCTTAACAGAATTCTGCTCTTAAATATTGAGATGGATGTGAATAAAATGCAGTAGACCCTCGATGTGTGTGAGAATTACGTTTCTGGGAAACCAGGTGTAGGATGGGTATTTCTGAGGCAGGTTATGGTATTCTGCTAAAGACCCCCTATTGGATTCTTAAAGTCTGGAGTAGGCCTATAATATAGAAACCCACTTAGCATGAGTGGAAAATACCTTGCTGGGCCCCTTCTCTCATCTCTTTCACAAGACCCAGAGAAGGTCGCCCCAGCTCAGAGAAGCAGGACCTTGAAGTCTGAAGAGAGGGATAGTTGCCTCAACAACTACATTCCAAAGAAAGGCCCTGCGTGTGAGAACCAATGGTTAGTGACATATGCTGTTAATGTCTTTTGCTTCAATATTTTAGGTAAGCTCCCCCTCGATTTACCAGTTTGGAGGCACCACCATTACACCGACAGACATCTTTCAACCTGTTTATTTCAATAACATGTAGGGAAAAGCACCCGTACTAGAGATAAGATGTTCTATGAGCGGGGATACTCTGCAACCTTTTTAGATTATTAGCTTATTCTGCTAATTTTGTCTTGCTGCTAGAACCTATCCAGGCATGGCTGACACCCATGTTGTAATTTCCCCCTGCCCATTAATAATCTATATATTTGATTCTAACCTATGGTGTGGCAGTGCTCCACTGAGTCCTGATGGGTGAAGTGGCACTCCACCAGCGCAGTGTGTAATAAACCCTCCTGCTTACTTCATACACGGTGTCCAGACTTTGTTTCCAACATCAGGCATAACACAAAATTCACGCAAGTTGCGAGGGGCAGAACCAGCAGCTCAGCCCCAGCAGCCGCTGCAGTAGTGTGTGGGAGGCAATCCCCTTGTGCTGTGCCACTTCTGCCTTGGGGTGCCACCACTGGGTGGATGAGGGTGAATCACCTTGTTAAGGGGGATCCCCCCTTAAAGGGCTGGTGGTTGGCAGAGCAGAGCTCAGCCCTAGCAGCCACTGCCACAGCACACGGGGAAGCCCCCTGGGGATGGAGATTCCTGGAATCCCCCACTAATTGTGCAAATATGAGATATGTCAAATGTGCGTATCTTGGGGATTTACCGTGCTCCATTCCATACCCCAGGATTCCAAGAATTCCCACATAGTCTTTCACTAGAGCAATGAGAAGTTTAGCTCTTCGGGCTCATAAGGGGTCCTTTGTGCTTTCTATTTTGCCTTTAACTTACATAAGTATGTGTTTCTTGTGTGTCTCTGAATTTCAGTTTCAAGTTTGACAGCTCAAAGTTCAACTGAAAGCACCGAACTTTGCTGTAAAAGAGTTGAATGCATGTGAATTTCATCACGTTTGCAGTTTCCACATCCAAACAGATATTCATCCTCAGCAGCCATAAAGGAGGGAAGTGTTGGAAACTTAGCTCATATACACTGATAGTTTCATGTAACGTGATGCATATCTGAGATTACCACAGGGTAGACGTTTGGGTTCTAGCACACCACTGGGTTTCTATGTTTTATTACATTATACCCAGCCAGTGTTCCCAAGCTGAGTGCTTGGGTGGCTACCCAGCAGAGATTCAGGGGCTGCCCAACTGATCAGCAGAGTGTCCACAGCCACTGATACTCAACAGTATGTGTTTCTACTGCAAGTGCACATACCTCAGGGCACAAAACAAACAGGGCCTGTTGGGACTTTGATCAAGAAGGGAGCTTCAGAGGCTCCGTTAGTGATTTTCCATAAAAAGTGGAGCCTATTGCCGTGCCGGGAGATGACTGTTTGGGAAAGTGCTTGTAAAGAAGCAGCCAAGTAGAAAGCCTGATTCTGAGTCTGAGGTGAAGTGAAGTGATCTGACTAGGGAACCAGGATACAGGGCAGCTGACTTTTGTTGGGGCCAGCTCCAGTTTTAGAGGGGTCATGCAGCTTTCCGCTATGGTTCAACTTATTCATAGACCCTGCCTAGTGCTTTTTCCACTCCAGCTGCACATCTTCAAGCACACCAGTGCAATTATCAGGGACTTTGAAATTCAGAGAAGTGTACACTCTGTGGGGTGGAGGAAACGGTGGCAGTTAAAATGCCAGATAGATATGTTCAATTTATTACTATATACTTTGTTAATTCTAACGTATTCAGTGCAGAAACTCCTTTCTGAGGCACTCTTTGCTGACAGCTGTGCCCTTATGGCTCACACTGAATACAATCTTCAGCACATTGTCAACAAGTTTGCTGAGGCCTCGCAACTTTTTGGACTATCTATCAGCCTCGGAAAGACAGAAGTTCTCCATCAACCTGCACCTGGATCAAATGCTCCTGTCCCTAGTCTCTCCATTGATGGCACTCAGCTTAAAGTAGTGGAGAACTTTAAATACTTGGGTAGTGTCATATCCAGTGATGGATCACTGGATAACGAGATCAACGAGCGAATATCCAAAGTGAGCCAGGCACTTGGCTGTCTGTGTGTCAAAGTTCTAAACCACCATAACATCTGGATGTCAACAAAACTGCTGGTGTACAGAGCTGTTGTTCTCTCATCTCTTTTGTACAGGTGCAAAACATGGACACTATCGGCCTCACATCAAGCAGCTCAAAACATTCCACATGCGCTCCCACTGCAACATCATTAAGATCTGCTGGCACGGCAAAGTGCCCAATCTTGAGGTCCTCGAGAGAGCCCAGATGACAAACATCGAAATGATGATTATGAAGTCACAACTACGTTGGACCGGACATGTCTGCCACATGGATGCCAACAGAATCCCTCGCCAGCTTCTGTATGGTGAACTCTCCCAGGGCATCTGGCGTATAGGTTGTCCATGGAAACGCTACAAGGATACCATCAAAGCCAATCTGCAGTACAGCAGTATCAAACCTAGGGACTTTGAGGATGCTGCCAGTGACAGAACACAGTGGCGTGCAGCAGTCAGAAATACCTGCATTGCCTTCGAGGAAGGATGCTGCTGGTGTCTACAAGAGGCACACGAACGACATCAGAGAGCATCAGCACTGCACAACCCACAGATTGCAAACTTCCCGTGCACCACCTGTAGCAAAATGTGCCCCTTTAGAATTGGCTTATACAGTCACCAGAGGGCACACCACGAGACCAACAACAGACGATTTACACAGATTTATCATCGGATCAATGGACTACCATTATTATTACTTTGTTAATTGATTTTATTTAACTGCTGTAGCCAGACAAAGTCTCCCCCTTACAAGCCAGCTTGCTCGCTGCCCCCCACCCACTGAGGAGCACACAGGGCACGGAAACGGCTGCTGACAGCACAGTCTTTGATGCCCTCATTGAGGCCCAGATGTGCTAGCTCATCGTGACCCTGAGAAGCAGGAAGTACAGATAGAAGGCTAACGGGCCAAACTGTCAACAAGAGAGCGCGGGGGGGGACCCTCAAGAAATCACCCCAGCTGGCATTGATGGATTTGATGCACACACACATACCATCCCCGAAGAGGAAATCTCTGCCCCCACAAAAAGAATGTCCTGTACTCCTAAATTGCTTATCTCCTGTCTTACAAGTGCAAATTAAGTAAGAATTGCCCTTGTAACAAACTGGCATCACAAAAGACAGACCAGTGTGATCTGGCACCTTAGATAAGAAAGGGAATACGTAACCCAAAAAGGGGTATAAAAGGTGGGCCCAGCAGAACTCTAACTTTGAGTGCATCTCCACCAACTACCTGCTGGTCGGGTCAGGTGATTGCCTCCCGAGGTCCGCAACTGGGGACGCCCAACCTCATATTCGTCTTTCCGTGGAATTGAGTGACCGAGCCGGCTTGGCTAGGCTGGTATCGAGAGACGCAGAGAGGGTAAGATATACCCATGCTAGGTCTCTATTTTTCTGTGCACAGCTAAAGAATTAGAGCTCTGTAACTAGATGTCATTGTATCAAGATATCATTGTGTTAGATGGTAACATATCTTTGTATTGGATTGTAACGTAACTTGTTAATACCTGTACTTTGCTAGCATATAAGAAGTAGACAATAACCTTTGCAACCACACACTTATAACTGTAGCTTAATAAACTTGTAACCAGTTAAGATCTAAGCCTGACCCCGTTATCTTTTTGTCACTACAACACAGCCGACACAACAAAAGAGCTTTAACTGTTTGGTTACTACAGCCTGGCTGTAGGTGAGAGTGCTAGTAGCTCCCTGCTCTAACAGTAAAAAACTGGGTTGTTTAGGACCCAGGGGAATCCGTCAGCCTGTCTTGGCTGCTTGCAGCGACGAGCTCCCTGCTCTCGCAGTTTTAAACTCGGATGGTAACAAGGGCATAGTTGGTACCTTACCGCACATTACCCAGCCACCGGCTAACAACTGCACATAGTGGACTTAATTTACAAATGATATTTAAACAAATCTATTAAACCCTGTTTATTGTTAAGTAAAGGTATATGAATTTTACTTTAAGTACATGAGATGTATATTATATATTATGTTCATTTTGGAGTTAGATACATGCTACAGAATATTATTAGAATGGATTTAGTCCCAGAGGTTTCCAAGACTTGCCATTGAATGTGTACAGGGACCGGCCAGGTGAGTGTTGTCTATTTCCAGATAAACCAGGAAGGAAAGGGAGGTGTTACACAAATGAATAATAATCTGAGCATGTGTGTGAGAAGTTGCTGTTTCAGTTAATTCATATGAGTGGATCTGGGTTGACTCTTCATATTTCCTGCGAATTCCTGTGTGACCTTGGACAAGTGATTAAAACTCTGCTCTCCATCTGGATCTCTAAAATAGAGTTTACAAATCCCCACTCCCTGTTGCCTGTCTTGTCTGTTCTTTGAAAAAAAGGACTCTCCATTACTATTTATGTGTGTGCAGTCATTAGCACAATGCCACCTTGCTGTTGGTTGAGACTAATAAGCACTCCAAAAATATGACAAATGATGTTGGTACCATAATATCAATTTAGAAAGTATATCTCCATATGGGAACATGGTGAGAGAGCTGAAGTAGAAGAAAGGGGATAAGTAGTTGTAAATATTGAATATAAAACAACAGTTTGCTGGCATTAAGAAGGTCTGGAGGTAAAACAGAGTTCGTTTCAGTTAATGGAGCAGCTGGCAATTCATGCCATTCAGTTTAGCAGTACCCTGTGTTTCAAAATATACGACTATTTCAAGTAGAGTGGTAATCCTATGCTTGATTTAGAATTATATATTTTATATATAGTAACTTTAACTTTTCGTACAGTACTGAAGGTCTGACAATTTGTTAACAAACTAATAAGTCCCTAGGGCTCTTTCATAATGTGGACTACATCTGATTTAGAACAGGTTGGGTAACAGTTTCCTAATCTGTGGAATCCCCAAATTTGGAGAAAGTCATTCTGTTTTAGAACTAAAAGCTGAACTCTAAACTATCTGTGAACCAAAAATCCCCCCCCTCCCAAAAAATATTGTTTAGGGCCAGCCACAGAGCATATTTTTTATTCATCTTGTTTTTCAATATGCAATACTTCAAACACAAATAATACATTATAATCCAAACCTAAAAATCTAAATAAAATCTCAAGAAAACGAATTAAAATACAGTATAAAAAAGAAATCAAATGCAAAGTTTTAACATTTCCCAACCTTCTTTAAACTTAATTCCACAGTTGGCTATCTTGATCATGAGAATAACTTCTCATGCCAGCTCCTTGGAAACCACAGCCATTGCTTGTCAGAAAATAACTTGAGGAAAGCATTTAATGTGACAAATGGAGTGTTTGTTTTCAAAAAGTTAAACCAATCCTTTTCCCCTTTCATGTTAGCTCCCTGGCTGCACGTCCTTCTTTTTACCTGGTCATTCTTTTATTTTTCATGTACTTCATCTTGCTTTGTTTCCTTCTCCTTGGAATGCTCTCTCTCAGTGGTAGCTAAAAGTTATAGTCCCACTGGAGTTTCAGGTCACTGCAGCTGGCTCTGGATTATTTCTCTTATGTAGCAATACCAATAATAGTCAATAGGAGGTTCCAGGGGTTTCCAAACCTCTATTTGCAATGTAGCTAAAATCAGTGAGGAAGTAAGCAGGAGAGTAGCAGAGACTTCCAGAAATTTCTTTGCATACCACCACTGATCCATGGGGTGCAGTTTGGGAAGCTCTGTGCTTGTAAACAATTACAAGGCTGACTTGGGGTTTTTCTGAACATCGTATGTTACATCCTTCTAAGCATTGTCTCCCTCATCAAAATGTGCAAAAAAAATGCCACTTCTTGTTAAGACACAGTCAAAATGTTATTGTTACTAACTGAAAAATGCTGGCCTCATCTCATTATGTGAAAAATATTGGCCACGACCAAAATGTATCAGTGTTGACACAAAAACTGAAAATAACCTACAGCTAACTGAAAACTGTCAGACTGTAGTTGCTATCTGAAAGAGACACTCTTGACCCTTTTCAAATTGCTGAAAAAATGTCAAACATCATTTGAAAGTTGGTAGGAAGGGAAATTTGAGTGTGTCTCATTAACTGCAAATAACTGGCACATTCCAGGCCTAAAGTTTTTCCTCACCAGACAAAAGACTTACAATGTCTCCTGCATTCTAACATTAAAAAGCATTGGATTAAATTTCTGAGGCAAGAATATTCCCTATCCGTTTGACTATTAATTTGCTTGACTCGCACTTAATTTTTGCTGTGTTTCATGGGGAGTGAGTTTGTGTTCAAAACTAACAGCAAAGCCTGGACTTTCAACCCAGATGAGCTAATGTAGATTAAGAATACATAAATGTATATAGAACAAGGTGGACTAATTGATTTCAGTGCAGTTATGTTGATTTTCAATCAGCAGAGAAAATTATCCAAAGTCTACATGAAAGTGAAGCATCTCTCTCATTCTGTAAGAGCTTCCATCTTCAGATGTCTCACCATCTTGATCCATAATGAACAGGGAGATAGATTTCTTAGTTTAAAGAATCGTTACTTGTAAATACAACTTTATTACACTCTATGATTTATTAGCATTATCACTAAATGCTTCTCTGATTAAACAGTTTTGGTACAGAGCTGGAACTTCTTGAGGGATGAAATGTGTTCTTACAGATCAAGAAGCAAAACCAGAATTCCTCTGAAGATTATTGTATATGCTAACCTACCCGGAACTTGTAAATCCCCTAAAAAGGTGGTTTGGCTAGTGGACCAATGTAGTCACTGATCTTATCATCATGCCCTCCGTCCACGTACTCCTCCATGCTTGGCTCTGTGGTGCAAAACAGAAGTGCTCGTTCTACTGGACAGAGTCCTCCTATAAAAACAACGAGAAGTCCTGTGGGTCTTAGTCCACAAAAGCTTATGCTTCAATATATCTGTTAGCCTGTAAGGTGCCAAAAGGACTTCTCGTTGCCTTTGCTGATACAGACTAACACGGCTACCCCTCTGATACCATTCCTCCTATACAGGCACCTCACTCATGCAGGGAAACTAAACTAGGTCCATTGTCTGTCAGACCTTTGATAGAAGTCATGGTGGTTGTATGGCAACAAAATTTCTACCTTAAAAAAAATCACTTCATTAATTGGCCCCTGTGCATTGCAATATGCTGACAACCTGGTCACATGCCATTTGCCACTAAATACACCCCAGCACCAGGGTACTATTACTGACACCAGTTCAAAACAAAAAGCAGGCAAGTAGCACTTTAAAGACTAGCAAAATAGTGTATTAGGTGAGCTTTTGTGGGACAGACCCACTTATTCAGACCGTAGCCAGACCAGAACAGACTCAATATTTAAGACACAGAAAACCAAAAACAGTAAGCAAGGAGGACAAATCAGAAAAAGATAATCAAGGTGAGCAAATCAGAGAGTGGAGGGGTGGGGGGGGAAGATCAAGAATTAGATTGAGTCAAGTATGCAGACGAGCCCCTACAGTGACTCAGAAAGTTCCCATCACGATTTAAACCATGTGTTAATGTTCCTAATTTGAATATAAATGTCAGTTCATCCACTTCTCTTTCTAAAAAGGAGCGATAATTTCTCTTCAGTAACACACATACCTTGAGGTCATTGACAGAATGCCCCATTCCATTAAAATGTTGACTAACTGGTTTGTGGATCTGGAGTGTTTTGATGTCTGTTTTGTGCCCGTTGACCCTTTGTCTAAAGGAGTTAGAAGTCTGTCCAATATACAAAGCATCTGGGCATTGTTGGCATATGATGGCATATATGATGTTAGTAGAGGAGCATGAGAAAGTGCCTGTGATTCTGTGAGTAAGCTGGTTAGGTCCAGTGATGGTATTTCCAGAGAAGATATGTGGACAAATCTGGCAGCGGGCTTTGTTGCAGGGAAAGGTTCCAGGACTGGTGTTCCGGGGGTATAGGCTGTGGCTGTTAGTAAGGATCCTCATGAGGTTGGGAGTTTGTCTGTAGGAGAGAACAGGCATGTCACCCAGGGCCTTCTGGAGCTACTATTTAACACCAGTTCAGTATGGTCTAGACTAATAAATCAACCAGAATGCTTCTATGTGCGTTCCATCACTTAGAGGATGGCATGAGGGATTTGGGCCACAATTGAACAAAAAAGTAAGACAGAAACAAATATGGTTCCCCAAGTTGTCTTCTATAGCCTGGGCATTGTGGTGTTGATGCTACTGCTCTCAAAAAACAGCAGTGTGACTGAGCAATCTCATAAACCACCTTGATGAAAACCAGGATCTTGAATGAGATTCACACCCATTGTTCAGCTTGGTTTGCAAGCCTCCATCACCATCAGGGATGAAAGTAAATGAATACTTAATACAAATACAAAATAATAGGATTCTAAAAGATTTCATTCTCCCCCTGCCCATCTACTGTTTTTAAAAGGATTTCCATAGGAGAAATGAGCTAAAGTGTATTGTGAGTGCATCTTGTTAAACAGAACTGTATCCCTGCCACCTTAGATATTTGATTTCTTTTTCTTGCAGCTGGCAAGAAGGACTCTAACCTTTGCTCTGTGAGAGAATTCAGACAGAGTCTAATCTCTGAAGCATAAAATTGCTGTGGTTGAGTCTTACTATTGAAAAGCCACTTTTGATCGGTGTATACTTTGACTATTTTGTAAGTATACCAATCTATAGTTTGAGCTCAGGCTGTTTGTAAGGAGATGTTTTTATAATTAAACACAAACTATATACTCTACAAAACAAATCAGGCTGTTTGTATGTGTAAATCAATCTGTACCTAAAGATGACTGTTTCTGATCTTGATTACTGGGTACCTCGAATGCCAGTGGAGTTACAGCCATGTAAAACTGGCAGGAGAAAGATAATAAGTAGGCCCTTTGTTTTCCTTGTAGAGTTTCAGTTAAAAGAAATACCCCCTCATTTTTGCCACTAGCCACTGTAATATAAACTAAATAAAAGAACATTATTCTGAGGCACACATTCCTCCATTTTGCAAAATCTAGTCCCCTTCAACCGTATTCTTTTAAGATAAATATAGTTCAATTGCTAGTCCAAAATTTTATTATCAAAAGTATAACGATGTCCTAGACTAAGAGTAATATCTACAAGAGTATAGATTTCACTATACTTTTATTAGAGCATTTTTCTCCCCAAGGGCAGCATTTACCATTTACTAGACAGCCGTTACATGCTAGAAAATATTTCAGATAGTTGTTCTACTACTATGCTTGACAAGTAGTAGATTTCTCTATGCGTTATACAGTGATTTTGAAAGCTTAGCTAATAAAACCCATAATGGGAACCGCAGCAGGCCTACGAAAATCTTATACATGGTTACTGAAAAGTACTATTTAAAAATTAATACAAATTGTAAAGCTTGAAGATGGGTAGAGAGAACCTTATTAACCAGTCCATTCAGTTCTACAATGGAAATTGTTCTCTGTAGTACAGCTTGCTATTATTTTTCCTCAGTTCTGCAGTCTAATTGAAGAGTGAGATTCTACAAATACCCTTTGGAGACTTTCCTACAGCCCCAAAACTCTCATTGTTAATAAAAGTTTCATTATATTTAACCTCTGTATTCTCTTTTGTTATGTTACCCTATTACTTCAAAGAGTCCTAGAGCACTTCCCTCCCTCTTTAGGGTGTTCAGTCTTTTCAGATATTTGTGCACTACTATCATGTTCTCAGATGGGCCCACAGTGGTCTCAGTGAAACAAACAAAATTGTCAGCTATTTAGGATGGAATTGTCAAAGTAAGTTAAGTGAGTTATTCAGTTTATGTTGGCACAGATCTCACTTAGCATCTTTTAAAATCCCAACCTAAATACTTATGTTGAATGTAAAATCTTCATTACCCTTTGTCATTATAAAATATCTTTTTTTGTCTCAAGAGCTATATAATAAACAATAAGAGGTTAGATGTAATGACTGCTGATCTAAATCGCATAAATTTTCTGCGGAAAAACACATAGAACAAAGATGGTTACACCATCTGTCAATATTATTATCCATTTCCAATTCTTTCCTTGGTTATATAATGCCTTCTACCCAGCAAATAGAATTACTGCAATATTTTGTATGTTTTTGTTTTTCCTTCAAATGCCATTTTTACAACCTTGCTCACTTTTAACAATGGCAGGTATGATGAATAACTATGCATATTCCATAATTTCAAACCTGTCCTGAAAGATTAACTTCCTTTTCCCATTGATGTGGGTTAAACATCAAATTGAAATTGTAGCTTGAGCAGGAGAAACCAGGGTGAGGGAGGTGGGGGGAGTCAACGGATCTCTTCAGGAAAGAACACTAGTGACCAGGAACAAATTATTTAAATTCAAGTAAATTTCTCTATTAATCTGGGAAAATTCTATAGAATTTCTCTCTCTGACTCTGGATCACTGTGTGATAATCGGTTTCAGCTGACACATATCTTTCCTCTTTCGCAATGTTTTGGAGCACATCATTCTGTATTACAGCAGTGGTCATTCAGTCTTCGACAAAAACCTGAAGCTAAAGTGTTGTCTTAATATGAAATAAACAACATAACCTATAATAGTATTAGGCTTTTTGTTTTTTAAATATATGTTGCTTCACATTGCAGCCTCTTGAAATCAAGCAAGGTACTGTGATTTCCTCAAAAATATGGTTTGATTCTCAATCTGTTTCAGATAAAGGACATTTAAAGACTGTGTAAAGTCAGATGCTCTTTATGCTGCCAGCACGGTGGAAGAAGGCTTTAAACTTGGAGCCTTAAGCAATAATTTTTAAACAAATATTTGTGATTAATAAAAATGTAAGCATAGGATTCCTGTACCATTATAAATAGTTCTTTCTTGGAGAGAGCAATGACAATCTAGCTCCAGAATTCCCTTGGGACTCTGCAATTTTAATTGCAAATAGTAAGCCAGAATATGACCTACTCAGGCATTTTAACTACAAAGTTGATAAGGACAACAAGGAGTGCACAGAAATTCCAGAACATGTATATCCCCCGGCCCCCACCACACAAGGACTGTTCCGATTCCTCAGGGAGGCAATGGCATAATTTTTCATGAAACATAATGTTACCTAGTAGTTTGAAAAGGGGATAGGAAATAAGACTGAAGGATTCTATTCCAGATATTGCTACTGGTTGACCGTGTAGCCTTGCTCAAGTCATTAATGCCTCTGTGCATTCATGCTCTCTTTTATAAAATTGGTGCAGTAGCACACATTATTACTACTTGTCACTGACATGTGAGCCTTAATTAACATTCACACAGATCTCTCAAAGCTTTAGATCATTAGCATGACATGGAGTTTAAAATTACATTACATGTTAGAACAACATAATTTTAGCATCAACAGAGCTAGATGGAAAATGGGAAAATTCCACAGGGCTTTTTTGTATGTCATAGTCCAATACTTTAAAGAAAACAAGACAACTACTTGTCCAAAACTGACTTCCTTCCAAGTACTTTAAGAATTCAATTCTTTGTTATTAAAGATTGGCAACAAAAAGTTGTCTCAGAGTCACAAGTGACATTAACAGAGAGGAAGCTGTGCTAGTCCATACACTATCCAAACAAAAAGCAGTCAAGTAGCACTTTAAAGACTAGCAAAATAGTGTATTAGGTGAGCTTTCGTGGGACAGACCCACTTCTTCAGACCATAGCCAGACCAGAACAGACTCAATATTTAAGGCACAGAGAACCAAAAACAGTAAGCAAGGAGGACAAATCAGAAAAAGATAATCAAGGTGAGCAAATCAGAGAGTGGAGGGGTGGGGGGGAAGGTCAAGAATTAGATTGAGTCAAGTATGCAGACGAGCCCCTATAGTGACTCAGAAAGTTCCCATCATGACTTAAACCATGTGTTAATGTGCCGAATTTGAATATAAAAGCCAGCTCGGCTGTTTCCCTTTCCAGAACGGTGCAATAATTCCTTTTCAGTAACACACATACCTTGAGGTCATTGACAGAATGCCCCATTCCATTAAAATGTTGACTAACTGGTTTGTGGATCTGGAGTGTTTTGATGTCTGTTTTGTGCCCATTGACCCTTTGTCTAAGGGAGTTAGAAGTCTGTCCAGAACAGACTTGATCCTGCATCATGTCTGTCTGTCACTGGTTACTTTGGTGGAAAACAGTCATGACCTTAGAGAACTGGGCTTCCTATGAAACAGGTATTTATGAACAGAAATTTTAGGAGGAAGTCCTGGCCTCACAGTGCCTGTGTTTGCATATGAAGTTGTATTGCACATTAAGTTCACACAGTACAAGCGGTCATACAATAGACTGTGATGCTGGGAGCATCAGTGATGAAATATCTTTCTATTCTGTACTTCTCCACCTTAGTTTTCACTTCACAAGCTGAATTTGGTGAAATATCTTTTCTGACTAATTCTCAGAACAAATAAACCACCGTCTTTCACTCACAGTCTTCTGCAAGGAAACAAGAAGACCCTTCCTTTGGAACCTGTTCAGCCTGAATAATATATTAAATGCTCCCCTCCCCATTCCCTGCTCCTCACTAGTGTTTAATAATTTACTTAAAATTTGCCAAACAGAAGTAACCTCATGAGAAAGACATTTCACTTTCACAATGATTCTAAACGATACATTTTAGTGATGACAAAAATCTCATGAAAAATGTGCTAAAACTATTTAAGGACAGAGTGAGCATAGTTGGAGGAAATCACTGCTTAAAATGTCTTGGAATGTCCTTGAAAACTTGTTTTATCAAATTCTGTCATTCCATTCTTTTTCATGCTACCACTTGAGTAGAGTTCTCTCAGTGATCTGATAATTCTGCGATGCTTTGCCAGAATGTTATTGTTCATTCAAGCAAGCCTTATTCAATCCTGTAGTTTGTTCTATTCTTTTTAGATGAAAGATAACTTTGTTCAAACCAATATTTTCAGAAAGATTTTAGGAAGAAAAATAATTCACCAGTGGATTTTTAAGGCAGAGATTGCTAGGAAAGATTTAGAGAAGTCATTTACTTAGAGTAGTTCTGCAAAGGAGAGAACAAAAACAACAAACAAGTTTCCCATCTATAGAGCTAACCAAGAATTAGAGGATGAACTTATGTTGGATCTTTATATTAAATCAAAGCATAAAGATAACAAACATAATATTGTCTGGTTTTGTTAGCTATGAAAAACAAGGATCAAAACACTGAAATACTGTGCTTAGTCCGCAAATCCTACACCACTGGTAGGTAAAAAAGGAATTTTACCATTCCGTAAGTGTAAGCAGAATAATGCATTTTGTCCTTTCTCAAATAAAAATAACATCTACATTAAAAGCATTGAAAAAAATGCTTTGCATTTTGCTAGAGTATTGGCTACAGGCTTTCCCAATTTTACAGTGGTTTGGGTGCAGTTTAATGATCGTGTAAAACAAACATTTAAGAAACTCTGAAATGTTGCCTTATATTACACATGCGAAGTATGTAATATAGATAGTGTTGTGTTTTTGATCTAATATTAATTTAGTAATGGTTATTTTAATTAACCTAATATTAGTGATACAGACCTGAACTGAAAACTTAAAATGCCACATTTTGAGAAAATTCGGATCTTGCTGTGAACTTTTCAGTTAGCCTGTATGTTGACAATGATTAAGCCAAAACCCCAGTATCAAATAGCCCTGACCAATAGGGAAATTTATGCTGAATTTTTCATTGTGGGCACTGACACCTTACTACTTATTTTATTAATGTTATACCATTAGCAATTTGGTAGTTTGAACAATGGGGAAAGAAACAGGGACAAATTTTATATGAATTGACATTCTGTGCAAGCCCACTTATGTGGATTTCAAGAATATATCTTGATCTAAGATATTTCAGTTCCTTGGCAATTAAAGAAAAAGTGAAATATTGAACAAAAGAGCAAAGATAAAATATTTTGTGAATGTGTCTGTTTCAACACATTGCTCTGGAAAAAAATGGAGAAAAACTAAAGTATGTATTTCATTTAAAGAGTTTGAAAAGAAACTGCTCCCTTTCCTGATTCAAAATGCCTTTTTTTGCAAAAAAAAAAAAAAAAAAAAACTTGCATATCGTTTATATTTTGAAAATATTAATAATGCTTAAAAACCAATTTTCATTTTGTTCATCTAAAACTAATATTTCACTTTAGTTTGAATTTTGAACAAACTGAAAAAATATGTTATTCTTCCGATTCTAATTGAGATCTCATTTTAGCGATACTCAATATTTTCTGCTTTGGTCCAATTTTGATTTGTAAAGATTTTTATAAAATAAAGTCCACAGACAAAGAGGGAAATGTGTTAGCAAGTTTAGTTTCATAGTTACTACAAATAACACATCTATATTGGAAATTTAGATAAGGGCATGTTAATTTCAAATAAATCTTCTGTATTATAGCACAGAAACAGTCCACTTAACTGGAAAATTATGCTATCGCTCTGCCTACTGTGAAGCACTGGAGGGTAAAAAACAAACTAGAATCCAGCAATACAGGACTAGTAAAAAAAAATCTGAGCATTGAACTACATTCAGAGAGCATTCAACATTATCTTCAGAAAGAGCACAGTATATTACATGTCTACACAACTGTGCTAAAAATGATGTAGTAAGCTAGCAGAAGATGTATTGGAAGCCTTTTACATATGTTCTAATCAGTTTTACACAATTCTACACATTGTCTGTTTACTGCAAGTGCACAGTGTAGCACAACTACAAAATCTCTTCCTTTAGTACAGCTCTGGGCATAGAATCATAGAACATTAGAACTGGGGGGACACTGAGAGGGCATCAAGCCCAGTTCCCTGCTCTCACAGCAGGACTAAGTACCATCTAGACCATCCCTGACAGATGTCTCTCTAACCGGCTCTTAAATACCTCAGTGACATACGTTCCACAACCTCCCTAGTGAATTTATTCCAGCATTTAACCACCCTAACACTTCAGAAGTTTCTTCTTACTTTAGGCCATCTAAACCTCCCTTGCTGCAGTTTAAGCCCACTGTTCCTTGTCCTATCTTCAGAGGCCAACAAGAACAATTTTTCTCCCTCCTACTTGTAATACTCTTTTAGGTACTTGTAAATGGCTATTATGTCCCTTCTCAGTCATTTCCTCTTTCCAAAACTAAACAAGCCCACTTCTTTCAGTCTTCCCTCATAGTTCTTGTTCTGTAGACCTTTAATCATTCTTGTTGCTCTTCTCTGGACCTTCTCTAAATTTCTCCACATCTTTCTTGAAATGTGGTGCCCAGAACTGGTCACAGTACTCCAGTTGAGGCCTAATCAGTGCAGAGTAGAGCAGAAGAATGATTTCTCATGTCTTACTCACTACACTCCTGTTAATGCATCCCAGAATCACGTTTGGTTTTTTTGCAACAGCCCCTCGCTGTTGATTCCTATTTAGCTTGTGGTCCACTATGACCCCTAGATTCTTTTCTGCAGTACTCCTTGCTAGACAGTCTCTTTCCATTCTGCATGTGTGAAAATGATGCCTTCCTAAGTGGCATACTTCGCATTTATTCTTTTTAAACTTCATCTTATTTACTTCAGCCCATTTTCCCAGTTTGTCCAGATCATTTTGAATTCTGACCCTATCCTCCAAAGCAGCTGCAACCCCTCCCAGCCTGGTATCAGCTGCAAATTTACTAAGTATACTCTCTATGCCAATATTGAAATCATTTATGAAGATATTGAACAGAACCGGTCCCAAAACAGACACCTGCAGAACCCCATTTGTTACGGCCTTCTGATGTGTTTGTGAATCATTCATAACTACTGTTTCAGGTGCCCCTCTTACTCAGGCCACTGTTTGGCTCTGTCTCTTGAACCTCTTGCCCTTTTCCCACCCCAGGGGCTGGGGCTTGCAACCAGTCTCTGTGGAAGGGAGGCCAGCCACTGCTTTTGGGACTCCATCCCCTGATGCCTCTGACCCGAAGCTGATCTGCCTTGTTCTCAACTTCCAATCTGTTGCTCCATCTTTCCTCTGTCTCTCCTCCCATCCTCCCACTCTCTCCCCCAGCTTCCAACTACAGAAGGTTTTTAAAGACCTCCATCAAGCCAGCAGTGGAATCACTCCCAGCTGCTTGTGATTGTCCTGCTGCTCTCTGCTTACATCTAGCAGGTCTTTTTTCCCCATTTTGGGCTGCTCTTCTGCCACTCTGCTGGGGCCCTCTGGCCTGACCCTTCCCTGATAACCTCCGAGAATGGCTGTCCAGCCAATTATGCACCCAGCTTATAGCAGCCCCATCTAATTTGCATGTGTGTAGTTTATTAATGAGAAGATCATGTGAGACCATATTAAATGCCTTACTAAAGTCTAGGTATACCACATCCCCACTGCTTCAACCTTATCCACAAGCTTTGTTATCCTATCCAAGAAAGCTATCAGATTGGTTTGGCATGCTTTCTTTACAAATCCTTGCTGGCTGTTACTTATCACACTATTTTCTTCCAGATGAATACCTTAATTACCTGCTCCATTACCTTTCCTGGCACAGAAGTTAACATATTGGAATGCCAGGGGAGTGGGCAGGCTACGCCTGCCCACGGCTAAAAGGCTCCTCTCACGATGAGAGGGGACCCATTAAAAACAGCCCGGTCCCAAATAAATATGGGGGACAACGAAAGAAAAACCAGGAACGGAAGCGAGGGTCAAAGGTTTAAAATAAGGGAGCCGGAGGGGGACACCGAGCAGAGGACCCCGGACAGCGCCCACCGTTCCTCAAAGGCGTCCAGGGAGTTCGTGGACGCCGCCCAGAGGAACGGAAGTAGGTCCCACAGTCGCAGGTCACCCCCCCTGCCAGCCTCCTCTCCCTGGGCACAGAAGTTAAACTGACTGGTCTATAGTTTCCTGAGTTGCTCTTATTCCCCGTTTTATGGAATGGGCAAATTTAGTGCCCATCTAGTCTTCTGGAATCTCCTCTGAGTTCCATGACTTTTCAAAGATTATAGCTATCCTCTATCAGATCCTTGAGTATTCTAGGATTCATTTCATCAAGTCCTGAGGACTTGCAGAAAACTAACTTTTGTAAGTAATTTTTAACTTGTTCTTTTTTTTTTCCAATCTGCCAAACCTATCTCCTTCCCACTAGTATTTGATATGCTAAGCATCGCTTCATCAGTCTTCTTGAAGAAGACCAAAACAAAGAAACAATTAAGCACCTCTGCCATTTCTAAGTTTTCTGATATTGTTTCTCCCTCCTCACTGAGCAGAGGGCCTATCCTGTCCTTGGTCTTCCTTCTGCTTCTAATGTATTTATAGAATGTCTTCTTGCTGCCCTTTATGTCTCCAGCCAGTAAGAGCTCATTTGTAATCTTGCCTCTGCATATCTGCCACAGGACACAGTTAATAAGGCAACCCACCTCACTCTAACCACCATTACTTAGAATACAATTAAACCTCTAAAATCCATGACTGGAAACATCTGTGGTCCAGCATGACCATGGACTGTGAGCCCTGGCACTCTGAAAGTTGGGGGTTCAGAGAAACGGCAGCATTTGGCTGAGGCCGGGAGTGGTGGCCCATGTCTGGGGAACTGTGGCCAGTGCTGGGGAGCAGTGGGCCATCGTGGGGCTGGACAGCAGAGGACTGCAGTGAGGAAAGGGAGCCATGGCTCATGGCTGGGGTTGGAGAGTGGCAGTCTGGGGTGAGGCTGGTGAGCTGCAGCCTGTGCCAGCCTGGGGAGCTGTATTTGGGGCAGGGACCTGTTGGCCTACAGTTTGGGACGGGGAGGAGGAACTGGGGATAAGATGTGTCTGGAGCCCAAGGATAGTGCTGGAGTCCAGCGAGGTCTGGCAAAATCCATGGTACAGGATTTGCTCAGGTCCTGAGAGTACTAGACCAGGGATGTGGAGCCTGCACCTCTTAGACCAAACTCTGACATGGAGCTGTCCATTATACAGGAAAAGAAAACAAACGGCCTTCCCAAGCTCTTGTTTGTTTGAAAGAACAGCAGTCATATCTATCAAATGGTGGGATACTTGCTCTAACAAAATTTTTCACAGTTACGTGCTCTAGGCCTAATAGCAGCACATCTATATTCCTCTGCAAAGCTCCCTTTCTGAGAAAGATGTTGAACTTTCCAAGTGCATTTATTAATTTACAAACATCTCTGATAAATTCCTTACCACAGGTGAAATATCTGATAAACCAGAGTCAGCCATATTTTACGCTACCCTCTTGAATGTTTCATCCCTATATTTCACCGGCACCATAATGTAGCATCAGCTGAAATATTTTTAACTATAAAAAATGAGTGTATTTAAAAGTACTGTAACCCCCCTGGGGTGACAGCAGGGGGGCAGGCAAGGTACAGCCTGTGGCCCACAGCCCATATGCACACAAACCAGCACCACTCCAAGGGCCTAGCTACTCCCTGTGGCTAGCTGTGCTGTGGAGGAGCTGAGGGGAAGTGTCTTCCTGCACTGCCTCCACCCCCAACAAAATCTCTCTCAGCTCCCATTGGAACCTGCCCGAAGTCTGGGAGGGACAGAGAAGCCAACTATGGAGCCCCAGTAAATGAGCCAGGAGGAGCACTGTGCCAGAGAGGAATCCCCTGAATCTGGCATGCCTCTGTAATAGCTGCCTCTGAAGTGAAAGAGAGCTTCCCTGCCGTGTCCCTACACATGCCTTTTCTTGGTCAGAGCCACAACTCCATCTTGGCCCTGAGGATACTAAAGTTACAGTACTTTGACATATTAGTGGTCAGTGTTTTTCTTAAGTGGAGAGAAAATGTGTGATGGAAAAGCACCCTAAAAACAATTTATATTTTCCATACCACCACAGTTACTCATCCCCACATATAGTCCATTTATAAATCCACTCCTATTTCTCTATTAGGCTTGGCTTCAAGTTGTTATTTCTCTCCACATTCCTATGTACAGCATCGAATGGGTGTCAGTGTTTTTGTCATTAAGCCCATTTCTATTTGTCTCTCTTTTTTCCCTTAACTTCATTCTGCCACAAAATGCAAAAGGCTGGAAAGATACCCTGCTGGGTTACAATCTGCTCACTGAGTATCTGAGTTCTGTTTGAGTCAATATATATCTCAGACATGGAGTTTAAATTCCAACTTCAGTTGTAGAAAGTTAATATCATAGGTTTTGTGGGATGAGTTCAGTGAGGACAGTGATATCTGTCAGTGAGTGGATATGGATTTATTGCATAACAATTTTATAATCAAATGCTGTGGAAAAAAAAAAAAAGACTTCAGAGAGGCTGGTATACATTCACTGTGGCTAGTTAGGGTCATCTCAAAGAAAATCTTGTTCTAGTATTTTAGCATTTAAAGAAGACTCACATTGGAAATCAATAATCACCAGGGTACTGAATTTTCTTGTGCCTGTCATACTTTTGAGACTGCATATGAGATATTTCCTTTCCAAATCTGTCAGTTCTTGCCATATTATTTGGTTCTTCTGTTAAGAAGGCAGAGAATCAACTGTGAATATTTAAGATTAGACAGATACATTGTCACATTCTAGGATGCTTTGAATTGACTGTCTTCATAGAATGCATCTTGATATATTCCAGCTATGAAACTGGCTCACTCTTCCTTAAGTGGAGAGAAAATGTTTGATGGAAAAGCACCATAAAAGCAATTTATATGTCCCATACCATCACCACCAGTCATCCCCAACACTGTGAAATAATCCATTTATAAATCCAGTTCTATTTCTCTATTAAGCATAGTTCCAAGTTGTCATTTAATGTCATGTGACATGGTTTTAGAAAGAGTATCATAGCAAATCTAACGTTTTTCCTCATGAAAATAAGTCAGAATGTTGACAAAACATGAGCACTAAATCTAAAAGCTATTCTTAACTGGACAGGTCTTTGGTTTGCTCTTGTAAATCTACTGAATGAGACTACTGGTATAAATAGGCCTGATTTTCAGATTAGAAAGACCTAAATCCATACCAAACTCATATGTTTTGCTGTGCTTCTTCAGGCTGTGGCAAGAAAGACATTTTTCATCTTTAGTAAGTGTTTCACTGACTGTAATATACAGAAGAGGTCAAATGAAATACGAAGAAATATAGTAATAGGGTTAGTAACTTCTTTTGTATATAAAAAATTAAAAGAAAGGAGTTTTCTACATGAGACACCTGGGAAATTTATTATGAATTAAGAAATAGTGTTACTTCAAAATGGATTAGTTAATCTACATTAAATCCCCAAGTGGACAGTGTTATTTAGTATTTTAGTGGCTTTAATTCATCTCACTTTAATCAACTTTAAAATAATATCTTCAATAATATAGATGAACTTTCTTTAGAATCCTCATGCAGAAAAGCCATTACAGTTATCCAGTATCAATGTGTACAGAAAATGACTGTTAAAATCTGATATCTTGATCTTAAAGTCAGTAGTTGCAACTTAAGAAAGAGCGACCTAAACACTATGTAACAATGTTTAAAATAAATGCATTAAACATGTATTATGAAAATAAAATATGTAATCTTAAAACTTGATCACAAACCTTAAATGTTACATATTGTTTTCTTTCATGGCTTTTGCTTTGTTTTGCCTCCTTTTATTTATTCTTTCTGAAATTAAACATATTTAACCCTGCACCCTGTAGGCAGAAGCAATGAGGAACATTCACAGTAAGCATATGAATGTTATCAAAGAAGTCACACCACCAAGTCATCCAAAGTACAGTGGGCTAGATCCTCACCTGGGTGAACCACTTTACTACCATTGACTTAGGACCACAGACTCATGGATTAATAAGCTTGGAAGAGATCTCAGCAGGTCATCTAGTCCAACTACTTGCTTAAAGCAGGACCAACCTCAACTAAATTATCCCAGCCAGGGATTTGTCAAGATTGGGGTTTAAAACCTCTAAGGATGGAGATTCCACCTCCTTCCCAGGTAAAACATTCTAGTGCTTCATGACCTCTTCCCTTCATCTGGAAAATAGTCTGGCTCCATCCTTTTTAGAAACCACTTTCAGGTAGCTAAAGGCTGCTATGAAATCCTCACTCTTTCTTCTTTTCTGAAGACTAAATAATGCTAGCTCCCCCAATTTATCCTCATAACTCATGTGCCCCAGACTCCTAATCCTTTTTGTTGTCCTCTGGTGGACCCTCTCCAATTTTTCCACATCCTTCCATAACAAGGGGCCTGAAACTAGACATAGTACTCCAGATGTGGCCTTACCAGTGCTGAATAGAAGGGAATAATCACTTCCCTTGATCTGCTGGCAACGTCCCTGGTGTCATAACCCTTATTGGCTGGAAGGGTACATGATTAACTCACCAGCTTCTCCTCCATTGTAATCCCCCATCCTTTTGTGGCTGGTCCCCAGCCAGTAGCAGTTCATGGGATTCTTCCATCCTAATTGTAGGACTCTACACTGTTGAACTTCATCAGATTTCTTTTTCCCTAGTCTTCCAGTTTGTCTGTGTCACTCTGGACTCTAACGCTATCTTCCACCATATCTACCCTTCCTCACAGCTTAGGGTCTTCTGCTTTTACTTATCCTACCAATTAATTCCTGATTGCAAGCAGCAGGTCAAGATGAACATGACCCCGAGTTAGTTCCTCCAGCATTTGCACCAGGAAGTTGTCTCTAACACTCTCCAAAAACTTCCAGGATTGCCTGTGACCTGCTGTATTGCTCTCCCAGAAGACATCAGAATGATTGAAATCCCCGCATCAAAACAAAGATCTGGAAACTTCTGTTAGCTGTTTGAAGAAAGTCTTGTCTACCTCATCCTCTGGGTCTGGTGGTCCATAGCAGAAGCCCCCAACGACATCACTCTTATTAATCCCATTGTTTCATTTCCTGTACAGGCAAATTTCACACTGAATATAATAGGAATTAAAGCATCAGGATTCTAGGTGCTAAAAATATAAACAACAAAAAATGTTTAAGTGGCAGAAAGAAACTTCCTGGCCCCATCTTTTTTTCTTCCCCTTACCATTCTCCTCCAGCAGAGGAAGCCTGGTCATAGTCTACCCAAGCTCCCATCATCATATGCTACTTTGCTGTACTCCAGGAAGCTATTTAAGCTACAGAATACTTGAGGATACTCTGATTAGGATGAGCACACCTCCCCAGACTGAATGCGGAATGGGGTTGAGCTAGTGTCCAGGCCAAAATGGGACAGATGGTCACCTTAGCAGTCAGGCGGTGGCTGCCACATTACTAGCGAGGAGTGCTCCTTGGCTGTGGGGACAGCAGCAGCTGCCGGCTTCCCCAAGCTGCGAAGAGATGGAAGCCAGACAGCAGCTGCGCCACTTGGGCTCTGGTTCCCCCCATTAGTGGCGAGCCAGGTGGTAGCGGCAATGGTCCAGCTCTGGCTTTCCCAAGCCACAGGGAGCTGGATCTGGGCCAGCAGTGCTGGTGCACTCCTGGCTTCCTGCAGTTTGGGAGCTGTGAGCCAAGTAGCAGCCACGCTGGTCCAGCTCCGGCTTCCCCAAACCACAGGGAGCCATATCTGGGCCAGCTGTGCCAGTGATCCTCCCAACTCCCCACAGGCATTTGGAGCTGGGAACCTGGCAGAAGCCATGCTGGTCAGGCTCAGGGAGCCAGGGTCCACCTAATATGGGCCAATTAACCCCTTTTCAGAAATAAATTGGGACATCTTCCTGGCACCTGAAATATGGGGCTGTCCCAGCCAAAATGGGATGGAGGGTCACCCTAGCTCTGATGTGCACCAGGGATATGAATGACACCTGAGAGCGAGGGAATTTTGATAGTCCTTCATTCTTGTGCCATATTTTTTTCAGTCAAACTCAATGTCCATGGATTTGACAGTTTTTTTTAACGCGTTTCCAATAATTGCCAGATATGTTGGTGTCTGAGAGCTGCATTTTAAAGTCATTTATTACTAATTCATTGCCTCTTCTTTTATAAATGTTAAACCTACACAATAATTTGTTTTTATTTATTTATTCCAGGAAGCTTGTCTCAAGAGAATTGTGTATTTTGCAGCTGGAACCACCTGATGGGAATCACTTGTTCAAATTACAATAGTAATAATAGCAACGAAGGGTCCTGGGACACCTTATAGACTAACAGAAAAGTTTTGAGCATGAGCTTTTGTGAGCAGACTCACTTCATCAGATGCTGTTACTGGACACAGTCATTGTAAGCGACAAGGTTACAAAGCGCCTATTTGAAGGTAAATGCCTGGCAGCTGTATCTTACTGCTCATGATTGATAAATGACTTAGTAACTATTGTTCAGCATTTGCACCTTGTCCCCCACATAATGTATAATTCTCAACATTACTGTTCAATTATTTCCCAGCTGAAAGGATTGCATGTTTTGAATGTAGCAAACCACACTTTCTCTGTTGGTCCAGGGCAGGGTAGGGGGGAAGCAAACACAAACCAAAATGCAGGTCAAAATGTCTGACAATTGACTAAACAGCATTACCACAAGACAGGAAAACAGCTTCTTTTGCTTTTCACTTGCTCAAACTTATCAGCAACAAGACACATTGACTCGCCTTCTAGAGATTGTCTATGCTGAATTTACCAATTGATGAGCTGTGACTGTGTTGCTTTGGGACATGTGACAAAGCCCTGTACAGATTTGGACAGAAGGAAAAGCAAGGCAGGTTTAGTGAAGGAGATTGCCCTCTTTTGCATGTGAGGGTGAGGTCAATTGCAGTAGCCCCATTCATGCCATAAGTAGGTCAAGAGCAGAATAATAAGCACAATACCCTAGGCTGAAAAACAAACATGCTAGCACCATACAATAAAGTAAATAATATACCTAAGCAAAGCCTGTCTTCCCTCAGGGAGGGTCCAGCATCTACCAGTTGCTAATCACATCTTACCTCCTCCCATATATTATTTCAGGCAGCTAACACGAAAGGTCAGCTATCCCTCCATTTGAGCTGGCTGTTAACCACACCTTCAAGCCCAACTGCTCCTCCAGCTGAGGCAGAGTGGGACTGATGACTGAGCCCGCAGTTTCATTAACCATTTCTGTGGCCAGTGTGCAACCAGTCACAAAAGCACATTGACTTTAAATCCATTACATCTTTCCATTTGCCTCCTTGCACCACGTTTGTCATGCAAGTCATCAGTTTATTGGCTAACAACCATTAAAAAATGAAGTTATTTTTGTTTGTTTGTTTATTTTTGTCTGAAAAGGTGATATCTTTTGCTTCCTATAAGGCTTACAGAGTGAGCATCTATAATATGCTATATCCAAAGAGGAAATGTTATAGCATTCTATTAGACAACATGGTTTTCAGCTTGTAAGTGCTCCAGGGCTTTGACTGTTTGAGGAATGAAAAATAAATTGTGTGATCTGTATTTGAGGTGAAAAAGTAGATTCATACTTTGGTTCCCATCCAGGAAATAAATCACTTGAAAGGCAAGTACATAATCACAAAAAAGCAAAACAAAAAAAGTAAGCTCAAATTGTTTGTGATTTTCATGATAAATAGCAACACAAGCCATTTTTAAGATGCTTTTGTTCTATGCTACTTAGGCATTAAGTGGGAAGTATACATTTGGACTATAGCTGACAGATACAGGGTCACCTTGTAGATCTGGAGTGGAGCAGCATCCAGCAATAAAGTTGCTCTGTAAGTGTGCCCAGTAATACATGTAATATAGAGAACTGTACTTCCAGCATGAAATTCTTTGTGCTGAAAAAGAGATGGGATCACTCAGACACCATATCTGTAGGGAAATGAATGATACCACCAAATGTTGCATTAGATTTTACATTTATCTTTTCTACAGCTGCCGTAGATGTTAGTTACCCATTGTACTGGCAGAGACTGTGTTAGTGCACTGGGAGACAAGTTTTTCATGTTAAACCTGAAAAATCATACTTGGTTGTGGAGTGCTGTGCTGTTTTGTGATGGAAAGCTCAGGGACGGTCAAGGGACATTGATTTAAAGGAAAGGAAAAAAATCATTAATAAAGAATACATTAAGATGCTGTTTTAATTCATACTCTAGTGCTTCTGGAAGCTGGGTGCTCTTCAGTAGTCTGTTTTAAGAAAACAAGTACAGTGGAGCTCTTTAAAACTAAATTGTGTTTGTGACCCTTCAGAACATCAGAGTGTCTGTGTAGATTTTGCTGCATAAAGACTCCGCTGGATCTATTTATTTTGCACATTGATTTTTCTGGAAATACACTAAACTGTAAAGTCCTGCAACATGTGACTCACAGAATGACAAAAAAAAAAACCCCTAAACCCTCCTGCTGATTGCACTGCTAAGAGGTGGGGGGGACAGTTATCTCACAAGCCACTTCAGTACTTATTTGTAGATGATTCTCTGAAGCTTTGTAATTGTTTCTGCTGAATTGCCTTTTAAACTCCACAACTCATTGTAATATTAAATCTTGCAACTCTGTAATTGTTGTAAAACCTTGCAACTTTGTAATGCTAAGCAACTTTGCCATATAAGTTCAGAAACTTACTGTAAACTTGATGATGGAGCCTTGTAATCTTGTGTGTAACTTCCATCCGCTCTGTAGCTTAACCTAAACTGCATTTTTCCCCTCAGATATGAATGTGCCTATGGGTAGAGACTTGAGTGTTTGGGGAATGAACCAGGAAGGCTGAGCACATGGAGATGAGGCATCAACTCAATTAAGGCTGAACAGGGCCTTCCTGCAGCCAATTTCTTTCCTGACCAGCTTTCCAGCCACAATCAGCAAACAGACACTCAAGGACCAACATACCTTGCAACCCATATGCCTGTGAAAGTGTATGAATGCCTGAGGGGAGGGAATGAATGTGGCTGTGTGAGAGAGAGAGAGAACTGAGAACTGGTTCACTCTTAAACCTTAAATGGTAACTCTATCCTCTTTAGTTTAACCATATAGTGGAGTGTTTAATTCCTTGATCAATAAACACATACTAGAGTAACTCTGGGAGGTCTCGCTAGTGTAAATTAAGGTAACAGAATTAGGCTACAACCAAAAGCTTGAAGTCTAGTTTAAATGGAATATACATCAACAAGTCCCACTTTCTCCTTTTTTTTCCTCTTTGCTTTTCATTAGAGATTAAATTATTTCCAATTTAAAGGGTGACCCATCCAGCGGAGTCTGTTAAGCTCTCAAATGGAACCTATAAGGAAAATGCAAAAGAGAAAAACCTAGGATAATGTGGAGAAAATCTGCTTTTCTATGCTGAATATAGGACACTGGTAAAATTACTCATACTCAGGTGAGATGAATGGCAATCATTCAGAACTGTGTAGTACAAACTTCCAAATAACCATCAAGTCAACTGAGCCACTATTAGAAGGAAATACTGTGTAGTTGGATTTTTTTTTTAAGTTTAGCTTCTTGTCTTCAAGATTTAAGGGTCAAACAGGGAGATGTGACACCAATACACCTCTCTCACGTAGTGTGTGTGTGTGGCTGATGGACCTATCCTGATCCTCCCTCCCCAGTGCTCCCTCCGCGCCTGTCTGGACTCCCAGGACAGACCCACCTATCCTGGTATCTTGTGCCACAACTCCCTGAAGCAAGATAGTAGGGGGACATGCAGGGTCACGCCCCCAGATTTCTGCCAGGGCTCACATCAGAATGTAGCCAGCAGCAGCAGCCTTTTGGCACTATGCGGGATGGAAGAGATGGGAGTTGCTTCCAGCTGCCATAGAGGGCAAGTGGGAAGGGATGATCTGGACTCATCTTCTCCATACATGCATCATGGCTGGAAGCAGCCAGTGTTTTCTTGCTCTGACAGTGTTGAAAGGTGGCTAACATCTGTGGTTGGCTCTCCTGTCTCTACACGGAAGGCAGGAAGGAGTTAAGCGCTAAGGATGCCTTGTGCTCAATGGTGCAAGCAACCTGCCTGCCAGGCCTTTAGCAAAACTAGCCAGAGAAGAATCTCAATAGGCAATGGTGCTTAGGGGAAAGAGCAGCCCCACATTCCCTGGGAGCAGGACCCAGGACAGGAGGGGGATGGGTGAAGAGGATTCTAAGCTCCTGCCCAGGGGGCTGGTTTGGTGTCTGCAGGGCCAGGGCCCAAACTGGCTAGAAACTAATTCTCTACTACCCCGCCAGAGCTTAGCTGGGGGACAGAAAGGCTTCCCCATGCCTTTACTACGCAGAGCCTCAGATCATGCAGACTTAGCTGCTCCTGGCCAGTGCCCTGGGCAAGAAGATCTTGGAGTTCCCTGGGATGGCAGCCAAGACTGACACAGCGAGGGAAGGAAGGAACCTGCCAGCCAGGTTGATGGTGAGTTGAGTGCTCTGAACAGGGGCTGGGTCTCTGCAAAGTTCTGGGAGCAGGATGTGCTCCACTGTGGAGAAGGGGGAATATGGAGATGCAGCTGGGCTGGAGGAGGTGAAAAGGCAAAGCAGGGAGAGGACAGCTGGGGGGAGCGAGTAAAGGGATGATGGGTGGGCAGCAGAAGTCACATATAAGCAGCTGGCATCTGCCCGCATACACCAGCCATCATAGTGTGCAATGTGGGGCTAGTGCCAGCTGCAAATTGGATGCGGGGGGCCCTGCTGGCTGAGAATCAGCAAGCAGTGGGGACTGCACTGACAGGCCATCGGAGGAGCTGTCTGATGCCATTCACTTTAACTTCATCCCACCACCAGCCTTGCACACCTATTCATATTGTCAACTGCTGGACCACTCACTGCTATTGGGTGGATGGCTTGTGAGCAGGGATCCATCTGGCAGTAGGATTGGTCAGTGATGATGGTTGGGGGTGGAAATATGGAACAACTTGCCCAAAACCTTTTTGAGAAAAAGTAGTAATATCTGGTGGAGGTTTAAGTATGGGCCTGTCCCTTTTTAAACCAGACCTCTGGTCACCCTACCAATTTAGGAAAGCATTTGTTTAAGTCTCATCAGTGGGAACTCAACATGTACTTATGTGCTTTCCTCAATAGGATTTTCTCCCCTCCCATCATCAGCACTTGTTGGCCAGAACAAACCTTCCATTGAAGTCATTGTGAAATTAGGTTTAGTACATATGGGCAACTCAAGCCAACTCAAGCCAAAGAAGTTAAATAACTTGTCTACAAGTCAAGTTAGCAGGGGGAATTTACTTTTAAATCTTATCTTGACTTTGTTTCTTTTGGTAGTTATACCTAACTATGGCTTTCTGACAGTAGAGTACTTCTTTGTATATTTAGGGTAAAGCATGAACTACTCACTACTGAAAATTTAGTAATCTAATTTCAGTGTTTGCAAGATGAGCACCCTTGCTGGAAGCTTTTAAAGAAGAAGTTTGGTTTTGATTAGCTGGTCTTGCTGTGGAGTTTAATCCTTGAAATCTATGTCATGCTTTGATGGGGTGGGGTTGTACTTTGATAGCATTGCACTCAAAACTTTTTCAACATAATTAAGTTTTGCTTAAATAAACTAGCTAGTGGCCTTTAGTAAATAAGTAGATCAAGGTTGTGCTAGTCTGTTGTGATGTACTGAAGTGATAACACCACAGAGTTTTTCTCTATATTTCTATTTTACTCTCTAATATGCACATTTGTTCAAGTTTGCCCAAACCAACCACATATCAATTATATTAAGAAATGTGAAAGTAAAGTTAAGATTTAAACTTAAGCCACAGAAAGGGGACTGCATGTTTGTGGGTGTAAGAATGCACAATTCCCTTATTTTCAGTGAATTCAATTAATCTGTGCTGTTTGTTCTCTTCTTTTGACTTTAATGTCCATGGAAAGCTGTGCCAACTTTTACTGACAATTTTGTGTAATATCAAATTAACACAAGGAAACGTTGGATGGAAACAAATACTAAGCTCTCGCATGCGAGTATTTATTTCTCATTAGTTTGTGCATAACATTAAGAATACCAGCAGTCCCAGTGACGGTAACTGAACACATTGGGTCAGACAGTGACACTGACATTCACATAAAATAGTGCCATGTATCCTGAGTGCTCTTACTGACGCAAATTCAGGGGGCTCTGGATTGGATCCTCTGGGCATAAATATGGAGCATTATGAACTAAAGGATAATCTCCATTAGCTGCCAACACATTACGTTTTAATTCCATCCTGTAGGCCCATCACTTGAGACAAGTATCATCATATGTAGTCAGGTGTATACAATTACATTATCATGTGAACTTTATAGGATTTAGGGGGTGCCTACACTAGGACTACTACAGTGCTGCAGCTGTGCAGATATAGTGCAGATGCTTCCTGCATGGTCAGAAGGCTTTTTACCATTGATACCCATAATCTACCTCTCACAGTGCTAATAGTGAGGTTGATGGAAGAGTTCTTCCGCTGACCTAATCACAGCTACACTGGAGACTATGTTGGCCTACCTATGACTGTCAGAGGATGATTATTTTGCTCCACAAACCTGAGTGACTAGGCCTCAAAGAAAGATGACCAAGTTAAAAATTGGAGAAGGGATAAATTTTACACACTCACTGACTTAGAAGCCTAAGTCCACTTCCAAAATAGATTTAGGCAGTCTTGCAACTGGAAACTCAATGGTGCTTAAGCTCATCAATCACTTGGACACTGGAAAATTGTACCAAAGGTTTCTTTTTTTAAAATCACATTTATGCATTGTTAGCAAAGTACGTGTAACTTCGTATATGATGCAAAATGATGCAGTCCTTTGCTAATCATCAGCGAACCAATAGCAAAACCTCATAAGCATGATGCAAAACAATTTAGACTCACAAAAGTTTGCAATTTTAAGTTCCCACATGCCTACTTCCCAGGAATTTCTTCTGCTGAAATTTATTTTGTGACAAAAAAAAATTCCATTGTTTCCTTGTCACCTTATCTTTATGGACGTCAATCTACTTTTTAGGCAGTTTTCTATAATGTTAGAGACTTGAGCAATAGAATTCTTGCTACCCATACTACATGCCCCTAAGATCAGTCCATTTTTTGTGAAAAGGGAGGCGCCGATATGGCTCTGCCCTGGCCTGCATTCCGCTCAGGGTTCCTGCTGCTGGGGTACCAGAGAGAGAGAGTGGGGGCTCTGGCTCTCAACCCTGCTCTGCCATGGAGACCAGGACCTCTGGCTCTTGGCCCCATGGCAGCCTCCCTGTCCCCATGTTGTTGTGGTGCAAGTTGTGGCTTTGACTCCCAGACCTCCAATGCCGCAGGGCCAGCCGGGGCTCTGGTGCCCAGCTCCATGGCACTGTGGGGCAGCAGGGACTCCAGTTCCTGGCCCTGTGCTGTTGTAGGGGTAGTGGAGACTCCAGCTCCTGACCCACTTTGCCACAGGGATCTCCAGTTCCTGACCCACTCTGCCACAGGGATCCCCAGCTCCTGGCCCATGCTGCCATCGGGTGCGTACACTCCAGCTCCCATCCCGGCAGGGGCTCTGTATCCTGGTCCCTGCTCCAGCACGTATCATCACAAAAAAACTGAAAGAGTCATATAAAGGTAATTTCTTTCCTCTCTGAAGAGCCAGGGACTTTTTTTTCCCATAGTTTCAATAGCTAAAGATCAGTGGCGGTATCAGACTCACAGAGTTTCAACTGTAAGTAAAACTCCACTCATTTTTTCAGCATTTTTGCTTAGCAAGCTCTCTTGTGCAATCAGCTGGTATCTCTGATGGCACAGATGACTTAAACTGAGTGTGTATTCAAATTAGAATTGACAGGAACAAATATTAGAGCTGTTAAAATGCATTCTTGAGACAGAATCTCCCATAAACAAACCTTATGAGAATGAAACCCTATTTTGAAGAAGGGAATATCACATTAATAATAAAATAGCCCATAGCAAGGGCAAGATGTCTGAAACAAATCAATAACAAAATTCATAGGATGTTTAATGGACCCTGTGTTACTGTGATATAAAGGAAAAAAAAAACACATAGATGTGCTAAATGGAGCTTTGCCACTGGCCTGCAGTATTCTCCAAGCCTCATTTGTTGATTTTTTTTTTGAGGGGAAAAAAAAGCTGAAATATTGGATGCAAGAGTTAAACAAAACCAGCTGCTAAACACCTACCATCTTGGCCCACCGGTAAGTAAGTGATAACTGAAAGGTTGGTTTCCTTTACTTGCCAAAATGAAATGTTCTGAAAACTAAATGAATCAGTCACTTTCGCAAAAATGCTAAGGGGACTGTGCTGATCCTTATAAGTGTCCGTATAAAGTGTACATCCCTATAAAGTGTCATCCTTGGTTGTGACAGTCACACCTTTATTCCCTACAGGTTGGAATGTCAACTTCTGAACAGTGCTGAGCCCAGGAGCTAGAGTTCCCCTGAAGCTCCACATCCTCCTGGCTTCCAGGCTACTACTTCTTCCTCCAACTCCCATTTCATTGCTTTTCCTGCTGGCTCCCTTACCCTCACTGGATACCTACATGCAGTATAGGGGCCAAGTTTGTTGCTTCCCAGACATCAACAGCAGCACATTTCCCTCCTGCTAGGACCTGGCAAACATGTGACAGGCATAATCAAAGGAGTGACAAAGAGAAAAAAAAAAAAACCAGGAACCAAGTTGGAAGTGGAAGACTATGGTTGATAGTTAATTACAGGATGTTCAGACCCGCTCTTTCTTAGGCTAATTTCCCGCAAAATTACTGCTGCTGCACCCAGAACAATTCAGCTTACATTTACACCTGTCAGAAATTTGGACATGGTTATTACATCACCACACAGTCATCATCATAAATGCATCACAGCCACTAGTCATTCATATTTTACTGTGTAATTTCTGTGGCTAGTAAGCACTGGACAGAAGGAACCCCAAAAGAAACCACACAGAGACAACACAAGTAAAACAATGCAAATTTCTCCAAACTGTCACACTATTTATTATACCTCCAACTGTATAAGGTAGCACAACCTGGGGTTTCAAGAAGTATCAGTTCATCGTACAAGACTCTTATATTCTCAGCCTTTCCACCCAAACAACTAACCAAAATATCATTTGAGCAACTCTTTTCTGCAGATGAAGATCTGCAGTTTCCTGAATTCATTATGGGTTTTTTTTTTTCTCTTTACGGACAGTGGGCTAAGTCCTTTGGTTTAAATAGGAAGAGCACCATCGTCATCTGTGCATCTTGACCATGACTGTAATTTCATCTTCATCTACATCATCTCTTACAATATCTAAGAGGCACCATAGGATACATATTGGGGAAGAGAACACAGAATGAACTATACCATAGTCTGTAGCTTAGAGGGTAGAGATTGGCTTGAACTAAAGTCCAAATATTTTCAACCTTTCATTGAGTTCAGAATCTGAAGCTAAACAATGACCCCCATTCTTATAGTTGACCAAACCAGAACATTGATGATTGAAATGTGAGTATTAAAAATTAGCATGGCTATTGGGTGGCTATCATTATGCATGTTATGGCAAGGCAGGTTTTTCTTCCTTTTTTTTTTTTTTTGTGCACACTTAATGTAAGTGATGAGATAGGACAGCACAATATTAGATCTGAGTCAAACAATGATCTTATTTAAAGAACTGGGGATTTTGCCTAAATAAGTTCAGTATGATTTGGAATCTGTAAGTGCAGCACTGTGAGAAGCATCTTTTACAGAACAACATGCAGAAGCATCACACAAGGATGCATTCAATATGCATCACAAATACACAAGTGATATGTGAAACTGGTCCTGGGGCAGCCTCTCTAGAAGTTGCAGCTTTTGCCTAACTGGTCTTCCTGAATTCATCTCAAGTTAGCACAGTCTATCAACTTCACTTAAAACAAGCTAATCAGCCCTTAAAGGAAGCCCTGGAGTTTATCTGCCTGTCAGTTTTTCACAGCCTGTCTAGCATAAGCCTGTTCCCCCTCCACCTACTCAACCCTTTCTCAATCCCTGTGTATCTCTGCTTGCCTACCTTTATTGCTGGGCTTGGTCTCCCCAGAGTCATAGGGGTGGGTGCATGCCTCTGTGATTGGCAGTTCAGGCGCTGTGCTGGGGTGTGGTCATCTGGTCACAGGTAAGCTGGAAAAACTCTCCTCTCACTTCTAATTTCTGCAAGGAATTTGTCGACCAATTACAAAGCACCATAAAGGACATGTTAAGCGGTAACACAGCCTTCAGCTGATATAATGGTGCCAGTAAGATAACAAAAAAAAAAAAGTCTTCCACCTCACTGCCTATTAAGTGTTTTACAACAATTCAATCATCTTTCAAATGTTTTGCCCTTTCTGATCTTAACGTAAAGTTCTGCTGAAAAGTGATTCTGTAATATGGCACAGTGAACCTGTATGCTCCCTGCTTCTCAATGACTTTTCAGGTCAAATAGTAGATTAATATTGAAGGTATTATGGTAGCACCAAAGCCAAATGAGATCACGGACTCCTTCTGCTAGGCATTTCACAAACGGTCTTCCGGACTCCAAATCACGTGATGTTATGCTTATGAGATGTGGGGAATTTGCATCCATGCCTCATTAGCATCCTTGTGTGATGCTTCTGCATGTTGTCCTTTAAAGGATGCTTCTCACAGTGCTGCACTTATGGGTTACGTCTACACGTGAAGCCTACATCGAAGTAGCCTATTTCGATGTGGCCCTATTTAGATGAATAACGTCTACACGTCCTCCAGGGCTGGCAACGTCGATGTTCAACATCGACGTTGCACAGCACCACATCGAAATAGGCGCTGCGAGGGAACGTCTACACGCCACAGTAGCACACATCGAAATAAGGGTGCCAGGCACAGCTGCAGACAGGGTCACAGGGCGGACTCAACAGCCAGCCTCTCCCTTAAAGGGCCCCTCCCAGACACACTTGCACTAAACACCACAAGATCCACAGAGCCGACAACGAGTTGCAGACCCTGTGCATGCAGCATGAATCCCCCGCTGCAGCAGCAGCAGCCAGAAGCCCTGGGCTAAAGGCTGCTGCACACGGTGACCATAGAGCCCCGCACGGGCTGGAGAGACAGCGTCTCTCAACCCCCCAGCTGATGGCTGCCATGGAGGACCCCACAATTTCGACGTTGCAGGATGCGGATCGTCTACACGGTCCCTACTTCGACGTTGAACGTCGAAGTAGGGCGCTATTCCGATCCCCTCATGAGGTTAACGACTTCGACGTCTTGCCGCCTAACGTCGAAGTTAACTTCGAAATAGCGCCCAACGCGTGTAGCCGCGACGGGTGCTATTTCGAAGTTAGTGCCGCTACTTCGAAGTAGCGTGCACGTGTAGACACAGCCATAGATTCCAAATCATACTGAACTTATTTAGGCAAAATCCCCAGTTCTTTAAATAAGATCATTGTTTGACTCAGATCTAATATTGTGCTGTCCTATCTCATCACTTACATTAAGTGAGCACAAAAAAAAAAAAAAAAAGGAAGAAAAACCTGCTTTGCCATAACATGCATAATGATAGCCACCCAATAGTCATGCTAATTTTTAATACTCACATTTCAATCGTCAGTGTTCTGGTTTGGTCAATTATAAGAATGGGGGTCATTGTTTAGCTTCAGATTCTGAACTCAATGAAAGGTTGAAAATATTTGGACTTTAGTTCAAGCCAATCTCTACCCTCTAAGCTACAGACTATGGTATAGTTCATTCTGTGTTCTCTTCCCCAATATGTATCCTATGGTGCCTCTTAGATATTGTAAGAGGATGATGTAGATGAAGATGAAATTACAGTCATGGTCAAGATGCACAGATGACGATGGTGCTCTTCCTATTTAAACCAAAGGACTTGGCCCACTGTCCGTAAAGAGAAAAAAAAAAACCCATAATGAATTCAGGAAACTGCAGATCTTCATCTGCAGAAAAGAGTTGCTCAAATGATATTTTGGTTAGTTGTTTGGGTGGAAAGGCTGAGAATATAAGAGTCTTGTACGATGAACTGATACTTCTTGAAACCCCAGGTTGTGCTACCTTATACAGTTGGAGGTATAATAAATAGTGTGACAGTTTGGAGAAATTTGCATTGTTTTGCTTGTGTTGTCTCTGTGTGGTTTCTTTTGGGGTTCCTTCTGTCCAGTGCTTACTAGCCACAGAAATTACACAGTAAAATATGAATGACTAGTGGCTGTGATGCATTTATGATGATGACTGTGTGGTGATGTAATAACCATGTCCAAATTTCTGACAGGTGTAAATGTAAGCTGAATTGTTCTGGGTGCAGCAGCAGTAATTTTGCGGGAAATTAGCCTAAGAAAGAGCGGGTCTGAACATCCTGTAATTAACTATCAACCATAGTCTTCCACTTCCAACTTGGTTCCTGGTTTTTTTTTTTTTCTCTTTGTCACTCCTTTGATTATGCCTGTCACATGTTTGCCAGGTCCTAGCAGGAGGGAAATGTGCTGCTGTTGATGTCTGGGAAGCAACAAACTTGGCCCCTATACTGCATGTAGGTATCCAGTGAGGGTAAGGGAGCCAGCAGGAAAAGCAATGAAATGGGAGTTGGAGGAAGAAGTAGTAGCCTAGAAGCCAGGAGGATGTGGATCTTGTAAATGGAGTACGTTGTGGTGAGCCTGTGCATCCTGTACTTTCATGTCCCAATACTATCAGGCTTTACCCAAGCTTCAGTGCCTTGTCCTGGCATGATCAAGAGGGAGGTTTCACGTCTCTTTACAGTCCCCAGCTTATGAGCTGATTCACCTCATCAGCTGGTTAATCACTCAAATTCTAATCAGTTATCTGCCAGTTTGGCCCAAATCCTTAAAATGGTGTGCCAGACCTCAGCTACTACCATTCTGTTACAACCTAACCCAGTTCTCAGTGGCCTGATAAAGACAGATTTCTTCAAAATATCTCCTTGAAGTGTGTGGGTGGAGACCTGGAATCATTAAATATTAAAATTCTCATTGAGTTCACTGGGGATCAGGATTTTATGCTCTTTACTGTAGTGAGCTGGACTCATGTACACATTTTTTAGATTTTTTTTTCCACTCACTGGGATGTTTTTTTCACCAGGATTAATGTGAATAGTCCTTTCACATTTCTGGAGGCAAAAAAGTTTATTTTTTAACCTTGCAGCAATTATTTGTCCTGGTTCTCATCCTTCCATTTGAGGTCAAGGCATAAGTAAAGTTCTCATCTACAGGGTCAGTGGTTTCAAGGTTTCCACTTTTGCTTTTCCCACACTTTGGTTTGTTGAAGACAGTTAAAACAAACCTTTTTGGAGAATTCTTTGACCTTTTTCAGCATGGGCCTTTGAAGGCATTCTCCTCTTGCTACCTGAAAGTCAAAACATTCTCTTTTCCAAAAAGTGTCAAGACAGAGGTCTTATAAAAAGTGATAATGAAAAGATTTCACCCAAAACTATAAAAATCTTTCAGGCAAGAAGAAAAATCCAACATGATACATGAAAGCTTTTCAGTGAGATAAAATGACAAAAATATAACAGTGACAATGGGCAGACTCCTTAAAAAATAAATAAGCCTTTCAGGACCAATCCAGCTCAATTAAACTCCATCAGGATTGTTCTGCTTACCTCATGAGGAAGTGAGTGGAGCTCTTAATGAATAAATGCCATTCCCCAGCAATCTATTACTTTTAGATTGTATAGGATTAAATAAATAAACTGTGTAGTTCCCTGAATATGGGTTACAGTACATTTTTCAATGAAAAAACAAGAAATACCCATACCTTCTCCCCCCAACTCATAGCAAAACTGTGTTAAAATGTCAGCAAAATATTCAGTAGGAGTATTCATGGGTTTTCAATCCCTCAGAACATTCCAGATCATTAAAATCTAACATACTATAGAGTAAAAAGAAAATGTCATCAAAGAACTGTTATAAATTACCAGGGCTGCATTCCTTTCACATGCTTAAAAAAAAAAAAAAGTCCCTACTGATGTGAAAGAACAAAGCAAGACTGGATCCTGAGAGTTTTAAAGTCCTGAGAGTTTTAAAGGGAGACCAAAAAAAAAAATTAAAAGATGCTTATTGCATGTCTCACAGCCTTCCTGAGGTTGTACTGACAAGAGTGAAAGTAAAGTGTCAGATTGCTAGACCTCATCCAAAGCCCATTAAAGTTATGGTGATTTTTCAAAATGATTTCAGGAGAGTCTGTAACAGGACTTAATTGCTGAGTGAAATAGCTTTCATAATTATATAGCTTACTCTGTAGCCATCTTACTGTTCACAATGAATCCAAAACTGTTGTACATGGGTGACAATAAAGTTAATCAAAGCACAATTTACTAGATTCTAAAATGTAAATTATTCCTTTGAATGTGTGCATATATGTGTGTGATAATGTGATTGTTGTTGTAAATATCATCATACCGTTATATAAATTCATAGTATTGCCACATCTTGTCTGTGTCTAGACTAGCCCTTAACTTCAAAGGCAGCATGGTAGTTAGGGGGTTGGGAGATTATATATAAAACTCCCCAGCAGCAACTCGCATGTAGCTGCAAGTCAGCTGTGGGTACTTCGAACTGCCCACACTCCTTCAATGTCCCTTTACGAAATTTTGAGCATTGGCACTTCAGAGTACCTGCAGCTGACACACGGCTACAAGCAAGTTGCCACTGGGGAGTTTTAGCCTAATGTAATGCTGCATATGCACCACAGCACTTTATTAGTAATCTCCCAACACCCTAATTACCATGACCCCTTCAAAGTTGGGGCTAGTCTAGACATAACCCTTGAGTACTATATGCAGTTATGATCAGCTCATTTTAAAAAAAAATATATTAGACATGGAAAAAAGTACAGAGAAGGGCAACACAAATGACTAAGAATATGTAACAACTTTCATATGAAAATAGATTTTTAAAAACTTAGACTTGGAAATGGAGGAAGTGTTTGTTTGTATGTGGCAGGAGGGGGGAAATGACAGGGATTTATAAAACAGTGAATAGCTTGGAGAAAGTGATAAGAAAGTGTTATTCATATAGTAAAAGAACCAGAACTCACCTAATAAAATAGGCAGCAGATTTAAAGCAAACAAAAAGAAGGACTTCTTCATATGATACTCAGCCTGTGGAACACATGGTCAGGGGATGTTGTGAAGGATAAAAGTAAAACGGGAATCAAAAATAATGTAAGTTCATGGAGGATAGGTCTATTAATGTCTATTAGTCAAGATAGTCAGGGATGCAACCTCATTGTTATACGATGGAACTGGACAACAGGATTACTGGACAATTACTCTGTTTTGTTCATTCCTTTTGACTCCTCTGGCACTGACCATTGTCAGAAGACAAATATCAAGGGATACCTGCGTTATTCTGTATCCATAAAAATGAGAAGTCCTGTGGCACCTTATGGATTAAAAGATTTATTGCAGCTATAAATCTGTTAGTTTGTCAGAAGACAGGATACTGGGCTGGGTGGACCATTGGTCTGATGCAGGATATGTCTATGTTCTCTTCCCTCCATCTTCCTGCCCTTGGTAATTTCTTTTGCTTGTGTCACGGCCATGTTGCTGTTCCATTATCCAAATACTGCTATGGTAAAGAAAATTATCTAAAGAGCCAGTTCTTTTATTTCTCTCCAAAGACAGTATGAGGGGAGTTCTCCTCGATGTATGCTGAAAAGGAATTTCATAGCCAAGTGTCTACCACTGTGTCAATTCTGTATTTTTATCAGCTGTGTGGTAATAATAATAATATGCAGGGTCTCAAAGAGAGGAAAGTTAGCCAGGGTTAGCTCTTTAGTGACTCTGAAGGTGGAGTCCATTCAGCATGCAGATCCAGTGTAACATACACTGCTTTTTGGTGATACACTCTCATTTGTCTGCCAAGGATCGTGCTGTCTTTGAAGATCCTTGTGACCTTTGTTGCTATTCCGCACAGCAGTGCTATCTTTACAAGCCTGGAACTGACAAACACATGTATCATTGTGGTAAGGTTTGCTTCCAACAGGCTGACCAATGGTGGGGGAAAAACAACATTTTTAGCTACAGTTATATTAAGATTCTCAGAAGGTGAACAAGTTCACTTGGATGATGGCCTGTGCTATGAATTGATAATTTAAAGGCAATTTCCATGAGTGAAGGAGGAGGGCATTGCTTCAGCTGCTTCTTCTAAGTTCTCGCCTCCAGTAATACTTCTACATTGCATGTGATATTATAGCCAGCAACCCTTCACCTGGAGCTTCTCTGTGATGGAGTCAAGATGTTGGCATTGTCTAACTGATGAGGAAATGTAGTGGTGGATGAAGTAATTGCATTGTTGTCATAGGGCTCTAAAATACATCCTGAAAGAAGGGAGATGCAGGATTAAGCCTCCGCATGTCCATGCTCAGAAGTCAAGTCCTTTCTGGACTTCTCTGCTGGCCTCTTGTCCCTGTCTACTGCCTCAACAAGAACTCTGGAACTGCAGGCTCTGAGGATACCGGTGTAATGCAATGATGGTTGAAACAACATTAACTCCAGCTGCTTTGAAATCTTTGCATTCTGCAAAATGGCCTCCTTTAAAGCCGCCTCTTGCTCATATCGACACCCAAAACACTATAAAGGAGCTTACAGAAAGTGACAGGAAGTAGAGGATGATGGAACAGAGATCACCTCCTGCTGCTCTCCTTTCTATGTCACAGGCCCATGAAATTAAAAAACAAAAACAATCAGAATGATTAGGAGTCCTGTGACACCTTCAGGATTACCAGATTTATTTGGGCATGAGCTTTGATGCTCATGAAAGGTTTATGCCCAATTAAATCTGTTAGGGTACATCTACACAGAAAGGTTATTCCAGAATAGTTTATTCCAGAGTGATTATTCCAACATAAATGCATCTATACTACAGGGAAACCCCACAATAAACAAAATTTAATTTGAATTACAGCATCTGCATGCAATAGAGATTATTTCCAGGGGATCTAATCTGGAGCACCATATTTACACAGCAGAATGATTTCAGAATAAACTATCCAGAATAGTTTATTTCAAAATAGGCCCTATTCCCTGTCTACATGGCCCCGGTTTTGGAATAGGCACTATTCCTCATGCAATGAGGTTTACCAAATTGGAAATAATCTATCTGTTGTTTTAAAGTTATTTTGACATAGTGGTTGTGTTGTGCAGATGTTCTTTATTTTGGCCATTATTTTGTAGTACCTTTACATCTATACTACAGTGATCTTTCAAAAGAAGTCTTACCAAAAGATCTCTTCTGAAAGAACTTCTTTTGAAAGTGTGCATCCACACACACACAAATAGTGCAACAAAAGAGTGATCTGCTCTTTCAAAAGAGAACGTCCACACAGCCCCTGCTCTTTTGAAAGAACAGGCCAGGGACTGAAAAATCGGATTCCATGAGGACTTCACTTTCAAAAACAAAAAGTCCCATGGAGCGGCTGCATGTTTTCTTTTGAAAGATGCTTTTGAAAGAAGGTGCTATTCCTGAAAAAGGAGTGGAAGAGTGCTTTTGAACAGAGCACCACGTATTTTTGATTTAATTTCAAAAGAGCTCTTTGTGTGTTTAGATGCTGTTCTGAACATTTTGAAAGAGCCCCTTATTTTGAAAATACTTGCTAGTGTAGACTTAGCCTTAGTGTCTAAGGATGCAGACTAACATAGGATGCAGACTACTTGAAATCAAAGGAGTTATTTTTTAATGTTGCCATTAACTTTGATGGGAGTTCTGGTGTACCAGAAACAGGATCCCTGGTCCTGATCCATGTCTCACTGACATCTAGTGCTTTGATTTTAATGGGTTTAAATCTGGTGCTTCCTCACCCAGCTCCCATGAAAAAGTGTCTAATTTACAAGAAATAGAATATGTAGGAAGTCCAGCACATGCAGATGTATATCAGTATTTAAGCGCTTAGGTAGGTTTGCAGGAGGTTGTAAAAATGGGGCCGGGTGGGAACAGGATTAAATCAGAACATTGAGTATATTTGTCTTTTAATATGATGCTAATTTTAATGCTACTTACTTCTTTAAAGATATTTGACACTGCAAAAATTGCAAGTCTGGAAGAGATTTCATTCTGTATTTCTCTTCCACATCAATCTTGGATAGCAGTTGTAAAGCAAATTAAACTTGCACAATGAATTTATTAAACTGCCTACCACTCTTGTCTCTTCACTAGGACCATATCACTTTCACACGTCATCAAAGCAGCACCAAAGGGACCAATGGAAATTAAACTCTTAATCTCTATCTATTTTGCAGGAATAATCAGAGGTGGGAAGATAAGATGCCATTGTTTGCAATTTTTTTTTTCCTTCCAGACAAAGAAAGTGCAGAAAAATCTTTGACATGTGGCATCCATGGGACTGGGAGTTTGCTGGATAATCAAATATTCTGTATAATATGTGAGAGTACTCATGCCGGGTGAGAGAGCAGAGGAGCCTGCTGGCTGCCTCACATTCAGCACAGAGGGATGCAGGACAGCACTGAGCAGGCTGCTCCCTCCTCCGAGATGCTTATGCTATGTACACAAACCCCAACTCTGATTCCCTGTACTTTCCTTCCTGGCTCTGTGCTTGGTTTTATGCTGAAAAACTGTGCAAGGATGTAGGACAGCCACGGACTCTAATTTCCTTTGCTATACTGTAGCTCCACATTACATTTTGTAAAATCCAGAAGACGGCAATCAGTGCTTAAAACTTTACAAAGCCGAAGAAAATGTTCTGTTTTTTTTTAAAGAATCCTTAAAATGTGACTAACAAAAAACAAAACAAAGAAAAGCCCATCCTGAATTAATCAGTCCCTGAATGTTGGGAGGGTGATTTTCCTCATGTAATGTCCATTTGACACCCGCAGAGGCATCAATTACTTGGGCTGGGTGGTTTAAGTAACAGACTGGGTTTGCCTGGAAGACAGATGATGTCATGTCTCATATTTGAAATGAAATGATACGTGGAGCCTGTGAAGTATGGAAATATATCTATTTTTAAGGCCACACACAACATCCAAGACATTTAAGGAAACCTGCATTTTTCTAGTACAGGAAAACCAAGGTCCAAGCTACAAGACTTAATCCTAGCTGGAAAGGTATTTGCTGCCCACTGAGTCAGTGTAAAAGGTATTTACAAACTTTGAGACAGTTTCTCTACTTGTATAAACTAATACAATCACACTGACATTGGAAGAGCAATGCTGGTTTACCTCTGTTTTGGAGCTGCCTGTCGGTATTGACCTGCCACTGTTGTTCCATTTCCTTTGCAATACTAACAGTTATATGCATTCCCCAAAACTCTTAACCAAAACAAAACATAAGAAAATGTGCCCACTTGTGTGTTTTGATACTTTCTAGATAGGATTGGCACCATGCCCCAGAGTGTGTAGATTGCCACATGTCATTTGAAGTTAATGGGACTATATATGGAACCATTATAGCTACTGGGAAGTTCATGGGCCAGTGGGCAGGAGGAAGGGGAAAGAGGGCCCTTCAATTTAAAAGGGCTTGGGGTTCCAGGCTGATGCCAGAACTATTGCAGCTGCTGGTGATCTGGGCCCTTTAAATTGCCTTTGGGGCCCTACATGGTGCAGTCCTGGTGGTGCTGAGGACTCAATGGGGGAAACAAGGTGCAGTCCAAGCAGTGTTGGGGGTGGGATACTGCTAGTCCTGGCCCTTCTGCTTGAGGTCCTGCCACTTCTGGGTGATTCTGGAGCCAATTCCCCTCCCAGCCCAACATTTCCTAGGGCCTGGCAAAGTCTTTCTCCTGCCTTGATGGGCCTATGCAGATTTACACTAGCTGAGGATCTGGCCTATAATATCTAGTTAGCACTAGTTTTATGTTTTATTCACCACACATGTTCCTCCCCTATTTACATGACATATTTTAACTGATATTTGTTTAGGGATCTCTTATGGTGGTCTTTTCTTTTCAATTGCCATTTGGGCAACTGCTTTGTACAAAGAATCCTATTTGCATTTCTAAAAGAAAATTATGAAGTTCTGGGTTGGGTACCAGACTGTGCAACTCTGTAGCATAAAGCACTGCAAACAATGAGGGAACACTTTCATTCTGTAAAAGTATCTAAATCACAGTTTCAAAAAAAGGCAACAATACTATTCTGCAATAATACAGAATGAGACAAAATACATGCCACTGTTCTAATGTCACTGTGCTTTGTTCCCCAGCTACTAATTCTTCATCTGCTATTTTTTTCACCTCACTGTCACAAACAATAGGGTTGCCCTTCCACCCGAGAGAAGTTTCTCATCAATCACTGACATGCAAAAATGAGAACATTTGCTTTTTAATATAATTTCCACACAGAAATATCATATCAGGAGGCATATTGGTCATAGAGCAAAATAAATGACAGTTTAAACCTTGGATTGACAGTGAGAAGAGATTGCACTTTTGTGCACTACATACACGTGCATTCTAATGGAGATTGAGGATATGACTTTTTAGCTATGTCTGAGACTCTTCACAGCTACATGCATTACCTTGAAACACATACGGCTCAAATAAGCCGTGTCTACACGTGCACGCTACTTCGAAGTAGCGGCACTAACTTCGAAATAGCGCCTGTCACGGCTACACGCGTCGGGCGCTATTTCGAAGATAACTTCGACGTTAGGCGGCGAGACATCGAAGTCGCTAACCCCATGAGGGGATAGGAATAGTGCCCTACTTCGATGTTCAACGTCGAAGTAGGGACCGTGTAGTCGTTGCGCGTCCCGCAATGTCGAAATTGCGGGGTCCTCCATGGTGGCCATCAGCTGAGGGGTTGAGAGACGCTCTCTGCAGCCCCTCAGCTCAATGGTGGCTGCGTGGAGTGGCCCCTTAAAGGTCCCCTCCCCCTCCCTTCCTGTGCAGGAAGCTGAGAACACGTGCAGGCAGCAGCCCAGATACGCGGCCAGCCTGCACGTCCCTCAGCAGCCACAGGACCCTCAATGGCCGCCCGGCAGCCCCCCCAGCGCCCCCAGGGGACCCCCCCCCAAGGGGAGCAAGAGCAGCCAGCCCAGCCAGGCGGGCAGCCAGGCTGGCAAGCGGCAGCGGGGCCCCTCCTGGACGGAGGCCGAGCTGCGGGACCTGCTGGGGCTCTGGAGCGAGGAGGAGGTGCTCCAGGTAATGGGGAGCAAGAGGCGGAACGCGAATGCGTTCGCTCGGCTGGCCAACGGCCTGGCTGCCCGGGGTCACCCTGCCCGCACTCCTGATCACGTCAGGAGTAAGGTGAAGGAGCTGCAGCAGGGTTACTCCCGGGCCTGGGATGCGGCCGGCCAATCTGGGGCCGCCCCCGTCACTTGCCCCTTTTACAGGGAGCTCAGGGACATCCTGGGCCCCCGGCACACCTCCTCCCCTCCGGCCACCCTTGATACTTCGGCCGATGAGCCCCAGCAGGCCCTTCAGCCAGAGTCCACCCCGGAGGTAAGCCCAGCACCCCGGGGGCCCCCCCCAGAGCCCACCCCTGGGACATCGCGGCAGGAGGAGGAGGGCAGGGGGGGCTCCTCCTCCACAGAATCCGGGCTGCAGATCCTCCTCCTGCCATCCTGGAGCAGCAGCCGGGCCTCCGCCCCCCGGGGATCTCCAGACCATGGGAGTGGACCGACAGGTAAGTACCCTCCTCTGGTGTACACCCCTGGGCTTGAGGGGCGGGTGGTAATAGATATGTGTCCAGGGGCCCCCACATGCTCACATGGCCATGGCCCCAAGGACAGAAGGGGACGGGGATGGGGAACCTGCAGCACAGGGCTGGGGGGACAAAGGCCACGGCTCGGGGCCCACACTAACGCCTGTCTCCATTCTTCTTCCCCCCCTCCTCTCCTGTGTCCCACAGCTGCACCATCGGAAGGGCCGGAAGAGAGCGCCGGCGAGGCATCAGTGGTCCCGGAGACCCCTCCGGAGCCATCGCTCGAGGCAAGCCCCTCGGCCGAGGACCGACCGGCCCCACGGCGGGCTAGACGGCGAACCCCATGCCACCACCAGCCGACGGCGACGGACCCCCAGCTGCTGGCCATCCACCGTCGGCAGCTGGAGGTCACGGAGCAGCACCTGCACCTGCAGGAGCGGGCGCTGGCCTGGCGCCAAGAGGCATGGGGGGCCTACATGGAGACTTTCAACAGCCTGGTGGACTACCTGGCCCCCCATGCCACACTGGCCGCCGCAGTTTCCACCCTGCCTGCTCCACCCGCCGCACCACAAGCTGCTCCGCACGTCGCTGTCCCGTCCACCATCGCCCCGCCACCCACCGCCGAGGGCCGGAGCGCCGAGGGACCCCGGGAGCCATCTGAGACTCGCCGGGCATATCTTCCGGTCCGCCCCGCCACCAGCCAGCCCCGGACAGGGCTGCGGCTGCGGCGGGGCTCCCGGCCGCCCACGCCCAGTGCCGGACTTTAGGGGCGAGGGGCCTGGGAAGTGGCCCCCCCTTGTATATAGTTGGGACTTATTAATTTGTGCCCCCCGTTTGCCCCGTCCCCCCCATGTAAATAGTTCTCCCCTTTATCATCCCTGGTTTTCTTTTTGTTAGTGAACAAACATTTTTATTACTATTGTTTTATTTGTACATATTACTTTGGTTCCACACATGTTGTATATAGTTTGTTCCTGTTTTATTTATAGTTAAAAAAAAAAAAGGTTCTAAAAGAAAAAGCAGTTTAAGTTCAGCCACAAGTGCGTGCTGTCATTGTCCAGGAAAAGTGGGAGGGGGGTGCGGTTGGGTGCTCCATGTTGTGGGCGTTGGGGCACGGAGTGTGGTGGAGGAAGGGGTGGGCAGTGGGGGGCCTCGCAGAGTTCACCCCGCGGCCTCATCATCGAAGTGGGCCCGCAGGGCCTCCCGGACCCAGGTCCCTTCGGGGTCCACCTGCCGACTGGGGGCAGCGGGTGGCTGCACGTCGGCCCTGCCGGCCTCCACAGCCCAGCCCTGGAAAAAGGCCTCCCCCTTGCTCTCCACCAAATTGTGCAGGGCGCAGCAGTCACCCACAATCGGGGGATGTTGTTGGGGCCCGCATCCAGGCTGGTCAGGAGACATCTCCAGCGTCCTTTCAGGCGGCCAAATGAGCGCTCCACCACCTGTCGCGCGTGGTTCAGGCGCTGGTTGAAGCACTCCTGGCTAGCGGAGAGATGGCCCGTGTACGGGTGCATGAGCCAGGGCCGGAGGGAGTATGCCGCATCTGCGATGATGCAGAGGGGCATGGTGGTGTCCCCCAGAGGGATCTCCCGCTGGGGGATGTAGGTCCCCGCCTCCAGCAGGCAGCACATGCCCGAGTTCCGGAAAACCCGGGCGTCGTGGGTGCTGCCAGGCCAGCCCACATAAATGTCCTGGAAACGTCCCCGGCTATCCACCAAGGCCTGGAGGACCACAGAATGGTAGCCCTTGCGATTGATGTAGCGTCCTCCACTGTGATGCGGGGCGCGGATGGGGATGTGAGTCCCATCCAGAGCCCCGAAGCAATTGGGGAAGCCCAGGGTGGCAAAGGCCGCGATGGTGGCATGTGGGTCCCCCAGCCTCACGAGCCTGTGCAGGAGCATGGCATTGATGGCACGCACAACCTGCAGGGAAAGCACATGGGACAGCACCAATGAGGGGTGAGCAGGGTGTGCGTGGCCCTGCCCTGCCCTGCCCTCCCCTCCCCTGCCCTGCCCTCCTCTGCCCTGCCCTGCCCTCCCCCACCCTCCCCTCCCCTCCCCTGCCCTCCTCTGCCCGGGCCCCCCTCCCCTGCCCTGCCCTCCCCCCGTGGGTTCTCTTACCTCCATGAGGACAGCCCCGACGGTGGTCTTGCCGACACCAAACTGCTGTCCCACGGATCGGTAGCTGTCTGGAGTGGCCAGCTTCCAGACAGCGATGCCGACCCGTTTCTCCACAGGGAGGGCACGCCGCATGGCGGTGTCCTGGTGCCTGAGCGCGGGGGTGAGCCACTGGCACAGCTCCATAAATGTCTGCCGGCTCATCCTGAAGTTCCTGAGCCAGCGGTCGTCGTCCCACTCCCCAAGCACCAGCCGCTCCCACCACTCGGTGCTGGTGGGGTAGCTCCACAGCCGACGGCGTGTGAGGCGGGGGTGGGGGCGAGGTGCTGCAGGGTTGGGGGTTGAGCCCTGCTGCCCTGGGCTCAGCTCCTCCTCCGGTGTAGCAAGGAGGTGCTCAGCTGCCTCCCACATGGCATGGATCAGGGCAAGCCCTGCTCCTGCCGGGAGGGCTGGGTGGACCTCTGGCTGCTGCTGCTGCTGCTCCTGGGGGTCCATGCCTGCGTCGCCCGGGGTCTGTGTGCCTATGGCTCCTCAGACCGCGTGCTGTGCAGGCTGAGTGTGTCTGGGAGGGGCCCTTTAAGGGAGCGGCTAGCTGTTGCCCCGGAAGCGCTAGTCCGCCCTGTGACCCTGTCTGCAGCTGTGCCTCGCATCCCTATTTCGATGTGTGCTACTTTGGCATGTGGACGTTCCCTCGCAGCGCCTATTTCGATGTGGTGCTGCGCAACGTCGAAGTTGAACATCGACGTTGCCAGCCCTGGAGACGTGTAGATGTTATTCATCGAAATAGCCTATTTCAATGTAGGCTTCACGTGTAGACGTAGCCATACGCACCTGACTTGCTGTAGTGGGGCAGGGTTGTCTGAAATGAAGCTGTTCAGTGTAGGAGCTGTGGCAATCTGCTAGTGTTCCTCTGGTTCCCTTCCCCTATTCTGCTCCCTTGGGTGGTTCGTTCATCCCACTTAAAAAAAAAAAAAAGCAGCAGTAGTGCACAAATCAATCATATATTAGAATATGAGGTTCAGGCCAATTCATTTCTGGCTGACCAGCATCACACACATTAACCTGAGCTATGTCGTGTCAATTTCAGAAGCATGTCTGGTGCAGAAAAGTTAGTGAAGGCAGGGTTATCGTATAAAAACAGTACACCCTTGATGGAGTGTATGTGTATCACTATCTACCAAAACACACTGCATTGATGTGCATATAGTACATTAGTACAATGTGAGTTGGTAGATACTGATACAGATACATTCCCTCTCAGGAGTGTCTTCTTTTTTGAAAGGCCAAAAAATATAACCCTAGTGAAGGTCGAACTTGAAGCAGTAGGAGTACTCCTTGGAAAATGGTCGTTGACATTGGCATAGTATGATGCCAATGACAAATAGCAGTTGCATAGGACTGTGCACGTGTTGACAAGAAGGATCCCTACACAATTCATGTGTCCGCTCATGCAAATAATCATGGGATTTCTACCTCTACAGTGGCTTTTTGCATAAGCAAAGATCTAACCTCCACCTGTCTGTCAAGATATAGAGATATAGCACAAGAATTTAAGTGCACCAAAGACTACCCAAAACTTTCTTTCTGCCAGGTTCTAGATAATATACTCCAATAAAGTCTGAAATCACAAAAACTGCTAAACTCCACATTTGATAGCCTCCATCTGTGTATCCAGCCTGGATGTTTGAACTTTACCTGCCTTTCCAAAAATGTTCCTGATTACTGACAATGAAAGCCACCCTCTTGGATTCAGCCTGCCACATTAACTTTGGCAACCATGAACTGCATCCAAACAAGCCCAGAAAGATATAGTTCCTAGATACACAAATAGAAAATCAAAGACTCCTCTAGTGTGACTGTGGTGAGTACAGACAAACCATCAAACACACCAAAACCAGCACCCTAAATATACTTTCAAATGTGAGTTGGAGAATAATTTCAGATATGATTTGGCTCATGGACATATAACTGCATCTACAGAATGTTAATCTGCCATGCATGCAAGAGAGAGAATGGCTTGATGAAGGGTAAGCCTCAAGACAGGCAGATTGGGGCTCTACTCATCTCATTTCTTCTGTCTCCTGTGTGGAAGAGGGGAGGCTGGGATGTAGGAGAAGACACTGAGCTGGCTGTGAAAGGTTGAGATTGTGAGATATAGCACTAATTTTTCACAACATATTGAGATATATTAATGCATTTATTATGTTCATTCATTCTATGTTTCTATAAAAATATCTTGTTATTGGCAATGCCTACTCTCTATAAACTCATTCTGCTTGTTATCCTTGTTCTTGTTAGCGTCCAGGCATTAGATTTTGTGGACATTGCCTTATATCATTAGAAGTGTTACAGAATTAGGCTATAGGTGCTCAGGCGACTCTTTTTCTGAAAATATTTGTTCCACTATCACTCTAGGGATAGAGGTTAAGTTCAATACAGTAGGAATTTTCAAGAATCCCTCACTTGCCAGTTGGCATTACTTTTCCTTGTCTGACGCCACATGCCAGCACTCCTGTCCAACATAGAGAATACTCAGTAGCTAACTCAGTTAGCACCTCAAGATGTTGATAAACAGGAATGGCTGATTTGTTTGCAATTTTCCATGTGTTTTTGTACCTTGCTTTAAACAATGGCTACTGTAAGTCCTCCTACCTATTAACTGTCTAATTTATGTCCTTAGGGAAAAATCGTCATATTTAGTGCCTATATCAGTTTTACAAAACACTTTGGAATGCAAAATGCTCCATAAAATTTAATATAATCATTGTTAATCTCACGTCATTTCTATTCCTTTATAAACTGCTAAAGCTCAAATGCCATTGAGGAAAAAATCTTTCTTCCCAGCAGACTTAATTACTAGTGAAAATTCTCTGTCTACAGGCTACTGGAACTACCATTTTTAGGGATCTCTCCATAATAGTATTTCAAATGTTTTGGAGATTGTACCATACTAACTGCAGGCAGAAACTCTGGCTCATGCTAGTTATTGGTTATATTTAATTTTCTGAACATTGTAAACTCTTCTCATTTTCAACAAAAGTACTCTTCCTACCTCACCAGACAAAATATCTATCTTAGGGTGCATCTACACTATCTAGAAGATTGACGGTCCAAGTTGATCTTCCAGGGTTCAGTATCATGCACGTAGGGGGGATGCACAAAATCAAATTATCAGGGGTCCACACTTGACCGCTATACTCTTCATTCTTGAAAGGGCTAAGGGAGGATGATGGGAGAGTTTCTCCCATAGACCCCCTTTCAGGGAGCATGGCCAGGGAAGTCAATCATAGATACATCAATTCCAGCTGCACAATTGCCACAGCTGGAATTGTGTATCTACAATTTATTTTAAGCTCTAGTGTAGATCTGGCCTAAGTGTCCACCACATTCCTATCCAGGGGCATAGGCCACTCATGATATCAGAAAAAGATTATTTTTCCTGAGAACATGAGTTAATCAAACCAAAACAATTTTCCCCTGCCCTAAGGATATCTCATCCACAGAGGAAAGATCTCAGAGATTCTTTACCAAAACCACTGCCACATAACCTTGACCTAACTCAAGCACTACCTGCAAGTATAATTTTGTAACTGGCTAGCGGCACTCTTGCCATAACTGGCTATAAGAAACATGAGCCAGGTTATTTCCACGCAACAGCTTTTCTCCAATCACAACGTTTGTACAACCATACTAAATATGTTTGTACCACCTCATCTGCAAAAATCTGGGCAGCTATCCCATATTGCATTGGCAGTAGATGGGGCCATATGCTTGGTGATACTACTACTCAAAGAGCTGGAGAGGAAGAACTACATTCAAAGGTATTTTCAGGGGTCCTGTGTGCACTGGAAAAGGCAATGTGGTGAGCCAGTGAAAAGAAATGATCATTTGGCAGCTCAGGTCTCTGGCAAGGGAAAAAAAACATTGCTAGATCCCCTGTTACTGACCAAGTTTCAACTGAGTGGTAGGAAGACAAAAACCAGTCCTACTGCTAATTGGATAAAACATATAAAAGATCTAGTAAGGTCTGGACCGGAAAGACAAGCAAATGTTTCTGGTCAGAACTCCACCAAAATGTTGGTCACTGATATTGGAGAGATTTAAAAAAATAATAATAATATTGGTATCAGAGTTCTAATACTGGAAGCTCTGCAGACAGGGCTGCCCCGGGGACTGGAAGCCCTTTCTGTCAACAGAAGTGTCTACCCAGGCACTCTGTTGACAAAACACTGTCAACAGAGGTGCTATTCCTGATCAGGAACAGGGATAAAGCTGAAGTCCTGAGTTTTGTTGACAAACTCTTGGCAAAGTGCTTTAATCATGTAGATGCTCAGCAAGTTCTGTCAACAAAAGTTCAGTTTTGTTGACACAGGCTGCCCTTGTACATGTGACTTATGATTAGTCTCACTGAATTCAATAGAATAACTTGAATTGCTATTAAATATGAGGAAGAGCTTAAGAAGCAGAGTTGTTCATGTTCTTGGTTCTCCTCCAGTAGTCCAGAACAGTATTTCTCAGGGGGAATGTGGGTGCAAGAAGCAATAGCAAGGTTGGTGAGTTACTATTGACAGCACTGACAAATCATTTACTGTATATTACATGTTTATGTTATTTTCAGGTATAGATGCATCCATGACTTTTTATACAACTTTTACTTTGCAGGTATGCCTGAGGAAGAATAATAAAATGAGTTTAAAACACAATTTTATCCATGATATCCAACTTTCTTTAAATAGAAATGTCCTTGAAAGAATGCACATCTACGTTTCAAAATAGTCTTGGAAAACTGGGTGTCCGTAAGCTGGTCATTTTATTATAGAGAGGATGTCTAGCTCACCATTTGAATCTCTGTTTTCATTATTTAGAAATAAGGATACTTTATGGTTCATGTGGTTCCTTCCCTATTTCGTTGTCTCTTCATTCCAGTTCAAAATCCAATCAGTGAATCTAGAGAGCTTCTATTCTGAAAAGTGAAGCACTTTTACATTTGCCAGGGGGAGCTGGTGGCTTGTCACTCAGCAGTGGATTAGTTTTATGTTATGTTGGCAAATGGGATGAGACACTTAAATGATTTAATACCAGATGCCTAGAGAAATTCATAGTGATGCACCTATTTTTCACCTGGTAATGTACATCTGTTTTCTGCTGTACATCTAGCAGGTTTCCCTGCTGAAATAACACTGCAAAGCAATACAAATTGAATATTAGCGGCAGGCAGATTTCCTTCCACTGTTCTTGGATAAGATACTGACAACGAACAGTAGGAGGTCAAACCTCAATTTCACTTGTAAATAACACTTACATAATCTGTTGCATGGTATTGTGAGAAGCAAGGCTTTTGTGCTAAAGAAAAGAGATTTACTTCTGAGATAAGAAGAGTTGTTTTCCCATGGATATTTGTTTGTTTTTTTCTTAAGTAAAAGTGTGGGTGAAACTGGGCACTGGGCTATAATTAACAGATTCCCATCTAGTTTGGTTGTTCTGACCCAAAGCCTGTGTGTGTGTGTATATATTCAAATATTGTACATTAAAATATTGTAATTAAATTTTAATGAACAAATAAAGTAACCAGTTCTCAGAGGGGTAGCCATGTTATTTTGAAGCTTCACAAAAGCAAACAAAAACACCCACAACCCTATAGCACCTTAAAGAATAATAATTTTATTTATTAGGTAATGAGATTTCATGGGTAAGACCCACTTCTGATAAATCAGACAATCTGATGAAATGGATCTTACCCACTGTCATGAATGAATGAAGGGAAAGGGTTAACACATAGAGGTAAGCCAAAGTGAGGAAGAGAAATTCTTTTAAACTGAGAACAACTGCAGTCTGGGTCTGCAACTAGAATAGGGAGAGACCAAAATACTTACGTGAATCCACTAAATTTCATGGCCGTCTGTAATCAACCCATAAATATGCAAGTAGAAAGAAAATGTTTAGTTAGACGTGATCAGGTTATTTTTACTTTGGGACTTGTTGAGGAGTTGCTCTGGTTAATAATTTGATTCTTTTCCTGGTATTCTGTAACTTGTAAGCTGAATCCCAGGAAAGCAATTTTCTGTGATGCAACTGGGATGTTTTGAATTGTTTACTCTCATTTTGTGAATAAACTACTTTTTTAAAGGCAATGATTTCATTTCTGTGTAAGAAGGGACTGTGTATAATCATGCCTTAGACTGAAAGGTCTGCTATCAGACCACATACTTTGTTTCCAAGCTTGCTCCTAAAGGGCTGCGTCTACACGTGCACGCTACTTCGAAGTAGCGGCAGTAACTTCGAAATAGCGCCCGTCACGTCTACACGTGTTGGGCGCTATTTCGAAGTTGAAATCGACGTTAGGCGGCGAGACGTCGAAGTCGCTAACCCCATGAGGGGATGGGAATAGCGCCCTACTTCGACGTTCAACATCGAAGTAGGGACGTGTAGACGATCCGCGTCCCGCAACATCGAAATAGCGGGGTCCTCCATGGCAGCCATCAGCTGGGGGGTTGAGAGATACTCTCTCTCCAGCCCTTGCGGGGCTCTGTGGTCACCGTGGGCAGCAGCCCTTAGCCCAGGGCTTCTGGCTGCTGCTGCTGCAGCTGGGGGTCCGTGCTGCATATACAGGGTCTGCAACTAGTTGTTGGCTCTGTGTATCTTGCACTGTTTAATGAAAGTGTGTCTGGGAGGGGCCCTTTAAGGGAGCGACTTGCTGTTGAGTCCGCTCCGTGACCCTGTCTGCAGCTGTGCCTGGCTCCCTTATTTCGATGTGTGCTACTGTGCCGTGTAGACGTTCCCTCGCTGTGCCTATTTCGATGTTGGGCTGAGCAACGTCGAAGTTGAACATCGACGTTGCCAGCCCTGGAGGACGTGTAGACGTTATTCATCGAAATAGACTATTTCGATGTCGCAACATCGAAATAAGCTATTTCGAAGTTGGGTGCACGTGTAGACGTAGCCAAGGAGTGTTAAGAACTTGGGGTTTACCCCACAGGGAGACATCCCAACTGTGTCTTCTAAAGCGGGGGCTAACAGGGTTTTTTTCACTTAGGTGGTGGTGGCAATTACACCCTCAAGGGAATGTCAAAGTGGGGCACTTATTTCAAAACAGCCCCCACCTACAATGTCAGTCTGCAAGTTGAAATTCACGCAGCCACCACTATGGTAAGGAGGTGCTGAATATGCAGGTTAGTGCTTTATTAGCCTGCTTTATTACCTTGGCACCTCTGATAGGAGGGGGGTAAGTGTAGAAGCAGCCTTATTATGTACCAGTTCAGATCTGGGCCAGCTGGATGAGATATCAGTGAGTGCTGTGTAACCACATTGAAACAATGGGAAGAGAGGAAGGGGATCTAGAATGGTCAACATGGATTTATGAAAGGTAAGTCAGGCCTGTCTAACCTAATTGCTTTCTATGATGAAGTAACTGGCTCTGTGGATATGGGGAAAGAGGTGGATGTGATATACCTTGATATTATCAACATTTTTATATGGTCTCCCACAGTATCAATTCCAGCAAGTTAAAGATATATGGTTTCCACAAGCAGACTATAAGGTGGATCAAAAGCTGTCTAGATTGTTAGTCTCAATGAGTCTCAATTCCTCAATGTCTAGGTGGCAGCTGGGATCAGACTTACAGCCAGTTTTTTTCAACATCTTCATTAATATTCTGGGTGATGAGATGGATTATATGCTCAGAAAGTTCACAGATGACTCTAAATTGGGGAGTTAGGTGCACACACGGGAGGGTAGGACCTAGAATGACTGACAGATTGGAGGGTTGTGCTAAAAGAAAGATGATAAGGTTCAACAAGGACACATGCAGCATTCTGCATTAAGGATGGAAGAATCCCAGGTACTGCTACAGGCTGGGGACTGACTGGCTCAGCAGCAGTTTTCCACAAAAGGACTAAGGATTACAGTGGATGAGAAGTTGGATATGAGTTAACAGTGGAGAAAGCTAATGTTGCCGAGAAAGCTAAGGACATGTTGGGCTACATTAGTAGGAATATTAGAAACAGATTGAATTAAGTGATCATTCCCTTTTATTTGGCACTGATGGTGCCACATCTGGAGTATTGCATCCAGTTTTGCCCCACTCCCTGCCACTACAGAAGGATGTAGAGAAATTTAAGAGATTCCAGCAGAGGGGAAGAAAAATGGTTAGGGGGCTGAGGTTCATGACTCAGAACACAAAAAGAGGGAACTGGGTTTATTTAGTCTTCAGGAGAGAAGAATGAGAAGGAGGATTGGATAGTAGAAGTTGAAGTTCGGTTTCAAAGAAGATGGAGCCAAGCCATTCTCCAGGGAGCGTGAGTCTGAAGTCACAGTGCAGGAGATCTAGTATGAATAGGAATTACGATTTCCATAGGAGAGTGGTGAACCTCTGGTACGGGCTACCTAGGGAGGTGCTGAAACTTCCATCCTTATTGGATTTTAAGAGAAGACTTTGCAAAGCCTGACTGAAATGTTTTAGATGTGGTTGGTGCTACTTTGAGCAGAGAGTTGGACTACAGGAACTCCTGAGGTCTCTTTCAACCCTCATTTTCTATAATTCTACGACTCAGTTCATTGGGTTGCACCACCACTAAACAGTTTAGGTGTGAGGGGGCAAAATACCCCTTCCCACCCAGAGGCCCTGCCTCAGCCAATGGTATGCAACATGCATAATGCACAAACAGCAGGGGGTCCCATTGAATATATGGAGTATCAGACGGGTAGCCGTGTTAGTCTGGATCTGTAGCAGCAACGAAGGGTCCTGTGGCACCTTATAGACTAACAGAAAAGTTTAGAGCATGAGCTTTCGTGAGTTAACTCACTTCTTCAGATCTGAAGAAGTGAGTTAACTCACGAAAGCTCATGCTCTAAACTTTTCTGTTAGTCTATAAGGTGCCACAGGACCCTTCGTTGCTGAATATATGGAGTTATGCATATGGTGGACAAAACCCTACCTGAGCCAGTACTTTAATGTTGGGAAGGGAATGGAGCCAGGATTCCACTGCTTCCCAACATGCTTCGGGGTTCTCAGGGAGGAGTAAGCCTCAAACTAAGATGTGCAATATAGTCCCATCACCATATTACCTGAGCACCTCACACTCATTAATGTAAGCTCACAAAATGCACAGTATTATAAACTGCTTCCCCTTTGAAAACAAACAAACATAAACAAGCAAACAAACAAATCATGAACTAAAGCACAATACATGAGAGAGAAATTTTTCAGATGTATCCAAGGAGACATTATGGAAAATTTATCGTAATTAACTGAAGGTGTTCAATCCCTGTGCATAATCTGCTACTCAGAATTAAAGTGATCTTAATTTGGTTTAGTTTAATTCACTCTGGAAGTGCATTAAGTTAAACCAATTTAAGGCCACGTTAATTCAGAATGAAGGTTTATTTTGGTTAAACTAATCTACTTCAAAGTCATACCTTTAATAAATTACAATTAATTTTCTTCTCTCTGCCTCTGTGTAAACAACCCCTATGTGATTTAGGAGACAAAGTTCCAATTTCAAAAGTGACTTAAGAGTTTAACTCTTATTGAGAATCACCGAAACTTAAACAGCTAGGTACTTATTTCACTTTTAAAAATGCAACACAGGTTCTTAAATTACTTAGATACTTTTGAAACACTTTACAATATGCTGCTTCTCCAAAGTCATGTGACTACAGGAGGTGATGACAGCAAGAAATTGAACCTATAATGCTCCAACCTCTGGATCACTGTCCTGTGCCTACTAGGTCATCTTTCTTCCTCCAGCTTCTAAAAACAGCAGCTGTAATGTGCTCTAACCTTTACACAGAGGTCACAAGAAGGGAGAATGTTCCTGAACACCTCACACAAACCTCATAATCCTGTCCAATAAACTGGAAGTTTTCATGTAGAAGAGCAGCAAGAAAAGAAACTGGCTATCATATTTTAAGGGTCCCTCCCCCACGCCGATTCTTTTCTGCAACTGAATTTACTATCATGCTCATGAAAGTTCAAGTGCAATAGCTTCACTGGTGTTTTATAGATGACAGAAAGAGGCTAAAATGTAGATTACTTCTCCCAAAAACCCAACTGTACTTCAGTGGTTAATGTTACAAAACACTTCAAATTGAAGAGAAATCTTCTCAGATAACATTAAACATACTAGGAATCTGATGAAGGCATTTCAGCCACAGCATTGCCAACTTTGTGGTAATCTTCCAATATTAAAATAAATTCTGTACCTAATGAAACATGAGACCATCTCCTCTTACTGGTTTGCTCACAGCATGTTATTGTTAACGGAATACAGCTGAGCTCCCAAAACAGCAGTGATGTTTGGCTTTTCCAAGTGACCTTATTATTTTGCTTAGATTTTATTACTATACTATCCATCACCACAGGGTCCAAGTGCTCCCTGGGTACAATAGATTTGCATGAGAAGATCATGGAAGACTTCAGAAGCTAAATTCTCTGGTCATATAGGAGGTCATGGTTACGGTGAAACAGATAGAGGTGTATCTCTTTATACCTTCAGAGAATTTGGCGACAGAAGTGTTCCTCTATTCTGCTACTCCTAGAACACTCCAATCAAATTGAAACTAGTCAACAGTATATGAAGATATGACAACCACTGATGTTAAATAGTAGTAGAGAGGTAGCCGTGTTAGTCTGTACTCCAACAAAACAAATCAGCAGAAATGTAGCACTTTAAAGACTAATAAAATGATGTATTGGGTGATGAGCTTTCGCGGGACAGACCCACTTCTTCAGATCAATCTTATTTCTAATACAAACTGACATTTATAAGTACAGAAGAATAAAAATAATTGCAATAAAAACTGACACAGGGGGATGAGGGGTGGTTGGATGTTAATTGTCACTCCTGAGATAATTACAAGTATCAAAGGAAGGGAAGCAGCCCGTGTCACGTGTGAGGTAATTGATGTCTCTGTTCATACCACATGTTAATGTGTTCAATTTGAATATGACTTTCAACTCACAAATTTCTCACTCTAATCTGTTTTAAATTCTTTTTGTTCCAGGACGCAAATTCTCAGGTTTTTTAACAGAATGGCCCACTCCATTGAAGTGTTCACTGACCAGCTTATGTGTATTGAGTTTCTTTATATCTGCTCTGTGTCCATTTATTCTTTGGTGAAGGTTTTGCCCAGTTTGGCCAATGAACGTAGTTCCAGGGAATTGTTGGCACATAATGCCATATATAATGTTGCTGAAAGTGCACAGGAATGTGCCTTTGATTTTGTAACTAACATGAGTCAGTCCAGTGATGGTATCCCCAGAATAAATATGTGGACAAAGTTGGCAGTGGGGTTTGTTGCAAGGAAGAATTCCAGGATTAGTATTACTGTGTTGTAGCCTGTGATTGCTCGTGAGAATCTTTCTTAGTTTAGGAGGTTGTCTATAGGAAAGGACAGGCCTGTCACCTACAGACTTTTGTAGTGTAGCATCATGATCTGGAATAGGTTGTAGATTTTTAATGATGGGATTTGAGTTGGGGTCATTCAGTTTTATGAATGCTTGGTAGAGGTCTCGTAGTTTTCGGTCTCTGTCAGTAGGATCAGAGCAGATGTGATTGTACATAAGGGCTTGACTATAGATATGGATCTTGTGGTGCGAGCTGGATGGAAGCTGGAGACATGTAGGTAAGTGTAGCAGTCCGTGGTTTTCCAGTAGAGAGTGGTGCCAATGGGGCCATCAGTGATTTGTACTGTGATATCCAGGAAATGTATTTCTCATGTGGAATAGTCAAGGCTGAGATTGATGGTAGGATGCAGGTTGTTAAAATCTCTGTGGAATTCTTCCAGTCTCTTTACCGTGGGTCCAAATGATAAAGATGTCATCGGTGTAGCGTACGTAAAGGAGGGATAACTGGGGACTAGAGCTAAGGAATTGTTTTTCTAAGTCAGCCATAAAAATGTTAGCATACTGTGGGGCCATGCAAGTGCCCATAGCAGTGCCACTAACCTGGAGGTATAAACTGTCCCCACATTGAGAATACTTGTGGGTGAGAACAAAGTTACATAGGTCAGTTAGTTTTACAAAACTCTAGAGCATCTCCAAAGAATAGATTCACATACTGAGAAATATTTGAAGTTATGTTTCTGATCTGGAACAGACTGTTCATATTAATATTGTGAAATAAAATAGGTGGGAGAAACAAGACACTAGATATAAACCCCCTCGTAACATCTCTGTAGGTCATAATTTTCCACACAGAGAGGCATGAAATTCAGATTTACACATACAGCTACTAACCTATAACACAGGAAATGAGATTAGCAAGTATTTCTATAACCTCACCAGGCATGTAATGAGATTACTTGTACACTTGTTACCTGCCAAGGAAGCTCTTATCTGGAAGATGGGTAGGAGGTAAAATCTAAATATCCGTGATCTTCCCTAGAAAACAAGCAAAAAACAAGTGGCTTTGTTTATATTTTTAATGCCAAATATTATTTCATCAGTGCAATAATGCCCAGTAGAATTTGAATTAATTGCAAATTGTCAATGAAAATTACCCTTTAAGTTTGTATTCCAGAGCTATTCAGTCAGTTGTTACTTCTTTAGAAATGATAAGTAGACAAGTTTGCTTTTGGGGCTAGTCTAAAACAGTGGAAAAACAACAAATAGAGAAGGTGAGGTAATGGAAAGGGGCAGGGCAGAGAAGGGAACCATGAAGGAAACATTTCTGATTTGTAGCACAGGCTTCCCTCCACTGATTTTTTTTTTTTATAAATATAGGTTTAAATTGTGTGTAGAATAAAAGAATGTTCTCTACTTTGTGAACTCCTGACAATCATTGCAGAATTCCTTCAGATTTTCCCAAGGCTGATAAACACATTGGCCTGATCCTCAGTTAGTGTAAACATGTATATCACCATTAATTTAAATTTATGATACTCTTTTGTGCTTCATCCCTCTCACGTTTTTCACTAATGTAAATGATCTACATTTGGAGGAAAAAGTAATATGTATTTTCCGCATCACTCTGCCAGCCAGGACCATGTTGGATGGTTTCCCCATGTGCGGTACACTGGCACCCCCTTGCCTGTGCTCTACCTCCACAAAAGGGGCAGCATGAATGTCATCTATATCTCACATAGGGGAAGGGTTATCACCCTATCATGTATGGGGGACCTGTGGAATGTGGCTGTGATCACCCACACCTTCTGCCTCCTGACATGTCTGGACCCCAGAGAACAGCATTGTGGAGAGTGCATTGAAGGATATCTTTTGGAAGTGAATTACCAGAGACCCCACTGACTGAGTGTGGCCATCTACCTGAGTGGCTCCCTGGATGCTGAGTTCAGGAGAGAAGGGGGAAAACGGTTATTGTTCTGGTCCTGTGCCCGCAATGCCTCCCACTGCTTGGGAAGAGGATCAGCTGCTGATGGCCCAGTGCAAGGAGCAGAGGGACCTTCAAGTGCTGATCCCCTGAATCACCAGCAAGCAGCACACCATTGTTACTCCACTGACGAGAACCATACTGGAGAGGGTTCTCAAGAACACCGCCTCTTACCACTATGCAGAAAACCCCAAAAAAGAAACCAGAAAAGGAAAGGTGTTCTAGGTCACCAGCAAGTGGGACACCAACAGTTACTTTCTCCATGCTGGCAACTTCACCCTCTTTGCTGACTGGTGCTTCATTCACCAGGCAGTTAAACTGCATCCCCATCAATGGAGACATCTGCCATGGGGACCAGGACATGTGGTGCAGGAGGTGCAGGTACTCCAATGAGACCCTGCCCCATATCCTGTGTGGCTGCCTGGTTCTCTCCCTGGCCTGGCAGCTCCATCTCAGTGCGATTCAGGATCAACCCATCATGGCCCTGATCACCATCACCATGAACAGAGTTGTCCTGGGCTCCAACAGCCTGCTCAAGACAGACATCATCATTGTGAGCAAGCGGTTGAAGAAGGTAACCATGGTCGATGTCTCCATTCTCTTTTAGAATTGGACCACGGCCTTCCATGAAGTGAGAGCTGGGAAGCTGGAGAAATACACCCCAGTGGCAGATACTGTGAGGTCATGGGACTACAGAGTGGAAAACTACTCCTTGCTCGTGCAGGTCCTGTGTGTGTGGCATCCCCACAGCACAGTGGTGCAGAAGCCTGCAGCATGCATCAGCACTATGCCTGCCACATGTGGCAGTTGATGGTTTCCAATGCCATCCCGTGATCCCAAGACATCTATATGGATCTCATCATGGGCCACCATTAATATCAGGACAGGTAACTGCTCCAGCCATGCCTGACCTGTGGCACCTACCTCAGCAATGCATTAGACCCTTTCTTTTCCCCTACCCGAGAACACATCACATGGACTACATAGGATGACCAGGACAACTAAAGAGAGGCATGCCCATGGATTTCACCCAATTTCAACAAGGGACACAGTCAGCGAAAACCACCACAACCTTCCCTAATGGACTATGGACTCTGTCTTCTTAAAGAACCACATCTGATCTCCCACCAAGGAGGGAGGCAGCCAGGGACTTTTTCCATTTCTCTCCTTTGCCCCGGCTTTGCTTCTCTCCACAGTTGCTGGAGGAGACCATCATGAGGAGATGATTATGACCAACTAGGCAAACCACTGATGGATGAGACCACGGATGGCATGTACCACCTATCACAATGGACCATGAGCTTGGACACTGAAGACATGCTCATGGTCTCCTACCTAAAAGGGATCCAACTGGGGGCATCAACCACTTCCTCCACTGAGAGACCCTTTCTCTCTGCAGCTGCCAGATGGGACCATCACTGAGGGAATCCGAGAATGGACCAAGATCACTGATGAGCAATGAGAACAAGGAAAGGCCTGCCACCTTTTCCCAATGAACTTTAGAGTCAATTTTTTTTCCTTAAAGTAACAGTTGTGGTTTTTCACCATGGAAGGTTGCAGCTGCAGGTGGGTGGGGGGGGGCCTCTCAAACACCTCTCTCCCTTTCATGTTTGCTTCTTCCACAGTTGCTAGAGGAGACCATAGATGAGGGATGGAGATGGTTGAGAATATGTAGGACAGAGGACAGAATCCCTGCTGGATCGCATTCCCAGCATCAACAGTAGCACACCAGGGCTGCGTCTACACGTGCACGCTACTTCGAAGTAGCGGCAGTAACTTCGAAATAGCGCCCGTCACGTCTACACGTGTTGGGCGCTATTTCGAAGTTGAAATCGACGTTAGGCGGCGAGACGTCGAAGTCGCTAACCCCATGAGCGGATGGGAATAGCGCCCTACTTCGACGTTCAACATCGAAGTAGGGACGTGTAGACGATCCGCGTCCCGCAACATCGAAATAGCGGGGTCCTCCATGGCGGCCATCAGCTGGGGGGTTTCGAGATACTCTCTCTCCAGCCCTTGCGGGGCTCTGTGGTCACCGTGGGCAGCAGCCCTTAGCCCAGGGCTTCTGGCTGCTGCTGCTGCAGCTGGGGGTCCGTGCTGCATATACAGGGTCTGCAACTAGTTGTTGGCTCTGTGTATCTTGCACTGTTTAATGAAAGTGTGTCTGGTAGGGGCCCTTAAGGGAGCGGCTTGCTGTTGAGTCCGCCCCGTGACCCTGTCTGCAGCTGTGCCTGGCTCCCTTATTTCGATGTGTGCTACTTTGCCGTGTAGACGTTCCCTCGTTGTGCCTATTTCGATGTTGGGCTGAGCAACATCGAAGTTGAACATCGACGTTGCCAGCCCTGGAGGACGTGTAGACGTTATTCATCGAAATAGCCTATTTCGATGTCGCAACATCGAAATAAGCTATTTCGAAGTTGGGTGCACGTGTAGACGTAGCCCAGATGACCTACAAAGGATGACAATGACCTGGATGACCAATAAGAGCAGAGCTCAGAGAAGCCTGCAGCCTCCCCTATTTGACTACACTCTGGGACATTGCCATCCCCAATAGATGATAAGGAATGGTGCGGAGGGACTACAGTGAGGGAGGTGGTCGGGGTAAACTGTAGTTTCTTTTACCTAACAGACTGCATTTACTTATATGGGACTATGACACAGAACATGGGGAGCAGAAGCATAGGCATCTTTTACTCAGTGGACTATGTTTACCTGTTATACTGTTTCAGGAAGACCACCAGACTGAAGAGGATGCAGGATGAACATCATTGCTTGGAGCGCCCCCACCCATGGACTTCCGGACTGTGTTAGAGACTGTGACTCTTCTTTGACTCATGGGCCACATCCTCATGGACATTTATGGACTAACATTTCCATATCCCACATCTGCACTCAGACAACAAGGGACATGGGCAGAGGATGAGGGACGATGAAGGATGAGGTCATTAGCATTAGATTCTTTTACCTGATGGCCTATGATTACTGGGTTTTTTTCCTTTTCCAGGGAGACCACCAGACCGAAGAAGATGCAGGATGGATCCAATCACAGGGTGTGCTTCACACATGGACTTATGAACTATAATAGACTTTTGGACTCTGCTTTCCCTTACGGGTGATGCCTCTAAGGATATTTATGAACCGAGATTTAAATACCCCTCATCCTTACCTATGTCTGGAACGAGGCAGGTTATGCCTGTGGGATTTTTAATTTCTTTGCTTACTCCTTTTCCTCTGAACTCACCATCCACCCCTGGATCTCTCATCCTCTACCTTGTTAAATCCCCTTTTGGTTGGTTTTAAACATTAGCTACAATAAAACCTTTCAATCTAACATTTGGCTGAATCAAAGATTTTGGTACTGCCAGTCAGGTACCTCTCATAAGAGTGAAGTTTATGTCATTTAAAAACCCAGCTAACAGAACAAAATTATTTTACTCTACTTTCATATATTCAAAAGCTGCAAAAAATATGGATAATAAAGGCATCCTCCAGAAAGTCTGCTTTCCTTTCATGATGTTTAACTGCAGGCATGTATTTTAGAGAAAGCAGCTGCACACATGAAAAAATAGTTCTGCTGTACTGTGATGTTTTTAGAAGGAGTGGGGATGTATACAATCTGTCAACGTTAAATGTTGTAAATCTATTATTATAGTTTTTTTAATAATCCATATGCATGAATTTAAAAGAATAATTTAAATACTAATAAATGATTAATACATCAAAAATTCACTTCTGAATGAGGTCCCAACTTTTCTTAGGGATTTGTTCCAAACAATTTGTATGTGGTTGCCACGAATAAGAAACTTTAGGGTTGTTTCCATTATATTTGTGATTATGATGATGATAACCCTCTTTCTAGTAGTGTAATCATTACCATCATCATAACTCTTTCAACACCAATACAAACTCTTCTGTGTAGTCTTGAATTCCTGAATCCAACACTATGAATTAAGGCTAAGCTAGGACACAATAAATTACCATCAGAGTTAAGACAAGGAAAGTACAACAACATGGCAGTAGTTTTAGTAATTTCTCTCAGGGCAGGACATTTATGTGCTCACAACTGTCTGATCCATTGGCTTATCTTGCTGATGGAGATTATGTTATGCTTTGTAAACACTATCAATCTCAACATTTTCTTCATCTCACCATACAATAGCTGCATCATTTTTCAGAAGGAGAAATGACAACTGTGTAAAGGTAAAAGTTCCCTGGGACAGAGAGTCTGTAATTTTGTAACAAAATGTTGTGAAAGTTTTTGATTTGCACAGATTAAATAAAGACTTTTTTTTTCCACATGGGTTCTGCCATTCGATGGTGTAATCATTGTCTTTTATTTCAAGGACACATTAAATACAGTTTTGGTAGGAATAACTAAATCATGATTCTTCACTGATCTATTTCCATACTCTGATGTAGTTGTCTGTTTCATTCTAAAGGAAAAGTAGAACACATTACACCACTATTACATATTCGATATGCACCATTGAGGAAATACAACACACCTTCACTTCTCAGCAGTACATTTCTTACTCATGATGGGCTACGTGTGAAATCAACTGAGAAGTCCACTGAATAATCTATTTTATTCATCTGCATTGCAGACAGCCTCAACAGCATTATAGATCTTCATCCACATGTACTCTGCTCTTTATCATCACTGCTCTTAATGTTTGTGAGAAAAAAACATTGTCATCAAAATCTCCATTTTTTGGTCATTTTCTATTTTGTTTTCAATCTCTTGCATTATTCCAGACCAAAAGGGAAAGGCTTGAGGTATTGAAAGTAAGAAGGTTTTAGTGGGTTAGCTGTTGGAACCTGATCCCTGTTAAGTCAGAAACTTGCCATTGATTGCAAAGGGCACTGTATTTGGCTCTTTAAGCACTCAGTCATAAGAAGTTGTTATGTAGCCAGAGTTTACGAGGGCACAGAATTACTTGCCAGGCTTATTAAAACTCTCCGCTGTCTGACTGTTCCTTAAATCCATTCCTTTCTCCAGTTCTCACCTTCAGGATTGGTCTGTATTTAAAATGACGTCAGTCTAGCTATGTTGCCCTGTGTTATAAAAACATGCAGTTTTCTGTGAGGCATAAATATAGTGGAAACCGTTCTGGTATCTCTCTCCTTGTCATTGCAGGAAGAGTTCTGGCATGGATCTGGCAAAATTCTGCAACTCACCTTCTGCCCCCTCAGACAAAAATTTTTTTGGAGTCACAAAGGGATTTCTGGCAATGTTGCAGAGCTGCAGATATGATCTTCACAGCACGGAAGCTGCAAGAAAAGTGTTGGTAGCTAAACCACTCTATATGGCTCTCACTGATCTAACTAAAGCTTTTGATCTGTGAATTACCATGCTCTCTGGATTTTACCTTCAAAAATTGGATGTTCTGATAAATATATCAATATCCTAAAGTACCACATGCTCCACCCATTAAAATCAGGGGAGAGGTACTAGAGAATGTCCACCTTGGAAGTCATCTCTCATCCAAGACTTATGTTGATGCAGACATCCAACACCCTTTGAGATGTGCCAGTGCAGCCTTTGCTCATATATGGAACAAGTTATCTGAAGATCATGAAATTCAAACAGATATCAAATATCTTTTTTTATCAAGCCATTATTCTCCCAACATTGTTGTATGGATCTGAAACCTGGACAAATGACAGACATCACTTGAAAGTTCTTGAGAGGCATCACCAATACTGCCTCTGCAAGATTTTGAAGATCAGATGGGAAAACAGATGCAACAACATTAGTTTTCTGGAAGAGGCAAAGGCCACCATTATCAAGGCAATGATCATCCGTCGGCAACTCCAGTGGATGGGTCACATTGTTCAGATACCAGACCGTCACATCCCAAAAACAGATCCTGTTCTCTCAGCTGAAACAAGGGTACCATAATATAGTAGGACAATTGAAATGATAAAAGGAATTGCTGAAAGATAATTTAAGGAAATACAATATTGACATTGACACTTAACAGACATTCACCTGGGATTGCTCAAGAGAAATCCTGTGTGATGTGATGATCCCCTGCATTTTAAATGTGCCTATCAACAATCTGAGGAAGACAAGAGCCACAGGAGGAAGGAGAGGCTAGCTTCCTCTCGTGGTCAACAGCTTCCTGCCCTACCTGGAAACATTTTTTTCTCACTGTAGTAGATCTTGTGGTTCAAGGATAGGCCTTTATCAGCCAGCTGAGGATACACAACTCCCATGAAAGATGATCATACTTGGCAATGAGAGATCATTGTCAGTTAAGCTGGCCTAATCCCATTGCAGATGGAGCTAAATCAACAGAAACATTCTTCTATCAAACTACTGCTTCTCAGATAGATGGATGAACAGAAAAGTCCCTTCTACTTATGTAGGGAATATTTACACTTAGATGCTACAGCTCGTAATGTAGACTTTCCTATATATTAAATGCAAGGAGGTGCAGTATAGATCACTATGAGAGCAGTAAAATGGAGTGATTCTAGTCCAAGGCATTTTTCTTTGCTTATTTTTGTTTGTTTGTTTGTTTTGGTTTTATGCTGCTTTAAAAAGGTTTGAAGCTCTCCTTTCCATCACTCAAACTTTTAACAATAACAAGGACATTCCAAACAGTCTGTATTCAGAATATTCAAACAGATGTCACTGCTATGCAACACAGGAAGAGTGAATAGTTAAATGCAAAATAAAAGGCTCTGGGTAAGTCTCAGAGGAAACAATTTGTCTGAGAACGTTCTTTGTGGGATAGTAGTGAAAACTTCCGCATATTTGCCTGAAGGACTGGTGTATCATTAAAGGGGAAAAAAAATGTAGAACTATAAATACAAAAGCAATTAATTTGTTCTTTGGTGTTTTATGGAAATTCACTCAGGTGGAAGAAATAACTTTTTCAGTATATGCATATGCAAATCACATACCATAATACAATCTGCACTTTTCATTATATAGGAAACAGGATGAGACAAGTAATCCTTTGAGACTGCACACAGGCAGGAGCAGAATACTTTCAATGCAAATAAGTACTTATTCTTTCATAACTATATATGGCTCTCACCTTTATTTTAGAAGTAGGGGGCTGGGAGTTGGATCTGGGGTTACATAGAGAATCACCTTCTATAATCACACCGGTTCAGTGAGCCAGTCTTAGCTCATTTACTTTGTAATCTGTTTTCTTTGTTTCTCTACTTGAATAAATATATACTAGACAGGTTTTCAGCTTCTGTAAATCAACATAACTCCATTATCTCCAGTAGAATCATATGAGTTAACACCAGCTAAATATCTGATATGTTTCTGTTCAAATAACATAAGCTTTCCCTGATTTTTACTCCATGCACTTGCGTACTCAGTCCTATAAAAAAGCCATTATCCAATAGTTATGAGACTGTTATGATTTCACTAATTAAGCGTTATGGCTGTAGGAGTAAAAATGGTTGTGAGGGATAAAGTCTTCATCTATGACAAATAACTTTTAAAATTAGCAAAAGTGGCAAGGGAACTTATGGAAAACAAATGGATTCATGTTGAATTTTGGTATGTTACAAACTTTCGCATGTTGTGAAGAGTGAAGTTCCTTTTAAGATCTATTAATGACATTAAAATTTTATATCTGGCAGTGTTTGCTGTGTGTTCCTTCTGTGTGTGCTTGTGTGTGTTTGAGGAGCGTTGGGAAGAGGACAGAAACAAAGAATGGTGTTTTAAAAAATGAAATACGCACCATTCAAATGCTATACAGTTCCACTTCTTTATGGACTCTCACTATGATAGATAACATTATTTCCTGCACATCTTGGGTGATTTTATTGAATTAAGTTTAGGAATTGTTTGGTTCCATTGTATTATTAGCAAAGTATTATTGTGGGCTGGGATATAATGTGGGCTAGGGCTGTGAGTACTCTCTGTGATGGGTTGGAGCTCAGTTGTCGCCTTGCAGCTGTCACCCAGTGTTCTGATGCACTGTACCTGCCTGCCCTTTAGGGTGCACCCCTCACTTGCCTGTCTTGATGGATGAGAAGCATTTGCCTCCGCCAGCCAAGGTACAGAGTTAGTGCAACCACCCCCTCAAAAGCAACAAAGATGCTGAATCTGCTCATCTTTTGGCTCAGTTCAAAAGGGACCAAAACCCCAAGACCCTAAAAGCAAATAAAAAGAGGGGGCTTTCGAAGTTGGGGGGTCCTATTGAAAGGCCCCCATCTACACAGGTTGTGTGTGTTCCGAAGTCAGCACCGTTGAATCATGTGCGGCTGCCATTATGCTAATGAAGTGTGCATATTCATGTCAGTATCTCATTAGCATATTCCAAACTGCCTCATTAACATACCACCTCCGACAGGGCTGCTGGAGCCCTTTATAAATAGAATCAAATTTCATATTTCTAACTTCGCACACAAGAATGATGCATGCACAGAAATAGAACATTAATATTTAGCCAATTGTAAATTTAAAATAATATGTTACATGATGCACATTGCTAAAAGTAGCTTTGAGTTATGCATATTCATATTCATAAGCCAGTTGTTATTTGGCATGGAGGGCATGACACTTCCACAGAAGGGAGTTGTGATGCAAGACCTGACACTTCAAAGGATGGTACTTTAAACGTGTTAGGCACAAATAGCCTTTTTGAACAGTTTAGAGCAAATTCCCCACCTCAAGGTTTGGAAAAGCTCAGTCTTTCGAAGCTACACTCTGAGGACTGACGGTCATCTGCTGATGGAGCAGCTCCAGGAAACTCCAGATCAAATGACTCAAGCTGTGTAAGGAAAAAGCTAAATTGCCCAGCCTGTGCTCTGATTCTGAATCTGAGTCTGTTATGAAGTTGTAACCATGGGGGAACTCTGGTTGTACATTTTGAAGAACTTGCTTTTTCCAGTGTCTGAAGCTGTAGTTGAAGAAGACCTCTGATAAGCTGTTGAATGTGCTTATAACTTCCTTTATTATTTGTATATGTTTTCTCATTAATGCTTTCACCTGTGCTTTCTTAGAAGGATCTGTGTGGTCACTTATAAATGTGGATAATACACTGGTAAAATGCTTGGAGAGAAATTGAAGTGCAGAAGTTGCTCTTTTTGGCTATCTGCCTTGATGGATGTAACACAGAATAGGTGAGGAAACATTTGGCTTCAGAAAAAAAAGAGTCAGAAAGAAGTGAGGTGGGGGCCTCCACCCAAAAAAACGTTACATCTGAGAGCAGGAAACCTAAATTTGGTGCTTTTGGTGGACCACAGATGGGGAACATATGCACAGTTACCATGAAACTATGACAATGGTTAAGTATCACGTAAGTTACCAGCAGGTAATTTTTAGTGTGTCTGTTATTCCCATGGGATTGCGTGATTATATGCACAGAAATAATAAAATTACCTTTCAGTCTTAAATGCTTAATTATTATATTTAGCCACGATTGGTGCAGTATTTTCCTAAAACATAAATCATAACATATACCCCTATATCTCTGAAATGCACACCGTACTTTGTATTAAGGCATGCACAACATATTCATTTATGTATTATCAATCCACAAATGTGTCTATATACAATCAACTCTTTGATATCCAGCATCCACAAGACTGGGAAGCTGCTGGATTATCAAATATCCTGGATAAAAGAGCAGTATACCGAGCAATGCATAATACTGAAGAAGAGCAAGGTTAGATATTAAGAAACAAACAAAACGTATACAGAGTACTTTTTATACCAATGGTGGTAGTATTGTATATGGTAAACTTATACATCACAGATAGCCACAATTTTTGCCAAGCTCTCCTTAATGTTTGGCTCTTCACCAGACTCCATGCACATGCAATATAAAATATTGCATCCTTGATGGTATAATTTGACTGCAAAGCAGTAATTGTACCTTTTTGATTGTTAAGTTCATGAAGAAATTCTCGTTGGTAGTGAAACTTCGTGGTCTGTATTACACCTTGATCCATAGGTTGGATTAATGAGGTTATATTTGCCAGCAGGTAAATGAAAAATATTGCCAGATCTCAGCTCAGACTCATGCAGCTGTGCACTATAGTTATCCAGTAACAGAATACATTTGCCATCTTCTGGTTTCTTTATCATTTAGAAGTGTTCCTTAACTGAAAATAAGAACGAGATGAAACCAATAAAGAAAGATTGTTTGGACCATCCAGGCATTATGCTGAGTTTTATACTCTAAAAGTAAATGGCAAACATTTTTAAATGCACAACAATTTCAGTACTTTCCAATTCCTAACAATTTCACTGAAGGAGTATCAGCAGAATTCTCACAGGTTAACACAGTAATTCTTTCCTTATTTGCCTTAAATCCTGAACCAAGTAAATCAGCACCAGCAAGAGTAAAGTTAGGCAAACATTGCCAGACTAAGCCTGTCTTGTTGACATTGTAAATCTACACTGAAGATAAATCATATTTTTGAACAATTTTTACAGATGATCCACAGTTTTCAGCAGCAGCACCTTGATCTGCTGACTTTGTTCTCCAGCTATGCCAAGCTTTTTCCTCCTGTGCCAAGTTTTGAAGCATGTAAGCCAGGCTTCGGAGAAAACACGTGGTTCAGTAAGCTCCATTCATTCATTAAAAAATCATTTTTTTCTCTTATCACAGGCCCAGATATAGCAGCACCTCTAAACAGTTCATTATAAACCACTCATATAATACAGTGTCAAGTTGCTCAAGCTTAGGGTTACGTAAAGCTTGATGTTGATTAACAGCTTTAGTGGACTCTTAGCTTGCTTAAAACTTTATTAAATTGCCTTTCTGCTTCTTCATATAATAAATGGTCGATGAGCCATGCTATACTCTTGCATTATTTTACTGCAATTTTCTCTCTTATTTAGATGCTTACAGATGTCCATTTTCTGTTGTATCATCAACGTGACTCATTTCTTCTTCATAGACCAAGGTCTAGAACTTGCCATGTTTAATAGATGAAAGTATGCATCATGATGAATCAAACAATGTAAACAGTACTCAGACCAGAATACAAGTGGCAGATTTAAAAACGGGAAGAAACCTACGGTGCCGGGACAGCACCTGTTGGCAGACGGACAAACTACGACTGAGAAACTGCTATATTCATTGACGGTTAAACTCTGAATTGCTGGTTAAACTCTGAAATGTGATGTGTCTCATGGTTATAGTTGACAGTGTACAGAAAGGAAGCAATATAAAGTACATGAAAAATAATAACAGGCTGTATTTTATTCCATCAATCGTTTACACTTTCTGTTGCACCTTACCTCCATTTAGCTCCAGTGAGCGCAGATCCCTTGACAAAACTAGACTTCATGATCAATAAAAAACAGTCCTGAGAGAGTGTTACAGGTAAAGCCCCCAGCAGGTGTACAGCTATCGTAGTTCTATGCATGGTAGAAATGCCTAGCGAGCAAGATACAAAAATCCTTGTTCGTGGGGACAGCATGGAACCACCTGAAGATGACGACAGGGGCCTCTGATTCAAAGAGCAATGAATAGAAATGGGACTCAGGTGGGCAAAAGCTTCCACCTCATCAGTTTTGGAGTTTTAATTTAAATGGAGTCTGCTTCTGAGCCACACCCTGATTTGCCTATCACTGCTTTTATTGAAGATGAAACCAAAGGAGTTTAGATGGTTTTCTCCTCCCAGAAAGATCAGCTTTGGCACACAAGTAACATTAGAAGACTTTTACCCCATGCCAGTAGGACACAGCCTCAGCTGAGTAGCTTTGGGTACTGTGAGTACCTCACACTGGGTGTGAGAGCAGAGGAACCTGCCAGCTGCACTCAGACACAGCATGGAGGGCTGCAGGGCTGTGGTGAGCAGGCCATCCCCCACTTCGAGGGGATGGGCATTGCTCTCGTGCTCTGTATGCAAACCCCAGCTCTGACATCAATTGTCCGTGCTCCTGTCCTGTGTCCACTGAGCAGAGGAAAAGTGACATCAAGGCTGAGGTTTGTGTACAAAGTGTGGGAGCAACACCGCCCGCTTCGGGTGGGGGTGGGGGATGAGTGCAGCCAGCCGGATCCCCTGCTCTCTCTGCACTCCCGCCCAGTGTCCGCTGACGAGAGCTGCTCAGCTATGAGTTCTGAGTTATTTGAGTGTGCTGGTTAATCAAATAGGTTGTATCTACACTAGCTCCCAACGTTGAAGGGAGCATGGCAAGTAGGGTGTCGGGAGATTATTAATGGAGTGCTGTGGTGCATATACAGCACTTCATTAAGCTAATTTTCCCCCCACGGCAACTTCGAAGGGTTAAATTTCGAAGCTCTGGCTTGCGCGTACCCACAGCTAACCCACCGGTTCTTTGAAGTCCCTTTACGCCTCAAAATTTTGTCCAGTTAAATAAAATAATGTTGGATTACAGATGTTACTGGTTGAGAGTGTTCTGAGTTAGAGTGTTTCAACCTGTATTAATGATAAATTTTGAGGCGTAAAGGGACTTGGAAGTTGCCCAGGCACTTCGAAGTACCTGCAGGTTAGCTGTGGCCACACGTAAGCCGGCACTTCAAAGTTTAACACTTTGATGTTGGTGCGGGAAAAATTAGCTTAATGAAGTGCTGCATATACACTGCAACACTTCATCAATAATCTCCTGACCACCTACTTACCAGGCTCCCTTCGAAGTTGTGAGCTAGTGTGGACACAGACATAGTGGTTAAACAAGAGTTTACTGTATGAAGCAATTGTTATGCTATGGCTATACCTAATGTGGCAATTTTAAAGTAACTTTATTGTGTTCTGCTAGTCATAGGTTTTGTTTTTAAAAGTGATTTCCATGAAATTTTTAAACTGAAAAGTCTCAAATGTACAATATCATTTTTCCAAATTTTCATTCCTCCCAAGTAACTCATGGAAAATTTGGAAGAAAAATGTATTGCCATTTTGTGACTTCTCAGGGACTTGTTTTCAGCACATGACACTATTGTTATCTGATTGTCTTGTATAATCCTGAATATGGCCTTTAAAAAAAAAATCAAAGTTCTGTATTTAGTCCTCAAGAAAAGCATATATCTTTGATTTACCTGAAGATGGTTTAGAAACACATAATAAAGTTATAATATTCAAAAATTATGCGCTGTGCATGCTCTGTACACTGTTTTAAGTTCAGCAAACTGAATCCAGGAACTTGACAAAATAGCACTTACATAAATATTATTACAGGTTGAATAGGTCTAGTCTGGAACCCTTGGGACATGACCGGTGCTGAATGAGAGAATTTGCTGGACAAGAGGAAGTCAATATTTTCTAGCACATTACCAACACGTCCACTACTTATTGGGCTCTTAGAAGACACATAGGTGTAAATTACAGCTAAATAACAGCACAGTGGCTGAAATCAACCCTCATGGGACCATGGCAAACTTGGCCACACCCATGATAAGTGGTTGTCCAGTTAACTAAAATAATTCTGAATGACAGATGTTGCCAGTTGACAGTGTTTGAAGTTAGAATGTTTCAACATGTATTAATGATTGCTAGGGGCCTACTAGCCATCCTGGGCAACCAGTATATTTGTTTAAGGAATGTTTATCCACCATGCAATATTACTGAAATTTGCAATTTTAAACACATGCAGTAAATTAACATATTGGTATAACCAATCTCACCTCTTCAGGAGAAGAAGAGGAGGCATCTACAAAATCACTAGTCTGGCAACTAAGTAACACTGAAGCTGAGAAAGCATCTACAGTTATTTTAGAAAAAAAAAAACAAAAAATACAACTGGAGCATCTATTTCTTCACCTGTTGTGTGAATCTATTCCATTCCATTCCATTCCATTCCTTCCTTCCCCAAACCACACAAAATATCCAAAACACTTTGGTGAAGTCATCAAATTTTGCCTGAGCCTACTCAGAATTTCTTTAACAAATAAACTGCTCATCCCAAAAAGTCACTAACCTCTAATTATAATAAAATAATTTTTTCATCATTTTTTGAATATTTGCTAAAATGTAACCAGCATTATTTTTTCTTTCACTGATAGAGACACAGCCCTCCTCCCCAAACAAAGTGTTTGTATTTTGACAAGAAGCATGGCTTTGCTTATCATAAAAATCAAGACTGAATTAGGATGGTAAATGTGAACTTTCTGACCTTCTCCCACTGCAGCTCATTACTTACACTGTAAGCAAAGAACCTAAGGCATTTTGTGATTTCATTTCTCTATGCTCTCAGATTCCCATGCAAAGCTAGAATCAGGTTCTTCTCCAACTCTGCCCCCAATCAGTTTCACTTTACGTGCAATTGTCAGAATCAAATATTCATTCAGGCAACTCTCCCACTGCCTATTAAGAGTTAAGACAGGCCTATGCTTATCCCAAGTGACATTATATCCATTCAGCCCTGATGGAAACAAAACAACCATACACAAGTAAAATTCAGTCATCCTATTTTGACAAGCCCAGCTTTGAAATGACAAAAAAATTAAATGAAGCTTAGAACAAGCAAGATCTCAGAAATAAAAATCTGGAGTAGAAGGAGGGATATTGAAAAACATTAATTGGATTTATACAATGAAATGACAATTAGTTAAGACCATTTATTTTTTATTTGAACACAACTGAAAACAATAACCAAAATTCTCAACATTCTTAAATTAGGGAGCATCTGAAATCTAGATCCATATTTTCATGGTTTGAGGTTCTCTGTAATATCAAGCAATATTTAACACACAGGATTAAGAAGATAGTCCAGTACAAAATGAGACAACGGAACAGACATCAAGAAGAATTACAGCAATATAGAAGACAAACATACATACTAAAATTGTTAGCAAAACTAAATTCAGCATAATTCAATAAGCAGGAACACATTTCATCTAGTGGTGGTACTGGGATGGGGTGGATGGGGTGTACAGGGAGGGGTAGTACCTCTGTTGGAGGGACTTGTCATACCCCTTTGGGGATAGTCCATCTGCTTTGGTCCCCATCTGTCACTCAGCTCTCACTTGTGGCTCCAAGTAGCTGCAGCGTGCACAGCGGCCACACCCCGGGCAACAGCTTCGACAGGACAGCTGAACCAGGGGAGTGTAGCCGATGGGGCTCAAACCATCAGTGAATTTTCGGATGTGCCTACCCTGCATGTGAAGTCAGTTCCGGCAAACTGGGCAGAAGAGATCATTTAGATCCAACAGCCAAGAGGGCAGTTCTGCAACACTTTGTGGAAAGTGAAGGGCTTGACAAGGCACGAAAGATGTCAAGGCCACCCACTGCAACCAAAGAAGTTACCAGTTGTGACGATTCTACGTACCACTGGTGCCTGGCTTTCAGGGTCGAGAGAGTGGGATTGCTCCTGTGCAACAGCTCTACCACTTAAAAAGCTTTCATGCACAGGTCCTGCGCAAATCATCATATCACCACATGACCCAAGTCCTGTGGCGATGGGGGTGGGGTGAAGCGACAGGTGGAGGTTACCACTGGGAGTCATCGTCCCAATCCCGCATGTAGGCGGCCTCTGGACAAGTGGTTGTCCAGCTCTGTACCTGGAGCAGCAGAGTTGCCCGGCAGCATCCCAGGCGTCTGAGCAGTCCTCTTTATGACAGCATTGCTCACCCTAGTAAGTGAGGGGCCTAGAAAAGGTGGCCTAAAAGTTGCCTGCCCTTCAACAATAACTGGCCAGCAAGCCGCGGCTGGCAGTTCAACCCTACTTGTGGTCCAAACCAAAAGAAAAATTTGAGAAAACTTACCATTGGTGTATGGACTGTTCGTACTCTCATGGATCGAGGAGCTGTTGCAAGACCTGAGAGAAGGACAGCTCTCATTGCTTGAGAACTAGCCCGCTATAACATCGACATAGCAGCCTTCTATTTGTTATCATCGGATCGACGGACTACCATTACAGGTACTGGGATATTTTACATGCAAGGAAATTTGCAACAGCACTGGTCAGAAAAGAGAGTTTTTATTCTGTTGCATTCAGCCTCTCTGAAATTTTGTCCTGAAATGTAACAAAACAAACACTTGAAGAGTTCTGATGAAATAAAAATGTCAATAAAGTATTATTTGGCACTCTCAGAACAGTGTGTTTCCATAATTTTCAATTGCTTCATTTTGATAATGTTGAAACATTTTGTTTAGGTTGGGTAAAATGTTTCATTTTAACGTCAGTACATAAAATATCAAGTATATGATATTTTATATAATGTATCTAAACCAAATATATAAAAATAGGAAAGTCAGTATTTTACCTAAACTAAGCACTTTAAATAATCTGTTTAGAGATTTTACGTTTCCTTCACTTTTGACAATATTTTATTTTCTCACAGAAATCTGTTGGATGATGATGATGATTGATGATTATTATAATAATCTCTAGATGCCTGTAATGGCATTAAAAGTGACTCAGCTGGGACGATAACTCGAAACAGGTTATGTTGATCCTCATATATGTCATTAAATAACAATTTCCATGCCAAAAATCATGTGTCTGCCTTTTAGATGCATGGAGGATTTATTATTCCATCTCTATGAATCCACTTAGATTTAAACACAAGTAATTGAGAGAAATAAAAATTCACATTTCAGCAAATAAAGTCAACTAGTGGCCCTCGTAGGTTTGAAATAGACAATATATTTCACACGCACACTTACACACTCACACAGAGTTATGCACCAGGTTCAAAACCTCTCATATGTGAGTCAGAAAATACAATGAGTTTGAAAAGCTGTTTGAATTGGGTATATAGATTTTTGATAAAAACCCATGCAAAAACTTTGGATATATGTATCTGTCCAAGTTCCTATGTTTGTGCCCATCACTATATGGCTATGTCTACACGTGAAGCCTACATCGAAATAGGCTATTTCGAAGAATAACGTCTACACATCCTCCAGGGCTGGCAACGTCGATGTTCAACTTCGACGTTGCGCAGCACCACATCGAAATAGGCGCTGCGAGGGAACGTCTACACGCCAAAGTAGCACACATCGAAATAAGGGTGCCAGGCACAGCTGCAGACAGGGTCACAGGGCGGACTGAACAGCAAGCCGCTCCCTTAAAGGGCCCCTCCCAGACACAGTTGTACTAAACAACACAAGATACACAGAGCCGACAACTGGTTGCAGACCCTGTGCCTGCAGTATGGATCCCCAGCTGCCGCAGCAGCAGCCAGAAGCCCTGGGCTAAGGGCTGCTGCACACAGTGACCATAGAGCCCCTCAGGGGCTGGAGAAAGAGCATCTCTCAACCTCCCAGCTGATGGCTGCCATGGAGGACCCGGCAATTTCGACATTGCGGGACGCAGATCGTCTACACGGTCCCTACTTCGACGTTGAACGTCGAAGTAGGGCGCTATTCCTATCCCCTCATGAGGTTAGGGACTTCGACTTCTCGCCGCCTAACGTCGAAGTTAACTTCGAAATAGCGCCCGACGCGTGTAGCCGCGACGGGCGCTATTTCGAAGTTCGTGCCGCTACTTCGAAGTAGCGTGCACGTGTAGACACAGCTTATGTGTGATTAACTATGTCATTTGTAATACACAAAAAAAAAAAGTCTTTGCTGAATGACAAAATGCACAACGTGTAAATAAAGAGGCAGTCGATTTGATTAACCTTCCTTTGTATCCCCCCTCAGCAAACTCTTGGTCTTTGTTTCCTACGCTACATCTGCACTAGAAGCATTGGTCTACAGAAGTTATTCTTAGAAGAGATGTTCTGACAAAACTTCTGTCAACAGATCCTGTCTATACATAAGAGTGAATCAATCTTCTGACCTGTTTTGTCAACAAAAGGCTCCCCAACCCAACCACCCAGCGTGTCTACACAACAACAAAATGCATTTTGTGTGTGGATGCTCCACAAGTTTTGTCAACAAAACCCCAGTTTTGCCTACAATACTCTCTAGTGTAGACATAACTCTAGTATTATATTATTTTCAATCCCCAAATTCTGAATATTCCCAGATGAGATTATTTTATAAACAGAAGAACTGCAAGACTGACTGTTACAGCCAAAATTCATTCTTCATGGTACAGTTCATAAACAAAAAGGCAATGTTCTGGTAATCTAAAGGTCTGAGTAGGGGCTGAGGATTTGGTTACTTCACTCGTGGGGACAGAGTGTCTGTCATTCTGGCACACAGAGCTGGCACCACCATGCTGCCTGAGTGGGACATTTTGCCTTCTTATTTCTAGCAGCAACGAAGGGTCCTGTGGCACCTTATAGACTAATAGAAAAGTTTAGAGCATGAGCTTTCGTGAGTTAACTCACTTCTTCAGATGCTGGGGCACTTGCAGGCTGCTCATTTGTCAACTGTTAGGCTACATAAAAAAACTTGTGACTTATATTTTTAGTCCCAAGTTTAGTGCTTTTAATTAGGTGCTTTCTGTGTGTCCAGTCTTCACAAACACCATCCTGCGCACTGTAGAAAACATGCTGCTATTTCTCAAAAAAAGAAGTTTCACAAAAGTGGAAAGGTTTTCAAATTTACTCAGGCTCAGGGATTTGATTGGAAGGGGACAAGCATGAAATGAACAGGGATGGGAGATGAGTAGTGAGAGGGAGATGTAGGGAATAGAGGAGGGAGACAAAAAAAAGGGGTTGGGACTGGGGGGAGCAAGAGATAGGGCCTAGGTGGGGAAGCTACAGCCCTCCCAAGTGAAAGCTTCTTCTACTGCCCATGCTGATACAGAAGTTAAGTTGTCTGGTTGGTAATTCCAGGGGATATCTTTATTTCCATTTTTACGAAATTTGCCCTTTTCCTGTTTTCTGGAATTTCTCTCTTAGTCCATGAATTTTTTAGGATAATAGCCATTGACTTAGGTATCATCTCTGTCATCCCCTTGGCTGGGTCTATAAGGCGCTCCCCCCAGCACTGCTGCCAGAGGAGCTATGCAAAATGAGCTTCCTGGGACTGCAAATAGTGTGCCATTTGCATACTCACAAAGCTTATTGCCATAGCCCCACAAGAGATTGCCGTTGGCAGAAGGGGGTGCTGGCACTGCAGAGGCTGTGTGGATGTGCCTCTGCCAGCTAAACCCCCCCTCTGTTGCCAGTCCCTTATGCCTCAAATGTCAACAGACCATCCAAATGGAAGCTTTTCAAATAGGTCAGCCAGGTGAACCAGAAGCCCTCTCTGTCAACAGAGGGCCCCCCAAAGTGTCTACACTATTTTTCTGTCAACAGAATCTATCTACAGAGGCGCTATGCCTCAAATTTTCAAGACATATCTCTGCCGGGAAACAGATTGCATTCTGTTGGCAGATTCTAGACAGAACTCATTTGTCGTGTGGACGTTCTTTAGTTTTATTGACAGAAGGCCTCTTCCGTCAACTAAGTTTTGTAGTATAGACACAGCTAATCAGAAGAGTACACAGCTCTGTCAACAAAGTGGGCAGACTGCCCCAGCCACTCTCTCAACAAAACAGGCACCCAGAAGCACAGCAAACAGGGCTGTCTATTGTTGTGGATGTCCTTTCTGTCGAGAGAAGGCCCCCCACAGAGTGTCCATACAGCTTTTTGTTCAACAGAATCTATTGACAACAGCATTATGCCTCATGGCTGAGAGGCAGGATACTGCTGGCAAAAGAGCTGAGTTTTGTCGACAAACTGTCGACAAAAGACATTTTGGCTACATCTACACTAGTACACTACGTCGAAGTAGCCTATTTTGAAGTAAGGAAATCGAAATAGGCTACTTCGATGCGTATCATCTACACGTCCTCCAGGGCTGGTGCCATCGACATTCAATGTTGAAGTAGCGATGGGGAACATCGAAAGGAGCCACCCTGGAAGGAAATGCGGAGCTTCCACACACACACGCTCCCGGTCGAAATAAGGGGCCAGCAAAGCCCCAAGCTGCTCCCGTAAAGGCCCCCTCCCAGACACATTTGCCCTGCACAGCACAAGATCCACAGAGCCAACAACTGGTTGCAGACCCCGTGCATGCAGCACAGAGCCCCAGCTGCAGCAGCAGCAGCCAGAAGCCCTGGGCTAAGGGCTGCTGCACACTGTGACCATAGAGCCCCGCAGGGGCTGGACAGAGCATCTCTCAACCCCTCAGCTGATGGCCGCCCTGGAGGACCCCGCTATTGCGAAGTAACAAGATGCAGATCGTCTACACATACCCTACTTTGACGTTGAACGCCGAAGTAGGGTGCTATTCCCATCTTTGGGTGGGAATAGCGATTTTGACATCTCACTGCCTAACGTCGATTTCAACATCAAAATAACGCATGGCACGTGTAGACGCGACATGTGCTATTTTGACGTTGTGCCGGCTACTTCGAAGTAGCCGGCTAGTGTAGATGCACCCTTTGTGTGTGGATGTTCCACCAGTTCTGTTAACAAAACCAGGGTTTTGTCGGCAAAACTCACTAGTATAACCATTGCCAAAGAAAGAGTGTCCATAGAAGTGCTATCAGCATTAGCAAAATGGTTGAAATATACACCACAATTAATTTCCATGATCTTTTTAAATGCAGAATTATAGCAAAAGTTAATTTATAGTGACTGTATACCGTGCTACAGGATTTTGTTTTAAAATTGGATAGTTTGTAATGTTGGAATCTAGCCATGTGTTCTATTAGTAATTTAGCATTTTAAGCAGTTTTTAATATTTCTTTTTAAATAATTTCAAGCCACATTTATATATAGGTTTTTTCAACTTGAATTTCCTTCAGGCTTTCATTATGGCTGTTGCTGTTAATAGATATATAAAAGGTGGGGGGTGTCATACAAGTGCAATTGACAAGACAGATCATAAAAGCTCCAAGGGATAGAATGAATATATGTACACTAGTGATAGCAATCATTTTTCTCTACGCATAAAGCCATTTTCTTCGTTTTCATCTGAAATAATGTATCACAAAATATTCTTGTGGGTCTATTGTATCTTTAATATATGAACGGCCGTATCTACACTAGCCCCAAACTTCGAAATGGCCACGCAAATGGCCATTTCGAAGTTTACTAATGAGGCGCTGAAATGTATATTCAGCGCTTCATTAGCATGCGGGCGGCCGTGGCACTTCGAAATTGACGCGGCTCGCCACTGCGCAGCTCGTCCCAATGGGGCTCCTTTTCAAAAGGACCCCACCTACTTTGAAGTCCACTTATTCCCATCTGCTCATGGGAATAAGAGGACTTTGAAGTAGGAGGGATCCTTTCGAAAAGAAGCCCCGTTGGGACGAGCCACGTGGTGGCGAGCCACGTCAATTTTGAAGCGCCGCTGCCGCCCGCATGCTAATGAAGCGCTGAATATGCATTTCAGCGCTTCATTAGTAAACTTCGAAATTTGAATGGCCATTTCGAAGTTTGGGGCTAGTGTACACATAGCCAATGAGTTGTAGCTCTAAATCCTATTACTACCCTGCATCAGTCATATAATAGACATTTTGGTTTGCAAATGATTAAATAAAAATACAGGCATGGTTCCAAATTCCCATTTTAAGAATATATATCTATATCTATATCTATATCTATATATTTACTGGAGCAATGTTGTAGAAACATGTGAAAATACAAAGGCCCTAGCCATGAAAAAGCTTACTGATATACCATATGGATAATAGCTTACAGGCAAACATTCCACATGGATAGTAAATAGATTGCATCTACACTGAGGAATTTCAGAAGTTCCACCTCCCACACTCTACCACTAGCACAGCTTCATTTTTACTAGCCTTAACAAATGAAAGTTCTATTGGAGACAAGCTATTATTGGAGACAAGGCATTACGGCTTAACAATTTCACCACTAATGTCTTAATGGGAGCTGTAGGTACTGAGCTCTTCTGCAAAATCTGGGCCGTGCTTGGTTTGCTGAGTGCTTGAAAATCTGGTTATGAGTTCCTTAAAATATCTGGCCCTATGTGTTCAAAATCTCACAGAACACACAAGGCCTTCCTTTGTAGAGAAAAATAAAAAGTCAAATCAATATTTGTTTATTTTAACATCGGCATACTAAAAACTTTCAGAAGACTAAGACCTTGCCTGCTGACTTTCAGCCCAAAGGGAACTCTTCTTCTTTTCATACCTGTTCTTCATTCTCATTACTCTTTGATGTGCATACTTCAAAAAGGAGTACAAAAAGTTTTGAGCTTATGGTGCTCCTACCAAAGAATAGCTAGAGGGCATTTCTGGACTCTTGGGATACCTTCCAGTGCTTTTAATAGCAAGAACAGGAGAAATTATTCAAAGACAGGAGAAATTTTTGTTGATTTTTGGTGAGATTTTTGTTGTTGTTGTTATTAACAATCTTGTTGAGCTTCACCTATTTTCCTTCAGCCTGAAAATAGGGAAGTCACCTGGAGACTTTTCAACTCTTTCATAGAGTAATCCATCAAACTGCATTTTACTGCACTGTCAAAATGCATGAATAAACTTTTCAAACAGAACTTAATGTGTCTTGACAAGGAAATATTTTTATAGTAAAATTATGAGAGATACCTTCAGGGCTGTTAGTGAGACATACATAACTTTTATCAGAAACTTGACTCTTTTTTCAGGAGCTGTGCATATCACTGGCCTTTCTATTCAGTGTTCCATTAATCTATGCATTTATCCATGACTGAGCTCACCTGAGAAACCAGAACAAATAGTTAGAAGTTTGCATTAGAAAAAAACAAATCAATTTTCAAACAACAAAAGTAATTAAACAATGGAACAGTTTATCCAGAAACATTTTATTCATCATCATTTAGAGTACTTAAACTGAGATTGCATGTCTTTCTAAAAGCTATGCTTCAATTCAGTCACAATTTATTGGCCACAATAGTGTTTACTTATATAGAAGTGGAGTATACTTCCCTCTGCTGCAGGAATTACGAAGTGAAATTTTATGGTGGGAGACCAAACTAGGTTATCACAGTTGTCTGTTCAGGCCTCAGGTTTTTAAACCTTTGTATCTGTGAGACATGACATTTTTTTCTGGGTAAAAAAATTGGGTTACATATTTGAAAGGTGATGCTTTGTTTAGAGCTGAAGACTAAAAGTCAGTTCCATTTTGTCTGCATTTCACATTGACCTAATTTGTAATTGGGTGAATTAAGTAGCTTGTGACATATAGGAGGTCAGACTAGATAACTCAATGGATTCTTCTCAGACTGAACTCTATGAATGTATGACTAACTGAACATAGACATTTAAGTAATTTCCCCAAAGCCACAGTTTTCTCATCTGTAAAATGGGGATAGTTGAATAGTGACCAGATAGATCTTGCTTATTCTAATACAGCTGTGATTGCTAGTAGTGAAAGACAAATTCTGTTATTAAATCATAATACACATCTAAGGAGTCTTGTGATGAACAGGAATTGTTAATTCTAAAAGAAACGTGGTTTAACAGAGTAAAAAAAAAAATGTGTGTGTGTGGGGTGGGGGGTAACATGCATTCTTGGACCAGGTGAAGTCACTGCAAAAAGTTTAGTAACTTCAGTAGGGATAGAGTTTCATCCATTATGTCCAAGATGAACAAACTTTTTTTCTTATTTTACTTCTTTTAAGCATAGGGCTACATTGGAGAAGAATAATCATTCAAGTATTTTGGTTACATCTACACCAGTAATTTTTTTTTTTAAAGAAACAGGGCTATTTCCAAAAATCCTCAGAACTTCTACATACAAAATGAGTTATTTTGATATTAAATCAGAAGAATGCATCACTTTTTCCAGCAGTCCTCTTCCTCTTGCAGACGAGGAAGAGTGCCTTTTTTCCCAACAGATTCTTTCAGGAAAAGAAAAAAAAGCTGTTTAGATGCCCCAGTGGCCTTTTTTCAAAAGAGCAGTCCTTGTGGCACTTTGAAGTTTGACACTTGGAAGTTGCTGGGGGGAGAATTTGCCTAATGAAGAGCTCCATATGCATCACAGCACTTCATAAGTAATCTCCCATCACCGTGATTACCATGCCCCCTTCAAAGCTGGGGGCAAGTGTAGGTATAGCCAAAGAGTAGGTAGGGAAACTTCTAAAAGCTGTTGGTTATTGGGAGATTGTTCTCGGGCAATGCAACTAAACCTTTCTTGACTGATCACCCTCTCAGACAGGAAACCCACAAGAGAGGGAGGCAGTGGGAAACTACCGTCTTGTGGATCCATGAGAGCCATTGGAAGGGCAGGAAAAAGCCCATTGTACCAGCTTCATGACCTCCATGTAATATTTCACGGAGCACCACTACTACAGTTTTGTCAGCCAGCAGCTGCTCTGTGACCCGCTAAAACTGGGACTGCACAGATGGTGCCATGGAAGTTTAATATCACCCGAGGCTGCTTTCTGGTTTTGCACTGAGTTCTAATGGGGGCAGAGAAGCAGAAATCCCAAACAAGACAAAAGCCCCCTTCTGTAATGAAGTAATTTTAACAAAAAATAAGAAAAGCCCCAAATCTCTTAAAAATCACCAATTCATTCAAACTATTTAGGATTCCCATTCAAACTAAAATACTTCTCTCCCCAGTCACCTTTGTTCAATCACAGAATATAAACTCATGCATTCTGATACACAATCAGTATCTCTTGCTACTAAAATACAAGTCCTCGCTTCTCCATAACATATTTATCTGTGGTTAAATAAGCCTATATTACTTAAGTGTCTTTTCTTCTTTACTCTTGAGGTCAAATTAGGAAAGGCAATAGCTCTTAATTAAAAAAAGTCAACTCAGTGTAATTAAAATCACACCATGAAAAAGATTCTCTCAGAAAAACACATTTGCATTATGTACTGCATCATTTTTCACTGGTAGATGAAGCTTTCTTTCAGCATTCACATATGGTCAATTCTCTCCTTTTGCTGCTGTTTCTTTGTCAAATTTACCTAGAAGTTGTTTAATACAGATAATTGAATTTCAGTTAATTTTCCATCTGGTGTTCCAGATTGGTTACTTACTACTGCTGATGTAAGAGTGATATGACTCAGTTATACTAGCAGTGCATTTTATTTACTGCCATATATGTAACCCCAAGGAACATTTAAAAAATACTTCATTTGAGCACTATGTATGTATTACTCACTGAGAGATATCTTGCTGAGACACTTAACTTGCTTAACTCTTTACATAGACTTGATTTCACTTCAAGATTTCAGATGTTGTATTCTTTAATCGTATTAAGATGTCAAACATCCTCTAAATCAAAATATGAAGGTGCTGGAGTGCATCCTTTAACAGTCAGGCTAGGGCTACACGGTAGACATATCTCGAAATAACTTGTGCAATTTGCATTGTGCAAACTGCATAAGTTATCTTGAGGGAACTTATTTCAATTCCAGTGCCACTTACGCTGCACCAGAGTTCAAAATTAAGTAGTTATTTCAAACTTCTCATTACCCCTCACATATATACAGCCTTTAAGGACTGTACCAGCAGCAGTATATTAGGCTGTTGACAACTTCTGCTAGCTTGAAAGTGTACTGTCCCCTAGCATGAAAGTCAATTATCGATTGGCCAAAGCCAGCTCTGCCTTTGGAAAATTGACCAGACGCTTATGGAATGACCATGGTATTAATCTCCATACCAAGGTACCAGTTTATCAGGCAGTTGTCCTGAGTATCCTGCCATATGTCTTGCAGTCATGGACAATATATTGTCGCCATGTTTTGAAACTCAATCAGTTCCATATGTGCTGTTTGAAGAAGATGGCCAATGTCAATTGGTGGGACAAAACCCCTAACATGGAGGTTCTTAAGCTGTGTGGTGTCGTGGGGATGGAAGCAATTCTTATGACCAGACAGCTTTGCTCAATTGATCATGTTATGAGGATGGATGACGCACAGATACCAAAGATGGTCTTCTGTGGCCAGCTTGCTCATGGAAAACACTTTGGGATGGTCAGTATAAGCACTTTAAAGACATCTTAAATGCCAATGTTAAATTATGTGGCATATGCCCCAATGATCTGCAAACTCGAATTCAGGACAGACTGTTCTGGCAGTAAACCACTGTGCAGGCGCTTAATTTCTTTGAGAGGCAGCGATTCCAGGCACTACAAGAAAACTGTAGGATCTGAAAAGAACATCTGAATTTGGCAGCTTTTTATGTGACATTTGTAATTGGCTCTGCCAATCACAGATTTATTTAGTCACTCACGAATAGCATCATAGAAGATGAGATCCATCAATTGACAGTTCAGTCCAAGAAGATGAAGAAGAAGAAGATATACCATTTATATACAAGTTGCACCTTCCTCGTTTGGCACCCTGGGAAGCTGACTGGTCATAAGCCAGGGAATTTCAGAACCAGGGGAGGTCAATTACAGCCCATTGGTGCCGCTGGCTGTGGGGGTCCACTTTGGTGGCAGCAGAAGGGCTGGAACTGACTGAACAGAGTCAGAGGGGAAGAGACAGGGATTCTGGAAAGTCCTGTGGCCAAGGGACAGACACAGAGCCTTATGGGAGTGCATCAAGCCCTGCAGCAACCTGGTTGTGTTCCCAGGCCCTGCTGTGAGGCTGCACCCTGGGGCTCTGCAGCCACACTGCTTATTCCCCCCAAGCACCTCCTTCACCTCTACTCCTCCCACTTCCTCCCTGAGCTTGAGTAGTAGTAATGAGCTATTTGCAGTGCTACGGGACTCTGGAGGAGGAGCTGCTAGGTATAAGGCCTTGTTTTTCCCTATGAGTCCTCCAGTCTGGGGAGCACCTACTGGGATGGAAGATCTTAGATGTTGCTGGACCATGGAAGTTCAGACAATGAGGTGCAACCTATATTATACACACATATAAGTAAGGATGATTGCAAGGCACAACACTTAGAAAGGAAAAGTCAGTTGCACACATACAAAATGGGAAATGATTGTTTAAGAAAAAGTGCTGTGGAAAGGGAGCTGAGGGGCATTGTGGATCACAAGCTAAATACAAGTCAGGAGTGTTGCAAGCAAGACATGACAAGTAATTCTTCTGTTCTGCTCTGCACTGATTAGGACTCAGTGGGAGCGCCATTTCCAATCCTGGGTACCACATTTCAGGAAAGATGTGGACAAACTGGAGAAAATCCAGAAAATGATGAAAGGTCTAGAAAACATGGCCCAATGAGGAGAGATTGGAAAATATGGGCTTGTTTAGTTTGTAGATAAAAAGATTGAGGGAGGACATCCTAAAAGCTTTCAAATACATAAAAGTTTGTTGGAAGGAGGTAGGAGAAATATTTCACTCCTTGCCCTTTAGAGATAAGACAAGAAGCAGTGGGCTTAAATGGAATCAAGGATATTCAGGTTTGGACATTAAGATGACCTTTCTGACCATCAGGTTATGCAAGTAATGGAATAAATTGCCTAGTGAGGTGGTGGAATCTACATCATTGGAGCTTTTCCTGAGCAGGCTAGACAAAAACCTGCCAGGGATAGCCTAGATAATACTGAGTCCCTGAGCAAAAGGGGGTAGAATAGATAATCTCCCAAGATCTCTTGCTGTCTTGTGATTCCATGTATAGACAGAGACATGTACCAAAGCTATTTCCCATCATACCGGCTATGTCTGCACTTGTCCCCCCTTTTCGAAAGGGGAGATGCTAATGAGATACTTTGGGATATGCTAATGAGGCACTGCAATGAATATGCAGCACCTCATTAGCATAATGGCAGCCACAGCACTGCAGAAGTGCTGCTTTCGATTGCGTTCCTCTTTTCTACATGGGGTCCTTTTTGAAAGGACGCTACACACTTTAAAATCCCTTTATTCCTATTTGGTTATAGGAATAAGGGGATTTCAAAGTGTGCAGGGTCCTTTCAAAAAGGACCCTGTGTAGATAAGCCGTGCATGATCAAAAGTGCTATTATGCTAATGAGACACTACATATTCATTGCAGTGCCTCATTAGCGTATTCCGAAGTGTCTCATTAGCATCCCCCTTTCAAAAGGAGGGGGTTAGTGTATACATAGCCACTGTGTAAATGTCAAATATAAAATTCTACAGTAAATAAAACCATGAATTCACACAACTGTGGCTGTTTTGGGTAACACTAATCACTAATTTGGCTCCTGAACCACTAAGATCTGAGTACCACTGCACCAATAACTGACACCTACCAGAGTTGAAAAGAAATTAGTTCCCTCCCAAACCCACTAGAAAATGAGTCATTTCAGTCAATAATGAAAGGTGTTTTCTTATAGAAGCAGATCTTTCTGTTTTTGCTTGAAGATTAAGGTCTTTTCTACACTGGGGGAAAATGAGCACCCTGGGGATGTGATTTCTAACGCACTGTACATTAGATGGACAGCCTAGATCCTGCAGATGCCTATTAAAAGTTCTCCAGTGTACTTTAACACACTCCAGTACTAGTTAAAGTGTACCAGGGAGCTTTTAGTACACATCAGGAGGTCTTTATGGACTCAATGACTTCCTGAAGTCCCTTCCAGCCCTATGATTCTATGAAATTAATATGGAACAAAATAGTGCACTCTAGAAATCACATCCACCCACCCCACAATGTAGACAAGCCATGTGTCTGCATCCAAATCGACCGACATTCAGATAAACCTTGCTATTGTGTCCACAGCCCATTTCAAATGTACTATGATAAAGAAGCAAAAGACCCTTCAAAACTGCAAACTTATGTAAAGCCCATTCAGTTCATTGGCAAGAATGCCGCAGACTACTGTCAACTTTGGATAGGTCCCTTAAGGTATTATAGATGTTTTACATTATATTTACTGTCTAGATATGATAAGATATATATCAGTATATATCAGTAAAGCCGAGAGGGGGACACTGGTGTCTGGGCAGCCCAGAGTCTCCATAATAAGTGCCCAGGCTTGCGCCCAGAGAGGTACTGCGGCATTGCTGAACAGTGTTGCATCAACACAAGAGGCAACAGATACCAGTTATAAGCTCTTGCTCGATTGGCATAGAGAACGAGCACCAGGGGTTGCCTTTGACGGTGGGAGAGATCCTTGCATCTCACTGGACAGTTACCGCCCGCCTCAAGCTGGGCAGACCCCAGCCAATAGGCTACTGTGCCGCCACAGTTCACCTGCCTTGCTGGGTGCATGAGGCTTAAGGTTCCTGAACCTGACAAGTGACTGAAATTTGGGCACCAGGCAAACCAATAAGAAAATCAACAATAAATGAGAAACATCAACAATTCAAGCTTGCTTGCTGGAATGTGCGGACCATGCTGACCGGCTTGACTGAAGATCTTCAGGACATCAGTGACACCCAAAAGACCGCTGTCATCAACGAGGAACTGAAGAGGCTCCGAGTTGATATTGCTGCACTGCAAGAGACGCGACTCGCAGATTCGGGATCTCTAAAGGAAAAGGACTACACCTTTTTCTGGCAGAGTAAAGCCCAAGAAGAATCCAGAGAGCCTGGTGTTGGCTTTGCTGTCAGAAACACCCTTCTACAAATGGTGGAATTAGTCATGGGCGGATCAGAAAGACTTCCTCGGATCATGCTTCAAACTTGCGCCAGTCCCGTCCACCTGATCAGCGTTTATGCTCCAACCCTGTACGCCACACCAGAAGTAAAAGACAAGTTCTATGACGTGCTTAGTGCTGCTGTAGCGCAAATACCTGCTCGTGAACAACTGTACATCTTGGGTGACTTCAATGCAAGAGTTGGAGCTGATTGGGCCTCATGGCCTTCCTGCTTAGGACACTTCGGTGTGGGAAAAATGGATGACAATGTACAGTGTCTCCTTGAACTGTGCACGTACCACAATCTGTGCATCACAAACACATTCTTCCAAACGAAGCCACAGCACAGAGTGTCGTGGAGACACCCACGCTCGAAGCACTGGCATCAACTAGACATGGTCATCCTAGGCGTAATAACCTCAAAAACACGCAGCTATCATAGTGCTGACTGTGATACAGATCACTCGCTAGTTTGCTCCAAGCTCAAGCTGAGACCCAAGAAGCTGTACCACTCTAAACCTGCTGGAAGGCCCCACATTGACGCCAGAAAGATGGCAAACTTGGGGAAAGCTGAAAAGTTCAGAGAGACCCTCCAGGAAAATCTGCACAGCGGCCCTGGGGGCACCGATGCAACATCCAAATGGCAACATCTGAGGGATACAGTTTACAACACAGCCTTGTCAGTGTTTGGAAGAAGAGCTAGAAACACGAACGACTGGTTCGAAGCTAACTCTGATGAGATGATTCCAGTCATTGAAAAGAAGCGTGCTGCACTCCTGGAGTACAAACGCTCACAGAGCCAGAGTACCCAGCAAGCGCTTAGAGAGGCCAGAAGAACAGTACAGCAGACAGCCAGGCACTGTGCCAACAACCACTGGCTCCAGCTATGCAGCAGCATCCAGACCTGTGCCGACTTTGGTAATCACAGAGGAATGTACGAGGGTATGAAGAAGGCATTAGGACCCACCCAGAACAAGATGGCACCTCTGAAATCCAAATCTGGTGAAGTCATTGCTGACAAAGCCAACCAGATGGAGCTCTGGGTTGAGCACTACTCTGAGCTGTACTCACGCAAGCACGTTGTGGTTGACGCAGCCCTCGATGCCATCGAGCTCCTACCAGTAATGGACGAACTGGATCAGGAACCGACTGTGGATGAACTGAAGAGAGCCATCGACAGCATTGCAGCAGGAAAGGCCCCTGGCCAGGACGGCATACCATCAGAGGTAATCAAGTGTGCTGCGGACACACTCCTGGAACCCCAACGTGAGCTACTGTGCCTGTGCTGGAAAGAGGGTGAGGGTCCACAGGATATGCGCAACACCAACATTGTAACCTTGTATAAGAACAAAGGATACAGAAGTGACTGCAACAACTACCGTGGAATCTCCCTCCTAAGCGTCACTGGTAAACTGTTCGCTCGCGTCATCCTTGGCAGACTCCAGAAGATTGCTGAGAGGGTGTACCCCAAATCACAGTGCAGATTCCACGCAGAGAGGTCTACCGTTGACATGGTCTTCTTTCTAAGGCAGCTGCAGGAGAAGTGCAGGGAGCAGAGGAAGCCACTCTACATAGCCTTCATCTACCTGACCAAGGCCTTTGACTTGGTCAGCAGGGATGGTCTGTTCAAACTGCTCCACAAGATAGGCTGTCCTCCACAGTTACTCAAGATGATCCAGTCGTTCCACGAAGACATGAGAGGAACCATCCAATATGACGGCGCATTATCGAATGCTTTCAGAATCAGGAGCGGAGTCAAACAAGGATGCGTGCTTCCTCCGACATTGTTCGGGATCTTCTTTGCACTCCTCCTGAAGCATGCCTTTGGATCTTCAACAGAGGGCATCTTGCTGCACACAAGATCTGATGGGAAACTGTTTAATCTTGCAAGGCTGAAAGCTAAGTCTAAGGTGGGGGAAGTCCTCATCAGAGACATGCTGTTCGCAGACGATGCTGCTGTAGTGTCTCACACAGAAGACCCGCTTCAAAAACTGCTGGATCAGTTTTCCAAAGCGTGCAAGGACTGTGGGCTTACCATCAGCCTAAAGAAGACAAACATACTTGGTCAGAACGTTGCTGAATCCCCATCAATCAGCATTGACAACTATACGTTAGAGGTCGTCCACGACCTCATTTACCCCGGGTCCACCAACACTGACACCCTGTCGTTGGACACTCAGCTAAATAGGAAGATCAGAAAAGCAGCCACAACTCTGTCCAGACTCAGCAAGAGAGTGTGGAATAACAAGAAGTTGTACACTCACACCAAAATGGAAGTCTACAGAGCCTGTATCCTCAGCACCTTCCTTTATGGCAGCGAGACTTGGACCCTGTATGCCCGCCAGGAAAAGAGGCTGAACGTCTTCCACTTGCGCTGCCTCAGGCGCATCCTTGGAATATCATGGAAGGACAGAGTGACCAACACCGCCGTCCTAGAGCAAGCTGGAATCCCAAGCATGCACAGCCTCCTCAGGCAGTGTCGGCTCCACTGGCTTGGCCACGTCCACAGGATGAATGATGGAAGGATTCCAAAAGACATCCTGTATGGTGAGCTAGCCTCTGGCAAAAGACCTCCCAGACACCCCCAGCTGCTCTACAAAATACGTCTGCAAGACAGACCTCAGAGAGGTAGACATCGAGCTGGACAACTGGGAAGAACTAGCAGACGATGCAGCAGATGGAGGCAGTGGTTACACAAGGGTCTTCAGAAGGGCAAGATGAGGATCAGACAGCTAGCAGAGGAGAAGCGCGCACACAGAAAGCACACTAAGGACTTGCGAGACACCCACCACATCTGCAAGAGATGCAGCAAGGACTGTCACTCTCGTGTGGGTCTTCATAGTCACAGTAGATTCTGTAAATGAAGTCCTAAATGGAAACTATAAAGGGCGCGATCCATAGTCTACGTAGACTGAAGGATGCCTACTACTACTACTGTCTAGAAAAATCCAGTATTTAAATTACATAAATCAGATTCACAAGCTAATTTTTTCATGTTTATAAGAATAACACAAAATGAAAATTCTAACATGCCAGTAGGAGTTCTTTTAAATACACATTCTATGAGGCATGTGCGGTTAATTTTAGTCAGAAACATTAAACCTCCTTATGGAAACAAAATTAGTAATTATTAGGAATCAGTGAAGACTGAGATTCTGTGTGTCATGCCATTCCAAATACATTAATAGCTTTAGCTTATTTTGAAAATTTCAAGTAATGCAAATAGGTGAAAAAACAATGAAGTTTGAATCCATTTAAGTGAAGTCACATCTGAAATTTTATCTCCCAGTTTCCTGCAAATTTTAATGAACAGACCTGGCTGGAAAAAACAAAATCTTACCGCATTATGCCTTTCCTAATTAATGTAAATATACAAGATGACTTCTTGCTTAAGTGCCAGCACAATAACACATTTTGGCTACGTCTACACGTGAAGCCTACATCGATATAGCTTATTTTGATGTAGCAACATCGAAATAGGTTATTTCGATTAATAACGTGTACACGTCCTCCAGGGCTGGCAACGTCGATGTTCAACTTCGACGTTGCGCAGCACCACATCGAAATAGGCGCTGCGAGGGAACGTCCACACGCCAAAAAAGCACATATCGAAATAGGGATGCCAGGCACAGCTGCAGACAGGGTCACAGGGCGGACTAGCGCTTCTGGGGCAACAGCTAGCCGCTCCCTTAAAGGGCCCCTCCCAGACACACTCAGCCTGCACAGCACGCGGTCTGAGAAGCCATAGGCACACAGACCCCGGGCGACGCAGGCATGGACCCCCAGCAGCAGCAGCAGCAGCAGCAGCCAGAGGTCCACCCAGCCCTCCCGGCAGGAGCAGGGCTTCCCCTGATCGATGCCATGCGGGAGGCAGCTGAGCACCTCCTTGCTACACCGGAGGAGGAGCTGCCCCCAGGGCAGCAGGGCTCAACCCCCAACCCTGCAGCACCCCGCCCCCACCCCCGCCTCACACGCCGGCAGCTGTGGAGCTACCCCACCAGCACCGAGTGGTGGGAGCGGCTGGTGCTTGGGGAGTGGGACGACGACTGCTGGCTCAGGAACTTCAGGATGAGCCGGCAGACATTTATGGAGCTGTGCCAGTGGCTCACCCCCGCACTCAGGCACCAGGACACCGCCATGCGGCGTGCCCTCACAGTGGAGAAACGGGTCGGCATCGCTGTCTGGAAGCTGGCCACTCCAGACAGCTACCGATCCGTGGGCCAGCAGTTTGGTGTCGGCAAGGCCACCGTCGGGGCTGTCCTCATGGAGGTAAAAGAACCCACGGGGGGAGGGCAGGGGAGGGGAGGGGGGCCCGGGCAGAGGAGGGCAGGGGAGGGGAGGGGAGGGCGGGCGAGGGCAGGGTAGAGGAGGGCAGAGGAGGGCAGGGGAGGGCAGGGCAGGGCAGAGGAGGGCAGGGCAGGGGAGGGGAGGGGAGGGCAGGGCAGGGCCACACACACCCTGCTCACCCCTCATTGGTCCTGTCCCATGTGCTTTCCCTGCAGGTTGTGCGTGCCATCAATGCCATGCTCCTGCACAGGCTCGTGAGGCTGGGGGACCCACATGCCACCATTGCGGCCTTTGCCACCCTGGGCTTCCCCAGTTGCTTCGGGGCTCTGGATGGGACTCACATCCCCATCCGCGCCCCGCATCACAGTGCAGGACGCTACGTCAATCGCAAGGGCTACCATTCTGTGGTCCTCCAGGCCTTGGTGGACAGCTGGGGACGTTTCCAGGACATTTATGTGGGCTGGCCTGGCAGCACCCACGACGCCCGGGTTTTCCGGAACTTGGGCCTGTGCCGCCGGCTGGAGGTGGGGACCTACATCCCCCAGTGGGAGATCCCTCTGGGGGACACCACCATGCCCCTCTGCGTCATCGCAGATGCGGCATAACCCCTCCGGCCTTGACTCATGCACCCGTACACGGGCCATCTCTCCGCTAGCCAGGAGCGCTTCAACCAGCGCCTGAACCACACGTGCCAGGTGGTGGAGCGCTCATTTGACCACCGGAAGGGACGCTGGAGAAGTCTCCTGACCCGCCTGGATGCGGGCCCCAACAACATCCCCCAATTGTGGGTGCCTGCTGCGCCCTGCACAATTTGGTGGAGAGCAAGGGGAGGCCTTTTTCCAGGGCTGGGCTGTGGAGGCCGGCAGGGCCGACGTGCAGCCACCCGCTGACCCCAGTTGGCAGGTGGACCCCTAAGGGACCTGGGTCCGGGAGGCCCTGCGGGCCCACTTCGATGATGAGGCCGCGGGATGAGCTCTGCCAGGCCCCCCACTGCCCACCCCTTCCTCCACCACACTCCCTGCCCCAACGCCAACACCATGGAGCACCCAACCGCACCCCCCTCCCACTTTTCCTGGACAAATGACAGCACGCACTTGTAGCTGAACTTAAACTGCTTTTTCTTTTAGAACTTTTTTTTTTAACTATAAATAAAACAAGAACAAACTATATACAACATGTGTGGAACCAAAGTAATATGTACAAATAAAACAATAGTAATAAAAAAGTTTGTTCAGTAATAAAAAGAAAACCAGGGATGATAAAGGGGAGAACTATTTACATGGGGGGGACGGGGCAAACGGGGGGCACAAATTAATAAGTCCCAACTATATACAAGGGGGGGGCCACGTCCCAGGCCCCTCGCCCCTAAAGTCCGGCACTGGGCGTGGGCGGCCGGGAGCCCCGCCTCGGCCGCAGCCCTGTCCGGGACTGGCTGGGGGGGGGGGCGGACCGGAAGATATGCCCGGCGAGTCTCAGATGGCTCCAGGGGTCCCTCGGCGCTCCGGCCCTCGGCGGTGGGTTGCGGGGCGACGGCGGACGGGACGGTGATGTGCGGAGCAGCTTGTGGTGCGGCGGGTGGAGCAGACAGGGCAGACGCTGCGGCGGCCAATGCAGCATGGGGGGCCAGGTAGTCCACCAGGCTGTTGAAAGTCTCCATGTAGGCCCCCTATGCCTCTTGGCGCCAGGCCAGCACCCGCTCCTGCAGGTGCAGGTGCTGCTCTGCGACCTCCAGCTGCCGACGGTGGATGGCCAGCAGCTGGGGGTCCGTCGCCATCGGCTGGTGGTGGCACGGGGTCCGCCGTCTAGCCCGCCGTGGGGCCGGTCGGTCCTCGGCCGAGGGGCTTGCCTGGAGCGATGGCTCCGGAGGGGTCTCCGGGACCACTGATGCCTCGCCGGCGCTCTCTTCCGGTCCTTCCGATGGTGCAGCTGCGGGACACAGGAGAGGAGGGGAGGAAGAAGAATGGAGACAGGCGTTAGTGTGGGCCCCGAGCCGTGGCCTTTGTCCCCCCAGCCCTGTGCTGCACGTTCCCCATCCCCATCCCCGGGAGATGCTGCTGTGATGGATGGGGTTCAGGGGTCCCCCTGCACTGCACCCCGTCCCCTGGTGGGAGCGACTCTCACTTCACTCCGCAGGGTCTGACAGGAGAGGTTTCTTAGGCCACAGATGGCCAGTTTCTCCCAGGAGTGACAGCACCAGCTGTCAGAAGAGACAGTCCTTCCAACCCGTCCTGGGGAGAAGACCCCAAGGGGCGCCCCTCTGGGATGCAGCTTTCCTACTCCTCAGGCTGGCTGCCTTCCAGCTTTCCCTTCCCCTAGCCTCTACCTGTGGCCCCCACCCTTCCCCCCCCAATTCCAAGCCAGCTCGGCTCCTCCCTCCTCTTTGTTCAGGGCAGAGGTGTCACCTGCCAGCTGTAGCCCCACGATCATCCTTTGCACCTGGGAGCTATTGAGCTCTTGTTGCTCATATGTAGCCTGAGTCTCCCTTTTGCACTCCCCCCACTCCATCACATGCTGCTGCTGCTGCTGTTGCTGCGGGGTGTCCCACCCCCTCCTCCCGGGGGCCCCTCAAGGTTCCGCTCCCCCCTGCCCCAGGGATGGGGCATGGCACTGTCGTGCGGGGTGGCGGGGGGCAGGGGCTGATGCACTGCTGTGAGGGACATGGCCCTGCTGTCCTTGGGGCCATGGCCATGTGAGCATGTGGGGGCCCCTGGACACATATCTATTACCCCCCGCCCCTCAAGCCCAGGGGTGTACACCAGAGGGGGGTACATACCTGTCGGTCCACTCCCACGGTCCGGGGATCCCCGGGGGGCGGAGGCCCGGCTGCTGCTCCGGGATGGCAGGAGGAGGATCTGCAGCCCGGATTCTGTGGAGGAGGAGCCCCCCTCCTCCTCCTCCTCCTCCTCCTGCCGCGATGTCCTGGGGGTGGGCTCCGGGGGGGGCCCTGGGGTGCTGGGCTTACCTCCGGGGTGGACTCCGGCTGAAGGGCCTGCTGGGGCTCGTCGGCCGAAGTATCAAGGGTGGCCGGAGGGGAGGAGGTGTGCCGGGGGCCCAGGATGTCCCTGAGCTCCCTGTAAAAGGGACAAGTGACGGGGGCGGCCCCAGATCAGCCGGCTGCATCTCGGGCCCGGGAGTATCCCTGCCACAGCTCCTTCACCTTACTCCTGACGTGATCAGGAGTGCGGGCAGGGTGACCCTGGGCAGCCAGGCCGTTGGCCAGCCGAGCGAACGCACCCACGTTCCACCTCTTGCTCCCCATTACCTGGAGCACCTCCTCCTCGCTCCAGAGCCCCAGCAGGTGCTACAGCTCGTCCCCTGTCCAGGAGGGGCCCCGCTGCCGCTTGCCAGCCTGGCTGCCCGCCTGGCTGTGCTGGCTGCCCTGGCTCCCCTTGGGGGGGGTCCTCTGGGGGTGCTGGGGGGGCTGCTGGGCGGCCATTGAGGGTCCCGTGGCTGCTGAGGGACGTGCAGGCTGGCCGCGTGTCTGGGCTGCTGCCTGCACGCGCTCTCAGCTTCCTGCACTGGGAGGGGACCTTTAAGGTGCCACTCCACGCAGCCACTATTGAGCTGAGGGGCTGCAGAGAGCGTCTCTCAACCCCTCAGCTGATGGCCGCCATGGAGGACCCCGCAATTTCGACGTTACAGGACGCGCAATGACTACACGGTCTCTACTTCGACGTTGAACGTTGAAGTAGGGCGCTATTCCTATCCCCTCATGGGGTTAGCGACTTCGACGTCTCGCCGCCTAATGTCGAAGTTAACTTCGAAATAGCGCTCGTCACGGCTACACGCATCGGGCGCTATTTCGAAGTTAGTACCGCTACTTCGAAGTAGTGTGCACGTGTAGACACGGCTTTTGAAAGGCTAAATGCTGTTCCCCATTGACCTGAGTGAGAGTAGGATTCAGCTCTAAGTGTAGTTATAATCTCCAAACAGACAGTAAAACTATCTTCAAAGCTTTCCTCCTTGATTGCCTTTCAATGATTTCTATGTGAAATGTGCTCACCTTACAAATAAAATTCTCTCCCTCTCTCCATCCCTCCCCCTGCTCCCTACCCCTACCGCCACCATTACCTGCCCTCCATATTCAGCTTGACTACAAGAGTCAGTCTGAGTTCCATTGTTCTCATGCACAACATATTAGCAGAAATTCTCCAGGCCAAATTAGGCTCTCAGTCGCACCTGCGCAATGCCAGTCTGTTCTTCAAATTTCCACATTTTCATTTGACTGAAATGTGTAAACAACTATTTTAGGGGTATGTAAAGGAGAGAAGAATGCCGCTATGGTGCCTCTGCAGTACTTTTGGACAGAGAACTTTTGTTGTTGTTTTTGTTTCGAACTTGACCAATAGTGCCTGTAGGAGGCACACATCTTTTGAAGGGTGCTATAGTTTACATGTATCAGGGTGGTAGCTGAGTTAGTCTGCATCTTCAAAAACAACAAGAAGTCCCGTGGTACCTTTTTGACTAACATATATTTTGGAGCATAAGCTTTCATGGGCAAAGACCTCAAGCCACCTTTTTGATTCACTGTATCAGAAGTCCCATTATAAAACAAGCCAGAATTCATCTGTTGTAAGTAAGGATAGGGAAGGCCAGCCCAAGAAAATTAACTAACCTTTCTCTGACATGAGAACAACCCTTTTTCTGGATTTTCTTTCTGACTGTGTCATATGAGCACAATAGCTGCTTTGTCCATAGAGCATGCCTGCTACTCTCTCCATTTGAAGGGAAAAGGGGCAATGTGGTGTCAAGACTGTTCTTCACTCTGGCATTTTACGTACAGGATGTGGGGTGCACAAGAGACTTTCAAAATACCCTGCAACTAAAGGCTCTTCTTAAAACTGTCCAATGTCACAGATTCCCTGGCCACAACTTAGTATCACTGCCACCCCCTGAAATGTTAAACCTCTTTGAGAAACCAAGAAGGTATACTTAGAAATTCCTTCTTGTGAGGTACCCTGAAGTTCTTTTGACCCTCCCTCTGGAGAGAGCTTGAAACTTAGCTGTTGCCACGAGCTTAAAAAGGAACCTTAATTTGTCTTAGCAGTTTGGCTGTGCAGTCTTATACATAGGCACACAGATCTTTCCACCTTGTAGGACACAGGAATCAAATCATGGTCTTAAAGAGGTGATTTTTATTAACAAAAAATGAAAACACAGATGGTGAAACATTATTTGGTTGCCAGGTGTCACAGAGTCTCTAAAAAAAAGGATTAAAAACACTGTGAATTGCTACTGTGGGATTCATTTTGGAAAGTTACAGTGTATGGGGGTGTTCAGCAGAGTCATACATGTAGTTTCAAGACTTAGTCCTTCCCTGGGCATGGATGTCACTGGATTTTCCAGGCCTGGTTCCTGACATATTTCATGTCTGTCCAGGAGCTCTACTCTGTCCACACAACAGGAATAAGAAAGGCCACTGCTTCCAATTGAAATGTCCCCGTTCTGTTTCTATTGGCTCTCCTGACCTCCTGCCAACTCACTTCCTGTTTACTTAGAATTCCTGGAGAACTCCTTATGCCTTTTTCACACTTCCTGTGGAAGCACCCATGGCCAAACACAACCAGCACAGTCTGTCAGGTTGTTTCAACTACTGACTTTCAGTGGGACAAAGGTTCTTTTGAAACTTATACCCACGGCCACTAGAAAGGAGATGGCAACTACAGCCCATCAGTCTTTTACCACATTGACCACCTTTTACCCACTTTTATCACCCATGGCCAAACACAACCAGCATAATCCTTCAGGTTACTTCCATTAGTGACTTTCAGTGGGACTAAGATTCTTTTGAAAATTATGCACGTGGCCACTAGAAAGGAATTAGCAACCACAGCCCATCTGCCTTTTACTATTTTTTAAAGTAATTCTGTCTTTATACTCTAGAATAAATTAATTAGCTTACATTAGTTCATGGATTGAAAAGTGCATCAGACCTTCATAAACATTCTCCAGATTAGCCACTTGCATCTCCCCCTGATGGTTCTGTTAGTTAATCTTTCAAATTTACCATCAGTCATGGGCAAATCTCAGATGTCACCAAATCCTCTGTGAGAAGATCAAATATTCTAGTAATAGCTGATTTAATATTCTACAACCCAGACCACAAGTGGAGTGGAGAAAAGCATCAAAGAACACCATAAAACCATAATCTTTACTTCCCATAGTCTGTGATTTGGAGGAAAAGATTCTTCAGTAGCCTGGTCTGGCTTCTCATTAGACATCATAAATCATAATCCACACAGTCCTGACAAAAATGACAATTGGTAAGTAAAGTACAAAACTAATGATAGAAAGGCAGAAGGAGATATAAATCAAAGAGGAACAAACTGACAAAGCAATACAGCATTTTTGCACTCTTCCTCACTTTTCAAAACTTTTAATAAAATACTTAGCGCTTTCTTTTAGAAACATTTTATAATCAGACAGAACTTAGTGGATAGAACAGAAGGAGAAAAATGGTATTTTTAGTTTCAGGAAAATAAATATAAGAAATAATCCCACCTGCAACAGATGTACAGACCTTTTGTAAAGATTACACTTATCCAGATTTTAAAATGTCCTAGTAAAAATGCAATCATTGTAAGAAAACAAAAGAATATTTGACATTGACAGGGAAACCACACTTTTCCTGGGGGCAGATTCTCACACATGCTGAGCAGGAGCTAATTCTAGGACCAATCACAGTTAAATCAGTGAGACTACTGATGGAATAGGGAATGGCAGTGAATGAAAAATAGTAACAATTTGGCTCTTAAGGAGATTAGAAGAATATATACAACCCTAACGGCCTTGCCTGCGAGGTGTTAAAGTTATAGAGAGCTGATGACTTCCATACTCCAAGTCCATATTATTTGAGAGCATTCTTTACTTCCATTCAATCGATGTCTATTTATCTACCTATTGGTAGATAGATATCTGATTGAATCGATATACAAAAGGACTGGAGTAGCTTTCAAAGTAGATTTCAGTAAAAAAATTCATACAGTGGCATACAAACTATTATTCTGTGAGGAAGATGCAAGTGTCTACAATTTACAGATGGGCAGAATGAGGTATAGAAAAGTTATGGGAATGCTCAAATTAACATAGAAAAGCAGTAACAGAGACAGGTACAGAACTGAGAAATAAAGGCTTCAACTCAGCAAAATTTTTCACATTACTTAATAATGAAGGTTTGCAGGAATGAGGGCAAAAATGCAAATTTGGGTCATTAAAAGCATTTAATAAATTTGTGTGGAATTTGCCAAAACATGTTAATAAAAAAACTCACAAGATTTTGGAAAAAAAATGCTCCATTATAACATTTTTCTAACAAAACATTTGCTTTGTTTTTAAATTCAGAATAACTGTATTAAAATTTACTTCCATATTGATTTTTAAAAGATTTTACAAAGCTCAGGAGGGACAGAAGCAATTACTGGTGGGTCAAATAAAATGTTTTATTCAATCCACAAATAAATTTTCAATTCACTGATTTTTTCTCTCTCTCCAAAACAGTCAGTGATTCAAAATGTCAGTTATTGATAGAGTGATAGACCAGGCTCAGTGCTCTCCTGTTCCTGCTGCTACAATCCTTATGTGGCAGAGGAACCAGAGGGTTGCTTGGTAGTTACTTTTTTACAATTCCATTTTTATTTAGTGCTTCATTTTTTTCTAATGACATGGAAAGAAGAATGTTGTCAGCTTCATTTTAATCATGAAAAGTTTTGTTGTTACTTTGTTTGGGGGTCACAGTTGACTTTAAATATCTTTAGAATATACACTTGTAAGAATGTACTTTGGGAGTATCTGTGTTGTCCTGTATCTTCACGTGCATTTGAAAATAGGCCCCTTGTAGATCTGGATTCGATATAGAATCAAGTCTGCAGAGGTGAATTTGAATTTAGAAACTTAAATCTGAAAGTTTGAAGTTCAAAGGAACTTGGATGTTAGATTCTGATGTTTGTTCAAATAAAAAATTACTTATATTCAGCTAAGCCAAAAAGTATAGTTATTTGAGTATGAACAGGTATTTCAAACAGCAAATTCAACGCTTTTTAATCTGTCAGGAATGCATTTGGTTTACAAAAGTGTATTTGATTTCCTTACCAAGATGGGAAATGTATCTGAACAAATTTTTTGTTTGTTTTTCCTTTTTTTTCCTTTCCCCCCTTTTTCCTGTTATTTCCTTCTCTATTTTATTAATCAGTGTCTCTCCCTCTTCCCCTCCGCCACACACTCTCTCATACACACACATACTTTTTCCTATGTGTCCATATCTGTTCAGATGAATTACGAAAGACAGAGAACTTCAGTAATTCTACCATTTCTGAAACATCATAGATTTAATTTGCTTTCAGATATTTTTAATTGGACCCCTGTCCTTGCTAGCATTCTTTCTCTCCCCAAATCCCACAAAAAATCAACATCTCCACACCATGTTTGTGCAAACATTTCTTATTCCCCTTAGCACACTTGGCTAGTACTACCTCATTTTGAATCTAACCAATATTCAATCCTTTCACAGGATTGTGAGACAAGTGACAGCTAATCAATAACTGACTTTGTCCTTAACCTGTTGTGCTGTCAAGGATACAGCATGTCAGTCAGTGAGAAATGATGCCCAATAAGTTGCAATTACCAGCTAGGGAAGACATCAGTTCCAAATCCATATATTACATATAGCCCCATTCAATACTCAGTTCACATGTTCTGGGTTATAACAATACCTTTTTTTCCTGATCAGACAAGGAGAAGTCTATAGACTGTAGCAACTGGGAGGGTGCACATTTACAAACACACAGCCTAATTTTTGATCCATTTTTACATGTTTAGATTAGCAGTGACTCCAGTAGAGTCAGTGGAATGACACAGATGGCAAAGCAGAACAACTAAGATCAATATCACCAGTCAATTGACAGATTGTGCCCATTCTTTGACTTGGAGTTTTCAGTTTTAAAGTGTTACCAGGTTTGTTTATTGTTTTAGGAACTGGACACAGGGGTGTGCCAGGTCCTTTAATTAAAAAGGAAAAACCAAAATCTATATTTTGGAACCCTGCAGCTTAGTTTTCTGAGCAATTCCAAACTCTATATTCATATTATTTGAGAGAATGCATTACTTTCATTCAGCTTTGAGCCAAGGTATGCTTAATTATTGTTACTGTTGAAAATAGATATTTTTTGTTAGGGATGAAGCTCTTTTAAAGTTTGAGGATATTTTTTACTCTATATACCTCCACCAGTCATGCAAACATCAGTTTGGCAAGATACCTAATAGTGCTGTTTAAAATTTGTCAGAATAATTTCTGAAAGCCAATGAATGCTCTTCTCTTGAAACTTAAACACTCTGTGGGAAACTTTCAGTTTTATTAAAAAGGTTTGAATTTTTGTTCGGAAAAAGCAATGTTATAGCCTTCCGGATACGTGCCAGGAAGACTCTCATCATTGACAAAAGACTACTATCAGGAGGGGGGAGCAGGGCAAACACCCTGCCTTATTGCCCCCTGGATCTCAGCCTCCCACACCAGCTACAAGGCCAGAGAGGCAGAGAAACCTGCCACTCAAACTTCCTTCTCTCCCCTCCCGCACCCTCCGCCCCATGCTCCAGAGGGTGCAAGAAGCAGACTGGCATTGAAAGAGAGGGTGAGCTGCCTCAGCGCCTCTGTGGGAGCTGGACTGGAAGGCTCAAGTCAATTTCACTTTCTGCCAGTGAAATTGATAGGAGCCTTCTGGGTAGGCAGCCAGGAAACCAAAATAATTCTGTTTTCTTTCTTCCAAAATGGAACTTTTCTTCAAATTGTTTCCTGTGAAAAGGTAACAGCATGTGCCCAAATCTGTATGTGTGTCTTGGTTTGAGATGATTCCCCCTCCTCCACGTGCAGTCCATCCCTTCCCCAGAGATTTTCATTTTGCAGCTAGGTATCTAACTTTAAGCATATGAATAAGTCAAATTGAAGTCACGGAGTGTGCTAACATGATTAAAGTTAGGCCTGTGCTTCAATGGGTCTTTATGGCACCTATTACGTAGCCAGCATTCAGAGTTTTGCGTGGGAAATCAGAATAATATGTATTACACACACACACACCCCATCTGCATTGTTATATAATGCATTCATATAAGCATTAATCAGTGAACTAAGTGTACCTTTGAATTTCTGTGGGTTTTCTTTCATTGAAAGTTTAAGAAAACGTTCTTAAAATAATAGTTTAGTGATATAGGACTGTATCATTATAGTTAAAGAGTCATCTGCATGTGCCATATTTCCAAGGTCTTATGACTCAAATATTTTAAAATTTAAATATTGCACCTGGACTACCACCACAAAAGGCACAGCAAGTTTCCATGAGAAGGGATGTAAAGAGCAGAAATACATTGAATTTTTTTTCTTTAGCAACAGGCTGTTGGCTGACATTCTGTGATGCACTGAAGGAAATTACTGCCAAGTGGAATGGGAATCTGTGGTGGCTTTCAGCACTTCTGATGCTAGGTTTCTGAAGGGGCTGGAGAGATGCAGCATATAACTAAGATAGACTTAGTTTTTCGAAATTACAGCAACTTTTCTGGCAGTCCATGAGGTCACAGTGCTGCCAAGAATTTCCACAAAGCTGTTTGGTGAAACCCACTCCTGATACACACTTCCTACCTCTCTACCTCTATATCCCTATTGTAATAGGTTTACCAGGAAGTCCTTGCAGGACAGTGATGACTGCACCAAGAACAACTTGCTTCATACAGAACTGAAGTTTGTAGCCCCTTTTTCATAATTTCTGTGCTTCTACCTTGTGCAAAGAGGCAGAGCAGGGGTGAGGACCTCACATGTTGGTTTTGATATTGTGTGCAGAAACTCTCTTAAGTAACATTTAATCTTGCTCTGTTATCGGAATTTGGGCCTTCTTTATATGAGGCATTTTACAAACACAAAAGGATACACAATTCCTGCCCCAAAGAGGACTGTTCAAGTTCTTAATTTGACGGCTATATTTACATATTTTGAAGAAAAAAAAAGAAGGTTCAAAAGTAGTTTTGGCAGTACCACACCACCCTTACTTTTGCATTGTGGCTGACAGCAGCTCTACCTTCAGAGATGAGCTCCTGGCCAGCAGCATCCATTTTCTAGCTGCACCACTCTGAAGACAAGCCACGGCTAGCAGTGGTGTAGGAGTAAGAGTAGAAATCCTGCAACCCCATCTAAAATAACTTTGTGAGTCCATCATACAAATCCAATTATAATAGCATAATATTTCATGTTTAAATAGCTGAGGTCATGAAATTTACAAATTTTAAAATCCTATGAGGGCGAAATTGACCAAAATAGGCCATGAATTTGGTAGGGTCCTACCTACACAGCTGTATAACATTACAGGTAAGTAAAATGTAGGATTTTTTTTCCCACCCAAGACTACAGAGGTCAGAGGTTTTTTTCTGATCTCGTTTACATAGTTGTAAATTACTCTAATGAAGATAGGACATTGGAATTAGACTAGTTTCTGAACCTTTTTGCTATGCTAATAGTCCAAGAATGCCATCAAACTCATACTGAAATTAAAGAGGCATATGCATGTTTGAATTCAATGGGTTTGTGGAATAACAGCAATAAATTCTGTTTTGACAAATGCAGTATATTAAGGGAATGAATTGCACTCCAAGAAGATTGTGTTGGGGTAGTGGCTTCGCTAAATAACAATTGTAATTTAGGTAAGTAACATACTACAATATGATCAGCACTGACATCCAGACCAACCTCTGTTCTCATTCCTTATCGTGCAAACATCATTAAGCAAATACATTTACAAATTCCTCACTACCACCACAAACTTGCTTGCACCACTATCGTATAATTACCCCTCCCCAACTCAAAAGCACATTTGATTTTGAGAATACAGTTAGTAGGGAATACAGCAGAAAACACTCGTCACTAAGTTCATTGTTGTTAATAGCAATAGTGTTATGAGAGTGCTCAGCAGGCTAATCTTCTTCCTCTGTCCATTAGGTGCTGTACAAACATAGACAATCGCTGCTCTGGAAAGCTTATAGTGTAGACAAGAGATAAAGGATAGGAGGCGAACTAACTGGAGAGACACATTGATTTGCCTAAGATCATGCAGCAAGTCTATGGCCAAGTTGTGAGTAGAATCTAGGCCTCATTAGTAACAGTGTAATTTTCTATGCAATAGGCTGTGTTTTCTCCACTAGCTAATGAAGAATTTGATATAAGGTAGTTCCCTCTTTGTTCGTTTGTTTGCTTTCATTTAAAATAGCAATAAAAATCAAAGTGGGATTGTCATATTAGGCATGCTGGAGAGCAGCGTACTCTGACAGATGCCATCAGGACAACCAGAAGGAGGTCCCTTCATGCAAAGCCATTCATGAATATAGGAGGTGCATGGTGGAGGTAATGTCACCTGTGTGGGTTGTGGGGAGTGACGTGCTATGGGTAAAGGGACAGGGAGAGGCCTTCAACCAGATTGAAGATGTACATAAAATAAAGAAGACTCTTCCTTTTCACTTTCTCCAGCAATTATTCTGGCACTGAGCAAGTTCAAACAGCTGCTAGACGTTTAACCAACCTTCTAGTGAAATTCCTTCTCCAGTCCCAAATGGGAGATGCTTTACCAAAATTCTTGAAAAATAAAGGACGATATTCAATCCTAGGCCTGTAAAAGACTTTTGATCATAAGAGAATAAGAACGGCCATAGTGGGTCAGATCAAAGGTCCATCTAGCCCAGTATTCTGTCTTCTAACAGTGGCCAAAGCCAGATGCCCCAGAGGGAGTGAACAGAACAAGTAATAATGAAGTGATGCCTCTGCTGTCATCCATTTGCAGCCACTGACAGAGTCTAGGGCCACCATTCCTACCCATCCTATCTAATAAGTACTGATGGACCTAACCTTCTTGAATGTATCTAGTTCTTTTTTGAACCCTGATAAAGTCCTTGTCTTCACAACTTCTTCTGGAAAGGAGTTCCACAGGCCTATAATGAGCTGCATGAAGAAAATCTTTTTTTTTTGTCAGTTTGAAACCTGCCACTCATAAATGTCATTTGGTGACCCCCTAGTTTTTATGTTTTGGGAACAAATAACATTTCGTTACTCATTTTTTCTACACCACTCATGATTTCATAGATCTTTATCATATTCCCCCCTCACTGCTCCCTTTTCTAAGATTAAAAGTCCCAGTCTTTTTCATCTTTCTTCATATGGCAAACCCTTAATTATTTTATTGCCCTTTTCTGTACCTTTTCCAGTGCCAATGTATCTTTCTTTTGTTGTTGTTTTTTTGTAATGAGGCAACCATCTCTGTACACAGTATGCAAGATGTGGGCATACCAAGGGCTTTTTAATTATTCCTGTTTGCTTTTTTGTCTGCTGCTGCACATCTAGTGGATGTTTTCAGAGAACTATCTAACTGATCTCTCTCTTGAGTAGTTATAGCTAAATTGGTCCCCATTATTTTGTATGTGTAGCTGAGGTTGGGGGGGGCCGCCAACTGCAGGAATGGAAAGGCGGGGGGTCCTATGTAAAAAGTGTGCTTACCTTGATAAAATAGGATGCAACCAAGGATGGAGGAAGTGTGGCAGGATTTGAACTGGGGTGAAAGCACAGCATGCTCTAGTCAGCCTTTGTCAGTTCAATGGACCCAGGATCAGGGAAGTCAATTTCCCTTCTTCCCCCAGACTCTATGAGGGAGCTGGGTGGTCTGTGCCATGACATTAGCAATGTGGGGCTCTTTTCCCCAGTGGGACATAGCATCCATTCTCTAGGAATATCTTCTCAGCTCCGTAAACAGGGAGATGGCAAAATTTGCTGAAGCCACTAAACTGCTTAAGATAGTTAAGAACAAAGCCGACTGTGAAGAGCTTCAAAAAAAATTTCACAAAACTAAGAGACTGGGCAACAAAATGGCAAATGAAATTTAATGTTGATAAATGTAAAGTAATGCACATTGGAAAAAATGATCCCAACTAGTAAAATTCAAGCCAACATAAATGTCTATTATGTTCACCTGAAAAAAAAAATCCCTTTCAGCGTGTGCCAGTCTGTGTGAGGGAGCAACATAAACTGCAATGGTGCAAGGACAATGCACACAGTGGGAGACAGGATAGTCACTATTCAGATGTAGACAAAGCATGTTTGAAGAGCCACCTTCCCCAGCCCTCCCAGGAAGCTATTATGAAAAGAAAACCACTGTTTAAAGATCCCCCCCAACTCCATCAGTCCCATATAGTTCCTGTTGTTTCAAGAGCCCAACCCAGCTTAGGAGGAAAAAACAACAACAAAAACAACAGCTCCCTGATATTTAAAGACCCCAACACCTTTTCCAGCCTTCCTGGGCAGCCTTTGAAACAAAAGACCTGAACAAAAGATAAACATGACGGCACTTTTAAAAAAACAAAAACAGAAAACTGGACTCTCTCAGGAAGCTGAAACAGGGGGCAGTTGTGGTAAAAGCTTAACCCACTCAGTCGCATCTGCAAAACATGGGCAGACCAGGAACAACAGGAGGGACTGCGAAGGGCAGGGAGGTGGGCAGCTGAGCTAAGAGAGGCTGCAGTGAGACAACAGAGGGCCCCCATAGGGGAGCGGATAGGGACTGGAAATTAAGCTGGCCCTCTGCCAACATCAGGGAGGCAGGCAACATAGCACATGAGCACATCACAGCTGTTCACAGAAGCTGTGGGGAGGCAGTGGATGGCCCTGTGAGGGTGTGCCCCGCAGTTTGCATGCCCCACCCCCAGTTTGCAAATCCCTGCCTTATATCACAGGGGAGAGCACTTTCTGTCTTCTGCAAATTCTTTTAGGAGTGGAGACACCTCCGCTGTCCTTCGGCAGCTGTCTACCTGCAGATTGAAAAACAGCTGGACGTGAGCTCCAGGCCAGCGAGGTGAAATCCCAGTCTCACTGAATTCAGTAGAAGTTTAGTTATTAGCCTGAGAAGCTGGGGAAGGATTTCACTGCAGGGCTTGGCTTTCCAGTGACAATTCCTTGTTCACTGACAAACAGCTATGGACTGTCAGCTCAAGTGTCTGGTGTTTTCAACTGCTAGGGACAGCTAAAAGCAGTGATAATGAAAGCTGTGCACGGAAGAAACTACAAACACAGTCCAGTGTTGTTTGCATGTAATATAGTGTGAGAGTGGGGGAAAAAGAGAAACAAAGAGCCAGACAATATTATATAAACCCTAGAGTTGTTACAGAATTTTTCAATTGTCTGCAAGTTTCAGCTCTTTTCAGTTACCATAGCAACAGGGAATATGAATATAGCATTGAGATATGAGTAGTCCTGTCTGGTATGATTTTGATCAGCTCTTTGTATTGAAATTAATATTAAATTGGAAGTCCATAATAAAGGAAAATACCTTTTTAAGAGACTGAGGATGTTAACAGGCTGTGTGGCAAAAAAGTATTAAACAATTTAGTTGTTAGCCACTTCTATCCAAGAACAATACAATAAAAGAGGAAAGCATCTGATTTTCATAAACACTAGAAAATATAACTCCCAGAAGTAATTTCCAATGCAGAATGAGTCACCTAAACAGCATGCAAATTACATATAGTGTAGTAGTTAGTCTCTTTTTTTTCTCCATATTTAAACCATCATTCATAGCCTTTAATTAGATGATGTTTAACGTTTCACTTGTCAAAGGACCCACTGACTAGCAATGACATCTTAAGATTAAAATATTTTCTTTCATCATGGGCTCATGACAGGAAGGTGATGCTTACAAGTTACTTGGGTGAGGGGTGGGACAATAAAGGAAGGGGAAAGATCAATTACAATGGAAATAAGAAAGGAATTATATAACATATATTGTAGTGCATTTGCCCAGTTTCAGAGCATGCTCTGTGGTTTGTTTATTGAGTGCTGAAGCAAAGTGTGAAGAAAATACACAAGCAAAAGGAAAAGACACTTTAGATTAGGATATTGAAAGTCTCCTGTATCTCTCCCAACTTTTCCTTAACAATGAGCAAATAGTTCCGTATTTTCTGTCTACCCCCATCAGTATTAGTGTGTCCTGCTGCTGGCCCTATCTCTGGTCACCAGTTGCCTTCCTCCGGGTGCCAAGTGGCAGTTGGTTGCATGTCACATTTTGATGCCCACCCACATGCCCTCTTTGTGCTTCCCCTCTTGTTGTCCTGTCCCCGATTTCCCTTTCAACTCCTACCCATCCCTGCTGTTCCATATACTCTTCTCCCTGACAAGACAGGCACTGCTCCTAATGCTGCACAGAGACTCACTCCCTGATTGGAACACTGAGTTCACCAAAAGCCTGGCCAGCAGGCTTCTTCCTCCCTCACTGCCTTTGGCTAAGCCAGCACCTCAGGAAAGCTCAAAGCTCTCTGGTCTGGGATGCTGGCCACGAAGTACCAAGCCCTGTGTGTGCAAAAGCCCTGCACAGTGCTGGGACAGGGAAGATTCTCTGCCCTTCTCTATAGCTCTGGAGTAGGAGGAAGGGGGAGTAATTCTCAGCTAGTTCATACCCTGAAACTGAAGGCTCTAAAGCAACCCCAAAAGCAAAGTCTTAGCATGCTCTTCACCCACCTCTCATCTCCAAACTTCATTCCTGCTCCATCCCTGAAGGTGGCCTCCTGTATTGAGCCACCTCTCTGGCTGGATTGGCTGAAGCTCCTGCAGTCAGGTTCTCTGGGCTCTGGTGCACAACTCTTCCTTATGGCTTAACCCCTTCCTTCACATGCCGTAGTCAGAGGTCAGGAGGTGGCTGGATTACCTTGATGGCCAGCAGCAGCCTGGAGATGTTAGCTGCCTTTTCATGCTGTGCAGACAGGAAGGAACAAGCTGTCTCCAGCCACACTGGAGTAGTGGTGGGAGTAAGAGATTAACTCTCTCAGATCATCCCTTCCCACTCTCTCTTCCCCAGTTGCTGGAACCGGCTCCCATTCCTTCCCTCCTACACAGTGCCAAAAGGCTGCTGCTGGTCATATTCTTGTAAGAAACCTAGCAGAAATCTGAGGAAGGGGCATGCGACCCTACATTTCTCCCACACATAAGTTGCACCAGTAAGATGGTGTGCCAGTTATCAGAGGATGCAGGTCTATCTTAGGAGTCCAGTCAGCTGTAGAGGGAAGATGGTATCAGATCGGAATGGTTGGTCAGTAAGGCACTGCCTCATGTGAGAGAGGTGTATGGGAGTGTGTGTCACCCTTTCTCATTTGAACCCTAAAGCTTTGAAGATAAGATGGTGAATAAAATGATTCCAGCTACACAGTATTTCCTTTCAACAGAGGCTCAGTTAACTTGAAGTTAATTTGAATATGTGTGCAGTTGATAGCCATTGAACTTACTTGAATATTTGTACTTTTATCAGGTATGCCATATTCAGTATAAGGAAATATGGTCATCCTACTTTAGACGAAACATAAAAAAATTCCTGTTGCCTCCCGTGTTGATGCAACGCTGTTCAGCGATGCCGGAGTACCTATCCGGGCGCGAGCCTGGGCATTTGTTATGGAGACTCTGGACTGCCCAGACACCAGTGTCCCCCTCTCGGCTTTACTGATACAGTCCAAAGGAGAGGATAACCTCCACGTCTGGTACCAGCTCAGCTGCAGGAGTTGCCGGGACAGTACCAGAAGTTGACACTGAACCGCCTTCAGACTCCACTCCGGGTTTTCTGTCAGGGTTTACTCCCTTAGCCTTCCTCCTTCCCAGGATAACCCACAAGGCAGTGGGGTGTGGAGTTGTGGAGAATGGTTAAGGATCATACTACTTCATACCTCCCTGTCAGCATCAGTCACCATAGCTCCCCAGACACCCACTACATCTGCAAGAGATGCAGCAAGGACTGTCACTCTCGTGTGGGTCTTTATAGTCACAATAGACGCTGTAAATGAAGTCTTAAATTGAAACTTTAAAGGGCGCGATCCATAGTCTGTGCAGACTGAAGGATGCCTACTACTACTAACTAAAAAAATTCCTAAGTGACTTAGGAACCTATGTCCTAATTTCAAAGGAGATGAAGGAGCTGTTTTTAAAAGGTGATTAGTCACTTTCAGACACAGAGAGGTACTGTTGAAAACCCCATTAAGCATCTAGGCATTTAACACCCACTAAACGTGCATCAGACAATGGAGGGTCAGAGCCCAAGTCATCACTTTATTATTGCCCTTTCTTGGTTAGTTTACTGTAGTTGAGACCATCTATTCATTGAACAATTTCTCAGTGCAGACTACTTTGATTCAAAGCAGATATTTTTTCCTAGGTTTCTCACAACAAAAGAAGGTGCTGGTTGGGCTTTTTTATGTTTTTCCATTATGCCTTGCCAAGCAATGTGACATTCAAGTAACTTTGTAAATGCATTAATCCCATAAGGCAATTAATATAAAATCCAATGACTGTTAAATGATTGTAAATGAATTAGTTGCTACATAACGTTTAATTTTCATAAGTACATTACTTTATTGGCATAACATAGCAATATTTAAAAGGACAAGCAAACATTTTTAGATCCCCGATCCTATAGCCCTTGCAGAAGCAAAACTCAATTTTCTTCTAATTTCTTCTTTCTGTTGGGTAGAAAATGCAGTTTTGGCCTGGAACAGGTATGCTTTCAGGTGCTAAGCATTTCCAATTACGAGCAGGTTTTCAGAAGCTCAGCGGCCATTAAGGGTCAGATTTTAAAATCAGCAGCCAGCAGTTTTTATTGTTACCCTGTTAGGCACATTTCCAAAATAATCCAGGGCCCAAAGCAAGGAGATCTTTTGAAAATCTGGATCAAAACCCGTACACTACCAATATACACTGCACTAGTTAAACAAGTATGATTTTCTTTTGTGTTGTTCATACTCAGGTTAAAGTTTACATTTTCATTTCAGAACAACATATTGTATGGTTAATAGCTAATTATTCCCAGCTGAAGCGAAACCTTTTGAAGTTGAAAAAGTATAATTGGTAGCATGTGGTAAATTGTTTTCTAGGGCCTCAATCCATAATACTTGCACAAGTGTCTGATGAATTCAACAGGAATTTTTCCAGGGCCTCAGTCCACAATATTTCCCCAAGCTTCTTTACCGAAGTCAACAGGAATTGCTTTTTCTCTCTTCACTGATTTCACTTATGCTGACAATAGGAAATTAGCAACAACTCAACCATGGTCAATAGAGTTAAAGCATTGAAATAACTCAACCATGGTCAATGGAGTTAAGGCATTGAAAGCAAGAGAGTGTAATCAAATCCAAGAAAAGTTGTTGAGAGAAGCCTCAAAATAAAGCAATTTTGAGTCAAGTTCAAACATTTCAAGGATTTCTTATGTCCTGTGACTCATTATAGCAGAAGAAGTGGAGTCTGTGGGGTATGTTTTTTTTGCTGTTGATCAACATACCTTCACAAAAGTGCTAATTTAAAACAACTAAGGATTTGGCTGAGCATGTTTAAGGTAACAAGAGGAAGGACAAACTGCAGGTTTTGTTATGATCTGTGATTGATGTTTAGTCCTGCTTCTGAAGTGGTAAGGAAGTGGAAAATGAACTGGAATGACATAGCCAAAAGCAATCAGAAGTTACAAAGTGTACTATAACATCCTATAATATTTTGTGTTTTCACATCAGTGATACTGTCAAGGACACAAATGTCAGCTGTCCTGAAATAACAAAGGAGAATCAATGAAGTATGTTACTATCACCATGCATAGTTCCTTAATCATGCCTGAATAGTGGAGATATGAGAGTGTATAGAACTTGATCAAGAACATTCACATTCACTCCATTAAATATAATCATATCAGGCACATAAATCAAGAAGTGATTTACTTTAAAAACTAGTATAACAAGCAAAAGTCAAAGACTAATACTTTGAGAAGTTTTCTACAATGTTTTAAAATAGGTCTAGCAACTAAAGTAACCTACTGAAGCAAGCGTTTAATTCATTACTTTCTATCATTAAACTTTGGTGTAACTGGAATATAGATTTTTTTTAATTTCAGTTGATTCATGCTAACTGACCTTAAAATACTGAACTGCCTGCTGTCCAAATATCTGTTTTCCCCATCCTTTTAGTGCTGAACTTCCAGTACTATTGCAATTGTATTGTTTCTAGAAACCTGTCATGTCTCATTTATTTGAGCAGAACAAAACAGTTTTCAAAACTCTGAACAAAGCCACACTTGGTTTATTTGGTTCCTCTCCCCACTCAAAAAATAAACTGTGACACAAATCTGTATTGAAACATTCAAAACTGGCACCACAGCAGTTTCCTTATTTTAAATATCTTGTTCCATAGAAACAATCATCCATACAGTTAAATCTCCACAGGAAAACTTGAAATTTTGAATCCAAATGAATGACTGCCAAATGAACAGTATTGTACTAAAGAGCCCTGAACCTTTTTCCAGACCTCTGACAATGGAATTGTGTACCACAAGATTGAAGCTTATGCAGAGATAGGAGCGTTCTAAATGCCTGGTCCAAGACCATGGGGTTCTTTCCAATAAAAACTCTCTCAAAACTGAGCACTTTCCACTCCAAGATCAACAACTTCATCTTTGCATTTACTAATGAATGTTCATAGTGTGTTAAAGAAGCAAAAAACACTCACAATTTTACTTCTGTGTGAGGACTGGTGAAGGAATCAGCTGCAATATGCTAATCATGGTACTCAACATATCGTTGTAAGGTATTAAGATATGTGGGTTTGATATGGCAGAAGGTCTTGAAAAGAACTGAACCAAGTAGAAGTACCTCAAACTATTGTGACTGTACTTCTAAAACATACCAACTATCATAAGGCTATTCCAAGAGATTTTAGCAAAGGTGACATTAGAATGCACTGCAAGAAGAACTGATGCTATAAAAGTTCCAACACAGCCTGAAAGCTTTGAATATGCAATCCAGATTTTTGGGGCACTTCTTCAACTTAAGCAATCAAATGCTGAGCTTTGGCTAATATTTAATCATAAGTCATACCACTTCATTGGTTGAATTTAATTATTAAGTTCTCGTACACACTGAAGAACTGCATTGTCCTCAGGTTCCACTGTACACCATAGCATGAAACTCAGACATTGCATTACAAAGTATGCAGCATTAATGCATGCTATCACAAGTAAAACATCATCTTGATAAATCATCACTATATTATATCGGAATTGGTTTGTGTTTCTCTACAATATGTTCAACATAATAGTTTTTCCTCTATTCATATTCCAGGCAAATAGGGCATTTTGGGGAGGGCTGTTGGTCTCCCTGGTATTTTCTTCTGTCTCCACCACTTCTTCCTGGCAGTATGAAGAAATAAGGAGAGGCAGTTCCCTAACATCCTCTGAGCACATTTTAGGCTACCTTGTGTGTGAATGCATAAGCACGAGTCCTTAAGTGAATGGATGTCTTTCAGAGAGAAGGCATTTTGAGGGAGGGCATGATTAAACCTGTGCACTACAGCAAGCATACCAAGAATGCTAACAACTGGATGTGATTGTAGCAATGAGCCGAGTAGTGAGTCTCCAACATTTGCTCCCTCCAATAACCAATCAGAAAGCAAATGATCACCCAATGGACCCACCCTTTTCTCTCCAATCTGCAATATTTAATTAGTTTATTTTGTTGACTAACATATAGACATTAGTTTGAAAAAAAGATATCTTCCATAGGAAGACCATGCCACTAGATACAAGTGCACAATTTTTTTTATTTGGTGGCCCAACTGAAAAAAATAAATGGACTGGAAATATTTTTTCCACACAATAGTGAATTTGAGTTGAATTAAATGTTTCACATATTGTTTCAAACCAATATTTGAAAAACAAAATGTCAGCATGGTTCATTTCAACATTTCTTCCTTCCAAATGCTTATTTTTTTCATCTGAAACTATTTGCCTAGTCAGATCCATACTTGTAAATAAATCTGTTGGCTACAAAATACACTTTTCAGCCACAGCACCAACAGCTGCCACAGGTCTCAGAGGAAGGTTGGAAAGGGGCCTGGCTCCATGCCCTGGAAGGTGTCGGGCCAAGGGTGGAAGAGGCAGGGCCTAGGACATTGGGCCCTCAGGGCCACCGAGACCAAGTTAAGATAGCTAAAGATAATTTAGAAAGTGATCCAAGTTGTAGACAAATTTTATTCCAAACTACCAAGAACATAGTAATATTCTTATGATTAAGCAGTAATTAAGCTTCTAGTAATAAACTAGAGTTACATAAAGGAATGAAGATTTGGCTTGGCAACAACTGGAACCTCACTGATCATTTATTATTATATTAACAAAGATTTGCTAAATTAATTAATGCATATATCCAATGATATAATGCAGCCATAATTTGTTTTCTAAAATCATCTTGATTAATAACTCACTGAAAATCACTATTCTATTGAAATATCGGGTCGTTCAGGTTGCATTAGAACAGAAAGTGCACAATTATCATTTTAAAATATCTCTTCAATGGTACTCTCAAAAGACTAAGAAAGCCATTTGTGAACTGTTTGAATACATTTATTAGGTTTGTGTGGGCAGTTTAGAATTCATTGCAATGAACTGTCACAATGGAAAGAAAGGATACCTTTAACTCTCAAAGACAACCATATGGAAGGGAGAGGCTGTATGTGATCCTCTTATTGTCTTGATCAATTCTATAATAACAACTGAGTAATGGTAGAAAAGAGCACAGGGGCACCAAAGTTATATCAGCCTACAACCACACTACCATGGAATATCGACCCACTGAGGGTCGATCTTCTGTGGTTTTGTTTTGCACAGGCACAAAACAGCACTTTCTAGGATCAAAGTTGATGAAAGGAAAGTTTTCCTAAAATGCCTATTCTCTTATGAATAAACTAAATGCCAATTAAAGTTTCTTGCGTAGAATTCAAATACTTTCTGGGCTTGTTTACACTAGAGAGTTTTGTAGACAAAACTGGGGTTATGCAAGCAGAACTCACAGAGCACCTGTGCAAAAAACATGTTGTGTCAATAGAAACAGTCAACAAAGAAGGTCTGTAGAGATGCTCTGGGGGGGCCCTTTTGTTGACAGACCAGATCAAAAGATCTAGCCACTTTTATGTGTAAACAGGATCTGTTCACAGAAATTTTGTTGGAACATCTTTCCCAAAGGTAACTTCCGTACACAGATGCTTCTAGGGTACATGTAGTCTCTGAGTTTTGCTACTTTATATTCCTTTAAAAATATATATCAAAACCCCTCATTTATTGTCCTGGAAGTTACTGAATTCAACTGAAGAAAGCACGATATGTACCAATCACTTTTCAAAATGCAAATATATAATTTATATTTACCTGTAAGACTGTATAGACAACAAAGAAATGAAAGGAGATATATGATTCTGACTTACTCTTTTTTGAATTATCCTTGGCATCATGTGAATGGACATTTCATATTAGCTAGCTACATTGGTCACTTACACACAAAAAAGAAAGCAGACATAAATATGTTACCTGGTTTTGGAACCACACTTAAAAAGTTACAGCTTAAATAATTTTCCACCAAATGGCATGATAGCTTCCTTGCCATGGTAGCCATTGTAATAAGCAAATCTAGGTGGTAAAAAAAATGGATTTTCACTTTCAATATCTGTTTATTCTTTGTAGTTTGAGTTATTAAAATTGTGAAGAAGCAATACCTGAAGAATTAAATGAATGAATTTTTACCTGTGGGATGCCCTGGTTTAATATTTATCCTTGAATAAAATAACCAAAATCTAAGTCCAGAATATCAGATGGGTTGAAATTGAGTATCTGTTTCAAGATAGGATGGAACAAGAGACCTTGAGATGGATATTTGCTGTAGAATGTTTATAACCATACTTTTATATCTCATAGAATCATAGAACTCTGGAACTGGAAGGGACCTTGAAAGGCCATTGCATGCAGTCCCTTGCCCTCATGGCAGGACCAAGCACCATCTAGCCCATCCCTGAAGGTGTCTATCTAACCTGCCTTAAATATTTCTAGTGATGGAGATTCTACAACTTCCCAAAGCAATTTATTCCAGTGTTTAACCACCCTGACATTTAGAAGGTTTTTCCTAATGTCTAACCTATCTCCCACCCCCAAGCCCCCACAGTTTAAACCCATTGCTTCTTGCCCTATCCTCAGAAGCTAAGAACGATTTTTCCTCCTTGTAGCACTCTTTTAGGTGCTTGTAAACCACTCTCATGTCCCCGCTCCATCTTCTCTTTTCTATACTAAACAAGCCAATTTCTTTCAATCGTTCCTCAGAGCTCATGGTCTCCAGACATTTAGTCTTTCTTGTTGCTGTTCTCTGGACCTTCTCCAATTTCTCTACATCCCTCTTGAAATGTGGTGCCCAAAACTTCTTGGGTCTTGCTCACAACATTGCTGCTAATGTATCCCAGGATGGTGTTTGCTTGTTTTGCAACAGCATCACACTGTTGACATGTCCATAGGGAAATGAAAAAGGAAATAGTATGTTCATGGTGATAGATATCTAAAATTCTATGTTGCCAAGACAGAGTGAAGTGGAGGAGACTTGTAGGTGACCTATGCTCCAAGCAGAGTACAGCTACGTCTACATTGGGATGCTACATTGACATAGCTTATTTCAATGTAGCGAAATCAAAATAAGCTATTTCGATGAATAGCATCCACACGTCCTCCAGGGCTGGTGCCGTCGATGTTCAACGTCGATGTTGGACAGCACTACATTGGAATAGGCGCTGCAGGGGAGTGTCTACACACAAAAGCAGCCCAAATCGAAATAAGGGTGCCAGGAACAGCTGCAGACAGGGTCACGGGGTGGACTAGCACTTCTGGGGCAACAGCAAGCCACTCCCTTAAAGGATCCCTCCCAGACACACTCAGCCTGCACAGCACGTGGTCTGCAGAGCCACAGGCACGCACACCCTGTGAAGCACCATGGACCCCCATCAGCAGCAGCAGCAGCAGGCAAAGGCCCACACACCCACCCCGGAGGACCAGTGGCTGCCCTGCTCAGTGCCATGAAGGAGGCAGCTGACCATCTTTTATTTGAGGAAGATGAGCTGCCCCCAGGGGATGAGGAAGCAGCCCCAGACTTTTCTGCCCTCCCAGCCCCACCCCTCAGCCGCACATGCCGCTGGCTGTGCAGATACCCCATGAGCACGGACTGGTGGGAGTGGCTGGTGCTCAGCGAGTGGGACAATGACTGCTGGCTCTGGAACTTCCAAATGAGCCGGCAGACATTCCTGGAGCTCTGCCAGTGGCTCATCCCTGCCTTATGGCACCAGGACACCCCCATGCAACGTGCCCTCACCGTAGAGAAATGGGTCGGCATCGCTGTCTGGAAGCTGGCCACTCCAGACAGCTACCAATCCGTAGGGCAGCAGTTTGGCATGGGTAAGGCCACCGTCGGGGCTGTCCTCATGGAGGAAAGAGGACCCAGGAGGAGGGGGGAGCACGGGGGGGGGAGCCCTGGGGGAAGGGCCAGACACACCCAGCACACCCCTCACTGGTGATGTCTCATGTCCTTCCCCTGCAGGTCATCCACACAATCAATGCCCTTCTCCTCCACAGGCTCATGCGGCTTGGGTACCCAGATGCTGCCATCACGGGGTTTGCCAGCCTGGGCTTCCCAAATTGCTTTGGGGCTCTGGATGGGACCCATATCCCCATCCATGCCCTGGAGCACAGCGGAGGATGCTTCCTCAATAGGAAGGGATACCATTCCGTGGTCCTCCAGGCCTTGGTGGACAGCTGCCTCTTGGACATTTATGTTGGCTGGCCTGGCAGCACCCACGACGCCCAGGTGTTCAAAAATTCAGGCCTGTGCTGCCGGCTGGAGGGGGGGACCTACATCCCCCAGCGGGAGATCCATGTGGGGGACACCACCATGTCCCTCTGCCTCGTCGCAGACGTGGCGTACCCCCTCTGGCCCTGGCTCATGCACCCTTACACGGGCCATGTCATAACCAGCCAGGAGTGGTTCAACACACGCTTGAACCTTGCACACAAGGTGGTCGAGCGCACTTTCGGCCACCTCAAAGGGCGCTGGAGGTGTCTCCTCACCTGCCTGGATGAAGGCCTCACCAACATCCCCCAGGTTGTGGGCACGTGCAGCGCACTCCACAACCTGGTGGACAGCAAGGGAGAGGCCTTCTTCCAGGGCTGGGCTGTGGAGGCTGGCAGGGCCGACGTCCAGCCACCCGCTGCCCCCAGTCGCCAGGTCGACCCTGAGGGGATCCGGGTCCGGGAGGCTCTGTGGGCCCATTTTGACCAGGCTGCGGGGTGAACGCTGGCAGGGCCAGCTGCGGGTGAGCCACCCACTGCACCCCACCATCCTCCACAATACTCCCTGCCCCCACACCCACAGAGAACCCGAGAGCACACCCCCGACACACTTCTGTGCAATAAATGGATTTTTTTTTAAACAAAACCATGCAACCTGTATTAATTATTAACAGAAGGAGGGGGGAACTATGTACATGGCGGGGCAGGTACAAAACAGGGGTAGAACAAAAACGATTTACAAAGATGGGGGGAATATGTCCAAAGGAGGGTGCCTTGGGGGTCAACGTCCTTGGCCACGCACCCCCTATTGTCCTGCACCTGGTGTTGGGGGGCGCGACCCACATCTCGGCCGGAGGCCCGGTCGAGGCTGAGTTGAGGCCAGGAGAACCGGCAGATAGGGCCGGGCAGAGTCCGGAGGCCCATGGTCCCCCTTGGTGGCAGGCCCCAGGACAGCTGATGGTGGAGGGACAGTGGGCGGAGCGGCGGGCAGAGTGGCAGGGGGGGCCAAGTGCTGTGCAATGTCCTCAAAGGTGCACATGAAGGCCCCTCAAGCCTCCTGGCACCAGGTCAGAGCTCGCTCCTGGAGATGGAGCCACCGCTCCTCCACCTGCAGGAGTCGCTCGGACACCTCCAGCTGATGCTGGAGGGTGGTGAGCAGCTGGGGGTCCATGGACACCCGCAGATGGCTCCGCCGCTCTCTGGCTCATCCTGGGGCTGGTCCATGCTCCGCCGAGGGGCTGGCCTGGTGGGATGGCCCCAGTGGGCTGTCTGGGACCACTGATGCCACGCCGGTGCTCTCCGGGCCCTCCAATGGTGCAGCTGTGGAACAGAGGGGGGAAGAACAGTGGAGACAGCCGTTAGTCTGTCTGTCAGTCTGGGCCCTGACCAGTGGCCCTTGTCCCCCCACCCCTCTGCTGCTGGTTCTCCATCCCCGTCCCCCGGAGATGCTGCTGCTGCTGATGATGGGTGTCCAACCCCACCCCCGGGGGACCCTAGGTTCCACTCCCCCCATCCCCAGGGATGAGGCATGGCGCTGTCCTGCTGGGGAGCAGGGGCTGATGCACTCTTCTGAGGGAAATGCCACTGCTGTCCTCGGGGCCATGTTCATCCGGGTGTGTGGAGGGTCCTGGTTATGTCTCTTGTCCCTGCCCCTTAACCCAGGGGTGTACACCGGGGGGTACATACCTGACTCTCTGCTCCCACTGTCGGGGGACACCCATTGGGTGGATGCCCTGCTGGAGCTGCGGGAGGGGAGGTCTATCAGCAGCCCCCCATCGCTGGAGGCCTCCTCCTCCTCCTCCAGTGTCCCAGGGGTGGGCTTCTGGGGGGGCCCCCGGGATGCAGGGCTGGCCTCTGGGGCAGACTCCATCTCCGGGGCCTGCTGGAGCTCGTCACCCGATGTGTCAAGGGTGGCTGGGGGGGAGGAGGTGTACTGGGGGCCCAGGATGGCCCTGATCTCCCTGTAAAAGGGGCAAGTGGCGGGCGTGGCCTCAGATCAGCTGGCCGTGTCCCGGGCCCGGGCGTAACCCTACCACAGCTCTTTTACCTTACTCCTGATGTGGTCACGAGTGCGGGCAGGGTGACCCTGTGCAGCCAGGCCCTTGGCCAGCTGAGCAAATGCATCCGCGTTCCGCCTCTTGTTCCCCATTACCTGAAGCACCTCCTCCTCTCCTCAGAGCCCCAGCAGGTCCCGGATCTTGGCCTCCGTCCAGCAGGGACCCCGCTGCCTCTTCCCCCGCTGGCTGGCAGGCTGGGAGCCCTGGGTCCCCTTGGGGGGGGTGCCCTGTGGTCACTTGGGGGGATGGCTGGATGCCATGGGGTGCAGGGTGGTGGGTTGGGGCTGCTGAGGGACATGCAGGCTGTGCACGTGGCTGTGCTGCTGCCTGCATGAGCTCTCAGCTTCCTGCACAGGAAATAAGGGGGCGGGGAGCTTTAAGGGGCTGCTGCATGCGGCGACCATAGAGCTCAAGAGCTGGAGAGAGCATCTCTCAACCCCTCAGCTGATGGCCACCATGGAGGACCCAGCTATTTTGATGTTGCGGGACATGGATCATCTACAAGTGCCCTACTTCGACGTTCAACATCAAAGTAGGGCACTATTCCGATCTCCTCATGAGGACAGCGACTTCGATGTCTCGCCACCTTAAGTCGATTTCAAATTCAAAATAGTGCTTGGCACATGTAGACGCGGCGGGCGCTATTTCGAAGTTGCCACGGATACTTCGAAATAGCCGGCTAGTGTAGACGCGGCTTACAAGGGTTAAGTAGTAGTAGTTGTAGTATGTTCATGGAGTTATGGAAACAGAGCATCAGCAATCAAGCAGTGGCTTACATTTTCCTGCACATATGTAACCATGACCACCATTTAAAAATAAGTGTACATATTTGAGAAGCACAGATTTTATTTCTTCACAAAGAAACAGTAATTCTGAGCCAAATTTAACCTCCTTAACTAAAAGGAACTCCCATTTATATCACATGTATGTAGCTGGTGGTGAAATTTAGCTTCTTCTTATGTTTTGGTATGTCTCCATGTTAAACTACATTTTTTGGAGACTTTTTGAATTCCTTAAGAAAGACACTATAGCCGTGTCTACACGTGCACGCTACTTCGAAGTAGCGGCACTAACTTCGAAATAGCGCCCGTCGCGGCTACATGCGTCGGGCGCAATTTCGAAGTTAACTTCGACGTTAGGCGGCGAGATGTCGAAGTCGCTAACCTCATGAGGGGATAGGAATAGCGCCCTACTTCGACGTTCAACGTCGAAGTAGGGACCGTGTAGTCGTGCGTCCCGCAACGTCAAAATTGCTGGGTCCTCCATGGCGGCCATCAGCTGGGGGGTTGAGAGACGCTCTCTCCAGCCCCTCAGCTCACTGGTGGCCGCGTGGATCAGCCCCTTAAAGGTCCCCTCCCCCTCCCTTCCTGTGCAGGAAGCTGAGGGAACGTGCAGGCTGCAGCCTGCACACGCGGCCAGCCTGCAACTCCCTCAGCCCCCCACACAGCTGCGATGGCTGGCTGGCAGCCCCCCCAGCGCCCCCAGGGGACCCCCCCCAAGGGGATCCAGGGCAGCCAGGCTGGCAAGCGTCAGCGGGGCCCCTTCTGGACGGAGGACGAGCTGCGGGACCTGCTGGGGCTCTGGAGCGAGGAGGAGGTGCTCCAGGTAATGGGGAGCAAGAGGCGGAACGTGGATGCGTTCGCTCGGCTGGCCGATGGCCTGGCTGCCCGGGGTCACCCTGCCTGCACTCCTGACCACGTCAGGAGTAAGGTGAAGGAGCTGCGGCAGGGTTACTCCCGGGCCCGGGATGCGGCCAGCCGATCTGGGGCCGCCCCCATCACTTGCCCCTTTTACAGGGAGCTCAGGGACATCCTGGGCCCCCGGCACACCTCCTCCCCTCCAGCCACCCTTGACACCTCGGCCGACGAGCCCCAGCAGGCCCTGCAGACGGAGTCCGCCCCGGAGGCAAGCCCCGCACCCCGGGGGCCCCCCCCCAGAGGCCACCCCCGGGACATCGCGGCAGGAGGAGGAGGAGGAGGAGGAGGAGGGGGGCTCCTCCTCCGCAGAATCCAGCCTGCAGATCCTCCTCCTGCCATCCCGGAGCAGCAGCAGGGCCTCCACCCCCCGGGGATCTCCGGACTGTGGGAGCAGACTGACAGGTAGGTACCCCCCTCTGGTGGACACCCCTGGGCTTGAGGGGCGGGGGTAATAGATATATGTCCAGGGCCCCCACATGCTCACATGGATATAGCCCCAAGGACACCAGGGCCATGGCCCTCACAGCACTGCATCAGCCCCTGCCCCGCCGCCACCCCGCATGACAGTGCCATGCCCCATCCCTGGGGCAGGGGGGAGCGGAACCTCGAGGGGCCCCCGGGAGGAGGGGGTGGGACACCCCGCAGCAGCAGCATGTGATGAAGTGGGGGGAGTGCCAAAGGGAGACTCAGGCTACATATGAGCAACAAGAGCCAAATAGCTCCCAGGGCCAAAGGAGGATCGTGGGGCTACAGCTGGCAGGTGACACCTCTGCCCTGAACAAAGAGGAGGGAGGAGTCGAGCTGGCTTGGACTTGGGGGGAGAGGGTGGGGCCCACAGGTAGAGGCTAGGGGGAGGGAGAGCTGGAAGGCAGCCAGCTTGAGGAGGGTGAAAGCTGCATCCCAGAGGGGCACCCCTTGGGGTCTTCTCCCCAGGATGGGTTGGAAGGACTGTCTCTTCCGACAGCTGGTGCTGTCACTCCTGGGAGAAACTGGGCATCTGTGGCCTAAGAAACCTCTCCTGCTGTCAGACCCTGGGGGGTGAAGTGAGAGTCGCTCCCACCAGGGGACGGGGTGCAGTGCAGGGGGACCCCTGAATCCCATCCATCACAGCAGCATCTCCCGGGGACGGGGATGGGGAACCTGCAGGATAGGGCTGGGGGGACAAAGGCCACGGCTCGGGGCCCACACTAACGCCTGTCTCCATTCTTCTTCCCCACCTCCTCTCCTGTGTCCTGCACCTGCACCATCAGAAGGACCGGAAGAGAGCGCTGGCGAGGCGTCAGTCATCCCGGAGAGCCCTCTGGGACCATCGCTCCAGGGCAGCCCCTCGGCCGAGGACCAACCGGCCCCACGGCGGGCTAGACGGCGGACCCCGCGCCACCACCAGCCGACGGCGACGGACCCCCAGCTGCTGGCCATCCACCGTCGGCAGCTGGAGGTCGCGGAGCAGCACCTCCAGCTGCAGGAGCAGGCGCTGGCCTGGCACCAGGAGGCATGGGGGGCCTACTTGGAGACATTTAACCGCTTGGTGGACTACCTGGCCCCCCATGCCGTGCCGGCCGCCGCATCGCCCGCCCTGCCTGCTCCTGCAGCCCCACCACCAGCTGCTCCGCCCGTCACCGTCCCGTCCGCCATCACCCCGCCACCCACCGGCGAGGGCTGGAGCGCCGAGGGACCCCTGGAGCCACCTGACACTCACCGGCCACTGTACCTTCTGGTCCGGCCCACCCCCACCCAGCTACGGACAGGGCTGCGACCACGGTGGGGCTCCCGGCCGCCGACGCCCGGTGCCGGGCTATAGGGGCGAGGGGCCCGGGACATGGCCCCCCCCCTTGTATATAGTTGGACCCTGTCATCTTCTGCCCCCGGTTTGCCCCGTCCCCCCCATGTAAATAGTTATCCCCTTTATCCTCCCTGGTTTTCTTTTTATTATTGAGGACAGTTGTTTCTTAGTATTGTTTTATTTTTGTACATATTGGTTTTGTTCAACATGTTTTTACGTACTTTGCTTTTGGTTCTAATATTTATAGTTAAAAAAAAAAGGTTCGGAAATTAAAAAAAAAAGTTTAAGTTCAGCCACAAGTGCGTGCTGTCATTTGTCCAGGACAAGTGGGAGGGGGGGTGCGGTGGGGTGCTCCATGGTGCAGGTGTTGGGGCAGGAGTGTGGTGGAGGAAGGGGCGGGCAGTAGGGGGCCTGGGCAGAGTTCACCCTGCGGCCTCTTCATCAAAGTGGGCCCGCAGGGCCTCCCGGACCCGGGTCCCCTCGGGGTCCACCTGCCGACTGGGGGCAGCAGGTGGCTGGACGTCTGCCCTGGCGGCCTCCGCAGCCCAGCCCTGGAAAAAGGTGTCCCCCTTGCTGTCCACCAAATTGTGCAGGGCGCAGCAGGCACCCACAATCTGGGGGATGTTGTTGGGGCCTGCATCCAGGCAGGTCAGCAGACATCTCCAGTGTCCCTTCAGGCGGCCAAATAAGCTCTCCACCACCTGGCGCGCATGGTTCAGGCTCTGGTTGAAGCGCTCCTGGCTAGTGGAGAGAAGGCCCGTGTAGGGGTGCATGAGCCACGGGCGGAGGGGGTAGGCCGCATCTGCGATGACACAGAAGGGCATGGTGGTGTCCCCCAGAGGTATCTCCCGCTGGGGGATGTAGGTCCCCGCCTCCAGCTGGCGGCACAGGCCCGAGTTCCGGAAAACCCGGGCGTCGTGGGTGCTGCCAGGCCAGCCCACATAAATGTCCTGGAAACATCCCCGGCTGTCCACCAAGGTCTGGAGGACCACAGAATGGTAGCCCTTTCGATTGAGGTATCGTCCTCCACTGTGATGCGGGGCGCGGATGGGGATGTGAGTCCCATCCAGAGCCCCGAAGCAGTTGGGGAAGCCCAGGGTGGCAAAGGCCATGATGGTGGCATCTGGGTCCCCCAGCCTCACGAGCCTGTGCAGGAGCATGGCATTGATGGTACACACAACCTGCAGAGAAACCACATGGGACAGCACCAATGAGGGGTGAGCAGGGTGTGTGTGGTCCTGCCCTGCCCTGGCCTGCCCTGCCCTGGCCCCCCTGCCCTTCCCTGCCCTCCTGTGCCCGGGCCCCCCTCCCCCTGTCCTGCCCTCCCCCCGTGGGTTCTCTTACCTCCATGAGGACAGCCCCGACGGTGGCCTTGCTGACACCAAACTGCTGGCCCACGGATCGGTAGCTGTCTGGAGTGGCCAGCTTCCAGACAGCGATGCCGACCCGTTTCTGCACTGTGAGGGCACACCGCATGGCGGTGTCCTGGTGCCTGAGTGCGGGGTTGAGCCAATGGCACAGCTCCAGGAATGTCTGCCGGCTCATCCTGAAGTTCCTGAGCCAGCGGTCGTCGTCCCACTCCCCAAGCACCAGTCGCTCCCATCAGTCAGTGCTGGTGGGGTAGCTCCACAGCCGCCGGCGTGTGAGGCGGGGGGTGGGGGCAGGGTGCTGCAGGGGTAAGGGTTGAGCCCTGTTGCCCTGGGGGAATCTCCTCCTCTGGGGCAAGGAGGTGCTCAGCTGCCTCCCGCATGGCACGGAGCAGGGCAAGCCCTGCTCCTGCCGGGAGGGCTGGATGGACCTCTGGCTGCTGCTGCTGCTGCTGCTGCTGCTGCTGCTGCTGCTGCTGCTGGGGGTCCATGACTGCGGCGCCCGGGGTCTGTGTGCCTATGGCTCCTCTTACCATGTGCTGTGCAGGCTGAGTGTGTCTGGGAGGGGCCCTTTAAGGGAGCGGCTAGCTGTTGCCCCGGAAGCGCTAGTCCGCCCTGTGACCCTGTCTGCAGCTGTGCCTGGCATCCCTATTTCGATGTGTGCTACTTTGGCGTGTAGACGTTCCCTCGCTGAGCCTATTTCGATGTTGGGCTGCGCAACGTCGAAGTTGAACATCGACGTTGCTGGCCCTGTAGGACGTGTAGACGCTATTCATCGAAATAGGCTATTTCGATGTCGCTACTTCGAAATTAGCTACTTCAATGTAGCGTGCACGTGTAGACATAGCCTATATGAGGTATTAGTGATTTGGGAGAGGAAAAAAATGATACTGCTGAAATAGAAAGGCCTAACGCGTGTTAGAACAAGTTGGGAAGTTGGTTCAAATTATTTTTACATGATGGAAGAGTCAGATATTTCCCACTGTGAGAACTTGTCACATTTCATGGACCAGGTTGCTTAGATCTGGACTCTTTTGTCAGCATTTGTAACAGAAGAGTTAATTTTGGGACAAGGGACATAGTCGATTTTCCAGATAGTTACAATGACTGGGACATGTTTGTAATATAACTTGTGAGCTTGATAAATACTGCTTGTAGGTGGTGAAAACCAATGAGGAAGTGTTAGGTCATTATTAGGGTTGATTGTCACACGTTTCTGAGAGAACAAACTGTCAGCTCAGCTTCTCTGTGGCTTTGCCAACATTTGAGAAATCAGCTGATAGTAACATCTCACAATCAACCAAAAATTATCTCATATCCATAGGGAAAAGTGATTCATGGAATCATAGGGAGGCCACAATGCATTAAAATTACCTCAATATCTTCTGTGGGTAAAGCTCTAATTGACAGAGACTTAAATTCAATAGACACAGAGCACAGTAGAGATCTAAACAGGCAGTATAAAGGTTTCAAGGTAAGCTGAACATTGCTTTCAACTTGTGGTAGAAGGTTATGATCTTGCAGGGTAATCTGATTGCAGGCCACAAGACATTTTGCTTCCATTGAGCATTCACAGGTACCACTCCCTATATCTGCAGTGGCCACAATTCTCTGTTCCCAGCCTATGAAATCAGTGGAAAGTGGTGGTTAGAACATCTGCACGCAGCTGCAGATGCTCTCCCACAATTTATGTTGGTTGGGAAAAGATAACTTCAGCCACTGGGCCCTCTGGAGAGCAGTGCCTGTAGATGGCCAATGTCAGCAAAATGCTTACAAGCCCACCATCAGATTACCCTGATGGGCCACATGTGGCCAGCAGGCCAAAGGTTGGCTCCCCTGTTTCCTAAATATTTCAGTCTTGGCTACTAAAGAGTACGACATCCTCCTTATACAATTTTAGCTTAATCCTATCAAGTTGACCTAACATTTCTCTAGTTGAATTTGAAGGAGTGCTGACAGAAAGGCCATCACAGTGAGTGGCTCTCACTTTCAGAAATTATTTTTCTCATTATTGTGTGACCTCACAGCTGTGCTGACATTTAGGCAAAACTCATCTGCTTTCCCATGGCTGGGGACCAGAGGTGAATTGGCTTAGGTCTGAGGAGGTCTTTTTATGAATATACTTTTGCTATTCCCTTTCTCATGTTAGGTAATTGGTTTTGTTTCATAACTGGATATGAATCCAAAGGATTGTCTATAAATGTAGTATATATACCCAGAATATAAGTTTATACACATTTTCCTTCTGGGTAAAACAAGACAGCAAATAAGAAAAAAGAAAGATGAAGTAGGATTCCTATTTTCTTCCTTTTCCTTATTTGCAATCAGTTGATCCCATCTCTATCATCTATTTCACTCTTCTAAGTATGTGCTTTGCTGTTTTCTCAACCTAATTTGACTGCCCTTGCAATATGGAACTAAGGGACTCCTGATGATCACAAAATCTTTTTCTTTTTCTTTTCAAAATCTTCAAAAATGAACTGAAACTGTACTGGAAATATGATCTTTTAAAGTGACCAATATGACAGGCAGCAGTCAGTTCAAGGTGGTCTTTAGTAAGTTTTACTATTAAATTTCCTTGGAGTTTAGATACAGAAATATTTTTTAAATTGAATTTCTGTTCTGCTGAGATGAATCTTAAAGCTACCCTGTATTTGGAGATAAAATTAGTGATCCTCAGACAAATAGCTGCAGAGCTGACTCAAGATGGCCTCTTTCTGAATGTAGATATAGCAGATGAATTTAACGGGCAGGGACACCAGAAAAAATGTATATTTCTCTTCCTTCCACCATCTCCATCCACACACCTCCTACCAAAGAAAGAAAGAAAGAAGAAAAATAAAAAAAGAAAATAAATGCACCAGAGAGGCAAAAGACACAAAAACCTCATGTTCCCATAAAATCATCTCACAAATGATTTTAAAGTTTTACAAAATTTCAATAGATTCACAAAGGGACATGGATAAAATCGAACTAAATGTTTCTTAAGTGAACACTAAATATGGATCTCTAAAATATCACCTCGACCAAGTTCACTCAGAATATTATGAACATGACTCTTCAAACAAAAGGGCTATGTCTACAGTGGAGCGATCTACCGACAGACATTTTTGTCAGAAGACATCTTCCGACAAAACTTCTGTCGACAGATCATAGCCAGACTGCCAAGCAGGTCAAAAAAGCAATCTACTCTGCTGATCGAGAGTGGCCAGCCTGCCCTGCCACTCTCTCAACAAAACAGTCAAGTGGAAAAAACATCAGACAGGCCTGTCCAGTGTCTCAGAAGCCCAGTCTGTTGACAGAAGGCCCCCTGGAATATCGAGAGTGGCTTTCTGTCAACAGATCTCCGTCAACAGGGGTGTTCTTCCTGGTGGGGGAGCAGGATAAGGCTGTCAAAAAAAGTGCTGCATTCTGTTGATTTACTGTTGACAGAACACCTTGGGAATCTGGATGTTCCCTTGGTTTTGGTGACAAAACACCAGTTTTTTCTACAAAACCCTCTAGTGTAGACATAGCACAGACCGCGAGTCCCGGCCCTCTGACCTGGGTCAAGATGTCCGGCCACTGCCTTTTTTGCTACTTTGGCAGCAATGGAGGCAGTCCAAACTCTGATCTCTTTTGACGTGCCAGTAGCACTGCTGTACTGCTGGGTGTGCCTGTGGATGGCACTCAGTGACATGGTCCCAGCAATGTTAAGGGAAGTTCGCCCTTGGCCACAACCCTCCTGCCCTTGTCCATGCCCCTTCCACGCTTCACTTCCATGTTGTCCTAGGGCCTGTGGTGGCTGTTGGCCCCACTGGCAAGTCCATTTATTAAAAGTGTAATCAATCCATAGCTGGGCCACAATCACTGTGGGAGGGTCCAGACACATTAGACACTGGTACAACATCGAGTCTATGAGATTGCTGGCAATCAAAATCTGTCCCTGAAAAGAGAATCCAAGAAAGAGCTTTTGCCATTTCTGCAGTACTTTCTCCTCAACCTTCTTCCAGTTCCTTCACACCTATAGGCCAGATCTGAAAGAAACACCCTCCCCCCATACTGTAATACAAGACATACCCCAGTGCTGCTGCTAGGGCAACACTGACGAGAGCCCAGTAAAAGCAAATTGCTCTTAGTTTAGTTGATATGGGGAGAAGATGCCTTTTGAGACAGTTGTCAACAAATGTGAAGTGCCTGAATATCAGCGTTGGATGTGATGTAAATTGAAATACCATCACCATAGTCCAGCAGCCTAACTGGGAAATTATCTGGCACACCTGGCACAGAAAGGCTAATTAGACAGCTTCTGAGGCTCCTTGGGAATGGATCTAAACTAAAAATAATCAGTGTCCCACACAGAGGGCACCCCTGTTCAGTGCCTCTGCAAACTAGGAAACTAAACCCCCGTTTCTTTTTATTTCACTAAAAGCACAAGGGTACAATACAGGAATATCTGAGGACAACACTGGCTTGATTCCAAAGTTTCTAATGTTTTAAAAAGATGACGGGAGCTAATACCATGGAAGGCCTTTTCCCAGTCCATCAAGATATGCTCATCTCAGGTCACAAAAAATGGACAATAGTAAAAACACCATCAATTAAAAACAAATTATAAAAATATATTAGTAAGAGAACCCTATGTTTGAATAGGATTTATTAAAGAGGATAAACAGTCCTTCAGCCAGTTAGTGAAGGCCCTGGATAAACTTTTATAATGGGAGCAGAGAAAGGAAATAGACTTCCAGTTTCCTAAGGCACAGCAATTTCTTCTTTTTCATGTGTGTGGAAGGGTGATTGCTGACTGCAGCAACTAACAGGAAATTCTTTTTACTGGATACATTCCAGTACCACTAGAAAAAAACGAAGACCAATAAAATACCCAAAACACATATCAAATTCAGATTGGAGCCTAACAATACCCAGGATCTTGCTCATAAAGAGCTGTTGTATAGTAACAGAAAGCTGTTGCAGAGATCAGGTGTTCTGACACTTCTGTTCCACAACAGGCAGAAAGGATGCTTCCTGGTGCACCTCCACTGCAGGTGCATCACAGAGGACAATAATAAGAAACAGCTGCTTTCCAGATCACAGCATGGTCAGCTGTCAGATGACAACCCAGAAGCCAGAGGAAAAGGAAACAAACAAACAAACAAACACCCTCGCTGACTACCCATAGACTTCTTTCTTCAACTGGAAAAAGAAACTTGTGGAAGTATCAATTTCATGCAGCTGAGTAAAATTAAACCTAACCAGTGCTCCTTGCATCTTCTCTTCTAATAAGCATCTGAGGAGCAGATACTTATCAGTTAAGATTGGGTGAGTCTGCACTGGATTTCCCACATCAAGGCTGACATGAAGACATAAGATGTCTTATTGCAGAACACTCATGGCCTGATGCAATGTATGGCAGTCTGGGTCTCCTGCTGGCAGAATAGTTGGAGCTTGACCTCTCTGACATCCCACCAAAGCCTCAGGGACTCATACAGGGAATTGTCCTGTCACTGACATTGCCAAAGCATAGCAAACATCTGTGTTAAATTCAAGTCCTGTAATAGCTTGGTATGAAAGCACCTGTGGGAAGCACAGCCTGGAAGAGGCACAGAGATGATAGATACAGTGATGATCACAAAGCAAGTGGGTGGCACAGAAGACTAAATGAACATATTCACATTGGACTTCATTTTCTTTAAAGAAAAAAGAAAAAAAAGCTACTGTAATCTCAAATCTGGTTCGGAGTAGCCTTAATCAAGAGCACTCCCTAACCATGGAGTGAGAGAACCTCCAGAGATGCTCTAGCCTAAATTTCTTCAGAAAAAAATACACTTCTCTGGAAAACTGAGATTGTTTCTTTTTTTTTTTTTCTTTTTTTTAATGGTTCCCATTGAAACCAACGCAAGTACAAAGCAATTAAAATGCCCTCCCAGGATGATAAATCCATCTCATCTTTGTCCTTATCCCTAGAACCTTTCTCTGTTTGATCTGAAGGGTAGGTTTTCCAAAACCTCCAGGCACAGGTGATGGGTTCACAGTAGAGGCTTCCTTGAGGTCTGGGAGTGGGACTGCTCCCGGTGCAGCACATCACATACAGGGAGGAGAGGAAGATCGCCAGATTCTATGTGAATGCAGCTTCCATATTCTGCACCAGGTCCCTCCTGTCCTTTTTTCTGGGGTCCCACATTCTTTGCAGGGACCCCTGAGCCAGTAGTGCATGGGAAAGAACGCCTCAAATGACACACAGGAAGCATGCCATATCTTCAAAAAGTAGCAAACTCTAAATAATCCTCCCCATCAATGTGATATGTTACAACCAAGTTCAAGAACTGTTCAGGGTTATTTAGAATCAGGTAAACTTAGTACCAGAAAGACATAAAATGTCTCTCATATGAGTTTTTGAAGCCTGATGGAAGTATCCTACCAATAGAAACTACTTTCCCATAATGGGAAAGATCAGACAGTAGCATCTCATTGTGAATAAAATTGAGGGAGGGGTTGCCACTGGGAAGAAACCTATGGTCACAGCCAAAGTAAACAAGGGAAAAATGTAGACAAAATCTCCTGGATTCATCCTCTACCAAATGATTAATGGACTGTTCTGAGCCAGCAAAAATCACTATAGATTTATTCATTCAATACTGAGATTTTATATTAGCACAGTCTACACTTGGAAAGACATTCTCCACAGTACTGGTGTAAGCAAGCACACACCAAAGTCTATACTGGTGGGTCAAACCACTCAATCCATCAGCTCAACCCTCAATCCTCCATGAAAAAAGTGTGTGTGGAGGAACTGCCCACCACCAAAACAAACACTCACTATCAGAAATTAGGGCTAGTGTACAGAGCTCACAAACACAGCCTCGGTGACAAAATCCTGAGAACAAGAGAGACAGAGAGAGGAAAAGAAATAAAAGACATCAGATGGGAGGTGGAAAGTCCATGCTGCTGCTATGACTGACTTTTACTGCCGTCTCTTTGGGCAGTAGTTAACAATAAAGAGAAAAGGTCATCTTGTTCATAAAGTAGTTAACAATAAAGAGAAAAGGTAATCTTGTTCATAAAGAACCGAACTAAGATTCAAAGAGAGCTGGGTTCAGACCCTACATTTACCACACACTTGCCGTGTGAGGCTGGTCAAGTTATTTTGCCTGTGTGTGACTCATTTTCTTCCCTGTAAAATATAAGTGGTAATATTTCCACTCTGTCTTGTCTATTTAAACTGTAAACATTGACTGTCCCTATGGCTATGTCTACACTAGAGAGTTTTGTAGACAAAACTGGGGTTTTGTAAACAAAACTCATGGAACATCTACACACAAAATGTGTTTTTTCAGCAAAAATGGTCAACAAAAAAGCTGTGTACACACTCTGGGGGCCTTTGTTGACAGAGTGGATCAAAAGATTGACGAGCTTTTATGTGTAGCCCTGATCTGTCAACAGAAGTTTTCTAGGAACATATCTTTAAATAGTAACTTCTGTAGACGCATGCTTCTAGTACAGATATAGCTGAAGTGTGGCCATAACAGAGCCCTAATCTCATTTCAGCACTATGATGCATTCGATTAAAGCAAACCAACAACAACCACTGAACAAAATTCTGAATAGTTGGGAGTGTACTCTTTGTCAAAACTAAGTGATAAATAGTCATTTCATGTCAAAGTCTGTCTTTCTGAGTGCAGCCTTACAATTAAGTTGCCATATTTTGCTTAATTCAACGGGCAGTGCTTGAATCTATTAAGGCAGAATTTAAACTCCTAGATACGAAGATTTCACTATTTCCAAGACGAACATGTCTGAACTGTGTTTGGCTGAAATTGTTCTTAAACCTTATTAAGGTAGATAAAAATGTGCTTTCTAATGTTACATTCCAGTAGGAGTTACATTTTTTCATCAATGCTTAATTAAGCATTCATGAGGTCTGTTTTCCAATTTGAGTGGGCTGTTTCTAGGTTTGAAGTAGAATGACACGGTGCAATAACGTCTATGAATGAGTGACTTTCTTCAACCATTTAGACATTCCAAAATTGTCAGGTACACTTACGACTCCAGAGTTTTCTATTAAATGAGCTGTGAGACTGGATCCAGAGAAAAATCACCTTCCAGGTTTCAGAAATCAGTCCCAATAGCATACTGCTTAATTTTCCACAAAGCAAACACTGTAGCTTAGAGTATCTGTATTTGCCTATTGGTATATTTTCTTTTTCTTGTATTGCAAAAGACAAAAGAGTGGATCTAGCCAAAAGTATGGCATTGACTTTAGTGTTGCTCACAGTTATAAAGATTAAACTTGCGTCTGGATAGTTGGTTTTTAAGGAATCATAACATTTTTGAAGGTTTCAGTTCATGGGCATCTGCATTTTTGGCACTAAGTGATTTAGTATCTTTTGTGATCATCCCCTTCCTTTAAGTATCATGATCTTTAAACATTTATTGTTTTCAAAAATATGCCCTGAAGTGTTTCAGGACAGAGTGGCAGTACAAAAATCAATAAAAATGAAACACTGCATTAATTCCAAGCAGCAAAAGGATGGAAATGTTTCCCTCAAACAAACAATCCACTCGTGCCCAAACATGTTCTCAGTTTTAACCACTGGAAAATCCTTGTGCTCTCTTACGATTGGATCATGATCATGGGATGGCATGTTCCAGCATCAAAGGCCCTTCACTGAGATTACCCTACAACATGGGTCAGCAACTTTCGGCACAGGTGCCGAGAGTGATAGGCAAGGTGATTTTCGTTAACACACTAGATGAGAACTCAGCCCAACCCCTCCTCTCCCATGCAGCTGGGAGCTTGCTCAAAACCATGCTGCTTGTGGATTAACAAAAGACCAGCTAATGCTACCAGCTAACACCTAAACAGTAAAGCTCTTCACCTTAATTTATTTATTAATGAAGCTGTTGTAAGTAGGACTATTAGTGATTTTAAAAAGTATCACTGGCATTTGGACTGTACACAGAGGTCAAAATGTCAAGTTTCAGCCCCCTGCCTCAGAATGGTTGCTGACCTCCTCCCCTACAAACATACAATCTAATCTAATCTAATCTAATCTAAACTAATCTAATCTTGGCAGATTAAAGGGCTCCAGCAATATCCAACTACAATAGCAACCAGTGGAGAAAAAAGGGGCAAGAAACAGTAGCAGTTGGTCAAGCCAGTTATGAAAGGCTTGACATAGCAAAGTCAAAGTCAACCACTTAAATGACACACAAGACTGATTAAAATGACAGGATTGAAAGTCTAATATCATAGAATCAGAGAATCAGAGAATACTAGGACTAGAAGGGATCTCAAGAGGCCATCGAGTCCAGCCCCCCACTCTCATGACAGGACCAAGTACTGTCTAAACCATCCCTGATAGACATCTAACTAACCTGTTCTTAAATATCTCCAGCAATGGAGATTCCACAACCTACCTTGGCAATTTATTTCACTGTTTGAATATATTATGTTCCTTGTGGCTGTTACTGTCCAGAAGGTGGGTGAGTAGAGTGTATTACACTTAAGCAGTCTAGAAACTTCAAAGATAAGAACTATTGTGGTGAAACCACAAACTCTTTGTTAGATACAAAAGAAAGAAGGCCATTGGTCAGCATGGGAGGAGACTTATCATTACTTGCATTAAGAGCTAAAGTCACAGGAAGATTCATCAGTGGGCATAGTGCAGGTGACATGACCATGGATACAGGACATATTTATCACACACTCTTTACTGCAGCATATAACCACATATAGGCTATATGAATATTAACAGAAAAGAACCCCAAATCTCTTCCCGCTTCTTTGTTATCAACTGAGTGTGACACAAAGGCCTGAGTACATGAGCTACAGATCTAACACACTCCATAATATCTAGGAATGCTACATGGGTCTATTTTTTATACGTGCATATCTCATAGAGCTGGAAGGGACCTTGAGAGGTCATTGAGTCCAGTCCCCTGCTCTTCTGAGGGGAACAAGCACCATCCCTGATAGATTTTAATCTTTTTGCCCCAGACCCCTAAATGGCCTCTTCAGGGACTGAACTCACAGCTGTAGGTTTACAAGGCCAATGCTTATCAAGTAAATCACTCCACATGTGGTCAAACCCAGAGACCAATTTAAAAAACATATTGATTTTCATATTAAGTTCTATTACATCTCATTAAGATTTTCTGGTTTTCCTTTTATAGGATTTACAGCAATAAACAGCTGCTATGAGGGAACAAAATGAGTTTTCGTTTCCCAGAAAAGATGGACTCAAAGTGTGAGGGCCCAGGAGAGAGCCATAAGGATGGGTATTGATGGGAAAACTTCACCGGGTCAGGCAACAGTGGAAAATATTCACCTCATTTACATGGAATAATAGCTTAATTCTTGTTTGTAAACACAGATGTTATTCCATAGGAAAGATTATCCCCAAGCACAGAAATGAAATGCTTTTCTAACTTGACAAACTCATTCATCTGGGAATGCACATAACATATGAATGTGAGCAAGTGTGTATTCTGTCCACATACATTAGAAGTTGTTAGTAATGTGGAAAATGACATGGTTCCTGACCAGATCTGTAACAAAAAGACAAAAGAGAAAAAACTGAATCTTTATTAGAAGTTGATCTTAAAAAAAAAGCTAATGATTTCTTCCGTTGTCCTCCATGTCTGTTCAGAGGATAAGAGAAAAGACAGCAGTAGTAGCTAAAGATTAAATTAATTAAAAATCAGCTACATTCTGACAGCAACAACAAAACAAAAGGAAACGGCCATGTCAGACACTTTTCAGCTATCTCCAGAAGTCAACATTTCTCTCCCCTTAGATAAATCATTCATGTTAAAAGCAAAAGATAAATAACTTTTAAAAAGCCCCAGTACCAATTAGGGAAAAGAAGAGAAGAGATTTGTTGTCTATGTAATCTAGGACATTTTCTTTCACAAGTAATTTAAATGAATAAAAAGTTATATATTAAATTCAATGGAAGTATTGCACATTTGAAGCAGCATAAATATGATAATTAAACATTAAAAGGCAAAAGTACATTTAGCGGACATGTTCTCAACATTCTCCAAACTGATGGGCACCTGAGCGAAAAGATTCGGCTGCAGGAGTTTCACCACTCCTGTCAAAGATAATATTTTCCCAGTTTAATTGAGGCACCTTGTATACCTTGATTGAGGATGGGTCTACACTACTGCTTAAGTCGCTCTAACTTACTTTACTCCTAGATGTTCCTCTCTGCAGCCCTTCCCCAGGATCACAGGTTATGTGTGGCCGATACCAGCACTATTTCGAGAAGAGATGCTCTCTTGGCAACATAGCTTGCACCTCTCATTAATGTGAAATAATTATGCCAATGGGAGAGCTATTCTGTGGGCATATCTAGTCTTCTCCCAGTGTACAACTGTGCTGATGTAGTGCTGTATTGTGTACTTGCCAAAGTTACTTAAATAGTAGAAACTACTTACTGCTCTGAAGAGTAGAACATTAGCTCCTTGTCCACACAGCAAATCTAATTATTTAATAAGATTGCTGGGGAGCATAAGGAGTGATATTGCAACCCAAATGAAGTTAGGCTAGGGCAGGAAAGGAAGCAGTCATGCTTATGGGGGTGAGAGGCTGGAAGCTGAATGGGTCACTAGAGTAAGGTAGGGTTGTATGGGGGAAGTCTCCCCTTTCCAACAGCATCCCAAAAGATGGGTAAGATATATGAAATTCACTACAGAACTGCAGACCAAAATAGCAGAACTTTGTTACTTTTGTGATCAGAGTAGTCTATGTAGGCCCCAAGCCAAGGGAAGTCAAACTTGGCCAGTTAGAGGGAGGCTGGAAAATGCCTCTATTAGCCTTGGGAAAGTAGGAAAAAGAAATGTGTTTTAATTTAATAGAAATAACGCCAGCTCAGAAGAAGGAGGTTATTCCTTGGTACTGACTTCAGGTGTATACTTGACAAGGGTTTTGGAGAATAGGCATCATGGGTGACTCTAGAGACATGGCTGACCAGTAGGGGGTTCTCATGCACAGCTTCTGTCCCCACCACAAGAACCTCACACAATGGAGCCCTGGTTCCTAGATACAGAATTCATACAAATAAACTTGGTAAGTTTAAGACTTGGTTGTGAGCTCTTCTGTGAGCCTAACCTGTAAGGATGTACAGGATCCACCTTACTTTCTTATAGATAGCCAACATGTCCTACATTCCCTGAGTGCCATGAGCATGCCAATCCGCAGCAAAAGAGCCTCCAACAGGTACTGCTGGGCTGCTACTCTCCAGCCCCCTAACTGGGAAGGAAGCTGGTGGACAAGACCACTCACTGCACTAGTTCCATCCATGATGTTGAATAGGAATATGTGCTCGCAAGTAGACTGGCAAGGATTATTTTTGTACAGGGCAAGCATTGTTTCAACTGTCAGTCGCAATCTGATTTCTGAACTGCTTCATGGGGAGCGGAGGTTACAATATGGCTCTCAGAAAATACTCTGTTTAAAAAGATGAAGTTTAACTCTGTATTCCAGATCATGCAAGAAAAAATGGGACCATTGGTAGGAAACAGATATTCAGAAAAAAATGTTAAATGTGTTTTTACAAAAGTTAAACATGTAAAATAATAGTTACAATATGAAATGAGAAAGTAAAATGCATAGATACCTAAAATGTACTTGAAATTAAATGTAACAGTAAATCAAGAGGAAAGAAGAATAAATGTCGTTGCTATTAGGGCTTGTCCTAAAGTCCACTGAAACTGGCATAAAGATGAGAACAATTAGGTCACAGTGGCTACATCCACTTGGCAGCCTGAACTCAAAATGAGTTACGTATTTTGCACTATCCAAAGTGTAATTCGAAATAAGCTATTTTGGCATTTGGCGCTGTCTAAACAGTGCCAAATGTTGAAGTAATGTGCAATGGGATGCACAGGGATGCCAAAATAGCATGCCTGTTATTTCAAAAAAACATTTTGCAACAACTGGCACATTTCAAAGACTCAGAGTAGCTATTTCAGGGTACTGAGGTATCCCGAAATATCTCTGCCATGTAGACACTTCCAGTATGAATGTGGTCAAGGGGCTAACTTAACAATATACAGTATGAAACTATGAAAAAGGTTGTAAGCCTGTCAGCTGATTCCAAGCTGTAGCAGCCACTGTCATAATTGTGCACTTAGCCATGACTCATGCTACAAGGTGTAGATGTGAATAATTGGAATAGCTAATCTTTCTGGGCAGCTGTTAGGAAAGCCTGAAAAGAAAATCGCTTACCTTCCCTAGCTGTTTTTTTTTTTTAATGGGCTGTATAGCTGACTTTATACATCAAAGAAAAAGGAGAGGTAAGCTAGAGGGCATTGGATAAAGACCCACTTCCAGGTCCAGAAGGGATAAAACAATTTGAACTTGATAAAGAAAATTCATAGTGGACTCGATTATATTAAATGTTAGGTGCACAGGCTCACATGGCTCACTCAAACACAGGGTCTGGTTATGTGGTGAAGTATAGTTTAATCAAAGACAATACACAGACACCAAACTGAGCGCAGTCAGATTTTTCCCCCACATGTTTCATTTTAATGGCCTAATCAGCCTGCTAAACGTGCTCCAAGCCCTCACCACCTTCAGGGTCATCCAGGCTTTAATGCATCAGGACTCCTGGGATATTTTTGTAGTTCTGCCATTGATTTTCTGTGGTCAAGTCAATTAGCCACCCATTGTTCTTGCTTGCTCATCTGTAAAGTAGGCACATAACTAATTTAGCTCTCAGGGATGGTTGCATTACCTAATTAACCAATGTTTTTGAAGTACTTTGAGATTTTTCAATGATGTACACTATGCAAGTGAAAAGCACTAATGTGAATTTTTATTCTCACAAGAAGCTTCAGATTCCTGAATATTTTGATGTATGATTATGCTAAGTACAAATTTTTCTATGCTACTTCCCTACGTAATCTTCCTGACATACCGTCAACGTCAGACTTTTAAGCCATCCATTTTGAATGACACTGACAATGAAAACGTATTTAATGATTTTAAATTGAATAGAGAAGGTAGATCCCTGAAGAGCTTAAGATAGATAGATAATTATATAAGCTTTCAAACAATCAGAATAATATTCAAATCGCAAGGTACCAAATACAACATTATGTCCATACAATGCTATATTTTTAGTTTCACGTTATGAAAGTAATTATTCCCTGTCAAGTCACAGCATTTTGAAAAATTTACAGTCAAATTACAATGAATCATTATTGACTCGGACTAGAAATGGACACAGTAAACTGACTGGAAATTCCAGATGAAAATATTTCACTGGTTCCAGTTGAATAGTAGATTTTTGCATTGTGCTATGAACTGCCATAATTATCTATTATTGCTCTATTTTTTCTTGATATTTTGGCTCTCCAGAAGAAGTCAGCAGAAACCTGAGGAACTATTCTAAAGAATTTTACTGGAATTTTCACTAAGGACCCCCTTAAGAGCAATGGTGAGCTACCCTGTGGCTGATGGGTTCTATGTGTAGCCTGTGAGGAATTTTGTTTACCTTCGTCCTCATGCAGAGTTGCCAGACTCCACTGGTTACTGTTCATATGTTGTCTACACTAGCCAAAAACTTCAAAATTGACATGCAAATGGCCATTTCAAAGTTTACTAATGAAGCTCTGAAATACATATTCAGCGCCTCATGAGCATGCAGGTGGCTGCAGCACTTCGAAATTGACACGGTTCGCTGCCACGTGGCTCGTCCAGACGGGGCTCCTTTTCGAAAGGACCCTGCCTACTTTGAAGTCCCCTTATTCCCATCTGCTCATAGGAATAAGGGGACTTTGAAGTAGCGGGGTCCTTTAGAAAAGGAGCCCCATCTGGACGAGCCGTGTGGCAGCGAACCGCGTCAATTTCAAAGTGCCACGGCCACCCGCATGCTAATGAGGCACTGAATATGTATTTCACGCTTCATTAGTAAACTTCAAAATGGCCATTTGCATGACCATTTCAAAGTTTTGGGCTAGTGTAGACATAGCCATAGCTTTTTTTTTCTCTTTTTTTCCCTACCAGTGATAGATGAACATGAAACAAGGGCATAAAAGGAGAGGTGCATTGAGTGTAAAAGCCATGTGCTCCCTTTTCCTCCAATCAAAGCCCTACTATGATTCTATTGGCATACCCTATAAAATCTAGGTGAGCAAATGCTGTTAGTAAAACTGCCCTATCCTGGAAGAACACATTGGTTACAACAATCTTGCGGCCCACTGAGTTGAAGAAGGGTCACTCTTGCAGCCCACCCACTACCCTAGGATGGCCATTACTGTGCAAGGCAGTCATTAGGGAAATTAATTTAAATAAATTAATATAAATGTTGCCCATTCCTGTCCTATAGTAGGCAGTCCGTCTAGTTTTACTAGAAGCAAAAGAAATGAATGATAACTCATAGGAACCCTTGAAATGCAACTCATGTGTTTTTGTGTCATTCTGTTCCAGACAGATAAATTAGAATGAGTGGCAGGACATGGTAACTGACTCTGTGCATAAGGGGAAGACAGTAGACATGATATGGCTTGACTTTAGCAAAGCTTGAGATATGGTCTTCCATGGTATTCTTGCCAGCAAGCTAAACAGTATGGATTGGATAAATTAATTTATTCCCATGAGTTCCCTCCACCAGCAACATGGCCTGGGAGATTAGCTGGGGGGGGAGAGGTAGAAGGGCTGGAGTAGGCTGCAGGGGTCGAGATTCTGCCACTTTCACCATAGAATAAAAAAATCATGGGGTTGGAAGAGATTTGCTGTCGGTGCAATCTATCCCCTCATCCATGTCATTAATAAAGATGATGAAGAAAACCAGTCCCAGAACTGACCCTTGGAGTACTCCACTTGATAGCAACCATTGACCAGACATAGACCCTTACAGTCCATTTATCCAACCCATAGTTATTTAACTTGCCAGCAAAGATACTGTGGGAGATCATACCAAAGCTTTGCTAAAGTCAAGGTATATTACATCCACCGCTTCCCCATAGCCACAGAGCCAGTTACCCTCACCATAGAAGGTAATCAGGTGGATCAGGCATGACTTGCTCCTTGTGAATCCATGTAGGCTTTTCCTGATCACTTTCCTCTCTGTCAAGTGCTTCAAGATAGGGTCCTTGAGGATCCTCTGCATGTTTTTTTTCAGGCACTGAGGTGAGGCTGATCATCCTCCAGATTCACCTGCTCCCCTTCTTTAAAGATGAGCCCTACATTTGCCTTTTCCCAATGGCCAGGGACATGTGGTGATGGAGAGCGAGTGACCTCTCCCCAGCACACTCTGCGGCCCTGGACCTCAGCTGCATGACATGGAGGAGAGGACTTAGGACAAAGGAGTAGAACTGCCTGCTCCCAACCCCCATACTCACTGGCAGAAGGCAGTGGAGCAATGTGGCTAAGAGCGGGGGGAGCAAAGAAGGTTGGAGGTGGTTCATTCCACTTCCCACGGATTGTGAGTTGTGGGGGGGGGCAGAGGCACAGCGCCTGCTGCCAGTGCCATCCCCCCTCCCCATTTAATTTCCTCAGCCACTTCACTTAGGAGAGGGAGCTTTGTGGATGGGATGGAGTGGGCAAGAGGAGAGATGGAGTTGGGACAGAGAAGGGCCTTGTGTGAAACGGTGGGGCGGATGTGGGATAGGGCTGAGAAGAGTTGGGGTCCCGGGCTGAGTGTGGGAGAGGCAGGAAGAGCCTGGGAAAGAGGGCTAGGAAGAAGTGAGGACTTCCCCGGGCTTGTGATGGCATGGGAAGGAGTCACATGGGGCCAATCAAGTGACCAATGCCTCACCTTGTGTCCTTCAGTACCAGTTACCACTGATTCTACTTGAGTGATTATTTTAATGCCAGCTTACTGCAGGAATACAAACACCTTCAGAACAACTCCTCTTCAAATCTTAACTTTTTCTCTTTTATTGTGTGGTAAATCTAGAATAGCTCTGGGGTGTTGGGCAGAAACACAGTTGTACGCTTTACACTGAAACTGAAAGAGGACTAATTAATTTCAAGTCTTCATTATGCGTATATGTACTATTTTGGAAAATAAAAAAAATTCAGCAGTGCTCTGACATCTGTCCATATATATCACTCTTTGATTTTGACTATCAACGTAGTTACTCAAAGAACTGAAAAAATGCATTGCTTTTGTTGATGCTTTGTCAGTAATCCATAAGAACTGGGATAGATACGTTTAAAGGCACAGGCATTCTACATCTAACGTGTGATCCAGAGCTCATTAAATCAATGGAAAGGCTGCCACTGACTTATAGGGCTTTAGATTAGGCTATTCATTTACATCCCAAAAAAATCCCTATGCAAGTTAAGCCTTTATTTTGGTGTTTTCTCCAAACACAGGATTTTATTTAAACTCAGGTGGAGAGAAACCCTCCTATTGCTTCCACTCAATTCCTTGCCTCTACCTTCATCTTGTTATTTCTTCCATCTAATCCAACTCTATTTTGAACCTCTGTGGGAAAGAACCAGTTCCACATCCTTACCAGTTTAATGCCCCTGCCAATGCAGGTGTGACATCTACATGAGGCATCGTACTGAAGTGGTTCACTCAAGGAAATTAATGTAGGAACAGCAAAATAATGCAGTGGAACTCAGCGGCAGGCCAGAAACACTACTGTTCCAAAGGATGGCACAGCAGTAAAAGCTAGTCAGAGTTTTACAAGACTATAGAAAGTTTCTGTTGAGGGTTTGCTTTTTTTCCCCTTTCATGCACATATTTTAGACATTTCAGTTACTATAAACAATTAGACTATTTCAGGATATCATGGTGCCCAGTAACTTTTTCATTCTGGTTTATAAATGTGTTCAGTACTTCATTTTCTGTGTTACTGCATACCAAAGCACATTTTTTTTTAAAAATGCCTGTAGTAAAAAAAAAAATGCCTTTGCCACACACACTCATTCAAAACTCCTACTTCCATGTTCTATTCTCTCTCAAAACTATGCCTAGGCAAACAAAATATGTCCAATGACCCAAAGGCTAGCAAGCCTGGTATCTGACAGTTGTATACGTCATTGCAAGTTGCAGCCCTGAGTATCCACCCCTGGAATACCCTGACTCCACTCCCCTTGAGGGATGTCCACACTGCAGTAACAGAGTATCAGCCTCAGCCTAAAAGTCTACACTGATTTTTTTAACATGCTGCCTAACCTTCCACAAGCCTTGACCGAGGTTCAGACACTCGGTGCCATAGGTCTTCTATTACAATGTAGACATCCCCTCATTCTCTGAATCTAGACTGCCAACAAGACCCCTCCCTACAGATGGCAGAAGGCAGTGCCTAGGGCACACCTCTATGTGTGACCGACTCTTATACAGTAACTCCAGCTCCAAGCCAGGTATCAGGATATCATTGACTCAGTTCAGTGACAGGCCCCTCTCAATAGGTGGAGCCTGATCTGCTCTGGTAATAGATGTCAAGACAGGAAGCTTTGAATTTGGCTCAAGTAACTGCTGCTCCATATGCTGCAAGCTGCCTGCAGACTCAAGCAGATATCACTTGTGAAAATGCACTTGCTTCACCTTTTAAAGCTTTTCTTTGAAACCAGTAGTATTCCTGCTGCTTTGCCACACCCATGGATGCTTTAATTGTAACATTACAGGACCAACAGAGATTCCTAGGGTACTAGGCACATGTCAACTATTCCTATGCCTTGATCCAGCCCTGCTTAAGGGTTTGTATTTGGAGGGAGGGAGGAAGAAAGGAATGTGAGTGAGTTGGGAAGGGAGCAGTTCCAAAATACTCATATAAATATGTGGGATTAAATGCTGGCCTCATTAAAGTCAATGGTATAACTCCAACTCATTTCATCGGAGCAGGGATTTCAACCCATTATTTTTGGGTGCCTGTGTAAACCAGATCCCCATTTTGACTTCTCTTCTTGAATTGCTGCTTCTGAATACCAAAGGGGAAAGAACAGAAAAATTAAAGAATGGAAGTTGCCTTGAGACTTAGTGCTCAGCTACTTCTATAACTGCCTTGGGGTGACTGGATTCACAGATACTGCTTCAGAAGTTTTGGAATCTCTGTGGATTTCTACCCAGCACTGTTGCCTAGAGAGTGACTGAAGAGACAAATGGTGAAGATCTGCATGCAGAAAACAAGGCACAGTTTTCAAATGAAGTTGAAAGCTATTATGAATAAAATCTGTGTACAATTCCCTCTTCTTGCCAGCCCACTTTTTTGGACTTTCCTTAGTCTACTCTGCTTAAAGGGAGTTTTCATTTCTTTAAAGCAGATGCTGATTTATGTTAAAATTTGTAGTAATTTGGTAATCTTTATGCAAGGTTTTCAAAATGCAAACAGAACTGTCCTCTGGGAAATGCAACTTACACTTGATTTGCTGTAAGCTAAAATAGGCTGCTTTATAACGTCAGAAGGTGGCATGGGGGTGAATTTCTTTCTGTTCTGAGCTGCAGTGCATAATGGTACCTATAGCAGCAATTTTAATTATAATTTATTGTTACTGAGAAGGGGAAAAAGAGATCAGATCTCTATATTGGTTCAGCAGGTGTTTGGTGTTAGTCTTCTACTCCCTTGCTCACTTTTTGCAAAGATGATAGAGAAGAAAAATGAAGCACAATCCATTCTCAAGGTCACTAGGAGCTGCTAATGCTTCCAGGTTGGTATTTGTGTTTTATTACATCTTAAATTTTAACACCTTAAAAACAATAAAGGAAATTACATTTTCACAAAGGAGCTTTCTCCAGGGAACATACTTCAATTTTAGTGTTGTTTTCCTAAAGCCTTTGTCCATGTAGTATGAACTCCTTGCTCCAGACAGAATATATATGTATTTATAGCTTGGGCTCAGTAATTCAGTGAAAGAAATCAGGTTTTTTAAGAGTTAAAGGATCTGCAATTCAATATACACACACACATGCTCACACAATACATATACAGTCTTGATCCAATGCACCTTTAAGTTCATGGGAAGACTCCTCTTGACTTCTTAGTAGGCCTGATGCAATGGTCTGTGAGCACCCAGCACGTGAAAATTAGGCTAATTTAAGAAATTTCAAGCTGGGAGCTATTATGCTCCACAGTTGCGTATGTCACCTGGATGTATAGAATCCAACCCAATATACACTGAAGCCAAAGAAAGTGACCAGACTGTGGGTGTGAAAAATTGGTATGAGGGTGAAGGGGTAAGAGGCATGTATGTAATGCCAGGTCTACACTAGACCTGAAAGTCAATCCTAGATATGCAATTCCAGCTACAACAATTGCATAGTTGGAATCGATATATCTAAGATTGACATATCTGGCTGCCCTCACAGAAAGAAGTCAACAGGAGAAACTCTGCCGTCAACCCCCCCTTACTCCTCGCGACAACGAGGAGTACCAGTGTCAACTGTCGAGCCCTGATAATTTGATTTCGTGTGGCCTCATTAGGCACAGAAATTTGAACCCCCGACTGGGCCAGTCTTCTGGTGTGTATAGATATACCCTAAGATAAAGCCCCAAATATTTGGACTAACCCTATAAAATTAGGATTATTGTCCAGCCTACAGACAAAATGCTCATACTTTGATCAAAATAGTGTCAGTCAGGCTCCCCTGCACTGGTCCACCACTGTTCAGAGGAGGGTCTTATCTGAGGCTGCCTGGTTCAAGAGGAGATAGGTCATCTCCTGTTGCAGCTGGGTGGCCTCCTGAATGGCACTAAGGTGGCCTATTGCTGAGCAGCCATAGTTTGTATTAATACTGCATCAAGTTCACCATCGTGACACATTCTTAACCGGTAACCAATGAGGGGACTCCATTTTCTCAGCCACTCTCATCATAGGCAAGTCATTATAAAAAAAATAATAAATAAATAAATCAATAATAATAAAGGGCAAGACCTCTCAAATGGTTGTGGCTTCCCATCTTTCTGCTGGAGCAGCTCTGCAGTGCATGGGGAGAGGTGGTGTGTTGTATAAAGCCTCTGATCAGTCCAACACAGTAGAGAAGTAATTTCTGTATCTTTCAGTCATCAGTGGTTTTAAGTTCTGTAACTTTCTGTAAGCTTTGTGATAGTCATTGTCATATAACCATTGAGATACATAACATCTCACAATGATAAGGAAGTGTGAATTTCTGTAAGAAATAATGTAGCCAAGATGTAGTATTTTTATCATTTGTATAAAAATATAAGTATGTTGGTAATAGGTCTTGCAGCTTTGTTTTATAGATTTAACTATGTTCAATATAATTCTATTTTGTTTCAAAAGCTTTGTTTTGTAGCAGCTGCTAGATCTATATTAAGTATTTCAAGGTAGTAAGAAATTGTTTATAGATACAAGACTGCAAGAAATCCTGGTTGTTAGAAAGTTAGATGGGTCTGCAATTTCATTTAGATCTATGAATATGTGTGTGTGTGTGTGTTTGTGTGTGTGCGCACGCACATGGGCAAAGGATTCAGTCCTCAAAGCCAACCTGTCTGAATAACCAGCTCCCAGCAGTGCTTTGATGGCTGGGGAATAATAGGAGCTCAGCCCTGCAAAAGAACCCAGCCAAGAAAGAGGCCTCTTCAAGAGATCAAAGTCCCATCTGCTGTTAGCTAATGACTCATGGTCATACGAAGTCCTGGGACAGCGGTGATGACTCATGGTCATACAGCATCCTGGGGTAGTGGGATAGGACAAGAGTTATGGACTAAAACATGTTAGATGGGTGCAAAGCTACAGGGGAGGTGTTCTTCTTTCTACCACCACTCTTCAGGAGTTAGTCTTGACTGTCTGGAGTGACAGGAGGAGCCCAGAGCCTGGACCCTCCCTCTCTTCCCAGGACATATGGTACTGAGCGCTCCTCAGTAGTATACTGACAAGAGAGCACAAGCTGACAAGGGGGTCCTACAATCAGCTCATCGACCCAGATTCATAACTGCAGCCAGACATATTAGACTCACTCTGCTTTGGCTTCCTTCACTGTTTCTATGCAACTTTACATCTGTGTGAGGTCACCTGTGTAAGTGTATGAGTGCAGGAAGTATCAGTATGTGTGGGTGGCACTTGAAACTTCTTTTTTTTTCTTTAATTCAACAGTGACAGTTAATAAAATATATATGAGTGTACCCCTGGGTTGGTCTTTAATGGAAATAAGGTAACAGTGGGAGCCCAGGCCCACCCACTACTCTGGTCCAGGGACTCTAACTAGTGGCAGGTGAGGGGATTTTCTCTGCCCCCATTACACAGCCTTTCCACGGGCTACTTGTTCCACTGTTTCCCTCTAGTACCTTCTTCCTGGTGCCTGGCTGAAGCTCCCCTTTTCTTCAAACCTCAATGCCCCAGTTTCACTTCCATCTCTCTGGTGCACTCCACCTCTCTTTCCTTCTCCTTTACCTGAGGGGATGCTTTTAAAGATGAACCTTCCGGTCTTAACTGCGAGAAAAAGAATTTAGAAAAAAAAGGAAAGAAAAAAACCTCGATGAATCAGCTAGCTGGGGAAGGAGAATTAAGGGGTGGGGGTGGCTGGGGGGAACCTAGTTGATTTGTCGAGATTTTTTGTCTCTCACTTTTTTCCAGTTTTAATTTTTTTCTCTCAGTTATCAGTGATTCGCCAGAGCTGAAGAAATGGGTCTTTTCCGCGAAAGCTCATCACCTAATAAATAGTATTGTTAGTCTTTAAGGTGCTATAGGACTGCTTTTTTTTTTTTTTTTTTTTTGCTTTTTGAAGATACAGAGTAACACGGCTACTTTTTTGAACACCATAATCTAGCAAACCATTTATTGTCAAGTTACTGTTTCATTATTTCACTAGTTATGCAGCATTGATTAATTTCTTTCATCATTTCATCCATCACATGATATTTGCTTATACTTTTTTCTTAATATAGATAGAGGAATGTTTGTTTTATTTTAGCAAATAAGGGGGCTAATTTAGAAAGCACCCAAGGAATAACAACAACAAATATTATGAAGCTTCTCTTTGTGTGGCAGTTCCACTTGTAGAAAGGGTTAAGGTTATGTGAATGTCATCTCTTTATTAAATGCTACACTTTGGGTTTATTACTAATTCCCCTCTGGATCAAATTGAAAAGTGCATATGGTTATAACATTGATTTCTTAATTTCATGAAAATTACCCTACCAACATCTGGTCTTTGGAACAACTGAATATGTCAATGGGTGATTACAGATTAATGATACCTTTTTCTTGAAAAATGTTGCAATTTCCACTGAAATTTGTTCCCATCGGATTTTAGGATACTTAGTTAAAAATATATGTTGAAATTATTTTTTCAAACATTCTCTTATTTGTTATACAAGAGGCTATGTGTTATTAAATGCCCTAGGAATACTGAAAACTCTCATAGTAAAACAGTGTTTGTATTATGGGTTACAGAGCAGCCTCGCCACTTTGTACGTACTGATCTTTGAAGCCCAGCACGAAGTGACTGCTAATGAAGTCTGCCTCCAGGCAGCAGGCACTAAAGCATGAAACTTGGGTTTATTACAGGTGTATTTATTTTAACTCAAGCTTGTCTTTTACTAAATTTAACTGGATTCACCTGTTTTATTTAACTAAGCCCAGAACATTATGTTACGTGTTTATTATTATTCCATTAAAATATATATCCAACTTAAAAAATACACACACACACAGACTCTTTTATTCAGAGAACCAATTGCTTTCATTCTAATGTTTATATTTATACCACAAAGCTCAGGTAGCGCTCACTCTCTCTCACACACACACAGTGTGTGTATAACAGTGGTAGCTAGCATTACTTCTCTACAATAGTAACACACAGGTTCCGTGACACTGACAGTCAGAACTAACACAGATTTGTAGATTTAAAATACAGAGAGACTCACAAGAGTCATCTGGACCTAAAGATGAAGACAGGCACCTAACCTTTTTACATGATGTTGCAATTGCAATAGACACCTGTCTGAATCTTTAGGCATACAAAATACCTTTTTAAAATCTAGCCCCAGCTTAATCTGCATATCACAGGCGATAGGACAGCAAATGATTCCGGCCTCAACTAATTTGTGCTATAGAGTATCTTTAAGAAATATATTCAGTCTTGATGTAAAGACTTCAAATCATGGCAAATAAACACATTGTGAGGTAAATGGTTCCAATGATTAATTGCCAGGCCTGTTAAAAATGCGTGCCTTATTTCAAATCTGAACGTGGATAGCTTTTCAGCTTCCATTCAAGGCTCATTATGCTTTTTTTTCTGTTAGATTAAGGAGCCATCTACAATCACCGATCTCTTAAGAGGTTATTGGAGACTGATCGAATCACCTCTTATAGGTCACTTATAGAAACGAAAGAGACTGAGCTTCCTCTATCCCTCTGTGTAAGGCATATTCTTGAGAATCTGAGTCGTTCTCTTAATATTTTTAATATTCATTTGATGTTCTGACACCAGAACTGAATACAGTTTTCCAGAATGGTCTCACCAATGCTGTACTCATGAGAAATTTAATATCCTGCTTTGCGATCCTCCAGCTGATACATCTAGGATCACAATATTCCAGTAGCTACAACATTGCATTGAGAGCTCAACTGTTTATTCAGCTTTCTATAATCACTGCTTCCCAGAATACAGCTCCCTGATAGTGTAAGTGTGACCTACACACGTTATTCATACATGTACGACCTTGCATGTGGTTGTATTGAAATGGAGGCTTGAATAAGTCCATCCTACCAATTCATCCAGATCCAGCTATATAACTGACCCATATCTATCGTTTCCTATTACTTTTTATAAGTCCACCATTTTGCTGACATCATAAATTTCACTAGTAATGAGTTTTATATTTTCTTCAAGATCATTGGATTATCTAGTGAATCACTATTGTATTGTTACAATAATATAGTTGTCAGAGGATGGCTGGTTGATCTCCAGTGCTGGAAGTAACCTACAGGACTAGCTGTGCTATTAGCTGTTTTAAGTCATTGAGGAATCCCAGGAAGAATTAGAGTTTTCCAGAAGCTTCACATATTAAATCTCAGACTGAGTGCCCATGAAGTTGTTAAAATGCTACACCCTCTGTCCATTCAGCTTGCTTCCTGAGTTCTTACTAAAAGTTTTGACAACTCCAGAGCCAGGTGGCACTGAAGCCAATCAAAAAGAAGCACAATTTCCATGCTCCTGTCACTTGGAGGTTGGAATACTGGACTATAAGGCTAGCTCTGGAGTTCCCTTGGAAATGTCTCCTAATACAAAATCAGACAGGTAGCCGTGTTAATCTGTAGCTTCGAGAACAACAAGAAGTCCCATGGTACCTTATAGACTAACAGATGTTTTGGAGCATAAGCTTTCATAGCCAAAGACCCGCTGCATCATATCTGATGAAGACCCAGAGCTGATGAAGCGGGTCTTTGCCCACGAAAGCTTATGCTCCAAAATATCTGTTAGTCTATAAGGTGCCACAAGACTTCTTGTTGTTCGTTAATACAAAATGTAGATGTCTGCTTTTAAAAATGTCACGTCGTTTGTAGAGTACATGCTACCCCTATACCACCTGCTTTAATTTTCTACTGGTTTTGTGGTGATTAGCTTTAGATGCAGAAAACTTCCAATACTTTTGGTTTTGGGTACATAAGAAATCACATCACTCCCTACACTATGTATTACCCTGTAATTTTAAATTAGCTGAGATTTTCAAGATCTTAACTTCACAATTTTAAATGTATTTTTAGCATCCTTGGTAGTAAACGTGACTCGCTCAGTGTTCCCACATGCAGCTTTGTTAGAGTCTTTCAGTGTAAGTCCTGTGTATTTTCCCGTTCCCTCCCCGATGGAATAGACTAGAAGGATCACAGGTAGACTGAGGGAATGATAGAATTATTTGTCTTGCCTATGGAGATTTCTATGTATTTTTGTAAGGATTGTGGCAGAGTCAGCCTTGCTACAGATCTCCGGACCCCTCACCCATCTCAGCACCCCGCAGGCAGCTCAGGTCCCACGTGCTCAAGCTGCAGTCTGCCCCAATGTCCCTGGGTTGAAGGGGCTAGGGAAAAACCCCACCCCCATTAATTGCCTGGGAGAGGGAAGCCCCAAACTTTCCCCATAAGGGTCTTCACCTCCACTTGCTATTTCTGGCACATCTGAGGCTCTTTCTATGCTCTCTAACTCACTCTAGCCTCCCCTCATCTCACCACTCCAACCTCCTCATCCATTCTCTATCTCCCTGTGGGGGAGGTCTTTTAACCAATCCTAGGGTAGCCTCAAATGTGCTCAGCTGGCTCTAATTAGTTTGTAACAGCCCCTCCTTGGCTGCCTCCCCAGCTCAGCTGTTTCTTGATTCCCTGAGGTAACTCTCTGTACCGTTGCCAGATATTGCTTCTCTGTCTTGAAGCTAGCTTTCTGGACCAGCCCTGTCACGGGATGTATTATCACCATAATATGGTCCCCATTCTCCGTTATTATACTTGGTTATGTTTAGATGTGGAAAACTGGCTATTTTGGTGCTGGGCACCCTCTTTTGTTCACTGTTCACCCTGCTATACTTACTTTCCTGGTAATGTGCCCCTCTGGCTATGTCCCCAGTTAGTCTGCCAGTTCTGGGGTTACAAAGTCCAGTAGGATCACTTTATAAATGCTTTCTCTGGACTATTTTCAACTCAATATCAGGGCTTTGTGCCCCTTACCCATGGCTTACAGTGGAACCTAGGGCCACCCACTTTACTGGGTTCTGGTGTAAGATCCAGAAACAATCACTGCTGGTTTGTTCAATCTTTGTCCCTGTTGCTGTTTCCCTAGGTTCCATCCTACCCAGCCCCATCTCTGGTTTAAGTTAATTTCTTTATTAACTCTGGTTTCCTCTCTTACAAGTGATACCAGGTAACTTAATTGGCCTTTCATATCTTTGTTAACCTTGTCAGAACTAGTGTGGAAAGCAAACCCTGCCATTGTCATCTTTATTTTAGAAGGTTTCCTATGTTCACATATCTTAGGTACAACCCCTGAATCATCCTAACCAATGGCACAACTGACCATAAGCACACCTGTCCTCATCTTTCTTTTTCAAATTTTATTTTGGTCAAAGAGTATGACAATGCATCTTGCAATAAAACTTCAGATACATCACTCAAACACTAAGATTGATATCTTGATCAATCAAATTGTCTGACTGAAAGAATATTCCAAGATTCCAAGTACTTGAGAAGGTACTTTAGAAATTTCCTCATGTTCTCATTTTCAAAAAGCTGTTTTACAACATTGCTTTCTGAAAAGGACCTTCCCATTCTCCATTGAGTACAACAAACACTTTCATGGCTTTCACAGAAAGAGAGATAGATGCCAGCAGCCCCCCAAAAAGCTCTCAGACCTCATATCAAAGAAATTTGGGGTGTGGGGGGAGAATAAAATAAAACAAAATAAAATAAAAACATCCCCACAACCCAGCAGCTAATATGTTTCAGAATAGATTATTTTATTGAGACCAGGAAACTTCTGTCAGAAATGGTCCATACAGTATAATTGAGATTGATGTTTTCTCCAGTTTTCTTTTGTTCTGCATGATCAACCCCCTTTGCTCCCTTTTTGTCTTTTGTACAATGTTTATTAATATCTAGATTCTTCCAACCTTATTCTCACTCAGTATCATGGTTATGATTGTAGTGCAACATCTTCCAAAGCAAGGTAAGACATAACAGATATGAGGAGTACAATCTGCCCTGAATGTTGTAATTTTTTTAAGGAAAACAAATGCAGTTTGTTGTTTGTTGTTTTCAGATAGTTTTCACCCATTTTATTGCCACTTTAGTGCAATGTATTCCTACTCTCATGACTGTCTACAAAAAGTATCAAGCTAACATTATATGAAATGAAACAATGATAGCCTGCTTCCTGTGGAGAACAATATTCTCAGTACAGTTGTATTCTCTTTGCAGTTTGTATTGAAGTCTCCCCCACCACCTTTCCCAACCCTTTGACTGTATTTCTACCTGCCATGGCCCATTCTCACCTTTCAGTATGTTGACCATCTATTTTGGATAAGAAGATCCTTGGGGGAAGGCAATTGTCCTCTTGAGTGTCTGTAGCATTCTAAGAATCCCACAATGCTATAAACACACTAAAGCTGTGTCTACATGTGCACGCTACTTCGAAGTAGCGGCACTAACTTCGAAATAGCTCCCGTCACGGCTACACGCGTCGGGCAGTATTTCGAAGTTAACTTCGACGTTAGGCGGCGAGACGTCGAAGTCGCTAACCTCATGAGGGGATCGGAATAGCGCCCTGCTTCGACGTTCAACGTCGAAGTAGGGACCGTGTAGACGATCCGCGTCCCGCAACGTCGAAATTGCTGGGTCCTCCATGGCGGCCATCAGCTGGGGGGTTGAGAGATGCTCTCTCTCCAGCCCCTGCGGGGCTCTATGGTCACCGTGGGCAGCAGCCCTTAGCCCAGGGCTTCTGGCTGCTTCTGCGGCAGCTGGGGATCTATGCTGCAGGCACAGGGTCTGCAACCAGTTGTCAGCTCTGTGGATCTTGTGTTGTTTAGTGCAACTGTGTCTGGGAGGGGCCCTTTAAGGGAGCGGCTTGCTGTTGAGTCCGCCCTGTGACCCTGTCTGCAGCTGTGCCTGGCACCCTTATTTCGATGTGTGCTACTTTGGCGTGTAGACGTTCCCTCGCAGCGCCTATTTCGATGTGGTGCCGCGCAACGTCGAAGTTGAACATCGACATTGCCAGCCCTGGAGGACGTGTAGACGTTATTCATCGAAATAGCCTATTTCGATGTTGCTACATCGAAATAAGCTATTTCGATGTAGGCTTCACGTGTAGACGTAGCCTAAATGCTGCAAGGCTGGTCCTCACATCACACCAGATTCTGATTAATTGCTGCTGGGGATTTTCCTGTTATCCAAACAAATACTGTCTATTGATGAAATTATTTTAATCTCAGACTACTTCCATTTTAAATGAAAAAAGATGGGAGGAAATTGTGAAGCCTTGTAGCCAGACAAAGTCTCCCCCTTACAAGCCAGCTTGCTCGCTGCCCCCCCACCGAGGAGCACACAGGGCACGGAAATGGCTGCTGACAGCACAGTCTTTGATGCCCTCATTGAGGCCCAGATATGCTAGCTTATCATGACCCTGAGAAGCAGAAAGTACAGCTAGAAGGCTAACAGGCCAGACTGTCAACATGAGAGGGGGGACCCTCAAGAAATCACCCCAGCTGGCAGATCGATATGATGCACACACACACAACCATCCCAGAAGGGGAAGTGCCCCGCCCGCACAGAAAGAATGTCCTGTACTCCTAAATTGCTTATCTCCTGTCTTACAAGTGCAAATTAAGTAAGAAATGCCCTTGTAACAAACTGGCGTCACAAAGACAGACCAGTATGATCTGGCACCATAGATAAGAAAGAGAATACGTAACCCAGAGGGGTATAAAAGATGGGTCCAGCAGAACTCTAACTTTGAGTGCATTCAACCAACTACCTGCTGGTCGGGTCAGGTGATTGCATCCCGAGGTCCACAACTGGGGACACCCAACCTCGTATTCGTCTTTCCATGGAACTGAGTGACCGATCCAGCTTGGCTACGCTGGTATCGAGAGACGCAGAGAGGGTAAGATACACCCATGCTAGGTCTCTGACTTTTTTGTGCACAGCTAAAGAATTAGAGCTCTGTAACTAGATGTCATTGTGTCAAGATATCATTGTGTTAGATGGTAAGAGATATCTTTGTATTGGATTGTAACGTAACTTGTTAACACCTGTACTTTGCTAGCATATAAGAAGTAGACAATAGCCTTTTGTAACCACACACTTATAACTGTAGCTTAAATAAACTTGTAACTAGTTAAGCTCTGAGCCTGACCCTGTTAACCCTTTTGTCACTGCAACACAGCCGGCACAACAAAAAGAACTTTAACCGTTTGGTTACTACAGCCTGGCCGTGGGTGAAAGTGCTAGGAGCTGCCTGCTCTAACTGTAAAAAACGGGGTTGCTTAGGACCCAGGGGAGTACCTCACCGCACATTACCTGGCCACCGGCTAACAAGCCTCTGTCAAACACAATAGGATGATATCATCTGGGCAGTTCTCGCCATGAAGTGAGACACATTGAAAATCAATGGTTTTTTTGCCTCAAGGTTCACAGAGAAAGCCTGATCTCAGCATCTGGATAGCACAATATGGGGAAGAGGTGAGCAATCCTCAGTCATGTAAGAAGAGGTTAAAGACTCTTTAGAAAAGCTGGACATGCACAGATCCATGGTGCTGGATCTAATGCATAAAAGAATGCTGAGAGAAGTGGCTGATGTGACCTCAGAGCCACTGAAACTTATCTTTAAAACTCTTGAGGATTGGGAAAGGTCCAAAACCATCAGAAAGAAGGTTAATATTGTACCCATCTTTAGAAAATGGGCAGGAGGAGGATCTCGGGAATTGCAGACCAGTCAGCCTCACCTCAGTCCTTGGAAAAATATCATGGAGCAGGTCCTCAAAGAATCCATTCTGAGACACTTGTAGGAGAGGAAGGTGATCAGAAACAGTCAAAATTAATCCACAAAGGGCAAATGATGCCTGACCAACTTGATTGTCTTCTATTATGAGATAACTGGATCTATGGATATGGGACCAGCAGTGCCAAGAAGTTAAAGAAGTATGGCCTAGATGAATGGACTATAAGGTGGAGAATTGGCTGCTGAGATCAAGTGCTTACCCCAGGGCCAGTCCTGATGCTGATTTTATTCAAGCATCTTCATAAATGATCAAGATCATGGGATGGATTGCACCCTCAGCAATTTCATGGATGAGGATAGGGTCATAACTCAAAATGATCTGAAAAAACTGGAGAAATGGTCTGAGGTAAAGATGAAGTTTAATAAGGAGAAATAAAAAGCACTCCATTTAAGAAGAAACAATCAGATTCATACATACAGAATGGGAAGTGACTACTGAGGAAGGAATACTGCAGAAAGGAATCTAGGGGGTCACAGTGGACCACAAGCCACACGTAAGTTAGCAATGTGACGCTGTTACAAAAAAAGCACACGATTCTGGAATGCATTAAGAGTATTGAGAGCAAGACACAGGAAGTCAGCACTGATTAGGCCTCAACTGCAGTGTTGTGTCCAGTTCTGGGCATCATATTCCAGGAAACTGAAAGAGAGATACCTGTGCTATTTGTATTTCATCAAAATGAAAAAGCAGTCATGTAGCACTTTAAAGACTAACAAAATAATTTATTAGGTGATGAGCTGTTATGGGACAGACCTGCTTCTTCGGATCATAGCCATACCAGAACAGAATCCAACAACCACAGCTCAATGAACAATATTGTTAAACTTTCCAGCTACAAACTCAGCCTAGCAGAAGTCTCTCTCTTATTCTGGAGTCTTTCTTTCTGCCCCACTTCCTCCACAAACTCACTACAATTCTTTGTTGACCTTGAAGCCTTATTTCACCATCTCCGTCTAAAGGAATTCTTCCAACACACCTATGAACATCAGTCTGACTTGCTCGACCCCCACCCCCACCAACACCAAAAGAAGAAGAACTCTATGTGGACTCCCCCGATGGCCATTGTGAAAATCTGGATTTTACATACAATGCTTCTGCAACCGTGCACAGACTGACATTATACAAATGAGACACTAGCGCAACTATGCTGAATGCTATGCTGTCCAGTCTCAAAAATAACCCAGACATTATAATCAAACCAGCTGACAAAGAGGTTGCTGTTGTCATCATGAATAAGTCAGACTCTGAACATGAGGCAGCCAGACAACCCTCAAACATCACATTTTACAACCCTCTGATCCCACTTTAGAATTCTAAAAGAAACTATAACAACAACTTAAGGAACTCCCTGCTTCTACTTGGGACCTTATTCACTCAGAACACCATTTGAGCCCCAACTTGGATTACTCTACTTACTTCCCAAAATCCACAAACCTGGAAACTCCAGACACCCTGTCATTTTGCGTATTGGCACCCTTACAACCGGACTATCCGGTTATGTAGACTCCCTCCTCAAGCCCTACACCACAAGACTCCCAGCTATCTCTGGAATACCACTGACTTCCTGAGGAAATTACAAAATATCCAAAAACTTCCTGACAACACCATTCTTGCCACCATGGATGTAGAGCCTCTCTACACTAATACTCCACATGAAGATGGATTACAAGGTATCATTATAATCATCCCTAACATTACCACAGCCAGTCTGGTGTCTGACCTCTGTAACTTTGTTCTCACCCACAATTATTTCTGATGTGGGGACAACTTATACCTCCAGGTTAGTGGCACCGCTATGAAGATAGGACAAGAACAAATGGGCTAAGACTGCAGGTTTGGACATTAGGCAAAACTTGCTAACTTTCAGAGTGGTTAAACAGTGCAACAAATTGCCTGGTGAGGTAGTGGAATCTCTGTCACTTGACATATTGAACAGCAGGTTAGATAGACATGTATCAGGGAAGGCTAGACACTTCTTGGTTCTGCCATGAGGGCAGGAGATTGGACTCAATCACCTCTCAAGGTCCCTTCCAGTTCTAGTGTTCTACGGTTCTAAGAAGAGTGAGGAAGGGATTTGATAGGAGCCCTCAGTTTTCTGAAGATGGGTTCCAGAGAGTGAGGAACCCATCTTTCTTGCATATTAGGAAAATTACTGTTTCATTAGCAGGACAGGGAACCACTGGAATGGGTTGCCAAGGGAGATGGTGAAATCTCCATCCTTAGAGATTTTAAGGTGAGGCTTGACAAAGCCCTGGCTAGAATGATTTAGTTGGGGTTGGTTCTGCTTTGATCAGGGTTTGAACTAGAGAGCCTCCCAAGCTCTCTTCCAAACCCATTTTTGTATGTTTCTATACTTCTATGAATCTGCTTCTGTAACATTATTCTCCCATGCTATAGACTTCCCAAATCACTTTGGATGGAAGAAGATAGTATGTTTGTTGAGAAAGTATGGGAAGGGTAGGGTAGTTACACTCCTTCAAAGCAACAAGACACATGGATTATCTCTGAGGTAATAACAGATGCGGGCAGACAAGTCAATGTGGTTCCAATGGATGTAGAATGGTGCTCAATGTGTCCTCAAGATGCCACAAAGCTAAATGGTCCCCATGGAGGGAGACCCTTTTTCCTGCAGAATCAGGTGGATGTGCCAGCCCTGGGGGATGGAATTGCTTTCCTATGGGAATAAACCCTCACATACTCTCATATAGTTCTTATCCATAACTATTTCCATTGTAGGGTCATTAATTAAGAGCCATCTGGATCATTTGATAAACTGAGAGCAAGCAAGCAATATGCAGTTTTATACAACTAAAATAAATATCTACATCTGGGATCACAGAATGTAGTTTATACTTAGACATACAACTATGACATTGCTTCTCTGTTTCTGCTTTTAAAATCAAAGGAGATTCCATTCAGTTGTCAAAAAAATTCTTTTTTAAGCTTTTGAATATTTTTTCTGTGCTGTTACTTAACACGATCTTCTCTGATTAGTGCAGCTAATGTAAATTTGACATTTGGAACACTTCTGACTTCATATTTATAATGCTCTGCTTCTGTTGATTGAGAAGGCTGGATCATTACGTGACCCTCTCTGATTATTTGCATTTCAGCCTCCCTTTTTTTTTTTTTGTTATTTTTGTTTTCAAGGTTTTTTAGCAGATATCAGTTGACCTAATTCAGAGAAAGGAGGGCCTTGCTAGTAATTGGAAATGTTAAAATCCAATTCAGTGCACAGGTGGTGTGCATTCATTAAATAATTCCCACTTGGTTTGAAAAATAACCATGAACATTTTTGTATAAATACACAGGTTTGTCAAAATATTTATTTTCCATAACTGCTTTCTCCTATTCACTGTAAGCTATCAAAAAGATCATTATCCAAATTGGTTGACTTGGCTGCATGAATAACCCTTTACATCAGCAGCTTTAAAATAAGGTTTTTAGCTAGGCCGAGAGAAAGAGATGATTAAGTCTACTTGAAGCAGACATGGTACTTACCATCAGGTTTCTTTAGTCTGACACACTTGCTGAGGAGGGGTTTCTTAGGGAAAGGAATGTGGTGGGAAAAACAGATGGACATACTAGCTGCGTCTACACGTGCACGCTACTTCGAAGTAGCGGCAGTAACTTCGAAATAGCGCCCGTCACGTCTACACGTGTTGGGCGCTATTTCGAAGTTGAAATCGACGTTAGGCGGCGAGACGTCGAAGTCGCTAACCCCATGAGGGGATGGGAATAGCGCCCTACTTCGACGTTCAACATCGAAGTAGGGACATGTAGACGATCCGCGTCCCGCAACATCGAAATAGCGGGGTCCTCCATGGCGGCCATCAGCTGGGGGGTTGAGAGATACTCTCTCTCCAGCCCTTGCGGGGCTCTGTGGTCACCGTGGGCAGCAGCCCTTAGCCCAGGGCTTCTGGCTGCTGCTGCTGCAGCTGGGGGTCCGTGCTGCATATACAGGGTCTGCAACTAGTTGTTGGCTCTGTGTATCTTGCACTGTTTAATGAAAGTGTGTCTGGGAGGGGCCCTTTAAGGGAGCGACTTGCTGTTGAGTCCGCCCCTTGACCCTGTCTGCAGCTGTGCCTGGCTCCCTTATTTCGATGTGTGCTACTTTGGCGTGTAGACGTTCCCTCGCTGTGCCTATTTCGATGTTGGGCTGAGCAACGTCGAAGTTGAACATCGACGTTGCCAGCCCTGGAGGACGTGTAGACGTTATTAATCGAAATAGCCTATTTCGATGTCGCAACATCGAAATAAGCTATTTCGAAGTTGGGTGCACGTGTAGACGTAGCCGTTGAGAGCAACTTTTCGGAAATGAGTTGGCACAATACAAGAGCGGGAAAAAGCTCTTAGGAAGCTTCCAGAATTGTTGTGTTCTCATTGTCACCAAGTGATGGAATTAATAAAAAGTGAGAAGGCAAGCATGCACCCTCTAAGTGGAAAGCAAAGAGTGAGGGCCCACAGTTGTGAAACCTAGACAGAGTATGGAAGAAATAGGGATTTTTTGTGTCTACTGGGAATTAGTAGAAAACAATAATGAACAGTTTTATGGAAGAGGAGGAAACACTGATGGTGATTCAGTTAACTGTAGCTCTACTTCAATGAACCCCATGTTATTTTTCACAGATTCACAGATTCCAAAGCCAGAAAAAACAGTTGTGATGATTTAATCTGAACTCATGTATACAAAGACAACAGAAATTCTCCTATATAATTCCTAGAGCACATCTTTTAGAAAAAAACTGATCCTGATTTTAAAAATTGTCAGTGAGGGTGACTATTGCATCTTTTGGTAAATTATTTCAGTAGTTAATTACTCCCTTTGTTAAAGTAATATGCTTTGTTACCTCTTTAAATTTATGTAGCTTCAACTTCCAGTCATTAGATCATGGTATAATTTTCTCTGCTACTCTAAAAAGCCTGTTATTAAATGCTGCCACTTTTTTATTGTCCATGCCTGGTCTAGATGGTACTTAGTCCTGAGCATAGGGGAACTGTAATGGATAACCTTTTGAGGCCCCTTCCACTCCTACAGTTCTATGACTAACTTTCTTTGTTAAGCAACAGGGATTGAGCTCTTCCAATCTATCACTGTAAGACAAGGTTTCTAATTCTTGTGGCCCTTCTCTAAACCCTCTCCAAGGTCTCAACATCTCTTCCGCATTGTGGACCCAAGAACTGGACAGAGTATTCTACCAGTAGTTGCACCGCTGGGTGAAACAACCTCTTTACTCCTACTTGAGTTCCCTTGGGCTACGTCTACACGTGCAGCCAACATCGAAATAGCTTATTTCGATGGTGCGACATCGAAATAGTCTATTTCGATGAATAACGTCTACACGTCCTCCAGGGCCGGCAACGTCGATGTTCAACTTCGACGTTGCTCAGCCCAACATCGAAATAGGCGCAGCGAGGGAACGTCTACACATCAAAGTAGCACACATCGAAATAGGGATGCCAGGCACAGCTGCAGACAGGGTCACAGGGTGGACTCAACAGCCAGCCGCTCCCTTAAAGGGCCCCTCCCAGACACAGTTGCACTAAACAACACAAGATCCACAGAGCTGACAACTGGTTGCAGACCCTGTGCCTGCAGCATAGATCCCCAGCTGCCGCAGCAGCAGCCAGAAGCCCTGGGCTAAGGGCTGCTGCACACGGTGACCATAGAGCCCCGCACGGGCTGGAGAGAGAGCATCTCTCAAACCCCCAGCTGATGGCCGCCATGGAGGACCCAGCAATTTTGACGTTGCGGGACGCGGATCGTCTACACGGTCCCTACTTCGACGTTGAACGTCGAAGTAGGGCGCTATTCTTATCTCCTCATGAGGTTAGCGACTTCGACGTCTCGCCGCTTAACGTCGAAGTTAACTTCGAAATAGCGCCTGACGCGTGTAGACGCGACGGGCGCTATTTCGAAGTTGGTGCCGCTACTTCGAAGTAGCGTGCACGTGTAGACGCAGCTTTGGTTATGCATCACAGGACCACATTAGTTCTTTAACTGCAACATCCCTCTAGGAGCTCTCATTTAGCCAATTATCCCCCACAATCACCAAATCTCTTTGAAAGTCATAAAGAATGGCCATATTGGGATCATACTAATAGCCCATCAAGCCCAGTATCTTGCCAATCAATCCAATGCCCAGTATCTTGACATCAAGCCAATGCCAAATGCTCCAGAGGAATGAGCAGAACAGACTGTGATTCAGTGATCTATCCTGTCATGTACTTTCAGCAACTGGCAAGGAAAGGTGAGACGCCCAGAGTATAAGATTGCATCCTTGACTAATATCTGTGGATGGACCTATCCTTCATGAAATCTTTTTTGAATTCAGTTATGTTTTTGACCTTCCCAACATGCCCTAGAAATGATTTTCACAGTTTGGCTGTTTGTTGTAAAAAAAGTACTACTTTTATTTGTTTTAAGCATGCTACCTATTATTTTATTGGGTGACAACTGGTCCTCTTGTTATGTGAATGAGTAAACACTTTCTTATTCACTAACTCCTTGCCAGTCCTGGATTTATAGACCTCTATCACCTTGCCTCTTTGTTATCTCGTTTCCAAGCTGAAAAATCCCAGTCTCTTGCATTATTTCTCATATGGAAGCTATTTCATACCATCATAATGTCTGTTGCCCTTTTCTGTGCATTTTCCATTTCTCAAGCATCTGTTTTCAGATGAGTTGAGAAGAAATGCATGAAATATTCAAAGTGGGATTTATATAGTGGAGATCTCTTTCTTGAGTGACAGTAGCTAATTTAGACATCATTTTGGATCTACATTTGGGATGTTTTCCAAATAAGTATTATTTTGCCTTTATTAAAATTGAATTTCACCTGTACTTTGTTGGCCAGTCACTTAGTTTCAGGAGATCTCTTGATAACTCTTCTCATTCTGCTTGGGGGTTAATTATCTTGAGTAGTTTTGTATCATCTGCAATATCTGTCACCTCACTGTACACTCATTTTCCCAGATCTTTTATAAATATGTTGAACCAGCACTGATCCCAGTACAGAGCCTGCAGGGATACCATTATTTACCACACTCCAATCTGAAAAAATGATCATTTATTTCTACTCTTTTTCCCCTACATTTTAACTCGTTACTGTAAGTAAACTGTCTTGGGATAAGAGGGAAGTTCCTCTCATGGATTGATGAGTAGATTAAAGTTACAAAACAAAGAGTAGGAATAAATTATTCAGAATGGAGAGAGATAATTAGTACCATCTCTCAGGTGTCTGTCCTAGGAGCAGTCCTTTTTAATATATTCATAAATCAGATGGAGAAAGGGGGAAACAGTGAGATAGCAAAATTTGCAGATGATACAACATTACTCAAGATTGATAAATTTAAAGCAGACTGTGAAAAGCTTCAAAATAATCTCACAAAACTAGATTACTGGGCAAAAAAATGGCAGGCAAATTCAATACTGATAAATACAAAATAATGAATATTGGAAAAGATAACCCAACTAAACGTATAAAATAATGGGGACTAAATTAGCTGTTACCACTCCAAGAGAAAGATTTTTGAGTCTTTGTGCATAGTAGTCTGAAAACCTGCATTCAGTATACAGTGTCAGTCAAAAAAGCATACATGTTGGGAATCATTAGCAATGGCACTGATAAGACAGAGACTATGGTATTGACTCTGTATAAATATAGGGTATGCCCATATCTGGAATACCTCATGCAGATGTGGTCACCTCATCTCACAAATATATCTTACAATTGGAAAAAGTTTTGAAAATGGCAACAAAAATTATTAGGGATATGGAATGGCTGTCATATCAGGGGAGATTGATAAGACTGGGCCTTTTCAGTTTGGAAAAGAGATGACAAATGGGGGTTATGATAGAGGTCTATAAAATCATGACTGATGTGGAAAAAGTGAATAAAGGAGTGTTATTTATTTCTTTCCATAACACAAGAACTAGGTGTCACCAAATGAAATAAATAGATAGCAGGTTTAAAACAAACAAAAGGAAACGTTTCTTCACACAACACACAATCAGCCTGTGGAAGCCTTTGACACAGAATATTGTGAAGGCCTAGATTATAACAGGGTTCAGAAAAAGATCTAGATACATTCATGCAGGAGAGGTCAATCAATGGCTATTAGGATGGGCAGGGGGTGTATCCCTAGCAGCTGTTTGTCAGAAGTTGGGAATGAGGAACCGGTGATGCATGAGGTAATGGTGATAGATGGCCTGTTCTGTTTCTTCTGTCTTGGTCATCTGGCATTGGCTACCATTAGAAGACAGAGTACTAGATGGATGCTTGATCTCATCCAGTATGGCCGTTCTCAAGTTCTTACTGATCTATGAAGATCTTCCTATTTATTCCAGGTCTGCCTTTCAGTGAGGGACCTGTCAAAGGCTTTCTGAAACTCAAAGTATTCTGTGTGCAGAAGATCAACCTTGTCCATAAGTTTGTTGAACCTCCATCCCCAAAATAACTCTAATAGGCTATGTTGACAGATCATGGCCACACACACACACAAAAGTGGATTGCTCTGTTGGTTGCAGATTGCTTTTTGTTGACAGATTCTGTAGAGAAAGGTGTTCCACTTCATAGGGGAGAGGCAGAAGGCTGTTGACAAGAGTGCATTTCTAGTGTGGACGTGATGTGAGCTTAGTCATTAATAGCAGACTTTTGTAAAACAAAACTCAGTAGTGTAGACATAGCTATGTATTTGAGGCGTGATTTCCCTTTACCAAAGCCATACTGACTATCCCACATGAAAAATCTTGTTCCTCTGTGTGTCTGATAATATATTTTTACTCTAGTCTCAACCAATTTGCCTGGTACCGAAAACAGGCTTACCACTCTGTCATTCCAAATATTGCTTTTATAGCCATTTTTTTTGTCTTTTAAAAATTGTGTCATTCCAGGTATCCTCCAGACATCTGGTACAGGAACTGATTTAAATGATGGGTTACATACCACAGTTAGTAATTCTGCCTTTTCATATTTGAGCCCCTTCAGAACTCTTGTGTGAACACCATCCAGTCCTAATGACTACTTACTGTTTAATCTATCAGTTTGTTCCAAAAAAATCTCTAGTGACATCTCTATTGGGGACAGTTTTTTATATATGTCATCTAAAAAGAACGGCTCAGCTATCAAAATCTCCTTCATGTCCTCTTCAGTCAATACTGATGGAAATAATTCATTTAGCTTCTCCACAATGGCTTTGTCTTTCTTGAGTGCTCCTTTAGCAACTCAACCATCGTTTGGCTCCACAAATTATTTGACAAGCTTCCAACTTCTGATGCATTTATTTATTTACTCTTTTATTTTTGTTGTTAATTAGTCTTTGGCTAGTTGTTTTTGAAAGCTCTTTTTTAACTGCCTAATTATGCTTTTATATTTGACTTTTATACCCCTTTCCATTTTCCACTAAATGACTTAGCTTCCACTTCATCCCAGAATAGAACCCCCACCTCCTATCTTATATTTAGGGCTTATGTTTTTGTCAGTAATTGAGTACATTTAAATTTATCCTTTTAAAATACATATTAGTTGCTTGTGCCCATTTTTCAACATTGCTCTGATTCCGTCACCTGTCCTCTTCATTACTGAGCTCTCCCCCAAAGTTTCCAAATGAAAAATTGTCAGCAATGACTTTATGTTTTCTCCTGTGTCATTGATAAAAATCTTAGCACAGGGCCAAAGTCCAGTCATTTAGGACCACACTGGAAACATTCACTCAGTGACAATTTCCCATTGAAAATTACATTTGCAGACATATCAGTGATCTGATTTTTAATCCACTGAACATGTGCCATTTTAATTATGCATTGTTGTAGTTTATTTTTAATGAAAATGTCATGCAGTAAGAAGTCTAACGCTTTACAGAACTCTAAGTATATTATGTCAACACTATTACCTCCATCAACGAAGATTGTAATCTCTTATAAAAAAAAGATTTCAGGTTAGATTGACAGGATCTATTTTCCATAAACTCAAGTTGATTTGCATTAATTGCTCCTTTAATTTTTATTAATATTAATTTCTATGCCAGTCCTTCCTATATTTGAATAGAGCTGTATCTTGAAAAATACCATTCCAATCATGCTGTCTCCTTCTCTAAGGAAAATAAAGAGAAGAGTTTTTCAAGAACAAACCTTAAAATGAGCTATGTCTCAGCAAAAGGGAGCTAACTAACCCTATGATATGCATAAATAAGTGAGTCTCGGTCTCACAAAACACTGAAACTTACTTTTTTTTTAATACTCATATTAGCTACGTCTACACGTGAATGCTACATCGAAATAGCTTATTTCAATGTAGCGACATCGAAATAAGCTATTTCGATGAATAACGGCTACACGTCCTCCAGGGCTGGTGCCGTCGATGTTCAACATTGACGTTGGGCAGCACTACATCGAAGTAGGCGCTGCAGGGGAGCATCTACACACCAAAGCGGCCCAAATCGAAATAAGGGTGCCAGGAACAGCTGCAGACAGGGTCACAAGGCAGACTAGCACTTCCTGGGCAACAGCAAGCTGCTCCCTTAAAGGGCCCCTCCCAGACACACTTGCACTAAACAGCACAAGATCCACAGAGCCGACAACTGGTTGCAGACCCTGTGCATGCAGCATGGATCCTCAGCTGCAGCAGCAGCAGCCAGAAGCCCTGGGCTAAGGGCTGCTGCACACGGTGACCATAGAGCCCCGCAGGGGCTGGAGAGAGCGTCTCTCAACCCCTCAGCTGATGGCCGCCATGGCGGACCCCGCTATTTCGATGTTGCGGGACACGGATCAGCTACTCGTGCCCTACTTCGATGTTGAACGTCGCAGTAGGGCACTATTCCCATCTCCTCATGAGGATAGCAACTTCAATTTCTCGCCGCCTTATGTTGATTTCAACTTCGAAATAGTGCTCGCCACGTGTAGATGTGGCGGGCGCTATTTCGAAGTTGGCGCAGCTACTTCGAAGTCGCTGGCACGTGTAGAGGCGGCTATTGTTATACATATGGGGGAAACTCAGCCAGGAAATTATTATCTTTAATAATCAAGAGCACTGTTGTAGATCACAACCAACTGAAGAAAACAACTGCCCCAAGGCTTCAATATAAAACCCCTTGTAGTCAGAATTTTTCCATTGGCTTCAATGGATTTTGGATTGAGCCTTCACTGGCCTGTGAAGGGGAAGATGGTTATCTGAACTTGCCAGCTGATGTCTTTAAATATTAAACCAAGGCCTTGAATGGCATCAAGAGACAACTGGAAGCCATGGAAAAGTAAGGAGCACTAGTGGAATGTGTTGTCAGGATATGCTCTTGCTAATGAGTTGAGCTATTTCACACAGTAAAAGTTTCCAATTTCTTCATTGTTTATACTCACTCTCAGATTCCCTGAATTACATCATCCCAGGCCTGAGGCAATGTATGCATGCATTGCTGTGTGCCAGGATCCTCATCTAGCGTACAAGTTCCTGGCAAGCTTGTATTGGAAGGACACAATTCCCGATAACATTTCTACCTGAGGAAGCTAAATATGAATACTCAGAAATGTTCTACGCTGCTGATATAGGTATGTGTTAGCCAGAAAAGGAGTCAGAAGAAGTGGGTGTAGCAGACGCCCCAAACCACGTCAAATAACATAGCTTCACTTCAGTCTCAGCATGTGAAAATTTCACAGAAGAGCTCCATGCCCCTACATTACTGGAAACCTTCTTCTATATCTCCACATATGCACTCAGAAAAAGTTTCAAGCAGTTTTCACTATGTGTATATCTACATTGCAGCTAAGAACATGTTTCATAGCACGGCTTTGAACGTATTCCTGGTGTACAAACCTACCTGAAAATCCTGGGTATGCAGACAGGTAGCTAGCTTGAATGTGGAATGTGAATTTGTACTCCACTACCTGTCTGATATTACAGCAGATAGACTCCAAAACTTCAGACAGGCAACAAAGAATTTTTTGCTGCTACCCAGGCTACCTGATTTATACTGCTATTTAGTGTTCCAGCTGTAGCAGAGCTAGTATGTATGCGTCCGTCTGCCCACACTAGAAAAAATGGTCTCAGGGGCCATGTAGGCATACTCTATATTGAGCCAAGGACCACATAACTTCTGCTGAAACCACAGAACAGAATTCCAATGGTCAAAGTGTTTAAGATTTGATTATAATTTCATAGGAGTTTGTCAAGCAATGCCAAGCTGCAAATTAATGACTTTTTTAAAAAATGGAACAGTGAAACCACATATTTAGGGAAATAAGAGAAAAATAGATAATATTTCTCACAGCTGTTGCGTAATTTTATGATATTGGAGGTCTCATTTCATATATGTATATATATTTAAAAGAGCTAATGTAAAGGGAATTAGTTGTTTCATGTCCAAATGTGTCATCTAACAAGCAATTTTGGTGCTGGCATGACTGATTTTTAAATCCAGAACTGAAAACAGGGAATATTAAAATCAGAGAGGGAAGAAATAGCTTTTAAGAAAGGTCCTGCTTCCAGTGACAGAAAAAATATTATGCAGCCATATACTATAAATATAGAATGGGTGATTATCCATAACTGCTGCACATGGAGAATTTGCCTGTCATTTAATCTCTTGTTTGAAGATATCACAGGCAATGGAATAATTAAATAAAGACACAGCAATATAAAATATAAGATAAAATAAGATAAGATAAGATAAGATAATGCCTAATTAGGGCACCTCCAAATGTTACTTTCTAAAAAGGTAAAGCAGAGAAAAAAGTTAGGAAAAGGGGTGCAATATGTCTCTGAAGTAGATAAGTGTTACTTATTGACCACGTCCTAATAAAAAGAAATAATGCAGAATACAGAATGGGCCTTTGTATTCCACAAAATAGCAGCTAGGATCCACAACATCAGACAGGCAACAAAGAAGGGAGGAGGCTGTATATCAGTTCAGCACAGAGCAGTCCAACAAATCAAAAAAATTTAAAAAATAAACTGGAGAATGTCTAGGCCCCACTGTCTCTGATTCTGTCTCTGTCGCTTTCTCTTCACTACATAGTAGATTGACCTGGTGAAGACTGACTTTCTGGGGTTCAATTTCATACATCTAGTAGGGATCTGTCAAATCGAACTATCAGGAGTTGACAGTCAACCCTGGTACTATATCAGAGGAGTAGGGGAGATTGATAGAAGAAACTTTCCATGAGATCGGCCAGGTAAATCAATTGTAGATGAGTCAATTCCGGCTATGCAACTGCTGTAGGCTAGTGTAGTCTTGGCCTGAGTTTGACCCTGACAGGCAATTTGGTTAATTGCCTCCCAGTCATCACACACATTTATAGATTTCAGGAGGTAAAAAGTTACATCCTGAAGCTTTGTTATTGGGAATCTTTTTGAGAATTTCGTCAAGTTCTTCTAGTTTATGTTTGGTATCCAGCAAAATAACTTCAGATCTAGGCAATTTGCCTAGCACATATTGGACTACCAGAGACTCCCTCGTGTATATCATTCCACAATATTAAGTCCCTCTCTCCAATTGTTTCATCAGTTACACTACCATACAGATCTTTCAACAGGGCCGTCTTGTTTTTCATCAGCCCAATGGCCTTTCTAATGCTTTTGTGTAACCATTTACTGCCATCTGCAGCAGTTTTCTGCTGGATGCTATTGCAGAAACCCAGCCAAACTTCTTTGGCTTACCTCCTGGAAGCTATTTGAATAATGTTGAGCTTCCTTTAGGATGCTAAACAAATCAGTAGTAAGATTAGACTTGCAAGTGATCAGGAAAAGATCTTTTCCTCTCAACAAGTGACAGAAGTATTTCCAAATGACCAGACAACCTCTTTGTTTCTTAGTTCTCTTTGTAAAAACCTTGTGATCACTGTATTGTACATACTTGTCTTTAGGGCATCCAACACATCTGATTTATTCAGGCTGTCTTTGCTTCTTTATTTAAAGACAAAAAAAAAAAACCTGTTTCCGTTGAAAGGATCATTGATTTGGTGCAAGTCAGTACTAGCTTACATGGCCGTTTTATTGTGTTGGATTATTTTAGTTCCAAGCAGCATATAAGAGAGTAGTCTGTGTCACAGTCTGTGCTTGGAAAGGATTATGTACACAAGATACCTGTCAGATATGTATGTCTTCTCAGTGCTAAGTCTGGCTGCTGCCAATGTTTGTACCTCCCATGTCTCCACAATGTTCTTCTGTCATTGTGCAAGCAAAGAAGGCCCAGGTGAAAGTCAGGTTGTATGTCCTCATGCACTGCCCTGGTAAAAGCCAGCTGGGGCACTCTGCGAACAGCTTGAAGGGCTCCTGCTCCCCGCTGGCATGGGAACCCTGCACCCCACAGTAAGAGACAGGCAGGTTACAGGGACCCGGGGATGCCTGGTGTGTCTGTGCCTGTCCTGCTCCACTTTGGTCACTTCGTGCCAGGCAGCACACATACAATTCCAAGCGTACACTGTAGCTGCTTATCCTGAGAAGAAGCCAGTGGAAGGGAGCAGCAGGCCAGCGCGTTTCTCATACCACTACTGCCCATTTGCCTGCTGCAGCGCCCTGCCCCCCCCCACACCAGCCAGCTTATAGCTCCCATGGCAACAAACAGGAGCACAGGGCAGGGCCCAACCCACCCACCAGATAAGGCAAACCAGACCTCGCCCCACCCCGCACACACCACCGACACACATGCATGCAACTCCCTGCACCAGATTCCTGCATCCCTCCCAGCTCTCTGACCTAAGCCACCCCCTACTGCCCTGTGATTCGCCACATCCCCAAACCTGTGCCCTCACCCCGAACTCTCCATACTCCCAGGCCTCTGCCCTGAGCCATCTCCCCGACACCCAGATGCCTGCCCTATCTCCTGCACACTTAATGCCCCCTCATTCTGCTTTCACCTCCCCTCAGCCACACACCTAGACTCCCAACCCCCCCACCATCCTAACACCCTCTCCTGAGCCCCCTATACCCACACCCAGCCCCCTGCCCTAAGGCTCTGTCCCACACCTGACTCCCAATCCTGAATCCCCCTGCCCTGACTCCTGCATACCCTCTCCCACACAGGCCACTCCCTCGAGCCTCCCTGCCCATACACCTAGCACCCTGCCCAGACACCTGCAAGGCCTCCCCCATCCCCTGTCCATGTCTTTGCCAGGAGAATTGGCTGGCCTCTACCCACCCCACCCTTTGCTGCTAGACTACCCACTCAGAGTATGGTGGGGGAAAGAGTCGATCACCCCTGGGGTAGCCCTGCCTCCCTTCCATCCATCCTTTCAAATGCTGCTGCTGAACCAAATGACATTGCTCCCATTGGGGGTCCAGAAGTTGCACTGGACCTAACCATGTTATTCACAGAATCACTGGCACATTCCTCAACTAACATCATATACGCCATCATGTGCCAACAATGCCCACCTGCTATATATATATTGGACAGACTGCAAACATACTTCGACAAAGAAAGAATGGACACAAAACAGACATCAGAAGAACTCCTAACTCACCAACATGACAGCCAGAATTTTAATGGAGTGGGCCATTCTGTTAATGATCTGCAAGTCTGGGTTTTACTGAAAAGGAACTTTAACAATTGTTTACAGAGAGAATGTTCAGAACTCTCATTTATATTCAAATTCAACACATTAACACATCGTTTGAACCGGGACAGCAATTACCTAGCCCATTATAAGGAGTCTTTTACAAACTTTGGTTTATCTAACTCTTGACTTCCGCACCCCGCCAGCTCCCTCCTGCCACCCCTCTGCTCTTCCGATTTGCCAACCTTGAAAACAATTTTTCTGATTTTTCAAACTTGGTAATTTTTGGACCTCTGTGCTTTATATATTGAGTCTGTTCTGGTATGGCTGTGGTCTGAAGAAGTGGATCTGTCCCACAAAAGCTCATCACCTAATAAATTATTTTGTTAGTATTTAAAGTGCTACTTGACTGAGTTTTTGTTTTGATAGGTCATAGATGCAGGCCTCATTGCTGCCATGCCATATGCCGCCTCCTATTCTGGGAGGGCTTGTCCCCCAGCCCCCAGTCTGGTAGAAAGGACCAGGGAAATAAAAAGGAAATAAAACTTGCCTGAAAGGCCACCCACTGCCCCTCCCGGGGCAAGAACTGTCTTCTCTGCCATGGCTCCATCAACAGCTATGCCCCCCCTTTCCCTGGATATCATTTCCAAGAAGTTGTGGGGGTATCCCTCCCTCAGTTTTCAAAGCATATACTTGTTCTCTGCCTCTGGTTTCATTCCTGGTGGTTAGCGTTCCTTTCCCATGATAACCAGGAAGCCCTGATTATAATAGCGGTCACCTCACCCTATAAGGAGACCTGGCAAGGGGAGATGGGTCCCACAGGCATAAGGTGGCTCTGACCATGTACCCCATATTCTTTGTGGAAGTAGACCTATGAAAATGAAGATGACTAACTCAAATATGCTTTGAGCAAACTCTTGGATGCAACCTATCACTGGAAAGCTTGTAATCCCCTGCTTGTGTACATTCTATTTGCATGAATGTACCAGTTCTGTATCTGTAATTAGGAATAATGACTGTAGATTTATTATCAATATGTTCATATTGGCAGAAGTCTGTTTCCAGCCCCTACATCTCAAACAATTGCCTAGTTGAAATGACGCTTCACTACCAGCTGACAAACCCACTGAGGTGACAGCCAGCACTGAGCAGCCTAGGTCTGAGACATCAGAAGCAACCCTGTTGATGCATGGCAGATTCTGCTCTGTGCAGTAGGGGGCCCTAGTCCAGTCCTTGATACCACAGCTGCAGGCAATGATTCTTGCTATGTTGTCTGAGCCTGGCATCGTCAAGGACTCCCTTCCCTCTTCTGTTTCTCAACTCCTGTATCCAGTCAAGAGGTGCCAGATCTAGGTAGCTCAGCGTCTGGGATTGTGATTCTGCCCCAGTCCTGATATTACCCTTGTCTCCACCTCCTTCCACCTTCTGTGTTGCTGCTGCCACACATTTTTTTTTCATACTGACCACTTCCCTAGAATTCCACCATGAAGCCACTGACAGCTCCATGCCAGTCCCAAGACTGGATGAAGTAGGAGGGTTGGTCAGATGTGTGTTGACGTGCTGACTGTCAAACAACAATATGCATGAAATCTGATGCCAATACAACCAAATGTTAAAAGATGCTGGCTCGGACGTCACCCGGATAAACAAGGTCCGTGATACCAATCGAGCGATCAGGGCTGGGATGATAAGTTGGCTACTGACAGAAAATTACAACTAACACATATGCTATCCATTGGAACATGGAACGTCCAAACGCTATCAGCAACTGGAAAATTAGAGCTGCTTCGGAAGGAAACGAAGAGATATTGATGTGATATTCTTGGACTGGCAGAGATGGGTTGGAAAGGATCAGGAGAGACGTGCGGTTGTGAAGTCATTTTATCAGGAAACAAAACAAAGCAGGAAGCAGCAGTTGGATTCCTTCTTAGCAAAATGGCTAGAAGAGCATTATTAGGATACAAACCGGTGAGTGCAAGATTGAAGGTCGCTCAATTCGAAGCAAAACTGTTCAACATCTCAGTCATTCAGGTGTATGCACTCACGTCGCATAGTAGGGAGGAAGAGATTGAGCTATTTTATAAAGACTTGACCAAGACAGTGGAGGAGATACCAAAGAAAGATGTGTTGATCATTGGAGGACATTGGAATGTGAAGGTTGCAAGAGATAATGAAGATTGGGAGAAAGTCATGGGAAGGTTTGGATATGGAGAAAGAAATGAACAAGATGAGAAACTGTTAGAGTTTGCTAGAGAGCATGAGATGGTGATTTGCAACACAAGATTCCAACAAAAGGCCTGTAGGAAGTGGACTTGGCGATCGAATGACGGGAAGTCCAAGAACATGATAGATATGATTTTGATAAGAAGAAGATGGATAACATCAGTACAGCAGTGCCAAACTTTCCAAGGAGTGGATATAGACTCAGACCACAGTCTAGTGATTGCAAAGATCAAGATAAAACTCAAAAAAAAAATGTAAGACACAGTTTAAGAAAAGAAGAGGAGTGACGAGGCTAGGTGAGGAAGAAGTAGGGAATGCATACAGAACAGCATTCAACGAGAAGATTAAGAATATCGCCACAGAGAAAGACCTAGATGAGAGAGTCATAGGGAAAGCCATCACTATAGAATAGGCAATTGAGCAGACTGTTCAGGAAGAAGAAAAGATCAATAAGAAGTGGATTACCCAGAAGGCACTGAAGTTGGTTCAAGAGAAAAGAGCATTGAAGATCAGAAGAGATGTTTCTGAGATGGCAGAACAGCAATGTAGGAAGAAATGCAATGAGGTAAGGAAAGAAGCCAGAAAGGATAAGGAGAAATGGTTAGAGGAGCAATGTGAAGATATTGAGAGGTATTACGGTGAATGTAAGACCAGGGAGATGTATAAGACAATTAGGAACATTAATAGGAAATCGCAGCCAAAGCAGATGACAATCAAAGATGAGAATGAAGAAGTGCTCATGAAATGGGAGAAGATTTTGCAGCGATGGACGAGATACTGCACTTATCTATACAAAGAACAGTTGGACCCGAGTGTGTCAGAGAGACTGATTGAAGAACTGAAAGAGATATCTCCCCTGAGCATTGAAAGCGAGACCGATATTTCAATGGAAGAAGTAGAAAAAGCAGTGAAATGACTAAAGAACAAGAGCCCTGGAAAAAAGATCATGGGAGAGATGATCAAATATGGTGGAGAAAACATGATTCAAGAAATACACCAACTATGTAATATAGCATGGAAAGAAGGAAAGGCACCTTCTTTGGACAAGATCTGTGCTAGTGACAATGAGCTAGAAAGGAAGTACATTGGAGTGCAAGAACTACAGAACGATTGCCCTAACAAGTCATCTAGGTAAGGTGCTGATGATGATACTGACTGAGAGATTAAGACCGCAGATAGAAGAACATATAGTAGATGAGGAAGAAGTACCATACAGCGGATATTGGCACTAAGACTGATAGTGGAGAAAGCTCGACGAAAGAACAAAAACATATACACTTCCTTTGTCAATTTTCAAAAGGCATTTGACAGTATAGATCAGAAAATGCCTTGGGCAGTGTTGTAGTCATACGGAGTGGATAGCAGACTAATACGGTTGTTGAAAGACATCAATGATAATGCAGAGGCAGTGGTGAGAACATGCAGGGAGTTGGAAAGTTGGTTTAAAACAAGTAAAGGTACAAGACAAGGAGATCTAATATCACCAGGTATCTTCATCGCACATCTGGAGAGAGCAATGGACAAGATCAAGGCAGAGGTAGAAGGGATATCTTTGCATGGGAAAAGAATTAAAAACTTGAGGTTCACAGATGATATAGTTATGATTGAGGAAGATTGGCGAAGATTGATATAGTTATGATTGGCGACCGGGTGCTTGCGAACAGGGTGAGTGCTAACAGGAGGGAGTTTTGAGAGGCTCTCCTGGAGGAGGAGAAGGAAGGAGCAAACTAAAGCACCTTGGGGTAAGTGGCTGCTTGTGTTTGGGGGTTCTGGGCTTGTGTTTGTTTGTTTGTTTGGAGTTTGAAGTGCTGAGCTGAGTGTTTGTTTGAAAGGCTGCGTGCTCAGGCAGGCAGTTGGAAGCTGTGAGTCTTGATTAGGTTTGAATTGAAACACCGTGTGCTGACTGGCTGAGCTGTAGGCAGAGGGAGGAGCTATCAGAGATGCTGAGCACTTAAAGCCCGCTAGTAAGCGACCAGGGAGCTTTGCGACCGGGTGCTTGCGAACAGTAGGGAGTTTTGAGAGGGGAGTTTAGAGGGGGAGCTTGGAGGGAGCCAGTGACTTCTATTGCCCTTAAACTTGAATCCTTTATAACAACCTCTATCTGAAACATTTAATTAAACCCTCATATATAATTAGAGTAGGAAATGGAGGCAGAAGCCCAGCAGCAGAGTGGGGGCTATCCTGTTTATTGTGTCGAGTGCAATATGTATAACTACCTACCCTGTGGGCGGGTGGCATATGTGTGCGCTCGATGCAAGGAGCTCCTGGCCCTCAGAGACCGAGTGCATGCTTTGGAGGCCAGGGTGGCTGAACTGGAGGAGCTAAGGAAGGCAGAGGTGTTTGTTGATGAGACTTTCTGGGACATAGTAGGGCTGTCCCACCTCCAATCTGACAGTCCTGATGCTGTTACGGAGGATGAAAGGCTCAGGGAAGGAGAGCAGTCAATGGGAGCAGAGGGAAACCATCCCATAGTTGGGACCCTCCTTCCAGAGGGTGCTATTGTATCCTCTCGTGCCAAGGATACTTCTCCGGGGGAGGGAGCACCAGCTGTTAGGAAGAAGCAGGTTTTAGTAGTGGAGGATTCGATCATTAGAAATATAGATAGTTGGGTTTGTGATGACCGGGAGAACAGTATGGTGACTTGCCTGCCTCATGAGAAGGTTGCAGATCTCTCAAGGCATCTAGACAGACTTATGGGCAGTGCTGGGGAGGAGCCGGTGGTCGTGGTACATGTCGGTACCAATGACATAGGGAAGGGTAGAAGAGATGTTCTGGAGGCCAAATTTAGGTTACTAGGGAAGAGACTGAAATCCAGAACATCTATGGTGGCATTCTCTGAAATGCTTCCAGTTCCACGTGCAGGCCCAGATAGACAGGCAGAACTTTAGAGTCTCAATGCGTGGATGAGACGATGGTTTAGGGAAGAGGAGTTTAGATTTATTAGGAACTGGGGACACTTTTGGGGTAGGGGGAGCCTATACAGGAATGATGGGCTCCACCTAAATCAAGGTGGATCCATACTGCTGGCATTAAACATTAAAAAGGTCGTAGAGCAATTTTTACACTAAGAGGTGGGGGAAAGCCGATTGGTGCGGGGGAGCACCTGGATCGGACGGAGACTTCTCTTACACGAGGCTCCATAGATAGGGATGCCCTAGAAGTTAGTCAGATAGGGAACGTGGGAAATAATATATGGGCAAGATCAGATGTGAAACAATCGCATATAAAAAAATCCAAGGCATCTGTGAAAGGCGGACATATAAATAGTGGTAGTTTTTTAAAGTGCTTTTACACAAATGCTAGGAGTCTGTCTAATAAGATGGGTGAACTGGAGTACCTCATATCAAAGGAGGAAGTTGACATAATAGGCATCACAGAAACATGGTGGAATGAAGACAATCAGTGGGACACTATCATACCAGGATATAAATCATATCGGAAAGACAGAACAGGTCGTGTGGGTGGCGGAGTGGTACTATATGTGAAGGATAATATAGAATCAAATGAAACAAAAATCCTAAAAGAATCAAAATGTTCCATAGAATCATTATGGATAACAATTCATTCCTCTAATATGAATATGGCATTAGGAATATATTACCGACCACCTAACCAGGACAGTGATAGTGATGCTGAAATGTTAAGGGAGATTAAAGAGGCTATCACAATAAAAAACAGTAATAATAGGAGATTTCAATTATCCCCATGTTGATTGGGTACATGTCACCCCAGGACGGGATTCAGATATTAAATTTCTTGATGCCTTAAATGACTGCTTCTTGGAGCAGCTAGTACAGGAACCCACAAGGGGAGAGTCAATTCTCAATCTAGTCCTGACTGGAACACAGGATCTGGTCCAAGAGGTAACTGTTACTGGACTGCTTGGAAATAGTGACCACAATATAATAACTTTTAATATTCCTGTGTTGGGAAGAACACCGCAGTGGTCAAACACTCTGGCATTTAATTTCAAAAAGGGGAATTACACTAAAATGAGGAAGCTAGTTAAACAGAAACTAAAAGGTAGAGTAACTAAACTAAAGTCCCTGGAAGCTGCATGGAAACTGTTTAAAGACACCATATTAGAGGCCCAACTTACATGTATACCCCAAATAAAAAAACACAGTAAGAGACCTAACAAAGAACCACCATGGCTTAACAGCCATGTTAAAAAGGCAGTGAGAGAGAAAAGGGCAGCTTTTAAAAAGTGGAAGTCAAATCCTAGTGAGGAAAATAGAAAGGAACATAAACACTCCCAAATTAAGTGTCAAAGGCTATGTCTACACGTGCCCCAAACTTCGAAATGGCCATGCAAATGGCCATTTCGAAGCTTACTAATGAAGCGCTGAAATGCACATTCAGCGTTTCATTAGCATGCGGGCGGCAGCCGCGCTTCGAAATTGATGCTCCTTGCCGCCGCGCGGAGCGTCCAGACGGGGCTCCTTTTCGAAAGGATGCCGCCTACTTCGAAGTCCCCTTATTCCCATGAGATCATTGGAATAAGGGGACTTCGAAGTAGGCGGCGTCCTTTCGAAAAGGAGCCCCGTCTGGTCGCGCCGCGCGGCGGCAAGGCGCGTCAATTTCGAAGCGCGGCTGCCGCCCGCATGCTAATGAAGCGCTGAATATGCATTTCAGTGCTTCATTAGTAAACTTCGAAATGGCCATTTGCATGGCCATTTCGAAGTTTGGGGCACGTGTAGACACAGCCATAATGTAGTAAGAAAAGCCAAAAAAGATTTTGAGGAACAGCTAGCCAAAAATTCAAAAAACGATAGTAAAATGTTTTTTAAATACATTAGAAGCAGAAAGCCCACTAAAAAAGCAGTGGGGCCCTTGAACGATAAAGATATAAAAGGAGCAATCAAGGAAGACAGTGCCATTGCGGAGCGATTAAATGATTTCTTTGCTTCAGTCTTTATGGCTGAGGATGTTACAGAGGTTCCTAAATCTGAGCCAGCCTTTTTAGGTGACAAATCTGAGGAACTCTCCTAGATTGAAGTGACATTAGAGGAGGTTTTGGAGTTCATTGATAAGCTGAATAGTAACAAGTCTCCAGGACCAGACGGTATTCACCCAAGGGTTCTGAAAGAATTCAAATGTGAAATTGCGGAGTTATTAACAGTGGTTTGTAACCTATCCTTTAAATGTGCTTCGGTACCCAATGACTGGAAGACGGCCAATATAATGTCAATACTTAAAAAAGGCTCCAGAGGAGACCCTGGCAATTATAGACCGATAAGTCTAACATCAGTACCAGGCAAATTAGTAGAAACAATAGTAAAGAATAAAATTGCAAGGCACGTAGAAGAGCAGGAATTGTTGGGCAAAAGTCAGCATGGTTTCTGCAGAGCGAAGTCGTGTCTAACTAATCTATTAGAATTCTTTGAAGGGGTTAATAAACATGCGGACATGGGGCATCCAGTGGACATAATATACCTAGATTTCCAGAAAGCCTTTGACACGGTCCCAACTAAAGGCTTTTATGTAAATTAGGCGGTCATGGGATAGGAGGAAAGATCCTTTCATGGATCGGGAATTGGTTAAAAGATAGAAAACAAAGGGTTGAAATAAATGGTAAATTTTCACAATGGAGGAGGGTAACTAGTGGTGTTCCCCAGGGGTCAGTCCTGGGACCGATCCTGTTCAACTTGTTCATCAATGATCTAGAAAATGAGGTAAGCAATGAGGTGGCAAAGTTTGCAGATGACACCAAGTTGTTCAGGACAGTCAAAACCAAAAGGGATTGTGAAGAACTACAAAAAGATCTGAGCAAACTGAGTGATTGGGCAGCAAAATGGGAAATGAAATTTAATGTGGGTAAGTGTAAGGTAATGCACATTGGAAAAAATAACCCAAATTACACGTACAACATGATGGGGTCAAATTTAGCTGCAACAGATCAGGAAAGGGATCTTGGAGTTATAGTGGATAGTTGTCTGAAGACATCCACGCAGTGTGCAGCGACAGTTAGTAAAGCAAATAAGATGTTAGGAATTATTTAAAACGGGATAGATAATAAGACAAAAGATATCATACTTTCCCTATATAAAACTATGGTACGCCCACATCTTGAGTACTGTGTGTAGATGTGGTCTCCTCACCTCAAAAAAGATATATTGGCATTAGAAAAGGTTCAGAAAGGGGTGACTAAGATGATTAGGGGTTTAGAACAGGTCTTATATGGGGAGAGGCTAGAGAGACTGGGACTTTTCAGTCTGGAAAAGAGGCGATAGAGGGGCGATATGACAGACGTATATAAAATCATGAATGGTGTGGAGAAAGTGAATATAGAAAACTTATTTACCATTTCCCATAATACAAGAACTAGGGGACACCAAATGAAATTGATGGGTAGTAGGTTCAAAACTAATAAAAGGATATTTTTCTTCACACAGCGCACAGTCTACCTGTGGAACTCCTTGCCGGAGGAGGCTGTGAAGGCCAGGACTCTATTAGGGTTTAAAAAAGAGCTCGATAAATTTTTGCATGTTAGGTCCATAAATGGCTATTAGCCAGGGGTAAAGTATGGTGCCCTAGCCTTCAGTACAAGGGCAGGAGATGGATGGCAGGAGATAAATCACTTGATCATTGTCTTCTGTTCTCCCTCTCTGGGGCACCTGGCATTGGCCACTGTTGGCAGACGGGCTACTGGGCTGGATGGACCTTTGGTCTGACCCAGTATGGCCATTCTTATGTTCTTATGTTAAGATGAGGAGAAGCTAGCAAAAATGGTGTGGGTGTTAAACGAAGAAGGGAAGCAGTACGGACTGATTATGAACATCGACAAAACGAAAACAGTGGTATTTGGAGATAAGGAAATAGGAAGGAAGATCAGTGTGGATGGTATTGAACTAGAAATTGTCGAGATGTTCACATATCTGGGGAGCAACATAACATATAATCTAGACTGTATGAAGGAAATAGCGACTAGATTAGGGAAAGCAAGAGTGAGTTTGAAGGTGATGGATAAGATCTGGAAAAGCAAAGCAATTAGCTTAAGAACGAAGCTGGTTGTCTTGAAAACATGTATTCAGCAGCATGTTGTATGGATGTGAGACATGGGTGACAACGAAAGATTCGAAAAGAAGAATATTGGCATTGAAAAGGAGTTGTTATAGAAAGATTCTGAGAATAAGATGGATGCAGAACGCCACCAATGGGGAATTATATAGGAAGATACAGCCAAAAGAGAACCTGCTGCAGAAGGTTATAAAACAGAAGCTACAACTATTTGGCCATATTTGCAGAATGAATGATGAAGGAAAAATCAAGACCCTAGTATTCAGCATAATGGATGATTCAAACTGGAGAGGCAGACACCACAGAGAATGGATAGATGATGTAGTAGATTTGTGCGGAGCTAGGCTACAGAAACTAAGCCACTCTGCACTGGATAGGGAAAGAGGGAAGGAAATAGTGAGAAAGGTATCAGACACCAACAGGCGCTGAGCCCACGGTTATTGATGATGATGATGATGACGACGACTTCCCTAGAACCCAGTAGGATTGTCCTCTTGCAGCCATCTGGCCTGACTATCTCAGCTGATGAATCCCTTATGTAGATTAACTCAGAGTGCCATGATTCATATGGACACTGAATACAGATCATAGCAAAAAAGTAAGTCATCTTCTGACAGTAAAACCTATACCATTCTCTCTCTCTCTCTCCCCCTCTTCTTATTCCTTGGCTATGTCTAGATTGCTGAGAACTGTTGGTGAAAGATACACAAATGCATTGTGGAATTTGCATATATTTTGCTGACAGATCTTTTGGGAGAGACTTTTCCGACATTTGGCCTGTCCACACAGGGCCCAATGTCAGGAAAAAAAACCCTGTCAATACATCCCCTCTTCCTCATGGAACAAGGGATACAGGGATGGCGAAAGAATGCTCCCAACCACAGGTCTCTTCTGACAGATCTGCAGTCTGGAGCCATGCTCTGTCAACAGAATTTCTGTTGACAGAAGCCTGCAGTCTAGACATAGCCCTTCAGGTCTGCCAGGCCAGTAACTGGTGTAATCCTTCTTCCTTATGAAGCCTGTGTCTGAAAGTTAAGAACACAAAAGAGCTACAATATAAATTACTGAAACATGCAGGGTTGTTATTCAACACAGCCATGTTTCTCAAGTTGGAATTCAGATCAATGTAATATCCAGAGGTCAATTCTGACAATTCCAGTATGTAATTTCTTTATAAAAATAGTTGAACCCAGACATAAACAATGAGGCAGGGCTTTTTTGACCCAACCTTTGTAGAGCTAAACTCATAAAAGGCAAGCAGGCCAGTCCTTAAAAGGGCTGTTTGGAAATCTTTGTAATAGCCTCAGGGTCGTTCTGCCTCACTCAGGTCCCTACACTACTTTCAGCACATACACCTAGGCAAAGTTATGGAGATGCAAACTCTTTCATGGAACTGTTGTCCTTCTCCTATCCATTTGACCACTGAGCCAGAATCCAAAGGCCAGAGCAAAACTGGGCATTCAGTTACACACAGAGGTTGTAACTTCTGACAGAAAGCAACCTAAACAGAGCTTCTAATTGCCTGCTGCTTTTCAGTGTGAGCCCTTTCTCTCAGGGTGACATCCCTTAGCTAGTCTTCAATCAAAAAAGCATCCACCAGACAGTGAAGTTAGTAACTAAAGAAGTTGGTATTGACATGAGAATTAAGTATACTAGTTAGACAATCTACGAGGCTTGGACAGATAAATGTGTTATCAAATTGCTCCTTTCTAATGTTAAAAAAATAAGATATAATTATGATTCATCATGGTTTTGATTTTTTATTTCACTTAGTAAAAATAAGTCCTAAGCAATTTCTTTCTGAGGCGTTTTCAGAAAGATTTGTTCAAACTACTTGAATGAAGATAAATGAGTCAATTAACATGTAATTAAACAGATTTCAGATGTAGTCAAGGCATAGTCTCAATTTACTAGAAATTATTAAAATAATCTTTCATGTAGTAGGAAAATAAATTAAAGTTAATCATGGAGTTCTCCAGAATTTTTGTTACTTGGAGATGACCTTTTGGATTTGCACCCCTGGAAGCTGTGCCAAAACAGGCTGTATTGTATATGGACACACTCTTTCACATGGCTTTTTTTCCCAGTGGAATGCAGTGAAACTGTGTTATTCCACCTTTTTTCCTGGCACTGCCATTTTTAAAAGGCATCTGGACAATTCTGAGCCACAAGGGGCCACTTGCAGCTCCTGCCAATGCTGCTGCACCTCCTCCAGTTCTCTCCGTACCACAACGAAAGGTCAGGACTTAATTACTTAGTTTAATGGCCAGCAGGTGGGATTGGCCCATTAAACCAATTAAAATGAGTCCTGTGCTTTCAGCACAGCAAGTCAGGGATCTGTCCCTGCCATGCTGCAAGTCAGGTAGGGAGCCAGAGTGCTGGGGAGAGCCATGCAACCATGTGTAAGAGAAAAAGGTGGCCAGTGAAGAAGCAGCAGCAGTGGAGGTCCTTGGTAAGGTAAGTGAATTCTGGATTTGAGGGGAGGGAGGTGGTCTTGGGCCATGGGGGGTAAAGGCTGGGGGCATTTTGCAGCCATGGGGATATTAAAGCCAGGGAGCAGTTTGGGGCCATGGAGGGCTTAAGCTGGTGGGCTTAAGCTGGTGGAGTGTAAATGCTCTGGGATCCCTTTGTTTGAAAGAGAGATCTTCATGGTACTAGACTTTTCGATCCATGGCCTGTTCTTTCGAAAGAGCAGGGGTTGTGTGGGTGCTCTCTTTTGAAACAGCAGATTGCTGTTTTGATCCACTTTTTTGTGTGCGGAGGTGCTCTTTTGGAAGATAATCTTTCGAAAGATTGCTGTATTGTAGATGCAGCCACCCAGTAAAGCCTTCCAATCACTTTAGTCCTTTTGGTAATCTCATTTTGACTATATCTGCATGTAAGACTGTGTCAAAAGTTTTACTAAAATCAAGATATATCACACTTAAGGCTTTCTTACTACCTCCCATTCACATCCGCAAGACAATAACCCAATATAAAAAGAAATTAGGTTAGTTAACCATGAATTGTTCAAAATAATCTGGGTGTTTACAAATTGATTGTGTAATAATTTGTTCCAGTATTTTCCAGGTATCCATAGCAGGCGTACTGATCTATAGTTTCCTGGATCATCTCTGAATCCCTTTTCAATACAGGGAGTATGTTTGGCCTACCTCATTCGTCTGAGACTAGGGTGGCCACAAGTCCTAATTTACAGGGATGGTCTTTATGTTTTGGGCCTTCTCTCTTTCCTTTGCATTCAGGACTTTGTATCGTTGACACAACTTGTGCCAGGCAATTTCCAAGGCAAGAAGAAGACAAAAGTGGAGGAAAGTCAGGGCCCTCGTTATAAATTTGCTCCAGGAAAGGAATTTCATTATTCTCTTTAGCTGTGTCTACACTAAAATGTTGTGTCTATAGAAGAGGCCTTCTGTTGACAAAAGTAGGGAGAGTCCATGCTACAAATGCATTCTGTCTAGAATCTGTCAACAGAACACAACTTTTTTTCCCTGTGGAGTTATGTCTTGAAAGTTTGAGTTATTGTACCTCTGTAGACAGAAGAATAGTGTTGATGCTCTGGGGGCCCTCTGTCAACAGAAAGGGCTTCCAGTTCACTGCACAGCCCTGTTTGCAGAGCTTCCAGTTGGCTGTTCTGTTGACTGAAGGCTGGGCAGTCTGGCCACTCTCTGTTGACAGAGGATGTTGACGGGGTAGCACCTATTAGGTGTGGACATGTTCTGTAAACAGAGGTTCTGCTGGCAAAACTCTGCTGACAGTGACTTCTGTAGGCAGAACTTTGGAGTATAGATCCAGCTTTTGTGTTAAAGCTTATTCCAAGATGGAGTTTGTGACATGCCTATATGACATCAAAGTTCTTCAGATGTGGATTGGCAGTTTCAGTTAAGTACAGCTAGCCCCTGACAAGCCATGCTCTCAGAATAGTGTCTCCACGCCTCCTATTGAGTTCTTCACAGAAAAAAGGAAAACATTTGGAATATAAATTTGACAATAATTATAACTTCAACTACAAAAATGTTGCATGCACAACAATAGAATTTAAAGATCCAGCAGGTAATGCCATCAAAAGAATAGATTTAAAGATCCAGCAGGTAATGCCATCTGAGTTATGCATGCTTATATTCCTAAAACATTATCCATAATACCTGTGCGAGGAGTCCCTCACAGTATCTATTGGCTATACAGCTACCAACTCATAGGTCGTGTTTCGTTCATTTACCATTGAAAATTTTCATGGCTAAACACTTATAAACAACAATAGAGACTGAGGATAAGTCATCTTTTTTTAACTGGTGGACTCACATTCCCTTATACATATATTAAAATGGTCAAAGTCCTCTAGACACAGCTAATAAGTGTGAGAAAGGACGCTATGCTCAGTGACCCATAATACATGTTTCTATCATCTCCCTGTAGTCATAATTTGGAAATGTAGTGTATGCCATAACAGAAATAGTGCTAGATACCAATTTACACTGACTCATATATAAAACATATGGCCAAGTCTCTTGGATGAAAACTGGAAAGCCATAAATAATTCTTAAATTTTAAGTTCAATCCTTTGTGGTTATGTAAATGTTACAAAGTGAGTCCTTGGCTGCCATGGATTCCACAAGTTAGAGATAAAGAAATAAGTCCCCAGGTGCTCATTTTATCATTGTTTAGGCAGCATGTACATGAAGCATTAAATTGGAGTTTATTACTAAGTCCACATTGATAAATAATTAAAACAAATGTTAATAACGTCTCCTGCAATCCTATACTATCTACAAAATGATTCCTAAGAAATAAAATAAAACCCTTATTTTCAAAGTGAAAAAATTATTATTCTTGCAGACTTCTTCTGTAATAGGATTCCGTGCAAATCACCTACTTTATTTCCATTTTAATTCCATTAAACTCTTGAGTGGAAAGTACAGGAAACAGACATTCTTGATTTATGTGTAGCCCAGGTACAGTATGTTTATGTAAATACCTTCCTACAGCATTTTTTTCAAGCCCAGTTTAGGGCTCTACTATAACTTGACATGAAATCTTTATTCCCAAAGTTTGGCCAGTTAGAATTTCTTTCTATTACATAAGGAAACTCCTGATTTTTATGCTTTTACATATACAATTAGTTATTTAAACTGCCATGCCAAATTGTAATATAATTGGATATTGAAACTAAGAAGTGCAAGATGTGGTTCCTTATATTCTCACACAATAAAATATCAAACTGTTCAGTGCATGCTATCCAGGTACTTTTGTATTACACTAATTATCTGATGATATAGCTTAAAAATGCTTTGAGAGAACTCACTTCAAATCTGGGGATTTATTTTCCTTTGCTTTTAATAAATTTCTGAATAGAATATTGCATCCTGAGGATTTTATCATTCATGTTCAAATAATTGCATAATATGGTTGGATATCAAGAGTGTTAATCACACATACAGTTATACTTGGAGTCCTTGTGTTGTTGTTATTAATGGCAAGTTGTTGATGTGGCTTTAGGGAAATGTCAACTTTTCGGAGGCATATGGAATGGAGTCATTCATTCATTAAAGGTAAGAAAGCATTGGAAACCTGTCCCAATTTTGCATGTGATTCTCTCACTTGGGAAACTAAGAATTGTATCCCCAGGGATTATGGGAATCTTATTCCCCCGAGGGATGAAGTTGGGAATTGAAAGAAATGTTACCCAGCTGAAGAATCTCTGTTGACAGTGGGATGGGCCTGAGTTGTTATAATGTTCCAGCCTCTCTCTCTTACCACTCAGAGTAAGATCCAAATTTAAGAAGCATGGAAATCAAGACAGGACATCCAAATTCCACTTTCTTACCACTGTTCCTTTTTATTTTGTTCATTAATGTAAATTTGTGTTTTATTAATCCTATACCTTTTAACCTTTAGCACCTCCCAGGTCTGAAATGTAGATTAAATTTGCCTTGATGATACCAATCCCTTGCTCAAAATGTCATCTCCTCCTCCAATCACTGTTGTGGAGGTAGTGTTATATGCTTCCATTTGCAGGCCAGTTTGCTTCTTGAGTTATGAAACTGTACAAGATTCCCAGCAAAGTAAATTAGAGTGCAAACATTTTAATATAGTTCTATTTAACACAGTCAAATATATGAAGTTTGAAGATTTAACACTCATCAAATACAGTTAAATTTTTAAATGGGCATACCGAGGCTGTTCTACATTCTGACACTATGGATGTGTCTACACGGGCACAAATCTTCGAAATAGCCATGCTAATGGCCATTTTGAAGATTACTAACGAGGTGCTGAATTGAATATTCAGTGCCTCATTAGCATTAGGACACTTCTGGCCACGACGCATCAAAAGCGCAGCTTTTGAAAGTGCACAGCTGTGCACGGTTACGGGGAGTCCTTTTCGAAAGGACCCTGCACCTTTCGAAATCCCCCTATCCTGATCGCTTTTCGAAAAGGACCCCTGTGTAGCTGCGCTGAGCCGCGCACTTTCGAAAGCGGTGCTTTTGAAGCGCTGTGGCCACAAGCGTCCTAATGCTAATGAGGCACTGAATATTCAATTCAACGCCTCATTAGTAATTTTCGAAATATGGCTATTTCAAAGATATGTGCCTGTGTAGACACAGCCTATGAGTACAGAAGCTGAGAGCCCTCAAGAAACCTACAAAATACCTTGCCTCTATAGGATTCTGTTTAAAAACTTCCCAAGGTCACAGATTCCCTGACCTTGGGAAGTATCCACCACCACCCAAGTGAGAAATCCCATTTTAGAACCCAGGAAGACACTTGAGATTTCTTCCTGTGGAATACACTACACTCTTAACCTTCCCTTTGGTGAGTGGGGGGATAAGTCAGTTTCAGCTATGCAGTTCTAGATACAACAATAGCATAGCTAGAATTGACTTATCTGACTGTCTTCACTAAAGAAGGTCGACAGGAACATTTCTCCCATTGCCTTCCCATACACCTTGCGATAACAAGGAGTACAGTGTAGAGGTCAACCCCAGCCAGACTGATTTCGCGAATCTCTACTAGTCGCATGAAGTCAATCTTCTGCATAGTATAGACAAGCACATAGAGAGAGCTTGAAAACAAAGAGACTAACAAACTGCAGTCTTTGATAGCTGACTTCTCAGTCTTAGGCTGCATACACACAGAACTCGTTCAGGACATAGGAATCAAATCATCACCTTAAAAGATCATTTCATTAACAAAACAAAGAAGACATAGTTGTTAAATATACTTGGTACCTAGGCTTTACTGATAAATCTTAAAAGGCGCATTAAAATACACAGGATTACTTTCCTGAGATCAAATTTAAAAAGCTACAGATTCTGGGGGTGGGGGGGTGGGTGGGTATGGAATACATCAGCCAGCCTGAGAAGTGCCGCATCAGACCTGAAATATAAAATAGCCTGATCATGGATATTACTTCAATCGTCCAAGCCTGGTTTCAGACTTAAGCTAACTCTATATCTCTCATCTAGCCACACAAAAGACTCACCCAGCAGATAACTGCTCCAATTCAAATATCTCCTTCTCTCTTCCCATTGGCTCACCTGGCTGCTTGCCAACACAGGACTTACTGGGTTTAATCCTTTGTGGACAGTTTAGTTAACTGAATACTGGCATGTATTGAAAAGTGGTAGTAGCCCTCCCATTTATCACAGATAATAATGGATGCCTTCAAACTACATGGCAAATTAACAGCAGCTACTTGAAACTTTATAAAAAAGAGAATGGTTTATTACATAATTAAAGCAGGATTATTAATTTATTGTTATTATTATTACATTTCCAAGCAGCCATAGAGAAAACATCACACTTATCCAATCCAGAGACAAATCCAGAGGCTAAGAACCACATTTCTATGACACCAATGGAAACTATGTCAAACCTGACCAGGTAATTTTTGACAGCCTTAGAATATCATAAAACAGAAGATTTATATTTTTAAGTGTGAGATAAAGAAATCCCCAACAAACTCAAGGAGAACAATAATCTAGTTGGACCTTATAAATAGCTCAATAACTTTCACTCTCTTCTACAAAGTTGAAACGTGGAAAGAACCATGATAGTATTCTCTTAGTGCTCATTTCCTGCCCTCTCCCCTGCCCTCCAATATCTTGATTATTTTCAAGCTCCAGTGTTCAGGATGAGAGTCATTATACTACCTATATGGCTGTGTATGAGGCCAAACAGTGATAAAAAAACCACACAAATCCATTGGGCCATATGATCCAGACGCTACACAAATGGTCGTCAAGGGTATGTGAAACTGCTCTGCAGGAACAGCATAGGAAGAGATTAAGGAAAGAATGAAAGCAGTAGAATACAGGTGAATGAGCACTGCCTTTGAAGTAGCTGTACATCAAACCCCCATCTGTCCAGCCACACAAATATTTGTGTTGCCCTGGCGTGGGAGATGCCCATCCCTTGTAGCACTGCCACAGATGGAGAGAATGTGTGTGGGGACAAACAATTCTGGGCACCTATTCTAAAGAGATCAAAATCCAAAACTGCAATGCTAGTTAGAAATTAGTGGAAGGGCGTTTTTTGATCCTGATGGACCTTTTCTTCACTTCCTGGCTTAGACCTGCTAAATGGACTCTCACTTTGAGCTGCACAGCACCATCATTGTTTGTCCTGCCAGGAAAACACAGTGCACTGCTAGCATGAGGGAGAGTCAATGTGTGATCAGGATTTACCTAATCTCAGTCACAGTCAAGTGATTGGGGGCGGGTAAGACTGAGATAACTCACATTGTGGGCTCCCCTCTAGGAGGGAGGAGCTGGACAGATATGTAGGGTATCCACGGGCACCCATGGTTCTCTAAAGAATTGTTATTTACCTTGGCTGTGAACATCGTGTGGATAGTACAGCACTCAAGCTGTAAGACTCAGGGACATGGACCATTGAGACTAAACCTAGATCACTATAACATATCCTCCTATCTTTGGATCTACTTACATCTCCTCTATGGTTCCCCCTAATTTTTTTTCCATTCATGAGCAGAATACATTTTGTTATGTGCACCTAAGCATGTGTGGATGTGTACCACAAATAGAAACACATTCTGCCAGCTGCTGTGTGGCTGCCCGAGTGTTTAGCTTACAGGGAATGCCAAACTCTTCCCAAAGAGAAATCAAACACCCTGCAAAATTCCAACCCTTTATTTCTAGAAGACATTAAAAATTATCTCTGTGGACTTTATGATTCTGGAAAATGTAGCATTTCAGTTAAGCCATGCCGCAGATCAAAAATGCTTGCAGCAGACTCATATGCATAAAAATATTCTGATAGTTTCATATTACTATAAATGCAATATTGAAAGTCATCTGTATGAATTGAAAATTTATTAAACTTGATTTCATCCAATACTGAAAGTAATTATAACTGTTTCTGCTTACTCTCCCTTATTAGAAAGTCAGCTACATTCTGAAAGTCAAAGTATGATTTATTCCTTTTAAGTTTAAAAGAGAACTTTACGCAAAATTACTGATCAAATTTGATGGAAAAAAATCTATTATTTCTAAGAGTCTGCTCCAAGCAGTTTGAGGATCAGGTTATTCCCACTGGGCTATCTGAAACATTGGACAGAAATTAAATCTGCACAGGAAACCACAATCTCTACCAGTTCTGGGTGTCCACTAACAAGCAGAAGTTTAATAAAACTTCTTTTTAACGTAAGGATCAAGTAGACTGTGAAAGATGTTGGACTACTAAGACTGAAATCTTCTTTGTATCTTCAGAAGAGAACATGCACATGCAAGGGTAATGCAAGCTTTCTATAAACTACCTGCCAGTGTGTCTCTGCTCTTTGGATCTAAGGGAAATTGTGTGATAACTCCCTTGAGGGATCTGTGGAATTTCCAGGGGTAGATTTTGGAGCTTGGATGTCTGCTATCCACAGTTCCAGTGTGCATCTACAAGTCTCCCAGAAGCCTATGTGAAGTTGTCATCACAATGTTTTTGGACTGGAATAGTGCTGGGATCTCTGGAATACATACTCAAAATGCATTGCTGTCAAAATGACTTGAGAGCAATAGTGTGATTGTGGATGATAATGGTAAATCCACTAAACAAATATATGCATAAACATGTATTTGCATAGGATGATTGTGGATGGGATGATTCGATAACTTCAGATAAATATATGGAGTCAAGATAAATGTATATCAACAGTCAAGATAAATATAAGGAGGTTAGTTCACTGGAGGCCTATATTTATTGTAGATATGGCTGTGAAGATAGAGAGCTTTAACTTAGTCTCCATTTCAAAATAATCCATTCTAGGCCTTTTGAGACTGCCAACACCTATTTTGGATGCTGATATGAAAGAAAAAGCATTTAGACAACAGATACATTCCTTTCCTATAATTTTGCTCCTTTTCAGAACTCAAACCAAAAGGGGAAGGGTGTCCTTAAAAGTTAAGATAATGGGTTGAGGTATCTCTGGCTCCCATTTGACCAAAACCAACCCCATTCAGTCTCCCCAGGTGCGTCTACACTAGGAAATACCTTTGAAGTTAGGAACGACATCGAAGTAGACAGCAGAAAGTCTACACACATTTTCCCTTACTTTGAAGTTGGGGAACCCAAATTCGAAGTCCTTACTCCATTCCCAGGAATGTAGTAGTGCCCTCCTTCAAAGATTAGCTTCAAAGTAGGGTGTGTGTAGATATTCCACTTCAAAGTTTACTTCAACTTTGTACAGCAAAGTTGTACTTTGATGTAAGTAACTTTGAAGTTATTTTTGTAGTATAGATACAGCCTCCCAGTGACAATGAAGACTCACACTTCTGAAAAATGTTTCACATGAGAGATTTTGAAATAATGTGGCCCAGTGGACATTCCCGATAACTCAGAGAGGTGAATTGTGGTGGGGTAGATAAACAATAAGACTTCTCCTAGAGAACAATTTGAAGAAAAGAAATGTGTGGGGGAAATGGAATATGAAGCTCATATGGGAAAGATATGATGAGGAAAAAGGAGAGTTGTGGGTAAGAGTTGTACATGTGGAGATTTAAAGAAACAGATCGAGACTAAAATACAGAATATTTCTTCATAATAATGAAGCCATGAGGTGCACTTTAACTGCACTGAAGAACATCCATTACAGTTTGATTACTTGTGTGTTCTGCAAGATTTGCATCATTTATCACTCTCAGACAAAATCTGGTCACATTTTTAGTATCTAACCCTGCAGTCACTACCGAATTCAGCGGGAGATGAGGATGCTCAGTGTCAAGCCTCATTAACTTTTTCTAACGCATAGAAGTGTGCAGTCACCACCTATCAATCAAAAATAAATGAAAAATCTGAGCATTTTCCATAATTAATGATGTAAATTATAAAATTGTATGTTATGTTTTTGTTCCATTTTCAAATCAATCATACATAATGCTGTTACGCAGAGAAATGATATGTTCGGGATATCAGTCTTTTCATACATCCCAGATATTTTTTGTCCCCTTAAATAATTCCTACATCTGCTGCCATATAATTCAGATCTGTGTACAATCTGTTGATCCTTAGGCAAATAATATTATTGAATTCATAATTACTCTTCTGGCATTCACATTACTTTAGTTTTTAATGTCCCAGCAGATAAGATATTAGAAAAATATACATGGACTTGATTACATTTAATCTCTACCTCAGACTTTGAGGGAAATAAAATAAATCTGTAATTCAAACCATTCCCAATGAAATGTAAGTGCAGAAAGTTGATGTCTTGTCTTATAGTGGGTAGACCTGTATTTTCTTGAAATATTATGCTAGCATAAAGCAGGAAGGCACAGGGAAGCATGATGATGGCAATGGACCTTCAAGTGACCTAATACTTCATAGTTAGACTATAGAGAGCTTCTCCCTTATGCATGCTAACATACTTGAATGGTTTAGCTTGTATGTGTCCTGAGGTGCACAATTGCAGTCAAGAGGACCATACTACTGAGAATCAAAGGTGGCACCTCCAACCTATAGGACACAGTGCAATGAGGGACCTATATATCCAAAGAGGAAGAAGGTGATGCCCATCCATAATTAAATGGTGAACACTATAGAACAGTGTACGCTATTTTATTATAACCTGTTGAAGACAGTCCTTAGAAGCAAAGGTTTATCATCAGTTTCTTGGGGGTTTTCTACCTATCTATCTATCTTTTCAGAGTTCCCCACATATAGGTGCTGTTTAGAAGATATGGTATTGTTATAGGATCCATAGTCAAACACTTCCAGTATCAGATTCTGATCTCAGAGGTACATGATTCCTATAATGACAGACCTGAAGAGCCTTATGGAGTGTGGAAGCTCGTTACTATCACCAACAGAAGTTTGACCAAAAAAAAATATATTACCTCATTCAACCTCTCTCTCCCAAGTAAGTCATTACAAGCCATTAGCTTGCTTCTGAGGGCAGAATATGGCCTTTCACACTGAAACAGAGGCAAATTTAATAGTAACAACTTTACATTTATAAAATAAGAATGTCTCCAGGTTTCACTTGAACACCAGTTTTTCTCTTTTCCTACTGCTCTTTTCCACTTTGTTAATGTACATCATCACTTAGATGAAGCCACACTATGGCCACAGTGAAGACCAAAAAGAGAGGATATTGAACTATAAGCCTAATTAAAGGTTTTGTGTGAAAGAATACAAGGAGTTTATTAACAATCCTAACAGCATATTCTTGAGAACCAAGAACCCCCAACGCCCATTGACACGACCTTTCTCAGTAATATTCTTAACTTCATTAGTTCTTGCTCTGAATCACAGACCATTTATTTATGCCAATTTTAATTTGAAAATATTTATAATTGTGGCATTTTCTCCCATAAGGTGTAACCCAGCCATGTTTGTAAGTTGCCCCTGACTTTTCTTCACATTGTAAAATGCCAGTATGGCTAGCTGGCTTTTTAAATTTGGAATTTGCTAAGAAAGATTAAATCACACATTAATAAGAAATGGTTTTTCTTTGATCTAATTAAACAATAATGAGCAGTAACAAGTTTGTTTTTCAATGAACATTTAATAACTGACTTGAGTATTTATATGATTGACCCAGTAAGTTAATCTGTTTATGTCCCAGGGTATCAACAGGAGATACAATACTTGTAGATGAAATTATGCAAGAAAAAAGAATTGTTGCAGTAATGAGGAGGAAAAAGTTTTGATATTCTGCAGCTTCTTCTAAGGGAGACAGCTCATAAAATGAAACTTCAGCTCTTCCATTGCTCTTATTTTGAGGTCCTGCCTCTAAGCAGCAGTTATCAATAAATTTTCCATTTAAATGATTGGAAAGTTAGTTGGTGTTAGGTACAATATGATCTGTGCCACAGTAGGATGAGACTTTTCTCATACATACAATACAGGTTGAACTTTTCTCATCGGGCACCCTCAGGACTTGCCCACTGCTAGACAACAGAATTTGCCAGACCACAGAAGGCCAATATTGTCTAGTACATTACTAACAATTCCTTTGTTTACTGGGCTCTTAGAAGACAGTTAGAAGTAAATCACAGCTAAATAACAGTACAGAACCAGGAGAGCCAGGACTGGTGTTCGTAAACAAACTTGGAGACCACAGGAAACTTGCCCACACCCATTGCACCTGAGAATCTGGCTAACAAAAGTCATGCCATATTACAGATGATGCTGGATGAGAGAGTTCTGGATTACAGAGTTTCCACCTGTAACTAAATGCTCTGGATACACTACTACTTTAACTACAATGGAACATTAAATATCAAATATAATAATTTGAAAAATACTTCAAAAAGAAATTAGAAAATTTTATGTAATTTTAACTAATAAATATCCAAGGATTACTAAAACAATGCCATATATAGAATGAACGCCTGACTGAAAACCAAAAATAAATTTCAAAAGGTCTTCCTTTTTTCATGTTAGCACCTCTATTTTACAAATACTTTCAGTATGTGCACTGTTTAGACTGGAAATCTTTTAATGGTGCCTTTAAAACATCAAGATTTCACACAGCTGTTTTAATCTAGGTTCACTTATCCTAGAGTGAACAAGCACAGATGTTTTATTATATCATTTAACATTTTGCAAACTCTGTACTCCATGTTTACATTATTTGATGGAATAAAATAATATTCCAGGAGGAATAAAACTGAAATGGATTTTTGTCCTCTTTTTCGTCCTGTTTTTTTGAAAGATCTATGATATAAACAATATTTTGCTCTGTTTTTTTCTAATGATTTATATTTTTATAATTTTAATTTGAAGTCAGGAGCTAGAATCTAATATTTATGATGCAGTCACACACAGGATTAAGAAAACTGTCATTCTTTCACACAGTCCTGCCAATGGAGCTGGTGGGTAAAGAGAACAAATGCCCTCAGGCCCCTTTAAAATGCAGCAGGAGTGGAGAGGGCACTGCCTCAGTCTGGGGAGCACTGAGTGCTAACAGCTTTTGGCTCCGCCCCTCCTGTTCTTGGCCCTTTCCCTTTTGGGGTGCAGCATCAGGCTCCTCATCCATCTTGCCCCTGGGTTTGTGGAGGCTGCAGCACCACTTTCACCCGTAGAAGGAATACACTGAGCTTGGGCATGTACCGTAGGAATAAGGTGAACTACTTTCTGTCTCTCTAGTATGTGGGCAGTGACAGGCAGGGAAAAGGATCTGTTTATATGTGTGGCATTATGCAGAAAAGTAGTAATTTACAGCAGTACTCACTCATAACATGGAGAAAGCAGGGGAGGAACTGGGTATCAGAGAGGTGTCTGGGGCACAACGTCTCCTGAAATTGCTCCAGCTTCCATAGTACTCCTTGTTCACGTACCTGAAAGCCCCAACTGTTTAGTTTTTGAATAACATTATCTGAACTAGAAACAAAAGCTCCTAAGGAATTGTAATGGTGTTTAACTATATTTTCTTATATTAGAATTTAGCTTTACTGAGGGGAAAACTACCCTTCCTCCCACACACACTGTAGAGGCTGCAAATAATTTTCCTTAGACAACATAAACCTGGTTTGTTCCATGTCAATACATATTTGCACATCTTCAGATCATCTTATTTCCCCAATAGGCCGGGATTTAGGATTTTACTACTTGAATAATTTAATTTCTCATGTAACATTAGATGCCGTCCCCTTCATTATGCTAAGGACTGCTTTTATGGTGGGAATTTTACACTTGTGCATACCTAGGGTCATTGTTTCATTGCAAATATGATAGAAATAGGCTATAAAAATCCTTGTTCTTTAGTATAGTATCTTTATGCTAGAGATCATGCCACATACATCAAAGACCTACTCTGGGGCTGATTTGAGAGTCCCAGGGACACTGTTATCTAAGTTCTTTATTCCATACAGCATTTATGTATGTGATTAAGTCACATTGGAAGTTTAAGCATGTGTAGTCCCTAGCAGGGTGCTTTTTCTGAAGTGAATCATAATTCATCTGTTTATCTTCTTTTAGGAATGATGAAAATATTTCTATTCTCAGATAGACAATTTTATCCACAATCATATTTTTCCATCAAATATAAACACAAGCTGTGCTTTTCTTCTAGAAAAAAAAGTGCTGGAACTCAAGTCTTGCAGGCAGCACCAGCCGTTGAATCCCAGGCCAGGGGTGGGGGAACCCTGAAGCCCCATGGCTGGGAGTTAGGTGGATGTGAAACCCTGCCAGCAGCATCAGCCACAGGATCCCCTGGTGAGGGGGAAAAACGGTGCCAGAACTCCATTCTGGTGCTTTCCACCTGGAACACGAGGACATATAATAAATGGGCATTCCTGTGTGAAACAGGCAGATCTTTCTACTAACATTTACCACAGCTGTCTCATATACACTATATACATAAGCACTTCTTTCAACATAGTATAGGAATTCTGAGAAATTATTTGTCTCTGTCTCCCATTGTGGTTCCTTAAAAGACTTCTTTGCTTGGAATTAAACTGGCCAAATTACCAGTTGTCCAATACTTTTACATATTGCATATTCAGTGCCTCTAAATACACTGAGGCAACAGTGAAGGCAGATATGCACATAGATAAATAAACTGCTGGATGTGATGGGGCAGATGGGACCCTAAAGTGGCCAATCAGGGGCCAGGAAGGCCCTATATGAAGAGCTGCATGACCAGAGCCAGCTCCGTAAAGTGGGAGTCCTCCAGGAGAGAGGACCTAAGAAATTGGCTAGCTACTGCATCAAGCTGCAGCACCACAGAGAGCTCTGGGTGGAAGGGTTGTGAGAGACTACAGACCGGGGCTGTCATGTGAACTGACTTTAAATGGCATGTGGTGGGAGCTCAGCCCTGTCCCTTCTTCTCCCATACAGCACAGGAGGGGTCTGGAGGACAGGGCTGTGGCCAGAGCCATGAGTGGTGCTGGGCTGGAGGCGGATTTCTCCTGCAGTGTCCCTGCTGCACAGGACCTGCTACAGGGCTGGAGCTCAAGTCATGTGCAGCACTGGACTGGAGCCAGAGCCACTCCAAAGACCTTGCTTTGGTGTGCAGCTGGGGCCAGAGCCTCCATTGTGGAGCCCAGCAGAATCTGATGCAGGCTGGTTTCTCTCCACCTCCCTTGTGGGCTGGGTGTGTGTTTTTGGGTACTAGCCAGGAAAAAGGGAGCAGGAGCAAGCTGGGAGTGCGTGTTTGGGGTGTGCGTGGGAGGCAGAGTGCAGTAATGGGCTGGAGTTTGGATATTTTGGTGGGAAGTAAGGTGCAGCAGTGAGTGGGGGGTTCAGGAGCAGGCTAGAGGTGAAAGGGATGCTGCAGGAAGAGGTTGAGGGTGTGGTTCTGCGCAGGAACAGAGTGGGGAAGGGAGGATCTGAGCAGGAGGGGATGTAGGAGCAGGGTGGTATGGTCTGGGCAGGAAGAGGAGGTAGGAGCAGGCTGGGTGAAAGGGGGTGTTTATCTCCCTGCTGCAATGTCACTGCCACCTCCTTAGCCAGTGGTGGCCCCCTGCCTGGGTCCAGCAGCAGGTCTTTGCTCCTGGCTGCAACAGCTTCCCACCAGTGGCCAGCTGTGTCTCCCTGCCTAAGGCAACCAGAAGGTCTATTACCCCTGGCCACTGGGCTCCCTGCCCAGGGCTACCAGCAGCTCCCTTCCACAGCTTTTGGGGCTGCCTGGAAGAATGGCTGAGACCACAGAGGATGCTGGACCAGAGAATCAGGTACAAGAGATGTTCAATCTGTATTAATATCCCAGACATTTGTAGATATTTAGAAAACCTGGCTGGATGGAGTTTTAAAGCCCAAAACAATAAAGCTCTGCATCTTAATCTATTTATTAAAGAAGCTGTTGTAAGTTGAACTAGTGGTGACTCTAAAAAGTATCAGTGACACTCAGAACATACAGAGAGGTCAAATTTTGGAACTGTGCCTTAGAAAGGTTCCTGACCCCTACGATAGACCATAGATAACTGGTTAGACTGATATAGAGCACTAATTTGTAGGGAACGGACATTAGAGAAGGCACTGCTATGGGTCCCTGGTAAATGGATACCCCAGAAGTGGTTCGATTGCTGTATAACATGCATGACTCAGCCAGAGGACTGAGTTGCCAGAGATCTTTGAATTAAATTGGTACAGATATGTGCATTTGTCCAGATGGGGAACTCATGAGAGGGGTTAGCGGCTCCCTTACTGACCTCTTTATGCTGACATTATGGCTATGTCTACACTAACATAAATCTTTGAACATTCAGCAGATAGGAATAAGGGGATATCAAAGTTGGCAGGGTCCTTTCGAGAAGGACCCCTGTTTGGTTGAGCCCTGCAGCAGTGAAACACGGCAATTTTGAAGAGCCGCAGCCAGCGGCATGATAATGAGGAGCTGAATATGCATTTCAGTGCCTCATTAGTAATCTTTGAAAAGGCCATTTGCATTGCCATTACGAAGATTCGTGCTAGTGTAGACATGGCTATAGGATGGTTTTTTAGCACAAAAATGTTTGTCTTATATTTTTCCTCTACTTTTGACATCTCCTTGCTTTATTTCAACTGAATTTGTCCATCAAAAAAGCAGTTGGCTCTCCCCACTCATAGTAAGCCATGTCTGACACTCTACAATCTGCACAGTCTATCAAAGATAGACCCAAAATAAAGAGTATGTCAAGGTAGGCTTATCTGTGAATTTATCCTTTATTTTTGTACTAACTCTTCTTGCAGGTGAATAACCAGTGGGAATGGCCTGGAGAGATGAGATTGAAGTCAGACATAGATGAAACACATTAAAATAGTGACAAATTGCAGTGACATCTCAGGACGCGATAAATTACCTTCGGATATGGCAAAATGAATTCCCTCACTACAAAATGATGTCAATGTTATCAATCACTCGCTTGATCTTGGAATATTTACAGAGTTTTTAAAAATATCCCAAAGTGCAGTTCGTGCCAAAACACAGAAAAGAAAGAATTTTTTTGGCATCCAAACAATGCTAATAAGGCAACAGAAAGTCTACTTTAGGTACCTCCAAACCTATAAGGCTTATTTTGTTACCTCTTTTAAACATCTTGTTTTAATGAGCTCTAAGGTAGATGCTTATATGCATTTTCCTGATAATATACAATTGTTCATATAACAAGACACAAATATTTCTGCAGGTTAGTGTGAATAGTACCAGATAGATAGTTGTGTTAGCATGCAATCTATCAAAACAAAAAAGCAGTCATGTAGCACTTTAAAGACTAACAAAATAATTTATTAGGTGATGAGCTTTTGTGGGACAGACCTACTTCTTCAGATCTACAGCCCTACCATAACAGACAATTTATAAAGCACAGAAGTCCAAAAATTGTTATCAAGGTTGACAAATCAGAAAAATTGTTATCACTGTTGGCAAATCCAATGAACTCCACCATGAAGCCACTGAGAACTCCATGCCAGTCCCAAGCCTGGATGAAGGAGGAGGGTTGGTCAGATGTGTGTCAATGCACTGACGGTCAAAAAACAATATGAATGAAATTCAGCATAATGGATGGTTCGAATAGGAGAGGCAGACCCCACAGAGAGTGGATAGATGATGTAGTAGATTGGCGTGGAGTTAGTCTACAGAAACTAAGCCACCCTGCACTGGACAGGAACAGATGGAAGGAAATAGTGAGAGAGGCATCAGACACCAATGGGCGCTGAGTCCATGGTTATTGATGATGATGATGGTGAAATCAGATAGAAGAGCAAAAGGCGGGGGTGAGGGATGGGGGCACATTCACTGGTACATTCCTCTGTTCCTCAACTAATGTCATATATGCCTTCATGTGCCAACAATGTTCAATTACTTTCTATATAGGAGAGACTGCAAACACTCTTCGCCAATGAATGGATGGATGGAGAGCACACATCAAAAATCTCCAAATACACAAACTTGTCAGCCAGTACTTTAATGGAGTGGGCCATTCTGTTAAAGACCTGAGAGTCTGTGTTCTACAGAAAAGAGACTTCAACAGACATCTACAGAGAGAATGTTCAGAACTAACATTCATATTCAAGTGCGACACATTTTTTGAATAGGGACAGCAGTTACCTGACCTGTTACAAGGACTCTTCTACATACTTTGATGTTTGATCTAATGCTTAGTCCCCCATCCCTCACTCTTTTCTCTTGCTCTTCTATCTCATTTGCCAACAATGATAGCAATTTTTCTGATTTGTCAACCTTGATAATTTTTGGACTTCTGTGCTTTATATTGAGTCTGTTCTGTTTGGGCTGTACATCTGAAGTGGTGGGTCCATCCCAGAGAAGATAACCACCTAATAAATTATTTTGTTAGTCTTTAAAGTGCTACGTGACTGCTATTTTGTTTTGCTGACTACTGTGGTTAGAGATGATGTTACTTCTGGAAATTTCAAAATGAAGCTTTGTCCATCTCTTTCCATTTTCACTCTTATGTTAAATAAAAGTACAATTCAGTAATGTAGACATAAAAATCAGAACACGACATTTGTGTCAAGAAAAAAAAGGAAGCTTAACATATGGAATAACGAAATTGGAATCATGATTTCTGGAACTCATAGTAAAAGCAATTGGTTTTATGGCACAAAGCATGCATGGCATTTTTTTTTTGGTAAGTCTTCACAGGATGCCCAGCTATTATTTCTCTATTAGAGATAATTAGTATAGCAGAATACTCTTAGACAAAGAGTTAATGGGCACAAAACAGACATTAAAACACTCCTGATACACAAACCTATCAGACAGCATTTTAATGGAGTGGGCCATTCTGTTAATGACTTAAAAGTTTGCGTCGTACTGAAGAGGAATTTTCACAAGTGTGGAAAGTGAGGTTGCTGAATTCTCTTTTATATTCAAATTCAACACATTAACACATGGTTTGAACTGGGATGGGAAATTTCTGGGTTATTATAGGGGCTGTTTTGCTTACTTGGCTTAGTCTAATTCTCGACTCCCCCCACTTGCCCCTCTGCTCTCTGATTTGCTCACCATAATAATTTTTTTCTTATTTGTCAACCTTGACTACTATCCTTGGTTCTCTGTGCCTTAAATATTGAGTCTGTTCTGGTATGGCTATTGTCTGAAGTGGGTCTGTCCCATGAAAGCTCACCGAATAAATTATTTTGTTAGTCTTTAAAGGCTACTTTACTGCTTTTTTGTTTTGAGTAGTTAAATTACAGTACATGCATCTCAGTGGCCTGTGATATTAATAACTGGTGACAGAGGATATGATACTGAAAGTCTGGGGTAGACAGATCATTGTCACATACAGTACTAATGGAGGCAGATTAGGGGGTTGTGGAGCATCCTTCATTCCTTTCTGCCTGCAGTCCTCCTTACCTGCTTCCAGAGCACCGGCTGGTGGTCTGGGATCAGAGCACAGGGTATTGCCCCACATGGCACTCCTGCCAGCGAACAGGGCTGGGACATGTGGATTTCCCCTCACTTGCCAGAAGGTGAAAAGAGCAGGGCCAGCCCCCATATCTTGAAGGCACTCTCTGGCAGGAATGCTGGACAGATGGAGTATGGCAAGCTCCTGAGCCCTGACCCCCAATTCCCAGCAGAAGGAATGGGAGGGCAGAGGGCAACAGGCTCTGACTCCCTGGAAAGAGAACTAGGAATCTGGGCAGAGATGATCAAAAGACATGGGCACCCATTTTTCTGAAAGGCTGCAGCAGCAGGGCTCTACATTGCTAACAACAACAACAATGTAATGGAGTGAGTAGGGAGCAGTTCATGGTACATATCAGTTACATATCCACAAGGTTCAGGAGTACCTTTACTTAAGAACATATGAACAGCCATACTGGGTCAGACCAAAAGTCCCTCTAGGCCAGTGGCCTGTCTGTTGACTGTGGCTAATGCCAGATGCCCCAGAAGGAGAGAACAGACCAGGTAATCATCAAGCAATCCCTCTTCTGTCATTCATTTCCAGCCTCTGACAAACAGAGGCTAGGGGCACCATTGCTACGCATCCTGGCTAATAGCAACTGATGGACTTGACCTCCTCACTTGTTTAATCATTGCCTCATTGTGTGGACTGCTATTCATATTCAGGCTGGGAGGGCATGCAGCATCTGTACTCTGTGTGCTGCTATACCTACATTGCACGTTCTTAGGCTATGTCTACACTATAGTGATCTGTTGACAGAAGTTACTGTCAGAAGAGATGTTCCAGCAAAACTTTTGTCAACAGATCATGTGCACACATAAAAGTGGATCGAAAGAGCAATGCATTCTGTTGACAGAGGAGCCAGACTACCCTGCCATTCTCTCAACAGAACAGCCAACCGCAAGCTCAGCAAACAGGGCTGCCCAGTGAGCTGGACGCCCCGTCTGTTGACAGAGGGTCATCTTGGAGTGTCTACATGGCTCTCTTGTCAATAGAAATTGTCAACAAAGACATTATTCCTCATTACAGAGAGGCAGAATGCTCTTGGCGGAAGTGCCAAGTTTTGTTGACAGACTGGCAACAAAACACATTTTATGTGTAGATGTTCCATGAGTTTTGTCAACAAAACTCCCTATTGTAGATGTAGCCCTAATTGCCTTAGAACAGCAAAAGCTAAATCTGATGAACATTGCTTTCAAGAGGTGGGAGAGGTCAGTAGTACAGAACGATCTGTGCCACTGGGTGACCAAAAGTAGTGTACCTAAATCAGTCTGATAGCAAGCTGAGTTTCTGATTAAATAACATTTTCAGGTTTGCTTTCATTGGGAAATTCATTGTTAGAAGAAAAATCAGTTTAGATATTGTGTTGCAATATCACACAAAAGTCCTGTTTGCCTCATGTTCCAGTTGTTGTCTCTGGACCGTTCTTTCCAGCCAGACTTTACCCCTCATGAGAAATCCTGGTCATGCACTTTCATAATGAAATGTCTCCCCCCAGCAAGCCAGCGGCTGTGGAGCACTGCAGGAGCTGCAGTTTGACTTGGAAGGCCATCTTCTAGAGAAGAATGGGAGTATGAGGAATCTAATCTACAATGCCCATGAGGCATCAGGGCAGTGGAACTGTAAATGATATATGGCAAAATTTTCAGTAACAAATAAATAAAATGATTTTCATTGCAGAAAGATAATTATCTTAACACATTCATGAAAACAGTAAATTTAAGTTTATATAACTAAAGATTTGACGTTTCATAAAACATAAAAATTAATCAAATTATAAGACGTAGTAAATTGGTATTAGTTCTTTGAAGTTAAGTTCAGTATCTCAGGTAGTAAAGCTTTTAAAAGTTCTCAAGAGACTATTCAGTGAAAGTGTAATGAAAGATAAAGCACTATTATCCTGATAAGTTACCTGAAATGTTAGGGAATTCATCATGTCCCTACAGCAATATGCCTTTTCATTATAATCCTATTTTATTGATTCAGCCATAATGGCAACTGTGACTCATTATTTCAGTGGTGCAATTTAAGCAATTTATCTCTTCTTTTTGATAAGCAGGTACATGCAAACATTAAATTCTCCCCTCATGGATCAACTCACTTTAAAGGGGCTATATCATAATCGAAGCTGGGGATGGAGATATAAAAATGAAGCTGATTCCTTGTAGTCAGTAAGGTTATGTGAAGCAGATAGGACTTGGTATGCAAATTGTACCAGATAACTGATTTTAAGATGAAAATATGTTCATAATGATTGATTTAAAGACACACCCATTTTGCTTCATTAAAAATGGTGTTTACAGTTGGACTACAGGTTGAATCTCTCTTTTCCAGCACCCTTGGAACCCGAACAGTGCTGAATGAGAGGATTTTCCACACCACAGAAGGTCAGTATTGTCCAGCAGCATTACCAGCACTTTCACTACTTATTGGGCTCTTAGAAGAGACTTAGGAGTAAATTAGAACTAAATAAGTGCACAGAACACTGACAGACCAGATGGGTGTCTGTAAACAAAGTTTATGGGACCACAGGAAACTTAGCCACATCCATGATAAGTGGTCATCCAGCTAACTAAACTTATACCATAGTACTCATGCTGCCCAGTGAGAGAGTTCTGGATTGGAGAGGTTCAACTTGTAGTTACAAGCATCTGTTGGGAAAACAGTAACTGTTCGTCTGTCAGCATGGTGAGTTACTATCTGGTATAAACCTATGACTTCAGTTTCAAATTCTTGCTCTTCATATCTTGAAACTGTTTTTAAGTTCAACTTTGAAAGGGCTGTGTGGATTGGACCATGAGCTCAAACATCTACAAATACCTATAAGCCTGCTGTCTGCCTGTGAATTACTTTCTAAGCCCAAAGTTACTGGAATGGGGACATTATACATATTCATTAAGTTAACCTAATCACATTCCATTTTTGGAATACCAATGATCTCATAAGTAGAGTGCCCATTTGTAAAGAAACCCAAACAATTTCAGTGAGGAAAAATCAAATTTGAGTCCAGAAGCCTGTACAGCAACGAAACAACCTAGCAGTCCTGGCACCATGAGCTCAGGTTGGTGGTGATGTGCCAGCCAGCCATGATCGTCAGTTGTTATTTACACACAGTAAGAGGCTTGTGCTTCTTCCATCCTCTCTGCTGTCTATTGAGACATAAGAATCCAGAAAAATCTAAGGTTTGATATATATGAGCAAGTAACCACGAGCCAACCAGCAAGTCCGTCAATGCTTAATAATATTGGAGCCATGAGCTAATCTTGCTAACTAGGCTCTAGCATTCTAAAGATAAATAAAATCACAAAAGTCATAACAACTGCCTTGTGTTACATTTTTCAGTTTGGTTCAAATCTTTATTAACAGAGAGATACTTCTACAGCTGTATCCTTGCAGTTGCTTAGAATTCCAGCAGTATATATATTGGTAAGTAACACAGGCTCCAGACCCTTTGGGTGCCAAGTGTGGTGCACATGAATCACTCAACCTAAGCTTTTAAAAGTACCCCATAAGAAGTCTACGTTCTTTAAAGTCACTATCATTTAGCTTTCTTTCTGAACTGCTACATTTCCCCTCAGACTAATACCATCAAACTACAGTGCTTGCAATGCTGTACATTTCAGTAGCCAAGAGATGTGATATCTTACTTCACAGCTGTGAGAACAGCATAACACTTGGATGTAATACATTCCTAAACAATGCAATGGGATGCAGTTTCCAAATCTACATGTGACAGACTTCTGGCTAAGAAGAGTGAGCTCTACCAAGCCAGCTGCAGCAAAAAGGCTAATTGGAGCTGGCTGTGTAAGCCCAGACCTGAGAGGTAAAGAGGGAACAGCTGCAGGCCTCTTTAGCCACAGAGCTAGATATGTCTGGCTGGAAGGAAAAGGAGATGAGGAAGCGGGAGGAGCTAGGGAGTGGAAGTTTGTGTTCCCCTGCTAGTGGCAGGAACTAGCAGTCTCTGAGCTTACTGAGGTGAATGTCTATATATCAATGGTGGTGGGAGCTGACACAAAACAATGAATGGCATGGGTGTTTGGACAAGAAGACGGCCTCTGACTAGTTTGTCAGTTTAAAAGGGGCCCAAACCTGCGGGACCTGTGTGTGAATCTGTCACAGTAGGTGAAAAGCTCAGCTGGTTGGCAATGAATGAAGAATGAATTATGGGAAACGACCTGCATGTCTCAAGACACACCTCAGTGGGAAGACATCCATATAACCACCCCGCCCCCGCTACACCCACACATACACTATAACTGACAATTTTAGAAAGAGAATAAAGACTGTATGAGCACACAATAAATTTCCCCCATACTCTTCTATAGTGGACTCCCTAAGAGAAGGTGAAAAACATCACTTTCCTCTACTCTGGAACTACTGATGTGCACTTTGCATTTCCATCTGTTTATGCCGGAAAATCCCCTTAGTGAACTATGACTGTGAAATACTGGAGCTTATCCATACGAAATGCCTGAACTTTCATGAAGAGGGTTAAAGTCTTAAATGTAAAGCTGGCCAATATTTCTCAGTAGGTGTGCGTAGACACAAGGAATGGAAATGTGAAGTTTATCTCAGCCCTTTTGAGTTTGTGCTTCTTGGCCCTGCTTCTGGGGCTTAAAAATTAAGTTATTTAATCTCTCTTCTAAATTCAGGGCACTGTCTTATGAATTAGGTACTACAGATGGGTGAATTTTTTGTGCAAATTATTTTATGATTCAAATATGTTGTCTTAGAATCACAGACTTGGAAGAGACCTCAGGAGGTCTTCAACTCCAACCCCCTGCTGAAAACAGGATCAATCACAAATACATCATCTTACACAGGACTTTGTCAAGCCAGGGCTTAAAGACTTCTAGGGAAGAAGGTTCTGCCACTTCACTAGGTAAACAGAGTTTCTCCACTTTCCTAGTGAAATAGTTTTTCCTAATATCCAACCTAGACATCTGCCACTGCAACTTGAGACTATTTTGCTCTTTTTTCTGTCATCTGTCACCACTGAGAATAGCCTCTCTCCATCCTCTTGGGAATCTCCCTTTCAGTAGTTGAAGGCTGATATCAAAATTCCCCTCACTCTTCTCTTCCATAGATTAAATGAACCCAAATCCCTTCTCCTCTTGTTCTCCAAACTCCTAATCATTTTGTTGTCCTTCACTGGACTCCATAGAGTGCACCTTCCTCCTTTCTGTAATGGGAAGACCAAAACTGGATGCAATATTCAAGATACAGCCTCAACAGTGTTGAATAAAGGGGACTAATCACTTCCCGAGATCTGCTGGCAATGTTCCTTCTAACGCATCCCGGTATGCCATTAGCATACACTTGGGGTGACCAAAACAGCTTGTTAAATTTGAGTCAACTTAAATAAATTGTGTCAGGAAAAACAAAAATTAAGGGGAAAAAAAGTTCATGTTGGGGTTTTCAAAATCATACATTCTAGCTTGACATTTTGGAAGGAATGTTCAGGTTTTGAATTTCTCTTTATTTTGTATTTTTGTTTAGATCCACTAAGAAACATTGACATCAAAATTAAATGTTTTGGTTTACCCAAATATATTTTTTGTGGAAAAATTAGAAATATCTTCAATTTTTGTGTTGCTCTTGAACCAAAAATATTTGTTAACTTTTAAGTGAGTGACTTGGACCCAAATAAAATATTTAGTTATTTACACAGTCCTCCTGAGGACTCTTTGGATAGTGTTGGCAATGAGAGACAGCCATAAATCCTCTGATACTCATGGACTGATTGTATTGTCCCCTTTCCAGGACCTGCATGGAGAATACCACCTAGACGCCATTCTTGCACTAAATAACTTTAGCCAATTATTTTAATTTAGTATTTATTGTATATTATGATTAATGTTATGCCGTGTACATATTATATGTTAATTAAAATTGATTATAAAATGTTAAAAGAAAAAGATTAGGCAAAGTTTTAGAATGAGCGATATTTAGCGGCACTAGGTGATAAGTCAGACAGGATGAAACACAAGAAAATTGCAGCCTGAAGCATGCAGGATCCAGCTTAGCTATTTTAGGTTTTGGACACAAGAAATGGGTAACCTAAAAATGACCTAGTGCCCTAAGAATCTGAGAACAGAGGCAGAAACTGGTAACACTGCAGGAGCAGATTCAGGAAAGTTAAATTTAATTATAAAAGTTCTGTAATAAAAAAAATTGCTTTTAACACGTCTATATAGCCTATAAAAATCAGAGCCCTTTGTGTTTCCAAGTGACACAGACCAGCAAGTGAGAGCAAGGGACAATGTTGTCATGTATATGTGCAGAATGTAGGTATAGACAAAATCACTGCAAAAAATAAGGGTCGGACAGGAAAATTAAGCTTTCTATTAGAGACTCCTGAAGGAACCACACCCATACTGTTAGTCAATCCATGTGAGGGCTGACAGATAATGAGGGGACCAAAAGAATGTAACACAACCTTGGAGGACATGGGTGCATCTGTAGTTATTGTTAGTACATAATGCATACATTAATTTGGAATTACATATGCTGTAATTTATAATTTTATTGGCAACTGTAGTAAAACTACCAAATGATAAGTGGTTTTGCAACTATACGTTACTTCACTTGATTTCTTGTGTTCTTATGGACTCCAGATCTAGAGGAAAGAGAGACAGCTCTGTTGAGAGTGTCAAGAGAAATGGGGGAGTTATGTTTATACAGAATAAAAGGCTACACAACCTAGTAGGAACCGTAATGGCCCAGTATGGTGTACACTCTTCCCCTAAAAATGCACTGCCTGTTGTCTTGTTCCACCATCTTTTGGTCTATTTCTTTGCTTCTGGGGATTGACCTTGACATAAAAACTTGACAAACGACTTCTCTTTGTTGTTGGGCTCTCCAAACAGCAACACGCTAATTCAGGGAAAAGTATGGCACCCAAATCTCAAAATATTTTCATAATGTTCAGACTAGCATTGCAAATGCTGGAGCAAAACAAATCTAACGTCCCCAAGCTTTGTCTTGGGGAGACCACCAGTTTGCAGTTGAGCATGGAGTCACAATGCCATGGACTAGAGGTGGTTCCAGAAAAGTCGAGGCAATCTCTGCCTCAAGCAACTCTTAACCAGTTGTGGATTATTGCCATAAGTATACGTAAAAAGGATTTACATCTAAATGATAAATATGCCATTATTGAAATTCTTTAAGTACAAATACACTTTCAAAGCAGTAGCTGCAAATGATACAAGAACTTTCAATTCCCATATTCCTTGCAAATATCTGGTCAATATATTGGCAACCACTTAGAATAAGTACATTGTGGAAGAAAGAGAAAAAGAGCAACAATGCCAGGAGGAAACAAACTAAGGAATTGCTTAGTCCCCAATTTTCCAGCAGGCCCTTCAGATTTGATGCATGCCCAGTGGCTGGTAGGCATTTTCAACCCAATTCAGTAAGAGATTCATCTACTAGGATTTTTCCCATATTGGCTGTGTCTAGGCTACATCTACACTGCAGAGATCTTTTAAAAGATGTCCTTCTGGAAGATCTCTTCCAAAAGAACTTCTTTCGACAGACTGCACCCACACAGCCCCCACTCTTTCAAAAGAATGGGTCAAGGATCATAAAACCAGATCCTATGAAGAGAGCTCTTTTGAAAGATCCCAAGGAGCATCAACACACAAAAAGTGTTCTTTTGAAAGTGAATTGAAAGAATGCTGCACTCCTTTTAAAATCACTCTTCCCTTCCCATTTCAGGAAGAGTGCCCATTTGGAAAGGTTCTTCCAAAGGGAAATATGTAGATGCTCCTCCTGGGGCCTGATTTTTTGATCCCAGGCCTGTTCTTTTGAAAAAGCAGGGGCTGTGTGGATGCTCTCTTTCAAAAGAGCAGATCACTCTTTTGATCTGCTTTTTTGTGCGTGGATGCAGTCTTTTGAAGAAGTTCTTAGAGATCGTCTGGAACGGACTCTTTCAAAAGATCTCTGTAGTGTAGACATAGTCACGTGAAAAGCGGATCAAGCAAGTGATCTGCTCTTTCAAAAGAGAGCATATAGACAGCTCCTGCTCTTTCAAAACAACAGACCAGGTGTCAAAACAAATCAGGTCCCATTAGGACTGCCCTTCCAAAAGTAGGGCTCTGCGGACTGTCTACATACATTTTTCTTTCGAAAGAAGGAGTTCTTCCTGAAACGGGAGTGGAATTGTGTGTTCAAAAGGAGTGCCACCTTCTTTCAATGTACTTTCAAAAGAACATTTTTTGTTCATAGACGCTCTGTGGGATCTTTCTAAAGACACTTTCTTTTGAAAAATCATACAAAAGAACTTGCTAGGCACTGAGAGATCAGCATTAGTCTCCATAAACAAAGAGGAAATGCAGGCACACACGCTCAGTCAGGGGTCACTAGTAAGAGTTGAATGCAATCCTTTTACCCCACTTTACAGCCTCAGCTGTGCTGGGCTGGTCTGTGGAGCTCCCACTGCCAGTTTCAGTGGCCAGTTATAAGGGAAGAAGGCAGATACATCACTTTTCCCAGTTGGTGCCACAGCAGAGACAACAGAAGAAAGTCCAGGGCAGCCAGAACTCAAGGCCTGACTCTCCCAAACTGAGACAATGGATCCTGGGGGGCCAAGCAAGATCTGAGACAGTTGAAAGAGATGTGATCACTTCAAAAAAAACCCCAAAACTATTTGGAAAAGTACATGCAGATCAAATAATTTTATATGCTTAAATAGCTTTAAACAGGACTCAGAACAAGTACTTTGTATTAATATTTAAAGTAGAAGTACCGGGAGTACTTCAAAATAATGAAGTATACAGAAACACAGAATAAGGTGTCTTTAATCAGGAAAAGGTCTCTATTTAATCAAACAGCTGTCTCACCTCTTCAATGAAACATGTGAATTGAGCAGTGCTTGTAGATGATACTAACATATAGGGAGATGCCACAAAGATGAAAAATGGCATATCCATGTTTTAATCCATATAAGATTTTTCTCAGGAGAGAAGTGGTAGAGACTGATGCTTCACAAGCTAATCCCACTTTAACATGAGCAGGTCCCTTACCTGTTACCATAATTTAAATGAGCTAGTGAGGTGATTCCCACTAGGGAAATGATTTGGTATTGTTCCTTAAGGAATAAATTTTCCAGTTAATTCTCTTGATTTTTATAGGCTTACTAATCACATAAATTTCACAGACCTCATACACATCTGCAAACAAAACCTTTTCGATTCTAGCAGATCCACATTTTAGGATAGTTTTGTCATTCTAAATCATTTCAAGAACAGCCTCAAATAAAACTATTTTAAAGTACTGATTGATATGGTTTTTGACAATCTACTCCACAATGCAATCTATTTTTAGTAAACAAAAATGTTGGTGACCAAGGTTAATAGCAGTTATTACTAGATACTGTGATATGACATTATTAAAGGTTTACCACGTCCTGAAGCAGTATTTTATCTTTGGAAATGATGACTCACTAGAAAAATGTGTTGCAGTGTCTCATGGGAAATTATACAATATATTGCAATTGGCAATCAAAATGGAATTCATCCTTTTTTTTCCCCCTTCTTCCCATGGCACTTCCTTAAATGTTGCACAGAAGTAATATCACAGTTTGGCTTTGTCCTAAAAACACTTCTGGAGATCTGTAGAATTTCTCTTGTGGTGATGATAGAGGAACTTGAAGCACAGCAGCATAAACACATTCTCCCTAATTCTATGGTCAGTTTATGTAACCTTCTGCCAAGAACCCACACTCCAAAAAAGATAATGTAGAACAAGTAATTATACCATATATGAGCTGTGTCTACACGTGCACGCTACTTCGAAGTAGCGGCACTAACTTCGAAATAGCGCCCGTCGCGGCTACACGTGTCGGGCGCTATTTCGAAGTTAACTTCGACGTTAGGCGGCGAGACGTCGAAGTCGCTAACCTCATGAGGGGATCGGAATAGCGCCCTACTTCGACGTTCAACGTCGAAGTAGGGACCGCGTAGACGATCCGCGTCCCGCAACGTCGAAATTGCCAGGTCCTCCATGGCGGCCATCAGCTGGGGGGTTGAGAGATGCTCTCTCTCCAGCCCCTGCGGGGCTCTATGGTCACTGTGGGCAGCAGCCCTTAGCCCAGGGCTTCTGGCTGCTTTTGCGGCAGCTGGGGATCCATGCTGCAGGCATAGGGTCTGCAACCAGTTGTCGGCTCTGTGTATCTTGTGTTGTATAGTGCAACTGTGTCTGGGAGGGGCCCTTTAAGGGAGCGGCTTGCTGTTGAGTCCCCCCTGTGACCCTGTCTGCAGCTGTGCCTGGCACCCTTATTTTGATGTGTGCTACTTTGGCATGTAGACGTTCCCTCGCAGTGCCTATTTCGATGTGGTGCCGCGCAACGTTGAAGTTGAACATCGACATTGCCAGCCCTGGAGGACGTGTAGACATTATTCGTCGAAATAGCCTATTTCGATGTTGCTACATCGAAATAAGCTATTTCGATGTAGGCTTCACGTGTAGACGTAGCCATGATGAGCCAGTTCCTTTTTACTTCAAGGGTTAAATAGAATCTGAGCTTCTACATAATGTTATTTGGTCCTGTACCAATAAGGGTCATTACACAATGGCTGTGTCTATACTATCATTCCTCTTTTGAAAAAGGCATGCAAATCAAAAATGTAAATGAGGCACAGATTTTCATATCTGACACCTCATTTACATATTCTTTTTTCAAAAGAGCTTCTTTCGAAAGAAGAAAAGCAGTGTAGACGTGGATCTTTCAAAGTAAACCCCATTTTTGAAAGAACCTTTCTTCCTTAAAAAAAAAAAAAAAAAAAAAAAAAGTAATTAGTAGACATCCTCCTAGGTAACAGCTAGTCTACTTAAAGTGGCAATATCAATGGCTGATAAATTATGGGAATACTGTTATCATTGTAACTGATTGTGTATATATTCTACTGCTGCCTAATTATGTAATATAATATCTGCCCCCTTTGCACAACATTCAGTTGTCCAGGTATTGTGCTGAGGAGAGTAATACCTTACATGCTGCCATAAAGGCAGGTCATAATCCTGTTCTTCTTTGGTTACGACATTATCTCCATATTGTATGAGTTCACTGGCATGTCGGTCACTTCTGTGTATTTCTTTGTTTACTTTAAACGGGCTTTACACTGATGTGAATATTTCTGCCTAAACAAACAGTAATAATTTCACATTGATTGCAAACTCTGTGAGGCAGGGGCCATATGTCATTTTTTTTTAAACAAAGACACAGCATAGAACCATGGAGTCTTGACCAGGGCCTAATAAAAACTGCATGTGTCTATCTCCAGGTCTGTAAAAACAGACGTTCAGGAACACTGAATGTAAAAATATACATCTCCTGAAGTGAGTTTCATAATGCCCAGTGCAGCTCTCCGGGAAGGCCTTGGCAAACTACAGCTTGTTCAATGTTTTACAATGAAAGAGAACATCCATTGGACCTGATGATGTCTTTCCAGCCTATTATGCAATGAAATAACTATGTCCTTCACCTCTAATCTCAGCAAAAGCCCTATTTGTTATCAATCTCTCAGGAATGACCTTTTCCTGTGCTTCCAAATCCAGTTTTTATTGTTCCTAGAAAATTCTATTTCACTTTTCATGCTCCTGCAGGCAAAACCTTGTAAAATAAAATAATAAAAGAATATTATGGTTTCACGTTATACCTAACAGGGGTCAAAAAAGTTATATAAAACTAGCCTATTGCTAATACTGACTTTCAGTGAAACCTACAACGAAGGGTCTGTGCATGTATATGGGTTGTTCAAGCAGACAAGGCATTATTTCCAAAGCACAGCAGGCTAGATGACTCTCACAAATTTCTCCAAAGGCAGTGGCCAAATACTCAAGATATGAAGAGGAGAATAATGAAAGTTTTGAATTCCCATTTGTACTGCTTTTCAATGTACCATACTGATAACTCTTATTGTCAAGGGCAAATGTTAGCTCTGGCAAGAACTATCAAGGGAACAAAAATGAACCAACACACACCTGTCCAGTTATCAATTTTCCAAGCGGCACATCGCACAAACCGAGAGGTCTATGATACACAATATTCCATAAATTAATACGTCCAATATTTTTTCTTTTTGCAGAAAGCAAAACTTACTAAGGTTGTAAAGGGCATGTAAAAATAATCACAGAAGAGCAGAGGCAAAGGGGAAAAAAACAGAAAGTGGAGGTTCTGCATTACAAATATTTTTTTTCTTTTGGGGGGGAAGAAGGTAGACGTTGTATAAAGCTTTTTCAAATGTACCAAATATAAGTGAATAAACTTTAAGGTTGGATGCTGCTGCTTTGTTAACAAAGGAACAAAGGTGTTGGATGGATGTTAGATGTAAAGGTACATTGGAAAAATCAAACCTATTGCATGAAGAGATTGCACATTGTCCTCTCATTTGATTGGATAAACTACTAGTATGTTGTAACTCTGTTGCAGAAGAAGCGAAGGAAAATATATTTTTTTTAAACTTAGATTCAGGAATTTCCATCTAACTTTCTCATAGTTCCACATTACTATACATTATACCTCGAGGAAATGTATATATCTTTATTCTCCTCTGGCGTTTGTCATAACATGTTAGAGGTGTTATGTTAAATGATGTAAAACACTTTTGAAGCAGGCTGTTTTTTTTGTTTTGGTTTGGTTTTTTGTTTGTTTGTTTTTTAAATCAGAGTGCGAAATTATGCCACCCTTACTCCTCAAACAGGGTATGTCTGCATTTGGAACTAGGGGCTACGTCTACACGTGCACGCTACATCGAAGTAGCTAATTTCGAAGTAGAGACATCGAAATAGCCTATTTCGATGAATAGCGTCTACACGTCCTCCAGGGCTGGCAACATCGAGGTTCAACTTCGACTTTGCGCAGCCCAACATCGAAATAGGCGCAGCGAGGGAACGTTTGGGAGTTTTCAGGTCCGAGGGGGAAAGGGGGCATGAGGAGAATTCTGGTCCTCCCGGGGCATCCAGGGGCTGGCCGACCTCCGCTGGGAGGTCATCCCCAGTTGAGGGGGGGGGCCGCACCCTGTGATGTCCCACAGCAGGGAGGGGTGGCAGTTAAAGGAGCGCTGGTGGGTGGGGAGAAGGGGAGTGAAAGGGGTGGGGAACAAACAGATGGCCCACAGGCCTCCAGTAGAAGGCCGTCCGCGTCCAGGACCTCCTGTGAAAGGAGGGAGAGGCCGAGGCTTACCTTCTCCGGATGCTCCACAGGGGCAACCTGGGCAGTGGCCGGAGGGGTGTCGGAGGAGGGCGAGAGGGCAACAGAGGCCATCTCCACTTTTGGAGGCTCTGACTCCGGGGCAGGAGGGGTGGCGTCCTTTATGGGAGCTGCCACTGCCGTGGTCCCGGCCACCCCCGGCAGGTGGTCGGTGGCTGGGGGTTCAACAGGTGGACTGGGGCTAGCAGTCCTTTTAGGCTCCTTGCGGGGCACGCCCACCCAGTCCTCCGACAGGGTGGGGTGCCAGGTGCATGCGCTCCTTTTTTTCATTTTACTCCCTACCAGCATCCAGTCCTCCGACAAGGGTGGCTGGGTGGCAGAGGAGGAAGGGCCAGGGGACTGAGGAAGCAGCGAGGAGGGAGGGAGGGAAAGAGGGGCTGGGGAGGCAGGGGGAAGGAACAGCCCGCCCTGGGGTGGGTGCTGCCTGGGTCCTGCCACCGGCCCTGCCTCCCTCTCCTCCGCAGACCCAGCTCTTGTGCCTGCTTGGGCGCCGGCGCCCGCTTCTTCCTGCCCAGCACCACCCGGTTGGGCGCCCTCTGACACCCAAGCAGCGATGGATCCGTCTGGGCTGAGAGGAAGAGGGGCGGTCCCAGGGCCTGTCACAGTTGGGGTGCTGCCAGTCTCGTGGCTGGCACCCCCCGGGTTGGAGGAGGTCCCGGGCTCCTCTCTTTCATGCCAGGCCAGGGGACAGTCCCTCCGGACGTGCCCCGTCGCCCGGCACACAAAGCACCAGGCCTCCCCCAGAGTATAAAAGACCCGGTACTGAGCCCCTTGATAGGGCATCAGTATAGCCCCCTCCTGGGCTACCCCGTCCTGTACTGTCACCAGCGACAGTTGTACACGAGCCTGCCGGTGGAAAGAAAGCACATGTCAGAGGGCAGGGTCCTTGCAGCCAAGGGGGAGGGGCTCAGGACCAACAGAGGCCAGCCCAGGGTGGCAAGGAAAGGCAGAAGGGTGGAGTTGGGGAGGAAGGGCGGGACAGAGGAGAACACCACCCATATGCCCAGGTCTTCCAGCGGCTCCAGGGGCACATGGATGCCCCCTACCACCAAGCCCCTCTCCACCGCCTCCTGGGCAGCGGCCTCCAAAGCCAGGAAGAAGACGATCCTCCCGAACATCCGGGAGGCTGCCACCACGGCCGCGGGCCCTACCACCTGTGCCAACGCCCGCACGTAGGTTTTCTCATGGGGCAAGGCAGCCACCAGGAAGCAGCGGACTCTGTGCCTCCTGGTGAACACGGGGAAGGGGTCCCGACCATCAGGGATGGTCATCCTGGTGGAGGCGGAAGGAGCAGAGTGTGAGGCGGCAGCCGCCGCCTGGGCATATAACCTTGGGGCTGAGGGATCGGAGCCCCCAAGCTCAGTGGTGGGAACAGGGGAGCGGGGAGAAGGGGGAGCTGCGCTGGATGGTGTTGCAGCAGCTGGGGTAAGAGCCTCTGCCACAGGAGGATTGGACTTCCGGGTGGGGTTCTTGCCTTTCTTTTGCCCCTGGCCCTTCCTACCCCTTCGGGGGGTTGGGGTTGGGGCAAAGTCACCGGAGGATGCTGCGGCAGGGATGGCAGGAGCACCGGAGCCTACGCCCACACCCTCGGCCTATGAGAAGGCAATGACCCCGGCGGCCCTGGATGAGGGGGCCAGCATTTCAGAGTGGAGGGAAGACCAGTGGAGGGGAGGGGAAGGGGGGTGTCACCAGGTGACCCCCCAGTAGGTACAGTGGCCATGATGAGGGGTGTAAGGGCCAAGGGGATTTATGAGGGTCGGGACCTTTAGGAAAGAGCACAGGGGAGGGAAGGAATGGAGGAGCGGGGGAAGGATGAAGTGGCTGCCCCTCCCCCACCAGCCAAGCTGAGGACCTGGCCAGGTGGGGGTGGGGCAGGAGGAGGGAGGGACGAAAGGGAAGTGCAAGAGGACACAACTACCAGCACAAGATGGTAAGTGGCTCCTGCTACTGCACTGGGATGTGTGTGGGGGTACAATATATGTAAGTGTGGGGAGGTGAGTGAGTGGAAAGGGAGGGGCTCAGGCACTTAACAGAAAAAAAAGAAAGGGGAGGGGGAGGGGGCATGGGCATAAAAAGAGGGGGGGAAGATGGACGGGTGGCAGAGCCAACCAAAGGAGGGGGGGCTAGGGGGAAGAGTCTGTCCATGGTTGCCTGAGGGTGGCTCCACAGCAGCCACTGCAGAGCCCCACAGGATCAGGAAGGAGGAAGGGGCAGACGATTAGGGTGGGGCCCAGATGGAAAGGGCACCGGTGGCAGCTGGGTGTGGAGGGGACGGGGCAGTGAAGGAGGCGGTGGCTGCAGGGGTGGGGCAGGGACCACACCCTAACACCCCACCCCCAACTATGCAACCACCTTTCTGGAGCCCCGGTGGAGACGGACCCCACCCAAACTCAACCCCCCAAGCCACTCCACAGCAAGCTGTGGAGGGAAGCCCAGCCACCGCCCAAGAAAGCCCCTTACCTCCTCCGGAGCAGTGAGGATGCAGTGGCCAGTGGGTGGAAAGGTGGGCCCAAGTAGAGGGCCAGCAGAGTTCCCCCCAGAAGATGGAAGGAGGGAGGGCACCCCACTCCCTGCCAAGAGGCAGGGCAGCAGGGGTCCCCCCACACACCACCCATGCAGCAGGTCCAGAAGAAACTAGCTGGGAGGGGTGGGGTTGCGGGGAGAAGAAAGCAGCCTGCCTAAGGCAGGGAAGAGAAGCTGGCCCAGAAAGGGGGCCAAAAGATAGCCCCAGGGGGGCCTGAAGCAGCCAAAGGCTGCCCACCCCCAACAACTCACCTCCCAACCGCGGGGCTTCCCAAATGGGATCCCCACGGCAGCCCTGCAGCCTGGAGGACAGAGTGTTTCTGTTCCCTGTCGAGGCCCAGACCTTCATTGGTCAGATAGGCCCTGCGCTCCCTATAAAAGGCTCCCCATCTGGTAGCAGGGGGGAAGGTTTTGGGAGGTGCACCAGAGGAGCACGAGCACGAGCACGAGCACGAGCACGAGCACGAGCACGAGCACAGGGGAAAGGTACCACGGGGAAGTGGTGGGTGAAGTGGCCCAGGGTGAGGCTACTACTTTGGGGCAGGGGTAAAGGTCCTGCCGGTTGCCTCTTGTTCTCATAGGGACCCTGGGCCGGAGTCCAGGGTAGAGGGTGGGTCTGGACTCCCACCATCCTTCCCCTGAGGGATCACTTTACTGGAGCAGGCGCGGGCCTGCAAGGGGTCTGGTATTATTCTCCCTGTACTGGTCCTGCCTATGATGAGGATGGCTCGCTAAGCGGAGACCCCTGCCTTTGGAAGGGCCTGGGCAAAAGGAGGAGCCTCCGTGAGTCTCTGAGGCAGCACAGATCCGCCCGGAAGTGTAGGGACCCACAGAGGCTGACAAGGGACTTTGTCACAGGTGTCACAGGACAACATTGTTTTTCCAGATACAGACTAGCACTGCACTCGAAATAGCAGTATTCTGAGAGGGATAGGCACTTCTTTTGGACCTTGGTGCTGTGTGGCTGGCACTGATTTTGAAATGTTACCTTGAATTATTTCAGGATACATCTACAGTGTAGCTCCTACCACACTTGCAAACAAACATCAAATTTTCTTTATGTAAGGAAATGCACCAAGCATGTATTAGCTACAGATAGCTCCAGGCAACTGGATCTATTTTAATGATTGGGCATCCTTCACATGAGTGGCTTTATGTATAAAGTTAAATGGTTAATACACTTAATTCATCTATTTTTTTTTAGTTTAAATCTATAATTTTCTGTAGAATCAGCCTGAAGCAAACAGAGCCTGATCCAAAGCCCATTGAACAGTGAAAAGATTCACCTTGCCTTCACTGGACTTTGGGTGAAGCCCAAAAATTAATCCCTTCCTATAAATTCCACACATAAGGACAAATTGTCGTCACCTAATTAGGGCACAACCTTGGGCAAGTCACTTGATCTCTGCGCTTCAGTTTCCTCACCTTAAGAGATGAAGCAATGATACCTACTTCAGTGGGGTGTTTTGAGGCTTAGTTGATGAGTCTTTGCTGATGAGTCTTTGCAAACTACAATGAGACTTACATGAAAGATACTATGCAAATGAAAAATAATTGCTATACTTAAAGTTACAATACAAGCTGCTTGACTGGCTAAGCATAACATCAGTATAGATATCTCTAAACAGTGTTAAAATAATCTGTTTCTTTAATAAAAATATAGTGCATAAAGTAGAATTAATTAGTTTTCAGCAGGGATCCAAATGAATAAGAACCTAGCGGTGCAGTAAATTAATTAACTCCCTTAATGCCCAGTCCTTTCTCTTCTTAAGGACGCTTTCTCAGATTTTGTTTTTGATTCCTTGTTCTCCAAATACTATAAAATAAAAAGTGAAATATCATTAAAAGTGCTTTAACAATTTGGGTTAGAATGAAATTCTACTGTTAGTTGAAATGGAACCCAACTACTTAAGAAAGTATCATTAAAAGAAGGATACATTTTCATGATGAAGTACACACACATTCATTTGTAAACAAATATTTTAACTCAAAGGAGAAACTAGAGGAAAGCTATTTTCCATGGTATTTATGTTTACCTGTCATCTTTCACTCACTTAGGGACAATGATAACTGGTCCAGTTCTCTGGGCTTTTTCTTTGGCAAACAGAATCAGACAATCCCGATTCATTAACAGAGTCCTGCATATCTTGCTTGCTGCAGTTCCTCAAAATATTGAACTTTCCTTTTCTGACCTCCCATCTTTCACCATCATCTTCCATGAATGACACCTGTGTGCAGGTGAAATACACTTTGGTTGTAATGGAAAAGAAATGAGTGAAATCCTGGTCTTGCTATAGTTTTCTCACTGACATACAAGGGGGCCAGCATTTCATCTTATATTTCTGGTTATGATATTATGGCACTGTGATAGACAAAATATCTGTCCTCTTTGCTATATCTTGTCAGGCATTTTGTTCTCACGTGGAGCAATCATTTGAGTCAGGGATTGATTTAGCTGATCAATTTATATATGATCAATACACACAAAACCATAGATGGAAAAAGTACCCCAAAAGTTATTGGGTTAAAGTACGGCTGCTCTGGAAAACTACTTGAGTAAAGGTACACAGACACACAAACACATGCATGCACACTCACACATCACTTGGTTGTACTCAAGTATCCAGAAGTGAAAGCTGTTGCACTTTTACTCAAGTAACTTTTTGGATATCTTTTCCACCTCTGCACGAAACTACTCCTTTGTTAGCTTTTCCCACTTTTAAGGCCAAATTCTAGGTATTTTATTAATGTAATTTATGTATTGCTGGTTGGAAATTTGGAAGTGAAATATTTTTTTTTCCCATAGGGAAAGCCCTAGTCAGTGAAAATGAAATGTCAGATTGACAGAAACATGTCAATTTGGAAAATCTTCTTAGTTTACTGCCAATTTTTCTCCTCTGCTTCACCTAAACAACTAGGTCTCAGGGCACTAGGCTTTCCTTGTTTGAGACTCTTGGGCCAGCTGGTCTCCTCAGTCTGAGGATCCAGTGGCTCCAAAGCTCAGGAAGCAGAGGAAGCCAGATGGCTATACCTGGGGAACCTGGAAATACGGAGGGACCTGGTTACTCTGTGGATGGGCTCCTTGCCAGAGCAGACAGCCTGGAAGCCCTAGGATGTGTGTTCAGGGTCTGTGCCTCAGAGGCAGTCCCACTCTCAAAGAGCTTCTAGACTCTCATGGCGAGCTATCTCCCATCTTCTGCAGCCTGGGGATCCAGCTGACCCAGGTACTTGGTTAACTCAGGGAGTTAGATACTTTCAGGCTAAGGAAAAACTATGGTTTCTGTTTCTTGATATATGTGATTTGTATCCTGGTATCCTGAAATAGAAACCATACAGCCAAACATTGCTCTCAAAATAGCAGGGCTATTTCGAGTGCGGTATTTTATTCCCAATAACACTTGTCATATGAGGGATACCAGAAAGCTCAAAAGAGCCCATTATTTCAAACCTCAGTGCAGTGTAGCCTGTATCTGGTTCGAAATAAGGGAGCTTTAAATAATTTATGCAATTTGTGCACCACAAATTGTGCATGTTATTTTGAGCTAGGGATACAGTATAGACCTAGTCTCTGAGCTCTGAAGTTCCTCCCTTAGAAAAGGCTGTATGGTGGAAATAGCTGGGATTTCCAGATCCAGAAAGTCTTGATGGTGCTAACAAACAGAAACATGGCAATAATCTTGCCAATTTCAGTCAGTAGTTACCAGGAGATTAGGAGAATATTTCCTTTCAGAAACAAGTTTGTGTTCCTAGAAGAAAGCATTTTCAGATTTCAGTCCCGTAAATATTTTTGAATTTTGGGGATTTGTGTTGGAATCCAGGGAGATTTTTTTTTTGAGTTATTGCAAACTGGATACGAGAACCCAGTTCATATTGCAGTTTTATAGCTCCACAGCCCTAGACCTGCAAACCAAGGTCAGCTAACACAGGACCATCTTTGCTTTTTGTTTACACTGTAGCCATACCTAGACCTTCTTCTGTACCTCCTCCTACTGTGAACAACATTTCCTCAGACTGACCAAACCCATTAGGCTGATGCAATTTGCCCTCACAAAATTTGCACAGTTACTTATGATGTAGATGCACATTCAAGTCAAAGAAAGTTGCAATTCTTTATTAATACAGGTAACATAGTTAGATGCATGCCCCACTGCTCAGATTTACAGCTACAGTTCATTTTCGGGCTTTACTTGTGCATGCAAACAAGCATTTGAGCCTTCAAGACTACAGCTGCTCAGACTTTCCACTGATTAAAGCCATATAAGTGGCTAGATAAATTGTGTTATCTCTAAATTTCTTTGCATTTTCTCCTCCTTTCTATATTCTTCCTACCAGTTACTCTGGGAACTGAACACAATGTTCAAGGTTCTTTTGGTAATGCTATTATCTTGCTAGAGTCACATTTGATTACCCTATATTTACATCCCAGAACAACATTTGTCTTTGTTGTAATCTCATCTACAATTAGCCCAAAGCCTTTAACATACTTCATTCTCTTCAGCAAAAGGTAATGTACAAAAAGACATTAGTCTCCATTCAGAATAATTTTGCTAAATATTAATCAAATCAAACTACTTTAAAAAAGAAAGATGAGCTTAGACTCATTCCTGGGAAGAAAATTAATTTAGAAGTTTTTGTTTCTTTTGAAGGCAAGGGACAGATCTAGCAATGTAAGAAAAAGTACAGCAGAAGTAATTACCACCAATAAAAAAGTGTTAGTTATTGAAAATATTTCCAGTGTTGCTTGATTGCCTGGGAAAATGCATCTTGCAATCTATAAAAAGGATTTTTTTCACATATGCATTTCCAAACAGATAAATACATTAATATTTTTTATTTATTTATTTTATGTGGCCCTGGGTAATTGCAAAATTTGCCATTGTGTGGATAAAGAAGATCAGGCATTTAGAAACATAAGGTTATTACCAAGCCATAGTTAGGATGAGGATACAAGTATTGTTCACAGTATTTCTATGGTTGCCAGGAGATAAAAATGCAAAATAAATAATCTCAAATGCAGTCTGCAACTGTCAATTATTAAATAATTGCTTCATTCCATCTGACCTGATATTAGCCTTGGAGCCAACAGGCTTGTCATTCTAAGAAACAATGAATTCCTTAAGGAATCTGTCACAGGTACAGCAAGCAGAACAACAGATGGAAAGCAAGGGTGGTAGCTTTTGGACACGTTTTCAATTATGTCGCACAGAAAGCTCCTAAGAAGTATTTGCAACCAGAATTCCTTCCAAAAATGTTTTCAATAATTGTTATAAATTTAAAGTAATACAAAAACAAAATATGGAATCAGAAATTGATCATAGAGATATAGGCCTGGAAGGGACTTTAAGAATCCATCTAAATTTCCCCTTCCAATACCAACCTAAATTTCCTCTGTTGGGAGTGGTTCTATTTTACTTTGTAGATGTTCTATTTATAAGGGTGGAAACTGAAATGTTTTCCTGTTTTAAACTGCAATCAGGCTAAAACTCAGTGGTTTCTAGATGGGATTCATTTTGAATTTTATTTGAACTCTACCCAAAGGGAAACATGGTGTCCAAACCATCATCCATAGAACATTAGTGATCATATGAATGACCCTGACAACTGAATCCATCAAGTGTGTTCAGATGAACTCAGAGTCAAAAACATTTGCACATGTCAGATTGTATTTTATCACTGCAGTCTTACTGATTATACAAGGAAAATCCATAAAACATAGACTCAGGGAGTCTCCTGAGAAAGATTTGCTTATGCTTTGCTGGAAGACGCAAAACTAGAAGTGAAGTATTTTTAAAAGTAAGATATTCTATCAAGTTCTGCATTTATTTCAAAGAGGCGTTTCCTCCTGTGTCACAAGTGTATTGTGGATTATGTTAAACTAGCAATATTAAAAGCTACCATTTGGGAATATGACCAATTTTGTGATCTTCAGATGGAATGAGAGGGGCAGGGAATCCACTCAGCTCCACTGAAGTCAATAGGTTACTGCATGAACAGATCATAATACAGCACTGATCTTAGAGCCCAATGAATAATGGCAGTTTAAGGTTCAGAAACAATTTTTGTTTTGATATTTGAGCTCTGTCTGTTTCTGTCAAAAACACAAGCTGGCATTCGTCCATCCATTTCTCACATCATTATAAGTGCCAGAAATGGACACCCTGTCTGCTGCGCCTGTTTTGTGGAGAGAGCAGCTGGGCAGTCTGGTCACTCTGTCGACACAGCTGTGTGCTCTTCCAACTGGCTTTTGTGTGTGGTTGCACTCTGTCAACAGAAGTTTTGTTGGGAAACCTCTTCTGACAGTGAATGCTTTGTTAGCCCCTTCAAAGAATTTTAACAGATTAGTAAGACATGATTTCCCTCTGCAGAAACCATGTTGACTTTTGCCCATCAAATTATGTTCTTCTGCGTACCTGACAATTTTATTCTTTACTATTGTTTCAACTAGTTTGCCCGGAACTGATGTTAAATGTACTGCTCTGTAATTGCCAGGGTCACCTCTAGAGCCCTTTTTAAATATTGGTGTCACATTAGCTATCTTCCAAACATTAGGTACAGCAGCTGATCCAAAGGACAGGTTATAAACTAATGTTAATAGCTCTGCAATTTCCCATTTGAGTTCTTTCAGAACCCTTGGATGAATGCCATCCTCTCCCGGTGATTTGTTAACATTATCTATTTGTTCCAAAACCTCCTCTAATGGCATTTCAATATGGGACAGTTCCTGAGTTTCATTTCCCACAAAAAATGGGGCAAATTTGGGAACCTCCCCAACATCCTCAGCTATGAAGCCTGAAGCAAAGAAATCATTTAGTCTTTATCCTCCTTGATTGCTCCTTTTGTATTTGTATCATCTAGGGGACCCACTGTTTTTTTAAGCAGGCTTCCTGCTTCTAACGTATTTAAAAAACATTTTGTTATTACTTTTTGAACTTTTGGCTAGCTGTTCCTCAAAATCTTTTTTGGCTTTCCTTATTACACTTTTACACTTAATTTGGTAGTGTTTATGTTCCTTTCTATTTACCTCACTAGGATTTGCCTTCCACCTTTTGAAAGATGCCTTTTTATCCCTCACTGCTTGTTTTACATGGGTATTAACCCATGGTGGCTCTTTTTCGGTCTTGTAGTAAGTTTTTTTAATTTGAGATATACATTTAAGTTGGGCCTCTATTATAGAGTCTTTGAGAAGCTTCCATGTAGCTTGCAAGGTTTTTATTAAAGTTACTCTGGATTTTAATTTCTGTTTAACTAACCTCCTCATTTTTGCATAATTCCCCCTTCTGAAATTAAATGACAGCGTGTTGGACTGCTGAGGTGTTCTTCCCACCACAGGAATATTAAATGTTATTACATTATGATCACTATTCTCAAGCGGTCCTGCAATAGTGACCTTGTGGATCAGATCCTGCGCGCCACTCAGTACTAAATCAAGAATTGTCCCTCCCCTTGTGGGTTCCCATACCAGCTGCTACAAGAAGCAGTCATTAACAGCATCAAGAAATCTTATTTCTGCATCTCATCCTGATGTGACATGTACCCAGTCAATATGGGGATAATTGAAATCCCCCATTACTTACTGAGTGGGTTTTTTGGTAGCCTCTCTAATCTCCCTTAGCATTTCAACATTACTAGCACAGTCCTGATCAGGTGGTCAATAATATATTCCTACTGCTATATTCTTAGCAGAGCTTGGAATTTTTATCCATAGTGATTCTGGAACATTTTGATTCATTTAAAATTTTTATTTCATTTGATTCTACGTTATCTTTCACATACAGTGGCACTCCGCCACCCACACAGCCCATTCTATCCTTCCGATATATTTTATATCCTGGTATGATTGTGTCCCATACAATGTCTTCATTCCACCAGGTTTCCATGATGTCTATTATGTCAATTTCCTCCTTTAATACAAGGTACTCTAGTTCACCCATCATATTAGTCAGACTTCTAGCATTTGTGAAGAAACATTTTAAAGATTTGCCTTTGCTTATTTGTCTTCCCATCCCAGATGTATTAGATTCTTTTTTACGTTATTGTTTGTCTGATCTAGCCCATTGTTTGATATCTCCCCTCCTCTCTTTTTTACTAAAGCCTAGAGTATCTCCATCGATGGATTCTCCTCTAAGAGGAGTTTCTGTCTGATCCACATGCTCCTCTGCACCAATCGGCTTTGTCCCATCTCTTTGTTTTAAAACTTCTCTATGACCTTTTTAATGTTTAGTGCCAGAAGTCTGGATCCCCTTTGATTTAGGTGGAACCCATCCTTCCTGTATAGGCTTCCCCTCTCCCAAAAGTGTCCCCAGTTCCTAACAAATCTAAATCCCTCCTCTCTACACCATTGTCTCACCCGTGCATTGAGACTCTGAAGTTCTGCTTGCCTCCCTGGCCCTGCGCATGAATCAAGAAGAATTTCTAAGAATGCCACCTTAGAGGTCCTGGATTTCAGTCTCCTTCCTAGCAACCTAAATTTGGCCTCCAGTACTTCTCTCCTACCCTTTCCTATGTCATTCATACCAACATGTACCATGACCACCAGCTCCTCCCCAGCACTACACATTAGTCTATCTAGATACCTCAAGAGATCCACAACCTTCATACCAGGCAGGTAAGTCACCATACAGTTCTCCCGGTCATCACAAACCCAGCTATCTATGTTTCTAACAATTGAATCACCCACTGCTAACACCTGCTTTTTCCTAACAACTGGGTTTTCTTCCCCCGGAGAGGTATCCTCAGTGCGAGAGGATACGTAACATCTTTTGGAAGGAGGGTCCCAACTATGATGGTTTCCCTGAACTTCCAATGGCAGCTCTCTTTCCCTGAGCCTTTCATCCTCCTTAAGAGCACTGGGGCTCTCAGACTGGATATGGGACAGTACTACAGTGTCCCAGAAAGCCTCATCCACATACCTCTCTGCCTCCCTGAGCTCATCCAGTTCAGCCACCCTGGCCTCCAAAGCCCAAACTCAGTCTCTGCAGGTCAGGAGCTCCGTGCAATGAACGCACACATACGCCACCTGTCCACAGGGCAGGTAGTCATACAAGTTACACTCTATGCAATAAACAGAATAGCCCCCACTCTGCTGCTGGGCTTCTGCCTGCATTTTCTCTATTGAATATTCTGACTATAAATGGTGTTTTTATTTAAAGGCTCAGGATACACATTATATGTCAGAAGGAAATGACACCCTCTAACTTTCCCTCTCTTAACTCCCTCCTGTTTGCAATTGCCTGTTTGCAAGCTCCCTGGTCACTATCTAGCAGGGTTTATAAAGCTCTGGCCTTTCTGATAGCCCCAACCTCTGGCTACAGCTTGACGAATGAGCAGAGAGTTTTAGATTTCAATCCCAATTACGACTCTCAGCTTCCAACTGCCACTTTGAGCACACGGCCTTTCAGACAAACACAGCTCAGCACTCAGAAACCTCCAAACAAACAGACAAACACAAGCCCAGAACCCCCAAGCACAAAACACACACACACTCCAGACAGCCATTTACCTCAAGGTGCCAGAAATTGTTCTTCCTTCCCTGGAGATCCCCTCTCAAACCTCCCTCCTGTTTGCAATCGCCTGTTTGTAAGCTCTTCCAGTACTTGTGTCAAAGGTCTACGTCAGGGTCAGCAACCCCCACAAGGTGGAGTGCCAAAATCTGACCTTTTGACCTCTATCTATGGTCAGAGTGCAAATGATACATTTTAAAGTAACTAGAGGAGTATCTACACTGGGAACTAACTTCAAAGTTAAGCCAGCAGTAGCCAGCAGAAAGTCTACACACATTTTCCCTTACTTGGAAGCTAACTTCCAAGTGGGGAGCCCAACTTTTAAGTCCTTACTCCAGTCATGGGAATGGAGTAGTCCCCTACTTCGAAGTTTAGATGCTCCACTTCAAAGTTGCTTACTTCGAAGTAAGCAAGTTCAAAGCTATTTTTGCAGTGTAGACACAACCTAACAGTCCTATTTAGAACTGCTTCATTAATTAATAAATTAAGATGCAGAGCTTTAATGCTTAGGTGGTGGTTGGTAGAATTAGCCAGTCTGTTGACTCACAGGTGGCATGGCTTTGAGCAAGCTCCCAGGTGCATAAGGGAGGAAAGGTGGAGCTGAGCTCCTGCCTCATGTGACAATGAAAATCATCTCACATGCCACTCTTGGCACATGAGGGCGGGGTTACTGATCCCTGGTCTTTGTAATCTGGGCTATGTTGCCCAGAATGGGAAAAAGAGAATTTTGGTGTGGAGGGAAAGTTGATATCCAGAATTCCTATGCAGAACATGTGTGTGACTACACAGTAGTATCCCTACTCTTGCTATGACAATGTGTTGGCTCTCAGAAGAGGCAGTGTTGTGGAACAGCTGCTGCATGTGATATTTGTTTTTGCTTTGCTTGGGGCACTGATTGTATAAATACAACACACACCCACAAACAAAAAATGTTCCAGTTTCATAAATCATTCATTTGAACAGATGTTATTTGTTCTCTCATTGTCTAGGAATGTCCCTTAAAATTGTCTTTCAAGTGAAAGAATGTTTACTTTTTCATATGTACACCGTGGGTATAAGGAGTTGGATATAACAGAAAAAGGAGACTTTTCACTCTCATTTCCATACTTTATGATTCTTCATACTCATTGGCCATGCTAAAAGATTGCAATTGGATCAGCTCACTGAAATCAGCATTCTACATTACAAGAGATTGCCTTTCCTTTCCAGATTGAATTGCACCTAATCTGAGAGGCCAAGATAGGTGAGGCCCTATTTCTGTAGGACTTGGGTTCCATACAGCTAGGGTGGATAAGCTCATGTCACTTTTAAGTGACCCCGGTGATGGCAGTTAGGCGCCAGACATTTTTCCTTATGCAACCCTCACCATTTGGAAAATGGAGTGATGCATAGAGGCAGGGAGTAAATCAGAGGGGAAAACAATGTATAGGTGTGGGGGGATCCTCCAAGGCATGGACTTGGCAGGTCTATTATTATTGGAACTAGGACTGGTATTCACCCTGGCTGTAAAGTGATCAGGCATTTTCCAGTGAAGATCCTGATGAGGTGATTTTACACCTCAGCTATTCGGTGCTTCTTTGGTTAAACACTCTATTAGGGTGCATGCCTGTTCTACTGATTGTCGTTAGTCAAAGTTGGAAAAATAAATGAACTTAAAGTTCTGTGAGCATTATTATAATAATGTGCATGGCTTAAATGAGCCCAAAGTGTCAAAGGTGTTACCATGACCCCCATCACTGTGCAGCATTAAATCATTTTAAACAAGGGTCAGGATTTGAGACACTTTAGCCTACTTAGTAGAGCAGCAAGGGATGCTAAGAGTGACTTGGCTACCGTTTATAAACATCTATGCTGAGAACAAATATTTAACAGTGAGCTTCTTGGTCAAGCAGAGAAATATTTAAGACAATTCAGTGACTGTATGTTGAAGCTAGACCACTTCAAACTGGGGCTACGTCTACACATGCAGCCAACATCGAAATAGCTTATTTCGATGTTGCGACATCGAAATAGTCTATTTTGATGAATAACGTCTACACGTCCTCCAGGGCCGGCAACGTCGATGTTCAACTTTGACGTTGCTCAGCCCAACATCGAAATAGGTGCAGCGAGGGAACGTCTACACGTCAAAGCAGCACACATCGAAATAGGGATGCCAGGCACAGCTGCAGACAGGGTCACAGGGCGGACTCAACAGCCAGCCGCTCCCTTAAAGGGCCCCTCCCAGACACAGTTGCACTAAACAACACAAGATACACAGAGCTGACAACTGGTTGCAGACCCTGTGCCTGCAGCATGGATCCCCAGCTGCCGCAGAAGCAGCCAGAAGCCCTGGGCTAAGGGCTGCTGCCCACGGTGACCATAGAGCCCCGCAGGGGCTGGAGAGAGAGCATCTCTCAACCCCCCAGCTGATGGCCGCCATGGAGGACCCAGCAATTTTGACGTTGCGGGACGCGGATCGTCTACACGGTCCCTACTTCGACGTTCAACGTCGAAGTAGGGCGCTATTCCTATCTCCTCATGAGGTTAGCGACTTCGACGTCTCGCCGCCTAACGTCAAAGTTAACTTCGAAATAGCGCCCGACGCGTGTAGACGCGACGGGCGCTATTTCGAAGTTGGTGCCGCTACTTCGAAGTAGCGTGCACGTGTAGACGCAGCTTGGAAGTATATTGGACTTTTGGAGATCCAGTTAGCCATTAGCCCCTCACTGCTTTTATTTTTTAATTAAGGTGGGATGTCCCTCTAAAAGCTATGCTCTAGGAAGTTTTTGGAGAAGTTCTATGGCCCGTGGGATATAGGCCAGACTAAACAATCAAAATGGTCCCTTCTGGCCTTGGAATCTGTGAGAAAATACAACACTAAAATGGTATTTAAGCTTTTATTAAAATACAGATATTAAGGAAAACTGTTAATATTTTAAATAATGCTTTCATTTTACAACATCCTTTTTTCCCTTTGGCCATAGAGAGCCTTTAGAAGGAAAATCCCCTTAGATGTCCATTGTCCTTGGGGGGAAAAGTTAAAGAAATAGTTGAGATTGGCTGAAAGTGGCAAAAATTTAAAATACAACTTCTATTTCTAGTGTAGACTTTTGCTTTCCCTGCCTCACAGTTTAATAGATATTAACAGGGAATTTGTGCTGTTTGATTTTTGCTCAGCTCTGACTTTTTCTTTTTCCTATTTTATTTTTTTAAAAATAGCTTCATGAGTTTCATTTCATTTTTTTTTTTGACTTGGCTGAGCGTTTTCATTTGTTTTCCACATTGCAGTGGCTTCAGAAACTTAATTTTACATTCCTAGCCAGTCTGCATAGTTGGCATTTACATGGCAAACCCAAAGTCTCACAAAAATCTAATGAGAACCCTCTGAATTTTAATATTAAAGTCCTTTTGAGTCAATGAAAAAAGCAAAGATTTTTGTTTGAGTAAGTTCTCATGAAATGCTGGTGATAAGCATTAGGGCTATACCTATGCCATTTTACTGTTCATATTCATTGAATAGTCTGTAGATAATAGAAAAAGAGCTGTGCTTAAATGATGAAATAATGCATATGAAAAAATTAACAAACAACAAAATGACTAGATTCTGGTAGTTGATAATATACTTAACCTTTCAGGGTACTGCACATAACTTTGTTCTGTGTAATGTGGCAAAGATCTTGGAAGTCTGGAAGACCTATGGACATGATGTAGAGAATAGTTCGCTGACCCATTTCCATAGTCCTTATACCAGCAACCATACTTGTGACTTCACATGGAATTCTGCCTTCTGTATACGGACTGTTGCGCTGGATTCTATGTGGAAAAGTGAAGCAAATCAGATTTACTTGACTGAGAAAGCTAGACTCTGTGTGCTTCTGCAATTAGGTGCAGACTCACTACTTGACTTCCAGCAAGCAGGGAGTGAACTTCCTACTCTGGGCTTACACATGAACGATATATGAAGCAACAAAGGATAGCTGGGAACAGGAGGCATAATTCTGAACTCACAAGTAAACTTGGGAAAGATAGTAATAGAAACCAGAGGCTACAACAATAGAGAGGAATAAGTTTTTGAAGAGACCAAGCTCTACAACTATTAGATGTTGAGCTGTAACCCAATTAGCTAGGTTAGGTTTCTGTTAGACTGTCCCAGCCCAATTCTGATGTTACACAAACAATGTAACCCCAAGAAGCTGTACTGAGCATCTGTGGCACTATTCCATGGTAAATGAAAACAGAGCCCAACATGCTATTAAGTACAAGCTCTTTTTTTTTTTATCTTTGATATAAATAGTAGTCATTAATACAGGAGAACTAAACTGGCTGTGTCTATTGGCTAGCACATAGGTGGGCAAAGCTAACGTTCCACTATTCTGATGGTCCCTTTTCAGGCAAGTTTCTTTTGCACTTCTCGAGTACGGGAGATGTGATTCTGTCTGTTCTATGCTCTCTTCACAAATTAGGCAGAATTCCAGAAATCCTGTGGTTTACAAAATATTTTTCCATGTTCTCAAAAAATTAAATGAAGATTTGTTCACAACATCTATCACCAAATTAAAATCATGGTCCTCTTCTTCTGTGGCCTTATAAAATAAGATTGTTTATGGGACACGTTCCCCTGCATACAATGTTACGATAATAAATGTGCTGCTTAATGTTTTCCCATAAGACCAAGTAAATTCCTATCATAAGTGGATTTTCAATTAAGACAGGGATGCAAGACATATATTCTAACATACTACACAACTGAAAGCTAATCTTAAACTTGCATATCAGGCAAAACTCACAATGAGAACAAAAACTTTTTCTCTTTAATTTCACTCTCCCCATGTATAGATTTTGTCTGGTAATTCTAACTAAACAAATGCATTTTACAGCTACTGTATAAACATGCTAGAAACCTTGTCTGAGCTATGTGACCGTACTGATAACTTCTGAACCTAAATAGTACTTGCCAGAATATTTCCATAAAATGTACAAATCTGATAGTGGTCTAGAAAGGTAGAGAATGTTAATGCACCACAGTACAACATCCATTAGATAGAAAGGAGCAATAACAATATCCTTAAATGCTGATATTTCACCAAGGTGTGATAATGAAGTTGTACCTTTAGTCTCACTCCATTCCTCTGTGTCACCAAACTGCAAGCAGGTTCCAGGAGAAAGTAATCTCCTTGAGGAAGGAAGGCAGAGGACAAAATGGGCCTCAAAATAACCTGACACATTTTGTCTATAAACTTTGAGTCCAGAAGATTAACTCTTATTTCAAGCCCTGGGATTGACTGGAAAAAGAAATTGTATATAGTAGAACCCTGAGATACACGCAGTCAAGTTGTGTAAATCTTGGGTTAATGTGAATCTGAGTGATGGTGAGCTGGTGCCTGGATGCGCCCTGCCTGCCACTCAGGGTAACTGGGAAAGTGACCACTGCTGCAGACAGGTCAGTTTCCTGACTCCTGGGAGTGGTGGGCAAATGGGAGCCAAGTGCCAGCTCCCCCCTGCTCACAGAAGTGGGGAAACTGTCCTGCACTGATCAGTTCCCTGGCTTCCCTGAGTAACGTGAAAGTTGACTTATGAGGGGCTGCACAGGAATGCAACCTTCACATAAGTCAGTGGTCTACTGTATTTTTGTCGGACCTTAATTCCATAAGATACACCAACTTGAACTGGAACAAATGGCATGTGTTTTTTTAATGTGCACACTCAACAAGGGGGGGGTAATAATTTTCCTCAAGAGCTTCAGACATTAAACTTTGATCCTCACATGGATCAAAGATTGAGTTAATCTTGCTGAGACAAATTTATATTGCTATAACCAAAACACATCACTCATTCCTTGTTGGCGCTGTGGTGGTGACTGATATGCAGACAATGGCGTAAAAGAACTTCCTAGAAGTGTTCTCCCACATCCCCCGCTCCCAAATTGCTTTCGTACTATATAATGTTACAAATCCTTTTCTATAACAACTTACACCTAATAAAAACAAAGAGAGGTTTGTGCTAACTTCTGCTTGGGGATCTTACATTCTTCCCCACCAGAAGTGTGGTGGAAGCAGGTAGTTCGTGCTGAGGAAACAACCAAGACAAGGAAAGCATTCAGTTATTTTGGTAAATAAAAAAATAAATGGTGTGTTCATCAGCAGTTGATTCAGAACATAAAACCGAACCCTTCAGATTGTGGTCTCATTGTTACAAAGTTAATGGAATTTCAGAAAAATATTCCTTCCAGCGACTTATCAGTGTTGAGCAGCATATGTCACTATCTGAATTTATGAAATGGATACTGAGCATGTGTGGTGTTAAGATCAATACAAAAGGAGATAAGGAATGTGTATTCCTGTGGTTTAGTTCCTGAGTTCAGTTAAATTATTTTCCCTTAGCCTAACATCATTTTCACTAGCTGATCTAAATACAAATCTTGAATTAAGAGGGCACTCCCACGTATGACAATGAAACAGGAAAATATTGCCAGTGGGTCCTCACTGCCTAATCTTCTCATTCTCATGCATGTGTTACAGGCTACACTGTCGTGTAACAGGCTACATGGTCTTGTAACAGAATAAAGAGAAATTGTGTAACAAATGGATATGGAAGGTTACCATACACATTTCAACGCTGTATCCTTTTTCTTCTATTGTTTAATAGCTTCAACATGTTTATTCTTAATGTATTCCCAGAGGTTTTTTTTTCAAAGAAATTCATTGTTAACTCATGTCTTGTATTGCAGCTTCCCACTATTGCTCTATTAACATGTGCTTTAAAAAAAAAAAAAATCAGAAGACCAGCACAACAGAAGGAGCACTGTATTAGACCTTCAGTGACCTGGATTATATTCAGTTCAGACACAGATGTCTCAAATGTGGGCATTTACAGATCAATTTTCATAATAAAACACACAAAACTATACTACCAACAGTTCCACAAAAGAGACAGATCCCATCACTAGAGGTGCATGCAAATAACAGCACAGGTAGAGACAAATGGCGCATATAACACAGAGAATTTCCAATGGATGCCACACAGAAATTGGACGTGTGATATAACTCTCCCAGCATACAAGTTCTTCTTTTATGGTGCCAGCTCCTTGTGAGTCAGTAGATGTTCTGTACAGCTAGTTACTTTTGAAGTGGCACCAGAGGTAAGATGCTTAAAGCATCAACCCTTGTGATATATTTCTCCACTGACTCCTGTAGATGCAGTTCTTAGACCTGAATTATGTATAACATACAAAGATAGGTGTTTTTTGATAAATACTCATGGATTATGTAAGAGTCCACACAAAAAGAATGGTATCAACAATAAATGCTCCCCCCAACTCCAAACAGAATATGCTTTTTCTATTTCACTGCCATCTTTTTGGGCAATGTGCTCACTAACCTTTCCAGTTACAAACAACATCTTAATTTGCCATCTCAAGTACAAGTCTAAATTTTATACAGTAACACAGTCTGACAAATACAACTTTCTATTGTATTATCAAGTAGACGTGAGGTGATTAGATATCAATACAAATAGGCACACTAACTGTATAACCTTAATGCCATTTCCAGAATCAAGCATGCATCATTTAACAGTCTCTCTCAAAGCTACTTGGACTTGAACATCATGCTACTATTGAGCCATAAACAAGTGCAATCCGTGTGATCATTTGCTCCATCTAGTAACTGCTCCCAACAACTTTATAAAGCCTTCTCCTATCTCAAAGCTTGAGAAATTCTTCATTCACACCAGTGTTTTTGGGTGCTGAACACCTATTACATGATTTGGTAATGCATGTGTGGTACTTTATAAACAGTCATGTACTCATACAACTAAATACTAGGTGGAGGAAGGCAAGTATTTTTACTCAGAACTGATATCATAGGCCTCTCACTGTCCTTAGATTCCCTAGAATATCCTTCCTCTCCCTACCATACATTAAAGTGCATCTGAGGTACAGACTCACATTGGTTTCTAAGTACCCTTTTTTCTGGCCACTTGTCAGTTTCATACACCTCTCAACAATCACAAGAGGATATCACCTGATATGCATAGCTCAGAAATTTGAGATGCAGGCTGTATTTTAATTACTGTATCTCATAGCTGTTGTCATGTAATAAAAAAGGGTCTCTCCTGAATACTTGCAGAACAAATGCAGAGCAAAGTTCTGCACTGATACACACACACACACACTTTACCAAGTGAATACTGGATTAAATTTTATGTGCTAATTCGATAGAAAATTCAATATCAAAAGTATTCAAAACTATATCTGGATCAAACCCACTTATGTGTCTGCCTATTAGACCTTGGTAATTATACTCTATCAGGGTTAGACAAATATAGGAGTACTGCTAAACTGTGTTCATTTAAGCAGAAATTCAGATGATCATAATAAATCTGGAAGAAAAACCCTGTGATATTAAATTATGTTATTTATTAACTCTACAGAAATTAAGGACCTGAAAGTGAATACCATGAAATACACAGCAACATAACTTCTGTTTGTTGTTTATTTGTCCTGCAATGGCCCTTAGAAGAAACAACTGAGATCAAAACCCATTATGTTAGGTGCTGTCCATGCACATAATGAGAGAGTTTTTGCCCCAGTATTACTGTAAAACTCTGTTTTCTTAAAGGCTTCCAGGAAGGGAAATGAACTGTTGGACAGGAACTGGAAGGAAAACTCAAAGGTGTGGTTTTCAGGTCACTTATCATCTTGTTCACAGGTACTTTGCCTCATGAATCACAACTCTTTATCTAAATGAGGAGTAAAAATTGATTACATTGCTTTTGTCTGTATATATTTTGTTTTAGCTACTCTACATTGGTTGTCAGGCCTTTTAAAGTATTCTAATTAGAGACCTAGTTTCCTTTAAATAAGAGTCAAGATGGAGACACAGAGTGACAGTTTTCCTAACCAATTAAAACTACATGGGGATGGGGCTACTGTACCAAACACCATTTTATTTCATGATTAAGAGGACTTTTAAAGGGAACTCGTCCCAATAAACTGTTGCCTTCTTGTATGGTATATGAAGATCACATGGGTTTATGGTAGATATGTAAAGTTCTGCCAGATCACTGCATTCATCAAGCCAATTAAATTGAACATAATAATAATAATACAAATTGTTCTTCAGATGCTACTTTGATATTTCTAAAAAGAAGAATGCATTTCTCCACTTTGAAGACATGTCTCAGCAGCAATAAGGAACTCCAGGGATTTTAGTTATCATGAGATAATTACACTTGGGATTTTAAAGCATTTGACTATATCATGTACCTGATGAAGCCCCAGGGGCTTGATTAGATCTTGATGACTATACCCCTGCAGATTTAATTGCTTTTCTTTTAATACATGAGATTATTAATTTAAACAGATAATGATCTGTCTATTGCCCTATTTAAAATATACTTTCCCAGCTTCATTTCAAAATCTATTAAGAGATATTATCTTTATAACATTCACCACTTGCACTAGCAAATTTTTGGGATACACATGCCATTTTCTGATGCCAAATGTCTACAAAAATTGAAATTGTATGGCTTTTAACTAAAGGTATTCTAGGTTGCAACACTGACATGCTGAGATTTTGATTGCGGTCTGCTTAGTGGAGGATTATCAGGCTCTCATAAACCTGTTGATACTTCATTGATACTTACAGTTAGAAGCTCTGAAACTGAAGTTTGATCAGATTCAATACACCTTTTTGCTTTGATAGAGTTCCACTTTAATCAATGAATTCTTAACAGGTACATGGATCCGTTTACAGGACTAGGCTGAAATTTGGTAAATTACATTTTAAAAACTGGATTATATAAAGCTGAAACTACACGTGATTATATTGTGCCTCTTACAAGTTATTCAATATCAAACAAGTATAGCTACATAATTCAGAATATTAATACTGGAAAGTTTTAGTTTCATTGTGCTAAATCTTTGTGTAGCAATAGCACTCAGAATCACCCAAGATATAATTTTGTTGAGTTAAGAAAGGAGGTATATTTAATCTTAATTTCACAGAAAATGAAGCACCAAGAAGCTTGTTTAAGTCTCACTCAAAACTGCCCTCAACCCACATGGTAGAGCTGGAAATTGAACCCAGATCTCCTGGTCCATGATTAACCACATAACCATCCTTCCAAGATAACAGTTGCTGAGACCCATGAGGATTTGTTGTTGCCAAAACTTCAAACCCTGCAAGACTGTGTTTACGTTTCTTGTTTCCAGACTCCCTACCCTGTTCAGAGAACATGGAGCAGCCAATCAAAATAATGTACAGCAAGCTTTGCAATGAATGGCAAGACCCAAATGTCCAAAAAGAGGATATTTTCCATCTTTAAAAACAAAACTGCCTTACCTTAAATATAGATAATCCTCAGTAATTGCCAAAATTACCATCTTTCACACTGAGTCGAAAGGGTGCATTTACCACCACTTTTAACTCAAAAGGCTCACTTCTCAAAATACTATAGCAACTAGATACAAGTTTTGACATGCTCTTAAAGATAGTAATATATACGTCTAACTGAAAATACTTGGAAAAGGTTAATATGAATATGATTTTTTGCTCTTCCCCCGCTATTCTCTCCTTTTAACTTATTTTCATAGCAAATATGATGACAAAAAATTCTAAAATATCAGGATCTGTATTTAGCATTAGTCTCATGCCACAATGCATGCATTAGTACAACACTGATGAAATGAGTCTTGGAATGGCAACACCGCAGGTCTTCGATCCCACAATATGCATAAGCTATGTAATCATGAGTCAATTAATCCACAACCTGTAGTGACTTGCTGCCTAAGGATAGGCAGCTGCTAGGGTGGATAGCAATTATGTAATTTGCCCAATAAGAGCATGTTCACACTGGGTTTGCCTGGAAGTGAACTAGAATAAAAATGTTGCACGTAAAGAAAACCTGGAACTAAATTGTACTTTTCAAGTTCTTGCCTCCATCCTTTCCAGAGGTTTATGCAGCTGTTTTTTTTTTTTTTAATTTTTTAGCTTGGAAATGAGGTTTTGTGCATATGGGTTTCAAATATCCCTCTGTTAAAAAAAATTGGTCTTTTTTTTCTTTTGTTGTGCAATAAGGTGATTAGGAAAATGAGTAAAGGAAAGCATGAAAATAAATTTACAGGAATCTCTCCAAGGATTTCCCTTAAAGACCATCTCATGCTCTAAGAGCTGTAGCGCCCCCCTCCCGCCCCCGAAGTAGTTTCCATTATATACAGTTTAGTGGATCTTGGCACCTACACATGTACAAATTGTTCCAGACTGGCCCAGACCAACTAGAAAAAGAACAGAAAGAGGATGCAATGACAGGAGCAGGAGAAATGGTGAAAATGACTAAACACCACATTTGTCAATGAAGGTACACTGAATCCTAATAAATTAAAGCTTTTATGATTGTCAGAATATTTCTCTAAACATTGGAGAAAAACGCTGGTTAGGATTTCTTTAGTCACCTGTCTGCATTTATTTAATTAATTCATTGTATGTATTTATTCATTCATTCATTAAATTAACCGTCCATGGAGTATATTTGAACCTATGTCACACTTCTCTCCTGTGCTGGCAGTGGCTGGCAGCTATGCAGAGTAATAAAATGCCCCTAATAATCCATCAGTTTGTCAATGTTAGGAGTTTTTTAATCTGTATTTTGGTAGCGTTCTAAAGACCAAACTGAGATCTCATGTGCACAGCCATAGTAGGTGCAGTCCATAAAGTTTTCTTAAAAAAAAGAGTCCTTTCCTTGAAGATCTTATTTTTTTTTCTACTCACGAGCCTAAATCTCCCTTGCTGCAATGTAAAACCACAGCTGCTTGTGCTATCCTCAGAAGTTAAGGAAAACAAAGCTTCACCCTTTTCCATATAAATTACTTTCATGTCTTACAAAATGATTATTCTCCCCACCCCATCCTCTCTTCCCCAGACTAAATAAATCTATTTTTCCAATCATTCCTCTTAAGTCATGTTTTCCAGTTTTCAATCATTTTTGCACTTCTCTGGACTTGCTACTTTTTGTCCACATCTGTCTTAAAATGTGCCACTCAGAAACATACAATACTCCAGAAGTTGAGGCCTTATCCTTTTTGGACTAGTGCCGAAAAATGTACTTCTTGTTTCTTGCTTTACAAAGCTCCTGATACATTTTAGAGTGCTTTTTGTTCCCCCCCTCCCAAAATGTTACACTGTTGACTCACATTTAGCTTGTGATCCACAATAAACCCAGGATTTTCTTTCTTCAGTACTCTTTACTAGGCATTCGTTTCTCATTCTGTATGGCTATGAGTACAGTAGAGAGTTTTGCTAACAAAACCCCAATTTTGTTGGCAAAACTAGTGGAACATCCACATATAAAAAGCACGCTGTCGACAGCATATCAACAAAAGACAGCACTTCCGCCAGCAACCGTCTGCCTCTCCCAAATGAGGAAGAACACCTTTGTCAACAGGCTATGTCAGCCTAAAAGCTGTGTGGGTGCTCTGGGAAGCTTTCTGTCAACCGAGAGCCCCGGACAATGAGCAGCCCCAGCTGATGTGCAACAGGGTGCCTTTTTTTTGAGAGAGCAGATGGACAGTCCAGCTGCTCTGTGGACAGAGCAGAGCATTCTTCTGATTAACTCTTGTCTGTGGCTGCACTTTGTCAACAGATATGACTTTTGTCGATAAATCACTGGGATGTAACCTTAGTCTATATGTGCAGTCTATTGCCCCATTCTGAGGAATTTGCCTTTGTTCTTACTCAGTTTCAATCTACTCGGACACTTTCTGCAGTTCTCCATATCATTCTGAATTATAAATCTTATCCTCCAAAGCACTTGCAAGTTTTCCAAGCCTGACAGTATCCACCAACTTTAGAAGTGTAGTTTCTATACCATTAGCTAAATCACTGATGAAGATATTGAACAGGAATGGACCCAGAACTGATTCTGTTGCCCACACTCTCTGGGAACGGATTTCCAACTAGTTACATGTGCTGTGATGGGTACCACCAAGTTTGCCACCTGGAACTGAGGTACAGTTCAGCCACCTCGACTTACCATCCTGGGTTCTTCTTTGCAATGTAATACTGTGACAAGCTGCAAATCTCTCTTTGGTCTGCTCCTTCACCAGCATGCCTATAGTCTGGAGCACACCCAAATGCAGTTACAAGCAAAGGCTGTGTCCAGACCTGCACAGGAAGGCTCCAGCTTAGGAACTTCCCAGCTAATGATGCATGCCTTTCTCTGGAGTGGAACTTTCAAATAGCCAACATTTTAACCATAATAAATTTTAGGTGTGTTTTCAATAAGTACAGTATAATGAAAGTAAATAAATATAAATACAGCAAATACAGTATAAGTTTACAAAAAAAAAAGCAGTCAATTAACACTTTAAAGACTAAAAAAGTAATTTATTAGGTGAGCTTTTGAGGGACAGACCTGCTTCTTCAGGCCATAGCCATACCAGAATAGACTCAATATTTAAGGCACAGAGAACCAAAAACAGTAATCAAGGTTGACAAATCAGAAAAACAATGATCAAGGGGAGCAAATCAGAGAGTACAGGGGCATGCGGTGGGGACTCAAGATAGATTAAGCCAAGTATGCAAAAGAGCCCCTATAATGACCCAGAAAATTCCCATCCCAGTTCAAACCACATATTAATGTGTCTAATTTGAATTTAAAAGAGAGTTCAGCTGCCTCTGTTTACAGACTGTTGTGAAAATTCCTCTTCAGTAAGACCCAAACTTTTATGTTATTAACAGAATGGGCCACTCCATTAAAATGGCTGACAGGTTTGTGGATCAGGAGTATTTTTATGTCTGTTTTGTGCCCGTTAACTCTTTGTCTAAGGGAGTTAGAAGTCTGTCCAATATACAAAGCATCTGGGCAGTATTGACACATGATGACATATCTGATGTTATCTGAGGAACATGAGAATATGCCCTTGATTCTGTGAATAACCTCGTTAGGTCCAGTGATAGCATCTCCAGAATAGATATCTGGACAAAGCTGGCAGTGGGCTTTGTTGCAAGGAAAATTTCCTGGACTGGTGTTCCTGCGGTATAGACTGTGGTTGTGGGTGAGAATACTCATAAGGTTGGGAGGATGTCTGTAGGAGAGAACAGGCATGTCACCTAGGGCCTTATGGAGTGTGGCATCCTGATTAAGGAAAGGTTGTAAGTCTTTAATAATGCATTGCAGTGGTTTGAGTTGGGGGCTGTAGGTAATGACCAGTGGTGTTGTGTTCTTGGCTTTTTTGGGCCTATCTTGGAGTAGCTGGTCTCTGGGTACTCCTCTGTCCCTGTCAATTTGTTTATTTTTGATTTGTACTGCAGTGTCCAGGAAATGTATCTCTTGCGTGGAATGATCGAGGCATAAGCTGATGTTGGGGCGCAGATTGTTAAAGTCTCTGTGGAATTCTTCTAGAGGCTCTATACCAGGGGTCCAAATCATAAAGATGTCATCAATGTGTCTTAAGCAGAGGTGGGGTAATAGGGGACAAGAGCTGAGGAATCGTTGTTCCAGGTCAGCCATAAATATATTAGCATACTGCGGGGCCCTGCAGGTGCTCATAGCAGTTCCACTAAATGGAGGTATAAATTGTCCCCAAATCAGAAATAATTGTGGGTGAGAACAAAGTTACAGAGGTCAGACAACACATTGGCTGTGGTGACATCAGGGATGGTATACCTGATCACTTGTAATCCATCTTCGTGTGGAATATTAGTGTACAGAGTCTCTACATCCATGGTGGCAAGGATGGTATTGTCAGGCACTTTTCCGATGTTTTGTAATTTCCTCAGGAAGTCAGTGGTATCTTGGAGATAGCTGGGAGTGTTGGTGGCATAGAGTTTGACGAGGGAGGCTATGTAACTGGACAGTCTGGTGGTAAAGGTGCCAATACCCGAAGTGATAGGGCTCCTGGGGTTGCCAGGTTTGTGGACTTTGGGAAGGAAATAGAATAATCCAGGTTGGGGCTTAGAAAAGTTCCCTGCAGGGGGTAGGCTGCATTGGTGACAATGCAGGTCAGCATCATAGTGTCCCCAACCAGGCACTGCTGCTGAGGTATGTAGGACCCTTCCCCCATCTGGCAGCCCTGGAGCGGTAGCACTTGTTGTTTATGTAGGCCCCACCACTGTGCTCCGGGGCCTGGATAGTGATGTGGGTGCTGTCCAGTGATCCAAAGTAGTTGAGGAAGCCCAACTCCTTGAACACCCTGAAGGCATTGTCGGGGTCCCTGATGTGGCTCAGCTACAAAAGGAGGACTTTGTTTATGGCCCAGATGACCTGAAGGCTGTGAAGGGAGAACACATTCATGAGAGTGGACTGAGGAACTGTGTATCCCTCCACCCCCACCTCCATCCCCTATGGACTGCTCCTTCCCCAGATACTCTGTCCTCTGTGGGTACCCTGTCCCTGTCCCCTTCCCAATCCTTGCTGGGGGCTGTGCCTGGTTCCCAATGGTGGCCCTTGTCAGGGTACTCTCTTGCCCCTGCCTGTGGTGGGAGTGCGACCTGAGCATGGCTTATCTTGTTAAGAACGGTCACTATGGTGGCCCTGCTCATCCTGAACTGGTGGATGATGTATCGGTGGCTGTTCAGGGTGGCCAGTTTCCATAAGGTAAGGGCCGCTTTTTTCTGCGGGGTTTTCATAGTGCTGAAAGGGTGGGGTGAGCCACTGGCACAGCTCCAGGAATGTCTCCTTGATCATCCTGAAGTTCTGCAGCCACAGTCCATTGCCCCAGTCTTCCAACACCAGATGGTCCCACTAGCCCATGCTTCTGGGGTAGCCCCACAAGAGGAGGATGGCCCAGGGGACTGGACAAGGGCGTTGCTCCCTGAGGACAGCCTCCAGGATGTTGGCTATCACAGTAGCCATCCAAAGCTGCTTCAGGACTGCAGCCACCACCATAGTTAGTGAGCAGGCCACAGCCTGGATGGGTCATGGTGGAGGGACCTGCTTGGAGTCCATGGTGTGTCCCACAGTGCCTCCTCTGCATGCTGTCCCTGCACTTGCTGTGGATGGCTAGCTGGACCTCAGCATGCACAGGGTGAGAGTCTTGGAGAGGGGCCTTTTAAAGGAGCAGATGGAGATGGCCGCAAAAGGGCTTGCCCACCATGCAATCCTGCCCACAGCATTTGCTGCCCCTTTGCATTTAAAAGGGTGACCTGGGATGTCTGGATATTCTCTTTTGAAAGGGTGGTTGGGACTTTCAAAAGGATGGGTTGGACCTTGATCGCTGTTTGGCTGTGTGGATGTTCCTTTTTGAAAGTCCGTCTTTTGAAGTGTATTTTCGAAAGCTGCCCTTTCAAAACCACGTTGCAGCATAGACATAGCCTGTCTGTCTGGGTAAACTGAAATTAGAATATGACAATGAAGTACTGGATTGAGCAAAGTACTTAAAAACATATGTAACTTTATGCATATGAGTCTTACTTAGACTCAGGTCCGCCTGTGCCTCTGGGCACATTGGGCAACAAGTGCTCGCTAGCGATTTCGGTCAGCTGCAAATAATTCAGCCTCCTCCCATGATATACCAATGTTTAATAAGTCTTCCTTAAATGTGGTGCACCAGGTCTTCAGTGGCCTGCCTCTCTTCCTTCTTCCCTCTGCCGGTATCCATCTCATTGCAGTCTTTGCATGCAGTTGATCTGGCAGACGCAGAAGGTGTCCAGCAAACCGCACTCTGCCATGATATCCTGCAGTGCCCGTGGCCCACATCTTTGTAGTATCTCCTCATTGGTAACGCAATCACGGTAGGTGACACCCAGGATCTTTTGTAAGCAACGCTGGTGGAATACATTGAGCTTGCGTGCTACTCTTGACATTATTTTATACGTTTTGCTAGCGAAAAAGGTGACTGGCATGATGATGGTGATGCATATGAGTAGTCAGAATTAATTCAAAATCATTATTCTATGTTTGAAAAATAAGCAAATAAATCACTTAGGCTATGTCTACACTAGCCCCAAACTTCGAAATGGCCATTTCGAAGTTTACTAATGAAGGGCTGAAATACATATTCAGCACCTCATTAGCATGCGGGTGGCTGTGGCACTTTGAAATTGACACGGCTTACCGCCGCGCGGCTCATTCAGACGGGGCTTCTTTTTGAAAGGACCCCAGCAACTTCGAAGTCCCCTTAGTCCTATGAGCAGATGGGAATAAGGGGACTTTGAAGTAGATGGGGTCCTTTCGAAAAGGAGCCCTGTCTGAATGAGCCGTGCGGCGGCGAGCCGCATCAACTTTGAAGTGCCGCGGCCGCCCGCATGCTAATGAGGCACTGCATAAGTATTTCAGCGCTTCATTAGTAAACTTCGAAATGGCCATTTCGAAGTTTGGGGCTAGTGTAGACATGGCCTTAGTTAGGTTGAGGCTTTAAAGAATTCGAAATACTTTTGACATCTTTTGTTTCATATCCACTTGTTATGCTCACTGTCAGTTTTTTTTGTAAAGAACTTTGCTTAAATAATGCATCTAATATATTGTATTATCCCAGAGATAAATCAATGGTCTTTGGTCTTTCCCAGAAATCTATTAATGTTTTTAATAGGCATGAGCTCAGACAAAATGGTCTACTTACTGCTGGTCAATCAACACTTGCTGAGGAGGTGATGTGAGGTAATTTTAAGATTTGAACACAAGGCAGATTGTTACTGCCAATGAGCATGTTCCCAACTTGCATTTAAAGAGGCAGACTGGAGAACGTCACTTCTATCTCAAGTGTGTTCTTTGAGAATGTAAATGGCCTGCCCACCTACATGTTTGGAGTCAAATTTCTTATCCAATACTTACTTTAACCTCTTCAAGCCTCTCTATCCTGGAAAATTAATAGATTTCTCCATAGGCTTGCTAGGATTTTCTACATAAAAAGAGTATTGGAACATTTTTTTTCTCTATGATCCTTCTTTCAGTTGATCAAATCAGAGCAAGATAAGCCAGGAAAGAAAATATAATCTGAATTTTAAAACCTCAAAAAAGACAAGTTTCAGATTAGGTTCTGTTTGCACAAGACTTCAGGTACATTAGGGTGGGATTTTCAAAATGTTCAGTGCCAACTGCTACTGAAGCCAATTTAGACCAACAATGCACTTTAGTTAATGGCAGTCTGACTGCAACCATGCTGGATTTGCTCATGTACTGGGGGTTGCTCTGTGAGTCTCTAGCACCAACTTTTAGAGAATATAAGGAGAATACAAAAAGACACCCCTTTATCCTGCATCTGAGGAAGAAAACAGTGTGCTTACCTCAGGGGAAAATGGTATTCCACCCCACCTTGGCTGAAAATGCTGTAAAGTCATCTTTGGGTGAGATAAGAGTGTTTTAGACAGGAAGTTACCACGTTAAATTCACTTTCTAGAATGTGTCATGATTTTTTTAAAAAATGTAACTCTTTTCATTAGCTTTATCTGTTAATCAGTTGAATCTTTGAATCTTTGTTAATAAACTTTATTTTCACTACAAGAATTTCAACTCAGTCATGTTAAGCAAGGTGTTGGTCTGGAGATGAAATACTTGTGTATACACTGTCCCTTTGGGAATACTAAACCTAATTCTGTGAATGCCCAATGGACAAGTGACTAGACTCTGAGGAGTTGGGGTTTGGTGTATTAGACAATAGAGATACTCCAAATTATCAACGTCCATAAATGTTCGATAGAATTTTGTGAAGTCTTGTGGTACCTTATAGACTAACAGATACATTGGAACAATGCATCTGACAAAGCAAGTTTTTGTTCACGAAAGCTTATGCCCCCCCATTATATCTGTTAGTCTTTTAAAGTGCCACAGGACTTTTTGTTTTTGTGGATACAGACTTTCATGGCTACCCCTCTGATACTATAGAATTATGTTTACTCTTAATATTTGCTATTTGAAACAAATTTTATTACAACAATTGGGTGGACAAATAGAAAACTGTAGTGTAGTAAGCACAGTATAATAAGTCTCTTAGGTTTTCTTCTGGAAAGCCTTTTAAATTCAAATCTTCAAATAACTGAGTTCAGACCTTAGGGATTTAAATCTGTTTTTCTGGTGATTGAATATATGCAGTTGTTAGGTATAATTGATTAAGTCTCTATGCCTTTGATATTCTAAGGCCGGCAAACTGTGTTTTCATGAGATGTGAAAAATAAAAACATTGTATAGAATTCTGAGAATTATGACAAATTTTTTCTGTACAAAATATGTATAAAACCCAACATTTTCCAAGGTGACTAGTGATTTTCAGAGGCTTTGGTTTTTTTAAGTGCCCAATTTGAGACTGCTTAAGAAAGAGGCTTGATTTACAGAGCGTGAATGCTCAGCACTTTCTTGGCGGAAAGCAACTAAGGCAAAAAAAATCATTTCAGAAAGTATAGCAGCAGTTTCTGTATAATGAACAGAATAAGGTCTTTCTTCCTATCAGCTATTTCCTCTCCATGAAAAGTAACAATTTCAAAAATTTTGGCCTACAGACAGTTAGCCCTTCTCAGTCAAGTCCTAAGATACCAATGGAAAGGCACTTTCACTATCAATATGAAAATTGATGGTTTGCTCCTGAGCTCTCTTTAGAGGGCAAAACTGCCATTAACTTCAATTGGAACTTCATCTGAGGGAGGGAGGAAGGAACTCAGAAGCAGACTTCATGAAAATAATGAGATGGATCAGAGTTTCACAGCCTTTTCTAAGCTGACCCCCCCCTCTACAGGAAAATAAAGTCATCTCCATCCATTCTCAACTCTTCCATATGTTAAAGACCTACCCAAAAGAAGTGATCATTGTTAGTAGAAGGTGTAGGCCTTTGTACTTGTTCTAACATATATTATGAACAATACATAATAAACAACGTTGAAATTTAAAGGACAATTGGCATATGACAGCTTCTGCTGAGGTGAAAGTGACAGATTACACCTCGGACATTGTTTCATGCTCTCTGAAAATGCACTCAGCAAGAGATACATTGTTTAAGTTAGTTTATGTTTTGCAGATTTTCTTTGAAGACCAAACAGAAACACTTTTTCTTTACATGAAAGCTACCAATCAAGAAAACAACTGAGAGGTTTACATGAGCTTCTCTGGTTAGTCATTTAGATCCCATCAGGGCAATGCCCCACACACTTTGAGAAAAATCAGGCTAAGCTGAAACTCTTTCCCTCAGACTACATGAAGAAGTATGGAAGCTAGGCCATTGGATGTGACTACATGGCTATTATACTTCTGAACAAGCTACCTATAAACTTCAGTGAACTGAGTACTCATCCATTTACTCCCTCCAGAAAACTAATATTTAAGCATTGGGAAGAGCCTTGGACTAACTTTCCTGTTATTCCACTGCCATAGTAAAATAGCCAGTATGGTAGAGGAAGAGAAGAGTTTGTTTGAGATAAGGGTAGGCAGTTAACCACCAACTTCTTTCCTCTGCCTCAGCTACCAACAAAAAAGAAGCATGGGAGGTTTTGTGACTCAGGGTGTATCCAATTTAGTACCTCTAGGGAGTTCTCCTCAGCTACTTCAGTGTACACACAAACCCTGACTATGGCTCAAGTCAGAGTCTAGCCCTTAGTGGCAGAGAGATAACAATGTTAGTCTGTATTCTATCAACACAAAACCGCAGTCATGTAGCACTTGAAAGATTAACAAAACAATGTTAGGTGACAAGTTTCATGGGACAGACCCCTTCTTCAGATCAATAGCCTTACCAGCACAGACTCAATATATAAAACAGGGAGGTCCACCCTGATGACAATTTTTGGATCTCTGTGCTTTTATATATTGAGTCTGTTCTGGTAAGGTTATAGTTTAGTCCTTAGTATGTGTGAAGCAGGTATAACAGTTGAAAACTGGATTTTTTTGTAATTATTTTGAACTGGAAAAAAAACTTCTCATTTCTTCACACATCCCATAGCTCAAGAAAGCAGTTAAAATCTGCATTTAAATAGTGTTGTGTGAGGGGAAACCTGCATAGGGAAGATTGTACAGGTTGAAAATTTTTAGTCTGGAACCCTCAGGACATGACCCTTGCTGAACCAGAGAATTTGTCAAACCACGGATTAAAAATTGTCTAACAGCATCACCAGCACTTCTACTGCTTACTTGGCTCTTAGAAGTGATTTAAAAGTAAACTAGAACTAAATAACAGCACAGAACTCTGAGAGCCAGGACAGGTGCTGTAAACAACCTTTATACAACTATGGGAAATTTGGCTACACTCACATAAGTGGACATCTGGCTAACGAAAATCATGCCAGATCACCAAGGTTGCCAGACCAGAGAGTGCCAGACTAGAGAACTTCAACCTGTATCAATTTTCTATAATGTTTGACCTTAACTTAAAATAACCTAACAAGAATTTTTTCTTTTTAAATATAATGCAACTGAAGATTCTGATTTTTTTCTTTCAAAAAAATTTCAAATTTAAAACCCACAGTAACACAAAGGCTACATCTATACAATAAGCATCTGTCAACAGAAGTGACTATCAGATGGGATTTCCCCTCAAAACTTCTGTTCACAGAGTGCATATATACATAAAAGCAGATGGAAACAGCAATCTGCTCTGTCAACAGAGAGCAGCCAGACTGCTTGGCCCTCTCCAAACAGAATAGCTGACCAGATGCTCTGCAAACAGGGTTGTCCTGTGAACCTGAAGCCTCGCCTGCAGACTAAAGGGCCCCAGGCTACCTACATGACTGTTTTGTGCACAAGAAAGTGTCAAGAGAGGCATTATTCCTGAACTCAGAGGGGCATAACGTTGCCAGCAGATGTGCCAAGTTTTGTCAACAGACTGTCGACAAAGCAGATTTTGCATGGAGATGCTCTGCGCATTTTTCCTGACAAAACCTTCTCATGTAGACATAGCTCAAATGTCCTGAATGTGTTCTTTAATAAGGTGATTTGCGATTTTTGTTTTTAAAGAACAATTTTTTTGGTGTTCAAAATAAATTTAAAACAATGTAAATAATGTGTTTTTTTGAAACTTTGAAAGAACTTCTGTTTGTCAGCATTAAGACATAGGTTTTGTCTACCCTAACTCTGCCATGAAGCCACTGCGAGCTCCATGCCAGTCCCAACCCTGGAGGAGGGAGAAGGGTTGGTCAGATATGTGTTGAAGCACTGACCGTTAAACAACAATACAAATGAAATCTGATGTCAGTACAACTAAATGAAAAAAGATGCCGGCTCAGTCATCGCCTGGATAAACAAAGTCCGCAATACCAATCGAGCGATCTGGGTTGGGTCGATAATTTGGCTACCGCAAGAAAATTACAACTAAGACATATGCTACTCATTGGAACATGCAACGTCTGAACACTGTGGGCACCTGGAAAATTAGAGCTGCTTCAGAAGGAGGTGGAGAGATATGGATGTGATATACTTTGACTGGCAGAGATGCACTGGATGACATCAGGAGAGATGCATGGTTGCGAAGTCATTTGGTCAGGAAGTGAAATGGAGCACGAAGCAGGAGTTGGATTCCTTCTAGCAAAACACCTAGAAGAGCATTATTAGAAAACAAATCAGGGAGTGCAAGAATGATGGTAGCGAGATTCAAAGCAAAACTGTTCAACATCTCAGTTATTCAGGTGTATGCACCCACGTCTGACAGTATGGAGGAAGAGACTGAGCTAGTGTATAAAGACTTGACAAAGACGGTGGAGAAGATACCGAAGAAAGACATGTTGATCATCGGAGAAGATTGGAATGCAAAAGTTGGAACAGATAATGAAGGTTGGGAGAGAACTGTGGGAAGTTTTGGATATGGAGAAAGAAATGAACGAGGTGAGAAACTGCTAGAGTTTGCTGCAGAGCATGAGATGATGATCTGGAACATGAGATTCCAATAAAAGGACTGTAGGAAGTGGACATGGCAATCAAATGACGGGAGGTCCAAGAATATGATGGATACGATTTTGATAAGACGAAGGTGGATAACATCAGTACAGCAGCGCTAAAATTTCCAAGGAGCAGATATAGACTCAGACCACAGTCTAGTGATCACAAACATCAAGATAAAACTCAAAAGAAAATGTAAGACAGAGTTTAAGAAAAGAAGAGCTGTGGTGAGGCTCTGTGAGGAAGAAACAGAATGCATACAGAACAGAGCTCAAAGAGAAGATTAAGAATATCACCATAGACAAAGACGTAAGTAAGAGTCGCAGGGATAGCCATCTCTATAGAAGAGGCAATTGAGCAGACTGTTCCAGAAGAAGAAAAGATCAATAAGAAATGGATTACCCAGAAAACACTGAAGTTGGTTCAAGAGAAGAGAGCGTCGAAGATCAGAAGAGATGTCTCTGAGATGGCAGACAGGAATATAGGATGAAATACAATAAGGTAAGGAAAGCAGCGAGAAAGGATAAGGAGAAATGGTTAGAGGAGCAATGCCAAGATATCGAGAGGTATTCCAGCATATGTAAAACGAGGGAGGTGTATAAGACAATTAGAAATATTAATAGGAAATGTCAACTGAAGCAGATGGTGATCAAAGATGAGAGCGAAGAAGTGCTCATGAACAGGGAGAAAATTGTGCAGCTTTGGACGAGATATTGCACTGATATATAGAAAGCACAGTTGGACCCGAGTATCTCAGAGAGACTGATTGAAGAGCTGAAAGAGATACTCCTCAGAGCATTGACAGCAAGACTGATATTTCCAAGGAGGAAGTAGAAAAAGCAGTGAAACTACTAAAGAACAACAAGACCCCTGGAAATAAGATCATGGGAGAGATGATCAAATATGGTGGAGAAAACATGATTCAAGAAATACACCGACTATGTAATATAGCATGGAAAGAAGGCAAGGCACCTAAGGAATAGACAAGATCTGTGCTAGTGACAAAACACAAGAAAGGAAGGACCTTGGAGTACATGAACTACAGAACAATTGCCCTAACGAGGTAAGGTGCTGATGATGAGACTGAGAAATTAAGGTCGCAGATAGAAGAACATAAATCAGATGAGTGAGCAGGGTTCCGAAAAGATAGATACAGCAGCTATTGGCACTAAGACTGATAGCGGAGAGAGCTCAATGAACGTACAAAATGTATACACTTGCTTCGTTGATTTTTCAAAAGCATTTGACAGTATAGATCAGAACGTGACGTGGGCAGTGTTGGAGTCATATGGAGTGGATAGCAGACTGATATGGTTGTTGAAGGATATGAATGCTAATGCAGAGGCAGTGGTGAGAACATGCAGGCAGTTGGGAATTTGGTTTAAAACAAGTAGAGGTACGAAACGAGATCCAATATCACCAAGTATCTTCATCACACATCTGGAGAGACTGAAAGACAAGGAAGAGGTAGAACGGATATCTGTGCACAGAAAAAGAATTAACAACTTCAGGTTCGTGGATGATATAGTTATCATCAAGGAAGAAGAGGAGAAGCTAGCGAAAATGGTGCAGGTGTTAAACGAAGAAGGGAAGCAGTATGGACTGATTATGAACATCGATAAACAAAAACAATGGTATTTGGAGATAAGGAAATAGGAAGGAAGATCAGTGTGGATGTTATTGAAGTAGAAAATGTAGAGACGTTCACATATCTGGGGAGCAACATAATGTACAAGCTAGACTGTAAAAAGGAAATAGCGACTAGAATAGTGCAAGAAAGAGCGAGTTTGAAGGCGATGGATAAGATCTAGAAAAGCAAAGCGATTAGCTTAAGAACAAAGGCCTTGAAAAACGTGTGTATTCAGCATCATATTGTATGGATGTTCAACATGGGTGATAACGAAAGATTTGAAAAGACGCATATTGGTGTTTTTAAAGGAGTTGTTATAGAAAAGTTCTGAGAATAGGATGGGTGCAGAAGGGCGCCAATTAGGAATTTTATAGGAAGATACAGCCAAAAGAGAACCTGCTGCAGAAGGTTATAAAACAGAAGCTACAACTATTTGGCCATATTTGCAGAATGAATGATGAAGGAAAAATCGAGACCCTAGTATTTGGCATAATGGACATTTCGAGTAGGAGAGGCAGACCCCACAAAGAATGGATAGATATAGTAGATTGGTGCGGAGCTAGTCTACAGAATCTAAGCCACTCTGCACTGGACAGGGAAAGATGGAAGGAAACAGTGAGAGAGGCATCAGACACCAACGGGCGCTGAGACCACAGTTATTGATGAATATATGTCCACCCTGCACACTTTATAATGGTGCAGCTGTGCCACTCCAGCCACTCTGTTGTAAGGTGTGCAGTGTAGCTGTGCTTTTCCTGTGAGAGAGACAGATAGCAAGCGTGAGCTCTCCTGGTAACAAAAAACGATTTCCATTGAGAGGCAGTAGTTTTCTTTCTGGGAGCATGTTCACATCAACCAGTGTTGTCCACACAGGTGCTTTTCATCATTAAATCTCTTCTTATTGAGAGGAGAGCTTTTTCACTCCCCTGCGTGACAAAGTGCCAGTTTGGACAAAACCAGGGTAGATACAACAGGCTTCATTTTAGAGCTATTTGAAAAATTAAGCAAAAACTCTTTTCCACTGAAGAATACCATTTAGTCAAAATCAATTACTGTTTCTACGCATGCCACTTGTTCTGAAAGCAGCATTCTAATGGACGACCGAGAAAATGCTAATGAGGCATGGATGTAAATTTCCAGCACCTCATTAGCATACAGTCACATGATTCAGAGTCCAGAAGAAACTCTTCCAGACTCCAAAATAGCATGTAGAAGCATGGCCCCCAGGGGATCTCCTGGAAGGAAATCATCTTTCTGGAATCCCCATCTAGGAGGAGGATTTCCCTCCAAGAGATACATGGGGGCTGTGCTTCTACTTGCTATTTTGGAGTCCGGAGAGCTGCTTCTGGACTCCAAATCATGTGACCGTTTCCTAATGAAGTGCTGGAAATTCATATTCACGCCTTATTAGGATTTTCTGGGCTGTTCATTAAAGTGCTGCTTTCAGAACAAGCGACATGTGTAGAAATGGCCAATATGTTTTACAGAAGATGATTTCCTTTGACTTTATTTTTTCAATAGGGACAATTTCTTTTGTCTAGGTTAGAATCTCAGGATTAAAACCAGAGAAACAAAGAGAAACCTCTCTATTTTTCTGACAGCTTAATGCTTAGAGCTCTCAGATGGAAAGTGAGATGCAACTTCAGATCTAGGCTCTGAATCAGACAAAAAAGGGACTTCAACTTAGGCTCCCTACATACACTCCCTTAGGCTCCCTACACTCTAGATGAGTGTTCTGACTACTAGATTATTGGTTGTTTGGAAGTTGGGTTGTTTCAACTTTCCCAATTTTTGGTGAACATTTTCAAAACATCTTGTTTAATTCCATATGAGAATGAAAAACAGAGCAATAACCATTTCCTGCAATACAGAATTATTTTTTTAGTCAGTCTTATTTGATTCAAGAAATTCTGAAGTATAAAAATAATCTTTCTACGGACACCAAATGGTCATTCTATCAGCGCAAAATTCTGGCTAAGGTATGAGAAATTGACCAATTTCTAGACACTTGTACACAAAATAGAAGTAGCATTCACATATTTATGGATGCTGATGACAAAATCAAGAGCAAGATATTCAGAAGGTGATAGGAGGTGAGATTTAAATTCACTTTCCAGACATACTAGCAGCCATCGAAAACCTGTCTGTGAGGAAAAAAAATGTGAGGCAAAAAAGCTAAGAACTGTTGTAATAGATCAAAACAATGGTGCTTAATGTTAATCAAGTGAGCACTTCCACTGGAACCAATGAAACCCGTGCTTAAATTTGAATACATGTATATGGTACTTTCAGGATAGATGCCTACAAAAATCAAGAAGCTGATGGATTGAATGATGCGATGGATGACAAAGTGAGCAATGAATAGATTCAATAAACACATTTTGTGGATGTAGAAAATAGTTCACGTTTCACATGGGGTGGGACATAATATTTAGCACAGCATCTCAAAGAGTATATTGAAAGAATTCCTAGGGCACAATCGAAGTAATATTGCTGTTAAGCCATATGGATGATAGATAAAGTTCTAATAGCCTTACTTCTGTATATGTTAATTAAACTCAACATCAGATAGGACATCTTAATAGTGGTGCTCTCTTCCACTTCAAAAATGAGAACCTGATTACTGCTGAATTAATTAGCAGAAGAAAGGTGTTTATAGCTCAGGTCATTGTGGTTCCTAGACAACTGTGCACTCTACTAGTGCACAGTTACTTTCTAAATCTTTGACCTTTTTGAAAACTTTATAAATTGACTTGTTTGACTTGGTCACACTCTCTCTCTCTCCCTCTCCCTCTCTCTCTCTATTTCAGTGACCAAGTCAGTCAAGTCCATTGCCAGAAAGTCATATAAATACATGATAATGCACTCTGCTGTGTGTATATTTCTGAATAAATGTAAAAGTGTGATTAATACACTGGCAAACTTAGGGTTTGAAACCTTAAATTGCTGGTTGGGATTAGGTGCTCCACGCAAGTCATTTTTACTGATATGCAGAGGGTTAAACAGGTCACATTATGCTCCTCATTTGACTTCAAAGTTTGAAGTAAGGGAATATGTTATTACAAAGGACTTTGGAAATATTTTGCCTGCCTCACTCTGAAGCACTGAGAAAGGATAATTCAACATCATCATGTAGACAAATCCCTGAAGATTGCCTTTCCATCAACATAGCAGCATTAATTAGTTTGCAATCCCTACTGTTTTGTCTTTCAATATTTGTGATTTTTTTCTATTTCTAAGCATGACATATCCTATGTAATTTTAATACTGTATCTGTGAACTTTGAACAGAGTATTTCATATTAACACATGTATATGTAGCAAAACTTCCGAAGGTTTACAAATACTTTAAGAAACAATCATTTGCTTTTTTCAATCTAGCAGGCCGCAGCGTATCCTAGCCACCAGGGAAGACTTCCGGTGCTGGCAGAAAGCCCCCCAGGACTTTCATCACAGGTGAAGACTTCCCACTGTGACAGCATGTCCCTAAAATTCTTTCCTGCTCTTGAAGCCCTAAATGAGCACAAGCTAGGACATGGTGAGAGTCATGAGGAAGAATTACTTCTCATGTCTTGCTTATAGCACTCCTATTAATGCATTCCAGAATGACGTTTGCTTTTTGCAACAATATTACACTGTTGACTCATATTTTAGCGTGTGGTCCACTATGAACCCCAGATCCCTCTTGCAGTACTCCTTCCTAGACATTATTTGCCATTTTGTAAGTGTGAAATGGATTGCTCCTTCCCAAGTGACGTACTTTGCATTAGTCCTTATTTAATTTCGTCCTATTATCTAATTTTTCCAGATCATTTTGAATTATAATCCTAATCTCCAAGGAACGGACAACCCTTCCCAACTTAGTATCTTCTGTTAACTTTATGCACATATTATATATGCCGTTATCAAAACAGTTGATGAAGATAGTGAAAAGAAATAAAATCTCAAAACTGTTTCCTATGGATTCCCACTTGATATGCCCTTCCAGTGCGACTGTGATCCACTGAGGACTGCTCTCTGGAAATGGTTGTGGAGCTAGTTATACACTAAGATTATAATAGCCCCATCTAGATTGTATTTTCCTAGTTTATTGATGAACAGTTTGTGTAAGACGGTATTAAATCCTTCACTAAAGTCTTGGTGTACATCTACTGATTCTCCCTTATCCCCAAGGCTTGTTATCCTAGCCACCAGGTTCACCTGATATGATTTGCTCTTTAGAAATCCATGCTGTTACCTATCTCCCAGATTTTTGCAGATTGAAATGATCTGTCTACACACTTTTTGTTGCAAGATATCTCCTGATACAAACTCTGCTGACAAATCCCTGCAGTCTAGACATAGCCGTGGGTCTACACAGCACAGGTATTTTGAAATAACAGCAGTTATTTCAGAATAACTATGCTAGCAACTACATGATGCACCCGCTATTTCAAAATAAATTCAAAGCAGTGGCTGTCTTTTTTCAAAATTGGAAACTCTCATTTCACATGGAATAGCACCTGTTTCAAAATGCAGTGCATCCAAAGGCTCTATTTCAAAATGTTGAATCTTGACTGCATCTACACTAGCAATGAACTTCAAATAATTTCGAAGTTGGGTTTATTTCGAAATTCAGAGTGGAACATCTACATACATTATATATTATATCAAAATTGCAGTTGAAATAAGGGGGACCAACTTCAAAGTCCTTATTCCACTCTTTGGACAGGAATAGCACCCTCTTTTGAAGTGTAACATCTCAATTGGATGTGTGTAAGATGCTCTGCAAACCACTATTTTGAAAGAACAGTTCTGCCATGGTGGCAGCCTGCAGGAGCCCAAAGATGCTCTGGCCAGGCCAGATGGGGCTTTATGGTCACCGCCAGCTATACGTAAAGACATAGCTACCTAGCAACCCAAGGCAGGAAGCTGACAGCGTGCTACAAGCAGGTGGAACATGAGCTCCCTGCAGTATGCGCGCCTCCCGATGACATCTAGGCGACAGCCACCTTCAGCCAGGAGCTCTGTGGGGCCCCCCGCAGGAACCCACAGGTGGTTCCAGCCAGGGGTCCCAGAAGCCCAGCCAATGTTGATCAAAAGGGGCCCAATTTGTTTTGGGAATAAGGGAATTTCAAAGTGTGGCACTTATTTCAAAGCACCTGCATCTATTCAGCCAATATGTGTTTCGAAAGCAGCAGTTCTGAAATGAGACTGGCTGCCATTATGCTAATGAGGTGCTGAACATACATATTGGTGCCTCATCTCCCCGTTCTTAAGTGCTTCCTTAACATGCCCCTTCCAAAAGGGAGTGGCCTAAGTAGACATGGCCATTGTGTGAAGAGACTGTATTTCAAAACAACTAAATGCTGTTTCAAAATGTGGTTTTGCAAAGACCAGTGTTATTTCAAAATAAGCTATTTCACTTGATATGTAGTCATACGCATAATCCTTCCTGAAAACAAAACATAAGCAAAAAGCCACCTTACTGAGGAAACTAAGCCAGCCTTTTAAAGTTCTGGAAAGCAATGACAGGTTCTGTAATTTCTTAAGAAATAGCATATGTGCCAACCAGGTATGCACTCACAGTTAGATGAACATGGGGGAGCTCAATGTGGTACCTCTGAAAGCTCATTTAGAACCATCAAACTTCATAACATCAATAATATTTGTTGTCATTATTTGACAGACTCAGAATGATAGACTACAGTGGTCTCAGAAAAACCATAGTGTAGGTGTTTATATTTAGAACTTTGTATTTAAGAAAATGGTCAGTTTATTTGCACAGGCTATTTTATCGTTATTATTAATGTTACTGGAATAAAGCTTGATTATTCTATTTTCAAAATTAGACAAAATGAATATTCTATACTGCAAACAAACTGGCTCAGCTGTTTAGCTGCCGTAAAAATATTTCTCTTAAATAAGTAAAAGCCAAACCACTTCTCAAAAATATCCCAACTTTGAAATCAAGTAAAGCCAGGAATTAATATTCGCTTTCAAATACTGTTGATGTCAAGAAAATAATCTAGGGACCAGTGAGCGACCAACTCTAGCTACACCTAGATTTCATGTCTTTGATTCCCAGCAGTTGGGCTTCAGATGTGTCATTTGGGTACTGAATTGAGACTGCAGTGGCATCAACAGCCAACAACATAAAAATCCATTAATAAAAAAAGAAAAACTACACATTTATAATATAAAAGGGAAAAATCTACTTTTTAATAAATGATTTCTATGTCTCTGAATGAGAAATGCACGATACAACAACAATGTAGATTGGGATTGCTACCTGTATGAAGTCATTGACAGAATGGGTATAAAGTATTTCTTTGTAGCAATATATACTCTCTTTGCAGAGTTATCAATGATTATGCCTAGGAAAACCAGACCACAAATTGAAACATAATAAGTTTTCTTTGATAACAGAATATACTCAAGCAATATTTCTGTCTTAAATTATACAGAACCCATCAATTTACTGAATTCTCAACCATGGAATCTGAGGTTCTTCAGCTGATGTTAAGTGTCTAGAAACAAAACTTTGTAAAAAGTTTCTCTTCCTGGCTTGGTTAAGTGTTGTATAATTCGTCAATGAAGACGCCATGGCAACATTCAGAAGAGTTAGATACTTGATTTAACATCAAATCTAAATAATATTTCCAATTAAAAGAAATATATTGGTTACCTAAATGCCTAAATTTTCATTTGAGTATGTTTATGATGTTGATTTGCTAATTCTACCACAAAGATGCTGCATTTTGGCAAACGGCTAAACAATCTGTGTTTATGTTCTGCTAAAGCAGTGATTTCATTACATCAGGTATTCTATTGGCATGAGATATCCTTATGCTTCAAACACTATCATGCATTCTGTGTTTACATAAACAAAGGCAGTTTGTTATCTTCTAAATGCAACATTAACCTTCCGAATTAAAAACAGAGAGGTAGCCATGTTAGTCTGTACTCCAACAAACAAAAGCAGCAGAAACATAGCACTTTAAAGACTATCAAAATGGTTTATTCAGTGATGAGCTTTCTTGGGACAGACCCACTTCTTCATTGAGCTGAAGAAGTGATTCCGTCCCAAGAAAGCTCGTCACCGAATAAATCGTTTTGTTAGTCTTTAAAGTGCTACATTTCTGCTGCTTTGTTTTCTTCAGAATTAAATACATTAAATGGAAGAGACAGTATTATTTTTCACTTCATTGTATATTTGTTAAAAAAATGAACTAAAGAATTTTGTAATAAGTTCTTGACTGAGTTCTGGATCTTAATTTCAGCTCAAACCTTCACATACAAAAACAGAACAAAACTGACTACCTCAGGCTGTGTCTGTGAGAAATTAGTATTAAATTTGGGAAATATAGAGTTCTCCCTTCACCTTTTATATTCCTCACAGTTCTTTAAAATTCAAGACTGATCATTCCATCCCATACTTTGTAGGTACGTGAAGGTGTAATTAGTGGAGATATGGGATGGTCATCGAGTCTAAACACAGAATATTGAAAAGGTCAGCACACTACAAGGTAGGAGTTATTTATAGGACATGCAGAGCATTTAAATTTTTATCTACTGGTCCATGACCTAGTGCGCAAAACCATGGAAACTGACAGCAAATTAACTCTTTTTCAAGATAAGTTATGCTAATAAGATTGAGAAAATAGCACACAATTATTCCACTCAACATTAGTTTGAAGAGGACAGTCAAGTTTTTTCCCCCCTCATAATTTATTTTACCTAGCGTTCTTTAATATAAAAAAATAAACTTGAAATTTTATTCATTCTTTTTCATTGATTTCATTCATTCAATCATCTTTTGGCTTGCGTACCCAAGGGACTAATATATTCCTCAGGCATTGTCTTAGAAAGGCATGCAATGACAGACTTTATTGGGTGCCATCTCAGCAAAACCTTTTTCTTTACAACCCTTTGGTTTATATGCTCCCAAAAAGATCTCGTTGACTTTTTTTTGGGGGGGGTCAGTTTACTATTCACCAAAATTTTAAAAAAACAATAAATAAATAAATAAGGTTTCATATTTGCGATAACCAAAACTATTCACAACCTCAGACCTAATTCATTAATTTGTTTCTTATTAAAATTATTTTAACAAATATCAAGATTTTCAAAAACATTGTTTGGAATCAACCTGCAACTGTCTTTGACTTGACTATTTAAACCCTTTTACTCTGTGTGGAGTATAGGTCATCTACACTTCTCCTCCACTTCACTCTGTCTCAAGACAAAACTACTGGCTGATTCCAGGAGTACCCCCAGTGGTTGTTCTTCAGCCTCAGTAGATCTTCTTCATGTTGCCTGAGGGGGTCTTCTTTTGCATTTTCCTTGTGAGTACCATTTGAGAGTTTGATGGACTATTTTGGATGACGGGTTTCTGAGTGTGGCCTAGCCATTCCCACAGAATTTTACTACTACTGCAACTTAAACCTTGTAATGGGCACAGAGCATAGATCATCTACAAGTCTCCTCCACGTCACTCGGTCTTAGAACAAAATTTCTAGCTGACTCCAGGAGCCTTTCAATCTCAGTAGACCTTCTCCTGGTTGTCCAAGGTCTTTCTCTGTTGCATTTACTTCGAGGGCTCCATTTGAGAGCTTAAATGGACTATGATGATTTTCTGAGTGTGTGGCCTAGGCATCCTGACATGCTTCTCTTGATTTCAATTGCAATTGTTTCTTGTCCTGCTCTGTTCCAAAGCTCCTCATTTGTGACAAAATCTTACCATTTGATGTGAAGGATGTACCACGTCTGCAGCTTGTGATTTGAAGATATTTTAGTATTCCAGGTCTGCATGAATAAAAGAGCACACTCTTAACATTTGTGTTGAAGGTCCACAATTTCATCTTCACAGATATTATTTGTGAAAACCTTATGGGATGGAGAGTCTTGAATGCAGGTGTTGCTTTCCCTATTCTGCCACTGATATCTTTGCCTGTTCCTGTGTCTCTACCCATAATAATCCTCAACAAGGTGAATTGCTCCACATCTTGCAGACCATCCCCTCCCTGTATAATGGTGTTTTTGGCCTGGTTGAACCTCATTGCCATGATCTTTGCTTGGATAATGCCCAGTCCAGCCATTGAGGTGGTTTTATTGAGTGTTGCGACCTTTTCTTCCATGCTTTCATGTTGGTGTGAAATGATCCACGCTTTTGGCCTAAATGTTCTTTTTTTCTGGCTAAACAAGAAAACAAAGTTGTGGCTCAAAGCAACAAAATTATAACAAGGATTTGCTGTGACATCAAATACATAACTTGAATAGTTAGGTTATGATTCTGTGGCTTCTCCACTGTGGTAAATCAAACTTGCTAAATCTAGACTAGCTTGGGTATGTCTACAGATGCCACAGTCATACCTCTGACTCAAGACCAAACATGTGCTAAAGGTTGACAGATTGTTAGCCGGTGGCCAGGTAATGTGCGGTGAGGTACTCCCCTGGGTCCTAAGCAGCCCAGTTTTTTACTGTTAGAGCAGGCAGCTCCTAGCACTCTCACCCACGGCCAGGCTGTAGTAACCAAACGGTTAAAGTTATTTTTGTTGTGCTGGCTGTGTTGCAGTGACAAAAGGGTTAACAGCAGTCAGGCTCAGAGCTTAACTAGTTACAAGTTTATTAAGCTACAGTTATAAGCGTGCGGTTACAAAAGGCTATTGTTTACTTCTTATATGCTAGCAAAGTACAGGTGTTAACAAGTTACGTTACAATCCAATACAAAGAGATCTGTTACCATCTAACAAAATGATATCTTGACACAACGACATCTAGTTACAGAGCTCTAATTCTTTAGCTGTGCACAAAAAAGTCGGAGACCTAGCATGGCTGTATCTTACCCTCTCTGCGTCTCTCGATACCAGCGTAGCCAAGCCGGATCGGTCACTCAATTCCGCGGAAAGATGAATACGAGGTTGGGCGTCCCCAGTTGTGGACCTCGGGAGGCAATCACCTGACCCGACCAGCAGGTAGTTGGTGGAATGTGCACAGAGCTAGAGTTATGCTGGCCCCATCTTTTATACCCCTTTTGGGTTACGTATTCTCTTTCTTATCTATGGTGCCAGATCATACTGGTCTGTCTTTGTGACGCCAGTTTGTTACAAGGGCATTTCTTACTTAATTTGCACTTGTAAGACAGGAGATAAGCAATTTAGGAGTACAAGACATTCTTTTTGTGAGGGCGGGGCACTTCCCCTTCTGGGATGGTTGTGTGGTCATCATATCCATCAATGGCAGCTGGGGTGATTTCTTGAGGGTCCCCCCCCCATGTTGATATTTAGGCCTGTTAGCCTTCTCTCTGTACTTTCTGCTTCTCAGGGGCACGATGAGCTAGCACATCTGGGCCTCAATGAGGGCATCAAAGACTGTGCTGTCAGCAGCCGTTTCCGTGCCCTGTGTGCTCCTCGGGGGGGGGGCAGCGAGCAAGCTGGATTGTAAGGGGGAGACTTTGTCTGGCTACACAGATGCCTGGAACCTTAACACCATTTGCTTGCTTTCCAGGAAATCCATAATAAACATACTTGCTGGTGAGACCCCTCTCAGGCACTTAATTTGAAGTTTCTATTGCAAAACAGGTATGGACAAACACATGGTTGGTGGGTAATGAAGGCAAGGAAGGCATTACCTTCCCAAAGTTGCCAATATTCCTCAGCTGCTGGGGCCATGGCACTGCAGCCCAGCTGGCTGGCGAAGTGCGAGAGCCAGCTGTCCAGCTGCTCCTGGAGAGCCAGGGCTGTCTGGCTGCCTTGGAAAGGACTGGGCTGGGGCTGTCTGTGGAGGGGTGGGACAGGGGTCACAGCTGTCTGACTGCCCAGGGAGGACCAAGAAGGGAAGTGGCTGGGGCTGTCTATCTGCCTGAAGAAGACCAGAGCTGCATTTGTCCCGGGAGCACCACAGCTGGTGTGCAGCTGTCCAGCTGCCCCAAAAGGGCTCCGGCTATATGGACATCTGGTGACAGCTGGGGATGGGGTGCCTGGGAAGGGGTGGGGACATGCCTGGCTGACCACTGAGGGCAAACTAGGGCTGGGGATAGGGACAGGGACGTGGATGTTTGAGCCCCTAGCCACCAGGCACAGTGGCCATCCAGAAAACGTAGAGATGCACTACCTCTTGGGATGGGGGACTAAGGTGTCATGGGCTGTGGGCAGTAGCCTGCTGGGGAGCTGAGCTTGGATGCATGGGTGCGGGGGGGCGCAGGGGCAGTGGAATGCATAGGGCCTTGGGCAAAAGGGTGGAGCTGGGATCTGCCTTCCTTAGCTGGCTTTCACCACTACCCCTAGATAACCATGAGTATTAGAAACCTAAGATAAACTTGTAACCTAGAGGCAATAAAGCCACTAACAAGGTACAGTGAAGCCTTCTCGACAGCCTTACCTAATAGGCTGCTGGAGTTTTGTCCATGCAGTAGCAGGACATGGCTTTAGCCTCTAAGGTCACAGGTTCAATCCCTCCTACTACTGATTGCGGTCTGCTTTACATAATCATCCACTCAAGGGGAAAAAAAAATATTGCCTGTTGCAAACCACCTGTACAAAGATGGCTGTAATAACTCTGGAGAACCTGCTTCTCGCCTCTGTGCTGTGACTCATGGTTAGTTAGCACAATATTGTCAACGTGACTCCGTGTGGTCCCTGATGTTTTGGAGATTTGTGTAAAGCAAGCAACAAATCTTGTTCTGCAAACTCTCTCTTATCCTGTGTGCATGAGCACTGCTTTAATACTCTCCTGGTAGAGAGACACAAACCACTTGCACTATGGAAAGGGCAGCTCAGCCTTCTTCATTTGGTTTTAGCTTCAGTACTAATCAAACCACATGCCTTTCTGGTTCCAGTAAGGAGGTCATCAGTCCCAAAGTGTATTAAGACCACTAACTCAAGGTACTGGCTGCTGAACATGTCCGTGTTTGGGAATGCTGTATTTGTTCTTCAGACGTTCATTCCATCTTTATCACACCTGGCTTCTACTTTTAATAGTGCCTTGTTTTTCCTTCCTTTTTAGGCTAAATTTTATAATGCTTTCTTATGTGCGTATGTGTATATACATTCAATATAAAACCCATAGGCTCTGTTAACTCACCCTTTAAATTTCACTATTAAAAATCACTGCTCTTCAGCAAACCCAAGGCTCAGAAATGTGTTTTTTAAAAGTTTGGAAACTTTCAATGACTTTGTATAAAAGATCTACTTTTTCCAGGGACATAACAGGAATTTCTATTGAGGTTTGAAAGAGTACTTTTTTTCTTCTGGGGCTGGGGAACGTCTTGAGCTCCACAACTATTTCCAGGGGTTTTTCTTTACAGGAAACTGTTTTCTTGTTTATCCATGCTGAAAAAATTTCATTACATAAAGTGTGATGCAAGCTGTTTACTAATGTTGAGCTTCTCTGGAGTTTCATACTAGCTATGGAAGATCAACTTCATAAAGCAATCAGCCATATATTCGCCTACTGGCAATTCATGTTTTAGAGCTTATGGGGATGGCTATAGCAATCAAAGAATGAGAAAAGAGACCACTCTGAACTAAGATGAACAAATGAAGTAAATTTGTAGTCCATGATCCTTCTGAGACAGTCAGACAGTGCTGGTCAGGGACAAGGGTATATCTGGAATGCATACAGAAGGAAGTAGAATACAATCAGAAGGAATAATAATTGTGCTTTTTTTACTTTTTTTTTTTAAATAGTGCAGCAGTATTCAAGACTTTAGTCACAGAGCTGTAGCATTGGACATATGCAGTGTTCAATGAAATGTTGTGTGGGTTGATTTAATTATAATAAGAGCTTATTACACATGAGCAGATGAAGGTAGCACAATGAACATTAATTTCAGGTGTGGTATACTAGCTGTTAAAGGCCCAGAATGGTTCCTCTGATTCATAATATCAACAAATTCATAACACCTCATTTTTTGATTATTGAAAAATGTTTCTCTTCATCCCTGCCACTTTGTAGTAAAATAAATTCTGTACAATTATGTGTCAGTATATCATGTTTTGTGGCCGCTCAGCTTCACAAGAGTTAGAGTAGTAGCATTCCAATCATACATGACTTGAGCTAAAGGAAGTTCTTCATACTCTATTGACCTGGGCCGATTCTACCCCATAGCAAACACAGCTGTACGTACCCATTGTCAGTCCATTATCACATGCTTTTTGGATCAGCTACGCTTGGCAGAATCACACTGGGAATGAGGTTGGTTGACAAGTCCAAATGTTGGTAAGTTTCTGTAGATTGTTAGAGGGGTGATATTTTTGAAAGAAAATGCAATGAAATAAATCACCATCAATTGACATAGACCAGGCAGGGCCACAGCCACTGCAGGAAGTTAGACCTCCCTCAAATATTTTTCTCTAAATACTTTCCTCTTTCTGGCTTAGTTTCAGAAGGATTGATCTTGCATCCCCTAACAGAAGTTCCAACTATAGTATTTGTATCACTGGAGGACCTGAACACCTCAAAATATATAATTAATTCTCACAACAGTGCTGTGAGGTAGAGGAATGCTGTCTTCATTCTACCCATGAAATGCTGTGTATTCACCACAGCACTTCATTAGTAATCTCCCATCAACCAGATTAACATTCCCCCTTCCAAGTTGGGGGCAAGTGTAGACCAAGCCAAGGCAAAACCCATCTCCACTAATAAGTGACCTGATGCCAAACCTATCTGCTGATAAATTTCTTTCTCCCAGGTAGATGCCCCCAGCTTGGAAACCCACCTGGGCCCTACTCGCTCCAAGCTGCAGCCTAAATTTTCTGCTAGCTGCTAAATCCTTTTACCGGTATGATCTGTATCCCCTCAAACCACAAATAAATTGACATACATAGGATTATATGACTGACCCAAAAATTCTTAAGTCTCTCCAAAATTTAAGCAACCATAAAGTTTAACAGCACAAGAAGCACATTTTCTCCTGAAAACATGCGCTAAACTTGTCAGCAAGTAACCTTTTCTTTCCCTGGTGAAATGAAGCAGAATTAAAGTGAAATCTTACTGTAGAAAAAAAATGCTATAAATGCAAGAACATTTTTTTTCGCCCACAGAAAAGTAGGTGGTAGTTCAGGTTGAGCTACAAACTTAATGACTTCCAAAGAAGAATGTGATTCATAGCTCCTTGAATTGTCTTTTGAAAATAAACATTTTCTATAGCAGTGGGATGGAATTTTCTCAGAGAACAGAGTAATAAAAGAATGATAGCAGGGCACTGAATTCTACTACTACTACTTCACCCTTGTACTCTGCATGGAGCATAGGTCATGTACAAGTCTCCTCCACTTCTCCCTGTCTTGGGACAAAAATTCCGGCTGGCTTTAGGAGTGTTCCAGTTCTCCTTCAATCTCAGTAGACTTTCACATTGTCCAAGATCTTCCTCTTTTGTGTTTTCCTTGTGGGTTCTATTTCCCTGTGTCTACACATGCCTCTTCCTTTCGAAAGGGGCATGTTAATGAGCAGGTTTGAAATATGCTAATGAGGTGCTGCAATGAATATGGAGAGCCTCATTAGCATAATGGTGGCCACAGAGATTTGAAAGTGTGGCTTTTCAAATCACTTGCTGCCCATGGAGATGGGACCTTCTGAAAAGACCCTCAGTTTTTGAAAGCCCTTCTTCCTATCTGGTGATCGGAAGAAGGGTTTTCAAAAATTGGGGAGGGTCCACTCGGAAAGTCACTTTTCCATGGGTGGCGTGCAATTCGAAAAGCTGCACTTTCGAATCGCTGCAGCCACCATTATGCTAATGAGGTGCTGCATATTCATTACAGTGCTTCATCAGCATCTTTTGAATCCGCTCATTAACATACCCCTTTCAAAAGGAAGGGGCACGCGTAGACCCAGCCTTTGAGAGCTTGAGAGACTATGCTGGAAGATGGTTTTCTGAGATATCCCCATTTTCTTCTTCTGATTTCAATGTCAATTGATTCTTGTCCTACTCTGTTCCAAAGCTCCTCATTTGTGACAAAGTCTTGCCATTTGATGTGAAGGATGTACCTCAGGCACCTATTTATGAATGTCTGTAGCTTGTGAATTAAAGACTTTGTAGTATGCCGGGTCCCACATCCATAAAACTGCACACTCTTCACATTTGTGTTGAAGATCCACGGTTTTGTCTTTGCAGATATTATTTGTGAAGTCCATATGGGACTGAGAGTCTTGAATGCAGCAATTGCTTTTCCTATCCAGGGATTGATAGCCTTATCTGTTCCTCCATCAATGACCATAGTAGTCGCCAAGCAGGTCATCCCCTCCTAATGTAGTGGTCTTTGTCTTTCCCTTGTTAATGCTTAGTCCAGTCACTGCGGCAGTCTTGTCTAGTGTTGTGACCTTTTCTTCATGCTTTCATGTTGGTGTGAAAGGAGGGTGACATCAGTGTCCGCTAGTTGTTTGAAAAGTGTCCACTGAATGCCTCATTGATGGCCATCTGTTGTCCTGTTCATAATCCAGTCCATTGTGATCAAGAACAGGAAAGGTGCCTAGAAAATTAATAAAAATGGAATTCTGGCTCTCCTTTCTACCTGAAACTATGTAGTATTAATAGTACATACACACACTGTATTAAAGCATTATATATTGTCTTACAAATATATACACAACCCCTTAGATCAGTGTTTCTCAACCAGGAGTACGAGTAACCTGGGTGGTACACTGAGGTCTTCCAGGGGTTACATCAAGTCATGTAGATATTTGCCTAGTTTTACAACCAACTACACAAAAAGACAAGTAAAATTAGTACAATCTAAATGTTCATTCAGACAATGACTGACTTGTTTCTACTGCTTCAGATACCTAACACTGAAATGTAAGTATGATATTTCTTTTCCAATTCATGTGTTTGATAATAAGATGGTAGAAAGTCACCAAGTGTTCAGTATCTGTGATTTTTTTTTGCATATTTCTGTAAGTAGTTTTAAAGTGAGTTGTAATGGGGTATATGCAAAGCAAATCTGACTCCTGGAAAGGGTACAGTGATCTAAAACGGCACTTGGTTCAAGACATTGGATTGCCTTAGGATTATGTTTCTCAGTCAGTGGTAGGAGGATCCTTAGAGGTACACAAGAGAAGTCTAGGGGAACCTATATTTATTTTTTAAAAGGGCTACTTTATTAAAAAACGGAGAAAGGTTGAGAAACACTGCCTTAGATCAGTGTCAAAAGAGGTAAAAGGTATTTTTCATTTATCTTCCTCATCTGATATTCAAGAAAGTTGCCTCCATTGAACTGACCTTTTTATATTCATTCATTGCTAACTTCCCATTGAGCTGCAAATGCAGCTGTTACCACCATTAAGGCCTGGGAAGATTTAAGCATGGACTTTTCTTCAGCTGCTAGCAGATGTTAGATGCCATAACAGCACTCAACTGCAAAGCCTCATTTTCACTCAGCAAAGAACAGTGTTTCCAATTCTCCACTCTGTCACCTTGTTTTAAAACCAATGCAACTCCATTTAAGCAAATTAAGTTGCATTGGGAAAGAACTTGTGTTATGAGGAGGACAATCAGGCCCAGGATGCTAAAATGTGTTTGAACATAGTTTAAATGTGATCCCAGTCTGTCTGATTTATAACATACTTCATGTTTGAACCTTTTTGGTGGCAAACCAGTCTGGTGTTAAAAATTTAGATGCTGTCTGTATGACTCCTTTATCTTTTGCTCTAGCTCAGGTCCCTTTGCTCAAGCCATGCAGATGTGGTTCTCATCCTGACTGAGGAGAGTGAAGGGACATGAAAATAATCAAAAAGCAGTCTCCTACTTATCTATTTACATAGCCTATGCCTACCCTATGCCATGAGTATCTGGAAACCACGTTTGTGTAAACAGGAAAAATATTCTAGTAATATCTGCCTTTTTGTAAAGAATGTATTGTGATTTATTTCAGTTTCTAATCTATATATAATGGTTTCAGATAAAAGGCTAATAAAGGACATAACAATGAGTTTACTTCACCCTCTGCCCTATTTTCTATTTTACTCCATTTCATCTGACCCTCATGATATGAGGACATCCTAGATAAAGTCTAAATTTGTATGCAACAAGTACTACCCTATTTACTCAAGTAAGTTTCACTCTGAAGGGACAGGCATTTCATCTTTTTTAGTGCAATGGCTTATAGAAAAACTACATTGCATTCTGTTATTCTCTGGTAAATTTTTTAAGTTGCTATTGGTCTGTGTCAGGCTGAGTCCTTAGACTAGATATTGCAAGTAATTTAGGATTTAAATAAATCTTTGAGGATTCCTGATTTTTCCATGAAGTCTCTGGAGAATTAGGTTTTGCTATTGAAAATTGTTTGTTTAATACCTTCCTGAGTTAAGCCTCCATGTGCTATATCTGTTGCAAAGTACTTAGTTCAGTTACTGGAGAGCTGAAGAACATAGCGTAAGTAATAAGTCTATTGTAGCTTGGTTATAATCCTTAACAGGACCAGCATAAATATTTTAATTTATGAAATTCTGTTCACAAAACAAGTTTCTTTTACTACTTGCCTGCCACACTGCTAATTTTTCACCTATCAAAAGCATTTAATTTTAAAATGCCTGAGTTTATGATTTGAGCAGTGTGCTATAGCATGTCTTACAGGTTCCAAAAAAAATTACCTTTACCCAATGTAGGCAACACTGCACTTAAAGTCAGCAAAAGGAACAATGAGTAATATATAAAAAAATCATATTTTAAAGGGCAATCTAAATTACTGTGCTGGCAAGGAAAAAAAATGTCAAACCAGTTTTAGGAATAGCATGTCATCTGTTCCTAGCAAAGACACATAGTTTTAAAGATGTGCCAATTAAAGATGTTACTTGGCTTCAGTCAACATCACCAGGAATATTTTCTGACAGATGGCTGAAATGTGTACCCATCATGATCACACATCTAGGAGACACATACTACACAACTGCACAGTCATTGCCTTAGTACTAATAAATGCACGTGGCTGGTTTGCCATCCCAAAGTGAACACTAAGAGCTTATGGGCAAGAAAGTGTAGTGTCATGATTTAATTAGACAATGGGCTTTAAATAACTGTGCTTGTAGCAAAACACGCCCTTTTCATGGTAAGAAAAGTTTAGTTCATAGTACATCATTTGAGTTGTGACGATGCTTCATAGTTAATGGGTATTACCTAACAAGAATATTAGCCTTTTTTCTGTAAATTTTCCTTTTAATACGTATTTCCTCTAGCAATAGGATTAGAAGGAAGAGGAAAAGCTGTCTTAGATCTAATCATATTAAGTACTCTGGATGTGGTTTAAGGGACTGGAGACAACAAAAATAATAATTTAATATTTTAAATGATGGTGTGCTGTCAGTCAGTTACCCAGCTTTAGCCACTCGCCAATTTGCAGAAATTGGATAAAAATTCGAAAATAAACAATTTCTTTTCCTGTTCACCTCCCCTCGAGACACTTCAGACAGTAATTCCTGCATCCACTACATACATTATACCTATTTTTAAATCATCATTGAAAAAACAGGAAGCTGTTTCGCAGAATCTTGGAGGAAAGCTGGTGATGACTTTCTACAGAAATATAGTGTCAATTTAGTAGGAAAAAAATGGAAAAAATCTAAGTGCATGAAGAAAAAGCAGAAATGAACATGAACCTGGTTGCTTATGAAGAAAAGATGATTAGACATTTTTAGTGGGTCAAAGGTAGCAGATGGGTCGTCCAAATAAGCCTGCATGGGGAAATAGGTGCTTAACGCTCATTGGCTGTGTCTACACTACGTTTCCCTTTCAGAGGAGGAATGCAAATTAGGGAGATCAAAATGCAAATGAAGTGCTGATTTACAAATCTCATGTTTCATTTGCGTAATCTCATGCAGTCATGTTTCCAGAAAATACTTTCCCAAACACAAGAACAGTCATGTAGATGGGGTTCCTTGGGGGCAGGGTGTGGAATTCAGACTCTGTCTGACAAAGAGTTAATGGGCACAAAACTGACATCAAAACACTCCTGATCCACAAACCAGTTAGTCTACATTTTAAGGGAGTGGACCATTCTGTTAATGACTTAAGAGTTTGCGTCTTATTGAAGAAGAATTTTCACACTGCTTTGGAAAGAGAGACTGCTGAACTTTCTTTCATATTCAAATTCGACACATTAACATGTGGTTTGAACTGGGATGCAAATTTTCTGGGACACTATGGGGCTGTTTTGCACACTTGGTTTAATCTAATTCTTGATTTCCTCCTTACCCCAACGCCCCTCTGCTCTCTAGATTTTTTTTTTCTGATTTGTCAACCTTGAGTACTATTTTTGGTTCTCTATGCCTTAAATATTGAGTCTGTTTGAGTATGGCTATGGTCTGAAGAAGTGGGTCTGTCTCACGAAAGCTCACCTAATAAATTATTTTGTTGGTCTTTAAAGTGCTACTTTACTTGCTTTTTCGCTTTGACACTAGGAAAGTGGAAGAACCAGGAATGATATTTTCATCCCTGGAGTTTTACTCAACTGTTCTGGACACAGGATTTCACTACTCCTCCAAGTTGTGTGGTTCATACAGTGTAACCTTATTAGCCTATTACATTTCTCATTAACCAAGCACTCTCTATTGTCCAGCAGCACATAGTGACTATTTTACATAAACACAAAAGTAGTATGTTATAGGTGACATTTGTTATTATCTTGAGCATTCCTGTATTACAGGGCCTGGCGAAATATGGCCCCATCCCTGCTTGGCACTCAGGGAAGCTGGCTACAGAGTTGTGAATTCTGCGAGTCTGAGGGAAAAAGAGAAAGGCATCTATGCTGCCTGTACTCATCCCCCAGCAAAATCTTTCAGCTCTCATTGGCTGGTTTCTGGCCAATAGGAGGTGCCTGTCTGCAGCTAAACAGCATGTGAAGTACCCATCCGTACCTTACTCAGGAACAGCAGCATTAAATTCAGAGCTGTACACATCACTCCTGCAGCATCTAAGCACATTTGGGGCCTGGAAGACAGGGTTCCTGGCTAAGGAACTGGCTGGGCTGATGGCTGGGAGCTACTCAGGTAAGTGCTTCCTGGCCAGGGCCTGAGTCCAGCATCCCAGCCCTCTGTCTCTCTCCCCCTGGACCCCTACCCCTCGTGATCTAAACCTCTGCACCTACACTCCTAAACCCATATGCCTTCCCAAAACCTCTCCTGCACTCCTCCTCTATGTCACAACCCCCTCCAGGGAACGGATCACTTGATGATTACCTGTTCTACTCAGTCCCTCTGGGGCACCAGACATTGGCCACTGTCAGAAGAGAGGATACTAGGCCGGATGGGCCTATGGTCTGACCCAGTATGGCTGTTCTTATGTTCCTGTCACCCCAATCCCCTACCCCGGTCACAATCCAAATCCATATACCCTCTCCTGCATTCCTGTACCAGGTTCTAAACCCCTCCAGACCTGGCACTCCCCCCTGCACTACTCCTCCAGGACAGAATCCTTTTATGCATACCCCCTCCCAGACCCTACGCCCCAATTCCCTGCCCCAGCTCGTAACCCAAACGACTGCGTTACTCCTCCAGGTCAGAATGATCGCTGGCACACATACCCCCTTCTGGACCTTGCACCCCAGATCCCTGATCCAGGTCACAACGCCCTTCTTCACCCTAGCTCCCACCCTCATAGCACACCTGCTCCTGTATTCCAGTTCTTTACCCCAAGTTCCCTTCTACACCCAATAGCCATCCCAGACCCTGCATCTCATTAATATCATGGAAAGGTGTGGCCCTTGACAACTTACCAAATTCTTGGAGTGCTCCCCCCTACATCAGAAACTATTGGCAACCCTACCATTATAAGGTACAGCAACCTTGGGTTACGTTGCTCACGACTGGCAAAACATTTTATCCAGGAAGGATGTGTATTACTTTAATTTGTGCAAAGATCCATAAGTCATGAGCCTAACCTAACAGAATTACAAAAGTCTATATTCACATCAGGCAAAAAATCCAGCCTTCACAAGTGGGACATTTTCATAGAATCATAGAATCCTAGGGCTGGCAGGGACCTCAGATGGTCACCGAGTCCGTTTCCCTGCCCAAAGCAGGATCAACCCTAAATAAATCATCCCAGTTAGAATTTTGTCAAGCCAGGACTCAAAAACCTCTAGGTATGGAGATTCCACCACCTCTCTGAATTAACACATTCCAGTGCTTCACCACTCTTCTAGTGAAACAGCTTTTTTTTCCTAATATCCAACCTACACCTTCTTTGTAACATTGTTCCTTGTTCTGCCACCTATCACTACTGAGAACAGCCACCTGCCTGAAGCAAGATCAACCCCAGCTAAATCATCCCAATCAGGACTATGTCAAGCTAGGACTTACAGACCTCCAGGAGAGGGAGATTCCACCACCTCTCTAGGTAAAGCGTTCCAGTGCTTCACCCCCGCTCCTGGTGAAATAGTTTTTCATCATATCCAGACTACACCTCTACCTCTGTAACTTCAGACCATTACTTCTTGTTCTGCCATCTCTCCATGTGCTTTAGAGCTGCATTCAGAAAGCTAAAGACTGCTATCAAATCACCTCTCATTGTTCTCTTCTGCAAAGTAAATAAGTCCAAATCCCTCAGACTTTCCTCACAGGCCATGTGCCCCAGCCTCCTAATCATTTTGATTGCCTTCCACTGGACCTTCTCCAATGCATCCACATCCTTCTTCTACTGGGGGTCCCAGAACTGAATACAATACTCCATTTTATTCATTCTCTGAGAATTCACTGTGGTTTATTTTACAACAGAGGATCTTACTTTGCATATTTAGGTCCTTCCTTGCAAGAAAGATAATAGGGAATAGGCAAAGTTACAATATTATCATCATAGCCTTTACTACATTCTATACAAGAGGCATATGATGACTATTTCCTTCCGTCCCCACCCATCCCTCATTTTACACTACAACTCTATAGTTTGCTAACGTATTTCTATGTGAATTGTCCTTTGAATGCAATTTGTAGACAAGTGCAGCCTCACTCCCAAAGCTGTTAATGATACATAGGCAGTGCGGTCAGTAAGGCCCTTCAGACCCATTTTAGTTTTTCAACATACATCACAAGATCCTTTTTCCCCCCTTCGAGATGAGCAATTGAAAGACTATTTTTTGTTTGTTTTTCAGAGAAACTTTTAAGACTAGAATGTTTCCAAATGTTGTGGTGAAATTATTTATCCAGTAGTATTTCACAGGCAGATGATATTACTTGCTGTTGTCCGAAAATAAAAATATATTTTCTTAGGTTCCTCAGGATGAGGATGCTTTTTCATTTCAAACTATGTCAAGCACTTTGGCGGAGATCTAGGCACAATATTGTTCTGAGAGAAGAACTTACATTACTAACATATTTCCTGAAAGCAGAATGATTTATAGATTCACAGCTCTTAGTGTCAAAGATCAAATTTCACATACACCCTACACATCTAAATTTCAGCCAGTTACCCTGCACTGAGGCCAATAGCTTGTATTCAACCAAAACCTATCTCCCTGAACACCATTCTGTCTTTATTTGATGAAGGCAGATGGAAAATCTGCCACTTCTCTTGGTATTTCCAGTGGTTAATATCTTGTAACTTAATTTCTTTACTTAAAATCTTTATTTAAAATCTTGTAACTAATTTCTAATTCAAAAATGTCTGGTTATAGCATTCGTCCACAGATTATAGTTATCCCTTACTCTGCTAGATTAAGAGCCCCTTAGTATCTTGGTATTTCTTCTCATGAAGGCACTTATGTGTTATCATCAAGCCTCTCCGTCATCTTTTTCACAAGCAAAACAGACAATGCATTGGGTTTGTCTTTATAGAGCATTTTCTGCAGCCCTTGATTTATTTGTATAGCTCTTTGCTGTACCATCTCCATTTAACTTCTTTTTAAAGTGCAATACTCAGAACCGTATGCAACATTCTATGAGCAGAGCCCACAATAGACGGAGGTAAAAATCACCTTCCTACTCCTACTCAGTACTTCTTTCTATACATTTAAGAATCAAAAATTAGCTTGTTGCAATAGAATCACACCAGGGAGCTCCTGTTGAGTTGCTTATCTATTTTGAGTCACTGCTTTCCATCATAAAGTCTCCCATTCTATAGGCATTGGATAAATTCCTTGTTCCCAGAAGTGTAATTTTGCATTTAGCTGCAAGAATTGTGTTTGAACCAGGCCTAGTGTCGTCTGTTATCTTCAACAATGAATATAATAGCTTTCTAAAATAAATCTTTATATGGCCAAGTACTGATCTTTGTAATTGTTCAGACTTTATTAATTTAAATCTAGTTTTAATTCATGGATTGTGGACTGTACTACCTATGGTAGAAATAACAATGTCCTGCCTTAAAATATAACAGTTAATAAAATAATACATACAACTGATACAGTGCTATCTGTCTTATTTTATATTTTGACAACTGAGGTGTGAGAGGGGAAAATATAAATCTCTCCAGCTATAATGTGTTACTGTGTCTGTACAAGAGATAAACTTGATAATTATATGAGACAATAAATCTATAATGAAGAGAGCCCTTAAACTATGTTGTGAATGTCAGGCTTCAACCAAAGCCAGTGCAAGATTATATGTGTATTTATGAGCGGCATCTCATGAGTGGGATTCACAGAATGGTTGACAAGCAAATATTTCTCATAATATATCCAGAATCAGATTCAGAATGGATGTGAATGTACCCCTGTGTGGCTAGAACCAGGGCTCTAGTAACAATTCTTGTAATACTGTTACTATACTGCAAACAATTGAAACAAAATCAGTAAATCTTGCATATGATGAAAACCACTTAAAGGTAGTGGGAGCAACAGCATCCCTAGTTCCATTAGTTTGGGACAATGATATTTGGAGCTTTATTAAAATAAATACCATTTAATATATCTAAACAAAGTATGTATTGACTTTTCACTGCATGTCATGTGTTTTTGAGAAGTAGGTTTAATCAGACAACTCAGATAAAATCACCTTCCAGTGCAGTACACTGGAGTCTAAAATTCCTGTGTACATAGCAGTGGATTTGGTAGAGCAAATTCAGGAGAGATATGCATGACTGCAGATGTTAGACTCTTGAAGCTAAACTACTGATGACTAAAGGACACTAAATAAATGTATTCCAGGAACCAGAACATGAAGAAAAGAATTCAGTAGCAGCTACTTTCACTTTCTTTTAGTGCCTCATTATGATAATTACTATGCAAGTTGAAACTCTCTAGTTCGGCACACTCAGGACCTGACTTGTGCTGAAGAAAAAAGAATTTTCCAAACCACAGGAGGTCAATATAGCAGCATCACCAACACTTCCACTGCTTATTGGGCTCTTAGAAGACATTTAGGGGTACATTACAGCTAAACAGAACACAGAGCCAAGACTGGGGCTATAAGCAAACTTTATGGGACCACTGGAATCTTGGCCATATCTATGATAAGTTGTCACCCAAATAATTAAAATTGTGCCAGACTACTTATGTTGCTGGACCCAGTGAGTGCCAGACAAGAGAGGTGCAGTTGGAAATTTGATTCCCATTACGCATACATAGACTAACACCGCTTTAAGCATCATCTCAAATTTGTCAAAGACAGGACAAGTCAAGGGAAAGACAGTATTACATAATGGCATCCACATAGAGATGGGTGAATTGTGGAAACTATTTGCAAATACTTGGGAAAATCAGGACCTCAATTTTATATGTGCCTCCTTCATTCTTCTTGGAAATTTAAATTTTGGACATGTGAAGATTTGAGCTGGTTTGTGAAAAATGTGTAAATATTCTTTGCTGACAGTCAAGTGCCAGTTCACAAATACAAGGGCTAGTTCTCTACAATAGCTTTCTCCCTTAGGTCATGTGGAGTTATACACTTCCATCCTTCCCCCCAAAAGTAAAGAGGTTTCCATTCTAACAATCATTCCTGGGGAAGAATTCTTTCTTCCAGTTCAGGCCTTGTACAATGCTTCACGGGCTTACAGGGGCCATAAAAGAATCTGCAAGTGGCCAGGGAATAATTTTAACACAAACCATAATCTTCCCTGGCAAACTACAGAATATGTGAAGTTTCAGGGCAAGACAGAAAAAAAAACCCCACAAACACAAACACACACATATATGCTTTTATGGCCATTCTTGAGTACATTGGTTACAAGATACGCCGTTTTGGCCTATAAGCAGCCAGAATCCTGGTATTAAAAAGGTTGCACAAAGCTCTCTTTGCCCAATCTTTTTGTAGTGTGTACCAGATCCCTCACAAAAAAGAATCTAAAGCATGTTTTCTTCATGAAAAAACAATCTTGCTTCTCCAATTAAGCCTGTGTTATTCTCCTCCACTTGCTATTCTTTGCTGCTGCAGTGCTCATGCTCCTTGGGTTCCTTCCCAAGAATAACTAGTATTGAGAAGACATTGCCTTCTGACATGTCTTTAGACAACCTGAACTGTCCAGACACATGAGCTCATTTGCTTCACCTTGTGGTTGGACAATAGCTTATGCCACATTTTTTGGGCACAAAAATCATTTTTCCAATCCCTCACTTTCTGCTTTTCCCAGACAGAGGCCCTATTTCAGCAAGTTACACTGACTTCATGAATCAGAGACAGCACTTGCAATATAGGTAAGGATGGTCACACTGCTGTTGTCTGCCACTACCATAAAATGCCAGGCTGTCGCAATGAAGCTTTGCCCAAATAAGGATTGGTAGGGGTTTAAATACTTCCTGATACACTTGTTTCTTCTTTCATAAGTACCTCTGTTATTGTGTGTTGAAAGCCTACAAGGCAGTAACAAAATTAAATATATCATTGCCACCTTAGAATAGTGCAACTGAACATCATCATGATTTCCTCCAGGATTAAATACTTCACATTTCAATTATTTTCTCTGACAAGTTCAAAGCGGATTAGAAGTAATAAGGAATTAAGTCTGACAGCACACTACATACAGGCAAACTGAAACATGAAGAGATTACGTCAGCTACCCACCATCTCACAGCAAGTCAACTACTTTAAATCCCAGCCAATGTCCCTATGTATACATAGATATGAGTGATGCCTAACGGATGGGTGTCCTTTCTCCAAATCACCATACTTGTTTAAACTCCCCAGGACAGATCTAGATTACATGTTTCTCTGCTAATTTGCTGATTTCAGTTACAAGAAACAATTCATCAGGGTTCTCTGCTGTATTTCCAGAGTGTGTATTTTCTTCCTCACACACATCACCCTGATTGTAACGTACCCATCTGATTCCTTATCCTAAGCTTTCTGGCTATTGTACCATTGCCATCGAGGGAACTGATGATTTAATTTTGCTGCTAATTTCTCCTCTCCAGCTTCTCTCCTGTGCAAGCTCAAGCTTTAGAGATACACTGCCTTGAAATTCTAAAATAAGGAATCATACTGCTCCCAAGTTCTCATTTATCCACAAAGTGCGTAACATAGCTTAGACATTATATAACTGAATGCTCACTCAATACAGCTGAAGTGACCAGCTAGCTCTTCCAGTGAGTATGAAGCTGTCCATGACTTTGGACATCTTTAAAACCTGGCTTAAAACAAAGACTTGGATATAAATTAAGGCAGCAATACAAAATTAGCATATAAGGCTTGTTAGATAAGAGCTTAGCTCAATAAAGTGCAAGGCTTTAGCATAAGCAGCTAACCAGGAGTAACCCTAGAAGGGATCATAAACTATAACAAGATGGAATGCTGCACTACTCACAGTTTACTACAAGATATTCAGTTATGCTGGCATTCTTAATTTAAGAAATCCAGCAGATGTCTGAGCACATGATAGCCATGGTAGCTACACTAAGGCTATTAACATGTATGTCAGTTAAAATGCCTAATAATCTATATGAAAAGGGCACTCTGGTGTTCCCAGGTTGAAGGAAATAGATACCCCTACTGAATGTGCATTAAGCTTAGATGGTGTCAGCATAACCATTACAAAAGTTGTATCCTGACCTGCATACATTGGAAGGAGTCAGGATGAGAACCACAAGTGATGGTAATGAGGGAAATGAATATGCAGAGCAAGATAGTACTTTATTCAAGCTTTTCTGACAAGCATGTGAGAGTATGTGTCTATTCACACACACATTATTCTGTATTAACAATGATCACTCTGCAGGGTAGGAGTGTTTGTGACTTTGTATTCATGAAGTTTTAGCAATAAGGTAATACATAAATGGTACAGTTAACAGAATTAAAAATTGCTCCTAAATGTGAGTGTTGTAACTATGCATGTCAGGATACCCAACCTCACAGTGTTAATTGAGAGTTTGGAGAGAAGCAATATAATGAATACATCAGCTAATGCTCCCTATTCCTTTCTCTCCAGTAACCCCCACCCCAAACACTGCAAAACAGAGTTATTTATCATAGTTATTCAACTCTTAAGATAAATGATATCACTTCTGAGTTGCTTTAATGTGTGTATTTGTAAAAAAGAAACTCTCCTAATGACTAGTAATGTCGTCTTGCTCTTAAAAATCAATAGCATGTTACTAAAGTGAGAAAACAGCAACATTTACATTTGCAGCCAAGCGTGAGCCAAGAAAAACATCAATTTAGGTTACTGGTGACTGTACATGAATAATAATAAATGCTGGAACATTCTGGATCTTATAAAAACCTTGTTTAAGCAATTTTCTTTTTCCTGATGTGATTGTTCAGAAAATTCATGCATTGTAATGGATTTTCAGTTAATAGATGGCAAGAATTGAAAACTCTAATATGTTCTCATTATTTTCTGCAGAATCTTAACTTATGCTTCAGTTTATTCCATCTGGCAAACCATTACAAAATCATAGTCAATCAGTTTTCAAAACGGAATGTCAAGAAGTAATTAACGGTGATGCTGGATGCAAGTTTGAGTCCCTATCTTCCTGTCCCCCCACCTCCGCATTCTTCTATTAAAACACTCATATAGAAAAGCATTTAGAAAAGAAAAACTTTAAGAATGGCACATTTCAATACAAGGAAAATACAACAAATCACTTATTTGAATAAATGTTATGGTATGGTAAATTTGTATTGTTCATTGCAGTTTGAATATTATGTTCAGGGAGAAGGCTTTGTTTCTTTGTTTTGTTGTTGTTTTTCTTGTGTCTTTTAAAAGTGAAATATCATAAAGGCCTCTGATCAGTGATTGGCCATCCCATTTCCTATCCCCAAAACTGGTGGTTATTCAGTATTTATGTTCCCTGAGCCAGCACAAAGCTTCTCTATTATCTTATTTGTTAGTCAGAAGTCCAAATCAACCAGTTCCCTTAAAATAAACAAGTTCCCAGGTGACCTCCAAGACCCCTAAGTCAGGTAATGTTCTACCATTCCCAAAGGAACAGAAATATCACCTTCCAGGTCAATGAATATTTCAGACCTTACCCCAAATATATGCTTCTTGGCAAGTCTTATTAGATAAACCACAATTTATTAAAACAGAAAAGAGACAGGGTCTTGAGGTTCAATTCTTGAGGTTCATATACATACTAGATATGTTGACATTGACATTGCAGATGTATCTTTTTCAGATTATTTCTGAATTATTAAGTAAATGTCTATTAAAGGGGTATCTGGACCTCCTGGAATCACATTCTTTTTGCATTGCAGCTTTTCCCCATGAGCATCTAAGCAGATATGAAACAAAAAAAGGATCCTGTCTAAAGTGACTTTATACCTGTAAAGTAGCTTCTTGGCCTGGGAGAACACAAGAGGCTTTTGAGGTAACCAGACTCTCCAATGACTGGAACAAAGGTGGCTCTTGCCCTGGGTCTCAGCTATCCAAAGCACCCAAGGCTCCTGGCTGCCGCCACCACCACCACAGAAGTGATGAAGTTTGGAGTTTCAGACCATATGTATTGCTACTGGAGCACCACATAGTGTGCTGCAGGTGGCTCTGAGGCCTGGCTGTAAGAGGGACTGCAGTTTGGTGGTCCCTGGATAGCTCTGAAGGGTGGTTTGGGGGGCAGCCCTGGCACAACATACTCTGGTTGCTGGTGAGAGCTAGATGTCCCCAGCCTCGCCACTTTTGACAGAGGCCCTGCCCTTCTTCCGATTCATGGAATCAACCCCCAACTTTGTACAGGGACTGAGTAAGTCTATTGCCACTCTTGAATGTAGCCTTCTATCTCCCAAAAAGCATGGCAATTAGTACAATGTTCTTTATCCATTGAACAGTTCACCTATAGATTATCATACCATTCAGAGACAGAAAATAATACTAGTACTTCAATCAAGTTTCATCACAAATGTTAATCTCTCTTTCAGATCTTGAATCAAACCTATGGTAATAGAGAAAAATTGTTCACATCACAAGATCTGAGCAAACCCTTACCATTCTACAGCTCTAACAAGGAGAGTTTGCATTTCAGAGTTCTACTGTAACCTAATGCAACAGCCCAACCATCATTTACATAGCTTCCCAACAAGTCTTTTAAAGTGGACGTTGAGTCAATTGAGTTTTAAACCCTCCCCGTCCATGTGCCATAGTTTAATTATATATATCATATTTCAGCTGGATAACATCAGATTAGGGTTTTTCCAGGCTACACTATGCCCTGTCTATCACTGTGATATTTCCATCAAAGCAGACTATCTAAAAGGCCAGCAACTAAACTTTCCTTTTTCTCCAAAAGGTATGGGAGGCATATTTATCTACTGTTAATAAGGCTTGTGGTACCCTATAAATAATATATTTACTCTTAAGGTAAAAGAATTCGAGCATGAGCTCTCAGAGTTCATTGCAGTGTGACCCACTTCTGATAACAAAAACTACTACATGACTCTAAGTGGGGGGTACCAAAGCCTGAGCCTATTTGATTGTGGCAGCCTGGGGGGTGGGTGAGCCTCGCTGCTTAGGGCAGAAGCTAGCTTCCCACCCGTACTTTGAGAAGTGCTGAATGAGAGAAAAAACTAACCAAAAACAAACAAAAAAAACCTTCATGCACGTGACAAAGCTTCCAGAGTCACACCACCTCAACTCCAGACTCATACTGTATAGGTGTCAGTCCTTCAAAAACCTATAACTGGGTTTGTAGTTACCAGTTCATTACACTCTCCGATTCAGAATCAGATACACCATACATACTTCAACCTTTTATAGAGCTTGGGCCTTTGAAAATGGCAAACAATCAGCATACACTACCCCCCCTCTTCAGGGCATGGTTCCAAAGGGCTAGCTAGCTGCATCACCAAGGAAAGGGAATCTGCGTTTCCTCCCCTTGGATTTGCCTCAGAAAAAGCATTTAAAACTTTTTTTTTCCAGACGTTCAGAAATTTACCAGACTTTAATGGATGAATTGTGTCAATCCTATCTGCGTTTCAAATGTCACTCAACCTCTTCAATTATTTGTCAAGGCGGCATTACGTCTTGAAAGATGAACATTTCCTCTGAAGGAGAGAGTACGTACTCAAAGTCAAGCTCCCCCAGCCAATGACATGGCCAGTGTTAAACCTCATTATCTTTGTCTGCCCTAAGCCAACCTGATGAATAAAGCAGACATTTTGCATTTGGGTGAATTGCATGGGATGTTTCAGAGCAAGACAGAAACATTCAAAGGGACAAAGTGTTTGGCATTTTTGGAATGGAACTGTTCAAATTTAAAGCTTATAGAAATTGTTTGTAAGTCCATTTCATATTACATGCTAGGTCCTGACCAGTGATGAATGAGAGATTTTGATGGACCATGGGAGGTCAATATTGTCTAGCAGCATTACCAAACACATCTATTGATCACTGGACTCTTAGTAGGCATTAGGGGTAAATTACAGGTCAACACCATCTCAGAACAGTGAGAAGATTCAGCTAGGACTGATGGCTGTAAACACACTTAGGGGAGCACAGGGAACTTGGCCATACCTATAATAAGTGATCATCCAGCTAACTAAAATCAGGTGGATTACAGATGTTGCTGGACAAGAGAGTGCTAGACTAGAGAGGTTCAACCTGTAGTAATATTGGAGCAAAAAATGTTTCAACTGAAATTACGTTTTTGGAAATTTTATTCTGCAGGAAACATTTAATCAAACTGTGTTTGTTCCAATATGGAGCTAAGTATATATGGACAAAAAAAAAATTCCTCATGAAATGGAAGTTCTAGGTCCTAAACCTTAGCATTAAAACTGTGTAGCAGACAGTAATTTAGAAAAATGCTTTTACAATGTCGGACAGATATAAATTTGAATTTCCAACATTTCTGATTCGCTTTTCTACCTTCTATTCCATTCTTTATTCCTCCTCTCAAAGTCTACTTTCAAAATTTAGGGGCCAGATTCTTACCTTTGTTATACTGGTGTAAAGCAGTCCTCCACATTACAACATTAAACTTAAAATGAACAGCTCTCACAAGATTTCTGAATTGACTTAAAATGCTGGTTTCAACTTCTCCATGCTCAGTCTTCCAATGGAGTGCATTGAAGTTCCAGGTTATGCTGTCTGAAATAGGATCTAGTTTTTAGGAATGAATTGTGTCCTAAGTCCCAGGACTGACTGCATGTCCATTAGGAGAAGTCACTGAGTTCATGTCCCAATCTGCTCCTTTGTCAGAATCTAGCCATCACTTACAAAATTTCATGCTTCTGCAACACCACCTTGGTCTTGCTTCTGAACCATGCACCAGGTTTCATGCAGGTGAAGACTTGAGATTCTATGCTATGGACAAATACCTAGGAAGGTTTATTGATGGAACAAATGTATTTGTGACCAGTCTATGTTAGTCTGCATTAAAATGCTATGCTAGTGAATTTGCATTAGTCTATTTATCTTGTTGTTCAGTCCTCTCAATGTGACTAATTTATGGAATCCTTGACCATATCTGAGTTGCCAAATGTATATGTACTAGTGGTAAAAAATGTTATTTATTTTGTTTTCTTTAGAATGAAAGTTATGTACCTCCATATATATTTTTTTCTGATGAGGTCATTATATAAGCTAGAACATTACAGTCAAACCTAGGCAAGCAAAGTACCTTAATCATCTTTGGATGCATGCTTATTTCAGAGGGAGATATATCAAACTGTGGTGAGCAGCTGGAAGAAGGGGACAGATAACCCACTTGGCTGATATCCAGAAACATTGGGTAAAATAATAGAATTTAAAGCAGAACAGCCAAATTAACTGAGGTCAACAATACTGAGTTACAGTAACTTCATATATTTAATGGGCATGCAAGATACAAACACAATATAACTGTGAATATGAACCCATCTCTCTCTTACTAGACTTCTAAAAATGCTATTCCAGCCACATAAGCTTTGCTGCTATTTTTTCTGTTAATTCAGTTACAGTAAACAGGTGCATGTAGTAAATAGACTAGGAAATAAAATTCTTAGCCAGTGTCGAGCTTTTTTCCCCCAGCAAGAGAAGAACTTACTACTGACATCTGATCCTTGACTGTTCAAAACCGGACACTAGATTTTTTTTTCTCCCAGAAATGAAAACACTTGTATAGATATAAAGATATACCTTGTAACATCATACTCCACCATATACTCTTGGAAAGACACGATACACCTATATCAAACAACACCTCTATTGTCCTCTCCATTTCAGCCAAAGTGTAGCCACTTGCCTGTTGCTCAGACCATGTATGAATGTATGTATGAATGTATGTATGAATCCCTCTTTTTGTTCCCCCATTGACCTCACATAAGGAGATGTGCCCATCATTTTCAATCATCTCCTGTCTTTTTCCCTGCCAAAACCCAAATCTAGAAGTATCCAGAAAGATCCCCCACCCTGTGATTTTTACTAGGATAAAATGGATAGCAATTAATAGTACAACAGTGGAACTGACTGACAGTGAACCGACATGTAGTGAAACTATTTATAGTTAATTAGAAAGAATGGTCCAGAATGTGTTGCTGCCTTACAATTGTAATAAAGAATCATGGAAATATTGTTCTGTGACTCAAACTGACTATAAGAAAAAAATCCATTATTTTGAACTCTATGTAACTTGAAATTCCTCTCTGGTTTTAATTTTTCCATATTCTGCTCAACTTCCATTGTAGTCAATGAAACGACACACATTTCTACCATTTTTATGATTACTTTGAAAATAAATTGAGTTAGTTTTGATAATTTTGTGTCTCTTCATGTCACTTTTAGTGACTGATACAGAAAACAATGTCTTGATTTTTTTTTCAAATGAAAACAGTGACTTTTAGAAAATATTCATGGAAAGTGAGATTTGGACTCAAAAATTACAGTTAGGTTTCAAATGTAAGAAATCTAAGAATTGTGCACATCCACCGGTAAATGAATATGCCATGGTAGTCAACAACTCTGATGCTCAGTAGCTAGACCTAATCTCTTACCCACATTTCACAGGCTTAATTTAGTGTGGATAATACAGTGAATAGTTTTGCATATCAAATAAAAGACTAACCTGCTTCTTAACAATTTGTGAAGAGCAAGTTACGTGAAATTCAAATAAGTTATTTACTTTGAATTATTTGATCAACACCAAATAGAAATAGATTTTACAGTCCCTTTTTGGAAAAAGTTTTAAAGATGGAGTTACACATTTCACTTTTCCATGTGGTGGGGGGGTAGATTTTTGTATGTTCAATATCACAAAGTAGAAGAGGAAGAGATACTCAAACTAGCATTGAAATTCCTTATTTAAAATATTTTGAGACAGATTGTAATTTATATTTATTCTATACTCAAGATTACAGAATAAAACACACTAAGAAAGTTTGCATCTTCAGGGTTATAAAGTATGACTTCAATCCTGCACCCACAGAGTCTCATTACTGGTTTTTTTCCCCAAAATGTGGATTGCTATGCAAAAGTACAATATAGTGAAATAGCTCATGATAATGCTAAGGTATGGGTTTTTTTTCACCCTAAAACTATAACCCCAATGTCATTCAAATAGCACTCTAATTCCTGCCATTTAATGCTTTCTGAGGTATTACAGTACACACCAGAAAACTATGAACACACATCTCTGAAAAAAAGGTTTGTTTTCAGCTGCAAAAAGGGCTGTTATATTGGTGACCTGGGCAAAATTTATGGTTGAAATAACTTGAGGGCATATTTGTTCTGCATCACAAACATGTTGTTAGAGAAATGACATGACCACTGCTCCCTCTTTTTTGTTGATTGCTGGTATGAAACAGAACTCACCTCTCTACAATTTTGGCTGCCAGTGAGGAAATTACTCGAGTGAACATTGTGCATGTGTATATGAGCAATGGGCTTAGACTTTCTCTTGATTTCCCCATAGCTCTGCTCAAAATATTTTTCAAATTTAAACTAGTATTTATTTTAAGAGGTAATTGTTCTTACTCTCCTGGGGAAGTAAAAAAGTCCTCATTTTTTCCAACCCTTGGAATATAGGGTCTTTTTGAAGGCAACATGGGAAGAAGTCATATTGTCATAGTGGCATGGTTTTGGATGGATTGACAGCATAACTTACCTTCCATTATGAGTACCAGAGAAAGAGAGGATGACCATACTTCATTTTGATTATCCATTCACTGAGAAAATCTAAGAAGAATACCACAGTAAAGACCTCAGAAACCTCTACCAATGTATGATATTCCCCTATCTTTGTGGATCTCTCTAACTCTGTCTCAGCACTAGCTATGTGGACTATGAAGATGGCCATGCAATGAGAAGGCAAGACCATCTCTTCCGTTCCTCATTTCCTGAGTCTCTAAAAATCAGGTTGAACATCTTTGGAGGGCATGTTTTCATGAAGTTTCCAGGACTTACTGTCTCTTGTCAAGCCAGAAATATTCCTGAACAAAACAAGCCTTAATGGAGCTATGTGAATGTGTAAAGGAACAGGATATAGCCAAAACTGTGTTCTATACAAAAGTTCAGAGATATTTGCATGTAACTCTAAACTCAATCATAACTATATGTACAGTAAAAAGTGATCAAGTTAAGGTTCTACAATGTCTAGTCTGGGTTAAAGATGTGTTCCAAGAAGGTGGGCAAACTAAGCAAGAGCCTTGAGTTTCCTGACCGCCACTGGAAGTAACTTGGCAGGTGGCATTATGTACATCATTATGTACCATCTTGCTTGATTCAACTTTGTCAGCTACTTCAGCTAACCTGCTTGCTGATTAGTTTACTGAGTCAAGCAAAGAACCTATGATCTAATGTTTCCACACTTTAACACAAGTCAGGCAGTTGATGTACTTCCAATGATACGAGTCTGCCCAGAGGCAGACTCAAATCTGGGATCTCTGGAGCTTAGTGCAGAGATTTCTACAGCTTGAGCTAAAGGCCAGCTGACCCTTAGCGTAGGCTATAGAGGACACTCATTCTCTTTCTGTGAAGCAATCTAGGTACCACTACATGGGACAATTAACCACACGTAGGTGTATGGGTTACAGATGCACACAAAATAGAAATAAGAAATCAAGAGACATCCAGAATTACATCTGTGACCTTTATTAATTTTCTTCTTTTATAAGCCTGCTCTTTTTCACAAGCTTTAAATAATGAAACAACTTTGTTACAGAGTGTGGGCGTATGGCATTGTGCTAAAGATCAAAACTTACAGGAGAAAAAAAGTGAAACATGGAAATCATACTGTTGGAGGGTAGAACTGATGTGGCTGCTGTGGCCAACACAGAAAGATCATGGATTAAAAATGAGCAGACAAGGAGACATTGAGGAAATCCTTCTTGGCTGGCTGTTTTTTGTAGTGTCACATAGTATATAGGCTCCTGAAACTGAGGGGCTATGCCAACACTAGAGAGATTTTTAGACAAAACTGAGCATCTACACGTAAAATGCTTTTTGTTGACAGAAACTGTTGATGAAAAAAGCTCTGTAGATGTCCCAGGGGGCTCTGTTGTCAACAGTGGGTCAAAAGCTCTTTTATGCATACAGGTGATCTATCAACAGAAGTTTTGTTGGACCACCTCTTCCGACATTGACTTCTGTAGACAGAGGCTTCTAGTGAAGATGTAACCAGGATGTTTGGATAATAAGTGAGTTTAATTTACCTCCATCTTACCTATTAACTTACTTCTAATAAGGCAGGTGGTTTGATTTAGCATTTCCTTTTAGAAATACGTTTCCAGACTAGATTTACTTATCTGTGTACCTTTATAATTCAGAGATAATGGGAAGAAGAGATTTTGTGTATTCTAATTAATAGTTCGAGCCCATATGTTGGCATATTTTTTGGACTTTGTGCCCTTTTCTTTTCTGCCTGTCTAACAAGCTGCAAATTAATCTAGTTCATAGCTATCTTGGCAATTTTGAATGTTTGCTTAATGGCTATGCATTTTTTCCAAAGAAAACTACTATTTAAATAGAACAAACTACTGGAATTAGATATTTTTGAATTAGTTTCCAAATATACTACATGTAAACTAAAATGGTTGCATAACAAGTAATTTTGTACTTACATAAGGTAAACACATCAGGGTAAGACTCGAGTTTTAAAAGTATGTTGCATAATGACTTAACACTTCCTCAGGAAGATTCGTTGGAAAATTCCTGACAATATGTCATCAGAAAAACCTAAAATTTATCAAACCAAAATTGCTTGTGGGAAAGATTTGTTTTTAAAAATCTCTCCTCTCTTGTGTTACTCCAGAATTTTATTCCCAGTTATGAATGAAACCTAGAATTACTGAAAAACTTTACCAATGAAATATAATGTAGGCAATTTAGTTGACTATTTTAAAACTCCAAGGAAGTGTTCAGGTTGGGTTCTAGAAAGACACACAGTTTTTAGTAAAAACAGTTGTTTCCTGTGTGTATCCACTGTACTCTTTGTCCACCTTGCTAACTCAGAGTGTCCTAAAAGCTTTTCCATATCCCTTTTGCCAACTTAACATAACATATCATTCCAGTTTCAATAGCCGAACCATTTGATTTTTAATAACAAATGATTCCCCATGGCTATATCCGTTAAAAGTGTTAGCCCATATATGTTTGAGAAGTGCTATCTCCTGAGACACAAACTGATCAATAGTAACAAAAAGGTGGAAAAACTGACATTAACGAGCTCTTGAGAGGCAGCTGTGCATCAAGATCAAGAGACTAATATGGAAGAATGAAAATTTTCCCTTTATAGGCAATTTGACTTCATTCCCACCAGAAAACAAGTGAAGAGAAGAAAAAATTCTCCAAACAAGATCTTTTAAGGAACTGAAAAGATAAATAAAGACTTCAAATCTCTTTTTTCCATTGATACCTTACTTTTATTTGGGCTTTTCAGTATGGGTTCAATCTTGCATGATGCTAAATGTTAGCTGTACATGAACTCAGGATCCCAGAGTAATCTTTAATTTCTGCTAGCGCATAGTTTTTGTCTGAATATGCTGAAAGAGCAGGGATATTCAGTATTGGTTTAATCAAGAAAAACTTTATTACGAGATTTCTGGACTATCCAGCAGATAATGTGCAATGCAGTTAACCTTCCCTTGTTTTCTCCCATAGTTAACCCAGAGGGAGTGTGTTACTGACTTCCCCCTCACCCCCACTTTTCCACCAAGGTCGCTCCAGCATATCCAATGCTGGGAACTTACTATACCCAGGGCAGGTGTACCAGACAGATCCTACAGCAGCTCCATTTATGGGACCTTCCCAATCATCATCCTTGAAGGAGGAGTAAGGTGAATGATAATGATATGCGGCGGGTTCCATGCCTTACCAATTGTAGGAGTCCCCAGCTAACCTCAGCTCACTCAGTTACAGAGCACCACTTCCTTACGTCCTTTCCCTAACACATGTATCCATTACTGTTTGCCTTCTCTTATGGAGAACCTGCATTGAACATCTGCCACAAGGAAGCACCAGCCATTAACTTGGCTGCCTCCTTCCCACACCCAGACAGGTTCCTAGATATCTCCCAATAGTCTCCTTTTTATCAGCCAAAGATATTAAGGCACCTGAGTCTGACAGGTACACAGAATCTCTGCAAAATAACTCTGGTGCTCCATAGTTTATGGCAGGAAGTGAAATTTACTTCATTCCCCTAGGAGACCAGGTCACTAGGGCTGTCCCCGGAGGGTACTGGGCCCAGGGCAACCTCATCTCACTGCAGGCCCCAACCCTAGATCTCTGCTTTATCTCTGCCCACCCCCATTCCACCACTTACCCAAGTCCTGCTCCTACTACAACCCATTCCTTCCCACTCTTTTTCCTCCCTTGCTGAAGCCCCGTCCCCTGAACACCACAAGCTGGCAGATTACAGGAGACCTTTTATGCGGTGGCAGCAGGGGTTGGCCCTCCCTCCTGCACTCACTGAAGCAGCAGGACATGAAGTGGCCTGGCAGCCTCCTCTGCTGCACCCTGTACTCTCTCCCAGCCTGTGGCACCATCGTTCTCCACTTTGGGGCCAGGGTACTGTGCTTCCCATTTCTGTGGAGAAAACAAGCACATCTGGCTGGGAGAAGGCAGTAGGGCAGAGTAGAGCCAACCAGGCTGCTGGTCCCTTTAGGATCCCAGAAACATAGTGAGTGAGGGGGTGACCCCTGCTGCTTCCCGGCACCAGGCTCCTTCCTCCAGATAATCTCCATGGCTGCCCTAGGACCTACCCATAGGATGGTTGAGGTGGCTACCCTGAGGCCCACAAAGCATGAAGAATGGGGTAATTGCTCTGAACCATCTTATGGATGGGGCATCTCTGCAGGCCACCTCCATGCTTATGTATTCGTAGTCTTGTCCACTCTGGAAGGGTTCATGGATCCCCACCATACCCTGTGCTTAAGCACATCTGACCAGACAATGTTAATGCCTGGAAATATTTCCAGGATCTGCATCAGGTTCCTCTTTGTTCAGAGCATTAATTCCACCCCTCTAAGTCTTCCCAAGTCATTTTCTCCCAGGTGTATCTATCTGGTGGCCAAATGGGGCAGATCCTGGGCTCACCACTCTCCCAAATCATCCCACCCAATGTCATCTGTCTTTGACCAGCACAAGTGTAATGTCACTGCATACTTGGGCCAATGTGTATCACAAACTTCCAAAGCCCTTTCCTGTAGAATCTCACCAATTCTAAAAGCGTGAAAAAACCATTAAGAATGCTGCACTGAATAGAGATGCCTCCTGTGCACAATGACATTTGGCACCAAGGCTACATTTACTCTACAGAGTTATTTCAAAATAGCAGCCATTATTTTGAAATAACTTTTCTGTTGTCTATACTACGCACAAACTATTTTGAAAACAAAATTCTAAATAGCGGATGCGTTATTTTGAAATTGATAAACTTCATCGTGGGAGGAATAATGACTATTCAAAATAGGTCAAAATGGCACTTTTTCAAAATAAGCCATAACGGTGTCCAATGGCACTATTTTGAAATAGGCACTGTGGCTCCGTCAACACTACAGCAATCTTTCAAAAGAAATCCTTCTGGAAGATCTCTTCTGAAAGAATTTGTTTTGAGAAAATGCATCCACTCAGAAAAAAAAGGATCAAAAGAGTCATTTGCTCTTTTGAAAGAGAGCACCCACACAGCCCCAACTCTGTGAAAAGAATGGGCCAAGGATTGAAAAAAACTGGGGACCATGAGGACTGAGCTTCCAAAAAAATGCCAAATGGAGCATCTACACATTGTCTTTTTAAAAAAGCTTTCAGAAGAATGCACTGTTTCTGAAATGGTTGTGGAATAGTACTTTCCACAGGCCTTACACACAAATCCCTAGCCCTTCTGGGAGCATGGAGCTGCCTCCCCCCACCCCATTGCTTGGGACTCTAGTCTTCCTCTCAGTCCCTACCACATTCTGCTGGAACCAGAGGAAAAGGAGGATTCAGTGCTCCTATCCCCCACTCCCACTGCTCCCCACATCTTCCTTTTCCCTTTCTGTATCCCCCTGGAGCCAATCAGAGACTCCTAGTAAATTCCTTCCACCCCCACGCCCATGACTGAAACAGAGAATGGGTTTCACTTCCCTTTTGCTTTCTGTCCCATCTGGCCAACAGCTTTTGATTCCCTTTTCAAGACTGATTTCTTTTTCTTTCCTCTCAGTATCTGGACTCCTGGGGGGGCGGGGGGGGGGATCATGTCCAAGGGCCCTGAAGTCATCCCCAGACTTCAATCTTCTCTGCCTGAGTTGGCTAGGAGGTTTCCTTCACTTTCACTCTTCCTGCTTTGTGAGGTTTTTTGGGAGTCTTCTCTGTCTGCCAAAGCAACCCAAGAATTTGTTTCCCTCCCCAACCTCCTCCCTCCAGTAGGGAAGAGCCTTTAAAAAATGGGTCCCTGTGCAGACTCCACTGAGGGAAGCTAGTTCCTGTTCCCCTTTGCCATGTGAATTCTATGGAGCTAGGCCCTTGGGCTTGGCCTCCCTGCCACACCTGCTCCACCCCATCAGGAAGGTTTTAAGAAAGAGGGACTGCTTTAATAAAAGATTAATAAAATTCATTTACAGTAAATAGAATATTCATTGTTTTAACATACATTTCATTAGAGTCAGTCTTACTAAATAACACAAGCAAGGGTTCTTTTCAGAAAGACTAACTAACTCAACAAGGGCCCAAAATGCAGTGAGGGCCAGTTGGAAATATGTACATAGACCCATAAATGTCCTGACACAACAATCCACTTGGGCATGGGTAATGTGAGAAGAATAGGTTAAGCAGAATAACAGTGTTAATGAAGTCATTCAGCATAGCATATTTTTAACCATGAAAACCAGGGCCCACAATGCCTCTCCTGTTGATTTAAAAGTTACTTTCTATTAACTTCAACTGAAGAAGAACCGGGCAAAAATCCATTAATTAATAATGCACATAAGGACTGAAAATTCGTTTGGATTTTGGGTAAGTAAGAATTGCAAGCAATAATAAATGGACCTGGTAAGGAAAGTTAAACTAATTTATCTTGAAATGGGCTTTATAGAAATGTAAAGGGAAAACACAATCTCTGAGTGCTGAAAGGACAAGAGTAGAGCTTCAAGAGGTGTTTTTATTTTTAATATTATTATTGTTATTATTAATTTTAGGTGAGGAGGGAGATGAGAAAGAAGCTAAAGCAGAGAGCTAATTAAAAATACAATTAGGATGTCATAAGAGAAAACAAATTGAAAATTATAAGAACACTACTAGTGTGTTGGAGAAGGGGGGTGGGGGAGGATGAAGTAAGACATTAGCACCACTTCTTTGTGAGGGATACACAAGCAAATACCAGATACACCCTTGGCCTTATCTAAGGGCTGGTTTTACATTGGAGAAAAGGAGACAACAGTGTTACTGCCTGTTGAAACCATTCTTTAGACATAGTAAACTGGGATAGTGCTGCTAAAGTTTCGGATTTCAAACATCTTAGGTCTTTTATTTCTTCAAATTAAAAGTAAAAGAGAAAGAGCAATTATAAAATATTTAAAAATTTATTCAGCATGAAGAAATTGCTTGGATATTAAAAAGCTGTTTATTAACCCCAGATACAATATAATTATGACACCACTGAAAATCAGTAGCACAAATAAAAAATACTATTCAATTGAATACAATTATGCAGTGATATCAACAGTATTCTATGACTCATCAAAATAAAAGCTGGTATCTTAGAAGCAGAAAATAGGGCAAGTTAAGGTTTTTCATCCCTGATCACCAGTAGCTACTATGTTATCTGTTATTTCTGTTCTTGTGATTTGTACTTTGTAGGTCATTCTTGTTGCTTTACCATCTATGAGTAAAGAGAAAATTGCAAAATACTATCTTAACAAATAGAAATGATTGACATTATTTATCTTCTAATATAGAAGCTGATTAATTAGCAAGATGGCTCAGAAGCACAGCATAGCATAGTCATTGAAGTAATTAAAACATTGCTTCAGGGAAAATGTCTCCCTGAAATTAATTTTAATCAATACATTTAAGGAGAAACCCATTCATAAACCCTCTGTGAAGACTGAATTTACTGTAATTGCAATATACAAGGGGCATATGTTTAAAAACCCACACACATTAGAAAAATGAAATACCATTTTTGGTAGTATTAAGCAAATATTGTTATAGCCCATACCCATACCCAATTTAAACCTCTGTAAATGAGGGCCAATCCTCAGTTGCATTGAGTTATGCCAGTTCCCAACAGCTGAGGACTAGAGCCCAAATTAGATAGACAATATTTTCCTCAATAAGTGCTGAGTTCTAGATGTAGACATACATTCAATTTTACTGCATTGGTGAACCACTAGCAAAGGTTAAAACATGCCTTCTCCAAAAAAGGCCTACGGAGAAAACAACAAATTAACACTGGAGAGGATCAAACGTTGTTTATAAATTTTGTATTAAAATGGCTGTGATGAATATCTCAAAACTGTTGAAGAAAATTTGACCAAAAACCAACTCCTACCCTATCCATGTGTAGACAGACAATATTTGTACGAGGAACACAAAGATTTCCTATATTGACAATGAATTGGCCGCTGAGATTGTAACTCAAATTTATAGAAGGTTAATTTAGGGACTATTTCTGCAAACCTTACTCATCCTGAGTGTAATGAAGCCCCTGGGTTGTTCCATGGCAGTTAATGGGAAGTCAGAAGAAACTTTTTGTATGGAGACGTGCTATACAATGGCAAAGATTTTCAAGAAGGGGAATTTTAATGTACGCATCAGAGTAAGGGCCTGTCCTTTTCAAAAAGAGGCAGATCGAAAGGTGATATTAAATGTTTAGTTTGTGACTAAAGGATCCACATGTACAATACAAGGCAGGCTAGTAGGGGGTAAATGTATAGCCCAGGCTTCCACACACAAGGATGCAGAGAAGCCCTAAGGATTCTTTTGTGATAAAAATGCTGGAGTACCTACCAGCACCCAAAAGGTCATCAGAAAATGTAATGTCATGACTTATCTTACTGCCTAGCTATAGGTTTAGGAGCCTTATTTTACATGTGAAGATGAGCATGTTCTATAGTTATTTTTAAATGCTCAACTTGATGAAATATGCAGAATATATTTTAAATGATGCATGCAATAGTCCCACTGAACACAATGACTAGTCATCACGAGTGAGAAAAGTATAGGTGTGCAGCAGGTTACATGATTATATTTTGATTCAGATCTTTCATGTGATAGCTATCTATGTAATCCATAACACACACTCTACTTAATATTTTGATCATTCTATAAGCATCAGAACAGAATGATTTATTTCTTCCTCTTTGACTTCATCAGATTTCTTGAAGCACAGCCTTGTTAGTACTCTTTTTTTTAAAAAGAAAAAGTGTTGATTTTCAAGAGCAACATGTCATTAAATACTAATTTGCAGTTTGTGTTACTTAACCTTAGTGAATAAATATATTTGTGAACACTAACTGAATCACTCAGAGCAGAAGTCCAATCAGAAACAGTCACTTTCTTTGCAAAATGAAGTCTGATTACATTCTAACTGAATTTAAGGGACGAAAACTGAAAAAAGTACTGTATGTGCTCTCATGATAATAACCCAGTGATGGCAACAATTTATTGAGCTTATCTTGCAAGTAGTGCCAGTTTCAGCAATACCTCTGCCAACAGAAAAAGAAAAAAGCCTTTAACTAAACAGCTAAAAACAGAATGTTGGGTGTGTACTTCTAATTTCTGGGATTGTGCATTGTATAGGCATGTGTTTGGCTGCATGCACCAATACAATCATTTAACTAGCAAAAGTCTGTGTGACTGTGTTCCACATTAAGGTTCTATTTCATTTTTTGTTCTGAGTAACGTATACCTTCTTGTCAGAATGACTAATTCAGATCACCCTCCACCCAAAATATTTGCACAGGTAAACTGTCCTTAAACAGTAGTTGGTTCTGTGAGGAAAGTAAATCTGCCCAATTTAATATCGAACTGACAATGAGTTATCGAAAAAGAAATGGGAAAAGGTGGAGAGAAATTTAGATCTTTGGCTACTGAACAGATTCCCAAGTTAGAATTTCTTGTAGTATAGGACTTCTGACATAATACTGTAGCTCCGTCTCGCTGTAAGAAAAACTGTGTTTTTTATCTTAATGCAATTTTTAAAACTTGTTTATTTCTTGTATAAACCCACTTAACTGAAAGAGCCATAATGGGATTTGACAATTAATCAAGAGATGTATTTGATAAATGACTTTTAAGAGTCTCTTAGTTGTTTAAAATGGTAAAATGTCTAAAGAAACCTTTCCTGTTGAAAAATATTTGAAGAGCTGTAGTAGATATTGGTGATATGCCCACTCCTTGCCTTGGAAGCAGTATGTTAGAATTAAAAGTACAGTAATATAGTTTTAATAACTTTGAAGACTGTCCCCTCAAGGTTGAAAAATCTAACCTTGAATTTGCAAAATGTTTATTTCCTGTGCTTTTAATATTTATGTATTAAAACAATGCATTATTTACTTTTTGTCTAGACTACTCTGGGATGTATAAATAGTTCTTTAAGTGGAACCTGTACCTGCCATTACATCTGATAGATGGTTGTACATTTTATTTATGTGTATCAGGAGCAAACTACCATGATGGCAATGTAAACATAATTAAACATATTAAAATAAAGATAAAAGTTAACATTGCACATTCAGTCTTTACTCTTATTTGCAGGTATATACATTTGCATGTATACACATTACAATACATTGCGTATGTCTATATTACTGGTGGACAACCTGAGGCTCCACCCGTGGCTGCCTCCTTCCCACATGCACCTCTTGTACACCAGGGCCCCAGAGCTCCAAACTGATGGGCTCCTACCCTTCCACGCAGAACTTTTGGACCATGTGAATCGCCTGTTTCTTGCTTCATCCCCACTTCTCTCCCTCCCTCCCTCCCTCCCAAAGCTGGAGCAGCCAATTCACAGCACTTCAGCTCAGGGACAGAATCTGGTGATTCATGGTTCTTTGAAAGTGCTGGGAAGGAGGAAGAGATTCCAGTGTCCTGGTGTGCAAGAGATGCATGAGTGGTGTTGGGAGGAGGGAGGCCACAAGGCTGTAGATAGAATCCCAGTGGGTCTGGGCTGCTGAGGTCCAGAGAGTTGAAGGAGGGTCACACGTGACCCACTCACCATTTGTGGTTGCCCATCACTGGTCTATACGTTAGAGTAGCACTAACATGAGTTTTGCTCACCATCTTATGCATTTTCCAATGGTTTTGCTCAACTTGTACTTTCAATAATGAAGTCCACAGGCAAGATCTTCTGGAAGAACAGTGCCTTCTTCCGAAAGATCTGAGGAGCATCTACACATGCAAGGTGCTCTTTTGGATTTCTTCTGGAAGAAGGTGCCCCCTCTTCCACTTTCTGTACTTTGCTTCAGAATAAAGAAGAGAACCTTCTTCCAGAAGAAGGCATGTGTAGAGATTCCTGGACTGCTTCTTCTGAAAGAAGCAGTCCTCCATGGCAGCAGCCTGCTGGAGAGCGGGGCCACTCTAGACACCCCTAGGGGGTCTCTATGGTCTCCAAGTCCTTGCAGCCTTAAAAGGAGACCCCATGGCAGGAAGGTTGAGAGCGAGAGACAGGCAGCATGTGCAGGGCTGCCTGCCACACTCCCCACAGTGCCCAGTGAGTCCTGACCCGCAGGGATGGCCACCAGACCAGCACCCCACACTGCTCAGGGTACCCCAGGAACCTGGACGAGGGCAGCCAAGACCCTGACCAAGCTCTAAAACAGAGGGCCCCTCCTGGACTGAGCCAGAGCTCCAGGACCTCCTGGGGCTCTGGCGCAATGAGGTGGTCCTCTGGGACACCAGCGGGCACCAGAGGAAGGCCCAAGTGTTTGCCTGCCTTGTCCAGGGCCTGGCTGCCCATGGCCACACCTCCCGGACACTGGAGCAAGTCAGATGCAAGGTGAAGGAGCTGCGGCAGAGGTACATGAGATCCCAGGATAGCGTGTGCAGATCTGGCTGTGCCCCTGCCAGTTACCCCTTCTACTGGGCGCTTCAGGACCTCCTGGCTGTGGATTATGCATCCCCACCCCACACCCCCATGGAGACAGCTGCACCCAAGTCCCCTACTGCACCAGAGGAGGAGAAAGACGACAAGAGCAAGGGACCCACCACTGTGGACGTTCCATCTGATGGGGAGGCCACAGACAGGTCCCTCATCATCGTGGTGCCCTTCACCACAAGCAGCCAGGCCCCCTCCAGCTGCGTATCAGCTGACATATAGGAGTCCACCTCGGGTGAGTTCACACAGTGGAAGAGCACAGTGGGGGGAGGGGGAACACCTGGGCCTCAGCCCCTGAAGCCCTAAAGCCTGTGGGGTTTGGGTGTGTATGGGGTGTGAAAATGGGTGCGTAGGGGGGACTGGGGGGGGCAGGAGTGCCCTTGGCTGAATGCCTCCCAAAGTGCCTCTTGAATCCGGAGCCAGTCACAGTTGAGCCGCCTGTCGGGGGCCACTGCCAGCTGCTGGTAGCAGGGCCCATCTCCACCATCCAGCCCTGGGACAGGGTCCCCTCACATTTCTCGATGAGGCTGTGGAGCACGCAGTAGGCAGCCATGAGCTGCAGGACGTTCTCCACCCCCACATTGAGGCGCATGAGGAGACATCTGAACGGCACCTTCAGATGGCAGAAAATGCACTTGATGGGATACCAGGCCCATGTGAGCCAGGCATTAAACAGCTCCCAGCAGGGTGTGAGATGGCCCATGTATGGGTGCATCATCCAGGGCTGGAGTGGGTAGGCCGGGTTGCCCACAAGGCAGAGAGGCATTATGATGTCCCCGACAGCATGCTCCCACTGGGGCACGAATGTCCTGGCCTCCATCCTGTGAAACAGGGTGGAATTCTGTGGGATCCACGCATCACGTACCCTGCCTGGGCAGCCAACCTAAATGTCCGTGAACATCCCTCCCGGAGCAAAATGGTACCCCTTGCGTTTGACTTATCAGCCCCCACTGTGGTCTGGGACCCTGATGGGGATATGCATCCCATTGATTGCCCCAAAGCACTGGCGGAACCCGAGAATGGTGAAGCCCTCAATGCCTGCGTCCAAGTCCCTGACGCTCACCAGCTGTGGCAGCAGCACACGGTTGGTGGCCCTTATGACCTGCAGCGGAATGGGCACACTCATGAGCATACGCAGAGAGGTCCTTTCCCCCTTCCCCCTCCACCCCTTCCCTCCAGATGTGCCTGGCCTCAGGAGCGTTTGCAGACAGGGGCTGTTTGGGTGGGGTCCTTTAAGGGGCTGTGTGGCCCGGGTCCCCAGAAGGGCTCCCTAACTGTGTGACCCCATCTATATTGTTTCCTGCCCTGCTTTTCTGGAAGACTGCCAGTGCATGTGTAGATGCACTCTCCTGGAAGAAGGGGTGGCTCTTTTGGGGTCCTGTTTGATATGTAGATGCACTCTTCCAGAAGAGGATCTTCCGGAAGATCTTCCGGAAAAAGTGCAATGTGTAGAAACAGCCCAAAAGATCCACTGTTTATAGCCAAGTCCTACTGTATCTGCTCCAACCTCACTGATAGAGATAAAAACTTCAGGATCTCTACCAGGCATTTGTAAAACTCAAATACCCACTGAGAGAAGTAAAGAAACATATTAAGAGGGCCAAACGAGTACCCAGAAACCAGCTTTGTCTCGATAGGCTCAAGAGCATAAAAGAGAAAAAACACGTCATCACCTGTAGCCCTCAATTTAAAACACCTCCAGCATGTAACTGACAATCTACAACCTATATGAGAACATGATTCCTCATTCTCACAGGACCTGGTGACAAGCCTGTTCTTTCCTACAGCCCCATACCATATGCAGAAATACTAACCCTGGAACCTTTCCATGTAATAAACCCCTTTGCCAGTTCCGTCCACATATCTACACTAAAGACACCATCCCTGGACCAAACCATGTCAGCTACACTATCTATCACTAATATTCCTGTCCAGGACTTGCAGGCCATGTGGGCTCAGGAAAAAATCCTCTTTGATCCCATAACACCTAAGGCCCTGTCCCCCACCCACTAAACAGCAACCAACAACTCCGGACCACAGATATCTTCCAACAGTAACGCTGATCGACAGATCGCTGTCGTCTAGACATAGCTTCAGTTTTGCTCCAGAATCTGAAGTGAGTCTTTCCTACAAAAGCTCATAACCTAGTAAATAAAACTGTTCGTGTTTAAGGAGCTACAGGACTGCTTTTTTTTTTTTTTTGGTAGGGAACATTCATGTACATTAGACAATGATAACCAGATAAGAATTAGTATAATACTTTGTTTTGCACTGCTTATACAATGGGAAAAAACAAACAAAAAACCCCACCATCGATGGATTTTTTTCTTCTCTATCATGTGAATGTTTGATGAACATTTAGACAGATAATCTTAGCATGTCTTTCTAGAAAGCATTGTTTCCTAATGTAAAATTTCATTTACATCTTCACATCAGTAGAAGTTAATATGATTTTAAAGCCACTCAGAAGGAACACATTTTGTCTTCATATCACTAAAATAAATATTTGCAGAATTAAAGAAATTATATATGCCCATTTATTATTCAATATTATTGTATATATAAATAACCCAGGTACTGTGGTCTTCCAAAATGGAAGTTTAAACAGTGAGAATGAAAAGAAAAGAGGAGCTCAGGTTATAATTTAAAAGTTTATCCTAAAAATGTAGTAGAGACTGGGAGATGAAATAAGGATTACATCTCTCCTGCCCCACAATAAAAAGTTAAAATGATTCGCAATAACTTCAAATTGTTAATAGTGCTTCTTTAATATATGTATTGAAGGTGTAGCATCTAAGCCACAGACAAGGTCATTTCTATAGAGATAAAACAGATCTTCAAATAAATTCTCATTACTTTAATTTTCACTAGATCAATTTACATCAGAGATCACTTTTTCCCCGCTTAAGTAGGATAAAAAAAATTTCCACACAGATGCATAGCCCTCAAGCACAAGGATTGTCTTATTTTGAAATGTGATGCCACAATTCAGCCAGGGGATAAACTCAAGGTCACTGCTGCTTTGAAAGAATTAACTGCTAGCCTTTATAGGAAGGGAGAAGAGTATCAGCAACAGTATTTATGGATATGGGATCATCGAGTCTTATGAGCTAGGTGACCTAGAAATATGAACATTGTGATACTGACATCTGTTGAGGTCATAGTCTCATGAGAATGAACTGCAGCATATTGCATGGTATAAATCTATCCTAAATGTTGAAATGTGTTATGATAGTGTTAAGTTCTTTATACGTCAACCGTTTGACTCCTTTTTAAAATATTTTTCATGTGAAGTCTGAGTCCTGAGCCCAACACCTGTAAAGAAAGTGAGTCTTTAACTCTTAAAATGACAGAACCATCCTACTACTGAAATCTAAAAGGAGGGCAGTTCTTCTGGTCTGAAGGTACTGCCGCAAAGATGCCAGCTGAATCCAATCTAGCTGTCTACCCCTCATGACTATTAACCTTCAACCTTCAGACTTCAGAACACAAGATGAAACATTCCTCAAGATCAGAAGTTCAGCAAGATAGTTGTGAGTGACCCAGCATATTAAGGGCTTTAAGTGTTAGAACTACAACCTTTAACTCCATCAAAACGCCAACAAGCAGCTTGTGCAGAGCAAAGCAGGCGGTAGGTCAAAACCTCTCCATCCAACCTTCATCATAAACGGCCCATCTTCATTCTGCACTAGCCACAGGTGTTTGACAAGCTGCTTTGGTAGCCCTGTATAGAGTATATTTGAAGTAGTTCAGCCGCGATGTCACACAGGCATGCAGAATGAGTATGTCAGAGTGAGAGATGAAGTGCAGCAGTCTGGTAACCTTACTTTGCTAATAAAGAAATTGACCCTGACTATGACAACCTTCTGATCATTCTAACTCCAAATCAAGGGACTAAAATGCACAACACCTTCACCTTTGGCAGAAAAAGTCAGGGTGCACTGTGAACAGTCATTCTGCATTCCAGTTGTTAAATTGGCTGATTCACGTATCTTGCACTTCATTTGCATAACCTCTTCTGTTTCAGGAAGGGTTCTTTCGAAGGGGTTTGAGATTATGCTAATTTACATGTTTTGTGCTTGATTTGCACTTCATTTGCATTTTAGGTTTCCTTTATTTGCATTCCTCTTTTGAAAGAGGGATGCTAATGTAGACACAGACTAGGATACTCTAAATCTATTCATCCAGAAAAGGCAGTAGAGACTCGAGCAGTTTTTTTTTTTTTTTTTTTTTGAAGTATAGGGGCTGCTACTGCAATGGTTTTGTGCTATGAAATCAAGGAGTGAGAAAAGGTTAACCTGTTTTGTCTAATATTTTGAGGTGAAAGATACATGCAGTCAGTGCTGAAAAACAGAAGAACTGTATAGTTCCACTACATAGTTGGTTAAGGGAATAGCAGTCTTTGGGATAGAGGTTCATTTTTTTCCATTGCATGTATATACCATCCAGGACAATGGGACCCTAATGCCTAACTGTTTTAGGCACTATTGAATACAAATATTTCCTGTTATTACATAAATTTCTTTGGTTAATCTATTATCAATGCCTCTAAACAATTTTTTCCCCAAAAAGCTTTTATGTTTGCCTATTTACATCAACATATATACTACTCATCTGTTTATAGGACTCCAATCATCACTGTTGCTCATGAAACTAACTCACTTGAACAAAGGGAGGTGAGCAAGGAGCCTCTCAGGCCTATATGCTGGCCCCATGACTTCAGTGAGATTCCATATACAATTTCACGACCTGACTGCAGAATAGGGGCCTGAGAAAGAAACCTGTTACCTGTTATTTTATCCTAATGCTCATCAGTTTGAGAAAACTCCCCCCACCAGGACTTTAGCTTCCTGAATGTTCATTTGTACAATATGCACTGATGCAATTACACACACTACCACAAAACATTAATATTTTAGTGTTAGTTACAGAAGCTCAAGGAAAAGTAATATTCTATTTTTTAATCAGAAGATTACTGAACATGCTGAAAAATGTGCATTTAGTACCAAAGAGGAAATCATGCAACATATTTGTTCTTGAACCCTAATGTTGGAGTATGGCCCTTGAGTTCATGATTTTCTGATGTGTGAAATGATGCAATCATGCAGACAACACTAGTAGTTTCATTTAAATGCTTCATTACTAGGTAAACCACTGCACTGACAAGCTAAAGCACTACACAAGTGTTTTATGCAGCAGATACTATTTTCTGTTATTAGATTGAATGCAAGTATTGATTGCTATGCTGACTGGCTCCTCCAGGGCCACCAGCAAAATGAAGCTAAATGTTTCATGCAGACTTCAGCTCCTGTATGCTGTTTTCTTAAACTGGAGTGATGCCATGATCCTGTAAAACTGAGTGCCTCATTCAAGGTGCTGAGGTTAATGGGAGGAGAGGAGACTACCAGGCATAAGGTATTACAACTGTGTAGGGTATGACACAAAAGATCTATTAATACAGCATCAAAAAGGCAAAAAAAATCTTTGCAATTGACTTCAATGGCAGCAGAGCTGGCCATTAAGAACTATGAGCTCAGTGAAAACATGTTCCATGCTCACATGCATGGTTCAGCTTTTCAAAAATGTTTCTTCTTTCCCAAGTTATTTATTCTTTGAGTTGTAGTTGAAGTTTAAAAAGTGGTTCTCATTTTGTCAAAATGGGAGTTTACATTTTCTTTACTTACACACTGGGAAAAACAAGCCCTTTTAGAATTTTTCACAAAACACAACCTTCTCTTTCCCTCCTCGCCCAGTACACCCCCAGCACTCCCATCAGACTTGTCAATTGTTTGGTGAATAGGACATTCACCTGGGAAGCCAAGACTGCTCTGTATGAATCAGAGGCTATGTTTATACTGCAGTTAAGCCACCATAGCTGCCCCATATCAGTTGACTCAGGTTTCTGGGATTGTTTAATTGCAGCATATTTAGGCTCAAACTGCAGTCTGGGCTCCAGCACCCTGAAGGTACCAGAGTGCCAGAAATCTGAAACCAAACCACATACTCCACAATTAAAGAGCCCTGGAGCCCATGACCCCAAATCCTGAGTCAGCTGACACAGGCAAGTTGCAGGTGTTTAATTACAAAGTAGATGTACACAAAGGGAGTTGCACCTGGGCCTCCTACATCACAAGTGATGAGCTAACCTCTTAATTGTTTGCAGTCTGAAATATCTTTCTCCTCTCTTATCAGTTTGCATCCTAGTCCTGATTTACAAGTTTCCTCTAAATATAGTTGCAGAGAAAGTTTTGTTTTGACCAACAATGTTCAGCATGATATGGCTACCTCTACACTACAGAGTTTTGTTGACATTACAAATGCATTCTGTCTACAGTAAATTGACCAGAACATGGCTTTTCCATCAACAGTATTCTACCATTCCCCCCAGGGGGCAGAATGCCTTTCTCCACAGAATAGGTTGACAAATCCAGTGCCGATGCTCTGGAGGGGCCTCAGACAGACAGGGCTTCTGGGACACCAAACAGCCCTGTCTGCCCTGCTCCTGGTTGGCTGTTGTATGCAGAGACTACCCGAAAGGTATCTCGATAGAATGGCAAATTGTTAGATGTAGATACATTATGCTGAGCATTGTATGCATATACATACACATAGAACAATCATTGTTTAATCTAAGAACTTAAATAAAAGCTGAATACATCTTAAAGTGAGACAAATCCGAAAAATATGTAAATGCGTCTCTTCTACATCATCTCCCCTGCACATTTCACCCCAATATGCAAGAGAACTAGCAAGTTTAGCTCTTAAAATAATGGCAAACAGTAACAGCCAACATAGAATGCAAAATTTACTGTGTGCTGCTTCTTTATGTTTAGAGGAAACCAGTGCTTTTTTTGTTAAAAAAAGGGGGGCGGGGAGAGATAGTATCCAGCTGGCTCCCCACCGCCCATTCCCAGCCAATACCATGGCTGGGGTTGCAGAGTTGCAACCCTGTGTACACTGATGCTTGCTGTTACATGCACGTGCTGGAGGAAACTTCCTGATTGCAGGAGAAGTTGTGTGTTGCCATTTTGTTTAGTTTCCATGGCAGAATGTTAAATTAGTCAGTCAGTGCTCATTCCCATTGTACCTTCTCCACAGATCAGTTGACTTCCCTCAGTGTTCATCCAAAAGTTCATGAAAAAAAAAAAAATCAAAGCACTTGATCTTCCACTTCAGTAGGCTTCTGGGTGTACCAGGAATAGATAGTTGGATCCATAATTTACTACTAGAACAACTACTGAGATATTTTACATTCACTGACCCAACCTGTAGTCAGTCATTCTACTTACAAAATTCCAACTGAAGTTAATGTTTGAGCACTAGTTCAGCACACCCCTTACTCTTTGATAAAAGCACCAGTTGGAATTTAACCCCCTGGTTAATCATTCTCCTGAATCTCTGTTTCTGAGTTTATGCTCACACAAGATTTTATTGTCCGGGCCTAATTGAATAACCATTGAAGAAGAGTTTTCCATTAAACTGGTATCATACCAAAACACTTTAAAAAATAGATCAATTTGTAGTAAAGTGAGAGAACTTATGTATAGCAAGACAAAAAATTCACTGAAATTTGCTATTAATACAGTTTGCCAGCAAGTTTACACATGTACAGCTGCCAGATTTAACTTGGTTCAAGCCACTGAGACATGAAATATTTGAATGAATATATCACTAAAATATCTTTATATTCATATCTCATATATAGTTTTTTCTACCAAGAAACCTAAACAATCTGTGTACTTTATTATATGTCAATAGTATAGTTATATGGCTCTGGGTGATGACATTCCTCAAACCCAAGAGGCTAAGAATAAATTATATGTACTTTTAGCTACAAGTGAAACTTCCATAATAGTCGCTCTCCACATGCTCTTGACCTCTATTGGACTTGCTGTTAAAAAAAAAGATTGGTAGCATTAGTGTTAAGCACCTATTTTAGGAGAGGAATGGGGAGACTTTTTTCAAGAAACAAATAGATCCAGAAAAAAAATCTATATATGGTATAAAGGTGTTTCTCTATATTTAGTAAATAAAAGTAAACAGTGACCTTTCTGCACCATTATTTTTATTTAATGCTGTATACAGAGATTGTAATAATATTTCTAGAAGACACACATCTGATGGGAACTCCAATGCTGTACAAATTGTACAAAGCAAGGAATCCTTTTTCTGCAGCTACTCTCTTCATGTAAGATAGAGAGGACAGGTGGTCATGATTTTAAGCAAAATCTTAAAAAAAGATCTGAAAAGAGCCAGTGCAAATAGACTGAAACTTCACACTGAAATAGTTTCAATAAAATGTCAGTGGTAAGTCCTAAGATTCAGTATGGAATTTCTGCTCAAAAGCAGACACACTCCTCTGAGAGAACAGCCTAAAACCAGAGGTTAGGGCACTCACATGGAATGTAGAAGACATTCAAGTCAATACTCCAAGTAATATGACGGCCATCTTGGAGATAATAGATGCACCAAGTGACTGATCAATCATTTAACCACAGGGATAATTTGGAGATTTGTCAAGTAACACCAAAGCTATGTCTGCACTAGAGTTTTGTGGACAAAACTTGGTTTTATCAACAAAACTCGTGGAGCATCTATACACCAAATTCATTTTGTTGACAAAAAACACAGACACTCCGAAGGGCCTTTTTGTCAACAGAGCGGATCAAAAGACCAATCCACTTATGTATAGACATGATCTGTCGACGAAAGTTTTGTTGGATCATTTCTTTTGATAGGAACTTCTGTAGATGTATGCTTCTAATATAGCCATAGCCCAAGTGTAAATAAGGCCATCTGTCATACCACCACAACAGTTGGATACTTACCAACCTTCTGTAAAATGTTTTTCACTTTTTAAAAAATAAAAAGTGACAATTCTATCTTTTAAAATAGATCATTTTTAGTGGTCCAGTTTAAGACTTTATCGTCAATGAAAATTAAGCATAATTTCAGGGTGATTAAACATTGGAAGAAATTGCCCAGGGAGGTTGTGGAATTCAGTTAACTGGAGCTATTTAAGAGCATAGTAGACAAACATCTGTCAGTGATGATCCAGACAGTGCTTGGTCCTGCCATGAGTGCAAGAAACTTGACATGATGATCTCTCCAGGTCCCTTCCAGTTCTAATATTCTGAGTCACAAAGGAATATATCCTATTGTTTTAATTAAAAAATATCAAGCCTGCATTGTCCTTGGAGAAAATGCCCATACCATTCACACACACACACACACACACACACACACACCCACCCCCCCCCAACAGGCTGCATTGGGGCGGGGGGGTAAATGGTATTAATGGTTATGAAGACAGTTACACCCTCAGCAACACAGGGATGTGTACTAGCTAGAGGGGGAAGCACACTGATAGTATAGAATTAGTTATCTTGCACTAGGATGTATACTTTTCAGTATGCTTAGAGGGTGCACTTTACATCTGTTGCCACCAACCCTTTTTACTTTTAATATTATTCCCCAAAAATTCCAGAAAGGCATTTTACAGATAATACTTTACTTGTTCATAGCTAGATATTCTGGCTGCCATATTGGAGGATTTGAGAATTGCCAGGCCTTTCTATATGGTTATATAGATACCAATTTAGTAAAGCACTTATTCAGACACCACTACGGTTTAAGCACATGGGGTGTGTCTACACTTGCATTCCTCTTTCAAAAGAGGTATGCAAATGAGGTACATCAGAAATGCAAATGGTGTAAATTTGCATATTCAGCATTGTATTTGCATCTTCTAATTTTGAAAGAGCTTGTTTCGAAAGAAAGCCCCATCTTTGAAAGAATCCTTCTCATTAAATAAAGGGAGGAAATATTCTTTCAAAGATGTGGTTTACTTTCGAAAGCAGTGTCTGCACTGGCTTTCTTCTTTCAAAAAAGCTCTTGAAATTAGAATATGCAAATGGAGTTGTGAATATGCAAATTTACACCTCATTTTGCATTTTTGATTTGCCTCATTTGCATGCCTCTTTTGAAAGAGGAATGCAAGTGTAGACACACCCATGGTGATGTATTTTCCTATATAAGTGTGTTTTCCTTAATAGGTGTCCTAGGCTACGTCTACACGTGCCCCAAACTTCGAAATGGCCATGCAAATGGCCATTTCGAAGTTTACTAATGAAGCGCTGACATGCATATTCAGCGCTTCATTAGCATGCGGGCGGCAGCGGCGCTTCGAAATTGACGAGCCTTGCCGCCACGCGGCGCGTCCAGACGGGACTCCTTTTCGAAAGGACGCCACCTTCTTCGAAGTCCCCTTATTCCCATGAGCTCACGGGAATAAGGGGACTTCGAAGAAGGTGGCGTGCTTTCGAAAAGGAGCCCCGTCTGGACGCGCCACGCGGCGGCAAGGCTCGTCAATTTCGAAGCGCCGCTGCCGCCCGCATGCTAATGAAGCGCTGAATATGCATGTCAGCGCTTCATTAGTAAACTTCGAAATGGCCATTTGCATGGCCATTTCAAAGTTTGGGGCACGTGTAGACACAGCCCTAGAGAAGTGGATATTTTAAAAATAATGGCTACGTCTACACTAGCACCAAAATTCGAAATGGCCACGCAAATCAGCTGATGGGAATAGGGGGGCTTTGAAGTAGGCAGGGTCCTTTCAAAAAGGAGCCCCATCGGGATGACACGCACGGCGGCGAGGAGTGTCAATTTCGATATGCCACCTCTGCCCCATGCTAATGAAGCGCTGAATATGCATTTCAGTGCTTCATTAGTAAACTTCGAAATGGCCATTTGTGTGGCCATTTTGAAGTTTGGGGCTAGTGTAGACACGGCCAATGTGTGTTATTACACGTGCACACACATTACTCAGCTGCCCACACAGGATGTGGAAGGGGAGAAGCCACATCGTGTAAGAGATGCTCATGTATCTATTCCCACATAACTATGAAAAGAATGTGTGGAGAAGAACGTAAGATAGTGATGCTATGTTTAGCTTGACGAGGACTGTCAGCAAAAGATACACAAACTGCAATGCATTTGCAAATCTCCTGCAGACACACAGTTCTGTTGGGAAAGGCTTTCCTGAATTTTTCCTGTCCACATGGGGCTAAAAGTTGGGAAAACCCCTCTTTGCCAAGACATTGCTTTTTCCTTATGGAACAAAGGTGAACAGGACATCAGCACAACGCTACTGGAGTGGCAGACTTCTGTCAGGGGACCTCCAGGCTCCCAACAGAAGCCTTCAGTTTAGATGGAGCCTGAGTGATGAGCAGAAGAGAGAGAGAGAAGTTCTAACATCTACAAAGTCAAGTCATTTTAAAAAAGTACTATCTTCAACTCATAGGAGATCTGTTCTCCCCAGCTTCCTTCTTCTGGGTCAAGATCCATAACAATTTGATTGAAAAGGCACAGAACTTTCATTTAGAGTAGACTACCTTTCAACTTTAACATCAAGTTTCAAAGAGGAGCTCCTGCTCCGAGGTCTCAAATAACCTCTCCACATACTCTGGAAAAGAGTTGACAAAAATATCAATTATGTCCGAGTTAAGTATAGGGGAAGTATAAGATGTGACATTGTACATAAAAGTTACATTGTAAAAAGAAATGAAATCACACTATGATACAATGTTACTTCTCAGCTCAAGAAGGGGAAGTTATGTTGATACTGTGTGTAGGAATGTAGGGTGGGTTTGGATGGAGCCAGGTGTGCCTGGGAAAGCAGGAAGCAGAGCAGTAGGTGCTAGACAGTAATTAATTAAGGTAACCAGGGAGTCATTGGCAGGGGATTGCTGAGGGTGATATGGAAATGAAGATACCTGACTAGTCTCAGGGACTATATGGGGTGGGTGTGTGTCTGTCTTTTTTTCCTTTGTCTATTAACTTGCCTTCTTGATCTGTATAAATTAAGAGACCTGAGCCCTGGGAGAGGACTCACTTTTCTAAATGTATTAGCAGAGCAGCTTTGCTAATAAACAGAGTGGTCTGACAAATTGAGAGTCTTGAGTCTAACTTTGACAGTATGTTACAAAAAAAGATCACCCACAAACATGCACTTCCCCAGAGATAATATTGCAGTAATGTAAGCTTCAGTATTACAGGCCTCGAGGACAGCTGTTTTACTAACATATGATAAGCACAGTCATGTTACCTTGCATGTGTAAAATACACTTCAACATACCATTCCTGAGCATTATTATAGAAAGGACAAAATGTTTTAATTGCCGCAGATTCAGATTCAGCTAAAGAGGTTAAACCCCGTTTCATAGATGAACTGGAGCAGAAATACAAATGCAGATATATATGTAAGAATACTACTGCAAAAGAAAGAAGGTGCTCTCTATTGTAGTGCACCAACCAGTTTAGATCCAAACTGAGGCCTAATTGTAGAGTTTTGAATTAGCAACTCAACTCCAATTCATCTTTCCTTTTGAAGCTTTTTTCTAGGGGGTTGCTACTTTTACATCCATTCTTTAATGTCTAGAGAGATTACAGTATTCCTCCACAGCAGGGTTTCCCTAACTTTATATAGTTGGGACCTGTTTTCGCAGCCCAAAAATATAAGCATATAAAAACCGAAAAATGAATACTTTTTATAATTTATTCACAATAGTACACATCGATAATTTGTATATTTTGCAAGGACTGGTACTGGACTGTGGACCACTCTTCAGGAAACACTGCTCTACAGGTTTATGTATGTTCCCTGTCAAGAACCCTCTACAGAGGCAACTTTCCCTAGTTTGACATGCTTGTTTTCCCATCTGCTACATGAAATGGCCACAATCACCCTAATTTACAGTGGATAGTAACTCCTTTCTTTTGTGGTCATTTTCTTACATATACACTTGCCTTTGTATTTCCACTCCAGTTCACCTGATAAAGTGGGTTTTATCCACACAAGCTGATTTCCTAATAAATCTCTAAGGTGTGACAGGGCTCCTTGCTTTGAGAAAGCACACTGAGTGTCAAAATAAAGAAAAAAAATCCTTATAGATTCCAAGGTAAGAAAGGTTCATTCTGATTCTATAGTCTATTTTCCCTCTATAACACAGGCTACAGAACTTCCCGAAAATAATTTCTAGAGCAGACTTTTTTTTTGGGGGGGGGGGGGGGGGCGGGGGCAAACACACACACACACACACACACACACACACACACACTTTACAATCCTCATCTAAAAAAGTTATTGATGGAAGATTTACCATAACCTCTGGTAAATTGATCCCATGGTTAATTATTCTTACAATTAAAAACTATATCTTATTTGCTGTCTTGATCAACTTTATGTCAAGTAACCATGTTTACAAGGCAGGCACAAACATACAAGGCCTGTCTCCTTAGTATCTGAGTCTCTCTTATAAATGAGTTTAGCCTCATGACACACTCTCCTGAAGTATCATTTCCACTTTCACAGGAACGGGGGGACAGACAAGTTTAAATGGTACAACTAGAAATTAAGCCCTGTTTTCAGGTCTCAGTCCTAAATTCCAGACCCATGGCCTTCCCTCTAAAACGTCCAGCTACTCTTCCTGCCTGGCACTAGCTTCCTCTACTCCTTGCTGGCCTCGAAGTGAGGGAGAGCCTGATCCTGCCTTGCATGAAACAGCCCCAGCTGCCATTGGCTATCACTTGCATCTAGGTCACTCAGCATTGGATGAAAAAAAATGTGAAGGCAGAGTTTGCCTCATGACATTTTACACCAAATGTATGGCTAAAAGGAAAATACATTGTTTGGTCCAGCTTTGCAGACAAGTTTAAATGACACTGCATGCTCACTGAACTATGTTTTACTACTTGGCTAACAGATACCATCTTTTTGAAGTCTTACTATTGTAGATTCCTCACAACTTTGGAAACTAGATTGTGCGAGGGAAGCAATCACCACACTTGTTAAACACACACGGGAACACACATTTTCCGCATATTACTTTGTAGAAGTTACTTTAAAATAAGCATAACCCAAAGTAACTAAACATCTCCAAAATATATCAAATGAATTTGCTTAGCAACAAGAAAGAAATCTGAATTAGCAAAGTGAGTCCCACACAGAAAAACCAAGCGCCAATTCACACCTGTGAAGAGGTCTGAAGATAACTAAGCGAGTCATTCAGAAGGATATGATGTTCCATTTTTTCCCCATTTTTAGGGGCAAAGGAATCCACTGTACTGAATGAGTCCTTTTGCAATTACCATGACTGGGGGTGGGTGCACCAAGTGGTTATGTTCTCCTATGTGTTACAAATGGTGGCTATTAATTCTGATTGCCATTGAAATGGTTTATGTTGTACTGAGCACTCATTAAAATGAAGCACTGTTATTCTGGCATTAATAGGTAAAAAATTCAACATACATACAGTTATTTGGTTACTGCTCTTTGGAAGCACTTTCCTTGCCTTTATTTTGTTGTCCTTCAAAGTCTGACTCTTGTGGACTGTATTTGTCACAGGAAACAATTTTTTGAAGGATATGCTTGATTTTCAGCAACTTGCCATAAAACATAGCAAAGTGTAGGTCACAATTCACCTGCAAAAAGAAAATAGACTTTAAGGAAAAAAAGACTGACACATGATCCTTCAGGTGACCAAACTGCACCCATTACTGAAAAGACAGATTCAACCGGGGCTATGGTGTCTAGCAAACACAAACCAAACTCAAGTTTCTTTACTAGATCTGAGTATTCTACTGCCTTTATGTCCATCTCTTGAAAACAGAAATGGATGTTTTCTGAAGGTTTCATTTGGACACTTATCAGCATTTTATTGATTTTGCATTTGTCCATTCACAGATAATTCTCATACCAAAATTAGATTAGGGATTCTTGTGTAGCAAATGGCAAGACTGCTTTCTATATTGTCACACTTCGGCATGCTTCTCAATGGACCAACAAGTTCTCCTGTGCTGAGGCAAGTTTCCGGTGCTCCAAGTATTTCAGAGATGTTGAATAAAAATTCTTTACTGCACTCTAAAATTCCCATTCTTCAGTTTTCCCACCCTCACCCAAAGACTACACGAGGGTCTGAGTCTAATGTGACATTCTCTGAGCTTCTCTGCTAAATTATTTTGAAAGGTACGAATATGCATTGCCACTTTTGTCACCAATGACTCATTTTTGGATTGCCTTTACACTCATACCGAGATGCACCCATTTGGGTTATGAGAATTCAAGTTTACAAGGAGTTTGATTTAAAACCACTACCTCATCTTACGAGGCATTTCCTCAAATTTACAAGGACTGATTTCAATTTTCTATGCCTGAGTGGGATGCGGACGCCCTGAAGTGGGAGAAAGGCTGTGGCTCCAGGCAACGGCTGCCTGAAGCTGCATCCCACCCGGCACATCTCTCTGCAGTGCCCAACGGTGATTTCCCAGAGCCCCAGCCCCAGCCTTTACCTGTGGATGGTCTGGGTCTCCACCTTGGCTCTGCAGCAGTGGCATGCCCCAGCTCAACCAGCAGCCGCAGGCTCCCAGGTGCTCCCACAAGACATGGCTGCTGGGTGCACAGCCCACCCTGACCCCACCCCTGCCACTCACTCCCTGCCCTGTGCAGCTGTACCTTGGGCACCACTTGCTGCCTGTGGTGTTCCTTTGCATTTAGCGCCTCAGCCACTGCTGGCAGGGCCTCTCCACCGCACAAGCGAGGCATTGCCCCTTGCCAACTGGGGGGCTTCTGTGCCTGCCTAGCTCCCTGCATGGCCAGCCCAACACTGCCCCCTCCCCACTTAACCTAAGCTGTGTTCAGGCCAGGCTGCCTCCCGGTGTCCTGCTCTGCCCTCTTGTACCGGCCCCGCTTCTGCCACCGGGGGCAGCTACCCGGCTTTGCGCCCCACTTCCTAGGTGCTCTTTGATTTCCGTTCCCCTGTCTCTGCAGGTAAAGAGACATATTGTAGAGTAATTAATGAAGGGAAAATGCCTTGTTAACATTAGTTATAACACAACCTAATTATTGAAGTAACTGTGTTCATTTTAATGGGCTTTGGTGTTTTAGCATAGATGGGTGTAAATTTTGGGGCTCAGGAATGCACAATTTTTTTCCCTATTGAAATTAATGGTAATTACATTTTTGACTTACAAGAATTCACCCTAAGAGGCGTTTTTCCAGGAACAAATTACCCTTGTAAGGCAGGGGAAGACTGTACTGTCCTGAGGGTCACTGAAGATTTTCTTGGAGTGTTAAGCATTTGTCTTGAGAGAATATATGCCCTCAGCCCATCAAAAAAAACACCACCAAAATTATGTCTCGTGCTAGTCCAACAAGAGAAAAATACTGCCCTGCCATTTTCTAGCAATTTAAAATATTCCGTATCAATAAATCTGCAGAAGTTTTTCAATTCTTCAACAAAGTGTAAATGAGAAAATATTTATAAAGTTTAATGGCAAAGGTCTCCAAATGAAGTGGAAGAGTCATCTCCTGTTTGCAGGCAATTTGAACAAAGAGAGCACCACAAACCAAAGTTTTTCCTAGTTTGTCTTGCAGTTTTTGCCAGATGTTTTTCCTAGTGTTCAGCAATACCAAAATTTGTACAGTAAACCCCCAATTTAATGGCCTAATGTGGGCAAGGGGTGTCCATTAATCCCAAAAGTCCATTAAATCTGGACTCGCTCACTTTCTCAGCTCCACTCTAGTGATGAAGGCAGAGCCTGGTGGCTCCTCCAGCTACTGATGCTGTACCCTGACAAGGGGGCTCCTCATGCACTGAGCTACCATGCTCTGCCATGAGCGCAGGGGCTCTGCCTGGCTCCAGGCTGCCCACGCTCAGAGCAGAGCGTGGCAGCTCTTCTCAGTCTGAGCCACCCACACTTGAGAACGAGCATGGGGGCTCAGCTCTGCGAGCAGGGCCTCAGGTGAGTCATTTACAGTACAGTACAATATTGTATTCTACTTTCTTGGTGGGGAGAGGCTAGTGGACATCCATTAGCCATGTCCAGTAGAACATGGTACCCTATATCAAGGGATTACTGTACTGGCAAAGCCCAGGAAGATTTTCACTTAGATACAGTTTCTCAATCAATCCAGATTCTATAAATTCTTTAAATGCCCGTTAATTCTTGAGCCCTTTTTATAAAGAGCACACCATTTAATTAAATAATATCAGGATGTCAATAAGAACAACCTTTTGCTGATATTTTGCCAAAACTACTAAAGAAATTAGTCACAGTAAATAAGCAGTGACTGCCAATACAAACTCTAATGAAGACCTGTAAAATTTTACTCACCCTGGGTAAGTGATTTTGACTGATCAGTAAAATATTTGTTGTATTCATTGTCCCTGGATGAGAAGATAGATTGCCTGAGCTAGTAGGGTTTCCACAGACATGTTGCCAAGTTTCTCTAAAGAAAATTTATCAAATACCTGTAACCTCGACACATACAAATTGAAATCCAACATACTGCTTGGTCTCCTCTGAAAACATCTGGTAGACAAGTTCAAGTAGGAACCCAACATGTTCAGGTTACCATATATGGCATTATCTTGCTTGAGTGCAAGTGAAGTGTTCAAGAAGTGTTAGTGTATTCTCTTCAGACCCCCTCTCCCAAAAGGAGTACACTAGTACAGCCAACAGCATATGGTTACCTGGCACATGAGTTGGGTTTAAAAATGATGGCAGAGTGTTCAAAACAACATATTGGATTCTTTTTAATTACCTTCTTATGTATAAGGCTTTTGGGCAGCAGCTCTCAATCCTTTCCTTTCCGAGACCTCCCTCCACCCTCTTACCAACAAAATGCTGTCAAGTTCTAGGGGCCAGGAAGTATAGAATGTTTTTTTTTATTGGTGTCAGGAGAAGCAGGGTCCAGCAGGGCTCCAGCCAACTACATAGTGGGGTTCAGGGAGGAAGTATGAAAACAGGTCAGGGTACAAGGACAGGTTGGCTCAGGGTGTAAGAATAGGGAGCACCTAGGGAGGGAGCTCAGGGTGCAGGGGAAGGGCAGCTAGAGGCTTCCTGCCATGAGGGTTCTGCTCCTCAGTCCCCCTGTTCCCAGAGGTCTCTGTCAGCCATGGACTGGGTCCCCCAGGTCAGGAGGGGCAAGATGGGAGCTACCAGGGATCAGGACTTCAGGTCTACCGTCTGAAAGGTCTGGCAGATTCACCCAATGCCGATTGAGAAACAAACCCTGCTTTGTTTGTCATGGGGAAAGATGTGACTCATACCCCATCACTCGCCCTTTATACCCTTGCCCCTCACACTAGTCTTCCCATCTTTCTTTGTTTCATCACTCTGCCTTAAGACACCATGAGCTGGCCACTGCCTGCCTGCACTCACATGCCAGCCACAAATAGGAGATTGCTGGCGCAGAGCTGACTGCCAATTGGCCAGCAGGGAAGTGGAAGCTATGGGATAACTTGCCCATTTGTTTTAAGGAAGAAAAAAGGGCAGGATGGCCTGCAAGAGCTTAATTAAAGGACCATCCCATTAAAAATGGGAAGGATGATCACCCTAGTCAGGATTAATATATGCCCATAGCTTCATTTGATTTCAGGAGTGTTTCTGTGTAACTAGTGTGGTGAAAGAAGATTGACCAAGCTGCAAAAGAAACGCTGAAATTTGACTTCTCACTGAAGTGAACTCAAAATAAGATACACAAGTCTACTCTGCATCGAATGTTGAAATGCTGTGGTATATTGAAGCATCCCTTACTCCTCCTGTAATGAGGTGTATGGGGATGCCAACATAGTGCACCTGTTATTTCAAAAAAATATTTTGAAATAACGGACACATTTCAGAGACATGGAATAGCTATTTCAGGGTACATTAGTATCCCAGAATAGCTCTGCCATATAGACATAGCCTCAGTGATCAGACTGCTTTTGGATAAGTAGCTGCAAACAAAAAGGGTAAAAAACCCAACCTATCAGTCATTATCACAGATTCTGATTACCACCTTCTTATAGTCTACTGCTGTTCAGGTTAATTGTTGGAGCAAAAGAAATAAGTGATCTTAGACCAGAATTGTTTCAGCCAGAAAAAGATTGATGACATTGCCTTTCATCTAAGATGCCCCTTTAATGTCTATTTATAAGTTCACTAATACGACTTGTTTTGACAAGGACCACCTATTCAGCAGTACATTTCTGAACTGTTGCAAGAGGATCAACAGGGAACAGTAGCCACTTTTCGGTTGTGATAATAAATATCAGGAGGTGCTGGTAAGTCAGTTTGGGATCTGGAAAGTCAGCAAATGACCTAGCTTCAGAGTACAACCAGCAGCTTCAACATTTGTCTTTATATTTATTGTGTTGCAGAATGGGGGACAACATCACTACCCGAGACAGTCATATACTTCTTGTGTATAGAGAATGCCACAGGAGTTACAGCTGTGGTGGTAGCTGTACATTTGTATATGCTGATGTGGATATTTCGGTGTTGTATTTTGTTTGAATGGACTGGGGTCTGCTAATGTTACAGTCATTAATTGCATCTGTCAGCATTTCCATTCAGGAGTTTAAGCCTTTGTTCTTGTCTGAAGCTTGACAAACTAAATCTTAGCATTGAATTTTTTTCCCCAGGTACTGGGAATATTGGTCAGAGTTTGGAGGCACTCATTGCACAAAAATAGCTTCTTTAAAATGAGTTTTCCTCACACCAATAGCAAAACTGTGCACGGGCCATCCAGCTTTTAAAAAAGTGAAACAAAGATTGAAAAGGCATGTGAATATCAGCAACTCATAAGCATTCTTCATTTTAAATATGAAAGATTACTTAAAATACATCCTCGGACTCAGCAGCGTACAGTTGCCAAGGCAACTGGATTTGGATTTTGAAGACCTGGGTTCTATTCCTGGCTCCACAGTTGATCTACTCTTACCTGTGATCTTCAGGTCTTGCTTCCCATCCTTTGCCTGTCTGTAGTTTAGATAACAGATGTCCTTTCTTTGATGTATTTGCATGTCTAACTGTGGTTTAACATAGCTCTGAAGAGCTTCAAAAGACAATCACAAAACTGAGTGATTGGGCAACAAAATGGCAAATGAAATTTAGTGTGGATAAATGTAAAGTAATGCACACTGGAAAAAATAACCCCAACTATACATACAATATGAGGGGGGCTAATTTAGCTTCAACTAATCAGGAGAGAGATCATGGAGTCATTGTGGATAATTGTCTGAAAACATTCAGGCAGTGTGCAGTGGCAGTCAAAAAAGCAAATAGGATGTTAGGAATCATTAAAAGAGGGATGGAGAATATCTTATTGCTCTTATATAAAACCGTGTTACACCAACATCTTGAATTGTACAATTGTGGTCTCCTCACTGCAAAAGAGGTATATTGACATTAGAAAAGGTTCAGAAAAGGGCAACTAAAATTATTTGGCCCATTTCAACACAGGCTACTTCCTTTGGAAGTGGCATGCTAATACACAGAGCAAAAAGATGCTAATGAGGTGCAGATGCAAATTCCCCATGCCTCATTAGCATAACAGCATGTGATTTGGAGTCTGGAAGACCATTTTTCCAGACTCCAAAACGCCATGTAGAAGCAGGGCCCTGGTGGCCGGGGGGGCATCCAGTAGGAAGTCCTCCTTCCAGAGGTCCCTTCTTTCTCAAAATTTTTGGGAAGGGGCCTCCGCAAGAAGGACTCCCTTTCGGAAGCCCCCTCTGGGGCCACACCTCTACACAGAGTTTTAGAGTCCAGAAGAACAGTCTTCCAGACTCCAAATCACGTGTCATTATGCTAATGAGGCATGGGGAATTTGCATCCATGCCTCATTAGCATCTTTCGCTCCATGTATTAGCATGCCACTTCCAAAGGCCTGTGTAGAAATGGCTTTGGAGTTTGGAACAAGTCCCCTATGAAGGCAGATTAAAAAGAGACTAGGACTTTTCATCTTAGAAAAGGAGACTAAGAGCACATGAAAGATAAAATTGAGGGGTGTGGAGAAAGTGAACAAAGAAAAATTTACTTGCTCCCATAATATAAGAGCTAGGGGACATCAAATTAATGGGCAGCAGTTTTAAAACAAAAGAAAATTCTTCACACAGCATGGTCAGTCTGGGGAACTCCTTGCCAGAGGAGGCTGTGAAGGCTAGGACTACAACAGGGTTTTAAAAAGATCTAGATAAATTCAAGGAGGTTAGGTCCATCAATGGGTATTAGCCAGGATGTGTGAGGAATGAATGGTGTGCCCAGCCTCTTTGTCAGAGGTTCAAGATGGATGGCAGGAGAGAGATTGTTACCTGTTCAGTCCACTCCTTCTGGAGCACCTAGTGTTTGTCACTGTCAGCAGACAGCATACTGGGCTGGATGGACCTTTGGTCTGACCCAGCACAGTCGTTCTTATCCAAGTGCAGCAATATTAAAATGGAATGTTGCAAGAAAAAAAAAATCTTATAACCCATATTAACTCCAACTCTGTTATGAAAAAATGGGACAAGTCTGCATCTGAGTCAGGGGCTTCCTAGCCTGCTTTAGTAATAGTATGACCATTGTCAGGGCATAAGACTTACTCCATGCTATGAGGTTTTGGCAAAAACTAGCTACAAAACCCCAAGCCCAAATTCATTTCTGATGAGCCCTTCTCACCTCAGGTTGGGTTGTCCCTCATGTCCATTTCTCAGTATTGCTTATTCCCAAACTTAATCTTCTTTCTCCTCAGCAAGCCACTCCTACCTCTTAAATGCCACCCTGTTTTTAATAGAACTATTGCAACAGGGAGTCAGCAATATGCAAACAAAATAAACACCTGCTTCAAGACTGGGCTGACTAGAGCATTGTCTCTATTTTACAGATCATGACATGCCAGATTTAGAAGCCCTGGTTTAGTGAAGCTCTGAAGCAGCACACATTTCTTATGCCACTCATGGGCTATGGCTGCACTAGTGAGTCCCCCCACCCCCAACAAAACCACTGAATGTCCACATACAAAATGTGTTTTGTGGACAGTCTGTGGACAAAACTTCTCACCTCCACCAACAGCCTTCTGCCTCTCCCAGATGAGGAAGAGCATATTTGTTGATAGATTTTGTCAACAAAAAAGCTGTATGAGAGCTCTGGTGAGGGGGCTTCTGTTGACAGACAGGGCTTCCAGGACACTTGGCAGCCCTGTCTGCTGTGCTTCCAGTTGTCTGTTTTGTTGAGAGCATGGCTGGGCAGTCCAGATGCTCAGCTGACAGAGGATCACTCTTTGGATCTGCTTAAGTATAAGGCAACATTCTGTTGAGATGTTTTGTTGGAAATCTGACTGAAAAGTCTGACAGACCATTCTAGCGTAGCTATAGCCATGTAGTATAAATATTTTTTTGTGCTTGTACCTCTGTAGCCCCAACCTTGGAATTTGCTGGGTCGAAGGGATGGGGAGCTGGCTGAGTACCAGCTCCTTTTTTGTAAAAAAGAGGAACTGATAAGGAGAAACGTTCATTTGCACCATTTTTGGTGCACAGCAGCATACCAAGTAGTGGACTGAGTTACAATTTATTATCCATATAGAACTGGGTTATATTACAACCAGGTGCCACAAGCTAAATCCCAACATGAGGCTATTTGCCAACATCAGACTTACTGTGATTAAAACTTGAGTAAATTTCATCCCACATTTAGGATGAAAGGACTTAATGTTAATTTGTGGATCTAAATAAGGGCAAGACTTTCAGAATAACTTGATGCACTAAGTTTGAGCTTTCAAAAATATGCTCACTTATTCTGACTAAATAGAAGCTGAGTAATATAGAAAATCTGTGACATTTAAAAATGGCTTATGCCTATTAACAGATTTGAAATGCATCTAGACAGTACATTTTCTTGCTTGCACAGTGTTTTCATTATGATCCAATGGCTGTTTTAGCCATATCAGATGTATTACAGGTTTCCTGTTGGGAAAGTACTGCAGCCTTTTTGACACAAGACTTAAGCCAAATTTCACAGTTCTGGGAATATTCCAACTGGAAGGAGAAATTAATGGGATGTGATATTTTCTTTGATGAAATTTGTCTTATTTAAAAGGAAGATACAACTCCTGCTTCTCCAAGTGCACATGGAACTCAGAACAAAAGGAACAGTTTCTTAGCTTAGAGCTGCAAGAGTCATTAATTAAAGTTTCATTAGAAGACTGAAAAGCTCTAGCTGGTTCCTCCAGGATCATACTGTGCTCTCAGATAGCTGCTTAGCTGTCTCGTCTTTATTCCTGTGCCTCTCTTGCTTCTAAATCTGGTGTGCGCACACACACACACACACACACACAGTCTCAGCCTCCTAGCTTCTGCCCAGCTCATATTAGATCATTTGTAGACGCATAAACACTTATACTGTAAGTGAAGGGTGTGCTCACAAATAAATGTGAAAGAGGTTAACTCAATCTATTGCAACATTTTGCTCAGCTCATAATAAATTTTCACATCTCTAAAATTAAAAACAAAAAATTATAAAGGCCCAAAATGAAAATACAAAAAATTTTTTGTACCTCAGTTCCAGTATGTTCCTATCTTCCTGCATTGACTACTACAAAAGCTTTGATCCTAACCATTGCCCCTCAGTGTGGAAATACACTGTTTCTGTAAAAAAATTTTTGCACATCTAAATGATTTTGTCAAATCAGATATTCTCCATGAATTTTCCAAGTACAACAAACTCAAGAAAGCATGGCTTTTGGTGCCCCATGGAAGTGTTAGAATGCACAGGTTGAGGATTGGATGACAAGTCCTTATATGGCAATTTTCTTACAGGCTGAGCCTCTCTAATCCAGAACCCTCAGCCAGCAACAGCTGTAATTTGGCATGATTTTAGTTATCCATATGACCACTTATTGTATGGCCAAGTTTCCCATGGTCCCATAAAGTTTAAAAAAAAAACAACAGCAGTTCAGACTCAGTGTTCTATGCTGTTATTTTAGCTGTAATTTACACCAAATATCTTCTAAAAGCCCAGTAAGCAGTGGAAGTGTTGGTACTGTGTCACACAATATTTTCCTCCCATAGTCTGGCAAACTCTCTCGTCCAGCATTGGTCAGGTCACAAGGGTGCCAGATGAGAGAAGTTCAACCTTTAACATTTTAAATGGGGAAAGTCATACATGGACCAATAGCAACCCAAGTCTTAAGCACCATTTACACCCCATTTTAAGCTACCTAAATGGGACTTAAGATATAGGTGTGGATTTGGAATGTCCTCTATGCAAAAATGAGTTTCACTCAAAATTTTAAATGATATGAACCCTGTTGGGAACAATGGAAAAAAGAACCAAACTTGCTCTGTATTTATTCCAAACCAGATTACCAATCACAAATCTAAGAGGTCTTCTTTGGATTCCTTAGACATTTTATCAGATTGGACAGATGATTACAAAACAACATTTGTGGCTGTACTACAAGGAGAGATAAGAGTTTGACATATTTGACTGTATCTCTTGTCATTCCACATTATTTATTAAATTATATTTTCTTTGTGGAGCCTTTCGATTAATTTATCTTAGGTTGATTCTGAGAAGTGAGTACCAAGGAGAAATCATTAGCAATTATTTTTGAATCTCATCAGATCTGGTCTATTACATTTCCAAATTATTTTACTTACTGACAAAGGAAACTGACATTCCACAGTTTCAGTGAGACTGCATTGTCTTCATTTGATTAATTTTCTTCTCTTCCCTCCTCCTCCGTTTGCTTACACTGTATTGAAATGTATCAGACCATTAAAACTGTCATTTTCTTCATAACAAAACAGAAAAGGAAGCAATTTACCTTTTTGGTAAAGTTGTTTTTTTTTTTTTTTAAACACAGCAAAAAGAACAAAATATGCACCAGTTACACCAATGAACAGCTCAGCTTCCTTTGGAATCTGAATAGACATTTAATATATTAAATATTTTACAAAACATTGTTCCCTCGTCTCATCTTTGCATCCCATGTAGAGCTGGTTGGGAATTGTCAGTCAAAATGTTTGTCCCCCGCATAGAAAATGCAGATTCTGCAAAATCCAAATTCTCAAGAAAATTTCATTTTTGCCAATATTTTGATTCTGTTGGGGAACCTGAAACAATATATTTAGTTTTCAGGTCAGTTTGGTCTAAATCAAAACATTCAGAACTGATGAGCTACACCTCAGCATTGTCTCACATGTTTGGTCAATATTGATGTCAATTTCAAACACTGAGGTAGCTATAGTTCAGGTTTTTCACATCCATCTCTGCCCCATGGTTTGTTCTTTAACCAGTTTGCATTTCCCATTATGCATCTTGGGTTTTCCCTCCAGTAGATTGTGTAGCATATTATGAAAATCTCCTGTGTGTTGTGCATCAAGGGAGTTTTAACTCATAAGGAAGAATGAAAGCATGAGGCTTGCAAATATAACAACAACTCCAATGAAACAAGAAGAAGTCTTGTGGCACTTTATAGACTAACAGATACTTTGGAGCATAAGCTTTTGTGGGCAAAGACCCCCTTTATCAGATGCTGCATCTGTTGAAGTGGGTCTTTGCCCACGAAAGCTTATGCTCCTAAATATGTTAGCCTATAAGGTGCCACATGACTTAGTGTTGTTCTCGAAGCTACAGACTAACACAGCTACCTCTGATACTTGTCCAAATGAAACAATACAAGCTCATCTTTGGCAGACTCAGTTTAATTTTGAACTGACTACACATTCTTATTTGATTCAACAGCAAAGAGGTGTTTTCTATGCAAGGATATGAAAAGTTTGTTTTGATATTTTTCATAAAAAAGTTCACTTAATGAAAAATTTGGATTTTTAAACTTTTCAGGATGAAAAACACATGTGAATATTTATTTGAATGCTCCTGCTGCTGGATTGAAATTGTAACTTCCACTCAGTTTAGGTCTATCTACTGTGCTTCAACCATCCGTGATTAGTTTCCACCAGAGGGCCTCCTTCCAATCTTCAGTTATATTTCCTGCATTCAGTGAATGCAATGCTACAGGTTGAAGTGCTTTAATCCCACCACTTACATGGCCACATCTGCAATTGAGCATGATTTTACTTAGCCAGATTCTCACTTATCATGGGAGTGGCCAGGTTTCCTGTGGTCCCATCAAATTTGTTTCCAGCCACCAGACTTGACTCTGTTCTGTAGCTCTAATTTTCCCCTAAATGTCTTCTAAGAGCTCAACAAGCAGTGGAGCTGTTGATAATGCTGCTAGACAATATTGACCTCCTGCAGTCTATCATATTCTCTTATTCAGCTCCAGCCAGGCCCTGAGGGCATCAGACTAGAGAGGTTTAACCTGTGTAAGTTTTGCTGCATATATTATTCGTTACTCTGTCTGAAGGTAAATTTGCACTGTCTCTCTTACAATGGCAGGAAACTTGTACTGAAAGGCAGTTTAGGTGTTTAGTATTAGACTTCTTACTAAATTCAGTGTGATATTTATTAACAAGTATGCTGTTTTGACATCATGGCTTTTGAGCATTTAGAGTTTATTGGTTAAAAATCATTACTTGTATCACTATGGTGCCTGGGGTCTTAATTATAGACCATAATGCCATTGTGCTAGACACTGTACAAATAACAGAGTCCCAGACCATTAGAGATCCATAAAGGGTGTAGGTTCCCTGTAGAACTGTTAAGCATGTTTCATTTGCATTGTTTTGCAGAGTTTTCCTATTTAAAAAAAAAAATTGAAGTTTCCTCACCAACATTTAGCATTTACTTGTTTTTGGAGAGATGGGGATGGAGTACAAATTGTTTTGTTTTCAGCAATAAATCCAAGAGTTCTCCAATCAGCCAAAATTGCAGTTTTAAGGCTATCAAACAGTAAGATCTCTTAAAGCAGGATCTTTTATAGAAAAAAATTTCAACCGCTGTCATAAACACTCAAAGCCATCATGTCTACTCACATGCCTCCCAACATGTTCAACTTTTCACTCAGACTGAGAATGAAACAAACTGGCTGCTACTCTTCCTAACAAAGGTCTCTTTAAGCAAAACTGTGACACTTTATATTGTGGGGTTGACAATAAATTCACATTGTATGGTTGCCATGCCCACTTGTGGATGATTGAAATCAGAATCTGAAACTGAACCTTCCAAACAATTGTATATTTAGATTTTGCTGTATATTTTGATTTATCCAACTTCAAACCTAAGCCTGCAATGAGCAGGGTTGGGAGAATATATGGATTCCACTTAATTCTTGGTAAGTGTAGCAGTCCCTAGGGAATTGCTATTGCTGGCAACAGGGCTCTTGACCTCAAACACTGAGCTTCCTCATTAAGAATTATTATTGTCATGCCTAAACTTGATGGAGGTCATTTATAGCCATCTTTCTTCTCCAACTGGCCTTATTACAAAATCAAATCATCTGAGGACTGGGCTCATGAGGTAAAGCATTTGCTTGCTACCAATATTACAGAAATCTAAATTACAATCTTCTGTAATAATCAGGGAATAAATGAACAAATCACAAACAGATTAGCAGACACAGATTTCTCTCTTTTCCAAAGTCACAGTAATGTAACAAAGTTTGGACCAAAGACCTTACCTGGAATATGGTACAATTCTGACCCTCATTTTAAGAGTGACATACTAAAGATTGAAAAGGGGCAGTAGAGGTCAATTCGGCATTTTAGCAGTCTGAGAAAGTCTAGTCAGTCTTGACCCATGTAGCAGAAAACAAAAATGAGCAATATTTCAATTAATTATATGATTTCCTGAAGTTCATGGAACAAATTGATGTCAGGTTTTCAATAAGAGAGGTTATAGATTGATGTGAAGGACTTTATTTAAAAACTCAAAAGGAACCTTCTTTACCAAAAGACAATTGTCTCATGGAATCAATTGCTAGAAGCAAGAATAGGGAATTATTGAGTTGCAGTACAAGTATAGTGTTTGTTATTCGGTAGTTATACATGAAAGTAGATCATAGAGGTCAACTTTTTCCCCAAGGATGAACGGTCAGCTGCTTAGGCCTCTTTTCCAGCCCTCTCCTTTCCCCTAAAGTGTCTCCCTTTTTACAGGCAGGCCCATCATCTCCACTTCTCCATGGGATGAGGCCCCACAGCCCATCCATTTTTCTCCAGATTTTCCAGTAGTTAATTGTGATGCTTAACAGGCCCAGTGGGCACCTCAGGAGTTTTCCTGAAGAAGCCCGAGGACAATAAAACTATGTAACAAACAGCTTGTTTTGAAGTACAGGCTGAATCTCTCTAATCTGCAGCTTTTTCGTCCAGTAAACTCAGTAATTCAGCATGATTTTAGATAGCCAGATGACCCCTTATCATGGGTACAGTTTGCACATGCAACATGTGACTAGACTACCATTTTCACAACTGAAAGGTTAATTGCAGGTATGTACAAACCAGATTGCAAAATAAACAAGAGTCAGGGATTGCAACAAACACTTTAAAATTGTGAATATAGTGCTGAGGAAAGCTCTCAGACAGACCACACTGCAAAACAAAGGCACCTCTTCCCCACAGGATGCATGCACGTAGCATGGACAAGTATCAGAGGTAGCCAAGTTAGTATGCATCTTCAAAAATAAAGTCCTGTGGCACCTTATAGATTAACAGATATTTTGGAGCATAAGCTTTTGTGGGCAAAGACGCACTTTCAGATGCAACTGATGAAGGGGGTGTTTGCCCAAGAAAGCTTATGCTCCAAGATATGTTTGTTTATAAAATGCCACAGGACTGCTCATAGCAGCAACAAGAAGTGGTAATCCAATCCTTTAACAAGTTACACCAGTCTATATTTTACCCTGTTCTGGAGTAACCCAGTTATGCAAAAGGAGTGAATATTTATCTCCATGGGCAATTAATTTCGTTTTCTGTTTGACATCCAAAAGAATGCCAATTACCATTATTTGGGATGGCGGCTTTTGGTCCATCCATCGGACCACACATTCATGTAAGATCACAAAGAGCCTTTAGATGGCATTGATTTCAGTCTGTTGCCTTGAATCAGTTTAATCCACAAACTATTCACTCTGGCCTCTTGATTATCTCTTCTCTGGCCAGTGGTCCAGCACAGAGGGTAATACTAAATTGCACTAAGTGACAAGATCACAGTCATTGTAGGTTAGGAGCAAAGGATAGAGACCATTTATGAGAGAAATCATCTCTGCTGAAGTCTCACCATATAAGGAGATATGACTATCACTTTTCCTCAGTGAACTAGGAACACGCTTGGGAAACTGGATGTTCTTCTTGCAGGCTAAAAACATTCACGGTAGTGTGGCTTACAACAGGGAAATGTTTTCAAGTGATTTTTTTAACCTTCTCATTTCTGGCCCAGTTAACTTTCCTGCATGAATGTATGAGTAAGACTGGAAATACCTCTTTTGATCTCACAGGAATACATATAGTTAAGTATATATTGTATTACAGAAGTTGCTTCAGTCAAAAGAAGAAAGTATGCAGTTTCATATAAAAGGAAAAATAGATGGACACAGTGTTTGTTTGGGGCCAGATTAAATCCAGCCTCCCAGGAGAGCATTAATCAAGCAAATACATTGGTTTTAAGTGGTCTTCTCTTTAAGACAGCTGCAGGAGAAGTGCAGGGAGCAGAGGAAGCCACTCTACATAACCTTCTTCGACCTGACCAAGGCCTTTGACTTGGTCAGCAGGGATGGTCTGTTCAAACTACTCCACAAGATAGGCTGTCCTCCACGGTTACTCAAGATGATCCAGTCGTTCCACAAAGACATGACAGGAACCATCCAATATGATGGCGCATAATCGGATGCTTTCAGAATCAGGAGCAGCATCAAACAAGGATGCGTGCTTGCTCCAATATTGTTCGGGATCTTCTTCACACTCTTCCTGAAGCATGCCTTTGGATCTTCAGAGGGCATCTTACTGCACACAAGATCTGATGGGAAACTGTTTAATCTTGCAAGGCTGAAAGCTAAGTCAAAGGTGCGGGAAGTCCTCAGAGACATGCTGTTTGCAGACGATGCTGCTGTATAGTGTCTCACACAGAAGCCCAGCTTCAAAAACTGCTGGATCAGTTCCCCAAAGCGTGCAAGGACTTTGGGCTTACCATCAGCCTAAAGAAGACGAATGTACTCGGTCAGGATGTTGCTGAATCCCCATCAATCAGCATCGACAACTATATGTTAGAGGTCGTCCGAGTTCGTTTACCTCGGGTCCACCATCACTGTTACCCTGTCGTTGGACACTGAGCTAAATAGGAGGATCGGAAAAGCTGCCACAACTCTGTCCAGACTCAGCAAGAGAGTGTGGAACAACAACAACAACAACAAGCTGTACACTCCCACCAAAATGCGAGTCTACAGAGCCTGCATCCTCAGCACCCTCCTTTATGGCAGCCAGACTTGGACCCTGTATGCCCACCAGGAAAAGAAGCTGAACGTCTTCCACTTGTGCTGCCTCAGGCGCATCCTTGGAATATCATGGAAGGACAGAGTGACCAACACCGCTGTCCTCGAGCAAGCTGGAATCCCAACCATGCACACCCTCCTCAAGCAGCATCAGCTCCGCTGGCTTGGCCACGTCCACAGGATGAATGATGGAAGGATTCCAAAAGGCATCCTGTATGGAGAGCTAGCCTCTGGCAAAATACCTCCCAGAAGCCCCCAGTTGTGCTACAAAGATGTCTGCAAGAGAGACCTCAGAGGGGTAGACATTGAGCTGGACAACTGGGAAGAACTAGCAGACGACCGCAGCAGATGGAGCCAGGGGTTACACAAGGGCCTTCAGAAGGGCGAGATGAGGATCAGACAGCTAGCAGAGGAGAAGCGAGCACACAGAAAGCACAATAAGGACTTGCCGGACACCCACCACATCTGCAAGAGATGCAGCAAGGACTGTCACTCTCATGTGGGTCTTCATAGTCACAATAGACGCTGTAAATGAAGTCCTCAATTGAAACTATAAAGGGCGTGATCCATAGTCTACGCAGACTGAACGATTCCTATTACTAAGTGCTGCATGTTTAAATCTAGGTATCTGTAAGAACTCTGCTGGATTGGGACCTTGGTGTGCAGCTGAAAGAAGAGGAGGTTGCAAGCCATGTTCCCCTTGCACAATATTTCCATTTGCTTGCCATCTCTGTGGGGATGTGCTGTGAAAGAAGGAACATGTGCTTCAGCTTCTGCAGGTATATAGCAACAGATGCACTTCCCCTGTAGGCCTGAAGGCAGAAATTGGTTTGGGAGCATCCCTTTGAAGTAGTGCATCTCTGTGTTTAAAGTGACAGGATATGGGAAGATACTGACCTGCAGACTAACTCCCGTCTCCCTATAATTGACATTTGTTTTATACCTTGTCACAGCTCTGTATCTTAATTGTCATGCTTTGAAGAGAGAAAGACTTGAGAACAGAAGCCCCATTGAAACTCCTACCATCAGTAGTTTCATACACATCGTGTTTCACTACAAAGAATCAAGTATCTGCTTTCTGTTTGAATGCTGGAAAGTTCATTTCCCCTGGTACTTAAAATACTGACTAACATCCCTCACCAACATCCAGCATGTTGAGCGACTTTACAGAAGTAAAGTAAATGCAAATGCAAAATTGATTTCTCAAGCAGTGAATTATATAAATTTCTCTTGTAGGGAATGAAAGGCATAAATGGAACATTTGGGGAATCTTAAGACTGTATAAAAATGCCAGGAAGCATAAACTTTCCTATTAAGGGAAGAATACCTCAAAACTAGTATTTCTTGCAATAAGTCTGTTCAGATAGAAAGTATTCATATCCAAAAGGCACTTTACTTTTTTCCAAGGATCCCAAACAAGAGAAAATCTACCAAAATAAGAAAGCCCGGATTCCGATTCCCTTGCTTATAGTGAATAGAACTGACTCCAAAATAGTTCGGTTTGCTTCAGTTGGACAAATCAAATGAGCCCACACGGATAAAGAGCAACTATATCAGGCTCTAAACAAAAACACTGAAGGACCTAGAACAGAAGAACAGAATAAATTGAAGAATGGAGGCTAAATTCTTACCTAGTATAACTTATGATATTACATAGTAGATTAATTTGGGTCCTTGCATATTAGAAGTGGAACTGGTCAGAACCTTTATATTGAAACGTAATTTTATTGAAAAAGGAAAGTAAAAATGCAGACAGTCCTTTGTCCCCAACCCATTAAGTTTTCTGAACAGCCCTTTGTAGTAGAGTCACCTATATACACCCAGGCTAGAAAGAAAACCTCTGCTGTGATCCTAAATTTATTCCATGTGTGAAGACTTCTGACACCCACATCCGAAGTCAAACAGGCACTAGCCCAGGCATGGCCAACCCACAGCTCTGTAGCCACATACAGCTCTTTGAGCAATTAACCGCAGATCCTGCTTGGATCCACGCAGGGAACACCATCTGCCACTCCGCGCACACACCCCAGCATTCGGTAGGAGAAGGACTTGGTGGCAGGGACCGTGGGTGGCAGCAGCAGCTCTGGTGAGTTGCTGACATTTAGTTTGGGCAGGGGCTGGGGCTGCCTGGCTCTTGGGGAAGGGAAAGGCATTGAGTCATGTATTATATATTTGTTTTATGTATCTAGATAGAGAAAAAATATATATAATACGTGTATTTTTACACTAAGTGTGACTCTTCGTCCTTAACTGATTGGTCAGTCGTACACAAGGGTTTGCCTGCGCAGAACATGCGAGTTTAGAGCTCTGAAATTCTATAGACTATGCCAGACAAATGTGTAGAACAGTGTGCTGCTGATCTTGAAAACAGATCATTTCAATGAAACTCAGATTGAAAAAAAAATGTTACTCAGACAGTGAATACTTAACTATTCCTACTGTTCATAAGTAGGAGCAATAAAAAGATAGTGCATTCCCACACTGTGCTAGATTAAAGAAATTTTAATTTCAAAGGAGGATTGACTATCTTAAATAGGGTAATTGATGAAGGAACAACAGGACAGTTTATCATACTAGCAATACTTGCTTTTTGGGTATATTGAAGTATGGATTTTAAAGATTCTCTCTTGTCTCTTGAATTGCTTAAGTTTAATAGTCACTGGCCTTACTTTACATGTAGATCTTGGATAAAGCCTTGTTACATTTGAGAGCAGAATTAGGAAGGCAGTTTAGGTTCAAGATAAGCAGCTCAGACAAACCACCCACAGAACACAACCACCCACCCACTCACCCCATTTCCTTTAATTTCACCCTTTGTCCAAATTTTCATATTTTAGTTTGAGTTAGATGTCTCGGGGAAAGAAGTCCTATTCCTCTTATAATAGTAAATGGACTAAATGATTTAGAATTTGCATACAACACTATGGGGGAAACTGGTACAGAAACTAAGGCTCTTACTTCTAACACTATTAAGCTGAGTTGAAGTAAAATCTATACCCTTTATACACCATCCTTCAAAGAAAGAAATTAACGGGGCAATATGCACATACATGCTTGCACAGACGTGTGTGTATTCACACACAAGAATCATCATGACATGCTGCGAGATTTTATGAGGCCAGTAGGGAGAATAACTTCCATATTGTATCCACTGTTGGTCCTGACATCTTAGAGAGACAGTGTGAGTGAAGTAATGTTTATTTAAAATATCGGTATTTTAATAAAGGGTATTATCACCGCCACCCAGTTTAAGTCTCTAATTTCTGAGTTGTTTGTTGGTGTGGCTTCATTTACAAGTAAATATTAATAAGACAAAAGCCATTGTAGGTAAGACACCTTATTTACCACATCCAACAGATTACATATAAACCAGGATGTGTAAGAACATTATCCTTGGAAGGCTAAAGAGGTGGTAGTGTTAGGCACGTCAGTGATGGAGATGGGAAAGAATTTCCTCATTTTCTGGCTTTTCATATGTCAAACCAGTCTAGTCACTAAATCAGGCTATTCCTCTCCACAGGCCCTTTAAGCACTGAAGAAATCCAATAAAATGATACCCTCTTAATAAGCACAGGCTATATGTTTCAAGCCTAGTCATTCTAGAGAGTTATGTAGATTTTCTATCACCATTTCAACATTTCCCAGAACCTTTAATTTACTTGCAGCCATCCATTTTATAATACCTTGCTGTTGTAAAAGTTACATTCTCGTGGAATACTTTGGCGTGTCTTACTGTATTTCAGCCTAACCTGTGAGCACCTAAGCTATGCAAGTCACAGTCTTAAATTACTACATGTCTGTGGAAAAAGTGGGATAGAATTTCAATGTTCTTTAGCAGAGATGTCACCAATACCTTCTTTGTGCTTTTGTGGCATCTTTTTCCTTACAAAAATTTGTGTTGCCCATATTATACACTTTTAATACTGCTTCTCATTTCTCCCTCAGATGGTGAAATAGCTTTCCAACTTTTCCCAGTTAATTTCCAACTGTCCTATTGATCTCATCCTGCACTCTCAGTGAATTGCTCTATTGCTCCTACAGACTATGTATGTAACTCCCATTGAAATTAATGAGTGGTTTGTGTGAAAGATTGCTGGATCAGGTAAAGTGAGTTTAAAATGACAGCAAACTCATTGCAAGGAAGATTGCCAGAGAAGCATATGTTCAAAACTAAATCATAGTAGTGCCTCAGGAATATAACTGCCATAGGAAGCTGTGGAAGGAGGATTAGTTTCATAAGTGGCTTGAGCCAGTCTTATGCAATCTTTGGAAACCTGGAACTTAACATTTAAAATGACTTGTTATTCCATGGGAAACTTACAAAGTGAGTGAAACTCAGGGTTATTTTGTAATAATGGGCATTCCCCTCCTTCACCTTTGTTCAGCATACTTATTTCCGCATGATGGTTTGTGATAATTATAGGCTCACACATTCCCATATAGCATCAAAACAAAAAACAGTCAAGTAGCACTTTGAAGACTAGCAAAATAGTTTATTGGGTGAACTTTTGTGGGACAGACCCACTTCTTCAGACCATAGCCAGACCAGACCAGACTCTATATGTAAGGCCCAGAGAACCAAAACCAGTAAGCAAGGAGGTCAAATCAGAAAAAGATAATCAAGAATTAGACTTGGCTTAATCTAATTAGACTTGGCTTAATCTAATTCTTGACCTCCCACCCCACCCCTCCCCTCTCTGATTTGTTCACCTTCATTATCTTTCTGTCGACCAGTCTTGACAGAGCTCTGCATTCTCCTCAACAGTATTATTCCTCAAAATCTCTGGACAGAGTACTGTCAACAGAAGTGCCGTGTAGACACTGTCGACAAAGGGGGCTTCCAGTTGCCAGACAGCCCTTTGCAGAGCTGCCATTCTGCTTTCTGGCACCAGAGGGCAGTGCAGTCTGGCCATTCTGTGGGCAGAGTAAGTTGTGTGTAGATGAAATCTGTTGAGATCACCCTGTCGACAGTAAGTTCTGTCGAGTGCTGCATCTAGTGTAGACATAGCCTTAGTGTTAGACTGATTAAGTTATGACTGACCCCAAGCTGTGCCATTGTAATCAGTAAATATTCATGGTAGAGTAAGAGGATCGTGGCCTGTGCCAAATTCAGCCCTTTCCTGCTCTATAATTTAGACTACACAGCAAATGAAATCCAGTAATAAACTTGCATATCACAGTCTATATTGAGAAGTTTAATGTTTACAACACCTGTATATTTACACAAATATCTAACTACAGACAAATTGCTGGTGCGTATTGTCATATGACCTTTGACAAATAATGATTGACATTAAAAGCACTTACATTCTAGAAGCTACAGACCCCGAGAAACTTTACAAAATGCTTTGTTTGGGCCATCTCTCTCTCTCTCTCTCTCACACAAACTTAAAATGAACATTTACATGAAAGCAGTTTTTTTTAATTCAAATAACTCATCTGCTCCTGCTGCTTAATTCCCACCCAAAGTTACAATGCTCTTTGTGACACCATAAATACTTCTAAAATAGCCAATTGTGATAGCTCAAACAGCAGATTATGATTTCAAATCAGGATTAAGCAGCAGGCATCAAACTCATTGGCAGCAAAGAGCCTACTTTCATGCAAATACACTGATTATTAAAGGAAGTACTAAGTTTGATAAGCAGCATAAACAGGGCTTGAAATAGACAGCCTCAGGGCTGGCATGCTTCATTTAACTCAGGCCTTGTCAATTGTGAAGTTGTTTCTGTAGTTTTCCGTGTTTAAAAGTTAGGCACTGGGACACTGAAGGGGTGCAACTCCTAAGTCCCTAAATGTAAAGGCTCTCTGTCGTTCAGGGAAATATATAGAATTCAGTCAAAAAGTTGGAGAATTCCTCCAGCTTTGTCTCCAGACAAGTTCCCTTTCTCACCCAATCTTTCCTGTCAAGTTCTCCTTTAAACCAGTCCAATAGATCTACTTTTCACACCTGTTACAGCTTCTCCTATGTTCCCCTTCTTCCCATTCCCAAAAACTTCCTACAGCAGTATTTGTCCACAGAGCTTATATCTGGCACTGTTCTTCCATCCAATGGGAAAAAAATGCTTGTCAATTTTAAGGACATCAGCAGAAGGGCCATGCTGAAGTGAATTTTCTTCGTTTAACTTGAAAAAAGGACTCATTTCATTTGTACATAAACACTGCACAGGAATATTTGTATTATGACAAAAGGCATACAAATTCTTCTGACCACCTTGCACTCTAAATTTAGCAGCCTTAGAAGGATGATGATTAGCTGGTGTATAGGTTTGAAGAGTCCTAATTTATGCACACAGCTTTCAAACTGCCAACACTGAAATGGGAAACATAAGCCTTCCTCAAGTGTGATAACGACTCAAAATTAGAGCACAACAACACTGCAGAGTATGGAGTGTGAAATTATATGGGGTTAGTTTCTATGAAATGTACAACAGTTCAATATAAAACTTGAGTCACTTATTAGCATTTCTGTTCTAATAAATTTGTATTAATGAAGAGTGAGATGCCTCCATCAGGTACGTCAAGAATGGAGGACTGATTTGTGTCATTGTTACAACTGTTAACCTGGAAACAACCTGATCTCCTGCTTGCCTGACTGTTATTTACTTATAATGGTGCCCCTAAAGTTCAAAGTACTGTCCATGAACACATTCATTGTTCCAAAGTTTCTGGCCCCAAGCCTTAAAAGGCAGTGCTTAAGTATGTTCTTATAAGATAAGCATGCTCTCAAATGCAGGCTGAAGAGGACAGGCAGACAGACCTGGGAACAATAAAATAATTAATCATTGCCCTTAATCCCAAAGAGCTAGTTTCAGATCCACTCATTGGTGCTGAATGTTACCTACTCCACTAAGCAGTACCATTTACTGTGAAGCCATTGGCATAATAAGGAACTAGTCCATGTCAGCATGGGGTGACAAACTGCAGAGAGCTACCCATCCCAGCACTGTGGAGGCCTTTGATGCAGGCAGGGCTCAGCCCCAGGCCAGAGGGTCTTGGACTTTGCCAGGGTAGTGGTCAGCAGCAAGGAGAAAGAAGGTATCTGCTGGCCAGGCTGTGATCAGCTGAGCGCTTGGACCAGACCTGGTTTTGTGCAGAGTGCCAGGAGCGAGATGTGACCTGCAGGAGGGTTGTAGGGACCAGCAGCAGGGCAGCGGTGGGAGGTAAAGAGGCAAAGAAGGGAAAAGATGGCAAGAAGTGAGAGCACGTAAGGGGATGATTAGTGGGCAGAAAAGACAAGACAATTGACCACTGCCTGGTTGTTGCCCATACACGCTAGCCACTGCACCTGGCAGTGCACGCACAGTGCCAGCTGGAACTGGGAGAGGGCGGTAGCGAGATGGGTCTTTGCTACCTGAGAGCGGGCATGCAGCAGGGGCTGCATTAACGGACCAATTCCATGCAATGAATCTTTATCCTGCCACCAGCATTGCATACCCACATTCCCATTTGGCTCCAGGATTGTCCCTCAACTCACCACTGGCAAGGGGACAGCTAGCAAGCAGGGATCTGGTCAGCAGCAGGACCTGCTAGCACAGATGTGGGGGAGAACCAGAAATGCTGGACAATTTGTCTGTTTTTAAGAAAAAAGTTGACACCTGCAGGAGATCTTAACTACAGGCCTGTCCCTTTAGATGTGGGACATCTAGCCACCCATCTGACACCCAGCAGAGAAGTATGGAAACATTCTCATGTTCCTCAACTAACATCATATATGCCATCATGTGACAACAATGCCCAGATGCTTTGTATGTTGGACAGACTTCAAACTCTCAAAGAGTTAATGGGCACAAAACAGGAAAAAAACTCCTGATCCACAAGCTAGTCAGCTGACATTTTAATGGAGTGGGCCATTCTATTAATGACTTCAGAGTTTGTGTCTTACTGAAGAGGAATTTTCCCACTACTTTGGAAAGAGGCTGCTGAACTCTTATGTTCAAAGTCCACGCATTAACACATGGTTTGAACCAGGATGTGAACTTTGTGTCATTCTAGGGGCTCTTTTGCACATTTGGCTTAATCTAATTCTTGACACCTCCTCCCCCCAACCCCCTCCTCTACTCTGATTTGCTCACCTTGATAATCCACCCCCCCGCCCCCAATTTGTTAACCTTGATTACTATTTTTGGCTCTCTGTGCCTTAAATATTGAGTCTGTTCTGGTGCTACAGTCTGAAGAAGTGGGTCTGTCCCACAAAAGCTCACCTAATAAGTTATTTTGTTAGTCTTTAAAGTGCTACTTTACTGCTTTTTTTGTTTTGATGCTGAACCCAATGACCAAACTATTACAGACTTAAGATTAAACTGTTGTGTGTAACAAGACAAAAAATTGGAGATAAGGGCACCAATGCCCCTGCAAAGGCAGAGGAAATTAAGGGGTACATACTAGATCCTACCAGCAAAGTTGCCTTCACCATAGGCTACAGAGGCCAACAGAAGACCCCTCTCCCTCCAGGTCACTGCTAATGTGATCCAAGGAATTTTTTTTTCCCCCAATCCCATATTATACAAGACCAGTGAGATACTGAGCATCTTGACCCCTGCTGTTTACCAGTAGAAACATTCAATATTAGGAACTGTAAACGTGAACCAGAAGACTTGCTATTATACAAACATTTCTTTCCATCAGTTAACTGGTTAGTTAGAACCTCTTGTAAATTCCAGATCCAGTCAGTACAAAAAGATGTAATTCCATAGTGCTATTTACACAATCTGAATATCTGGCTCCATGTGTCCATACCATCTCTACTCCCTAACCTCTACTATCTTTGCTTGCCATGTAGGTCTCTTGCATGGCATTCCAGTTCTCAATGTTTTCCATTTGCCCTTAGTGATTTTCATTATTCTAATCAATAGCACCTTATTGAGGTAAGAAGAATTTCTACTGTATGGAGCTTGTTTTTAATCTGCTTTTTAAAATTCCTGCCTTAAATCCCATGAACTCTACATCAGCCACAATGTGCTCGAGGTTGCAACTCTGCACCTGGAAGTGGACAGTACTCTGTAATGAAGTGTTAACTACTGGCTTTTTATAGCTACCTCACCCATGCTTATAGCAATAAGGAGCTCCTAACAAGACATGTATCACTCCTTGTGTTTTCATTCTAACTATATTCTTGGAATGTCCTATTTACCATTTTCTCTTCTGTGCTCTACTCATGTACAACAAAGCTGATATTCCACTCACGCAAATCTCATCATGTTTCTATAATTGCTTTGAAAATAATATTCATTTTCAGCATCGCCTCAAATTAATCCTACTTATGACAGGCACTCCGCACATTTATCTACAAGTACTGGAAAGTGTCATTCTACTCCTAGCACTTTCTTCCATTTTCATTATCAGGGCTACACACTGCTTTTCAACTTATTGAAACACTCGATTTCTGTGTCCTCCCATGAACCCAATCCACCTCTTATTAACCAAGGTCTAATTATCTTCGACTTCTGTATGATCTTGTTACGGGTTGCAGAACAAATTAACATTTTAACAAATTGGCTATGTGCACCATAGTCATCTACTGGATAGAACTGGACCTCTTAGTCTCTACCATACTCTATGCTGCAAGCTGTGAAAAGGGTAAGGCAATAAGGATATGCATATTTAGAGCAGGAGAATGGAATTCCATGTTGTCTCAGTGAAGAATGAGTATCCATTATATGTATCATAGCAACAACTATAGCAATGAACTGTACTCCTAGCAAACAAGTCCCCTGATAGTATTTTGTTCCATTTGCAAGTTGTCTGATCAGACTGATTTTTTACATATTTATTTTTCATTCTTGTTGCATGAATATATATCAGTCTGAGATCTCTTTTAGAAACTTCAATTATCTGTTGTGGTGAATGACTTCTCATCCACTCCCAGCTGTGATTGGAGAATTTAAATAGAACAATTACTATGTGTATAATTAGTGAATTCACATGATTCAAAGAAAACACATGGGAGGAGCTTCATTCATGGGATGGAGAAACTGCTCAAGTTGGTGTGTACATGTGAGATAGAAACTGCATAGTGAGAAATAATTTCTTTTTCTTACGTCACACTGCAAGAAAAATGAGGGCATCCCAGATGAGAACAAGGCTGTACAGGACAGATTAGGTATGTCTTTCTCACCACCTCCCTTCCACTTTACTCATCAAAAATCCTCAAACCTCCAATTTTGAAATACAATACACCCATATTTAACTCACCTTAGCAACTAAAACAGTTTACTTATATCTCACAGGATTTAACAGATGCTCTGGGATTCCACGAAACTCAGGAATGGAGAACCTGAAACACATGATAAATAGCAACCTGGATCTCTGTCTGCTCAGCAACAGCCAACTTAATCAAAGATTTCCAGTATACATAAAGTCTGACTAAGTGGATCTGCAATGTCTTGTGTTTAGTTTTACAGCACTACATATTCTACTCTGTCTTCAATTTACCACAGTCATAAAATATCTCTCTTTATGTTGTATTTCAGACAAAACTTGAGATCATAATTGTCTGCATCTGGAATAGAGTGTTATACTATATAGTACTAGTGCCTATAACTAGATATTTAAAAAGAAGTTTCATATTATTTTTTTCCATCCTGACTTTTGTAGGTCTTCAGTTTTATGGCATGTATGTTTCAGTGATGAGAAAAGGGTATTTTCCCAGTCTGGTAACATACATGAACCTAACTGCCATCTTCTACGTATTTCTTACTATCACCATCCCTTATCCATGCTAGCCTTGTTATGCTCGCTGGATTGAAATTTGCACATAGTGGCAAGTTGATTTCAGTACTTGCTCACAAGGAGTTTCCTGTGATCTTTAACTGAGACCAGAAGCTTGCCTCTTTCTAAACTAGGCTCAAGGGCAGCCTGGAGCAGAGGAACACATTTGCCATCCCAGGCCTGGTCTACACTAGGGAACAAAGTCTACCCTACATACACCATTCTAGTTATGCCATTGGCATAGCTAGAATCAATGTATCAATATAGAATCCCAAAGATCCCTAATTTATATTGGGGAACAAAGACTATCTACATCCCTTACTCCATGTGATAGCATGGAGTACCAGGGTCAACAGCTGAGCTCAGAGAGATTGATTTCACCCTGTCTTCAAAGATGCAGCAAAAAAATTGAACTGCAGAGGATCGATCATGGTGCATCAAAGTTGCAATACATACAGATATCCTCCCAGATTCTTCTGCCTCCTCTTCTTTATCAGTGTTATAGAAGGGCTTATTTCCTCTATGTGGTATGTCTGAATACCCGCCTCTGTAACTGGCAGCTCTGATAGCAACAGCAGCATGAAGATGAGATCAAGTTGCTTGCCTGCAGACAGCTCAATGTGGGTTTTGTAGGCCTCATTACAGATGGTGGATTATACTGGCAAAAACCAACCGTGCATTCCCAACAGACAACTTTTTTTTTCATTTGTATGGGTGTATTCTCCTGTCCACAAGATTATCTGGCCCGAGGTAAAGCCATCCAACTCTCTCAGGGATCAGAAAAGCAAACATTACAGGACTGAGGGAAAATGAAACGCAGAGCCAAGTGTTATTAACATATTGCTAAAGTTACAAATGCTAGAACTACAACTGATACACTGGTTGGCAGCTTCACCTGAGAGAGAATAAATAGATGGACACAGATATATTAGGTAGGCAGCAGCAACAAAAGTCATGCTGTAATATTTGGTAAATAGGAGAACATCAGTCTTGAGAGATGTCAAATCTTCACCACTCAAAACCAGCAACTTCACAGAAAATTAAAAAAGAGTTCCAAAGCTCTTATAAGCAGCTGATTGCAGGAGTTTCAAAGAGAAAGACACTGAAATTGTAAATTCATATTTACTTGTACTGGGGTCTAATAGAACTGGGGCATATTTTTACTCAAACTGTATTTTAAGCAAAAGCAATAAAATTCAGGGGAAAAAAAAAATCACATTTATTGGCACAATTGTTCAAAGATTTTAAAAGTGTATATTTATAATTGCTCACTTGTTAGGCTTTAATCTTGCTCCAGGAAGTCACACATACATATCATTAATGAAGGATCTAGAGATTTATTAGCATTATAGCTTTTAATATTTCAGACTTGCAACTATTTTCTATAGGTTGGTGAGGCCCTGTGTATTCCTTCAGGGCCCAAAGCTGACTTTCACTACCCAGGGTAATGTTTTCAACTCAACCCAGCAGGGATTATAGAGGACAGAAGTGAACAGTGGTCCAGCCAGCATTCATTTATGGTGTACTAGCTATAACACTGACTGGAGCTGATTGAAAATATGGAATTTCTATCAAATGGAAAACTGATAACTTTGAAGGGGACAAAAAATCAGGTTTTGTGATGAACAACTGTGATAATTTTTCATGGAACAATTTCTGGAAAAAAATCCATTTCTGCAGAACAAAATGATAGCTGGAAGGCTCCTGAGAAGTGATCCTCTAGTTAGGCAATCAATGAGCAATCATGACAATTTTCCCCAACACAAAACTTTTGCCACAAGAGAGTGTGGTGGAAGATTCTAGATCACTTCTAGTTGTGACCTAACCTCACCCCTGGAACACAAAGGAGCATTGCTTCCACAGAATAATCCATCAACATTGCATCAAAACTGCATTCCCATGCAGTCTGAAGACTGACGTCACAGGTTTTTATATTAACAGTTCAAACACATTTGATCACCACAGTGCATGCATTTTTACAGTGCTGTTAACAATTAATATGGGAAAAACAAGTTGGAGGCAGGAGGGGAAAGTATTATTTTTGGATACTTGATGAAATAAAGACTATATGGAGCATCACAAAACAAACAGTCCTGTAGCACCTTAAAAACTAACATTTTTAGGTGATGAGCTTTAATGGAAAAGACCCACTTCTTCAGATCTGGAGATTAACTGATAACAGAGAAAAAGAACTAATAGGAAAAAAAATTTAAAAAAATAAGAAATCAGTTAGGTGGGGAAGGGGAGACAAGACTCTGCAATATCATTTCCTATCCCACTTCCTTCCCCGTTAACTAGCTGATTCCTCAGTTTGTTTTCCTTTCTCTCAGTTATTCGCCAGATCTGAAGTGATTCTTTATCACCAAAGGTCATCACCTAATAAATAATATTGTTAGTCTTTGAATATTGTTTGTCTTTAAAGGTGCTACAGGATTGCTTTTTTTGTGAAGCTAGAGTAGAAATTGATGCGGCTCGTCCAGACGGGGCTCCTTGTCGAAAGGACCCTGGCTACTTCGAAGTCCCCTTATTCCTATTTGCTCGTAGCTTCGAAAAGGAGCCCCATCTGGATCAGCTGTGCAGTGGCGAGCTGCATCAATTTCGAAGTGCCACGGCCACCCACATGCTAATGAAGTGCTGAATACGTATTTCAGCACTTCATTAGTATACTTCAAAATGGCCATTTGCATGGCCGTTTTGGACTAGTGTAGACACAGCCAAAGTGTCACAAAGCTCTGTCTATGAAACTTTTCAAAAAAGTAAAAAGCCACAGATATTTCTTCATTGTACAATACAATGTGCAAGGTCATTTAAAACTCTGCTGAACAATATTCCTAAGAGTTAATATGGATATCATTACAGCAATTTAATACATTTGTATTTTAGCAAAGTAGTTGCAATTAGGACAAAGTCTATGAAAGTTAACTTGAAACTATTTACCCAGGCCCGATACACACATGTAAAAACTTATATCAAAGTACTTTCCTCAAATAAGACAGTATCATTCACTTTCAATGTCGAAGCCTCTTACAGCTTCTTTAACATCCTAGAAAATCCAAAAGCTTTAAACAAACTTCTTAATTTCAAATTTTAAAATATAACCGTGACAATTCATCAAGTAATTTCTTTTTAAAAAAACTTGGCGATAAATATAAAGGAGCTATAGGTACAAATGGAGCCCTCATAAACAAGAATATCATCCTGCAAAATAGGCCTAATTTTTTTTTAAATTCATATTCAAAGCCACAACTGCTTGGGATTGTGCCATATCATATGGCTTCAAGCATCTTTTGCGCTTCAACAGTATAAGATCACTGCTAATCCTTTGCCTGTTCCCTCATTTAACAAAGCCTGCCTGGCAATATGTATCATATATAGTCTTGGAATAGCTGTGGAACTGACTCTTGCAAGCATGAAGGCAGTACAAAGCCACTCTGGACTCTCCCTGTACCCCAGGGCTACCAGAATCTGGTAACTGCTTCTGGGAGCTGTGGTAAATGCCATCAAGCCCCCCAGCAGACCAATCCCATTTGGCACTCTGAGCCCTTGCCCAGGTTCACATCCTACATCCAAATTCAGTCACAGAGCCTGCTTTCTGCACCACACTCCCACATCCTAGCCCAGAATCCTCTCCTGCACCCTGAACCCCTCATTTCTGCTCTTACTTGGAGTCAATACCCCAGCACCCTAAACCCCTCATCTCTGGTGCTACCCCAGAGCCTGTCCCCCAGACTAAGCCTTCGTCCCAGATCCCTGTCACAGCCCCACAAAGTTGAGTGAGCACAAACAAAAGGGCCTTGTGGAATGGGCATAGCCTAGGTGATTGGTTTTTGTGCAATTAAAAAGCCAGAAATCTAATCCTCTCACAAAAGATGTTGAAGTGTGAGCCATTGGAACAGGAAGCAGTCTCTTGTCTCTAAGGGTGTGTGTGAACTTAAAATGCTGGAATCTCAGCAAATAGTATAAAATTCTATGCCTAACAAGAGGAAAGAGCACAGATCAACACCCTGAAGCAGCTATGCACATAATATAACAGCAAGCTAATTGGTAAGAAAAAAAGTAATCAAGTACTATAGCTACTGAAGGAAAGGCTAGAAAGGGAGGTTGTTTGTAGAAGAACCCTAAGATCCCTCTCGCTCAGTTAACATTTACAATATATAAGTACTGGAGAATCACAGGGATTTGGTAATTAGTATTCCCTATGAGTCTCCATTATTTCATTACATTTCCCCATACTTAAGCCTTGAAGACTGGAGAAAAACTACAGTTTTTTTTTTAAGCGAGCAAATAATGTTGTATTATGGTTACTTCATAATTGCACAGACTCCTTTATAACAATACATATTTCTTGGTTGCACCACTGACTTGCTTGGTGTCTATTTTGGACACATTCAGTGGATTAAGCATCCCAAAACAAGATTATCATTACCTCCTATTTGAATTGGTACTTACCATCAGTAATTTCTATAGCTTTTACAAAGACACTACAGTGGGAGAAAAGGTAATAACTATATAATGATTAGCAAAAATTAAGGCTTTCTTGGTACAGTTTTGAGAAGACTGATTTGATTCTCCCTGGTAACTAGGTTTAAAGAGAAAAATAAATCAGTCTGGTGTTAAAGTCTCACATGTATTTTAGTTTCAAATCCTTCTGCATAATTAATCTTCCCACATCGTACCTTACCTCATTTGATTGCAGTGAGGAGACAGACACATAAAGGGTGTCTGTGTACAGGTGCAAAATCTTTCACTGGGGCAAAAAAAAAAATCACCTGAAACTTTTAATTCATTGTCTAAAAGGAAGAGTTATTCTGTAGCAGGCTTTTTATAAGCACCTGTCTTGGGCTCCAATTGAAACCAATTAAGTGTTCAAGTTGCTAGCTGGGGTGAACAGGTGCAAGCAATTAGTCTTAGCCTGAAACTTTTTTTTGTTTAAGCAAAATTAACTCAATCATTTTCTGTAGCAGGTGCTTTTTGGGTATAATGTTAGTAAGTTATAAGTTGATCAATGCTATTACAGCCCCAGAAGGATTCATATGAAATGAACAATCCTTGCTTAACGTATCTAAAAATATTCACATATCATTTTGACCATGCAAGAGCTTTAACATTGTTTCAAACATGCAATTGGCACTGAAATAATAAGGCTATAAAATATGTCAAAGCCTCTAGAGCTCAAAAATGTGCATTTGCTAGTTAATAATAGAATCAAACATGCTGGTAACATTAAAAAAAAGCTGTGTTTCACTTCTGCATGTATCCAAAAGCAACTGATATTGCCTATCTGAAGTCTGTTTGATTTTTATAAGCATAAAGTTCATTCCTTTAAATCCTTAACTTTGCGTTGCATGATTTTTAAACAACTTAAATTATTGGTGAGAGCAACTTTAGCTCACATTTTTGAGATCACTGTTTATGATTTTCCTCAGTTGAAAAGAAATAAAAATCATGCACATAATGAAGGACTTAGCATTTGTCTTTGGCTTGTATATTTTGCCATTGTTATCTGTGAGAAGCTCCATATTTCACTAGTTATTGTTGCCCATCATATTAAAAGTAAAATAAACTACTATGTTACAAAAACATTTATTTTTGTTCATTTTAACGCAGTTTCAGTTTACTGCAGCTCTAAAGGATTATGTAATTTTGTAACAGAGAACTTCAGAAGTTAGGACATTACATATGTTTCCTGCTTAATAACAAAGACAAATATTCAGAAAGGCACAGCCCAAATTTGTGAAAGACAGATAAACAGTATACAGAAGACTGAATGTCATATCATTATTTTCCTGCAGAAGATAAACATTTAGCAGGCACAAATGTACTTATTTGATTACATTAGGCTTAGAGATAAAAATAAGCCCAAGAAAATTATTATAGGAGGAACATAGAGCGTCATTGTAGACAATGACCCGCAGGGAGATGGATGGTTGGATTGCAGTGAAAGAGTGCTGAGTGCTTTATCTCTTATGTCACAACTTATTGTTCAGGCAGCCACAGAGGACAGCAAATGTACAGAAAGAGAGATATTAAGTTTTGCTAGTGTTATGGTTTCCTCAAATTTCCTCAAAAATATCTACCTATCTATTTGGTTCAAATGCCCCCTGGCCTATTTTTTTAAAAGGCTTCTAGATCTCATTAGTCACTGATCATCCACACAGTAATGTAAAACACCTATCTTTGTATGTGTATACATCCCTGCCAAAATGAAGTTTCCACTTCACATCTCTGACAAAACAAACTTCAGTCCATGAAAGGTTATGCCAAATAAATAGGTGCCACAGGACTTCTAATCATTGCTACAAATATTTGTTATTAAAAATTATTCACTTGAGGCTTATGAAAGTTTCAGTCTGTGAAGTCTAAACATTCAGTGACACCATTCTTTTGCATAATTGTTACTGGTAAGGTAATCAGCCCTTTGTGTCTGATTGCCTAAAATCTCATGGTACAATTTCTGATTCCAGTGTTTTCAAAGCTGCTAAGAGCCAACTTTCAGCAGAAAACCTTGTGAGAATGCAGCAGAAATACTTGTGAGAATGCATATTTATACAACTTTCTCTGTCTGTGGATATTCTTTCCACTTAAAGTTGTTGATTTCAATGTTTGAGGGAAGTAAATAAAGATGACTGATGGCCAAATGCTTGTGGGCTTTATTTGAAAGAAAAAAATAAAATGCTTCTTTGCACTATTCAACCAACTTTGACTTTGAGTTATTGTCATGAATACCAAGAGTACCTTCTGATTATTTAGCTATGCTTTAGGAATCATTCTGTGGAAGTTCTACGTCCTGTGTTATTCAGGAGGACAGACTATGAGCACAATGGGCCCTTCTCACCTTCAAATTTATGAATCATTGATTAATTTCTAAGTGACAGAATGTCAGGTGGTATCATAATTCATTATATTCATCCTGAGACACGACTATTGGTTTATATAAATAGATTAGGTTCTTTTGGGTTTTTTGTTCAGGGAAAGAAAGAGTATTTCATTATTATATTTCAAATAAAATGTGCATGACCTTCTCATGAACAAAAGAGGGATATGCAACCTAGGCAGCACCCCTATCAGATGGTGGCAAAAATGGTTGGAAAACCATCTCCAGAGAATAGTTAACAATGATTCAGTCATGCTAGAAGGGCATAATGAGTAGGCTGTTCAAGGGAGCAGTTCTAGGTTCTGTTCTGTTCTACATTTTCACAGTGCTTTACATAATGGCATGGAGAGTACACTTACAACTTTTGTGGAGGATACCAGACTGGGAGTGTGGCAAGTGCTTTGGAGGATAGGATTAAAGTTAAAAATTATCTGGACAGACTACAGTGATGGCTTGAAATAAGTAGGATGAAATTCAATAAAGGTAAACACAAAGGCCATTTCTACACAGGCCACTTTCTTCAAAAGTGGCATGGTAATACACAGCCCAAAATATGTTAATGAGTCATGGATGCAAATTCCCCATGCCTCATTAGCATACGGTTATGTGATTTGGAGTCCGGAAGACTGTTCTTCCAGACTCCAAAACGCCATGTAGAAGCGCAGTCCCGGGGGAGCTTCCAGAAGGAAGTCCTTCTTCCGGAAGTCCTCCAAAACACCATGTAGAAGCGCAGCTCCCGGGGGTCTTCCAGAAGGAAGTCCTTCTTCCTTCCCAAAAATTTTTGGGAAGAAGGGGCCTCCGGAAGAAGGACTTCCTTCTGGAAGACCCCCAGGAGCCGCGCTTCTACATGGTGTTTTGGAGTCTGGAAGAACAGTTTTCCGGACTCCAAATCACATGACCGTAAGCTAATGAGGCATGGGGAATTTGCATCCACGCCTTATTAGCATATTTTGGGCCGTGTATTACCATGCCACTTTCAAAGAAAGTGGCCTGTGGAGAAACGGCCAAAGTGTTCCATTGAGGCAGCAACAAGAAGTTGTGCATGCACACAGAAAATGGGAAATGGTTGCCTAGGAAGTACTACTGCAGAGAGAAATCTGAGGGTCATAGTGGACCACAAGCAAAGTGTGAGTCAACAGTCTAACTATCAACCATTATCAAAAGAGCAAGCATCATTCTGGGACGTATTAGAAAGAGTGTTGTGAGCAAGACATGAGACATCATTCTTCCACTTTACTCTGCACCAGTTAGGCCTCAGCTGGAGTACTATGTCTAGTTCTGAGTGCCATATTTCAGGAAAAAAATGATTAAAGGTCTAGAACACATAACATGTAGAGAAAAGATTGGGTGTGAATAAAAAATTAGTGTGGTGAATAGAAGACTTGGGACAGAGAAAATAAGAGTTTCCAAGAACATAAAACCTCATGGGACTATGCAAATGAGGCATGAGATATTTAAATCTGTGCCCCAGTTGAATAGTTCCCTTTGCTCATTACCATGTCCCTTGTGGAAGGGAGGGAGCTGTGTAGATGCAGCCAGAATAGAGCTTATTTTGAAATAAGGCATAATGCATCCAATGGCTCTTTCTCAAAATAGTTTCAATTGCTACATCTACAATACAGAGGTCTTTCGAAATAAGCTCTTCCAGAAGATCTCTTCTGAAAGAAATTTTCGAAAGAGTGCATCCGCACACAAAAAAGTGGATCACACAGCCCCCACTCTTTCAGAAGAACAGGTGAGGCATCGAAAAATCAGGCCCCAGGAGGACTGCTCTTTTGAAAAAAGGGCCTGTGGAGCATCTACACATCTTCATTCAAAAGAAGCTTTCAAAAGGGGACACTCTTCCTGAAATAGGAAAGGAGGAGTGATTTTGAAAGGAGTACCACATTCTTTCAATTTACTTTTGAAAGAACACTGTGTGTAGATGCTCCATGGGATCTTTCAAAAGAGCCCACTTCTTTTGAAAAATCTTTTGAAAGAACTTTGTAGAGTAGACTCAACCTTGGTCACTTGTTAACAAGTAGGTTGACTTTGGGTTACTCTTCTATTTGTGAGTCTGTTGATGGCTGATCCACCAGATTCTGGAGCCACAGGTATTATCACAGACGGGCCTGTTGTTGGTAGTTTTTGGAGGAGCTCAGGGAAATTTTTTCATCTCTTTTCTTCTTCTCTGCCTTTCCTTGTCTGTGCTGTAGCGGGATCTCTCAAATCATGCCACCCCCTCGTTGACTACCACTCTTCACTGGGGATGGTCCTGGACAAAGTTCTCCTAAAGTCAGCACCAATTCTACACTTTTTCATGTGTGCCTTCAGCATGTCCCTATAACATTTCCTCTGGCCCCCAACGCGCTTCCATCCTTCCTTCAACACAGGAAATGGAATCTGTGTTGGGAGGTACTGATCAGACATCCAAACCACAGGACCAATGCAATGAAGTTGTCAACATACCCTAATTGTGTAAATAGGCATTCATGGTGAAATATACAATTCTCAATCCATATATAATTAGACAGGCAAACAATCATCTCCAGCTCAAAATAAACTTGTTTATCAACTTCTGGTGACTAGCCCCAGATGTAAGAACATAATATTAAGTGCATATATATCACACATAACTCCATACATATTGTCCACCTTTACATTTTGCAATTATATCAAATCATTGTGGCATGACATCCTTTGTCAAATTCCTAAGTATAGATTAGACCCAGGGAGTCCTTTAATTTTACGTAACCCCATGCCTCCCACCAGATGGGATCAAGAGCTCTCTGGGTCACAGATTCTGTTTTATTCACTGGGTTGAAGCAAAAAGTGACAAAGAATGGGGTTTTAGAATCTCATTTGGAAATGAGCCACCTTGCTTTATGTTACATAAAATATTAGTATAGAACTAAAAATTTACAGTATTTTCAAACCTTGGCAAGAATGTTTTAAAATCAGAAAATACGCGGAGGCTTTCTTGTTATTTGGGTTTTTAAACATACGGTTAAAGTGAAACTGACAGGAACCATTTAGAACCTCAGCCACCATCAGTGGAAGGGCTGACATCCAGTTGTAATGGTAACTATGTAAGTGACATTTGAAAGAACTGTATTCCGCATGTTAAAGAAAACACTTGACAATGCAAATACTAACGCTTTATTTTGAACTATGCTAACCCTCTTTTACACTTTGAAAACAATGACATGCTGCACAATTTCAAATGGCCTTTCTGGTCACAGAATAGAGTTTTCCCAGATGGGTTCTGTTTCTTTATATTAGCATATATCCTACTGTTGTTATAACTGTTTAGAAAGTGCATTCTGTTTTGTTGTTGTTGTTGTTGATGATTTTTAATCTAGGAAAAATAGCAGATGATCAAAAGTTAGGGGCAGGGAAATGATGGCAGTGGTCATGGTCCCTGGCTGCTTCAAGGGGAATGGCATGAGGCATGCAGGCCAAGGACAATGTCATGCTTTATGCTGCTTGCTAACTAGCCAGCTTTAGTCTTTACTGTGGAATATGGTGTCTCTGTGCCCCAGGAGAGCTTCCACTCTTAAAAAAAATGTGCAGCTTGTTCTTCTCTCTAGCACAAAGCAACAATTGCATTTTATCTCATTGAGCTGAAAAGAACCGGAGAGGTCATTAAACCCAGTCCCCTGCATTCACAGCAGGACCTGTGCCCATCCCTGGTAGATTTTTTATCTCTTAAATCAATTTGCCCCACATCCCTAAATGGCCTCTCTGAAGGATTGAGCTTTTAGTCTGAGGCTTCATAGGCTAATGCACAAACCAGTGAGCCATAACTTTGCTGTCATAGTCTTTAGAGAAGTTAATGCTCAGTTCCTGGTACAGCTAGTGGAGGTCAACATTCCACACCCATACAGAATGTAGAAACAAATGTTAAAGGACTCATGTATGGTCAGCTATGAGTTAGAGAAGAAAAACAGAAAGGGTTAGGTTAAAGCTCATTCCTAAATACTCTGGTTAGCAAAAGCCATTGGCTGACTTTTTAAAAATGTCAGATGAAGTTAAATTTGAATGTGCAACATTTTAGCCGATGAAATTTGAGGCATTATCCACTCTCATCTTGGTGTTGCTGAGAACATAATTTGACTCATAGCAGCTAACCTCCAGTGTCAGTGAATGTCACAAGATAATTACAGTTCCCGTGAGTGTATTTTGCTCTACATATCCTTAATTGCATGTGACCCCTTTCTCATATTACAAGACAAATGGAAAAAGAGAGATTGTATTTTTAATGGTCCCTTCTGAATTTTAACAGCTTCAGTTAAGTTCCCTGCTGCCATGATTTTTGTTTGGATCGTGTTTTCTCATGTGCAAATCTCACATCCATCTAATTTAAGGGGTGACATATTGATATAGATTGAGTTAAAAAAAACAAAATTACTTTGTTGTGAGTTATTGAGTAAGTTCTAATATACGAGTTACAATGAAGTCAAAATGTAAAAATGAGACACTTTGATAAGGATCTGTCAATAATTGTTACTTGTTAGCCCCTGGAAGTTTTCGTTTTCATTCCAATGCAACACTGTTTTTTACCAATTTCTACCACATATTTATTATTAACGTAGTATCCAGCCAAAATCAGGGTCTCCCTATGGTGGATGCTGTGCAGTCAAAATGAGAACTGTTGCCCCCGCTATTTAGAATTTACAATTGAAGGTCCTGGTCCTGCAAAGAACTCCATTTTTATTTAGTGGCAGAAAAACCATCAGAAAATTATCTCCTTGTGTTTGCCCTGGATTTATTTTATTAGAAATTTTCAGTAAGTTTCTATGAAAATTGAAGTTGAATACAGAACACAGATGGGTGGGAGATTTATTTGTATTGTAGATTGTTATGTAATGGATCATCTAATCCCATTTCATTGTTCGTTTATGGGGTTTTTGTTCCTATAACAGTTGTATTTTCCATAGTTTCTGCTATGTATTAGAAGCACATAATTCAGTGCACCATATATTAAAAATAGTACATAATACAAAGATATGTTCAATGACTGAAGCATTTACCAGAATATGGATAAGTGTTTTGAGTTTTCCAAACCATTTTTGTAGAAATCTCTTTAGGTTTAGAGTCTACAAAACACCTTCTCATAAGTAAACAAGGAAAATACTTCAATAATGCAAATCAAAACCCTAAAAAACAAACTTTTTTGGTATGAAAATGAGGAATCCTGTGGCACCTGAAGGACTAACAAATTTATTTGGACATAAGCTGGAGCCCACTTTATCAAACATGTAAAATGGAAACTGTATATATATGTGTGTGTGTGTGTGTGTGTCCCACTGAGCACTGGTTGTATCCAGGGCTTAACTGTAGACCGTGGATTGTGTGATGTGCTCTGGATGAAAGACGGAGGCATGCAGGTAAGCATAGCAGTTTATTGAAGACATACCACCTCTATTGCTTTCCCCAGTTAAAAACTTTGTTACCCTATCGAAGAAAAGTACCATGGCGGTTTGACACAATGTGCTGTTGACAGTGCGCTCTTCCATTTTCACATTTTGTGATATTCCCCTCCCCATTCAGTAACAGTCCTACCCTTTCTTTGTTCTTCCTCTTGCTTCTAGTGTATGGCTGTGTCTACACTTCAAAAATAACTTTGAAGTTGCTTACTTCAAAGTACAACTTCAAAGTAAGCAACTTTGAAGTTGTGTGTCTACTCACACCCTACTTCAAAGCTAAATTTTGAAGTAGGGCACTACTCCATTCAGGGGAATGGAGTAAAGACTTCAATGGTGGGCTCCCTACTTTGAAGTTAACTTTAAAGTAAGGAAAAATGTGTGTAGACTTTCTGCTGGATACTTTGATGTAGTGCCTAACTTCAAAGTTAACTTTGAAGTTATTTCCTAGTGTAGGCACACCCTATTTGTATTAAGTTTTCTTGTGACCCTTTATGGCTCTAAGTTTTTTGATCTCATTTTGTGTATTGGCTTTTCTAATATTTTCCTTACATGCTTGTGTTATTTGTTTATATTCATCCTTTGTTAATAATCAAAGTCCTACAACAAGTGGAAGGTAAGTCACCAATCTCCCAATTAAGCCAGGGTGGTCTCTTTCCTATACAGTGGGATTGTTTGCTCTGGCATGTGTAATAATGTGTCTTTCAAAAATTGTCAATCTTTGAAACGTTTTTCCCTGAGAGTTGCTTCCTACCAACTCTGAGTTTGCTAACATCTCTTGAAACCAATTGTCTTTATTTTGCTATGCTCCCTCCTACCATTTCTTAGAATCATGAACTTTCTCATGTATACAAAGGATCTGGATGCATTGGAGCATGTCCACTTGAGGGCAACCAAATTGATTAGGGTCTCGGGCACATGACCTATGAGGAGAGGCAGAGGGATTTGGAACTATTTAGTGTGCAGAATAGAAAAGTGAGGGGCAATTTGATAGCAGCCTTCATCTTCCTAAAGGGGACTCTAAAAAGAATGAAGAGAGGCTGTTCTCAGTAGTAAGAGATGGCAGAACAAAGAAAAATGGTCTCAGGTTACAGAGAGAGAGAGGTAGGTTGGATATTAGTAAAAACTATTTCACAAGGGGAGTGGTGAAGCACTGGAATGTTTTACCTACAGAGGTGGTGGAATCTCCATCTTTAGAGGATTTGAAGTCCTCATTTGACAAAGTCCTGACTGGGATGATTCTGTTGAGCTGATCCTGTTTTAGGCAGGGTGGCTGTTGTCAATGACCTCCTGAGGTCCCTTCTAGCCTCAGGAATCTATGATTCATTTTTGTGATCATGTTCACCCAAGGTACAAAGAGCGATCCTTTGTGCACGAGAATCAACCTGTTTACCGAGGTTACTAGTTTTTTTAGCCTAAGGAAAGGTCACATGATCAGGCTGTCTCTACATTAGCAAGTTCTTTTGAAAGATTTTTCGAAAGCCACGGGCTCTTTCAAAATATCCCATGGAGCATCTACACACACAAAATGTTCCTTTGAAAGTAAATCAAAAGAACACAGAGCTCCTTTTGAAAGTGCTCTTCCACTCCCGTTTCAGAAAGAGCGTCTTCTTTTGAAATAAAATGTGTAGATGCTCCTCAGGGCCCTTCTTTTGAAAGAGCAGTCCTCATGGCACCTGATTTTGTGATCCCTGGGCTGTTCTTTCAAAAGAGTGGGGGCCGGTGTGGATCCTCTGGCTGTGTCTGCACTAACATCCCCCTCTCAAAAGGGGGATCCTAATGAGACACTTTGGGATATGCTAATGAGGCATTGCAATGCATATGCAGTGCTTCATTAGCATAATAGCAGCTGCAGCACTTTGCAAGTGCTACTTTTGATCACGCACAGCTTGTCTACAGGGATCCTTTTTGAAAGAACCCCTCACACTTCGAAATCACCTTATTCTTATTTGGTTATAGGAATAAGCGGATTTCAATGTGTGCAGGGTCCTTTCGAATAGGACCCCATATAGATGAGCTGCACGCACTTGAAAGCAGCACTTGTGAAGCAGCAGTTGTGCTGCAGTCACTATTATGCTAATGAGACACTGCATATTAATTGCAGCACCTCATAAGCATATGCCGAAGTGTCTCATTAGGATTTCCCTTTCAAAAGGGGGGTGCTAGTGTAGACACAGCCTCTCTTTTGAAAGAGCAGATCACTCTTTTGATCTGCATTTTTGTGTGGGGACACACTCTTTCAAAAGAAGTTCTTTTGTAAGAGATCTTCTGGAAGGGCTTCTTTGAAAAGATCTCTGTAGTGTAGATGTAGCCTCACAATGGAGCAGCCATGCAAGAACCTGGTTCAGCCTAACAGTTATATTGCTGTCCACCCATTAGAAACTTATAGACTTAGTGAAATCATTCCTGCGTGTAAAGAAAGTGGTCAGAAACCAGGTCCTTTCAGTTTTGCCCCATGGAGCGACCCAGGTTGTGTTAGCCCAGTTTCCACTGCCTCTTGATAGCTGCTGAAGCCAATGGAAGAGGTAGCGTGAACTTCTTTTTCTACCTTCTAGATGCAGTCTGAAGGGCTCAGGCATGCTCCTTCACCACAAGTGTATGCTTGATCCAACCTGCGCTGTTTCCCAAACAATACTGATCTGTGCAGTGTAAGTGTTAAATTGAGAAGAAAATGTGGTAGTGCCATTCTCTAACAAAACAACCCCAGGCACGACAGCCCAGATCAGCAACATTCTCAAAATGGAGCTTAATATGTAAGCTTGTTTGTAATTCCCAGCCAGCTCAGCAAAACATTTTAAAGCCTACTTAAGTCCCACTGACTTCAATCGACATTGGATAATGCTCCAGATTTTATTCCACAACAGAGTTCATTCACTTAGGAGCAACACTGTGAGGCTTTTAAATGTAATATCTGAGGAAGAAAATGCAAGAAACATCACTTCCCCTCCATGGACTTTCTTGCTTTAAAATTAAAAATGCAGAGCTGAATAAAATGTACTAGCTGAGTAAAATATTTTAGTGTGCAAAGTTATGTGAAACTGAGTTAAAATGTTTACAGAAATAAACCATGTATTTGAAAAACCACTAATAAGTAGCTGAGAGTTGATTACACTCCTACAATTTATCTGTCTGTCTTAGGATTTTCTATAGCATCAATCAGCACAGTAACTAGGAACTGAAATAGCTAAATATTTAATCATTCACCCATATTTTCTAATTCCTATTTCTTTCATGAATTCCTCCATTCTTTACTAAAAGCATTTAAATGTGCAATTTGTGAACTGCTGAAATGGTAGCTTGGAAACAAACTGCCAGAAAGAATTAGGATTTTCATTGTATAAAAAGAACAAGAAGAAGAAGAAGAAGAAAGCTGTCTTATCCCTTAAGATAGTTTCTATTATAAACATGTCAATGGATTAAAATCAGACAATAAGATTCTCTGCAAGGTCTCTTGTGTTTTACACTGTCTAAGCACATTTCAATAATTGTTTCTATTGCCCTTTATTGAATGAAAAATAGATATTAAAATGTCAGGCTCAGTAGGATTATTTATGTTCCATATTTCATAAAACAAATGAGAACGTAAAATCAATACAATTCTGAACAGCATAGAATTAAGAATAAAAAGGTGTTCAAAAAGTACTATTAAACTCTCAGGCTATGTCTACACTACTATCAGAAGAAATCTGCCAACAAAACATCCACACACAAAAACAGATTGAAAGAGCAATCTTTCTGTCAGGTTGGCCAGACAGCCCAGCTGCTCTCTCAACAGAACAGCCAACTAGAAGCTCAGCAAACAGCATTGTCCAGTGAACTGGAAGCTCTGTCTGCTACAGAGGGTCTCCTGAAGTGTCTATGTGTCTTTATCCACAGAAACTGTTGACAAAGGCATTATTCCTCATCACGGAGAGACAATGCTGTTGGCAGAAGGGCAGAGTTTTGTCAACAGATTCTCAACAAAATGTATTTTGTGTGTAGATGCTCCAAAAGTTTTGTTGCCAAACTGGGGTTTTGTCTACAAAACTGTCTGGTGTAGACATAGCCATAGCAAATATTTGTGTCCTAAATGTGTTTGTGTTCCTTTGGTAACACCCGCTAGGTTTAAAAAAAAAACAAAAAAAAAACTGAAGACAAACAACTTCGCCTTGATAGCCCAAACCTCACACGATGGTTTCATAGAAAGAAACTAATTCTGCCTATGTGACTCAGTCTCCAAAAGCACAATGGTGTCCAAAAGGCCAACGGCTTTCTGTTGTGAGTCAGCAAGCCACACAAAGGCACACGACCTTCTCATGTGAATCTGGGCTCCATCTCGTGCCTACACTTTTCCATGAAGTATGCTGGTAGCTTTGTTTGAAACAGTAAAATTTCATCCACATGTCAGAGGGTGTAAAAGGCAGTGGACACGTAGCAATCCAGTCTAAATAAATGACATGAAGACAAAGTTGCAAACAAGGAAGCTCTAAAACAAGGACTGATGATACCCTGGCTGTAGTGTAACTTCCCAAGAACCTTTTGCAAATTACCAGTTTATTTTATCACTGCTTTGAACGTGATATTGCAAATCACTTACATGTATATTATTTCCTTAATTATTTTAATTCTCCTCTTCTTTTCTCTGATAAAGAAATTGTTAAATTTTAGTTACTAAAGGATTATTTAAGTAAAGGTATGTCTACACAGCAGCCTCAGTTTCAAATAATCTATTCTGAAATAGCTATTCCAAGTTAGCTTATTTAGAAATAATACTGCTACACACAAAAATGCATTTTAAAACAGTACATAGCTATTTCAAAACACATTGTCTAAACAGAGAAAACCTATTTTGAAATAGAAGAATTGGATACACTGTGGCTTATTTCGAAATATGTGGTATTCTGTGTCGTAACATAACCTATTGGCTATGTCTACACTAGTATTGCACTTTCGAAGGAGGCATAAAAATGAGGTGCAGATTTACATATCTGGCACGTCATTTGCATATTCTCCTTTTGAAAGAAAAAAAGTGCTGTAGACACAGCTGTTTTGAAATTAAATCCTGATTTCGAAAGAACCTTATTCCGAAATTAGGAACAAGGTTCTTTCAAAAACAGAGTTTACTTTTGAAAGAGCCACGTCTACACTGCTTTTTTTCCTTTCAAAAGATGCTCTTTCAAAAAGAATATGCAAATGACATACCAGATATGTAAATCTGCACCTCATTTACATGACTCATTTGAAAGCACAGTGCTAGTGTAGACACAGCCATTATGAGATAGATATTTCAAAGTAGCCACTGTACCTCATGAAATGAGGTTTGCTGATTTTGAAATAAGTTGTCTGCTATTTCAAAGTTATTTCAAAATAGCGGTTACATTGTGTAGATGCTAGGTCAGTGATTTCAAAATAACAGCTGTTATTTCAAAATAGCTTTGCTGTGTACACGTACCCTAATGTTTATTTAGGATCATTGAAAACCCCCTTGTCCATGGAGGCTTTGCTGACAGAACCACATCTACACAATGCCTACGTCTACACTAGCCCAAAACTTCAAAATGGCCATGCAAATGGACATTTCAAAGTTTACTAATGAAGCACTGAAATACTTCGACAGTGCTGCAGTTCACCGTCGTGTGGCTCATCCAGACAGGGGTCCTTATCAGCAGATAAGAATAAGGGGGTTTCAAAATTGGTGGGGGCTAGGAATAAGGGGATTTCAAAGTTGGTGGGGTCTTTTCAAAAAGGACCCCCATCTGGACAAGCCACCTGGCAGTGAGCCATGGCAATTTCGAAGTGCCGCAGCCACCGTCATTCTAATGAGGCACTGAATATGTATGTCAGCGCTTCATTAGTAAACTTCGAAATGGCCATTTGCATGGCCATTTTGAAGTTTTGAGCTAGTGTAGACACGACCAATGTGTTTTCTGACAATAGCAGCCTCTGCAATCAGGGCATTGCCATTGGAGCATGCAAATTAGCAGTGCAACTACACAAATGAGCAGCCATTTGCATTTTTGATAGCCTTCCTTTTCATCTTGCTGCTGGCAGCATGGCTCCATGTCGACATAGCCTTAGAGTGGAGTCATATATTAAACTAGTTATGTGGCTGATTTCTAGCGATCATAAGTACCCTTTGTTTGATTAAACCAGTTTTCAGCAATCATTTGTGAAGCCTAATGTTGGGGTGGTGGAATAAGTGCTAGACTGCCTAGGAAGACCACTTCTGGCTTTGTTAACCTGTGTAATGAGAAAAAAAATTACTTTTGTTATTGGGTTAGTATAGCTATTGGTAAAATAACCACCAATATACGGAGCATTTGCCTAATTTCTCAGCAGTTTCTCCTGAATCTGGCATTCTTAGCTCTGACCCAATGAGGCATTGTGACACAAGTGGAAGTGATTGCCTCCCATAATTGTATACAGTTTGCAAGGTAAAATAAAGTAATTGTTAATCTTCTCCATTAAAGGTATTGATGTCATAGTCAGCTTCAGAATTCAATTCTTATTTACATTTTACACTTGGTTACTCAGGTATTGTTATATCAAACTGAAGCTGGACTTAAACAAAAAGCATTTTTATCAAGGTAAACACTGACCAGCCAACAGCAACTTTTCAAGTATTTGTTTGAAGCCGATTCCCTGAATAAATTTTTGAAGAACCATTTTCTGCCCCAGTTCACTGTAATTACAAACTGTCAGTGTGACAATGAAATTCCATACACTAAAACACACTATTTGTTACAAGAACAAAATGCATGATGTCTATACCTAAACATGTCAGGCAGGAGTCTGCTGTTTTATACTTATGCACTTTGTTTCAGAACTAAACTTCCTCCCTCACCCCGCCAGTTATTAGTCCCTTGTGAACACCCAAAGACACAATTTCTTCAAGGCCTATATTCAACTTAAATCAATGTTGTTCTAAAATCTTGAAGGAAGCAGAAAGGCCACCAGCCACGTGACTTTTGTGGCTATACTGATGGTCTCTGAAATAGCCTCATATTCAGGTGGGGAAAGAATCTCTCAAGCAGTGTCATGAAAGGGTCATCCTTCTGATACAATTTCACAGGACTCCAACTGGTGGGAAATAGGCCCATGAAAATTTGACATTTTATCCCAGTTTGGGAAGGGTTGGGGGGGTAGGGTGGAAATCAAAACAAAAACAATCAAAAAATTGGAAAAATATTTTGTTTGGTTCAAAATATTTTGTTCTGATGACTTCAACATTTCTTGAGATTTAAAAATTAAATTAGTTGCAACTTCTTTTTACTCTAGTTTAAGTTTTGATTCAGAATCATTTTATCAAACTTTGACTGTTTAATTTATTCAGAAAATGTTCAGATCAATAAATCTGTCAAAACTATTGAATTGCTTGTTCATTTGTTTTACTTGAGAGTCCTGCTGAGTTCCCGTATAGTTGACGTTGTATTAGTACTTTCTGGAACTCTTCAAGAGTCTATCACAATTTTCAACAGAAGGACAGGAAATAATTATGAAAATTTTGTCTCCAGCAGAGACAAAGAGGCTTTCTGAAAGTATTATACGAACAGTCCAAGGTCACCCAGGCATTCCATGACGGTCAGTATGAAGTCCAGTCTGAATTATACCAAGAAGAAGGAGCCTATGCTGATGCTTAGCATTGGAAATCAATTTCAGAAGAGTTGCCTGGCAAGGATGAGTCCAATACTCCGATTTACAGTCAAGCAGAAGTGGGCAATTAGCAATTATGCAAGTCTCCAGGGTGCACTCTGGAAAAGATTGTCTAGCAGACTGCTGTGAACACTCTTTAATGGTGAACACAGGAAATATCCAAGAGCAACTGGCCTTACTGTTATGATTCCCCTATAAAATTTCTGGCCCCAGCTTTATTTAAATTAAGCACTGCCTTTGGACAAGGTCAGATGATGTTTAAGAAGACTCTGAAATCATCTGTAGAGTTGGGTCCAACCACACCATAAGAATGTACCAAGCTAAGAACTCCATGACCCAAGGACAATTAAAAGGACAGAGGCTATAACTGTGCATAGATTTTTTTTTAAAACATATACCAGGTACCGTTTGCTGGCACTGTATGTGGGCACTCTGTGAGCTAGAATGTGTGTATTAATGTCATGCAAGCCCATATGTGGGAGGGAGTGGGAAGTTACAAAGGAAGTGGACTCCCCCATCCCGATGTCCAGTTTCTCTCTTTCTCCATGCTGCAATGTGCAGGGTGATCCAGCAGGGTATGATGGGGGAACCCAAGGCACCCTGGTATCTGTAGGTCCTTGGCCAGCTCCCTGCCGAGAAAAGGTCCACTATGCAGCCAAAGTGTCCTTGGATGAAGTGGTGGATCTCTTTCCCTGGAAGACTAGAGCTTCAAACTCTTCTTAAAAAGACAGAAACTAACTATGAACAAGTCTTAGACACTGCTGTGAACTTATTGGCATGATGAAAAGTGTGCTGTTACATAAAATCTATTTCATTAATACCAGACTATGTACAGTTCTAACTGAAAAACTCTGAAGATGAAGAACAGAACACTTCCTACAGAAATCCCTGTGTATGAGCCTGTCATAAGTCCATAGAGGATATTCTATTATGCTTTGTATGTATGTATGTATGTACTCCACAAAAGCACAACTATTAATCCACATCTTCACAGATGTGCAATGCTTTAGTTTGATAGCATTCTAATGAACAGTGAAACATCACAACCACCAGTAACAGCAGGCAAGTTATAGAGCAGTGACATGATTTATCAGAATCTCACAGTCATATATAATATAATTTGATTCTGGAGGTGCTAGTAATGGGGACAGGGAATGGGAAAGTTATACAAGAGCACAATTAAGTGGTTGTACTTAACCTCTACTGATATGTGATAAATCATTTGATAGAATTTCCCATGTTCAGTCAGCAAACATGAAAACAGATTTAAACAAGAGTTACTTTAAGTAATTAGTGTTTTAATATTACAACTGGGATTTCAGAAGAAAAAAAATACATTGGTACTCTGGTTTCTGACTAATGAAAATGGTAGCAGATATAGTGGGGGAACTCCAAAGATGGTAAGCAGAACCACAGGCTTTGTGGAAGAACTCAACAAAAAAATGGGGAAGTAGAATTTTTTTGTTTACATCTCTTCTGAAGATGGGCAAAATACGTGGGGTATTAAACTTGGTCGCTTTTGAAAGGTCCTTTAAAAAACACTTCCACGTTCCATTTTTCACAGTGCTGAGTACCCCCTGTGTATTTTCTGGGATATTTCTTTTCTTGAACAATAAAGATGGGTCTCTCTCTCTCATCTCATCCTCTCTTTAAAAAAGTGTTAGTATTAGCCAAGACAGATAATCCAATATTTTCTGCCTGGTCAAATTTGACATGGATAGAAGAATTACAGGAGGAATTATAACTGACAGTTTCCTAAGTGTACACCCACGCCTGCAAGTTAGCCAGGCCCCATGTTGCAGAAGTATGTGAGGAATTTGCAGGCTCTTTGCCAGCCTGACTCAGGGGAAAATTCCTTCCCAAATCCCAATATGCTAGTCAACTGGCTCTTGAGCATTTTATCAAGATACAAATTGAAAACACCTAAGAATACCAGAAAACAAAAAATATTTAATAATATACAGACTAGCACAGCTTTCTCCCTGTTACTAGAAAACAAAGGCAATGTTTTATCCTCTGAAAAATCAGATAATTTGTCTTATTAATTAAAAAAAATCTGAATCCACATTTAAATCATTGATCCTGCAATGCTTTCAGTTCAGTACAAGGATTTCAGCAGACTTTCAAAGTCAAAATAAGACTTACAAAAGTGTGTGACAAAAGATGCAACCAATATATTGGAAAGACTCAAAGCTGAGTTAGGAGACAGAAAAATGTTTAGTTGAGAGAAAATTATAAATAATCCACATGCATAGACTCTGAACACAAGCCAGTTATTTAAATTTATAGTGCAATGAAAAATGCAATGATACACTGCGTCTTGGGATAGCCAGCGTTTCTGTTACTGTCCCCACACCTGGAGTCGTGTTTGTGATAAGATCAGATTTCATAATGTAACGTCACACACACACACATTATTTTTCCAAGCACACCTATATTTAATTTGTGGTATTCTGCAACTATAAAATTCATTTTTTTCCTGGTTAGCTATTGCACAAAAAATATGTATATATTATTGAAAAGATTTCTGATTCAGAGCAAACTCCTCAAATCCTTGCCCTGAGTTCAGTGATTCTGAACAAACTTTCCAAACAGGATCAGTTTGAATTTGAGGAACTCACACTACATGCTATGTATTTATATGTTAGATATGCTTTATACACATAATCAAACACAGTGTTTATATCATCAAACAATGGTAGAATTCCAGATTTATTTCATAGACTAGGGGGTGTATTAAAGCACATACGTGAAATCAACTGCCTGAACTAATTTTTGTTCAATGCCCTTGGGATTGAGAAACAACTGAAATAAAGCTGTGTCTACACTACGAAATAAATTCCAATTTCAAGGCTTTAGCTCCATATTAAAACGTGACTGTCTTCATACGTAATACTGTTAACACAATTTGTTGAGCCATAAAGCTGATTACAGAACATTGATATTACAGGACAGGTACAGCATCTATTTGGTAACGATCTACAGAGGCTGGCACAGGTCAAACTGCAATGGTCAATACAGAGACAACCAAACGGCTGATGAGGCTGCCTAAGACTTTCCACCAGCCACCAAGCACCAGCCCAGGTTTTACCCCGCTACCTGGATTGAAGTCAAAGGTGTCTGATCCAAGGGGGTTTACAGGGTGTGTGACAGAGCCTATTTTGTTCCCCAGAAAAGATGACAGACAAGGGGTCAACTGTCCACAAACTAACTTTCTTTTATTTTAACAAAAGCTGGGTTATTACAATGTAACACTTTCCTTTCCCATTTATTTACTTCCTATTTATACTTTATTTTACTGTGTATCTTTTAAATGTTTCTAAAAACTACAACTATGTATCTCTCCCTGTTCCCTGAGTGTCAGCACAGGATTTGGGACTAACTAACTAATAGCCCTTAGTTGTATTTTATTATAGATACAGTGCCTAAGCTAAACCCTTTTTAACTTACTGGTGACTCCGCGGAGATAAACAACTCGGTGCTCTTCCTTGCGTGTACTGTAAGGGAAAAGAAATAAACCAGAACTGATAATGATAATATTTCTATATTAATGTATAACTATTTAGGTATATGTATTTATATTATATATTAATATATATGTGTTTATACAATTATGCCAGGTTATTTTATCTGGTAACGGGCTTTCAGAATGTATACCTATATTATTATTATTATTATTATTATGCCTGGGTGTTTACCCTGGTAACAGGCTTCCAGCTAATGGCCATCTTCCAGCTAATGGGTTGATTTGGGCCTAAAAGGACAATAGTACGAGGCCTCCCAGGAACCGCCTATGTCGAACCCTCTAGTAAGAGAGCCCCTTTACTGCCTTGTCCTGGGAGGAACTAAACAATACTATTTTCCTCTTACTCGGGGCACCCGCCCCCTTCAGAGCACTTTTCTCACTTATGAGAGTCCTGGTGCTACACAGCTGCCAAACTCTACTGGACGTTTCCCCTCCCATGTCCCTTACCAAACACCATTTGTTTTCAGTTTTCAGGAATTCCCCTGTACCACACAGGGGATTCTTCTGCTTTCCTTTTCCCCTCCCAGGTCCCTTTACATCCAGCCTTTCTTTGGATATTTTTTCTTTACACTATTTTTATTAGGCATTGAAGCCCCACATGCAGACATCTATTTATCACTGTCACAGAACACCCAGCCAGGACACTTGCTCCTACTTTTCTGACCTTCCCATTTCCACCAAAAGAGGACAATTGTTTATAATTTACCATGTGCACAAAGCAATATGTTGGAGAAGTGACGGCAAGTGAGGTATTGTGAAATGCACACTTGAGCTGTGTCTACACGTGCACGCTACTTCGAAGTAGCGGCACTAACTAGCGTCGCGGCTACACGCGTCGGGTGCTATTTCGAAGTTAACTTCGACGTTAGGCGGCGACACGTCGAAGTCGCTAACCCCATGAGGAGACAGGAATAGCGCCCTACTTCGACGTTCAACGTCGAAGTAGGGACAGTGTAGACGATCCGCGTCCCGCAACGTCGAAATTGCCGGGTCCTCCATGGCGGCCATCAGCTGGGGGGTTGAGAGACGCTCTCTCCAGCCCCTCAGCTCACTGGTGGCTGCGTGGAGCGGCCCCTTAAAGGTCCCCTCCCCCGCCCTGACTCTGCAGGAAGCTGAGGCAATGTGCAGGCTGCAGCCTGCACACGCGGCGAGCCTGCACAGCCATCAGCCACCCACCCAGCGGCGATGGCTAGCCAGGAGCCCCCCCAGCGCCCCCAGGGCCCCCCCCCCAAGGGGAGCCAGGGCAGCCAGTCTGGAAAGCGGCAGTGGGGCCCCTCCTGGATGGAGGCCGAGCTGCGGGACCTGCTGGGGCTCTGGAGCGAGGAGGAGGTGCTCCAGGTAATGGGGAGCAAGAGGCGGAATGCGGATGCGTTCGCTCGGCTGGCCGATGACCTGGCTGCCCGGGGTCACCCTGCCCGCACTCCTGATCATGTGAGGAGTAAGGTCAAGGAGCTGTGGCAGGGTTACGCCCGTGCCTGGGATGCGGCCAGCCGATCTGGGGCCGCCTCCGTCACTTGCCCCTTTTACAGGGAGCTCAGGGACATCCTGGGCTCCCAGCACACCTCCTCCCCTCCGGCCACCCTTGACACCTCGGCACTGGCCTGGCGCCAGGAGGCATGGGGGGCCTATATGCAGAAATTTAACCGGCTTGTTGACTACCTGGCCCCCCATGCTGCGCCGGCCGACCCATCGCCCGCCCTGCCCGCTCCTGCAGCCCCACCACCAGCTGCTCCGGCCTTTGCCGGGCCATCCGCCATCACCCCACCACCCATCCGCGAGGGCCAGAGCGCCGAGGGACCCCTGGAGCCACCTGAGACTCGCCGGCACCGATACCTTCCGGTCCAGCCCGCTCCCACCCAGCTGCGGACCAGACTGCAGGCACGGCGGGGCTCCCAGCCGGGCAAGCCCAGTGCTGGGCTATAGGCGCGAGGGGCCCAGGATGTGGCCCCCCCCCTTGTTGTATATAGTTGGACTCTTTTGTTTTGGTGCCCCCATTTGCCCCATCCCCCCCATGTAAATAGTTCTCCCCGTTCTCCTCCCTGGTTTCCTTTTTTGATGGCGCACAGTTGTTTGCTTTGTTGTATTGTTTTATTTGTGCACATATTGCTTTTGTGGAACGTTTGTCCCTACTTTTTGGTTTGTGTTTGACATATATTTATTGACCCAAAAAAAAAAAAGTTTCTGAAAGACAAAAAAAAAGTTTACGTTCAGCCACAAGTTCGTGCTGTCATTTGTCCAGGACAAGTGCGGGGGGGGCGGGGGGGTGCTCCATGGTGTGGGCGTTGGGGCAGGAGTGTGGGGGAGGAAGGGGCGGGCAGTAGGGGGCCTGGGCAGAGTTCACCCCGTGGCCTGTTGGTCGAAGTGGGCCCGCAGGGCCTTCCGGACCCGGGTCCCCTCTGGGGAAAGGTCAGCAGAAAGGTCTCCCCCTTGCTCTCCACAAGGTTGTGCAGGGCGCAGCAGGCACCCACAATCTGGGGGATGTTGTTGGGGCCTGCATCCAGGCAGGTCAGGAGACATCGCCAGCATCCCTTGAGGCGGCCAAATGAGCGCTCCACCACCTGGCGCGCATGGTTCAGGCGCTCGTTGAAGCGCTCCTGGCTAGTGGAGAGATGGCCCGTGTAGGGGTGCATGAGCCATGGCCGGAGGGGGTACGCCGCATCTGCGATGACACAGAAGGGCATGGTGGTGTCCCCCAGAGGGATCTCCCGCTGGGGGATGTAGGTCCCCACCTCCAGCCGACGGCACAGGCCCGAGTTCCGAAAAACCCGGGCGTCGTGGGTGCTGCCCGGCCAGCCCACGTAAATGTCCTGGAAACGTCCCCGGCTGTCCACCAAGGCCTGCAGGACGACAGAATGGTAGCCCTTCCGATTGAGGTATCGTCCTCCACTGTGCTGCGGGGCGCGGATGGGGATGTGAGTCCCATCCAGAGCCCCGAAGCAGTTGGGGAAGCCCAGGGTGGCAAAGGCGGCGACAGTGGCCTGTGGGTCCCCCAGCCTCACAAGCCTGTGCAGGAGCATGGCGTTGATGGCACGCACGACATGCAGAGAAAGCACATGGGACAGCCCCAATGAGGGGTGAGCAGGGTGTGCGTGGCCCTGCCCTGCCCTGGCCCCCCTGCCCTGCCCTGGCCCCCCTGGTCTGCCCTGCCCTGCCCTGGCCCCCCTGCTCTGCCCTGGCCCCCCGCCCTGCTCTGGCCCCCCTGCCCTGCCCTGGCCTCCCCCTGTGGGTTCTCTTACCTCCATGAAGACAGCCCCGACGGTGGCCTTTCCGACACCAAACTGCTGCCCCACGGATTGGTAGCTGTCCGGAGTGGCCAGCTTCCATACAGCAATGCCGACCCGTTTCTCCACAGGGAGGGCACGCCGCATGGCAGTGTCCTGGTGCCTGAGTGCAGGGGTGAGCCACTGGCACAGCTCCAGGAATGTCTGCCGGGTCATCCTGAAGTTCCTGAGCCAGTGGTCATCGTCCCACTCCCCAAGCACCAGCCGCTCCCACCAATCGGTGCTGGTGGGGTAGCTCCACAGCCGCCGGCGTGTGAGGCGGGGGGTGGAGCGGGGTGCTGCAGGGGTAGGCGTTGAGCCCTGCTGCCCTGGGGGCATCTCCTCCCCTGGGGCAAGGAGGTACTCAGCTGCCTCCCACATGGCATGGGCCAGGGCAAGCCCTGCTTCTGCCGGGAGGGCTGGGTGGACCTCTAGCTGCTGCTGCTGCTGCTGCTGCTGCTGGGGGTCCATGACTGCGGCGCCCAGGGTCTGTGTGCCTATGGCTCCTCAGACCGCGTGCTGTGCAGGCTGAGTGTATGTGGGAGGGACCCTTTAAGGGAGCGGCTAGCTATTGCCCCGGAAGCGCTAGTCCGCCCGTTGACCCTGTCTGCAGCTGTGCCTGGCATCCCTATTTCGATGTGTGCTACTTTGACGTGTAGACGTTCCCTCGCTGCGCGTATTTCGACGTTGGGCTGAGCAACGTCGAAGTTGAACATCAACGTTGCCGGCCCTGGAGGACGTGTAGACGTTATTCATCGAAATAGCCTATTTCGATGTCGCAACATCGACATAAGCTATTTCGATGTAGGCTTCACGTGTAGACGTAGCCTTGCTGTCCCATCCTTAATGACCTATGTGTCCTTCAAAAGTATACTTTCAGTGATAGTACACAGAAAGGCCCATTCATTGCACTTCAAAGCACATTATGTGACTTGTATCGTAATTTTGGCTTTCATTTTCCAGACTTAGGGCCCAGACACAGAAAATGTAAACAAGATCTGATCCTGCAGCACATGGAAAACATTCAGGCAAAGTGCAAGAACTTGACAAAGGACACTGCTCAGCGTCATCACAGTACAGCTGAGTGGTGTCAAAGTAGAGTAAACTTTAATGAGAGAATGTTTGACCTGCAGCAGCAATTGTCAGAGATGAATGAGGCCGCAGCAAAGCAGACCGAGGTTGCGGCAAAGCTTGTAACAGCTGTTACTGAGCAGATGGAGATCCTGCGCTCCCTGCTTCAGCTGCAGAGAGACTCTCAACCCAGCAGGGCATCCGCTGATACCCACTGGCCATAGTACCCTGAGGAGAGGGTGCCCACCCCAAGTCATCATGGTCCCTGCAATGAGTCCCCTGAGGAAAGATCGCCCACCCCCCCATCATCAGGGTCCCTTCATGTGAGGAGGGAGGGCAAAGCTAGCTTGCCACTCCAGCCTTAAGGGCCACTGCAAAAGGCTATTCAAGCATCCTTGAGAAGCCTTCTTTTCCCAGCCCCTTAAACATCTCCTACCCGCCAAAATGAAATCATTCCTTTCAGCTTGGCGTGATTTCCTGTCCTGCGGGAGCATGGGGGACGGAATACAAATCAAAACAGATGGGTGGGGAGAAGGTGAGTGCCATTGAAGGCACAGCTGGGCATCAAAACTCCGTTGTCTACAGCCTCCCCTTCAGAATTCTACACAGATGGGAAAGTCTCCCACCTTGATTCACATACGTTGTGCAAAATAGCTCATGCTGTAATAGTGGGGGACATTAGTTTCAAAAACCTCCAACCAGCTCAATAAACATCTAAACCTCGCTTTCAAACGTCCAAAGGTGTCTTCCATGATAATTCTCACCTGCTCAATTTGTGATTAAAGTTTTACTTGATGAGGTCCAGGGCTCCTGTGTAGGGTTTCAACAAGTAGGGAAGCAGAGGGTAAGCAGGATCATCCAATATAACAAGTTGCCAGTCTAGATTTTCCAATCAGGGAAAAAAAAGTCCCATCCACGTCCATTTCCAAAGTCCCATGTCCATTTCTGAATTTCAGAATATGCGTGCATCATGAACTCTCCCTGAACAGCCAACACTGATGTCAGTAAAATGACCTTTGTGATCTGCCAACCCCTGGATGACCATGGAGAAGTACCCCTTTTGATTAATACACTCTGATGCCAGGTGGGTTGGGGCCATGATGGGAATGTGCATGACATCTATTGCCCCACCACAGATAGGAAAGCCCTGGGCAGCCAAGCCATCCACTAAGGCCTGGACATCTCCTAGGCCACAGTCTTACTGAGGAGACACTGACAAATTGCATGCATTCGTGGATCCATGCTTGAGCTGGAATGCTGCAGCAGGAGATGGCATGATCTTCAGTTCCTTTTTCGCACGGTTAGTGATGCAGTGAATTCTGGGATAGTGCTTGGAATTCTGGGATTCCAATATGAAACACCCACAAGCTAACAGAGCTAAGGTACTGTGGGATAGGTACCCACAATGCAGTGCTCATGCTGTCAAACTTGCGCAGTGCAATGGGAACACAGAGGTTCGATTTGGAGAAATAGTGGGTCGAATTTCAAGAAAGTTTATGAACACTTTATCGAACTCATAATATTGAGATTAAGTATTCAAAGTTATTATATATTGATGTTATCTCATAGTGTAGACACAGCCTAAGACTCTCTTCATCAGATTTTTAAAGGCCAAGAGGAAACCATTTATCTAATCTGACCTTTTGTAAAATTCTGTGGCCTATGTTGACCTCATGATACCTCAACATCTAGCCCATGAACCTGCAGTTGAGTCAAGGAAGATCTTTTGGAAAGACATATGATCTTGATTTAAAGACTCTAGATAATGGAGATATTTAATGCATCACTTGCCCCAATGGTTAATTACCTGGTTTGTTAAAAATGTCATAGAGATGCTTCTTTATGTGCAAGCTAACAAAAGATCACAAGAATGAACTCTTTAAAGGGTTGTATCTCATTTGCTGATTTCAGCCTCCACTATGTCCTCATCCACTTTCATTACATTTTAAAATATAATGCACAAAACCTACATAATTCAATCACTTAGACCAACAAAGAATAGCTTAATTGAAATTATCTTCTCATAAAACAGAAATAGAATTGCTTTCTATAGCTGCATCTACACGTGCACGCTACTTCGAAGTGGCGGCACCAACTTCGAAATAGTGCCCGTCGCGTCTACACGCGTCGGGCGCTATTTTGAAGTTAACTTCGACGTTAGGCGGCGAGACGTCGAAGTCGCTAACCTCATGAGGAGATAGGAATAGCGCCCTACTTCGACGTTCAACGTCGAAGTAGGGACCGTGTAGACGATCCGCGTCCCTCAACGTCGAAATTGCTGGGTCCTCCATGGCGGCCATCAGCTGGGGGGTTGAGAGATGCTCTCTCTCCAGCCCCTGCGGGGCTCTATGGTCACCGTGGGCAGCAGCCCTTAGCCCAGGGCTTCTGGCTGCCTCTGCGGCAGCTGGGGATCTATGCTGCAGGCACAGGGTCTGCAACCAGTTGTCAGCTCTGTGTATCTTGTGTTGTTTAGTGCAACTGTGTCTGGGAGGGGCCCTTTAAGGGAGCGGCTTGCTGTTGAGTCCGCCCTGTGACCCTGTCTGCAGCTGTGCCTGGCATCCCTATTTCGATGTGTGCTACTTTGACGTGTAGACGTTCCCTTGCTGCGCCTATTTCGATGTTGGGCTGAGCAACGTCGAAGTTGAACATCGACGTTTCCGGCCCTGGAGGACGTGTAGACGTTATTCATCGAAATAGAGTATTTCGATGTCGCAACATCGAAATAAGCTATTTCGATGTTGGCTGCACGTGTAGACGTAGCCTATATGTCCTGAGATATTTTGAGGCAAAGTCAAGAGATAACAAGTTTCCTGGTAGAAATCTTCTCATCTATAAAATAACCTGTATTAGGAAACAGCATTTTTGCAAATGTACATACACTTTAAACTTCTTTACTAAATGTGATGCTAACTCTTGGGTTGTGGCTAGTTGTACTTTATTTTGCTATCAGGAAGATGTGTTGAGCTTTTAGGAAAAAGATTTTCCATTTAAAAATAATTATACTAAAATATTGGTTCTGAGAGATAGCAGTTTCCCATCAGCCACTGTTTACCTTGTCTATTCCAATAGAAGAATGCCTATTCTTGCTCATAATTCATCATCTACTTCTTGCTCTGCCATTGTTCCTTCACTTGTTCTTTGTTTTCCTGCTCTATTTAACTCATCAAAACAACCTTTTTGGATTGGATCCTACATCGGTTATATTGTGATTATTTTCACCAGATGTCTAGAATCATTTTCCTTGTAATAATGTGGAGGTTGATTCTATTAATATCCTAATATAGGAACACTTTTAACCTATCCCTTATCATGCCTGCCAAGAAGAGAGTTTAAGGGCAATCACCTCTCTGCTGACTGAGATATCAGCAGTAGGGTACCATTAGCTCCTGACATATTCACTGAATACATGCAGCAGCTGGAGGAAGTTGGGAAATTTTATATGCTCAAAGAGTAGCAATAACTTAGATGACACTTGTTTCACTTGTATAGTAAACCCTCAATTTGATGGGCTAATGGGGGTGTATGTGTCTATTAATGCCAAAAGTCAGTTATATCCGAATGGTTATACTGTATGACAATTCACTGACTTTCCCGGCCCATCAATCACTTCTGTCCTCTGCCCCACATCTTCTGAACCCGCTCCTGCCCCATTCTTCCCCTCACATCTCCATCTCCACCTCCCAATTACCCGGAGAGGAGCTGCATGCTGGCCTGTCTCCTTCCAGCTCCTCCCCCAGCAGTCTTCTGACCCCAGCAGCCTCAGCCACAGTGATGGCTCTGGTGAGTTACCAGCATTTATTTGTGGGGAGTGTGGCTGACACCATTCATTATTTTTTATGTCTGTTTATTTAAGGGCTTACTGTATTTCAGAATAATACTATCCCAATTTGTGGCCAGTATTAGTACGTGGATGACAAAAAATGACCTTAACTTCCATTTAACATTCTGAATTGCTGTCCACCCCTGTGCTATCTCTTACTTTTGAGAACAACTGATCCCCAAGTCCTAAAAAGTAGTCAAGGAGAGGTATTAGGTTCTTCTGTCTCACTGAGTTCTTACACAGCAATGGTCATAATGCTTAGGGACTATCTTGTCCCATGAGTAAATGAGTTTGGACACACACCTCTGTATTCTCACTCAACTGTATTTTTGCTACACTTTTTAAATTTAAAATAATGTTTAAAATGTCTGCCCTTGGTAAAGACTGGGGTATTTCCTTTGATTATATGCACAGAACGCTTTGTGAAAAGTGTCATAGTGTTCTCAGCAGCCAACCTTTTACCCACCATTTTCTGGATGAGAGGGAAAACCCTGCTTTTTGCACCTTGCTTTTGCATAAAGTAGTCCCATAGCCTCTTAGGAACTCCAATCAGAGGACAAAGAGATGATAACTTTGCACTGAAGTTATGAGAAATGAGGAGAAAATTATTAATTGAGGTAAACCATCTTAGAGTCTAACTGATTTCACCATACTGGACAAAACAAAAAAAATGTAAACAATAGATTGTAGTCAAAACCAAGACTATCCGTTATTTACATCTGTAAAAAGGAAAGTATAAATAGTATAGATTAACTTTTACTAAACTTGTTGAGGATTCACTCTTATCAGTTATTTTTATGGCTTCAGACTAATAAACGTGTCAGTAAAGAAAAAAATTATGTATGAACAACTGTAATTGAAAGTACCTTTACTGTCTCCCTTTTCTGCCTCCGCCAAAAAAACTGAACAAAAAATCTTTTATTGTGAGATTTATAAGAGGATTTTAGGCCCAAGATGTTTGGCCATCATCGAGGCTGTGTCCATATTTCAGGCTTCTGTAAGGAGCCCAGAGATCTTTCAAAAGAGGTCTGCCACTCCAGGAGCCTTCTGCCAATATCCTGGTTATCCTCATTCCAGGAGGAAGAAGGGATGTGTTGGCAAAGGAGGTTTTTGTGACATTTAGCCCCATGTAGATGGGCCAAATGTAGAAAAAAGTTTCTTCCTACAGAACTGTTGGCAGGAGATACACTCAGGCTATGTCTAGACTGAAGATATCTATCAGCAAAAGATATGCAAATTGCGCAATGCATTTGTGTATCTTTTGCCAACTGATCTCTTCACTCTAGACATAGCCCAAGTGTAACTGTTAAATGTAAAAGACACCCATATGTTACTCTGTTAGATGTCAAATACAAAAATGAAAAGTTCATTTGACAAATCTAGACTGAAGGTAGCCTAAAGTATAGGAATATCAATATTCGGTGGTTACACAAAGAATGTTTGTTTGATATATACTTCATTATACAAGAAATCTGTTCAGCAGCTGTAACCCAGTTTATATTTTATCAGACTCTAGCAAAGTGCAACATTTCTTCCAACTTTCAGGTGACAGCCATGGAGCTCTGTAAACTAACCCGTCACAGGCAAGAAGATACTTCTCTTATTGGTCTTGATGGTTCAGACAGCTGTTTCTTTTCCAAACCTCAGAAGGCAGAAAAAGCAAAAAGCTGTTTGAGCTCTTCCTTTATCTGCCTGGTTGCTGATGGGTTTACGCTAATTAAAACCCTTTTGATGAAGTTATAGAAATGCCAAACACATCATTTTCCCACTGTTAATTAAAATGCTATGAAGTGGTGTTATGTTTTTGCATGTGAGAGAATAGCACGAGACAATCCAAAGTGTGCCATTCTGAAGCAGCCTCTACCACCCTTCTTCCCCCCACCTTCCCATGAGAGCAAATTCAGGCAAAATTAAAAGTGATTGCTGTTCCCAGAGAGTTTAAATTGTTCTACTCAGCCATAAGTGCAACCCTTAAGGAAACACTTCTAAAATGCAACCACCTGGGATTTCTCTACAGCCTTGGAAGCTCCTGGGAAGCAATGGGGAGGTGGTAGAAGCAGCAGACTCTCTGCAGCACCCAGCTTTTGCTCTTGGCTACCTTTGTTGTTCACTGTCATAGGCAGCAGGAAATCGGCTCCCTCCATTACGAAGCCTCTTGTGGCTCTGCACTCATATATGGCCAGCATATATGCTAAGCTGGCTTGAGCAACTGGGCTCCAGACCTGGGCTTCAGCCTGGGGCAGCAGAGCTTGGGTTTGAAAAAATTGTCAAAACAGCCACCAGCAAGGGTTAGCGGTCACACTCTAAGCCCCTTCCCCTAAAAACCATCTGAGAATCTGTACCTTCTGGAGTTTTCCTCACAACATTTTGCCCAGGAGTTTCTGGGCATTCACAGGATTCATACCTATTACCAAGCTATTATTATTAGATGCAGTTTACTCTCCTCCCTTAACAATTGTACAGTTCTCTTGACTGGTGTGTAGGTATGGGGAGTCCTGGCTTCATCTTGTCCATTCCTTACTCTTTTAGGAGTATGAGAAGGCACCATATATCCTATAAATCCCCAGAGACTGCAATTCTAGTCTGTCCACTTGCATGTCAAGGAAAGGAGCATGTCTATCACTCACTTTGCCTCCCTCCTCCCCCATACACTCTATGCACATGTGTAAGAGCCAGACAGGACACAAGTCTGGAAGGGAATTATCCACTGTGTCTAAAAGATCTATGATATATGTTTATTTCTCTTCTGCTAGGTTGATTTTAACACAATATAAGCCTGATCCTCACTGGTGTTTGGTGATGCCCCATTGTGTTGTAGCAACACTGCTATCCCCAAGGTTTCAAAATCATGAACGGCTTAAAATGAATTAAATAGCTGCTTTGTTCATTTACAATCTGATACTTAAGCATCTAGCCCTCATCTTGAAAGTCTGGGTTATTTCTTGTTCATCTCTTTGACTCCAGCAGCTAAAATTAAAATAGAAAATAGCACATCCAATATGGTGTGTTGGGAACACAGCCATGGGCATACTTGAATACCTCTGAACTCCATACCACATGTGAGCATCCAAAGGCAGCATGCAGCCCTTACATGGAATGACAAATAGGTTTTAGAGGAGGTACAGCACAATTGTGCCCTTTGCATGTGCCACCCAGCAATTCCAATTGCTGGCTGGTTGAATAAGCCTTATGGGTCAATGTTGATCACAAATAACTCCCTGGATAGCGTAAAGAAGGAGGAGCTCATGGGAGAAGCATTTGCCAAACCAAACATACAGAATAGTAACAGAGAGTAAGCCGTGCTAGTCTATACACTATCAAAACAAAAAGCAGTCAAGTAGCACTTTAAAGACTAGCAAAACTGTTTATTAGGTGAGCTTTCGTGGGACAGACCCACTTCTTCAGACCATAGCCAGACCAGAACAGACTCAATATTTAAGACACAGAGAACCAAAAACAGTAAGCAAGGAGGACAAATTAGGAAAAAGATTATCTTTTTCTAATTTGTCCTCCTTGCTTGCTGTTTTTGGTTCTCTGTGTCTTAAATATTGAGTCTGTTCTGGTCTGGCTATGGTCTGAAGAAGTGGGTCTGTCCCACAAAAGCTCACCTAATACACTATTTTGCTAGTCTTTAAAGTACTACTTGACTGCTTTTTGTTTTCAAACATACAGAGCTTGTCATTAAGTCTCCACTGCAGTCCTGTATCTTTCCATAAAGACATATATTCTGTGTATTAAGAGGAAGGGGTCCCTCCTTGATAATATATGCACCTTCATAGTACAGGGAGAAGTTCTAAATCACCTTTCTTGAGAAAGACAGAGACAGACAGACAGACAACAGAAGTCTCTTTCAACAGTACTCAGTAAAACACAGGCAAGAATAGCCCCAAGTACAACATGTACTATGCTGCATAGACAAAAAGGTCTTACTTGGGCTCACTTATTGGATCTCTCCTGCAGAGTATTGACTCAGAGCTTCCCACTCTTGATGGCTCCTTTGGCTGGGACTAGTCACAGAAGTGCACCCTGAAATCCTTCTCAGTTCTCCTCCTTTCTAAATTGTCCTGTAACTCTTCCCCAGCTGGGTCTAATAAATATCCAGGGACACTTGATCACTAATCAACGAGAAACAGCTAGGTGGTTAGTAGATCTCTTAGAGGTGATTCTGGGCCCAGGTCCCATTAAAAATGAACTGTTTGGAACACCTTTTAATCTTTGTCATCCATATTAGTTGCATGAGGTTGTTTTCCATTTCTGGGCCATGATCATAATAAGCACAGAAACAATATTCTGGGATGCATTGTATATTTGACCATAAGTAAAGGGGCAAATGCTGAGACAAGGGGGAAAAAAAGGACTTTGACAGTGCAACCAAGAATAGTGCTAACAAGAAGCAGATGCACACTACTGGAAAGAGTGACAATGTAATTATGAGCAATAAGAACACAAAACCATCATCCTAATATATTAATCCAATGGTGCGTGTCTGCATTACATTTCACTGTTTCTTCAGAAGTATTTAATTCAATGACTTTTCTAAAACCTAATATGGACAACAACAGGGACTGGAAGGAGAGAGGCTATAGACACTCTATGGAATGCAAGTTCAATCTCATTGGCTGTACTTGGTTACCACCATCTTGGAAATGTGGTCTCACACACGCACATGGAGTGAGGAGTAGGCCCATATTGTGTTAAAAGTTGTAAGATGATAACACTGTTCCTGACCTGAATAACTTAAAATTAAAAGAGAAAAAAAATGACAGAATGAAAAACCGACAGTTGACACAAGCAAGTAAATGACAGAGCTAAAAACTAAACACGTAACACCTGTGTACACAGCATTTTTCTGTATATTTTTTTAGAACACCAGCAGTACTCTCCCTTATGAATACCATATGTATGAAGAGATTTTCTGTGCCAAGGCACAGAAAGCCCAGATCCATAACATTTACTTAAACCACCTAAATTCTAGAATTAGGCACTGAAACCTTGAATTTAACTGTGAGGTCAGCTGTGGAATGTAGTGAACTTCATAGGCATCTAGATTTCTTTGTCTGAGCATACACACTGCTGCCTCCCTCTGCAAACATGGATGCCTAAGCAACCCCAAGCACTGCACAAATTCAGGGTGAGGATAGGTGGCTGTGTTCCTGTCAGTCATTTGGCTCAGTCCTGGTGCTAAGGATCGTTGGCAGGCCTCAGTGGGCCAATGCCCAACTCCCAGGCAGGCAGCAAAACAATTAGTCCAATCCAAAGTCAATAGGCCCAGGCCCTGGTGCAGGATGAGCAACACACAAGGCATTCAATACAAAGTCAAGAAGCCCAGACTGACTGACTGACTAACAACTGTCCATTTTCTTTCTCTCCAAAGGAGAGAAACAAAGCAGTTGCCTAGAGTTAAAAGTTATTACACATCTCTTTCTAAGCAAGCACGTTTATCTTCAAGGTGAAATCATCACGGAGAGAACATTAAAAACAAGAAAGGAACAAAAATGCATGCTAAAAGGCTGACCAGAGGCTACACAACTCCAGTTTTGTGCTGTGCTATGTATCAGTCATTAAAAACTCATAACTGGATTTTCTTTTTCAAGGTTAGAAGTTTATAATTGTCCCGGATTCAGAATTAAACTGCCATGAGCACTTCACTCCTTCCTTCATACAACAAGTTTGGGCTTTTGATCTTAGCTTCACATAACAAGTGATCAGTGGACAATGGTCCAATCCTTAGTATATAGTTTCAAAAGGGTGGATGTTAGCATAACTGAAGGTGTAGAATTTGCTTCCATCGTCCCCATAATATTCCCCCAGGAAAACCACTCAAAATTTTGTATCCAAAATTCCATCTTCATCTGGCACGTTATTCAGTGGTGCCTTCTGACATGTCAGCTCTGACATCTGAGATACCTCCTCCCACTTGAAAGGTCAGATACAATCCCAGCCCATAACAGAAACAGGTCTGTTACTGCAACGGACCTCAAAGACATTTAAACTCAGTTCAAAAAGTCCCAATAATCCTGCCCTATCTCTGTCACATTGCTGTCACAGGGTAAAGCAGGTGGAGAAATAAGTGGCAAAGGTGGAATGTCAGGGGTGTGAAAGTGGGTCAGGGACATTGCCAGAAGATCAATATGTTCTCTGAGTTTCTGGGTGCTAAACTGGCCTCATGCCGGAGCCCTCCATGTTGTGTTTTGGGGCCAAACCTTGGTCCAGGTGTGATAATAAGTAAATTGACTTCTCTCCTGTTTCCCAAGCAGCCATAATAGGCATACCCAAGTGACTGTCGACACTACAGTGATAAGTGGTACACAATTTCATATAGCTAAAGGAACTTGAAATGGGTGGTATGAGTTTAATTGACTTCTGTTGTACCGAACATGAAAGCATGTAAGAAAAGGTCCCACCACTAGACAAAACTGGTTGACTGACTGGACTGTGCATTAACAAGGGAAAGACAAAGTCCAAAAACAACACCATCATGCTACAGACTAAATATGGTGGAGCAGTTTACCTACTTGGAGAGTATTATGGGCAGAGGCAGAGGAGCAGACAAGGATGGCAATGCCAGGATAGCGCAAGCAAAAGCTGCATTCAAGACCCTTCATTCCATATGGAGTTCACAAATAATATCTGCAAAGACAAAACTGCAGATCTTCAACACAAATGTGAAGAGTGTGCTGTTGTATGGATGCAAGACCTGGTGTACTAAGAAACCTTTAAATTACAAACTATAGACACTGATAAACAGATAAACATCCTTCGCATCAAATGTCAATAGTCAATGTCAATAGTTCAAAGCTGCCATGGGGAGAATTAGCAGTACTTCATTAGTATTCTCCACTCAGGCTGACTACCGTGCCCCCTTCAAAGAAGGGGGCTAGTGTAGACACAGCCTCAGAGTACGGGGTTTAACTCAAGTACTGAACATGGTTGGGGGAGGTTAGGATTTTAAATGGCATGCAGGGATGCCAGATGTTTAACTCCCATAGAAAGTCAATACAAAGTCAATAGAAATTGGAGGCCTATTTTTTTCTTTTTGCTTTAGAAAATCCTTCACAAGATGTGTTCTTAAATTTGTACTTAATTATAAATGTTTAATCTGAAGTTACGGGAAAAGCAGCAATCCTCTCCTTCATAAAGAAAAGCAATTGATAAGAGATAACGTGAGCATTAACAACATATAATTAGACACCTGATTAAAAATATAATCAGCTGTGTTAATTTATCATGAAAAGACTAATTGAGCTCAATGTTGAGGCAACATTAGTTTCATGGGCTTTTATAAGTGTTTTTGCCTAAATTAAATATTCTGGTTATTCACAAAATTGAAAATAAAGTTACTATGGTAGAAATCTAATTCTCAAACAATACTAATCATTGTATGCCAGGGATTTCAAACATTTGTTTGAAAAGAATCAGAAATTCAGTATTAGGGGGGTTATTTATTTTTGATCTTTTAAATCTTTAGTCATGTTATTATTGAGTTTCTCTGATCAGGGTTTTGGCACCCTAGGAGTAAATCATAAGGCAGTCTATGCTCTCTACATAAGGGATTGAAGGTGGAAGATGGATTCCCACCAATCCAACATCATGACTGGGATAATCCGGATCTTCTTTAAAATCAATAACATCAGGTTCCCAGGCACACCAGTGAGTGTTGCCTGCTTCCCAGTGATCCCGGAAGGAAAGGGGTGGGGGAATTTTGCATTTTGGAGTTACTACTGGGATCATTGTACTACCTCAATTTCACTGTAAAAAGCATTTGTATCTATTGTCTTAATGGCTATAAAGTTCTGATTATTTCATCAGCCTACTGGATTGTAAAGAACTTTAGTTTACTAAGTCTGTTATTGGCTTCATCATGGATCATCAGAAGTTAATGTCCTTTTGTAAACAGCTAGGAGTGCCACTCAACCAAGCACTTACTCTGGGTAAAGTGCCCACAGACACTGAGGCTGCCAATATCTATCAGGCATCGAGAACGGCGTTTGTGATTGATGAGATGACCCTAACACTCGGTGTTTGTTCTGCTGAGAGTGCCTGCTGAATTTGATCTACCGTGTGTACCCCAGAAAGTTGGACTGTGGATGAAAATTGGTCACTGCCCTGTGTTTCTGCTTGGGAGTACCCCAAAAGAGGAGACTGAGCAAGCTGGGAGCCCTGATTTTGTGACTAAATTGAATGCTTTGTCACAACAAGAGGAAAGACACTGGAAGATGTGAAGACCCTTGTTACTCCAACATCTATTCCTTCAGCTGCTACAAATGAGGGTCTGATGACTGCATTAGGACAATTGACAGAATGGCATAATCCTCCATCCTATCAAAGGAGTTGGATATCATAAAATGAGATTTTCCTCTGGGACAAAACCTACTCTTGCTGGAGCAGATGACCTTGTAACTTGGATGGACCAAGATGATGGAGAAATGGCAATGACTGGTGTGGCAAGGGCCCTTCTACCCTTCTCCAGACTCTGCACTTCTCCCCAACTTTGGTGGGGTGGGGCTCAGGTAAAGCAGCCCCTATCTGTTGTGTTTGGGCAGTTGGCCTTCCTCTGAGTAGGAGTTCAGGCTTATCATCTTCCCTCAGGGTAGGGAACTCAGCCTGTGCTCCAGAAGCTACTCCTCTGCCATCTCCAGCTTAGTAACCACTGAATGCATACACAAGCCTTGTCAAAGGAGGGAGATGGATGGCAGGAGACAAATCGCTTAATCATTGTCTTCGGTTCACCTCCTCTGGGGCACCTGGCATTGGCTACTGTTGGCAGATAGGATACTGGGCTAGATGGACCTTTGGTCTGACCCAGTATGGCCGTTCTTATGTTCTTATGTTCCTCCATTTCTCCTAAGAGGGGAGAGTTTATAAAGGTCTCAGGCAGCCCTGATATGGAATCAGCTGATCCTAATCGGTCCAAGCCTTGTCTCAGTTGATCCTAATCTGCCTGGGACAACTCCTTTTCAGTGGACCCTGATTGACCTGCAGTAAATTCCTTCCCTAGCTAGTAGCGGAGTGTGCCTTTTACCCTTCTAGGGCTGCCTTTGCCCACTCTGTTGCAGCCCTTTCACAGTACTCTGTCACACTGGATAACATCAAAAGACAATGTCTGAAAGTCTGAGGAGACCAGCCTCACATCATTACAGACAAGCAATTCCTCTGCTGGTATAGAGTGCCTACATATGCTGCCTACATAAGCTAGTATGTAAGATACTGGTAAAGAAGGGATTACTTGCTACCCATTTGGATTAGCTGAGAGTGGAACAAATACTCATGGTTGCTTGTTCTGGCAACCTGGAAAAATGCAGCTTTCTGATGTATTCAGTTGATGTAGCTGATTCACCTTCACAGTTAGCCACAGCAGATGTTTCTTGATGTCAGTTCTTTCATCACCAGGAGCATCAGAGGTGATAGTGCATGCAGAAGCTGCTGGTATGTGACCAGCATCATGAGCAGCCATTTTGTCCTCTTTTTCCCTGATATCCCAGACCAGTATGGAGAAGGAGGGAGGATTCTGCAATCAAATAGTAGGAAAGCCTGACAGACCCTCTCAGTTGCAAAGGAGGGATGCTCCAGTGAGAAGCAATGATGCAGTGTGTGAGAATAACCAATGGCGAGTGTAGGAGGGAGCTGTCTCCAGGTGCTGCTTAGTGCTGGAGCCACCCCCCAATAATCCCCTGGCTCACATTGCTCAGGGAATTTCAGTGGAGGTAGAGGTGGGACTTGGGAAAAGGATGGCATGGGGCAGGGAGGGGCCTGTTTGCCTTTGGCCTGATGCCTAGGGCACTGGGAGAGTCCGCTTCAGGTCCTGCAACCCGCGACATCCAAACTCCCTCTCAGAGCCTTTGCCACATTGTGGGGTTAAGGAATCTGAGTGGAAGAGGAGTGCAGGCTCTGGGCATTCCTGGCATCATGAAAATTGTTGCACACTTGGTACCCTGAGGAGAAGCACTGCTGTTACTCCAGCTGAAGGGTTGGCATTACTGCCTTGTCCCTCATGCTCCTGTTCCTTGAAAGAGAAGTTAAAGACTTGCACATCAGGTGCATATTTGCTTCTCTGTTTTTCACCTGCTATCCTGAGAAGTGTCACTGTGTTGGGAGCCAAGTATCATATTCTGTGTGATGCAAAAATGCATATTTTGTACATGTTTTAGGTAGCCTGTCTGCCCAAAGTTGAGTATCGCATACAACTGTCAACCACTATGTATCAGCCTGTTAAAGAGGAGAACATTCTGTTCTTACTAATGGGACAGTTCCTTTTCCCATTTGAGTTTGTGAGTCTTATATTGATTTCAAGAAGCCCCTGTGTGACTTGTGCCTCCCAGGTTAGAAGAGGTAAAAATGTTCAAGATGGTACAATTGGTAGCAGTTTGCACATCCATGAGTAACTGGTGGATTGATTTCTAGAGCATGAAAACAGAAGTGGGCATGAACATATATCACTTGTCAGGCATTTTAAATAGAACCTGTATCACTGAACTATTGGAATCCTAATATCAGTCTGGCAACTTTTGTCTTATTCACAGTGCTCTGCCAATGGCATCTTCTTGAGTTTTGCTGCACCCTGTGTAAGTAATTTATTTCCCCTTGATCAATAGAAGTGTAGAATCCATTCCCCAGGTTATCTTTAAAAATCTATTCATGTAGGCTGATAGGTAAATCTGTTCCTGTTGCCTGGAGTGAGACGCTGTCTCAGATAATTTTCTTGTGTAAAATCTGGTCAATGTATCATTCCTTCCTGATTTGCACAAAGGCCGTAGTAAAATAATTTTCCAAGATGGCTGAACAAATGCAGCATTTGAAAATGAAGTGCCAGGTATACAGATCCCCAAGTGATACAAGTAAGAGAAGCTGTTTGAATTTAGCTGTGAAGTCTTAACATTTCCTGGAGAAAAGTCTCACTAAATAAAAATTAAGACTCTCTTGATTTTTCAAGAATTGCAGCAAATCCTGAATATGTAAACAATTGTATTGTGAATACTTGAGTCCCTACCTTTCTAAACAGTCTCACAGAAGAAGCTATAGTCATCCATACTTATTTCATCTAAATGATACTTTCAACGTGATAGCATATAACTTTTGAAGGTATTTATTGTCATTGGTGAAAAGCAGTAGACATTATGTTTTAAAATAGTTAGTATAACTCCATATCTTTCAGCAAGTAATACAAATTCTCAGCACTTTGCACTATACCACTGTACACTTATTTGGATCAAGGTTTGTGGCAATAGCTGTTGTCATGCAGAGAAGATATGGGGAAGCATATATTTCTGGAGGGATGTCTTCAGGATTCTCAGTCTAAGCAGTTTTCCTCCATGACTACCTATGGGTGCATCTCCAAGAAAGGGGCAGTGGGAGGAGGGAATAACACCCATATATCAATGTTGTGGATTATTCCATTGAGACAGGGAGGTTTGACCTACCCCACGTCAGACACTGATTCTGCCTACCTACTCCACAGCTATCCTACTAGCAAAGTCAAAGAGACATAGGACTCCATACACTGTGCCTCTTCATCTGCTCCTGAAGTTCCCTTCTATGAGTCGTGTGGGGATCAGGGATGGTTGAGGGCAGCATGGGGATCTACTCTTTTTACCCATCCATCTATCCATGACCATCTAAGGTCATTTGAAAGCAATTAATGTAAATTAGGAACGTGTATACCTTTCAGAACCTTGTCTGATTCCTCAGCCATATTGCATTCATAAATATATATCCTCTGTCCCCCTTCCACCAAAGTTCTCTGCTAGAGATGGTCACATAGGCAGGTGAGAACCCTTCCATGCAAAATCCAAAGATTGGCAAGAGTGAACTGACATTGGTGGAATGAGCAGGCTCCATGTTAAAGCACAGATGTCACAATAGATCAACCAAAGCTAGTCAGAGTCTTCGTAGATTTTCTCCCTTCTCCATGTTTTCCAGTGAGGCATTTATACAGCTTCTTCTGATTAAAAATGGATCTAGGAAATGTATTCTTAATCAACAGTATTTTGCTAAGTTTCCTGTCTGGAAACACACTATCTAAAAGGCAGGAACATTATGAAAAGGCTACATTTCAATATGTTATGAGTCTACAAACAAAACAATGGAAGAGCAGTTCAAACCAGAGCCTTCAGTGAAGACAAAGCCAAACATTGCAGGTACAGTGGATCTTAACTGGTTGGGTTTGGATCAACACAACCAGAGAACTTTTTTGGCAAGAAGTACTCAGAAGCACCCTTTCTATACAAACAAGCTTTGAAGCTATTAAGGAGACAAGACCAGACTATACTATGTTCCCTAACTTGGTTTCAGTCCAACACAAGCCACTTGTGTCCCTTAACATAATTTATTTAAAGTGTGATCTTAAAAGGCTTTGGTTAAACTTTGTTACTTCTCAACTGGTCTTTCCTCCCTAAACTGTTTCTGAATCCTGGCTGGTAATTAATCATAATCTCAAATCACTGGCAGACTTTGTTGAGCTTCCTTTTAAGGACACCAGTTTGAACATGTGGCAGGGAACTGGGTCCTTGTTTTCAGTCATGTAAAGCCTAATTGCATGGGCATTTCTCTGCTGGAATGTTAAGAGCTACTTAAATTGCTCTTCTCTGTCATTATGTCACCTGCATGAAATATCAGCACCTCTCTCATATACTTGACATAAATGAGCAACCAAAGGAGCAGAAAAATAGAGAGGGTCAAAAATATAAAACAGCTCTTCACAACAGCTCCGATTCTCACAGAAGCTGCAGTGCATTTGCAACAAGATGATACCACTTACAAAATTACATTTTTACATGAGATAGAAAATTTTCCTCTAAATATGTGACAAAGTTTTTCTGACAAAAGACAAACTTTGGTTTCATTCCATCAATCTATGAAAGTTTTTTTTATCCTTATTTTTTGCTTTAATAAATTACTTTGTAGCCTCTCAGATATTTATTGAAGTTGTTTAGCAGAGAAATTATTTATCTATCTAAGAATGGATCTATTTCAGAGGCAGGTGCCACCTTTTCAGGTGAGTTTGTACAATGTCTAATACAATGGGGATATAGTCTTACATATGGATTCTGAGAGCTGAGAATTAAACAATTATCTTTCCAGAGGCAAGTTATTGCTCTCTTCTCTGGCTCAGCTAGTTCTGTTACAGTTCTTTGCAAATTTATAAGTTAATTGTCACTGCAACTGTAATCGTTATTGCAAATAAGGCATTAGTCACTGTCCAAGGGGTCAGAGTGATTGCCCTTTAAGTCAGTCATTTTAGTTTTTGGTAGACACTCTGATACATCAGGTTTGGAATAGTACAGATGATATGAGAGCAGTGGGCAAATACTGTCCCATGGGGTGGATCTAGTCCATCAGGAAAGCACACGTAAATATGGCAACAGCAGCCTGCCAGGGACTAACCCTGGGGGGCCAGCACTCTTATATAGCCCTCCCTTGTGTTAGAAAGACAAAAATTCCAGGAGCACTTTCCCTTTTAGTCTGATAGGGATATGCATTTTGCTGAAAATGATGCTTCAAGTGGGGGTGATGGATGTGTAATGTACAACAGTGGACGAAACGGTGCATCTAGGAGCTGCTAGTGGGATTTTGGACCCTTCCACGCTAGCAGGTCAGCTTGCATTTGGCAAAGGATGGTGGAACTGAAGTTCTTACTTTGTGGTGGCCTATTAAAGAAACTGGATGCCTGAATTCATAGTATAAAATTCAGCTGATCAGCAAAACACACAACACTAACATATCAATGGCAGTCTCAAAATATTAAAGATTGACTAGAAAAGGAGACTGAGGCTATATCTAAGCAGGAACCCACAGCTGGTGTTTGCTAGCTCATTCAGGCTCATGGGGTTGTTTCGTTGCTGGGTAGACATCCAGCCTTACCTGGCTCTCAGGCTGTAGGACCCTGCACAGTGGGACAGAGCCACTGCCCATGCTGTAATTGCATGATGATGAGGAAAAGTCATCAATCTACAGTCTGAAGCTGATAAAAGTTGTTAACAAAAATATACCTGGAACAGTGCAGCAAGCTACAGCCTACCACCAAGCTAGATACGAGGCTGTTTCTCAGTGGCATGATCCCCAGAGAACAGCAGACTACTCTCCAATGCTTTCAGGCAAATTGGTAGAATTTTCTGCTTTGTTATGCAGGCCTGATTTGTTTACACCACAGTCATTCCTGAATTGTTAATAGACAGCCGAGAAGCCTGTTTTATTTAAAGCTTTCCAAATTAAAGTCATAACTGGGTTCCTGAAAAACTCTTTAACAAAGTAGGTGTTTCTAGACAATACATGTCATTTCAATGCAGGGCTGCTTGCTTATTAAAGAAGAATTAAAATGATTGAGAATACAATTAATTTAATTTTACAGGCAGGAACAAGAGAAGTGTTTTAATTCAGTGCAAGGAAAGCATTACTGCTCTCATACACTCATCGAGGGTGTACTAGCCAGGAACTCTTGCTTTTCTGAGCAGTTTGTTGGCAACCAGATTGCAGCCAGACTGAATGCATGATCAAGATAAATCGAAAAACCTCTCTTTCTTCTCCATGCACAAATCAGCCTTTGTCACAGTTTCTTTGCTACCTGCCTACTCTGTTCTTTGCTGGCCAGCAGAGCCAGCTGGCTGATAGCTGTAGACTGGTCTAAGTGCACAGATGGGAACTCCAGGAATTACTGTGCCTCCCTGAAGCACAATACTTCCCGCTGCTGTTGGTAAAACAGTGCATTTCCTTACAACCCCCAACACATGGCTGTGGCCAAAAGCTGGAATAGGTCTCTGATGATTTTGTGCTAAAACACTTATAATAAACACCATATGCTAATATTTTGATAATTAGACTGCATACAGAAGTAAGAGGGCATCTATCCAATGCCCAAGGCACTCCCCCAGTCATAAATTACAACACCAAAAATAAAATTAGGTTAATACTGAACTTCCTTGCCATCCCACAGGCAGCTCTCTCCAAACAACACCATCCACAGCAGCCCAAAGTAGGTTCTTCCCTATGAAATGAGCCTTTTTCAGTCCCAGGAGTGCAATCAAAGCCCACGTGTAACAGCATGGAGGAAGTTCCGTTTCAGTCCAGGCAAGCTCTGCCTTACTTTCCTTCTCGCAGGTTGTAGGTAAGTCCAGATGGACCTTTTTGCCAAAGGGCACAACCCTTTCCAACAGTCAGATACATCTTGGGACATTCACCATCTCAGGCAATCTCTGGCTTCTTCCTTCAGGAGACCGTCTTTCCTCTGTGTCTGGAACCCCACCCAAGTTTGTTATCTGAGTGACTCCTTTTTAGGCTTTAAACAGCAGTCTTCAGAGCTGCTCGTCAGATCTGGGGTCCATTAATTAAGCCCTTTTCTTAAAAAGGAAACTGTTCTCTGGAGCTGGAATCTGCTTGGTGCATTTTAAGCAGGAACCCTCAACTGCCTTGTCTGGAGCTGGACTGTCTCGTCCAGCTATAGGGTCTTTGCCAGTTCCTACCTCAGATTTCTTCATTTCCTTAATGTGACATCAGAATGCCCCTTTCCTCCTAAGACAGCACTTACACTGATTCCCTTCTCTTAACACATACCCAGTTGTCTAGGAAAGATGTCCTGGGCCCTTAAAGAAACAATAATAGGATTTTCTCTGAACCTGCTTTACCCATTCCTCTCTCTTTCAGGCATGGGGAGCTGACCATCAGGCCCCACAACTTGTAAGGGGAAGATTATCCTGTTACAGAACGCCAGACTGCAAATGTGTCCTGGAAAGTCCTAGGGTAGCCAGTCACCTGCACAGCCAAAGCAGCAGGGCCACCACACAATTGCCATCAGTTCCATTTTCTCTCCTTCCCCTGAGTATCCACACAAGCCAGGCATAATCTGACCCCATGAATCACGACCTGTATGTTCTACTCACAACATTCTTGGGGAAAAGGAAATAAACAAACATAATACTCGACGTGGTAATGAGGAGGGGGCTTTGCTCATTTCTGCTCAGTTGTTTTAGATTGAAAATAAGATAGAGACTGATGAAAGAGCAACTCACCTTATTAAATAGAATAGTTTACTTTTTGAGAGTAATAATCATGACAAACATCAGAGGGGTAGCCATGTTAGTCTGTATTGTTAAAAACAATGAGAAGTCCTGTGGCATCTTATAGACTAACAGATTTTTTGGAGCATAAGCTTTCATGGGTAAAGACCCACTTTGTCAGATGCATGGTACATCTTTATCCACAAAAGCTTATGCTCCAAAAAAATCTGTTAGTCTATAAGGTGCCACAGGACTTGTTGTTTATTTTTTTATCATGACAAAGTAATTCAGAACAATTTGTTTATAGGATTGTGTCTTTTTTTTTCTATTAATGAAATGTGTTCCTTTTCCTATACCTCTACCCTTTTATTGCAATGTCACTTTTCCCCTTTTTTCTATTAGTTTTTCTTAAAGTTATAGTAGAACTTCATCATTAGTTTAAAACTGATGCAAAAATGTACCATTTGTTTATTATTAATGTTACATCAGTTTTAGAGCTGATCAGAAAAATTCCAACAAACCTTTTCTCATTAAAATGTATCGGTATGTTTTGTGGTGAGGTATTGATCATCAACAAAGTTTTCATTGGGAAGATTTTGAGGTCCAAGTTGGACTCTCTAGCCACTTCAAGATACAGAGAAAAAAATATAAACATTGACAATTGACTTAAAGAATAGAAAGCTGTGTATCTGGTGAAACAAAGATTTGCTACTTCTTTCTGGCTTGGAAGTACTGAGAGATTCAGAATCTGTTGAAGATATGGAAGAGAGGCTTTTCATACTTGCATATAAAAACAGAGTGTGACAGACATGACTGAATTTTCTTCCACTGAAATTACCGTGACTGAGGAAACAATATGATCCCAGGTTAACTTAGGAAAACATGCAAGTCTTAAGATTTGCTGCATTGCATTTATGCATCATATTTAGCAATGATATTGGTAACCTTAAACTAAGCCACTCCACACTGGACAGGCAAAGATGGAAGGAAATAGTGGATCTGACAAAGTGGGTCTTTACCCATGGAAACTTATGCTCCAAAAAAATCTGTTAGTCTATAAGGTGCCGCAGGACTTCTCATTGTTTTTAACAATACAGGCTAACATGGCTACCCCTCTGATGTTTGCCATGATGATTACTCTCAAAAAGTAATCTATTCTATTCAATGAGGTGAGTTGTTCTTTCATCAGTCTTTATCTTATTTTCAGTCTAAAACAACTGAGCAGAAATGAGCAAAGCCCCCTCCTCATTACCACACTGAGTATTATGTTTATTTATTTGTTCTCTTTGGTGTGTTCACTCTCTCAAGTAAAATGTACCCCATATGCCACATTAATTAAAAATAAGGATTCATAATTGTACATATTTCCTAGAATAGCTTTGTACATTCTGCGAAATTGCAATGGTCTATGTAGTCCCTTCAAGCTCATGTCTATTAGTAAAATTTGAACGAGGAATTTCAATTGAGGACATCCTCTTTTGGAAACAGAAATGGCAAAGATCTGCTTCCCACTTATTTTCAGTTCAGCCAGACAATAGAAAAGGACATTCAGTACGTACCTCATTGTCTTTTACCTCAGTATTCTTTCTGCCATTTATTCTCCAGGCAAATGAAAATTTCTCTCTCTGCCCTGACACAAGTCACGCTGCTGCAACGATAAAGGTCTGTCTAAGTGAATGTACTGACCTGTATAGTTCTGTGTGACCCTTGCCTGTCAGTCATAAGAAAGTCCAGGAGATATGATTGAATTACATGATGTGAACCAATTCATTTGGCAGATTGCAAGTTCAGGCAAGAGAGTAAGTCTTTGAGGGACACTACTTATGTATTTGCACCCTTTTTTATGGTGTTGAACTTCACCGTGGGCCCTAACACTGACCAAGTTCTGTCACTCTTTCACACAATCAGTGGGACATAATTACTGCATCCCAACATAATTGGGCAGTATGATATCGAAAAGCCCTTTTTTGGAGTGTTTTTTCCTGGGAGATTAATGAAATTTGCTTTTTATGCAGATAATCCTCTCTTTTCAAAACATTTCAAACCAGAAGTCAAACAAAAAACAGTAAACAAATGAACTGTGTGAAGCTAGTATATTGTATCCCAGGTGCTTGCATACTATCAGCTCTGCTGACAGCCACTCTGGGCCTGGGGTGATGGTGGGAGGGGGAACCAGATCCAAGAGCAGAAGGGACAGGGTTTAGGGTAAGGAGCCCTGCCCCTTCATGCTCCCTTACAGCCACACATGGAGCAGAAACTCAGCAGAAACCCAGCTGGAGCTCTGGGTCCCTTTGAAATGCTGAACAAAGGGGCAATTATGCTCTTTGCCCCCGATTCAGTGGGCCTGCATATTGTGATAACCCTCTCTGTCAATAATCCCACCTTTCTCTGACTAACTGCCACCTTCACAAATAACATAGTGTCTTTTGTAGGGACAACATACAGCTTCCCTGCACTCACCATTTTAAAACCCCAATTCAAAACCCATTTTGCTGCCTTTAATTAATCCTACTTTGTACAGAAGTCTGGAAACCATCTACTGTATCGTGGGGTAATCATAAACATGTACTAAATAGTAGCTATAGGAGCACCATATTAGCCCCAAGAGAATACAGTACACAAACACACAAGGAGAAAGATGAAACAAGGATAATCTAGTATAGATCATCAAAACAAAAGTACCAAATTAAGAAGTGAAGAAGTACAAGAAGTCAGGAGACTAGAAGGATTGTCCGGTTGTATGTATAGTTTTGTCTTCCTTCAGACACTTCTACTCCACTCTATTGCAAGTCTGACCAACTTGTACTTCAAGGGTCCTTACTTGATCTCTTTGCAGACCAAACTCTCATTGACTTCATGACTGGCCCCAATGGAAGTAGTTCAAAGAAAGCAGCCCACAGCAGGCAATAGAAGGCACACACTGCATTCATATTTTATTATCCATGTCAGATTAATTTGGGAAGGAAAGAATGACTTGTGGAGCTTAAACTCAAAAGATCACTTCTTTTCAGACTGGCCCTTTCCTGACACTTGTTTACTTTTTTATTATATTTAAGACATTCTCCACAGATTCTCAAACTTGTTGAAGGCTGAAGTAAAAGCAAGTAAAATGTGCGGTGGTTTTAAACTGTGTTTTATTAAATCTGACACGCATGGAAGAAAGCAGACAGTAAAAGCTTTCAGTGGAGGCACAAGGAGTTTACACGTATGAGTTGAGAACCATGGACGTCATACTTGTTTTTAAAGGCACTGTAGACTAGTCTATATTTTTAAAACAACTTTCCCTCTATTTGTTTTACCAAAAATTAGCAAACAATGTGGAATAAGTTGAATCTAGTTATTAAGGACAAATGTCTACAACACAGCTACTGCCCTTGCTCTCAAGCAAAATACAGTGTCAAAATAGACTTGGAGATGACTGTGTTTCTCTACTAGAAGTAGATTTTGAAGAGCACACTTGAATCACAGTTAGTTGGGGAGTATGCCTGGCTTCTTCTTATTTCATACTTGTTCCACAGATAAATAAAAAGGATTCAAGTCCCCAGGGCTATGAGTCCAAGAAATCAAGGCATGCACTTGAGAGTTTCATGGAGGCCAAAGGGAGAGGAATCATTTACAGCTCCTACTGTAACCTCATGGCTCCAAGATACACATAGTGCCTGTGCGTTCCATTACAAGAAGCACATCAAAATGTAAATCATTGGTTCCCAGCCTGGGGTCTGCAGAATCCTGGAAGGGTGGGGCGTTAAAGTATTGCAGAAGGTCTGTGAAAAAAATAAAAGATAAACAAAAATGATCATAGGAAATGCACTTTAAATAAATTGCAAAGTTGCAATCAATCATTATCTTTAAATAAAGTAGCTTCCAATAAGATTATTAACTGCTGTCCGAAATTCTATGTTGTCATTTCCTTTTTTATTAAGTTAAGTGTACATAGTGGCCAGAATCGTCTTTGATGGGGCTCCACAAACAGTTTGGGGGAGGACTGGAGACCTGTGAATGTTTCAGATAGGGTACTTGGGGGCCAGCGCTAGAGAAAATGTTGCAAACGACTGAATTAAATGAATAAAATTTGCAGAGGTAAAAAATTCATTTCCAGTGGGATTTCTGGGACTATGGGATGTTTTCCGTGTCATTCACTCTCTTGTACTGTGTATCTGAGGTGAAGAACACTTTCATAATTCCCATTCTCACTTCTCCTGAAGGCCTCCAAAGATAACACCTTTCTATCTAACCTAAATATCCAATATTTCTAATGTACCCAGCATCAAAGTATCAAGATACTGTTGAAGCACAAGACTTCTCTGAGTTTAGGCGGCTAACATTCAGCTTTATTGAATTCAGCAAGGCAGCAGATGAACCAAACTGGACACTAGTAAAACCAGGTCCAGCAAGGCTGCTTGATGCAGCTAAATCGAGTATTTTATACCCTTACACAAACAAGCCCAGTGTCACAGGCAATTCATTAGAGAATCGTAAATCACTTTCCAAAGAGAAACTGTTATCAGCAAGGAAAAACAGGTACAAAGGAGCTGAATCCCCAAATATAAACAGTTCATTAACGCATTCCATAGAGCTCATCCTCCCAGCCTTTCTCAAACAGGTCAAGGAAAGGACAGGCTCCTGTGTGTGTGCAGAAGTAAGGGATGTGAAATGGCTTATATACAAGATGGCTTCCATAGTACCAATTCCTATTACGTATTAATATTCAAAAGGAAAAGAAGAAATTTTGCCTATCTCAATTTAGCTACAGAATACAGAAATACTAATTTTGGGACAATGTCTTGTGGGCACACTCAGTCATTTCAAAGGGAGTTTCAAATGAGCAACTGCTATAAGACTGGACTACTGGGGAGAAGAAACTATAAGCAGTTTAAGATTCCATTGTTTAAGCTATTGTAAAACGTATATTCTGTGCGCTGCTAGAGCAAAATGAAGGTTTGCGACACTGGTCTGGAAGGGACATGTAATGGATTTTATTTTTGCCTAAATATCATTCACTAAGAGAATGGCTGTTTGAATCAAGCCTCTGCAATCAGAGCACTGGAGTGTGATTTCTAAGGATTGGAGTGTGATTTCCCTTCTTCTTGAAGAGGGGAAGGAATCTTACTTTTCAACAGTGTTTGGCTATGTCTACACTAGCCCCGGAACTTCAAAAGAGCGTGATACTAAACCTAATTGAGAGATGCTAGTGAAGCACTTCCATGAATATTCAGCACCTCCTTAGCATAGTGGCAGCCATGCACTTCAAAATTGCCACTTTCAATTGCAGAAGGCTCGTCTACACAGGATCCTCTTCGAAAGGATCCCACGCACTTTGAAATCCCCTTATTCGGATAACCAAATAGGAATAAGGTGATTTTGAAGTGTGCAGGATCCTTTCAAAAAGGACCCTATGTAGACAAGCTACGCGTGATTGAAAGTGGCACTTTTGAAGTGCCGCGGCTGCCGTTATGTGATTGAGGTGCTGCATATTCATAGTAGCACTTCATTAGCATCTTTCTATTAGGTTCATTATTATGCCCCTTTCAAAATTCTGGGGCTAGTGTAGATAAAACGTTCGTGTAACCCACACACCTAGGTGTGGTTCACTGTCCCATGTAGTGGCACCTAGCCCACTTAGGGGAATGTCTACACAACAAAGTTATTTTGAAATAGCATACACATTCTTGGCTTCTTACTGGCCTATTCCCACCTAAACCTACAGGAGACTTTGAGGGGATGACAGAACAACTGGACTCAGACGCACACATTAACACTGTGGAAATGAATGGCTCCTGAGACATGGCTAGTTACTCTTGGACAATGTAGTTCAGAGCTGATGAGCAGGAGACATAAGAGTGCGCACTCCCAAAATTTCCATAACTGGAATGAAATGTGGATGGGGACCAAGAAAACACGAATTACTAAGGACCCAAATTTCTCTTAACACCCCTGAATGTAGGATGTAGTCTGTCCTGTGTGACAAGGTTGTATAACTGTCACTGGTCTCCAGACAAGCAAGCATAAAGTCTGGCTACATGAGGCTAGATGGAACTGTGTTGAAAGAAAGGAAATAAGCCAAACCAAACATCAACTCCTCAAAAACACTTCTAATAAAAAAAGCAGCAACAAATCTCCATAGATCAAAGAAATTCGTCTTCCACAACATTGGCACAGATGAAGATGGTTGATTCATTTGTAATTCTTTCTTCTCTTCTTCCCCACCTAACAAAGAAAATAAACTGAACACAAGAATATAGTATTGTCATTACATCATGCTGAATTACAATCTTCAAAACTAATGTCACATAAAAATGCTAGTATGAACTGTGAAATATATCAGGGAATGATTTTGCTGTGCTGTGATTTATTATTGTTGTATAAAAACTCATTTGTAAGGAATAAATAGGACACAACAATCTCATTAAATTTCTTATTTCATTATTTGAAATCCTGATGAATCGAATGTCATTAAATGTAACAATTGTAATTAAATAATCACATACCTGTTGTGGCTAGAAGACATTCACTAAAAGGAGGACTATATATTAATGCATGGAAGAAGAACACTCATTTGAGCAATTGCTGACAGGCGTTGTGGTGTCTTGCAAAAGCTCTTTAGCAGATTGACAACTTCTGTAGTAGCTGCATGGAACATAATGGCAATTTATGGAAAACCTGATATTTGCCTCTTCATCTTCAGCAGCAAAAAAGAGAAGAGTATTCCTACAATCCTACGCATAATAGTTTTATCTCTGAATACATTAATCAGCATGAGATGAACGTGTTTTGTGAATACATTTTTGTATTGTGTGTAAAATACCCAGAAAGAGATTTGGAGTGGTAAAAATGTATTATTTTTCCCATTTTATTATCTTCACTGTTATACTAATTGATATATTATACAAGTATTTGAGCTTTTATGGAAGGTGCTTGACATTTCCCCAAAGTGCCTTAGATGCCTTAAAAAAACTGTGAGATTTGTCAGGAGTTTGAGGGATATCGCACTGACTTTCTAGAGAATGACCGTTAAAGCATTGTAATGCAAACAGAACATGTGGTTCAGTCTGAATAGTAGAAGTCCATACTGATCTCCATCTCCCAACCTTTTGCCAGTCGTTTTTTTCAGCTGTTGTGAAATCTGGGCAGAAGGTGGGTATAGGAGAGAGTGGGGGTCTGGATGGGAGGGGTGTGACTCTAGGTGAGAGAAGGTGTGAAGTAGTGCTTGGGGTGTGGGGTCTGGAAGGGAGGGGTGAGGAGTCTGGGCATGAAGGAGGGGGCAGATGTAGCATGCAGGTGGGAAGTCTCGGTAGGATGGGGTGCAGGATAGAGGTGTGGGGGATAGGCAGGAGGGATAAGGGTGGTTGTGAAGGGTCTGGGAAGAAGGATGCAGGTGGGAGTGGGGATCTGGATGGCAGGAGGCACAAGAGCTTGCCTGGGGGGTGAAGGGGCTGGTCACTGGGCGAGCAACCCCCTGCTCCCAGTCTTGACCCTCTGCTGCTCCAATTGGCTAGATTCCCAATCTCAATGATCCAAAAGCCAACATATACCTTTTTCTTTTCTTTTGCCCAAGAATTGGAAATGAAACATATCTTACAAAAGATAACATCAAACATCTAGGTACTGCTTAGACATTAGCCTCTAGGTAGGAAATCCTTCAGCTAGCCTCATTTCACAGCCCACAATACCAATTTCTGTCATTTTCTTGGAACATAGGGAAACTACCCTTTCAAGGCTAGATTAATTATACTAATCTGGAACGATCTGTGGCCACAATTAAACCTAATTATGCAATCATTTTATCTCTAAAAAGAGCCCCCACTTCCACAAGGCTTGGGAGATTCATCTGCAGGCTATTCAAATCCCTGTATATACATATATATACAATAATACCAAGTTTCTTAATAAAGATCCCTTGATAGTGAGAATGTGTTTGTGGTTACAGAAGCACATGGCAGAAAAGTAAAAAGAATTCCAGATTCATTTGTTGTGGGTCTGCAACAAGGGTCATATTGTGACAACGGGAAATTAACATGAACAGGATAAAGTGCAAAACCTTACAGACAGACTTTCAAAGATATGTAGGTACCTGTTGCTGCAAAATACCACTAGGAACCTACATTACTTTCAAAGTCTACTCTTTAGTACTCCAGGGAAGCAAACCTTTCTAGAAATAGGATGAGAGGGGTATATATGCAGCTTTCTCACTTAAGATGGTACTTATTTCTGGCATTTGTAGCCCACTATGAACTGTGAAATTGTTGTGGGCAGGGAGGTGGATCCATGACCTGACTGCTCTTTTTCGCCCATCAGTGTTGATATACGCTCCTTTAGGGACACAGAGTTAGAGGGGTTGCCTCATATGTACAGACTGCTATTGTTCCGAGTCTATGAAAGGGGAAAACAGAATCAGGGGGCACAACCCCGTGGCAGACTAATTTGGCATTAAAGGAAGAACAAAGTGGCAAAGGTATTGGTTGAATTAAATGGTTGTATGTTGTGCTTCTACTTACAAAAGTTTTCAAAACAAAAAAGCAGTAAAGTAGCACTTTAAAGGCTAACAAAATAATTTATTAGGTGAGCTTTCGTGGGACAGACCCACTTTTCCAGACCATAGCCATACCAGAACAGACCCAATGTTTAAGGCATAGACAACCAAAAGTAGTAATCAGGGTTGACAAATCAGAAAAAAAAAATATCAAGGTGAGCATTTTTTTTCTGATTGTCAACCTTGATTACTGTTTTTGGTTCTCTGTGCCTTAAATATTGAATCTGTTCTGGTATGGCTATGGTCTGAAGAAGTGGGTCTGTCCCACGAAAGCTCACCTAATAGATTATTTTGTTAGTCTTTAAAGTGCTACTTGACTGCTTTTTGGTTTTGATAGTATATAGACTAGCACAGCTTCCTCTCTGTTACTACTTACAAAAGTTTTGTGCCACAACAGTTATGTTCTGAACATTATTATAAATTAGGAAATAGCATGCCTTTCTATGATAGAGATAACAATGCTACCTGGGACTAAAGAGACTTCTTTTGAATACAGGCTAAACCGCTTTAATCCAGAACTCTCTCATCTGGTAACATCCATAATCCAGCATGATTTTAGTTAGTTGGACAACCACTTATCATGGGTGGGGCCGTTTCCCATGGTCCCATAAAGTTTGTTTACAGTCACCAGTCTTGGTTTTCAGTTGTCTGTGCTGTTCTTTAACTGTAATTTACCCTGCATGTCTTTAAGAGCTCTGTGAGCAGTAGAAGTGTTAGTACGGTGCTAGTGAATATTGACTTCCTGTGGTCTGGCAAATTCTCTCATTCAGCACCACTCAGGTGCTGAGGGTACCAGATGACAGAGGTTCAACTTGTAGTATTTAGCAGTTGTGTGAAATATTTTCTGCATTCCTTGTGGGACAGAGTGAAGCAGCTCAGCTGAACTGGTGCAGATGTAATTTTGCAGCTTTTTTTGACACTGCCAATAAACCCCATGCTGCTAGCACAGGAAGGCGTCTCCATTCACAGATTCATGGTTTCACTTATCTGCAGTTTGCTGCACTGTGGTTCATCACACCCTGCTGTCCTTTGCCATGCAGTACCACACCATGCTGTCCCGAGCATGTGATTCACTGAGCTCACACTTTCTCTCAGCCCCCCTCAAAACCACGTTCAGGCCCCTAATGGGACACTCAGCCTTAATTATGGCACCATAAAGAAAAAACGAGGCTAAGAAGGGAAAAAGCCAGAAAGTCAAATTGCTGGATAAGCTGGAGAGTGGTCACACAGCAACCTCAGTAGCTAGGCTGTATGGCATTAATAAGTCTACTGTGAATTGTATATATATAATTTTTAAAAGGAGCAAGACATAAGGGACAGTGTTTTTGCAATCCTGTCATACCAGGAAATTTTAAAGGACTTGAAGAGCAAGACTAAACAGCTTCCCAACAGAATGTTCCATTGCAAACCAACCCTGTGGACTCAATCTTCCCTGAGGAACAATAATATTCCTAGGCAACAAGTTCAAAAACGGTTTTGAATTATCAAGATTGAAGTTCAATGTGTTTGTGTTCCAGTTTGGCTGCTAATTTGTCGCTTTTGTTTGTTGACTGCTAAATAGCAGACAATAAAATGTGTGTCACAAACATGCCCCCTCCTCACAGCATTCAGCGTTTTCACCATTCACAGTTTCTCTGGAATGTAAGTCCCATGAATGGTGAGGTCTTCCTGTATCTTTCAGTCAGAAAAGAATTAAAAATCTCTCCCAAGGTTTGGTTTTGTTTAAAAAAAAATCTATATATTCATAAAGTGCCACAAATCTAATGGGTGTGAAAGGAAGAGTTCTACGGAAACTGAATTCAAAGAATTCCAGTTGTATTTTGCAGGATAAATTGCAATGGACCAAGTTATAGGTTGGAACTGCATATCAAAATCAGAGAAAGTAACACATGAACAACATTTCAAGAGCATGTGGAATTTGTCATTCCATGTTAACCGCTTATTAGAACAAAAATCACAGCCCTAGGGAGGAGGAAGGAGGCTGATCACCATGAGCTATGTAAGTACAGATCTGAGTCCAATATTCTAATGGAAAAAGGGATCCCAATCTGGTCCATGACATTTTTGAACAATCGGGAAATTGATTAAGTTGAGCTTGTCAAATAAGGTGAATTGGTAATAATGTCAAATTTAATGGAAGTAGTTCAGTTAAATTTTGCTACTGGGAAAATATTGGCCATAAAAAAGAATGCCTCAAAGAGCAAACTGGTAGTTTCCTCCTAACCTTCAGTAGCCTGTGGTTGGTCTAGACTCTCAAGTTGAAAAACTTATACTCGTTTTGATTTTCTTAGATCTCCATTCAGAAAGCATTCCTATTAAGAAAGTACTGAAACATGTGGTTAGCCCATTGAAATCAAAGTTACTGTGCAATGTATTACGTGTTTTCCTAAATGCGGACAAAGCTTCCAGTGCTTTCCGGAATTGGATCCTCAATATATGCGATATTAACTCTAGGTAATCTTCTTACTCATATAAACGTCTAAGGCTGCATGATGACACAAGTGGGGGAAAATATCACAAATACTGCAGTTCTAAAATATATCAGTTTGCCCCAATTCTCTCTGTCACTGTATTATACAAACATCAGACTAGTACTCCAAACATTCCAAACCCATTTACCAGAAATGAAAATGTACCAGGAAAAATCCAGCCCTCTCTTAGAGCGAGTCTATACTTAAAATGCTGCAGAGAAGATGCTATTACACCAACAGGAGAGCTTCTTCCATTGTCAGAGTTAATGCATTTCCATGAGAGCTGTTATCTATGTTGATGGGAGAAGACTTCTGTTGATAAAGCACTGTCTACACTGTTAGGGTTGTATAACTACATTGTGCTGAGACATGGATTTTTGACATCCCTGAGTGATGTAGTTAAATTGATGCAAGATTATAGTGTATATCTGGCCTTATGAGCTTTATTCTGTAAGTTCACTGCAGCTTTCCCAACAGTCAATAAATGTTCATGTGAGCTCGCCAAAGGATAGCAACTCTAACAGCTGCAGCAATGGGAACTAGAGAAGATACTAAAATCAAAATCCTAGCTTCTAGGGGAAAACATGAGGTATTTTTATAATTCTCTTATCCTTGGTTGGCTGTTTGGAGGTTTCTGCAAATGAAATAAATGTTTGAGCATCAAGCTTCAGAAAAGGAGAATATGGAAAGAGTAGATGACTGACTAGTGCTGGGGAGGAGAACACTTTCTTTCCCAACCCAAGGTAATTTGAAACAGGATTTGGAATATAATTCTTGAGTAGCCTGAAATGAGCCGTGTCTACACATGCACACTGCTTCGAAGTAGCGGCACTAACTTCGAAATAGCGCCCGTCACGGCTACACGCGTCGGGCGCTATTTCGAAGTTAACTTCGACGTTAGGCGGCGAGACGTCGAAGTCGCTATCCTCATCAGGAGATGGGGATTGCGCCCTACTTCAACATTCAACGTCGAAGTAGGGACCGTGTAGTCATTGCGCGTCCCGCAACTTCGAAATAGTGGGGTCCGCCATGGCGGCCATCAGCTGAGGGGTTGAGAGACGCTCTCTCTCCAGCCCCTGCGGGGCTCTATGGTCACCGTGGGCAGCAGCCCTTAGCCCAGGGCTTCTGGCTGCTGCTGCTGCAGCTGGGGATCCATGCTGCAGGCACAGGGTCTGCAACCAGTTTTCGGCTCTGTGGATCTTATGTTGTTTAGTGCATCTGTGTCTCGGAGGGGCCCTTTAAGGGAGCGGCTTGCTGTTGAGTCCTCCCTGTGACCCTGTCTGCAGCTGTTCCTGGCACCCTTATTTCGATGTGTGCTACTTTGGCGTGTAGATGTTCCCTCGCAGCGCCTATTTCGATGTGGTGCTGGGCAACGTCGAAGTTGAACATCGACGTTGCCAGCCCTGGAGGACATGTAGATGTTTTTCATTGAAATAGCCTATTTTGATGTTGCTACATCGAAATAAGCTACTTCGATGTAGGCTTCACGTGTAGACTTAGCCATGGAAAGGGAAATGAAAGGGGACCATGGATTGAAACCTCCAGTTGAAAAAAAAATAAAAACAAAACTTAAAAAAAGTCAAAAAACACTCCATGGGTTTGCATTTATTAAAAAAGAAAAGAAAAAAGAAGTTCTTTTATAAAGTCACTAAAGGTAATTTACTATCCATCTCACACTTGTCCCTCTCAAAACTATGGAAGGCCAATTTCACACATGCTACAAGAGGGTAAAACTGCACCAAAGTAAATGGAGTTCTTGTTGTAAGGACAGTCCTGGATTTTGAACACCCAAATTAGTTTAACAAGTATTTTCTTCTGCTACTATCTTCAATCTAATGAAGCAGATAACTTTTCTCTATAAAAGAGGACCAGAGACTGGCCTTGTTTGAGTTCCTTCTAGCATTTGTAGCCAGACAGAGTCTCCCCCTTACAAGCCAGCTTGCTCGCTGCCCCCCCCACCGAGGAGCACACAGGGCACGGAAATGGCTGCTGACAGCACAGTCTTTGATGCCCTCATGGAGGCCCAGATATGCTAGCTTATCGTGACCCTGAGAAGCAGAAAGTACAGATGGAAGGCTAACAGGCCAGACTGTCAACAAGGGGGGGGGGACCCTCAGAAATGACCCCAGCTGGCATTGATCGATATGATGCACACACACAATCACCCCAGAAGGGGGAGTGCCCCGCCCGCACAAAAAGAATGTCCTGTACTCTCAAATTGCTTATCTTCTGTCTTACAAGTGCAAATTAAATAAGAAATGCCCTTGTAACAAACTGGCGTCACAAAGACAGACCAGTATGATCTGGCACCATAGATAAGAAAGAGAATACATAACCCAAAAGGGGTATAAAAGATGGGTCCAGCAGAACTCTAACTTTGAGTGCATTCCACCAACTACCTGCTGGTCGGGTCAGGTGATTGCCTCCCGAGGTCCACTACTGGGGACGCCCAACCTCGTATTCGTCTTTCCATGGAATTGAGTGACCGATCCAGCTTGGCTACGCTGGTATCGAGAGACGCAGAGAGGGTAAGATACACCCATGCTAGGTCTCTGACTTTTTTTTGTGCACAGCTAAAGAATTAGAGCTCTGTAACTAGTGTCAAGATATCATTGTGTTAGATGGTAACAGATATCTTTGTATTGGATTGTAACGTAACTTGTTAACACCTGTATTTTGCTAGCATATAAGAAGTAAACAATAGCCTTTTGTAACCGTACGCTTATAACTGTAGCTTAATAAACTTGTAACTAGTTAAGATCCAAGCCTAACCATTTTGTTAACCCTTTTGTTACTGCAACACAGCCGGCACAACAAAAGAACTGTAACCATTTGGTTACAAAAGCCTGGCCGTGGGTCAGAGAGCTATCAGGTCCCTGCTCTAACAGTAAAAAAGTGGGTTGCTTAGGACCCAGGGGAATCTGTCAGCCTGTCTTGGCTGCTTGCAGCGACGAGCTCTCTGCTCTTGTAGTTTTAAACTTGGATGATAACAAGGGCATAGTTGGTACCTCACCGCACATTACCCAGCCACGGGCTAACAGCATTCCAGCATGCAGTCTATTCACTTTTCCTCCTTCATTATTGTGTGTTATTTGTAACATGTTGATTTTACTCCATACATTTTATTTTAAAATGGTGGTGAAGGGTGAACTTTTTATTTGATTTATTCTCCCCTGAGAAAGACATGAGTTTCAGTAGCCTATCTACTTCTCCTAAATGCACATGGTGTTGAGATGTTTGATGTTTGAATGCTACTAGGGAACATTTATTTAAAAATTCTTTCATTTTGTTAAACACACAGATATTTATTTTAATATCCAGTTTTATGAAACCTTTGCTCTAGACTGAGACTTAAGGTGCCCAAGAAAGGTTCAGTTCACAAAGGCTACGTCTACACGTGCAGCCAACATCGAAATAGCTTATTTCGATGTTGCGACATCGAAATAGTCTATTTCGATTAATAACGTCTACACGTCCTCCAGGGCCAGCAACGTCGATGTTCAACTTCGACGTTGCTCAGCCCAACATCGAAATAGGCGCAGCGAGGGAACGTCTACACGTCAAAGTAGCACACATCAAAATAGGGATGCCAGGCACAGCTGCAGACAGGGTCACAGGGCGGACTCAACAGCAAGCCGCTCCCTTAAAGGGCCCCTCCCAGACACAGTTGCACTAAACAACACAAGATACACAGAGCTGACAACTGGTTGCAGACCCTGTGCCTTCAGCATAGATCCCCAGCTGCCGCAGAAGCAGCCAGAAGCCCTGGGCTAAGGGCTACTGCCCACGGTGACCATAGAGCCCCGCAGGGGCTGGAGAGAGAGCATCTCTCAACCCCCCAGCTGATGGCCGCCATGGAGGACCCAGCAATTTCGACGTTGCGGGACGCGGATCGTCTACACGGTCCCTACTTCGACGTTCAACGTCGAAGTAGGGCGCTATTCCTATCTCCTCATGAGGTTAGCGACTTCGACGTTTCGCCGCCTAACGTCGAAGTTGGTGCCACTACTTCGAAGTAGCGTGCACGTGTAGACGCAGCTAAATTGTAGTACTGCAATAGAAGCCATAGGAAGTGCTGTGACACAATTACAACATTCTGATAGAGACATATTTCCTCTCTGCTTCTTCCTAGTTTAGGGGAAATGCTAATTTACAACTGTCCTACAACAGCAGCAAATCCTGACAAATTTGGGGCTGTTCACCTTTGGAAGAATTCACAGCTAGGTTCATGCTCTGCCATTCCCCTACTCAGCCATTCCAAGGAGCATAAAACTAGAATGTGTTCCTAATTGCACCTGCATCCCAAGAACTAAGACCAAGATAAGTCATGCAAAGGTTTAAGTGGGAGTCTTATTTGTCATTAATCCCATCCCCCACATCCCCACAGCCCAAGTCATAATATAACTCTTATTGTGAAGACTCAAGTATTGGAATGTTCCTTTAAAAACTATGCAATACTCAACTACCGTGAAAAATAATAAATCAAGTGACACAAGTTAACAGAGAACATCAATAATTCTCCAGCTTTCATCTCCTATGAATCATGATTGCACGTTTTATCACAGAATATTTTACTTAGCAACAGTTGCCAAGAAAATTAGCATCTTAATCTGCGGTTCCAAGAAAGATAATAACCTCTTTCAGTAAATGACCAAGGATATAATGCATATTTTAAATCCCTTTACTTTGCCTAGATTTTAGTTGACTCTTAAATAAACACAGCAAGTCTTCATGTTGCCTTTTTTCTTTTACTGGAGATCACAAAAAGGTCATATTAAAATGATTAACTTTAAGGGTGAAAACTCAACTTCAGATTTTTCTTTGTGAAAGTGGAGAAATTCAGACTGTTTTAGAATAGGAAATGTGTCAAGATATTAACACTTCAGTTTATTACTCTTTGAAAACTTTTATTGCCATAATTCCGGTAATGTTTTAATAGCCTGTTCATTCTACAGGTTGTTTGGCATGTACTTTCCTTAGATTTTGATATACATTCAATATAATAAGTTAAGATGGGTTTATATTAAAGATTTTTGTCTATAAAACAAGGGACTTACAAGCCACATCCTGTATGTTGAGGTAGGGCAAAGCTAGTATATGCATTACTGGGACCTTTCACCATGATGGCAAAGTCTAAGTCATTTTGTGGCTTTTCACTTAGATAAAACTTAGGGGCTTCCAAGAATATATTCAAACTTAGCAGGTACATTATTACTTTATAAAACTCTGAAAAAAACAGTTATGACCAGACTAAAGAACTGGGTAGAAGAGAAATTACTATGTGATAGAAAACCACAAAAGGCCAGTGGTAAAAAATTGACATAAATGATAATGATTTGAGGTCATTTACTGGCCTATAGAAAAACACATTTGACCATTAGTAAGGTGATAAAATACAAATGAGACAAGGAAACATCCCATTCTGAATATGTATCAAATATAGTAATTGTCAGTGTAACATATTATAAAAGTGACATGCCAGCTTAGGGGTGGCAGTAGCATAAGATGTAGTCCTGGGGACACAACAGAATGTTGACCACTGGTGATGGAGGGGGAAGCCCAGGAGGATGAGGAAAATGATGGCAAATGCTTCAGGTTGTTCTAGAAGAAATGCTGTGTGTATATGGAATGGAAATATAAATTTAGATTATATATTTTGTGAAGCTGGGGAGTTTGTGACTGTGTTAAAAGAATCAATAAAATATATTTGTAAATATATGTGTTCCTATAATGTGGGTGTTGCAACTGTACACATCAGCGTTCCCATCCACAGAATTTAATGCTCCTGATCCTAGGAGAAAGGACCTGTCAACCTAAAGGTAGTAACTAGAAATTCATAAGTGATATCTATCTATATCAATATCTATAATAATATCCATATCAATATCTATATATAGATAATTACTCTTCATCTATAGATCAAATAACAGATAGACCTATCTTTGTGGACATGCCGGTGTCATTCACACTGAAGTTTTATCTCAGACCATGCTAATCCAATAGTCTAGACTGGTGAGAGGGCAAGGAAAGTCTTGGATCCCACTCACAAAGAGGAACCAAGATAAGTAAACCTGAACAAAAAAATGTGGGTGGAAGGATAGAAAAGAGTGATCCAGAGACACTTGGGAACAGATTGAAGTCCAATCCCCAGAGGTTAGAATTTGCTGATGGTGCAGATTTTTTGGAGGAAGTAGTTTGTGTTCTGTAGTAAAGTGTCCCTTTGTGTGGTTCATGGGTCCAGGATTGTTTGATATGAGCACTGATATTTGATCAGAAATGGCAAAAGAATTCTTGTAATTCTCCAAATCTTAGTCAGGGGTCAGGTTTTGTGGCAAGGCAGAAATTCTGTCCCTTGGAGAATAGAGATAATTCAGTTCTTTTTATGGGTAGCGTGACAGACCGCTGCCTGGGGGCTACAGAATTCTACAGGAAGGCAGGTATACTGGTTGGTGGAGGAATGCTTTCCTGTTTCCCAATTAAGGCAGATAGTGGGGGGGCCTCATTATCCATTAGTCACAGCTGAGTCTAATCAACAGTCATTGGTTGCTAGCTGGTTGCAGGGGGGCAGGTTTTGGAAGGTGCACCAAGGAGCAAGAGCAAGAGGTACTACAGGGAAGTGGTGGGTGAAATGGCCCAGGGTTAGGTTGCTACATTGGGGCAGGGGTGAAAGCTCTACCAGCAGCCTCTCGACCTTGTAGGGACCCTGAGCCAGAGTCCAGGGTACAGGGCAGGTCTGGACTCCCCCCACCCTTCCCCAGAGGGTTACTCCACTAGAACAGGTGCAGGCCTGCAATAGGACTGGCTTTATCCACCCCAGTAGGGACTTGCCTATGATGAGGATGGCTCACTAAGTGGAGACTCTTGCCTCTGGAAAGGCCTGGGTGTATAAGGGGTCTCCGTGAGTCTCTGACGCACAACATAGAAAACTGCCAGGAAGCGCAGGGACCCACAGGGGTTGACAATGGACTTTGTCACAGTAGTCTTGACAGATTGTTTACACAGCACTACAACATCATGAATTGTGGTGAATCAATGTGACATTTCTTTCTGAGGACACATCAATTGTCATTTAAGTATGGATAAATGAGTGGTTTTCTGAAACTATTGTTCTCTCTCCTATTTTCTTGCAACTAACCCTTGCTTAAAATAATCCCTTGTAATGATATGGCAGAGCCCTTTACATCAAGTGAACAAATACTTCGTATAATCTCTGTTAATTATAATCCAGCAACTCCAAGAACATCATACTTTGTAATATCCATATACTCCTTTCCCATGGCTGCTTCCATGCCTTTTCTCAAATGCATTCTCTCCACGTGCTCTGATGGTTGACTTGCCTAAAAATGTAGACATAAATCCTGGACCAGTGTGCCCTGTAAGCTGAGCACTTGGGTTGCCACTCAGGAGAGATTCAGGTACTGCCCAACAGAGCATGCATAGAAGCCATCATGTTTTTTTTCCATTGGTGGTGCATGTCTGGACATGACCTCATGTACATAATAAAATTTATTCCTACTGGGACAGAAAACAAATTAGAAGAAACACAGCCCTGAAACATATGAGAGAGAAATGCACCAAGAATGTTTTTGTTTTGTTTTTGTATTTTCTGTAAGATACCTCTAATTATATCCAACCTTATTCATTAGATACATACCTAATTAGTTGAAATAAGTAAGTCTTCAAGGTGATGCATGATATCTCACTGAAGGCACAGTCTGTTCAGGTACTGAAATTATCTCATTTTAACATGAATAAAAACACAAGTGACAGCACAGCATAATATGACAAAAATGAGAGAATGACAAAATATGTTTCATGCCACGCATGATTTGCTTCTTGTTAATGAAAGTGAATTGTTTTCCTCAGAACAAATACTTTGTTTGGATTATCTTCAGACGTGATAGGTCTGGAGGTTAATACAAACTATGGAAATGCAATGTACATTTCAGGGTAAAATTGTAGATCTGGGGAACATCATTTGACTTATACCTAGAATTTGATCTGATTTGGTTTTTAGGGCAGGTGATTCACATACCATGAATACATCAGTATACATCCAGTTCATGTATCATAATATGTTATGAGTTATATTCACGCCATGCAGAAAGCCTGAACAGGGCCTGTGTATCACATAGTCCCAATGAATGGCTTAAACCTCATAATATCCTATACATGATCCAGTATTAAACAACAGAAACTATGCAAATCAACATTAGTTTATTGATTTCCTAGTTTAAATATGTCACAATTCTACTTACAAAGAGGTAGCTGTGTTAGTCTGTGTCTTCATAAAACAAAAAAAGAGTCCTGTAGCACTTTAAAGACTACAAAATAGTTTATTAGGTGATGGGTTTTCGTGGGACTTACCCACTTCTTGAGAGCTGGAAAATTCTGTTAATCTACATAAGTAAATCTAAAGTCTGATAAATCTGGTAAATCTAAAATTTAAATCTACATCGCCCTACAGTTTAATGTCATCTGCAAACTATCTGAGGATGCAAACCAGCCCATCATCCGATCATTAATGAGGATGTTGATCTGATGTGTTATCAGAATTTTTCAGATCTGACAAAGAGGGTGTATCCCATGAAAGCCCATCTCCTAATAAATCATTTGTCAGTAATTAAAGTGCTACAGGACTCAATTTTTTGTTTTGTGATAATTCTGCTTGATACCTGAAAAATATTCCGTTCTGTATTTGGGTCTCTGATTTTGCTGTAAGATAGTACTCCTTGTCAGTGAAGCACATCTAATCCCAAAGCACTTAATTAGCCACAATTTCCATTGAAACCGATGACAACAGTGGACTGAGGACTGTAGTTTGTGTGACAGTAAATCTATCTGTGTTTTCACTTGTGGTTAATCCTCCCCATTTAAATTAGTGTAATCTGACTTATTAAGGAATATGCACATATATACACAAGCCTCATTGTATGTATGAATTTCCCATTGACATCAAAGGCAATTCCTTTACATCCATACATCTTGCTTATGTTGAGCTGTATGCTTAAATTCATCTCTATTCAGCAAAGTGCTAAAGCCCCTGTTTATATCTCAATGATTTCATTGGATTTGCTTTACACAAAGCAGTAGTTCCACGCACGTCAATGTGAATTTTGCAGGCAAAGTTAATCACATCCCTTAGCCTTTGTAGAATTGGGGCCTGCAGAATAAAGAGCCATACTGAACATTTTCATCAGTTTCCACAGTAACTTTTTTGCAGTAATATTTAAGACTCAGTACGGAGTATAATTGAATTATTTAATATTCCAATCTAAACTGCTAACACTAGAGGTTAAAATCTGCAACTAGTATAGCAAAGTGTGAAGTTCAAGGTGAAATTAAATATAAATTAGTTACAAAAATGACCAAGTAGTTTATGCAGTTAAATGTTTGAATCTAGGTTCTCATAAAAACCAATGTCCTGATGCACAGAGGCTTCTGTGGAATGGGGATGTGTGTTAAGCGAAGAAGAGATGCTCATTATGATCAACAATGGAAGATTAGGGTTGGAAGAGACCTCAGGTGGTCATCTAGATCAACCTGTTGCTCAAAGCAGGAACAACACCAACTAAATCTTCCCAGCCAGGACATTGTCAATCCTCTCCTTAAACACCTCTAAGGACAGAGATTCCATTACCTTCCCAGGCCACACACTACAGTGCTTCAACACCTTCCAAATGAAATAGGTTTCTAATTTCCAATCTAGATGTCCCCTACTGCAACTTGAGACAATCACTTCTTCAGTCATCTGCTGTCACTGAGAATAGCCAATTCCATCCCTCAGCCAGTTGAAGACTGCTACCAGACATGCTCCTCCCCTTCTATTCTGAAGACTAAATAAGCCCAGCTCCCTCTGCCCATATGTTATGTATTCCAGTCCCCTAATCATTTTTGTTGCCCTTAGCTGACATCTCTCCAATTTGTCCACATCCATTCTGTAAAGGGCTAAACTGGATGAAATACTCTAGATGTGAACTCAAGGTGGAATAATAGGTAATAAATCACTTCTCTAGATATATTGGAAATGCTCCTCGTAGTACACCCTAATATGCCATTACCCTTCCTGGCTACAAGGACACTCTGTTGTCTCATATCCAGCTTCTCATCCACTATAATCCAACAGAAAAGGACCTGGGAACTGCTGGTCAGTTCCCAGCCTGTAACAGTGCTTGGGATTTTTCTGTCCCAAGTGTGGGCCTCTGTACTTGTCCTTGTTGAAGTTCATCAGATTCCTTTTGGCCCAATCTTTCAATATGTCTAGGTCACTCTTGACCCTATCCCTACCCTCCAATGTATCTCTCTCCCACCTGGTCATCTCTAGCTTCTAAATGAAACTCAAGCTCTTTTCCTGGAAATGAGTTTGTACTTCAATGGTTAGTTCCTGGAAATAGGAATCCCAAGTTCTCCTACTTGAAGCTGGGTTGTCATTTAGCTAACAGTAGGGCCATAGCTGGTCTCTCTTTCTCTAGTTAGTTTTCATGTTCAGAGGGTTTAGATGATCAGCCTTTCCCAGCTCGCGTTCTGCCTTCTGTAAGGGACGACACCACCTTTATAGAGTTCCTCTTCTCCCAACTCATTCCCAATTGGTTGGGTGAAAGAAGAACCTGACTTCACCTAGTCTCCAGTCCTTTGGTGCATTTGAAATAACCATGTTTCTTTGATCATGGCTCTCAATCCCTCCTGGTTTGAGATTCTGAGGTCCAGCCAGAGCTGCAAAATCTACAAAACTATTTGTAACACACTAACATGACCCCCACCAACGCAAGTCAGTTGATCTGGGATAGATGTATTCCCAAATGCAGTATAGACATACCTGAATAATACAGGATGGGATTTCCTTACAAGCGTCACATGTTCCCAGTAGTGGTTCCTCCTTATCAGAATATCCCAGGTCTCTGCATATATTTAAGATATTTCAGAATCTTATGTGACTGTGGATTGCTGAACACTAGACAACACTGTCCTTGAGGGGACAGTCTATTTTGTCACAGAGGCACAGATTAATATTAGTGTTTGCTGTTGCTTGCATGAGGAAATAATGCACAGAATAATAAAGACATTATTTTGTCTTTGTCTCTACCATAGTAAAGCTGATTTTCAGGAAACGTGAAATGCCTGCAGAAATGTTAATTGGAATTCTATAATGTTTTGCAAATGAAATCCACTGCAGAAAAGTAGTTAAGACTTAAAAACCACTGTTCAGACCATGAGGGAAATTAATCCTATTATGTATGAACAGGTAAAAGGGCATCAGATACCAGTGTGGTTAAGTAGGGATGCAGAGAAAAGGTTGTTAAAATGATAACACTTCTGGCAAAGAGAAGAATGGGGATATCTGTTGATGAAAATAAGATGGCATAGGTTAAAAAATAGTTAGATGAGCAAAAACAAATAATAAATTCCAAATTGAAAGGGATGACATCTAACACAATAAGGGGATTTGCACATATTTGCAATGGGGAATATGTCACAAAAGAAGATAATAGGACAATCAAAAAAAGTAGAGCTGCTGAGCAGAAGGAAATGGTATGTTTAGTAACCAGCAACGTTGTTGGGCTTTTTTTTTTTTTTTTTTCATCTGCACTGGGACACAAGGGGCAGTGGCTGGATCCTAGATGAGGCGAAAGAGAGGAGCTTGGGAGTATAGCACAGTCTTGTTTATGCTTCCAAATCTATAAAAGTGATCCAGTTTTTTTTTTTTTTTTGCTGCACATTTGAGTTTCAGTTGCAAGGTTTCCCCAGAGGCCCTTCTAGGTATTGAGGACCACTGGTGTGTAGACAAAATCCAGCCATGCCCTTTCTTTTTACTTTCCTCGTCCTAGGAAAGACCAAGTAAAGAGAAAACAGAAAGATGATCTTGTTCTAAGGCACCTGAGTGGACACAGGAGATTTCACTTTGGCTGACGTGGGCAAGTTATTTAACTCAAAATGTGTGTAACCAAATCAGGAGAATTATGAGTCTTATATTTTTAGGTGGACATTGGCAAGTGAGAATCTTGCCCACATGTACACTGCGTGTTGGAGTGGGGCCTTTACATCCTGTATATTACAAATGTATCAAAATAAAAATGTACTATATATTTTAGAGAGCTTGCCCATTTGAGAAAGAACCCCTCCTAAATGAGAGCCAGGCAAAATGCAGTCCATGAGCCAGATGTGGCTTGCCAAGCCACTGGATCTGGCCAGTGGGCTCAATGGAAGCTTCAGTGAGGCTCCCTGCCCCCTTCACGCTGCTCAGAGCAGCTGGATATAGGGCCCTGTTCATCTGTGAGCATCTGCAAACCAGGGGGGAGGGAAAGGGGAGAGACTTTGCATGCTGCTCCCCCACCCCAGCAAAATCTTGCAGCTCCCATTGGCCGGTTTCTAAGTACCCCTCCTACCTCCCCTCAGGCTTGTAGCTGTTCATAGATGCACATATTCCTGCCGCCAGGGGTTCTAAGCAGCCCTCCAGGACATGGAAGGCAGGAGGCCTGCTGGCCAGGAGTCAGCTAGGTAAGAATCTCTCAGCCCCCCACCTGCGTCTGGAATCCTGGTCCCTCCCTCCCACCTTCTGCCCACCACTCCTGCCCCCTGCCCCACATAACTCCTGCCTCCTCTCCTCTACACATACCCACTACCAGACCCTGCACCCCAGTCCTCTGCACCAGGTCACATTCCACTCCTGCCCTAGATCACAACCCAAAGCCCTGCATCCCCTGCTGCACTCCAAGCCCCTTCTTCAGGTCACAACCACTTCATTCACCCAAACTCCCTCCTAGATCCCACACCCTCTCCTGTACACCAATCCCTCATCCCAAGCTCCCTTCTGCACCCAACCTTCATTCCAGACCCAAACACCTCCTCCATTAATACCATGAAAGAGTGCAGCCTTTGATCACTTAAATTCTTGGCATGCCCCCCCCACCGAAAATTATTACTTACCCCTGATTTAAATGGTCAGAGAAAGGACCACGAAATTCAGCATACAGCTTCCCCTTATCATTATTTAAAGCAATGTAAAGGCTGTGCCTGGAATGGGATTGCTTCTCATAAAATCACACAGAAAGGGGACAATCATCCGTTCAAGTTCAGTCCCTGACATAACTGAGTTAATACTAAGAGTCTGAATCAAGATGAGCCAGAAAAATGGAATGAACCTGGAATAAGATTGCTTCTCCATAAACTGTATAGAAAAGAGATGCAACAGAAAATTTTGTTGTAGTGTTCTGTTTTGGCACAACTAAATCAATGTTCAAGGTTTGAAAACCAGAGGAAAATGCGATTGAAACCAAATTGACTATAGATGTATTCTGTTAAAAATAGAGAATGATACAAGTTTATAGGGATGAAGAAAAAAATACACTTAATGAAATCTCCATATTAAAAAAAATAAACTCCAGAAATGTTAAAAATCCCCTGCTTATAAGAAAACCAAAGTAAAAATTAATTTAATAAAAATAACACTATGTTGGAAAAATAAATCATCTAACTTAGGCATGTACATTTTCCTTTCATTAATAATAATAAAAAAAGCCTTAAATTAAGGACCAGAGTAGTGCCAGTTGAATCTGTGAGAAAATAAATAAGAGCTAAAGGGTGTGAAGTCTAACCTCACTATATGGGTGTTTTTGAGGGCTTTATTATTTAGATGTTGCTCAGATAGCAAACATGTGAGGAATAATTGTATATGGATTAAGGAAAACCTTAAATTCTCACTGGTATCTCCTGGGAGAATCTGAAAATAATTATTTTGAAATATATATATACACACACACTTTAAATTACATTTTTAGATCTATATGTATGAAACGATCTTTTCTCTGTAAGAATTAATCTGCTACTTCTGCTTTATTCTCAGTGCCTCGAGACATTGGAGCATGCTAACAATTTTGCACACAGTCACAATGTAATTATCATTCACCCCAGGTGCTCTCAATCTTATTTCTTCCAAAAAACTGCTAGGGAATCACATGCTGAAGCTCAAACCTTCAAGACGCACAAATTAAACTGAAGAAGGTTCTGAAGCACTTCCTATGTCTGTTTATGGGTTGGTGGTATTTTCTTAATCAATCTGATGCTGGGCAATCTTTAGTCATTACTCAGAAGCATTAGACAGTTCTAATCTTAACCTAACTGTTGAAGAGGTTCCAGATGAAGGCTTCATCATTATGACCTCATTAGATGATACTGAAAGATCCATACTGATTCACCATTTCCCTTGACGTCATTCAATATTTTATGGAACAATGGTGCAGAAAAGCACAGATGGACCAATTTTAATTCATACGTAAAACTTCAAATGCAAAAATGGCACTTAGGGAAATATATAATTCTTCCACTTACCATGTGAAGCCAATGATGAAGCCAGTATGGATTTCCAACTCATCGATAGACCCCTGTACCCAACAGTTTCATAAAAGTTTTTAGCTTTTTGGTCTATTTTATTTTTTAAATCTGTCCTGGCTTCTGATGGAGAATCAAGGTAAACTAGGTACCCTTCTTCTTTTTTACTATTTGTAAGGTAGAGCTCCTGGGTACCAAAGTTTTGAATCAGGGTCCAGTTGTGCTGGTCATTTTACATTGTTTCTTTTAGTTTGGACCTAGAGCTTGATTCTGCAATATTCAACTCACCAAATGGTCAACTCTGTCCTTTTGAAGGATTGAGAGGTGATAGTGGGGAATGGTGTAACTACATTAATAAATCTGAGGTTTTTCGTTTTTGTTTTTTTTTTTTAGTTTGCACAACAGACACATTCATTGTTATTAGCTTGTGTTATGGTACTACTTAGAGAACAACCAAGATTGGAGACTATAGACATTGTGTTAGGCATCTTATAAAACACAAAGAAAAAGGTATTCCTTCCCCCAAATATTTTACAGCCTAAATATTTGGTTTTTGTTCATCCCTGTGGGTAGCTGTTAAATTTACAAGAGTCAGGCAAATGGAAAGGCAAAACCTCATATTATGTATCAGGAGTGATTCTCTTACAGTTAAAGTGATGTTTGTGGATCTCCCCAGGTCCTCCCCCAGCCTTCATTCTCAACCTACCAAACTAATGAAGTTGGAGTTGAGCTTCTGCCCTACACTGGGGTGGTGGGACTAGAGTCTTCTATAAGAAATGACTGGTGCCTGCTGAGAGTGGGTATGGCACAATTTAAAGCTTCACCCCCCAATAGCTGGAGTCATGTTCCCATAACAAGCCCTCCCCCTTACCCTCAGCAACCCCTCCCTACAGTTCCATGCAGGTCTCCATGCGGAGACATCATTGAGCTGGAAGGTGAGCTCTGCTGTTTTAGCTGCATGGGGAGAAGGCAGAATCAAAAGCAGTGGCTCTCCCTGCAGCACCCAGCTCGCCAGCTTCAGCAGCTGCCAAGCAAGTAGGGGGCCCATCAGCAACATGTGACTGAGCAGGGCCAAAAAACCCTAATATCTGGGGGGAACATGTGCCCACATGTTCATTGCCTCTGGCTTATGTGTAATGGGGAGAGGGGAGTCCTCTATGGCTTCTACTAAATTCCTGGGCCCAGGACTTTAACAGGGGCCAAGCAGTATCCCCAAGTCTGGGCAGGCACCTCTCACAGGGCTGAAGCCTTGAGTCCTCCCTCCCCAGTCTCAAGGTCCTTCAAGTGCACTCCAGCTCTCAAACATCTGATGATTGTCCCATGTGACTCAGACAGTCAGTGATCTTGCCCACCCTGATATGAATGATTAATTAATTGGGTTCCTCTTAAACCCAACACCCCTTGTGTAAACTCAGCTAGTGTTTTCTTTTTCTCCTACAACACATTAAAAATACTGAATACAGCACTGAGTGATGGATAAGAGGCTAAAAATTCTGCAGCAGTCAGACAGTGAGGGGAGAAAATCAAAGACTGAAAAAAAAAGTAGATAATAAAAACTGAATTAATTATTCATATAACAGATGTGGTTGAATGTGCAATTCTAGTATGAATAACTCAGTACAACTCATTAGCAGACAAAATAGATAATTTCTTTCTCCACTATTATTCCCTTTTACCCCTTTTTCACAAGTTGGCTTCACGTAATTAGTGTTACTTAAAACTAGAAAAAGAAAGTAAAGGTCCTGTGAAAGGTGGGCTGGTAACAAAGCCTTATTTGTCTGTATCTGAGGTTTTCTAACTGCAGAAATCTTTACTGCATCTCCTTAAATCTATAATGAAAGAAAACAAATCTAACTCATGAAGTCATATGTCCACATTTATTAACAGAGCTTTCAATTAAAAATGTTAGTTAATTAAAAAACTTGCTCAGCTTGGTTTGTCTTAAAAAATGTAAATTCAGTGGTATTAAGAAAACTGAAGTTCAGGTCTAACTTCATGATGCAGGACAATTATTTTTGTACGTTAATCCTGTCTGAATGACTTTAGTCTTTTAGGGTTTACCCTATTGTTTAGTGTTCATTTTATATACATTACAGCCATCCTCCTGTTCTGCAAACAGTTTTGCTGTAAATGTGGAGGAATTATAAAGGCAGGCTAGTTGGATTCCTGCTTAGGAGGTGATGAGCAGCTATGGCTCTTTCATTCAGAATTTAATAACGATCTGCATGCAGGGCATTAGCTGAAAGGAGAGGATTTTCAAGCACAGTCAAGAATTCTCTGATTTCTTAAATTGTCAGTTTGTTCCTAATGTCTGATGTGGTTGCTTCACAAGCTTTACATCAGTGGGGGCCAATGGGAGCTGAAAGATTGCCACACATTTGGTTACAGCAACGAAAGGTCCTGTGGCATCTTGTAGACCAACAGAAAAGTTTTGAGCATGAGCTTTTGTTAACACAGACTCACTTCATTAGATGCAGTGATGCATCTGATGAACTGAGTCTGTGCTCATGAAAGCTCATGCCCAAAACTTTCCTGTTAGTCTATAAGGTGCCCCAGGACCCTTTGTTGCTGTTACAGATCCAGACTAACATGACTGCCCCTCCAATACTTGACACATTTGGTTGTGATCTTTCCATATTTGCCACAACCCCTTCCCCACCCCAGACAGGCTCCTCCAGCCTCCCTGAAGATAAATGCCCTCCCCTAGAGCTGGGTACCCCCAGCATCCCCGTTATAAATGCTCGGGACTTACCAGAGATGTCAAAGATGCTGGCCACTGCTGAAGCTGCTGGGGCCAGAATAGCAGCTGAGGCTGTCAGAGGAGCAGTTGGAGCTGTGAAAGCCACCTGGGACAGTGGAGGGTCTTGGGTCCACAGAAGTTGTCAGAGCAGTTTGGAGCCATCTGGGCCACTAGAGCGGTTTGTGGTCCCAGTACAGGCCACTGTAGACCACCACCATTTACCTTTCTTCATTCTGGAATCTGACCATTTATTCCTACCAAGACACTGGGGCAGGTTATTTCTCCTTCTTCAGCTCACTAACTGCTTCTTGGTCCACTCCAGAGGCAGTAGATCAATGATGTTTTGCTGAAAAGTCTTCATTTGCAGAGAGAAAAAATAAATAATTTCCAAATAGGTTTGTTGATATCCACATGCATTTACAATTGAAGTAGTTGAGTACCTTCTGGTTTTAGAGAGATTACCAGTTGCAGAGTTACGACCCTGAAATTAAAATGTGGCATTCCACCACTGCCAGCAGTCCCTTTGGAAGAAGAATGACATTTCTAAAAGCTCCCACTCTTTTGTATTAATTATAGATCTTTCAGTCAGTCTTCAGAAGGTATGAGCATTAAGTATTTTCACATTGTAATTATCTGTGCTTGGAGAAATATAATACATCTATATTTAGATCAATAAATGAATGCCAAAGAAACTATGAATTACTTGGTTCTTATTGTAAAAGTCTGACACAATATTTAGTAGCCAGTATCCTGCTGCACCTGAGCATATATGAAAATGGAGCTGAGAGCCCATGTTAGACATCCACATTTATTCCTGATGCTACAGTAAAGAAGGTGGAGGAATATAAATATATAGTTGACATAATTCAGCTTGATATGAGAAATCTTGCAATGAGGTGAAATTTGCAGACCAAAGGCGGGATTTTGAAAGCTGCCTGAGAGACTTGGATGCTACATGAAAAATTAACAGGGACAGGGTGCAATGCTTCGACCCCAGTGAGATAAGGCCCCATGCATGGGAATGGAAACCCTTGTTGGGAATGAGGTCCTTGGACACATTTTGACTCAAAATTCATTATGAAATGCAGCTTCATGAGACAGAGCAGAGATTCCTGGTGAAGTTGTGGGGGATCAGGACACTGTGGATACTCCACAGTCAGTCCCACGTATGGGTTATGCAGAGGTGACTGACTAAATGAGAGTTCACTTACTCAGCATACCTAAAACCAAAATCTTGGGGAGAATATGTGGGCATATTGTCACTCTTGCATAAGGAGGTGTTAACCAATGGTATACCTAGGCAGAGCAAACAAAATAGGGAACTGCCCAAGCCACCAAATGTGCCCAGACCATGAGACAATTTGGGAAGCTGTCTTTCTCATCTATGCTTGTGTTATAGCTTAGGCTCACCTAGAGGGAAGTCCTGACTTCTTTATGTATATGGATATTTTCAGATAGACATTCAATCTACATCTACATTAAAGTTTTGTCGAAAAAAACCTTTTTTTGACAAAACTCATGGAGCATCCACTCTAAAAATGCATTCTGTTGACATATTGTCCATAGAACTCGTCATTTTTGTCAACGGCTTTCTGCTTCTTCCCCATGAGGCAGAACACCTTTCTCAACAGAACCTGTTGACAAAATGTCACATGGATGCTGCCGGGGGGTTTTGGGGGGCCCATAGTTGACAGACAGGGCTTCTGGGTCAGAGGGCAGCCCTGGCTGAATGGAAACACAGCAAACATTCTGTCGGGAGAGAGGCTGGGCAGTCTGGCTGCTCTCTGTTGATAGAGTGGCTTGACAGCGATCCACTTTTGTGTGTGCCTATGATCTGTTGATAGAAGAGATCTTCCAACAGTAACTACTGTTGACAGGTTGCTGCAGTGTAGACACAGCCACAGTGTTTGGGGGCATGTCCTAGCTAATTATGATGAGCAGCTTTGACTACAGGCAGCAATACAAATGGGTCTGGTGGGACAAACCTCCTCACACACTGTGGCTGAAGAGAACGACTCTCAGGGGACCTGGAGTTCACATAGATATTGGCTTTTTCGTATCACAGCAAGTTCAGGCATGTCCCAAGTTATGTAATAATATTATCTGGGCTTCTAATGATGGTGATTGTTTTTGTAGCACCTGCAAATTCAGGCATGTGTGAGAAACATGTTTTGAGAACGATTAAGCCTGTTCTTGTCAAAGTGGAAATGGATGGTCATGGGGAGAAAACAGAACTGGGGTTGGCTCAGGTTTGGCTTGATTAGACCAGGGTCTTGGAGACAGACTACATGGTGGGTAGAGGAACAAGCTTGGGGTGCTGCAATGGTCATGGGCACTTGTTAGGCATTGCAAATTATATGATTTCCGAGATTTTTCACAATTTTAGTTGTGATGCTTATTTGAGGACTGGATCTAGCTAATAACAGGTTGTGCAATAACACAACAGTGGTACAGATTATCAATCACAAAACCTCCAGATTGCACATGGATATGAAGTTGTCAAGCACATTTGTTCTACAATGTTTAAACCTCAACATCTGTTTTACTTCTAAGCATGTGCTGACTCATTTCTAGCTTTCCTGATTTCATGGGCTTGCACCTGGAGCATACAACAAACCCAAAGTGGATGCCTCTGGCTGTATGGAGACTCGCCATATGATGTAGTTGGTGGCGTGGAGATTCTTAGCTCCGGGCACACAACTGAGTTATACAAGTAGTATTTTAATTAGTTCTTTTACATTTAAGAATCCAGAATGCTGGCCACCTAACTGTCAGGGTGGTCAAACACTGAGATAAATTGCATAGGGAGCTTGTGGAATCTCCATATCTGGAGATATTTAAGAATGGGCTACATAAATGTCTATCAGAGATGGCCTAGACAGTACTTGGTCCTGCCATGAGGGCAGGGGGCTGGACTTGATGACCTCTCAAGGTCCCTTCCAGTCCTAGCATTCTATGATTCTATGATTCTATACTGCCCACCATGGAGGGTAGATGTTGCAGTACCTGGTTGTGGATGACCCAGGTGCTGGCATTCTTGACAATCCTGGCATGATGAGAAGGACAATGGGCTCTTTTGAAAGAATTGGTCTTCACTTCTTGGTGTTTCCACTGGGAAATATCTGGCAAGGTATCAAAACAATGTGTTCGAGCCTCCTTGTGGTGGGTGTTCAGTGCAGATACTCCATATAAGGTAGACATCCAGTAATCAAATAAGCATCCTGGAAAACATCTTAAAAGAATGTGCTGGATAAAGGAAAAAAATGGGGGTGAGGTATGGGAGACTTCTATGACTGGTGTGGCCGGGAACCAACTGCCCCCACCTCTTCTTATAGCTCACATTAACCCTCCTAAGGGGTCGTGGATGGTAAGGGCTAAGCCATGGAGGAGACTGTATGGAAAATAAAGTGGGGGAGGGGGGCTGATGGAAGCCCCAGGTACTAATTTGAATAAAAATGGATTTTTCTGTACACTTTATCTGACTGGTGGTCCCAGACATCTATATAAATTTGCTGCTTCATTAAAATTCATATCAAGTGTCTTTTGTCCTTTCTGTTTACCCAGGCAACACAGACCAACTGACCTTTGAACATTTCTCTTTCATCCACATGCTGTGGAATTTCAGTAATTAGTCCTGCCTGTGTCTCAGTGACTAGACTGAACATTAACAAGGGAAAGACCAAGATAATGAGGATCAACCAGGTTAACGCTGCCATCATCTCCCTACGAGGGGGTGACCTGGCAGATGTGGAGCATTTTGCCTACCTGGGGAGCATTATGGGCATAGATGGAGAAACAGGTAAGTATATCTATTCAAGGATAGGGAAAACAACAGCTGCATTCAAGAATCTCTGTCCCATGAGGAGTTCACGGATAATATCTGCGAAGACAAAACAGCAGCTCTTCACTACAAATGTGAAGAGTGTGATCTTACAGGGATGCGAAACCTGGTGTGCTAAAGAGTCTTCAAATCTCAAGCTACAGACATTCATATACAGATGCCTGATGTACCTCCTTCACATCAAATGGCAAGACTGTCACAAATGAGGAGATTTGGAACAGAGCAGGACAAGAACACTCACATCAAGAGAAGAAAGCGGGGATGTCCAGGCCACACTCTCAGAAAACCATCATCCAACATAGTCCATCAAGCTCTCACATGGAACCTGCAAGGAAAATGCAAAAAAGAGGAAGACCGTGGACAATGTAGAGGTGGTGTACTTTGCAAGGACAGCAACTGGAGTACTCCTGGAGCCAGCTCGAAGAATTGTCCCAAGATAGAGTGAAGTGGAGACTTGTAGATGACCTGTGCTCCACATGGGGTACAAAGGTTTAGTAGTAGCAGTAGTAGTAGTAGTAGTAGTAATAGTAGCGGTGTCAGGTTACGTCGACATTCCTCTATTACTATATTAATTACTACCATGTGAATGATGATTTCAGATCACTAGTCACCATTGGCTGATTAGATTGGCTGAAGAGTATTCCATCTGATTTAATCAATCTATGTCATTGTGGATATAATGAATTTTAAAAATCCCATAAACTCAAAGATTTGCAGAATTTGTTTAAATATCAAGTATATTAATGCATAAACGTTACTTGGTTTTGCTGTTAGCTCTGTTCTTTCACAAATTCACGTGAGACCAAATGGCTGTTACGGCAAGAGATGCTTTACACATTGAATTCACAGTGTGATCACAAACTGATAGCACAACAAATATTGGGTACATGATTGTATAAAGCATATGAATATCTTATTATACAAGTTATTTATTAGTAACGTCCTTGCATCAGGCCCTTTAAACACTCAAATACTGGTTCCCCGATTCCTTCTCTGCAAAATAAAAGCAGCGGACACTTGAAAGCACTTCCATAGGTTTGACTTTTTGAATAATAGCTATTCTTTGCTGTGACACCCTGGCATCCCGGTGCTCACCAGGGCCATATAATTATGACATACTTTGTTATCTTATAAGGTATACATTGCATATGGTACAAGTCAATCTCCCAGACATTAATGTCTCCTTAGATGGCATGTGCTATCATTGTATGTGAAGTTATGAAATTTGGCTTTGTATCTGCTACTGAAGCATGTTGTGAGTTTGAGAACAACCAGAAAACCAGCATTTCATGTGCAACAATAAAGTGGTCAAACAATGTTAATGGCTTATTAAGGAAAAAGCACACAAGTGCCAGGATTACTTGTGGAAATTTGTACAATAGAAACCTGTCAGAAATATCACTACACCATAGGAACTTTTTTACTCAAGTCACAGTAAAAGAGCTTTCCAGCAAGTTAGAAGAAGATACAAAAAGAAGGAATGGCATTATGACTGTATCTCACTCCCCTATCACTACACCCATGAAAGTATTGGAAGAAAAGGTCTGAACTGGGAGAAGGGATGGTCCTAGGCTAAAGAGATTTCTAGTCTGCACATGGAAACCTGATGGACCACCTTGGTCATCAGCTAGGGTGAGAAACTGCTAATTTATATCCAATCTTTCTAGTTTCTTAGGGTTTATTTGCAATTTTGTTTATTTATTAGGTAATCACCTTTGATTCTTTTACTATCACTTACAACCTTAAATTCTGTTGTTTGAAGCTCAAAGGGAGTAAATCTCAACTCATGAATAAAAGTTGGTGCATGTCCACTTTCCTTTTTTAGACATGTCAGACTGGGTGATAAATTCATATTGGCCAGGTTTTGACTCATGCAGAGTGGTATGTCTCTGGGGTCTTAGACTAGGGTACCAGAAGTATTTTGACTGTGATATCTCTATTGCAGTGGGTTCATAAGTGACTGGCCCTATCATTCATGACCACAGCTTGGTGTGGCCCTGCCTTGTGGATATTAGCATGAGTGCAAGCTTGTGACAGGCTGAAAAACCTTCCACTGTTATAGTGCAAGAGGGAGCCCAAATGGTTCAGCTGTACTTCAGTTCCAGGTGACACCCTGGGGAGGACCTGTCACATTTGCTTCTGAGGAATGTTTAAGGGCCATTGGAAGAACAAGTCATGGAAGTTCTGCAGTTCTTTCTCTGTCCCATTCACTGTCACAGCAATTCTGAGTCTTTTGTTCCAAAGAAAAAAGCTTACCTAGACATCCACAGATTTTAAAGTAACAAGAGGACATTGTAATATTTAATCTGAATTCTTGTACAAGACATAGAATTTCACACAGTAACATTTGCATCAGTTCCATAAACTCTGAGCTACAGGATATCTTTGCAAACACAGTGAGCTTTGATATGAAGGAATATGAAAGGTAGTTTTGTAATTTTAGTCTTTTATATAAATTTCCTTTTTACATACTACAGTATGTTCTTTAAGGAGTTTGCAGCTGAACTGAAGTCCCTGAATCTTCTATGATGGAGTTCATTGTGTAATCAGTTAATCAGAAAAATGGACTGAAAATTTGTTCATATTAGTGACCACAGTTTTTTGTTATTGATCATTGCAAATGTGTTTAATTCAGATGGTTCTGTAACTGCAATATCTTAGATACAGTGTTTAATCTCCCTCTGTATCTCTGCTTTCTTTATCCTCATGGCTAATTCAATGGTTGCATGTTAGATTGAATTAAATACGGCCATGTGCCTCAAACATTCGTTTAGTTGGTGTGAAGTCCTAGTTTTGCTACTATTTGATTCTAATATCATATCAAAATTTCTTATTGGCTACGTCTACACGTGAAGCCAACATCGAAATAGCTTATTTCGATGTTGCTACATCGAAATAGACTATTTCGATGAATAACGTCTACACGTCCTCCAGGGCTGGCAACGTCGATGTTCAACTTCGACGTTGCACGGCACCACATCGAAATAGGCACTGTGAGGGTACGTCTACACGTCAAAGTAGCACACATCGAAATAAGGGTGCCAGGCACAGCTGCAGACAGGGTCACAGGGCGGACTCAACAGCAAGCCGCTCCCTTAAGGGCCCCTCCCAGACACAGTTGCACTAAACAACACAAGATCCACAGAGCTGACAACTGGTTGCAGACCCTGTGCCTGCAGCATGGATCCCCAGCTGCCCAGCAGCAGCCAGAAGCCCTGGGCTAAGGGCTGCTGCCCACGGTGACCATAGAGCCCCGCAGGGGCTGGAGAGAGAGCATCTCTCAACCCCACAGCTGATGGCCGCCATGGAGGACCCGGCAATTTCGACGTTGCGGGACACAGATCGTCTACACGGTCCCTACTTCGACGTTGAACGTCGAAGTAGGGCGCTATTCCAATCCCCTCATGAGGTTAGCGACTTCGACGTCTCGCCGCCTAACGTCGAAGTTAACTTCGAAATAGCGCCCGACACGTGTAGCCGCGACGAGCGCTATTTCGAAGTTAGTGCCGCTACTTCGAAGTAGCGTGCACGTGTAGACACAGCTATTATGTCATTTCAGAACACAAATGTGTCTTCTCTCCTTCTCTACCCTTCCCAAAGACAGACCTTCCCTTTCTTCCCTCTGCCTCTCCCCCACAAGCATCCACTTTAGAAAGGTTTTACAAGGAGATCATCAACACTTGCAGTCAGCATTTTCTGCCAGGGTCTTCCAGACCTGTATTGTATGTACAGGTTGTACCTTCTTTGTTTGGAACCCTCAGGACCTGAGTGGTCCTTAACAAAGGGATTTGGTGTGTGCATGTGTGTGTGTGTGTGTGTGTGAGAGAGAGAGACTCCTGTAGGGTTCCCACACAGGGCTGCCAGGCTCACCCCCATTAGAGGTCCCCGTAACTGCAGGGCTACCAGGGCTCTGTGCCTCAGCTGGCTCCCAGCCACAGGCCATCAGGGCTCCCCGAGCCTAGGTGGGGTCTCCGCAGCTGGGGCTGCTGGTGGTGACAGATGCCACAGCCTGGCTGTCCCCCCAACTACCGGGGCTCCTGTCCAGGATTCCGACTGGGGCTGGAGTCCCCACAGTGGGGTTGAGCGTTAGCCTGCTAAAACCACTGTTGCAAGTTCAGTCCTTGTTGAAACCATTTAGGGATCTGGAGCAAATAGATTAAAAAACCTTTCTGGGGTGGTGATAGGTCCCGCTGTGTGGGCAAGGGACTGGACTCAATGCCCCCTGAATGTCCCTTCCAATTCTATAGTATAGGTGTATACCTCCATATACAACAAAATAAGGTAGAATTCTGGCTACATCCTGAAGGATTTCATTGATCATGTGACTACTCAAACTGTGAAGTGATTCAAAGTATCAGGAAAATAATTAACTTGGGTGATGTTTGGCCAGTATTCTAGGCTTTCATCTCTGTGGCTGTGAATGGAAGCCTCGAACAGTTAAAACCCTTGTTCTCATTTTCAGAAAAACAGTAGTTCTAACAGCCTAATGGAGAGAGATTGGCTCAGGACTAGCATCTAATGACTGACAGCATAACTTCCTGCAGTATGCGGTCTTTGTAGGTACCCACACAAGAGCTGAGATAAGGTGTGCTTGGGTATTTCTAGTCTTCAGTAGAAGACCTGTGATATGACCTACCAACTTGGGTCAGCTGATTCAGGTTCAAAAAGCTCAAAATAGCAGTGTAGATATTCAAACTCAGAGCCCAAAGCTCCAGGCCAAGCATCTACACAGCTGTTTCTAGCCTCTATCTCCACACCCCTGCCATAGCCCTGTGACCCCAAGTCAGCTGGCTCAGACTCTGAGACTCACTGTCAAAGGGTTTTTGATTTTGTTTTGTTTGTTTTTTTCAGTGTAGACATACTCTAAGAAACCCTAGATTTTAAATACTAGACACTTTTCTATTACAGTTGTGAGTCCATCAGAACCCATCTTCTGATTTTCACAGACAAGCATACAGCTCAGCTGTTCATATAGATTTTTGCCTGAAATTGCTAATTTTAAGGGCTGTATCTCTTTTTTAATAGGAGGCCATTTAGTTTCTCTTATGACAGAAACTGTATGGTAACCCAGCATACTCCAGTAGTGCTATGATAAAAGATGTAGTTTGAATAATCACGGTAGTTCCTATTCCCAGGAGTTGATATTGTTAATATGTTCTTCGTAAATATGGTACCCTACTAATAATTATAGACTGACAAAGTGCATTTTTATTTGTTTGAAAACAAATATAAAAATGATAAAGTCTGGCTTCGGAAATGCTGAGCCTTAGTTTTCTTACCTACTTTATATCTATTGTAGACTATGTGATTTGATGGCACTGACGTCACTCCTTCTGTAAACCAGTGTGAGTGAAGGGAAATCCTGCTGTGATCGTAGCCTAATATATGTTTTTAAACCTTTAATATAGGTATTGTACAAATGTGCACCTGGATAATCAGTTATTTGTGCATGGATTGCAATTGCAATTGATCAAGCTCCGCTTCCCCCTCAACACCTCTCACTGACTAGCAGTGACGAAGCAAAATAAAGTTTCTGTGAGAACCTTGACCATCTTGTGAAAGCAACTCCTCCTAGGGACAAGCTTCTCCTGTTGGGTGGCCAGTGTTGGCAAGGACTGTAGGACCTGGAAAGGGGTGCTGGGGCATCATGGTGTTTGTAACATGAATGCCAATGGCCACCTTCTGCTGAGCTTGTGTGCAGAAAATGACCTGATGATTGCCAACACTCTCTTCAGGCAAGCCAATAAATACAAGACCACATGGATGCACCCGAGATCAAAACAGTGGCACCTGAATGACTATGTCATCAGTCGCAGGCAGAACATTCGAGATGTTAAGATCACCAGGGCCATGCAGGGAGCTGAGTGCTGGACTGATTATAGACTTGTCAGATCAGTCTTTATGCTGCACATCACACCACTGCACTGCAAGAAGCTCAAGGTTGTCAGACCCTCCTTCAACGTCGGGAAGCTGCAATATATTGGTCATCGTGAGCAATTTGCAGCCTGCCTTGATGGAGTGCTGACATCCCATGGACCTCTGACTGGAGACCCAACACAAAAGTGGGACCAGTTCAAAACCGTGGTGACGGAGTCAGCCAAGTCAACACTAGGACTGAAAAAGAGAGTTCAACAAGACTGGTTTGAAGAAAATGGCGAAGTCACCATCAAGATCTTAGAGGAAATGCAGAACACATTTCTACTATGGCAAAATGATCAGTCCTCAATCTCCAAATGTGATTGTGTCAAACACCTCCAGAGCCAGGCGCAAACGGCACATCACAAAATGCAAGATGAGTGGTGGGACAGTAAATCTGATGAAGTCCAATATGATGCTGACACCAAGGACTCCAAGATGTTCTTCAGTGCTATCAAAGCTATATATAGACCTTCAAGGCCAAGTGCTACACCTGTCCTGTCTGAAGATGGCATGACCCTTCTGAGGGAGAAGAACAGCATCAACAATAGGTGGAGAGAGCACTTCAGCAACCTTCTCAACAGACCCTCCATTATCGACCCTGTGGCCCTAGACCAGATCCTTCAGAAATCCACAATAGACAGTCTTAACCTGACCCCTACAATGGATGAGGTCAAAAAGGCAATCAGCCAGACCAGCTATGGCAAAGCCCCTGGGACGGATGGTATCCCTGCTGAAATTTTCAAAGCAGCAGGACCAGTCCCACTTTAAGCCTTTCACAACATCTTGGTCAGTATCTGGGAAGAAGAAGACATGCCCAAAGACTTTAAGGATGCCACAATCATCTTGCTCTTCACGAACAAGGGCAACAAAGCTGACTGTGGAAATTATCAGGGCATCTCCTTTCTCTGCACTGCTGGGAACATCTTGGCTCCAGTCATCCTCAAACGTCTGATCACCAGCATCATTGTCTTCTGTTCTCCTTCTCTGGGGCACCTGGCATTGGCCACCGTCGGCAGATGGGATGCTGGGCTGGATGGACCTTTGGTCTGACCCAGTATGGCCATTCTTATGTTCTTATGTTCTTATCTGACACCATCAACAGAGAAGCTCTGTGGATTATCCTGTCAAAACTTGGCTGCCTGAGAAGATTGGTCAACCTCATACGCCTGTTCCATGATGACATGACTGGCTTTGTTCTTTCAAATGGCAAGTCCTCAGATCCATTTGAGATATCCAATGGTGAAACAAGGGTGCGTGTTGGCCCCAGTGTTATTCAACATCTTTTTCACATGCGTCCTCAGCCACGCAGTTAGGGACCTGGACCATGGAGTCTACATAAAACACAGACTTGATGGGTCACTTTTTGACCTTTGTTGTCTGAATGCTAAAACCAAGACACTTGAGAGACTCATCCTTGAAGCCCTTTTTGCTGACGACTGTGCACTTACGGCACACAAGGAAACTGATCTTCAGCTCATCATCAACAAGTTTGCTGAAGCCACTTGGCTCTTTGGTTTGACCATCAGCCTAGGAAAGGCCGAGGTACTGTTTCAACCTGCTCCAGGATCTGCTGCTCTCCCCTTTTCAATCTTTATTGAAGGAAGACAGTTCAAAACAGTAAAGTAGTTCAAGTACCTTGGTAGTGTGATAGCCAATGATGGCTCCCTTGATAAAGAAATCAGTGCCAGAATCTGCCAGGCCAGCCGGGCACTAGGATGTTTGAGAGAACAAGTGCTGAATCAGCACAATATCTGACAGTCTACTAAACTGAAAGTGTACAAGGCTGTAGTCTTGAGCAGTCTCCTGTATGGCTGTGAAACCTGGATCTTGTACAGAAAACATATAAAACTGCTGGAGCGCTTCCACACACACAGCCTGAGGTCAATATTGCACATTTGTTGGCAGGACAGAGTTATGAACCTGGAAGTCCTGGACACAGCAGGAACCACAAGCATCGAAGGCATGACTCTGAAAGCCCAGCTTTGCTGGACAGGGCACGTCATATGAATGAAGGAGTCAAGAATCCCTAAGCAACTCCTCTACTGTGAACTCTCCTAGGGCAAAAGGAATCAATGTAGGCCTCACAAGAGATATAAAGACTGCATGAAGGCTGACATTGCTCATGCTGGTTTAAAATCAGATCAGCTAAAGCAGCATGCAAAAGACTGAACAGGCTGGGGTGCTCTCATACGACCCGCATATGACAACTTTGAAGAGCAGCGATGGGTACACCTCATTGATGCTTGTGAGAGGAAGGAAGTAACTGCAGCACCTGCACCAATAGAGCCAGGACAATTCCCATGGCCCCACTATGAACACCCATGTTATTCAAAGCTTGAACTCCTCAGCCACATGCAAGTCCACAACCAATAAGACTGTGCAAGCTCAAGACGTCATCTTCGGACACGACGGCCTACCTACATACATGCAATTGCACTGAGGGTCATGATGTGCATCTTGTTATGGTGTAATATTATACTTGTGGGGTGTGTTATTAGGCAGACACCATAAGGCTCAATGTAGTCATGCATTTGTTGTAAGTTAAGGCATTTAAAGGAGATTATTTGTATTTTATTTATAGGAGTAGCAATATGGTGATGTTTTATTTTAGTTTTATAGTTTATCCCAGCAAGTGATTTTGGTCATAGCTAAAGCAAATAGAGTTAGAGAATTAGTGTCACCATTATACTGATAGTTCTTAAAATAATCACTTTTTCAATGGCTATTTCAGTTATAATATCAAAACTGATCTGCTATGGGGGAGCGGAGGGACGTGTCATTTTGTAATCACACAAATCTTGAACCTTTTTAAAATTGCTTCAAGGAAATTAAACTTATTTGAACTATAACTGGAAAAGAAATTATAATCAGTTCAGTTTCATAAATATTTTGAATACAGTATCACATCATTCAAATATATTGACAAAAAGACTTCAGAAACAATTAAATTCCATTGGGGTGATTATAGCTGCTGAAAAAAGGCTCACTCATTTATACCTGAAGCCCTTGTCCCATATATGGAATCCCTTGATGTGCAGTCAGATACACATTTCCCAATATAACTTCTCTATGTCTATTAAGTCCCACCCCCCGTTTTTTCCAGTAAAATTGTTACCTACAAACAAATCAGATGTCAATTAAACTCTGAACCTGATGCATCTGAAATTAATAGCAATGCCTTTGAAAGGCATCAGTTAATTGAAAATGCTTATATAAAGAAATTAAATAATCTATTAGATTTTCTTCATTAATGTTATGAATATCAAACCGATGTTTTAATTAGAAGTTATTAACATAAATAATAAACAAATGAAAATGGCTAGAAACTGATAGACTGGTCACATTGGAAGTATAGAGTATGAAATAAAGACACTACTGCCAACAATCAAAAACTATCAGGAACTTACAATGGCTCTCATAGTATAGTACATGAGCAATGGCCACTTATTTTAAGAGAAACTAACAAAAGCATGCCTCTAAAATAAATCAAATTACTTTGTGTAATTGGGCTTGTAGCAATTCTGAGGGAAATCTAAGGGATAGTCTGGAATGACTCTGGAAGTGCTTTAGGCTAAACTAGAAAAAGCACTTTTATTCCAGAAAAAGGAATGTCCCCGTGTCCATTCAGGAAAAGCTATTGCACTGTAAACTCACACTCTACCTTTTTATGAAATTATTTTGATCAATAGGCAAAGCCATAGTCAAAGAGATGGCTTTCTCAGTTAGTCCTGAAAGTGGAGAGTTCTGTGTCATCATTGTCCTTGGATCAGTGAGTTCTCTAGTTTAAGTCTAGAGCCCATGTTCAGTCTTGCACATACAAGAACACCCCTCATTGGTCAACATTTTCATTGCTCTTCTGGAACATATGTACCTTGGGAAATCATAGTTGCAGAAGGAAAAAGGCCCTCACAGGAAACTATGGTCATTTCTAGTCAGATCTTTGAACTTGAGTTGTAGTCGATCTCTCTCAAAGGGATGCCTATGTTATAACTTGCATCAAAAAAGATGGTCTGCTGTGTTTTGTATCAGTTGGAGTTTGCAGATTTCATGGCTTCATTCCTAGACATAAATAATTATCTGCCCTAGAAGTAACAAATACAAGGTTTCCCACAACCAGAACTATATCAAGAGGATGGAGTTCAGTGGTCAGGCCATTTGCAAATGAAAGTAGTGTTGTTTTTGCAGTAACAGCTATGTGACTAATAGCACTAAGAAATTGAATGAACCTGAGATTATGGACCCATTTTAACAAACTAAGGGCAGATGATACTAATGGGGCAGAAGTATAGTGAAAGCAAGTTCTTTGAAGTATTTCCCTCTTTTCCATTAGCACCTTAGCCTTGTCACTATCCAGCTGCTGCTCTTCTCATATGCTCATTTCAGTTAGGTGTTGAACAAGGTTGAAAACAGTGCCGGGTTGATCTACTACCTCCTCCCACAAAATTGCAGGTGTCAAAATTAATTATTAGTAAACACATTAACACAGACATTGCCTTCATGAAATAAAGTTAATGCCTGAATTACCATACAACAGTTGTCTGTATTTCGAGGCTGTATCAGACTTGTTCTTACTATTTAATAATAATATTTTATTCATTCAACATTTGCTGAACTAACAGTATGAACAATTTTATTGTGAAAGCAGAAATGCTTTCCAGAATAACACATTCTAATCATTTTAGCACATTTGCATACTCACTGAGATCAGCAAATGTTAACAATTGTGAATAATTTCCTTATTAAAGCCCCTAATTCCTTTAATTTAATGTCCTTATTATGAGAGAGTTCTTTCATCCTGCCCTTTATTAACCAATTACATTAATCAGCATCTTCACTGCTATGCAAAACTCTTCTGTTTTGAACTCTAACGTAATGAGGTAACTGCAGGGCTGCCCGCATTACCACCTTTTGACATTTCATGAGGAATTTCTGCTTAAATTTATGTTTGAATGAATTATGAGTTACTCAAGAAAATTCAGACATTTTTAAACAATGAACCTATATTTCAGTGCTGCTGAAAATTCATATTTGGATCTTTGATTTTGGGTCAATAGACAATAGCATGGATCACCACCTTGTTGTAGTGGTGGAGATGTGGTCACATTTCAATGATCCCAACAGAGATGCTGGAGTCATCCCTCAGGGTCATCCATAGAAGAAAGGTAAAAGGCGAGGGTCCAGAAAAAGTGTGATCTAAGAAGTGCTCCATAGTAAAGCAGATGGAGGATAACTACACGAGTGAAATGTTGTGTAGTGTTATAAAGGCTGTGAAGTGGGAAATGAAGGCCGCAGATGATTGGAAATCCTCTATCATATTATTCCTGGCATTGGTTTCAAGCCCTTTATCTGTCAAAGGCAGTATGGTAACTGTTATAGTGTACAGTCTGGTGCACAAAAGTCTCACACAGGCATATTTGAAGTTTGGGAAAATGCTTGCACAAGTCAAAATTCCAGTGGTGATCAGCAAGTTAAAATGCAAACAGGACAGACCAACACACCAGTGATGGATGTGCCATCCTGTCATCTTGTTCATGGACTGAGGCAGATTTGGCAGCTGTGCCTATGACTGAGCAGTCTTTTAGGACTCACTATGCTCATTCAACATGGGGAGGGGGGTAGAAAATGAGAAAGGAAGCCAAACTGGGAGAAAATCCAATCAGCATCTTAGTTGTCTGTATATTAAAGTGAGCAACATGGGAAATAAGCAAGAGAAACTCAATGTTAGTAAATAGGCTATGGCATAGTTGGCATCACAGAGACCTTGTGGTGTAATACATGTGATGGGAATATTGGCATAAGAGCATACAGCTTGCTCAGGATGGGCAGCAGGGAAAAAGGGAGAAGTTATTACTTTTATAATAAAATACTTGTAGTTGAACTGAGGTTAAGATGGAAATAAAATGATAGCAAAAAAAGCAGTCATGTAGCACTTTAAAGACTGAAAAAATGAAGTGATAGTAGTAGTAGTAGACATCCTTCAATCCCGAGGGATCATGGATTTGCACCCCAGTTGGACTGATTCGATCAGTGTCTTTTGTGGCTGTGCAATCCAATCCGGGAGGGCAGTCCTTTCCGCACTGTGAGCAGCAGTGGGCAGATGTCGTTCTGGTATCATGGGCATGGATTTCCTGAGGGCTCTCCTGTCTTCCGCTTCCTTCACCAAGGTAGTTTCATACATAGCAAGAACTTCCTTCACTCCCTGTTTCCAGGCATGCCTGTCTGAGGTGAGCGAATACCAGGTGTTCGCACTGATAGAGAGAGCGCTGAGGTCACGCTTGCACATGTCCTTGTAGCGCAATTTAGGTCGCCCTTTTGGCCTCTTTTCAGATGCCAGTTTGCCAAAGAGGAGGTTCTTCGGTATTCGGCCATCCGTCATGCGTGAGACATGGCCCAGCCAGCCCATATGCCTCTGTTTGAGAAGGGTGAACATGAAGGCAGTGCCTGCCCTCTCAAGCACTGCGCTATTGGGGACCTTGTCCTGCCATAAGATACCGAGTATGCGCCCAAGGCAGCGCATGTCTAATGTGTTGAGCCGCTGCTCTTGTTTTGAGCGCAAAGTCCATGTTTCACTGGCATACAGCAGTGTGCTCAAAACACAGGCTGTGTAGACCTGCACCTTGGTGTGTACAGTGAGCTTATTGTTAGCCCATACTCTCTTCGTCAGCCTGGAGAATGTTGTGGCGGTTTTTCCAATGTGCAAGATATGATGGATGCTAACATTGTTACTGTCTACAAGAACAAGGGTGACAAAAGCGATTGTAACAACTATCATGGCATCTCCCTTCTCAGTACAGTGTGGAAGCTATTTGCACGTGTTGTTCTGAAGAGGCTCAATGTTCTTGCGGAGAAAGTCTACCCTGAGTCTCAGTGTGGGTTCAGAGCTGAACAGTCCAGCATAGACATGGTTTTCTCTGTTAGGCCACTACAAGCAAAGTGCAGGGAGCAGAACAAACCTCTTTATATTGCCTTCATCAACCTGACCAAGGCATTTGACCTCATCAGCAGAAAAGGTCTGTTCGTGATTCTGGCTAAGATCGGCTGTCCCCCAACTCTGCTCAGCATTATTAGGGCCTTCCATGAAGGCATGAAGGGGACCATTGTATGTGACGGATCCACATCCGTACCCTTTGAGATTCTCAGTGGAGTGAAGCAGGGGTGTGTGCTGGCTCCAACGCTGTTTGGCATCTTCTTTGCAGTTTTGCTCAAATATGCCTTTGGAACTGCTACAGAGGGCATCTCTCTCCTCACGAGAATGGACAGCAACCTCTTCAAACTGTAGAGGCTTAGAGCAAAGACTAGGGTGCTTATGAAGCATCTAAGGGAGTTCCTTTTTGCTGATGATGCAGCTATTGCTGCTCACACTCAGCAGGAACTGCAGTCACTCATAACTCGGTTTGCGGATGCATGCATGGAATTTGGCCTCACAATCAGCTTAAAGAAGACCCAGGTGGTGAGCCAAAACATGGGTAACGAGCCATCTATCAGCATGGTAGACTACGAACTGGAAGTCATCCATGAGTTTGTGTACCTAGGCTCGACGATCTCGGACAACTTGTCACTTAATACCGATATCAACAAGCGCATTGAAGTGATAGTAACAGCATAGATTTGTAAACATCAAATCACGTCAAATCAAACTGATAGCATTCTTTGGCAAGATAACATGCCTTGTGTACAAGGGGGAAGCAGTGCATGTGGTATATCTAGACATTAGCAAGCCATTTTCATTAACAAACTCGGGAAAGACAACCTAGATGGATCTATTGTAAGGGTGGGTGCGTAACTGGTTAGATACCTACTCTCTGGGGTTGGAGTTATCGATGTTTTGCAGTCATGCTTGAAGGGATTAATAAATAGGGTTCCTCAGGGATCCATTTTGGGACGGGTTCTGTTTGATATCTTCATCATTTATTTAGATAAAGGCAGAAAGTAGAAGTGGAGAACCTATGGTCTGGGGGCTGCATCTGACCTAGGGCTTGCCTTGGCCCAGCCCTTGAGGTATGGCCAATAAGAAACGTTGGGGGTTAGGTAAGGGGACGATGCTTGTGACATGCAGAGCCACATAAAGACAGCTGTGCCCCTGCAATGGGACGTGTGCCAGGTAGAGGATCCAGTCTCCTGCACCCTTCCTTCCAGATCCCCACACTTCCACCTCACTCATGCACCACCCTCCTGCCCACACCCTACCCCATGAATCCACTCCACCCCCGTACCCTTTCTGCTGCCCAGACCCAATGCCTTCACCCCAGCCTGCTCCTGTACCCTACCACCTACCCAGACCCCATACATCTACCCCAGCTCACTCCTCAGCAGCCCCACTCTGCACACTAAACCCCTTGTTTTTGTCCCCACCCAAGTGCCTTGCAGGATCCTCACAAAATCTACTAGCCCTGGGTCTTCAGAAGAGTTAATGCAGCCATTGGGGGGAGGGAAGCTAATGCCAGCACCTCAGTACCACCCCTACATGGAGCTGGGGGAGAAAAGGGACTGTCTGTTCTGCTTCTCAGTTGGGGGAAGCATGTGTGAGGGATTTTTGCCACTTGTCACTTGGGGGTTGTTTCTCACTTGTATGGGGCCGCTAATTTTTCAATAGATAAGATGCCCCCAAACAAACAAAAAAATCCCCTCCCCTGACAGATCTCAGATTTTACCAAGCTGGGATGTTACACTTTATGTGAAGCACTTTAAGTGAAGATTGGCTGAGCTGTAGGCAGAGGGAGGAGCTATCAGGGAGGCCGAGCACTTAAACCCTGCTAGTAAGCGACCAGGGAGCTTGCGAACAGGGTGAGTGCTAACAGGAGGGAGTTTTGAGGGGGAGCTTGGAGGGAGCCAGTGACTTCTATTGCCCTTAAACTTAAATCCTTTATAACAACCTCGATCTGAAACATTTAATTAAACCCTCATATAAAATTAGAGTAGGAAATGGAGGCAGAAGCCCAGCAGCAGAGTGGGGGCTATCCTGTTTATTGTGTCAAGTGCAACACGTATGACTCCTTACCCTGTGGGCAGGTGGCGTATGGGTGCACTCGATGCAAGGAGCTCCTGGCCCTCAGAGACCGAGTGCATGCTTTGGAGGCTAGGGTGGCTGAACTGGAGGAGCTAAAGAAGGCAGAGGTGTTTGTTGATAAGACTTTCTGGGACATAGTAGGGCTGTCCCACCTCCAATCTGACAGTCCTGATGCTGTTACGGAGGATGAAAGGCTCAGGGAAGGAGAGCAGTCAATGGGAGTAGAGGGAAACCATCCCATAGTTGGGACCCTCCTTCCAGAGGGTGCTATGGTATCCTCTTGCACTGAGGATACTTCTCCAGGGGAGGGAGCGCCAGCTGTTAGGAAGAAGCAGGTTTTAGTAGTGGGGGATTCGATCATTAGAAATATAGATAGTTGGGTTTGTGATGACCGGGAGAACAGTATGGTGACTTGCCTGCCTGGTGCGAAGGTTGCGGATCTCTCGAGGCATCTAGACAGAGTTATGGGCAGTGCTGGGGAGGAGCCGGTGGTCGTGGTACATGTCGGTACCAATGACATAGGGAAGGGTAGAAGAGATGTTCTGGAGGCCAAATTTAGGTTACTAGGGAAGAGACTGAAATCCAGAACATCTATGGTGGCTTTCTCTGAAATGTTTCCAGTTCCACGTGCAGGCCCAGATAGACAGGCAGAACTTTAGAGTCTCAATGCGTGGATGAGACGATGGTGTAGGGAAGAGGGGTTTAGATTTATTAGGAACTGGGGACACTTTTGGGGTAGGGGGAGCCTATACAGGAATGATGGGCTCCACCTAAATCAAGGTGGATCCATACTGCTGGCATTAAACATTAAAAAGGTCATAGAGCAGTTTTTACACTAAGAGGTGGGGGAAAGCCAATTGGTGCGGGGGAGCACGTGGATCGGACGGAGACTTCTCTTACACGAGGCTCCATAGATAGGGATGCCCTAGAAGTTAGTCAGATGGGGAACGTGGGAAATAATATATGGGCAAGATCAGATGTGAAACAATCGCATATAAAAAAATCCAAGGCGTCTGTGAAAGGCGGACAAATAAATAGTGGTAGTTTTTTAAAGTGCTTTTACACAAATGCTAGGAGTCTGTCTAATAAGATGGGTGAACTGGAGTACCTCATATCAAAGGAGGAAGTTGACATAATTGGCATCACAGAAACATGGTGGAATGAGGACAATCAGTGGGACACTATCATACCAGGATATAAATTATATTGGAAAGACAGAACAGGTCGTGTGGGTGGCGGAGTGGTACTATATGTGAAGGATAATATAGAATCAAATGAAACAAAAATCCTAAAGGAATCAAAATGTTCCATAGAATCATTATGGATAACAATTCATTCCTCTAATATGAATATGGCATTAGGAATATATTACCGACCACCTAACCAGGACAGTGATAGTGATGCTGAAATGTTAAGGGAGATTAAAGAGGCTATCACAATAAAAAACACAGTAATAATAGGAGATTTCAATTATCCCCATATTTATTGGGTACATGTCACCTCAGGACGGGATTCAGAGATTAAATTTTTTGATGCCTTAAATGACTGCTTCTTGGAGCAGCTAGTACAGGAACCCACAAGGGGAGAGTCAATTCTCGATCTAGTCCTGACTGGAACGCAGGATCTGGTCCAAGAGGTAACTGTTACTGGACCGCTTGGAAATAGTGACCACAATATAATAACTTTTAATATTCCTGTGTTGGGAAGAACACCGCAGCGGTCAAACACTCTGGCATTTAATTTCAAAAAGGGGAATTACACTAAAATGAGGAAGCTAGTTAAACAGAAACTAAAAGGTAGAGTAACTAAACTAAAGTCCCTGGAAGCTGCATGGAAACTGTTTAAAGACACCATACTAGAGGCCCAACTTAACTATATACCCCAAATAAAAAAACACAGTAAGAGACCTAACAAAGAACCACCGTGGCTTAACAGCCATGTTAAAAAGGCAGTGAGAGAGAAAAGGGCAGCTTTTAAAAAGTGGAAGTCAAATCCTAGTGAGGAAAATAGAAAGGAACATAAACACTCCCAAATTAAGTGTCATAATGTAGTAAGAAAAGCCAAAAAAGATTTTGAGGAACAGCTAGCCAAAAATTCAAAAAACGATAGTAACATGTTTTTTAAATACATTAGAAGCAGGAAGCTTGCTAAAAATGCAGTGGGGCCCTTGGACGATAAAGATATAAAAGGAGCAATCAAGGAAGACAGTGCCATTGCGGAGTGATTAAATGATTTCTTTGCTTCAGTCTTCACGGCTGAGGATGTTACAGAGGTTCCTAAATCTGAGCCAGCCTTTTTAGGTGACAAATCTGAGGAACTCTCCCAGATTGAAGTGACATTAGAGGAGGTTTTGGAGTTAATTGATAAGCTGAATAGTAACAAGTCTCCAGGACCAGATGGTATTCACCCAAGGGTTCTGAAAGAACTCAAATGTGAAATTGCGGAGTTATTAACAGTGGTTTGTAACCTATCCTTTAAATCCGCTTCGGTACCCAATGACTGGAAGACGGCCAATATAACGCCAATATTTAAAAAAGGCTCCAGAGGAGACCCTGGCAATTATAGACCGATAAGTCTAACGTCAGTACCAGGCAAATTAGTAGAAACAATAGTAAAGAATAAAATTGCAAGGCACGTTGAAGAGCACGAATTGTTGGGCAAAAGTCAGCATGGTTTCTGCAGAGGGAAGTCATGTCTAACTAATCTATTAGAATTCTTTGAAGGGGTTAATAAACATGCGGACAAGGGGCACCCAGTGGACATAATATACCTAGATTTCCAGAAACTCTTTGACACGGTCCCACACCAAAGGCTTTTATGTAAATTAGGCGGTCATGGGATAGGAGGAAAGATCCTTTCATGGATCAGGAATTGGTTAAAAGACAGAAAACAAAGGGTTGGAATAAATAGTAAATTTTCACAATGGAGGGGGGTAACTAGTGGTGTTCCCCAGGGGTCAGTCCTGGGACTGATCCTGTTCAACTTGTTCATCAATGATCTAGAAAATGAGGTAAGCAGTGAGGTGGCAAAATTTGCAGATGACACCAAGTTGTTCAGGACAGTCAAAACCAAAAGGGATTGTGAAGAACTACAAAAAGATCTCGGCAAACTGAGTGATTGGGCAGCAAAATGGCAAATGAAATTTAATGTGGGTAAGTGTAAGGTAATGCACATTGGAAAAAATAACCCGAATTACACGTACAACATGATGGGGTCAAATTTAGCTACGACAGATCAGGAAAGGGATCTTGGAGTTATAGTGGATAGTTCTCTGAAGATATCCACGCAGTGTGCAGCGGCAGTTAGTAAAGCAAATAGGATGTTAGGAATTATTTAAAAAGGGATAGATAATAAGACAAAAGATATCATACTTCCCCTATATAAAACTATGGTACGCCCACATCTTGAGTACTGTGTGCAGATGTGGTCTCCTCACCTCAAAAAAGATATATTGGCATTAGAAAAGGTACAGAAAAGGGCGACTAAGGTGATTAGGGGTTTGGAACGGGTCCCATATGGGGAGAGGCTAGAGAGACTGGGACTTTTCAGTTTGGAAAAGAGGCGATTGAGGGGCGATATGATAGAGGTATATAAAATCATGAATGGTGTGAAGAAAGTGAATATAGAAAAATTATTTACCTTTTCCCATAATACAAGAACTAGGGGACACCAAATGAAATTGATGGGTAGTAGGTTCAAAACTAATAAAAGGAAATTTTTCTTCACACAGTGCACAGTCAACCTGTGGAACTCCTTGCCGGAGGAGGCTGTGAAGGCCAGGACTCTATTAGGGTTTGAAAAAGAGCTCGATAAATTTTTGCAGGTTAGGTCCATAAATGGCTATTAGCCAGGGGTAAAGTATGGTGCCCTAGCCTTCAGTACAAGGGCAGGAGATGGATGGCAGGAGATAAATCACTTGATCATTGTCTTCTGTTCTCCTTCTCTGGGGCACCCGGCATTGGCCACTGTCGGTAGATGGGATACTGGGCTGGATGGACCTTTGGTCTGACCCAGTATGGCCATTCTTATGTTCTTATGTTCTTAAGCAGAGAGGAAGCCTTGCTAGTCTATACACTATCAAAACAAAAAGTAGTCAAGTAGCACTTTATCAAAACATTACTATTTTGCTAGTCTTTAAAGTGCTACTTGACTGCTTTTTGTTTTAAATGAAGCACATGAGATCTTTTATAGGAGAAAAGGCAGTATGCCGCATTTATTGAGAATATAACAGTAGCATATGCCACACACACACACACACACAATGTTATAGTTACCAATCCACAGCCTGGATCAATCCAGTGGCCAGAAGGGGAGCAGGGCCTTGTTGGTTGAGATTTGGTGTTCTCCTGGAGTTGGTGGCAGGACAAACCCAAAGTGCCATGGTGAAGCACCCTGCTTTTATAATCCTTTCCTCTGTTGAGGTTTGCTGTGTTTGTCCGTGACTGGTATGTTACCTTTTGATACCAATTGTTCTCAAAACATCTGCAAAAGGTTCATCCTATAAACCTTAAACATCTTCAAAAGGCTCATCCTGTAATCAGTTGTCCTTAGGGGTGCCTGCTCCATGCTTTAGAGTCATCAAATCTGCCAATCCAATCACTTCTTGACCCGGGGTACGCACTGATGTTCCTTCTCTGATGCCATGAAGTCTGTCTTCACCCACACTTCACCCCTCCTTCCTTGACCGTCTGGCTCTGGGTATAACCTTCACACCTTTATCTCACAGACATACCACTTTCACACACAAACAATTCTTACAAGGACTCTCAGAGAAAAAGCAGAGCAAAGTAATTGTAAATCAAACAATTAAGGCTTCAGCCTTCAACATCATCCTGTAATCTTATTAACATAGACATAATACCAAAACTGTCTCTTTACTTACTAAATTCAATAAACTCAAAAATAGGAGACATATATCAATTAAAGAACAATCAATAAAATCAATCAATGTTACATATGTTAATATGTTACCTTACATTGCTACCTTGTTAAGCTTAAAATTCCAAGTTTAAAAGCGAATAAAAGAATAAAACCTTCAACTCCAAAAGGGAGGGATTGCAATTTGGAGGATAGGATTAGAATTCACGTAGATCTGGACAGACCGGAGAAATGGTCTGCAGTAAACAGAAGAAAAAATTGAATAAGAACAAATGCATTCCACAAGTACTCCATTTAGGAAGGAGCAAACAGTTGCACATGTATGAAATGGGAAATGACTGCCTAGGAAAGAGTACTGTGCTGTGGAAAGAGATCTAGGGGCTGTAGTGGACGATAAGTTAAAGATGAGTCTACAGCTTGACACTGTTGCAATAATATCAAACATCATTCTTGGATGTATCAACAGGAGCGTTGTAAGCAAGATGCAAGAGGAAGTTACACTATTCTGCACCGATTAGGACTCATCTGGAGTCCTGTATCTAATTCTGGAAGTCACATTTCAGGAAAGATGTGGGTAAATTGGAGAAGGTCCAGAGAAAAGAAAAAAAAATGTTTAAAGATCTAGAAAAATATAACCTACTAGGCAAGTTTGGAAAAAAGCATGTGTGGGGTTTGATTGTTTAGTCTGGAAAAGAGAAGACAGTTGTAGCCAACCAGGCTCGGGTTCCCCAGAAACAAGGCTGCACCCAGAAGATGAGTGCTATATTTGGTTTATTGAAAGTACGTGACACCCGTGACGGGAGCCCTGGAGATGCCGCAGTCACCAGTGGGGGAAAACCCGACGCGTCGGAGCTTCGCTCGGGGAGAGGTTCTGTAACAGGCCTCCTAACACTAGCTGATAAAGCTGAACTTATTAACATAAGATTGCCTAAAATTGCCTTTGCATTTTTTATTATTATCTTTTGTGGCCTACTGCCAGCGTAGCCTTGAAGGCTTGGCAAGCGCGCCTTGTTCTGCAGTAGTTGCCATGACAGTTATTTTGCAGCTTTTCACATTGCACAGACTGGTCTGTTTAGATTCTCCTGAGGATTCACAGAGGGGTCGGACTGCACTCTCAACCGTTACAATGTCTTCTTGCACCCTACACGCCTTCCCGCGACCCCTTTGTGAATTTTGAGGCCAGTTAGAATTAAGTGAGGTGGTTGATGCTCTTTTGGCAACACAGTGTGCACCTGTGGAACAGACTTGACAACAGCATATGAGACTGATATACCTGGCGCAGAGGCATAAGAGCCCAAGGAATATGATTTGCACCAAATGGGCTGCCCAGCTCTGCAGTGAGCCTAACCAGGACCAAAGCCAGTTACTTTTTTGGCTTTGCTGGATGCCCTGAGCCAGGGCTTCCAAACAATTTAAATTGGTTTTTACTGTGTTACTGACATCGGTGATATTGAAACAACACATATCTTTAAACTTCGAGCACTTATATTTCAGGAGAAGGGCGTGTGGAGCAGTAAGTGTGGGGGCTCCCAAGAGCATGCGCTGCTGTAAGTAGTATTTTCACTTGAAGTGGGTAGCTGCTTGGGCCACCCCCGCATGTGCACACTTAGAGGTATCCGTGACCTACCCCATTAAGGGGATTGGGGTTTGTACAGTAACAGGGGCAACGCCCATGACCCGCTCAGTGTTTTGCAAAGCCCACACCACTGCTAGGATTTGCTTTTCCAGGGGGGTGTACCCACCTTTGGCTTCACAGATGGTTTGTGACCAGAAGCCAATAGGTTCTTTTTGCTGGGTTCCTACCTGCTGCCACAGACCCCAGGACGCCACATTGCCGACGGTTGTTACCTCCAGTTTAAACAGTTGGCCCTGCAGCGGTGCAGTGAGGTGGGCGTGTGCCACCACCGCCTCTTTGCAGAGGTTAAAGGCTTGTTGATGCTCCTCTGTTCAGTTCCACTGGGTGGCTTTGCATGAAAGCTCCTGTAAAGGATGCATAAGAAAAGCAAGGTGCAGAATAAAAGCACGCCAGAAACCGAGAAGGCCCAGAAAGGTTTGCAACTGCTGTTTAGACGAGGGTGTGGGGAATGCCTGGGTGGTATGCCACACTTTTAGCGGAATGTATTTGTTTGTACCCATCCACAGTACACCCAAGTAGACCACACCGGTGGCTGGCCCCTGCGCTTTCTTGGGGTTAACAGCCCAACCTTGCTCCTGCAAACCTGTTACAATGGTGTTTAGGGCAGCTTGAACAGTTGGTTCATCTGGTCCCGAGATCATAACGTCATTGATGTAGTGGTAGCAGGCCATCTGGTCAGGGAGGTCCAGACGCTTTAGATTGGCCTGCACTAGCTGATGGTAGATTGTTGGGGAGTGCTTAAAGCCCTGTGGCACCACGGTAAATGTGTACTGCTTTGTTAGCCACGTGAAGGCAAACTGCTCCTTACTCTTGGGATGAATGTCAATAGAGAAAAACGCAGTGGCCAGGTCTATGACGGCATGCCACGGCAAGGCTGCCACGGTGATATGCTGCAGGATGGTAACCATATCTGGAACTATGGCCGTTAGCTCCAGGATTACCTTATTGAGTTATTGATAGTTCACTGTTATGTGCCACGATCCATCCGGCTTCTTTACTGGCCAGATGGGGCTGTTGAAGGTGCTCAGCGTGGGGCAAATGATCTCTGCCTGTAGCAATGCAGCAATAGTGTTACTGATCTCATGCTCTCCACCAGGAATGCGGTACTGCTTGACTGACACTGGGGTCTGGGGGACCAGCAAGCGCACAGTGTCCCATTTGGGATGTCCCCGCGGTAGGGGCTCCACTGTTTTGATTGCCTGAATGTATTGGGGGTGCCCAAAGGCAAACAGCCCATACTGCGTATCCACACACCGGCCACGCAAGATGTTCATTCCAATGATGTATTCACCTAAAGGTGCAGCCAGTACAGTCGCCCGAAAGTGGGGGGCTTTTCCCAGCATTAGGGTGACCTTCACCAAACAAGCAGTGGTCTCCGCTCCTCCGAGGCCCTGCACAAACACCATGTGACCCGCAGTCTGGGTAGAATGCAGAATGGTCACCTCGGCTCCACTGTCTAACAGAGCTAGCACATGCTGCTCCCCTCCCTGGGGCCACTTGATGGTTAACGGGACGAATGGGTGCCGGTCCCCTGTTACCTGTTGCACCACCACAGCCCGTACCGCAGGGCACCCGCCTCCCCGTCACTTCCTAGGGGGAAGGGTCCAGTTGAACGGAGCGCTGGGCTCGGTCCTCCCCCCCAGCTCCTGTACCTTTCTGTGGTGCTGGGGTCTTGCCCGCCCTCTTGAAGGCGCCTACATCCTCACTTCGCTGGGTAGGCGGCAGTTGTAACCAATGCTTGTACAAGTCTGGTGTTGGCAAACCATTGATCTCCTTGCAGGGGACTCTTGCCTTCAGCAAGTCCGTCCACATGGTTCTCTGGGTCACCTGAGCATGCCCTTTCTCCTGTCCAGGGGCTCCCGCCCGACCACCTTTTCCTTTTGTGGCACAGACTGCTTTCGCGCCTATGACAGCCTCTAACTGTATCAACATTCCAACCAAGTCACCTACACTCCTGCCCGCTGCCATGACCACGGCCATAAGGGAGGCCTTCAGCTCGAGGGGGGCAAGGCATAACAGAGTGGCCTTGATGGATTTATGGACCCCTATATCGTCCGGTCCTATGTCTATGAAAGCCACAGCCCACACCATGCCCAGCTGCCGCAGCACGCTCACCCCTTCTGGGATTGTACGCCAGGGCCTCACCTATGCTTCCAGTTCCCCCAGGGAGGGATAGACCTGGTTCACCGCTACAGTCAACCAGCGGTACAGGGACGGCGCTTCCACGGCATTTCCCTGTGCATCAGTAATACCTTGCGTAGTTTGCAGCACCTGTCTGACCTGTGAATCCTGGGACAACATGCCCATTTGGTGGAGTTCCGCAAGCAGCAGCAACACAGTGTTACCTGCATTGTCCCACACACACACTAGCCAGGCCAACAGGCGTTCCCCTGGCTCCTGCTTAAAACTTGTCACCATCTCCTGCAACTCACTTGTCTTAAATGTTTGCCAGACCTCATTGCGGTGACCTCCTTCTGCCCTCAGCTCCCGAATGGGGCACGCCTGTCTCAGGTCAGTTTGCACAGACTCCCCGTTCACCTTCTCCTCCTCCTCAGACAAGGAAGAGCTCCAAATGTTCCCATCCCAGGTCTCAGGGTCCCAAGTGGCTAGCGCAAGGACCACATGCACTTGGGCCGTTGACACCAGTTCTTTCCCTAGTTTCACGCGCTACCGATTCACAACTCTCACTGCCAACACCTCACAACGATGGGTTAACTCTTGCGTCCTTTCAGACTGCGAGGTAACCACCCCCTGCGCTATTGCCCGTGCATCTGCCAAATCGCAACATTCCTCCTCCTTCGCCGCCAGTGCCTTCTGCAGGTGGAGAAGCTCATCATCCAGGGCCTGGAGGGCAGTTAGGAAAAGCCATGCTACCTCTCCCACCGCCCTTTTTTCCATCCCTGGCTGGCCGCTGAGCCGCAGCCGATGCAACGCCCCTTCTACCTGTACCGGCGTCACGCCTGCTGCTTCCTGCAACTCTGGCCCATCTGCCGGGTCTGCCCAACAGGCCACCATCCGCGCTACCGGCCCCCATCGCTCCATCGAGGGCCATCCTGGTATGCACTGCAGGGACAGCGCTGGCTTCCCTGCCTCCCCCGCTTTCCACCAAAAAGGCATCGTACCTGGAGAACCCTGCTCACTGCACCAATTGTAACCAACCAGGCTTGGGCTCCCCAGAAACAAGGCTGCACCCAGAAGATGAGTGCTATATTTGGTTTATTGAAAGTGCATGACACCCGCGACTGGAGCCCCGGAGACACCGCAGTCACCAGTGGGGGAAAACCCGATGCGTCGGAGCTTCGCTCGGGGAGAGGATCTGTAACAGGCCTCCTAACACTAGCTGATAAAGCTGAACTTATTAACATAAGATTGCCTAAAATTGCCTATGCATTTTTATTACTATCTTTTGTGGCCTACTGCCAGCGTAGCCTTGAAGTCTTGGCAAGCGTGCCTTGTTCTGCAGTAGTTGCCATGACAGTTATTTTGCAGCTTTTCACCTTGCACAGACTGGTCTGTTTAGATTCTCCTGAGGATTCACAGCGGGTTCGGACTGCACTCTTGACCGTTACAATGTCTTCTCGCACCCTACAACAGTGTATATGGTATTAGCTGTCAGGTAATTACCAGGATGTTACAAGGAAGAGGGAGAAAATTTGTTCTCCTTTACCCATAATGATTAGACAAGAAGCAATAGGGTTAAGTTGTAACATAGAAAGTTAAGGCTGGACATTTGGAAAAAAATCCTAACTGTTTGAGTGGTTAAGCTCTGGAATAAATTGCCTGGATATGATGTGAAATCTCCATTATTGGAGATTTTTAAAGCAGGTTAGACCCTCAACAGGGGAGGGATAGCTCAGTGGTTTGAGCATTGGCCTGCTTAACTCAGGGTTGTAAGCTCAGTTCTTGAAGAGGCCATTTAGGTGCCTGAGACAAATAGGTTAAAAAAAAGTCTGTCAGGTATGGTGCTTGTTCCTGCTAAGCAGGCAGGGACTAGACTCAATGACTTCTCAAGGTCTATGAGATGTGTATCTCCTCTTTTCAAAAAAATATATTTTTTATTGTCTAGATGGTTCTTGAGTCTTGCCATGAGTGCAGGAGACTGGACTTGATGCTCTCTTAAGGTCCCTTCCAGTTACTCTATGGTTCTAGTCTAAGATTCTATAAATGTTTAGCATTTGACATTTTACTACCTTGAAAGACTGGCTACAAAAGTGACATGCAAAAACCTGTTCTCTCTTTTAGGAGATATTGAAAATAAGAATCAGGAAACATTATCCCCCCAAAACATAAACAAAATGTAGGTCTTACCAAATGGCTGAAGAAGAAGTAGGACTGAGTGGACATATAGACTGGAAAGTTTTGCACTGTTTCGTTTATGAGTGAAATTATGAAACGGTACTTTTAGGAGATGACATGAGAAATGCTATTTTTATAGTGCAATTATTTACAATAGAAATATAAAGTGAGCACTATGTACTCTTGTGATGAAAATCAATATACTTGAAAATGTAGAAAAATGTCCAAAATATTTAAAACTTTTCAATTGATTTTCTATTAAGTGAGATTGCTATTGATTTTTAAATCCTGATATTTTTTATTTAAATCACATGAGGTAACAGTGATCAATCAACAGCCCTTATAACACTTTATAAAATGATTCTACATTTACTGATTTTATAATCTCTTTCGTGCATGGTATAAGTTATATTGAATGTTCACATTGTAAATCGCTGTAATTGTGGAACTCACTACATAGGAAAAAATATAAAGCAAGGGGTTCATTATGCATTCTAGCTGTCCCATTGAAGGCAATATTATGGGCAGAATCCCTTTTGGCTACACTTCTAACTCTCTGTAGTTAAGGACAGACCTTTACATGAACTTATCCCAGCAATTTAGATGCTGAAATAGTGGGGATGAAAATCCATAATAATTAGAAATTTGATCTCCTTCATTCTGTCTGTACTTGGAGAACCACACTGGGATTCCTAAACACTAGGGCTATGTCTACATGAAAAGGGTTTTCTGGCAAAACTGGCCTTTTGTTGGAAAAACCTGAGAAGTATCTGCATGGAAAATGTGCTTTGTTGACAGGTACAACCTTCTCTCTTTCTCCCCACACATTCAGGAGTAATGCCTTTCTCAACAGTTTCCTGTTGACAAAACAGCTGTGTAGATACTCTGGGGCCCTTTTTTTGGGACAGACAAGGCTTCCAGTTCACCATCCTGCAGAAAGAAGGCTGATAATTCTGGCTGGTCTGACAGAGAGAGAATTGCTTTTTCTATCTGTTTTTATGTGCAGACACAATCTGTTGACAGAAGTTTTGGCAGGACATCACTTCAAACAGTAACTTCTGTTGAAAGATGCCTGTAGATGTAGCCATGCAAAATAATCAGCATTCTAATTGGCACAGGTTAGCCCTTAAAAAAGGAAGTGACAGACTACTACTCTACCACTTTTTAAATCATACGTTGAAATACATGTTTCCATATAGTTGCTTGTTTTAACCTGTAAATAATGCAAGAACTAGGTGTCAATAAATGAAATGAATAGGTACCATGTTTAAAACAAAGAAAGGGAAGTATTCCATAATCAACAGACAGCCTGTGGAACTGTTTGTCAGATGATATTGAAATGGCCAAGCCGGCTGGGGTGCTCAAAAATCAGAAGATACCTTCATGGAGGATCTATCCACAAATGAGCTATTAGCCAGGATGGAAAGGGATGGTGTCCCTAGTCTGTTTGCCAGAATCTGGGAATGGCCATCAGGGGATGGATTATTTCCTGCTCTGTTCACTCCCTGAGACACCTGGCATTGGCCATTGTCAGAAGGTAGGGTACTGCACTAGATGGACCTTTGGACTCACCCAACATGGCCATTCTTATTTTATTATGATCCTATATTTTTACTGGTTAATAAAACTTTGGCTAGTTCATTACAGCATTATCTACAAGCATTCTTTGTTATGACGGGTACAAAGGTACAAATAAATATACCTTGAATAAATGGCTAGTTTCTTGGGAATGGGAGCAACCTGAATATTTTGTGATCTTTAGTGTAAGCAAAAATTTATCACATAGTCCAACTGGTCACTTATAACTGGGTTGGTGAAATCTAATTCTAGAACACAGAAATAGATTGGGATGTCTGCCCTGCTTCTTGAAATTCTGCTCACAGGTTGGAGTCTTTGGCTGTGAGCCTCTCTAGGAAGTGTGAAAAGGGCTACAACCACAAAAAACAGTAATGAGGTCTTTAAGTGACAACACGTGGCCAGAATCTCTAAAAAAAACCCCACATCTTATCTGAAAGAGTGGCTGCAACATTGTAGTGCAACCTAACAATACATTGGGACACTACTTAAGTACTAACTCAGGTAGAAGGCCATCATGCATTTAATTCTAACTACACTTTGTACATTACCCTGATAGTTTTTCCCCCTGGAATATCTCCTAGGCAAGTACTGGGGAGATCTTATCTACTGAGATCCAATGAGACCCGAGTGTCATAGCTGGAAGCTTTAACTCTTGCTTGAACAGAACTCTTATTTAATACTGATTAATTTAATTTGGTTTAAAAAAATTGCATTCCAAGAATGTAAAGTCAGAAATTCTTGTTTGTAATGTACTATGGGATCATCCCTGTCCATTAATTAGAGGACTTAATTTAAATTTTTCATGTGACCTGACATTATTGATTAATGTCTTTAAAATGAACAACTAAATTATTGTCACTAGTATTAACCTCACTGCAAAAATGTCAGCTTTAGAGGGTCCCCCCTCCCCTTTCTCGGTGATTAATGCTGAATCTTTCTCCTCAGTTAGGCATGCCTGGCCTTCCTACAGTCATCTAGGCAATTAGTCATTTTGTGGGGCATAAAGTGTGATTTCAGGCTTCTCTTTACCTGGAGAATGATGAAAATAGTATCATTTTGAAAATGATATTGTGAATAGACCTTCTTGGCACATTCATCCAGTGCTAAGTCCTCAAAACACATCATCATCATCATCTACCATGGGCTCAGTGCCCATTGGTATACAATGCCTCCTTCACTGGCTCCTTTCATATTTCCCCGTCCATTGCAGAATGGCTTAGTTTCTGTAGACTAGCTCCACACCAATCTACCCATTTCTGTGGAGTCTGCCTCTCCTACTTGAACTATACATTATGCCGAATACCAGGGTCTTGATTTTTCATTCATCACCCATTCTGCAGATCTGCCCAAATAGCTGTAGCTTCCATCGTATAACCTTCTGCAGTAGGTTCTCTCCCAAAACACAAGTGTGATATAATTCAGAAGGTACTTTTTTGGAAAAGCAGACTAATGGGGATGAGGTAGAAGGGCAGTTTTTTGGGGGAAACTGCATTTTTCATGGAATATTCTAAAATAATTTGTTACGGTGGGTTTCATTGAGCTACCCTGCACCTATTCCCGTAGGCCTTGTCCAGATTATCTGATGTGTTTCACAGACACTAAGGCTGCCTAAACGATACTGTCACTATTTCAAATAAGTCTTCTCTGAGCAGCAGTCATTTCTATAACCACACGTGATTTGCAACTCCCTAAAAACATTTTTTCAAACATTTCACCTTGAGAAGCAAAATCTTTCATCAGAAAAATGTCACTGTAATCAAGACAAGTCAAGTGTGAAGTAGCAGCCAGTAAAGATGCAGTGCTAAGGACAGGGAAGACTAGCAATTTTAGTAGCCAATATAGAATATATTTGCAAAAAACAATGAAGCTCTTGCTAAAGAACCGTGGGGTCTTGGCATATGCTCAAATACAGCCATGGATTGATAGAATTAAGGGGAAGTTAGCTGGTTTGTGTTCATTGCCAAGTAATTAGGCCACCTTTGCAATGGCCAAGTACAGCCAAGGGCTAGTTAAAATAGCGAAGGCTAGCACTGATCCTTTTCAGAAACACTTTATCATTTCCTGAGAGGCATAGTGGCAGATCACAGCACAGTAAAAGAGAGGTGAAACCTGACAAGGATGTTTTCATTCATTTACAGGGCAGGAGGAGAGAGATGGCTTAGAGTGGTACATGAGTACAACTATATTATCAATAAATGTTCTAGCCTTTACAAAATATGCTACAGAAGTCAAACTCTTTTTTATATTGCACCCTTAGGAAGTGTATGTGAGCAGCCAGTCTAAAAGAATAAACAAAGCCTTTGGAACAAGGTGCAGGGGCCAGATTAACTGAGCTGACTCTCGTTAAACGTTTTGGGTTGATTTTGTTCTGATTATGATTTGTTTCCTCCTCCCTATTTGTTGCTCTTAGCACATGATTGAGGAAAAGGATAGTCTTTCTCTAAAAGCAATCCACACTGGCCTTGTTCCACTACTGTTTATGGTAGCTGTCTGTCACGTTATGCTTAAATACCTGGAAGGCATATTTGGTAATATTCCCCTTTGCCATCTGGAACAGACTTTCCTTCAATTCTAGGCTGATGCACTTGAGAGCCCCATCTGGTATCATGTTGGTGAAGTAAATTTTGGATGTCAGAAGCTCTTAGCTACAACAGAGGAATACTAAAAGAGATGTTCTGAGAGCAGAAAATAAGAACTCTATCCAAAACCCACTGAAGTCAGTGTGAGCCTTTCCACTGGCATTTGATGACGCACCAATTGCCCTTTATACCTATTTTTAAGTGCCACCACTTGAAAGTTCAGTTTAGCACTGTGGAACTGCAGGAAAAGGCAGAGTTTCTTTCACATTCCTCTGAAGCAATTTAGATACCCAGTTTCAGTGGCATTCAACCACGTGCTTCAAAGTTACACAGGCAACTTCCCAGCACAGAATCCAATGTGGCACACCCACAATAGTCAAGGCAACACTTAATAGCCGTGTCTACACGTGCACGCTACTTCGAAGTAGCGGCACTAACTTCAAAATAGCGCCCATCACGGCTACACGCGTCGGGTGCTATTTCGAAGTTAACTTCAAGGTTAGGCGGCAAGACGTCGAAGTCGCTATCCTCATCAGGAGATGGGGATAGCGCCCTACTTCGACGTTCAACGTCGAAGTAGGGACCGTGTAGTCATTGTGCGTCCCGCAACTTCGAAATAGTGGGGTCCGCCATGGCGGCCATCAGCTGAGGGGGTGAGAGACACTCTCTCTCCAGCCCCTGAGGGGCTCTATGGTCACCGTGGGCAGCAGCCCTTAGCCCAGGGCTTCTGGCTGCGGCTGCTGCTGCTGCAGCTGGGGATCCATGCTGCAGGCACAGGGTCTGCAACCACTTGTCGGCTCTGTGGATCTTGTGTTGTTTAGTGCAACTGTGTCTGGGAGGGGCCCTTTAAGGGAGCGGCTTGCTGTTGAGTCCGCCCTGTGACCCTGTCTGCAGCTGTGCCTGGCACCCTTATTTCGATGTGTGCTACTTTGGCATGTAGACGTTCCCTCGCAGCACCTATTTCGATGTGGTGCTGCGCAACGTCGAAGTTGAACATCGACGTTGCCAGCCCTGGAGGACATGTAGACGTTATTCATCGAAATAGCCTATTTTGATGTTGCTACATCGAAATAAGCTACTTCGATGTAGGCTTCACGTGTAGATGTAGCCAATGTGACTTTATAAAATCAGTTAAAATAGAAAATTCATACTATATATGCAAAAATAATATGCCATTTGCTAATATAGGTATAGAAAGTATTAAAATCTGTTCTTCATAGAAATAAGTTGGCAAACTGAATTATTAGACATCTTGGTTCTCATTTTTTCTCTCCCTCCTGCTGTGTGTGACTGAACGTATGATCAAGTATCTAAAACTTGTTTTGCAGCAGAATGCCTTTGATCATCTCGATTGTATCTCTTATATCCTAAATACTTCTTCTCCACTGAGGTTTATTCTACATACACAAACTCAAAAGAAACCCTCTTTACTTAACAGCAGCCTTGATGTAACTAACGTTGGATAATCATGGAAAAGAACTTGCTTTTGTATTGCAAATAAGGGCCATCTTGGTCTATGGATGACTGGAGTCTTTGCTAATTTTAGCATAAATCCACATGAGGTACTTTAATGGGGTGAAAAACAGTTAACTTTCAAAATTCTGAATGTCACTGTTACTAATCTAGTTGAAATATGAAATTGTTCATCACCTCATGAAATATATGGATCGTTACAAAGTGAAAGTCAATGAAAGTTTTGTGCCTAACTTCATACCTCTGAAAGTCTCCCAGTATATTACTAAAGACAGTGGGTCTTGAAGCGAACCTCTGGTCCCTGTCAAGAATCTCTTCAAAGTCAATGGGACTCTACATGGACATAAACCTTCCCCAGTGTAGATCTCATCGCAAGACCAGGGTACATGTTCACTGTAGCCAAAGTTCAAGACAGTTTCATGAAACTTAAAATAGAATTTGGCCCCATGCACACACAATTATTTAAAATGATGGCACTGTAGAATAAAGCCCCATAATACAATATCACAGCACATGGACAGCTGTGCTTTGGTGTAGTTCCTTGGTATGAAAATTTATGGGCACCCATGTTTTCCTGGCTGGGGTTAATGATCTAGCACATTTGTGCTACAAAAATAACAAAGCCTTTGGAACAACGTGCAATGGCCAGATTAACTGATCTGACTCTCATTAAATGCTGATGCTAGAGACACATTTACTAGGTTCTCAGCCAGCATGCAGAGGTGGGCAGATTGGTAGACATTGTGAAGTAATTCATGTTCACATATGTTCAGGCTTTTGAAAAAGAAATGAATATTGTCTGGAAACCCTGGTTTGAGATCCCACCAGACGTGTTCTGTTATAAAACGGAGCAAAGACAGAACGCTTTCCTCTGACCAAAGGATGATCATTCTTATTTAGAGATGCCATTAAAGAAAAGTACATGCTCATTTGCGAATGTTGTTCATTTACATTTGTGTTAAATGTGTCAGAATTAAAAAAAAAAATCACTCTGCTGTCAACCCAATCTTCTTATGTGTTTGTTCACTCAAAGTTTAGAGAGCATGAAATCAGGATGTGGACTGCAAGGGCCTCATTGAAATTCTGGAAGATTTAAATTACAATTGGATCTTTAAAAGCCACAATAATATAGACAAAATAATCAGTCTCAGGCCCCAAGCAAATTGCTCAGGGGGTCAATACAGACTTTCCTCATGTATGTACTGCTTTGAATAAATAAGTAGGTGCCTCCTAGTGGACTTTGATTTTCAACTGAGGAAATCAGATACTGGCCTCTACCAATTACAGGATCCTCAGTTATGTGGAACAGCAGTCAGATGGTATATGAAAATAGAAACCCTTACATGCTTTAGATATTGTCTTTATTGTCTGGGCTGATGATCATTCACTAATAGAAAGAAGTGTACATCAAACTCCACATGTTGTCCATTACCTCCTGGGTTAGAGTTTTGATCTTGAATATATTTGCTTTTGAATATCTTTGTCATTGAGACATGTCGCTAGATGTATACTTGTCTTCCAATTGTCTATATCTTCCAAAATTGCTACATTTAATTAACATCTAACTTTGAAAAAGCATCGGGTCACAAGTGAGACCATTGCTTTGATAGTTAGGCTTTTCAAATGTTTTGGCACATGTAGTAGCCCATAATCTGTAGCCGTGTGACCAAACAACCACTTAGATATTGTGACTATATTATCACATAAAGAAATGTCTCTTTTGGGCCATGCTTGGCCTGTATGTAGATCTCTGTTAACAAGTGTGACCAGATTTTAGTCAAAAGAGAAATACAAGAATAGCCTCTGGGTGGATGCTCTCTAGTCTGACAGGACCACTCATGAGAAGCTAATTGGTTAAACTTCTGAGTCTTCTAATAAAAATAATTAATAAAAAGTGAAGAAATCTGTATTCTAGCGAAAAAGAAACCTCCCAAATTACTATCACCCAAAAGTAAGTGACATTTATGATTCATTAAACCTGCCACATATCACAACACTTACAGTTTTAATGGATGTCATAGACCTCTGCCTAGATATTTCCAAGCATGGTATATTTTACTCCCACAAAGAGACTGTTCTTGCAGAATGAGACTTAGTAGTACAGGTTTTCAGTTTCAGCGATAAATGTAAAATGGTCATATTGTATCAGACCAAAGGTCCATCTAACCCAGTATCCAGTGGCACATGCCAGATGCTCCAGAGAGAGTCAACAGAAAAGGCAGTCAGTGAGTGATCCCTCTCCTGTTATCCATTTCTAGCTTCTTTCAAATAGAACCTATGGACACCATTCCTACCTATCCTGGCTAACCTCCATGAATTTGTCCAATTCTTTTTGAACCCTGTTAAAGTCCTGTTCTTCAGTGTCCTCTGGCAAGGAGTTCATGAGCCTAGTGTAAACTGCATGAAGAGCTTCCTTTTGTTTCTAAATGTGGTGCCCTTTAATTTCATTTGGTGACACCTAGTCTTGTGTTATGGGAACAAAACCTTTTCCTTATTCACTTTCCTTACCTGCCATGATTTTATAGACGTCTATCATATCCTCCACCCCTTAGACTCCTCTTTTTAAGCTCAAAAGTCCCAGTCTTTTTAATCTGAGCACCCGTTCCAAACCCCTAGTCATTGTAGCTCTTTTCTGAACCTTTTCCAACGTCAATGCATTTTTTTTGGTTCAGATGAGGCAACCGCATCTGTATTCAAGATATGTGCACACCATGGATTTACTTAGAGGCAATAAGATACTCTATCTTACTATTTATCCCATTTTAAAGGAGAAAGATTAGTTCTACACTTTACAGCTGCTGGTCCAACTCTTCCTGTGTGCACACAACAAATCATCTCTAAAAGGCAGGTGATGAAATGACAGACAGCAAACTCCACTCATTGGTAGATAGAGTTTGTTCTACTTTGCAGTATCAAAAGAGTAACATTTGTAATATGCCTTTTCTAACCCATAAAATACAAGTCAGCATTTCTCTTTCCCTCAAAAGACCACAAATTCTTTGCAGTGGGACTTAAGCCTGAACACAGCATAGGGATTATAATGAGAGTCATCACTCACTGGAATTTCGGTAGTGATTCAGCTCCTGACAAGCCTCATGCCTCCCCAGCCAACACAGTTCCATTCTCCTGCCCCAGAGGCAAGCTGGCTTCACTGGACCCTACACAGACCTAGCATCTGTTCCCAAAGAAAAAGACCATTTAGAATCAGTGTCCTAATTCTTTAGCAATTTGGCCTGATGTCTAGGTTTCCTGGAGTTTTTTTTGCAAAGTAATTTCCTACATGCTAAGGAACATTAGTGACTGATGCGCCTGTGAAGCCATATTGAGTTTATACACAGATGATAAGTAGAAAGGAAGTGGCAGGGTGTACCTCTGCTTATTATACCACAGGCAGTATTGTGCTCCTACGGAGGTTATAGCTGACAGGAGATTCCCAAAACACCCCTCCACCAGACTGCAGAAATAGCCAAGATGACCCAGAGGTCTTGAAGATGGCAATGCAAATATGGGCAAAAGATCCTCCTCCTTCACACACACATACCAGAAGTCAGCAAGAAGAAGTTAACTGTAGCTGAGCCTGTTGGGAGGGGCCACTGGTGGTAAAGACCCAGACTCTCCTGGGGTCACAGAAGTAGCAACTGGTTTTAATTTCATTTCCCTATGCTAATTCTTCTCCTGCCTTCCAGTATCAGGTCAGGGAGTGAAGAATAGGCATGCACCTCTAATCTGAAGGACTGAAGAGATATTAGTAGATATCTTGAGCCTCTTGATAGCCATATCTCCCTGCTCTCTCTTCCTCAAGAACATGAGCAGTCTGTTTGAAGCCCAGCCATTTTCGGACCATATGATGTGGATCGAGTGAATTCCTCCAGACACAGCCCTCAACAGAACAGATGGGCTGTAATTTATGAAGTCTTCATAAGGCAGAGTGTTTTCTTTTGTAACATCTGGCTTCACATATATCTTTCGTTTGAAGTGATAGCTAACAGTTGTGTCCAATAATTATCACACATCAACTGGAGAGAGAGAAAACCTTACATTAAAATGGACACAGAGCTTGATTCTCATTTATAATAGGTGTCTTTAGATTGCACTGCTAATATACAGGAACCTTGATGCTGGGTGTCCTGGAACTTATGCCTGTTTTAAGACTCCTTTATACTACTGGTATATTATACAATAAAATCTCAGTTGTAAGGTATTTGAACTCTGACCATCCATACTAGTACAAAAATTTAGACTTGTTGGAAAACTTGTAAATGGAAAACTAAACACTTTGCTCTTAAAAAGCTGCAGGTCCACAATGAACAAACAAGAGAAAATACCATTTATATCTCCAAGACAATTCTGACACCTCTCTAACCAGAATAGGGAAGTCATCTTTCCTAACCAAAAGAAATTTTGTTCCCCTTCAGCAAATGGTATCCAAATACTTTTCTTACTCAACATATTCATATGACTCCTGGCTTCATGTCTGATTTATTTCCTAATTATGTATTTGTCATAAAATTAGAAGCATAGTTAGGTACAGTAGTGTGGGTTCAGAATGTAAAAATCATAGTGAACTGAGTTAACAAAATATTTGTCCTATTTGTTACGGGTGAGGACTTGGGAAGTAAAGAGTGGAAGGTCACTCCCTATTCCTTCCACTTGCTGATATTGTAGGTAGCAGTAGAGTCTACGGAAGAACAGAGGTTGCTGTTCCCCCCATGCAATTGAATGGGCAGGGGGTGAGCAAGGGAAGTGGGTGGCATCCTGGGTCCACCTCCCTATGTGCTAGATAGAGTAGCTGTGCCAGCACAGAGGGGGACATAAGCTGCTCCATAAGGCAGGGGAAAGTAAGGTCTGAATTCTGACAGTCATACATTATTGTTATTAATCATCATTTTTGTTTTGTATTGGCAGTACACCAGCATAAAAACTCAAGCTAAGATCAGGGACCCATTATGTTATGTACTGCACACATAAAATAAGAAAGTCATTATCCCATCTCAGCTCTACTCTTGGGACAGCAGCTATGTATGACTCGCTCGGAGATTATCTCTCAAAATGAGTGACTTTGAAAGGTAAATACGTAAAATTGTCTTTAATTCTAATCATTGCTATAAAAAGATGATCCCCTATATCTCTATATAAATAAATTCACATTGAATTATGCATACTGTAGTAAAGAGTGACTTGTAATCATTCTTGTGAGTATAACTGGCAGTTTAATATTTTGCCATTTCTAGGGTAATTATAAGTGCTCATGAGTACTTGGACAGCTACGGGGTTTGTGAAGGTTTTTACAAATGCAAGATTCTAACAAGAATGATTCACAAACAGTAGAATTTATAGACAATAATAGAATATATTTGATGTATCCATCAGTCTCCCATTAAAGATATTAACAGTCACCAGTTAGAAGGAAACCATACCTTTTTTACATGGGTATCCAGTCAAAAGCCTGGAATAGTAAATAGGTGCTGCTCCAATGCCGAAGAAGTCAATGCAAAGGCTCCCCATGAATTAAGTGCACATGGAATCAGATGCATAGTGAATACCTGAAGTGAATTGTTCACCAAAAAAAAATAGGATTTAGTCTATTAATGTTATTCTGCAAATCCATGCAAATCATTTAAAAGAATTTAAATTATCCTTTATAATTACAACTAAGTCTAATGTAGGTTTCTTAAGATATTCATCTGGCTTTATATCTTACATTTTATGTAAGGAGATAAAGTATCCTAAGGCACCATATGACTAATATCTGCTCATTTACATGGCAACCGAAAATACAGGAAAAAATAAATATCTTGGTCACCAAGGGACCCACTTGAGAATTCAAATAAAAATTAAAGCCATGATCCTGCAAAATCTCAAATGTGTGCTTTACAATATGTAGTACATGGCTGGGTCTAAAGTTCACTTATTATGATAATTTGGTTCCTTCAGTCATGGTCAATTCATAAATTCTCATGAAACTACCTACTTTCCCTGCTTTTTGGACTTGTCCTTTAGTATGTTGCACCTTTGATTCCTACTGAGCAATGTAGAAATAAATCCCAAATCTTTCCCAGAAAACATATTATTTTTTCCAGATCTGTATCCTTAAGGTGAGGAAGCAACATAAAGCTATTGTGAAGCTATCACCTTTTTTTTCATCTTATCTTAAAAATGCAGATTGATTCGCGCAAGAAACAAAACTTGGGTAGTGCACTGGGTCTTCATAGAAAAAAAAGATGTGTTTTCTACTTACAAAATCCAGTTTGCATTATCAGAATATTAGCAATATCTAGTCTGCAGGTCTTTCAAAGAAAATCCATTAAACATCCTTCTATATTCTTATATTACAAACCACCTGGTTAAAAATGGAACAATGAAAGCAGAAATGCTTCTACATTTCAAAACAACCCTGATACAGATAAATAAAACCTATTTTACTTTTATGAACCAGATGCTGCATACAGGCGAAGAACAGGTTTTATACACTTGATAAGAAATATTTCAGTATGTTTCTATGGCACTTGTTGCAGTTAAAACTTGTATTATCACATGATGTATGTCCATGAATAAAGATAGTGTTCCATTTATTTGTATAAAAAAATGCACAACCTAACCTAATGTTTACTTTTCTAACACCTATCCTTAAAACTTTAAAAAAAAATTTCAAGGAATCTGAATATGAATTTGAGCTCTTCGACAGTGCCTCTTGTCATCAAAAAATACATTTAGGCAGGGTCTACATGTGCCCCTTCCTTTTGAAAGGGGCATATTAATGAGTGGGTGCGAAAGATGCTAATGAGGAGCTGCAATGAATATGCAGCACTTCATTAGCATAATGGCGGCCACAGCGATTCGAAAGTGTGGCTTTTCGAATTGCGCACCACCCGTGGAGACAGGACCTTCTGAAAGGACCCCCTCCCAGTTTTCAAAAGCCCTTCTTCCAATCACCAGATAGGAAGAAGGGCTTTCAAAAAATGGGGGGGAATCCTTTTGGAAGGTCCTGTCTCCATGGGCGGTGAGCAATTCGAAAAGCCGCACTTTTGAATTGCCATGGCTGCCATTATGCTAATGAGTTGTTGCGTATTCATTGCAGCACCTTATTAGCATCTTTCAAACCCACTCATTAACTTCCCCTTTCAAAAGGAAGGGGCATGTGTAGACACAGGGTTATTGTATATGTATCCACAAAAGAGGCATCACTTCAGTAGGAGAAAGTACAAAGACAATATAAACTTTATTTTTAATTGTACCACCCTGTCCATGTCTACACCAGGAAACTATTTTAAAATAACCAAAACTGAGTTAATAACTCCCAAAACAACTAAATCAAAACAAGCAATCCTGTAGCACCTTAGGGATTAAGGCCGTATCTACGCTTGCATTCCTCTTTGGAAAGAGGCATGCAAAGTGAGGGAAAGAGAAAATACAACTGAGGTGTAGATTTGCAAATAAAGCATCAGATTTGCAAATCTACACCTCACTTGCATTTTCTGTTTCCCTCATCTGCATGCCTCTTTCCAAAAAGGAATGGAAGTGTAGATACAGCCTAACAAATGTATTAGGTCACAAGCTCTCATAGGTAAGATCCAATTCTTCAAATCTTCAATCATCTGAAGTAGTGGGTCTTACCCACAAAAGCTCGTGACATAATAAAAGTATTAGTATTTACGTTACTACAGGACTACTTGTTATTTGTGAAGCTACAGACTAACATGGCTACTCATCTGAGAATAAACACATCTAACATGTCCGCATTAGAGGGAATCATCAAAATAAGGCAGAACTACTTCAAAACATGTTGACAGTGAATGAAGCATGACTGAGACTTAAAGCCCACAGATGTACTATAGGAAGGATGGGGGTGGATACTTCCTGTGGCTGCTGGGTCAGGCAAGCTGTGACATGTGCTTCTGGGCACTCCTGTTTCAAGCCACTCCACCACTGCCTCTCCCCGTGGGACATTAAAGTGACACAGTAGGCACATGATTTCTTGTCTCTGGTTACCCTGGCAGATGACATAGCAAGAACCACATGGCGCCAGAGCTGCTGAAAAGCAGCATCAGGCTCATAGGTGTGGACCAGCATCCAGATGCCTCATGCATCATCTGAATGACCATCCGTGGTTGGATTCAATAGTTATTACCATTCATTAAGTTCTCTAGGCTGTCTCTGCCTCCACTCATGCTAGTACATAATGTTCAGGAAGGCTGATTTTGTAAAACTGATGCCTGCCTGACATTTAACATTGTCAGTCATACAGCTGATGAGCCCACGTGGCTTACACTTGCTACACTAGGGCTGTGTCTAGGCTAGCCCCAAACTTCGAAGGGGGCATGGTAATTAGGGTGTTGGCAGATTACTAATGAAGTGAGACGTAAAGGGACTTCAGAGTAGTGCAGGAACTTTGAAGCACCTACAGCTGACCTGTGGCTGCACGCAAGCCAGCACTTTGAAGTTTCACACTTCAAAGTTGTGGGGGAGAGATTTTGACTAATGAAGTGCTGCATCACAGCACTGCATTAGTAATCTCCCAACACCGTAATTACCATGTCCCCTGGGAAGTTGGGGGCTAGAATAGACACAGCTTAGTAGTATTTTGTTCTTACCTCATTGCTTATTTTTCCTAGATTAGTATATTAAAATTAATCCAATTAAAATTGTAAATTGATTTATGACACTGAAACACTGGAGAATTTCAAAAAATCTATATCTACTGCTCTGTAGTGGAAACTATTAATTGTATGGTTCTTTTTCTTTTTTTTTTTAAATCTAAGAGGAAAATTAATGTGGTGATAGAGTTCCCACATTATGGCATTTCACTGAATATTGCTTCAGCAATCATTGTGTGTGCTTTGTCATTCATGCAGAAGTCTTGAAAGTGTTTTCAAATTAATATTCAAAATATTACCTATTATCTACAAAACAGATGCTTTGCAAGCATATAATTTACAATAAGTTACGTCAGATTTGCAGGCTTCTGAAAACTAGCAGATACATTAATGATTCTTAAAACCATGACAGGCTGGCTGAATACTGTATAATATTAGAAATCCCTCTTTACCAAAGCAAAAACTGGCTCCTCTTATGGTATGTCATAATCTTTTTTAAGTCTGACCAACAGTCCTGAAATAAACCAAAAGATGGCTAATGCTTAAAGACTGCAGCAAGAACCTCATTTTGTGTGTGGTAAAATAGATGAGATGAAAGTTTGGAAAGTAATATTTGAGGTGAGACGAGAATAAAATAGAAATCGGTACATTATTCTTCTATCCTTGATATTAGTGTTCAAGGGCCACATTGATATCCTTGCCCTGTACTAGCAGCACCTTATTCCAAGAATGGTGACATTGTCTTCAATGGCTTGACTGACACAGTGAAGTGCTACTTGACATTAATAAGGTGATCAGAATCCAGGCCCAGGAGAGCACTTCAAATGTAGAAAAGATTAGCTTTTCTGACACGTTGCTTTCTCAAATGGTGTTCAAACAAAGATTACAGTTGTCCCAGCACATGTAGTTTTCAAAAGACCCTACAAACTAACATATGGGTTCAAACCAGTGGCCCATATAAGTCAGTGTCATGTCTCTGATTGTGACTAGTACTTTATTCCTTCGCGAATAATCCAAGAAACTCTTCAGTGGGAACTTCAAAGTTTCCTTCTTACCCCTCATAACTAGAAGTTGGTATATGCCGCACATTATGAAGATTCAACCCCCTTCCAAAGCTCTTGGAGGGTTCCCAAGAACCCTTTTGTTTCTTTCAGGACTTACTATCACAACTCTGGATATTTTTGTTGTCCATATAAATGTCTTGTGTTAAGTGCATGCAGTGATCCAGCTTCAGGCTGATAAGGATATGGAGAACTAAGACAAGGTTCAACCTTCCTAACAAGCACAAGTGAGGAAAAAAAATAAACAAACAAACAAAAAAAAAACCCTACTTTTCTCCAATGAAGCTTCCCAATGATCCAAAAGCAGCTGGGAGTCCATAATGACCCAGAGCGAGAGACATCAAGCTTTTTTTTTTCTTTCTCCCTGCTCCTTCAGCTGAGGGGACAGAGACAGTCTCCTATCATTTCAATGATGACAGGAAACTTGGAGGCAGGAACTGCCTCAGTGGGAGAAAGGGAGAACTTTCCAACTGAGGAAGCACAATATCAGATAACTTCATTTCTGGAAATTTCTCCCATCCTCCTCTCAAGTTAGAGTACCAGAGGATAAAGAAGATAAAAATCAGAAAAGGAGGGTGAAAGGAGTTGTTTGTGCCCCCAGGTTTCTCACCTAGAAGGTTGGGGAACCTGATCACAGAGAGTTACTTGCACTGGGTGTCTTCAGGCTATGATGCAGCTCCTTAAAACGTGCAGGTGATCTTTGCCCTTTTAAAGCCTTCTTGACTGGTTTTTGGCTTAACCTGGTAGTTTACTGTATTCCCCATAAGGCCAGGGCAGGGGTAGCAAACTTTTTTCAGGGTATGGAAATTGTATGGAGGGCCATGAATGCTCCCAAAATTGGGAGGTTGAGATGCAGGATGTAAACAGGGCTCCATCTGGAGCAGTAGACTCTAGGACAGGGCTAAAGTGAAGAATCCAGAGTATCGGAGGGGCTAAGGGCTGGGCCCAGCCACAGGGTTGGAGTGCATGCACAATATTCAGGCTCTGCCAGGGGGGTCAGACTGAGATGGGGCTGGGAATGAGGAATTTGGGGGTTCAAGAGTGTGCTCTGGCCTGGGACACAGGGGTTTGGAGAACAGGAGGGGGATCAGGCCTGGAACAGGGAGTTGGGTCACGGGATGAGGGTGCTAGGGCTGCAGGATCCAGGCCATGCTTATTCCTCAAGCTGCTACCCAAAGCAGCAGCAGCAGGAGCCTGCTGAAAGTGGGACATGCTGCCATGTGGAGGTGTGGCCAGGTGTCTCTGTACATTGTCCCTTTCCCCATCTGCAGTCCCTACTATTGCAACTTCCACTATCTGGGACCCATGGCCAATGGGGGCTATGGGAGCAGCGCATAGGAGCCAGAAGGGGGACATACTGGGTTTTTCAGGAGTCACACAGACATGAAACATGCAGTGCAGGGCAAGCCCTAGACCACAGGCACCCGCAAGAGCTTGAGAGCCAGATTAATGTAGCAGGTGGTCTGGATATGATTTTTGCCTACCTATTGGCTAGAGTAATGGGTTCCTTTCTGGGAGACCCCTCTGTGGCTCCAGGGACCTCTCCAGCAGGCTCCTGATTAGGATAATCAACTCCTTTGTTATCAGCTGACTTCAGTTTCCTCCTTTTTAAAAGGCCCCCTCCCTATCATGCATGGCCTCTCTGCATGTATAGACCCCACACTGGTACCACTCACACAAATTCATAGACAGGTTTAAAAGTTTGGGACTTAAATATCTTGCCATGCCAGCATAAATCAGAAGTAAATCCTTTGGAGCAGTTGGTGTTTCAATGGTGAAATCTAGGATGTATTTGAGAATTTCAATGTCTGTCCATCTGTGAGACTGTTTGTTCAAGAGCTTCTCTTAAACAAGAGTTAGGGCCACCAAATTTGGTGTGCAGCTTCCACTCACCCTAATGTAAAGCAAGATGAGAGAGAGGTTACTCAAGGAAAAGGGATGTACCCGGAATGGGACTGTTTTTCATACCATGGAGAGAGGGATGCTTGGAGGCAATTATACTGTGTCACAGTCACAGAGGGCAGCGAGGAGCCAGAGATGGGGATTGGGACAGCTATAACACCATGGGGGCAGCAAGGGGCAGGTAAGCTACCTGCCTTCCCCTGAGAAAGTGAGGTCCCACTATGGGCAGACTGGGGATGCGCCCCTTGCCCACCAATGCTCTGGACAGCCCCAGGGAGCTGACATCCACCACTGAAAGCCCTAGGGACCTGCCTTCCACTCAGCATGGCCCCTACCATAATGAGTGCTGGGGAGCCACTACCTGGGAAGCATGGCCCCTGCCATGCTCAGCTCTTCTGCTTTCCCACAAACCCTGCCCTGAGCCCCTCCTTATCCCTGAGCTTTGATTCCAATACCACCCCCCACACACACACCAATTCCATGCCCTGAGCTCCTCCTTACCTTCAGACTCTGATTTCTCAACTCCCTTCCCCTGGACACCTCCACCTCCCTACCCTGAGATCTTCCTTGAAGACCCTAGCAACACCTGGTAACTGCTAGTAACAAATGAAGGAAGAATCGGTCCTTAGGAGACTAATATCACAGCTCTCAGCCCCAATGAAACCCATTATACGCAGCCCCTTGTCAAAAAAAATGTACACGGTTAGACACAAATATTGGCTTTTCAAAACTTGACTTTAAAGTGAAATGGACAATTTATAGGAAAATAAAGAAGCTTCAACTGAAAAGCTGACCTAGAATCCACAATTCAGACTTAACCGTCAATCTCATTTCAGAGATTTTTCTGCTTTGTTTCCCCTTCTGCAATAACAGCAATTGAGTTTTGAAAACCAAAAAGGATCCCAGGAAATCCACAGATGTGGTTTAGAATTCTAATGAGCTTTGTTGTATAGACCTTGAAAAAGCAGTTTCATTATTTCTAGCATAGCTAGGCAATCAAAAGCTCATCACTGTCTTTGTTAAATCATTGCTAATGGGGGAAAAAAAACCTAAGATTCTCATCATTCTCTGCTGAGAGGAAATTTTGAGTTGAGTTGAGTATGGAGAGGGAAATGGGAATGCCTATCATGTTATTGATTAAGTATCTGAAAGATGTCAGAGTGAAATATTTGTATTGCAAAGAAACAATATCTGAATCATACTATTACTGAAAACTTTAGACAATGGTGTGGCTGCATATCTGTAAGTTTTTTCTAGTTTCTTTAAGATTATTCTGTTTTGTTGGGAGTAAATTTGTCATCGTAAACTCATTACTGTCCAAGTCTCAGGAAAAGAGTTTTTTTTCCATTTCTTCCTGTTTCAATGCTATTTGAAGAGAGGGGGTTAAGGGAACTTACCCTTTACTTTACACAGTTAACATAGTTTAAAATACCAGGGGTTTACCCATTTATGTAAATACTGGGTGTTTATTATAAGATGGATATACCTAGCAGTGAAGCACTTTTAATGCATGTTGTTGCTGAAATTCAAAGACTGTTGGAGTAAATCCTTTCCACTGAAAGGCATGTGATCATTATCAGCACCCTTGTACTTATGTTATTACAGATTTTATTAATCTATGGCCTAATCCTGTTCCCACTGAATACATTGGGAGATTTGGTTGAACATATCCTTATTCAAAAGAATTTTTTTCTAGGCATATTTAGAGGACACATATGACAATATACATCATCTTGCTATATAGTTATGTCCCTCCAGTTAAACTTTTATTTGCCCATAATATTCATCCTCTCATCCTGTCTAGAAATCCATATAACTTTAAATCCACAATTTAGTACATAATTTTATTTTTATTTCAAGTATAAGTTCTACATTTTATATGATTAATGGCCTGCTGGAATACCCCTTTATAGATGGAGGATGAGTTATTAGCTCAGCACATCCTCAAGTGCGATTTGATGGACTCTTCTCTACAAAGCTACAGTGGATTAGGTTCTACTCACATCTATGAGTCATCACAAGCTACTGACAAATAGTCATTTGTAGCAAATAGTCAAACTAGCAAGTTTACCATGAAAACACTGTAGCCCATTTAAAAGTTAATGAATGAATAATGGTTTAGTTACCATCTGCTTTAACCTTAAAGGATTTTACTTCCATCTTAAAAGTCATCATAGAATAAGGTCAAAGAGTACCTTCATTAGATGGTGGGATGAGGACCCCTCTTAGCCAAGCCACTATTCAATGTCTCACCCCTCTTCTTCCCAGGATCTGGGGCTTGCAACAGATCTCCAGGACTGGGAGTCCAGCTACTGCTCCAGGGGCTTCCTCCTGTGCAGCCCTGACCCGAAACGGGCTTTCCTTGTTCTCAATTTTTGTTCTCACAGTCTGCCTCCCCTAAACCTCCTTTCTAGCCTTCCCATGATTTTCTCACTGTTGATTGCAATGGTGGAGGGTTTTTAAAGGTCTTCCTTAAGCCAGCAGTGGAGTCAGCTGGCTCCCATCTGCCTGAGCTAACCCCCTCCCCGCAGCTACTGATTACCCTGCTGCCTTCTGCTCCTATTTACCAGCCTCATTGGGCTGCTTTTCTCTTCTCTGAAGGAGCTCTCTGGTCTGGCCCTGCTACTACGGTCACCGAGTCCATCCCACTTGTAGGAGAATGAAGTTATCTTTAAAACACTTACACTAACTGATGGTTCTGCTAGCAGTTCCAGACGATGGGTCTAGGGCTGAAAAAAGTTGGAATGTACTGATGGAATGGGGGGAGGGGACGCGGTGTTACTGATGACTGCTCATCATTTTTTCCTTCTAGGTGTTCCAGCCTCAGTGCATCCATGGAGTTGGTGTTTATGCTTCTGTATCACTGAGGTTAAAACAACATTTTATTATGTAACCCTTCTGTTAACGCCAGATGCCTGCCAGAAGGGCCGGGTTCAACTCTTGTGGGGTTTTCCTATCAAGGATACAACCAACCGGCTCGAGCCCCCACCCAGTGGCCTGGGACAATTTCACCCCCGTGCTGGATGCCTGTAAGGCGGTTCTCCCCCAACGTCACAAGCACAGAGTCTGAGATAGAAATGGCTTGTTTAATGACCGTAACCTACCCCAAGGTTACAGCGACAGATGCAGTATATCTCAGCACAGAAGAGACAAAACCCCTTATACCATCCCCATATGCAGTAGGACCCAGTCTCTTGCTGGGGATCTTGGCCCTCTTCCACACACACACAATTACAGGGTGTACCCTCTGCGGTGCAGTCCCAAACTCAAAGCCCACAGATACATCACCAGGGCAATACTAGCTGTCCACTTGTCTGTAGCCTCCCCTTGCTGTCACCAGCCGTCTGCCAGTCCCCATCGTCCGCCGCCGCTCCTACCGGCCGGTCGCTGTTGTCCGCCGCCGCTCCTACCGGCCGCCCGCCGTCGTCTACAGCCGCCGCCGCTCCTACCGGCTGCCCAGCGGTCGCTGTCATCCGCCGCCACTCCTACTGGCCGCCCGCTGTCGTCTACAGCCGCCACCGCTCCTACCGGCCGCCCAGCGGTCGCCGCTGCTCCTACTATCCACCCCCTGGTCCTGCTGTTGTCCACCAGTCCTAACCCCACTGCTTGGGACTGCCCTAAGGCAGAACCCAGTGATTTCAGCTCTGTGTGGCCTCAGCTGCCACTCTGTGATTTCAGCTCTTGGTATCTCTAGTGTGGGGTTTCACAAACACCCTAGTAGCCAGCTCTATCTTTCAACAGGTGGGGAGGGTTAGTCAAGCCAGGCTTATAGCTACATGGCCAAGGCATAGGCAGGGCCATGGCACTCAGCAAGCTGGCTCAACCAGTACCCCTCCCCTTCTCCCTCACAATGCTTTAAACCAGGGAGCCCTGTGTAATCAACGTCTTACACAGCTAAGGCGGCTGCCCTGTCCCCCACAACAACCCAGAGCATTGGTGAGATCTCACAACTCCCGCTTTAAGTGTCAGCTTAAATTGTGATTTTACAACTACATGTTTACAATAGACCAAATCTCATGGCTTACTTGCTACCCATTAGGCTTTGCCTGAAAAGGTATCACACATGCACACCTTTTGCATTCTCATGCAGATGACCTCTGGGAGACTCATTCCTCCCAGCCTTCAGCAGCACTGCATTCCTTCTGCCACATTCCCCACAATTATATTTACCAAAACGTCAGATGATAGAACCTCAGACTCAGTAAAGCTAAAATACATTCTTCACAGAGCATATAATATAAGAAGCTGTCTGTAGCCATCAGTCTGCATTCTTGCATCTCCAGTGGATGTTCTTTTGTGAAATTCTTGTTTTTGTGATTCACAGTAAAAATCTTCGGAGCCCTGAGACACCAGGCATGTTCTTCCTCTTCAGGCCGCTTAAAGTGAGGTGCAGAAAGAAGACATCTACATTATGACATTGTCTCCTACAGCTTTCACCATCTAGGAGCTTGGTTCCCAGCCCATGGAAATCTATGAAAAACTTAGATACGTAAACATGCAGATAAATACCTAGTGAGATTTGTAAAATCACTGTATTTCTATGGTAACTTTTTATGCCTCTAGGCACTTGTAAGCCTCTTTCACTCCCTCCTCAGGATACCTGGGAGCAGGTAGCACTCAGTTGTGTGTCTATGTGCCTTGTGGGTTCCATAATAAAGAGATCCCAAGTGCCCCAGTGGTGACGTTGGATAGTTGGGAATTCCCTTTCCATTCCTGATTTCTAAAGCTCTGTAAAATGGCAGTGCCTCCACTTGGCTGGCACCTGTACACACTTAAAGGTGTGCCTTGGGAACTGCCAGAAAACTTACGTCAGTTATAATTGAGATTTAACTCCCAAACAGCAATTATATGTAGTTTATGGCTGTGTCTACATGACCACCTTCCTTTGAAGGAAGGATGGTAATGAGGCTCTTCAGAGATTTCTCTGTAAGTGCTGCCATGCATAGGCAGCACTTCATTAAGCAAATTCCCCCCTGTGGCAACTCCCAAGTTTTAAACTTTGAAGTACCAGCACATGTCTAGCCACGGTGCACCTGCTGGTACTTCAAAGTGCCGCAGCATCTTTGAAGTTCCCTTACTCCTCAAAAGGAGGGGAATTTGCTTAATGAAGTGCTGCGTATGCATGGCAGCACTTCATTAGCAAACTCCAAACAGCCTCATTATCATCCTTCCTTCGAAGGAAGGTGGTAATGTAGACACCGCCTATGTCTAACAGACCACATAAGAATCAACTCACACCTTTACTTAACAACTTAAGGAGACAGGGTTACAGACTAAACGTGAATGAAATGAATTATCAATATACACAGACATGAATGAAACATAACTAGCATGTACCCTACCACCAGCTATCCCACCCCAGAGTGTACACTCTTTAATGATCAAAGTTCAAGTTATAGGCTTGCGCTGGCATGCAGCTGTTGTTCACTGGATTGCAGACACATTGGTGAGGGTTCTGTGTGCTAGTCCAGGCAAAACAACATGCAGACCAGCCCCTCTGACCCGGAGCTGCCCTCTGCAGCACTTTAACAGACACACATAATGTTCCTTCCCTGCAGTGTCTCTCATCAGCAGGCTGCAGCTCCCCAAAGCAGTTTCTGGCTTGGAGAAAGCTTCACACTTGCCTTGAAGTAGTCTGTTCCATCAGCCTTAACTCACCAACAACAGGGGACCACCACCTTCTTTTTCATCCCTGCCAAAAGCCCCCTTTCCTTCCCAAAGCCTCATGGGTGTTGTAGTCTCTACAGTCAGATTGCCACACACAGCAACAGCTGGAAGGTCCCAGTACAGAGGGGACTACACACTTATTTACACCACTAGGTATGTAATTGACTTCCAATAGATTTTGGATCTGGAGCAACCTGTCTGACTTTTTTGTTGTTGTTGTTATTTGTTGCTGATTGGTCTGTAAGATAAGAAGGCCACCTTGTTCTGGTTAGCTGAAGTATCTAAGAGGTTCAGCTGTTTTATTTCAGTGCCAGGCAAACTAGAGAGGAAAGAACTCCAATATACTCTTGAGAACCTATAAGAGCTGGTTATGAATAGGAGATTTCAGTTCTCAACGCATAAACTGTTAATTCTTTGTGAGCAGAAGGTATCTTCTTATGCAACTATTTCTTGTTTATAAATATTCCAGAATCTTTTACAATCACAAGTGAGGCATTTCCCGGCATGTATATTACATGTATGGAAAAATGAACTATTTTGGTGTACAAGTATCAGAGAGGTAGCTGTGTTAGTCAGTAGCTTTGAGAACAACAAGAAATCTTGTGGCACCTTATAGAGTAGCAGATATTTTGGAGCATAAGCTTTCATGGGCAAAGACCCACGAAAGCTTATGCTCCAAAATATCTGTTAGTCTATAAGGTGCCACAAGACTTCCTGTTATTTTGGTGTATTAATTTATCTATATCATTCTGCTCAGGCAAAACTTCCTACTACCAAATAAGGGAGTTTTACCTAAGGTGGAATTACTCACTTAAATAAAGTTATTTACTTGAGTAGATGTTCATAGGACAGACTACAGTATAACATAAGCCTTCATTTTCATGTGTGTGCAACCGAAAGGAAATAATTGGTTCTGAAGAGTTTTGTTTTGTTTTGTTTTGTTTTTTAAATTAAAAAAAGGAACTGATACTCAGCTGGCTCCCTGCTCCCACCCTCCAGCCAGCCCCAGTGCTGGGGCTGCTGAGGTGCTGGCACTCAGTACCAATAAGTACTGGTACAAAAAAAGAGCACTCGGTCTGAATATTATTGTAGCCAATGTCCAGGAGATTGTTTTGTTACTTTTTCTGAGCATGAGAAAGGTTCTCATTTTAATATCAGAAAGAGATATCAAGCCTTGACAGTTTATAAGTTAGAAGTCTAACACAGAAAAAACAAAATCAGAACCAGTATCAGAATAAGTGATTAGGTGACGTTTTACTATCAAATAGATTTTAAAATCAAGTCCTGTTTACATGTATTTTTCATTAAGAATAATGTGATTAGGGAATCATCGTAGTTTCAGATCTGAAATGCAACCATTTTTATTCTTCCTTCCCCCTGCTCCTTAGTTTCATATCGTACATCTGGATTTTGGGTGACATCTCAATCAGTTGTGTAACACGTAATTTGGCATACTAGACACTATTGCCTGATCCTGTTTGATACGCATAATTGTCTGCAGCCATCCAGAAAAGAACTTGCTCACTTCAAGACAAAATTACTTTCAACACCAGGTTCCACAGGTGAAATGACAGTGAATTAAAGTCATAAAAGGTAACTCGGAGTGACTCAATGCCCTGCAGATTTTTTTTTAAATGTTTGTCTCCGCCAAAGCTAAAGATGTCAGCTTGGAGCCATTCTACTGCCAATTTAATTGTGTTAAGGAATTATCAGCACAATCAGTGACATTGTACAAATGATGCAATACTGAGATTTTTGGTACTTTATTTCTGATGCTGTCTGGTGTCTCACATTGGTGAGAATTTTAATCTACATGAAAATATTGGCTTTGGTTGGAAGTGTTAAATCAAATGACAGACAGTGTTGAGCTGTTAAATAATTAGAGTAGGACACTGCTTTCAGAGGCAATTCAGAGAAACGATGCCAGATGCTGAAAGAGATGGACAAGAAAAATAATGCTTGGAAACATTTGTGAATCATTTTAAACACTGCTATTAGTTCTTTTGTGTAAACCAATATACGTTCTACAGGAAGACAAGGGATATCTCTTTCTTTAAGAAGAGGACTATGAGTACACTACAGCACTCTGTCAACAGTAGTCACTCTCGGAATAGACTTCCTGACAAAACTTCTGTTGACGGAGTGTGGTCACACACAAAAGCCAATCAGAAGAGCATTCTGTTTCCAGAGTAGCCAGACTGCCAGGCCACTCTGTCAACGAAACAGGCACCTGTGTAGCAACCTTAGATAAATAGGTATTATCCCATATATTTTAATAGAAGTTTTGTACCACTTTGTACATAATTCCATATTGTACCTGAGACTCTATTTTGAGGGATATGCTCTTCTGTATTAGCCTGTAAACCTTGTGCTGGCTCTGTGTGAGAATGGGTGTGGGCGAGATCCACATGGAAGTGTAAATGTGGATGCTTAGAGAGATGCCCTCTGGAGCCCGCCTGTCTGGACAACAAAGACTGGGAGGCTGAAGCACAGATTTTCATAGTGCCTAAAGGTGCATATAAGTGCTTTGTAAGATTTGCAAAAATTCCTGAAGAGATTATCTGCCTCCCGCTGAAATACCGGCCAAAATGACATTACAAATGAGACCCCCGTGTCCATCAAGTTTTTAGAATTAGTAGCTCTCATCCTCTCCTATCCAGTTTGATTTATAACCTGGAAGAGGAAAGGAAGCTCTACTACTTTTTCAACTGCCACTTGCCTCTTCATAGTTGAATGAAAAAAAATCTGAAACAAAAACGATTTAAAACAAATGCTTTTCTGCACATACACACACACAACAAAGGCCCTTGTATGTGAAAAAGTATACATGCAAACATTTAGTTTTACTGTAAAGACTGCAAATAAAATAGATCCTTAACAAGGTACATGACTGCCATCTATTATAAAATTAGATTATAGTGAATTTAGTTTTTAACTCAGGAAGTCAATTTCAAATTTAATATTATACAGATTAATCTAATTTGATTAATGAGAAATATAAATATGTTAAGCAGGCAGTATATTTTAATCTGATTCAATTTCTTTTACACTTTCTATTTAAAAATAAAAAGAGAAGAGAAGCGTGCAACCCAAGATAAAAATTTCCTGGACCTCCTGTGCCTCTCACAATCTTGCTCAAGGGACAGGAAAAGAGCTGTCCTCTCCACATCTACAAAAATAAATGTGGGTAGAAAACTCATGTGTATTTTATAGTTAAAAGATCGGAAACAAAGGATAGGAATAAATGGTCAGTTTTCAGAATGGAGCGAGGTAAATAGTGGTGTCCCCCAGAGGTCTGTACTGGGACCAGTCCTATTCAGCGTATTTATAAATTATCTGGAAAAGGTATAAACAGTTGGGTGGCAAAATTTGCATATGACACAAAACTACTCAAAATAGTTAAGTCCCAAGCAGACTGTGAAGAGTTACAAAAGGATCTTAATAAACAGGGTGATTGGGCAACAAAATGGCAGATGAAATTCAATGTTGCTAAATGCAAACTAATGCACATTGGAAAATATAATCCCAACTATACATATAAAATGACGGGGTCTGACTTAGCTATTACCACTCAAGAAAGAGTTCTTGCAGTCACTGTGGATAGTTCTCTGAAAACATCCACTCAGTGTGCAGCGGCAGTCAAAAAAGCTAAAAAAATTTGGGAATCGTTAAGAAAGGAATGGATAACAAGACAGAAAATGTCATATTACCTCTATTTGGGTATTAGTTATAAATTGTTTAGTAATAAATTCCACCCACTTAAAAATAACAGGAAAGTATCACCCCCACCAAAAGCAAACTAAAACCCATATTCTTCCTTAAAGTTAATTGAAAAACACATTTTCAGAGGAATCTGAATCATTTGCAAACATAATCATTGAGTTTTTATTCAATGCTATGTGATCTTTCTTTCCCAAGTTGCCTTACATCTACATAACTATCACAGAAAGAAAGTGTAAACAAGAAAGAATTTTGTCAGATGCCTCAGTTTTCTGCCACAAAAGTCATTATGAGATGATAGCAATTAAAAATAATTGGGTATTATTTGTTTTCAAAGCAAACCAATATTTCCTCATTTATTGATTTCAGGCTGTTATCTTGTAAATTACATGACAGCTTGTCTTGTTTTTGTCAACATAATGATTTGAAATGGCAAAATGATGAAAAGGCAAATATCTCCTGAAAGTTTAAACTGATGCACAATCTTTTTTTCTGAGAAACACATTATCTGTTCATAAACTAAAGAATGATCCTACTGCGTAGACCTACAGATCTGTTCACATCACCTTATATGTACAGTATGTGTTCATAAAATCCAGAAACCAGAACACTAATCATGTTTTTAAGATAGAATGGGCATTTTGTTGCCCTTGATTGGAAGTCTTTTTTCCCCCTTTAGTGAAATCTTCAGTGAACTGCGACATTCTTATAACTCAAATATCTATTTTAACTATACCTACCTAAAAGTAAACCAGAATGGTATCTACCTTTGCATTTGTAACTTTCAGTTAGGCCAGGGCTCTTGGCATGAGCTAGCATCTCCTTTGCCTGCATTACAGAATTTTTATTCCTGTGTTTAGTCAGCAGTGGGGTTTTCGTTTGTTTGTTTGTTTGTTTGTTGTAAAAAAAGAGGTCTGGTACTCAGCCAGCTCCCTCCCTCCCCACTTCACACTGGGATGCTGGGGCTGGGGCTGCTGGTGGAGTTCTGTGCCCCAGCCAGTTCCCAGCTGCAGGTCTGGTGGGGTCCTCCTGCGACCTAGCCAGGGATCCCAGTACTCAGATGCTGGTACTCAGTACTGACACATAGGAGCAGAAAAATAGCACTGTGTTTAGTACATCATAATTTATGTAGGTAATGATAAAACTGTAATCTTACACGTTTGTTTGTTTTCTCTTCACTAATACAGTAAACACTACAGCTATGCCTACGCTACAGTGCTCTCTCGAAAGACGAGCTTCCAGAAGATATCCCCCAGAAGACCATCTTTTGGAAGAGCACATCTACACACAAAAAAGCACATGAAACCTTCAATCCAATCTTTTGAAAGGCCACTCTGCCCTTTCGAAAGAGAGTATCCACACAGCCAAAGGCACTCTTTCGAAAGAGTGGAGCAGGAAACGTTGCTGACAGGGTCACATGGCTCACAAGCCCTTCTGGGGCCTGCGGCCAGCCACTCCTTTAAAGGTCCCTTTCCAAACACTCCTGCCCTGCATTTGCAAATTCAGTTGTCATGATAAAGAGCTCACACAATAGTGCTTGGATTAGGGGAGCTGAAAAAATCAATTTCTTTTGTCTTTTACAGTAAAAATATGTTTCAGCAAAATATGTATGAAGTGAGCATTGGATACTTTATATTCTCTGTTGTAATTGAAATCAGTGTATTTGAAAATGTGGGAAAAAATCCAAGAACATTTAAATAAATGAAATTCTATTTTTTGTTTGTTCAATATTGACAAAGGTATAGGAGGGACAGATCACTGCAAGGAAACTCTAATAACAGACAAAGGAGAAAGCCAAGGTTAAGATTTATATTTGTTTTGATGTTATTTGAGTTACAAATAAAGCACAATCCCCTGAAAGAGATGTGGTGGTGCAGAGCTGGACTATTTACAATAGGATAAACTGTATAATCCTATTTATCCTGACAAGCATTTACTAACCAGAATCGAAGCACTGACTTCAAATGGAGAACTGCTGTAAGTGCCTGAGTAGACCCCACAGTCTGGTCTAATGGATCAGCAGATCCAGAGAGGTTATTATTCCCTATTTCGACCCTGGTCGGGCCACATCAGGAGTATTTCATACAGTTCTGGGCCCCAGAGTACAGAAAGAATGTGGATGCATCGGAACAGGTCCCCCAGAGAATATAAAACATGATTAGGGGACTGGAGCACGTGACCTATGAGGAGATGTTGAGGGATTTGGGCTTATTTAGTTTGCAGAAGAGAAGAGTGAAGGACAGTTTGATAGCAGCCTTCAGCTTGTTGAAGGGGAGCTCTAAAGAGGATGGAGAGAGGCTATTCTCAATTATGATGGATGGCAGAACAAGGAGCAATAGTGTCAAATTACAGAGGGGTTAAATCTTCATCCTTAGAGGTTTTTACGTCCTGGCTTGACAAAGTCCTGACCGGGATGATTTATTTAGAGCTGATCTTGCTTTATGCAGGGGCTGAGACTTGATGACCTCCTGAGGGTCCCTTCCAGTCCTAGTATTCCATGATTCCATGAATGGGTGAAGATTCTGTTTTGAACAGGATGCAGGGGGAAATCCACCTGTCCCCAAGGAACACTTTTAGAAACACTTTCACAGAATGTCTACTTTCAGCACCTATCACTGTCCTTGTTTTGTATATTTACTTGCTCTGTTACATTGGTTCTACAGCTTAAGTTGAACATTGTATGACAGTGTGAACTCTGAATGTCTTTGGTTAGGTCAGATTAAATTAGGCTTTCAGTATTGTTTTAATGTTACAGTTATTTTTATATTAACAGATTCCAAAGGGAACAGATTTTGTCTTTGCTTTTATCTCATTAGGAATGAAAATAGGTGTTAAATTCACAAGCACTAGGGGAAAGAAAATAAAGCTCCATATTGTACAGCCAAGGCAAAATCTAGGTCAGTGTCACTTTCACTGCTGGATCCTATCCAATTTAAAGTGCAAAAGCATCTGATTTGGTTTATTACAGATTTTTACTATTTTTATGAACTGAGACTTACTGAAATTTTCATTAGTATGATACATTCCGCCTTTTGTCTCACTCTTTGTCTGATTCCTTTTTCATAGGTGATTTGTTCTACAGTTCTTACAACTTCAACTGGTTTAAAAATTCTGGTGTTGAGAAATTTTTTAGCAAAATCATTGTTCAGCAAGGAGAGTTTAAGACTAAGACATTCAAGAAAGGATTGTTAGGCCTGGATCACTAATGGGAGACAATTTAACAGGTTAAAGAACTAACAGCTGAGATCATCTATATTCTTTAAGGGTCATGCTATGATCCAAAACATGTTCTCCAATGTGGCAAGGGGGCCCTCTTCTCAGAAGACTTTCTTCTGTTATATGTAATCTGTTCTTTATTTTGCTTATCCCAAAACTTAGAAATAACTATTATAGCGTTTATATATAGATAGATAGATAGATAGATCTATTAGAAATAACTATTATAGAGTTATATATAGTGTTTTATATAGGCTACGTCTACACGTGAAGCCTACATCGAAATAGGCTATTTCGATGAATAACGTCTACACGTCCTCCAGGGCTGGCAACGTCGATGTTCAACTTCGACGTTGCGCGGCACCACATCGAAATAGGCGCTGCAAGGGAACGTCTACATGCCAAAGTAGCACACATCGAAATAAGGGTGCCAGGAACAGCTGCAGACAGGGTCACAGGGCGGACTCAACAGCAAGCCGCTCCCTTAAAGGGCCCCTCCCAGACACAGTTGCACTAAACAACACAAAATACACAGAGCTGACAACTGGTTGCAGACCCTGTGCCTGCAGCATGGATCCCCAGCTGCCGCAGCAGCAGCCAGATGCCCTGGGCTAAGGGCTGCTGCCCACGGTGACCATAGAGCCCCGCAGGGGCTCGAGAGAGAGCGTCTCTCAACCCCTCAGCTGATGGTCGCCATGGCGGACCCCGCTATTTCGAAGTTGTGGGACGGGCAACGACTACACGGTCCCTACATCGACGTTCAACGTCGAAGTAGGGCGCTATTCCTATCCCCTCATGGGGTTAGTGACTTCGACGTCTCGCCGCCTAACGTTGAAGTTAACTTTGAAATAGCACACGGCGCGTGTAGCCGTGACGGGCGCTATTTCGAAGTTAGTGCCACTACTTCGAAGTAGCATGCACGTGTAAACACGGCTATAGAGAGACAGATATAGATATAGATATATGAAACACTATGTGTGTGTATATATATATATATATAGTGTTTCATATATCTATATCTGTCTCTCTATATAAAACACTGGAGAGAGAGAGAGAGAGAGAGAGAGAGAGAGAGAGAGAGAGCGCTTTATATACCTGATCATTACGATGCTCTGTGCTCTGCCGGAAACCCACTGATCGCTATACTTACCTACACGCTTCTAGCTTCCATCCTGCACACATAACTAGATCCGTTGTTTACAGTCAAGCCCTTAGGTACAATTGCATTTGCTCTGATCCTACTGACAGAGACTAAAAACTATAAGATCTTTACCAAATATTCATAAACCTGAATTACCCACCAGGAGAAATGAAAAAATAAATTGACAGGGCCAGATGAATACCCAGAGACCAGCTACTCCTATACAGGCCCAAAAAAGCCAAAAACAGAACACCACTGGTCATTACGTACAGCCGCCAACTCAAACCACTGCAATGCATTATTAAAGACCTACAACTTATCCTTAATCAGGATGCCACACTCCAGAAGACCCGAGGTGACAGGCCTGTTCTCCCCTACAGACAACCTCCCGACCTTATGAGGATTCTTACCCACAACCATAGTCTATACTGCAGGGACACCAGTCCCGGAACTTTTCCTTGCAACAAAGTCCATTGCCAGCTTTATTCTGGAGATACCATCACTGGACCTAACCAGGGTATTCACAGAAGCACGGGCATAGTCTCATATTCCCCAACTAACATCATATATGCCATGATGTGCCAACAATGCCCAGATGCTTTGTATATTGGACAGACTTCAAACTCTCTCAGACAAAGAATTAATGGGCACAAAACAGACATATGAACATTCCTGGTTCACAAACCGGTCAGTCAACATTTTAATGGAGTGGGCCATTCTGTTAATGACTTAAAAGTTTGCTTTTTAATGAAGAGGAATTTTCACAACAGTCTGCAAAGAGAGGCTTGTGAACTCTCTTTTATATCCAAATTCGACACATTAACGTGGTTTGAACCGAGATGTGAATTTTCTGGGTCATTATAGGGGCTCTTTTGCATACTTGTCTTAATCTAATTCTTGACTCCCCACCCCCACCCTTTCTGCCCCTCTACTCTCTGATTTGCTCAGTTTGATAATTTTTTTCTGATTTGTCAACCTTGATTACTTTTTTGGTTCTCTGTGCCTTAAATATTGAGTCTGTTCTGGTATGGCTATTGTCTGAGGAAGTGGGTCTGTCCCACAAAAGCTTACCACCTAATAAACTATTTTTTTAGTCTTTAAAGTGTTACTTGACTGCTTTTTTTTGCTTTGATCGTGTATAGACTAGAATGGCTTTCTTTCTGTTACTATTATAGCATATTTCACTATAGCTGCGTCTACACGTGCACGCTACTTTGAAGTAGCGGCACCAACTTCGAAATAGCGCCCGACGCGTCTACACGCGTTGGGCGCTATTTCGAAGTTAACTTCGACGTTAGGCGGCGAGACGTCGAAGTCGCTAACCTCATGAGGAGATAGGAATAGCGCCCTACTTCGACATTCAACGTCGAAGTAGGGACCGTGTAGACGATCCGCGTCCCGCAACGTCGAAATTGCTGGGTCCTCCATGGCGGCCATCAGCTGGGGGGTTGAGAGATGCTCTCTCTCCAGCCCCTGCGGGGCTCTATGGTCACCGTGGGCAGCAGCCCTTAGCCCAGGGCTTCTGGCTGTCTCTGCGGCAGCTGGGGATCTATGCTGCAGGCACAGGGTCTGCAACCAGTCGTCAGCTCTGTGGATCTTGTGTTGTTTAGTGCAACTGTGTCTGGGAGGGGCCCTTTAAGGGAGCGGCTTGCTGTTGAGTCCGCCCTGTGACCCTGTCTGCAGCTGTGCCTGGCATCCCTATTTCGATGTGTGCTACTTTGACGTGTAGACATTCCCTCGCTGCGCCTATTTCGATGTTGGGCTGAGCAATGTCGAAGTTGAACATCGACGTTGCTGGCCCTAGAGAACGTGTAGACGTTATTCATCGAAATAGCCTATTTCGATGTTGCTACATCGAAATAAGCTATTTTGATGTTGGCTGCACGTGTAGACGTAGCCTATATGTAATCAGGGCAGACTATGAACCATTATGAATCCATTTAAGATTAATTAATTTTTCACCCATTTAATATTTCTCTTGATCACTGAGTGCATGTTACTGGGCTTCTTTACTAAACTCAGAGGCAAATATACATGCTTCATTTCTGTTTAAATGAGCTTTTTCACAGAATTCGGAGCCTATTTCCTCTAATAATGTTATCATGACCCAAGAATAATATTGTGATATGGCTGATCAATATAAATATATCAAATCCGTTGGATTTAGCTGTGCTCTCCATTTATTTGCTAAGCTTTCACATTAAACATCCTTGTCATCAGGATTGCTATTCATCAAATGTCACTGAAAATACCAGACTTCTGCATTGAAACAAAAACTGGCTTTCTGCTTTCCCAGTTTGTGTAATGGAGCTAATTTACAGCCAGCACCCTTGGTATCTCATGATTAAACACAATAGGCTTTACTGATTGTAGCTGGAAACTCATGGACTCCTTAAATAGTGAACATGTAGCATTGAAAGAGATATTTTTTAGATTTCAAGGTGTACTGTGTCAATCTGGACTAATTATTAATTAAACTGTTCTCATTTTATTCAGTCAGATAGTTTCAGTAAAATATTATGGGCTTAATTCTGACATGATTTATATCCAACGCACCACCACTGTATTTTTTTTTCTAAAAATTTGCAGAATCCAGCCCTGTGTTCAGAATCTATAGCATTACCAGTTTATTTTATGTAAAAGAGAAAAATATATCCTTTTTTGGTTGTAGAAGCTGTAGAAAACTTTTAAACCTTTGTATGTGTAAAAAGTAACAATAGCTTTCAAATGTTGCACTCTGTACCAAGCAGTCCTGAGTTGAAACGTAGTGGGATACCTCATTAGAGAGTCTAGAAATGTACATAGAGAAGGTGAAAGACCCCAAGGTGGTAAATCTCCTTTCTAATATAAATTATATACTTTTTCAGTCCAGAACTGATCTTTAAAATAACTGTTTCTGGCTAAGAGAAATTACTGTTCATATGCAAAAAGCCACATACAGTTATAAAAATTAAAAAAAACCATGTATCTGAAATTACAGTAGAACTGTCAGATTTGCAAAATGCAGCAGATCAGTTCTAACAGAAGGACTTCCTAGCTTTGATTTTCAAAGATGTTTCGAGGAGTATAGAAGGAGGAAGATGGAATAAAGTAGGAATTCCACAGGGATGTAAGAAAGAGTGTTTAGACTTTTATGTTGTAAATTAACGTATTGTTTCATGTTTCCCTAAAGCAAAATTATAGCTTCATCTAACATAATTGAATGTAAAGGCATATATTCATTTGACTTATATGCTGTGTGCAATGATGCCAACTAGAGACTAATTATAGCATCTTCCAGAATCCCAAAAGCTACACTGATAGTTTCCTAATGAGTTTCTATTTCTCCCCAGTCTTAACCACCCACTGTGATCATGCAACTACCGCATGCTTTACAGATCTCAGGGGGGCAGCTTTGTTAGTCTGTATCTGCAAAAACAATGAGGGGTCCAATGATATCTTAAAGACTAACAGATCTATCTGGGCATAAGCTTTCATGTGTAAAAACCACTTCATCAGATGCATGGAATAGAACTCTCAGAGGTAGGGACATGCGAGCAGCCACACACCACACCACAGAAACACTCACCCAGGATCCTATAAGTGCAACAAACCCTGTTGCCAACTCAGTCCACGTATCTAAAGAAGCAACACCATCACCAGACTTTCCACATCAGCCACACCTGCTCATCTACCTGCAAATCTGCTAACATATGTACCATCATGTACCAGCAATGTCCCTCTCCCGTGTGTATTGGTCAAACTGGACAGTCTATGTGCCAAAGGATTAATGGTCAGAAATCAGATCTCAAGAAAGATGACATGTAAAACCAGTAAGAGAACACTTTGATCTCCCTGGACTCTCAGTAACAGATTTAAAAGTAGCCATCCTTTTTACAAAAAAAGCATGTCAAAACCAGATTTCAAAGAGAAACAGCAGAGCTGCAATTTATTTGCAATTTAATGCGAGCAAATTAGTACTAAATAAAGACTTCGAATGGTTATCTTACCACAAAGGCAATTTTCCCTCTCTTGGTATTTACATTTACCCCTCAACTGTTGACAGTGAGCCACATCCACCTTGAATTGCCCTCATTAACACTGGTCCTCCACTTTATTAATAACTTCCGTCTTTTGATATGCTAGTATGTATTATATCTCTACCTCTGTGATTTCCACTCCATGCATCTGACAGAGTGCTTTTTATCCACAAAAGCTTATGCCCAAATAGATCTGGCAGTCTTTAAGGTGACACAGGACTCCTCAATACATTACATAGTTAAAGACATGTATCCAGAAGAGATTTGGTTCCCTCATTTTTCTTTCAGTGATATGTGTGCTGAACTAAAACCCAAAGGAAACATAAGCACAGTTTAAGTGCTGTGGTTGTATTATTGCAACGTTCCTCCTCAGAATGAATGCGGAGCAAATGGGAACTTCTGTTCAAACATCTGCTCCACAAGTAGCATTTGTAAAAAATCCATTGTCAGAGGTATAATGTCTCATGTGGTACTTCTGGGGTACTAGTTGTGATGTCAGATGTTCATAGTGATTTTGAAGAGAAGATAAAATTCATCAGTGCCTCCTTTTTCAAAATGGCTACAATCTGTAACTTCTCTTTTCAACTATATGTACAGTTTCTCTAGGTTTTCTTGTTTCTAAATCACATCTGGCAACTCTTGTGTATTCCATTCTGTGCTGATGACCTACCATTTTGAAATGTGATATGCGATTGTCCTTGAAAGAAAAAATAAATCCTGTAATGCTTGTTGATTAACATTTTTGTGTCTCTTAAATAGTTTCACTGTAATACTCATTTCCATTTTATTTAATAGCTATTTGTCATATTTTATGGGGAACAGACAATCAAGGCCATAACCTTGCATTGACTAGAGTGGAAGCTGTACTAAGCATTAATTTGGCCAGTTACATCCGCTGAGTAGATTCAGAATGGTGTACTCTTCCATGTGGTACAAGCAGCTAAGTACAAAACCGGAACATGATAAGAGATAAGAGTACTTCACAAATAACATCTACAGTCCTTTGCCATAAAAAGGCTCTGGAGACAGTAGGTATGTAGAAAACACCCAACCCTTTGGCTGTGGCCACACTAGCGCAATCTTTTGGAGAGGCTATGGTAACGTGGTATTGTGAAATATGCTAATGAGTTGCTGCCATGAATATGCAGCACTTCATTAGAATAATGGCAGCTGCACATGCTTTGAAACTGCTGGTGTCGAAACTCACATTGCCCATGTAGCTGGGGGCCTTTCAAAATGTCCCCCTGATTTTGAAAGCCTCTTCTTCCCATTTGGTTTTGAGCAGAAAGGGTTTTTGAAATCAGGGGGGTCATTTTAAAAGGCCCCTGGCTGCATGGACAGCGTGCATTTTGAAACCAACAGTTTCGAAGCACGTGCAGCTGCCATTATGCTAATGAGCTGCTGCATATTCCTGGAATCATCTCATTAGCATATTCCAAAGTGTCACTTTACTGTAGCCCCTCCAAAAGGAGGGGCTAGTGTGGCCACACGGCCTTCCACTACCCACCTGTGAAAATCCAGCCCTCCGTTTTTACTAGAGACTGATGTGATGCACATAATTTGGATCCTAATTAGAATTTCTCCATGCTTATAAGGGGTTAAGGGGATGCGCTTAAACTTTTCTTTCTACTCTCACCTGGACAGTGCTTTCTTTTTAACCAGTGTTCATGGTATCTAGCACATTGTCCTGCATTTACCACACAAAACATTATAAAAGAGGCAAGGCCATCCCTGCACAACAATCCACAGAATGTGATGAGGGCAAAGAGGGAAGACAACTTATTGGGAATAAGGGAATTTAGAAGTATGGAGTTTATTTCGAAGCGTTCACGTCCATACAGCCAGTCTGTGTTTCAAAAGCAGCACTTCCAAAGTGTGACTGGCTGCCATGATGCTAATAAGGTGCTGAATATTCATATCAGTGCCTTGTTAAACAGTTCAGATCCCTGTCATTTACATGCTCCCTCCAAAGGGAGGGATAATGTGGCCACAGTGTAAGTGTCATCCCAATAGAAAAAATAAGAGGTATATGTGTGGATAGATGCTTTACATTTTGGATTTTTAATTTTTATAAAATCAAATAGATATAAAAATCAGTCAGTATCATTAGGGTAAAATATATTTTCCTTTTTAAAAAAAATATCTCCTGGAAAAGGTAACACATGAATATCCTAACTCAGCCAAGAATGAGCCCAGGAATGTGGCTTGACTTATTAGGTCTTATTTTTTATATTATTTCATTGGTTTCAAAAATACATCAGGTGTTACCAAGTGCATGATGAACTGTAAAATCTGCTCAGTGACCTTTCTGATTAGATCAGGATCATATTGTGCTGAATTACATTGCACTACCAGGACTGCAAGCTACATCTTAGGATATTCTTGTCTTTGAACTATCATCTAGTTTCCTTAGCCTATTCATCTTAGACACTCTTGGTTTCACTTTCACAGTGAGGTAGTTGCTGAAGATAATGATTTGGTAGGTTTTCTCTGTCCTTTGCTTTGTGGTCACAGATACTTGTTACCTTGTTCTTTGTGATGATGTGACCTTCATGAATTTTCTGTTTGATGAACAAGACCCCATAAGACAGGAAATTTGCTATCACTCACCTCTTCTCTGTTACTACCTCTTATACGGCCTCCTTTTCTCTCTTCTTTACATTGGTTTATTTTAGTGGCTTCGATGACTACAATAGCAAGAGAAACCATTGATGCCAGTAACAACTGAATGCTCTGAATTAGCCTATCACTGAAGCAATCACATGAAGATGATTTAAACTAATGTCATTCAGCATGGAAAAATAGGGAAAGGCTGACTTTTCTCCCATTACTTTTGTTAGCAGATGTGGGTGCAGCGAGTGTGCCAGATTTTGTAGCTGGAAAAGTAGTGAACCCTCCCGCACACAATTTTTATTGTGTGTAAATATGTGTGTTCATGCTGAGGCTGTTACTGCTCTTTAATATGAATGAGAAATTAAATTCAAGGGTACAAATCTCTTCCCCTCCCACTATCAACTCCAAACAGTACAATGGTTTCAAAATATTGCCTGAGAGTGCGAATGTAAGTATTTAATATGTCCCAAAACATTATCTGCAGTGATAAAAATCCACAAAAAATCCAATAGTGTCCACAGACCTGTGCTGTGTAAATTCAGAATCAACATTCACAGAGTGCAGCCATATCGCAATAAAAAACCGCAGCTGACTCAGTCTCCTGGGGCTCATTCTGCAAGGCTATTATATTGTGTAGATATTCAGGTTCATGTTGGAGCACAGGCTCTGTAACCCTGCCTCCTCTCAGGGTCCCCGAGGCCAGGCTGTACATATGCCTGAACATCTACAGAGCAATTTTACCCTGAGCCCTGTAAGCCAGATCTGGGCCTGCCACGGGTATGTAATGGCTGTATATCCATGAAGTTACTCCAGATACACACATGTAAAATGAGACAGAATATTTTCTAATAGGGTTTATTCTAGTAACAGGGTTTATTTTCATCAGTAACTGCTGTGGAATTAGGCTCTGCATTTTGAGGCAAGAGAATCAGAGATTTACCAGAACAGTGAAAATTGAATTCAGGCTCACTGACCCAAATCTCAAATTATATGGATGTAATTCACTGCATTAAATCACTGAAGTTTCACAAATGTAAATGAAGGCAGAATTTGTCTCTCTACTCCACACAGTTTAAAGGCAAAATTTATCTGAATTTATAGCAAAAGTGCAGTGATCATCTTTTCAGTGTACCGGTGTGGTTATTATGGCAACTACTACCTCATGTAATACATTATCATATATCCATTCTGAGACAGAGCATATTTTAAAGATACATCCTCACTAATATTCATTATAATTACAACAGCTATGTCTACATTAGCCCCCGCATTTTGAAAGGGGAATGCTAATGAGACACTTTGGCAGAGGCTAATGAGGCACTTCCATGAATATGCAATGCCTCATTAGCATAATGCCAGCTGCGGCGATTCGAAAGTGCCGCTCTTGAATCGCGCACCACCCGAGTAGAGAGGGGCCTTTCAAAATGACCCCTCTGATTGCAAAAGGCCCTTCTTCCCAAAAACAAATGGGAAGAAGGGGCTTTTGAAATTATGGGGTCATTTTGAAAGGCCCCTGGCTATACGGGTGGTGTGCGTTTTGAAACCGGCACTTTTGAATCACTGCAGCCAGTCTTATGCTAATGAGGCACTGCATATGCATGGAAGCACCTCATTAACATCTACCAAAGTGTCTCATTAGCACCCCCCTTTCAAAAGGTGTGGGCTGGCATAGACATAGCTAATGAATGTTAAAAACTATAAGTAACATATGACCTTTTATGTCATAGTTGTTCTATTTAAAGCGATTACTTTCATGTTTTCCTTTCTAAATCTATTTCAAGAAAATATAAATTTTCTGGAACTGTATATTAAGAAAAAAATTGCATTCAAGTGACAAAAGTACCGTGTGATGAGAGACTGGTGAGACTTTACTTCAGTATGCTTTTAGAACATCTGTGCAAATACAGCAAATGTTCACAACCAGTATTTCAGCAACACTGTCTGTACCTGAAAACGTAGACATAATTTTGTGATCAGAAACATACAGAAGCAGATACACATGTGCTCCCCATGCTAACTTCTACTTCCATTTATACCACATAATTGCAGACTAAATCCACTGAAACAACTGAAACTAAATTCCAAGTTTAAAATGAATTGTTGCTTATTCAACATATTTTCGTAAATGAAACGCTTATGACTCCACCAAGACTTGTTTATATCTTGGGACCGATTTTCTCATATGATCTATCCACTTTGAGCTGTCAGGGATACGGAGAGGACAAATTCTTTGCAAGTGGCAGGTGGAAAGTTCTCTTGGCAGAGAAATGCTTCTCATTAGTATAAAGAAGGACCCTGCACCAACTGCTATCAACCCCCATGCACTATGCTAGGGGACCTACTGGAGCAGGAAGTATGGAAGAGTAGAGGTATGCTTCCTGGGTCCTCCTCTGGCTTAAATCCCTCAAGACCAGTGGCATAAATTAAAGCAGACAATAGACAGCTTTAATGTATGTGAAGGTTGGTGATAGTCAAGGCCACTCCAGGAACTGGCTTCCTGATGTCCTCTCCTCCCTCACAATCTCCTCTGCATTGTGTTCAGACACTGCAGAATCTTGAGTCTTTTTGTTTTGTTTTGTTTTGTTTTCTTTCTAATCAAGGTACAAAAATATTCTGAAGAACACAGCAGGTGAAAATCAGAGACCTCTTTAGGATTTCACTCAAGTTATAAAGTTAAGAGACAGAATTACAGTTCCCCTGTCCCCCCTCATGGGTCTAGCCCAGGTGTGGCCAACACGTGGCCTACAGCCCAAAATATGGCCTATGAAGCCTTTTTTAATCCAGTCCATGAAGACTTTTCCTGCAGCAGCAACACCATTTTACTCAAGCTGGCCAAAGTGAGTGTGAGGCATGGGGTGTAGTTAGGCTGAGGAAGGAGCCAGCAACATGCGGCTCCGAAGCCACATACAACTCTTTAAGGAACTACTTGTGCCTCTGTCTGTGCTATGGCTGAAATATTGGAACTAAATTTAATTGATATCACGGCCAGAAGGGTGGCAGGAGGGATCAGACATTAAACCAATTAAATTTAGTTCCATTATTTCAGCTTGGCAGGGCAGGAAGCCACCCACACTGCAGATGCGGGAAGTGAGCAGGAGACCTGCGGGAAGGGACAGTTGAGTCTAACCCTGATAAACCATGTAGCCATGCTGAGAAGGGTGGAGGTGGCAACCATGGAGGAGCAGCAGCTGTGTGCAGAGCTCATCATCTGAGGTGGTTGAATTTTGGGGAGGGGGTGGGTTGGGGCTGAGAGGGGTAAGGCCTGAAGATGGGGGTGGGTGGGTTTGGTGCTATTTTGTGTTTGGCCCCCAGAACATGTAAAAAATTGACATGTGGCTCCCAATGCAAAAAGGCTGGCCACCCTGCTCTAGTCAGTGATTTGAAACCTGATTTTGCACCCTTCGCATCAGTCACAATATTCTTTCTGGCTTTAATAAATACATACATGTTCCCCTATTTTACCCTCCCTCTCTACAGTTCAGTCTAATGGAGTGATTTCATTAAAAGGCCAGCCTGAGACTTTGAAGCAAAGATTAGTCAATATGGCAGTTTATACAGGAGGTGGATAATTCTGCCCATTCAAATGTGCCGAAATTCTGGGCAAATGCTTGATAATACCTCAAATACCCACCCCCATGTCTGTTTTGTTTATTTAAAAGTATGTGCTGCTTTCTTAACAAGTAATTAAATATTCAGCAATAATTAATAAAACTTGGACTTGTATAACATTTTGCTATTCTATTCTGAATTATATGCAAATTATTATTCAGTAACATGAGTATCCACATGAGAGTTGTTACTGAAGTTTTATCAAGAACTGCCAACAACAACGAGACACCCCATCACTAAACAAGCACATTTAATTCAGTGCAATCATTTTGTTAGCTCTTCCAGAAAGAATACAAATGTACAAGTTTATTGTTTTATGCTTTAAGCTTCGGATTTCTCTCTTCATCCATTTTAAATTTTGACATAGGAAAGGACTAATGCATAATCATATGATCGGGATCATAGTTCATCCTTCAGCATAAAGTTACATTTTGCTATATTTCAGTAATGAAAATCTCTTGAAAAGTGACAATGATTCCCTGTGTACAATATTCATGTGATCTTCATATTTTATTAATTATCATTATTCTCTTGTCTCATAGGCTACTAAAGCAAATCACCACCATATCTTACTGTTTCATTAAACCTTTTACTTTAGGAGAGTGCACATTAATATCATATGTCTACAATATTATATTTTCATCCTTAAGTGCTTTAGGATGTTGACTAGGATCATTGATTTTTCTATGTGCAAGTTCTAATTGCTTATTTCCTGCACCAGTTGGCATAATTATTCAATAATGATTTCTTTTTTTTCGTCTCTAAGAGGAGCATGCTATGATTTGGCTTCAGAGAGACGCTGAAAGCAAGACTCACCAAATAAAGAATGGTTCCAAAAATCTTTATTAAATTATATCTGTTCTTCAATTTGGGCCATCATAAAAGCAATAGAATCTTGATATTATAACACAATGTTCTAAAATGATCATATGAAAAGTCAAGAGTTCCTATCCTTTATAACCAGAATGAACAATCACTCATCTTAAAAACATAGCTTCCATTTCAACAGAATTTGAGACATATCTAATATTTCAAAACAAAAATACACAATCGTTTTAATATACAATCCTGGAGATACCAACCAGAGCAAATTCAGGATGACCCTGACACACCATTCACTGGGGGTCAAGGAAGCATAAGTATTGCAATATATATTTGTGCTTATTTTAATATGTTAGGGACTGTAAATAAAATATCAGGTGACCTCTTAAGAAAAAAGGTCTAATGCATGGTGAGAGTACCAGCCCTCTCATAACACCTTAGGACCAGAAAGATCAAAGAAAGATAATATTATTAGGCATAAGCCCCTCATGAAAGTTGAAATACTGCAAGCAACAAAAGTATTTTAGGGTCTGGGGATTTTAGAAAACAATTTTAATCTGTGAGATTTTCCCTTGCTCTTCTCATTTAAAAGTCCAGCTCCTGAGGGTGGTTCAGTTTATTATTATTGATAATAATTACAATTATTTTTAATTATTATAGAATCATAGTATCCTATGGCTGGAAGAGACCTCAGAAGGTTATCAAGTCCACTCCCCTGCCTAAAGCAGGATCAATCCTAACTAAATCATACCAGTCAGGACTTTGTCCAGCCAGAGCTTAAAAACCTCTAGGGATGGAGATTCCACCACCTGTCTAGGTAATACATTCCAGTGGTTCACCACTATCCTAGTAAAATAGTTTTTCCTAATATCCAACCTAGACCTCTCCCACTGTAACTTGAGACCATTGCACTTTGTTCTGCTATCCGTTAGTATGCAGGACATCTTCTCTCAATCTTCTTTAGACTCCCCCTTCAGGAAGCTAAAGGCTGTACAATCATCCCTCACTCTTCTCTTCTGCAAACTAAATAAGCCCAGATCCCTCAACTTCTTCTTGTAGATCATGTGCTCCAGCCTCCTAATCATTTTAGGTTCCCTCTGCTAGACCCTCTTCAATGCATCCAGTTTGTAAACCAATGGACGTCTGAAATATCTAGCAGGGACAGAAATAGTCCTTCCCCCCCTCCACACTAGATGACAGGATGAGACAGATATGGAGGCTCAGATGTGGATTTCATTAAACTTTTAGGGATACGTTGGAGCACAGCTTGTTCCAGAATGCACTGGGAGCTGAGGGCACACAGCACATTTCACAAACAGGCCAAGCATCCTTGGCAGCCTAATTGTAGGCACTCATTTAAAAAGAAGCTCTCATCTATAATGTCACATTCATCATCTCGCCATACATTCACACATTTATAAATAGTTTCACTAAATGGGGCCTCTTGTCCCACTTAATGCTAAGTAATAAGTCTCCTCTGCTTTTTTTTTTCTAAGTACTTCTAGCAAGTTCTTTAATAAGCTGATCCTCAACTGATGTAATTCAACCACGTCATGGGAAAGGATTTGTCAGCCTGCCTGCTTTCTTGGGAAGTGCTCTGGCAATACAGCAATTTTCCACATCAGGACACTATCTTTGGCTATTTGAGTTGTTGTGTAGATATGTCAGCATTTATCTACCTTCAGGGAACTCACAACAATCCTTATTTCTTTCTTTTGTTGCCAGAGACATGTAAATCACAAGGCCGTGATCTATGAACAGTTATGTGTACAATCCACACATGCTTCCAGATGGCGTACTATTTTAACTGTAATATTTCTACAGGTCTGGACCAGTCTGTTTATCCCGTGAGCACCTACTCTGCAGGGCCATGTCTACATGGCCCTGTAGCATAGCACTGTTGCTGGCAGCGCTATGCTAATGAGGTTTCTAGGGAGTGCAAATGGAGTTTTTTTATGGAGAAAGGCCTGGTGACATAGGAGGGTTTAGCCATCAGAGGCACATCCACACAATCTCTGTGCTGCCAGGAGTCCCCTTTGCCAAGAGTGAAATCTCACACAGATATGCTAATTAGCCATGTGAGCATGCAAATAGGGAAGAATTTGCAATTTCTAGAATCCTCATTAGCATAGTGCTGCTGGCCAGGTAGACATGCCCCAGATGTCTTTTTTTGTTTGTTTGTTTTTTGAACTGACCTACTTTTCCTAATTTCCATTCACTCATACTTTGCACCTCAGGTTAGGTCTATACTGCAGAAAAAAAACCCTTAGTGCAATTATTGATGGCTCCAGTCAGTTGACTTGGGCTCTTGAGGCTTGGGCCGCAGGACTACAAAATTATTATGTAGATCAAGGCCGGGCAATTTATGGCCTGTAGGCCAGGTCCACCTTGCCAACTCACTTCCTGTGGCCTGTGGGCACTGCAGAAGCCTCAGTCATGCTCCCAGCCTGCCTCACTGCTGCACACCACTCAGAAAAGCCTGTCACACAATCCTGCTTTGGAATGGCTGCCAGCCTGGGTGTGAGGGGGAAGGTGGGAGAAGCTTTGCATGCTGCCACCACCCTCAACACAATCTTGCAATTCCTATTGGCTGTTTTCCCTCTGTCCTGCCCACATCCATACTCCTCCCAAAATAATGGATCCGGTCTGTTGCCTTAAGTCACAACTCAACCCTCTAAATCCCCCCATATACTCCAGTCCCCAGCCCAAGATCACAACCCAAAAGAGGGGCCTGGTGACATAGGAGGGTTTAGTCATCAGAGGCACAGCCTGCACCCCCTCCTGCACCTCAGACCCCTGCGTCAGGTCACAATCCCCTCTTCACCCAAACTCCTTCCCAGACCCCACACCCCCACATGCATCCCAGTTCCTTACCACAAACTGTCTTCTGCACCCACCCTCCATCCCAGACCCCACAACTCTTCCATTGATATCAGTGCAACCCCTGACCACTTAGCAAACTCTTGGAGTAACTCCTTCATCAAAAATATTGCCCACCCCCAATGCAGATGTTTGGGCTTGGGCTGGAACCTGGGAAGGTCTCACAGAAAAATAGATCCTTCTATTTTTAGCTTGACAGCCTGAATCTGCTAACTGAGGCTCCAAAAATTGGTGCTGAAGGTTCTGTATTGCAGCACAGGTATATCCTAAGAAACCACACATTTGCTATTCTCAGGTCCATGGGGGAGGAGGGTAGTTGCCCTGGGGCCCAGTGATTCAAAAGGGCTCTTTAAATTGCAAGGAGAGCATCACTCTGAAGACAGCTCTTAAGTGGGAGGGAACAAGGCTGTACAAGGCGGCTCTGAGGCCTGGCTGCCCCCACCCAACCCCTTCCAATCAAGGTCTCACCTATTGTTTCTAAAAGATTGAAAATCACTTTGAAAATTTCCCACTGTCAGGTGCCAGTAGCAGATCAGTTTCAACCCCTCCAAATACTACACAAAATTTCAGACACATTAAAAAAAAACAAAAAAACAGAAAATGAAAGGTTGTCAAGAGGGGGACTCTCAACTTCCACACCATTATTTGGCTTTGTTTTCCTCCAAAATTGCTGTATTTCTCACCACAGTATATAGGGCAGGGAGTGGGGGACAAGGATTCAGGTGTGGAAGGTGGACAAACAAACTAATATGTCTTCATAGAGAACTATTGCTCCTTAAAACATCTACCCTGCTCCTCTTTGATTTCTTCCTGGAGCATTTGGCACCCCTCTCCATGCCTCCGTTCTGACTCCCCAAAAGTTATATGGAAGTGAGGATGGAATGAATGTTAAAGATGTTTTAATTAGCGATTTCCTTTGATTTCATGGTAGGAAGTGCTCTTGAACAACCTTAATTTAATCTCCTGTAACTAAGTTTCTCTGTGTGCATGTGAATCAGACATATTTATCTCCCTGGCCAGATGTGTATTACTTCCAAGTAAACAAGATTCCCACGTAGACTTCCTACAGATTAATTTGGAATCCCAGTTAACAACTATTACCTGCAATATTTCTTCTTCATATTAACAATGAATGCAGTATGTTTTGTTTCTATTCTTTCCCTTGGTAGACTACTGATCATTTCCACAGTTTCTAGAAGAATAAGAGAATTCAGGTTAGATGGGGGGAAATCAAAACAGATGCATTATTTCATTTGAGGTTTACAAGCACCAAATTTTAATTATTTCTTGGTTTTGAGAATAATTAATTGTTTTAAGCCCCATCAGAATATATCTAATCATTTTTCTGTCTTCTGTCCTCATTAATTCTCCAAGGTTCCCACGTACACTAAAGTGTATGTGTACTGATGGCAGAAAGAGACAGCTGTTGTTATTATTCAAAGGTCTATTCAAATGCAGGAGAAAAGAATATGAAATTAATAGCTGCACTAATGTAGAAGATGTAAGTTTCATAATTTATAATGCTCATTAAAAGTTTTTTTTAAGGGCTTCTGTATGGTAGAAGGAAGTATCCATGCAGGCATTTTAAGAACTCTCCTCTACAGCTTTGCTATTGCATCTAAGTCCTCACCCATTACTGTCACCCTGCAGTACAATACCAGAGGGCCAAATCCCCACATCCCCCATATACTTCCATAGCATTGGCTTCTGCCATGTCTAACTGCAGAGGACTTTCTATTAGGTCATGGGTTTATGACTGATGAGGGAGATGGAATGACTGAGACAGGAGCAAAGGAGCATTTTTCTGCCTCTCATTCCATAGATTTTATCTGAAAATTGTATTAAAAACCCAGGGTTTATTACCGCAGTCATTTCTGGTGAGCCATGAGATCTGACGAAGTGTGCCCTGAAATTTCAATCCCCCACCTCCTCTGGAGTGGGTCTTTGCAGAGTCACTGTGAGAGGAAATGCCAACCCTGCAGGAACCCATTTGCCGCAGGAGGCAGCTGAAATACTGCTTCCCAGTCCAGGTGAGCCGGCGATGAGCCCACCCTCACTCCCTTCTGTGGAAAGGAATAGGAAGGGAGGGCAGAAGCCTCTTGGAGCTGGGGTGTGGTTTAAATGTTGCATCCTAGCTCCAATGGGCTGGCAGGAGTGAGTTTGTTTTCTGGAGCCACCTTCCCCACCTGTGAGTAATCGAGTAGCCACTGAAAGTTCCAGTGGTTACTCATTTACTCAACATCCCTAGCATGGTGTTCAGCAGATCTGAAACAGTGTCTGTGTTCGCTGTTGAAGATGGTGTATTCTGTGGTGGATTTGAAACATTTTATACACATAGACCAAGCACTTTCCCTGAAAGACTTTTTTATTGTTTTAATCTATTTGCCCCAGACCCCTAAATGGCCTCTTTAAGGATTAAACTCACAATCCTGGGTTTATAAGGCCAATGCTCAAACCACTGAGCTAAACATTAACACAGTTGATCCTTGTTTAGCTTGTTGCATGCACTACTATGTTGCAAACTTCTCTAGCAGACTGTAACCATAGTAAATGTAAATAAATGTGACCTGTATGAGCAATCGATTCAGCTGAAAAGAGTGGCTGTGTTTCAGAATAACTTGTCAATTGTAGTATGCCATGTTACTGAAAAGGTTGGGAACCACAGTATTATCTGTATAGCTGGGATGAATCCTCATTAGTATGGCTGCAATGCTGCTGAGGCTACTGTAATTGCAGAGGTTGTGTAGGCTCTCCAGGCAGCTGCTCTTGGCTTGCCATTGACCTTGGGATGGGCAGCTATTCAGGCAAGGAGGGACATAGCCGTAGAGAGACAAACCCCACTCCATACAAGAATTATTGTGGGGAACATCAGTAAGGGAAAGCCCAAGGAGATTTTCTTCCACAAAATTTAACACAATAGGAGGATGAACAAGCCCAAGGAATGGGGAACCTCCAGACCACTGGCTGCATATGGTTTGGTCCAACTAGTCACTGTCAGGCTGCCAGACATTATCTTTACCTGAATGTCCATAGACATGGAGCCCTGCAGCTCCCAGTGGTTGCAGTTCACTGTTCCCAGCAACTGTGAGCTGTGGAGGTCTGTGCATATGAATGTGATGAAAATAAACCATTAGGTAGCCTACCAGCAGCTAACCCTGAAAAACTGTATGTAGCCCACGGGCCAGAAGCTCCTCACCCTGATCTTTCCCGATATTAGGAAACCAATATCTGCCTAAGCTCCTCAAATAGGACCTCATTTCTCTTTTACAGTATGGCTATGAAGAAAATAAATTATGTTCTGAATTCAGATTATCTAACCCTCATTAGCTAAACATAGCCATTTATTTGCATTTAATTAAAGGTAAAACACGAGAGTTAAAGTATTACCTGAAAATAAAACATCTGAAAGAGACGTGATTGGCATCTAGTCAAAATTCAATCTTTGCAAAGCTATTTTATACCCTGTCCCTATGGCCTGCAAGTCCATGCTGTACCTCTAAACAGAGACAAGTAATCATGACCAAATAGATACTTTAAACAGTTACTTCCCTGTTTTCTCTTTTGTTCAATACCAGAAATAGTGTGTGGTACTCTCCATTGATCTTTTCTTCATTGATTTTTCTCCACTGATATATAATACTGTGCCCATGACTGTCACTGTTCAGGGCAATTGAACACCATTATTACCCCTCTGTGGTCCACTAAGGGAACCCACTTCTATGCCTTCTGGCTCCACAGTTATCACCACCCCACTTTTTGTTCCCAGGCTATAGTGTGTTATTCCCGAGCAAGCCAGACTGCCTCCATCAGCCAGAGACTGCGCTTTTGCTTTCTCCTCAGAGGTGACAAATAGCACAATTGTCCCCAGGTATACTTCACCACACGTCTCTTTATAAACTCACGCATTTATTCTTAAAATGTAATCATTGCGGAGAAAACATAATAAAAGAACCTGTACACATGCTACTAATCTTACCAGTCAGTGCCCCCAACTCCAACAAGGGCTTCAAATCCCACCAAACCATTTTTTTTCCTGTAGTTACAAATTCAAACCAAGCACAGCTGAGACCTAACACACCCATGCACAGGAAAATATTTCCTTTACAGATATAAGGCCTCTCATTTTCACATTCTGGGAACAGGTGATAGAAGATAATGATTCCCTCCTCATAGCTTCGAAAGGCTGATGTTTTATGCAACCAGAGATGGAGGGCACAGACCAGAACACCACTTCCTGAAGCTCCCATTTGCTGGCAACAGTGATCCATGGCCAATGGGAGCTGCAAGCAGCCATACCTGATGATGTGCAGGTGAATAAAGCTCCAGTAATCCACCAGGAACTAACCCTGGCAAATTGTGTCCAGTCCAGGGGCCACTTAGTGCCCACCCCTGCCCTAGAGATTGCCCAGGCAAACAACCTGGCACTGTTGGTTTTAATTTCCATTCTTGTCTGGCCAGTTGTCTGATGTACTCCTTTGGAGTTCATAACACTTGCTATCACTCAGAATATTGCATAACTTTTGCATTCAATACAATAGTCTCCAAAGATAGTTACACTTAATTCTGTCATATTTTTGAAGGATATTGCAGGAAATTGCCATCAAATCAGTTGTACATGCCAAACTCTGGGATGCTAAATACGTGCTTTTGTGATGCCACAGTCATCAGAAGTGACTGGTCAAATTGATGTGCTGATTAGAATGGGGCAAGCCGAGACAGAGCAGGAATATATTTATTTTTGTACCACAGATCATTGTACTGCTGCAGATGCAAGCTATTATTACTCATTGGCTGTTATGGAGAGAAAACTGTTTCACAAATTAATTTATACACCTATTTCACTGGACAAAGCCTTCCAATTAATTTATAAACCATCATACATGAAGTGGGATAAAATTCTGCTTCATCATAGGCTCCCAAAAAGGGGAGGGGGGAGGATCCAAGCAAATACAGACCAGTCAGGCTTACCTCAGTCCATGGAAAAGTCATGGAACAGCTTCACAAAGAATCCATTTTGAAACACTCAGGCTGTGTCTAGACTAGCCCCCAACTTCAAAGGGGGCGTGGTAATCAGGGTGTCGGGAGATAGCTAATGAAGTGCTGTGGTGCATATGCAGTACTTCATTAGGCTAAATCTCCCCTGTGGCAACTTCGAAGTGTGAAACTTCGAAGTGCCGGCTCGCATGTAGCCACAGGCAGCAGTGGGTACTGCAAAGTGTCTGTGCTCCTCCAAAGTCTGCTTACTTCTCAAAATTTTGAGGAGTAGAGGGACTTTGAAGGAGCGCTGGCACTTCGAAGAACCCATGGCTGACCCGCAGCTACATGCAAACTGGCACTTCAAAGTTTCACACTTCAAAGCTGCCACGGGGGAGATTTAGCCTAATGAAGTACTGCATATGCACCACAGCACTTCATTAGTAATCTCCGGACATCCTAATTACCGAAGTTGGGCACTAGTCTAGACACAGCCTCAGAGGACAGAAAGTTGATCAGGAACAGTTAACATGGATTCAGCTCAGGCAAGTCAGGCCTGACTGACGTGATTGCCTTCTATGATGATGTAACTGTGTGTCTTTATATGAGGAAAGTGGTGAATGTGATCTATCTTTACTCTAGCAAAGCTTTTGATATGTTCTCCCATACTGTTTTTCTGGCAAATTAAAGAAATATGGCCAGGATGAATGGACTACAAGGTGGATAGAAAGCTGGCCAGATCATCGGGCTCAATGAGTAGTGATCAATGTCTCAATATCTAGTCTAGTCTAGGCATCCAGTATCAAATGGAGTATCCCGGGGTCAGTCCTGGGGCTAATTTTTTTCAACATCTTCATTAATGATCGAGTTGATGGGTTGATTTGCACCCTCAGCAAATTCATGGATGACAAGAAGCCTGGAGATAGGATAGATATGCTGAAGAGTAGGCATAGAGTACAGAGTGACCTAAGCAAATTGGAAGGTTGGAAATCTGATGAGGTTTAAGAAGGAATAGTGCAGAGTCCTGTACTTAGGACGGAAGCATCCTATACTCTGCTACAGGCTGGGGACCGACTGTCTAAGCAGCAGTTATGCAGAATATGACCTGGGTATTACAGTAGACAACAAGCTGAATATAAGTCAACAATGTGCCCACATTGCCAAGAAAGTGAACAGCATGTTGGGCAGCTTTAATAGGAGCATTGCGAGCAGATTTGACAGACATGATTATTTCCCTCTCTTTGCTACTGGTGAGGCCACCTCTGACTCTTGTGTGCAGTTTTGAGCTCTCCATTACCAAAAAGATGTAGACAAATTGGAAAGAGTCCCCCAGAGGGTAACAAAATGCTTAGGAGTCTGGGGCACATGACTTACGAGGAGAGACGAAGGGAGTGGGGCTTATTTGGCCTATGAAAGAGAAGAGTAGGGGGATTTGACAGCAGCCTTCAGCTACCTGAAGGGGAATTCCAAAGAGGAGTCAGGCTATTGTCAGTGATGGCAGATGATAGAACAAGAAGCAATGGCTTCAAGTTGTGGTCAAGGGAGATCGAGGCTGGTTATTAAGGAAAAACCTATTTCACTAGGAAGGTGGTAAAGCACTGGAATGGATTGCCTGGGGGGTTTGTGATCGAATCTCTATTCTTCGATGTTTTTAAAGTGAAGCTTGACAAAGCTCTAGCTGGGATGATTTAGTTGGGCTTTGTCATACTTTGAGCAGGGGGTTGGAATAGATAACCTTCTGAGCTCTCTTCCAATCCTAAACTTCTCTGATTCCATGTCACTTTCATCCAGACGGTACTAGGATTCTAAATTATTGTTAGTTTTTAATAACTGATTTCCCCTTCCTTTTCTTACTGGATGGTGCTGGAGTAGCAAAGCACACAAACTGCTTAACAATGCAGAAATAATATTGAGGTGTGTGCAGGTGAGATCATTTTGTTTGTTTGCAACCACTTGGTATTTTTATTGTACGTATGATTCCTCACTAGCTGATGACAGAGTTAACAACAGATGGTAAAGTGTTCACAAAACATTCCGATGTAATTTGCTAGAGTTCCAGTTTTCTTGCAAAATTTAAACTCAGACCAGATTCTCTAAAAGGTTCACTAAGGTTCACAAATCTTTCAAGTGAACCTGGATCCTGTTTTGTATCACTCCAGGCTGATTCTATGGCATTTAGAATAATTATGCTTAGGAGCCTGAAGACAAGCAGCTAAAATTTCAGAATTTTATACCTGCCTTGAGGACAGATGAGTCCCTGCAGACCAATTACACGAAACCCAGGACAAAGATATCAAGAAAGTTAGACCCCGGAATAAAATACTTACAGAATGGACCCAATGATATGTGGAAATTGAGAGTGGTAAACGAATCCAGACAAGACTCTGTATAACAGATAGTAATTTTGCTGCACCCAAGCCACCTACTACCATGTACTGTGAGATCTGCATATTTAAAGGATTAACATACTTTTGAACAGTTGCTTGTATTCAAAATAGTTTTTAGACAAGTGCAGAAGATGCGAAAGATGCAGTCCTAGCACTTTTGAAGTCAGTGGGGTCAGGAGTTTACCCCAAGCCTTTGCTTGATGTGTACCTAGCTCTAACAATCCTTTTGAAAATACAAATACAGTTATTGAATTAGAAAAAAAAAACTTCTTTATTAAATATAATTCAGCAGAACTGGAGTTTTCACTGAGCCAGAGAAGCAGTTCCAACTAATTTTCAAAGGACTCTACCCACTCAGCTCTTCCAATTAGATATTGATTGATAGAACATTTCACCGATGAAACACAAGACAGAAGTTTTGTATATCTGAATGCTCATTGACTGAGCACAGCCAAAGGACAGATCTTTTTAAAATAAGATGAACCCTTTCATGAAAGTGACATACACCATAGATCTATGTTTTTTTTCATTTAAACCATGTGGAGTTTGTGATGTTGTGTGGTTTAAACATGAAAGCAGAGGGATCCTGGAGGTTTTATGTAAATCTGGTTATAAATTTTGAATAAAATAATGGAAATTGGCAAATAACTTGTAATTTCTTGTTGCAATTTTGAAATGACAAAATATTTTATAGTTTTGATAGTTTAGCTTTCAAATTTTGTTTCACACTCACTATGCATAGACAATCCAATCAGAAGAAACATGTATTCATATGGATTTAAATCATATTTAATATTTACAGGACCCCCTGTGAAGCCAAGATGCTACATTGCTCACAACTTACTTAAATCTTCTTCTAACCCTGGCATATTACTAGTTGACAGTGTCTGTTTTACAGCAATAACACTAACTCATGTCTTATAAACCATTTAACATTTGCACACATTTATGAAGAATTTTGTCTGTCTGTATTATTAATGGGCAAGTGTATAGGCTACATCTACACTGGTACACTACGTCGAAGTAGCCTATTTCGAAGTAAGGACATCAAAATAGGCTACTTCGACATGTATCGTCTGCACGTCCTCCAGGGCTGGTGCCGTTGACCTTCCACGTCGAAGTAACGATGGGGAACATCAAAAGGAGCCACCCCGGAAGGAAATGTGGAGCATCCACACACACAAGCACTCCCCGTTGAAATAAGGGGTTAGCAAAGCCCTAAGCCGCTCCCTTAAAGGGCCCCTCCCAGACACACTTGGCCTGCACAGCACGAGATCCACAGAGCCGACAACCAGTTGCAGACCCTGTGCACGCAGCATGGACCCCCAGCTGCAGCAGCAGCACCCAGAAGCCCCGGGTTAAGGGCTGCTGCATGCGGTGACCATACAGCCCCGCAGGGGCTGGACAGAACATCTCTCAACCCCTCAGCCATGGAGGACCCCGCTATTTCAACGTAAGGGGACGTGGATCATCTACACATGCCCTATTTCGACTTTGAATGTTGAAGTAGGGCGCTATTCCCATCTTTGGATGGGAATAGAGATTTCAACATCTCACCGCCTAACATCAATTTCAACGTTGAAATAGCACACGGTGCCTGTAGACGCGACGCTTGCTATTTCGATGTGCTGGCTACTTCGAAGTAGCTGGCTAGTGTAGACGCACCCATATTTACTTATATTTGCATGTTTTATAACATGCTGTGTACCTTTTATAATATTGTAAACTGTAAATCTAAACAAACTTTTTACCCTATTTTAATATGACTACATTTATAACAATTCACTATTAATGTCAAATGAATATATTGAAAACCTGCACATCTACTAATATAATATATGCCATCATGTGCCAGCAATGCCCCACTGCAATTTACATTGGCCAGACTGGACAGCCTCTATGTAAAAGAATAAATGGACATAAATCAAACATCAGGAGCAGTAATGTACAAAAACCTGTGGGAGAACCCTTCAATCTCCCTGGACTCTCAATAACATTTAACATTAGCAGTCCTAAAACAAAGAAATTTCAAAAATCAAATGGAGAAAGAAATCTCTGAGCTGCAATGTATTTGCAAATTTAACTTCATCAACCAAAGATTAAACAGACTGGGAGTGACTGGCCCCTGACAAAAGCAGCTTCTCTGCCCTGCGTGTTAACATCTCCACATTAGACTCTGACAATGGGCTATTCCCCTGTCTGATCTGACTTGTTTTTTTCCTCTTTTAATACATACTACTGATAATGGGCCATTTCCACCTTGACTGAATAGACCATGTCAGCTCTGGCCTTCCCTTTTACTGGGTCCCCACTCTTTAAATACCCCTCTGAACCCTCTGCCCTCCATGCATTGGATGAAGTGGGTCTTTGTCCACGAAAGCTTATGCTCCAAAATATCTGTTAGTCTATAAGGTGCCACAGGACTTCTTGTTGTTCTTGAAGACACAGACTAACATGGCTATCTGTCTGATACTTGTCACGTAAATTAATATTTTAAAATGATAGTTGGAAAAATAGAGCAGTTTTGGAGACAAGAAGTCCCCTAATGGCTGTATTTGCATCACATGTTATCCTACAGCCTTCTGAGTATGTTTCATTGCATTTCTGTCTATGGCAATTCATCTTTTTTAATACTCCCATTATTTTAAAAAGCCATTGTAGCTATCTCCCTATCATTGTAGAAATGCAGGAATACTGTTAAGAGTCATTTTTTAATAACAATCTCATTTTCTTAAAGTACAGGACAAAGGGAGCCTGCAGGTATGGAGCTAGGTCCAAAAACGCTTTGATTTCACAATAAATTTATACCTGGAGGCCCAAACAATATAGTTCTGTATAAGCTGCAATTTCCTGCTAGCTTTATTCTCAGCTCCAAACTCTCATTTTCAATCTAATAGTTTAATACAAGACATTTCTGATCCTCAGTGTTCCAGATGTGTGACTGCTGTGTGATATCCATAATATCCTTTTTCTCCTAGTTCAATGATAAATATAACATTAAAATCTTTTATTTCCTCAGGGTAATTTAAAGAAGAACAATACAAAACCTACAGTGCCATTTGATGAATCATGGTGCTGAGTAAATTATTTTACTTTATTTTACTCTTTTATTTTACTTTAGGGAGGTCAATACAATATATCTTACCATCCCATTCCCAATGGCATGTTGCATTCTATTGGGTAGAACTGCTCTACAACTGGATGTTTTTTTTTTTCTCAGTGTGATGAGGGATTATCTCTGCCCTCTGTGCAAAACTAGAGTGCCCAGGCTGGGTATAGAAGATTTGTCTGGAAGGCAGAGAAGGCTGGGTATTGCATTGGCATGAGACTCACAATAGGTTGGCAAAGAGACTTGGGCTGTGAACTCATGGAGTAGATGGAAGGGAGTGAGTAGATGGGTAGGTACCAAAGCTGATGAGCAGTCAGTGATGGAAAGAAGAACTGGAATTGGGTGGGCAATGAAAACTGGGATGGGAGCCAAATTGTGGAGACAGGCATAGAGACTGGAAAAGGACCCTGGGCGAGGGTCTGTACGGACAGGGAGCAACATTTGTGAGGGTGCCTGGAGGACAGAGGTATAGAAACGGACATCTCAAAAAATAGCTTTGAGAGGGGAATTGGGATACTTTAGGCAAGGAGAATTAAGACAAGGAATTGGAGGGTGAGGAACTGGGAATAAGTTGCCTAGGAGACTGGCACTGGGAGTTCAAAGGTGGGATTGGGATGGGGAGTCCAAAGAGAGGGGCAGGGAGATTGTGACTATAATCAGAAGCTGAGGAGTAGAGTCTGAGGTGGTCTAGATGAGGACAATGCAATTGGAATGAGGAGCCAGAGGTGGAAATAGGCAGAAGGGGTTAAGCTTGGGTGACCTGGCAGAAAAGTGTACACCCAGAGCACTTAAAGCACTCAGATTTCTACAGCCTGGAAAGCAAACACAAGTCTCCTGAGTCTTCCTGTTCCTCTGCTGTCAAAAAATATGTGTGCAACTCATAGGTAAAGTAGTCATCTCATCCCTCTCTAATGCACATAGCCTCTCTGTGGCCCTTGACCTTTTTAGTTCTATCATAATTCAAGTATTGTCAAACTCATAAGTGCTCAACTTGTTTTATCCACTTAGATGATTATTTAGATGTTTCATAGTAACATCACTGTCCTGAGCAAATATACCACGAAATCCTTGGAAACTGTAATTATGGCTTATTCCAGCACAATAAAAATACTATGAAGAAAACAACAATGATCTGCATGTGAGAAGCTCTACAGTAATCTCAGAATGCGGTGAAGAGTTCATGGTTAAACTAACTCTGCTATTATTGAGAAAGCTTGAAACTAACGGGAACACCTTTGAAACTCTCCACCACCAAAACCGTAAGTGCGGTTAACCAAGGGAAATAAAATTTACTATATATTTTGGAGTGTCTGTCTGTCTGTCTGCCTGTCTGAGAGTTTGTTTGTTCAAAACCTTCTCCTAAATGGCACGAATTAGGACCACCAAATTTGGTGTGCAGCTTCTTCTTATCATAACTTAAAGCAAGGCCAGGGTTTGGTTGTACCAGAGCAATGGGATGTGCCTGGAATCTGATTGTTTCTCATGAAATGAAAAGGGAGGGCTTTGATTACAGGGGCATTTATACTCCAGAATGACCACAGGGGGCAGCATGCTCACCACCCTCCAGATGGCCATGGGGAGCACCTGCCAACTAGACAGCATGGCTCCAATCACCCATGCCAGTCCCAGTGAGCCCCCCCCCCCTCATCATTCCCAATCCGCTGCCCTAAATCCTGCATCACCACATCTTGTTCTGAGCCCCTCACATCTCTCAACCCCTGCCTGACTCCTACATGCCCTGTCTCCTGCCCTTAGTCCCCCATCTCCTGACCTCAGCACCCACATCCCCACAGCCAGCACCCTATCCTGATTCCTGCATGCCCTGTCCTGAGCCCCTCATCATTCCCCAGCCCTGAGTCTTCCACCATCCACTTCTCCATCCCCCTTCCCTGAGCCTCTTCTCACCCCCAACCCTGACTCCTACATCCCCCACAGAAACTGCCCTGATGGACCCAAACAACAACAGGTAAATCTTCTAGTATCATCAATAAATGAAGTGTATTTTTATGATACAATCTAGGCACACTGTCTCTATCTACGAAAGTGAAAAGCTTGACATTTCCTTTTCCACACATTTGCTGCTTGTGAAAAATGCCAGACTGACAACACTGGAAACCAAAGCCATCTTTCTAGCCACAGAACCAGTAAAGCAAAGGCAGTAGACAAGCAAATGCTCCTACCAATTACTTTAATGTACAGGAACTACCTTCAATGGAAATAACAGATTTTGCTTATCTTTACCAGAAACATGAAATCAAACTGTGGAAGATCCACCCTAAGAGGGTGGTAGACAAACCCTAAGACAGCATAATAGTCAAGTACTGTTTGCATAAATTGAGATTGTCACCAACTTCACCACTTGTACGGTAGTCATCTGTGCAGTAGAACCTGAAGCCATAGATTCAGTTTATGAAGTCCATTAAGCATCTATCATATGGTAAGAAAACTTAAGGAACAACCAACCTGGAACAGGTCCAAACCAGTGATCTACCAATGAAATATGTCCCCCTTCCTTTCATAAACTCTTTTTTGCTAACTTTAGGAATCAGTTTCTGGATGCAGCATACTCTGTAATGTATTAATTAAAGACAAGTGTTCAAATAAAGAGGACAATTTAAATCTGAGCTGTAATCACTCTAATATGGTGGGAGGCAGCCATTTGTAGTTACTGAATTTCAGATTGAAGTATCTGAAATCCTTCCCTTTGGAATTTATTAGTGTTGTATAAGCATAATAAATTCTCCTGTTTAAAGGAAAGTCATAGCAAGCAGTTCCCCTGACACTCATAAAGTCTCCACAACTTCAGCCTCAGCATTTCAGGAAACACTTGGCTTTTAAATTCCCTGAAGCCAAATCAGGATGCAGCACAATTGCTGTTGTTTTAATTCCCAGATTCAAAAAAATCCCTTTCCAGCTGTAACAGCAGAAATGTATTGGTGTCTGTAGGCCTTCCAATTCCTGAGCCCTGCTCAGGCCCTATTCAGTTTAATACAAACAAATATGTAATCAACTGGTGACTGGAAAATAATCTTCAGAAATTCTTCTAATAGTGCTAGTAGGGAATATTTCAACAAACTTTTTTAAAAAAATATTTATGGAAATTATTTTTTCATTAAAAAGATCAGTTTTCTGAAATTTCTCAGCTTGAAACAAGTTTTCCCCCCAGAAATTAAATATGATATTTGAACATTTTTAAAACAAATAAGAATCTTAATTTCAGAATTTTACCTGTAGTAGAAAAAATGTTTTAAAATAGAAACAAATAATCAAAATAAAATAGGTGTTTTTTAAAATTATCCAAATGATACATTTAAAATGACTTCAATGGTGATAAAATATTTCTAGTCCCTCCACCCCACCTCACCAAAAAAAGATTTGGAATGTGCATGCATTTAGGATGGGGGAAAATTATGAAGTCAAATTTTCACACGAGAAATATTTCCCACAAGTTCCATTTTCTAGACCAGTGTTTCTTAAACTATGTTCTGTGGAATACTGGGGTTCTGTGAACAACTCACAGGTGTGCTGCAAATGTTTGGAAAAATACACTGATTGTACATATTTTCTGTTATTAAAACCGCAAGCTATGTTACTTCTTCATTCCTTTGTTGTTGTTTTGTTATTTGTTTTTTTGGTCCAGTAACAATTTCTGAAGAAACTTTTCATAGGTGTTCCGTGTAAAAATTATTATTGTTTGGTGTTCTGTGGTCTCAAAAAGTTTATGAAACACTGTTCTAGACCCCTTTGTTTTTACTCTGTTACTTAAATCTGAGTGTTTTACCAAAAACAATTTGTAATTATACTTTTAAGATGCAAAAATTCTTGAGCAGGAAAGAGTAAACCTGAGAGATATCAAGATTTTACAAGTTTCAAATTCTATTTTGGATTCATAAAACAAGCTGCTTGAATTTTCAGAATTATTTTACATTTAATCTTATCCCTTAGAGGGATGATTTTTGTTTAAAAAAAAAACAAGCAAGTTCAAGTAAGGCCTGTAGTATCTATAGGAAACTCCCTTACATCTAGCATGTTGCAAGTAAATTCCCTCTGCATGACATATTAGATTGACCTTTTCCTTGGAAATTTATCATTTTTTCAAAAATGCATCATTAAAAAAAGCCTTTTCCCCTAGTTTTTAAAATCAAGATAAATTAAAAAAATATAAACTAAAAGGAGAGAATTGAGCCAGACTCTGATTTACTTACCTTGAATAAGTTTTTTGTATAAACATACAAAGCTATATATGTTGGCACACAGTGGCTACGTCTACACTAGTCTCTTCCTTTTGTAAGGGGCATGGTGATGAGCAAGTTAGGAAGATGCTAATGAGGCACTGCCATGAATATACTACACCTCATTAGAACAATGGCAGCAGCACACGATTCGAAAGCACCGCTTTCAAACCGTGCACTGCCCATGTTGACTAGGGACTTTTGAAAGGACCCCTCCAGACTTCGAAAGCCCCTTCTTCCTAAAACCTCCTGGACTTTGAAAACCCCTTCTTCCTATTTGGTTTTAGGAAGAAGGGGCTTTCGAACTCTGGAAGAGTCCTTTTGAAAGGCCCTCGTCTACATGGGCGGCATGCAATTTGAAAGCAGTGCTTTCGAATTGCATATGGCTGCCATTATGCTAAGGAGGCACTGCATATTCTTGAAAGCACCTCATTAGCATCTTCCCACCTTGCTCATTACTATGTTCCATTCAAGAAAGGGGCTAGTGTAGAAGTAGCCAGTGTGTTGGGTTCCAGCAAACTGAAGGTTCTTGCTTAGAGTTATCAGAAAAAAACTAGAAACTTTTTGAATTTCAATTTTTTAATAAGTTTTTCTCATGATATTTTGATTTTGGGGAAGAAACAAGAACAGATCATTTATTATTTTTTCAAAAATATTTTCTGATTTTAATCAGTTATTTTTAAGCACAATACATCACCACTTAGGACTTATCCAGCTATAAAGTGCACTGTATGAATAAATTTCATGTGCCTATCAGATCCTGAGGTTCTCATGAAGGCAATCCAGAGTCAGTAGTTATGGAAATAACGTGTATGGATATATCTACTCACATAGGGCCACTGTGTAGCAATATGAATGCAAGTATTTTTCATAATTTGAATATGTGAAACTCTTATTCTTTTAGATTGACAGTTTCCCCTTTTAGTATAGTTTCTCAATCTTCTTCATACAGATGCTATAACAGATGTGCACATCGCATATATAATTAATAAAACTATGCAAAGATTTTGAATTCTCTTAGCTGTTTTCTGCATCATAAGGATAGTGGGGAGTGTTCAACATGATTGAGTTGTGACCTGACCCTGTAGTTTCAAAGGCTACAATTTCTAAATAACAATTATGACTAAAACCAGGTGTTCTGTTTTTTCTTCAGAACCTTTCTTCCTCAGATCTATTTTTATAAAAATCAGCACTGAAAAAAATCACTAAGACCACACTTATGTGTTTCATTTTAGTTGGATGCTAAAACTACAAAAAAAAACCTAAAAAAAAAAAAAGAAAAGTTTGGAAGTTATGGGGTTCTCTGAAAGCTCAATATTGGATGACTTTATAAGTAGGTGTTCACAGTGAAAGATTAATGGCTGCCCCTTCAGCAAAGCCTGTGGGATCAGCCAGAGGGAAGGAATACATCTTCCTAGCAAAGTTTTTTGGAGGCAGGGTGTGACTTCCTGTGGATGCAGCAAATGAATCATCTCCTGAACTATTCAGATGCTAGAGTTCCACTGTAACATTTCAACCTTTCACACAGAAGTCCTATGTGTTGTCAACTGGCCCTCTTCCAGCCTCACTGGCTTCCTAGAAACATGACTCTAATAAATCCTCAAACTCCTGAGACACAAAGCCATAGGCTGGAATTTCATTAACTTCAGTGAAGTTACTCCTGACTTTGGCTGATACAACTGGGAGAACTGGGTACAGGTGAACAGAAGACGAATGCTTCCTCCTACTAATCTTCCCCACACAGTGCAAAAATTCTCATCTGTATCGACTCCCTTGTTTGATACAGTTTTCAGGGCAAATGATTGGTCTCTCTTTTTATCAGTTCACTCTTCCTAATGGAGCAATCATTCCCAGCTAAACCTTGGCCAGTGTCCTGATGCTGGGTTCCTTTCTGATATCTGCACTATGTGAAGACGATTCGGTGCTGAGGGATCACTTCCCAGATCTTTTCCGCCTGTGGAAACGTGCAGGTGGGTGGGTACTTTGATTTCTTTGTCACTAATTGGCTGCCCCAGAGAAGAGTGTCAGGGGAATGAAATGTAATTAGCTAACCAGAACAACTGTCTGAAAGAGCTAAAGGATTAATTAAAAGAATTAGAATTCTCACATTTTAGAAGGTGCATGTTGATGTCATTAGTCTGAAATGAGGCAGGGGGAGGGCAGGAGAGGGGGTCTTTGAAAAGTGGGACATCTACGCCAAGGCAAAGCTCCTTGTATACTGTGCAGTGGTTATTCCAGTGCTACATTACACATGTGAAACCTAGTCAATATGGAAGCAGCAGTTGAAGTCACTTGAACAATATCATCATCATTGCCTCAGGAGGATCCTATATACCTCTTGGGAGGATAGGTGTACAAACACTTGTGTCCTGGAAGAGTTCAACATGACCAGCATTGAAGCCGTTATCATTCACTGTAAACGTTGTTTGAGTGGTCACATGGTTTGGATGGCTGATCAGTGCCTTCCAATACAGATTCTGTTTTTTGTGTTGAAGGAAGGAGGGAGGCATGTTGGGGGCCATAGGAATGATATAGGGACATGCTGAAGGCACACATGAAAAAGTGCAGCACCAGTGTCAACACTTTGGAGAATCTGGCCCAGGACCATCTCCAGTGAAGACTGGTAATCCATGAGGGAGGGGCAAAATTTGAGAGGTCCTGCCTCAGTGCAAACAGGGAGAGGCAGAGAAGAAAAAAAAGAGTAGCAAAAACTGCCCTGTGCCCCTCCAACAGCTACCATCACCTACCTCTGCTGTGATAAGACCTGTAACCATCAATGGACTCACAAATAGGAAGGTGACATGAAGACATCCTACTCATTATCAAGTGACCACTAAGAGAGACTCAAATTTTAGATGACACATACTGATGTCATTAGTCTGAAATGAGGGGGGAGGGAGGATGCTTACATATGTTCATTTTCTTAAATATAAATCCTATTTTACCTTTAAGGTAACATGGAAACATCAGATTCTTAACCTTCAAAGGTTGCAGAATTAAGAATCAAAGCTAATGGTGCTCTTTGTATTATGCTGATAATGCATTCACCAACATTTTAAACTTAGAAAATGAAAATGATCTAAGAAATCTTTTAGCATGGTGCCACAAAATTGTCAGCATTTATAATCTCATTTTAAGAAGTCAAAATTAAATTAATCCTTTAACAGAGCAAACATAATCAATAAGTGGATAAGCAACATATTTGCCTAAGGAAAGTGAGTATACCAGTCATCTGAACACCAGGGGATTGAATGTGATATTTACAGCCCAGATACCAGAGAACTCTGTAGAAAAATGAACTGTTGAGAGATAGTTGATGACTGGTTAGATTTTTGTTCATGGGTACACATCTCAAGAGTAAGGAAGCAGCTTCGGTCACAATTATTTGAACCTAAAAATGGGGTTTAATTTTTGAATATAAATAAACTCTTATTTACTGTATATCTTAAAGGTAATGTTCATCTCTTGGTTTACTTTTGTATTTAACAAACTTCAGTGAACATAATGTAAAAGAACTTACAAAAGCACCTTTATAAAAAGGAACATGTTGTCCTATAGCTCAAAGTTCACCTACTTCAAAATGCACTCTAATTTTAAGGAGTTAAAATACTAGTGACTCCCATCCATTTTCAGATAGGTTCATGCACCATTTCTTTCTTTAGGCAGCAATGGAAGTAGAAATGGATTTTATTCTTGTGCTTGACACATGAGTGAACTGACATGTAGCATGCATCCAAAGCCTGTCTGAGGTCCCAACTTCCACTGACATCATTGAGAATACTATGGCTGAAACAAATGCATTATCTTGCCATAGCTTATTAAACCTGGGATTTTCAGGAGATGACAATGGCATCAGAGAACTTGCCTGAATATGTAAGTAGCAGGAATAGAGGCCTTAGATAACAGGGAAGAGTGTTTAATGTCTGTGAAATGTCACAGAAAGCGTGACTGGGAAGAAGACTTCAATATCGTGATCTTCATTTGGAAAAAGAGTGACAATAGCTTTGAGGGACTGAGGGAAACACTTCAGAGCAGGGAATACTCTACATATTTTTCATCTAAACTCTCTGATAATGCAAACTTCCCAGTCTGGCTACGTCTACACTAGCTCCTTCTTTCAGGAGGGGAAGGGTAATGAGCAAGTTGGGAAGATACTAATGAGGCGCTTCCATGAATATACAGTACCTCATTAGCATAATGACCATGCTCAATTCGAATGTTCTGCTTTTGAATTTAATGCTGCCTGCCTGTGTAGACGGGGCCTATCAAAATGACTCCCTGCACAGACTTCAAAAGCCCCTTCTTCCTAAAAGCAAATAGTAAAAGAAAAATAAACATTTTTTAATTGTGGATGAAGTTTCAAATCTGTTTTTTTCAGCTAATCTTCAGTTAACTTTTGAAAGAACAATTGCAATATTTAGTTCAAGGTTATGAATGTTTCAAAGATAGGAGCAACATTCATTCAAAGGTGTTCATCATTGAGGCTCTGTGATATTTTTCAACACCCTCTATACATCAGAGGCAAAAAGTGTCACGATTAAGGCTTGGACTGCCCTAGGAAATTAGATTGAATTTAGGTGCCTTATTCAAATTTCTAAGGAATCAGTCCAAACTACAACATCTATTCCATCAACTTTAAGGACTCCTACAGCTGACTTTTTTTAATCCTGCTTTTCACAAGGAGTAATGACAAATTCAACCTTGCATGGTCAACTTTACAGTAGTGCAGACAGAGTATTGTAAAATTCAACATTTTTGGAGTCCTGGATGCATGCCACAGTGCCATATGTGACCATTCTGGCCACCACTTTCAGCTCTGCTGTCTTTCAGCTCTCCAGGGCTGTGTCTACACGTGCCCCAAACTTTGAAATGGCCATGCAAATGGCCATTTCGAAGTTTACTAATGAAGCGCTGAAATGCATATTCAGCGCTTCATTAGCATGCGGGCGGCAGCGGCGCTTCGAAATTGACGAGCTTTGCAGCCGCGCGCCGCGTCCAGACGGGGCTCCTTTTCGAAAGGACGCCACCTTCTTCGAAGTCCCCTTATTCCCATGAGCTCATGGGAATAAGGGGACTTCGAAGAAGGTGGCGTCCTTTCGAAAAGGAGCCCCGTCTGGACGCGCCGCACGGCGGCAAGGCTCGTCAATTTCGAAGCGCCACTGCCGCCCGCATGCTAATGAAGCGCTGAATATGCATTTCAGCGCTTCATTAGTAAACTTCGAAATGGCCATTTGCATGGCCATTTCGAAGTTTGGGGCACATGTAGACACAGCCCAGGTGTTCAGGAAAACATCCCATGAAAATTTGAATTTTATTTCCTGTTTGGGAAGCATAGCAATTGACACAGGCAGTACACCTCAGCAGCACATCTGGCCAGGAATTCTTAGTTTCTCAGAAGAGCTTGAGTGTTGAGCATTCAGCTGATCCAGTACCTCATTGCTGTGTGGGTGGACGAATCTGTGCTATGTCTGAATTTCTTTTGCTGCTGGGAAAACTATGAAGCAGCAAAAGCAATTCAGACATATACACCAAGATCTCACAGGGCATGGAGGAAAAAGGATATAGAAGGGATGCACAGCAGTGCTGCATGAAAGTAAAGGAGTTCAGTCAGGCGTACCATAAAACAATGGAAGCAAACCAACGTTCTGGGTCATCACTGTAAATATGCCGCTTCAATGAGTAGCTGCATGGGATTCTAAGGAGTGACACTACCTCTGTCCTCAAATACTCTGTGGATACCTCTAAAAAGATTCTTCAGGAAGCCTCCAGCAAAATCAAGGAAGATGTGGCAGATGAGGAAGAGCAGAAAGACAACAATGGCCAGCAGGTGAATGGAGAAGCTGATCTCACTGACAGCCAGGAAAATTTTGTAGTGCTGGGTCTCATTCCCACCTCTCAGGATGATTCTTAACCAGACCCTGATGGTGGGGAGGGAATCTCTGGTGAATTCTCATTTTTATTCATATTATAAGTGTGTTAAGGCAATTGGGTGTGATCTGTGGTGGGTGCTGTACGTACACAGACTTGGACCCTGGAACAACTTGTTAATGTGTCTGGGGATAGCGTGCTGGTCCTTCTTGCACATCTCCATAAAGCTCTCAGATAGGTACTCTTTAATTCTCCCCATAAAGATATCTCTTTTTAGCAACCCAAAGGAAGCAGGGGAAGGAGCATCAAGCTACTATATGATAGCAAAAGCTACTCCACCCTCCACCATGCCTGGGTCACCCCCACTATTCTCCCTGAGCTGCTAGGGGAGGGGAAATTTTCGCTCTCCCAGCCAAGAGGCTGGGAGGGAATCACGCAGTGACCAAAAGAGCCAGGCACATGGATGACCAAGAGAGGCAAGCACATGTGGTGACTACCACTTCCATAGCCCCGAGCCACTTCCTCCCATCTGCTTGCAGCATGCACAGCTGCAGAAACTGCTTTTGCCATTGGAGGCTTGAAAGCATGCCTCCTGGTTTGTGCCTTACCATGGCTTCAAGCAAACTGTGTCAAGCAGGTCCCTTAAGATCTCCGTATGGTACCTGCTGCACAGAGGATGTTTAAGGCCAAAACTTGTTCTTCCAAGGAATATATCCCCATTGTCTTTCACATAGGTTCATTCATGAGATTATTTTATATGTTGTTAAACTTATCTACAGTGAATGTATATCCTTAATGTCTGACCTTCACTTACGTTTTGTTGCAGTGCGCTCAGCCAGCTGATTGACCACTGCTCTCCCCATCTCCTCATTTATTTTGCTTGAAATACTACCAAACAGCATTAGAACTGAAGAACCCATCTTCTCACCTAGCTGCTAGACAGGGTTACAGATTTGCAAGAGAAAACAAATGTGGTGAGATAATAGCAGTTCATCTACAGTCTGAGAAGGTGCAGAATGGTAGTAGAATGTGCATTTGGCCATTTAAAGGCTCAGTTCAGGAGCCTCCTGACTTGGCTAAACCTCAGCAGTTAAACCTCCTGACTCAGTTAAACCTCCTGACTTGCCAAATGTGGAACAAAACTGGTATTTGACTACCTAAAGGGGAGGGAGAAGGATGGGTCCTTCTTCAGTCTTGGTCTGTTAAAAAGGAAGGCTCGCAGCACTGGGCTGCTCCTTTCAAAACCATGCATTCCCAGATAATGACTCAGTGAACACTCTGCCCTTTTTGCAGCATTGTCAAATCTCCCCACCCTCACCCTCACAGCTATAAAGTGCTATTCCCTTCACTCAGCCAGACCAGCCAAACAAACAAACCCACGGGTAAAGATGTAGGTCAGGAAGCGACAGAGACCACAGCACTTTTATATTTCACAACTGATTCAATAACTGGTCCCCTCACATTGTCCAATGAGAGGAGATAACCCTGTATCATAACCACCAGTATCTAGAAGTCAGTTTATGCTCTCAAACATCAATACTACTAGTCAAAAAAGTAATAACCATGTGACATAGGGAGGATCTCATAAATATGAAACAAGGACACCCTATATTATATATATTGGATCTGATCCTATCTATGGTCCTTCCACAGACAAAAATCCCATTGAATCTCAAAATAATTCCTGTACCATGAGCATTACTAAAGTATTAAAGTTTCTGAAGAAAGATATCTCAGCCTTTGAAAATGATTGCCAGTATAAAAGACAGAATTTCCAAAACCCTAAAACTAAAGTTAATGTGCTTTTGTAGCATTGTATGTTAATGACCCTGTTTATATTACATCTTTTCATCTCTTTCAATATGGACTATATTATGTTTGGAAATTGAAGGTTCTTCAGTTCTAATGCTGTTTGGTAGTATTTCAAGCAAAATAAATGAGTTTACCTAAGGACTTATTTTAAGCAAATTTAATGTGGAAAGACTAACATAAAATTTGATCTCATCAAGAGGCAAAAGTGAAATAAGACACTTTATATAATAAGCTGGTTTATAGTCTATTAACTGAGACTGCAATTTTCATCCTATCCATCCCCCCCTCTCAAATTCTCTTTGCTTAGGAGCCTGAAGAAAAGCTTGTGGGTCATTGAAAGGGGTAATTTGATCTGAAAATTGGTGTATGTTGTCCTAACCATTTCTACCTTGCCAATTGTTAAAATTCATCATGAAACTCTCTTCCGTCTTATTGCTATATCTAGATGAAGGAAAGCTGAAGATCATTTTGATTATCAATTAATAGAAAAAGCTAAGCAAGACGCAAACTGGTATACAATAAAAAGTCCTAGAAAATAAAGTAATGATTGTACATGTTCCTCCTCCCCACTCCAGTATGGTTGTGACCTGACCGATCCCAGAGAAGAGAATTGCTGGGGCAGCGAAGGCTCACTGCCACAGGCTCCCAAGCCTGCTACCACCCACCCTATCACTGGGCTGCTTCCCTACCTGCTGGTGTTGATCAGGGCCCCAGCCTGTGGCTGCTGCCAAGCTTCTGCCCATGCCCTGGGTCTGCCAGGAGAAGCTGGCTCTGGCACATTCTGGGAATGCAGCTGCAGCCCTGTAAACCTGACCCCAGCCCTACAGGGCTGCCGAGGGAAATCAGGTCTGGTTCTGGTTCTGATTCTGGCCCTGGCCTGGGTGTTTACTGTAGAAAGCTGGCTCCAGCCCAGAGCTAGAGACTCATCTCAAGACTTGCATAGCTGCCCCAACCCCTGCAGGGCTGCTGGAGGAATCTGGACCTGGCCCCATGGGGATGCCAGTGGACACCAGCCCCAACCTTGCACGCCCGCCCCACACACACAGGTTGCTGAGGGGACACAGGCTCCAATACAGGCCCCCCACCCAGGCTTACAGTGGACATGGGCTGCACCCTTCCCACCTGGCTCGCTAGGCGAGTGATATCCCTCATCATGCCAGACCAGAGAATGCCAGATTTAGGAGTTCCAACCCCTACTAAATAAACACATGATGGACCTAGCTAAACTAAGGTTGGTTCTACGTCTATGAAAGTAGCTATGGGCCAGATCCTCCAAGGATGTAAGTAAGCATAGCTCAGTTGACTTTAATGTTTTGTTTTATCCTATTTTTTTATTTATTACTTACAGACTATTCTGGATATAGAAACTAATGGTCTTTGTGATCACTGAGACATTTTAATACCCAATCCTCTCTTTCAAAACCAGTTATTTTCTTTTCTCAAAAAACAAATCAATCCGCAATGTTACTGGACTTTTTGACTTTTTCAATGGGATATTTTTTAATTACTTTTACTAGTTTATTTGACAATATTGCTCCATGAGCCAATATAATTAGAACTACTTACTGTTTAAAAAGCAAAGAAAAGAGAAAGGAATGAGAATTGCAAGATATTTGCCTGTTGACTCAGCTGGTAAAACAAAGTTCCACAGTAGCAAATCCCAGCCATCCGGTTTGTGAGATATCATGATATTTCTTTGTTAAAGCAGCAATAGTGGCTTGTTAATAATAGGCAGAATGGTGTCTTGTAACCTGGCTAGTCAAGCACTGAAGAAAAATGACTCAATACATTTTAAAAATCTGTGCGGTTTCTCACCAATTATTTTTTAATATGCCTTTTGACAAATTGTCATGAAGGAAAGTTATCAGACTTTACTTTTACGGCCATTATATTTTGCATCCTGCCAAGTGATGAGTAGCAGAGTTCTGAACAGGATGAATGCAGTATAGAAGGAGGGTCACCATGTAGAATTTATGATGACAGGCCTTTTATTTTACTGACAGAAAGAAAATGTGGGCGGTCATGAGAGTCTGATTCTAAATGTTTTAATGGTATCCACAGGAATCTGGAGTAATTGCTGGAAATGGGAACAGGTTTGGGTAGAAAAGCTGCAATTAGTGTAGAATTTGCAAGTAATATATATAATTCTACTTGACTTCCTATACAGAATATTTCTAGTCTCCACTGTTTATAAGTGATACATGCAAAGCAGAGAAAGATTTTTTCTATGCATTTAGATGTTATTTAAAGCTGAATGAACAATGGAGTAAGATAATTTGCATGAGGAAATATATCCCTCCCTCATAGACTCAGTATTCGTTTTATAGGATTTTAAATGACTACTACAGCATTATTCATACTCCCGAAGAGTCAGTTTGCTTGCTCAGATCTTGAATGGCAAAGTTACAAGACGAGCAAATAAACTGTAACAAGATAAGACCAAGGAATTATAGTATTTGCCCTTCCCCCTATATTTGTTAACATTATTTTTCCCCCATTTACACTGAATTTTCTACAATTATTTTTCAGGAGATTTCACAGGAAAAAAAATCTGGTTTCCAGCAACCAAACAAAAAGCATGACCTAGTTAAACCATAGCTTGTTTTTGCTGCTTTCATGTTTTATTTTGTTTTTAAACTGGTCTGATAAAAAGCTAAATAAAATTGAATGGAAAACCTGAAATATTTTGTCAGATTTAGCCATATTGTTTGGAAAAATGGTTTGAATGAAATTATTTGCACTATTTTGAAACTATATAGACCATATTTTCTAAGGGATTGAAGTATTTTTGTAGAAATATTCAAATGCTCTGAAAGGTTTCATTTAATCTTCTATTAGTATGGAAAATGTTTGCTTCCAAGTAACTGTTTCAGAAACATAATAGTGACTGTATCAGAGGTTTAGAATGGAAATCATTATCCAGCCTTAAGTGAAGTGGTTCACATCAAAATTAATTACAAGAATTGCTAATATTACACAATTATCAACAGGAAATGTGGGTGTTAAAGGAGCATATGCCACTTAAACACTGCTTTTATGTAATCACAATCTATGTCTGAAATAATGCACTACCACACCAATTTTATGTCCTCTCAATCATGGATTTTCAACAGATGGTCATTAGTGACCTGCTGTTCTTCTCCTTGTATGGCAAAGTGAAGTATTTATGTTGGTAAGTGCCTGATCTAATCAGCCATTGCCACATAACTTCTGTGGACATATTGTGGCCAGATTGCAAAGCAGAACAAAAGTGTGATCTCCTCTGTTGACAGACAGCAGCTGGACTGCCCATGCACTCTCTCGACAAAACAGCCATCTGGAAGCACAGAGGACAGGGCTGCCTGGTGTCCCGGAAGCCCTGTCTGTTGACAGAGGTCCCCCCAGAATGCGCAGACTGGCTTTCTGTCAACAAATCTCTGTGGACAGATGCGTTCTGCCTCATGGGAGAGTGGCAGAATGCTGTCAAACGAAGTGCTGCATTCTGTTGATTACTGTTGACAGAACACCTTGGGAAAGTGGATACTCCATGGGTTTTGTCAACAAAATGCCAGCTTTGTCGACAGAACTCTCTAGCGTAGACATAGCCTGACTGAAAGTGTATGTGTAGCATGTTTGTGATGAAATTTAACTGTAACTTTATTTTTAAATGATAAATTTTGTATTTTATTGATTTAAAAATAAAAAAATCCATTTTCTGACTTTTTAAAATCATTGCCTTTTTTAATCCACCCTGTTCTCTGGCTTCTAAGTATCAGCAGTACGGAGACCCAGAGAGAGTCACACATAAGCCCCAGGGAAACTTGGCAAGAGGTCTCCACATAATATTAATGATATAAGATGGTACAGCTGAGGCAGCATATCTCCAGTTCATACAAAAGAGGGAAATGGACCGACCCTGGTACCGATCACACTGGTAGCTCCATAAGGAACCACCTGTCCAGAGTCATTTACAATTTTGCTCTTCCAGCACCCACTGCCGTTTCAACTATATAAGCTATTTTTATTTTCCTTCCTTTGGGGTGGATGTAAAGGAAGTCAGGGCATATGAAACAACCTTCATTTCACTTCAGTTGTGTTTGCATTTCAGTGATGGCTGAAGTAATAAATTATGCTCAGGTAAATTTGGAAAAAGCTTTGAGAAACTTCAGGTATTTTGTAAATAGCAATTGGCCATTATTATTACAAATACAAGCTCCAACCTTTTATTTTGAGTTCTCCAAATCATTTATGATTCTGTGTTGCTGCAATATAGACAATATTAATACACATTAGATTCTTAGATGAAAACATTTGTCAATGAGATTAGATAATTAAAAGGCATATGATTTACTGTGCTTGTAGCAGTAAGTAACTGTCAAAAAGTTATGAAAAGAAATGCATAGATCTGTTTCACCTACAGTGTGTCTGTGTCTTACAACACTTCTTATTTAAAAGAAAGTCATGCCATAACAGCTTTTAATTATTCCTCTTAAAGTAGGGGAAAGTAATATAATATCAGGGAATTTAAGTTGACCATTTGCAATATCAATAAAGCCCAATTCACTTGGAAGTCAGCTTGACTTGTGTGAAAATGTTAAAGTGCTGTCCCTAATGCATGGGCACATTTCTCTACGCCTTGAGATAGTAGCAGTCAAAGAGAAACGGCACACATAAAAGCCTTAGGGGTTACTCATAAAAGGGCAAAGAAATTTATCAAAATTGAGCGAAAGTGTTCTGTACTTTTCAGAAAAGTGAAATCTTGCATGACAAATTGAGTCTGTTTTACGCTGTGTAATTGAATAGGATTGCTCAAGTGGAACTCAGTCTACTCAAAGGGCACATCATACAGTGAGAAGGAATGACGTATGTATAGTGCGTTCAAGGTAAATATACAAACGTACTTGAAAGTTGAGTGACTTTGAAATTCTAGTGAAGATACAATGGCAGGCAGCAAACAGCCTTCAGAAAAAATCAAATTGGGAATGTATAGGCAGGCGAACAACTCTTTTGTGGCCCAGGAACATAGAGTGCCCAGGGTGATTCAGTGCTAAGAATTCAGAAAGTCAAGTATAGCTGACATCAAGTATAGCTAACGTAGGCCTAGGTTATTCATTTTTTTGGAAAAATGGGCACATGGACATATACTACCAAATTAATGCATATCACAGACATATAGCCCTCCCTTCCATTATGAAGAACATTATTAAGGTTGAGAAGCCAAGCACTCCATAATCAGAAAATGCTAAAATTATGGTGCGATAAAATAGTAGAACTGGAAGGGACCTGAAGAGGTCATCATGTCTAGTCCTCTGCCCTCATGGCAGGATCAGGCACTATCTAGCTCATCTCTGAAAGATGTTCAGCTAACCTGCTCTTAAATATCTCTAGTGGTAGAGATTCCACAACCTCTGTAGACAATTTATGCTGGCGCTTAACCATTCTGACAGGTTGGAAGTTTTCTCAATGTCTAACCTAAACCTCCCTTACTGCAACTTAAGCTACTTTGTCCTTTGCTACTTGTCCTGGCACCCGAGGTCAAAGAGAACAATTTCTCTCCCTCCTCTTTGTAACGCTCATTTATGTACTTGAAAGAGGCTATCAAGTCCCCTTTCAGTTTTCTCTTATCCAAACTAAGTAAACCCAATTCTTTCAGTCTTACCTCCTAGGTCATGTTGCTGCTCTTTTTTGGACCCTCTTCAACTTTTCCATTTTTTTTAATGTAATGCCCAGAACTGACACAACACTTCAGTTGAGGCCTGTAAGCAATTCCCCCTTATGGCAAGGTGGCCTAGTGGCTAGGCCCCTTGTGGATCCTAGAGGCCTGGGGTGTAGGTCTCCATCCCACGCCTAAAGGTTGTACTCTTAGCTTAGGGCATGAAGCCACGTTCATTCCAAGTAGGGTGCCTCTGCCCAAGTCAGTGCCTGATAGAGATGCCTTGGTGTCGCATCCAGCAGCAACCATAGCAGTGCCCAGTATTGCCCTTGCAGAGCCCACCCTACCTCACAACCTAGGAGTTATTCCTTCCTCACTTCAGTAACATACTTCATAAAGTTCCCCATGCTACACCCCATAGAATCCTCCTTTCCTACCTTGGCAACATCCCTCATAGGACCCCCTCCCACCACACCTCAGCCGCGTCTACATGAGCCAGCTACTTTGAAGTAGCCGCACCAACTTCGAAATAGCGCCTGCCACGTCTACACATGGCGAGCACTATTTCGAAGTTGAAATCGATGTAAGGCGGCGAGACGTCGAAGTCACTATCCCCATGAGGAGATGGGAATAGCTCCCTACTTCGACATTGAACGTCGAAGTAGGGCACGTGTAGACGATGCATGTCCCGCAACATCAAAATAGCGGGGTCTGCCATGGTGGCCATCAGCTGAGGGGTTGAGAGACGCTCTCTCCAGCCCCTGAGCTCTATGGTCGCCGTGTGCAGCAGCCCCTTAAAGTTCCCTGCCCCCTGAGTTCCTGTGCAGGAAGCTGAGAGCGCATGCAGGCAGCAGCATTGCCACGCGGCGAGCCTGCACGCCTCGCAGCAGTCCCAACCCACCACCCTGCACTGATGGCCGCTAGGCAGCCCCCCAAACGCCCCCAGGGCACCCCCTCAAGGGGAGCCAGGGCTCCCACCCAGCCAGCCAGCCTGGGAAGAGGCAGCGGGGCCCCTCCTGGACGGAGGCTGAGATCTGGGACCTGCTGGGGCTCTGGGGTGAGGAGAAGGTGCTCCAGGTAATGGGGAGCAAGAGGCGGAATGCGGATGCGTTCGCTCAGCTGGCCGAGGGCCTGGCTGCCCAGGGTCACCCTGCCCGCACTCCTGACCACGTCAAGAATAAGGTGAAGGAGCTGCAGCAGTGTTACGCCTGGGCCCGGGACGCGGCCAGCCAATCTGGAGCTGCCCCCGTCACTTGCCCCTTTTACAGGGAGCTCAGGGAAATCCTGGGCCCCCAGTACACTTCCTCCCACCCTGCCACTCTTGACACCTCGGCCGACGAGCCCCAGCAGGCCACGGAGACGGAGTCCACCCCGGAGGCAAGCCCTGCACCCCAGGGCCCACCCAGGAGCCCACCCCAGGATGCCGGAGGAGGAGGAGGGGGTCTCCTGCAGCAACAGGGGGCTCTGGATCATCATCCGTTCCTGGAGCTCCAGCAGGGTGTCCGCCCAGAGGGTGTCCCCCAACCTTGGGAGCAGACTGTCAGGTATGTACCCCCCCCAGTGCACACCCCCGGGGTTAAGGAGCGGGGACAACAGACATGACCAGGGCCCTCCACATGCCCAGATGACCATGGCCCCAAGGACAGCAGTGGCATGTCCCTCAGAAGAGTGCATCACCCGCTGCCCCCCAGCAGGACAACGCCATGCCCCATCCCTGGGGATGGGGGGAGTGGAACCTAGGGTCCCCCGGGGGGGGACACCCATCATCATCATCAGCACCTCCCAGGGATGGGGAAGGGGAACCAGCAGCAGAGGGTGGGGGGACAAGGGCCACGGACCAGGGCCCACACTAACGGCTGTCTCCACTCTTCTTACCCCGTGTTCCGCAGTTGCACCATTGGAGGGCCTAGAGAGAGCCGGCGAGGTGTCAGTGGTCCCAGAGAGCCCACCGGGGCCATCCCAGCAGGCCAGTCCCTCGGCAGAGCACTGACCAGCCCCAGGACAAGGCCGATGGTGGAGCCACCGGCAGAGGATGGCCATGGATCCCCAGCTGCTGGCGAACCTCCGGCGTCAGCTGGAGGTGTCAGAGTGATGCCTGCAGGTGGAGAAGCGGCAGCTGGAGCTACAAGACCGACGCTGGCCTGGTGCCAGGAGGCTTCGGGTGCCTTCGTGCGGACCTTCGAGCGCATCACGGAACACCTGGCCCCCCATGCCGCGCCGCCCGCCGCTCCGACCTCTGCTGCAACCGCCGTCCCTCCACTGTCCGCCACCCTGGGGCCTGCTGCCGAGGGGGACCTGGGGCCTGCAGACAACCGCTGGCCGTATCCGCTGGTTCGCCCAGCCCCCACCCAGCCTCGGCCAGGGCTCCGGCCGAGGTGAGGGTTGTGCCCTCCAACCCCAGGTGCCGGACAGTAGGGGTGTGGGGCCGAGGACGTGGCCCCCCCCGCTCCTTTGTACATATCCCCCATTATTTGTATATAGTTTGTGTTGGACCCCTGTTCTGTTCTGGTACCTGCCCCCCATGTAAATAGTTCCCCCCTTTTTTTCTACATATATATTTTTTATTATTAATAAGAGATTGCACTGTTTGGTTTTAAACAACAGGTCCATTTATTTGCAAGAAAAGTGTGGGGGGGTGCTCTTGGGTGCTCTGTGGTGTGGGTGTGGGGGCAGAGAGTGTTGTGGAGGATGGGGATGTGCAGTGGGTGGCCTGCCAGCGTTCACCCCACAGCCTGGTCAAAATGGGCCCACAGGGCCTCCCGGACCCGGATCCCCTCGGGGTTGACCTGGTGACTGGGGGCAGCGGGTGGATGCACGTTGGCCCTGCCAGCCTCCACAGCCCAGCCTAAGCTATTTCGATGTAGCATCCCCGTGTAGACGTAGCTCTCATGAGTCCTTCCATCTCATCTCAGCCTGTTATATAATTTCCATAACCAGATGTGTCCATCAGGTCAAAAAATTTGCCCACCTCTTTTGTAAGAAAAATGTTGCATGGGGGTTTCTTGTGGTAATGGTGGAATAACTTAAAATGAAAGGGTGCAGTAAATGCATAGCCAATGGAGGTTACACAGTTTGTGGGGAAGGAAGACAGGAGGAAAGTCACACCCTGTTACAGTAATACACAAGGGAAAAAAAAATCAGTTTGGGCAGCCAACCACTTGCATAGGCAGTTGCTATTATCCCATGGAACATATGATTGAGCTGACCTATCAAGCGTATACTGACACTCTAGTGAAAAAATTACACCAGCACAATCGTCTAGATGACAGAGAACTCTTTATAGACTGCATCGCACAGAGCTGCTGTAGCTCAAAAGAAAAGGGTCAGTAAAAGTCTCTCAAAATTAATTAAGCTAATAGTTTGCTTTTAGCCATAATGAAGGTGATTATTAGGGGTTCAAGGTTTTGTGAATTTGGATGAAGTCTTGGGAACACTATTCTATTATTGTTAATGTTTAGTAAATTCCTGTAATGTCCACTATGTTAATCCTTTGGAATGAGAAAAGCTTTGACTACAAAAGGGGTAAAATCCCCTATGTGAACAAGCTCATTCAGTGACGATGACCTTATTATCTTACACACTACTTGTTAAATTGCAAAAAAATTCATGTTTTGACTTGAACAAGAAATGTGTAGGACCTCATGCTCCTATATTGTAAGGAGACACCTAAGCTGCATCTCAGACTATGGCCCATAAAGAGCCCCAGCTGTATCTTTAGGATATGAAACCTTCCTTTCTAGAAAAAAATTAAAATCCATAATATAACATATAGCATCTGTTGTCTTGGTCGTGTTCTATGCAAAATTGTTGGATTATTAATGATCATTAGCAGAACTCTCAGATGAATTTGATGCAAAGTAAAAGAAAAGTGAAAAAAGCTCTGTAACCTTCCATCAGTTCAGCTGCTATGCATACATGTAATTGCTGAATATGACTGACATGGGCACCATGGTCCTCAAAATCTAAGAAACTGTGGTATAGAACTATGAAAAGCTACAATTTGGTTTCTAATCCCATCAATAGATATTTTGAAACTTCCATGGCAGCCTTTGTTGGCAATGGCAACTGTAGTAGCTAGCACAGATACAGGAATATATGCAGGCTAAAATGTCCAGTCTCGCAAGTTTTAAATTAGGTAGCTAAGTCTGGTGCTTTGCTTTTCAGGTTCCTCAGAAGTCACTATCCCTGTGTCTACAAGTGCCCCTTCCTTTCAAAAGGGGTATGTTAATGAGCAGGTTCAAAAGATGCTAATGAGGTGCTGCAATGAATATGCAGTGTCTCATTAGCATAATGGCAGCCACAGCAATTCGAAAGTTAGGCTTTTCGAATTGCATGCCACCCATGGAGACAGGACCTTTCAAAAGGACCCCCCCCCAGTTTTCGAAAGCCCTTCTTCTTATCTGGTGATCGGAAGAAGGGCTTTTGAAAACTGGGGGGTCCTTTTGGAAGGTCCCACCTCCACAGGTGGCATGCGATTTGAAAAGCCACATGTTCGAATAATCATGGTCACCATTATGCTAATGAGCACAGCATTTTCATTGCAGCACTTCATTAGCATCTTTTGAATCCGCTCAGTAACATGACCCTTTCGACAGGAAGGGGCACATGTAGACCCAGCCTATGAGTATGAATTTAGGTGTCCAACTTGCATTTTCAAAGTTTGCTAAACAACCTAATAGTACTTTCCCCACTTCTACAGTCCACTTGGAAAACCTCAGCTGGGCAACCTAAAAATATGTGAACATGTAAGGGCTCAAGTCCACACTGGTTCTCTTGTCCCAGGATATATTTCCCCCTGCTTTCTTCACACATTTATACTTCTGGTCCTTAATACAGGGCTCTTGACCTTGATCCTATCAGTGTTCCCTTCAATCTCTCTCATTGCCTTTCAGGCTGAAAGACTTTACCATTTCCTAGATTCCTGCATTTGCATCAGATCTGTTCCACACTCTGCTTCCATCTATAAAATTATGAGGAAGTAGTTTGGCTTCTATGATCCTACTTTTCTCAGAATTTTCTTCTATGCCTAGCTTCATTCCATGCTAATATCAACAGTAAGGAGTAAGCCTTTCCTTAAAGACTAGCACTCTATTCTGGACAAAATTAAATCTTTTTGCTTTTGAAAACAGGAGTTCTGGCTATTGTTATATCAAAAGTTTTTATAGACTCTTTTGCAGAAGTACAGAAAGGTGACAGTGTCAGATAATGAATTTGCTGAATCAGCAGTTGTGTGTGATGTGGGAGATTTCTTGTGGTCAGCATTTAAATATGCATTTCATTACTTCTGTGTCTTTCCTAGAAGTATTAATAAAAAATGAGATAAAAAGCAAAGGGAATTTCATGAAGTCTGTGGCACTGCTCACACACTGTAAGTTAACCATGTGCAGTAATGAGGTTTATGAATCACATACAGAATGCAGACAGAAGAGAATGGAGAGCTTTCCTGGCTTCCACACAACCTGGCTGACCAGGCCCTAGCATGGCTGCCTGAGCTGCTAGTCATGGAGAGACACACCCACAAGTGGGGCTAATAAGGAAAACAAGCCTGGCTATAAAGGAAAGACTATGGAAAGAGAAGGGGAGGCAAAATTTGAAGATGTCTGACAGTTGACAATACAAGCTTCTGGGAAGAAGACCAAAGTGGCTCTGTTTAGAATTCTAACAGATCATTGTGATTAAATAATAATTTATGTCTAAATAAAACGCACAAAGATGGATTATGTGTCATATGTAATATCTAGGAATATCAGATCCTTGCAATTATAACGAATGTATAGGTTGGACCTCCCTGGTTCAGCACCAGTCAAACTCAGGAAGTGACAAATTTGCAAAGCAGGAGAAGAGGAGGAAGTGTCAGAAGTAAAAAAAACAAAAACACTTGGGGTAACTGAGGAGCCAATGCCAGTATACCTTGAGGGAATCAAAAATAAGGCAAAGGATACTACAACACTCTACTCTTGGGCTCATTGATCTGTTTTACATTAAGTTGATGAACAGGGCTGTTTTCAGTTGCATAGATGAGTGAATGTTGGGAAACACAAAAAAAGGGGTGTTATGCAGACTGTCTTCTAGATACTGAATATGCTTGCAAATTAGATTCTCCACAGATCAAGGGCATTTTGTTTCTGACGATATCTGCAAATGTTAACCCCCCTTGATTCTCTCTCTGTCTCTGTTTGTATGTATATGGCCGTGTCTACATGTGCCCCAAACTTCGAAATGGCCATGCAAATGGCCATTTCGAAGTTTACTAATGAAGCACTGAAATGCATATTCAGCGCTTCATTAGCATGCGGGCGGCAGCGGCGCTTCGAAATTGATGCGCCTTGCCGCCGCGCGGCGCGTCCAGACGGGGCTCCTTTTCGAAAGGGCCCCGCCTACTTTGAAGTCCCCTTATTCCCATGAGCTCACGGGAATAAGGGGACTTCGAAGTAGGTGGTGTCCTTTCGAAAAGGAGCCCTGTCTGGACGCGCTGCGCGGCGGCAAGGCGTGTCAATTTCGAAGCGCCGCTGCCACCCGCATGCTAATGAAGCACTGAATATGCATTTCAGCGCTTCATTAGTAAACTTTGAAATGGCAATTTGCATGGCCATTTCGAAGTCTGGGGCACGTGTAGACGTAGCCTATATGTATTTACTTCTACTCCAATTTTGATAAAAATAGGGTTTTTTTTATTTTGATCTTCCTAATTAGCAGCTTATTTGTTTTAATAACAGATAGTATTAATGATGATTCTGCCAGGAAAAACATAATCGATGGTATTGTTCTTTCTGTTATTAGAAAGTGAAGTATTTTTCAGCAGCTAACTCATTATTATTTCTGATTAACTCCAACTTGAAAGGCCAACATAATGAGGATCAACCAGTACAACTAGAACATCAGCACTCTGGGAGGAGATGATCTGGAAGATGTGGAGGAGTTCACCTACTTGGGGAGTATTATGGGCAGAGGCAGAGGAACAGACACAAATATCAGTGCAAGGATAGGGAAAGCAACATCTTCATTCAAGACCCTTCGTCCCATATGACGAAGTTCACAAATAATATCTGTGCAGATGAAACTGCAGATTGTCAATACAAATGTGAAGAGTATGCTCTTGTACGTATGAGAGACCTGGCATACTAAAAAGTCTTCAAATCACAAGATATAGACATTTATAAATGTCTGCCTGAGGTACATCCTTCGCGTCAACTGGTCACAAATGAGGAACTTTGGAACAGAGCAGGACAAGAACTACTTGATGTTCAAATCAAGAGAAGAAAGTGTGGAAGGATAGTCCACACTCACAGCAAACCATCATCCAGAACAGCCCATCAAGCTCTCAAATGGAACTTGCAAGGAAAGCACAAAAGAGGAAGACCTCAGACAATGTGGAAAAGATCTAGTGTGGTTGAAGGACAACAACTGGGGCACTCCTTGGGTCAACTAGAAGTTATGTCTTGAGACAGAGTGAAGTGCAGGAGATCTGTAGATGACCTATGCTCTGCCAAGAGTACAAGGGTTTAAGACAGTAAGTCAACTCCAACTTAACTGTGAACACTTAGCATTCTATGTAACATTTAAGAAGACATAAAAGTTAATATATCATAACTAATTAACTCTATCAATAAAATGCCCACATGATAAAAAAAATAAAAGCTTTTTGTTCTGAGAGGTGCAGGCCAGTATTTATGCAATATTGTTGCTATGTTGAGTCACGGGATCAGCAATGCTTCAGAGTATTATATCATTGTTACAGTTAAAAGTTTAACTGTTCCCTTTGTTAGACTTACTTAAAAATTGTAGTACAGTGTGATAACATGGATTACCTAATAAACACAGATTGCATTTTATTATTATCTGGAGCAAGAACACTCCATGGTGGATATCTAGATTCTGCCTATCTATTTTTACTCACAAATAACCTAGGCCCTGATTCAGCAAAGTACTTCAACTTGTATTTAAAATCTCATAGGACTTAAGTGCTTATTTGAAATGAAGCTCATGCTTAAGTACTTTGCTGACTTTGGGCTTTAGTAACCACCAGAGAGAATAAAGTTTCCATACCCTTTCCTATAACAATTTATACCAGAATATCATCAACACAACTCAAAGCTGAAAAAGCAAATCTTCACTGCCAAGAATGTCACAAGGTTTTCAAGGTTGTGATCCAATCTGTATGGCTCCTATTCACCTTAATTTAAGTCATGCTGCTAAAACTGTGAGCAAAAAAATTCAAGTGGCATCTTTTAGCAATTAACTAGGGAAAGAATGATCCCAAGGGATTATTGGACACACTGTCCATTTGATCTTGCCGCACATGAATATTTAACCCATTTTTAAATATAAATTATGTACAGTATATAATAAAGTAAATCAAAAAAGTCATTAGCTGACACTCTTCTTGCTATGGGAGGGCCTGAGTTAAAACACAATAAAATGAATGGAAAAATTGCTGTTCATTTCAGCGGCCTTTTACTGAAGTCCTTTTAAAATGGAATGTTCAGGGAGAGAGAGGGAATACAGTACTGAACATCACAGGCATATAAAAAATGAAAAGGAAGAAACGATGGTTTCTCTAATGTTGCCATTCTTTAAGTTTTGAAGGTAAAATCTAGGCAGGGGCTACACTAGAGAGTTTTGTTGACAGAAGGGGCTATCGAGAGCAGTGCAGTATCGAACTTCAATCAACAGAGAGGGCTTCCAGTTTCTGAGCAGCCCTTCTTGCCGGCCTCCCATTCTGCTTTTTGCCACCAGAGGGCAGTGAAGTCTGGCATTTCTTTGTGGACAGAGCAAGTTGTGTGTAGATGCAATCTGTGACAGAGGCTCTGTGAAGATTTCCCTGTTGACAGTAATTTCTGTCGACAGATGCTTCCAGTGGGCTGCATCTACACTTCCATTTCTCTTTCAAAAGAGGCATGCAAATGAGGGAAATCAAAAATGCAAACGAGGCACATATTTGCGTATCGGGCATCTCATTTGCATATTCTTCTTTTGAAAGCGCTTCTTTTGAAAAAAGAAAAGTAGTGTAGACATGGCTGTTTTGAAAGTAAACCCCATCTTTGAAAGAAGCCTTCTTCCCGTAAGAAAAGGGATGGGGTTTACTTTCAAAAGAGCTGGGTCTACACTGCTTTTTTCCTTTTGAAAGAAACTCTTTTGAAAGGAGGATATGCAAATGAGGTGTTGGATATGCAAATATGCACTGCATTTGCATTTTTTCCCTCATTTGCATGCCTATTTTGAAAGAGGAATACACGTGTAGAAGCAGCCGTGTAGACATAGCCATAGGCTGTGGCCACACTTGTCCAAAATTTCAAAATGGTCATGCAAATGGCCAGTTTGAAGCTCACTAATGAGGCACTGAATTGAATATTCAGTGCTTCATTAGTATTAGGACGCTTCTGGCCATGGCGCTTCAAAAGCGCCGCTTTCGAATGTGCACAGCTTGGCATGGCTACACAGAGGTCCTCTTCAAAAGGACCCTGCACATTTCAAAATCTCCTTATTCCTCTCAGCTGAAGGGAATAAGGGGATTTTGAAATGTGAGATGTCCTTTCGAAGAGAACCCCCATGTAGCCATGCCGAGCCATGCGCGTTCGAAAGCGGCGCTATACAGGCGCTGTGACCAGAAGTGTCCTCATGCTAATGAGGTGCTGAATATTCAATTCAGCGCCTCATTAGTAATCTTTGAAATGGCCATTGGCATGGCCATTTCGAAGTTTTGGCCAAGTCTGGCCACAGCCATAGTGTTTCTGCAAGTACTACTAACTTGGTGTGCTGGAGGCATAGTATGTAGTGTAGCACAGCAAACTTCTTCACAGTTTCCCCATCAATGTATCTCAACCTTTAAATTAATGGTTCAGCCTTAAGTGTTCTATAGGTTGTTTTTCACATACTCCATTCCTCTCCTGTCTTTTATGGTAACTGAGGCTATGTCTAGACTACAGTGATTTGTCAGGAGACATTTGTGTTGGAAAATACCTTGTGACAATACTCTTGTCAACAGATCACAGCCAGAGCACAAGTTGGACAGAAAAAACAATCTGCTCTGTTGACAGAGAGTGGCCGGACTGCCCAGCTGTTCTATCCGCAAAGCAGACATCTGGCATCATGTCACACAGGGTCACAGGCCATCAAGTCCTACAAGGAGCCCTGGCAAGATGCACCCTTAAGGGAACCCTACCATCAGACATCTGTTTCCTGCCTCTGCTGTGGGTGTGCCTACCTCCTTGAGGGACAGCACGGCTAGCACAGGGCTTCATGGCTTTGTGGGTGACACAGATAGCCATGCCACCAGAGCAGCTGCATTTGTGGTCCCACTCAGAGAGGCTGCCAGCTTCTGAACTTCCTGACAGCCATCCTCCTCTTCTTCACAGAGGGTGAGTCCAAGACCACCTGAGAGAACCTCACCCAGTCTGCAGGACATTCACACTTGCACCTGCCCCCGGCTCAGTGAACATGCGGCTCTGGAGGTGCTGCACCAGTTCTGACTGGTGGGATCAGTTGGTCAAGAGGCAGTGGGATAATCAGCAGTGGCTCCAGAACTTTCAATTGCAGAATCCCACCTTCCTGGAACACTGTGCCTGGCTTGCCCTCTGCCCCCGGAGACAGAACATCTGGCTGTGACCCACTCTCCCCATTGAGAAGTTTATGCTCCAAAATATCTGTTAATCTACAAGGTGCCACAGGACCTCTTGTTGTTTATAAAGATACAGACTAACACAGCTACCTCTCATACATATTTTGAAAGTTTCTTAGGAATTTAGCATTTGCAACTAAGATCAGGTAGATCTTTGACCTGGTTAATTTTGGCAATTCCTATGTTCTTAGATTTAAAAAAAAAAAAAATACTATAAAAGAATTTAAGCTCAGTACCGAAATTCAGACATATGCAAAACCCCTAGACTCCCAATGAGACTTAAGTATGTATTAAAATGTCTATGTATCTATGAAAGATCAAGCTTATTCATAGTATACACACTAGCACTAAGAGTCAAGCTTTCCTTTTGTACTGCTGGAGGTTTGCTCTGTCCTGTCAAGGGAGCAAAATATCCTGTCTAATAAAAGTTCAGCAGTCATCTACTGTAGTCTGTGTTAAGAAACTTCTCCATCTTAAAGGCAGACTGTCTTTGAAATTTATAAGAGAAAGTTATAAAGATCCATGTACAATATATAATTGTTACACGTTGCTTTCCCTGTGGTGTGCTGGTTGGTTTGCTCAAAGCGAGGTTGGTTCTTGTTCTCAGCTCAGAGAAGAAACAATTTTGAAATGAATATTTATTATTATGTTGTCCTGAGCTTGCTATTTTCTCGTATGATTGTGCCGTGCAGATAGCAACTCATGTATTAGTGCAGATGAAAGACATTGGGAATATAAACTTCACCAATGTTTACATTGTTTAATGGCACGTAGGATCTTCTTTAAAATACAAGGAGGGTTTGTTGTCTTACCCATTCATTTACTGATGAATATTTTATATTACACTATTTTTATCTGAGAATAGATGAAAGTAAAAAATCTGGGAAGAATTCACAAGAAGGGTCAGAGTCATGGTCAAGAACATGGTGGAAAGATGCACTAACCAGTGGCTGATGGTCTTCAATATGTGGTGCCAACATTAGGCATGATGCCACTAGGAGTGATGGAGCACATATCTGGGAGAGGAAGTTACTTTAGGCAGTGTGTGTGCCACCTCAGTACAGGGATGCAGATATTTACTGAAAGGCAAGATGTTGACTCTATGACTGTCTTTGAGGATCTAGTCTATCTCCCACTGAAACCAATGTACTCTAATGGAATCTGGATCAGGCCAACATAACACCTCTAAGCCTAGAATTAAAACAAGGTTTGATCCAAAATCCATTGAAATAATTGGGAATCCATGCATTGGTTTCAGTGGGCTTTGAGTCAGACTCCATGCACTTCAATACTTAATATCTATGGCAGTCTTGTGAACAACAGCAGGGAAATATAATACTGCTAACATTGCACAGATTGGAAAAATAAAGCACAGAAGGGTTCAATATGTTCAAAGTCATATGGTGACATATGGAAAAGGACCAGTGAGTCACAAAACACTGTTGCTTGATCTAATCTGTCCGACCCTACATTTTGTTACTTTTTTAAATGCCAAACTTTCAGTAACACAGAAAACAGAAAACAATCTGGCTAATAACAAACTTGCAGCATGCTTGGACTATACTCATAGTAAGGCACATGATATAAGAGTAAGTACTTAAAAGTGAATGAAACATAGAGAGACACATAGTGAAGTACTGACATAATGAGTACTGTCGAGATGAAAGATACAGTGGCTAAATTAAGCCATTGGGATAATATTCACTACTTAAAACTTTCAAGAGATGATCAATAAAAACCAAAATGTTTCTTCATGATTTAAATATTGATTACATTAGCCAACATAATTTTTCTGTGAAATGAATGTGTCTAATTGGTTTAAATAAAGATTTATAAAGTGATGATTGATCTACTGCATTATTTTATGCGTAAATTGCCAGTGAGACTAAAGTGAGTATCATTTTACCTCTCATTTCCTAGGCCTTTCAAATGTATTATTTAAGGAAGCATTTCTATGGTAGATAGAATGTGAAAGTCATGATCTGTAATGAATCATAGGATCATAGAACCACAGAACACTAGAAATGAAGGAATCTCGAGAGGTCATCAACTCCAGTCCCATGCCCTCATGGAAGACCAAGCACCATCTAGACCATCCCTGTTAGATGTCCATCTAACCTGCCCTTAAATATCTCCAGTGACAGAGATCCCACAACCTCTCTAGGCAATTTACTCTAGTGTTTAACCACTCTGTCAGTTAGGATGTTTTTCCTTATATCCAACCTAAACCTCCCTTGCTGCAATTTAAGCCATTGCTTCTTGTCCTATCTTCAGAGGCCAAAGAGAACAATTTTTCTTCCTCCTCCTTGTGACACTTTTGGTAATTGTAAACTGCTATCATGTCCCCTCTTAATCTTCTTTTTTCTAAGCTAAACGAGCCCTGTTCTTTCAGTCTTCCCCCATAATTCATGTTCTCTGGACCTTTAGTTATTCTTGGTGCTCTTCTCTGGACCTTCTCCAATTTCTCCATATCTCTCTTGAAATGTGGTGCCCAGAACAGGACACAATGCTCAAGTTGAGGATTAATCAGTACAGCATAGAGTGGAAGAATAACTCTTCATGTCTTGCTCACGATACTCCTCTTAATGCATCCCAGAATCATGTTTACTTTTTTTGCAACAACATCACACTCATATTTAGCTTGTGATCCACTGTGACTCCTAAATCCCTTTCTGCAGGACTTCTTCCTAGACAGTCTCTTCCAATTTCGTATGTGTGAAACTGATGGTTTCTTCCTAAGTGGAGTACTTTGCATTTGTCCTTATCAAACTTCATCCTATTTACCTCATCCCATTTCTCCAGTTTGTCCAGATCATTTTGAATGAAGACCCTATCCTCCAAAGCAGTTGCAACCCCTCACAGCTTGGTATCATTTTCAGATTTAATAAATATACTCTCTATACCAATATCTAAATTGTCGATGAAGATATTGAACAGAGCCAGTCCCAAAACAGACCACAGTGTAACCCCACTTCTTATGCCCTTCCAGCACAATTGTGAGCAGTTAAAAACTACTCTCTGAGAATGACAAGAAGTCTTGTGGCACCTTATAGACTAACAGATATTTTGAAGCACAAGCTTTCGTGGGCAAAGACCCACTTCATCAGATGCATCTGATGAAGCGGGTCTTTGCTCACGCAAGCTTATGCCCCAAAATATCTGTTAGTCTATAAGGTGCCAGAAGACTTGTTGTTTTTGAAGACACAGACTAACATGGCTACCTCTCTGATACTGATCTCTGAGAATGGTTATCCAGGCAGTTATGAATCCACCTTATAGTAGCCACATCTAAGTTGTATCTGCCTGGTTTACTGATCAGAAGATCATGGAAGACCGATCTAAATATTATACTAAAGTCTAGCTATAACATGTCCACTGTTTCTCCCTTATCCACACGACTTGTTATCCTATCAAAGAAAGCCACCATATTGGTCTGACATGATTTGTTCTTTACAAATCCATGCTGGCTGTTACCTGTCACCTATCATTTATGTGCAGATGAACTCCTTAATTATTTGTTCCATTATCTTTCCTGGCAAAGAAGTTAAACTGACTGATCTGTAATTTCCTGGGTTGTCTATTTATAGATGGGCACCATATTCGCCCTATTTCAGTCTTCTGGGCTCTCTTCTGACTTCTACGTCTTTTCAAAGATGATCACTAAAGGTTCAGATATCTCCTCTATCAGCTCCTTGAGTATTCTAGGATGCATTTCATCAGGTCCAGGTGACTTTGCAGGTATCTAATTTTTCTAAATAATTTTTAACCTGTTCTTTTTTTTCCTTCTAAACCTACCCTCTTCCCACTAGCATTCACTATGTTAGGCACGCCTTCATCAGACTTCTTGGCGAAGACTGAAACAAAGGAGTCATTAAGCATCTCTGCCATTTCCAAGTTTCCTGATACTGTTTCTCCCTCCTTACTCAGCAGTGGGCCCACCCTGTCCTTGGTCTTCCTTTTGATTCTATATATTTATAGAGTGTATTCTTGTTACCCTTTATGTCACTAACGAGTTTAAGCTTGTTTCATGCCTTTGCCTTTCTAATCTTGCCCCTGAATGAAAAGAGATGACACCACTTTTCTGGAAAATGTCTACATGGCTAAGAGCTTCTGATACAGCTAGTGATTTTTGGACTCTGAATTTTTCTGTGCCCAATGTGAGCCCCACAAATGGTCAGTGGAGGTTGTCCATTTTATGCAGTTTGGGCCTCTCTCTCGTTGCACTTCTGAATATCAAAGTTGAGTAGAATTTGGGACCTAAGGAGTGTTTTGTTTTGTTTTGTTTTGTTTTTAGCTTAATATCCTATTTCTGGGACTCTTGGGCTGTGGCCACACTTGGCCAAAATTTCGAAATAGCCATGCTAATGGCCAAATTGAAGAATACTAATGAGGCACTGACTTGAATATTCAGAGCCTCATTAGCATTCGCACACTTCTGGCATGGCACTTCAAAAGTGCTGCTTTCAAACGTGTGAGGCTCAGCACGACTCAGAGGAGGGAAATAAGGGTATTTCAAAATGTGCGGGGTCCTTTCGAAAAGAACCCCCATATAGCCTCACCAAGCCATGCGAGTTCAAAAGCAGTGCTTTCGAAGCACTGCATCCAGAAGAGTGCGAATGCTTATGAGGCGCTGAATATTCAATTCAGCGCCTCATTAGTATTCTTCAATTTGGCCATTAGCATGGCTATTTCGAAGTTTTGTCTTGGGGTAGACACAGCCTTGGAGTGAGAGACAGGATGTGCAGGGGGAAAAGTTAGCAGAGAAGAGTCGCTGAATATACAGAGGCCTGCTGCTGGAACATACACTCAGCTGACATGGTTGCATTGTATTGTACCTTTGAAACACTGACATTAATATGGCTTTAATGAATTAAGTTCTGAACTGGAAATATGCTCATTTTAAAAATTTCCATCAATAGACTTGAAAGTGTTATCATCCTTTTTTGGTGCAGTAGCACAGCTAGTGACATAGCCGTCAGATTCTGTGTACACCAGTGAAGAAAAGGATTTTTTGACACTACTCCTTTCACATACACTTTTCATTGTAACTGGGATTGAATTAATATTTAATCCTTTTATTCCAATCCAGTCAAAAGCAATAGAAAAATCCTCAGAGGAAATCTCTCTGGAAAACAATGTACATTACCTCAGAGAATAATAATAATAATAATAATAATAATAATAATAATAATAAAGGATGTTTTTAAAATATAAACAAATAAAACAACCACAATAAATATAAAAAAGAAATTATAAAAGAATAGCTGTGAAAAAAATGAAATGGAACTTTGACTGAAAACATGATTATCATTTTTTTAAATAATAAAGGGCAGATCCTCACTCATGTAGATTGGCATTAACTTCAACCTCAATTTTCACTAGCTGAGGCTTTTGCCCTGTATGCGTAAAGTTAGCATTAATACAGGTTCCTTAAATAGTAAGAGGACATATACAATAGAATGTAAATGTTACGAGAGAGCTCATATTTCTGCTTGAACTATAACTAATTTCACATTTAAATTAGGAAGAGGTAGCACTGACTCTGCAAGTTTCAGCTGCTGCATTCTTACGTTCTTGTTCTTTCGGCTTGCCAGACAGTGAGAAATGTTCTCTTTTAACCATCAAGTTTGAATTCTGAGAGATAGCATGTGTCTTATTTCTACACAGTTTGCTCATACTCATACATATCAAGCCAAATTTATTCCTGGTGTAACTCTAATGGAGGAAAGCCAGGGTTGAATCTGGCCCTTTAAGTCAAGGTTATGCAAGTCAAACGATAAGGAAATGGAAAGAGAACCCTAAAAACACTACACAGTCTTTGAAGACAAAATGTTGCATGTCTGACTGAAGTTTTCTCTGAGAGTCTGACATTAATGTGAAAAGAAACAATATTTTTAATTCATGGAACACGAACAGTCCACTTATATTACAATCCAGATATCATCTTCTCTCAGCTTTCATCAGCATTTCCTTAAGAATACTTTAAACTTGATTCTTTGTTTGTTACTAGTAGTACTGATAATAAATAAGAACAAATTAAAAAAAAAAAAAACTCCACACACCTATTTAAATGTCTGGAGCAAAGAGATCAGCTACATAAGTTGTCAAGTTTCAACCTATGTTGACTGTGAAATCAGATTGCTATTAATCTTTGCTAACTTAAAAAGTAAAAAGCTGGAGCTTGTTTAGGGCCAGACATCTGCTGAAGAGGCAGACTGAATGGCCAGGCTATAAGTCTCTGCAATATCCACATTATGCCCCGATCTGTCAATGTATGCCATCCTGCAAAGTGGAAAATGAAAGCTGAATCTGCATGCTGGTGGATCACAGAGTCATAGCGTTGCAAGAGACCTCAGGAGGTCAAGTCCAGCCCCCTGCTGAAAGCAGGACCAACCCCAATGAAATCAGCCCAGCCAGGACTTTGTCCAGAGAGCAAGGAGGCAAAAAGCTCCTTTGAAACAGGCGTGCTCAACATGCAATAGGTGTAAATCCCGATGCAGGCTTTCCAAATGTTTTCCTCTTTTTTCCATAGTGAAATTGTTTAGTTTTCACTCAGCCAGAGCTCTCCAAGACTACCAAGAATGAGGGTCATGATTTGGCTCCCAAAGTCATTTGCCCTCACACATAACCCCAGCAATCCAGCTTTGTGTGCAGAACCAATGAGGGTAGCCTCCTCGTGGCTCAGCAGCTTTAGAGTTGTCAACATAGTTGCTTCTGTGAAACTACTAACTCAGAAGCTCTTGCATAATGTTCTAGTGTCAAAAGAGCTTCAGTGGCAGATTGTGACATCAGTCCAGGGACATGTCTCAGAGGCATGACTCTCTCCAGGCTCTGCACTTGCTGGTCTGATGTCAAGGTCAGTCTTTTGTAAGGTTACTATTTCAACAACAGTGACTAAAGTAGATCCAAACAGGAAGGAGAGACGACTTACGTTCATAGTCAAATTTGTCTTCATGAAATAATGTGGCATTGTACCATATCTTTTGTGAGAGAGCAAGAGATGGAGAAGGTCATGAATGCATCTTACAGAAGCACATCTCTTCAAGCAGGCCAATAATCAAATAACCCACTCACTTCTGTGTGGTTCACTGTCCCATATAGCGGTACGTGGACCACTTCACAGAGAAAGAATAAGTGTCCTCTATAGCCTAAGCTGAGAGCCAGCTGGCCTTTAGCTGAAGCTGTAGAGGTGTAGACGAGCCCTTAGAGAGGACAGAATTTGATTTATGCTCTGTATTTAGCTGACTAAATTCATCCCCAGTATAATAATCTTGATATACCTGGAACTGGTCAACTACTTTTTCTTCCTTTTCCTCCTCCCCTTTTTCTTTTGTTTTGTTTTGTTTTGTTTTTGCTTAGGAAGTGAAACAGTGTTTAACATTGATTTTATCTTTTTCTGCTCTGTTGGATTTGCACTGAAACACTTAGCAACCAGATCATAATCTGGAAATACATCCTTGAATATACAATAATCAAAGTCGAATTCTCTAACTGATCTATTCAAGACCATTCATTTTTTAGGCTTTATTATTTTTAATTTCTTGACAATTTTTAAAATAATGGTCTCTTTCCATCTTATTTTATTCTCTGTGTGCATAACATCTAGAGGGGCCACACATTCTTTTTTCAAAGGAGAAAAAAGCTCTTCTCTATATAAGAAGTTCCATTACACCTTTTGCAAGGATATTAAGGGTAGAGAGGTGCAAAGTTCCTCGGGCTTTTTAACCCCTCCCCCCCAAAAAAAAGCTGCAGCATAACAACAGCGACAAAAACATCAACTGTAATTACTGCAAAACCAAAGCAAAGTGTTTTGTCTGCTCAGCAACTGGATAACTAGTTAATTATTTTTGACACATACGAAAGTATAGTAAAGCTTTTACATTACAGTAGCGATACAAAGAAAGACTAGAAGGCAAACATGAAAATGCTCCACTTTCTCACTTCCCATAACTCTGTTCTTTTTGAGATACAACAGGCTATTTGCAAAGACATAAAGAGCACAATGAGAAATATTTGTGCATATATTTCAATGACATCAAAAGCATTAATTTAATTTTTTTTAATAACACAGATAAGAACAATGAGGACTTTCTAATAACTTGACCATGGAAATATGTCACACAGCAAAGTGTGCACTCTAGGTTCCAGACTTACAGTGCAGCTGTCTCCTGCCTGATGGATCACACAGAATGGTGAAATTCATGCTCAAATTATTTGGAATGCAGATTTCTGATCAAGATTTTATTCTAAGCACTCTCACAATTATTTGTTTTCAAAAAGCAAAGGCTAATAAATGAAATTGGAATATTGATGAGTTACAAAGAGCAGACTTTCAGAAACCTGGAAAAACATAACCAAGCAATGATCAGAAATGTCATGGTTTACACTTAGTAAACACTGAAAAGCTGGGTCTACATGTGCCCCTTCCTTTCGAAAGGGGCATGTTAATGAGAGGGTTCGAAAGATGCTAATGAGGCACCTCATTAGCATAATGGTGGCTGCAGAGATTCAAAAGTGCAGCTTTTCAAATCACGCGCTGCCCGTGGAGACGGGACCTTCCGAAAGGACCCCCCCAGTTTTTGAAAGCCCTTCTTCCGATCACCAGATAGGAAGAAGGGCTTTTGAAAATTGGGAGGGGGTCCTTCTGGAAGGTCCCATCTCCATAGGTAGCACACGATTCGAAAAGCTGCACTTTCGAATCGCCGTGGCCGCCATTATGCTAATGAGGTGCTGCATATTCATTGCAGCGCCTCATTATCATCTTTTGAACCCACTCATTAACATGCCCCTTTCGAAAGGAAGGGGCATGTGTAGACACAGGGTGAGGGTAGGTCTACACTAGACCTGAAAGTTGATCTTAGATATACAATTCCAGCTATGACAATTGCATAACTGGAATCCACATATGTAAGATTGATTCATGAGGCCTTCCTCACAGAGGGAGGTCAATGGAAGGACTAGGGTTGACTGTCAGACCCTAATGTTTTGAGTTAGCATGTCCCACTAGGTGTGCTAAATTGAACCCCAGAAGATTGACCCTGATGAGATCAATCTTCACAGAATCACAGAATCATAAGGCTGGAAGGGACCTCAGGAGGTCATCTAGTCCAGCCCCTGCTTCAAGCAGGATCAACCCTCACTAAGTCATCCCAGCCAGGACCTTGGCAAGTCAGGACTTAAAAACCTTGAGGGATAGAGAAACCACCACCTCTCCAGAAAACGCATACCAATGCTTCACCACCCTCTTGGTGAAGTAGTTTTTCCTCATATCTAACTTACACCTCTCCCTCTTCAACTTCAGACCATTACTCCTTGTTCTGCCATCTGACACCACTGAGAACAGTTTCTCACCCTCCTGTTTAGAGCTCCCCTTATCTTCCAGTAAGTACAGTCATGGCTTAGGAATCTTAGCAAAATAAACTATCGTGACCAAGTAAGATTGGATCATAAAAAGATTCATTAAGAAACCTCAGATCCGTTTTCATTTCCTTGCATGGATGGTGAAGGAGGTTCAGTTCCACGTCCTTTCACTGGTAGAATGTGGGCAAAATTAATAGCAGGGCGGATGACAAGCTCAAGATTATGCTTTACTCAAGGTCTGTTTCAAGGGCTTTTATTATCTCCTTACACAGAAGTGAATTTGAACTTCTTTTGAATAATGCAAAGAACAATTTTTATAAAAATCAAATCAATCAGCTTTTTGTTTTTTACATTTTGGTTTTTATTTTGTTTTATCAGTTGAAGATTTTTGCTATACTACAACTTTCCCAGAATGGTAACTGTTGTGCACACACAAAAGTGATAAAAGATGTTGCCTTTCTGGAAACAAACTTGGTTGTTAATGTTATGCCTTGGGCCAAATGACAGCTTGCTACAGCATTGGTAGGTGTTGTATCTTCCCTGACATTACTGCGGGCATGCTGGGTTTAAGGAGCGACTACTAGAAGTGTCTATATTTTAAAAAAAGACTGTGTTATTTGCCTCCAAATGTCAGAGTTTCAAAGCAACAGTAAAATGGATGTTCATAAATATGAATAATGAATGGCAGGTATATTGTGGTAGCTTCGGGTCTATTTGGTGTTTCAGATCTTGAATTTCAAAGAAATAAAAAGGCCATAAAACACAGAAATGCAAGAGAGGATTTAAACTATGTGTGCCTTTCCCCACATGTGCCTAGCTCTTGTTAATTATTCCAGGGTAACTATGGTACCACATCAAATCCAGCATGCTAACTATAATGCATATGAGGTTATTATTTCAGTATATGAAAAGAATTCAGGCTCTGACTGGCTTCACATAATTTAATGCCACAATGTGGCCTCCAAATGTAATAATGACATGTAAGAAGATAAAGTAACTCTAACAGCAAAAGACAAATCTTTTCCCATCTTCAATCCACCTCACTGCATTGGAAAGAGGTGGACATGTTATCTTGCTTTGCTAGTTTACAGATCTATCCCTGACTCTTTTGAACTCACTGGCAAAACTCTAATTGACTTCAACTGGCCCTGAAATTCAGCCATGGGCTCTGAGTTAACAGAAGGAAGAGTGACATGCGAAGTAAAGGCTTGCTCACAGAAGTTTGGATTCTCTCCCCACCTGAGCTTTCCTCACATACAGCAGTGGAGACAGAGTTACATACGGAGCAAACTGATCCTGTAACTTCCAGCCCTAGTGCTAATTAGAATGGTTCTTTGGTGCACCTAACTTACTCTCTGGGTGATATCTGTTCTGCATTCCTCCTTGGTGGGAGTCAATCACTTGTACAACCTAGCCTACCCTGTGCCTACAAGAGAGGGTAGGGAACTCCATCATCTCTGCCAGCAGTACCCTTGGGGAAAGCTCATCTATACAGGGTTAAATCTCTACTAAGTCTTTACAATTTATTTCATTCCATAGTAGATTCAGCAGACCAGGGCCACAACTACACAATCCAGGTCATCGGCTCCTCTATTGGCAGATCCATGTTAAGCAGATTTCTGGAAATTTCAAATTCACTTGGCTAATTAGCATAGCTGGGTGAAATTTCACTCTTGGCGGAGGGGCTGACGGCAGGAAGCAGCCCATGTAATTTTGACAAAATTCAGGCATCAGGAACTGGCGAGAGGGGGGGTTTAGTGGCAAAGGCACATCTACACAGCCTCTTTCCTGAAAGCAGACCTCACTGCTGAGAGCAAAATCTCGCCCGGCTATGCTAATTATCATATTATCTATACTATCAATTATTATCATTCTTATTTTACTGAGGACAAATTGAGGAAGAGAGATGAAGTAATTAGCCCAAAGTCACACAAGATATCTGGCCCAGAGCCAGGAACTGAATCACATTCTCTTTATCACCACTCCACTGCCTTAAGGAGAAAATTTTCCTTCCATATAAACTTTGATTTTCTGCTCCACATAGCCACTTTTCTGTCAGCCTGATGCATGTCCAGGGATGGGGGGGATAACAATCTTTGTCAAATGCAGATTGCCAAGTGACCCCCCCAGTAGTAGTAGGCATCCTTCAGTCTGCATAGACTATGGATCGCGCCCTTTAAAGTTTCAACTGAGGACTTCATTTACAGCATCTATTGTGACTATAAAGACCCACACGAGAGTGACAGTTTTTGCTGCATCTCTTGCAGATGTAGTGGGTGTCTGGCAAGTCCTTATTGTGCTTTCTGTGTGCTCGCTTCTCCTCTGCTAGCTGTCTGATCTTCAGCTCGCCCTTCTGAAGGCTCTTGTGTAACACCTGCCTCCATCTGCTGCGGTCATCTGCTAGTTCTTCCCAGTTGTCCAGCTCAATGTCTACCTCTCTGAGGTCTCTCTTGCAGACATCTTTGTAACGCAACTGGGGGCATCCGGGAGGTCTTTTGCCAGAGGCTAGCTCACCATACAGAATGTCTTTTGCAATCCTTCCATCATTCATCCTGTGGACGTGGCCAAGCCAGCGGAGTCAATGCTGCCTGAGGAGGGTGTGCATGGTTGGGATTCCAGCTTGCTCAAGGATGGCGGTGTTGGTCACTCTGTCCTTCCATGATATTCCAAGGATGCGCCTGAGGCAGCACAAGTGGAAGACGTTCATCCTCTTTTCCTGGCGGGCATACAGCGTCCAAGTCTCGCTGCCATAAAGGAGGCTGCTGAGGATGCAGGCTCTGTAGACTTGCATTTTGGTGTGAGTGTACAGCTTGTTGTTATTCCACACTCTCTTGCTGAGTCTGGACAGAGTTGTGCTGCTTTTCCGATCCTCAGTGTCCAACGACAGGGTGTCAGTGATGGTGGACCCGAGGTAAATGAACTCGTGGATGACCTCTAACATATAGTTGTCAGTGCTGATTGATGGGGATTCAGCAACATCCTGACCGAGTACGTTCGTCTTCTTTAGGCTGATGGTAAGCCCAAAATCCTCGCACGCTTTGGAGAACTGATCCAGCAGTTTTTGAAGCTTGTCTTCTGTGTGAGACACTACAGCAGCATCGTCTGCGAACAGCATGTCTCTGATGAGGACTTCTCGCACCTTAGACTTAGCTTTCAGCCTTGCAAGGTTAAACAGTTTCCCATCAGATCTTGTGTGCAGCAAGATGCCCTCTGTTGAAGATCCAAAGGCATGCTTCAGGAGGAGTGCGAAGAAGATCCCAAAAAATGTCAGAGCAAGCACGCATCCTTGTTTAACGCCACTCCTGATTCTGAAAGCATCCGATAATGCGCCGTCATATTGGATGGTTCCTCTCATGTCTTCGTGGAATGACTGGATCATCTTGAGTAACCGTGGAGGACAGCCTATCTTGTGGAGCAGTTTGAACAGACCATCCCTGCTGACCAAGTCAAAGGACTTGGTCAAGTCGATGAAGGCTATGCAGAGTGGCTTTCTCTGCTCCCTGCACTTCTCCTGCAGCTGCCTCAGAGAGAAGACCATGTCAACTGTAGACCTCTCTGCGCGGAATCCTCACTGCTATTCGGGGTACACCCTCTCAGCAATCTTCTGGAGTCTGCCAAGGATGACGCGAGCGAATAGTTTACCAGTGACACTTAGGAGGGAGATTCCACGGTAGTTGTTGCAGTCGCTTCTGTCTCCTTTGTTCTTATACAACGTTACGATGTTAGCGTCACGCATATCCTGTGGAACCTCACCCTCTTTCCAGCACAGGCACAGTAACTCATGCAGGGGTTCCAGGAGTGTGTCCGCGGCACATTTGATTACCTCTGGTGGTATACCATCCTGACCAGGGGCCTTTCCAGCTGCAATGCTGTCGATGGCTCTCTTCAGTTCATCCACAGTCGGTTCCTGATCCAGTTCATCCATTACTGGTAGGAACTCGACGGCATCGAGGGCTGTGTCAACCACAACGTTCTCGCGTGAGTACAGCTCGGAGTAGTGCTCAACCCAGCACTCCATCTGTTTGGCTTTGTCAGCGATAACTTCACCAGATTTGGATTTCAGAGGTGCCATCTTGTTCTGGGTGGGTCCTAATGCCTTCTTCATACCCTCGTACATTCCTCTGTGATTACCAAAGTCGGCACAGGTCTGGATGCTGCTGCATAGCTGGAGCCAGTGGTTGTTGGCACAGTGCCTGGCTGTCTGCTGTACTGTTCTTCTGGCCTCTCTAAGCGCTTGCTGGGTACTCTGGCTCTGTGAGCGTTTGTACTCCAGGAGTGCAGCACTCTTCTTTTCAATGACTGGAATCATCTCATCAGAGTTATCTTCGAACCAGTCGTTCGTGTTTCTAGCTCTTCTTCCAAACACCGACGAGGCTGTGTTGTAAACTGTATCCCTCAGATGTTGCCATTTGGATGTCGCATCGGCGCCCCCAGGGCCGCTGCGTAGATTTTCCTGGAGGGTCTCTCTGAACTTTTCAGCTTTCTCCGAGTTTGCCGTCTTTCTGGCGTCAATGCGGGGCCTTCCAGCAGGTTTAGAGCGGTACAGCTTCTTGGGTCTCAGCTTGAGCTTGGAGCAAACTAGCGAGTGATCTGTATCACAGTCAGCACTATGATAGCTGCATGTCAGAAGGACGTTTTTGAGGTTATTATGCCTAGTGATGACCACATCTAGTTCATGCCAGTGCTTCGAGCGTGGGTGTCTCCACGACACTCTGTGCTGTGGCTTCGTTTGGAAGAATGTGTTTGTGATGCACAGATTGTGGTACGTGCACAGTTCAAGGAGACGCTGTCCATTGTCATTCATTTTCCCCACACTGAAGTGTCATAAGCAGGAAAGCCATGAGGCCCAATCAGCTCCAACTCTTGCATTGAAGTCACCCAAGATGTACAGTTGTTCACGAGCAGGTATTTGTGCTACAGCAGCACTAAGCACGTCGTAGAACTTGTCTTTTACTTCTGGTGTGGCGTAAAGGGTTGGAGCATAAGCGCTGATCAGGTGGACAGGACCGGCGCAAGTTTGAAGCGTGATCCGAAGAAGTCTTTCTGATCCGCCCATGACTAAGTCCACCATTTGTAGAAGGGTGTTTCTGACAGCAAAGCCAACACCATGTGCTCTGGGTTCTTCTTGGGCTTTACCCTGCCAGAAAAAGGTGTAGTCCTTTTCCTTTAGAGATCCCGAATCTGCGAGTCGCGTCTCTTGAAGTGCAGCAATATCAACTCGGAGCCTCTTCAGTTCCTCGTTGATGACAGCGGTCTTTCGGGTGTCACTGATGGCCTGAAGATCTTTAGTCAAGCCGGTCAGCATGGTCTGCACATTCCAGCAAGCAAGCTTGAATTGTTGATGTTTCTCATTTCTTGTTGATTTTCTTATTGGTTTGCCTGGTGCCCAAATTTCAGTCACTTGTCAGGTTCAGGAACCTTAAGCCTCACGCACCCAGCGAGGCAGGTGAACTGTGGCAGGACAGTACCCTATTGGCTGGGGGCTACCCAGCTTGAGGCGGGCGGTGACTGTCCAGTGATATGCGAGGATCTCTCCCACCGTCGAAGGCAACCCCTGGCACTCATTCTCTACACCAGTCAAGCAAGAGCTTATAACCGGTACCTGTTGCCTCCCGTGTTGAGCAACGCTGTTCAGCAATGCTGGAGTACCTCTCCGGGCACGAGCCTGGGCATTTATTATGGAGACTCTGGGCTGCCCAGACACCAGTGTCCCCCTCTCGGCTTTACTGATATAGTCCAAAGGAGAGGATAACCTCCATGTTTGGTACCAGCTCAGCTGCAGGAGTTGTCAGGACAGTGCCAGAAAATGACACCGAACCGCCTTGGGACTCCACTCTGGGTTTTCTGTCAGGGTTCACTCCCTTAACCTTTCTCCTTCCCAGGATAATCCACAAGGCCGTGGGGTGTGGAGAATGTGGTTAAGGATCCCACTACTTCATACCTCCTTGTCACCAAGAGTCACCACAGCTCCCTGTGGAGCAATGACCTCATAACCCCAGGACCCTCCTCCCTACCTTTCAGCCCCCCCTCCAGCTACCATCATCATAGGACCCTCCCCAACCCACTACCCCCATCTGCTCCCATGTCCATCCTCCTCACTGCACTGGCCCCTATCTCCCCAGCTGCTCTCAGTGCCCCCAGGTCCACCTTCCCCCATTGCTCTTCAGACTCTTTTCTTCAGAGACTCCTTTTTGTGGTAGTGCTGCCTTGCAGGGCACAGGTGGAACACCATACCTGAAAAGGACAACAAAACACGGGGCTCCTCCCTCGGCGAACTCCCAGGGGCAAACTCCCATCCCTGTTAGCTGCTGCCCCCTGCTCGCTGCTCACCTTGTTAATGAATGCATTTGTGTTAACTCCAGAAAGTACACTTTCCACTGCTTCACTTTGAAAGCTGTTGGAATGCAGTGATTTAATTGATGAGAGTTGAATTGATTTGTTTGGGTAAGGCTTTATAATTAGAAGCTATGGGCAGGGCCAAGCATGGGTGGAGACAAGTCCTCTGGCACATGAACCTTTAATTTTGGCATTTTCAAACTTCTGTGTGCTTAATTGCACACGCTGAATGTTCTCTGTAACATAGTGATTTTCTACATTTAATAGATTACTGTTTATATGATCTCAAATAATCACTGTAAAAATGATAAATCAGTACAGCCAGAAAGCTTTATGTGTATTTTTTTATGTCATTTGTGCTTTTATTTTGTTTGTTTGTTTGGTTGTTGTTGGTTTTTCGTTTTGTTTTGTTTTACAACTATAAGTGAATTTACTGCTGGTGAAAGATACCTTATTGACAGTATAAAAAAATTAAAATGCTCTATCTATCTTCTGAAAAGATAAGGAAATCAGTAGATTTTAAAGCTTGTTTGGATGGTTGGTTATTTTTTCTTTCACCCTCCTCCCCACCTCTCAAAATCTAAACTAGGAAGGACACCTCTACAAGGTGATAGAGTATTTAGAACCCCAGACCAGATTGCTACCCAGGCAGTTGAGACTGTGGGATGAAATTTGTGAAATTTGATGAGGAGTCACTGCCTGGGAACTTGTTCAGCCACTGCGCATTCATTCAGTGTCATGTCCTCTCACCACTGCTGGCCTGTAGAATATTCAAAATAGCAACCTGCTATTTAAAGTCCTTTAAAGCACTATGAACAATGTCCAAAATGATGTAGTCCTCAAGACAGAGAGAATTTGGGGATTCGACTGTATTCACCATCAAATTATACATTTTAAAAACCAACAGTATTCTTTTCCATTCATGACTGATCTTAATTTGTACAACTTCAAAAACTCATGTTGGAACTCAAGAACTAGCTGATGCCTGACATTTCCAACAATGCATAACCTCGAGAAGTTTAATAAAATTTCAGAACTCTTTATGCTGCAAAAACACGCTTATCAGCTGTGCTGACCTTTAGACTCCATCTTCATTTTAGAGGAATGGTAATTCCCTATCTTGCATTTGTGAACTGCCTTCTGTGTTGATGATAATCATGCAAATGGGAGTTTGTGTGTTCATGTCTTGTCAAACTACAGTTATGGGGAAAAGAAACGTTTCACTTGTTTCCTTACAGGCAAGGAGGTAAGACAAAAACCTTTACAAACACCATTGCCAAAACACTGACAAATTTTACTCCCAATTTGCAATATGAACAGAGGCACTAAACAAGCAAACGAGAAGCATTTGTCACAGTACAAGAGATGTATTGAAATGTGAAGCACATTTCATACGATACTCTTAAAAGGCCAATGTTCCTTGCAAAATTTTTAAAAATGAGGTTCTGTTAAGGAAAAATATTTTATAATCATTGTAGTTTTCAAAATTAGTACTATCTTGGAACCCATATTAAAAAAATAAACCCTCAATGCTACTTACGTTTATTACAACTTTGGTGTTGCTTTTTGAGCTGGCCTGAAATTAATATCATTACAGAAGCTGCAAATTGTCAGTTTTAGTGCTATTATCCCAAATATTCGATAAGTATTTAATATAATTACATATAGAGCTTTCAGTTATTTAAGTAAGCACAATCTTATATTTTAAAGCAAATATTCAGTTTTTTTCAATGATGAAAAAGAGGTGAACAGTAAAAAATAGAAATTGTTTACCACTATTTCCCATTTGTATTTTGAAGTTATTTTGCATAGAAGAGTAATTTTAAAAAGAGGGTAAGTGGGAAAAATGCCTAGTAAATTGCAGTAGCACATCCTTTTTCTCTCCATTGCTCCCCTTTCTTATCTCTTTCCAAGTTATCTAATCAGCCCATCTATTTTATTCCCCATTTATCTAAAAAAATAAGTTAATAAAATTTAATGGCACATTTTAGAATTTTATGCTCAGTTTACCATAAATTGTTAAAAAAATGTTTTATGCTGAACAACTATTATAAATGGAGAAAATTTAGTATTTTTGTCATCATAAGCATTCTCAGATTATTAAAAAGAAGTTGGACGAGGAAGGAAAGTTTCCCACAGAGAAGTTCTGAGGTATGCAAGAACATGCAATATGTGCCATGGACAAGCTAAGGATAATGCTTCCACTCTGTTTGGAAGGACTTGCACCTAGATCACATCTCTCGGCAAAAAAGCTACTATTAGGGTATGTCTTCACAGCAATTGGGAGGGTATGTGTAGGTGGACATACAATAGCTCTGCTCAGGATAGTACCAAAAAACAGCTGCCTGGCCATGGAATTATGGATACACACGCAGGTAGCTAATTCAAGACTTCAGCTGTGCCGCTGCAGGCACCGTGCTACTTTTAAGATTGAACTTAAGAACAATTTGCCCTTCTTTATCTCTTTTGCATACCACCCTCTTGCTTTGGAAACTTGCCCTTAGTCAAACAGATGAAACCCCAGTGACAAAGTCCAGACTCCAGACAGTAATTTTGGGAGTTAAAAAGAAAATAAATAAATAAATAAATAAATAAAAGGAGAGTTCAAGGCTAAATATCAGCTTTGAATTCTTAACCTACATTTCTTTTCTCCTTCCTCCATGTGACAGCCTTTGACATGTAAACTTAAAGCAAACATTCATCACTGATTTTTCTTACAGAACCAAGAGCAATTTTTTCCGGGAAAGGCATTTATCACAAGACAAGACATTTTTTTTAAGTTACAGCCCTGTAAAATAAGAAGTCAACAAGAATGCTGTACCATAGTACTTTTATTCTTCACACTTCTATAACTTAAGAGGAACTTAACCATTTTTTTTAAAAAGTAATAAAACAAAAAAAATCATGTTTGCCAAGCTTCAGCCTGAAGCAAATTTTTAAAACTGGGTTAAAACTCCAGACAATAAAGGTTAATAAATGGCAGCACTGAAAGATCCTGACCCAAAATGTTGTTTGCTGTAATTTTCTGTCATTACTTGTCACAAATCGTGCTTGCAGCTTGAATCTTGACATACAGGACCAAGGGCTGTCAGTAAAGTTAGAAATTGCAACAGTTCCAAAAATAAATGGATTTGACAGTTTTCTCAGCCATGCAGGAATAAAAGACAAAATCAACAAATGAGGTTTAATTACCACACATCTTTTAGAGCAGAGATCATTCTTATTTCATAATAGTTTACACCTATTTGGGAGGGTTATCGTTAGCCCACCATCTTCCCAACCTGGGCCTGCCCGTTGCTGGCACTCTAACATCCTCCACTCATATGAGAGTAAAGGGGTTCTCCTTGATGTGCCAGTTGTTAGGTGCCTCAATCCTCCTTCTCCAGCTTATGTAGGGGAAGTTGTTCCCTAAATCTATTTCCTATCTGGTTTAGGAGAGAACCAAACTCCATCTGCAACGAGTAGCTACAATGGACCCCTGCCATACCACTAACTGTTGAAGTGTGGCATCTGGACCCAACCTTATTGGCTTAGTCAACCATGGCCATAATCTGCTGAGGGGAAGGAGAAAAAAAATCACCCTATCTTGGCCAGTCTCAGACACCACCCTCCCGCCCCCCTCAAAAAAGCAGGAGAGCAGTGTGATGACTACAGAAGATCATGAAGCCCCATTGCTACTCAGATCCTATGGACACAAGTGTGATTCTGCTCAGATAAATCCCTCAGCACCACCCATCATAGCCCAAATGCAGTGGGGGAAATTTAAAGGAGCTAGGATTCCTGTTCACTCTGTCAGACAAAGTCCCATAGCATTCACTTTCTATGAACATTGATCAAACATAAGGATTCAGCTCAGGTTTCAAGACAGACTCCATGATTTATACTGAAACACATCACTTTACCTATTTTAAACCTCTGGCTGGATTAGAAATAAATGAGTCTGTGTGAAGTACAGACAAATAATGTGGCGTTTGAAGATGGTCTTCATTTGTTTGAAAGGAAGGAAAGGGAAATCAGGACACCTCACCTGCTCTGTGTAGATTCCACTGAAGAGTCTGGATGTGAATTTCATTCTGTCAGCACCAGGGTTCATTTCTCTTATCAGAAAATGTTAGGAGCATCAGAGGGTTATGTGACTGCAATAAACTATGAGTGCCCTCTCTCTAGCCAAATGAAAAAGGGTTTAAACTAGCTAGAGACTAGTGACAAAAAATGAGCCTGACACCTCTGGAGTGTTCGCAGAAGAAGAAGAAATATTCCAAACAGGCATCAATGGTGAGTTAGGCACCTCACTCCACTTGTGTCTTTAAAAATCCTCCTCTCCCCTTATGTTTTCCCTCTTAATCCAGTTAAGAGGCTCTTGTTTCAAACAGAGACAGGGCTTTATAAATCATGGCATGCTGAAACGTTCTTGTGAATACTTTCAGTAAATGCAAACTGGAAAATTGTCTTTCATTGCTCATTTCTAGGATTACCAAAGGGGCTAGCAAGCAATTAATAAGATAATAATTCAAAAGGACTTCAGCATTCCTGGGGCAGAAATAACCAATTCTCTGTCCATCTGGACTGCTTTGATTTTATTCATTTAATTTTTAATCTGTTGGATTTGGGTGCAGTGTCAGGAGGCTAAAGAGACTATTTTCCTTTCCTTTTATCAAATAGCAGTTTATGAAAATGTTATAGGGAAAAATTAGCCCCATTGTGTGTACAGTTAACATGTGGTTAATTGAGGGGGACCCTTACAACTATTACTGCTTGTGACTCCAATATTTATAGTCATCTGTATAATTAACACAAATCCTCATCTCTTCATCTGTAGATCTCAAAGTGCTTTATCCTTTATCATGATCAGATGGGGAAAAGGATACACATAGAAGTGCCTTGCCCAAGGTCATCCAATAAACCAAGGACAGAGCTGGGAAGAGAGTGAAGGTCTACTGAATTCTAATTCAGTATTCTAGCCACTAAACCACACTGATTCTTTAAAGCCTAAAGATTGTTTTCACTGAGGATAAGTGCCTACAGATATTTATCAATATATGTAAGTTTTTATCTGAACAGCTGGCATACCAAAAAAAAGGTGGTTGTTGGAGAAGAAAAAAGAAAGCAAAGGTAAGATGTAAAGCATTGTTCCAATATATGTTTAAAATGCTAAATATAGTAGTGCATTGTTTATTTCAAGAGTTGTGATGGATTGTTTGCAGATCTCTTTTTCATGGAAGATTGTCTCTTACAATATGTGGCTAGTACACTGTATAGAAAATGGTAAGTTTCATTTTCAATCCACCGTACATAGTTTCAATAATTTTGTTTGCACCAAATTACAGTATCAAAGGGGAAACATAAGAGGAAATGTAAGGTGAATACTTAAGTAAGGTACGTAGAAAAGTGAAGGATTATAATTTAATTTGGACAGTCCATGTGGCTCTTGTAAGAGGAATCTTGTTGTTGTTTTAAACAGGTAAAAGAGCTATGCCACCTAAAAGTTTTGAAATTTCTTTGAAACGAAAGCAATCACCTCATCTGAGACAGTCCTTGTCAATGGCTGACAGACACCACATTGCTCATTGATTAGATACATAAATAGATATCAAAGTTTTGGGGCTAAATAATGAACAGTTACGGTAAAGGATGGATAAACGTGCTACATAATTTTGAAGTTGAGAGAGCAGACACAATCCCACCAAACTCTGCCAACACCTCTCCTCACGCTCCAGCATCATCTTTGTCTCATCTTGTTTGGCCTTCAACCTATTCTGCATAGGCCTTGCCTCCCCCAAGTCATCTATGAAGAAAAGGAAATCGTTGCTTCATCCAGACATCATGGAAAGAGACACAATACACAAGGTCATCACCATGCTGCTTTATACTGCATCCAAAATACTTCTTTTTTTGCCCAAGCAGCCAATCGTGCAGTAAATAGGAGCATGAACAGAGGGAATCCTTGGAGAAGAAAAGTCCACACTTCCTACTGAAGGGATGTGTCCAAATTGGCAAGAACTTTTGGCAAAAGACACGCAAATTGTACAATGCACTTGTGTATCTTTTACTAACAGTTCTGTGGAGAGAGGCTTTCCTGACATTTGGCCACTCCACAAACGGCCAAATGTCAGAAAAAAACCCTCTGCCAAGCTATCCCTTTTAAACCCTATTTGTTGAGTGTAGTGAGTCAGTATGGCCTCCTGCAGACCCAGAGGCAGAGGAGGCTATGCAGAGGCCCTGGTGGGCGGGGCCAGAGCCAGGAGACCAGAGGCCCGCCCCTCAGAGGTCGGGGCCAAGGACTAGAAGAGCCAAAGGCGGTACTCAGGACCCATTCGAGGCTGGGACTCCGGGCAGGGAGGACGTGCCTGCACGAGCTTCTCAGCGCCAAAGGGAGAGGGCCTGCTGCTGCCCAACCAGGCTGGAGGAGCAAGCCCCCAGAGGCTCCAAGCAATCCCGGGTCCATATGCCCCAAGGGGACTACCCGGACTTCCCAGACCTACCAGGACCTTCACGCCGGCGGAGACCCCCTGCCTTGGAAGAAGCCCCAGGAGCAGTCTGCCCCAGAGTCCCAGCGGATCCTTACAGCACTCAGGCCCAGGATCGCCTCGGGTCTCCTGTATTACCGCTGTCCGACTACCCCAATGACATTGTGATGGACGACTGGCCGGAGCCCCCGAAGGTGGATGACCTGGAGGAGACCGACCTAGGGGGACCCCTTGACCAGATGGACTGGGACTTCCCACCAGCAGAGGTAGAGGTAGGAAGTGGCCCGGGGAACGACGCTCACGAACCCATGGCAGTGTGTTGCGGTCTGGATCCCCACTGCCATGGTTGCGTGTGAGCGACCCCCAGGGCCCCGGGCCGGGTCGCAGTGGAGTGGGAGGGCCTGCGACCCCCTATCCCCTCCTTCACAGGGCCAGCCTGTGCTGAGCCTGTCTGTAACCCTTGTGTTGCTGCCCCGCCCCAAACTGAGGGCTGGGCCGGTGTTTAACCCTTGTGTTGCTGCCCCGCCCCAAACTGAGGGCTGGGCCGGTGCTTAACCCTGGTGAACTGCTGCCCCGCCCTGGACTGAGGGCCGGGCCCAGAACTGTATTATTACTTGGGACTGCTACCCTGTCCCGGGCTAAGGGCCAGGCCCAGAACTGTGCTATTATCTGGGGACTGCTGCCCTGCCCTGGACTGAGGGCTGGGCCCAGAACTATACAACTCTTGTGAACTGCTGCCCCGCCCTAGATTGAGGGCTGGGGCCTGTATGGTGTCGTAGCGGTGAGCCACTGACCGCCCGAACTGAGTACGGGCTGGTGCCCTAACCCCCTTTTTGCTGCCGCCCGCCCTAGACCAAGGGGCTGGGCGTCACTGGACTTGTTACATTGAGCCATCCCTCCTTCCTTGAGAAGATGGGGATGTCAGCAGAACACTCCCAAAGTGGCAGACTTCTGCCAAGAGATCTTCGATCTCCCAACAGAAGCCTGAAATTTAGACATAGCCAAGAAGAAAAAGGAAAAGGAGGGGAATTTAGAAAAAAATCGTAACCTTCACCTATCTTTTCAAGCAATGCCGTATGACGCCTAGTGAAGTTAATGGAAAGATTCACAATTTTTTCAGTGGACATGGCTTTTGACCTTTAAACCACAAGATCTAAATGATACATCTATACAAGAAGCATCTGTCGAGAGAAGTGATTGTTGGAAGAGTTCTTCCTGCAAAACTTCCATCAATGGATCACATCCAGACACAACAGTGGATCGAAAGAGCAATCTGCTGTGTTGACAGAGAGCTTCCAGACTGCCTCACTGCTCTCTCAACAGAATGGCAAAAGCTCAGCAAATAGGGCAGCCTGGGGAACTGGAAGCCCTGTCCGTCAACAAAAGGGCCCTGCAGTGTCTATATGGCTTTTTTGTCAACAGAGAACTGTTGACAAAGGCATTATATTTGAATGTGGAGAGGCACAATTTTGTCAGTAGATGTGCCAAGTTTTGTCAACAGAGCACATTTTGCACGTAGATGCTCCATGGGTTTTTCTGGCCAAAATGGCTACAATCTTCCAGATGCATCTTATCCTATGAAGTTTTAAATATAATGACGTGTTCACTAACTATGGTTTCACTTACAGATGTGTTTCTTGCATCATGGGAGCTAGCTTGCGATCCCTATCATGATGTAAAATTATAGTAAACACAAGGAACTGCTCATGTTGATTGATGTTATCTAGTTGAGCTCAATGGCAGGTGGCAGATGTACAGATAACTTTAAGGTCAGGTAAAAACATGTATAATTTACACTGAAGAAACAGCAGCTTTAAGATAGACACTCTGATCCTTTCCAAGCAATTTTCAGTTGAAAATGCATCCTGGTTCCACAGGCAATCCATTTTATGTAAATAGTTAGGATATGTGGATGATGTTATATAGCCAACTGATTTCTACAGCAGCCTTATCTCAGTACATGCTGCATTTTATGTGTTAAATTCAGATTTTTATTGTTGCTATACACCACTCATCTTGCAGAAATCTGTGAGGAAAATATTTGCATCTGTATTTGTTCTCAAGCAATATCAGAAAAGTCTTTATCTTTTTTTTTGTAATGCCAATGGAAGTAATTATTTCCAGTCCTTAAGAGAATGGATTTCTTTTAAATTCACTCCAGCTAAAAGCTGGAAAAGTAAGCATTTAAATATGCTCACCTTCTACTGTTCAATCCCCACTTTCTATTCTCTCAAAAGCAAGCACTGCATTAGTTTGTTCTTAATAAGTGGGCAAAAAATAGTTACATTTATTTTACAGGGTGTAAATCATTTTTCTCACCTTAAAGAAACCACTTGATCTATCATCTGCTAATTACATTTCTCAACATGTATGGTCCCGAAAACCTTCATTCAACTGAACAGTCCATAATTAATACCAATATATAGTTTGCAAATATAATGAAATATTACCAGTGCATTTGCATCTGCTTAGTGTTTTTTTTAATTCTGTGTCTGGCATCAAAACCTTAAAAACCAGTGCCCAGGAGTTGGGTGCTTGCCTTAAAATTCCAAGTACTTTATGTCACACAATGAACTGAAGTGAAGAAAACACTTTATACTTCACCATTTAACTTTGTTATTAAAGTCCAGGTTGTCAACTTTCAAACAAGCACAAAACAAAGAGTCTTCTGTCCCAGAACTGAGCTGGGCACAGTCCTTCTTTCCTCAGGGTCTGTCTTTCTTTCCACAGCAGTCTTCCATAAGTGCCTTTCCCTGGGTTCATCCTTAGCTGTCCCCTCTGCCCTGCATCCAGAGTCTGCTCAGTCTATCTTCCCCTTTTTCCTAGATATCTCTACAACCTCACTAGGACAGTATCTCATCCCTCCTCTTAATAAAAGGGGCTGTTGCACTTTTTTAGAGGGTAGTAGAATAGGACAATCCTCCTCTATTCTCTTCTCTAGGTCCCTGGCCCTTGCAACTTTAACCACCTGAACTAAAATAACTGTCTCAAGGAATAGTAACAGAGAGGAAGCCGTGCTAGTCTATACACTATCAAAACAAAACGCAGTCAAGTACCACTTTAAAGACTAGCAAAATGGTTTATTAGGTGAGCTTTCGTGGGACAGACCCACTTCTTCAGACCATAGCCAGACCAGAACAGACTCAATATTTAAGGCACAGAGAACCGAAAGCAGTAAGCAAGGACGACAATCAGAAAAAGATAATCAAGGTGAGCAAATCAGAGAGTGGAGGGGTGCGGGGGAAGGTCAAGAATTAGACTGAGCCAAGTATGCAGACAAGCCCCTAGTGTCTTTCTGATATTATGAAGTGACCTACAAGGAAAAACACACACACACATGTAAAATACTTAGACCCAAGAATCTATTGGACTTCCCAGTCAAGAGACTGACATCCATAATTTTGTTCAAAGTTACAAAGCTGTTTCATAACTAGCATTAACAGTATATTTTAATGCCATCAATTCCACTCTGTGATATCACTCGAGATTATGTGAACTGATACCAATTCAGGTACTTGAATATTACCAGGATGTTAATTCAAAAGACTTTTTTTTCCCCCAGTAGGGAAAATGAATTAATTTTGTTGAAAACTCCAGGGGAAGGAAAGGTAAGTGTTGAGTAACATTCTACTTTACTATAATCCATGAATTGAATCCATGAAATGAAATGAATTCAGTACACCTGTGAAATGCCATTGAACTCAATGGAGTTACACCAGGAAAAAATGATGATTCATTCCCCTTGTCTTTGCTTAATATATGCATCACTCTGGACATATAGCTAACATATTCACATTGAGATATTTTAGTTGTGATGCCAAGGAATATTTTTATCAGAGTACAGTAAAAAATAATACACTTTACTAAATTATTTCCTTGGAAAGAGGGAATTAAATTTCACTAAAAACGTAAGTAGAAATAGAAATTTGGAAAAAACAAAACAAAACCCAAAACCAAACAACTGCTCCATTTATTCCCAACTATCCTTCCTGGTATGAATAACCTTCTGAGTGGGCACAGTCGACCCATGACTGGCTTATGTATGTAAACAAATATGCATCTTTAGTTTCCTTATAGTACTAACCTGTGCTTTTTCTAGCTAGTGGATGGCAGTATTGATATCAGTGAAGCCAAGCTGATTTACACCAGCCAAGAATCTGCTGTATCTAAATGAAAACTTTCTTTTCTTAATTTAAGATTATGACAATCAAATACAGCCTTTCCCTAACGCATGAATATCCCATGTCCAAGGTTTCTCATTGACTCTTTTTCATTTTGGCTACGTCTACACTCGCACAAATCTTTGAAATGACCATGCAAATGTGAATGAGAATGTGACCCAATATTTTCAGTCAATTCAAACCATTCCCTCCAAATCATTTAAACTCATAAGGCCATATTCTTCCACTGATCTGCTAGAAAACCTTCCAGTAAACAGCAGTAGAACACAGAAGAATGGATCATAAGAATACATAGTCCATAATACCTACAGTGCTGTCTTCTGTCAATAACCAATTCAAAGGTTTCAGTTATTGTTCTCTAAGAGTTACAAATAAAGATTTACACTGTATAAAATTGAAAACTGGAAGAAATAATAGATTTACCAGAGAACAAAAATATTGTACATCACGAAAAATGGGAATGTAACATATGCTAAAGTAAATTGATAACACTATATTTTGAATATTTATGTAAATTGTTTTCAAAATAGAAGGTTTTAAAGTCTACAGATGACAATAAATCTCTAGTCTGCAACAAATGTAATAAAATAACTTACTATGTATATACAAACTGATTTCAAACTTTTCAGCGTGGTGCTAAAAGCAGTGTTTCTCTATTATTTTGGCTACGTTACTCCCTATATCAAATATATCCATAACGAGATACAAAATTGTGTTTGCCAATTTATTTTTCCACATGAAGACTAATGGCTGTATAAGCACATTGAGCCATGAAAAAACAGAAAAATTTAAAACTTTGTAACAGAATTTTTCACAAATCAGTCCACAAGAAGGAAACCCCAATCCTGCAAACATTTGTGCAAGTGTTTAATTTTTAAGCACTTTTTAATGTTATCAATAGAGTTATGGACTTACTTTTAGCGTGTGTTGCAGTTCCCATTTCTTGCAATGTATACTATTTTTGTTCTCTAGTAAATCTAGTAAGTCTAATTGAATTTATTCAGATTAAGCACATGCTTAAATTTAAACCATTCCAGAACTGACATATTGGTGGATAACAACCATTATCAAAGGAGCCCTTCAGCTTTATGATCATTTTTAATTAAAAATGAGGTTTATAATAATGTATAATGCTCTATGCTTTCTATTAGGCTGTGTCTACACTTGCAATCCTCTTTTGAAAGAGGTATGCAAATGAGGTAAATCAAAAATGTAAATGAGGTGCAGATTTTTTTGGGAAGAAGGAGGCTTTCGAAGATGGGGTTTACTTTTGAAAGAGCAGTGTCTACACTGGTTTTCTTCTTTCAAATGATGCTATTTTAAAATAACAATATGCCAATGAGATGTCAGATATGCAAATCTATGCCTCATTTGCATTTTCAGTTTTCCTCATTTGCTTACCTCTTTCAAAAGAGGAATACAAGTGTAGACACAGCCTTAGTGTTGTCCAGTCACATGACTCACAGTGTGGGAGAAACAAAGGTATGTGGCCTGATTCTCTACTTTATTTCTCTGCATAAGCAGAAACTGGTTGTGTGATATGTGATATTCATCAGTTACAAGGAAAGGCGCACTATTATACTGGACGGGACCAGATTACATATACTCAAAACACAATACTCACTCTAAAAAGTATTCATAAATGAATGGAAGTGTAATTTTTTAAGACAGGTTCATTGAAAGAAAATGAAAGGCTAAGCAAAAGGTCAATGCTCCACCTACAGGTGATGCAGTATCATGCATCATTCTTCATTTTTAGGAGATGACAGACCATTACCATGCTGTTGAATCAAACAAAACGTTGGAGAGCAAGCTCTTGCTGAGATTGTTCGGGGATCCCTCTGCAAAAGAATTTCAGGTTCTAGCCCATACTTCACTGAATTATTTCATGTCTAATACATAATACAGGTCACCCCAGTCTATCTTTTGTAAAAAAAAAAAAACAAAAACATGGTGATGCAATAGCAATGCAATAGCAAGACTTCATAACACGCAATAGATGCTAACTAAGGTGCGATAAAATGACATTTATCTGGAACATAAAGGAGGGCATTGCAGCAGATAAAATGCAAAATGATGAGGTTCTTCATAAGAGTTTTAGTGGATAAAGGTTTGGACCTTAGATGCATATATCAGTGACAAGTCAGACCCAAAAGGAAAAATTCTGCACTTGCCTCCTCCCACTATTCAGAAGAGCATTAGCTTTTAAGGTTAATTTAGTGATGAATAACCATGCCAGACTAATAGGCAAAGTGTGCAAACATTTTTTTTTAATTCAGAGAGCAGATTCACCAGAAATAGCAGTTGGCATGCCATCAGGGTAGTGTGCCTCAATCTTAAATTAAATGAATCACCTTCTCTGGATGAGAGGGTATTACATTCTCTTTGCCGCTTCAGCGTTCAATCTTTCTGGTGAAACTGCCAACAAGGATTCTAATCACAATGATCGTATATGTAAGAGAGGCTGCTGGACACCTGTGCACTTGGAATGGTACTGAGACAACCAATTCAGGGCAAAATGGAATACAGAACAAAACACTAAATCATATGAAAACTATTACATGATAACTTGCTCACTGCCAACTTGAGATGAAAGCACACACTTCTTCTGAACATAGTATGCAGATACTGAAAATATTTGCCTACAATTATTCTGACACATCTAATGTATTAGGTATAACTGACATGTAATATGTTATATATTTCAAGATTATTATTTATGCTTTACATTTTTGCTTGCAAAATTGTTTTGGGTAGGTCCCTAACTGTTGGTGTTTGGACAAAAATCATTCTAATTAGAAAAAAAAATCTCTGATGACTCATTTCATCCTCCAACAAATCAATATTTAATTAACAAATGTATCCAAATCCAAATACCTATTATTACATTCTGTATGTGTAAGGTGGCAATCCATTTTTCACTGATATTGCTATGCATATTGTGGGGAATACAGCACATAAGCAAAAATGGAAAACCTGCCCTCATAACTCTGGCAATCAGCCAACTCACCCTCCAATATATCTTCAGTTTCAAATATATCTGACACCATTAGTTTGGGAAACAAAACGACTAAAGTTTCACTTTAGAACAAATATTATATTAAATTTATGATAAAAATTACTTTTGCCAAAATGTGGTAAGGATATGATTCTATGTGAGCTCTTGAAACACGCTTGTAACCTTTGACACACTGTTAGCCGGTGACTGGGTAATGTGTGGTGAGGTACTCCCCTGGGTCCTACATAACCTAGGTTTTTCACTGTTAGAGCAGGGGGCTCCTAGCACTCTCACCTACGGCCAGGCTGTGGTAACCAAAAGGTTAAAGTTCTTTTTGCTGTGTCGGCTGTGTTGTAGTGACAAAAGGGTAATAGCAGTCAGGCTTAGATCTTAACTGGTTACAAGTTTATTAAGCTACAGTTATAAGCATGCGGTTACAAAGGCTATTGTCTACTTCTTATATGCTAGCAAAGTACAGGTGTTAACAAGTTACGTTACAATCCAATACAAAGATATCTGTTATCATCTAACACAATGATATCTTGATACAACGACATCTAGTTACAGAGCTCTTATTCTTTAGCTGTGCACAAAAAGAAAGGAGACCTAGCATGGGTATATCTTACCCTCTCTGCGTCTCTCGATACCAGCGTAGCCAAGCCGGATAACTCAGTCATTTCTGCGGAAAGACGAATACGAGATTGGGCGTCCCCAGTTGTGGACCTCAGGAGGCAATCACCTGACCCGACCAGCAGGTAGTTGGTGGAATGCACTCAGAGTTAGAGTTCTGCTGGGCCCACCTTTTATACCCCTTTTTGGGTTACGTATTCTCTTTCTTATCTAAGGTGCCAGATCGTACTGGTCTGTCTTTTGTGACGCCAGTTTGTTACAAGGGCATTTCTTCTTAATTTGCACTTGTAAGACAGGAGATAAGCAATTTAGGAGTACAGGACATTCTTTTTGTATGGGCGGGGACTTCCTCTTCTGGGATGGTATGTGTGTGCATCAAATCCATCAATGCCAGCTTGGGTGATTTCCTGAGGTTCCCCCCCTCTCTTGTTGACAGTTTGGCCTGTTAGCCTTCTATCTGTACTTTCTGTTCCTCAGGGTCAAGATGAGCTAGCACATCTGGGCCTCAATGAGGGCATCAAAGACTGTGCTGTCAGCAGCCATTTCTGTGCCCTGTGTGCTCCTCAGTGGTGGGGGGGGGGCAGCGAGCAAGCTGGCTTGTAAGGGGGAGACTTTGTCTGGCTACACACACCCTGCTCCTTCAGTTCATCAGGACGTACCATTTCTCCCATACCATATCAATGGAGCTCTTCTTCAATTACTGCACAGGTCCAGGGTGTCCAGACATCAGGAGTTCCACAAGGTTTATAGCAATAATTATTCCCTCAGTCTCTAGGTCTCTGTTGGCACAGCAAGAAAATCCTCTGTAACTTCACCATGGGCTGCCACAGATGCCTCACAATTCTTTTTCATAAGGGCAGATAAAAACATCCTTGATGAGCAAGAAGTGATCAGCATTCCTTCTAACCTTGAGAAAAGAATTTGAAAATAGTTCTGGTTCCTGGAGATCTATGGGAATTTAACCCATCTTCTCAAAGTTCCCTTGGCTTCCTAGCAGGCCTTTTTGAATTATTCTGCATGCCATTACCTCAGGAACTGATGGATGGGTCTGTAGAGTGGGTCTGCACTATACTATAATGGTATAGTATGGACAAGTATACAGCTTCACAAAGAACAACACTGTTATTATGAACACATACACCAGCGGCAGGGCTGAATTAACTCTCCTTTAGATCTGGGGCTATTTGATTTTGTAGAGTCCCAGTATAGCTTTTTTCTAATTTAAAACAAAATGATCACTTATTATGGTACTGAGGCTATTAATGCTGTGCTAAACTTGCCTTTGAATTAATATAAAGCCATTCTATCAAAACAAAAAAGCAGTCAAGTAGCACTTTAAAGACTAGCAAAATAATTTATTAGGTGAGCTATAAAGCCATTCTGTGTGTGCTTTAGTCTTAAAACATGTAGAATATAATTAATTCAGTATAGCCCACTCCTCCTCTTAGAAGAGCTGCTTAGTTTCATTCTGGGAAGGAGTCTGGTTTGTGGGAGTCCATGCTGAGGCTCAGGGATGAGGTACAGGAGAGACTGAGGACTCTGGGAGGAAGCAAGGGTACAGAGGAGAGGGGCCCAGGCTGAGCCGAGGGCTGAAGTGCAGTGGAGGGTGCCAAATGCAGACTCCAACCAGAAGGTGGCTCCTGGCTGGCGGTACAGCAGGGTCAGGGAGCCTGCCTGCATGCCATGACCCCTGTGCCACTCTTGAAAGTGGTCGGCTGCTGACAAGTTGCTGTATACTTCTAAAGGGAGTGAGTCAGTGTTTCTCTGTGCATTGCAAGTGCCTGAAAGTGTCATTAGTCAATGTGAGCTGTGTGGATAGTGCTGGAATAGGAGCAGTGTTCCAACCAACCTCCCCCTCTGCCAGAGGCTAAAAGACATGCCAGCTGCCAGATACTTCCAGGAACAGCACAGGGCCATAGGGTTGCCTGTTTGACCCTGACGCACAACTGAACTTTTAGCACCCTGAAGGTTGTCATCAACTAGCAGAAGCTACAGGATCAACTCCTTGAACATGACCGACAGGGAGGTGAGCGCTAATGTATATAATTATTGATTTATTTTTGTGGGGTCCCCTTGAGGCCAGAGACCTGTGCTGCAGCCCCTAAAGCACCTGCATTGATCCAGTCCTGAGCTGTGGTATCTGATTTTTTGGTTTTCAAGGGGATACAACCAGAGCTGGCCTGAGTATAGCTGGAAGGAGAGAGTGGTCATTTTTAAACTTAATAGTGGGTACTGGATTCAATTACGAATTGTTTTTTTTAACCTGATCTTTATTTAACATTAAATACAAGCTAAAACCTGGTGCTCTCATGGGAATCTCACACACACATTACTAGCCTACAGCTAATTTGCACATCCCTGTTTTGAGTAATAGTTAATAACTGCAATACTTCAAGACTTTAACTCAGCAGGAGGTAGCAAATCCAGCATCTGCTCAGCTATTCACAGCCTTGATGTGTCATCATTGCCAAGGGTATGTCTGCCCAGCAATTAAACACCCACAGGGAATCTGTGTCAGCTGACATGGGCAGTGAGCTGTAAAATTGCAGTGTAGAAGTTTGTCTTTTGGCTTGAGCTCAGGTACCCTGTCCACTTTAAGGGGGCCAGAGCTTAGGTGCCAACCCAGTTTTGAATATCTTTATGACAGTTTTACAAATCCCATAGCCAGAGCCCCATGAGCCAAAGTCAGCTGGCACGGGCTAGCCACAAGTGTTTAGCTGCTGAGTAGACATATCCCAAATGGGTTACAGTCACTGTAACACCTTCAAAGACACAGCCCACCATCAAACACTACTTTCCCCAGAAATAAGTTAGCAACCACCAGGTGTGTATTTCCAAATTTAGCCTGACCAATGTTTTTCACATGCCTTAGGGTCAGTACAAATACCACACTGCAACATTTCCAAGAACTGTGATCTAATAACTTTATTACAATGGAACTTCTCCCACCTTTTCAAATGGAAAATCAAATTTATTCGTTTGAAGTGTATTAATATTTTTAATCAATATTGTTGGAGTTGTAAAAAGAATAATGTTTTCATTATGACCAAGCAAATTAAACAAAACCCTTGTGCTGCTTTGGAGAGAACAGGATCCAACTCTGTGACTAGCATAATAGTTTTCAGTATCAGTGTGAGATTTTCATAGTATGTTATTACAGGAATGGAATACCTTGAGGGGAAAAAAGGGGCAAAAACATCCATTCTTGTGGCCTGAGAATATCCATTTTCCATTATAGTAATCAGCAAACTAGGCAGAAAAGACAGGTTTCATGTTTCCAGTTTACACTGGTCCTGTATTGATATAAAACTGATTTTTAATCAGTAATTTTAAGTTATTCCTAAAATTTTACCAGCATCTCAGCTTTACTCACTTTACTGCGAGGGAGAGTTGTCTACTACTTAGAACACAGAACTTACACCTCAAATGTGCAGTAGACGTGTGTTCAACTAAGTGCCCAGGAGGTGATCCACAAAGGTATTGAGGGATCCAAGTCCCATGTTTAGGCCCCTCTGGGCTCCACAAAGCTTCCACTCAATTGCTGCTTAATCATGTAAACATCTAAGCCTTTGCCTCCAGGCATGCACGCTGCAGCCTTACGGTAGGCACCCATGTGCTGTTTGAGCACTAGAAAGGTTTGCAATTGTCTCTTTCCATGGCCTGTAGTGATTCACAAACCAAGATGGATAAATATTCAGCTGCCTAAGTTCCTACAGAGGCCTGCTCAGAGGCAGCCTCAGACACGGTCAAACAAATGAGGAGGAGGACGACGACCTCTCTGGTAATCTCTAGCCTACAGGATGGGGTACTCACACAGGAAGTAGGAGAGCTCCCTGTTTCCCTGCAGTGTGAGAAGTCATTTGTCAGTTCTCAGGAGACTGCCCTAACTAATAGGCTATGGAATGTTTCATGTGAAACTCCCTCAGTCTCTTCTATTGTCTTTCTGAAATTAACACAGGGAACACTCAATTACAAGTCAGGCCAGGGAATGAATCAAAATGACTCTGTAGCCCAGTATGTGGCTTCATTAGCCAAAAGCTTATCTTCCCCTCCATCATGGACCACAGATGGAGCTGCACTCCTCTTTGTAGCCTGGAGTTAGGCACCTATCTCTGGAACGGAGCAAGTATTAGCACACACCCCAGCCTCCTCCATTGGTATCTCTCATTGGCTAGCTTAAGCAGTTTTGTACCTAGGATGCTGACATTCTAAATAACACTCTGAAGTGCCTCTGTCTCTCTCCATTCATTTTATATTAGAGACTAATTGCCTGACTCAGCCTTTGTCAATCCCAGTGTTATTCCCATGATTTTGGAGGCACGTAAATGTTAGCAGCAAAGCTCAGCGTCTTAATGCCTAAGCCCCTTTGTGGAACTGAGCTTTATTCTTACTGAAGTCTGATACATTGCTGAGTAGGTATGGAATGAAGTCTGCTAAAATATGCCTAAAAAAGCAAGATTATCGGAGTACATTCCCCTCAGCTAAAATGATTTGCTATGCAGCCTTGTGTAAAATAAATCACACTATGCCTCAGTTAACCCATCTGTAAAATGAGTGGTATATTAGTCCCCTCACAGGGGAGCTGTTGCAAGACCTTATTAATATTTTTAAAGCACTTTGAGCTTCTTGTCCAAAGTGCTTTTGTAATACGTTTTGTACCTTTCTTTCAACAGGAATTATCAGACACATCTAAATAACCAATGGTCCCATTGTGGCTTTGCTACAAATTCTGAGATAGAAGCAACACTAGTCAGGCTGCCTCGGGAGCAGCGAAGAATAACATTGTGACTCAAAGGATCACAACCTGGTTATTGATTTCCTCCTTCCTCTGGAGGTGGAATGTATAATGTGCCAGCTTTGTGCTTCCTCTGTTATGCTTATAAAAATCTCCCCATTTTTTTTCAGGGGACAAGGCAACATGCAGTGTTTATTTGAAATACCAAAATTTACTCAAATAATCACATGCCTCAATATGCACGAGTGTATGCATACAGACACCAAATTAAAGGTACTGCTACCAGTGCCATATAGTTTCCAGTCTTGATTGTTTCTCGAGACAGTTTAGTGGCTAAATAGACTGTTGATAAGGTAGGAGCAGGGCATCTGTTCGGTACCCCCCAATGCTCATCATTATTGCAGAATGTACCCAAAGCTTCCTTGGTCTCACCCATCCTTTATAGTAGTGGATTCTCTCATAAGTCTTGGGACCTTGCTGTGTTGAGCCAGCATCATTTATCACAAAACTGGTTGCGTGCACAGCCATCCTCCATCTTCTTCTCATGGACTTTGTTCTCGTTTTAGGGTGGAGGCCTCTGTGATTTAGGTCATTTATCTACATTCTTCAAACCATTAGAACTGGATGATGCCATTATCTTCACGCTCTCTTGTAATTAGGGCACTCTGTTGCTGGTGTCTCCCTCTTATCTGCTTACATACCACATATATCTTATTCACACAAAAATCAAACAGCAAAACATTTCTTAAAATCAATCTTATAACTAGAACAATTTCATATTGCTGGTTTGGATACACAGTGTAAGTGTGTAACAAAATAATTTCATAAGGTTACGTTCACACCTCTAGCTGTATTTCCCCTGGAGTGCCCGCTGTGCAGGGGTGTAAGCAAGTCTCCATCCACCTATGTCAGTCAGGGAGGAAAGGCCCCTAAGAAGCTGTTCTCCCCCAGCACCATGATGTGAGTAGTAAACACAGAACAGTAAATAATTTCCTTCTTGGACTCACAGCCAAGGTCATGAAGCAGTCTCAAATGAATAATATGTTATCACAATCAATATTAAAAGATGATTGATTAGTTACTGATCTTAAAGTCTTACTATTTTAGTTACATTAGTCAGTTAAAATTAGGTGTTTTATTTCTACTGTCATAAAGTCACAAGGGTACGAGAGCAGAATCTAAGGTGCTGTCAGGTGGGAAGAAATCCAAGCACAGGCTCTGGAATTCATTCTTCTTCTCTAACAGAAGAAAGTGTGTCATAAGAATCAACACTGCTGTCTCGGTTCCTTAACTGCATAACCGCATGTATTTGCTTTCCTCCTCAGTTATCTCATGTGACCGACGAGATGAAATCCATGCATTAAACCAGTGATACTCAGCCGAGGGCTGGCAAACCACAAGGTGCTCTTCAATGTGTCTTCCGTGGTTCTTTGCAGCACACAATATTAATATTAAATAAAATTTAATTTAATCAGTCTAAGGTCTTAACTAATCAGGAGGTCTTTACTATTAATCACCTGTAGTCAGCAACAATGATAATACTTGGTCAATCTCCTTGCTGTGATATATATATATGCACAAAAATCTCACAGCAAAATGATTGATCAAGTATTCATTGATTCCCTTGTCACATGTGACTCTGAGAAAGAAAACAATACATTCACACTACCATGGCTGTTTTGGGAACTGTTGATTCTTATTTCGACTTCTTAGTCACTGAGGCCTGAGTATCACTGAATTAAATTACTAGCTGGATGGAAAGAGAATGTTAAGGCATTTTAAAATACTATAGATCAGCTACTTCAGGACCATAATCCAGTACAATATAATAAATAATAGTACAAATAAGCATTAATAATATAATCCATGGACAAGCATGTTTTACATTTGAACTGTCCCCCCGAAAAAAAAATTGAATTCATATTGAATTCATATAGTTAGGACAATTTCATATGACAACATGATGGCCTGAAAAATGGTTTCCCTGTGCAAAACAGCATTTCCCTTCATTGCAGGAAATTTATGTGAGAACATACATGTCCTGTTCTGTTCTATACCATCAGAAAATGATCCAGGCTGATGTGAGAGAAATCTGGACATATGCTACCTTTATTTGAGTGATGTCATGTGTGAGTCCCTTGAGCCGCCCACTGCAGAGTTTGACTAGCAACTCTGGTGAACTGTGAAAGGGCTTTCATTAACTTGGTGCATACGAATGAGTATGGGATGTCTTCCAAAAGTGGCTCTCCTACAGACAGAGTACAGGATCAGTCGTTCAAAATGGATTGCTCCTTGGGTTTATGGGGTGGTTTCAGAGCTGAAGTTCAAAAGTCCTGCACCCAGCTCCCTGGTAATTATCTGTTTGTTGTGGTCATGCTAGCACTTGGCCTTTGATTTGAATCTCTGTGGATCTCAGATGCTTGGAATGAGCATTCCCTGAGGGGAGATAAGGGGAGACTGCAATTCCCTGGCTCTATGTGGCTATATAAGTATATGACATTGCCCTCTAAAAGCTTCAAGTTAGAGAGGTGCCTACTCCTTCTAATGATGCTATGTTTTATCGACTTAATGAGAGCTGCAAATCTCATCATTGTCCTTCAGTTAAGCACTAAAGGCAGCTGAATTTCTAGCCCTAGCTCACTCTTTGTGTACACGTGTACATATGTATATTTTTGTGGGGGATTGTTGGTTTTTTTTTCTTTTTGTTTTGTACTATTCTATAGGAATTTGTTAATGATTCAAAAGAAACTGTTGGGTTTGAACTCTTGGGATGGAGTGAAAGTTTGAAGTTGCTATGTATCAGCTGGCCCACGAAAAAAAAAAAAAGATGAGGTAATAAGGGAATTTGTAGTAGTTCAAGTGGTACCAAACTGGGGTATTTAGAAAAATGGGCTCCATCTGTGTGCTTTTAAGATGATCTCACTGTCAAATCTTCTCAGTTTAAATTTAAAACCAAGACAGTAAGGCTGTTTCTACACAGGCCACTTTCTTTGAAAGTGGCATGGTAATACATGGCCTGAAGTATGCTAATAAGGCATGGATGCATATTCCCCACACCTCATTAGCATAATGTCATGTGATTTGGAGTCCGGAAGACCATTCTTCTGGACTCCAAAACGCTGTTTAGAAGCACAGCCCCCAGGGGGTCTTCCGGAAGGAAGTCCTTCTTCCAGAGGCCCCTTCTTCCCAAAAATTTTCAGGAAGAAGGACTTCCATCTGGAAGCTTCCCGGAGGCTGCGCTTCTACACAGCATTTTGGAGTCCGGCAGAACGGTCGTCCAGACTCCAATTCACGTGACATTATGCTAATGACATGCGGGGAATTTGCATCCATGCCTCATTAGCATATTTCAGGCTGTGTATTACCATACCACTTTCGAAGAAAGTGGCCTGTGTAGAAACGGCCTAAAAGAAAAGAAATCCAGATGTACTTTGTAGGCAGTGTGGAAACTACTTTTAAAGTCTGAACTGATGTCTACATATGCTTTCTACTAGTTTATTGTGTGGTCACTAGAATGACCACTCCACAAAAGGGAAAAATGACAAATTTTGAGGGTCATTGGCCACAGCAAATCTTCACACAGCTCAGTGCAACATCACTTGGCAGAGGTGTTTCTACAGTGAGAAGATCTTTCTTTATTAAAGACAGCCAAAGCCTGACATCTGAGGGAACAAATATGCAAAACTATTGTAGCTGAATATTCCGGGAGTCCACTTGGCTGACTTTGTGGGTGCTTTGCTTACATGTTGAGTGTAGATGAAAGGAAATCAGACCTGGGGGCTATTTTTTTTAATCGTTTTGGTTCTTCATTACACCAAATGGAAGTTTTACTGGAGAGCTAATTTTGAAGGTTAAATACAATCTCTGTCTCTCTGTCTCTCACCCATCCACACATACAGAGCCACTTCTTAACTTCCTGTTTTGTAGGAAACGTGTTTGATTACAGGAGCTGTATAATATCATTTGTTAGTCTTTAAAGTGCTACTTTACTGCTTTTTTGTTTTGATACTATACAGACTAGCACGGCTATCTCTCTTACAATTAGGCCTGTATTTCTTTAGGCTGGGAATTTCAAAGGGCCTTAATGGATTTAGGGACGTCAACTCCCACTGAGTTTCAGTGAAACTTGGGCATATTGATGAGCCCTTGAAGATCCAGTCATAACCAGGGCTGGTGATAGCATTTGCCAAACCTTGAGCCATGTGGTGGGGGCTTGGTTCCAGGCACCCCAGAAGGAGTGGGACCTCAGCAGAAGCGGCAGAGCTAGAGTCAGCCAATGATTCCCACAGTGTGGATCACACCACACCACACCACACCACTCCCCCAGCCAGATCTGAGTGCCACCCCAACTGTGCCATGAAGGCCTCCGGTGACAACTTAAAAGGTATGGTAACAGCAGCCTAGAGCTCGAATTATCAGTCCTTAAGGTAACTGCACCCGGTGCCCCCTCACCGCACCTGAGCCAGGCAGCAGCCCTGGTCATAGTCCATGGAGAGAAGATTAGGAAAACCTATAGGCAATGTTAATCTTGGAAATTCATACGAACCTGCAAAATGTATTTTCTCTCTTTCTCTTTCTCTCTTTCTCTCCTTTATGAAGAAACTGGGCATCTTAGATGGCTGATTGGTGCTTTCAAAGGATTTTACACAAAAAATATATTTCATGATGTGGGCCCTTTCACACTGAAATTTTGTTCTGTAATCCTGGTCTAAAAGATAATGCAATAGGTTCCCTGTCAGTACTGTGTATCATGCTTTTATGACAGCCATTCTAAGCTACTGTCCACCTATGACAGAGAAGGAAATTTTGCTGAGTCCTGATACTTCACCATGACACACTCCCACACTGTTATGCTTGTTCCCCTATACACATAAATCTTCTGCTTTTCATACTCTGATTCAAGGCAAGAGTGGCAAACCCCAGGACTCCATTCTGGCATAAAACACAAGAGATGGGTGCTTCAGTTATTGTGAAGAACTGTGGATGCACTTCAAACAGTATATGTATAACAGTTACATCAGCAGCAACAAAGGGTCCTGTGGCACCTTATAGACTAACAGAAAAGTTTAGAGCATGAGCTTTCGTGAGTTAACTCACTTCTTCAGATGCTGGTTACATCAGCAGAGCAACTGGCCAACAAAGTTGAAGAGAAAGTGCTGGAAACACGCAAGACCACAAAACGATAAGTCTGATAAATGTTTGCCTGCAAATGTTGGAAAGCACTATCCTTTACCAAACCAGGCACATAGAAAACACTATCTATGTATTACTTTTAATCTACTAATATATTTAAGATATATTCATTAATCTGGTCTATTGCAAGTGGGCTATTTTGCTATCTGTATACTGATGGTTTATTTTGATTTCACCTATATCACAACATTGATGAATGGCTTTAAAACTGTTTCCATCCTCTGTAGTCTGATCTCGATCTGATTTCCTTTTTCTCTCTATTCCTGCTTCATTTCTGTCTTTGAGATGTGGAATTTATTGGGCCCTGCAGATGAGAATAAAAGGAATTGATCTCTGGTAATAATCTACATTTTTTTACTTTAATTGTTGTAGGTTATTTTTTATTGTGAACATTTGTGGACATGATTGGGAAGGGGATCTTTGGCTGAAGTCTAGAGGGTAATTTCACTTCTTATTGTATGTGGTGGAATTAGTTAGTGACAGGAAGAATGACAGGAATGGAAAATGTAAACTCCCACAAAGCTTGAAATAAGAGGTGTGTTTTCATTTACCCTAGGGATTTTTTGACTAAAGCTTGTAGGATTTTTTAGGCAAGCACTCTCGCTGGGATCAAGGCTGCACGCAGCACCTTCACATTTTCAGTTTCGCAACACCAACCAGGCAGATGGAACTTAACATTTGTTTTATTATTTTAGTATAAATACCAAAGCACCCCGGTGGAAAAAAAATCTTTCTTTATAATATTCCGATGTTAGCAATATGGGATTCACAGAACACAAAATTGCAAAATATATTTATAGCGACTCCACTGAAAAAGTACTCAAAATATTAACACTAATCACCTTTGAAAATATTTGAAATATACCTGGAACTGATAAGAACATTAAAATTGAAATGAAGTGTGACTGCTGAATTATGCAAATCAAAATGATCAAATTACTGATTTTATATGGAGGCTTTTCAAGGTGAGTGCTCAGCACCTCTGACAATCATTCTTGTATGTATAGATGTGTGTGTGTGAGCATGTGCCTGTATAGATAGAGCTACCTAAATATACACATCTTAAACACGTAAATGCAAGCCCCATTTCCTCCCTGGGTTACTTGGAAGCAGGCAACACTTACCTGTGTGGCTGGGCACTTAGTGTTCTTGATATTACAGGGGATCCCAAGTATCCCACTGGTGACACTGAATAAATAAGGCTGTTCTATCCACCCCTTTTGCTGCAGTCCCTAATTTCTGTAGTAATGCAGAGCTAGTGGTGCTTCCACCTGGCTGCCCCTGTACACACTCAATGGTGTGCCTTGGAAACCTTCAGGAATAAAGCCATTTTAATGGCAATCTGTAGCATGAATCTAATGACAAAATAACCATTATAAATAATATACATCTTATGTACTTAAATTAGAACTAACACACCTTCACTTAACAAAACAGCAGTCATGTAGCACTTTAAAGACGAACAAAATGATTTATTAAGCGATGAGCTTTCATGGGACAGACCCACTTCCTCAAGGTTAAATCACTGTTCAGTTGAATCCACAGTGTGCAGGTAAATAAAATCAATTAACAAAGAAAGTATACACCAATAAATAAAACTTAAATAGGCGGTATTTACACTGCCCCCAATTGCTGTACCCCCAGAGTGTACGTTTCTTTGCATTTGACAGCCCCTGCTGCTTGGATGGGTGTACTTGGAGATCAGTAGCTGGAGTGGAAGACAGCATTGTGCAGGTTCTGGGAATCAGCTGAGCCAAGGCAGCAAGCTGCACAAGCCATCTGAAACTGGAGCTGGTCTCAATCAATGTCAGAAGCTCTGGGTCCCAGTTCACTGGAGAAATCATGGTGCCCCTCCTGAGACTCTCAGTCCATTTCTCTGTGCTGTGCCTCTGCTTTGTGAAGGCTTTATCAGCAAGAGTCACAGTTACTCACTGTTCCTTCCCTGCAGCTCTTCTCAGAGAGCTCCAGGCACAGTAAGAATGTCTAAAATGAAATAATGATTAGTTAAATTTACAGCCTAGTGGTCTTCATAGCAGGGGTTGGTGGAATGGGAGAAATAGTGTAATTATAAAAAGGCAGTGATGTTGACAGACCAGGTGACAGCTCATGCCAGGGCCCCTACATTTCAACTGGATGCTGACAAATGGATAGCGGGTAACCGGTCTGGCTTACTTGTATGCTAGTGTGGTTAAAATAAATATTAAGTTTAAAAGAACTGGCTGTTATCTTCTTCAAAAAGATGAGGCTTGAAGTTCCAGTGCCCTGACTCTCACAGAGTTTTGCATAGACAGAAAGGGTTTTAGTACAAGTGGAAATCAGTAGGATCCAAGCACTTCTACATAAATCAGGTGCAAGATCTAAGTGTACTAAATCTTCAACTGAATGGTTATGGAGAGGAGTGAAACATCATTGTGATTTTTTAAAAAATATCTTTTAATTCATCTTTGCACATTTGGTACAGCTCAATGACCCTTTCTCTCTTTGAGAGTATCTCATATTACTAACACCAAGTATTCACGAGTGAAGAGTCATGAACCTCACAAAATCATGAGTTTGTTTGGAAACATTTTTAAAGTATGGGGTTGCATTTCCTTCTGCTGTTTGAGTCTTTAGCATTCACATTTTCAAGGGATCTTTTTTCCTTCAAAACCATGAGACCTATCCGTTTATTTTGTTTTGTTTCAAAAAGAGACCTGAGATTTTCATATCAGGACACAACTCCTAATTTTCATATCAGGAGCTGAGACCTGAATAAATATAAAAATAATGCAAAACTGTCAACTCTGTTATTTTCATGTAACCTGCACAGTTCTGAAAATGAAATATACATTTAATTAACTTACAATTCTAAAATGCTTTCATTATAGTTACAAAAGAGAGATTTTCTGAACTATTTCCTATTTCACTTTGTTCTTCCTCTTATGAGTTATTTTCCTTTAAGAAAAATAAATGCTAATAGATATTTTCTTTTTAAAAAATACAGGAATACAATTGCCTTCAAAGATGTTCCTTTCCAGAATAAACAGATGGCATAGATGGTGAGATCACTTAACAGAAGCTTTCCCCTCTAAGTGCTGAAAATAGGTCTCTCTGCTGAAGAACTGTTAACAGTGGGAGGGATATTTAGAAGCATCTAAGGTTTTAAATGCACTTTCTGTATTGTGCAGCTGAACTGCTTTGTTGTGTTTGAAGCTGTCAGGCTGGTCACAACTACAGTTACTTCTTATTATCGAAGAAGAAAAAAATTTGGTTTGAAGATTTTTTTTTAAATACCAGAGCTAACTTCTCCACCTTCACATATTTGACAAATTATAGTGTTTCCAATAATGTATTTGTTATGGGGCAATTATTTTCATTTCTTATGTGGGCATTTGAGCTACAGAACTGCAGCATTGCTTCATAGGCTTTTAGGCCTCTTGGGATTTTAAGTACTTAATAACAAAGGGTCCTCTTTTTCATACTTCATTTATGGGTCAGCTGCCCTTCCTATTACTACCTGTGTTTCAGGGTAAATTACAGATTTGCAATAAACTGTCTTCCTGTATCCAATACCCAGACCCTTTCTATTCCAGTCCAAAGAAGGACATTTTGTGCGATAAAACTCAGCCTCCATTTCTAAGTTTGTATTAGGGGCAATATATTTGGTTTGTGCATTAAAGAAGAATGAAACATAGAGATAGAGCATTCTGTTGGTATGATACCATATTCTTTAATCACATGCTTGTATTTACTACTTTTGGAATGAATGGTAAAGTTGTAGTCCACTGTGAGCCAGAGGAGGGAAAAGAGCAGCTGCGCACAATTTATAATGGATCTTGTTGGGCCTAAATGGGATACAGCAAAAGGAGCTCTTACTTTGCCTGTTGTCTATTTTATTCTGCTACCAGCTATAAAGGCTTCAACATCTGTTATTTTCAAATAACTTTGCTGGCATCTAAACTACACAACTGCTATTTTGAAATAATTTCATAATAGTGGTTGGCTTATTTCGAAATAGGCAAACCCCATTCCACAAGGAATAGCTCCTATTTCAAAATAGCTATTTCAAGACGGGGGCTGTGCAGACAGGCAGTGGCTACACTAGCCTCGCCTTTTGAAACGGGTATGCTAATGAGCCACTTTGGTGGATGCTAATGAGGCGCTACCATGAACAGGAAGAAGGGGCTTTCAAAGTCCAAGGGTCCTTCTGAAAGACCACTGTCTAGACAAGCAGAGTGTGTTTTGAAAGTGTCACTTTTGAAACACGCGTGGCCACCATTATGCTAATGAGGCACTGCATATTCATGGAAGAGCCTCATTAGCATCTGCCAAAGTGGCCTCATTAGCCTCATTAGCATACCCCTTTCAAATGGCGCGGGCCAGTGTAGCTACAGCCCCTCGGAATAGAGACTTTCGACATAAGCCATAGTTTACCCCATGGCTCTATTTCGAAATAGGATCTATTGTGCATAAATAGCTCAGGGCTATTTCAAAATGAATTTTGTGTGTAGCGATATTTTTTCAAAATAAGCTATTCTAGAATATCTGTTCTGGAATAGCTTACTTCAAAATAATGCTGCTGTGTAGACAGCATTTTGAAGAATTACTAAGTTCTCTAACAAGAGAGAGGGTCCCTAGAAATGCTTTGCCTTGTGTTGAGGAGAGCTGTATTGTCTAGAAATTTCCTATTTTGTAATAGATTTTATTTAGGAAGTTATTCTTTATGAACACTTTTCTTCTTGTGGCATTATCTAGGTTTTTCTCTGTCTTCTCATTCATGGACATTGTTTGTCATAAAAGATTTTCTTTTTTGTCTGAGAGGAGGCATTTTTTTTTTTTTTGCACAAAATCAGCACTGAGTATATAATGTTTCTCGTGCCTGAAAGGCTAGTGGCAGTTTTATGGGTAAAGGTTGTGTGTGACATCTGCCAGTCTGTTTAATAGCTTACAGCATTTTTCACAGCAATTTATGACAAGAAATAAATATATTTTAAGGCAAGGGATATCCAGGCTGGAAGAATAAGATTACCTCAAATACTAGTGGCTAGGTCTTGAATACAGCTCTTCTGAAGAAGAAAATGTCTTCAAACAGCCTGGAGTTCAACCAGTGGCAATAAATTATGCTGCTCTCAATTTTCTGAGCAGATCTAGTTACAATTTAACCAGTGATTCATTTGGAAGTGGCACTTTCTGAATACAGAGAACATGCAAATATTGCTTTAAAACTGGAACTGTTAGAGTTAAGAAATGGCTATCAAATCCTATGCCTAGGCAGTGTAGGAATATTCCTCAATACAGGATGTATCGGGTATTCCCAGCTAATCCAGCCTGAACTAATACTCCAAATCTTGAGCTTATCAGATAGCTACCAAATATCCTTTAATCACATTGGTGTGCTTGACTAGGTGGTTTTACACCTGTATAGAATATATTGTGCTCTGATTAAAACATATGGAAAGCTATTTAATCTGGGTCAGCTACAGGAAAAAAGAACAAAACAAACAAAATTGAAAAGAATTGTCAAGTTATTTCTTATAGAAGACTGTGCTCTGCTAGCACCATCCCAAAAGACCTGTGATCAGCAATCACATTATAATTTCTTCAGAATAAAACACTTGAAAAAACAAAAGGAAACAAAACAAAACAAAACAAAAACAATATATCAGCCAGCAGCTGGTATGATGAAGGGATGGTTGAAAAATGCGGAGTCAAATGTGTGTATCATTTCCTCAGCAGCCAATGGGAATCCATAAGACAAGTGATGCCATCTGAGGCTGTAATTGAGTTTCCTTGATGCTGGGGAATCTCCGTCGAAAAGATGTTCCATGGGCAGCCTTGGAAAGGACCCATCTCTAGCTACATCATTGTATGCAAGATGGAGGGGAGAGAAGTGTTTCTTGTGCCAGTGAGGAGGCACAGGGTCTCGGTATGAATGAGCCTGAGTCTCCAGTAGATTGCAGTGATTCTGCAGCTCTTAGCCATGGTCTTATGATTAAAGCACTTGCATCAGATCTGGATTATATTCATGTCTGCTCTTGACTGCCTGTGTGACAAGGGGTAAGAAATGACTTGTCATTTCTTTCTTTCTTTCTTTCTGGCCGGGTCTACACAAGAGAGTTTTGTCGAGAGAAGGGGCCTTCAGTCGACATAACTCAGGGAGCATCTACGCACTTAAAGTTTTCTGTCAACGGAGTCTCAGCAGAACTCTGCATTTGCCTCAACAGTGTTATCCCTCAAAATTTGAGGCATAACAATCTGTCAACAGAGGACTGCCAACAGCAGTGCAGTGTAGACACTTCTGTGGACGGAGAGGGCTTCTTTTTGCTGGACAGCCCTCTTTGCAGAGCTCCCATTCCACTTTCGGGCACCAGAGGGCAGTTCAGTCTGGCAGTTCTCTGTCAAGAGAGCAACTTGTGTGTAGAAGCAATCTGTCACTGCTTCCAATGTAGAATAGCCTCTGTGCTTTACTTCTGCATGTGTAAAGTGGGGATACTACTACAGAGTGAACCTCTCTCTTCCAACACCTGACCTTTGCCGGACAAGAAGATTTTCTGGATGACAGGAGGTCAATATTTTCTAGTACATTACCAACACTTCTGCCGCTTACTGGTCTCCTAGAAGACACATAGGGATAAATTACAGCTAAAAAACAGGACAGAACACAAAGATCCAGGGCTGGTGTCTGCAAACAAACTTTATGGGATTGCAGAAAACTTGGCCACACCCATGATAAGTGGTTATCTCGCTAACTAAAATTATGTTGGATTATGGATGTTGCAAGATGAGAGAATTCTGGATTAGAGAGGTTCAACCTATACCTCACTTCACAGGGGCATTGTAAGATAAATTTTATTTATGCTTATGGCATGCTGAATTTCTAAAATTGATGGAATGATAAATAAAAAAAAAGCCTTTAGAAGTAATAAATTCCACATTTCAATCTAAAAAACCCAAATCTGAAGAGGGGTTCCTTATAAGTTATGCTCATTCACACTGACTTTCTGTTAGACTATACCCTGGAAAAAATGGGTACTTGAAGCAATGAAAACATATTTAAAAAGTAAAACAATAATATTATGAATAATCCCTTATGGTTAAAAAAAAGTTTAACACAATGTTTTATAGGGTTTTTTTTTGTTCGTTTCTGTAAATTATATATGTGACAATCAAAGTAAAATGCTGATATCCAGTATGAAAATGTCCTTTTCAAGGCCTTCATTCTGAAATTGAATTCACATTTCATGAAGGCCTAAATAGAAGCTGTCAAGTAGTTTTGGTTGAATGGAGTTCACGTTTTATTATTTTTATTATTTGTAACACGCTATTAACAGCAAGAAGCTTAAAAATGCACTTAAAATAATATTGATTTTTGTCTTTTTTCCACTTGAAAAGCATTCGTCCCCAATTGAATTTCTAATGAAATTAAAATCAATAGTATTCTGTTTACTTCTTTGTGTAGGCACCAGCTTTCAGGCTGGTCACTGACTATGAACTCGATAAGATATGTTGTAGCTGTAATGAAAAATATTGAAAATGGTCAAGCTATACCAAGCGTACAATGGTGCAATCTTCTCGCTTCATGGACATCTCCTCCCTAACCCCCATGAAAACATAACTCTGTAAACTGATGTGTCTGTGACATATTTTTCCATCAGAGTTTTAACACTCTTCAAGTAGTAGGAGATAATAGAAAAGCTGAACCTTCAACTGAATCAGACAAAAATAAACAGTGACTTATGTAAAGAAAAATAATTCAATGGGGGTAAAGATCTAATTATGTGTTTGAAGATTTGACAGGGGATTTAGTTTAGACCAGGGATTACCAACCTATGGCTCGGGACCCAAACATGGGTTGCCAGTGGGACTCTTAAGGAGCCATTTGCAGCCATGTGACTCCTCCTTGGGTTCCAGTCCCTGCCCTGCAGTGCAGAAATGGAACTCAATTTAATTGATTTAACAGCCGGCGGAAGAGCTCCAGCCCTGAACCCAATTAAACTGAGTACCGTTGGTCAGGGAGTTGCCCCAGTGCAGGTGGGGGAAGGGAGTAGGAGGTCTGGGAAGAGCCAGGCAGAGAAGAAGACAGCCCAATGAAGGAGCAGTGGGGTCATCCGCAGCAGTTTGGAACTCCCCTGTGAGGTAGGTGTGTGTGTGGGGTGGCTAAGACAGGTTTAAGACTGTGGACGGAGGAGGGCGAGAGCTGGTCAGGGCTCTGTGCCTCAGCCAGCTCCCAGTGTGCTGCTGTGGGGGTCTTCTCTCTCCCTTCCCCCGCCTGGAATTTTGTGGCTGGAGCTTCTGGCCTGGGCTCAGTGTGCCAGCTGACTTCAAGCCACAGGGGATTCCCCTGCAGCCCAGTCAGGGTCCTGTGGTTGCCACTGCTGGCCATGCTTGGCACCCTATACAGCTTCAAGCCTCGGGGCTGTGGGGGATTACACTTTACCTGGCTGGTGTCTCATTGCTGGCACTGCTGGCCAGGCTAAGTGCCCCAGATGGCTTCAAGCTGCAGGGCTGTCTGGGTTCTCCCCTACCCTACCCACAGTCCTGCAGCTGGCACTGCCAGCCAGGCTACTTGCCCCAGCTACCATCAAGCTGGGGGATTTTCCCCCCATCCTGGCTGGGGATCTCACACCTGGCGCTGCTAGACAAGGCTCCATGCTCCAGCCAGCTCCCAGCTGTAGGGCTGCCAGAATCCCCGCCCCTCACCCCGGTTTTTTGGAAATCTTATGAGGGACAGGATGCCCTGGCTGGGGATCCCATGGGTGAGGCTGCCTGTCCCGCATAAGTTTTCCAAAAATCTGGAAACCTAGCTGAGACGGGTTTAAGCCTGGGAATGGAGATGTTTTGGAGCTGAGAGGAGTTAAGATGGGGGGTGGAGAGATGCATTTTTCCCAGGGGAAAACCTCCTCTATCCCTGCCCCCCTCTGAGTTTTGAATTGCCTTGAGTCACAAAGTCTTTCTAAATTGTCAGAATAAGTCCTTGTTTCAAAAAGGTTGGGAACCACTGGTTTAGGCAAAGTGAATAATGTGCGTTCTAAGTGTTTGGGTATTCATTTCTCCCGGCTTTTTCTGTGTACTTTGGAGGTTATATATTCTGTAATTCGTGTTTATCCATCCCAGGTAAAGACAGTTTGTAATATTTTTTCCATAAAGATTCATCATTTTGTTTGAACTGATAATGCAAGGCACACTGAAAATTCATATTTTAGACAAGCATGGCTAAAAAATGACATCTATATGAGAAGAAATTTTTGAAGTTAACAAAATAAATCTGACTGTACCTAAAAGGATATACATGACAAAGATTCAATTCCACTTAAAAAATAAACCTTTAAGTAGAAATTATTATTTTATATTAATATTATCTTTTTAATGATGACTTCTTTTTACAATGCCAAATTGTCCCCAAAGGGATTATTTCTGCATATACAATAGGATACTCCACAAGTTTTTACTCAAGTGTCTTCATGAGGGGAGGACACGTGTGTAGGTTCAGGGATTTTTACCCAAGCTCAGATCCATGCGCACAGTGACCCTGTGCTCTCACTCTGCTTTCCAGTGTCCCAGTTAGGCCTGAATACTATAGCGACAATGGTTCTGGAGTAGTCATGTTTGAATCCACACAGTAGGAGTGGAGTATAATGTCCTTCTGAACATGCCTTATCATTTCTCCCAGTTTCTTCCTCTCCAGACCAGTCCCTCAGTCTGAGCTGTGAAGATCAGTTTCTGCAATGCATCAACTGATAATTCTTTGGCAAAGAAGAAAGAGCATGACACATGTTTCATCCAAGCTCTTCTAGGCTTGATCTACCACTGCTTGCTGATGACCTCTCATTAAATTGAAGGAATGGATGAGGATCTCTAGAAAATATAGGGAGCTGGACTGTTGGTGAATTTTGATACCACTAACTGGGAGAAAGGAGACATGAATTCTATGAGTAAAGCCGATGGCTTCTGGTCATCAGCAGGAGGGACTGAAGCTGAGACTTAGGCTAAAGCGATATGTTTCTACAACATAACAAAAAAAAAAGGCTGGCTGTCAGCTAAGGTTGTAGAGCAGACTTCATTCTCCTTTGTCAGTGGTTACAGTGCCTCTGGGTTAAACATGAACCATTCTTCTAGTTGCTTTTGACTTCCTAGCTCCTGAGGAAAAGACAACGCCTAATGCTTCCTCAATCCAGTGCTACTCTAGTTCAAATAATGGTAATAAATAGCTGTGTAACTAAATTTTGTGGGCATTTTTCCACGGGTATGAGAAAATAAAGGTTAATTGCTGGTATTTAATAGCAACATTTTCCAATGTTGTAAAATGATGTATTTTTCCCCCAGGGAACCATTGTTGTTTTCTTTCAGACTACAATAGAGCAACCTAGCTATCAAATGAATGTTCTCTCCAGAGATTAACAAAATCTTCAAAACACATTAGTTAACTGTAATCCCAAATTCCTGTAAGCCATTTTCAGTTTTATGGAACTAAACAATGTAATTAGATGTTTTAGTTAAAATTATTCACAAAAAGGCACACAGCTTCCAATTACTGTGCTGTTGTACAGACTAAAACTATTGTGGCAATATCATCAGTTATGAAAAAGCTAGAGCATGGGTCAGTAATCCCCGGCACACGTGCCAACAGGGGCATGTGAGCCAGTTTTCATCAGCATGCAAGGAAAGTACTCAGCCCTTCCACTCCTCCCCTCCTGCAGCCAGTGGCTTGCTCAAAGCCTTGCCACTTGTGGATTAACAGAAGACCAGCTAATGCCACCAACCACCACCTAAATGGTGGAAGTTATTTTTATTTATTAATGAAAGTGTTGTAAGTAGACTATGAGTGACTTTGACAACAGTCCCTGGTACTTAAACCATACACAGGGGTCAAAAGGTCACATTTTGGTACACTGCCTCGGAAAGTTTGCTGAGTCCTGATCTAGAGGCATTTCAATCCCTTCTAAAAATCATTCTATTGGCCCAAGGGCTTCCTTCCATTGAAGCCAGTGCAAAGCTTCCATGTCGATTAAGATCTCTTCTTTTTGTTTGCCACTTGCCAATGCTAAGTCTGACTTTCCATAGTCTTCTTCCAAAAGTCACGCTCATCTGCCAAGCTATGGTACAGATTGGTCTTTCTGAGGCCTGCTAGTAGCTGGTATGCACAGAGTCTTTGATTTCACCCTCAATCATCTTCCATCCACAACAATTTCAAGAGCTATCTCACTAACATTGTTCTTCAATCTTTGGTGGATATGCCCATGCAAACATAGTTTAGAGTCCTTTAACTTGCTTTCAGTTGGAGCAATCCACTTCAGGCCCTTACAACCTTCTTTTATTCCCTGTCACGTGATGTACAACCATTTGACCACCCCAACATTTTCATTTCCATGAAGGAAACCATACTGATTCCCTTTCTTATGTCTGGCAAAACCTTTGTTCCTTAGATTAGGATGGGTCAAATTTCAATGGTCAGCATTCAACCTTCTAACTTTAATGCCATCTTTGTTATGGAGAACATATACAGCTTCCATCATTTGTGTTAAACAGCTTTAGCATGAATCAGGTCCTTCTCACTCAGGAAGAAACTGCATTTCCCACTATGGATTGAGGGGCAATATCCTTTTTTATGAGTTCTCCTCACTCTATTGTCAGAGTCTCTGCCTGACCCATAGCCACTCTCAGTCCAGCCTCACACCAATGAAAACATGTGGTTGAACTGATACGTCTCTCAATTGAAAACAATGGCCAATCTCTTACTTTGCTGATGGCATCCCAATATCCTTATTCATAAGAAGGAACATGAAGATACAAAATATCTAGTATATGTTTTGTTTAATATCCAGTGTTCATATGTCATTACATAAGAAAGTCTGAGTAGCCAGCTATCCACTTTCTTCCAAAGATTTTTTCCTATTTTTCTTCTGGTCCATTTGACAATCATTTGCCATTTCTCATTTGTTTAACAATGGATAAATATAAGCACCAACAGAAATCCCGCTGAAGTAAAGATCATTCTGTTGTCTTTAAAGAGGGTAGAGCTGAAATAAAAATATTACACTGACTTGTGTTTTGTACAATTATTTACAGCCATGTAAAGTGAGTACAAAGTTTTTAAATATTTTTCATTCACTTTTCCCATATACAAATGATTATACCATATGCATGTTGTCGAGAATCAGAAACCATCATGTAACTGTGACAACTATATTTTTTTCTAGTTATCCAGTAACATTGTGCACCATCAGAACATAATAGCCATATTGTAGCAGACCAAAGGCCCACCTAGCTGATTATCCTGTCTTTCAAGGGTGGCTAATGTCAGGTACCCCACAATAAAGTATTAGAATAGGAGCCTGGAAAGGTTTGTCACTACTGATCTAATTGATAATCATGGGTGATGATTTGAAGGTAAATAACATTTTTACTGCATATACTGATCTATAGAGGGGTCTCTGTGCATATAATTATGGGAATGACTCTGAAAAATGAGCAGAATCTCTTCCAATCTGAGAAAACGTATGCATAGATATCCATGTATGGCTGAAGGACATGAACTCACTGGTTGATAAACAAATCAGTATCGCAATAACATAACAGAGGTGATGCATTGATCTGTTTGAAGACTTTTATAACGTTATGTCGAAAAAATACATTGCTGTAAAACTGAATTATTTTTAGAAAAGGATCACTTTGAAATAAGTGGTTATACAAAAAGAATGGTGACATTATTTTAGCTGTATCAGGGAAATAGATACAATACATGGAAAAAAATACTCCAAAATTCATTTTACTCTAATTTAAATTTGTATTAACAAATCTGCATGTATCTCATTCCCACTCTCACTATTTCCAGACTTAAATTAAGCTAATTAAACTAGAACTCTCTAGGTAGGTCACAGCTCTCAAGTTCAATAAAAATTGAGGGAAACAAGTTTAATAGAAATTCATAAATTACCAATGTTCTTTGGAGTAATACATATATAATTCATTTCTGAATTATGTGCTACACATTTTACTGTATTTGGGCAACTAATTGTGTTAGATATAATGTCCCTGTGTGAATATCTTTCAAGATACAAGACAGCTACTCCTCAGCTCATGGGACTGACCCAGCATTGCTATATTGATTACTCTTTATTAACAGTTTTAGTGACAAGAGAACACTGTATAGGATAAACTATAAAATTATTATTACTTTTACGATGCCCTCATTGGCAATGTTTGATGGAAGTTATCCCAGAAATGTTCTTGATGAAATTTTTAAGTACATCCATGGCTTTATATCATGAGGGTCTCAGCACCAGCTATTCTCATTGAGTTCAGTTGAAGTTCTGGAAGCTCAGCACCCTTAAACATCAAGCTCATCATAGTCAACTGTTTTAGACAAATACAGTTTGGGGGTTTTGGTTTATATAATGTGATGAAAAATAGTGATTCATCAGTTATGATAACTACATTTTTACATTGAAAATATTGTAGTTTACATCACTGGTTCCCAAACTTCCCAGTAACACAGCACACTTTGATGAGACAAACAGTTCCACTGTATACCCACTTTTTTTTTTCAGCTGAATTGATTGTCCATAAACATCACATTTACTTACATTTGCAATGGTTGTGGTCTTACTAGAGAGGTTTGCAACTTAGTAGTGCATACCACAAGCTAAACGAGGATCAAATGAGATGTTGAGTGATTGAGTAACAGCTGAAGTGTTTGATTACTCCCAGAGAGGGAGGAGGGTCCAGAGAGCAGGTTACCCTTTCTGCCAGTCTGTTGAAGCTGGGACGCAGCATTTAAACTGCATCCCAACCCAACAGGCTACCACCCACCCTCCATCCCTCCCTCCCCCCTTGCCACAGCAAGGAGGAGGAATGGGTTCTCTGCCAGCCCATTTGGGCTACGAAGCAGCATTTTGGCTGCCTCCCAGTGTGAATGGTCTCATGTGAGGTCGGCATTTTCCCTCATCACCGTGGTGAGAGAAAACTGATGAAATGTCATGGCACTTTTGGATAGTTCTCACACCACACCAGTGCACCATAGATCACTGGTTAAAAGTCACTGGTGTGGGCAGTCATTCCTACTGTATATCTTGTTAAAATTTTATACTGAAGTGACTTAATGGATCATCAAGCTTCTAAACGTGAGCAGAATCACATGTCCTATCTCCTAGAGGCATTTAGGAGGATTTCACATGCAGTTGGAAAGAGAATAGTCAAACAAGGAATTTCTTTTTCCCTTGAAATTTTTAAATTTTCTTTCTATCTTTCTTGTGATGTTTTCTTTCATTGCAGAATATAAATAAAAACCATAAAACCCACTTTGTTTTATTTGAAACATAATCCATTTTTCACGTCAATAAAATTCATAAAAAGTGTAACTGTTTTGAAAAAAAAGCACATTTTATATAAAGAGCAGTCAACCAACCAACTTTTCAATGAAAATCTTTTGGACCAGCTCTGATTGGAAGCTAGGAGAGAGAGAATTCTGTGAGTCAAAGACACATTTTCCCATAGCTACAGAGTTGCCAAGAGGTACACTGCTGTAGAACTGTGATTGTAAAACAACTGTAGATTCAGATTTAGTAAGTCTCTTATCAGATGCAGAACTAATTAGGGCCTTTTTCAGTTCCTGTGGTATTTTGAGAGAGAACAAATTGATTTTGGTGTAACTTCACCAATCTAACAGATGTTACAACAAGAACAGAGTTGGCTGAGAAATCGCCTATTGAATAGCTGGATTCAAATACCCTGATATGGCCAGCTGATGATATAATGAGTCACATACACATATGTTTCTCAAACATGTTTCTATCTTCCATAATAGGGATTGGAAGGACTCCTTTTGCCAAATGTGAAACTCTCTCCAAAACCATGAGTTCCACCACAAAATTTCAGTTCCAAGCAGTCAGTAAACAGTTTTGAGTGTTTGGAACAAGTTTTTTGAGAAAATTGGAGGCATTACTTAATTTTGAAAAGGAACACATTTAGAATTCAGTGGCTTTGACTTGCTTCACCTAAACTAAAACTCAGCTGTTAGAGTAGCAGTATTTCTTTGAGTTTTAGGTCTTGATCAATTTGAAAAAAAATAAAAAAAATCAGTGTGTGGCTCAGTAGAAAACAAATCCATTAAAGATTTCTGACTAAGCCCTCAAACTGAAGCTGGTCAATTAATTATTCATTTATATGACTGAAGTAGTACATAAGGTTCCCAGCTGAGACTGAGCATCCATAGTGCTAGTTAGATGCTGTAAATACACACAGTAAGAGAGAGTTCCTGTCCTCAATTGTTTGTAGTAAAAAAGCAAGGCAAAAAATGTATGAGAGAAGAATTATTTTGCTAATTTTACAGATAGGAAACTGAGACTCAGAGATCAAGTGGCTCATGAGAGGTCAGAGAAAAAGTGTATGGTAGAACCATGAATTAAATCCCATTCTCCCAAGTACTAGCCTCAGACCCTGATGCATTCTTCATTTCTGTTTCATATTTCCTCACTACTGATCTTATCATGTATTTCTTCTCATCATTCATTAAATGAGGCTTTTCTCTCAAACATAAAAAGTGCTACTAAATTCCTCTTTGATGATAAAGTTAAGCTTCTAATAAGGAATTTTGGTGATTGTCTGCTGAGATCTTTCTGTTCGTAGTTTACTTGGACCTACAATATCTTCAGTGCCGGTATCATTTTTTTTTCTTTCTGCATGTTCTGATTTATTTGTCATATTGTTTTGTGTTTATTGTTTTATCATAACGTTTTCCATTTTAGAAAGTTTTGAACGAGTCTAAAGATATTAATATAGCAGGAAGTTACTCAAACCTCACTTTTTTTTGTTTTGAGTTTAGAATCCAGTGCATTTGAGTGAATATAGAAATGAGGGAAAAACTCGGTCCATCTGTTTGTAACACAAAAGATAAGTTAAAGTGTGATGTGCAGAACTTCAGTACTGCTACCAGAAAGAAGATGCGATATATTTTCAATCACATGCTGGCACTTCATGTGCAGAAAATGGTCATGAAACCATTCATCAACCTATTTTTCTTTTCTATTTTACTGCAGGAATGTATAAAAAATGTTTCTTCCTCTGGACTTCCATGAACAACAACAAAAACTCCATTCTAAATTCATGGAAAAGAGCCTCTGGACAAATCTGGATCTATGCTGCAAAAAGATAAGAAGAATTTTTGAGATTTCCTGCAGCCTTACAGCAGTCATGATTTCTAGTTCAGGACGAGTATTAAAAAAAACAGGATATTGTCTGCGATTTTTACCCAGGGTAGATAGTTTGTTGTGTGAAGGCAATGTTAAAATGGGGAGCAACTATTTCTCATCTAAGAGTATATTGATCCAGGCTTTGAATAGTCCCCCCAAGCTTTTGAGAATGATCCAACTCATACTGAAATCAATGGAATTATTAGGTGTTTTATATCAAATTCCACAAAGTGCAGAGCAGAATGTTGGTTGAGGATTTTTTATTACTTCAGTAATACACTCAGTCAGCAACTGGCAGAATAATCACTTTGTTATGAATAGTTTGACACCTACATCATAGATAGGTTGGGGAAATTTGTTCTTTACTCAAAGACTGTCAGGTTAGAAGGACCATAATGGTCATGTAGTCTAACTTTCTGCACACTGCAGGCCAGAAAATCTCATTCACCCACTCTTATAAAGTCCCTTAACCTCTGTCTCAATTACTGAAGTTGTCACATCACTCTGTATAATTACAGAGAAGCTATTTCTTCTTTACATTGCCATCATGCCTAGGATTGCTAGTCCTGGATCGGTAACCCTTAGTCTGTGTGCTTTTAAGGGCTCATAAAGAGGTCTCTAGTTCATGTAGTGCCATGTTGTTCCCAGCAAAAAGATGTTTGAACAAGCTGATGACAACACTGCATTTTTCTTGTATTCGGTGGATTAATGTTTATTTTTCTAAAAATCATGAACCATAAATAAAACTAAAGGTTATGGTTACACTAGCAAGTTTTGCCAACAAAACACAGGTTTTATAGACAAATCTACTGGAACATCCATATGCAATATATATTTTGTCATCAGCAGCTTGCCCACAAAACTCAGCACTTTCATGGGCAGCATTCTGCCTCTCAGCCATGAGGCACAACACTACTGTCAACAAAAAAGCTGTATGGATGCTCTGGGGGGTCTTTTTTGATAGACAGGACATCTGGAACAGTGGGCAGTCCTCTCTGCTGTGCTTCTGGGTACCTGTTTTATCGAAAGAGCAGCCAATGGTGAAGCCCTTTTCTGATTGCTTTGTTTGTGTGGCCACACTCTGTGCACTGAAGTCAGGAAATCTCTTCTGACAGTGACTTCTGTCAACAGATCTCTGTAGGGTAACCATAGACACAGCATCTTATGTTAATACAAGTTCCTGTCACTTCTTTTGCAGAGGTTATGAAAGCATATTAATATTTCTGCAAAGGGAAAATAATTGTATTGTAACTGAAGTGCTTGCAGGAAGGGCATTCTTTCATCCCTACCCACTGAGAACAAGATGTCTAATTTAACAGCCATTTTAATGGAATTTTGAAAATAAGATGTGAAGAATTTTAGTATAAGAAAGTCCATATCTTTAAAATTGTTTCCTGCAATTATTTTAATGTTAAAAATATATGTAGAGCAATACCATAGTTAGTAAACATGTAGAGTAGCTTCCATCGTCCTTTAGCTACGAGATTAGCCTATTGATTCCTGACCTTAAACTGCATGTCAAAACTAATTTAAACATTCCACTCAGCTGTGAGTCAAATGACCACTCTACCCTAGGCAATTCTTTGCAAGGTTATGTATATCCACAGTCAAAGCTTGCTTTTGTGAACCAGTATACGAAGAAAGACAGCAAAGTCCAAAAATGATGAGTTATTGATGGTCTTATTGGAAGAGTATTTATTGACAGTATTTATCCATAAAACAAGGCACACTAGAAAAGGAAAAAGCCATAGCCCTTTCAAGCATCTGCGAACAAGTCAGCTTGTACAAACGTCTGCAGTGGGGAGTTTGATAAATCCGCATTTCTTCTCACCATGATCAAAGATGTGGGTTTGAATTGGAGTTGCCTGAGCAGTGAGAGTTTGAAGTTTTCAGCTTTAGGCTATGTACAGCAGTCTCAGGTCCCTGCTAGAATGCAGATGCTGGTAAGTAGATCCTGAGCTCCTGTAACTCAAAATTTTTCCACTGACTTTAAACAGTTGCATGAAATTATGTTAGCTGAGGATCTAGGCTTTTTGCTCTTTTTACAGAGAATAAATTGGTCTTCAGAGCTAAATAAATGTTGGATAATAACATTACACATATAAAGAAAATAAAACAAACTGATTAGGTCATTAAGTAATCATCAAAACACAGGAGAAGGCAAAGCACTACAAACTAAACATTCTCAGAGCATCTGCTTTTGTTATAAAACTTATGTGCGACCAAGGACATGCTATGAAGGGTACAAACACTAAAATATAATGGAAAATAAAATAAGTCTAAAAATGATTGTTCCTATGGCTAGAGCAGATGTACAAAATCATTGCTTTATCCCAGTGACAGAATGTTATGGGAAACAATAAAGGCTAAATAAAATAACGATAATATCATTTTTGTCTTTTTTGACACTAGCTAATTAGCATGTGTAGGTAGCTTGGGTTGGGGAGGGCTAAAGGCTGGGGGCAGTCTGGGGCCAGGTACAGGAGGGAGGTTTAAATTCTGGTGGGGGGTTCAGGCTGCAGGGCTGCAGTGGGTTTACAGGCAGCAAGGGGGTCTGGCTGCTGTGGTTGGAGCCATGGGGCTGGCGGGGGGCAGGGTGGGGGTCAGGCTGTGGGGCCGAGGGCCCGGCAGAGGGGTCTGGCTGTGGGGCCGGTTAGGCTGCTGTGGTACAGGGCCATGGGCCTGGCAGGCGGGGGTCTGGCTGCAGGGCCAGTTAAGAGGCTACAGTATGGGGCTGCGGGGCTGGTGGGGGAGGTCTGTCCATGGGCCGTTTAGGCTCCCACAGTATGGGGCCGTGGGGCAGACAAGGAGGTCTAGCCATTGGACTGCATGGGGTTCAGGTTGCTGGGCCAGTGGGGGGTCTGGCTGCAGTGGGTTGGGGTTGCGGGGCTGGTGGCAAGGGAGGGTCAGACTACCGGGGGTTGGAGCCGTGGAGAGGGGGGTTACACGTATTAGCCGGGGGAGTTCACTTGTTGAGTGAACTAGTGGAGGTATATGCGTCCCTCATTTAAGCAATTACTCATAAATAAAGCAGTTGTTTAATGAGGGATGAGTGTAAACTCAAAAAGCAAAAGTTCACAAATCACATGAGTCAGACAATTTAAATTCTTAAAGATGTCCTTTGCTAGGTTAGGTTTCGAGTGCTCAGCACCCTGACAGATTAAGCTCCTATTGAACAATGATTTTCAGATAAAAAGCATTAAAATCAAAAAGGGAAATTTCAATATTTAAATAGGTTAACATTCCTATATATAAAAATGAAATATAGAATGTAATGTCCATATTTAGTGTGGTGAAAGGCAACTGATAAACACAGTTCATTATGTCAGGCCGACAGACCTGGGTCGTCGGCAGCAGGCAATGAATCTGCGACCTTAAAAGCTAAAGCTATATACTCTTCCACATGAGCTAAAGGCCGGCTGCTTCTCAGCCAAGGCTGTAACACAGAGACTTCACTCTCCCTTGTCAGTGGTCTCAGTGTCTCTGGGGTTATAATTAGAACACAAAGCAGCTTGTATTTCACATTGTACCTTGGGGCAAAAATAAAGACCCTGCACAGGTTCCTCTCAGATGCATGTATTGCTCTTTGCTCCACCGAGATAACTAATTTGTTTGAGAGGTAGAGGGCGGAGGGGAGGTAGCAGGCCAATAGGCTACATTTCTGAATAAGAGCAACTCTAGTTTTAGTATCATCAATTACAAAACAAATGCCCACTATTTATCAGGACTTTCAAAATAACTGATGCAAGCTAAATTTTCCATTAAAAGAAACCTTAGCCACTGTTTTCTAAGTTTCCAGCTGCAAAGTACGTAATTGCATGAAACAAAATAATCATTGACCATCGATCAAAAACTTAGATACTTGTACAAAATTATTATGCACAAAATGCTTGAAGTGGGAAAAAAAAGCCACAACACTGCAACTTCTAAGTTATCTACTTATCTTTGGGGGAAACAGGAGGAAGATAAATTGCTGATACTAGCAAATGTGAGTGTAAGTGCAGAAGAAACAGAAAATGAAAAATTATATTTGTTTGCTGTAATATTAACTGGAACAAATGAAGTTTGCAGAATAGATTATTAATAAAACTATGTAGTCCAAGGCAGTAGATGTCTGTATAGAATAAGCTCAATGAAAGATCCTTACTTATCAAAATACATTTACATTACATTTGAGAATACAGTACTGGGCATATAGACAAATGAGTATAAGGAAGTTTATACTTCTAGGTTGTAATGACATTTGCAGTTTTAAATTACCTTGTGTCCTAGACCAGGGTTTCCCAAACTTTATATTGTTGGGACCTAGATTTCTTCAGTACCTTTATTTGTGGCACAAAAATATAAACATATAAAAAATGAAAAATGAATAAATTTTCACTGTTTATTATTTATTCACAATAATAATAGTACATAGCAATAATCTGCATATTTTCTAAGGCCCATTATTTTTTTTCTGAGGACTGGTACTGGACTGCAGACCGCACTTGGGGAAACGCTGTCCTAGAATATTGTTTAGTGTTTCTTTGTTACTGCTAAATAGCTACTGTATATGCAGCCATGGTATATAAAGAGATTTTTGTACATATAGGCCATGTCTACATGGCCTCAGTCTTCAGCGTTGCTGCTGGCAGAGTTATATTAAGCAGGTTTCTGGAAACTGAAAATGGCTTCCTATTTGCATACTCATTCAGATAATTAGCATAGCCACATGAGATTTCACTCTTGACAGAGGGTGGTGCCAGCCATTTGAAATGCTGGGTGGATGTGCCTCTTCAGGCTAAAACTGCCTCTGTTGCCAGTCCCTTATCCCTGGGTTAAGGTGGGTTTAGTTGGCAGAGGCCCATTCCCATGGCATGTTTACTGCTAGCTCCACCCCCTGCCGAGAGCAAAATCTCACAGTTATGCCAATTAGCTGTGTGAGTATGCAAATAGGAAGTAATTTGCAATTTCCAGGTACCTGCTTAGCATAGCTCTGCCAGCAGTGGGGATGAAGACCAGGGCCATATAGACATGGCCATAAAGTTTACTCTTAAAAGAGGTCCAAAACTGCATTTTTATTTAAGGTGAGACTCTGCAAGAAATATGGGTTGACAACATATATCCTATGATTTTCAAAATCAGCTAGTGTTTTGGCATGCCTCTGTTGTGTGTTCAGTTTGAGAAAGCTGAAGGAGCCTGCTTTTCACAATGTGCTGAGTGCTTAAAAGAGCTGTCAACTTGGGTGCCCCACATCAATGTTATCTCTCAAAAAATGTAGGTCCACAGAATGAAAGACAAAGCAGATTGCTTAAACATATACTGTGACAGAGAAACTATTAATATAAATTATTGCCATAATCATCACTGAGCTGTAATATACTGGGAATATGTTCTTTATGTAATGGCCCATCACCACATTTTTACGGGAAAACTGGACTTTGGCTAACATTTAGCATGAAGGATATATTGTAAAATATTTTTCGAATGTACTAGATAGCACAGACTGTATCAAACATCCACTTTGTGGTTGTTCTTTACGCCTTTATGTTGTCATGCCATTTCAGTGTAATGTCAAGGTTGTTCTGTAATCAAAGATTCTCAGTGTTCCCACTCTTTGGCCATACAGAGATGATCACTCAGCTATTCGCAAAGACATCTTCTCATTTCTGGCCAGCATGCTGCTCCTTTTCTGCTCCTGGTAGAGCCAGGGTTTCTTATCTTTGTCATCTGGGCTATATCTAAAGCCAGCTGCTGTTTGTCACTAGAGCACTTTTTAAGCAGTCCACTACTCACATCCCTCTCCAGTTCCTCTTTCTCTTCAGCTGCTTGCGTATGTAGCCAATAGCCCAATTTTCCTGACTGACTTTGATGTGCCTTGCTCCCATCTCTTGCTTTCCAGCTACTTCTTCTCCCACTTCTGCCCATATCTGCTCTGCTACTCCTTTTCCCTCAATCCACAACTAAGTCCAGTTTTTTAGAATTCCCAGCTACTCCTTCGCCTGATCACTGATTCACTTTCTCTTAAAATCTTCACATTGCTTCACAACCCTCTCTGATCCAAGAACCTACTTAGCTACTTATAGCCATTCTCCCACTGGCAAATTCCAATTGCTTACTTTCATCTGACACTAATATTCCAGCTGTACCTTGCAGCTTTAAAACAAATCAAGTATAGAAGAGTTGAAGATAAGGAAACATTTAAAAATCCAACCTGACAAAAGGCAAATGCTACAAAATATTTTGAATATTTCTAGCTATGCGCAGTGAAGCCAAGAGACAGATTTATTATGGGAAGTTCTTTCTACAAGAGGTGAATATGATCATTTTCCTTTCTCTGGGGAGAAGTCCAGCTCTTGAATACTTACCTGCTAACTTTTGTAAGATTCTCTCTTACAGAGCTTTGTTTCTATCACTAAACACATGCAGTGGAGCAAAAGAAAAGAGCTTGTGGTGTGACGATCTGTAGAAAGTCATCCTCTTGAAAGACAGGTCTCCATTTTGTTGTAAGATGTTTGGAATCTTGAGTGTACTCTACTTAATTTATAACTTCATTGCATTGCTCTTTTTTAACCTTGGAAATGAGTGCTGGCAAATGACCGGGAAAATTATAAACTTTTAGAAATTGTCACAACTGCTGTGGTTAACTGCTTTTCTCATTCTTCCTGTCTTTCATGATGGTACCTCACTTCGGTCTCAGGCCTCTATTGTTACTTGTTAGGGAGTGGGATTCTCTGACACACTGCATCCAGATCAGGCTCTAAGCCTGAAAAATCCTGCAAAGTACTGTGATTATCCCAGTACGTCCAAATTTATTTCATTATCAAAAGTCTTGTTCTCTCAGTGATGATAAAAAGGATTAATCAATGAATGACCAGCCAGCCTTGATAAGCAAGTAATATTTATTCAGACCAAAAGCATTACAGAGAAACCATATACAGTAAACCCTTGAGTTATGCAAGGGGTTGCATTCCAGCAACCCTAGCATAACTTAAATTTTCACAAAGTCAAGGGGAAATGGGAACCGGGGGCAGACTGGTTCCAGTCTCCCTGCAGCTTATGGGACCAGGAAACCCATCAGCTAATGGCTGGTCAATTTACTAGGTCCTACAAGCACAGGAAAGGGGAACCAAAGGCAGCCTCATCTGGGGCTGCCACTGGCGGCTGAGCTGGGAACCGAACCGGTTCCCAGCCATAGGGCTGTGGGTATCCCTGCCTGACAGCTGGGGACCCCATGGCTGGCTGGGGGTTGAGCCAGAGCCAGAGCCAAGTGAAGGTTTTGAACTGGGGCTGGGACTTTGAACCAGAGGCATGCACGGAGGATTGAACCAGGGCAGGGTCTTTGAACCGGAGCCACGGGGAGGTTGCACTGGAGCTAGGGTGTGGGGAGGTTGAGCCAGAGCTACATGTGGGTGTGGTGAGCTTGAGCTGGACTGCAGGAGGTTGAGCCAGGGCAAGGGGGTTGAGCTGAAGCCTCAAGCGGGTGGTAAGTCAGTCCAGAGGAGGGTTGAACTGGGGCCTCACAGGGCTGGGGGCGGCATTGAACCAGGGCTGGGAGGAGTGGGATTTGGAGTTGTGTTTACCTCATGTTAATGCAAGTTAAGCACAACTTGAAATTGCCCATTTCAATGGTTTGCTGTAATAAAACCATTATATAGCTTAGCAGGAGGTCTGTTTTACCACACAGTTCCTTGTATTCCATAGGGAGACCTGAACACTTCAGGCCCTTTCTTCAGGTTCTGCCTTCCTCTAATCCTAGTTTCATTTCAATTTCTGGATTGAGTGAGCATGCTCACCTTTCCCACCTCTCTTTACACAGTTTATGACTTTCTGTCTGCCAAGCCTTTTGAATCAGTTCAATTCAGTGGCTATGTCTACACTAGCCCAGATCTTCAAAATGGCCACGCTAATGGCCATTTCGAAGATTACTAATGAGCCGCTGAAATGCACACTCAGCACCTCATTAGCAAGCCACTGGCTGCGGCTCTCTGAACTTGCTGCTTTTCACTGCCATGTAGCTCGTCCAGATGGCGGTCTTTTTTGAAAGGATCCTGGGAACTTCAAAATCCCCTTATTCCTATCAGCCGCTGTGGAATAAGGAGATTTTGCAGATAGGAATCAGCAGAAAGGAATAAGGGGATTTCGAAGTTCCCAGGGCCCTTTTGGAAAGGACCCCCGTGTGGACAAACCACACAGCAGTGAAAAGTGGCAATTTTGAAGAGCCGCAGCCGGTGGCATGCTAATGAGGCGCTGAGTATACATTTCAGCACCTCATCAGTAGTCCTCGAAATGGCCATGCTACTGGCCATTTCGAAGATTTGGGCTAGTGTAGACATGGCCAGTATGTGCTATTCTACCAGCTAGTGACCCTTCCATGGAGTTATTACCTACATTAGTAGTTTGCATTAATGACGCTTCACCTCAGAGAAACTTTAGCACCAACAGAAAACATCTTTTAATTCACCACCAGATCAATGATTCCATCACTAGCCAATCCATAAAGATATACAAAACTCTTCTGAAGTTGATGTACAGTCTTTGAATATTCCTTGTGTTCATTGTATCTGGCACATCTCTGTACAATAATCTTTGAATATTCTGTGTTTCTAAAGCATCACATCTGTCACAAACACCTTCTCCCACAAAGATGAAAAAGCTTTTGACAGAGTAAAATAGGAAAAGGATACAGATAATTGTAGCAGAAATTCTTTAGGAAAATGGCTTTTCAAGGCACCGTGACTTGAATAAAAAATCCCCTACCCACTCTGAATGCAATCCATCATGTCTGATGGAATATACTGTGACACCTTTAAGCAGTCTTGAGGTACTTATCAAGTGTTTCTTGTCCCTGTTTCTGTTTCCTATTTTAACAGAATCCTCAGTTGTCAAAGTCTACAGTCATTCACAGATATGTGAAGAGCAAAATTAAATAGGGACCATAGAAGCTGTTTTATCTGGGCACATTATGCCATCATTCTCTGGAATATTGCCTCAGCAAAAGAGGATGAAATAGTTTGGTGTTTGGCTTATGCTCAGTTCAAGGATATGGAAGACAAAACCAGCAACATCAACTCTTGGAGTATGCCCGCTCCATATTCTAGTGTGCTGCCTCGTAAAGACTCAGTCATTGGCAGCATAGCTTAGTAGGACCCATGGTTCTGTGATTGGCAGAGAAAAACACAGAAACAATTCAAAGGGGTAAACAGGATGGGATCAGCCTCGGTGGACGGTTATGGATCTCCGCAATATATGAAGCCTGATCCCTTTACTGTTACATAGTTCCATAAACACATTCTCCCTGAGGGCACACAGTTCATTTATTTCCTCAGGAGGTTTGTTGTGTGAAATTTTGTACCTTTTTAGGAAAGAAGAAGCCTCCGGAAGAAGGACTTCCTTCTGGAAGACCCCCCCCCCCGGGGGTCGCGCTTCTAAATGGCATTTTGGAGTCCTGAAGAATGGTCTTCTGGACTCTAAATCACATGACCATATGCTAATGAGGTGCAGGGAATTTGTATCCGCACCTCATTAGCCTATTTCGGGCCATGTATTACCATGCCACTTTTAAAGAAAGTGGCTTGTGTAGAAACGGCCCTACACAGACCTTATTTCAAAATTCTTATTTCAAAAGAGGTGCTATTTCTCATACAAGGGCTACATCTACATTAGCATTCCTCTTTCAAAAGAGGTATGCAAATGAGGCACATATTTACATATCCAGCACCTCATTTGAGTGTAGATGCGGCTCTTTTGAAAGTAATCCCCATCTTTGAAAGAGCCACATCTACACTTCTTTCCTTCTTTTAAAAGAAGCTCTTTCAAAAGAATAATATGCAAATGAGGTGCAGGATATGTAAATATGTGATTCATTTGCATTTTAATTTCCCTCATTTGTATGCCTCTTTTGAAAGAGGAATGCTAGTGTAGACATAGCCAAGGAGGTTTGCCAATTTTGAAGTAAGCAGCTGTGACTTGAAATAGCAGTTGTGTCGTGTAGATTTTCACAATGTTATTTTGAAAAATTGGCGTATTTTCAAAATAACTTTTCTGTGTACACATACCCAAAGAGTTTTGTTCTGACACAGAGATATCTACTACAGGGCTAACCTCTTAAATATGGAATTATTTAATCCAGAAACATCTGTCCTCTGGTATGACTGCAAATGCTGCAGGACCAGAGAGTCCCGGGGCTTAGGTGGGACCGTTATCAATGGGGCAGGGGCTGGAACCATAGCAGTGACCAGCAGCCTGGCCTGGGCCAGAGCTGAAGCCCCTTCTGGCCCTCCTGCAGCATGGGGGAGGGAAGGTAGATCCCCTACTAGAGCACGGGGCTGAGATCAGAGTCCCCGCTGAGTTCCCACAGGAGAAGGAAGAGAGAAGCTGGGGAGCAGAAGCCAGTGGCCCCCAGTGACTGGAGAGTCAGCAATGAGCACTGGTGTCCCAGTAGCTAGGGAACTGGTTGGGGTAGCAGGGCTGAGAACCAAGGGAACCATCAGGAAGCCAGCCAGGGAACCATGGGCTGGAAGCCAGCTGGAGAGCTGTTGGGCTAGGAACCCGTGAACTGCGGAAATGTTAGGGAGCCAGCTGGGGAGCAGCAAGTCTGGGAGCTGCCAAGGAACTTCAGGGGAGGGAAGGCACAGGGAGGCAGCTTGGAAGCCACAGGGCTGGGAAGCCGTAGGCCAGGGAGCTACTGGGAAGCCACAGAGCTGGAGCGACCAGGGAATCAGAGAGCCAGGGAGCCAGCAGGAAATTTGAAAGTGGTTTGGGGGCAGGAGGGGAGCCTAAGGTTATTGACCACTTCTTGTCCAATAAAATCCATCATTCGGGGCTGCTCAAGTCCAGAAGATGCTGTATGAGGGAGATGAAACCTGTATATGTTTTACAGTTTGGTTCTTTGCTCAAGAACTCCTTCTACACTGGAAGAGCCAGGACCACCAAATTTGGTATACAGCTACCTCTAATAAGTTAAAGCAACACAAGGGTTTGCTTGTGCCAGGAGAATGGGATGTGACTGGAATGGGATTACGTCTCAACAAACAAACAAACAAACAAACAAACAAACAGAAAAGAAACAAAACCACCAAATCAAGTGCTGTCCTCAAAACTGACATAATTCAGCAAATATTAAAAGTGACTGAATCAGGTTAAGACAGAAAAATAGGATGAATTGTAATAGGATTGCTTCTCAATAAACCTTACAGGAAAAAGATAAAATGGAGAATTTGAAGTACAGCTCCATTGCTGGACAGCTAAATCAATGCTTCAGGTTTGAAAGCTAGGATAAAATATTATTTGAAACCAAATTAACTACAGCTTTTTTAAATTAAAACATAGCAAATTATCAGAGTTTATAGGGATGAAGATAAACTAAAGTTGTTGGAATTCCCATTTTTAAAAAAATAATAAATAAAAGGAATAAAGGAACAACAAAGGAACAAATTTTAACTATCCCCTATTAAGAAATTGGAAATAAAAATAACCATAAAATAACACTGCACTTTTGAAGAAATACAATTATTTAAATAAAGCATTACCATTTTCCTTTGCCTTTAAAAAAACTCTTTATTAAAAACCTGAGCAACACTGGGTAAATCTGCTGGTTATTCATACAACTGTTTTTCAGGTTTTATCAGGGTTCCTGTGACTTTCAAAACAAATTGGATCCTTAACAAGATGCTCAAAATCTGCCCCCCGTCTGATCAGAGCCACTCCAGGATAATACTAAGTCCTCCATGGTCAGAAGGGATGCCTCATTCCAGATCTCATGAAGGAGAAACTAGCTGCTGTCATCTCCCAACTATGCCACACCACAGGAAAGGTAGTGGTGTGGAAGAGTGAAGAAAGCACAAAGCTATCTAAAAGAACAGATAACCAAACAAAACAAAGGATGAATCAGAAATTAGACATCTCACAGATGTTATTTCGGATGCTGGCAGGAGCCATCTGTACATGGGTGTAGAAGTGGCAGCTGGATGTGGTTCTGTTACCAGGCAGAAGAGCTGCATGCACTAACCCTCATCTTGTATTTCCTGAGCTGGTATTTCCTTGCAAGTCATCACAGAGCAGTGCTGATGCAGAGCGCCACTTCCCTGTGTGTCATCATGGAGTAGTGCTCAGGCAGGGCCACAAAGAAGACCCTGTGGATGCTGAGCTTTGAACAATCAAGGCTTATATTTGCATCTGCTTAGCGGTTACTGTGTTGCAAAGGCCCTGAGTTTGTCACTACATGTAAGTGCAACCAAATGGTATGACTGTCAAAATCTGTTTAATTTAAGGCCCTGAGAACCTTGACCATGTCCATTTTTTCTAAGCGTACAATCTTTCATTTCCATAACTGGTGGTGCAGAGCTGGCTAAGTGCAAAGTTGAGAAATTAATGTTGATATGATGCCCTTATGTCCATTTCTTTCAGTCAGGCTGACATGCTCAGTTAGGGGACCTTTTCAATCATGATGGATTACAAGTGTGTTGCCAAGGAGGACAGTCAATCTCTGACAAATCTAAGCCATGAAAAGTTAGACCTCTCAGACACCAGGTGCAGTGGTGGAGCTTTTTCCATGTGTTATCATTTAAAGAAAGATGACTCCTCTAGCCTCCAGTCCAGCTAAACACATGCTGAAACATGTGCTTAGCTTCAAGCAGTCAATTATAGCCCTGGACAGCAAAACCATTGCTTAAAGTTAAATAGGTGGATAAGTGCTCTCTTGAATTGGGTCCATAATCAGAGTCAGAGTGAAAATAACTCCCCCTGTATGTTTTGCATTCCTGTCATCCATTAATCTCTCCCTGTCCAAGATCTAGAGAAAACAGCAAGCCCTCCTGAAGAAAATGGCACTTCTGAGGGGCAATTTCATTCCAAGGTGAGGAGAACATTCTAGAATCTAAGTCAACTCTGACAAAATTTTGCCAGAAACTTCTACTAGTTTATACTTGTTAGTGCTTTGCAAGTGAAAACATGTAGGTTATGTGCCACCTGTTTACTAATGGGCAACTAGTATTAAAGTAAAATACCTTATTTTAAGAGTATGTATATTCTTAGAAAAAAATTTACCACTTTCGTATCTGTGATAATCACAAACTCTTTTCTTCATTTGTTTGCAAATCTTCCGGTGAACTAGTTTCTCTTTGATAGAATGTTCTCAGACTGGCTATACAGACATGGGTGCTTCGAAACAAACCCCACACTTCAAAATTGCCTTATTCTCAATTATTTTGGCCTCAGCAGCTAGTTTGAAACCTCTTTCTAAAAAGTATATCGTTTCACAAAATCTGTCTGGTAAACAATGTGTTCTCACATGTGATTCCATGCGAGTGGCCATGATCAGTTTGTGGATAATCCATGAACACAGAAAAAGAAAAGGGGGAAAAAAGGATAAGGAATCCAAAAATAATTCAAACAGTTCTTAGCAGTATGATGCATGACAAATGTGTATGAGATTTCCTGTTCCAGGCTTGAATTGTTTTGAGCTACATCTCTTCTAATCAGTAAAGACAGCCACAAAAGTAAACACAAGATTTTTTTAAAAATTATCAGAAACTACAAATAAAATAATTCGGGAGAAGTAAATCCTATTAGAGGCATGATAGATTTCAGGCATCAGGGTAAAAATGGGGAACCAGTACTGATAAGAAAAGCAGGTTTTTAAATTCATCAGCTTCCTGAATATCAATTTTTATAAGAAAATGTATTTTCATGATTAATTGTTAACAGTATGCTGTAGGGCTGAAAAGTTTGCGTGTTAAAGACTGAGGGTGTAGACTCCTGTTATTTAGATGCTGCATAAGATTTGCATGGTAATGTACTTCCTAGGTAATTTATTCTAAGTATGATCGATGTTCCCAGCAATGCTGCCACAGTTTACTCTATCTATTTAAATTTCTAAAGACAAAAAAGTACCTGGTCTCTTTGGGTTGCAGGAGGGCATTGCAGAAGGGCATGGGATAGAGCTACCTACATCATTATAGGCTCCTGTTCCTATACAAACTAAACTTGAATAAACAAACAAAGCTCACCTCATCCAATTCCTCACATAGGCAAGAATAACTACACTAAGGCTATGTCTGCATTACAGTGTAAATTTAAATCTAAGGCACTAGCTCAGTTTTAAATTCTGATTGTTCACATATTAAATATCATTATTTCAAGATTAGGGGGCACTATGGAGATATTCTTACTCCAACAACCTGAGTGGGTTAAATTTAACAGGAAGTTTGAAAGTAAGAGTTTGGAAAAGGTAGTGTGGAAACAGCTTCCATTTAAATGGATTTTATTGGCCTCCAGAGGAGTCCCACATATATCCAACAGCGTCCCCCAATTTTCCATTCTGGCTGGTTGCATCTTGGATGCTCTCCAGGTATGCAGAAAGTAAAGGAACAGGGAGTCTGGGAATTAAGATTGCAGGGTCTGGTTGTCACCGGAGAAGAAGTCCCCCTCCATGACAAAGATTATGGGGGCTGATTGTCACTGGGAGGAAGACTACTTCTGAAAAAATGGCCATTTGCTTTCCATGATAGGGGAATGAGGGGAATGCAATATGGGAAGATGACATCACATACCCACAAACAATCGTGGGTCATACTGCATACTGCACCAGTGAAAAAACCCAGAATGCTACGGACCTGACAGATAGGCTGCAACAGTTGGTGTTTGGTGATTTGGGACTCTGTGGGGAGGATATTCAAATTTCAATTTATAAATCCCAGAATTATGTAATTGATTTCAATAAAATTGAATTTCTCATATTATAGATGTAGGCAAACAGAATGAAGGAGCCAATAGGGCAGGGCCATAGGCAGAATAGGAGTCTGCAGTGAGCTCAGCTTCATGACCAAAGATCAGAGATCAGTCTAAGGCCAGGCCAGGTCAAGGGCATAGAGGCCTGTCTGAGTGAGGAAGTGAGAATAAGTTTCCAAATTAAGAGCAGGAGCCAAGAATCAGGGACAGTCTGGGCCAGGGTCAGAAAATGGTCTCAAAGCCAGAGACACTAAATCACAGTCAGGATTGTGAGAGACTCAATCCTAGCTCAGGAGCAAAGAGCCTGGGATCAAAGAAAGTCTAAGGCTATGTCTGCACTAGGAAATAAAGTCAAATTTATTAAAGTTGACTTTATACTGCTAGATTTTATAAAATTGATGATGAGTGTTCACACGTGTTTAGAAAGTCGACATAGTGTGTCCCCATTTCCTTTGCTAAGTTTGGCTGTATCAGCAGTGCCTATCCCACAGTTCCTGTGCCCTGGTTGCATTCTGGGTTTCTTTTTCAGTGTTATGGGGGAAAAGGGCATTGCAAGTCACTGTGGGCATCTGATGTCATCATCCCAGGGTGCATTACCCTCATTCCCCACTCCCATTGAAAACAAACTGCCAAATGCATTTTCATGCCACTTTTCCACAGCCTGCCGATGGCACGCTCTGTTACAAAGTTAGCAGGCCAGTTCTGAAAAATGTAAAATGCAGAAATAAAAATCCAAAAAGTTTCAATTTGGAGCTATCAAAAAGTTGTTTTTTGGTATTGTTGAAATACTTCATTTTGATAGGGTGGTGGTGGCAGCTGGAAAACCTGACAGCTGCATGGGGTGGGGGGGTAAGCAGTCAGAGAACCCAGTAGCCACATGGTGGGGGAGGAAGCTGCATGCAGCTGAGGGCATCTGGAGAGCCAGGCAACTGCATGGTGCTGAGGGCAGCTGCAGAGCCAGGGCTGATTCCTGATTCCTGTTTCCTACTTCCTGCTCACCTGGAGAGCAGCAAAGATAAAAGCAATGGTCAGAACAGACACATTGGGGGCATTGTGGGATATTTCTGGAGGCCAATAAAATTGAATGAAATAATGATGTGTCTACATTAGCATTAAGTCAACCTTGTACATTCTGATTTGGCATTTCTCCTCGTGAAAAAGCTGGAGTAGAAAAGTTGACATTAGGACCCCTTAAAATGGACCTAATGATATTTGCAGTGAAGACAGGTACACAATAAAATTAATCTCACTCCCTTAAAATTGACTTAATGCTGTGTGTAGATATAATAGTTGGAGCAGCAACTGGGGTCTAAAGCAGAAGCACTCCAAAAAGCATTATTCAGGCAAGTCTGACTAATGGCTTCCAGGTTTATATAGGGTGTGCCAACCAATATGACAGTCACAGAAACCTATCTTGCATGGTCTTTATGGTGAGACTTCCTACCTGAATCCCTGGTGGCAAAGCTGAAGAAAAGCCTGCCATGGACCCGTTGCAGGCCTGTGGGTTCTTACACTATGCCATTTCTATAAGGAACCCTATATCACATTTTTTGTATTCCCACAGGCATATACATAGCTTTCTGGTAAATTCTGGCAGTCAACAGTTTAAAAAATTTCCAACCAAGGGGATGGAAGGAGGAATGAACTTCAGAGTCAAAGGTCTAGTATAAAGAATTCCCTGTCAACAGCTACCTCCCATGTAAAATAAGAACATAAGAACATAAGAACATAAGAATGGCCATACTGGGTCAGACCAAAGGTCCATCCAGCCCAGCATCCCATCTGCCGACAGTGGCCAATGCCAGGTGCCCCAGAGAAGGAGAACAGAAGACAATGATCAAGTGATTTATCTCCTGCCATCCATCTCCTGCCCTTGTTCTGAAGGCCAGGGCACCATACTTTATCCCTGGCTAACAGCCATTTATGGACCTAACCTGCAAAAATTTATCAAGCTCTTTTTTAAACCCTAATAGAGTCCTGGCCTTCACAGCCTCCTCGGGGATCTCCAGCTCAGGTACTTCAGGGCATATGGTTCAGTAGCTTATGAAGAAATAGGCATTTTCAATTATCAAAGCCCCCCCAGGAAATCAAACCTTTCTCTGCTAAATTTTACTTTTACATCCTGTTACCTCAGCTCAGTGTTGCATCCTTTAGTATGATATTTCTGTAGAGTATGTTACCTTGCTCCATTGGGCTGCAACTACAGTAGCAAGTTCTTTTGAAAGAAGGAGGCTCTTTTGAAAAAGTCCATGGAGCATCTACACACAAAAAGCATTATTTTGAAAATAAATCAAATCACTCTTCCTTTCCCATTTCAGCAAGAGCACCCCTTTTCCAAAGAAAATGTGTGTAGATGTTTCGCAGGGCCCTTCTTTTGAATGAACAGTCTTCATTTTCGATCCCTGTCCATTTTTTGAAAGAGCAAGGGCTATGTGGATGCTCTTTCAAAAGAGCAGATCACTCTTTCAATCCACTTTTTTGTGTGTGGATGCACTCTTTAAAAAGAAGAGCTCTTCTAGAAGTCCTTCTTTCAAAAGATCTCCATAGCGTAGACATAGCCAGGATATATAGAGAATAGAGTACTGTATCTCGCTCATGGATGAGTGTCATATCATCACTGGATATTGAACAGGAGAAGTATTGTATCTTATCCTTAGGTGTGTTCAATCTCCACTCAGGTGAATGATTAAGGAGTAGGTGTAAAGGTGGCATAGATAAAGGAGAAACGAGATCTTCCATAGGCCCCTGCTCAAAGTGTGTGTGGTGGGGTGTGGGGGGACTTAGCTCTGTATTGCCAGAGGGAGTGGGGCTTCAGGTAGAAGGCTGGGCCAGCTTGCTCTTAGCTCATGTGGTAGAGGCTCATGTTCTAAGTTACAAAAATTCCCTGGTTCATGTCAGCCTGTTAGTGGTTACACTGGTACTCAAGGCCAAGTTTTCTAATGAGTTCGTTTAATGGTTACATATAGATTTTGAATAGACTGCAGAGAGATTTTTGTGGAACCCCATGAATAAGGGGCTAGTGTTGAAGATGAAGATGAAGATTTTCATCAGTGCTCTAAAGTTAAGTCCCTCAGGAAGATCTCTACCCATGTTAGTACATTAGCTTTAAACTCTATTATAGCCCAGTCTTGTTCCCTTTGAAATCAATGGCATAACTGACATGAGCTTGAATGAATGAGTGTCTGGCCCCTAATAAGGGTCAGTGGATGTGCTAATGTAATAGGACATCAAGTGTTCCATTAAACACAATGTAGTTAAAAAAAAAACTTACTGGGGGGTCAGATTTTATTCTTATTTAAACCAGTACTAAGCGAGTTTTCCATCATTCCGATATAACCTTGCAAGTACATTTAAGGTTCTTTGGAGAGAACCTTATGACCAAAGATAAAGCTGATAACTTACTCACATCCAAACAAAAATGACTTCTAATATCCTGCATGCTCAATAAGCATCTATTAAAAATATAGAAGCCTACTCTTCTTATTACTCATGGGAAATCAAAGTGATTGCTAACCCTATGAAATGCTATTGCCATCATCACCGTTGTCATCTGAACATCATTAGAAATTATTAATTTATCGTAGAATCACAGTAAATGAAAATTAGCACCCTGTGTGAGACATGATGATTACTATGCTACTCTAGTAATGTGCTTGTTAGAAAGCTACGGATAGCGGAAATATTTTCTTATCTCCAGGCAGCTTTAGAAAAAAAAAAAAACTATGCTATGCCAGTGCCGGAAGTGCTAATGTAAAAAACTCTTAGAAATGTTTTACCGCTGTGTGTATGGGGAGAACTTTAATATGGAGAGCACACTGGAACTACTTCAGATTTATCTGAGTATAAATGACAGCCAAGGCTGACATATCATAATATAGAAGACGGAACATGTGAACAAATAGATTGCAAAACTTTGCTGAAAACCTAAGGAATATCTAGTTTCAGTCAAGTAGCTTTGTTAGTTCTAAGCAGTCCAGTGGCACCTTAAAGACGAACACATTTATTAGGGCATATGCTTTGTGAGATAAAATTCACTTCCTCAGATGCTTGAAGTGAAAAAAAAGGCAGGGATACAGAAGTGAAAGTGTAATATTAGTACTAGTTAAATAAAGGTGGATGTGGTTCAGCTCCACCAGTGAAGAGAAGGTGAGAGTACCTGAAGGGGCAATTACTTATTGTGGTGAAAAAAAGGAGTCTTATGTATTGGAACAAAGTCTGGACACCGTGTATGAAGCAAGCAGGAGGGTTTATTACACACAGCGCTGGTGGACTGCCACTTTGCACATCAGGACTGAGTGAAGCACTGCCAGACAATAGGTTACAATTGATTATATAGATTGATTATATAGATTATTGATGGGCAGGGGGAAACTATGACATGGGTGTCACCCACGCCTGGATAGGTTCTAGCAGCAAGATGAAATAAGTACAGTAAACCAATAATCTAAAAAGGTTACAAAGTATCCACGCCCATAGCTTATCTCTAGTACAGGTGGTTTCCTGTACATGTTAAACAAAACAGATATACAATGACCAGTTGTGTCTAGATAGGATAGAGAATGTGGCGATGTCTCCACACTGGCACCGCTGGGGGAGTTATCTAGAAGATTTAAAGCACAAGTCATTAAAAGCCATTAACAGCATACAGCATTAACAATTGCTTTCCACATGCAAGGCTTCTCCTTATAATGTAGTTGCTAAGGCAGCTAGCTTCCTCCCTCCAGACTTCAAGGCCCTGCCTGCCTTTTTCGGGGTATTGTGAGGGAGATAAGGGAGAAGGGGGCCCAGAGAGGTATTCTGGTGAGACAGATAGGAAGAAGGGGGTCCAGAAAAGTATTTTGGTGAGACAGGTAGGGAGAAGGGGTCCCAGCGAGGTATTTTTCCACTCATGCTAGCTGGGTTTCTATATTATAGGCCTACTAGAGACTTTAAGAATCAAATAGGGGGTCTTTAGCACAAACCATGGCCTGCCTGAAGAATTTTCATGCTACCCTGTGTAACCAGGGGTCAGCAACACCTGGCACATGTTCCATAAGCGGCATGCAAGCTGATTTTTATTAGCATGCAAGATGGGTGCTCAGCTCCACCCCTCCTCCCTCATGCAGCCGAGAGCTTCCTCAAAACCATGCTGCCTGTGGATCAGCAAATGAGCAGGTACTGCTACCAACCACCACCTAAACAGTAAAGCTCTGCACCTTAATGTATTTATTAATGAAGCTTTTGTAAGTAGGACTATAAAATATCATCAGCACTTGGATGATACATAGAGGTTAAAAGGTCAAAATTCAGCACTCCTCCTTGGAAAGTAACAGAGAGTAAGCCGTGCTAGTCTATACACTATCAAAACAAAAAGCAGTCAAGTAGCACTCTAAAGACTTGCAAAATAGTTTATTAGGTGAGCTTTCGTGGGACAGACCCACTTCTTCAGACCATATCCAGACCAGTCTGTTCTGGTCTGGATATGGTCTGAAGAAGTGGGTCTGTCCCACGAAAGCTCACCTAATAAACTATTTTGCTAGTCTTTAAAGTGCTACTTGACTGCTTTTTGTTTTGATCCTTGGAAAGGTTGCTAACCCCTGTTACAGACCAACATTGATTTGTTCATAAGCTTTCATAGGTGAAAACCACTTTGACTTACTGAGAGATTAATACTGGGTGATCTAGAACTACAAGACGTCTTGTGGCACCTTATAGACTAACATATTTTGGGCATAAGCTTTCATGGGCAAAGACCTGCTTCATCAGCTGCATCAGTGGTGGGGGGTTCAGAGGGGTATTTAAAGAGTGGGGTCCCAGTAAGAGGGAAGGCCAGAGATGACAAGATCTATTCAGTAAGGTGGAAATGGTCCAGCATCAACAGTACTTATCAAAAGAGAAAAAACAAGTCAGATCAGATAGGGGGATGTGAGCCTTTGTCAGAGTCTAATGGGGAGATATTAGCACCCAGAGCAGAGAAACTGCCTTTGTAAGCTGCGAGCCACTCCCACTCTCTGTTTAATCCATGGTTAATAGAGTCAGATTTGAAAATAAATTGCAGCTCAGAGATTTCTTTCTCCATTTGATTTTTGAAATGTTTTTGTTTCAGGACTGTCACCGTTACATCTGCCACTGAGGCTACGTCTACACGTGAAGCCTACATCGAAGTAGCCTATTTCGATGTGGCGACATCGAAGTAGCCTATTTCGATGTGGCGACATCGAAATAGGCTATTTCGATGAATAACGTCTACACGTCCTCCAGGGCTGGCAACGTCGATGTTCAACTTCGACGTTGCGCAGCACCACATCGAAATAGGCGCTGCGAGGGAACGTCTACACGCCACAGTAGCACACATCGAAATAAGGGTGCCAGGCACAGCTGCAGACAGGGTCACAGGGCGGACTCAACAGCCAGCCGCTCCCTTAAAGGGCCCCTCCCAGACACACTTGCACTAAACAGCACAAGATACACAGAGCCGACAACGAGTTGCAGACCCTGTGCATGCAGCATGAATCCCCTGCTGCAGCAGCAGCAGCCAGAAGCCCTGGGCTAAAGGCTGCTGCACACGGTGACCATAGAGCCCCGCACGGGCTGGAGAGACAGCGTCTCTCAACCCCCCAGCTGATGGCTGCCATGGAGGACCCCACAATTTCGACATTGCGGGACGCGGGTCGTCTACACGGTCCCTACTTCGACGTTGAACGTCGAAGTAGGGCGCTATTCCGATCCCCTCATGAGGTTAGCGACTTCGACGTCTCGCCGCCTAACGTCGAAGTTAACTTTGAAATAGCGCCCGACGCGTGTAGCCGCGACGGGTGCTATTTCAAAGTTAGTGCCGCTACTTCGAAGTAGCGTGCACGTGTAGACACAGCCTGAGTGTCAAGGGAGATTGAAGTGTTCCCCCACAGGCTTCTGTACATTACTGTTCCTGATGTCTGATTTATGTCCATTTATCCTTTTACGGAGAGACTGTCCAGTCTGATCCCTGTCTGATCTGACTTGTTTTTCCTCTTTTGGTAAGTGCTGTTGATACTGGGCCATTTCCACCTTGCTGAATAGACCTTGTAAGCTCTGGCCCTCCCTCTTACCGGGATCCCACTCTTTAAATACCCCTCTGAAACCACCCCCCCACCCCACACTCATGAAGCGGGTCTTTGCCAATGAAAGCTTATGCTCCAAAATATCTGTTAGTCTATAAGGTGCCACAAGACTTCCTGTTGTTCTTGAAGCTGCAGACTAACACGGCTACCTCTCTGATACTGGGTGATCTGTCACACTAACTATGTGTAGGTAAACTGTAACAAAAATATATTTCCATGCATTTTTTCAGAGAAGTGCATCTGAAATTGAAAACTTGCTACAGTTATCTAAAACTTCTGTCTCTCTCTCTTTGCATAGTCTCTAATGTTGAAGAAACAATTTCCCTAAATGTCAGTTTCTTCTGTTTCAATGTTGATTCTATGCATAGGTATCCCAGTTTCCCAGTTTATTTTTTTTTCTTTTTATCCAAACAAAGAGAAATCAAATCTGCTGTCACTATATCAATAAATATATCTGAGTCATACTGAGAATGAATAATATATATGTAATATCCAAAAATGTACTGTACGTTAGTCTTTAATTATATGGTTACATGTTAGTTTCTCCACAGGCACTGCCTCTTGTCTATTTCTTCAACTGATACCTTTATGGTAGATCCTGTCTCCCTCTCTTTCCTTCCTTCTCCTGATCATTTTCTCACACTACTGGTGGTGCTCTGATCAGTGGGAGCAGTTGCTGGAAATGTCATGCTCACCACTTGCAGCACCAGGATGGAACTCTGTCAGTGCAGATGAAATCTTCCGAACAACTACTTGCCAACAAACTGTAAAAACCTTTAGCGAGCATATGCAAACTATAATTTTGCAAAGCATTATAAATTGATCCAATGTGGGAATTGAGAAAGAAACATATGTGCACAACCCCCTGCCTCGTTCAAATTCCTTCTCCAAAATATTCTCAATGAAACGGTTGTCGGAATATTTCTAACATGAAGGGAAAAGGTGTTTTTCCCATAATTTTGTTCTTGGAAATGACTGAAGTGTTTTATCTGGAGTTTTCTCTATGTAATAACCTGAGGGGCAAACATGAATTGAAAAAAATGCAGCCTGAATGATCTACATTCAATAAAGATATAAGCAAATTAAAACACTGGAAAATGTTAACCCACCTTTATATATATATATATATATATATATATATATATATATATATATATATATATATAATATTCCATTTTATTTTGAAGGATTTCATAGAATCATAGAATACTAGGACTGGAAGGGACCTCAAGAGGCCATTGAGTCCAGCCCCCTGCTCCAATGGCAGGACCAAATACTGTCTAAACCATCCCTGATAGACATCTATCTAACCTGTTCTTGAATATCTCCAGCGATGGAGATTCCACAACCTCCCTTGGCAATGTATTCCACTGTTTGACCACCCTGACAGTTAGGAACTTTTTCCTAGTGTCCAGCCTAAACCTCTCTTGCTGCAGTTTAAGCCCATTGCCTCTTGTTCTATCCTCAGAGGCCAAAAAGAGCAAGTTTTCTCTCTTCTCCTTATGACACCCTTTTAGATACCTGCAAACCATTATCATGTCACCCCTTAATCTTCTCTCTTCCAAACTAAACAAGCCCAATTCTTTCAGCCTTTCTTCATAGGTCATATTCTCTAGACCTTTAATCATTCTCGTCACTCTTTTCTGGACCCTCTCTAATTTCTCCATATCTTTCTTGAACTGTGGTGCCCAGAACTGAACACAATACTCCAGCTGAGGCCTAACCAGTGCAGAGTAGAGTGGAAGAATGACTTCTCGTGTCTTGTTCACAACACACCTGTTAATGCATCCAAGAATCATGTTTGCCTTTTTTTTCAACAGCATCACATATTTAGCTTGTGGTCCACTGTCAGCCCTAGATCCCTTTCTGCTGTAGTCATTCCTAGACAGTCTCTCCCCATTCTCTATTGATGACACTGATTGTTCCTTCCCAAGTGGAGCACTTTGCATTTGTCCCTATCAAACTTCATCCTGTTTACCTCAGACCATTTCTCCAATTTATCCAGATCATTTTGAATTATGACCTTATCCTCCAAAGCAGTTGCAACCCCTCCCAGCTTGGTATTATCTGCAAACATAATAAGCTTGCTTTCTATGCCAATATCTAAATCATTGATGAAGATATTGAACAGAACCGGTCCTAAAACAGACCCCTGCGGAACCCCACTTGTTATACTTTTCCAGCAGGATTGAGAACCATTAAGAACTACTCTCTGAGTACGGTTATCCAGCCAGTTATGCACCCAAATATAAATTGTATTTGCCTAGTGTTTTTTATAATATCATGTGAGACCGTATCAAGTGCTTTACTAAAGTCTAGGTATACCACATCCACCACTTCTCCCCTATGCACAAGGCTCATTATCCTATCAAAGAAAGCTATCAGATTGGTTTGACATGATTTGTTCTTTACAAATCCACGCTGGCTGTTCCCCATCACCTTACCACCTTCCAAGTGCTTGCCGATGATTTCTTTAATTACCTGCTCCATTATCTTTCCTGGTACAGAAGTTAAGCTGATGGCCTGTAGTTTCCTGGGTTTTTCTTATTCCCCTTTTTATAGATGGGCACTATATTTGCCCTTTTCCAGTCTTCTGGAATCTCTCCTGTCTCCCATGATTTTCCAAAGATGATAGATAAAGGCTCAGATACCTCTTCTATCAGCTCCTTGAGTATTCTAGGATGCATTTCATCAGGCCCTGGTGACTTGCAGGCATCTAATTTTTCTAAGTGATTATTAACTTGTTCTTTTTTTATTTCAACTTCTAACCCTACCCCTTTCCCACTAGCATTCACTATGCTAGGCATTCCTTCATCAGACTTCTCAGTGAAGACAGAAACAAAGAAGTCATTAAGCATCTCTGCCATTTCCAAGTTCCATGTTACAGTTTCTCCCTCCTCACTGAGCCATGGTCCTACTTTGTCCCTGGTCTTTCTCATGTTTCTAATATTTTTCAAAAACCTTCTTGTTTCCCTTTATGTCTGTAGCTAGTTTGAGCTCATTTTGTGCCTTAGCCTTTCTAATCTTGCTACTGCATTCCTGTGTTGTTTGACTATATTCATTCTTTGTAATTTGTCCTTGTTTCCATTTTTTATATGATTCCTTTTTTATTTTGAGATCATGCAAGATCTCCTGGTTAAACCAAGGCAATCTTTTGCCATATTTTGTATCTTTACTACCCTCTTTACTAGCTTGCTTTTGGGCCCTTAATAATGTCCCTTTGAAAAACTGCCAACTCACCTCAGCTGTTTTTGCCCTCAGTTTTGCTTCCCATGGGACCTTACCTACCAGCTCTCCCAGTTTACCAAAATCTGCCCTCCTGAAATCCATTATCTCTATTTTGTTATTTTCCCTCCTACCCTTCCTTAGAATTGTGAACTCTATGATTTCATGATCACTTTCACCCAAGCTGCCTTCCACTTTCAAGTTCTCTACCAATTCCTCCCTATTTATTAAAATCAAATCTAGAACAGCTTCCTCCCGGTAGCTTTTTCAACCTTTTTGAAGAAAAAATTGTCTCCAATAGAATCTAAGAACTTACTGGATAGTCTGTGCCCTGCTGTATTAGTTTCCCAACATATATGTGAATAGTTGGAGTTCCCCATCACCACCAAATCCGGGACCCTGCATGACTTTGTTAGTTGTTTAAAAAAAGCCTCATTCACCTCTTCCACCTGGGTAGGTGGCATGTAATAGACTCCTAGTAGGACATCACCCTTGTTTTTTACCCCTCTTAATCAAACCCAGAGACTCTCAACACGTCCATCTCCTACATTCATCTCCACCTCAGTCCAAGTATGTACATTTTTAGTATATAAGGCAACACCTCCCCCCTTTCTTCCCTGTCTATCCTTCTTAAGCAGGCTGTACCCTTCAATACCAACATACCAATCATATGTATTATCCCACCAAGTTTCCATGATGCCAACGATGTCATAGTCGTATTTATTTATTTGCACTTCCAGTTCTTCCTGCTTATTACCCATACTTCTTGCATTTATGTATAGGCACCTACGATATTGATTTGATCTTGCCTCTCTGTTTTGCCCTGACCCTCTTTTTACTCTGACATTGTTGTCCATGCTCCCTCCTATTTCTGACCCATTTCCCAGGTTTCCATGTTCTCCACTTATCTGTGGGCTTTGCTCTCCTGCCCCCATCAAACCTAGTTTAAAGCCCTCCTCACTAGCTTAGCCAGTCTGTGTCCAAATACGGTCTTTTCCCTCCTCGAAAGGTGAATGCTATCTCTGCCTAGCAGTCCTTCCTGGAATAGCATCCCGTGGTCAAGGAAGCCAAAGCCTTCCTGACAACACCATCTTTGAAGCCAGGCATTCACCTCTAGGATGCACCTATCTCTGCCTTGGCCCCTACCACGGACAGGCAGGATTGAGAAAAATACTACCTGCACCCCAAACTCCTTCACCTGTGCCCCCAGAGCCTTGAAGTCACTGTTGTCCTGCTTAGTGTCACACCTCGCAGTATCATTAGTGCCCACATGGATTTGAAGCATGGGATAGTAGTCAGAGGGCCAGATAATCCTCAACAATGCCTCCATAATGTCTCAGATACTGACCCCTGGCAGGCAGCACACCTCCCGAGATGAAATGTCAGGGTGTCAGATGGGCGCCTTTGTCCCCCTCAGAAGAGAGTCCTCAACCACCACTACATGTTTCCTCCTTGCAGTGGTGGCAGCAGACTTCCCAGCCTTGGGGGTACAAGGCTTCTCCTTTGCTGTATAGGGTGATTATTTGTCTCCTGTATCAAGTACAGTGTAACAGTTTCCTAGTACCACAGTGGGAGGGTTCTGAGCAGGGGTGGAACACTGCCTGCTGCCAGAAGTAGCAAGCTGCCAGTGTCCACCCTGATCTGTCTCCTCCTCCATCAGTGGTTTATCAGCTGTCCTGTGTACTGGGACGGTTACCTCAGCTGTCTCCACATGAATATTATCCAGGAACTGCTCGTGGAGTTGGATACTCCTCAACCTAGCTACCTCCTCCTGTAGCTCTCCCACCTGTCACCTGCAAGATTCCACCAGCAGGCACCTTTCACATTAGTTCAGTTAACATAATGCACATGGTTATTTAAAGAAAAGGGGAAGGTATATATGATAAAAAATATGCTTTGTTGTAAGTTAATGCACAGTAGCACATACGAAATCACTTAATTCTAGCAATCAAACAAGGGTTCTGAATCTAACAGCTACAGGTCCCCTGAAATTTTTGTGGTTCCTGAATAGTCCCTAGTTATCCACAGTATATACTTTGTCTCCCTGGACTGTAATGCCATGGAGAATTCCCATCTCCCTGGAACCTTGGCCTTATTGGACCTAAGCTGCCAGTGACTTTCTTGTCTGAAGCTGCCTGAGGGGGTAAAAAAAACTGTGAAAAGCAGGAAGTTCACCTGTATAGAAGTGACTACTTCCAGTTTTCAGTAATTTGTAGGATTACTATAACAAGAAACTTAAGAGGTGTGTATGTTGCTGTTATATTCCCCAGCAAACATCTGGCACTGCCATGAAGCGATAATACGTGTGGTGCATGAAAATTAAGTCAAAAACTTGAAAGGTTCTTTGGGCAGGAAAAGATGAATGGCTGTGTACTTTCTGTCTTTTTTCCAATATACAGTTCATGTCTTCACAAGAAATTGAGCAATCTATGACTATTCACAGCAATGGAATATCTTCTTAAAACCACCACACAAAATTGCTCCAAAACTAACTGTAGAGCATATTGAAAGATCAAATTCCAAAGACATTTTTTTCAGGTCTCAGCAGTTCAGCGCACATTTCTTTTTCTTGCAATGACTAACTTTCTTTTCCTGGTCTTTTTTACGACATTTCATTTTAGTAAATGAACTGTGTCTTTAGTCCTGCTGAAACCTAGGTATTCTTTGAATTGAAAAGTGATGACATTATCAAAATCATATTGTCTCTTAAAATAAAACCAATACAAGAATTAGGGCTTGCTACCACTGCTGCTTTTTCTAATGCTTTGATTCTCTGGCTAGTGTTAAAGAACAAATAAACACTGCTCTGAAGGCACATCTAAAGTAGCCCTCCCTCAGATCTTGAGCCCCAAGAATTCTGCCTCTTGGAAGTAAAGTAAAAATGTCAGGGGCACAAAAGGAAGGACAATGCTTGTCCTTCAACACACAAAGGGAAATTGGCACATCTAGGTTATGATCAGATGTATAAGCATATTATTCTACATTTTTAATAGTCAAGATTACTCTCTGGTAACTATTAATAGAATTTTCGGTATCAATGAATAAATGACTCAATCAATCACTATCCTAAATGGTCCCCAGTATAAGTAATAACTGTAGCTAAAGAAAAAAATCATAAAAATTAGATTGGCTATAATTATTAATTCTCAGCTCTTTTCAATCAGAGGGGACCAAAGTCTACATTAGGAGATAAATGCAGATGAATTGTTTCAACATAACATTACCTATAAATTATAGATAGAATCATATTTCTAATCTCATAGGGGTAGCCATGTTGGTCTGTAGATTCACAAAACAAAGCAAGCAGTCCTGTAGCACCTTAAAGATTAACAATTGCATTTACTAAACAATGAGCTTTTGTGTGTGACACCCAATTCTTCAGATTTTTGGAGCAGAAAAGAGAAACCAGGAAATATAAAGCAGGGACTGGGTGGGGGAAGGGAGAAAGCAGAAGAAAGACGGGGAGGAAAAAGAGAAAGAATAGAAGACGGAGAGAGGAAGAGGGAGTCACTTATCATTAAGAAGACATCTGGGAAGAGTAAATTATGTTAAGCGGGATGTGTGCCATTCTTCTGAATATCAAAGGTAGAGGAATTGTCCTTGTAATGCACAAGATAATTGAAAATCTTGATGAGTCCCAGATTAAATGCAATCTATGGCTATGTCCACATAACAGGGTTATTTCAAAATAAGTGTTTCCAGAAAAGATTTTTCAAAATAGCTTATTTCAAAATAATGTATCTACATACAAAATGGTTTGGCTACACTACCCTTCCCTTTTGGAAGGGGCATGTAAATTACGGCCATTCAAAAATACAAATGAGGTGCTGATATGAATATTCAGTGCCTTGTTTGTATAATGGTTGCTACCTGGCCTACTGAAAGTGCTGATTTTGAGCTAAAAATAGCTATGTAGCTCTGTTTCTACACATGCTAATACACAGAGAAAAATATGATAATGAGGTATGGATGCAAATTCCCTGCACCTCATTAGCATAAGGTCATGTGATTTGGAGTCCGGAAGACCATTCTTCCAGACTCCAAAATGCCATGTAGAAGTGTGGCCCCGGTGGGGGCTCATGGAAGGAAGTCCTTCTTCCGGAGGCCCCTTCTTCCCGAAAATTTTTGGGAAGAAGGGGCCTCTGGACGGAGGACTTCTATCTGGAAGCCCCACCCGGGGCCACACTTCTACACGGCGTTTTGGAATCTGGAAGAATGGTCTTCCGGACTCCAAATCACGGGACGTTATGCTAATGAGGTGTGGGAAATTTGCATCTGTGCCTCATTAGCGTATTTCACTTCATGTATTAGCATACCACTTCCAAAGGAAGTGGTCTATGTACAAACAGCCTAGCTGGGGTTCCTTCAAAAGGGTCCCCTGATTTCAAAAGAACCATTCTGCCCAAATTCCCAAATACCTATTTTGACATAGGTGATATTCCTTATGAAATGAGGTTGACCAGTTTTGAAATTAGCTTTCTGCTATTTCAAAATATCAGTTGTGCTACATAGACACTCACAAAATTATTTTAAAATAAGTCATTATTTAGAAATAACTTTGCTGTGTAGACTTACCTGATATGTCCTCCAAGTCTGCTAGGTAAAAGGTCCCTTAGCTACATTGCCTCCATAACTATTTTTTATTAGTTTAGTTTCTATAATGGGGCAGCCATGTCTATAACACATTGTAAAAATTAGAGTACCATAGAAAGCTCTTTGGTCCCAGCTATCATCACTCTCAGTCTATGTCCAGATTGCTGACTTTTCTATCGGGAGAGGCTTTTCTGATATTTGGCCCACCCACACGTAACCAAATGTAGGAAAAAAAACCCTCTTTTGAGACATTCCTTTTTCCTCATGGAGCGAGGTGTACAGGGAAGTTGACAGAATGCTCCCAACTGGCAGATCTCTTCTGACAACTCTTCAGTCCAGATGCGTGCTCTGTCGACAGAAGTTTTGTTGGCAGAAGTCTGTCATCTAGGTGCAGCCTCTGGTTGATTTTTTTCTCTTTCCTTTTCCTCTATCTGGTGCTATCTGGTCCAGCAATGGGAGAAAAATTCACTTTGGTGGTGGAAACTGCTATAGGGGCTTGGCTACCCTACCACCTTCCTTCGAAGGAAAGATGGTAATTAAGGTGTTGGGAGTTTACTAATGAAGTGCTGCCGTGCATAGGCAGCCCTTCATTGAGCAAATTCCCCCCCACCCCGCCGCAGCAAATCGAAGTTTTACACTTTGAAGTACCGGCACACGTCTAGCCACAGCTCACCCGTAGGTACTTCAAAGTGTCGGGGCAACTTTGAAGTCCCCTTATTCCTCTTGAGTAATTGCCCCCCATCTCTACAATTTACCCTTACATTTTTAGAAATGTCACTAACTCCATATGCATCAAAGATAGACTGAAATGCAGCAGATTCATAAGTATACTGGTCTTCTGGAATAATATACAGTAAAAGCATTAAAAATCCTATTCAGTTAAAGACAATCTACAAGTGAAATGAAGCTTAGTCCATAATAGACGTCTTTATAGCTCTACTAAAACAGCTCACAATTACTGTAATTTAACATTTAACTTGCATTCAAATTAAAGGAAAAATCAGCACAAGAAGTTAGTTGCACTGTATGTCGCTACACTGCTTCTATTAAAAATGTACAAACAACATTGTTATGCAAGACACAGAAAAGCATTTTCCCAAATGTCATATTAAATACATTACTAGGAAAATGACAAGGATCTCTAATGTGATTGCTCTTTCTTCATAATAAAGGTGAAAATTACCAGTGCCTCAGAGCTTTAAATGACATATGATTGGAAGTAGATGAATTGGTGCTGATGAATTTTCATTTGTACTGGTATGCACCTGTGTACGCTTGCATACAAAGGCATGACAACACGTGTATGTTTCATCAGCATTGTTCGCATGAACTCAGCAGGCCAGATCCTTTCCACAGTTGTACATGCAGCTTCCACAGAAGTCAATGGCAAATGTGTACATGCACTTCAATGCAGAATTTGGCATTTACGGGTAAAACCCTGGGTCGATTCAAGTCCATAGGAATACCGTCATTGGCGTCACTGGAACCAGCACGTTCCATCTATTTTCATTTCAGCAAACTGAGCAATGTGTTTAGACTATTTGTTGTCATTTTGTAAGGCCCACAGATACCATGGAAATATGCCTGGTATACATTGGGTTAGACTAACAGAACAAATTGCTAGTCGGATATACAGACACGTGGACGATATCTTCCCCTGTTTTCTTGACTTTTTGTATACTACTGAATTGCATGGGTGGCTCTTGCAAATTTCAGTGATGCTGCAAGAGGAGCAATTACATACATGTATAGCGTACCCTGTAGTGCTACAATTAGTCTGCATTGTGGATACAATTTAGACTATAGCTGTTTGTTGCTGCCCCATCACTTTTTTTCCATGCACACTTACATTTTACATGTTCTAGGTAAAAACATGGTTATACGTTACTAGGGGAATAAAGAATTGGAGAATGTAGGGCAGCCATAGGATAACAACATGTACGCTGAGGGGTGCCAAGAGAATTGTGGGAGAGTCTTCTATGTATGATTCCTATAATTATATTGTTGCTGTTCTCTTTCACCCTACTCGAGTTTCGCTTGTTTTACACATAGACTTGATGCTTCTGACTATTGCCTATTAAGGGCCCCCAGAGATGATATTTGGTGATCCCAGAAAAGCTGGATAGGGCATGAGCTAGTGGTGTTTATTAGTACTGAGGGCCCCTAAATTTGTGAAGCTGTTTCTTGGTTGTTGCTGAAAACACCTAGCTGCATTAACGTGTTTTTGAATGCTTTCCCCCACTAGCTATAAACATTAGCTTTTTAAGACTAGGAGTGTGTCTGAGAGGAATACAAAAGCAAAAATCTCAACTTAGACTACATGAATATCTGGTTTTTTATATGAAGTGTCAACAGTAGCATCACCTGAAGCTAGAGCAGATGAAAAACAAAATCTCTGAAGGTTTTTTGTGCTGCTACATTTCCACAGTATTTAGTATCCTTCAAGTGATCCACTAATCCACTAATTTCATTATATATGTTAAGTACCAGTAAATTTCCCCTTGGTACCACCAGACTGGCAAAATGTCAGGAATTCTCCAAAAGAATATATAAAAGAATGTACAAAAATCAGCATTTTGAAAAGAATGTGAGACTGTTCTACTCTAACTGTCAAGAATAAGGATGAGCAGAGCAACCATTACACTCCTCTTGTTTAACTAGTGACAAATATCTCTGGTTGTTGCTTTCTTACTGTTTATGCTATATCTTATAATGAGCAGAAAATAATAAGTACCAAGCAGAGACAGGTGTAAATGCTGGCTGAGAAAGAGATGTATTCAGGCTTTCTGTATAATTAGGTCTGCTATGTGCTAACTTCGGAAGTGAAATCTGAAATAAAACAATGACAGTGTTGTCAAGATACAATGAGCACCCCGTATATTTTAACCAGGGCATCGTTATGATTTTAAAGGTAGCAAACTCTAACTAGTATTAAAAAGGTAGCACAGTTTTGCTCTCCTCTGTGGTATTCATTATATAATCTAATTGAAGGGAAAAATGTTGAAGGTTAATTTTTTCAACAGCAATGTATGAATTCATGCAATATTTATCCCAGAGGAAAGATTGAAGTTATATTAAATAAATAGCAGTGACACAGGTACATACAAAATTACAATGACTTTGGTAACAAGAAGTCCTGTGGCACCTTATAGACTAACAGATTCACAGTTAGACTAACAGTTCACAACTCCAAATTAAGGCTGTGTCTACACTAGCCCAAAACTTCGAAATGGACACGCAAATGGCCATTTCAAAGTTTATTCATGAAGCACTGAAATACATATTCAGCGCTTCATTAGAATGCCGGCAGTCGCAGCACTTCGAAATTGACATGGCTCGCTGCCGCGCAGCTCATCCAGACAGAGCTCCTTTTCGAAAGAAACCTGGCAACTTCAAAATCCCCTTATTCCTAACAGCAGATAGGAATAAGGGGACTTTGAAGTTACCGGGGTCCTTTCGAAAAGGAGCCCTGTCTGGACGAGCCACATAAATTTTGAAGTGCCATGGCTGCCGGCATTCTAATAAGGTGCTGAATATGGGGACAGACAGTCTAGGAATGACTACAGCAGAAAGGGATCTAGGGATTATAGTGCACCACAAGCTAAATATGAGTCAACAGTGTGATGCTGTTCCAAAAAAAGCAAACATGATTCTGGGATGCATTAACAGCTGTGTTGTGAACAAGACATGAGAAGTCAATCTTCCACTCTACTCTGCGTTGGTTAGGCCTCAGATGGAGTACTGTGTCCAGTTCTGGGCACCGCAGTTCAAAAAAGATGTGGAGAAACTAGAGAGGGTCCAGAAAAGAGCGACAAGAATGATTAAAGGTCTAGAGAATGTGACCTATGAAAAAAGGTTGAAAGAATTGGGCTTGTTTAGTTTGGAAAACAGAAGATTGAGAGGAGACATGATAGCAGTTTTCAGGTATCCAAAAGGGAGTCATAAGGAGGAAGGAGAAAACTTGTTCTTCTTGGCCTCTGAGGATAGAACAGGAAGCAATGGATGAAAACTGCAGCAAGGGAGGTTTAGGTTAGACATTAGGAAAAAGTTCCTAACTATCAGGGTGGTCAAACAGTGGAATAAATTGCCAAGGGAGGTTGTGGCATCTCCATGGCTGGAGATATTTAAGAACAGGTTAGATAGATGTCTATCAGGGATGGTTTAGATAGTACTTGGTCCTGCCATTGGGGCAGGGTGCTGGACTCAATGGCCTCTAGAGGTCCCTTCCAGTCCTAGTGTTCTATGATTCTATGATTAGTAAACTTCGACATGGCCATTTGCATGGCCATTTTGAAGTTTTGGGCTAGTGTAGACATAGCCTAACTGTCAATAATGGGCTATGTCCAACCTGCCTGAATAGGTCTTGTCACCTCTGGCCCTCCCCTTGACTGAGACTCCCTCTTTAAATCCTCCCCTGACCCCTCCTCCTCCACCATGCATCTGACAAAGTGAGTCTTTGTCCATGAAAACTTATGTTTCAAAACATCTGTTAGTCCATAAAGTGTCACAGGATTTCTTGTTTTTGAAGATACAGACTAACTCGTCTACCTCTCTAATGACTTTGGTGTTCTGAATAAAATGGAAAAAATTAAGGAATTAAAATTTAAACATATGGATCATATCTTCATCTGGTGTAAATGGCCATAACTCTATTGACTTTCAAGGAGTGATTACAATTTACACCACTGATGATGAGCTCCATGATGAAGTTGAGGTTTACAAAGGAACTGGAGGGGAATTAAAACCTTTTGAATATCTTATATATTATTACTCAACCTTAAGCCTCACACAACCAGTGAGGCAGGTGAACTGTGGCGGGACAGTACCCTACTGGCTGGGGGCTGCCCAGCTTGAGGCGGGCGGTGACTGTCCAGTGAGATGCGATGATCTCTCCCACTGTGCTGAGTAATAATATATAAGACACCCATGCTCGAAACAGTGGCATCAACTAGACGTGGTCATTGCTGGACGTGATAACCTCAAAAATGTCCTTCTGACACACAGCTATCATAGTGCCGACTGCGATAGAGATCACTCGCTAGTTTGCTCCAAACTCAAGGTGATTCCCAAGAAGCTGTACCACTCTAAACCAACTGGAAGGCCCCGCATTGATGCCAGAAAGACAGCAAACTCAGAGAGAGCCGAAAAGTTCAGAGAGACCCTTGAGGAGAATCTGCACAGCAGCCCTGGGGGTGCTAATGTGACATCCTGATGGCAGCATCTGAGGGATACAATTTACAACACAGCCTTGTCAGTGTTTGGAAGAAGAGCTAGAAACACAAATGACTGGTTCAAAGCTAACTCTGATGAGATGATGCCAGCCATCGAAAAGAAGCGCGCTGCACTCCTGGAGTACAAATGCTCACCGAGCCAGAGTACCCTACAAGCACTCAGAGCAGCCAGAAAAACAGAACAGCAGATGGCCAGGCACTGTGCCAATGACTACTGGCTCAAGCTATGCAGCAGCATCCAGACTGGTGCTGACTGTGGTAATCTCAGGGGAATGTACGAGGGCATCAAGAAGGCATTAGGACCCACCCAGAACAAGATGGCACCTCTGAAATCCAAATCTGGTGAAGTCATCGCTGACAAAGCCAAACAGATGGAGCGCTGGGTCGAGCACTACTCCGAGCTGTACTCACACAAGAACATTGTGGTTGATACAGCACTCGATGCTGTTGAGCTCCTACCAGTAATGGGCGAACTGGACCAGGAACCAACTGTGGATGAACTGAAGAAAGCCATCAATAGTATTGCGGTAGGAAAAGCCCCGGACCAGGATGGTGTACCACCAGAGGTAATCAAGTGTGCCACAGCCACTGTCCTGGAACCCCTACATGAGCTACTGTGTCTGTCCTGGAGAGAGGGAGAGGTTCCACAGGATATGCGCGACACTAACGTCGTAACCAGTTATAAGATCAAAGGAGACAGAAGCGACTGCAACAGTTACTGTGGAATCTCCCTCCTAAGCATAAACTGTTAAACTGTTCACTCACGTCATCCTCGGCAGACTCCAGAAGATTGCTGAGAGGGTGTATCCTAAGTCACAGTGCGGATTCCACGCAGAGAGGTCTACTGTTGACATGGTCTTCTCTCTGAGGCAGCTGCAGGAGAAATGCAGGGAGCAAAGGAAGCCACTCTATATTGCCTTCGTCGACCTGACCAAGGCCTTCGACTTGGTCAGCAGTGATGGTGTAGCCAGACATGAACCCCCCATTTGGCCTTTTCTTCTTCTCCCCCCCCACTGGGAGAGACAGAGAGAGACAGAGGGAGACAGGCAGCCTTTGATGCCCTGGGCACGCAGGTGTGCTGTCTCATCCAGACTCTCTACCATACACAGAAACCAGACAGTGAATGGGCTAGCTAATGGCTGCCCTTCTGGCTGATATCGGTGATTGACACGCCTGATTACTGCCCCAGGAAGAACGGGGAACCTCCGCCCATCACCTCCAAGGTGCCCAATTGTCCACAATTCACAGGTGTAAATTGAGCCTTGCACCTTCCCTGGGAAACCTGGGGTTCAAACATATTCCTCCCCGATTAGCCACTTGAGACCAGGAAGAAGCCTACGTGACCAAAGGGGTATAAAGAGGGGTTTGGCAGCCCACCCCCTTTGAGCTCCAATAACCTACACCTGCTGGCCAGGTCCGGTATTGACTCCCAAGACTGGGGACACCTGGGCTACGTCTACACGTGCAGCCAACATCGAAATAGCTTATTTTGATGTTGCGACATCGAAATAGTCTATTTCGATGAATAACGTCTACACGTCCTCCAGGGCCGGCAACGTCGATGTTCAACTTCGACGTTGCTCAGCCCAACATCGAAATAGGCGCAGCGAGGGAACGTCTACACGTCAAAGTAGCACACATCGAAATAGGGATGCCAGGCACAGCTGCAGACAGGGTCACAGGGCGGACTCAACAGCAAGCCGCTCCCTTAAAGGGCCCCTCCCAGACACAGTTGCACTAAACAACACAAGATACACAGAGCTGACAACTGGTTGCAGACCCTGTGCCTGCAGCATAGATCCCCAGCTGCCGCAGAAGCAGCCAGAAGCCCTGGGCTAAGGGCTGCTGCCCACGGTGACCATAGAGCCCCGCAGGGGCTGGAGAGAGAGCATCTCTCAACCCCCCAGCTGATGGCCGCCATGGAGGACCCAGCAATTTCGACGTTGCGGGACGCGGATCGTCTACACGGTCCCTACTTCGACGTTGAACGTCGAAGTAGGGCGCTATTCGTATCTCCTCAGCTGCGTCTACACGTGCACGCTACTTCGAAGTAGCGGCAGCAACTTCGAAATAGCGCCCGTCGCGTCTACACGCGTCGGGCGCTATTTCGAAGTTAACTTCGACGTTAGGCGGCGAGACGTCGAAGTCGCTAACCTCATGAGGAGATAGGAATAGCGCCCTACTTCGACGTTCAACGTCGAAGTAGGGACCGTGTAGACGATCCGCGTCCCGCAACGTCGAAATTGCTGGGTCCTCCATGGCGGCCATCAGCTGGGGGGTTGAGAGATGCTCTCTCTCCAGCCCCTGCGGGGCTCTATGGTCACCGTGGGCAGCAGCCCTTAGCCCAGGGCTTCTGGCTGCTTCTGCAGCAGCTGGGGATCTATGCTGCAGGCACAGGGTCTGCAACCAGTTGTCAGCTCTGTGTATCTTGTGTTGTTTAGTGCAACTGTGTCTGGGAGGGGCCCTTTAAGGGAGAGGCTTGCTGTTGAGTCCGCCCTGTGACCCTGTCTGCAGCTGTGCCTGGCATCCCTATTTTGATGTGTGCTACTTTGACGTGTAGACGTTCCCTCGCTGCGCCTATTTCGATGTTGGGCTGAGCAACGTCGAAGTTGAACATCGACGTTGCTGGCCCTGGAGGACGTGTAGACGTTATTCATCGAAATAGACTATTTCGATGTCGCAACATCGAAATAAGCTATTTCGATGTTGGCTGCACGTGTAGACGTAGCCCTCATGAGGTTAGCGACTTCGACGTCTCGCCGCCTAACGTCGAAGTTAACTTCGAAATAGCGCCCGACGCGTGTAGACGCAGCTCTGGTTCGTATCTACTTCTTCCCGAGGGATTGAGAGAAAGATTCTGGGTCACACCGGATCTAGGAGGCAGGGGTAAGAATTACACCTGTATTTACACTTCTTTCCTATAGGAATTGAGGGAAAGACTCTGGTTCCACCAAGTCTAAGAGGCAGGGGTAAAAATCACACCTACAACGTGCCTTTCTTGTGTACACATTAATCGTATTAGTTTAAGCTAGCTAGTTTGTCTAAAACTTTTCTTAAGTTAAAGTGTGTTGTTTCCCCTTTAAAAACCGCGGGTACTAACTGTTTTTGGCTATAAACTGCTAAAAACCATTAGCCTGTCAATCAAACCAAGGGAAGCCCTTGTCTTATATTTAAAATGCGTTTACCCCTTTGATCTTTTAGAAAACTGCGATAGGCCATTATCTTTTATATAGAACTGTAGAAAATCATTATCTTGTTTATCAAACCACAGGGGGTCCTTGCCTTAATTGGCAAGCTGTGGTCAGCAATTACCTTCTGTAAACATTAGTAACCACAAGAAAAATCATTATCCTGTCACTCACTCGGCGGCCATCTTGGTTTCATTCATAAAGTTGAGCGGTCAGTTTAAAACCCCCTTTTACACACGGCAGCTGCTTCTGTTGTAAAATCGCTGCCAGAGTTTTCTATTGACTGTTACTAAAGTTATAAAAAAAAATTCACAATTGTGGTACTTTAATCATTTGTCCTAGTTAAATTGTTTCTATCTTTGTATAAATAAAAAGTAACTGTTAAAGCCTCTAATAAGTGTAATTTTCCTCTTGCTGCTGTACCCGAACTAAATGCAAACCAAAGAACCCAGCCTGCCCTGGCTGCTTAGCGTAGCTGCTGGTGCGGCATCACCCCCTTTGCCCCACTGGACCTTTAGCTGGCACCTGGGCATCGGCTCACAGATGGACTGTTCAAACTGCTCCACAAGATAGGCTGTCCACCCCAGTTACTCAAGATGATCCAGTCTTTCCATGAAGAAATGAGAGGAACCATCCAATATGACGGCACATTATTGGATATTTTCAGCATAGGAGTGGCATCAGGAGTGGCATCAAACAAGGATGCGTCCTTGCTCTGACATTGTTCAGGATCTTCTTTGCACTCCTCCTGAAGCATGCCTTTGGATCTTCAACAGAGGGCATCTTCTTGCATACAAGATCTGATGGGAAACTGTTTAATCTTGCAAGGCTAAAAGCTAAATTTAAGGTGCGGGAAGTCCTTATCAGAGATATGCTGTTTGTGGATGACACTGCTGTAGTGTCACACACAGAAGACCAGCTTCAGAAACTTCTGGATTGGTTCTCCAAAGCATGCAAAGACTTCGGGCTTTCCATCAGCCTAAAGAAGACAAATGTACTTGCTCAGGACATTGATGAACCTCCATCAATCAACTATATGTTAGAGGTTGTCCATGAGTTCATTTACCTCGGGTCCACCATCACTGACACCCTGTCATGGGAGTCTGAGCTAAATAGGAGGATTGGAAAAGCAGCCACAACTCTGTCCAGACTCAGCAAGAGAGTGTGGAATAACATCAAGTTGTACACCGACAACAAAATGCAAGTCTACAGAGCCTGCATCCTCAGCACCATCTTTTATGGCAGCAAGTCTTGGACCCTGTACACCCACCAGGAAAAGAGGCTGAACGTCTTCCACTTGCGCTGCCTCAGGCGCATCCTTGGAATATCATGGAAGGACGGAGTGTCCAACACCACCATCCTTGAGCAAGCCAGAATCCCAACCAAGCACACCCTCCTCAGGCAGTGTTGGCTCCACTGGCTTGGCCACGTTCACAGGATGAATGATGGAAGGATCCCAAAAGACATCCTGTATGGTGAGCTAGCCTCTGGCAAAAGACCTCCCAGATGCCCCCAGTTGCACTACAAAGATGTTTGCAAGAGGGACCTCAGGGAAGTAGACATCGAGCCAGACAGCTGGGAGGAGCTGGCAGATGATTGCAGCAGATGGAGGTAGGAACTACACAAGGGCCTTCAGAAGGGTGAGATGAGGATCAGACAGCTAGCAGAGGAGAAGTGAGCCCACAGAAAGCACGGTAAGGACCTGCCAGACACCCATTACACATACAACAGATGCAGCAAGGATTGTCACTCTCGTGTGGGCCTTCACAGTCATAGTTGATGCTGCAAATGATGATCCCAAATGGAACTACGAAGGGCATAATCCATAGTCTTACTGGGGAAGACCATCTGGTATAAACGGCTATTGTTCTATCAGAGTCAACCCAGCAACATCCATTTCCACCACTGAAGAGGTGGCAAGGTAACTCAAGATGTAGCATGGTTATAAGAGCTGATACTTGTAGCTTTTTGCTTCCATTGCAGAAAAATAATGTGAATTAGGTGAATGATGCTTAACACTACATGATGTTCATAAACTGCAAAACACTGATTCTAATTCTCATTGGAAAATGCAGCATGACTGGCTGGCTTACCTTGGGAAAGTTTATATGACTTATTCAGATGGTACTGGGAAGATTCAAAGTACATGTAACATTTTCTCTTTCAAGGGAAAGGGGTTGGAGTGGTGGATACTGTAGCTCTCCACCTTTAAAATGAACCAGATCTGCTGCTGTAAAACACCCCCAGCAACCTTAATCAGCTGAGAGTCTGCCTTAAATAATCAGGCTTGGCAATTAAAATTTATTAAAAACCTGTATAGCTTTTAGCAAGGTGTGAGTTTCAGTGGGGCCCAAAGGAGTAAGGTGCATAACTCCCTTTGGGTATTGAGTTCTTTCTTTGAAAATCCCAGATGTGGGACCAGGTGAACATTTTCAAGGCTTATAGTTATTTCATAATCTTTGGTTACAAGCTCCCAGTATTTGTTCCAGAACCATAATTACTACATTTTCAATGTGCCTCTCTCTACAAACTCTGCCATGAGGCCTCAGTCTCAGAGGGACTGATCAAATAACTGAAAGAGATATCTGTGCTGAGAATCAAGAGCAATACCAATATTTTGAAAGAGGAAGTAAGAAGAGCAGTGAAATGACTAAAGAGCAAGAGCCCTGGAGATGATAAGATCACAGGAGAGATGATCAAATATGATGGAGGAAATATGATTCAGGAAATGCACTGACTATGTAATATGGCATGGAATGAAAGGAAGGCATCTAAGGAATGAACAAGATCCATGCTAGTGACAATACACAAGAAAGGAAACACACTGGAGTGCAAGAAATACAGAATGATTCCCCTAACAAGTCATCTAGGCAAGGTGCTGATAACGATACTGATGGAGAAACTGAGATCAGAGATCGAAGAATATCTAGCAGACAAGCAATGAAGATTCAGGAAAGATAGAGGTACCATACAGCAGATATTGCCACTAACATTGGTAGCGGAGAAAACTTGAGGAAAGAATAAGAATATCTACAATTGCTTTGTCAATTTTCAGAAGGCATTTGACTGTACAGATCAGAAAGTGACTTGGGTGGAGTTCAAGTTATATGGAGTGGCATTGGAGTCATATGGTTTTTGGAGGATATCAACGACAATGAGGAGGCAGCGGTCAGAATGTGCAGAGTTGGGAAATTGGTTTAGAACAACTATAAGTACAAGGCAGGGAGATCCGATATCGCTGAGTATTGTAATCACGCGCCCAGAGAGAGTGACGTACAATATCAAGGAAGAGGTAGAAGGGATATCTGTGCACGGGATGAGAATCAATAACTTGAGGTTCACTGAAGATGATGAAGAGAAGCTAGCAAGAAACGTGCTAGTGCTAAATGAGGGAGAGAAGTGATATGGACTGATTATGAACATAAATAAAACAAGAACAATGGTATTTGGAGGGAAGGAAACAGGAAGGAAGATAAGTATAGATTGGATTGAACTAGAGAACATAGAGAAATTCACATATCTGGGAAACAACATAACATTTAATGTAGACTGTAAGAAGGAAATAGTGACTAGAATAGCAAGAGTGATTTTGAAAGTGATAGATATGATCTGGAAAAGCAAAGCAATTAGCTTAGGAACGAAGCTGTGCATCTTGAAAATGTCTACTCAGTAGCATGTTGTATGGATGTGAGACATGGGGGATAACAAAGGATTTGAAGAGAAGAATATTGGCATTCAAGAGGAGTTGTTATAGAAAGATCCTGAGAATAGGATGGATGCAAATGGTCACCAAAAAAGAATTATACAGGAAGATACAGCCAAGAGAACCTAGTGCAGAAGGTTATACAATGGAAGTTACAGCTATTCGGGCATATCTGCAGAACGAATATGAACAAAAAATCAAGACCCTGGTATTCACCATAAAAGACTGTTCAAATAGGAGAGGCAGACCCCACAGAGAGTCGGTAGGTAATATGACAGATTGTTGCAGAGCTACTCCACAGAAACTAAGACACTCCTCACTGGACAGGGAAGTATGGAAGAAAATAGTGAGAGCAGCATTGGACACCAATGGGCTCTGAGACTATGGTTGTTGTTCTTGTTGATGATGATGATGGTAAACTCTCTGTACTTGCTTAGTTCTCTTTTGAATTTTATGCTCACTCTTTTTTAACAAGGGTTCTTCATGAACTGACTGGCGTCATTCCCTGTGTACCCTGTGCTGCTGACCACAGACATCTCTAGCTGTTTCCAACTGAGGGTCGTTGTGAAACTCTCTTTGACTAAGGCAGGAGCAAATCTGGGCTCTAAATCCTAAACTCTTTTGCAACAAAAAGACCTTTGGACAAAGTGTTAAACTCCCCGGTCTTCTATTCTTGTCTATTTCTCTTTCTTTTTTTATAACAAGGAAACTCTATGGGCATAGTAACCTTGAAATTTGATCCACTTTTCTCTCATACCTTGTATGCCTGGAGGAAAATATGTATGTATTTGACCTAACGGTGCTCAGGCATTCCATTATGCAGCATAGAGAGAGTATTAACTACCTTCCCTTAGATGTCGGATGATACTTTTTTTTAAGGGACAAACTTTTAAGAATAAAGGATTTCTCCAGCGAAGTAGTATGATACAATCTAGGGAACTCATTTATTCACTGTCAACTCATCTTTCCAAGAGTCTATACAAATTTATTCATGCATTATATTTTACTCTGGAACTGCTTGAACACAGTGCAGAATAGGCCAGTCCTTCATTCTAAAAAATATGCATCTGAAATAGACTCATTCATTTGCTGTCTGTGGCTAGGACTTTGACATTTGCTGTTTAGAATTTGGAGCTGGCTGAAGACAAAAATAAAGATGCAGGCACATATGCAGGCACTCCATCGCTCTGAGTCAGAATAACATTGGTCCAAATAAAGTCAAAGAATTTGGACTTTTTTTTTTTAAAGTTACTTATGTGTGTGTTGTTTGTGTGGGAAGACTGCAGAAGGAGTCTTTTAGGACTCAAGATTTTGCTTTTAAAATTCATTCAAAAGATGCCACTAAATTGCTTTTTTAAAAGTAGAAAGTTTTCATTTTTACAATAGGTATCTGCAAAAATATGAATGGCAGAAAGTTCCTGTATCAGTGCAAGGAGAGGGTATAGATGAATGCATGCATAAGTCTGTTGCATTTGGAATAACTTAGGTTCAGGTCAATGAAAATGGATGGTGACATTTTAAATTCTGGATTGTTGTTATTTAAAACAACCCTTTGGGTTCCCTGAGAAAGAAATGGCAAGCAAGCGAACACCTTCAACCGAGCTATTCAAAAGGGAACAACTATGACCGTAAAAATCCACAAGGATAGCAAGCAATGCCATTGTCTTCCATGCAGAATTTGGCATTTACGGAAGATTCTTTCAAAGTTGAAGTTTACTTTCAAAAGAGCCGTGTCTACACTGTTTTTTCAAAGGAAGCTCTTTCAGAAGAAGAATTTGCAAATGAAACACCAGATACATAAACTTGCACCTCATTTACATTTCTGATTTCCCTCATTTGCATATCTCTTTTGAAAGAGGAATTCAAGTGTAGACATAGCCTCTGTGTCCAGACATATTGCTATTGCTATGCTATTTTGAAATGCATTCTTAGCCCAAGGGGGCATGCAAATAGCAGGGACTGGTGAATATGAATGAAAAAATAAGCCATTCCAGAATAGCTGTTCTGATACAGCTTATTTCGAAATAACACTGCAACACACAAGGACCATGTCTACAGTAGCCCCCTTCTCCAAAGGGGGCATGGAAATTACAGGGATTGAGGAATATCAATGAGGCACTGCCATGCATATGCAGTGCCTCATTAACATAATGGTGGACACATGGATTTCAAAACTGCTAACTTTGAACTGCTGACAGGCAATCGAAATGTGGATGCTTTGAAATATGTGCCTGGAATTTTGAAGTTGGGTGTGTATTTCAAAGAGCTTATGTCAAGACTGCCTGTCAACACTTCAAAGTTAGCAGCTTTGATATTTGCATGGCCACCATGATGTTAATGAGGCACTGCATATGCATGGCAGTGCCTCATTGGTATTGATATACTAGCCTGGGACCTGGTCATGTAAAGAGAAAAAGAAGATGCTTTCTACTTACTTCTAGTTGAGCGTCTCTCTGGAGTCCATTTCAAGTTTGCTGAGGGGGCCATTGAACAGCTTCTATGGTTTTCCTCTTTCTTCAAGAATTCCCAAATCCTCAGAAACCATAACACATCTGCAAGGAGTCAGAACAAATATGTCAGTGCTGCCAACAATCTTTGGAGTAGAAAAGAGGGAAATTGAGGTCTTGACTTGAGGTCAGAGTCTATATGGAAAACAGGATTCTCCAGATGCCATCTCTATTAGAATCTCTTCGTATTTCAGGTTGTTGGTAAATTAGATGTTCAGCAAGCCTAGTTCTTGGTGTCTGTCTTCAATACTTACCAAACCTCATTGTTAACCTTTTGCCATCTTGAAAATTGACCACTTATTCCTGCACTTTGTTTTCCACCTCTTAGCTTGTTTCTAATCCATGGTGGATTAGAAACTCATCACATGGCTACTTAGTTTCAGTAATAGCTTCCAGTGAGTGTCAAAATCTTATTTTTAAAGTCCAGCTGAACTGATATCTATCAATTCTCCTTTTTCCATTTCTTTGTTGACACTCAAAGAATTGCAGCAGATTGAGACACTATGATGGGCCAGCTAGCTTTACATATCATTTCCACTCAGCACAAGACAATAGTCCTTAGTGGAGGGACATCATGAAACAGCTGGTGATACAGCATAGAGCACATATGAGGACAGAGCACCAGGACCTCATAAGTAATCACATGGATTTGGATTTTAGCTGTGAGCTTTCTTCACAGTAAGTTGTGAGTAAATTTATATACACTGAAGTCAATGAAAGCTACAATAGAGGAGGAAAACAGCAAAGGATGTTGCTACCCAGATAAAAATGAATTCATACTATAGCTCTGTCATTTTATACCATGTAATGGCTAGACCAAGAAGTCCTAACTTCTCTTGGCAATTCTTGTAACCATTGATTGTGTTCCATAAACTGTGAGGCTGTGGCCACACTATCCACTCCTTTCAGAGAGGGCATGGTAATGAGCCACTTCGGCAGATACTAATGAGGCACTGCTATGAATATGCAGCCCTTCATTAGCATAACGGCGGACGTGCATGCTTCAAAACTGCCGGTTTCAAAATGCATGTTGCCCATGTAGCTAGGAGCCTTTCAAAATGACCCCCTGATTTTGAAAGCCCACTCTTCCCATTTCATTTTGGGAAGAAGAGGCTTTCAAAATCATGAGGTCATTTCGAAGGGCCCTAGATTACATGGGTGGTGTGCATTTTGAAACCTCCTGTTTCAAAGCACACGCGGCTTCCATTATGCTATTGGCTGCCGCTACGTTAAGGAGGCACTGCATATTCATAGAGGTGCCTCATTAACATCTACCAGAGTGGCTCATCACCATGCCCTCTCCAAGACGAGTGGGTAGTGTGGGCACAGCCTGAGAGTAATCAGGAGTACTGAACCTCAGAAACTGTGCTCTAAATGGCAGACTGTGCACATTAGTAGTAGAAAAAGTATCATTGTTAGGGAACTTAGGGCCTGAGGGTATAGAATTAGATCCTTCCTCCCCCTCTAAAATGTACTTTTACCAAGGATCTTATTTTTTCACCAGCAGGGTGTTGTCCTTAAAGGGAGTGGCATGAAAGTGCAGTATGGCAAGACACTCATTTCTGTGAAATGTAACAAAGCCACCATTTGGCTGTGCTATTTATTCAGCCATCAGAAAGCAACAGTCACTTCTGTGCTCTGATTTTCAAACACATCCAATGCAGACTTTTGCCTGTCAATTTTATAACTAATTCTTCTCAATGAAGGAGGAAAGTGCCAATAAAATATTACTATGTTAAGAGCCCCAATTCAGTTCTCTTAAAATAAATCATTATCTGGTTCTAGATTATCTATAGCTGACACACTGTAAGCCCATCCACAGGAAATCATTGGCACTGGCACATTACTGTTCTCTGTACCTGTCAGCTGCAGATTAAAAGTTTATAAAGCATCAGGGAGAAAAGGCAGATATCGGTGTACACACTGAAACATTCTAACAGCAATATTGTTCTTGAAAGCTATGTCATAAACATTGTCTTTCATTCACCCCATAGAATAAATGAATGCCGCTTAGCTTTCTGAGGAGATGTGGAAAATTACTAATTCACCCCAGCTTATTCACTCCCCAACCAGACTTACCATCACATATGCTCAGACTCCAAACCTTCTCTCCCACAATAGTATGATAAGGGTATTCTACAACCTCTCTGTGCTTGAGGACTTTGTGACCGGCTGCCATGTTTTCTGCTTGCCCTCATAAGCCACAGGGCAAGGACTTAGGACAAGTATGGTGTGATGATAGACCACTTATGAACAGGGAAAGGTCTCTAATTGTTGATCCCACCTACATTACTCCATATTAGCCCATGGAGGGAAACAGTCACTCTGAATTAGCATAAGGGCCAACCCTGCTTGTGCAGTAATAACAGTTGCATATAAATTCCAGTATACACTGATGGTCAGGCCAGGGAAAGCAGAAAACTAGGCCATGAAGTGCATGTGACCTGAGGGATTCATAATGATTATCAAGGTTTTGTTGTAATTGGAACACCGGTTCGTTCTAACTCTGCCTTTTTTGTAGCAACAGTAGAACTCGGTTGTCTAGTAATGCTCTCATCCCCTCTGGACAAGTTTACACTCCTGCTGTGCAAAGGGTCTGGCAGAAATTACCAGATGTGTGAGAGTGATGTCTCTGCTAGTACTGAATAGATAAATCCCCAAAGGTCTCTACAAAAGTGTATTCGTATTTTCATCCTCTGTTCTCCCTCCCACTCGCTATATCTCACACGTCCCTGACTTGTCATACTTTACATTATACTTACATGGAATGGGACTTTCAGTTTAAAATATCTTAATTGTCAGTCTTCTAAAGTGACCTCTGTCACTGACAGCCTAACACAGGAGGTGGCCACACTAGCCTCTCCTTTCAGAGGGGCTATGGTAATGTTGCATGTCGGAGTATGTTAATGAGGCACTGTCATGAATATGCAGTGCCTCATTAGCATAATGGCAGCTGCACATGTTTCAAAACTGCCGGTTTTGAAACGCACAATACCCCTGTAGCCAGGGACCTTTTGAAATGACTGGGACCCAAACTGAATTCCCCCAGTAAACATACCTTACTTCTTTGCACACCTCTGAATAAATGCTGCAAATCCAGGGAGGCAGTACTGTATGTTTATATATTGGAAAATGATTGAATCCCTCTTTTAAATGAAAAATTCAGTTTACCCTTAACTTTGAAATAGTGATGGGTGCTTCCATAGTTAACAACACATGCACAAATCTTGAACTTCAGTAACATACACACCCCTTTTTGGTTTGTTGAAAGAAAACAGGGAAATAGAAAAGTAAGAGACATTTATATTTGTATGTGCTAGGGTAAAGACAGTGCTTAAAAAAGATCAGATGGACATGTGGCAGCTGCTTATTTGTTGATCATAGATTGGAAGGCATTATTCCACTAGCCCAGTGAAGCACTGTTTATAGGGAAGGGAAGGATGATTCACACTATTTTGAAATTCTGTATGAATTCATTTCTGTTTTATTTTTATAGCTCTTTGAATGGTAATTCAAAGAGAGGAAGGAGAGGTGGTTTTATTTTTTATGGTTCTTGTATATTTCCAAAATTACATGAATAGTAAGTGGCATAGCTATGATTAGAATGAAGAGTGTGAGAGACAGGGTCATCATAAAGGACTTATAATGGCAGACGATATATTTCCCTGTCAAAGATGAATGGATGGGAAGCTGTAAATCTGTATTGAGTTAAAATATATGAAATGTCAGTTGGTGCTGAGAATCCTGGATGGCAGAAAGCTTTTGAATAAACAATTGTACAGCTGAAGACGTCGGAGAATAAAATATCCCAGCTCCTATCTTTCCAGGCTGTTTTCTATTGAAGGTTACACATACATAGTCTCCATTGTAAATAACTACTTTATTGAAATGTTAAATGCTGGGGGGTCAGAAACCTAGAATATGACTTAGAAGTATGTCCAGGTGTGTTTAGTTGTATTAAAGAAGCCATGGATATAACAGGGAAGAACAAGTGGTGATTATAATGTATCTAAAAATTGGAAAGTTCTGGAGTACCTTAATATTTTACTATACGCTATAATAAAGGATGACAAAAAGCATAGATGCCCAACAAGATTCTACCCTAAACCTATGATTATGCAAAGAATTTCAATACATTTGAAGTTCTGTGGATGTCCATGAAACTTCGATACATTTCTAAATTGAGGCCTTACATAGCATAGTCAATCAAGGTGTTTGAGAAACTTTAGCTAATTAAGCCTTGCAACATTTTTTTGTGAGGTAGACCTTATAGCACTTATTACACACATGGGGAAACTGAGGCATGGATATTTGTTAAATTACTTGTCCACAGTAATGCAGCTAGATTCTGGCCATACCCTGTGTGAGTGTGCAAAAAGGGAGGATGAAGGGATCAGGGACTGATGGAATCCTGGTTAAAAAAATGTAGCTCCTGTCAGGTGCCTAAGCAGGGAGGTCAGTATTGGGTGATTATACAAAGAGAGGCATGACACCACACCTTCTTCAAGAGCAGAATAAAAAATAGACCACGTCTCACTGCCAGTCAAGCCCTGGAGAATTTCTGTTTCAGACAACCAAGATTTCACTCAGGGATTACAAGTGCATATACCCTATGCTCCAGCTCAGGGGGAGGAGAATTTTTGAATTTTGTTCCCTTTTCTTGATGGTCCTCTGGCTAAGGAAGTTAACGGTAACATTCACTCTGCAGTTCAGCAACGGCTAACTGAGAAAGAGATGATATAAACAGATAACGCTAATGACAATAGTTTGGGAGAGTCTTCCAAAACCAGCTAAGCAAGACAAACACGAGGCTAGTTTTATGAGAGAGCTCTCAACTGACACTGTCAGACTTAGCAGCAGTAAGCAAAAACAAGACTAAGTTATTCCCATTAATATTTCCAGTTACTACACATTTCCCAGATTGCAATAGATTCACAATCTGCCTGTCTACAAATATCAAATAGCATTCAATTTATCCAAAATGTATCCAGCATGTTAAAAATCAATTGGCATTTTGAATAAGCCGGAAGGAGACTAACTGCACAGACTTATGCATATGACTTCATTTACTATGCTCAGGGTGCATAACTTTAAACAGGTGCACAACTTACAGGTGCAGGGTCAGGAACTAGAAAGGTAATTCAGAGTGAGAAGAACATAACAGCATTCTGGGAAGAAGCATATTAAAGTGTTTTGTGTTGTATATTGCAGAGTAAAGTACCTTTTTCATTGCTAAAGCAGCCCTGTAGCTGAATAGAATAAATACAGCTGCCACGCAGCCAGTATGTTATTTTTCAGCAAGCTGGCTGTCACTGTGGTAAGCTCAAAAATGCCAGCTGTGATTAAATACTATTATCAAACACAATTCAGGATGTACGAATGGTGACAAGTGTTTGTGACCTTTTCAAAATTCAGATTGTCAGGCTGAGCAAAAAATGGTACAAGCTTACTTTTAAGAAGATTACTGAGGGATTTGTCACTGGCAGCCCCATCAGTTGTGAACTGTTTTTTTTTTCCCTCCTAGTTGGTACTGGTTTATGAAGCCACAAGAAATGAGATTGGCTAGTAAGTTGCAAAAATGCATATTTTATGACAGACTAAGTGTTTTCTCATAAATAGCTGCATATGCTTTTCACACTGTGATCCAATAACAATTTTACTTTAATCAATTTAACTTTCACCTGCTTAAACTTTTATGGGTTCAGGCCCCAAAAGTGTCATCATATGGCTTACAGCTTAATTTTCATGGTCAAAAAAAATCTTTGTCAGTGGAAGGAAAAAGTTAGAGAAGCCTGAGGGAAAGACCGCTAAACTAACACAGCTGTGACTTAGGTTTCAGTCCCTGCTTCTCCATTAACATGCTGCATGACTATGGTCAAGTTACTCCATCTTTCTGTGCCTGTTTGCTCTCACATTTACCTTCCTATATTTTTAGATTATAACTTCATTGAAGCAGAAATTATCTCTACTTGTGTATAAATGGAATTCGCTGTTTCTAGAAATCCATCCAAAGCTTTCTTTAAATATAATTATCTGATGGTAGAACTGAGTTCTTACTAGTGATTACACAATACAGTACTATTCAAAATACTGGTGAAACTGAAATTTTTGCTCCCCATCAGTGCTGAGCAATTTTTTGGAGTGAATAGTTCATTGCAAAAAATCCATTTTTGGTGCATCACAAATATCCCCATATTTGGTTCAAGTCGAATGACTGTTTTTCAGGTTATAACAGCTGAAACTAAATATTTCAAAATGAACGGCTTCAATATTTCCTTTTAAATTAACATTTTCAAAATAAAACATCAATTCAATTTGACATTTCAGTTGGAAAATCTTGTTTTGAATCACCCCGAAGTAATCTTTTCCAGGTCCTTTTTTCAGTGAAGGGGAAAATATGAGTTTAGCTTCTAAACAAACCTTTTATTGATTGATCAATTCTGTTATAGAACTGAAAATTAAAAATCAATGATTCACTCAGTTCTACTCCATACTGAATGCCACATGGTTATTAGGTAGCGGTGAATGCTCTTATAATTAGTGCCCTGTTTGCTTTAACTTTCGCAAAGCAATAAACTGATCCAATACTTCCACCAGGTCTGGAACAGTCCTAATTAAGAAGCCACATTTTCCTGAAATTAAAAGTCATGAAATAATTAAATTTGTTTGACTACATCCAAAACTCAGAACACTCAGTATCATTCCCATTTTTCTTAGGTATTTACTCACCATCTTGAGTTTAATAATATTAACTAAAGTAATTCTAGGGTACATTGAGATTAAGCCAGATGAACCAATGTTAATATGCTTCAAATTTGCATATTTTGTTTGCTTTATTTACTCAATAGTGCAATGAAAGCCTGATGCAACTTCCCCATTAACATAGACATCCAGTCCAACACTATTTATAATAGATAGCTGTCATTGAAAAAGGCAGCTTCATGTTTCTGTTTATTACGCTGAGTCTTTTATGAGACATAATTGTGTTACTAATACAGAAAGCAGTTATTGGGGAGACATAAAAATAGTAGTGTGTTTGCAGATTCCTTCATATACAGTTTCTTTGCAACTGCTTCACTTACAGCTGAAGAAATAAATTGAGGTAAGTTATTAGTGTTTATTGCTAATTAATAATTGTTAACTAAACTGATTTTGTAGAATTTTTCTTTCTAAACTGAAACTAAAAACACACTGAAAGTTCAGAACTCTAATATACTCTAGAAAAAATGGGTGTGTGAATGTGCATGTAACAGTATATTTCCAGTATACTGAATAATTTTTTTGTGTATCTACAAAAAGAATTAACATGAACAGGATAAGGCTATAGTTTTTATTTTATTTATTCCTTAAATACTGAAATCAGGTTATCCCATTCTAGATGAAAGTAATGGGTGTGTGATCTATACTACCCCTTTAGAAATACTCTTGGTATGGAATTAAATTAACTGAATATTTTGAAAACAAGAGGTGTAAGTGTAACCCTGGCTACTGATGATGGAAACAGATATTTAGATTTTGTTACTACTACTTCAAGCCTGGGGTGCAAGAGAACTCCCTAGTTCAACAATAGTGAGGGAGACCACCTGTCATATGTATAGTTTATTTAACACTTTTACAGGATATCTACTGTCTAGTCTACTCTTAAAATGTAGGTTGACATAGCTAGAGTACTCAAGGGTTAAAAAATCCTGGATCATCAAGTCCAGTCTCTTCATATTTAGGAAACACCTTTCATATAATTCTGGAATCATAGAGTTGCAAGGTGTGATGTGTGGTACCCCTGAAAGTGTTTCAATCTCAGTTTCCCATCTCAGGGCTCGTCAAAAATATTTCTCCAACACACACTGGAATATTTCATGGGATAACATATTAATATTCCCAAGCTTAGACCCAGCTGCAGAATATTGCTTCTTATGGGTCAACCATACTTGCCTAGCAGACCAAACAGGCTACAATATCTTCAGTTCTTCACTGTGTGAACAGCAGATCACCTAAAACATCCTTCTTAAAATAAAAATACTATTTATTCTCAGTAGCACGATCAGAACACATCATGAAAAGGAGAAAAAAATTAAAACAACAAAAAGTCTGCACAAGTGTTTTTCTTACCAAGAGTCCTAGGTAGATCCAGGGTAAGGTCTAACACGAAACTTAATAATATTTTGTGTAGCTTATGCTCCAAAATATCTGTTAGTCTATAAGGTGCCACAAGACTTCTTCTTGTTATTTATTTGTGATGGCCTTTGACAGGACATGAAACTCTGAGGCCCAATTCCATGTGAACATGAGTTCTCTTTATGACATTTCATCGGAAATGGTTATAACAACCCTTGAATACATAAAAAACAGACCCTCAAGTAGGAGTAGGGAGTGACTTTTCACCTGTACTTACATCTGTGCTCTGAAAGCTACTGAAATATTGTGTCCTGTTCTGAGTCCCACAGTTCAAGAAGGATTGTGAAAAGTTGGGTGAGAGTTTGGAAAAGGTAATGATACAATGAAAAGAAGGCATTTAGAATTAAGGAACTCCTTCTACTCAGCTTATCAATGAGTGCAAGGGGAGATTTTGGCAAACCAACAAAGTTCCTGATTATTGCAAAAGGCAGTCAAGCTAGCAGCCAGAAATAGGCCTATGTGGCAACCTATAGGGGAGAGGGGGTTTGGGAGACAAAGAAAGGACAGCTTGACACCACATCCTTCCTGATGATGAGATCTCTGTTGAATTTGCTGAGTTATGCATGTAGAAAACAGAAGGCTTGTCTATGTGCCCTCAGGTACGTGTCTGTCAGGGCATGCATCTGTGGAAATCCACAACTGGTTAATTGATGATCAGAAGACAACATCTCATCTAACCTTTAAAATTGTTTCTTTAATGAATTTTCTTTGAACAACATGTTATAGTAATATAAATGAATAAATATGGAAGAAAAGTTTCTGGGTAGCTGGACACTTTAGGAGGGACCCTTCAGGAACTCTCTGTCTACGCATATATTGTGATCCTTAATGGCAGACAGCAGATTGGCAATCAGAAGACTACCACTGTGCCACTTGAAAGCCATAACCACCTTCAGTAATTATTGAGGGTTGAGCATGTTTGATTAATATTTATGAGTGCTTCAGACTAAGTAAAGTTTAGATTTAAGTGAAAGCATTCTTTCATTGTCCTGTTTGTGTCAGCCATCTATTGGTCAGACAGCCATGTTGCCCTTAATTTATATCCTGACATTACCTTGAATAGAGTAAAGTTACTGAGAGCTTTGGGTTATAAAAATCCCCAGGTCCAAGATATATTCAAGGGTGTTGTTCCTCCACCAGGAACAGAAAATTGATTATAGAGAGTTCTCCAGACTAGAAGACAAAGATATAACATGATCCAGTGAGTGGAAGCTGAAATTAGACAAATTCAGACTCTACACCTGGTGCAATTTTTAACAGTGAGGAATTGTTGAAGCAATTTACCAAGGATGGATTTATGATGGATTCTCCAACACTTTTTTTTGTAAAACTTATGTTCTAGAACACATAACAATTACTTCATGGAAGACTACCCTGTTATTCAAGAGGTCAAGATGGATAATCACTATTGTCTTTTCTGAACCATTGAAGGAAGAAAAGTCACTGAAGTGCTCTCCACTTTCGTGTATGTTGCCAAGGCCTTCTTTTCCCATGGTCTGTTCTCTTTCTTAATCTACGCTTCCAATTTTTGCACTGAAATCACCCATCAAAACGAAAATCTCTTTCTATGCTTTCTGGTTCACAGCACTTTACAGTTTCTGATACAAGTCTGTCTTACATTCCTCAGCTGCTTTGTTAGTTGGTGCATAACACTGCATAATCAGTAGCTTCCATACATTGGTTTTGAACGCGGCTGTGATGATGCATGGTGATACTGCTGCCATTTAAGGACTAGATGCGTCTCTTAATAACATCAAATCCATGCCTTCTGTGTGTGGTATGCCCTCTTCTTCATGTCCTGAGTAGACAAGGGTTTCACCAGTTGCCAGGCCTAGCTCTCCAGATTGTGTCCAATGGTTTCTTGACAAGGGTGCCTATTTGTCACCTTTCCTGTTCTTGATCACAATGGACTCGATTATAACCAGGGTAAAAGATGGTCATCAACAAGGTATTCCGTGGACACTTTTGAAACAGCTAGAGGACGTTGATTTTGCTGATGATGTTGCCGTCCTTTTACACCGCCATCTTGCAAACTGCTCTTCTCTGCACAGCACAAGCTCAGGCTCTGCAAAGTAACATAGCTGCACAGACAGACATTCACCCACCAGCTCACCACACAGCCCCCCAAATCCCACACTCACCCAAGCTCCTCTAGATCACCGCCCACCTCAAGCTGGGCAGCCTCCAGCCAATAGGGTACTGTCCCTCCACAGTTCACCTGCCTCGCTGGGTGCATGAGGCTTAAGGTTCCTGAACCTGACAAGTGACTGAAATTTGGGCACCAGGCAAACCAATAAGAAAATCAACAAGAAATGAGAAACATCAACAATTCAAGCTTGCTTGCTGGAATGTGCAGACCATGCTGACCGGCTTGACTGAAGATCTTCAGGCCATCAGTGACACCCGAAAAACCGCTGTCATCAACGAGGAACTGAAGAGGCTCCGAGCTGATATCGCTGCACTGCAAGAGACGTGACTTGCAGATTCGGAATCTCTAAAGGAAAAGGACTACACCTTTTTCTGGCAGGGTAAAGCCCAAGAAGAACCCAGAGCGCATGGTGTTGGCTTTGCTGTCAGAAACACCCTTCTACAAATGGTGGACTTAGTCATGGGCGGATCAGAAAGACTTCTTCGGATCACGCTTCAAACTTGCGCCGGTCCTGTCCACCTGATCAGCGCTTATGCCCCAACCCTGTATGCCACACCAGAAGTAAAAGACAAGTTCTACGACGTGCTTAGTGCTGCTGTAGTGCAAATACCTGCTCGTGAACAACTGTACATCTTGGGTGACTTCAATGCAAGAGTTGGAGCTGATTGGGCCTCATGGCCTTCCTGCTTAGGACACTTCGGTGTGGGAAAAATGAATGACAATGGACAGCGTCTCCTTGAACTGTGCACGTACCACAATCTGTGCATCACAAACACATCCTTCCAAACGATGCCACAGCACAGAGTGTCGTGGAGACGCCCACGCTCGAAGCACTGGCATCAACTAGATGTGGTCATCACTAGGCGTAATAACCTCAAAAACGTCCTTCTGACACGCAGCTATCATCGTGCTGACTGTGATACAGATCACTAGCTAGTTTGCTCCAAGCTCAAGCTGAGACCCAAGAAGCTGTACCGCTCTAAACCTGCTGGAAGGCCCCGCATTGACGCCAGAAAGACGGCAAACTCGGAGAAAGCTGAAAAGTTCAGAGAGACCCTCCAGGAAAATCTGCGCAGCGGCCCTGGGGGCGTCGATGTGACATCCAAATGGCAACATCTGAGGGATACAGTTTACAACACGGCCTGGTCGGTGTTTGGAAGAAGAGCTAGAAACACGAATGACTGGTTCGAAGATAACTCTGATGAGATGATTCCAGTCATTGAAAAGAAGCGTGCTGCACTCCTGGAGTACAAACGCTCACCGAGCCAGAGCACCCAGCAAGCGCTTAGAGAGGCCAGAAGAACAGTACAGCAAACAGCCAGGCGCTGTGCCAACAACCACTGGCTCCAGCTATGCAGCAGCATTCAGACCTGTGCCGACTTTGGTAATCTCAGAGGAATGTACGAGGGTATGAAGAAGGCATTAGGACCCACCCAGAACAAGATGGCACCTCTGAAATCCAAATCTGGTGAAGTCATCGCTGACAAAGCCAAACAGATGGAGTGCTGGGTTGAGCACTACTCCGAGCTGTACTCACGCGAGAACGTTGTGGTTGACGCAGCCCTCGATGCCGTCAAGCTCCTACCAGTAATGGACAAACTGGACCAAGAGCCGACTGTGGATGGACTGAAGACAGCCATCGACAGCATTGCAGCTGGAAAGGCCCCTGGTCAGGATGGTATACCACCAGAGGTAATCAAATGTGCCGCAGACACACTCCTGGAACCCCTGCATGAGTTACTGTGCCTGTGCTGGAAAGAGGGTGAGGTTCCACAGGATATGCGTGACGCTAACATTGTAACGTTGTATAAGAACAAAGGAGACAGAAGTGACTGCAACAACTACCGTGGAATCTCCCTCCTAAGCGTCACTGGTAAACTGTTCACTCGCGTCATCCTTGGCAGACTCCAGAAGACTGCTGAGAGGGTGTACCCCGAATCGCAGTGTGGAGTTCACGCAGAGAGGTCTACCATTGATAGGGTCTTCTCTCTAAGGCAGCTGCAGGAGAAGTGCAGGGAGCAGAGAAAGCCACTCTACATAGCCTTCATTGACTTGACCAAGGCTTTTGACTTGGTCAGCAGGGATGGTCTGTTCAAACTGCTCCCAAGATAGGCTGTCCTCCACGGTTACTCAAGATGATCCAGTCGTTCCACGAAAACATGAGAGGAACCATCCAATATGACGGCGCATTATCGGATGCTTTCAGAATCAGAAGCGGCATCAGACAAGGATGCGTGCTTGCTCCGACATTGTTCGGGATCTTGTTCACACTCCTCCTGAAGCATGCCTTTGGATCTTCAACAGAGGGCATCTTGCTGCACACAAGATCCGATGGGAAACTGTTTAACCTTGCAAGGCTGAAAGCTAAGTCTAAGGTGCGAGAAGTCCTCATCAGAGACATGCTGTTCGCAGACGATGCTGCTGTAGTGTCTCACACAGAAGACCAGCTTCAAAAACTGCTGGATCGGTTCTCCAAAGCGTGCAAGGAGTTTGGCCTTACCATCAGCTTAAAGAAGACGAACGTACTCGGTCAGGCTGTTGCTGAATCCCCATCAATCAGTATTGACAACTATACGTTAGAGGTTGTCCGCGAGTTCGTTTACCTAGGGTCCACCATCACTGACACCCTGTCGTTGGACACTGAGCTAAATAGGAGGATCAGAAAAGCGGCCACAACTCTGTCCAGACTCAGCAAGAGAGTGTGGAATAACAACAAGCTGTACACTCACACCAAAATGCAAGTCTACAGAGCCTGCATCCTCAGCACCCTCCTTTATGGCAGCCAGACTTGGAGCCTGTATGCCCGCCAGGAAAAGAGGCTGAACATCTTGCACTTGTGCTGCCTCAGGTGCATCCTTGGAATATCATGGAAGGACAGAGTGACCAACACTGCCGTCCTCGAGCAAGCTGGAATCCCAACCATGCACACCCTTCTCAGGCAGCGTCGACTCCGCTGGCTTGGCCACGTCCGCAGGATGAATGATGGAAGGATTCCAAAAGACATCCTGTATGGTGAGCTAGCCTCTGGCAAAAGACCTCCCGGACGCCCCCAGTTGCGTTACAAAGATGTCTGCAAGAGAGACCTCAGAGAGGTAGACATCGATCTGGACAACTGGGAAGATCTAGCAGACGACTGCAGCAGATGGAGGCAGGGGTTACACAAGAGCCTTCAGAAGGGCGAGCCGAAGATCAGACAGCTAGCAGAGGAGAAACGAGCGCACAGAAAGCACAGTAAGGACTTGCCAGATACCCACTACATCTGCAAGAGATGCAGCAGGAACTGTCACTCTCGTGTGGGTCTTTTTGTCACAACAGACGCTGTAAATGAAGTCCTCAATTGAAACTTTAAAGGGCACAATCCATAGTCTATGTAGACTGAAGGATGCCTACTACAATTTACACCGCCATGAAAGCATGGCAGAACAGGTCTCAATGATAGATACAAATACATCAATTCATTAACAAGGGAAAGACTAAGATCATGAGGATCACCCATGATCACCCAACACCATCACACTGGGAGGGGATGACATAGAACATGTGGAACAGTTCACCTATTGGGGACTCTTATGGGCAGAGATGGAGGAGCAGACAAGGATAACAATGCCGGAATAGGGAAAGCAACAGCTGCATTCAAGACTCTTCACCCCACATGGAGTTCACAAATAATATTTGCGAAGATGAAAATGTAGCTCTTCAACACAAATGTGAAGCGTGTGCATTTATGTGCATGTGAGGCCTATCTTACTAAAGTGTCCCAATCACAAGCTACAGACATTCATAAACAGATGCATGGGGTGCATCCTTCACATCAAATGAGAAGACTTTGTTACAAATGAGGAGTTGTGGAACAGTGCAGGACAAGAACTACTTCATATTGAAATCAAGAGAAGAAAGTGGGGATGGGTACACCACACTCTCAGAAAACCATCATCCTGCATAGTCCATCAAGCTCTCAAATGGAACCCACAAGGAAAATGGAAAAGAGGAAGACCTTCGACAGCATGGAGAAGATCTACTGAGACTGAAGGTCAGCTACTGGGATATTCCTGGGGCAGTTAGAAGTTTTGCCCCAAGACAGAGTGAAGTGGAAAAGACTTGTAGATTACCTTTGCTTCACCTGGAGTACAAGGGTTTAAGTCAAGTAAGTCAAGTCCTTTCCAAATCTATAACCTATTAACACAGTGACAATAGTATATGCAGATTACCTGCAAGACAGTTTGTCTTATCTGTTCTGATTATGTAAATAATTCAGGCCCCAATCCTGCAATCAGGTTCAGATTGGTGTATTCCTATACTTGTTCAGAGCGCTACTGAAGCCATCAAAATTCCACATGGGATCAGGGGCCTGGCCTTCAAAAACCAGTGTCTTAAATCAGGCCTTTGTTTATTTCTAAAACACTTTTAAGAAGAAAGATAAATGACTGTTCTTTTTTCCCAGTACCAAAATTCTTAGTTGGCATAAACCATGTACTCTATGTCCCATGGCAGATACAAATATGCACTGTGATTTTAACTGAATATGTCATGAGAAAAAAAAAAGTAAAGGACAAGTGATTAAATTAAAATGCAAAGTGTAGAACAAAGCTCTACTGGCAGCTTTAGAATTATGACTCATTCTGAACTGTATAAAATTATAGTCTTGAAAAGTTGTCCAAATACCTTAAGGTTGGGGCTGAAATGGCAAAAGAAACTATAAAAAAGGTTTTATTTTTAACTTCAACATATCACTGAGTTTTATATACTTGAAAATTGTTTTTCAGCAGGCTTCTGTATTCAAAAGTGGATTTTATCTCTCTACAAAATTGGGTTGAAGAATGGCCTGTACATAAAAATACATCTTCATCTGTGATTTATAGTTACATTGCCAATTGTCTGTGACTACTAGTTAGCATGATGGTGTTAACAAATATTGAAGGGACACTTTGATTTAAGCCTGAATGATTGTGATAGGATATGAAAGTTCCATGCTGTGGCACAGGACAGTTAAGCAAGTGCAGATCCTCTAAACGTATTTAGGCCACTAACTTACATTATTTTCACATACATGCATGTACTTTTTGTATGTACATGTATATACTATTACGGTTCATTTGAAAGACCACATGAGCAATCTATTAATGGATACACACTGATAATATCTGATCTGAAGTGCATAAATATGTTGTTGTGTGGCACACAAAAATTCCACTGATGTTGTGTGGGGATAAAATGCAGAGTATTAAATATCTGCTGAGGTAGCTCTCCCTTTGCCTTGAGATCGCTCACAGAAGACCTTTGTGATGGGATGGGGGGACAGTCTTTCATCTTGTTGTCTCTGACTTGGAGGATAAAGGAGTTGTTCCATGCAGACATATGGCCCAGCTCTGAATGAGATTGTCCAACAGAAGCAATCTCCATGAAAAGTATTCCTAGTTATTGAAGATTTCAAAACCATGTAAAATACAAAATGAGAATTGGTCATCCAAATCCTTCAGACAATTTAGAAAAATTTCACCCTTACACATTTAGAATAGGAAATGTAACCTGCATTCATATCAATGGGGAAAATAATTACAGGATAATTTCTTTTGCATAGGAGAATAGGCTATAACTCACAGGAACAGACCAATTTTCAATCTAATATTATAAAGAGTTTCTGACAGTAGTCACAACAAAATACATCAAGTGAAAAAATACAAAAGACAATTAACTAATAATCAACTCAAGTAGGGAAATAGCTTGCTAAGTATCATCAATTAATTGTTTATGTAATAATGTATGAAAGTTTCTGTTCCTTATCCATTTTTATTTTTTTATTATGGAAACATGGATGTTCTTAGCATATGTTTGTCTCTCAAAAATGCATTGAGGCTTACTCTTGGCTTCAATATTGTGTGTCAGGGAAGTGTCCAAATAATTGTATACACATTTACATCATTTTATCCATTATGTGCTGCTTTTCATGTTCATTAAATACCGCTTTTTGATTAGGTAATCAAAGACTGATAATAGAGTTATTAAAGAGATGGAAGATAAAAATGAATGATGACCATGTGAAAAAATCTAAGCTGTGTTTCAATGTGAATGAATGTGTGCTGCACTCTTTTATAAAATTATTCTACTTTTCAGTTGTTCTTCTGGCATTTTGCTCTGGTGGAAAAGGGGCAGCACAAATTTTGGGAGGTTTGCTTTAAAATGCATCTATGTGAAGGAATAAGATAATTTTGATATAAATATAATTTTGTGTAAGCCTTATCTATTCCTGTACATAATTAGGAAAACAATGTTCGAAATATGTCGGTGGTAGTCGAGAAACTAACACCACAGGATAATGGTGGGTAAAGGCTGGTGCTACTATGTTACATTGTGGAGTAATACTCTGCACTTTCTTCGGATAGAAAGGAGCCAATTAGCACTGTGAACCTGACATTTTATCTGCTTTTTTGACCGTTTTCCGCCAAAAGAGGCAATATAATAAGATCACTGAAAAGAAAAAAATAGATTATTGCAGAGATGCACAATACATTTTTGTCAGTGTCTTTCACCTGCTAAGTTTAATAGGGAATCCTCAGTAAAGGCCAAATTGTACATTTTTCCATTGGTCCTTGTAGTCTATAATTATCTACTCCAGTCAGAAAATCTGAAGAAGTGGGTCTTGCCCTTGAAAGCTCATTACCTAATAAATAAATGTGTTAGTCTTTAAGATGCTACATGAGTGCTTGTTTTCTGTAAGTCTGTAATTCAGGCTAATTTACTATTGAACTCAGATAGTCATTTGAGATTGTGCCAGGGAAGCTGGATTGGTCTCAACGGGTATCAGAATAAGAAGTTTAAAATTCATGCGCAAACTGGCTCCACTGAAAAGAATATTGTATGTGATTTTCTATAAAATTGGCATTAAGATTTTTTTTCAAAATGGATTACTTTGGAAGTACTGCATTTAGTAACTGTAGGTAATGATTTCTTTGTGCAGAGCGGCAATTAAATTACCACCCCTAATCAAGCTTTCTGGTTCTAACCATTTATAGATCCAATACATGTGTTTCCTCCCATTCTTTTCTACATCTCTTTTCCCATGGTCTTCATGTATTGTTACCCAGTGATTATATTATGGCAGCATGCAGCAGCTCTAACAAAATAGAGGGGCCAATTGCTCTAGGTGCCGAAAGTGACACCCAAATGACATGGTCCCTGCACCAAGTACATTAAATTCAAAAGTGAGTCCAAGTGGAGGCAGGAGCATAGCTCCATTTCTTTTTCTTTGCTTATGGAGAAGCCTTCTATACAGGCCTGCCAATGGAGGGGTGCAGATGCCTTTGGGCCTGGCATTTCAAAGAGCCCCAGAGCTACATCATCACCACAGCTACTTTGGCTGCAGTAGTGGATGGAGCTCCAGACCCCTTTGAAGTGTCCTGGCAGCACAATTCTAAAGAGGGGAGCCCCAGCACCACAGTCTGAGATGGGAGGGGGCACTCTAGGCCCCACTCCTTTTGCCTGTGGGGCTGCCTCTTTCAGGAATGAGATGAAGGAAGGATACAGAAAGATGTGGACAGAGTAAGGTCCGAAAGCCGAGGGAGTTTGGAATTCAAAAACTAGTAAGAACAAGGAAACAACTCAGTGTGAAAGGTGACCAGGGTTAAAACTGAGTGTTCCAGTAGCATTAGGCTACTGAGAGTGTGAGGCTGGGCTGCTGCCAGTTAACTGCTGTTTTCCCTCCCAAGTGGGGAATGAGATGCTTCAGGCACTAACACTTTTAGGGCACTTCTAGAAAGGGAGGGGCTGGATCCTGGCATTCTTGACAAGCTCTCATGATTTTGTTGGCTGCCAGAGTAGGGTTGGCAAATCCAAAACTCACCCTCATTTCCTCCACTTGTGTTGTTGTTATAAGAAACTCAGGAGGTCTGGCAGTTTAAGACCATTACAGGAACACCCACCAAAAGATAAGGACAAGACAATATTTGGGATTCATAGTGGAACTGTATGAGGTAGGTAAGGTGCCTTCTGTCTCAAAGCCTCTGCTCAGCACAGCTTACAAATGTCTGTAAAAGAACAGGTCAGTTCTGGCAGTGCCTTCAAGACATATTTACAACAATATTGGGAACCAGGCCAGCTATCTAACACTGCTGCAGCTGACTAAGAGCATTAGTTTGGCAATCATTTGTACGGACCATTATCATTACAGTTGTGACAGGCTGAACAATGCAGGTTATAAGTGACTAAATATTTTGAATACACTTTGAAACTGATGGAAAACTATATTAGACATATTCTGCTGTTTTTGCTACAGTGCTTGAGATTTTTAGGCAGTAGGTTTGTCGGGGCAACTGTACGCACGTTTTCTTATCTCAAAGCTCCCTGTTCCTTTGATCACATTACTACATGATTATGCTTCTGACTGATCTGCCTATTTCATCCAAATTCCACCAAACTTATCCTCGGTTTCCTTGCTTACTGAAAAACTGATAAAAATATGGTAACATTACTTTCATTCCCTTTTGTGAAAATTGGTTTCTATATATGAAAATAAACCTACAAATTATCATCTTTTAACAAATCACTGGAGTTCTTTCAGGCTCAGAGAGAGACCAAAGTGCTTTTAATCCCTGCACATCTTGCTTTTGCTGAAGCTCTGAGTAAATTTTCATAGAATCATAGAACTGGGAGAAACCTTGAGCGGTCATCATGGCAGAAACAAATAACATATAAATCACTTGACAGGTGTTTGTCTAGCCTACTCTTAAAAATCTCCAAGGATGGAGATTCCTCAACCTCACTAGGCAATTTATTCCATTGCTTAACCAACCTGACAGAATATTTTTCCCAGAGTCCAACCTAAACCTCCCTTGCTGCAGTTTAAGCCCATTGCTTTTGTTCTATCCTCAGAGATTAGAAAGAACAACTTTTCTTCCCGTTTGTAACAACTTTTCAGCTACCTGAAAACTGCTTTCTTGTACCCTTCAATCCTCTCTTTCACAGACTAAACAAAACCAGTTTTTCCCAGTCTTGCCTTACAGAACATGTTTTCCAGACCTTTAATTATTTTGTTGCTCCACTCTGGACTTCTTCCAGTTTATTCACATCTTTCCTGAAAGGTAGCTTTCAGAACTGGACACAATACTCTAGCTGAGGACTAATCAGCATGAAATAGAGTGGAAGAACTACTTCTTGTGTCTTGCTTACTCCTGCTAATACATCCCAGAATTATGTCTGATTTTATTTTGCTTTGTTTTAAGAATGATGGGGTTTTTTTCTCAACAGTATTAGGCTCTTGACTCATGTTTAGCTTCTGGCCCACTATGATCCCTTACTGCAATAATACTCTCTAGGCAATCATTTCCTATTTTGTACATGTGTAACTGATTATTCTACGTAGAGTACTTCATATTTTTCCTTGTTGAATTTCATCCTATATCCCTCAACCCCTATGACATTGTGGCAGTCTTAAAATATTTGCAATCCACTGGTCAAAATGCAAGTCAAAGACTGCTGTACACAGCAGCAGTGTAGTTGTATTTAATTACAACATATTTAACCATGGGAGCAGCTTGTGAAAGACTTTCTATCACTTATGAACTCTTTAAACCAAGAATGTATGACTTGGTAGTAGAAAAACTCTGGGTCCACCACAAGTCATTGGGTTTGGCACAGGAATTATTGCATGAAATTCTGTGGCCTGATATGGATATCTAGCATGAAGTATTGTATAATGATCACTTCTATTGTTAAAATCAATACATTATTAATGTTCATTAATGTAGTGCCTAGACATCTCAACTGAAATCAGTACTCTATTGTGTTGATATAGTGAGCAGCAGTCACTGCCCTGAAGAAGTTACAATATAAACAGACATGGCAGACAATGAGTGGGAAAGAAGTATTATCCACATTTTACAGATAAGGGATTTTTTTCAGGCTTGCATAGGACATTAAGAATAGACTCAGGAATTGAATCTATGTTAGTTAAATCCTAGTGAAGAGCTCTAACCACAAGACAATTTCCTATCCCCTTTTATTGGATGCAAACACAAGCATTTTTGCAGTTAATGAAACAAACTTTAATTTGCTAATTATTTCTGGTGTTTTATAGAGTGTCCTTCATAGTCCTTCATGGTGCCCTGAAGAAGTTCAATTTCACATAATTCCATTGTCTTACACAAAGTGTGGGTCATCCTATCATTCAAGAAAAGGAATGCTATGGGCACCATAAACATTTATATCAGATACACTAAACATGGCTATTGATATTGCTCACAGCAGTCACTACCGGGAACATAATCTCATTAATGACCTTCCTGTAAAAAAAAAAAAAAGAAGATAATCCCCTTTGGTTTTACTGGAAATAAATACTAATAGAGTTAGTTGAGATGTTCTCCCTGACCTAGTTCTTTCCCATTAATTTTGTTTTTATACATTAGCTTCCCCCCCATAGTGTTTATTTCCTCAGCATTATCATCAGCTTTATGGCAAGAATCCTTGTGTTCTTATTTCTAGCTATTTACCTTTTATAACACATCAGGACTTACATTTAGAATAGTATAATTAAACAGCCTTGCTAATCAAAACCTACTAATGCTTCTCCCTCAGCCCTGCTCTGGAATTATTTCATTCATTCAAAGAATGTATGAACAATTTGAATTGTACTGGCAACACCTTTAGTAGATGTAAACTTGAAATATACTGAATCTCCATATGATCAAGGAACTACTTGTATTTCAGGTTTCCTCATGCTAAGTGCTGCAGCACCCTGGGGAGACAACAGCCTTGCTGGAAGGGACAGGGCCTCAGGTGGAAGGGACAGGTCTTAGTAAAGAGCCAGCCCTGAGTGCTGTCTGGACTTCAGAGACCTTCCAGCCACTACCCTTTAGCAATCGCTGAAGTGTGTGGCACAGTGCTCCAGAAAAAGGCCTGGGGCTCCAGGTGCCACCACTGCTGCCACTGCCTTTTGAATGACAACATAGTTGCCTTTTGGGCAGCTTTTCCTGCCTCCCCCAGCCATCATCAGCAGGTCTGTCGGTGCAATAGTAGCACTTTCCTCCAAAATTATAACTCTGAGAAATAAAAAAATAAACAGTATTAATCATAAAACAAGAAGAACACAGTAGCCGTGTCTACACGTGCACACTACTTCGAAGTAGCGGCACTAACTTCGAAATAGCGCCCGTCACGGCTACACGTGTTGGGCGCTATTTCGATGTTAACATCGACATTAGGCAGTGAGACATCGAAGCTGCTAACCCCATGAGGGGATCGGAATAGCGCCCTACTTCAAAGTTGAACGTCGAAGTAGGGCACGTGTAGACGATCCGCGTCCCGCAACATTGAAATAGTGGGGTCCGCCATGGTGGTCATCAGCTGAGGGGTTGAGAGACGCTCTCTCTCTCCAGCCCCTGTGGGGCTCTATGGTCACCGTGTGCAGCAGCCCTTAGCCCAGGGCTTCTGGCTGCTGCTGCGGCAGCTGGGGATCCATGCTGCATGCACAGGGTCTACAACCAGTTGTCGGCTCTGTGTATCTCGTGTTGTTTAGTGCAACTGTGTCTGGGAGGGTCCCTTTAAGGGAGCAGCTTGCTGTTGAGTCCGCCCTGTGACCCTGTCTGCAGCTGTGCCTGGCACCCTTATTTCGATGTGTGCTACTTTGGCATGTAGACGTTCCCTCGCAGCGCCTATCCCTATGTGGTGCTGCGCAACGTCGATGTTGAACATTGACGTTGCCAGCCCTGGAGGACGTGTAGATGTTATTCATCGAAATAGCCTATTTCGATGTCGCTACATCGAAATAAGCTACTTCGATGTAGGCTTCACGTGTAGACGTAGCTAGTGTGTGTGTATTTATGTATCGGACTCTCCACACATTTGAGGCTGTATCTCAGAGATGAAGCCATAGAGCACCAGGCTCCGCTAACCTAATTTCCTCAGATATAAATAAATAAAGTAAAACAACAACCACCACCAAGAAAATGCAAATATTACAAATGTGTTGTACAGTTATTGTACAGAATGTAGAAGATCAGAAATTGATGGGATGAGGCCCTGCTGTGAATTCCTGTACCCAATCCTCATTGTTTTTGTAGTTTACATAAGGTATACCTTTTCAGATATCATCTGAAAACTCATGACTTTCTGAATATTCTTATCCCATTGAAATGTGCGCGACATCACTGGACAAAAAATGGTGATATTTTATCATCTGAATGTCACTGAAATATGTTTTAAATTTGTGTAAAACACGCAGACTGGTTTTCAGAGACAAAGGTACACAAGCAACTCCAGATATGGAACATTTTGGCTGTCATTAAGCTAATTCTTCCCTACAGCAACTTCGAAGTACCGGTGGGTTAGCCGCAGCTACATGCAAGCTGCCACTTCGAAGTTTGCTGCTTGGAAGTTGATGCAGGGGGAGAATTACCTTAATGAAGTGCCGCATATGCACCGCAGTACTTTATTAATAATCTCCTGACACTTTACTTACCATGCACCCTTCAAAGTATGGAGCTTGTGTAGACACAGTCCCTGTGCCTACATGAGCCCCTTCCTTTTGGAAAGGGCATGTTAATGAGCAGGTTCGAAAAATGCTAATGAGACACTGTCATGAATATGCAGTGCCTCATTAGCATAATGGCGGCTTCAGTGATTTGAAAGTGTGGCTTTCGAATCACGTGCTGCCTGTGGAGACGGGGACCTTCCAAAAGGACCCCCAGTTTTTGAAAACCTCTTTTTCCTATCTGGTGTTAGGAAGAAGGGGCTTTCAAAAACTGGGGCGTCCTTTCAGAGGGTTCCCCATCTCTACAGGCGGCACCCGATTCGAAAGCCACACTTTCGAATCATCGCAGCCTCCATTATGCTAATGAGGTGCTGCATATTCATGGAAGTGTCTCGTTATCATCTTTCGAACCCACTCGTTAACATGCCCCTTCCGAAAAGAAGGAGCTCGTGTAGACGCTGCAAGCCTGAGTGAATGAAATGAGCTTTCTTTTATGAAGTAGTCCACAGAATGAAACAGGAAAGGACCCATGTCAGAAAATGTCCAGAGAACAGGATATAGTTTAGAAAAAGGACATTGAACAATGAGTGAACCAACATTAAAATTGTATCAGAACATACTTTTAAACATTTAGAGGGTGAAAAAGGATCACTTCTTTCCAGATGAAACACATCTGAACTTGTCATGTAAGTGACTATTTAATTCAGGGGCCCTATATTCTGCACCCACTCTGAAAATTTTCTTCCCTATTTAATGAGACTCTTTTGGGAACCAGTGGATAGGGGGCACATGTTCAGAGGTCTTCATCATATCTGAGGGAAACAGTAACATTTTTCAATGCCAGTAATATAGTTAGAAGCCTGTCTTATTTGTTTGGGTTAAGGGTGTCGTGCCTCTAAACAATAAAGACAAAAATTTTGGATATAAATTTAGACTTTGAATCTGTAAAAGATCCTGTAAACAATTAAGGAGAGCTGATTGAAATTCAGAATTTCTGCACCTTGGGAAATGTTCATGTTTGAACATATGTTTTTTGTGCTAAAATCTCTCTTTGGAAGTGTAAAAATGTTTCACTTTAGTAATTTGTCAATTGTCAGAAATAACATTCTCATTAGTGAATGGTCAGTACATCAATGTAAATTAATGACGGATTTTTTTTTCTTTCAGAAAATTCAAAGGAAAATATTTTACATCAGGTTATAAAAAAGTGACACCCAATGAAATATTTCCTTTCTATTTTTCTGACTGGAAATTGTTGTGAAAATCAAAATTTCCCCATGGAAATGTCATTTTCCATCAGAAAATCAACCCAACGGAAACATCCTAATCAGCTCTGTGTTTAAGCATGGGTTTAATTTTAAACTCACAGTGAATCCCATTAACTTCTATGGCACTACTCACATTCTTAAATGCTAACCCAATGTGCAACTTGTTTGTGGGATCAAGATTTTAAAGGACAATTTGAAACCTTGGCCTCAGGGTTATAACCACAACTGTGCAGGGACCCTAGCCTAGAGGCAAAAATACATTCTGAACTCATTATTTGTGAACTCTGCGCTCATTCCACTTGGGAAGGTAACATTGTTGTAAAGGATGCATAAGACAGAATGGAGAGAAGAATTTCACCCTCCAGCATTTTGCATTATTCTAATACTGTCCCTTTAATGTGAAAGTCATTCTGTCAGGCTGCATGTCTTAACCATTGGCAAAACCTCAAACTAAATTAAGAAACCCAAAGGATTTCAACAAAGTGTCTTACCTACTTGGCAGAAAATACTGTTCCTCATTCGTCCCTTCTGTTTATCTCAAATTATCTGGTTTCTCTCATACATTATCGGGCTGGACAGTGAAACAAGAGGTTCCCAGAGGAACACCTGATTCCAGGGCTAATCTAGCACACTGAAGGCTAAATGTGCTCACATCCCAGATTTGTTTATGGAATCAAAGAATTAGCAGAGGAGAAAAAGCCATTGGGCTCAGCAAACTCTTTGAGGTTTATCTTTTCTCGGGTGCCTCTCGCCATCTTCTCTGCATCCTTCAATTGGCTCCCCATAAAAATAATGGAGTGTCTTGAATTCATTTACAGTAAAGTCTCAGAGCACGTGAACCCAGAGTACGTGACCCCACTCTTATGCGGCTGACCCCCGATTCCTACAGTAAACCCTGGAAATGCATGACTTCCAGTTATGCTTAACTCACCCCTTCCCTGACCCTGGCTCAATCCCTCCCCACTGCCCCCGGCTCTGCACAGTCCCATCTCAGGCCCCTTACTCAGCTCTGCTCACCACCTGTGCATAGCTCCTGCTCAGCCCCCACCCTTGCCTCTGGCTGTAGCTCACCACCCCTCACACACAGTTCCAGGCCAACCCCTCACCCCCAGTTTAAACCCCCCATGTGCAGCCGCAGTTCCATCCTCCTGCCCCAGTTCAACCCCGCCCCCCCAATGCTCCAGTTCAACCCTGCCCCAGTTCAAATTCCCCACACTCCGGTTCAAACCCCCCTGAATGTGACTCCGGTACAAATCCCCTGTGGCCTGGTTTACCACCCGAGCAGGGCTCCTGCTCACCAACCATATGCACAGCTCCAGCTCAACTCCAACCCTTGCCCCCTGCATCTCTAAGCCACCCCAGGCTTAGCCCCCTCTGCCCGCTTCCCATGGCCCCAACCCACCACCAGGCTTAACCCTCCCAAACTGTCCCTCCACTCCAGGACTTACCTTTCTGCTACATCCTCAGTTGCAGAATGTGTGTTCCATCAGGGAAAAAGCCAGACCCCCACTTACATGAAATTCAGGTTACATGAGGATGTGTGAAACAGAACCTGCATGTAACTTGCGGGTCTACTGTATTATATTTGCTTTATCATTATATCATTTTGTATACATAAACTATAGCAAGACTTAAGTCACAGAACTCCTGATACTTTAATGGATGTCATGGTTACAAAATGAACTATACTATAAAATGATACTAGCCACCAATCCTCTTCAAATAAATTGAATAGAAGCAATAGAACATACTGAAGAATCTTTTCTGATTTTATTTTGCTTTGTTTTATTTTAAGTATGCACCGATTACACCTAATTGCAGTAGAGGTAATCTTAATCTACAAAGGGAGATCCTTCATTTCTGAATTTATTAATTGATTCATTTATTAGAACGTGATTGTTGCTGTGGAGCTTCAAACCAAATGCAAACCATTTCTGTGGGGGGTGCGGGGGACAACACAAATTTCATCTATGACAGTTCTGATTAAAAATGTGTTAATTAACTTTTCAATGAAGCAATAAGCATAGATATGATCCACTGTGCATGTAAATGGTAATTTGGCATGATGTGCTTGTAAGAACAAGAATTAAGAGAAATTTTGATACAGTATATAGAAATATAGATATGGAAATCTCTTTGTCTATAACAATGCACACAGTTATTTTCATCTTTGCTTCATTGCACTTAGTTAAAGGACTGTGTATCTAGAATCCTAAAACAGACAAGAAGAAGATTTCTGGATTTAACCACAAAAGCAGATCACAGCTACATTACTGATATGTCATCTCAGAAGATATTCATTATAATCTGCATATACTTAGAACTGCTCTTGAAAGAAAAAGCATATGAATAATATTTTCTATCGTTAGCATATTTTCCATTCAAGCATATTCTCTTGCACACACCATCTTAAACTGTGATGCAAGCTCTCAAAAGATAAGTTGCCACAATATTTGGACAGACATTTATGATCCCATACTAAGGCTGTTACTTTAGCTCCATTTCTTCTGTGGCCTATTGACTAGAGAAAATAAATTTTGTCAGTCATATAGCCCTTTTTAAGGTGATGACATTCAGAGATCCTGGTTGTAAGAGTTCTGCCCTGCTTGTAACCCAATGAAATATTTTAGTAGTGCCTTCAAAAGATGAGAGGAGGGGAATCTAATTTTCAGAGATCAGTCACTAACCAAATGAAGCATCTGGTTTTACAAGTATGGTCACAGCCCGTGATCATTGACTCTACTTCAATTCAGAAATCCCAAGACATCAAACTAAATAATGTATAATACTATAATTGAATGATTATGTGTGTTCAATATAACTATTTTGTAAAGCTTTTGGTCTCAGTAGGATACAGATTGATGATATTTGTTGCTAAATTCTGAGCTTACCACTTACAAGGCACTTCTTAAATCTTTCTTACCACTTTCTGTCTAGTCAGTTGGAAAAAAAATCTCTCCTAAGAGTGGCTGAAAATTGCCCCAGATTGTCACTGAATGATTTACAGAAATACCTATGATTATCATCTCAGTCACTTTTATACTTTACTGGCCATCATGTTGGACTAAGAAAAAAATTATCAGCTGTGGACAACCGAATAAGCGGTATAGTTTGTGCAACAAAAATACGTCTTTTTCTTTTGGAGATCAGCTGCAAGGTTAAAAAATCAATACTATAATTTATATTTCACTAGAAATATGATTGCCTTATGAGGTGTGCTAAACTCTTAGCAAATATTTATTTTGCTTCAATGCTATACATTTTTACATGTCAGGTAAGAGTGTCAGTATACTTTGCATCAGTACTATCAATATGATATCCATTTGATTAGTGAAAAAAATAGGACCTAATAAAAATACCTTGACATCACGGGATTTGTCTTAACACACAGGCATATTTAATTATGTAAATAAACAGAGACAATAGGCATCATCAGATGAATGTGACCATCTTTGTCGCAAGGGAAGCAAGGTCCTTAAACCCATGTCTCACATTAATCATGTGAGTATTCCCAATAAAACATAAAAATACTCATGTTCTTGAAGTTAGTCACATATTAAAGTATCTTGCTGAATGAAGGGCTTAGCACTATGTGACTCTTTAAGCAAAAAGATTGAAGACCCCAATCTGCCCCACAGGAGTCAATAAAAGAATTCTCACTAACCTCAATGGGATTTGGATTAGTCCCAATATAGGGTGAAAAGCATCTGCAAAAGATGTTTTAACCAAAACTTGGGCCACAAAAAATCTGGGAGCCAGTGATATCAGAAAAATGTCTATTTAAGAAGTGAGTGGCAATTGCACTGTGAAAGTTTTGACACCCAACAGTTACTGGTCAGTAGCCAATCAATTCAGGGTGAACAGATCTAGAGTGGGGTCCGTGGTGATCCAGGTGGCCCGTGCAATCTGTTGGCATCTCAGGAAGACCATGACCCTGGGAGATATGCAGGCAATAATAGATGGCTTTGCTGCCCAGGGGTTTCCAAACTGTGGTGGTGCAATAGATGGCATTCACATCCCCATCATGGCTCCAGCACACCTGGCTTCTAGGTATATAAGACAAAAGGGGGAAGTTCTCCACAGCGTTGAAGGGTTGGTAGATTACAAAGGTCATTTCACTGACATCAATGCTGGATGATCAGGGAGGGTTCACAATGCGCGCATCTTACAAAATTCTGGGCTGTACAGAAAGCTCCTCGGTGGGACTTTTTTCCCTGATTGGAAAATCACGACTGGCAACATGGAGATGCCTATTGTTATATTGTCTGACTGTGTTTACCCTCTGCTCCCTTGCCTTATGCAGCCCTACACAGGAGTCCTGGACATCAGCAAGAAAAACTTCAATCACAGACTCAGCAGGTACAGAATGGTAGTTGAATGCACCTTTGGTCATTTAAAAGTGAGGTTCAAATGCTTATTGACCTGTTTTGGACCTTTCTGAAACTAATGTCCCCCACCAAGATTACCGTGTGCACTACTTTGCTTAACCTACCTGCATTCAGGCAGGAGACTTTCCCGTCAATCTGGAATTCTGAAGCTGAGGCCATAGTCAGGACTTACTCGCAGCTGCCTACACAACCATCCACCAATAACCATGTGGCAGGAGCAGCAATAAGGGATGCTTTAAAACATATGTTCATGCATGGTCTGTAATGCACATGATACCGATGTATTTCGCTGACATAATGCCAATAAATCATACCATGTCTTAATGAATGAATGCTTTTACTTGGTGGTGGGGGCGGGGGGTTAAGCTGCAGTACACAGAATGCATATGGCAGTCATCTGTGCCTTCAGCCTCACCCAACCTGCCCTGGTTCCCTCTGCTGTGTATCCCCTGTGGATCTGAGGGTATCGGTGGGCTGCTGTGCCTTTAGCCCTCCGCTAACCTGCCTGGGTTCTCTGTGCTGTGAGTCAACTGCAGACCTGGCCATATCGGTGGGCAACTGTGCCTTTAGTTCTCCCGCAACCTTCTTGGTTCTGTCAGTTGTGCATCCACTGCGGACATGGGAGTATCAGTGGGCAGCTGTACCTTCAGCCCTCCTCCCAAACCTGCCCAGGTTCCCTGCACCATGCATCCACTGTGGACCTGGGCATAGCGGCATGCAGCTGTGCCTTCAGCTTCCCCCAACCCCCACTATGATATGTGTTCTCACCACTCCTGCATGCCACAAATATCACAGAAAGCTCAAAGGACTGCCTTTATTTTGCGGGGAGGAAAGGTTTAAGTGTCAGGGAAAAAAAGGGTGCTTGAACAGCCTTTTGCAGTGGCCCTTGGGGCTGGAGCAGCAGGCTATCCTTGCTCTCCATCCCCGCATTTGGGGACTGCGACAATGTGGGGGGTGACCTCTATTCAGGGGACTCCGGGCAGCAGATATCGGCTCCTGCAACTGCTGTGTTGGGATTCTGCAGCTGCAGCAGGGAGCACAGGACCTCAGTTTACCCCATAACTGCCATTACGAGCCCTGCCGCCTCCTCACTGTGCTTTGCCGCTTGTTGCTGCAAGAAGTTGAGCAATGTTTGATGCCACTGAGCTGTATTATGATGTGACTGAGCAGTGTCCTTTGTCAGCTTAGTGTGTTCTGCTTCATTCCGCTCCTTGTGCTGCAGGATAACAACCTGCCTGCACCTCTCTTTCTTTGGGTTCCTCTCTCCTGCACTGGGTATTGCATCTGGACAGTGAAGGGCAAAATTAAGACACAATTCACATAACGTGCTTTCAGGTGGAATAAATAGGTCTGTGTGTCTATTATCAGGTAAAGTTTCTTTTTTGAAAGATGCTAAGGCTTATTAAAGATGGGATAGTAAGTTTGCATTTCACAATACATCATTTACCATCACTTATCCAGCACATTTATTTGTGGGCGTGGGAAGCTATAAGCAATTGTCTGCTTTTCGGGGGAAGGGGAAGGCCACACAGCAAGGGAAGCTGCTAGGTGTCCTGAGGGTGTCCTGGGACAGGGGAAATTTTTTTTCAGACTTTTCTGAAGTAATCTCCCCAGTGATCAAGCCACGTAGAGGGGATGGTGGAGAAGGGTTCGTTTACAGCCATATGGATGGCTGCATGGCAGGGAGGGGTTCCATGTAAAATAAAAAGAAGTTTTAAAAAATACAATAAATAATCCAAAGAAATGCTGGGTGGGAAGCGATATGGGGGAGGAGGCACCCAGCAGAACCAGGCAGCCTCGTGGCACCAGGAAGTCCTGAAAAATGATATAGGACATGCAGTCTGGCAAGTCACTTTACATGAATCAAGCCTGAACATATATTCTCAATATTAAATACAAGACATGAAGTCTGGCAAGTTACATTATAGGAATAAGCTAAGCTAGCGATCTGAAGTACACTTTTCCAATATTATAATCTTAAGCAAATGCCGTTTGATATTACCTCTACTCCTGAGGTATTTTAAAAAGTAACTGAGATTAGAAGGTGTTATGGCTCTCACAGATGATTTAATTTAAGATAGAAGCCATCAAGAAGTTAATGAAAAAATTAGGGCAGCTTTGCAGAACACAAAAGAGACAACTAAATATGAACCTGAAACCTCAATAAAAATGATACAGAAGAAATACTGCTGTACTGGGTATAAATTGACTGAAAAATCATAGGTGCTGGCCCAGACAAAATAAAAATAACAGTGCTGAACTGTCCACCGCACAGGTATACAGACTGGGGAACTAGTAACTATTTGGTCTGTCCCTGTGTCTAGACACTCAGGCAGTATGTGTGGTGAAATCAGGCATTTTCAATCTGCTGATGTGTAATAGACTGTCCCTGTCCCAGATGAGGAGCTGGCACAAGTGATCTATATACACTTGTCACCTCCATCTAGGCTCATTGATACGTTGGTTGTCTGACGTACATCTTCACGTGGAAGCCAAAAGCTGCCCACCATTGCACTGGTGCAAAGCACTGTGGACACATGGCACTAGTACTAAGACTAGGTCTGTGTGAATTACTGATTTTTCACTGATAGTTCTGGGAAAAATCTACAAAATAGTTTTAGGTTAATATAATAAAATAAAATCTTTCCAAGTTTTCTGTGGCCTAAAGAGTTTAAATTTGATTCATATTGAATACATCAAAATGTTTAATTTCAAAAACGATTTTTTTTCTTTTTTTTTAATTTCCAGCATGAATTCAAAAACTGTTTTTGTTGACATATCTGTTTTTTTTATCCCCCACAAAAAAGTGTTAATCAGGAAAAATCATCTATCTCTAGCCCCAGTATTTCAGGCTACATCTACACTACAGCAATCTGTTAACAGAAGTTACTGTTGGATGGTATCTTCCAAGAAAACTTCTGTCAACAGATTGTGGCCAGACAGCAAACTGGATTGAAAAAGCAATCCTCTCAGTCAATAGAGAGTGGCTGGACTGCCCGGCCTCTCTCTCAACAGAACAGCCAATTGAAAGCACAGCAAACACGGCTGCCTGGTGCCCCGAAAGCCCCGCCTGTTGATAGAGGGCCACCCAGAGTGTCCACATAGCCTTTTGGTGATAGGTTCTGTTGAGAAAGATGAGAGGCAAAAAGCTGATGACAAAAGTGCTGCATTCTATTAACTGTCAACAGAACACATTTTTGGTGTGGATGCTCCACGAGTTTTGTGGACCAAACCAGCATTTTATTAACAAAACTCTCCAGTGTAGAGTCTGAGTCACTTCTGTCTTCAGATAAGGGGCTCAACCCTGATCTTCCAAGTTCTCCATGAGTCAGGATCCACTTACATCATGATCTTCCAAGTTGTCCTCAAAAGTGCAAAATTCCTGAGATCTGCAGGGCTTGAGACAGCAGATTCTTGCACTCCAGGCATGTGGAAAGCAACATACTCTGCCCTATCATCAGATTATGCCAGATATAGTTTTTTTTTCCATCTGTGGACTTTTATTGGAGGGAGGGCAGAGAAGAGGGGAGGGGAAATCCTCAGAAAGGAAAAGACTGCTATATAAAATCTAGGAAGCACCTTATCAGGTATTGTTTAGTCAAGAAACTCAGAAAGAGAAGAATTTCTAGTTAATAGTTAATACTGAGAAATAGTATGTTATTTCCACTTGAAAATAAATTTGGAGTAGTAAACAGAATTACTCAATCCTCACAAAAGTTAAAATTGACTGTGATGTAAGATAGCTTGAAAAAGAGAATGGCTTACTAGAAAGTGCAGAGGGACATAAGAAAGACAAGAGTGGGAGCACAACTTTTTGAAAAACGATGATTAATTTAGATCATATCATGATTAATTGAGATAATGCCAAAACAAAAGCTGTGTACTTGTTTGCGGCTTCCCTCCCTAACCACAACATCCCCCAACGGGGTTCCTGTGACTGGGGCTCCCAGCAGGGTTCCTTGTCCCAGCTGCCCCTCCTCCTTGGGACTGCTATAGACTTCTGCCCCCCCCCCCCCCGGCACCGGGGTTCCATTGCTGGGGCTGCCAAGGTACTGGTACTGAGAACTAGCAAATACTGTGACACAAAACTGCCAATCTATCTATCTATCTATAGTGATACTGGGAAGTCTGAACTGCATGCAGCACTGGGGATATGGACATACTATGGATTTATATGACATTTTGATATTTACTTTGTTATTATTTGCTCCTTTCATAATAGTTTCTAATATTCCATTAACTCTTTTGGCTGCTGCAGCACACTGAGCAGATTTTTTCACAGAACTATTCACAATGGCTAGATCTACACAACAGCAATCTGTTGATAGAAGTTATTGTTGGAGGGGATATTCGGATAGAACTTCTGTTGACAGATCTTGTCTATGCATAAAAGTGGACTGCTCTGTTGACAGAGAGCAGCCAGACTCCCTGGCCCTCTCTCTACAGTACGGCCAACCAGAAGCTCAGCAAACAGGGTTGCCTAGTGAACTGGAAGACCTGCCTCTCAACAGAGGGCCACCCAAAGCATCTATATGGCCTTTTTGTCAACAAAAAGGTGATTCCTCATTGCAGAGAGGCAGAACACTGCAGGCAAAAGAGCTGAGTTTTGTCAACAGAGCGTCGACCAAATGCATTTTGTGTGTAGATGCTGGGGCTGCCAGTGGGGCTCCATGCTCTAGCTGCCCCTCCTCCTTGGGACTGCTGGAGACCTCCACCCTCTGGCTGGGGTTCTCATGGCTGGGGCTGCCAAGAAGTACCAAGTACTGGCAAGTACTGGCATAACAAAACCTCTAGTGTAGACATAGTCGATAACACCAAGATCTTTTGATTGAGTGGTTACAGCTAATTTAGATCCCACCAGTTTTCATGTATAGTTGGGATTGTTTTTTCCAATGTACTTTGAATTTCTCAACATTGAATTTAATCTGACATTTTGTTTCCCAGTCACCCAGTTTTGTGAGATCCCTTTCACAGAACATAATTATTTAACAGAATTTCCTTGGCCAACTGGTTTCTTGATGATTTTGTTGGTTGAGAGCAGAATCTGTTTTCACAACTTCTCAACATGACCCTTGTGTTTACAAATTAGATATGTCTTTTTAGTGAACTAATTTAAGGATGATTCCAAAGAAGCTGACCAACACCAGGAAACTAAGATTCAGCTATTGTGAATACCCTGGCTGAGAGTGAAAATAGTGTCTGATTTTTTTTCCTTTTTCCAGACTTATTATTTCACTGTCAATATTTCAGTCAATACTATATCCTTTAATGATTTTTGCACTTCAGAAGACTGCAGCATTGGAAAAGATATTTCTAAAATAAAGTCACATTAAACACATACTGATGGAGTGGGTCCTAGGGGCGGGCGAGCCAGGCCATCACCTGGAACCACCAATTTCAAGGGGCCACTGAAATATACTGTCCCCTTGCAGGGCCAGAGCCAGAAGGAGCTTACTGCCTGGGGACAGGGGAGGGTTAGGGCCACAGCTGAGGTATGCTGAGGGTGTCCAGGGGTGCAGCAGGATCCAGCAGGAGGGTGCAGCAGCTGGGAGAGCACACTCACTGCCCCCCACCCCACCCTGCACCCCACATTTACCCAGGGCTACCAGTTAGTTAAGGCCAGCCCTGCACAGTGATATAACCCAGCAATAAGGAGCCAACTGGTTAGGTTAAATTCTTTATTGTGACATGCCTTTCCCTTATGTATCAGATATATATGGATAAATTTATACTAGTTTCTGAGGTAACGGAGGGTTTGGTGATAGGAGAATTAGATCCAGACAAAGGAAATAAAATGCACGCAATTTCCTTCAAACTGAGCAGAACAACTTTCGCTCCTTTTTCTTCTCTGTTACAGTTACTGCTATAAATTTGTTGGCAAGTATTAAAGTAAGTACACTTCCGCCAATATTCTCCCTGTAGGCATTAAACATTTTACCTTAGTGATGTACTCCACTTCTGCCAGCATGAGGCCTGAGGTCTCAAATCTTTTTTTCTGGCTTTTGTTTTTTGTTTTGCATAGAAGCACAATATGCTCACAGCTGCCCCAGCAGGCTGGTTCCCCTTCAGCAGAGGCCAGGAAATCACAGCTGTGAGAAGTGACACAAATCATAAACAATTAGGCAAGGGAATTACTTTTTAAAGCAATCCTTCTGTGGGCTTCTTAATGATCAGAAGTGTCCTTCTAGGCAAGGCAAGGCATCTTTCTCACGAACTGATTAATGTGACTAAATGGCTCAGGGATTTAATCATGGTTTGCAAAGATTCTCTCTTCTACATCACTGGATCCTGCCGTAAAATTGAGTCCAGTACCAGTCTGGTGACCTACATGAAATGAGTTGGTGGCTCAGGCCTATTTCTAGTGATTGGGAATCCACAAAATTAGGGCCCTTGCCAGGATTTTGGATCTTTCTTGACAGCATCAGAGAAGAAGTCATGGGGGTGATGAGTAAGGAGACCAAATTATCCTCCTATCTTTAGAGGTAGTCCCTCTAATTGAGTATTGACCCAAATGGGTAGGACAGGGTGACAGAATCTTATAGCACTGCTGTCTAGACAGCACCCTAACTGTAGATAAATGAAGCTTTTATTATTCACTACTATTGTTCTAAAAAACTAAAGGCATTTGGGTGAGTAACTCTCACTTCTGCTTTCAAAAATCTTCCCCTGGGAATGTCAATCCAGCATCTTTCATCACCATTGAATTGTGCTTAAAATGAGATAGGCTAAATGCACTTAGCTGAGATTCATCATAAATAATATCAGATATCCTCTGCCATGCATGGGGGATGATTATAGATAACTGTTGCAGTCATGGCAGGAGTAAAGGTCCTATGGGGCAGCACTGATATTAATTTAAAAAAAAAAGAGTCAAGTTAAGAAGCAGTACTTGGAGCTCTTTATTGCAGGAACCGTGACTGAACCAGGGAGCTAAGCACTGTATAGCCAAAGACGCTGTAGTGACATAGCCAGCTGAAAAGTAGGGAATTGAGACCCTCAAAAGAGCTTTCATTACATATTCATCAATGGTCATTTCCCAAAATTCTTTCTATTGGAAATCAGATTTACACTGTTACCAACCTGGCAAATTGTTTGGAATTATGTGCCAATTAATTCAGGCTCAGGGATTTATGTTTGAAAAAATATTGTTGTCTGTTTCATCACAACAGCATCAAGGAAAACCTATGAAAATAAGGGAAACAAGGAGAAATTTTCAACTTACATGAACAAATATGGAATGCTACAATGAAAGCTAAACTCAGTTGGTGAAGGACAGAGGCAATAAGTTATTTTTATCAATATCTGTGCAAAATATTCATTAACAACATCTGCATTTAGCTTGGATAATATTTTATTACACATTTGAGCTCCAATCTTGTAAGTATAGATGTACATATTTAACTTGAAGCTTGTAAAACATCCCTTTGCCAAAGTCAGACTTCACATCATTAAATCTGCACATAATGGTAAACAATTTTATTTTCTTTTGCAAACACTGACACACTTTACACAAACCTACATGTGGCTAACCTAAATTCTCATGTTTTTCTGACAATACCCAATCCTATTAGCTAAACTAAAATGAACTGAAAAATATGCCTTAAGGGATTGGATTCTTTGTGTGTTTCCTATTCCTCCCATGGAATATTTTAACAGTAGCACTTAAATGCAAAAGGTGAAATTCTGCTCCCGTTGAAGTCCATGGCTAAAGTCCCATTATTTGACCAGATTTCATCCATACCGCTTTCAAAAACCAGACAAAATAATCCATATTTTCTTAGCAGCTGTAACTTGTGTAGACAGATGCTTCTTGTGTAGAGGTAGCCCCATTGTTTACCCTTGGCAGTGATGTATTTAGCAGAAAAAAATACAGTTAGACTTTCAGATAATAGAATAAGGTTATGTGGATAGTCAGGATTCTTCTTCACTTGCAAATGAAACAAATTTGATATTGAATTCAAAAGGGGAAAATAAATACGGAAATTGATCTTACTTCACTACTTCCCACATTCATGCCTTAAAATATATCTTTAAATATACTGTAGCGCTCAATCTGTATTGTTAATGTGATGAAAAAGGACGAAATACAAGTATTTCTTACAGCAAAGCATGGCTTCTCATGTGTCTTCCTACTTTTAAAAAGTTTGTTATATAAAATAGTTCTTTAGACAGTTATTCAACTATTAAAATATTCACTAGTTAAAAGGTTAGAAGTTCTGAAAAAACGTCTGACAACTGTGGAGAAGTTCTGTTTATGAAATGCAAACACCGACTATATTATAAAAGCATACACATTATTTGCCTACATTGGCTGAAGATTCTTTAAACTTTCTCCAATATACTTTGTTATTCTTGAGGTAACAAAAATTATTAGTATTCCATTCGATAAAAATCCCAATGATTTCTACTTTAGACCATCTAGTATTCAAAGTGAAGTTTGGTGTCTGACCATTACAGCCTGCAGCACTCAGTCAGCTTCTTCTTGTTGTCATGCAGGCAGAATCACAGAATCACAGGGCTGGAAGGGACCTCAGGAGGTCATTTAGTCCAGCCCCCTGCTTCAAGCAGGATCAACCCCCACTAAGTCATCACAGCCAGGACCTTGTCCAGCCAGGACTTAAAATCCTTAAGGGATGGAGAATCCACCACCTCTCTAAGCAACGCATTCCAATGCTTCACCACCCTCCTGGTGAAGTAGTTTTTTCTAATATTTAACGTACACTTCTCCATCTTCAACTTCAGACCATTACTCCTTGTTCTACCATCTGACACCACCAAGAACAGTTCTCAGCCTCCTCTTTAGAGCTCCCCTTCAGGAAGTTGAAGGTGGCTATTAAATCACCCCCAAGTCTTCTCTTCTGTTAACTAAACAAGCCCAAATCCCTCAGCCTATCCTCATAGGTCTTGTGCTCCAACACCTTAATCATTTTTGTTGCCCTCCACTGAACCTGCTCTAGCAAATCCACATCCTTTTCATACTGGGGGGCCCAAAACTGGACACAATATTCGAGATGTGGCCTCACCAGTGCCGAATAGAAGGCAATAACTACTTTTCTAGATCTGCTCAAAATGCTCCTTCTAATGCACCCTCATGCAGGTGGGTCAGTCATTCATAATATCTTTAATTTTCATAATAACCTTTAATTTTCATTCATAACATCTTTAACTTTTTATTTTCCTTCAGAAGTTGCCAGGTCACCCTAATCCCTGAAAAGAAGCAAAGGAACAGAGAAAGACAGGCGAGGAAGCCACGCATTCAGAATTATTTTAACCTGGTCACTACCAAGCAGAACAATATCTAACAAATAATGTACTGTACGCTGGTGAAGCAATTCAACAGAAGGACATAGGTCAAATCAGTTAGATCCTCTCTTCCAGCAAGAATTGTATCTTTTGGTCACAGAAACAGATGACAAATGTCAAAATGCAACACACAGATATTCCTCAGCTCATAATTTCTTGTCCTGACCTATAGCCATGGATTCAGAAAACAAATGTCTCCCAGTCAGTATCTCACGTCCAGTTACTGAACCAATTGCTTCCATAGCTCCTCCCTGGATCACCTGACTGAACTTCAGTTATTAACTTCCCATTGTCCAGAGATGGCAATGTTTCTGTACCATATCACACATACTAAAGATGTTACATTTCTGGGGCAAGTTGCAACTTAAACAAACAAACAAAACCTTTGAGTTTCAGACACACAAACCCCAAAGGCTTTTAGCAAGCTTGGTTGTCTGAATGCATTAGCCATTGTGTGGGCCCTTTATTATTATTTCCTGTACTCAGGCTTGCATTATTTATTATATTTATATACGATCTAGAAAAGGTGAGGTGAACCGAGTGGACACAAAATCTACTTGTGGCTCAGATTCATTGAGGGTTAGTCTACCCTATAAAGGACTGAGCAGTAACGCAGAAAATCTTGACATTGTTAGGCACTTTGCCAACATAATAGGAGATTAAACTCATTTTGACAACTGTGAGGTAAATCACATTGGAAGGAAAAATTTAAAGTACTCACAGATGTTGATATGTTGCCACTCCAGAAAAGTCCTAGGTGTCACTGTAAACGGCTCAGTAAAATAAACCTTTGCCCAATGCTCTGTAATGATTCTATTTTAATCAGATAAGTTGTAAGGCTGAATACTGCAGAAGAGAGGGTTTTCAAAACTATTCCACTCTATAAATCCATAAATGAGCTCACCTTGAATTGTATTCAGTTGTATCCACCCAATCTGTGAAAGGATGGATCTTAAAGAGAAGGAATTGGGAAACTGAAAGAACACTTTATCAAGTTTACTGGTCCAAATTCTGCTTTGTTTTACAACCACAGCCATTCCTTGAAGTCAAGTGGTCCCCTAGTTATAAATCTGTTGCTGAATATGGACTATTTGGTTTAGAGAAGAGACAGTGTCTCTCTCACTGGCAAATATAAAATTAAGATTGGATTTATTTTTTATAAAATATATGTTCTAGTTCAAACAGAAATTAAGTCATGGAAAGGTTAGGATTTATGTTACACATAAGGTCAGATCTAGATGATCCCAATGACCTTATGATACATGAGTCTTTTTGGTTCTATAATCTCTAAACAGGAAGCTTTCTGATGAAGATATAATAAATAATAGATTGTATGATCTACATTTGCTCAACTTTGTGCTTCTGTTTTCCCTTACTCATAAAAGAGAGACAGAAAGACGTACATGAAAAGATAGCAAATTTAACATTGATCAAAGAAAGTACTTTTCCACAAAATGCAGAATTACCCCATAAAACTCATTGTCAGGAGCTACTACTCAGGCTAAGAGGTTAGCAGGATTCAGAAATGACATTTAGGTGGATGATAAGAATATCTGCACGTTTTCAATAGCTAGGTTAACTATTAATAAGAGTTACCAGACACATAATAATTTACAGCAAAAGCCTACCACTAAATGACTGGTTTTAGGTGTTCATTTCTCCCACGTTATTTATAAAATTGTCCATGACTGGGAAAGTGAAAAACCTCCTTGGAAACATCTATGCTGTACACCTTTGAGATGAGTTTCCAGATAAAGCATCATTTTATTTTTATCCAATATGATGGTTACTGTTTTCCTGAAAATGAAGTACAGTAGAACCTCAGAGTTACAAACTGACAGGTCAAACATATACCGCATTTGGAGCTTGATATACAGAGTCAGGCAGAAGAAGAGACCAAACAAGAAGAAAGGCAAGTACAGTAAAGCACTGTGTTAAGCACAAACTATTTAAAAATTAAGAGAAAGCAGTTGTTTTTGTTTTTGTTTTTTTTTCATGTGTAGTAAAGTTTCAAAGCATATAGGCTTTCACAGGACCAACACTAGAAGGAGCAAGGATGATGCTTCAGCAGACACAGTTTTCCCATGCCCATTTGCCCACTTTAACCCACTCCAAACAATGTTTCAGATTGCTGCATTTAGTGCCACACTGAAAAAAGAGGTGTGGCTATGGATCTAGGTCCTCACCATTAATTCCACCATTTCTCTCTAGTGGGAGTGAGAATGTTATGAACTCCCAGAAATGAATGGTTTTGCAACAATTAATCTGTTTCAAGAGCTGGTTGGGAATGTTTTGATGTTGTGACATAATATAACTTGACTTTAGCAAAGGTTTTCATATGAGCTCCCACAGTATCCTTGACAGAAAGTTAAAGATGTATGGATTGGATAAATGGAATATAAGGTGGATAGACAGCTGGCTAAATTTTCAGATATTTGGGGAGTATGCCAAGGGTTGATTCTGGGGCCAGTTTTGTTCAATATCTGACAAAATTAGACTATCTTCACCTGGATGAGGAGATGGATTGCACCCTCTGCAACTTTGCAGAAAACACTAAAATTTATTTCCCTTTAACATTATCTCCTGTGTGTCCTTCTATCTCTTTGTTATGTACAAGCCTGACATTAAAAATAAGTTCAGTGATTACCTTGAGAATGCTGTTCTTTGACAATTTGATGGTATCTATCTAGCATATGAAAACTTTAGCCTACTAAAGTAAGTTGAATAGTTTGGACGTTACTCCTGGAAAAGGCTAACTTTTCACAACCATATCTCTCCCAATAGTGTCATGAAATATTGATTGATATATAGATTATAACTAGCAAAATTTACAGAATATTACATTTTTACAGAAAAAATGTTGTGGAATGAACAGAAGAAGTTTCTAAAATCAGTTAAAAACCTTACAAAATAACTTTTGCACAGATGTAATATATTTTGTATCTGTTCTCTCTCCTTCTTCAAACATTTCTAAAGAAATATGTCCTCTCCCTAAAAGGAGAGGATTTCCTAAGTGATATTCGGTGGTGTATAGAACAAAGAGAAATAATCAATATAATAAAATCTAATCATGATTATTACTGTAAGCATGTCCTGTAGACAAGGACAAATGAACCACTGTAGTCATGCATCAATGCAGCAGATGTAAACAATAAACAGGTTGGGTACATTACAAATTCTTTATGGGTCTACTTTATGGAACTACTTTCTGACTAAGATTTTAGGAGAAATAAGTGAAAGGTGGGAAATCAGATTTGTAAACGATTCAGTACAATATCTGCACAGGGCAAGCATAACAGCTTATAGTTCCTATTATGACTTTCTTTGACACAGACAAGCCTCTGAGACTACAATGAGGTTGACGGGCCTGAGTCATAAATATATAATAGAACACAATGGAACAGTGACTAAATGAGCTGTTTCTTCCAACATCCTCTCGGAGCAGTCACACAGGCTGTTTCTACACATGCCAGTGGCATGCTAATAAATGACCTGAAATATGCTAATGAGGCACAGATGCAAATTCCCCATGCCTCATTAGCATAAGGTCACATGATTTGGAGTCCGGAAGACACTCTTACATACTCCTAAACAATGTGTAGAAGCACTGCCCCCGGGGGGGCGTCTTCCGGAAGGAAGTCCTCCTTCCAGAGGCCCTTTCTTCCCAAAAATTTTCAGGAAGAAGGGGCCTCCAGAAGGAGGACTTCCTTCCGGAAGACCACCCCAGGGGCCGCACTTCTACACGTTGTTTTGGAGTCCAAATGAGCATCTTCCAGACTCCAAATCATGTGACCTTATGCTAATGAAGCACGGGGAATTTGCATCCGTGCCTTATTAGCATATTTTGGGCCATTTATTAGCACTGAAAGTGGCATGTGTCGAAACAGCCCAGGTTCCACAGCTCCTCCAATGGCAACCCATCCTGACAGGCTATTCCCAAGAACAGCAGATAGCGCTGAAGTTTCAGCAATCTCAGAACATGCCCTCAAGGAGTCATGTCAAGCAGGCTCTTCCTTGCACTAACAAACTACCATCTCCTTTGTGGTCAAAATACTGTATACATACATAAACAAACAAATACATACATATCCTGATACATAAGTTCTCTTGAGCAGCATTCATTTCCAAACTGAAGGAAGGTTAGCAGCTTTTTCACACCTTTCTATGCCCTGTACCAGGGAGCCTGAGTCAGACTGGGACAGCCTGAGCGTTGGTCTAATTTCTATTTGTATTTAGATCCCCCAACATGCTGTTGCAGAAACCCGGGATACAGAAATCAAACATATTTTATTTATGTTAAAGTGCAGGGAGGACACTAAAGAAAATCACAGTCATTCTTCTCTACAAAAAGTTGTATTTGTGAACATAAAATATATTCATTGAAATGCACAGAAAACAAAATAACTCAAATCTAACTCTATGCCAGATTAAAACCTACTGACTATCGCCACTAATCAGGGACATCACACAGATCTGAGTTCATCAGAACTTAGATCATCCAACAATTTTGCTTTTAAAGTATTTTAAGATTCTGTTGAAGTGAAATGCTCAGTCTCAGTAAACACTGACTCTTTGTACGATTTGCTTTATGCCCACAGCAGTTTACATTTCATCTTATCTTTTCTGAAGTTTATGATCGATCTGAGAACACATATGTAATGGGTTATATAGCTAAATGGTCACAAGGGACCAGCAAAGAGAACATTCTTAAAAGGACAGATATAGATAAATGAATAAATAAAAACTGAGATAAGAATGGGCTTAACTTGAACGATCCTTCTCTCTTTCTTTTCCTCTCCATTCCACATCTTCTTAAGTTAGTCTACAAACAAGGAAACATCCCACATTTACTGATAGCTGATGGGCCATTGGATGTTTTTCTTTCCTCTGTGTTATTAAAAAGGAGAACACATCCTGCTGTCTTTTCTATTCATCTTATTTCTGTATAAGCTTACTGCAACCCTTAAACTTGTATATTCCTTTTACTGTAGTCCCTTTGGGTTTAATTGGACTACACAAGGAGGACTTAGTTCAGGATTTAACCTATATTTAACCAATATTAACCTTAACCAAATAGGACTGTTATCAAATTGGAGGGCAAAGAGCACAGAAACACTAGCTCCACACCCATTTGCTGTACTGGCATGTCTTTGAAGCTACTAACTTGCTGTCCAGAATTTCAGATGTTATTTGAAATAATAAAATAACAATTATAAAATAAGGTATCAAGGTCAGGGATTGCAGTAAGTGGGCTGGGCTGCCAGACTCTTCATTCAACTGTGTTTCCATAGGCATGACTGCTCACAGCTCCCACTGGCTGCAGTTTGCTGTTTCAGGACAATGGGAGATATAGCATGGAATGACCCAGCTTGTAGTGCTCCCCGTAGCTCCTGTTGACTAGGAATGGCAATCTGCAGCCAATGGGAGCTGTGAGCAGCCATATGATGAATGAAGCACCTGATGGCCTGCCAGAGGCTAACCTTTGCACCTACAAAATATGAACTTAGTGTACCCAAAACAGAGCTGAGTGAGTCTCCAGGGAGCCTGGACTGGTAACTCTAAGCACTGCAAACTGTCTTACTCCTCTCAGTAAGGTTTTAAGTCTGACGCCCAGTAACGGTAACTTAAAAGTCAACGTGACTTGTACAAGTTAGTGGTAGAGCAGGGAATTGAACTCAGTTTTCAGAAGTTTCAATTAAAAAATGAATTGGGAATTAAGCCTAGGATCCTATTTAACTTATCCTGAAAAGATTATGAAAGGACAAATGAAAAGACTGACCATGTTGCCATGGTTACAAAAGAAACATTATTCAGCCCCATAAAGGTCATTTTACCACCCTTCAAATTGTTAAGCCTGGGCCAGTAACTGCTATTTTGCGTTTGAATGTGTATGAGAGGAAAAATATTGTGGTCTACTCAAATGAGACCTTTAACTTTTTCATTGCACAATAAAACCAGGCAGAATAGACTTCAAGCTTACAGTTCACCTGAAAGCCAGCACATCTGAGTGATAGGAACCTTGTTACCATACTGAAATATCTGTATTGCAGTTAGATATCAAAAGTGGGGGAGATGAACTCATAGCTTAAGTCCATAATGTCATTAAAAACCTAAGGCTCGCCTGTGACAGCTGATTCAGGCTTCTGGGGCTTGGGTTGAGGGGTTATTTAACTGTGGGATAGTTGTTTGGGTTCTGATAGGAGCTCAGAGCCCAGAACACGGTGAGGGGGAGGCTCCCAGAACTCAGACTGCAGTCTATTTCAGAAGGTCTACACCAAGTGAAACAGCCCCTACACCTAAGTCCTGTGAGTACAATCAAGAGGCCAGGCCAGCAGGAAGTTTCTAATTTTACTCTAGTCATACTTATAGACTTATCTGTAAGCAAGATGGACAAAACATTAGCCCAGGATTCAGACTTCTGAATTGTACTTTCTATTTACCTGGGAATAATACAATGGGACTATTTATAAAGAATGTACACACAGTGCCTCTTCCTATCCATAATGTACACACCTATTAGTGCATGTTTATTTAAAAACAACGGATGACCCTTCGTGACATTGCTGATGACTACACATAGTTTCAACCCAACAGTTCTCACTTTTCCAGATTATAGCAGCAGCTAAATAAATAGTAAAGTTGTGTACGAAATACTCAAAAGTGCCTGACTAGAGCTCTTATTGCTTATTACAATTTCTGACTAAAAGGCAAAGTTTGGAAACACATTTTCAAGAGATAAGAATGTGAAAGCTTTCTAAAAGCAATGTCATTTCCAAAATGCATTCCAGGTATTGCTCTTCAAATTGTAATAGCATTTACAAGGAGATTATTTCAAATTATGTCTCTTCAGATCATTCAGCCATTATGTAAGTCATCTGATCCTCATTTTTTTTCTCTTTGTCTCATTTAGCAGTGCTGTGCTACTCACCCATTAGGTACAACATTTATATAAAGAGTTTACGTTGGCGCAACACACCTTTACTATTATCATGTCAAAATCATTAAGTGCATAAACTAATTACCCTGAAGCCCTAAGGATGCTTGTTCTTAAAGCTGGTATCAAACTATGTAATACTAAATTAGAGCTGCATGAAATATTGATAATGAGAACATTTTGTGAAGGTGTTTATGTATATTTTTTCAGAGAGTTTTTAACAAATGGAAGGAAATTTTGACAGAGTGCTTTGAAAATGTTGCTGAAAGTTTGCTATTTGACTGAGAGTGGAAACTGTTATCACCAATTTTCCTTGTTATTTCTTCATGTTTTGAGTTGGATTGGTGGTGATTGGCTACATAAATATTAACATATTATTTCATGTTGTGTTAATGGTTGGTTTTCCAGGGTGTTAGGTGGCAACTTAGCATCAGTTTGGGAAGTATTTAGCCCTAAGGCATGTGAGTGACTGAGGGATGCCGCTTCCAGTCTGAAGGAAAACTCATTCAAAAGAGTATCAAGAGTAGAATCTAGCAGGGGAAACATTGGACCTAGAAGTAGGACAGAGGCATGAACATTATGTGTGAAAAGCCATAAGCAAGACTGATATATACCACTAGAAATCCACAGGATTTGGACAAAGAATGTACTCTGTGTTTGGAAGGTAAACATCACTCCAAGAAAATATTCTGGAGACATCTTTGATAGACAAACCACCTATGATTTTTCTGTAACACCTTCCAGTAGGATTTGATCTGGGGTAACAGAGAATAAAACCTTAATTACTGTGCCAGTAGGTGTTTTTCAGGTGAAACTTTTGCAATTCACATATCTGTCTTCTTCAGGAAGATTATTAGACCAGAGTAAAGTTTCATTTGTCTCCTTTCCCAGGTTTGACAAACTATTCTCTGTTCCCAGTGGGAGCATAAGAATTGTAATTTAGGCAGAAATTTGGCCCCACATGAGGGAGTCTCTAATGATCTGCGGAGCACATCTCCAAATAATATTAAAACAACCAGACAAATTTGCAACATTTAATAAGGCATATCTTCTGCTTCATCTCTAATTGTTGAAAAAGATGCATTTCTTCATGGGCTATTAAAATGAAAAATTCTAGCTTAATACTGAAATAATTTACCCTGTTGTTGACATTACTGTACCCTTTCTGAAAACAAAACATAACAGCTTTTTTTACACTGGAGTCCACTTAAGCTTTGTGGGTAAGTACCAATTTTATTTATCTATCACAGCCTAATCTTATGATCCATGCATGAGAAATGAGGCCACTTTACTCAGATGGTCTTGCTTATGTGCACGTTTTTCTTACAAACAGCTCAGGAAAATACTGAAACATGATTACTAGATAAAATGTGCTTCTAGGGTGCATCCGTCCTTTTCTCAGCTTTCTGTAGTTAACTGAACCTTGTCACATGACTCTCTGATAAATGTAGCCAATTAACAATTACAAACAAAATATGACTACTGCAAGGACCAAAGTTTTTTGCTTTAGCCAGCTAAATTTGCACAATGATGCCAGCTTTTCTCTTGCTGTTCCCATCAACAAGCTTTTATTTGTTTAAAATGTTTATGTAAATTACTACAGTGGGGATCTATCTTTGTTCTGTTCAAAGATAGTCAGCCATGGAAGAGGATGTAGGTTTAGCCTGCCTTGGAACATTGCTCCTGTAACCAGCCACACACTTATACCAGGTACACAAAGAAGGGAACTGTGCAAAATAATAATAGAGTCAGATGTTTCCAAGCAGTAATAAGAAAATGTTCACATGAGAAGAACTACTCAGCTAAAACGTGGGGATTAGATGGTGATTTCTAAACTTCTGTAGAGCATTACAGACTATCAGCAGCTGAATTTCTTCTTTGTCAAGTATCCACCCATTTTGAATTCACATCCATAATTAAACAAAATGTTGTAGGAGTCAGAATAAGTTTAACACATGCATGAATGATTTCTTAGACTGGGGATATAATACTTGCAGGATCAAACCCTACTTTAGTCTGACTTGAAGTTTTGCAACTACAGTACACTTCCATTTTTTCCAGATGGCTTGGAGAACATCTGCACTACGTCTACACTACAGAGCTGTTTCAAAAGATGTTCTCCTGGAAGATCTCTTCCAAAAGAACTTCTTTCTAAATAGAGCATCCATATAACCCCCACTCTTTGAAAAGAATGGGTCAGGGATTGAAAAATGAAGCCCCACAAGGACTGATCTTCCAAATAAAAAGGGCCTGCAGAGTGTCTACACATATTTTCTTTCAAAAGAAGCTTTCAAAAGCACTTGCTAGTGTAGATGCAGCCCTGGTGTTTTAGGATTGCTTAACTGGGTATTCAGATACATAGAGTTGCCTTAGGAGCATGGTTCCCTGCTTACAAAGTGCTCCACCCTAGAAGGTCCAGACTCCGACTCCTCCTCTGCCATCTCCTTGTTAGTGCTGAAGCTACCTATTACTGCCCTGCAATAGTTTGGTGCTGTCTTCCCTCAGGGCTGGGGAGTGGGTATGAGAAAACTTTCATGCTGTTGATTTGAATGCCAGACCTTTTCATTGGCATCAGTCAGTTTCCAGACTCCTGCCTGTGGACCAGGTGGAATTTTGATGCCAGAAAGTGGATAGAGCAACTGAGCATGGCAATTAACTAAGGGTCTGTCAATAATAGTGATGGTATTCTGGGACCCCTGGTGCTGCTCGCTCTAGCAGGCTACAATGCCACCATTATGAGTGGCACCACTGGATCTGGGCAGACCTTGTCCAAACCATAGTTTTCGTTCTTAAGCACATACTGCCAATCAATGGCTTTGTTTTGGTGTAGCTCAGCTAACACATGCCAAGAGAATCATTCAGAAATTATTAGCATATAATTAGCTAACAAAGAGCTACCTGGAGTGACATTTTGGATACAGAAAACTAAGATTTTCACATAAAGAGAATGTGAATAGCTGGAGATATACTGCATTTACTTTTGGTAGATGGTCTCAGATTTAGCACTGCCTTTACGTCCGCTGTGCCTAGGTATCATATCTCATTAAATCCCCTGTGCACCTCTGAAGAATGAGTATTTATCACATATCATCCATATACATCAGAAAATATAAAATATCAAAGATAGGCACATGGATAATGCTACAAAGCATGTCAGTCACAACAGATGTGATCGTACTTTCTTCCATTCATGCCCTGATTAATTGAATTTAGCCCCATAACCATATATTAACACACCTCTGATGCCTTCTGATGTCTGATCTTACTGTAAGCTCTTTGGGGTAGAAACCATGTTTTGAATATGTTTGTATAGCACCCAAAAACTGGAACCTGATAGGGCCACTAAGCACTACAATATCAATAAGAAAATCAATAGGCCCAGTAAAGGGGAGGGAGATGGAGTCAATTTTTTACTCTAAATTATGTTAAGCAGAAGTTCTTGATAGTTCACTGTAAACTGTACTTTTTTCCTCTGCAGTGTGATATCTCTGCATCAGAAAGGGAACTTTTTATTACATAGTGGAAGTATCTTTCACACAGTATGGAAAAATCTGAGGCATGTAAAATAACTTCCAAAATAATCTTGAAAACTGTCAAAAAACATCTTCCAGAAGGAGATGCCAGCAAAGTTGAATTCTCTGAAAGTTGGAGTATACTGAAAACTAAATTTAATTAGAACTTACAAGATTTTTCTCATAGGCAGACACCAACATTACAATCCAGCTCTTGTGATCTCACTCTGACACTAAAATTAAAGTAGTGGCATTAGACAGATGTCGACTACTCTGCCCTAACAATCCTATTTGCAGTGACTAATTAGGACTATTTTGAGAGAAGTACATGAGACTATTTTTTTTTCTTGCATGGGGTGCATTACAATAAAAAGAGGCTGAAACAACAACAACAACAGAGATAGTATCTTAAACATACTTGGCTCAGGTGGCTTCCACTATTCAACTGAAAAAAAAAACAACCCATTCTTAGGGAGATTTGGAAGCCAGTCATAAATATCATTCACAAGTTACATGCTACTGCATAGAAGTGTCATATTTCCTGTCAGCTTGCATATATCAATGCATGTGAATATGTATGTAGCACATATTTGAAATAAAGGTGATAGCAGAGCTTCTATGAACGCTTTTATATGCATACAGTAATGAAGGTAGTTGCAGTCGTTCTCCATTGAGGTCATAACTGAAGTCTGATCAGATGTTCATTTATGCCCAGAAGCAAGCTATTAGGATACTTAATGATCTTATATCAAAATACAAATCTAGCTCCATCCAATCTAAATTCTATTCATGAATCTATTACAAAGCTGTATACCACACACATTTGAGCCAACTCCCTTTTTTGAGTGATTCTATTCCATTTTAGGACCAAATCAAGATCCCAGCAAAAGTGCAAAACTTCCATATGTAGCCAAGTCTAGATAAGACATTGCCAGCTAGAAATAAGTCTTTCTTTCCAGGGAAATTCTTCACTGTCCCATGGCACCCTGATATTCTAAGCTGAGCAGATAATCCCCTTTGTTCTTTTCTTTTGTTTGGATAATGGCCATCATACTGTTTTGTTGTCCATCATCCATTTTTAAGGTCTTTATGATTTTTTCCCACGATATAAGAAAGCAGCTGGCATATTCTGAAAGCTAAGCCATTCGTTCACCTAAGGTTTCCCAAAAAGAATTGCTCCTGTCAAACCTAACACTGAGTGATCATTGTTGCTGACTACCTGAATGAACAGTTGATGCTCTGTTGCTCTTAATACATCACGACAGATAGACATAGATTGATATTTTAGCCTATCTGGATTTAAGGTTTCATTGGGTTGCTTTGTGCTCACTATCAGTATGTTTTTTTTTCGCTCCTGCCCTTACCCTGTCTTACCACTTTAGTCTGCAAGCTTTATTTGGGCAAGGACTGCCATATCCTCTGTCCTGTACAACTCTTAGGTCAATGGCATCAAATTGCCATTGAGGCCTTCAGGCTTTTAATACTACTACCTTTTCTTTTGCCAGTAGTTCAAATCACGTATAAAATGGTACATCCCGTCCTCTTTGAGAAACCCCTTACCAAAAGCCCCCTGTACTGTGTTGTGCAAACCATGGGATTACCAGGGGGCCAAATGCAAGTTGCCCCTCTGCTCCCACACTCACTTCTGCTGAGCCCGGCCATTCTTTCTCTGCCTGTTGCACTACATATCACAGAGCACCCTGTTGCCATGTTGAAGTGAAATGAGGTGGGCTGGTAGATAGCAGCAGATCACGGAAGAGTAGAACAGGCTGCCAGGTTGCTCTGGCTCTCACCATCACAGTAAGTAGAGAGGCAACTCCTTCTGCTGCCCCCTGACCCATTCCTCCCAGTAATGCTGTGTGCCACCTGGGCTCTGTCCGTAGGATGGGTTAGGCAGCTACTGTGGGAGAGAGAAAATGTGAGATTCTGCCTCAGAGAGGTGGGTGGCTTCCCAGGGTTCTATGGCATATATAAATGTTTCTTCCATGTGTCATTTCACAGACCAAGGAACAAAACTATTACACTGCCTCATCTGGAACTGCATTCTGACAGGGCATGTCTATATGGCAGCCTTATTTAGCAATAAACTATTCCAAAAGGGCTATTCCAGAATAGCTTATTTGGGAAGAAGGGCCCTTTCGAAATTGGGGCACCCATTTGAAGGAACCCCAGCTACACAGATATTTTTATTTCAAAATCAGCACTTTCAATGGGCTGGGTGGCTGGCACTATGCAAATGAGGCACCTTATATTCATATAAAATCCTCATTCGAATTTTTGAACATTCCTAATTTACATGGCCCTTCCAAAAGGGAGGGGTAGTTTAGCCATGGCCACTATGGCTCACTTCAAAATGAGCACTGTTCTCTGTCTAAACAGGTACTATTCTTCATGCAATGGACTATCTCCATGCTAGCCCCTTCCTTTTAGGAGGGGCATGTTAATGAGTGAAGCTGGGAAGATGCTAATGAAGTGCTGCCATGTATATGCAGCACCTCATTAGTATAATGGTGGCTGTGCGAGATTCAAAAGCACTGCTTTTGAATTGCATGATGCCCGTGTAAATGGGGGCCTTTCAAAAGGACCTCCTGGACTTTGAAAGCCCCTTCTTCCTATTCTGAAGTCCAGGGGGTCCTTTCAAAACATCCCGTCTACACAGGCAGCACATGCTTCGAAAGCGGTGCTTTCGAGTCACATGTGGCTACCATTATGCCAATGAGGTGATGCATATTCATGGAAGCACCTCAGCAGCATCTTCCCAACTTGCTCATTACCATGCTCCTTCCGAAAGGAAGGGGCTAGTGTAGACACAGTCATGAGGTTTACCTATTTAAAAGTAAGCCAGCCACTATTTTGAAATTATTTCAAAATAGTGGTTGTGTTGTATAAACGCTAAAATAGTTATTTCAAAATAACTCTGCTGTACAGACCTCCCCACAGGTCCTTGTTTCCTTGTCCCACTGTAAATTCTTATCAAACTCTGCTTGTAATTCTGAAATATTCAACAATTTTATTAGGTCCATCTGTGACAGCCACCGTTATGCCTGACATACAGGCAACATCCAGAGACACAAAGAAGGACTGTAACAGCTCAAGTTAAAGAGCCAAGAGCCAGGCTGTGAACCTGGAGCTACAATAAACTCGTATCCTTTGTGAACCAGGCACAGAAGGAGCCATGTAATACATGCTCACCTGTGGGCTGTTCAAGGGGTATTTCATAAAGTCTGTTTCTCAAAGAGTTAATTCAGGCAGAGATAAAGGACAGTTTGAGCTTGTACCAATTTAATTACAGCTTTAGGGAGTGCAGGGTAACCATGAATGTACAAATTCCCATAGTCATTGATTAGCTCTTAACAGGATGACAGAACTTCAATTACTGGAATGTAGACTGATAATTACTTTAGCAAGCAAGCTGCAACTTTCTTAGTGTGGAAAACTCCACATTAGAGAAAAGATCTCCAGACCACATGCCATGTGATCTTTCAAAATGGGTACAAATGAATTATTTTAAATATATTTCTAAAAGATTGGTCTGCAAATATTTGATTTAATCTTATACCCACTGAAAAAGTGGCTTTTTTAAGATGTAAAATGAATATTTGATCTGGATCACAGGCTAAATTACTTCTGGTGGTACTATTAATGATCTCAGTGGTTTTGCTGATAAATTTGTTTTGTTGCAAGAGATAATATGGTCTTTAAATAGAACAAATATAAAATCCCATTCATCCCCCTTTCTTTACTTGTAGTGGAAACACGTACATTTAGATTTAACTTATACTTGCCATTTTCTAATTGTTCAAAAACCACCTTCACATCTCATTTGAAAGAATTCATCATGTTTCATGAGACTCATTTTGCTTTTTAGTATGCCAGTTCCCCAAATGCATCTTTCAGATGCCTTGCTATAAACCCATGATTTTACATGGCACCAGCAGTCAATGCTTCACAGACCATGAAAATCGAAATCATCCCAATCTCTTCCCTGACCAGTTTCTGTCACTATCCCAGATATCTCCACTTTAAAAATGAAGCTGCTTGTTCACATTCTTGGTGCATGAGCATCACCTAAGCTACTAGCATGGGACACAAAATCCATCCAATTCATAGCTTCTTTTCTTTCAAATACCTCATGCTCCAAAGTAGGGGAGTGGGATCTTTTTTGGGTTGGGGTCCTCTAACCCAGAGGAAAGTCAGTCAAGGATGACATGCAAGTGAGAGACAAGGGGGGAAAAACGCCCTCACAGATATGTCCCCCGCAACTGAAAAACAGAACTAGGAGACACTCACCTCACTACCATCAAACTCCACTCCCAGAGCCTAGGGCAGGGGTGGAAAACTGCTGGCCTGGATTCAGACATCAAGACTCTGGCTCCCCTCCTGTCTCTGGCCTGTGGTGGGATGGGAGCTAGAGCTCTGCCAGGAGGATGGGGGTGGGGCAGAAAATGGTGGCATGCTCTGCACATCACTGCCACTGCTGCTCCTCCTCTCCCTCCTGCTACTGGGGGAATGGCGGGTGCTGCCATAGAGAGTCTTCCCTGCTGCTCTGATTGTCCAGAAGTAGAATGCCAGGGGGCAGAGCCTGGAAGTTGTGGGAGAAAAAGCTCCCCAGAGAGTTTTTTTTTTCCACTGCTGCCATTTCCCCAGCCATGGGGGGAGGGGTTGGGGAGACAGCAGCAGGGGTGACATCCGGAGGTAAGTGCCCCTATCCCCAGCCCACTCCTACCTTCTCCTCCAGGACAGATCCTCCCCACCCTGATCTTGCACCCCTTCCTATCCAGACTCCAATTCCCATCCTGCTCCTTAACCGCCTCCCGCCCAGATCTCTGCCCTCAGCCTGTTTCTACAATCATCCCTCCTGTCCAGTTCCCTAACCTCCAGCTCACTTTTGAACTCACCCTGCTGCCCCGAACTCTCCTGCATCCTCCTTCCCACCCAGACCACCCTCCTTCAGCCTGTTCCTGCACCCTCCCTTCTGCACCCACCCCAACACCCCTAACCAGACGACTCCTGCACTCTCCGTCCCAGACCCCACACCTGCTCTGCAGCATTCCCCTCCCACACACTGAACCCTGATCCCTCCCCATTTTGGTATGACCCTGGGCCCCAGAGGTGTTAATCTGGCCTGAGGGAAGCCCTGAACATCAGCCCCCTCTCCTTTCCCACCCATCCCCCACCCCCGATGCTAGAGTATGAGGGGAGTCCAGTATCTCAGTCAGGTCACATCAGTGAGGGTCTTGTATAGAGCTGGGGGTTGTGTCTCACTTCTATGTGTCCATGACTGATTTTTTTCTGTGGTTTAGTGGCCCCCAAATCAAAAAAAGGTTCCTCACTCCTGACCTAGGGGTATGAGAGCTAGTAGATTTTGTGGGTCCCTTGGCTCTGGGTCTTGTGCACAGGACAGGGCTGCTGGGGACTGCACTGGTGGGGGATGTGAGGGTATGGGCAGGAGGTAGAGTACAGCAGTGGGGATGTGGTCTGGAAGGGGGTGCAGGAGCAGACAGGGCATGGGGGGGGCCTGGAGAAGGGTGGAGGGTTCTGAGTGGGTGGGAGGGTTCAGGGAACGGCATTTAGGAGGGAGCGTGACAAGATGGGGGCTTGGGCACCTACCTGGTGTAGCACCAGGGGAGGGGAGGAGCAGAACGCACATTACTTTCCATGGTCTTCCATACTTCAGGAATTGGAGGGGTAGCCGTGTTAGTCTGGATCTGTAACAGCAATGAAGGGTCCTGTGGCACCTAATAGACTAACAGAAAAGTTTTGAGCATGAGCTTTCGTGAGCACAGACTCACTTCATCAGATGCATCTGATGAAGTGAGTCTATGCTCACGAAAGCTCATGCTCAAAACTTTTCTGTTAGTCTATAAGGTGCCACAGGACCCTTTGTTGCTGATACTTCAGGAAAGTGCCCCACCAGTTCTGCCCTTCCACCTCTCCCTTTGGCTGTGCTTGGGCCAGAGGGAGATTGGTGCTGCCAGCACAGAGAGCTTCTCAGTAGCTTAGGAGCTGTGTCCCACCTGCTGGGCAAAGATCATGGGCTGGATCTGGCCTGCATCTTGCCTGGGTTGTGTCTGTGAGGCTCAGGGCTCTGCCCAACCCTCACAGCAGTGTGAGTCAATCAACGCTTGCACTGAAGGCATGACATCCTCTGTGCAGCTAAAGCACCAGCACAGGCTCATACCTTTTTCCAGGGTGGGGAGGGCTGAGCTGCAAACCCCACAGTCTGGATCCAGGCACATGTTGGATGTAGAAGGCATAGAACTCACCCTAGAAGTTTAGAAGGTTTATAAATTTGTATGTGTACAAATAAAATGAAGTTTCAAGATGCCCTAGTTTATTTTCTGCTTATTGGCGAAGTTATCTTAACACTTGTTCTCTTTCTACGGCACCTTGCACTGCAGCCTCTCAGGAAAATTCATGGCATCTTTGCCATTAGGACATCATAGGAAGAGGCCCTTATTCAACATATTGCATTAGGTGGGGAATGAGCAAGTTATGCAGAATGGCTCTTGAAAAAATGACATGATCTGATCATTGCTCTTCCATTTTGTTGCCTCTGCAACTGCCAATATTGTTCTCTCCAGAGCAGACTCTAAACAGTTGCAATCGCTATAGTCACAAGCACTTTGGTAATTGGACATCCTTTCCATTTCCCCAACGATCAACTGAGAAAAAAACATAAAAAAAGTGTCCTGACTTTAATTAGCCAGTTATTCAGCATGTTTTTATCATTAAGCAGCTCAGTAACCACCATCTTCTTCACAATGATAGTGACGGAGTAAATTAGGCTAAAGATTGACCAGATTTAATAAGTAATTTCAAAGTAAACTGAATTCAACTAGAATCTAGTGAGTCAATGGATATGGCTGTCTCATCACTTCAGATTTATGTCAGTATGAGTTCCCCTCATTTGAAACCAATCCAGTATAGCTCTGAATTAAACAACATAATGAACTCTTACACTGACAATATGAAAATCATGATTAATTTAAGAAAACCTATTAGCAAATTTAATATGCAGGGAGAAAAAATACTCTCTCCTTTAAATTAGAGGAAGTATAGCTGCAATATTTGGGAAAAGATTATTTTCTTTGCTGGTGTGTTTTTCTAATATTAACCTAATGTTACTAATTTTCTACTTTGATTACTAAGCACCTTTATAAATGAGAGAATAATAAATGTTTTCATAGCTGAATCTCTCCACTGAGACAATAAACTAGCACAATTTCATAAAGCCTGAGTATTTTTCACTTATATCACTTGAAAAACTATCATAATGTGACACAACTTGAATTAATTCAGACTACTCATCCACCTGAGGACTAACACCCCCATTCCTGTAACATCTGGACTTTTCACAATCACTAACATGTTCATCTTCATAACAGAATATTGCATGGTGACAACTGCCAGAGAGGTAGCAGTAACAGAGAGTAAGCTGTGCTAGTCTATACACTATCAAAACAAAAAGCAGTCAAGTAGCACTTTAAAGACTAGCAAAATAGTTTATTAGGTGAGCTTTCGTGGGACGGACCCACTTCTTTAGACCATAGCCAGACCAGAACAGACTCAATATTTAAGACACAGAGAACCAAAAACAGTAAGCAAGGAGGACAAATCAGAAAAAGATAATCAAGGTGAGCAAATCAGAGAGTGCAGGGTTGCGGGGGGGAAGATCAAGAATTAGATTGAGCCAAGTATGCAGACGAGCCCCTATAGTGACTCAGAACTTTCTCGTCTGCATACTTGGCTCAATCTAATTCTTGATCTCCCCCCTGCCACCCCTGCACTCTCTGATTTGCTCACCTTGATTATCTTTTTCTGATTTGTCCTCCTTGCTTACTGTTTTTGGTTCTCTGTGTCTTAAATATTGAGTCTGTTCTGGTCTGGCTATGGTCTGAAGAAGTGGGTCTGTCCCACAAAAGCTCACCTAATAAACTATTTTGCTAGTCTTTAAAGTGCTACTTGACTGCTTTTTGTTTTGATAGAGGTAGAACTGTTAGTCTGTATCTGCAAAAACCATGAGAAGTCCTGTGACACCTTATAAACTAACAGTTTTTGGAGCATAGGCTTTCATGGGCAAAAGCTCATTTTGTCGGGTGCTTTGGAGTGGAGATTCCAGAGGCAAGTCAAATTACACAGACTGATGAAAAAAGGGAGTACCAATCAGGAGGAAGACCAGAGTTGATGAGGTCAATTCAGTCAAGAAGGATGTGGCTCTCTTTCAGCAGCTGATGTGGAGGTGCGAATATCGAGGCTATGTCTACAGTAAGAGAAATCTTCGAAACGGCCATGCAAATGGCCATTCGAAGATTACTAATGAGAAGCTGAAATGAATATTCAGTGCCTCATTAGCATGCTGCCGGCTGCAGCTCTTCAAAATTGCTGCATTTTGCTCCTGAATGGCTTGCCCGGGCGGGGGGGTGTCCTTTTAGAAAGGACATCTTCTTGATCTCAGTATATAGGAATAAAAGGATTTCAAAGTTGGTGTGGTCCTTTCGAAAAGGACCCCTGTCTGGACGAGCTATGCGGGATTGAAACGTGTCAATTTTGAAGAGCCGCGGCCGGCGGCACGCTAATAAGGTGCCAAATGTGCATTTCAGCACCTCATTAGTAATCTTTGAAATGGCCATTTTTATGGTCATTTCAAAGTTTTGTGCTAGTGTAGGCACAGCCCAAGAAAGAAGAAACCACTTTTGTAATTGGACAGCCATTTCTAGTCTTTGTTTAATCCTTGATTGATGGTCTCAAATTTACAAATGAATTGTAGCTCTTCAGTTTCTCTTTAGAGTCTTTTTTTGTTTGTTTGGTTGTTTTTTTTTGTTTTTTGTTTCAGGATGGCTACTTTTAAATCTACTACTGAGTACCCAGGGAGATTTAAAAGTTCTCCTACAGGTTTTTATGTTACCATTCCTGATATATGATTTGTGTTCATTCATTCTTTTATGTAGGGACTGTCCTGTTGGCCAATATATATGGCAGTGAGGCATTGCTGACACATGATGGCATATAATACATTAGGCCTGCCTTGTACCAGATTGCAGATTAAGGTGATTACTTCTTGTCCTAGCTTTCATCAACATAGTGCAAAACTGACCATCATCCTCTTAATAGTGGCCCTCAACATGTTAGAAGCCAGTTATCAGGTCCCTCTTCATTCTTCTTTTCTTAAGACTAGTATTTTTAACCATTCTGCATAGGTCAAGTTTTCTAAACCTTGTATAGTACATGTCTAAATTTCAGGTACATGTCTGCCTCTGTCAATCTGTTTCCTCACTTCCTCAGGTGTAGTTTTAGAAAAGTTTGGTAAAGGTCTTGTAGGTGTTTGTCTGAGGGATTAGAGCAAATGTTGTACCTTAGTGCTTTGCTGTAAACAATGGATAGTGTGGTCTGCCCTGGATGGAAGCTAGAGGCATGTAGGTAAGCACAGTGGTCCAAGGGTTTCTGGTTTAGGGTTGTGTTTATGTGACCATCACTTATCTGCACTGTAGTGTTCAGGAGGTGCATCTCTTGTGTGCACTGGTCAAGGCTGAGGTTGATGGTGGGGTGCAAACTATTGAAATCACGGTGAAACTCTTCAAGAGCTTCCTTACCATGGGTCCAGATGATGAAAATGTCATCCATGTAGTGCAAGTAGAGGAGGGCCCCTAGGGGACGAGAGCCGAGGAAGCATTGTTCCAGGTCAGCCATAAAACTGTTTGTATACTGTGTGGCCATGCGGATGCCAATAGAAGTGCCATTGATTTGAAGTTATAAATTGTCCTCAGAACTGAAATAGTTGTGGGTGAGGACAAAGTCACAAAGCTCTGCCACCAGTTGAGCCTTGGCATCATCAGGGATACTGTTCCTAACAGCTTGAAGTCCGTCTTCATGTGTGATATTGGTGTAAAGGGCCTCTATATCCATCGTGGTCAGGATGGTGTTTTCCAGAAGGACATTTACACATTATAGTTTCCTCAGGAAATCGGTGGTGTCGCCAACATAGCTGGGAGTGCTGGTAGTTTAGAGTCTGAGTAGAGAGTTCACGTATCCAGACAATCCCATAGAGAGAGTGTTAATGCCTGAGATGCATCTGACAAAGTGGGTCTTTGCCTGTGAAAGCTTATTACTCAAAAATTCTGTTAGTCTATAAGATTCCATAGGACTTCATGATGTTTTTTGTTTGTTTGTTGCTTTCTTTGTTTTTGTAACAGATGGAGACTAAGGGCCATGCCAGCCAAAGCATTCAGACACCTAAAGGCTACTGTCATAGAACTGTAGGGAAGGGACTTCAAATAGACATTGAGTCCATCCCTCTGCCCTGAGACAGGGCCAAGTATACCCACAGTATCCCTGAGAGGTGTTTGTCCAACCTGTTCTTAAAAAAAAACTCTAGTGATGGCGATTCCACAACTTCCTCAGGAAGGTATTCCAGTACTTAGCTGACCTTATTGTCAGAAAGCATTTTTTTTTGCAGTAATAGCTAACCCCCAAATATCTTTGACTGCAGATTAAGCTGATTACTTCTTGTCCTAGCTTTCATCAACAAAGCACAAAACTGATCATCATCCTCTTTACAGAGGCCCTCAACATGTTAGAAGTCAGTTATTAGGTCCCTCCTCATTCTTCTTTTCTTAAGACTAATGATAATAATAAAATAATCTGGTCTTCTTTGGGAATGTCTTTCAAAACTGTGTCAAAATTGTCTCATTCGGCACTAGTCAGTTCTGGGTGCTGGACTAGAGTGGTGTGATGGGGTATACCAAATTTGCACTGGCCAGGGGTGGGGGCCAGACTTGCTGGGTGGAAAAGGCCCCTCCCCCACAGTCCTGCTGGGCATGCTTCAACTGCAGCTCAGGTATCAAGACCAGAGAGGCCTCGAGTGCTGCTATCTATGCATTCCCTATTTCTTCCTCACTTAGCCTTGCCATGTCTTGTACTTTCTCTTGAGTTTCATCTTGATGTTCGTGATCACTAGACTGTGATGTGAGTCTATATCTGCTCCTTGGAAAGTCTGGCACTGCTGTACTGATGTTACCCATCTTCTTATCAAGATCATATCTATTATGTTCTTGGACTTCCTGTCACTCATTCACCATGTCCACTTCCTACAGTTCTTTTGTTGTAATCCCATGTTGCATATCACCATCTTGTGGTCCATAGCAAGCTCTAGTAGTTTCTTTCCTTGTTAATTTCTTTCTCCGTATCCAAACCTTCCCATGACTCTCTCCTCAACTTCATTATATGTTCCGACCTTTCGCATTCCAGTCTTCTCCAATGTTCAACACATCTCTCTTTGGGATCTCCTCCAGCAACTTTGTCAAGTCTTTATGGAATAGTTCAATCTCTTTCCCCAACTGCCTGACATGGGTGCAAACACCTGAATGACTGAGATGTTGAATGGTTTTGCTTTGAATCTCACTACCATCATTCTTTCACTCACCGGTTTGTATCCTAACAGTGCTTCTCTTGCTCTTTTGCTGAGGAGGAGTCTGACTCTTGTGTCATGCTTTGTTTCAATCCCTGACCAAATGACTTCGCAACTGCACATCTCTCCCGATGTCACCCAATGCATCTTCTCCAGTCTAAGTATATTGCCTTGATATTTCTCCATCTCCTTTCGAAGCTGCTCTAACTTTCCAGTTGCCCACAGTGTTTGTCCGTTCCATGTTCCAATTGATAGTATATGTGTTAGTTGTAATTTTCTTTTGGTACCCAACTTATCAACCCAAACCTGATCGCTCAATTCATGCTGAGACCATGTTTATCTGAGTGACATCCAATCTGGCATCCTTTATCAGTTAATCATACTGCCATCAGATTTCATTTGTATTGTTTCACAATCAGCGTATCATCTGACCAACCCTCCTCCTCCATCCAGGCTTGGCACTGGCATGGCACTCTTAAAGGCTGCATGGTAGAGTATCTTATAAGATTCGGAATAAAGTGTCTAAATGTACATCTTCAATACAAGGAAGATCGACACTGCCAGGTGATCTTTCAGGATTTGATTTAGCATGCCTGGCGGGGATGTGCTAAGTTGAACTTACAGGGTGCCTGCATCTGCACCAGTACTCTTGCCCTTCATTAGGATTAAGGCAAGTTGATGAAAGAGTTTTTCCCATCAATCTTCTGCTGTGTGGACAGTGGGAAAAATTGGCTTTAGATAAGTCAATTTCAGCCATGAAATTCTTGTAGCTTGGTCTGCGTACCTAAAATCAATTTTGCCTCCTAGTGTATACTTGGCTTAAGAGTACATCTGCCCTACAAAAAAAATACCCTGCAGCAGCAAGTCTCAAAGTCTAGGTCATTTGACTGAGACTTGATGAATATGAACATGAAAATAGCTGTTTAGACATTTGGGTTCAGCATGGAGCCCAAACTTTGACATGCAGAAAGAAGAAAGTGCCTTGGAACCTAGACTGCACTACTGCACTGCTATTTTTAGCTCTGTAGTATGATCCCGACTTAGTTGACAAGGGCTCTGAGAATGACTGCTGTGAGCTTTTATCTTCTTCAGTATAGCCATACTTTGAGGTGTCTAAGTATGCCTCTTACATTGTCTTTCAAAGGTTTAAGTCTCCGTAACTAGGGTGCTGCATTTCCACTACTCACTCACAATTTTGACCAGTTCTGCTCTCCTTAGACCAGTAATCCTTGTCCCATATTTATTTCCAGATAGAATTGAAGGAGGTTATTTTTCTTTTATATTAAATAAGACAATTTAACAAGTACAGATATCATTTGAAGTTCTCTTGTGATAAACCATCCTTGTCAGCTTTTTTTTTCAAAATTAGTTTTTCCTCTTGTGCATAATGCTCTGCTATAACCATGTCATGTATATAAAGAATTTCATAAAAGTTTTATGTTGGGGGAGGAGAATTCTTTTCTGAACATCTCACAGGCTGTACATACACTAGAAAAGAGACTCTTGGCCAATCAGTAAAAAAAAAAAAATTCTTTTCAGTAACATAAAAGCTTTTATCTATCTGTCTAAAAGATATAAATTGTAAAAAAATCATGATAGTGTAGTGCCATGTTGTCAAGAGGACTTGCAAAGAACCATATGTACATGATATAAATCTAAATGTTTCTATCATAATAAAATAAAATAAAAAATAAAATAAACCTGGTTCAATTTAAGACATATTTTAATAAGGATGGTTGACTTTGCATAGTATAATAATCTCCCACATCCATTACTTCTCATCTTCTCTATTCCTCACTGCATCAAAGTAGCAATTAGAAGTCGATTAGAAATGTCCAAGAACAATAATACATAAAGATCAATTAGGAATACATGCTGCTAGGAAGATTAAATATTTACTAAAATAACCACAGCCTTTCAAATAATAGTTGAAACTTCATTACTCAAATACATTTTGAACTGCTATTTTCCACCTCACTTCACTGTAATTGCAAAATATAATATGGCAGTTCCAGTAGATGTTTCAGACTGAAGAGCATAAAATACACAAAGCAGTTAGGTTAGCAGTTGAGATGTTGTAAACAGATGACAACAGGTTTTTGGTTTGTGTGTGCTTGGTTTTTGCCTGCAAGTTTCTAGAAAAATCTTTCTTACTTGAAAATAGTAAAACTCTGCAGTTAACCGATATTTAGCTGGAACTAATCTTCTTGTTGTGTAGCATAAAAACCACCATAAAGCAATAGTAATGCAATCACATGTCCTTATTCACAACAGGGCTGGAGGAAAGCAGAAATATTTGGAATGGGGTAGGAAGGCAAGGTAGTGAGTAAGCAGTAGTTTACAGAGTAAACACTATTGTTGTGTGAGTTCATTGCTGAAGGCAAGGTGCTGCAAATCAACAGGAAGGCACAAGGCCACAATAGACAACTATGCCCACAATTATGACTGGGTAATTATGCAACACTACGAGGTGTCCCTAAGCATGGAAGAATAGAAAGGCAGCTACGGCGTCTGCATGTATCTAGAGTAAGGAAAAGTCAAAACTGATCTTAGAGAAAAAGAGAGACAAGGACAGGATTCTCAGATGACTGTGCAGCCCTTGCACGGTCATGGCAGGTGACAAAGTTGCTCCAAGCAACCCTAGCACAGAGATGGAAAAATTGAGAGAATAGGTGGGTCCATAGAGTCCCTGTACTCAGCTTGGCCCCCTGCCCTCTCTCCCTTCCACCCTTGGCCAAACTTTGTCCCCCAGTGGTTCTGTGGCACTATGCTTGACTCCATTCTCCCAGCCATACCTGCCTACTCTCTGCTTTTTACCCATCCCAGATGAGTTCTTGCAGCCCCCTCAGCCCTGGCTCCCCGCAGAACCATTACAGATCTACCACTGAGCTGAGCTCCTTTATTCTCTTCCCACTCTGGTTTCCCCCTTTGTTCCCAGCTCAGCAATCCCCTCCCGACTCAGTCATATGGAAATAGCCTCCAGGGCCTCCTCCCATCCTGCATTCCATGGACCTCAGATCCCGAACACCTGAATCCTACCACCCTGCTACAATAGCAGCAGTGGCAGCAACCAGCCCCCTTTTGTCCACTTGCCCTTTGCCCCCCATCACACCATCCCCCCATCAGTAAGCCGGTATAGCTACAGCCACACAGACAAGTTATTTCAACATAATAGCTGTTATTTCAAAATAACTTTGCTGTCATCTACACTATGCATACACTATTTCAAAATAAATTAGAAATAGCAGGTACATTATTTAGAAATTAGTAAACCTCATTGCAGAAGGAATAGCACATATTTTGAAATAGGTGCAGTTAAGATGCAAGACTGCTTATTTCAAAATAGCTATTTCCAAAAAGTGCTGTTCCCTGGCTGCATCTACAGTACCCCTCCTTTTTGGAAGGAGTATGTAAATGTAGCAGTTTGAAAATGCTAATGAGGTGTTGCTATGAATATTCAGTGTCTCATTTGCATAACAGCAGCTACTCACAGCACCAAAAGCGCTGCTTTTGTGCAATTTGTTTTGGGAAGAAGGGTGCTTTCAAAAACAGGGCTTCCTTTCAAAGGAACTCCATCTACACAGCTATTTTACGTTTCAAAAGCAGCACTTTTGATGCAGCGAGCGACCATCATTATGCAAATGAGATGCTGAATATTCACATTAGCACCCCCAGAGCATTTTTGAACCTCTGCATTTACATACCGCTTCTGAAAGGGAGTGTTAGTGTAGATGCAGACAGGGAATAGCACTTATTTGAAAATACCTATTTGGAAATAAACAGACACATCTTAACAGCTTCTATTTCAAAATAGGTGCTGTTGCTTCAGCAATGAGGTTTACTAATTTTAAAATAATGTACCCGCTATTTCAAATTTGTTTCAAAATAGCATATGTGTAGTGTAGTGTAGATGCAGCTCCCATCTTAACAGCACATAACAAATTGTTATTTTGAAATAGACACTATTTGTGTGCAGACTATATATTTCAAAATATCAAGGTGCTATTTCAAAATACTTTTTTGTGTGCATCTGTCCTATTTAAAAATGGCTATTCCAGAATAGCTTATTTGAAGTAGGGCTGCTGCGTAGATGCAGCCTTTGTAAGACACCACGTGTCACTTTGCGTACAGATTTTGCGTACAGATTCACCCAATCAGGATCCATTTGTGGGAGAGCAAGGCATGAAACAGGGCTGAGGATTATGTGTTAGAAAGACTGTTCTATAGAATGTTGTGGAGACAAAAAAAAATCCTAAGGATTTGAGATGTACGTGCAACTCATAATTACTGGGGAGCTGGGGGTGAGCAAATGCTCAGGAAGTTCATTCTTAGAAATAATGTATTTACTTCTCTGAAAAACACCATGATTAGGTGTTTGGGATGCTGCAAAAATATATTTTGTTTTGACTTCAACCCAATACTAAACATGAGACAGGTGGCAACCAAGTCACTCGAAAACTGTCTGAACATGTGGAATGAGGTATAAAAGAACACACAGAGCTAAAGCTAAAGAGAGAAACATTAATAATTAGAGTAATGTAATCAGGATTGCACGAGATCCTCTGTTACTGTGAAATGGTATGAAACACTTTGCCAAGTTTATGCTCATTATCCCATTCAATGAAGAATATTTGACTGATCATTATGAGGTGGACTCAAGATGCAATTTACAGTACCTGAAACCAAGAATATTTCTGAACCTCCTTATATGAGCAGTGACACGTATTCTAACATGGGACTCTTTTTATTACCCTAACTTTTGATGCCAACATTTTTACTGGCAAAGTTGCTTTGTTGAAATATAATTTCTGGAAATGGTAAATGAAATTTAAATTGAAAGTCATTCTTCATTTTATCCTGTTTTCCCTCACTTTTTCTTGTATATCTGCTCTTAGTTTTTCTCCACACTAGATAAAAATGAAAGACAAATATTTGAAAAAATAACTAATAATGAAATTTAAAGGTGTTAATTTTAAACACCCGCCCATGTATTGTCTTAAACACAGTGCCAGCAGGACTGTGCATTGAGGCTGTCAGTCAACATATAAGACATCTTGCAGGAGTGCCTCTAAGAGGCATCATCTCCCTCAGTGTTAATTTCCATGGCACTTAATAAGGAAAATCCCACCAAGTCAGATGGAACTGTTCCCATCTCTCAGGAGAAGCACTGAAACTGACTACATTTGTCAACTACAGTTGCTGTCTCCATGTGATCAAAACCAGCACCCCTTCTAAAGTAGACTGCCAACGTGTTTTCAAAGGAGGCTTTCATTCTTATGAAATAAGCAGATTTTTCAGAGATAGTGCTTTCATAGTGGGATCAGTGATCCCGTGAGTAAGCTTGTCCTTCTCAAATCACAGTTTTATTAACAGTCTCTTCATCCATTTCTAGCTTTCACAGAAGTGAAGGGAAATTGCTACTTCACAGGTTGTGCTGATAAGAATCGGAGTCTGCTGCTTGTAGAGAGCATCAGCACAGTGCAACAAAAGATATACATACATTAAGAGATCAGACATCTAATGTGCAGGTGAACCCCTCTCCTGATTTTCATTTTTGTCACACTAGATCACCACGGTATCATAACCTAAATCAAGATTATGCTCCCTTGTGGCCTAAGACCAAAAACCAAAAACAAAGTTAAAAAACACCACTGTGACACTAGATTGTACAATATTATAAAAGTATATGTTGCAAAGTAACTCATAATAACAAGTATTTTATGTAGACTACAATTTTCATTCACACTCTTTATCATAAATATACACGTATCGCTCAATTTACAGACTTCTGATTTATGAATTTTTGCTACAATGAACCACATAAATTCATACCTATTTTTCAGTTTACAAACATAATTTTCACCACAATGAAGAGCCAACCTCTATCCAAGCATCCACAGAAGAAGATGGTATAGCCAGTGTTCCACTGGCAGCTCCAGCCTCAGGATGCAGTTGATGCTGGGGGAACCCTGGGAGCTGCAGAACTGTGAGATGGGGGGTTGCAGAGCTCCACTGGCAGTTCCAGTCCTGGTCACCTGGCCCGGGCTGGGCTGGGGGAACCCCAGCAGCCCCAGGACTGGGAGCTAGCCAGGGCATGGAACTCTGCCATCAGTTCCAGCCCCAGGGAGCTGGCTGGGGTGGGGAACCCCAGCAGCTGAGCGGCTGGGGCATGGAGCCTCACTACCTCAGCCATGGGAACTCTAGCAGGGGGAGGAGATGGGATCAGAGCAGGGGGAAGGGGAGCATACAGCAGTACGCCTGGGCAGGCTTACTCACTTCCCTAGACTACCATGCTCTTACTGGTAGGTTGAGGACCTGAAAAAGAAAGCCAAGGAAGAAAGGCAAGTTGGGACTGCTGAAGTAACTTTCAAAGCATTTCATGGTTGATTTGAGCACTTTAAAGTGCATTCACATTATCATTGTCTGCATGTTATAGGTGAAGTGGCATCTACGGATATTCAGGCACCTAACATTTTCCCAGATGCATTTCGACGACTGATATTCTCTGAGACGAATCTTGAATGTTGATGAAATGGTGTGTTTCTGAAGAAAAAGAGTGCGCTTGTGAACCTTTATTTCAAGTAATGAAACAAAAGCAACAGGTTTCAAGACCTCTAAGGATCAACTGACATTACTTTTTGGTGGAAATTTGAAAAGAGACATGAAAATAAAGCCTCTCTTTGTTTACCACTTGGAAAATCTGAGAGCACTTAAAAGCTTAAGCAAGGCATCATTACATGTGGCTGGCGTTCAGATCAAAAGGCAGGGATCACAAAGCAGGTTTTGCTGATTACATAACAAGCTACCCTTCATCTCTGAATCTTGTGCTGAAAATTATCTGAATAATAAATGTCTGCTGAGCTTCGATAATGCATCTGATGAAGCAGATCTTTGTCCACGAAAGTTTATGCTCCAAAATATTTGTTAGTTTATAAAGTGCCACAGGACTTCCTGTTGATGATGCTCCCAGTCACCCTATCAATGTTGAAGACAATAGTGATAACATTTGAGAGGGGTTCTTTTTTGCCCCCAAATACCACTTCCATCCTTCAGCCAATGGATCAAAGCATCATTGCTACATTTAAAGCTTACTATCTGAAACTGGTGATGAGGTATCTCATATTTACCTCAGATGGAGAAGACAAACCAACAAGTAATAAATTGTGGAAGAACTACAAATGGATATAGAAAATACCACAACTGCATGGAATAAAATTACTCAAAGTATCATGAATAGTGTTTTGAAAAAGCTATTGCTGAAATATTAATCTACTGTACAGTCAAAAACTGTAATCCTCTTGGTCCAATATTTATCCTATTTTTATTGTTTCCTTATACTGAATACATTTTGACACAGAATCTAGAAAACCAAAAGCATTTCATATTGCTTGATATATACCTGACAGTGAATACATGCAAATCATCTTGACACTTCCCATCTGTGTTCTGAATTCTTTTCCTTCAGACCATGAAATTCATGATTATAATATGAGCATAAAGTAACAGATTCTATTTCTTATTGTGTATGCATATTTAATCCCTCTAGCTGAGACAGATGATTCCTTTTATGCCAGGAGTTAAATGTAAACAAGAGTGACTGAGTTTTAGAACGTTCAAAGTCAACTTATTATGGCCCATATTTCTGAGGCTATGTCTAAACTAGACATAGCAGTCAACCACGCATAGCTAAAATCGACTTATCAACAGTTGATTTCAATGGCTGTCTATACAGAAGAAGGTCGACGGGAACGTTTCTCCTGTTAACCTTCCTTAATCCTCGCCGCTCGCAAGGTGTTCCGGGGTCAACTTTGACCCCAGAAAGCGTTGTTTCATGCATGCACAATACAAACCCCTGGAAGATCAACCTTGAGCGGGTCAGTCTTCCATGGCAGGATTGACATAGGCTAGCTACAGTTTTCACAATCTTGTTGAATTCAGTTTGGGTTTTCCCACCCCTGTAATTCTGCTTTCCAGGCTCCCTAACAAAGAACATCTAAAACAGTACTTGACTTTATAGTGGGCATTCCCACTACCTGATTAGTTTAGGTTGAAATGAGCACATGAAGTTGCAGAAGTAGCTGTCCCCTCTCATTTCTCCTATTTACGTCTGGTGTGTGATCCTAACATTATACACAGATATAGGAATGTACATTCCTGGGGGAAGATTTCTGCTCTCCTCAAAATTCAGAAAAGGAGTGGGCTGTTACCAGAGGGAAGTGGCAGCTAGCTGCAAAATCACTTATTAGGGTTTCAGCTCAGGAAGGAAGGTGATATCACAAAGGAAGGTGGTATCTGTGTATATTTGTGGACCATCAATGGATCAGAAGAAACACTTTGGGCTTGATTTATTGCTTCATTGTGTAATTCTTTACACCCATGTTAATGTAAAATGCTGCTGAATAAGAATGGCAACATTTCACATGAGTACAAATGACAGCACAGGGTGAAAGGACTCTATTTTTTTCTTTATCTGAGCCTTGTTTCCACTCACCCTTCCACATTTCCTACCACAACAGATAAATTATGGTTACAATTCTGCCATTGTAACTCAATTCTTGACAAGACCATTGAAAAGTTACATTTAAAGATGATGACTTTTGGTGAGATGAACAGACACATAAGAATAAGTACAGGTTGAACCTCTCTAGTCCGGCACTCTTTCGTCCAGCAACATCTGTAATCCGTCATGATTTTAGTTAGCAAGACAACCACTTATCATGGGAGTGACCTAGTTTCCCTCAGTCCCATAAAGTTTGTTTCTGGCCACCAGTCCGGGCTCTCAGTGCTCTGCGTTGTTATTTAGCTCTAACTTATCCCTAAATATCTTCTAAGAGCCTAGTAAGCAGTGCAGCTGCTGATAATGCTGCTGGACAATCTTGACCTCTTGGTCATGTACACCATCTGGCAGTTCAGGCAGGTTGGTTTGGGTACCTGGAGCATGTGGGAGAGACATAAATCACTGCCAGGGTGGGAACTCTGGATAGCCAGGCATGTGAGAGAGAGTAAGAAAGACATGTTGTCCCTCTGTATTGCTTTTTTGGCATGCTTGGCATGAAGGGGCAGGGCTTTGGGGTGTTTCATGGGGCAGGTTCTGTCCCATCAGGCACAGCAGGAGAGACTGACTGCCTGCTTAGTGAATTAGTCTCACAGTTCTTAGTGAATTCCCTCAGGAATATAAAACAAGTATAAAATTTTTAAGGTTCCTTTGCATTGCCAGGGTGGTATAAAAAAGAGTTTGATTGTAAAGAACAGTGTGGTCTTACAAATGCTTATGATACTCTAGCACTGGTCTACATTTTTGGCTGAAAATATTTTCCTATCAAAATGTGCACTGTCAGCTCTTTGATACCAGCCCTTTTTGGAGATGATCAGTAGCCAACACAAATTATGAGTTTGATTCTCCAGGCTTCTTTTGATGTTCAGTTGTCTATGATGTACCACTGACCATATGGCTGCATATATTTTTGACTGTTACCTAGAAGTAAAGGCTTAATACTAATTGCATTACTATTAGGCAGAGGAGTTTGGGGAATTTTCTCCATTGCTCCATATTCCCATTCTTCATCTATTGAACCATAGCTTAAATAATGTCACAAAAGATTTGAATACAGCATGATGATATTGTGCTATTTTAACAAATAAAATATGTAGTATTTTGCTAATTTTTATAATATCGTGCATAGATTTTTTTAAATTTTTTTTGGTACAAATGTTTTGAATTTTGTTGGTACAAAATACCCTGAGGAGTACATTACACATCTCCTGACCCCCTAAGTCTCATGTATTTCAAAATATTTCTCCAGTTCCAGAAGCTAAGAAATTGTCCATGTAAGTATATTGCTAGCACATAGAACAAAAGCAAACTAATATATACATTTAGATCTAACATGCAGCATGGTCATCTAATCTGATTCCAATTTAAATTCATTTTAGCTGCTCTGTAACCTCTTCCTATAGGTAATATTTTTCCAGAGTAATGCTCTACACAAATTCACACATTTGAAAAGGGGATTATTTAAAACAGCAGTAGTTCAGTATTCTTTACCATAATGAAGCAGAATCAGAAAAAAAGCTTACCTCAGAAGACCTCAAAATCGTATACGTGTTTATATCCATATCAGAATCAAAACATTTATTTAACAATAGTGAATTGGAAAGGTATCAGGCCAAAGTATGTTTATAACCATCCAGAAGAGAAGACTGTGGAGAGGAATGCATTAAAGTGATTTGTGCTGGAAGCAAGCAAAATTGCAAAATAAATAAATCCTTTGGCAGAATTTACAAGCTCAGAACCCCATTAAGCTTTTCTACATTTTGGCCTGATGTTAAATACCTGTACAATGACATATTGAAGTTAAAGTTCCCCATGAAGCAGTGTTGTGTATCTGACTGCATTTATATTGACTTTTATCACTAGATAGCTGCATTGTGATAGCTGATGGATTGTAAGGAGCACACTTCGTTAACTCTGTATTCATGTCTCTTGCCAGTAGCCTTTTTAATCTCCTCACTTTTAAACACCCCACTGAATATTTTCTCTCAGAAGCATGTGTGAGTGGCTTGTACCTTAATAGTCTTTCAGACTGAGATCAATTACATTAATTACTCTGAGAATGGGACCCAAATAAGCTTGGTATAAATCTATTTTTGTGAGTAATATTGTAAATGATCCAATAGATTATGCAGAGTAGAATTCTACTCATGACATTATCACTGCTATTTATTCATCTTTTTATTCTCAAGTTATTTTGGAAAGTTTACTATGTTCTGTTAGGACATTCTTAATAAAATGCTGATTCAATAACATAATATATTGAGAACCAAAACTACACAAACAACTCTAAAAGAGAGATTTTGCATTTGACTCGAAATTATGTTCAATACTTAATTACACTTTATGAAATTATTCCTCAACAAACTGTTGTATTAATACTATGACCAGCACCGGTGGCAAATTAATACACTAATTAATTGACAACATGGTTAGCAAACATGTTCATTACATAATATGGTGAACTTATTTTAAATGAGAACCCTTTGAGATGGGAGGGACCCTATCAAGGTCCATTCTTTTTCATGCTTGTTCCAGGATAATTTTAAATGTTTAAAGTTATGAAGCTTCCACCAGATCCTCTGGAGATTATTGAACCATCAACTAGTCTCAAATATTAGAAACCTTTTCTTGATATTCAGAATACTGGAAATGTTTGTTTTTTTCCAAAGTCAAAGGCACAATAAATCATTAACATGTGTGACAGAGTCAGTCTCATTCCTGGGTCCCAAGTCCTCAGTTTAGTCTGCTGGCCCCACCGTATGAACCCCATTACCCTTGCTGGGGCAGGGGGCAGTCCGCGGGGGAACCCAGTCCCCACCCACTCGCTCCGGGTTTCAGCCCAGGGACCCTGGAGAGCTGCTACCCATGAGGGCCGACTCCCTTCGCCCTGGCTCCTGCAGCTCCTCTCCCGGGACCACTTCCCCAAGACGGTCCCCCCGGTACCTCCTTCCTGTAGTGGTAGCCATGGCAGCAAGTCCCCTCCTTTGTTTGGCTCCTCCAGCTGACCAGTTCCTCAAAGTCTCTGGTGGAGCTCCAGGCCCTCCTGGTTGGGGCAGTACAGCACCCTGTGTTGCTGAGGCTCCTCTCTTCTTTCATGGTCCCTGGCATTCCTCTAAGTCTCCTTCCTTCTCCTCACTCACCTCCCAAACTCTCCTTCACCACCCTCCCCTTGCCCTACATGGAGAAAGGCTTTTCATGGTAGCCCTGAGTAGGATCAGCTGGCCCCAATTGATTTAGGGCAGCCTACTCCTCAGCTTCCCCCACTTTGATTACCAGCTCTGTCTCCACTCTCTTTTTACTCCTGCCTCGCCTTTCCTGGCCCAACCCTGCCACACATGATGTAGTGTAAATTACTTATTTCTTTTTCAGTATCCCCTTGCTGAAATTATGTATTTGGAATCACTCTACATGCCTATATACATTCACTGCTTCCCAGAGTCCAGTGGGGGTGTGGTCCTTGGTGGCTTCTCCAAATTCTGTTAAAACTGGACACATCATAATGTGTTAAATTCCTCCCCAGGTTAACTCTCCTGGCAGAAGCTAAAATCGCTTCTGCAATGCATTGGGCTTTAAATTGCACCAAAGGAGATTTAGGTTGAATATTAGAAAAAAACTTCCTATCTGTCAGGGTGGTCAAACAGTGGAATAAATTGCCAAGGGGAGCTGTGGATTCTCCATCATCGGAGATTTTTAAGAGCAGGTTAGACAAACAGATGTCAGAGATGATCTAGATGGTGCTTGGTCATGCCAGGAGTGCAGGGGGCTGGACTTGATGACCTCTAGAGGTTCTTTCCAATTCTATTATTCTGTGAGTCTATGAATTACCTAGGCTATATCTACACTTAGAAAAAACTTCGAAATGTCAATGCTAATGGCCAAATCAGAGAATACTAATGAGGCACTGAAATGAATATTCTGCACCTCATTAGCATGCTGCATGCCTCGGCACTTTGAAAGTGCCACGTTTTGCTCACTTGCAGCTCGTCTACACAGGGCCCTTTCAAAAGGACCCTACAAACATCAAAATCCCCTTTTTCCAATTAGCTGATAGGAATAAAGGGATTTCGATGTTTGCAGGGTCCTTTCAAAAAGAAACCCACGTAGATGAGCTGCAGGTGAGCGAAACACGGCACTTTCAAAGTGCCACAGCCAGCAACATGCTAATGAGGCACTGAATATTTATTTCAGCACCTCATTAGTATTCTCCGATTTGGCCATTAGCATAGCCATTTCGAAGTTTTTCCTAAGTATAGATACAGCTCTAGTGACCTATGGGCTAAACCACTTAATCATTCTTATTTTGCAAATTAAATTTACCACCAATGTTAAAGATTAAGTTAAAGAAGCAAAACAGAATGTGGTCACTGTGAAACATTATCTGCCTCGGATTCACACATATACAACTTTCCTTGACAGTGATGAGAGGTCTTCCAAGGATCACACATAGTTATATCCCTGTATGTGATGGCTTCTGAGTCCCTAAAGATATTTTTAATACCCTTTAAATATCTATGGCCTAATTCACCACCACATTGTTTTGGTTTTATGTCTGTTTAATGACATTGAAATGAATAGAGTTAAACCAACATAAAACTGGAGCAGTGTAATAGTGAATCAGGCCCCACTTCTTTAACAATAGCACTATGATTAACAACATTTGAAACATGGTCTTGTCATTAAATGATGAGGCTGGGAGACAGGCAACCTGATTTGTATTCCCAATTTTTCCATGAAACAATAAAAAATAATCACAGAAAGAGATAGTTTCTTTTCAGTGTTAAAAGGAAGTATTAGAAAGAGGAAAGTAGCATTTTCCTGAAGCTACTTTGTCTTTTTTCGCTGAAAGGGTTTTCCTCAAAACTCTTTCCTGCTTGGTTTACTGGTAGAAGTAAAACAATATAAGAGAACCATAAAAGTACAAATATCAAAATATGCTCTTTTTCAAACTTACATGTGGGCAACTTATGTAATTAAAACCCGGCTGGAAAATGGAATTTCTGTCATGTGGGGAATTTGGACTTTTCAAATTACATTTCATCCCAAACTGAGGTTTTTTTTTTTTTTTTGGATAGAAATTCCAAAGCAGAGGTGGCACTCAAGTTTATTGCTTCTTTAACATCTCCATATTAGTCTGAGTTTGAAAATTCTGCCATTTTGAACAATCATACCCTTTGCACATTTTTTGCAAAATAACCATTCAAAAACATGATTATGAGAGAGAATAAAATTTCAGACACTCATAGAAAAATAATATCATATTTGCAAATGGCTTGGTGAGGCTGAGTTATAGATAATATATTATATAACAGCATGTCTTAAGATTTCTTTAAACAGAGGGACTAATTTTAAATGATCTGTTCTTCCTGGTACGTGACAGGAAATATTGCTGTGGTATTTTACAACAGTTCTGTAGTGCACACTGGTATCATATGGAGGAGCACATCAGCTACACTATTAACTGTTGACATGGTGTCGGGAAGTTCGGTTTCTTTGCTTAATAAAATGAAATGTATATTTTATTTGCACTTCTCTAATTCCGTGTTTGCTTACAAGTCTGCTGTCTGGGAATGAGTGGAGTAAGATTTTAATATATGGTGGAAGGGATGTGATGGTGGTAGGGTGCCATGTTCTGGGCAAAATATTTACTGCTCATTGCAGAGTGTGTTTACATACACCTTTAAGAAGCTGTAGTGAGTTACCTTGTGATATTGAGTGGGCTACACATGACTGGAGCTTCAGTAGGCTGCAAGCATATACCATAAGGCTGCAGTTTTCTCTCCTGTGCTGTTGAGTGGAGTGTAGTTAAATAGGGGAAGGAGTGGGTGGATCTTTGGCTTTAGTTGCCCCCTCCAACACAGAGAGGGAAATCGTCTGCACCAGCAGAGATAAAGATTACTTCCTCCTGTCCTCAACTGCCGCACTCCAAGCAAAGGAGAAGCAATACCTAGAAAGTGACTAGCAGAAACAAAGTCCAATTCCTGCCCGGTTCCTGAGCCGTGTGCATCTGGGGTAAATTGTTGGGTTAAAATTCAGACCCTTATACAGCAAATAGTACTTACTCTCACCTTTTTCTCTATTATTATCAATATTATGTTTAAGGACATAATAACTAGCAGGAAATTAGGATTCATTTTTATATTTGGATCTAATTCTTTTTCTGTCATGTCTCTCCAACAGTGTTTATAACTTGAGCAGAGGTGATAAAAATAAACAACCACAGATGATTAAGACATTCTTTTGTGGCATACACAAAAAATATTGGTTATAAAACACTATCGGCGAAGTTTGTCTTTAGAGGGTTTTGAAGAGTAAGATCCTGGTTTTGCTGAGGCTAATTTTCACCATAAGCAAATACTGATTTTAACAATGAACATTGTGCATCATAACAGATGGTAAACTGGACATGGATGAGGAATATTGCTTGTGGTGTCAGTCTCCAAAACTGAATTAGATCCTTAGCCCCAGCTGGGGTTTCTCCCAGGCTAGCTTTCGGGAGAAACCCCAGCTGGCAGGGAATTGCCTTATGACTCTCCATCACTGTCCTTATAGCCCCTTGCATAAGGGGTGTGACTAAGTGGCAAAGGGTATCACTAGATGCTACTTCACTTCAGTGATGCCTGGCTGCCTGAAAGTCCTGTGGGATGCAGCCAGCTGGACACAGATTAGCTCACCATTGTTATCAGACAGTTGTATAGTTTTTATTCTGGGGGCTGCTTTTCTACCCCATTGCATCTTATGCCAATCAGTTTCCACTGAAGTCAACTGAGTTTCACAAGCACAAAAGTAGTGCAACAGATCACTAACGTCATAACACAGAGAAGTAAGAATGTGGAGTTTTGGTGACACACTGAGTTTTTATTCTCTTTAATCCATTCTTTCCCCCTTAGAACCATTAACAGAGTAATGAAAACTTCACATTTCAATGTTAGTGTAACTTAGGCTATGTCTAGGGATTGGTGAACAGAAGTTTTTGTCAGAAGACAACGTCCGTTGACAGATTGTGGCCAAACTGCCGAGCAGATTGCAAAACCTGATCTGCTCTGTCAATAGAGGGTTGCCAGACTGCCTGCCTGCTCTATCAGCAAAACAGCCAACCAACAGCAGAGCAGACAGGGCTGCCCAGTATCCCAGAAGCCCTTACTTCAACAGAGATTCCCCTGGGTTCAGACTGGCTTTCTGTCAACAGATCTCTATCAATAGAGGTATTCTTCCTCATGTGGAGCAGGATAAGGCTGTCAACAAAAGTGGTGCAGAACATGTTGGTAAAGTGGACACTCCCTGTGTTTTGTCAATAAAACTCTAGTTTCGTTGACAAAACCCTCTTGTGAAGATATAGCCTGAGAGGCTTTGCGAGGTACGTATGAGATAACAGTCCTCAACACCCAACAGCACAACGTGTAGGGATGCACAGTTTGAGAGGAAATGCCAGTTCTCAAAGACAGTATCAGCCACTGACTTAAGATCTGCATGCCTTCCTTTAGAAAGTACTAACCTTTCTAACTGTGAGATACATGAGAACTTCATGCTCTTAACAAAAGAACAAGGTGACAGATAGAGAAAAGGAAACCAGGCCTGGGGGTTGGAGCTTGAGCCTTGATTCTCAATAGATGCACAGAATGAAGTGCCAGTATAATCAGCCTGGAGAAAAGAGATGTGTAGCACGCCAATTACCAACAGCAGGGAAAATTGAAAGAAATTACATTCAGGGGAGTGTGAAATGTGAAAGTCAAGGAAATAAATTAGATGTTGCATGACCTCTGGTGTGATAAAGGGAGAACTAATATATTTAACTTAGCTGTAATCACGTCATAGCCAGACTGGATTAGGAACTTTTTCCTTAAATTTTCCCCTGTCTGGCTCAGCACTGTATTTTTTAAAGTACAAAATCAGAGCAACCCAGACAGCTTCAGAAGTTGTTGTAAGACAGACTGCCTTCCTCTATTCAAAGAACTTGAGCACAGTTTTTTCTACTTATGCATCATACGCATTTGTGTCAAGTATCAGAGGGGTAGTCATGTTAGTCTGGATCTGCAAAAGCAACGAGGGGTCCTGTGCCTGCATCTGACAAAGTGGGGCTTTGCCCATGAAAGCTTATGCTCATACATTTCTGTTAGTCAATAAGGTGCCACAGGACCTCTCGTTACTCATATACATTTGTGGACACTGAGCAGTAAATCACTGAAGATGTCTGTGACATTCAAAAAAGTAACACATACACTCCAGAGTATTGTGTAATGAATTGATTGGTAGGATTAAAGTAACCACCAAGTTAAAATGATCAGGAGTAAGGAGTAAGTTTCTTAAGAAGGATTCAGTCTCATAACATTATCACACAGAGATGTTCATTCTCATAGTGCAACAAAGACCTTCAGGCCTAGAACACAATAATTCATAACAATCTCAAATGTTTGCCATGATAACGGTAGCATGCAGGTTTTGTATCTTGAGGAGCAGCAGCAAGGAATTACAATAACACAGAGGATCAGATAGAGACAATTCATGGTAAAGGCAAGAAGTAGTTGCCTTCATTACAAGATGATTTGTTGGATTTGTGCTTTGGATTGTGAAAGAATGATGGAACATCCACCATGTTACACCCACATATTAAGTACTGCATGCAGATATGGACGCCTCATCTCAAAAAGATAACTTGGAATTGGAAAAAGTTCAGAAAATGGCAACAGAAATTATTAGTGGCATGGAATGGCTGCAATATTTGGAGAGATTAATAAGATTTGGCCTGTTCATCTTAAAAACAAATGACTAAGGGAGAATATACTAGAGATACATAAAAATCATCACTGATATGGAAATCAAGTGAATAAAGAAGAGTTATTTAATCCTTCCCATAATACAAGAACCAGTGGTGAAGAACAGGGCAGCATACCTACCAGTTCTGTCCACATGCAGTCAGTATCCATTCCTTATCAATGTATATCATTCTATGGAAGGTGATGTCTTGCATTGTCACCTAGAGAATGCAGGATCTTTGACCAACCCCCGCCCCACCCCATCCCCCAGCTGTCAGACTAACACGGATCTGCTGGAGAAAACTAACACAGGAAAGCATGTTCACAGAGCACATGGAAGTCACCTGCATGGGTAGGACACAGTTAAATGTATACAAAAGAGAGGAGGGCAGGTTAGGAAGATAGCATTGCTGTCTGGGAGGAGAGGAGAGTGTTCAGAGGCTACGATGTCCTGACCCAGTAGGAAATGTTGAAGCTCATTGTTTGGTAAATAGAACTCCTGAGGTGCCTGGTGGAGGAACACAGAGCCCCACAGCAGCCCATGCTGAACCACATGCCCTCCTCACCATGTTCTGTTCCCTCCCACCTCAATGCCCCAGAATGAGGTCCTACTGGTTTGGGCTTATTTCCTGGCACCAGAACTGATGTTCCACTGTGTACAAAGCATAGTGTCTAGCCTGCATCTCCCAGTTTCTCCTCTCCAGTGTTTCATATGTATGCATGTATGTTTGTGGCCTCCTCAGAGTCACTGTGATAGCTGCTTAGGCTCTGCACATACCACAGTACAATGCATGGGGTGCTCAAAACACTTGTCACAACAGTCTGAAGCCAGACAGGGTCCATGCTAGCCTTTCAGTGGCATCTGCATGGATACCCAGTGGAAAAAAGGTCACAAAAATGTTTATTGTTGCTTTTAAAGGGGAGAGGGAGGAGATAAGTGCACTATGGGAGGCTAAAAACACATACCCAGAACCAATCGCGGCATTGTTTTATCCCATCGACACTTGGAGCTTAACCTACAATGCAAGGGGGCAGAGGAACTGAGGGATAGCTACCCCACATTACTGACAAAATCAAAGCCACCAACCCTAATGGGGATACACTCCACTGACTTCAGATGCCCGTGTGGACATGCACCCTTAACTTTACAAATTGGGTGGTAAAAAATCAACCTTAACAAATTTTGCTTTTTATCTCCTTATGTAGACGTACCCTTAGAAGCAACAGAACACAGTAACAGCCATACTGGATCAGACTCATGGTCCATCTACTCCAATACCCTGTCTCTGCTATTTGTACATACCAGATGCTTCATATGAAGGCATATGACTTCTGCAGTGGGCAGATGGGGCATAATCTACTCCCACATAGGTAATCTCCTGATTTCTACTAGACAGGGATGAGCTTAAACCTTAAAACAATAGGTTTATTATCTCTGGTTATCTCATGCATTAAGTGAACTTCAGTCTCTTTGTACATTCTTCTGGTTTCACAGTAATAAACAAGTTAATGACTGCAACATCCAGAAACTAGTGTATTCGTTCTTGATAGCTGCAGAACTACCAACCTCATTGTGATTACTTTCCCATGTCTGCCTTTCTGAAGAAAGATATATGAAAAGCACCGACTCAGCTGCCTTTACCAACCAAATTTGTGGAAGTTAAAGTCAAAGCTTTGACTTGGAACAACTGTACATTCGGTCTCACAAAGGTAAGTGTTCCTTCTTATTGAAGTAAATCTACTGGAGAACCAAACACAAACTGCACGTACCTGAAAGAGATGCTACTGCCTGGGAGAATGCTTGAGAGATGGAGGAGAAGAGGCAAAGTTCTGGAACATATATCCATATAAATTTGATCTTTTAAATCGTAGGACTCCAACCTGCTGAAGTGGGAGAGAAAGGGTCTCTTCCTCTGATTCCATTGCCAGAGGAGGAGATTTTTGAGATCATTATCTTCCAGGCAGAAGATCAATCAAGTCCAAAAGGCCTTATCCTATTCAGAGCCCACAAAAAGATGGGCATAGTGGGATGTATTAACTCCACACAGCAGGAGATGCCAAAGAGTTAATGAAGAGAGCAATCAGTCACTGAGATCCAGCAAAAAGTTGGGTTAGTAACAGCTAGGATAGAAAGTTAAAGCCCCAACAGAGCAGGGTGGCTGTTGAAGAAGCTAAGAGCCATTACGGAGGAGCTCCACAACATATGGGGAAAATCTATCCAATAAGACGAATATCATGTCAGAAGGAGACAGAGAAGGTTGCCATGTGAAAGTTGTCTGTAAAGGTCTTAGAGATGCCTAGAGATGCAGCAAGAAATGTAAGCAAACAGTCCTAGACTGCCAAATACAGAACCCCTCAGATAGGACCAGAGGAGAAGTTGGGTTTGGGTCCCCATTCCACTCCCCCACCAGCAACAGGATCAGAGTGTGGAACCTCCAAATTTGGGGAGAAGATATGAACATAAGGCCATTGAATTTTGTCCCTATTTTAAACTTACTTTGTCTTCCCTGGTGAAGAAGAGAGAGGCGCTAGGTTTAGCAGCTGCAGGCCTATCATATGCTCCAGAAGTCTTTGGGATGAGCTTTCATACTAACCAGAAGAGAAGGGGCTCAGAACAACTTAGCTAGAGTCCTGAAGAGCTGTAGGCCATGTTCTGAGCAGATACAAGAGGAAACTGAGGCAAGGCCATTGTTAGCCAAAATGGCTAAAAGTGTCACCACAGTGGAGCATCTTAAAGTGTTAGAGTCCTATTGATAGACTTCTGAGCAATCACTGGCTACTTATGCTTAAAGCCATTTCTGACCAAAATCAATAGACAATTGCAGGTTCTTGTTGATTAGGGCTCTGGACTTTACATGCTCCAGCTGTACCTACAGTGATTTTTGTGCTACATTCCAACCTTTTCTCCTCTCCTCTCCTCTCCTCTCCTCTCCTGAAGGGGGACCAACATGTGAATGAGAAGGGCTGTGGAATTTATTTTTCTTATTGGATGATTTACAGTAATCTGAGGCACTGGATAATAAAACAATTGCCTTATTCTACTGTTACTATGGCATGACAACAAATCTGAAGTAATAATAAGTACTTAATTTCCATATGGCAATTTTTAAACCTTTTATTGAATTTGCCTTTTTTTTTTGAGGTAAATACAAGGAACAAATTTGGCAGGAGAGGGGGCTGTACTGCACCTAAAATATCGATACAATATGTCTGCGTGGGAATAGCATGTAGATAAAAAGTCAGCACAAACTGGGACCTCATTATTAAAGCTGTGCCAAACTCCCTAAAATTGTAATAGCTATGCTATTTCCTTTAAGACAGGTAAATGCCTTTTCCAATATGTACAAAATGCCCTGTCCACTTTGGTTAGTCAAAAATGACTTTTTCTAGGGTGTTTCAGGAAATACATTCTGCTGTATCGTGTTTGCTACTGATTTGCAGTATTAACTAAAAATATATCAGCTATGTAACAGCATAGATGCAACACCAATTAAAAAGGAGCTTTCCTCTTGATTTTCTATATAAATAAGTCTCACAAAAATAATAATAAAAAATGCTGTTGTTTCCATTGCCTTTTACTTTCTTTTAGCTACAACCTGTCTTTGTTTCCCACTGCAGTGTCTTGACAGCCACTTTTGGAAAAAGGCACCATCTTTTCCACAGCCTTAAAATGGTGATTCTGAATGGTTGTCTCTCAGTAGTGGTTAGAAGTGTGTGTTCTGTTCCTTTAAGGAAAACCTATATTGCTTACCCCAGAGGGAGTCTATTGGGGAATAAAATAAAATGAAAATGATCAAGATAAAGTAACAAGCAACTGCACTGAGGTCATATATAAATTAATGTCAAATGCTTATCTACATTTCTGGTCACCACATGAAAAGTCATTTGAGAACTGTAGTCCGAAATTCAAATAATCTGAAATGCAGAATCGTGGCTTAAGTTGTGCTCACGTGGAAATGTTATTATGCAAAGTATATATTAGAATGATTTCAGTTTTGTGCAAATGTATATTTTGAGTAGGGTGACCATATTTCCCTGTGCCAAATAATGGGGACACCTGCTAAAATTGCTCATACTTCAGTAAGTTCAATGGAAATCAATCAGGCCTATGCGGTACAAATGTTCGAATTAGCATTATTTACTGAGCACCCATTCAAAGACATACTCCATTTTAATAACTAATAATAGGTAAACAATTAAAAATGTATATATTTACAAGTAAATGAGCACTGCTCTTTGGAAGGGCCTTCATCTCCGTCCTGCACCATGCCCCATTGTCTAAAGGCTCACAAAAATATATGGGCTCCAGGCCCACAGGAGGTTAATCTGGCCCTCACACTGACACATGGGCTCCAGAGGCTTCCTCACAGGGAGCACATGGGGAATGCAGGATTAAGCCCGCCACTCAAAGCTGTGTGACACTGGACAGGGGTTCCTGCCTTTCATTGGTGGGGCTGGGCACAGACGCTGCAGCTTCCCAGTGGGAGGCAGGCAACCCTGGACATGAAGGCTGCAGCCTGCAGGCCTGTGGGGGTCCTTCCTGCTCTGGGGGAGGCTGCCCAGCCATGGAGCACCAGGAATTCAGCCCAGCAGAGAAGGGAGCTGGTTGGGTGGGGCTGTCCCAAGCAATGGGACACAATGGGATAGCTGCCCCAGAAAGAAGGGCAGTGGGTAAGCTCCTCCACAACTGCCCCACATGAAGGGCACCCCGGCTGTCCCACACTGCGGGGTGCTGGGAACTGGCTGCCTCCCTGCTACAGGGGAGCTTCCTGGTTGCCCTGTGCTGCCAGCAACTGGGGCTGCCATCCTGAAGGGGAGCTCCCAAGCTCCAGGGAATTTGCCCTATGGGAGCCACTGGACCACAGGTGGGACGCTCCCTGGCTGCCTCATGCCATGAGGCATGGGGAAAGGTGTTGCCACCCTGAGCATGCAGCTCCCAGCTTTTTCCCAGCCTTGGAGAGCCAAGAACAAGCATATAAGCACTGTGGCTGAGGATCCTGGCTTTGTGGAGCCCCAGGGATCTGGAAATGGGGCTGCAAACCCTGCCTTGGTAGAGTGGAGGAGGGTGTCTTCCTGGCTGGAGGGATAGCAAAAAAGACTGTGGGGGACACACACTACTCCCATCCCCCACTTCAGAATACCCTGCCTTGCTCTATGGCCCAGCCCCTCCTGGTTCCCTCTCCTGCTGCTGCTGCCTGCACACATGGCCAGCACCTGGCCAGCATATGCTTGCTCTCCCGCCAGCACCTGGTACTTGCAGCAGTGACTGTGCTGACTTGGGGGAAGGGCAGCTCAGTAGGGGGCGTGAATTAGCCCTTTTGTTAAAATAAGTCAGGACATCTTCCTTATGCCCGAAATACAGGACTATCCCAGCCAAAACAGGACGGATGGTCACCCTGATTTTGAGAGAAGGTAAATATATGAAATAGCAGGAAAAGGAAAGCTCACACCATACAGAGGCTGTGCACACAATTTAGGATTTTATTTTCTTTCTAAAGATGGTAGTGCTATATAATATTCACCAGACAAGATCAAGGGTGGAAACCAGTCAATTACTGAATAACAATGAAAAATGCAAAGATCACTTCTCTGTATTAGAGCCCCCAGCTGCTCTTGCACATCATGGAAAACAAACGGCCTCAATTATGAACTTGGCACAAAGAATAATGTTTGTGAGTCATAATTAATGTTAGTTGTTTGAACTGGGTTTTTTTGTTTTTTGTTTTTTTGGTGTGTGTTTTGTGACCAGTAACCTGCAGGTGAACACAAGATTCTGTATTCAAGACACATTTCATAATTTAGAACAGACTAACATTTAACATCCTGCTCCTTAGCACATTTAATAGAGACCTGGCTGTCTTATCCAATGAACAAGTAATGACGGTAGTTATATTTGATGTAAACGTGTTAAGTCCTTAATTCTTCTGTATTTATTGAAGCTACTTTGTTAACATTTAGCAGTCCAAAAATTCCACACCTTCGAGGCGATTCCTTATATTTACATAAACTTGCTTCTTGTTCTGGAGGGACTAGTGTGCTAAGTTTGGAATGGAGCCATTCATCAACTTGGAAATTGAATTGTCATGGGGACCAAGCAAAACATAGAAGGAATACACTGGGGTTTACAAGAATCCTTATCTCCTGCAAAGAGACAAAGCTAATGCCCTGAGACACAAAGCATTTACTCTCTGCTGCTGCTGCTGATGCTCAGGTAGTCCTAGTCAGACATCAGAAATACTTTGGCAGAAGAGATAAAACTTACTTCACTCCACCAAGAGTGGCAGAGGTGCCACTGCTATGTGCCTTCCCTTGAAGCCAGTGGAAAAATTCTAGCTGACATATCCAGAGGTCCCCACTACACCTCAACCACTGCATTCCTTTCCTCTACAGCAAGCTCATTCCTTGAAGCTCGAGGATTAATCCTCCTTTTCCTGTAACTTTCCTGTCAGGAAGCTGGGCTGATGGTGTCACTAATTAATCAGTAATCAGTGTTTCCTGGCAACGGTCATGATGTAGCCCTAAGCTCAGGCAGATGCAGATGTGGTGATGGAATTCAGTGAAAAATTAAGGCCCAAAGCCTCAGTTCTGAGAAACGTGTGCCTCTGTTTAGCTTTGTCATGGTGCACAGTCCTTTTCTTTGGAGCATTTGCAGGACTAGCCCTAAATACAGTAAAAGGTCTATTATCTGTCACCCAGGGAACTATGTGTACCGGATAATCAAACATGCCGGCTATTGAAGAGAGGCTTCTCATTGTCCTGGCCAGTCAGCTGGCCTGTGGCAGATGTCCCTGTCTGGGTAACCAGCCCCACAGCAGTCACCCTGGCCTGTCAGCCAACAGTGGTTGCTGATTCACTCAATGTGCCAGTTATCCAGTTGCCAGATAACCAAGGTTTTACTGTACAACTTCATTTTCCCAAATGAAGCATCAGAAACACACACACACACAAAAGACAAAGGAAAAGAAAAAGAGGTGACTGGTTCCACCTTCTGCACATCCCATGAATCACAGATATGGTGTATTGTTCACTTCTTTTTTCCAAGCTTTTTTTCCAGCTGAGCACTTTATCCTTGATCCAAGTCCTTATCAAGAAACCATACTGTCTCTTCCTTCCTTTGTATGGTATCCCTGTTTTCCTCCTCGATAAAATCATCCCTTAGGATATTTAAAAGAGGGGCCTGGGATAAAAATTATATCATGTGACAGAACCGGAACAGATCTTGAGAAGTTCATGAAGTCCAGTCCCTTGACTTCACAGTATGACCTATCACCATCCTGACAGATGTGACTTTTTGTTGTTGTTTTGTTTGTTTGTTTTTAAATCTAACATGCCCTAGACAGGCACCATCAAGGGCTGAGCAGACAATCCTGGGTTTACAATGTCAATGCACTAACCACTGAGCTATTCCCTCCCACCACGTACAGAACTTCTCCTCAGAAGAAAGCATTTTTACTAATGCCAAAGAAATAAGCCCTAAATGTTTACGTAAGTAAACAATCATGTTTCAATTTTCTTAACAAACTGTCATAGCAAACTGTCTATATAGCTCTTCATGTATAACTTTTTCATATTCTATATAAACTGTTTCCCATTGCTTTCTGTAAAGAAAACTATTTCAGGTAATATCGCTGGATCAGTCTTCATGAAAGTTACCGGAGCAGAATGGTAAAGCTTGCACTGCTCTTTCCAATCCTGTAATTGTGGGAGACAAATGGGGAACATTAGTCTCCAAGGCTGTTCGTCTGGTGCTACCTCTTCCTAAAATTGGAGCACTTCCGAAGGGTAACTCTCAGTTTTACATACTTGGAAAATGCCTTGTGTTAGTCAAAATACATAACAGTAGTTCCTTTCACAAACATCAAGGCTATGTCTACACGTGCCCCCTCCTTTGGGAGGGGGCATATTAATGAGGCAGTTCAAAAGATGCTAATAAGGCACTGACATGAAAAGGCAGTGCATCATTAGCATAATGGTGGCCACATGTAATTCAAAAGTGCCACTTTTGGAACGCATGCCACCCACATAGATGGGTGCCTTTCTAAAGGATCCCCCGACTTTGAAAGCCCCTTCTTCCTACTTGGTTTTAGGAAGCAGGGGCTTTCAAAGTCAGGGGTGTCCTTTCAAAAAGCCCCCATCTATGTGGCTGGCATGCGTTCCAAAAGCAGCACTTTCGAATTGTGCGTAGCTGCCATTATGCTAATGAAGCACTGAATATTCAGCTCAGCACCTCATTAGCATCTTCTGAACTGCCTCATTAACATGACCCCTCCGAAAGGAGGGGACAAGTGCAGACACAGCCCAAAAGATAAATAATTACTATGAAACTTAGTGAGACAGGGAAATTACACACAAGTATTATCTGCAAGTTTGTTTGTGCTCTTCTCTGCAATATTTTTGCTACTGACTCAAGAGAAAGAAAAAAAGAATGCTGCTGGAGAGGGACTTGGATTTCTATTGCTTCTGTGTAGGTTTGTTTCTGAAACTGAAATTATACTAACAGATATATGACTTGATTTTTTTCCCCTTTCAAATTGAGAAATGGCTGAATATGGTTTTAAAAGGTTATCCAACGTTGATTCCCCTGAACAACTTTGTAAGTTTGTGTGCAGAGTGAAGATTGCATCACATAATTTTAGATGTTTAATGCTAATGAATGAAAGGAAGAGTGAAACCCAATAATGGAAGGATGATGGAAGGAGCTCAGTCACAATATAAATAGGCCAATAAGATGATAAAGAACAATGAAAGCTGAAAAAGTCTGAGGTGACCAGTCAAAGGTACAAAGTCAGAGAGCACAATGAATCAGGAAGTGATTCTGCTTCTGATGACTTCACTGGTTCAGGATCAGGCCTCTAATTCTGGTAGTCACATTGCTAGTACAGTTCATATGGGAAGACCATATGGAAGTAGAAACTTATATTAAGTTTGTAGCTTAAGTCATTCAGATGAATGCCTTCAATACATGGTGTACACTATCTAATCAATAGTCATGGAGATTTTTAATAAGGATAGATTGCACTAGGGAAAAGAGTGTATATGTCAGGAAGGAAAAAAAAAAGCCACTCTAAGCTTTTTGCCTGATAATTATAAAGGAAATATATTGCTGCCAGGAACTATAGTTTTCTACCAGTAAATTTGTCATTGGGACAGAATGTCATGATAACACAACCATAGATGTAAAAACCTGCCTCACAGTGCTAAGGAGAACATGTTGCAAAACTAGTTAAGTCACATGAATTAGCAAGAGTCCATGATAATTCCTGCACTGGAGTTTTTATTCTTAACAATAAAAGCTTTGGTGCTGTTTATGTGTTCACAGATGAGTGGGGGCGTAGACCTTGCAGAAGCTCAAACCTTTTCAGCCGGTGCTTATCAGTTCAGTTCCTGCCTGGGACAATAGAGGCAAAAAAAATAAAATGACCATGAAGACTAAATTTCTTCAGCCCTTGAGGTTGCATATTAAGCACCTTTACTTATATTAATGTATAAAAGAACTGGAATATTAAGAAAAACTTCTTATCAGGGTAGTTGAGCATTGGAGCAAAGTGCCTGGAATCTCTGTCACTGGAGGTTTATAAGAACAAGGTAGATAAACTCCTGTTAGGAAAGGATTACATCGTAACTAAACCAACCTTGAAGACATGGGACTGGACTAGATAATTTATTGAAGTCCATTTCAGTTCTATGGGTCTATGATATAGCTAATCTAATTTAGTCATCTGATACAAATAATGGACTCCTTTATTGAAAACAATATTCAGGATAGCATTTAATACCTTGTATAGATTACAAAGCCAGAAGGGAACCATCTAGTCCGACCTTCTGTATAACACTAGATCATAGATCCTATTCATAGGTGCTGTCCTAGAACTTTCCCAAGGAATTTTTGTACCTTTTAGAAAAACATTAAGTGTTAATTTAAGAATGGGCAGGGATGGATAATCTAACAACATCCATGGAAAAATTGTTCTAATGATTAATTTCTTTCACCGATAAAAAATAATGCCTTGTTTGCCATAGGATACCTGCAGACTATAAACAAGTTATGTCTTAATCTTCTTGCTGTTAAACTAACTAGACTGAGCCCTTTGAAACGTATCATTTTAAAGCACATTTTCTAATCATTTAATCATTTATGTAGCTTTCTCTGAACTCTATGTAATTTATCAACATTATTATTCAGTTTTGGACACCAGAACTGGACATAATATTTAATCAATGGTGTCATCCCTGTCAAATACAGAGGTAAAATAACCATCCCCTCTACTTCTGCTTGAGATTCACATGTCACGGTTGTGCACACATCATGGTGCCAGATATATTCACACGTGTACAAACTCTTGTACACATTATACACCTGCTCGTCAATCAACTAATACAATTTCCTTCTAGAACAAAATGATCTCTGATCCAAATCACCCTTCCTCTTTCTTTGCCCTGTCAGCCCTCGATCTCCCTACAGTCCAGCCACCCAATGGCCACACTTCATAGGGCAAATCTGATCATATATTTCTGAGAACATTCCATGTTTCCCTTGACCATTACCTTCCTTACATCAGCATAAACTCCCTCCTGTCAACATCATGTGTGATGCCACAGACTTCCAGGGCTATGATAACAATTGCATTCCCAGCCGCTCCCCACTTCCCACCAAAGCCATTTGCTGATCTGATAGCTAACAATAACTCTGGCTCGATTAAACCAGTTTATAAATAATGTAATGAACAGTGTGCAGTTTTTTCTGGGGAGAGGAGTGTTACAATCTAACATGTCTGAGAATAACTCTTTAATCTCAGTAGGAAGTATAATAATTCCTTAGTAACAGGAAGAGAGAACTCTAGTAAGATATTTGGCATCCTCAGATCCTATAAAGAAACAATGTGTATGAAGCTGTTCAGTACCTCACTGGATCAGGAACCTATGTATTAACTGATTCCAATCCTTTATGTAGTTTCAAAAAGTTATGCTCTAACCAGGGTAACTTTTTTTTTCTGCCACTATTTTCAAAATAATAAGTTGTAGCATGGGCCAGATTCACTATGCAAAGTGATGCGAATTGCACAGCTTTGCTCCCCGGGCAGATTGACTCAAATGGAGGAGAAGCAGCATTACCAGCTGGGGGCTATAGGAGCCTTTCATTTTAGTAGCATTAACTAAGCACACCTCTCTGTTGCCTGGCCATATTGCCTTTCTTGCCAGAAGTATACCATGTCTGAGCCGCGTTGCCTCTGTCTTAACCACAACCCTTGGTGCAGTTAATGCCTTCCTCACCTCCTTTGGGTAGTCTTGTTGCCTGGCATGAGTTTAAGCTAAAGAAAACAAGTCACAATTATTAAGGTTAGTCAAAATTATTTTGATTAAAAGTCATAAAAAACAGAATTTCCTCAAAATATGTTATTGTGCTGGACGAAAATCTCTTTATATAAAAGGGAAAGAAGAAAAAAAAGATTTAAAAAATCCATTTTGAAATAGAAGGAATTCTTCTGAGTGGGGAGGGTTTATGGTCACTCCTGCCCACTGGGAAAGGGGTGATGGATCATGTAAAAAAGGTTAGTCCTTTTCTCACTTACAGTTTTTCCCACATTTAAGGGCAGAGGGAATGTGAGAGAAAGGGAAACTTTCCTAAAAAAATCAAAATGAAATGTTTCAGAACAAGGCAACATTTCTTAAAATGAAAGAATACAACGTTTCCAATTTTAGTTTACTATATCGTCATTAAAAAACAATATGAACAAACAAAAAAAGAAAAATGTTTTGAACCTAACAGAAAAGCCTTTCAAATTGTCTCCCGTCTTCCCTTCCTTCAGAAACACCAATCGAATTTCAAACAGCTCAATCTACTGTTCATTTACGAGATACAGTTATCTCATAGAGTCATATTCAGCTAGTGCAATTCCTCACAGTACAAAGCTGCAGTGTGAGTCAGACTTCACACTCACACTTAGGCATAAAAAATTCCCCTTAGCACTGTCTGGAAGATGACAACACCAGCTCATAACAGTGTTTGATGCTTCTAAAGCTGTTTCCTTTCTGCACTGGAATGAAACTAAAGCCCTCTGAAGTGAAGCGCTGGCTCAGAGTGCACTAGAGCAATTGCTTGTGGGGTTGACCAATTGTGATCCTCTTCAGATCATGTTGCATTCTTTACTTTAGGTTTCCAATAAGCAGTGGATCCAATCTGTCCATAAATTTTAGAAATGTGCACGTGTCTGCCATCTGTGAGGCCCTTTGTCCTCCTAAATGGTAAGAGCTAGGACCACCAAATTTGGCATGCAGTTTCCTCATATCATAAAATAAAGGGATTTGACTGTGCAAGGACAATGGAAGTACTTGGAATTCGATTGTTTCTAGTAAATTAGAAAGTGAGGGGTCTGGTATTGGGGACAGTCATTCTAGGCAGTGGAGGGAGTGCACCAGAAACAGAGTGCCTGGCTGAGGGTGGACTCTGGCTGTTGACAGCCACCTTACCTGGCAGTCCCTACTGATTCCCCCAAATCCACGGAGCTGCCACCTGTCCTGCATCCCTCCCTCACACACACATCTTTGAGTCAGGCCTGGAGAGCACCAGCGTGTGGCCTGACCACCCTTCCCCACTCCCTGACCAGACCTGAAGTGGGCTAGAAGGCAGACTTTGCACCCCACCCTGGCTACTGGAAGAAACCAGTGTGAGGTGTGCACACCTCCTTGCCTGACCTAGCCGCAAAGAAAAGCCAGAGGGCAAGATGCCTGACCCCCTCTACTCCCCTGGCGGGTGCTAGGGAGAAGCCATTGCAGGCTGGCCTCAGGGAGAAGCCAATGGCCACCCCTTTTACCTGCCCTGAACCCCCCCCCACTCCCACATCTGAGTTCCCCTCCTCCCAGTACCCTCCCTACTCTGAGCTATCCCACTTTCCAACCCCCTGCCCTGATCCTCTCCTCACCCCGTTCTAACTTCAGCACCTCCCCACTACCAATCCCCTCACTGATCCTCTGCTCACCCCAGTCCAACTTTTGCACCTCTCTACCACCAGCCCCCTGCCCTGAAGGACCCAAGCAAGGCTGGGTAAGTCTACTAGAAATCTATGCAGCTCTGAATGGAACTGATCCTGGTTATGAGACCTCCTCTTTAGGATAATGTGATCTTTTCTGAGCTTATAAGCAAAATGGTGGTTAGTTAAACTACAAGTAATAGGGCAACCAACCTTTCACTGAGGTGTGGAACTCCTGAAATCCACTTTATTTAAACCCACCACCATTTTTTTAAAATGTGTACAGTAAACCCTCAAGTTACGCAGGGGTTGCATTCCTGCAGCCCCCATGTAACTCAAATATTCACACAAGTCAGGGTGAGATAGGAACCAGGCTGCACTTTCCTGGTTACCAGAGTGGTGGGCAGCCGGCAGCCAGGGGTCAACCTAGTTCCTATCTCCCTGCCACTTGTAGGACCTGAGAAACTGACCAATCATGTGCTGGTCAGTTTCCTGGGTCCTGCAAGCAAGGCAGAGATGGAACCAAGCAGCAGCCTGGTTTCCAGCTGCTTGCAGCACCAAGAAAATGACCAGGTCATGGCTGATCAGTTTCCCAGTTCCTGCCAGAGCAAGGCAGATGGGAACCAGGCTGCCACTTTTTTCCCAGCTCCCCTCCCCCTGTGAACTGGGAAACTGACCAGTCTACCATGGCTGGTCAGTTTCATGGCTGCTTCTTCCTGCCTTCTCCCAGGGTGCAGCTGTGAGTTGGAGAGCCACACAGCTGGGGGAAGTGATGGAAAAGGGGCTGCAGAGCAGCTTCAAGTTGTGCTTAACTCACATTAAAGTGAGTTATATGCAACTTGAAGCCACCTATATCAAGGGTTTACTATAGAAACTTGCGGTTCTTACCCTGCAGGTGTTTTTAAATTATGGATGCTGGGGCTGTATTTTCTTTTATTTGTTTACCCAGCATGCTTGTAATTTTGTCATGACTGGGAAGTTTTATTTAATGTTATACTGTTTTATGATTCCTGAACCTCCCCCACCAGTTTGAAGACAATACTTTTTATTGTTGTTATTTTCAAAATAGTGAAGCTCTTCAACGGTATTTCACTAGAGCTACCTCTATGCTATAGCGGTTTGCTGACAGAAATTACCGTCAGAAGAGCTCTTTTGGCAAAACTTCTGTGGACATATCACATCCACATACAAAAGTGGATTGAAAAAGCAATCTGATTTGTTAACAGAGAGTGGCCAGACTGCCTGGCCGCTCTCTAGACAGAACGGCCAACCAGACGCTTAGAAAACTGGGCTGCCTGGTGAACCAGAAGCCCTATGTGTTGACAGAGGGGCCCCCGGAGCATCTACATGGCTTTTCTGTCAGCAGAAACTGTTGACAAAGGTGTTATTCCTCATTGCAGAGAGGCAGAATGCTGTTGGTGGAAGTGCCGAGTTTTGTAGACTGACGGTTGACAAAATGCATTTTGTGTGCAGATGCTGCATGTCTTTTGTCGACTGGCTCTCATAAGAGGGGTCACTCCCTGCTTACTGCATTCCCAGAACAAGGGAGTGAACTGCTTGTGGAGTCCACTCCTTGCTTGCTGGCCAGGCTAGCTGAGTCTGTGCAGATATGATAGCACTTTACTGCTTGCCAGAAGAGGTAAAAGATTACTGCGTGCTAGAGACATGGAGGAAATGGGGATGTAGGGATGGGTGCATTGTGATTCCAAGTAATGTTCCTTGTGCTAATTCTGGTCATGTACGTTACGCATTGCAACTTGCTCTGGGCTATACCTAAAGCCTCTGTCTGATCCACATACCAATAGCTGGATATAGAAGGCAAGAATCTGTTAAGACTATAATAATAAAAAAAAACCCTAAGACCAATCTGCCATATGTTGGTTGCCATGCCTTTTGAAGAATATTGGGGAAAGAAAACCCTACATTGCATAAATAAAGGAGACAAAATGGTTCCCATTATAGTTTATGGCTGATCATTTATTTGAATTAAACATTTAAATGCGGCTAATTAACTCATTAGCCTTTGCATTAACAATTACAGTTCACACAGTGCACTATATTACTTCTCTGGGGTGGTTCATGTGCTTCTTAATTAAATCTAAGTCCAAAAATTCCCTATTAATTTCAGCTATTCTGTCTCCATACATGGGGCGGGGGAACATTGCTCAAGATTTTGCCTTTGATAGGCTAGTGGTTAAACACTTATCACTTTGAGAAAGGTGAGCAGTCCTATAGCACCTTAAAGACTAATAGCTTCATTTATTAGACATTATTTATTCATTAAAATTAAACATTACATATTAAATTGCTAACATTAAAACTAAATATTAAAATTTATTTATAGAAATTATCAGTCTTTCAGGTACTACAGGACTGCTTGCTTTATTTTATGAAGATACAGATTATCATGGCTACCCCTGGGAGACTATTTAAGGATGGTGGTTCACCTTTATCAGTTTGTTAAAATTACAGAATCCTGTGGTATTTTATTAGAGTCAATGGTACCAGATTTGCCCATTATTTTGGGTTATGCTTATTTATTAGGGTTACTTTTATGGGGGCAGTTATTAACTCTTATCAGTGTGCTGCTTTTGTCACTTCTGTTCTCCTATGGAGCTTTATTTTTCCCTTATATAGATTCACTCCCACTGAAGCTCACCTGCAGTATCTAGGCTGACCAGCCCTGGGTCCTTCCCACCCTAGAATTAGATGAACACAAACACTCACTCACACGCCTTCTGCCCCACCAGCGCATGTCTGAGAGGACCAGTAAATCAGCACTCACAAGCTAACTCCTTCTTTGTCCCTGAACTCAGTAGGCTAGGTTGCACAGCAGTGGCAAGTTGTGAGCCTCAATGGGCAAAGTTTAGACAGCACTTTAAGGTGCCACCTTTATATGTCTTCAGATTCAGCATGTCCGTAGCCTCACTTTCACACCACAGCCATTCTGCTTCTAACTCACTTGATGAGCAAATCCCGCAGGGTTTTGGGCACTACAGGGATCTTAAGCATAGGTACGAGGAGCATAGATGCAGAGTGAATGGGGAAGCCAAAACAACACCACTAAAAGGGAGTCGGGGGTGAAGAGAGACAGAAAGAAAAGCAACAGGCTTAACCATCAATGTTATTCATTTCCAGGTAGTAGCATAGTAGCATTACTGATCATATAAGGCAGGGTCAGGAAGCCTTAGGTACCCTGAAAAGAGAGAGAGAGAGAGAGATCTTGTCATTCTGTGAAGCTTGGACTGGTCAAGTGTCCCAGATACTAGCTGGGGTCCAGAGTATTGGAGACAGTCAGAGCAAGACCTCCATCATGATTAGTCAGGAGAAGATCAAATCCCAATGGAACTGATACAGAGCTTAGATGCTGTTAGCCGGTGGCCGGGTAATGTGCGGTGAGGTACCAACTATGCCTTTGTTACCATCCGAGTCTCTAACTGCGAGAGCACGGAGCTCGTCGCTGCGGGCAGCCGGGCCAGGCTGACGGATGCCCCTGGGTCCTAAACAACCCATGTTTTTTTTACTGCTAGAGCAGGGAGCTCCTTGCACTCTCACCTATGGCCAGGCTGTGGTAACCAAACGGTTAAAGTTCTTTTTATTGTGCCAGCTGTGTTGCAGTGACAAAGAGTACCAGCAGTCAGGCTCAGATCTTAACTAGTTACAAGTTTATTAAGCTACAGTTATAAGCGTGCAGTTACAAAAGGCTATTGTCTACTTCTTATATGCTAGCAGAGTACAGGTGTTAACAGGTTACATTACAATCCAATACAAAGATATCTGTTACCATCTAACACAATGATATCTAAATACAACAACATTTAGTTACAGAGCTCTAATTCTTTACCTGTGTACACCAAAAAGGAGACCTTAATGTGGGTGTATCTTACCCTCCTTGCGTCTCTCAATACCTGCGTAACCAAGCCAGGATCGGTCACTCAATTCCGCGGAAAGACGAATACGAGGTTGGGCGTCCCCAGTTGCGGACCTCGGGAGGCAATCACTTGACCTGACCAGCAGGTAGTTGGTGTGAATGCACTCAGAGTCAGAGTGCTGCTGGGCCCACCTTTATACCCCTGGGTCACGTATTCTCTTTCTTATCTGTGGTGCCAGATTGTATTGGTCTGTCTTTTGTGACGCCAGTTTTTACAAGGGCAATTCTTACTTAATTTGCACTTGTAAGGCAGGAGATAAAGAATTTGGGAGTACAGGACATTCTTTTACAAGGGTGGAGATTTCTCTTCTGGGATGGCTGTGTGGGCATCAAATCCATCAATGTCAGCTGGGGTGATTTCCTGAGGCCCCCTTTGTTGACAGTTAGCCTGCTAGCCCTCTATCTGTGTTTTCTGTTTCTCAGGGTCACGATGAGCTAGCACATCTGGGCCTCAGTGAGAGACATCAAAGACTGTGCTGTTTAACTGCTGCCCTGTGTGCTCTGAGGCACCTTAGAGGTGGGGCAAAAGCTGGTCTGTAGCGGGGGAGATTTTGTCTGGCTACAGATGCAGACACTTTACTTGGGCATGAGTAGGGGTTTGTGTAGGGAAAATAATGGTTCTAGAAGGAACACTAGATTCATTTATGGGTAAACGGAGGGTTCAAGTGAGTATTCTAAAGGTGTTCTGTTCAGCTTAGACAATAGAAACTGCTCATTCCTGGCTATGGGTGGTGATCCTTTGAGGGAACTCATAAAGCAATTAGGCAGTTTCATTATTTTGGATACCAACAGAGATTTTATTACTAAAATTGGTCTTTTAATTGCTGTTCTGGATGTGGGCAGACATTGGTTCATTAGCGTATGAAGCAGAGATCTCCCATCAGGTAGTACTTTTCTGCTTTCTTTATCCCACAGTTCAAGTGTGATTCTTTCTTTGGAGTCTCTGTTCTCCATACTGCAATGCTAATCTCCAATGCAGATGAGGTTGGGGTTGTTTCCTTAATCCTATCATCCTGATCCAGAGGGTTTAGGTGCATTTTCCCCTGCCTTTTTGGTTTTTTGTTTTTTTTGTTTTGTCTTTGGCTCAAGTGGAAGCTTGGGGAGGGGAGTCTTCCAGGAGTACTATGGCCTGATTTCCAAGAACACAGAGCTAGTGGGTAAACTCTCTTTAAAGACATTATGAAGTAAAAGACACAAGAAGCCAGCTGTTACAAAGATCAAGGTTTTTACTTCCTCAAGGTACTTGCCTCATCCCATGCCATGTTCCCCTTCATTGTCCCAGAATGGTTGCACTGGGGTAAGTTCTGCAGTGGTAAATTTCTATGCAAATACGTGGCCAGTTTTAACTCCTAAAAATTGGATTATTTTCTTTAATTTGAACTGTTTTCTACATACAGATCAAATTAGTCAGAAACTTTGTAAGTAGCTTACCATCAGATCACTCTTGTCAGAACATCTCTGATGATACACAGATGTGGTGTTTACAGGGAAATGTGCATCATGCCAGAATTCATATATTTTTTAGGACAGATTCCATCTCAAATTACCTCATTAATTATCTCAAATCTAGCATAACTCAATTACCTTTACGAATTTACTTCAGATTTACACCAGTGCATCTGAGATCTGAATTTTGCTCCATGGGACATTGTCCCTCTAGTAAATAAAAAGCACAACCCATTAAAACATATATTTTTACCAAGCAGTAAAACTGGAAATACAATCCTTACTTTTGAGGCATTTGATTATTTTTCTTGCATAGTATCTCTGGAAGTGAAAATTGTGTCAGACAAAGTCTTTGAGATACACAGTGTCTTAAATTATCTTTTCCTGGAATCATACGCACTCAAGAAAGAGAGCAGTTAATTACTGAAGCTCAAGATGTAAGATAGCCTTTTAAGAATAACTATCTTGTGACAGAAACAAGTTAAGTTATTGCTGAAATCACAGCGTTAGATTTCTGCTCTTGGTTTTATATATATACACATATATATATATATATATATATATATATATATATATATATATATATACATATATATATATATATATACTTGATGAGTCATATATATATATAATATGAATGAATGACCTTCCTCTGACTCCTGAGATATAATTTATTACCACACCATTAGTCTAGTGCAGTGGGGCTCTATTTCTGTTTGTCAGTTTTCTACTGCAGACCATACACTGTAGATTTTCATGATTTGTTATTTTATTTAAAGCAATTGAAGAATCATGTCCAGTCTCATAGTGGAGGCTAGCCTTGGTTGCCTCATTCTCAAATTGGACACTCTGTGGCTTATTTTGAAATAGGCTCTATTCCTCCTATACACAGCCCCTATTTCAAAATAAGCACTATTCCTCATGAAGACTATTCCTCCCAAAGGAGGAGGCATGTTCATGAGGCAGTTCGGAAGATGCTAATGAGGCGCTTGTATGAATATGCAGTGCCTCCTTAGCATAATGGCGGCCACACGCAATTTGAAAGTGCCACTTCTGGAATGCATGCTGCCTGTGTTGATGGGGCCTTTCAAAAGGACACCCCTGACTTCAAAAACTCCTTCTACCTAAAACCAAATAGAAAAAAGGGGCTTTCCAAGTTATATTATTTAAGAGAAAAGGAAACTCACAAGTCTCTGGAAACTACTGAGGCCTTAAACTGTGAGCCACACAACCAGGGTCTGAGATACTATGAAGAGAAATCAAGGCCAGTGACAATTACTTCGGATTTGTCTCAGGCAAGTCAACAATGGATTTTATCTTTTTTTTTTTATTCAAATTACTTGTGGAAAAACGTATGGAGAAAAAGAAAACTGCATGTAGTATTTTTTGATTTTGACTTGCAACCAGTGGTGCATGTCTCCTGCCAGGACACCCACATTTAATTGAACAAGAGGCTTAGCTGGACTGGAGTAGGTTGGATTTTAAAGGCAGGATGTTTGCAGCAGAAGAAGGCTGCAGTCACGCTGTCTTCAGTCACTCTAAGGGCTGCAGAGCGTGCAGCGGGTGTGTGTGTGTGTGTGTGTGTGAAAGACCAGTAAGGAGAGTAAGTCCTGGGGTTCTAGATTAGAAGAAGGGTCATACTTTGAAAAGATGTGGGGAAAATACTAGGTATAATGAAGCCCAGGGAAACAGCAGCAAGGAAAAAGAAAACACAGACCTTTCTTCTTTGCGATAAATTCCATGGTCTGGCACCAGTATAGAGGGCAAGCCTGGGTTTCCCTACTGGCCACTGGGAAGTGGCACGAGGGTATAGGACATGCCAACTAAAAAGCTGGTCCAGAAAGAGTTTGTTACCTTGGAAGGAGAGAAGTAGAGGGACCTGAAATACACACACACACACACACACACACACACACACACACACAAAGACTTACTCCTTGTCTTGGAAATTAAGGAGCAAGTACAAGGAAGCAGGCATCACACCTGAGAGGAGCTAATTCCCTTATGTGGTGGTACCCCTTTCAGCGAGTGAACCTGTGAGAAGCCTCTTAGGCTGTTTCTACACATGCCACTTTCTTCAAAAGTGACATGCTAATAAACAACCTGAAATGTGCCAATGAGGCACGGATGCAGATTCCCTGAGCCTCATTAATGTAAGGCCACAATAAGATGGATAGCCTCCACTTTGCTACTAGTCTTCTCTCTTCAGGATTTTATTCCTGCAGATTGTTTTTGATTTTTCGATGGGAGGCATTTATTGGTCTTTGTTTAGAAAATGTCAGCCGCATCTTGTTCTGATACTTCCTCTCTAAACTCCCTTGCAAAACTTCCCTGTTTGTTGCTCTGGTTGCTTTTGAGGTGGTTTTTACATCCCTCTTCTTCCCAAATACCTCTCCTCGCGTACTATGGACTCTAAGGGCATTAGGGATGAAGGCCTGGAGCATCATTAAGCACTCTTGAACAGCCCCAGCAGGCAGCAATGTCAGAACAGAGACCCCCAAATAGACCACACTATAAACTTCAAGCAAGCAAGCGCACAACAAATAACTACTAAAAAGTGCAGCTGGTTGTGCCTAAAAAGATCTGGGCATCATTTTGCATTACTTCTTCCCCTTCTCTAAACCAAAAATGAGGGCCAAAATTTCATTATGAAAACACAGTGAATATTTCTTTCCTTCATACTCCAGAGGTTCGTCTGCACTAGCCCCCTCCTTCGAAGGGGGCATGTTAATCAGCCCGATCGGAGAATAGCAATGAGGCTCTGTGCTGCATATGCAGCACCTCATTAGCTTAATTCCCTCTGTGTGAAGTTCGAAGTTGCTTACTTTGAAGCACAAGAAAGCAGGGTAGCCGTGGGCACTTCCAAGGACCCGAGCAACTTTAAAGTTCCCTTGCTGCCAAAATGTTTTGGGAGTGAGGGAACTTTGAAGTTGCGTGGGTACTTTGAAGTGCCCATGGCTACACTTCTTGCCACTGCTTCAAAGTTAACAACTTCAAAGTTCGCACAGCAGGAATTATGCTAATGAAGTGCTGCATATGCAGTGCAGCACTTCATTGCTATTCTCCAATCGGGCTAATTAGCATGCCTTCTTTGAAGGAGGAGGCTAGTGTAGATGAGCCCTACATGTTCTATGTAACTTTTTTTTTTTTAATGAGTCCCTTAAAACAGAGGGAACTCCGACTTTTTTTTTTTCAAGACTGGTTCTTTCGCACAAATAATTTCAAAGAATTAGCACCTCTTCTTTGCCTTTTACTTCAGGGCAAGAATATGTGCAAGTAACTGCAGCAGCTGCTAATACCATTCAGATGCTATTTTTATTCCACAGGCAGGGAGAGTTTCATCATCACTGTTATAAAAGGCAGAAATATTTCCTCGCCAATGAAGTTTTAGCACATTAGAAATACCTTTATTTTTCTAGTTCATGTGTAGATGACTTGCATGAAAATACATCCATGGTTACATTTTGATATCCCCAAAAATATGAGTGCTTAGGAAAGTAAGAACTCTGGAATTGCTTCTTCCCAGCAAGAAAATCATCTCCCTGTATTCATGACAGGTATTCTTCACTTTTTAAAAACACTTTTTGTTTCCTTTTTACTTTCATTGTTTTCCCATATTCATGCACCTCTCTACTTCCTTATTCCACCTCGGATTAGAATATACCATGGTAAGAAATGATTACTTTGTTGAATTTCTATCCTAAGTTGAAGCAAAATGGATGATAAATCAGACAAGAGAGATGATTTCCACCTTATCAGGTCAAATTTGTGGGAAAAGAAGTTTCACACATTTTGAAGGCACATCTGAATGTTGAGTGCTTAGTCAAACAATAATGAAATTTTGATTATTTTTCATCTCTTCTTCAAATCTTCAAAATCCATTGGGCCTATTATTGGATAATTTAAATTTGTTTAGTCTGCATCTTCACTAGAATAATGTTAAGATTACGTCAAGATAAGTCAATTTGTTTTTAAAAGTGCAATGTATAGCTTAATAGCAGAGGACTCAATTTTCAATTAAATTAATTACCTAATCTGTAGTTAGTTCTAGGTATAAGGTTACATGAGGATTTGAACCCACATCAACATGAATGTTATTCCTAAACATTTCCATGTATAGTTAATTGTACAAGGTCCCAGTTTAACCTGTAAGGGTGCATTTTGATATCAAATTTAAATCATTAGAAATTGCAAAGGAAAGTTATGGACAAATCTTAAGAATCCTTTTAATGAGTAAAATGAAAGTAAGATACATTGCAGTTCAGTGATTTCTCTCTCCTTTTGGTTTTTAAAATTTCTTTGTTTTAGGACTGCTACTTTTAAATTAGTTACTAAGTGTCGAGGGAGACTGAAGTGCTTTCCCACAGGTTTCTGTATATTACCGTTCCTGTTGTCTAATTTATGTCCATTTATTCTTTTACTTAGAGACTGTCGAGTTTGGCCAATGTAAATTGTGGTGGGGCATTACTGGCACATGATGGCATATATTATATTAGATTTGCAGGTAAAGGAGCCCCAGTATGGTTGATGTTAGGTCCTGTGATGATATCACTGGTGTAGATATGTGAGCAGAGTTGGCAGCGAGGTTTGTTGCAGGGATTGGTTACACATTTAGAGTTATTGTGGTGTGATCTATAGTTGCTGCTGAGAATTTGTTTAAGGTTGGCAGGCTGTCTGCAGGTGAAATCTCTGAACTGCCCTGGGTGTTAATATCTCCCCATTAGACTCTGACAATTGGCCTCTCTGATTTGACTTGTTTTGATACATACTAGTGATAATGGGCCATTTCCACCTTGCTGAATAGACCTTGTCAACTCTGGCCCTCCCTTTTACTGGGACCCCACTCTTTAAATACCCCTCTGGATCCCCCACCACCACCACTCATGCATCTGGTGAAGCAGGTCTTTGCCCACAAAAGCTTGTGTGCCAAAATATCTGTTAGTCTAGTGCCACAGGAGTTCTTGTTGTTTTATTTCTGAATAAGCATCACCTAGTTTAGGGCCAATGTCCTAGTATTCTAATTGTAGTAGCAAATTGATATCTCCAGCTCATTTCTGCATTTAAAGAGGAAGGGCTTTTTTTTTTAATTAATCATTGTAATATATCTTCTTTCAGGTTATCTCTGCCTTATAACCAAATATGGCTTATTGACAGTTTAAAGTCCATTTATCACTCATATGTCCTGAATGATTTTAAAAAATATATTTACATGTAATATGTTTTGGAAGGTCTTTTACTGTAGCCTAAAGCTCTCACTGATGCATGCATTAGCCATTTGCTCTTTAGTTTCAATGGTGCTTTTAATTAAATCTAGCAATTATATGGTCTTCCTAAATTATTGGGAAAAGTCAAAGGTATGTTGGCTTTGTTCTGGAGTCCTCTACAAATTGTCAATGGCCAGATGCAGCTGATGCTGTTCCAGGCAAACTCGCTACTGTGCCAGCTGTCTTCAGACAAAATAACAAACATATCTTCTACGTGTCTATTGTTTCTCTTGTGTTTTGTAGCCTACAGCAGCAGCTAAATCAATCAGCTGCAATCAGTGCTGACACTATAAAAATACAGAAACACTACCACAAAATGGCAACACTAGTTTTATGAATACACAAATAATAAACTCCAGCTGTGTTCTGCCAGGGGCTATATCAACCAGACAATCAATTATATTGGTTTGTTTGGGGTTTTGTTTTGTGTGTCCATCTGAATCCAGGAGTTTGTTTGTATGTATCAGCTTGCCCAACAGGAGATATCAGAAAGCTATTTACAGCTTTTTGACTCTTGGGACATTCATGCAACAACTAGAATAGTCTTCACAGTTCCAGCCACAAGCTGGGGATATCCGACTGCAACTTGGTTCACCAACACACCTCTTTCATTTGGATGCTATGTCTACACAGCAATGTTATTTAAAAATAATCCATTCCAGAATAGCTATTCCGAAACAGCTAATTTTGAAATAAAACAGCTACACACATGAAAATATTTTGAAATATTGTCCGCTATTTCAATATATATGTGGTGTCTATCTCAAAATTGTGCCATTGGATGCCATTATCACTTATTTCAAAGTAGCGATATTCCAAATCTTAATGCTGCCTATTTCCAAGTGTGTTTTTCCTTCTGCAATGAGGCTTAAAAAATTTGAAATAACACACCCACTCTTTCGAATTTATTTCAAAACAGTAAAGTTGTGTCTACACTTGCACTCCACTTTCAAAAAAGGCATGCAAATGAAGGAAATTGAAAGTGCAAATGAGGCACTGATTTATATATCTGGCACCTCACTTGCATAATCTCTTTTCAAAAGATCTTTCAAAAGAAAGAAAGCAGTGTAGACAGGGCTCTTTCGAAAATAAACCCCATCTTCTAAAGAACCCTTCTTCCTGGAACAAAATAGAAAGAAGGGTTCTTTCAAAAATGGGGTTTACTTTCAAAAGAGTCCCATCTACACAGCTTGTTTTCTCCCTTTCTTTTGAAAGAAGCTCTTTCAAAAAAGATTATGCAAATGAGGTGCTAGATATGTAAATCAGTGTCTCATTTGCATTTTCAGTTTCCTTCATCTGCATGCCTCTTTCAAAAGAGCTTGTATGTGTGGTGTGGATGCTTGCAAAGTTATTTTGAAATAACAGCTGTTATTCCAAAATAACTTTGCTGTGTAGATGTAGCCTGGAGCACTTTGGAGATATAGCATAGAATCAAACCAGGATAGCTCTTTCCTGACAGGGAAGAATCAGGTGGAAAAAAGTGCACATACATATCCCACTCTCAATCCCCTCACTCACAGGCTCCCTAAAAACACATAAAACAGCCACCTTTCCCGTCAGCAACGGTAGTTTTATGCCACTTCAAATCAGGCATATCAAGATATGGAATGATGAACATTTTCATTTAACTTGACACTAATTTTAAGTATTTTCCAACTGCAGGTTTTTGCTTGGGTTGATATTTACAATGAAATACACCTGATTACAGGGGATAGTTCTACTGAAAACTTGAACCTCATGCACTGGATCCTGCTCTCCTAGGCTGTGTCTACACGTGCCCCAAACTTCGAAATGGCCATGCAAAGGAAGTGGCCTGTGTAGAAATGGCCTTAGATAATCCATAAAGACAGAAGACAAATTATTGGGCTCCAATATCTCCATGAAGATATGAATTAATATGGAAAAGAATCTTGTGAGATCAAGTGAATTCTATGCAGGAGTTAAACTTTAGGGCTGTGTCTACACGTGCCCCAAACTTCGAAATGGCCATGCAAATGGCCATTTCGAAGTTTACTAATGAAGCGCTGAAATGCATATTCAGCGCTTCATTAGCATGCGGGTGGCAGCGGCGCTTCGAAATTGACGAGCCTTGTCGCCGCGCGGCGCGTCCAGACGGGGCTCCTTTTCGAAAGGGCCCCGCCTAATTCGAAGTCCCCTTATTCCCATGATCTCATGGGAATAAGGGTACTTCGAAGAAGGTGGCGTCCTTTCGAAAAGGAGCCCCGTCTGGACGCGCCACGCGGCGGCAAGGCTCGTCAATTTCGAAGCGCCGCTGCCGCCCGCATGCTAATGAAGCGCTGAATATGCATTTCAGCGCTTCATTAGTAAACTTCGAAATGGCCATTTGCATGGCCATTTCGAAGTTTGGGGCACGTGTAGACACAGCCCTAAAGTTTAACTCCTGCATAGAATTCACTTGATCTCACAAGATTCTTTTCCATATTAATTCATATCTTCATGGAGATATTGGAGCGCAATAATTTGTTTTCTGTCTTTATGGATTATCTAAGGCCATTTCTACACAGGCCACTTCCTTTGGAAGTGGCATGCTAATACAGGGAGTGAAAGATGCTAATGACTTGAGGATGCAAATGCCCCACACCTCAGTTGCATAACGTCACGTGATTTGGAGTCCGGAAGACCGTTCTTCTGGGCTCCAAAACACCATGTAGAAGCGCGGCCCTTTTGGAGGCCCCTTCTTCCCAAAAATTTTTGAGAAGAAGGGGCCTCCGGAAGAAGCACGTCCTTCCAGAAGTCCCCCCGGGGCCACGCTTCTACACAGCCTTTTGGAGTCCAGAAGAACGGTCTTCCGGCCTCCAAATCACGTGACATGATGCTAATGAGGTGTAGGGAATTTGCGTCCATGCCTCATTAGCATCTTTCTCTCCCTGTATTAGCATGCCACTTCTGAAGGAAGTGGCCTGCGTAGAAACAGCCTAAGAGTTTCCTTCAGCAAAACTTATCATTTAGTTTTAAGCTCTTTAGCTCTCTTAATTCTTTCACACTTTCGGCTTTTCCAAAAAGCCTTGCTAGTGTAGACACAGTCAAACTATTTCCAGGAAATGGTTAGTTTTTGACCCATCTCCTAACTCAAACTTATTTTGGTACTAAAAAGGAAGCCAATTCTAAAAATATTTAAAAAAAAATGTTTTGAAAGTATTGAGACAAAATGTTTCCATTGAGCAGGTTAATTCTTTTTGTCAGATTACTGGTTCTCAAAAATTTAGAATTTTTACTTTTTCATCAAGATTAGACCAGAGGCTTGTTTTCTATTTATTTATTTTTTTTTAATTTGAAAAGTCTCATGAGATGTGAAAACTATTTCTCTGCTGGTTCTAGTGTTCATATCTTTCTGTAGAAAAACAGAATACCACCCCCTTCTCTTGATATTGCTGATAATCATGCCCGTCATTGATCTATCTTAAACTTCCATTTTTTTTCAGCTAAGGTCACTGTGTTATGATAAATGTGTGTTTTACAATTTTTGTTCTCATTAGAGCTTATATTTTCTTGGCACTTTGAACCTGGCTGTCAGTGTAGGAATGGTACAAAGACTAGGGCATTTAACTGGTATGTACTCTTCATAACTTGGAATGGTCTGATTATTTCATTAAATATGACTATCTTCAGAACTGCTTCATATGTACTGGCAGTAATGCAAGGGATCATTAACTTTAACACTGTCAGTGTGTTCTTGCTATCCCATTTACTATCATTAGTGTAAACCCCCTTTTTAATATTACTTGGCACAGAGCACATGGAGTGCACTCAGTTCCAATAAGCACAATGCTGCACAGCAGGTTTTTTTTAATTCACTCATTGCGATTCAGAAAAAACACTAATAGAAGTTGCATATATTGCACTGAATCAGAAAAGAGCAAGCAAGTTTTATGTGGGTTGAATGGGGGGAAACAAAGATAGTCAAGTAGACTATTTAGTGTGGTATTTTAGGCAAAATACAGCAAGGAATCAATTATCCTTTATGTCAACTGTTAGAGAAGCTGTGTTATATAGGTAATAAGGCATCCCAGAAGATGGTGAGAATGTTTCATATGACTGCTTCTAGATACATGGAAGGTAGTGAGCTAGCAGACTTTTGCATCACATTTTAATGCACTTCAAGCATCTGCATGCAAGTAGTAGGTGTAATATTTATCACACCCTTCAGTGTCTTATACCCTCAATGAGGAAACTAAATTAAGAGTGCATGATTTTTAATCTCCCTTGTGAAAATATACAGCAATGAAAGTGAGAGACCCGGTTGTGCTGTTGTATTCAGGGGGAAGGAGAGTCTGTAGCCCACTGGTAAATTAAAGAAATTTCTACTTCAAAAGCAATCTAAGCACCTAGTGAGCAAAAGTCATTATAATGTTTTGTGATTGCTCTTCTGAAGCCTAAGCTGATTATCTATGTCCAGGTCCTCGGGGACACCTGTCCTGTTACCCAATTACTATCACTATTGGCATCACTGTTGGAAGTCTTAGCACAGAGGGCAAAGAGTGAATGGACATCTATACTTTCCTCTGCAGAGTTACAAAGGGAGGGAGTTGAGGTACATTATTAAAGCCATGTGACGATGTGTGGTATTGCCATTTTCAGGTTATATAAATAGAGAACTTCTGTCTGTAAAGAAATAGTTCTAAATTGTGTCCCAAATTCCTCTCCTTTATCTCACCACCTCATCCTGATTCCAATCCCTCTATCCCAAGGGCTTGTCTTTACTGTAACAGTTAGCTTTACTTAGTACACTCAAACCAAACAAACCGGCACTCATGTAGCACTTTAAAGACCAACAAAATGATTTGTTAGTCGATGAGCTTCACAGGACAGACCCACACCCTACAGAGCTGAGGAAGTGAGTCTGTCTCATGAAAGCTCATCACCTAATAAATCATTTTGTTGGTCTTTAGAGTGCTACATGACTGCTGGTTTGTTTTGTTTGAATACAGACTAACATGGCTATATCTCTGTTACTATTAAAACACTCAAGTTACTTACCTACCTTCAGTGAGAGCCATGACTTTAAGAAGTAACATTTGAGCTGCACAGAGTGATTTGGTTAATGGTGCAAATTGTTCACCTTTGATGAGTTATCGTAAAACTAGATGCTGCATCCCCACAGCATTATGAGCTCCAGCTTCAACTGTGTTTCTACATATCCCCACCCTTCATCCTAGCAAACCTGTTAAAAGAAGCCCTGAACTAGGAACTTTGTGTGTGAGTGGGAGCAAGATTAGGGATAAAACCCAAGTAAAACCTTGAGTTAACAATAGAATGAACACAAACTTTCAGGGAGATTGACCTGCTCAGACTGATCTTCCAGGGTTCAGTGTCACAGGCCTAGTGGGGATGTGCAAAATTAAACTATCAGTTATTGACAGTTGACCTTGTACTCTCCATTATTGTGAGGAGTAAGAGAGGTCAACAGTTTCACAGTTTTTCCCATCAACCTCCCTTGGTAAAGACGTCTAGGTAAGTCAGTTGCAGATACATCAATTCCAGCTACACAATTGATGCTGCTGGAATTGCATATCTAGGATCGACTTTAAGGTCTACTGTAGACCTTCCCTTAGTCTCTCTGCCTCTCCATTATGGGTGATGAGAGGCACATGGGAACTACTGGCCAAAGGGATCAGTAGGTAGACAAATGGTAACAGGTAAAATGCATTGCCTCTCCATGTCTGATCACCAGACCAATGGCCTGTTCTTTACTGAGCTGCTTGATAAATAGAAACCTACATTCTTAGTTTCATTATAACAGTAATAAACACTCCAGGGGAGGGAATCCTACATCTACTAGTTATATCACTGCATGTACGGTTCATTATAATGAAAGACTACAAAGCCTTCAGTCATCAGAGAAGTGGTAATTTTAGACATTATCACCCTCTCCTGGAATGTCTTATTGCTTAAGTAACTCTTAAACAGAAATTTTCTGACAATTGATAAAAATGTTGATTACCCCGTGGTGGGATTTTGTCTAAAATATCCATGTAACAATCAGGGTGGAAATCATAATAGATAAATGATTATATTTCACACATTCATACACACTGTCCCTTCTGCCTCAGCAATCTCTGAAACTTGTGTGTTTCTGTGTTTTTTTTTCTTATTCAGAACACTATATATAACATTTTTTCTTTGCTTTATAATGTGACTGAGGCTAATGCTCTGCAATGTTCTGTTTATTCGTGTAGGAGATTGCACTCCCTATGTTCTGCACTAAGTAAATAATAGAATTTACACTAATGATGGTAAATGAGATAGTAAGAACACACTGACATTGATGAAGTTAATGATCCATGGTGTTGCTATGGGTGAATTTGAGAAGCCCTTCTGAAGAGAATAGTCATATATAAATATTAACAAAATAACTAGAATATTCAATTTTGTTGAGAGCATATAATAAGATAAATACCTTTTTAAATTTGTATTTTTATTTATTTTTGCATTAAGGCATCTGGGCTTTCCTTTTGCTCAGAACTGTTTTCAGTGCTACATTCTATTATCTCACTAGAATTGTGCAAAACGAGCAGTTGCTTTAGCATGGGTCTGAGTTAAAAGTTGTAATTGAAATTCTACACTGGCCTGCTGATGGGGCTGGAGGTAAAGGGGGTAATTTCCCTTGGGCCTGGTGAACCAAAAGGCCCAGGGCTCTCAGCTGCCACTGCCAGTTGGGAGCCCTGGACCCTTTAAATCACTACTGGCGTGCCACATTGACAACTCTCAGGTGTGGCTGGCAGTTGGGAGAGCATGGTGTGGTGCACTCTGACAGGTGCTTAGGGCTAAGGAGCACCTGCCCCTTCTGGGAGTGTGTACCTGCCCCCTCACACCTTTCCCAGGGGCCTTGTGAGTCTGTCAACCCTGAAGATCCAACATAAAATGCTGACAGACAGTACGGCTTGTCCTGGTTAGATGTGAAATTTCACTCCATGTAGATGTGAAATTTCATTCCATTTTCACACAGAAATGGCTGTTCTCCCAATCATTTTTTATCATATTTACCTTTAATTGTTCAGTTCCATGTCTATAAATATTTAGAGGTTTTGTGTGTTTGTTTGTTTTTTAGCCATAAAATTCTTTGGTTTAAATTTACAGTACATGCTGTCCTGGGCCTGATCTACCTCTACATTTCTCTAGACACTCATAAATGAAACTAATCACTTCTTTAGAGATACTCACATCATTGGCTAACTATATCCTTTGTTAGCTTTGGTTTGCTTTGGCAGAGATGGCGTACAATAAACAACTGCCAATCCCATATTTAGGTACTTTCAAATGCAAATAAAGAAGATGATTGAGATTTTCAAAGGGGCCTCAGGGAATTAGGGATCTAACTCTCATTGCAAATTAATGGGATTTGGACATGAAGTTCTCATAATCTCATTTGATAATTCTAGCCCCAAAGTCATTTCTGAGCAGCTCTGTGTTGGATGATGAGATTCCTGTATCAAACAAAAGTGACACCACCAATTATAAGCAGAGTCAGCTTCACTTCATTCATATACCACAGAAGTTACCTAGGGATTTCATCACCAATGAAAAATATAAAAACAAACATCATGATAATACTTGCTCTCACAGTACCTTTCATCTAAGGGCTTCAGAAGATGTTTATATTGCAGCGGGGAGTAATCCTCTTTTTCTGAATGGACAAGTTTATGATAGTGGGTCTTGAGCTTGTGTATTCTAGATTGCTTGATGGACAAACTTGTTGATGGAGTGGGGTGCAGTGGGGTGGGGATGGGAGGCAGACATGCACAAAGTGATTTTCCAATCATCAATTTAACCTTCATCACACAGATACACAGCATAAGGTAAGTATTCAGACTGGTTGAACTATTTTTTAATGGAAATGTTTGTTTTTGACAGAAATATTTCCATATTTCTAGAGGCATGGTTTTCATATGTTGATTTAGACCTGTTGTTTGAACCTATGAGGCTAAGGGATAATAGAAAAAGAACATCTAATAAAAACGTGGTTAACAATGATTGGTTGGCTGTAAGCAGCCAGTAAAAATCAACTCTCAGTTAGGGTCATGCAAAAGACTACATAAAGACCGGTCTGGCAGGACTTTGGTTAAAAACCTCTTGTGCACTGATAATGTTAACTTGATTGGTAATGAAATGTCTGTAATCAAATTGCCAAGCTCGGCAAACATTCAAACATCAAATATTTCCATATCCTTTGAAAGTTTCATTTGAAATTTCTCCACTGATAATCTTTAATATTTTTCTCCCAATCTTAGTAAGTAGTATTATGCCATTCCTACAGGTGGGTAAACAGTGGCCCGGAAGGATTAAATGCCCTATCCTGCAAACACGTACCAGGGAGTTCAACTTTAAATGTGAACAAACCTATTCACTTCAACTGAATTTAAAATCCAACATGTGAGCAAGTGGTTGCAGGGTCTGTACTCACCTTAGACTGAACATGTCCTTGGGAAGGGTCTGTGTCCTTAATATGTTTTTACAGTGCCTAGAATAATGGATCCCTCTTTGTTGTACAACAATATAAATAATGAATAATAAAAATGATTTGCCTTGGGCATCACAACAGCTCAATGCCAGAACTAGGAACTGAGTCCCAATTGACAGCTTTACCTATCAGTGCTCCTTCCCATCACATGACTGAAGTCAAATACAGCAGACTGACAACATTATTATGAGTGATGAATTTCCTGCTAGCTGGCAGTTGGAATTCCATTGCCGAAATTCGTGGAGAAAGACAGAAAAAAGAGGGAAAAATTCTCAAAAATAGCTATGGTTCAATTACATTAATTCTTGATCAGTTTCCTCTCCGTAAACCCGCTAGTCAAAAATCATCTATAAATTCCCATAAAACTCAGCTTCATTGCAAAAAAAGATAATTTTTACAGAATATTATAAATTGTATGAGATGATACATTCATTCTGATTAACTGAACTGCACAATTTCAAAGTAGAGAAAAAAGGTAAAAGCTTCTCAGCATGTCAAACCAGATCTGAATTTGCTGAGTACGTTGAGAATATCATATTTGAACATGACATTCATGAATGGGGTTATCCAAAGGTACAGATACTAATGGCCTTCTGAGAGTAACTGGTACCAAAAAAAAGTAAAATTAATTCTGATTTCTTTCATTTTTAAATGTTCCAATATTAAAAGCTTTAGATGTCTTATAAATAATTAGATAATCAAATTAATCTCTGTACATGTATAGCCTTAGGGAAGCAGACTTACAATTGTGTACAGGGGTTTATATGCAGACTTATACTCTGAGACTTTCTTGTTAAAGGGTTCATGGGCAATTACTTATAACATTACCTGTGGGATCATTAGTTAGCACAAACAATAAGACTCTTTGCAAAACTAGCTTCTACCCTACTTCAGGAGGAAATCCTGGCTTAAGGAGAGTAATTCAAAGGTTTAATTCATTTTTAAACAATATCTCTTTATTAAATGAGAATGTTAACTAGGATAAGCCAATCTACAAAACATGTATGCAGTACTGGGGGCTTTTCTACACTTGCCCCCAACTTCAAAGGGGGCATGTTAATCAAAGTGATGGGAGATTACTAATGAAGTGCTGTGGTGAATACGCAGCACTTCATTAGGCTAGTTCTCCACCCATGGCAACTTCAAAGTGTCAAACTACAAAGTGGCAGCATGCATGTAGCTGTGGGCACTTCAAAGAGTCCACGCTACTTTGAAGTTCCTTTACTCCCCAAAATGTTAACACTTCAAAGTTGCCACATGGGAGAATTAGCCTAATGAAGTGCTGCATATTCACCATAGCACTTCATTAGTAATCTCCCATCATCCTGTTTACGATGCCTCTTCGAGGTTGGGGGCAAATGTAGACCCAGCCTGGAAGTGTGATAATAAGGGGCTTAAGCCTGACAGTCTTGTTGTACCTCAAAACCAAGTCACTTACAAGAGCTGTTTTCAGTTCATCCATGTAGCTGTTATGTGGTCTACCTGAATGCTTATTGTATTTTATGCTGCAGAGGTGTGGTAAAGATGTTGTCTGGAAGAAGGAACCACTTCAAAGGAATGGCAGAATAAACCATGACTCTTTGCTTCTTTTCTTGAGAGCAACAGTCCTCTGCTCAGCAGCATGGTGCACAGTCTATCTCAGACAAAACATAACAACAGAAATATTGCACTTTAAAGACTAACACAATGATTGCTTTGGTGATGAAATTTCATAGGACAGACCCACTTCATCAAATCATTCTCGTTTCCAATACACACTGATGAGGGACTGGGGGTGTTAATTGTGCTGCCGGAAATAATTACAAGCATCAAAGGAAGGGAAACAGTCCCTGTAATGTGTGAGGTGATTGATGTCTCTGGTTCATACCAGGTGTTAATGTGTCAAATTTGAATATGAACTCCAATTCACAGATTTCTTGCTTTAATCTGTTTTTAAATTCTTTTTGGTCCAGGACACAAACTCTCAAGTCTTTAACAGAATGGCCCACTCTACTGTAGTGTTCACCAACTGGCTTACGTGTATTGAGTTTCTTGATGTCTGCTCTGTGTCCATTTATTCTTGGCAAAGATTTTGCCCAGTCTGTACAATGTACAAAGTTGGCAGTGAGGTTTGTTGCAAGGAAAAGTTCCAGTATTAGTATTACTGTGGTACAGTCTGTGATTGCTGGTGAGAATCTTTCTTAGGTTAGGAAGTAGTCTACAGGAAAAGACAGGCCAGGAGGCCCTGGGAGAGTAACAGTAACAGAATCTACTGATAGAGTCCATAATTTTATAAGGTATTCAGCTGGCATGATGGCAAACACTCAAGGATTCTGTGATGTGTACCTTTAGAGTGCCTATGTATCCTTGAAGAACGATGAGGGAACTTGGCTGATTTATAACAGCTGAGGATCTGTCCCCATATGTTGTGTAATATAGAGGGAATCTCTTTACAAATTCATATACCTAAATTCATTTAATGAATTTCGTAATGTGAATATTTGTTAGAGAGTAGCTGTTTTTGTTATACATATAAAAACAACCCAACTACAATATGGCTGATTAAATTATAAACCTAGGTTTTAATAAAACATAATTGATTTTAAACACTAATATCCATATAATAGTAGTAGACTATAAGATATTATCACTACCAAAATTCTTGTCTGTAGGCATGAAGACAGTCTAATTAAAAGGAACTGTAGTGATATTCACCCAGCATGTGATATTCCTTATTATAAATTTATTCCCATATTAATTCAGTATACTTTTTTTGTGCTTTCAGGATTTATAATTAGGAAAGAGGGAGGGAAAATGAAAGTAATTAATTTGTTCTTTCTACCGTACTGACATTTTTCACCTTAATGAGTATTTAAAATATAAATCATACAGTGGAATTGTTGAAAAAATAGAACAAAGTCGAAGTGTGCGAGGCTCTTTTTTCTTATTATTCACATTCGAATTAGCTGCCATTATGATAGGTTCTTTTAATGTTTCACGATACTCTAGATCCAAAAGGAGCAAGCATGAGGAGAGGGATCTCAGAATTTTCAAGAATCCCAGTTATTTTACTTACACTCATGCTAAAACACATGGGTGTGTGATGTGGTGTATAAAACCTCCAGTGGTGAACAATGAGTTAATAAGACTCTGAGCACAAATAGGCAACAAAGTGGCACTTGAAGAAGTGTGAGGTAAAACTGGAGCAGTGTAAGACCAGGGACCATGAACAACTTGACCTGCTGCTCACAAACAGGGAAAAATTAGTTGGAGAAATAGAAGTGTGTGGCAACCTGGGCAGCAGCAACCATGAGATGGTAGATTTCAGGATCCTGGCAAAAGGAGGAAAAGTGAGCAGTAAAATACAGACCTTTGATTTCAAAAGAGCAGGCTTTGACTCTGTGAGAGAACTGTTGGGCAGAATCCCTTGGGAAATGAAGATGAAGGTGAAAAGAGTTCAGAAGAACTGACAGTATTTTAAAGAAGTCTTACTGAAGGCACAGGAACTAACCATCCCGCTGCATAGTAAGAAACACAAATAGGGTAGGCAACCAGCTTGGCTTAACAGGGGAATCCTTGGCTAGCTAAAACTCAAAATGATGCATATAAGAAGCAGAAATGTGCACAGTTGACTAAGAAGGAGTATAAATATATGGCTGGAGAATGCCAGGCAGTAATCAGGAAAGTGAAAGCACAAGTGGAACTGCAGTTGGCAAGGGATGTGAAGGATAACAAGAAGGGTTTCTACAGACATGTTAACAATAAGAGGGTTATCAGGGAAGATGTGGAGCCATTGTTGGATGAAAGAGGTAACCTAGTGACCGATGATGTAAAAAAAGCTGAAGTACTCAATACTGACTGACTGGCTAAGCAGCTGTACAGTGGTGAGGGACTTGGGGGTTATGGTGGATGAAAGGCTGGATATGAGTAAACAGTGTGTCCTTGTAGCCAAGAAGTCTAACAGCATATTGGGATGCATTAGGAGGAGCATTTCAAGCAGATCTAGAGAAGTTGTTGTTCCCCTCTATTCGGCACTGGTGAAGCCACATCTGGAGTATAGCATCCAGTTTTGCTCTCCCCCACCCTCCAGTATAGAAAGGATGTGGATATACTGGAGTAGATTCAATGGAAGGCAAAAATGATTTCATGGCTGGAGCACATGACCTATGAGGAGAAGCTGATGGATTTGGGCTTATGTAGTTTGCAGAAGAGAAGATTGAACGGTGATTTAATAGCAGCTGTCAACTTCCTCAAGGGGAGATCAAAGGAAGATGGAGAGAAACTGTTCTCCATGGTGACAGACGGCAGAACAAGGAGCAGTGATCTGAAGTTACAAAAGGAGAGGAGTAGGTTGGATATTAGGAAAAACTACTTCACCAGGAGGGTGGCGGAGCACTGGAATGCATTGCCTAGAGAGGTAGTGATATCTCCATTTCTAGAGGTTTTTAAGTCCCAGCTTGACAAAGTCCTGACTGGAATGACTTAGTTGGGGTTGATCCTGCTTGAAGCAGGGGGCTGGACTCAATGACTTCTTGACGTTCATTCCCGCCCCATGATCCTATGAAAACCAGCTCTGGAGGAAGTGGGTTCTCATACCAGAAGGAGCACAGAACAGTAGGGCAAAAAAGAGCCAAAGAGGAGATTCAGGTGTGATTTTACTGGTAGTTTCCTCTGTAGGATAAAGGCTGAGAGAATCTTGGGAGATCCGAACTGTGCAGTCTGAACCAGGAGAAAATCTAGGAAGCATACACTCTGAAATCATAGCAAAAAATAACTTTGCTGATATTACAGTAAGCCCTATCAGGGAATCTAAAGAGGAAGGCCAAGAAGCTGCTGTGCAAGAGACAGAATAACTAATTAAAAGGTAAAGGTTTCAGGAGATAGTAATTCTAAGGGTATGCCATCACTGCCCAGAAGTTCGATTCATGTGAAATCAAACTATCAGAGGTTGACTGTCAATCCCTGCACTCCCGAATATTGCAAAAAGTAAGGGAGATTGATGAGAGAAACTAGACTGTAAGACGATGGTATATAAGTCAATTCCAGCTACACAATTGTCATCGCTGGTATTAGGTATCTATAATTGACTTTAGGTTCAGTGTAGACCTGGCCTAAGTGTAGCATGTGAAAGAGTGATCAATAGTGAGTCAAGATGTGGGAATACCAACATGATGGGATATAAGGGGCTTTTACAGTGGGTGCTGAATGGTCACTAGAAGTACACACAGGCTGTGTCCACACTAGCAAGTTCTTTCAGAAAATCAGGCCCTTTTTTAAAAGAACATGTGGAGCATCCACACACACAAGATGCGCTCTTTCAGAAGCCATCTTCTGCTCCCACAGATCAAGAAGACCACCTCCTTTCAAAAACTTCTTTTGAAAAAAGCATGTGTAGATGGTCCGCGAGCCTTTTTGGCAAAAGAGCATGGTGCCGGATTTTTCAATCTCTGGCCTGTTCTTTTGAAGGAGCAGGGGCAGTGTTGACACTCTCTATCGAAAAAGCAGATCAGTCTTTTGATTCACTTTTTTGTGTCTAGACGTACTATTTCAAGAAGATTATCTTTTGAGAGACCGCTGTAGTTTAGATGCAGTCACGCTGAGATTTCTTTCGATGGGCTGTGTTTATAATCATGGATGAGAACCTGAGAGTCTTAGTAACTTAGTAGCTCTCAGGAAGGGTGGCTGACGAGATGGACAGAAGGTTAAGAGCTTCAATCTCAAGGGCTGTGTCTACAACACAGTGATCTTTCAAAAGATGATCTTCAGGAAGATCTGTTCCAGAAGGTCTTATTTTGAAAGAGTGCATCCACACACAAAAAAGAGGATCAAAAGAGCAATCTGCTCTTTCAAAAGCAAGCATCTACACATTCTTTGCTTTTTTGAAAGAATGGGCCAGGGATTAAAAAATCTGACACCATGAGGATCACTTTTTTGAACAAAGAGCCCACAGAGCATCTACACACACTTTTTTCTGAAAGCATGTTTCAGAAAAAGATGATCTTCTTCATTTGGGAGAGGAAGAGGGCCTCCAGAAGATGTGCTGTGTTCTTCTGAAAGGAGTTTGAAAAAGTGCATTTTATGTATGAACGCTCTGCTTGCTCTTTCAGAAGAGGTCCTGATTTTCTCAAAGGACTTACTAGTGTAGATGCAGCCAAGAAGAAAGAGTGCTTTGGGACTGAAGCAGACAGTGATAGAGAAGAGAGCTGTGACACCAGGGCTCACAAAAAGGGGCAGCTCCCCACTGAGTGAACTTTCACAGGCTGTAATTAAGCTAACTTAAGGAGGGAATGGTTAGAGCAGAGGATTAATTAAAATCATAACTCCTGATTCAGGAAAGCACTTAAGTAAGTGATGGCCTGGATAACAATGCTATCCTAAACCAATACAAGATCCCCTAGTCCTTACACTTCTGCATAAGATAAGAATGAGATGAAGTCTCGTAATGTGTATAATTCCTTTAGCACAATGCTCTTACAAGGATGCATTTTATAGTGTTAGTTTGTAGCTTCACAAATAACTAGCAGTCCTACAGCACATTAAAGACTAATGAATTTATTAGGTAATGAGCTTTCCTGCAAATACGAAAGGTGGGGAAATTGTCCTTGCAATACATATGATAATTGAGACATCTTTAAAGGCATAATATAATGTGTCAAATTTGTAAATGAATTCCAGTTCAGATGTTTCCCTCTGTAATTGTGTAGTAAAATACTTCTGTCAAAAAATGTCTCCTTTTAAATCCATTATTGAATATCCAGGGAGGGTAGAGTATGCCCTTGTGGGTTTGTGAGTATTTGAATTCCTGAGGTTAGATTTATGTCTATTCACCCTTTGGAGCAGAGGCTGGTTTGTTCAATGTTCATGGCAGAGGGGCATTGCTGGCACATGATGACATATATTAAATTACTAGATGTGCAGGTGTACAAGCCCCGATGGTGTGGTTGATGGGGTTAGATCCAATGGTGGTGTTACTAGTATAACTGTATGGACAGAGTTGGAAATGGGGTTTGTTGCAGGGCTAGGTCCCTGGGTTGGTGGTTCTGTGATATGGTTTGTGGCTGCCATTGAGAATTTTCTTGAGTTCGGTCAGCTGTCTGTAGGAGAGGACAGGTCTGTCGCCCGAGGGCTGTGAGAGTGAGGGATTGTGTTCCAGTATAGGCTGTAGGTTGTCGTTGTGCTGGAGGGCTATAGGTGATGACAAGTGATGTTCTGTTATTTTCCTTCTTGGATCTATGGTGAAGTAGGTGGCTTCTGGGTACTTGTCTGACTCAGTCTGTTTCTTTACTTTTCCAGATGGGTAATTAAGTTTTACAAAGGCTTGATAAAGATCTTGCTGGTTTTAGATTCAATCAGCAGGATCGCAGCAGTTATGGTTTTACCTTAGGGCTTGGTTGTAGGCAATGGATTTTGTGATGTGTTTTTTCGTGGCTGAGTCTGGAACACAGAGCTCCATCCAGTGGTGATTTATCTCACAAAGCAAAAAGTCAATAATTTATTTGCCAAACCAGCTTGTCTTTGTAAAAGGCCATATTTGCATACAGGTGGAAGAAAAAAAAATCATTCAGCTCTTCTACTGAATTATTAGAAACTATAATACCGTATCGCTCTATATGTTTGTTTCTCCCCTCAGCCCTGCTACGCCAAAAGAAAACCAACCCTGCTATAAATTAGATCAACAGTGATCTACTATAGAGCTGCAGTGATTTAACCAGCTGAGAATTTGGCCTGAGAAGCTTCAAGCACTGTCCAGATCCTTTTCTCTTTAACTAATCTTCTCTCTCTCTCTAGCTCTCCCTCTCTCTTTGTCCTCCCACTCTGCATTCCTTTCCTCCTTTGGCTGATGAGCTGATGCTTTTTATAATCATTAGCAGCTCCCCTGCCAACCATCCCCCACTTTGTGGTGGCTACACCTGAAGTACTTACTTGCACAGGTAGAATTGTTTTTTTTTTTTTTTCTAATATGTAAGGCAATGTATCCTGTTGATTTTTCAATCAAATCTTATTTTGTCCCATATACAATCTTTGCATCAATCTTTCCTCCAAGCACACATTACAGCTATATCACTTCTGTATACAAAACATTTCAGGTAAGCACATTCTTAGACCTAAGTTTTATGTTCTGCCTTGGTGTCTTATGGAAGGGTTGCTGATTGATCTTAAGGTTTCTGGGTTTGCCTACCAGTCTCAGTCACATATAATTGGCCATGAGTAAAAATGGGTGCAGGTAAATACATTCCACATTCCTCCAGACTCTGTCCCTGACTTTTGCTTACAGTCATTGCAAACACTAGCCTGATGGGAAATTGTCAGTGCTGCATGACAAATGGGAACATTTTAGAACATTATCTCCCTATCCTGTGAACAGGCAGCCAGAGACAGCAAGCAGGCAGGAGATTGGCATCAACTCAGTGCAACTCCCTCTCTGGGGGCAGTCATCAGGCTGCCGCTGTGGGCAGGGGAGGGTACTGCTCCCTCTTTCTCCAGCTGGTTCTATTAGTGAGCGGTGGGCAGAGCACACTCAGGGGTGTCCTGGGCTCCTGGCTTCATTGCCCTGCAGTGCACTTGGAAGGGACCCAAAAGCAGGGCATAAGGTGAGTTCCCAGCTGCTGGCTCACTCAGGAGTCATGGGGGCAAAGCCAGGCTAGACAGATGGCTCCTGGCCAGGTGAAGAAGCAGGGAGGGGCCTCAGACATTTCAGCCGTGGGTCAGTGTAGGAAGCTGCTGGAGGGTTGTGCCTGACAGTCAGTGGGGAGCACAACGCAGCTCCCAGAACGTGGGCATGAAAAGATACAGGCTGGGAGTGAGCTGGCAGGGGGACTACAGCTGGAGATTGCAGCTGTGGGAGGGGTTGGGGCTGGATCTGGAGAGAGGGAGCAGAGCGATACAGCAGGAAGAGGGGAAAGGGGGAGGGGCTGGGATAGAGGAAGTGGGGAGATGGGTGAGGTTATTGGGGGGAAGAGGAATGGGGAGGCTGCAAGAGGGGGTCCCAGTGGTTTCAGACAGATGCAGCATGAGGGCTGCAGGAGGGATGTGTGGGATGAGGGGGACAGTTCCTTTCCAAGAGCTGCTGCTTTGGCCATAAGGTTTCTTTCTTCCTTTCCTTGGTAACTTACCTCCCTCCTTGGGTGTGGAGGGGTGAGCGGGGGGGTGTCCCCAAGTGAACTCCAACCTGGCTCTGTGCCTTGCGGAGGGCACAAAGGCCAAGCTCCCCAGGGCTGACCTCTCCACCGCCCCACGGGCACCACAACAGCCCTGGGGAATGTTCACGTCTACGGCGGGCCAGACAGCTGGATGCTCAGACAGACAGACAGCTCCCCTTTTATAATAGCACAGATTTTGGATGCAATTAATTTCCTTAGGGAGTAAATTACTAATCAGCACTTTTGGGGTCAACAGGAGGCTGTGGGGTTAGCCAATCACCTGTCAGCATTTTGACAGTGCCCAAGCTGCATCTAATTCCTCAGCCATCCAGAGAAAATCTTGACATGAAAAATCAATCTTGTTTTGTTTTCAAACTCAGCTTGGCTGAATGTTCGAAAGGTCAGAATTTTTTTTTTCAATAGTTGTAAACTTTAGTGCTATTTTTTAACAAGCTATGTGTACAGCACTGAAACTTGTGTTTCTTGCTCTCCTACAGGGGATTTTTCCACCTGCAATGTGAAAGCCACTGAAAAACAAGAGTTCTTGTAAGAAGAAGGCCCTATTTTTCTGCAAGAGATGGAGGATTTTACATAGTGTAGGAAAGGGGAAATGAACTGATCAAACAGAGCCTCCAGTCTAATTTCCAGTACAAGGGAGAACTTCAGGTTTGCCAACTCCCAGACCACAGTGCCACAAAAGGTGTCTGGGGCATCTGGTCAGGAGAGTTGGCAATCCTAGAGCACTATCTAAAGGCCTCCTGATGGAAACTTGTTTATCTTTTAGCTAAATCAATATTTATGGTCCAGAAAACCATTAATAATTTCAACAATTATGTTTTGAAATATACTTGTGTAGCTTTCAAATAATTACCTTTTGGTGCTTAACTATGAAGCAATAACTTGTTTTTAAAGAAGAGAAATGACATTGTGGCTACATCTACATGGGAAGCCTCTATCGATTGAAGACACTGTTGGAAGGGATTTCCTCGCAAAACTTCTGTTGACAGATTGCATCTACACATAAAAGCAGATCGAAAGAGCAATCCACTCTGTCGACAGAGAGCAGAGAGACTGCTCACCCTCTCTCAACAGAACGGCTGACTGGAAGCCCTGCAGACTGGGATGCCCGGTGAACTGGAAGCCCTGTCTGTTGACAAAAGGGCCCAGGAGTGTCTACACAGCCATTTTGTCAACAGAACATTGTTGAGAGATGCATTTTACATGGATGGGGAGAGGTATAACACTGCTGAAGATGTGCCATGTTTGTAGACAAACTGTCAACAAAGCACATATTGCATGTAGATGCTTTGTGGTTTTCCTGACAAAAGCCCAGATTTGCCAGGAAGAGCCTCTCATGGAGATGTATCCTGTGTGTATAGAGCATGAGGTTTTCACAAGTCCTGGGACTTTTGAAAGGTAACACTTTGGGTTGTTTTAGTTGCCATGCAAAATATTGGCAGAAAATAGTTCTCATTTCTATCTGATGTTTGTGCAGAATCTTTCCTCATATTAGAGGCTGAATACTTTCCCAGCCTATGCCTCATCCCCCCATCCTGATTCATTCCACATCTCAACTTGCCTTTTGTTTTTTTTTTTGTTTTTTTTTTTGTGTTTTTTGTTTCACATCATTCCTTCTCATCATTTATTGTGCATCCATCTATTCTGGTAGATTGACAAAACCTGGCTACTGAAACTTGATTGTGTTTGTTCTGCTGGATACTGGTACACTTGGACAGTATACTCGTGGGTGACTAACTTCATTGCTTCTGCTGTACTAGCACTACCTGACACATGGAAAAGTTCACAGCCACTGATGAGTATTCGCTCAAGCTGTTGTCCAAAGAAGACACTAACAGGAAGACACTAAACAAAGGCTTGATCTATTTGCTCCTGAAACACTGTATATAGAACTCCATCACTTTTTATTTTATTTTTCATAGATCACAGGGCATTTAGCTGCACATATATGAGAATTTGGATTTTAAGTTTGAAATGGAAATGGAAATGGAAATGGAAATATAAATATAGGCTTCTGGCTGCTCCTGTCTTGCAAAGCATAAGGAAAAATGAATCGGTTTCTAGCATTAAATATATGTTGTGAGTAATTATATCACAACTCCCTATGCACTTTAGATAACATTCCAATAATTATGACCAGGAAAGAGCAGAGAATTTCCAAGTTAAGCTGTCCATTTTTAACAATGACTGATCCCAACAGGTAGAACATTGGCATCCCAGCATACTCAGGCTGCGTCTACGCTATGTGATAAAATCAAACTCATTAAAATTGATTTTTAATGCTGTGTTTTATAAATTCAAATTTGAGTATCTTTACCTTTCCACAGGGTCCCCACAAATTTGACATTGCTGCCACACGCAAATCACCAGACATCGACTGTTGCAGCAGTGCACTGTGGGAACCTATTGTACAGTTCCCTCAGATGTTTATCATTCTGGGTATTTTCACTGGTGCAGCATGGGAAAAAATGCACTGCAAGTGATTGTGGGTATGTGCTGTCTTCTTTCCACACTGCATTGCCCTCATTCCACTCCCATGGAAAGCAAGCGGGCATTTTCCTGGGAGGAAGGAACGAAAAGTAGTGCATCAGCAAAGATTGCCATATTAACCAAAATCTCTTGCTTCTATAAGTGATATGCTTTTTGTAAGCAGTGGATGGAGCAACACAGTGGTTAGTGCATTAGCCTGTTAAACCCAGGCTATAGAGCCCCATCCCTGATGGGGCTATTTAGGGATCTGAGGCAAATAGATTTAAAAAAAAAAAACTATCTATGATGATACGTCCTGCTGTGAATGAAGGGGACTCGAGTCAATGACTCCTTAAGGTCCCTTCACGTTCTAAGACATAGGCATACCTCCATACTAAACTGTAGCTGTGAGTGAATCCCAGGACCCCACACCCCATGGGGGGCAAGGGATCCTGGAACCAGTGGGGCTCACTGCCTACCACCCCAGTACTGGACTGAGCCTTCCTGCCCCCTCCATGTTAAGAGTCCACCCAGCCCATCCAGATTAGGAGCCGTCCTGCCCTCCTGGTGCAACATTGTTGTCCCCCTGCCCCTGTAAATAGTTTCCAGTCACTTTCCATAGTGTTTATAAATGTTTAATTGCCATGCACCCCTATGTGCTGTGCTCTTTGGGGAGGGCTGGTGGGTGGCAGATGTGTGGGTGAGGTGCTGACAGTGGTGGTGGCGATGGTGGTGGCAGGAATGGTGGGGGCAGAGATGCATGGGGGATGGGTATGGGTCACATGCAGTTGGCAGCCAAGGCCTGCCTGAGGGCTCCCTAATCTGGAGGCCATCCTGCTGAGCCTGGTGAACGGGGGCAGAGCCAGCCTACCCCTTACAGCCATGGCTCATGCAGCCGTACATGAGCCACCTCGTAGCCAGTGCTGGTCCTATTGGTCTCCTGGATATAAGACCCCCCCCAAGACATAAGTGTCCCACTTGCCCTCCAAAATGTTGTGGAGGATGCAGCAGGCACCCACCACCTCAGGCACATTCAGGCCCCGACCTCCAACCTTGTATGGTGGCACCTTCACTGCCTCTTAAGGCACCCGAAGTGCCACTCCATGACATTCTGGGCGTGGATGAGGCAGAGATTGGACACCTCCCAGGTGGGGTTGAGGTGGCCCACGTATGGCTGCATGAGCCACGTCTGTAAGGGGTAGTTTGTGTCTGCCACCATGTACAGTGTCAAGGTGACGTCACCCACACCGGGACCTTCTGCTGGGGGATGAATGTTCCTACCCCTATGCACCAGCAGAGCCCAGAGTTCTGGAAAATGCAGGTGTCATGGGTACAGCAGGCCCAGCCAATGTAGATGTCTGTGAATTGTCCCCCTGCATCCACCAGGGCCTGGAGGACCATCAAATAATAGTCCTTGCAGTTCATGTACTGTCCAGTGCTGTGTGCTGGGGCATGGATGGGGATATGCATGCCATCCAAGATGCCGTAGCAGTTCAGGAATCTCAATTCCATTAATCCTGCAACAGCAGCATTTGTATCCTGCACAAAGGGTGGAGGGGCATGTGCTTCCATGAGGCCATGGTGGTCCGTACCCCGCCGCCCCCTGCCTGCTGTCTGCCTGCCGTCTGCCTTCCCCTCCAAGCCTGCCCCCTGCCTGTCCCCACACAGCCCCCCACACAACCAGGGGTTCCCCTTGCCCCAGCTCCCCCATGCTTCTGTGGGGAGTGTGTGACCCAGTGCTGGCTTACCTCCATGAGTATGGCCCTGCCGGAGACCTTCCCTCCAAATTGTTGTCCTATGGAGCAGTAGAAGTCCAGGGTGGCCAGTTCCCAGATCACAATTGTGACCTGGTCCTCCAGAGTGAGAGCAGGCCACATGCAGGTGTCCACATGCAGGCCACATGCTGGAGCACAGGAGCAAGCCAGTGGCAGATGTCATTGAAGGTCTGCCTGGAAATTTGGACATTCCAGAGCCACCTTTCATCATCCCACTCCCCCAACACCAAGCACTCCCACCAGTCAGTGCTGCTGTGGTGGGTTGAGAGGCCAAGGGGTGGACCTGGCGGTGTCCTGGGCAGAAGGAGCCCCATGGCTTCAGGAAAGTTGTGCAGTCACACGAGTAGCTTGCGGGGAGCTGCAGTGACAGTGCAGAGCACTGCCAGGAGGGTTTCCATGGTGAGGGTGTTGTCAGGCAGGAGCTGCTCCTGGGGATGAATCCTGGAGCATGAATGGGCTCTGCTTGGTGGGGGATGGCTGGGGAGCACTCAGCTTTTGCAGGGTGGGGGGAGCTTTTAAGGGAGGCAGCTGGCTGAGGCACAGGAAGGGCTTGTTGTCCACGGGACCCCATCCATGGCATTTCTTGACCCCCTTCTTTTAGAACAGCACCCGGAGCCGTGCAAATGCTCCCTTTTGAAAGAAAGCAGTTGCCATTCGAAAGAGATGATCGACCTGTCGATCTGCTTTTAACATGCAGTCACTCCCTTTCGAAAGCTGAGCTTTTGAACACCTTCTTTCCATTTTTGCCCTTTTGAAGGGTGCTCATGTGTAGACCCAGCTACTATAAAGCTTATTTTGAAATAGACCCATTGGATGTCCTATTGGGGTGCATCTACACTTGCATTCCTCTTTCAAAAGAGGTATGCAAATGAGGTAAATCGAAAGTGCAAAGTAGACATGAATTTGCATATTTGTCACCTTATTTACATATTCTAATTTCAAAAGAGCTTCTTTCACAAGAAGAAAGCCAAGTTGTGGCTACACATGCACAAAACATCAAAATAAGTGGCCCTTTTTCAAAAGAGCAGGAGGAGCATCCACACGTGTAAACCCATCTTTTGAAAGAAAATCGAAAGAAAGGGGTGGAGACTTCGAAATCCAAACCACAATGCAGTATCAGGAAGATCGCTCCCTTTCAAAATACTAAATCAAAAGAGTACACGTGTAGATGCTCCACAGTCTGCTTTTTCAAAATATGGGTCCGCCATAGCGCCGATCAGCTGGAGCTCAGGGCTGTTCCAGCCAGCAGCAGAGGGGCTCTCTGGTCCCTGTGTTTAGCTGCCTTAAAGCCACACACACGCGGGAAACTCATGTCAGGAAGCTGAGAGCATGCTAGGAGCAGCTTCTGCACGTGCTCCAGCCGCAAGCTCCAGCGCCGCAGCATGGCCAGCAGCCAGCCCCCCCGTAAGCCCTACAGGCCCCTCTTCGAGCCCCTGCAGGGCTTCCAGGGCTCCCAGGGAGACGAAAAAACAAGGGCCCCCTCCTGGATGGAGCAGGAGCTGCTGGACCTCCTCAGCCTCTGGAAGGACGAGGTGGTTCTGCACCAGATGGGGGTGAAGCGGAGCGTACCGCGGAACGGGTATGCTCCAAGGTCAAGGAGCTGCAGCAGGGCTATACCTGGGCCAGGGACCAGGCTGGCCACTCTGGGGCAGCAACATGCCCCTACCACTGGGAGCTCTGGGGCATTCTGGGGCCCCAGGAGAACTCCCCACCCCCGGCATTCCTGGACACATCCAGCAAGGAGCTGCAGCTGGAGGAGAAGCAGCCCGGACCAGGGACCCAGGAGGGCGAGGGGACCACCAAGTGGTTGAGTGAGGAGGGGGACCTCACCATTGTCCTCCCCTCCCACTCCTTCAGCCGGGCGACCGGGAGCCAGACATACCCAGATGTCACTGAGGGACCCTCTGGTACGTACAGGGAGGGGCTTACACCTGCTCCACAGGGTAGGGGTGACCAAATGGTTAGTCACCCGCACACAGGACCGGTGGTCCCGGGCCACACACAGGCAACCCCCCCCACATGGGATGCGGCACCCCATGGTGGTGCACCAGCAATGTCCAGCACCCGCCCTCAGTGGACAGAGCCACAAGCCACACAGGGGTGACAGCTGGGGCCTGCACACTGCAGGCCAGGAACAGCCACCTGTATGACAGACCCCTGGATGCACCCCCAGGCCAGGAGGCCCAGACAGTAGGGGGCAGGGTGGTGCCCCTTGGAGGGGTCAGTGTCCCTTGGGGAGGCAGGGGCCCCATGGGGTGGGCTCAGGCAGGTGGGCCACAGCCTGGTCCCCTGCGTCCAGGGCACATTACTGACTTGCTCTCCTCCTTTCCACAGAGCCGCACCACCCGTGGTCCGGGAGACCCCGTGACATCCCTTGTACTCGAGAGTCCCCCTGCAGCCCTCAGAGGTGCCCGGACACCACCCCAGGCAGTGCACCCAGGCCGACATGGAGTGGAGGAGTGCAGCCTGTGAGAGGCTGCTGATCACCTTAGAGGACATTGGCCACACCCTCCGGGACCATACAGCCACCGCTGCCCGCCTCCTGGCCCTCCTGGCAGCTCCCCTCTCTGAGCCTGACCCCCGCCATCTCCACTGACGCCACACCCTCCGCCCCTACTGAGTCTGCGCCTTCTGCCCCTACCAGGCCCATTCGTCAGCAATATCTGCTGGTGCTACCTGCACCCTCTCCTCCCTGCTGGGGACCCTGCACCCGGGGAAGCAGGGGCTCCAGGAGCTGATGGGGCTTGCGGCCCACCACCCCTGCCCCTGAATGAGTGCCTTGCCCCCCTCCAAGTTAGGTCCCCCCACCCCTTCCATGTTAGGTTCCCCCCACTCCCCTCCAAGTTAGGTTCGCACCCCCTCTACATAGTTAACAAAGAAAATAGCATAGATAAAAGTTTCTTTTATTGTTCACCACTCTGTGCTGTGCTCTTCAGGGCGATGGTGGGTGGTGGATATGTGGGTGAGGTGCTGGTGGGAGTGGGGGTAGCGGGGACAGTGGGTGGCGGATGTGCATGGGATGTAGGTGTGCCTGCGGGTCAGAGGTGGCAATTGGCAAAGGCCTGCCTGAGGGCCTCCCAGATGCGGTGGCCATCCTGGTGGGCCCGATGGATGGGGACGGTGCCCAGCTGCTCATAGCCAGTGCCGGCTGGAGGCTCCCCCCGGGGACATAGGTGTCCCCCTTTCCCTCCACAACATTGTGGAGGAAGCAACAGGTGCCTACCACCTGGGGCACGGTGAGGACCCCGACCTCCATCTGCGTGTGGAGGCACCTCCACCACCCCTTTAGGTGCCCGAAGGCCCTCTCCATGACATGCAAGTGTAGACGCACACTTGTTTATTTCAAAATAGGCATTATTCCCTGTCTACACAGCTCCTATTTCAAAAACTTTCAGGCATAAGGGACTGGCAATGGGTGGGGAGTAGCTGGCAGAGGCGCGTCCACACTGCCTCTGTATTGCCAGTAGCCCCCTCTGCTGAGAGCGAAATCTCACACAGCTATACTAATTAGCCATGGGAATATACTAATAAGCATTCATTGGCAAATGTGAGACTGCCCATTAGCATGGAGATGCCAGGAGAGCAGCTCCATGTAGACCCAGCTACTAAGGGCTGTTATTTTGGAATAACTTTGCTGTGTAGGCATACCCTAAAAGATTAGCAGCACCTAAATTCCTTTTGGCTCCTGCTCAAGATCCCACAGGGCATTTAACATAGGTCATCAGTGTCCACAGCTTGCACCCTAACCACTGGAGTCTGCCTGCCACAGAGCTAAGGGAGGCTGGTAACTATTTAGCTAGTAATCACTAATTAAAATGCCATTGAGTTCTCAGCTGCATCATTTAAAAAGGTCAAGTCTCGTTTAAAAAGCCTCCTATACTAGGGCTTTCTTGCATTTTGGAAACTTACATCTGAATTTCCATGTGACTCATTCCAGCTGGCAAAAGGTAAACAACTGACACTGAATTACATTGATTAATTATTTGATTGCATTTTCATTTTTTGTGTACATGTAACTCTAAAAATAGCATAAATATAATACATAAAAAGAATAATCAATGAGGTTCATTCCTTTTATGTGCTCTGAATAGGGGTATTTTTCAAGGAGACTTCTTTCTCTTAGTTTGTGTATCTCTGACCCACTTTTATCCTGCTGATGTTTGATATTTTCATTACAAATCCAAATGTATACAGTTGAAATTTCTCAGCTCCTATCTTTTGAAACTCATAAACACAAACTCACAATTAGTCAGGCTTTGATGTCATTACATGTTCAAGTGAGTCATTGCTACAGCTGAGCAAAATACTCCTATCAAACCCACCCATTCAAACAAACAGAGCCTGGCTTTGAAACTGTTTGCATGGGGCTGTGAAAAGGTAGCAAGCATGAGTTGTTGTTGTTCAGAAAGCCCCTCAGTTTTCAATATCTAGCTTCCTTCACAACCCAGTACTTCTTTTATAACATGTAACAAACTCAGGGATCTTCATGGCATGGCTCTTTACCCTTCTTTTTTTTTCATAAGAGGACAGGGTAATCCCCTTCATTCTCTCAAAAGGCAACAAAGACAATCATAGGACAGGAAGGAACCTTGAGAGGTCATCTAGCCTAATCTCCTGCAGTCAGAGAAGACAAAGAACCATCTAGATCACCCCTGACAGCTGTTTGTCTAACTTGCTCTTAAAATCTCCAAGGATGGAGATTCTGCCATTCCCTAGGCCATTTATTCCAGTGGTTAACCCACCCAGACAGTTTGGAAGTTTTTCCTAACGTCCAGCCTAAACATTCCTGGCTACAATCTAAGCCCACTGCTTCTTGTCCTATCCTCACAGGTTAAGGAGAATATTTTTTTTTACCTCCTTTTAACAACATTTTAGGACCTTGAAAGCTGTTATCATGTTCCCTCTCAGTCTTTTCCTTTGCAGATTAAATAAACCCAATCCTTTAAATCTGCTCTTATAGGTCATGTTTTCTAGACCTTAAACAATTTTTTTAATCACTCTTTGGACTTGCACCAGTTTCTCCGTGTTTTTCCTCAGATGTGGCACCCAAAACTCGACACAGTATTCCAGTTGAGGCTTAATCAGCATAGAGTGGAAGACTTACTTGTTGTGTCTTGCTTACAAGGGCTGTTTTCAAACTTTTTGGTGCCTTATGCAGCCCAAGCATCTGTATCCTCCATCTCCTGTGGGGGGCAAGGGGTGCAGCCACCCCGTGGCATGAGGCTGTGCTTCAGACACAGGAGCTTAGCAGGGGGATGGGATAAGGGTGGGAGAGCAGAAGGACTGAGTGACACAGCCAGCTGGAGATGTGGGCCAGCAAGAGGTAAGACCAGGGCCTGGGGAATTGAGACCCACAGCACTGGAGGTAGAGTGGCAGTGAAGTGTGTGGGTATAATGAAGCTGGGAGACAAACCTTCATCAATTTTTCTGGGACTAATACGCTGAAGGCAAGGGACTATTTAGCACAGAGTTACTCCCATCAAAAGAGAGGACAAAGTGTTTTCCCCAAAGAGAGATGATGCCTTGGACAGCCAGATACCTGAGACTACATGCCTTGGTTGACCATAGACAGGGAATAAAGGTACAGTTGCTGTGCACTGTGAGCGTGAATGAAATGATCATAATAGCAATCACTCTCTCCTCATTTTGATTTTTAAGATATTCACAGTTGAGATGTGGAGAACACTGGTAAGCTGAAAACTCTTGCTGGTGGTCCTTACAAAGACAACTGGTCTCTTTCCCATGAAGAGCTAAATGTACGTTACACACTTCTCTAATACTTTCTTCTCATGTAAGCAATTGCTATATGGATTTTTCAGGATTGTGAATGAGAGCAAATCTCTGCGTTAATGTGGGATCAAGCCTGTGAAAAAATTAAGAACCCTTGCTCTAAAACAAATCATAATTAAGTCAGGAGATGCCTGTTCATTTGGTTAAGACAGCTTACATAGTCAAACCTTTCAAGTAATGTCTCTGGGAATGAGTGTATATATATATCCCCGTGGACACTGAAAAGCCATATCAAATTGATAATATTCTTTTTCAACTTTAGAAGTCTGTTATAGGTGAGAAATAAATTGAACTCAGACTGCTTCCTTGTCAGGATACTTTCAGAAGTGACCTAATCTTGCAGTCTCAGCCCTGTTTCTGTTCCTAAAGCTTGTTATATCAATACAGCTCTACTAGTTCAGTCATTTAAATGTTGTCATTTGCTTGTGATAGATGGGAAAAGATTCTCAATATGCTACTTCTTCTTTTGTTTGTTTAGGGTACATGAAGGTCAGAATAGTTTTCAATTCATCCTACATTAGCACTATATGTGCTGAGCTGCCAATAGCATTTGAGTCTCTGTTTAAATATCAGCTATTTAAATAGTGAAGATGGTGCGCTTGTTTTTCTTTTATCTTCAGGCAATTGCTCAACTATTTTTACCTCCAAGTCAAGGGAAACAGTCTAAAAATCATGCATTGTGAATTTATGGTCTCCAGGTTTGTTTCGGGTAACAGATTTTTAATAACATTCATGCTACTTTAACTAGGCAAAAGGATTATGGAAAAAATGGAAACGTTAATCAGGTTGTTCAAAGTTAACTAACCATATGAGTTTCAAGTTATTTACTAGGATTTGTTACTAGCAATGGGCAAATAAACTGATATTCAAATTGCAGACTTTAATATTCAGATATATGGGTGTCTTAACAATAGCTCCCTGCACTGGAGAGACAGTCACAATGAGGAAAAGATAAGAAAAAAAATTAGTTTTCAGAGATATTTTCAAATTTAGGTGGTTCAAAATGGTCTTTGTGATAATATCAAAGTTATTTTTAAAAAGTCTACAAGGTACCACAGGACTTCTCGTTGTTTTTACTAATTGATTTATTGGAGCACAAGCTTTCATGGGCAAAGACCCACTTCATCAGATGCACCAATAAATCCCCTTTACTGAGACCCTTTCTTTAAGTCCTCCTCTGACCACCCCCCCACCCCAATCATGCAGCTGATGAAGCGAGTCTTTGGCCACAAAAGTTTATGCTTCAAAATATCTGTTAGTTTATAAGGTTCCACAGGACTTTTCTTTGTTTTTGTAAATACAAACCAACATGGCTACCCCTCTGGAAAAAAAAAAATGTAACAAAAGGCTGGTTTTTCTCTGAATGAAAAGCTATGATGACCATTTCAATATGGTTTTGCAACTTTTGTATTCTGTTTAAATTCAACTTTCATGAAATGGGAGATTGTAGCAACCATTTGGATGAACATGTTGAAATTTCATGAGAAAATCTCACCCCCAAAAATCAGTGTTGATAATCTATGTAAAACTGAGGCGACGTCTACACTAGCACAAATCTTTGAAATGGCCATGCAAACAGCTATTTTGAAGATTACTAATGAGGCGCTGAAATGCATATTCAGTGCCTAATTAGCATGCTGCCAGCCACGGCTCTTTGAAATTAACACATTTCACTGCACCACGGCTCTTCTAGGTGGGGGTCCTTTTCGAAAGGACCCCGGGAACTTTGAAATCCCCTTATCCCTATCTGCTGATATATAAATAAGGGGATTTCGAAGTTCCCTGGGTCCTTTCAAAAAGGACCTCTTTCTGGATGAGCCGTGGGACAGCGAAATGCAGCAATTTCGAAGAGCCATGGCCAGCGGCTTGCTAATGAGTATGGATTTCAGTGCCTTATTTGTAATCTTTGAAAAGGCCATTTCGAAGATTTGTGCTAGTGGAGACACGGCCTGAGTTTCATAAAAGTCTGGCTTTCAATCTGGAAGTGGGGGAGAGAGAAAACACTTGCAAATTTTATCAGTTTTACTCTTTGTTCTTTCTTCGGTCAGGGCTTGTCTATACTTCCTCCTCTGCCCCGCCCTCCCCCAAAAAAAACCATCTGAAAAGTCCCCACAGGGTTCACACAACCAAGGAGAATAATTTGAGATACGAGGACTTTTTTGCTTGAATAATTATTCCATTTCTTCAAACACCTTTTGCAGCTCTCACCCCTCTTCAAGGTCAAAAAGGAATGTGTGTGAACAAAGCACAGCTATTATCAGCTCACTCCAAGGCTCCTTTTGCAGTGCTGTGGTTGTGAATTGCAATTGTAAATAAGAATATCCCATTTCACAATGCTGTGGTTGTGTGAACCCAGTTTTCCAGCATTACTTATTAGCTATGTCTACATTTGCATTCCTCTTTCGAAGGAGGAATGCAAGTGGAAAAAAAACAGAAATGCAAATGAGGCACTGATTTACATATCTTTGACTTTATTTGCATAATCTCTTTCTGGAAGAGGTACTTTCAAAAGGCAAAAAAAAGTACTGTAAACGAGGTTCTTTTGAAAATAAACCCAGTCTTCAAAAGAATCCTTATTCCTATTTTTTTAAACCACATACTGGGAGGCTGGAGATTAATCTGCTGGGCTGTGGCCACACTTGGCCAAAACTTTGAAATGGCCATGCTAATGATCAAATCAGAGAATCCTAATGAGCTTCTGAAATGAATATTCAGCACCTCATTAGCATGCCACTGGCCACAGCACTTTGAAAGTGCTACATTTCACTCACATACACAGGGGGCCTTTTCAAAAGGATCCCACAGACTTCAAAATCCCTTATTCCTATCAGCTGATGGGATATTCCTATCAGCTGATCAGTGGTACCTTGTAGATTAACATATTTATTGGAGCATAAGCTTTCATGGGCAAAGACCTACTTCATCAAGATGCACCAATAAATCCCCTTTACTGAGACCCTCCCTTTAAATCCTCCTCTGACCTCCCCACACCATGCATCTGATGAAGCAGGTCTTTGAAATCCCCTTATTTCTGTCAGCTTTATGGGCAAAGTCTGCAGGGTCCTTTCAAAAAGGACCCCATGTAGATGAGCCGCGGGTGAGCGAAAGGTGGCACTTTCAAATTGTTGTGGCTGGCGGCATGCTAATGAAGCACTGAATATTCATTTCAGAACCTCATTAGTATTCTCCAATTTGGTCATTAGCATGGCCATTTTGAATGTTTGGCCAAGTGTGGCCACAGCCTTACAGAGTTGTAGAACAGCAGTTATGTCACCTCTCTTGTAGGACAATGAACATGGGTGCAGAGGAAGGCTGAAGAACTCATTGCCTTCATTAGGTGTTCACATCATATGGTGGGATGATGTCAGAAAGGAGAATATTTTAAGCCAAACCCAGAAAGCATCACAGTTAGCACATTAGTCCCCTTTCTTGGTATGGCCAAATTAGAATGAATGACCAAAGAATTATGAACCGTATGTGTGATAAACTTTTGTGGAAATATGCTTATGAATATAAATAACTGGAAATTACTTAATGGAAATCCATCTTGTAACCTTCATTAGAAAATGGTAATCTGTTAAATATATATATTCTATTTGTTTTGCATGTATTAGAAATATGAAGTATATACCTGTTAATTAATCTAGATGTGATAAATGAGAGCTAATAGTCCTACACAGGGTACTTGGCCTGGTACTCTATGAATAGTTTTGTTTTGCCTGTAAACTTGGACTATGGTTGGTCCTGCCAAGAGCTTTGCCCAGGTCATCTGATGCTGGAACCCATTTTGGATGCTGTATTTTTCCACTGGAAAGATTCCCACCTTTGGCAAAAGGGATATAGATGTGGGAAACCAAGCAATAAAATCTGTTGCCAGATGTCACAACTCTCCTGCTTACCACTCAAGATAACTTCTAGAAACATCTAAGACTGAACAGAGGGAAGGATAAGGTCCAAGTTGTAAGGCTTCCTAGCTTGTGAGAAAAAATGCTTAGAACTACTGTTAGGATAAGAAATTGCATGTAACGAGTATTAAGCTTAGTTGTTTTGTTTAGTTTAGTAACTTTGATCTGTCTACTATTACTCACAGCCTCTTAAAGAATACTTTTTTATAACTAATAAAATCACTGTTTATTAATAAACCTAGCCCAAATAATTGTAACCTGAGATGCGGGGAGAACTGTGCATATTTTTCTTTCATTGATAAAGGGAGGTTAACATTTTATGAGCTTGTCTCATAAAACTTATAAATCTGCTTTGGAGACGAAGCTTTCTGGTGTGATCATAAACTCAGCAGACTCACCCTGTAACAAGTAATCTGAGACCTTTATTTGACAACAGCTAGGACTAGAGAAAGGCTATTTACAGCAACAGACTTCAATGGATGTTAACGTCAGTATGTGTAATAGAAAATAGGGGGTCAAAGAATTTATCTTAAGTGTCTATTATTCAAACTAGTTATAGTGTTAGTTCTGTGGTCAGACACACATCTGTTCACTTCAGTAGAAACAGTGATTCCAGGTAGCTGAAGTGATAGCCTGAGAACTATCAGCTCCAAGTGCACCAAGAACCAAATGTGACCATTAACAAGCAGTGAACTCGGGTTTTACATGCTGGCTACCCACACCATGCAGACAAATTGTGGCATTTGACAATTGCTGGAATTTCTAGGGCTTTCCAAAGAGCAGTCCCAAGGAAAGAGCACACAATAATCCAGCCTAGAGCTAATTAAAACATGGATAACTCTGCTGAGGCTCTGCTCTAAAAGGAAAGAGTATATTCAGTATCGAGATAGGAAAATGACCCAGAGGTTCTGATACAGTTCCCTGTAGCATCCAGAGGTGTGTGTAGTTTTTTGTTTTTGTTTTTTTTCTTGAATTTTAATAGGAAGTGGCATGGATGCAAATATCTGCAGAAGAAGGGCCTTCTGGAAGGGGGAGTTCCTTCAGAAGGACCCCTGCTTCCTTCTAGAGAAGCCCTGTTTATACAGCAGCTTTTGCTTCCAGAAGGGAATCTTCCAGAAGCGAGATCTTGCAGGAATATGCAAATAAGACACGAGATATTTTAATCTGTTCCTCATTTGCATCTTCTGCTCTGCTCTTTACCATGCCCCTTCCGGAAGTGCGGGGGGAGCAAGTGTAGACGTGGCCTGACAGTAATCATTCTCAGAATCTTGGTGACTGGAAAATGACTCCCAACAAGCTCACTTTAGGGCTGGCAAAGCCTTGATTCTAATTTTCCATTTTGTTCCTTTGATTAAAATCCACCAATGAGGCTTGAATTAGCCTCCTCATACTATAAAGACCAAATAAAGTTCATATTCCATCTCATCTGCCTTGATAATTGTTTTCAGTTCTGCACTCTAGCAAATGGGGGCCTTACTTATAATTAATGAATTTCTTCTCACAAAAGCCCTTGATAGAATCATATTTTTGATTATATAGGTAAACTGTGGTCTCAGTCATACAGTTCAGACCCTAAATTAACTTTCACCCTGTGATAAGCTCATATTTCCTGCTGGCTTGATTTTTCAGTTCTTTTAGGCTTTCTTTTCATCAGATCTTCAGGGCTCAAGTTTTCAAGAAAGTTTGCAGTCGCTTTTTGAGACTGTGAATTTGGAATGTCTTTTTATATGTGTAGCCCAAGGTCCTGTGTGCTTCAGGAGCAGCCCTGGGAACTACAAGTTGTACACTACAACCTCTGGCATAAATGCAGCACTTTAAAGACTAACAAAATGATTTATTCAGTGACAAGCTTTCATGGGACAGACTAACTTCATCAGATCAATTTCGTTTCCAAAATGAAATTGATCTGATGAAGTGGGTCTGTCCCATGAAAGCTCATGACTGAATAAATCATGTCATTAGTCTTTAAAGTGCTACATTTCTGCTGCTTTGTTTTCTTGGAGTAGAGACTAACACGGCTACCCCTCTGTTACTGAAACTCTGGCATTTTAGGAGAACTTCCTGGCTCCTGCAGAGATGCACTCTCTGCCCTGCAGCAGGGTCTTAGCACTGACTGAGCTGGGAGCAAATAGGCTGCAAGCAGAGAAGAGACTGCTGAACTATAATCCTGTTCTATGTTCTTGCAAGTAGGACCAAAAAGGGCTTATAAAGCACCCTGTGAGACGTTTGCATGACACAAAGAGATCATGGGTTTGTGTGTTTAGAGGTTTAGTTATTGTGGGACTTAGAATATGTTTGTACAAAATGCCCTCCGCACCTTACAATGTAACCTCTGCTCTCTCAGCACTGACTGAGCTGCTTAGTTGTAATCCTTTTCTATGTTTTTCATGGAACAAAACCTGTTCCTGGTGATTTGTCTGAGTAGATCTGGTCTGAGGTGCGTGCATGTGTGTGCACGCACACAATACAGAAAAACACAAAGGAGCCTCAGGCCTAGTCTCCTAAAGCTGTGTAAAAAGTCACAAGGCTTCCCAGCTGTTGAATAATCTCCTAATGGACTAGTGTACAGCAGGGGCTACATATGTTATACCTCATAATGTGACAGCTAGCCCCTAGGGTGTTGCTGCCCAGATTCTGCTAATGCCCTAATAACATGGAAGACAAGGAAAATATTAGAAGTCCTAGATATCCAAAATGCAGGACTGAAACAAGAACAAGAGTGGGTAAACTATGGCCACAGAATTATGAGCGGATTTGAAACCTCAAAATGGACAAGGACAGATTTTCAAAACTGTCATGGCATCCATCAATTATGAGTTAGGCAGCTAAGTAAAAGGTTCGCCTTTCAAAGGCTTTCAGCTTCCACGTATCTATCTAAATGAGAGAAATGGGTTTTCACACATGCTCAGAAGCCCTCACGTCCCAGGGCATTCAATGAATTACTTGTGTATTTAAAAAAATCTGATCATCATTGTGAAGACTTAACATCTGTCCAGATATCCAGTAACTTAATTTTTTCCTCCTCACTAAAGGCTGTCAAATCCAGATACTATAGGATTTGATCGTATCAACCTTTCTGTTTTGAAATGTTTCTGTAAAGCTTTAGGAGACGTTCTTGATAATCACTGACTTTTAGTGGACTCTTGCTCGCAAGTAGAGGTGAGTGAATAACAGGTTTGATGGACAAACTGAAAAATGAAATAAATGGTTCCGAATCAAAGCTGGTTTTTCCTGCAAATGAAATGGGGAAAAAAAATTGAAGCAAATGTTCAGGTCAAAAAATAATTGTAAAAGTATATTTAAAATCACCATTGGAAGCAAAATATCATTTAGAATCAATATTTGAAATCAACATCAAAACAGGGAGAGAGGTTGGGGTTTTGTTTGGTTTCTTTGTTTGTTTTCATTTTTTTTTTTCCAGGTAGTTATTTGGCAGCTCAGCCCCAAGACTGCAAATAGTTTTCCAGGCCACCCATTTTTTTTTTTTAAGATGACTTACAGTTTGGGAAAAAAATGCCCAGATTTACTCTTGTATTAGTAAGGTACTATTGAAAACCCCACCAATGACAGCAATCTCACCAGTAGTCATGTGACACTGCTCCCTTGGGCTGTGTTTACACTTGTATTCCTCTTTCAAAAGAGGTATGCAAATGAGGTAAATTGAAAATGCAAATGAGGTGCAGACTTGCATACCTGGTACCTCATTTGCATACTCTTATTTCAAAATAGCTTCTTTCGAAAGAAGAAAACCAGTGTAGACACCGCTCTTTCAAAAGTAAACTCCATTTCAAAAGAATCCTTCTTCCCTTTCTTTATGGAAAGAAGTATCCTTTGAAGTTGGGGTTTACTTTCGAAAGAGCAGTGTCTACACTGGCTTTCTTCTTTCGAAAGAAGCTATTTTGAAATGAGGCACTGGATATGCAAATCTGAACCTCATTTGTATTTTGATTTACCTCATTTTTATACCTCTTTCGAAAGAGGAATACAAGTGTAGACAGCCTCATTGAGCCAACATTCATCTGTTTCTCTGCTTCCATGAGACTTAGATCTGAATGGAAGAGAACTGGAGGAAATGGAATCCCAGAAAGACATGTGATTCTACTGGGCCTAGAACAGAATTATGACTGGACTGCAGTTGAAGGCTATGGCTGCTACCCTTCACCAGCACAGTAGGATCCTAATGTAATCCATGTTGCTTCTGGGTAAGCAGAGATCAGTAGTGTCCTTTAGCTTAGGGCTAGGCAAAACCTGCAGGACTCTTTTGAATATTATGTGATGCAGGTAAAATATAACATATCTTCTCCAAAGACACAGATTACCAGCGGGGGTAGCCCTCAGAGAGACCTTAATCTCTGATATGAATGCTTAAGATGCCTCACAATAGTGCCCTACATAGACTAGCAATACACACTGGAGAGGGGCAAAAGGAAACATCCCATCATCTCTAGGGATGGGAAGATTCAAGTCTTGAACTGAAAGGTTAACAGTGTGACTTTGAGAAACTGATTTTGGACTGAAGACAGACAGCTGGATTTTTTTCGGTCTTCTTTTTGTTGGCAGTGCCTTAGAACTACTTATAACAACTCCTTTTTGCCTATTGAGGCTATATCAATGCATGTTCCCCTTCAAAGAACAGATTGTGTTATAAAGGAATACATATTTCAACACTAATATTCTGTAAATGAAGGCTTTCAACTTGCATGAAAACTTGTATGTAGGGAGAACTTTAGAAGTTAAATTATTGTTTTTGTAATAAAAAAGTCTTCAAATATGATCATCTGTCAAAATATATCAACATACGTCTTTGCATGTCAGTTTCAATGAAGAAAAAGATGACAGGCATGAATATTTAAGCATAAAACAGCACAGCATTAATTTCCATTTTTATTCAAATGAATTTCTATCTAGGCACATTCTCATTTAAATAATTCCTCAGTATAGCTTGTAATTTTTATTCATTTTGTTGAACTTTGTTCTCATAAGATAAAAATTTATTTTAAAAAAGCAGTTAGTAAATATTCTGTTGCACCTAGAATCTTTCAAGTATGAATAATAAACCTAATTTTTGACATGTCTGAAATGATACTGAGTAAGATTAAAGCTATGCAGCCTTCTGTAGGTATCTTCATTTAATAAGAAAAGCATGTCATTTCAACAAATAACCCACTTAAAATAAGCAAAAACAGAATTATAATTGACACCATTTTAACAAGCTACTTAATGTTCTTGTATGATTATTTGTAACTGTCTGTGATGTTCCAGTCTCTCTGCACTAAACTACTGAAATTAAAATATATGTTAGCTCTTATACTGGACAGTATTGTTATAATTATACTTACTCAAATGACAAACAACTCCTCTTACTGGATTTTTTTGTTTTAATCAGGGAATAAAGGCGGTTATTCTATTTCAAGCTTTATGTACCTTCGAACTGAAGATTTATCTACACATCAACAAACTCATTTCCACTTTTTTTGTGTAAATCTATACATAAAATAAGCTCTAATGCATTTTGTCTCTACACTGATTACTCCTGTTCTTAAAGCATCTGTACCAAAAAAGGCCATGTTAATGGTTAGTGATGCCCGAAGGGGAAAGGTCAAAGATCAGCCATATATCTGGAGGAATAGACAGGTTGGCTATGTCTACACTAGCCAAAACTTTTGAAATGGCCATGCAAATGGCCATTTCGAAGTTTACTAACGAAGTGCTGAAATACATATTCAGCACCTCATTAGCATGTGGGTGGCCACGGCATTTCGAAATTGACGCGGCTCACCAACGCACAGCTCGTCCAGACAGGGCTCCTTTTCGAAAGGACCCCGGCTACTTCGAAGTCCCCTTATTCCCACCTGCTCATAGGAATAAGAGGACTTCGAAGTAGCTGGGGTCTTTTCGAAAGGAGCCCCATCTGGACGAGCTGCGCGGTGGCAAGCTCCGTTAATTTTGAAGTTCCGCGGCTGCCCACACGCTAATGAGGCACTGAATATGTATTTCAGTGCTTTATTAGTAAACTTTGAAATGGCCATTTTGAAGTTTTTGGTTAGTGTAGACATAGCCGTTAAGTCACTCATTTGGTGCAAGTCTATAGGGCTTAGCAGAATCCAGTTACTGTGAATTCCTTCACGGATTTTCTCATTGTTGGGGGAAAAAAATAAGTTGTTTGTTGTTGTTGGGTTTTTTTTTTAATTTTGTACTTGAGTGCTACATATGGCAAGAGTTCATTTCACAAAGAACTCACCATCTTAAAAGGAAAAAAAATGTTTGTCTTTTTTAGAACGCTTTTAAAAGATCGTATGCATCAGCTGAACTGAAGTGGTTGCAACAATAGATAAGACTTTACTTCCAAGGTAACATTGTTCAATGTTAGGCTAAACATAACTCCTTCTTTACCTGTTCTTTCACTAAAGTAAATTCAATTAACAGCCTCTTCACACTATTCTGGGAGAATCAGGCCCTATATGCATAATTCAAATCTATTCATTATTGATCCCTGGAAATTACCAGAAAATAAAGTTAGGTTTAAAATGTTGTATAGTTGTCATTTTCTTTTTTAGATTCTCAGTTGTGAAGGAAGATATTTTTATTGGATTTATGCCACTTTCAGTATTCTTAAAACGTTTCTTTTCCTACATACACAGCATCCATTTATGTGTTTTCAAGATTCGAGAAAAAATAAATAACATACCAAATCTCATTCTTTAGACTATACAGTGGGTATTAATTAAACAAAAAGGCTATGTCTACACTGCAATCCACTTTAGGAAGCAGAATGCAAATTAGTGGGATTGAAAATGCAAATTAAGCACACATTTACACATCTCACACCTTGTTTGCATATTCTTGTGCAATTGCGCTTCCAGAAGAGGCTTTTCCAGAAGCAAAAAAACGATGTATAGATGAGGTTCCTATGAAAACAAACCCCTTTTTCAAATGAACCCTTCTTCCTGAAACAATAGGAATGGGATTTGTTTTTGAAGGAACCCTGACTACATGGCTGTTTTTGCTTCTGGAAAAGCCTCTTCCAGAAGCATGATCATGACAGAATATGCAAATGAAGCACAAGGTATGCAAATCTGCTCTTCATTTGCATGTTTGATCTCTTTCAGTTGCATTATGCTTCCAAAAGTGGAATGCAGTGTGACCACAGGCAAAAAGGTGCCGGTGGAGGATATAAAACCAGTAAACATTAAACCTGCCAGTTTCCAGCACATATTTAAAAGGACAAATGGGAGATCATATGGAGAAACTGTAACAAAAATTATGAGGAAAATTGCTTGGACATGTAGTGCTGTTTGCAAGAGAAAATGGTTTAATGACAAAAAGATCTTAACCACTGTATATAGTCCACTAATACAACTGCAGTGAAGTCCTTTCAATTTACTTTACTTGTTTACATGTTTGGTTAAATCATATAAAAGGTAGACATCTTTGTAATACCATCTGGCTAATATAAAATAAGACACTTGATATATGATTTGATTTTGCTGGAAGAATCTGACAGTGAAGTTAATATAAACATGGTTTTGAGTGGTTTCACCTAAATAAGCAATGTAAATTAAAATGACTCCTCCTTTGCTATTGCACCTGTGGGCTAGCAACAGAGCAGCCTAATCAGTTCTGCGCAGGACAAAAATATTTCTAAACACTGCTGTGGTGACCTGAGAAAATGAAATCTTCTACGAATTGTGTGTGTTACAGTCACTTTTCAGTTCTGTTGTGCTACCTGCCTGAGTGCAGAGAGTTAAGTCAAGGAAGTTGAAAAGCGTTTGCTAAGGAACCAAGAAGGAAAGGAAAAACAGCATCACAAATAAGACAGACCTTCACATACACTGCTTGAAAGGCCCTAAGAAAAACAAGGGTTGGGCTGAGGGAAGTTCCTACCAATATAGTTCCATCCAAGCCAGGATGATTTCTTCTTCCCAAGGCTGGGCGTGGGATCAGAGGACAGAAAGGCTGTCACTAGCGAGGCTGAAGGTGTAAACGTAACCATCCTAGTGATTTATCACCCATTGTTTTGTACCTTTTCAGCAGAGACTAAGAGTTTCTTTTTGGGAGGGAGTGGGGAGGAGAAAGGACTTTCTATATCATTGCATTTGCACTGTCCCAGGCTCCCAAAGAAAAGGAGCTTGCAGCTGCACCTCATAAAACTGTCATGGTTGATAAGAAGGGGTGGAATTTGGCATGTCGTTCCCAAAACAAAGAAAACGCTGGCACCTGTGGGAGGTACTTTCTGTGCATCTCAGAGAAAGAAGGACAGTTAGCCAAGTAACTGTGATATACACTCATGCATAGGTCTTATTCATATGAGTTAGAAGGGAGAGTTAAACCCTGATTAAAGCAAACAGAGGTTTCAAAGAGGTTGGGCATCTATAGCCCATTGAATTTTAATAAGATTTTTAGCACCTAAATCCCCTAGGCTTTTTTGAAAATTCTAGCTTTAGTCATGCACTTGCATTCCTTTGAAGCAAACTTCTAAGTGGAACTCATTCCTGCTTTTTTTTTTTTCTTTTTTAAAAAAAAGTCAGTAACACTTTAAAGAATAACAAAATAATTTATTAGGTGAGCTTTCGTGGGACAGACCCACTTCTTCAGACTATAGCCAGACCAGAACAGACTCCTGAAGTGGGTCTGTCCCACGAAAGCTCACCTAATAAATTATTTTGTTAGTCGTTAAAGGGCTACTTGATTTGCTTTTTTGTTTTGATAGTATAAAGATTAGGATGGCTCCCTCTCTGTTACTATTCCTGCTTAAGTATCAGATGGAGGATGCAAGGTAATGTGTCTGCTTCAGCCAAGACAGCATTAAAGGATGTTTCATCCTTGCTAGTGCACCTCATAACAAATCTGCTATGTTGCTACCTGGATGCAATCAATTGGTCTCCTGCCCACTAGCAGCAGGAGAGTGCAGTAGGGCAATATTGATGAACATAAGAGAACAAAGGCTGTTTCTGGTGAGAAGACAACCTGGGGCTCATGCTTTCTAAATTATGCATTTGTCTTTCTGATGGATCTTACGTTAGACGTTGGGTTGGGTTGGGTTGGTTTGGTTTTTGTGTAATTGGACAGAAGATTAATCACCTTCTTGAGCTTAGCCATTTAGAAGGACAACAAGAGTATCTCTAGTTATGTTGGGCCAAAAGAATATTGCATGTCTGAGTTAATGATTATTCAGGATTGTCACACAATGGGCTGAGTTGGAACTCTTTAATCAAAGATTATCACTTGAGCTACACCTACACTACAGTAAGCCTTTGAAAGAAGTTCTTCTGGAAGATCTCTTCCACAGAAAAAAAACAATTCTTTTGAAAGATTAGATCCACTTTTTTGTGTGTGGATGCAAAGATCAATCCGCTCTTTTGATAGAGAGCATCCACACAACCCCTGCTCTTTTGAAAGAATGGGTCAGTGATTGAAAAATCTGGCATATGAGGAGAGCTTTCTAAAGAAGGGCCTGTGGAGCATCTACACGTGCATTTTCATAAGAATCTCTTGGAGAAAGGCACTCTTCCTCATGTGTGAGAGAAGGAGGGCCACTGGAAAAAGAGCCATATTTTTTTTGACTTCAGATCAAAAGAGTGCATTTTGTGCATAGATGCTCCATAGGTTTTTGGAGTAAGGCCCAGCTCTTCTGGAAAAGAAAAAACACAAAACAAACTTGCTATCGTGGATGCAGTCTCAGATATTATTACAACATTATAAAGGAAAATAGATACATAATTTACTTCATGTGATGGTATGGTACAGAGTTGACTCTGTGTCTCTTATTCCTTGAAAAGGCAGGGAGCAGCAAATTCATTCCCCAAGTAAGTTCTTAAAGCACTTTGACAGCCCCCAGCATACAACCGGGAACTGCTGTGTCCTTAGCTGTCAAGCTGGGGCTGTCACTCAGAATTCTTTGCCAGTGATAAGTAGCAAACTCCTCCAAATGTTACCACATGGCTACCAGCATACAGAGACAGAGCCAACTAAATGGCATGCATGCTTTCTGAGTTACTCCACTTATATACAAGTAGACTCTCAGAAAGCACCCCCCACCCAGAAATTCACCATCTCACATTGCTTCTCTTGAACAACGGAAGCTCATTAATTAGCTCACTGCTTTGTCAAAGAATAGTTGACATGCAGTACACTTTCTGATTTAAAGCACTTTAGACAACCTCCCTGGTAAAGATAAAATATTAAAAATCCATCTTTCCATACATATTTTAAGTTAATATAAGTGGTAAGCAGAAGGGGCAGAGATGGTTACGTAAGAAATAAATACAAAATCTGTCTAAATTCTAAACTTTGTTAAGCCAAGTAACATTTGAATCAAGCATTAGGTGTTGGAAGGGGTTCATTGTTCTTAATACTCAGGCTGAATTACCTGCTCACAGTGGCACCAATGTTCCCCAGATCAAAATCTTTTCATAAGGTTTTTGTTACTTTTAAGGTGGTTGGGAGAAGAAAGACAATTGTGGCTGATGTTGCAGGTTACAATTCACCCCCCATTTACTCTCCATGCAAATATATGGTCTCAAATACGGAGACAGGGATTACATGTTATGTGTGCCCACTGAAGCACTCGGCCACCATTGTCTATGTGCTTCAGGAAGAGCCCACTGGGAGAGTGGGTAGTGATTGTCTAGTTCTAATTCAAATCTGTCTTGACGTTGATAGTAGTTTTTTTGTTGTTATTGAAAGAGCAGCTGTGGGCATTACCCAGACTCACAACATACTCCAGTAACCTGCAGCAAAACTTCATTATTTCACATGCAATGGCAATACATTTAACTGAACAGGATAGTAAGGTGGAGTAGGTCATGAAATCTTGCCTCACAGGGCATACTTTATACAAAACCTATCACAATCATTTCACAGTAGTGAATATGGGGGTTTCAGAGTGCTATTTTGAGGTACACTGTCACAACCAGTGTCATTATACAGGGGTTTCAAAGAGGCACCCTCTTTGTCAAAAGATGAGCATTTGGATGTCATTTTTATACATTCTCAGTTTACCTGATTTGTGCATGAAGGCGTAGCTACTTACAACCGGCAAGTTTTGTCAAGGAAAAATGACTTTTGTCAACAAAAGTGCATGAGTGTGCATGCTGCAGTATGATTTTTATCACAAAACATGTCCTTTTTCATTAACAAAAAACTTCCAGCTCAAAGGGGGACTTTCGTCCTTTCCCCTCCCTGTGGTGTTGACAAATATGCAGTGTAGGCACCTGGCGGTATTTTGTTGATGTTTTGACCTCCAGGAGGTGGCCCACAACTCCCAATCAGCCTCTCCGGTCAGCAGTTTGAAATCTGCAGTCTGGTGGCCAGCTACACACCCCTGCCACCTTACAAGCCCCTCAAAATGTAAATCCCATTTCCTGCTACCAGAGCACCTGGAACCTGCTGCCTTCATTTCCACATAAACTGGTTCAGCATGTAGTGGTCTCCTGGCATCTTCCCAGGTCCACATGCCTGGCCATTGCAGCAAACATTCCTCCTACTAGGACCTGCATGGAGCTAATGGATCTGATCAGCATATGAGAAGAGGAGTCTGTTCAGTCTTGGCTATGAGAGACCAGTAGGAACTGGGACGCATCTAGGCATGTTTCTCGAGCCTTGTGTGAAAAGCAATGTCAGTGGGACATGCTACAGTGCAGAGCAAAGAGTAAAGTACTGAGATTAGCCTATGATAAGTCTCATAAGGTGACTGCCATTTCTACAAAAAGCTGGACACAATCCTCAGTGGAGATATCACCTCTACCATCAAGAGTCGCATGGATACCCCAGACATCAGAGGCAGTACATGGTGGATGTAACCTGGAGGATGAAACTGTAGATGAGGTGGATGAGGTAGGGAAGAACCAGGGACTACTTCCAGGGTTGCTGTTTGTGTCTGGCAGCCAGGAACTGTTCTCCACTGCTGACCGACATAGCCAACTTGAGCAGCCACTTCCCAGAGACCAAGAAACAGGGGAAGGGATACCGAATAAGTGGCTGCAGCTTGTGAAGTGCAGGGTTGAGAGCACTGAAAAGTTGAGGCTGTCTGTGTTTCTGTGAGCTGCACATAACCCTGTGTAGTTAATCAATGTGTCCAAGCAGCACGTTAATACTCACTGTGATCTCAATGAAATCCTGCTGTGAGAGACTATGGACCTTTTGGAGGCGTATCTGTAGATTTTCTGCTTGAGAGTCCATTGCAGTTCTGCTTTGCCCTCTTCCCTGTTGTAGGAGACTTGTCAGTACCATTTATTAATCACTTGTGCAGGAGCCAAAGGAGAGCATAGGTGGACTGCTTAAGGAGAAGGAAGAAAGCCACAAACATGGAGAATTTGTGTCCTTCTTTCCTTGCTTACTCTGAACGAGAAGGTGGCTGTCAAGATATTACCTGCCTGTGGACAATTGTGTCACAATTAGGACTATGTTTGTTAATGCAGATGGAAATTTTCAAGCCCTGGCTGCAATTTATGTTCATTGTATGCAAAGATTACGTCACCCCCTTCAGCTCGTTCACTGGCTGTGTCTACACGACACAGTTTTGTCGACAGAAGTTACTCTTGGGACACGTTTCCTGGCAGAACCTATGTCAGCAGAATGTGTCCACTCCTAAAATAGGTGCTCCCTTTTGATGCCCTTTGTCAACAGAGAGCATCCAGACTGCCCAGCCCTCTGTTAACACAACAGCCAACCGGAAGCTCTGCAAACAGGGCTGCCCGGTGAACTGAAAGCCCTCTCGGTGAACAGAGGGGCCCCCCCAGAGCACCTACACTATTTCTTTGTTCACAGACTCTGTCAACAGAGGCGTCATGCCTCCTACAGGAGTGATTTAACTCTTGTGAGAAAACTGCTTCATTCTGTTAACAGTTTCTCAACAGAACACATTTGTAGTGTGGATGCTCCATGAGTTTTGTTGACAAAACCCCAGTTTTGGTGACAAAATTCTGTACTGTAGACCCAGCAGCTACGATTAGGGTGTTTGGTGAGTGTGGAGGAGTCTGCACAGCCTTGTCTCGACCAAAATAATAATGTAATCTTTGATTCGACCTAGCTTGACCAAAGTACAGCACTCTCTAGCAGAGCTTAATTTAGGCCTGTTTCAAGCCCCATGCAGCATAAGACATACAGGCAAGGCTTGGGGATCTGAGGCAGGAGCATTTGGTTACTGATCAGAATACTGGTCAGGACACTGATCTATATTATACCAGTATGTTTTCCCTTGTCTGGATACTCATAACACTTGACACCAAAGACAAAAAGGGTATTTCAGCTTTACAGTGCTTTTGTCTTCTGCTGTTAAATTGGTTAAGAATTCTATATTATCCCACACTATATGTATTTATTTATCTTATTATCTACAATGATCCAACTTTATATGGTGTTTACTTGGTGCTCTAAATCTGACTTGAGCTTCCTAGTGAAATGGTTCATTTAATCACATTGCACTACTAAGCTATCTTTTTCTGTTGGCATCAATGCATGATGATGCCATTTACTGAGATTCATAAAATATAATGGTGCTGATTAGAAGTCTTCCTGAATAATTCATATGGACACATTACACACATTTCTGATTCTTAAGCCAATATATTTTCTTTTAAAAAATTCTCCCAGAGAGTATGCTGAATTATTTTTATTTCAATTGGCAGAAGCATACGAAGAATCCAAAACGCAAACTGTATGCCTTAAATTATGTCATATTTGTATAGTTAATGTTATCTTGAAGGTACTGTGCAATGCATCCAGCAGCACTAGGGCAATCGCTCAGAGGCCAACTTTGATGTTTCATCCAAAAATCCAAAACTACCACCAGAAAACACTGTTTACGTAACTAAAGGTTGGCAAAAATTTTGAACCAAAACTGTTTTTGGCAAACATTGATTATTTTTTTTTTAAATTCATATTGATTCCACTGCATTGTTCTGGTCAGAGTGAATCTTAAGAATCTGAAAATAAAGGAACATTTCCACACGTTCAAAATGAAACACGTTAACATGTTGATACATAACATTTTTTTCCACTTTTAAATTTCCTTTTATTTATTAATTTTTAATTCATAATGTTACATTCTCAGAATTACAATTGGAAGTTTTGGATTGAGGGAATTTTTTTAAAAACCCAAACTTTCATGACAAAGAGAAACGGGAAGAAACGCAAACAAAAAATGGTGAGGAGCCCAAGCCTGTTCGCTGTGAACAGGAATCTGTAATTTGTGATCAAAAGGCAACACATCACAGATGACAAATTGTAATTTGCCAGATCTGATCACTTTGTAGCATATTCACTGTTTCCAAATAGATGACACCTTCCTCATATGAAGCATTCAACCATCCTCAATAAGATATCGTGGCCTGAAATTTAGACAGAACATTTATGGAATTCAAGAAAGAGTTAAACATCAAAAGACAAAAATCAGGTGTGTGTGAAACTAGTTATTTCTATTTATATCCCAGTACAGGTTGAACCTCTCTAGTCCAGCACACTCTCGATTTCAGTTTCCCAGACAACCACTTATTGCAGTTGTGGCCAAGTTTCCAGTGGTCCCATAAAGTTAGTTTCCAGCCACCGGTCCTGGCTCTCAGTATTCTGTGCTGTTATTTAACTGTAATTTACCCTTAAATGTCATCTAAGAGCCCAGTAAACAGTGGGAGTGTTAATAATGCTGCTACACCATATTGACCTTCTATGGTCTGGCAAATTGTCTTTGTTTGGCAAAGGTCAGGTCCCAAAGGTGCTTGATGTGAGAGATTTAACATACACATTATTTATAAAAGCAAAGAGGAAGAAAGATTTGTTGACTGTATTGGGTTAACAATTGATCATTTTGAGCAATGGTGGAAAAAAATGGAATGCACCATTTAGCAATGAACAGCTTTTGTAATTTTATAACAGTATGTCACACACATTGCTTTCACTGCTTTGCTGTATTCATTTAGGGCCTGATTACTACACTGGGGTCATCTGAAAGACTTCCATTCACTTGAGCTGCACCAGGCCTGTTTAGTAGATCTAGGGCCTGATTTTCAAAAGTGTTGTGCTCTCATATAACTGTTGGCCACTGAGCTCTCTGCAAAATCTTCCATGCCCATTTCCCTCTGTTACTGTTTAAGCTAAGAAAAAGTGAATTGCTTACTAGTGGGTTTAGAGTTGTTAAAATAATCTTAACTGAAATATAAGAGAAAATTCATTTTTAAGGGTAAATACTGAACATTTTCTCTCTGTCCTGGCATTTCCCCATGCATGTTGGCTTTAGGAACTTGTGTAGGTTTCAAGCAACTGACCTAGAGCAAATACTTCTACTACTTTAAATCTGCAACCAAGTTTTGTTCTTTCCCTTCCCTTCCATTTGCTCCAAGCTCAGATATTAGTCTAAATTTAGCTTTTCCTGTACTCTAAGGCTATGTCTAGATCTGTCTTCCCACAAAACTTCTGTCAACAGATCAGGGCCATACTGCCAAGCAGATCATAAGAACAATCCACTCTATTGACCGAGAGAGGCCAGAATGTCCAGCTGCTCTGTTGGCAAAATGGCCGCCTGGAGGCATAGCAGACAGGGTTGCCTGGTGTCCTTGAAATCCTTTCTGTCGACAAAATGCACTCCCCCCTCCCCCCACCAAAAAAAAATCCAGACTGGCTTTTTGTCAACATCTCTCTGTCAACAGAGAGGTGCTTCCTCATGGCAAACAAGATACAGCTGTCTACTAAAGTGCTGTGTTCTGTCAGCTTATTGTTGATAGAATGCCCTTGGGAATCTGTACGCTCAGCGTGTTTTGTTGGGCAAAATGGCAGTTTTTTCAATAAAACCTGCTAGTCTAGACATAGCCTGAGAGTGGACACAAATGAAGGAACAGAAAATAAATATTTTCAGAGTTTTCTTTTATTTCTCAGCTACCACTTTTCTTTGAAAATGTTAGCGTTCCTCTCAGATTTGTTTCTCTTCTTTTACTGTACACCCAAAACATTAAACAGGTTACCATCTGGACTTTGTAATACAAAAGGATACTTAATATGACCATGTCATTTGTGGATGGCTGTCCAAGATATGAAAGTTGAGAAAGGAATCCAGAACCAAAAACATCCAAAGAAAAATCTCAAATAATGAAACAATCAAAGCAAAAACACAGAAAAAAAGGGTTTAATTTGTCCTCCACTTGATTTTACTAACTTTCTCATCTGCTATCTTGCAGCATGGAAACATCTGTTCAATTTAAATAAAATGCAAAAAATAAGGAACAATATAGTAACTACATTAAAGGAGCGGGGGGCTTTTCTAAAGCACAAATGGAAGCCAGGCAGCCAATTTTATTCCAACCTAACCTGATTTAGGAAATACTTAACACGTAGTGAGAAATCAGATTTTTTTAAAATATATTTTTAACCCAATTTCTCATGTCCAAGAGACTTTGCTAGCCCAGAAAAGCTTTAAGCCAACATTCAACCTTATGGACGATTACTTTAAACACATTCAGATGTCATGCAGTATTTTAGGTTTGAAATGTCTAATTTCAAATACCTTAAATATACAGCTAGAAGTTCCTGTGTGGTTACCAAGTTTACCTCCTCGCAGGCTTATGTTTCAGAATTAAGGGAGTTGTTGCAAATCCAGGGACGGAAAGAAAAGTTTGCTGACACTGTGTAGCAAGAGGATCATACAGTTTAGATCACTTTTGTAGGTGGATTAACAGCCATTTAATAACATTACATGCAATCTCCTTCTCCATGCATCAAGACAAAACAGTCTTGCTCATGGTGACGATGGTGATGTGTTATTAATTATTAATACTGTAGTATTTTCCCGGCGTTGCACTGGATTTAACTTAACATGATAGTTTAACAGAGAAAAAACACTGGCCTGTCTTCACATCAGATAGTGTAGTTTCTGCAGATTAAGAAGGATTTTGATTAGCTGAGCATAGAGCATTTCATTCTTGACAAAATATACTGACAATTTGCACATAGAAACAGACAACATTTGGACATATAAATGAAAAATCTTGATCTTTCATAACATGATGGTGCATTTGGTGGCCAATTCTGAAAATCATAAATTAAATGGATGGGGATGAAGGTGAGGCACAGGTGCTTCTCTGTAATGAAACAAACATGAGGTGAATTCATATGGGAATTTAATAAATTATCCTTCTCAAGTATAAAATTTGACTATTTGGAGCGTGCTTGAGAATAAATATTAAGCTCAGAAGCATGTACCCCTTGGATTTTCTGTGTTTAGTAAGGAGTTATCTCAGCACTATTTTCATTTAATGTTTTATTGATATTATTTTCCTCCCATTTGAATAAAAAAGGATTTTTTACTAATATCGGAATTCACTATGGACATTAAACTGAAGCATGAAACTAGGAATGGGTTAAGACATAAGATATTATACTTGATCAAAGAAAGGAACGGGGGGAGGGAGGAAGGGGGAGAGAGAGAGAGAGAGAGAGAGAGAGAGGAGCTACAGTGTAACTCTTTTTAACACAAAGTGCCGCCCTCCAGGAAAATGTGTGACCCCCAAATATTTCTTATAAATGTCACAATAAAACAGCCTTATGTTTCACATTTGGGCAATGACTTATTTTTTCCATCCTCCCAGCTGTGGTCATGAAAGTATCTGCACCCTCATCTTCCCCTCATTGTGTTGGCCAAAGTCAGGAATTTTAATGGAGTTAGTTTGGATTTGCATCAAGCAGATTGTCATCCAATTTTTGGTTCATGTAAATTGGTCGCTAAAGATGTATTGAACCAAACAAGCTCTATTTCATTATAAGAATCAAATAATCCCTCCCAAGTGGTTAAAATAGGTGACTTTGCATCTGTAGTAATGACTCCCGGCAATAGCAATAAAACTCTCCTCAAATTAAATGTTCGGTGGTGGTTGTGAGGAATGGGAACCAACCTGCACTGAGTTAATTTAGGCTTTTTTAATCTTTCTTTCTGCAATTGACATGACATGGTTTTCCACACTGACTGAATAGTCAGAGAAGACCTGGAGACTCCACTACAATTTGAGTGGCTCACATAGCCTCCAATGATAGGGAGAGTAGTCTTTTTATCTCACTGTTGCTGAAAGAAAGGCACTTTCTTAGTGCACACACCCAGCCTCTTTCTCACATGCCTGACCTCTCTCAAGTAAGACATTTCACAGAACAAATTTTTTGTCCCGTATATACCTCATGGCTTGTCTGTGAAGCCAGAGATATTCTTATGTGTAATACAGTGCTCATTTCTCTGCGGCAATCTAGCTTGTGAAGAGCCAGGTTGAACCATGGCAATAAATAATGCTGAAGTATGAACCAATTTTACTAGTTGAATATCTAAAAGGTCATTCCAGTCAGACTGTTCTGAGGGTACAAAAGATCAGGGAGCAATATATGAAAGACGTAGAGGAGCAACAATAGCAGTGATGGATTTTGGTGCATTCTGTGTTTATAGCACAGATTTGCAGGTGCTCTGTGTGTGTGTGTGTGTGTGTGTGTGTGTGTGTGTGTGTGTGTTTTATACATTTGCCATGGTCACTTTTATCTGTTCCATACTGCTAATGGTAGAGAGTCCTTTGTCCTTATCATTAATCATCTCTGACCCAGAAATGACATTCTCATTGTTGATCATTTGTCTTAACAGTCATACTATAGTTTGGCCTTATATCGGGGGAAAACATATATGAAGTTTCCCCTCGCATCTGATTCATTAATGAGAAGGGCCCTCTTTCATCATTCCTGCCATGTTGTCCACCTGTAGCACTGCAACATCAATCATTTCACAATGATCTTGCCTTACAATTTTCATTCTTTTTTTTTTTATTTCTTCAGTTACAATTTTGACAAGATTATCCCAATTTCTGTGTATCAAAAAGCAAACCGAAATTATTTAGAATACAGAGGAAGTTCAGACAAGCTCAATGTTTATGTGAATTAGTCAAACCTTTTGAGTCTGCAGAACTGAACTGAAAAAAAACCATGAGAAGAAACTTGTGTGGCTGAGAATGATGGTAGGATTGAATTTGTTGGGATCCCAGGAGAATTCTTTAAGGGTCCATATGATGAAGGTGTCATCAGTGTAGCACAAGTAGAGGAAGGGCACTTGGGGGTGAGAGCTGAGGAGGCATTCTAAGTCAGCCATAAAAATGTATTCATACTGTGGGGTCACGCAGAGACCCATAGCAGTACTGTTGACTAGAAGGTACTCTCCTCTTCTCACGACTGTTGGAGGTATGCCACTTTCACCGATTTAATTAGTACTGTTGTTACTATCCCACCTCTGTATCCCTCCCTTTCTTTCACGGGAAACCTCTGAGGAAGTGAGTTGTATCTCACAAAAGCTTATACCCTAATACATTAATTAGTCTTTTGAGGTGCCACTGGACTCATTCTTGATCCTTCTGACGCAGACTAGTGCAGCTACCTCTTTGAAACCTAACAACAAACTTGTACCAGCTGTGTGAACAGCCATACAGTAGATATGTAAAGTCTATGGGCCAGATTCTTTCCATTACAAAAATCTGATCAGTGCAAAAGAGAGGGCAGAACAGCAAGGAGCCAATTACAGCTCTCATTGGTCTGTAGCCTGAATAATTTCAAGTGTAGCTCAGACTTAAGGGCAGCTTTAACCTATGCTGTGATCCAGAAAGACCTGCTGTCTCCTGCCCCTGGCATGCTTTTTGTACTAGTCAGAAGTTAGCACAACAACCAGCAAGGTTGGCTCTGCATCCCCACCTGGGCCTTGCCTACACTTACTAAAAACTTCAAAATGGCCATGCTGATGGTCAAATTGAAGAATACTAATGAGGTGCTGAAATGCATATTTCAGCTGATAGGAAGAAGGGGATTTCAATGTTGGCAGGGTCCTTTCGAAAAGGACCCCCATGTAGACAAGCTGCAGGTAAGCAAACCGCAGCACTTTCAAAGTCCCACTGCTGGCAGCATGCTAATGAGGCACTGAATATGCATTTCAGCACCTCGTTAGAATCCTTCGGCTTGGCCATTTCTAAGTTTCTAGTAAGTGTAGACACAGCCATGGAGTATTCCCAGCCAGCCAGTTATAGCTAATTTCTGACTGCTTTTCACCATGTGAGGAATTTGGAGGAATCGGTTTGCAGGAGGAAGTGAGATACTTACCCAAAGATAAGCACACTGAAAATGTACTTTGCTTGGTGACATGCTCCGTTTAGAAAATCGTGCAGCAGCAGAAGTATAAACAACTTAGGATACCGCTTTTCACAGTGGGAATAATAACTTCATTGTGTGTTTAAGTCCTAGTCTCTGGGGTTTCAAGTAAACCTGCAGGGATTAGACACCTTGACTCCCAGTTCCGTCTGAATATCTAGAAGTAAGTGTTCATTCTCTGAGGATAGAACAAGAGGCAATGGACTGAAATTGCAGCAGGGGAGGTTCAGGTTGGACATTAGGAAAAAGTTCCTAACTGTCAGGGTGATCAAACACTGGAACAAATTGCCAAGGGCGGTGGTAGAATCTCCATCACTGGAGATGTTTAAGAAGAGGTTAGATAGATGGCTTTCAGGGATGGTCTAGAAAATGCTTGGTCCTGCCATGAGGGCAGGGGGCTGGACTCGATGGCCTCTCGAGGTCCCTTCCAGTTCTACTCTTCTATGATTCTATGATTAACCAACATATCCCACCCCAAAGACATATGCTTTTTTTTGTACACACTCACCACAACAATACCATTAACAAGGAGTAACAATTTGTGAGAACCTCAGAAGACAAATTACAGAAATCCTGAAACTTTCTCTTTATTACTCAAATGCCAAATTTCTGTAAATGTAGCTTATTCAAAGAGTGAGCTGGTCTGCAGAATACTCTGTACCTTTAAAAATAAGATGGATATTTTAAAAATTCTCTAGTTAAATTTATTTTTAAAAAGGTCAGATGTTTGTCAGCTAACAGATTTGCTAACAGATTGCTCAGATACCCTTTATCTGAAAGAACTCATGACTTTTTATGCATTGTTTGTTTCTTGCTTGATTTAAAAAAAAAAACATTTAAACCACTTTTAAGACATCTGTAGCCTTTTCTGAATATAGCTTTCTCTAATTAATGGAAATTTTATAATATGTCTTCCTATATATCTTCCACAGCATGGTATATGCTGGCTGTACAGCATTTTGGTGAGAATAGCATAACAATGTTTATTTCAGGTGGCTGCAATAATATACTGCAGATTCAAAGAAAGAGAGAAAGCTCTGTCTCAAAAAAATCAGAATGGTGCTTACTTTTTAGTCCCCGGTTACCTTATAAAATATTCTCTCATTAATATTAATGTCAGTATTAAGTCCACTGTTTCACAAAGGTTTTTATATCCTTTATGTAAAGTTTACAATACACTAATCTACTATCTGTTTCTACTCTTGAATCTCTTCATTAATCATTCTGTTGCATCTCTCTAAATTAGATGGAAAACTTTATCCCCAGCCTTAAAGAAACGAAGGGATGATTATCAAATAGAGCTGGGCAAAAAAAAAAAATGTTGGTGTGTTTGTTTACTTTTAAAGCAGAAAGGCATACATGTGGTGACACAGAGACATTTTGCAAATTCATGTCAGTTTCACCAAAGTGTTTCAACTGGAAAAAAAAAAAAGAAAACTCAAAATTTATTTTTTTTTCTTGTTTCTAAGTTTCCATTTTAGTTTGAAGCCAATTTTAGAATGGAATGAAGGCAAAGAAAACATTTTTCTTGACACCAGATTATTTTTCAGTTTTGCAGAAACTGTCAAATAACTCCATTTTCAAATTCAATTCAAAGACTTTTTTTTTTCCAGTGTACGAGTGAACTAAAAAAAATCTACAGGTTGGACCACACCCCCATGGGCCTTTGGTCTGGACTGGTCCTAAATGAGGAGATTTCCAGACCAGGGAGGTCCCCTGCCACCAGCCACCAGCCTTTTTTCACCCCTTTTCTGCTCCCCCTACATTTGGCCTCAGTGCTGCCTGCTGCAGCCCCCTGTGTCCTGCCCCACTGCTGCCAGCCATGGGCTCTGGCCCCAGATGTGGCCCCAGCTGTCATCACAGAGGGTTCTGGCCCTAACCCCTGCCTCCCACTGACAGCTCTAGACTGGAGTTCTCTGGTACAGGAACATGTGACCAACTTTATGAACAATAATAAATGATACAAGGTGAACATACATCACATGTGCATACCAACATTTGCAGGACGTAAACTATTCTATTAACTTTTATTTGAACAAAATCAAACAACAAGGGGCATGACACTGGATGACATGAGCTGTATGTAATGTCCAGTGAGCTTCAAACCATGCTTTGTGTGGATTTGTATTCACTAGGCTGAAGCATGTGCAACATAATTCCTTTGAAATCAATGGAGTTCATATCATGGATGAATCAAATGTGCTCTTTGAGTTCCTGTGTTCATTCAAACCTAACAATGAAACTGCATGTCTGAAGAAACAATGAAATATTGCCAGTTTTGAGGTGAAATGACAATCTAGATGCATTTTAAATGCAATGTAGTGTTTATTTTCCTCTTGTCAAACCTAGCCTGTGATTGAGTTTTGGTTATGAATGTTCCATCTATCTCTCCTTGTGGCTAAATTACCTGGGTCTCCAACAGAGAAGGCAGGAACGATTCAGTGGCAAAAATAATGAACATATTTTCATATTATTACAAATCAGTTTGTCCAATCAGTTCCAGAGATGTTATGACACACATACTATTATATGATATTTTTTCACAGAGCCGGTTGACAAATAAACTAAAAAAGAAAATTTCAGATCACTGGAGTTATTTTCATTCCAAAGTGTTGGAAAGAGATCAGTTTTTAAACATTTTAATGAACATGCATGTTGTCAAAACCTTGTCATTTTCAATTTTTTGATTGATTTCTCACCAAAACCTCAGGAAAAAAAGAGTAGGGTTTTTGCAATGCACCCAATTTTTAAGAATGTTGAAAATCTTTTGTGGGGGAAAAAAAAAGTGTTTGAGGTTGAAAGGAGATAGGGAAAGGGAAAGTCCACTTCCTAAAATTATTCTTATTCAAAATATTCTGACCAGGTCTGATGCTACATAAAGGTTTATTTTGGTTGACTGGAATGAAAAAAAAATTATAAGCTTTCAACAAAATATAACTCAGGTTGTTTAGAATGCTTATCATGTTGGAAGCTACTATATTGTAATTGGAAAAATCTGTAAGTGCATAACTCAAGCCATTTATCAGGTGTCTCATTTTCATGGCATGTATGTGATCTATTGATAGAAACTGCTGCCTTTTTTAAACAAATCAATCCCCTCCTAATCAATGCTAAATATTTTCTATGTAGCCTGCATGCTTATTGATATTTTAATATCTTCCTCTCTGAATTCCATTAAAAACAAACCAAAATTGTTCAGAGTTTGACAATATTTTCATTTTTTTTTCTTGCTCTGACAAATGAACAGTGTGCTTTGATTCATCTTGCAGGGGAAATATACTGTGAGTCTTCAGTATTGCACCATGTCCAAGCAACATGTAAAATGGTTGCATTTTCCTTTCCCTGCATATACAGTAGGTGCACATATTATTAGAGAAGGCAGACAGGCCATGTCAGCAACTGGGACAGAAGATTTGAATAGGCTCTAGCATGCAAGAGTTTCTTGATTAGACTTTAGGCCAGATGCTGCCAATTCCACAAATCCCCAATGTTCCACCAACCACAGTGGAAACATAAAACAACTGGAAAGCTGATGGATTCAGTTGCAAAGCTGATGGATCTGACTGCCTGAAGATTCCTCCCTCCCACCCGCCCCCCGTTTGTAAGATATTTTCTAAGCCCTCTTACATGGAATGTGTCCAAGGCATCTACAGACTCAGAAATGGACACTTGACGGCCAGTCACAAACTTAAGCAGCCTTTTTTAACTTACCCTGTGAACTAGCAGCATTGATTAGGCAGCTACAGGATTACAGCATCACAAGAAATGGCTTAGTTCCACCTCTGATTCCTCATTCTGTCCTGCACACAGCACAGGTCTGCTTGTCCTTGATTTTATTTTTCCCATTATAATCAGTATTTTCTAGCACTATTGTATCAAAACTTTTATAGTATTCATTGTAATTAAGGACCAGATTCTCATTTATACCAAGGCCCTTTTACCCCGAATTAAAGGTCCCTTTACACTACCTTGTTTTTCAGATACAGGTTGAACCTCTGTAATCTGGAACACTCTTGCTCAGCAACATCCATAGTCTGGCATGATTTTAGTTCGTTGGATATCCAATATCATGGGTATGCCCAAGTTTCCTCTTGTCCCATAAAGTTTGTTTCCAGCCACCAGTCCTGGTTCTCAGCATTCTGTGCTGTTGTTTAGCTGTAATTTACCCCTACATGTTTTCTAAGAGCCCAAAAAGCAGTGGAAGAGTTGGTAATGCTGGTAGACATTATAGACTTCCCATAGTGTGACAAACTCTATCATCTGGCAGCAAGAATGTCAGAGTAGAGAGGTTCAACCTGTACAAGCATATAAAAGGACTTTAACCAGCAGTGCACTGTGACAGCATTTGAAGAAGGCATTTGACAGTATAGATCAGAAAGTGACTTGGGTAGTATTGGAGTCGTGCGGCGTGGATAGCAGACTGATAAGGTTGTTGAAAGATATCAATGACACAGCAGCATGTTGTACGGACGTGAAATATGGGAAATAATGAAAGATTCAAAGAGAAGGAAAGGTATTTGAGAGGAGTTGTTAGAGAGAGATCCTGAGAATGGGATGGATGCAGAATGTCACCAATGAGGAATTATATAGGAAGATACAGCCAAAAGAGAACCTACTGCAGAATGTTATACAACAGAAGTTACAGCTATTCAGGCAGATCTGCAGAATAAAAGATGAACAAAAAATCAAGATCCTTGTAGTAGGCATAATGGGCAGTTTGAATAGAAGAGGCAGACTCCACAGAGAATGAGTAAATTATATAGTAGATTGGTGCAGAGCTGGTCTACAGAAACTAAGCCCACCGGAGGTCAATATTGTCTAGCAACATCACCAACATTTCCACTGCTTGCTGAGCTCTTAGAAGACATTTAGGGGTAATGTAGAGATAAATAACAGCATAGAACACAGAGCCAGGATTGGTGGCTATAAACAAAGTTTACAAGAAACTTGGCCACACCCATGAAAAGTAGATATCCAGCTAGCTAAAATCATGCCAGACTATGGATATTGCTAGAAGAAAGAGTTCTGAATTAGAGAGGTTCAGCCTGTAGTGGGCCATGATTTAGGTTTTGAGGTCCCCTAAATCAGGTCTTGAACAGAAGTTACGAGGTTAATCTTGGTGAAGATGTTTGAGATCCTGAGTTACCCTAAGCATGAAAAACATAATTCTTCTACTAAAGACTGGCATTTCTTTGTGTTATAGCCAAACTGTGAGACACTACAATGCTATCAGAATGCTACTATAATTACCTTTTATATGTAGAGTGAAAGGGAAAAGAACAAAATGTATATATTTCTGCTAACTTCTGTCAATTCTTCTGTACTGTATGCCTGGAAGGGTGAGTTCATCATCTACTTCATAGAGTTCTGCTGATTTTTGTCAAAAAAATTATTATTAGCTTGAGAAATGAGATGGGAAAATAAAACCCTATAAAAAAACAGGAACATCTGTTAAGGTCAAAATGAACATCTTTGTAAACTAATTCACCCCAAGAGAAGCTACTGCAATCACTTCTTCTTACCAGTAGGTGCTAGCTTGCTTAATGGAAACAAATCATGAAAGCATGAGAGGTATAAGTGGAAATAATTTAGATAGCCCAAAAAAGCAAACTTGGGGAAAAAAGCTAAAAGAGCAGAATAGATTACATTAGGACTGTTAACAGTCTCTCTTTGCTTAGGAAACAGAATACAATTTCTACAGTGATTACTTTTTCTGTTCATTGGGCACATTAAATACATTGAGACAGAAGAACAAAACAGAACACCACCAACAAACTTTTGAGCAAGTTATAGATATGACTGGAAAAAGCACTGAGTGCTCCAATGTTCTCTGAAAGGTTGCGGTGGTTATAGCAAGGCAAATGGGTGGTTGGGTATGAAAGAGAACAAGACTCTTCCAAGCTTAATGTGAAAGGAAAAGAAATATATGGAAAATGAGAATGGTTTCCTAAGGGGAATGAAAAATAGATAACTATGAATCCATGCTGTTTACAAGATATTAATACTAAATATAGCACATCTGCTGTACTGAATCAAAATAACATATCACAGTGTGAGGCTTCATGATGATTATGTGTATTCAGCTGCTTTTCTGTGTATGACAATTTCTTCCCTTCATTAACCAAAACCACAGAATCTGCTATTAGAAGACTAGAAAGAGTATAAATCTATCCAGGTGCTCTAATAATGAAGCAAATTGAAATACTCATCTTTGAGTGACTTTGAGTCCAGGATATATTATTTTCTACAGTTAAGAAACCTGTGAGAGTTATACACGCCTGGAGCTATGACAATATCCAAACCTCTAATGTACTAGTCCAGCATTCTCCTATCAGGCACATCCGTAAGCTGGAATGATTTTAGTTAGCCAGATGACCACTTACCATGGGTGTGGCCAGGTTTCCCATGGTCCCATAAAGTTGTTTACAGCCACTAATGCTGGCTCTCAGTGTTCTGTGTTGCTATGTAGCTGTAATTTACCCCTAAATGTCTTCTAAGAGCCCAATAATCAGCAGAAATGTTGGTAAAGCAGCTAAGCAAAGCTGACTGTTCCATAGTTCGGAAAATTCTTTCATCTGGCACTGGGCAGGTGCTGAGGGTGTCAGATGAGAGGGGTTCAATCTGTAGTTCAACCATATGCTTCTTCTGCTTCTTCATGAGGTTTAGGGAAAACTGCTAGTCCATCTTCCCTAGTGGCAAAATAATACAGTGAGAGTAAACAGGAAAAGAGAGGTGAACTATAACAGGAGTATATACTCAAGGGTAAAATAAATGACAAAGGATTGCAAGCCATTACAGCAACATAACTGCAATTCTGTGCTCTCATAGTGCTTCAGAAGTGCTCGAGTCACAAAGATGCAGATTTCCCATAAGGGAAACATTAAAATGAAATGCTATTCCTCTCTGTAGTCGATTCAATAAAACGTTGGATTACTGTGTGCAATGTAAGAGAGCAATCCAGTCAAAGGAGGGGAAAAAGCAGTCCTTGATAGCTGATTCCATATCTTCATTATTAGTCTCATTTTATTATTAAATGAAATAAAATCATATCTTGGGCACTCCTGTTTAGAAAGAATGGGATGTTACTTCACATTAAAAAAAACAGTGTATGGATTTCTTCTCACTTACACGACACACACTACAGTCAAGAATTTCAGAACTCCCATTATCATGGGTAGAAGCATATTATTAATGTGTTTTTCTTTTTCAGAGCCTCTTCACTGGAATAGAATTCAAGACACATGCTGCGACTCTGCAATATTGTTCACTGCAAGAAACGATTTTGTTCTGCCTCAGAGGCAATACATTTCTATGTTTAATTTTGCCGTGGGTATATACAACACTTGTTTATGTCCTTAAAATGCCTTTTACAGTGATTGATTTCAATGCATCTCCAGTAAATCCTGCACCAAAGATTTAATTCTCTCATTTATGCACGAAGACAGAATTTCTGTTTTATTTTTGGTAGCTCTCAGGCTTAGGTAAGCTAAAGACTTAGCCTCTAATTGCATCAGTGGAGATGTGTACATATATCTTTTTCATATTCTCAATATTCCTTTAATTACATAATTTTACTTGAAGTTCTATCACTGGCTTCAGATCATGCTTTAGCTACAAGTGCTTTTACCAACTTTACATCTGCAGTAAATTCAGTTTGTGTAAGCAGAGCACTTTGCTTAAAGAACATTAGCAGTAAATAAGACATACATTTAAGCGGAAATGCCTGTGTTGATCTTCTGCCATTTCTTGGTAAAACAGACATAACCAAAATTTACTGTACAACTTTATATTTAAACAAAGCCTTTAGAGGACATGTGTGGGTGGGTACGTACAAGGGAAAGAGAGAGATGTGTGCAATATATAGTATCCATTCTTGCACGAGGCTCTGCTTGGTGGTCCCTTATGCCTATGAATAGCAAGATGAACTTTAATGGTGCTCTACCAAGTTTCAGCGATTCATGTGCCAAAAGTAATTTGCAGGATTGAGGTTTTACTCATTAAACAAAAGCCATTTATTTTTTAGTATTTTGAGGGAAGGTAAAACAATGCCTGATCATGTCTGACTTCTATGTTTCCTTATGTTTTCATTATTTCTTTTAATTTGGTTTATTATATTTAGTTAATAATATTCAGGCACATTAAATGTCCTCCTGCCCTGAGAACTTCAAGGAAAGGTCTGGTAAGTCTGAAATTTAATCAACAGAGGCCTGATCCCACACAAACTGAAGTCAATGGCAAAAATGCCACTGATTTCAAAGGTTAAGGATTAAAGCTTCCCCCTATTTTTAAGTTCCTATTCAGGAAAACATTTAAGTACGCACTTTCAATTAAAACATGTGTTTAAGTCTAATGGAAACTATTGGGACTTGACCATGTGACATGCCCTAACTTGGAATACATGGCAAGTTAGCAATTATTTATATATTTAGGGTTTAACGTTCTGATTTTTTTTAAGAAAGGGGTTTTCTACAATTCTTTTTGTATAAACAATAAGTAAAGTTTAATTTCATTATAACTTCTTTTTGGTTTTGATTTTATGCACTTGAACCTGCATGCTGTGAGTGTCTCTGCCTGATCCAGGAACACCCTGGTATGGACCCTGGCAGGGGGAAAAGGAAGAGACCCTGTGAGCTACCACTCCCACTCGCTCCCCAGCTGGAGGAAAGGCAGCCTAGCAAAGTGGTTCCTCTGAGTCTTTTCTCCACTGCTCCCATGGTGGCAGGGGAGGTCCCTGGGAATTGCGAGGAATGCAGAGCAGTGAGACCACCCAGGAGCAGGGAAAATGGGAAGCTCTTCTAGCATCTTGCATCTTCAAGAACCTATCTTATTTTGGCTACTAATTAAGCAGCTTGTCTAGGGCATACCAGTTCCTTAGGTGTCTAGCAGATAACCTAATGACCAGATGGATTTCTTATGTAATATGTTTGGAAGCTTTTGTTAATATGAACACTAGAATGTGCACACTGCATACAAAATATGCATTTGGGGAGGCAATAGTGACTAAGAAAATATACTCTGAAAATTATCTGGAAAATAAAATTGTGGAAATATTCAGTTTCAGTGAAGACATTAAAAATTACTGGAGATCCAACTCTGTTATGTTCCAACAATAAAGCAACAGTGAAAAATGTCACTAGAATTAATGAATTTGATCTAACCTGTACAACTGCATGGCAATGCCTACCATGGCTTCTTCCTGAATTAGACTTCCAGGGACCAGTGTCCATAATTACCTACCAAATTAAGGTTTTGCATTATAAAAGCATCCTAAAATTTGATTATAATACAATTTGAGTATTGTGACAAAGTGAGGCCGGGGAAGAGGGAAAAAGTACAAGAGGGAAAAAGCAAGGCTGTTTTGTGCTGGCAATCAGACAATTGGGCAGCCAGGAAGGAGGCCACCCTAAATGAAATGGGGCCAGCTGGTGCCACTCAAGACTGCTTTGAAAAACCCTTACCTCATTAGGGCAGTGGGAGGGTGTGAGAGGTTATTGAGGAGAGTATAGGAAGTGAGTAAAAGAGGCAAGGAGAGTTTAAGGAACAGCAGAGACAGAAGAGGAGGGGAAAAGCTTCATCAGTGAGGGGTTACCTCCCCTTCCCCTTCCCCTTCCCCTTCCCCTTCCCCACTCCCACCCAGTGATCATGAGACTCAACTGGAGGCTGGAAAGAACTGATCACCCTGTAGAGCTGATCAAGGAAGGGGAACATGCTGCTGCTGCTGCTACCACTACCTGGATGAGGTACTAGGGGGAAGTGGCCCAGGGGGAAGAGCTGTGGTATCAAGGGTGAAGGAAGTCATTCCTCACTGTAGCAGCCAGCCAGGGTCCCTGGGCTGGAACCTGGAATGAGTGAGTGGGGCCTGGGTTCCCCCCAGACCAGCACCTCCACTGTCCCAAAAAGGAAAATTAGGTTCTTACCATGGGGCCAATGAACTGAATAGAGGCCTGGAGCCCAAGAACAACACTGATGTTAAAAATAGTATTTGTTTTGAAGATGAACTATTAAAAGGAACACACTTGTACATAAATAGCTGGAAAAACAAGACCATTAATGAGTAGGCTGAGCTTCTAAAACATTGAATTGAGTCTGCATGTTTGCAGACTGGTTGCATGTTAAGTTAGTTAGGAAATGGGAGTCCATTTATATTTTTTAAAAATAAGCATTTTAGATAGTCTTGAAGAGGCAGAAAACAGCTACAAAATGAAGAGAGAATTTGCAAACATCCCACATTACCTGGTCCTGTGGACATAAAACAAATTTATTTCTCAGTTTTGAGGAGTCATCACTTCCTAAGTCTATTGATGACTTTAGCTGAGGAGGGACATAAAATGCAATATATAGTGTAGATGTGCCTTTAACTCTTCTTTTATAGTACTAATGAGGCATTTGGTAGCTGCTGAAGGGGAAAGTTGATTTGAATTCTCCACTATAAATTTGTGACTGGCAGGTAAAAGTCTAATAGATCATTTGCTAGATGTCAGCAAGTTAGAGATTGTTGTTTATTTTCTGGCTAGAGCCCACGGAGTATTATAACAGGCACTAAAAACTCCACGTAAGGCATGAATTTGGCTTCTCTCTCTGTCTATCTAGCCATTGGTTAAATAAGTTGTAAAGGTTTCATTAAAACAGTTTGGAGGTTGCTGGATGGCTTAAAAGAGTAAGGCTAAGTTATAGAGCTACCTCTATGATGCTATTTCAAATGCAGGCTGAAGCTGCAGGGACCAAATAGGGTGACCAGCATTTCCTCTAGAAAGCTTAATATGGCTATGTGTAGGAATCAGAACCCCTTTTTTTTTTTTTTAAACTTGTCCTTGCTAGTAAATAAGAGGAGGGTCTGAAACATAAGCCCACGTATCCCAGGCCTGCTATGAGGCCTAAGCCACAATGGCCAAGACATTGATAATACTACACTGTAAGCAGGAGACAGGTTTTGCTAACAAAATCTGATACAAACAGGTTTGATGATATAAAACACGGAGAGGCACTAAGCCCAGGCTGTAAACACCTTCCAGAGGGATTGTAACAGAACACTTTATAAAGAAACACCTGGGTGCCAACACCCCCCTCTCCCACAGAGAACAGGAACATATTGACCCAGGGTCAGGAGAGCATGATAGTGACCTAACTCTTGTGTACAAGGTAATGAGTAGTAATTAGGTAACATCAGAGTTTGGCAACCTGGCACATCAGGCACAATGTGTGATTTGTTTGTAGCTCTGAATAAAAGTGTACCCCAAAGCATTGTCTGTGTCTGACTCAGGGGACAGTGATGGAGCCCATGTCATTCACTGAGTCAAGTCCATTATAACATGCATACATGTGTTAGCCTAAACATAGCCCTATGGTCTGGGGAAACTAAGACTGTGCTTGATTTTTTTTCAATAAATCTGGCCAGGTATCTTTGATCATCATCAGATGTTGTGGTCTTTGGGGGCTCTCCTGAAACCTGTGTTAGTCATCTGAACAGAGCTAATGTGATATACAGCAGGAAAGTATTCACATGTCCAAATGAATATCATCACTGACAGAGCAGGAGGCCTGTTAGGCCATCACACCAGTGCCTTCTGAACTTCTAGGGAATTCCCCTCCCATTTGGACAAGATTAAGTTGGGGCACCGCTTCCATGAAACAATATGGGAAGGGCAGATTGTCTGTTACACCCTGACACCTGTTTGTAACCTGCCTGGGCATTTAATGACCTGGAGGATGAGAATATATAGATGTTTTTGAACAACTAGTCTCTGCAAAAGTTTCTACAGCCCCAGGATGCTGCAATTTGAGAGAGTGTCAGATACAACCAAATATCACCTCGCTCAAATGACTTGTCCTGGTGTAAATAGACCAAACTAAATTTGCTTTATACTACAGGTTGAACATCTCTTGACAAGCACCCTTGGGATTTGATTGGTACCGAATGAGAGAATTTGGTGGACAATGGGAGGACAATAATGTCTAGCACTTTACCAACACTTCCACTGCTTCCTGATCTCTTAGAAGACATTTAGAGGTAAATTGCAGCTAAATAACATCACACAACACTGAAAGACAGGACTGGTTGCTTTAAACAAACTTTATGGGACCACAGGAAACTTGATCCAGATAACTAAAATCATTCCAGATTATGGAGTTTGTTGGACGAGAGAGTTCTGAATTAGAGAGGTACAACCTGTAGTTAAATTATTGCCTCTCTGTATTTCAATCTTAGGAAGTTCCAATATTTTAAAGGCTATCAAATATATTAACGTATTAACTGATATATAACGTGGGATGGGAATTGCTCACTATGAAGTTTATAAAGGATTCCATTGTACCAGAAAATCTGCATGTGATTTTTTTTTTTTTCATTACATGACACAAATATGTAGGGCAAAACTGATCCCCCATATAACTCCATTAACATCAATAAACTTACACTGAGGAAGAATTTTACCCGTTAAATAAAATGTGAAAAGAGCTCATCATTAAGTTTAATGATCACCTTCGTTCTATGAGACTCTGTTTTTGCATAGCCTGCATCGATAAGTCTACTTGTCATTTAGGAATTGCACACCATACTCACAGCCAAGTTGCTATGCCAACCAAAGCTTTTTAATGTGCGTTTCATGTTCCTCCCCACTTGAAAGTTGTGTGTCCCATTAGACCACTGCCATGGGCTACTGATCACTATCGTACCTTCCACTACAAACATAATCAAAAGAATCAATTACAAAAGAAAGAAACCTATACAGCTCTCACTTTCATAGGCTTCACAGGTTCTTTGACAATGAGCAAACTGCCTCCTGTAAGGTCACACTTCCATTGTTAGTAACCCTACTAAGAATAATATTACTTTTTATGTCTCAGCTGCCGGGCCTTACTTTGTCATTAGCAAAAATATTGAAACTCAAGTTCCTTGCCGTGAAATACAGAGGCGTCTCTGTGCGTATGTGCAGAGAAAGGGCACCTTGCTAAACTTTACAAAAAATATTCTAAATCCAGTTTTACATGCCTTTCACAGTGCTCGTTACTTTCATCTACAGCCAAGAGCTCTTCCCATTGTTATCTTTATTACTCACCTTTGGTCCTTCAGTAACTTTTTTAACTTTCTAAATCTGAAAATGACAATGATAATCCATTTAAATACAGTGCTCCAACCTACAGTCTAGGATAAATTGGTGCTTGATTTCTGTAGGGTTATTCCAGTTCACATCAGATGAGGACCTGGGCCAGTCTCTCTCTCTCTTTCTAATCCTCATATATTTGACAGATGGGCTCTGATTGTATTTTTATCCTGTTGAGCTTCTGTGTGACTTTCTGGAAAGTGAATCTCAAAGACAAATTCTGACTGGAATTAAGATGCAATTTATTTAGCAGAAAATGTTATTGGCCATTAGAACAAGTTAGATAGGGTTGTGGTCAATTCTCCAGCTCTGTCAATTTTCAGTTCACTTTTTTTTTCCCCGTAAAAGTTATAGTCTAGTTCAAGCAGCAATTATTTCAGGCAAGTCTTATTGCCTGTTTATACTGCAGGCCCAGTGAGATGATCATACTGATTCTTTCCACCTATATGAGTCATGAATTAAAGTCAAATAGACTACAAGTATTTTATTTCATCTGTCCCACTCTCCCTTCCTCCTTCGCTTGCTTGGTTCCTTCCTCCCCCAGTTTTAGGATTGGGAATGATACCTCTTGAGAAACTAAAGAACAGCTCAGTTTGGGGAAAAATCTATAGCTCTTTACTAGGATAATCACCATTTCCTATATACTACTTTGGACATGTCTGCACATGCCCCTCCATTTTGGAAAGGGCATTTAAATTACATGGATTGGAACTGGTTAATAAGTCACCGATATGAATATTCAGTAGCATAATAACAGCCAGTTGTGCTTTAAAGTGCTGCTTTTGAAATGCAAACTGGCTGTGTAGATGCGGCATTTCAAAATAAACCCCAGAGTTTGAAATTCCCTTATTCCCAAAATGAATTGGGAATATTCATATCAATAACATGACTGTGAGGAGGAACTACGTAAAATTAGTGACTTATGAAGCAAATTAGGAAAAGATTATCATTCTGACACGTGGAAAAACAAAGTATGTAATTGAAAAGATGCTCTTAAACGTGAACTACAGAGTTACAGTAATCTGTCTACTCCGAACGTCTTCTAGGGCTAATCCTGGCTGACCCTGGGGATCTATGATTCTGTTTTGTAGCTCTGGCTCAGAGAGAGTCCAAACAGCAAAAGAGACGGGTGGGGGGGGTTGGAATTTGTCAGTTTTATATTTCTTCTGAGAGTATTTGAGCTGATGCAGGTAGCTGCTTCATGGGTGCGAAGGGGCAGTGAACAAAGGCATTGTATTGTGATGTCTCAGAATGGCTCAATTGACTTTTTTGATGAAAAGGAGACAATTCCTCCTGACAGGTTCACATGGCCATAGCAAACATTTTTTGAAGTAATAAAACAAAAAGAAATTATACTTTATGGCATACAATAAAGATATAATAAGTGAGATTAAAGAATGTTGGAATCAAGCGTTTCATAAACATTAAGCACATTGATAAATTCAATACTCAGCTTAACCTTACTAAAGCATAGGTGAAACATATTGGTTTCCAGCAATGAATTTGCTAGTTCCCAGCTGATACCACCATCAGAGCAAACACTTTATTAGATCATAAATACTTAACAGACCACTCCTCATCTGCTTTTCATTCCTGAAAGAGTTCTGGAATAGGGGCCTGCAGCCAAAGAGTATAGGAGGTTAGGCCGATCAGGTCGGAAACCAGATCTTACATAATACAGAGCTGTCAATCAGCAGCCACTCTAGTTTAGTATAGTGTATTGCATTAAAGTGCCAGGTAAAATTCAACCTGAGAGGGCACATTATGTGAATTGGCAACAAGATTCTCTCATGTACACCAATGCTTCATCTTTATAGGCTCTGGCACAGCCTTCATTGGTTTGCACTCTTATTAGCATCAATTCCTGTAAGTGTCCCCCAATGCTTCCAGCTGAATACAACATCTGAAATCTATTGCAATTGGCCATTTTGTACTTCTGTATGCTGCAGTTCTACTCATGCATATGCAGCTTCAGGGCAAAGTTCTCCTCTCCAACCTTACGATGAATTTTTTATCAACAGGAGAAATCTCTGTTGTATATTCCTAATTCAGGCTATGTAGGGGAAGACTCATTATTTTGTCCAGCTCCACCAGGAGCAGGCCTTTCAGCAGTTGCTTACATTGTGATAATTCCATGAAAGAGCTGCTGCTTTTTGAGACTTGCTGCAGTACATTGGTGAAAGTCAGCCTGTTTGTTATAGATAATCTCTATAGCGTATCAGTGATTGACACAAAGCTTCTTTCCCATGTACCATCAAATCAAAGCTGAAGATACTTCAGTTAGTTTTTTTTTTTCTCACCTTAGGCAAAAACAGTGTAAAACTTAAAAGGATTTCATCTCTTGTATTATAAATATTTTTCTTTTGCCAAAACCCCAGGATTTCACATTAACCTTATCTGTAGTTTTTGCTCCTCTCTGTTTTGGCTTTCTATAAAAAATAACATCAAATTGCTGAATGGTGCTGGATTTAGTGCTTGTAAGAAAGATCAGGCTGAACAAATTCCTTTTATCCCCATTTACAAACTGAGCAACAGCAGTGCAAATATCACCATGCTTCCCGGCCAAAGCATTCACACACTGACCTCCAAAACTCCCCGTAATTTCTGTGTTTTCAGCCCTTCTCCAGAGACTGCCACTCCCACTGCCAATTATGGTGGGGTTTTTTTCCAAGGTGGGCACGTGCTATGAAATTGGACCAAAACCGCCTTGTTATTTCAAGTGATCACCAAAAAGCCATCAGATAATACAATTTTCATCCACACCCAGTCTGAGAAGGATTCAGACTAACAGCCTACCACCAATCCCTTAAACAGTCCAGTCCCTTGGAAATACAGATCCTAACTATTTGTGCATTAGGTGACCCACAGCTATTTGTCAGAACAAAAAGCAGAGTAAATGAAAGTGTTTATTAAAAATTAACTAATCTTAAAATAGAAGAGAAAGTAATCTGCTTTGCCATATGCTTCCCAGAGTTTTCAATGGAATTACTGGAAAATCCTGTAAAACAAACTTCTGAATATCTCCCACCCATCTGTCATCTGCAAAATTGCAAAGTATGCAAAAATTGCTAGGTATGCAAAGAAAAAAGTTCGCTATCGACATTAGCATTCACCACAAGAGTGTCTGTAGAATCTTTTGCCATTATTTCAGTAGAAAAGCTGGAACATCACAGCAAGTGAATGCTTGAACTGGTGTTTACAGCCAGCCTGCCTCCTATCAGTAAGTGACCAAATGGAGAAAGCTCAATAGCAGTTTATTAATATTTGGCAGCTATTTTCCTCTAGAGTAATTTTAGAACATATGCTAACTGAAATGGCCACTTTGGCTGGAAATGGTTGAGATCCCAGGCCACTAATTATGATATGAGTGGGGGAAGGGGGGGATATACAGGGGGCATTAACATGATGAGCACAAAACATGAACTGGAGAGATTGAATTGGCGGGAACATAACTATGAACCTCGGGTCTTATTTCAGAGGCGAGTGGTAGAAAGTCGGGGCCGAATCCTCAGTTGGAAGAGGTTAGAGTCAGGGCAGCTATGCTAATTAAAACTAACTAAGGCTGTGACCACAGAGCTTTACATTGCTCTGATTTTTTTTTTTGAGGGGGGAATGTTCAAATTACCCCCTTTCTGCTTTGTCATCCATTATCTTAACAACTGTTTTTGCCAGATGACCTTAGCACATGCTAATCTTCTGGAGAGTATGACAGAGTCAGCTTAAATTAGGTTTATGTTATAAAATTGGAAAATTTCCCATTGTTACATTACACTACATTAAATTTGATAAACCCCTTGGAGACCCACTACAACTCTGCAGTGATATCAAAAGTTTAATAATTTAAAGTAATTCCAGGGAGATATAATTCCCTCCTCAGAGTACCCAAAATTGGTACAACATATTGATTCATTGTCAAGAAGAACATACACAAAGAATATTCACACTTTCTAAAGAGATGTTTCTCTCTCGGGATATTGGCTCAGAGCACAGACATAAAAAGAACATGAACTTTAAATATCAGTAAGTCTCCTGTTTAATCCTGCAATGCTTCTGGATAAGTTGAACATAAGCCGAACTGATAAATTTGTCTTATGTGCCTGGCATTTCAGAAATCATGCTGAAGGACACAGGCACAAAGATCTGAGAAGTTCTGTATTCCACTTGATTTCTAAACAACAAGGGGCCTGACTTTCCCAAGGGCACAACAATGTGCTTGCAAAATTCATTCCTAATATTTAGTGTGAAATTATTGCAAAGGTGCCAGTAGGGCCAACACCTGCCATGGGCCCCTGGGCAACACGTAGCAGGTCTTAGCTCTGTTGCCCCAGAAGGGGTGGAGCCTTGGCCACTGAGACTGCCCTCCTGCTCTGAGTCATGTGGAGCAGTAGAGTGGTGCTCCTATGGCATTCCAAAACATCTCCGAGTTCTGGCTCTTGCCACTGCAGGAGTAGCAGCAGCAGTGGCCAGTAGCTCCAGGTCCCTTTGAATCACTGGTTCCCTATGCAGTTGCTACCCTTGCCCCCTCTCCCGGCCCCCATTGGCAGGACCGAATGGTGCACACAAATCAGATATTAGCCTTTGCAAATGGTAATTCTTAAATTTCTCATTTGCAATGTTTTACTTTGATAAACTGCAAAGAAACTTTTCATTCCAAGCGAGTTGAACGGTAAACTCAATCTATCTGTGGTGTTGTGGTGTCATGGTGACCCATGGGAGTTGCAGTTTGGGTGTTTCAGGTCCCCATTCTCTTTGATGGGTCAGGTTTCTTGTCTCCCATGACTTACCACAGTCTCTCCTCTGATCAACCCACTTAGTAAAACATGAAAGTCATTTGCACATAGTGCAGTAGTCACCATCTGGTTGATCTTGATCAACTGGTTGATCCTGAAGAGTCTCCCAGCTGATTATTATTGACAGGTTCCTTGCTAACCTGGCCCCCCAGACAGCTAGGCCATTCCTAGCAGTGGTCAGTGTGACTCTGTGTCCCTATGAGTGTCAGGGAAGAGCAGGAGTCTCGGTACACTGCTCGTCTGCAAGCATCTCACCCTCTGATCCCATTTCAGGAATGGGAAACTGAGGTAGAGATGGGCCAGCAGAGAGGGCAGCAAGCAGAGCCACAGGAGTGGCATGTGGCCAGGACACACAGGGAACCTGCCTCAGCCTCGCTACGCTTCTCACTGGGTGACAGCAGTAGCAAGTGCTGCCTGGCTGGAGGCCACACACCAATCCCTAACCCTCTCATGCAGCCAGTACCCCACATTCCCTCCTGCACCACAAGCACCTGCCCCAGCCATGCTCTCATCCTCCTGTTAGAGCTTGATCCCATTCCTCCTACTGCACCCCATACTTTCCCCTGCTCCAGCCCAGTAAAAGTGAGGGAGGGCAGAGCAGAGTGCACAACTGGGCAGGGCAGGGCAGGGCTCTGGGGAACGGGCAGGTTGCTCAAAGTGCTCTTGGGTATAGAAAAGTTGGGAATCACTGATGTACTGTGTATGGGGAGATGTTGAACTAGTGAGACAAGCCCACAGTAGGCATGAGGTACCCGAATGACTCCCATGAGGCACCATAGCACAAGAAGTCTGAGCTGCAGAATTTCTGCAATCAGCCCTAATATCACATTCAGGTACAGAAATTTCTATTTGTAAACTGTTTCTGTAGTGTATTAAGTTTGTTTGTGTGTGTGTGTGTGTGTGTGTGTGTGTGTGTGTGTGTGTTTTGTTAGCTCAGCAACCTGCTTTGTTCTGTTTGCTTTTGGAGCTAATAATAATCTTATTTTTGTTTATTCCAAATCCCAGTTTGTGCAATTCATATCAGGGTGAGGCAAATAGCTGTGCAGATCTACATCCACTCTGAGGGAGGTGGAGATTTTTTATGAGCGTGCACAGTACAGACCACTCTATACAGCACAAGACAATATAATTTTGAGTTTAAACCCCAAAGAAGGTCTACACTTGAGAGCTGGGTAAGTTCCCAAACTGAATCCTCCCACACAGAGCTCATTTGAATCTGTATCTATAGCTGGGTGTGGCCTGACCTGTGCATATGCGGAGAGGACTTGAGAGCTTGGCACACCAAGGACTAAGTGAGGAAGTGCTGGTGGAATGGGTGAGCTCAGTAAGACTCTAACATGGCAAGTGGAAACCTGTCACAAAGGGTGTTTTCAGGATTCTGAATTGCAGCACGGCATCCACGTTTATATGTTTACTACTGTCATAAAAACGAGCAGTGATTTCCATCTTCCATGAATTTATTCACCCAATTTAGACCCGACATGAAACACATAGATTGTAAATACAGGACAGAATGTGAAACATCTGAAATTCAGAAACCATTTGGTAAACTTTTTATGCTGCTTGATTTCTGAGACACAATGGGGCCTCCGTGGCCTCACCAATAAGTTAGAGCAACTTTAGGCTTCATCACATTTCCAAGATACATTCAGCTGTCCATGTTCCTTAGCTCCTGAGAAGTGGAGGATGGTTCTAGCACAATGCATTTCCAAGTCTCCCCTGGCCAGGGTCTCCCTTCAACAAAGGGAATTTATAGGGACTCTTTCTATCCATCGTAAAGACCCTTTATGCTAACAGAGGTCAACAGTGCATAAGTAGGAATTGAGCCAGGAAAGCTTTTTAAAATTGTCCCATCACAGAACTGCTTTTTTTTCTATATAAAGTAAAAATGTAAGAAGCTAAAAATGGCCAGATTGGATCAGACCAAAGGTCCATATAGCTCAGTTGCCTGTCTTCTGACAGTGGCCAATGCCAGCTGCCCCCAGAGGATAATTATCAAGTGATCTATCCTGTATCTCCTATTTCCAGCTTCTGACAAACACTAGAGACACCATCTCTGGGTATCCTAGCTAATAGCTTCTAGTCTTGGCTGTCACAAGATCCTCTGGCAAGGAGTTCCACAGTTTCATTATGTGTTGTGTCAAGAAATATTTCCCTTGGTTTGTTTTAAGCATGTTGTCTGTTAATTTAATTCATTGACCCTAGTTCTTGTGTTCTGAGTAGGAGAAAATAACAGTTCCTTAATTACTTTTCTCACACCCTTTATGATTTAAATAAATGAATACAAAGTTATTTTGTTTTAGTAAATGTGATGACAACATGCTAACACAGGACTGACTCTAGCTCCAGAATTCTGTGAGGCCAGATTTGGTGTAAATGGGAATTAATTAATGCAGAGTTTATTATACCATGTGTACTGTTAATAGAACAGCAGGGTTCAAAATACACCCAGGGCCTTCTGGTAATCTGTTGATATCCCAAAATGAATGACTGACATAAACTGTTCACATAATCAGGCATTTAGCCTTATCTACAGTCAGAACAAGCTTTATCAGGGAAAATTAGAACCCACCCTGGTTGTATTATATGCATAATATAAATATGAGAAGCACATGAGCAAAACTTGGATTCCACCATGCAGTTGCCAAAATCAGAGATGCTGGAATGAAAGGCAAACTCATAATGGCAAATAGCACAACAGGCAACACTGCGCCAATTTTGTAGACTAGATAGAAGTCCCATCTCAGTCTCTCTCTCTCTCTCTGTATGTATGTAGTTATTTGCAAGCTTACAAAACTCACTGGCAGTCTCCTGTAAAATAGCACAGACACTAAAGTTAAGGACATAATAATCAGAAAAAAATTATTGCTAGAGAGTAGGGTGCTCAGCTGGAGAAGATCATTGGATAATGAATGGTTAATTGGGAGCTGAAGAGGTGGTGCAGGTGTATTAAAGTAGTAAAAAAGAGTCCCAAGAGAAGGAGAGAGAGGGGGAGGTTGAATGAATGAATGAATACTGGCTTCCCACACTATCAAGAAAATCTAGAAAAGCCAAGTAGTTCTGTGGAAGAAAACTGGTAACCTAAAGTGTCTGATATCTGCATCAGAAAGATCTATAATAAAAATTAATAATCAAGAGCCCTTTAAAGGAACAGAAGTCAAGAAGATAATAGTGCATTTTCCACACTGGACTTATTTTCCTGACCAAGAGAGGAATATTTTCCCTGGGAAAAAAACACTTAAATAGGCCTGTTAAAAGAATCTGAAGACTTTATTCCATTTTCTTTGCCTACATTAAAGAGTACATTAAATAGCAGTGCTGGGGTTTGGGAGGATTCTGTTCATTCTTGTGCATGATTCTTGTATTTTATAAAATATTTTTACAGAGGAGACCTAAAGTATACACAAGCATTTTAACTGTTGCTTTTTCAGAGTTTTGGTGGTTTTATTTTCCAGTTAATGAATGGTGCCATTTGTTTAACATTTGTGACTGTCCTGTAATTGCTTCTTTGCAGGTGAAAGTTGTTTACTTAGAATCTCATTATTCCTCAGGAGGGAAATAGGATAATTTAAAGCTATTATTTTATTTTTATTGTTCTTGTGTGTGAGAGAGAGAGATTCGCAACTTTGCAATTTCTTTGAGATGAACATTTGCCACATTATTGTCTGTACATGCTCTCTCTCAAGTTTTGTCTCTCTCACATACCACATCGTATTGGGAGTCGATTTTAATAACATACCTTGATGTGACAATAATTACCAGATAACTCCATCTATGTTGGGGTAGGGGACTCTTGGTTTTTAACTCCCATCTTTCTAAGTCTATAGGACTCACAGAAATAACATTGATACACTGTGATGCAGTGCTCAGGTTTTCTCTTCCTCCAGACTGCAGAACTTTCCTATGTCTGTCACTTGGTTTACCCTGTCATTTTTGTGTTGATTCTACCTTCTCCATAGCAGTGTTTTAATCTGTCAGTAGAAGCTGCATTCAGGCCTGACGCTCCATGAAGCTCTGAAAGCTTATGTGTGGGGAGGTGGGGTGCTGCCCAAGCCCACACCCATTTCTGAGGATATGGAACCACTCCCATCATCTTGCCTAGAAACCCACAGAGGCTGTCATCTCCCTTGGCTACATTGTTTGTCATAAAAGGTAAGGGAATGGTGGGGAGACTAAATCCCCTGGCCAGTCCCCTTCTGGGCCCTTATCGGATAGTGACTTCTGCTGTTGGGAAGAGAGCAGAGGTTAAGCACATGCTACTTCCCACTAAAACCAGGAAATGAGAAGTGAGGACAAGGGTGCTAGTGTAATAAACACATCTGGAATTGGAGTACTACATTACACACCATTATTAGGATGCCATAAACAGTCCTAGACAGTGCCGTATGGGAAGGTGGAGGGCAGGCATCTGTGGGGAAGGAATAAGTTCTGAGCTACCTAGAAAAACTAGATGTGCACAAGTCCATGGGTCTGGATTTAATGCACCCGAGGGTATTAAGGGAATTGGCAGAAGGTCATTGGTGAACCTTTGGCCATTATCCTTGAAGACTCTTGGAGATCGGGGGAGATACCAGATGACTGGAAGAAGGCAAACATAGTGCCCATCTTTAAAAATGGAAAGAAGAACAATCCAGGGAACTGTAGACTGGTCAGCCTTACCTCAACCCCTGGGAAAATAATTGAGGGAATCCTCAAGGAATCCATTTTGGAGCACTTGGAAGAGGGGGATGTGATCAAAAGTAGCCAGCATGGATTTACCAGAGGCAAGTCCTGCCTGACCAATCTGATTAGCTTCTATGACGAGGTAATAGTCTCTGTGGACATGGGGAAGTCAGTGGATGTGATATACCTTGACTTTAGCAAGGCTTTAGATATGGTCTCCCACAACATTCTTGTCCATAAGTTAAGGAAATATGGATTGGATCCTTGGAATATAAGATGGAGAGAAAGCTGGCTTGATGGTCAGGCCCAACAGGTAGTGGTCAGTGGCTCAATATCTGGATGGCGGTAGGTTTCAAGCAGAGTGCTGCAAGGTTCAGTTCTGGGGTCGGTGTTGTTCAACATCTGTATTAATGACCTGGATGAGGGCCTGGACTGTACCCTCAGCAAGTTTGCAGATGACACAAAAGTACGGGGAGAGGTAGATATACTGGAGGGTAGAGAGAGAATCCAGAGTGACCTGGATAAATTGGAGGACTGGGCCAAAATAAATCTGATGCAGTTCAACAAGAAGTGTAGAGTCCTGCACCTGGGGCGGAAGAATCCCAAGCCTTGTTACAGGCTAGGGACTGACTGGCTTAGCAGCAGTATGATGGAAAGGGACTTAGGGGTTATGGTGGATGAAAGGCTGGAGATGAGTAAACAGTGTGTCCTTGTAGCCATGAAGGCTAACAGCTTACTAGGATGCATTAGGAGGAGCATTTCGAGCAGATTTAGAGCAGTAGTTATCACCCTCTATTTGGCACTGGTGAGGCCACATCTTGAATATGTATCCAGTTTTGGGGCCCCTGTATGAAAAGGATGTGGATTTGCTGGAGCAGGTTCAGTAGAGGGCAACAAAAATGATTAAGGGTCTGGAGCACAAGACCTGTAAGGATAGGCAGAGGGATTTGGGCTTATTTAGTTTACAGAAAAGAAGACTTAAGGGTGATTTATTAGCCGCCTTCAGCTTCCTGAAGGGGAGCTCTAAAGAGGAGGGTAAGAAACTGTTCTCAGTGGCATCAGATAATGGGTTAATGCCAAAGAGAAATAATTACTTAGAAATGTTTGGGTATGTCTACGCAGCAGCCTTATTTTGAAATAAACTTTTCTGGAAGAGCTATTCCAAGTTAACTTATTTCAAAATAATGCTGCTATACTCAAAATACAACATCTACACACACAGGCTGTGTCTACACATGTCCCTCCTTTTGGAGGGGGTATATTAATGAGGCAGTTTGGAATATGCTAATGAGGTGCTGATATGAATATACAACACGTCATTAGCATAATAGCAGCCTCATGTGATTAAAAAGTGACCCTTTCAAAATGCATGCCACCCAAATAGGAAGCAAGGGCTTTCAAAGTTAGGGCACCTTTCGAAAGACCCCTGTCTACATGGGCAGCACGAGTTCCAAAAGCGGCACTTCCGAATCTCATGAGGCTGTCATTATGCTAATGAGGTACTGCACATGCACGTCAGTGCCTCATTAGCACTTCCGAATTGCCTCAGTAACATGCCCCATCTGAAAGGAGGGAGCATGAGTAGACACAGCCATAGAGCCTATTTTGAAATAAGCCATAGTCCATCCAGTGGCTCTCTTTTCAAATAGGCTCTATTCCCTGTCTACCCAGCTCTTATTTCTAAATAGGTCCTATCCCTCATGGACTGAGGTTTACCTATTTCAAAATAAGCCAAAATAGTGCATGTGTTGTATAGATACTAGCAAAGGTATTTCAAAATAAGGACTCTTATTTTGAAATATCTTTGCTAGGTAGAGGTACCCTTAGTCTATGCTCACCTACTTTACTATTGGCCTCATTTTAGTATCCTAGGCCAGATTTTTAATGATATTCAAGTATTATGCTTCTGCTTTAGAAGGTCCCAAGACAGATGTTTAAGCTATTTAAAGGCATAGGTGAAAAAGCTGGTTCTGAGAGATTTCCTGTTTGAGGGTGACATGTCCCTGCGTGGATCTTCCTCGCAAAATCTCAGTGTCATGTAGGAGCTTCAGGTTGATGATTAGTCTGAAGAAAACTGTGACCATTTACCAAAAGGATGGGAGAACCAGTGCCTGATATCACTCTGGAGGGGAAATCTCTGGGCTGTGTTGACAGCTTTTACGATATGGGTTCTTTGATCAGCAGAAATCTTGACTATTGGACTGAATTGAATAATAGAATCAAAAAACGGACTAAGAATTTCAGGCTATTCCCAAAATATGAATGGAAAAACAGCAAACTGTCAACTAAGATAAAGATGCAAATCTGAGACCAGTTCGCTATCTGCACCCACAGACACTTAAATACCTTTAAAAATCTAGCCCTAATTGATTTACATGTGTGAATCCTATTTTCATATGCTACCTAGACACTTAAAAACCTGAAACTCATTGAAAGTCAGTAAGAGTTTGACTCCTAAGTACCTGTCACTCTGGAAGATAACCTGATTAAATCACTTAGGCCTTGCTACTCTGAGTGGAACAATACTTTAATATTTTTAAAAATGTGAACCCTAATATCTTCTAGCCATTCATTAAGAACGTGGCCAACATCTGTCATGTGGTATGTTCTTTTTCTCTCTCTCAACCTCTACCAATGAATAGATATACATGGTTAGCCCTTTCTTTAGGAAGGGGTTCATCTGTTTTGTTGCGTTTAATGTACATGCTCTTCTGTTGGTGAATGAAAGCACAATGCTGAAGTACATTGTGCACTTAAACAGAAGGTTGTGAGGTTTATGATAGCTCCTAGTGGACTTCATTCCACTGTCTCTGGCATACAGGAGCTTTATTCTTATTGTAGAGAGTGCCATTGTGTCTTAAAGATCTGCATGCTCTTTAAGATATATTGACATTAAGCTATCAAAGATCTTGACAAGAAAGACCAGGGCCTTGAACTTGATAAGATTTTCTGTAAGAAGTCAGGGCGGTATATGGAATAGAATATTGGTTTGATGTAATCTCAGTAGCCAGTATTGCTAAAATGTGCTGCAGACATCCTTTGCAAAGCTATGGATTTTTCCTCAAAAAAGAACAATTTAAAGTGTTAGAATATAACATGAAATGGAGAATTACTCCATCTGATTCATTTGGAGAGATAATCTTGTCATCCTCTCCAATTACCATCATCTTTGTATCTCTGATAGTGCATACCTCGCTCAGAGCTTTGAAATATATAGGAATGAATACCTCATTCTCTCTCATTCACCAAGAGAAGTTGGTCTAATAAAAGACATTACCTTACCCAGCTTCTCTCTAATAACCCATTCTAAGTCCATTCTTGATGGGGAGATTGGACTTGGCTTAAGGCCCAGTCATTCCTGTGCTTCACCGTTACAGATATTTTAAATCAGAAATGTTTTGATCTTTGCTCTCTGATAGTCGGGACGATTCAGTAATCTTGCCACAATGAAAAAAGAAAGCTTCCTGGAATGAAGCAATACATAACAATCAGCCACTTCTGAACTAGACAGAAACATTCATTCCTTTGAAAAGATGAGTCTGAGAGAATTTTAACAGAGTTTGTAGGTCTGGGGAATCAAGACAAATACATAATTATTCCTAGTAAAAACAAAACAAGTCACACAAGAGATAAGTATTATTTATTTATTTTTATTCACCAAAAATTAACTTTCTACCCTGTGTGTGTGTGTGTGTGTGTTTAGACATTTGCTCCTGCACAATGCCAAGTAAGTGTAGAAGTGTCTACATGTGGGCAATACCTAATTTAAACATTCCCATGAAGTATTTGCATGGATAACTTAGGTAAATGAAATGGGTGCATGAATTTGCTTGTATTTAACATTCAGATTATAGCTTTGTGTCTTTAGAAATATGTGTGTGACTCCATTTTCAACAGCTGAGGTAGGAAAGTCAAGCAGGCCTGCTGATAGGGGGAGATGGGGATCAAAGCAGGCAGTTGCCTGGGTCCCGGTGATTCTAAAGGCAGCAGCAGCCATAACCCCAGGCCCTTTAAATCACTTCTGGAGGCCCACACACAGTGCAATGTGGGTGGCTGTGAGGGCTGTGTCAGGGGTACACTGTGTTCTGGGCGGCACAGAGGGCTGGCTGTCACAGCCCCACACCTTATGGCTGAGACTCCAACCTTTCTGAAGGAGGCCCTGCCCCTTCTGGGAGTACTGCACTGCCCTTGCCCAGGGCCCTGTCACTATCAGCTCCCATGAGTTCAATAGTCTATACTTTTCCTGATAATCCTCCATGCCCTTGTCATGTCATAACACGAGCTCTGAGGATTTCTGGAGGAAAAAGGTATTGTGAATTAGAGTCACATTTGCCACACTAACTTTCACCTTTTAGTGGAATGTGATGTGACATGTCTCCATTAAGGTCATGACTCTGTATTAATTTACACCAGCTAAGAATCTGACCCATCTTTTTAAGATAGACTAATTCGTTCCAGGCATATTTTTTTGTGATTGGGATATATGCAGAATATCAAGAAAAGCATTAATATTAAACTAAAGAACTGATAGGAAACACAAAGGCTAAAAAGCTAAACCAGATGAGTCATCACGGCAATTTCCACATGCATATTCCACATTCCAATTTGACATTGGGCAACCCTGAATTACTTCATTTTGAAACATAGATTACAGTTTCATGGGACTCTAGTGGGGCTCTTTGTGGAATAAGATGCTATTTAGCTTGAGGAAAGGTATCAAAATCTGGACCACTGCAGAGTCTCTCTTTGGAAATGGTGTTCATTTTAATATTTGTGTAAACTTGTATTTCAATGTTTATATCTTTACTTACTTTCTTTAAAAAGACTAATAGATGGGGCAAACCAATTATTTTCCATATCAGGTACAGCGCTCCTTTTCAGAAGTATGCTTTATGGACCATGGCTTTCATTTTAATGAAATCCTAATGATAAAAATCTGTGCAGATAGATCACAAGAGAATGAATGAATGAATGAATAAATAAATAAATAAATATTAAATTGAGCTCCCTCCAAAAATTGTTCTCATTACAGTGTATTTCTTGCTAACAGTAGCTTGTTAATGTAACTTAGATAGTATGCAGATCAGTCCAGTGTATGTTTCTGGAGATCAAGAAAGGCTCAGGCAATTAAATGTAGATGGGGTATTTTGAAAATTAATTAGTGCTAAACTCTATGTATGTAGCAGAGTTGAAGTTCATTCTGTTGTCAGAATATAAAGTTCTTAAATACTGAAGAGAAATAATGAATGGAACTATAATTGTTGCAGTGTTGATAAGTGAACCTCTCACATATCCAGTAAATGAAAGTTAGAAAAAAGTCTGGATGGAAAGAATATTAGAATTCTAAGTTGCTCTTTGGAGAAAAATATGAAAACAGAAAGATGGTTGCAACTGTCCAACTAGACAACAGAAAAGTCGACGAAACATGATAAGTTATTTCTATATTTGAACAGTCACATTTTCCTAAGCCCCACCTGGAATGTCTAAATAAAGATATCCACAATATATTAGATGCATTTGAAAGGAAAAGTCACTTTTCTGGAAATATATAAAAGTGATTAAGGACTTATCAGGTATAGGAATGAGTCCATTAGTGTTGTGTTACCTGAAAACCATAGATATGTCGATACTTAGTGGGAAGTTGACCCAGTCAGTATCATTCTTCCATGGTTCGGTTTTGCACAGCAAGTGGGGATGTACAGAATTGAACTATCAGCGCTCCACAGTCAACTCCTTTACTTCTCAGTATAGTGGTGAGTAAGGGAGGTCAATGGGAGAGTTATTCCCATCAACCTCCCACTTTGAGGATGGCTAGATAAGTCAATCCTAGATACGTGGATTCCAACTACACAATTGTCATAGCTGGAATTGCGTATCAAGGATCAACTTTCAGGTCTAGTGTGGACCTAGGCTAAATGTGAACATTGCTGACACAGAATGTGAACATTACTGACACAGAATTTATAGATACAAAATATCAGTGATGCCAAGAGCTTATTTCCCCAGATTCAAAAGCCAGAAGGAAACATTGTGATCATCAATTATGACTTCCTGTATAACACAGGCCATAGAATTTACCCACACATGATTCCTACACATATCTTTAGAAAAACATCTCTGCAGTGATGGAGAATCTACCACAGCCCTAAGTAAATTGCTTCAGTGGTTAGCTACTTTCACTGTTAAAGATTTACACCTTATTGCTGGTCTAACTTCAACTCCCAGCCATTGGATCATATACCTTTATACCTTTCTCTGTTAGACTGAAGAGCCTATTATTAAATATCTGCACCCCATATAATTAATTACAGATTGTAATCTGATCACCTCTTGCCTTTATTTTGTTAAGCTAATTAGATTGAGGTCCTTGAGCATACCACTAACGCCTATGTGTTCTAAGACTTTAGTCATTTACCTGACTATTATCTGAATCCACTCTAATTCATCAACATTCCTTTTGGACAGTGGACACCAAAATTGGATACAATATTCCAGATCAGTTGCACCACTGTCCTATACAAATTAGAAGTACCTCACTACTCTTAATGGAGAATTCAGAACTTAACCTGACAATTATATGGATAACTAGACTATCCAGAATTATAATAGAAGAGTAAACAAAGAAATTAAACAAGCAAACAAAAAAGGAAAAAAAAAAGAAACCCTCATGCTTAAGAATATAAGCATCTTCCTACTGATAAGATTTCAGAAGAAATGTTGCAAAATGTATGCACTACATCAAAGTGAAGTTATGGACTTGAAACCAAAATTATTGGGTGAGATTTTCTGGAATGGTGATGAAAATCAGAGTAGATGATCAGAATATGATGTTCATAAAAGATAGGAAACAAAAATTAGGAATAAATGGTCAGTTTTCAGAATGGAGAGAGGTAATTAGTGGTCTCTCTCCAGGGTCTGTACTGGGAACAGTCTTATTCTGCATCTTTATAAATTATCTGGGTAAAAAAGGGGTTAACAGTCAGATGGCAAAATTTGCAGATGGCACAAAAATACTCAAGATAGTTAAGTCCCAAGAAGACTGCAAAGAACTACAAAAGGATTTCACACACTTGGGTGACTGGGCAATAAAATCACAGATGAAATTCAATGTTGAGAAATGCAAAGTAACCACACTGACAGTTCAGAATTTTTTCCTAATGTTAAATCTAAACCTCCCTTCCTGCAGTTTAAGCCCATTGATGCTTGTCCTGTCTGCGGAGGCCAAGGAGAACAATTTTTCTCCTTCCTCTTTGTAACCCTCTTTGATATATTTGAAAACCGCTATCATGTATCCCTCTCAGTCATCTTTTTTCTAAACCAAGCAAGCCCTTTTCTTTCAATCTTCCTTCATAGCTTATGCTCTCTAGACTTTTAATCATTCTCGTTGTTCTTCTCTGGAACTTCTCCAGTTCTCTACATCTTTCTTGAAATGTGGTACCCAGAACTCGACACAATACTCCAGTTGAGGTCTGATCAGCACTGAGTAGAGTGGAAGAATGGCTTTTCTTGTCTTGCTCACAACACTCCTGTTTAATGCATCCCAGAATCACATTTGCTTTTATTGCAACAGCTTCATACTGTTGATGTATATTTAGCTTGTGGTCCACTATGACCCCTGAATTCCTTTCCACAGTACTCCTTCCTACACAGTCCCTTCCCATTGTATACATATGAAGCTAATTGTTCCTTCCTAAGTGGAGTGATTTGCATTTGTCCTTATTAAACTTCACCCTGTTTACCTGAGACCATTTCTCTAGTTTATCCAGAACATTTTGAATTATGACCCTATCCTCCAAAGCAGTTGCAACCCCTCCAGCTTGTTATCATCTGCAACTTAATGTGTACTCTCTATGCCAATATCTAAATCATGATGAAGATAATGAATAGAACCAGTCCCAAAACAGATCCCTGCAAAACTACACAAGTTATTCCAGTGTGACTGTGAACCATTAATAACTACTTCCTGAGAATGGTTATCCAGCCAGTTATGCACCCATCTTATAGTGGCCCCATCTAAATTGTATTTGCTTAGTTTATTGATAAGAGGATCATGCGAGGCAGTTTCAAATGCCTTACTAAAGTCTAGGTATACCACATCCACTGCTTCTCCCATAGCCACAATTCTTGTTTATCCTGTCAAAAAATGCTGTCTCATTGGTCTGGCATGATTCATTCTTTACAAATTCATGCAAGCTGTTACCTGTCGGCTTATTTTCTTCCATATGTTTGCAGACGAATTCCTTAATTATTTGCTCCATTATCTTTCCCAGCACAGAAGTTAAACTGAGTGGTCTGTAATTTCCTGTGTTGTTCCTTTTTCCCCTTTTTATAGATGGACACTATATTTGCCCTTTTCCTGTCTTCTGCAATCTCTCCCACCTTCCAGGACTTTTCAGCAATGATAGGTAAGGGCTCAGAAAACTCTATCAGCACCTTAAGTATTCTATGATGAACTTCATCAGGCCCTGGTAACTTGCAGACATCTAATTTTTCTAAGTAATTTTTTACTTCTTTTTTTATTTTATCCCTTAAACCTATCCACTAGCATACATTATGTTAGGCATTTCTGCCTCATCCTTCTTGGTGAGCACCAAAATAAAGAAGTCGTTAAGCACCTCAGCCATTTCTGAGTTTCCTGATATTGTTACTCACTCCTCCATTGAGTAGTGGGCCTACCTTGTCCTTGGTCTTCCTCTTGCTTCCAATATATTTATAGAATGACTTCTTCTAACCCTTAATATCTGTAGCTAGTTTGAGCTCATTTTGTGCATTGGACTTTCTAATCTTGCACCTGCATACATTTTTTGTGTGTTTATATTCCTCTTTTATAATTTCTCCTAATTTCCACTTTTGATATGACTCCTTTTTTATTTTGAGATCTTGCAAGGCCTCCTGGCTAAGCCAAGGCAGTTTTTGGCCATATTTTCTATCTTTCCTATGCAGCGGTATAGCTTAATTTTGGGCCCTTAATACTGTCCCTTTAAAAACTGTGAACTCTCTTCAGTTACCACATGGGTAGTAGAGTTAGTCTGTATCTTTCAAAGTAATAAAAAGTCCTGTGGTACCTTACAGACTAACAAATATTTTGGAGCATAAGGTTTCATGGGCAAAGACCTGCTTCGTCAGATGCATGAGTGGGGGGCAGGTCTCAGAGGAGTGTTTAAAGAGGGAGTCTCAGTCAAGGGGCGGGCCAGAGTTGACAAGGTCTGTTCAGTCACAGAGGATGTGGCCCATTATCAATCTTCAGTTGTTTTTTCTCTTAGTCTTGCTTCCTATGGGATCTTACGTACCAGCTCTCTGAGTTTACCGAAATGTGCTTTCCTGAAATCCATTGCGCCTATTTTGCTGTTCTCCCTTTCACTATTTCTGAGAAGTATGAACTCTGTGACTTCATGGTCCCTTTCTCCCAAGCTGCATCCACTTTCAAATTCTCATCTAGTTCCTCTCTATTTGTTAAAATCAAATTTCAAATTGCTTCCCCTCAGTAGCATTTTTTCAACTTCTGAAATAAAATTTGTCATCTATGCAGTCAAAGAACTTTCTAGATAGTCTGCACCTGACCATTTTAGTTTTCCAACATATGTTGGGATAGTAGAAGTCCCCCATCACCACCAAATCCTGTGTTTTTGATGATTTTGTTAGTTTAGAAAAAGCCTCATCCACCTCTTCTACCTGGCTAGGTGGTCTGTAGTACACCCCTATTATGACATCACCCTTGTTTTTTTACCCCTTTGAACCTAACCCAGAGGCTCTCAACATGTCAGTCTCCTACATCGATCTCCACCTCAGTCCTGGTGTGCACATTTTTAACATATAAGGCAACATCTCCTCCCTCTTTACCCTGCCTATCCTTCCTGAGCAAGCTGTACCCTTCTATACCAATATTCCAGTCTTGTATTATCCCACCAAATTTCTGTGATACCAATTATGTAATAGCTGTGTTTTTATTAGGATTTCAAGTTCTTCCTGCTTATTACCCATACTTCTTGCATTTGTATATAGGCATATAAAATATTGATTTGCCTTTGCCTCCCAGTTCTGCCTAGTCCCTCTTTTCTTAGCTATTACAGTCCATGATCCCTCTTATTTCCAACCCAACTCCCAGGTTCCCAGGTTTTTTTTATTTACCTATGGGATTTGGTCACCTGTCCCTGTCAAACCTAGTTTCAAGTCCTCCTCACTAGGTTAGCCAGTCTTGATCCAAATATATTCTTCCCACTCCTGCTTAGCAGTCCTTCATGGAACAGCATCCCATGATTGAGGAAGCCAAAGTACTCCTAGCAACACCATCCTCACAGCCAGTCATTTATCTCCAGGATGCGCCTGTCTTTGCCAGAGCCCCTACCTTTGACAGGAAGAATTGAGGAGAACACCACCCACACTCCCAATGCCTTCACCCATACTCCTAGAGCTCTGTATTCATGCTTGACCTGCTCAAGGTGCAGTATCTTTCATGCCAACATGGATGGCGTAGTAGTCAGTAAGCTGAATAATCCTCGACAACACCACCATAATGTCTCAGGCACAGTCTCCTGGCAGGCAGCATACTTCCTGGGATGACATGTCAGGGAAATAGATGGGTACCTCCGTCCCACTCAGAAGAGAGTCTCCAACCACCACTACCCTATGTTTCTTTCTCATGGAGGTGGCGGCAGACCTTCCAGTCTTGTGGGTACAAGGGTTCTCTGCTTCTGCTGTAGAGGGTGAGTTCTTATCTCCTGTATCTCCCATCTCCAGAATGGCATAAAAGTTTCCCAGTGCCATTGTGGGAGTATTGGGAGTACAAATGGAGCACTGCCTGCTGCCAGAAGTGGCTAGCTACCTGTGTCACCTGAGCCATCTCCACTAGTGGTGTGTCAGTCTTTTCTAGTGGGACAGCTATCTTAACCTTAGCTGTCTCCACTTAAATACTGACCAGGAATTGCTCATGGATTTGAATACTCCTAAGCCTAACTACTTCATCCTATAGCTCTACTACCTTCTTCCTGAGAGATTCCATCAGAAGACACCTTCCACATTGGATGGTCTCCTCAGCCTGGAATTCAGTAGGCAGGAGTTGCAAGTCACAGTCCCTGCAAAACCACACCAGGGTCTGGGGTAAAGGCATCACTGGTCAGGAGGTCTATCTGACTTCAGGAACAGGAGGGAGAAACAGGAGCTGTGCTGGCAGAGGTGGTGCATGTTTTCCTACCCATAGTGGATCCTGCTCTGTCACACTCCCTCTATCAAGCTCCCTCTTAAAATTCCCCTGTACAGCTGGCTAGTTGCTCTGACTAGGGCTTTTTAAGGACTGCAAATCTTGGTCAGGCCTCACCTTTGTTACTCACACAGGGGAGGCTGATCCTGAGGCTGATCAAAGGCAATCAAGGGAAACAAGGGATCAAACAAGGTTCCAACCCTCCCAGGCACACATTCCCAACTGCCACAAAAACTGAAATCACCTGCAATCAGAATTCAAACTTTTAGCAGTCAAGCAAACTCGCTCTCACCAAATGCTAGTTTGCTCACCAGGCAGCCTCTTCAGTGACAGGATCTCCTTTTCTCCCTCTTAAAACTCCCCTGTCTGCTTCACAAGGTAAGTGACTAAATATGTTGCTTAAATTCTATGAGTTGGATTTTCAGTTTACACCATCTGCAGATATATTCCTTCCTGACTGATTGTGAAAAATAAAACAAAATAGTGGACACATATTAAAACCCACTTCCTTATAAGGCAAAACAGAGCTTAGAATTTTGTATACAAGTTCCAGAAAATAAACAGTCAGCAAGACAGTGGTGTGGTTATTTTAACACACAGAAATGAAAGGAGACCCAGGGGAAATAAAACAGCAGGTCAGCACCGTGCCCTGAGCGATTGTTTAGACATATGGCCATTGGTGGACTGTAAATAGCCCCAAAGTGGGAATTTATTGAAGAAGAATGTGCACGCTTTGCAGTCTCTATCTGATCTGTGATGTAAGCAGTTTTTCAAAATGGCTTAATTAAGCATACTCCCTGATCAAACAGCCTGGTAAGTTAGATGAAACCACAAAGATATGTCATCATTTCCTACTGGGTTTCAAAAGTGACATACAGAATATTCTTTGTGTACTGCCTTTCCCCCACCCCCAAGACTGTTTCCTAAGGGGAACAAAAGGAAAATGGTTTCTTACAAAGCCTACCATCAAAAAAAATTAGTAAAAAAAGGAACACATGTGCATGTCAATTAGTGCTGAACAGAATAATACTGACCTTGGAGAGGCTTAAGTCTGGAGGATAACCTCCTAGAAGACACATCCTTGTGGTACTATCAATAGGAACCATTAATCATGGGCATTTACTGATGATCTTTCCCCTTCTACCTGAAAAAAAGATATCCAATTGCATTCCACTATAATTATCTATAAACATCTCCTGCAGTCTGACAGCTGAAACCATTAATAGTAACTTGTAAATCTGCTGGAATCCACTTAGGAATGAATATAGTAATTTTCAGTCCTAGAACCAGTCAAATAATTTCCACCAATTTGTTTGTTTAGTTCGTTTTCCACTACAAAATCAAAATTTTCACAAACTTGTTTCTTTTTACACATACAATTTTTAGGTTTTCAAATTGAGTTTAAGTGATAGTGCCACTGCCTGTTTTTGAAAAGGCAGAAAAGATTCAATGACTGTTAAGCCGACCATTTTAATGCCAATCATAACATTGCAAACATCAACCCTGTGTCTACATGAGCCCCTTCCTTTCAGAAGGGGCATGTTAATGAATGGGTTTGAAAGATGCTAATGAGGCGCTGCAATGAATATGGAGCACCTCATTAGCATAATGGCGACCTAGTCAATTTGAAAGTGCGGCTTTTCGAATCGCGTGCCACCCGTGGAGATGGGACCTTCCGAAAAGGCCCCCCAGTTTTTGAAAGCCCCTTCTTCCTAACACTAGATAGGAAAAAGGGGCTTTTGAAAACCAGGGGGTCCTTTCAGAAGGTCCCATCTCCACAGGCGGTGCACAGTTCGAAAAGCTGCACTTTCGAATCACCACGACCGCCATTATGTTAATGAGCCACTGCATATTCATTGCAGTACCTCATTAGCATATTTCGAACCCACTCATTAACATGCCCCTTCCGAAAGGAAGTGGCTCATGTAGACCCAGCCCAAATAATTAATAATAGCTGCTACAATTTTCCAGGCTCACTGGCCTACATATTAAATGATTCCTTTCCTATTTCCTTTCTCTTGAGAGTGATGTACCTCTTTTTTCTGTTGTTGCTCACTGTGCTGTAGCTTTCCAGAAAGCCTTCAAAATCTATTAAGCATTTCCTATGGTGTTCCCCTCCGAATTAAAGGAGTAGCCCACAGTCCTGAAGCTTTATCTGGCTTTAGTGATTTTAAGCTTCCAGAAGACTAGTTCTGGGGTAATGCATTTTCATTTTCACTATGCAGCCCCTCGAAAATAAGATTCCATTCACTTGTGGCATTTCACCTCTGATTTCTCTCTTGAATATTGAGGGGGTGGAAAGCTCATTTAATTTTTCTGCTGTATTGCCTTTCTTTTGGTATTAAGTTTCTTCCTAATCCCTCAGTGGGCTAATTACTTCTCAATCTTTTATCTCTTCCTCTTTACAGATTATTTAAATCTTGTATCTCCTTTTCGCACTGCTGGAGTCTTAGCCTGTGGTGTGGGGAGGTTCTGCAGCTGGGAACTGTCAGACTCTTTTTTCTGCTTTCTCCCTACCTCTAGAGTCTGTGAGGGAGGCCTCTGCCTGTCAGGAGCTGTCAGTACCTTTCCCCACTGCTGGAGTCTTTCTCTGCTGGCTTTTCCCTCCAGAGCCTTTCCTTATTAGCAGAGTGTTTTCTAACAGCAGAAAAAGCTTCCAGCAATGAGGAAGCAGCTGTGCAATGGGCAGGCACTGCTTGGTTGAGTAAAGACCCATTTTTTCCCATCAAGCACCTAGGATTTGCATAGGTACATGGGCGGGGGTGGGTGGGGGCTACAGAATTGCTGGTCCCTTGGGCATGGTATGGGGGGGGCACTCCATGCTGCCAGAAGGCCTGGGGTCTTGGGAGGAAAGGGTAGGGCTGGGGGCATCCAGGCCTCAGCACCACCTGGACAACTCTCCACTCTCTCCGCACACCTGCCAGCAACCTCAGCACCACCCAGAACATGCTATGTTGGTTTCTGGCAGCAGTTTAAAGGGCTCATGGCAGTAGTGGCAGCTGGTAGCCAGGGGCCCTTTTGAATTGCGAGGCCCCAGGGCAATCACTCCCTTTACACAGCCCCACCAGCAGACCTGTACATGGATGCTCATCCGAACAGTGCCTCATCCTTATAGTGCTATATATGAGTGCTAGGGAAACTAGCAGTATATAAAATGTGCATTGTAGTCATATCTTTTGAGTTAGAGAGTGAAGCTTTTTAGTGATTGTCTACGTTTACACTTTTCTGATAGAACCTGTGGAGTACCTGCTCACAAAATGAGCTCTTTCAGTCTGAAATAGAAAGAACGTAGCACTTTTTCCGATAGTCCTCTTCCTCTCCCAGATGAGGAAGGGTGGCCTTTTCCCAAAGATTCTTTCAGCAAGAAAACATGCATAGATGCCCCAGGGGCCCTTTTTTTTCAAAAAAGCGGTTCTCATGGCATTGGATTTTTAAATCCCCAGCCCATTCTTTCAAAAGAGTGGGGTGTGTGTGTGTGTGGACGCTCTCTATAGAAAGAGTGGATCCATTTTTTGAACTGATTTTTTGCTTATGGACACAGGCTTTCAATAGAATTTTTTTTCAGAAGAGATCTTCTGGAAGAACTTCTTTCAAACGATCTCTGTAGTTTAGACCTAGCCATCTTGTAAGATGTGGGTGTCAAAGATGGGGGGAGGTCCCCTCTTGGGGGGGGGCATGAAATTTCATAACTGGTGTCAAAGTTAGACTCAGACTCACAATTTGTCAGATCGCTGTTTTATTAGCAAAGCCGCTCTGCTAATACATTTAGAAGTGAGCCCCCCGAGTGGGGCTTGTGTCTCTTAATTTATACAGTTTTTTTGGAGAACAAGTTACAGACAAAAGAAGAAAAAGAGTTTAGTCACCACCCTTCGAGATCCCTGAGACCAGTCAGGTATCTTCAATTACCTGCCACCCTTAACAATCTCCTTTAACAGCTTCCAGTTAACTTAACTAATTGCCCTTCACACCTTCCATTCTGATGCCTGCTTCTTAGACGCGCTGGCTCCATCTTAATTGCTTCTCCATTCAAAAGCTAACTATCCCTACGTGTGCTCCCTCAGATACTTTGTAACATGTTTTGGCATGCCCTCTCATATACAATGTATCCAGCATGTCCCCTTATACAACGTTATCCTTATACAATGTTATACTTCCACAATCCCCCCTTTTGGTCAAGGCTACGCCCATGACCAACGACTTACTGGATTCCATACATCAATCGTTCTTTTTCATTACTTTCACTGGTGACATTTAACAACATTAGAGCTGTGTTTACACGTGCACACTACTTCGAAGTAGCGGCACTAACTTCGAAATAGCGCCCGTCGCGGCTACACACGTCGGGCGCTATTTCGAAGTTAACTTTGACGTTAGGCGGTGAGACGTCAAAGTCGCTAACCTCATGAGGGGATCGGAATAGCGCCCTACTTTGACATTCAACGTCGAAGTAGGGACCGTGTAGACGATCCGCGTCCCGCAACGTCGAAATTGCCGGGTCCTCCATGGCGGCCATCAGCTGGGGGGTTGAGAGATGCTCTCTCTCCAGCCCCTGCGGGGCTCTATGGTCACCGTGGGCAGCAGCCCTTAGCCCAGGGCTTCTGGCTGCTTCTGCGGCAGCTGGGGATCCATGCTGCAGGCACAGGGTCTGCAACCAGTTGTAGGCTCTGTGTATCTTGTGTTGTTTAGTGCAACTGTGTCTGGGAGGGGCCCTTTAAGGGAGCGGCTTGCTGTTGAGTCCTCCCTGTGACCCTGTCTGCAGCTGTGCCTGGCACCCTTATTTCAATGTGTGCTACTTTGGCGTGTAGACGTACCCTCGCAGCGCCTATTTCGATGTGGTGCCACGCAACGTCGAAGTTGAACGTCGACGTTGCCAGCCCTGGAGGACGTGTAGATGTTATTCATCGAAATAGCCTATTTCGATGTTGCTACATCGAAATAAGCTATTTCGATGTTGGCTTCACGTGTAGACGTAGCCTAGATTAGCACTATGGTTAGGGGTAACCTGATGGATGGTGTGTCTTGTGCAGTTTTGGATTCAACAAGAAATCAATTGAAAACACACAAAGATTATTAGAATTCCAAATAGGATAGTCAGGATTCCTTGAAACAACCAGTTTCCCAGACTAGAGAAACTGAATAAGTTACTTATCCATTTCCACAAGGAACTTGGTTCTTCGTGGGGAAGGTATGCAATTTGCTCCAGATGGCTAGCACGATTTGTTACCTCATTAGTATTTTCAGGTATGTATACATAGCATTCTGTACCAGTTAGAGCACAGGTCCCTCCTTTGGCTGCCAGTATTATATCTAATGCCCGACGGTTTTGGAGGGCCACTTGTCGGACCTCTCCTGCTTCTTTGGCCAGAGCTTTTAAGCTCTCTCCTGTTTCATTGGCCATGATCTCAACCACCGCTTGTAACCTTAAAAGCCTTTTTGCATGGTGAATTACCCCCCCTACTGGGATTAAAGAAATGCCAACAGCTTCTTCCCAAGTTAGGGGGCTTATGTTATCTACACACCATTTAGCATCTGGCAAGTCCCTCCTTTTTCGCCTGAAATTACGGAGGCGATTTCGTGGGAGGGATTGAAGCACCCGGAATTGTGGGAAAAGCTGAGCAGGATAACAGATACCTGACCAATTTGCTGGTAACACAGTGTAAGCATTTTCCCCACAAACCCAATGATGTCCCATTAAAGCTGGGAAGGGTTGACTGCAACCCTTTGACATGTAAGAATTTACGAAGGAGGAATAGTATCCCCCAAAGGGCACAGGATGATTTTCACTGGGAGAAGAGGTAGCATTTACATGACATTTGTAGATGGTGCTGTTTTTCTTGGGGAGGCTGTAGGGGGAGCAAGAGATTGAATCTCTGGTTTGATCCCAGGTTGAGAGGAAGTTTATCTTTCCATACCTGGTTCGCCATTCTCCAACCTTGTTTGAATAGTCCCATACACCATGGGACACGATGTATTGGAGACAGCTGCTCCTCCCTAGATTCAGCCCTGTCCCATTACACACCCAGCACCAGTGGCCCGTTCCTTTCACCACACTTGTAAGTTTAGGAACATATGTTTTTCCCAGCCCCCAAGTGTCATTTTCCTTCCATGTCCTTTGAAGTGGATAGGGTTCTCCAGCAAGCTCTGAGGAATTCAAAGGGATTGCCATGGTGGGGATACTAGCTTGTGAGTGAGCTGGGATGTGGCTGCAGACCCAGCAATTAGAAATATTCAGGATCTGGGCTATCTGCACCTGTTGTTGGATGAAAGAATTGTCACTGTCACTCTGGATTCCCCAGACCCTCAGGACACAGTAGCTGAGGATTAAGCTTCTCAAAGGACACATGTTGGAAGCAGGACCCTTTCTGGTTCTGACAACCCCTTTTGAGGGAACTGCAGTCACGGTTTTATGTCCACCAGGCAGCAGGCGCTAGGCTCACTACTGCTTCTTGTTTGTTGGGTCCTGCTGTCTGCTTACCCTCTGCTTCTGGCAACCCTTACGAGAGCGCAGATTGTAAGGTATTGCAAACTGTTCCTCTTTGTCTTCTGGGGTTGAAGCTGGTTCTGCGTGGTCTTGCAGAGGTGCTTGGTCCCCTGGAGGTGGCGCTGGCTTACACTGTGAGGCGTGGATCCATGCAGCAATGCTGGATAATTTCACTGCTGTCTGGGTGGTGAGCAGTATCTGGTATGGACCCTTTCACTGGGGTTCCAAGGCGTGCTTCCGAAGGTGGTGCCGCAGGTAGACCCAATCACCAGGCTCAAGAGTGTGACAGGCAGCAGAGGTGGGTTCCATCGGCCAAGCTGGTCGCACCTGCGAATGGAAGGAGCTCACAGCTTGCATTAACCCTTTGCAGTACTGGAGGAGTGTGCTGTGAGTTAGGTTTAGGTCTGGGACTGGGGTAATAGTAGCCATTGTTCGCATAGGGCGTCCCATGATGATTTCAAATGGACTCAATTTGTGTCTCTGGGATGGGGATGACCGAATTTCCATAAGGGCCAGTGGTAAAGCAGCTGGCCAGTTTAACCCTGTGGAATTACAGATTTTTGCCAGCTTATTTTTAAGCACACCATTTCGCCTTTCAACTGCCCCTGTACTCTGTAGATGGTAGGGGCAGTGCAACAGGTGGGTGACATGTAATACCTGGTTTAGATGTTGAACAATTTTTCCAGTAAAATGTGTTCCCCGGTCACTAGACAAAGTGGCAGGAATTCCCTTGGTAGTGGTACACAACTGGGGACCTGTTAGTTGGCTAGCATAGACAAGGGACCTCATCCACTAAGGGTAGGTGATGGGAAGGTGCCCAACACTGGGACTCATTACACATTTCTCAAGGAAGGTCATAGCTATTGTGTAGGATCTGCCCTGAAAAATGGTTTTTCCTTTGGTAATGAAACTCAAGCAAAGGGGAGGGAGAAGAGAGAAGAGAGGGGGATATGAAGTTTGTCCTAGAGATGAAAAATTCTATTCCAGACAGCAGGGACTTTACAAAGGCTCCTGTTTTACTGTGGGTTCTCTACCTGGAGAGCTTTCACCCTGTGCAGAGGAATCTCTGGGAGTGGGCCAGTATAGCAGCAGCAGCACAACTACTACCAAAGCAAGCTTCCTAGAGTGCTACCTGGCAGTACAAGTCTATCAGAACTGAGGCAGACGGGCAGATGAGAGCCGCTTTCAGACACTCCTTGTCTGCCATGAAGACAAACTAGTCCTGGGTGTCAGGTTTTTGGTAGGCAGGGTTAGTAGTGAGGCAGAGTTCTGGACTGCCATCATTTGAATGTGTATTATTTGGGACTCGGGGGGTTAGCCAAACTTCTGATGCACTAATTCAACTTATTCAATTTCTTACATACAAATATGTTCTTAGGTTTCATATTTTTAACTATTTTCCCCAGATAAAAAATCATTTGTATTTTATGCTCCCAAAGGCACACAGTACTTCTGCATGTTGGCAAGGGTGACCCATGTAAAAAGCAACAGAACCTCTTCGCATGTAGATTGGTCTGGGATGCACATCAAAAACAAGATAATCATGGCTACTGATTTGATGGGACTGATTTTGAACCTCATGGCTGGTTTAGATTTTCAGGTCTGTCTCCATCAGGAAATAGGAAACACACAGAATAACTTTAACATTAAATCCAAGATCTTTAGTTGTAGAATGTATGTGTGGGTTCCAAAGGCTGTCTCTGGACAAACAAATCTAGTTAAGTTACAGGGAAGAAAGGCTATAGGCAGCTTTCCAACAAACAAATACAGCACATCAGTCTAATTGCTCAAATATATGGTAGTATTTTTCATATGCTTCCTGGGGAATTGTCATACACAACTCCCATCATGTTTACAGGAATATTCTTTATGGGGAATGGGTCCTACCCTGTTTCATTCTGGAGGATTGACCAGGCATTTTACTTCAGGCCCATGTATAATTTAGGGAAAAAAAAACGGAAAGTTTTGCATTTTACTTAAGTCTGTACTTTCTCTGTGCAGTTTTTACACTCTCTCTCTCTCTCATTCCTCATTTTGTCCATAATGATTAAAAAACAAAAGCATACCATGGGTCCACACTTGAAGATTCCTTTATACTTCCTGATGTGATTTCATTAACATTATCATGCAGGCATGTTTGTTTATTCAGTTCTTTATTTCTACTGGATACTCTACAGAGCGACACGTCTTGTTTATGGGGAGGTCCTGTCAGCAGAAGCAGTAAAGTTCCATCACCAATCAGAAATAAACAAACATTATAAATGTTTAATTCCTTATAACAACACAAGTGATTTGGTGTTGGACAAAATTTCAAGGATAGAAATGTATTGAATGAACTGTGCACCCCAGGAAGCTTGGTAGTTTGCAGTTTTTCAAATCTTATGGAGACACAATCTACTTTTAAGTTGTTTCTTTAGTGATGGTAGATTATAGTTAAAACACTGCAGGTATGTTCATATCCACACACACAAAAGTGGATTGAAAGATCGATCCACTTTTTTGATACAGAGCATCTACACAGGCCCTGATCTTTTGAAAGAATGGGTCAGGGCTTGAAAAATCCAGTGCCATGAGTACCCCTCTTTCAAAAAAATGACACATGAAGTAGCTACACAAGCTTTTTTTTCAAAAGAAGCTTTTGAAAGAAGGTGACATTCCTGATCTGGGAGCAGCAGAGGGCGTCTGGAAGAAGAGCCGTGTTCTTTCAATTTTGGATCGAAGAGCACATTTTGCATGTAGATACTCAACATGTTCTTTTGAAAAAGGACTGGATTTTTCCAAACTAACTTGTTAGTGTAGACGCAGCCATACAGAATTCGAATGTTGGAAAATCTTAGACCTCATAGTTCAAACCACGCCCATGTGTTGCTGTATCCTTACAAAACTACCCATTTCAATTATAATTTGCTGCGGGCATTTTAATAATATGATGTTTTTTTCTGTTACTAGGTTTAAGATTATTTCTCTTACACCTTTAAAATTACAGCAAGTGTATCTAGACTTTCCAGCACTTCACTGGAGTATTGGTTAGGAACTGGGGCTGGATCAGAAAAGCAGAACACAAAGCAAAACCAGCTGCATTCAGCAGCCTAGAACTCAACTGTTGGCATTTAGAATTAGGTTGGAAATTAACAGTGGTACATGGAATAAGCTGTCTAATTATTCTGGATCATGACATGCCCAAGAGTAAGTAGTGTTCACTCTATGGCATTAAAGATAGCCAGAGAAGGAAAATGACAGACTTTGATTGCCAAATGATGGCCAGCTTCTAAAACACCCAAGTGATACTACAAATGATTTCCAAAATCTGGAGGAAAAAGTAAAGAAAAATCTCTATGCAGCGTATAGAATTGATTTTTTTTCATACTGAACGCAGCATCTGCTTCTATTCCTATGTTAATTTTCTTAATACAAAATCTGTCTTGAAGAGTCTTTCTGTCTCTCCCTTTGGAGTGAGAAACTTAAAACAGGTGCTGCATAAGACTGAGAAAACACCCATCTTAAAACTCAATTCAAACTCTCCTAGAGGAGTTTCTTCATTATTTACCTAATGTCAGTGTCAAACGTCAAGCCAAGATCCAATCATAACCCTAAGCCTGTGAGTCACCAGAAGAAGAAGTTTCATGTAAGCATGAATATTTTGCTGTGTTTTTCTTTTTTGATTAGCTTTGCCCTTCTCTTATTTGGATGGCCCTCCATCTTTCATAATATTTCTGCAGCTGAAAAGGCAGATACAGTGAGTTCTTCAATAAACACCACTAATACCCAGGAGTCGGATAAGACAGAGGGCTGGCTGCTTTTTGGAGAGAGAGATTTCACCCTCCTCACTATATTCAGTCTCTGTCTGTTGAAAGGAAATGATTTCCAACATTCTTTCAAGAGCTTCTTTAAGACTGTCATCTTCCTGTTGAGACTGGTTATCCATTCTTTGGCCATGCAAATGAGTCATATTAATATTTTAGAGTTCATAAGTCCTAATCCCATGTTTTTGTTGGGGAACTAGTGTAGTACTGTTTCTTCAAACTTATTCCCACTGCCTCATTACAATAAATTCATATCCCAGGGTCTGTCTGCTTGCTGTCCCTCAGGATAACAGGTTGAAGAACCTTATATTTTGACTTCTCAAGTGCACTCTCCATGGAGTATGGTCCTCTCTGTATGGGATCAAGGCAGAGTGATCACTCAGCAAATAATTAATTAATAATAAAGTTAAGTCTTATCCTCGGTTCCAATGTGTCTGACATACTGCATCTGCACAGAAATAACACAGTAATATTGGATAATCTTTGAATCAGTGAGTCGAAGACTTCCAATGATTCTGTGTGAATCAAAAGTGGTAAGACCAAATGCTAAACAAAGCAAAGAACATTTTTCAAATGTACAACTTCAGCACAACAAACATGGATTGATGAAGTATTCAAAACTTAGGTACATTATCAGCAAGTACATGTAGAAGCCTTATAAAAAAAGACTGTTCATTTTATAAGTCTGTGAACTGGCCTCTCTTTGGTGCACACCAGTCAGGCCTCTTTAATTGTATATGATCCAAAGTAGTCATGCTTTAGGGGTGTGTTTAATTTTAAAAAGCCATTAAAACAACATACCAATTATCTCTCCTCTGGCTTATTGAAAACAAATTGGTAACAGCATCATTTTTGAAGTAAAGAAAAAAAGGAGAAAGAAAGTGCATACTTTGACATTTTCAGGTCTGTAAGAATTTCAGAAGGAGCCCACAGGTTGGCATTACTGCTCATAAGCAGTTCTGTGCACAGCTATAAATTATTTCCACTACAAGGCTGACCTATCTGATTTAAATCCAGAACATGAGAAGGAAAATAGTGCTATAGAAATGTTACTGTAGCTCCATAATAACGTTTCAGTTCACATATAACGGAAATATAGCTCCACACAGTACCTAAAGTTGTCTCTGTTGCCCAGAGGAGCAGACATGGTCCCAAAGCAAAGGAAATCTGGAATGGTGTGGAAAGAAATGGCTAAGTCTGAAGCAGCACTTTGCTAATCCCCAACACATGACATTTTTTTATAACATTCCTTCTCAAGATAAAATCCTGTTGCTTGAGAGAATTCATGAAGGCCAACTGTTTGTGTGTACAGGTTGAACATCCCCTAGTCTGGCACCCTCAGGACCTGATCAGTGCCCAGTGAGACAATTTGATGAGGCACAGAAGGTCAATATTGTCTAGCAGTATCACCCACACTTCCACTGCTGATTGTGTTCTTAAAAGATATTTAGGGATAAATTAGAGCTACATAGCACAGAACACTGAGAGACAGGACTGGTGGCTGTAAACAAGCTTTATGGGACCACAGGAACTTGGTCACACCCATTATAAGTAGCTATCTAGCTAACGAAAATCATGCTAGACTATGGATGTTGCCTGATGAGAGAGTTCTGGATTAGAGAGGTTCAACCTGTAGCTACATTTAAAGAGGGGGGGGAAAAGTTTTGTCTGTCTTCTGATTTTATTTTATTTATCCCTGGGGTTTGGCAGTAACAGAGAGGTAACTGTGTTAGTCTGTTTTCTAACTAAACAAAACAGCAGTCCTGTAGCACTTTAACGACTAACAAAATGATTTACTAGGTGCTGAGCTTTCGTGGGACAGACCCACTTCTTCAGATCTATAGTATTTCCAGTGCAGACACAATTATATAGCACAGCGGTTTGGTAGTCACACGGCTTGCCATTCCATTGGTCTCTGACGCCACCCCCACTAATTTGAAGAATGCTGATGCAGCTAATTTTCAGTGCTCTGTGACAAGCTCCAAAAATGTATGTTAATCTATATTTTTGACTTATGATTTTAAATACTTGATTTCTATCTAATACTAAAACAAACATTCCCTGTCTCCTCCCTCTACTTTGAAGGAAATAAATTGTAAATACATCTATGCACACTGACAGAGCCTTGAAACTTTATGGCAAATTAATTAAACTTCATCATTTGGCAGTGACAGACACAGCATTACTTTGACATAACTTTAATACAATAATTTAGTCAAACAATGTCTATCATGGAAATTTGAGTCAAACTGCAGTGATATTTGGTGGGGACATACTGCTAAGAAAATTAATTACAGCAGAAATGTTACGTAGACAGACATAATGTTGACATTTTCCTTCCATTATTCCACCTTGCTCCTCTACTTCAAAGTGTTGGATTACCTTCAGACTTTCTCACCCTTGTGCCAGACACTGCTAAGTCAAATATGGAAAAAAATAAACCAGTGAATGAAATGAAGGTCCATATATTAACCTTTTCTTTTACCCTTTGTCTAGTCAGTTTAGCTTGTTAATCATGTGATCATGTGAGACTCTCAGCTGTTCGTTTTTTTTTTTAAAGGAACATTTTGACCATCAACGTTGTGGAGAAAACTTTGAAAATGTCACATGAGCGATCCCAAAATTCTCAGGAACCACAAAACCAACTGTATTGCTTTCAGAAATCTCATGATCATTTATGAGGTTTGACTTATGATCTTAAATACTTAAGATTGACAGGATTTTTCCCCTTTGGAGTATGTCAGAGAATCATCTCATGAACTTACCTCCAAACTCTTAGGTTAGTCTTGTTGTCTGTTATCTGATCAGAAATCATTTATGCTGTGGGGAAGAGAGAAGAGGTAGATCCCAGGTGCTAAGATCCTCCCTACTAACAGGATTTATTTAAGTCAGGAGCAAAAAAGCACTAAGGATGATTTGTTACCTAATCTAGGTTTCTGCAATTAAAATGTGTCAAGTGTCAACACACCTGTAACACTATACAAGACCAAATAATGACACAGACCTTAATATATAAAGCTGTCTTTGTTTCTTGGAGCTTTTTAAGGCATACTATTCTATTATTAAGTTAGAATTTTTGGTGAGATAGGTTGAAATATTCCTAGAAAGGGAATTATATGGAAATGTGATACAGTAAATTGTGATTTGTATGTAAAAATAACAGACCCTTGCTTTCCTTATCCATTCCCCTGCTAAATGAAAATGAACCAAGAGGCTTCTACCCAAGTGAAAAAAAAACAAAAAAAAACCCCTGTATATTCATTTCTCTTGAATGCAAAGCCCTTTAGAAAATTAGCATTTTTATGTTGATTCAAACAAGGATGTCATACAAATGTTGTTTATCTCCTTTATTTCCATTAAAATGAATGCAGCAAATTGCAAGAAACCTGAGAGCCTGTTAGTCTTAGGTTAAACTAATAGTCATAATTTCAAGCTATTAGAAGTAATTGTCATTGGGTTCCAAGTATCTAAAAACACACTTTCAGCAATCCATCCCCTCAAAAACAGTGAATTGTATTGAACATATTTCTTGACTTTAATCTTGTACAATTTAAGCAGAAGCACAAAATTTCACCATAGCAGTGACTTTCATGGAAGACCTTTTAATCTTCAGAAAGAAACCTAAAGGACTGAGAGCCATCTGCAAAGTTAAAAATCCTTAAAAAATATTCCATATACAACCACAGAATAGCTATTGATGTTTTGGCCCTGAGATGTATTGAGCAATTTAATTCCCATTAACTGCAATGAAAATAGCAGAAAGTCCCCATCCCACAGAATCTGGGCCATAAGCCATCTAACTGGAGGGCTTAATTTATTGCTGCCCACACTGTGAGAGGAGGGGAGCAGCCCTAAATAGCAAACGAAAGGGTTTAGGACTGTTTAGAAAAGCTGGACAACACAAGTCCATGAGGCCAGATCTAATTCTTCTGAGAGTACGAAGAGAGTTGGCTGATGTGATTACAGAACCGCTGGCCATTATCTTTGAAAGTTCTCGGTGGTCAGCAGAGGTCCCAGATAATTGGAAAAAGGCAAATGTAGTGCCCATCCTTAAAAAGGGAAGAAACAGGATAAAGGGAACTGCATGCCAGTCAACGTCCCCTCTGTACCTGGGAAAATCATGCAGCAGGTAATCTAGGAATCAATTCTGTTGCGCTTAGAGGAGAGGAATGTTATCAGGAACAGTCAACATGGATTCACCAAGGGCAAGTTATGTCTAACGAACTTGATTGCCTTCTATGATGAAATAACTGGCTCTGTGGATATAGGGAAAGCAATGGATGTGATATTCCTTGACTTTAGCAATGCTCTAGTAAAGATTCATGAGAGTATCTCTAAGTGTTCTTGCAAGCAAGTTAAAGAAGTATGGCCTGGATGAATGGACTATAAGGTGAATAGAAAGCCAGGTAGATCATTGGGCTCAGTGAGCAGTGATCAACAGCTCGATGTCTAGTTGGCAACCATTATCAAGCAAATTGCCTCCTGGGTTGGTACTGGGGCTAGCTTTGTTCAATATCTTTATTAACAATCTGGACGATGGGTTGGTTGTCACCCTCAGGCAGTCCACAGATGAAACTAAGACGGGGACAGGTAGATATGCTGGAGGGTAGGAAAAAGGTCCAAAGTGACCTAGACAACTTCTGACGGGCAGATGTCAAGGTATGGGTGCATGTACATTGTGATTAAAAAATACGTGGCACTAAGTCTCAGAGCCTTGATAAGCTGACACAGGCTTATGGGGTTTCAACTACGTGGCTAGACAATGCACAGCAGACATTCAGTCTCCAGGTAGATCCCAGACTCTAAGATCCTCCCTACTCACAGGATTTCAGACATGTGGCTCCAGCCTGAGACCAAATATCTACACTACAACTGTGTAACCCTACAGCCTAAGCCTTCTGAGACAAAGTCATCTCACCTGGGCTGGCAGTGGCCGTGCTGTGGGTCTTTTATTTTAGTAGAGGCTGAACCTTTCTAATCTGGAACTCTCTCATCTGGCAACATCTGTAAACCAGCATGATTTTAGTTAGCCAGGTGACCACTTGTCTTGCGTGTGGCCAAATTTCCTGTGGTCCCATAAACTTTATTTACAGCCACCTGTCCTGGCTCTCAACGTTCAGTATTGTTATTTAGCTGTAATTTACACCTAAGTGTCTTCCAAGAGCCCAGTAAGCAGTGGAAGTGTTTTATAAAGTGTTGTAAATACAATAGTAAAGAAAATATTGGCCCCCCGCGGTCTGGCAAGTTTTCTCATTCAGCACTCGTCAGGTCCCATTGGTTGAACCTGTACAGACATAGCTTGTGAGGTTACTGGAGCTGCATCTCTGGGTTGGTGAATTTAAGTGAAGGAACAGACTTCTATTAGCTCATTGACTCAAGAACTTAGGTTGGTAAGTCTGACGCAAAGTCTCTAGAGCTGTGTCTACACCATCTCCTTTCTTCGAATGGGGCATGGTAATCAGCCTGATCAGAGAATACTACTGAATTGCTGCATATTCATTGCAGTAATTCATTAGGCTAATTCTCTCTGTGGCAACTTTGAAGTGCTGGCATGAGGAGTAAGGGCACTTTGAAGTTGTGCGGGTACTTTGAAGTGCCCACAGCTACACGGCATGCTGCGCTTCGAAGTTTGCAACTTTGAAGTTGCCACAGGGAGAATTAGCCTAATGAAGCACTGCATATTCATTACAACACTAGTTGTGGGGACTCAGAGAAGATTATGTTCTTAAATCAAATAATAAATTATCAAGCAGAAGTTTTCTTTGCCTAGCTGAATCTTAGTATCTTATTTTAAGTTTTGTCAGGATTTTTTTTTTGATCGACCTTGCTGGGGGAAGGTCTGGGGAGTAATTGATGTTTGCTGACATTTACTGATGATAAAATCTAATCCTTCAAAACCTTTCTGTAGGCCTGTTTACTTAGCATACTAGGGCTACGTCTACACGTGCACCCAACTTCGAAATAGCTTATTTCGATGTTGCGACATCGAAATAGGCTATTTCGATGAATAACGTCTACACGTCCTCCAGGGCTGGCAACGTCGATGTTCAACTTCGACGTTGCTCAGCCCAACATCGAAATAGGCACAACGAGGGAACGTCTACACGGCAAAGTAGCACACATCGAAATAAGGGAGCCAGGCACAGCTGCAGACAGGGTCACGGGGCGGACTCAACAGCAAGCCGCTCCCTTAAAGGGCCCCTCCCAGACACACTTTCATTAAACAGTGCAAGATACACAGAGCCAACAACTAGTTGCAGACCCTGTATATGCAGCACGGACCCCCAGCTGCAGCAGCAGCAGCCAGAAGCCCTGGGCTAAGGGCTGCTGCCCACGGTGACCACAGAGCCCCGCAAGGGCTGGAGAGAGAGTATCTCTCAACCCCCCAGCTGATGGCCGCCATGGAGGACCCCGCTATTTCGATGTTGCGGGACGCGGATCGTCTACACGTCCCTACTTCGATGTTGAACGTCGAAGTAGGGCGCTATTCCCATCCGCTCATGGGGTTAGCGACTTCGACGTCTCGCCGCCTAACGTCGATTTCAACTTCGAAATAGCGCCCAACACGTGTAGACGTGACGGGCGCTATTTCGAAGTTACTGCCGCTACTTCGAAGTAGCGTGCACGTGTAGACGCAGCCTAGCTGTATAGCAAGGCACAGGCCTCTGTACATATTACTTATTCAGAAACTCCAGTCCTCTGAGCTTTTGTTAAGGTTCAGACCTCTATCACCTCTGTCGTGTTCAACTGATGTCATGGAAGCACCTTGATGCAATACGTTCTATCATGGACACTTTAGAGAAGAGCAGAAAGAAATGAAGCCTATTCTCTTTGCTTTATGGGTGACCTGCACGTGTTACATCAAAAAACACACAGGGAGATAGCTGTGTTAGTCTGTATCTTTTCAAAACAAAAAGGCCATCATGTATCACTTTAAAGACTAACAAAATAATTTATTGGGTGATGTGTTTTTGTAGGGCAGACCCATTTCTTCAGATCAAAAAACAAAATCTCAGAGGAGCTTTGCAATTACGTGCTGGATGTGTTCCAACTACAAGAGGTCAGAGCTGTCAGTACTGAAAACAAATATTTTAATTCTTATTTGGAGGTGCTGGATTTATACTAATTGCCTATTACTGCTTGTGTGAGGCATCAGCATGCATTTTCACCACACACTTCTGTTGCAGACTGGGCGTCTTTAAAAATAAAAGTAAAGTAAGAGACTTTTCGTGTTTTACTAGGCTTTACTTAATATTTTCATTGCATCTGAGGTATTCATTTTCTGTACAAATTTAAGATATTAACATACAAAAATCTCAGCTCTATGTCCCCAATCTCTTGTGTTGATTTTAAATCTGATAGAAGCAGACCCATCATTGAAAGAATTTTGCATGGTGTGGAGGTTCTGTAGTAGCTCCTACTAACTCCTCCCTTCCCACAAGAAAGAAGCATGGCCAGCTTATCTTTAAGCCCCAGCGATACCACCCCAGTGATATCCTCTTTAGGCCTGTGGACCGCTGGTGTGATTGAGATTTCTGTGTGTTATTCCAGCGTGCAAGAATTCAGCACTGAAAATGGCAAGCGTTTGAAAATCATAACACTGGTTTAAAAATAATGAGCTTTAAAAATACTTATTTTAGTTTATTTTTTTATTTGCCACCTGGTATTTGATCCATTAGGGCTCATATTTTCATCTGTCATTACGAGAGCTAGAAACTCACTTTTAAAAACAGCTGTAATTTTTATGCAGTCACCTAACCGCAGGAGATGAGGGTCAAAGGGGAAAAATATAAAACAATACACCCCATCACCCAATATCTTAAGGTTCTCAACAAAGTCTCAGTATCTGATAACTCTGAAACTGACATCTGACAGGCCCAAAATGGGAGGCAGGCATGAAGGTGGTGGCATGACAGGAGGTATCAGATGGCACTATTACACATAATCCTAATATTTTTTTGTCAGCAGCAAAAACAAAAGTTTCTAACAGTGAAGGAAAGCTGTCATATTGTGAGAGTTGTGCAGAATTTTCTGAGAGAAGCTGTTGAAGACAGATGGGAGTTTGCTCTCTGTTTTCCGTAATAATGTGGCTTCTTGGTACATGGACATTAGTCATCTGGCTGAGATTTCTGGAAGAGGAGGTTCTCTGAGTTTGTGACGATCTGCATTCCAGGACTGGTGAATATGTGTAACTAAAGCAAGTCATACACAGAATACATCTAAACTCCACGTGGTTGATTTCTTGTCCACTAGGGCTATGTCTACACTACAGCAATCTGTCAACAGAAGTTACTGTCAGAAAATATCTTCTGACAAACCTTCTGTCTACAGATCGCGGTCAGACTGAAAAGTGGATCAAAAAAGCAATCTGCTCTCTTAACAAAATGGACAATTGTAAGATCAGCAAACAGGGCTGCCCATGTTCTGGGACCCCTTTTTGTTGACAGAAGTCTCCCCTCAGAATGTCCATACTTCCTTTCTATCAACAGATTCTGCTGGCAGATATGTGCTGCCTCATAGGGGAACAGAAGAACTCTGTCAACAAAAGTGCCTCATTCTGTTGATTTACTGTCGACAAAATGCATTTGTAATGTAAACACATCACGAGTTTTGACAACAAAACTGTCTAATGTAGAAATAGCCTTCAAGAAAAACCTACAGAGTTCTAGAATTCGTCAACTACTTGACACTGGAGGCACACTTGTGTGAGAAGTGAGACCTTCACAAAGAGAAAAGGGTGGCATAAAGCCACCTTTGAACACTTTCATCTATACTATTACTTGTAAAAGACACTTGACAAGCTTTTTATTTTGTTCTCACTTTTATAAAAGAGAGAGAAAGAACTCAGCAGTCAGCACAGGATTACACATCATGTTGTAGAACAGGGTTCAGCAACCTTTCTGAGACAGCATGCTGAAATTTGACTTTGGACCTCTGTCTATGGTCTGAGTGCTGGTGATACTTTTTTAAAGTCATGAATAATTTTACTTACAACACCTTCATTAATACATAAATTAAGATGAAGAGCTTTACTGCTTAGATGGTGGTTGGTCGCATTAGCTGGTCTTTTATTAATCCACAAGTGCCTAGCTTTGAGCAACCTCCAGGCTGCATGGGCAGGCTCCATCCCTCAAGGTTTTTAAGTCCCAGCTGGACGAGGTCCTGGCTAGGATGACTTAGTGGGGGTTGCTCCTGCTTTTGAAGCAGGGGGCTGGACTAGATGACCTCCTGAAGTCCCTTCCAGCCCTGTGATTCTGTGAGGGCTGACCTCCCATCTCACATGCCAATGAAAATCAGCTCATGTGCCACTCTTGGCACACATGACAGGTGTTGCTGACCCCAGTTGTAGAATAAAAATAGTTGAGAGGTAATAATAGAATGAAAAATTGGAAATGGAGCTCTCTACGGTAGCTTGAAATGGTGACCAGATGCTTATGGATTGAGCTCCTGACTTGTAGACCATCTGTCTGTGCACAAGGAAGCGAGTTTTACACACTGCTGGAATCTGACAGAACCTGTTTTGTCGTCACCTTGCTTGATCCGGGCTTTCTCATGGCACCTCCATATAACATAGTTAATGCATGTCTTTAAGTGAGTCAATCACTAAGTTGTGTTAGCTCAGTCAATGCATTGTTCCATAAACATTTTTATAGTTCTAGCTTTACAGTTCCACAAAGAAAAGCTTGGAGGTTAATACACGTTTCAGTATATACGCTTGCTTACAAGAGTCTGTAAAACTTGGGTGGCAGATGACTAATCATGTATTTTTAATGGCTCGAAGCCCAAAGTATTTTCTTAGTAAGCCATTTTTCTAAGTACACTAGATGAATTACATAAATCTCCTTCTAAGAATGAAAAGACTGGCTGCTTTGAATGAAGCTGTGTTTTATTACAGTGGGCAAAAATAGACCATTAAGCAGGGATGCTTAATCTTCTGATACAGATTTCTGCTTGGCTGCTCTTGGTCTTCATTTAAATTTCCCTTTTGCTGTGTGATTTAAATCAGTATGTTTATGATCTCAGTAAACAGTGTGCCTACTTTGTCTATTCCTCATTGTATTCCCTCTGAAAACTCAAAGTAGTATATTCTCTTAACTGCTTTCAGTTCCACTGTTCTCGGCTAATAATGAGCACATCACTTGTGCTACTCCACAGAAGTTCGTGACTGATTTCTCAGCAACATCCTTCAATAAACATTGCTGTATATTTAATCAGTCTGACACTTTTATTTGTTTTCACATATCATTTTATGGTTCCACACCTCCTGCTATGTCGATGAAAGCTACCATGCCTCATCCCCAACCAGTGATCTATTCCTTCAACACAATATAGCATGATTTACTGCAGTTAATTAGTTAAACAAGATAAAAGTTTCATTCTATTTTAACAGTATTGTTTTTAAGAAAAAGAAAAATTACTTATCATTTTAATTAGGTCAATGACGTGTAATTTCCCAGTGGTTTCTCCTTCCTTTACATTTAATTAATTTTGATTGAAGAATTACTAGGAATGGCCTTGAACCAAATTCCTGGACCCAATATAACTGAATTTCATATGTTGAATTTAGATTTAGGTGTTTTATTCTGGACTAGCTTCAGAAGTTCCAGTCCTCAGACTGGAAACAAATGTCAATGCCTTGAGGTGAGTTGGACAGAGTAATGTTTTTTAGTGTAGCCAGTCTCTGTGGTCTTTTTCATGAGATATAGAGCACTATTGAATTACTGTGCCCTGCTTCTCAAGATTAATGTTCCAGGGGCCAGCTTCCGGGAATAGTCCCATGTGTTTATAGATGTTGCTGGTGTCTACTTTGGGAAACTCAAGTGAAGAAAGCTTTATTCCTTTAGAACTACCTAATACACCAGGGGTAGCATGTCAACATTACTCTCCTCACTGACCATCCAGTGCAGTATTTTCCTTTATGAATATCAGTTTAGACTAATCCTGTGCTCTGTTTGGATTGGCAAAGGTTGGAGAGATTTGAGATGCCTAAAATTGGGGAAGATTATCTTATCTTATCTGCTGTTTCCTTACACAATGCCAATCTCTAAGGGCTTGTCTACACGACCACCTTTCTTCGAAGGAAGGATGGTAATTAGGGTGTTGGGAATTTACTAATGAAGTGTTGCTGTGCATAGGGAACAGCAGATAAAATAATCTTATTAATCTTATTAAGATTAATTCTTATTAATCTTCTGAAGAGCTCAGCAAAAGTATGTAAAAATAGTAAGGTCTGAGTTAACCATTTGCATTGTTAAGAAAAAGATTCGTCTTACATATTGGTACCTTCTTGATGGTCTCTTAGGTCAAGGTTTAAATGTGCATGGGAACCTTCAGCGGGTGTCTAAAACCATGATTTCTGAGTCTGGGAGCTGAGGAGGCTTTCCTTTCACTCTCACTCCTAATTCTCCATGTTCTATGAGATGTTAGTTCACTTAAAAGAAACAAAAACTACACAAAATAATTGAACCTCTGAGGCTTTTTAATTAGTGCCAATATCACAGAAAGGCACAACTCCAAGAAAAAAAAAAAGGTATGCTGATTCTTATGGAAAGGATTTTCATGATTTTAACATTTTGTGAAGTCACAAGAACACAGCCTTCTAATATCTTTAAACTGAAAACAGTTCATTTAAAGCCTTCTTCATACCTAATAGTGGCTATTACACTACAGTGCTCTGTTGACAGAAGTCACTGTCAGAAGAGATTCCTGTCAAAATTTCTGTTGATAGAGTGCAGCCCCACACAGAAGGAAATCCAGAGAGCACTGTGCTCCGGCGACAGAGCAGCCAGACTGCCTGGCTGCTCTCTCAACAAAACAGGCACCCAGAAGCACAGCAGACAGGGCTGTCCATTGTTCTGGATGTTCTGTCTGTCGAGAGAACAGCTCCCAAGAGTGTTCACCCAGCATTTTGATTGGCAGAATCTATCGACAGCAGCATTATGCCTCAAAGGTTTAAGGTAGAATGGTGCTGGCAAAAACGTTGTGTTTTGTCAAGATGATATTGACAAATCCCCTTTTGTGTGTGCACGCTCCTGGGTTTTGCCAGCAAAACTTCCTAGTGTAGCCAGAGCCAGTGTGTTGCAGGAGGATCTTACTACTGAACTGGGATCTTCCAAGAAAATAAAGAGCTACTGTTTATTTTAATGAGCATGAAATCCCAGTAGCTCTAGCTCCTATTTGGGAACGGATATAGTTCCAGCACTGGAAATGGGGGAGGAGTCTTTTTATCTATTCAGGGGCATAGATGATCTTGTTATGTTCCAGGAAGCAATGGGTCATTACATTGTAATGTGAAGTTTGCAGTATTAATAGGCACATTTTTGCCGCAATTCTCCATTCTGTTCGTCAACTATGTTAGCTGAATGGATTAATGCTGTGGCATTTTTTGCTTTTGGAAAAAAAAACCCTCTGTCTTAACTATGCGAAATAGGAATTTTAATAATGTGAATTATTTTGACCTTTTCAATATGCAGAGTTTTATTTCACTGACCATACCCTACTTCCTTAAAAACTTCCTACAGTCTTTGCTGCAAGTTCTAGTATGGTCAACCAGACCTCTTCTGGAAAAAAAAATAGGTAATTTAGTATACTGTAAGGGCTGCAAATCCGTCATGACTGGCTCAATGTGAGGACAAAATGTCAGAGTTAATTCATTCACAACATTTAAGTCTTACTTTAGGTCTTAATTTAAGTGCATTTTCTCCTTTTGCAGACTGATTCTGAAAGGTGAAGAGCATTTTGGCTCTGATCCAGCAAACCACTTAAGTATGTGTTTAGTCCTTACCCATATGTGCTAACAAGAGCACATAACCTGACTATTATTTGGCATTAGTTTGTTCAAATGGCAGCATCCTCTTTGATGGATGGTTTTAAAATTATATTTAAGATATTTTATGCTGAAAATTACTTCCACTGTGAATTTAAACTGTAAGTTCTCGACGCATGCGCTACTTTTCTGTGTCTTGTATAGCTAATGCTTAACTAACAAAAACTCTAATTACAAAGAGTGTGAGGTGCTTTAATGAGAGTGTTTTATTTTGCATAATAGAAATAATAATAGCTAGTTCTCTTGTAGGGCATTTAGACCCATAGATCTCAAAGAATGTTACACTGGTGGAATTATTTTCCCCACTTTACAGCTGGGAAAAAAGAGCACTGAAATGAGGTGTAAACCTAGTAGAACACACATGGCAATTTCTTGAAATATACTGGGGAAACCTTACTGAATTATTGCATTAGTAGGACCATCGTCAGCAGTTATAGGGAAGTTATTATTTCCATTTATTGGGCACTGGTGAGGCCATATCTGGAGTATTGTATCCTGTTCTTGGCCACCGCTTTGGCAAGGATGTGGATGCACTGCAGAGTCCAGCAGAGAGCAACAAAAAGTTTAGGAGTCTTGGAACCCATGACTTATGATGAGAGTCTGAGAGATTTGGGCGTATTTAATCTGCATAAGAATGAGGGGGAATTTAATAGCAGTCTTCAAATACCTGAAGGAGGGTTCCAAAGAGGATGGAGAGAGGATGTTTTCTTGGGGACAGATGACAAGGAACAATGGTGTCAAGTTTCGGTGGGGAAAGTCAAAGTTGGATATTACGAAAAAAACCCTATTTCACTGGGAAGGCAGTGAAGAACTGGAATAGTTTACCTAGGGAGTGAGTAGCATCTTCTTCCCTAGAGCTTTTTAAGTGTCAGCTGGACAAAGTTCTGGCTGGGATGATTTAGTGGGGATTGGTCCATCTGTTAGCAGGGAGTTGGATACAAAGACCTCCTGAGGTCTCTTCCTATCCTATGATTCTATGAATTAAAATTTACTGAATTAAGTTTAAATATTTTAGGACTTCATTGCAATAGAAATACAAACGTTTGTGTAGATTTCAGGATTGCATGTAATATCCCTATGGAGCTAACCTGACCAATTTAACCCCTGAACTTCACAGGTCTATTGGAAAGACTATTTTTAAGTGTATTGAGAGAACGCCAGTCATTAGGAAAAAGCAGGTGTTCATAATTAGGGAGTTGATCATTAGAAACATAGACATCTGGTTTTGTGATGAGTGGCACAACTGTTAGGTAACTTGCCTGCCTGATGCAAAGATTGTGGATCTTTCGAGACATTTAGAAGACTTATGTGCAGCGCTGGAGTGCTGGTGGTTGTGATACATGTAGGTACCGGTGACATGAAGAAGGGTAGGAGGAAGGTTCTGGAGGCCAGATATTCTGAACAGCAGAACTTTAACAGGGTTCTAAAAAGAACTAGGTAAATTCATGAAGGATAGGTACATCAATGGCTATTAACTAGGATGGGTAGGGATGGTGTCCCTAGCCTCTGTCTATCTGTCTTGAAATGGATGACAGGAGAGGGATCGCTTGTTGATTATCGGTTCTGTTCATTCCTTCTGGGCCACCTGGCATTGGCCACTCTCAGGAGACAGGACACTGGGCTAGATGGACTTTTTGTCTAACCTAATATGGCCATTCTTATGTTCTTACAAGCTTTCCTAGGAAAAACTGAAAAGGAGAGAATGCCGATTCCCCACTTCCAGACCTGACCTTTTGAAGCTATGTCTTGAGGAGAAAAGCATTGTCTGACAGATTACTCACAGTCTTTAAGAATCAAAGATCTAAATAGTATAAAGGGAAAAAATACATATTTGTGGCAGTGCAGGTTCTGAGCCAAAGACATTATTAAATTTTAACCATAGAAAAGCCTTGCAGGTTTCAAGGCTTACTTATCAGCCAGCACCCTCTATGGAGTTGGGGTGATCTTTGCTCATTTTAATATATTTTCTCTGTCATGCTTTCCTTTTAAGAATAAATGTGGTTGCTTAGAAAGAGCGGTGTGGCAATTCATAATTTGTGGCAAGTACAATGTTGATAGCCTCTGAGGGGGGAAAAAAAAAGATCAGTGTAGGCAGTCTGACTTGCTGGGGTGGGATGGGGGAAGTGTATGTGTACATTTCAGGCAGGGAATCTTGCAGTCTGGAAGGAGGTAGATACAGTTCTGTGACCCAGAGAGGTGACAGATGGGAGCTGATGCCTAAGAGTGTTTGTCCTTACTGGATCACAACGTAATATGAGTATTGTTGTTCTGAAGTATGATACCTAAGACTGTGATTCTGCAAGTTGATCTGAGGAATAGGACTCCTACACCTTTTGAGTAGTCCTGTTGAAGCCAATTAGACTATGCACAGGCACTGAGAGCTACTGGTGATGGTCAGGCTTTCAGAAATTGGAGTTATCAGGTGCTTTCCAGGTCCACGTTAATCTGTAGCAGGTATCTGAGACTAGTCACCAGCAGTGGGGTTTGGTAATTATAATGTGAGTGAGATAAGTCTTAAGAGTGGAAAGGAGATTGTTACAAAGTGTCCAAGTGATATAATTTAAAGGGAGTGTCTAGCTCTATTTTAGATGTTGGAACAAATAATTCCCATGAACAGTTCGGCGTCTTTACTGGGGAAAATATAGCTTGTTTGAAACACATTGCAAGAGTGTTTACTTTGTATTTTTGTTCTGCCACAATTAGATTAGACCTAGTCCCCGTTTTCTTGCAAATTAGGTTACATGGCTGGTTTTCACCTCTGTCACTCATCATTTGCACCAGAAATCTTATTTTCTGTGCTTTCATGCAGTAAAACTGTGCTATTTATTATTTTATTTCCTGATGATTACAGATTCCAGTCTGCAACATGAGGTCCCATTGCCTCCTGTATAATTCGTTCCTTTGGAAGACAGAGAAAGGGTTTATAAAAAGAAAGCATTTACTAGCCTTGTTCCTATCATTTTTAATGTTGATGTTTCAAGTCAGGGTCTGGCAAGCAGTAGCTGGCTAGAGATCTGTTTGTGTTTCATTTATTTAGCTCTTTTTAAGGCAGATATACTTGCAATGCCAAACTGACAACTTGGAGTCAGAGGTGCTCCTGATGTAGTCACTGTAGCAGAGATAATGCAAGCTTCCTCATGTCACAGCAAATGTACCTCACCCTAGAAACAAATGTCCCCCATCACGATGGTATATGGGAGCCATTAAATATAAACGTTAACATATTTATCATCACAAAACCCCTGTAAAGCACTGAAGTTGTGGATAAGGAACCAGGCCACAGAAGGATAAGGCCAAAGCTTTCACAAGCTAACAAGGCAAATGCATACCCACAGTCCCCTTGTGGGTTTGCACAGATGGTGCTGAAGCCCATTGAACCACATCTTCACTGCTTCTTTTAGTGAGGTGGCTACCTTAAATCTAGTATAGGCATGGCAACCTGTGACATCCTGTTTTCTTTAAATATTGGAGCACTCTTCCTAGTCCAACGGCTCACTTTCAGGTTACTTTCAGTTTTAGGATCAAAAACAATAAATGAGCATAGCAGACAGTTGTGTTTCTGTCAGTTCCTTCTGTGTTTGCATATACATCTTTCTCTGCTGAGTCCAGATATAACACCAGCCAATCATTCCCCCAGTTGTAGTGCACACATGGCATAAGTGCTACCAGAAAGGAGGACTCCCTTTTGCTTTTAAAGGGAGAGTAGGGGAAATCTCATTTCTTCACAATATAGCTGTGTCTACATTTGAATTCCTCTTTTGAAAGAGGCATGCAAATGAGGGAAATCAAAAATGCAAATAAGTCACTGATTTACCTATCCAGCACTTCATTTGCATATTGCCCTTTCAAAAGAACTTCTTTCGGGAAAAAAAAAAGCAGTGCCAACACGGCTCTTTAGAAAGTGAACCTCATCTTCAAAAGAACCCTTCTTCCTATTTTGTTTCAGGAAAAAGGGTTCTTTCAAAGATGTGGTTTATTTTCGAAAGAGCAACCTCTACACTTTTTTTTTCTTTCAAAAAGTTCTTTTGAAAGAATATGCACATGAAGTGTCAGATATGTAAATCCAAACCTCATTTGCATTTTTGATTTCCCTCATTTGCATGCCTCTTTCGAAAGAGGAATGCAAGTGTAGACACAAAATCTATGTGTAAAAGATGTTAATAAGAGATGCCCAGATAGAAAAATACAAGCTGCTGCAGACTGCTTTTCTGTATCTAAGTACTTTTATAGCAGCTTAGCTACTCTGAAAATAAGGATACAAATATTTTTTAATGAAAACATTAAAGCTGTACCAAAGGTAGTTTTAAAGTTCCATCTAATTCAGGTAGCATCTTCAGTCTTCTAAATGAAATCTGTCTTTGGAGATATAACATTTCTGAAAAGCCTGGGAGATACTAAAATGTAAAATATCTCTGACAGTCACTTAATTCATTCAAAGTGCACATTTTCATAATAATCCATTAATATTATGGATGGAATACAGTGTATTACAAAAAAAAAAAGGTCACACAAGTTGCTTTTAATCTCACTCTATCTTAATATAACGTATTGAAGGGTCAGTGAAAAGTGAAAGATCTATCACAAGAGCTGGGTGTGATCCCCTTAAGATTGTCACTTGGTGTGCTGACAAGACCACCAAGAGGCCTACCTGCCTCTCCCCTGGGGTGCTCCACCACCCGATCCTGCTGAGACAGGCCTTCTGGTATCCCAGCAATGAGACAGACTTGGGATCACAGCCCACTGCAGAGAAACACAGATGCCAAGATCCACTCAGATCTGGAAAGGCAACATCATGCCCCTGACCACAGATACTGAGATGCGCTCAGATCTGGACAGGCAACATCACACCTCTGCTCTTAGATTACTGCCTGGGGTTTGTATACTGTCCAAGTCAGGAGCAGTATGATGACAACTGCTGTTTGACTTTGGCTACACCTCTACCAACTTCTGGCAGAGCTATGCAAAGAGAGATTCTTGGGATTGCAGATGGCTGCTTATTTGCATAATCCCAAAGCTCATTACCATAGCCACCTGAAAGTTTGAAGCTGCCAGAAGGGGGTGCCAGCATTGCAGAGGCCATGTGGTTGTGCTTCTGCCAGCTAAACACCTCTCTGTTGCCAGTCCCTTATACCTGAGACATTTCAGGCCTTACAAATGTCAGTCTGTATTGGAAATTAGATTGATCTGAAGAAGTGGGTCTGTCCCACGAAAGCTCATCAGACAATAAATTATTTTGTTAATCTTTAAAGTGCTACATTTCAGCTGTTTTGTTTAGCAAAAATTAGGTTGGAAGCCTTTTCACTGGCATGGCATGGGCAGAAATCTCCATTCTATGCTCAGGTCCTTCCAGTTGCTGGAGCATGCATTAGAAAAGGCATCCAGGCAGGCTTTCATTGTGCTTGTGCCATTCTGCTCAACACTGAAAAGCCATGAAGACAGTAAAAGCCTTCTAGATGCTCTCCTAACAAGGTGATGAGCAGTTTTAAGGACTTAAAATGACTGCTATTTTGGCAAGTCACTGTATGTCTGCATAAGGATATTTTTATATAATTCATTTTTATTTATCTTCTTCTCAAATCCTGCCTGATACAGAAACTACTCTCTAACCGTACTTCATTATCTGCCACCGTCTTTTGACATCATGATGGTCCAAAACCCTTTGCAATTATGTCCTCATTTTGCTCCTATGAAATCCTAACACCCTACTGAGAATGCTTGTGACCTTTGAGATCTTTCTTTGAGGAAAATAAATTTAGTATGTTTGTCCTGTGCCACATAAATCATAAATACATTCCAGTCAGTCAAAATAATTCACATTGCCTCTTTGTATTGCTTCTCATGGCTTATTGAAAATTTTGAGTCTTTCTGTTGCTTGGGATGAAAGGAAAAAAAGAAAAATAACATCATGATTTTTATATAAGACTCCTCTATGCTATATATTTAGCTCCTCCTAAGTAACAGCAGATCAGTTTTGTGTAATTTTCTAAAAAATGTCCTTTAACAGCCTTTTTCAGATAGTTCCAAGAGGATCAAATGCCTCAGTGAGTTGTTGTCTCTGTCCTTTTATAACAAATTACAGCATTTCTGCAATTTCTAGAATGGACGAGTGAACACACTTTTCATTTCATCATTGAAATGGTTCATTTTGACTCAAAGTAGATACCATGAAGTACCATTTATAGTTTTTCTGACCTTACAAGTAATGACAGAATGTAGCCTACCAGTTCAGTACTAAGATTCCTAAATGCTGTTCCTGGCTCTGAACATGCTGGCCAAAATTTGCAAAGCTCCTGAGTAAATTAGGATGTTTTGTCCCCTTTTGAAAAGTGAACTAGGTGCCTAAATTTCTGTAGAAATAAAGGGAAAATAGATAAATATTACCCCCACTTCACCTTGCAGTGGAATAAACTAATAGCTTCCTTATGGGAATGTTTTGAACTCTGATTATTTGTGGAGTACCAAATGACCCTCGAATTAAGAAATTTTATAAAGACAAGGAATCAGATTATCATCAGATGTAAGTTGCCAGAGTTATATAGACTTGCATGGAGCAATAATAATTTTTACAGCGGAGAATCTGGCCCTATGCAACATTATATGCCATTGTTGGAAGTAATTATACTGTTCTCCATAATTAAGAAAGCCACAAACCCTGAAAAATAGCCTTTTAATACATTTTATAATGAACAATAAGTGGATTTTACTCTCTGTGATGTAATAAAGTTAATAACCACTGTGTAGTTAAAATCCACCAGAGTGCTCTGAAATTTAACCCTTAAGAAAAAAGTGATTCAAGAGTGTTCAGTGTTCTTATTATGAACAAGTGTGATTATTAGAATCTGGATGCAAGCAGTAATTATCCAAAGCTATGTGATGATTGCTTGTTGTGTTAACACAAAGCTACATCATCATTGTAGTACTTCTGAGGTCTTCCTCACTGCAGGGGCTGATGTAATGGCCATGTGCTCATTTGGGGCCAGATTTCGCCTGGCCTGTTTGATGATGAACAAAGGAAGGAGAGTTTGGATTTCCCATACAGATTGTTTGAGGGCTGGACAGAATTCCAGTCACTGTGCTAAGTGGAGCCAGCCAAAGATCTGGCTGGCAACGTGTAGGTGCAACACAATTCAATTCCAATGATTTTATGATTTCAACAACTAATACTGATGATTATTTGTAAGCATTTAAAATATTAATTTTTTGCATTTGTGGGAAACTATGAAGGGGGTCATAATTATTAAATTAATTTGAGATTAAAAAAAGATAAAGCTCTATAACCATTACAGAAACAAAATCAGAACTCAAAAAATAGAAAGTAAATGTCCCTATACCAAACGCTAGTAAATTCCCAAATATACATTTTCTTACTTTGGCTGTCTGCAGATTTCTAAGTTTATCAGTGTGAATGTCTTTTCAGGGGAACTCAATGCAATTTGCGTCAGAGATATTTAGATAGATTAAAGTGTTTATCTGTGCTAAGGTGAATCTGTTTGTTCAAGAACTCCTAAACCATAAGAGCTAGAACCTCCACGTTTGGTATGCAACTTCCTTTTACTCTGTTAGACCAGGGTCAGGGTTTAGTTTGGCCTGAAAAACGGGAAGTGCTAGGAATGGGGCTGTTTTGCAGAACATGGAAAGGGAGGGGGCAGAGGGAGGAGGAGCACACACTGGATGGATGCAATCCTGAGAGTGGCCACTGGAGGGCAGCTGCACTACAAAGAGAGAGGCCAACAGGACTGGCGCTCCACCATGTTGTCTGCCACAAAGATCAGGTGAGTAGCTCCCCTGACCCAAGCCCACAGCCTACGCTATAGGGCCATAAGGGGGAGATGCTTAAGGGGAGGGCAATCCCCAGACAGCCTGTAGGCCGTGGGAGGGGGCACTGGAGGCCAGGGCAGATGCAGGCTGGAGCAGCAGTGGTCTGGGGGCTGGTCTGCTCCTGCTCCCCACCATCCCCCGAGATAGGCTGGAGGAGGGGGACAGTTGGAGGCTGGGGCCAGACAACAGAACTCTTGCTGCCACCTGGTAAGCATGGAGTCCCAGACCCCACTCCTAGCAGGAGTATCTGGCTGGAGAACCCTGCCCTGGTCCTCTGGAAGGAGCCACCCTTGAAGTCACTGGCGGCTCCGGTAATGCCCCCCTCCCCAGGCCACTTCCCTGAGCCCCACCCTCACTTCTGCACCTCTCACCTGCCTCAACTCCTGAACTCCCACCTCCTGCCTTGAGTCCCCCCTACACCTCCTAGCCCTCTGCCCTCAGCCACCCATTGCCTGCTTCTCCTCACCCCAATCCCTCACTCCAGATTTCATTTTTCTTCATTTCCGAGAAATACTATAATTAAAAAAGTGTGTACATATTTCATGTATTTTTTTCTAAAATTACTCCAGTTAAAGAGCTAAGCAATGCTGGGCACATCAGCTAGCATTTTACATAAGAAGTTCCTCCATTTCCTGCTGTGACAGCTAAGCATAGGATGGTTTATGCCTTTCTGCTTCATGGCCCCCTGCTGGAATATGAAAGGACAGATTGCTAACACAGTAGAGTTGGAACGGGTTCAACTGTAGTTTTAATTACATACACAATTATAGAGCCACACCTTGGCAGAAGTTATCAGTCTCTGATTCAGTTGAGTCTTCACCATATGTTTAATTTTAAACATGAAGACAGCACTGTTTGTGTGCCTCAGGTAAGGCCTATGTTTAAGTGCCTCTCTCAACTGGTGCCATTATCTTATTGCATTCGAGTAGCAAATGGTGTTCTTACTCATAATGCTTCTGAGGGTAAAGATTTAGAAGTGTGCACCTCCTATTTTTGTTACCACATTTCCTCTACCCTGATTATATTGGGAATGGAGAAGGGGTTACTTAGATATCATGTTTTCTTTCTCCTGGAACAACCTGTCTCCAGTTGTGGCATTATTTTCCTTGCTGCCTTTTCACACAAAATTGAGAACTGATTTTTGCTTGGTTAGTTATCGATGGTTTCAGACACCTTCGGAAGATTTCTTTGGTGTAGGGATGTGCAAATACCAGCCTATAGGCTGCATCTGGTTGACCAGAGTCAGTCCCTGTCAGGCCCCCACATTTGTATTTAATTGTGCCTTCACAAGTGTTGAATGATTGCAGCTCTTGTTGGCCATGGATCACTGCTCACAGCCAATGGAAGTTGCAGGAAGCTTTGTGGACGCAAATGAGACATGAGTCTTGAAGAATGGTAGCAAACAAAAACCAGTCGGAGAGCACTTTAACCTTCCTGGATACATAGGCTGCGTCTACGCTGAAAACTTACTTCAAAGTTAACTTCAAAGTAAAGGGCTACTTTGAAGTAGCCTGCAGAGAGTCTACACACACTTTTCCTTACTTTGAAGTTAACTTTGAAGTAAGGGAGACTAACTGTGAAGTGCTTTCTTCAAAGTTTAACCTTGAAGTAAAGTGTGTGTAAACGTTCTGCGCTCCTTACTTTGAAGTAAGGGGTCCGCTAAGGAGGTGGTCACTCCTGGAGAATGGAAACAGTCTGGCCAGCCAAGGCTCTATGGTCCCTGCTGGTCACCTTAAAAGAACCAGATCCCTGACAACCCCAGACAGGAAACTGAGACTGTGCCACAAACAGAGGCATCACAAGCTCGTCCTCGGACTGCCCCAGCTTGAAGCATCAGCAAGCCTCCACACCTCCTGGCCACAATGGCAGGATACCAGGACCCCCCATGCTCCCCCCTGGAGGCCCTGGACGAGGAGTCCGAGGGCTCGCAGTGCCCAAGCAAGGGTTGTGAAGAGGACCCTCCTGGACTGAGGACAAGCTGAAGGACCTCCTTGCTCTGTTGGGGGAGGAGGAGGTCCTTCGGTAAAATGGCACCTAGCAGACAAATGCCGAGGCCTTTGAATGGTTGGCCAGTAGCCTTGCAGCCTGAGGCCACCCCAACCACACTGGCAGCAGCATCCACATAAAAGTGAAAGAGCTGAGGTGGGCATACATCAAAGTCCACAGTGCTACCAGCTGGTTGGGGGCATGGCTCTTGTGCTGCCCCCACTATAGGAGCTGCACAGGTTCCTGGGGCTGAGGGAGGCAGCCACCCCAGAGCACCTGGTTGACACTGCCTGCCCTCCCACCCATGGACAGTGATGAGGAGGCAGGGCCCTTCGGCATCATGAGCCCCCCGCATGGGGAGCAGACCACTGAGACTAAGGGCGATGATGAGGGTTCCAGTGATGGGACCCTCCTCATCACACTCCCTTCCAGGACACTCAGCTGAGTCTTATCCACCTGTGCCTTGCCTGAGCCCCGGAAGGTCGCAGCTGGTACGTACGGGGTGAGTGCAGGGGCTAGGGACAGTGCCCTCCCCCACAAAACAGCCCTGCAGTACACAAACCTGGGGATGGGGCAGGGTGAGGGAGCACAACCTGACCATCACCAGGTGGGACCCTCTGGGCACCCAGGAACCCACGCACCTCATGGGCCATCAGGAGGCAGGGATGTGGGTGGAGGTGGGGTCAGCGGAGCAGGGGCCCAGGCTTCCCTGGGGTTGGGACCCAGCACTCACGGGCCTGCCCCCTGTCCCCTTCTGTGTCCACAGGTCCATTGTCGGGAAGCCACCGCAGCCAACCGGAGTGGACCGCAGCCACAGAGGGACAAGAGGCCACCCCATTGCCCCAGCCTGCATCCCCCTGTGGCCACTGGAGGGCCTCACAGAGACGATGCTGGAGGGATGAGGAGGGAGCCACCAATTGGGCAGTTGTGTGGGAGATGACCAGGGTGCTCCAGGACTGTCTTGCAATGGAGCAGGGCATGTGGGTGTGGCTGGCCAGCACCCTGGATGCTGTGGCCCAGGCCTTGGCCACCCTCCTCATCCAACCTCCTGCCCCCTTGCCAGCCCAGCCTGCATCTCCCCTGACCTCAGCTGCCCTTCCAACAGCCTCCCAGCGCGTGGTGGACCTCTCACTGGCTGCCTGCTTTGAGCTGGCTCGGTGGCTGCTGGCCGAGATGGGCACACCTGGCCCAGCCCCAGTGCCCCTCCCCCCACCCTGCAGAGTCTGAGCCTGCGGGACCGCCACCCCAGCCCTACCTTTCCATGGTCCCAGCCCCATAACAGACCTGCAGGGTGCCCCAGACCTGGGGCAGTAAGGACAGCCGTGGCTGATGAGACTCTCAGTGCCCCACACCCCTGGGCAACTGAACTTTCCCCCATCCCAGCCCCTCTCCCAGTTCAGTTCCCCAATTTATTCCCCCACCTCTATCTTGTGGACCATTTCCCCCCATGCACTGTAAATAGTTTCAAAAGTTGTTGTTTGGTTTTGCCAAATATGTTTATTCCCCCAACAGTAAAGTTCATTTTCATTTTATGAGATATTTTATGTTAAAACTTTACATTCATATATCTAAAATGTGGGATGTGGCATTTAAAGTTTTGTTTAAAATTATTAACAATTATTTAAAATGAATAGTTCTCATCTAGAATACAGCACTTTATCTGTGGGGTTGTGGGATAAGAATAAGTGTTTAGGTGATAATACTAAAACCCTTGATTCTTATTCATAGTGGAGGAGGTAAACTAATTTATTCTGCCCTTCTTTGCTAATTCTCTTTAACAGCTTTGAGAATACCATTTTAGTATAAGTGATGTCAAGTATAGTTTAGTGGTTTGCAAAAGAGAATCCTGTAGCTTCTACCTATTAAAATACAGAATAGTATAATTTAGCTAACTGCTGACCTTCATATCCCAAAGTGAAGGAAATTAGTCATCATTTGTTACATCATTTGGGTTAATTCTCTGTTTTTATTGAATCTACTTAAACTCTCTTCAAATGTCCTTAAAGATATAAAAGCTCTGCAAGATGAGCCCATTCATTTTAAAGCATGTTCAGAAGATTCTTAATTTATTGCACTGAAACTTTCGCCAATTTTCTAAGACACCAACACAATAAAATCTCACACACTTGCTTTTAACTTTAAGCACATTGATTTTGGTGGGACTGCTCATGCTTAAAGTTAAGCTCACGTAAGTTACAATGTGTGCTGTGCATTTCGGTACATTGTCCAAGTGGAAGAATCAGAACACATTGCTAGTGGGACAGCCGTTTGGGAAGTTACTTTCCATACAACTGCAAAATTGGTAGGGAATATAGAGAACACAGGCGATGGGGGAAAACAAGATTTTAGGAGTTAATGTAGTAGACACATCTCATGTTTTGTGATTTACCCATTTCAGTATGATTACAGTGACACAGCAAATGTACTTCAAGATAACAGACACTATTTCAAAATAATTTTGCTAGTGTCTACACATTGCAACTGCTAGTTCAAAATAAATTTGAAATAGTGGGTGCATTATTTCAAAATTGGTAAACCTCATTGCAGGGGGAATACCACCTGTTTAGAAATAGACATTTCATAATAGGCACTGTTAAGACAGGTAATACAGCCTATTTCAAAATAAGCCAGAGTGTGTCCAATGGCTCCCTTTAGAAATAGACGGTATGTGCTTAGATGCTGTATTTTGAAATAGTGCTATTTCAAAATGTGTTTTTTGCATGTAGCAGCATTATTTATAAATAAACTATTCCAGAATAGCTCTTTTGGAACAGGTTGTTTTGACATGAAGCTGTTGTGTAGATGTAGCCAATGAGGTCCTATGTCCTATCCACCAAAACTAACTGGGTATGACTCACCACAGAACTCATCACTGTTGCCATTTTACCAGTCTGGAGGCAAGAACCATGTGAGATATGTTAATCTTGCCCCATTTTATAGAATTTTAGACCCTCTTAACTTGGTGATCGGAGGTCTTACCTTTGCCTACCACATAGTAGTACATATAGTGCACATTCTGTTAGTAGCCTCATTTGGACAAGAAAAAAGAGGGAGAGAGAGAGAGAGAGAGAGAGAGAGAGAGTCAGGCAATTTAAGAGCCAACAGCTTGTAAGGAATTGACAAAAATAAGTCAATAGGAAGTCAATATTAAAGCAACTCTGGTCCATGACTCCCTATTGCTACCTTTTTGTATTCTTGATTCACCTCCCCCGACCTGCTGTACTGTAACATTGTTCCTCTGAACATTCTCTTTTCTTACATGTAGCACTTTGGGGAACAGATTACAGTGCTATAAAAGCATGACATTTCCTTCTGTCTGTGGGTTTTTTAGTATAACAAAGTACTTCCTTTATCCAAAGGTCAACAGGTTCAAATCTTGTACCTTTTGAGCAATTCCTTTAGTTTCTATAGTCCTTAGTTTTCGCGTCATCATATCAAAATGGCATTTAGAAATTTAACTGACTCGTTGCAATACTTGTTAGTTTTTTGGTGACAGGTTGTGCTTGTGGTTTCAACAGGCGTCATAATGATCTTCCATCAGCACTTTTGAAAGTAATACTTTCATCTAACTGTGGTTTGCATGGTCAGTTTGGGCAGGAAACCTATGACATACAAACACAATGCCTCAAGAATTTGATTTTTTTCTAGTAGCTAACTCTATTGCAGTTTTCTATATTGCAACACAGAATGTGTTTTTTTGTGGTGTGCAAATGTGATTCCAACACTCTTGGAAAGCAGTCGTTGTCAAGGTGTTCATGAAGACGTCACAGGTGTGGCCTTTCTCTTTTATCTTCATAACTGTATTATTAAAGTTACAAAGTAACAATGCAAAATTTCATGAATCTCTAAGAAATTCTTTGATTTCCAGACCCAAGATTCAACATGCTGTCATGCATACAAAGGTAGTTAACCCTAATTTCCATTCTAAACACTGAAATGGTTATGATTTTTGTCTTTGTTGTATCCTTGTGGATATTGCTATGTATGTGAAATTCCAGTTATACTGTATACACATGAAACCTGGACAACATAAAAGTGTCATTTGAACAATATCATCAATGCTGCCTCAAGAGAATCCTAAATATTTCTTGGGAGCATAAGTGCACGAACATTAGCCTCCTGGCAGAGCTGAGCATGACCAGCGTTGAAGCCATTATCATTCACCAACAACTTCATTGGACTGGTCCACACTGCTTTCTTTCTTTCTTTCAAAAGAATCTCTTCTGGAAAAGAGATTATGCAGATGAAGTGCAAGATATGTAAATCAGTGCCTCATTTGCATTTTCAATTTACCTCATTTGCATTTGTCTTTCAAAAGAGGAATGCAAGTGTAGATGTAGCCAGAATGAGGTTTAGTATTTCAAAATAATGGTTGTGTCATGTAGATGCTAGCTCTTATTTTAAAAGAACTTTGCTGTGCAGACATACCCTATGTGACTTTTTCCTTTCTTCCAATCCTCTTCTTTACTCCTAGCTGTAAAACCTTTAAAGTCAATAGGAGTTAAAGAAGTATTAAATGGTTTGTGAATTAGGGAACTCCACATAACTTAGCTTCCCTAGCTTATTCTTTAATTCGAGCATCATTCTTCAGATTTCCCATGACAATCTGATCTATTCTTTGTCAGTGTCATCACTCAAAATTGCTCCCTGTGGCAAGAGAAGAGAACCATTAAAAATCAATCATTAATGCCATTTTGACTCATTGACAGTGATTTTCTTCTTCACAGCCAAAATACCTATAGGATTTGATCAAAGAGTAACAAGGCAAAAAATAAATGGATAAAGGAATTCATTCTGCCTGGCTGGACCTTAATCATATTTGAACTTTCTTTTTATACTAATCTAGAACAAAAACACACTTTGAAATGTTCAGATGTCCTATGGAATGGAACTTCCATTTCCCAACCTGCTCTAAGTGCTTGTATTCTAATTAGGAGCTTATAAAAACATGGCTATAATTATTTCATTTGCTTTATTGTTCAATACAGAGCAGTCAACTCTTCAGGAATAGCTTATTTTGAAATCAGTCTAAACTAGCCTTAGATATCAATGGGATTCTTGCTAGTGATGTCAGTGAATTTTGGATCAGAACAAGTATGTGGACAAAGCAAGTTATACTAACTTATATATCCAGAGAATCAGGTTAGTAGTGAATACTAAATATTTTACCAATAAGTACAAGTAATCTCTGTTGACAGATCATACAGGGAAAAATGCAATTATTCACAGTGGAATATTGATATGATTTGCAGACCAATTTTTTATGTAAAAACCTATAATTTCACATAACAAATGTATTCTAGAATTCAGCAATCCATTTATGGATAATTTATGAACTTGAAACAAACAATGAAGTGTGTCAAATTATTCACTCTGAATAGTTCAGTCAGCTCTATATACCTCTGTGGAGTGATGAAAAGCTAAATGTATTAGTTATGGAAAGGACCGTGGATATTTTAAGATCAGTGGGCACTTGTACAATAGTGCAAAGTGTAATGATTACTTTTTAAAAAAAAATTCCTGGATCACCAACATCTTCTTCTCCCTGATCTTTTCAGGAGTTTTGCTTTTAATTCATCTGTACTAGAGTGTTTTTGTGTCACATTGGTCTGAACAATGTGCATGTTTGAACAAGGGGTGAGTCTGTGACAAAACAGAAGAGTTGAATTACACTGCAAGATTAGTTTCCAGATATTCATGGTACCAGGTGACAGATATGTGCCTGATATCAAAAACAGCACTAAATAAACAAAACCAGAGTCATGTCACTTATATATTACTTTTCACACTGTGCCAAAACATTTCTAAGCTATAGCTAAAAGCTACAATGTCAAAAATTTGTCATAGTCTTTTTATTTACAAACATGTCAAACAACTGGGCAACGAGTCAAGTCTAACTGACAGGAAGGTTTGTCTGGAAGCAGCTGAAATCAAGAACGGTTGCCAACTTTGCTTGTAATAGACCTTTGGTTATCCACGAACTTAACAACATCTGCATTATATATAGAAAAGGATATTTGGAAGCATAGATTGCTATAGGTCTCTTCAATATATTATTGATTTGCAGTGAAATTATGCTTTTGGAAGAACTTCATAAAATATGAAATAATTCTGGTCTTATGAATTTCTTTGCAGGCATTTACATGGCTCTCGTACAGATGGCATACACATTTGAAACATAAAAAAGCCAGTTATGATGCCAACGTAGTCCAGGAAGTGCAGGAACTTGTAAACCCATGTCCTTGCTAAAGTTATTTAAGTTTAATAAAGTCACTAATTGAGGTGGGCTTCATTAACTTCAGCAGAGAAATCATGGACATCTCCGTGTGTAGTTAAGGGATGAACCATTCCTCATTTCATCCCTTTCTTCTCAGAAGAATGCTGCTTTCAGAGTTTGGGTGACTCCCCTCTTCCAACTTTCAAACTCGAAGTATTCAAAAGGCACTCAGCTCTATTATTCATGCCGTTGGTGACTGTAGGTGAAGCCTCGATTGCAAAATACCTTTCTCAGTCAGGAGAGATCTTAAATCCAATTGCTTCAGCCTATCTTTGTAGAATAATAAGGGTGCATCTACACTACAGGGAAGATCAAACCTGCCATAGTCAATCTTCCAGAGTTCAGTTCAGTGGCCTCAGGGGGACGTGCTAAACTGAAGTCACAGGACACCTGTGCTAGCACCGGTACTCCGACCCACCATTAGGGGAGCACGCACTGTGGTTGACCTCCTTTGCTGGAGATGACACAGACACAAAAATTAAGGTATGTTGACTCTAGCAATGTAATTAATGTAGCTGTAACTGTGTGCCTTAATTTAACCTCCCACTACAATGTAGACCTGAATTAAGATAATGGAATGCAATAAGCAACTTGGTTTATAATTGATTCCACAGCAGCATGTACTGAAGGATCTGAAAGTATTTCTGTGCTCAGGGTGTCACATTGGTCTATTTTGCAAGGATTAGAGCATCTGGTTCTAGACAGCAGTTTTCAGCACTATCCATATTTATTTGTAATTTACCCATCGTGCTCATGAATGCTTTGTTCCATCTTACAGAATTTTGCTGCATTGTACTCTCTAATGATGGCTTTCGGTTAGAGAAAAAGCAGAGAAATGGCATCATACATTGTGACAAATTATGAGTGGCTCTCAGAGATGGCTGGAACAGCTAGCACTGAGGTATTTCTTCAATTATCTACTTTATCAGCCATAAGTGGCCAAGGACTATTCCAGGCGCAAACATTGTCTCTTTTTAGCTAGATAGAAAGTAAGTTATTTCTCTTGTAATGAACTTGCTGGGAAGGCTGCCATAGCAGGAGGAAGAGCTGTAGACTCAGCTCCTAGGCTCAGTCTGATGTGTTTTCTGGCCACATTCGGGCGGTTCTTAAGGTATGGGCTCTGACTGTCCCTGCTAAAAGGTCTATTCATACAGCTGTGGCTCTGCCCTCCTCCTTCTGTACCTTGTAGGTGAGCCATTGCATGGGATTGGCTGAGGGAGATGCAACTCCCACTATCAACTCAGCATCCGATTAAGGGGGTGGAGATTACTGTTGCAGCATGCAATTGCTAAGTAAATGTTTCAGAGTTGATCTTCTCTGTTCTATGGGATGTCTGCACAGCAGCATAAGCCCAGGGTCAGTAGAACATGAGTTAGCAGATCCTGGCTGTATTAACTTAGGAATTGAGCTTCTACACTCATTGTAACCCATATTAGGAATGGTTGAGCCTTGAGTCCCAATATGGGCTCCAGCTTCTATACTTCATTATGTGGTCCCAAGTTCAACCACCCATGTTCCAGACTAGCACACTCTTAAAAATGCAGCAGCCATAGCCCTTTTTTCACTGTGCAATGTGGAAAAATGTATTTGTTCACCAAAGACACATGGGATAGTCCAATATGTATAGCAGTCTCCCAGGCTCTGTCTACCCTGTTGTTTCTATTTTGGGACACAGAAATCCTGAAAATAGTATTTTGAGCGCAGTATTTCATTCCCACTACCCTCATCATGAGATGGGTAGTGTGAAGTATAAAATAGCAGCTTATTTTGAATTTTGGTGCAGTTTGGACAGTACTGGGTTTTCAATAAGTTACCTTGAAATAATTTCCACAATTTGTGTTGCACAAATTGTGTAGCTTATTTCAGGTTATGGCTACAGTGTAGCCCTAGCCCTGGAACACAAGTCTATTGTGTCTGCATTTACACTGAAAGGAAATAGGGCTTGAACCTTGGGTCCTAGTTTTGACTCAAACTGCTCCACTGCCCACTCCACCCACAGGAGCCTGGAACGATGATTACCATAAGGATGAGTCTTTAGCCTGAGAACAATTCCTGGGTTTAGACTGCAGTGTAGATATACCCATAATCATCTCAATTTTTGTTTGTTCCTATAATTATTACTGTTATTATTGTCATTGTGAGACAGCAGCTAAGTTAGTCTGTTCCTCATCAGGACCCTAAAGTGTAGCCCAAGATTTATGGAGTATTCAGATCTGTTACTACAAAGTGGAATAAAACAAAATGCAGGACACGGTAATGTATGTACATGGACAAACAACTTGTTAAAATTTTGCAATTAAACAGAATGACATTATAAAGGTCTGTACCAAGGGGTTTGCCCCCTTCGGGGTGGAAGAGGTCACAGCACCTCACTAATGTCTCAGAGTGGTCAATATAGGGCTCAGCACCTCTTGCTAGACAGAGCAAACAACCACAGTCCCCTGGCACCTCACCCTGCAGGAGGATGGGACAGCCTTTAATGTGGCTCTGTGCCCTGCAGCAGGGCTGAGCCCACAGTGTAGAAGCCCAGGTCCTGGGGCAGGTTAGAGCAGCAAATAGTAAGGCTCAGTGCCTTGCATCAGGGCTGAGCACCACGGTATATAAGCCCTGTCCTGCAAGCAGGATGGGGCAGCAGTAGTGTGCCCTGGAACAGGGTAGAGTAGCAGACACCCAACTAACATAGTGTGGGTTGGGAGAGGAGAAGGGCTACCTCTCCAAAAGGAGAGGATGGGGGGCACAGGCCCACCCACTCCACTGTGCACCTACCCAGGGCCCTAAGAGCAGCAGACACTAGCTTCCGGTCAGTGGGGATCCAGATCACAACACACTGGCTGTGTCTGCACTATCTCCCTACTTTGAAGGGAGGATGGTAAGTAGGGGGTTGGGAGGTTATTAATGAAGTGCTGTGGTGCATCTGCAGCACTTCATTAAGCTAATTCTCCCCTGCGGCAACTTCGAAGTGCCACCTCGTGTGTAGCCGCAGCTCACCCGCCGGTACTTTGAAGTGCCTGGGCAACTTTGAAGTCCCTTTACTCCTCACAATTATGAGGAGTATAGGGACTTTGAAGTTGCCCAGGCACTTCGCAGTACCAGTGGGTGAGCCGTGGCAACATATGAGCCAGCACTTCGAAGTTGCCACGGGGGAGAATTAGCTTAATGAAGTGCTGCAGATGAACCGCAGCACTTCATTAATAACCTCCCAATGCCCTACTTACCATCCTCCCTTCAAAGTAGGAAGCTAGTTAGATACAGCCACTGATGTGGGCTCTGGCAGAGCGTTCCCATGGCTGCTTCCTACCTCTGCCTCCATCGGCATGCAATCCCACTCTGGGTCATCCTGGACATCAGGCAGGTCCATGTCTCCTGAGTAAGTAGCAGTGGGCAGGTCTGGAAACTAAGGTGTAGGTGACTGGTGGTGGGACCATAGACTCAGGCAGGTCCTGAATTTCCAGATAGCTGGCAGGTTCACAGGCTTGGGCAGGTCTTACACCTCTGGCTAGGAGGTTCAGAGCAAGCCAGAAGGCCCAGGTAGATCCAGGAGCCCCAGGTAGTGGGCCAGCAGCAAGCCTGGATATGCCTCTGAGGTTTGATTGTAATGGATGGTTGACCGTTCTGGCCAGTCTGGCATGGGCTCTTCATCTCCTGCTCTCAGGATCCTGGCCACTGCCCTGTCCCCCCCCATCTCAGAGGCCACCCTTTTAATGGACATCAGGCCTCACCTCTGGCACTTCTTGCCACAGGTGGGAAAGTGGAACTCTGGGCTTAGTCACCAATGCCTCTGGGAGGCTTCCTCTGCTTCTAGATCAGGGGAAAAGCCACTGCATCTCAGTACAGACATGAAAGCTAAATAAGAATGTTTTTATTTGTTTCTTGGAATGTTTTTTTTTCTCATTGTCTCTATGTTTGTATTTTATTCATACAATTTCACCTACTTTTTCCCAATGACCTACTTTTATCACGTTCTCTCCTGAGCCTGCTTGGAGCACATAGCTGAATTACAATGCAGTTTCAAATTTAATTAACCCAAGCAGTTTTTATTTATTATGGCACTGACCTGAATCCAGTCACTTTTCTTAATACTCTTCATACCAGGAATTAACCAAGAAGCATCAATTACTCTCTCATTCCCATTTTGTTTGCCTCAGAACCAAAAGGCAATAAATCAGAAATTATTGGACCTTCAGATATAGCCATGACCTTCTCTTAAAGGCATCAACAATGCAAGTTATTGTATTGACAACTTAACTTTTCCCAAGATGATCAGCAAGGAAAGATCAATGACAGAGTTGCATTTTAAAGGCAAAAAGTGGGTAGGCAAATAGGGGAAATATAGGTGATCTGCATCTTCAGCCCATGGGCAGGGGTTCGGGACCAATTTCTGTACTGGGTTGCTGAAAGCCATTGACAAAATGGTAAGCACTGTATCTACACTATCAAGTTATTTCAAAAGATTTTTCAAAGGAAGAGGGCTCTTTTGAGAATCCTGTGGAGTGTCTACACACAAAAAGCATTCTTTCAAAATAAAATTAAAATGAATGCAGTGCTCCTTTCAAAAGCACTCTTCCACTCGTGTTTTAGGAAAGACAACTTCTTTTGAAAACTTCTTTCAAAAGAAAACGTGGGCTCTGTGGGCCTTCTTTCAAAAAAGCAGTCCTCATGGCCCCTGAGTTTTCGGTCCCTGGCCCATTCATTTGAAAGAGTGGGGGCTGTGTGGATGCTCTCTTTTGAAAGAGCAGATCACTCTTTTAATCTGCTTTTTTGTGTGTGAATGCAATCTTTCAAAAAGTTCTTTTGGCAGAGATCTTCCGGAAGGGCTTCTTTCGAAAGATCTCTGTAGTGTAGATGTAGCCTATATGATGGAAACCACTTACAGTCAAGGGGTGCAGCAGCAGCACCCCTAGTTTCAGTTCCTTTACCCATGGATGAGGTGTCAAGGTCCCCTAGATGGGATAGGGACATGAGGGGTTTGATCAGTCCTGTAAGAGATAGGGGTTTTAATTAAGGGACTCTTATTTGGCAAAGTTGTTCTCCAGTGGGAAGGGAATAGTGCAGTTCAATGGAAGGAAAGCTGCTGGAATGTGTTACCCAACAACGCAGGTCAAAGCCACAGACATGAAGTCACTATCAGGCCACTCTCTCCCTCTTGGCTACTCTGGGCAGTGTATAGCGGCCCTTGCTGAGGCGATGAGCCTGTGCAAGAAATGAAGAAGCAGTGGTGTGCAAAGCAATAGCCTGTGGTTTTGTAGTTAAAGATTGTACCATAATACAAATGTACCAGGGGGCTGATATAAGTTTGCATGGGCATCTTTAGTTCTGGCATTTCCTAACATTTCAATGTCTTATTTTGAAACCTTAAGATTCTTTTAATTCAGGTGGGGGGAGGTTAATTATTTGGTTGTTCATTATAGTTAAAGAGAAAATGGCTCAGTTCCTCATTCCTTGGCTAGCATTATATCTGGGAAGTTATTAGTGACTGCTTGGATTTTTTGTAGAGCTAGAGTAGATGACCATTTTAGTCCATTCTAACCCTGCCGTTCTATGAAATAAGCCTTGTTCACTTTGGCATTCCAATGACCACTGCTTTATTTTAGTGTCGGTTCTCTTGAGTTAGAAGCATCCTTTCATAGACGAAACAGCAAATGTCATACTATGGTGGGATGGGGATAGAAAATCCCTTGTAACTCAGTATACCCAAAGCTCTTAGCAAGATGATTTTTGTTCCTGTGGTTCAGAAGTTCAAGGGCATTCCAAAAAGTAGCAGTGCACTGTGCCAGAAATATTACTGACACTTATTCAGTGAACTTTCTTAAACAGCAAGTTAATATTTTAAAAAATAAATGAGTAGTAGCATCATTCCTCGGCTCAATTATAAAATATGCTAATGCATTAGCCACATTCCTGATACATCAGGAGTAGCTGGGGAATGTGGCATGAAGAAGAGAGAAGCATTTTAAAAGCAAGGTTCTGTAGCGAATAATTTAACCATATGGCCAATAACATAATGTATTGAGAAGGGCGTCAGGTATATTATTTTGCACCTGAAACAGATTTGCTGCCTTAAATGGGGAACTTCAGTGGTGGCAGTGGGTAGAAGAAATACTATTGGCTAACAAATTCTTTTTATTATTTTTTCTTTCTGCAGGTCAAACTTCTCCTCAGACTCTCTAAGGAAACATATTTCCTTGGCTAAGCTTACACTGATGCAAACCGCCAGCAGCAGTATGCAAATATTTGCTCACTGGCAGATGTTGCAACCAGCAGAAAAAAGCAGTGTAAACATAGTCCTGCAGGCGGAACCCCCTCCCCTGCCCACTGTGGCGGCAGCCTCTTGTGCTTGTTAAAAATCAGGCATAAGAGGCTGCCAACAAATGCGGGGGGGAGGTTTGCCAGCAGACCCACGTTTACACAGCCTTTTTTGTGCCAACAGCAGAATCTGCTGGTGAGCAAATATGCAAATAAGTGTCCTTTTGCATTTTCGAGACCACCCTTTTACATACTGCTGCCAGTAGTTTGTGTCCATGTAACCTTAGTCCTTATGGGTATTATAAATGCTCTATCCAGTTCCAAATCAGAAAGATTTAGTCTTCACGTGGAAGGATGAAATAACCTCATTAAAGGAATTCTTGTTTTTGCAGAGTGATTCTGCATATGGAAGGGAACATCCTCTAAGACCAGCCCACTTTCATCAATTACCCTTACTTCATACATTCAACTTCATTGGACAGGCACATTGTGTGCCTTCAAACAGCTGTCTGCACCATTCCAATAACCATAATCCAGATTTTAAAACTTATACCTAAAAAACCACTTCACTCCAGTGCCTTGGTCCAAAGTATGGGGCCATTAAAAGTGAGGAGGCAGGTGTTTGTGCTTGCTAAATGAGTGCATGTAGTGTGTGCACGCTTAACTAAAAACTCAGTAGAGCACTTTTGGAAAACCTACTCCACAATATCTTATGGTAGGGTTTAGAGAGCTACAGGTTGGGTGAACTTTATTCCCCAGACAGCTTTCAGATACTCACTATCATCCATTTTACTGGAAATGGGATTAAATAAATGTGGCACCTGTTTTGTTCAGAATAGCACATTATTTCCAAGTAACAGAGTCAACGGGGAAGAGAGATTCTATATGATTGTTCTGGGTGGGAGAAGCTTCCAAGAGAGCTTTTGTGCCACCAGTGGTTAAACTATTTAAAGGGAACATAAACAGAAGAGGACAGGTGTGAGGAGAGAAGTGGGGAGAGAAGCTCCATAAAAGATATTGGGCAAAGCCCATAGAGGGCTTTAAAACCATTTTTGACCTGAATCCTGGAATGAGGAAGCAATGGCATTGACTGGCGCTGGGGTGATGTGACCATGTAGTACTCTGAAAAGCAACAGGGAAGAATAATTCTCACTGTGTATCAATTTTTCTTAAAGATTATGATTAAAATGGACATTTCTGACCCATCAACCTGCAACTATCCTAGCTGGTAAGTACACATCATTTGTCACATAAGTAGGATACAGAGTCCAGTTCTACTAAATTAAATACTTTCCAAGCCATCAATATTAATACAGAAATACCAGTGAGAAACAGAACACAAACATCTGCTTTATAATCACAAATGTTAAATAATTCTCTAGCAAGTCACAGGAAGATAGAAAAGCTTGCTTTATGAAACACAGACTTACAGTAGAACTTGCTGGTTATTCAGTTTAAGGGCTGTTTCGCTCCATCCCACCAGTTGTGGGATGATGCATATATTAATTATTATTTCTGTCAGAGGGGTAGCTGAGTTAGTCTATATCTTCAAAAACAAAAGTCCTGTGGCACCCTATAAAGTAACAGATATTTTGGAGCATAAGCTTTTGTGGGCAAAGACCTACTTCATCAGAAGCATGAATCATGCATTGGATGAAGTAGGTCTTTGCCCACAAATACTTATGCTCCAAAATATCCATCAGTCTATAAGGTACCACAGGACTTCTTGTTATTTTTATTATTTCTAGTTTTTTACTACTGGTTATGGCTAAAGAGCCAGGGTAGGAATATGCTTCAAGCAAAACATTTACAGTTTGCTTACAATAGTTTGTGTTGAGCTGTTGGAAACAAAAACAGACACAAAACCTTTCAAACAAACCATTGTTTTAAGTAGGGAAAACTGTTTTACAAATGGGAAAGTATTTTTCTAATCTCAGAACTAGCAAGAAAACAAAATTCCAGAAGTTCTACGAAAATGTAAAGGTTGTCCTATTGCTATTAAGGATAATCTGCTAAATTAAAAAGTTCCTGCTTTTTGTTAAAAATTCTCTTCCAAGGGCACCTCAGTGTTTACTTTGTCTGGTATTTTACCTTTATTCACCCTCTAAAGTCTATCATTCCATGACGTGATGCTGTGTTACATAGTGTTAATAAGGTTTCAAACTCATCAAATAAGGACACCATGTGGAGTTGCAAAGACAAAATATAAATTATCAGAGCAACATGGAACATCTGGCTTAGAACAAGAATTGCATGCAATGCTAAATAGTTTGTGAAATTCTTTGTAAAGAAATAGCATATTTAAAATAGCTCAGTTGCAGTCTAACTAATTCATACTGTGCTTTGGATAAAGAGAACAGGACTCAGCTAGCAGACAAACACAATTTGTTACTAAAATGCCAGTGACTACAAAACAGAGGAGTAGGTTGTGGTTGGTGTGTGTGTGTGTGTGTGTGTGTGTGTGTGTGTGCGTGTGCGTGTGTGTGTGTGTGTGTGTGTGTGTGTGTGTGCGTGTGTGTGTGTGCATGAGAGGCAGTGAGGAACAATTCTCCCTCCCGGAAAAGAAAGATACAGAGTGCTAACATGTGTTTGTCACTACAATAGTATAAGTGGGGAGGAGAGAGTGAGACAGGGAGGAATTCAAATTTCATTTCCTCCCCTGTAACCCTGTTCAAAATGGACTAAACAGGTGTAACTAACAACAGGATTTGCCCCACAGTACCATGTTTGGATTAGGGTATGGAACCAATATCATGCTCCTTATATAAAGTGAACAGCACAGTTAGAAAAATGTACAATGTTCTATAGAATTCCAAAATGCCTCTGTAAGGAATATTTGTGCCTTTCAGGTAAAAAATCACTAGTCATGATTATGCTCACTAAGAAAGGTTTAGCACTCATGAATAAAACTGGTATGAAGTGGTTGAAGATTACTGTAACTGAAATTTACTTTCAGATTCTTATGAATATTTCTGGAACACTATTCTCAATAGTCACATGTTTACAGATAATCACAGGTCCAGAAGAGACCTCCAGAAGTCATCGAGTCCAACCCCCTAGTGAAAGCAGGACCAATCCCAACTAAATCATCCCAGCCAAGCTGGGACTAAAAGACCTCTAGTGAAGGAGATTCTAACTCATCTCTAGGTAACCCATTCAAGTGCTTCACCACTCTTCTAGTGAAATAGTTTTTGTATTAATATGCAACTTCGACCTTCCCCACCACAGCTTGAGATCATTGCTCCTTAGTCTGTCATCAGTCAACTCAGAGCAAATCCTCTCTCCATCTTCTTGTAGAACCCTACTTCAGGCAGTTGAAGGTTGCTATCAAATTACCCGTCACTCTCCTTTTGTGTAGACTAAATAAGCACAAATCCCCCAGCCTCTCTTCATCAGTTATGTTGTGCAGCCCCCCAACTGGCCTCTGTCCAGTGAGTCCACATCTTTTCTCTAATGGGGGTACTGGAACTGGATGCAATACTTCAGACACGTCCTCACCAGTGCTAAGTAAAGGGCAATAATCACTTCCCTAGATCTGCTGGCAATGCTCCAATGTTTTCTCTGAAACCCTGCGAACAAATACAGTTGACATGCTCATGGCTCTATTCTCAAAACAGTCCTGGATCTTCCAAATGTTTAAGCACATGCTTAACTTTAAGCATGAGTAACCAATGTTTGCAGGATTATTGTCTTGGTTGCCAATAATCTCATATTGGCTGGGCATCTACTGGCATCAGCCTCCATCTCCCAGTTAACAGCAATCCAGGAGATTTTAGTAGGCCAAAAGTCTAGGCAGGCTCTGTGGCTGTTAGCTATATGCAGCTCCCAGAAATGGCCAACATGTCTGTCTCCTAGATGTTGGAGAAACCGGGGGTCTCAGTAAGATGCCTTGGCACCCCACCTTGAGCGCTGCTTCCACAGCTTCTGCTGGCTGGAACCTTTGTGATTGGTGCATGGTAGCAAGAAGAGCACATGTAGCTGCTTGGCTGCCCCTAAGCCTCAAAGCCAGGCATGCAGGTCACTACTGGGAGCTGTCTGAGAGAAGCACCATCCACAACTTTCATCCTTCACCTGCACCCTAATCCACTTTCCCAGGCTCCGACTGGAGCCCCACTCCCAATTTTGAACCCTCCAGTCTCGGTCTAAACCAACATCCCAACCCTCTGCATGATTCTGGTGAAGGTGGGAGACAGTGAGCGCTGGAGGGAGGGGGAATAGAGTGAGGGGAGGCAGAGCCTTGGAGATGGGGCAGAGCAAGAGTAGGGCAAGGGTGTTCGGACTTGTGAGATTAAACTATTAGCAATGTTATTGAGGTCTCAATATCTTAACTCACTTTTCTGTTCTATTCAAGTTCACATAGTGTGCTTATCAATGCTGCTTTCAAAAATTCATGGACCAATGTGACTATCTTCTCACATGTTCCTACTCCTCCACCAGTTAAATCTCCCCAAATTAAAAAAAAGTTCTAATTGGTTCATAAAGAATTAAGTCTTTCCAAAAAGAGTCTTCTTTATCTGCACAGCTTTATCTGTTACAAACATTGCCTTTGATTATGAATCTAATTAATCTACCTCCCTAGCGCATGTGGGAGGTGGGAGATATATCAATCCAGATGATAATGCCATCAAAGATGAAAGCCATAAAATGCCTTTTTTCTTCTTCATTTTTGTTTTTCAAAAGAAATAATTTCAGACACATACCCACAAAAGGATAAGCATAGTTTTAGCAGCTCAGAGATGTAGTTTAAAGTATAATGGGAGGCAGCAAACACATTTCTGTAGTGAGAGTGCCATCTGATTTAGAAGAGAAAAAAAAATGGAGCTTTCAAGATGATAACGATGGAAACATTTCCTTTATTTACATTTCTATCACATCTCAACCGAAAGAGTACACAGAAATTAGGGTTCCTTAGAAGAGCAGTATTTACATGGTCTTTCAGATAACCCTCGGACTAAGCACTCCTTAATTTATAGAAACAATAACTCTTCACATACCTGACAAAATTACCATCCAAAACAAGATTTTTTTCTAATCAAACTGCAGTTGCCATAGTGACCTTTAACTGGTTGCTCTTTTATTTGTTTTACTGATGAATATACTAGCCTTTGCAAATATCAAAGTGCTCATAATAATTAACATAACTCTGTAGTGATCATTTCACACAATGCCAAAATTCATTGATGCTGGAAGATTGTGACATCCTTTATTATGGTTTCAGGAGAATAACAATATGAAAAATATCTCATCTAACTGTAGTGATAGAGAAATTTATGGAAAGCAGAAGTAAAGTACTTATTCTGTCCCTTTCATGGACACTAACATTCCTGTACACGTAAAATTTCATTACTAATTGAGTCGTAGACATGTCATCTTCAAAGATCTCATAGAATTTTGCTTTTATAAGATGTAGCCATATCTAAGGTGTAAAAGATTAATGTACAATGATTGGAGATGAACCCAGATTGGAAGCATAGATGTGAATGCTCCTAAACCTCAGTGATATTTGAATCCCAGTCTATTGCTAATTGTAGTGTACTATACAGATGTAATTTATTGTGTTTATGAAGGAAGGCTAGTAGACATATTCCATGATTTATCAGCAAAATAAATTGCTTTGGTCATGTAGTAAAACTAGATTCATCCAACAGGTTGATCTTTGAAATTTTGTTTCTGTCCTGTGTTGTTAAACCTTTAGCCATTAACCACTATTAATGAGTTTGTTTGTTTTCTTAATGAATCAGTTCCTGTAAGGTTAGTAGATTCCAAAGCCAGAAGGTACCACCTCAATTGTACAGTTTGAACTTGTGTATAAAACAGCTCATAAAACTCCACCAAAATAAGTCTTGGAGCACAGACTTAAAAATCAAACCTGGCTTTAAAGATGGTCAGTGATGGCCACCACCACCACTCCCCAGTAAATTTTCAAATGGCTAATTACCCTCATAGTCAAGAATTTAGTCCTCATTTTCAGTCTGAATTCATCTAACTTCAGCTTTCAGTCATTGGCTGATGTTATACCTTTCCCTGCTAAACTGAATATTTGTTCCCTTTTTAGATACTTGTAAGCTATAACCAAATCACCCCTTAATGTTCTCTGTGTTAAGATGCCTGGCTTGAACTCCTTGAATGTGTCACGATAAGGCTTGTTTTCCAATCTTTTAATAATTCATGTGGCTCTCTTCCCTGAACCTTCTCCAATTTATCAATATTCTTCTTGAATTTTGAGCAACCCAAGTGGACATAGTATTCCAGCAGCCATCACAACAGTACCAAATCCAGAAGTCATATACTCTCTCTCTCTAATGCTAACTGAGGCTCCCCATATATGAATCCAGATCATATTAGCTCTTTTTCCACAGCATCATAGTGGGGCCTCAGGATCAACTGATCATCCACTATGATCCCCAGATCATTTTCAGAGTCACTGCTCTCTAGAATAGAGTCCTTGTGACAGGCTGCTGGCTTGAAACCTGAGGCAGAGCTCTCCCATACCACCTCCAGCACAAAAGGGTAATTGGAGCTGGCTGAGCAATCCCAAACCTGAGGGGTAAATGGCAAACAGGCATCTTCAGCCACAGGGCTAGATAAGGCCAGCAGGAAGGAAGTAAAGGGGGAGAGAAAGGGGGGGAGCCGGGGAGTGGAAGGCTGAAGCCCCTGGCTAGCTGAAGAGGCTAGCAGTCCCTGAAGCTTGGTTCATAGAATGCTGTGGGAACTGAAACGGACAATAAATGGCCCAGGTGATTGCACCAAAAGAGACGTCTCTGGTTGGTTTGTGGGCACAAAAGGGGCCAAAGGTTGAGAGGCCCACATGCAGACCTTGTTACAGTCCTATTTCCTGTAAGTTTGGCCTACATTCTTTATTCCTAGATGTATGTGTTTACATTTAAAAACTCTCATTGTTTGTTTGTGCCTATTTATCACTGTAAGTCAGGGACGTGCCCTCTTCATTATTTACCTCAATTTTTGTGACATCTGTAAACTTAACCAGTGATGACCTTTTATTTCCCTTCTCCCCACATCATGGTATAATTGTTAAATAGAATAAGGCCATGAACCCAGGCCAGCTGATGGGGCTGACAGAGAAATGGGGCAGTTGCACTGGTGTCCAGTTATTCAAAAGGGTCCAGGGCTTTCAGCCACCACTGCTGCTACTGTGGCAGCCAGAGCTGTAGGACCTTCAAGTCACTTCCAGAGATCACACAGCACTTCCCAGGATAGTGCTAAGGCATGGCATGATGCAGTCTGGGTCATGCTGAGGCCTGGCTGCTTCCTGTCCCGCCCCTTCTTCCTGAGACACTGCCCTTCTGGGAGGGCAGAGTTCCCCCTCCCACCTTGCCTAGGGACCCAGCAGGTCTGCCAGACCCTTGCAGGCTTGCATGATCCTGTCCCAGTGGAACAACAGTCAAAACATACCTACTTGCTGATGAATCCTCCCTCACTATTGCATTTTTAAGCCAACCTATCAGTTAGCCGATTCTCAGTCCATTTATGGTGAGGGATGTTAATTTTACATTGTTCCAGTCAATGTGTCAGGCATTATCAAGTCAAATACCTTATAGAAGTCTATCTTGTCAACATTATTGCCTTTTATCAACCAAACTCATACATGAGGTATTAAAAACAGGGAAAGGTAGAGTCATAGTTATGTCTGACAAAGTAAACAGAGTTATATTTGGTAAGCTTCTCTACTGCAGTTTGGGACATTTATAACATGCAATAAGTGAAATATTAAGAAGACTGAAACAAACTCTGAAGAAATTGCTTAGTTTCAAGTTCCATTTCATTGGACAGTTAATACAAAGCTTGGGAGCACTCAAGCCGAGAGACTTTGTCTCAGTGTGCTAATTTTTAGCAGCCTATAAGGTGCTACTCAGCCCATTTTGCAAAATGACCCAGTGAAAATATTTTATTGTTTCATTTCAGTGTGCTCATTTACAGTATATTTATAATTCTATCAGTTAGGAGACACATGTAAATACTTTTCTCCATTGTATACATTTTGGAATACTTCCAGAGAGGCCGAAAGCGCATACAATCATTGTTAAGAATCCTAATTTAAGCCGTGGACATTGGACTGGAAATTTCAAAATGTAGCAGAGTATAGTGAGGCACTATTTGCAATCCCTCTTGCTCCCTGTGCTAGTGTCAGATAAAGTCTGACTCTGGTACTGGTGTTACTGCACAGCAGTTTACAGAATAACTTGATGCCACCCTTCAGATAATCTTATAAACAATTTTTTTTCTGCTATTCTTTGGTGCCTGTGCAAATCCAGTGGCCTTTCTCTAAACAAATGAGAATCTCAGTGCCTCTTATTTTACACAGTTAAAAACGGACCAATATTCAACTCTGTCTGTTCAGGTACAACGAAGATGCATCTGCCTGAAAAAGGATGCAGTCCTGCAGTGCTCTCCTTTAAGTCTCAAGGCTAGTTTCCTAGGCCATATTTTAGTCTATTAACATTATCAAAAGATCTCTTCTAGATCGCTTTAATCACTGCACCAGCAAAATAACCCTTATGTTAATTGATTTGCACCCCACCACACACACAGTATGTTTCCTTTAAGTATTATTGTCGCTTCCGTTCTCTGAGCTAAATCAAAATCTCCATGTTCCCATTCAGCCATATCCTTTTACTATATGTATCTGATCATAACTTCCAGGGATGGCTGAGCACTTTGTCTCTGCATAAGGAGCAAGAACTTTTCCCATCCCAGTCATAGACTGAAATATGTGGATATTTTTAAACATTTATTTAAGTCCACTGGGGGAATATCACACTGGCAGAATGATTATGCTGAATACTATTACAAATGGAAGGGAGTAAAAACTGACAGTTTTAGACAATACATAAGACTACCTCATTATATTCGCTATTCCCAGAACATCTCATGGGAAATAAAAAACCCACTCAGGTAATGAGTATAAGGCTGCCTACTGTAGCACTATTGTTCTGCTGGTTGTTGTTAGCAATTCATTGTTTACGTAACATGGACCAGCGTCTCAGCTCATGTAATCCAACATTTCCCCAGTGCATTTAATAGAATACATGAGCTAAGTCTCTGGCCTTTTAAGTTCATAATTATGTTCTATATCTAAAATGATAGCATGATCCTACATGCATCAAATCTAATGTTTCACTTTTGATTTGTGATCTGTCCTATTATTACCTACTCAAACTTTGATTTGTTTGGTTCCTAGCAGCGGCAGCAAATGTGTTTGCTCTCAAAGTATGATAAAACTGGGAAGGGGTATTATTGGGCTGTTGATTTTTCAATGCCACCTCTTAAATAAGGATGAAATCCTCGGGGCAGATATTTCAGTCTTACCCGATATCTTTGCAGGTCAGTGTATTTAATAGATGAATGGACTGTCTTCTATGCCATGGGAGAAGATTAGCACAGCTCCTCCAGGAACTAAACACTGTGGGGTGATTGAGATGAGTCATTGAGATTAAAAAATTCTAGGCTTGTAACGACCCCTGGAGAGGTTTTCATTGACTGTTTGGAAAAGTTTAGAGCATGAGCTTTCGTGAGTTAACTCACTTCTTCAGCATCTGAAGAAGTGAGTTAACTCATGAAAGCTCATGCTCTAAACTTTTCTGTTAGTCTATAAGGTGCCACAGGACCCTTCGTTGCTGCTACAGATCCAGACTAACACGGCTTCCCCTCCGATACATTGACTGTTTGGAACTCAGTTTCCAGAGATGCAAATAAAGACTTTTGACAACCCCACCATTAGGAGGCTGGTCCCATATTAAGTCAAGGGGCAGCAGTTGATCCCCTGCTAGCATGGGATAGAATCATATAACTATAGAATCACAGAGCTGGAAGGAACCTCAAGAGGTCTTCAAGTCCAGCCCCCTGCCCCAACCAAGATCAACCCCACCTAAATCATCCCAGCCATGACTATAGAATTGGATCCTTCCAATTTTCAGAGACTGTGGGGAATTCAGAAGAAATTCTCTGTTGTTCCTGGCTCATCTCAGCTATTGGTTTCCTGTCACCGGCTGGGTAACTGGCCCCCTCCCCTAAAGTCACACGAGGAAGTTTACTCACTGACATTCCTAGAGAAAGAGCTGGTTTTTGGTTTAGATGCCATAGCATTGTTTCCCAAAATAACACATTGCACAACATAATCTCCCATATTTACACAGTCAGAGTCCCCAGAATAGCAACTCAGGTCCAGGCAGGGCACTGGTATTCATTACAGCCATAACTGTGTGCCTGACAATCCCAGAATAGGTAAGCCATATTGTCTTTCTTTCTGGGTCCCTTGGTTGTGGCTTGAGCCTCTTCTGCTCAGAAAAGTCCATAAGTAGGTCTGAATTTGAATCAGAGGCTACACAAGGTTTTCAAAGGCACTGCAAGTTAGAAATATACTGTGAACTTTCCATAAACGTGGATGTAGACCTGAAGGAGTTTAACTTCATTTAATGTCCTGCCATCTTCAATCACTCTTTTACACTTCTGACACTGGTGCTGGGAACTACTCAGCCTCTGTCTTTGGAAAACAGATGTTAGCCACATTCACAGTACAAAAGGAAAAAGCTTAAGTTCAAAGCTCTTCTGCCTTTATGTGCACAAACATTTGAAAGCTATTACCATGTTTGGATTAAAGGTTAACTCCAAAACATTAAAACTATATCTCTAGCCTTTGTAATGAGCAACTTTCATCACAGTTGATTAGCTTAAAATGACAGATTTGAATCCTTTTTCTGGTGGAAAGATACTTACTGGTAAATTGGGCCCTTTTAACCTGCTTGGCAATATAAACATGTAAATTAGCAAAAGTTAGAGCTATATTTTATTGTTTATTGAAACTGACTTATCCCAAAATTCTCAATTTCTTTTATTCCACCAAAGATTCTTTTTTTTGCAACTGAAGCATATTTTTAACATTTCTGTTCTACCTTGAAACTATTTGTTGCGTGTTTCAGTGACATTATTTTACTCTATCTGAACAATGAAATATATGAAACCAGATTTAGAGAATGTTTAAACTCAGTCGGGGAACAACCTGTGCGGCACTTCTAAGAAGGACGGCACAGATTTCACTGCTGGAGGTGCAAAAAAAAGGCTTTAAAATATTTCAGCACATCCCAATCATCTCCTTTTTCTGTGAACTGAAGGGAACACCCAGCATGAGCCCTGGGTATCTATCTAACCCACAGGTTATCCTATAACATTACACAGAGCCCTGTTACATCCCTCAACACAACTTTCTCTCTGACACTATCCTCCCTTTGCTGGGCTTGGAAGGGGGTGCTCAGGAGGTAGCCTTCAGCTATCTGCAACAGACTCTGCAGTACTGGAATCCCCTCCCAGCACAGGGTAAGTATTTTAGAGGTCCCCATATCTCTGTGGCCTTTTTACATGATATAAAGCAGTTAGTGCATGGGTGAAAAATAAACTGTTGCAATTCTGGGGTTATAACTGGTGCTTCTTCCCCTTCAATGAGCAGCACAAAGGGTACCCATTTCAGTCACAGACTTCCATCCATTACTTCACTGTGGGCAGAGGACAGCACCCAAAGATAGTTTTTACCAGTGCTCAGCCAAACTTCACAAAGTTTGACTTCTTTATTTTAGGACAAAATCAGTGCAGAGAAAACTATTAATTATTTTATAATCTGTTTCCATGTTGGCTAAGTTAACCAGATGTCACCCATCTTCCACATGGAGACTCTGGCTGGTTTCAGTCTCTCAAACCCTTGCAGCGTGGTTCTTCTCTCTTTGTTACAAGCTCATGACATTTTAGGGACAAAATGAATGCTTCCTCGCCTCTTTAGGCTGGACCTTTATGCCACAAGCTCTGTCTTTGTCTCTTGGATCTCTTGAATGTTGTCTGAACTGGTATAAGCAATTCTTTCCTGGAATTATCCCAATGGTAATAATTGTCTCCCTTGATTTCACTTCTGGGGGAAAGCTCAGTAGTCCTCCCTATGGAGTAAGCAAAAGTCCCTGATTCACAAGGATGCATATAATATTTACAGGCACATCAGTTTATTGGAAATCTTGGTGCCTAAGGCGTCTGGCTTAGATGAGGTTGTTGTTTTTTCATTTTATTTTTTTGTCTTGTTTTGTTTTTGTTTTTTACATTTCTGCACTTCCAAGTTGTCACATCTGTCATGAGTGTCTCACCCTGGGTATTTGCGTATCTTCCGGGCTCCTTCTTCTCACCTCAGTTCTTCCTGCTAGATGTTTGCAATATGCCCAAGATGGCACTATGCCACACCCTCAAAAGTGACAGCAGACCATCTGCAGTGTATCGCTGAGGAAGCTGGTTGATGCCCATAACTAACAAATTACTTTAAAAAAATTATTCCCTATACCTATGTTTGTTGTTTAAAAAATTACGGTAATAATGGCGGTATCAACTTGCTACAGTCAATCAAGTTATTGCTAATCAAGCTCTGCATTTAAATAACAGCTGAGTTTGTGTTTTCTCAGTGGAATAAATTGTTGGAGCTAGGCAAAATGTATAGCTGTATTTATCACCAAACACTGTGATAAAGTAGCCCTGTTAAAAGTTGAAGTACTCTCTATATAAATGTCATCAACTTTAAAAAAAAAAAAAAAAAAAAAAAAAAGGCAGACGAAGCAGTTCTATTAAAGGGACCAAAAATTAACATGTCTCTGCTGGATGCAGCAAGCCCATCTTATGGCAGGTGGTACTGTTGTTTTACTCATATGCACAGCAGGAGATGGAAACTGCTCACTTATAAAAATTATCATTGAGAATAGTGAGTGCTATGGAAAGTCATACCCTGAGGCTTACTAACAGGATATTTCAAAATGTGCAATGAACATCCCAGACCTTCATCTGAACACAATGATGATGGTGAATGAACCAGGTTCCCTTTTCCTTTCTTTTTTTCTAAATACAACCTAATCTTAAAGCACTACTCATTGCTTTCCAATTTAAAGGTTTTCATTCCTGGGTTTAATTGCCTATTTTATTAAGAATTAAGGTTGGGCTTTCCCATGTGAGTCTAAATACCAGATACTGGGAATTTTTCCAGAAGATGAGAATGGGTGACTGAGCATGGATCACTTAATTTCCTGTTCTGTTCATTCACTTTGGAGCACTTAGCTTTGACCACTGTTGGAAGACAGGATACTGAGCTAAATGGACATTGTGGCTATGTCTACATGGCCAAATTATCTCAAAATAACAGCTGTTATTTTGAAATAACTTTGTCATTGTCTAAATAATGCCCATGATGATTTGAAATAAATTCAAAATAACGCATGCATTATTTCCGTTGTGGTAATCCTCATTCCCTGAAGAATAATGCCAATTTCAAAGTAGGCCATAATGGATACCAATGGCACTATTTCAAAAGAGCGTTCTGAATTGTAAATGCTGTTTCATAACAGCTAAGTTCTAGTTGTAAATTCATTTTGGCTACGTCTACACTAGCACACTACGTCGAAGTAGCCTATTTTGATGTTTGATAGTGTCATTTCAAAATAAGATATTTTGAAATGTCTTATTTCAAAATAGAGATATTGTGTAGACATAGCCTGTGTTATCGTCGTCATCAACAACAACCCTGGGCTCAGAGCCTGTTAGTGTCTGATGCCTCTTTCACTATTTCCTTCCATCTTTGTTCAGTGCAGGGCGGCGTAGTTTCTGTATATTCTCTGATGCCTTAAAGTACCCAAAGTGTATAAGCTACACAACTTGCTTCATCACTCATATTCTGATTGTTAGATATGAGCTGCAGTTCCTCAGTTGAATCTTACATTAAATGAATGAAAAAAAGTGTCACGCAAATAAAAGCACAATCATTCCCTGGGATTTGTCTTTGCACTTGATTTCCAGTAAGAAGACGATTATCGACATTATGAATAGAAGATGTTGTAGCCTTTACCACAGTAATTTAGAATCGTCTCTGATGTTTCCAAATGCTTTTGTGTAGCCTTGTTGGACTGCATGCAAGTGTAACATACAAACTTTTGTGTAAATACTGGCCATGTTAGCATGTGTTTGATCTCTTCAAAAACATTTAAGCGCTGAACTCCAGTTGGGCATCTTATCCACTGAGCTGATAATTTTTTCTGTAACCTACCAGAAAGGACTTTTATGTGCAAGTGGAATATACAGCGGTATGGAGTGAACTTGTAAAGTTAACTCAACTTTGCATGTACCGCTGTCATGTAATTCTCAATAGCTTCCTTCTTTACAGCAGTCTGTATGCTGAGCTGTAGTGCCAGCCACTTGATGTAAGTGAGCAGTCTGGAAAATGCAAATGCCTGCTCATTCACATATTTGCATGGCTTATTTTCATATCTATGTGAGATTCCAGAAAACAAGCAATGTGATGTGGTTCTGCTGACAAAGGGTTTTTTTGCCAGCAGAACCACATCTACACTATGCTTTTTAATACTGGCAGCAGCCTTTGTCGGTAGGGTGATCTTGCATAAATATGCAAAATAGGCATTCATATATGCAAATCACTGGCCATTTTCATTTTCAAGACTGCTCATTTACATCAAGCTGCTGGCACTATGGCTCAGTGTAGGCATAGCCTACAGATATTATGATCCTAGAAAATGCTTCAGTCTCTATCTCTCTCTCTCGCCCACTGGACAAAGCATCCCAAGAAAATATTATGTAGGAACAGTCCGATGGCACCTTAGAGATTAACAAATACCTAATACATTAGTTAGCATCTATGCTGCAACAGGACTGCTTATTATTTGTGAAGCTACATATTAACACAGCTGTCCCTCTGAGATTATGTAGAAAGATTATGGATTGAATTCCTCATCTCTTCATTAAAGAGAGGGGATATTTTGCATTTCCTTGTCTCATAATCTAACAAAAAGCTGTCATTAAAAAACTGCAATACAGTTGAAGTAGCTGAAGGGTAACAGCTAAAATAAAGGAAGAGATTATTTTCTTTTATGTATTTCTATGCTAATGAGCCTGAAGTCTTATACCCACTGGTAAGAAATTTAGCACTCACATTTACAGGATATAATTCAAACTGATCAAAAATGGAAAATCAAAGGTGGTCTGTGTTGCACTAATTTCTTTTTTTATTACTGTTTTAATTTTTCATGGTATTTGAATCCAAAGCTTTCCCCTGCCAAAAAACAGGTGTTTGATGCACAAAACATTGTCATTTTATAACAGTCTAAAGTCTTTTCCTTCAAAAAGGCCATTATAATTGAAGAAAATAATAAACTAACAGCAGATGTACCCAGTATCCATTCAAAATAGCAAGTTTATTTTCATCCTGTCTTATCTATTTGTGTTCTAATTATGTTCATGAAAGCAAGTCCTGTATAATGCCACTGGGAATGTGTGGAATATGCAGTGCACTCAGAGGTTGAGAGAGAAGATGTTCACAAGAGGGGCTTTGTCTGCCCATAGTAAGGAAGTATTCCAACAGAATGGCTGAGCAAATACATCAAACACAGCGGCTGTGTCTACACTTGGCCAAAATTTCGAAAGGGCCATGCTGATGGCCAAACTGGGGAATACTAATGAGGCACTGGAATGAATATTCAGCGCCTCATTATTATGTTGCCAATCGCGGCACTTCGAAAGTGCTACGTTTGATTTGTGCGCAGCTTGTCTACACGGGGCCCATTTCAAAAGGACCCCACAAACATCAAAATCCTTTAGAAGTGCATTGGCTGGCAGCATGCTAATATTTATTGCAGTGCCTCATTAGTATTCTCCGATTTGGCCATTATCATGGCCCTTTCGATACTTTGGCCAAGTGTAGACACAGCCAGACACAGTGGAGAGAGCTCAAAGAGCTATTTACGTAGTGGGTCTGTGAAGTCAATTGGATTATACATCTTTTGTCCTTCTTGCGCCGTGATACCTTTGGCTCTGTCTGCTGGATAACTGAGCTAAGGATGACATTCTGAGACCAGAACATTCCAGTGAATTTGACAGAGTTTGAGTTGCCAGTCTTCAGGGATATTTGTTTAATGTATTGATAAAACAGAGAGGGGGAAAATATCTTGAATAAAACAATAGCAAAGGTTGGCTTTCCCCTTCAGGCACAGTAATTGTCTTTGGCTGTGGCCATGTTAGCCCCCTCCTTTTGGAGGGGGCATGGTAATGAGGGATTTTGGCAGATGCTAATGAGTCTCTGTCATGAGTATGCAGCACCTCATTGGCGTAATAGCAGCCGCACATGGTTCAAAAGTGCCACTTTCTAAACACATGCCGCCCGTGTAGCCGGGGGCCTTTTGAAATGACTCACTGATTTTGAATGCCCCTTCTTCTCAAAACCAAATGGGAGAAAATGAGAGTTAGACCATTTAGAACATTCAACTTCAGTTCAGTTTTGATACACAGCATTCGCTAATTAATGCAAATCTTTTATTTTTGTTTGTTTGTTTGTTAGTTTTCTCCAGATCAGGTGTTGTCTGCCTGCCTTGGTTTTGAAAGGTGACGCCTATACTGTTTCAATTTGGCCACAATTGGATTCACAGAAGAACAAATGTGATGTCTCTGTCATGATAGAAATTATAATTTTGGGCCCAGGAAATTAAATCTAAAGTAGCATCAAAATTAAAACCGTACTCTAAACCTGATCTATGCCTGAATGCTCTCTTCTTGGTCCACCTCTGGAGATTCAGTTTTTACTACTCTATAAATGAGAAGTTGCTTGGTCATTCCAATGGGCAGTTTGCAGAGCATATTGTTTCTGTAGCTATGTGACTATTTGCAAAAAATGAAGCTGTGTCTGAGACAATACTGTCATTTGCATGTGCATTGCTACTACACGTACTTCAAGATACATGGTGGGGACTGTTCTTCACCTAGATTTAATCATTTCCTAGTGTCAAACAAACAAGAATTTTTACAACTTTGAATTTGTATGGAAAAATGTGATTGCTCTCAAATTCCCAAACACTAGCACACTAAGTAGTTTTTTCTTCCTTACCTTTGCTGTCACATAGAGGCCCTGTCTACACTAGTCAAAACCTTTGAAATGGCCATGCAAATGGCCATTTCGAAGTTTACTAATGAAGCACTGAAATACATATTCAGCACTTCATTAGCATGTGGGCGGCCGCAGCACTTCGAAATTGACGTGGCTCGCCGCCACGCAGCTCGTCCAGATGGGGCTCCTTTTTCAACGGACCCCGCCTACTTCGAAGTTTCTTTATTCCCATCTGCTCATAGGAATAAGGGAATGTTAGATCATATTATATCTCTAATAATCTGTTTGCTTTATGTAAGTAGACTATATACCCCTTGTTCTACCATCTTTCCCTGCAAGTGAAATGGATTCTGCATTAGAGTATGCAACACACTGTTCATGGTGTAGAATTTATCTGATAAAAAGCTGACAATCCATTTTCACAGAGAGTGCCAATTACATATTCAAAATCTATCAGTAATTAGCATTAGAGTACATGACGCTATAAAAATACTGTACTCTGTTAATCGTGGCATTCGTTTATTAGTGGAAGCTGTGCCAATCTGCAAGATATTAACAGGACATATGTTTAACCTGCTCACCAAATCAATGGCTCAGTGGTAGGTAACAGTTGTATCCAGTTAGAACACTTGAAAGCGTATGATTACAGGATTCTCAAGAACAAATAATGCTGTGGAGACTTGGGATAGCTATTGTTCAAGAAGAACTATGTATGGTCCATCAAATCATTTGGAAATTTAGAATTAGGTTAGAAAAGTTTCAGTAACTGGATGCAAGAGAGAAATAGAGAAAGGATTTTTCCTTATTCATAACATAGAAATAGTGACATAAGAATTTCAGCCGTCATGTATAATTGATATAATAAATGTGATTTATATTTCTGGTCTGCAAGAGATGCAGCAAGGACTGTCACTCTCGTGTGCGTCTTTATAGTCACAACAGACGCTGTAAATGAAGTCCTCAATTGAAACTTTAAAGGGCATGATCCATAGTCTGTGCAGACTGAAGGATGTCTACTATTTCTGGTCTACAGTTTGGAATATTGTTTTATTGTCAGTTTTACTTTTGTTTTGTTTTTCATTAGGAAAGGGGGTGTTGCCAAAAATTCTGATTATATTTTGAAAATATCGTATTTTCAGTGAATTAACTTGAGGTATTGTTATGCCCTTTTTGTGTTCATCTGCTATGAAAATTAACGTGATTAAATTTACTGGCACAAAGGCTAAGGAGGTGTCGGGAGAATTCATTGTAGCATGAATATGTATTCATGGAAAACTATTTTCACAGGCTAATTTAACATGATGTTATGGCAGGAGTCACCAGATGGCATACTTTTCAAAGTTCTTAGTGTGTGATCATTGTTCATTCTTTAAGAAGTTCAGAATTGCTGTTAGCTCCCCTAAAGAACCTATGTCATGGAACGATGGGAAATATCAAAAGAGTTCTGCTCTTTGTAAAACTCTAATTAGAGTAAATTCTAGGGACAGAGTTGTTTCTTTGGAACCAGAAACTGGTGTTCATGATGAGATTCCTGCAACATGTATTGTTTTTGTGCAATTAACATCACTAAAAATGTACCCAGGCTCCAGTGTGGACTGCTCCAACCTTTGCAACCAACACCTCAAAATATGTATGCCTGATGCACACTCACCCAATTGGAGAAGAGAGATGAAATACTATCTGATAAGCTGGGTGTAACATAACATGAACACTGACCACAAACAGACTATACATGGTTCCTTCATAGGGTTTAAATGTATTTACAAACCAAAATTGAATTGAATAATGACCTAAATTTTGTGGAACTCTTTGTCCTTTTATCATTATTCCACAACCAGAAAAAAACACGGCAGGGAACGAGGGAGTGAGACTGTACCCGAGAAGACAATGGCTGCCTGACTTAAGACCCCCACCTCCCTGACCCTATCCGGAGGAAGGGATAGCTCAGTGCTTTGAGTATTGGTCTGCTAAATCCACAGTTGTGAGCTCAATTCTCCAAGGGGCTATTTGGAGCAAATAAATTGAAAAAAAAATCTGTTGGGGATGGTGATAGGTCCTGCTGTGAGTACAGGAGACTGGATTCAATGACCTCAGAAAATCTCTTCCAGTTCTGTGAGATAGATAGATCTCCAAATTCCTCATACACCAACTCACTTGAAATTGGATTTAACTTGATACATGAACAATTAATGTGTCATTAAAACTAACTTTCTGGATAAACTCTAAACTAGTCCAGGGCGGGGTAAATATAAAATGTCTCAACTCACCTTATTCGTTATTGACAATTGAAACAGCTTCAGCTCCATTTGAAACATAATAGTGCTGAGACAACATCTGACATACTAGCTATAACTCAATAAGGTATTCCAGGTCTTTTGCAAATGCATTTCAAAATAGCCCTCAGCTATAAAGTGTCTGCATACAGTGGAGTCTATTTTGAAATAGAGCCATTGGATACACTATGGCTTATTTTGAAATAGACTCTATTCACTGTTTACACAGGCCAATTTCTAAATAATTACTTCAAAGTAGGAGGTCTTCCTCATGGAATGAGGTTTATCTATTTCAATAGAAGCCAACTGCTGTTTCAAAATTATTTCAAAATAGTGGTTGTGTGGTGTAGATGCTCGTGAATCTATTTCAAGATAATTTTGCTGTGTAGACATACCCTCAGTGAATAACTGAACTACTATGCATACAAAGAAGTAAGGTTCCCTGAATGAACAGATTCAGAAGAATTAGCCTTTGAACAGCTGGTGTCACTAAAGATTCTGAATGGAAAACTGTTACAAGGTTTCTTCAGAAAAGTTTCCTAACACATATAAATGAGGCTCTGAGCTCCTATCAGTGGATACAGAAAAAGCAGAGTGTTTGTCAGGTCCCCAAAAGACAGGATTTGTGCAAATCCTGACTGATTATATTACAGCTAAAGAAATTCAATGAGAATATGATAAATGCTTCCAGAAAAGCAGGAAAGATGCACTATAATGTCCTTACAATTTCTATTTTTAACACCAACCTTCTCCCCTCTACTCCAACCACCCAAAGTGCTACATTTAATGAAATAAAGTAGATTCTGAATGACATTGACATTAAATATACAATCAGGTATCTAGCTATTAATCATAGGTTACACAGGATTTTATGAAGAATTAGCAGAGAATTGGCAGACACTTCAAAATCAAAGTCCAAGTCAGAGCAAAATAATAGTACTTTTATTTTTTAGATCTAATTGCTTGTCTAATATTGAAGTTTAAGTGTCACACGTAACTCTCAATATCTGGAATAATTATATTCTCATTGAAATACTAGTTGACCAGAGGTTAAGCAAACACTGTAACAAAGTACTGCATATGGATTTATCTGTTTGCTTGTTACATTATGATGTTCAATATTCCTTCTTAAAAAATCACCTATCCATGACATTTCTCTATGGCTACATCTACACGAGCCCCAAACTTCGAAATGGCCACGCAAATGGCCATTTCGAAGTTTACTAATGAAGCACTGAAATGCATATTCAGCACTTCATTAGCATGCAGGCGGCCGCGGCACTTCGAAATTGACGCGGCTTGCCGCTGTGCATCTCTTCCTGACGGGGCTCCTTTTCGAAAGGACCCCGCCTACTTCGAAGTCCCCTTATTCCCATGAGCTCATGGGACTTCGAAGTAGGCGGGGTCCTTTCGAAAAGGAGCCCCGTCTGGACAAGACGCGTGGCGGCAATCCGCGGCAATTTCGAAGTGCTGCGGCCACCCATATGCTAATGAAGTGCTGAATATGCATTTCAGCACTTCATTAATAAACTTCAAAATGGCCATTTGTGTGGCCATTTTGAAGTTTGGAACACGTGTAGACACGGCCTATATGTAATATTGTACATTAATTTTCTTCACACTCCACAGTGAAGAAGGATAAATTGCTAGTGTTATTCTACTTCATTCTACTCATCATCTAATTGTGAAGGATATTATACAAGGCCCCAAGTTTTTCTATATTATTCTATTTATTTTACCAAACTATATTCAGTATATCAACCCTGAGATTGTACAAATTAGCAGGAGACAGATGCATTTGTGATAAGACTATGGAGGAAACCCCTGATTGATAGGTAATAATCTAACCTGGAATGGACCTCTGCATATCAGGGAGTATTGATAAAGTGCAGTGAGGGAGAGGTGGACTCTAATAGAGGCTAATAGAACATTTCCCCAATGAAATGCAGGTAAAGTGCAGAGCAAATATAGGAAATATCAAGGTACTGTTACAGTGATATAAAATCTCATGCAAGTTGAACCTCTCTAATCTGGCACCCTCAGTACCTGACCAGTGCCAGACAAGAGAATTTGCTGAATTATGGGTGGTCTGTATTTTCTAGCAGTATTTACCAACAGTTCATTTGCTTACTTGCCTTTTAGGGGTAAATAACAGCTAAATAACAGCACAGAACACAAGAGCCAGGACCGATGACTGGAAACAAACTCTATGGGACCAGGGGAAGATTGGCTACATCCATGATAAGTGGTCATTCCGATAACTAACACCATGCTGGATTACAGATGTTGCCAGATAAAAGAGTTCTGGATTAGAGGGGTTCAATTTGTACACAGCTGTGTCAGGCTACGTCTACACGAGAAGCCTCTGTCAACTGTCGGAAGGGATTTTCTGGCAAAATTTCTGTTGACAGATGGTGTCTACTCATAAAAGCAGATTGAAAAAGCAATCTGCTCTGTCAACAGAAAGCCGCCATACAGCCTGGCCCTCTCTCGACAGAACAGCTGAATGGAAGCTCTGGAAGTAGGGCTGTCCGGTGAACCAGAAGCCCTGTCTGTCGACAAAAGGGTCTACACAACTGTTTTGTTGAGAGGACACTGTCGAGAGAGGCATTATACCTGAATGGGGAGAGGTATAATGCTGTCAGTGGATGTGCTGTGTTTTGTTGATAGGCTATCGACAAAGTCCATTTTGCATGCAGATGCTCCACGGCTTTTCCCTACGAAAGCCTAGTTTTTCAGGGAAAAGCCTCTCATGTAGGTGTAGCCTAAGATTCTGCTTTATCCCAAGACTGGCAGGTTTTTCAAAATTTAAAACCAGTCCTGTATAAAGTATACTGGTTTGATAACTTAAGTGGAATGACTTTTCTACAGACTCCCCCTTGAATCTTGTGACTCTCACTGCATGGATCACCACTGATCACTGACATCTATAAAGGAGTGTGCTGTTGAGGCACTAGAGACCTGAAATGTGTGTTCTCTGTAGCTGGGTTTTAACGATGAGGTTTGTTCAGTTTGCCAGATACTATTTGTATTTCACATCTGTCATTTGTCTGTGGTGCTCGCAAACCAGATGAGCAGGGCTGAAGGCAGTGCTGTGTAGAATAAAATTTTACAGCTCCAATATTTTCTGAACAAGCTATAGGGTTGTTGACGGGAATATGCTGCTTCAGCTGGCCTCAGAAAACTACAGCTGCGTCTGCTGACAGGCAAAACCCTTAGCTACATACACTACCACTCACTCGCAATATGTGTTTTGGGGCAGGTAACATTGCGTTCCCCTCCCACGGCTATTATTACATGCTATTTCATGGCAGAGTTCAGGCCAAGGCCATGGCAATATACTTCATCACTGCCAAAAGAGCAAAACAAATGTTTTTTGATTGCTTTTGCCTTCAAGTGCTCCCATATTTACTTGTGCATTATACTATTCTTCACACATTTCCCAGACCTTGCATGAGTCAGGGGTATCAGTAAGTTTATGTTTCCCTCTGCCTGGCTTTGTAAACTCCAAAGTTACCCTGATTTCCCTCCATCTCATTTTTCACCTGGTTACTCTTTTGAATTGCCTCCTTCCTATCATCTGGCAAAACATCCTGAAAACATGAAGTCAAGCTGTGAGGGGCCATCCTAGCTAGTACGCACCTGATATTCATTGGTATCAACAGGATATAAGATGTCGGGCAACCCAATTGAGATATAAAATGGCATTGTAAAGATATAGGATTCCAGGCATTGAGTATGCCAGGAGTTGCAGTGCCTCTGACATCACAGTGCATCCAGCACAGCAATGCAGCAGAGGCTGGCAGGAGCAGGGCACACAGCTGTCAACGCATGAACCCTTCAGGGCATGAATTCTGAGGGATGAAAAGCCCCTCCTCAAGTTGAGCACCAGGAATGAAGTGATAGTAGTGCTGACATAGGTTTAGCGGGATTTCCCTGGGAGGAGAAGTAAATAGGCCACTTTTGTTAATGAGATACTGGGCTGTAGCAGGTAATGACAAGTAGGACTGGATGCAGAGGGACTGTGGTTTGGGGCCTTGGCAGCTTTATGGTGGACAAAAATATTAAGAAAATGGAATATAGGCAGGCAGCTAGGTCGTGAAAGCCAACCAAAAATGACAAGTCTGAACTACAAGGGGCAAGTTCGAGTCAGGTTTGAAAACAACCTACATGCTCAGGTAAGGCTCAGATGGACTTCTGATTTAGTCAGGTTCAGGTTGGGATAGTTAAGGCCCAAACAGACCTCTAGATTGATTCAGCACCCTTAAAAATCAATAGAAAGAAGTCCATTGATTTCAGCGAGACCTGTGTTGTGGCCAATCATTCTGCATCTGGTTTTTCATATATATATGTACACACACATGTTTTTTAACCCTCATACTCCAGGTGAAGCATCAGTCATCTACAAGCCTCCTCCACTTCACTCTATCTCAGGACAAAACTTCTAACTCACCCCAAGAGCATCCCGCTTTTTTTTTTTCAGTCTCAGTAGATCTTCTCCACTTTATATGAGGTCTTCCTCTTCAATATAGCTTCAAATAGCCTTGCTTGTCACTTCCCAGGAAATCAGACTAGCATTACTTGAGAACAAAAATGAATTAGCAAAATATGAAACAAGATGGAATGTTTTGGGGAAAAAATGCTAGATTTCTCTTTTGTTGTTGTTGCATTTGAATGCTGATATTGATCTAAACCCATTTGTAAGTTTTAACCCTAATATTGATGTACTGTTTATGTGCAGTCTTTAATGTAACCAAGTGAAACCTCATTTTGCTAGGAAATGAATCACTTTCATATAGTATTCAAGGACTTATTTCAATAATATATTAAGATCAAAACCAGCAAACTTACATATGTTTGAAGTTAAGATTATCATTTCCATACCCTGCATCCGCTGAGCAATGTGTGCATAAAATAATTATGCATGAGAGTTCTGTGTTCTGAAAAATATATGCTAATGTTGTGAGATTTCTATTGTTTTCGGTTCCTCACAATTTGCTTTCACACTAATAGTGTGTTAGGCTGATCCTTACAGCTATAGGTGACACTTTTTTGGGGTGTTGCTCTGTTTTCCTAAGCTGATCAGATATTTTATGTTCTGTTTTTCCCTGAAAAGCAAATAGTATCAACCAATATTGACATTAAGGAGCTGAAACCCCAGTCACCTATTGGAATAAAATCACACGATTAAGAGCATTTTGGTGATTTCTGATAATCTTTTGACCATCCTTTGTTTCAGTTGGAATTGAAGGCAAAGAAGAACTACAAAAAAGAACACTGCATGGGGGTGGAAGAATAATAAATAATTTCTTCTTCATATTTGGACCTTTTTTTCTGTTCAGAAATGATCTTCAAATAGCTTATTTTTGATGATTTCTCATTTATAATGACTAGAAAACATTTTTAAAAAAACAAATAGCATCCTGCAGATTTCTGGAAGCATAGCATTACAGAACTGTAGGACTGGAAGGGATTTTGAAAGGGCATTTAGACCAAGAATCAGCAACTTTTGTGAGGTGGAGTGCAAAAATTTGACCTTTTGATCTCTATGTACAGTCCAAGTGATCACACTATTAGGCAACATCTACACTAGGCTAAATTTTCGAAATGGCCATGCAAATGGCCATTTTGAAGATTACTAATGAGATGCTGAAATACATATTCAGGGCCTCATTAGCATGCCACTGGCCGCGACACTTCAAAATTGCTATGGCTTGCTGTTGCGCGGCTTGTCCAGACTGCTTTTTGAAAGGACGCGGCCAACTTCAAAATCCCCTTATTCCTATCTGCTCATAGGACTAAGGGGATTTTGAAGTTGGTGGGGTCATTTCGAAAAGGAGCACCTCTGGACGAGCCATGTGGCAGCAAGCCACGGCAATTTCGAAGTGCCGTAGCTGACGGCATGCTAATGAGGCACTGAATATGTATTTCAGTGCCTCATTAGTAATCTTCAAAATGGCCATTTGCATGGCCATTTGAAAGATTTGGGCTAGTGTAGACATGGCCTTAGTGACATTCTAAAGTCACTAATAGTCGTACTTACAATAGCTTCACCAACAAATAAATAAATATGCAGAATTTTATCATTTAGGTGGTGGTTGTTAACATTAGCTGGTCTTTTATTAATCTACAGACAGCATGGCTTTGAGCAACCTCCTGACTTCATCGGGGAGGAGAAATGAGGCTGAGCTCCTACTTTAAGTGCCAATGAAAATTGCCTTCTGTGCCACTCTTGGCCCCTCTTCTGGGGGGTTGCTGACCCCTGTCCTAGACCAATACCCTAAGGCAAAGCCAAATATACTAAAATCACTGTTAACAGCTGTTTGTCTAACTGTACATTAAAATCCTCCAATGATGGGTATTCTACAACCCAAACTTGTAAGCCTATTCCAGTGCTTCACAATCCTTACTGTTAAAAAAACATTATCAATATCTAACCTTAATTTCCCTTGCTGCAGATTAAACAGATCACTTTACATCCTACTTTCAGTGACTAAGGAAAACAATTGATCTTTTTAATAGCCCCTAATTGATTTGGAGACTGTTATCACGTTTTCTATCACTCTTCTTTTCTCAGGACTAAACATACCCATTTTTTTAAGCTGTCCTCAAAGGTATGGTGTTCAAAGTCTTCTGTCATTATCATTGATGTGCTCGTCTCTTTTGCCAGTTCATCCACACCGCTCTTGAAGTGTAATATGTTAGTAGACTGTAAAGTAGACAAATAGCTTTTATTTTTTTTTTATTTTTTCCCCACAACTGTATTAGTATGTTGGCTCGTACTCAATTTGTGATCCACTGTAGGCCCCAGATCCTCTTCTGCGGTACAGCTGCCAAACTAGTTCTTCTTCATTTTGAATTTGTGCATTTGATTTTTCCTTCTCCAGTGCCTTGTTTTGCCTTTGTCTTTGAGGAATTTCATCTCATTGTTTTCAGACCAATTCTCCAACATATCAACCTCATTTTGAGTTCTAACTCTGCCTTCTAAAATGCTAGTGCCTTCTTCCAGCAGAGTGCAGTTCACAAATTTTATAAGCATGCTTTCCATTCTGTCTCTGTCATTAGAAAGCTGAATAAGACTGGATATAAGACATCCCTGTGAAACCTCATTAGGTACCCAATATATACTGGACAGTACTGTACTTGCATATTCAAGAATGTCATGAGTGAAGGCGAAGACCAGACTGAATGCCCCCCAGTGAAGCAAACCTAAACATGTCCTCTAAACTGTGTGAATTTCTTAAAACAAAATTCACTTGTTGGCATATCTCAGTTTACTGGAGTGATAGAGGAAGGTTTTATTACTGTTGACTCCACAGTTAGGGTCTGTACAATAAGATTCTTTAATATTAGTTGAATTTGTTTGGACAGCTAATATCTATATCTATTATCTGTATCGACTACAATACTATAGAATGTGATAAAATTAATTATATTCTTCAAAGCTAAACAATGATTGCTCATTTGGAAATATAATTGCCTGTTATTGAGGTTTTCATCTGGAAGGATTTTTAATACTGTATAGCAACTTGCATTTGCCAATCTTAGTTTAAATCCCTTGTTTCTGTCTTTTCCCTGTAAATGTCTGAAACTAGAGACAACTGATTTTTTTTAATATCAAAGTCTTATTCCATGAATTAAGTGTCATAATACACAAAGGACAGTTTGACACTAAAAGAACAGGAAGACTAATAAGACAAGAGACTGCAGACTGACAGCCTCTTACAGAAAACCCAGGAACATAATGGGATTTGTGAGCAATATCATCCTACCCAAGATTTAAAAGCAGAACAAATTAATATTCAGGAACAAAAATAATAGCCCCACTCCCCAAGAGGTCATTCAAGGAGAAGCAAGTAGGAAAAGAAAATCCTTCAAGGTCTTCACCAAGTTTACAAAAGCATTTGTGAAACAGGTCACACAGATATGGCAAAAACAGGAATACCAGGATATGACAGAGGCATCAGACCTGCGAATGGATGGCCTAGATTTACAGAGGCAGACAGGATAAACCAGATGAGTAGTTACTGAAAATCACTTGAGAAGGCTGTTTTACAGCACAAGTGAGTAGCTTCAGTCTACCGGATAGCTATTCAGGTTACAACTTGCAATACTGCCATCCCGTTAGAGTTGAAACTATATTATTCGCAGAAGCAAACTGTCCTGCTCAGAACTGACGCATAGTGGAGGAAGTGGAAAATATATATTGTAGAAAAATCCTCTTCTGAGGTGATTTATATGTCCCTGTCCATGAGCCGTGGTGTCTGTGTGGTTGCCCTGCATCCTGACCAAACAGCCTTTAAGCTGAGCATTTAAAATTTATAATCTGCTTTACCAGCAGTGGTGACATATTTCCCTCACAAACCACATCAAAATTAGATAAATTGTAAAGTATATTTACTGTCAAAATGGTGTTTAGATACACAAAATGGCCGCTGGAAAATGACAGTTGCAATTAATATTCGGCGGGCTATGAATATGTATGAAGTTATGGTTTGAAAGGTTTCAAACTGATTGGTTAATTTAGAATCCTTATACATATGTAGTAGTCAAATGCCCCTTTGATACATTGTGGCACTAAGGAGGACCTAGCAGGCAGAGGTTGTCAAACAGGTCCACCCAGGCTGCATATATTCAGCAGAGCAGCCCTGCTTGGGGCATTCCGGACCAGACCTCGGAGGAGAGCAGACGAAGAAGAAAGAAGACTACAGAAGGACTGAGCTAAGAGCTGGACTGAGCCTGTAGCCGTACATCGCTGGCAGAAGAGCCGAAGCTGACCTGCGTGTCAGTCATCGCTCGCTAGCCACCGTGGGCCGACGAAGAACAGAAGAGTTCCAGACAGAAGACCAGAAGAGCTCCAGCCTATACAGAGCAAAAATCACTAGTAAGGCTCCGGTTCTTTTATCCGGAGGGTTTGCCCGGCAGACCGCACCGCCTAAACAACGGTGCCCTGCACGGGGAAACCACAGCAGCAACCCTGCCCTTCCAGTCACCGACCTTAGCTCGGGCCGGTGTCTGAAATATCACGGTCGTTCCTGAAAAGACACAGGAGGTTTTGTTAACCAAGCCGGTTTTTCCTCCTGGCTCTCTTTTTCTTCCTTCCTCCTTTACTATCTGACCTGACGCGGCTGCCGTACAAACGCGCCGTGAGGGTCATAACTTCCTAGCTCGAAGAGAACTACAGGCCCAGCGCCTGGATTACAGAGCAGGAATAAGGAGGTATTTGTGGTCTGGGTTTAAGGCTAATATAAGTAATTAGGTGAGCAGTTAATGTTTTTATATAGTTTTGTAACAGAAAGTGGATTGAGACTTCCCCAAGTCCATGATCTGCGTCTTAAATTTTGTATCCCTTGTCTCTTTGTAAAGGCACAGGAGGCCAATGCTATTGGTCTAGCCTAAAACTATTACATGCACACAGAAGAATAGTTAGGCAAACTGCTTTATAATTAAAATCCAGAGCTATAAGCTCCCCCCTATTTAGGAGGGTAGAGCGGTCAGGGATAATCCTATATAGGGAAAACCCTGGTGTTCTTAGTAACCCTTTAAGGGTAATGAAGGTCTGCAATAAAGGGCTATCATAACAAGGTGGTCGAAATAGGCAGTACCTTTTTGAGGGGATAACCTTTAACTAGGAAAACCCCACCATTTAACTAAGGGGATAACCTCTCAGAAGGAAACCCCGCATATACTGGGCTCTCCCCTGCTTGGCCAGCAGGGCAACCCACTTAACTAGAGAATTGACCTAGCTTAGCGCGGGCAAATTCTTATTCTAAGTAAGATCTGCTCCCCACGGTAGTCGGCCAAGGGTCGAGCGACCTGGTGAACCTCAGGAAGATCCAGGAATAAATAAATACAATATTCAGCTCTGAAGTTATCCTTTCCATTTTACAGCACGCATCGAAGGCTGCATGGCCCGTCCCGGAAGCGCAGTAAGTAGCTAAGGGGTTAGATGGCAGTGCTGTTATAGCAGTTACCTATTGTTTAAGGCTATAAGCCAATTAGTATTCAAATCCTGTGCTTATTTCAGAAAAACAAGGGTCCACATATTTTGTGTCACCTAGCTTATCATAATCCACACTTTTACTTTGTTAAATAAACCCTTTCTCCCTGTTTAAACCTAACACCTTGTCCGTATTTCTTCCTTGGGTAAACACACCGCAGCAGCGCAGTTCACACACCCTGAAACCCCGTTGTGACTAGACCCACCGTAGACGGCGAGCAGGGTCGCGGGGTAAAATCCTGGGAGCATTGGAAAGGACTTAATTTTAGTCCAGTCCATTGCTCTGGTGTGACTGACTTAGCCTAATCAATATTCAAATTTATTCTTACGTCACTCACATCCTCGATATATATGTGGCACTTTTTACCTCAAAGCTGCACCTTGGAATCCCCACATTCACCACTGCAATTTAATTAAGATCTGTGTTGTACAAAGTATGCCTTGTGAGCTGTCTTTTTAAAAGTCTTGATCTGTTGAACATCAATATTCTGTTGGACTGTATGTGTTTTGTTTGCCATATATGCAGTTGTGTGCATGACTGACATATGCTGTGAGGTTGGGAACAACGACAACAAGCCTTTCAGGTGAAACAATGGAGTGGAGAAGTGGGCAATGGAAAAAAACTATGGGGACAAAAAAGAGGGAAGAGGCATCATGACTTGGCCTCACTCCCCCCACAACTCAACACTTGGAAACATGTCTGGAGGACAAAGGCTTCCAACCGGGGAGGGTGCACCTGGCTGTAGAGCAGTGATGGGAAATAATTTTGAAGATGATTCCAATTATTTTTGTGATTTTCCAAGGTCTGCACTTCTCTTTGGAGGGGTGGTGGGGTCTGGGATGGAGGTTGAGTACAGAAGGGAGCTTAGGGTAGAGGTCTGGGGTGTAGGATAAGTTGTGGGGGGTGAGAGGGAATTTGGGAGGAGGGGGTTGTGACCTTGGGCAGGGGGTTGGGGTTCCTATATTTTGCTCAATGGGAACTCCGCAGGGGTGCAACTGGAAGCTCTCCACCCTCAGCAGTCACAGGGATCAGCTGTATGCAAGATTTAAACCCTATTGAGTTTATAGAACTGAGAGTGCAAAATTACTTTTTGTTCTTAGATAACAAACTTTGATCTCCACACTCATCACTTATTATCTTTTTTTTTCTTCTTTTTTATACGTACTGTGTTATCTAAAACAGTATGCCTTGGTTGAAGTGCTTGGGGAATCTCAGCTCAGGTCACAAAGGCTGTGTGTGTGTCCTCTCCGCATGGAGGGCAGGGTGGACTGAATAATAAATAACCAGGGATAATAGGCTGGTCATGTTTCTCATCTGGGCAACACAATATAGTGAAAGGGTGGGAGGCTGAGGAGCTACGGGAATCAGCTACCACTATACTAATACTAAACCCTTGTACTCTGCATGGTGCGTAGGTCATCTGCAAGTCTCCACTTCACTCTGTCTTGGGACAAAACTTCTAGCTGACCCCAGGAATACCCCAACTGTTGTCCTTCAATCTCAGTAGATCTTCTCTAGGTTGTCCGAGGTCTTCCTCTTTCACCTTTTCCTTGCGGGTTCCATGTGAGAGCTTAACGGACTGTGCTGGATGATGGTTTTCTGAGAGAGTGACCTAGCCATCTCCACTTTCTTCTCTTGATTTCAATGTCAGTTGGCTGGATCCTCTTTATTTTTGCTTCCATGGCCGTGTCTACACTAGCCAAAAACTTCAAAATGGCCATGCAACTATTCATATTCAGCGCCTCATTAGCATGCGGGCAGCCGTGGCACTTCAAAATTGATGCGGCTCACTGCCACGTGGCTCGTCCAGATGGGGCTCCTTTTCGAAAGGACCCCAGCTACTTTGAAGCCCCCTTATTCCTATGGCCATTTCACAGTTTTTGGCTAGTGTAGACGTAGCCCATTAGTGACAGGGAGAAGCACTCATGCAACTCAGCTGGGTGTGTCCCTTCTGTAAATGTGTGTGTAACTGCAATACCTGCTAGAAGTTTGCAGCTCATCACAGCATTACACAGTGAGAGGGATATCACAGGTTGGTGGGGCAGAATACTCTGTGGTTCTTTGGTCCATTTGTGCATCACAGTATGTTGCAGTTGATATTTGTATGTTTGTAAGATAGACATATATATCCCAATGATATTAAAGCACAAACAGACAACAACAACAACAAAGAATGATATGCCCAAAGCCCAAAAACAGAGAAAAAGCAGAAGAAAAATGGGCAAGATTATACCTTAGTCTGAGTAAAAAAGGTTATACAGAACAACTTGTACTACAGAGTATACAAGGTACCATTCAAAGCATCCTATGCCCATTAGCTGCTTCTACACGTGCACGCTACTTTGAAGTAGCGGCACCAACTTCGAAATAGCACCCGTCGCGTCTACACGCGTCGGGCGCTATTTCGAAGTTAACTTCGACGTTAGGCGGCGAGACGTCGAAGTCGCTAACCTCATGAGGAGATAGGAATAGCGCCCTACTTAGACATTCAACGTCGAAGTAGGGACTGTGTAGACGATCCGCGTCCCGCAGCGTCGAAATTGCTGGGTCCTCCATGGCGGCCATCAGCTGGGGGGGTTGAGAGATGCTCTCTCTCCAGCCCCTGCGGGGCTCTATGGTCACCGTGGGCAGCAGCCCTTAGCCCAGGGCTTCTGGCTGCTTCTGCGGCAGCTGGGGATCTATGCTGCAGGCACAGGGTCTGCAACCAGTTGTCAGCTCTGTGTATCTTGTGTTGTTTAGTGCAACTGTGTCTGGGAGGGGCCCTTTAAGGGAGCGGCTGGCTGTTGAGTCCGCCCCGTGACCCTGTCTGCAGCTGTGCCTGGCATCCCTATTTCGATGTGTGCTACTTTGACGTGTAGACGTTCCCTTGCTGCGCCTATTTAGATGTTGGGCTGAGCAACGTCGAAGTTGAACATCGACGTTGCCGGCCCTGGAGGACGTGTAGATGTTATTCATCGAAATAGACTATTTCGATGTTGGCTGCACGTGTAGACGTAGCCATTAGGTAACCAGAATCCATACTGGGTAAAGTTCATTGAGAAGTTTAAACTTCTGCCAAAAATTAGGTTTTCCATCAAATAAAGCATGTTCTCAAGAATTTATGGCTTCCTACTCTCTGTTGTATTACATTATGTGGAAATAAATTAGTTTTTAAAGAAGACCTGTGATCTCTCAGCAATCTGTCACTCCGCTTTCAAGTGCCAGCCAGATATTCGTAACTATCAGTTACTTTAAGCTGACGACTTACCCCATAGTTTTTTGACTGCTATAGCTACTCACAGCTTCCCTGATTGAAAAGACACTTGATTTAGACTAGACAGCAAGGCCATTTTCTTTGTGTCATGACAGCTGTTATATTGACTCACACATGGTATTGGTTTGATTAGCCACTTTTCCAAAGATTTACTCTGCCACTTCACACTCATTTTTCCTCCAGATTTTCTTGCTAAAGATCTTACTTACTCTGTGTTATTCAACTACATGCAGGAAAAAAAAGAAAAGGGAAAAAAAAGTGTGTGAATTGTGTTTTGAAGAATATTCCTATTTACTGTAAAATATGTATTTAACTCAAAGGGGAGATTGTGGAACAATTATTTATATGAGCAGACCCCTTGATTTCAACTGAAATATTTTCAATTGCTTATGTGTATGTTGTACAGCCTACCCTTCTAATTCATCATACATATATTGTATAGCCTACCATCCATACATTGTACAGCCTATCCTCCTATACTAGGAGATTAGGTGGATTTTATTGAGGTCAATTTTTAGCAACTAAATTTATAAAGCTGAAGGTGCAGGTCCCCACTGTGTGCATGACATGCATCCCCAGTTGGGTGGGCAGCTTTGAGTTTGAGAGCAATGCACTGTGGTTACCAATCTCACATCTCCTGCTGCCCCTTTGCATTCTGGGTTATGCCCCTAGTATCTGACAGGACAAAAATGGGTGGTTCTGGGTACATGTCACCAGCCTCCCATAGTGCACTTATCTTCTGCACCCCTCTTCCCACTCCCTCAGGAAAGCAAGGTTAAACAACATTTTTGTGCCCTTTTTTCACCCATGCAGACGCTATAACAAGGCTAGCATGGACCCTATTCAGCTTGAAACTTTTATGGCCATCAGTCTGAATATCTCACACATTGTGTTGCCTTATGGGCCGAGCCTAGAGAGAAGCTTCCTCAGAGTCTTCCCTGCTGAGGAAGACACAGACATAGACAAATTTGAAACACTGGAGTGGAGCAACTGGCAGATGCTGGCTCCATTTGATGCTGCTTACAAAGTAGAGCACTGGTTCTTGTCTTGCGAAACAATCTCAGATTGGTGGGCCCAGATTGTTCTGCAGCTGTAGGACAGTCAACAGTGGCTACAAACTTTCACATGGGTAAGGCCACTTTAAGGGAACTTTGCCAATTGCTCTCCCTCAGCCTGAGGCACAGCATTAGCAGAATGAGACCTGCTCTGACAGTTCAGAAGCAAGTGGCAATAGCTCGGTGCCTAAATTTATTCTTTCTTGGGAATATGACGATGTTTTTGTACTACAATCCTTTCTGGTAGCATCTCATTCAGTGTCACTTATGAGAAAAAGGTAAAGAACAGTGTAAGTGGAGCAGTGGCTTCATAGAATCCTAGGGCGGGAAGAGCCCTCAGAAGGCCATTGAGTCCAACCCCCTGCTAAAGGCAGGACCAATTCCAGCTTCAAGTTGAAATGAGAGTTTACTCTTTCTTATCCCTTACAAAGAAAGAACCATTAAAAGAGGGAAAATCTCTCTTTATTCCCCTCCATAGAAATACTTGTCACAAACTTAATTTTTCATTTGCTTTGCTGTTGATCTTATTAATATTTTAACAAGGACTATAAATTATTATTGTTATTATGTATCAATATATGTTGTGGTAGCACATATGATCCCTTGCTATGGACAAACACATTTTCTCTGTTCCATAGAGCTTATGCTCTAAACACATGCAAATGAAATATAAATAAATAAAATTAACTAACCTCATGGTATTCACTATTTATTTTATTTGTTTCTAAACAAAACTCTCTAATTTCTCCTTTTTAGTGTTTTAAAAACACGCGACCTGTTTTTTTTATTTGAGTGTTTCACACAAATGTATTATACACAGCACAAGAGATGCTGACACACATTTTCCTTACAGAATCTATGGGCTGCAGTGGATACAGAATATGAAAGCTACAGTTAAAGAACATCTGGTACAGCATTATTTACAGGAGAGGGAAAAGAAAGACAAGAAAAAAAAGAAAATAATTGAAAATATTGACCAGAGGGTTAGCCATGTTAGTCTGTACCTGCAAAAAATTATGAAGACAACTGCAGCACCTTAAAAACTGGGGCTCGGTCTACATGTGCCCCTTCCTTTCAAAAGGGGCATGTTAATAAGCGGGTTCAAAAGATGCTAATGAGGCGCTGCAATGAATATGCAGCACCTCATTAGCATAATGGTGGCTGCAGCAATTTGAAAGTGCAGCTTTTCGAATTGCATGCCACCTGTGAAGACGGGACCTTCCGAAAGGAACCCCCTACAGTTTTTGAAAGCCCTTTTTCCTATCTGGTGATCGGAAGAAGGGTTTTCGAAAACTGGGGGGCTCCTTTTGGAGGGTCCCATCTCCACGGGCGGCTTGCAATTTGAAAAGCCGCACTTTCAAATCGCCGCGTCCACCATTATGCTAATGAGGTGCTGCATATTGATTGCAGCACCTCATTAGCATCTTTTGAACCTGCTCATTAACATGCCCCTTTCGAAAGGAAGGGGCATGTGTAGACACAGGGTAAGATATTTATTTGGGCATAAGCTTTCATGGGTAAAACCCATCCATCAGATACATGAAATAAATGTGTTAGTCATGGTACTAACAGATATTAACTAAGGTGTCACAGTGTTCCTCATTGTTTTTAAAAATATTGAGTTAGCCACCTGAGTCACTTTTTTGGAGAATACCAAATACTCCACATCCTTGAAAAATGGAAGTGATGTACAGTAAGTCCATATCAAGATCCTGGGGATTTCTCCAGATTTATATTGACAGTTGATTTTTTTTTAAAGTTGCAAGCTTTCAAATGTACCTTAAGCTCCTTGGGGCATTGCCTATCTTTTCTTATGTCTCTGACAGCCAGGATCCTAGTCACAGCTTGTGAGTACTACAGGACAGATAAGATGTCTTAAACCTCTACTTTTAGAGTATCAGAACAATTGTATTCTTAAGATCGTTGAAAGCTAAGTGCCCTGGCCTTGTAGCTGTAACATATATAATCACCGGGGCATGCAACATTGGTATCACAGTGTTGGTCAGATGGTTTAATTATGTTTTTATACATAGTATGAGGAAGAATCTTTACATTCAGTGTTACAAGTAACAGAGGTTCCTGGTGCAGCCATAAAAATAGTTTCTCATTATATGCCATTGAAAGAGAAGCAAACAATTGAACTAATGACCCTGCCTTGGACTCATCCTCTGAATCCTGGGAGCATTGTGAAGTTATGGCAATAGTAATGATGGGAAATGAACAAAGAAAAAGATCTTAAATTTGCACAAGCTCCACAGTTACAAGTTATATGAAGCAAATTTGGACTGAATCATTGTTTAAAGTAACACGAGGGTATTTTTAAGGAATTTCACAAAGTCAAGCCTCTGATCTGGAGACAAAGTTGACAAGTATAAAATGGAGCACACTAATGACTGTAGTGAAAGTAGCCCCATTTGTTCTTCTGAAGGTGCATAGAAGCCTAAAACATGGACAAGATGTTAGAATGTGTGGAATGAGTGGATTTTTTTTCTCATAGTTCTCTGTCACTTCCATCCAACAAAAGATGGAAGCCAAATGTTCAGATAGGAAAAATCCTTTGTTGAATTAAAATGCCAGACTATGGATTTACTCAGCAAGAGGCACAACTGGGTGAATGTTTTGATTAACTTTCATGTGAGATTCATTTGACTATGATTTGGCATTCCCTCTGAATTGCATATGAAAGATAAATCTCCCCACACACACACTCACCCACTGCACAACTCAACACACCCTTTCTGACTGGTACAGATAGAAGAGGTGCTCCTGAAAAAGCACAGTACAACTGAGTTTCCTTGGTGGAAAAGTAGTTTCAGCTCAGTGACACCATTTACAGAGTGCTGTTACAATGAGGCTATACTGCAGGAAGCTCAATTCAGACAAGACTGAAATAGCAGGGGAAAACAAATGAAAGTGTTCTCCTGGAATACATTTGATAGTGCTACGACTGTGCTACTGCTTTCAGAAACCTTCTCCCTGTATCTCCCTTTTCTCAATTGACCGCATGATGCCTGTCTTCTACTTCCCTCTCTCGCCGCTCTGCCTGACAGCTCACCAGTTGCAGGCTCTGGTTCACCTCATGCATCATCGCATTCCGGAAGGTGGACAATTCCAGGGATTATGAGACTTCTTATACCACACATTTTGGGACAGAGCTTCATTGAAAGTCTATGGTGCTATGCCAAATTACCCTAGTTGAGGATCATAGAATCACAGAAGCGTAGGGCTGGAAGAAACCTCAGGATGTCATTGAGTCCAGCCCCCTGCCCAAAGCAGGATTAACTCCACCTAAATCATCCCAGCTCAAAAACTTCCACTGATTCCACCACCTCTCTAAGTTATTCATTCCAATGCTTCACCACTCTCTACTGAAACAGTTTTTTCCTAATAGCCAACCTAGGCCTCCTGCTCTGTAATTTGAGACCATAGTTGCTTGTTGTGTTATCAATTACTAGTGAGAACAAAACAAACAAACAAACAAACAAAAAACAGTCCAGTAGCACTTTAAAGACTAACAAAATAATTTATTAGGTGGTAAGCTTTCTTGGGACAGACCCACTTCTTCAGACCACAGCCATATGAAGAGGTGGGTCTGTCCCACAAAAGCTCATCACCTACTAAATTATTTTGTTAGTCTTTAAAGTGCTACTGGACTGCTTTTTTGTTTTGATAGAATATAGACTAACACAGCTGTCTCTCTGTTATTAGGGAGAAGAGACAGTTTAGAGTCCCCCTTCAGGGAGTTGAAGTCAGCTTTCAAATCACCAATCACTTTTCTCTTCTGCAACTAAATAAGCCCAAATCCTCTCCTCTCCAATAGCACTTGAAAGACTCTCCTCATAGGTCCTTTGCTCTATCCCCATAATCATTTTGATTGCACTCCACTGAACCCTCTCCAATGCATTCACATCCTTTCTATGCTGGAGGTCCCAGAACTGGACTCGGTACTCTAGGATCTGGCCCTGGTTCTTTTCTGCTTCAGCTCCACCATCTTCTTTGTTAAGCCACTATATCTCTCTTCCCTAATCTCCACTCCAATACATACCTGTGTACACAATGCCCTTCCTCTCTTCTTTTACGGTCTGCAAAATGGTTTCTTCATAAGTTCACTTCTTTCACTAGAACATTCATTTGTGCACTATTCATGGTGTTTTCTACTCTGTACAAAATACTGAAGAGGATGCAATCTCTACTGGAAGAAATAATCAGCTTTTAGGTATTGTCAAGATTTTGTTGTTTTCAGTGAATTATAGATTTAAAATATTGCTCTGTTACACATATTGGGGTTATGTGGTATTTCTCTGGAATCAGAAAAAAAACCTAGGTAGATATAATTCACACTACTTTATATTCATTACATCTTTTGCTTTATGCTTTCTCTTTATTTCTTTAATCATCTTTTCAGTGTAGATTTCCATTCCCATTGTGATCACACTCCTCAGGAATTAACATTCCTATTCTCAATGGTTTTGTGCAATCAAAACCTACCCATTCAAAACTCATGTGCAATCTACAGGGAGGAATTATTAAAAGCGCTTTGCAGATTTGTTTTATTGCCTGATACAGAGTAAGAACTGAGGATTTTCATGCTGAACATCTTTAAAATATTTCTGACTCAAGATGAGATTTTACAATCCTTGAAAATAGGTTTGAATAGGTCTGAATAGTTCACTATTTTTGTGTGTGTTTGCAAGACGTACTTCAAAAGCTGTATTTTGAATGTATAACAGGGTCAGATGCTCAACTGGTGTAAATTACAGAATGTTTGCTTCAATTAAGTTACATTGGTTTAATAAGCAGACTATTTAGCCCTTAATGTAATGATAGACTTAAAATAAGAACTGAATGTAGTTTAACATAACTTCTTTCAAGGTACCCCAAAGGACAACAAAATGTCTTGAGTCATTATGGACAATAGTTGTATTTGGCTGCAATTATGATTTCAGCAGCATCATGTATATGGCTTTTAGTATTATCACTTGTTTAATTGAAAGGTAAGTAAAAAAGAGGCAGAAGGATATCAGTTCAAGTGCCTCATATGAAGGGCAACAGCAAATCTTTAGTGCTCTTCTACAGTTGCACCACTGCGCACACAGTCAGGACCTGGAGGGAAATTTGAACCTTCTGATGAAGTGATGACTCGTATGAGATTTTAATCAGACCATGATATATGCAGTAATTGCTCCATAACCTAGCACGATAAAGTTCAAGTATTTCCAAAGGTCACTGTTGCACTACACCCTATTAGACAAGTATAAGAAAGATTGAGTCAAAAGGGCTTTTATTTATGTATTTATTTATTTATTTAGGGTTTTTAATTGTTGCTTTTTAGCCTTTATGATTCTGAATCTTCTCTAATCCACAAATATAAAATGAATAGTTAGTATTAATAGCAGCTTTTTTTTAGACTGATGTTATGTGATTCACCCCCATGAAAGGTAATTAACATTAGAGAGCCTATTTCACCTGAGTTAAGTGTGAAGACAAACTGGGACAATACAATTTCTAAAGAGACGATACCTAATTAATTCCAAGGTAAGTTGTTATTTTTAAAGGACAGCATCAGCTCGATTTTTTTAAAAAGTGAAAAGAAAATAATTTTCCTGTTGCTTTACCCAGCTGAGATCAAAGCCTGATCATACTAGATATTGTACAAACACATTATAATAGGCACTCCCTATCCCAAAAGCTGAAGAAGAATTAAAAAAAAAGCCTGGAAGGGGAACAAATTGAGATGTTGATCCAGGTAGGGGACAGAATAGGGATTTGAATCCAAATCTCCTGCCTCATATTCCCTTGCTCTACACTCTAGGTCACATTTCCTCTCAATTTGAAATAATATGCCCACATATTTTAATACATTTACATAACAGGCTTTTTCATATTTATAAAATAGAAATATGCAGGAAATATCAAAGCACAAATGAAAGGTACAGGGTCTAGCATTTGAGATGGAGCAATAGTATTCGCTAGCACAGCAGTTTCTGAACGTTTTCTAGCAAAGAAAGGTGAACATGTAAGCATGTACAATTAATTTCTGCTAAAAATAAGATGCATGGGCTCCATTGTTGTCCAATGCTACACTGCCAACAAGACATGTTTCCCATGACTGCCAGATTTTCCAATGGATATCTGCTCAATTCAGTCACCATGCTGCTATGGAAGTACCATGAGGAGTTCAAAACTTCATTTTGAGTCAAGTACCTCTCTTACGTGCTAACTTAACAGGAACATTGGAGTATGTTTAAGTAAGTGATGTTAATACATTTTCAGTGGCATTTGTTAACATGTCAAACACAATTTAACACTCAAAATATCCTCTGTCTGCCAGTTTGGAAATCATGTCCAAAATTTAAGGCATTCAAAAGACAGTCTGTTTTAATATAAAAAGAATAGCAATTTATCACAAACTCAGTGGCACAAAATAGCCATTCTTTCAAAAGTAACAATGGAAAGTCTCCCCACTCTGACCAAGATATGTTTGTTTGATTGTTTTCAAATAAAGCAAAGATTTATACAAGGCTATCTATCTATCCCACCACCTTTCGCTTTCAGGTAGGGGGAAATAAATAATTTTGGATTATATGCTAGATGAGAAGAACACAGTACTGCAGAGGAAATTCATACTGGAAAGTTAAAGGAAAATAATTGGTTCAGATTTTGAAATAGATGAAGCAGGCCACTGGATGCATGGAGGAGAGAAATTGTTTTAAGCATGAATGATGACTTACTGACATCCATGACGCAAGGGTGGAAAAAGAAAAAGGTAAGGCCTGATTCTTCTCTGCCTTCCAGCCCATGTGGTCATTACAGCAGGGCATAAAAGTCTGTGGTTCTGATTTTCTTGCATTTATCGATTTGAACAGGTGTAGTTAGGTAAATGGCAAACACCAGAAGGAGAGAAGTGGGCTGTGAATAGGGTAAGGGGGAATGAAGAAGTAACTGAAATATAAATGGATGGGGTTGCAGTAAGGTGGTGAGGGACAAAAGTAGAGATTTAATGCAGAAACAGAAAGGCCTATAGGAGTACTCGGCTAGTGTTGCCAGGGATACTATCACATGACAGGAAGAGAATTTTAACTGTGCCTTTTTGGGTAGAGTGTGGTGAAAGGATAGTGAGGCTAAAGAGGGGAGGGTTTGAGCAATAGGATAAGGTACGATACAAGCCCAAACTTTTAGATGTAGAAACAAGCCTGAGGTGTTTACCCGGTCAGTGGTAGTTAAAGCAAATCTTAGACATATTAATTTTTAATGATGGCCCTCTAATAAAGGGCATATAGGACATGTGTTTTACAGTTGTTAGGTCATGTATTTGGTTTCCATTCCTGGCTCTTCTGTGAACTTATTTCTATCTTTAGCCCTCAGAAAAAAAAATCATGCAATTTGCCCATCTGTAAAATGGGTAAAAGATATTAGTCTTAAGATACATCAATGTTAGTTTTAGACACTTTAAAGTTTCATTTCCTTGTGTGTAGATGAATTATTAGAACTTAGGATAAGTCTGACATCACTAGGTGTTGTATATAATTTGCAAAAGCTAATAAGAATGCAGATTAATGCTAAGCACATCGATGGTGTTAGCTAAGGTACTGGGCCAGGAGTCTGGAGACCAGGGTAACGTGGAGACTCTTGCTGTGTGCTGTTAGATAAGGCATTTTTCTTTCCTGTGCCTCGAGTTCCCTTGTTTTTCTATTTACTCAACTGTAAGCTCTTTAGGGCAGGGACTGTCTCTTGCTACATGTTTGTATAGTGCCTAGCACAATGGGAACCTGACCTTAGTTGGGGCAAGTACAAACTATTGTCTTATAAAGAATAAATAATACTTTTCAGATGTAAATATCAGAGGAGAATGAATAGACTGCTCAGCTCCGTTTCTTTTCTCTAACAAAATAAAAGTGGAAAACCAAGCTGCTGAGTTAAGGTCAAATGATACAGGGGCACTCTACAGGACCAGGCTCCCTCCACATCTGCTGACTAATTGCTGTTGCCATCCTGCTATCTTGTCAGCCATTTGACTGGTGCTGCCCCCCAGCTGCCATATCCACCTGTTTACAATTTAACTCCAAGCTACACCATTGTGAGCATCAGGCACAAATAAGCCCTCTTCAAATAGTCTCATCCTCGACTTTTTCATGTCTGAAAACTTTCAGCTTCATTCAGAGCTCACTGAAGTCCACAGGAGTTTTTCCATTGAGTTCAGTGGCCTTTGGAGTAGGCCCCCTAATGATCTTTCTGCTATGGCTAATTAATACTCTTCATTAGTTACTCCCCAGATTCCATGCCTTTTCCTCATCACTTCATGCCAGTGCTCATTAGTCTTGTCTTTTAAACATTAATTGTTGCTGTGCATGCCCTTCCTGTCGTGCTTTAAGATTAACACACACACCCCGCCCCCAATATCCACCTAATGTTTCCAAGGACAGTGAATCCAAATGTGGCAGGTGCATTGCAAGCCAATTAAAAGCAAATCTGTGCTAAATGAGGGGGAATCTTCAGTGAAAATCACAAGTGACAATACCAGATGTCTGGGGGAAAGTGTTATTGACCAAATATTTCCATTGCTAGAAGAGCCTTGACACCTTCCAATGTAGATTTTGCAAAGATAAGGATTGCCCACTACTGCTGTAATTTTATGGAGGATAACCCAAAATTGAAACACAGCCACTCAAGCCAGGAGAGAGAAGTTAATCGAAGGTGATCACAAACTACTAACAATTGGCTTTAGGAGGTCAGAGAAAATAACTTGGGAATAAACCTAAAAAGGCTATTCTCCACAGTATTGATCCCGGTATAATGCACAAATGTCAGTTTCCAGGAGATTGCCTTTTCCTTATTGTTAAAAGTTGGTTGTGGTTTGCTGTTGACAAACAGAAGAAACAACACAGCTTCGATTTTTGGATCACACTCCATCTTTTAATGCTTGCCTAAGCTCTACTGGCATCTTAGGCTTCTGAGTATTGGTGTCCCATAATCGTGCCAATCATCATGCCTGACTGAAAATGTATATTCAATAATATATTAAAATTAAACAGATATGTGTCTAGTTTTTGCATAATACAACTAGAAAGTGAGGGAAAAGAATCTTGGTAAAACAGAACCACACAGTGACAAGATAGTGAAACAATAGCATAGCTTGGGGATCTTAACAATTAATACCTTGCTTCAAGATTCTTCCTTTTAATTCTTCATGTCACCTGGATTCAGCTTGGGTGATACAAGAAAATGGTAGAAATAAAATTGGTTGTAAATTTGGAGGCAGACCTTCACAGGGCATATTTTGACATAGCTCTACTGAAATCAGTCCAATAAGAGAACATATTGAGGAATCTCTTCTGTTTATGATAACTGAAGATCTGTTCCTACATTCTTTATGAATTTACTCCCTTTTTTTGTTTAGTGACTTGTCCATGAGCTGATTCAGCTTTTTCTCAAATGTATTTGAATTTTGCAAATATTTGTCATAAGGTTTCAATGAATAATTGTCAGACTTGTCCATGAGCTGTTTTTTTGTTTGTTTGCTTTTTCTATTCATTGCATTCGCTATGTCATGAGCCAGCTAAGTTAGTCACAAGACATTTCTACGGTGGTATCAGATGACTGAACCACTTGAAATAAGAGAAACAATGAATAGTAAATGCACTTCTGGTATTTTCAGGCAGATGAATACTCATAGGACTGCTGTTAAGGACAGCCTTTCACTTTTTTAAAAGGAGATATCTGATGATTTTGTGACCTACTCATAACAGAAGCTGATGCCTGGCAAAACCTCAGCTACTGCACCAGAGATGTCTGCAATCAGAAAATGACTACTCAAACCACTTCAGGCATATACATTCTTCTTGTATGGGTTGAACCTCTGTAGTCTGTCAAATTTGAGACCTGACCAGTGCCTCATGAGGGAATTTGCTAGACCACAGGAAGTTAATGTTTTCTAGCAGGATTACCAGTACTTCCACTGCTCACTGGGCTCTTGGAAGACATTTAGGGGTAAGATACAGCCAAATAACATCACAGAACACTGAGGGCCAGGTCTGGTGGCTGTAAACACACTTCACGGGACCATGGGAAACTTGGTTGTTTGTAGTTGTCCGGCTAACTAAAATCATGCTGGATTACAGGTAGTTCCAGACAAGACAGTGCCATAGTAGAGGAGTTCAACCTGTATAGTCTTTGTGCCCAAGTCCCATTGAGAGCCTGATCCTAAAGTTACTCTGAAACCAGGTCTCCATTTCCAAACCTAGCTGTAGCTGATCAGGTGTGATATATGCCCATGGTAAGGATCCACAGGTGAAACTGTCATGAAGAAGGGTGCCTCACAGTCCAAGTTCCAAACTGAGGAGATTAGAATGAGCTCGCCCAACTGTTTTCAGAGCAAGATAGGAACCTTACCCTTTTGTGCAAGTTTGCTTGCAGTAACAGGCTTGGTACTAAGGACATGATCCAAGCTCACTACAGTCCATGGAAAGACTTCCATTGCCTTCAGTGGGCTTTGAATCAGGTAATGTGTGTCAGAAAATCCCAGTCACAAGCATTATAAACAAATAAAGAAATAAATCTTTTGAAATAAGGAAATGCAATTTTACGTGTATTATGAACCAATCTTTAGCAAATTGTAATGCTATAATACAATACACGCTATAGTGATGGTGTGCTATGAATTTTTAATATAAAAATGATGAATCAGGGATTGCACAGTTGTCTGATAGTTAATTTTAAAATGGTTTCTATGTGCTTCACATTTCCTTTCTTATAGTTAAAAATGTCACTTATATAAGTAAGATTAAAGCTGCCAATGAAAAATAAATCTGAGAATGAAGAACCCTGGAAAAAAAATCCAGAAAACAATATATTCAGAAAAAAATCTTTAGAATTCAAGCACATATCAATAGTTTCAGTGTACAGTACCTTTCAGAACAGAAAATAAATTAGAGGGAACAAGTAATGTAGCATTAAGATTGTACTTCCCACATGAGGAACTGACTCATATGCCAATAAGAAGAATAGCCTTAACTGTGCCCCAGTTGAGACACACCTACCATTGAATCATTACAGGTATAAATATTGGCAGGACTACACTTAGTGAGAAAGTTGACTTAAGATATGCTACTCCAGATATGTGAATAGCATAGCTGGGTTGATATACCTTAAGACAAATTTCTGTGATGTCCCCACAACAGGAGGGCAATGGGAAAAGCTCTCCTGTCAACTTCTTTTACTCTGCATGACTTTGTGGAGTGCCAAGGCCACTGGGAGAGCAATGTGTGTTCAATTTAGCACATCCGTATTAAACTCTTTAAATTGACCCCCTGGGAGATCACTCTCCAGAGCATCGATCTCTGGTTAAGCGTAGACAACCCCTACCATTCAGCAAAATGGTCCTCTGAAAGTGTACAGAAAGTCATTGTAATGCTACTTTTGCAATGTGCCTATGATAAATTTATGTGCAAATTGGAATCCAATACACAGATTCAAAATACCAAGCTGGAAATATAGTCCTTGCAGGCACATGGGAAATCATGCTCAAGGACAACATGCTACTCTTGCTTTGCTTCTGAACTAGAAGGCAAAACATGTCATGAATTTTCAGATTTTCAATTAGGGACGGCACTTACAGATGATTGTAACATTGGAAGTTTCACCAATCCTGGGAGAGACTACTACTAGGCTTAAATTAGACACATGCTCATGCGTTTTGTTAAAATCAAACCCAGTCATCATCAGAATAAAGCCATCTTCCATTATGCTTTTCAAACATTGTATGCTGACTGCATAGATGTAAATGACAACGTACATGGCAAGGCAATTACGCATCAGACTGCTAGCACTTCCTTTCAGCAACTGATAACCAAACTCTGTGTCCAAATTTCCAGCAGGGCTTAGGGTTGATTTTGTTGCCCTTAACTGTGCATCCAGCCTTAATTACAGCACTGAATGTTTCTGTTTTAGATTAAGAATTACATTTTTTTTAATTTAGTAGTGATGAGTTTGGAAAATAGCCAGTACATTTCTTCCCTAAAACTTATTAGACTCAAAGAAGCTTTCTGACTATAAAAGCTATAAAAGTGCCATAAATCTTAAAAATGGCAAGTGTGCAGTTCCTAAAAAGGGAATAAAACATGTTATTTTTTCTCTGTGGTGCAACAGTTAATTTTAGATCTATAAATATATTAAATTTTTAAAGAACAGATTCCATCAAATGAACTGTTTAGTTTCTTAGAGCCTCATCAAAAGCACATAAGTCACAAATGACATGATAGCACTTGAAAGACTTTTAAATACACTAAAGTTAACTAATCACAGACTATTTTTTCCCTTAAAACATTGATTTCTCACAAGTCAGAGATGAACAAATGGGCCCAATCCAGTGCCCTGAGAAGTCAATGGAGAGATTCTCATGGCATTAGGCCCAGTATGAGAAGATTTCATGAAACAGTCCAAATCCAGCTTCCTCACTTTGTCTCAGCACTCGCCACACTACTAGTCATTACATAACGCATCATTATCTCCTTCAGACAGATTCTTTGTGACCCTACATAGGGAATGACGTGCCCCATGCACAGTTCTTCCATTTCTGTGTTTGCAGTGAGGCTCAGTGAAGCCTGAAAGGTCAAGACTCAAAAAGGGACATTATCTCATCCTCCACATAGTACTTGAGAATGAGCCCCAGACACATCCTTCCCTGCAATGAGACAAAAGGAGCTAGCTGCAGCCTCAATGGATAGCTGCTGCTGCAGTTACAAGACTATAATCTGTGTTGCTTGATAATGCCTTCTTTGTGCCCCCTTGCCCCCCATTAATGACTTCACTTCTAGGCCACAGGTGCAATAATTATGGCACGATCCAAAGTTGCTAGGAGTTTGGTTCTAGCTGATGGGTGGCAAGCAATGAAAATCAGGAATATGTTGTTGTAAGGGTGAAACAGGAGCTGGTGTTAATGTATTTGTGGGTGTAGTTGGATGTGGACTTGAAAATTAATAAGTAAGGTTGGTTATGGAGCCAAGCTGTAGGCAGCAGGGAACAATCCAGAAGAAATGCAGTCAGAGTGCTAGATCCCAAAAAGCAGCCACAGCCGGGAAGGAAAGATAATAGTTTTGGAAGGAGGAAATCTAGATTTAGGTTCTGTAATTTCAGGTAACAACTGAGACATACTTGGTTCCACCCAAGAAAAAATATATTCCTAACTAACTACTTATCTTTAATAATCCCTCTCTTTGCAGGACAACTGTACTCCTTGTTTAGTACTTGGTTTAACTTCTATCTGTATGTATTTATACATTAATTATTCTGATAATATCTGAATTCTCTGCATAGCAGTAGTGTCTAATACAGGTTGAACCCCTCTAATCCAGCAACCTTGGGACCTAATCGGTGCTGAATGAGGCAATTTGATGAACCACATGAGATCAATATTGTCTACCAGTATCAGCACCACTTCCACTGCTTACTAGGCTCTTAGAAGACATTTAGGGGTAAATTTCAGTTAAATAACAGCAGAAACCACAGAGAACCAGGACTGCTGGCTGTAAATAGACTTTATGGGACTGCAGGAAACTTGGCCATATCCATGATATGCAATTGTCTGGCTAACTAAAATAATGGATGTTGCTGGATGAGAGAGGTTCAGCCTGTAGTTCTGTCCTTGGATCAGCCACTGACTGGTTCCATGGTGGTAAGTCAGTGACTTAGGTCACCATTTTCAAAAGGATCCTCAAGTTTTAACAGGCTCCATTTGTGTGGTAACCGCCTCACATGCCTTAGGCCTGAAGGTTAAATGTGCGGAGCAGGCATACCTGTAGTGAAAGGCTTGTGGGCCCTTGGTGTTCAGCCCCACCGCCAGATCCAAGGATCCAACAATGAGGCATGTAAAGTTAGTGAATGCTTCTGAAAATTGAGTCCATAATTGCCCTCTGCTCTAGTTTTCTTAGCTGTGCAGTGAGGCCACTATTTGCTTGGTTACCCCACAATGTCATTGGGGACTGAGGTTGGGATTTTTAAAGGACTTACGGAATTTGTTGCCCAGCTCCAACTGAATTTCAATCAAATTTGGTACCACGACCCTTTGGGCTCCTTTGTAACCTCCATCTCCTATATGTTTAAAACACTTTGAAATGCCCAGGTGATAGATGCTGTGAAACTGCTGCAGCAAGGTGATGCCATGAGCACTTTGATAGAGAATGGGAAATTCTTTACAAAAACAGCCATTGTATTCTCATTCTGTATAGTGAATCATGACAAAAAAGCAGTCAGGTAGCACTTTAAAGACTAACAAAATAGTTTATTCGGTGATCTTTTGTGGGACAGACCCACTTCTTCAGACCATATCCAGACCAGAACAGACTCAATATTTAAGGCATAGAGAAACAAAACAGTAATCGAAGTTGACAAATCAAAAAAAAAGTTATCAAGGTAAGCAAATCAGAGAGCAGAAGGGCCGGTGTGGGGGAAGTCAAGTCTTGGCTATGGTCTAAAGAAGTGGGTCCGTCCCACGAAAGCTCACCTAATAAATTATGTTGTTAGTCTTTAAAGTGCTACTTGACTGCTTTTTTGTTTTGATAATATACAGACTAACATGGCTCCTTCTCTGTTACTATTCAACTTGTATAGTGAATGTGTGCATTGGGGTAGAGGTAGCTTTTCTTTTGCCCTTGATGTGTTTTTCACCTGTCTGTTTTCCTCTGCATTCCAACAAGTCTGTTTCTGATGTCATACTCCAAAAATTTCCACTGTCCTTTGTCTGGCTGGTAAACATTGCCCTGGTATGGAATGCTGGCACACCAAAAGCTCATGCAACATGCCACATTCAGAATAACCTCAGCCTCTGAAGACAGATTAGCTGAAAGCTGCATTCTTCCCCCTAATCTGGTCTTCTATTTATCAGTGTAATAAAACAGCTGCCAAGCTACTGGGCTACCTCCACAGAGAATTTGTTTTGGATAAACATGCCATGTGATTAATAGTTTTTCATACCAGGTTCACTTGTCAGAACATTGCTGGGATAATTCATCATTTGTTTCCATCCTTATGCATTCTTATTAGCACATCCTGATGCTACAGGCCATTATTAATAAATTAGTTATTAACCGTAAAAGATTGCTTCGTGGTATTTATAGCAAAGTTTTTTTCTCCCTCAGCATTTCAACTCACCGACTGGCAGCAGCTGTGCCAAAAATATGTATGGAGCTGTAATTCAGCAACAAGATTTAAAAATCAGCTTTGTTATTACTACTACTATTATTATTATTATTATTTATTTTGCTGTGTCTCATGGGGACGTAAGACATCTGGTTTCAAAGATAGTGGCAGTAATAATTATTTGCATCATAAATGTAGCAAAGTGGATAGCTGAGAGCATCTGTTATGATATTTCAGTTTCTTTAACCTGTCCCCAGAGAAGCTATGATGGCTGAAATAGCCTTTTCTATTTCTGTCTGGAATAATGTTCTTTATAAAATGCAGATTACCTGTCACTTAAGGAAATTGGCTCCAGTGTTGCCTGTTCTTTTTTGAGCCGAATCAATAAAAAATTAGATACTGTTATAACGGCAGCAGTTTGCAAGAAAGAGGAACGTGTAACGGTTGCAATTTCCCTTATAGCCTACAAGTTGTGCATAGCCACTATGGAGTCTATGATGAGTTTACATGACAAGAAGGGCAGAAGTACTGGTGACTCAGGGATGTAATTGAAGTTGACTTTGCCTTTGAGGAGCCACAGGTCAAAGAACCCAGTCCTGCACTGGTCAGGTAAGTCCACATTATCTTCCCACATATCAGAAGTGATTGATTAAAAAGGGATGTGGCCAGGACATCCATTTACTTCAGTGATAAAGGAATGTTCTGTTGACATTGGACTGCTGCTTATTTGTGTAAGTTAGAGCAGCCTTCAGACTCCACTGACCAATGCTGAGCAACACGCAGCTGGCTGAGGACCAAAGGAGAGAGAAGATGGCTCAAAGAAAACTTTCCATTCAAGCCCCTCCTTCACCCTTCCAAGCTGTGCTGTGAGCTCCATGTAATACTTATGAAAAGTTTAAGAGGTCAAATGAAAGAGGAAAGGACTCAATTTGCATGTGCATTCTGTTTTTTTAGTTCTGCACTTAAAGGCCAAGGTACGTCCTGATACAAATCTGACCAAGATACATTCTATAATTATCCCAGTAGGAGCTATGTTGATGAGCTTTGATGCTGCAATTTTTAGTATACTTTCTTTTTCCCCCAATAACACCTTTTTAGTATTTAAATTTGGAAAGTAGAATTTTATTTTAAACTCTTTTGGAGCCTGGTTCAGTCCCTTCAAATCTTTTGCTCCTTTCTCTTTTGTTTCTGGCTGTGGTTTAGCAGATGATGAAGGCAATAAGAAGGCATAGGGATGGGGGCTGAGCACTAGTCCAAAGAAAGAGAGGGAAGGAGAGTGGCAGGGAGCTGGGACAACACTGACAGTGTGATTGACCAGTAATCTCTACTGAGATTATTTGCACTTTTGGGATTATCCTATAGATTATCATGGAAAATCACAATCCCACCACAGAATTTTATAGGACTTTTGAAAGCTAAATCTATTGATACCTATGCAGGAAGATTTTCATCTTAGGGTCTGTAGATGTTTTCATAGTCATTTATAGACAATCTTATCATGCTTTTAGAGAACACTGCTGATTTCATTTCTGGTAAAGTCTGTGGCAGGAATGGCCAAACCGTGGCTCTTTGAGCCATTAAATGTGTCTCCTCCTCAGATCCAGAGACTTGAAGTGTCACCGACCACTCTGCACACTGCTCCACTGGCTGATGGGAGAAGTGCATGTCGGCAGCAGCAGTGACAGCAGCTCTGGGATGGCAGCAGTGGTGGTAGAAGCTCTGGTGAGTCACTGGCATTGTGTTAGAGTGGGGGAAGTGGCTGGAGATGCCTGGCTCTGCATTGATCTATTTATCGATCGATCGATTGATCAACCTAGATAGATAGATAGATAGACATTGCATGGCTCTTTGCACTCTATCCATGTAGCTCCTTGCACTCTGTCTGTGGCTCTTTGTCCCTTACTGGTTGGATGCCCCTGTTCTATGGGGTTTTTCCATAAAAGTGACAGAAGAGAATATGTACGAACATGGGCATGTACTATTTCCAAGTGGCTTATTTAAAAAAAAAAAGAGAATTTTGTAGTGGCTGACATGGATTATTTCACTTTGCCAAACAGCAATCTGGCATGCACTAAAGCTACATTTCAAAAAGCTTTTATCATCAACAAATTACTTCATTGTTACCAAGGCTTTGTGATTGTGGGCTGTTACAATGGTGTCAGTTCATGTATCCAGTGCAAACATTCTGTCAGGATTTTCATTATAAAACCCTATTTAGAGCTGCTGACTATCTGAGTCATATCTCTCAACAGTCCCTCATTTGGGACACAAAGTTATCTCCATTCTCTCAGACCTGGCGTTCTTTCGCTTTTATTATTGTAAAATATTATATCCAAAATACAGAATTATAAAACTGAGATTAGAGAACAATGCCCTGTATGTGAAATAAGTTAATACCCTTCCCTCATCGTTTTCAGACATCTGCATTTACAATTGCTGTGCCTGTTCCTCTTTATTTCTTTTTTTTTTTTGCAGTGTTCTGTTATATGTAGTCCCTGGCAACCTGAAAAATACGATCCTCGTTATTTCAGATCATATATTGCATAAACTTGGCACAAGTGCATACACAGATGTAAAAATATGCAAATTAAAGTGAAAATTATTAAAGCAAGTTTTGGTTCTTTAGCAACAAGTCAAAACCCTTCCCCATTACACTTCCATGTTAAAAGTACATGGGTTGAGACTATGTTGAGACAATCATTTTCATTTTACAAATACACAAGGAAACTGGGAGTAAGTAGACAGACCATTGAAATCAAGGAACTATTAAACATGAAAGCATAGATTAGAAAAACGATAAAACTTGGGGTTTTTTAATGTACTAATATATTCAGACACAGTTGATACCACAGTGGCATCCCAAGTACATGCAATATTTTTATACAACTATTCCCTGTGAGTTGCATTCCTTTTGCTTTCATAAACTTCAACCTTAATGTTACTTAAATATAATTTTAAGTGATCTTATTTTTATATTCTTTATATTCAGATTCTGGGTTGGGTCTAAGCAAGCAGTGCCTGATATCCCAGAGGAGTGTGGACCAACTGGGTATGCATGCAAGGTGTTCATTACTATTTTCCCAGCTGACTCACTACGGCCATGTCTACACTAGCCCCAAACTTCGAAATGGCCACGCAAATGGCCATTTCGAAGTTTACTAAAGAAGCGCTGAAATGCATATTCAGCGCTTCATTAACATGCGGGCGGCCGCAGCGCTTCGAAATTGACACGGCTCGCTGCCATGCGGCTCGTCCCAATGGGGCTCCTTTTCAAAAGGACCCCGCCTACTTCGAACTCCCATTATTCCTATGAGCAGATAGGAATAAGGGGACTTTGAAGTAGGTGGGGTCCTTTCAAAAAGGAGCCCCCTCGGGACGAGCCACGCGGCAGCGAGTCACGTCAATTTCGAAGCGCCACAGCCGCCCGCATGCTAATGAAGCACAGAATATGCATTTGCGTGGCCATTTCAAAGTTTTGGGCTAGTGTAGACGTAGCCTAATACATGTACAAGTGAACACCTGATTTGCACTGAAAATAGTAGCATTGGCTAAGAACATGATTGAAGCTGGTGACACACTTCATTCAGGATAAAAGAACAGTCAAATACCTTTTGGAATAAAATGGCTGTAAAAATAGGAGCCACTGTGCAAAATACAAGCCACAAGCAAAGCTGGTAAGAAAATAAGTGGATGGGTTTTCATGAGATGCGAATGAGTGTTGTTCTAGCAGAGGCATGAGTAGGAATAGCAGCCATGGCAGGGCTGGGAGCCAGGGCTAGGGCAGCTTGGTAGGGGCCAGTGGCAGGCAGACAGCTGCAGCAGGAAGCACAGAGGTGCTGGAAACAGGGGACCACCCCTGTCTAGCAAATTCCCTCACTTGGGACCAGTCTGGTCCCAAGGGTGCCAGACAAGAGGGGTCCAATCTGTTGTATTAAAATGTGCTGTATTTTGTCCTTTGCACCTGTATGTGAAACAAAGTTAATTTTGGTAGTCATGCAAAATTAGGATGGAAAGTGTCATAATGAAATGAGTTTTTAGATGTGCAATGGAGACTATTGCATGAATTTTAGGGATTATGAATGTTCTTGAATCCACTATGCATTTGTGAATTACAAGATACTATGGGCTGGAGGATGGACACAAAATGGAGTAAATGAAAAAGCCACCTAAATGAATTACAGTCAAAGTCTGAATTCAGAACATTCTTCAAACATTTGTTCAATTTAAAACAACAGCAACATGAATTTGAGCCACTTCCACTAACATGATGACATCTTAAGTCTCCAAAATTTTTACTGCATTTCACTAAAGCCCGATCCTACCTACCCTTATTCTAAATGTTCTATTTTTAACGCAATCAATGCAACCACTCTCTCGTTGAAATGATCTAAGAGAAAAAGAAAACAACACAGGCACTAAAATCAGTGTTTTTCATCCTAACAGACTCTTTGTCAGATAACAGATCCTTGAAGGACATTAGATATTTAGCCAAAATCTAATACATGAACACCAATTCAAGCAATGAGAGGTTTTTTTTTTTTTAAAGAAGACTTCAGAGAAGAATGTGGAGCAATATGACAGCACTGCTGTAACTGTTGGAATCCAAACTCTTTGAGTCCTGGAGTTAGCATGTGGGTTCTCAGAATGCACAGCAAACAGGAACTTATATAACAGATAAAATTTAGCAACTGTCTGCTAGAAGAATGATGGGTCTTTCCTACAGACCTACCTGGTCACCTACTTGAGTTAAATAGTTTTGCTATAGACTCCAGGGTGGATTTCATAAGCACCAGCTTCAGAGAAGGAGAAAGATACAGGTTCCTCCCTGCAGATGTCCCTGCAAAACTAAGCAGCCAAAATCAAACACAGCCAGAACACAAGCAAGCACCATACTGGAGAAGCATGACATCATTTTGAAAATGAACTCCCTTCCAGGAGCATGCAGAAGATAGCGCGTAGAGATTTACTGCATGTGAAATTGTCAGCAAGTGTGTTACTTAAAATCAAACCATGACTTTAGGGGTTCTTTGATCTTTGTTGCCCACCTGTAAAGTGTGAGAGAAATGTAAGTAAATAGTAGAATTAAGACCTAAGTTAGTATTTAGTGGAGGATATGCAGTAAATATTTGTAGAGCTTTAACATTACTTTGAAAGTGGGTTAAGATATTATACACAATCAGGCTATGTCTACACTGCATTCCACTTTAGGAAGCAGAACACAAATGAAAGAGAGCGAAAATGCAAATGAAGCATGGATTTACATATCTCACATCCTTTTATATATTCTCCTGCAACAGCGCTTCTGGAAAGGGCTTCTCCAGAAGTGAAAACAGCCATGTAGATGCAGTTCCTTTGAAAACAAACCCCATTCTTTGAAAGAGTCCTTCCTTTTGAAACAAATTAGGAAGAAGGGTTCTTTTGAAATCGAGGCTTGTTTTCAAAAGAACCCCATCTACACAGCTGTTTTTGCTTCCAGAAAAGCTTCTTCCAGAAGTATGATCACATGAGAATATGCAAATGAGGTACATGATAAGTAAATCCATTTTTCATTTGCATTTTTGATCTCACTCATTTACATTCTGCTTCCAAAAGTTGAATGCAGTGTAGACGTAGCCTCAGAGTCAAAGATTCAAGTCAAGGGTATAGATACGCATCTCACAGGAGAAGGACTTAGCATTATCTTAGAAAGAGAAAGAGAAAGAGAGAGACTGCATCTACACTACAGTCCTCTTTTGAAAGGCGAATGCAAATGAGGCAAATCAGAAATGCAAATAAAGTACCAATTTACATATCACATGCTTCATTTCCATAATCACTTTTTTGAAAGGAAACTTTTGAAAGAGAAACAACAGTGTAGATGGGGGTCTTTTGAAATAAACCCCTGTTTTCAAAAGCCCTCTTCTTCCTGAAAAAAAATTAGGAAGCAAGTGATTTCAAAAATGGGGTTTTAGCTCAAAAGAACCACATCTACACTACTGTTTTTCTTTTGAAAGACTCTCTTTTGAAAATGTGATTATGGAAATTAAGTGTGAGATATGAAAATCAGTGCTTCGTTTGCATTTCTGATTTGCCTCATTTGCATTTCCCTTTCGAAAGGGAAGTGTAGTGTAGACACAGCTAAAGAGAAAGAAAGAAAGAAAGAAAAAGGGTTAAATAAATTCAAGGATTTTCAAGCTGGAGCTGATATTGAGCTACATAACTTTCTAAAATAGAATGGGCCACACCCTCACCTTATGAGAAGTTGCACAGTGATCAGATCTGGGCCTGGCTGGGACAGGCAAGTAGTACTGAAGCCAAGTGCCAAACCTGAGTGGCACTGCAGCCCTGTATACTAGCTCATAATGTGCGTCCCTCAAATTTGATTTGAGGACCTCTCCAACATCTTTGGAGGCCTCTGAAATAGGGATCTTGAGGCAAACTATTTCCCCCCAGCCCCCCCACACACAATCCCCAAACAGCTGTGGCAATTGTGAACTATGTGAATACAAGAAAGCCTAGTATCAGAGGGGTAGGTGCCATGTTAGTCTGTTTCAGCAAAAACAAAAAGGGGTCCTGTGGCACCCAGAAGACTAACCCATTTATTTGGGCATAAGCTTAATAGGGCTCCATTCCATAAAAACCTTGTTCAAATCAATTTACTAGTCTTTAAGAAAAACTAGGAATCAAATACCCTTCCCTACACAATTTTCCACTGGCCATTAAATTCCACTGATTTCCATTGATTTCAGTAAACTTAGTCCTGTTTCTCATTAAAGTAAGTGGATAACCAGTACGTAGATATTTATGACCAATTTGCAGACTTTACCCATGAAAAGCTGCCATCATTACAGACTGAAGAATTTGACCATTAAATCTCAATGACACGTCATGGTTCTCCCATGAGAAAGCCCATTGGAAAGGGTTTTGGGAAAGAAATCGATGTGCAGATGTCCATACGACATACCACCCCATTCATTAAGAAGGCCAGGGGAGGGCAAAGATTGTCCTCATATTCCCCACTTCATCATGAAACAGGCCACAGTCACAACTGGTGAATCTATGTGAATCTCTGGAGTGTAACACACATATGCTTCTACAGTCCATCTGGGGGCCATCAGGTCCTACACTACGTCATCAGAGTTCCATCCCCAGGTGCAGCTGCTCAGGGACTTCCAAGATTAGAGGCATCCTTGGTAAGATAATGCAGTGTCACACTATGTTGTCTTCTCTGATTAGGGTCATTAGACAATATGTGCCAGCCATATGGGGACCATATAAATCAGCTTCTTCAAGTGACCCACTCAGTCGCCATCTCTTTCTCCTAGGCACAGGCTGTGAAATGGAACAGTCTTACTGTCCTTTTGTTAATAAGCCTGCTCAGGCAAACAGTTTGGAAGTGACTTTAAACATCTATTCCATTCATTTGCTGCAAGCCTTGAATAGCTTCACATTCCCCAGTACAGGTAAGCGGCATGAACAAAGCTTTTTAAAAGTCTGTGGCAACTTATCAGCTGAAGGCAACTCTGAATTTGGCCCAGGCAAACAGGATTCATCCCTGTGTAATAGAGTCTTGTATGCATGTGGCCAGGAGAATGCTCCTGCCCCAGTGTCTGGTTCCAGTGCATTGCCAACCCCTGACCTTATTCCTACCTCCAGGCACTTTGTGGGTCATGGCTGGCCTATCCCAGTGATGCCAGCTGTTCATCCAGAGCCTCACAGAAGCTGATTGCAGGATTGGCCTTTAAAATCCAATCTGTCTTACTCTACGTTAAACAAAAGGTGAGCTAAAATACAGGTTGCACCTCCCTGTTCCGGTCTTGAATAAGAGAATTTTTCAGACCAGGTGAGATCCCCTGCCATGGCCTCCAAGGGCCTGCTTTGGCTCCGCACACCCCCTCCCCCCTTGCCCACCTGCAGTGTGGCTCCCTGCTGTTTTGGCCTACACTGCCACAGGGCTGCCAGGTGGCCCTGACTTTGTGATGCTGGGAGGCTTTTGCTCCAAGCTCTGCACAGTTCTGGCACTGGCCCCAGCCCCTTCACTGCTGCCATGGGGCTCTGGTACGCCCAATGCACAGGGCTCCAGCCCCAGCCCCAGCCCAGAGCTCTGTGAGACTAAAAGCATGTTCTCATCCACCCTGTGCATGGGACACCAGCCCTGGCACTGGCCGCAGCCCCTGCACTGCTGCCATGGGGCTCTGGTATGCCTGATGCACAGGGCTCCAGCCCCAGCCCCAGCCCCAGCCCGGGGCTCTGTGAGACTAAAAGCATGTTCTGATCCACCCTGTGCATGGGACTCCGGCCCTGGCACTGTGTTCCCCATGTTCCAGTCTGTCCTGTGCTTCCAGGGCTCCAGTTTGTCCCATGCTCCCTGGACTGGACTCCTCTGAGTTGCTGCAGGACTCCAGCCCCTGGCTGCTGTGGGGCTAATATTCAGGCATCTCACAGCTTTGGTTCCTGGATCCTCCAGGGTTCAACTTCAGCCTCTGGCAGGCTCTGGCCTCCTCCCTAGCCATTGTGGAACTCCAGCTCCAGGCCTACACTTCCACTGTGGGAGCTCTGGCTCTGGGCCCTTGCAGCTGTTGGCTCCCTCAAGATCCCTGGGCTACTCACCTCATTGTATCTGGCAGCCTGCCCTTCTGCTTCTGGGATCTCTGGTCCAAGAGCCTGTGAGGGCTTGCCACATGAGAGAGTGCCAATTTTCGGTGGTGCAACCCCTTTTATTTCAGCTTTAATTTTGTTTCTATTGGTGTGGGAGAAAAATGCCAACTGTATTTGCTCTGTTGCTCACCTGATAAAGAGAATTGCGTCATGTGTGGTAAACTGGTGAGCTTTTTATGTGGAAGCTGACAGTGTGCTCAGTTCCATGTCATCCAGCTGTCAGCTCTTGTGAAATATTTACAAGAACAATTTTGATAAATGCTGAATGAGAAAATCTCATTCCATTTGGTTGTGGGGAAGTTCATATTTTCAGAACTCTGCAACAACTCTTTTAAGAAGAGGATTAAGAGGGTGCATGGGAGAATTGTTCTTTTGATAACAGTACCTTTTTTCTGTAAGTTGTACATCTTTTTTACTCATTGTCGTATACCAGCCAGAAATTTAGATACGGAATCTGAAGGAAAAAAAAAAAAGCTGCTGGATCCTATCTGTTTAAAAACATAAAAGGATGACTGCCAGACTGTGCCAGCTGATATTTTTGTTGTGCACTGGTTAGAATGAGCTGCAGAGTTATGTAGAAAGCAGACCAGTATCAGAGAGGTAGCCGAGTCACTCTTCACTTCACATTCCAATTTCTAACTGGCTGTTCTTGCTGTTTTACTGACACCGAGATTAAAAACTCATGTGAAATCAGGAATATTAATGATCTCCTATCCAGTCTAACTCCAGATAGTGAACATGAGAGCTCATTTTCATCAGATGTAATCTTACCCAAACTGCGACCCTCCAGGGGAATATGTGCGAATGTTAAGCATGTATTTAAAAAAAATAATAGGTTGGAATATTTTTATAAAAGCATCACTTGTATTTGTGTCCTCTAGAAAGCCACCTTTGTAAAACAAAATTTTATAAAAAGCATTTATCTTCAGTGCCCTAGGTGGTGTGCGTTTGTTAGTTTTAAGCCTATAACTGTGAAATATGTACTTAAAAAATATAGAGGGGAAAAATAATGTCTCCTGTGTGTCTGCCATCAATCCCCAATAGCCATATAATACAGAACTGAGAGCACAGTAATTCCATTTCAGAGAGGATTTCAAAATTTCAACATTTATTTACATACCATTTCAGAAGAAGCTCCCAAAATTTTATGATTCTACATGGAAAAAAAGTTCAGATAGAGCTATAATTCTCACTTCAAAATATTGAAGTGTTTCATTTGGAATTAGATTTGAAATAAAAAGTCATGTCAAAAGGGAATACAAAAACATTTCATTCTTATTCACGTTAGGCTCATTATATGTTTTGACACTGTCAAAATTTTCTTTTCCCCTTCTTCTCTCTGAAATGAAACCTACATACTTTCCTGAACTATTTCTTTTTCAACAGAACTGTATGTTCTGAAATATTATTCCAGCAATATCTCTCCAGAAAGTGCAAATATAAGGCCCGACAAGTAGCAGAGGCAATGAAGTCTGATGGTGTCCATGTGTGCTCCAACTCTGTACTTCATCTGCAGCAGTGTGAGGATGTATTTTATGTGTGGTCCTAGGGAGAAATAAGAGTGTGGATACTGTATTTGTTGCTCTGCCCACAGGCAGAAACATTCTTGAATAAGGAAGAGTCAACAAACCTTGAGTGGCAGTTGTTTCAAAGGCAGCTGATCTGTGAGAATCAATATATATTCTCACCTTTGACAAGATACACCAAGCCAGGAGCTAAAAGAATTTGTCCAAGGTCAGACAAAAATTCAGGAGTGGAAATGAAACTCAAACCACCAGAGTTCCAGTCCAGTGATTTAACCATGGGATGATCCTTTCTCCCATTGACCTCTTGATCTTTATTTAACCCTTTCATTGTGGTGTGATTGTTTTATTTTCATTTTTATAGCAAAAATGATGAAGTTGCATGGTTGGAAACTGAACTTTTCAAGTTTTCCTTTTTAAAGAAACTAGAAAAATGCCTCCAATTGTGATTATATCCAAAGTGATTTTAACACAGCTCCCTACGTAATGTTCATTCCACTTTCCCTTCCGTAAATGGAATATTAAGCCAAACAGTATTTAACACATTATGGGTCTGTGTGTTGGGGAGAGGTCAGTTCAACTGCTTTTTAAGAAATGAAATAGGGAGCATAAAACACTATGGGCTTGTCTACGCTTGCCCCCATCTTCGAAGGGGGCATGTTAATCAGGGCGATAGGAGATTACTAACAAAGTACTGCAGTATCAAAACAAAAAGCAGTCAAGTAGCACTTTAAAGACTAGCAAAATAGTTTATTAGGTGAGCTTTCGTGGGACAGACCCACTTCTTCAGACCATAGCCAGACCAGAACAGACTGCTGTCCAGAGTCTCAAAAATAACCAAGACATCATAATCAAACCAGCTGACAAAGGGGGTGCTGTTGTCATCCTGAATAAGTCAGATGATGAACAGGAGGCAGCCAGACAACTCTCCAACACCACATTTTACAGACCTCTCTCCACTGATCCCACTTTGGAATTCCAAAGGAAATTACAACTACTGAAGGAACTCCCTGCTGCTACTCGGGACCTCATTAACTCAGACACACCATCTGAGCCGCAGCCTGGATTATTCTATTTACTTCCCAAAATCCACAAACCTGGAAACCCTGGACGCCCTATCATTTCAGGTATTGGCACCCTTACCACCGGACTATCCCGTTACGTGGACTACCTCTTCAAACCTTATGCCACCAACACTCCCAGCTATATCCGAGATACCACCGACTTCCTGAGGAAATTACAAAACATCAGAAAAGTTCCTGATAACGCCATCCTTGCCACAATGGATGTAGAGGCTCTATACACTAATATTCCACATAAAGACAGATTACAAGCAATCAGGAACACCATCCCTGATGCCACCACAGCCAATCTGGTGTCTGACCTCTGTAACTTTGTTCTCACACACAATAATTTCCGTTTTGGGGACAATTTATACCTCCAGATTAGTGGAACTGCTATGGGCACCCGCATGGCCCCACAATATGCTAATATATTTATGGCTGACCTGGAACAACGATTCCTCAGCTCTCATCCCCTATTAGCCCTCCTCTGCTTAAGATACATTGATGATATCTTTATGATTTGGACCCGTGGTACAGAGGCACTAGAAGAATTCCACAGAGACTTTAACAATCTACACCCCACCATCAACTTATGCCTCAATTACACATGCAAGAGATACATTTCCTGGACACTACAGTACTAATCAAGGATGGCCTGATCAGTACCACACTGTACCGAAAACCTACTGATCGCTATACTTATCTACACCCTTCTAGTCTCCATCCTGCACACGTGACTAGATCCATTGTTTACAGTCAAGCTCTTAGGTACAATCGCATTTGCTCTGATCCCATTGACAGAGACCAAAAACTACAGGAACTTTACCAAATATTCATAAACCTGAATTACCCACCAGGAGAAGTAAAAAAACAAATTGACAGGGCCAGACGCATACCCAGAGACCAGCTACTCCAAGATCGGCCCAAAAAAGCCAAGAACAGAACACCACTGGTCATCACCTACAGCCCCCAACTCAGACCACTGCAACAAATTATTAAAGACCTACAACCTATTCTTAATCAGGATGCTACACTCCAGAAGGCCCTGGGTGACATGCCTGTTCTGTCCTACAGACAACCTCCCAACTTCATGAGGATCCTTACTAACAGCCACAGTCTATACCCCAGGAACACCAGTCCTGGAACCTTTCCCTGCAACAAAGCCCGCTGCCAGCTTTGTCCACGTATCTTCTCTGGAAATACCATCACTGGACCTAACCAGGTTACTCACAGAATCACGGGCACTTTCTCATGCTCCTCTACTAACATCATATATGCCGTCATGTGCCAACAATGCCCAGATGCTTTGTATATTGGACAGACTTCTAACTCCCTTGGACAAAGGGTCAACGGGCACAAAACAGACATCAAAACACTCCAGATCCACAAACCAGTTAGTCAACATTTTAATGGAATGGGGCATACAGTCAATGACCTCAAGGTATGTGTGTTACTGAAGAGAAATTATCACTCCGTTTTAGAAAGAGAAGTGGACGAGCTGACATTTATATTCAAATTTGGCACATTAACACATGGTTTAAATCGTGATGGGAACTTTCTGAGTCACTATAGGGGCTCGTCTGCATACTTGACTCAATCTAATTCTTGATCTTCCCCCCCACCCCTCCACTCTCTGATTTGCTCACCTTGATTATCTTTTTCTGATTTGTCCTCCTTGCTTACTGTTTTTGGTTCTCTCTGTCTTAAATATTGAGTCTGTTCTGGTCTGGATATGGTCTGAAGAAGTGGGTCTGTCCCACGAAAGCTCACCTAATAAACCATTTTGCTAGTCTTTAAAGTGCTACTTGACTGCTTTTTGTTTTGATAGTGTATAGACTAGCACAGCTTCCTCTCTGTTACTATTCAAAGTGCTGCAGTGAATACACAGCACTTCATAAGGCTAATTCTCTCCCTGTGGCAACTTTGAAGTGCCTGCGCTACTTCGAAGTGCCTTTACTCCCCAGAGTTTGACACTTCGGATTTGCTGCGGGGAAGAATTAGCCTAATGAAGTGTTGCGTATGCACCACAGCACTTCATTCGTAATCTCCCATTGCCCTGATTAGCATGTGCCCTTCAAAGCTGCGGTCAAGCGGAGGCCCAGACTATCCGAAAATGTTCTTCCTCTTTTTTAGTTGATTTCAGAAAATTAAAAATCTGTACCTTTCTGTCCATTGATGGGGCTCTTTCACCAGATCATACTCTGTTCCCAATTCATGCATGTTATTCCTCTTCTATGCTGCTACTCTCTGCTATTTAATATCTTGCCAATATGAGATGGCAGAATGACTCCAGCTGTTGTCTTTCAGATCCCTCCCAGGGCCACACAATCATTAAGAATCTAAGAGATAAAATTAATTGCCTACCTGTGCTGGGTTCCAAAAAGACTCTTTTTTTCATTTTGTTCTCCAGTGGGGGTGTTAACCTTATTTCAGGAAATATAGTCTGCCATTGCTGGGGTATGGGAGGAAATGGGCAATTAAGAGAAACCATATTCTTTGAGCACTGATTTCCTGTTGGGTTTGTTACAGATGGAGGTTTGACATGATGATATGTACCTTTTTAACAGTATGGATTAGTACTTGAGCCTGGATTGGAACAACCGGGAGCAATAGGAGAACTTTTTGATGTGGTCAATGTGGAAAGATACCTGTCAGTACTTAAAAGGCTATTCATCTCCATAAAGAAAAGAAAGGCAATGTAATGCCAAAGGAATTGGTACTGTCATTATTGCAGACCAAATAGTTCATCCATTGCTGCGATAACCCCAGATTAATTCATGGTCTAGAAGGTTTTATCCCACTTACAAAATCTGTCCACTTACTGCAAGAGGCAAGCAACCAGTAAACAATTTCTTCCTTCAGAAATTAGTCTGGAGGGGTCAGTTAAAGGAAAGATGGCCAATAAGGGAGACATTTGTTGGTCTTAATCTTTTGATGTTGGTTTGTTGCTAGTCCATCTCAGGGCATGTTTTAAATTAGTCTACTCATTACTTATTGACACACGAGAACAGGAATGAAGGTAGTACCACTACAGTTAAGTCTACACTAGCCTGGCACATTGACTTGCGTAGAGTCAGTCTTCCAGGATTTAATTTAATAAGTCTGGTAGGGTCACACAAAAATGACCTCTTAGAGGTTACAGTCAACCCTGTGAGATGTGAGGAGCAAGGGATGTTGACAAGAGAAACTCTCCCACTGACCTTCTTCGGTAGGGACAGCCCAGTAAGCTGAGCACAAATACGTTGATTCTAGCTATGCAATTGCTGTAGCTAGAATTATGTATCTGCAGTTGACTAACTTTACCTAGTGTAAGCATAGCCTAAGAGAAATCTATTGTCCTGCTCTGATTTCTAGAAACCTAGAACATTTAAATCCTGATTTTCTAAGGTGCTGAGCAGTCACCACTTCTGTGGAAGTCAATGGGAACTGAAAGTACTCAGAACTTCCAGAAATGACACCCTTATGGCCTAACATCTGGCACTGCAACAGATAATACAGACCATGGGGCAATGTTAAAAATAAAGATTGCTCTACTATACATCAGATAATAAGAAATATTGCATTTGTTGTCTACGTACCCTTACGTGCATGCACTGACTAGCCAGGATGTACAACATGGAGGGGAAAAGATGAGGCTGTGGTCAAGAGAAATAGGGCTTTCTGCTGTTTAAGTGTGAACTAAAACCCAGTGAAGTCTATGGAAAGACTCTGTCCCTTTCAAAGTCTGGGTGAGCCACCGTTGGTCATTTCCTGGCTTAATATGTGTTAGGTCAGTCTTTTCTCCCTCGTGGCTAGTCTCCTGGGTCCTTCTTGGGATGTGGGATGTGGGGGGCGGTCAGTGGGGGGGCAAGTTGAAGTAATCCCCCTAAATATCTTAGCCACTGTGGGAGACTTCCTCCTGGCAGCTGCAAGCCCTTGAAATTCTTTCCCACCCTTGTAGCCCTAACCACGGACAAGTGGCTGGGGTCTACCCAGGTGATGTGGCTGAGCTGGGGAACAACCCTGGCTGTGTGGCACTGGTGGGGGAGCAAGGGTGCACACAAATGTTTCACGGCCTGTTATGCAAGCATGAACTCCACAACAGCCCTACTGCCTTGTGGTGTAGTGGGGCAGCAGCTGGCACCAGGCAGCACAGGACTGAAAAAAAAAAAGTGTAGACACAGAAGTACAGACTCCATGCTGGGGCTATTTGTAATGAGTAGATGCACTCACAGATCTAATAGCACAGAAAGAAAGACATTTCTCAGGCTCTCCTATAAACATGACCCTACAGTCACAGGCTTCCTGGTCCCCATTTGAAATTCACAGTCTTCCTGTTACTTAATTCCTGCACACCTGAGCCGCGTCTACATGTGCCAGCTACTTCAAAGTAGCCGTGCCAACTTCGAAATAGCGCCCGCCACATCTACATGTGGCGAGTGCTATTTCGAAGTTGAAATCGACGTAAGGAGGCGAGATGTCGAAGTCGCTATCCCCATCAGGAGATGGGAATAGCGCCCTACTTCAATGCTGAACGTCGAAGTAGGGCAAATGTAGCCGATCCACGTCACGCAACATCGAAATAGCGGGATCCGCCATGGCGGCCATCAGCTGAGGGGTTGAGAGATGCTCTGTCCAGTCCCTGCGGGGCTCTATGGTCACCATGTGCAGCAGCCCTTAGCCCAGGGCTTCTGGCTGCTGCTGCTGCAGCTGGGGATCCATGCTTCAGGCATACGGTCTTCAACCAGTTGTCGGCTCTGTGGATCTTGTGTTGTTTAGTGCAAGTGTGTCTGGGAGGGGCCCTTTAAGGGAGCGGATTGCTGTTGCCCGGGAAGTGCTAGTCCTCCCTGTGACCCTGTCTGAAGCTGTTCCTGGCACCCTTATTTCGATGTGGGCCGCTTTGGTGTGTAGACGCTCCCCTGCAGCGCCTACTTCGATGTGGTGCTGCCCAACGTTGAAGTTGAACGTCGACAGCACCAGCCCTGGAGGACATGTAGACGCTATTCATCGAAATAGCTTATTTCGATTTTGCTACATCGAAATAAGGTATTTCGATGTAGCATACACGTGTAGACGTAGCTCTGGAGAGCAGTGGCCAGAGTGGAGCACTATGGGGCATTGTGGGTTATACATGGGACACCTCTGGAGGGTAATAAATTTGATTCCTCACTAGCCTTTAATCAAACTTCTCAATTTGAGCCTGATGCTATACCCAGCAGGTAGCGACAATATTGTATTCTCGATATTAGTGCTCCCTGAATCAAACTAACGGTATTTAAAGTGAAGAAGGTCATGTGGTAATATTGAGCTAACTGCCTTAAATTCAAATTTATCTCATAGTGTAGATGCAGCCATAGAGTCTATTTCAAAATAGAGCTATTGTATCACTATGGCTTATTTCAAAATAGCCCTATTCCCTGTCTAAACAACCCCTATTTTGAAATAGCTATTTCCAAACAGGTGCTATTCCTCAGAAATGAAGTTTTCCAATTTCAAAATAAGTCAACTGCTATTTTGAATTTATTTTGAAATAGTAGTTGCGTCGTGGAGAGTCTAGGGCTGTGGGTACACTGCCCCGCCATTTCAGAAGGGGCATGTAAATGCAGCCATTTGAAAGGACAATGAGGTGCAGATTTAAATATCTTGCATCTCATTAGCATGCTCCCACTGGATCTCACTTTCCAAAGAGGCTGCTTTTGAAATGCAAACAGCTATGTAGCAGGGTTTCCCTTGAAAGGAACCCCAAGTTCAAAAGCAGTCTTCGTCCCTCATTTTTGTCAGGGATAAGGGGCTACCGAAAAGCGGGGTTTTGGTCTACAGGCTCCCATCTACACAGCTTGTTTAGTGGTAACTGAAGCCTCTGCCAGACAGCTCTCATTTACAAATCGAGAGCCTCATTTGCATTGTCGAGTGCCCTCATTTGCATGACCCTGCCAGCAGCAGCATGCTGTGTAGACGTAACCTAGAGGTATTAAGAATGTTTTCAGAGTTAGAAACAAATTACAAATGTCATTTTCATCAAAGTCTTAATGGTGGCAAATTCTCATTTGTGCTCTCTCTGATGAAAATTTATTATCTTCTTGGGTAACTCTAAAAGAAACCATCCTTCAGAACTAAAAGCTCAGCCATGAGTCAGTCTCAGGGCTTGTCTTCTTTTACAGGGAGATCAGTGCTTGAGAGTTTGGTCTTCTAGGGTTGATTTAATGGTCTAGTAAGGGCTGACTAAATCAACTGCTGATGGCACCCCTTCAACTCCAGGTACTCCACCATCTTGTGAGGAGTAAGGAAGTTGATGGGAGAGTTTCTTCTATCAACCACCTGTAGTGGGGATGCCGCAGAAATTTGACTAACAAACTGACAGCTGGATTTTCTCTGGTAGCGTAGACCTAGCCTCAGTACTTTTGACTATTACAAAATTTATCCTATAGAAAACAATCTAAAGAGCTGGCTACAATTACCAACACTGAGACCATGTCTTCACTGTATAACCATTGATGTGCAACATAGACCAGATTAAAATTATATTGCTGGTGAATTAAGCATTCATCTATTTAAAGACATATTACTTCAGAACCTGTAGCTAGCAAATTAGCCATTTTGGAGTGGATTTTTGTTTAATTTTAACTTTCATGTAACACAAACAGCTAGGTACATAACAAATTGGCTGTTAGGTCTCTAAGCTATTTGGAACAACACTTTGATGATGTGGAGTTATTATTTGTTTTCCCCATTATTAAATAACTAATAGTTTCAAAATACTTATGGGTTTTAATGGACATTTTTATGACATATTAATCATTATTATTGTTATACTAAATCCTGAATTCATTACTCAGCTAAAACTCCCACTGACTTCAGAATTTACTCTATTATTATTATTAATGCTGCAACATAGACATGCACAGGGATTTTATAGCACTAAAAAAAAAAAGTGTTCTGAAACAGAAGTCAAGGCACATGTCCCAGAAATAATAATGTATAGTTAAAATGAGTATTGTAATAAAGATGTGACAAGTAGGAATAAAAGCAAAAGATGGTTCTTTGCTTCACGGATGTGTTCCCCAGACACAGGAATAGCTTCATAGGATCAGTAGGGTTGGAAGAGATGTCTGGAGGTCATCTAGTCCAAACCCCTGCTCAAAGCAGGCCCAACCCCAGCGAAATCATTCCATCCAGGGCTTTGTCTAGCCTGGCCTTAAAACCCGTAAGGATGGAGATTCCACCATCCCCTTAGGCAACCCATTCCAGTGTTTCACCACCCTCCTAGTGAAATACCCAACCTAGATCTCCCTCACTGCAATATGAGACCATTGCTCCTTATTCTGTCATCTGCCACCACAAGTAATTGAAGGCTGCCCTTAAATCCCCTCCCACTCTTCTGAAGACTACATACACCCAAATCCCTCACCTCTGCTCTTAAATCATATGCCCCAGGCCCCTAATCATTTTCTTTGACAGACGCTGAACTCACTCCAATTTAATCACATCCTTTCTATAGTAGGACACCCAAAACTGGAGGCATTACTCCAACTGTGGCCTCACCAGTGCCGAATAGATGAGATAGTCACTTCTCTCGATCCAGTGGCAATGCTCCTACGTATGAAGCAAAATATGCCCTTGGCGAATCCAACTGTTCCTGGTCATCATCTTCTCCTCCAAGACAGGTAGGTTTGCCTTTCTGCTGTACTACTCATAGAACGCCTGCTCCCCGCCCCCCTCACAATACTGTTCATTTATCCAGCACCTCCTTTTAAGTCCTTTATCACACCATATATCTCATCACTGGATGTCTTCCCTATGCTGAAAACATGGACATTTAGGCAGTGTCTTTGGCTAGCTGCTTAAAGGTAGGTCCACACAGCAAAGTTATTTTGAAATAAACACCCATTATTTTGGAACAACTTTCTTTGTGTCTTTACAACTCAACCACTCTTTTGAAATAATTGTGAAACAGTGGGTGGCTTATTTCAAAATTCTAAACCTCATTCTCTGAGGAATAGCGCCAATTTCGAAATTGCTATTTTGAAATAGATGCTGTTAAGACAGAGGTTAGGGTCTCTGTAAAAATTGCTGCACTCTTCTGATTTAATATTGAAAGAACACATTTTAAAGGCCGTGTCTACACTAGCAAGTTCATTCGGAAAATCAGGCCCTCTTCCGAAAGAACAACCAGAGCGTCCACACACAAAATGCACTCTTTTGAATTCCTTTCAAAAGAACTTGGTCCTTCTTCCAGAGGCCCTCTTCCTTTCCCAAATGAGGAAGAGTGCCTTTTTCCAAAAGATTGTCTCAATAAAAATCAAGTGTAGAAGCTCCAGGGGCCCTTTGTTCAAAAGAGCGGTTCTCATGGTGCTGGACTTTTTGATCCCCTGTCCCCTTCTTTTGAAAAAGTGGGGGCTGTGTGGACACTCTCTTTCAAAAGAACAGATTGTTCTTTTGATCCTTTTTTTGTGTGTGGACGTGCTCTTTTGAATAAAGATCTTCCAGAAGATCAGCTTTCGAAAGATCACTGTAATGTAGATATGGCTTTTGGCCGTTTCTACACGGGCCACTTTCTTTGAAAGTGGCATGGTAATACACGGCATGAAATATGCTAATTAGGCATGGATGCAAATTCCCCACACCTCATTAGCATATGGTCACATCATTTGGAGTCCGGAAGACCCTTCTTCCAGACTCCACAATGCAGTGTAGAAGCGCAGCCCCCAGGGAGCTTCCAGAAGGAAGTCCTTCTTCCGGAGGCCCTTTCTTCCCAAAAATTTTTGGGAAGAAGGGGCCTCTGGAAGAAGGACTTCCTTCCGGAAGACCCCCTGGCAGCCATGCTTCTAAATGGCATTTTGGAGTCTGGAAGAACGGTCTTCCGGACTCCAAATCACGTGGCCTTATGCTACTGAGGTGTGGGGAATTTGCATCTGCACCTCATTAGCATATTTTGGGACAAGTATTATGATGCCACTTTTGAAGAAAGTGGCCTGTGTAGAAACGGCTTTTGTGTGTAGACACTCTGCAGAATATTTCAGAAGGGTCTTGGCTTTTTTCAAAAAACTTGCTAGTGTAGACATAGCTAGTATGTATAGCTATGTTTTTATTCGCTTTATAACTCCTACTGCTTTGTCCTAAGGGAACGCTAACACATATCATAGAAAAATGTTCGCTTTGACATATTTCTGGTAAACTACATCAATCTGTCAAAACTGAAAATAAAATTATTGTCCGCTTACAGCAGTAGTATTTGTTAGTGTTCTTTTCTGTATTTGCATTGATATGTGCACTGAGGATACATGTATTCATCATTTGTTTTTCTAGGAAAGGTTGAATACCATTAATAGGAATAGGTACACTATAGACTAAGGCTAGTCCTACACTCACCTCTAGTGCCAGCAGCTTGATGCAAATGAGCAGTCTTGAAAATGCAAAATGGCCACTGATTTGCATATTTAAGTTCCTTCTTTGCATATTCATTGCAGAAAACAAGCAATGAAGATGTGGTTCTGCCAGCAAAACTTCTCTCTGTTGCCAGCTTCTTATCCCTGGAAAACATAATGGATAAGGGGCTGCTGCCGACAAAGGGAGTTTTTGCCAGAAGAACCACATCTTCATTGCTTGTTTTCTGCTGTGAATATGCAAATGAATGGCCATTTTGCATTTTCAAGACCACTCATTTGCATCAAGCTGCTGGCACTAGGGGTGAGTGTAGCACTAGCCTAAGTGTTCATGTTGTAAATAGTCTTAAAAGATTACTTTTAAAATACAAGGATATTAGTTTTTCATTTTCTAACCAAAGTCTAACAGGAAGGAAATGTTCACTTAGATGTCATCAGGTTATGTTTATTTTGTGTTTGGTGTGGGACTGTTTAGGCTGGTTGATGTATTACCCTTGTGCTCTGTAACTTTGTAACTGAATCCCAGGGAAGTAACACCTAGCTACCAAATATGATGTCTTATTTTCAGAAGGAAGGGGCTTCCAGATGGAAGATTTCCTTCTGGAGATCCCCCAGGAGCCACACCTCTACACACTGTTTTGGGGTCTGGAAGAGCTTCTTCTGGACTCCAAATCATGTGACCCTATGCTAATGAGGCACTGGAAATTTACATCTGCACCTCATTAGCATTTTTCAGGCTGTTTATTAGCATGCCACTTTCAGAGAAAGTGATGTGTCAAAATGGCCTTTCTGTCTTAATGTGGGCTACCTGGAAACTGGATCCAAGCCTATACTAGTAACCTAGGGTACTCAACTCCTTAGTCCTTCTCTGGAGCAAGTAGCCAGGGAGTGAGTGTGGTTGTGGTTTGCTGGAGTTGATGAGCCTGTGGAGTGAGGAATAATTTCCAGGTGTGCTGCAGTCCTGTATTAAGTTATTTCCCTTCTGCTCCCAGCAGCAAGCAGAGAAGGAATTCACAATTGTGGCCATAAGCCAAAATGGAAAGCAGTGTGTCTTTTAACCTGTATGGGGAAAGGATATCTCTGTGGTTAGAGCATTGGCCTGCTAAAATTCAGGGTTATGAGCTCAATGCTTGAGTGGGATATTCAGTGGTCTGGGGTAAATAGACTTAAAAAAAGCTTTGTCAGGGATTTTGCTGTGAGTGCATGGGAATGGGCTTGATCTTTCAAAGCCCCTTCCAGCTCTATGAGGTAAGTGTATATATCATGCCATCACATTCATGCGCTGATACAATCCTAATATTTATTGTCATTCATTCTTTTAATGAAATGCTCACAAGACAAATAAACTTGCTTCTGTTCTGTGTTGTGGACTATTAAGTGTCTTCTTGTTCTGAATTCATCCTGATGCAGCTTGTTTTATTTGTTATTTCCCTCCAAGCTAATACAAGTAAAAACCCCGTGGCTACTTTCTGAGGTGACTCCTGACTGGGTAAGCGCCTGCACCATCCAAGCTCAGGGTTCTTTATCATCACAACATTATGGAGATACAGGAGATTTCTATGGCATATGCCAGGCTTTTTGCCCTGACCAAATTTCTTTTCTGTACTGACCATGCCTATATGAAGAACCTTCATAGCACTTGATTTCTAGTTTGCCTTGGGGGTTCTCCAATCCATCCCCACGTACACTCTGCCCCATAAAGTTGGCACTTACGAACATCCAAGAGAGAACTTCACTGAGCCCCCTGGGAAAGGGGGATGGATTCTCTAGCTGCCTCATGCTGCCAGACTCCAGGAACGCTGCAGGGATAGTCCTAGGCTCCAGTGGTCACTGCCCTGTGGGGGCTGCTGCCCTGCTTGAGCAGCAGCATTTCCAGCTACCTCAATCCTCTCAGTGCTGGGAATGGAGCTGCTGCTGCCTGTACTGTGCTGTCAGTTTCTGCTGTCTGGACAGCTCCTGATTGATTTTACCTGCAGCTGCTGCTGCCCTGACTTGGGAACATGCAGCTCACAGGGCAGTGAATATATGGAACAATCAACTTTTTTCTAAAAAAAGAGGCTGAATGCCTGCCTAAAATACAGGCAGTGAAAACAGGATGGAAGGTCACCATATATAAAATTAGTTACTAATGCATCCCAGGGAATCATCCATTCAGAAGAACTCAGACCGTTTCAATGTGTGCGGTTAGAGCAATGCAAAGCTGACAATACATATTGTGGCAGACCACAGCCGATGGGCTGCAAGAGCCTGGTTGAAGGAAGGTGTTGTGGGGACCAGATTAAGCCTTCTTGTTTCCCAGATGGGTTCTCAGAGTACAGCCCAGCAGCCAGCTGAGGCAGCTGTGACTCATTAAGGCCCAGCCTGTAGGGAAGGGCCCATTAGACACCTGTTGCCAGCAAAAGGTCTGATGGCTCACCATAAACAAGGCTTCTCCCCAGGCAGAAGGAGTGAGCGATGCATGTGGAAGAATGATAGGTTGTTTGAGAGCTTTAGGACCAGACCATCAGCAAGGTACAGGGGGTAGTTCCAGAGGGAAGCAGTAAGTGAAATGGCCCAAGGAAAGATTTCTAGGTTGGGGCAGGGGCAAAAGCCCCTCTAGCTGCCTCTTTACTCGGGTCCCTGGGCTGGAACCCAGAGGAGTGGGTGAGTCTGGGCTCCCACCACTGTTCCCCCTGGAGGGCTGTCTTGCTAGTCTGAAGAGAGCAGCACAAGGACTGTTCAAGGGAGTTTGCTTGCCCTGAACATAGTACTTTCCTATTAGGAGAATGGCTTGGTAAGCAGAAACACTTGCCTTTGGAAGGACCTTGGCAGCTAAGGGGCTAGTGTGAGTTTGAGGCACACACAAGACCACCAACAAGCCCCCCATCTAGAGGCCTGATAGGGACAGTGTCACAATATATTGGGGCAGGGGGTTATTCTTTGTTTGGAATAGAGAAAGAGGGACACATTTTGTTCTGCAGATTCTAGTCCTAAATTCAATTCCTGACTCTGACCTGTAGTGTACCCTTGGAAAAGTCATTTAATAACACATTTTGACAGTTTCCCTATATGTGAAATAGAGTTAATGTGTCACTATAGAAAAGCTTAGGATGCTGGTGAAAAGTGTTTGTTTGTAAATGAAAAATTTCTTTCTGAAACTAGATTGGAAATATGAGTACTTGCTTTGAATTTTATCAAACTAGAAATATTAGGAAAATAGCATTTTTATGATATTTTGGTGTTTGTCTCTGATCCCAGCTGAATCCAGAATATACACAGGGATATGGATATTAATAATTAGAGGTATTATTTGTGTGTTTAATCACACAAGATAATATCTTGGGTTTTATTTTAGGGAAAGTTTTCTTTATTTCTTCCCATATGAACCACTTCTGTTTATTTACTATGTTATGTGCCCATCAAAATGTTCTTGGCATGTTTATGTTGTTTTAAAACAAAACACACTACATTCAGGTACTCTGGTTTTTTGAAGCAGGCACTCCAAGCTAAATCAACCACATTTTCCACCATTACATCCAGGCCACTTCCATGCTGCCCTTCCCTTTTGAAAGGGGCATGCAAATATAGCTGATTGAATATGCAAATGAGGCACTTGTATATTCAGATCCTCATTTGCATAATGGACGCCATTCACTGTTCTGGCAGCCCTGTTTTAGAAATGCAAAATAGCCATGTAGATGGGGTTCCTTCAAAAGGAAGCCCCCCTTTTGAAAACACCTTTCTTCATGAAGAAAAATGAGGGTCTGACGCTATGCCATCAAAATCAATTAAAAAAATATCAACCCACATTCAGACCACCCTATATGTGTCATTCAATCTTAAAGTGCAACATTCATGAGGTAAATAAACCTCTGTTTCTGGTTTTATGCAAAGATTTTCTATGGTTCTGAACCCCCATTGACTTTGCTCATTTTATTTGTTATTTTTCCTAAGTTGATACATCTGAAAATCCAATTACACATCTGATTTTGTTCTTATTTCATGTATACCTATTTTTGATAGGCCAGTAACCCAATGTAGATAATTATAAATAGCACTCAGGCACCGTTGGCTGTGAAAACAACAGAAGGCAGATGTTTGAAAGTCATAACAGAGAGAGAGACTGTACTGCACAAAAACACCACTAGCACAAGAACAAACCCCATTGGTAAACCAGAGCCAAAATGATTATATAAGATTATTGGTAATATTGTCCCAAGAGCAACAGATCGTTTAAACTATGCAGTTGTCACAAGATGACTTCCATCTATATTATGGAGGTATTAGAATAATATGTAAGAGGAATAAAAAGGGAACCATGGGCTAAAAACATTTTGTGTTCAAGAAATAAGGTTCAGTCAACTGCAAGATAAACTCCCACCTGAATGCATATGGAGAGTTTTGTTAAAATACCCCCTGTAGAACATGATTCAGAATAGGAGGGCGAATCACAAAGAAGGCCTTTGAATCAAAAACAAATACATAGCAGGCGTTAGCAAAGCCTTAGTTACCACCAAGCAATGAAAACATGCTTGAACCACAGGTCATTAAGTAGATATGGAACCTACAAAAAACTACCAACTGGGTAAAAATCCAAATTTGAGAGATTTTTATGTCCAAGTGCATTCAGGACAAATAGCATGCTGAACAAAACCAATTATACATAACCACAGGAACTTCTCATGTGCTACACCATGGCCAATGCCCAGCTAAAGTTTACCAGTGTATTTTGAACTGGTCTCTTTGAAAGTCATTGCCACTTTTAGTTCAATAGTCTGCCATTATGATTCAAAGAAACTGAATGTGAATCAAATGCCTGCTGTAGGTAGCCCTATAACAGCCAGCGGAAATAAAGAAGTCAGAGAAAACACTTCTTCAGCTTAGTTCTCTGTGTTCAGCTACATTACAAGTTGTTTCTCACAGAACACTTGCTGGTTTATTTTTATGCATTTGTTAGTCATGTATTTCCATTTCATATTTGCAAGGACTCTAATTTTATGCAACAGTTGTAGATCTTTAACAAAAATCACTCAATAAAAGAAATGTGTTTCATTGGTCTACCAACATAATTATAACTATAGCAAGAATAGATTGGTACAGGTTGAGCCTCTCTCAACTGGCACTCTCCCATCCAGCTACATCTGTAAGCTGGGATGAATGATCATGAGTGTGGCTAAATTTCCTGTGGTCCCATAAAGTGTGTTTACAGCCATCGGCCCTGGCTCAAAGGTATTCTGTTTTTAGCTCTAATTTACCCGTAAATGTCTTCTAACTTCTCAGTAAGCAGTGGAATTGTTGGTAATACTGCTAGACAATATTGACCTGATGTGGTCTGGCCAGTTCCCTTGTTTGGCACCAGTCAGGTCCCAAGGGTGTTGGTCTAAAGAGGTTTAACCTGTAGTAAGTTACTGTGACTCCTACCATGTCTGTAGCTGAGCTCATTGGTAAAAAATGAGAGTGTACAGTGCCTATGTCAAAAGAAATTATCCTTCCATGGATGCTCCTGCACTCCAAGTTGGGATTTTTTTTTCAGTAGCTACTTACTATGTGCGTCTCTGGGCTACCGTTTGGGAGAAACGTTGAGGTTGGTCCCTAAAAAAGCTTACTTTACTCTTGTTATTTTGCTGAACTATTTTTCACCTTCAGTATCTGATTGAAATGTAGGCAGCATCATTTAAAAAGGATAATGAACTCCTAATGATGATTGGACACAAGGAAGATAGTTATGCTTCTGAAGACATGGTGAAGTAGACTGTCATTTCAAAGGCTTATTAATCTTTTAGCAGATTATATGTGAAGAACACATGGGATATATTGTAAGTGGCAAGTTGGAAGGTTATTTCCAGAAAAGATTTCTTCTTCAGAGCACGGTAAGTTTTTCTAGCCCAGGTGTGAGATGTAAATTGTCTTTGATTCTATTGTATTTACTGAACCTACTTAAAAATGTGGTAGCGTCGAAGGAAGAAACCCATCATCTATATCCATATAAAATGCCTCTGTTCCACACTAGCAGTTGCCCAAAATATACATGCTGAAGGCCACAATGTTTTGTGGTTTATACCAATTTAGGGTGAACATGTCAACAGGCTGCGGAAAGCACTTCAGTAACATTTTTAGCTACTTGGGAACAATATAGCGAAACTATTCTGAGAAATAAAGACTTTAGATACATGGATGTATCACTGAAAACAGCAATATTGGCCTGATTCTTCTTGTGTTAAAATGCATATCAGGAATAACCAATGAAATCAGGGATGCTGCACCAGCTCAGTTTATTTTTGCTCACAAATGCGTACTTCACTGTCTCCAAATGGCTCATAGTTGTCATGTCTACACTAGCCAAAAACTTCAAAATGGCCATGCAAATGGCCATTTCAAAGTTTACGAATGAAGTGCTGAAATACATATTCAGACCCTCATTAGCATGCGGGTGGCTGTGGCACTTCAAAATTAACGCAGCTTGCCGCCGTGTGGCTCGTTTGAAGTAGGCGGGGTCCTTTTGAAAAGGAGCCCCGTCTGAAGTCCCCTTATTCCCATCTGCTCATAAGAATAAGGGGACTTTGAAGTAGCTGGGGTCCTTTAGAAAAGGAGACCCATCTGGATGAGCCGCGTCAATTTCGAAGTGCCACGGCCGCCCGCATGCTCATGAGGCGCTGAATATGTATTTCAGCGCTTCATTCGTAAACTTTGAAATGACCATTTGCATGGCCATTTCGAAGTTTTTGGCTAGTGTAGACATAGCCAGTCATGAAGTAAAGAGAAACAAAATCTAAACAAAAGAGTATAAATTGAAAAGGAAAGCCTATTCCAGTGCAAATTTTGTAGCCATACAGCTGCGCCTTTGGCTGCAGGCAAATATCCACCATTGGTCAATTCAGCCCATAATTAAAGGGAGCTTTTAAACTTCTTCCTGAGGCTAAGTTCTCATGCAGAAATATCCATGACTAACAATTTCTCTTGTCTCAAGTTGACTAGGAAATCCCATCCCATCCTTGAAGATTCTGGCCTCACTTCAATTACACATATGTTTGTCACCTTTCATCTGGACACAAAATGCTGTAGCACATCTCACTAGTAGGGATTATCATGCACAAACCACACCAGCTCTCCATTTTCTGCATTGGTTTCTCATACAACAGCAAATCAAGTTCAAGGCCTTAGTCCCTGTTGCTAAGGCACTTAATGGATTGCATAGATCAATAGTCACCTAAAGCTTTTGGGCAAAGGCTATCATAGACAGCTCTAGTCCTCTAACACAACAAAACTTTCTATCATATGGGTAAAGCCCCAGCGAATGGAGACAGCATTATTAGTGCCAGTGTGAGACTGTAGAAGGAAGCGAATCACAAAAAAAAAACCCTCATCACCTTCCACTTGAACCACAAGATGCACTCCTTCAACACTGTCTTCTATAACATGAGTGTAGAACAGTCTATGGCTACGTCTACACGTGAAGCCTACATCGAAGTAGCTTATTTCTATGTAACGACATCGAAATAGGCTATTTCGATGAATAACGTCTACACGTCCTCCAGGGCTGGCAACATCGATGTTCAACATCGACGTTGCGCAGCACCACGTCGAAATAGGCGCTGTGAGGGAACGTCTACACGCCAAAGTAGCACACATCAAAATAGGGATGCCAGGCACAGCTGCAGACAGGGTCACAGGGCGGACTAGCGCTTCCGGGGCAACAGCTAGCCGCTCCCTTAAAGGGCCCCTCCCAGACACACTCAGCCTGCACAGCACGCGGTCTGAGGAGCCATAGGCACACAGACCCCGGGCAACGCAGGCATGGACCCCCAGCAGCAGCAGCAGCAGCAGCAGCAGCAGCAGCCAGAGGTCAACCCAGCCCTCCCGGCAGGAGCAGGGCTCGCCCTGATCCATGCCATGTGGGAGGCAGCTGAGCACCTCCTTGCTACACCGGAGGAGGAGCTGCCCCCAGGGCAGCAGGGCTCAACCTCCAACCCTGCAGCACCCCGCCCCCCCCCGCCTCACACGCCGCCGCCTGTGGAGCTACCCCACCAGCACCGACTGGTGGGAGCAGCTGGTGCTTGAAGAGTGGGACGACGACCGCTGGCTCAGGAACTTCAGGATGACCCGGCAGACATTTATGGAGCTGTGCCAGTGGCTCACCCCTGCACTCAGTCACCAGGACACTGCCATGCGGTGTGCCCTCCCTGTGGAGAAACGGGTCGGCATCGCTGTCTGGAAGCTGGCCACTCCAGACAGCTACTGATCCGTGGGACAGCAGTTTGGTGTCGGCAAGGCCACCGTCGGGGCTGTCCTCATGGAGGTAAGAGGACCCACGGGGGCAGGGTGGGGGAGGGGAGAGCAGGACAGGGTGGGGGAGGGCGGGGTAGGGGAGGGCAGGGCAGAGGAGGGCAGGGCAGGGCAGGGCACGGCCACGCACACCCTGCTCACCCCTCATTGGTGCTCTCCCATGTGCTTTCCCTGCAGGTTGTGCATGACATCAACGCCATGCTCCTGCACAGGCTCGTGAGGCTGGGGGACCCAGATGCCACCATCGCGGCCTTTGCCATACTGGGCTTCCCCAGTTGCTTCGGGGCTCTGGATGGGACTCACATCCCCATCCGCGCCCCCCAACACAGTGGAGGACGCTACATCAGTCGCAAGGGCTACCATTCTGTGGTCCTCCAGGCCTTGGTGGACAGCCGGGGCCGTTTCCAGGACATTTATGTGGGCTGGCCTGGCAGCACCCACGACGCCCAGGTTTTCCGGAACTTGGGCCTGTGTCGCCGGCTGGAGGTGGGGACCTACATCCCCCAGCGGGAGATCCCTCTGGGGGACACCACCATGCCCCTCTGCATCATCGCAGATGCAGCGTACCCACTCCGGCCCTGGCTCATGCACCCGTACACGGGCCATCTCTCCGCCAGCCAGGAGCACTTCAACCAGTGCCTGAACCATGCACGCCAGGTGGTGGAGCACTCATTTGGCTGCCTGAAAGGATGCTGGAGATGTCTCCTGACCCTCCTGGATGCGGGACCCAACAACATGCCCCAGACTGTGGGTGCCTGCTGCGCCCTGCACAATTTGGTGGAGAGCAAGGGGGAGACCTTTTATCAGGGCTGGGCTGTGGAGGCCGGCAGGGCCAACCTGAAGCCACCTGCTGCCCCCAGTCGCCAGGTGGACCCCGAAGGGACCCGGGTCCGGGAGGCCCAGCGGGCCCACTTCGATGATGAGGTCACGGGGTGAACTCTGCCAGGCCCCCCACTGCCCACCCCTTCCTCCACAACACTCCCTGCCCCTACGCCCACACCACGGAGCACCCAACCGTCCCCCTCCACACTTTTCCTGGACAAATGACAGCACGCACGTGTGGGTGAACTTAAATTGGTTTTTCTTTTAGAACTTTTTTTTTAAACTATAATTAAAACAAGAACAAACTATATACAAGACCTCTTCTAACAAAAGTATTCTGTACAAATAAAACAATAATAAAAAAGATTGCATAGAATGGATATGTTCTTCAATAAAAAAAAAACCAGGGATTATAAGGAAGGGGAGAACTATTTACATGGGCGGGGGGGATGGGGCAAAGGGGGGCACAAATAAATGTCGCAACAGTCTTATAAACTATATACAAGGGGGGGGCACGTCCCGGGCCCCACGTCCCTATAGTCCAGCACTGGGGGTGGGCGGCCGGGAGCCCCGCCTCGGCCGCAGCCCTGTCCGGGGCTGGCTGGGGGCTGGGCGGACCGGAAGATATGACTGGCAAGTCTCAGCTGGCCCCAGGTGTCCCTCGGCAGTCCGGCCCTCGGTGGTGGGTGGCGGGACGACGGCGGATGGGACGGCGACGTGCGGAGCAGCAGGTGGTGCGGCGGGTGGAGCAGGCAGGGCGGGCGCTGTGGCGGCCAGCGCAGCATGGGGGGCCAGGTAGTCCACCAGACAGTTGAATGTCTCCATGTAGGCCCCCCATGCCTCTTGGCGCCAGGCCAGCACCCGCTCCTGCAGGTCCAGGCGGCTTTGGTCCACCCGCAGGCGCTGCTCCGCCACCTCCAGCTGCCAACGATGGATGGCCAGCAGCTGGGGGTCCATCACCGTCGGGTGCTGTTGCGGGATCCACTGTCTAGCCCGCCGTGGGGCCGGTCGGTCCTCCGCGGAGGGGCTTGCCTGGAGCAATGGCCCCGGAGGGGATTCCGGGACCACTGATGCCTTGCCGGTGCTCTCTTCCGGTCCTTCCGATGGTGCAGCTGCGGAACACAGGAGGAGGGGGGGAAGAAGAATGGAGACAGGCGTTAGTGTGGGCCCCGAGCCGTGACCCTTGTCCCCCCACCCCTGTGCTGCAGGTTCCCCATCCCCATCCCCGGGAGATGCTACTGGGATGGATGGGGTTCAGGGTTTCCCCTGCACTGCACCCCGTCCCCTTGCGGGAGTGACTCTCGCTTCACTCAGCAGGGTCTGACAGGAGAGGTTTCTTAGGCCACAGATGCCCAGTTTCTCTCAGGAGTGACCACACAGCAGTCAGAGACAGTCCTTCCAACCCATCCTGGAGAGAAGACCCCAAGGGGTGCCCCTCTGGGGTGTGGCTTTCCTCCTCCTCAGACTGGCTGCCTTCCAGCTCTCCCTTCCCCTAGCCTCTACCTGCGGCCCCCGCCCTGATTCAAAGCCAGCTCAGCTCCTCCCTCCTCTTTGTTCAGGGCAGAGGTGTCACCTGCCAGCTGTAGCCCCAGGATCATCCTTTGCCCCTGGGAGCTATTCAGCTTGTTGCTCATATCTAGCCTGAGTCTCCCTTTTGCACTCCCCCCCACTCCATCACATGCTGCTGCTGCGGGGTGTCCCACCCCCTCCTCCCAGGGGACCCTCGAGGTTCCGCTTCCCCCTGCCCCAGGGATGGGCCATGGCACTGTCGTGGGGGGGGCTGATGCATTGCTGTGAGGGACATGGCCCTGCTGTCCTTGGGGCCATGGCCATGTGGGCATGTGGGGGGCCCTGGGCACATATCTATTACCCCCGCCCCTCAATCCCGGGGGTGTACACCAGAGGGGGGTACATACCTGTCGGTCCACTCCCATGGTCCGGAGATCCCCAGGGGGCGGACGTCCGGCTGCTGCTCCGGGAGGGCGAGAGGAGGATCTGCAGCCCGGATTCTGCAGAGGAGGAGCCCCCCTCCTCCTCCTCCTCCTCCTCCTCCTGCCATGATGGCCCGGGGGTGGGCTCCAGGGGGGGGGCCCGGGGTGCGGGGCTTACCTCCGGGACGGACTCCGGCTGCAGGGCTTGCTGGGGCTCGTCGGCCGAGGTATCAAGGGTAGCTGGAGGGGAAGAGGTGTGCTGGGGTCCCAGGATGTCCCTGAGCTCCCTGTAAAAGGGGCAAGTGACAGGGGCGGCCCCAGATCGGCTGGCCGCATCCCGGGCCCGGGCGTAACCCTGCTGCAGCTCCTTAACCTTACTCCTGACATGGTCAAGAGTGCGGGCAGGGTGACCCCCGGCAGCCAGGCCCGCGGCCAGCCGAGCAAATGCATCTGCATTCCGCCTCTTGCCCCCCATTACCTGGAGCACCTCCTCCTCGCTCCAGAGCCCCAGCAGGTCCCGCAGCTTGGCCTCCGTCCAGAAGGGGCCCCGCTGCCGCTTCCCAGCCTGGCTGCTGGGCTGGCTGGCCTGGCTGCTCTGGCTCCCCTGGGGGAGGCTCCCCTGGGGGCGCTGGGGGGGCTGCCGGGCAGCCATGGCAGGTGCTGGCCCTGTTCTGGGTGGCTGAGGGACATGCAGGCTGGCCGTGTGTCTAGGCTGCCACCTGCACGTTCCCCCAGCTTCCTGCACAGGAACGGAGGGGGAGGGGACCTTTAAGGGGCCGCTCCACACGGCCACCATTGAGCTGAGGGACTGGAGAGAGCGTCTCTCAACCCCTCAGCTGATGGCCACCATGGAGGACCCCGCAATTTCAACGATGTGGGACGCGCAACGACTACACGGTCCCTACTTCGACGTTGAACGTCGAAGTAAGGCGCTATTCCTATCTCCTGATGAGGATAGCAGCTTCGACGTCTCGCTGCCTAACGTCAAAGTTCACTTCGAAATAGCGCCCGACACGTGTAGCCGTGACGGGCGCTATTTCGAAGTTAGTGCCGCTACTTCAAAGTAGCGTGCACGTGTAGACACGGCTTATACCTCTTAAACACTTCTACCAGTTAAAGCTGGCAGCATGAATGGTCAGGTTTAGTATCTAGAGTTTCCATTCCAACTGCTTGATCCCCTCTCTACCAGCCATCCTGCTGGCCACACCTCTCTGCCAGCCACCCTGCTGGCCCCATGTCTCCAGCAGCTGCTCAGTTGGCCATTCTCCAAGATGACTTTAGGGCCTAGCACAGGCCCTAGTGCTTACAACAGTTAGTGGAGGAACCTCACTGCTGATGCACAAAGGGAAATTTTCTTGCATCATAAATGCTGTCCAAAACTAGGACTAACACTTGGACATGGATATTAGTGATTTCACCTCTGCAGCATGTAACAAGACACTCAGGTGAGTCTAAATTAGCTCTGTTATATCACGGAGAGAGAGAGAGAGGGTCAAATCGTCTGCCGGACACTTAAGCTACATCTACACTACAGCAGGGATCAATGCTCCAAGCCTGATCTCAGCTAGTGAAGACCTGCCAAATCAACTGGAGATTGCTCTCCAGTACACACTTGCAATTTACCCTGATGAGAAGAATTAGGTACATATATTTTTTAAAGTGCTAGTAAGCCTGTAGTGCATATGCACTTTGAAAACTCTTAGTTGATATCTACCTGTGTCTTCAGACACCTTTAAAAATTCCAACTCTTGGACTTTGAAGTGTCAGAATGATCAATACCTACTTTTCTCTTAAAATTTCTGGCCCTCAGGTGCTATTGAAACTTCCCTCTTGAATCTGCAGAAGGCACCTTTCCTTAGCTCACATGCACAGCAGACTAGTTGTCTGCAAGAACATATTTCAGTTTCAACTCTATGATGCCCAGGCACACATCTAGCATCTTGCTATCCCTAAACTTTATCTGAAAGTTGATATTGTGGGTCTGAGTGACACCAAGGACAATGTGGAGAACGTGTTTTGTAGTTAAACCAAAATGTAATCAGAACGAGTGAGTAGTTCTGAATCTTTTCTTATAACATCTTATTTTATATTGATTGAATACACACCAAAGAGCGTGCTGTATGCTAGTTCGCAGTAATTTTTGAAAAAAGTGCTACAAAAAAAAGGGCATTTTGTGGCAACCTTTAAATTAGCAGCCTGAATTATACCCTGCAAAGAAATATATGGTGATACTATTACTAAAACAAAAAGGTGCCTATGTCATAATGGAAGGAATGCATGAATTTAATGTGTATGGTACAATTTGAAACAAATTACTCTAATGGACAGTACAGAATAAAAGGCTGTTTTCACCTTCCCTATGGCATAGCATTAGTACTTACATACCCCTTTGATTGACACAGTTGAAAAAGTTTATTTTTTTATTTAAATTGTGCAAATTTTATAGCATCAGGTGTAAAAATATAATCTTTAAAGTGACTTTTCTTTTGTAATTCCCACAGGAACTCTGTTAATTATACTTTAAGCAACATTTTAAAAAATATCTATTGTTAAAGCAAATGCTGTAGATGTAGAAATAATATTCTTACATAGCCCTTTTCATTAGTAGATGTCAAAGGAGGGGACCATTTTACAGCTGTGAAAACTGAGACAAAGAACAATTTGCCCAAAGTCAGGCAGCATATCTGTGGCCAAGTCTGGAATAGAACCCAGCTGTCTAGTATAGAGTGTAATCCACTGAGCCCCACTGCCACCTTACCAGGGGAAAAATTTGAAAACTAATGGATTTCAAAGTATAAGGCACAGTGCCATTCTGCAGGACTAGTTGTTTTGGAAAAACTTCCTCATAATTGGTATTAGTCTTTACCATTATATTATTATGATTGTTTCAAACAAGCATCTTCTACCAGAAGGCTTGCATAGCTTGTGAAATAGGAATTTCTCTAAGATGGGGTTAGGCAGTCTGTGAGAAGGCATTATAAGTCTGTGTGTTCTTCAGTGTCTAACATAGTCTGGGCCATAAGTGGAGGCATATATAATTGGGCCACCATTTTTTTTTCCAATGGAAATTGGAGTTTTGACCAAATTAAACATTTAAGGAATCCCCTGTTTTCATTGAATTTTAATTTTTTTCAGAAGACAAAAATTATTTTTCTGTTGCTGAAAACAAAGCAACAAAAATAACTTTGGAATTTTCAATTTCTAAACAAAAAAATCAAAATTTGCATTTTTTTTTAATTTTCAAATTTTCTGTTGAAAACCCCTCTATTTTCTGACTACCTCTGGATAATGAAAGACAAGAAGGGATTATTCAATATCATAGCAAGACAGAACCACTGTACTAAATAGTTATCTGCTTAGCTCACAAACCGAAAGGTTTCAGTCAACTGCATGGCTCTCAAAAGCAGCTAACATATTTGTACAGGGGTGAAAAGGACATGTAAGGTGCGAGAAGAGTTTGTAACGGTCTCATGAGAGCAGATCGACCCCTCTGTGAATCCTCCGGAGAATCTAAACAGACCAGTCTGTGCAAGGTGAAAGCTGCAAAATAACTAACCCTGCCATGGGAACAGCTGCAGAACAAGCTGCGCTTGCCAAGACTCCAAGGCTACGCTGGCAGTAGGCCGCTAAAAATAGTGATAAGGAATGCATAGGTAATTTTAGGCAATCTTATGTTAACGAATTCAGTTTTATCAGCTAGTGTTAGGAGGCCTGTTACTGAGCCTCTCCCAGAGCGAAGCTCCGACGTGTCGGGTTTTCCCCCATGGGTGACTGCGGCGTCTCCGGGGCTCCCGTGGCGGGTGTCACGTGCTTTCAATAAACCAAATATTGCACTCGCCTTCTGGGTGCAGCCTCGTCTCTGGGGAACCTGAGCCTGGTTGGCTACAGGACAGTACAGCTATTCAGCCTCGAATCTCAGACCCATCAAATTTTAATGGGGCGTATTTTCACACAAAGTACAAGAATTACTATTGAGATACAGTTTAATAGCCAAAAAAGACAGAGAGAGGAATGATAAATAGGGCTGAAATGAGTTTGAGTGAATTAGCCAATTTGGAGATATCACAATGTGAACAACAGGGCAAATGAATAATTATAGTCACATTTTAGTAAGCTCCTAATTTGAATACAAGCACTTAGAGGTGGTTGGGAAATGGAAGTTCCATTCCACAAAAAATCTGAAAATTACAAAATTTGTTTTTGTTATAAATTAATATAAAAAGAATGTTTCTGGTACGATTAAGTTCTAGCCAGGCAAAATGCATTTCTTAAATCCATTTGTTTCTTACCTTGATGCTTTTTAATGAACTCCTACAAGTATTTTAGCTGTGAAGAAGGAAATCACAGTCAGTGAGTCAAAATGGCATTAATGATTGATTTTTAATGGTTCCCTCATCCTGCCACGGGGATCAATTTTGAGTGATGGCACTGACAAAGAATAGGTCAGATTGTCGTGGGAAATCTAAAGAATGATGCTTGAACTAAAGAATGAGTTAGAGAAGCTAAGTTATGCAGAGATCCCCAATTCAGCAAACTATTTCATACATTTTTAACTTCTATTGATTTTAATGGGTAAACAGGTTGGGAGAACAGAAGAGAACTGGAAAAAAGAAACAAGTAAAGAGCCAAGCCCTAAAACAAGTGTCAGAGAGGTAGCCATGTTAGTCTGTAGCTTCGAGAACAACAAGAAGTTTTGTGGCACCTTATAGCCTAACAGATATTTTGGAGCATAAGCATTCATGGGCAAAGACCCACTTCATCAGATGCATGAGTGCGAGGGTGGTTTCAGAGGGGTATTTAAAGAGTGGGGTCCCAGTAAGAGGGAACCATCCCCTGCAACAGTCCTCACTGCCAACTCTGCTTACATATCTACACCAGTGACATCATCACAGAACCTAACACTAACTATGTCATCAGGGGCTCCTTTACCTGCACATCTACTGATATAATATATGCCATCAGCTGTGTCTACACGTGCACGCTACTTCGAAGTAGCGGCACTAACTTCGAAATAGCGCCCGTCGCGGCCACATGCGTCGGGCGCTATTTCGAAGTTAACTTCGACGTTAGGCGGTGAGACGTCGAAGTCGCTAACCTCATGAGGGGATCGGAATTGTGCCCTACTTCGACGTTCAACGTCGAAGTAGGGACCGTGTAGACGATCCGCGTCCCGCAACGTCGAAATTGCCAGGTCCTCCATGGCGGCCATCAGCTGGGGAGTTGAGAGATGCTCTCTCTCCAGCCCCTGCGGGGCTCTATGGTCACCGTGGGCAGCAGCCCTTAGCCCAGGGCTTCTGGCTGCTGCTGCGGCAGCTGGGGATCCATGCTGCAGGCACAGGGTCTGCAACCAGTTGTAGGCTCTGTGTATCTTGTGTTGTTTAGTGCAACTGTGTCTGGGAGGGGCCCTTTAAGGGAGCGGCTGGCTGTTGAGTCCGCCCTGTGACCCTGTCTGCAGCTGTGCCTGGCACCCTTATTTCGATGTGTGCTACTTTGGCGTGTAGACGTACCCTCGCAGCGCCTATTTCGATGTGGTGCCGCGCAACGTCGAAGTTCAACGTCGACGTTGCCAGCCCTGGAGGACGTGTAGACGTTATTCATCGAAATAGCCTATTTCGATGTTGCTACATCGAAATAAGCTATTTCGATGTTGGCTTCACGTGTAGACGTAGCCATCATGTGCCAGCAATGCCCCACTGCAATTTACATTGTCCAAACTGGACAGTCTCTCCGTAAAAGAATTAATGGACATAAATCAGACATCAGGAACGGTAATGGACAGAAGCCTGTGGGGGAACACTTCAATCTCCCTGAACACTCAGTGGCAGATGTAAGGGTGACAGTTCTGAAACAAAAGAATTTCAAAAATCAAATGGAGAGAGAAATCTCTGACCTGCAATTTATTTGCAAATTTGACTCCATTAACCATGGATTAAACAGAGACTGGGAGTGGCTGGCAGCTTACAAAGGCAGTTTCTCTGCTCTGGGTGCTAATATCTCCCCATTGGACTCTGACAAAGGCTCACATTCCCCTGTCGGATCTGACTTGTTTTTTCCTCTTTTGATAAGTGCTGTTGATACTGGGCCATTTCCGCCTTGCTGAATAGACCTTGTCATCTCTGGCCCTCTCTTTCATTGGGACCCCACTCTTTAGATACCCGCCTGAAACCACTCCCCCACTCATGCATCTGATGAAGTGGGTCTTTGCCCATGAAAGCTTATAGACTAACATATTTTGGAGCATAAGGTGCCACAGGAAATATTGTTGTTCTTGAAGCCCTAAAACAATTTCTAATGCAGAAGCTATGTAACATCAAGATTCTTTCTGCTTTGTATTTGCGCCACTTGATATCAAGTACTCTGTTTTGCTCTGCAGCTTAGTGTTTTAGACCACAGTAAAACCAATGATTTCTTTTTAAAACACGTGCTGGTTTCCAGGATGTGCTTCATCTAGGTTAGTACTTAAAAGATTTTAAGTACCAAATATTTTCCTCTCCACAGGAAATAAAGCAATGTGAAAATATGAGTGAGAACCCATCTGGTGGGCCTCATCTTCCTCTTCCTTATACCAGGGGAAGGTAGGTGTAATTAGATAAAACTTGTGTAAATTAAAGGACAGTTATGTGGTGCAGGCCTGCGAATGGGGTGAAAGGATAGGGGGCAACTGCCTCCAGGACCCTTTGAGCTGCTGCAGCAGCAGAGAGGAACATGGATAGGAGTGGGGTGGGAAGGCAGCACTGAGGATCAAATGAATAGGTCCTGCCCCTTTTGTCTTTGGACCCACCCCTTCTGGGGCAGAGCCAGGCCACCCTCCCACCTTGTCCTGGGCCTCACAGCACCTCTTGATACTACTGGGCCAGAGCATGTTATATTATTCATTTGTTTGGAGCATATTGCCACTTTACATTTCTAGCTATGTAATGACATGGAAACCAGTTGCTATTTTTGTGTTCAGCATGGCTGACACTGGACAGGGGAACCTGGCCAGAATAATCATCTCAGGGCCTGGCTTGGAGGAGCCCCAAGACCAGGTCTGTGGCTCAGCGCATTTACAGCAACAGAAGCAGTACTGAGTGGCTTCTGGTACTATTGGCTACGTCTACACGTGAAGCCTACATCGAAGTAGCCTATTTCGATGTGGCGACATCGAAATGTCTACACGTCCTCCAGGGCTGGCAACGTCGATGTTCAACATGAACATGAAACCTCATGAAACCTCATCACCTAATAAGTTTCATGAAATCACCTAATAAGTTTCATGAAACCCATGAAACCTCATCACCTAATAAGTTATCACCTAATAAATAAATAACCTAATAAGTAAGTTATCACCTAATAAATAAATAACCTCATCACCTAATAAGTTTCATGAAATCACCTAATAAGTTTCATGAAACCCATGAAACCTCATCACCTAATAAGTTATTTTGTTAGTCTTTAAAGTTCTACTGGACTGCTTATTTGTTTCCCTTATTTTTAGAGTGTGAAGTTGAGCAGAGTAGAGTGGAGCGGAGTAACAAACCAGAGAAATTTAGTATTGCTTTACTTCTTCCAGGAAGTAGTAAATGTCAGGGTCTTGCAGATCAGCTTCCTGCTGGAGGAAAAACCCAGAGATCTCAGCCAAAACACAATCTCTTCATTCCCAGTGTTGATAAATGGAATACTCTTTTGCTTCTGCATACTTTGATTCCTTACGAAATATATTCAAAAGTTCAGATAACCCATACCAATCAGGTTTATTGCTCTAAGCCAATAATACAATACACACAAAAGGTTGTGCATGATACCAATCTCCAAGAAGAATCTCCTGCAGGAATATTACGTTCACCTAATGTGAAAGGTGGGCTTCCCAAAGTTATATACCTAATGCCATCTTTTTTTAATCTACCTGTTCACGAGTAAAATATACTTTGAATATCGTTTAACACAAGGTTTATCTAATCAGCTTTCTACAGGTTGTGCCTCTTTAATCTGTCACTCTCTCATCTGGCAACATCGATTATCTGGCATGATTTTGCTTAGCTAAATGACCACTTTTCCTGGGTGAAGCCAAGTTTCCTGTGATCCTATAGATTTTCTTTACTGCCATCAGTCCTGGCTATCAGTGTTCTGTGCTATTATTTAGCTCTAATTTACCCCTAGATTTCTTCTAAGAGCCCAGTAAGCAGTGGAAATGTGGGTAATGCTGCAGGACAATATTGAACCCCCATGGTCCAACAAATTCTCATTCCACACCAGTCAGATCCCAAGGGTGCCAGATTAGAGAGGTTCAATGTGTATCTTATGTTTGTGGTACCATAGTGTACTCCTTATGTCTTTATTTTGGACACATGTATTTCAGGTTCCAAAGGGCATGATGGCCCTTCTAATTTTGTACTAGGGTAGAGCAATCCTATGTATTATCCTCTTCATTTGGGTTATTCCACTATAGCCTGTGCAAATAACTTCAATTTCTTGCCACAATAATAAATAACTAAGCAGCTTTAGTAAACCCCAGAGCACTCCACTGTGCAGATCTTGACAGTTTTGCTCAAGCCAAAGTGGGAAATTTTAGGCTCTGTAATGGCTATATTATTTGTGTTTTATCTATATATGTGTAGTCATCATCATCATTGTGCTAGCCAGCATATGTTGCTAACACAAGGAAGCAATTCTATACCAAGAAATTGGCTACACATTAAACATCTCCAATACAGCACTATCTCTCATCTGGCAACACCCATAATCTGGCATGATTTTGGTTAGTCAGAAGACCATTTATCATCGTTGTGGCCAAGTTTCCTGTGGACCCAAAAAGCTTGTTTACAGCCACCAGTCCTGGCTCTCAGTGTTCTGTGCTGTTATTTAGTTGTGATTTACCTCTAAATATCTGCTAAGAGCCCAGTAAGCACTAGAGCCCAGTAAGCACTAGAAGAGTTGGTAATGCTGCTAGACAATATGGACCTCCTGTGGTCTGGCAGATGTTCTCCTTCAGCTCTGATCGGGTCCTGAAGATGTCAGACTAGAGGCTCAACCTGTAGTAGGAGAGATTAAGGGAGAGAGACAAACTTTCTTGTCGTTGTGACAGCTTTTGCAAAGAAGCCACAGTAAACAATTAAACAGACACTACAGAATTTCTTCAAGGACGGTACACTACTTGCATGCTAAGAAAAAGAGTTTATGTAAGAATTTATGTAACAGAAACACTTTTGATTCCTTCTATAGCAATGAAATTTAGTCACAGGAGCTTCTGTGAAATGGAGGCTAAAGGGGAACAAGGGAAAGAGCGCAATTCACTTTGGTCCTTTCCATACAATTCCATGGGGAAAAAACATGAGAATCTACTCTTCCCGCCATTACTTTCCCATTTAATTAAACACCTGCGTTTTAATTAGTTCTTCAGGTTGTAGAGGATACATAGTAATTCTCATATGGACACTGTGTAGGAACACATTCTGTTGTCCTGATGTTTTTCCCTTGCCAACTCAGTGTCAATATTATCCAAAAATGATACAAACTTCCAGAAAGGTGTCTAGACATCTCTTTTATTTCCTTTTTATATTGGCACCCAGTCTTCTACCTACCTCGGTGTTAAAGAACAATGGCTTAGCTGTGACAGCACTAACCTTTTCTTTATTGCCAGCTGTTAATTTGCACAACAGTAAATGAAGAAGAAGAAGAAATGCAGGAAAGGTTGAGCTGACCCCTGAAATGATTGACTGCCATGATGGGAAAATCCAAGAGACAGAATCATTATGGGAAAATATTTTAATTATTTAGACAGGAATCTCAGCTGACCGGATCCCAAAGCACATATTATCATTCTAGCTTTAGACAGAAATGCTTCTGGACTTTGCTTGTTATCTTATGTTAGTATAGAATGGATTATAAAAAACCCCACTGCTCTGGGGGTCAACAAGCTGGAGACAGAATACAAAACTTCTGACATAAATTCAATATGTTTTTTTCCTTCTTTTCCCTTTACTTGACACAGAGAATACCAATGTAATTTGTTATCATTCAAATTGTCCATACAATTACTCTAAAGATCACAGTAATGGAGATAAGTGACAAAGACCATAACACTTACGACACTTGTGGTCTTTCCCTTTCTCTCTCTTCCCCCATATCATTTTCTGAAAACAGGCTATGGAAAAATACATTAAATATGCAAAGAGTGACACTGATGCTGAACGACAAGTAAGCCTGAATAAGGAGGAAGCTCATAACCTACACTGTATACATACTGTACGAGTCAGTGTGTTGGTTCTAATTGATAGGCTGTTCTTGTGCAAGTTTCGAATACTCTACGCCTCAGCTTCCCTGCCCATAAACTGAACTGAACTTTATTGACCATTTGTTTCCCATGCATATGTTTTGGGATGTAGAAAACGTCCATGAAATTGGAAAATTTGGTAAGAACAATTTTGTTTAGTTACCTGTGATCTAACTTGTCTCCCAAGACTCAAACTCCCTGAGTTCACTCATGACCCTTCTGCACTGACTAAGCATTCTGCAGAACCACTACTGCAGAAGACATACAGCTCCTTTCTATGTCCTACATGGCAGGTTGCTGCAGTAATGAAGTGTCCCCACACAGTGAAATGTAATACAACACTTTTTCTCCTCCTCTTTCCTTGACTCTGGAAGGAAAAATGTGAACTTGCCATTGGGCACACTTTAGGCAAAGAAAATGCTGTCCTTTGAAAGAAGTCAAATGGAATATCACTCCTTAAGTAATAGACAAAGTTGCATGTGCGTGACCTTCAGATGTCAGGACAATAGGATAATTTGGACAACACGGTTTTAGTCCTTTTCTGTGGGATACATGGAAGGGTGTTTTTGTTGCTGGTGGTGAGGGGAGAAAAAAGCAGGCTTCCTTCAGAGACACTGCAGATTCATGAGGGGGTTGGACTTGATGACCTCCTGACTTCTCTTCCAACCCTGTGATTATGTGATACTAAGATTTTCAAAAAAACACTCTTGGCTTTGATGCCCTTATTTCTGAGTAATGAGTTAGAGATAGGAGGACCCTCAGAGTACCCTGTTTTCAGAAGGTGGGAACACAAAACTTTGTAAAACTCAGGCCTTTTTAACCCATCTCAAATTGGAGAAACAAATAGTGAGACAAAAATAACTAACCATGTTTGAAAACTTGAACCTTTGGTGTTTATCTGGATTGAAATTTCAAAGCTCTGCTAGGTTTATTAACTTTGACAGACACTATTAACTATTTATCTCAATAGTAAATTATTTAACATCTATTTCAATAAATATCAGGAAAAAGAAAGAATGACTGATAACCATGTATATATTGTGCTGGCCTAGGAATGGGCACATCATTTCTTCTTATGTATTACATTATCTAAACTAAAAGAAATACATACTATATACCACCTTCTCCTCCCCTTCCCCCTGAAATTCTGGTAAATTGTCAATCATGTCAGTGGTTTTATAACCTTTTATGCTGCTTTGGTAGCATTTTCTACACTTAACATCATCACGTCCTGTAATTTTACTGCAGCAACATCAATCTAAAATGATCTTATTGCCATAAAGCAAGGAACTGACATTAAGACATCATTTCAAATCATAAAAATTGCTTCAGTAGGGGAAAAGGGCCAAAAAGATAAGTTCCCTCAACCCTGAAAGTCCTTCAAAAAGACAACATAAGGGCTTTGGAAAACTCCAAATTGTTTTCCTATGAAGGGTAGGTAAAGGGTGAAAAATTGAGAGAAGGACCTCTTACTTCTTTTCGTCTTTCCCACTCTTATTATTTTACCATTCCAAATATTCAGGATACTGTGCATAGTCTGCATTTCTGAAGCAATGCCTTCTACTCAATGCCTCTTTGACCCAGGAAGAGCATTTGCCTCATTCACCATTGTACATCAAAAACCAAATGGTGGGAGGACAAGTGCAGCCAAAACCATGACATATTCTGGAGGAAATATAAAATTCTCTTCCACCTGGATTACTGGAGGCGAGCATGCACCAGAATTGCCCACTCAATAATAAATCACATGATGAAGCTGAGAAATCTAACTGTTTTAGACTTACTGTTTCAATCTCTAGTCTCTATGGAGAGAAATACCTGTCACTTCTGAGGAAGAAAGCAGAATCCCAACCTCTCCTGCATTACCCAAGAATTCGAAGGAAAATACAAGCAAAATTTTTATAAGGGTTCCCACCTACAAGAGAACATGTTTAATAACAGCATGGTAGATATGACTGTGCAATCAGGATAGACAGAGACAAGATATCTTCTACTGAGTGTTGTGCCAGCTGGTTTGTAGTTAACCCTATGATTCCTGCAGGATTTAGGCTACATCTGCAATGCAGACCTACACAGCAGCCAGTCTTAGAACCTTGGTCAAGAGACACAGGTTCGAAGACACGCCATGGTGTTAAACATACCATTACCCACAATCATCTGACATGATGTTAAATGTAGCTTGTCTCCGTCCCCACTAATTGCAAAATTGTGACTAAGTTGTGTAAATTCACCGAATTAATTTGATTTGAGTTTACCTGGAATATGATCTGTGAATAGGACCATTTTCCTAGAGCTAGGTGGCGACTCTAGAGATTTAGGATAAAGAAAGCCAGCATGAGTCTGAACACAACTCAGTTCTCAACTGAAGATAGAACTATATCTGCAAATTCAGCGGTGCCCAAAATATAATCAGCATAGTGACTAATGGTATACTTTTTCATTGTTAACCTAGTCAAAACAGCTCCAGGAAAACAAAGCTACATTTGATAAGTGAATAGCTGAAAATCGAAGTGTGATTTCCCCTTACCACAGTCACTCCTTATAACACCTTCGTTTCAGAATTCTGTGATTCTAGCATGATTAACATCTACAACCACTTGCATTATCTCTGAGAGGGGACATTGTGTAGATGTAGTCAGAAGATTAAATTGTAGATACCACTCCAGTGTCTTAAAGGTCTTAAGGGTACCACAGTCAGATGGGAATAAGCAAATATTGTACATGGGGGAGGTGGTCAGCACAGTTAGAGGCTGGAGCATTGTGTTCCCAGAGAGCTAAAAAAAAACTTTTGGTCTATGGTTACACAAGCGAGTTCTGCCCACAAAACTGGTGGAACGTCCACACACAATGCATTTCATTAACAGTTGGTCAACAGAATTCATCACTTTTGCTAGCAGTGTTCTGCCTCTCAGCCATGAGGCATAACACTGCTGTCAACAGATTCTCTGGACAAAAAAGCTGTGTGAATGCTCTGGGAGGGCCTTCTCTAGACAGACAGATGGCTTCCAGAACAATGAGCAGCCCTATCTGCTGTGCTTCTGGGGATCTTTTTTGTCGAGAGAGCAGCTGGAAAGTCCAGCCGCTCTGTCAACAGAACGGAGCGCTCTTCCAATTGGCTTTTGTGTGTGTCTGCACTCTGTCCACAGAAGTTTTGTCGGAAAATCTCTTCCAACAGTGTCCTCTGTCAACAGAGCGCTGTTTTGTAACCATAGCCTCAGAGGCCTCACTCTGTATCAGCTGTCTGATTCTTTACACTCCTCCACCCGCAAGAGGAAAGCAGTCACGTTCTCAAGAGTGTTTCTACCCATAGCTGCTGACATCCCAAGCATCTTGCCCTAGCAAGGTACAAATAGTATCCCCAGCACAGTTCTTTGGCATTTTCTGAAAGAAACCAAATGTTCTAAGGTCCCAGGGGTATCTACAGGAGCTGAAACAGGTCTCAGAACTTCACAGGATCAGTGTGTTAGCCATTCAACAAAAATGTATAACACGCGGCACAAGAGTGAAATTATCAAAGGAGATAATTCTGCATCTCATAAACCAAATCAAGTTTGGCTTTTAAACAAGGGATTTTTAAATTAACTACATCTCTGTATTGTAAAATTTCAGTTTTCCCAGCAAGAGAATCAATAGTATCTAGAGTCTGTTGAATTATTTAAAGTACCAAATAGTTTGTGTAAGTCATTTTAACAGGCACAAGTCCTAATCAGAAAAGACCCCAATGTTAGTATAACTCCCTCTACAGTTATAGGATTCTTCCATTGGAGATATGGGTATATTATGATATTGTTCACAAAACAACAGATATGGGGGGAATTCTTTCATATCAAGACTCTCCATTACTAAGGTGTACACCCAAATCTCTTTGCATGAAATCAGCTAAATCTATGATGCATGGGGATGGGACATCCAATTTCAGAAGTAAGTCTGACAATAATATTATTGAAATGATTCCATCTGAGAAGAGACAGGAATTATAATCTCACTGAAATGATTTTTAATACAGTGAGGCAGTCATGGGCATGTATGAAGGACCATTATTATTTACAGTTAACTTCATTGAATTCTGTATTCATACACAACTTGTATTACAAGTACATAATTACAAATTCTTTAGCACCAATGTCTGCATTAACACTGCATAAAATATTTAGTAGCAAACAGTGTGGAGTGCAATGAATTATTTTACTAGCTTTACAGCAATTCAATTCCATTGTAACTCAACACAATGCATCCTGAAATGTTGGATAGAGGAAAAACAAAAAAAAAAACATTTTTTTAGAGGTGGGAGTCACTATTCCCATTTCACAACAGCAAAGCAGTTGATGTATGAGCATGAGCTACATTAAAGAGAAAATTAATGTATTTTCCATCAGGACTAACAAAACTTTCCAATGCTGGTCTGTTGACAACTGACACTCCTCCATTAAATGTTTTGCAGAGATCACTTTTGAAAGGTGCGGATCAGTTGACCCAGAATAGGAAATCTATTTTCTCTGTGAGTTTATGATGATGAAGTTCATTGTTTTTATGTTGGTTTTACTCTGTCTGAGATATTAGCAGGAAGTCTGGCAAGTGAAGTGTTAATTCATTACTAGCAGGGTTCCTATCCCCCATCTTTTGTCACTGGAGGATGTCAGAACACATTACTTAAATGAGTTAGAAATTATAAAGATTTGCAACTTGGATAGGGGAAAATTATAGTAACGTATTCATACTCTCTCATGACCTTTTTGTATGGCATTGCATAGCTGCAGTGCCATTCCAGAAGCTGCTGCTAGAGGCATTGTGTTTTTCACAGCAAACAGAAGAAACATAGAAATGATGGATATTTGATTTTGATTCTGAGCACCAGACTAAGAGAGTAAGGTAAATGAGCGGCAGAGAAAGCAAAACTGTAACAGCTATATCTGCTCTAGCTCACCCATGTTATAGGGTTTAATTCAGGAATCATGGGATGAATTTCTCTCTCTCCTCTGTCATTCAGGAGATCAGACTGGGGGTAGGGCTGCAATATAGATCAACTTGGAATAAGTTTTTTTTGCAACTGGTGTAATGCAAATGTCATAAATTATTTCAAGGCATCTTATTTTGAACCCGGTGTAGGCTACACTGTGTGGGGGTTCAAAATAAGTGTTTATTTTGAACTTTACAGTAACCTTCGTGTGACAAGGGTTACTGGGCATGAAACACCATGCTTGAATTAGCCCAGCTACGATAGTGTAGCCTTGGCCTAAAAGTGTATCTACACAACAGCCTTATTTCAAAATAAGCTGTTTTGGAAGAGCTATTCCAGGATAGCATTATTTCAAAATAAACTGCTACACACAAAATGCATTTCAAAATAGCACTTAGTTATTTCAAAATAGAGCACGTACACACCTGGGCCCTATTTTGAAATACAGCTATGGGATGCACTAAGGCTTATTTCAAAATAGACTTTATTCCCTGTGGCCAGGCCTACACCTGTACCCTCCTTTTGGAGGGGGCATGATAATGAGGCAGTTTAGAAGGTGCTAATGAGGCTCATTAGCATAATGGCAGCTGCACACAATTCCAGAATGCCTGGCACCCATGTAGATGGGGTCCTTTTGAAAGGGCCCCCTGACTTCAAAAGTCCCTTCTTCCTAAAAACAAGTATTTTCAAATAGCTATTTAGAAAAAGGTCCTATTCCTCATGCAATGAGGTTTACCTATTTTGAAATTAGCCAACTGCTAGTTCAAAATTAGTTTGAAATAGTAGGTGTGTTGTGTAGATGTGTTCACAGTTATTTTGAAATAGTGGCTGTTATTTTGAAATAACTTTGGTGTGTAAGCATACCTTAAATGATCATAATGACCTTTGCATGAAATCAGCTAAATCTGTGAAGCATGGGGCGGGGGCATCCAATTTCAGAATTAAGTGTAAACATAAGCAGAACACCACTGCTTACATTCATATCTCAGTTCCAATGTTCCTACGTGAAAATTAGAACTATATGTAGAACAATCACTAACAGCACAGACCCCTCAGCCTCAGAATTTTCCCTATTAAAAGAGAAAATAACTCATAATTTAATTTTGTAATCTGAATTCACATCTCTGACTTCCACAACCCAATACGAAAGCACATGCATGTAAGCTCTAAGAGCCACATGAGAGCTATATTCAAAGACACAAACATTACAAATATTAATGTTTTATTATTTTGCAAGAAAATGTCAGCCGTGACAGTGTAAACTGCTAATGGGAAAAGGGTTGATTTTGACATTTTTCCCCCCTCAATTATTTTGGGGAGAAGAATTCAGAATTGTTGAAATACACAGTTTTCATAACAAAAGTTCTGGGTTTTTTTGTTCTTGTTTTTAGGTTTTTTTGTTCTTGTTTTTAGGTTTTTTAATTTTTTTTTACTTATGCTAATTTATTAATTTTTAAAATAAAGTTGAAATGAAAATTTAAACATTCCAATTTAATTTTAGAAAGTCTCACTTGACCCAGGCGTTCCCTGCCCAAAATAAAATTCAGTATTTCAACTTTTTGACTTGATTTGATATAAAAATTTTCCTACAACTGCAAAAATTTTCCTGAGAAGGAAAAATTGTTTACAGTATAACTCTGCCCATGGCTAATAAACTGGGGTGGAATTAAAGTTGAAAATCAGGATGGAAAAACATGGAAAACAAGACAGCTGAGATCAAGAAGTGGAATATAATGTAATGTCAAAGAACAACCTATTACCTTTGGCTAGTGGGATATTGGTCAAAAGTAACCACATTGTTACACCAGAAATGGATTGATGCTTGACAAGCAGACTATCTTTAGGTAATCACAATAAATTTAAAATTATAATGCAAGAGTTGCTTGGTAACTGCTTGGTTGAGAGAGCTGGTCAGAAGAAAAAAAGTTAAACCATTTTTGTAAAAATCTGCTGATTCATCAAAATCCTGACATTCCATGGAGACATGTCAATTTCAAAGACATCACAATGGAAATCAGGCACATTTCTTCCCAGTTCCTGGTAAGTTTCTCTGGCTGGATACTGGGTATCCAAGGCTTTCAAAGTCACCACTCAACAGACTGAGCTCGCAGAGCTCCTATGCAATCAGCTCCTTGCTAAAATGAGGAGGGATTGGGAGCCTGGAAGTCTCAATGTTCTGGACTCTTAGGGTTTCCACAGCCCCAAATCTGGGGCCATCCCCCAGGTGGAATGCTGTGGAGCTGAGAATCCATTCCATTTTGAAGAAACTGAAAATATGGGGGCCTAATGGGCTGGAATGGGTTCCCATTGACCCAGAGGAGGAAGACCCTCTCACTGAGTCCAGGTGGGTGGAGCCTCATCCCTCCTTATCATCTGTTTTGTCATTGGGAGGCAGGACAGGAACTGTATGAGGGAGGCCCAGAAGCTCAGTGAGAGCCCAGCCACTGGAGAAGACAGATGCTGTCCTGAGCTCCTCAGCTGAAAGGCCATGATGGACCTGACAGAAGCCAAAGACTAGCCAGAACAGACCACAGACAGACCTTGGAGCTGAGGAGCTGCAAGCCCTCACCAAGGTCTAAGTCCCATATTACTCAGAGAACTACAGTAGGCACTACAGTGAGGTAAGCCTGGGGGAGGGGTGTTTATACGTATCCCAGAGATAGTTGATCCACTTCTGGAGGAACCAGCGCCAGATGGGTTTTGCATATTGCAGCCCGGATCCCTGCTAACTCAAAGGCAGATGGATATGCCACCATTAGGTCCCTGGGCTGGTATGCAGTCAAACTGTGTCCCCCTGCTGCCCAACCTGAGGGTTACAGTCCCCCTCCCCCATTTCTCTAAACAAAATCCTGTATTCATTGGCTTGGCCTGTCTGCAGACCCAAGCCTGCAGACTATCGTCACCCACCCTGTTGACTAAGCTAGACCATGGGCCTGGGCCCTGGGACTTAAACAACAGCTAATTCCTCTCCTAAAACTGGATCCAGCTCTGGCTTTCCAGACTCCAGCCTCTGAGGCTCAGGGCTGCACACCTCCTACCCATCTCAGGCCAGATGCTGGGGAGGGAAGCCCCGAACCTCAGGGTCCAGATCCAGGCAAGCCTCAGTCTGGATCTGGACTATGGGCTGGGGGTTCCCCACCCCTGGGATAGGAAATCCATGCATTTACTGTGCAGAAATGTAGGAGTGATTAGTCAGCTGGCACAAATGACTGAGATCAGTATAAAGTAACAGAACATTCTGATTGACCATTCAGGAATTATTTAGTTAATTACTTGTCCTACTTTTGATGAAAATCACTTTTCTTCATTAGTAAGGCAGGGTGAGTGGAAAGACAAGAGATCTACTTTTGTTTAAGCTCAGGGAACATATTTTGAAGAGAGTGAGAGTTTATTTGGATTATTTTTGCTCTGACCAGTAAAGGGGATAGAATGCCTAAGCTGTGTAAACCTTACACTATAGCAAACTTGTGGATAAGGGGATAAGGAATGAAAGACAAACTATTCTCCCGGAAGGTTTAGTTGTTTAAAGGAATGTCTTTGGTCATTAACATGGCTTATGACTGCTTATAGGATGGAATTTCCTTAATGCTTTTATGCTTTCTTAGATTTAGATATTGCTGCACACTGAGGCACAATACGGATTACTGAGAGAAAAAAAAAATTCTCTTTGTCCATCCAGGTATTTATGTTGCCCTCCTCAACATAGCTTTTCTTTTCCCCTTCTCCTTACTTCATTGCCAGAAAGTCAATACATTCCACCCTACAAAGAAGGACTATGGCAACAACATGACACGTCTGAATTTTCTCTTTGATGTTCCTAATTTTGCATATTCTTTATAATGATATATAGTAGGGCAGGAAGCTGCATATTTCTTTATACAGACTGAACCTCTCTAGTGTGGAACTCTCTTTTCTGATCACTTTTGTAATCTGACATGATTTTACCTAGTCAGACAACCATTTATCATGGATGTGGCCAAGTTTCCTGCAGTTCCATAAAGTTTGTTTACAGCAACCAGTCTTGGCACTCAGTGTTCTGTGCTATTATTTAGCTGTAATTTACCCTTAATTGTCTTCTAAGAGCCCAGTAAGCAGTGGAAGTGCTCCTAGACCAGTGGTTCCCAACCTGTGGGTCTGTGGACCCCTGGGTTCTGCGAGGGTATTGCAGGGGGTCCATGGAAAAAAAATAAGATTAATAAAAATAACAAAATAAGTTTAAATAAATTGCAAAGTTACAATTAAATATATTCCAATAATGTTGTTAATTGCTGACCTAAAATCTATGTTGTGGTTTCCTTTTTCATTTAATAAATTGCATCTAGAATTTGTATTGCGGGGGGTCCACAAATATTTGGGGGCGTGATTGAGGGTCCACACTAGTGAAAAGGTAGGGAACCACTGTGCTAGACAATACTTCCCTCCTGCAGTGCAGCAAATTCTTTCATCCAGCAATGGTCAGGTCCCCACGGGGGATTGACTAGAGATGTTCAACCTCTACCAGTTGTTTGCTATGAACTTCAGACACTCTTGGTAGTTTGGACCTCAGTTCTTTGTATGCATTGCTGGTGTAGTGAAGCTTCTCTGCTGTGTCACCTTTATTAATAATGTCTTTGTACTGCTGTGGAATCTAGGATTCTCAGTTAGGGATGAGGATCATATTGTAGGAGGCACTGTACGAACACCGTTCAACATTTATGCAACCACAGAGGAAGTTGCTACTTTCTTCTTTCTTTTCTCCAAACCCACTTCCTCCAATCCTTGCCTTCCCTCCTGGATATCCATCTTAAATGAAGCCTATATATATTTTTTTTTTGTTTCTCTGCCCCTCCTGCACTGAAACTCCAACATATACAAGAAAAGAGACTAGATTTATAGTGTCATTAATTTAGTTTTCTGTGCCCCTTGATTTCATTATTATATAAGTTAAACCAATGATCAGAGTGAGCTGAGGCTACTTTCTGTTCCTGTTTGAGAAATTCTTTACAGGATTAAAAACTGGGCAAGTGCATCTCCACGAGGAACTAACTTTGAAGTTATCTTCAAAGTTAGGCACTACATTGAAGTAGCCAGCAGAGAGTCTACACACATTTCCCCTTATTTCGAAGTTATTTTAAGGAGCCCAACTTCGAAGTCCTTACTTCATTTAACTTGGAAGTAGGGTATGTGTAGATGCTCTTACTTACTTGTACTTTGAAGTAAGCAACTTTGAAGTTATTTTTGTTGTGTAGACACAGCCAGATGTCATCAGTCAGTTAATGTTAGCTGCTTTGCACAATCATAGTAAGTGCACTGCCTCATCACATAGACAATTCATGCTGAAGTGAATTTAATGTAATTTATTCACTTTAATTTATTCACTTAATTTATTAACAAAAAATAAACAAAAACCCAAAGACAAAAGGGGGGAATTATTGATAAAAGGAATCATTTGATGAGTTCAGGGAGAGACAGAGATGCTCTTGAAGGTCTGTTTGAAGATCTGTCAATCAGTTCTGAGGACTGCAAAATAACTCAAGTTGATAGGATCAAGCTATGTAAGCAGGCTGGATAGCTTACAGAGAACAAGCACACAGGACTGAATTCTCTGCAGGTGTAATTCCAGCCTGATCTAACTGGCTTCACTGGAGATACTCCTGGCATAAGATACTATACAGCATGTGCAAGGTTATTAGAGGTCAACATAATAGCAGAAAATTTGACCCTATAACTCCAGTGCTGAGGAACCTTTTTTTCATATGGACTAAGGCCCCTTTATAGTACTCTGGTCAGGCTCCCCAAAGTCCTCACCTAATTTCACTTTAAGGCCCTTTTACACTGTCTGAATTGTAGTATGGGACCCTGACGTAAATGAAAATCAGAGCCAGGGTGTTCTGACAAAATCTCTCTCTCAGCTTCATGGCAATGACTAAGCTCCAAGTCAGTTCAGATTTTAGAGGAGCAGTTCCTGGCTTCTCCATTATGATTTGTCTTATGATATTTGGAGAGTTTCTTTGCTTGCTTTTCTGGCTGTTCGTGAGTTCCAGTTTTGTTGTGTTTGAGTATCAAGGGGCTTGTCTACACTAGCCCCTTCCTTCAAAGTGGACATGTGAAGGAGCCTGAGCAGTGAATAGCAATGAGGTGTTGTGTTATATATGCAGCACCTCATTAGCATAATTCTTGCTGCAGGAACTTTGAACTTTGTGCAGATACTTCGAAGTGCCCACGGCTTGCCGGCCCTTCAAAGTTAACAATTTCAAAGTTCCCATGGTAAGAATTATGCTAATGAGGTGCTAATACAGTGCAATACCTCAATGCTATTCATTGCTTGGTCTCATTCACATGCCCCCTTCGAAGGAGGGGGCTAGTGTGGACAAGCCCAAGCTGAGGCTTTTGTCATTGGCTTCTCTATAAAACTTATTTGATTCTGCTGCATTTTCTCTGCCAGAAACCAGGTCTAAGGACAGGAAGAGGAAAAAGAAGCAGTAGCCACAGATCAGGACTCTGGGGTTAACAGAAACAGTGGCTTTGCTACACAAAGCTGTACTTCTCTTGACAATATGTAACCCACACACCTAGGTGTGGTTTAGTGTCCCAATGCACTGGCACCTAGACCACAGCACAAAGAAAGAACAAATATTCTTTACCACTTAAGCTGAGAGGCTGCCTACTTTTTAGCTCAGACTGTAGCGATGCCTGCACTGATCTCCAGAAGTCCGAGGTTCAAGGCTGTCTCTGGGCAGTTACAAATACAGGAGCTGAATCTCTCTCTACAGTACAGATGTCCCGCCAATGCCAGAGTGGAAAAAAATGATTTTGGGGGGGGAAAAAAAAACAAGGTATTTTCAAGATTGGAAGGAACATTGCTCATGCTGTTGTAAAAGCTCCCCAGAATCCAGATCATTAAGCATAAAGCACAGTATCACACCATGGTAATACATAAAACACATTAGTCTATTTTTAATTCTACCCAGCTGTGAGCCATCCGCTGTTCTATACAAGATGAATGAATCACACTTTAATTGCCTTTCACATACCTCATTCTATTCTGAGTCTAAAGTTTTGAGAATCTAATGTCAAAGCACTTTTGGCCAAATCTTAGGCAACTAGGCCCCATCAAATACAGTAATTCTTTGGGAGGAATATTAATTATGCAGTATCTGAAGACTTCAATCTGTTCTCTGTTTTAAGTAGCACACAAAGCTTAACCACCAATTTGAAGGATATAAATCATGAACAAGGTAGACCAGCATGATAACTCTTCCCCGTGTGAAAGCAGTGTGATCACACACTAATAGGCTAATCGGTTCACGTTTTATATGAATCACCTCTCTCCAGCAGACAGGCCTGTAGCCCACTGTTGTAGAAGCTCAGTGTGCTGAATCTCTGCACTCACTGTTACCTCAGAGAATCTCTTTTCCAGGGTGGATTAAACTCAGTTACTTTGCTAACATTAAGCACCAAGCTGGAGCAGCCTTTCCTGTGTCCGATTACAGCTTAGAGATGGCAATATTCTGCTAGGGTCTGAGTGCTCAGTGTCTAATTGAGAAAGGAGGATCCATCAGGTATTTCTTCTGACTGCCCTGGTTGAAAGGCAGAGATCAGCTGATTATTTTTTCTAGTGGACTTGAATTTTTTATTGAAAATTCTTATCGTGTCTGAAGAATCTATGAAGCCAGATCCTTCTCTGCAGTGGGGTAGCTGCTTTAGGCAATGCTGTCTGCAGAATATGGCTGGAAAGCCATTCATATAAATATGACCCTCCAGTGTACAGAACAAGCTCAGAAGTATCTATGTCTATCCACTGCCCCTTCCCTGCACACTCACACACAAGCACACTGCTTGGGCAGAGGCACAGCTGGAGGAGAGGAGGAATGTCTACACTGCACTGATCCCAGCACACAAAACCACGTTAACAATCAGTGTAAATGAGAACTGCTCTTAGCACCTCCAATTTACAGCTGAGCTTTGACAAATTTGCTCACATATGTGCACATGCGCATGTCTCTAGGGAGCATTGAATTTTCCTAGCCTTTTGCTGTATATATGCTTATACAGTTACATACAAGAAAGTGTAACTTCTTGTGGTTTTTGCCAATGAAATAGAATGCTTCTTTCATATTTTGTCTATAATACAGGTTGAAACTTAATCTGGGACTGTCTGATCCAGACACATCTTGGTCGGGCAAGCGAGAGTCCAGTGGCAGGAAAGCTAGTGGCTGGGACTTCTGCTGGGAGCAGAAGCCCGGTTGAGCCAGTGATAGGTGGGGTGATGGTTGGGAGCCCTATCAGGCTGGTGGGCAGGGGGAGGGGGAGAGGCACAGCTGGAGGCTTTGCCAGGCATGTGCCATCAGAGCCATCAACCAGGAGCCCTGCTGGGTCTAGGAGTACAACCAGGCTAGTGGAAATAGGGAAGTGGAAGCAAGGCTGGCAGCTGGGAGGGGAGCTTGAAAGTGGGGCTAGCAGCCATCAGAGGAGGGATTTGACCTTCCTGGGTCTGGCAAAGTTTCTGGTTCAGAACTGATACTATTGGCAGGCCTGGGAGTTCAAGCTTGTATGTGTATTACTATATATTCCAGAATAGCCACATTTTAACAGGTCTCTTTTGTCATACAGGAAATTGCAGTAGAACTGAAATATTAAAAAAAGTTCTTGACAGTATATGCTATATTGATTGTATTAATTTGACCAGAAGGACTCCAGAGAATGAACTGCACTGAGTGTTCATGATTAATTTACTCTACTTCTGCTAGCAAGTAGCAACTGAGAAGGCCCTTAAAGAGGTGGTGATAAATGGAATTCAAACCTCAGAAGATTAATTTCTGTCAAGAAGTTTGAAAATGTCTGTCTTCAAGTGCAGTCAAAATTTTGCCAAACATGTTGCTACTTTCCATGATATTGAGGTACTTTTAATATTCTGCAAGGTCCACAAAGCAGAGGACTATTAAGGGCTGTAAGTTTATAATGGAGATAATTATTTTTGATTATATGGTCTCTGAAGCACTCTTTCTATTTGAATGAGTTTAAGATAATATGTTTAACACTGCAGGGACTGAAAGTCCTGGTGTGGCCTCAAGACAAAGCAGAGAAAGATCACATGATTACTAAAGACACACAATCCTACCAGCAATATAGAAAATTTCCTATTTTAATCATATGCACATGCGTGCGCACACACACACGCAACATGCTCAGTATAATGTTGTGTATCCTGACAAACCATTGTAACATAGAGATAGACTTAAAGCCTTATGATCAGTACTCTGTTCTTAGTCCTGATGCAGATATTGTAACACATTATAGTAAAAAATGTAATGATTAGTCTATGCTTGGTATGAGTGTGAAAGTGAGGAATGTGTGGGAGACAAGTGTAAAGGGCATAACCTGGTTGGGTGCTATATGGAGCACTCAATGGCCAAAGGAAAGGTGCCACAGATGGCTGTATGTCGAAAAAGGGCAGATTAACAACCCAGGACCCTGAGGGAAGACAAGATTGGAACGAGCTAACCATGGCAAAATGGAAAGATAAGGAACAAGGACAACCTTAACTAGCAAACATCCATCAGGAAAACACCATGCACTGACTCTGATGAAGAGCACCCATTATAAAAGGAGGGCTGTTTCCCATAAGATCCAGGTTCCATCCTGCCACTGAAGATGGGACACACCATCTGCATTGAGATTCTCCCCCTCTCCCCTCATAGCCTGCTTGGCCACTAAGATGAGGAGACCAACAGACTGCTAATTATAAACATCAACTAGTAGGAAGTGTGTGTAAGTATATGTTAACTGCTTTTCTATTGTATTCTTAACAAATGCAATGTATGACCTTTTCCCCTATAAATGCCCTAAGTGCTTCTTATAAGCATAAAACCTGAGGGATGTCATGACCTAGCATTTACATTAGCTTTCAGACAGTTTTAAGAGAATCAGGCACCCAGATCATACTGAAAGTGAAAACGAATCACTTAAGCTGCTGCTGTTGCTACTACTACTACTACTACTTAACCCTTGTACTCTGAGTGGAGCATAGGTAATCTACAAGTCTCCTCTACTGCATTCTGTCTTGGGCCAAAACTTCTTGCTGACTCTAGGAGTACCCCAGATGTTCTCCTTCAGTCTCAGTAAACCTTCTCCACGTTGTCTGAGGTCTTCCTCTTTTGCCTTTTTCTTGTGGTTTCTTGACCACAAGCTTGATGGACTATGCTGGAAGATGGTTTTCTGAGAGTGTGTCCTAGCCATCCCCACTTTCTTCTCTTGATTTCAGTGTCAATTTGTTCTTGTCCTGCTCTATTCAAAAGCTCCTTATTTGTGACAAAGTCTTGCCATTTGATGTGAAGGGTGTACCTCAGGCATCTGTTTATGTTTGTCTGTAGCTTGTAATTTGAAGAATTTTTTTATATGCTAGGTCTCCAATCCACACAAGAGCACACTCTTTACATTTATGTTGAAGATCTGCAGTTTCATCTTTGCAGATTTATTTGTGAAATCCATCTGGGATGGAGAGTCTAGGATGCAGCTGTTGCTTTCCCTATCCTGGCACTGATATCCAGATCTGTTCCTCCATCTATGTTCATAATGCTCCTCAACTTGCAGGTCATCCCCTCCATTGTGATGGTGTTGTTGGACTGTTTGATCCTCATTGTTTTGGTCTTTCACTTGTTAATGCTCAGTCCAGTCATTGAGGCTGTTTTGTCTAGTGTTGTGACCTTTTCTTTCATGCTTTCATGTTGGTGTGAAAGGAGGATATCATCAGCAAAATCAATGTCCTCTAGCTGTTTTGAAAAGCGTCCACTGAATGCTTCATTGATGGCCATCTGCTGTCCTATTCATAATCCATTTCACTGTGATCAAGAAAAGGAAAGGTGATAATAAGCACCCTTGTAGCACTCCCCACAGCACGCTGAAAGATTCTGTCAAAACACTATTGTGAATAGCTTGGCATGTCGAGGGTTCATACGTTGAATGAATCAACTTAATAACGTTGGATGGGATACCATAGTGTTGCAGCAGTTTCCAGAAAGTGTCTCTATCAATTCTGTCAAAGACTTTTTCATGGTCCATTCCTTTTTGTGGTGAGGTGGCTTGTGTGTCTCGAGGACCTGAAGAGCTATGCCTGTGGGAACTATAGCTCCTGGAAGCGGGCCACCCAAATGGGATGGATCAAAGGGTAGAGACCAGACAAATTTTGATCACCTCTCCCTGAAGTAAAAGGGGTTGGTTTAAGGTTAACAGCCCTATCTGTGAAGGAAAATAAAAAGGATAGAAACACCTACAAAGAAATCACTTAGGCTACTTGAGCCTCACTATGAAATAAGATATTTCAAAATGGCCTCCTTTCTTCCAGCCATGCCTCTGAAACATCTTATTTTGAAGTAATGTGTCCACACCTGAAAACGATTTTGAAATACCAGGTGTGAATGAAGGTCAAATAACTGTGTAATGTAAACATAGCCTTAGGCTTCTTTGGAAATCCTGAGGCTGATTTTTTTCCCTGATTTTTTCAAACATCTTTTGGGGGAAATGTGCAGAACTGTGTTGATGCATGCAATTCTCTGGAAAAGTGATTAATACCTAAGCTAAGGAAGACACATTTAGGTTGATTTGTCCCCTATTTATCACTTCAGAGCTCCCCTGGGAAAACTGCATTAAAATAAAAATAGATATTTTGTGTGAAATGTTTTATTTTAATGCTTTACATTTTTTTATTAAAAATAGTAAAACATTTCACAAGAACAAGTATTGGTTAGTAGTAGCCTTCATTTTTTTCTCTCCTATTTATTTAGAGTTATTTTGAGGACATGCTGCCATCTTTTTTTTATTAAGTTGTAATTATTTTGCATCACAAGTGCAAAGCTGAGTAGCTGCTTTTTGTTGCTTTTAAATTGAGTCAACAAGCATTTTCTATTCTGCTATTAATGGTGAAAACTTTAGGATTTAAAAACATAAATATTTGCATGCTTTTTGGATGAGATCTTCCATCCAAGGCACTATTTTAATAGGGCAATAGTCAGTAAATCCCTTTAGATATAAGGAATGTTTAAAATAAATTCTTTCTACAACTGTGCATACGGAACTAGATCCTGTACTCATGTGGTAAAATCTCAGCTCTCATGAGTATAAAAAAAGCTTGAAAATATGATCCAAGTTTAGTCAGTGTTTACTCCAGGCTGTAGCTCCAAGAGATTTGAGATGCCATGAGATCAGGGAGGCAGGGGAAAGGGTTCCTTGGTATTTTCATGTATGTTATAACTAGGGCTTGGCATTTTCCTAAATTTGTCTCTTGTTTAGGACCTGGCAAGTGGTGAGCATGTCAATATTTTTAGTGTGTTAACATTTAGGCACCTCTGATTTAAATGTATTTTGCCTTTAATAGTCCATAGATACAGAAGATCTCTTTTGACTGAGTTCCAATTAGGGTAAAGAATCACAGACTACCAGAGCCACCTTGTGAATAACAGCTAGATCATCCCTGACACATTTAACCTGACGTTAAAAATCTCTAATGATGGAGATTCCACTACCTCCCAAGGCAACTTATTCCAGTGCTTAACTTCCCTCACAGTAAGGAATATTTTTCATAAACCCAGACTAAGCTTCCCTTGCTGCAATTTAAGCCCATTGCTTCTTGTTCTATCATCAGAGGTGAAGGAATATCTTTTTTTCCCTCTTCACTGAAACACCATTGTAGGTAATTCAAAGCTGTTATCATGTCTCCTCTCAGGCTTCTCTTTTCCAAACTAAACAAACTCAGTTTTGTCAATTTTTCCTCATAGGTCATGTTTTTTAGACCTTTAATCATTTTTGTTGCTCTTCTCTGGACCTTCTCCAATTTCTGCACGTCTTTGCTGAACTGCAGTGCCCAGAACTGGACAAAATATTCCAGCTGAGGCCTATTCAGTGCAAAGTAGAGCAGAAGAATTACTTCCTGTGTCTTTTTTACAGCACTCCTGTTAGTCCCAGAACCATATTTGTTTATTTTGCAATCGTGTCACACTGTTGACTCATATTAAGCTTGAGGGCTAGTGTGACTCCTAGATCTCTTTCTGCAGTACTCCTCGCTAGATAGTCACTTCCCATTTTGCATCTGCTAAACTGATTATTCTTCCCTAAGTGGACTACTTTGCATGTGTTGCTATTGAGCTTCACCCTTTTCATCTCAGACAATTTCTCCAGTTTGTCCAGATCATTTTGAATTATAATCTTACCCTCCAAAGCATTTGCTATCCCCTCATTGGTATCATCTGCAAATTTTGTAAATGTACTCTGTATGCCATTATCTAAATTGTTGAGAAAGATATTGATCAGAACTAAGCCCAAAAATGATCCCTGTGGAACCCCACTTGTAATTCCCTTCAAGCATGACTGAACCATTGAGAATTGCTCTTTGAGAATAGTTATCCAGCCAGTTATGCATCTATCTCATAGCAGACCCATTTACCTTGTATTTCCATAGTTTATTGAAAAGGAGTTCATGTGAGATTGTATCAAATGCTTTACTAAAGTCTAGGTACACCACATCTACTGGTCTCCCCATATTCACAAGGCTTCCTTGCCTATTGACAAAAGCTATCAGATTGTTTTTATATGATTTGCTCATGAACAGTCTGTGCTGACTATTACTTATCTTATCTTCCAGATGTTCACAGGTGGATTCCTTAATTATTTACTCCATTACCTTTCTTGGTACAGAAATTAAGCTGACTCTTTTGTAGGTTACTGGATTATCATTATTTCCTTCTTTAAGGATGGGTACTATATTTTCCCTTTTCTGGTCTCCTGGAATCTCTTCTGTCTTTCATGACTTTTCAAACAAGAGAAGGGCTATCAAGAAACAACGTCAACAACTATCAACAGCTACTTGATTTTGTACTGTCCTTCCCCAGCAGTAATTTTAGAGCAGCCACTAAAATACCACTATATTAGATAAATGATGAGTGAGAACAGCAGCATTCCAACATATTGCCTTCCTATCCCAAATGCCAGAAGACACAGCACCCGAAATAGGCTCCATCACCCTGATAGCTGCCAGTTACTCTCCGCTCTACTGCAGTGCAAAATGGATGAAAGAACCCGGCTTCATCTCTTGATAGAGCTGAACTGGGCTTTGTCTTTGTTTATTTTACATGTGAAATATTGTGGAACCACTGGAATGAAGCTACAGCTTGGGATATGGAGAAAATTGGAGAAAACCTTGCAAGGTAGGAGAAACAGTTATCTGACACTTGTTTGCCTTTTATCACTATCACAGTTTTGAAAGAATTTCAGTATTATGGTCTTTATGTGGGTATGAATCTAAAACCTTTGTGGGGAATTTTAAAAAAATCACTAACTAGAGGAGCCTCTCACAGACACTAAAGTTACAATTTAGATGTCTTAAGGTTTCTGAGAGAACTGCCTAGTAGAAAGTCCATCACAATATACCCAAGAAGGAATACATTTATGAAAAAAAAAATCTTTTGTAGTCTGTATTGTTACAGACAAGCTTGCTGACAGGTATTTTAAAATAATTGAAGCTGTTGTGACTATATTGTGCCATTCTGACAAATAAAATAAGCGGAATGTTGCAAAACTTTAATACACTGTGTACAGAATTTTCAGTTTTTGGGTGCAGAATTCCCTCAGTGGTACCTCGTAGAATTAATAGTTGAGAGGTTTGCAACAGGAGCATGGCTAGTTAAACCTATGTAGGAAAGGCACATTTCCTCCAAACCTTCACAAGCATGCCCTAAATTGAGACATGCCAGCTCATCTGATTTTATACACAAGACTTCATGGGAGAAAAGATGATTATAAATCTTTCATATAGTTTAAATATACATGAATAGGAGCTAGCTGATTACCTTGCAAATACAGTAATATAAGCCAAACTTAGAAACAATAGGGTGACCCTCTATCCTGTTTTTACCAGGATCGTCCTGTATTTTAGGCAGGTGTCCGGCCTTTTTTTAAACAAAAATTTAATTGTCCCATATATTCACTCCCTATGCTGAGCTGGCCTTTTCTCAGATCACTGCAGCTGCAGGTCAGACTAATCAGGAGCTGGTCAGGCATCACGTACTAACTGGCCTGTACAGGAAGCAGCAGCTCCACTCCTGGCAACTAAGAGCTGTAGCTGCCACCCACAGGGCAGCGCCCTCTCCAGAGCCAGGGACTGTCCCTGCAGCATTTCTAGCACCTGGCAGCATGGGGCAGCTGCTGAATCCATTCCCTTTCCACAGGGCAACAACCCCTGCAACTGGGGAGCTCCTCCTTGGGTCATCAGCCCCATTCTGCTGCCCTGTGGCACAGGGCAGCCAGAGACCTGCACCTGCTTGGCAGCTGCAGCTGGAGATCCACCCACTCCCCACCACCTTGTCCCATATTTGGCATAGGGAAATATGGTCACCCTAAAAAACAGTGTAATTAAATCCTTTTCCCTGTGGATTGCCAGGTATTTAAGAGAGGTCAGAACATTTGTGAGACTCCTTCTGTAGGGTAGAAGGTTTAAAATCTCTAGGGAAGCCACTTGATTGAGTGTTCTTAACCCACATCTGAATTGTATTGCTGGCCTTTGAAGCACCCAGTGATCAGAGCAATCCTCAGGTTTGTTCCTGCTGCTTTTGATTCTTTTATTACAGTATAGCTATTTATCACACATAAGCATAAACAACTAAACTGTACATCTCGATCAATCAGTCTGACATGGTTTTAAATGAAAATGATGCCGTCTTATTGTAATTTCTTAGGATCATAATGGAAATATAATGGCATATAAATCTGAAGGAAACAAGAGTTGTTAGATTCAACCAACATTTAAAACTTCAGACATGTTATAAACAGGCTTCATTACACTCTAATCAATAAGGCTAGAATTAATGGTCTCATTTTCCTCTGTGATAACAGGTATAGATTTATGCTGCAGGAAAGGCACAGATAGCTTTCCTTCTTGAAAATGAACTCCCAGCAAGAAATGATAAAATATTGAAAGATCAGTTTATTTGGGTTTCATTTATAAATATTTTGAAAAAGTCTTGCTGAGATGTAAATCACACATATAACTGCATGTGTGCGCCTGTGCATGCCCATGCATATATGGGAAAATAGAAAGTTTGCTAGTTAATAAATAGTTCTAATCTCTTTTCTAGAAATATTTTTGAATGTTGTGTTAGCTGATGGCCGGGTAATGAGTGGTCTGTGAGCCTTATCACACCCGAGTCTTTAACTGCTAGGACAGACAGTGCCTTCGCAGTGGGCAGCTGGTGTGGCTGACGGGTGCCCCAAAGGTTGGTGCAGAGAGCTTATTCCACCTGAGCCTTTAACTGCTAGGACAGACTGTCCCTTCGTAGTGGGCAGCCAGGGAGGCTGACAGGTGCCTCAAGCATCTGCTCCATGGAGTCAGCATGACTCAGCGCTCAGCTTTTACTGCACCTTATCACTGACCAGGCTAAAATAGCCAGACCAGCTACGGTTCTTTCTTTGTGTTCGGCCGAGTTACAGTAATTAGAAGTAGTCAGGCTGGAGCTTAAATGGTTACTATTTATTAAAAGACAGAAATAAAATCTTAATGGTTACAGGGTTATTGCTTTATCTTCTTAACTACTAGTAGGATGATAAATATGACATACCAATTCGATTACAAGTGAAAAGTTACCCATTTGAGGACCAGACGCCTCAGCCTAAAGAGCTCTTACTATTAAATATGCGCAAAAGTACATTGCAGGTATAATTCTCACCCCTGCGTCCTTCGACTCCTGGCTTGGCCAACATCATTCACTGAATCCCTCAGGAAGAACAATGTGAGGAGGGCGTCCCCTGGGTCCTTGGAAGGCAAAGACCTTACCTGACTGGCAGGAATAGGTAATTGGAGCTCAGTTAGAGCGGTCTGCCAGACCCTTCTTTATACCCCTTGGGTCACACACATTCTTCCTTATCTAAAGGTACCAATTATGCTGGTTCATCTTTGTGATGCCAATTCTTGCAAGGCAGTTGCAATTTAATTTACATTTGTAAGATAGAGGTAACTAAATCATTAAAACAGGACATTCTTTTCGTATGGGCAGGAGGTTTCTCTTCTGGGACGATGTGTGGGTGTGTCAATTATCAGTACCAGCTAAGGGCAGTTTGAGGCCCTGTGGTCAACAGCTAGCCTGTTAGCCCCCTTGTCTGTATTCTTCAGTCCAGGGTCATTCTGACACAGCACATCTGTGTTAAGAAGCATCAAAAGACTGGGCTTGAGATAAGCACATCTGTGCTTTCAAACATTCTAAGACTGTGCTGTCTCTTTGTGCTTTGTGCTCAGAGGCACCTAAAAGGGGCAAGATGGAGAAGACCAAGGGGATTCTATCTAGCTACATGGTATTAAAGCGATACTTGACATTAACAAACTGCAGGATGAACCTGCCTGGTCCGGAACCCTCAAGTCCTCACTGGTACTGAAGGAGGGAGTTCGCTTGTCAGATTTGCATGTAGCTCAGAAAATTCCCATCTAATGTTTTTATATAACATAGTTTATAGTCCTTTGAATTATCTTCACGAGGCTTGTACTTCCAACTTTCAAAGGCTTTCTTCAAAATATTAATGTTGATAGGTGAACCAATACATTCATTTGCATGGCCAAGAAGTTTTTCCCATGGGAGGAGCAACAGTATTGAATGTGGTATTCTTGGAAAGGATGTGATGCAGAAATGTTTCCATTAATATATAAGATAATAGTCTTTACATTATTTCAAAATAGCAAATGTCCTTGCTACATGATTATAGGCCCTATTTTTAAGAATTCAGAATAATTGGATGCTGGGGATGAAGTCAGAGTCCAGACAACTGTAATGCAGGTGATTAGGTGTATGTATATATAGCTCTTAAGGGGGTTATAAAAATCAGCCCCATTGAGTATTACTTTATCATGAAACCATTAAAACAATTAAATGCTACTCTGAGATATGCAGAAATGGGTAAGGATAAACTAAACAGTGTGTGAAATTATATTTCCCACTAATTTTCATTAATGTTCACTAAAGCTATTTTCAAGTATAAAGGGAGATAGTCTTCTCTGAAGTGTAAGAATGTTACAGTTAGCAACTGCCTAACTAAACACACAAACACACACACTTATATAGCTTTGAGCTTTGTCAGTGCAAACAATTATAATGATGTGCAATTGATTATGTTAGACCAGATTGTTCTGCAATACTGTACTTCCATTAACCAAAAGCAATAGGTATTGTGTTAAATATGGAGTGAGTGTGTTTGTGCGTGCATATAAACACAGAGGTCGTGGCTACAATAGCCCCCGCCTTTTGAAAGGGAAATGCTAATGAGACTTTAATAAGGTGCTGCCATGAATGTGCAGCACCTCGTTCACATAAGGGCAGCTGTGCACACTTCAAAAGTGCTGCTTTTATGAGACAGACCCACTTCTTCAGCTCTGCAGAATCTGGAGTTCAGGATTCTCCAGATCTGAAGAAGTGGGTCTGTCCCCAGAAAGCTCACCACCTAATAAATCATATTGTTAGTCTTTTAAGGTGCTACAGTACACCTTTTTTTGTTCTGTGAAGGTACAGGCTGACACCTTTCTGAGGAACCTTTAAGGTCTGAGAGCCCTCAACTATTATTTCAATTTCTGTTTAAAAAAAACAAAAAAAAACAGATGGTTAAATAAGTACATGCTGAAGATATATTCTGAACTAGAGACTATATGTGGAAGGGGAGATAATCTTCAAGGAGGACAATGCTAGGCTTATATACAGGCATGGTATAATGGCAGCCTCCTCAGATGACAATAGGACCCACAACAGTACCCTCACAGTTTTTGGCCATAGATTGTTCAGTATATATTGTTCACAGCATATGCATTAAAACTGATCTGCAATTTCTTGCATAAACTTTCAGGCTAGGGAAAAACACTTTTCAACATGGGCCATTTTTGTAAAAAAAATTTAGGCAAAATGACACATTTACACAATGAAATTCAGCCCTTCCAACATTTTAAACCCCAGAATTTGTTGAAAATGAATTGTCACACTCAATAACTGCTTCCCTCACCCATTCACTGCACACAAAATCAAGATAGAATAGTCAGTGCAGAAATAAGCTCAAGAAGAAGGTGCATAACAACAGTGGTTTATTACACTTGGAGCAGTTGAATATCACGGTTATGTGCATAGCTTATAGCTTCATTTATTAGTGCGCTCACTCCCATATATAACATCTAAAGTCATTACACTACAAATTTAAGTGAAATGAGAGAGCAAGTTTTATAGTCCCACACACTAATTTTAGGTTTTTCTGCTTGTTTCTCTCGCTGTTCTTTCTTGGGATATTGTTTCAACCCTCAATATGCCAAAGCAACCATATTTTTGTCTTCAGCCAGCATAGACCTGTTTAACTGAAGAATGGCACAGTTCTTCAGCAATGTCAAAATTTCTGACAGTTGAGTCGTCTTCAACATTTCTTTCCTAACCCACTCCACGGTGAATATGCTTGAGGCAGTTGCTTATCCATAGCCAAATGTTATGAATCTTGCATTCATATATTTTCTCTATGTTTATCCACTACACCCTGTATTTTTATCACTTTTCTAAAGGCAGAAGCACCTGCTCACCCATCACTAATGTTCTTACCATACTTATCGAGGGAGCCCATAATTCTAGAATTCTCCCAGTGATCCACTGATTTCCCTGGTAGCCATGTAGTAGAACCTGCCAGCTCCAGATATGGTGCACCCACTGCAGATCTCAGCTTCACCAGCTTTGTCCCCCATAACCATTGCCCTTCATGCCATCAACTTATGTCAGAGGAGCTGTCATGCTGTGTTGCAGCTTCACCTGCACCTACCTCTCCTTCACCCCGCTTCTTTACGCTAGAACTTTGAGGGAGTCCTTGGGAGACAGCCTTCTGAGAGTTTCCTTCAGTGTCTGCCAGAAAGACCTTTGTACGGCTGGATACAGGGCTTTCTCTTTACACTGCTCCAGCCCTTTCACTTGGCGTAGGGGTCTTACTCATACTCCCTGTCTTATAGGCTTACTTAGGGTAATAAGTTTACAGGTGACCCAAGATTACAGGCCTAAGAGACACAAAGAACCATGAGATAAACTTCCAGTCTTGTGCATCCTTATCCAAAGGAAGGCCGAACTCCACCCTTTGACATTTAGCCATGATTATCCCACAGGACTATTCCAATATAAAGATTCCCAGTGACTTCAATGGGCTTTGAATCAGTCCCTGTACAATTCAATCCAACAGGGCATCCGTTCCAAGCCTAGCCGCGGAAAGCAAATCTTTCTTCTTTCATTTTCCCTGCCCTAATGTTTTCTGTTCCATATTGCAATTCTTCAGGTCACTGATCCCCACATTGTGGGCTTCTCATTTGATATGACAAATTCGGTGAAAACTGTGAAATGGCATCTCACAGAAAATCAATTCTGCTTGATGACCTGTTTTAGTACGTTTTTTAAAGTCTGGTAGATTTACCTTTATTCCTTGTTTGGTGCAGACACTGCCACAAGAACATTGAAGTGACACTCTTATATTCTCAGTGGGCTGATTTGTACACTCGGGATACAAAATTCAAAGAAGAAAATGAGCCAGTTTTTTCACCTCTGCCATTTAATTTTTTTTTAATTTTAGTCTCTCCTCATCCCCCAAAAGAGGTATATAATGACTGGAATGTATATGATGGATGTTGTATTATGTCACAAAGCCCTCAACCACCTTTCAAGGATTCTGTACTTCTGGGCAGCTCCTTGTGTGCCTCAGAGACTCTGAGGCCCCTCTCGTTGCCTTGGGACTTCCAGAAGGCCAGGGTCTCCCTTTACCCATCCATTTTCATCACAGGCCAGTCCGAGTTTGGGGTGGAGCAGGTCCCTCTCTGCCAGTCTCAAGCTGCTCTGGCTCTGTCCCAGTTGGTCTGCACTCCAGGGGCAGTGGTGGGGGAGTCCAGTCCTGCCCACCACCCTGGACTGCAGCCAGGAACAGTAGGAAAAGAGGGATCTGGTGAGGGCTTTTTGCCCCTGCCCCACAGCAGTGACCTTTTCCTGTGCCTCTTCACCCACCACTACTTTCTGGGGTCTTTTCCTCCCCTTGTACCATGTGGCTGGGTTACCTGGCCATGCTCTGCTCAGCTCTGTTCTGGTCCAGTCCACTCTTCTCCTCCAGCCTCTCTCTGTCTGGGCACCACTCCCCTTTTCTCCTGCTGCTTGGGGAAAGCCTTTGATAGAAAGCCTGGAAGCCTGAGCTGGCCACAGGTGCTTTAATTACATCCTGTTGCTGGCTGACTCCTGATGTGCCCCAGCAGCATAACCAGAACAAAAAGGGGTTCCTCCAGCACCCAAACTGTTCCCCCTCAATCTGGCACTGGTCAGCTACAGTCTGTGATCTGCCACAATTAGTACAGGCATCCAAGTCTGGAAGGTCGTCTTTCTCGCTCCCTGTGGCAATCTTCTGGAAGGTGGTAGGCAAGTCTGTTGTTCTTTACAGATCTCATATTAGCACAGAACTAGACAACTGCGAGCCTGTGTCTACCACTCTTCTTACCTTGAGTAGCTGTTGGTATGGGTGCAACAGAAGAACATTTTTCCCCCTTCCACGAAGGATTTTGGCTTTGGATCAATAAACATCAAACTCTGAAAACAAAATTTTGACCAAAATCTGAAAACTTTCATCCCATAGTATCAGTTTTTCAATCAAAAGTCAAGGGTAAAATATTCTGAGCCACTCTCAGATGTGGGAGGGATAGTTCAGTGATTTGTGTATTGGCCTGCTAGCCAGGGTTGTGAGCTCAATCCTTGAGGGTACCATTTAGGGACTGGGGCAAATAGATGTCAGGGATGGTACTTGCTTCTCCCAAGAGGTCAGGGGACTGGATGAGATGACCTCCTGAGGTCCCCTTCCAGCTCCAGGAGATGTGTATACAAATGATTATGGGGTGCTCAGATGCCATGGTGGGGATGGACAGGTGTTCATATAAGTACTTAGACAGATGTATAAAATGCAATATAGGTCAGACACACTGCTCCACTCTTGCATGGGCTGTGGCTGCATAAGGTTATGTTCTTCTACTATATCAGTGGTAGAGCAGTTGTAGGGCACGGTTGATGAATTAGAATCAAACAGAAGCCATTTTCAAGCATGCTTTCTGATGTGTACATCTGGGTTATCACCAGCTAAAATTTGACCCATTGGGTACAATACGGAAGTTTTCAATACCTTTATTTTTCGTAGCGGGTGCTGCATTTGGGATGTACCCAAAACCAAGTAGAAAGACAGCTGATTCTTAGTATCTTTCTACTATATTCATTTTTTTTCCCCCATAGCTGTTTGGGTTACTTGGGAAACAGCTGCAAAATGAAATGGAATTGCTTGTCAGGTTGGCAGCAGTGGGTGAAAGTTTAAAGATGTGAGATGCACAAAAAGGGAACGCATTTTAATGAAATTGGTTGCAATGTTTTATTTGAAATAGGAAATGAACGGTACTCAGTCTTAGGTAGGTTGTACTTCTGAAAAGTTTTTTTAGCAATTTGATACTGTTTTAGTAGAAGGTTAATTTTTGTTGACTTGACAAAAAATAATTCCATATACATTTTGAAGGGGATTAAGGTTGAGACTATTGTATAAATACATTTTCATCATTATCAGAAATAACTTCAGTACATAAAAGGTATTGTTTTAGCAGCCCTTGTAGTTCACATATAAATGGATTTGGCTTGTTTTTGTAAAGTAACTGAAATGCTAAAAAAAATAAAATAAAAAGAAGAGAAGCTGTACTAATTAAGCTTCCACTTACTTAACCAAAATGATACAAATACCAAGATACCATTACCATTTTTCAATCTAAAATATTCCTACAAAAGAAATTAACATGAAAGATGCACAGACTGAAGGAACAAACTCATGCCTGCAGCCCAGTGGTAAAAAATGAGATGTCTCTGAGTAGAACTTTTCCTTAAAGGAATAGGAAAGATAAAACTTGAAGAAAATACTCAAAACAACCAGGAGAAATTGTTTTAAACTCCACTGACTCTGGATTTTAGGTTTGTATTTCTTTTTGTTTACCTGAAAGTGTCTTTGGTGAACTTCCTAAAAGTAAATTAGGTCACCCAGGACTCATTGAAATTTGATGGGATTTTGCCCATTTAACACTTTTACTTACATTTGAAATCCCAGACTTATTTTTTAAATACAAAAAAGGCTATAGATCCAGTTTGTGGACTACAACAATAATTTATTATTAACCATCAATACGCAAAGATCATCACCTACAAGTTCTGTCACATTCTTTGATATTCAAAACTTGGCCAGAGGTACTTTGTATTTGTTACCTCTGAAGGTAGAGAGGTAACTCCTACATTTGTAATTGTAATGGGAAATACAGTTTATGTTATGAGTCAAAGAATTTTTTTGTCAATAATCTTGTTTTCTATACAGTTCACTCAAGAATTCTGTCATCATCTTCACAAGACACACACACTACATCTTTCCAAAAGCTGTCTGTAAAGTGATTGACAGAGATTACTACACTCTTGGGAACATTCAGATGGCAGGTGATCATTTCCGCATACATGAAATGTTGTAAACATGAACAATGCAATGAAAGCTACTAATACGAATTTACCACTACTAATACAGGAGATAAACACACTGAACTCACATTCTAGCTGATTTAAATCCTTTACAAATCCTAAGGAATACTACAATCATCTTGTAGGGATGGGGGGGAATCATCTTATTCAAGATCAGCAGCACAGTATGGTTTCTCTCTCCTGTGTTGATGTATTATTTCTATTGATCCTTCCAGATCTACAGAAGTGTGGATCTGTAAGATGACTATTTCAGAACAGTCTATGAAGAAGCAGTTGTTTTCACGCTCATCAAGAAGGCAAGTGGGGGGGTAGGAAGAGCACATTTTAGCCTCACAGAGTCCAAAGCACTTACTCCCCTTTGGCATAAAGTAGCTATTTTCCCCAACCCTTCAAGCTAGTGTGTTTTCATTCACTTAATCACTTACTATAAAGGAAACTTAATAAATGCTTTGTGGCTGAAGCCAATGAATCCAAAACAAACACACCCACAACCAATTTTACCCACACCACATTTTATACAGCAAAACACCTTATAAGTTAGAGTTTATAAAATGTATTCACCATTATAAATTCTCTCCCACATGTTTATTGTATGGTATTATGCTTAGTACTAATGATGAGGCCACATTACAAAGTTTGAACCAGATGCAAAGTATCCCGAAGTTCAGGCATGTTTGACCATAGCTGTGGTTCAGCCCATGACAGACAACAGTAATGTGAGAAGTCTGGATCATGATCTCAACTTCCTCAATATGTTTTAAAATTGAGATCTTTGGGTCTTTTTCAGGCTCTTTTACATGTTATAGCTGAAAAGCCAGACGGACTTTATTAAGTGATTGTTTGAGAAAAGTGATGGTCGTGACAGAATTTGTTAATTTCTCCTGATTGTTCTGTCAATCACATTCCCATTCCCTCACTGCAAAGGTGGCATGTCTACATTATTTATTGTATCAATACTTGCAGTGTTTAGAGTAACAGCAGTTTTCAACAGTAGCATCTGATCTTTAATTATGTAGACCACATTCTTACACATACAATCTCACATACATTCTTATAATGCCACATGTTGTAAAGTTATTAACAAATTATGTCAATTTGTGAGGAGGAAAAACAGAATAAATGGATTGCCCATGCTTGGTTCCTTATCTGTGTTCTGCTCTCTACATGTAAATGTGCAGCTCTTAGCCTGATATTTTTGGTAATGATTCTGAGGTCAGTGACTGATTATGACAGAATTTGTTAATTTCTCTTGATTGTTGAGTCAATCAGGCTAGTCCGCTATAGGAAATGGTAAAAAGCTCTTTACCAAAGACAGGTAAGTATTTGATTCCATTATTGCTGTCATACAGTACCATTAGCATCTCTGTTTTTCTCCAGAGTAAACAGGAAAGTCTGTGCAAAAAAAGAACCCAAAGGATAAAACCTTCACTGTTAGATTCTGAAATGCTGAGTATCTGGAAAAGTTCTGTCTATATCCACCCACACCATAAGAGAAGTATCTATGGGACCGTGGGTTTAAATCCCATTTTGCACCAGAATATGGGTGTTTCTACATGTGCCACTTTCCTCCCAAATTGGCATGCTAATGAACAGCCCAAAATATGCTAATGAGGCATGGATGCGAATTCCTGGTGCCTTGCTAGCATAAGGTCACGTGGTTTGGAGTCTGGAAGGCGTTCTTCTGGACTCCAAAACAACGTGTAGAAGCACGGCCCCCGAGGGGTCTTCCGGAAGAGTCTTCAAACAGGAGACCGAATCAAGCAAGCACAGGAGCTGTATTTTGCTTTTCAGAAAAAAAAAGGGAACGGTTGCTGGATGCACCTCTCCCTTACTGCAGTACAGTATCAGGGAGTTACATTGCTATACACAATTTATAATAGATCCAGGACCTGGAAATGCAATGAGTTCCTTTGTCTCCCTTCTATTATTGGTAAGGGAATTTTTTCAGGGATAACGGACTGGTGACAGAGAGGGTTTTAGCCAGCAGAGGTACACCTTCATGGCTTGATTACTGCTGGCAGCAGCCTCTGCCGTCAGTGAGCTCTCAAGAGGCTATGCTAGTTAGCTGTACTATTATGCTAATGAGCAGCCATTTGCAATTGGGAGACTGCTTATTAGCATCAAGCTTCTGGGAGAACAGGTCAGTGTAGGCCTAGCCAAGATGTCACTGGACTGGACTCTCCCCTAAATGTTAATAAATCTTCTAGTGTTAGAATTGTGTTTTTCTCCGCTTTATAATTATTCTCCTTCATGTGCACTGTTGGCTGGATGGAGTCTCAAAAGTACCAAAATAAGTAACAAGATATTCAAAAGATGTAAGCATACTTGATGCTGAACTCTTTTAAAAATCTGGCTGTAAGTATCAAAAGAGGTACTGCTGAGTGCTGAGCTGTTTGGGGGGAAAAATGGTCCTTATTAATTCATCCAAATAAAGGTAAATTCTTTTGAAATTTTGGCCCCAGTTGTAGATGCCAAGCATTTAAAAACTTGGCCTTTTGAATCCAAATTGTCACATGAGTAACCCTCCAGACACTAGCAGTTGACTGCAAGCAGGGTCAGGTTCAGTATCTAGGGATGTCTTTCAAAAATACAATCATACTGTCTTGAGCCCCCACCCAGTAACCTGGGAAAATTTCATCATGCCCACTGGGCACCTTTAGAGGCAGTTCTTCCCCTCTTGCAAACATAGAATCTGGTGTAGAAATAGTCTGTTTCATAGCAGAGTGACCTAGCATAAAGCTAAGAAAACAACACATGGGCTGTGTCTACACTAGCCCCCTTCTTTGAGAGTCATGGTAATCGGCCTGACTGGGGAATAATAATGAAGTGCTGCAATGAATATGCAGCACACCATTAGGCTACTTCTCCCCGCAGCAATTTCGAAGTTGCGAACTTCGAAGCGCTGGCATGCGTGTAGCTGTGGGCACTTTGAAGGACCTGCAAAACTTCAAAGTGTCCTTAACTCCCAAAAATTAGCATGAAGTCTTTCCTCATTGTACACTGGGGCCATGCTGACCCACTTTACTGCTCCTGTCAACCGGCTGCACCCTCCAGCTGACCTGCACAGTTGCTGCCCTGTCTGCTCACTGCTCCCACACCACTTGATGGCTTCTCCCACTGGCTGGTCCCCCCATCAGCTCATTGCTCCTGCAGGCTGTCCGTCTGCCCTGCTCATGATTCCCACTGGCAGTCCCCTCGCTCAGTTCTCCCACCAGCCACCCTCTCACTCATTGCCTCTGGTGGCTCAAGGTGGATTTGGCTCTTGACAAAATCCAGTGATTTCAGCTCTTGGCCGAAAGCAAAGTCCAGCCACAAGAAACTTCCAGCATCCACTGGAGTAAATTTAAAATAATAGAAGAAACTCCTCATGGATCATAGTTTAATTCTATCATTGAGATAGTGGGGAGAAACAGTTTGAACCAGTCATACTCTGTAGCTTACTGGTTCAGAATCCTGCCCTTCCTGTTTATTTTCACAGAGGTCTAGCAAGGGAGCCCTTGGCCATCTGAAGTTCTTTTAAACTGATCATGTCCCTTGCCTCTGAAATGGGTTAAACACCATCTTTTCTGTATGTCTGCAATAATTGCAAGCATTGGTGATCACATTTCATAATTCCTGCATTTAGAGTAAACATAATTTGTGATACTACACAACCAAATTGATTACAGTGAGCAAAACATCACTGTATCAGTTCAATATCCAGAAAGTCTAAGCACATGCACATGCCCAGAATCTTAGTCTTTAATTTATCTGAGGGGTAGCCGTGTTAGTCTGTATCCACAAACACAACAAGAAGTCCTGTGTCACTTTAATAGAATAGCACATTTATTGGAGCATAAGCTTTGGTGGGCAAAGACCTGCTTTGTCAGCTATGTGTCTTTAAATTGAGACTGCCTATCTCATTTGAAGCTGGTTAAGCCCAGTGTCTTTCTTTCTCTCACTCTCTTTTATATTCTCACAATGATTAGAGGCATTGCAATTAGTATTAACCCAATTTGGCTATGTCTACACAGCAGGAGTGGTTTCATGACACTGTGGTATTTTAAAATAGCTGCCTTGTGCCTGTGCAATGCACCCTTCACTTTAAAATACTTTTTGAAATAATGGGCACACTAGTTTGACATCCCCATAAACCTCATCACAGGAGGAGTAAGGCATGCCTCAAAATAGCACTTTAGTTTGACATGTGGTGCCCTTTAGACAGCATCACATGCTGAAATAGCCTATATTGAGGTTAGGGTGTTGTGTAGATGTAGCTTTGTGACCCAAGAGCAGCCAAGTTGATCATAATAAGCAAAACACCACTCCATCAGCTGAATATCTAACAACTTTAGCAAAGCAGGAGCAAACTGTACATACCTGGACACACTCAGAGTTCCTTTCCCATCCCAGCTAGCTGTAGTGGAATCCTTCCTTCAGCTCCTGCTTACACATATATAATTCACATCTAAAATCCCCAGTTCACCATCATTATACCAGTTCATCATAATTCCTCCAAAGCAGGGACTTCACCTTTCTGATTAATGAAATTACTCACCATCTATTGCAGGGGTGGGCAAGTTATGGACCACAGACTGGATCATACTTGCCGGGTGCATCTATCATCCATACTATTTATATTGCACTAATGGGGTAGTGGTGGGAGCTGGTGGGACTTTTTAAAAAGCCACAGGAATCCCAGGTGGTTTGCAGGCAGTGCAGTAAGGTCAGGGGCTAGATGCTATCAAACCTTTAAATTGCTACTATTGAAAGGGCTCCCTCCCCCCACCTGCCAGGCAGACATGTGGGATTCCTGCAGCTACTTAAAGGGCTTGTAGCTCCCAGTTCTACCATTTCTGAGATAGCAGTTGGGGCGGTTGCTGTGGCCTTTTTAAATAGATGCAAAAATCCCAGGGGATGCCAGGCAGAACGGTAGAGATGGGGCCTGGGAACTGAGACCCTAGAGCCCTTTAAATTGCTGCTATGTAAAGAGCTCAGGCCTCCACCACTACCACACTGCCTGGCCACTACCTGGGATACCTGCGGCAATTTAAAAAGCATGTGGCTCCTGTTCCCTCTGCTACTGCGGCAGTGGGATATAAATAGTATGTTAGCCAGATGCAGCCTGTTGGCCAGCTCCAATTGTTAGACGGGTCAGATCCAGTCTGCAGGCTGGATCTTGCACACCTCTGGTCTGACACATGGAAAAAAGCCAGCTACTGTGCAAGTGGAATAGGTCGTATCATTAGTAGATTTCCAAACTGTTTATGCCATTTACTTCCGGTCATTAAGGTGCTAAATGTGAAAAAAAAAAATCATACATTCTAATTACCTGTAGAACTCAAGCTATTTACAGAATGGGGAAATGTAACTGATGGCGATTCAGTCTATAAAATTGGAGATAGGAAAGCTACATATAGGTCCTTGCTGTCTAGGGCTGCGGTTCCCAAAATTTTCAGCATTATCCCCTCTTTTGATTTTTGACAAACCCTCATGCCCCTCCCCCACCGCTTTTTTGTCTCGGGCCAGCCACCCCAGCCGCCTGTGAGCTGCCTGCCTGAGCCCCTCCCCCAAAGCCAGGCACTGCCAGCCCCTCATCTAACCCCATCTTCCTCCTTCCTTCCCATCCCACACTCACTCACTTTTGCAGGAGGCAGTTAGCTGCATGTGGGCCTTTGACGACTGCCTGCTTTTTATAGTGGCTGTGCCAGGTCACCCATGTGAAATGGCAGAGGCTGAGAGCCAGAAGCAATGGTGGAAGCAAGGGTCGTTTTTTTCTTTGGGGGGGAATAGCTGGGGGGAAGGTTGGCTTGTGCTCCCTACAGAGTTTCTTCATGCCCCCCAAGGGGGCATGCCCGCCACTTTGGGAAACCATGGTCTAGGGAGTCATGTAGTAAAGTGTTGCCAATAAAAAACCTTACAGGGTTGGAGGGGAGTTTTTCTTTCTGAATTAACTAATGGAGATCTCTCAGATTGCAGACTCTCACAGCTGGCAGGAATTCCAACTTGCACAGATTGCTCATTTCTTGAGGGTTCATTACAAATGGAGCTTATTTAGTGAAAGGATTGATTTGGTGGAGGAAGGAAGGAATATGTGGAATCTTCTTTTGCAACAGGGCGCTAGGCTGACTGTCCTTTTTTGGTCAATTCTGGGAGGGGCAATGCAGACAAGGGTGAAACTGATTGTATGTAAAAGAGGATTCCTGTGGAAGGCAATAGACCAGCTGCGGACTGCTGAAGAATGCAGTCCCAAATGAGCACTTGGTCCCAAATCACCACTTGATCACTTGCAAGAATGAGTAAGTGTACAATGGGAAGTACAGTGTCCTTTTCAATTCTGTGCAGCACCTCAAACTGTGGGCAATGTATTTGCAACAAGAGCCCTGTGCTCTGGGATTCATGTTATTGGTCCAACAAAATTGAAGTTTGTTCATTTTTTGGCATGCTGCAGGGTCATTTTTAGTCAGAAGCTTTTAGCTGAGGAAGGGTTTGGGAATCTTTTCTGACATGGAGATTTAAAATCCTTCAATTGAGTGAGTTCTCATTTGTTTAATTAATATATGCATAGACTTATACACGTATTTAGTCTTTCATGAGTACATTTTATAAGTAGAACATTTGTTTATTATATGCTATGGGCATGTATAAATGGAGCTGTACCTGCCAGCAGCTCCATGCTAATGAGCACTCTTGCAGTTGCAAATGGGTGCTCATTAGCATAATCATGGGGCTAATGGGCATAGCCAAATGAGATCTCGTTGTCGACAGGGTGCAGGGGCTGGCAACAGATGGGGGTTTAGCTGGCAGAGGCATATCCACATGGCTTGTGTACTGCCAGCAGCACCCTCTACCGACAGCGAGATCTCACATAGGTATGATAATTAGCCCTGCAATTATGCTAATGAGCATCCATTTGCAATTGTAATTAGCATGGAGCTGCTGGCAGTACAGCTTTGTTTAGATGTACCCTATATTTCCTGCAAACAAATCTTAAACGTAAGACCTGAATATTGTAAAATTCAGCAAAAAGTGAACCAAATTTGGAATTAAGAAGCATTCAAACTCTCAGCTAGATGAAATGACTTACTTCAAAGCTAATCAGACAATAGAAGACTAGGATTTATTTAAAAGACTAAGATTAAAATAATCGATTGTATAAAAATCAAGTACCTTAAATAAAGTTCACAATAGGTTTTTCTTTAATTTAAACTTTAAAATGTTATCATTACATACCAAACTCTTGGTTTTATATGTTCTGATCATTATAGAAATTCTAATTCTAAATATCTGCAGTGCCCTGAGCACTGATTTTTGCATACCAAGATGATGATGATGATAATAATAATAATAATAATAATAATTAATCATAAAGCAATTGCACATATTCTAGAGTTCATGCTACAGCACATTAGTCTATTTTATACAACCCTCAGATTATCTTGCTTTTTGCAGGATCATCATCCATCAGCTGATTAAACTGCAGACACTGGACTCATATTTCAACCTCTGCTTACATGCTCAGTTTAAATCTATGCTGAGCAGGCACACCTGAAAAGATTCTGACAAGTCTCTGTAACATAAACTACTCTAGAGAAGATATTAGAATTCTGGAGAATTTAATACAATGCTCCCAAAGAACCTAGTCTTGGTTCCCAGCTTTTCCATAACTGTACCTTGCTTGCTGGAATGTGCGGACCATGCTGACCGGCTTGACTGAAGATCTTCAGGCCATCAGAGACACCAGAAAGACCGCTGTCATCAACGAGGAACTGAAGAGGCTCCAAGTTGATATCGCTGCACTGCAAGAGATGTGACTCGCAGATTCGGGATCTCTAAAGGAAAAGGACTACACCTTTTTCTGGCAGGGTAAAGCCCAAGAAGAATCCAGAGAGTATGGTGTTGGCTTTGCTGTCAGAAACACCTTTCTACAAATGGTGGAATTAGTCATGGGTGGATCAGAAAGACTTCTTCGGATCACGCTTCAAACTTGCGCCGGTCCCGTCCACCTGATCAGCGCTTATGCTCCAACCCTGTACACCACACCAGAAGTAAAAGACAAGTTCTATGACATGCTTAGTGCTGCTGTACCGCAAATACCTGCTCGTGAACAACTGTACATCTTGGGTGACTTCAATGCAAGAGTTGGAGCTGCTTGGGCCTCATGGCCTTCCTGCTTAGGACACTTCGGTGTGGGAAAAATGAATGACAATGGACAGCATCTCCTTGAACTGTGCACGTACCACAATCTGTGGTCACAAACACATTCTTCCAAATGAAGCCACAGCACAGAGTGTCGCGGAGACACCCATGCTTGAAGCACTGGCATCAACTAGACGTGGTCATCACTAGGTGTAATAACCTCAAAAACGTCCTTCTGACATGCAGCTATCATAGTGCAGACTGTGATACAAATCACTCGCTAGTTTGCTCCAAGCTCAAGCTGAGACCCAAGAAGCTGTACCGCTCTAAACCTGCTGGAAGGCCCCACATTAACACCAGAAAGACGGCAAACTCGGAGAAAGCTGAAAAGTTCAGCGAGACCTTCCAGGAAAATCTGCACAGCGGCCCTGGGGGTGCCGATATGACATCCAAATGGCAACATCTGAGGGATACAGTTTACAACACAGCCTTGCTGGTGTTTGGAAGAAGAGCTAGAAACATGAACGACTGGTTCGAAGCTAACTCCGATGAGATGATTCCAGTCATTGAAAAGAAGCGTGCTGCACTCCTGGAGTACAAACGCTCACCGAGACAGAGTACCCAGCAAGCACTTAGAGCAGCCAGAAGAACAGTACAGCAGGCAGCTAGGCGCTGTGCCAACAACCACTGGCTCCAGCTATGCAGCAGCATCCAGACCTGTGCTGACTTTGGTAATCTCAGAGGAATGTACGAGGGTATGAAGAAGGCATTAGGACCCACCCAGAACAAGATGGCACCTCTGAAATCCAAATCTGGTGAAGTCATCGCTGACAAAGCCAAACAGATGGAGCGCTGGGTTGAGCACTACTCTGAGCTGTACTCACGCGAGAACGTTGTGGTTGACGCAGCCCTCGATGCCGTCGAGCTCCTACCAGTAATGGACGAACTGGATCAGGAAACGACTGTGGGTGAACTGAAGAGAGCCATCAACAGCATTGCAGCAGGAAAGGCCCCTAGCCAGGATGGTATACCACCAGAGGTAATCAAGTGTGCCGCGGACACACTCCTGGAACCCCTACATGAGCTACTGTGCCTGTGCTGGAAAAAGGGTGAGGTTCCACAGGATATGCGCAACACCAACATTGTAACATTGTATAAGAACAAAGGAGACAGAAGCGACTCCAACAACTACCGTGGAATCTCCCTCCTAAGTGTCACTGGTAAACTGTTCACTCGCGTCAGCCTTGGCAGACTCCAGAAGATTGCTGAGAGGGTGTATCCCGAATCGCAGTATGGATTCCGCGCAGAGAGGTCTACCGTTGACATGGTCTTCTCTATAAGGCAGCTGCAGGAGAAATGCAGGGAGCAGAGGAAGCCACTCTACATAGCCTTCATTGACCTGACCAAGGCCTTTGACTTGGTCAGCAGGGATGGTCTGTTCAAACTGATCCACAAGATAGGCTGTCCTCAATGGTTACTCAAGATGATCCAGTCGTTCCACGAAGACATGAGAGGAACCATCCAATATGACGGCGCATTATCGGATGCTTTCAGAATCAGGAGCGGCATCAAACAAGGATGCGTGCTTGCTCCGACATTGTTCGGGATCTTCTTCGCACTCCTCCTGAAGTATGCCTTTGGATCTTCAACAGAGGGCATCTTGCTGCACACAAGATCTGAATGGAAACTGTTTAAGCTTGCAAGGCTGAAAGCTAAGTCTAAGGTGTGGGATGTGCTCATCAGAGACATGCTGTTCGCAGATGATGTTGCTGTAGTGTCTCACACAGAAGACCAGCTTCAAAAACTGCTGGATCGTTCTCCAAAGCGTGCAAGGACTATGGGCTTACCATCAGCCTAAAGAAGACAAACGTACTCGGTCAGGATGTTGCTGAATCCCCATCAATCAGCATTGACAACTATATGTTAGAGGTCGTCCACGAGTTCGTTTACCTTGGGTCCACTATCACTGACACCCTGTCGTTGGACACTGAGCTAAATAGGAGGATTGGAAAAGCAGCCACAACTCTGTCCAGACTCAGCAAGAGAGTGTGGAATAACAACAAGCTGTACACTCACACCAAAATGCAAGTCTACAGAGGCTGCATCCTCAGCACCCTCCTTTATGGCAGTGAGACTTGGACCATGTATGCCCGCCAGGAAAAGAGGCTGAACATCTTCCACTTGCGCTGCCTCAGGCGCATCCTTGGAATATCATGGAAGGACAGAGTGACCAACACCGCTGTCCTTGAGCAAGCTGGAATCCCAACCATGCACACCCTCCTCAGGCAACGTCGGCTCCACTGGCTTGGCCACATCCACAGGATGAATGATGGAAGGATTCCAAAAGACATCCTGTATGGTAAGCTAGCCTCTGGCAGAAGACCTCCCGGACACCCCCAGTTCCACTACAAAGATGTCTGCAAGAGAGACCTCAGACAGGTAGACATCGAGCTGGACAACTGGGAAGAACTAGCAGACGACCGCGGCAGATGGAGGCAGGGGTTACACAAGGGCCTTCAGAAGGGCGAGATGAGGATCAGACAGCTAGCAGAGAAGAAGCGAGCGCACAGAAAGCACAATAAGGACTTGCCAGACACCCACTACATCTGCAAGAGATGCAGCAAGGACTGTCACTCTCATGTAGGTCTTCATAGTCACAGTAGACGCTGTAAATGAAGCCCTCTTTTGAAACTATAAAGGGCGCGATCCATAGTCTATGCAGAATGAAGGATTCCTACTACTACTACCTTTAAAAGTAGATTTCCTCTGTGACCGCGGGAAAGTTATTTGGGGCAGATTTTTCAATGGCTAGCACTTGAGATCCCTTGGGTCTGATTTATAGACCTCCAGACCCCTGCAAACCTGCAATTCTATTTCAGATCAAGGGAAAGAATAGGTGCTCAGTACTTCTGAAAGCCAAGGTGGCAGAATTATGTCTTACAACACAATGTGAATTTTTCATGCTAAATCATATACTACAAAATGAGCCCTCACCCTACACTGATAAGGACTGTACATAAACTTAGATATTGTATTTTGGTGTCTAGGAGTGCTGACAAGAATTGGTATTTGTGGCCTGGCCCTAGTCACATGACATGAATCAAGCTTACAAAAAAAATCTATAATATGTTTGCCATTATGAAGTTCTCAATATGGAATGTTTTGGTATTGTCAGAACATTCTTTCCTACTTTTCTTCTGAAACAAAATTCCATTGAAAATCAACTCAGTCTTGCAAAGTGTTTTAATTTAGATAGAAATTCATATTCCAGCTGAAAACATTTCCAAAGAAATTTCTTCATCCAGCTCTAAATTCAGTTTCCCAATGCAGACATATTTCCAATATTATATTGAGAAAATAAATAAAATAGTTGACTATTTATTTTAATAAATTAGTGGCTAATATTTAACCATGTTTCAATTGCATTTTAGATACAAGCCTTTTCAATGAACAGCTATTTTTAAAGGTATTTTTACTAAAATGTACTCAGGATAAGCCTTGAGAGAAGTTCTAATTAATGCACAGATATTTATGAAAAATTTCTAGGTGGAAGGGGAACATGAATGATGCAATAGGCAAATAAACACAGCATTCAAATTAATTTTCCTACTGCTGAACTTCATTGAAGCCTGATATTGATTTTGTATAATTTATATGAAATAATTTTCTAATTGCTTTGTCTTATATGTTAAAATGTGAAATAAAAAAAGAATAGAAAAAAAGTCAGGGACTAAGGATATTTGTTAGTATGTTTATGACTTAGATCCAGTCATGCAATGCAGTATATACTTAAACTTTGAGTTCAGTAGGACTACTTAAATATTTAAAATTAAACAGACTGTACTGGAGCCTAGAGCTGTATTTAAGCTAGATCAATGAATCTTTGCTCATGCAATTAACCCCCTGACTGCCTGTGAACAGGCTGCTCAGTTGTGTACAGAATGTGTGCAATACTGGGACATCGTATTTTAGTATAAGTTTATAGAACTATTTAAAGGAAAACTTGGGGTGGGATGGAGGTGGGATGGTTTAGTAGTTTCTGTCAACTTCTAAAGATAGTTCTGATACAAACTTGCTGAGGCTGAATGTCTGTGAACTTGACAGAATCAGACAGATAAATACTGTACTACTTACCTATGGATCTATAGAGAATAGTGTGTACAGAGTATAAACTAGAACTCACAAGTGCCATTCTCATTCCACTCACGTCAGTGGGAATTTTTAAACTGATTTCAATGGGACCAAGACTTCTCCCAAAGGCTTTTAGGTTCTCAACTCGATTCTGTGTTCACTCACACACTGGCCTTAAACAACCCACTTAGGAACAGATTTTTTAAAAGCGTGCAGGTGTTGCTGCAGTCAGTATTCAATGTCTAACTTATCAGGAGCCTAAACTTCAAATCAAAGGAGATATAGGAACTCAAGACTATATCCTGTTGGGATTTAAGTTCCTAAGTGATAAATTGACTCTTGAAAAATGAAGCTTTGGCTCCTTAATCATTTGAGCATTGCAACTGTGAGCACAGCAATGCTTAAATTTTTTAAATATCTAGGCCTTCATATTTTTCACTACTTGCTTACACATCCACGGTGTGTATAAAATGTTTACTGTTAAGAAGTCAGCATTTACTCCCAGGTTCCACTCACAGGTTTATGGACTTGAACTGGTGATCATATCTTTTTCAGCAGAATGTGGTAAGTTCAATTAATGTTTTTAAAATGCTTTGAGAACCTTGAACAAAAAATGGTACTAGGGTAAGTCCTGGCCACGACGGGGAAATATGTATGTTCAGATTGAAATTGTAGAGTTTGCACCATTCAAAACCAGCTGATGTTGTAAACTTTATGTTTGGCTTCCATATTAAAATCTTTAGATGACAAAGGAGGAACCATTTCAGTCTGAAGAAAATCTGTTTAGTAGTTAAATGTTTAAATTTTCATTATTTACGCAGCTGCTTTGTATATTTTCTCCCTCAGTTTTATACCTCATCTGTAATGATTTACTCTGTTGCTCATGGACAGGAGTCACTTCTTTATTACACTCTGCAGATTCAGAAAAGAAGCATGCCCCAAAGCTGAGAAAGCCAAAGGCAGCTTCCATGGAGTTACAGCCATTTAGCGTGCGCAAAATAGGTTGATGCCCTGTCCACAATGTTATCTTAGCCTTACTGATTATTAATTGTAACCTTATGTAGTACAAGCTCTATTATCTGGCATTTAATTAACTTTAAAGCTCATTAACTGGCATTTCTGAGATCTTGCAATACAAAGCTGCAATCAAGTAACCAGGACTAGTACACTGCCCAGCACATTGTGTAATTGCATATTCTGCATTCTCCTTTAATGCACAAGAGGCAGATGACAAGTAAACAAGCTGCAATCAGGGATTTATTGCAAAAAAACAGCTTCCAGGGCATGTCATAGAGGCATTACAGATTCAGCCCACTCCTCTAAACCTTCTACATCTATAATTGACACTGATAATGATGACCCCGAGGCACTGAAAGATCCTGAAGTACTTTCTGAATCATCAAAGATTAAATTAGGTTCATTATAGTTTTAGTATTAAGTGTATTTTTAGTGATCTGGGTGTTCTCTATGCACTGCTCATAGTGATGTGGAGTGTTGTAAGATATCCTACTGCATGGAAAACTCTACCTGTATATACCTAGGTGCTGCAAGAAACCAAACACTCACCACAGCTGCTAGATTGGTGAGTACCCATATATTATTTTATACTTTATTTATTTTATTGGACTCTAATTCTTTGAAAGTTATTATTCCATTGGCACAGTACAGTAAACCCTCAACTTACGTGGAGGTTGCATCTTGGGCAACCTCTGTGTAAATCCAATTTCTCATAAAAGGGGGTGGGGGTCGGGTTGGGGAGATCTTTGGAATTCTCCTGGCTGGGGGAAGTGAGTGGTTGGAGTCTTCACTCCAGCTGGCGGCTCCAGCTGCCCCTCTGGGTGGGTGGTGGCAGGGTTAGGGGCAGAGTGAGGCACCTCCTGTTCCAGCTGCTCACCACGATGAGCAGCCATGGTTCCCAGCTGCAGCTCAGCTTGGCCTTGGGGCTATTTGGGTGGTAGCAGCACCAGCCACATTGCTGAAGCCCTGGGCAGCTCCAGCCATGGTGTGGGTTGGCCCTGGGCACCTCAAGCTGTTCCATTCCCTCTCTGCCCCCGGCTTTGTAGCACTGGGCAGCTGCAAGGCAGGAGCCACCTCCTAAGGAGCCTCTGAGCCAGCCAGCAGCACATCGATAAGCGGCAAGGCAGGGTACTAGAAAGTAGAGTCCCCCCGGACTCAACTTGCGTTACTGTGAAAACATGTAAGTCGAGTTTGCTCAAAGCGGGGGTTTACTGTACAACCCTCAGTTAAGCAAAGTACTTGATTAACCAGCATACCCAATCCACCGCCATGCCAGAAAAGGAGGCTTTTATTGTATTTTCTTTTCCTGTTTCCTTTGTATTTTATTATCCTTAGCCCATTCGTTTGTGCTCTCAAATTTATGCAGCAAAGCTACATACCTTGATTTTATATTTCCATAGACATCTGAGCTTTTTAAAGTTTATATTTTTGTTTAATTATTTAACCTTAATTCTACACTTAATTTGGACTCTGAATTGTTACCACTTAATGCACAAATTTATCTTTCTAATTATTCATATACATCTTTGTAATAATGAGCCGTATATTAAAGGAATTTCACAATGTTGATCTTTTGTGGATTTTTATTGGCTTTATTTTTTTTTCTTCCCATTGTAGCAGAATATTTTCAATAACTAGGGACCCTTTTGTGAACAGAGAAGAATGGAAATCTTCCTAATGAATGTTCTGTTTTCTGAGTGTAATCAGATCCTTTAACATCACTTTAACATAGTTTATGTGTATGTTAATCATATCATTAATGTTACGACTAGCAGATAGAAATTAGTTTAATGGAGAGTTCAGGGTTCTTAAATCAAGAGAGGCCTTTGGGTTCTCATGATTAATAGAGCAATACCCAAGCCACATATGCTGTTACTGAAAAGCAAGATGGATAACGAGTTCATGCATCCATTGAAGGAATTTTAAAATACATGATGGCTTCTGTTACAATGATCCCATGCTATGAGAGGATTAATAAATGAAACTTTGTTCATATTCAGTATTGAAAAAATGAAGCAGAGGCTATGGATGTATATTCACTATTCAGTCTTCAGGCACCACAAAAGTTCTAGGAGATACTTTTATAAAAAGCATAGCAGTAGGTGAAGGGGAGAGACGATTAATTTGGATCCCAGCTCAGAAGCTCTAGTATGAAAAACTGTTTTAAGGAAATCAATATTAAATATGGTCCAGTATGGAAACTTACAAAGTACAACTATTCTCATAATAAAAGTGGAATATACCACCATAACGTACATTTATACCAGAAAACTGTGTCTACAGTAGGAATTTAAAAAAAAATCATACCAGACCAAAATAAGATGCCAGCCAATACAAAAAATAAATGTAGAAGAGGCCTCACTTCAGAAAAAATATTTAGGTTAAATTAAATATATTTATTAGGTATTCAGGATCAGGAGCTATGAAGTGGTGTTAGACACCTAAATAGCTTTGTTACAAAGGTTCAACCTCTCTCATCTAGCACCCTCATGACCTGATGGTGCCAAACGAAGGAATATGCTGGACCACGGTAGGTCAATATTGTCTAGCACATTACAAACACTTCTGCTGCTTACTGGGGTCTTAGAAGACATTTAGGGTAATTTACAGCTAAATAACAGCACAGCACACTGAAAGCCAGGACTGATGGGGAAACTTCATGGGAAACTTGGCCACACCCTCAAATCATGCTGGATTATAGATGTTGCCGGATGACAGAGTTACAGTACAGAGAGTTTCAATCTGTCCTGTATTTATATAATCAACAGATTCTAAACATAGAGAGGAATTATTGCAGCTGATACAAGAATGTTTAAGTAAGAGTAACAGTTGAGACTGAAAGAGCAAATGTTGGCTGAACATTAGGAAGAGTTTCCTATAATGAAGCCTTTCAGGATTCAGTAATATCCATCAGGAAAACTGTGAAAGTGCCATAATCTATTATTATATATTAAATTATAAAATTGGCAATAGGAAAGGAGACAAGTGATTAACTGATATAATTTCATATGTTAGAGTAGCTAACCATTACCTTTTTTCCATTACCTTGTTATGTTTTATTGTTTGCTTGTCTACTGACATACAGTTCAATTTCAAATTTTATTGAGTTCATAATTATGTAATAAATGTCACTCTTAAGACTTTGTTGGCAGTTACATAAAGGAAATATAGCAGCCAGGATTTGAAATGAATAAGGGCAAAAGTTTAAAGCAGAAATTACATAAAATTCATAATATATACCCTGATTCAAGAAAGTATCTTTATTCAGGAAAGCTTTCAGGAATGTGCTTAACTTTAAGCATGTGCTTAACTCCACTGAAGCTGCACAGGACTTGAAATTAACTTAAAATTAATAACATACATATGTGTTTTTCTGAACTGGGACCTTTTTAAAGAGAGGTAAGAGAATATTATAATACATATCAAATATTCAGGTTATTGTACCTTAACACCTTTAAAAAGTAAATAAAGGGAAATATAATAGAAAGAAATTACTCCACCTTAATCAGTAAGAAATGAACATTGCTTATTCCACACCACAATAGATTTATTCAAACAAATGTTTCATGTTACAAAGAAAAAAATCAAGTATTAAACCTCAATCTTTGCAGCAAATATTGAGAACAATTACTCTTTGTGCAAAACTAGTAAAGTGTATAAACTAATTTATTGCACCAATGCCTGTAATTAATGTTTTCTCACTCCTCTCAGCTCATATTATAGCATGTTACACCTGTAATTTTCCCAGTGGTCATTTGTAATATATTACTGAAGTGGTACTAGAAATTTACAAGTTTTTATATATGTTTCCTCTGAAAAAATAGTATTGTTTGTACAATCTCAAGACTTGTTTCCCAGTGGCGGGAGGGTCGGGGGGGTGAAGGGAGAGCGGCGATATATTCTTCCAAGTCTGTATAGACTTGGAAAAGAATTAGCCAAAATAATGCAAAAATGAGAGGGAGTGAGGGGTGTATTGGAAAGACCTCCTCTACCTTCCCCACCCTGCAAGATAGATCCTGAGAACTGCTGAACACAATGGACAATTAAAGCATGGAGAAGAATGTGGGAGGATCTGCATGCATGTGCAGTCCTCTTTTAAGTAAGAGTCTTAGCAAAGGCACAGATGCCCACTTGTCAAGTGCTCAGTGCAGGATGGAAGCTGCAATATTTAAATGAAGGATCTAATATATAACTGGTTTGGTTGAAACTGTTTTAAAAAACTGATTGAATCCATAGTATAGACGGGGAGCAGGTAGTTCTCATTATTGTGATCAATGAGTTACAATAGCACCTTAAGATGTGTTTCAACCAGTTTTAAAAGTCAACTGGATATAAAAGCAAATATAATAGGAGAAATTTCCTTAGCATAGATGGACCTTGTGAGTGGCTTTCTACCTCATCATGATCCAAACTACTTTTTTGATCTGAATGAACACTGTGGTTTCTTTATGTTCAGATTCCTCTTGGATCTACCTGGGTGCTCTCTCACTCATGCATGCACACAGCCAGACTTAAACCTACACACCCTGAATTAAAATTAAAGACAAAAACAGAGAGAAATGAAAGAAAAATGAGATCGGTGAGATAACAGGGAGATTGCGAACTCAGCTCTCATCACCTGTTTGCTTGCAGAATAGGAGCTGGACCTGCAGTCAAGGAGCCAATCTCTTATGATCCACTGTCACACCATTTCTTGTAAGCAACCCACCTTCAACTTCAGGACAAGCAAGGCTCATGGAAATGGCCTGGTGGGTGGCCACTACCCAGTGTGAATGGGCTTACAGCTTCCACAATCCCTCAGGTGGCTTTTTAACCCATAGCTGAGGCTTCTTGGCCTTGCCCTTGTTTATGTTTTGCAAACTTTTCAGAGTCTGTCATGTGGTGCCTCCCTTCAAATGTGAGGCCTACCTTGAAGCCATTCAATTTGGTCTGATCAGTTTTGAGAAGAGTCTCATTTAACTCAGCGGTTTGGAAGTATTCAGTATTTTACACGGCACATGGACCCCCTTTTCCCACCCAATGCCCCCCAATAAAAGTAATAAAGTGGACACGACCAATTTTGAGGAAGGTGACATGGTATTAGTCTGGGTGAGGAACTCGAGTGATGACATCATTTTGCTGGTTTCCGGAAAGTTCAGTAAAAAGACAATTGTAAAATATATGATTGCTAGGATTCTCTTTGAACAACAAGTCACACCACGTTCTTCCATCACGAAGATGAAAAGTAAAGCAAGCTTAATAGTAATTGAATAAATTCTCAATTTTTGTCCGATCCAGAAACAGACAATAGACATGATTCCTGAAAGTTGGCTAAAGGTCAAACAGCTTTTGAAATCTTCACCTTGCTAGGAAAAAGAAAGTTACTTAGAAACCTATCATAATGAAACCCCTCCAATACTTACTTTCTGTGCCCCATATAAGCTTTGCAAGCCCATACAAGTTATGGGCCTCACAAAAAACACTTTCTGAACACAGGACTCGTACTTCATCTATTCCATGAAGCTGCAAACTCACCTCACAACTAAAATTCTACAACTGCATCTCAGGTTATTGCTGAGATATTGCCTTTTCAATTTTTGACCTATACAGTTAGATGTCAAGCATTCAATTATATTCTCAGATCATACAGTTCTCCCAGAAATTGATTGAATTATTCTGGAGCAAATTTTTGCTGAGATGCACCAAATCTCTCATAAAGCTATTTCAGCTTCCACTGTACAAACACCATTTCACAAAATCTACCTATGAAATGCATCTGGCTGTAAAACAAACAGGTTAGCTTCCAAAAATGACCTTACAAAGACTGTGTCTGAATACTGAACTACCTTTGTATTTTATCTGTGTAAGTTCCAGGAATATGGAAGAAACATTTTTATTGCAGAAGAAGTTCTGTGAAGTTTGGAACATGAATAACTTTTTGTTGTATTTTATGTTAATTTTTAAAGAAGGTTGAAGCTATTATTCCATAGAACAGGAAATAGGTTTCAGCATAACTGGTAAAGAGCCCAGTTGGTGTCATTCATAGCAATGTCACAATCATTCATAATATCTCAGGGTTCAACCAACAGATCAGAAGACACACTGGACTACTTATGTAATTTCAGTGCTAGGAATTGAGGCCGGGGTGGCGTGTTTCTAAATTATGTGAACTCAGTTGGAGCTTGTATCTTGATTCACCATATTTGAATTTTTGCCAAAAGCTAATTAAAATACATATCATATACATGTGTTATCTTCAAATAAGATTTAAAAAATCAAGCTTGGGTGGCCACATTTGAATTTAAACAGCAAGCAAAGAGATGTATGTCTCAACCCATCTTCAAAATATAGGGATCCTGATTCTCAATAGCATGAAGGCCCAAAGCTATAGCTTTACATCTCAACCCAGTTAGGCCCCCTTAACACTGCCAGGCTACAATCACACTAGCAAGTTTTGCTGACAAAATCCCACTTTTGCTGGCAGCATTCTGCCTCTCAGCCGTGAGGTATAATGCTGTTGTCAAGAGATTGTGTCAACAAACAAGCTATGTGGGTGCTCGGTGGGAGGGAAAGGGCGTATCTCTCGATGGACAGGAGATTCAGAACAGTGGGCAGCCCTGTCTGCTGTGCTCCCAGGTGCCTGATTTGTCAATAGAGGAGCTAGGCAGTCCAGCCTAACTATTGACAGAGTGGAGCACTTTCCTGATTGCCATTTGTGTGTCAAGTTTTGTCTGGAAATCTCTTCTGACAGTGACTTCTGTTGACACAGCCCTGCAGTGGAACCGCAGCCCGAGGTACTTAGGTTGAAGACAATGAAGCAAAAGTAAAATCACCTTCAAAAATGTGTAGTGAAAATATTTTCCCAACTCACAAAGACGCATGGAATAGGCTTACAACCTAGGGACCAGTTTCAGTTACATAACAGAAACCAATCCTTGGATATTATTTTTATTCAAAACAAATTAAGGCTAAATACACACATATTAGGATATATAAATGTTAATTTAAATGAATAATTTTATCTCTGCCCATATTATGATATGGTGTTTACTATACAATCAACCTATTCCTTATCAAATAATCTTTTCCTTCTCACTACAGTTGCAAATGTGTATTTAAGTTAACCTCTGATCACTCTTACTTAAGGAGCCCGACATTGCCAGTCATTCCGTATTCTACCAGAGAAGTACTTGGCATAACCTTAAAACGTATAAGTAAATTCTGCAGTCCTCACTCAAGAACTCCTTTTTAAAATCAATGGACATTTTACATAAGTGGGAAATGTTGTCCTGTCCTTTAGGGAGATCAGTTGCACTAAATCCTTGCTAAACACTATTTAAAAGACGTTCCCTTTGAAGATGATTTGCCCTAAGTAATAGGAACATTTCTCATTTTCAGCTACCAGCTCTAAGTCCTCAGTAAATGTCAGGTTGCAATTTCACTTGAAATCTGCCCTTTGCAACTTTATTTTGTGTTTGCTATGTATGGTTATCATTGACCTTTGCTCAAGTTTGTATGCAAATTTTTATTAGCCAGACAAAATAAAAGGCTGACACAAAGAATATGAGATACTGGATCACACTCTAATTTCATGTTATGTTTGCCTTTTTTTTTTCTTGTTTTACAGACTAGGAAACTACACAGTTTGGGCAACAGCTTGAAATTGGATCATTTGCTTTGAGATGTACATTCTCTCTCTGTCACACACACAAACATGCTGCAACAAAAAGACCCCACCACATCATAAAACATACATAACAGCCTCCTCCCCTCTTCCATTATCCAGTGCAGAAGAATAGTTCACCTTGTCTCAGAGAATAATCTCAAATGTTTGTATTTTTAAAGGCCTCCCTTTTATTTTATTAACTTAACCTGGCCATTATACCACAAGAATGTTGTATTCAGCTTATTTATATTATTTGATAAACTACTGATACACATCATAGATACATACTTCGGTCTAAGTCTCCTGTCATGCTGGGGTAAATCAGGAGTAAGTCTGTTGAACTAAATGGAGTTAAGCCAGTAACTCAGGGGCTATGTCTACACTACCCCCTGCCTTTCGAACGGGGGATGCTAATGAGAAACTTTGAGATATGCTAATGAGGCACATTCATGAATATGCAGAACCTCATTAGCATAATGGCAGGCCACAGCCATTTGAAAGTGCCGTTTTCGAATCATGTGCTTCCCATGCAGACAGGGGACCTTTCAAAAGGAACTCCCAGTCTTCAAAAGCCCCTTATTCCTATTTGGTTTTAGGAATAAGGGGCTTTTGAATACGGGGGGTTCTTTTGAAAGGCCCCTGTCTACACGGGCAGCGCACGATTCAAAAGTGGCACTTCCGAATCACCGCAGCTGCCATTATGCTAATGAGGCACTGCATATCATGTCAGCGCATCATTAGCATAACCTGAAGTGTCTCATTAGCATCCCCTTTTCGAAAGGCGGGGGCTAGTATAGATATAGCCAGTGTGACACAAGAAACCAGGATCAAAATGTTTTGAAATGTAGTAAAAGATATAATATCTAAAGTCCTTTACTTTTTTGTTCAATGTATCTTGATTAGTACTTATATTTAGAGAATAGTTGGGAAAATGTCAGGTCCTACCAACATACATGAAAATGGAGTAGCTTGTTAGTGGCTATATCATGTTAACTGTTCCATAGTGAATATGCCTTTACATTGGCAGTCCTATTATAATACCATGCAATAGAATGAGACCTGGCCAATCCAACCAACCACACTTGTATGAAAAAAACCCATTTCTTTATCTTGCTAAAGTGCTTCTCTTGTACCTACTACTACGATGATGATCATTATCACAGTTTCTCCTTTCCCAGAAGTAATATTCTTATTAAATCACACTGGATAATGTATACTAGCTTTTTCCACCTTAAGAAGCTGGCATTTTTTAAAAATTTTACTGGAACCAGAGACAGACTCAAACCTGGGACATTGGTGCATAAGCTTCCAGAGTTTGAGCTAAACCTAGCAGGCTTGTAACCTAAGCTGTAAAGGTGATTTAAACTTTCCCTGTGTAAGGGTACGTCTACACTTGTGTTCCTCTTTTGAAAGAGGTATGCAAATGAGGTAAATCAAAAGCGCAAATGAGGTATATATTTGCATACTTGGCACCTCATTTGCATATTCTAATTTCAAAAGAGCTTCTTTCAAAAGCTGTATATGCTGCTCTTTTGAAAGTAAACCCCATCTTCGAAAGAATCTTTCAAAGATGGGTTTACTTTTGAAAGAGCAGCGTCCACACTGGCTTTCTTCTTTCGAAAGAAGCTCTTTTCATAGTAGGATATGCAAATGATGTGTGAAATATGCAAATTTATACCTCATTTGCATTTTGATTTACCTCATTTGCATACCTCTTTCAAAAGAGGAATGTGAGTGTAGGCGCACCCTAAGCGATCTAACAGCCACTACATGGGACAGTAAACCTAGATGTGTAGGTTACATAAGTATTAAAACAAAAGCCATTTTCTTTAATTTTAATACTACATGACAAAATATTCATTCATTCATCCATTCAAAAGAAATCCACACAGCCTGGACAAGCCCTCTCTGAAGTTCAGAATGGCACGTAGTTTCCACTCCAAAGCCATGCCTACACGTGCACGCTACTTCGAAGTAGCGGCACTAACTTCGAAATAGCGCCCGTCACGGCTACACGTGTTGGGCGCTATTTCAATGTTAACATCGACGTTAAGCGGCGAGACGTCGAAGCTGCTAACCCCATGAGGGGATAGGAATAGCGCCCTACTTCGACGTTCAACGTCGAAGTAGGGACCGTGTAGTCGTTGCGCGTCCCGCAACATTGAAATTGCGGGGTCCTCCATGGCGGCCATCAGCTGAGGGGTTGAGAGATGCTCTCTCTCCAGCCCCTGCGGGGCTCTATGGTCACCGTGTGCAGCAGCCCTTAGCCCAGGGCTTCTGGCTGCTGCTGCCGCAGCTGGGGATCCATGCTGCATGCACAGGGTCTTCAACCAGTTGTTGGCTCTGTGGATCTTGTGTTGTTTAGTGCAACTGTGTCTGCGAGGGGCCCTTTAAGGGAGCGGCTTGCTGTTGAGTCCGCCCTGTGACCCTGTCTGCAGCTGTGCCTGGCACCCGTATTTCGATGTGTGCTACTGTGGCGTGTAGACGTTTCCTCGCAGCGCCTATTTCGATGTGGTGCTGCGCAACGTCGATGTTGAACGTTAACGTTGCCAGCCCTGGAGGACGTGTAGATGTTATTCATCAAAATAGCCTATTATGATGTCACTACATCGAAATAAGCTATTTCAATGTAGCATTCACGTGTAGACGTAGCCCAAGTGTTTTCAGCAATTGTTGTCATCTTTTTGCAGTTGTCTGGATAGAATATATTAACGTGTCAGCAAAGCGATATCCCTTATTGAAAGGCCACAAAACACACATTCCTTAACGATTAAAGAAAGCTCCATCAGACATTGTGCAAATTGAGCCCCTCTTACCCAGATTATCCTAATCATAGCTCTGCCATTTGCTTCTCATGACAGGATAAAAAGGAAAGTCCCATAAAGCTAAAACAAAATAGACAGTCTGCCATTCCTCCTGTACAAAACATTTGTCAGAATGCCTTCAAAACTAATTGGAAAGAAAATGTGCTGAATTTTACAATCCATGGAGTCACTTTTAAAGCTCATCCAGGAATATGTAGAAAGGTGGTACTCTTTCTGATCAGCCAGCTAGGGAAGGGATGTATTTTACACTGTCACTGGCCTTTCATAGTTTGAGATTTTTTTTCTTTTTTTTTTTTTAACAATACATTTTCCCTGACTTCAAACTTAAATATTTATCCAGAGAGCAAAGAATTTAGGTTCGCTGACAGTTCAGTGTCTGTAACCCTAGGGCTGTGTGTACACTAGCCAAAAACTTTGAAATGGCCATGCAAATGGCCATTTCGAAGTTTACTAATGAAGCGCTGAAATACATATTCATTAGCATGCGGGCGGCCGCAGCACTTCAAAATTGATGTGCGGCTTGTCCAGATGGGGCTCCTTTTCTAAAGGACCCCGGCTACTTCGAAGTCTCCTTATTCCCATCTGGTCATAGGAGTAAGGGGACTTCGAAGTAGCAGCAGTCCTTTCGAAAAGGAGCCGCACCTGGACGAGCGATGCGGCGGCGAGCCGCATCAATTTTGAAGCGCCACAGCTGCCCGCATGCTAATGAGGCAATGAATATGTATTTCATTGCTTCATTAATAAACTTCGAAATGGCCGTTTGCATGTCAATTTCGAAGTTTTTGGCTAGTGTAGACGTAGCCCATGAGTTCTGTTTTCTGCTTTTGAACTTTCTGCTGTTTAATAAATGAACTATTGAAAAGCCATTTTTGTCATATATGGGAAGTAGTTCACCAGCATCACCCCCCACCCTCAAATCCTAAGCTAATAAAGGACTAGAAATTGTATGATGTATGTTCTAAGCCATTCTTATGCCCTGAAATTTTTACACCACCATGGCCGTGTCTATGAGCAGATAGGAATAAGGGGACTTTGAAGTAGGTGGGGTCCTTTAGAAAAGGAGCCCCGTCTGGACGAGCCGCACGGCGGCGAGCTGAGTCAATTTCGAAGGGCCGCGGCCGCCCGCATGCTAATGAAGCACTGAATATGTATTTCAGCGCTTCATTAGTAAACTTCGAAATGGCCATTTGCATGGCCATTTCGAAGTTTTTGGCTAGTGTAGACATAGCCCATGAGTTCTATTTTCTGCTTTTGAACTTTCTGCTGTTTAATAAATGAACTATTGAAAAGCCATTTTTGTCATATATGAGAAGTAGTTCACCAGCATCACCTCCCACCCTCAAATCCTAAGCTAATAAAGGACTAGAAATTGTATGATACTGCTCCTGGAAGGAGCTGATGTTGGCATGAGGTCTGTAACTTACCTCTCGGAAAGTCAGTTCCTTCACAATGGGAAGATGGGCTACATGATGAATTATGGGTGACATTTCCAACAGATAAAATTTGCAGGTGCATTGATGTATGCAGAGGCCAACATGTGGGGATTCACTGAGGTGCCACCAATGGAGAGAAAGGCAAAAATGTCTGAAAACAAGGCACAGCTTCCAGACAGTGTGGTGGGTGATACCCCTGCAAATGGCAGAGGATGTGTTTATCCTCTGCAGAAAACTTTGGCCATATCATTTTCAAACTGGATCTTTGTGAGACTAACTCAGTCATTGGCAGCAGATCTCTGCCAAATGGAAAGGATGAACTCACTGCAGCGCAACCAGACATGCTAGCTCTCAGTAACAGCAGCTATCCCATATCTCTCATTGCCACCCAAAAGGAAAAGCTCAGTATGGCACAAAGAAGTGACAGACTGAACACCCTGGCAAGGAAAGATGAGGGACAATCAGCTAAGACAAGTACATGAGAATCCTCTTTGAAAGGAACATAGAATCATAGGTCTGGAAGGGACCTCAGGAGGTCACCTAGTCCAGCCCCCTGCTTCAAGCAGGACCAACCCCCACTAAGTCATCCCAGCCAGGACCTTGTCAAGCCAAGCATTGCAGGGAGAACATGGACACTCACCTATGAACTCACATAGAAAAATCATAGAAGACAAAAAGCATCCAACTGCCCAGGAGGGAGCATTTTTCACAAATGATCACTCCATATCTCATCTCTTTGTCTTCTGTCCCAAAAACACAGCACAACACCTTCCTAAGAACATAAAGAAAGGCCAGACTGAGTCAGACCAAAGGTCCACCTACCTCAGTATCCCATTTTCCTACAGTGGACAATGCCAGATGCCCAAGAGGGAATGAACAGGTAATCAGCAAGTGATCCCTGCCCTGTCATCAATTCCCAGCTAAAGACATCATCCCTGCCCATCCTGGCTAACAGCCATTGATAGACCTACCCTCCATTAATTTATCTGTTTCTTTTCTGAACTTTATTATAGTCTTGGCCTTCACAACAACCTCTGGGAAGGACTTCTACGGGGTTGACTGTATTGTGTGAAAAATACCCTGAGAGTTTAAACTCCTAACCCCCCTCATGAACACCAAACCTCTCTTCCCCAGCCCCACCCCAAAATCTGCATCTCAGCCAGAGTCCTCACCTCCTCCCACACCTCAGCCCCAGTTTGGTGAGCATTCATGGCCCTCCCTACAGTTTCCATACCCTAATATAGCCCCTCAGGCCAAAAAGTTTTCCCTCCCCTGGCTTACGACAATAATCTGTAACATGAATTAACACCTCTCCCATTTTTGTCCTGTCATTTCATAGGTGTTCATAGGCACCTTTCGTTTGAATAGAGTGCTCAGGTATTTCAAAATAGAGTGTCTACACACAATAGAGGTCTATTTTAAAATAGAGCCCTTGGCCTCACAAGCACTTATTTCAGAATAGGCTCTACTCCTTGTCTGCATCTCCACGTGCCACTTCTTCCAGAAGCAGCATGCTAATGAGCTAATCAGAAGATGCTAATGAGGCACAGATGCAAATTTTCCACACCTTATTAGCATATCAGCACATAGTTTGGAGTCCAGAAGAAACTTTTGGGGAAGGGGCATCCGGAAGGCATGTTTTCTTCTGGAAGATCCCTGTGGGCCACGTGTCTCCATATGTACTTTGGAGTCTGGAAGAGCCGAACCACATGCCGATATGCTAATGAGGCATGGAAAATTTGCATCCACACCTCATTAGCATCTTCCAGTTAGTTCATTAGTGTGACATTTCCAGAAGCAGCAGCACCTGGAGATGCAGCCCTTGTCTACATAGCACCTATTTTGAAACTGGCACTATTCCTCTTAGAAGCTACATCTACACTACAGAGATTTTTCGGAAGAAGCCCTTCCATAAGATCTCTCCTGAAAGAACTTCTTTCAAAAGGGTGTGTCCACATACAAAAAAGTGGATTAAAAAAGCAAACTGCTTATTTGAAAGAGAGTGTTCACAAAGGCCCTACTCTTTTGAATTAATGGGCCAAGGATCGAAAGGCCTATAAGGATTGCTCTTACAAAAAAAAGGCACTGTGGAAGGTTGACACATTTTCTTTTGAAAGGGGGTGTTCTTCTTGAAATGGGAAAGAGCGCTTTTGAAAGGACTACCCCATTCTTTCAATTTACTTTCAAAAGAACACATTTTCTGGGTTGACACTCCATGGGATCTTTTGAACATGGCCCTTCTTTCAAAAAATCTTTCAAAAGAACTTGCTAGTGTAGACATGGCCAGAATGAGATTTATCAATTTCAAAATAAGCCAGCTCCTATTTTGAAATTATTTCAGAGTAGCAGTTGCATTGTGTAGATGCTAGGATAGTTGTTTCAAAATAACAGTGTGAGTTCAAAATAACTTTGCTGTGTAGACCTACCCTTGGTGCCCTCCACTGCATATGAACATATTGCATCGGTATAAAAGAAAATGTCAAGTTTCTCCCCCGAAAATGTTTAATGCAACCTAGTTCAATACTGTTACAGCCCCACAAAATCAGCAAAGCAATTGCAGAAACAAAGTCAGTCTTAATGGTACAGTGTTTCGCTTGGATTTGTCATATCTGATTGGATTAATGTTCCAGTCAATAGCTACAGGCAAGTCAGGTAATTTTAAATGTACATGTACGTCAGTTACAAGATTAAAAAGGACTCCATGCTTGACATACACAAAAACAGTGACAGAATAGGCTTGGGTTATAACTACTTAGACTTTTTTTTTACTGTGCATTAGAAACTGTTGATTTTACCCAATGATTTCAGAAACCACAGAGACAAAAGATCTGGATCTGGAAATTACTGTGTACCACCAGTACATAACTGCCTTCTCTGGTCACCCGTGTTTATGAAAATATGTGATATACTCAATTTATACAGGCTTTTTTAACAGCCCTAAAAACACTGTAACAGCATTACTCCTCTTTTAAATCAGTGTAACTACTAAAATCAGAAGAGTCACAGCATCATAAAACTAGATTGCCACTCCATTACTCTGGGCCCACTTCATTACTTCTGACTGTTTGCTGGTCTGGGAGCCCATTCACTCACTCATTCACTTTCTCTCTCACACACAGAATGCATTTTAATTTTTAACTTGTGCAGGCAACTAGGTACATGAGGCAAAAAAGGCAACCAAACATATGGCTTCTAATAAACAAAAATTGTATTTGGTGTTTCTATATTCAGAGTCAATTGTGGCATTTAAATATATAACAGATTTAGTTCCATAGTAATATTCATTGGCACAATATGGAGAGCAGGTGGGTGATTACTCATCTCGAAAGCATTATCTCAATGGAATTCTATTAAAGCGCAGAGTTAGCAACTCAGTCATAACCTTATTGTTAAGATGTATGTCTCATTAAATTATAATGGACCTCTCCAGTGTTTCCTATGACTGCTCTGTTCCCTCTGACAGGCAAGTTAAACCAGTCTGATAGGGGGAATGCACAAAATTTAACTAGAAAGAGAAATTTCACATTGGAGTAGCAGAGGCAAGCAAATTCCCTCTGCTTATGTTGCAGTTTCCATGGAGTCATTCTGAACCTGCTACAAATACTCAGTTGTTAACAATGCTAAGTGTTCTATGGTCTCAGAACTGGTGAAGGGTAAATTTCAGGTATAAAGAAGGCCTTGCATTGCAAAATCCTGATTTAGAGCCAAAAGTTTCAGTCCCATTGTTTTGGTTTGGTCCATTTGGTTGAATGTTGTATTGAGGTTTTGTCCTCCTCTACTCAGAAGCTGGATTAAAATGATTTGTTAATGCTGCCTTGAGCTTTAGACCATTGTTTGGGGTTTTTCGTTTGTTTGTTTGGTTTGTTTGGTTTTGGTTTTTGTTTTTTGTTTTGGGCCTAGGACTTTCCATGCAGATCATAATTTCTCCTAAGACCTTTGCTTTCGCATTTCACTTGTCTGAAAAAAATTGCAAGAACAACAAGATAATTTCCCCCATTCTGCAAGAAAAAGGCTTAGGTGCCCAGCGTACATGGTGGAGGGAGGCGAGTACATGCAGCACGCATTATTTTCTGAATGCAACTGATCCAGGCAATGCAAAGGATCAATTCTTAAACCACTTTGAGCACAGGGAACTGTGAAAAGCTATTCCATGAGTCATGGAAGTGGAAAGAAGCCCTTTAGCCACTCACTTCAGACAAAAAATTGTCCACAGAAGGACCCATGATTCTCAGTCCCCAAACAAGAAAAGCAAATTTCAAATTTACCACCAGGTAATACCACAGGGCTTGATCCCGCCATGTGCTGTGAGTAGCTGGAGTCCTTTCACCCCTACCGAAATCAACAATTTGAGGGCATTCAGCCTCTGGGCAGCCCATAAGGTTCGATCTTCCATATTTAGAACACACGTATGTCACATGGTCCTATTTCATATGGTCACAGAGAAGAAGGAAATATTTTCAAAATGGAATTCGGGGAGGTAATGAAGATTAAATATTAAGTGTGATCTCTGCAGTCAGTGAGGAAAGGAAACAAACATTGCGTCTATGCTACCTCCCTACTTCAAAGGGAGGATGGTAAGTAGGGTGTTGGGAGATTATTAATGAAGTGCTGTGCTGCTTAAGCAGCACTTCATTAAGCTAATTCTCCCCTGCAGCAACTCCAAAGTGTTAAACTTCAGAGTGTCGGCTCGTGTGTAGCCGCGGTTCACCCGCCGGTACTTCAAAGTGCCTGGGCAACTTCGAGGTCCTTTTACTGCTCAAAATTTTAACACTACAAAGTTGCCGTGGGGGAGAATTAGCTTAATGAAGTGCTGCATATGCAGGGCAGCACTTTATTAATAATTTCCCGACAACCTACCTACCATGCTCCCTTCGAAGCAGGGAGCTAGTGTAGACAAGCCCAAAGTCAATTCTTATGATGGATTGTACAGTAATTATTAATATGAGTGTACTTTAACCATAGCAAATTTACTTCTCAGTCTCTAACAATGGAACTTTTTGAATAGCTGAATGACAAATATGGATCATATGACAAATCAGAATGACAAACTGCTCAGATTTATTATTTTGGAAGGCTTCACATAGTTTGGCTCTGTAATCTTCCACCTCAAAATCACATTGATCACTAAAGTAAATTACAGACAGTGCATCAATATCATTGAAATTAGAAAATAAACTAAAACTACTTTGACAACTTTTGATTTTTTTCCAAAATAGTGAGATCATCAGGGCATGATTTTTTTTAGTGGATCAAGTGTATAGTGTGCTAAATGTTGATCACATTTTTAAAATTGTAAGCTATTAAACATTTTAATATAAGAAACAGTGATTTTAATGGGTATGTACATACCCCTGTACTTTACAACTAGTTCCCTGGCTGAAAATGTATATTGTATGTAAAATATGTAAGCAATTCAGTGTTCGTGAGGGAGATCTTCAGTGTTGTAAAGGTATCCAAATTAATTATCTGACTAAATCGGACACTTTTTGAATTAACTGAAGAGGTTAACATGAGAGGACTTATGCACTTCTGCTTTTGATGCATCCCCTTGTCATCGAAAAATCATAATTTGATCATAGGACAATACAGCGATTTGCTGTCACACTGTCATGAAGATAAGTTATCTGATTATTGAAGCTAGTTTACTGATTGGCTAAATCTCAGGATCACTACTTGGGTAACTAAGTATCAAGCAGAGTTTCATGGGAATTTTTGGAAAAAATCATTTTCTGTGTTGGTCAAAAATTGCTAGCGCATCACAACTGAAACTGCTCATCTGGCAGCGTCACTTTTGGTGAGTTTTCTGATGAAAAAGCACAAAGGGAAAAAAAGTTTCAAAATTGTCAGGCCATGTCTACACTAGCAAGTTCTTCTGAAATATTTTTTGAAATAAGGGCCTCTTATGAAAAATCCAGAGGAGCATCTACACACAAAGAACATTCTTTAGAAATTAAATTGAAAGAATGCATCGCTCCTTTCAAAAGCTCACTTTCACTCCCATTTCAGGAAGAGATCCTTGTTTTAAAAGCTTTTTTCAAAAGCAAATGTATATAGATACTCCACAGCCCCCTTTTTTTAAAAGAGCAGTCCTCATGGTGCCTGATTTTTCAGTTCCTGGCCCACTCTTTCGAAAGAGCAGGGACTGTGTGGACGCTCTCTTTTGAAAAAGCGGATCGCTTTTCTGATCCACTTTTTTGTGTGTGGACACACTCTTTTGAAATAAATTCTTTCAGAAGAGGTCTACCCCAAGGAATTCTTTTGAAAGATTGCTATAGTGTAGATGTAGCATCAGTGTTTCGCTTTTAGATTGCAAATAGAAAGTTTGCAAAAAATAAAATATCCGAATTCCCATCTCAGAAATGACTTTGGGATATTTGAGACGAGGGCAATGTAACGTCTTTTACCAACATCTGCTCATGAGAGAGACAGGAGAGGGGCACTCTGCTCTGCTTTCAGTTCTGATGCTGTGCCACACCCTGGGTGAAGCAGCTAGGCATCATCTTCACAGGGAAAATCGGTCCATAGCACAGCAACCTGGGCTGAATGGACCATGGCTGGTAATTGTTGCAATTGTCCTGTACAGCATGGTCAGCGTTGTATAATCTGTCAGAACTGGGGACTGTCAGAAGACTGTGCTTTCTCAGTGAGGGTGGAACCTTCTTTGACTTTGGCAGTTAAAAATGAAGTCATCTACATAAGCATGTGCTAGCAGATTGTAAAAGCTGACAGCTTTGCCACATTTGGGTGGATTTTCGCAAAGGCGGCCTAACACAAAGACCACTTCCCACCCCGCAATGCCAGAGTTGAAATCCCTGCTCCAAACATGGGGAGTATGTAGGGCAATGATATCTCCCTGTCCCAAATATGGGACAGGGAGATATGGGGGGAGGGGTGGCTCCTCCTTGCTTCACCAAGCCCCAGGTATAGCTGGAGCTCCCCACTGCCCACTCCCCGGGAGCCACGGGGAAGTGGCAGCTGCGGGTGCTCCCAGCCCCAAACCCTGGGAAAACAGTAGCTGTGGGCAGTCCTGCCCCTACCCTAAGCCCCCAAGGGCCTAAATTCAGGAAAATTCACATCCCTTTTAAAAAATAAGTAGGGGTGCATTTTTGGCATCCAAAATACTGGACGGTCCCGCCCAGTATGGGATGGTTGGTCACCCTAAGAGTGTCATGAATGAATGCCTGGAAAGGTTTGAACCCACAGAGAGAGGGTTCTCTGTTGGCAAGCAGTCAGGTGAGCCAAGGAGGAGAGAGAAGTATCATTTGCACTGACTTAGTCACCTGCTGAGGGAGTCTTTTGTTTTCTGGGTGGAGAAGGGAGACCAGCATGCTTAATACTAAACAGGCTTAATGAAACCAGTAAGTATCCTGGCCGTAACATAATCTTGGTGTACAAACATGTAAGCAGAAAGGCAATGTTTAGTTAGATATGATCAGGTTATTTTTATTTTGGGTTTCATGAGCAACATCTTAGGCTGGTACACTATAACTTCTAAACTTTCTGGGCATGCTTTATTTTGTGTTTTGTTAATAACTTACCTTTTAAGACCAATTATTTGATTCCTAGTGAAGGGTCTTTGTATATCTGTGCCTAAGACTGAAAGGTCAGCTGTTAGATTGGAGCTTAATTTCTTTCCTTCCGTTTCAAGCTGTCTCCTAAGGGAGGGTGTAAGTGAGCGGGAGTAGGCACTCACTGAGACGGAAGGGAAAGAACCCCTCCCTAAATCTTTGCGGACAGAATTTAGCCCTGCTCCCTTACCTGACCATAAGGCAGGGGGCGGGGCTACAAGCATACCCGCCCCCCCCCCCCCAGAACTCAGTAGGGGCTCAGCTGCTGGAGGAGCTGGACACAGGTCTTAAGTTCTCAGGCTGGAAGGAGGGTCCCTCACTCCAGAAAGCTGAGGACTGGCCCTGACCTCTGGCCCCCCTGCTAGGCAACCTAGAGGAGGAACTACTTGCTGTGGCAGAGACTCAGCAACCTTCTGAACCCAAAGGAGTCTGACTAGGTATGGGGAGAGGGGGACATATGGAAGTGGCCCAGGGATAGCAAGGGTCAGTGTGTTGTGGTGTGGATCCCCGTTGACCCTGGTGGCAGACTGCTGCAGCTAACAGGATCCTGGGGTGGGATGGTGTGCAGTGCAGTGCAGTAGGTGGACATGTACCCTCCTCACCTGCGAGTGGCAGTGTCCCTGCTCTTACTGGTCTAGGTGTATGCTTAGGTTTCCTAGCATTCTCTGCATTGTGAGACCTGGGCTTATTCACTTGTGGTTTGCTGCCCTGCCTTGCACCAAGGCCTGGGCTTACTGACTTTATAGTGGCCTTCTGTTTGCAGCCCAGCCCTGCAGCAGGACCTGGGTGTATTGACTGTTTGCATCCCCCCTTCCCCTCCCTGCTGCACCAGGGCCTAGGTGTATACTCTGCATCAGGCTGCTGGTTTGCTGCCCTGCCTAGTACTAGGGTTTGGGCTTAATGACTGTTTGTTGCCCTGCCCTGCACTAGGGCCTGGACGCTTTCCCTTTGGCATAGTGCTCACTTTGTTGCCTACCTGGGAGCTGGGCATGGAGTCTGTGGAGGCCTGCACACAGTCCTGAGTCCCAGAGCTGACCCATGTAGTGAGCAGGTGTCGTTGGTCACTGAGGCAAGTAGCCACCAGAGGGTTAAAAGTGTGTGTCTACCCCATAGAGAGAGAACATGTGTGTCTTCCTGGTTTTAAAGGGGGTGTTTCTCACTTGGGTGATGGCAGCTACCTCCCAGGCTCAGGGAATATGTGATCTTGGGAATCTTTATAGAATCAAGGTGTTTTTAAGGTCTCCAGTGAGCCTCCACCTTCTGCACTCGGAGTGTAAGAGTAGGGATCAGCCCTGAGAACTGGTCACCACAATTTTGTAACAAGCCCCCCCCTCAAAAAAAAAGGCAAGTCTCTTGGGCTTGAAGGTCTCTTGCTTCAGGACTACAAATAGCTGTGTAAACATTTGGGCTCCAATTGGAGCCCTGACTCTGAAACCTAGCAAGGAAGGAAATGTCTTGGGCCCCAGCCCAAGTCTGGTCATCTAAACATCAAACATCTTCAGTTATATGTAGTTCTGCCAGGCTTGGCTCACTACAACCATGGTAGGAGAAGTGAGTTTTGAAGGCAAGTTGCTTTGCAGACAAACTCAGGGAAGTCTTGCTTTTTAGAGGGGATCCCACAAAAAGTCACAGAAGAAGTCAGTGTTATTGTGTGAGACACTGACACTGGAGGCAATGACTGGGATTGTTTGTAGGCCAAGGAAATGAACAAAATGAAGCTTGACAAGGAAAGATAAGAGCTATGTACATCTTTCAGTTCAATCTGAGGAACAGATTGGCTCTGTGGACAGCAGAGACAATACTCTGCCTCTGGCAGTTTGGTGTGTTTCTATGACTGCACTTCTGGATAAGGCTGTTTAATTCAATTAAGGTGACAGGATGATGTACTCAGGCTTTCCACTCTTAAGAGTCTCAAAGTAAAATGGCCTTGAAAAAGATCTGCCTGTCATTGAAGGAAATAAAGTGTTTCATTAGGGACTCTTATCTTTTTACCTTCACAAAAGCTTAGCTACAAGACAGCTCTCCAGCCATTCTTTCAGTTGCAATCTCTAACAGTATATCTCAAAAATATAGACAGCACATTCAAATCAACCAGAAAGGTCTCTTAGCCAGCGCAGCTCATACCTCAAACCTAAAGAGACTATACCTGAGTAGGCAGATAATGAAGGTGGCAGTTTCCTAGTACTGCACGTCCATTATTCTGGGACACGATCCATAACCCAGTGATCTTACACCTTGGCCGTGTCTACATGAGCCCCAAACTTCGAAATGGCCACGCAAATGGCCATTTCGAAGTTTACTAATGAAGCGCTGAAATGCATATTCAGCGCTTCATTAGCATGTGGGCGGCCGCAGCACTTCGAAATTGACGTGCCTCGCCGCTGCGCGGCTCGTCCCGACGGCTCCTTCTCGAAAGGACCCCTGTCGGGACGAGCCGCAAGGAGCGTCAATTTCGAAGTGCCGCGGCTGCCCGCATGCTAATGAAGCGCTGAATATGCATTTCAGAGCTTCATTAGTAAACTTCAAAATGGCCATTTGTGTGGCCATTTCAAAGTTTGGGGCTAGTGCAGATGTAGCCCTTGAGACACACTGAGCCTGATTCAAAGCCCACTCCAACCAGTGAGACTCAGTGAAAGAGTTCCACTGATTCCAGTGGGCTGTGGCTTGGGTCCATTTGACAATGTATTTCAACATTTTTTGTGTGGTATCTCGGTCTTTTCATCAGATCTCAAAGCACTTCACAATTGTCACTACCTCTATCCTCAAACTAACATGAGGTAGAGCAGTGCCACTAACACCATTTTAAAGAGGGGGAACTGAGGCTCAGGAAGACTAAAGCTGCATCTACACTAGCCCATTCCTTTCAATAGGGGTGTGGTAATGAGCAAGGTTGGAAGATGCTAATGAGGTGTGGCTATGAATATGCAGTGCGTCATTAGCTTAATGGCAGCCTTGGCAATTCAAAAGTGCCACCTTCGAATCATGCATCACCTGTGTAGAGGGGGGCCTTTTGAAGGGACCCCTCATCTTCAAAAGCCCCTTCTTCCTAAAACCAAATAGGAAGAAGGAGCTTTTGAAGATTGGGGTTCCTTTCAAAAGGACCCCCAGTCTACATGGGCTGCACGTGATTCGAAAGTGGCACTTTCAAATCACCAAGGCTGCTGTTATGCTAATGAGGCACTGCATATTCATGTCAGGGCCTCATTAGCATCTTCCAGTCTCGCTTATTACCATGCCTCTTTCATCTACACTAGCCCCTTCCTTTTGTAGCCTAAATGATTTGGCCAGCACTAAACAAAATCTGTGACAGAGCAGGGAAGTGACCCCATCTCTTCTGATTGCTAGACCAGCATATTAACCACTAGATCGACCTACTTCTGCCAGTATGAGAATTTTGATATTGATTTAGTGAGAACAGCAGTGCGGGTGGGGGTTATCAGTGACCTGGTAACAGATCTCATTAGTGAAAATGCAATAGGAAATAAGCCCAATTTCATTCTGCTGCCTTTCCCTATTGTGAGCCCTTTTTAAAAAAAATCTCCTATCGGTGGGAGAGTTGATATGATTTCCACCCTCCCAATTCTGTCGTGGAGTTCATCCCGCTAATCTTTCCTGACAGACAGCTTATTCTTGGGGGGGTCCCCAGAAACTTGTTGTCTATGGCATGTACAAATTGCATAAAATCAGTTTAAACAAATATCTTACGAAAGGCAGGATTCATACACAGAACTTAATTTTCGTTGTTGTTCCATTATACATTAGATGACCAAGAAAAATAATTGCCTAAAATTCACGAGTTTTTCACAAGTCCCAGACCTTTATCTGCAGCACACAGTCCAAACCCAGTTAACTGAAATGTCCTACTCACTATCAATGTATAATGTGTAAGCTTGATTAAAACCCTGCTTTTCCTCACCCTCCAAAGATTCAGATGAGCCCAAACCTTTGGGACAGTGAGATTCTAATCTAGGTTATTGCTTTACTCACACTTTGTGCAAGTAGTTACTGTAAATTCTAACAGTGGTTTTGTTACACAAATCTGAAAGCAGGGAAAAAACTAATAAGGAAGTGACTGATTTTGGGTCTTTTACATTTTCAATATCAATTATTTTCATGGGGAGGTGCCTGAGCCACAAAGTATAGTTCTGGGTACCTAAAAACTGATCCAAAATCTGGGGTTATTCAGATGTACAGCCTTCTGTAATTTTGGGGAAAAGATGGAGTGGAATTAAAGACATGACTTTTCAATAAGGAAAAGGCTGACTGCTAAATGTAATGAAGTGTAATTCTCTATTTTGTAGGAGGATCATTATGGCTGTACAAATTAATAAGAAAGGTAGCATGATCCAATGGAGAGGGCATTTGGCTATGACTCAGAAGTGACCTTGAGCACCTCTGCCATTGTTTGTACCACCACGCTCTTTTCTGTCTCAACTATTTAAACAGTAAGTTCTTCAGGATCAGAAGTGTCTTGTCTTCAGTTTGCTCACATTGTGTATGTCCTACAATCTCAGAAGACAACTCCAGTTGATTTTCCCCCTTCAAGGCAACCTCAAGTGACCTTTGTCTGCTGAAGTGAAAGCCCTGGATTTGGTGCAGGATACTTAAGCCTTCAATGTCTGTTCTGAAAAGGGTGTTTTTATTTGTTTGAAGGGAGAGCATGTATTCCCTTTTAGCAGCCAACCAGATAGGTTTGTTGTTCACTGAGTATATCTTTCTCTACAATAGACAAAACGTAGTCTAACCACAATGGCCCTGATGGAGTTGTATCTACCTGAAATGGAACATCAGGAAACATCTGATTCTCCTGATGCAAATCAACGAGAACTGGTCTCATCTGGTGTAAATGAGCACAGCTGCATTGGCTCCAATGGATTATACTACATTATACCTAATGAGGATCTGTCTCAATGGAGACAATTGGTGCAATAAAGTGGTTCATTGTTTTAAGAATCAGAAGCGTGGGGTTTTGTGGGCAGGTGTAGAATGAACCTTCTAAAACAGACAACGTAATCTGTGAAAGTAAAGTGGATCCAAATCACAAGAAGATATACTTTCAGAATAATTGTTAGAGTGAAGATTTAGCATTTTCACAAGAACTGAAATGAACTATTAAATTAGAAGTACATATTCTCAACACATGCCCTGTGTTATACATGAAAGTAAAGTATCGCTTTACAGACAAGTTTCTGCAGACACAACAGTATAATATACAAGGAGAAAGTAAAATATGCTTTTTAAATCACTTTTTAAAGTTTAAAGTGGGCTTGAACATTCGACTAGCTATTTTTCAACTCCCTGTCTTGTTGCATTTTGTAGGCAATGCTTGCATTCTTAACACAGCAACAAAAAAGTAGGACTTCCCTGAGTAAACTGCCAACTTCCACATTTCTTTTCATATGTGCTCTATTAATCAAATTCAGGTGGAATTTAATTTTGCTGCTTTCATTCCTGCTGTAGGCAAACTGGACTTTTTGGAAGGCTGCCTCAGCATTAATCTCAGAGAAAGCATGTGCCTATCTCACATCCTGCCCCATAGCCTCCTCTTATATTACCTCAGTTATTTATTCTGCCTGCAAAGCCCAGCAGTCTTCCCCCTGCCCCCGGCCAACATACAATTCTTGTTCAGCTACCTGAGGGTCATTTCAGAACCCAGTTTTTCAGTGTTTTGCTCCATTCTGAGCTAGCTCTATCTGACATCACTTTTGCACTGGTAGAAACACATTCCCAAGGTGCAAGGTAACTGAAAATGAAACCCTCAGTGATACCCTCAGTCTCAGACACTGCGATTCTCTATTGTAATCAGATTTACCCATTACTTTGGAGTGATCATTTAACAGGGGTTACTTTTCTGGGGATAAGGGGTGTTAAGTATCAGTGTGTTGCTTGTGTTATTTGAGTTCTCAAATGGAGCACTACTTCTCCCATCTGCCAATTCCCTCCCAGTAGAGCCCTGCTGCAGGCTCTTGGCTCCCCAGGGCTGGGGTTGTTCACCTTAAACACTAGACAAACACACAGAGCAGCAGGGGTCAAGAGAGGAGACTTGCCCCAGGGCTAACCCTTCAAGGGCAGCTGGGCTGTGCTGCCTCCTTTGAAATGCCACTTGGAGCAGTCCACAGGTTATGGAATAGTATTTTGCCTCTCTGCCAACTTGGAAGGGGGCCAAGCCCCTTCCACACTTAGTCCCTTGCTTCTGGGGTGTGAAGCCTATTCTCTTCCCATCTTGCCATAGGGCCTGATGTGGCTGTCAGCCCCATTGCTCTCCCAACCAAAACCTGAAATCATGCACCTGCTCATCATTGCCATTTCAAAACTGGAAGAAAAAACTGAGCCTACATCTGATTTAGGTGCCCAATTTAAGACACTTATATGGACTAAGCTGTACCTTGGTTTTTTATATTAAATGGTATAAGGGGACTCTGTAAAAGCCCTGAAATCCTTCTAGCCCATGTAATAGCTATCAGAAGTCTGTGTTCGTGGGAATGGGGGGAGCAGCACTGAGGGCTGAGTATCCTTGGCCCTGTCCCTTCTGGAGTGCAGAGCCAGGCCACCCCTGCCTGTTGATGCCTTATTATTGGTCAGGATTGCACCATAAACTGCTGCAAAATAACCCTTGGAATAAATCAGGCTCATTTATGGAGTCTCAAGTGGGACACCTAAACACTGAGGCTCACAATCAATATTGAGTCTGTTCTGGTCTGGCTATGGTCTGAAGAAGTGGGTCTGTCCCACGAAAGCTCACCTAATAAACTATTTTGCTAGTCTTTAAAGTGCTACTTGACTGCTTTTTATTTCATTGAGTTGCTAAAATCCAACCCACCCATGTTTGCTAATTCTCCAACTTGTTCTGTTCTGTTTTTCCTTATCTTTGTCAAAATCAACATACATTTGTACAATTTTTTTTTCAGCGCAAGCTAGGGAAGTAGCCTTGTGGATCAGGATCAAAAATGTTAGTGTCCAAAACAAGGTTTGACTGTATACATAGCATAAATCAACAGGATTATGGTGTCAGCCAGTTCAGGCTGTAGCTGTTACAGCATTGGTGCTAGTGTATTAATGCATACTAATACAGTGTGGGTAATAGATATGTTTTTATATGCTAGCCAACATAATCACTTTCATATTGTGCATGCACACAGGAGCACAATGGGGATATGATCCTTGACTGATGACACCAGCAACTTCCACAACACACAAATATCCAATTTTATTTAAACTTGTAATCTGAAATGTGATTACCAGTTTTGAACATTGTCCGAATTGGGTTAGTCATCAAGAGTTTCTTTTAAGATGTCCTGTAAATGGTTATGGACCACTTGATTAGTAAAAAAAGAGCAAAACATAATTTTAAGGAAGATTTATAGTTTTGTTTCAAGCACTTAAAATGTAAATGAGTTCAGAATGTTTGTAAAAGTACTTCTGGATTGCTCAGTCAGGTCTAGTATTAATTCTGCCAAGAAAGACATCACACTGCCAGCCAACTAACAACTCCAACACTGCAGCATACTTCAGTGGAGTATTGCTCCCAAGAGATGGATGACAGCATCATTTCTCCTCCCAGTGAGGTTTGGCGTGGGCTTAATATGTGGAGCTAAGTGCGTATAGCAGTTCCTGGTTTAGTACAAGCCCACTGGTGGGGGTTAAACACCCAAAGAATTTTTTGTCTACAGTAGAGGTGTTAAAATATATGTAGTTAAGGACCCATTGGGCCACATCTTCCACAATTTACAACAGTTAAAGATCTGACCCTTGCATGTTTGATGTCCCCTGCACCCCTTGCAACATGCACTGATTATCAGTTTGTTCCCTGGATACACTGAACACCTAGTTATCAAGCTTCTGCTCTTATACATTCTTCCCTTGCAAAACACTTTCACCTACTTGTTAGTTTCCATTGCAAAGCCATTTCAATAACTGAGCCCTCCCTGAACTTTGATCATGATTAGGGCAAATAGTTCCAACTGTTCAGAACTAAAGAAGCATCTGCTGTAATGATGAGTAATTCTTGGATGACTTCCCCAGAAGTATGTCTGATGGGCTGTGTCTACACGTGCCCCAAACTTCGAAATGGCCATGCAAATGGCCATTTCGAAGTTTACTAATGAAGCGCTGAAATGCATATTCAGCGCTTCATTAGCATGCGGGCGGCAGCCGCGCTTCGAAATTGACGCTCCTTGCCGCTGCGCGGCGCGTCCAGACGAGGCTCCTTTTCGAAAGGATGCTGCCTACTTCGAAGTCCCCTTATTCCCATGAGCTCATGGGAATAAGGGGACTTCGAAGTAGGTGGCGTCCTTTCGAAAAGGAGCCCTGTTTGGACGCGACGCGCGGCGGCAAGGAGCGGCAATTTCGAAGCGCGGCTGCCGCCCGCATGCTAATGAAGCACTGAATATGCATTTCAGCGCTTCATTAGTAAACTTCGAAATGGCCATTTGCATGGCCATTTCGAAGTTTGGGGCACATGTAGATGTAGCCATGGAGTAACAAGTGGTTTATTAGCAAAGATTCCAGCAGGTTCCCCAGGATTTCCTCGAAAGCTAATGCTGAATTGTACTGCTCCACAAAAAGGTTTTGCTTTATTTAATATGAATGGGGCAGCATTTAGGAATTTAAAGGAACAAATATACTCTAAGTAAATATATTAATGCAAATGCAACAATAAATGTATACTTTATCAAGAAAACGCTGATCTTTATATTGTTGTAAACATATCAAGATATCAATAGGAGAATTATCAAGTCTTCAGAAACAGCTGTCCAGAATGACCATGGAAAAACTGGAATAGCTATGACTTCTGCATCTGGACATCTGGCCCATATTTTCAAGTATGTGCCCAATTTGCATACGTGACACGTCCCATGCAATTCCCACATTTGGGGAGAATGGGAGGAACAGACAGCTTCCTGAGGACTCACCTGCATTTACCACTTTGATCACTGACTTTCTGTGTCATCTTGGACAGGTCAGTCTCTATGGTTCAGTCCTCCATCTGTAAAATGGGAATAATATTTCCCAACCTGACAGTGGTGTCATGTGTTTAAGAATATGTGAGCAACTAAGAATGTGATGAGGGCCATATAAGTATCTTACATCCTAGCAACCCTTTGCCTATGCACACTGACTCTTCACTGCAAATTGATCTGGGTGAAAGTATACAGGTGTGTGTTTTCTTTTTTTTTTGACACATTTTTGAAAGCTTGTTGCTCAACATCAGCTTTAGTCCTTTTTTTTGTGACCAGGTTAGACCTTTTCAAAGCCTGGCAGGAATAGCTCTAGGAAACTAGAGTGTATTGTGCATTCTGGGTAAACCTACAGTGCTACCTGTGAGACTGCTCACTCACCTAAAAGATAGAACAATCATCTAGTACTTCAAAGTGATGACTTTTCACTACATTAATGAGAAAATGGACAACAGTGGTATTTAGACAGCATTAGAGTGCTTTTTGTTTTCAAATTGAGTGGACTTATTCCAAAGGAAGGCAGAGATGTTTCAGACTGGTATTTGGGGAGCTTTCCTTTTTGGGGAATTCAACTTCAAGCCACACCTTAAAATAGGTAAATATTTTAACCTTAGATGCACAAAAGTGTTCTCTTGCTTCATGACCATGGGCAGGCATCAGTCTAGAATAAAATTACTCTCCCTTACCCTGGCATGTGGTCAGTCCACTTGAAGACTGCTGCTCCCTTCAGTCTAGGGAGAATGTCCATCTGACATGAAGTAGTGAATTAGAAAGCAGTTACTTTTTCTGTGATACCTTCTCACTGTATCAGGGCCTCATAAAATTCCACCAGCACTTCATTGGTGGGGGCGGTACTGGGCTGGGTATCAGGAGACCAAGGTTCTAGTCTTGATTCAGCCAGTGACTTTGAGCAAAGCACTTCCTCTCTCAGAGCCTCAGCTTCCCACCCTGTAATTCTGTCTAGCAATTCCTTAGTTCTGGCATTCACCAGTGTGCACTGTACTCATTTCAGTAAGATAAAACACAAATCAAAATCTTGATACCAACAATCTAAATGGTCCTGAGAAGCATATATGCTTTAGAGAAGACTGAAATATCTATACTATAGTTTCCTGGCTGTTCCAATTAGCCTGCTTAGCCTATTTCTAGCATTTGTATGCACTGTCCCATAGAAATCTGGCTTTCCCATTGCTTTTGCACAGAAGAGGATTGTAAGGGCAGGCGGAGGAGAAGGGGTGGTGAGGGACCGTAGAAGTGTACCTGTGAATATTTGCTCTGTGGAGGAATCCAGCTGACTTAATGAAAGCTAGGCACCTATGTACTACGTGAGGCTTTTAAAATCTCTCCATGCAGAGATCACTAATTGGGGGCATCAGTTATTCTCTCTAATTTCTTTAGCCAGGCTGTGAATTGTTTATGTTGTACTCAACTTAGGCACAGAGAGGAAGCCGTGCTAGCCTATACAATATCAAAACAAAAAGCAGTCAAGTAGCACTTCAAAGACTAGCAAAATAATTTATTAGGTGAGCTTTCGTGGGACAGACCCACTTCTTCAGATCATAGTCCCACGAAAGCTCACCTAATAAACTATTTTGCTAGTCTTTGCAGTGCTACTTGACTGCTTTTTGTTTCATCTCAGGCAATTTGACTTAACCAGCCAAAAGTGCATCTGTGGTCTACAGGAGCCCTGGTGCCATGGATTTGTTTCCACTGGTCCTGCATACTTGTCTCTAATAATATCCTGCCTTTAGTAGTGAATTACTGTAAATGCTGTTGTTGCTGTGTCACTGCATATTGATTTATTTGCTGTCCCTGTGCTCATTTACTATATCACTAAATTACCTAGGCACCAAAACCTCTAAATGTAGGGACCTGAAATATTAACAGGTTACCTCACCTCATTAAGCAAAAGAAAATGCTATCTTATTCAAAGTCCACATTATCAAAGCTTTATATGCTGACACTACATTTACCCAGGACATTTTCCATGCCTGTTGAATCTTTAAAATGTGAAAGACAAGGTGTGAAGGCTTTTCTTCAGCTCCAACAAGAGCTGATATTCTTAGGGGCCTATTTAAATTAACTCCTAGTTCACAGCAAGCCAGGCTGTAAATCTACTCCATATGAGCATGTCGTGAATCAAGTACAGACCCTGCTGCTGCACCATAAAAGCTCTCTAATGTGCATTGTCCATACTGCATTTAAAACTAGTAGATAAACATACACTAAAGAATTTTTAGTGTGCTGAGCAATACCATCAGCTTGTTTGTGGCAAACGGAGGTGTAAATCTACCCTTCATTAATTCATATAGACAAGCCTTATCTCACAGGTAAGTACCATTTCCCCTCTTAGGCCAGAACTTACTAAGATAAGTGGCTTAAGTTCATTAGGGGAAAGAAATAATACTATAGAAATTACTGAATTTACTTTAGTACTTGCCATTTGGAGGGTTTTTATTTATTTTTATTGATTTTTTTTTCACATCTACAGCTGGCCCTGAAGCCAAAAGCACAGATTTTCTAATACAGTACAGCAGAAAACCTGTTTGGGACCTGGTTATGTAGTCTTCGTTCTCTTCCCTTGCTTAAGTTAGAAGGGCCTGGGGTTGTTTTAATTTGGACCTGCTATGATTTCCTATGGACCATGTCTCAGCTGGGAATTGCTGGTGTACACTGTGCTACCACTGTTTTCCTTCTGTTTTCTGCCTGCCCCACAATGTCCTGAATGCTGAGAGCCACAGGGAAAGAAGTAACTCACTCTGCCAGCTCCAAAACCTATTGCAGACTCTCTCTCTCAGAAGGTATTCCACAGAAGGGTACCTGTAGAGGTTTCCTCTCCCTTCACAGTGCCTGAAAACTTCAAAGGGGGAGGTAATATCTTCGCATCCGCCCAAGACTTGAAGGTCATGAATTAGTCCTGCATTAAATGCTCCTTAGTGTGAGTTCATACACACCCTGTGGTGCAAAATAATGAACTCTGTAGACAAATCTTTACAGGGAATCAGGGCTTTCCTAGAATTTTGTCCTCCATCAGCTCCATGGATCTTGCATATTCCTGCAAAGGATCTTTCTCTTGGGTTTTTAAACAATTCCAGATTACATCTGAAACTTACAGGGTAAAATTTAGACCTTCAAGAGAGGCTGAGCTAAGCAATGGGGCTTATGTGAACCCAATGGGAGGTCTATTAGATAAGTGGGTCAGAGAGAGGTTGAGAGACTTGGTTGTTCAGAAACGGTTCCTGAACATGGCTAATGATCATGCCATGCTTTTTGGTTTTGTTTTGTTTTTTTAAAAGTACTGGTATTCAGATAGGTTCCCCACCCCCTCCTCCCCCTCTGCCTCCAGCCAATCCTGTGACTGGGGCTGCTGAGGTGCCAGTACTCAGTACTGGCAAGTACCAGCACAAAAAAAAAACACTGAGATAGAAAGGTGGAATCAGCAGAAGCTCTTCCCTATGCTGACTCAGACTGAGTAATCACAGGCACCTGGTGGGGCAGTCTTAAGCAGAGGGTTTTAAGACTGGTGTGAGGCAAAGACCCTACTTTACTTGTGGAGAGATGAAGTCTGGGCATTCACCTTCCCATGTTCACTCCTCTGTTACTCATCCCAAGTGTCCTCTAGCCCCAAAGCTGCTGGACTCGAATTCCATGGAGCACCCGAGAAGCAAACGCCCAAAACGGAGTGGGAACAAGCAGCATGTGATTCAAGGAAGAGCTGCTTTCTAGAACACAGGGCATCCCTGGCGTTGGCCACATACAACACAGGATTAATAAAGGTGGCCACTGCACAGCCAAGCAGAACGACCAAGAACTCCAAGGCACAGATTTCTTCAGTCAGGAGGGACCCAATGAATGAGGACAATCTCCCTGAAAAAATTGCAGAAATAGAATGGAGTGGAGGTCTTAAGGTCCTTGTGTCTTTGGCTAAAATGGAACAGCAGTAAGCTGAGCTGATTGCTACTGCTATGTCACAAGACTTCCCACCATTTATTTTGGGAAATGGCTTTTGTGGTGTGGCTGAATTTGTCCCAAGGTTGTTAACACCAAGGAGGGATCTTGTGCTGAAGTCCAAAGAAGGGATCGTAAAGGCACCCAAGCTGTTGAGGAAATAGGAATGTGCAATTTGTAGCAAGAGCAGGTGGGGTGTGGATAAAGCTGGCCTCTGCCTTTTTGCTCTTTTCCCTGCAGGAGGAAGAGGTTGCTTAGGAATAGGATAGGGGAACACCCAAGCTGCTAAAGGTCCAGGAGTGGAGGATTAGCAGGGGGCAAGTCCAGCCCTTTGATGCCCAAAGACATCTTGGAAAATGGCCTTGAGGAAGAGATGGGAGTCCAAGAAGCCACTGTGAGGGATAAGGATCCCAGAGGCTTGGCAGCTGGAGATAGGAGTAGAAGGATACAAGGCTTGCCAGGGAAAGGTACTGGCTTATCTTGGCTGGGGGTTGTGCATCTATACGGCTCAATAGGGGATACATGGAATAGAGGAGGAAGTACAGGAGTCTCTCTCCAGTTATTACAGAAGGGGCATTGACCCTGGAGGAGTGTGGTGGCTTCATGCTTGTAATCCTAGGCTGCTCACCTTTCATTCAGGTTTCAAGTGGGAATTACGGGTCTGAACCCCAAAAGGAGGGTAGCTCCAAAGCTGACTTCTTGGGAATAGACAAGAGAACAAAGGGAACCCTACTGGTCCAAAACAAATGACTGGCAAATACTAGCAGTATATGCTAGTAGAGGTGTATACTAGTGGTGTATATGTAAAAGCTAACATTTCTCTTTGAGACAAAGCTAAAAATTCTACCTAGCCTGTGAGTAACTGTAAAAGGGCTGAGCCACCAAAAGTAGGGCATGAAGAATCTCTGTGCAAGAAGGGAGGATTTCACAGCATCTCCTAGGATCTGGTAAACTTTCTTGGAGTTCAGTCCTCCCCAAAGCCACAGAAATATATTTTAGTAACAGGAGATGCACAACAAGCTGATCTCTTTAGACAGAAGGTGTGGTATGAAATCAGACATGGAAACACATACCTGTCTTAAATTTCCTGGTACCCTTATGCCTCTCTCTACAAGGCCTATGGTTTAAAACAAAGGAATTAGTACTGAGGGTGAGAATCCTTTTAAAAAAGTATAACATACTTGATTTTTGGAGAAAAAACTTGTAGATGCCAGGGATGGAGGCAAGGAAGTCCCCTGAGTCTGAACAGGCTAAAGGATTTGCACAGCACCCAGAGCATAGCACATTTCTCCTGCTGTGTGGAAGGGGATGCTGAGGTAGAGTGCCTCTCAGCATTGTCAGCTAAAGGCCAAGACAGCTGCTCTGTAACAGATATTACTATCTGCAGTCTGGAAACACTGCTGCACCCCCAAATGTCTTCTGGCACCTGGGGCAGAGGAAGGCAGAATTCTGCAAAAACAATTATGAATGACCTCATGTGGTTTAATGACACTCCTCAGATGTGCATCCAAAACAGAGATGTTAAATGCACTTTCTCTGCACTGGACAGTGTCCAAACCTCTGGCAGTGACCTTGGGGGGTGTGATAATGCATCCCAATATTCTTTATGAAAATATGCATTGATTATGACTATACCTAACTGAATATTCTTTATAGAAAATATTGCATGTAGCCTATCGTTCGAAAGCTTGTCATCCACTGAAGGTGTCTAGTCTACTTGGGGGCATCTATCATTTCTGTGAAGTAGAAACTTGTTTACTGATCTAGACCTGCTATCTGAGGGACATTAGTGGTACTTAAACTTTACGGCCCAGTATTTGGGACAAGCATATGTGAATAGTCTTGCTTCTATAGCCTGGACTATGATTGAGCCTACAAAGACACATGACCAAGCAACTTGGTAAGACATGGTTACATGGGTAAGACAATGGCTGTGCAGCTCTCCTTCATTGTTAAAGGGGGAACACACTTGGTATAAACTATATGCACAGTGAGATGAACTTCTTTGGGATTCTGGTCCCACTGGGGCTGTGCACATGAGTGCTGGGTCAAGACCCTTTGAGCCTTTCCAGAGCTGAGTCGTTCTCCAAGACAGTGTTTCTGTGCAGTGGGCTGTGATTCCCTACACTGTGCCATCACTGAGGGCAGACCAGAGGTTTTGGATCAGCAGGACAGGGTGGTGGGGCAGCTCATAGGGCAAGAAGGCAGGTTCAGCCCAAGTCTCACAGGGATCTTGGTGAAGGAACCCATCACTTTTTTTCCTTATCCCCACCCCAGTATAGACTACTCCCTCCCTCTACTCCCTCAGGTGTTTACATCTTTTCTGTCAGAGAGAAGCCAGATAAAACTATTGTCTCAATCCCAGCTGCTCTGGTATTTGGTTGTTGCTCTTTTGGACATTTGTCTGTCTACATCTACACAGCCAAGTTATCTGAAAATAACAGCCATTATTTTGACATAACTTTGTCAGCATCTGAATGACTCACATGCTATTTCAAAATAAAACTTGATTCTTGTACACTTCAGCTGCAAGGAATAACTCCTATTTCAAAATAGACAATAATGGGTTCCAATGGCACCATTTCAAAATAGAGCTATGGATTCAGAATGCTAGTTCAAAATAGCATCCAGCTATTTCAAAATGCGTTTTGTGTGTGGTTGTGTTTCAGAGTAAGATATTTTGCAATAGCACTGATGTATAGATCTAGCCTTTGTGGCCTTGTATATGGGAAAGAATAGGGCTTAGGTTAAACCAACCATAAGCTGTTCAGCCTACTCCACGCTGAACAGTGAATGTAACTGAGCACGATCCCTGATCAACACAACTTTTGCCTGGTTTAAAGATGCATTATTGCACATCTAATACTTCCTCTAAAACAGAACTTAATATATTAAGCTTTTCCACCATGATTTTCCCTCTACTGACAAAGCTTATTTCTCTAATTTTTCAGATCAGCAGTATTATAGGTTATTGCCTTTAGTCAGCTGTACCAGTTACCCAGCACCCTCTTTTGCTCCCTTTTTGTATATTTTTGTAGTGCTTTGATATCAATTGTTTAAACACATTTTAGCAGCTCAGCTTGTCTTTGATACAAAGCAAGAACTGTGATTTAAAAATTTTTTTCTTCACTGATTTCAGGAAGACCCTTTGATAGTTCAGTGAACCATTATGGCAAGTAGTAAAATCATATGACAGTAAAAGTGGTGGGGTTTTGTTTTTCCATGTTGGGGTAGATCAGGGTGAGCAAACTTTTTACATTGTGCCCCACTTTTCATTCCTGATTAGCAGGGCTACCACAACCTGTCTAATGTAATCCAAACCAATGGAAATTTCAGTTATGCTCGTATGGGGAGGGAGGAAAAAACTTTTGATATGTGGAATGTGAAAACTTGATTGATACAGTAACATGAATACACCTATATAAACAGTACCATACTGCAACATTTTCATGAGATGAATAAGCCTAAGGTCCAGCAGCCGATTTGTGCTGTGCCCTTCCTTAAATTTCACTGCCCCTCAGGGGGCCCACCCCCACTGTATGCATCCCTGGTGTAAATCAGCTGCGAGTCACAGGAACTCTCATGACTTTTTTTCCTCTTTACTTTAGCACTTTCCTACCTCCATGCACCCAATCTTCATTTCCCCAATTCCCACCTCTCCATGCCCTGTGCACTAAGGTGAATGTTAAATAAAATGCAATAGGAATAAAGGTTTGCTCTTTGTTTGCACTACAGTTTAGAGTCATTCGTTAATACATTAAAACCCAAAAAGAAGCTGGAGCACACATTCTCTTCAGGCATCTGCTTCTTGGGTGACGACAAACAGGTGCATAGTACTAAGTACAGTACAGGAGTATATTTTCTGCTTTTGTTAAAGCTACTAAGCCATTTTCAACACCAGAAACAAGAACATTTTTCTGAGCTCTTGATGTGAGAAGGGAAAACACCGTGTTTGTGTGGTTTCTTTATGTTTTTGTTGTTAATCTAGCCAAACTGAGTAGTAATCACTTTTGGAAGTATAACTTGAGAAAAACATACATCTAATCCATAACCCAGCCTTAGAGAAATGCAGCCTTTAAGTGAGAGAACTAATAAAAACTTGGGCTGTTCAAAAGAGATCCATGGAGTTCTGATTTCCCAGCATGGATTAGTATATACATTTCTAAACCTTTACTAATTGGTCTGAACTTTTCCATGAAAACCCTGAACACTTTTGCAGATGGACACATTGCAAACACCAAAGAAAATCAAATGTTTGAGTAACTGTTACAAGGAATTGAGGGAAGTTATGCTTTTCTGGGATCTGCTTCATTTTATAGCTCTGAGTCAAGATTCTGTATTATGGTTGGTACAATTAGACTGGGTTTCAACAGGATAGGCAAGGTTATGTATACTTTAACTCTTTATCCAGTGGCTAAAACAAATATTACTGAATGGTTAATATGTTAATGAACAGTGAGTGGATTAGAAAGCATATTATAAACTGGGGAACTGCTTGATTAGTATAGGGAGGCAAAGTCATTTTTTATAGCTACTAGAAGAGGACACTTATTGGTGGCAATTGTTACTGTGTTAAAACAGGCTTATAATAAATCATATGAAGCACAAGTCATTATACCCCTCAGTTAACAATATTGGATTATTGAAATAGAGTGGTGCCATTGTACGCTAGTTTCTGCCCACATGTTCATAACGGTGTCAATCACACACTAAGGTTCTGAAACTCATTCAACTAGTTGGCTTCCATCTACCTTACATATACTTTATTCAAAGATGGAAAATGAACCAGGTTTCAGATGTCTTATTGACAAGACAGCAAAGTTATAGGCCAGAATAGAATCCTAGAGTTAGAAGAGACATCATCAGGTCATAGAGTCAGCCACCTGCCCAAAGCAGGATCAACCCTAACTAAATCATTCCAGCTGGGATTTCAGAATCCATGTGCACAGATGGCATTTTGGCATGTTGTGTATTCTTCACTGAACCCTTGCAGCAGTAACTGCAAAGCAAGCAACCAAACAGCATATGGCTCAAGCAAGATGGTTGCCTGCCTAGATATACATCTCACTCATTGATGTAGATCTAAACACCAGAGAGCTATACAGCAAAATTCAGTACTGTTTGTATGAGAGTATGAGCCTATTTCCATATGTGTTCTCTTTTTGAAATAAAAGTAACATTCAGACCTTGGATTCTCTGTTCTGGAAATACCACAATGCAAACAGCATGGGCAGCTGATCTTGCATAGCTGATGAATTTTTGTTTATCAGAGATTAGAGGATTTACCCAGCATTGCTTGTGTCCTGGTGGGGGCTCAGGGCAGGGGGCTGGGAGATGGGGGAACCTCCCCAGGGCCATCCATGGTGGCAGGGGCTACACTGCCCACTTACCACCACCTCTGCTGCCTGCCACAGGAGTTAAAGGCTGTCAGGGAGTGGATTGGGCTGTGGCCGGGTGCCAATATGGGTGTTGGGGTAACCATGCCCCATACCAACATGGAAACCTTAGCCAGGGCAGGTGTCTGGCAACATTCAAAGCACCTCTCCCATGTAACTACTGCCTTTCAGGTGTGGACACCTGCCCCCGAACTCATTCTGCAGTATAACTGCCTACTAGCAGACCCTTCCCTTAGCATTTTAAAAGAAACAATCACATTCTGGGCACAGCCGAACCCTGAGCTTGCTTAAGTTACAAGAAGAGGAAGCTGTGGAGCAAAGGGGGTGGTTCTAGATCTTACCATTTAGGGGGCATTATAGACCAAACGAGTCATAGACAGATGGACAGAAACAGACACCCATTCTCTCTCAAATATATACATTAAGAATTCAGTGTAGCAAATTACTCTTATGTGGCTGGATAAGAATCATGAAATGATGCACCTATTTTATAGCAGACTGAACAGGGGTAGCTTGTTATGTTTCCATGGAGCTCCTGTACGATTTATTTGATCTCCCTTTTCCTCGCCGAGGAATGCATTCTCCTCCAGGCATTGGTCTAGACTCTGCCACCCTTATTCATTCAATGGGACTACCTGTGGTAGTGACAACTTACCAAAACTAGTGCCTTTTGTTCTGTCTCCCATTGTAGATCAGTGGAGGAGGGGGGAGCAACAAAGGTACAGCGATTTTTAGAAAATGATTATCAGGGTGACCAAAACACACAGCACCAAATGAAATTATTCTCTTCCCAGAGAGTATTTTTATCACAACAGAGCTCACAGTTCCATACAATACTAATTTAGCAACATATGTTTTACCTCCCTTGAAAATCTTAATATAGGAACTGCCACACTAGATCAGACCAGTGGTTCAATTAACAGGTTCCTGAGTTTTACCATAGCCTGACTAAATACTTCAAAGGAAAAGGCAAAAAATGCCTAATAGTTGGCTGTGAATTACTTGTCCATGAGGAATAAATGTTTTAGACCCTGAAATGTGATAGTCAGAAGGGATAAAACTTGTTAAAAAGATATTCATATTCTAAATCTGGATGTTCTGTACTATACTTAAACTCAGGAACTCTAGATACTGAATGCAAGCAGTACATCTTCTATCATACACAATGGTAAAAATTGTCTAGATATTATAGTACAGTATTATAGAGATCAAAGCATCCTCGCTCGCTAACTATTTTTTAGTGTGCCTATACGGTACAGTAATCAAATTAATAGAACACTCGCCTTAGTTCAGAATTAGCGGTGCCTGCTGGTGTTTTGGGTGACTTAAGTTCCTACAGTTTTGCCGACTTTTATTAGTGGCATGAATAATGAACAAGAAATGAGGAATTTTTTTTTCCTTTCAGTCTTCTTAGCCATATTTTTCCATTAGCCCAAGTAACTTCTCTCACAATACAAGTCAACTTTAATTAATAAAAACATCTTTCTTTCTCAAAGGAGTGAACTGTTTAGTTTCCTAACAGGTTGCAGTATATGCTGTTTTATTATCAGAATGCTTTTGAAACCAGCTTTCTGTGCTACAGAGGCACCTTTTCCATGGGTGATAAGTGAATGGCATGCATGGGGATGAGCTCTCCGTTTATTTACATATCAAACCAGGCAAGTCATGAAGTACCCATTTGTATTAAAATCTAAAATATGGGTTCTCAGGGGGATTTTGACCTATAATTAACAGGCTAGCATACTATGTGTACACACACGGTGATTGAATCGTAATGGCACTGAAAACATAGGCTCAAATGACTAAGTAAGAACTACATTAGCACCAGAGGTCAATCCACGTTGACAAGTGAAATGAATTAATCTCAAGCAGTGATATATATCCAATCATCATGAAAACAAGTCACATTTGCCAGAAATGGACATTAAACAGTGGCCTAAAGCAGGACTTTGATTGGGGTGACGGAAAGGAGCTTACACTGGTACCCCTGCATGATCTCTATTCTGGGTAGAAATAAAGTGGAGTTTAGAGGGCTAGAGTCTCAGATGGAGAACCCCAGAATGGATCTTAGTTCTGAACAGGTCCATAGTGGGAATTTATTCCTCACTCAGCGGCTGGCTTATGTGTTTATAATGTAAATGATCCTGCTTGCTTATCTAATTGTTGATGATATTGTTATTCATTTAGTTAGATTCCCTAAGGTCTAAAAAAGCTCTTTCCATCAATATGGTTTTAACAGTCCCACCATTTAATTTATGTTTTGTCCTAAAATGCCACTTATCAAAGCATCTTTGAGTGCCTCCCTGATGTTGCCTGTTTTTCAGAAAGCAAAAGTTGTATTTAAGAATCACAGTATCTCTTCTCCCACATTACGCTTGCTTCTAGCAACTCCCCATTTTATTTGAAAGCGCAGTTCATAGAACCCATGTTTATATTCCATAAAACTTTCCCAAACAAAGGAATCTGATGTATTTAAAAACATCTAGGCTAAGCTGAACTTTGAACTGCACTTTTTTGAAAATATTTTAAATTAGAAACATGAATGGTATAGATAGCCAGCAATAAAAGTCACGTACAGTTCCAAGCCTTGCCGTGTATTTTGCTGTTTTTAATGAGCAAATGGTGAACTGTCATTCCTTAAGTATTCATTTTTGTTAAAGAATCAATGGATGTTAGTTTTCAATCTCCAAATATGTTTTAGTTTGAAGACCACAGAGAAAATCTCAATTGTTTACACTATAGGCTTTCAGCATCAGTACCACTGCATTGTTGCAGTGCTGTGCAAGTAGACATACCATGTGTGGTGAAAATGACTGTAGAAAAGAGAAGGCATGCTTGACTAAGAACATTGAAAGAATCTGCTATCAAGACTGCAAAGAATTGATACTATTTGTTGAAAGACTTCCAGACATTTGATAAGAGAAGCCATATCTGAAGACTTTGTACAATAATATACCCATAAACATATTAAAGATACAAGTAAACTGAAACTTCCTGCCTACCGTGCAAACAGATTTTGAAATAGTAAATGATCTTTAACAGACCTGGTTGGTCTCCAGTTCTGTGGGATAGATCAACAAAAGTGATACAGCATGATCGTCAAGCATGTTCCAGAGTAGACTGGATGGCTATGCCTACACTAAAGTGATCCGTCGAAGTTACAGTCAGAAGAGATCTTCCAGCAACATTTCTGTTGATATATCATGTCCGCACACAAGCCGATGAAAGAGCAATCCACTCTGTCGACAGAGTGGCCAGACTGCCCAGCCTCTCTCCACAGACCAGCCAACCAAAAGCTCAGCAAATAGGGCTGCCTGGTGTACCAGGATCTCCGTCTGTCGACAGAAGGCCCGCCGGAACTTCTGCATGGCTTTTTTTTTATGGACAAACTGTCAACAAAGGTGGTCCTCCCATGGAGAGACAGAGCAAGAGCACTGTTGGTAGAAGTGCAGAGTTTTGTCAACACTGTCGACGCTGTGCATATTGTGTGTAGACACTCTGCAAGTTTTGTCAACAAAACTCTATTGTAGACATAGCCGATAACTCCAGGAAAACCAATGCTTAAGAAATGGACTGCTCACAAACAGTTCACTGATATGACATAAAATTCCTGAATAGTTCTCACCCCCTCCCAAACGCACTTTTTGGAGAGAGAAATTGAGGCACTATCTGTTAAATAGCCAGAAGAGATAATGGTGATGCCTCTCTCAGCTGGGTTATCAAAGACCCACTTTCAATTCTGCCTGACTGATAGAAACTAGAATTTGAGCTTGGTCTCCCACTTATTGGACAAGTGCTGTAATCACCAGGAAGTCATTTATCTGACCAAACTACTGCTATTTTATGCACACTGGAATAGTATCAACAGGACAAAGTAAGATTCACATCAGAATATCCCATGGCCCAGTGGCTAGGAACCCTTTTTCTGATGCAGGGACTCAACTTCATATCCTCTTTAAATCAAGTACAGAGAGGGAAAATCTGAACTTGGGTCTCCCACTTCCCAGGCAGAAGCCCTATTCACCCCGCTTCTGCCCCTCCTCACCATTTTGTGAATTGGGCCCTTTAGAAGTGCCCAGAAACAAATCACTTTTTCAGATTTTTATGTTCTGTTTGATCTGAGCTGAGGTTGCTTCCCACCCCTAGATTTTTCAGAACTGCAAGGAAGTTGGTTGCTCACTCAGGTCTAGCTTTATATCTCTTTGAAAGCCTCAGCCTAAGTAGTTATACAATAACTGGCTTGAATATGAACCACATGAACAGTTCCACAGATGACTTTTTTGTGATTCCAGATGACTTTTGTAGTTGTACAATATATTCGTGTTCTAATATAAATTTGACATACTGTGTTCTGTGTAAAACAAGAGATCCCAGCACAAGATGTCACATACAGATGTTTCAGTGCAGGTCAAGGCTTTAAACAAAGGAATACATGTTCAAGCAAGCCAGTGCTCCACCAGCATTTATAAAGAACGTGCCATGCATAAGAGTTTCCATTTAAACAGGAAGAATTGCTGGGTTGTTGGCTGGCAGTATATAATAGGGAACTAATCTAGTGGAGACAAGAGCTGCTTTTGCAATTATAACCAACCTTGGGAATATAATTTTTCTTCTAACGCTATTCTAAAGCCAGTAATTATGGAATTATAATAGGGACTTTAAATGGTGTGTAAGGTAAGCTTGACCTATATCTTTTAAATATAATTAGAAATAGGTGCATTTTACATCTAGGAGTAGGAGTTATCTATTTATAGTCTTGGACACTTTCCCAGATGTAGAAGTGCCCTGGGTGGAATGTTTTACCTTTTGAAGAATACACCTCACCTCAAAGGCACAACCAGGCATATTTGGTGTAGTGAAAGTGTGGGAGGAGGTGAAAGAAAGGGATGTACCTGTCTTCCCTGGTTTTCTTGGTCCAGTGCAAGATGATTTGTCAGCTGTTTTTCTACCTGTCTCCCAAAGGTCTGAACTACTTACGCCCCTGAACTGAACTACTTACTCCCCTGCCTTCAGATTCTGGTCCCTTCCTATAAGAAACTATTACCAGCACCATCTGGAGTGCAAGAGAATAGCGCTCTATTGCTCAGTTTCCTTCTCAGTGTAGGCTAATCAAGTTTTCCTCATCTGCCCTTCTTGTGCCCTCATCATGTAGCCAGGCTGCTTCAGGGGCAAGAAGCCCAATAGAGGTAAGACAAACCCTGTCCCTCTCCTTTGTACTTATTGCATCTCTTTGGGATTTTATCTTGGTATATATTTGTACATTGCCTATCTGAGACGGATACTGATCACAGCAGAAGAGAGATTAGGTGCCATGATTGTGTGAATGAGAGGAGGTAAATTTTGGGAAGAAGGGGGTCTCTGAAAGGTGGACTTCCTTCTGGAAGCCCCCTTCCCCCCCGTGGGGCCACGCTTCTACATGGCATTTTGGAGTCCAGAAGAACAGTCTTCCAGACTCCAAATCACGTGATGTTATGCAAATGAGGCACAGGAATTTGCATTCATGCCTAATTAGCATCTTTCACTCCATATATTAGCATGCCACTTCCTTCGGAAGTGTCCTGTGTAGGAACAGCCATGCAATAGTGCTATTTCAAAATAAGCCATAATAGCACCCAGAAGCACTATTTTAAAATAGTGCTATGTGTCCAGAAATGCTATTTCAAAATAGCTGGGTGCAATTTCAAAACGCATTTTGCATGCAGCAGTGTTTCAAAATAAGCTATTTTGAAACAGCTGCTTTGAAATATCCTGTTTTGAAATACCTCTGTGGTGTAGCCATAGTCTACGTGAATAACACCCTTGGGCATTATGGTAAAAAAAACAGTAAACTTTTTATTTTTCTCTTACTCAGTTCTCTTAGTTTGTCATGACAGTAAAAACTCGTACAGCCCAATGAAATTCAGTATTTTTCTTATTTAAAAATAAACATTAGCATTTAAATGCTAATTCCAGAGCTCACGTACATAGCTGTGGGTTTTACTTTATAAAACCATCTCAAAGAAAACAGTCTAATGCATGCTAAATCCATATTTTATTTCAAAACAATTTCACCTAGGATTTATCCCACTGGCTAATTATTAATAAAGGATTTTTCAAGTTAATCTTTCTCTTAAAATATTCTTATAAGGGACCATAACTAATGTTTACTCCAGGGTCTTTTGAAATGTAAATCGTTTGCGCAAACTTCAGCAAATCCCGAAACTTAGTTTGGATTCATTTGTAAGTGTTTAAAGATCAAAGCTATTGTTCAATATTCTGCACCTAAAAAGCAACACAAAAACCAATAAAAGCTGTTGTTCAAAACATCAGATTTTTCTTGCAAACTACTGCAGAAGTATTTTGTCTAGTAAAAGTTAATAGCTGCTACAGCAGTTTGCAGTCATCTTACCATGTAAGATGCCACGTGTTGTGCATCTGTGCTGTGACTGAGCCGCAAGCAACTCAGAAAGGCCATGTGTTGAACCTGAATGTATGTTACCTAGTAACATCCCAACTGAGATGTATTTATACATGTAGCAATCTCTTTCCTGCATAGTGGATCTCAGTCATTTCCATAGTAGGATCCTATCTCCCACATAACTGGGATCTTGTAAACTCATTCATTTACCTGTAGTAAGGGCAAAATGGTTGTGAGCCCAACACTAGGTTTATAAGCAGACATACATGCAAGTCTAAAATTAAATATTCACACTTAAGAGAATAGTTGGGCACTAAATGAAGTCAAGGGGATTACCACACCTCTGAAAATCAGTCCATTTTTATTCAGACTTGGAACTTGAAATTCCCATGTTGGTCTATGTTTTCATGTCCAAAATTACCAATAATTACAATCTCAGATTCTGGTTCCCTTTTATCTGCTCCAGAACACGGTCCACATTAGATCCCTCAGAAGCTCCAATTTACAGCTAGAACATCAGTTTCTATTACACGGTTATTTACCCTTTTTAAATATAACATTAATTAGACCTCCAAAGACCAATGACACATACAATAAGTAATTTAACTAGAGTAAAATAAATCAGGTGACTATATTTCCCTATACTGAATATGCAGCCCCAGGTAAATTACTAATTTTCAAGTGAGTTCAACATCAATCAGTTCTAATTTAACATAAAATTGAGGACCTATCCAAAAAGAATGTTGCATAGTTTGAATCTTATTTACCTTTTTCTATCTTTAAGGCTTCAGGGTTCAAACAGGGAGGGGTGGCACATACACACTTCCATATGCTTTGCTCCCATGAAGTAGGGGTGAATGGCTAACCCCACAGTTCCTGCCTGCTGCTCTCTTCCCTCCACCCTTTAATGGGCCCTTAACTGGTGAGGATGCTTCCTCTGGTACCTGGCACAGCATCTTCCTGGGGCTACATGTATGGGTGGGAGGGGATACACAAGTCACATGACTCTCAGATTTCTGCTGAGGTCACCAGAATGTGGCCAGCAGCAGCCTTTCCGCAATGTACATGAGGGAAGTCATAGGAGCTGCTTCCAGCCACGGGGAGGAGAAGTGGGGGGAAGGGATGATCTGTCAGACCTCATCTTTTCCTTTCTCTTCTCTGGTCTCCCCCTCCGCCATCACCACTGATCCTATGTACCTAGAAACAGTTTGTCTTTTCCTGCTCACACGCTGTCAAAAAGTAGCTCATGTTTCCAGGCTGCTGTGGGCCACCAGCATAGCCTGGCCACCTCCCGCCCCTGGCTAGAACATGACAGGAAGGGATCAAAACCTAAAGATTCATGGAGCATCAGGGCCCAAGGAACCTGACTGCAGGGGCTTTCATGACCACATCCAGAGGAATGACTCAGCAGAGGGGACTAAACCGCCCCACATTCCCTGTGAGCAGGATGCAAGGCTGGAGGGAGGTGGAAGTGGATAAAGAGGGTGTAAGCCCCTGCTCTGGAGGCTGCAGTGGAGCCTGCAGGTTTGGGGGGTGAATTCCTGGAACCTACCTACTCTTGCACTATTCCGGAAATTAGCTGAGGCATGGAGAGGCCAGCACTGTACAGGGATTTGGTGCATGCAGTGTTCATCTCTCCCTGGCCAATGCCCCAGGCTAGAGGGTCTTGGGCTTTCCCAAGGAACTGACCCAGACAGAAGCACTGGGGGAAAGGAAACAGCCTAGAGTCCAAGCCTTTGATATTTTCCATGCTTGGATCAGGGGCAGGCTCTCTGCAGAACACAGGGAGAGGGATGCACCCTGCTGGAGGGGATATGGAGGTGTAGGGGATGGGTGGAGTTGAAGGGGCAAAGCAGGGAGAAGTCTGGCTGAGAGGTAGGGTGCAGGGGTGGACCAAGGATGGTAATATGGGAGGTATGGTGCAGGAGAGGGCTGGGTACTGGTGGTATGGATTCTGGGTGGGAAGTAGAGGTCAGGAGTTGGCTTGGGGTATGGGGTCTGGGTTGGAGATAGGGTGGAGGAGCAGGCTGGTGGTGTGGGGTCTGGGCAGGAGCTAGGGTGAAGGAGAGCTCTGGGAGTGGTGAATTTGGTAGAGTAGATACATAAAAACTGAAAATGATGGGTTTTAAGAATGCAGTATACTCCCTCCCCACCCACTTTCCGATGAATACACAGGCTGGTTAGAGGCATGGTTCCACCTGCTCCTTGAATCTTAGATCTCCAGGGAACCATGTGCTACAGTGGAGTTCCTAGAGAATGTTGCCTGCGCTGCCCCCGTGGAAGGGAGTGCGGATCTATCTGATTTATTTTGGCTACGTCTATACGTGAACCCGACATCGAAGTAGCCTATTTCGATGTGGCAACATCGAAATAGTCTATTTCAATGAATAACGTCTACACGTCCTCCAGGGCTGGCAACGTCAATGTTGAACCTCGACGTTGCGCAGCACCGCATCGAAATAGGCCCTGTGAGGGAACGTCTACACGCCAAAGTAGCACACATCGAAATAAGGGTGCCAGGCACAGCTGCAGACAGGGTCACAGGGCAGACTCAACTGCAAGTCGCTCCCTTAAAGGGCCCCTCCCAGACACACTTTCACTAAACAGCGCAAGATACACAGAGCCGACAACTAGTTGCAGACCCTGTGCATGCAGCATGGATCCCCAGCTGCAGCAGCAGCAGCCAGAAGCCCTGGCCTATGGGCTGCTGCATACAGTGACCATAGAGCCCCGCAAGGGCTGGAGAGAGAGCGTCTTTCAACCCCCCAGCTGATGGCCGCCATGGAGGACCCCGCTATTTCGATGTTGCGGGACGCGGATTGTCTACACGTTCCCTACTTTGACGTTGAACGTCGAAGTAGGGCGCTATTCCCATCCCCTCATGGGGTTAGCGACTTCGCCGTCTTGCCACCTAATGTCGATTTCAACATCGAAATAGCGCCCGTCACGGCTACACATGTTGGGCGCTATTTCGATGTTAACATCGACGTTAGGCGGCGAGACGTCGAAGTCGCTAACCCCATGAGGGATGGGAATAGCGCCCTATTTCGACGTTCAACGTCGAAGTAGAGAACGTGTAGATGATCCGCGTCCCGCAACATCGAAATAGCAGGGTCCTCCATGGTGGCCATCAGCTGGGGGGTTGAGAGATGCTCTCTCCAGCCCCTCAGCTTAATGGTGACCGCGTGGAGCGGCCCCTTAAAGGTCCCCTCCCCCTCCCTTTCTGTGCAGGAAGCTGAGAGAGCGTGCAGGTGGCAGCCCAGACACGCGGCCAGCCTGCACGCTCTTGAGCAGCCCCAAGAACCCCCAACCAACCTCATGGCCACACGGCAGCCCCCCCAGCGCCCCTAGGGGACCCCCCCCCAAGGGGAGCCAGGGCAGCAAGCGGCAGCGGGGCCCCTCGTGGACGGAGGCCGAGCTTCGAGACCTGCTGGGGCTCTGGAGCAAGGAGGAGGTGCTCCAGGTAATGGGGAGCAAGAGGCGGAACACAGATGCGTTTGCTCGGCTGGCCAAGGGCCTGGCCGCCTGGGGTCAGCCTGCCTGCACTCCGGACCATGTCCGGAGTACAGTGAAAGAGCTGCAGCAGGGTTACGCCCGGGCCCGGGATGCGGCCGGCCGATCTGGGGCTGCCCCCGTCACTTGCCCCTTTTACAGGGAGCTCAGGGACATCATGGGCCCCCGGCACACCTCCTCCCCTCCGGCCACTCTTGACACCTCGGCTGAGGAGCCCCAGCAGGCCCCGGAGCCGGAGTCTGCTCCAGAGGTAAGCCCCGCACCCTGGGCCCCCCCCCCGGAGCCCACCCCCGGGGCATCGCAGCAGAAGGAGGAGGAGGAGGAGGAGGGGGACTCCTCCTCCGCTGAGACGGGGCTGCACATCGTCCTCCCCTCCAGGAGCAGCAGCCGAGTGTCCGCCCCCCGGGGGTCCCCGGACCGTGGGAGTGGACCTACAGGTATGTACCCCACCGGTCTACACCCCCGGGGTTGAGGGGCGGGGGTAATAGATATGTGGCCAGGGCCCTCCACATGCCCAGATGGCCATGGCCCCAAGGACAGCAGTGCCATGTCCCTCACAGGAGGGCATCAGCCCCTTCCCCCCGCCCCCAGCACGACAGTGCCATGCCCCATCCCTGGGGCTGGGGGGAGCGGAACCTCTAGGGTCCCCCAGGAGGAGGGGGTGGGACACCCCGCAGCAGCAGATGCAGCAGCAGCCGCAGCAGCATGTGATGGAGTGGGGGGAGTGCAAATGCGAGACTCAGGCTAGATATGAGCAGCAAGCTGAATAGTTCCCAAGGGCAAAGGATGATCCTGGGGCTAAAACTGGCAGGTGACACCCCTGCCCTGAACAAAGAGGGGGGAGGAGCCGAGCTGGCTTTGAATCGGGGGGGCCGCAGGTAGAGGCTAGGGGAAGGGAGAGCTGGAAGGCAGCCAGTCTGAGGAGGGGGAAAGCTACACCCCAGAGGGGCACCCCTTGGGGTCTTCTCCCCAGGACGGGTTGGAAGGACTGTCTCTAACTGCTGTACTGTCACTCCTGGGAGAAACTGGGCATCTGTGGCCTAAGAAACCTCTCCTGTCAGACCCTGCTGAGTGAAGTGAGAGTCACTCCTGCCAGGGGACAGGGTGCAGTGCAGGGGGGCCTGTGAACCCCATCACAGCAGCATCTCCCGGGGATGGGGAACCTGCAGCAGAGGGGTGGGGGGACAAGGGCCACGGCTCGGGGCCCACACTAACACCTGTCTCCACTCTTCTTCACCTCCTCCTGTGTTCCGCAGCTGCACCATCGGAAGGACCGGAGAGCGTCGGCGAGGCTTCAGTGATCCCGGAATCCCCTCCAGGGCCATCGCTCCAGGCCAGCCCCTCAGCGGAGGACTGACCGGCCCCACGGCGGGCAAGACGGCGGAGCCTGCAAAACCACACGCCAGCGACGGACCCCCAGCTGCTGGCCATTCATCGCCAGCAGCTGGAGGTCACGGAGCAGCGTCTGCGGGTAGAGGAACACCGCCTGGACCTGCAGGAGCGGGCGCTGGCCTGGCGCCAAGAGGCATGGGGGGCCTACATGGAGACATTCACTCAGCTAGTGGACTACCTGGCCCCCATGCCACGCCGGCCGCCGCTGCACCCGCCCTGAGTGCTCCACCCGCTGCTCTGCCCGTCTCCGTGCCATCGCCCCGCCACCCACCACCGAGGGCCGGACTGCCGAGGGACACCTGGGGCCAGCTGAGACTCACCGGATGTATCTTCCGGTCCGTCCAGCCCCCAGCCAGCCCCAGACAGGGCTGTGGCCAAGGCGGGGCTCCTGGCCGCCCACCCCCAGTGCCAGACTATAGGGGCGTGGGGCCCAGGACATGCCCCTCCCCCTTGTATATAGTTGGACTTATGTTTTTGTGCCTTCTGTTTGCCCAGTCCCCACCCCATGTAAATAGTTCTCCCTGTCCTTGCAATCCCTGGTTTTCTGTTTTTTGTTGCATGTAAATATATGGAAACTTTTTTATTATTCACTTATGTTATGGTTTAGTTAGTAGGTCTTGTACATAGTTTTGTCATTATTAGTTCAAAAAGCAGTTAAAAAAAGAAAACCAGTTTCATTTTACCAACGAGTGCGTGCTTTTATTTGTCCAGGAGAAGTGGGGGAGGCGGGTGCTGTTGGGTGCTCCGTGGTGTGGGCGTAGGGGCAGGGAGTGTTGTGGAGGAAGTGGGGGGGATGCAGTGGGGGGCCTGGCAGAGTTCACCCCGCGGCCTCCTCGAAGTGGGCCCGCAGGGCCTCCCGGACCCAGGTCCCTTCGGGGTCCACCTGGCGACTGGGGGCAGCGGGTGGCTGCACGTCGCCCCTGCCGGCTTCCACAGCCCAGCCCTGAAAAAAGGCCTCCCCCTTGCCCTCCACCAAATTGTGCAGGGCGCAGCAGGCACCCACAATCTGGGGGATGTTGTTGGGGCCCGCATCCAGGCGGGTCAGGAGACATCTCCAGCGCCCTTTGAGGCGGCCAAATGAGCGCTTCACCACCTGGCGCGCGTGGTTCAGGCGCTGCTTGAAGCGCTCCTGGCTGGCAGAGAGATGGCCCGTGTATGGGTGCATGAGCCAGGGCCGGAGGGGGTATGCCGCATCGGCGATGACGCAGAGGGGCATGGTGGTGTTCCCCACAGGGATCTCCCGCTGGGGGATGTAGGTCCCTGCCTCTAGCCAGCAGCACAGGCCCGACTTCCGGAAAACCCAGGCGTCGTGGGTGCTGCCAGGCCAGCCCACATACACGTCCTGGAAATGGCCCCGGCTGTCCACCAAGGCCTGGAGGACCACTGAGTGGTAGCCCTTGCGGTTGATGTACCGTCCTCCACTGTGTTGCAGGGCGCGGATGGGGATGTGAGTCCCATCAAGAGCCCCGAAGCAATTGGGGAAGCCCAGTGTGGAAAAGCCCGCGATAGTGGCATCTGGGTCCCCCAGCCTCACGAGCCTGTGGAGGAGCATGGCGTTGATGGCACACACGACCTGCAGGGAAAGCACATGGGAGAGCACCAATAAGGGGTGAGCAGGGTGTGCGTGGCCCAGCCCTGCCCTGCCCTGCCCTGCCCTGCCAGCGCCGCCCTGCCCCCCCCCCCCAACCCGTGAGTCCTCTTACCTCCATAAGGACAGCCCCGACAGTGGCCTTGCCGGTGCCAAACTGCTGTCCCATGGATTGGTAGCTGTCTGGAGTGGCCAGCTTCCAGACAGCGATGCCGACCCGTTTCTCCACTGGGAGGGCACGCCGCATGGCAGTGTCCTGGTGCCTGAGTGCGGGGGTGAGCCACTGGCACAGCTTCATAAATGTCTGCCGGCTCATCCTGAAGTTCCTGAGCCAGCGGTCGTCGTCCCACTCCTCAAGCACGAGCCGCTCCCACCAGTCGGTGCTGGTGGGGTAGCTCCACAGGAGGTGGCGTGTGAGGCGGGGTGGGGGTCGGGGTGCTGCAGGGTTGGGGGTTGAGTCCTGCTCCCCTGGGGGCCGCTCCTCCTCCCGTGTGGCAAGGAGGTGCTCAGCTGCCTCCCGCATGGCATGGATCAGGGTGAGCCCTGCTCCTGCAGGGAGGGCTGGGTGGACCTCTGGCTGCTGCTGCTGCTGCTGTGCAGTCTGAGTATGTCTGGGAGGGGCCCTTTAAGAGAGCAGCTAGCTGTTGCCCTGGAAGTGCTAGTCCGCTCTGTGACCCTGTCTGCAGCTGTTCCTGGCACTCTTATTTCAATGTGTGCTACTTTGGCGTGTAGACGTTCCCTCGCTGCACCTATTTCGATGTGGTGCTGCGCAACATCAAGGTTGAACATCGACGTTGCCAGCCCTGGAGGACGTGTAGACGTTATTCATCGAAATAGGCTACTTCGAAGTAGGCTTCACGTGTAGACGTAGCTTATCTGTGCGGCGTATGGGGGGATGAAGATGTTCTCTTTAATGCTGGTGCATTCATGTAGGGGCTGAGGCCTCTGGGAATAATGCATGTGAGCATTGCTAGGTCACAGAATTCCATTCCATGTGTGTGAAGAAGCTATTTTTAAAGCTAAGCTATATCCAAGTGCACCGACTAATACGGTAACATGAGCTTTTGTAGGAAAATACAACACAGAACAATTTTAATCAATAGCAGAATCATCCTGGCAGTCTTCTCTTTTGTCCCGTCTGCTTTTCTTTTACCACCTTATATTAGTTTGTAATAGCTGTGAAAAGCATTAGTGAAAGCACTTCCACCCTGCCTCTGCTAACAGGCTGCTCACATACTCAGAGCACTCGACCAACACTTCTGGAGGCATCACCAGAGCTAGATCAAAACAATGTGTAGGAAGACAAACCACCTTCCTGCTTTTATTTTTCTCTCTCCTTTATTCTGAATAGCTTCAGCTGTCGTGAAATGTTTTCTGACGTAGGGACTAAAGTCTTATTTACCACCACAGCAGGAATGCAAACTTCCTTTTGGTCATGTGCCTCCAGCCTGACCTGGGGAGGCTATTGCAATTCTGCCATGGGCCTAACAGTTGTGATACAGAGCTATGGTGTTGGATTATCACACATTATACAGGTCACCAGATATTGGTGGATTTTAGCAAACAACTGGTATGTGGAATTTGAATCAATGACCTTCATAGCCTATTGTCAAGCCTCATGAACCACTCCACCGCCCCCACTTCCTCTGCCTATTTTTCCCCCATTTATTACAAAAGGGCCGTGTCAATACATGGCCAAAATTCAATTTGGCCACGAGCGTGGCCATTTTGAGAGAACACTTAGGTGCTAAAATGAATATTCAGTGACTCATTAGCATGCTGCCATCCACAGCACTTTGAAAGTGCTGTGTTTCAATCATGAGCAGCTCGGCTACACGGGATCCTTTTTGAAAGGACCCTGAGAACATCAAAATCCCCTTACTCCTATCAGCGCCTCATTAGTATTCTCTGATATGGCCATTAGCATGGCCCTTTCGAAATTTTGGCCAAGTGTGGACACAGCCAATGTGTGACAAATCATGACAAATCTAGACACTAAGGCACCTGATCCTCCTGGATCTGCAGGAGTACAGGAAGGCTGTTTGAAGTGCTTCTTTTGCAAGAAGTAGGGAGGTAAAAGAGCTGTAGAAACTCTTGTGAAAACCCTTTTTTTAAATGTTGAGACTCTGCCATTTCAGTGTGAAGTAGGTTAAGGATCTGTGGTGGCAATTGGTCAATTTATAGAAGACACCCGTTCTTCTTAGGCAGATAAACTGCAAAATCACTACTAACTATATTAGCATGGGCCAGGCAAGGCCACTGCCACTCAGCTGATATTTTCTTTTAATGTTTTGTTTTGCCTGGCTTGTATCAGGAGTACCAAAATATTAGCATACCAAAATATTACATTGCAGAAGCACTGTAAGAGAGGAGTAAAATCTTTTGCTTTCCTAACGTTGACTGCCTTAATTCAGCCTTCATGAAAATAACATGAGTTTTCAGAGCTGTGGGTTGCAGCAGCATTACCAGTAATATCCTGGGTATTTTTTTATTTATTTTTTTTCTTTGTGTGAATGACTGAAGAAAACACTGAAGCAACAAAAGGAAAATGAGACTCTGCTTTCTGTAAAAGCTACAGTTAAGACTCAAAAGTGAATGTAAAGGTTGCTTTGAAAGCTCAGGAAGCTGAACTAGAGAACTGAGAAGTAAATAATTGAGGATCAGAGCTGTTGACTAAGTTAATAGTATCTCTGGCTGAAAAAGTTATGCAATATAGCCAAAAGTGGATGATTTCTGAAGGCTTGTTTGTGCTTCCACGTAAGCTGACATAACTTATGTCACTCAGGTGTGTGAAAACTGCTTCATCGAATGACATACATTACATTGATTTAGCCCAGTGTAGCCAGCACTTTATGTTGATGGAAGATGTTCCGTCAGGGATATGGCTTCAACCTGTTGTTGAAATGGGGTAATTATGTCAAAGGGGAAAGTGCTCTTTCATTGACATCAAGACTGACTTTCAGGCCAGTGACTGTCCTATCTGAGCAACCTGGTCTGAGGAAACACAAAGGTTGCCCAAGAGTTTTCCTATCCTGAACTGGGCACCTCAGTAAAACCCAATATAGATGTTGGCCTTTATCTCTGTGACGCTCTTTTTTTGTCTATAACATATAGCATGATCATGGCTCCACTGAAGACAATGGGAAAATTCTTGCTGACTTCAGAGAAGTCCAGGTTCCACACATTGTTCTCAAAATTAATGCCTGGGCAACTTAAGTAACTTAAATTTAAAATGGTAACTTTGTATTGTGTTTGGCTGTTTTGCGGTCACCAGTGAATCAGACAGCCTGGTATTTGTTGCATTTTTTTTTTTTTTGCATTCCAGATCCTGTGAGATGTTGAACACTCCGAATGCCTGTACACATCTTTAGGAGTTGAAGGCACTTGGCATTTCTGCAGACTAGGGAGTGATATTTTCCATGGCAGATCTAAGTTGTCTCATCTGCATTGAACTGGAAATCACAAATGCAGATCTATGGGTAAATGACTAGTGCTATTAATTTCACTGCTGTGAAGAACCTGTCACAGACCATGAAATAGCTGATATCTCTGTGGTTCTGGAAGCTAAGAACTCATTAGTGAATGGGTGATATTTCTGGCTTGCATGAAGAGACACTGAACAGCTGCAGCCAGGGGAAGAGCAGACCCTTCTCTGGATAACTTCTTCCACTGAACATGTGAAAATAACATTTGAAAATCCTAGGGACACAAAATTGACAAGAATGGACTGAGAACTTGGTAGGGTCATAAAAATGAGACACTCACCTTTTGTCTTCGAAAGCTCCACTTGGTGATGAATAATATGGTAACTTTAACTATCCTGTGGAGCAGAATCATCACACAGTAAATATGGTATAGAGTAATTGTTTTACAATTTATTTTACTGGGTGCAAAATTAGCTTTTTGCAGTTCTGATTTCTTTTGTTCAAAGAAGAAAAATTAAATTTACAGGTATCAGAGGGGTAGCTGTGTTAGTCTGCATCTGCAAAAACAACAATAGACGAATAGATTTTTTTTCAGAGCATCAGCTTTCGTGGGCAAAGACCCACTTTGGTTTGTTCCAAAAATCTGTTAGTCTGTAGGGAGTCACAGGACTTCATTGTTTTTAAATTTACAAGAAAGTTACCTAAAAGTGCAATATGATGTCTGTGGTGACAACTTTTTTTCTTGTCTAGGTATTTTCTTACAGTTAATTACGTTGTAATAATATTTAAAAACATGGTTGGCTTTTCATCTGTCCCATGTTGCTTCACAGTTACCTTCTTTCCTGGCTGGGTGAAATCCAGCTAATACTTCAATATATTCTTGGACTTACTGTCTTAAGAAGAAATGCAGCTAGGATAACAACTACATATTTTTATTTGTTGCTTTTTATTTTCAACAAATGTATGTGAGGAATTCTATTCAAAGCCATATATTTTCCCCGAGCTCCAACAGAACTCTTCCAAATCATAAGCCCATCTATTGTATAGGCAGCTTGGATTACTTTCTCACCATTATACTGAACTATTATGACGAGTTATTGTAAATGTGTTTGCTCATCTTGAACAACAGAAATAGGAATGTCTAAAAGAATTATTGTTAAATAACCGGCAACTACCTAATAACCTTGCTCAGCCAGAACTCACTTCCATTTTTAAGAAGTGGGCATTTAATTGATTTATTTCCTTGCGTATCAATGGTAACTAGGGTTCTCCCTATAATGGAAATAACATCCACAAGAAAGATATGAAGGCAGCTGAGGGCTTTCTACAGCAGCAAAGTAAATATGTTGTTTTTTTTCTTTGAATTAGAGTCTCCAATCACGGAACCTGAATTCAAAGCTCAGTTCCAACATGCTCTCTTCTTCCCCACTGGATTCAGATGTAAAAAAATAAACCACATTGAAACTAAAAAGAAATCCTTTCCATTCCATGACTTCAAATTAGTTTTGCTGTTTCAATGCTTTGTATGCAATGGGAAAGGATCTCCTAATGTAGGCTGTATGTACACAAGCAAGTTCTTTCACAAGATTTTTTTTCAAAAGGGGGACCCTTCCAAAGATCCCACAAAGTGTCTACACACGTTAAGCATTCTTTTGAAATTAAATCAAAAGAATAAGGTGCTTCTTTTGAACCCGCTCTTCCTTTCCTGTTTCAGGAAGAGCGCCTTCCTTTGAATGCTTCTTTTGAAAGATAACATGTAGATGCCCTGTAGGGCCCTTTTTTGATTGCAATCTCATGGCACCTGATTTTTCAATCCCTGGCCTGTTCTTTCAAAAGAGCGAGGGCTGTGTGGATGCTCTCTTTCAAAACATTGATTTGCTCTTTTGATCCACTTTTTTGTGTGTGGACGCACTCTTTCAAAAGAGGTTCTTTCAGAAGAAATCTTCTGGAAGGACTTGTTTTGAACAATCTCTGTAGTGCAGAAGTAGCCATAATTCTTAAATTATGTGTTTTCTTAGACTTGTGCAGATTTTAAAAGTGACTGGCATCCGAAATGAGAGTCAAATTTTTCAAGACTTCAGCTATTCAGGCACCAAATTAAATGCACAGGCTTTCAAAATTGCTCGTGCTGGTGTTGAGTGCTTTTGTGAACACTGCCTACAAGTGTTACGGGGTGAGCTTCTGGATGTGAAGAGCAGCTGATGACAACATCTCCACTGATTTTCTGAATATTTGAAAACACCTCTTAGCAACTTTGACACTTTGGACCACACAGTACCAAAAAAATAAATAGAATTAAAATGTATTGCAACTTTCTATTGTGAACTGGTGTACCTGATAGATTAGCCTGTATTTATAAAGGCCACAAATGAACCTTGTATCCTTTGGATAAAGTGTGGCTCTGCGAGAGCTGCTACTGTCTTTTATAGGCTAAAATGCTTTAAATGTATTTCACCTGGGATTGCAGAGAAGGGCAGAATTCGACCAACGTATGTTCCCTGCCCATGTCATATAACGTATAGGTCAGACTCCATTTATCGATGACATCTCATCTCAGCAGGACAGGCCTGCTGTGCTGTTGATATATATATATATATATATATATATATATGAAATATAAAATCCTTTTTTCAGGGGCATCCCTGGGGCTGTGCAAGGCACCAGACAAACATTACTGTACAAGTTAGGAATCTTATGTCCCATTGCAATTTAATACAAAGCATGAGAAAATGAGTCAGCCTAAGGACACCTTGTCAAGCCTACAGTGCCTGGGATGAAGGGGAAGAAAAGACCTGTTGATCAATGGTTTTCAATAGCGGTGCTTTTAGTACAGATTTATCAGTTTCAAAGACTTGTGTGTTCTTTCACTGCTGGTCACCCATTTTAAATCACGCTCTAGGTGAAAAAGTGTTTGCTTTATGATAGCACTTAAAGAAAGTGTCAAGTAAGGTGTTCTAAAAGCATGCCTGGCTTTTTTCAGCCATTGTCTGGAAGGAATCCTGAGAATGTTTTATAAATGCATTTTTGGTGGGTGTAGATGAGAGCTAATCCATTGCGACAGCAAACTGCAGTACCTATTTAGAGCATGAATGGAGTGACTCTATTCCAAATGGCAGCACATTGCTTCCTGGCTAACAATATACTATCAGACATTATTTTTGATGCATTGTTATGAGTAGGAGCCTTGTTTCCTTGTTCACATGAATGTTTAACTTATCTAAGGCTAATAATGACATTACTTGGCCACTTTTCAAATGTGAACATGAAATAGTTGGCTGCCTTTATACTAGTATTGGCTGCAGGGTTTAGTGGCAAAATTCTACTTAGGCTGACCTTTTACTTTCTTAGGATGTGCAAGTTTCACATCCATGGTAGCAGTATTTGTGCACAAAGAGCAAAATACGTGAGAGCTGCATTTTGTTAATCTGAACAGAGTTTTGTCCTGGAACATTTAATTTACTTTCTTTCAAACAGGGCCGGGACCACAATGGAGCCAATGGGGCCCATGCTCAAAAGGGGCCCTGGCCTTCTCCACTTGCATTGCATCCTGAGACTTTACTGGTTGCCCCTGCCCGCTGTCTGGCCGAGGGATCCTCTCTGCCCCCTCTCCATGGCTCCAGACCCCAGTGCACTCCTGCTCTAGGCTGTTTCCACTTCCTACCACTTGTGAGACCCTGCCTGTTTCCCTGGAGCTGAACTGACTGGTACAGGTAGAGAAGTCTGGCCAGTCTCAGCCAGTTTTGGGAGGCTTAGCTGGATCCCTCTAGCAAGTGAATTTGAGGAATCCTGACTGGGGCAGGCCTTGCCTGACTGATCACATTCTTGAGGGGCTGGAGCAATTCCCTGCCACAGGATCAGCCCTGCTGCATGCTGGCTCAGCCCATGAGACACAGGTGCCAAACAAAGGATTGGTGAGTGCAGCCAGGAGGCAGGGCTTGAGGAAGCAGTGGCCAAGGGTGGGGTGTTGGGCTGTGAGGTGCCAGGCAAGATATGTGTGTTGGGGGTCTAGGGGGTGGGGGTTCTGGGCAGTTGTGGTCGGTCTGTGGGCAGGGTGATGTTGTGTAGGGTTTTGTGAATTTGTGTGAAGGCCTAGAGGTGTGCTGGGCAGAACTGGTCTGGAGGGGCCGTGGCCATAAGAAGTCAGCAGATGATGTTGAGCAGGGGTGTGGGAGGGGATGGGCTTGCCCTTGAGGGAAAGAGGCATACTGCCAACTGCACCTCTAACTGCAGGTTTGTGAACTGTGCCCTTGCATTTGGCTGAGCAGAGCAGGACATACCCCATTGCCTCTGGCTGACCACTTACTCTGGGAACTGAGCTGCCTTCACCCTACCTCATTGCCCTTCTAGGGGCTCACAGATATGTTTGGTACTGGGCCCTCTAAAGGTTAATCCAGCACTGCCTTTAAAAGAGCAGATAGGGTACCATCGGTACAACATTCACTTGCACCGTTATTCCAGAACATAACCTGCTGTCAATCACAGGCCATTTCTACACAGGCCACTTTCTTTGAAAGTGGCATGGTAATACATGGCCTAAAATATGTTAATTGGGCATGGATGCAAATTCCCCACGCCTCATAAGCATACGGTCATGTGATTTTGGAGTCCAGAAGACTGTTCTTCCATACTCCAAAATGCCATCTAGAAGCATGGCCCCCTGGTAGGGGTGGTCTTCTGGAAAGAAGTCCTTCTTCTGGAGGCCCCTTCTTCCCGAAAATTTTTGGGAAGAAGGGGCCTCCGGAAGGACTTCCTTCCAGAAGATGCCCCCCCCCCAGGGGCCATGCTTCTAAATGGCATTTTGGAGTCTGGAAGAACGGTCTTCCGGACTCCAAATCACATGACCATACGCTTATGAGGTGTGGGGAATTTGCATCTGCACCTCATTAGCATATTTCGGGCCATGTATTACCATGCCACTTTCAAAGAAAGTGGCCTGTGTAGAAACGGCCTCAGTGTGGAAAAAATAGTGGAGGTATGGATGTGACAAAGTCACATGATCAGTACTGACTTCTGGGGCTTGTGTTGACCTTCATGGTCTTTTGGGCTGCATCTGCACTAGCAAGTCCTTTTGAAAGATTTTTTGAAAGAAGGGGGCTCTTTTGAAAGATCCCATGGAGCAGCCGCACACAAAAAGCATTCTTTCAAAAGTAAATTGAAAGAATGCCTCACTACTTTTAAAATCACTCTTCCTTTCCCATTTCAGTTAAAGTGATCCCTTTCAAAAGTTTCTTTTTTAAAAAAAAAGTGTGTATAGATGCCCCACAAGCCCTTTTTTTCAAAAGAACAGTCCTCATGGGACGTGTTTTTTTTAAAATCCCTGGCCTGCTCTTTCAAAAGAGTGGGGGCAGTGTGGATGCTCTCTTTTGAGAGAGATGATCACTCTTTGGATCCACTTTTTTGTGTGTGGACAGGCTCTTTCGAAAGAAGCTCTTTTGAAGAGATCTGGAAGGGCTTCTCTCAAAAGATCTCTGTAGTGTAGATGTAGCCTTGGAGTTTGACCAAAAACTGGAAAATATTTTTCTTGAAATATCAATTGATTTTTCTTAAATTTTATTTTGGATAGAAATTTTATAGCCATCTATAGTTATGAGTAATTGAGTGGTTTGGGCCCTGGCTATCTGAGAAACCAGATCTTTTCTTGTCAAAAAACATTTTCTTAGTAAAAAAAAAAATTGCTAACACCAAGAAGAGACTTTTTGTGAAATTTTGTAAGACATTATAAAAAAATTAGACTTGGAGGATGTTACACTTGAGGGCTACGTCTACACGTGCACCCAACTTCGAAATAGCTTATTTCGATGTTGCGACATCGAAATAGTCTATTTCGATGAATAACGTCTACACGTCCTCCAGGGCTGGCAACGTCGATGTTCAACTTCGACGTTGCTCAGCCCAACATCGAAATAGGCACAGCGAGGGAACGTCTACACGCCAAAGTAGCACACATCGAAATAAGGGAGCCAGGCACAGCTGCAGACAGAGTCACGGGGCGGACTCAACAGCAAGTCGCTCCCTTAAAGGGCCCCTCCCAGACACACTTTCATTAAACAGTGCAAGATACACAGAGCCAACAACTAGTTGCAGACCCTGTATATGCAGCACGGACCCCCAGCTGCAGCAGCAGCAGCCAGAAGCCCTGGGCTAAGGGCTGCTGCCCACGGTGACCACAGAGCCCCGCAAGGGCTGGAGAGAGAGTATCTCTCAACCCCCCAGCTGATGGCCGCCATGGAGGACCCCTCTATTTCGATGTTGCGGGACGCGGATCGTCTACACGTCCCTACTTCGATGTTGAATGTTGAAGTAGGGCGCTATTCCCATCCCCTCATGGGGTTAGCGACTTCGACGTCTCGCCACCTAACGTCGATTTCAACTTCGAAATAGCGCCCAACACGTGTAGACGTGACGGGCGCTATTTCGAAGTTACTGCCGCTACTTCGAAGTAGCGTGCACGTGTAGACGCAGCTGAGGTGTGCATTCCAGAGCACTCAATCACACTGGGTGGCAGCCTGGAGGAAAGTGTGCTATGGGATGAAAAGACAGACCAAGATTTATAGAATACACAGTGCAAGCTTACAATGTGCTTAGCTGCTTTCTGAATGTGAACAGCATTCCAGGCCAAGCCTGAAGAAAGAGTAATATTTTTCATGTGTAAATTGATAAATAACCATGTTCACTGTGTACTTTTGTGTGTTTGTTTAGTTAACTGTGACTCAAACCAGTTATCTGCATGGCAAACAATGTGTGACTGTGGCCTACTGTTCTTGAGGGTGTGTGTGAGGGTGGGTTGCTAGAGACAGACTGAGTGCTTCCCACAGTAAGAGCAAGCCCACTGCCTGAGAAAGTCAGAGATGGTTTAAGAATGGTGTGGGCACTTCTACGTCACTGAAATCTTTGAAGGTAGGTGGTGCCTATAAGGACTAAGGTGGTTGAACAGGAAAGGATATCAGTCATCTGAGAATCTAAGAACTGAATGTGGCCATGTACTCCTTCCAGTGACAACAGAGATAAAAGCCCTTCTATAGAGATTACAAATGTGTGGTGTTGAAGAATGTGCTCCTTCCTGTCAACTCAACTGTGTAAATTATCTTCATATAGCCGTACAATATGACATGCTTCTTTCAAGGCTTTTGACCACTAGATGAGACTTTGTGTTTAATTACTAAATTGGGGCTCTATTTGAGAAAAGGGAACTAATTTGTTAAATCTAAGCTGTGCTATTTCATTCTGAAGGATGAGGACTTCTGAATAGTGGTCTGGTATATCAAATATGAAGTGCACTGCTTTCTGGATTTCCAAAGGGGTGCCTGCCTATTTAGTTTGAAATAAGTCATAAAATAATAACAAGGAAAATGGCCAGTGAGAAGCTATTAGAATCTCAATGGAAGCTCCATCTGAGTAATTTCAAAGCTCTTGAGGATTGAGATTGTGGGAAATCGTGTTTTGTAGGTAGATGGTGAAAATGATTTAATGGGATGTTTTCCATTTCTCAGCTCTGATTGTATGGCAAATATATTTTTTGTGGCCAGGACAGCATTGCAGCAAACAGTCTTCTCAGAAAACACTATTGTAAAAAAGTAGAGAATACCTTCTCCAGCTGCACTGTTTGTGAACTGTACACTCATGTTGCTGATGAGAAGTATTATACCGTGCATTCTAACTGAAATGTTTTTGTGGATGGATTCAAGTACAGTCAGTAATACAGGTGTCAAAAATCCATAAGGAAAACATATATGTCTGATATAGATTCAGGGGAAAATATGTTCTATATACAGGTAAATGAGGGAACGTGATGAATCTAACATATTAAAGGGCAAAACTTATTTTCACTTTTACATACTTGCTATTGTTCTAGACAGTGGATCTCTTCCTATTGCCATTCAAAACAATGGGAATCATTACCATTTTTAAATGGGGGGAAGATTAAGCCATTGTATTGTCAAACCCACCATGGAATGAATTTTAAGCAAAATAATTCCTTATGCAAGTACGTGCCAGTAAGATGTGTAGATCAGTTGGATTGATCGCTTTCCCAGATAATTGGACCAACAACTGTTGGCCATGTGTGCTACATTCACAAGTGAGTGAACTGTAAGCACGCCCCAGTCAGGGTTGACTATATTTATTAGAATAAGGTTCCAATCAAACCACGTTAGCACGTGACCGGTTTCTCTTTTATTGGAACTCATCAGACTTGTGTAGATAATATGTAATATGTGGCAGTAATATGTACAAGGTATGATTATTGCCAAACATCTCACATAATAGGACTATGCCTTATGTAAAATATCAGTCATGGTTATTGTATTATTGTAAAAGAGGGCTAGAGGTGATCATGCAGTGTTTCACAAAATAAACTAATGTGAGCTTGTAGAAATCAGATCTCTTAATGCCATTTACAGCAATTAAGATAAATGACATATTCATTCCAAAGAAAAGCTTGCACAAATGTGAATTATAGTGTAGAGAACAATGAAACTGCACATTCAAAAGGTTAATGTAGCCATTTACTAGTCTTCAAATTGTAATTTAGGTAATTGTGCAGAATTGTGTGGTCTGACAAAACCATCTATCTACAGCATGTGCCGCATGTATTTTATACAAGGCATATTGTGTCTTTATTAGATTATAGAATATGCCTAATCAACACATAGAATTACATTAAATATTTTAATTGGTTGTGAATAAACAAATGAAAACATTCCCCCTCCCCTTATTCTGTCACCACACCCTTCCCTTTCCTGTTTCATTTTCCTGTGACTTAATCTTTTTCACTGCATAATTAAATTACTTGGATAAGTAACAGGAGACTGGAGTTATAACCTAAGCTCCTGGCTCCTTTCAATGACAGCATATTATCAGCAGATATTGGACCAGTATTTCTCACCCTATTTACCACTGTGGGCTGCATGCGCAGCTGTGTGCGTTAATTGGGCTTCATCCATAATATATACACTACCTCTGTACCCTGAAGATGTCTTATGGACTGTAACTTTGTGTTGATTGAGCTGCAAGTGGCCAACAAGTTGATGACCACTGCATTAGACAAACAGCAAAACCTTTTAAAATCAAGAGGTCTGAAGAAGGATAACTTCTGGTTACTATCTGTCCCTAGATTTCTGAGCCAAGGAAGTCCAGCAGAAGTAGCTGTCATGCTTAGCAGTCTTGGTGTGTGCTACCACGAGGCTGCAACTTTCACTTCAGAAAAAGGTCGATGACAACAAGAATAGTGACTGTGGTGGCAGAGTCTAATTCAGAAAATCAGATTCAGGATGGACAGCGTCTCTTCTCTCCACTAGTCCCTAGAGCAGTGAAGAAGGGCTTGGGCTTGGTGTCTGTGTATGAGGTATCTTCTAATACATTGTTTCATATTGTAGTGAAGATAAGATGGTGCTTTTATGATTGAGGTTATTACTGACTATGAGCAAATTTTAATATGAAAGGCCTGATAGTGTGGAGATTTTGTTTGTTATTATAAAGTCACAGTGATCAAGCTCAACAGTTGGGATTGTAAACTGTAAAATTGCTAGTGTCACTCATGGCTAGATTTGAATGATTATTCTTTATTTTATCACAAATAGTTTTTCACTGAAAAATGAAGTCTCAGTCAACTCAAAATGGAACAATTTTGACCTAATGGCGTTTGGCTGCAGAAAAGTTTTTCAGGACAGCTTTGTGGTGCCGGTTCATTCCCTTCTGCTCCTCAAGATGAGTGATGAGGAGACCTGCCTGACGTATGTGAGAGCTTGATTTGAAGCAGGGACTTATGTCATTTACCCCCTCATGGGGAGACATACTTAAAAGCAGGCCCACTGATGGGGGTAGGGACAAAGAGGACAGTGGCCCCAGGGCTCGGCATTACAACAGGGCCCGGTGCTGTGGATGCCACCGCTGCCAAAGAAGCAGTGGCGACACCTAGAGCTCCAGGCCCCTTTGAAATGTTGTGGCAGTGCACAGCTCTGAGGGAGCATGGGGGTGCAGGCAGGACTGACTGCTCCAAGCCACTCCCCTTCTGCACTTGGGACCCCCTCCCACCTTGCAACCGGGCCTGCAGCGTCTTGGCCACACTGCCTAAAAGCCAGGCTATACTGAGTGGGCTACTCAATCGCTGCAATTGATGCTGTTTTACTTCAAAGCCATTTCAATATGTATTGGGCCAAACAGAAGGAGATTGATTCTATAGCGAAGTGATTAAGGCACTCACTTGGGAAGCAGACGATATGGATTCAGATCCCTTCTCTGAATCCGACGAGATTTGAATCCACATCCATGGGCAGTGCCTTAGTCATCAGACTAAAGAGTCATTTTTGTCGCTCTCTAGTTTTGGCTGTCTAGACTGCAGGGCTTTGTTAACAAAATGGCTGTTTTGTTGACAAAACCCACAGAGCATCCTGTTTGTGAAGCACATTCTGGAGTTGTATTCCCCCCCGCCACACACACCATCCTCACCCCTCACTCCCCTGAGCCCACTTTACAAGGGTGCCCCACGCCCCTGTGTGGGGACTGCAGCCTGAGGCTGCATTAAATCTATGAGGAGGGCCCAAATGATGGACTTCCCCACACCAAATTTGTTGCCCACTGAGAGGTATCTGTCTCCAGAGGGCAGAGGCAAGCCAGGCATAGGTCTCCCAGAAGGTGGCCTTCTGTGTGTGAAAGTCCATGACTCTGAAATGGAGCAGTGCCTCCAGAGCCACCTGTGCAATGGAGGTGTGTGTGTGAAAGTCCTGCAGCCAGGGCACCATCCCTGGAGATGCTCTCAGGCTTGCCCTTGGTGCGCAAGAGGAGGATGGCTGTCAAAGTTCAGCAGCAGCTGCAGCAGCATGTCTGTGTTGAGCCATCACAAGCCCAGGGGCAGCTCTGGTGTCATGGCACCCAGAGACCAGCTGTGTCACCCTCAAATGCACAGGAAGTACAGCAGGAGGTTGGAGAGTTCTGCTGTTCCTTGCAGGGGTAGGTGAGCCCACAGTAGAGTCGGAGACTGGCACCAGCTCCCGGAAGGAAGGGGTGACCTGCAACGCTGGCTGACTTGGTTATGGGTGGGGGTTTTGTTGAGAGAGTGGCTGGGCTGTCCGGCCATGCTCTGTCGACAGAAGATTTGTCACAAGATGTCTTCCAACACAACTGCCGACAGATCCCTGCAATCTAGCCATAGCCTTAGTGGTTAGGCAAATGGGAGACCCAAGTGGTGATTTTGACATCTCTCTCAAATTCCAGGAAGGTAACCCAACCATGAGGCTAAAGAGATGGATGGTTTAGTTCAAAAATGGATTTTTCCAAACTACCAACCAATTGTGAACATGATCTTATTTTCAACCACTTGGCTGCAGTCTCAGATGTTCATCTTGGGTTTATCACTTGGTTTCACTTATTTTTCGTTGCTTCACCCACTGCATTATGATCTCCTGTTACAGTGGACAAAGGAGTTCTTCTGTTCCCAAGATAGCTCTAAATTGCTCTTACCTCTGCTTGGAGACTAGCTCAACGCACACCAATCCCTTGATCAGGGAATCTGGAGGGATGCCAAAGAGATGTCATTAGCTACCTTTGAAAGGAGGGAGGTCAATGTCTCTTGAGTCCTCTATCCTTCAAACAAAAGGACTTATCCTCCCCACCCCCAACTATGATAAATGTGATGCATTGTTGGACCCAGTTATTTAGAAAGCAGAAGCTGTTTGTTTTTGTTGTATAGGTTTTGTACTAGTTTAAATGCAATGATAGTTTGCTCCCCAAATCCAGAATATGGCTGAGACCAAAACAAAAGCAAAGTTGAAATCCTTCAGTGAAAATAAAATTTAAAAAGGGAATAAGCAAAGAAGAGGGAATGTTTCAGCCCTCTCTTGAAGGCTGTGTCTACACTAGCTCCCAACTTTGGAGGGAGAATGATAAGTAGGGTGTCGAGAGATTATTAATGAAGTGCTGCAGTGCATCTGCCACACTTCATTAAGGTAATTCTTCCTCGCAGAAACTTCAAAGCAGTAAACTTCAAAGTGCTGGCATGCATGTAGCCATGGCTAACCCACCGGCACTTTGAAGTACCAGTGGGTTAGCCACAGCTACACGCATTCCAGCACTTCAGTTTGCTGCTTCAAAGTTGCTGCGGGGGAGAATTAGCTTAAAGTGCTGCATATGCACCAAAGCACTTCATTAATAATCTCCCAACACCCTACTTTCCATGCTCCCTTCAAAGTTGAGAGCTAGTGTAGACACAGCCAAAATTTTCTTTCTGATAACCTTTTCTGGCCAATAAAAATAGCAGTACCACTTTAATATGAAGTGATCAACATTGAGATATTTACCCTTTTGAAAAAATCTCTTATGTAAATATCAAACAGTTTCTGTAATTAACTAGCACAGTCATTTCAATATCTTCCTTTGCAAATATCATCATCCAGCAGGACATACTAAGCTATTTCAATTTTATTTCTAAATTTTCATAAATTTGTAAAAATATGGATTTCAGTGCTTCCTTTCAGTATAACGATATTATAGGTTTTAATTGGCTTTCAAGGTACCTACCTGACATCCATGACCTTTCAGCTGCTCATGCTAACATGCTCTGTACATTACATTCAGAGCCTTATGCACATTAAACAAAATGAAATTTCAGCAATTCATCTCACTTCTGAAATGTACTGTTTAATGTCTAGTGGGATGGAATACTTAATGTTTTAATGGTATGAGGAGGATTTGGATAAATTATATGTGAAACATCCTGCTGTGGAACAGCAAAAATGCAGTTTTATGTTTTTGGGAAGAAAATATGAATACTTCTGTGCATTAACTGTAAAAAAGTGTGTTTGCTTTTTTAATTTTTAAGTTGCATTTTGACTAGAGATCCTAATTTCCTGTAAATAGTATGGGTTGGAAGTAGGTTAATTGAAACACTGTCAGTAGAAAATGTTCCCCTCTGAAACAGTAAAATCTGTAGATGTCTTTCAAAGACAGTTCTGCATCCTGCAGTGGCCTGCGTTTAGAGTACCAATCTAATGGTGATCATCTTGGTGGTCCGTCTCATCCATCAATGAAGTCTTGAGCTTCCACAGGCTCATTGGTTGTGGACTCGCATGTGGCTGAGGAGTCCAAGCCTTGAATGGAACGGGCGTTCACAGTAGGGGCAATGGAATTGTCCTGGCTCTGTCAGTGTGGCTGCTGCTGTTGATGCTCAAGAGGAGAAAAGCAATCAGGCATATGTGCCTCTGCTGTTCAAAGTTGTCACACATGTTGTATGGGAGCATGCCAGCCTGTTCAGTCTTCTGCATGCTGCTGTAGCTGCTTTGGCATTAATCCAGCATGAGTAACATTGGCCTTCACACAGTGGTAAACTCTCCCATGGCAAAAGGAATCATAGAGGAGTTGCTTGGGGATTCTTGACCCCTCCACTCATATGACATGCCCTATCCAGTGAAGCTGGGCTTTCAGAATCATGGCTTCAGTGCTTGTGGTTCCTGCTCTATTAAGGACTTCCAGGTTCATCACTCTCTCCTGTCATTGAATGTGCAATATTGACCTCAGCTGCATGTGTGGAAGCGCTCCAGCAGTTTGACATGTTTTCTGTACAAGGTTCAGGTTTCACATCCATACAGGAGCCTAGTCAGGGCTACAGCCTTGTACACTTTTAGTTTAGTGGACTGTTGGATATTATGCTGATTCAACACTCATGCTCCCAGATGTCCTAGTGCCTGGTTGGCTTTGCAGATCCTGGCATCGATTTCTTTGTCAAGGGAGCCATCATTGGCTATCATGCTGCTGAGGTACTTGAACTCGTCCACTGTTTTAAACTCTGTTGCTTCAATAGAGATTGAAGAGTGGAGAGCAGCAGATCCTGGAGCAGGTTGAAACAGTACCTCAGTCTTTCCTAGGCTGATGGTCAAACCAAAGAGGCGAGTGGCTTCAGCAAACTTGTTGGCAATAAGCTGGAGATCAGATTCCTTGTGTGCCATAAGTGCACAGTCATCAGCAAAAAGGGCTTCAAGGATGAGCCTCTCAAACATCTTGGTTCTCTCATTCAAAAGACAAAGGGTGAAAAGTGATCCATCAAGCCTGTACTTTACATAGAAAAACTCTCTCTTGTCCTGGTCCCTGACAGTGTGATTGAGGACACACGTGAAATAGAGGCTGAATAGCACCGGGGCCAGTACACACCCTTGCTTCACACCATTGGATATCTCAAATGGATCTGAAGACTCACCATTCAAAAGAACAAAGCCAATCATGCCATCATGGAACAGGCATATGAGGTTGACGAATCTTCTCAGGCAGCAGAATTTTGACAGGATAATCCACAGGGGTTCTCCGTTGATGGTGTCAAACACCTGGGTCAGGTCTATAAAGATGGTGTATAGATCCAAGTTCTGCTCTATGCACTTTTCCCGGACCTGATGAAGAGCAGAGATAATGTCAATAGTGCTATGGCCTGGGCAGAAACCACATTGTGCCTCTGGTAGGTTCACTTCTGAGATGCTGGGGATCAGATGGTTGAGGATGACTCAAGCCAAGGTCTTCCCAGCAGTAGAAAGCATGGAGATGCCCTGGTAATTTCCACAGTCATCTTTGTTGCCCTTGTTCTTGAAGAGGTGAGATGATTGTGGCATCCCTAATTTCTTTGGGTATATCTTCTTCTTCCCAGATGCAGGTCAAAATGCTTTGAAAGGCTTCAAATGACACTGGTCCTGCTGCCTTAAATTTCAACAGGGATACCATCCATCCCAGGGGCTTAGCCAGAGGTGGGCTGGCTGATTGCTTTTTTGACCTCATCCATTGTAGTGGGCAGGTCAAGACTGTCAATATGTTGCAGTTTCCCAATGTTGAAAGAGGGTCTGACAACTGTGGACTTCTTGAGGTGCAGTGGTGTGAGGTGTAGCATAAGGACAGACCTGAGCGTGAGATCAGTCTGTCACTCAGCTCCTTTCATGGCCCTGGTGATCTTAAGATCATGAATGTCCCACCTGCAACTGACATAGTCAATAAGGTGCCACTGTTTTGACCTTGAGTGTATCCATGTGGTTTTGTATTTATCGGCCTGACTGAAGAGTGTTGGTAATCATCAGGTCATTTTCTGCACATAAACTCAGCAGAAGAAGGCCATTGGCATTCATATTACCAACACTGTGATGCCCCAGCACCCCTTTCCAGTTCCTACAGTCCTTGCTGACTCGGGCATTGAGATCACCTAACAGGAGAAGCTTGTCACTAGAAGGAGTTGCTTTTGCAAGCCAGTCAAGATCCTCATAGGTCCTCTTTTGCTTCATCACAGCTGGTCAGAGTGGGGGCGTAAGTACTGATGACTGTAATGTGGCGAGAAGAGTTGAGGGGGAAGTGGACCTTGATTAGTTGCTCACTGATGCAAGTTGGTAGGTCAGGAAGCTGGAGCAGAAGTGACATTGAAGGCAAGTCCCACTCCACGGATTCTGTCTTCATTTGTTGGCCTGTCTTTCCAGACGAAGGTGTAACCTCCTTTCAGTTCACAGATGGATCGTTCTTCAAGTCTGGTCTCACTCAGGGCAGCTAAGTCAATGTTATAATGTACCAGCTCTCTTGCTATGAGGGCCATTCTTCTTTCAAGCCTCATAGTGTTCTCCCTGTCCAAGAGGGTGCGAATGTTCCATACTCCAAATATTTTTCTTCGCACTGTTTTTTGACTGAGGGTAAGACTGCCAGCTGTGCCATAGTGGCCAGTTTGGTTGGGGCAAGCAATTTTTGGGACACCTTTTCTAGTCCCCTTCCTCATTAAGGATGAGCAGTGCTGATCCTAAAAAGACCTGCTCAGTTGCCTGGGATGTTACCAAACTCCTCTCTTGTCTCAGGGTCAAAGTCGAGTCCACAGGCCACCTACTTGCAGGTTTGGAACTACAACTCCCAGTGGTCACCTCCACCTGTTGCTTCACCTTGCCCCTATTGCCGCAGGGCTTTGAAGTAAATAGAAGATGCAGAAGGATAAACTAAACATTCTCATCTCTCCCAAATCAGTCAAGTTTATTAATCTAAAGTGGAAAAGCCCTTACTCAGGGGCAGTTCCACTCTCTCAGCCTCCAAAGCTTGGTTACAGTGATACAAGAAATTGCCATGGCTGGAGACTTCCTATGCTGCAGTGGATGTTCATGCCATCTTTGGTGCCTTGTCATGCCCCTCACTCTCCGAAGAGTGTTGCAGAACTGCCTTCCTGGTAGTTGGATATCACTGTTGATCTCATCTGCCCAGTCTGCCAGTGTCTATCACTACTTTAATGGTGTCTGCATGTGAGCACAACTGCCCTCTGCTGGACAGCCAAAGAAATTGTGCACAGTGTCCTAAGCCCCATAGCATGTCGTACCATACTCTTCAAGTGCCCAAAGATATGTCCTAGGATTTAGCAGATATTCTCCTTCAGCACATTTGGCATGAGCCAGGAAGATTAGTAACAGAGGATTAGAATAATGGCCTAATCTGTGTGGTCCTGCATGCTTTATCACCTAATTTACCCTGCAAGAAATCCTAGAGGAACTCAGAGTTGGATTATGAAGATCCCAAACCAAGGGTACACCTTTCCCAAACAAGTCAGCACTGCTAAGCCATGCTTTCAGGGGCTAGGTCAGGAGTTTTGAAGCCTGCAAAGACTAATCCAAGAAGAAGGCTGCCATGGCTTCAGGACCCACAGATTTCTTTTCCCTTCCACATGTGGCAAAGAACAAGTGAAAAGTACTTTGAAAATTTAGATGTCTTCAAGTCACCAGGGCCTGAAGAAATGCACCCTAGAATACTCCAGGAGCTTATAGAGGAGGTATCACTGATGTGATTTATCACCTTTTGAGAAGCCATGGAAGATGGGAGAGATTCCAGAATACTGGAAAAGGGCAAATATAGTGCCCATCTATAAAGTGGCAAATAAGGGCAACCCAGGAAACCACAGATCAGTCAGCTTAACTTCTATGCTAGGAAAGATAATGGAGCAAACAAGGAATCCATCTGCAAACATCTGGATGAATGACAGGTAACAGTCAGCATGGATTTGAAAAGGAGAAATCACATCAACCCAACCTGACATTTTTTCTTTGATAGGATAACAAATCATGTGAGTGAAAAGGAAGTGTTAGATAGAGAAGAATAAGGTTTTAATAAAGCATTTGAAACAGTGTCACATGACCACCTTATCAATATACCAGGGAAATACAGCATAGATGGGTGCATAAATGGTTAGATAACTGTTCTCAGAGGGTAATTATTGGTGGTTCACAGTCATGCTGGAAGGCCATAACAAATGGGGTTCCACAGGGATTAGTTTTAGGACTGTTCTGGTCAACAATTTAGATAATGACATGGAAAGTGTGCTTTTAAAATTTGTGATACCAAGCTGGGAGGGGTTGCAAGTGCTTTGGAAGATAAGGTTATAATTCAAAGTGATCTGGACAAACTGGAGAATTGGTCTGAAGTAAATAGGATGAAATTCAACTTGAACTCTCAGATTCCAGGGGTTTACTGTATTGCTTAATGTCTATGAGCCCAGTAAGCAGTAAAAGCATTGGTCATATGCTAGACAATATTGACTATGAATGGTCTGGCAAATTTTCTCATCTGGTGCCAGTCAAGTCCCGAGAGTGCCAGACAAGATCGATTCAACCTGTACAGACCTATATACTGCATAGCTATCATTCAGTGGCCCCGTTGGTTTCTCTGTTTGTTGCTTTCACCAAGCGTCTTTTTTTTTTAATTTAAAACTATTTGACTAGCCACTTTCGCTCAAGTCAGAAATAGATTAAAGTACTCCACATAAGTCATCTACCATGAGTATTTGTATCAATTTAATCTGTTGGTTTTTAATGTTAAAGTCTTAACACCAAACAAGCAATTAATTGACACAACTAAATCAGAAAACCCTAATCAACAAAGGAGGCAGGTTGATTAATAGCTGTAAGCAACACAAACACCTTGAAGAGATCACGTGTAATATTTATGATTTAGTTTCTTGGTGTAATTTTGATAACTGATGGTCGGGAGAGAGAACCAGGTTACATATCATGTGTTATAAATTACTGATTGATTTTATCTGGCAGACACACACAACTGAAAGGATTACTATCTAGGTCTGTAAAGAAAAAATGAGGGCTCAATTAAATTTTGATGGAATAAAGCATGTCCTCCTTGTCGTCTTGTTTGTTTTGCTTTATTGGATGGAAGGTGCATATAATTAATTGCTTCTGCCTTGCTAATTCATTCTACAAGTGCTTCCTGTGACACATATCAAACTTTATGGGCCATATCTTGCTGTCATTCACATGACATAATTCATTTTTGCCACCTAATATACACAACTGAGAAGGTTTGGCAGCTTATATGGATACTAGACAACATATTTCATAGCCAAAACACTTAGCTTCAGGATTAAGTCACTTTATAGTCTTACATGTCTTACAATGAATCTAATATCTCATAGGACACTGTTGAGGGCAGGCTGACCCTTGAAGAGTGGTGGGTTTAACTTATCTGTGATTAATTAGCAGCCTCCCAGGTGAAGTTTTTGAGGCCAAACTCCTGGGCTACGTCTACACTACAGCAATCTTTGACAGAAGTTCTTCTGGAAGATCTCTTTAGAAAAAAAAGCTTCTTTCAAACTAGTACAACCATGCACAAAAAAAAGCTCAAAAAATGATCTGCTCTCTTGATAGAGAGCATCCACGCAGCCCCCACTCTTTCTAAAGAATGGGCCAGGGATTGAAAAATCTGGCACCATTAGGACTGCGCTTTCAAATAAAAAGGGCCTGTGGGGAATTTATACTTTTTTTCTTCTCTGAAAGAATCTTTTGGAAAAATGGAGCTCTTCCTCATCTGGGAGAGGAAGAGGGCTGCTGGAAAAAGTGTTGCCTTTTTTTCAATTTCAGATTGAAGGAGCACATTTTGTGTGTAGACACTCCATGGGTTCGTTTGGAAAAGGCCCATTTTTTTTTTTAAAAAGAACTGGCTAGTGTAAGACACAGCCCAGGTGATAGGACCAGATGATCTCCAGACTTAAATAACAAAGTAATACATTTCTGAGTTGAGCAGGACGCTTACAAGAATGTAGTTTCTTGCTGAGGGAAAAGGTTTTGGGTCACCTATTGAATAGTTTCATTTTTAGAGAAATTGGATTCTTCATGGAAGAAAAGGGAATGAACTCTTGGTGCTGTTGGGGAAGTTGCATGCTGTATTCGCTGGTGAGTAGGCCTAATGTATAATATGTTGTTTTTAATAATCCTGTAATAAGTGTTGGTAAATTGACAGCACTGCCTAAGAAACAGGTTGCCTAAAATTGAGGACTGAAATGGCCTATCAGTCTCAGTTCCAGATGAAATCAACAGTCAAATTTAAACAGTTTAGTTCTACAACAATACACTATGAAAACTTTCTTCTTAATCTCAGCTGGTTACCAAGGAGAGACTGGAATTCTGGCATGTGGCAATTAACTATTACTCTTCTAGTCCACTATATTATATTAATACAAGGACTAAATAAATCAGCGAAAAATCATAATACTGAATTTGGATGATGCATGTAAAGAGATTTGAGGCCCAATCCTTCATGTTTTATACAAATCTGGCAGTAACATCAAAATCTATTGATTATTTGTGTTTGCCTTAAGTATTCCAAATTAAGTTTTAGCAGTGGAATGCAAAGTTGTATTCTAAATTCTCACCTTTCAAGAGATTTCTCTCTAAGTCTTAAATAGCAAATTTGACTTGCTTTGCAAGACCTTTATATTGCAAACTTGAACAACCAAATAAAATTCCTGACTTGCAAAGAACACTGTGCCTTTTCTATAAACTCATAAGGAGCAGTTTACACATCTATAGACTTTATTATCATCCTCTTGACTTGAGGCTTTCACTTTTGCAAACATGAGTCAATCCCAAGCCTATTAAAGTGTAGCTATTTTGTAAATATCATCAGCTATAATTATTTAAGAGACTGTATGGCATAAGCATAAAATATATTTCAAATGGATAGAATAAGTTTTCAAATTTGGAATGGCAAATTTGTTGTAGGAGCTGTTTATATTGCTCAAAATGAGCTCCATCTAATTAAATCCATGAAACCTTCTGGCTTTGAATATATTCTTGGGCTTTATTTTAAAAGATATATATTTACCTTGTGTTGCAATGAAGTGTCTGGTACATTGAGCTCTTTGTGAGGGGAATTTTGAGTTCTGCTAGCAGTTGAGTAAATTACTTTTAAACATATCATTCTGTGTGGTGGGGCTGCTAATTGGACAGAAATTGTTTTCTTTTTGCATCAATAAAAAAACCCATAAATAGAAAGGTTTCTGCAAAAATAACCTAAATTTAGTAACCTACCTTAGAGGGAAAGGAAAATAATTTTCTGTTGTACTGAGAGGTTCTGGCTTTCTTTTGAATGCTCTTCAAGTTTTTGTGGTAGTCTTTTCTGCATCATGGACCTAATCATGTTCTCTTAAGTCCTTGCTTTGGTTTCTGAATTCTCAGTTATAAAATGGCACCAGCTAGGTGTGGGGTAGGAGAAAATAAGATCCATCTCAAAAGCAGTGTCCTGAAATGAAACTGGCTCTTCTTGAACAATCCAGACTCTGAAAGGCCTATTGATTGCCCTACCTGTCATATGGAATGAAATAACTGTTTAAATATGTCCATGCTAATAAGAACTATTTGAATACCTAAACAGAGTTGCTAGTTAAAAAGCAGAGGAACACTTCTTGCAGGCATGGCAAAAGGTCCTTCCTTATTATGCACATCCTTAGTTACACTGAGGAGAATTTTTTATTCAATATGTTTAATTGAAATCAGGGCCCATAAGGGTGTCTCAGTAGGGCTCCATAGCTTTTATACTGCTTTGTTACTAAAGGCCACATATAGTTGATCAGGCCATAACTGGAGTACTGCATCCAATTCTGCCCCCCCGCTTTCCGCCCTCCACCCGCAGTGTAGAAAGGATGTGGACACATTGGAGAGGGTTCAGTGGAAGGCAAGGAAAATGATTAAGAGATGGGAGGACATGACCTATGAGGAGAGTCTGAGAGATTAGGGCTTATTTAGTTTGCAGGAAAGAACACTGAGGGGTGCTTTGATAGCAGCCTTCAACTTCCTGAAAGGGAGCTCTAAAGAGGATGGAGACAGACTGTTCTCAATGGTGACCATTGGCAGAACAAAGAGCAATGGTTTGAAGTTACATAGGGAGAGGTAAAGGTTGGATATTAGGAAAAACTATTTCACCAAGAGTGGTGAAGCACTGGAACGCATTACCGACAAAGGTGGTGGAATCTCCATCCCTAGAGGCTTTTAAGTCCTGGCTTGACATATTCATGGCTGGAATGATTTAGTTGGGGTTGATCCTGCTTTATTGCAGAGGTCTGGACTCGATGACCTCCTGAGGTCCCTTCCAGCCCTAGAATTCTAAGATTCTATGATCAAAGGGTGGCCATTCTTGGTTTCACTGGTGGCATGAGAATTCCTAATAGCTGCACACTAACCACCCTGTTAATGGGCAGTAGGTGAAGGCCCAGCTGGGGAGGACAAGCCCCAGCCCCACTCCTTCAGCAACCTTCTCCATGTCCACCATAGAGCCAAACCCTGCCTAACCCCAGCTTGATCCTTCTTGGCCACCGGGAGGCCCAGAGCTGCATCACCACAGCTGCAGCCCTCCATAGTGGCTGGGAAGCATAGACAATTCTGGGAGGGAAATGCTTCCCCTTACCTACATTACCCAACTCCCTTGAACCTGTTTGAAAACTATCTGTTGCAATGAAGATCAGGTAATCTGATAGATCATGTTCTGAAATCCAGTAACTATTGTGCTTGATATATTAGCTTTCTGAGATGCCAATCACAGTGCTTTGCTGAGCAAAATCATTTAGGATAATAATGACTCCTGACTTCCTGGGGGGCAGGGAGGGGTGTGTGTGTTTTTTTTCAATACTCCTGATATTGCAACCAAATTTTTTAGGCCTTCAAATGGTTCAGGATATTTGCACCTTTGGCACTGTGCTTGTAACAGTAAAGCTTCAGCTATATGAGCTTCTAAAATATACAGTGGAATAAAAATGGTGTTGAAACCAGAAAGGCATGCTATGTGGTGGTAGGCCACAAAATTTGTGCTCCTTTGTTAGATTATGCTCAGTGTTTTCAGCTGGAAAGTGTGTGAGATCACATTTCTAATATAGGCTAAGACTTTTTCCATGGTATCTTGTTTGCTTCTTTTAATTGTTTGTGATCCTAACCCTGCAGATACAGGAAGAAAAAACATTAACTGTGAAATGCAAAATCTCTTTAAGCCCATGAGTTGTGTGTTTTTTTTTCTTGTAGTTCCTAGCACAACTTAATCAATTCTTCTTTAGCTATTCTCATGTTAAAACATTTTTCTCCATAATCCCTGTTCTTCTTAATGGTAGCACTATTTTTATCAAGAGTCTCGTTAGGCAGCTTTCTGAGTTTTTTATTCTTGCTGACATCACCACTTCTGCTTCCAGTGAGCCTGGATCTCCTACCCCTTTAGCCAGTGTGATTGGTACTAGAAATGCCACTTCATGGACATATGAGGAAGAAAGACATTGTTCGAGGTTCAAAGGGAGTCGGGAGTTGCAGGGTGATGTGGGATCTAACACTATTAGAAACTATATGTTAGTCTCTAAGGTGCCACAGGACTTCTCATGGTTTTTGCAGATACAGACTTACCTGGCTACCGCTCTGATACTTAACACTATTAGGCCTGTTAGGAAACATTTAGTGCTGCTTCATGAAATGTTGTGATAACAGCTAGATGGACCTAAAAGGAGCGGAGATATAGATCTGACTCTTTCAAGAGCAGTGAATATTTTCATATGGTGGAGGAAGTCACCTTGGTAGGTGGTGGTTGGTGTTGCTGGCACTCTGTAGAGAACCATTTTCATTTATACAGGTAAGTCTTTATGGTTATGGGTTGGCAGCTGTTTATTAATATGTATTTTACTCCATTGGAGCAGACATCCTTATCATGATGGAGCCATGGAGCAGCCAAGCTTAAAGGTGAAGCTACGCTGCATTTGGGCATAACATCTGCCCATGGTTCTATGAAAGGAGAACCAGGTGATGAGGTAATGAGTCAGGATTGCAAAGCGCCAGCTGCTTGAGGGGAAGAGAATCAACTCTGTATGAGACAGGTTGGTACTATTAGGATGATGTGAGCTTGGACTACACAATTTTTTTGAATTTCTCCAAGTATGAGTGGTATGGGTGGGAGGAAATATTGGAGTGGTGCAGTCTACATGATAAGAAAGGCATTACTGAGTGACCCATGGCTACTGTTCACTCTGGAGCAGAATTGATGGCATTTGCAATTCCTGCAAGTTGCAAAGAGATTGATTATGTGGATACCACCACTTGTGAAATATCATTTGAATGACAGTGATTCATCTCCTACTCATGTTGTTTGGAGAAATGGTGACTGAGCCTATCTGCTATGGTGTTCTGGGAGCCTGGCCGGTAGGCTGCCGGGACTGTAATTTTGTGCCAGATGCTCCAGTTCCTTAGTTTGAAGGCACCTGTGCAAAGGGAATGAGAGCCATGCTCCATCCTTTCAGTTGATGTAAAACATACATGCGATGTTGTCTGTGAGAAATCATTTAGTTTTGTATCATTGGTAGAAGTGGTGACAGGCGTTGTGCACCATTCTGAGTTTTAGCAGATTGATGAGTAGTTGAGACTTTTGAAGGCACTATTTGCCTTGAGTAGTGTGGTTGCTCAGATGAGCCACCTATCCCATGACGGAGGCATCCATAGTTATAACACATGTTGCAGGGTCCTGATGAAAATGGATTCTCTGCATAACATTTAACAGTTGTGCCCACCAATATAGGGAGGTGAGGACGTCTTGTGGAAGCAAGATTATTTCGTTTAGTCCATCATGGAAACGAGTATATACCATAGCAAGCCAACTCTGGAGGCAACACATGAGGGCTATGAAGGGTGCATGGTAGTCAGGGTGACGGGAGATTACTGGTCAAGTGCTTTCATGCATATACAGCACTTAATTAGGCAAATTCTCCCCTGTGGCAGCCTCAAAGTGTCAAATTTCAAAGTGCTGGCATGCCATGTAGCCATGGGCACTTCGAAGTGTGCATGTTACTTCAAAATCCCTTCACTCAAAATTTTGGGGAGTAAAGGCACTGCAAAGTAGCACGGTCACTTCAAAGTGCCCACGGCTACCAGCCATCCCCGCACTTTGAAATTTGGCACTTTGAAGCTTCTGGGGGAGGGGGGAATTTGCCTGATGAAGTGCTATATGTGCAACGCAGCACTTCATTAGTAATTTCACATCACCCTGATTACCATGCTCCTTTTGAAGAAGGGGGCGAGTGTAGACATAGCTGTGGAGTCTGGCATAATTCACCACATACATTAACTCTGTATGGGACAGGCTGGTACTCTTAAGATGATATGAGCTGATGTGATGTGTCCAGGATTTTAACACAATTTCTTGCAGTTGCAAAGGGGATGAATTGGATTGTGGGAATGAGAGCAGTAAGTGTGTTGAATCTGTGTTGAGGAAGAGCTGCTCTGTCTTGTGTGCAATCTAAGTGTGCTCCTATAAATTCTAGCTTCCAATATGCAGGCCCAAGTGCTGGAACAGAGTTGTTGTTTGTTTTTTGCACCATGTTTAGTGTTTCTTCTTATGTGATACCCTGGATTAGACAGTCTTCAAAGTACGGGAATATTATTACCCTTTGTCATCAGAGATATGTTTCGACCACAGACAGTGTCTTTTAAAAACCTCTTGAAGCTGTGGAAAGGTCAGATGGTAGCACTCAATACTGAGAGTTCAGAGCCCACCGTGAAATGTAGGAAGTGTCTCTGTGCTGGTTGGATCACGATATGGAAAAGAGCATCTTGAAGGTTGAGGGCTAAGCATCAGTTTCCCTTTTTTAGAGGCAATGTAATTGTGGCAAGAGTGACCATCTTGAACATGTGGTTATGTGTGAATTTGTTAAGCCTTCTGACATGAAGAATCAGTCTCCAACCCCTGGTTTCCTTTTGGATAAGGAAATTACTTGAATAGAAACCTTTCCTGAGTAGGGAGTTGGAACTACTTCTGCTGCTCCTACTTGAAGGAGGTGTTGAACTCCTAAGTTTAGAAGGTGCTCATGAGAAGGATCACTGTAGAGGGATGCAGAGAGAGGAAGGGTTATGGGGTTAGATAAAAATTGGGTTGAGTATCCTAAATGGACAATCTCCAAGACCCACTGCATAGCACAGATGAAGAGCTGTATGTGGGTGGGGTGGGGGGGAATCCTAAAAGTGATGAACAAGATGTGGATCTGAGGAAACTTAGCTCTGTACTAATACAAGCAGCATTATAAACTCTAAGTCATAATCTAGAAACATGTTTAAGGCTTACAAGGGTGATGCATATCTAAGTGCCTCCTTCATGTGATGAGCTTTGCCATGTCTCCTTAAACCACAGTACAAATTGCTGATGGCCACATTGACCCCACTCTGTACCATAAATCCATTGGCTGCTGCACTTACATGCCTCCAGTTTCCATCCAGAACACCATATGATCCATCATTTCTAGTCAAGCCCTTGGATAAAATTGCATCTGCTCTGATCCTACTGACAGAGACCGAACGCTTCAAGACCTCTATCAAGCATTTATAAAACTTAATTACCCACTGGGAGAAGAAAAAAAAAACAGATCAAAAGGGCCAGATGAATACCCAGAAACCAGTTACTTCAAGATAGGCCCCAGAAGATCAATAACCGAACACAACTTATCATCACATATCGCCCCCAACTCAAATCCCTGCAACTGATCATTAAAAACCTCCAACCTACTGTAGATTATGATGATACACACTCCAGAAGGCCCTCTGTGACAAGCTTGTCCTCTCCTAATGACAACCTCCTAAACTAAGAGATTCTCACTGGTAATCACAGGCTACACCACAGTAATACTAATCCTGGAACTTTTTCCCTGCAACAAACCTGGCTGCCAACTTTGTCCACATTTATTCTGGGGGTTCTATCACTGGGCCTAACCATGTTAGTTACAAGATCACAGGCACATTCTTGTGCATTTCCAGCAACATTATGTATGCCATTATGAGCCAACAATGCCCTGCCACTATGTACTTTGGGAAGACTGGGCAAAATTTTACCAAAGAATAAATGGACACAGAGCAGACATCCAGGAATCTCAATACACAAAAGTTGGCCAGTGAACACTTCAGTGGAGTGGGCCATGCAGTTAAAGACTTGAGAATTTTTGTGTCCTGGAACAAAGAGAATTTTAAAAACAGATTACAGTAAAAAAATTGTGAATTGGAATTCACATTGAAATTCAACGCATTAACATGTGGTATAAACAGACACACCACTTACCTTATGCATTACAAGAACTGCTTCCCTTCCACTCATGTTCATAATTATCTCAGGCAGGACACTTTACGTACCCTGCCGCCCCACTCATCACTCCTCTTCTTCAGTCTTATGTACTTGATTTGTCAGATTTTATTGCTTTTTTTATTTTTTTGGTCCTCTGTATTTATAAATGTCAGTCTGTATTGGAAATTTAGATTGATCTGATGAAATGGGTCTGTCCCACAAAAGCTCATCACAGAATAAGTCATGTTGTTAATCTTTAAAATGCTACATTTCTGCTACATTCCCTTAAACATCTTCATAACCCTACAGTACCACAACTCCACTTCAAAGAATGGACACGTCACTCAAACTTACTTAATCTCCAAGAGGCCTTCTTTATTTTGGATCCAAACTTGGCTCTGTTGCATAGAGGGTTTCTGGATTTTTTTTTTAGTATTCCAAGCTTTCCATATGACAGGCTGAATCATAAACCTGAGGTCACAGAACAGATTCATGCTACCAAGAGTAACTTCACAGAATTTTACAATTCTTCACTATCATGTCAGGGAGTTTTAAAGTTCTCTGGCCCATATTGTATCTCATACCTGTCTTGGCATGTCTTAGCAATAATGCAAACTAGATATAAGAAAACAAATTAACAAGGGGCTTCTTCACCATTCTGCATCTTCTTTCTTCTAAGCATTTGCGGTGAAGAACATATAAAATATTCTACCTTGTACTGAATGCTAATCTCAAATGTTCCTGCTTCTAAGGTATAATGTGCAAAGGTTGAAGGTGTTAACACACCCATTCAATGGCCTTCAGTTATTTTGTATACTGATTAAGGGCAAATTGATCTGAAGTAAGTAGCCGGCTCATTGAAAAATGTCAGGGTGCAAATGTCTACTAATATACTTCACCGAGGTGCAGCTGTGTAGAGCGTGGATTAAGTTTCACTACAGTTAAACAAACATTCACCCTGACATATTTTGGAACATTGTGAAGATTGTACTTTTTCACAGCAAGAACACCATTTTTCCTCCTCGTCAAGCAACATGTTTAAATCATCTTAACAATGAGGAAATGTCAATTGAAGTCCATTAGTAATTGTCTATACTTTGTAAATCCCTCTCTGGAGAAAATCCAAGCAGACGTCTGCTGAAGATCAAAGTGCATAGGTGGGTAGAGTTAGCTGGCTTTGCCATCAGATTTTTCAGCACAGCTGCTGGCCCTGAGGACAGATTCAGCTAAAAATTGTATATGGATTTTACAATTATTGATTATCAGAATTCTAAACAATGAACATCATATATAAGAGACAAAATTCTGGATTTCTTTGCTTTGTGGACTCCTCATTCATGCAAGATTTTTGAAACACTGTCTTACTACTTTGTGGCTGCGTCTACACGTGCACGCTACTTCGAAGTAGCGGCACCAACTTCGACGTTAGGCGGCGAGACGTCGAAGTTGCTAACCTCATGAGGAGATAGGAATAGCGCCCTACTTCGACGTTCAACGTCGAAGTAGGGACCGTGTAGACGATCCGCGTCCCGCAACGTCGAAATTGCTGGGTCCTCCATGGCGGCCATCAGCTGGGGGTTTGAGAGATGCTCTCTCTCCAGCCCCTGCGGGGCTCTATGGTCACCGTGGGCAGCAGCCCTTAGCCCAGGGCTTCTGGCTGCTTCTGCGGCAGCTGGGGATCTATGCTGCAGGCATAGGGTCTGCAACCAGTTGTCAGCTCTGTGTATCTTGTGTTGTTTAGTGCAAGCGTGTCTGGGAGGGGCCCTTTAAGGGAGCGGCTGGCTGTTGAGTCCGCCCTGTGACCCTGTCTGCAGCTGTGCCTGGCATCCCTATTTCGATGTGTGCTACTTTGACGTGTAGACGTTCCCTCGCTGCGCCTATTTCGATGTTGGGCTGAGCAACGTCGAAGTTGAACATCGACGATGCCGGCCCTGGAGGACGTGTAGACGTTATTCATCGAAATAGACTATTTCGATGTTGGCTGCACATGTAGACGTAGCCTGTCATAACACTGGAACTCTTTAAACACCTTCTAGGAAGGAAAGTGAGGCGTCTATCAAGTTTAAAGATAACTGTTCACTAGTGGCTATAATTATTGTTGTTGCTCACATAACTGAATTCATCATTATAGGTTCCCTATCTGCCCCTTGTGACTGACGGATTCCTGATGATTGCTAAAGTGAAAATTAAAGTAGCTAATGCCTGGAGCAAGATGTGCTTGAGCACTAAGGAAGCCCACAGTAAATCCCCAGATATAGTATGCTAAGCCCCACTATTCAAACCCAAGAAAAAAAATCGCCTATCAGAATACCAGAATATGCTCTGTAGCTCTGTATCTTCCTCCCTGAACAACAAAGCATGGGAAAAGAGGAGATCTTCCTCCTGCTTCCACCAACAAAATGGTGCTTGACCACAATGGAAGACAACTGATGGCTATACTACAACGGATGGCCATAGATATTTTTCGAATTAAATCAAGAGTTCCCACTCTATGGATTAACATGACTGAGGTTTGGAGTGCACCACAAACTCTTTCAAGGTAGATCAGTGAATGAGAATACAGAATTTCTGAAGTGGAAGGTGATTTCAGAGAAAACGTGTAACAGGTTACGAAGAATTATATGATACAAAGCCTATTCAGATCAAGCGAATTGAGTTAGAAAGCCTCCCACAGTGATGTAACATAGGATTTGGGGATTATTTTAGGGAATGTAGAAAGTTAAACCATTTGAATTTGTCCCCAGATTAAGTTGTTGGATCTAGTGATAGATGTCCAATTTGATATGAAATGGACAAATATTATAGTTGTCCCTAAAGCACTGACTGAGAAGTTCCTGAAATATGCCATGAAGAAGCATGTACTGTGGAAGTCTGGAGCGGGGAAAAGAGTATGGTGAGAACCAACAATTAACATATTTCATCATTAAAGATTATGCCTGTGCTGCGATTGCAATGAAAGCAGCTTTTAACCAAACAAACTAATTATGGCCTCATAGTATTTAATTAAATACCCAGCTGTGCTCCATATTAAGAATGGCACAATGATATGTTTTTGCATCCTGAGGCAAACAATAATATTATCTCAATCTGACAGCTCCTCCTTGCAACAGGAGACATCCTAGGGGATAATCCAACCAAGCGGAATTTATGTATTCCTCTCGGAAGGTCTGATATGGCTCTTCTATGGCACCAGTTGATACTGATATGTTAGTTCTTCCTTAAAGGATCACTCTCAATATATTTCCTGTTGCCTTATCTCAAGAGGAAGGAGCATCAGTGCAAAACCTACCATTGTTATTTTACGTGGTGATTCCTTATGGACTAATGTATCAAGGGTCTATTAGTTATAGGTGATTTGCTTTAATAGTCCTTTTTGAAACTCCAGGTTTCACCTGATCAGCTGCTCTTTCTGGGTGTTAAGTGCATATTTTAAAAAAAAAAAAAACATTCCTTTTGAGAGGATGAATATTTCTGTCTCCACTCTTCTCTTTTTTCATTAATTCTCATTTCTGCCTCCCCACACCAGGGTTACCCTTCCATGCTGGGAATTTCTTTCCCATTCCTGTACACCAAGTAATGGGAATGGACCCCCCTCCCTGGATTATATAATGCTTGTTGCTTACATACACAAATGCTGGATGCTGCTCAGGAAGGTTAGCAATTTCTCATTTATTCACAAAGTGTCTTTATAAGTTTATCTGGTGTGTTTTAACAATGATAGCTCTGATAACTGTCTCCTCAGTTATATTGGGGTTTTAATAATCCTATGAAAAAAATTCTACATTCGACCCTTAAAGAGAATGTTGACATTGTCTCAATTCAGGAGTGACAAAACTTGAGCCTTCTGAAATAGATTGTGCAGGCCTCTAAATTTCTAGTTGCTTTGATTCTGAACCATGGGTGGTTATTATACTGATGTAAAAAAAAAAGTTCCATTATCAAGGTTGAAATTGGCAGTTTTATAATACTCTTTGGCTTTGTCTACACAAAGACAAACCTTTGAAATGGTCATGTTAATGGCCAAATCAAAGGATACTAATGAGGCGCTGAATTAAATATTCAGCGCCTCATTAGCATTAGCACGCTTCCGGCCATGGCGCTTTGAAAGGACCCTGCACATTTCAAAATACCCTTATTCCCCTCAGCTGAATAGTCAAGTCAGCACCTCATTAGTATTCTTCTATTTGGCCATTAGTATGACCATTTCAAAGGTTTCTCTCAGTGTAGACACAGCCTTTGCCTATTGGTAAAAGCCAGACGAGAACGATTCCAAATCTTCAACAACTTTGAGTGCCAGTGGCCACCATTAAGGATACAGTTCTGTCACAGAGGGTCATGGACCTCTGACTTCTTCTTTGGCTCCATCCTCCTGCAGCATTGGGTTTGGAGCACATGTCAACCTCTGCCCAGAAGCAGTGGCAGGCCAGGAGTGGTGCCTGGGGGCTGACAGTCAGATCCTAATGGAGGTTCCACTCTTATTTCTCGCCTCCCAGATACAGTTCCTAAAAGTCACAGGTTGAAGGCAATAAACAAAAATTCACATGACATTTACTAAACATAGCCAAGACGGAGTCTTGTCCTTAGCCTTCTCCCATTATAATAGCAAACTTTAATCAAACTGCAGCCCAGTCCATGATCGCTTGTCTCCACATGGAAAGACTTATTCTTGTCAGGTACTTCAGACATGGCTGATTTAAATTTACACAATGTGCAGTGAGGAAATCATGTTGATTAGGTAATCAACAACCAAAGACTATAATTTGTGGGTTTTTTTCCTATTTTATTCCTCCAGCTCATTGAACATATTCAAGACTGGACTATTTTTAGTGTCACAATAGTTCACCAATTTTGTCTCTGACTTTGACATAACTACTTCTATTATATCTAACTGTACTCCTATGAATGTGTCTCTTAGGTCTTCCAAGTATGTACCTGCAACTAAAATGTGGCAATTCAATGGCTCTCTCCTTTTTGATACAGCATTTGTTCTTTCTATCCAGAAAGAGTTAGAATTGTCTTAAACAAATGTCCCACTGCTGCACCAGGTGCCACACTCACAGAAGTCTTTTTAAAAAACTGATCAGAGGTCATAGAATCATAGGGCTGGAAGGGACTTAAGGAGGTCAGACAGTCCAGCCCCCTGCTTCAAGTAGGATCAACCCCAGCTAAGTCATCCCAGCCAGGACCTTGTCAAGCCTGGACTTAAAAATCTCTAGGGATGGAGATTCCACCTCATCTCTAGGCAATGCATTCCAGTGCTTCACCAGGATGGTGGTGAAGGAGTTTTTCCTCATATCCAACCTACCCCTCTTTAACATCAGACCATTGCTCCTTGTTCTGCTATCTGTCATCATAAAGAACAGTTTCTCTTCATCCTCTTTAGAGCACACCTTCAGGAAGATGAAGGCTGCTATTAAATCACCACTGTCTTCTCTTCTGTAAACTAAATAAGCCCAAATCCCTCAGCCTATCCTCATAGGTCATGTGCTCTAGCCCCTTAATCATTTTTGTTGCCCTCCACTGAACCTCCTCCAGCACATCCACATTCTTTTTATACTGGGGGGGGGCCCAAAACTGGACACAATATTCCAAATGTGGCTTCACCAGTGCAGAATAGATGGGAACAACCACTTCTCTATAATAATGAGAACCATAAAGAAAATTCAGGCTTTGCAAGTTGATTATATTTCTTCACTCACCCAACAAAAACTCAGAACCCTCATCAATCTAATATAAGAAACTGACAAATTTCTATCCCAAAAGTCTGTGGATGGTTTCTTCTGTTTGAAGCAAAATTACTGGGAATTGAAGGGAAGTGGCAAGCGATTGACATGGAAATTTAAAGGGCTAACAAAATAAGGATTCTAAAATTTGTGATAGTAGCAATAAATTATATAGAATCATAGAATGATAGAACTAGAAGGGACCTCAAGATATCAAGTCCAGTTCCCCACCCCCCACAGCAGGACCAAGTACAGTCCCTGTTAAATATTTATACAACCTGTTCTTAAATATCTCTAATGTTGGAGGTTCTACAACCAGCATAGTCAATTTATTCCAGTACTTGACTGTCCTGACAGTTAGGAAATTTTTCTTAACGTCTACTCTAAACCTTCCTTGTTGCAATTTAAGCCCATGGCTTTTTTGTCTCACCATCAGAGACTAAGGAGGATAATTTTTCTCCCTCATCTTTGTGACACCCTTTTAGGTACTTGAAAGCTGCTGGTATGTCCTCTCTGTGTCTCCTTTTCCAAACTCAAAAAAAAAATTCTTTTTATCTTCTTTCATAAGCTGTATTTTCTAGACATTTAATGATTTTAGTTGCTCTTCTCAGGACCTTTTCCAATTTCTTTTTTAAAATGACTGTCGCAGATATCCTGGTCAGATATTAAATTTCAATAATTTTATTCAAAACCATATTTAACTGAACTGGAATTTATTTTCAAATTCAACAATTTGCGCCTTGACCTTAATAGGTATAGCAATAAGCTTATGCATTACAAAGACAGCTTCCTCATCTTTGATATTCATAGTCATCTCAGGCAAGTCACTTAACACAATAGATGCTTGCAGGAGGTAATGTTCTCCCTACCCTTTGCCCCACCACCGCTCCCCAGTCCTCCCCAGCTGATTTGTCAGTCTTCTTTTTTTTTGTTTTCTTTTCCTCTGTTATATATTCATTGTGTCAGTTCCTTTTCAGCACTGTTTCCAGATCTGAAGAAGTGGGTCTGCCCCATGAAAGCGCATCACCTAATACATTATTTTGTTAGTCATTAGAGTGCTACATGACTGCCTTTTTGCTTTATAGGAATAATATGCCAGTTTTTGCATTGTTACCCAAACACTTTAATGTAAACACATGGGGTTTGCTATAACAAAACACAATCTTAACTGGAGAGCAATTTTAACAGATTATATAGGCCGTGTCTACACGTGCCCCAAACTTCGAAATGGCCATGCAAATGGCCATTTCGAAGTTTACTAATGAAGCGCTGAAATGCATATTCAGCGCTTCATTAGCATGCGGGCGGCAGCCGCGCTTCGAAATTGACGCTCCTTGCCGCCGCGCGGCGCGTCCAGACGGGGCTCCTTTTCGAAAGGACGCCGCCTACTTCGAAGTCCCCTTATTCCCATGAGCTCATGGGGCATGTGTAGACGTAAGTGATTAGGAATAAACGTCAAACTGTTGCAGGGAAAATGAACTAAAAATATTTACTAGTGTATAAGTCAGGGACCAGCTACCTGTGGTTCTGGAGCTGCATGCAGATCTTTAAGGAGCCACTTGCAGCGCCAAATGCTGTCATTGCCACGTAACCAAAAAATCTAAATTCAGGCACCTGCTGTTAAACCAAATGGATATAGTTTAAGTGGCAGCAGCCTTTGGAGCCACTGAGCAGTCAGCTGTGGCAGGGAGCCCTGGAGGTGAAAGTTGCAACAAGGCAGGGAGCCCCAGAAGAGAGAGCTGGCAGGGCAGGGACCTGCTGCACTGCACATAGGGGAAACACTAAGCCCACAGGAGAGCTGAGGGGAGGAGCAGCCAAGCCTACCCCTGCCAGAGCCATGCAGCTATGCCAAGAAGGAAGAGGAAGGGGTGGGGAGCAACGGGGGGAGGCGGTGGCCACAGAGAAGCTGCATGCAGGGGGGGGAGTTAAACCTGGGGATAAAGAGGGGCAGGTTTGGGCCTCAGAGGGGTTAAGCCTAGGGATGAGTTTGCGGGATGGAGGGGTAAAGCTTGAGGATAGGGGGGTGGATTTGGGGGCTGAGGTGGGTTAAGCCTGGAAATTGGGGTAACACCTTTCTAACTGGTACAAATCATTGTGTGTGCATTTTTCTTAAAATAGGGGTGATAAAAATATGGTTTGACATTATTGGCTAAGGATGATCTCATTCACATGCATTGCAGCTCTTGAAGTATTGCTTTTGTGACTGAATTTGAAAAGATGGCTCTTCTTGCTATTTTGGTTACAGATCCATGGCCTAAGTCAACCAACTATAGTAGATACAAGTAAAACTTCTTGCCATGTCCTCCAGCAGATTGCGGGAGACCCTTTTCCCCTTCTACAATCCAATGTGTACTATCTTAAGTGCTGTGCCAGAAATGGGGGTTGGGGGTGCGGGAGAGAGAGAGGAGAAGCAATTTAGGAGTGTCCTTTTCCTTTGTATAGTTCAGTGCCCTGCTTTGAGGAGCATTTCCATCTGGGAACAAGACAAAAGGAAGCCTGGTGCAGAAAAGAATCATTGTTGTTCCAGCCAATGTTTAACATAGATTTCAGCTACCTAGTTCTAAAAATGGACGTTTTTGGAGAATGTTGGTATAAATGCCTGAAAAACAGTATGATCTAATTTACTGTCAGCTATCATACATTGATCAATATTATAATGCATTAGCACATCAAATGCGAACTAAACAGCTGGAACGGAATGTTTCATAAAATACTTGTCAGACACTTGAACATGACAGATTTTTTTTAAAATCTGTCTTATCAGACATCATACTGTAGCAATTATTTTGTACTACCAGTGCAGTGTTGAATACTAACAATGGATGGAGGCTGAAGTAAAGGAATGCACCAACTTACCCGTACCTAACACAGTAAAAAAAAAAAACCTCTAAAGCGCATAAAGCACAAGAGCCAGTCTGTAATAAAGATCATCAAAATATACTTTAGAGTATGGTTGGAAAGTTGCCAGACTTTGGAAATATTTTACATACTAGTGAATTCCCTGGATGCTTTGCATTTATAATATTATTACAGGCATAGTTCTTTAAACCAAACATCAAAGAATGGGTTTAAAGCATGCAGCATGCTATACCCATTTTACAGAGAGGCAAGTGGAGGTAGGGTTTGATCCTGCAGGTGCTGTATACCCTGAACTGACTTCCAAGTGACCACCCCCCCAGCTCACATGGTTGGATTTCAGTTTCACAGGTCGGAGCTCATACTGGCTACGTCTACACGTGCAGCCAACATCAAAATAGCTTATTTCGATGTTGCGGCATCGAAATAGGCTATTTTGATGAATAACGTCTACACATCCTCCAGGGCCGGCAACGTCGATGTTCAACTTCAACGTTGCTCAGCCCAACATCGAAATAGGCGCAGCGAGGGAACGTCTACACGTCAAAGTAGCACACATCGAAATAGGGATGCCAGGCACAGCTGCAGACAGGGTCACAGGGCGGACTCAACAGCCAGCCGCTCCCTTAAAGGGCCCCTCCCAGACACAGTTGCACTAAACAACACAAGATACACAGAGCTGACAACTGGTTGCAGACCCTGTGCCTGCAGCATAGATCCCCAGCTGCTGCAGAAGCAGCCAGAAGCCCTGGGCTAAGGGCTGCTACCCACGGTGACCATAGAGCCCCGCAGGGGCTGGAGAGAGAGCATCTCTCAACCCCCCAGCTGATGGCCGCCATGGAGGACCCAGCAATTTCGACGTTGCGGGACGCGGATCGTCTACACGGTCCCTACTTCGACGTTGAACGTCGAAGTAGGGCGCTATTCCTATCTCCTCATGAGGTTAGCGACTTCGACGTCTCGCCGCCTAACATCGAAGTTGGTGCCGCTACTTCGAAGTAGCGTGCACGTGTAGACGCAGCTATTGTGTATCAGCAGCAGGACATGAGTCCTACTTTCCCATGTCCCATACATATGAACACAATTTGTACTGGAAATAAGCTATTCCAGAATAGCTTGTTCTGAAATAATGCTGCCGTGTAGACATAGCAGTAGAATGCTTCCAAGGGCTCTACTCCAAAATAGGTTGTATTGTGTATGGACACACTATTTTGGAATAAGTTTTGTTTATTTTATGACTTCCCTGTAGTGTGGACATGTTATTCTGGAATAGTTTATTTTGGAATAACAACTCTGGAATAAACTATTCCAGAGAAACTCTGTAACATAGACATGACCTCTTTGTCCTAAAGAAGTTAAAGACAGAAGCCTTTGAGATTTGCACTAGTGCAGAGTCCTCTGTATGGAACCCAGTCGAGCAATCTGACATGTACCTAACTCTGAGCATACAAGGACCCTAAATGAAGTCAGGAAGACTGCTTGCATCCCTGAAGTTGGGTATGTGCCCTGTGTGGTTGGCTAGAAAACAAGAGTTTAGCCTCCTATGAAAGTGAGATGTTTCATCATCTGTTTTGCATTCTGACAAGAGAAACAGCAAATGGTAGGGTTTTAATTGGGGTTATGGGACACTCTAGCTCACTGTGGGGAAAAAAGTCAATTTTCTTCCCCCAAAATCTAGTGTTTATGTACCTGGCTAAAAGGAAGCATTAAAGTAAATAGTCTAAAAAGCAACGAGGACTCAGCTGAGTATAACACTATAGAGACCTGTATAACAAATGACAGTGGAGATGCTTCATCTGCTTTTCACTTTAATCAGTTTTATAATGGGATCTTTATCAAGTCTTAGTACCCACCTTTGTCAAACCATTAAAAAAAAAAAAAGACCCGCGAACCTGCACTTGCCTGCTCTAGTTATGAGTTCCAATAAAAAAACTCTCCTCTTGATCATTATGCCTGAAGAATAAAAAATAGCCAAGAGAGGGGGTGAAAAACATCCAAATACCATATTATGTAGATGTTTACAGCAAAATTAAAAATGCACACACAAACTTTGGAACATTATCCAATCACAGCAAAAAGAGAAACTGAGATCAACTAGTTTTATTTAGCTAGGGCTATAATTCAAAATTAAACCAGCTTTAACTATTCTAATTTAAGAGGGGATGGAGGAAAACATACTATTTTTATCACTAAAAGCCAAGGCAAAATAAGTGAACAGGAAAGGTGAGAACAATTTAATCAATGCTTCAGATTTCCAAAATTAACAAAGTCAAAGCCAGACTCCCACTTCGGTTTTGTTTGTTTGTTTGTCTTTCTGTCTTGTGTATATAAAGTGTCGGGGGTGTTCTTCAATGTTCCCTGTAAGCTGTGCCCTTGTGGGGATGCTCAGGACCAATTCAAATACTGCCCATCTGATTAGTATATTGCCCACAGTGAGGGTTTTGTTTCTACTGGGGTGCACATTTGCACATGCCTCAATGCCAATAATAAAATTTATTCCACACATGGACTACATCTACACTAGCCCCAAACTTCTAAATGGCCACGCAAATGGCCATTTCGAAGTTTACTAATGAAGCACTGAAATGCATATTCAGCGCTTCATTAGCATGCGGGCGGCCGTGGCACTTTGAAATTGACACGCCTCGCTGCTGCACGGCTCGTCCCGACAGGGCTCTTTTTCGAAAGGACCCTGCCTACGTTGAAGTCCCCTTATTCCCATCAGCTCATGGGAATAAGGGGACTTCGAAGTAGGCGGGGTCCTTTCAAAAAAGAGCCCTGTCGGGACGAGCCGCGCAGCAGCAAGGCACACCAATTTCGAAGTGCCGCGGCGCCCGCATGCTAATGAAGCGCTGAATATGCATTTCAGCGCTCCATTAGTAAACTTCAAAATGGCCATTTGCGTGGCCATTTCGAAGTTTGGGGCTAGTGTAGACACGGCCATGGATGGAAAAATCCACACATGGATGGAGAAAACTAGAGGGATCGTTGGTGCTTCCCAAACTTCAAAAAATATCTGGCAGAACGTTAACATTTTCTGAACTAGAAACAGAATAAGGGATCGGAGAATGGTCTAGGATCCGAAACAAGTTAAGTTTAAAGAGTGCCACAAGACTTTGCTGTACACAGCTCATGTGCTACAGCGTGCTTTGAAGCAAAACCACAGAACTTATTTCTGGGGCACACCACATGGCTTTCTTTGTAGAAGTTGAACTCTAATATTAGCATAGATATTTGCAACTGTTACCTAAGAGACTTTCTGATGCCTGCCTCGTTTCTGTGCAAAATTATTCTTGCATGGCATTTGTAATTGTTTCTGTCAGAGAAATGGAAACCTTGCAGATATTTAATAATGTACCTTGGAGACCATGTAACCTTGGCGATATGTGTAATGTACCTTTGGATAATGGAAATGCTGCAGATACTCCCTAAAACATTGTGTATTTTTTTTCTCTCATGATAGCTAAATTCTTTCCAGAGGCAATGCTTGCCCTTGGCAAAACAAATTTTGCTACCATGTTTATAAATGGCATAGGCAAAAAGAAATCATTCAAAACTGTCATATGTTTGACGATGAAACTTTCTCTCATTCATGCGTGACAAAGTTCTTCTTAGTTAATAACTTTGACAGATGTATCATAAAAAGCGTAATTTAGTCTAAACTCTTATTTTACATATGAAAATGTAATTTTCCTGAAGCTGTTCTTAGTTTTTTTTCCCCCTCTAATTTTTATTGCAACATAACTAGAAATTTGGAAATAAAACAGGAGAAGGACTCACAATTAGGCTATGTCTGTATGACAGCCCTATTTTGAAATAAACTATTTTAAAATATCTTATTTTGAAATACAACCAGACACAAAGGCTGTTTCTACACAGCCCAAAGTATGCTAATAAGCCGCACATGTAAATTCCCAGCTCCTCATTAGCATAAGGTCACATGATTTGGAGTTCAGGAGATGCTCTTCCAGACTTCAAAATGATGTGTAGAAGTGCAGACCTGGGGGCGGGGGCTTCCAGAAGGAAGTCCTCCTTCCGGCAGCCCCTTCTTCCCAAAAATTTTTGGGAAGAAGGGGCCTCCGGGAGGAGGATTTCCTTCTGGAAGACCCTCCCAGGGTCTGCACTTCTACACGCCATTTTGGAGTCCAGAAGAGCATCTCCTGAACTCCAGATCATGTGACCTTATGCTAATGAGGCACTGGGAACTTATGTACATGCCTCATTAGCATATTTTGGGCTGCTTATTAGCATGCTACTTTTGGAGAAAGTGGCATGTGCAGAAACAGCCAAAATGCATTTAGAACTAACACCCAAATATTTTGAAATAGCATTTCCAGGATCATAGAGCTATTTTGAAATAGTGTCATTGGAGCCCATTATGGACTATTTTGAAGGAGGCATTATTCCTCAGGAAATTAGGTTTATTGGAATTGAAATAATGAACCTGCTATTTTGAATTTATTTTGAAAGAGTTTGTGCATCATTTAGATGCTGCCAAACTTATTTTGAAGTAACTACTGTTCTTTGAGAACTTGGCTGCGTAGATATAGCCTGACTGGAATTGCCAAAGGGGGCTTAGGCCTGTTTGGAAATTCCAACTAAAATATTTGTGTTTAGTGGAAAATATTCATAATCTCATGTGCAGGCTATTTTGGGGGTAAATTGCAATAAGAAATGTTCCTGAGTTGTTGTTGCATATTTATTTTCTGTATCAGCAAGAGGTGGAATTTTCAAAGGTGCCCAAGCCCCATTTTTAAAATTGATTTCTGGCACTTGGTCTCCCAAGTCTCATTGAATGCCTCACATTTAGACGTCTAACCCATTTAAGACTTTTCAAAACACTGAAATGTGCACATCTCGAACTGATTTTTTTCAAGTGCACAATCATCTCACAGAGCAGAAAGAGTAAAAGACCATCAGGGTAGGAAGGAAAACAAATAGAAAAATGTGTTGTCGAACTACCAGTGCCACTGGAATTACAAAGTTTACAAAAACTGACCTCTTCAGTGACTCCTCCTCCAGGCAGTACCTTGTTCACCTTGAAAGTGCTACATTTCTGGCTTCTAGGACACAAGCTTGCTTACTGGGGGGGTCTTTTCATAGAGCTCAGGCATTTCACTGCAGCCTGTGCACATTTCAGCATTCCTGGGGCCACTGTTAGGAAAAGAGATGGATAATATTCAGAACAGAGCACATTCTGGTCATCATAGGTGCACTCTTCCGATGACAACCAAACACAGACCTGATTTATAGTTACAAAAAGGAAGGGTGACCATCCATCCTGTATTTGGTAGGATGGGCCCATGTTTGGGACATCTTTTTGGCACCCTTACTTATTTTTAAAAAGGGGCTAATTGTCCCATATTTGGGGTCTCACCAGCTGAGCTTTCCCGTCAGTAGCTGCGCCTGCACAGCTACTGGCTGGAGAGCATTATAGGTCACTTCACTTCCCTGAGGCTCAGGGAAGTGAAGGCAGACTAGATGGCTTTCAAGATGCTTCCCCAGGGCTCTCAGGGAGGGCTGGAGGCTGCCACTTCCCTGGGGCTTGAGGAGGTCCAGCAGCTGGTGCCTCCTTCCTGGCTCCCCAGGTCTTGGTGGAGCCAAGAGGAGCTGCCTCTTCAAGTCATATCTCCCTGTCCTATGGTTGCCCTACAAAAGGGCCACTTTTCCCCACTCCTTCAAGTAGGGATTTTCTGTTATGGGCAGCTGTCTTTACAGGGATTTGGGCCCAGCCTTACCCTTCATCAAATACCTCCTAGCTGACACTGATTGATTAAAAGTTGATAGGGAGACGATATCTCCCGGTCCCAAATATGGGACCAGGAGGTATGGGAGGGGTAAAGGGACAGCTCCTCCTGGCTCTGCCAAGCCCCAGGGAGCTGATGGGGAGATGGCAGCCATCACCCCTCCCTGGGAGTCCAGGGAAGCTGTAGGGATGCGTCAGCGGCCGGCACTGACTCCACTTCCCCAAGGCTTGGGGAAGTGACTTACATATGCAGCAGCTTGTGGAAAAGCTCAGTGGGACGAGGGCCCAAATAAAGGACAGTTAGTCCCTTTTTGAAATATAAGTAGGGATGCCTTTTTGGCATCCCTTATATGGGACTGTCCATAATATGGGATGGATCGTCACCCTAAAAGCTGATGGATTTCAAGGTGCTGGGAAAGAAAGGAGATGCATGGGAAAAGGCCTCTGTGGAGGCCTAGAAGAGCCTGGATCAGGTAAACTGACTGGATTTGTACATATAATTTCTCTCAGGCTGTTTTATCAGCTCTTTTAGCTCCTTTCTTTACAGCCTAGTTTATTTTTTTTCAAAATGGCCCATTAGCACTTTCTGGTCTGGGAAACAGGTCTGCAGCCTACATCCTGCTGACACAGGGAGTTGAAAGGGTTTTCATGTATAAAGATCAAACATGGCAGGCTCTACCCTAACGTGCGCCTCCAGTGATAATCTGATTTCACTTCACTATTGTTATCTTGTTACAAAGCTAATCTCTGCCATCCTTGCAACTTCACTTGCTAGAGATTGGAAATGGAATTTTAGAGCAGAAAGCATCCATCAATCTTCATTAAAAAGGTAAGATGGTGTATGAAATAGTGCTATAAAAATATTGTATGTGGTGTACCGAGATTAGGAACAAAATTGCAATTCCTTGGTATTTTCAGACCAGTTGTCTTGACCAGGGAAAAAGTTTCCATAATAGACATTTTCTAATTACTTTACTGAATAACTGTAGTAGGGATGAAACAGATGACTAAAACTGAAGTGGCTGTGAACCCAGAATGACCTGTGCCTGCTAAAGCTGTCTAAGCCACTTTCTGTGAGCAGTTAGTTCATCAATCATGGGAACATTCTAAGTTAATGTTAGATGCTGTGAGTTCTTGTGTGTACTTTTAAATTGAGTCAATCACTTTTTTTATGCTGATTCCTCAACTGTTGTTGAAATCTATTTCTAAGGCTCACTACACTTCTCCGCTGAGAAACAAGGGCTGTCTTACCAAGTCTGGATCTAGGGAAGGAAATACTCCCAGTAGAGCACTTGTAAAGGTCACAGGCATCTTTTTCCTGTAAACAGGAATTAAGCTGAAATACAGTTTTGATTTAAGTTAGCCAATAATTGTCCCTTAATTTTAGCCACAAAATATGAGTAAGAGGTCATCATTCAGGTATAATTGTGTGGGAGAATCCAATATGCAGATGCTCAGATTGAAGCAAAATCTGAAATATCTGAACCTCTCTAGTCTTCAAAATGTGTTGGAAGCTTCATGAGAACCTCTCTTCATTTCTCACAAATTCACTTTTCAGTTCCAGCCAGAGGACTGTGAATGACTTGTTTTTCTTTATTCAGGTAATTAACTTCCCTTCCATCCAGGTAATGCTTTCTTTTTTTTTTTTCCTTTTTTCCCCACTTAAGAGTCCTACAAGTGCCTTAAAAAAAAAAAAAAAAGCAAGTTTCATGTGGGTGCACAGCTGTGCCCACTTCCATTTTAAGGTATATTTACATTGTCATAGTACTTTAAAGGAGTCTTGGTTTCAAGAGTTGGGCCTTCCTATTTCTGTATGCTTTTCTGACCAAACCAGAATGGACAATGCAACGCTATCAGATGAAACATTGCCAGCATGAAAGATTTAACTTCAGAAATGCTAGATCCTTCACAGATTTTGTGCCTCCACTTAAAGGTAGAAAACTATATAAGTTTAGTCTGTGCACTTGGACATGAATCATTTTAGAGCAAGCTACAACAATCGTTGCCCATTATATTATGCTGCTTTGGTTCTAATCTTATACGCTATTTTAATGGGCGCTATGTAAAGATGGAACCCCTCTCCTATCAAACCTCTTTGAGAAGATTTTAGAAAGAAAGGCTTTCTTGGCTTATTCTCTATTTCTTTGAAACAATTCATTCTGATTGAAGCCCAACAGGAAAATGATTGGGATAATATCTGTTCCCTGACAGTGTTTATTAGTTATTTGCTAAATACAGCCATTGAACACTTGCCTTATCTAAAATCTCATCAGTTTGTCATGGGCAAGTATTGCTCACTTACAAACAAATACCTCTTGAAGAAAAGGAGAGAAATGTTTCTTTGATTGTCCAGTTGTCAGTTGTAATGGATACTTTCGGATAGGACATCTTTCATTTTTACGTATATACATTTCAGGCCTGTCTTCAGATTGGCTGCGTCTACACTAGCCCCCTCCTTTTGGAAGGTAACAGAGAGTAAGCCGTGCTAGTCTATACACTATCAAAACAAAAAGCAGTCGAGTAGCACTTTAAAGACTAGCAAAATAGTTTATTAGGTGAGCTTTCGTGCGACAGACCCACTTCTTCAGACCATATCCAGACTAGAACAGAGTCAATATTTAAGACACAGAGAAGCAAAAACAGTAAGCAAGGAGGACAAATCAGAAAAAGATAATCAAGGTGAGCAAATCAGAGAGTGGAGGGGTGGGGTACGGGATCAAGAATTAGATTGAGTCAAGTATGCAGACGAGCCCCTATAGTGACTCAGAAAGTTCCCATCACGATTTAAACCATGTGTTAATGTTCTGAATTAGAGTATAAATGTCAGTTCGTCCACTTCTCTTTCTAAAACGGAGCGATAATTTCTCTTCAGTAACACACATACCTTGAGGCCATTGACAGAATGCTCCATTCCATTAGAATGTTGACTAACTGGTTTTTGGATCTAGAGTGTTTTGATGTCTGTTTTGTGCCCATTGACCCTTTGTCTAAGGGAGTTAGAAGTCTGTCCAATATACAAAGCATCTGGGCATTGTTGGCACATGGTAATGAGGGATTTTGGCAGATGCTAATTGGGCACTGCCATGATATGAAGTGTCTCATTAGTATAATGGCAGCCAGACTTTTTGAAAGTGGCGCTTTCAAAAGATACGCCACTTGTGTAGCCACGGGCGTTTTGAAAAGATCCCCTGATTTCAAAAGCCCCTTCTTCCCATTTGGTTTTGAAGAAGGAGCTTTTGAAGTCCAGGCAGTCCTTTTGAAAGATCCTCATCTACATGGGCAGCGTGCATATTGGAAGTTTACCAAAGTGGTAAATTTTGGGTCTGTGTCAATTCTTTCGTGCACTTATCATGCCCTTACTGAAGACCAGTAGCTCATATTCAATGTAAAAAAATGCCGAATCTACAAAGAGAACGTTTCCCTTTTGGCTACTTCTACACTACAAGCATCTGTCCACAGAAATTACTGTTGGAAAGGATACTCTAACAAAACTTCTGTCAACAGATTGTGTCTACACATAAAAGCGGATAGATCTTTTTATCTGCTTTGCAACAAAAGGCCCCCATGCAGCTCTTTTGTTGAAGTTTCTGTCAACAAAATGCATTGTGTGTAGATGCTCTGCAACTCTTGTCTACAAAACCCCAGTTTTGTCCGCCAAACTCTATAGAGTAGAAGTAGCCTAAGTGCTTGGTACTCTTAAATTACCTTGTGGTTGGACCCAAATATTCTCCTCTCTTCAGGCTATGGAGCTTTAATGGAATTCTTTTTCTTTTTTTTTAATTTACATGCTCTTTGTAGAATAAAGGTTCCCAAATCATTAACAATTTGATATGTCTGAAATAATGATTCAGTTCCCCAGTTCTTTGAGAATCTTAGCTCTCTCTCATTGAAACATATCTTTACTTAGTTTCTTAGTTAGACACATCTGGATGGATGGGTTATACAGAGCTGTCTCAGAGGGAAGGAAATTAACCAGTTATCATAATTCAGCAAGTGAAGACTGGCTCTTTAACAGCTAAAACCACTGGGTCCAAGAATAAACAGAACCTACTTCTAGGGTAGGACAGGTAAAGAGCAGTGACTTGGGTAATACAAATCAAACAATATTATTGAATGAGAATATAATAATATTGATGTGCCGAAAAAAACCTGAACAGACTGTTCTTGACTGAATTCTCTTTTTAATGAGGTAAACTAGTTTTAATAGGTTCCAAATAAAAGGAGCCTTTGCAAAATTAATATTTGAAACAGATGAGTATTAAGAGTGAGCAAAAGTGAGGATAAAAATGACTTTGGATAAAACTCTGAGAAATATCCAAAAAAGTCAATGACCTTCTGTCATACCATGCATTCCTTTCTCAAGCAAAATTTCCACTGACTGACTAGTAAGTCAGAATGAAGCCCCGAAAGTAAGACACATGGATTTCAACTTGCGAAGACCCAGATATGGGACCCAAGAAACCAAAATGGGAGACACGTCAAAAATTATTCACATTGGAAATTTTACCTAATTTGGAATTTATTCTATAAGTAAGTCTGCCTCTCTTTCTAACTGTTGTATTGATTGAAGAATCATGAAAGAGAAGACTTTATATGGAACACAGTTGGGGGTCAAAATGAAGGGCATGTTAAAAATTATTCAGAGATGCAGTAATAATACATAAGATTCTGTTCTAATATTTGTGACATACCTACAGCCATCTGAGAATTTGAGAGGCATGCTGTCCTGTCTATCAAACTAAAATGTTTTGGATACCAATATGCTACAGAGGAAGGCAAAAACAGTTTTCCTCAATTTTTGATAGAATTTAACTGTTTCACCAACTCCACCTACAAGAACCTGGTAAAGCTGGGTAATCTGATATGATTGTGCATATACTGTAGAAAGTGAGGGTTTTAAAGCTACAGGTCTTTGCATATGGATTTTAAAAAAAGATATTTATCTCAAGGACAATAGTCACAGGCTACCTTTACACTAGTAAGGCTTTTTTATATTAATCAGAAGAACAGGGCACTTTTTCCAGTGGCCCTCTTCCACTCGTGGATGAGGAGGGGCACCTTTTTCAGAAAGATTCTTTCAGAAAGAAATGTGTGTAGATGTCTGGGGCCCCCCCTTTTTTTTTTTTGAAAAAGTAGTCCTCCATGGTACCAGATTTTTTGATCTACATCATTTTCTGGCCTGCTCTTTCAGAAAAGAGGCCCAGGTGTGACCACTCATTATCGAAGGGCTGATCAATTTTTCAGTTCACCTTTTTTGTGTGAGGTCACGGTCTTTCAAAAAGTTTTTCAGAAGCGATCTTCTGAAAAAACGTCTTTTAAAGAACTACTGTAGTGTAGCACTAGTCACAGAGAGGTACCCATGTTAGTCTGTATCTTCACAAAACAAAAAAGCAGTAATATAGGACTTTAAAGACTAATAATGTTTGTTAGGTGAATTCATGGGACAGTCAGTCTGTCCTATGAAAGCTCATCACCTAATACGTTATTTTGTTAATCCTGTGAGTCCTACATGACTATTTTTTTTTTGTCATCTCAAGGAGTTTGTTTGAAGTGTTTGGGAAATAAATCCTGTGTTCTGGTGTTAAATCATTTGGAAAAGTAATAAGCTAAACACTTCCTCTTTTCTGCTTCACCGTCTTTAGACATTACCAAGATATTGAATATGTAGGTGCTTTTGAATTTATAGTTTCTAGATGTTATTAAGGAAACTCTGAATATGGGATTTTGGAAACATAGTGAAAAGATCAATGACCTCTGTTTTTCATGTTCTGTCTTCGGGGAAAGCTTTGGATGCGTAAGTTTGTCATCAGTACCCAGAGCTGATGGGTTGCCCAAAAACAATGGGTGTTGTATTATGTGTATTCTTTAGTGGAAATGAACTGAAGTAAGCTTTTTAAAAGCACCCAAAGGAAGGAACTTACATTTCATAATAAAACTGATAGACCCTAAACAGTTGGCTTCCATGACACTATTCACCATGCATTAACTTAAGCATGTGCATAATTCTTGGAAGAATTTTTGCTATGTTTGGTATATTAATCTTGTAGATAATAATTTGCTCTGACTATCTTTATTTGGTTTAATTGTTTTATGTGCCTTCTATGATAGCATGCCTAAATACTTAACAAAGAGATTTAACTTTTTTAGGGAATGTGACAAATCCTACTACATATTTACAAGTTTGGTCATGCCTTGTATGTGGAGCCTCCTATGATCTGGTGCAGTTATATTGTACTACCAATAGAATTAACCCTCTCCACCAAGGTTCCATGTCTCTTACAGCTTCCTGGTGTGCAATGAGGGCCATGGACACTACCATCCAGGGCAGGATAAATAATGATTCCGCTTCCTGTCTGCCCCTCCTGGCCCCTTACGCTCTTGTGTCCCTCCAGGGCTAACGAGGGAGCAATCCGCTCATGGGCACAAAATGTGAGGTGATCTCTTCCCCCCTTGCCTGCATTGCTCACGTTCACAGCAAGCCTGACTCACTGCCATTGCCCAGTTTTACACCAACCCACCACCAGTTTGTGGATGCATGAGCCTAAAACTGAAGCAACACAGTCATGGGTCAGGCACACAAATGTACTTGAATATTTGAGACCTTTTATTCTGAGCCTACTGAACTTTTTTGCATTTTAATTATTAAATAAGGTCTGGATAGTATAAGCTGCATGCATACAATGTGCCTTTTCCCCCATTAGGCAGAGGAACTGACAGCCACTGTGCACCCTGGGAAAAGGTGGGAGGGGGACACGGTTCTGTGCCCCAGAAAGGGCAGGGCCAAGGGCAGAAGGGGTGAGGCTTAGGATAGTAATTTTCCCTCCAAACACACTCCTTCACAATTAACACAGAGACAGAGCATTGCTGCTGTGGCACTTCAAAGGGGCCTGGGACAAATGCCCTTTTTGCCCACCCACAGGCACAGGGCTTGCCCTCTGGTAGTGGTGAGGCCCCAAAGATTGATCGGGCTTGATAGGTCTATTGAACAAGAATGCGTAGTCTAGCTCAGACTGTAGAGGATTGTAGGAATTGTAAGATCCAGGTGTTCTAAGCTGAGTTACTGCTACTAATGATGCTCTGTCTGGGGGTGTTTAAGTTACATATACACCATCTGTGCTTCTTCCCTCTCCTGTCCCACTAAGAAATTATGACAACTTATTTACTCAGACTTTTCTCATTTGAAACAATTGGCTAAAGAGTTGAAAGGCGGCTATCTAGTGAGCAGTGTATTCCATAAAAATAGAACTTATTATGAACTTAAACACGAATACTCCTCATCTATGGTAACTCATCTTGGTCCCAAATGAACAGATCATAATAGACAGTCAATGTAATAAACCTGATAAAGATTGTCATGAGCTAATAAACTGAATAAAAGGAAACTCTGAGGGGAAAATCAATGGACTTCAGAATAAAGTGGACCAGAATTTTTGAGATGTCTTAATTTAAGTATTAATTGTGAAAGGGATGAATACTGAAACAAGTAGTGAAAGACCAGACCAGAGGAAGAAAAATAGGATACCAAAGGGACATCAACATTTCCTAGCAACTGACAGGAGTTTAAAAAGTAACTTGAGTACAATACTATTGATGGAGCTGAGTGATAAAAGCAACTGTATAAAAGACTCCCTCTGATAAGTGTTAGTGAATTAAAGAGAGATGTCCAGAAGGAAAATAGAAGCCAGGTTAGAAAGATCAAACTGCAAGGAAAAAAGGATTTAAAAAGATAAGGTACTAGTAAATACAAGCCTGTTCTGATTAAGCCATGAGATCACAAGATTACTTAGACTGATGCAACAGCAGAGCATTTCTCAAACTCCATATCACCCAACCCAAACTCCATTAACTATCAAACGAGGGTCCAGTCACACCCTCTTTCCTATTTAACACTACAGGTTGAACGTCAGTAACCTGACACATTCTCAACTGGCAACATCCATAATCCAGCATGATTTTAGTTAGCCAGATATCCACTTATCATGAATGTGCCCAAGCTTTTCTGTGGTCCCATAAAGTCTGTTTCTAGCTATTAGTCCTGGCTTTCAGTGTTCTGTGCTGTTATTTAGCTGTAATTTACCCCTAAATGTCTTCTAAGAGCCCGGTAAGCAGTGGAAGTGTTGGTAATGTTGCTAGACAATATTGTCCTCCCATGAGCCAACAAATTATCTCATTCAGCAATGGGCAGATCCTGAGGTTGCCAGACTGCAGATGTTCAGTCTATACATCTATTAAAAGATGTCATGGCCTTGATTTGGTTGAAAATCAATCCGAATTTCTACTTCAGGGGAAATGTTGACACTTCTTTTGTTTCAGTGTGGAACAAACTACTTTAAAAAGAAAAGAAAAATCACATGAAACAGAATTCCCAAAGGGCCTAAATATAGGGATTTCTCCAAATTCTGAAATGTTATTAACATTTGTCTTCTTATATTCTTTTAAATTACTGACATACCATGAGGTAGCATGCAAAATGCTAAAATCTTTCACTACAGCACAGACAGGGCAGTTGGAAACTGTGTATCCTTTCTGGATCAATCTGCACCAATTTGCAGCTTCAGCTGATTTAAAAATGAAAGACTATTTTAACTGTTTTCATTATGACACATCAAGCACCTAGTCGAGGGGTATATTACTGATGTTTAAAAAGGGGAAACAGAAAATTTCTGAAACAGAAACTTTCTGAATGTTTCCCATGGAAATGTTCTTCAGATTTTCTTGTCCTATTACCAGACCAATTATCTCATGATATTACAACTTGATGGATCTTTTCAATTGCTTTAAATTATCCATGGTTAAACATTGTCTTTCTAGATGCCTTTTTGAATGCTGAGTAACCTAGTTCTGAAGGCAGTCACATAAGAATTTACTCTCCCCATCCTCTGTAACTATACAGCTATGACTGTAGCTCTTATTTTGGCTAACTAGTTATGACGCCCAACCAGGGGAAAGATAGCCCTCGTGCTCTGTATGATGTGCCATATAGAAGTCCTGACAAAAAAAATAAAGTCTCAATCTGACCTGGATAATGATTGTCATCACCTGGCCTCATTCACTACTCTGGATGAGCACCAGCAACTGGATCCCATATCATGGCCCTGGGTAACAACAGGTCACTGCTCCTAACTCCAGGAGTTTCAGACACATTCCCAGGTGCACAGCCTGTGGCTGAAATTCTTTGTGGCATTGAATCACACAGTTCAATCACCAGAGCCCTTGGAACTGGACAACACTTTTTAAGCCTCTGATGAATTTCTTAACCTGGTAGGGAGTTTCCAGGTTCCTGCTGCTGGGCAGAGAGCTGCTCAGAATAAATATCACTGCTGAGAACAGCTCAATGTTTATCCAGGGTAGCACCACTTAATGTTGATGGCTCTTGATTTCTTTGTCCCCACTGCACAAACAATCTGTCCAGTAGGTGCCAATTTTTTGTAATGATTGCTGAAAGATGTTCTAAAAGCGACATTCAAATGGAGGTTGAAACACAAGATAGCATTTGTAAAGCCAAATGGAATTTGTAAGTTGACAGATGTCTATCAAACAGCATGTAATAACAGTAATAAAGTTCTGCTATATATTATTATATGTCTTCATAAGCTAAACTTATACAGCAATGGTTACAGACATGTTTATAACTGTTAATCATGGTCCCACTTAAGCAGCCAAGTTAGATGCCAAACTCTAAGCATGTGAATAGTTCCAAGAAAGATTTTATCCCAAATGCTGACGAGGAGGTGATTTTTCTGAGCCGTGTTCACCTCATTGATTTCAGTGGCTTTGGGACAGATTCTGTGTTTATAGCTTTATGCCACATCTTGATGACCTGCACTTTCTGACATAGATTGACTTGTGATTCACCTGAGTGAGACAAACAAGTTTATTAGTGTAGAAACTGAACGTGGCCCTGATTTGTCAGATGAAAGTGGTTGTGTTTTCCAGATGCTTGTGCAAGGGCTGCTACAGCGGCCATCCATGTATAGAAATTTTTATTCCAGCCTTTGGTGGCTAGTCATGTGGACATCTGGGATCTCTTTTTCCCATAATCAAAACAGGATTAATGGACACTTTTGAATAAACCTGAGTGAGAAATGATCTTTCTAGTATTCTACCTCCAGTTGCTGTGTGGAGAAGAAAGTGGTAAATGGATACTTGGCTTTTATTTTTCTCTTACTGTGGAGACTGTGCATTAAAGATCTTTAAAAAGTTGTATTTTTTTTCTATAGCCAGGAGACAAGAATTAAAGTTGATACTTTATGACATTTCCAATTTTCTTGGTCCTATCTTCTAATAAAACAGGCTGCATGGTGAGACCAACTGAGGGACCATGACCAAGCAGCTAAAAGAAGGGGCTGTAACTCAGAAAATTTCCAAGCTTCTTGTGTGACCCTGGGCAAATCACTCAAAATCTCTGGCTGGGAATCTCAAAGTGGTCTGCCTCCTCTGCAATATTGGGGTAATTCTTTGTTCTGTGTTACCTAATTAGACTATAAGGGGCTCCCTTATGTGGATATAAAGCTTCAGGCAGACTGGAGACTGATGTTAGTTGAGGTCTCAAGGCGTGAATATAATAAAAACTATATATTCACATGTGTATATATATTGATACTTGGTTTTTGTACCTCATGCTGAATGTCTAAGTGGAAAAAAAAACCCTCTGGGCTAAGCTTGTAAACAGAAACAGCAAATGTTGTTTTTTTTTGTTTGAGGGGGTAACATTATATTTTATAGCCCCAAGCTAGGTAGAATAAAACACTATGTAATGAGGAAAACCACTGTGCAAAGACCATAATTATGGATTTCAACTTTCTCATTTTAAAATGAAAAACCTTGCTCATTGGAGACAGAATGAAAGATAATGCATATGATTAGGATCTGAAAACATATTAAAAATTTAGTTTGTTTAGCTTTTGCTCCCAAACAATATTAGAATCAAATCATGATATTACAAGATAAAAAATAATGGAGTTAGTAGGTTTAATGATAATATTCTGCACAATATGGAAGGCCTGTGAACTGTCAGATAGAAAGCTTTATCAGATCAGTCAGATTTAGAGGGATGAAGAAAGTAAAGCTTTCATTACTCTTTTGCTAGGCAAAGTGTAATAGAAGGCACAGACCAGCACAAGAAAGATGCAAATAAAACCACATAGTGAGGACTCAGGTCTGCAAATTTTATTTACGCTTGTGAAGTAAGGAAAGCTCTTGGCCTGAGTGAAGATGGAAAAACAATCTTTAAGGACTGGTGGAACTAAACCCCTTCAATATTAGTTGAGTGCAGTACTGTACTCTGGGACAACATGAAATCTGAAGTCTATTGACTTGAAGTCGAAGGTGTGGACCATGGCCTACAGGGCTGCCTGTGCTCCTCTGAGGGCAGGGTATGAGACTCCCTATTCAACCTTTCACACCTTCTGGTGCGACTGGTCTTGAAGCTGCAGCAACGGGTGCGCTGCAAAGGAACAAATCCTGAACGAGTGTAGGTAGACATAAGTCTTCCTGTTGAGAATCTGGCCCCAGGTCCATGTCAAAATAAAATCATGTGAAATGCCAAAACAGGCTTGCTGGTGCTGAAAGTCACTTTCCAGCCTGGGTCTGAATAGGTCCAAGTGCTAAGGAAAAAGGTAAATAAAACCTGGCATGTAAATGGAGCAAGATTCTGCCCTTCTTAGTGGAATATGATGGGGTCAGTGGAAGGAAGGAAATGAAAGGCATGGTTCACAATGATCAGTGACTGGTATTGTGTTGGTGCCTCAGTTTAATAATTTGAGATTGTCAAATAACAGGGTCAAATGAAATCATGTAATTAGTAGAGCACTAGACATAGAATATATACAAGATCACTTTTTGGTCTCAGGTAAAGAGTCCTCCATTCATCTGTAAATGCTGGGGTGCTGGCAGTTTGCTTCCCCACCTAATTCCCCTAATTCTTTCTATTTTATAGGATATTAGGCCCAGAAACCCCCTTTTTGACCAGAGAAATACTTTCCCATGGCTAAATTTTCCACTTTTTGATTTCTTAATGAAAAGTGAAATTTCTTTTACAGTCTTCACTTTACCTTTTTCAGTAAGAAGCTAATCTTGGGTACTGAAACTAATCCACTTATTATTATTAAAAACTGTGACAACCAAATGCTCTTAATGAGTAAAAAACCTGTTTTAATAAACCACTGAAACAAATTGTCAAGTGAGATGGCAGAACCTCCATCACTGGAGTTTTTTAAGAACAGGTTGTACACACAAGTCAGGAATGCTCTACTTATTCCTTAATTTGGCTTTAAGTGCAGGGAACCAGATTAGATGATCTTGTGTGGTCCATTCCACTACTACAGTTCTGATTTTTTTCATCCTTTCCCAAAGCTACCTCTACTAACAATCATCCTTCACAGACCACTCTGTCCCTTACATAAACTACCTGCTATGTCAAGTACCCATTACCAATCGCCTACCCTTGTTTGTGTTTCTGAGGCACTTTAAGTCATTTGAAGGGGCAAAGATAATTTATATTTTTGATACCTGAATCCTACAAACCTGAAGACACTGAAGCTAATTAGAGACAGTGGTGTACTCAATTACATGCAAAATTCTTGAATACAGGTTAAAAACCAACCTGGTGGAGCTCAGATTTTTAAAATACACTCATTGCAAATACTACAAAGACTCTGTGAGAATATTTTACATGAAAGTGAATTTAATTACAAAGAAGAACACTAAAAATATCAATTTTGGGTATTAACACTGGCACAGGCAAAAATGCAAGGGTGGTGGCCATAAACTGAAACGCCGAGAAAGCTACACTAAATACACAGGATTTAGCTTTCAGATTGAAGTCTGTGCAAAAGGACCTTCTAATGTGCTCAAAGAACTGGCTAAAATGATCTTGCTATAGTGTCTCAAGAGCAACAGCTAGCATTTTGCTCATGGAATTACAAGGCACCCAGGGCAGCTAGAAAGAAAAAGCTACACAAAGCATCCAGTTAATGAATCACTCCGTGGGCCGTCTGAATAAACTATGGAATGCTTGTCATTCAGATGGAAGTAGGCAATCCTTTGGGAAAAAGCCAATTCTGGTGCTGTAGGGTCTATTTTTACCTTTCATTGTATATAGACAGTTTAGTCACATGCAGTTTTGACAAATATATCATACTGAAGGTCCAATATCACGTCCCAACATGTGAGTATTGTCAGATACTACATAAATTGGAGTCTTCTAATTATCTGTCCTCAAGGAAAAATAATAGTGGTAATTTCAAGTCTTTGGAGGTCTGAGGGAAGCTTGTAATGGCTCTGTGAATGACAACATCACAGGTAAAGATGTGGCCAAGCTGGAGCATTTTAACATCAACAAAGATTAGGCCTCAGCTTTCCTCAGGGCTGGGGAGGGGCAGTTTGGTAAGCCTGGAACATGTTGAGCTTTCCTGGAAATGTGGGCTATTAGTGACAGAAATAAGACAGGAGGGATTCAGAGAAAGCAGGTTGGGTTTATTCATGCTCCTTAAGAGCACAGTTAACATGAATAGGCCTCTACCATGCCAAAGTCAGTCTAGTTCATGGTGTAAATCCCCAGATTGAAGCACATCTTCAGCAGTTTGAAATGCTTAAGAAAACAATGGCAAGGCAGCACATAAAGGCTGGGGGTCCTGAGAGAAAACAGATTTATTTTGCATAGTTTTTTCACTTAGTATTCTTATTGCCTTTGTACAAAAACAGGTATCTAGTGATAGCTCAAAACAAGAACACCATGGAGATTTCATGTACAGGTTGAACCTCTCTAATCCGGAACACTCTTGTCTAGCAAACTCTGTAATCTGGCATGATTCTAGTTAGCTGGATGATCACTTATTGTGGGCAGGGCCAAGTTTCCTGTTGTCCAATCTAGTTTATTTCCAGAGCCACCAGTCCTGTGTCTCAGTTTTTCTGTGTGGTTATTCAGCTGTAATTTACCTTTAAATGTCTTCTAAAAGCTCAGTAAGCAGTGAAAGTGTTGATAATGTGGTAGACTTCCCATGCTCCAGCAAATTCACTCGTCTGACACCAGTCAGGTCTCAAGGATGTCGGATGAGAGAGGCTCAACCTGTATTTGTGTCTGGCTTTGGGATAATGTTAAAGTTCAAGTATGTGCTGTGCTTTTAAGCAGTATTTCATAACATTTGTGGCCCCCTTTCTTTCTTCCCAGTTATGGCTGTACTGAAATATTTGCAGGTGTATGTCTCTGGTTGTCTATTTTGTGTAACAGCACTGCGTGCATGGCCCTGAACTAATGGGACCCCTCTCAACACTAGCAAAGACTTCATTACAAGATAGGGGAGTATGTCATCAGAAGAGACATCCTATGCCTTTAAATGTCTTCTAAAAGCTCAGTAAGCAGTGAAAGTGTTGATAATGTGGTAGACTTCCCATGCTCCAGCAAATTCACTCGTCTGACACCAGTCAGGTCTCAAGGATGTCGGATGAGAGAGGCTCAACCTGTATTTGTGTCTGGCTTTGGGATAATGTTAAAGTTCAAGTATGTGCTGTGCTTTTAAGCAGTATTTCATAACATTTGTGGCCCCCTTTCTTTCTTCCCAGTTATGGCTGTACTGAAATATTTGCAGGTGTATGTCTCTGGTTGTCTATTTTGTGTAACAGCACTGCGTGCATGGCCCTGAACTAATGGGACCCCTCTCAACACTAGCAAAGACTTCATTACAAGATAGGGGAGTATGTCATCAGAAGAGACATCCTATGCCCGGGGGATTATGTGCAGCCAGATCTGGATGTTTTAGAATATCTTTACCACAGTTGTAAGGGCAAGAGCAGAGGTGAAACTCTTACATAACTTTATCTTTGTTTGTTTTTAAATATGATCGTTACAGATGGGCCCAAAACAGATTCCCACGAGACATGTAGATATGCAATGTTCTGGACATCAGGATGCTTAATTTTGAAAAATGTTGCCCATAATCTATGAAAAAACCTATCCTACTAAAACGAATTCTGTACTCTGCAATTAATTCAGTATCGTAATGTGAGACTTTTACAACAGAGTACGAAAATTTCAAATCAGGTCATTACACTGAAATGAAAATGTGAACAAATGTCTCAGTTACATGAAAAGGCCAAGACTGACTTTGAAGTTTTGAGTACATTATCAGTTCCTGAGCTGGTCTAATTATTCCAGCCAAATGGAAACGTTCTTTGCGCAGCAGTTTTGTTCCTGTCTGTAATAATGGGATCCCCTCCTCCAGTGATTTTTGTTTAGCCAAAATACACTTTTTGATGGTGGGGAGGGTTTGACCACAATAATTTTTGGTCGCAAACTTTTTAGAGTGTTCCAATTTTTGATGATTTTTTAAAAGTGTATGTGAGGGGAAATCTCTTTTCAACAAGGTCTGATCATAGAATCTCAAGGCTGCATTTACACTCGCAAGTGTTTTCCAGAAAAGCTGGGCCTTTTTTGAAAAAAAAAAACAACATGGAGTGTCTACACACAAGATGCACGTTTTTGATTTGAAATTGAAAGAATGCATTCCTTTTACTGGCAGCCCTCCTCTTCTCCCAGATGTAGGTGCTCTGGGGGCCTTCTTTCGAAAGATCAGTCCTCATGGCACCAGGTTTTTCTATCCATGGCCTGTTCTTTTGAAAGAGCAGGGGCCGCATTGGCACTGTCTGTGTGAAGAGTGGATCGCTTTGTTATCCCCACTTTTGTAGGTGGACATGCTCTTCTGAAAAAAGTTTTTTCAGAATATCTCTTCCAGAAGAACCTCTTTCTAAGGCTCACTGTAGCGTAGATGCAGCCTCTTTTAAGAGGCATTTGAGTAAGGTGTGTAGAACCTGGTTATTTATTTGTTAGTAGGCTGGTCAGGGGAAACTTACTCATATACTCTAAAAGAAATATCAGTTACCTACGTAATTCTCAAATGTAAAGGATAAGCAGTGCCCCTAATATTTAGAATGGTTTTTCTACATAATTTAACCTATTAACAAACTAAAATGTAGACTTTTGATAGATTTGCTATGAAACATAATATTATTTTCTAAAAGAAGCAAAAGTTTTCACTAAATCATTGGGCACTAATTACTGGAGTACAGTAGACAATTGCCCTTCATGATGATCTGTGCAATTATCTTATGACATTGTAAATATGAATTTGTCATGCAAGTTAGGAGCCATGAACTTGACACAGGCATATACTTCGAACTCCAGATACATTCATAATTATCAGTACTTCTTACCTATTAAAATAATAGATTTATAATGAAAAGCTTTTCAAGCAACAAAAATAACACAACTTTTCATTAGTTATATTGTTTCATTCTAGAAAAATAAAATTAAGTCTGAACTGTAAACAGCAGCAAGATAAAAAATCAGTGTGAATCAACTCACTGTGGCCCTTATATGAATGGCAAACTTACCTAAAATATCCTACTGTTTCTGTGACCAGAGAAATTGGTGTACAGAAAAAATACTTCAGTGAAAAAACTGATGTAAATTGCTATTATAGACACACATGGAACTTGCTAGATAATGCATTTACAACTAATAATTTAACCAGCTCTGTCTTGTGGTTTTCTATTGTCACCCATCCCTGCAATGTCTTCCATGTGAAGTCCCTTGTGTACTTTGAGTTTCTGGAATTTCTTTTTGGAGTCAAAACTCTGCTTGGGGTAGAATCTCCATCAGAGACATGAAGGTGTGTGTCTGTGCTTGGACATGCACCATTCTTACAGTGGAAAGTTTTTCTGGTGCCAGTTCACTGTTCATGTTCACACCTTGAAATATTACCAGTGCTACAGCAGAAGGCTTTAGTCAAGGTTGGGATTTCCAGGTTTGTTGCTAGAGTACTCAGTGTAAGTCTTTTTGTAAGTACTTACCCCATATCAACCTAAAATCTATATATCTATATTGATATATAGATGCATAGATATATAGCTTTAGGACCTGAATAAGCTGAATAGAAGTAAAAACTCTCAGTTTTCATGTTAACATTTGAACATAAACTTCTGGCAAATGAGGTTATATATCTAGCATTCGATGTGGCCAGCTAATATACTCCTTTGTGTTTTTTTTTAAATTAAGAATTTTGCAACTGTTTTTGACCTACATGAAAAATTGTTTATTGACATACTGCAAAAATGAAAAATGCCTTTCTTTTATTATAAAGGACTTCTTATTTAATAGAATTCCTTAGAATAGGTAATTTCACTTTGTAATCTAACTGACTACCCCAGGAATTTGTATGATAAAGATATTTGATATAATTTAACTGAAACAACTTTAAAAACACAAAATATTTCATGTGTATTGTCTCAGCAACCCACAAGAACCTTCCTGCATTGTCAGTATATGTGGAGGTTATATTTGTTTTAAAAGAAATTATTTATTTGAGAACTGCACAGTGAAAGAATGAAGTACCATTCCAACTGCCTTTAAAAATCATTAGTTCTTCCTTGTCAGAGGCCAAGGTATTCTAATACATGTAGATTAAACTCAGCATTCCCCTGACAGCAAGGTCAAAGTTTATTTCAAAATGTTCTCTTAGGGTGAAGAGGGAGGGACTTTCCGTCACTGTGCTTTTATAATTAAAGCTTGTGAGGTAAGTGGAAGAGCAGAAAGGAGACTGAGGCAGCTCTAAAGAACAGAACAAATCTGTTAGTTGTTTGCAATTAATATTTAATTGTTTCCTCATCAAAAATACAGTGACTTTAGTGAGACCCACATTTGTGTAAAACTCCAGTCCCTGATATGCATTTAGCTGACCAGGCGACTTTAAGTACTGAGCTGTTCTGGTCTGGCTATGGTCTGAAGAAGTGGGTCTGTCCCATGAAAGCTCACCTAATAAACTATTTTGCTCATCTTTAAAGTGCTACTTGACTGCTTTTTGTTATAAAACAGTTGTATACAGAACAAACCAGTTAGTAGGCCCACATGCTAGCACTACAAAGATTTATACTTTTATGCAAGTGACCAACGTATTCAAGAATTAGCATTCATGAAATTTCACAGCTGGAAATAGTTGAGTGCATATCAGATACTGAAATCAGCAGAACAAAAAAGCAGTCCAGTAGCAAAATGCTTCTGGACTGCTTTTTTGTTTTGATAGTATATTGACTAACACAGCTATCTCTCTGAAATCAGCAGGAATTCTAGGGTAAAAATATTATGAACAATAGTAAATATGAATGTTTAAGTTTACTTCAACATGCCCCTTAAATTCACAATGCAGCCATAACTATTTGAATGTAAACCGCACGATGAACACACATTTCTTTATTTTATTGTTTGTATTTTACATTTCTCCGTCTTTGTATCTATGTTCAAACTGTGTACCCAACAAAAATCTCCATATTTCTGAAAGGTTATGACAATACATTTTTGTTTTAAATCTTGCACTGTCCCTGAAGCTCACTAAGTTAAAACTTCAAAGTTTGCCTAAAGGATTTGGATGCCCAATACTCATTAATTTGAATTAATTAATTTAATTAATTCTGATACCCACTTCCCATTAATTCATGATCATATTAATGGGAATTAGGCATCCACATCTTACAGGCAGGTTTAAAAATATCTAATGAATCTCAAAGGGAGACAATTCAAGAGCAGACCAGGACTACTCACCTGAAAAAGCTATTCTATCATTTTCAGAGAATTTATCCAAAAATCAGCAGATGTGCACTGCATATGGCAAAAGGCAATTTTTAAAAAAACCTAAGCCCCAACAACATGGGTCTTCAAATTTGATCAACCTGAATATTTAAAAAAGTTGGAAGGTTATAGATAGACTAGATAACAACCATTTGTTTTATTCAAAATTTAGGTAGCTTAATTCTTCTTTAGCTAAAGAACGTTGTGAATGTCAAAGGTTACGTCATTTGAGTATATTATTGTGTAAAAGTGATGCAAACATGGTTGGGTTTTGGAATGGCCACAGACTCTTCATCAGCAACAGTTAATTCATGGGGCATCTTAGAACCAGAAACCAGTAGATGAAACAGAAAATGCTGCAAATTATTATACTGATTGTACAAAGTTCCTTGGCACTGGGAATTAAGAGAGACAAAGTATGTGACGCAATATCTTCGAGTAGACCAACATCTGTTTAGCTGTGTCTACACGTGCACGCTACTTCGAAGTAGCGGCACTAACTTCGATGTTAGGCGGCGAGACGTCGAAGTCGCTAACCTCATGAGGGGATCGGAATAGCGCCCTACTTCGACGTTCAACGTCGAGGTAGGGACCGTGTAGACGATCCGCGTCCTGCAACGTCGAAATTGCCGGGTCTTCCATGGCAGCCATCAGCTGGGGGGTTGAGAGATGCTCTCTCTCCAGCCCCTGTGGGGCTCTATGGTCACCGTGGGCAGCAGCCCTTAGCCCAGGGCTTCTGGCTGCTGCTGCGGCAGCTGGGGATCCATGCTGCAGGCACGGGGTCTGCAACCAGTTGTCGGCTCTGTGTATCTTGTGTTGTTTAGTGCAACTGTGTCTGGGAGGGGCCCTTTAAGGGAGCGGCTTGCTGTTGAGTCCGCCCTGTGACCTTGTCTGCAGCTGTGCCTGGCACCCTTATTTTGATGTGTGCTACTTTGGCGTGTAGACGTTCCCTCGCAGCACCTATTTCGATGTGGTGCCGCGCAACATTGAAGTTGAACATCGACGTTGCCAGCCCTGGAGGACGTGTAGACGTTATTCATTGAAATAGCCTATTTCGATGTTGCTACGTCGAAATAAGCTATTTCGATGTTGGCTTCACGTGTAGACGTAGCCTTTGTGTGATATAAGCTTTTCAGTATACACAGAGCTCTTCCTCCGAGATCTAGAACACTTAGGCTGCAGCTACACTATATTTTCCTTTCAGAAGGGGAATGCAAATGTGGCTGATTGGAAATGCAAATGAAGCACTGATTTACATATGGGCTACGTCTACACTAGCCCGAAACTTTGAAATGGCCATGCAAATGGCCATTTTGAAGTTTACTAATGAAGCGCTGAAATACATATTCAGCACCTCATTAGCATGTGGGCGGCCGCAGCACTTCAAAATTGACGCGGCTTGCAGCTGCGTGGCTCGTCCAGATGGGGCTCCTTTTCAAAAGGACCCCGCCTACTTTGAAGTCCCCTTATTCTTATGAGCAGATGGGAATAAGGGGACTTCGAAGTAAGCGGAGTCCTTTTGAAAAGGAGCCCTGTCTGGACGAGCCGCGCGGCGGCGAGCTGCGTCAATTTTGAAGTGCCGCAGCCGCCCACATGCTAATGAGGCACTGAATATGTATTTCAGCACTTCATTAGTAAACTTCGAAATGGCCATTTGCATGGCCATTTTCAAGTTTTTGGATAGTGTAGACATGGCCATAGTGTGCTTCCTTGGCATAAGGGTGGCCACTCACTGTTTTGGGAAAAAAACAAGCAGTATAGGTGGTGTTCATTCAAAAAGAAACTCTGGTTTTGAAAGCACCCTTCTTCCTCATATTTTTTAGGAAGAAGGGTTCTTTTTCAAAAATAGGGTTTGTTTTCAAATGAACAACTTCTACACTGCTTGTTTTTTTCCCCAAAAACAACAGCAAGAGGCTTCCATTATGCAAATGACATGCAGTATGTAAATCAGTACCTCATTTGCATTTCTGATCAGCTGTATTTGCATTCCACTTCCAAAAGGGGAACGTAGTGTAACTGCAGCCTTAGTGTAATAGCTATCTTCAGGGTTTGGACAAATTGTGTTACTACTTAAGCTAAACACATTTCAAAGGGCTATTTGAGGTGAAAAGGCCCATTAACATTCTTCCATCTCCAGAAGGAAAGGAAGACTAGAGAAACAGCTGGGGGAAGGCTGGCTGTTAGTGCTTTATAGGTTGTTACAATAAGCCACAAATCAGTGTCTGTAATCAGTCCATTATTTCAAGATTGCACTAAAGATAAGTTTAAGCTCCCAGACTCGTGTTTTTGAAAGTGTTCTGCAGTTTTCCTTTGAGGATGAAGACCGGTGGGTCAACTACAGAGTAAGCGCTTTGTGAACAATGTTCACTCATGTGTGTGTTATTTCTCTTTCATCATTTTACTGGGTGATCTTATTCAAGAGCTGGGCAATGGTCTGGTTTTACCCACATAGTTGTAACTGGGGCATTTTGTGCACCGGATGAGGTACACCACGTTCTGTGACAGGCACATATAGGACCCATGAATCTAGAAAGGTGTGTTGTGAGAGGTGTTAAGCATCATAGCAGTGGCGATATAGCTTCAGATTTTAGCGAGATAGCCATCTTAGCCTGTTTCAGCAAAAGCAAGGAGTCCGGTGGCACTTTAAAAACTAACAAATTTATCAGGGCATAAGCTTTTTTGAAATACAACTCCACAGATGCTTGAAGGGAAAGAAAGGGATACAGAGATGGATGTGTAACCTCGGTGCTAATTAAACCAGTTTTGCTTCTGTTCTGGCAGATTCTGGCATTGCTTTGTTTGGTGTGTCCTGGGCTGTTGGGGAGCTTGTCTCTGATGGTGAAGTTATTTGAAGGACAGAAGTGAGGACTCAGGAAAAATTTCTTTTAGGGTGAGTTCAACAATAAATCCCTTCAGTCAACTATAAACAAGAAAACCACAAATCACCACAGAGTTTCAATAACCACTCCAAACACAACGAGGAATCTGTTATCTACAGCCAGTTATTTAGATACCACAGAATATGCTCTGAGGAGAATGCCAGGAAATAGATATTAATGCACTCAAAACTACTTTCACTAAACTACAAAAAGTTGATTGCATCATAGAACAGGCCACCCAAGTACTCAGAGAGCCTCCTTAAACACAGAAATTATCCCTCGCTCCTCCTCTTCCTCCCCTGGTTGTTACTTACCACCCTGCCCTTGAACCCATATCATGCATCATCAAATTATAATCAGTACTCAGTGATTTTTACCTCTGGTGTTCTCATACTTACATCTACACTATCTTTTAAATTAAAAAAAATCACTTTTAGTTTTTAATTCCCCCCAAAATGTGCTATTGTTAAAATTCTCAATTAGTAGTTCAAAAATTAAGATAAAGGTGTTTCAGCTGCAAAATAAGCAACCAAACCTCTTAATTAATTTAATCACTACTATATGGGGGGAAAGAAAACTGCAGTTTACTGGCACAGTGAAAAGGCACTTCATCATTTTGCATTTAATTGGAACGAATAATTATAATAAAATATTAATCATGCTACACTGAAGCCCATTTAAAATGTAATCTGTCTGAACAGAGGTGGCCTTACTACTGGTTTAGTCTAAATTGAAACTTTATTTAAAGTCTGTTTTTTTTCCTGAATATAAGTGATATAAATGTAGCTATTCTGAGAACAACATGCATTTTATAACTCAATTGATTAATGCTAAAATTATCATGGTGAGACCTCATAAATATCAGCCTGACAAGATTTTTTTTTATATGCTAGGCTTAAGAACAAGCAGAATATTTTAAGGCTAAAGGCACACTACAGTGATCTGTCAACAGAAGTCACTGTCAGGAGAGTTCTCCCAACAAAACTTCTTGTGATAGAGTGCAGCCACACACAAAAGACAATTGGGAAAGTCCTCAACTCTGTCAACAAAGCAGCTGGACTGCCTGGCTGCTCACTTGAAAAAACAGACATCTGGGCTACGTCTACACGTGCACCCAACTTCGAAATAGCTTATTTCGATGTTGCGACATCGAAATAGTCTATTTCGACGAATAACGTCTACATGTCCTCCAGGGCTGGCAACGTCGATGTTCAACTTCGACGTTGGGCAGCCCAACATCGAAATAGGCACAGCGAGGGAACGTCTACACGGCAAAGTAGCACACATCTAAATAAGGGAGCCAGGCACAGCTGCAGACAGGGTCACGGGGCGGACTCAACAGCAAGTCGCTCCCTTAAAAGGCCCCTCCCAGACACACTTTCATTAAACAGTGCAAGATACACAGAGCCAACAACTAGTTGCAGACCCTGTATATGCAGCACGGACCCCCAGCTGCAGCAGCAGCAGCCAGAAGCCCTGGGCTAAGGGCTGCTGCCCACGGTGACCACAGAGCCCCGCAAGGGCTGGAGAGAGAGTATCTCTCAACCCCCCAGCTGATGGCCGCCATGGAGGACCCCGCTATTTCGATGTTGCGGGACGCGGATCGTCTACACGTCCCTACTTCGATGTTGAACGTCGAAGTAGGGCGCTATTCCCATCCGCTCATGGGGTTAGCGACTTCGACGTCTCGCCGCCTAACGTCGATTTCAACTTCGAAATAGCGCCCAACACGTGTAGACATGACGGGAGCTATTTCGAAGTTACTGCCGCTACTTCGAAGTAGCGTGCACGTGTAGACGCAGCCCTGGAAGCACAGCACACAGGGCTGTCCATTGGTGTGGATGCCCTGTCTGTCGAGAGAAGACCCATCCCCACCACCCTCCCCCCGAGCATCCACACAACTTTTTTGTCAACAGAATCTGTCGGCAGCAGTGTTATGCCTCAAAGACGTGAGGCTGAATGCTGCTGGAAAAAGTGCTGTTATGTCCAGATGCTGCTGACAAAATGCATTTTGTGTGTGCATGCTCCACAAGTTTTGTTGACAAAACAAGGGTTTTCAAAGCCAAACCCGCTAGTGTAACCATAGCCAAAGTCAATGGAGACATGAAGGCTGGAAATTTCCATATCCCTGTTTTGATGGCCCACTGTTCCTATTTGATATCATTGGAAGGAGAGCTTTGCTTGGTGTTGAGGGTGTTTTCTTAATTTTTTTTCTTGTAAATCACTCCATAGCATAGAATGAAAAAGAACATTTCCAATTTCTCTAAATAGCTTCTATACAAACACCTTCTGTTTGTCAAATTTGCCTTTGGTTTGTCAAATATAAATGGAGATGACTTTGTTCTAGATTAGAGGGGTAGCAACTGATCATACAACCTCATGGTATGAAGTTCTTTAACTCAAGCAGGAATGGCAACTTCTATGATTTGGGCATGGATGATTCCATTCAGATTAATTAAAAAAGACTTTCAGGTCATAATTAGCTTTGGACTGTGAGTTAGATCATTGTTCAAGGATGGGGATGAGGGGTTTTGATAAATCCTAGAATTTAATCACATTTTTGTTGTATATTCATTTTATTTATGTGCACCTTTAAGGAGTCTGAGCTAGTAAAATTATTGTGATCTTCTACAAGCCTCTGAGTCCCCTCGGTGCAAAATTTACAGGCAATGATTCTGGCACACTATCGTGGTGGGCTGAATTTTTCTGTGCTTTGTTAGTGGCAGATTAACATAAAGAAAAAGGAGCAGTTGCCCCAGGGTCCCCAGGCATGAAGGTTCCCAATGTCCCATAACTCCCTTTTATTTAAACACTTTGCTTTAATGGAACAAGAGAAATATGTCATGTCATTCTGATTTTAAAATTAATTTAATCATGCATCATGAGTAATAATAAGCATGAATAGATTTTAAAGCATAAATAATGACATTCTCATGTTCAAAACGGCGCCAGCTAACTTACAGCTCATTGATTCCAACTTTCTTGAAACAGACAAGTTGGTAATAGAGCAAGCTGAACTGTATTTCACGTCTGCCACGTTGGGTTCATTTCCCATTTATATATTATTTTCAGGAACATCTTGCACAGTACACCTTTAGCTAGCCATATTATCATAATCTACATATGTTGTTCATCCTTTTGTTAGCATAAGCTTTATAAGAAATGAATTCAGTAAGAAATGCTGAGTGTGTAAAAGTGCTCAATAATTTTGTTGAGCAGACCAGTGAAGGGCAGCAGTCTGGCACTCTCTCAAGAGTCATGCACAGAGTTTTGGTGAGGTATTTGAACTGTATGTCTAAATTACCCTACGCTGTCACTCCATTTTCACTGTCACCAAATACACATTTTATTACTTTATTTTACCAGGATTTGGTGATGCTACTATTAAAAGTGCTTTGTTTTATCAAGGGACTGATTTTTTTTTCTCTAAGATGTTCATTATGACATTTCTGAAGCATCACTCTGAAACTTGAACATCTGATTGTCTAATCACCAATGTTTACATATGCAGGATAATATGCTAATTTGTTATTCAATTTTTAACCATGCATAACATTGCTAGGTAGGAGTATTGTATATATTTGTAGGAGTACTATATATATTTTTATGTAAAATATGCTTTATTCAATCATGATTCAGTAATCATTCAATGATTATTTATCCTTGCTCCGACATTGTTCGGGATCTTCTTCACACTCCTCCTTAAACATGCCTTTGGATCTTCAACAGAGGGCATCTTTTTGCACACAAGATCTGACAGGAAACTGTTTAATCTTGCAAGGCTGAAAGCTAAATCTAAGGTGCAGGAAGTCCTCATCAGAGATATGCTGTTCGCAGATGACGCTGCTGTGGTGTCACACACAGAAGACCAGCTTCAGAAGCTGCTGGATTGGTTCTCCAAAGCATGCAAGGACTTTGGGCTCTCCATCAGCCTAAAGAAGACAAATATACTGGCTCAGGATGTTGCTGATTCTCCGTCAATCAGCATTGACAACTATACGTTAGAGGTCGTCCACGAGTTCGTTTACCTCGGGTCCACCATCACTGACATCCTGCCCTAGGAGACTGAGTTAAATAGGAGGATCGGTAAAGCAACCACAACTCTATCCAGACTCAGCAACAGAGTGTGGAATAACAACAAGCTGTACACTCACACCAAAATGCAAGTCTACAGAGCCTGCATCCTCAGCACCCTCCTTTACGGCAGCGAGACTTGGACCCTGTATGCCCGCCAGGAAAAGAGGCTGAACTTCTTCCACTTGCGCTGCCTCAGGCACATCCTTGGAATATCGTGGAAGGACAGAGTGTCCAACACTACTGTCCTTGAGCAAGCTGGAATCCCAGCCATGCACACCCTCCTCAGGCAGCGGTGACTCCGCTGGCTTGGCCACGTCCACAGGATGAATGATGGAAGGATCCCAAAAGACATCCTGTATGGCGAGCTAGCCTCTGGCAAAAGACCTCCCGGACGCCCCCAGCTGCGCTACAAAGATGTTTGCAAGAGAGACCTCAGGGAAGTAAGACATCAAGCCAGACAGCTGGGAGGAGCTGGCAGACTATCGCAGCAGATGGAGGCAGGAACTATACAAGGGCCTTCAGAAGGGTGAGTTGAGGATCAGACAGCTAGCAAAGGAGAAGCAAGCCCGCAGAAAGCACAGCAAAGACCTGGCAGACACCCATTATATATGCAACAGATGCAGCAAGGATTGTCACTCTTGTGTGGATCTTCACAGTCACAGCTGATGCTGCAAATGAGGATACCAAACGGAACTACAAAGGGCGCGATCCATAGTCTATGTAGACTGAAGGATGCTACTACTATGCTTTATTAAAGTGGATATCTCACAATATTATTAAGCTATTATCCTTTTGAAATGATGTAGAAGCACAATAACCTGGAGTGGCGACCTCACTGAGGTGGTGACTTTAGTGTAGTTGACATTAGCTTGGTAGGTATGAACTAGGGTAGGCTACTAATCAGAGAGGTTTACAGTATTTTTGCTGGTTTGTTTTTTTGTTGACAGCAAAAGGTATGGCACAAGAAAAAAGGCACTGAAATTGGTGACAGTCATGGAAAATTATATGACAATGATTTGAATGTGCCTGTGCCAGGTAAATACAAAGGAATGCAAGCTGTGCTCATACAAAAAGGTAGAATGGCTATTTATATCCCTTGTTTTGCCCACTCCTTGAACCTTACGGGACAATATGCAGTTTATTGCTGCTGTACTGTTGCCACCCTGTTCTTTGAATTTGTTCAGAAACTATATGTATTTTTCTCATCAACTACAAGACACTGGGAAATTCGTGTGGATTGCATGAATAAAGCTAACATCAAAATTCCAACCGTGAAAAGTCTTTCAGATACTTGCTGGTCTGCACACAATGATGACATTGCATCTTCAAAGATGCTTAATTATTAAGATTAAAACTATGATTTATGTATAACAGCCTGTTATTTTGGTGTGTAACTATACATTAATATTTTAATATATGTGGGGGAAGGAGCAGGGTATGTGTCTGTTGTCCCAGGTCCCACCTGTTCTTAATCTGCTCCTGTCAGCTTGGTAACTGCCCAGGTATACGTGAAAACGGCCAGATCATTCTACTGAATGTACTGCAAAAATGTACCTGACCTTGGACAGATTTTCATCTGACCCTCTACATGGACTCATTCTTATGAATTGTAATGTGAAAAAAATATAGAAGGGTTCACCTGATCTCCTGCTGACATTTGCTAGAAGCAGCTTCCAAACAGTTCTAAGGTCTTACCCCAAGATGTAGATAGCAAACACAGTTAATAAGAGATGCCACACACTGCCCTTGCCAGAAGCACAGAACTGGCCCCTTTTCTGAAAACACAAACAGATGTGTAGATGGGATTCCTTCAGAAAAAGCCCATTTTCAAAAGAATCCCTTTTTCTGAAACAAAATAGGAAGAAGCATTCTTTCAAAAACATTTTTTTCGAAGGAATCCCATCTACACAACTGTTTTGGTGGTGTGGAACCATTTTCTGAGCCATTTTAATGGAGAGTGATTGTGGAGAAAGGAGAGGAAACTTGAGGCTGACGCTAAAGTCCACTTGGATTCTTTGAGGGAGAGGGCCTTGGAGGTACCAAGGCAGGTAATGTGCACAGTAATGGCCTTGCCCCAGATACAAAAAGGGGTAGTGCAGGATATAACATTTTTGGAGTTTCTCCTACGTATTTGTTGCAGTGGTAGTTTGAGGGACCATTATGATCTGCATAACCCCGGCCATAGAATCCCACCCAGAAGTTTCTGCATCTATCCTCTGACTTTTGTATGAGCTAGAGCATCCCTTTGAGAAAGACCCACATTGGGGATTGTGCGGCCTCATCCCATTGGACGCACTGGAGGTATTCTGCCAGAGCCATGCCTCCCAGGGTTCCCAGAAATATAGACCATCATATGCCTCTCTAGGGTATGCATAAGGCCCTGGTACCTGGCTCTTATGGGAGGCAGCATTGCAGGCAGGGCAAGGTCAACCTTCTGTTACTGGAGTGCTGTCGGGCTGTTTTGGCTGCTGGGACCTAACTCCTTGCATCTCTTGTTCCCTCAGGGAACATGGGAAGCAGATGGGGCCAAAGTAAAAGGTTAGTCTTAGTACTATGCTCTGTCTGTCCAATTTGGACTACCACCTGGCTCCCTTCCTATCTCACTTCCCATAGTAGGGAGCAAGAGATGGATAAGAAAAGCAGGCAGCTATGTGATAGGGTAATGAGACAGGTAGGGAGCTCCTCTCAGCTTCTGTGACCCAGTTCCCTGCCTGTCTCATTCCCTGACGAAGCACCAGTCATGACCCTCCTCTGCATAGCTCTGCCTTCAGGTTAGGAAGGGGTGAGGAGTTGTCTCCAGCAATTTCCAGGATTTGCAGAATTTGTGTTAAAACTTATAACACTCCAAGGCCATGGCCACAGTAGCCCCCGCTTTTGGAAGGGCTATGATAATATTGCACTTTGGAATATGCTAATGAGATGCTGCTGGGAATATGCAGCATCTCATTAGCATAATGGCAGCCATGTGGGCTTTGAAACTGCCACTTTTGAAATGAACGCTGCCCATGTAGCCAGAGGCCTTTTGAAACAGCCCCCTGATTTCAAAAGCCCCTTCTTCCCATCTGGTTTTGGGAAGACAGGCCTTTTGAAATTGGGGAGGGGTCATTTTGAAAGGCCCCTGGCCACATGGGTGGCATGCATTTCGAAACCGGCAGTTTTGAAGCCCACATGGCTGCAATTATGCTAATGAGGTGCTGCATATTCACATCAGTGCCTCATTAGCATATTCCAAAGTGCAACGTTACCATAGCCCATCCAAGAGGAGGGGCTAGTGTGACCACAGCCCAATATTTGCGTTTTTTGAAACCCCAGGAATTGTGTAGAAAAGTTACATAAAAGCATACAATGATGGGCCTCAAACAGGCAGTATGCTCCCCTGCCCTCTCATTGTGCATACACATTTTGCATAGAGGCATGGACCTGCCTGCTTCTTGCATCTTCATCAGCTCTCCAGGGAACCACAGTGGAGTTGCTAGAGAATGTTGTCTGCACAGCCCTGCTGGAAGGGAGTACCTGATTTTTGCAGCAATTGTGAAGGGAGGAGTGACCTTTCATCCAGGTCCATCCATGTAAAGAGTGGGCAGAATCTGAGCCCTTTCAGAATAATGCCTATCAGTGTTCCAGGCCACAGAATTCCATTCCATGTTTATAAAGATGCTGTTTTTAAAACTGGGCTATATCTGAGCGCACCAACTAATATGGTAACATGAGATTTTGTAAGAAAAATACATCACAGGGCAATATTAATCAATAGCAGAATCAGCCTGGCAGTCTTCTCTTTTGCCCTCTGTCTGCTTTACTTTCACCATTTGCTCAGCTCCCTGCACCTTGTGTTATGTTGTAATAGCTGTTGAAAGCATTAGTGAAAGCACTTCCACCCTGCCTCTGCTAACAGGCTGCTCACCCACTCAGAGCACTCAACGAGCACTTCTGGAGGCATCATCAGAGTTTCATCCAAACACTGTGTAGGAATACAAAGCAACTTCCTGCTTTTATTTTTCTCTCCCCTTTATTTCTGAATAACTTCAGCTGTTATGTTTTCCTGTAATGCTGGGGACTGAAGTCCTATTTACCACCATGGCAGGAAAGCAAACTTCCTTTTGGTCATGTACGTCCAACCTGACCTGGGGAGGCTATTGCAATCTTTCTGCCATAGGCCTGTCTCTTGTGATGTAGACCTGTGGTGTGGGATTGTCACTGACAACATGGGTTACCAGATATCAGTGGGTTTTAGCACAGCTGGTATATGCCGTATCTGAACCAATAACTCTCACAGCCCACTGTCAAGCCTCCTGAACCACCTGGTTCCACTGCCTAGTTTGTTCGTTTTTTTTTTTTAATTTATTACTAAAAGTGTGAAAAATCATGACTAAGAAACCCAGACGTTAGGACACCTGATCCTCTTGGACCTCAGAAGGACAGAAGGCACTCTTTGATGTGCTTCTCCTTCACAAGAATGGGGAGATAAGAGAGTAATGGAAACTCTTGTGAAAAACCAGTCTCTAAATGGTAAGACTCTGCCATCTCTCCTGAAGGAACAATATGAAGTAGGTCAATGGTGGCATTTGGTCAGCTTACAGAAGACACTCATTCTCCTCTCTGGGACAGACCCTTAGCTGCTGTAGACTGGCATCTCCACTAAAGTGCATGGATCTTGGCTGACTTCCAACAGCTGAGGATTTGATTTTCTGCTAACTACTCCAAGCTTCATTGACAGTAACAAGAGTGCAAGTCCAGACCTTATTGGTGCAAACGGAACAAAGGACTATAATCTGGTTACAAGTGCACAGCGGAGAAGTCCCGTTGGGTGTATGTGTACCAGATGCGAGGTCTAAACCTCTACATATGGTATATTGGCTGACGAGATCTCCAGTGTGCTGCAGGAGCAAGCTGGGGGAAGTGGGATGGGGTAGGAGGGAGGATGCTGGAGCAGGTTGGGGGCGGTGAGTCTGCATAAGAGGTAGAATGCTGGAGTGGCCTGGAGGTGCTGGTGCATGGTCTGGTCATGAAGTAGGGTGCAGGAGTGGGCTGTGGGTGGTAGCACAATGTCTGGTTTGGAGGCAGCAGGAGATCAGGGCACCTACCAGGTACTGCTCCCAACGGGGTCTACAGGTGGCTCTGTGCTGCCCCACACTTACCATGATTCCTGGCTACAGGGAGTGATGGGAGCTTGAAAGCTGTCTGCTCCTAGAACCACCTCCTCCCCACCTCCAAGCAAAGCCCAAGGGTCACAGTCCCAACCTCTGACCTAAGAGAAGGAAAACCCATTTCAAACCAAGAACATCACTCCTGGCTGGACAGTTTGTAAAAGTTGTGCCTGTGACCCATGCTAAGAGTCTGCATCACTGACAGCAGCTGGCAGGAAAGGTGACGGGAAAAATTGTTAGTGTTATTAAATGTGGAGTTGCTCTCCAAGGTAGAGAGGTGTTCTACTGACGAGCACAAGCAGTGAAAAATAGAAGTAAGAAATGAAAACAACCAGGATAGAGCATCCTTTTAAGGAGGAGCTGAGCAGAAGTAAGAGGCAGCTGTTGAAATACTAAATGGTAGAACACTTCATCATGTGAGGGGCACAGGTATTAGACCTCATTATCTAAATACAGCAGACGGGTACTACTAGAGTGAGACCAGTGGCTGATTAAAGAGAAAAACAGGAATTTAAACAGACTGTGTCTCACAGACCAGAATGTATTGAAGTGAATTCTAGTGCCACAACCAGTGAATAAGATGGCAGAAAGATTGTGGGATGAATATTTAGGCCCAAATCAACAAGCAAAGGATGACCTAATTCTGTGTTTTTTTTTCTTGTGTTCTGTTACCATCTGCACCCCTCCCTGAAGTCCAATATGACTTCTGTTTTTAATTCATATTATCTGCTTTTGTTCTCCATACCTTTTACTAAATTAAATTTCTGCAGAAGACCATAAGTCTTATCAAAAATGTAAACTCTCTTTCAAAGCCATCCTCTTCAAAAGAAGATAAAACAGGTTGAAACAGTTGGTAAAATATGTTGAAAAGCACAGCGTCACAGATCAGCACAGCAGAGACTGAGAAGTTAATACACTATTAACAGTTCAGTAGACAAGCTTAAATTGAAAGTACCCTTTGAATAATACCGAGTGCTAATAAGCAATGCCATAATACCTTAAATTTCCTCAGTCTCTCACACTTTTCCTTTATCCTCTCTCTTATCCCATTAGGGAGTCCTGGCTTCTGCCTGAAACATCTAACAAAAAGCCTCAAACTATAAAGCTAGCCTAAGAAAGCAAAATCCCCCCCACCCACCAATCCCTTGAACACACATAGCAGATTTTCCTACAGAAACACTTAGCTAGAACTTTACATATAAGGATGCAAACCTTTGAAATGCAGCTGGAACGTTCAAAAACAAGACTGCCAAAGAGAAAAATGATGAGCAAAATTCTCTGTGACTCCAGAGATAACATGTTCTCTACTAACCATTTATAATGAGGCACACAAAAATCCCAATGCCTATGAAATATTTTCTTAATGGAAAAAATTGCAAGTTGTATATATAGTTTCCCTAAACTGTTCTTACAAGGGGATTTGTCTTTGCAATGAGAGTGGGACTGACTTTGGGAAATGGTTTGCTGATTTCTCAGCAAAGAGTTGTTTGCCAAATAATCACATATGGGGGTAAATATATAGAGAATCGCGGCCCTATTTACATATACAAAACTGCACATACCCTCTGTCACAGTCAAACTGATGTATTGTGCCCTTGTTAAGCAGCTGATTCACAGTGCAAGATCTCTGTTCTGGCAGAGGCTTCTGTTATCAAAAAGTAAACCATGTAGATGGGGTTCTGTTGGCGAAAACTGACTTGGTAACAGCCCCTTATTCCTGAAAAAAATGACGGCTAAGGGGCTGCCAGCAGGGGGAGTTCATCAACAGAACCCCATCTACACAGCTTGTTTTGTGACAACAGAAGCCTCTCCTGGGACAGAGATTTCAAATGACTATGCAAATGAGGCATGCTGCAAATGAGCAGCCATTAGCTGTGTCAAGTGCCCTTATCAGCAGCACCCCATGTAGACGTAGCCCTTGATGGTTTAGTTAGTCAGAAATTAAGCTCTCTGAAAGCTTTGAAAGAGGAACAACCTTTTATTTGGTGTTAGTACAATGTCTACCATAACAAAGACCCAACCTCAGCCGGGGTCTCTAGGTACTAGTGGAATAGCAGTAATGAATAGTTTCTGGACTGAGTAGAGGGCAAAGTCATATTTTTTTTCATAGTGAATACATTACCTAAATGGAAGTTGATATTTCACTCTCCATATTTGTAATTTTTCAATCAACTGTTTATGCAAATAAGTTTCAACCCACAAGATATCTGGAAACTGTTCTCTTTGACATTTTGTTATTCACTCTTCCTGGTGTGCGAATGGTTACCTAAGTTTCCTGATATTTTTTCTACTTGGATGACTGGCATTTTAAAACAGAACAATGATTAAGAAATGATGAATAGCAAATAAAAAATAGTGAATACAGAGCAATGAATACGTTTATTCATGCCAGATATATGATTGCCTTATTTGTATATCAATATGGATAATTGTTTCTGGTGAAGTTCACCTTGGCCGTTTCTACACAGGCCACGTTCTTCGAAAGTGGCATGGTAATACATGGCCCGAAATATGCTAATGAGGCATGGATGCAAATTCCCTGTGCCTCATTAGCATAATGTCACATGATTTGGAATCCAGAAGACTGTTCTTCCGGACTTCAAAATGCCATGTAGAAGTGTGGCCCCAAGGGAGCTTCTGGATGGAAGTCCTTCTTCCAGAGGCTCCTTCTTCCCAAAAATTTTTGGGAAGAAGGAGCCTCTGGAAGAAGGACTTCCTTCCAGAAGACCCCCCAGAGGCTGCGCTTCTACATGGCGTTTTGGAGTCCGAAAGCACGGTCTTCCGGACCCCAAATCACACGATGTTATGCTAATGAGGTGCAGGGAATTTGCATCCATGCCTTATTAGCATATTTCGGGTCATGTATTACCATGCCACTTTCGAAGAAAGTGGCCTGTGTAGAAACGGCCCGTGTGTAAAGATCAGGCATATAGATTATATCTTTCTTAGCGTCACTTAACTTGTCAAATAGCATTAAAATGGAATTTAAGTGAGGCATAATTGACACACTAGTCTGCAGCACAGGGGTAAATCTTACCTACTAACCACTCCCAAAATATTGGTTTGATCAAACCCCACTTGCACAAATTTTCAGGAACCATGAATACAAAGGAGGATGCATATTGTTTACTGAACAGACGTTAATGTAATCAAATATTTGAACAGTGTTTTAGAACATTTGACCAGTTCTCCTTTGCAGTATGAGCTACTGCCAACAAACATTTATCTCATTTTTCAAGTGATATATACAGAAAGCTGCTAAATGTTGGTCCTTGTCCAGAGCTAACTGAGTTCAAGGTGACAAGAACTGCTTGGGCCAGGGCAAGATCTGATTCCCTAGAAGTGGAAGTAGTGTGGATCCAGAGTGTGGATAGATGGTGGAGAAGGGTTTTGTGGAGGCAGTACACAATGTGATGCTCTGGTTTACACAGTGTATTTCCACAACCACTTGATATCTGGGCAAACAATTCCTCCATCTTGCCCCATGCATTAGTACAGTGACACTCTCACCTAGCAGGCCGTGTGGTTCAGATATGACCATTGTAGGACAAGCAAACTCTTAAACACAAGCTTAGCTTTAAGCCCAACTTTAAATCTCATTGATTTTTGATGTTTTCAAATATGTTGAATTGAAGAATATGCTTAAGTGCATTGCTAAATTGAAACCGATGTGAAAAAAAATCTCAAATTCGTTTCTTACTTCTATTTGAATAATTTCTGAATTCTAGTTGTATAACTCCAACAGCATCCAGCCTCTCAGACTGTTGTTTTGTCTGTCACTTTAGTTTTGGGGAACAGAACTTTTTATCCAATATGCTGCAGGTTATTCATCCTGGACTAATGGATCTGATCCTGACAAGGGCTGAAGAGGTTATAGCAAAGGACAGGATAAGGCCATAATCTGGGTACCAAGAGACAGAAATAGGGCTGCCAACAGGGAGGAAAAGGTGTGAGTTCCCCCAGGCTCCTTTGAAATGCCATGGCAGTGTTCCTCTGGATGTTTGAGGATGTCACGGAGTTGGGGGGAAGGGGGTGGTCCAAGTGCTATAGTATGGATGGCACCGAAGACTGACTGTTCTTGTCCATGCCCCTTCCACTCTTGACCCCTCTCCTTCCATGCACAGAACCCACCCCTTTCTCACCTTGCCCCAGGCCTGAAGTGCCTCTTGGTGCCACTGGATGGAAATGAATAGTAAACAAGGAGAGTGGTGAAGCTCTGGAATGAGTTACCTAGGGAGGTCGTAGCCTCTCCTCTAGAGGTCTTTAAAACCCATCTTGACAAAGCCATGGCTGGGATAATTTAGTTGAGATTGGTTCTGCATTGAGTTGGACTCAATGACCTCCTGAGGGCTCTTCCAACCATATGATTCTATGACTTTGGTACCTGCACACTCTGGCTACGTCTACATGTGCAGCCAACATCGAAATAGCTTATTTCGATGTTGCGACATCGAAATAGTCTATTTCGATGAATAACGTCTACACGTCCTCCAAGGCCAGCAACGTCGATGTTCAACTTCGACGTTGCTCAGCCCAACATCGAAATAGGCGCAGCGAGGGAACGTCTACACGTCAAAGTAGCACACATCGAAATAGGGATGCCAGGCACAGCTGCAGACAGGGTCACAGGGCGGACTCAACAGCAAGCCGCTCCCTTAAAGGGCCCCTCCCAGACACAGTTGCACTAAACAACACAAGATACACAGAGCTGACAACTGGTTGCAGACCCTGTGCCTGCAGCATAGATCCCCAGCTGCCGCAGAAGCAGCCAGAAGCCCTGGGCTAAGGGCTGCTGCCCACGGTGACCATAGAGCCCCGCAGGGGCTGGAGAGAGAGCATCTCTCAACCCCCCAGCTGATGGCCGCCATGGAGGACCCAGCAATTTCGACGTTGCGGGACGCGGATCTTCTACACGGTCCCTACTTCGACGTTGAACGTCGAAGTAGGGCGCTATTCCTATCTCCTCATGAGGTTAGCAACTTCGATGTCTCGCCGCCTAACGTCGAAGTTAACTTCGAAATAGCGCCCGACGTGTGTAGACACGACGGGCGCTATTTCGAAGTTGGTGCCGCTACTTCGAAGTAGCGTGCATGTGTAGACGCAGCTTCTGTAACTTTATTACACATGATGAACATGAAAATCTGGCTAAATAAGCAAACACTTCCCCCTCTGAATAATTGGCTTCATCTTTTGCCTGCCAGCTATAAGCTATACTAATAATTTACTCTTTTTCTTCTATACTTTTTGATGTAACAGTTCAAAAGGGTTAAATTCCACTTTTTTATGCTTCCCCTTTTATCATGCTTCTAATTACCTAGCTCTGAACCTGTATGAGCCTGTGCATTTTTAAAATGTTTTTCTTGAATAACAATTCTTCGCTGAAGAAAATGCCACTAGAAAAAAGAATCTAAAAAAACACATTTTGAAAATGCAGATCCATGAACTAGAAGTTTAACATAATCCATTTTTGCTTCCAACTTGTTCACCAAAAAAAATAAAAAAGCTATGAAGCAAAAAGTCCAGAGAATAACATTTCTAAGTTAAAGAAAATTAGAGAAAATTAAATGAAAAAGCCAAGGGAATTTAGTGATCATGAAAGGAGCTGAATTAGCAGCCCCATAAAGAAATCTAAATCCTTGTTTATTTAAAAACAGTAGAGTAGTAGAATCTTCCCTGTGGTATTGTCAGTGTGTCTAAAACTTTAGCTGGAAATGCCATCTTCCTTAGTCCAAAATTACTGAGTAATTCCAGTCAGTAGTGCATTTGTATTATATTAGAGTCTACTGGTGATCTTGGAAAACCGAATAATTGTCTTGTTAATATGCCTATTCCCCCATATGGGTACGATGGGAGAAAACTCATGACTGCTTGTCATAGCTATTCCTTTTTATGCTGGCAAATGCCTTATGTTGTTTTTTCTGTGCATCACAGCTTCAGCTGATGTATAGCCCTCATTTCCACCAGTGCAGATCTGGACACACAAGTTTAAAAACAGTGATGATGATATACAGTAAATTTTTTCATATCCAGCAGCCCCATGATCACGAGGTTGCCAGATATTGAAATATTCTGGATAATACAGAGGTCCGCTCAGCAATGCATAACACTAAAGAAAAACAAGATTAGATATTAAGAAACAAACAAAAATGTATGCAGAGTACTTTATTTACCAACAACAGTAGTACTGTGCCTTGTAATCTTATACTGTATTTACTGTATTTATTTGTATTTACTTTCATTGTACAGTATGTATGGAAAAAGGAACTAAAATTCACTTATGGTTAAAATGCTGGTTAGTTGAGAGCTCAGGATGATAGAATGCCAGCCTGTAATAATATTGTAGTAAAATGTAAATATATTTGCAAATAGTTGCATGAGAGTTGAATGTATCTGAAGTAAAGTGGTAAAGTCCACTCGCATTCTCTAGAGAAATTTAGCTGTAATCAGGAGTCCACAAGATTTTCAGACTTGTGTTTCTGCAGGCATGCTACTTTATCTGGCAATCCACATATGTCTGAATTTATATGTTAAAGAAAAATAAATGTATTAAATTAGGTTATTTATGTACAAATCTCCAAAGGCAAATCACTGTTTGAGTGTTTATTAACGATACAGAACCTGAATGTGGCAAACAGAGTATCTATATATACACATCTCAGATCATTCCTCAATTTGAAAATATTTGCTTTCATTTTTTCCTGCCTATTGTTATGCATTAACCACCAGTATGAAAACTAGAATAAGTGATTTCTATTTTTCTAGGATGTTGCTCTACTAATCTGCATCAGAGCTAGTAAAAGAATGAATCTTACCCCCATTGGTACTCTCTACTTTCTAAATGAATTTCCCAGCAGTCTTTTAATCAATCATTTTGAGTGGTCTAGAACATTTTGATACTTGTTAATGAAATTATTAATGTATCATATCTACATTTTTAATGTTATAGTTGAAAGTAATTTAAAAGAGTGTCACCTACATATCATGAAATCCATCAGAGGTCTATTGTTAAATCACAAGAGGAGGTTCAGCATAGCAGTTTAGGATGTCCAACTTTTGGGTAACCCATTCCTGGACAAGATGGTTCTCCACCCCATTCTAATGGCTGGATCACATTGAGATTACGTCAGCTACTGGCTAACAGATTCCAGCAGGCTTTGAGCACACACTGAAGCCCTTTATACTAAATCACAACCTAAATGGCTGCTTCTTGGAACAGCCAGTCCTATGGAAAACTAGGCAAGACCACCCTAAATTTAGATCCCAATCCTACAAAGGTGCATGCATATTTTAATGGATGAGGGTTTGAGTCACAATAGATGGCACGCAAAAATTCAATATGTTGATATTTTCATAAAGGATATGTTGAATGCTAGTCAAAGGCCGTGGCTACCCTAGCATATTCTTTCAGAAAGTCTGGCACTTTTTTGAAAGAACACTTGGTGTGTCCACACACAAAATGCGGTCTTTCAATCTGAAATTGAAAGGATGTGTTTCTCTTCTGGAAGCCTTCGGGAAATTTTTGGGAAGAAGGGTCCTCCAGAAGAAGGACTTCCTTCTGGAAGACTCCCCCAGGGGGCCATGCTTCTACACTGCATTTTGGAGTCCGGAAGAACAGTCTTCCATACTCCAGATCACATGACCATAGGCTAACGAGGCACAGGGAATTTGCATCCATGCCTCATTAGGATATTTCGGGCCACGTATTACCATGCCACTTTCGAAGAAAGTGGCCTGTGTGGAAACGGCCAGTTAGAATTGGAGGCCCCTACTGTGTTAACTGTACCTCATATGCATAACAAAGGCAATAGTCACTTCATCGGTCTCAGAAAAAATCTACATGAGTAAAATATGATTCAGACAAACCACCCTGGCTTCTGTAAAGGAAAAATCATGTGTCTGTAATCTGTAAGCATTCTTTTGAACATGCAAACAAAGCAGCAGTTAAAAGGGTCAAAGTAATACATTTAGGTTTGCAACAAAAAAAATCTTTTTTTCAAAGTCATTCACAAGAGGATATTAATGAATCTAAATAATTGCATGATCAGAAGTAAACTACTTTCATAAATGAAAACCTAACCCAGAGATAGACAACTAGACAAATTAATGGTCTACTTTCCCTGTGGCAAAACTTTAACAGGGGGTTCTCCATACCACAACTGGTCTTAATATACTTAATATACTTTTTAATTTCTTTAAACTGTTGAAAATAAGGTGGCAAAAACTGCCACTGACACTAAATTACTGGGAATAGTTAAGAGATCTTGATGAAATTTGGAGGGACTGAACAAACATGGGTGAGTGAAGCACATGCTGGCATATGAAATTCAGTGTGAATAAATACAAGGTAATGTGCATTAGAAGGGAAAAAAAACCTTAACTAATCAAACATGCAGGGGAGTTCTAAACTACTTGTAAACTATCCAGAGAAAAGGGCTCTGCTTCAGTGCAGGAAGCTCAAAAAGACATGTCTGTTGGTCTGTTTCTCTCTCTCTCTCTCCCTCTCTCTCTCTCTCTCTCACACACACACACACATGCACGCGCACGCGCGGAATTAAATATAGGGGTTTCTAATAAAGAGACTGATAAAATCAGTTCAGACTACAACCTTCATATCCAGATTTCAAGCTCACAGACATTTCAATCCTGTATTTTGATTGAGCCTCTTTTAAGAAGTTCTACATGCAAAATTCAGTCATGAATCTGAGTTTTAAGTCTGGCTCCATTCCTAAGACTGATCTGCTCTTTTCTGTGGTGTAGAAATGCAAATTGTTCTTTTGTAGATTCCACTTTGGCAGCTGTTATGGTGGGAGCAGACCATTATTTGAACAGTACACAAAAACCTTCTCTGAACTGCTTATCCAGTTATCCTTGTTGTTTGCTTGTTTTTATACTGTTCATTTAATTGGAGGAAAGGGCTACGTGCTCTACTTTGCTGTTTCATTTTTAAAACATAATTACTCACAGCTGCTTTTATTTATATATGACAATTACCTTTTCTACTTTCGTGTTCATCTTCATTTCTCCAACATTCTCTGACCTATCTAATGGGGTTTTGTTTGTTACCAAGTATTTCCTTTTGGTTAGTAGAAAAACAAAGTCATGTCTTTTGTACTATTAATGGTCAATTATTATTGGAATGGGGTGTCCAAGTCCCATATCCAATCCGACAGAATAAGATAATGGATGGAATTATAGGAAACAATAATAGATGATGATTACAGAGATCACTGTTTACAGTAAGCACAATTATTAAGTCTTGCTAAATACATTGTTCTGATTATTAACAAACTTAGCATGAACATTATTATTGATACACAGTATGGATGACAACTATACAAACTGTTAAACTGAAGTCTCTTCTAATTTTCTGAACACAATTAGATTTCAGTAATGTTAGTATTTTTTAAGGTTCAGCTTTTGGCATTTTTTATATAATTTGAGCAGACTTCTGGCAGACAGAGATCTAGGGTATGTGTTCATCACATGTATATTTGTTGTAGCTCTGCTGCCATCTACCCTCTGAATCATGAATGTGCAGAGAAGTTGCTCCTAGATATAAAACATTTCAGCAGTGTAAGCTGATGGCAAACAAACACCCCAACAATATATTGTTACATACATTCTAATCTCCTTTGGAGAGGACAAAAGGCATAGCAACAAGCTAAACCAAAAAAAGGATTGCTTGAACCATTACTTATGACAAACAAAGTTCATTGTGGTAGGATATAGACATTCAGGCCTTTCTGTAAAGGCCTGTACTGTAGGAATGTAGGTCTCTTCTTACCTTTTTACAAATAACAAGAGCATAAAAACAAAGACTCGAAATCACAGTCTATCTGTATGGGATAATCCGAGGCCTTATTCTTAAGCTAAGACTTCTGACTAAGCATCAAGGAGACCCTTAAGCTAGGAAAGGTCCAGTCACATCCTGGCACATTCCAAGCCAGTCACATAGAAATACGGCAACTTTGGGCTGTTAGCAAGGCTATTCAATCTGTCCTCCCCAGATAAAGGAAGAGCCTGGAAGAGCTCATCTTCCTGTCTGGCAAGGACTAATTTATCAATAGCTGTGGTTATGAAATCTTTATTGTTTTGTTATTTATTTTGCTACATAATTAATTTTGCTGGGTGTGACTCTGTTAAGGTGGTGGGATGTGATTGGTTAGATAATCTTGTTAAAATATGTTAGGACTGGTTAATTACGTTTCAGTAGAATGATTGGTTACGTTAAAGCTGAGAATATTGCTATATACATTAGACACAAACTGGAAGCCCCCCCCTCATAAACTTTCAATAGTTTGTTTCTCCAGACTTTGAGTATTGTTGTTCTCTGTTCACATGAGAAGGGCCAGGGAAGTGGGAGGGAGAAAGGATAAACTTTCTAACACGGTGATTTTCAACCGAGTTCAAGTGTGCCATGAAATTTCATCAGTTTCCCCTGTTTATAGTCATGCCCTTACATACAATGGCATCTGCTCTGATCCTACTGACAGAAACCGAAAACTTCAAGACGACTACCAAGCATTTATGAAACTTAACTAGTCACTGGGAGAAGCCAAAAAAAGCAGATTGATAGGGCCAGACAAATGCCCAGAAAGCAGCTACTTCAAGATAGGTGCCAGAAGTTTTACAACTTTATATCAATTATATGATAGAAAAATAAAGTATAAAATCTAATGTCAGAGGCCAAAGATACTTCTGCCGATTAGATCTTCTCTCAGGCCTCTTCTACACTAGCCCCTCCTTTTGGAAGGGGCATGGTAATGAGATGTGCAATTGATTATGATTTTGATCAGATGGTTCTGCAATACTGTACTTCCATTCACCAAAAGCAGTAGGTATTGTGTTAAATATGGAGTGTGTGTATTTGTGTGTGCATATAAACATAGGTTGTGGCTACACGAGCCCCAGCCTTTTAAAAGGGGTATGCTATCAAGACACTTCAGCAGATGGTAATGAGGTGCTGCCATGAATATGCAGCACCTCATTAGTATAATGGAGGCCGTGCATGATTCTAAAGTGCCTCTTTCAAAAGGCACTCTGCCCATGTAGACGGGGGCCTTTGAGAGGACCCCCTGATTTCAAACCCCTTCTTCCCATTTGGTATTGGGAAGAAAAGGCTTTCAAAGCCTGGCGGGGGGGGTCCTTTCAAAAGGCCCCCATCTACCTGGGTAGCATGCATTTCGAAAGCAGCACTTTAAAGTCGCATTTAGCGGCTATTATGCTAAAGAAGCACGTATTCGTGTCAGCGCCTCATTAGCATCTGCTGAAATCCCTCATTATCACGCCCTTTCTGAAAGGAGGGGCTAGTGAAGACAAGACCTCAGGGTATGTCTGCTCAGCAGAGTTATTTCAAAATAAATACCCTAGCATCTACACAATGTAACTATTTTCATATAAATTTAAAATATCAGGTATCTTATTTCATAATTGTCAGCCTTCCTTTCTTGAGGAATAGCACCTATTTTGAATTAAGGCATAGTGCATCCAATGGTGCTGTTTTGAAATAAGATCTGTGGCGATGTCTACATGGACAGCTTCTGTTGACAGATAGTATCTACACACAAAAGCAGATAAACAGAGCAATCCACTCTGTTGACGGAGAGCAGTCAGGTTGCCCTGCCCTCTCCTGACAGAATGACTGACCAGAAGCTCTGCAAACAGGGCTGCCTGGGGAACCAGAAGCCCTCTCTGTCAACAGAAGTGTCTACAAGGGTACTCTGTTAACAAAAGTCTGTTGCTAGCGGCACTATACCTGAACGGGAACAGAGATAATGCTGCCAACTGAACAGCTGAGTTTTGCTGATTAACTCTTGACAGAGCACTTTAACTGTGTAGATGCTTGGCAAGTTTTGTTGACAAAAGCCAAGCCTTGTTGACAGAAGCTGCCCATGGGCCTATGTGTTTAGAAGGTGGATTTCCAAATAGCTAAGTGCTATTTCAAAATGCATTTTTGTGTGTAGCAGTGTTATTTTGAAGTAAACTATTTCAGAATAGCTATTCTGGAGTAGTTTATTTCAAAATAAGGCTGCAGTGTAGGCATACCTTCAGTGACTTCCTAGCCACACTGTATTGACCAGAAGTAAGAAAGGATTAGATTCAATTAAGCTCAAAGCCACCCTAACAAAAAAATAAATAAAAAAAAATCAAGATTTGAGTGTAACTTTGTTTCCCAGACACTAGCACTCCTCAACCAGCCATTGGTGCCAAGAGCCACTTTGCCAAAACCATTATCACTATGGCAGCTATTTTCAGAAAACTGATCCAGAAAATACATGCCAGTGTACTTGCGCCATCTGCCATGCAAGAATTAGACATGCTTGAGTGTCTAATATGCACAGCTGTAGATATGCTGATGATGATCCATCTGCAAAACATGACACATGCCAGTTGCTTGAGTTATGGTATGTTGAGAAGATTATTCTGCGAGAAATGCCCAGGGTACAGTTCAGAGTTTTCCCTGTCTTATCTATTTTTAATTTCCTCTTCATGTTATACAGTGTTGATAGTACAGAGCACTTTAGAACTGATTCTCCATCAAGCCCCATTTATTCATTCTAGGCTCAATTTCTTTGTGTACTCATTTTGCACTCATATTTTATGCAGAAGTTGAAGCTGAATTTGGGTTAATTGTTAAACTGTTTGGAGAGATATATACTGTGACAAGTCCCTAGTTGGTCACCTTAGGGGTTCTGCACTTCCTGGTGGCTTCTTGTGTGCCTCAGAGACTTGTGGTGGCCCTTTAGATGCCTTGGGAATTCCCAAGGGCAAGAGCTTCCATTTAGTGAGCGATTTTCATCGCAGGGAAGTCCCAAGCAAGTGGTAAACAAGCCCCCTTCAGCAAGTCTTTGGGCTCCTGCTGTCCTTCCGTAGGGTAACTTTCCAGGAGAAGGAGGGGTGGGGCAGGCTTGCCCACTACTCCGGGATCTGGCCCAGGGACTAGAGCAGAGGCAGCCAGTGAGGCTTCTATCCCTGCCCCAAAGCAGCGGCCTTTCCCTGGGCCACTTCACCCACCACTTCCCTCTGCTACCTTCCCACTATATCTCGCTGAGCTGCTTAGCTTTTGTGGTTCTTAAAACCTCCAGCGTCTCTTCCTTGTGCACCTGTCATCTTCTTCCACCTGGAGGGAAGCCTCTTAGAGGGAGCCAGGAAGCCTGCACTGGAAACAGGTACTTTTGATATGGTATCCCACAACATTCTTGTCCATAAGTTAAGGAATATGGATTGGATCCTTGGACTATAAGATGCATAGAAAGCTGGCTTGATGATCGGGCCCAACGGGTAGTGGTCAATGGCTCAATATCTGGATGGCGGTCTGTTTCAAGCAGAGTGCCGCAAGGCTCGGTTCTGGGGCTGGTATTATTCAACATCTTTATTAATGACCTGGATGAGGGACTGGACTGCACCCTCAGCAAGTTTGCAGATGACACAAAACTAGGGGGAGAGGTAGATTCGTTGGAGGGTAGAGAGAGAATCCAGAGGGACCTGGATAAATTGGAGGACTGGGCCAAAAGAAATCTGATGCAGTTCAATAAGGAGAAGTGTAGAGTCCTGCACCTGGGGCGGAAGAATCCCAAACATTGTTACAGGCTGGGGACCGACTGGCTCAGCAGCAGTACGATGGAAACGGACCTAGGGGTTATGGTGGATGAAAGGCTGGATATGAGTATACAGTGTGCCCTTGTAGCCAAGAAGGCTAAAGGCATACTAGGGTGCATTAGGAGGAGCATTTTGAGCAGATCTAGAGAAGTAGTTATTTCTCTTCATTTGGCACTGGTGAGGCCACATCTTGAATATTGTGTCCAGTTTTGGGCCCCCCAGTATAAAAAGGATGTGGATTTGCTGGAGCAGGTTCAGTGAAGGTCAACAAAAATGATTAAGGGTCTGGAGCACAAGACCTATGAGGATAGGCTGAGGGATTTGGGCTTGTTTAGTTTTATAGAAGTGAAGACATAGAGGTGATTTAATAGCAGCCTTCAACTTCCTGAAAGGGAGGTCTAAAAAGGAGGGTGAGAAACTGTTCTCAGTGGTGTCAGATGACAGAACAAGGAGTAATGGTCTGAAGTTGAAAAGAGAAAGGTGTAGGTTAGATATGAGGAAAAAGTATTTCACCAGGAGGGTGGTGAAGCACTGGAATGCATTGTCTAGAGAGGTGGTGGATTCTCCATCCCTTGAGGTTTTTAAGTCCGGGTTGGACAAGGTCCTGTCTGGGATGACTTAGTGGGAGTTGATCCTGCTTGAAGCAAGGGGCTGGACTAGATGACCTCCTGAGGTCCCTTCCAGCCCTGTGATTCTGTGATTCTGTGATTACCCTGTTTCCAGCTGACTCCTAATGAGCCCCAGCTGCTTATCCAGTCTGCAGAGCTGCACCCTCTGGCTACGTCTACACGTGCCCCAAACTTCGAAATGGCCATGCAAATGGCCATTTCGAAGTTTACTAATGAAGGGCTGAAATGCATATTCAGCGCTTCATTAGCATGCGGGCGGCAGCGGTGCTTCGAAATTGATGCGCCTTGCCGCTGTGCGGCGTGTCCAGACGGGGCTCCTTTTCGCCACCTACTTTGCCACCTACGCCACCTACTTCGAAGTCCCCTTATTCCCATGAGCTCATGGGAATAAGGGGACTTCGAAGTAGGCGGGGCCCTTTCGAAAAGGAGCCCCGTCTGGATGCGCCGCGCGGCTGCAAGGCGCGTCAATTTCGAAGCGCCGCTGCCGCCCGCATGCTAATGAATATGCATTTCAGCGCTTCATTAGTAAACTTCGAAATGGCTATTTGCATGGCCATTTCAAAGTTTGGGGCACGTGTAGACACGGCCTCTGTGAGCCTAGGAGGGGAACAAAAAGGCATTTCTTCAGCTCCCAAAATGCTCCTCTCACTCAGATGGATTAGCTACACTGACTGGAGAAGTTCTCCAAGGAGCACAGTAATGTCATCTCTGAAGCACTACAGCAGCATACCTGCACCATTATAATATCTGAGCTGCCCTTTGTCCTTTGAGGAGCTGACCAGCCGCACAGGATTCATCTACACCAGAGGATCAGAAAAACAGATTTTATTGTAATCTATCTTTAAAAAATGATCATAAGTAGAAGGAACTTGATGGGCTCCATGAACAGTTTATAAAGAAAATTTAAAAATATATACAAGCTGCAATCATATCAAATGGCTGCACTAGTGAAGAAAAAATATTTCATGGTGAACAGTGCTTTTTTATCAGCTTTTAAGTGCTAGATATTTATTTATTTGGCTGGAGGCAATTGATATTCCTCATCAAGTTGCAATTTCCAGAAACAGTCTATCTTTTAATATGAAAAGAGAACCCTGTATGTGTTTGGAGAATTAACTGAAATAAAAAGCTGATTATTTACTTTATTTTCAAGTTAAGGATCTCATCCACTAACATCCCCATTTGAAAACACTTGTAGGGTGCGAGAAGAGTGCAAAACAACTCATCCTGCCCCATAATACCTGCGAAACAAGGCTTGCTTGCCAAGACTTCAAGGCTACACCGGCAGTAGGCCACAAGAGATAGTGATAAGGAATGCATAGGCAATATTAGGCAATCTTATGTTAATAAGCCCAGCTTTATCAGCTAGTGTTAGGAGGCCTGTTACAGAGCCTCTCCCCGAGCGAAGCTCTGGCGCGTCAGGTCTTCCCCCATGGATGATTGCGGTGTCTCCGGGGCTCCCGCCGCAGGTGTCACACGCTTTCAATAAACCAAATATAGCACTCGCCTTCTGGGTGCAGCCTTGTCTCTGGGGAACCCGAGCCTGGTTGGCTACGACACTGAAAGTTAAATTCAAACCACTAGCGCAACCATTGTTCTCCACTGAACATATTGATTTCTGCAAGGGTTTTGCAAGTAAGGATAATCTACAAGACAATTCTCATTAAGAAGACCAGGAACATGACAAAAGATGATTCTGTACATTGTGCCTCTAAATTGAAATAAGATATGCAATTTCACATTATGCAAATTGCATATCCTATTTCGAGTCAATTTTGAAATAGGCTATTTCAGGATTTGGTGCTGTCTACACAGCACCCATTTTTGAAATACAGTACAACTTTGAGACATCCCTTACCCCTCGCTCAATGAGGGATAAATGGACACTGAAATAGTGTGCCAAATATTTTGAAAAAATATTTTGAAATACATGGCGCATTTCCTAGATGTGAAGTTACTATTTTGGGATACCTGGGTGTAAACATACCAGGACAGAAAGAGTATTTAGTTAGAACAGGGGACTGAACATCAGAATTCTTGGGTTCTAGCCCTGCCTCTACTGCCAGTCTACATCTCCAATGTGTCTGTGATAAATGCAACAATTTTCTGCAACATCCTGGATAAACCTTACTCTGCTTAGAAAGAAAAAAATCAGTTGCACACCTACACAATGGGAAATGACTCTACAGGAAGGAGAGCCAGTCAGTGAACACTTCAATGGACTGGGCCATTCTGTTAAAGAGCTGAAAATTTGTGTCCTGGAACAAAAAGCATTTAACAAATTAGAGTGAGAGATTTATGAGTTAGAGTATGCATTCAGATTTCTCACGTTAACATGTGTTATGAACAGAGCTGTTGGTTACCTCACACATTACAAGGCCTGCTTTCCTTCCTTTGATGCTTGTAATTATATCAGCCAGGACAATTAACATCACCCCACCCCACACCCCCTCACCTTCTTCCTTCAATTCTATTTGATTTGTCAGTTTTTATTGCAATTTTTTTCTTTTTTGGTTCTCTGTACTTATAAACGTCAGTCTGTATTGGAAATGAAATTGATGTGATGAAGTGGGTCTGTCCCAGGAAAGCTCATCACTGAATAAATCATCTGCTAGTCTTTAAAATGTTACATTTCTGCTGCTTTGTTATGCCCAGAATGATCTGAGCAGGAGTGTTATAAGGAACACATGAGAAGAAGTAATTCTGCTCTACTTCACTCTGATTTGGCTTCAGCTGTAGTATTATGTCCCGTTTTGGGCACAACATTTCAGAAAAGATGTGGACAAGTAGAAGAAAATCCTGAGAAGAGCAATAAAAATGATTAAAAGGCAAGAAAACATGACCTACGAGTGAAGATGGGGGAAAAAAGAGGTTTGAGGGCTGATGCCAATTTCCAAGTATATACCAGGTTGTTTATGAGAAGGAAGAAAAATTGTTCTTCTCAACTTCAGAAGATGGGACGAAAAGAATTGGGCTTAAATTGCCACAAGAGAGGTTTATGTTGCACATTACAAAAACTTCCAAACTGCCAGGCTGTTTAAGCTTGAGAATAAATTGCCCAGGGAAGTTGTGGAATCTCCCTCACCGGACATATTGGTTAAAAGGGGCCCAGAGCTCCTAGCCATGCCACTGCTTCTGCAGCAGTGCCAGTGGCTGGGAGCTTGGGGCCCCTGTGAAACTCTGGGTCCCTATGCACTTCCCCTGTTTTGTTCCTCCCCCTCCCCGGTGGTGGGCCTGAATTGAGCTGTGCCCACAGCCAGCTCCACACAGTTCATATACCACTTCCATAATTGTATGGGGTGGGCTCAGGCCCACTGTCACACAGATCCTCTGCAGAGCGAGTCTTTTGTGGCATGAGACATTAGCCCACCAAACTCTACCTTCTCCCCTCCTTCCAAGGGTGGTATATAGCCTCAGAAGGAGGGGAAAAGCTAAGGTTTGCATCCCACTTTCCCAAGCAGATCTCATCGGTACCCAAAATGCTCAAGCTGGGTGCTGGCTTGGGGTGTTCACCCCCTCCACAAGGCAAAGATGGATTTTGCACACACACAATTGTTGACAACTTTCCCATGAATCTGTTTCTAGGGCTTTGTTACATTCTCTAGATACAGTGACTCATTTGCAATATTACCTGCAGATGCTCCTCCGCTAAGTAGCTGAACAAATACAAATGGCAATGCTATTATTTTCCTCTGCCTTGTTTTCAACAGCTACAAGAGTAGAGTTAAAAACCTGTAAAAGAAAATGCGGCACCAAGAAGCTAAAAGCATTCCCTAGGCAACAGTCTCTCATTTTGCCTATCCTGGTCACTTACACCAAATCCTTGTTCTGACCTGTAATCTTCTGTTTTACCACATCCACTGCTCCTGTGCAAACAGAGCTGGGAACAAAGAGCTGCCTGCACTATTTAGTATTTGTTGTAATCCAATTAACTGAAACATTTGTGATGACAAGCAGAAACTGCTGCTAAAAATGCACTGTTTGGCTTTTAAGTGCACATACATGAGCCACCACCTTTATTTTTTTCTATCTAAGCTTTGTATCCACCACTCCTCACTATAGCTTTCAAGTACTGCTTTGTGTTGCAATTATGTCACTAATTGGCATGTGACCCATAAGAACTCAATTTCACCTCTTAGTGGATGGATGGCTATCCAGTATAGCTGTGAATTCCTAAGTGTGACCAGGGCAGCGAAAAATAACCAATAGCAGGTTAGGGACGCTAATGAATTACGCATACACAACAACAAATTGTGTGCAATCAGCACATCAGACTTCTTACTCACTGAAACTGAGGCGTTCATTTGAGGACAGGGGCATTCTCAAACATAGTGTGAGCCGATCAGAAGTCAGTGATGTAGTGTCCTGACAGGTCTCTTCCTTTGTCCAGTGATGACAACCATTTGGTGGTGTGCATGTTCCTTCTATATGTGGCAGTGGCTCTGTGCAGACAGCCAGTATCACAGATACTGAGAGAGCCCCTAGGGACTCCAGGACCAGATAAGGTATGAAGGCACCCAAGGCAGGGTCATTGTAAAAAAAGCACGGTCCTAGCTTCCCCAGCTCTGATGTCTACGATTAGGTTAATACATGTATGCTCATTACAAAGGACTCAGCTAAGTCCGTGGGGGGCCCTGCTGCCCCCTAGGGCTGAACAAAGAGTTAAGAAGAGGCATGCCTAATATTTACAGACTGAGACAAACCAATGATACACACCTTGCGTATCATCTTATGTGTTAATGATATGTTTATTACTTCCCCTTGTGCTTTCCTATGTCAGACAAAGCATTGTGTTTCACTGCCTGTTGTTGTGCTTTTCACTCCTGATGTTTCAGACAACATATCACTATTGATCATTTCTATCGTGTGATAGTTTGGGGTGTCCTTGCGTTGTGCTGGTGGAATGTATGGACATGCTCCATGTGCTTTAGCAGTTCTGTTCTGTTCCAGTTCATGTCCTGGACACTGACTTGAAGCTAAATATCTGCTTCTGACAGGGCCTGCCTGTTAATTATAGTATACCACTTGCTCCGTTTGCTTCAGACCTCAGTCCACACAGGGAAGGCAGATTGTCCTTGAATAGTTGTGACACTGATTGAGGGCCAGATTTAGCCATCCTTATTCTACCTAAAGAAATGTCTCATTCTGCACATATTTCCTTTATTTCAGTGGAGATATTGACAGAGTAAACTTTGTTTAAGTGGGCACAATCTAGCTCTGAGTTAGTTATGAACTCATATTTAGTTATTTTGTCTTCTAAAACGTTTTTAAAAGTACGTTTTTTCATGTTGTGTTTGTGAAGAAATGATGTTCTAATATTATATGGTATGAATCAGTGAACAGAAGTCACACACGACCTGAAGCAAGCAGAAGGGCATTGTGTGCATGTCAGCAATGATATGTGAACCTGTAGCTGAGCAATGAATCATACGTCTATGTTTGAAGCACACTCATTTTTCAGTTATTCTCTGAGCAGAAAGCGAAACACAGAGGGCCTAAGTCAGAACAAATTGTTTCCTTCCTTTGTTGCCCCCATGACATTTTGGAAACTTTATGCAAATAGAGTGCAAAACATACATGGAAAGTAGTCACTTTGACAGCGCGAGAAATAAGAGGCCTGGGAAGCAAGTAGTTTTATCATTCGCACTCCCCTCATTCTTTCCAGGTTTAGGGTTCACGATCTGACCTGAAGTCAATTCAAAAGCTACCACTGTTTGCAGTGGACTTCTATCAGACTTTTGAATGGTGCTGTTCAGAACATGGGCGAGATGAATGAGTGCACAAATTAACGACGTACATAAAAATCATCATGGCTTTTATTTTTCAATTTTGTTTCACTTTGACAGGTGTTTGTGTTATGTTGTTGTGATGCACTGTGCTCCAGCAGGAGGGAACGGGACAGCATCCTCCTAGGCTGCCCAGAGATGCCTTCTCTTTCTTCACCTACCTTACTCTTTGCGCTCCAGTGATGGCTTGCAGGCTCATCTGCACTAGTTTTGTAATGTGAGCATGCTTGAATGTGACACTACTATTAATTAATCTTGTAGTATTTAGCAGGTTTCTGCGCACAGCTGGGAGAACCATTTTGTCAGGAAAATGCTCCTGGCAGTGACTTCTGTTGCCAGAACAGTGTCGTGTAACTGTAGCCTTGGATTTTAGATTTTAAAGGATTGACACAGCATGCTGTTTTGGGTATGATCAAAGTATATATTAAATTTGGAATGTGGCCTTGGAAGTATCTGTGTGAATTTGGTGAACTAGATTTTCATGCCCCCTCACCTGAGTAAGGAGGGTCACTGGTTCGGGTGTTAGGAGCAGCTGGAGAATCTGTGAGATTTGCTTGTGTAACTTCTGGCTGGCCAGAGGGGCTAGTAGAAATACTTGTGTGGCTGGATTGGTTTGCTTTATTGAGAAGGAAACTCGAGTGTGGGATGTAAGTGGCCTGATTTTAAGCAATGTACCCACAAAAGCTTATGCTCCAAAATATGTGTTAGTCTATAAGGTGCCACAGGACTTCTTTTTGTTTATGAAGATACAGACTAACACAGCTACCTCTCTGATATGTGTTGAATAGGGACTTTCGTCTGAAATATCTGGAGGAAAATACAGGGGGAGGTAAAAAAATATGCAATTAATGCATAAGATAATATTTACGGCACGTACACAGCTTGTTTGTCTCAGTCTGTAGATGTTGGGGTATCTCAGCTTAACCTTTTGGTCAACCTAGTGGGCAGCAAGACCTCTCATTGACTGAGCTGAGTCCATTGCTACAAGCATATATGTATTGACCTAACTGTAAACATGAGATCTAGGGAAGCTAGGACAGTGCTTTGTTTACAATAAACCTGGGGTGGGTGCCTTCATACCTTATGTGATTCAGGTTTTCTTGGAGTCTGCTATGCTAGCTATCTATGCAGACATGGTATGATACACAGGAGGAGCATACGCATGCCGCCAAATAGTTATTGCCATTGGACAGAACAGGCTACCTGGCAGGATGCCACACTGATCCCATCTGGGTACTACAACAAGTTTCAACTTTCTTATGTACATAAGGGTTCTACATACCATATAGGGTTTCATTTTTTCTGTACTAAAAATGGCAGGTTTTTTTTAAATAGTGAGGGTGATTAACAAAATCACACAAACCACTGAAGCTGGGGACTACCCACCCACTGAAGTCTTCAGGTCAGGACTTGGTGCCTTTTTTCCTATGTTTTAGTTTTAGTCAAACACACTATATATTAGCAGTCCTGTAGCACTTTAAAGACTAACAAAATGATTTATCAAGTGATGAGTTTTCGTGGGACATACCCACTTCTTCAGATCTATAGCATTCACAGTCCAGACCCAACTATATAGCACAGAGGTCCAAAAAAAAATTGCAATAAAAACTAACAAATCAAATACATAGAACTTAAGGGGGCAGGGGGGAATGTTAAGTGTCTTGCCTCAGATCATTACAATCAAAGGAAGGGAAGCAGTCCTTGTAATGTGTAAGATAATTGCTGTCTTTGTTCGTACCAAGTATTAATGTATCAAATTTGAGTATGAACCCCAGTTCACAACTCTCCCTGTGCAATCTGCTTTTAAAGTCTCTTTGTTGTAGGATGCATAGTCTCAGGTCTTTAACAGAGTGGCCCACTCCATTTTGGAATAGCTATTCTGGAATAACTTATTTTGAAATAGGGCTGCTGTGTAGCCATAGCCTATGCAAACCAAATGAATGAGCAACATAGCCCCCACTGCAGGGAGCCCATTTACACTGGTGCTTTAATGCAGGTGTAACTTGCTGCTTCACACTCTTGAGCCAGAAAGTTGTGGCACAGTTAATCATAGAATCATAGAATTCTAGGGCTGGAAGGGAATCTCACGAAATCATCTAGTCCAGTCCCCTGCCTAAGCAGGATCAACCCAACTAAATCATTCCAGCCATGACTGTGTCAAGCCAGGCTCTAAAAGTGGTGACGTAGATATGACCTGAAAGTTTGGCCAACCTGGGTATAACAAGAGAAATTGTCTTAATCACATTTCAGTCTACTTGTATGTGAATTTCAAAGAGACCAGCAATCATCAATCCATTTATCTGTAATAATAACAATCAAGAGTAGACGCTAAGTGTGTTTGTTAAACTTCGACTATGACACAGCTAAACACACACAATGTAACCGGATTAGCTTGGAGATGATCATTCCCTTTCATATTGTAATGGCCTTAAGTCATTCATGAGGATGGTTCACTTAACCTTGAGATCAAAGATGCAAGATGCTTCAGGAAAATAACATATCCACATTGTCTTATTCAGTTTACTTACCTGTGCTATAATGAAGTACCTGCTAATTGCCTTATGTGAATGAATGCAACTCCTTTACCTGTGTTTGCATCGGAAGATTAGTTCAAAGCAATCATGTGCAGGTAATCTGCATAACCTCAAGGGAAGGTCCTGCTGTAACAGAGGCTTGTCAGCAGAGAGCCTTGCTGCTGCCACATGATGCCCTGGACTGGCATTGGAACTCCACGCGGTGCTGGCAGAAAGACCCACATCACCCTGCATCAGGCCTGGAGCTTGGAGAGCAGGGCTGGTGGGGAGACCCACTGCAGCCCCACTGAGCCTGGTCTGGGCTGGAGCCCATGGTGTCTGGAGCCAGTGTCAGAGCCTTGTGGTAGCCCTGTAGCCACAGGACAACAGGGATCCCAGGCACTTGGGATACCTGGGCAAAAAGTAGTGGGCTTTAAAGTGCTAGCTAGAGTGTACGCTCACCTGAGCTTGATGGGAATACTCCCAGGCGGCCAATTAAGTTGTAATTAGCTCAGCTTTGTACACAGTGAGTCAATTATGGAATTGAAATGGAGGGAGTTGCAAAAGTCATTTGTTTTGATGGAGTTTAACACTGAGTTAAATGCCCTGTTATTCCTGAATCATAGGCTCAGCTGTGTGGACTCAAGGTTGTTCCTTACGGAACAAAGGGGTTTTCATGGACGAAAACCCCCAGTGTAGAAAAGCCCCTAGAGATCTGTTACAGAAAGACTGGAGCTGGTAAGGGCATTGAACAGGGAGAGTATAAAGGTCATAAACGCTTCCAAATAATGGTTTAGAATAAGTTGTAAAATGCATGAAAAGACTGGACTGCCTAATGTACCATATTTCTTCAACTGATTCCAGAAAGACTTTCACAACTCAGCGGCCTCACCATCTCCGCTATGAAACTGACCCGAGGAGTTTATACATATTTGTTTGTATTCTGAACTTCCAAACACTGGAAACTTTATCCCCTTTTATTATTAAGCCGTTAGTTTTAGGCACTAAAGGACTGGCATCAGTGTGATTATTGAGTAAGATCCAAGGCTCCCATCCACCTGGAGTTAAGTACTTTGAGATTGGTGAACCACACAGGTGATGAATCAAGTTTTCAATGATCCCTCATTTTTCGTAGATCTGGCTGTCCAGATGGGAATCAAGAAATGTTTAAAGGGGACTATGTTTGGCTTCTTGTGAACTCATGTGGTCCTACAAAAGTTGTACTGTTGCTGGCTCGGTGAATCTAATTAGGGAAGAAAACACCAGTTTCGGGAATTTTCTGCTCTGATTCTCTTGACATTCTCAATGTGGCCGTTCAAGACACGCTTTGCTGTCCATTGCTTTTCGGCTGATATTTTCAATTGTGTGGACTATAAAACAACCCTGAGGAAAAAAAATCAATCTGAAGCTTTTTTATTTCCCTTTCATGGCTGTTGAGACTGCGTGCTAGCTTACAGGCTCTTAAGCAATAACAAATACCAAGACTGTATTCACTGTCCTATCCAATAGCACTGACAGCAGCCCACCATCCTACAGAGACTATGATGGGAATCAGCTCAAACTGAAGAATATCACCCCCTAAATCATTAATAACACTTATTGCAGCACCTACCTCTCACTGGAGGTCTTCAAAATATGCACCTAATGAGCCTGACCCTGCTTTCTCTGTGAGCCCTGGATCAGAATAAGTAGTATATAGCAGCAGGCTTTGTATTTAAAAAAACAAAATGGGCAGGGTGGTAAAGGAAAATCTCTTTAGACTTTCTAAAAGTATATAAAATGACTTTTTCACATAGTAGGTATTCATATTTCACTTAACTCTGGGTTCTAAAAAGAAGTTGTTTATTCTGTTTCCTATTGAATCAAATATGCAGTTTCTATAGCAACTTCCCTTCCTTGCTGCTCTAATGCTATCACTTATGATGTACTTAACCCTATAAAATTCATAGATCTGACACTTCCACTAACAAACGCTGAAATAGTGTGCCGTTTATCACGTTGTCAAAATCCATTTGTCAGCGCTAAGGGGTTAAATTACTGTTCTGTGCATGGTTCTGTTTTACTTTGTGAAAATAAACTGGCTAAATGCATGGCTTGCATGAACAAGAGAAAAACTACCAATCAATAACGCATGGGAATTTATGGGCATACCAGGTACAGAGGCCTTAGGTCATTTAACAAAAAAAAAACCCTATAAAACATAACTAAACAATGAGGCAGCAAGTAAAATGATAATATTGCTACATAATGGTGCAAATTTGAACAGGAGATAAAAGAGTCTATCTCTGTTCTTTCTCTTGCAATAACGTGAATGGCTCAGAACCAACTGGAGGTGCATCATAGATGCAACTGAGATTTCATGTGACATATTTAATAGAAATGAACCATGGAAGATACCACCTACATTTCAGAGTTCCTGGATTAAAGGATAAAATGTTTGGGTTTGGACCTCTCTCTCTAGAATTCAGACACTTCAAGCTGGGGAAAAATGGACTAAGAACTTGTGGATAAGCCTGGGAAGTATTCTCCTAGTTTATCTGATAAAGACACTGACAACCAGCCATAAGGCTTCAGTTTTGATTCTCAGCTGAGGCAATGTGTAAAAAGCCATTGTAATAGGTTTGGTTACAGCGATCCCCATGAAACTGTCATCAGCTGGGTTCGTCATACCAGTGAGCCTACTTACCTGCCTGTGGGTCACCCCACCATCCTGTCCTGCTGAGCCAGAACTCTGAGGTACCCCAGAAAAGGCACAAATTTGAGATCACAACCACAGCAGAGCAACACAGACACTGAGAGTAGCTCCATTATGGAAAAATTTGGTCACAGGGCATTGACACAGCACGAATGGGACTATAAACCCAGATTAAAGTCATTGTACTCTGCATAAAAGTTTTATACAATGCACGCTTGTAAGTTGTTTGTTCCCCGTATCAGTGAAACAGAGCTGTGTACAGCTGTTCCCTCTGATTTAAGTGGTTGCAAGTGATAGCAAATGGATCAAAATAAGTTATTATGTAAAACAAAACAAAACCAAACGAAACAAAAGCTAGTTTAAGAAACTTGTTACATGAAATTTCTTACCCTTAGAATAGTTTTAGTTAAAAAAACAGAAGGAAGCAGTGACAGCTGAGTCTTTATGACAAAAGATATATTGTGAGGAATCCCCTTCATTGGCTATGTCTACACTACATCATAAAGTCAATTTTAACACATTTAGCTCAATTTTACAATGTGACTGTCTTCACTGCAAATACCATTTGGTTGATATTGAGGGGTGTGAAGGCTGACTTTCTTGCCTTGCCCCTCCAAGGCAGTGTCATGCCAAGTTCAAATTTAAAAGGGTGAATTAATGCTAGTGTGGAAACAGTGTTATTTTAAATCAATTTTATTGGCCTCCAGAGGTATCCCACAATGCCCAGAATGTGTATGTTCTGGCTGCTTTCACCTCTAGTGCTCTCCAGGTGTTCAGGAAATTGGAAACATGAAGCCCAGCAATTTGAATTCATTCTCTTTCTGCTCAGTGTGGCCATCACATCTAGCCAGGAGAGCGAGCCCCAGATTGGAGCCTTCAGGAGTTCCAGGATCTCCTTTTGGCTGGTGGGCTAGCCCCCACCCCACCACAACATGTGTCAATTTGGCTGTGGGAACCAGACAGTGGCACAGGCTTCTTCCCTGCACGGGATGTAGCAGGAGAGGCTGAGAAACTTATTTGCTGCACTTCACTTTTAAACAGGCCAGCCCCTGCCCCCACACATCATCTGGTGGCTGGGCTGTAGGCATCATGCTTGAAGACAGCAGCATGTCCTGCCCTGCGTGGGGTGAAGGCATCTTCCCTGCACAGGATTTAGCAGGACAGGCTATGACACTTCTTTTCTGTTGTTCACATTTGTACGGAGCAGCGCCCCCGCCCCCAGCTCCCCTACTGGCACCATGCAGCTGGTGGGCTAGTCCCCTCCCCACCACAACACATGGCTAGCCCCTTCCCCACCACACCACATGCCAGCTGTGAGTGCAGACCATGCTTTCAGACAGCAGCCTGCACAAGGTGAAGGCTTTGGTGCTTCGCATTATCTGGGGCTCACCAAGTGCCAGGTCTGGCCCCAGTAGCAAATATTTTGAGGGGCTGGCCCCTGGGAGGCAACATGTGCTGCGAGGTGGGTCCATGTGCTGGGGAGGTGGGCCCCCTAGCAGCAAATATTTTCAGGGCTGGCCCCCTGCCTTGGAACACCAATGGAACCATGTCAACAGCTTACTGTGCTCAGCTGGCCCCTGCCAAATGGTCCAGAACCCAACCCAAGAGCTCATCCCTTCACCCAGCCTCCTGTCCTGACTTCTGCCCCCCCTGCGCACACACCCAACCCTGATTTCCAGCAGCTCACTCACATACCCCAGTCCCCACCCATACCCCCCCCCAGCCCCCTGCTCTAACTGGTTACTGTTTTAAAGAAGTGCCTGCCTTGTCCTCACCTGCACCTCTTTCACACACCACCAGCCTACACTCTGAGGACAGCAAGATGAGGCCAAGGCAGGCACTTCTTTAAAGCAATAACCCCCTAATTGTAGGTATATATATTTACTCTTTACCTATTTTTATATTAATGCAGTATATCATTTAAATGAGTGTGCAGTCAATTTAATGCTATTTGGAATGTTTGTACTGCATCGTTCTAATGGACTAGCATTGAAATTGCTTAATTCCAAGCAATTTTACCAGGTGTCTCCTATTTCACATAGATAAATATGGTCACCCTCTGTATGAAGCTTCACTCACATCATGTTTGTCAATGCCCTTAACTGCCGCTATTAAAAAATAGAGGAATCGAGACAATTGAAAAGAACTGGCTTACAAAACACAAGACACGAGAAAAAAAAAAAGGACTCTATGTTTTATTTATAGCTTGGACTTGCTAATTAATTTGGCGGCGAAATCTCCCAATAGGAAAGAAACCACCCACTGCTAGACAGTTTTTTCCAGCATTCAGATCTACAACTGAGAACTCAAACATATTGAGTTATATTTATCAGGCTTAGTATGAAAACCTCAGCACATTAGTGAGATGACCTTTAGCTTTCAATACTGAGCTAGACAATACCCAGAAATTGTCAGAGATGGATGGAAGCGTGGGAGAGAACAATTCTGGATTTTGATTGCCCCAGACCATAGTCTTAGTCATGATGAGCAACAGTGTTGGGTCACCCTGGAGAAATTTGAGAACAGCATATAGCTGCCTATTGTACTTGAAGCCAATTCACTAGGATTCAAGGGAAAAGTTAAGGGGGGGAAAAAATCAACGTAAATTTCACTGCTCTGTAGTGTCAAGGCTGACTAGAATGTATTTTTATGGAAGAAGGAGTATGTGCATGTATGTATAGCTTCCTGCACACCTGATTTTCCCATGTCACCTCTGACCTAGAAATTAGTACAGGACTAACATGAAATCGAAATTAAGATTAATTATATAACAAATTAAACACACATACACCACAAGCTATCTTAAATTACTGGTGTTTGCACAGGACAAAATTGATTGCATAGGTGACATTAGTCTTTAGTGCTCTGATTCAGTGCATGCTTTAGTGGACATGGCTTTGTTCAGGTGAATGGTAGACCCAATTAAAATCAAAGCTGTTTATTTGTTACACCTCTGAGTAAATGCTTTCCTGGATCCGGCATCTAACACAACCAAGTTATTATGGACATATTGGGGCTATTGGCACCTGGATACAGACCTAGTGACAAGTTAATTCCAGGATTTTATTGATTTCAATAGCTGTTAAATAAGAAATTTACAGGATTAGCCCTAAACCGTTTGATATTTATGTCTGTGTGCTTATCAAAAAAGAAAATCTGGCTTAAAAATTAAATTTAAAGAAGTCAGATTGATAGTAATTTTTTGCGGTTTATCTAAAAGTGTAGGTGATTTGAATTAGAGTAACTGCATTATAACATTTTTGTATTATTATTATTAAAACAGGCTTATTAAGCTTAATTGCATATACACTAATGAAAGCATCTTTCATCCTGCTCTTCCTCTGCAGAATGACATTCCAGGCTGAAAATAGGTTTTACAAGGCTACAGCCACAACAATTATTAATAGCATTGTATTTCCCTGCTAATGCTGTGTGCTACTCTGGCTGCAGCAGAGATCCTCTGGGGAAAAAATGCAAAAGAACTGGGACCTGCTAGGAAATACATGCATATCACATTTTGTACCTAAAAACCTCATCCTAAAACTTCAATCTTGGTACAGTTGTACCGGAGGTTGTTTTGTATGTGTCTGTAGCAAATTTAGTTTTACTAGTACCTTTGGAAATATTCAAGAGAGTAAGCGTTCTTAATGAAAAGACATACAAAGAGAGCTAGAGCAAGAGAATCCCATGTGACTGACTGATGCGGCTAAATGAGACACATTCATCAGTATAAAGGTGAGAGCTCTGTAGGATATACAGGAGCCTGTAGAAATAGGCCTCTCTGTTGCTTTCTTCACAAAGATTTATGCAGCTGGCCCCATTATTGTAAATAGTGGATTTACAGGGTAAAATTTCAGAAGAAAATGTCAAATAGTATGGGACAGAGAAATATTTATGGCTAGAAGGCTGTAGCAATCCTTGGGATTCTTCTATCCCAAGTGCAGAACTCTGCACTTATCCTTGTTGAACCTCCTCAGATTTCTTTTGGCTTAGTTCTCCAATTCATCTAGGTCAACCTACCTATCGCCAGTGTATCTACATCTTCCCTTAGCTTAGACTGCATCTACCCTACAAGATAAAATCAAATTTAAAGGTGTTAGCTAGATATTAAAACATCACTGTCTTCACTGTAAATACCATTAACTCAAATTAGTTCACCCTAATACTAAGAACAAAATATCAATATTACCCGATAGCTATAGTGTCAATTTAGAATTTAAACATTTGAATAAGAGCTGGTGTGGAAGCATCATGACTTTAATTGGAATGTATTAGCCTCCAGAAATGTCCCATATGTATCCCACAAAGCTGTGTGATGACCCTCCATGTATAGCCACTTCCTTCTCCACTGCTCTCCATCCAGGTGTGCAGGAAGAAGGTTGCAGGAAGCATGCACATTTTTGATTGAATTAGACTTTGAATTTGAATTTTGCAGTTCCCAGGCCTGCAAATGTAAAGGTCTGGATGCGTGGCTGACAGAACCGGGCGGGGGTGGACAGAGCTGATAGCACAGCTGCCTGGCGGTATGCCAACATCTGTGGAGACCACGCAGCACAGGGAACCTGGGAGGGTTTGGGAAGGGCTGAATTCTGTTAGTGAGTGCTGTGAATTCTGGGACAGTGCTTTCCATTCTGAGATTCTAACATGAAACTCCCACAAGCAACTGGGATTAAAGCACTGGGGGATAGGTACCTACAATGCACTGCTCATGCTGTCAAACTTGCTTAGGGCAATGGGGATGCAGAAGCTCAACACAGAAAAATGATGGGTCAAACTTCAAGAAGGTTTGTGGACACTTAAATATGAATTCATAAGAATGAGGTTAAAAATCAGTTTCATCTCATGGTGTAGATATAGCCATAGTGTCATCCGCAAACATTGCAACCAATCCCCTCATCCAGGTCATTAATAAAGATACCGAGTAAAACTTGCCCCAGAACTGACTGCTGGGGCACTTTGCTTGATACCGAATGCCAACCAGATATTGAACCATTGCCTTCACTGAGAAGTTAAATTCACTTTACAGTCCATCACAAATGATTCAAGCATGCCACAGTTTTTTGCAGAAGTTGTGTTTGATGAAGACGGGCTTGGTCAGTAAAGGTCAAAGGGCCCTCAGCTCCTCTTGTAACTCATTAATACCTATCAGACTTAGCAGCAACGAAGGATCCTGTGGCACCTTATAGACTAACAGCAAAGTTTAGAGCATGAGCTTTCGTGAGTTAACTCACTTCTTCAGATGCTGCTCTGATACTATCAGACTTAGACTCCTAAGCAACCAATATATGCAGAGAGCAAAGGGACATTTATTTTCCATGTCCATGCAATCCCAGAGTGCCCTGTGGAAATGGTTTTTGGACTACGGCCATGTCTACACTAGCCCCAAACTTCGAAATGGCCATGCAAATGGCCATTTTGAAGTTTACTAATGAAGTGCTGAAATACATATTCAGCACCTCATTAGCATGCGGGCAGCTGCGGCACTTTGAAATTGACGTGGCTCGCCGCTGCGCGGCTCGTTCAGACAGTGGTCCTTTTTGAAAGGACCCCGCCTACTTCGAAGTCCCCTTATTCCTATCTGCTCATAGGACTAAGGGGACTTCGAAGTAGGCAGGGTCCTTTCAAAAAGGAGCGCCGTTTGAACGAGCCGCGCAGCAGCGAGCCGAGTCAATTTCGAAGTGCAGCGGCCGCCCTCATGCTAATGAGGCGCTGAATATGTATTTCAGCGCTTCATTAGTAAACTTCAAAATGGCCATTTGCATGGCCATTTTGAAGTTTGGGGCTAGTGTAGACATAGCCTATGAGTGCTTAGCCACTACAGTCTTTCAGCAGCAACATATTTCAGTCACTACTGATATGTGAAAGAACCTGAATTCTGTGAATGATTGTCTGAACCAACCAACTCTTTGTGTAACACACTGTTGCAGTGATAGCTTAGTATGTATGAATTTACACCTGAACTAAACAATCACAGCTTGCCATGCTGGTCAGTAGTGTAATGGCTAATCTCTTTCCATATTTGGAGATTTGATGGATTGCCAGGAAACTACTTGTCCTAACAGCATGACTCTCTTATTTGAAAGGTGCTCAGACAATCATGCATAGCTCTCATATAAGGGTTCTCATGCTCTGATCTCTAAGCACTTTACAAAAGTCATGACTGTCATTACCCTCTTTTTACAGACAGGGAAAACAGAAGAAAAGGCAGATGAAGTGACTTGCCTAAGACACCAAACAAGGAAGATATTTTGAAGCACTTAGAAAACGGGAAACTGATCAGGAACAGTTAACATAGATTCACCCAGGGCAAATCATACCTGACAAATCTGTATACCTTCTATGACATAGTAATTGGCTCTGTGGATATGGGGAAGGTGGTTTCATATACTGGGACTCCTGGAATACTTTTAAGATTGCACCCATTACATGAGTTGATGGAAAATAGACTTCCCAGCTCTGCAAATATTAGGAGCTCAGCCTGTGACCTAAATTTCCTCACACGTCCAAACACATATATAAACATGAAAGTTTATGGCTAAATTAGAGAGTGTAATGTTATGCATGGCCACAGTTTTAAAAAACCAGTGGTCTAAAAAAAGCTGTTACCTCTGAAATGGCACATCTGTTATTAGCGAAGTTTGATTCTTAATATATTATTTTTAGTCTGACAAATGAACATAAATATAATCTGATTAGCTGCTATGGCTTCCACAAGCCATCCAAAAGGATGTGAAGATTCTTAAATAAAGTAGCTTCAAATCTGTTTCAAATCTAATTCTCTCAGAAAGTTGTTCTCTGTCAGCCTGACCTGGATCTATGCGTTCCATAATCAGTCCAGTACGTAAATGCATTAATTTTTAGTCTTTAAGCTGGAAGAAATCATTGAGTGTGATAATCCAAGGATCACCCTGTGACCCAATACACCTCAGTGGATGTGGCTGTCTGCTCTTCTCATTCATGTGTAAACCCAGCATCCCTGGTTCATTTAATTCCTTAAGCTTTAATTATAAAGCAGCAGTGAACGCCAACAAGACCAAAGCAGCCAAAAGTTCTTTTATAGCTTGTAAAACAACTAAAATCAGGTTTGAGAGATAAAGAAGAGCATTGACTTCAGATACAAGGATGATCTATTGAAATGTCTCTTCCTGTTGTATCTTTCTGCAGCGCTGTCCTTTTATTTATACCCTTGCATCAGGCATTTAAATGAAAGTGAAGCAATCATAAAATTTATGTAGGAGTTTAGGTGTCAAACCCCCTTATTTTTTAATCCATTTACATTTTTCTCCGGAGGCTCCCTAGACAGCGTGAACCGCAAGTATGTTTAACTTGGGGCAAGATAGTCAAAAAAAAAAAAAGTTTTACATCTTAAGGGCTGGATGGCCACCAGACCTGAATAAGAACAGATTAAGGAATTCGGACCCTGGTCTGCACCTACTCCACAAGAGGTAGGGGAATTAATATGCGCAATTTTTTTTTCAGATTATGCCTACCCTGACACACAAACACACTCACTCACTGTTGGCTATGCTTACACCAGCCCACAAGATTGACCCAGTCAGGGTCAGTCTTGCAGGCTACAATTTCATGTGCCTGACAGAGATGTGCATACTTCTCAGGTTGACCCCATATTCCTTGTGAGACAGTCACAATCGACCCTATATATTTTGCGAGACATGAGGAGTAAGGGAGGTCAACAGGAGAAACTCTTCCATCAACTTTCTTCAGTACGGACAGCCAAGGAAGCCAAGCACAGATATGTCAATTCTAGCTAGGCAATTGCCATAGCTAGAATTGCGTATCGGCAGTCGACTTACCTTGACGACTATAGACATAGCCTCAGCTTGAGCAGCTAGTTCCGTGTGGGTAGCAGGAATGAAAGAAAGCCAGCAAAGTCAAAAATCCACCCTCTGCCCACTCTCTTTCTCTCACACATACTGGTAACCTACACTACAAGCAGATCATTCAGGGAAGTAGGGAGGCATCTTACCAGCCCTTACTCCTCTATTGCAGAGAATACAGTGAATCCCAATATGATCCTGAGCTAGTACTGAAGTTTTTGGCCTGAAATGCTAGAGTACACACTCATTACTAGTGTGGGTAATTACGCTCAGAAAATAAGACACATTCCCCATATCCCCCTTAGCTTATTTATAGAATCAAGCTTGAGGGCAAAGTGCAGAGGCTGGAAGTACTAGATACCACATCTTGGGCTACATCTACACAACAGTCCTATTTCAAAAGAAGATGCTTCAAAACATCCTATTTTGAAATAACAGCCACATGCAACATGGTAGAAGAGGAGAAAATAGGAAGAAGGGGCTTTCGAAATCTGGGGGGATCCTTCTCAAAGGCCCCTGTCTACATGTGCAAAATCCAATTCGAAAGTGACACTTTCGAATCACACACAGCCACAATTATACTAATGAGGTGCTGCATATTCATGGCAGCACATCATTAGCTTCTTGCTCACTCGCTCCTTACCATGCCTCTTCCAAAAGGAAGGAGCTAGTGTAGACTAGGCCGAAATGAGGTTTATTGCAATTGATATAATACACCTGTTTTTTTTAATTTATTTCAAAATAATGTGTGCCTCATTTAGAAAATGCCAAAGTAATTTCAAAATAACTGCTGTTATGTGGAGATAACTTAGCTGTGCAGACACAGTCTTGGTTTTGTAGAATAATTTCACTGACAGGAAACACATCATGCTTTCCGCAAGATATTCCACTGCCCAGGCTGTGGGTGTTCAGCCCTTCTGAACTCCAGGCTGCCCCAGTTTTTGGTGCTTCATAGGGCTACAAGGCTCTTGGTCAGTATATTTCACACACCAGAGTATTTGTGCTTGCATAAGCTGGGGCAAAAGTTGGTATATAATCTTCAATGAAGAGTGAAGGGTGATTTTTTTTGTTTAACACATTGGATGGGACTCAGGGGGTAGGTTCAATGCACTGCTGCACAGGTGTGCTGGAATAATTTTGATGTGGGGTGGGTGCTAATAATGGAAGGTATGATGTTAATTATCACTGCTTCAAGCCAAGAGCTGCAGCATTTCCAGAACACCTGTTGTTGTGTGTCACAATTCCTCAGTGTCAGAACTGCCCCTGCATCAGCATTGTGACGTTGTGCTCCATTAAATTTTTTCCTGGCTTCTGGACCGCTGTAAATGTCAATCTTCCTGTGAGTTGATTACAGCACTTTAGCATTGGCCTCTCTCATTTGTGAATTTAGCTGTGAAAACTTAACACTGAAGTAAGGCATGTTTCTGCCCTTCATTTTTATGGGCTTGACTTCTTTTAGTTCAATAGTATTTAAAAAGTCAAACTGAAAGCTGTAAAACAAGTTTATAGCATTTCACCTTTTTCTCAAATGGGTAAGCTTGTAAGAACGGTGCTGTTTGATTAAGTTATCATGCATGAAGAACCAGAAAAATTTAAGGCAATCGTTCATTTAAATGTCTGCTAATTACACACTCCTGACATAGTTATTGTACTATAAGCACATTTAGAATAAAACTGCTGTACTACCTAATTGAACTCAAAAATATTTCTGACATTTTAATGAACACACCAATTAGTTTTATTTTACAAGAATTTCAAATGAACCACACAGTATTAGAAAATGACATTCAAGGGCTACATATAATTTAAGGCACCTAACACAGGAGGGGAATTGGTAGACTCATATAGGCAGGAAAATATGTAGGGATAATATGCTGGAATAAATAAGGGGAGTTTGTGAAAGACAGATATTCCTTTTCCCTTGCGGGGGTGGGGGGTGTTGGTCTACACAGCACAGTTATTCCAACATAGTATCCCAGCATTTACACAATGCAAGTGTTATTTCAAAATAAATTTGAAATAGCAGTTGCCTTATTTTGAAATTGGTAAACCTCATGGCTATCTCTACACCCCCCCCCCACTTTTTTAAAGGGGCATGTAAATGCAACAGAGCGAACGTGTAAGTGAGAGGCAAATTTGCATATTAAGTACATCATTTGCATAATGGCAGCTACTAATCATTCCTGAACAGCTGCTTTAAAAATGGAAAACAGACATTCAGATGGGGTCCTTCAAAAGGAAGCCCTGCTTTTGAAAGCACGCTTCTTCCTGAGGAAAAAAAAAACGGAAGGAAGACGGGTGCTTTTGAACTCAGGGCTTCCTTTCAAAGGAACCCCCCCCACCCCCATAAGGCTATTTTGCATTTTAAAAGCAGCTCTTCCAGGATGGCGCGTAGCTGTCATTATGCAAAAGAAACACTGACTATATAAATTAGCACTTTAGTTGCATTTTTATCCGCCATTTTTACATGCCCCTTTCGAAAGGGAGGCAACAATGTAGATGTACCCATTTCACAACAGCTATGTCTATACTTGCATTCCACTTTTGAAAGAGGCATGCAAATGAAGGAAATTGAAAATGCAAATAAGGTACTGATTTACATATATGGAATCTCATTTGCATACTCTCTTTTCAGAAGAGCTTCTTTCGAAAGACAGAAAGCAGTGTCTCCAGGGCTCTTTCGAAACAAACCCCATCTTCAAAAGAACACTTCTTCCTGAATCAAAATAGGAAGTGGACACAGTGTGGCCAAAACGTTGAACTGGCCATGCTAATGGCCAAAATGGAGGATACTAATGGGCCGCTGAAATGAATTCAATATACCTCATTAGCATGTTGCTGGCCATGGCACTTCGAAAGTGCCACTTTCAATCATGCATGGCTCAGCTACACAGGGGCCCTTTTCAAAAGGACCCTGAAGACTTCAAAATCCCCTTATTCCTATCAGCTGCTCATTGGTCCTTCTTCCTCTCCATTGCCATCTTCCTCCTGATAGTAATAAGGGGATTTCAAAGTCTGTGGGGTCTTTTCAAAAGGACCCCTGTGTAGCTGACATGCGCACTTCTCAGGCTTGCAAGAGAAACATGGCCATCTATGATCAGATGGCACATGAGATGGTCACCCGAGGTTACTCCTGGGACTCTATGCACTGTTGGGTGAAGGTTAAAGAACTCCTTCAGGCCTATCAAGAAATCTGGGACACCAACCAGCAGTCCGGGGCAGCTCCATGGACCTGCCTCTATTATCAACAACTCCATATGCTTATGGGGCGTGAACTCACCATGGAGCCTGGACTGAATTATGACAGTTATAGAGGCCCTAGTATGGAGTATGGGGAGAGCCTGGAGAAGCAAGGTGGCCCAGAGGAAGAGGACAATGGAGCGGAAGAAGGGGCAACAAGTGGGGGATAGAGGAAGTTGTTCCAGACAGCCAGGAGCTCGTCACCGTCGACCTGGAACTGGTCCCCTCCGCAGCGGGCTTCTCCACAGTGTTTACTTCCACACTGGTCTTTTCCATGGCATTCTCCTCCATGCCGGTCACCTCAGTGCTGGTCCCCGAGCCCCCTGTTTGTGTTTGTTTGGGTTTTTTTTGTTTGTTTGTTTGTTTTGGTGGGGTTTTTTGTTTTTTTTTAACATGCTTCCTGCCCCTTTACGTTTGCCTGCAGCAGCCAGCAGGTTCCCCACCCCACAACATGGTTTGCAGGCTCTGTGCGGGTTCCCCCCCCACCACATGTTCCTTTCCAACCAGCATTTCTTTTCCACCATTTCATTGCATTTTCCACGACTCCCTGGCACCATGACTTTTGGGCTCTTCTAGGTGTTTCCCATCTCCTGTTCCTTTCCAAGCACCTTTTCTTTTCAGTTTTCAGGAATCCCCCACACCCCATGGGGGATTCCTCTGCTGTGCTTTTCCCTCTCATGTCCCTTTACATCCAGCCTTTCTTTGGATTTTTTTTCTTTACTTTATTTTTATTGTACATTGAACCCCCCTCCACATGCAGCTGTCCATCTTTCACTGCCACACGACACCTGGTGTCTGCCCCTGCTTTGCAGAGCTTCCCATTCTGACCAAAGTAGACAATTGCTTATAGCTTACCATGTACACAAAGCTATGTGCTGGACAAGTGATGGCAAGTTGAGGTATTGTGAAATACATGCTTACTGTCCCATCCTTAATAAGCCGTGTCCTTCAAAAGTATACTTTCAGTGATAGTACACACATGGAACTATTCATTGCACTTCAAAGCACATTATGTGAATTGTATCATAATTTTGCCTGTTATTTTCCAGACCAAGTGCCCAGCGCTCCAGAGAAAACCAGAAGTGGGAAGATATGAAAACAAGATTTGATCCTCCAGCATATAGAAAATACAGAGGCAGAACACTAGAACCTGACAAAGGCAGCTGCTCAGTGGCATCACAGTACAGCTGAGTGGAGTTAGAGTCAAGTACATTTTAATGAGAGAAAGCTTGACCTCCAGCAGCAGCAACTGTCAAAGGTGAGTGAGGCCATGGCAAAGCACATTGAGGTTGTGGAAAAGCTCATAAACGCTGTTACTGAGCAGATGGAGGTCCTGTGCTCCCTGCTTCAGCTGCAGGGGCACTCCCAACCCAGAAAGGCAGCAGCTGATACTTGCTGGCCAGAGTCCCCTGAAGGAGAGGTCGCCCACCCCTGTCATCGCGGTCCCCACATGCAAGGAGGTAGGGCAAGTCTAGGCTCCGGCTCCTGCTCCTGCCCCAAGGGCCACTGCAAAAGGCTATTCAAGCACCATTGAGAAGGCTTTTTTCCCAACCACTTAAACCTCTCTTGCCTCCTAAATAAAATCATTCCTTTGAGCTCGGTGTGATTTCTTGTCCTGCAGGAGTAGGGGGCCCGAGGGGAAACACAAATCAAAATGGTCGGGTTGGTGGAGGGTGAGTGCTGCTGAAGGCACAGCTGCCCATTGATACTGCCTGGTCCACAGCAGACGTGCAGCTGAGGGAACCGGGCGGGTTTGGGGGGTGGAAGGGTGCTGCTGAACGAACATGCATTCTGTTTACTGCAACTTAACCCCCTCCCACCAAGTAAAAGCATTCATTCATTACAGCATGGTTTGATTTATTGGAATTATCGCAGAGAAATACATCGGTAGCATGTGCATTATAGATCAGTCATAAAGCTGCTTTTTAAAGGGTCCCTTATTGCTGCTGCTTCTTTGTGACTACTGGTGGATGGCAGTGTAGGTGGCTGCAAGTGAGACCTGCCTATGGACTCCGCTTCAGAATTCCAGATATAAGGGAAAGTCTCCCACCTCACTTCACATATGTTGTGTAAAACAGCACACACTGTAATAATGGGGGGACATTAGCTTCAGAAACGTCTAAATGTGGCAATAAATATCTGAACCTTGCTTTCAAACATCCAAAGGCGCATTCCACCACCATTATGCACCTGCTTAGTCTGTGATTAAAGTTTTCCTTGCTGGGGCCCAGGGCTCCTGTGTACGGTTTCATCAGGCAGGGAAACAGGGTAAGAAAGGTCACCCAATAGAACACTGGGCATCTCCACATCGCCAGGCTTGGTTTGCCAATCAGGGAAAAAAGTCCTATCCGGCAGCTTTCGGTACAATCCCGTATTTCAGAATATGTGAACGTCATGAACCGTCCCTGACCAGCCAATGTTGATGTCGGTAAAATGACCTTTCTGCTCTATCAACCCCTGCATCACCATGGAGAAGTACCCCTTTCAGTTTATATATTCTGTGGCCAGGTGGGCCAGGGCCATGATGTGGATGTGCGTGCCATCTATTGCCCCACTGCAGTTAGGAAAGCCCTGGGCATCAAAGCCATCCACAATGGACTGTACATCTCCCAGGGTCAAAGTCTTCAGGAGGAGATGCCGACAAATTGCATTGGCCACCTTCATCACCATGGACCCCACTGTAGATCTGCCCATCCCACACTGATGTGCCACTGACCAGTAACTGTTGGAGGTTGCAAACTTCCACAGTGCAATTGCTACTCCCTTCTGAACTGTTAAATTAAGCCCCATTTTTGTGTTGCTGCGCTTCAGAACAGGTGCCAGCACACCACAAAAATTCTTTAAAGGTGGACTTGTGCATGCGAAAGTTCTGCCCCCACTGCTGGTTATTGCAGGACTCCAAAACAATGTGGTCCCACCAGTGTGTGCTGGCCTCTCACGTCCAAAACTGGTGCACCATTGACAATAATTGAGTCAGGGCAGGCAGCTCTGAGTTCTTGGACCACAGTTGGGAGATCTGCTCTTCCAAACCATCCTTCTCATCATCATCATCAGCAGCAGCAGCACCACCACCAGTTGGATAGCCAAGCATCACTGATATTTGGAATTGCAGGACAAATTGTGTGACAGATGCTGTGGCTGCTAAAATGATCTGTGCTATGAGTTGAAGCATTCATGGATCCATGCTTGCACTGTAATACTGCAGCAGGAAATGGCATGATCTCCAATTCTTTTTTACACAGTTAGGGATGCACTGAATTCTGGGACAGTGCTTGGAATTCTGGGATTCCAACATGAAACACCCACAAGCAGCCAGGGCTAAGCCACTGTGGGATAGGTACCCACAATGCAGTGCTCATGCTGTCGAACTTACATGGGGCAAAGGGGATGTGGAGCTTCAACATGGATAAAAGGTGGGTTGAATTTCAAGAAGATTTGTGGACACTTTATTCAAATTCATAAATATCGAGGTTAAATATTCAAATTTATTAAATATTGAATTTATCTCATAGTCTAGACACAGCCTTAGTGTGTAGATGATGTATTTCAAAATAGCTAAGTGCTATTTTAAAATGCTTTTTGTGTTAGCAGCATTATTTTGAAATTAGTGATTTCAGATTAGCTCTTCCAGAGCAGTTTATTTCAGAATAAGGCTGCTGTGTAGACGTCCCCTTGGACTCCCAAGTTCCAACTTGGTGGAACAGATTCCACCACATGGATACCACCTCCTCGCTAACACGCTGGGGACTCCCAAACCCACTCCACCTTCCTCACCAGGGGCCTATTTGGAGCCCAGTGACATGGCATGGCTCAAAGGACTTCCATTGACACTGGAGTTGTACTGACTTAATACTAGGGAAAGAAGAGAATCAGCCCCCTGGCTTTTTGAACAATCAAATCAAATACCCACCCAAAAGAGTCAGAGGCTTTACAAGAGATCCAGTTCCTGCTGCAGTTGGATCCTTGGGTAGTTTAGCCAGACAGGTTGCAGCTGTTTTTAATTCAGCTATTAGCGTCACATTAGCACTAAGTCAAAGGGCCAGATCCTTAGCTCCCGCTCCAGCCTCTTTGCTCCAGTTTCATTAAGATCACCAGAGTCTTATGTCAAAGGGACTATTTATTGTAGGGTTTCCAGGCATCCCATTTTTTAACCAGAATGCCAGGTCATAAAATGACCCTAGCAGCCAGTCAGCGCTACCAGCTGTGCTAATGAAAGCCCAGTCAGTAGTACAGAGAGACTTAGGGCTAAGGCAGGCTCCCGACCTGTCCTGACTCCACATGGCTCCTGAAAGTGGCCACCAGCCCACTGCAGCTCCTGCGCACTGGGGTGGCCAAGGCTTCAAGATTCCATGTGCTGGACCTGCCAGGTGTGCTGCCTCCACAGCTCCCATTGGTTGCAGATCCCAGCCAATGGGAGCTATGGGGGACGGTAGCTGTGGATGAGCCCTGGCTGCCCACATACACAGAGGCCTCATGGAGCAGGTGGCCACTTCCTAGGATCATGGTAAGCACTGCTGTTGCTGCCCCCGCCACCCCTAGAAGCCCACAACCTAAACTTGTTCCTGCACCCCAAATTCCTCATCATTGGCCTCACCCCAAAAGCCTCACTCGCAGCCAGGGCCCTCACTTCCCCACAGCTCAAACCCCTGCTCCAGCCTGGAGCCCTCTCCTGCAATTTCAGCCCCACCTAAAGCCTGCACTCCCAGTCCAGGGCCCACACCCTGAGTCAAAGGCCCATATCCCCTCCTGCACCCCACCCCATGTCCCAGCCTGGTGAAAGTGGGTGAGGGTGGAGAAGACTAAGTGATGGTGGGGGAACGTGGATGGCGCATGGGAGATTGGACCTTGGAGAATGGGTGGGGCAATCGGTGGGGCTTGGATGGAGCCTCAGAGAAGAGGTGTTCATTTTCTGCAGTTAGAAAGCTGGCAATTCCAGCTATGTGCCTTTTGCTCCTGGCCCCTCAGAAGCAAAAGTTAGGTCAGGGCATGAATAGGGTGTGTAGAGGCAGGCTGCTAGAGACCAAGCCTCCCACATGATCATCAGCTCCAGAAAAGCAAATGGAAAATAAAAAGATTGTGTACCCATATTTTGTGAATCCAACTACTGCACTTATCCTAGCACACAATCATATATCCTTGAGTTTGTCTGACAAAGGCAAGGCCTTAGGATCTGACTGGATTGCTGCAACCCTTCATTCTCCCTAGATATGTTTTGTGCTGCAGCAGCCTTTGCTAATTGCACGACTCTGTCTGCCATCAGTTTAAAAAAAAATCAATTCCTTGATCATCCAGATAAGTTCTACTTTCAAACTAGAATCTGCTTCCCTTGCATCTGCATCACACTGCATGTCAATGTTTAATTCATTCATGTTATTTCTTACTATTTCTCTGACTTTAAAAAATAAGAAAAACAACACTCAATTATGTAATGGAGAAATCAATGGGCAATGGAGAAATAACTCATTTGTGAACACCTATTTGCATGTCATGTGATATTAAGGAAGCTCCTGGTGTAATCTTATATGTTCCTTCTGATGTATTTTTAAGCAAGCAAAAGTATTATATGACTAACCCAGGATGAAATACAAGAGGAACTGAATCAATCAGCCCCCGCCTCCAGCAAAAAAAGAGCAAGGGAATAAAACTTAGAGGTCAAAAAATAGCTTATAGAAATTGATGTTGCTCCATTGGCTTCACTGGACTTTTGCTCATTTACAGCAACTGAGTATCTCACATTTAACATTTTTGTGTCCAAATTTGAATTAATAATGTGAGGCTGCACATTCGATATGGTGAGCTACGCCAGGAGCAAAGCAATGGAGAATCAAAGGCAGGTTTTGGCACTGCCCCTTTTGTTTCAGTTTATGACTATTACTGATTCTCATAATGTCACAGATATATCAAACAGTGATGCAACTCCACCAAAACCACAATAAATTTACAGTTATCCCAACAATATATTATCAGAGGCTGTCTCCACAGTAGCATTATTTTAAAATAATCCATTCCAAAATAGCTATTCTGAACGAGTTTATTTCAAAATAATGCAGCTACACAAAAGAATACATTTCGAAAATAGCACCCAGCTATTTCAAAATAGCATATCCAGACACATAGTGCTTATTTCAAAATAGTTCCACTGGATACCCTTATGGCTTATTTTAAAAATAGCGCTATTCCATGTCTTAACAATGCCTATTTGGATGCAGCTATATCAAAATAGGTATTATTCCTCCTGCAATGGGGTTTACGAAATCCAAAATAACATGCCTACTACTTCAAATGTGTTTCAAAATAGCGTGTGCATGGTGTAGACTCCAGCAAAGTAATTTCAAAATAGAGGCTGTTGTCTCAAAATAACTTTGCTGTGTGGCTGTAGCCTGAATGAACATACAGACAGAATCCGCATACCAATTCTGAAAAGGCTAACAGAGTAGTCAAAAAAGTGAAAAACTCATCTTCCTAATAAATCAAATAACAGTGTATCTCTGTCCTTCAAATTTGTCCTTAAAAGCCTCTTCTGCAAGCTATGGTACAGGGCAACTTAGGAAAACTTTCTGGAAAAAAACATTTTTAGTAAAAAAGTGGGAAGAAATTAAAGAACCTGGAACTGTCAAAGAAAAATTTGTTCATTATTTTTCCCCAATTGAAATCCAAAAGTTATGAGAAGTTTTCACTTTTATTATAACCCTGGGGCCCAGAGTTGCATGAGTGAGTTGAGTATCTCTCTGCCCCTCTCTCTCTTCTGACTTGAGATCGAGGTCATTTAGGGAGTTTTGTTTGTTTGTTTTGGTTATTTGTTTCTCACTTGTGTGTGGGCCTGACCCAAAAAGGTTCCCCACCCCACCCACTCAGCAGGGATACAAGTGAATTACACCAATTTCTCTGGAGAGAAGGGAAGAAAACAAAAGCATTTGATCCACATAGAGCTTGCCTTCATGTCTGGGAAAGGTACTCCCAGAATCTCAGCTATATGCTAAAGGAGAGGGGCAGGGCTAGCTCAGTGGTTTGAGGAAATGGTGTGCTAACTATAAGGTTCTGAGCGCAATCCTTGAGAGGACCATCTAGAGCAAACAGATATTTGAAAAACAAAATTAAAAAATCTTCTGAGAGGACAGGGGACTGGACTCAATGACCTCTGAAGGTCCCTTTAACTCTATAAGATAGGTACGTCTCCATGCAAGATGGAAAAGATTGTTTAACATAAATACTTGCTTCATGCACCTTGGTTATGTCTATACTACATTCCCATTTCAAAAGGGGAATGCAAATGGAGCACTGATTTACAAATCTTGTGTGATCCCGCTGCTGAAAGAGACTCCTTTTAAAACAAAAACAGCAGTACAGACAGGGGTCCTTTGAAAATGGGGTTTGTTTTCAAAGGAACCCTGTCTACACTGTTGTTTTTGTTTTTAAAGGAGTCTCTTTCAGAAGTGGGATCACACAAGATTATGTAAATGAAGCATGAGATTTGTAAATCAGTACTTCATTTGCATTTTCAATCTCACTCATTTGCATTAATCTTTCAAAAGGAGAATGTAAGGTAGATGTAGCCCTGGTGTCTTTAACATTCTGAGAGGAATACGGCCACAAGGGCTGTGTAATGCCCTGGCCTATGGCAGCGCCCCCTTTGGGCAGCGTGGACCAACATAGCTCACCCTCCGGGTCTAGCTGGCCCAGGACTTTGTCCTCTTTAAGGGCCGGCTGGTGGTCGGCCAGCAGCTGGAGAGCCCTGCCCACAGTTCGGGTGGGGCAGCCGTCAACCAAACAGTTAGAGGCCCGCCCTTCGCTTAGGGCAGGGCAGCAGTCACACAAGCTGTTTTGGGAAGCCCGGCCCTCAGTCCAGGGCTGGGCAGTGGCCAAACAGCGGCTTACAGGCCCTGGCCCTCAGCTTGGGGTAGAGCAGCGGTTTCACAAGCAGTTTGGAAGCCCAGCCCTTGTTTCAGGGTGGGTCTGCAGGTAAGTGCACAGTTGGGAAGCCCAGCCCTCAGTTTGGGGTGGGGCAGCAGTTCCACAAACAGTGGCTTGGAGGCCCAGCCCTCAGTTCAGGGCGGGGCAGTACTCACGTTGCCTTCCCCTAACTGGAGTTGGCTTTTGATAGGTGAAGGGTTACCCTGCCAGGGAGGGGGTAGGGGGTTGCAGGCCCTACCACTCCACTGCGACCCAGCCTGGGGCCCTACAGATCGCTCACACCTGAGTTTGGCAGTGGGGTTCCACACTGCAACACACCACCATTGGCTTGGGGGAGCGTTCCCTGAGCCACTTCCTACATTCACCTCCATTGGTGCGGGGTCCCAGTTGGCCTGGTCAGCTGGTCCCAGCTGGTAGATCTTGTCCGAGTAGTCTGCCTTCAGGGGCTCCGGCCAGTTGGACATCTTGATGTCATTGGGGTAGTCCGGCGGTGGCAGAACTATGGGGTCTAGGTGGTCAAAGGCCTCTGCACTGCGGGCATCTGGCCAAACTCCAGGATCGTGTGCTTCCAGGGCCTCTGGGTGGGCCTCGGGGGAGAGGGCCCTCCACCAGAGTGAGGACCCTGGTAGGTCTGGGAAGTCCAGGTAGTATCCCTGTGGCATCCTTATCTGTGGCTTCCCAGGCTGGTCTGGGCAGCTGGGGGGTAGCTCTTGCTGACAGGCTGGGCGGCGGTGGGTTCCGCTACCCCTGGCGCCCAGGAGCCTGGTCAGTGGCCTCCTCCCGGCAAGGCGGCCCAGCATTTAATGGGCCTTGAGCCCCATCCCAGCCCTTCTGGCTCTAGGCCCTGCCCTCTGAGGGGCGGGGCACTGGTGTTCTGGCTCAGGGCCTGCCCACCAGGGCCTCTGAGCAGCCTCCTCCACCTCTGAGTCTGGGGAAGGCCACAACACCTCCCTACAGGCTGCATAAAATTCTCCTTCACCCTTCAAGATGTTTCCTTGCCCTGATGTCCCCTATGACAACTCTTGCTGTGGCATCCTTGCAAGGCAATCTTATGGCTGTGTTCCACAATGTCTGTGCTGAGGGAATCCACTTCCAGCTATACAACTGAGCCCTTAAGGTTCCATTATTCTGATCCAATCCTTTTTCCTTTTAGCTGAAGTTCATTCTCTATCTGTGGAGGTCTGGAATTGAATCTCTGCTGAGCATCAAGATCGACAATACATTTACTCCTACATTAAACCCAAGGAATAAATTCACTTTCAGAGCTATAAATAAACCTAACAGATGAGAGACATATGTCAGGTATAGTCATGTATGAATACCACTTGAGGAAGAGAAATATTTCTGAGGCACACAGAGAAGAAAGCATGAAGCTTGTTCAACAATCAAAAAGGGGAATTACCTCAGAACCAAAAACTGTAAAAGACTGCAATTCAATTGATATGCTATCGCAAAGCTTTTGTATAGAATGACTATAGCCATTCATTTAAGAAATCAAAGATCCTGTGTTATTAATATGCCTTAAACAGCAGGTAAAGTAGGCATTTCTTCCACTTCAGGTAACTGCTGTGCTTCACATAAGACTAAGTTTTGACATCTCAGTCATTTGTCACAACCTGTCTGTCAAGGACAACAGCCAGCATCAGAAGGATCCTGATGTCTTTCAATATTTGTTATTATATGCACTGTCAAATTGCAAAAATAGATCAGCCTTTTCTTCGAGAATATGAGGATCTTTGAAAGTGTTAAATGGGTCATTACTATTAATGTCAACTTTTAATTCTTTGTTCAAATTAAATAGCTCTCCTTTAGATCTTTGAAAATGCATCTGTATGTTTGTCCATTTCTATTCCATGAATATTTTGGGCCCATTCCTATGATGTAAAAGCTTCCAACACTGCATTATTTCTAAGGCATCTCACCAGAGCTAAATCTTTAATTCTTCCAGGTTCTCTTTTTTCCATATTTCTTCTGTCCTTTGCACAAGTAACTCAGAGGCCAGTTTCTGATACCTTCCTGCAGTTTAGGAGCATTTGTCTCCAAATAGCCACATTGACCTTGGTGGAACTAATCCTGAGGAAACACACTGTTCAGCACAAAGACACTACAATTTGGCCCCAGCTCATGATATCTTTTGCAGGAACTAGATAGATTCCAAAACTGATGGTTGTCAATTGACAAATCTATTGACAAGGATCTGGGCACCCTTTTTTAATTAGAGATCCTTTTATTGCAACTGAAGGGATCTGATAGGATTGTTAAGGACCTCTGCTCAGAGCAGTTGGAGTGACGGAGCTGGGTCACGGAATTTGATTTCGAAGCTTTGAGGCTGAAAAACCCATCTTTCAGTCTCTCTCTGAAAGCACGCCTCTCTGTGGCCGAAAGGTTCCTGTCTAACTGGGGTAGTTGAGGTTTTGCTAGAATAGAACACATATACTACTACCCTGAATGCTTTCCTCCTCCTGACACTCCCAAGGCTGCTGTAGTGTTGGCCAAACCTTGGGTCTCATAGGCTCTTGCTCTGACCTAGGCACATATTTGAAATACAGACCCAGTGTCTGACATTCCTTATGGCAATGGGCACCCCATAGTCCTAGGGCTTAGGCCAGTGAAATCCAAAAGAAATTTAAGGATCGCCACCCCCCACAGCCAGTTACACCCCCTTCCCAGGCGCTGACCCCATCCCCAAGCCAGGCAATTTACCCACCCCCGCGCGCAAAGTGCCAGTGACTCACCAGAGCCACCGCTGGAGCCATGACACTTGAGCTGTGCCACACAAGCAATATGCACATCTATAAAGACCCCCCTGCTACATTCATCCCCCACATCTTTATTTAACACAGCAGAGAAATATAGCCAGGCTAAACAGCTATGAGTTCCAGTGTGGATTGTTGTATTTCCGAGGCACACATCCTTAAATTCCCTTCTTGGGATGGATCCTCTGATGGAAGATACAAGACAATGAATGCCCGTTAACAGATTGTAGTTGATAAGAATAACTTCTTTAGGACCAGATAAGCATGCCTCCTGGTTCTCCATGCCTTAAATATTGGGTCTGTTCTGCTATGGCTATGGTTTGAAGAAGTGGTCTGTCCCACGAAAGCTCATCACCTAATAAATTATTTTGTTAGCCATTAAAGTGCTACTTGACTGCTTTTTTTGTTTTGATGCCTCATTAGCTGTGTCTACACGTGCACGCTACTTCAAAGTAGCGGCACTAACTTCGAAATAGCGCCCATCGCGGCTACACGCGTCGGGCGCTATTTCGAAGTTAACTTCGACGTTAGGCGGCGAGACGTCGAAGTCGCTAACCTCATGAGGGGATCGGAATAGCGCCCTACTTCGACGTTCAACGTCGAAGTAGGGACCGTGTAGACGATCCGCGTCCCGCAACGTCGAAATTGCCGGGTCCTCCATGGCGGCCATCAGCTGCGGGGTTGAGAGATGCTCTCCCTCCAGCCCCTGCGGGGCTCTATGGTCACCGTGGGCAGCAGCCCTTAGCCCAGGGCTTCTGGCTGCTGCTGCGGCAGCTGGGGATCCATGCTGCAGGCACAGGGTCTGCAACCAGTTGTCGGCTCTGTGTATCTTGTGTTGTTTAGTGCAACTGTGTCTGGAAGGGGCCCTTTAAGGGAGCGGCTTGCTGTTGAGTCCGCCCTGTGACCCTGTCTGCAGCTATGCCTGGCACCCTTATTTCGATGTGTGCTACTTTGGCGTGTAGACATACCCTCGCAGCGCCTATTTCGATGTGGTGCCGCGCAACGTCGAAGTTGAACATTGACATTGCCAGCCCTGGAGGACGTGTAGACGTTATTCATCGAAATAGCCTATTTCGATATTGGCTTCACGTGTAGACGTAGCCATTAAGTGTTAATTGTTAAAAAGACATCTTCTTAGCTTATCTGTTTTCCTCCAACATGTGAAGAAAATAAAGATATGCTAGCTACCAGGTGGGTTAGATGCTTGAATTTCAGGAATATTTTCCAATCTCTACAAAGAATATTTAAAAATCTATGTGAAAGATCCTTGTAGCACAGGGCTTTCTGTTGTAAAGTGTTAAGTTACTGTCTGCTATATTCGCTGAGGCACTAAAGTACATTGTCCTTGCTTTTTGTTATTCATTTGAGATTTAACATGTACAATTAAAAATACAAAATATTCTAAGAAGTCAACTCTTTTCAGTCTTGTTAGCTGCCCCATCACTTGACATTTTAACAAATGAAGAGATGTAGTGTGTTGGAAGAATTAAATGCCATTTAGGAACTGAACTCAAGCGTTTACAGTTTGTGAAGTTTTTATACAGGCACAGGGAGAGAAATTGTGTGATGCATCTTGTAAACAAATGCAAAAGTCTGGACTTAATTGTTTTATTTCTTGTTACAATCAGAGATTTGTTCCATGCCCACTTCACAGGTATTACTAGGCATTTCCTAGTAAAATACACTTTTGAGCTCAGGATCCAAACAATTATGTACACACACGCACACGCACACACACACAGTTGCTTCCTCATGTCCGTCTATTTCAGCTCAGCTCACACACACACACACAAGCACGCAGTTCCTTTCTCATGCCAGTCTATTTCAGCTCAGCTCCCTAGTACATTTTAATATTGCTGGACAACCCTTTCCAAAGTTTAAAATCATTCCCACCTATTTTTAATGTGCTCAAGATTGGAATGAGAAAAAAAGCTGTAAATCCAGAAAGCAATGTAACCCAGAATATCTAGATGCGTGACATGGATGAGTCTTGGCTTCTGAAGAGTCATTCTCACCATCCAGGAACTTGAGAAAAACAGAAGTGTGAAACATATGAAGATGCATGTCAGAAATTTAGCTCACAGTCCCTTGGTGTTGACTTGCAAAATACCAGTGACTGCTTCACCTACTTTGTCATAACATATGTGTTCCTCCTAGTAACTTAATGTCTTCATTTGGTGCTATACTGACCTCTCCTACCATTTTGAAATAAAGCTAGAATATAGCTTTACTTTCAAACAGGACATAATACTTCCAGTTTAGGATTTTTATTTTTAATTTAGTCCAGTAGCATTTTTTTTCTTTTTTCCCCAAGTTCAGGTGCCCTGAATAATTATATCCCAGATACAGAAGTCACTACAGCTGAATTCTAAGCATTTGATAGGCTTGTTTCAATATTTTCTTTATACATAGTAAGCACGGACACTGTTCTGTAATAATGTTTCATTTTTATGTGGGTCTAGAGTGTATATTAAGGTTACACAGAACATTAAAAAAAGTCTGAGTAAGGATGGCACTTGACTTTGCAGACTCCTAAAGCATATAAAAGTTAGGTATCTGGCTGCAATCTCATAAAGGGCTCAGCGCCCTCCTCCCACCTTACAAACTCTCTCAGACCTCAAAGGGCTTTGAACCAATATCTAGCAGAGCAAGTGGTTCTTCCTGAACCTCTTTCCCAGCTTCTGAACACTTCATAATTCCTTACCAGGTCTGCATGGTGAGAACGCAAATGCTTTCAGCACTTCCAAAACAAATTAGACCCACTGGATCTTAAGCTGATGATCCAACAACTGAAACAGCCAAAACAAGTGTAAAGTTGGGATAATAATTTTATCTGATGGCTGAAATATTTAACTAATAAATATTTGTGGAGTCTTTGAAATGCTTATAAACACTAAGGAGCTGCAATGTCATTTATAAGTGGCTAAATACATTTGAAAAATCTTGTTTGCTAAACTAAGATATATTTTCTATTCTCTCTCTCTCTCTCTCCTTCTGCGCGCGTGTGTGTGTGTGTGATAATAACAAATTATAATGAGGCACACATCAGGATCTCTGTGCATAGCTAGATGTGATTTTTTTTATTTAAACAAATAAATCCATGGGGGCTGCTGGGCCTAAGCATCAGTGAAAGTCAGACAATGAAATGACACATATCCATTAAGTCATGTACTGTACGGGCTGCCAATCTGGAGGTCAGATCCCATATAGGCATTGAAGGCATTGAAGGCCACTTCCTCAATATAGCTAGGTGGGAGTAGGGATCCTGACACTTTTCTACTGTTAATATGCATAAGAACCATTGGTGCAGAATATTAAGTTCTAGTGGCCTTTTCTTTCCCCCCTTTCAGAGGTCATTTACTTTAAAGATACATTGGGACTGAAGCTTTTAGATTTAAAGTTTTCTTTTAGACTTCAGTCGAAAGTCAGAACTTTTCAGGAGAATGGAGGAATTAAGCACGAGGCTGAAGGTATACATGACATAACCACCCAAGGCTAACAGAACACAGGGTAAGCCAGAACTATTTGTTGGTACAGGCTGAATCTCTCTAATCCGAAACACTCTCATCCAGCAACATCCGTAATCCTGCATGATTTAGTAATCATAGGTGGAGTCAAGTTTCCCATTGCCCCATAAAAGCCGTGTCTACACGTGCACGCTACTTCGAAGTAGTGGCACTAACTTCGAAATAGCGCCCGTCACGGCTACACGCGTCGGGCGCTATTTCGAAGTTAACTTCGACGTTAGGTGGCGAGACGTCGAAGTCGCTATCCTCATCAGGAGATGGGGATAGCGCCCTACTTCAACGTTCAACGTTGAAGTAGGGACCGTGTAGTCATTGCGTGTCCCGCAACTTCGAAATAGCGGGGTCCGCCATGGCGGCCATCAGCTGAGGAGTTGAGAGAGGCTCTCTCTCCAGCCCCTGCAGGGCTCTATGGTCACCGTGGGCAGCAGCCCTTAGCCCAGGGCTGCTGGCTGCTGCTGCAGCAGCTGGGGATCCATGCTGCAGGCACAGGGTCTGCAACCAGTTGTCGGCTCTGTGTATCTTGTGTTGTTTAGTGCAACTGTGTCTGGGAGGGGCCCTTTAAGGGAGCGGCTTGCTGTTGAGTCCGCCCTGTGACCCTGTCTGCAGCTGTGCCTGGCACCCTTATTTCGATGTGTGCTACTTTGGCGTGTAGACGTTCCCTCGCAGCGCCTATTTTGATGTGGTGCTGCGCAACGTCGAAGTTGAACATCGACGTTGCCAGCCCTGGAGGACATGTAGACGTTAGTCATCGAAATAGCCTATTTCGATGTTGCTACATCGAAATAAGCTACTTCGATGTAGGCTTCATGTGTAGACGTAGCCAAAGTCTGTTTACAGCCACCTGTCCTGGTTCTCAGTGCTCTCTGCTATTTAGCTCTAATTTACCCCTACATGTCTTCTAAGAGCCTGTTAAGCAGTGGAAATGGTGATAATCTGCTGGACAATGTTGACCTCTCAAAGTCCAGCAAATTCTCTTTTTCAACACCAGTCAGGCCCTGAGGGTGCCAGATGAGAGAGGTTCAACCTGCAGTTTTAGAAGAGATAGATGGGATCTAACAGAGGTAACGAATATAGGAATGCAGGCAGGACACAGATGTGTATTCAGTCCCTCTCTAAGAGAGGGCACACAAATGCTTGTGCATGCACTTTTGTTTCTAAATAAATTCTGCCAGAATAACTAACCCCAAAATACACTCATGAGAGTTAGATTTTCTCCCAGCCATAGTTCAGCCAGATTCACTACTTATCATCATTTATTTCCAGTAAGTAGATGTCATACGTGGATAGTTATTTCTCTGTCAGAGCTCGTAAATGGTGTTCGGGGACCAATGGATTCTTGTTCCGAAGGTTCGTTTTGACTGTGATGTTTCCAGTCTTCATCTGATAACACGGACCACTTATCTCTGTCACTGTGAGAAGCGGTATCAGCATCTGCAGCATTATTTGCAAGAGCAGTTTAAGAACCTTAATCTCTCTGCAGTTCATTCTTAGTATTCACACTTGCCTGATAGTATTAACCCTGAAAGACTCTTACAGCCTTTCCCAAGCTATTAAAACTACCCACAGAATGTCACGCAAAGGATAGGTTTTTATGAAGAATAAATCGTCCAGTCATAGACATTAAAGAACTCCTTGAAATCTACTATTTAGTATTGTTGACCTTGACAGAATTAAGATTACATTTAAAATCCAGGGATGCTCAACATTGTTGTCTCTAATTTTATCCATTCATGAGCAGAATAAATTTTGTTATGTGCACCCAGGCACATGCAGATGAACATCACCAATAAGAACATAAGAACAGCCATACTGGGTCAGACCGAAGATCCATTTAGCCCAGTATCCTGTTTTATGACAGAGGCCAGCACCAGGTGCCTCAGAGGGATTGAACAGAACAGGTAATCACCAAAGTGATCCCTCTCCTGACATCTGTTTCCAGCCTCTGACAAACAGAGGCTAGGGTCACCATTCCTACCAGTCCTAGCTAATAGCCACGGACAGACCTAACCTCTATGAATTTATCAAGTTCTTGTTGGAACCCTAGCAGTGCATCTTGTGGGGTGTGGGCAACTGTGGATGCTCTGTCAGTCAGCTGAGTGGCACCTGAATCTCTGCCAAGTGCCCAGCTTATAGGGCACACTGATGCACAGTGCTCTGGCATAAAAGAACACAGGACACCACCCTAAAAAATTCCTTGTCTGAATTTTCTACTCCCTATGAGTTGCCCAGTCTATTGTCATTGAAATCAATGGGAGCTGAAAGCAAATATCTTCTGAGGCCAAACATCTTCATGCATAAATTTAATTTTACCATGTAAAAATGAAAATATTCAGCTCTTATACAGTGCTCTATAAACTGACTCAGATTACGCTTGTAAAACGCTATCATTAGCTGGTATTCGTGAAACTACAATACCCACCTCAGGAAGTGAGGAAACAGATTGTCAGAGCCGGACGTGTATCCAGAAACCACCTGCTACAAGACAGGCTCTACAAGAAAAATTACAGAACACCACTGCCCATCATCTATGACCCCAACTAAAACCTCTCCAGAATATCATTAATGATCTACAACACATCCTGGACAAGCTCCTCTCACTCTCACAGCCCTTGGGAGGCAGGCCTGTCCTCGCCGACAGACAGCCTGCCAACTTCAAACAAATTCTCACCAGCAACTATACACCATACAACAGTAACTCTAGACCAGGAGCCAATCCTTGCAACAAACCTCGGTGCTTATCCTACCCATCTATACCAGCAACATTATCACAGGACCCAACTACTCCAGCCATACCATCAGGGGTTCATTCTTCTGCATATTTACTATTGTAATATATGGCACTATACTTCAGCAATGCTCCTCTCCATATATATTGGCCAAACTGGACAGTTTCTATGTAAAAGAATAAATGGACGCAAATCAGGTATCAGGAATAGTAACATATGAAAACCTGCAGGAAAACACTCTAGTCTCCCTGGACACTCAGTAACAGACTTAAAAGTAGCCAACCTGCAACAAAACATGTCAAAAACAGACTCCAAAGAGAAACTGCAGAGCTACAATTCATTTGCAAATTTGACACCATCACTTTAGAATTGAACACAGACTGCGAATGTCTGGCCAGCTACAAAAGTAGGTTCTCCTCTCTTGGTGTTCACACCTCCACATTAGATGCTGAAACTGGGACAGATCCTCCCTGACTTAACTGATCTCATTACGCTGGCTTTCCTCTCAACTGGCACTCCCCTCTTTTCATGTGACTGTATATTTATACCTGCCTCTGGAACTTCCACTCCACAAATCTGATGAAGTCCTCTCCAACAGATAAAACTTAACATTAAAAAGGTTGTAGAGCAGTAGTTAAACAAACGGTTGTGGGAAAGCTGACAGGTGTAGAGGAGCATGTGCTTCAGATACAGACATCCCTTAGGGATAGGAACTATTAATGAAGATTCTCTGTGTCCCAATAAGGAGGGGGAGGTAGAAGATGATTAAATACACGTTGGATCTGATGAGAGCATTCAAAAGAAAAAAGGCCTATTCAATTGCATCGTATAAATGGCAAACAACTAAAAGGTGACAACTCTTTAAAGTGCTTTTGTACAAAATGATAGAAGTCTAAATAAAAAGTTGGGTGAACTTGAGTGCCTGATATTAAAAGAGGCCATTTTTTATAATAAGCATTTCAGAAATTTGGTGGAATGAGGGTAATCAATGGGACATAGTATTATCAAGTACAAAATATACAAGAAGATTACAGGCCATGCTGGCATAGGAGAGCTGCAATAGGTGAAAGAAAGCACAGACTCAAATCAAGTAAAAATCTTAAATGAAACAAACTCTATCATAGAATTTCTATCAATAGTAATTCCATGGCTGAATACTAAGAATTTAGTAGTAATGATATATTACCAAACACCTGACCAGGATGGTCACAGAGATTATGAAATACTCATGGAAATGAGAGATGCTATAAAATGAAAAGAAAGAGGGATTTTAACTAGCCCTCTATTAACTTTGTTACACCTTAAATGACTGCTTCTTGAAGCAGTTAATACTAGAACCCAGGGGAGGTAATTCTTGGTTTAGTCCGAACTGGAGCACAAGATCCAATCCAAGAGGTGAATATAGCCGAACCATTTGTAATAGTGATCACAATATAATTAAGTTGGACATCCCTATGGTGAGGACACTACTACAGCAGTCCAGCACTGCTGCATTTCATTTCAGAAAGGGGAACCACACAAAAATGTGGAAGTTAAACAGAAATTAAAAGGTGCAGTGCAAAAATATCACTGAAATCTGCATGGATACTTTTTAAAGCCATCATAACAGAGACTCATGTTAAATGTAAACTCCAAATTAAAAAGGGAAACAGTGGGAACACTAAGAAGTGCTACCATGGCTAAACAAGTAAAAAGCAGTGACAGGCAAGAAGGCATCCTTTAAATAATGGAAGTTAAATCCTATTGAAGAAAACAGGAAGGAGCAAAACCTCTGGAAAGTGAAATATAAAAATATAATTAGGAAGTCAAAAAAAAAAAACACCTTTGCAGAACAGCTAGCTAAAACCTCAAATAACATCAAAGTTTAAAGTACACCAGTAGCAGGAAGCCTGCTAAACAACCAGTGAGGGGGACACGGGTATCTACCTGATCAAGACGCTAAAAGGAGTAATAAGGCCACATTGGAGAAAAGGAATTAATTCTTTTCACTCTTCTTCACCACTGTGGATGTGATGGAGATTCCCAAACCTGAGCCATTTTTTAGGTGCCAATCTCAGGCTTTGTCCCAGATTGAGATGTCAAAGGCAACTTTGGAACAAAATGATAAACTAGACAGTAATAATTCACCAGGACCAGATGGCATTCACTGAAGAGTCCTGAATGGACTCACTCAGGTTACAAACTATGTTTAGTAAATCTGCAGTTTCATACTTGGTGTTTGGTACAGTCATTTGGTACAGAAGCTGTTTTAATAATTAAAAAAGGCTCAAGAGGTGATCATGGCAGTTATAGGCCAGTAAGCCCCTTTCAGTACCAGGCATAGTGGTTTCAGCTATAGTAAAAAGTGGTCATACACACTTTTCAACAACAATCATGAGGTCAGCACCTGTTGGGGTCTGACAATTTTCTGACTATTTCCTTCCATCTTTCCCTATCCAGTGTGGAGTGATTTAGTTTCTATAGAGTAGCTCCCCACCAATCTACTATATAATCTACCCATTCTTTGCTGGGTCTGCCTCTCCTATTCAAACCATCCATTATGCCAAATATCAGGGGCTTGGTTTTTTGTCATACACATTCATAAACATAAATTTGTGGGGGATGATTTAAGATGGTTTTTTGTAAACAGACATCATACTTCATCAATCTACTAGAATTCAATGGGATTAACAAGCTTGTGGGCAAGGGTGCGCCAGTGGATATAGTGCATCTAGATTTTTCAGAAAGCCTATGACAAGGTCAATTACCAAAAGCTCTTAAGCACAGTAAGCTGCCAAGGGATAAGAAAGATCCTTTCACAGATAAGCAAATGGCTAAAAAGATAGGAAATAAAGGGCAGGAATAAATGGTAAATTTTCAGAATGGAGAGAGAGGTAAATAGCGGTGTCCCTCAGAGATCTGTATTAGGATCCATACTATTAACGATCTAAAAAAAGGGGTTACTAGTGTGAAAGAACCAGTTCAATAGTAGTCTAAGTTCCCTGGACTCTGAGCAGGACAGGGATGAATACCATTGTAGTCTATCAACCCAGGTTAGGGGTCATGCAACTTAACACAGGTCTCCTGGCCAACATAAGGTAATACTGGCACCTCAGAGCTTAGGCAGTGTGGGTTTATGTGGTCCCACCCAACTCCACAGTGTCCCACCCCAGGGCCCAATCAGTGCTGGGGCAGTCTGCCATTGGGTCACCAGGGTCCTCCCACATCATGCTGACACACGGACTCAGGTGCGCAAGCTACCAAACTAGTCCCTGGCTCTCCTGGGTTATTTCCATCACTTCCTCTGCAGTGTACCCAAATCTATGCACAGGTAGTCTTCCAGCTTCTCCAGGTACATCACCAAGGGCATCAGCAGCAGCACTCCCCAGAAGTCTGGGTTGATCCCTTGGGCAACAGTGGCTCTCCCTGGTTCTTGTCTCAAGTCATGCATCAGAACAGTCTCTTGCCTCTGCTGCTTCTCCTCAACTGCACAGTCAACCTGTGGAACTCTCTCCCAGGTCAGGTTTCTATGCTTTCCCTTACTGTCCCACCCCTCCACCTCTGGCAGGTGGGGCATGGCCCTCCTAGATCCACCCACAAAGCAGCTTGGAACATGTCTCCACATCTGAGGGGGCCATGCCGCCTCGCTGCACCCAATATATCCATTCTTAGGTTCTGTCTGAACTACATAAGAAATAAAGATGGTCTCAGTTTGCACAATTTCAGTTTGTATTTTGGTCACAGCAAACCGCACATTCTTCTGTTAAAAATATTAACTGCTGGACAGATTTTTAATGCTATTATTTATTGGGCAAGTTCTCTAGACATTTATAATTCATAAGTCATACTTCTGAATTGATTTGCTGCCTCTTCCCAAAAGTCATGTAATGAAGATCTTGATGTATTGTACTTCTAAAATACCACATTTAAAAATTCCCATTTACATGCATGCCATCTACACACTGCAGACATTAAATATCATAAATGTAGAGTTAATGTCTCATTTCTAGAAGTTATGTCTTTTAGCAATTACATTAAATGAAAGGATATTGACTTTTAGAGACTGAAATCCATGTCCTTTTCTATTGCTAAAGCAGTCAGGAACATTTTTAAATAAGCTTATGCTACAACGACAATTTAATGATCCATTTGCTAAAATTGAGAGAAAAAAAGTAGTCCCCGAGAACTAACAGAATTAGAATTCATGAAACAATAATGTGTAGCTCAAAACAAGCGGATATACAGGCCCATTTGCTTTGCTACTGATAGGCAGGAAAGCTCTGCTAAAGCCTCAGAAGGTACACTTCTACAAGCTAAGGAATTTGCTTACAGTAATTCCCCAAATCTATAAAGATAACTGAACATCAGAGTAAGACAATGTTATAGGAAGCTCTTAATGGGTTAATATAACTATTTTTCCCCTCTGCCTTCAAGTTTTTCATTAGATCCTGTGTATCTGCTTAAATTTTCTGCATACTCTAGTATGTCAATTTATCTTGTTAAATACAGAGAGTATTTAGGCACTTCCCACACTTGACATTGTCATCAAATCAAGAGCTGATGAATCTTGGGAAGTCAAATGCATTACAGGTTATTGGTTAAGTGAAAAAATAGCTGGTTGGAATTCTCTACAGAGCTACATCTATGCTAGAAACATATGCCTACAGAAGTTACTCTCAGAAGAGATGTTCCGACAAAACTTGCTGACAGATCATGTCCACACATAACAGTGGATCAATCTTTTGATCCACTCTATCGACAAAAGGGCTCCCCGGAGCATCTACACAGCTTTTTTTGTTCATAGTTGCTGTTGATAAAACACATTTTGTGTGTAGATGCACTTCAAGTTTTGTCTACAAAACTCTGTAGTGTACATATATCCCAGGAGATTAGCCTGGGTAATTTAGCCAGCTCCTTCTGGTTTCAAACCTTATGAATATGTAACTTCCATATGCATTCCACTATAATGATGGCATATAAGTCTTCATATTAAAGTATGTCTATACTGCACAGTCCTTACAATGGCATATAGAATGCACACACACCCTCCTGCCACACATACAGGTATAGCAGCAAGGCAATGAGTTAAGCAGATAAAGAAATCTGAACCCTTAGGTTATGTGCCTCCATTGCTTATATTACTCACTTTAGCAATGTGGGGTCCAACTTTCTCTCTCTGTTGCCAAAGGCTTTTCCTGCCACAGGGAAAAGATGTCACCTCCAAGGAGGCAGCTGGGAAAGGTACCAATAACTCCTTGCTGCCGGAGACTTCATCCACATCCTTAGGCTGCTATTAAGATGTGTAGGCATACACAACGTCATGGAATCAACCTATTTTTACTGCACTGCATCACTACATGTATAGTAATTGTACCCACACACCTACCAAGTGTGGTTCACTGTCTCATGTAGCAAGCATCTAAACCCCATATGGGCTGTGCCTACACTTGCATTCCTCTTTCATAAGAGGCATGTGAAGGAAGGAAATTGAAAATGCAAATGAGATGCAGATTTATATATCTGGTGCCTCATTTGCATATTCTTCTTTCAAAAGAAGAAAAGCAGTGTAGACCCAGCTCTTTTGAAAGTAAACCCCATCTTTTTCCTCTTTTTCTTAGGAACCTACATTTGCATGCTTCTTTCACAAGAGGAATGCAAGAGAAGACAAAGCAGCTATGGAGAGCAAGAATGAGTATCCTTTGTAGCTGAGAGTCCGCTGTCAGCTCGAATTGTAGATGTTCATGCTCTGAAGTTCCAAGTTCAAGCCAGTGGTTATAGCCAGAGGGGTAAATGCTTCAAGGAGGAAATATTTCAATCAGAGGGCTACCACAAGAGCTAAACACAACTTCATACCTCAAAATAAGGCTAACAAGCAAACATTGGTTGTTAGAATGTATGGGACTCTCTACAAAAAGATCATTTTCACTGTGCCACTATCTCTACTGAAGTTTAGCCTCTGTCCCTAAAAGCATGCATTTGTTTTGTAGCAATGGTTGCAGTAGCAAAAGAAACAACAATTTTTTATCATGATGTTGTTTCTGCTGGTGCAATTTCTAGCGGGTAATGAAGAAACATTTGCTTTGTAATTTCCTGTTGCTAATGCTATTCGCTGAGAGTAATTTCATTCCTAGGAAGCAGAGAGCTCCTTGTATTGCTATCAGACACATTTTTATAGATTGATATCAAATAGACAAATCACTGGCTTCTTCTCAGTTGATAAAATTAGGGTAAAATATGACTGACATTTATTAGCACACACCCCCCCATCCACACACAAAAAATGTTTTACCCTTAAGTAGTAAGAGGAGAAAGAGTTCCCAAATCAGGATTTTTGAAGCCTTGAGACACATCTTGGATACTTCCCTCTATGGCCAGTAAATTAATAGTAGAGTAAAATTCCTTTAATCCAGCCTCTGATGATTAAGAAATCCTGATGGTCTGGCATATGGCAAAAATAGCCCTATTAATGGAGACAATCCAGCAAGATTTGGTAGTCTAGCATACAGTTGTTCCCTGAGATATGCGAGGGTTGCATTCTACACAACCTTTGCATACCTCTAAACTCATGTAAGTCGGGGGGGGAGCTTAGGTGGTGGGTTGGGGCTGCGGGAGGGGGTCAGGGGTTTAAGCCTGGGGTGAAGAAGTGGGAGGAGGTGAAGAAGCTGGAGGAGCATGGGAGTGAAGCAGCTGGGGAAGCACAGGAGTGGTAAAGTTGCAGGAACTAGGTGTGGGAATGGTGAAGCTGAGAAGTGTGGGGGTGTTGAAGAAGCTGCAGGAGTGAGGGGGTGGTGAAGAAGCTGGGCCCCTACAGAGGCAGTGAGCTGCAGCTGGATTCTGGGGGTGGTGAGCTGTGATGCGGGAGGTTGAACTATGGTGTGGAGGTTATGGTAACATCCAATAGTCCAAAAAATTTGATAATCCAGCACCTGTCCAGTCCCGGACATGGTGAATAAAAGGAATTTTACTGTACAAGGAAGTCCAACTAGCACAGCTGTAAAATTGGTTGGACAAGTCTCTAATTTCTATACAACTTTATAGTGCATTCAGAGTGTCCAAGATATTTCCAATATAGTATTCATCATCGGGATTCATACCTCTTATTTTTGTGTTCCCTCATCCTCACCCGAGTGGGAGAGAATTTTGGAGGGAATGTTTTGTTTTGAGTTTTTACACAGGTTCCCAACATGCACATTCCCACAGTTCTCTACCATTGCTGTTAAGGGACCAAGAGGAAACAGTGTCGATCTGTTATCTTTTGCATTAATCTGTCTGTTGAGGGGGACTGAGGCTGTATCTACACTACGAGATAAATTAGATTTTTAATAAATTTGATTGTTTAACCTCGATATTATGAATTTGAATTAAGTGTCTACAAAGCTTCTTGAAATTCAACCCACCTTTTCTCCGTATCGAGTTTCTGCATCCTCATTGCCTCGTGCAAGTTCGACAGCATGAGCAGTGCATTGTAGAGACCTATCCCACAGTGCCTTAGCCCTGGTTGTTTGTGGGTGTTTCATGTTTGAATCCCAGAATGCCAAGCACTGCCCCAGAATTCAGAGCACCGGTAACCACGGAAAAACTGAACTGGAGATTGCACCATTTCCTGCTGCAGCATTCTAGTGCAAACATGGATTCCCAAATGCTTCATAGCACACATTGTTTCAGCAACCACCCTGGCTGTCGCACAATTTTTGCTTCAGTTACAAAGCTTAGTGACAGTTCAGTATCATAATGGTGGTGCTGTTGCTGCTGCTGCTGCTGCCAGTGATGTTAAAAAGAGCAAATCTCCCAACTGTGGTCTGAGAACTCACAGCTTCTGGCTGCACTGCATACAGTGGAGTGGCAGTTTTGGATGCTTGAGACCGGCACACGCTGGTGGGGCCACATCATTTTGGAGTCTTGGGAAAACAAGCAGTGGGTGCAGAACTTTCACATGTACAAGTCCACTTTTATGGAACTTTGTGATGTCCTGGCACCCACCCTGAAGCGCAGCAACCCAAAAATGAGGCTGGCTTTAAAAGTTCAGAAGAATGTGGCAATCGCACTGTGGAAGTTTGCAACGCCCAACAATTACTGGTCAGTGGCAAATCAGTACAGGGTGGGCAGATCTACAGTGGGGTCAGTGGTGATGGAAGTAGCCCACACAATTGGTCAGCATCTCCTCAGGAAGACTGGGACCCTGGGAGATGTACAGGCAATTGTGGATGGCTTTGCTCCCCAGGGGTTTCCTAGCAGCAGTGGGGCAATTGATGGCATGCTCATCCCCATGATGGCCTTGGGCTACCTGGTCTCTGAGTATATGAACTGAAAGGGGTACTTCTCCATGGTGTTGCAGGGATTGGTAGATTGCAAAGTTTGTTCCACCGACATCAACACTGGCTGGTCTTCCAAAATTCTGGACTGTGCCATAAGCTCCTGGATGGAAATTTTTTCCCCAGTTGGAAAATCATGCTTGGCGATGAGGAGATGCATATTGTTATATTGGGTGATTCTGCTTACTCTCTGCTCCCTTGCCTTACAAAGCCTACACAGGATCCCTGGACTCCAGCAAGGAAAACTTCAATCACAGACTCAGCAGGTGCTGAGTAGTGGTGGAATGCACCTTTGGCAGATGGTGGAATGCGTCTTTGGCTTTCTTCTGTTCTTCTCTGCTATGCTGGACATTGGCTCTGAAAAAAATGAAGGTCTAAATTAAAATACAATTCACATAATGTGCTTTGAAATGGAATGAACAGGTCTCTGTGTCTACTATCAGGGGAAAAGTGATGTTCAGATTTATTGATACGTTTGGACATTTCTGAAGCTAACGTCCCCACCGTGCTTACACCGTGCACTATTTTGCACAAAATATGTGAATCCAGGCGGAAGACTTTTCTGGAATTCTAAAGCAAAGGCCATAGGCAGGGCGTACTCACAGCCACCTACACAACTATCCACCAGTAGCCACACTGAGGCAGCAGCAATAAGGGACGGTTTAAAAAATAGTTTAATGGACGATCTGTAATGAACTTGCTACCCGTGTATTTCTCTACCATAATGCCAATCAATCATACTGTGTCTTAATGAATTAATGCCTTTACTTGGTGGCAGAGGGTTACGTTTCAGGAAGTAGAATGCATGTGCCAGGCAGTTGTACCTTCAGCCCTCCCCCAACCACCCAGTTTGATCTGTGTTCCCCCCACACCTCACTCCTGCAGGCCATGAAATCACACCACGCTCAAATGAATGATTTTATTTTGTGGGGAGGATTGGTTTAAGTGTCCAGGAAAAGTAGCCCTCTCAAGGGCGCTTGAATAGCCTGTTGCAGTGGCCCTTGAAGCTGTAGCAGCAGGCTGTGCTGGCTCTCCTTCCCTGCAGACAGGGACTGCAATGATGGGGGATGGGCAACCTCTCCACAGGGGACTTGGGGAAGTAGTTCTTTCACCTTCACCCAGCACTGCATAAAGTCCCAGGAGTAACCTCAGGCCGTCATCTCGCACGACACCTGATCATAGATTGCCACGTTGCTCTTGGCCACCCAAAGACTCTTTGCCACCAACTGGTCTCTCCAAATCACAAGAAGATCCAGAATCTCCTGGGGATCCACACTGGGGCTCTCTGGTGACAGTGAGAAGTACTGGGAAGATCACGACCTGAGTGCTCGTGACTGCAGTAGATGGCTAATGTTGCAATGGCTACCTATGCAGTGCGATGCAATGGGGAAAGCAATTTTTTCATAATTGGTGCCCTTTATACACTGCTGAATTCCTTTTCAAATTCTAATTCAAATTCAAGCAAAGCTTTGAGGGCTTCTTGTGACCTTCTTACTGGACACCTGGACGAGGAGCAGTGCACAATGAAGCAGACATAAATGGAGGGTCACCATGTAGCTTTGTGGGATACATACGGGACACTTCTGGAGAGTAATAGATTCAAATTGAGGACATAGCTCTTCCACACTAGCCTTGATTTGAGATTTTAAATTTGCATTTGACCCTATTCCTGGCCTGTAATATTGATATTTTGCAATCGGTATTATGGCTCAATAAATAGGCATAATAGCAAGAAGTGTGAAGACAAAGACATTTTAATATCGAGCTAACTCCTCGAAATTCAATTTTATCTCTTAGTGTGGACACAGCCAGAGACACTTGCTTTGTCAATGGGATTCACAGCTATTACTTAACAGCCGAGGAATGTGGTTAAGGAGCAGTATTGTTGCTTTAAGGACCTTTAACACTGCCAGAGAAATTTGTGGCCTTACTGTAAGTGACAATTAGGCTTAATACATCTGTGAATTTGTTCTCTGAAAAGAGCCTTTTTCATAATTAGTCTGTGTAAAAAACCCAGTGGTCTTTTTTAATTGTTAATGGAAGTCTCGGCTGAATGTTCTAGTAAGGATATGTAATTGGGTTTTTTTGGTTTGTTTGTTTGTTTGTTTTGAGGATGGTGTGAAAAAACGTGTCAGATGACACTATGCTTGTCCTGTTTGCTATCCAGATACTCAGCTGGTGGAAAATAGCATTTTTACATTGAAGTGAATGTGGCAACACCAATTTGCACTACCAGGAGATATGTCCTTGCATACTCATTTTTCCCTAGCCTTAACATTGTCATAAGGAACTGGAGAAGTTTGTGCCACAGCTGAATTTGGTTAGTAGTCTTACCTACATCTGAGTTTCATTTTAAGAGCTGTCTTTACTTCATTGTGGTGTAGCCACTCAATATCTAAAAGCGACTGTTTCTGAATCAGATGAGTACAAAGGAGTAACTTTCAGCTTGTGTTTCTGACATTTGATTTTGTACTTAGCAGTAAACACAAATATTCTAAGCTCTAATTAAAACAATATGGCAGCCACATCAACTGATATAAACAGATGACTTGAGCTGACCCATGTAGGTGTATATAAATTAGGACCTGGGCTTTCCACTCCTGTGGTCTTGTATGAAGTTCAATGCTGCAGTGATTTGCCATTTTGTCATGTCCATTGGTTTTGTAGACCCTTGAAAATGGATGATGGTAGCAACTTTAAGCAAAGCATCAAACATTTAAAAAAAAACAAAACACCTTTTTGGTTAATAGCAAATGCATGCTAGCTGCATTTTGAGTGAAAGGCTGTATTTCATAAACCAGACAGCACACCTTATGGTTTAAATATTTAATATGGTATGGATACAAAAAGGATTTAGTGATGGTACCGTATGTCAAAAACAAACATAAAGATAGAAAGTTGTCTTAAATCAAAGTTGACATAGATTGTTCTTGTCTTTTTGGATCTATGATATGAAAGCACAATCCTCTCCCATCCAAGAATTTTCACAGCAATGAGTTTGAAATGTGAGCAAAATATGGAAAACATCCAAATGCAAAGTTAGGGTGGTGCTCTAGAAATATGCCTTTTTTGTTAGAAGCAGAAAAGGTAACATTTCTCAGTGTTGGAGAAAGCTTTTAAATCCCCAATTAGAATACATTTGGAACAGCTCGTTTTACTGCAGGGCAAATGACATTAGGCAAAAGAGAGCTGTACTTTTTTTAAGGCAAAGAAAAGAAATTACATTATTTTTAATGCCTAATATGGATTTCATTTAAGTCTTACCACATTGAAAAGATTGACATTTTTGCACATTGTACAAAATTGTGGTCTTTTAAGACACACTATGCTACAACTGGAACACTGCAATTCAGAGACATAAGCATAGCTTTTAAAATAGGAAAGAAGGTAAAACCTGGGATTTTATGGTCTGTTTCTTGAATAAACTTCCTGGGAAGTCAAAGGAAGCCATGGGTACTCAGCACCTCGGGGGAGGAAGGATGAAATGGGACATGTGGACATTATTCAAAGCAAATTGAAGCCTCCAGTGTATGATGGGACAAAAAAGTGCCCTTGGCGGTTCTGGGTGTGTGTCATCCACTTTTCATAACACACCTCTCTGCTCCCACTCCTTTTGGAAAGCAACCACAAAAAGTGGTTTTGCACCCTTTTTCATATCCATGCAGATGCCATTACACTAGCATGGAGTCCATCCAGCTTCAGATTGTTGTGGAAAGCATTGTGGGCACCTCATGCATTGCACTGTGGTATGTGTGGAACCTAAGCAACTTTCAGAGCGATGAAGACTGGGCATAGAGGAATACAACAATGACGAATATGAAGCTCTCGAGAGGAAGAAAGATGCTCTCAGTGGGTAAGATTTTTTTGAAATATTTTTAAATGGGACCATATTAACAGTGCTGGAGTTTGACCTCCTCTATTTATTGAGATAAGCAAATAATTGAAATGGTGTGATCCATTGAACAGCACTAGGGTGGGACTCCAGGGGGTTCTGTTCCCAGCTCTTCTACTAGACATTTGTTCGGTCACTTAATCTTTGTGCCTCTGTTCCCACTTTACTCCCAAACTGGTCTTCTGTGAGATTATAAACCTCCCAACACGTGATCATAAATCACCATATGGCCCTGACCTCAGTTGGGGCTTGTAGGTATAACTGAAACACAAAGAGACAGTAAGCATGGGAAGCAGGAATTCGACCTTCTGCTGGTATTACCTTTTTCTGAAAGACTCACTTCTAGTGTACAGTTCAGTCTCCACAGCTTTCATGTAAAGTCTGCATCACAGGCTCCAATTGTACTGCAGCTTCAGTTTCGATATGCAGCCTACTGAGGGTCTTGATTTGAATCTGACCCACTGGAGTCTTTAATTTTGGAAGTATTTTCTTGGAACTGAAGTTGATCTTTTGACTAAATGGAGATGTGAACAGATACCATTCAGACTGTACTTAAATCCCCACTGGATACAAAGTACACGCACACAGACTGTTTTAGAGAATGGGGAGGGAGTTGGTAATCCACATCTTTCTTTTGACAAACTCTTCCCTAGCATCTTGAAAACTGTTCTGAGAACTGGATTAGAGTCATTTGCCAGAATAGACATATGTTAATATCAGGCAGGCTTTGATCCTCTGAAGAATAAGGTGACGTGCAGATATTTTACTGAAACTATATATAGGGCCAAGGCAGTTATTCAGCAAACATATAGGTGATCTAAACAATACAAAATGGCTCATCATGGTTTTAAAATTATATCTGGAGTGAAGGAACTACAGACACAAGTGTTTCGAGATTGAATCAAGCATAGAGTCAGACACTACAATGTTAACTTGTTGACCACCTTCAGCCTTATATTTGTGAGTTGTGCCAGTGGATAGAAAAACTGTAAGACCAGGTCAAGGCCCCCCGCTGGCCACTCCCTGTAATAGAGGGCCCATTCCAGCATGTAGCTGTGGATATCCTGAGTCCTTTTCCAAAAAGGGCACCCAGAGGAATACAGAACACACTGACTTTTGCCACTCAGTGGCCTGAAGTGGTAGCTCTAGGGAGCATCACAGCCAAGAGCTTGTGCCAGGCACTAACAGATTTTTTGCCAAGTTAGGTTGGCCATCAGACATGCTCCCAGATTCAGGAACTAGTTTCCAGGCAGGAATCGTGAACATTTTTTGGGAAGCTCATGGGATGAACTGCTTGGTTGCCACCACTTACCACCACCAGATAAACAGCTTGGTGGAGAAATGGAACTTAGGGAGCCATGATATGCAAATTCATGCACGAACACTCCAATGATTGGTACATAGTGTTGCAGCCTTTACTGTTTGCCTACAGAGCTGTACCACATCCCAGTTTGGGATTCTCACTCTTTGAACTTGTTTATAGCCATGAGGTTAAGGGGCTATTGCAATTAGTGAAGCAGCAATGAGAGGGACTTACACCATCTCCAGGGACTAACATTTTGAATTTTGTAATCAAACTGTAAAACACCGTAAAAGACTCTTTAGTTCTTGTTCCAGAAAACTTGCAGGATGCTCAGGAAGCACAGAAGGCCTATAGGATAAACATGGCAGAGAGAGGTCCTTCAAGGTAGGTGATAAAGTCATGGTCTTGAAGATGCTAAAGACCAGTAAGATGTTACTGGGGTGGACCCTTTTATTTCCAAGAAACCAAAGTTCTTCAGTTCTCAGCCCAAGAGAGAGATGGTGTTGAGTGGCCCAAAGGAGTCTACTATGAAAGGAAAAGTGGGAGTGAAATCAGAGCATTACCCTCTCCATGAGCACCAGACATGAGCAGAGACAGCAAATCCAGGAACTTACTACCAGCTTCGCACTGATGTTTCCAGCCACCCCAGGGTGGACAAAACGGATATACCATTAACTCCATTAACACAGGCAAAACTCACCAATCAGAGCCCAGCCCTACCAGATGACTCCTTCAGCCAAAATTGCTATAGAGAAGGAAATCAAGGACATGTTAGAGATGGGTATAATCTGCCTCTCTGAGAGTCCTTGGGCCTCTCCGGTGGTCCTAGTTCCCAAACCAAATGGAGAAATCTGCTTTTTCATGGGCTACCATAAGCTAAATACTGTAACTAACCAAGAAAACTATCCAATGCCACATACAAATTGGTCTGTCCCTAACAAAAACACCACCACCACCACAACAGGTCCAATCGTTCATATGCTTGGCAGGATACTAGAGGTGATTTATACCGTTCTACACTCAGATCTCTGTTTCACTGGCAGACCTGACCAGGAAGAAGCAACCAAATACAGTTAAGTGGACTGAGGAGTGTCAGGAAAGCTTTTAAGAAGCTTAAGACAGCCCTTAAGCTTAACCCTGTAGTAGAGGGCCCCAGTCTATGACAAACCTTTCCTTGTCACCACAGATGCAACAGAGGGTGGTGTGGGAGCTGTTCTGATACAGGCAGCACCAGATCAACAATTCCATCCTGTTGTGTTTCTCAGTAAGAAACGCTCAGCCCTTGACCTCACTTTTGCACCCCCAAATCCTGCCATGAGCCTGCCACACAGCTGCCAAACCCCTGCCCTCACTCCTGCAGTATCACACCATGAACTGAGCCACCAGGAGGACCCAAGTGAAGCCATGTACATCTTCTAGCTCTACTTATTTAATAATGCAGAGTACTATAATCATAGGACCTAGGTACCCTTGTCATGGACCAGGACTCTGTTGTGTTGTGCATTACATCTGGAACAAAGACTTGTTGTGGGTGCAGAGTATAAAAGGCAGTATGTTCAGATGTCCTGAAAGAAATTCCTGGGATACCATATGAAAATCTATGGTTGTTCTGCTCAAACCAGGATGCATGGCCATTTTAGCTGGACACAGTTCTGCATTTCTTTCATATGGAAAATACACCTCATTGGATCAGTATTTATTTCTCTTTGTAAAAGGGTGACTGTGGTATATACTATGATCTTTTTAGTGATTCAGCTGATTGTATCCTATAAAACTAATATTTTCCATTTCTGACACCAAGACACTGCATTACTTTTCTATAGCAGCAATTTCCCTCTCACGAAATTAACCCATTTATTAAACCCTTTTTAGAGTGCTCTTTATTATGAGTCACTCAGCAGTAAAAATTGAAATGATGTTTTATTTCTATTTTTGCTTTCAATAGGCACAGTATTTATATTAACATTTTACTTCAGTGTTATTCTTACTTTCTTGACAGGGACAAACTATAAGTCAGATTTATGATTTCAAAGTGTTCAAATGAAATCAATAAATGAAACAATTCTTAAAGCACACAAACACTTGAAAAGTTGTGATATTATTCACCCAAAAAGTAGAATTTAGTAGCTCTGTGTGTGAAATATGAAATATTTTAGATTGTGTATTTATACAACACACTGAAATTACTTTGGACCAAATTTTGCCCTATTAATATGAAAGGAACTTACATCAATGCAAATATAATTCATGAACCTTTGTGGGAAATAGCTGGAACACTTTGTACAGCTCATATACCATCCTGTTATTTTTCCTTTTTAAGGTAAGTTTAGTGTCAGGAATTCATGCTTACCTTCGAGCTATGTCTACACTAACCTGGGTTTTGTTGACAAAACTCGTGGAGCGTCTACATACAAAATGCATTTTGTCGACAGTATGTCAACAAAACTTGGCACCTGCCAACAGCATTCTGCCTCTTTGAAATGAGACGTAACACCTTTGTCAACAGTTTCTGTCAACAAAAAAAGCCACATAGACACTCTAGGGGTCCCTCTGTTGACAGACAGGTTTCGGGTTCAGCCCAGCAGCCCTGTTTGCTGAGCTTCTGGTTGGCCATTCTCTTGAGAGAGCAGCTGGATAGTCTGGCCACTCCCTGTCAACAGAGCAAATTGCTCTTTTGATCTGCTTTTATGTGTGGACATAGTCAGTCAACAAAAGTTTTGCTGGAAGATCTCTTCCAACAGCTATTTCTGTGAACAGAAGATTTGTCAAGAGAGAAATTCTCAACTGCAGGTGTCTCAGAAGAGGTCTGTCAGTTGGGAGCGTTCTGTCAACATTCCTGTACACCTCGTTCTACGAGGCATAAGGGATCTCTTGACAGATGGTTTTTTCTAACATTGCCCCGATGTGGATGGGCCAAATATCAGAAAAGCCTCTCCCAATAGAACTGATGGCAAAATATACACACCTTGAGGTGCACAATTTGCATATCTTTTGCCAACAGTTCTTTGCAGTCTAGACACAGTCTTAGATGAAAATCAACGAAACAGAGTGTGCAAAAAAATTGGCCCAGTGTGATCACTCAAAACCAACAAACCCTGTTCCCTTATTGCTATGTATATACCTGTCTGTCTGTGGCAGTTCTAATACAACTACTTTATGGTTTTCTAATGTACTAACTCATGGTTATGATTCCCTGGTGTACTAGTGATAAGAAATCTACCACTATTAATAATAAAGGAGATTTTCCTTATTTTAAGTAGTAGAAGCTGATAATTTTGGGAAAGGTGGTCATACGCATTGTTCTCTGATGTCACAGTTATGTGATATTTTGCTACTAGCCAGGATAGCTGAATACAGGTACTCTTGGATTTTACATCTTCCATACTCTGGAATGCTACATTTTGCATCAGTCATTTCACTTTGAAAATGTTGGACCTCCCTGGCACCCTTGAGACCTCACTCGTCATAAATGAGGGAGTTTGCCAGACTAGGGGAGGGCATTTCCAGCCTCCCTGCCTAGCTTGGCTCCCAGTTCTCCTCTGGCTTCAGCTACCCCTACTGCCCACCTGGTCACCAAACCACCTACCCAGCTCCACTGCTGGCCCCAGAGGCTGGTCTCCATTCCTAGGAACTGGCTCTGCTTCCAACTCCACTGGGGCTGCCTGCCATGCTGCCAGGAGTCTCAGACAGGCTGCTGACCTTCCTCCCACCAGCTCCTCAAGCTACACACCCTGGCGGGGATCCTAGCCACTGGCCCCACTCAGTCTGCTAGCCTGCTGGCCATGCCTGGAATCCCAGCCAGCTGGTCCTGCGGCCATCAGCCCTAGAAAGGCTCCTGGTGACACTCCCTGCAGTCCCCCTATTCTCAGCTGTAGGGCTGTCTGGCCCAGAGGCATCCATGGTCCTGCCAGAGCGTCCTGTTTCATAGAGGATCAGCCTGTATTCCCCGCCTTCTCCTGTGTACCATCATTAGTCAGGCACTGTGCAAATATCTCACTAAACCAATAGCAACATGTGCAAGGAGCCTGTTTTGCCACCATGTGCTTATGTACCTTTCCCTGCCTGATGCTTGAAACCATTTGTCAGCTCTGTAAGTGGTCTGTGGCACTTTCTGCATGTAAAGGGAAAATGAATGAGAATCTTCTTTGGGTCTACAAGCCATTACAACCTCTCCCACAGCTTGATTACCAAACAAGTCTATGTACCTTTATGTCTTGAGGATGGGCTAGAGAGAAGAATTTCTACCATGAGAAGGTCTTTTCTTTGTCATAGGAGTAAGCAATTTTTTTTCATTAAGTGCAGGACTAAGTATTTAAAACAAAAGAAAAATAAAAGTGGAGCCAATGCTGCATTTATTCTTCAATTCATACTGAGTTTCCTCAGGCTGACGGTGAAGAATAAGCTGTGTACAAAGTGTGATCCAGAAGGTATGTGTGCATTACATCACTAGTCCCAGATGAAGGCCATATAAACCAGGCTATTCTGGGGTGGATGAGTCTCTCTTTCACATTTACCAAATAATCCATCCAGGAGCTGAGAAAACCTGCTATCCAAACTTCATCAAAACAGACATGCTCCTGAACAAGTTTCAGTTTTGACCAAAAAAAAAAAAAAAAGGTGGGGGGGCAAAAAATAAATAAGTTTTGTCAGAAGATTTCTGGTCACACTATCATAGCCGTCTGCTTCTTTAGATCTCATATCTCCTTTCTCACTAAAACGAGGTCTCTTAGTTAAGATTAGGGAGCATATCCATTTTTATCAATTGCTGCAATACAAATAGATTTAATTGAAGCTAATGTTTCAGAGATAATTATAGAAGGTTCAAATTGAAAGTCAATGAGTTATGAATCCAGGGTCAGGTGTGGGATATGGGGGAATACAGGAGTAGTTAATGTAGTTAGTGGGATAAATAACAAACAGGACCCATATTGTCCCAGGTGGAGGTGGGCAGGTATTTTAAGAGTCAGTGGATGTGTCCCTGGGACACCACCTGTAAAGGGCATAAAGTTGCAGTTTGAGGCAGTGAAGCAAGTAGGCACACAGGTATAGCACATCCACAGGTGAAGTGTATCCTTTCATGTGTTGTTTTTTTTGGAAAATAAATACAGAGGCCATCAGGGGAGGAAGTAGGTTGTTTCTCTGACTCTGACACTCGTTAGTGCTCTCAGTCATACATCAGTGTCCATCAGGGATCTTGCATTGCATCTATTGGAATATGTACAGTTTATCAGGGAATTAAGTGGTTGATATCCCCAGTTGTGTCGCTCATTGGCGATTTTGGTCAGTTGCTGGTGTCATTTAGCAGTCTTGCCTGTCACCTGTGGGAAGAGAAATAGTCCATCTGGGAAGGAAGCAAGTTCATTGGTCATGTCATCTTCTGGCAATCTCACATATTTCCTGTGAAGAGGACATCGTCTAAGTGGAGGAAGCAGTCAGTTCTTTGGTCATGTTCATCAGTAGTCTTGGTTGCTCACCTTAGTGGTATTAGTGGCCCACGACGTGCTCACAGTAGATGTCTCTGGACCTCCAGATGGTGCAGAGACCATCAGCTGCCTCATGAGAAGGGTGTAGCACTGACCAATTCAGTATGTTTCCAGCACTGGATCATTGTGGGGCTCCCTCATGCCCAGGGTAGCCCTGGGTTCTCAGGGTGCTTACAGGGGGATATATTTCTCAATCTCCCATTCTTGGGATGTACAGAATACTGGGGTATAAGTTTCAAACGGTATGGTGACATCCACCATAATGACCTTCTTCATCTCCTCGTTGGTCACCATGATGTCTGGTCTCAGCATGCCATTTGTACTGGGTATGATGGAGTCCTTCATGACATTGCCCAGAGTCAGTAGGAGGGCTTTGATGAGACAGACCTGGATGGCATTGTGGTGGAGCTGCCTGGCTCTGGAGTGTATCTGGCAGCCGCACAGGACACGGCACAGAGTCTTGTTGTCAAAGCGACAACATCGTTTGTCTTGCTGTACATGGTGGATGGCTCCATTCAAGGGGACACGGTTGAGTTGAGTGTGGTGCACAAATGGCCAGTGCATGAAGTGGGTGAAGCTGCCCCCAGAGAGGACACTACATCACTTTTACCCCGTACATTATAGTTGCATCAGTGAGGAATCTTAATATAAAGAATCACAGATGCTCTGCATATTTAAATGGAAGGGTACCCAGGAATTTATTCAGTTGCAATCTATTACAGATAAAATTGAAAGTGTGTAATCAGCTTGATGATTTGGCTGATAAAGTATTTGTCTTCCTAATGAACTTCTTTGTTGAAGTGGTTAGAATGATTAATGTGTCTGAGCACATCATCAGTAACCTTGAACACCAAAAGTCAATACTTAGGAAAAAATCCTTACACAGTGATGTATGGTACATAAAGCTGCAGAACCCTCTGAAGGTATGCCTGCTAGTTGATTATCAGGTATGTTTGACATGTTGTTATTTAAATAGGATTAAGCATACAGGGTAATTGATGGGAGGCTTAAAAAACTTATTTTAACAGGAGAATTGTGGAACTTCAATATATCCAAGAGGATATTGCTGTTTAGTGCTTCTGCTAATCACCACAGGCCAGGTCCTGCAGCCCCCTATAAACCTTAAAAAGATGACTCATTATTAAAGGAATAAAGGCTACAGGGTCAGACTTTATGTCTAGGCAATGCAAGCTTAAGCTGTGTTCACAGAACTGTCTGCTAAGATAATGAGTAATTTCCATCAAATAAAGACAACACCACTGAAGCAATACTAATATGCTTTGCTTTTTAAATAAGTCATTAAACATAAAGATGTCACAACATGATTTATTTAATTTACAATGAGGTTGCTATGTGTGGGTTGAAATTTGGAAGGCAAGATTCTGCAACATAAAACTTGTGTTTGTTTGAGTTTAGGTTTTTTGCCATTCGTTAAATAGGCAGACTGTCTCAAATGGACTTCTTGTACTTGCTCTAGGAAATGGGATGCAAAATGATCTTGTGGTCATGACACTGGGACTAAGGAGTCAGGAGTCAAGAATTCTAACCTGTCTCTGCCACTGAACAGCTGCATGCCCTTGGCCAAATCATTTTTCCTTCCCGGGCCTCTGTTTTCCCTAGAGCTGGTTGAAAAAAAAAATAGTGGAGCAATTTTCCCCATTGGAAAAATGATGATTCCATACAAAATTTAGACAGAAATGAATCAACCACAGACTGCCTGGATCCAGCCAGCCCTCAGTTTCCAAGCTCATCAGACTAATCCTTTGGGACTGTATCTTACTATATATTTGTACCACACTTTGCACAGGGAGATTACAGTCTGAGCTGCTGTCTCTGGAGCCTGGACTATATTGCAGTACAGTAATATAGAAGGGCAATTTTAGATATAGTGTTTGATACAGTAGCTCCTCACTTAATGTTGTCTGGGCTAACACAGTTGAGTTGTTACGTCGCTTATCTATTTGAGCACGTTTGTTTAAATTTGTAAAACATCAGGTGGCTGCCTGCTTTGCTCACAGTTTGTAGGCTTCTCTATAAAAGCAGCATATCTTTATGGGGATTTGGAATCAGGGTGGACTGGCAGCCCCCTCAGTTACCTGTAAGCTATGCGTCTGAGTAGCTGCAATTCACCTGTGCCTCACACACATTGCCATGCTGCTCCTGCCCTCTGCCTTGGACCTCTTCTGGGGATCCTCCTGCTTACTGAGCAAGGGAGGGGGGACAGGGAGAGGAGTGCTTGTATCAGGTTGTCCCCCATCCTCCTCTCCACTGAGCCTCCCACCCTGTACCCCATCTCTACAAAGCTGGATATCAGAGCTAAAGGGTCTTGTGTCCGAACTTTGTGGTCTACTTGCAAAGGCAGTGTACTTGAAGTGGAGCCATAGTAGTTAGAGGGGCAACACACAGCTCTGTCTGCCTCTCACTCAATCACACAGGCTACATCTTCATGGCATGCTGCTGCCAGCAGGGTCATGCAAATGAAGGCACCTGACAATGCAAATGAGGTGCTCATGTACAAATCATGCGCTTATTTGCATACTCTCACATGATCACTGTCCCAGCAGAAGCTTCTGTCGCCACAAAACAAGAAGTGTAGACGTGGGTGTGTTGATCAAAACTCTCCTTGTTGATAGTCCCTTATTTGTTCTCCTCTTTTTGACTATCCAACCTAGATCTCCCTCACTGGAATGCGAGACCATGTTCCTTGTTCTGTCTACTGCAACTGTTGAGAATAGCTAGTTCAAGTCTGCTATCAAATCCTCTCTCATTTCTCCTCTGAAAAATGTAAATTTAATTAATATACTGTATCTCCACACCCTGTCCTGCACACACACACACACACACACACACACACACACACACACAGAATGAATGCAAGAGTTTTTCTATTCATAAAAACAAAAAATACTTGGAAGGCAGATATCTTGGGTATTTTTAGCTGGAGACATATGCTAGCCCCATTGGCAAATTAAGAGTCTGCCATCAGCCTGCCTAATTGAAGATTAGGAATTTAATTATCCTTAGCACAGTTTTGAAAAGTATAAGTATGAATATAATTGACAAAATATAAGATAGTGTTTTTCACTACCATACTATTCATATACCAAAAATCCGAAGACAAGAACTTGTTGGAAGTTGTCTAAGACAAAAAGCAAGATTCAGATGGTTTGAAAGTAATTCATTGAATGGACAAATTGATGTTTAATAATAGGTATTCTCTCAAGTCAAATTTAACTATTGTGCTTTTCAGATGATCAAGGTCTTGACACAGGCACTTCCCTTTCATTTTTCCTTGCTCATCATACGCAAGATACTGGTAGTTTTTGTTTATCAACTAGTTGTATTACACTAGATCTAAAATGTTCTGATAACCTCTGTGCTTTTAGAGCACTGAAAAAAGTCTATCCTGAAAAATAACCAACTTGGCAGCTCTTCTGCCATAGGGAAGCCAGGAGTGTACTTTTGAGAGGGGGCAATCACTACTAACTTTAATCAGGTTTTGGAAAGAAGGCAGGCTTGACAATTTGTATGAAAAGAACAACTGCTAACTGACTGCTTGAAGGAATTTTGCCTACATTTCATTCATCATGTTTCTAATGGATATTCTGATTTTTCAGTAATCTTTCAGAACCCTCTACTACTTATGGGCACAACTGTGTTTAAGATAGCATGAGCAGATTTAAAAAAAAAAAAGTACAGGCCTTAAAAAAAATCAATGATCAAAATAAGTAACTGTCACGGGGACAACAGATTTGCTGGTCCCCTGGACAAGGTGTGTGTGTGGGGTGGGAGAGGGAGTCAGGTCTATGGTACCAGGAGTGGTGGGGCCTTGAGCAGAATGGGGGTGACCAGGCCATGCCCACCCCACCCCGCAACCAGTTTTCCCAGCCATGCAGAGAATGCCATTAGGCACTCCGGTGGCAATTTAAAGGACCCAGGGCTCCATTTGTTGGCTGGGCCCAGGCAACTCCCCTTTGCCTCTCTCCTTCCCTCCATCAGTGGGTCTGGTCAGTGTTCTGTGTGTAAGTTACAAGAATTGCTATGCTGGGGAAAAAAGTTATTGTTCACTCTCATTATAAGGAAATGGTACTACTAGATCTGCTGGGGAACCCAAAAATAAAAAGACAGCTATATGTGGGCACACCAGGCATTTTAGTACTAGTGTGCTAAACACTTGTTCATAAGACTCAGCACATTATTAATGATAAATGATAGAGCATTGCAAATTGTGTAAATACAAATGTTTTACAAAAACAGCATCTCATTTTTTTCATTTCAGTAGCACCCACAGCGCATTAGCTATCACTGTGCATATAGCAAAGAATTGTCCCTTCCACGAAGGATGTACAGCCTGAAGACCTAATCTCCCACAGGTGGACCCCATGCCAGCTCAGAGCCCTTCTGAACACTCATGAAGCCAGTCATCAAAAGAAGAGATCTGGCAGCATGGCTGAAATGCAAGACTCAGAGCTAAAGAGATAATCAACAGGTAAGCAATAGTGATAGTCTATTAGAGACAGCCATGTATATTTTCCTGACCAGGGTAAAAAGTGTTTTAGGTGCTATCTCCTTCCTCATCTACCACCACCCCCATAAAGTGCAAATAAAACAAGCAAGCCAGCCAGCCAGCCTTAAAAAAAAGTCAAGTGAACTATTGCAACCTCCCATGGGATTTTATGCTTCCATATCCATAGATTTGGATCCCATAAATGTTAGTGTCCCAGGGTACCTGGCTGCTTCTGAAGCCAGCCAGCAGAACATATATGTTGCTCTGCAGGTACTGAAATTTGTCTGACAATTACAAAGCAACATTCATTAAAAAAATGGATCCAGGCACATTGGAACTATACTTGGCCTAACAGTTTACAAATCTAACTAGGAGAATTCCAATATTACTATGGGGATGGGGAGGGGATACCCAAATGCAAGAAACAAGGGAGAACACAAGCTTGGTGATGACATCAGAGCTGAAAGACTTTGTAAATGTGGCATTTGAATACTCTTGCTACTTCTCACAAGCACTGTAAACTCAAGCCAAGCATTTGCTAATTAGATCATGCCTAGAGAAAAGCATTCCTATGATTGCATTAACTATCATTATGCCTTCATGTCTCATTTCATCAGTCTATGCAGGTGTAATAATAGAAACACTAGAGCTGTGGAAGTCATTTGTAACAAGTCTCAAGCCTACTTAGATATAACCTACCTCTTGAGGACCACTGCTGTCCTGAATGACAGCTTGCCTTACTGGTTAGCTTGCTTTGTACTTGACAGGTTGTGCAACTTTTTTCCTCATTCTACCATTGGTTGGCTGCTTGGCTGTCTTGAGAATATGGTCCTCCCACCATATCCAGAGTCATCCATGTCACATAAAACCAAGGTCAAAACAATCTAAAACAATCTAAGCCACCACATACTTCATCCCTTGGTGTATGGGCACACAATCCTTTGCGCTTCTCAGATGAAACTATCCAGTGGTCCTTCCCATTGGTTGCACGGATCCTCTTCTCCTGTGCAGTGTTTCACACTGCTTTAGAGAAGCCTGAGTTTCCCACATACAAACTTATACTTCATCTCCCGTAAATCCCTGAACCTCTCTCAGATTCCTTCAAACCAACCCATCTCAAATGCCTTTCTTGGTTTCCATGTTCCACATCATTCCTCACTCACTCAGCAAAAAGCTGAAGCAATACCACCACATTCTCTTCTGAGAACTGAGACCCGTCTTCTATACAACTTCCATCTTCCCAGCAGGCCTTGCTTCCAGATGCCCACAGTCATCTCATCCTTCTAGAGATTACAATTGTCAGAATGTTTGTCCTTAAAGAGCCTGAACTTGGAGCAAAACATAGGCCTGCCCTTAAGGGTAAACCTGCCCTATAATAAGGACTTACAGATAAATTAAGTCATTTTAAAAACAATAGATTTGTGGCAAGGGAATATTTGGATTGTCATCACAAAATTTTCAAATTTCATTCATCCTCCCAATATTTTAGCAGAGTAGTAATTGTCTTCTATAAAAATAAATAAATGACAATCAACAAATACTTGAGGATAAACTAACATAGCACCAATATAAAGCAATGCCAAGTCACACCAGCAGGCAGTCTGGTCCTTTACTTCTTATATTTGCTAAAGAACTCTAGACAAAACCTTTTTGGAACTATTTGCTAGTTTTGGTTGATTGATTTACACTGTTTTTTTTCTTTTCCTCCAATAACTTTACCAGAGTTAAGAATACTTTTTTACCCTTCAGTTTAACCTCACAAGACACAGGTATCTCTTCCTAATGTTCAACCCCCATAACTGAATGGAAAAACTTCAGTGAAGAAAATATTATCATCTTAGAAACCCTACCAAAGGCAGCACTGCTCAGCACAACATGAATTTAGTATGTATTGAAGATCTTGAAAATACTCCTTCATAACAGGCAGGAATTCTTGGTTCCACTGATGACAAAACTCCCATTGAAGTCACCAGCCCAGGACTTCATCCCAGTTATTAAGCACAATTCTACATTTTATATGGCTAGTATTTTCAAAGTGGCTCATGGAAATCCAGGTGCTCAAATCTCATTGAAATTCAATGGGACTTAGGCACCTAATTTCGTTGGTTCTTTGAAAAGCCCAGCCTAAAGGCATGAGTACAAAAATTACAAAATCTGCCCTGCTCTCCTGGTGGCTATAATAATAAGAATGTGGTTGGAGTGTTTATTTTAAATAGATAGCAGGAGTTATACTTCAACAATTTTAAGATCATTCAATAGAATCTCTTTTATCATAGACACAAGAGACTGAAAAGAGCTGTTTCACCAGACAGTTCATCATCCTGCAAATGCTGGGTGGGTACTCCATGAGGAAAAGATCATAATGTCTACCAAACCTTCTTAATTTGGAGATACAATAAAGCATACCAGGTCATCTAGCTTTCTTTCCTCTGTACGTTCACAGCTCCTAATATCCCTAAAACTGGTATGCCAATGTAAATTCATTCTCATTATGCAGACGCAAACATAAAAAACTAACTGTAAAATAGGGGCACACACACACACTCTCATCTAATTTAGGAGGCCTGTCTCATTAATTCCATATGTTTGCTGTAACATTCAGGTGGAGTAAAAGGAAGTGACAAAGTTTATTTATTAACATTGGAGATGCACATTACAGGCCTTAGTTATCAATTCACACTGCTTGGCACTGGTAGGCTAAATACAAGTCTGCAGATGTTTAAAACACAGAGAACCTGACTTTTCATTGTCCAGAACCTTGTGGAATCCTTGTGCCACTGCAAAGAGAAAACAAAATGCCGCCCATGCCACCAAATCAGCCATTTGAAACTCACTTTGCACTCACGTGAATGATTACAAGGCATTAGAGAAATCAGGCCTGGAGTATATGTCTGCTAAAATCCACAAAGATAGATAAACAAGTCAACACTGGAAAATAAAGCAACAACAAAATGAATCAAATTAGCACAGTAGTAGAGTCCTTCTCTCCATCTTCTGCCAGACCCACTTCATTCCGAGGTTCAGACTGCAGCTCCAGTTGCAATCACCTCCAACCAATGCATCTTTTTAACCCTGCCAGCCCCGACGTCTCCAAACAAGGTAGGGGTAGAGCACAGTCACCACAGTTCTTATTGTTCTGTACTCTGCAGAGCCCAGTGTAGATTGCTGTCATTCAGTTACTGCGCTCTGATAAGGCACAGTAGACTGCAGTTCTTCTACTAGATGTTTACTCCTGCTCTGGCAGCTCTGGATTTGAAGAATTTGTTTTCTTCTTTTTTCTCTTCAGCCTCTTGTGAGGCTGCGCTCATCGTATCTAAACCTTTGACAGGACTAGTGAGGTCTATGCTGATTCTGCTGTATAGTTCAGGGCCATTTTATATAATTCTCTATGGGCTTGTCTACACTTGCCCCCAGCTTCGAAGGGGGCATGGTAATCAGAACCATGGGAGATTACTACTGAAGAGCTGCGGTGAATATGCAGCACTTCATTAGGCTAATTTCCCCCCGCGGCAACTTCGGAGCTTCAAACTTCAAAGTGCCAGCATGTGTGTATTCACCGCAGCACTTCTTTAATAATCTCGCGTGACCCTGATTACCGCATCCCCTTTGAAGGTGGGGACAAGTGTAGACCCAGCCCTATGTTCTTTATGGAACAGGACATGTTTGGCAAGCTATTTTACTCAACAGTAGCTCTGTATGTTTACCTCAATTTTGTAGGGAAACAGTTTTTTTTAATACTGAGTATCCCAGTACAGGATTGGTGCATTATTGCTTTTATTGTTTTGTTCCATGCTCTATTGTTTTCGTAATAGAAAGCCAAATCTGATTCAGGTTCATTAGGTAAAACAATGCCTGTAACAACCTGACATTCCAAAATCCCTCCAAATTCCTTCTAAATAATGTTAGGGGCTTAAAGGCAAAAAATAAACAGTGGTTGTTCTGATTAATTGTTCCACTACAAACATGCTTTGGCAGGCTAGGAATTGATATATTAAACATTGTGAACCAACCACCAGCATGAACATTTTGGTGTTTTGTTCTGCGGTTTGCATACCTCACAGACAAGGAAGCTGGAACTTTGGGGTTTGATCTGCTTTCATTTAGACAGCTGTAAATCTGGCATGAGTTCACTGATGGCAGAGTTACACTCGTGTAAATTCAGGATCAGACTCATGGAAAATTAGTGTAAAGGAAAGAATTAAATTAGTTGCAGGTTGTAGGGTAAGTAAAAATAAAATATCTTTAGATGTTGATCTTCAAGTTAGCTTTGTGCTTTGTTCAGTTCCTGGATTAAAAAATTTAGCTAATCTGTGATCTAGTCACACAAAGTAATATCTGCCACACTGTCAGGGCTGTTCACCACTCCACCTTGCCTGTGAAAGGCTTTGCTTTAAAAATCTCCCCAGGATCTCAGATTCCCTGATCTTGGAGGGTGCTACCACCAACCAAGTGAGGAAAAAACCCTATAAGCCAGGAAAACACACTTGGGATGCCCCCGTCAGGTACCCCAAGCTCTTAGCCCTGCCTCAGGTAAGAGCTTAGACACAAAGGCTGTGTCTACACGGGCACATATCTTCGAAACAGCCATATTTCGAAGATTATTAATGAGGCGCTGAATTGAATATTCAGTGCTTCATTAGCATTAGGATGTTTCCGGCCACAGTGCTTCGAAAGCACGGCTTTCGAAAGTGCGTGGCTCAGTGCGGCTACACAGGGGTCCTTTTCAAAAGGACCCACACCTTTTGAAATCCCCTTATTCTGATCAGTTTCCAAGCACTGCGGCCAGAAGCGTCCTAATGCTAATGAGGTGCTGAATATTCAATTCAGTGCCTCATTAGTAATCTTCGAAATGGCCATTAGCATGGCTGTTTCAAAGATTTGTGCCCACGTAGACACACCCTAAGAATTGTAATCTGTTTGCTAGACTTTCAGCCTAGGGGCTGAATATACACAGACTCTTCTCAGGACACAGGGATCAAATCATTTTCAAAAAAAGGTAATTTATTCACAAAACAAGAGAAAATAAATCATACAGCTAGCAGCACACAGAATCAATTCCCTGGGATTCATTTTAAAAGTACAGATTACAGGAGAAGACATCAAATCATTCATCAAAGCCACTGAAAAAAACGATAGTCCACACCAAAAAGAAAATAACCACCAACTGATCGTGTCTAATTAGACGTTTCCCTTCCACTAACATATTTACGGCTGATTTTGAGATGGTCAGCATGTTTATTAGATTCATTCCAACTGCGTAGAAGTACCACATAGACAAAAGACCCATCAGACAGCAATTGCTCTCAGTTTAAAAAAAAAAATAAAAAAAAGCCTCTCCCTGGCCTGTTGTCTTGCCTGACCACTCCTGCTGAGAGTTCTGTCTGTAAGGGTTAACACTTTTCCTACATTCATTCATGACCCACACTTTAAGATAGCAGCAACATGACAAGCATAGAGAGCCTTTGATTCTCCAAATTCCCTTGAAGATATGCTGTGTTATAAACTGTGTACTATCAGGATACATTCTCCTATGCAAGGCAGTATTTAAATAATATGCAGTAATATGACTTCAACCAAACTGAGAAAAACAAAATGTATTTGAGATTTGAGTCAAAAATTCATTTAATTCTTTGATTAGCAGTAAGACAATAGTATGTGCTAAAAATATCATATGTCATTGGTCCTTTGGTGAAAAACTGTATGAAAGGAATTTTATTAAAAACCCTAGAACTAGAGAAATTCAACTTTGCTGATTAACTTAACACTCATTTTTTCAACAGAACTAGACCTCACTTCTCATCAAGCATGTCTAATTTTCATCCTTTCCAGAGCTGCAAAAGTGTTTCTTTGCACACCCTTGTGTGCAGACAAAAATCCTCAGCCTTCAGGGATGAACAAATATGAGGAAACCCTTTTATAAAGCTGAATCTTCATGCTTTTGCTTATTACCTGCGCATCCCCTACTTTTGATGAGTCGTTGTTCAGGGACCCGTTCCAAAACACTTTGAAGTTAACAGGGAGACTCCTATGCGCTTTGTATCAGGAAATTTAATATTTTTAGTTGTATACTGCAGTACTTAACTGCCCCCTTTGTGAACATGGTACTAGGTCCTATAAAGAGCTTGACAGCAGCCCAATATTCTCCTTGGCACAAGAGCTCATACAGGCATCTCCAGCTCTCCAGGAGACATCCGTAGTAAAGAGGTCCATTGTCTTACCCCACGTGAATTTATGGTGCTAGTGGTTGAGCCTGTCTAGGCTGGCAACATATGTAATCCGGCATGACTTTAGTTAGCTGGACAACCACTTGTCATGGGTGTGGCCAAGTTTCCCATGTTTCATAAAGTTTGTTTACAGTCACCTCTCTTGGCTCTCAATGTTCTTTGCTGTTACCTTTGAAGAGCTCAGTAAGCAGGAGAAGTGTTGGTAATGCTGTCAGACAATACTGGCTTCCTATGGTCTGGCAAATTCTGTCTTTCAGCACCAGTCAGGTCCCTTGGGTGCTGGACTAGAAAAGTTCAACCTGTATTATGAATAATCTTTTATTAATTCTTACTTTCTCTGGAGCACTGACTGTATGCTTGGACAGGTTCACTATTGCCCAATTCAACACAAAGGCCAAGAAGATAACGGTAAAAACCCTGGAGAAGTTTTTAATATTTTTGAACTCATGCAAACAAAAGCAGATGCTAACTGAATCACAGTGCAGCCCCGAGGGGGTTTGAATGAAATTGAATAGCAACAATGCTCAAATATTGATGGGTTTTGTTTTACATTATTCAAACGCTACATTTCCCTTTTCATGAAGTGGCTGAATGCTGAACACTTGTTTGAATATTTATTAGAAACATTTCCCCTTGTAACAAGTAAATGAAACAAAAGGTGATGAAGAAACCACAAAGGTGCCAGATTTTCATTATTTTGCGAATACAGGTCTTCCCGCTATAATCCAAAAGAAGGAGAAAGGGGATATTCCAAGCATGCTTGTCATACAGCACAATCATCTTCAAACAAAAAAAAGGAGTCATGTAGCACTTTAAAGACTAAAAAAATAATTTATTAGGTGATGAGCTTTCGTGGGACAGACCCACTTCTGCAGATCATAGCATTACCAGAACAGACACGGACAACTTGTTAACAAGCCCTTGATAACAATTTTTGGACATCTGAGGTTTATATATTGAGCCTGTTCTGCAAAGGCTATGATTTGAAGAAGTGAGTATGTCCCACAAAAGCTCATCACCTAATAAATTATTTTGTTAGTCTTTAAAGTGCTATATGACTGTTTTTTTGATTTGGTAGGATACAGACTAACATGGCTATCTCTCTGTCACCAGTCTTTTTCTAAGTATCTAATCTATATGTCTATAAAGAAACACTTTATAGTGGTCCACCACATATATCCGATGCTCAGTCCTTGTATTTATTGATCTAGGTTCTTATCTTGAACACACATAGTAATATTTTCATAATATGTAATCCTTTTTGAGCATCACAGTAAAGGTTGAACCTCTCTAGTCCAGCACGCTCTCATCTGTCAACATCCATAATCTGGCATGATTCCAGTTAGCCAGATGACCACTTACCGTGGGAGCGGCCAAGTTTCCCAGGGCCCTATAAAGATTGTTTACACCCACCAATCCTGTCTCTGAGTATTCTGTGGTGTTATTTAGCTGTAGTTTGCCTCAGATGTCTTCTATGAGCCCAATAAGTAGTGGAGATGTTGGTAATGCTGCAAGACAATTTTGACTTTCCATGGTCCATCAAATTGTCTCATCCAGCAACAGGCCAGTCCTGATGAGAGAGGTTCTATATGTAGTGATTATTTGCCTGAGTGGGGCAAAAACAATTTCTTTTAAATCTAATGTTCAAATGCTTTAGTAATGAGTTCCAGAACTTGTTCCGGCACGTGTGGACGTGCATTTGGCACTGATCAAGATCAGGAGAAGACACAGTTATGGGCTCGAGTGGCGATGTTCTATATCTTAGCCAAGAACATCTTCTTGGTAATAGAAAAATGTAACATAGCCCATTTAATTAACCTGAAATTTCACATTGGCAGAAAATTCAGGATTATCTGCCAGAATCGTTAGTAATTTGCAGGAGAGAAGCAGATATTTGGCCACATGTGCCCTTTCCAGTAAATGACAGCAGTTATTGTGAAGCAAAAGAAATACTTCAAAATTCATTCTATGGAAGAGTAGCAGTTTGGTTACTGGTATGCTCAAGTATCGGAGGGGTAGCCGTGTTAGTCTGGATCTGTAACAGCAACGAAGGGTCCTGTGGCACCTTATAGACTAACAGAAAAGTTTTGAGCATGAGCTTTCGTGAGCACAGACTCTGTGCTCACGAAAGCTCATGCTCAAAACTTTTCTGTTAGTCTATTAGGTGCCACAGGACCCTTCGATGCTGGTATGCTCAAATGTCTTTTAAACCTGGATTTCACTGTGCATGCCATGTTGTCAGAACAGGATACTACCTTACTAGAAAACTCCATTGGGTCTTGTAACTTGAAACACTAGTTGATTTTTTAATATTTAGTACAGTAATAATTTATTCTGAAAAACAAAACAATTCAGTACTATGGGAAGATCCTGGATGGCAACCACGCACAGATGAACTTCTACGATCTCCCAGATGGGTACAAAAATGATACCATCTGTACATAGATTTAATCTCTTCTTCATGAAAGGAGTATTTGGAGAAAGGAGGAATCAACCCTTTTCATGTCTATGTCCTGCTCCTTCTCCTGTGATCCTGATTTCTTTGAGGTGCTGAGGACAACCTGGGCTAAGCAAGACAGTAGGCACCCCACCATTGAGTGGGGTAGTTTCAAGGAGTACATATCATTTTGAGGGTTGAAATACTAGTGATTATGTGTGCCTTATGCAGTGTAATTCCCTCGTTAAAAGGGATCCTGGGGACAGCCCGGGTGGCAGCAAAGAAATCCAAATACACTTCTGTCAAAAAAAAAAAATCCAGTTGTATCAACATAGACACATTGTCGCAATGTGTTGATTTTTGACATTTTCAATGAGGAAGAATTGAAATGACTCATTTCCTATTGTTTTGCTTCCTTATGATAATGTATAATCATTTTATTCCAATAGCATAAAAATACTTCGTTGTGACTTGCTCATTTCAAATAACTATATTTAATGTTTATATTAAATATATTTTGTATTATATACAAATCTGCATATTATTGTTATTCTGGGGATTGAGGGAAACTTTGCTAAAGCTGATGGACATAGCTGCCACCCTTCATTCAGGATAAATGAAGGAAACCAACAACTCCTTTATGGAACCATATGGTTGAAACAAAATTAGCCACCACCTAAAAATACAGGCACAGGGAAGGCTGGAATAGTAGCCGAACTACATGGTCCAAGTGGTTTACCTGAGGGCTGATATAATAAATGCAGGTGCCGGTGAAATTGTGCTTGTCTGTGTGTAAGGGAGAAGCAGCAGATGCTCACAGAAAGAGAAAGAGAAGGATTGTCCATGAAGAGGGATGTCCTGATACCATGACCCTGAGAAAAACAGCTAAGAGTGTCTTGGGCAGAGTGCTGGCAAGAAAGGCTGTGTCTACATATTTCGAAGATTACTAATGAGGCGCTGAATTGAATATTCAGAGCCTCATTAGCATTAGGACTCTTCCAGCCGTGGTGCTTCGAAAGAGCTGCTTTCGAAAGTGCGTGGCTTAGCACGGCTACACGGCGGTCCTTTTCGAAAGGACCTGCACCTTTTGAAATCCCCTTCTTCCGATCAGTGATTGGGATAAGGGGATTTCGAAAGGTGCGGGGTCCTTTCAAAAAGGACCCCTGTGTAGCCATGCAAAGCCACATGCTTTCATAAGCGGCGCTTTCAAAGCGCCGCAGCCGGAAGTGTCCTAATGCTAATGAGGCGCTGAATATTCAATTCAGCGCCTCATTGGTAATCTTCGAAATGGCCATTAGCATGGCTATTTTGAAGATTTGTGCCTGTGTAGACACACCCAAAGAGATTTGGAATCGTGAAACTAGAATCTGCCTTCTGTTGTTTTATTCCTAGGCTATGGTTATCCTGCTAATTTTGCACAGAAAGTACAAGTTCCTGTTTTCCTAAACATTAGGGCTATGGTTACACTGACCCAAATAGCTGGCATCAGTATGCAAATGGGAGGTCTCGAAAATGCAAATAGATGCTCATTTGCATATTCATTCACCAGCAGACACTGCTACTGGAACAACAAAAACTGTGTAAACATGGCTGTGCTGGCAAAAAAAAACACCTTTATTAGCAGCTTCTTATGCCTGGAAAAAATCAAGTGAGCAGCCATTTGCATACTACTGTCAGCGGTTTGGGTCAGTGTAACCATAGTCCTAATGTTTAGGAAAACAGGAATTTGTACTTTCTATGCAAAATTATCAGGATTGCATCAAAGAGACAAACGATTCCATTATAAATTGCTATTCCTAACAGAAATAACCACCGAGACCTTCAGAATTGGCTAACCAATCAGCTAAAAAAAAGGATAATAGAGTAATCTTTCAAAATGACTGATGCAAAACTATGTGGCACATCAAAATGAAATATTTCACTAATTCAGAATACATTTTTTCAGAATTTTTTGTTTCACAGGATGTTGTGGCTTTTCATTCCAATTGAGAATGAAAACAATTTTTGAATTATTATTTCCTGAAGAATGGAAGGATTTCTGGTTTCCAAACAACTCTAGTGATTAGTGAGGAAGAGGACTGCTAGGGACGCAGTGCTAGAATAATGCAGAGGGCCTTTGTAATCTTCATGACTTATTGAACTTAAAACCTTGTACTCTGAGTGGAGCATTGTCATCTACAAGTCTCTTCCACTTCATTCTGTCTCAGGACAAAACTTCTAGCTGACTCCAGGAGTATCCCAGTTGTTGTCCTTCAATCTCAGTAATCTCCTCCGTGTTGTCTGAGGTCTTCCTCTTTTGCATTTTCCTTGTGGGTTCCATAAGAGCGCTTGATGTACTGTGCTGGAGGATCAACAAGAAGTCCTGTGGCACCTTGCAGGCTAACATATTTTGAAGCATAAGCTTTCATGGGCAATGACCCACTTTGTCAAATGCTGGATGACAGTTTTCTGAGACAATGGTTTTGTAGTCTTCATGGGTCCCCTCAAATTTTCTGTGAGATAGCCGTAGAATGATTTAGAAGTTAAACAAAGGAAACCCAAATGAGTTTCCCTTCCTTTTGCCCTTTCCTGTGTGTTTTGCCAATGAGGGGAGACACATCTAATATTTGTTGCACGACACACACAAGACAAAACTAGAGTTCATATAAAGAATAATGCATAATATTAAATGTCCAAAATGCCTTCATCCTGAGTTTCTTGAGGTAAGATTATCTTTGGAAGCACAAATGTGTCAGATAAACTCTGTAGTTCCTTTATCCATTTTGTCAAGGCAGAGGAAGGGTTGAATGAGCTGACTTTTTTTTTTCCCTATATCTCTAACTGTAAGAGGGATTTCCCGTTAGCTGGAACTGGGCTTAATGTAATTAAGATGCTATATAATAGACAGCTTTGTAATATAGAGGAAATATTGGATTTAGATAAAGATATTTAATGCAGATTGTTTTATGACTTAACTCATTTTAATAATCTTAGGTCATCTCTAATTAAATACGCTTTTTATGATAGATCACAGTTTGGGCAAATATTTTGGACCCTTTGCCTTTATTTTGGCAACAAAAGGAATTCCAGATGTTTTAATATAATTCCAGTAACTTTTGTTTTCACAAGCATTCCTTTTAGGGATCAGATCAAAGCAATGACACATTGGCAGCCACTAAATATGCAGGTGGATCTTAGCTGGCAATATTTAAATGTGTGCACATCTCTATCATTTCTGTGATTTACATCGCAATCCAGATTATTAAAACACTTCTTTTTCATAATCTGATTTATATTACACTGTTTATGCTGTCTGCTTTCATATTCACCTCATTCATAATCAGTTTCTATCTGTCGTTCTTGTATGAGCCCTGTGACTACAGTATCTGAGTTTCTTCCAGCATCCTTATCATACTTATCTTCAAAACATCCGATTTTACAGATGGAAGGGGAAGCACAGTATATCTAGGCCCAGAATTTAAAAGATTTCTATTTTGCAGCACACAATTGATTTAGCAGCCTATATTGTATTTTCAAAGGGATTTAGGCACTTACGAGCCATTGGCCCAATATTAGATCCAATTTGGCTTTTCTCCAGAGAAGTATTTCATATTGACAGATAAGTTGTGACAATTGCAACCTGTCATATGGCTTGTCTATACTAGCTCCCTAATTCGGAGGGATGATGGTAAGTCGGCTGTCAGCAGATTATTAATGAAGTGCTGCACTGCATACGCAGCACTTCATTAAGCTAATTCTCCCCTGCATCAACTCCGAAGTTTAAACTTCAAAATGCTGGCTCATGTGTCGCCGTGGCTAACCCACTGATACTTCAAAGTACCTGGGCAACGCCTCCAAATTTTGAGGAGTAAAGGCCTTCAAAGTTGCCCAGGCACTTTGAAGTACCGGTGGGTGAGCCACGGCTACATGCGAGCCAGGACTTCGAAGTTTAGCACTTCAGAGTTGCCGTGGGGCAGAATCAGCTTAATGAAGTGCTGCATATGCAGTGTAACACTTCATTAATAATGTCCCAACACCCTACCTACCATCCTCCCTTCGAAGTAGGGGGGGAGTGAAGAATCATAGAATCATAGAACAATAGAGCTGGAAGAGACCTAAAAAATCCATCAAGTCCAGCCCCCTGCCCTAGGCAGGACCAAACCCATCAGATCAGCCCAGTCAGGGCTTTGTCAAGACAAGACTTAAACAACTCCAGAGATGGAGACTCCACTACCTCCCTGGGTAGACCATTCCAATGCTTCACCACCCTCCTAGTGAAAAAGATTTTCCTGATGTTCAACCTGGACCTTCCCAACCGCAACTTGAGACCATTGTTCCGTGTTCTGCCATCCGTGACCACTGTGAACATCCTCTCTCCAGCCTCTTTGCAACCTCCCTTCAGTAAGTTGAAGGGTGTTATCAAGTCCCCCCTCAGTCTTCTCTTCTGCAGACTAAACAGTCCCAATTCCCTCAACCTTTCTTCATAGGTCAGATGCTCCAGCCCCCTAATTATTTTGGTCAGCCTCCGCTGGACCCTCTCCAGTGTATCCACATCCTTCCTATAATTGGGGGCACAGAACTGGATACAGTACTCCAGATGCAGCCTCACCAAAGCTGAATAAAGAGGAATAATCACTTCTCTGGATCTACTGGCAACACTCCTCTTGATGCAACCTAATATGCCATTAGCCTTGGTGACTGCAATGGCACAGTGTTGACTCATGTCCAGCTTCTCGTCCACTACAACTCCCAGGTCCTTTTCTGCAGAACTACTACCGAGCCAGTCGGACCCCAGCCTGTAACAATGCTTGGGATTCTTCTGGCCCAAGTGTCCTTATTGAACCTCATCAGATTTCTTGCAGCCCAGTCTTCCAACTTGTCTAAGTCACTCTGGACTCTATCCCTACCCTCCAGCATATCTAACTCTTCCCCTAGCTTAGTGTCATCCTCAAACTTGCTGAGGGTGCAATCCAATACCTCATCCAGGTCATTGATAAATATGTTGAACAGAACAGGACTCAGAACCGAACATTGGGGCTTGCCACTAGAAACCGACTGCCATCCTGATATTGAGCCATTGATCACTACCCGCTGGGCCCAACCTTTTAGCCAGCTTTCTATCCATTTTACTGTCCATTTATCCAATCCACATTCCTTTAACTTGCTGACAAGAATATTGTGGGAGATCGTATCAAAAGCTTTGCTAAAGTCAAGATAAATCACATCCATTGATTTTCCCCTATCCACAGAGCCAGTTATCTCATCGTAGAAACTAATCAGATTGGTTAGGCGTGACTTGCCCTTCATGAATCCATGCTGACTTTTCCTGATCACTTTCCCCTCTTCCAAGTGCCTCAAAATGACCTCCTTGAGGAGCCCCTCCATGCTTTTTGCAGGTACTGATGTAAGACTGGGCCTATAGTTCCCTGGATCATCCTTCTTCCCTTTTTTAAAGATGACACTACGTTTGTCTTTTTCCAAACATCTGGGATCTCTCCCAAGCGCCACAGTTTTTCAAAGATAACAGCCCAGGGCTCATCAACGACATACGCCAACTCCCTCAGAACCCTTGGATGAATTAGGTCCGGGCCCATCGATTTATGTACATTTAACTTTTTTAGATAGCTCCTAACCTGTTCTTTCCCCACCAAAGGCTGTCCACCTTCATCCCACACTGCATCACTTATCGCATTAGAATCATAGAATCATAGAACACTAGGACCAGAAGGGGCCTCGAGAGGCCATCAAGTCCAGTCCCCTGCCCCGACGGCAGGACCGACCACTATCTACACCATCCCTGATAGACATCTATCTAATCTGTTCTTAAATATATCCAGCGAGGGAGATTCCACAACCTCCCTTGGCAACTTATTCCAGTACTTGACCACCCTGACAGTTGGGAACTTTTTACTAATGTCCAACCTAAACTTCCCTTGCTGCAGCTTAAGTCCATTGCCTCTTGTTCTCTCCTCAGAGGCCAAGAAGAACAAGTTTTCTCCCTCCTCCTTATGACACCCTCTAAGATATCCGAAAACCGCTATCGTGTCCCCCCTCAATCTTCTCTTTTCCAAGCTAAACAAGCCCAATTCTTTCAGCCTTTCTTCATAAGTCATGTTCTCCAGACTTTTTATCATTCTAGTTGCTCTTCTCTGGACCTTCTCTAATTTCTCCACATCTTTCTTGAATTGGGGTGCCCAGAACTGGACACAATATTCCAGCTGAGGCCTAACCAGCGCAGAGTACAGCGGAAGAATGATTTCTCGTGTCTTGTTCACAACACACCTGCTAATGCATCCCAGAATCATGTTTGCTTTTTTTGCAACAGCATCACACTGTTGACTCATATTTACCTTGTGATCTACTAGAACCCCTAGATCCCTTTCTGCTGTACTCCTTCCTAGACAGTCTTTTCCCATTCTGTATGTGTGAAACAGATTATTCCTTCCTAAGTGCAGCACCTTACATTTATCTTTATTAAACTTCATCCTGTTTACTTCAGACCATTTCTCCAATTTATCTAGATCATTCTGAATTATGACCCTATCCTCCAAGGTAGTTGCAACCCCTCCCAGCTTGGTATCATCTGCAAACTTAATAAGCGTACTTTCTATGCCAATATCCAAATCATTAATGAAGATATTGAACAGAACTGGTCCCAAAACAGACCCCTGCGGAACCCCACTTGTTATGCTTTTCCAGCAGGATTGAGCACCATTAACAACTACTCTCTGGGTACGATTTGCCAGCCAGTTATACACCCACCTTATTGCAGCCCCATTTAAGTTGGACTTGCCTAGTTTGTCGATAAGAATATTATGCGAGACTATATCAAATGCTTTACTAAAGTCTAGGTATACCACATCCACTGCTTCTCCCTTATCTACGAGTCTCGTTATCATGTCAAAAAAAGCTATCAGTTTGGTTTGACATGATTTGTTTTTTACAAAACCATGCTGGCTGTTCCCTATCACTTTACTACCTTCCAAGTGCTTGCAGATGACTTCCTTAACTACCTGCTCCATTACCTTTCCTGGCACAGAAGTTAAGCTGACTGGCCTGTAATTTCCTGGGTTGTTCTTGTTCCCCTTTTTGTAGATGGGCACTATATTTGCCCTCTTCCAGTCTTCTGGAATCTCTCCTGTCTCCCATGACTTTCCAAAAATGAGAGCTAATGGCTCAGCTACCTCTTCTATCAGCTCCTTGAGGATTCTAGGATGCATTTCATCAGGCCCTGGTGACTTGCAGACATCTAATTTTTCCAAATGGTTTTTAACTTGTTCTTTTTTTATTTCAAAAACTAACTCTTACCCTTTTCCACCAGCATTCACTATGTCAGGCATTCCTTCAGACTTCTCTGTGAAGACCGAAACAAAGAAGTCATTAAGCATCTCTGCCATTTCCAAGTTCCCCGTTACTGTTTCTCCCTCCTCACTGAGCAATGGCCCTACCTGTCCTTGGTCTTCCTCTTGTTTCTAATATATTTGTAAAAGGCCTTCTTGTTACCCTTTATGCCTGTAGCTAGTTGGAGCTCATTTTGTGCCTTAGCCCTTCTAATTTTACTCCTGCATTCCTGTGTTATTTGCCTATGTTCATTCTTTGTAATTTGTCCTAGTTTCCATTTTTATAGGATTCCTTTTTTAGTTTGAGATCATGCAGGACCTCCTGGTTAAGCCAAGGCGGTCTTTGCCCATATTTACTATCTTTCCTACATAGGGGAACACCTTGTTTTTGGGCCCTTAATAATGTATCTTTGAAAAACTGCCAACTCTCCTCAGTTGTTTTTCCCCTCAGTTTTTCCTCCCATGGGATCTTACCTACCAGCTCTCTGAGTTTACCAAAATCTGCCTTCCTGAAATCCATCATCTCTATTTTGCTGTTTTCCCTCCTACCAGTCCTTAGAATTGTGAATTCTATGATTGCATGATCACTTTCACCCAAGCAGCCTCCCACTTTCAAATTCTCGACCAAGTCCTCCTTATTTGTTAAAATCAAATCCAGAACAGTTTCTCCCCGGTGGCTTTTTCAACTTTTTGGAATAAAAAATTGTCTCCAATGCAGTCTAAGAATTTATTGGATAGTCTGTGCCCCGCTGTATTAGTGTCCCAGCATATATCTGGATAGTTAAAGTCCCCCATCACCACCAAATCCTGGGCTCTGGATGATTTTGTTAGTTGTTTAAAAAAAGCATCATCCACCTCTTCCACCTGGTTAGGTGGCCTGTAGTAGACTCCTAACAGGACATCACCCTTGATTTTTGCCCCTCTTAAACTAACCCACAGACTCTCAACACGTCCATCTCCTATGTCCATCTCCACCTCAGTCCAAGTGTGTACATTTTTTATATATAAGGCAACACCTCCCCACTTTTTTCCCTGTCTATCTTTCCTAACCAGGCTCTAGCCTTCAATACCAACATTCCAATCATGTGTATTATCCCACCAAGTTTCTGTGATGCCAATGATATCATAGTTGTATTTTTTTATTAGCACTTCCAGTTCTTCCTGCTTATTACCCATACTTCTTGCACTGGTATATAGGCATCTTAGATATTGATTTGAACTTTCCCCCCAGTTTTTTCCTGGCCCTCTTTTTACTCTGACATTGTTGCCCATGCTCCCTCCTACTTCCGACCCATCTCCCAGGTTTCCATGTTCTCCACTTACCTGTGGGCTTTGCTCCCCTGTCCCCGGCAAACCTAGTTTAAAGCCCTCCTCACCAGGTTAGCAAGTCAGTGTCCGAATATGGTCTTTCCCCTCCTTGAAAGGTGAACGCCATCTCTGCCTAGCAGTCCTTCCTGAAATAGCATCCCGTGGTCGAAGAAACCGAAGCCTTCCCGGCGACACCATCCACTCAGCCAGGCATTCACCTCTAGGATGCACCTGTCTCTGCCTGGGCCCCTACCCGCAACAGGAAGGATTGAAGAGAATACCACCTGCGCCCCAAACCCCTTCACCTGTGCCCCCAGAGCCCTGTAGTCACTCTTGACCTGCTCAGCATTACACCTCACAGTATCATTAGTGCCCACATGGATGAGAAGCGTGGGATAGTAGTCTGAGGGCCGAACAATCCTCGACAATGCCTCTGTAACATCTCGGATACAGGCCCCAGGCAGGCAGCATACCTCCCGAGACAAAATGTCAGGGCGACAGATGGGTGCCTCCGTCCCCCTCAAAAGAGAGTCTCCGACCACCACTACTCTACGTTTCCTTCTTGCAGTGGTGGCAGGAGACTTCTCAGCCTCAGGGGTACGAGGCTTCTCCTCTTCTGTACTGGGCGACTCATCTCGTGTAGCAAGTACAGCATAACAGTTTTCCAGTACCACAGTGGGAGGGTTCTGTGCAGGGGTGGAACACCGCCTGCTGCCAGAAGTAACTAGCTGCCAGTGCCTACCTTGCTCTACCTCTTTCTCCACCAGTGGTTTATCAGCCTTCCTGTACACTGGGACAGTCACCTCAGCAGACCCCAGATGAATATTATCTAGGAACTGCTCATGGATTCGGATACTCCTCAACCTGGACACCTCCTCCTGTAACTCTCCCACCTGCTGCCTGAGAGATTCCACCAGCAGGCACCTATCACACTGAACGGTCCCCCCAGCCTGGATATCAATAACTGGGACTTGCAAGGCACAGTCCTTGCAAGGCCGCACCACGGTCTGGGTAGAGGCATCCGTGGTCAGGCAGTCTGTCTGGCTACAGGCACAGGTGGAGGAGACAGCAGTAGTGGTGGCACAGGTGTTGCGGGTCTTCCTGACCATCGTAGGCCTCCCTTCTGCCAAACTCCCTCTTAAAACTCCCCTGTCTGGAGCTCCCTGTCCACTTCGTTCCCCTGGTCGCTCCTGCCTCTGGCTTTTAAGCCTGCTGGCCTCTCTCAGGCCCTCCCCCTATGAGTCACACAGGGGAAGTCTGATCAAGGAAGCAAAAGGTCAGGCAGGCAGTCCCAACTGAAACTGAAACTCCCTCTACCTGGAATCAAAATGGCAGTTCAAATGCCAGCAGTTAAAGCACACGCTCACTCACCCAGAGGTCAGCACTCTCACCTGGTAGCTTCTTCAGCGGCGGGCTCACTTGCTCTCCTCCCTCTTAAAACTCCCCTGTCTGCAGTTCCCTGTCCGCTTCTGTTTTGTAGCTTCTTCTTCATAATCACATTCCATTCTATTTCTCCAAGTTTCTCTTTTGTCTCAGAAGCACCTGACCCATATCAGCAGAGGACAATGTGGGCTCTCATGAGAAGCACTATCAGAGACAGGGGAAACATGTTCCCATTTCTTGTACTTTAATCAAATTCTGCTCCTTTCAGTAAAAGGACTATTATCATTATATTACATATTGAATGATACAAACTCTCTGGCTTTGCAAACTGTGACAATCGAGATGCAATCACATCTTTCAGTAATGTACTGTCCTTGATCTGTCAAGGAACCTAATGTCAGCATACAATCCACTGTCTGCTTGTGTTTAGTTAAAATAATGAGAATCTAACAACAGAACCCTATATGCTGCAGTTATACTTCACAGAATATTTCACTATCCCTCTGACCTGGGCTTTTCCTAACATGACTATAATTGAAAACAGCAGCTTTCCTCTAACTTAATAGATGACTTCTGCTATTGAAAAGCTCAAGCAAAAACAGTTCCAACCAAATCAGAACTGCCCTGTTAATTTGCTGCCATAGTTCAGAAATAAATACTATTTTATGTGTACACTGTAGCATTAAGAATTATATTTGTTCATTCTACCTGCTGAACATTGAGACATGAAATAGTTTAAGAGATAAAAATGGATGCTTTTCTGCATGTGTTATGAAATTTATGTATGCACCTTTGCTCATATTGTACCAAAGAATATTTTTCACAGTAGGAATCAGTTGCTTAATTAGCACAGAATAATTAAAACTCACTGCAGGGAAAGTTGTATGGCCCACAGCAATTATATATGGAAAGTTCATGGCTTTTGCTCTGAGGCCAAATCCAATTAATATAAAAAGTTAGTTATAGAGATATGTTACCAAAACCCACTATTCAAGATAGTCTTATGGCAGAGAGATTCCTGAACTATAGAAAACAACCCTAATACTGGTAATCTCCAATAAGAGCTCATCAATCAATGTATTAATTATATTCACTTCATTTCTCAGGATCATCTCCCTACAGTCAATTATACTGATTTATGTGAATTCTTGGACCTTTAAAAATGCATTTAATATAACTAAATGACAAAACAGTTTTCAAAAGTTCATTAATAATGAATTGGTTTAACAACCTATTTACAGTTTATTTTTGGTGCTCAATATGCTACTATCCAGTTTCAATAGAGCATACATTTGCTTTCATTCCACAGTTGCAAGACTGTAGTTTAAATAAGAATCAATACCCTTAACGAAATACAGTGAGAACACCATATTCATCCATTTAAGAGGACTAAACTCTCTTTACTTAGGCTACAGTTACACTACAGTGCTCTGTTGACAGAAGTCACTGTCAGAAGAGATTTCCCAAGAAAATATCTGTTGACAGAGTGTGGCCATACACAAAAAACACTGTCCACCGTTTAATGGGCTGCTAGAAGACAACAAGGGGTAGATTAGAACTAAGTAACAGCATAGAACACTGGGAGCCAGGATTGATGACGGTAAAAAAGCTTTAGGGGACCACAGGAAACATGGCCACAGGATAAATGTTTGTCTGGTAACTAAAATCATGCTGGATTACAGATGTTGCCAGATGAGAGGGTTTCAGATTAGAGAAGTTCGATCTGTAGCTCTTTTGAAATTCACAAGATCTTTAACAAGCCAAAAATATCAGCCTTTGTGGAGATTTATATTATTTTATATTAAACAAAAATTACATAAAATTGTTCAGTTGTCATTGAAAACAGAGTCTGAGTTACTGTAAACCCCCCAATAGCAACTAAATGGCTGGAACAATTTCCTTAACCTAAGCCACTAATAAAAACCAACCAGTCCTGCAGCACCTTAAAAACTAACCATTTTATTTATTAAGTAACGAGCTTTCTTTTTTTTTTCTTTGAAGCTACAGGTTAACACATCTACACCTCTGAGACTAACCCACTAGTGTCAGGTATTTTATGCCATACTATATATACTTCTTCATTGAAGGTCATACTAATGTTCAGATCTCTGTAATGTATAAATAAAGGAAGAAATTAAAAACAGAGAGAGTGAATCTCTTTTTACACTGGTTTAATTCCAGCAGCTTCATTACAGTTACTCCTGGTTTCCAGCAGAGTTAATTGAGATCAGATTCAGACCCACAGGCTGCTTTAATTCTTAATGTCCTTGCTCTTGAAGATTTAAGATCCTTAAAATGACTTGACTGTACTTTTTTTTCTTAAGTACTAAAAATAGTTACCTGGGAAATATTGCAGAGGTGGTGACAGGGAGATTTGCAGACACACTGAGAAACGTTGGGGGAGAGTTGAAACCTGTCAAGGAGCATGCCAAAGATTTGTACAGAAAGGACAAACTTAAGTCCAAGTGGAGGAGAAAAGACAGAACAGAGGGGCTGTGTGGGAGAAGTCTCTTATCATAATGAAATAAGCCAGAGAGGTGCTGTGGCTCAGATTTCCTGTTTGACCAAAGGCAAGTCTCCAGACCTATTTATGTCTCAGTGCTACCACCTGCAAAAATGGGGACATGGCTGATTCTTTTGATAGCATTAGTTATGTGCCGTGAGATAGTTCCTCAGATGGAGTTCATTATGGCTATGTCTACACTGCAGCATTATTTCAAAATAATCCATTCCAGAACAGCTTATTTGGAAACAACACAGCTGCAAACAAGGATGCATTTTGAAATAGTGGCCAGCTATTGCCCAGGTAGCACGCAGATAGCATCTATTTTGAAATAGTGCCATTGGACAGCATGATGTCTTATTTTGAAAGACCACTCTTCCATGTCTTAACAGCACCTATTTCAACCTATTTCAAAATAGCTGCTTTCAGAATAGGCACTGTTCCTCCTGGAATGAGGTTTATGAAATGCAAAATAACACACCCACTATTTCATGTTTATTTCAAAATAGCATGTGCATAGCGTAGATGCTTACAAAATTATTTTGAAGTAATGGCTGTTATTCCAAAACAACTTTGCCGTGTAGACATAGCCTATGTTACCACTGAACAGAGTAACTAGCTATAAAGTGGGGTTTAGAGTGCAACCAGGATAGTAGTATTGAAGAGCTCAGATGGGTTTGCTGAAGCTTAAATAATAATGGCTACAAATTATATGGGAGAAGTTTTTCCAAAGACACAAATGGCAACAAGGAACTTAAACTCCCATATATTACAATGGGAGAGGGCTATTAGCCATTTGTGCATTTGGCAATTTTCCCCTTTGAGGCTATATCTACTCTAGAGGGTTCTGTCAACAAAACTCAGCACTTCTGCTGACAGCATTGTGCCTGGCCACAATGAGGAGGAATGCCTTTGTTGGCAGTTTGTTGGTTAAAAAAAAAGGCTGTGTAGACACTCCAGGGGGCCCTCTGTCAACAGACAGAGCTTCCAGTTCACTGGGCAGCCCTGTCTGGTGTATTTCTGGTTGGCCATTCAGTCAAGGGAGTAGCCAGGCAGTACAACCACTCTCTGTCAACAAAACATATTGCTCTTTTGATCCACTTGTGTGTGTGGATGTGATCTGTTGATAGAAGTTTTGCTGGAAGGTGTCTTCCTACAGTAACTTTTGTTGAAAGATCGCTGTCGTGTAGACATAGCCTGGGGGTCTCAAGCTAAAGGTGTTATATTTGTACAAAATACCAGCATCTACAACTTACAGATGTACCCCCCAGGCACTGAGACCACTGACAAGTGAGAGGAGCTGGTTACTCCAGAAGATCACTAAAGGGTGTAGGGGTTGAATTGTGACTATGTTGTTAACCCAAAAAAGAATAGAGGGCTGGTGGACTCAGTGACTGGACTCCTGGAAGGTACAGACATGGCTTCCTCATGCTGAGGGCAGTGGTAATGAGGTTCCTTAGACCTCTGATTATCCCAGTAGGCCACAATAGCCCCTGGTTCACTGTCGTTACTTTCTATGACTGTCCCCGAGTTCACAAAGAGTAAAGGAATCAGTGCTTTGAGCAGCAGGAACTAATCTTTGGGTTTTTACACGGATAATTTGGTTTGAAGAAGACAAAGACACCAGTTAGAACATATGCTTCCCTCCTTCTTTCTGGCATTTCTCTTTTTAACACCAGACCCCACACACTGAATAGGTAACATTGGCGAGGAGAAAAGAAGAAAAAATGTGTCTCTTTTCTATGTAACTCCCTATGCCTTTTTTCTGTGAACTTGTTTCCCTCTAGGCCTTCAGAGAAAGGATGCCTAGTAAGCCTTAATGAATGAACAGAATGAGAAGAGATGGAAGGTATGCCACCCATCAGTTAATATCGCTTTAGGGTGTAGTAACTTTTAAAAAGATTCACTGTGATATACTATGTATTCATAAGCTGGGACCCTGTGAATAGTACCACATCCTGAAACATGTCCCCTGGTGCAGACATAAGATGGTGTATGGGATCTCGGCAAATGCGGAATTTAGAAACAGGGAATTCCATGTTGTAAAGGTCTCCATGATTCAACACGACCAATCTACTATGACATTTCAGCACACGTAACATTAAACATGCCAGCAGTCCATTAAGTCCATTAGATACCACCTATCTGCTTGATATTAGGCTTAAGGGCTTTTGCTACATCACAGACCCCTATACCAGTGTCAATACCAGTAGCTTTCATTCACTGAATTGATATCCAGACTGACAGATGGAAGTGCCCTGCATTGTACTGAGCAGACAAAGGCACAGCAAAGCGGGCATGTCACTCAAGATGAAAGTTGGCCTGTAATTATTCCATATAGCACAATTCAAACGAAAACAGTTTGTCAATAATACAAGAAGTCTAATTACCTCATATTGAACCAACTCTACACACATCGGTTGTTTAATTAAATTTCCATCAAATAATATATTATAATACCTGAACACACAGTATATAGATTCTTATTTCTGCTCTATTTGCTGTATTAGTAATTCTATTGTATGTTCAGGGACCAGACCACCTTCAGCTGATATTAGTGCACTGAAGTCAGTGGTGACACACTGATTTAGACTATATGGCTATGTCTACACTAGAAGCACCTGTCTACATAAGTTACTGTTGGAAGAGATGTTCTGACAAAACTTCCATTGACAGACCGTGTCTACGCATAAAAGTGGATTGATCTTTTGACCTGCTTTGTTGACAAAGCTCCCCCTTCCGTTCCCGCCTCCCCCTCAGAGCATCTACATGGCTTTTTGTTGACAGTTTCTGTCAACAAAATGCATTTTGTGTGCAGATGTTGTGCAAACTTTGTAAACAAAAGCTCAGTTTTGTTTATAAAACTCCCTCGTGTAGACATAACCTTAGGGAATGCACTATTGCAGTTGATGTATTGTCCCATTGGTTAATTATCCTATTGTAAAAATGAACTTTATTTCCAATCTGAGATTGTCTTGCTTAGTCTGGAAAAAATTGAACATTCCCATTAATATGATTTTTTTTTTAGTTGACAGAAAACATTAGCAAACACGGAAGTGAATGACAAGCTAAAGGCCCCGTGTCATTTCTGACCCTTTAAAAGTTGCACTGGTGCCTTAACTGAACATAGAAATGAAGTAAGCACTGATGACACCTTGTGATATGATAGGAGCATGAGTGTCTGAAAAAGTCTCTGGAAAGCCTGGGTTCAAATCTGTTAACTGTATTGTAAGAAATGAAGTGCCAACAACACTTTACAATTAAACCAATACCCTTACAAAAAATATTCCTGGGTAACAGCCATATTTGCTTGTAGTACACTCAGGGCTTTTTTTCTGGTGCCACTTTTTTTTCCCTGGCCCCATTTTTAAAAGGCACTGCCACCACTCCACCTCCAGCTCCCTGCCTGCAGAGCAAAGAAGGAGCAGGACTCGATTTAATTGGTTTAACAGCCAGCCAGACCATTAAACCAATTAAACTGACTCCTGCTCTTTCAGCACACAGGTCAGAGAGATGCTCCTGAAGCTGTACATCAGGGACGCAGCAAGAGTATGTGGAGCTCCTTTTGAAATGCAAGTCCTGGGTTGGGGGGAGCAGTTGGGAAGGGTTAAGCCTGGAGGTGGGCTGGGGCTGTCGGAGGGGGCTGGGGGTTTAAGCCTGGGGTAAGTTAGGGCGATGGGGATGAGAAGGAGGTTGAGTTGGGTCAGAGCCATGTGGCCGTAGAGGGGAAGTAGAGCTGGGGAAGGGGGTGGGTTGAGCTGGAGTCACCCAAGGGGTCGAGCCGGGGCCACATGGCCACACAGGGGGTTGATCTGGGGAACAGGTTGTGAAGGGGTGTGGGGGTCATTTGCGGCTGCACAGACAGGGAGGGTTTGAGCTAGGGGGAGGGGGCTGGAGCTTGAGTTCCGGCAACTTGCATAGAAAAAAAATCACTGGGTATACTTCCAAAGTAATTACTGGTACAACAATGCATTGCAAAAGATTTTGGATGCAGTGAAAGAACACAGAGTATTAAGTACAGGCTTAGGAGGCAGCCGAGAGACAGAGTCCAACAGGGACTGATAGTGAGTGTTTGGAGAAGTCTGAATGTATAGAATGATAGGAGATAGCATCTAGAGAAAGCAAAGGGATTGTCAAAATGTTTGCTACATTTCTCTGGTTCTGGAAGAACACACAAGCACCTGCGAATGCTTCCCTGAGTAGGGATGCTTTTCTGACTCAAGGCCTGTATCGAAGCAGAATATAAAATATTAATAAGGCAGAGGTTCAGTGTCAACATTTCTAAAAGAGACTGGCTTGGAAGACTCAAAGGTCTCCCTTTTGACTCTACACTAAACCCATCCCTTCTCCCTTTTGTGGACCCCTGTTTGAAATCAGACATGTATTACATCAGGCCCTGAAGTACAGTGAAAATTGAAAATGGATACATTCATTTTTCTTGAATTTGTGATATTCAGTTTTAAGGACAGTTCTCTCCCTTCTCCCCCAGCTCCCCCGCTCCCCTCCCCACCACAAGACAAAGCCAAAACAAAATGTGGCATTCACCCAGCTGTAGTCAGGATCATCTACAATTATTACCCTTGTTATAAAGATACTCTTCAATAATGACCACAATATGCTTAATTCCCTTGCATCATTTCATAACAATTATGGGGTATGGTGAGGAAACAGTACAATATATTTTATTGCTAATGGACTGTGTAAATCTTGCCTAAAAGATTGTCACTTGGGATACCAGTTATATCACTCAAAGAGCATACATGCTTCATCCTACTAATTAAAAGGGTCTGTGGAATATTCAGCTGACAAGAAATGGAAATTTCACATTTCAGACCAAAGGAAGGACGGTGACTCTTTCATTTGAGAGGATCTTATTATTACTGGACAAAAGCAAATACTTTATTAGGAAAATATATCAGAAGGGTATCCATGTTAGTGTGTATCTGCAAAAACAACAGGAAGTCCTGTAGCACCTTATAGACTAACAGATATTTTGGAGCATAAGCTTTCGTGCATGCATCTGACGAAACGGGTCTTTGCCCATGAAAGCTTATGCTCCAAAATATCTGTTAGTCCATACAGTACAACAGCACTTCTTGTTGTTTTTATGGATAATATAAGGTCACATGAGAGAATATACATCTCCTTTAAACACTCTTAGTACTCATATAATTAAACTAACTAATCAATCGTGGAACAGTAGTCAAAAGTGAAATCTTAATGAACTGGAAAAAATTATGCTTACATTTTCTGTTGCAAATTTCCTATTAGCATATTAAACACAGCATTTCTCTATTAAATGGAAAAGGTGAACTTTTTTTAACTTTTTCTTGGGTAGTAAACATATACTGTGCATTACACATAGGGAGAGACATTAATTGCATTTTCATAATGAGATTGCAGTAGCTAGTTTAATATGGTTTAATTGAAAGAATACACTGATGTCCTATATTAAATAGTGGATTTTTTTTCTTATTGCAAATAATCAATCACTCTCTCTCTTTGGAGAACACTTGTTTTTGTATTCAGTAGTCATCAGGCCTGCTGACAGAGTGGGGCAAAGGGGGCAGTTGCCCTGGGCCCTGTCTTTCAAGGGGGCCCAGAGATCCAGCCACTGCCACCATTCTATTTTGACAGCCTCAGCAGCTGGAGCTCCAATCCCTTTTGAAGTTCCAGGAGCACTGCTTTGGCACTCAGCATGGCTGTGAGGGGCCAAGTGTCATGCTCCTGGTGCTGTTAAGGGTGATTGCCCTTGGCCCCACCCCTTCTGCCCTTGTTCCTGCCTGTTCCAGGGGCATAGAGCCAGATCCTCCTCCCACTTTCCCCAGGGCCTATGGTGGTTGTTGACCCCAGTGGTAGTCATCTATTGTTAAACACACACAATTCTATATGTGGGAAATTCACATGTAACACACCAGTTAGTATGTGTTGCACGGATCCCTTTTTGACTCATCCAAAGAGGATATAGTTCTGTTACTCAGAAGAGTATTCTGAATTTACAACAGAGTAAGGTTCCACTCCTGGCTGCAGCTGGATCCCTACCCATACCCATCAAATTTCTGTTGCCTTATACGGGTTCTGAAGGCATAGGGGTCTACTTCCAAAGCATCTTGTTATAGCATTAGGCCCTGAGTGAGATCAGAATCTGCCCCCTTGATTATATGCAAGACAGCCACTTCCTAAAAACACATACAGTTTTTTATTATTATTATTATTATTATTATTATTATTATAGAACTTTTAATTATCCCCGTCATCATAGCAGCTGCGAACCTGGCAAACACTTATCCCCTTTATTATTAAAGCGGTAAGGAAGTATCATTATGCTTACTTTCCAGAATGGGGAACTGACATACTCAGAAATTAAAACGTAACTCTGAAAAAACATCCAGCAGTGTTGACTGGAGGGCTTGACTTTCAGAGGCACTGAACACCTGCTCTTCCATTGATTTAATGGCTGTAGCTTTTGTTTATGGTAGATCAATGTTGCTTTGTATCTAGTTACACTAGGGAAGTAACCTAGTGTGAAGAAAACCATAAACCAAAAGTTACTTTTATTGCAAAGTTGAGTGAAATGACATTGGGAATGTAATGATTCTTTTTAGCCAGAATTAAGCCTGAAGAATTCCAACAGGTGCAGTGAATGTTGATTAGAAAAGTAACTGTCTGACTTACAGAACAACAAGAAGTCCTGTGGCACCTTATAGACTAACAGATATTTTGGAGCATAAGCTTTCATAGGCAAAGACCTGCTTCATCAGATGCATGAGTGGGGTGGTAGTTTCAGAGGGGTATTTAAAGAGTGGGGTCCCAGTAAAAGGGAGGGCCAGAGCTGACAAGGTCTGTTCAGTAAGGTGGAAATGGCCCATTATCAATAGTACCTACCAAAAGAGGAAAAAACAAGTCAGATCAGATCAGATCCACTCAGCAGCAGATTTAAGGGTGACAGTCCTGAAACAAAGAAATTTCAAAAATCACATGGAGAGAGAAATCTCTGAGTTGCAATTTATTTGCAAATTTGACACCACTAACCAAGGATTAAACAGAGACTGGGAGTGGCTCGCCCCTTACAAAAGCAGCTTCTCTGCCCTGGGTATTAATATCTCCCCATTAGACTCTGACAATGGGTCATATCCCCCTGTCTGATCTGACATGGTTTTCCTCTTTTGACAGATACTATTGATAATGGGCCATTTCCACCTTGCTGAATAGACCTCATTAGCTCTGGCTGTCCCTTTTACTACCTGATACTTGTCTGACTTACAAAATTTATTTCTAAAATGCATTTTAAAAATAATAAGATCCCCATTGTCCTGCCTGACAAATCAGTCATTAATGCAAATATCAGCCACACATCCATTCCATGTACTAGCAGCTACTCGACAGAGCTTTGAAGATCAAACGAGAGAAATGGGCCTATAAAAAATGAAAGAGTTGTTTTTCACCAGCCATGTGAACTAGCATACAACCAAGTGCTTATATTTAGATATTCTCTAATATGAGAGCTGAATACAAGGTATTTGTAAATCTTTTACACATTCCTGCTATACCAAATTTTGTGGGCTTATCCATCAGGTCCAGCTGAACTGCACCTAGCGCAGGGCATATGGTATAGAATTGATAGTCTGCAGTCACTGTCCTCAAAGATACCAAGGGTCAGTTTTATCCATAGGACAAATTAGTGCAGCCTCAGGTCTTCTCTAACCTGTGTTGATTTATGGCAGTGTCAACAATTTTGAATCTCTGAAAGAGTAAAAAGAGACCTTTTCAAAGTACCTAGAACTTTTACAAAGACATTCTTGTAAATATAACTGATATAAATAAACCATGGAAGTTGAACTTCCATTACTACTTCTTTCCCCTAGAGTTTATTAAATATTCACATTGCTTTTCATGGAATCACTTTTGGGGACAATAAAACCTGTTTCTGATTTAGCCAATGGCCCTGATCTTCTTAAACTGGAGGAAACTGTCCTTGCTGAATTATCTCTCCACAGTTTGCTGTCAGAGAGAGGTGGGCCATGGTGAAATCAAAGGAGCTCTGTTGGCCTATCTGGTTAATCTTCAAATTCCTTATAGGTCTATTGCCTTTGTATATATATAAAAAATGCATTATCTAATCAACATCCACATAGACATGCAAGTAAACACCTATAAAATCAGATATTTATTTACGCTTCAAAAAAGAGCAAATACACACAGAAATGAAATGAAAGAACCTTTTCTTATTCTCCAGTCACACATTCCTATCTTTCTATTAATTCTCTTAAGTTTTGTATGACAGATTACCAGAGACAAGCCAGTACAAAATGCAAAAGAAGAAACAAAATGCCAAGGCTTCAGTGACCATAAAAATCTGATCCTAGTTGGTAATGATGACAGATGTCTTTTTCTAACTTGATTTTTTGATACCATGACATTGAATTTCTCTTTTCCTTTTTGCTTTAATGTTAGTGAGAAGAGAGAAAAAAAAGCAAATATGTTATTTCATTCTGGAGACAAGGCATGAGGCTGATCTTATCAATAACAGCATAAACTTGGCATAACTCTGCTGAGGTCAGTGGATGTTCTAGACAAGCATTTCTCAAACTAAGTTCCACAGAACACTGGTGTTCTGTGAACAACTTGGAGGTATGCTGCCAGTGTCTGACAATTTTCTGATATCGCACACTGCTATGATATGAACTACAGCCCTGGGGCTCTCACTTCTCATGGTGGGAAGTGAGGCACAGAGATGAACTAGTGTTCAGTAGGTGATATGGGAAGTTCATGGTGGCATGGAGAATTGCACCTGGAGTGACTGAGTCTAGGCCAGTGCCTTGATCTGAACATCTGCGTTCCTGTCTGTTCCTGCAACTTTGAAATACCAACAAGCTTCTGATAAACCTTCACTAAGTATTCCATTCAAGTACAATTTTCAGTGAATGTCATCTTCTTCCTAAAATAAAGCCACTGGGGTCTCTGACCAGCATACTTTTAAAAGTATCTATGAAATCAGTTTTAAATACAAATCATGGAAACTTATTTTAGTGGAGACAAACTCATTGTGACCAGATCTTTTGACAAATTAATAAAGAATCTCTTCTCTTCTCCCCTCCCCCACTCCCATCTTCCTTGACATGCAAAGTTGCATATTTTATTGCTGGCACTTCTTAATAATATTCTTACTCCATACTGTAATATTAGCCTACCTCATGCTAGCACTGGAAAATATGCAAAGCTTGGGAGAATAAATCAGCCATCTGGGCCTGCAGGTGTTTAGAATACCGAATAAATTAAGAAGGGGAAAGACACTGAGAAGGTTACAGTTGAATAATTACTGTGGAAAGCTGAAAATTTTATGTACAAGTTCAACCACTGAAGATGCACTACTCTGCCTTTTTCAGATTAGTTACCACTCTTGTTTCTTTAACCCTCCTGGCAGAAAAGCTTATCATTCCTTTAGCTCGGTTCTCCTCACTGAATGTTTGTCACAATTAAGCAGTGTCAATACCTATGTTTACACTTATTTTTTGTTGTTTAACTGATTTGATAAATTCAGTTATGACTGCTGAGAGGAAAGTCTCCTGTTGCATTTTCCTTCCCATGACAGGCTGCTTTCCACCTGGCTTAGCTGTTCATTTCGCGCCCTGCACATTTCAAGGAGGAATGTTGTACTTATTCATCATTAGAACAAAACACGGAAGCATTTGGAACAGGATGCAGATGCATTAGAACCAGCTTCCGTGATCTGACCGAGCACTATTGAATAGTGGGAGCTTTGCCATTAACTTCAGTCAGCTCAGGATCTCAACTAAGCTCATGTACAAGGATGGTGAGGATGATGTCAGTAAATTGTGAAGTGGTAAATGATCAATAGGTCATGGTGTAAAATGTACTGTATCTATTTTTACTTCTTAGTAATGTGCAGACTGCAGTTCTGCTTATGACCTTATAACTCAAATTCCACACTTACCCCAGTCAGCCAACAGAACAGAGCAAAAGGGGCAATTGCCCCTGGGCCTGGCATTTCAGAGGGACCCAGAGCTCCAGCCACCACCACAGCAGCAGCCTCAGCAGCTGCAGACCCCTTTGAAATGCTACGGAGTGTTGTGCTGCCACTGTGCATCAGGGGAGGTGACTGCCCTAAGCCCCGCCCCTTCCATCCTTGGCCACACCACTTCCAAGGTATAGATGTGGGCCTGCCCTCCCACCTTCCCCCCAGGCCTGGATACCCACCAGTCGTGGCACCCATGAATACCACTCCCAAAGTTGGGAACGGAAATTTCAGAATTTTCCCATGGAATCTGTAACAGAAACCCCACAATAGAAACACAGGATGCCTCCAACTCCCATTGCAATTTGTACCCCCTTTTTGGAAAAAGTGTCATATTTTCTGAGTATACAAAGTGTCCTGATTGGATGAGCTGGTTGACACCTTTACTTTTCTTGAAATTCTGATAAGTGGTCAACAAGTCTCAATTTTAAGCCACTCATAAAGATTGCGAAAGGTGAAAACCTGACAATTTTATCATGAAAACTTTTATTTTTTAAAATAAAGTTGTTTGCTGTTTTTCACCAGGCTGTAAGCATGATAAAGTACACAGTGAAATGCCACATCTGCATCACCTCACTAAGGAGAACATTCAAAGATGTTTCATGTTAACTATCAGAACTCTGCTGAGCAGTGGTACTGTAGTAAGATGTGGGCCTGCAACACAAGTCCGCATATCGCAGGACTAGTAGAAGAACTGAGGCCTTGGAAAAAGTAGGCAAGACATTGCTAACATGAAGGAAAGTTGAACTGTGAGCAAAAGGCAAGCCCTGCTCCCAGATTCTGGATAGAAGAGGGTTCATGTTGTGGAAATACTCAGACCTAACACTCATAGGCTCCAGTAAACACATTCCAGAAGGATTATACCAGAACACCTCATTAGCAGACATCTTGGTACCAAAACACTTCCCAAAGATGTCAAGGATAGCCCTTTTAAGATACATCATACACTGGTACACTGATGGTACACTTGGGAAGGAGGAATAGCTCAGTGCTTAGAGCATTGATCTTGTAAACCAGGGCTTGTGAGTTTGATCCTTTTTCATAATAGCAGCTTTCAAGTGCCTAAAAGGGCATTAAGGGAAGAGAGAGAAAATTTATTCTCTTTGCCACAATTTAAGCCTATTGCTTCTTTTCCTTTCATCAGGTGGTAAAGGAGGTTTCAGCTGAACGTTAGGAAAAATTTCCTGTCAGGGTGGTTAAGTACTGGAATAAGTTGCTTAGGTTGGTTGTAGAATCTCCACTTTCAAGATATTTAAGAACAGTTTGGATCGATACCTAACAGATTATATAGATGGTGTTTGGTCCTTCTGTGAGGGCAGGGACCTCTTGAGGGTCCCTTCCATTCCAAGTATTCTATCATTCTATCACTCTGGACATATCAGAATGCTAGCCCCTAACATAATTAGCTACCATCCATTACCTTGCACATGGTTGTTCCAACAAAACTTCACTATCCATTATGCTGACATGCTGGACCCTGTCCTGAACTTGCCTCTGTATGTCCTTGTTATCTATTCGGAGTGTATTGTTATCAAAATATTCTCTTACCTAGGTGTTCTATTACCATCCTTCTGGAATGTGTTTACTTGTGATGCTGCCAGGGACGTTGACTTTTGTTAATTATTCATGAGCAAGAGCACAAACTAGCCACATCTTTATTCCCTGATATAGGAAGACCTAAATCCTGCTTAAGCTCAAGCTGAATTTTTTTTTCTAATAATGCTTCCTCCCGCAATAATGAGCAAACATGGATTCTGCTTGTTATTAATAGACTAGCCAACTCTTATGGGTCTCCTGTCAATAATAGCAAGGATTGATTATTTGGTATCGTATTAGCTTGAGGAAGGAATTTTTCTTGTTGCTGACATTGTAACTCCCAGTTATCACCAAGTTTAGCCAATGTTTCAAAGATAAATCAACGATCAAATGAAGGGTTCAGGAAAGGGAAATCAGTTATTGGATACATTTTCTTTGGGTTCCTTTGCTTTTTACGCTTTTAAACAAAGTTCCAGCTTTCATGTAGCAGGATACTGTTGCTCATTTTGTAAGACTTATTTTGACCTTCGGAGAGCTTCATCTTTTAGAGTTATCTATGCAAATATTTACAGCCCTCTTCACCCCAGCATCTAACAAAATGCATGTTTCTGATGGTATGGATAATGTAAGGTATACGTTCCTCAGCCAGGATTCTGCTCACATTTATAGAGGTGAGCAGAGGGAGGCAAAGGCTGCCTTTGTGCCATCTCCAAACAAGGGTGGCCTGGGTGTTGAATCCCCTCCTGGAAGAAGTTCAAGTAGCTATCTGGCTGATCTATTCTGTTCTGGATAGAGCTGCTCCTACCGGCCTCTCTGGCCCTCACTATGCTGCTCCAAAACAACGATTCCTCATATCCAGCTTTTATCAAACATGATAGGCTGGCAACCAGGCAGACACAACTATCCATTTCCATGATCCTTTCAGAAATTTGGAGTAGAAATTAATGCCAGCTGCACATTGTTCTTATGTATAATTTAGTCGTTTGCTACAGAAGACGTATATGAGAGCAGACAAATATTTACTCAAAATCTTACATGTAATTTTAATGATTGACCTTTTATTTCACACTGACTGAAACATTTTTAATTGGATTCAATGAGGATTTACAGATTCTTTTTATGTTTGTTTAAGGCAGACCACGGTTATGTTAGTGGCTGTTTTGAAGGTTTACAAGGTTTGAAATTGGAGTGGCAAGCATAATTTTATTTATTTATTTATTTTAATTTTGTGAAGGTCAGCATTTTTTTTGTGTGTGAAAAATAAACTACAATTGTTATGTTTGCTGTTTGGCACCATGAGTTAGGAGAGATTAATGTTGCTGCAGGAATAACTTTTCATATTTTGTCTTTTATGCTTGTAATTTAGCCTACCTGCTTTATCATGTTAGCTTGTCTAACTTAAATCAGTGGGAGCCTGAAATTAAGTTAAGGTAGATACCTCATTGTTAAAAGAGGAAATGTGAAGTTACAGGTATTTATGGGGGAAGGAGAACAATTTTACAAACATCTGACATATAAAAAATGCAACATTGTTTACTGTTTAGTCTTTTTTAATTGTAGGTACTTTGATATGTCCCAACCTATAGAAAAAAAAAGTCAAAACTATTACAAATCATGTTTAGTGGCTCAGTAGAATTGGAAAGGGTAATTTTTCTGATGTTTGTCAATACTTTCACAAATACCAATCCAAGGCAGATTCTGATACTCATTCATATGACCTTATCCACAAATGGTCTGATATAAATTACTTATTGAACATGATTAAGTATACCAGAGCTATTCAGCTCCTGAGCCAAAGGCAATTAGACTAGGGAGGCTATGGCCCTCAGTGAAGAGAGCACTGGACTGAGACTCAGGGTCTATTTTCAGGTCTGCCTCAGGTCTTCTGGACGATTTAGGGCAATTGATGTTGTTTCTTAGTGAGTAGGTGCTAAAACAAATATTTGGTGGCTTCTTAACGGGATGTAGGGAAGTTATGAAATGAAATGAGATGACTCTTTTAAATGTTGTGGGGAAAATACTACATTGTGCATTTACTAACTGGTCACTGATTTTAAGGGGCATTTTCTCTGTATAGCAGAGACAAAAAGCTATAAATAAAAGTATATATATTCTCTCAGAAGATCACACAGCATAGCTACATCCATGACACAAAAATGACTGCTAAATATGGGAGCCTAGATAGTCTGCACACATTTGATAGGTCAGACATAAAAAGACAGATGAAGGTTGTGAAGAAAAAAAAAAGATTTAAGAGGGAAAGAATCATATTTTGATCAAATTTTATTGTTCCAATATTACAACGATTAATGTAAGGGCTTAAATATATACATACTGATTTTTATAGGACTATTCACAATGCAGGTGAGTTAGTCGTCTAATCTATAGGGCTAACATGCTTGCTTGCCTACAGCTGTTTAGATTCATTACTTCCTTATGGTTTTGATGATATGTTTATTATAAAAAATACAGAATGTTTATATTGGCAGTTTGATTGTTACACAAGAGCCTTTTGGGCCATGTAGTGAGTCAGTATGGCCTCCTGCAGACCCGGAGGCAGGGGAGGCTATGCAGAGGCCCTGGTGGGCGGGGCCGGAGCCAGGAGACCAGAGGCCCTCCCCTCAGAGGGCGGGGCCAAGGGCTAGAAGAGCCAAAGGCGGGACTCAGGACCCATTCGTGCCTGGGCCTCCGGGCAGGGAGGACGTGCCTGCACGAGCTTCTCGGCGCCAAAGGGAGAGGGCCTGCTGCTGCCCAGCCAGGCCGGAGGAGCAAGCCCCCAGCGGCTCCAAGTAATCCCGGGTCCATATGCCCCAAGGGGACTACCCGGACTTCCCAGACCTACCAGGTCCTTCACGCCGGTGGAGACCCCCTGCCTTGGAAGAAGCCCCAGGAGCGGGCTGCCCCAGAGTCCCGGCGGATCCTTACAGCACTCAGGCCCAGGATCGCCTCGGGTCTCCTGTATTACCGCCGCCCGACTACCCTAATGACATTGTTATGGACGACTGGCCAGAGCCCCCGAAGGTGGATGACCTGGAGGAGACCGACCTAGGGGGACCCCTTGACCAGATGGACTGGGACCTTCCGCCAGCAGAGGTCGAGGTAGGAAGTGGCCCGGGGAACGACGCTCACGAACCCATGGCAGTGTGTTGCGGTCTGGATCCCCACTGCCAGGGTTGCGTGTGAGCGACCCCCAGGGCCCTGGGCCGGGTCGCAGTGGAGTGGGAGGGCCTGCGACCCCCTACCCCCATCCTTGACAGGGCCAGCCTGTGCTGGGCCTGTGCGAAAACCCTTGTGTTGCTGCCCTGCCCCAAACTGAGGGCTGGGCCTGCGCTTAAACCCCGGGTTGCTGCCCCGCCCCAAACTGAGGGCTGGGCTTGTGTTTAACCCTTGTGTTGCTGCCCTGCCCTGGACTAAGGGCTGGGCCCAGAACTGTGCTAGTACTTGGGGACTGCTGCCCTGCCCTGGACTGAGGGCTGGGCCCAGAACTGTGCTAGTACTTGGGACTGCTGCCCTACTCTGGACTGAGGGCCAGGCCTAGAGTTGTACTATTACCTGGGAACTGCTGCCCTGCCCTGGACTGAGAGCTGGGCCTAGAACTGTACTATTACCTGTGAACTGCTGCCCTGCCCTGGACTGAGGCCTGGGCCCAGAACTATACAACTCTTGTGAACTGCGGCCCCGCCCTAGATTGAGGGCTGGGGCCTGTATGGTGTTGTAGCGGTGAGCCGCTGACCGCCCGAACTGAGTACGGGCTGGTGCTCTAACCCCCTTTTTGCTGCCGCCCGCCCTAGGCCAAGGGGCTGGGCGTCTCTGGACTTGTTACAGGCCACATCCTGTACGTTGAGCTAAGATAAATGCACATGCCTGCGATTGTTCATCCAGATAGCAAAGTCAATTCACATATATTTAGGAGCTTTCACCTAGATAAAGCAACTGTCAGCTGCATCCAAGAATATTGTCAAACTTAGCAAGTACATCAGTACTTGGAAAATCTTGAAACAACTGGTTAAGACCAAGCCAAATAATTGGGTAGAACAGAAATAATAAATGCACTAGTCAACCAAACAAAGGTCCATGGCAATGAACGGATGTGTATGATGATAAGTTATGGTCAATGATCTAAAGACACTTCACCACTATTAAGGTAAATTAATACTAATAAGGAGAAAAGGAAACATCCCCTAATGAATAGGTATCAAACTTAACGACAGTGTAACATACCATAAAAGTGACATCACATGTGAAGAGCAGTAAGAGAAAGAAGACTCAGTCCTTCGGTGGTGCCAGACTCATGGCCACTGGAGATGATGGAGAAGACAATGGTGATGGGGAAGATTATGGCTAACATGTTAAGTTGTTCCAGAAGAATAAGGAAATTTAGATGTATGTTATTTGTGAAGTTGGGATGTTTGTGACTCTGCTAAATGTATTAATAAACCATAGTTGTAAATATACAAAAGTTTGTATGACATGGTTGTTGTAACTGTATACATAAGGGTTCCCAACTGTAGAATTTAATTACTGGGCCTGATTCTGGAACAAAGACCCTGTCGACCCTAAAGGTGGTAACTGTAAATTCGTAAGTAATATACAAATATACCTGCACTGAATTTAAAAAACAGGCAACAGATTTTGCAGAAGAGAGGCCTAACTATTTCTCTTTCTAAATACGATGTTCCTAATCTTTCCTATTCCTAATTAAGACAACAAGGCTTCAATGGAATTGCATGATAAGGTTACAGAACTGGGGCCTAATCATTACTTATACTGGAGCTTGGTTTAGTTTGATTTGATAATATAAGAAAGGAGTTGTGTTGAGGTAATGTTGTCAGCCTAGAAATAGCCAAAATATTACAGAAGAAGTTGAAGATCACATTTCAGAAAAGGGCAGGGGCTTGGAGGTGAAATAAAGGGCCTTTCTTGAAAACAGATAAATTAACATAAACAACTTTATTCCAGCCATGGGTGTAAAGCTCATGGTCTACAATGGTAAAAGCTAAATCCCCATTGGATGTGGCCATGCAAAATCCAGTCCATTATGAAATCACCTAAATCTGTCACAGAGCAGAGTTGTTTTTTTGGGTGTTTTTTTGTCCCTTTTCAGCTTTGGCAGCATGACAGACTTAGCTGAGGGTCAAGGGTATGTTTCCACAGCAGTTAGACACCCAGGGCTGGCCTGTGCTACTTGACTCTGGTTTGGGCTGTAAGACTGTTTAATTACAATGGCAACTTCTAGACTAATCTTGGAACCTGGGCTCAAGGACTTTGCAAGGTGAACAGGTCCTAGGGCCCAGGGCCATGTTTACACTGGTGGCTTCTTCTGAGAAAATTGGGCTTTTGTCTACAAAACCCGTGGAGCATATACACAGCCAAATCGCTCCATCGGGAGTTTGCCAACAAATCCCAGCTGATCATCCAGAAGAGTCATATTTCTTCCTGTTCAGGTATAATGCCTCCATCAGTATTTTGTTGACAGAGTGCCCATGTAGATACCTCTTAATTGAGCAGCCCTGTTTGCAGAGCTTCCAGTCAGCTGTTCTTTTGAGTAAGGGCTGGGTAGTCTGGCTGCCCTCTGTCGAAATAATGGATTGCTCTTTCAAGCTGCTTTTATGTGTAGACACAATCTCTCCACAGAGGTTTTGTTGGGAAATCCCTTTTGACAGTCACTTCTGTCAACAGACTCTCTCCATGAAGATGTAGCCCAGAAATCTACACTGTAGTTAAACAGCCCTCTGAGACCACACTCTGAAAGCCTGAGGCAGCTGGCAGGTATGTCTCATGCAATGTAACATACTAAAGTGACCTGCTCTTTTACAGCCATCAGGCATGCTGTTCTGTGACTTAAGCTGTGTCTACACGTGCACGCGACTTCGAAGTAGCGGCACTAACATCGAAATAGCGCCCGTCGCGGCTACACGCGTCGGGCGCTATTTCGAAGTTAACTTCGACATTAGGCGGCGAGACGTCGAAGTCGCTAACCTCATGAGGGGATGGGAATAGCGCCCTACTTCAACGTTCAACGTCGAAGTAGGGACCGTGTAGACGATCCGCGTCCCGCAACGTCGAAATTGTGGGGTCCTCCATGGCGGCCATCAGCTGGGGGGTTGAGAGACGCTGTCTCTCCAGCCCGTGCGGGGCTCTATGGTCACCGTGGGCAGCAGCCCTTAGCCCAGGGCTTCTGGCTGCTGCTGCTGCAGCGGGGGATTCATGCTGCATGCACAGGGTCTGCAACTCGTTGTCGGCTCTGTGGATCTTGTGCTGTTTAGTGCAAGTGTGTCTGGGAGGGGCCCTTTAAGGGAGCGGCTGGCTGTTGAGTCCGCCCTGTGACCCTGTCTGCAGCTGTGCCTGGCACCCTTATTTCGATGTGTGCTACTGTGGCGTGTAGACGTTCCCTCGCTGCGCCTATTTCGATGTGGTGCTGCGCAACGTCGAGGTTGAACATCGACGTTGCCAGCCCTGGAGGACGTGTAGACGTTATTCATCGAAATAGCCTATTTCGATGTCGCCACATCGAAATAGGCTACTTCGATGTAGGCTTCACGTGTAGACGTAGCCTTACACTCCTTAAATGACAATCTGCAATGTTAGCAGATTGAAATGCTAAGTAAAAATAAGATTAAACATGCTTGAAAATATTATTAGAGTAGTTCAACATTTTAACTTTTTGCAGGTCAATATTTTAAGCTTTTCCCTGCCCAATAAAACTAACAATGAAGACAATTAAGGCCCTTTGGTTGATCATTTTTCTTTGGTCTCCTTTCCCTTTCTCCCCGCTTTGTCAGGAAAATGATTAAAGAAAGAAACCTTGCATGCCAATCTTGGAAATGCAGCAGAGATTTGTTATTTAGATTCCAAAACTATTTAGATCACTAGCCTGTACCTGCACTAAAAAAAACAAAACAAAACAAAACAAAAACCTCACAAATATTTCAAGCCAGTCAAATGTTGACATAATTTCACCACCAATAAAAGACTTGACATCTACACAATTTGTTGCCTACTTTGCAGAGTGCAGATTGTAGGGATAGCAGTATGTAATATGACAATTTTATTACAAGAGGCATTTCTACAAACAACTACAATCACTTTGAATGGCTTATGTTGAGACTGCAAATAACCAGTAAGGAAAAATCTATTTTGTTTAAACAGAGAGATCTCAGACAAAAAGAGAGAGAGAGAGAGAATGTACAGAGAGACAGAGAGAGAATAAATGAATGCTATAACCCCTAAATTTCTAATGGTATACCTACTCATGCTTAAAAAAAATCACTTGCTATGTGGACATACCTTGAGTTTGCAGAAGCCTTGGCTGATAAGGTTTCTGCTTGCAGGTGAAGTGTTCTGGAATGTTAAAAATGTGAAGATCAAAATGAGCCTTCTTGTGAAAATTGGCTTTTTTTTCCTTTTTTTTTTTTTTTTTTTTTGGCTTCTTAGTGATAGCTCATAGAAAAATCTCCTTGAGCATGTGCATAGGACGAAGTGCAAAAGTTTGCTTGCAAAACTTGGACAGTGTTTAGATAAGATGATGCATTTGCAGGATACAGTGCTCTACTCCTAAAAATAAGGGGTCGGAAGAGACTCCAATAATTCCTTCATTATTGCTTGTTGCCAGAAGTACAGCAATGCTGCCCCCGTGTCTCCCAAAAAGTGCCAAACTAACATATGAAAATGACTTGAACCTTGGCACATACTGGATAGATCTCTAATAAATAATTCTAGTTCCTTCACATTATCTCCACCACCTTAACTGCAAAATGGAGATCTCATGTGTCTCTCTCACTTTGGGGCTGTATGAATTAATTAGCAACATTTATATAGTTTATTGGAAAGATACCCTTTTGTATAAGGCAGTAGTATTTCCTCCGATGCCTGAGGGAAGCAGAGAGCACTGCACTGAAAAAATTCCCTTCCCTTCCTCTATGTTCTGTTTCTTTTGCTAGGGCACAATATTGTTGTTTTTGCCCAAATACAAAAAGGATATTTTCACTTCCTTTGCATGAAATATTAAAACAATATTACATGGATTATGATGCTAACCAAAAGAAGCAGACGGTCCTAGTCAGAGAACAAGAAAATGCCTTCCCAGCTTGAAACAGTACTCTCAGACCACAGAGTCACACTTACTCTTTGTGAAAAGTAACACTAAATGGTTAAGAGCCCAGTAGCTATTGTTTCTTTTTGCATTGCTTCAGCTGTCCAATCTGCATCTGTTATTAGCACAGGAGACCTGACATTTGACAGACAATCTACTTAGTGTCATGATCCCTTTAGATTCCAGTGCACACAATATGCTGAAAAGTGGAAATCACAATCTGTGGTTCTGTACTTTGCTTTAGGCATGAACAAAGCATGGCACAGGGTTGACAGAAGTTGACTGACAGACATCCACATGATATGGGACAGGTAGTTCTAAGCTACCAGATTAGTTGCTCCTTACCCAGTACTTACTTACATGATGCTCAGCTTCTTCCCAGATAGAGCCTCTGCCCAGGCCTTGATTTCACCCACCCATTTTTGGATTAAAAAGGCAGGATTTTGATTTTTAAATATTCATAGAAATCTCCCCCAGACTGAAAATACTGGCCACTATTCCCAAATAACTTTGTGAGTGCCTACACAACACAAGTGATATTTTGAAATAATTTTGAAATAGTGGGTGGCTTATTTCAAATTTGGTAATACTCATTCTGCAACAAATAGAGCCGATGCTGAAATAGATCCTTCTGAATAGGGGCTGTGTGGATAGTGAATAAGAGTTATTTCAAAATGAGCTATTTGGGAGTAGCTTATTCTGAAATAATGCTGCTGTGTAAACATAGTATTTCGGATTTTGACTCTAATCTGAAATAGGCTGCATTGTGTGTAGACACACTATATTGGAATAAGTTTTCCTTATTCTGGGCTTCCCTGTAGTATAGGCACATTATTCTGGAATAATTTATTTTGGAATAATAACTCCAGGATAGGCTATTCTGGAAAAATCTTTGCTGTGTAGACATAACCTGAGGGTGAAACCCTGTCAGGTCCCTGAGCCTCACCAAGATTTGAAAAATTTGAATCTATATTAACTTAAAACTTTCTGAGATCTTTTGATAAAGTTGGACTGTTTCAATTTTGAAATGAAACCAGGAACCATGCATTTGGCTTTTACTGCAAACCTCTAACACAGCCCTGTTAGGACTAGTTACATGGGCACACTCAGAAATATTAAGATGAATTAGTTAAAGGTGTGAAGTTAAAGTTCATTAAACCCCCTTGAGGATGCTTTCATTCAGCAATATTGTCCTTGGTCTGATTTAACTAACTCTGGGAATCATTTAAATGTACAACTAATCTACTCTCAATCAGTGATAATAGTATAAAGGGGCTTCTAGCAGCATAGTTCATTCCCATGTGTTAATAAATATGAACCACAGTAAGAAACTGTATCACTATAAATACAAAGTATTATTATAAATATAAAACTGTACCCCTATAGGGGGAGGGATAGCTCAGTGGTTTGAGCATTGGCCTGCTAAATCCAGGGTTGTGAGCTCAATCCTTGTGGCCGTCTAGGGATTGGGGCAAATAGATGCCAAAGATGGTGCTTGGTCCAGCCAAGAGGGCAGGGGACTGGACTAGATGACGTCCCAAGGTCCCTTCCAGTTCTAAGAGATGTGTATCTCCCTTTTAAAAAAAATTGTTAAAATGAATAAACGCCCTAACCAAAATAGACCCACTGGTACGAACACTGGGTGTAGACCAGAGGTCACCAAACTTTTTGAGCACAAGATCACTTTTTGAATGTAGGTGAAATCCAGGATCTACCTCAAACCCATATATCCATGTCCCACTACTGCCCTGCTGCTTCTCCAAGGCCCAGCCACCAGCCACCTCCAGGAATGATGCAGATGCAGGGCTAGGGCAGAGGAAGAGAGCTGCCTTAGAGCCATCATGTTATCCGACTTGTAGTGGCTGGTCTTCTGATAAGGTTTTGGGAGATTCCAGGAGATCAAACCAGATTCCTAAGGACTCCTGCCAAGTGTTATGTGCACCAACATCAAGGGAAAGTTCATCACCAGTAGCAACCAAAAAGCTAGATGTAATATTCAATTTTGAAGCAAATGAGCATAAGGGTAATTATTCCAGACACAACAGGTTAGGCATTTTAGAACTCACTGCACAAAGAATTAAATTTAAGCATAAGAGAGAAATAAAAATTATGAAACGTACAGACCTGTCAACAACCTAAGAAAACACACTTTGACAGAAGTAAAAGAAGGAACAAAAACAACCACAACCAAGTTTGTCTGGGGGTGGAAGGTGAGTGTGAAAGACAGTGGGTTTGCGTGAGTGACAGGGATATACACAGCAACAAAGGGTCCTGTGGCACCTTATAGACTAACAGAAAAGTTTTGAGCATGAGCTTTCGTGCGCACAGACTCACTTCATCAGATCCCTTCATCAGATGGGATATACACAGTGTATGAAAGTGACAGAGAGGTTTATTGCCCCTTTAAGTATTCTGAGCACATTCGCACATAGGAGGAGTTATTAGCAAGCTCCTTCCATCCAGAGCTCTATCATGGTCACCCTGGAGACAGGGTGTAGGGTGTGTGTGTGGAGGGGCACTCTGACATTAGCAACCCTTCCTCTGCCTCCCCACTCTGCACAAGAAACAGGAGGCTCTTGGGGGGCAGTTCCAAGGCCTCGTAGTCAAACTTATCGGGATCACCCATCAGAGGCTCCAGGATCTACCAGTAGATCCCGATCTACTGAGTGGTTACCACTGGTGTAGCCCAAACTAGGAATGAGTGTGAGCAGGTTTGTGGAAATGAACTTCCACTGCCAGATCTCTTTAAATCATTCTATTAAACAAATGTAAACGCTTGGGGAGTTAAATTCTCATTGACAGATTTATTGTATTTTTTTAATTGCTGTTCAATTTAGCTCTCTGTCATTCAGCAATGGTGAAGGTTAGAGAGATACTTCATGTCAGCATTTATCTGCGTTGCACAAATATTTTATCTGCTTATGTGGCAAATCAGAAGCTGGTTAATTGCATAAAATTTCTCACTTTTGAGGCTTTTAAACTACCCTCAAATATCATCAAGGCTGAGACTAAATGTGTATTTGAATATTCTTTGCAGTTCTGTGATGGCAAAACTGCTGATCTAGATGTTCCAACATCTATGATTGATCAAAAGAAATGCAAAATTTTTATCCTAATGTAAACACACAGATGAGCTATATTCCAAAGAGGATAATTTTGTACAGCACAGATTTTCATAAAGATTTTCAAGCATTTGCTCTTTAATGTTTGCTCCCAAACACCCTACAGTGAAGCCAATTAAGTTCCCTCTATTGCTCTAATTTGAAACTGTTTTGATGGCTTTTGACCATGTCACACCTTGCAAATTCAAGGGGGCTGCTTGGTCATTTTCGAAAGACAATTTTTGCATCTCTGTATTTACTTCTTTTGTTCTATGAATGTGAACTGACCTGATGAACAGTTTTCTCAGAGCCATCAATCACAGATAAGCTGGTCTTTTCCCTTTCATAAATGCTGTCAACTCAACATATCCATTTGGGTGGATTCTCCTCAGAACAGTGATCAGGTAACCTCACCTCATGAAAACATTCATGGGAATAAGTAACTCCTTTCTAGTCCAAATCAACATCCACCAAGAGCCTCTACATTTTAATGGGCATAGAACCCACTTAAACTTAATTCTGCCCTCCGTACTCATGTCTGGTAGTACATAACTGTACAAGTAGAGGTGTCAGAGTGAAGCCCTTAAACTAGGATTTTCTAAAGATCCCACTGGAGTTCGGCATCTAGGATGGAAATTCAATGGGAGGTGTAACCTGGTTCCCTAAAGCCCTTTTGAAAAATGGAGACTTTGCTAGATAGGATATGAGGTTCTACACTCAGTTCAAAGGCATTCCTCTGTTTGTCTGCAAAGAGATAATGCTGGAATAACAGCTTGGAACAAGGATGCATTGGCAAACCCCTGAAGGCAGTGAGTACAGGAGCCTCTACTTTTGAGCTAAAAGCTACCTGAGTCTCAGCTAAGTCTATAGAGGAACTCATTCTTTTTCTCAGTACATGGTCTAGGTGTCACTTCATGGGACCGTGACCCACACTCAGTAGATGTGTGGATTACACTGTGTGTTCAGACCAGATAAATTACAAAAAAGCGTGTTGGGAATAATTCACAGAAAATGTGTTTACTTAGCAAATTTAGTCTTATTTTCCAGCTGTTGACATTTCACAATCAAATCGAAGCTTCATCTCTTATTTCTTCATTGTTTCAAACCATTAAAGGATTTTTCTTTTTTAGGCAGATATAATTTTTCCATCTAGGAACTGAAGGTAAGCAGCTTGCTATGATCATCCGGCACTTGAGCACTCCAATTCTGAGCTGTGCTGGTAAAGTGTGATTATTCACTTAAATCACATGGCAATGTTTCTCCTCTCTCAGGGGCTGAATGCCACTTATAATTAGAAGTTAAAGCAGCCAGTGGGTCTATAAATCTCCAAGGGAAAGGTAGCAGAGATGCAAGGTTCATTCCAATTACTCTCTTTGACGATCGGGCAGAAGATGAGAGATGAGAAATAGCTACAATTTTGACCTACCTAGAATAGGATTAAGTGGGATAACTTCCTACATACTGTCTCAGTACAGGCAGATTCAGAAAATTTAGCCTCAAATTTCTCCTATTTACATTTCTTTACACTGCCTAAAAATTCTCTTGTCAGAAATTCTCATCACCTCTCTCATTCTTCCTTAAAGACAATCTAGGCCAGGTATGGTACAGCTCCTCAATGGAAGCGATGCAGACACACTGCAGAAGAGCAGAGTACATGTTAATGGCTACCTTTGAAAATCCAAGAGACCTCCCATAGCATTTGCTTCTACTTCCCTGCCAGGGTGCCGCACACTTCATAACTTCTCTCTCTACATTCTAGGCCTAGGTCATGTCTACACTACAGAGACTTCTTGTAGCTATGGCAGCATAGACATCTAATGTAGAGTTCTTCTGCCAGCTTAAATACACCACCTCCCAGAACAATGTTGTCTATGCCAGTCAGACACACTCCTCTGTTGGCATAGGTGCATCTACAGTGGGCTTTTGTGCTGTTGGAGGACTGGGGGTAGCAGGACATGTAGGATATATACACTGGGGAGTTGAGACATGTAGGACACTAATTGCCTAAGCTAATTCTTAATGCCTATGCTTCTATTTAGACCCACGCTGGCTGGGTTTGCAGTATTTCTACACACTCCCCCCCGACCCCGCATAAGCATACACGTAGCCTAACAGTGGGGAAATAAACATGCTTTGGCGATTAGAAAGCGTGGGCTCCCTGCTATATTCACAATAGCTAACTAAATTACCACACATGGCCTTGTTTGAGAAACTCTCATAGTTTAGTGAAGGGAGAGTTGGGAAAAAAATGGAGCCTCAGAATCTGTCATATGGCTGGACCACAGACTCTATAGAACCTGGCTAGGCAAACATCCCGAAATTCTAAATTTATCATTTTAATTACTATCTAATGGATCTTGACACTATAATTCTGCTAAACTTCCTTTGTGTCAGAACCACTATAGAAAGAAGAGCTGTTTCATACTATAGCAGTGTACTGAGAATTCTCTTTGGAGTTCAGGGTCTAATTTGTTTTCTTGACTTGCATGCTGTGCAACTGTGGGATTTTGTTCTTTTTAAAAATAATCAGTGAAATAAAAGGGACCAGTTACTCAGTTGGTGCAAATCAACATTGGACTCCAAATATGGCAAAGGCTATCTAAAAAAAAAAAAAAAAAAGAAGGTAACTAGGGAGTTATGTTTGTATTTAACAGATCAATAGCTAAGTTAAAAATACACTTATGCCACTCTTTGCATGCAAGTGAACAATTGAGCAAATACTGATCCATTTGAGGGGAAAAAAAAACACTTGACAAACTTCAAGATTCCAAATTAAACACATAGGAAAGAAAGGAGTTTGAAGAAGCCTTAATTATATTTTATAAGTACAACATTTGGATTGCTCCACTGTATATTGTCCTACTTGTATCACTTCCTACGAGCACAGTAACTTCATCACACACTGGTTTATCACATGCTGTAATATAACACAATGCCGTAGCTCCCTACTGACTAATATAAGCTAGCTAATTCAACTATAAAAACAGCTTGACAGATGGGAAGCCAACCAAAATTACAGGAGGCTGTGCGCTGATTTCTCTACCGTTTCAACTAAATGCACAACTGACAATATGAAAGTTGTTATGATAGTTATGCTGAATAAGAGATTTCCTAGGTGTAGGGGGGCGGAGAGGCCACCCCACTATCCAGAAGGGGAGGAACCCCTCTGGCAGCCATTTTGCCTGGAGTCTGTCCCCTCCCAGTCACCTGACCAGAAGTTAGGAGGCGGGACCAGGGCTATAAAAGCCTGGACAGAGGACTCAGTGGGACCCGAGCCTCCAGAGGAGCCAGATGACACCTCCTTGCTCCCTTCCTGGCAGCCTGAGGACTTTGCTGGGGACAAGGAGCCAGAGCACAGCTCTGGCCTCTCAGCTTGGGAGGTTGAGGACCAACTGAGGGAGGCTGAGACCTGGGTTGGGTCATCTAGGCCCTTGCCTATTCCGACGCCTTACAGATCCCAGTGGAACCTGCCTGACACAGGAGACCAGCTGGACCCTGAGGACCAACCTGAGTACTCAACTCAGCCTGCACCCTGAGCCAGCAGAACTCCAGGCCACCCAGATCCCAGCTGGACCCAGAACCCTGTGAGCCCGAGAAGTCAGTCAGACATGGAGTATGTGCCAGGGGTGAGGAGAGCGGGAGTGGCCCGGGGTAAGACTGTTAAAGGACCTTGGGTCGGTGTGTTGAAGTGTGGATTCCCCATTGACCTGCACAGCAAGCTGTACTGCTGCGACCAGGGCCCCTGGACTGGGATGCCATTCAGTGGGTGAGCCAGCATCCCCCCGGCCACCCACTTCTTGAGTGGCAGTCTCCCCACTCTCTGTCAGCACTGGCAGAGTGTCTGTTATTTGTGTGCTGCCCTGCCCTGAGCTAGGGTCTGGGCTTCTGAAACTGTTGTGTGCTGCCCCACCTGCATGATTACATTGTCAGGAGAAATTCTGGCAAAAAATACAGTTTTGTAGATAGTGTTCTGTTGGCAAAAACACCCTTCTTTGACAGAACCCTTATCCCTGAAAAGCATGAGGTATAAGGGCTCTGTCGAAGAAGGGTGTTTTTGCTGACAGAGCCCCATCTACATTTTTTTGTTTTATTTTTTGTTTTTGTTTATGTTTTTTTTTAAAACCTCTCCTGACAATGAGATCATGTGAGATTATGCAAATGAAGTGCAAGATTTGTAAATCAGTACTTCATATGCAATTTCGGGTTCCCTTATTTGCATTCCTCTCTCGCAAGAGGAATCCCATGCAGACGTAGCCAATTAACTAGTTCTCCTAGTTCAAAATGTTTAGGCATCCCAGCAGGAAGCAGAAACCAAATCCTGTGATGCCGGTGACCAGATATGAAATTTGCTTGCAGAACTGTTCTGAAAATGCTTGCAGATGTCACATACTTTTTGTAGACATAAGGAAAGAAAGAAAAAGATTGCATTTGTTGAATTTGTTCACCACAAATATCCAAACTATCTTTGAGTGAAGCCCCAGGGATGGGATTAGCTGCAGAAAAGCCAAAGGAGTGAAGGAAAGGACAGGCAAAGACAAGAATGGGAAAGAGGAAAGAATATGGAGAAGGAAGGGTAAAGGAAGGTAGAAAATGTTTTAATTAGCCTATCAGTGTCACAGCTGAGGTTTGAGAACAAGAAGTCCTGTGGCACCTTATGGATGATGAAGCGGGTCTTATCAGATGATGAAGCGGGCCTTTCCCTATGAAGCTTATGCTCCAAAACATCTGTTAATAAGGTGCCACAGGACTTCTTGTTGTTCTCAAAGCTACAGACTAACACAGCTACCTCTCTGATACAGCTGAGATTGTGTTTTTTGTCTCTTAATTTTACAAATATCCCAAACCTAAGAATCATCATGAACTATAAACATTTTGGCAACCTATGCCTTCATGGTTTTAGCATGTTTAAAAAAAATAAATTTGATTGATAAAACTCCTACAACCTGCCTTTTTTAATGTTTGCATTTTGGTAGGTTTTCATTGAATGAGGAAATGGCACATGTACAAATTTATCCTCCTACATACAATAGTAAACATTCCAGTGGAAAGGGGAAAGTGAATACAAATTTCGGCCAAGCATTTGATACACTGGGATGAAGCACGTAAGTGAGAGTGACACAACAGAGTGGGAATGAGGGAATGCATCCAGATATATTAAATGCCTCACTGCCTTCGTATCTAGAAAAAACAGATTGCTTTCAGGACATGGTATTAAGGAGAATTAACCCTCCAATGCGCCTCCCCCACCAACGCAATTCAAGCCCTAAAACTGCATGACTGAACGATGAAGAGTGCTGTCAAGACTTTTATAGTAAGGCTGCCAATCTGGCAAGATGCCACCATCTTTAAGGATGCACTTTTAAACTGGCAATATGGTAGAGTGAGTTCCCAGGGTTCTGCATAACTCTGGCTGGAAAGCTTGTTTTTTAAAATAATTATTTTATAGGAGAACTATTTATTTTATAAGTGTCAACCAACCAGCGTGGATTCTGTTGATTGCTTTCAGTGTAATTAACCATCTAGAAAATGGTGCTACCACTCAGATGTGCTATTTTATTTTACCCATATTTGTCTTGCATTTAAACACAGACATAGCCAACTTTTCTGTGTCAGTGTATCTCATCATTCTTATTCTTCTTCTTTTTTCTTTTTCTTCGAGTTAAAATCCTTCATGGAGTTAGTGCCATTGAAGAAAAGGTTTCTATCTTTTACTATGGATATGCAGCGTTTTATCATCACTGAATAATTGGACCATAAAAGCAAACATGAGCATAAGGGGAAAAAAGAAAGCAGACTTTTAAGACAGGCAGCCCACAAATTGGATTTCCATATTAAAAAACTGAACAGAGCACTCTGTAACTAGCATTCACCAGCACCAGGTATCTGGTCACTGGTTGAAAGTGAGTTAGATTTTTGACATGCAATTTAATGACCATTCAGCTGAAACTCTCAAATGAGTGGATTCTTTAATGAGCCCGTGAGCAGAGCCCTCAATTAGCATGAAGTTTTCTGTATGGGAAAAGTTTGCTTTGTTTATGTAAGTGGAGAAACTTCCTGTAAGATGACAGAGAAAGTAGAAATCAAAGTGACAAGTGAGAAATGAAAAGTCAGTAGCAGAAAGAAATCAAGTCCACTGCTCTCCAGTGAAACTATTCCTGTAATCTGAAAAGAGATTGAAGTGAGGATGACCCTAATGATTTGTGCACAGAAAGCCAGGGTATAAATCTAGAGCACCCTAGCCTGCTGTGCACCAGCTGCTTGTATGGACTCTGTTACTGTGTTCTATAGCAGCAGGGCCAGCAGCCACAATGGGCCCTGGGGCAAGGTGGGAGGGTGGGCCGGCTCCATGCCTTTGGGAGGGGCCCTCAGCACCCCTATAATCACAGTGCTGCCCCCTCCCCCCATTCCTGCACAGCTACACACTTCAAAGGAGCACTGGGGTAACAGCACCCTTCTCCCCCACCCTCGGCAGGCCTGTGCTATAGGCACAGTAACAAGGTCATGCTGCCCTTTAGTATGTGGCAAACCAGTGCACTGTAAATTTACTGGGTTGCCACCCACCACGTCTCTGTGCGGATGAACCCTGAGGTTTCTGCACTGCCCTGTGCACCAGGTGTGTGGGACTCTTGCTTGTGGACTCGCTGTTTCTAAGCAAGAACTCTAGTGTCCACACTGCACTGTAAACCTGGATTTACAACGTTAGGCCTAGGTCCCTCTGCCAGACTAACGCAGCCACACTGTGCCATGCAGACTTTCTGAGCAAAGAGCTTAGAGCCAGAGCTCACACCAGACCCATCCCTTGCTGGGTCCTGGGACGCGGATCTTGATTTTCTTGACCTGACTCAGACAGATGTGTGTGTGGAGGGATTGGGCTCAAATCTGTATCTGTGTCCAAATTTTCACTGCATGGTAGATATTCCCTAAGTGACTTGCCTACAGCCACATAGCAGGTCACTGGGAGAGTTTGGTATATGCCACTGGAGCCCTGATGCCACCAGTCATCTGCTCTGAGCAAAAGCCCCCATATCTCATCCCTGTCGCTATCAGTTTGTCCTTAGAGATGCAATATGTGAGACTGCCAGCTCCATAGAGACACACAACCACAACCAGCAAAGCCAAACTGCAGTGTAGGCAAGTTCCTCAAGGACAGTGGTTCTCAGCCTTCTCACCAGCACAGACGCCCAATCACGCCCCTAAACCATTCATGGAATCCCATCAAGACTAATTCCAGGCACTATACATATTGCATTAAATGAAAAAGGAAACAACAACACAGATTTTCATATGTCAATTAACAACATTATTGGAAGAGATTCAATTTAAAAATAATAATTGATTGTAACTTTGAAATTTATTTAAAATTTATTTTCCATGATCATTTTATCCTTTTTCCCCCCCCATGGGACCCCTGCAATTCCCTTGCGAGCCGCCAGGGGTCCATGGACCTCAGCTTGGGAACCACTGGTCTATAACACTAAGCCCACACAACAGCAACTATAAGTAATGCATGCTACTATCTTAGCCAGCTAGGAAAGAGCTTCACCCTGACAGATGATGGTCTGGCCTTGATAACAAATGCTGTGGTCACCTCCCAGCTCCACAATGAATAATAGCTACACGGTAATGAAACTGTCAGCCCTTAGGAAAGCAAATAGTACACACTGTGCCAACACAGCTCCTCAGCAGCTGGAAGTGGGGTGGGAGGGGCAGCAAACACAAAGCCTTCACTTGACATTGGATTTCCGTGGAATATTAAGGCTCGCTGGCCATACTTGCAAGGCATCTCAATGTTTTGGCCCATAGCACCAACCACATCGCCTGAAACTCAGAGAATATGACATTTGATAACTTTGCTTTGCAGACACAGTGGAGCTATTCGCTGACAGAATAATCATATTCTGTGCAAGTGACAGAACTTTCTCAAGGACAGGTTCTAACCTGTGGCATGTATTCCCACAGAAGCCAAGAAATACCACAGATTTCACCAGCTTTCCCTCGGTGTGCAAGGTGCACTCCTTCAAACTTGTCTTTGGCAATTTAAATGTACAAATATGCAAATTCAAAGAAATCCCCACATATTTGTCCCAGGAAAGGAAGTGAAAGAATTTTGAGTTAGGAAATCAGCACTGAGCGCACAGGTCAAATTGTCACATAGGCATGGGACAAAGACATGTGGCCACAGGATTTCAGGATTCAACAAGCAACCTTGCCGGAGCTGTGCGCTGAGCTGGCCCCTAACACGCAGCACAAGAACACCAGAATGAAAGAAGCATCTGGCAATTGGTGCTGTGTGGAAACTGGTGATTCTTGATTGCAAGCAGTCAGTTGCAAATCAATGTGGAAGAGGCAGAAAGTCTACCTACTCCTGTAAGTTTACTGGGCCATAAATCCCATTCTGCTGCTGAGGATAATATTCCCATGGTTATAGCCATGTGCTGCAGTTTGCATATCTGCGTGAATCTGAGGGCGAAATGTTTGCTAAAGGTTGCAGCACTGATGCACAGTGCTCAGCTGCAGAGTTTGAGCAGACAAACACCAGGGCTGTCAGAGGAGTCCAGAGGGCTGCTGTTAACATCAACAAGCCTATGAGGGGCACTACAATATACCGCTTTGGTGATTGCTTCCATGGTGCATTCCATTTAACATCCCATTGTGACAACGGCCCCTCTTCTCTGCACCAGTCCTTGGGGCTGGCAGCTCTCTTCCTTTGTCAGAGTCAGGTTAACAGCTATATTCTGGGCATGTGCCTGGATATGCCCTCTAGGCTCCCATCCTCAGCTATCCCTCACAGCAGTTAGTACTGTTCCTGTTAGTAACTGTAATGCTGCCTCTACCCACCGTCCTCTGATCGGAGCAGCTTTTACAAGGCCCATCACAGGCCTTCAAGAGGTCTCTGAGCGATGTGAGCTGGTCTTCATCTGCATGGGCCAGTTCCCTGCCAGGTCCTCCTGATTTCCCTCCAGCGATCCACCTCCCATTAACAAGGGAGATGGCCCTTCTCTCCCTTTTGGGCTGCTTTCCCCTCTGCTGTAGCAGCCCTCTGGTCTAGCCCAAACATACCCTGTAACATATATCCATGCAAGAAAATGCTTGCACAGCCTGTACCTGGACAAAAATGGTTGCTGTGTGAGACTGTGGAACACAAAATGAAAAGTACCATTAAAAAGTTTGCCTTTATCAATCAAGATAAAGTACAAAGAAACACACAAAAGGACCCATGTTTATGAGTAAGGAAGGGGCTTGGGAAGAGTAAAACCTCACAGGGGCGTGTAGGTCTAGATGTCATAGTCTAAGTTCTGGCGGAGGTGAGGTATAGGGAAAACTGAGGATATCCATTTAGGGACAAGGAGTGTGTAGGCACAGAATGGGATGGGGGCTTGCTGGAGTGGACAAAGAATTGTGCACATGCTGCAGGGAAAGTCAAGTCCAGATCTGTTCACTTTGCAGTTTGATTAAAGACTTGAGAATATCAGTTTGCTCTATCACAGTCTTTATTATGTGATCAACAGTATCCTGAGCTGATGATCAATTTTCTTTCCTACTCTGTCTCACCATTTCCTAATGTTTCTCTCTCCGCTTTAATTCTGTGGAGACCCTGGTGGACCTCCCCACCACATCCCAAGCCTCTCTTTTGCGTGTCTCTCTAACCTCAAGGTCTCTGCTATAAAACACAATGCACAACAAAGGGATTGTTAAATTCCAGATCAACACTGAAAAATTTTACTGACAAGCACCTTTTGCAACATATCCGATCCCTTCTCACTGATCCTTGCAAGGCACACACATCTTTGCAAGCACCATAAGCATGAAGAGCGTGGGACTGTGCATTCGGACACAGGAAAATACAGTCAGAGCTTGTGGAACAGCTTTGCAGGGAAATCACACTAATTGTCTCACACTTCTCCACATGCAGATATCACTGGTGCAGACATTTCACTGCTGAGTGTAAGGAGGAAAGCAGGGCTCAACCATTTGCTTTCAGCCTTTGTCTGCTCCATATGCAGTCCACCTTTGTGCGGCTTTAGTCCCCACACAGGTGATTGCACAATGGTACAGGACTGTGTGTTCTGCAATGGGTGAAGGGACACAGCTATACTGCCATGGAATCTGCAGCAGAAGATTAACAAGGACCTTTGGAAAATATTCTAGAGGATTCCATTGAGAGTTCAGTGTGCATCAACACCTTGCTTGGACATATTGATTAGCTACACTGGCCTATGTGCAGCTTGTAGAAACACAGCACCAGCGTCCCACTTTTCTATGCCCTACACACACCTCTGCACTCCACAAGCCACTTAACCCGCATTTCATCTCCAGCTTTCAACTCCCTGCGGAGCTGCTGCTGCAACTGGCTATGCAACTCAGGAGTGGAGAGCAGTTCCTGGCTGTCTGCCTCACTGGGTGACCCCCACTGGGAGCCACAAATCCTCATCTAAATCCACCCACCCATGGGGCTCTTGGCCGTGAATGTGGATCACTGCCAAGGACAGCGTCCAGCTCCTTATAATGCCAGCAGTTCTTAGGTGCAACACAGAAGGTTTGTGTCCCTCACCTTCTGGTACACCTGCCTCATCTCCTTACACTGATCAGATCCAACGGCTTCACAGTGATTCAAGCAAGAAAGCATTTGATGTAATATCCAGTCACAGTCACCTAGGAAGTCACCGTGGGACCTCTCCACACTGAGCCAGCCAGCAGGAAATGGAATGTAAAGTTGCTGGGACTTGTGGGGAGAAAGGACAGACAGCTGCCTATCTGGTTGCAGGGCAGACGAGTTCACAGCATTGACCAGAGCAGCTGCCTGGGGCTCGTGGGAAAGTTCCTGGAGGACAGTAAAAGTGAATAAGTACCTTGTGGTGTCGACACTGCATGTTTGTCAACAATAAACAGAGGGGAAAAGAAAACAGTGCATATCACATGATACGGTGTACTTCACCCACTGCAAAAATGCCTAACTACCATGGGGTTGAACTCAGCCAGGAAAATGATAAAAGACAAGAACACCTTATCACTTATGAGTGAACACTTTTCACAAAACAGTAACTCTCTTTCACCTGGCAGTCCTCATGCAGAAAGGAAACCTGAACGATACTTTCAAAACGTGAGCTGGGTGCTTAAATTTACAGCTCTGCTAGACACTAAAAATCATGGGCTGAACAGAGACACTGGATTTATGGTTTATTACAGCAATCTATATCCCACCAACTCCCATTTTTGTCTTGAAAGCACAATGGTGTAAACAGATCACTTCACCTTGAATGGTCCTTTAGGTTACTTATGCTAAACTATTTGTTTGATCTTGTATTTAGCTGTGATGCTCTTGGTATCTTTCCCAGGAGAAGATCTTGGTGTCTCTTGAAAGCTTGTCTCTCTCACCAACAGAAATTGGTCCAGTAAAATACATTACCTCATCCATCTTTTCTCCCCAATATCTTGGGACTGACACAGCTGCAACGTGTATATTTTACCCATGCAAGCTGGCAAATATCAAATTGTTCACTTTAACCACATGCCAAAGTAATGCAATCAGTCATCGAGATGTATGATTTGTCTTCACATTTATACTTAAGGTTTACAGTTTGGCTCCAAACCAACAAACAGGTCATCACACAATGAAATTAATTTTCGTACAAGAAGCAGCCACTTAATTCACTTAAGCGCTACACTGCTCAACTAGTTTTTCAGACTTCAAGTTACCAGTGTCAAAACAGGATAATTTCTCTAGGTAAAATACATATAGGAATATTTTTATGTATTAAATTGTTTCTTTAAGTAGAACATCTCCATTGCTTGAACCAACCTTTTGTGTTGTTTTGGTTTACACACTTAAATTTTAAAATCACATTGATAACTCATTGTTAGTGTCTAGATTTAACAGAGTTAGCTGCGTCAAGTCTTAGCTTTTCAAAGCAGAAACATTTCTCTGTCACTATGGCTGGGTCTACATGGAGCGGTATTGCTGGCAGCTTCATGCTAATGAGCAGTCTTGCAATTGCAAATGGCTACTCATTAGCATAACCACATAGCTAATTAACATAGCCACACGAGATCTCACTGTAGACAGAAGCTGCTACCAGCAGTGAACAGGCCGTGTAGATATGACTCTGTTGGCAAAAGCCCCTTCTGTTACCAGTCCCTTATCCCTGGAAAAAATCAAGAATAAGGGGCCACCGATAAAGGGGATTTTTGCCAGCAGAACCATCTCTTCACTGCTTGTTTTCTGCCATGAATATGCAAATGAGCTGCTTCAATATGTAAATAAGCTGTTATTTTGCATTTTTGAAACTGTTCATTTGCATCAAGCTGCTGGTATTAGGGGTGAGCATAGCACTAGCCCATCTCACAGGGCAGGTGTTTTGCTGTAGAGTGCAGTTGCAGGCCTTGTGCTTGAGAAAGGAAAGAATTGGCATCCAGTTGTATCTCCAGAAGTGCCAAGCTCTCCAAAAGGGATGGAAAAAGAGTAACTGAGGAGGTCCCACCAGTGTCATACTGAGCTGCTGTACTGGATCCCAGTACTTCAAGGGTGCTATGATGACTGAACTTGTAGTTTTGTGCATTTGCAAAACACAATGAGTATTGCTAAGATCGATTAAGCTGGCCCTTTTGTCCAAGAAGCTGTCACTAAGGGGGTGGGCTTATAGTCTGCCCTGGTGTACTACCAACATGACCTTTGTAGTCACTCTAAATTAACCATAACTTCTCATGTCTTTGTGTCTACACCAGTTTCACTGGATTTAGTTCTACTATTGGAATATTTTTTTAAAACAATGTAAGAAATCATTCTACAAATTTGTGTCGGTTTTGCCAAATTGTTAGTCTTAGATTCCTCCCCTGGAAAAAAAATAATAATTTTCTTTCTACATTCTCTGATGCAGATTCTGGTTAAAATGGGTTTGCTTAGCATCAACTTCAATTCAGTTTTTCAAAATTCAAAAATGTAAAAAAAATCTAAACAAAATATTTTGCTTCAGATTGAATGAAACATAGGCTTTTGTTCAAATTCATGATTTTTATTTAACTCGATTCCTGCACAATAAGTAGTGTTTGGATGAATCAAAAATCAATTTTTAATTTTCAAGACTACCAGTAAACTGGGCAAAGCAACCCCCCCAAAAAACAAAACAAACAAAACAAAACAAAACAACCCACAGCTGTAGGTGCTGCTGATTTACACTAGGGAAGTGAGATGTCTAATGGGGTCTTAAAATGTGTTGGACATACAAAAGCATACAAGGACAAATTTTGCTTTTGATTTCATGCTCCTAGATCTTCTGTTGTGTCTGAGGATTCAGAGGAAGCCAAGTACATGGAGGCGATTTTCAGAATGGCAAATATTTACTGCTCTAACTATCAAACAAGCCTGCACAAAATTATTTTTTTCTGATCTACATGGCAGCTCTTCATAAATCTTTTGATCTGAATGGCTACCACATCAAGGTAAAACTGTCTCATTTTAGACTCCATAGACACAGGTCTAAAAATTTAAGGTACAAATTAGTTAAAAAAAATAAAAGAAAGAAAGAAAAAAGAAAATCCCCCTTCTTGGAGACAATGGACAGAATATGGCTGAAATCCAAAGCTAATGAGAAAAGCAGATTCAGCCAAAGTGGAAGGATCAAGAACTATGCAATATTTAAATAGGCGGCACATCTATTGTTCTGTGCTGCTCAGCTACTCAAAGGGAGTTTACTGTGAGAATTAGTTGAGTCATTCATTTAGCTTCAATAATAAATGAGCCCGTCAATTCAACATTAGTTTGTGAATGCCCCTACATATGTTCTACATCTACATCCACACACAAATAATATCTAACCATACAGCAACAAATGAACAAAGGGCCTCCTCTCATTGAATGGAACCAGCTGGGAATGTCTTCAGTAAATCAGCACAATGTGCAATGGAAGCAAGAGAAATATATATTCCATGAATATATCAGAAAAGTGTCCATCTGTAATAATAAAAACAGTAAATCAACAAAATTTAGCGTAGAAATCTCCAAGTAGGAAACTGTGTCAGGTAACAAAGGAAGGCTATGATCACAATTAAAGGTGTACAACAAAAACATTCATAGTCACTCCCAGACAAGAAGCTTTGTTTGCCAATAAGGCACTGAACTGGGCCTCAGTAGATCTACATTCAGTTCATGAATATGCCACAAATTCCCAGTCTGACCTTTGGTGAGTCACAAACTCTGGGCTCAGTTTCTCCTCTGTGAAGTGGGGATAATAGTGCAACTCTCAAATATTTTGTCAGTCTTGCCTATGGAGATTGTAAAGTCTTCTGGTTAGTCACATTAGCTGTGTCTACACGTGCACACTACTTCGAAGTAGCGGCACTAACTTCGAAATAGCGCCCGTCACGGCTACACGCGTCGGGCGCTATTTCAAAGTTAACTTCGACGTTAGGCGGTGAGACGTCGAAGTCCCTAACCTCATGAGGGGATCGGAATAGCGCCCTACTTCGACGTTCAACGTCGAAGTAGGGACCGTGTAGACGATCTGCGTCCCGCAACGTCGAAATTGCCGGGTCCTCCATGGCAGCCATCAGCTGGGGGGTTGAGAGATGCTCTCTCTCCAGCCCCTGCGGGGCTCTATGGTCACTGTGTGCAGCAGCCCTTAGCCCAGGGCTTCTGGCTGCTGCTGCGGCAGCTGGGGATCCATGCTGCAGGCACAGGGTCTGCAACCAGTTGTCGGCTCTGTGGATCTTGTGTTGTTTAGTACAACTGTGTCTGGGAGGGGCCCTTTAAGGGAGCAGCTTGCTGTTGAGTCCGCCCTGTGACCCTGTCTGCAGCTGTGCCTGGCACCCTTATTTCGATGTGTGCTACTTTGGCGTGTAGACGTTCCCTCGCAGCGCCTATTTCGATGTGGTGCCGCGCAACGTCGAAGTTGAACATCGACGTTGCCAGCCCTGGAGGATGTGTAGACGTTATTCTTCGAAATAGCCTATTTCGATGTTGCTACATCGAAATAAGCTATTTCGATGTAGGCTTCACGTGTAGACGTAGCCATTGTGTCACTGTGGCTATGGTTACATTAGCAAGTTTTGCCAACTAAACGCTGGTTTTGTGCACAAAACTGGTGCAACGTCCACACACAAAATGCGTTTTGTCGACACTTTGTCAATAAAACTCAGCACTGTGGCTGGCAGCATTCTGCCTCTGAGCCATGAGGCATAATGCTGCTGTTGACAGATTCTGTCAGCAAAAAAGCTGTGTGGACGCCATCCAGAAGTTTTGTCCAGAAATTTCTTCTGACAGTGACTCCTCTCAACAGAGCGCCGTAGTGTAGCTGTAGCCTGTGTACATGGGTAGCACTTGGCATAATAGGGCACACACTTTGGCTTTGGGTAAAAGGTACTAAAATTAACACTGACATGCGAGGGGACATGCAAAACAAAACAATTTCCATGCACTGATGTAGCCTTCCCACTTATTCCCTCAAGGCCAAACTCTGCAGTCCTATTCACCCAGGGCCTTACCTAAATAAGAACAACTTTGCGTACAGACCTGGCAGCAGAGAAATATATCAGTTGTACTCCCAAGCAACAGATCATAAACTTTGACATGAGCAACACTGGCAGGTGAGAGTTGAATAGAAGTTCCTGGCGACAGTTCGATATAGTATTGCCTCAGTATTTATCACTGGGATAGGTACTTCTAGTCAAAATGACAGTGACAGTTATTTCAAACTGAAGGGAAAGTGCTCTTGGGTTATGCCTAGATTACAGGGATTTGTCGGCAAAAGTTTGTGTCGGAAGGTACCTTGTGACAAAACTTCTGTCGACAGATCACGTCCAGACCGCACGGCAGATCAAATGAGCAATTCACGCTGTTGACAGAAAGTGGCTGGACTCCCCATCTGCTCTATCAGCAAAATAGCCACCTGGAACTCCATCAGACGGGGTTGCGGGTCAGCAGTTTCTTCCGGGAGCCCTGGTGAGACATGTCCATAAAGGGACCCTCCCTAGATACCCATCTCCTGACTCTGCTACAGGCATGCCTACATCCTCAGGGACAGCACAGCCAGCTCAGGGCTTCACCTCTTGATGGGTGACATGGCTGGTGCCTTGGAGCCATGCAGCTGGAGCTGCTCCTGGGCTTGCGGTGGCCCCACATTGAGATGCGTCAGCAGCTGCTGAACTTGCCGATACTTGTCCTCCTCTTGCTCACAGAGGATGAGCCCAAGACCACCTTTGAGGATATCACCATGGCTGCAGGATGTTCACACCTGCACCACCCCGCAGTGCACAGGAGGCTCTGGAGACACTGCACCAGTTCCAACTGGTGGGACTGGCTGGTCATGGGGCAGTGGAATGACCAGCAGTGGCTCCAGAATTTCCACATACAGAGGGTCATGTTCCTGGAGCTCTGTGCCTAGCTCAGCCCCTTGCTCCAGAGACAGGACACCCAGATGTGGCCTGCCATCCCTGTGAAGAAGCGGGTTGCAGTCACCCTCTGGAAGCTCACCTCTCCCAACAGCTACCACTTGGTGGACAAGTTCAGCATGGGTAAGTCCACCATCAGGGCCCTCTTACTGGAGATAACACACTCTCAGGCTGCAGTCCCTGCAATGTAGGGGGGAGGGTGTCCAGCCAAAGGGGGACCCTCAGGAAGCAAGGTCGGGCTGAAAAGGGTGGGAGTGGAGTGTGGGGGAAGCCTCATCCCCAGGTGGCCTCATGGGGGCAGTTCTGGAGAGCTGGGGGGCTAGAAAGGGGATGGGGACCCCCTGGGGCCCAGGTACTACCTCCCTCATTTCCAATGTGTGTGTTTGCTTGCATCCCTCTGCAGGTCATTATGGCCATCAAAATGATTCAGCTGCGGAGCGTCAGACATATGGGAGAGCTCGACGAGGTTGTGGCCGGATTCACAACCCTGGGGTTCCCAAACTGCATCGGGGCCATCAATAGGATCCACACCCCAATCCTTGCACCAGAGCATAGTGCAGCCAAATACATATGCCACAAGGGCTACTTCTTGATGGTTCTGCAGGTCTTGGTCGACCACCATGGACAGTTCACAGACATTTACGTCAGATGGTGGGCTGGGTACACAATGCTCGGTGTTCCGCAACTCCGGACTATCCTGGAGGCTGAAGATGCGGAGTGGGACCACAAGCAGCATTGGCCTTGCGATTCCCTCCCACCAAACATTTGGGGAGCCCATCAGGGCTGGGCTGGTGCTGGGGCTGGGACCAGGACCAACAGGAGGTATATGTGAGGAGAGGCTGTGGTAGGGTCAGGATGTGCAGGGGAAAGAAGGGAGTCTGGGGGTCAGGGGCTTGGCCATGACCACCACCCATTGAAGCAGGCAGGGAGGGCTGGCAGATGCAGGGTGGCAGGGGCAGAGGGGATGGGGGCAGGGGGTTGGCCATGGGCAGCTGGGCTATTACGTCCTGCCAGACAATGGTGATGCTGTCAAAGTGGGACAGGAGCTGGTCCTAGGCCCTTGACCTCCACTCTGTGTCAGCCCTGATCTGGTGCTCCATTGTCATCTGCATGGCTCATAGGGTAGTGTTGTAGTCCCACTGGAGGTCCTCATACACTTCCCAATGACCCCTTCGGCTGTAGACTTGGCCTGGTAGCAAGGGAGCGGCCAGCCTGTTGGTGAGGTGGGGGTAGTCGCCACTCAAATTGTGTGGGTCTGGCTGGAGGGACAATAAGGAGGAGAGATGGTGAGTCATTCATGCATTTCAGTCCCTAAGGCCCTGCTCCCACCATAAGAAGCAACCAACATCACCTGGCCCAAGGGACAGGGATGTCCTGGGAGCAAAGCCAATGTGGTCTGCACAGTGGGCCCTGCCACACAGGATCTCCACAGTGCCTCAGGGACCATACTAACCACTGTGCCCCACCTCCAGGCAATGGGCTAGTGGGCAAAGTGGGTGTCGGGCCACAGAGGGGGCCCCTTGGGGCGGCAGGTGAGATTGGAGTAGCCTGGCCCTCCCCAGCCTGACCCACTCGCACACCTGCGACTTACAGCCTTGCCCGTGGGAGCAGGTGCTGCCTCATACCTGCAGGCTTGCCTGGTGCTGGTTGCAACACTCTTTGGTTTGTTCGAGGTCAGGCCAGAGCCCTTGTGGCTAGTCTGATCCTAGGTGTGGCAAGTGCTGGGAAGACACCCCCCCCCGCCACCTGAGGGTCTGAGGCTCATCTGGCCTCCTGTGAGGCTGACAGCAGGATGCAGCCTGTGTCCAGGGACTGTCTGCTGGGTCCAAGTGGTGCAGTCTCCCGCTGCATGTGGTTCCACGTGCTGGGACCACAGCTTGAGGTCCCGCCCGCAACAGGTGAACATGCCCCATTTGCGCCCATCTCCCACCTCCTGGGATGTGCGACATGCATGGTACCCACCAGAGGATCCTCGCCCAGCTCTGGCGATGCCCTGGAGATGGTCTGGCTGATGGGGACTGGATCCAATCCCAGCCCAAGGCTGCTGGCCTCCCAGTGGGGCTCTGGCTCAAGCCGGGGTATGGTTTGCAGCTGGGATGGTTCCTACACCTTCTGCAGGAACTCCCACTGTGGTGGGGGAGCCTCAAGTACCATGTCGATGCTGCAGTGTGTGGGGGGATGTCTCCCCCCCAGGATACCATGGATCTCCCAATAACAGGGGCAGGTGGCTGGTCCTGCCCCAGAGCGTAGGGCAGCATCCCAGGCCCAGACATAGCCTTGGTGGAGCTCCTTTACCTTGGCCTGGACTTGCTCCACGGTGTGGTGGGGGTGGCCCTGTTCATCCAGGGCAGTGGCCATCCCGCCATACATATCAGCATTCCACTGCCTGGGCTTGGGGTCCTTGAGGGTGTCCTCCTGCCACAAGCCCAAAATGGCCTGGACCTCAGCCCCACTCCAGGAGGGGGCTTGCCTCTTGGAGCTCCAGGGTGGATCCTGGGACCCCTCGGTCTGCTCCCTCAAGGGGGGAGGGGGACCTCAGGGGTCTGGTGTTCTGCTGACAATGCTCTCACTAGGATGCAGCTGCAAGGGCGTGGGGGACTGCAGATGGTAGTGCAGCTACTCACACACTCTCAGCTTCCTGCCACAGGGTTTCCCAGGCTCCCTGTGGCTTTAAGGATGGCCAGAGGTAGGAACAGGAGAGCTCTGCTTGCTGTGGACAGGGTGTCTGCTGAGGCACCTGCTCAGTGCCCCGGAGGCCTTTTCTGTTCACAGAAGACCCCCCGAATGTCCAGACTGGCTTTTGGTCAACAGATCTCTCTACAGCATCTTTCTTCCTCGAGGTGAGTAGAGTACAGCTGTCAACAAAAGCACCACGTTCTGTCAATTTATTGTGCTTTGCAATATGAACACTCCAGGGGATTTGTCGACAAAAACCCTGTAATCTAGACATAGTAATTATTGTCAATTTAGGCATTGCTATGCCCTCAATTAATGAAGCCAGAGAACGTGCTAATTTGCACACTGCCATATTAGAGCACGCTGGAAACAGAAGTCAGTATTGCTCTGTCTCAATGATTTTAGGTTGTGTTGTAAGTTAGTGAATTTATTTGGACATTTTCCTTCTGTTTTTTTATGGCTGAACAGGACAGAGTGGTAGGACACCCCACAGGGCAGATAAGAAAGCTCAGTTTCCATCAAGTGATGGTTTCAAGGGAATTTATGTGACCCAGCCCATCACAGAGACACCCAGTCCTGATACTCCAAAGGAAAGTAACTGATCTATTGGCTAGGAAAAGGAAGTGGAAAGAGATGTTCCTTAAATGAACAAACAGAGGGTAGGTGTGAATTTTTATGACTGGTATATCAGACAGTCAATTCCCCCCAGTCTTGCAGACCACCTTAACGTTCCTAAGAGGGAGGTGGATGGTAAGACCCCAGAAATGGATTTCCTGGAGGCACCTGGATGTGAAAAGGGGGCCTTGGTGAAAGCCCCCAAAGGAATTACAAAATACATTTGGGGTCACCTGTACTGTACACTTTTATGTGCTAGGTAGACACAGACATCAAATAACAAAATTGCAGCCAGAGTGAACCCATGTCAAAATGTCTCGTGTCATTCTTTCAGTATAGCCAGGGAGTGGGTTCTTATTCACGCAGAGATGAGTTTTGGCTCCATGAAGTTTCTACTTACTATCCTTATCAGTTATGTTATCAAAGGGGTTTACATTCCCAAGTCATGCTGAGCGTAAGTGTAATTGCTCTGCCTAAACCAGTGATTCCATTTTGATGTCTAATTATACAACTCACATGGAGAATTCTTTTCAAATCAAACCTGAAGGCTATCTTGTTTTTACTGGGGCTATCAGCTGTCTGAGAACAGTTATCATATTAGACTTTTGACAGTGCTATCAGAAATAACCTCATGCTAGACAGTCCAAATGATCGTACTGCAGCTATTTAATCAAAAGTTTCATGCATGCCACAGCACTATATCCACCCACCAGCGCAGTCAAGAGAGCATTCTTCCACAAGGCTCATTACAGGATATAACTCAAATAGATCACATAAATGACACTGTGTACCAAATTCATCTTCCTAATCATTAGCTCCTACCTGGTGATGGCCCAGTTAAACAGGCATGAAAGTTTATCTGCACAAATGACCTCTGTTTCGTAGGCCAGTCTGGAACGTTTTATACCTTGACTTCATTCTTTAATGAGTGGATGTACTTTAGCTACTGACAGGTTCCTTCCATTGCTGGGAACTCAAAAGAATCTGATGAAAAGAGACACTGTTTCTTTCAGCAGCTTCACTGCAAAGCATGACGGCTGCTCTGCTCCTCAATTCAGTTCCATCAACTCCAGCAGCCTTGTTCATCACCACTGAGGATTAATGTGGGAAAAACACTCATTGTGCCAGCACCCAGAAAAAGTCAAATGGATAAGGACACAAACCAGTGTACAATACTTTCTAAGTTTGCAAATGGTTAATAGGAAGCTGGAGTTGTGATCAACTGTCATGGCGCACAGCTGCTCTGCTAACACATACCATGTTCCACTCTGGCCTCTGTAAGCCCGCTGCAATGCAGTAATGTTTGTCACAGAAGCTGTAGTAAGTGCTCTGATATAGTGTGGTCCTTCACATTTTCACTGTCACAATATTTCAATTTCTCAAAAAACTAAAGTTTCAATAAAATTACAGTGTTCTGCTATAATTTTAATCTTGGTCAATATAATATTTTATATATAGAATATTCTTGTGATAAAAATTTAACTATCTAGCCACAACAAAACAAAATTAAACCTCTTAATAGCAAAACATTTCAGATCATAGTTATGTATCTTAATTCCATAAATGTTCTCACTTATTTCCATAGAATTATTCATGGTATAAAGCGTTAGTCAAATTAAATGGAAGTGTGGCCATAAGGAAACCAAGGTACAGAACTTTAGAGGCGTAATGTCAGAAACTTAGCTTGTAATTATTTTACTATAATTCTTTTTGGAACTTTCTTTACCATTAAATATTCTGCTTATGGTCTATATTTACAGTACTGGTCTCAGACTACAAGTACCTCTATATCTCATCTTGGCTACGTCTACACGTGAAGCCTACTTCGAAGTAGCCTATTTCGATGTAGAGACATCGAAATAGGCTATTTCGATGAATAACGTCTACACATCCTCCAGGGCTGGCAAAGTCGATGTTCAACATCGACGTTGCGCAGCACCACATCGAAATAGGCGCAGCGAGGGAACGTCTACACGCCAAAGTAGCACACATCGAAATAGGGGTGCCAGGCACAGCTGCAGACAGGGTCACAAGGCGGACTCAACAGCCAGCCGCTCCCTTAAAGGGCCCCTCCCAGACACACTTGCACTAAACAGCACAAGATCCACAGAGCCGACAACGAGTTGCAGACCCTGTGCATGCAGCATGAATCCCACGCTGCAGTAGCAGCAGCCAGAAGCCCTGGGCTAAGGGCTGCTGCACACGGTGACCATAGAACCCCGCACGGGCTGGAGAGACAGCGTCTCTCAACCCCCCAGCTGATGGCCGCCATGGAGGACCCCACAATTTCGATGTTGCGGGACGCGCAACGACTACACGGTCCCTACTTCGATGTTGAACGTCGAAGTAGGGCGCTATTCCCATCCCCTCATGGGGTTAGCGGCTTCGACGTCTCGCCGCCTAACATCGATGTTAACATCGAAATAGCGCCCAACACGTGTAGCCATGACGGGCGCTATTTCGAAGTTAGTGCCGCTACTTCAAAGTAGCGTGCACGTGTAGACATGGCTCTTATGTAAAAATCAAAACATTGCCATTTGAAAGACTGACCTTATCTTTTCTCCACGACTTGGACCATAACTCCCCTCAATGTCATATAATGTTCAGGGGAAGGATATATCCCTCCAATAAATATTATGATACCGAAGGGAATTATGATTTAAGTAACAGAAGATAACATCATATTCATATACATACATACTTTGGAGGGACCAGGCTGCAACTCTTACGCATTTTTCTAATAGTTCATTTTTACTGAACTGTTTCTAAGATTCTTTCATTTGCATTTCTGCTGGGTTTACATGCATCATTACAATGATTCTCCACTTCGTTTGGAGATTAGTACCTGGAGGAAAGCCTTTACTTCACGGGAAACACTGCCATGCATGAGCGCACATGCGGTAAAATTTGTCAAAAGTTCTTATGCATCATTCTTTGTACAAAAAAAAAAAATCTACCCGTTTCCCAAAGAGTTTCAGATGAAACCCTTTACAAGGCATGGACTCAGTCCTGACACATACAAAAAGAATACCTTATATAAAAGAAATTATACTGAAAACTTTGCCATGACAGTGTATGAGATATGGGGATGAGAGGACTTAGATTTTTACATTCTAAAACAATGAGACAGAATATATGCCATCTGTTTGCAGTCTATAACCTTCGGGATGATGGATATCTTCCAGACATTTTCTAGAATTCATTTATTGATATGAAGCGTGTTGTGCAAATCAGGCAGGATGATTTATTAGCTTTCAAAGGGCTTCTCTGATATGACCTGTACCTTCTGAGGGGGATGTCAACTTCCAATATATTGGTAATATTCCCCATGGACGTTCTGAAAATAACCTATTGCTAAAAGGCTAATGAGTGGTAATTTTAATAACCACAAGTGCTACATAATTTGTATGGCTTAGACTTAGAACCCTGTTGGCCTGTCAGTGTGTATAACAGTATTTTCTTTGCACCCCATCATTACCTGATACAGGCTGAACCTCTCTAATCCGAAACTCTCATCTGGCAAACTCTTTAATCCAGCATGATTTTAGTTAGCTGGACGACCATTTTTAGTGCACGTGGCCAAGTTTCCCAAGGTCTGATAAAGTCTGTCTACAGCCACGGCTCCTGGCTCTGTGTTCTCTGTGCTGTAATTTAGTTCTGAATTACCCCTAAATGTCTTCTGAGAGCCCAGTAAGCAGTGGAAGTGGTGGTAAAGTGCTAGAAAATATTGACCTCCTGTCATCCAGAAAATTCTCTCCTCCAGCATCAGTCAGGTCCAGAGGGTGCGGGATGTGAGAGGTTCAACCGGTATATTAACTTCAGAACCAATAACAGGTTCTGTTTTCAGAGAGCTGAAGTTGTTGGAGAGAGGGACCTACAGCCACTGCAAGCCCCAGGGCAAGATGGAAGTGGTGTCCAGCTCTGCACCATTGGAATGGATGGAGCCTAGGGCATTTAGCCCTTTGCCCCACTTCAGTCGTGGTGCTGGGCCTCCCGTCCCCTCATAACCACACAGAAAGGTGCAATACTGCTGCTGAGATACTTCAGAAGGAACTCTAGCTCTGACTGCTGTCACTGCCAAAGTAGCAGCAGCAGCAGCAACTGGAGTTCCAGGCCCCTTTGAAATGCTGGACCCGAGGCAACTATCTCCTTTGCTGGATATAGTAGTGTATTTCAGAAGAAAACAAAAACATTACAGTAAACCCCCGACTTACGCAGAGGTTGCGTTCTCACACAACCCCGTGCAAGTCAAATTTCACATAACTCAGGGAGGTAAGAAATTGACCAGCAGTGCTGGTCAGCCTCCTGTCTCCTGTGAGTGTCAGGCAACCAAGAGCCTGGCTCTGGGCTGCCCGCTGCTCACAGGAGAGGGGAAACTGACCAGGACGACTGCGCTGGTCAGTTTCCCAGTTCCTGTCAGGGGCTGCAGTCCCTGACAGGAGCAGTGAAGCCAGCCAGCAGCCAGCTCCCTGCCACTCAGAGTCACATTAACCTGAGATACATGCAACTTGAGTGTGAGTGTCTTGGGGTTCTACTGTACAGGTTTGTTTTGTTCTCCCTCCTTCTCCCCCTATTCACACACAGCACGAGACCTGAAGCTGTATGGGGAATAGATCCCGATAGTTTATCCTTTACTCAGGCATACCTTTGCAGGTCTGTCAGTACAGCAAGTCAAGTATGAATAAATGTTGCCATTTGCAAGAAGAAACCATAACTCTTTGTTAAGCAATCAATACCAGGGTGAGACTTTATTGAATCTGCCAATTCTGTTTTAAGTTACTTACTTCCCACATCAGATATGGCATGTAGTATAGTTTATTTTCCTGTAATTTTACATTTTATAAAAGAGTTTATATCGACTCACAAAAACTAGCACCATTTCTAATTTACTGGAAATATTAGCTGCAGTCAGTTCTCATATGATTGTTTTGTTATATTTACAATACCATATTACATTTGCTTGTATAGTATTAGCAACAAAATAAATTCATCAACTGATCTATTAATAAAGTACATTTGGCATTATTCTTCCTTTGTATGAATATGTAGTAAAATATAACCACATACCCAGCATTTAGTCATTTTATTTTCCTTCCCTCCTTCTTGCATCCATACACCTGCTGCATTGGAGAGGTACTGACAGCCCTGTCCACTGGTGTGACAGCCTCATTATTTCCACAGACCTTGTAACTTCTCTCTAGCAAGTCCCGAGAGAGGGACAAAAAGGCAATGACTACACAGCACTGTTACTTCAAAATAAGCTATTCCAGAAGAGATTTTCCAGAATAGCTTATTGGGAAATGGCGCATCTACACACAGAAAATGCGTATCAAAATAGCACTCAGCTATTTTGACATACAGCCTCCACCGGGAGGCAATGTCTACACTACCGTGATCTGTCAACAGAAGTTACTGTCAGAATATATCTTCTGACAAAACTTCTCTCAACAGATTGTGGCCACACACAAAAGGGGATTGCTCTGTCAAACTGCTCTGTTGACAGAGCAGCCAGATTGCCTTGCCTCTCTCTTGACAGAAGAGCCAGCTAGAAGCACAGCAGACTGTGCTGCCCAGTGACCTGGAAGCCCTGTCTATCAACAGAGGGCCCTCCAGAGCATCCAAACGTTTGTTGTTGTTGTTGACGATTCTGTTGAGAAAGGTGTTCTGCTTCATGGGGGAGAGACAGATGGTTGCTGACAAAAATGTTGAGTTTTGTCACAGAATGCATTTTTAGTGTGGATGTGTCATGGGTTTTGTCAACAAAATGCTGGTTTTGTTGGCAAAACTCTCTTGTCTAGATGTAGCCTGATTGGCAAGCAGGGCACCCTCGGTTGGGCTAGAGCCCCCTATTCCAAAACAGACCCTATTTCCTATCTATAGAGCCCACTACCAAAGTATCTATTTCAGAATAGGCACTATTCATAGAATGAGGTTTAGAGAACTCGAAATAAGCCATCTGCTATTTCAAAATTATTTTGAAATAGCAGTTTTGCTCTGTAGACTCTTGCAAAGTTATTTCAGAATAGCAGCCGATACTCCAAATTAGCTTTGCTGTGTAGACACACTCATAGAGATCTGGAACTAACAGGTCATCCACATAATCACACCTCTATTCTACTTTAATATTACATTCAACTGACCATGCTGAGGATTAACGCATATCCTGGTGCATGACTTAAACACAGTTAGCCTGATTCTCTACTTACTTAGCAATGTACATCTTTACAAATGAGCATTACACATGAACAGCTGTGACTGAGGTGTTCTGATCTGGTCTGTTTTTTACATGCATTTTGTAATCACTGCTACACCCAGTACAAGGCCATGGAGAAACAAGCTCTTCGGATCCCCTCTTACACTATAGAGCAGTAGAACTTCAGTGAAGTCCATTTCTGGTCACTGATGTGCTATGTTGTTTTACACTAGACACTCTCTCAGATGACATAAACTGCACTGTTTAACAAAATAACTTCAACTTCTTAAATGACCATATCAATGCACAATTTTCTTTTGCACCCTTACAACATATTTGGTTACCATTCAGAAAGAGTTTCATATCACCCACTGGGGTGATATTGTACTTCAGACTTCATCACCATCAGTCAAGGGCTGCATTTACACTAGCAAGTCTTTCTAATGATTATTCAAAGGAAGGGGGCTCTTGTAGGGGGTTTTACACACAAAAACAGTTCTTTCAAAAGTTAATCGAAAGAATGTGGCCCTCCTTTCAAAATTGCTCTTCCTTTCCTGTTTCAGGAAAAGCTCCCTCTTTCAGAAGCTTCTTTCAAACACAAAGGCCGTTTCTACATAGGACACTTCCTTCAGAAGTGGCATGCTAATACAAGGAGCAAAAGATGCTAATGATGCATGGATGCAAATTCACCATGCCTCATTAGCATAACGTCACGTGATTTGGAGTCCGGAAGACCGTTCTTCCGGACTCCAAATGCCATGTAGAAGTGCAGCCGCCAGAGGGGCTTCCAGAAGGAAGTCCTTCTTCCGGAGGCCCCTTCTTCCCAAAAATTTTTGGGAAGAAGGGGCCTCCGGAAAGAGGACTTCCTTCCAGAACCTCCCCCGCCAGGGCCACGCTTCTACAAGGCATTTTGGAGTGCGGAAGAACGGTCTTCTGGACTCCAAATCATGTGACGTTATACTAATGAGGTGCGGGGAATTTGCATCCGTGCCTCATCAGCATCTTTTGCCCCTGTATTAGCATGCCACTTCTGAAGGAAGTGGCCTGTGTAGAAACGGTTAATGTGCGTATATGCTCTGGAGACCCTCACTTTCCTCCACCCCCTTCCAAAAGAGCATTCTTCATGATGCCTGAATTTTCAATCTCTGGACCATTCTTTTGGAAGAGCAGGGGCTGTGTGGAAGCTGTCTGTCGAAAGAGCAGATCCCTGATTGGATCCATTTTTTTTTTTTGTGTGTGTGGATGCACTCTTTCAAAAGAGGATCTTTCAGAAGGGCTTCTTTCAAAAGATCTCTGAAAGGTAGACATAGCCAAGGAGTTTTTTTAAGCCATACTTGTCTATCTGTAAGCAGCTATACCTGCAGTAGCTTTCCTCCTTGTCAGCACTGTTCGTCTGTTCCCCAGTAAAGAAGGAGTTAGCATTAAAAGGCAGAATAAGACCAAACTGATCCTAAAATAAGCTTTCTCCTATCTTGGCATGTCAGACCAGTGACCCTATATTTTTAACGGTGATGTGAAAAAGATCTACACACACACTCCACATTCGCACTGTGCAACAAATCTCCATAATCTTCATCTTCTGCTTGTATGATAAGAACCACAAAATGCTTTCTCCTGCATAGTCAGAATGATAACAGCAACATTTCAGCATTCAGTTCCTTCTCTGCATGTCTTCCCCATCTCTCCTCACCAGCACTTGCTCTTTTTTTTGCTGTCACTCCTAGATTTTGAAATGTTCCTTACATTGTGTTGAATCTCCCATACACAACTGCAGGGAGCATGAAAATGAGACCTCACTGTATGCAAAAGCTATAGAATGTGCTTGTTATTCATTCATATGAGGCAGTCTATTTCTAAGCAGGAAAAAAGGAAATGCTGACATACTATAAAGTCCCTTAGTAGGAAAGCTGGAAGAAAATAAAAGGCTCAAAGGGAAGCAAAAATACAAATAAAACTGTTCTTTATTTGTGGCTGTATTCAGAGATAGTCTGAGTTCACTGCATTATGTTTCAGTTGTAAAAATGAGGGCAGGGGAAGAGATGGAGGCTTCTGAATTTGCTCAGTCTTTACAATGATGGATACAGAGTCCGATAAGTCAATGCTTTACAGATTGAAACTGTCTAATCCATCACCCTCTCATCCGGCAACACCCGTGGTCTGGCACCCTTTTAGTTAGCTGGAATTCCATTTATCATGGATGTGGCCAAGTTTCCCGTGGTCCCATAAAGTTTGTTTACAGGCAAGTCTTGGCTGTCTATGTTCTGTGCTGTTATTTACCCCTACATGTCTTTTAAAAGCCCAGTAAGCAGTGGTAGTGTTGGTAATGTGCTAGACAATATTGACTTTCCACGGTCTGGCAAATTCTTTCATGCGGCACTAGTCAGGTCCTATGGGTGCTAGACTAGAGAGGTTCACGCTGTACGATGAAAGTAATTAGTACCTGATGAAGCAGCACTATGGTACATTTCATAAATGTGCAAGTAGAGGTGGAACAATCTTCTGTTTAAGATGTGAGACTTGAGAAATATGTTCCCTGCTTGGCCTTTAATTTTGTGTGTGACCTTGGGCAAGTTGTTTAATCTCGCTGCACCTCAGTTCTGCATATGAACAATAGGGATCATACTTTCCCTTCTCCCAAGCTTTGTCTGCCTTGTCTATTTGGATTTCAGGGCAGGGGCTACATCACACCTAATACAACGAAGTCCTGATCTTGGTCAGGGCTCAGTTATGAAAGGTGCTTGTGGAGCTGTAGCCCATCCCTCTTGCAAGCCAGGGGGCCTGCCACTAAACATCTGTGTGCTGCAGTCCTAGCCAGCTCTGCCTGGCATGAGGGAAGGCGGCTCTGCATGCTGCTGTTCACCCCTCATCTCCCCACCAGGCAGGAACCATGTTGCTGCAAGTGCAGGGAAGCTCTCTGTCCCTGCGCTCCCCTGCAGACCCTTTCCATGCTTCACCTATTGGCTTGGAACCACATCCTCTTTCCTCCCTCTCAGAGCCCTCAGCCTGCTCATATACCTGCCCTCTGACCCAGATCCCCACCCCCACCCCTACTCTCAGAGGCACCCTGCCCTCCACTCAGACTGCCACCCTCAGCACCCTACCTTCGGCCCCGATGCTCATCCTAAGCCTTCTCCTGTAATCTAGTTCCCTCCCAGAGCATGTACCCCCTCAGCCCTCTCCTGCACCCTACCTCCCCCATCCAAGCCCCATGTCTCCTGTACACCCTACCTCCCACCTAGACCCCACCTCCCCACCCCCAGACCTCTCCTTCACTTTGAACTCCTGATTTTGATCCCCCACCCTAGAGCCTCCCCACAATATCTTCTAGCACTGGGCCTCCCAAAGAGTTAATTCGGCCCTGATCTGGATTTGAGTCTCAAAGCACTAATGTAATACAACTGGTGAACAACCAGCAACATTAATAACTATGGATCCTCTGACTCCAAATACAGAGGAATTAAACTGAAATATATGTCCTGAAATAAGCAAGGTAGAAATAAAAGAAGACAGAAAAATAGCTATTATAAATGAAGGTTCCTACTGTCTGTCAGATGAAAAAAAAATACACCACTAAAGTGATATTAGCCTGAGATAGCATCTGTCAGAAAACAGCTTTTGGAAAAAGCTTTGATTTTGAAACAGTGATCCTATTTGTAGCTATGATTGAACTGGGACAACAGAAGAGAAGGCACTAAGAGAGTAATAAACGTAACAGGCTAATGTATTTATGTATGGTACTGTTTTTCTATACTGCCCTTGCGGATTTGAATTATGTATCATGTTGTAACATTTCTCTTATCAGATCACTTCACTTGCACTAACATCCTTGAGTAGCAATACGACAGCAATACCAGGAGACTACCACATAAGATTCTTGCTGCTTAAATGACAAATAGATCTCCAGTCTGATACAAAATACACATTTCCTTATTGCTCAGCACAGTCCCAAATGTAGCAAAGGAATGGTTGCAAATTCAGTCTCAGCTAGAAACATTTCTAGCTGTTGTTGTGATTCAGTTTTACATTATGCTTGTCTAGCTTTCCGCCAGTCCAAGCAAAGTATACTGGTGACTGGATGGCGGAGGCTCTCAACTACCAATGAGAAGATTTTTAATATTATCTTCCAGAAACCAATTCTCTCTGCTAAAATGACTGGCCCATTGTAGTGGTATTACAGTTGCATCCCAGCTGTTTCCACATCATCTTCCACTAGACTGCCTTCCCCATTCAGTAAGGGTCCCACACTTTCCCTGACCTTCTTATTGCTAATGCACCTGCAGAGACCTTTCCAGTAATACTTCCCATCCTTTGCAAGCTGTAACTCGAGTTGTGCTTTGGGTTTCCTGACCACACCATTGCATGGTCATGCAATATTCCTTCCCAGTCCTCTGTTCATGTTTTCACTTTTGGTAAGTTTTGTGCATGTGTGTGTGTTTGTGTAAATTCACAGAACATTTCTCTGTTAAGCCAAGCTGGACTCCTGCCATATTTGCTGTCCTTTCTGCACATTGGGATGGTTTGCGCCTGCATTATCGATGAAACTTATAGACATCATATAATCACAAAACAGGATGATGACTCTTGTTCTAAAGATCTTACCAATTAGAAAGGAGTAGGCCTGCCAAACGGGCTGGAGGAGGAGCAATGGGATAGCTGGAGCCCCAAGCCCTTTAAATTGCTGGTGGACTGCACACATCAGGTGGTGCTGAGGGGTTGGTTGGGAGAAGCTAGCCTCCACCCCTGCCCTTTCTGCCCGACATCCCCCCATCTGGGGGGAGCCACATCCTACATGCCCAGGGCTGAGTGCCTTGGAAAGGAGCAAAGCCTCCCAGAGGGCAACTGTGTTCCTGCTAATATTGTCCATCCATGTGTGGAATAAATTTTGTTATGCATCCCACGGCATGTGCAGATGTGCCCCACGAGTAGAAACACATGCTTCTCACCGTGGGCAATGTGGGCTCCTGAATCTCTCCTGAGCAGCTGCCGAAGCACTGAACTCACAGAGAACATTGAGGAGTGAGCTGGAAATGGCAAGCAGAGACTGTGCAACTTGCCGCCTTCCTTCTGCCACCTCATGGCTATTCAACTGTCCCCGGATCGGTGGGACCCAGGGTTCCACAAGACAGAAGAGAGACTAGCTTGGCAGACAAGGCTACCAGTTGTCTGTTAACTCTGCATTATTTGCCCCACCTAAGGAATTTCCTTTGTAGATGTTAACAATGTTATTCTCCTTTCTAGTCAAGAATTTTTCTCATGGTCACTTCCTTTCACATTCATAATGGAACTGTTACATTCCCTTCTTATCTGCAACTGCACAACCACCTCCATGGCACCAACTCTTATTACGTGCATGGAAAAAAATTAAACTAGTTATGGCTTCTTTTAGGCCCACCCCCCCGCATTTTACCAAGTAATTTAGGCTGGTGCCTAATAAAAATCATGTAACTAATTCCACTGATATCAGTGGATATAATCCGGTGTCTAAAGTTAAGAATGAGCATTTTCAAAACAAGAGCCTGTTGCAATTTAGTGGTTGGAAAAAGGGGAAAGACAGAAGGAACAACAGTGTGCAAACTGCCACTAAGTAGCCCAAGGCCCACAGTTCTCAGGTTGCAAACTTAAAGTAATCTCCCTCTACTCATCTTTTTTAATATACCTCAGTGAGTTGTTTGCTGAGAGGATAGAAAATGCAATTGTAAGGTAGATGGGTCTGTAAGGTGTGGTGCACGCTTGGCACTGCAGCCAGCAGTGTCAGGATCAGCTAGCTCTTCCCACTCTGGGAGAGTGAAAAGTGAAAAGTAGTAGCCTGATGATGACCTGCGCCCACACAAGTCAACCCCACCTCTAGTGGTGCAGACTGGTAACTGCCTCCGTAAGGAGGCAGGCTAATGGGACTCTAGCCACTTGGAGAGGGATGGGCTCCGCCAGACTTGAAATTTGCCCAAGACACGCCTCATGACAACTAACATAACTAACTCCATACCAGATCGGTCGTTGCCCAGATTAACAAGGACTGCGCAATCCATTGTCCACCAGGACCGTTGTGTTAAGTCAGGTACTGATGAACTAAAAACCTTGCATGCAAGAAAATACCTAACCATAGGCATATGGAACGTAAGATCACTAAATCAAACAGGTAAACTTAAAGAACTAACCTATGAAATGAAAAACCACACCTGGCATATCCTTGGACTCTGCGAAGTAAGATGGAAAAATGTTGGGGACCTCAGAACAGACGAAGGTCATTTATTCTATTATAGTGGAGAAGAAAACAAACACCTTAATGGAGTAGGTTTCCTAATACATAGAGACATCAAGAACGCAGTTTTAGCTTGCTGCCCAATATCTAGCAGGATCGTGTCCATACACCTGAAAGCTTCACCATTCAACATTACCGTCATCCAAGTGTACACACCAATTACTGATCATGAAGATGATTATATGGAAAGTTTCTACAGTCAACTTCAGGATACCATAGATGCAATCCCGAAAAAAGATATTGTAATTGTACAAGGTGACTGGAATGCCAAAATAGGCATGGCTGCCATAAACAACTAGCAGAATCTCATTGGGCCCTCCTGCAATGAAGTAACTAATGACCGAGGCTTCCGACTATTAGAATTTGCTGGCTATAACAACCTAGTAGAAGCAAACATACTGGCAACCCATAAACCATCAAGACATTGGACCTGGTACAGCCTCAATGGACAACATCACAACCAGAAAGATTACATCCTAAGTAAAAAGCATTTCCGGTCAGGTGTGAATGTACACAAGACAGGTAGCTTCCCAGGAGTAGACATCGGGAGTGATCATAACCTGGTCCTAATGAGTTTTAAGATTCAACTGGAAAAGAACACCAAACCAAAAGAATAGTCCCATTAAGTTTAATCTGGACCGGCTTAAAACCCAAATACTGTCAATGAGTTCCAAGCTATGATAGGAGAGAAATTTGCTCCCCTGATCACACTTGAGCAAGACCTAGAAACACTTACTAAAAGCTTCCAAAATGTAGTCACAGAAACATCTACAAAGATACTAGGAACACATTGTCCCAAAAAGAAACAACGGATTATAGATGAGATTTTGAATCTTTGTGACCAAAGAAGGGAATTTAAGAAAAAGAAAAAATCAGCTGAAGGAGCAACACAATATAGGATAATTAACAATAAAATAAAAAACAGTGTGAAAGCAGCAAAAGAGAATTGGATTGAAAACTGCTCTTTAGAGATTGAAGGGAGCTTAAATGCAAACAACAGAAGGAAAGCGTTTAAAACTATTAAAGGGTTAACCCAAAATATAGAACACAGAATAAGTACTATACAAGACGAAACTGGCAACTGCCTCACTGAAGAGAAAGACATTATAAACAGATGGACAGAACACTGCTCTGAGCTCTACAACCATAACTCCAATGGCGATCCTAACATTCTGAAAGTTAACAACCCAACAGAAGAAACAAACTTTTTCATCCTACAGGAGAAAGTTGAAGCAGCCATTAAATCTCTAAAGGTAGGAATATCACCTGGCATAGATAACATCCCATCTGAATTTGTAAAAAATGGAGGTAGCAGTATGGTTGATGTACTCATAATGATTTGCAATAAAATATGGCAGAGTGGAGAATGGCCAACAACTTGGACTCAGTCACTAATTATAATGCGTCCTAAAAAAGGAAACCTACAATTATGTGAAAATTACAGTACCATCAGCTTAATTAGTCAACCTAGTAAGGTGATGCTGAAAATCATACTAGACAGACTAACACCCCAGGCTGAGAAGATTATTTCTGAAGAACAAGCCAGTTTTCGATCAGGCAGGAGTACCATTGAACAGATTTTCAACTTATCTGTACTCTGTCAGAAATACAATTCACATCAGCAAGACCTATACCTTGTTTTTATGGATTTTAAAAGGGCCTTTGACAGAGTTTGGCACGCAGCACTGTGGGCAACAATGAAGCAATTTAACGTCAACAGTAAACTCATTGATATAATTAAATATTTATACAAAAAGGCCAGTAGTGCAGTGCTATTCAATGGTGCCTTTGGTGCCTGGTTCCATACCACTGTAGGAGTACAACAGGGCTGCATACTCTCTACTACACTTTTCAACATCTTTCTGGAACATATCACGATAGATGTTCTAGATGACCCCTCCGGAACCATATGCATTGGTGGTCAATCTCTAACCAACTTACGCTCTGCAGATGACATTGTTGGACGGGCAGGGAGTTAAAAAGACTTAGATAACCTTGTTAAATGCCTAGATAAAACTTCAACAAAATATGGCATGGAAATAAACACAGAAAAGACAAAACACATGACCAACAATCCTAAGAGCATATCCACATAAATATCCATAAAACAACAGAAATCGGAAGAAGTAAAACAATTTAAATACCTAGGGTCGATCATCTCTGATGCAGGTACAAAACCAGAACTACTCGCTAGAACAGCAATAACAACCACAGCAATGGCAAAATTAAAACCAATCTGGGAAGACAAAAAAATATCCCTAAAGTCAAAAGTAAGGCTCATGCAAGCTCTTGTACACTCCATCTTTTTATATGCTTGTGAGACTTGGACTCTGACAGCAGAACTAGAGCTCAAGATCAAGGCCCTTGAAATGAGACTATAGTGCAAGCTTTTTAACATTCCCTACAAGGCACGTATTAGTAACGAAGAGGTCAGAAACATCTTCAACTCAGCAATAGGGCTTCATCACAACGTACTATCCAGAGTGAAAAAGGGTAAACTAAGACGGTATGGACACGTAACGAGATCATCAGGCCTGTCCAAGACCATACTTCAAGATACAGTCAATGGCAAAAGGAGACATGGCAGACAGAAAAAGCAATGGATAGATAATATTAAAGAATGGACAGGGATGAGCTTTGCCGCAACTCAAGAACTGACACACGATCACCAAAGATGGAGTGACATTATGAGGAACGTTGTCATGGAGGCACCCCAACCACCTCAGTCAAGGGACTGATGATGATGATGAAGGCAGACCAGTTTTGTCATTGTATGTGAACTTGAATGATTTTCTTTGGAAGCTACAAAAATCAAAAAATGTCACTCAGGTTCCCTATTTCAAATATGTCACATTGTTGCTTGAAGTACCTAAAAACAATCACCTATGTCACTATCACTGATGTGCCAATAGATCAGGCTATTGGTGAATGATGTGATGATTATGAACCTATCATTTTAAGGTATTGTTGGGGAAAAAAACTGAGGACTGGAACTAGAATGGCTCACCATTGTTTCAAAGCATACACATAATTGTTTCATTTTTTACATTTTAGTCCAAGATTATATTCTTAAGACATCATCCAAACATATTGGAGAAGAACGTGACTTTCCATTGACTGCAGTGGACTTTTGATCAGGCCCTAAGTCACTGATTTGGCTCACACATACTATGAGCAGATTTCCTATGCATAGCTGTAACTGAATATGAATCTTGACCTGTTACTCTCCTATTATTCTGCTCCAGAGCTTCTATTGAACAAAGACTGAAAAATCACACTAGAAACCCATGGTATCTGTCATAACCTTAACCTTATGGTACCTCTCAACAAGGCGGGCTAGCATGAAGTGCAAGCGTCAAAAATTGGGACAGGGAGGGGATAGTAGGTGATTCTATAAGAAAAAAAGCCACTAATATCAGGATTGTCCCTATAAATTGGGACATCTGGTCACCTTAAAGTAGGGAAATGGCCATTAGAATATTATGCTTCCAAATAGAGACCATTTTACATGATAATTAAGTACAGTAAATTTATTTAAAACCCAATTCCATCAGGCTTCAGTTTTCCTTGTCTGAAATAAATGAAATACACCAGACTGTTTACAGATGAATTAATCATGACATTATCCTGGAAACGTTGCAATTACATCAATTATACTGTACTTAGCATAATAAATAACTTGCATATTAAATGAATGGAAACCTTTTCTATTAATACAGAGGAAATCATTTTCTAGTGGTGCTGAAAGAGAAGCATGGTGCAGTCAATAGCTTGATTTCATATCTTGTCTGGGAGTCATGTCAAAAAATTCATGTGCTGCTTACTGCTGATACAGTAAATCTTCATGAAACCTTACATGATTTGTTTTCTTTTGGAGACCATCTATGAATTGATTATTACATTCAGACATAGTAGACTGCACAATGCATAGCAAAATTCAATCAGTTATCTGAAATGATTCCACTGCTGCTGAACTTAAGGTTGAGGTGACTGTCAAATACAGCCAAATTAACTGAGATCTAATATTTTCACTTGGCTGATCAATAACTTCAGGGCAGGTCTTTGCTGACATCTAAAAAAATGTGTGAGGGTCACAGGAAAACACCTTCAATGTTCCTAAACTGACAGAAGGAAGGCACAATTAGTCTCGTTGATCAATAAAGATTAGAAGCAACCGAATGGCAAGATTTGTTTAAATGTACTGCTCACGGAGGATTTTATGATACAATTGGATCTGCACCATCATAAAAGCATCCTTCCTTTGTCCCTTAATGTAAAATTGACTAGCTAGGGAGCTCTGTTTTCCCAGCTCATGCAAAATTGCTTCAAAATACAAGTTTTAGCTGAACCCAAACATCCAAGAAACACTCTCTCCAGGCCTTTCCTTTGCTCCCATGCTCCATCTCCCATCAAAAACAAGTCTTTCTATTCCTGCTTCTCAGCTCTTTAGTACAGGTTGAACCTCTCTAATCTGGCACTCTCTCCTCTGGTAATATCTGTAATCTGGCATGATTTTAGTTAGCCAGATGACCACTTAACATTGCTGTGGCCAAGTTTCCCATGGTCCATAAAGTTTGTTTACAGACACCAGTCCTGGCTCTCAGTGGTCTGTGCTGTTACATAGCTGTAATTTACCCCTAAATGTCTTTTAAGAGCCTAGTAAGCAGTGGAAGTGTTGGTAAAATACTAGAAAATATTGATTTCTCATAGTCTGACAAATTCTCTAATCTGTCAGTGGTCAGGTCCCACCTGTGCGGGATTAGAGAGCTTCATCCTGTATCTTCCTTCCAATGCTCAGAACTATTCATAACCTTACACTTACTCCACCTAATGCTTAAGGGTTCCTTTTAACAATTTGCCCCCGCCCCCGGCTCAACTAACCACAAGGCTCCTCGATTGCTAAACGGTCTCTCACAACTGAAATGCTCCTTGACTACACCAGCAACGGCTATTTTTTTAATAAAGTAATTGTTATTAAACATGTGTATTGAAATACCTCCTAGACATTAACCAGACAAGGGGCCCTTTTTTGCTAGCTGCTTTACACACACAGAAAATATTCCTTCCCAGAAAGAGTGAAAGTCAACTTTGAAAAGGTACTTGGGTACCTAACTTCTGAAGAGTGGGTAACCTAAACCCTTACAGACAAGCAATAGGGTGGAAGCAAAGGAGAGAGAGTAACAAAAAAAGCACCATGCTAGCAATTCTTTGCCATTCAGAAGCAGTTATCAGAACTCAGTGCCTGGCTGGCAACTGTTCAGTTTCAGCTTGATTTCAGATGGCACATGGACAGGGCCTAAAAGCTCACTGCGGTGTTCTTTGTTACTCAGTAATTAACGTCAGATATAAAACACAAAATTTAACTCAGAATTCTGCCCAAAAGTAACCCTATAAATCCATATTCTTTTTCATCTGCATGCTGCTATTGGAGCTCTGCCACGGAATAAGGATCCCACGTGTGTAAAGAGATTTCCCTAAAGCTGTAATATCTGTCTATAAAGTTTTCATCACAAACCTATGGAAGAACTATAGCCCTGGTAAAGCTACTGTTAATAGTGAAAATGAACACATTTTATCACAGTCACAGCCAGGTGTCTACAATCAGATTATAGTTTATGTTCCTGCTACACTTGTGACAGATTTACCATGGTATAATTTTAATCTAAAAGGCTGTATTTTATGTCAATTTCCCCAATAGTTCCCTTTTGGTTCCTACACAACTTACCACCCAAATATAATTTTGTTACTCTGTGCACTGCATAAAATTTCAGCTGCCAAACAGACCCATCACATGCTAGTAACAGAATTAACCAACTTGCAATCATTCGGCCCTGATGGGTACACAACTTCCACTGAAGTCAGTAGGAATTTTTAGGTATCTCTGCACTATAGAGTTATTCCAGGCCAGTTTATTCCAGAGTAAGTTTATTCCAAAATAAAATACTCCAGAATAATGTGTCTACACTACAGGGAAGCCCCAGAATAAGCAAAATTTATTCTAAAATATGTGTCTGCACGCAGAGCTTATTTTGGATGAAACCTCTTGAAAGTTGTGCTTCCAGGGGTTCTAACCCAAAATAATATATCTACACAGCATTTTGGAATAAGATATTTGGAATAAGATAATAATTTATTTGAAAATAGCCTGTGTTTCCTGTCTATACAGCCCCTCTTCCAAAATACCTGTTTTGGAATAGTCACTGTTCCTCACAGAATGAGGTTTACAGAATTCAAAATAAGATGTCTGCTATTTTGAAATTATTCCAAAAAAACATTGCTGTGTTGACACACCCTTTGTCAATAAAGACTTCAAGCCTATTGCCTACGGAAAGACTCTAGTTTTGTAGTTCCTTTGTCCAAAGCTAATAATAATCAATGGGTACACTCCCGTTGACTTCACTGGGTTTGGGATAGGCTCTAAAGTCATATATTGGGTGAAACCCTCCTCATGAATAGTGAGTAAAAATGTAAAACTATTGAATGAATACTTTGTTGCCCATCCCACTTATAAGCAGTGTGTGTCACATCTACACAGATTTCAGTTTGTATTCCGTCTTCTATTTGACCCTGCATTAATGCAGAAAGCACATTTAAGGACCATTTAACATGGACACTTTTGTAAAGTGGTATGCAGAAATTCAGGACGTGGTTTACCCTTCATCCAGTTTGCCAAATAATATTAAGGGAAATTCAAATGTCCTCTGTGTTTGAGAGGATGAATTTCATCCTCAAACGTAATAAAAGGATTTTAATCTAAATGGCAACACAACCTTAAGTGTGGAGTCCCTGATGACACTTCCCATAATAAGTGTATGTTTCTAACAGCAGCACAGGGTGTTGCTTTTGACCTCCACTTTAATTTTCAATTGGCCTGAATGTCAAAGTTTCTGAACACCTGCAATATAAGTTAATGGCAGTTATGGGTGCTCAGCCAGATGGAGGGAAGGAGTGTGAAGGGGAAAAGAAAAAAAATCAGGCAGAATGCTTCTTGTGAAGGACTGGTCTGAGTTCAGAGGGTTATCTAGCCCTGTAGATGTAGGGCTTGTCTACACTTAACAATGCTACAGTGTAGTCCATGGTTTTCCAAACTGGTGGGTGTGAAGAAATTCCCATGGGGACACAAGGGCTACGTCTACACGTGAAGCCAACATCGAAATAGCTTATTTCGATGTAGCAACATCGAAATAGGCTATTTCGATGAATAACGTCTACACGTCCTCCAGGGCTGGCAACGTCGATATTCAACTTCGACGTTGCGCGGCACCACATCGAAATAGGCGCTGCGAGGGTACGTCTACACGCCAAAGTAGCACACATCGAAATAAGGGTGCCAGGCACAGCTGCAGACAGGATCACAGGGCGGACTCAACAGCAAGCCGCTCCCTTAAAGGGCCCCTCCCAGACACACTTGCACTAAACAACACAAGATACACAGAGCCGACAACTGGTTGCAGACCCTGTGCCTGCAGCATGGATCCCCAGCTGCCGCAGCAGCAGCCAGAAGCCCTGGGCTAAGGGCTGCTGCCCACAGTGACCATAGAGCCCCGCAGGGGCTGGAGAGAGAGCGTCTCTCAACCCCTCAGCTGATGGCCACCATGGAGGACCCGGCAATTTCGACGTTGCGGGACGCGGATCATCTACACGGTCCCTACTTCGACGTTGAACGTCGAAGTAGGGCGCTATTCTGATCCCCTCATGAGGTTAGCGACTTCGATGTCTCGCCGCCTAACGTCGAAGTTAACTTTGAAATAGCGCCCGACGCGTGTAGCCACGATGGACGCTATTTCGAAGTTAGTGCCGCTACTTCGAAGTAGCGTGCACGTGTAGACACTGCTAAGGAGACCAAGACCTCCCATCACTGTTTCCACCCCAAGAAAGAGACAGCCATTGCTTACAGCTCTCAGCCCCTGCCATTTTATGTGGGCAACCTGGTGCAACTGCTGTAAAAAGCAGGCAGCCGACGAAGACCCATGTGGAGCTAGCTGCCTCCTGCAAAGGTGAGTGAGTGTCAGTGCGGAGGGTGAGGATGGGGTTAGATAAAGGGCTGGGGGTGCCTGGCTCGGAGGAGGGGGATGGGGTAAGAGCAGAGGATGGTGGTGCCTGGCTTTGGGAAAGGGCAGAGGAGGGGCTTGGGTGGGCAGCTCGCAGGGCTCGTGGGGCTAGGGCATCTGGCCCCAGCATGGCAGTGCTTGGGCTGGTGGGCGGACAGCTGCCCCATGGCTCGGGTGGATGGCTGGTGTAGCTGGTTGGTGCGAGGCTGGTCCTGGCAGTAGAGGGCTCCAGAGCTGGAGGGTGGGTGGGTGGCTGGCCGCAGCTTGCAAGGCTTGGGCAGCTGATGGGCAGGTGGCTAGCCCTGGGGGCACAGGACTTGGGTGGCTGGTGGGCGGGCAGCTGGCAGGTGGGCAGCTGGTCACAGCAACATGGGGCTCAGGCAGCCAGCTCTGGCAGCGCAGGGCTTGGGCAGCTGGTGTGGGCAGTTCTAGTGGCTGGTAGAGGGCACAGGCATCTGGCCAGCGCTGGCTGCCCCAGGCACCCACAAAGGACCAAGAAAAATTATTTGTGCATATTTTTAATTTTAAATAACATTTTTATATCAAGCTTTTGTGTTTATTTTAAATTGCAAATTGAATTATTTGTTAAAAGGCAGTTTGGAAAGATGGCTAAGAAGGCGGGGGGCATGAGGGTTTCTCAAAAATCAAATGGGAGGTGTGATGCTGAAATGTTTGGGAACCACCGTAGTCACTACCTATACTGATGAGAAGGAGTATCCCATCTGTACAGGTACTCCAGCTCCCCAGCAGGTGGTAACTAGACCTTCTGTTAACCTAGAGCTGTCTGTTCCAAAGGTTACATAAGTATTGCCATGTGTCTCAGGCTGCATCTGTACTTACATGGAATGTGAACAGCTGAAAAGCAATTTAGGTGTGACAACTGTGTACCTAAAAATTGACTTTTCAGCCTTTGACCTTGGTGGCTGTATTCAAGGTAGAAGGTTGATGGGAGTGCTCCTCCCATCAGTCTTCCTTAACACTTGTGGCTCATGAGGATTTCTGGGGTCAACATTAACTCCAGAATGCACCATATTGTGCATGCATGAAATAGTGCCCCAGAAGATCCAACCAGAGTGGTTGATCTGCCACACAAGTGTAGTTGTAGGCTCAGGGATATGGATTTTTCACACCCCTGATGTAGCTATGCCAATGTCATTGCCTAATGTGGACCAGTTACACAGAACAGTCCCTTAACACAACTTTAAGACTTTGGTGCTTCTCTACCAATGTTGCCAGGTACACTCATCCCTCACTATACGAGCACAATTGGTTCCCAAATTTCTGTTCGTGGGCAATACCTCATAAGAGTGACACTAAATTCCCATTAAAATACGTGTAAAAGTCTCCAGTTCATTCCAAGTGCTTGTAACTTGATATAAGCTAGTTGAGTTTAGGTACTTTTCCGATATATTTGAATAGTTTGGCATCAGAAATAGGAGGTAGTGTATGTATGCAGAGGAGGGATTTCCAACATATGAGTCGGGACCCAAACATGGGTCCCATTAGATTTGTTAAAGGTCACCAGCCGGGCAGCTTCTGGCTGCATGAGGCTGTTAAGGAACCCATCTGCAGTTTCATAATACTGCTGCCTCAGTCAGCTATCAATAGAGATAGCTGCCATCTCCAGCAGTTATCTCTATCACAAGAGATAGCAATTACCTTATGCTTAGGTGCTGAAACCTTAACACTTGAGTTAATTGCTGGGAGCAGGAAGGCTGGGGGAGCCACCCAGCCTAGTAGCCCCAGTGAAGAGGCTGCAGAAGGAGAAGTGTTTAAGTCTGGAGCTGTTGAGGGATTCAGTGGGGGTTTAAGACGGTGGGAAGTTTGGGGCTGCAGGGATAGTCTAATGCTGGGGGTGGTCTGGGGCTGCTGGGGGGTGTAAACCTGGGGGCAGTTTGGGAGAGTTGGGGGGGCAGTTAAAACCTGGCTGAGGGTGAGGTCTGCGGGGCAGGCAAGGGGTCTAATACAGTAAACCCTGGATTTACTCAGGGGTTGTTCCTGCAACCACTGCATAACTCAAAATTTTCCTGAAAGGAGAGTGGAGCCAACAACCACCAGGGCTGGTCAGCGTCCTGGTTCCCAGAGTGCCAGGAGCCAGGAGCCATGGATTCCAGGGCCAGGAAACTGATCAGCTCATGGCTGGTCAGTTTCATGTTCTCACCATTGCAGGGGAGGGAATCAGGCTAAGAGCCTTCTCCCTCTCTTCCCCCAGCTCCATGTCTGAGGGAAGGGAGGGAGAAGGCTCCAGCTGAGGGTCTCCCCCCCCGTCAGCCAGGGACCCCACTGTAGCCAGATAGAACCCCCCCATCTCTCCACTCCATCTTGTCTCTCCTGAGTGCTTCAGAGCACCAAAGGGTTAAAAGAAACAGCTCAGCCCTGGGATGCCCAAGAGCACAGATGTGCTTATCTCAGGCACAGTCTTTTTGATACTCTGGAGCTGCAACAAGAGACAATGGGCTAATAAACAGATGGGCCTCAGACTGCCCTTGGCTAAGTACCATCAGTTGATTCACCTACACAAACGTCCCAGACAGAGGAAAAATCTCCAGCCCATAAAGAAAGAATGCCTTAAAATTATCTCCACCCCACAGGCGTGAACCAGCCTTGTGAGAACTAGTGTCTCGAGATGAGTTAATTCAATTGGCACCCTTTTAGATAAGGAAGAAGCGTATGTGACCCAATGGGTATAAAGTAAGGGTCCGGCAGCCCCTCTAACTGAGCTCTAATTACCTCTACCTACTGGTCAGGAGGGTCTTTGCCTCCCAAGGTCTTAGGGGACTCCTGTTTCCTCATTATTAATATTGCTTCTTCCTGAGGGATTGAGTGAAAACACTGGCCATGCCACCTTGGTAATGCAGGGGTGAGAATAAGACCTGTTAAGTGTATTGCTTTCCTTTTGTTTTCTTTGTGCACATTCAATAATAGATCTATGAATTGATACATGCTAGCTGTTGGCAACTAAAGAACAAAGTGTAAACCTTGCAATCTTTGTAACAAAGTATAAATCTGGTAAGCTTGCAACAAAGTACATGTATCTTGTAATCTTGTAACCATAAGAGTTAAGTCTCCTTAGTCAATAATAAGTAACTGGTTAAGCTGTAACCTCACTCTCCCTGTTACCGTGCAAGCCAAACACAAAACAAAGAACCCAACTGCTTTTCAGCTGCAATTAGCCTGGTCATTGGTAAGAGAGTGCTGAGAGCTGAGCACTGAGTCTTGCCGCCTCCACGGGACAGACTCTCTGGGGCACCATCAGCCACCCTGGCTGCCCGCTGCAAAGGGACTCTCTCTTCCTAGCAGCTAAAGAGTCAGGTGTGGGAAGCTCTCTGCAACCATTGGGGCACCCATCAGCCTGTCCTGGCTGCCCGCATGAAGGGACTTTTCCTGTCCTAGCACTTAAAGACTTGGGTGTTAGGACCTTGGGTCATCCGTCAGCCTGCCCAGGCTGCCTGTTGCGAAGGGGCTGTCTGTCCTAGCAGTTAAAGACTCGGATGAAAAAAAAAGGGCATAGGTGGTATCTTACCCAACCATTGGCTAACACCCCCTCAAGCAGAGGAAGTTCACTCATATAGTGAATAAAGGTAGGTATATATATTCCTTGTTTTAGAAAGCACTCGTAAGTAAAGTACTCATTAAATAAGGGACAAGCGTATATTGGCTCTAACCCACCAATTTTTTTTCAGTCCCTCAGTTGTTCCTACATTGTATCTGAAAACTTTCTTGCCAGGTTAGCACCATAGTGGTTCGTTCTCTTTTTTTTTTTCCCCCTTTCCCTAGATCTTAGGTGGAGCACCTCTAACATTGGAGAGGGATGTTAACATTCTCAGATTTGCTCCCCTTAATGAAGGCTAACACATCCAGTCACAGTTTCTGCACTTGCTTTCAAAGGCTGCACAAAGAGTGAATTCCTTTAAAAATATAGTCAGTGAGGTTTAGAGATAGAGGATTTATTTCTACTGTGCACAAACACAATAAAGAAAACATGAAGACCACAAGTGGATTATATAAAAAATGCATTACTGAAAACTAGCTAAAAGGTTTTGGTACTAAGGCAGAAACTTACCAAAGGAAAAGATAAAAATACTTATTCAATCTTACAACCATTCTCCTTGAAATCTCATTGAGAGTGACTCATGAGGGCTATGGGAACAGGAAGAGTGAGAGATCTTGAAATAAAAGCATTTGTCTTTTATACCTACAGACCCCAGGTGCATATTGAAGGGGGGTGAAACAGTGAGAAAATAAATTATGGGTAGCACAATGGTAGTAACTCGTAATGGACTTGCAAGAGGGAAGAAGCACTAGATACTTGGATGGTCTTTCACACATGCACACCTTGTATTGTGCTCTGTCTCTATAGATACTAGTGAATAGCTAGTCGATGAAGTGCTAGAATAGAATAATCGAATCCTAGGACTGGAAGGGGCCTCAGGAGGTTATTGTGTCCTGCCTGCTGCCCAAACCAGGATCAACCCAAACTAAATTGTCCCAGCCAGGACTTCGTCAAGCCAGGACTTTAAACCACTAAGGATGGAGAGTCCACCACCTCTCTAGGTAACACATTCCAGGACTTCACCACCCTCCTAGTGAAATAGTTTTTCCTAATATACAACCTACACCTCTCCCTATGTAACTTTAGACCATTTTTCCTTGTTCTGCCATCAGCCACTACTAAGAACAGCCTCTCTCCATCCCCTTTGATCCTCGCCTTCAGGAAGTTGAAGGCTTTTCTCAAATTGCCCCTCAGGCTGCATCTACACTATGAGAGAAATTCAAATTTAAGGCAGTTAGCTCTATATTACCACATGACTCTCTTCACTCTAAATATCATTAGGTAAATTTTGGGAGCACTAATATTGTGATTACAATATTGCAGTTACCTGACAGGTACAGCATCAAGCTCAAATTCAGAAGTTTGATTAAAGGCCAGCGTGGAAGCACCACATCTTAAAATCAAATGTGATCCAGCACCCTAATGTAGCAGATGGCACACAAGAATTACACAGTGTAGTCTAAGTTCTATGGGACTGAAAACGTATGTGCTGAAATTGGCAGCCGGACATACCAATTCTTCACACTTTTTTTCTTACATTTTCAAGCTTTCCACATTGGGAAACCTAATGGCAGAAGGATCTTGACTTCATTCCATCAAGATTTGAGGAGGAATGGAGGCTGTGGATGGAGAAAAGATTCATGGAGGAGTAGCCTTTGATTTAAAGTGAACATTGTATTATGGTCTTGCACTACCATTGGTTCAGTTGGTGGCAACAGTTTCAAGATTACAGAGCAAAAGACACCTCTGCTACTTGCTTCAGACTTAGAGCCTCTAAGAATACATAAAGACCAAGGGTAGTGACCATGTGTGCATTCATAAGTACAAGGTCATTTTACAAGTTTTATTAAAGATGCAGTGAGAGTTATGAATACAAAAATTCTGTATAGCAACATGCACTGTCGACAAATATAGCTTGAGTCACATCCATAATGACATCCATATGCTCCGATAGCTGTCTTTCCAATTGGTCATCAGTAGTAGGAACTCATTTTACCTAATCTGTCAGCTCTCTTCTGTGTTGTAATGCCGACTATGCCTAACACTCTGCACATGAAGGCCTGCAGCTTCTTCTTATCTTCATTGTGTCCCCCCCAAAATACTAAGATACCCTAATTTTCTTGAGCTACTTGTAATCCCTTTTATTCTCATTAGCACTGATATACATAATGCACTCTGCACTGGTCCAAGTGTTAGGAAAAGGTGACTGCCAAGTATCCTGGAGTCAAAAATTACTTTTATAATTAATTCATTGCAATACTATTCTTTTGTACATGTCATTCTGTAATCTGGTTGTGTAGGGTCATTCTTTGGTCACTTAATTATGTCAAACATATTGTAAGCCTATGGCCTAGTTTAGCTGGGCTCACAACTTACAGGACTAGGCCCATAGGCCTTGGATTTCAACCCTGCTTAGGAACCTACTGCACACTTATCCCTTCTTACCACTGACCACTAGGGCTGCTGCAAGCCCCAGTGGTCCCATACTAGTGGCTTGGGGAGGTTCAGGGGGACCAGTTGAAGTGCTCCCCCATAACTATCTTAGCCTCTGAGGGAAACTTCCCCCTGATGGCTGCAAGCCCCTGAATACCTTTCCTGACTTTGGAGCCCTAAATGTGTGCAAGCTAGGATATGGTGCTGCCTGGCAGCATGGTCAGCATCGAATGGCAGGCACATCCTTTCCAAATACAGGACAGGGAGATATGGCTGGTGGGGGGAGGAGGATGGCTCCTCCAAGCCCCAGGGAGCTGGGAAGGAGGTGGCAGCTGCTGGCCCTCGCCCGGAGCCATAGGAGAACCACAGCCACTGGCCTCCCTGTGAGCTCCAGGGAAGCCGCATCCCTCGGCACTCCCCGAACCCTGGAGAATCGGTAGCTGTCCATGCTCCACCTACTTCCCAGAGGCTCAGGCAAGTGACTCCCACCAGCTACTGTGCCTGCTCAGCTGCTGGAGGAAAAGGTTGTGGGGGAGCAAACACAGGACAATGAGTCCCTTTTAAAAATAAGTCAGGACACCTTTTTGGCATCCCAAATACAGGATGGATGGTCACCCGACTGATCAATCTTATACTTCTATAATCCTTCCATTTGAATTTATTGAACATACAGTCATATATGACATGTTAGTTAACCATAACGTCATATAATAAGTGAATGATAAAATGAAGTAATTAGCTACAGAGGGCATAAACCATTTGGAAGGCCAAATAAAATCAGAAGTAGAAGAGGTCTCCAGTAGATTTGTGCCTTCTGAGATCAAAGGGCTTGAATGACTTAATTGGTGTTTTCACACAGATGGATTTAGCTCAATAATTCTGATATACTAAATAGGCATCTTGTTCAATAGACTATAAAGTCCTGATAACATCTATGGGAATATAGAGGGGTTCTATTTTTCACATGGATGACAAGCACTCCAGTTCCTGAATATGGCTATGCTAACTATAATGAAATTGAATATGCTCAAAATAAGGATTTCCACATGGTGTCGCAATGTTTTAATTTAGCAGAAAACTTCACAGAAATGCTCAATTTAAAAAAAAATCCATTTTGGAACATTTCCAGTTAATACAGATTTATTTTCAGCAAGGATAGACACTGAAAAATTGTGAAATATGCAAAATTAAGATAATGAGCAAACACAGATGGACTTGCAAGAAAACAGACCAAAACACAGTAAGCCTAAAATGAAATTTCAGAGTAACTTCTAATGTTTACATTTTAAGCAAATAGTGATAACTGTGCACACTTGTACCTGCAATCTCTGGCTTCTTTTGTTAAAAAACAAAGAAACAAATAAAACCAAATACAACTGGTGAATGAAGAAAAGAAGTTCTCAAAAAATAGACTACTGGGGTAAAAAATAGAAAAAGGAAAAGAAAATATATTTGATCATAGAATCATAGAACACTAGGACTGGAAGGGACCTCGAGAGGCCATCAAGTCCAGCCCCCTGCCCCAATGGCAGGACCAAGTACTATCTAAACCATCCCTGGTAGACATCTATCTAACCTGTTCTTAAATATCTCCAGTGATGGAGATTCCACAACCTCCCTTGGCAATTTATTCCAGTGTTTGACCACCCAGACAGTTAGGAACGTTTTCCTAATGTCCAACCTAAACCTCCCTTGCTGCAGTTTAAGTCCATTGCCTCTTGCTCTATCCTCAGAGGCCAAGAAGAACACATTTTCTCCTTCCTCCTTATGACTCCCTTTTAGATACCTGAAAACCGCTATCATGCCTCCTCTCAATCTTCTCTTTTCCAAACTTAACAAGCCCAATTCTTTCAACCTTTTTTCACAGGTCACATTCTCTAGACCTTTAATCATTCTTGCCGCTCTTCTCTGGACCCTCTTTAGTTTCTCCACATCTTTTTTGAACTGCGGTGCCCAGAACGGGACACAATACTCCAGCTGAGGCCTAACCAGCGCAGAGTAGAGCGGAAGAATGACTTCTTGTGTCTTGTTCACAAAATATACATCCTTGCACCATTTCAAGCACATCAGAGTGTATTGCATTGTACTTTTGCTTCTCATGTAAGAATTTGAACACTTTTTCTCCATAGCTAGGGCACCTATTTAATATATGCTGCTTTTTATAATGTGATATTAGAGGGATTGAATGCAAAACCAAAATAATATAAATATAACTACCTCTGCTTGGTAAATAGTCTCAGAGGGGTAATCGAGTTAGTCTGTAGCTTCACAAGCAAGCAGCCCTGTAGCATCTTAAACACTAACATATATATTAGGTAATTGAGCTTACGCGTGTAAGGCCCTCTTCTTCAGATTATCGGAGTAGACAATTAGAATCCGGGTTTTATAAAACGTGTGGGGTTGGGGAGGGAAGTGATGAGGAAAGACGGCAAGAAGGAGTTAATTGTCACTAGTATGACTAGTGGAAGAAGCAAATTGAGTTAAATAGGATGGGTGACATTCCTGTGAATGGCAAAAGGTGGGGAAATAGAACCTGTAATGCATAAGACAATTGAAATCTCTTTTAAGGCTGATATTAATGTGCTGAATTTGTCAATTAATTCCAATTCAGATGTCTCCCTCTCTAATTTTGTGGTAAAATCCTACTACAGGAGAATGGCTACTTTCAAATCCATTACTGAATGCCCAGGGAGGTTAAAGTGTTCCCCTATAGGTTTATATGTTTCCAGTTCCTGAGGTTAGATTTATGTCTGTTCATCCACTAGTGCAGAGTCTCAACACAGCAGGATAGACCTTCTGTAAGTCCTACTGCTTGTTAGTTTCAGGGTCCTCATCAACCTTAACCCAGGATAGCTGAAAGCGGCAGTTCCCTTTTCCTAATTTGGCTTAAGTCACTACCTTGATTCTCAGCATATTCCTCATTTTCTAGTATAGCAACTATCACAACAGAAGCTGTGCTCCAGTAGGTTAATTTCACCTTTGTTTTTCTGCTGATGTTACCTTATGCATTTGCAAATTACTGTCAACCTCCACTCCAGCAGAGATGACCGTGAAGCACTCAGTTGGTAGTGGAGGTTATCATTTCAAATTGACATTTAGAAGACCTCTGTTAAAAAAAAATAATGATCACTCTAACCAATCTCCAAGAAACACAGTGCCCAAACCGGAATAAAAACTGGAACAAAGACAGCTTGCCATTCTCATCCCACACTCATTTGACTTTCCTACCAAGAGCAACTAAAAAGAGGACTGACTGAGTGGGCTGACAGACTTGATGGGCCCCTGGGGCAGGTCGGTGGGGCAGCCCATTGCTCCTGAAAGGGACAGAGCCTCGGGCAGAAGAAGCAAGGCTTGGGGCATCGAGCTCTTAGTGCTCCCTAGAGTGTTTCATTTTGGCTCCCCTTTTCCCAGGCAGCCCTTCGAGCTGCCTGGTGGTAGCATTGGTAGCAGCTGCCCTTTTGAATCACTACACCCCGGGGCTACTGCCACCTTATTGCCAGGCCTAGGACTGATTTTGTGCATAGGCCCATAAACAGAGAAACCTTTGGGAAAAACCCAAAAACACAATTGTCAGACCAAATCTTTATAGGGAAGAGTGGGTTTTCCTAAACCAATTAAAGGGAGCTGAAGCCTGGGAAACCCATAGACATAAAAGAGGATCTTGGCTGCCCAAGAGCATGACTTAAGTCAATTTTGCTCTTGTAAGTCAAGAGGAAGGGTGGCATAACTTGGCTTAAAGTGAAAAATTAGGTAAAACTAAATATATCTCATTGATCTGCTTGTATTTTTTAAATCCACTTACCTCTGATGCTTTCTGCTGCTAAATAAGAATTATTTCTTTTCAGAAGTCTGTTGTTTGATATCCCTGATCATGGGTTACCAATGGAAAGATCAAGCAGGTGCCCAAAACCCAAGCAGACTTGTGCAATGATGAGTGGCTTGTATACACAGAAAGGGAGCCAGTACCTGTTCACCCCATACGCACAACACAAAGACCTAATAATGTCATGCTATAGATACACATGCAGAAATTCAGGATTATCTCTAAGTATTTAGTAACAGCCAAGGAAACTGCACCTCAGTAGCTGCTTTTATTAAATATGCTGCACAGGACACTGTGGTTTAAAATTCAGACAGGTGACTGCTTGGATTTCAGAATATGAATATGAGCAGAAGCTGCTTGAGAATTGGGGTTGAAAGATTAGAACCTTTAGCTTTGTGCTCAGCCTGTTAGGACAACCTTAGCTTAGAAATAAAGATATGCGTATTAGAGAAGTGTCTCTAATAAGCTGAGATGTGTCTTTTCCAGCCGACCACAAAAAGTGAGAAAAAATAGAAAATACAAAGCACTTGTTAAGATATTATTTTGAATACATTAAGCAGCCTGTAACAGGTAATGAAACTGTAGACCAGACTTAAGTCATTTATAATGTAATTTACCCACTAATTTTACCAGTTCACATTGCATATATTTTTCTATGATGTGGCTATTTGCCTTCCCAAACCAGGGGAAAAAATACATTGGCCGATTAAAGAGTAGCCCTTAATGCAATTGAAAGCTTGCAAATTGATTTTTCTTAATTAACTTTATATCCTGACATCCTGTCTTTTTTCCTTTAGTACATTCAATTAGGCTATAATCAGTTATTAAAAGGTAGATAACAAGAATGTGACATCATGCACATGAGGCAAAAATTGTAAAGGAAGGATTAATTAAAATCTAATTTTCATGGGAGACTAGACCATCTGAGCCAAAAGGCTCTACAGTAATTGCAAAACACCAAGAAAGAGAAAGGAAGAATACCTTGTCCAGTACAGATGCCAAAATGAAAGCAAAACACAGCATAGCCTTCATGTGGCTATGCGTGCCAGAGAACTATCCTTCCAAGAAAATGAGTTTACCAAATTCCTCAGCGTTAGGAAGGTGGCCACCTCATGGTGCCTGCTAGTGGCCTCTGAGGAGTCCTGCACACAGCCGCTCACATTGGTTTCCCTTCTTCGAACTCCAGACCACACAGGACTTTTCTAGTCCACTCACAGTAGCCCACCTGAGGATCTTATTCATTAAGTTAAACTTCAAGGCTAAACATAAAAATCTCCACCCCAGCCTTCAGCTGGGCACAGCCCAAACCCTCCTAGTCTGCTCAGAGTGCTTCCTGCTTTAAGGCTACTCTCAGCCCTTCCTAGGTGGAGAATTCCTCTGTTCTCTGTTTTGCCCTGCAGGAACCACTCTCATTCTCTGCAGTCTCACTACAGCCTGCTAAGCTTCCCCCTTTTGTGACCACTGTCTGTTCTTTCTTACTCTGAATTAATTTTTAATTAATGCAAAAAGTCTATATCAAATAAGGACTAATCCTGCAATTCATATCCACTTGAATAGTCCTTATTCCAGTATTTAATCCCATAGAAATCAAGGTTTGAAGAGAGAGCAAGAAATGAAAAGAGAGAAAAACACTATTCTGCCCTGAATTATTGGATACACAGCATCATATGAATTTTCCCTGTGGAGCCTGATTCACCTTTCACTTACATCAGCTTTACATTACCCTAAATCTTGATTCTCACTTGCATCGGCATAAGTCAGGCGTGTAGGGCTACATCTAAACAACAGCCTAAACTCAAAATAGGCTACACAGTTTACACAAATTGCATAGCTTATTTCGAGTGTAGTTCAAAATAGTCTAATTTCGGCATTTGATGTTGTCTAAACAGTGCCAAATGGCAAAATAAAGAGCTATTTCGAAGCATCCCATATTCCTCCTGCAATGAAGTATACAGGGATGCCAAAAATGCATGCTCATTATTTCAGAAAATTATTTTGAAACAATGGGCACATTTCTAAGACAGTACCACGAAATAGCTCTGCCTTGTAGACACAGCCTAGCTGGTCATATTCCGATCTGCACACTTGGTATTAAAATATCCTTGGCTATGTTTCAATAAAAGCAGAGATGAGAAAGCCTCTTTCCAATACAGTAAGAGTTTCTGAATCTTTACCAAAAACCATAAGGTTTACTTCTCAGAATAAATTTTGATTATTTTATTTCATTTTACAAAACAAGTAGAAGCACCGAATCCCAAAAGATATTTCAGAGATGATCAAAACAGAACAAAAACAACCCTAAGCAAACAAAAATAATCCCCTTTCTTACAATAATTCTGGAAATCTCATTCCAAATCCTGTTTTCCCAAAACAATTCCAAACCAAAGAGCATCCAATATGTAAGTTTTTCTGCATTGAGTCAAACTTCCAACACTTCCAAGTCACCTAGTAACTACTTACAAACTTGGATGTTAATTAAAAATAAAAGATTTTTTTATTTGCTAGTCTAGACCTGTTGAGGAAAATTGTTACAAAATTGTAACTCCAGTGACTGTATTTCATCTCTAGAGAGAAGGTAATTAAAGTAATTTAGCAGAAAACCAATCTTTTTCCCTATTGCCTCAGTGTAGGTGCTCAGAAGGAAGAAGGAATCAATATCAGAGAATCTATTCACAGAGAAAGGAAACAAATATATCTCCATAATTACAATACACAACACATTCCACAGCTGCATGCCTCTTGTGATTAGCTCTGATCTGAATCTAAATAAATGTATAACATGCAGAAAAAATTAAAGGAAGAAAAAGAAACCCACAAAAATTTAAACTTTGTAAAATCGTTATTACATTTAAGACCATGGTATTTATGACATTTAATTTTAAGAACTACCGCCTCTGGGTTCTCAAAATATTCTCAACTGTAGCATATATATTACTTCACCACAATGATGCATGGGTTAACGAGTTGGATAAAATGAGAAGGAATGATCTCATCAGGACTTTTGTAAAACTATAACTAAACTCAATCGGTTCTTATCCAGGGCTCTGCTTCTCTGGGCCCCTAAACTCATCTGACCCCAACAAGGCAGTCAGGCCTGACCTGGTCAGTGCTTTTATGGGAGATTGTCAAGTAACACCAACTACTCCAGAGTTTAGGATTTAAGATGTGGCAGGAAGTCTTAAAATTGCTCATTCAGTGACTTTAAACTCCCCATTGATTTCACACTTGGTAATTGGAAACATTGGCCATGCTTTTATGAACTTCTAAAAAGAATGAAAGAACCATTTCTGCTATCATTCAAGATCTGTATTATAAACCAGAAGTAACTTAATTGAAGTTAAAGCTACACATAATATAGAGAAGACAGAGGGCAGGTCTATGCAAAGAGGAAAAGCTGATCTAAGCTACATACTTTGAGTTATGGTTAATAACATAAATGAGGTTAATGAAGCTTAGATCAATTTACCACAGAAGCTACACTGCACTGGGTCAATGGGAGAAACTTCTGTCAACTTCGCTTATACTCATCTTGTTCTGCTGGAGACCTGGCATTGACGTCTGAGTGATTGGAGGTCATTTAACCAGGGTTTCACTAGACTAGGCCCATTAAATTGACCTTGCGTGGACTGACCATCACATCGACCCTCTTGTACCAACAAGCTTTAAGATATGTGACTTAATAAATCTATTCAGGTGGTTTCCCAATTGCATGTTTACTTGCCCTGCCCAATATGAAACAAATGCCCACTGCAGCTCTCACAGATCTGAATGCACATATTGTTCATTCAAAATACAGTAAAGTTAAGAACACCCAGTATATCAGTCTGGGATATGCATGTGTTTCAGGTCTTGTCAGCAATGGTGGATATATGTTAATACTGGAGTGTTCTATGATACAATTTCTTCATAAAAAATTCATAGTATCAGTGAGAATGCATGAATTTCACATCAAGATCCTCAAAACTTCATAAAAGACAGCTTTCATCTTGGGCCTCTGTACTCTGAGTAGTATACTGTCACCTATTTCAGCTTAACTCAAAGTCAACATGGGTAGTGCTTGGCTGAGAGAATGCCAAGGACTGCAGGCTTTCACATTTAGAAACAGAGAGGAGAAAATGTTAGGGATCACATCCTGAGATCTTTATTCGATATTTACTCAGGCAAAGCCCATGTTAAGTTTCCCACAACTGAGTTCTTTCTATCAGCATAAAACTCAACTGAGAAAAAGCAAATGTTTTTCCTATCCCTCTTTTATGTGTTTACTTTATTCTTTGACCCCACAGGAGCTTTGATTTAATTTTTTCCATACTGACTGCTCACTACCAGCATCATTGATGTTTCCCATAAAATTCCACAGCTGTCAATCATAGTGATGCATCCATTAGGATACATTATCTTTAGCAGAGAACAGAAGCCATGGAAATAAGCTATCATCCATGGGACTGAATCACTTAAAACAAAAAACAAAAACAAAAACAAAAAAAACAGCTAGACATTACAAAAGCAAGCAAAATATCAAGATGTTTCAAGAGAAATTCGAGTCAACACACACTGTACTGCACTACACCGAATGAGAACTAAAGCTTAGATTTGCTTCCCAGTGTCCACCTCTCTTAAATTACTATAAGATTTGCCGTACTTACAATTCTTCCTGGAAAAGGTTCTGAATATGTTGACTGCATCTCATAAGCACTCTTCTCTCCTCCATCTGTCAGAGGCTGTCTCCTGAAGTGTACAAGCAAGACCCCTGCTCCAAATTAATCCTTTTATACACATTTTTGTAATAGGGATTTTTCCTTGTTCTCTTTCAACTGCTTCTTGATTGGCTGAGGTGTTAGTATTGTATTAGAAACAAAAAACAAACAAACAAGCAAAAAAGAAAGAGAGAGAGAGATAGAGGCTGTGCCTTAGAAAAAAGCCTGGTTAAGGAGAGGCACAATGATGTGACAATCCAGGCTCAGGAGCCCATTGGAGGACCTGGGACTTTCACAGAAATGCTGACAATTCCAAAAACAACAAGAAGTCCTGTATCGGAGGGGTAGCCGTGTTAGTCTGGATCTGTAACAGCAACGAAGGGTCCTGTGGCACCTTCTAAACTAACAGAAAAGTTTTGAGCATGCTCTTTCATGAGCACAGACTCACTTCTTCGGATGCATCTGAAGAAGTGAGTCTGTGCTCATGAAAGTGCATGCTCAAAACTTTTCTGTTAGTCTAGAAGGTGCCACAGAACCCTTCGTTGCTGTTAAAGAAGTCCTGTGGCACCTTATAGAGTAATAGATATTCTGGAGCATAAGCTTTCGTGGGCAAAAGCCCACTTCATCAGATGACAATTCCAGCTCCTTCTACATTCCCACCATCCTACAAGAGGAAGTAATTTGCAATTCTTCCTTATCAATGTCAGGTTACTTTCTGCTCCTTCCCCACTCTGGACAAAACCAGGGTTCCACCCAATCTCTACCCATTTGCATGGCGGGACAGGGAGAGTACAGGGCACACAGGCCCTACTCTCCCCTTTTTTTTCCAGGTTTACAATTGATATGCAGCCAAGCAAGAGTGGAGTTGGGAGGCAAAGAAGTCTTGCTCCCCTTTACACTCCTACTCAGTCACACAAGCCTGGGGAGCAACCTTGCTCAAAGAGGGTGGATCTTAACAGCAGGGCTTTGAAACACAAAAAATGATTTGTTAATAAGCACTTGCTCTTTTCCCCACCTGCATCCTTTGATCAGGATTTTCCTGAGATGGTCTGGAAATTTTAATATAAATTGTATACTATTAAATATAAAATGAACAAAGCCTCTGGTGACAGAGGAATAAGTACGTTTTCAACCACCATGGTCTGTCTGGGGAGCAGGAGGGAGAGGCACATTTTTCTTCTTTCTTCTGGAAACCACTGCTACAGAAACATCTCCCCACTTTCTCACCTTTCAGGTAATGTGGCAACGTTTTCTACATTAACCAACATCACCAAGATTTCTCTCTCACAGCAAAATCAATGACAATCTGCAATAGGCTATTTGAGGATGGTGAATCTGCAGTTTACATTTGAAATATGCTTTTTCTTTCTAAAATACACCAGCAACTCAAAGTGCTAAATTAAAGAAAAAAATGATAATTTAAATTTAAAACCCTGCTGAGTTTCCTATTGTTCAGTCTGGCATTTGTGAAGAGACCTCCTTTTGCCTCGTGCCTTCTATTCATTTCCCTCAAAGAATTTTACCTTCTACAAGGATCATCATCATAAGAATTTTCAGTTTTAGAGATTCCCCATTTCACGATGATGTTGCTTCAAGACTCGGCAGGATGACTGGTTTTTAATCAGCCTGGCAAATCACTTGGGGTCCTGTACTTCCTGGTGAAGATTTACTTTAGGATTTTCAATTTTCATGAAAACAAAAGCAGGAAGGAGCAAAGCTTCAATTTCCTTTGCAATTAATCACAGGTTAAAGCACTGTGTGAAATACACAAGTCTCAGGAGGGATATCACTGTTTGAACTTTTAACAAAAGCATCCATCTTAAATACATTTCTTTGTGTATGTGGCTAATGGAAGCACTAGTCTATGATACGCAAAAGGAAGTATTCATATTTGAAAGAAGCCGTGACAATCTATATCACATTAATGAGAGAGCCTGCCAGATCCATGCCTGCAGGTAATGTTGATCATACCATGCTACAGAACATTCAGCATGATGTAATGCGTGATCCAGTCATAGATACATAGTAACTGAGAGATAGCTGTGTTAGTCTATATTCTATCAAAACAAAAAAGCAGTCCAGTAGCACTTTAAAGAGTAACAAAATATTTTAGGTGGTGAGCTTTCATGGGACAGACCCACTTCTTCAAACTATAGCCATACCAGAACAGAGTCTGGCTATGGTCTGAAGAAGCGGGTCTATCCCACGAAAGTGTTACTGGATTGCTTTTTTGTTTTCACATATACATGTGTTTGCAAATACATCACTCATACAAGGAGAATACCTGCACAAAAAACAAAAGAAAAATCAAGAAAATAGTACTACTAACAGGTGCCAGTTGTATTTATATCCCATTATTTTACATAGTTAGCAAGTCTGTCAATAGTTCTCACGATGGCTTTTAACATTGTTCATTGCTTTAATGCCAGGTTTGTCTGTATCTCAGTGTTCAGACCATATTAATTAAAGCTGACAGTCGTTGAATACATGGGATGCTGTCACTCTAATAAGCAACATTTCAAAGGTGTGAAAATTAACATATGTGCCAATTTCACTGATATTCCTGTCTTTAAACTTTGTTTTGCTTTTCATAGCCGAGTTTAATATAGGCTGACAGAGTCAGTTGTACTGAACGAGTCTTAGATAAATTTTGTTAATATTTTACACAAATATAAATGTATGTTCATACCAGCAATTAGGAGAAAAGTTAAAAATAGCAGTGTAAAAAGAAATAAAGAGATTTAAAAAGCTGGACTTGGGCAAAAAAATTGGCCAACCTCCACCAACAACCCCCTACCCCACCAAAAATGAAACTTTGGGCCGATCAAAAAGTTTTATGGATTTGTGGAAAATGTATCAAGTTGTTTCGATCCTTTAGGCCCCACTTCCTCCTCAAAAAAAGAAGCAGGAAAAAAAAAAAAACAGCTTTCAGCTCTGCTGCCCCAAAAATATATTGATAGGTTTGAATAAAAAGTACTGATTGTAAATTAATTTATATTTAATTTGCTTTTATTCTTTAAATAAATTAAAATGCAAAAATTATTAAAAACAGAGTATTGTCTCAAGGGAAATATAGTTCAAACTCCAAACTATTTTTCATGTTTTCCGTTTACCCTCCCTCCAAAAAATACTAACACATGTTGATTTGGGTTAACGCAAAATGATTTTTGGTCAGTTTTTTTTATAATCATAATGACCTGGGGGGGAAAAAAAAACCTACTTCACACAGACATTGTGTCAATACTAGCTTCAAAATAAATCACGTTGCGTCAGTCTAAGCCAGGGTCAGCAACTTTTCTGAGGCAGAGGGCTGAAGTTTGACCTCTATGTACTGTCCGAGTACCGGTGAAACTTTTTAAACTCACTCATAGTCCTACTTACAACAGCTTCATTAGTAAATAAATTAAGATGCAGAGTTTTACACTTTAGGTGGTGCTTGGTAGCATTAGCTGGTCTTTTGTTAATTCACTGGTGGCCTGGCTTTGAGCAAGCTCCTGGCTGTATGGAGGAAGAGGGATAGGACTGAGCTCTCGCCTCATGTGTTGATGAAAATTGGTTCCTGTGCCACTCTTGGCAGCTGCGATGGGGGTTGCTGACCCCTGGTCTAAGCTCTCCATAGTAGGAGTTAGCAGAGGGAGAAGTACATTTGGTGGCTAAAATCCCTGTGTGTAAACAGAAAGCAATCTTGGGATAGTTAGAAGAGTAATGGAAAACAAAGTAAGGAAGATAATGTGAACAACCATAATTGGGGGATATCTTAACTAAGTTCACAGAAAATAATTCCTGTAAATAAAAAAAAAAAGGTTAATAGTTGTGTACAGCCACATAAAGAGGCCTCAGTTATTTTCCACTGAGTAATCGTAGCACCCTGTGTTTAGTTAGGTATGACATGACTTTATTCTCTACAGCTTTCACAACAAGATATTTATCCTCTGTCTACCCGCTGTGCCTCTTTCAAAGTGCTAGTCAGAATTAATGCAGGTAGCTCCTTTGCATTTAATTTTTATTTTGGTGAGTAAGACAACCAACTGCCTGAGTTTTTAGTCATTAGAGTATTATTTTTCTAAGATATAATTAAGAACTTTAGAGAATATAAACATTTGCAAATTGTTACAGGAAGGAGGATTTTTCCCTAGCTTGACTTCCACAGTGTTGCAAAAGAAGCATTGCTCTGTCCTCAGTCTCTTCCCCATCATAAAATAGCTTTCTTCCTTGCAATTAGCACATTCTTTTTAACTTGTTTCAAAAATAGAAGAGAGCAGGCTTTCCATACTTTGACACTGAGAATGTGTTACATGAACGGAATTTCAAGCAGACCATGAAATGCTGATATATGCAAATACTTTGTCTTTTGATTACTTCTAACCAACCTGCTTTTCCTGCACATTGAATAATGCAGCGTTTACAAAAGAAATTCAAAGGGAGCTAACTTTAATAGCACCAGCACAGACAATTGCATCTCCCAGGCAGCATAAGATAACATACCTGAAGGATAAGAGAGTTATGACCAAATTTGATGTCCACACGAGTTGCAGGCATACCCAAGGGCAGCATTTGGCCCCTCATGGCCAACAACAAAGTTTCTTAACCAGAGAGGACAACCTGTGTAATCTTGAATATCACTGTTTTCATAATGTTATCTAAGGCCTGATCAAAAAAATAAATGTAGAAACTCTCATTGGACCATAATCGATTTAGCATCAGGATTATGGAATGAATCCTAGCTGGGTCTTATGTACTTTCCCATTGATGCCAATGCCTTTTTTTTTTTTAATTAAAGGAAGGCGTCTTCTCTTGCTTGTTCTTTACTAGAGATAGTTCCATTATAACAGGGCCTGTGGATCTTCAGTACATATCAATTCCTTGAGTCTGACTGGTTGCAAACAAGGCAATTTACATAAGTGACTATTCCCTAAATCATTCCCTTCTAAGCCCAATGCAGCTCCCTGAAAAACATAGAGGTACATCTACACTACAATGATCTTTGGAAAGAAGTTCTTCTGGAAGAGCTCTTCTCAAGAAAACGTTTTTCAAAAGAGCACGTCCACACACAAAAAAGCGGATTGAAAGATCAGTCCTCTCTTTCAATAAAGAGACGCAACATAACCCCTATTCTTACAAAAGAACAGGCCAGGAGTGGAAAAATCCAGTGCCATGAGGACTGTTCTTTCGAAAAAAAGGGCCCAGGGCATGTCTACATGTGATATTTTTCCTGAAAGAAGGCGCTTTTCCTGATCCAGGAGTGCAGAGGGCTTCCAGAAGAAGAGCTGTGTTCTTCTGATCTCGGATAGAAAGAGTGCATTTTGTATGTAGCGTCTGTAGACATTCCACGTGGTCTTTCAAAAAAGGGCCACATTTTCGGAAAGAGCTTGCTAGTGTAGATGCAGCCAAAGAAAACTACCAATGCAGTGCTCCTTTAGAGGTGATTTCATAGATCCAAAGGTAGCCTCAGAAGAGAAGTATGTTCTAGTTGGTGGCCTTTCTAAATTCTACCTGCCACCTTTTGCTGAAGGATGAACATTTTCTACTTTCTAATTTCATCTAACACCAAGGTATCATTTGGAATTTCTGAGAATAGCAAAAATGCCAATGGCAACACATTTGTTATCATGAGAGGCTGGTGATTCACACTGTACTCTTCAGTTATTCCCATTCCACATCAGTCTTAAGATGTTTATTAATTTGTAAGCCACAGAGCTAACAGGCTTAGAGCAAAAGAGGAAAAGCCAGGTCATTTACATAAATAATGTCTCTTACCCATAGTGTCAGGTACATTTGCTGCTTAAGCTGGAATTTGTCTGTGTTCTGACTGTATAAAGGACAGTACATTATTGCAACTCTAGAAAGGTCATAGAAATTTTGCTGTAGTTTATAACAAAAGTAACTCCCAGCAAGAGCACAACACTGATTTTACAGCAGCCTGGGAAGTGGGGTGGCACACAGCTGACTTTCTAGACCCAGATCAGGTAGCCATACGTTGGAGCACGATGCAGTTATAACACCATTTCTGGGCTGAGGCTCCCAGGCTGAGGAGAACCACCTCCTGACCTCCCCGGAAACCCATTGAATTAAGTGACAGTTGTAAGCAGAGTTGAGCTGGATAGTTTGGTTTAGGCCTAAGAGTTTATCTGGTCAAAATCCAGAACAAGTAGCACTTGTGGCATTGGCTGTGCTGACAGGGATGAGGTTTTATTCATTTCTCGTGAGTAAAAATGTATACAGTTGTGTTTCTTTTCCCCACTTCCCACCAAAAAAAGGAAATGTGTGCTTCCCTGTTCTCCATGGGCTGAGTGCTACTGAGTGAGGAAAAGCCATGCAGGAAGGTGCTCAGGAAAGTAGGTTTGAGTCCCCAGAACCAGACAGCAGGAGTCAATCTCTGGGTTGGGGGCACAAGCCACAGTTTTATTTATTTTAAAAGAGGCTCTATAAGAGGAGTGAACCCCATCCTGTTGCTGTTATTAGCCCCTGCCAGAACAACTGTAAATTATTTTAAATTAAGGATTGGGTAGTGAGAGGTTAGGTTAGTTCTCAAGCTGTTGGCTAGACAGCACAGAGACCATTGGTTGCTTTATGCACCTCCACGATGTTCTGCTTAAGCCAGGTCGGATGCATTAAGGGGTAGAAGATCTATGAGGGACAACAATCACATTTTGGGTCTCTTAGATCCTCTTTTTGGTGGAATGAAAGTCAAAGATGATTTTCATAGGGAAGACGTTAATCATTTTCAGCAGACGACCATATCACCATAGACCTTGAATACACCTGTGGGAGCATATAAGGTACAAGCAGCACTGAATAGTCCTACAAGGGAGCAGAGAAAGATTCTGGAGTGAAAGCGGAGATGCCAGTGCCAGAGCTCTTCCCACTGCCTCCCCTTGCTCGACAAGGTGTATAGAAAGACACCAAATCACAAGTGTGGCAATCTTTCAATTCTCGTTGCACACCACTGTCCTTGCTCCTAGCTCTTCCCGGGATAGTAAGCAAGTTGCTTGACCCCTCAGCCTTCGGATCTAATCAAGTTGTAAGCTCTTTGGGGAAAGGGAGAGAACTGTCTCTTACTCCACGTTCCTGTGTGTAGGTACTACAGCAGTAAACTAACTCTGCGCTGCTCAGCAAAGGCCGATCATTCTAATTCTTTACTCACCTCATATTTTGGAACAACATGCAAATACAGATTGAACCTCTCAAAACCGGAATTCTCACGTCCAGCAATGTCCATCATACAGCACGACCACAGATGTTACTGGATCACAGCGCCATCGCTGTAAAGCTGCTATGAGAAGGGCTCGTGGCAGGGAGCCCTGCCGGGTGGGAGCCCAGTGAGAGGGGGCGCTACTGAGCCTCTGCAGGGGAGGCCAGGAGCTTGTGCCCCTTGTGCTCCCCAGCTGGAGCCAGAGGCAGTTCCCCAGTGGGGCTTGTGCTCCCTCACCAGAGCTTGTGCTGGCTCCCCAACAAGTGCTAGAGCCAGCAGCCAGTACAGGACTTGTGCTATCCTCCGAGGGGCCAGCAGCTGTGTCATGGCCATGTTGGGCTGGGGCCAGCAGCATCAATCCAGCAGCTGCTAGAGCCACCAGGGCTGGAGGTGAGGGGGACCGAGGCAGGGGACCTCCCTTTACCCAGCAAATCCCCTCATTTAAGATGGATCAGGGCCTGAGAGTGCTGGATGAGGGAAGGGCAACCTGCATTCTCAATGAGTCTTTTTTGAGCTGGTGTTCTTTGCTCCTCCAGAACTGTTCTTAGTGCCACTTGCATTCATTCCCATTTCAATATCTTTTGTTTTAGTTCAAAGAAGCACGTAACAAATACATGGAAGCCGTGTCCCCTTACACACAAAGGGATGGCATTGGAAGAGATATACAAAATTAGTACAGAAATAACATCAGTTGTAAATGTTCTCATTTGTCAAACATGCCACAGCACAAACATCCCTCAAAAGTAAATGCAAAGCCTAAAACCAATATCTATACACAATGGCTGGGTCTACACGTGCCCCTTCCTTTCAAAAGGGACATGTTAATGAGTGGGTTCGAAAGATGCTAATGAGGCGCTGCAATGAATATGCAGCACTTCATTAGCATAATGGCAGCCGTGGCGATTCGAAAGTGGGGCTTTTCAAATTGCGTGCCGCCCATGGAGACGGGACCTTCCAAAAGGACCCCCCCAGTTTTCAAAAGCCCTTCTTCTTCTTTCTGGTGATAGGAAGAAGGGCTTTCAAAAACTGGGGGCGTCCTTTTGGAAGATCCCATCTCCACTGGCGGTGCATGATTTGAAATGCCGCACTTTCGAATTGACGCAGCCGCCATTATGCTAATGAGGTGCTGCGTATTCATTGCAGAGCCTCATTAGCATCTTTCGAACCCGCTCATTAACATGCTCCTTTCGAAAGGAAGGGGCACATGTAGACACAGGGAATGAGTATGGGCGATAGACACATATAATAATTATATATATTCCATCAACTGAATGCTTTGGAGAATTCATGTAAATAGCAAGAATGCCCACCCCTCACTCTACATTACAGAAACCTTATGAAATTCTGCAGGATCTCAAAGCTTACTAGGAAACCCTAATTCGACTAATCCAGCTCATCAAGCCCCTGACAATGGAAATTATGTGGCACTTTGGAGAAAGATGAAGAGTAAAAGATATACCCCAGTGTTTCAAACTTCACGTGCGGTAGTTGTCACGACTGACACGGAGTATTGTTGCTCCATGTCCCAAACGGTCCTACCTCTATTTCTCCATCTTTGTACTCCAGCTGCTCTTCCTTATCAGCTGTGGACTTGCCTGTCCATAACTGAGAGCTGATCAAGATTAAGGCTGGTTTTGCTGTCTGCCAGCAGGGGGGTTTCCTGCCTCCTTCTTCTCTGTGTTTGTTTGGGGTGTGTAAACAATAGTCCTCGGAAGCAATGTGCCTCATAACCCTTTGTGTCCTGAAAGGTGTGGCTTGCTTACCTTGAGTAACTATGAGGCCTGGTCTACACTAATGATCCAAGTCCATCCCAAATATGCAATTCTAGCAATCTTCAAAAACCACAAGAAGTCCTGTAACACCTTACAGACTAACTAACTAACTCGTTTATCTCACGAAGTGGGTCTTTGACCACGAAAGCTTATCCTCCAAATTATGTTAGTCTATAAGGTGCCACAGGACTTCTTGTCGGTTTTAAATTCTAGCAATGCCATTAGCATAGCTAGAATAGACATACGTGTATCAACTGTGTTCCCTAGTATAGACTGGGGATTTTTCAGCTAGCACTGACATCCCTTACTCTACACGGCCAAACCCAGAAAGATTGATTTTGCCACTTCACACACCTGGCAAAACTGATCTCCAAAAGACCAGTGGCGGCACATCAAACCCCCTTTAAGTATAGATGTACCCCTAGCCTCTTAAGAGACTTCCATGATCACCTAAGATGTAACTTCTTGCCAATATTGTCCCTAGTTTTCTTTTCACTTTGCCAGTTTGTTCCATTGCACAATTGGCCAGCAACACCTGAGGGACACATATTTCCTACCCCACAGGGTGTCTGGGTGACCAAGCGCCCTCTGGGAGAAGGCAACACTATGGTGTAGAAAACGGCATACAGCCTAACATTTGGCTTTGCAGTGAAGCCAACCTTCTTTGTACTGCCAATGCTGGGGCTTCTCATAAGCAGACATCTTTGACAATGAACGTCTGGATGCGCACCCTGACTTGAGGGTGCTCATGGTTTGGACTACCTCACCCTGGTACATGGACCCACTGACAGAACCATCCACAGGAGTTTTCTGCTCACTCTCTGGAGATGTTCATTAATGAATACTGGACTCAGATTGCAGTTCTGTCTCAGAAATAAAGGACTGGATGACTGGGAACCTCTGGGCTTTGACCAAGAACTGCTGGTCTTTGATGCTGCTTTTCAGGACAGATCTGAACATCACCCTTCCATGAGGGTGTCTCATATGCAGACTCTCTCCACTTTTTCTATGGTCTCTCCTCCCATCTATCCTCCCCCCATGAGAATCTCATAATGATTAGTATAATCATGCTTGGTTTCACCAGACTCGACAACTAGGTTTGGATGGGATCTACCTTGTCCCAAACAACCCAGAAAAGAAACCCAGTCTAGGTTTTGAGAAATACCTTATGTCTTCGCAACAGTATTTATCATTGTACTCTTGAGGCTCTTGTTATTTTGCATATATTTGTTCCTTTTTTAAAAGTCTAGTCAGTGCTCTAAAGAATAAGATAGAAAATATCAAGACAAAGACAATTTTGAATTCTGGATTGCTCCTTAACTATAGAACAATGCATGTTCAGATGGCTGAAAATGAGCTTCTAAATTTTGCCACCGTAAAAACAGATGATTGTTCATGCAAGTGTTTGAATCTGCAAAACAGAACACATGCCTGTGTTTGAGCACGGTGCCCACCTATAAGCTTAAAATAGGTCTGCACATAGGAAGTTGCTATAACTTTGCAATTGAAAACACTCGTGCATTCATTTTTATTGGTACACAATTACAGTTATGACTGTATATCTAGAATTTACAATGAGTTCTCTTGATTTTATGGAAGTCAGCCACCAACGTTCCATGTGAAGGTAGGAGGAGGGAGAGAAAGAGGAGAAGAAATATGGCAGAGAACACAGGTACAGTATAAGAAAGTAAGAAGAAAACGAGTGGCAGAAGTTAAAGTCAAAAACAGAAAAGCATGGAAATTAGCAACAGCCCTAAACAGACACCAAAGAAAGAAAATAAAGTTTAGAGATGAGTATCTCTCTGGAAAGAATTAAGAAGGAAAAAACCAAACACCCTGTCTTCAGAATCAACAAAAGCAGGGGGCATTAGGTGTAATCTGCTAACTCTTTGAAATCAAGTTGTCATTTTCCACACTTTAAAATTTGTCTTTTAGGCAGTAGGTCAACACTTACTAAAAATAGCACACTGTGTCCCTACATCAATACACTCTGAACTAGATTAAGGAACTTCACTAAGGTAATTCTGATCACACATTTGTAGGCACCGGAAGCAAAAGCCATTACTGAAATGGAGTAATGATTTATGGTATATTGAAACATTTTGGTGAGGACATTTCCAGCAGAAGTTTATTAACATCCTGCACATGACCAGCATGTTTGCCAGACTCCTAAACTACCTTAATCCGCTCTGTACTGACCTTCAGATCCAATTAAATTCCAGCTAACAGAACACTATGTTCAAAGGAATTTCCGATATTACTTGAAATTCCCAGATGACACCCATAGCCAACTATATCAAAGGAGCTGAAAAGTAGCGTGCAGGTGAGGCCTAAAGTGAAAGCATAATGTAGATCTCTCTATAGACTGCCTATACTTTGGACACAAGTTACATTTCATGGGCAAGTCATGTCCATAGCACCTCAACCTACCGGACTTTTCTCTCTTTGACACAGAGCCTTCTCACAAATCCTAATAAAAATCAATAATCCTATGAAAAAAAATAACAGCCTGACACTGAAATAGAGAGTTGTATCAACGACTGTGGCAGACATCCTGGATCAGTTTCCTCTACCCAGCTATGAACAAAGATATTATTGAGACTCCTTAATTCTTTTAATGGAGAACCTGTGTGACCCATGTCTCAGGATTGCTATAGAACACAACAGCTTAAAATTTCCCTCTCTGGACTGTTAATACCAGCACACAATAGCAACAAACTAGTGTGCTCTGCCCATGCCCCTTCCTCCACTGGCCTGCCCCAGCACAGCCTTGGCATAATGCTGGCTCTTGTTGCTGTAGGACTCATCTCCTCTTGACTCAGTACTCTCCACGCACAGCTGTAACCAGCCTTACAATGCCAGGACAGCACAAATGAGCCGCACTGTAAAAAAGGATTCAGTGGCTACGTGTGCTGCCGTAGTCTAAACACGCTGAAATTACTACTGCTGTTGGGGGAGTGGAGGAGGCAGTCAGGCGCAGTTATATTTGCTACTAACTCTGGAGTACCGCACACCCACTGAGCGAGACCCACTGTAAATATAATGAGGTCCACTTCCTTAGTCCATGTGCAACCCAAATCTCCAGCTGTGCGCTGGGCAGCAGGAGGCAAAGGAATGCTCCCCAGAGGCTACTTCAGCACAGCCTGCAGCAGTCAGTGAGCATCAGAGCCCAGGTCAGTAGAGCTGGGCTTGCCCTGCGGTGCTACAAAAAGCTGAGCTCTCTGCCAGTCGCTGCATGGACATACTCTGAGCCGGTGCAGAACTACTCTGCCAACCGGACTGAAGCCCTGGCACAGTGTGGGGCCATAAGGTTCCAGCAATGTCCCTCTGCCATGTACATTGGACAAAATGGACAGAGTCTGTGCCAAAGGATGAATGGACATAACTCAGACATTAGGAACTGGAATACTCATAAGCCTGTAGGGGGACACTCTAGCCTCCCTGGACATTCAATAATGGACCTTAAAGTCACCCTTCTGCTACGAAAGGATTTTACTACAAGATTACAGAGAGGACAACTGAATTGGAATTCATTTGCAAGTTTGACATATTTAACACAGATCTCAATTATCTTACACATTACAAGGACAATTTCCTCACTTTTGATATTCGCAGGAATGGGATCCGTCCCACTTAACTTCATATACTTCTTCCAGAGGTCCTATAAAGGACAGGTGACTCCCCCTCTTCCCTTTTTTTCTCCTTCTTTCTTCCTCCCACAGCCACCCCATCAACTATATAAATCCTGGATTCTTATATCTGCTCCAAATGTGAAGAAGTGGGTCTTACCCACAAAAGCTCACTACCTAATAAATTCAATTGTTAGTCTTTAAAGTCCTACAGGACTGCTTGTTTTCAGGAGGATGCACTGTTCCTTTCTCAGACGTATCTGACACAGGCTGTGGCTGACCAGCTGAGCTGCTTACCAGGGGTGTGCACCCCAGCATACCCAATAGGCAATTTTCTTTATCTTTGCAGTGATGCTGCACTTGTTCCACTGTCAGAAGGTTCTGCTACACATTCAAAGGGTAGGGGGGATTTTTCCCATGGGCCATGTCTACACGAGCCCCAAACTTTGAAATGGCCATGCAAATGGCCATTTCGAGTTTACTAATGAAGCGCTGAAATGCATATTCAGCGCTTCATTAGCATGCGGGAGGCCGCGGCACTTCTAAATTGGCGCGCCTCGCTGCTGCGCGTCTCGTCCCCCCGGGGCTCCTTTTCAAAAGGACCCAGCCTACTTCGAAGTCCCCTTATTCCCATGATCTGATGGGAATAAGGGGACTTCGAAGTAGGCGGGGTCCTTTCGAAAAGGAGCCCCGTCAGGATGAGACGCGCGGTGGCGAGCCGCGTCAATTTCAAAGTGCCGCGGCCGCCCGCATGCTAATGAAGCGCTGAATATGCATTTCAGCGCTTCATTAGTAAACTTCAAAATGGCCATTTGTGTGGCCATTTCGAAGTTTGGGGCTCATGTAGACGTAGCCATAAAGTAAACCAGATATGAGATTTAAAAGGATACTTTCTATAGCTACATATTTTGAGTCAGATTTTTAACTGGGGTAAGTCTGCATAGGTAAGTCAATATAGTTACGTTGCATACAGCTTTTTTGAGTTACACAATTGGGAGTCAAGCCCTTTGTTTTTCATTGCCTAACAACTTTCTAAACAATACATGTCCTCTATCAACTAAGCCATATGGTGACAAGAAAAATCAATTAAGAAAAACTCTATAAGTCTTCTATGGAGTTTCTGCACACCAGACTTTGTGGTGTTTTCAGCCTCTCTGCTCACATATGCCCTGTGTGCCTAGAGCAACACATCTTATTACAAACTTACATTGTCATTACTGGCTCATCAGGATTTATAACATACAGCCTTAAGGTCATGTTAACAGAAAGCTGCTCCATAAAACGGATGCTTAGTAACCTCAGGTACTCAAGTGATGAACAGCCTGTTGTAATATTTTGGCGGAAACAGTTTTGAATCATCTTTCTGGAGCATGCCATTTCTCTGTTGAAGTGACTTTTCTAGAAAAAAAATTTCTTTTGTTTAGCAGCTACAGCCTTCATAAATCTACTTCTGTATTTCCCTGTTGAACAACCATCAGGCCTAACTATTTTGGAAATCAGCTGTGACTTCTGCTTCATTCCTTAATGTGAGAATTTTCTGCGGTATTTTTAATCAATGATTTGTGGTTTTCTATCACTATTAACCAAGCTACCTGCTACGAAGTCCTTCAAGATATCTCATCAAACCCAAGAAGGAACACCAAGTCTAAAATATTCTCTGCTGTAAAATTATTTCTAGATAATATGACATAGTCCATTCTTGACAGTTTTCAGAAGGCATTGACCGACAAATTTAAAATACATAGGCTGTGGTTACACTAGCGAGTTTTGCCCACAAAACCCCAGCTTTGCTGACAAAACCAATGGAACTCCCACACACAAAATGCATTTTGTTGACAGTATGTGGACAAAAGTTGGCACTCTTGCCCACAACCTTCTGCCTCTCCCATATGAGGAACAGTGCCTTTTGTTGACAGGTTCTGTCAACAGAAAAGCTGTGCTGATGCTCTTGGGCGGGCCTACTCTCAACATACACAGCATCCAGAACAATGGGCACCCTGGTTTGCTGTGCTTGCAGGTGCCTGCTTTGTCGAGAGAGCAGAGTGCTCTTCCAATCGGCTTGTGTGTGTGGCCACACACTGTTGATAGTTTTGTAGGGAAATCTCTTCCGACAGAGACTTCTGTCAGCAGATCACTATGGTTTAATGGTAACCTTAGAGGGCCTGGCAATTTCAGCTGTCTCTCAGCCTACTTCTGAGGTCCCACCGAAGTCCAAACTCAAATTTTGAGGTCCTTGCTCAGGCAAACTCACATTGAAGTTGTAGATGTCATGAGACTTAAGGTATCAATGATGCGCCATCAATAGCACAAATAGTTTAATAATTGCCTTTACCACACCTCAACTTAAGCTGTTGATGTGGAGCTGACACCCTGAGCAAGGCAGGAGATGTGGCTACATGCTGCTGAAAGAGGCAGGGCCTCAGACAGAAGGGGCATGGCTGGGGCTAGCCTCCCCCAGTCAGCCCTCAATGCCACCCAGAGCATGCTGGGGACTGGGACAGTTGTCCTCCATGTCGACAAGCCTAGCAGTTGGTAATCCTCAAAACAGGCCTGAAGGGCAGCATAGATCCTGAACTGCACTGAATCCACCCAAATACATGTAAAATGCTCATATCCATTTGAAGATCTAAGTGCAGGGTTATCAGTCATTGTATTCATGATTATATGACAGCAAAGCTCTGGCACGCTTTGTAAAGATGAAATTCATTGTCAACGCATTACTTCAGGATTATTGCAAGGTGAATTTAAAGTGCTGATATTTGGTGCCCTTACTGAAGATATATATATCCCTAAATATGTCAGCTGCCATCCTGATTATTTTTACAAGAATACCTTCAGGAGATTACCTGCAATAGTAAATTAAAAGATGAAGCAAGCAAGCCTTCCACTGCTATGGAGCTAGCGCTATGTGAACAAAACATTGGGACCAGGATTTCATACACATCTACTTTTCCTGCTTGCTAGCCAAAGGCTTTCTAGCTGAAATTTGACCCAAATCCTTAACTCCATTCAGAATCTTTAATTTTCTATAAAGTTCAAGAAAGCTTTTGTGGCTGACCTCCCTCACCCCTGCCTTCTTCTCTAACATCCTGGTTTTGACAAGCACTGGAGGAGCAGATACCAAAACACCCAAGACCTATAGTCACAGTTTTCATTAAATCTTACTGGAAACAGCAATTCCAGGCAATCTCTTAATAGTCTCTTAAAAGTCCCTTTTATTGCAAACTCTACGCCTCACATGTACATGTACATTTATGTGAGTTCACCTTTTGTAAATGAGGTTAATATTAATCCAGAGAGACATACAGTATACACAGAATGCTTAAGAGTAATAACACCAGGGAAATTACCATTTATTATTCACCCTCTCTTTAGAATCCAGCAATATTTAAATACAACTCAGATTAATGTATAATGAAACAGCCACACATTGCTGGCTAATCATAAACCAAATAAGGGACAATTGTATGACCAAAACCAATCTCTGAGATAAAAACCAAAAAGATAAAAACATAGGAAGGAAAACTGAAAAGCAAGAGTTTAAATCCAGATGAAGCACAAGGGTCAATGCAAGCAATAATGTATGTCTCAACCAGTAAAAAATATTGTCCCAGGCATCACAGAAGTGCATTCCCATTTGAGCCTATTTTGGTTTACATACCTTTGCTAAAAAGTATGAATAAGTGAATATTTCCATGCAGCCTCTGTTCTCTTCTGTGTTTACCCATCATGAATTGGCTAATGGAAATTCAAATCTGTATCATTTGACATTAATTTTCACTATATATTTTTGGGTCATATAGGCATGCAGGATTTTTATCAAAATATTGTAGGAAACTAAGAACAATGATAACATGTGTTTGGCTAAAACACGTTCATCTAATGAAAAATGTTCTGCTTCATATTAAAGATTTCGTTATCTTTAAAACCCTAAAATTGCAATATTATGATTGTGACTAATAATCATTTTGACTAGAGACATAAATGAAAATCCATGGCCCCTTTTCATTATATGCTGAATCATGAAAATAAGAACTTTTGAATGTGTTTTTTTTAGTTGTAATAGTATCAGTACTTATAAATATCACAAGGAATTTTCTTGGTGCTGGTTGTTTTGCTTAAATGTAAGTTTTTCATCTAACTGGGCAAAGCTGGCCTTTTAGCTTGAGTAGAAATTCACCAGAAATGCAAGTCAAGGACAAAAGCTTATGTGGAGTTTCAGAATTGTTTTACTTGATCTTATTCAACCAAAAGAAAGAAAGAAAATACTCAGTCTTAGGTCATACTTCCTTTAGGGCTTCTTCAACTCTTACAGCTCCGTGTCATTATTTTATCTCAAGCCTTGGGATATTTGGAGCTTTTAATGATCTTGCTCCACGATCTTGTGCATATGTGGGAATCTCAGTTTTCATTTCAAATAAAAGTTGTTGCCAGCCCTCATAGCTTCAGAGAAAAACTCTTAAACATGACCCAAGTGAACCCTAAAAACGCATCAACTAAAAATGAAAAAAAAAAACCAAAAACCAAAACACAGAAAACCACAACTCAATTAATTATTAAATTACTGAAGAACTACTGAAATCTCTTGATTCTTGAGCATCTGGAGGTCAACAATAAACTTCAATGAAATCATAATAATTATGTATATTAAAAATGCATGTTTGTCTGTCCATCCACGAGTCTGTTTGTTCAAGAACTTCTCGTAAATGGTAAGAAGCAGGACCACTAAATTTGGTATACAACTTCCTCTTATCATGACTTAAAGCAAGATCAAGGTTGGGTTGTGCTAGGACAATGGGACGTGCCTGGAATGGGATTGTTTTATATCAGATGGAAAGGGAGGTGAGAGCTTTCACAGTTATACCCCTCCATAACCAAAAGGGGGAAGCAAGCACGGGGGACAGTTATGCTCATGAGTGACCCCACAGGGGTAGCATGTGCTTCCTTGAAGACAGCCCCCGACTTCCCTGCCCTGAGGAGCAGCTGACTACCTTGCAGCCCTGCAATGATGATGGGGATCAACGGCAAGTGGCCTGTGCAGCCTGCCCCATCCCTGGACCAGCCACAGGGGGCACTGATGTGTGGCCTATGTACCCCAGGCCAGCTCCAGAAAAAGCCAGCAGCCATGATGCACAGCCCCCCTATGCTCACCTGGCCCACCCCCTAATCTGTCCATGGCCCTGGGCAATGCTGGGTCAGTCTACTAGTACAAGAGCAGCTCCTACTTCTTTCACCACTCTCTGGCTTCTGATCATTAACTCTAAACCTCTACAGCTATACTTGTAAAGAGTATTTGTATCCCCTTCTTAAGTCTCTAACCCTAGCAAGGCTCAGGTGCAACATTTTAGGGAGGAGGATTCTGAAACACTTACTGGGACTTAACCTCCCCAAGTTCGCATTGCTGTCTGACAGAAGGTCCCCTAGTGGCATCAGGGCAGCAAAGCTGAAGGTGTTATGACCTGGAGACCCCAACATGGATAGTGTCCATTAAGTTGTTTTAAAGTAGCAAACTGTCCAAACGCTCAGAAATTACCTAACGAGAGAGGGGGATGATCTTCTTAAGAAGGCACAAGAGCTTTAGGTTCAGCTCCCAGGTCTCCACATGTGCCCTTGATCAAGTCACTTAGGCCTCGTCTACATGGCGTGCTACTGCTGGCAGGGTCATGCAAATAAGGGCACCTGACAATACAAATGAGGTGCTCATTTACAAATTGTGTGCCTCGTTTGCATACTCTCACGTGATCGCTGTCCCAGCACAGGCTTCTGTCACCTCAAAACAAGCTATGTAGATAGGGTTCTGTCAACCAAAACCCCTCTTCAGGGATAAAGGGCTGTTGACAAGGTGGGTTTTAGTCGACAGAACCCCATCTACATAGCTTGTTTTGTGGCAACAGAGGCTTGTGCCAAGACAGCGATCACGTGAGAGTATGCAAACGAGGCACACAATTTGTTAATGAGCACCTCATTTGTATTGTCAGGTGCCCTTATTTGCATGACCCTGCCAGCAGCAGCAAGCCATGTAGAAGTAGCCTTAATCTCTGGGCCTCAGTATCCCAACTGTAAAAACAGAGATAAATACTTTTATTGGCCTTTGTCTGGCTTGTCTATTTACACTGTAAAGTCTTCTAGTCTGAGAGTAACATTTTCTCTCTGTTGGTAAATACCTAGCACAACAAGGCCCCAGTTTGATTAGGGCTTCTGAGTGCTATTCCAATACACATAATAATAAGTAACAAGTAATTCTGCCCATGAGAAAAAAGCATTAGTTGTGTAGAATACTTTATACTTCTCTTTGTCTCTGCCCTTCCCACATCTGTCTGAGAACCAGAAGTGCACATAACTAAAGAGCTGAGAGAAAAATGGTTCTCATGAGACTTTTTCAGTCCCATTGTACACATAAGAGATTTGAACAATTCAGACATGCTTTGGAGGAGCAAGCAACATTTGCGATTCACATCCAAACCTACGCACCTGCTGAAGTTCCCATGTAATAAAATCACATGGAACAAGTCATCAGCTTTGAAAAATCTGGAAAAGCCTCTCTCCAGATTTTTGTTTGCTGGTCTCCAAGGAATTCAAAGAGTCATCATTTGCTACTGCAAGTGTATGTCTCAGAAAATGTAAGAGCCACAGTTGTTGCAATAAGATTTCTTTGTGAATAGCACCCTCTACCACCTGAGAACCAAATATTTGAGCACAAGCACTTCATTGATGGTCACATGTCAATTGCTCATTTAATCATGATTACTAATCGTTCCGTTACAAGAAGGAGACCTGACTCAGACAGGCTTTTTTGACTCCTTTCTGTGAGAGAGCTCTTGGAGATCACAGGTGACATGCAAGCAGGGATAGGCTCCCATCGTTCTGGAGGCAGACTATCACAGACATTTACTGCACCTGGCCTCAGCAACCATCTCCTGGGGATAATTGGATAGAAAGTGGTGCTGTGCTCTACTCTTCAGGCTGGAGAAAAGGGTTCAGCCATGGGTCCAGTGAAAGAAGTGATCCAAGAACAAAAATCAGGGGTTACAACTGCTCCAGTGCTTGAGGATGGACAAAAAAAGCACAATGTAAGAATGAAACAGGCTCTGCTTGCATGTGTGCACACAGATGTTCATGGCTATTTTTAGTTAAAGAAGGGCATGGGGGAGTTTTCCATACCACACCTGTCAGAACTTAAGTCGGGCCAAGGCAGAACACCGCCTCTAATACTCCAAGTACTGGCAACAAATTGGTACAGCTTGTGGTTCTTTATATGACAAGGGGGCTACATGTACTTTCATGCACATACTGTCTCTTTCTTTCTCTTGGGCGCTGTTTTGCCCATAGCTCCAAGGCTGCTTAGCTCAGGGAACATATGATTTTTAACTCACTTCTCCAGTACCTGAAACCCAAACTCCAATACACTCAAAACAACTTCAGCAGGGGAACCATTGTTCAGAACTTCCTTGTGTACCACTACCCACACCAAAATGGGTTAGGAATGAGACCTAAGCTGGTCTGCCTTTCTCAGAGCTCAAAAACAGAAGTGATTTTAAATATTACAGCAGAATTTAACAGCCCCAACCCAATTAATGACCCACTATGCTAGATCCCTGTAGATATACAGCAAGAGAAAACTCTTGCCCTCAAAAAATTTATAATTTAAATAGACACAATAGACAGATGAAAGGAGAAAAGAAGAATTAGCATCGGCATTTCACATATGGGGAATAAATGAGGCACAGCAAGATTAAGCTATTTCCCCTAAGCCACAAGGTGCAAAGCTGAGAGTAAAACCTGGGGAATCCCAAGCTCCAGTCCAATACTTTTCAGTCTTGAGATCGAGCTTGCTCTCTTTCTCCTTGTAATTAAACATACAGTTTTATTTCCACGGACGTGAGAAAGGTTATTTTCAATGAATACACAGATTTGACTCATAGTGTGTACATGTCTAATAAGCCTCCGAAGTACTAGTGGACAAATGGACCTTTGAAACATACCTAACAGGTGCATATAACTACTTTCCACACAAGGAAGTTCAGCACGTGGGTCTGCCCTGGTGAAGCTGAAGTGACTCCAGAAGTCTAAATGCTTTTTTTAAAGTATGTTTGCATGAGCTAAATCTGCTGAGACCTGGAAATATGACAAGAACAGACACCCTCCCAAGATATCCAGTACACCTGGTGTTTGGCCTAAGCTGGAATGTTGAGAAACACAGTTGCTCTTACAGCTTTGCTCTATCCACTGCCATTCCAAAACTGTAGCTACTGGGCAGAGTCCATAAAATGAGAAATTATGAATGCCGTGGGATTTGGAAGAGATTAGCCAAACATTGTAAACTTTTATGTTATGGTTTGGATTTAGTGCTACAGGAAATACCCATAGTCCAGGGTCAAGGTGAGAACCTGTCTCCTCTTTTGTGTGTGTGACGGTGATAGGAGGTTAGCCATCCCTCTTGACAGTTCAAGACCCTGGAATATTACAACATGATTTAGAAGACATGCAGCCCCCTTGTGTCATGTTCAGGATGAAAAATACCAAGACTTAATTAAGTTTACAGTTGAATTAAAATCAAGGTCTTGTGCACTTCATGGGGATTAGATGCAAGGCTTCTGCCTCAGCATATTATTCTGACTTCAGACGTTGTTTGTATTCTCTGCTTCAGTGTGATGTTTCCAGTATGTGACATGCCCATAAGATATATTTTCAAGAGTGTTGTAGATGGTGCTGTAGGGCTGATGGGCAGCTGGTGACAGAATCAAAGGTCATTTGAGAAGTTAGATGTTAATGCATTCCATTTTTCATCACTGGGCACATTAACTTGTGTAATGTATTATGTAAACCGTTTAGCTGTCTTAGTTACTAGAACACAGCTACTGATTCACTCAGTGATCAGTTAGGAGTGTATCTGGCAAAGGAACAGAAGCCTGGAGTAAGATCACAGAAGAGGAACTTAAAATCATGTGCATAGCTTACTAGGCAAATGATGTATTTGAATGCAGATCATTTTCCTATGTCTACCAAATTTGTAACAAATGCAATAAATTAGGGTGCACAGACAAGGGGAACCTTTGTATTTATACATCCAGTTTTATAAGCAATGTGACTGGGTTAGAGAGCTAGTTATGACTTTGAAATAATATAATGTCTGTCCTTTAGATGGTACCTCAGTTCCTAGATGGTGGAAATTTGATAGAAAATCTAAATAGTGTCATCTCCATAAATGGCTCTAAAGGGTAATAAGAGACAATGTAAAACAAACACAGATAGAAATAGTGGGATATTTGGGGTTGTTAGAGTTCCTACTGCCCTAAAATAAAGGGGGTCTCATCCAAAGTAAGGGAAATATTTCAGTGGACTTTGGGTAAAGCCTGTCATGGAATATCATTTAAAAGTAACGAATTCTGAGATAGACAGTTGGGACCATCAATTATACTCTAGTACTATCTAGGTTCTCTGATCACAAAGAAGTATTCCACGTTGTGTTAGGCACCATACAAACACAGAACAGTGGAACGGCTGAAATTCCAGAAGTCTCTTCCATCGCAGCTTTAGAGCGAGTGCAACAAAGTACACCAGAAATCTAAAGATCTCGCCTATTCTTTAAATATTATTCCATTTTTTGTATCTTGCTGGAAAATACTTTAAAAGGTTCCCTGTTACTGTGTCAAAGAATGTTTTCCAGTCTCTCTTCACGGTAGTGATTATGGACAATCTTGGTAAATATTTGACTTTATAACTTCTGCGGTGTACAGAAAGGCCTGCTACCTTTATGGATAGAACAATGACAACTGGCAGGGGTTGAAAGCCATCCAGCTACAACTGTATCACTGACTTCTGGTCATGGCACTTGAAGCTGAATTCTGACACCACCTAGACATTACAGTGCTGTAGAAATGTGCTGGGGACCCTTTGGAATGGCACACAAGCCTAAGCCTCTCCATGAGGCATGAAGAGAGGGTGCACACACTGCAGCATGTGGTGGGGGGAACTGAGAATTCTATCCACTGTCCTCTTTAGCCTGTCCCACCTTAGCCATGCAGAATCAGTTTTCCAACATGCTCCTTCTCCAGGAGGACTGCATGTGGTCAGGACTACGGCGCTTCTGAGGCCCCTATACATGTGCCCAGTAGGCAGAGGGTCATTGGTTTACTGAGGGACGGGCACATCTTCTGCTTATCCCCTCTCTCTACTGGATGATATGGCCCTGGGGACAGGTGAGTGGCTGGCCACATTTCCCTTTTGCCCTTCACATAATTGTATGGCACCATATGTGTGCAAGTCACTTGCAATAAAGCGGTCACCATGCACGCATTACTCTCCATATCAGATGCAGATTGCTTGCATTGACAGGATTCCTATAGTGTATTTGGTGCTATTACAGAGCTCATTTTCCTGGAGGTACTACACAGAATCACAGAAGATTAGGGTTGGAAGAGACTTCAAGAGGTCCTCTAGTCCAACCCCTTCCTCAAAGCAGAACCAACCCCAAACTACATCATTCATTCCAGGGCTTTGTCAAGCCATGCCTTAAACTGTGAGGATGGCAATTCCACCCATCACAAGATAATGCATTCCGTTGCTTCATCACCCACCTAGGATGATAGATATTAAGAAGAAAAACTAACCTAGACCTACCCCACTACGCTTATGCCACCAACAAAAATCAAGCCCTTAATCTCTACGTCTGAGGTTCACTCTCCATTGAGGTCAAAGGAAACTCTCCTGTTGACCTCATGGGGATGTGAGTCATGTGCTACACACAACTTATGCCCACATATGAAGTTGGGGAAAGCAATTCCCTGCCCCGAAGGGGAATGTATTAATAATTCTCAGTACATAAATGATGGAGAACTAGTAACTACATACATAGCTACCAAAATATCTTGGAGGAATTATTTAATTAGGCAAGGTGTTTATAGCAATTACAAGCAGCTGGTATTACCCATTAAATGAGGAAAAATAAAGTTAATATGCAAACTGGTGGGAAAGGACTAAACAGCACATACCCCGTTTGTTTAAACTCCTAATGGCTGGCAGACACTATTGGTCCATGGCAAGCAACTGCAACTATTGATTGAGTGCCACCACATGCTAAGTCAGAATGCACCTGGGAACTGAAATGCCTACTTTCCACACTGGATCCTTTGAGATACAGCTCCTTCACTCCCTGCAAAAATGTTTTATTAAAGCAGTCTCTGTGTGCTACAAAGTAGTGACAGGTGTTATACAAATCAGGATGCTTTTTGTTCAGCAAGAGGTTGCATCCTACTCCAAGTAACAAGCTAAAGAAAAAATATGAGATCAGCATTGCCTCACCAAAAATAAAGTGAAAAGAGGATATTCTGGCACAAAATTTTAACAGGCAATGAAAGGTATCTAGCACCAAATAGATTAAAGCTTTGTTTGTATTTTTTCAGTGCTGTAAAATGGCACTGTCCTCACATTAAAAAGAAAAAATAACCATGGATTCTGCGTCTGCATATAGGCACTGGTGGGGTATTAAAAGTGGCACATTTGTACATTATGCGAGTAAATGCATTTACATTCCCTAATACTCTATTCTATTGCCCATCAGAATTAAGGCTCCAGTTTAGCAGCCCTTAAGCACTTACCTGATTTCAAGCAGGGGAGTGTTCCCATTGACTTCAATGAGATGACCAGCATGATTTTAACTAAGCACACACTTAAGCGTCTTGTTGGATCAGGGCCCCAGTGCTCAAGATAGTTTTGATGATCTATGGGTAAAATAAATTCAGATATGAAGATAGTTATTCTGCAGCCATTTTCCCATTTTCAGTTTGTAGAGTAACTTGCACTGAGCTATAATGAATCCAGTGGCTACCTCTATAAGCCCATATCTCTTCTTACACAGGATGTAGCCATCAAGGAAGTTATAGCTAGTAGGAAGAGATAAACAAGGCAAACATAACTGAGTTTAGCATGTGAAGTAGAATGTACCGGGGCTGGTCTATGTTACATTACATGACATTCATTATCATAGTAGTACACATGAGGACCTGATAGTTATCTCCACAAGGTGGTGTGGTACTTTAAGAAATCCTTTGCAACAATAAAAAAATCAGTTCTTAGCTTTAAAAATGTGTGTTTTTATTTTTATTTTCTAACTAAATGGGTAGAAAACAGAATTCTGAAATCTTATTATAGTCATTAACACTGGCATGCTTCAGTAATGTCATTGCCCTCAAAAAAGTAAGCAGTTCCCCCATTATCCCAATGAGCGTACATTTGCTGATTATCCATGAGGCATACTAATTTACATATAGTAATTTTCATGTACAAAATAACTTAGTTAATTATTTTCTTATTCAAACCATGATATCCCAGAAGTGGATTATAACTCTTATTTGTGCATCATTTTCCATATAAGGACTCTTATGAAAAATGTATTTCCAAGACTCATGGAATCATAGGCTTAGAGAAGACCTCAGGAGGTCATCAAGTCCAACCCCCTGCTGAAAGCAGAACAAATCCCAACTAAATCATACCACCCAAGGCTTTGCCAAATGGAGACATACAGACCTCTAGAGAGGACAACTCTACCACCTCACTGGGTAACCCATTACAGAGCTTTACCACTCTGTAGCTGTGTCTACACGTGCACGCTACTTCGAAGTAGCGGCACTAACTTCGAAATAGCGCCCGTCGCGGCTACACGCGTTGGGCGCTATTTCGAAGTTAACTTCGACGTTAGGCAGCGAGACGTCGAAGTCGCTAACCTCATGAGGGGATCGGAATAGCGCCCTACTTCGACATTCAACGTCGAAGTAGGGACCATGTAGACGATCCGCGTCCCGCAACGTCGAAATTGCCGGGTCCTCCATGGTGGCCATCAGCTGGGGGGTTGAGAGATGCTCTCTCTCCAGCCCCTGCGGGGCTCTATGGTCACCATGGGCAGCAGCCCTTAGCCCAGGGCTTCTGGCTGCTGCTGCGGCAGCTGGGGATCCATGCTGCAGGCACAGGGTCTGCAACCAGTTGTCGGCTCTGTGGATCTTGTGTTGTTTAGTGCAACTGTGTCTGGGAGGGGCCCTTTAAGGGAGAGGCTTGCTGTTGAGTCCGCCCTGTGACCCTGTCTGCAGCTGTGCCTGGCACCCTTATTTCGATGTGTGCTACTTTGGCGTGTAGACATACCCTCACAGCGCCTATTTCGATGTGGTGCTGCGCAACGTCGAAGTTGAACATCGACGTTGCCAGCCCTGGAGGATGTGTAGACGTTATTCATCGAAATAGCCTATTTCGATGTTGCTACACGTGTAGACGTAGCCTGTGAGTGAAATAGTTTTTCCTAATATCCAAGCTAGGCTTGCTCCACCTCATCTTGAGACCATTGCTTCTCATTCTGTCACCTGTTACTACTGAAAACAGCCTCTTGCTACCCACTTTGGAACACCCCTCACCCCCACCTTCAGGTAAGTGAAGGCTGCTATCAAATCCTGGTTAACTTTTCTCTTCTGTAGAATGAATAATCCCAAATCCATCAGCCTCTCCTTAGAGGTCATGTGTTCCACACCCCCTAATAATTTTTGTTGCTCTCCACTAGACTCTCACCAATGTGTCCATAGCCTCCCTGTAATGTGTGGGAGGTGGACCAATGATTGGACATAATATTCCAGATGAGACCTCACCTGTGCCAAATTGAAGGCAAATAATCACTTCTCTAGATCTGCTGGCAATGCTCCTACCAGTATAGCCTAATATGCTGTTAGTCTCCTTGTTGGCGTGGGCACACTGTTGGCTTATCTCCAACTTCTCATTCACTGTAATCCCTTTTCTATTTAAGTAAGTAGACTTCTGTATTAGCATATAGTGTCTGTTCTCCAGTTGTGAGCAATGTCCAACATTGTAATAAACATTAGCATTTTGGGTACGAAGCAGCAGATCAAAGAATTAGGGGGTTCTTTTTAATACAACAAACTAGAATATGTGGCTCAAAGTAAAATCCAGTATTTTGCCAGCTGCAAATGCTTGACTACTTAGGCTACTGTGAGTGCACACAGAACCCTCTCTGGGTCATTTGGCTGGCAAAACAGAGCAAAGTGGACTTGTGAGTTCAACTTCAATATCTTCTCCAACCCCCTTTAGTGCCTCACACATATAGGGAAGCAAGCTAGCTTACTTCATCAGGGGATAGATTTAGACTTAAATCATTCACTATTGCACAGGTCTTAGGACATAAGCCACCTCACCGGTCACAATAACCCTGTAAGTAGTCTATCTAGAACTTGGACCTAGACTATAGGAATGAGAGGATATAGCACATCTGCTGCCCACCCCCAGAAGAGATGAATGAAAAGGACAGGTAATAGACTGAAGCTTTCCTCCAACTCCCAGTGCACTGTAAAGAGGGAGAAGTCAGTTTTCTACTGACATAGGCCAGGTGCCAGGGAGAAATACAGAGGCAAAGTGGAATGGCGACCCAGCCACTTGTCTGAATCACAGTGTTATCTTGGACTACTTTTCAAATGGTGCTCTTTAGCTATCGCTCGTAGGTCAGGGCAGTGCCTAGTGACACAAGCTAACAGTAAACAAATCTGCCAATGTCTTTTGAAAGATGATGCAGAATACAGGAGGATTGACAGTGGTTCAAAATAAAAAAAATATTATTTTCCATGTGTTATCTAGAAGGTTACCCAGGTCTTTTTTTTTCCCTGTTACTTGTTATGAGGGGGGGGCGGGGTTGAGATGCCTCAGTGCCATCAGTGCACTGAAAATGAAGACCATGTATTTCAAAAAGTTGTTAACACTTAAAATGCATTGTTTATGTTATTTGATTAAACTATCAGAGTGTGAATTAGTTACCATTAACAAAACGTACCATTATTCACAAGCCACGTTATGTTTAAAAGGCCGTTACTCTCTCAGAAACACCACAGACAAGCCTTCCCACAAACAGAACCAGCACAGTCTAAAATGTCTGGCTGGAAAGCCAACACCACATAATGATGTGAGATGCATTGAAAAACCCATTAGATATGATAATTTGTAAGTAAATTACCAACAACTGTTTGCTTACAAGTCGTGCCAGATTTGCAGAACGATCTCAGCATGGTAGGTAAAGAGCTCCTCAGAAATCTTCTCTCTGAGTACAACTAGGATTCTTGTGGCTCTTTAAAGACTAATAAATATATTAGGCCATAAGCTTTCATGAGATACAACTTACTTCCTTGGAAGTTTGAAGTGAAACAGAGACAGGGATACAGAAATGAGAATGTAACACCAGTGCTAATTAAATCAGGTTGGATATGGCTCACCTCCAACTGTGATGAAAAGGTGAGAATATTTGAAGGCAAAATTACTGTAATGAGAGAGTCTTTCCAGGTCTCTATTCAAACCCATTCTGATGGTGTCAAACTTGAATATGAATTCCAGCTCAGCAATTTCACATTGCAGTTCTGTTCTTGAAGGGTTTGGGTTTTTTTGTTTTTTGGGTTTCTTTTTTTTTGGCCTATGATTGGGAAGTCAGTAACTGTGTGTTCAGAGAGGCTGGAGTGCTCCTACACTCTGTATGTTGCCATTCTCGATGTCTGATTTGTGTCTTTTGTGTATGTGTGTGTGTGTGTAGACAATCTGTTTAGTCCAACGTACATGGCAGAGGGGCATTACTAGCACATGATGGCATACATCTCATTAGTACATGTGCAGCTGAATGAGCCTTTGATAAGGTGGTTGATGTGGTTAGGTCCTATGATGATGTCACTAGAGTAGATCTGCAAACAATGCTGGCAATGAAGACTGTTGTATTTGTTTTAGCATGTGGGGTGGTGCTACCAAACTCCTTGTTGTTTTTACTGAAAGAGACTAACACCACTACCTCTCAGAACTCCGACTGTGACACAACATGAGATGCTGGGTTCAGAGGACTTTAGAAAATTTGGTGTCTGGTTTAGAGGCTCAACATTTTTTTAAAATGAATTATTCCATGGGTCAGCTTTTATGAAACCAATAGGGATGGCATTAAACTTATGATCGGGCTCCTCTAAATATAGCTGTAAATAGTTCCATTTGGATTATTAGGACTGTCTTAAATGTTAAGTAGAGCAAGTTGGGCATTTTTTATCTTTTTCTTTTAAAGGCAGTTTATGGTTTTGCTAAGATATAGATTTTCTTCAGGGGAAAAAATCAAAATAAAATATTTCATTTTGAGTCAAGTTCAACTGAGCTGAAAAATTTCTTTTTGGGTCACTTTGACTAATCAGCTCCTCCTCAATTGCTAGTGTGCCTCAGAGCTGTTTGTTGGGTCCCCATTCTCTTTTATGAGCTGGAATCCTTATTGAGCTACATTTGCCACACTACATCATGGTCTCCTCCCTGGCTAAACCACCATCATGAATCATAGAATTCCTTTACCATAGTCAACTTTGGGAGATGTAGTCTTGTCAAGAAGCCAGGGTTATAAATAAGAAATGAGGCACCCAAACTACAACTGCCCACCATGGCAGACAGTTCAGTTTATCACAATAAAAAAAGATGGGCAGTTTTTCAAAAGTGGCCTGCTCTGTTTATCTGACATCAGGGTGTTTCATTTTGATACAATGTGTCAAAAAATTCAAATGTCATTCTGACCTTTCCGTCTTGAAATTGTTCAGAATATTCTTTTCCATGAAACGGAGGTATTTTCATTTTTTAGGGTGAAAACATATCAAAATATTTCAATATCCAAGGGGACAGAAATTCTGCTTTTTGACCAGATCTTACACTAATGGTCATGTCCTCACTGCACTGAAATCACTGCGGGTAGGGCTACACAGCCATATTGATAAATAATGTATGCAATTTGCATTGTGCAAATTGCAGAACTTATTTCAAGGTAACTTGTTTGGAACTTGGTGCTATCCAAATAGCACCAATGTTGAAAATACGTGCCTGTTTCAAACTTCCTGCTACTTGACTCATGACAAGGGGGAGCAGGAACACAATACCATGCTCATGATAACCCTGCTGCTTCCAGTGTGGTGTTTAGCCATGGGGTTTCTACTTCAAGATACAAATGTATCCCAAAATAGAAACCGTAGTGTAACCATAAGCTGAGAGTTTTAGTTCTGATTTCAGGAGAAACCAGGAGCCAATCTCATAAACGTTGGCCACAAAACAGTACTTAATGAAAATCTTCCTTTTCTCTTCCTCCGCCCAACTCTTCTTCTCCAGAAAGGTAAAACTTTAAATTCTACTGAATTTGACAACTTTAATGTTTTTAAGTGAGCAAAATGGAAATGTATATCTTGCCTGTTAACTACAATCCTTTCCTCACAAAGAGGTCCAGCCCCTTTTCTGTCATTGGTTGAGTAGTTGATTTCAGTACGACTATTTGTATGAGTAGCTTTTCACCAACATGAGGAAGGAATTTATAATCTATCACAAAGTAAGGTTTAAAAAAAAAAGGTTTTTTTCCCATGTCAAACACTTTGGAAAGCACCAATCCACTGAACAGCATGCTTAACTCTAACATATTTTAAAAGAGAATATCTTAATATATTCACACACACACAGTTTCCCTATGCACTTGTGATTTTAATGGTAATAGAGATATATTTTATAATTCACAAAAAAGCCAAGTATTTAGTAATTAAATTAAAACTTAAGGCCAGCAAGGACCATCGCATTTTTGGGCAATCCTGAATTTAATGATGACAAAAGTTTTAGTTGTGAAGTACCATCCAATTAAAGTCTTTGAGTAAAAATTCAGGGCTTGTCTATAGTATAAATTTTACAGGTTTAACTAAATGTATGTAATTAAACCAGTTTGGTTATTTCGGTTTAAAGAGAGTTATACCCTATTTAGTGTAATGCTTCAGCAGCAGGTCAACTGGGAAGACAGACACACTTACATCAGTGTTCTGGAAGAGACAAAGACCACCAGTTTCAAGGTGATGATCATCCCTCAGCAACTCCACTGGATTGGTCAATTGTCCAGATTCCAGACCATCACCTCCCACAACAGGTCTTGTTGTCTCAGATGAAAGAAGGGTGCCGTAGTGTAGGAGGACAGCAAAAGTGCTATAAGGACTCACTAAAGGATAACCTGAAGTACAATATTGGCATTGACACTGGGAAATGCTTGCTCAGGATGACTCAAAATGGAGAGAAGTCCTACATGATGGTCCCCTGCATTTTGCCCACCAGCAAGCTGAGGATTACAAGTAGAACAGGAGGAACGAGAGACTAGCTTTCAGTCATGGTCAACAGCCTCCTTCCATCCCTGGAAACATCTGTCCTCAGTGTAATAGAATTGTGGTTCAAGGATAGGCCTTATGAGCCAAAGAGGATCCACAACTCACATGGAAGATGGTCATACTTGGCAATGAATGATTGCCATCATTGCATGAGTGGATTATTGATATAACAGCTTGGTGTTGTTATATCACCCATCAGCAGGTACCAAAATAGTTTGTAAAGGAGGTTAGTGCTGTTGTTCCCATTGTATGTATGGGGAAACTGAGGCACGCAGCTACATGTCTTTTAAACTGTAATTAGGCAGCCTTGTGCAGTGAATAATGTGAAAGACAAAGAAAGGCACACACAGATCCCTATAAACTGAACAACTGAAATTTCATCTAATGCTAATTAGCAGCATTCTCCTTGTTTCTGTCTTTTCAAAGCTAAGAGTATCAATCAGATTTAATGGTTGAAAGGAATTAGTCTGTTTGACAGCACTGCCTCCAAGCCATCTACAGGCTGTGACAAAGTTTACTAATTAAGCGCATTCATTAAGCAGCAGAGCATATCTTCTAAATTCAATGGTCGCTAACCGGGAGCACCATTCCCTGCTCATTGTACTCTGTAGCTGCAGGACCAGACCCTGTTCTTGCATTCCTCTGTTTGGCTATTCCAAGAATTGATGGGCAAAACGATTCCAAACCTTGATATTCACTTTGGCTTCTCTAAGCAAACTGCTTATTAGTTTTCCTCAGCCCATGCTGCTGATTTGCCTAAGTTCCAGATTGTTTTTTCTGGCATCTTGTCATGTACTCATAAAAGTTTCCCCACTGATTAATATGAGCCTGGATATGAGCCTAATTTTAATCTGTTTAAGCCAATATAAAAAAAGTGTTCTGTGCCATATCACACAGACCTATTTTTCTTCGTTACTGGGCATCTTGCAATAGGTGTTAACAGAGACAGGGTACTAATTTTGGAAATGACAAAACACCTGCTGTTGGTATGCAGAGGATATGTTGCAAATTAGAGTAGAAATATATGCTGTCCAGAAGCAGCTCAAAATTTTGAGGAAGAAGGGGCTTCTGGAGAGAAGATCTCCTTCCAGAAGATGCCTGTGGGCCACACTTCTGCAGGTGTATTTTGTAGTCTGGAAGAGCTTCTTCCGGACTCTGAATCATGTGCCCCTATACTAATTTATATCTGTGCCTCATTACCATGTTCTGGATAGCTCATTACTATGCCTCTTCCAGAAGGAGTGGCATGTGAAGACACAGCCTGTATGTTTGCATTAGGAAATTTCTTTAGACTGGTTGGTCATAGGTCAGGGCTGGGGGTCTGTAGCAAGTCCCGTGACGCCCAGCCCCTTGGTCTAGGGCGGGCGGCAACAAAAGAGGGGGGTTAGGGCACCAGCCCGCACTCAGTTTGGGCAGTCAGCGGCTCACCGCTACCCCCGTACAGGCCCCAGCCCTCCGTCCAGGGCGGGGCAGCAGTTCACAGGAGTTATATAGTTCTGGGCCCAGCCCTCAGTCCAGGGCAGGGCAGCAGTTCACAAGAGTTATATAGTTCTGGGCCCGGCCCTCAGTCCAGGGCGGGGCAGCAGTTCACAAAGATAAACACCGGCCCAGCCCTCAGTTTGGGGCGGGGCAGCAACACAAGGGAAAACACCAGCCCAGCCCTCAGTTTGGGGCGGGGCAGCAACACAAGGGAAAACACCAGCCCAGCCCTCAGTTTGGGGTGGGGCAGCAACACAAGGGTCTACAGACAGGCTCAGCGGGGGCTGGCCCTGTCAGGGAGGGGGTTAGGGGGTCGCAGGCCCTCCCACTCCACTGCGACCCGGCCCGGGGCCCTGGGGGTCGCTCACATGCAACCCCGGCAGTGGGGATCCAGACCGCAACACACTGCCATTGGTTCGTGAGCGACGTTCCCCGGGACACTTCCTACCTCACCCTCTGTTGGTGGCAGGTCCCAGTCCATCTGGTCGGGGGGGTCCTCCTAGGTCGGTCTCCTCTGGGTCATCCACCTGTGGGGGCCCCGGCCAATCGTCCATGACCACGTCGTTAGGGTAGTCAGGCGGTGGCAATACAGGAGATGCAGGGCGGTCCTGGGTCTGAGTGTTGTAGGGATCCGCCGGGGCTCTGGGGCAGCCTGCTCCCGGGGCCTCTTCCACGGCAGGGGGTCTCCACCAGCGGGAAGGTTCTGGTAGGTCCGGGAAGTCCGGGTAGTCTCCTTGGGGCATACGGACCCGGGGTTGCGTGGAGCCTCTGGGGGCCTGCTCCTCCGGCCTGGCCGGGCGGCCGCAGGCCCTCTCCCTTTGGCCCCAGGGAGCTCGTGCAGGCACGTCCTCCCTGCCCGGAGGCCCAGCCCTGAATGGTTCCCGAGTCCCGCCTTTGGCTCTTCTAGCCCTTGGCCCCGCCCTCTGAGGGGCGGGCCTCTAGTCTCCTGACTCCGGCCCCGCCCACCAGGGCCTCTGCATAGCTTCCCCGGCCTCCCGGTCTGCAGGAGGTCATACTGACCCACTACAGGGTCAGAAAGATAAAGAGCATTTCTGGCATGTTAAAATTGGTGGAACAATCCTGTGAAGTCCCTTCTAAACCTCCAAAGAATGCAATTTTGCAGAGTTCAACCACTCATATACCAGAGTTCCTAATATTCTTCCTGAAGGTTACTGCTCTAGCCCGTTTGGAGCGCAGTGTTGGAAAACTTGACTGCCCACCAAACTTGACCGTCAGAGCACAAAGTCAGCTTGTGGAATACTACGGTGGACTCCCAGAGCATAAAAACCTACCCTGCACAGCAATAAGCTTGAAACTAGGATCCAGGCTTGAGGCTCAGACCCTTTATCCTCTCTCCTCTGTAGGGTCCTGAGCAGCATTCCCTATAAGATGTGTACTTGGGTGGCCACCCCGGAGAGATCCAAATGCAGCCAGCTGATTGGCAGAGCAGCCACTGCTGGCAGCAGTTGACAGCTTTTGTTTCTACTGGTGGGGTGCATCTGCACATGACCCAGGGCACCTAACAAAGACATATTCTGCACACAGATGGAAAAATTAGAGCAAACATTGGTCCTGGGGCAGCACAATTTGTGTGTCGATGGAACTACTGTTAAGCTTGAGCCTGAGCCTAAGCAGGCTGCTTCAAGATAGCCAACCATACAGGAAGAGCTACTATACTGGATTGAAACAGGTCTTATTTTATTTACACACAAGAATGTAGGATATTCCTGTGGGTAGAAATGTTTCTGGAGGGCACTCATTTTGTTCAGTCTAAAAAATGTTTAGTGTCTTAAATATGTGCCTCATGATCCATTGCTGTTTGTAAATAGGAAAAAGAAAGTAACATTAGTCATCACGATATTGATTACATTTTCTGCAGCCAGCTCTGGAACTCTTCTTAGATTTCAACAGTATATTTAGGCTTGGTGAAATTAGATACTCTAATAGATTGATAAAATAGAAGAAAAAAAAATTGTTTAAGCAATTTGAATTTTCAGTTCCAGGAACTCATGGAACTTCTGTTCTTTAATGATGGACATTAAGATTCAAAAAGTTAAAGCCTTATAACCCTTAAAACATGGCATCATATCAAAATAGACAAAGTAAATGCCTTTAAATCAAAATGTAATAAGCTTTTAAACAGTATTTCTCTTACTTTGCCTAGCTGTAAACTTAGAATATCAATTGAAACGTTTTCTTTGTTGGTTTGTTTGTACAGTGAAATCAATGCTAACCAATAAAACCTGATCCTTTCAAGCCAAAGTAAATTCAAGCAGTTTATTGTATCAGTCTGCGCACTTAATAGCGCGTAACCACTCTTCCACCTACCGAACTAGTTCACCACCTACACTGGGACATGTTAGGGTATAACAAATCTCCAAGATCTTATCTACTGGATTTTCCTGATACCATCACCTCTAGTGAGGTGGATTTGGTAGATCCTCAGATTTCAAAGGAGGTTTTCTCCCCACTGATGGGGGTCTAAATCTTCCATCATAAGGCATTTTTAGTTCAACCCTCAAAACATTTCTGGGATTCTGCCATATTCTAAGGCCATTTCTACACATGCGCAATCGTCTGGAAGATGATCCTCCAGAAGACAGCATAAAATGTAGTCTGAAAGAGCTGCTCCTTCTTCCGGAAGATCGTGTCTACACATGCATGGATGCTCTTCTGGAAGAACAGGGCACGAAATGCCACAATGGGGTTGCACGGGTGGCAAGCCATTCTGGAGCTGCCAACCATGTGGCTCTTTAAAAGCCTCCACCCAAAAAGCCCCTCCCCACCCAAGCTGCTGAGGCCTGCCATTCTGCTCACAGCAAGGCTGAGACCATTCCCAGTCCTGGCTGCCCCAGCCAGCAGGCATGGAGCCCCAGCAGCCACAGACCAGCAGGGTTGCCCAGATCCAGATGTCGGTGTCCTCCTGCAGAGACAGAGACCCAGGCCTGTGTGTCCCAACCCCATACCGCCCCTGCCGGACCCTCCCCCAGACCACCCAGCATGTCTAGACCCACACCACCAGCACCAACTGGTGGGACAGGGTTGTCATGGGAGAGTGCAAGAACAACTCCTGGCTGAAGAATCTCTGGATGAAGGAGACCTTTCTGGAGTTCTGCAGCTGGCTCGTCCCCATGCTCTGATGCCAGGACACCTGGATAAGGCTGACCCTATCCATGGAGAAGTGAACAGCCATCGCTACATGGAAACTGTCCATTTCAGACAGCTACTGGTCCATCAGGCAGCAGTTCAGGGTGGGGATGTTGAACATCAGGGCCATCGTATTAGAGGTAAGCACAGCCCCAGGCCCTGCCCCAGTTGGGGGTTAGGGAGGAGGCCAGCGGGCACAGGGGAGGTGCCCCAATGAGAGGGGAAAGCAAGTAGCCAAGGTGGGAGCAGAGAAGGGGGCAGGGGCACCCTTGTGCAAGCCCATGAGTGTGCTCACTCATTCCCCTGCAGGTTGTGAAAGCCAACCAGGTGCTGGTGCACATGGGGGACCAGGACATGCTCAAGACAAATCGATGAGATGCATATCCCTATCAGGGCCCCAGGTCACAGCAGCACCTGCTACATGAGCCACAAAGGGTACCACTCCACCATGCTCCAGCAGTGGTGGACACACAGGGGAAGTTCAGACATTTACGTGGGCTGGCTGGACAGGGAGCACAATATGCACTTCCAGACTCTGGGTGCCTACCCCCACCCCAGACCCATGGGATGGCCATGTCCCAGGGGATGATGCTGCAGATTCCCACATTCTCTCTATTCTGGCATCTGGGGCATGATGCTGGGGCAGTGGCACTGTCAATGGTGGCCCACCCTGGGAATGGCTGGCGAGCCATAGGGGGCTTGGCTTTAGTATGGGATGCCTGCCCAGTGAGTGGATGCGCTGGGCACACTCACGCTGCCTGAAGGACCCCCAGCACACTAGTGTGGCTGTTCGTGGGGTAGGGTGCCAGATATCACCTGTAGGCATGGCCATGGCCCTGGGCCCCATTCTGGAATGGGTCACCTGGGGTTGGGGCATTGCACGGAGGCCTGCATGTGCCTCCCCAACAAGGATGTGCTTTGGCATGCACTTACCTGATGTGCCCTCAAACAGTCTACAGAGTCAGGGCCCTCCTCCCCTTCCAGTCCAGCAGGAGGCGCCAGTGTGGCCATCTCAATGGTGATCCAGGGTGGTGATGCATTGTCCGCTGCCAGGTGGTCCTTCAGCTCCCGGAAGAAGGGGCAGCTGGCTAGGTCACAGCCAGACCTGCAGGCACTGTCCTGGGCCCACATGTACCCCTGCCACAGCTCCTTAACTTTGCATCAGACCTGCTCAAGGGCCTAGGATGGGTGGCCTCAGGCAGCCAGACCCTGGGTAAGCCACACAAATGCAGGGGCATTGCCCACTGCTGTCCTGGAGGACCTCCTCATCACACCAGAGCCCCAGGAGGTCCTGGAGCTCTAGCTCCATCCAGGAGGGGGCCCTCCATTTGGGAGCCAGATCAGGGTCCTGGCTTCCCTCATGCAGGTTCCTGGGGCTGCTGGCCTGTTGGCCATCTTTCAGGATCAGGGTTTGGTCTCTGCCACAGATCCTCTTTGGAGTGTGGCTGCACATGCTACCTGCTTCCACACACTCAGCTTCCTGCCACCGGGTCTCTGGGTCATTGCAGCTTTAAAGGCCTCAGGACCCAGAGACCACAGAGCCCCACTGGGGCCTCTGGGAGCATCTCCACTCTCAGGTGCCATAGTGGACGGCTTCCTTGGGAAGAAGCAGTCCGTGAGCATCTACATGTTTTCTTCTGGAACAATCTTCCGGAAGAAGGTGCTCTTCCTGGTTTTGCAGCGGAGTGTGGACTCTGGAAGATGCAGCACCTTCTTCCACATTCCTTCCAGAAGAGCACCTTACATCTGTAGATGCTCTGCTGATCTTCTGGAAGAAGGCAATGCTCTTCCAGATGATCATGCATGCGTAGAAGCAGCTTAAGTATCCAATATCTTTTTCATAATGTTGGCAACAGAATTGGAAACTGTATTCTAGCACTAGTTTCACCAGTATCACATACCAAGGTTTTAAAAAAAAAATCACCTCCATACTCATGGTTATGCATCCAAAGATCATGTTGGCGGTTTATGCCACAGCACTGAATGGGGAACTCATGACTCCTATATCCTTTTTCAGAGAGCTCCAGGATATCTGCCCCCACTCCATAAGCAGGGCCTGCATTCCTTCTTTCTAGATGCAGAGCTTTGCATTTCACTGTACTGGAATGAGGCCAGCTGATCAAGTGATCCAGACCTATGTGACTGCCCTGTTCTCATAGCAATTTACCAATCTTGGTGTCATCAGCACATTTCACCAGCTGTGATTTTATGTTTAATTCTATATAGAAATGCTGAATAACCTTGGACCTAGTATTGAGCTATGCAGAACTCCACTAGAAAAAACCCTTCTCATGATGACTCCCCCTGTAATAAGGTTTATTTGAGATCTGTGGTCTCTAGTATCCAGGTGCCTTGATGTTCTTAAGAATACAATCTGCTTTTCCTGAGAATAATGCCACATTTAAGTACACAAATACTTCTCAATCCAGACACTAATAAATACATTAAAAAGCCATACTCAGCCTGACTTAGAAAATGAATTATAGGCACTGACAACAAAAGACCCTCAATCATTCTTAAACCTCTGAGATATGTCATGGGGGCAGAACGTTCCTGAAATCAAGTAAAATAAAACCAAAATTTATTTTACAAAGAAGGTTTGAAAGCATGTGCATGCTCAGCTCTGGCTAGAACTTGCCCCACACAGCAGATTTCTTTAAAACACTCCACAGCAGGGCAGATTAAATGCTTTAAGGTGAGGAGTATGAGGTCGTCCGCCATGTCATCATGCCCGCTGTGTCTGCGTATAAGAACGTTTATAGCAAAGGACATGATTCCAACCAAGCTCCCCCCTCCTAAGTTGGCTAAATAGGCTGGTATCTTGAAAATATTTGTAAGCCTTTTCTCCTTCCTTTCTTCTTTTATCTGTAATAGCAGAGCCAACCTGAGAAAACAGATTTCATTTCTGAAACTGGCCAACAGTAAGTTTTGTCCTGCACTATATTTATTTCGGTGTTTCCAGAAGTTTCCAGTCACCGTATCAAGTTTTGCTCTTATCAGATAATTAAAGAGCACTTGCTTCCTGAGGCAATTTTAAATCAGTCTCAGGAAAGGTAGTAACTATACACTGCAGATAATTATAGTCCATTAAATACCTTAAGATTAGATCCAGAGATCACTAATCACACAAGGTTATAAGGGTACTGCACCCTTCTTTGGCAGTGTCTGAATTTTGATATATAGTCCTTTTGCAGAAAAACGTTTCCAGGTTTGATATTGAATATTTAAGATAAATACCAACCACAGAAACATCTAAAATTATTTTCCAGAATTGGAATTAAAATCCACCCTGTTAGTAATAGCCAAAAGTGTATCATTAATGAAGGTTTTGACAGAACATGAAATATCTAACTTACACCAGTGGAATAATTTCTTAATGATGATGGCAGACATACAGAGCATGACTGGTAAGTATTTGATTTAAACAGGATGTTTCTTTGTGAGTAGAGCTAGGTGAGAATTTTTCACCAAAGTGTTCCCCCTCTCCCCCGGCCACCAACACAAAGGCTACGTCTACACTAGGGGAAAACTTCAAAATGGCCATGCTAGTGACCAAAACAGAATACTGATGAGGTGCTGAAATGAATATTCAGCGCCTCATTAGCATGCTGCCAGTCGCAGGACTTCAAATGTGCTGTGTTTAGCTCGCGTGCAGCTCGTCTACACGGGGGTTCTTTTTTAAAGGACCCTAGAAATCAGCTGTCCCCATTTTTGGTGGAGTTGGTGGTGCTGCAGAGGGTCCCAGCCCTGGCTCCTTGCCCTGCCCCTCCAGCTCGGATGTGTCAAAGGTCTCCTGCAGCTTTAAGGCAGTTGGAGCTGACAGCCACAGAGCCCTGCTGCTGGCCAGGACATCTCTGTGTTCCAGGGAGGGGAGTAGCTACACTTTCCCTTTGAAAATAGACATCAAAATGCGGTGTTGTTCCCAAGATCATGACTTTAGTTAACAGAAAGCTAAAGAGGAGTTGTCACTGGCCTTATATCACCACCTTCTGGCCAAGTGTAGTCCTGAGATGCTCCCTGCCTTAGTTTCCCCTGATAGAAGTATGTTCAATGAGGAAGATGGGCTTTGGAAGCTCAAGTCCTCTGCTGCAGAGCATTCCAGTTAATCTGTAAAACATGATATGAAATGTGAAACAGTCAGTCAGGTTTTGCACCATTCAAGCTCATGGTCTGAAACATCTTGAATTACATTTTGGTCAAAAGGGGCAGCCACTGCATAGCTTTGAGCATGGGTCAGATGTCCACATAATAGTTTGATCAGCCAAGAAGGTGGACACTGAATATTTTTGCACTTGACTTCAGGTAGCAGAGTACACCTAAGCAGAGAATTTTTACCACCTAGCCTGACCTAACCATGGCATGGATGACTATTCTGAGGTCTGGATTAGAGAGAGAAACTTATTTTTGGCCAAAAGGGATGCAAAGGAGACAGACAACGGATGGATGGTCAGTTATTGTCTGTGCCCAGGAGGAGTGGGGGGGGAAAAAAAAACACCACCTTGCTAGTGGAAACATCAAGGAGGCTGAGTGATCGTCCATCACTGTGACATGGAATCTTTAATGAGAGCTCTCCACCACACTTTTAAGATGATACATAAAAAGTAACTAATGTCATGGTCAATGGCATCAAAAGAAGCTGACAGCTAACAAAGGCAGCACAGAACCATAGAAGTGAAACACTGGAAGGGACCTTGAGGTGTCAAGAAGTCATCTAGTGTAGTTATCTACATGCAAGACAGAAGTACATAGTATCTAGACCACTCCTAACTTTTATTTTTTGTCTCACCTGTTCTTAAAAAACTTCCAGGTCATTGATATTCTACAATGTCCCTAGGCAAATTGTTCCAGCCCTTAACTATCCAAACAGAAAGGATTAGACAGTAGCAAAATCTTCCTTTCTTGCTGAAATTTAAGCTCATTCCTTCTTCTCTTATTTTCAGAAGTTAGGAACAATTTTCCACTTCTTGTTACAACCTTTTATGTACTTGAAAACTATTCTGTCTTCTCTTCTCCAAATTGGGTATGTTCAGTTATTTCCAGTCTTTCCTTAGAGATCATGCTTTTTCTAGACTTTTAAACACTTACCTTACTCCCCAAAAGGCATAGTGTAGGATGGAACTTAGTATAGTTAATAATCAAAATATCATAGGCAAAGTTCTAACCCATTTTTAAAATGTAGCTGCAAAAATAATACATTGGCAATATTCAGTGATGGAACCAGAGTCTCATAATCATACATGTATCATTAATGTTTGTTCACTATTCCTCAAACACCTAAACCAAGTTAAATGAAAACAATAGTGGTAGTACTGGACTTCTCTTTTCCTATATGCTATTGCCACAAGAGAGGACAAACTAACATAAATCCTAACAATAAAACAGATGAACAGCTCCAGGTATTGAGACTGTGGCTCCATTCTGATAGACAGGCAGGATTAATCAGACTGCCCAACATTTGGAGCTGTTTTTCATTTTATATGCTACATGCCAGCAGGAGGAGAAAAAGCTCTTAGTGTGACTGTTGACTAACCAGAGCAGCACCTCCTGCTGGCTGCCTTTGGGATTAGCTTTCTCGACCAGCCACCTGCCTCTTCCATCACCTTCTCTGCTGGAAAGCCTCTCTCAGCCCAGGAACCACAACAGCCTTTTAATTATTTTTTTTTCCTCCTTTCTGGTTGGGAAGTATCTCCCACTTTCATGGGACAGCCACTCCCCAGTGGCAAATGGGGGAAGTGACCTCAGTTTGCTGCACATCTTACAGGGAACTGGGTAGCGGGCAATCTACTTGTTGGATGGCCTGTGCACGACAAGGCACACAGTGAAGAAACCTGAGGCACAAGGAGTAAGGCTGACCCACCCCACCTACACTTCATCTTGCACCAGCCCAGACTAAGCAACAGCCAGGGTAGCACAGGTGGCCCAGCCCAATCCCACCATGGCAGGGAGGAGTGGACAGCCCAGCTCTGGCCTCATCTCAGCCACAGGCCACATCTATCATGGTCAGAGTGGCCAGGGCACTGCCCAACTCTATCATGGTCATGGCAGCCCAGCTGGCCTGTCCCTGTCCCCACTTAGCAGTAGCTGGGGCTGACCCTGTACTCCACCACAGCTGGGCAACCCAGACCCCCTCCAACCCCAGCTTCCATGGTAAGGGCAGCATGGACCCTCACCACAGCTGCCATGCTGGGGCAGCACAGACCTCCCCACCCCATTTGTTGCCGCTAACATGGTGCAGAACTGCCCCTGCATCTCCCCCTGCCCTCCACACACACACCCCATGGCTGGAGTGGCCAGGTCCTAAGTTCACTGGTCCTCAGCCCTACTCTCACTCCTGCAAGCCACCCACTGTGCCAGCACCAACCCAGAGCCCACATCCCCTGCCAGAGCCCTTGCACCCCAGCTCTCTGTCCTACTTAAGGTTACCAGCTCTCCCTGACCAGACACTATTGGTGACAATGGTCCGACTGAGTGGGCAACCCTAGTCCCAGCCATGAGCCCTTCATTCTCCAGCCCTACTCCAGAGCCTGTACCTGCAGCCAGAGCCCTTTCACCCCAAACTTCCGTCCCATCTCAGCACCCTCACACTCCTGCACCCCAGTCCTCTACCCCAGGCCTGAGCCCTCTTCCACACTCAGAACTTGTTGGCCCCACCACATCAACTTTGTTATATCACCAGTATGAAGTTTCACACCACCTTCACTTTGGTTCGTACAAAGTTCATTCTTCTCAGGGCTGGAAAAAAATTAGAAGGAACACTGCTCCAGTTCCCACCTGAGGTGCTTTATACCGGGGGGGGGGCACTCTAATTTCACTGAGTGTTTATGTCAATCCCATGGGCCACTTCCTTGTGGCCCCAGCACTTTCTTCATCCTCCTTGCAGGCTTCCAGCAACCACAGACCAGCGGTCAGACAGGGGCTCCCTCCTGCTGTCTAGATCCCTGCCAGCAATGGCTCTGTCCAAGGTACTAGTCTGCTAGAAACATCCTCTCTCCTTGGGTGCCCTGCAGCAACTCACTGCTCTGACCCACAGCTCATTTTTGAGCTTGGCTGTTCCCTGCAGTCTTCCCAGGCTGCTTTTAACCCTTTCCTTTCTGATCTGGCATGAAGGCCCCCTCCAAGTTGGTCACAGCCACAGCAAAAAAGGCAAAAATTCTCTGATGTATCCACCCGGGGGTGGTGATGCGCACAGGCCATCGCCACTCCAGAATTTGCCTTAGACACCCCCCACACCTCACCTCCAACTACTCAGAGCTAAACGCAGAGCAGCAACTACTGACAGGTTCCCAGCTCTAGAGCAGCAGAGAAGCAAGTTCAGGCCCAGGCCCAGGGGGCCTGAGACCAACCCATGGCATGCGTTCCCCACCCATCAGTCCAAACCCCTAGACCTCATCCTGGTGGTCACTGCTTTCTGTGGATTCTATCCACCCTGAAGACAGGTTTCCCAATTATACCGCTCTTATTGGCAAGCAGCCAGCATCCTGCACTACCCAGTTGCAGTTTTTGGCCTCAGACCCAACCACTGCGGGGCCCACAAAATGGGGGAGCCAGTGAGACAGTACGGTCCTCAGTTTTCTGTCTGGTCCCTCATACCATCCACCACAAAAAGCCTTTCACCAGCCTTGCAACCACCACCTACACTCCAGACTTCTCAACAATCGTACCTTCTCTCTCACATCATCTTTATAGCATGGTGACCTTCAAGAGCAAGACAGGGGAAAAGCGTACAGTTTGTAGATACAGTATTATCAAGAGGGTAGGACCCCAGTGTCTTTCCTCCCAACCCAAATTTTAACTAACACCTGCTTGAAAAAAAAATTGAGACTGGTCTAGCTCAGAGAACTCCAAAAACTTTTCTCCAGGCCCAGCAGATTTCTTAGTAGCATTGTATCTGGTTCAGTATACCAAACCCATTCATCGCATAGCCACAAGCTGCATCTACACGTGCACGCTACTTCGAAGTAGCGGCACCAACTTCGAAATAGCGCCCGTCGCGTCTACACGCGTCGGGCGCTATTTTGAAGTTAACTTCAACGTTAGGCGGCGAGACGTCGAAGTCGCTAACCTCATGAGGAGATAGGAATAGCGCCCTACTTCGACGTTCAACGTCGAAGTAGGGACCGTGTAGATGATCCGCGTCCTGCAACGTCGAAATTGCTGGGTCCTCCATGGCGGCCATCAGCTGGGGGGTTGAGAGATGCTCTCTCTCCAGCCCCTGCGGGGCTCTTTGGTCACCGTGGGCAGCAGCCCTTAGCCCAGGGCTTCTGGCTGCTTCTGCGGCAGCTGGGGATCTATGCTGCAGGCACAGGGTCTGCAACCAGTTGTCAGCTCTGTGTATCTTGTGTTGTTTAGTGCAACTGTGTCTGGGAGGGGCCCTTTAAGGGAGCGGCTGGCTGTTGAGTCCGCCCTGTGACCCTGTCTGCAGCTGTGCCTGGCATCCCTATTTCGATGTGTGCTACTTTGACGTGTAGACGTTCCCTCGCTGCGCCTATTTCGATGTTGGGCTGAGCAACGTCGAAGTTGAACATCGACGTTGCCGGCCCTGGAGGACGTGTAGACGTTATTCATCGAAATAGACTATTTCGATGTTGGCTGCACGTGTAGACGTAGCCACAGTGTCCCTTAAATAATATGACAGAATGCAGTACAAAGCGATCAATTTGGAAAATGTACTTTGTTCAGGATGAAGTAATTCAACTGTAAGAATAGAGAGGCTGAGGTAGTGGCTTAGCAGAAGTCATAAGGAACACTGGGGGAAAGGGTGCCTTGGAAGAATACACTTGATTGAAATGTAAGGGACAAAATTAAAGGTCATCACTTGAGAAAGGCAGGGTACAGATAATGATTTATTGAAACATACAAAAGCTTGTTTCCCCTTTTTGCTTATCAGCCTTTCATTCCCAGTACTCTTTACTTATACCAAGAAAAGGATCTGTTAAGCAACAAGGCCATTGTCATTGATGGCTGCATTAGGCAGAAGTACTTAAAGAATTTCTTTCTTCAGAACTTCCTTGTGAATCAATTTCAAAACATTGTTAGGATTTCCACCCCCCATTGCCTTTGAGTAAAGCAATTTCTACAAAGCCAAGTTGCATAGCTCCTATTGTGATTTAACTGGTGTTGTTAATAATTGCCAGGAGCACTGATTAAACATGCAGTGTAGCCAACTCTTAAAAACAAGAGTTATGAATTGCATCAGTATTTCCCAAACTTTTGAAAATTGAATTTCTCCCTTGTCTTCTCCCTCACTCAAGAGGTAGATCTTGGCATCATTGTGGAAAGTTCTCAGAAAACATCTACTCTATGTGCAGCAGCAGTCAGAAAAGCAAACAAAGTTAGGAATCACTTTAAAAAGGGACAGAGAATATATCTTACTGTCTCTGTACAAATCCACGGTAAACCCACATTTTCAATACTGCATATAGATGTGGTCACCCCATCTCAAAGATATCTTGCCATTGGAAATGTTTCAGAAAAGAGCAATAAAATCATCAGGGATTTGGAACGCACACCTTATGAAGGGAAATTAAAAGACTGGACATTTCAGCTAAAAAAAGAGGAAACTTCAGGGAGGGTGAATTAATAGAGGTCTACAAAATCATGACAGGTATGGAGAAAGTGAATTTACTTGAAAAAGTGATTTACTTGTTCCCATAGCACTTGAACTAGGGGGTCACCAAGTGACATTAATAGATAGCAGGTTTAAAAACACAATAGGAAGTATTTCATGCAGCACAAAGCCTGTGGAATTCCTTGCCAGAGGATGTTGTGAATACCAGGACTTGAACAGGGTTCAAGCAAAAACTACATAAATTCATAGAGGCTAGGTCCATAAATACTAATTTGCCAGGCTGGAAATGAGTGACAGGGGAAGGATCTTTTTCATATAATCAGAACACTAGAACTGGAAGGAACCTTGAGAAGTCATCGAGTACAAGTTCCTGCCTTCATGACAGTAGCAGGCACTGTCTAGACGATCCCCAATAGATGTCTATCTAACCTGCTATTTAATATCTCCAGTGATGGATATTCCACAGCCTCCCTAAGCAACTTGTTCCTGTGTTTAACCACCCCAACTCTTAGGAAGGTCTTTCCTAACATCCCATGATGATTACCTATTCTGTTTACTCCCTCTAGGGCATGTGGCATTGGCCACTGTTGGAAGACAGCATATTGGGGTAGAAGGACTTTTGTTCTGATACAGGATGTCCATTCTTATGTTCTTGCACAGATGAAGCCAGTCATACTGCTGCCACAACGCTTCCCTGTCTTGTTAGAAGTACAAATGCCTTCTGTACAACCCTGGTTAGTGCATTATACCCCCACCAGAGAGTCCTCCCCATACAGAATATTTCCTCCTGTCTTTTATGTTAAGAATATTGACCTAAAGGGCCACATTAGAAAACTGGGTTAGCCTTCATTGAAGAGAACAGGACAATTGGTAGCTAAAAGCTGTTGTTCCAGGCTGTCTCTGAAGAGACAAGCACACATGGCTACATCAGCTGTGCTTGCTTCATATTTTGAATGTTTTCTTTGCAACCATAGCAGATGGTGACTGGCTTTGATCATCAGAGATGTCTGCTTGTGAAAACTTTTTCATTAGATTAATCCATACTTCACTATATCTCCAGGAATAATTAGAGTCACACTTTCTGAAGGAAAGATAAGTCTATTCTTATATTATGGTAAACAAGAGAGACAATATATACTGGTGAGATTCCATTCAACAATATAATTACCAATTTGCTGGACCTAAGCTTGAGGCCCTTTATTGAATACAGTGTAACAGAGCTCTCAAACATGGGGTTCCAGCCTGGACAAGGGGATCCAGCTCTCAAACAAGGGGCTCCAGCACACAAACATATGAAGACACAATTCTTGCCCCCAAGAGCTTACACAAATAAACAAGACAGAATATGAGAGAAAGTTATAGCTCAGAGAGTAAACAATTGGCAGAAATTAACTCAGCAAGTCACTTGTAGACTAGGAAATAAAATACTGATCTTCTAAGACCCAGTCCAGTGCGCAGGGAATATGATCCTGGAGCAATTAAATCTCCAGCTCTTGAAAAAGTGAACCTGATTCAACCTCATGCTAGCTTAATCACTGCTCTATGCTGACCTGCAAGTTGCTCTCAGCTGACCTGTGAGTTGCTCTCACCAGGGGAAAGGGAAATGTAGTATCCTTGCAGAACCTGATGCCTCCACCTCAGGTTGTTCAGGAACTCCTTTTCCATCCAGTTGATTTGCCCATTCTTAACCCCTCCCTCCCATCCCACCCCCCACCTCTGATTGTCCACGTGATGGCAAACAATAGTCTTGCCCATAAGCAGTAGCTCAGACTATTTTGCACCTACAGGTTTGATTTAAAAAAAGTCAAACCACTCAGTCTAGGTGAGGGAGTTACCCATTTTCCACCCTTCCATTATTTCTCCATCCAAAGGTTCTTTAAACAGGAGATTTCCATATAAGCCAGTCCCAGTATTTTAATCTCACTTAATTGATAAAATATTAATGCAGGTGTGTCACAGATTAAGAGTAACTGCACCCATCTTCCTCCCTATGTGTTCCCTCCAGGGCACCCACTTAAAGATTTCTGGTCCCCAGCCATCACCTTCAAGCAGAGACCTGCCTCTCTCTCTCTCTTTCTCCCCCCACACCAACCCCCTGCCTCCCGACTGGGTTTCTTAAGGCCGCATAGTTTCCTGCCTTAAACTGTGATCTCTCCAGCAAGCAGTCTGCATAAAAGCAGGGCCTGTGCTTTGCAGTCTCTGAAAGGAGCTGTGACCAGGACATTGGCAGCAGTTACAGTTTACCACACAGTGCCTTGTAAACAACCACAGGTATTCCTAAGGTAATGCAGCAGGGTCAGTACCACTACTAGGTCCCAGATCTCTGTTCAGTCCACAATCCTGCAGTTTGGGGACCACGTGCCCTTGCTAGGATTCGGGCTCTGGTCCCTCAGATCAAAGGGAAGCAGGTAACAGCCCCCTGGTCCAATCAGGCTGAGTAACTAGGCCCTCCCAGTCTCCAGCTGAGCCCCAGGGTTATCAGAGGCAGGAGCCCCAAACACTCTTTAGCAGTGCCTCACCTGCTGTTCATATAGCCCTTCATCCCCTCTCTAACACTATCCATACTTCTCTCCAGCCTTCTCTTCCTTCTGGGGGGAAGGCTTTTAAAAGACCTGGGGCAGCCTCAAGTGGGATCACTGGTCCTAAGTGATTTGTAGCAGCTACTCCCCTGCTGCTCACAGTCTGCCTGTGATCACACCTGATTAGCCAGGGTGTTTCTACTTTTTAGAATTGCCTCTCTCCTCTTGCAAGCTAGCCCTCTGGTCTGACCCTGTCATAGTAAGCAGATTACAGAGCACGCATATAAAGTAATAAAAGTCTGCATAGGTTCTACACACTTACCAACAATCACCCTCCCACACCCACACAGGTCTGTGGTAGGTGTCAGGCCTCCACATCCCACAAATGAATTCTCTATGGGCTTAGGTTCATCCCAATCTTTAGTGGAGCACCAGAAGAAAGGCCTAACGCAGTTTAAGCACTACTTATCCCAAAGCCCTTTCTTTGTCTGTTGATCTCTGAAGCATCTAGTTTGAACTGGAATATTCAAGCCTTCCCAGGAAGTGAGTTCTTTTCTGGAGGTGTTATAACCTGAACAATGTGCCTTAATCATTCCTGACAGTTTTCGCTTCCAAGAGGAGCCAGTGTAACGACCCACAGGTGGACTTCAACCTAGACTCTCTGGAGCTTAGTGCAGGAACTGCTACATTTTGAGCTAAAAGCCAGCAGGCTTTCAGCTAAGGCAGTAGAGGAGACTCATTTTTTCTCTCTGTAGGGGGTTTAAGTGCCACTACATGGGTCCATGAACCACACCCAGAAGGTGGGTGGATTACCTCAGGATAACCCTCCATCTTCGGAGTACATACAGTCCCTGGCCACACTGATACATACAACATTCATACACTTAACTCAATACAGTCTCTCAGAGATACTGCAGGAAGTTGCCCTTATCTGTCACAAGGTGAAAAAAGGATTATCTGCTGGCTCAGCTAGACTGCAAACAATGTTTGCTTTTGGCCAAGATTAGAGAATACTGATCGAAACCCTTGGGAATTCATTTCAAAGCACTTTGGAGTGAGCCACAATGTTTACATGCTCTCCTTCAAAAAATGCCCACAAACAGTTCTAGTCTTTAGGGTGCAGTTCTGGAAAGCATGTACTAGCAATTAGTGGAAACGAAATGTGTGCCTAAAGGAATAATTAATTAGGAATACAGCCAGCAAATTGGCACAAATAATGAACATGCATAACAGTTGTCTCAACAAGCCCTGATCATTTGCTTTTAAATTTTCAAAAGAAAACCCAACAAAGAATAGTACAGGACCAAACTTCTTGGCCTTGTCTGTACTGCTTTTGACCTCCTTCAGCAGTAACAATTAAGAAACTAATCCATCAGTGTAACACTCTATATGTGGCTACAACTATTTTAGCAGGTTGCCTGATGAATGACTGGGTAAAACTGGGGGACAGGTCATGATCTTAAGATCCAATCCCTTCCCTTCCCAATGCAGAACTGATAGAGTCACCACTGTGCCATGGCCTGAAGGGTTCTCCAAAGAGACAGCGATGCACAGGTGGAGAAGAGGGTCTGGGGTGGAGTTTGGCTGGAAGACCATAATCACTTGCCTACTGCACCCAGTAGAATAAATAAATAAATAAATAGAAACAGAGGAAAGTTATCATAACATAATCAAGGCATTTCCTTCAATGCTGAGAAATCCACTTACAGTGGAGTTCTGCTCCCTGAAAGATGTGCAGTCCATCTTGTCCTGCAAGAACTCCAGGAGCTGTGCAGGTGTTGAAGGGCTCTGTAGTGTTTGTGGGCAGTTTTGTAGTATTTTTTTCTCCCGAGATACAGTGAGAGACAACAACCCTCTGTAGAGTTTCCTGAGTCCCATGTACACGTTATGCTCTCTGCGAGAGTCCCAATCTCATCTTACCTTGATCTATTATCCTGAGGAGGTTCACTGGTCCATTGTTCCTTCCCTTCTTGGGATATTTAGAGAAGCCTAGCTGCAACACTCAAGGGAGGCTAGTTGTCCTTTCTTATTCATCTGGAAGCTTGGAAATGTATATTTGCTTCCCTTGTAAGATGACACAAATTTTCAGGCCATCCTGCTCCATGTTCTCTAGCCACGTTTTGGGTTTTCAGAGATGCATGGGTTCTATACTGGCAAAAGCCTGTTACTCTGGCATAAAAGTGATGATATAGATTATTTAGCTCAGGGAACAGGTACAAAATACAGCAGCAAGTAGAAAGAGAAAATTAGATTTGACGTAAAAATTCTGGAAAGTATCTGCTTACCTCAGGATATTTTAATTTTTTTAATCAGAGAAAAAAAGGGGAAACATGAAAATAGTTCAGATTTCCACCGAAAATGCCTCTAATGAATTGGCTTCACTTTTCATTAAATTTTTCTGCAGGAAATAAATTAAAAACAAACCCACATACATACATTTTTTGGAGCAACCACAATTCCTGATTGAAAAGCTACTCATTGTCGATGTGTCTACACTTGTCCAAAATTTTGAAGGGGCCATATCAGAGAATAATAATGAGGCGCTGAAATGACTATTCAACACCTTGTTAGCATGCTGCCGGCTGCGGCACTTCTAAAATTACTGCTGATAAGAATAAGGGGATTTTGACATTTGCAGGGTCCTTTAGAAAAGGGCCCCATGTAGACAAGCCACATGTGATGGAAATGTGGCACATTCGAAGTGCCACAGATGTCATCATGCTAACTAGTCACTGAATATTCATTTCAGCACCTCATTAGTATTCTCCATTTTGCCCACTAGCATGGCCCTTTTGAAATTTTGGCCATGTGTAGAGACAGCCATTATGAATGAAAGAGTCTGAATTATATCTTTGGTGAAAGTAACTTCTGGCCCACCCAACCCCAATCAGTTGGAAATCTTGGAAAGACGTACTTAGGAATTTGGGGCATGTGATTCAAGACACTATATGAGCTAGATGTTCAGTAGGGGTGCACTACATTATCTGAAAGTAGGCCTTTTTTAGTGCTCTGACAATTAAGGACTCCAAATCATCTTCAGTGACTCTTGAAAACCGTGGCCCAGTTGTGTGACGTTAAGGCCCTGTGTTTCTGGCTTTCATCAATTTTTGGACAAAGGGTAGGAGGGGGACTGCCAGAATGCCACAAACCTGCTTCTTGCTCTCCTAGGAGAGGTGGTGATTACTGAGCCACCGTTTTGTCTTCCAGGGCTGGCCCACAAGTGGAAGGGGTGGAAGACATCAGAGCATCATGTTCTCATGCTGCCTCCTTCACCACTCCAGAAGGATACAGCAGGTCAGTGACTGAGCAGCTCATGTTACTAAATCACCACAAGGGCATAAAACAAACAACAAACTTAAAAACTGCTTTAATACTGTTACTTTTCTCTATGGCTACATCTACACTACAGCGATCTTTTAAAAGTCCTCCTCCCAGAAGTTTTCTTCTGAAAAAACGTCTTTTGAAAGTGTGTGTCCACACACAAAAAAGCAGCTCAAAAGAGTGATCACACAATCCCCGCTCTTTTGAAAGAACAGGCCAGGGATCGAAAAATCGGGTTCCACGAGAACTACTCTTTCAAAAAAAAAAAAAAAAAACGGGCCCATGGAGCATCTACACGCATTTTCTTTCCAAAGAAGCTTTCGAAAGAAGGCGATCTTCCTGAAATGGGAGTGGAAGAGCACTTCTGAAAATAGCACCACATTCTTTCAATTTACTTTTGAAAGAATGTTTTTGTGTGCAGACACTCCGCTGAATATTTTGACCCAGTCCCTTCTTTTGAAAACTATTTCAAAAGAACTTGCTAGTCTAGACACAGCCTATGAATTGTTGATGTCTCTGCCCTCCCATCCCCTGCAGTACCTTGACATTTACCCAGAGAACCGTGAATCTATTTTGCAATCATTGTCACAATTTTTAAAATTGTTTTCAGTGAACACTGACAAATTCCTGGCTAATTTTAAACAAAACAAAATCTAAAATGAAGGACCTTACAGAGAGTTTAACTGCTTATAAAGACAGTTATTCACATTTTCAAAACCATGCACCACACTGATAAATTAACTGTTCTCTATATTGTACCATATTTTGCCTTTAGTTTTAACCCTAAGCACCATACCTTATAATTTTTAGAACATTTGTAAAACATAAGTGCAGAAATTTATGTAATGGTTATTACTTTCCTATGATGATTTGTTGATTTCTGTAGATTCTAACTGTAAAGTATACATAGCATTTTAAAAAAGGCAACAAGGTCAGAAAAAGAAACAAATCCTTAAATAAATACCTTACAAGGCAAAAGTGTACCCAGCCCAAGAGGTGATGGGGTGAGGGACCCACCATTGGCAAAATCAAAATAAAGCAGAGTAATATAAAAAGTCTAGATGTTACTACTTTCCAGAGAATTCTTCTATAACTCAGCTTAGAGAATAAAAGCTTGGAAAAGTGATGAGAAAGATACCAAAGCAAGTATATAAACAACTGGATAAACAACTGAAAAAGAAGGCCGAAAGATTCCTGCAAGTTTGTTTTCACCACTAAGAGCATTATAATAAATAATTGTGTTTGTCTTTATTCACTTCAGAAGAAGAAAGAATGATGATGATAGTTTCTTTGTTTCTTTTTTAAAGAACAAGACAATATATCTATAATGACACAATGTTTTTTTTTAAAAAGTAGCATGTAAATTCTTTGTAGTGTTATAACAAACTGTGGACTACAGGGAAATGAGAAGTAATCAGACTGTAACAGTTGCCTTAGGCCTTGTTTTTGAAAATTATGTAATGCATCTAACAATGTCTAAGTGAAACATTCATTAAAAGCTAATGGTATTATTTTATGGAAAGAATATAATAGCCCCAGAAGATTTCTGCCAACAGGTTAATGTTTGGAATTTTAATGACGGCCCTAATTAGATGTCATTACTTGAAAGAAAGTGGGATGAAAGATTGAGACAGATTTTTGTCTCAGAAACTGTGACTCTTGCACAGTGCAAGAAGGAAAGAAAGACGACGAGAAAGCTGAAAAATGCTCTTAGCTGATGTCTGAAATTAACATATATCTGTCTAGATCACTCCAATCATTGCAACATCTGAGCCGCTAAAGTGTCTAAAAATAGAAATAACAATCCCTCTTCTTTCCTCTGTCTCTTCACTCTTGAGAAATAATAGGATTATGATGAGGGTGAGGGGTTGTTTGTTTTTGCTTACCTGGTCATGTTAATTTGTGCATGAACACAGTCTGTTTATTGAAAGCGTGCTAAATTGAAGAAATTAGTACTGTACAATGATATATTTTATAAAATAGTGCAGCCTGTGGACATTCCTCTCAGGTATGGCAAGAGGGCTCTATAGCCTACATTGACTCCTGTGAAAGAAAGACAGTCTGTGCTGTGACTGGTGGAAAAGTGAGTTACACACCTTAACATTAGTCCATATTATTAAAACACCATTTCACTGGGTAAACAACATTGCAAAGTGGTGAGACTGGCTTGGCAAAGCAGTCTGAACTAAATAAAAACCTCCTGAGCCTTTGTTCAACGTTCAAATGAAACCCAAACCAGATTTTAAAGAATTTGATGAATTGCCTCCCATCCACCCCTTTTATTTCTCTTCTGTGTGTCCATGCTCCAGATTGAACCTGAAGCAGAAGCATTCAAAATACAGTGGGAAGAGCCTACTGTTGGATAAGGGTTACCTCCAAGAAGAGTCAGTGTCCATGAGGCTCCATACTCACTTGACTTCTTTTTTTTTTAACCCTTAGGAGGAAAGCTTACTTGCTCAAATATTATATTAGTTAACATTTACATTACATATAAAACTGTGGCTCAGAGGGTTATGTCTACACCAGGGAGCATCCAGATTATCAAGGTGATCTTTGACAGTAAATCGACAGAACACAGCACTGTTGTCGACAGCCATATCCCACTCCCCACGAGGAATAATACCTCTGTCGACAGAGATCTCTTGACAGAAAGCTGGTCTGGACATTCAGGGGAGCCGTCTGTCAACAAAAAAGGCCTCCAGGACACCATGCAGATGCCCCAGGGGACACCCTGTCCACAGCAATCAGCCCTCAATGGAGCCTCCCTCTGATGCTTCTTAAAACCACAGGGAGCCCAGGAAACCCTGTGGCAGGAAGCTGAGAGTGTAGAATCAGCAGAGGTACCATATGTGGTCCTCCACACCCTCGCAGCCACTCCTTTTGTCCAAGCCTTCCCAGATGGCAGATACGCAGCCACCCCAAGGCCCCCCAGGCCTTTGAGGGAGCAGACCAACAGGTCCCAGGAGCCGCCTTCCTGGACTGGGCCTGAAGTGCAGGCCCTCCTGGACCTGTAGGGTGAGTAGGAGCTACTCCAGAACCCAGAAAGGCTGTAATGTCCTGTCAATGCCAAAATGGCCACCACCCTGGCAGAACCGGGCCACCCTTTCCACAGCATGTAGCACGTCTGGGCAAAGGTGAAAGAACTCCGGCTATGTCCAGGACCAGGGCATTGGCCAATGCTCCAGGGCAGGACCTGCCACCTGCCCATATTATAAGGAACTGCATGACATCCTAGGGACTGACAGGGACCGAGGGGAGGACATCAACTCCAACCTGCTCTGTTGACATCGAAGTGGAGGCAACCCCACTGCAGCCGGAGCCCTCGGGATAGGAGGAGCCAGCCCCCAAGTCCCAACCCCTACCAGAACCAGAGGCAGACATGCCTCGGAGGTGAGCAGCAGCACCCTCATGATAAGCCTGGAGCCAGTCCACACCAGCCAGCCCTCCTCCCAGGCATCTTCAGAGCTGGGCAAGTGTCCCTCTGGTGACTACCCCACATGTCATGCACTCAAAGGTGTGGAAGGCAGGTGCAGACAGGGCATGCCCTGAGCATCACCCAGACTGCTTGGGTGGGACCTCGCGCTCTGGTCCCAGGATGTGGAACCATGCACAAAGTAGTGTCCCCTAGCTGGGCCCAGTAGACAACCCCCAAGCACAGTAGCCAGACTCCTTCCAGCCTCATGGGAGGCCAGATGAGCCCCAAGTGATGGGGAGGGGAGCCCTGCCAGCACCTGCCCTGGATGGAAGTGGGATGACCACAAAGGCACCATCCTGACCCCTGACACACTGAAGAGTGTGGCTCCCAGCACATGGGCATGCCCAAAGGCGTGAGGCAGCACCCGCTCCTGCGGACAGCACTATGAGCTGCAGGTGCATGTGGGGAGGGCCGGGCTTCTCCTGTTCATGAGCCACCCATGAGGGGAGCCCCCTGTGGACAGACACTCCCTTGGCCACTAGCCTATTCCCTGGCAGGTGGGGGGGGCGTTCAGTGGTCAGCACAGTCCTGGAGGCACTGCAGTGTCCCCATGTAGCACGGCCTGCTCTGTAGGCCACACATGGCTTTGCTCTTGGGACTTTCCCATCCCTTGGCCCGAGGACTGTTGGCTTCTGTTCACATTGGTGGGGGTGGGGCGGGGCCTTAGGGGCTGCGTAGTGTGAATGACTCATTGTCCACCCTCTTTCTTTTCCATACAGCTGGACCCATACCCTCTGAGGGCTGGGCCAGCCCCACCTCACCTCCAGGGTGAGCCAGCCCCACCCCAGCAAAAGGGCAGGCCTGCAGCTGGAGGGATCATTGCCACATCCAGGAGGAGCTCCAGAGGGATCACAATGCTGCCCTCTGGAGTACTGGAGTATGACTGATGTCATGAAGTGGTGGCTGCAGGTCAACAGAGAGTGGCAGTCACTGGCTGGGGACCAACTAATGTCCTGCTTTGATGCCACCACCGGTGTCTGGTGGGACATAATGACCCAGATGCCCATAGGTGCTGCCCCACCCCTGCCAGCCATCCTGCAGGGTGTCCTGGGCCTCCTGCAATGGCTGAGGGGCATGCCCACCCCCACTGCTCCCCAAGCCCCCCTGCTCCTCTTGCCTACCCAGACCCCAGCAGAGCTCCACTGCCTCTGTACGTCCCACTTTTCCTGGCTCCAATGTAGCCCCAGTGGAGGCCCCAAACCCACTGCAGGAGGGGATCCTGAGGCCAACGCAGCTTTGGGTCCTGCTCCGCTCACCCCCTCCATGGACTGATGTGCTCCCAAGCCCCCCATTCATGTTCTGATGCCCCCCTCTTCTGTCCCAAGCCCCCCACTGTACATAGTCCAATGATTTTGCACTTTACTTTATTGTATATGGTTTGTTATTGCACCATTTCTTTTCCACACATTTTTATTTGGTTCAGTAAACTAGTTCTTTGTGCACTTCACCCACATCCCTCTTTACTGGGCAGGGGTCAGACAGGGATGAGGGAGTGAAGGGAGGGGTTGTGGTGGGGATGGGGTAGGGCTATGGGCCTGAGGGCCCCACCCAGAGGAGTTTTGGGGAAGGTTATTGGCGACTGTGGGAGAAGCTGTCTTCATTGCCTCCCAGATCCACACCCCTTTCCACTGTTTATTAATATTAGTACAGTAACATCACAAACATGGTACTGGACGACTCATTGCATTTGATTACCATTTTCCATGATGCATAGGTTTGTAAGAAATCCAGATATTTTTCACAAGAAAAATGCTTTAAGATATTTTTTCAATCCTCTCAAGGAACTTTTCAAGGAGCAAGAAGAAAATATCCTGAAGCCTGCAAGTTATTATTACTCTCTAGCTTATTGAATATTTTATAAGAATTCCACAATAGGATTGAAAATGTCTTCAAAACTTTGTGCTTGAAGAATGATGCATTGATAAGAGGGCTGAGATCAATTTAATTCCCCTTAGTTATAAAATATAGACTAACCGCAAAGAATAAACTTTCCCCAGCTTTCATTTGTCATATTTCATATTCTACATAATGTATACAGGACATGTTCATGTGTCCTGGGAATTCATCGGTTGGAAGTTTTCTAAATTTTGGCTAGAAGACCCTGTTCACAATTCAGCATTAAAAAACAGATGTATATGAATTGGCCAATAATGATTTGCATGTTTATTGAATTTTTGATGATAACCTGATCCCGATTGTAGTCTGTTTGTACCACTATAATAGTGAAAATGATTGTGTGTTTTTATGGAACAACAGACTAAATGCAATGGTCTTATTCTTCCTGATCTTTTAAGCCAATATAAAATGTGGCTAATTCCACTGAAGCCATTGAACAAGCATCAGATGAAAGAAAACTCAATCAAGTGCTGGGATGACTGGTTTGTTGAACCCCATTACCAAAGAACATCATTTACAGGTGTCCAAAGTCTTCATAAAAACTTCCAGTGACAGAGACTCCGTAACTTTCTTAGATAATTTGTTTCAGTGGATGTTCACTTAAAATTTTAAAGAGAATTTAAAAGTCAGTGTAGGTTGAACCTCTCTCGTTTGGCACCCTCAGGACCTGACAGGTGCCAACTGAAAGAACTTGCTGGCCCATGGGAGGTTAATATTATCTAGCAGCACTACCATCGTTTCCACTGCTTACTAGACCACTGGGATCATAGAAAACATTTAGGGTAAATTACAGCTAAATAACAGTACTGAACACTGAGAGCCAGGACGGCTGGCTGTAATCGAACTTTATGCAGCCATGGGAAACCTGGCCATGCCCATGTCCAGATGTCATCCAGCTAACTAAAATCGTGCCAGATTATGGATGTTGCCAGATGAGAGATTTCTGGATTAGAGAGGTTCAACCTGTATCTATATCGAACAGTGCAGCAGGCTCTTGTTTGAAGATCTATGAAGGTTTAAGACTGGGTTTCACACACAACATACACTGGTCTTTCAGAAGATTGTTGCATCTGTCCTTCAATAGATTTAGAAATGTTACTTAACTTATTTGCCAGTTATAATTAGCATTGAGGAAACCATGCAATGAGCTAGCAAACAACTTCAGCCTCTCCAGGGGAATGGTATAATAAACTATTTAAACAATGCCAAGTCTGAATACGTTCTGTCAAGAAGGGCAAGTAACTCAAAGGTTCATTCTTTACAGATCCCAGACTCCATTTTATCAGCTTCATGGACAAATTCAGAGCTGCTACTTTTGATTTACATCAGAACAGCAATACATTCAGTGAAAGCCATTAACTTCTGCAATGCAGTCAATGAAAAAAAATGTTTCTATTTTAATTCACAGCCCTGATCGTGGACTCAAAACTCCTGTGTATGTTTGTATACAATCAGTTCCTACAACACATAGGAATAGATGCTTTAGAGAAAAAAAATAAGATGGGCTCTCTTAACAAAGAAAAGGTAGCTCAGTGATTGGGGCACCAACATGGCACATAGGAAAGCCATGCTCAGTTCCTTGTTCTCCTATTGCTTGCCTCAGTGAGCTTGGGCAAACCATTTAGCCTTGTTGTGCCTCAGTTTCTCATTAGTAAACAGGTATGAAATCGGGGCACTGAAAGTATTTTAGGGTGGGAATGGTGAGCTGTGCCCCCATCTGAATCTGTTCATGCACCTCACAGCCCCTAACCATGGTCACACATGGAGTTGCCAATGGCATCTAATCCATCCAATCCAGGGGAGCTGGCAACTTAGAAAAGCTGTAGGCAACTGCAGAGCCCTGGGCTGTGGCAGGACCTTCAGCAGCAGTACAGCCTTCAGGGCCACTGGCTTGCACCCCAGGAACAGCTGATTGCAGAGCTCATAGGCACAGCAGGCAACAGGACCACAGGGGATGTCAAACCTGGAGGGACCAATGGGCCCCTAGAGGAGCCAACTAGAGGCTGGGACATCAGGCTGGGGGAGCCAGTGGTGGGGCCATCCCTTGGGTGTGGGGGCCTGGGTGGAAAGCTGCAGCACCCCCATGCACCTGAACTTCCTACATCTATGGGTATGTTAATTATTCCCTATCTGAAAGGGTCCTGGAAAGGAGATGAGTCCTGCCTATTGAACCATCATGAGCTTATGACTCTACCAACTGTGTCAATCACATAACAATCCTAATTCCCATTGGAAATCTATTTAATATAGCGACCACAGATATTCAGAATGCAGAGTGGTTTAGTCACTAGTGTTGAAGGTGAATTACTGATGATGTCCAGTATGCAAAAAGTATGAATAATAAACAAGAAGAACTCAAAGTTCTAATAAATAAGTATGGCTAGGACATAGTTGGTATCGCAGAGGCTTGCTGAGATAACACACAATTGAAATATTGGTATAAAAGGGTATGGCTTACTCAGGAAAGATATGTGGGGTAAACGGGTAGCAGGTGTTGTCTTATATATTAAAAATATACACACCTGGACTGAGGTAGAGATGAATATGGGAGAGGGAAGCATTGAGAGTCTTTGGGTTAGTTTAAAAGGGTTAAAAAACAAGGGTGAAGTTATGCTAAGGTTCTACTACGGGCCACACACCCAGGTAGAAGAAGTGGGTGAGGCTTTTTCTAATCAACTAACGAAATCATCCAAAGCTCAGGTTTGTTGGTAATGGGAGACTTGAACTATCCAAACATATGTTGGGAAACTAACACAGCGAGGAACACATTATCCAGTAAGTTCTTGGACTGCATTGAAATCATTTATTTTTATTTCAGAAGGTAGGAAAAGCTACAAGGGGAGAAGTTGTTGAAGATTTGATTTGAACAAATAGGGAGGAAATGGTTGAGCATTTGAAAGAGGAAGGCAGCCTAGGAGAAGGTGACCAAGAAATCATAGAGTTCGTGATTTTAAGGAGTGTCAGAAGGGAGAACAGCAAAATAGAGACAATGAAATTTCAAGAAGGCAGATTTTGGTAAATTCAGAGAGCTGATAGGGTTTCAACACACCTTACCTATTATCAATGCTCATCCAATACAGGTGTCTAAACTCTTCATAAAAACTACCGGTGATCGAGTCCCATAGGAAGCAAGACTAAGGAGAAACAACTGAAGAGAGCTGGCAATTTTTCAAAGTGACGTTATTAAAGGCCCAGTAGCAAGCAATTCCATTGTGTAGAAAAGATAAAAAGTATGTCAAAAGCCCACCTTGGCTTAACCAGGAGATCTTGCATGATCTCAAAAACAAAAAGGAGTCATATAAAAAGTGGAAACTAGGACAAATTAGAAAGGAAGAATATAAACAAACAATACAGATATGCAGGGAAAGATGAGAAATGCAAAGGCACAAAATGATCTCAAACTAGCTAGAGACATAAAGGGTAACAAGAAACAAGAGGAAGACCAAGAACATGGTAGGCCCGTTCCTCAGTAAGGAGAGAGAAACAATATCAAAAAACTTGGAAATGGCAGAGGTGCTTAATAACTTCTTTGTTTTGGTCTTCACCAAAAAGTGTGATGGAGTGCCTAATACAGTGAATGCTAGTGGGAAGGGGATGTGTGAAAGTCACCAGGGTCTGATGAAATGCATCCTAGAATACTCAAGAAGCTGATAGAGGAGGTATCTGAGCTTTTAGTTATCATCTTTGAAAAGTCATGGAAGTCCAGGGAGATTCCAGAAGACTGGAAAGTGGCAAATATAGTGCCCACCCATAAAAAGGGGAATAAGAGCAACCAGGAAAATACAGACATCAGTTTAACTTCTGTGTGAGGAAACATAATGGAGCAAGTAATTAAGGAAGTGATCTGCAAACATCTGGAAGAAAATAAGGTGACAAGTAGCAGGCAGCATGGATTTGTAAATAACAAATCATTCCAAGCCAATCTGATAACTTTATTTGATAAGATACCAAGTCCTGTGGATAAGGGAAAAGCAGCGGATGTGGCATACCTAGACTCTAGTAAGGCATTTGACATGGTTTTGCACAATATTCTTATCAATAAACTGGTGAGTTTATTATAAATAAGGTGGGTGCATAACTGGCTGGATGACTATTCTCAGAGACTAGTTATTAATGGTTCACAATCATTCTGGAAGAGCATAACAAGTGGGGTTCCACAGGGGTCTGTTTTGGGATAAGTTCTGTTCCATATCTTCATCAATGATTTAGATATTGGCCTAGAGAGTATGCTTAGCAAATTTGCAGATGATACTAAGCTATGAGGGTTTGCATCTGCTTTGGAGGATAGGACCAGGATTCACAATGATCTGGAAAAACTGGAGAAATGGTCTGAAGTAACTAGAAAGATGCTTAATAAGGACAAATGCAAAGTGTTCCACTTATGAAGGACTAATCAGTTTTACACACACAGAATTGGCAGCAACTGTCTAGCAAGGAGAACTGCAGAAAGGGACCAAGGGATCATAATGGACCACAAGATAAATATGAGTCAACAGTCTGATGCTGTTGCAAAAAAACCAAACATGATTCTGGGTTGCATTAACATATGTGTTGTGAACAAGACACGAAAAGTCATTCTTCCACTCTACTCATTTGGTTTTGGGAAGAAGGGGCTTTTGAAAGCCGGGGGGGTCAAAACCGGCAGCATGCTTTTTTGAAAGTGGCATTTTTGAAACACATGCAGCCAACATTATGCTAATGAGGAGCTGCATAGTCATAGGAGCGCCTCATTAGCATCTGCCCAAGTGGCTCATTAGCATCCCCCTTTCGAAAGGGGCAGGGGCTAATGTAACCACGGCCATCAGGTATTTTATTCTATTGAGAGAGCAAAAAAATGTAAATATGTCTGTAATACAACCGCTCTCTTTCCTAAATTGTTTGCATACGTTATGGACCAAGGGCTGCTATATGTTTATACAGGGCCTAGCACAATTCCACTGGTTGCCAGCCACTAAACATCACCTGTGATCTACAATTACCTCTCAGGCCAGGCATCAACAGAAAGATCTGCAAGCCCAAAACTCTGCCCTTGCAGACCACTTTTCTCTCAGGGATGCAGAGGGGCAAATAAAGACAGAATTTTACCCTGCAGCTTGTTCCCAGAGGGGTAATACTGTATCTGATCACCACAAGTCTGATCATAATACAATTCTGAGAAAGATGCAAAGGATTCAGCTACCTCCCCCTGTATCTACGTTGGCTATGAACAGCTAACAGGATTGAATTCAAGTACAAAACTCTGACTTATATTAGTCAACAGACTCTGCAAATATGACTCAGGTTGCATAAAAATAGTGTTCTGTTGAATAAGGTGTTACCTTTCAGGCTAGAGCTGCATTTTAAAGTATATTGTGAAAGTCCTTAATCAAAAACTATATGGACGACAAATAACTTTGTATTTGTTATAAATGAGTATATTGGACACAGAAGGTCGATACCCAAGCAGTCGCTTTTCATTTCTCCTCTGAGCTCTGAGCTCTGCCTCTCCCAAAAGCACTTTACACAATGTAATCCAAGTGAAGGGAGATATTTGGAAGGCAACATATTCATGCTTTATCCTTCAGGGCTAAGTAATCACACATGCTGAAGAACTCTTTGACTAGAGTGAGGTGGTGATGCCTGAAGTATGTGGAAAATGTACTTGAAAATGTAGAAGGAGTTTTCTTGTCGAGTGAGGAGAATAGCAGAGATTTGCAACACTTGGTGCAGAATGTGTTCATTTGACCATGAATACTATTGCTGAGTATATGCTGAAAATTATTGTTCAGATACATTCACGTCTTGGAACATTTTAGACAAAGTACACTTCTTGGGTCATCAACAAGGAAAAGTTTCTAGCCATAATAGCTTTAGATACCTTAAAAAACAAGAAATGCATTAGCATCTTTATTACAAATATAATTGGTTTTCTTTTATTTGTGACTGGGGAAAGGGTCACTAGTTAAAATACACCACTGTAAAATTTGCAATTTAAATTTCATTTCATGCCAGAACGTAGACCAGTTTGTGCAAATAGTATCCATTTATCATTAAAAAGAAAGGCTGGATGTAACCCAAACCACTACTATTTTTCACATACACTTATTTATAGTTTTGTAATTAAATTTGTTTTCCCAAGGAAGAAGAATTAAGGGTTTGTGAAAGTACACTTTTAAGCAAAAGAAAGAAAGAAATTAATTAATAAAAGCAGAAGCCACAAGTGAGCAAAGTGAGGGCTTTATTGCTTTGACCCACAAGGCTAACCATAACATTCATCACTTGCACTCATCTTTGAAGCAAAATACTATCACTCTTGCCAAATGCTACGTGACATCTTTTGTATTCCAAGCTCCTGCCTGAACTCAGATTGCTTCCCTTGCCTAACCTCTCTTTTAATATCTGTCATCAAGTTTCTTCCCATGATAGGTAGATAGATAGATAGATAGATAGATCCACTGAAGTCAATAGAGTTAGGCCATTTTACATCATCTAAGGGCCTAGACTTTAAGGGCAGTTTACCTAAGGGACACCCAGTTCTTTGAGATGGGGACAAAGATGTCTTTTCTGTTGAAGGTAAATTGACTTTGAAATGCAGGGGAATGAGCTGTTATAAAAATCATCCAAGCCGATCTAGAATACTCTGGAGAACCACTCATCTGGGTGGCCTTTGCTGAAAGCTGCAAGATTCAAGATGCAACTTTTCCTTCTATCCCACATTCCTCAGTCATGCCAATCTAGGCACAAACAGGGTCTCCAAAATGCAGTGTGATCAGAACTGACGTGTCCATGGTGGATCAAGTTTTCGTTTTAAGCAGAAATAAGGAAGGTATAGATACCCCAACAATATACAGTGGAAGGCAGAATCAAGATGCTGCTAACTACCCATTCAATGGTGCCTTACTCCATCAGCCAGCATAGTTTATTTGCATAGAATGAGAATCTGTGGCTCTAGAAGTCTTCACTTATCAGCATAAAGCTTCCTCTTTGATCAGAGTAACTAATTTTTCAGACCAGTTGGGAGAAAAGCCTGCACAGTTTTACCAGGTATTTCTCGGACTCCCTTGAACTGTGAACTTCCTGCAGGTTCCAACACTAACACTCACGCTAACTAACCAAGACCTGAAAGCAGCAGTTTCTCTCTGAGTGCACACAAGAGCAGTGTCAGTTGGTAACCTCTCAGAACTACACCAATTTGTTTTCCTTAATGCTCCTGGAGCTTTACAACACTAGGACAGTAGGAATTCACTAAGCCAGAATTCATACCTCTTTAAATTCACACACAAAAAGTGCTTGCCTCACCCGTCTTCTCAGCAAGCTATTCAAATGAGATTTCAGAATACTCAGGCTTCCTCATTTTCCAAACGAGTGTTTAGCATATTTACTGGTGGACTCTGAAGCAGAATCATAAATCATTAAAATTAGCCTGCAATTGTCAAAGTGATTTAGTATCCTTGTTTTACGTCTTCCCTGTGGTGCTTGTTTACGCACTTGTTACTTTACAGAGGACGATAGTGCAGTCTATAGTGAAGTTCATCTGTATGGATCATTGAACATTCCACTGGGGCTCAGTTTACAGGCCAATCAACATTGAAGGCACTTTATGAAGTATTGGCTGGAGGCTCCTAGCACTGAAGGTAATCGTTTGTCATAACTGCATAAATGGGGCACATACTCATCTTCATATTTTAAAGCTGAAAGAGAGAGAGAGAGAGAGAGAGAGTAAAATATACTAGATTTCAAAATTCAATAGGTTTTTGGGTTTTCTCTTCCTTCATAAGAGCATAATTCATGAGCAGTCATGATAATGAGATCATAAGTCACATAAACCATAGGGCAGCAATGTTTACTGTTATAGATAGGTTATCACAATCCAAAGTATTCTGCAGTATTTTTTCTTTAGCTTTGGAATCATCTACTCTCATATCCATTGATAGACCCATGCAAAGGAGTGCACATAAAGCTCTTTTTTCCTCACTATAGTCCTGTATAGATTACTTGATATATGCATAGGGCTATGCAAATGAACTGCTGCTGGCTGGGGTAAGGCATCATTGAGTGGGTAGTTAGCAGCATCTTGATTTTGCCTTTCATTCTATGCTGGCAAACACAGTGGAACTGGCTATTCTAATTGCTGAGGTTATGACCCAGCAGGAAACCACTCTCTTCTGTCTAAGCAAGGGGAAGCTGGGAAAATATAATGGGGCAAAATCTTCTTCTTTGGTATCTAATGCCTCACAATGGGTGCATCTACACGAGGAAGTTAACTTTGAAGTTAGGCACTACTTTGAAGTAGCCTGCAGAGAATCTACACACATTTTCCCTTACTTCAAAGTTAGTTTTGAAGTATGGGAGCCCAACTTCTAAGTCCTTTCGCCATTCCCAGGAATGGAGTATTGCCCTACTTCAAAGCTGAACTTCAAAGTAGGGTGTGTATAGATGCTCAACTTCGAAGTCTGTTACTTCAAAGTTGTACTTCGAAATAAGCAACTTTGAAGTTATTTTTGTAGCGTAAACACAGCCAAGATTATTTCTAACTTGGAACATCTTCCATCTTTGCTCAAGGCTTAGATGTAAGACTCTGTTTACACTCTAATAAGCAACAGAACCTTTACTCAAAGCTGTTTGTTTTTCACTGTGTATCTTTGTGCTTTCATTTGAGTAGTAAAGTCATCAAGGTGACAGTGATTTAATTTTTTGTTTTAATTTGACTGCACATGCCATTACAGCACTAAAGTTTAAATATACTGTTGACCTCAACTGATTCTAACTTGTTTTTTTTCTCCTGCATTAGAAATAGAACATCAAATCAAATCTTATTTTAATGTACTCATTAGAGTGAAAAAAATAGTAAAAATGTGCCATAGTTAGATGTTGGCCAGGGGAAGGAATTATTTATGTTTTTCTGGAAAAGCAAGCCCCCAGCCCTTGAACTCTGTGTGTGGTCTTCATTATGACATCCTTGCAACAGTCGCATTGCTGTCTGCTACAGACACCTTTTCAAAAATTTATGAAGGCACAGCAGGGTAGCAGAAGCCACTTGATTTCTGCAGATTAGCATATTCATTAAGCCCAATCAATAATTAATCTATGACTTACATGAAACATATGGGTGAAATTACATCTTGGCTAAGACTATTCAGGTAAAGTCCATGAGTATTTCACATTGTTATTTGTTTTGTTGACACAGATCTTGAAACAGAAATAGTAATGGATTGTTGGATAAAGCTACTGTTGCTCTCACTAAGGCCTTGTCTACATTACAGAGTATTGTAGACCAAGGCATCTGTTGTCAAGGAAAGAGTGAATACACATGCACTGTGATGCAGCTTTTGCCAGCAAAAATACCAGTTTGCTGACAAAATAAATGTAGTTTGATAAGACACATAAGGGTTTTTGTGCAAATTTTTTGTTAACAAAGTGCCAGTGTAGACATGACACTTGATTTTTTTCCACTTTAATTGCTGTCTAGGAGGTACCTGACAATGTTTTTTTTGACTGTTCTGGTCAGCAGTTTGAACTCGACTGCCCTGTAGCCAGATAAATAACCATGTTCTCCTCCCACCTTGGAAGCCCCCAGGATTTTTTAAAATTCCATTTCCTGTTGGCTTAGCATGGAGAGGTCTTATTGCATATTCACAGGTAACCGTGGCATCTTATTGCAGCAAACACAATCCTATGGGGACCACTGCAAAGTTGCTAATCTCCTCCATATATGGGGAGAGGAGGTTGTGCAGTCCAAGCAGCATGTGAGCCATAGGAATTTTCATACCTATGGGCAGATTTCTTGAGGCTTATGCAAAATGGGCTATGACTGGGCCATCCTGAAGTGCAAAGAGAAGATAAAGGAGCTAAAGCAGGTATACTATAAAGGGAGGGAGGCAAATGACTGCTCTGGTATTGTGCTTAAGACTTGCCAGTTCTACAAGTAGCCGGAAGCTATCCTCAGTGGGGATACCTCGGCCAGCCTGAAGAAGTGGAAAGAGAACCTAACACAGAGGATGAAGTAATTCATGAAGAGGTCAATTTAGATGAGAATCTGAACTGCATGGTGGGGTTACTCAGTGAGGCCAGCAGCCAGGAACTGTTTACTACTCTGGAGGCATCCAGCCAGTCTCATTGGCCATTCTCTGGTAAGCAAAAAGCAGGAGAGGAGATAGTTGGTAAGTGGATGTTGTTTGTGTAGCGCAGAGGTGGATTCAGGGCATAGACATGTAGAAGGTTGGCTGTGTTTCTATATGCTGAACATTTCACTATGCAGTTAATTCGTATGCTGGAACATGATGTTGGTCCATATGACAGAGCTTTCCAGAGTTTATGAATCCTGGGGATGAGATATTGGAAACCTTCCCATCTTATTGGAATCCCACTTATGGTACATCAGATTCATCTCATTATATATATTTCTGGGAAAAAATTTACACACCATATTGGCTTTCCTCAAGAAAACTTTATCCCTGTGTCTACACGAGTTCCTTCCTTCGAAAGAGGTTCAAAAGATGCTAATGAGGTGCTGCAATGAATATAACACCAGATAGGAAGAAGGGCTTTCAAAAACTCGGGGAGGGGGGAGGTCCTTTCGGAAGGTCCCATCTCCATGGGCAGCACGCAATTCGAAAAGGCACACTTTCGAATCGCTGCGGCCATCATTACGCTAATATTCATTGCAGCACCTCATTAGCATCTTTCAAGCCCGCTCATTAACATGCCCATTTCGAAAGGAAGGGACTCATGTAGACCCAGCCTATCTCTTCGGAAAATTCCTAACCAGCCCCACTTATGATATTTCCAGGAGGGCTAAATAGTTGTACCATGTTAAAAGATTTCCAGTCCAGATCTCCAGTCCACATCTGAGTGATATGAACAAACATACAAACTTTGAGTCTTCCTCAAATACAACTTGTCTTTCAGTTATGCCCAGAGGTCCAATCAGAGAGCAGGGCTTCATTGTACAAGATGCTGTACATACACAAAAAACACAGTATTTGCCCAGAGGAACTTAACATTTCAAGACAAGTAAATGACTAAGGAGAACAGAGACACAAGGGCCCCAAATACACTAGCAAGTTCTTTCAGAAAATCCAGACCTTTTCTGAAAGCATATGCGGAGCATCTACACAGAAAATTAGCTTTTTCAATCCAGAATTGAAAGAAAGTGGCACTTCTTCCAGAAGCTGTCTTCTGCTCCTGGACCATGAAAAGTGCCTTCTCTCAAAAGTTTATTTTGAAAAACGCACATGTAGATGCTCCATAGGCCCTTCTTTCAAAAGCTCGGTCCTCATGGCATCAGATTTTTCAATCCCAGGCCTGTTCTTTCAAAGGAGCAGGGGCTGTGTGGACACTTTTTATCAAAAGAGCAGACCAATTTTTCAATCTGCTTTTTTTGTGCGCGGACGTGCTCTTTCAAAAGAAGTTCTTTTGGAAGAGAACTTGCGGAAGAACTTCTTTCTAAGGATTGCTGTAGTGTAGACATACCCAAAGAGATGGAGTGACTTTCAGAAAGCCAGGCAGCAGATTAGCAGCAAAACTAAGATTAGAACCGCCATCTCTTGGCACCAAAAAGAGTGTTATAGTCAACACACCTCTGAGTGCACCCGCTCTCCAGAGGTTTGCATATCACTAATGATTAGTACGTGAGCCCTTATTTGAAACCTAATGGCTACAACCCCTGTTAGAAAAACAGTATGCTACTATCAGCCTTTAAAATTTCTTTTTTCAAACAATTGTCCTAATCCCATTCTAGATAGGACATGTGACTCTTTCCCTCTACAATTTGGGAGTGAAGATTTTGGGATATTAAGTGTTTTTCATTCTCTTTAATATCTTTATGCTAAACAATGAACAAAACAGCAAGCCTCCAGATCAACTGCTAGTAGTAAGCCTCACCCTTGCTGACTGAGCTAACCTTATTATCCGCACCTTTGATCTGGCTTATTTATAGCTGGCCCTGCAGCTTTCCAAGACCAGCATCTGATGAAGTGAGTCTGTGCTCACGAAAGCTCATGCTCAGAACTTTTCTGTTAGTCTATAAGGTGCCACAGGACCCTTCATTGCTGTTACAGAACCAGACTAACACGGCTACCCCTCTGATACTGGGACAGTGAGAATTTCCTGTTTTTTTCCCTTTTTATTTTATTTAGTCTTATTATTATTAGATGTCTTCTTTTCAATTCTCTCACTCGAAAGAGCAAAGCCTATTACTGTAACTTCACAAATGGTGTGCCTTATAAACAATGCTGTTATCCATTTTACAGAAAATGCAGATTTAAAATGTGGCATGAGGTTTTAATCCCCTGAGAGAGAGAACTCCACAAAGATTATGTAATGTGCTCAGGTTGGTCTAAAAAACCATTTACACTGAGTTATTAGCTCTGAGAAATGAAGTATTTCTGAAAGATGATTTAATTTCTCCAGGAGTTATTGGTCTGTGCTTGAAAGGGATATTAGGTTCTTTCCAGATGATTAATTGGGATGTAATGAATAGTGTCAGATGTGAAAGTTGTAGTGGGCATATATTAATAATATTAGAACTTCAGCATTTATTTCACATTTCACAAAGTGTAATGACATCTAGGGACTAGGAAGAATACAAGTTCATTATTTAAAACATGATTTATGATATAAATATTCAAACTGAGGGCTCAATCTTGCAAACACTATGCCACATTAATAACTTTTTTCACGTGACTAACAGTTTGCAAGATTGGACCCTACATTTGGTAGCAGGAGGATAGGGTAGATAGCCAGCAGGAGGATGACAATTCTGTTTCTTGGTGACTTTTAAGGTTTCACGATTTGCTTTCATCCCATCCTGGATCAAAACCAGAACTGTTAAAATGTTTTTACAAAAATAAGTGCCTAAGTGTCAGTCAATGTATGTCCTGCTACTTAGGGCACTGGATGAGGTGACCTTGGTTAAAGTCTCTACTCATTCAGAGGCTGTGTCTATACTCACTGCAGAAGATTGAATGCTTAGGTTTGATCTTCTGGCATGCCATTTTGCTCACGCATGAAACAGTGCATTCTAGGGTCAATGTCGACCCTGGAATTCCTTGGAAGCTGCAAGGATTAAGGAGTATTGACAGGAAGTGCACTCCCATCGGCATTCTGCAGTAAGGACAAGGACAACTATCCATGCGTGCAAAATTGATATTTGTCACACAACTGATGTACCTAAAATTGCATCGCAGCTGTCAATATTCCAAGTAAGTGTAGACCCAGCAGAGTGATATGAAAAGAACAATGCTGTTCTGAATCACAGATGAGCAGGGACTTGACCTTTTATCTTCCACATCCCAGTACCACAGTCACTGAGCTAGCAAGTCACTTCCTCTGCTTTATGGCAAAGGTCTTGTAGAAACCAATGGAATATTTTGCCAAAAATGTTTCAATTAACCCTTCTATGGAAAGAGTACATTGAGCTTTGTTTTATTAGTAATAGTAGCAGCGGAAGCTTTGGGTTCTTTATACTCTTCATTTTGACCTCTTTACCTTTTAATACATTAACCACCTGTCAACCACAAAAATTATTCTACATCAAGGAGGATACTGACAATGTAAGGAGCTTTCAATGTCCATGACAAAGAGCAGACAAATGACTGCCAATTCTCAGGGTACCATTTGTTCCACAGTGCATTCGGCATTTACCTATAGACAAAGTTCTGCTAGTTGGAACTAAAGCACATAAAAAACATTACCAGAATAATTATGTATAGAAAAATAATGAGCATATTAACATGTCTTCCTTATCTACTCCTTGCCTAATTCAGCAAAGCATAAGAATCTCTTATTTCCCCATCCACTTTTGACGTCAATAAAATGTAAGAATCAGTACACCGTTCACTCGTTTGTTATATTATTACTTTTATGAAAATGATTCATGGATTTTAAGATCAGAGGGGACCCTTTATGGTCATCTAATCTCAGCTGTTTAACAAGCCATAGAATGTCACCGTGGAAATCCTACATCAAACCCATAACTTCAGGTTCAGCTAGAGCATATATCTTTCAGACAACAGGGATATAGGCTATGTCTGCGCTACAGCGATCTTTTGAAAGAAGTTCTTCCAGATGATCTCTTCCAAAAAAAATTCTTTCAAAAGAGCATGTCCACACACAAAAAAGTGGATCAAAAACACAATCCACTCTTTCAATACAGAGAATCCACACAGTTCCTGCTCTTTTTAAAGAATGAGCTGAGGATCAAAAAATCTGGAACTATGAGGACAGTTCTTTCAAAAAAAGGGAACCTGGGGTATCTATGTACATTTTTTCTGAAAGAATCTTTCAGTAAAAGGTGCGCTGTCTCATCTGGGAGAGAAAGAGGGCTGCTGAAAAAAGTGCCGTGTTTTTTCTATTTCAGATCGAAAGAGTGCATTTTGTGGGTAGATGCTCCAGGGGTTCTTTTGGAAAAGGTCCAGCTTTTTCAAAAATAACTGGCTAGTGTAGATGCAGTCATACAGTTTTGAGTTAAAGATTTTTAATGACAGAAAACCCAGCACATCCCTAGGTAATTTGTTCTAATCTTTAATCATAGATTTTTTTTTAACATCTTCAGTTTCGAGTCATTGGATCCAAATTAAATGTAATAAAGCAGATAGTAGAAGGATAATGACTTTGGAAGTGCAAAATAGATTAAATGGTGTGATCTATGTATTGGAGGTAGAGCTGTGCGAAACACTGATTAAAAACAGAACACAAAATCAGGATAGTTTTCCCATTAAAATACAAAATCCAACTAATCCAAATGCATGGACTGTTCTACCCATAACCGTAATGGCTCCTTGAGGCCAAAGCTTGCTTGCTTGCTTTCCTGTGCCAGGCTGAGACTTTCAGTGGGTGCTCGTGTTTTTTTCCCCCACCTTGAGGCTCAGTTGCTCCCGCTCCACGTATTGGTGCTTGGGCCAGGTTAGTGCAGAAGAAGGGATGTGTACCAAAGTCCCTTTATATCACCTATCACAGGGAGGCTTCTAATTCACCTCTCGTCAATGGTGCCATTCCCCCAGTGGCTGATCAGGGAACCCAGACCCACTCAGTTTTCCAGGTTTCAGCTCTTGGAGCTTACAATCAGCAGGTAACAGCAAATCCGTCCCACAAACTGCTGCTTTTTCCATACAGCGCTTCCTATGCTGCCTCTAGCTTGTTCCTTCTCTATTCTGATCATATGAGCTCTTCCCTCCAGGCAAAGCTCCCGTCTCTTTGTGGTCTTACAGCGTAACTGCAAACCTCTTCCATGTAGGCCTTCTTTGCCCTCAACTATCTAGGCTTTATACAAGTCCTGCCTATTGTCCACATGAACTTCATCCAAGGACTGAGATGTATGGAGGTGTGTGGCTTTCATAAAGCAATAGAAAGTTCTCACTGCTCCGTGACTCCTCATCCAGGTTCAACCTAGGCAGTTAGTTGGCCTGCCTAGCAATCTTAAACCTTTTCGAGGCTACCGTGTGATGAACACCCCCACATGTTAAGTTTACCGAATTTCAAGTACCCAAGTCAATGACCTTTTCTTTCTTTGTCATGGGATCCCCACCCACTAATCCATTACTGTCCTCTTCAAAGGGCAAGAGTGGCTAGTCTACCTTGGTTGTATCCAGGAAACCAAAGATGTCACAGTGAGTTATATCAGTCCCCTCTTGAAGAACCAAGGAAACCACCTCAAAGATACCACAAATGAGGAGGGCTGCAAGAAGAAGTTAACGAAAAAATAGCTGAACATAGCTTTTTTGGTAAAAAATTGAGATTCAGTGACTCCACACAGTTTCATTTATTTGTGACAGGCTTGCCAAATTGTTAGTGTTGACTAACACTCCGAAGTATTCAGAAAAAAAAAGTCAAAGTTTGACATTATGGAAAAAAAAATACTGATTTGAAACAAGCATGTGGTTCTGAGGGGCGCAACATCCCATTCCAGGCAGTGCTGAAGGCTGAATGCCCTAGGCCATACCCCTTCCATCCTTGTCCCTGCCCCTTTTGAGGCACAGAGCAAACCCCACTCTCACCTTGCCCTGGGGCCCATGGCAGCTGTTGGCGTTGCTGCTTATGTGATAGGATGTTTTTGTCTTTTATCATTTTTCTGTGTGATTTCATTTGTGAGGATAGTAATTGCCTGGCTTTACCCACACAGCTGAGTGGGGCATGTAATGCACTGGATGAGAAACACCAAATGTTCCAACATGCTGTCATTCTAAACGTTCCAAGTTCACCCCAGCTGAAAGATTCTAGACTGCTTTCATGGGCTACGTCCACGCAGCTCCCTAACCTCAAAATATGCAAATTGTGTAGCTTATTTTGAGTAGATTTCAAAATAGGCTCTTTTGGCCTGTGGCACTGTCTAAATGTTGCCACATGTGGAAATAAAGGGCTATTTCAAAGCATTCCTGTACTCCTTCTGTGATGAGGTGTAATGGGAGACCAGAATAGTGCACCCATTATCTTGAAATCTGTTTCAAGACAATGGACATGTTTATTAGACACAGGCAGCTATTTCAGGATACCAACGTATCCCAAAAAAGCACCCACCTCATAGACCTAATACTGGTGAATACTTTAAAGGAAAAGTATATAATTTCAATATATTCAGACCATCACAAAATGAATGTGAACTGCAAATAGCTAAACTTGAGAGTTCCATTCCTGAACTGGAAGGGAATTCTGCTGTTTGGTTTAGCTGTCTTCCCGCCTCTGCTACAATTAACTGCTTTGCCTGTGTGTGTGACAGATGAGATAATTGAACTGTCTCATCTTGCACTACTCTCCACAGTCCCACAAGTAGTTGTTTCTACCCAGAATATATTTGAAAAGAGAACTGTCATTAGCAAATGTGAACATTTGCCCACACTACTGAAAAAAATAAAATTGTTTATGAATCACGTTTAATATTAAAACATTGTTCATCCATAATTCATTACCTGTTTCCAAAAGCATTTACATTGCTGCCCTTTTGGAAAGCTATACATAGCACTGATTGCATAATTAATTGTACTTTTCTATCATATATATAAGAAACCCTATTTAAACTGCAAAATAATACCATTATTATCTCACTTAGAATAGCTTAGAATTAGTCCTTTAAAGATTCAAAGATTTTGGACATTGGTACTAAAGAATTCATTAGCTCTTTGTGCATTATTTAAATAAACATTGCAGATACTTAAAAATATAAATGAGGGAAGTGCTTCCAGATTTAAATTTAAAAATGGGAACTAGAAAAATGATTACATTAGACATCTGTAATTTAGTTAATAACCACACTCCATTTCAATTCTTTAGCAAAACCTCATAGCTATTTTCTAGACATAATATTTTAGTTTCCCTTCTTTATTAAATGTTATGCATGAATATATTGCATTTCAAAACTCTGAATGCTAGTGAAAATTACAATTCATCAAATATTAATCAAATTAAAACTCAAATTGCTTGGATGCCATTCATTTGCCAACTATAAAAGAAAGGAAGTTTTATAACATGAAGATAACTTTTAATAGCTGTAAAAATAAGCAAACTAATAAACATTGGGCCTGTGAATACTTGCTAGTATTGTCAGGGAGAAAATTGTCATATTCAGACTAAACAATCAAATCAAATCTGGGGCTTAGCATGCAGAAGACCAAGGAGATTTAATGATCTTGCTCTCCAAACAGTAAAGATTAGCGGCTATAGCCACCATCTGCATTGAGAAACACAGTAAAAAACAAAGCATGTAAACATTTTTCTTCTGTTTTGGAACTACTAACTGCATATTGATTCATATTTGATTTAGACAGCTGGGAGATTTTCACATATTATTTCATACTGACAAGTTTTCCAGTTTACTCTTGTTTTTCAGTTTACAGTGCATGTTAATTCCTGTTCTATATGGGTATAATCTGAAGTCCACTGATTTCACTGGACTTGGGTCAAGTCTTACCACTGATTCCAGCAAAGTCCAGAGGTAAACACTTCAGAGGGAGTTGAGGGTTCTGACCTCAACTTCCTCGCTCTACTTATTCTCAGGTGCATATGGGACAGATAAAAGGCCTGTAGCATGGCTGTATCTGGTCCAGGTCAACTGGCATATTCCAGCCTCCCTCTCTTGCCAATGAATAGCCACTGAACAGATGATTTCAACTTTGCCTTTGAGAAGTCGGTTTACCTCTTCCCCAGACTTGTCTGGTAAACACATTTCAGTCATGACTTCAGAGTATATTCATAGGCTTACATATAGCATTGATATGCAAATTTTAGCATTATATTATTAACCAGTGAGTTATTAGTTTTCAAACAATACTTCACAAGGCAAATTCTGTACAAAGATTTTTACAGTGATACCTAGGGAGGAAATACTAGGGTGCATTCGACATACACTCTCATTAAGGTGAAGAGAGGTGTGTGGAACTTACTAACTCCGTCTAATTCTTACTGACATGCATTCCCCATGAGCGGACATATAAAACAAATGAGCTTTTTTCCCCCTGATCCACTGCTGTCACTCCCTATTTGACTTCTCTGTGTCCACTCATATGCTTATAGTTTAGCACATAAACACTTTGCTGGATGTGGTCTACAGTGCACAGTACTTAATGAGACTGAGTCCTAATTGAGCAGTATCATTCTACAGCACAGCTTCCTCAATTCTGCGGAGTAGTTGCTGGTATTGCATAGACATTTGAGTGCTTGTGTAGGATCCAGTTGTACAAGCAAATGTGCTTCCAGTAGTCATTTGAACCTAGGCTTAACTTTAAATATGTGTTTAACTGCTGACAGGAGTTAAAATGTAACTAAATTGTTTACAAAAATGGGCTTTTGTGCCAATTTCACCTCCTTAGTCATAGCTACAATTTTCTTGCTTCAACCCTATGACCTAATAAATTTGTTGGTCTCTAGGGTGCTATAGGACTGCTTGTTACCTTCAACACTATTTTATCAACCAAATTGATAATGAAATCAAAAAAAGATAGCAAGGTAGCTTGACAGCGTCTATTTTTCATAAACTCATATTGACTGACATTAATTATGTTATCATCCTTTAATTATTTATTAATCAAGACTCATATCGGCCACTTTATTATCTTGCCAGGAATCAATATCAGGCTGTTGGACCTACAGGTAGCTGAGTCATTCTGCTAACCTGTCTACCCATTATTCATTGCCTATTCACTGTAACCATAATGGTTCAAGTGAAGGAGGACACTTTGTTGACCAGGTAGGGGAGGATGTTCTGTTCATAATGGGGGGCACAGAGAAATCATAACATTGCATGTGGGAGCAGTGGACCGACAAATAATGGAAATGGCTGTCATTGATAGAACAGAGGGAATGACATGATGATACGTAACATAAGACATGAACATTCTGCTCATATAGTACTGTTGTGTTATGGAAGAAAATAAATGTACAGATCATGTTGCGTGATCACTTCAGCCTCTACTAAAATGCAGCAATTGTTTAATTATGTACAGCAACAACATACAATTGTTTATTATACAATATGAAGAATCTCATATCCAATGGACATGGTAGGTAATGTAAGGAAGTAGGATTTGCTGCTCACAACTGTAATGTGATCAGGACTTCCAGCCTGTGTCTTACAACAAAAGCCTTGGGATCTTTCATGACAAGGAAAAGAGTCCTTGGAAGACAACACACCAACCAGCATAATGCCACTTATGACCCCCCTGGCTGAACACTCATACCTGATCACAACCAAACCTGTTTTGCCTTTTATATTTATTTCATGTTTTCCTTGTATTTCTGAATTTCTCGGTTTCAGCTGGGAAGGAATAGGAAAGTCATGCCGAAACTATGAGCTACATTGTCATCTTCTATTTATGGCCTAGAATACAAAAACAGGACAGGATTTAAAATTTGTACAGAACATTTGATCTTATAAGGGGCTGAGCCCGATCTCCACACCCAACTGGATAGCTTTTCATTGTACAGAAAGAGGGTACTACTTAAGTACTACTACTTAACTTTTGTACTCTGAGTGGAGCATAAGTCATCTACAAGTCTCCTCCTCTTCACTCTGTCTCAGGACACCACTTCTAGCTGTCTCCAGGAGAACCCCGGTTGTTGTTCTTCAGTCTCAGTAGATCTTCTCCATGTTGTCTTTTGCATTTTCCTCTTTTGCGTTTTCCTTTAGGGTTCCATGTGAGAGCTTGATGGATTATGCTGGATGATGGTATTCTAAGAGTGTGGCCTAGCCATTCCCTCTTTCTTCTCTTGATTTCAGTGTCAATTGGTTCTTGTCCTGCTTTTTTCCAAAGCTCCCAATTTGTGACAAAGTCTTGCCATTTGATTTGAAGTCTATACCTCAGGCTTCTGTTTATGTATGTCTGTAGTTTGTAATTTGAAGGCTTTTTAGTATACCAGGTCCCACATCTATACACGAGCACACTCTTCACATTTGTGTTGAAGATGTGCGGTTTCATCTTCGCAGATATTATTTGTGAACTCCATACGGGATGGAGAGTCTTGAATGCAGCTGTTGCTTTCCCTATCCTGGCACTGATATACTTATCTGTTCCTCTACCTCTGCCCATAATACTCCGCACGTAGGTGAATTGCTCCACAACTTCCAGGTCATCTCCTCCCAGTGTGATGGCATTGTTGTTCAACTGGTTGATCGTCATTGTCTTGGTCTTTCCTTTATTAATGCTCACTCCAGTCACTGTGGCAGTTTTATCTTGTGTTGTGACCTTTTCTTCCATGCTTTCATGTTGTGTGAAAGGAGAGAGACTTCCATCTCAGGAGGTATGCTGCCTGCCGGGGGGCCCATATCCATTACGCAGGCGTTACGGAGGCATTATGGAGGCGTTGTCGAGGATTATCTGGCCCTCTGATACTATCCCATGCTTCTCATCCATGTGGGCACTAATGATACTGTGAGGTGTGACACTGAGCAGTGTCATGTGTAAAACATCAGTACAGACATTATCGCCCCCGTGAGTCAGGGACAGCATGATTTTGGTGAGAAGAGGCTCTGTGAGAAAAATCCCCTCAGACACATGAAGCTTCAAATTGTCACAGCTTGCCAGTTAGCAGCATTCCAATGGTCACTTTTTGACCGGTAGCTTAAACTGCAGCAAGGGAGGTTTAGGTTGGACATTAGGAAAAAGTTCCTAACTGTCAGGGTGGTCAAACAGTGGAATTAATTGCCGAGGGAGGTTGTGGAATCTCCATCGCTGGAGACATTTAAGAACAGGTTAGATAGATGTCTGTCAGGGATGGTTTAGACAGCACTTGGTCCTGCCATTAGGGCAGGGGGCTGGACTTGATGGCTTCTCGAGGTTCCTTCCAGTCCCAGTATTCTATGACTATGATTAGCAAAATCAATGTCCTCTAGCTGTTTGTCCACTGAATGCCTTGTTGATGGCCATCTGTTGCCCTGTTCATAATCCAGTCCATTGTGATCAAGAATAGGAAAGGTAAAAATAGGGCACCCTTGTTGCACTCCTGAGAGTATGCTGACAAATTCTGTTAAGACACCATTGTAGACAATCTGGCATGCTGAGGGTTCATACATTGAAAGAATCAAGTTAATAATTTTGGATGGGATGCCAGTGTTGGAGCAGTTTCCACAAAGTGTTTCTGTCAAATCTGTCAAAGGCTTTTTCAAAGTTTGTAGAAGTTATGTACAGGAGAGAGTTCCACTCAAGTGACTGCTCTATGGTTACTTAGTTGGTAATTGGTCAGTACAAGAAGCAATCAAGGCAGGTAGTGAGACATCAGTCAACATGATGTATAATCTATTTGGGAAAATTTGGAACACAGAAGAGATCCACAAGACTAGAAACTGGCTACCTTATCTAGCTTCCAAAGAAAGGCATCCTGAAGGAATGCAAGAACTGGAGGGGCATCACATCACTGTCCATTCCAGGAAATGTGTTCAGTAGGATTCTCTTAGAGAGAATGAAGACAGAAATTGATAGACAGCTCAGGGAAGAACAGGACCGCTTCTGAAGTGAGAGACAAGAACAGCCAAGGTGGAAGCTCAGAGATTGTATTCAGAAACCAACAAAGAAGTTAAAAAGGCTGTAAAATGGGACAAGAAAAACTTTGCAGAAAACCTTGCATAACAAGCCAAATAAGCTGCAGGACAGAGAAATTTGAAAGAGCTCTATAACATCACATAGAAGCTTGTGTACTGTGAATCAGTCAGCATAGGATAAAGAGGGGCGTGCGCTAACAAACTCAGGTGAGCAGCTCATTAAATGGAAGGAGCACTTTGAAGAGCTACTGAACTGTCCTGCCCACATGGAACCTCCCAAGTTACCACCTGCAAATATACTTCTGCAAATTAACAGCAGCAGACTGACCAAAGAAGAAATCAGAACAGCATAGAAATAGGGTAGTATTCCTTTAAATCAATGGTTTTATTGTTGAGTTTATGCAAGTTGTTGTCAGAGGGTACATAAGAAAAATCCTGTCAAGTGAAGAATGCATTTTATTAGGTGATCTTCTTGAGCTTTCCCACAAATGATGGCCCTATTTCATATTATGTCCAGTAGACTACGTTATTTGGAAAGGAGTACAAAGCCTACAAAGTTGAAAAAATTGCAGTTATAAATAGTGTGTGAGCCCTCTAGCAGAATTCACTGTGTTCTGGGATGCAGAACATTTTGACTAACAAGGATTTGTGCTAAACCAATGCACCACATGAGGTCCCACTGAAATTTGAACTCAGATGGTAGGATTCAAAACCCTGTGTGCTAACTATTACACTATGGCTGTGTCTACAGTAGTCCCCTTCGGCTAATTCATTCAGCTAATTCTCCCTGTGGCAACTTCGAAGTTGCAAACTTCACAACTTGCACAACTTCAAAGTTTCCTTACTCCCCAAAATTTGAATTTAAGAGTACAATTTTTTCTTTGTGCATTTTACTTGTTATGTTAATATGACAAAGCAGTTTAAGATTTTGGGGAGTAACGACAGTTCGAATTGCGCGAGTACTTTGAAGTGTTCGCAGCTACACAGCATGCCGGCGCTTTGAAGTCTGCTACTTCAAATTTGCCACAGGAAGAATTAGCCTAATGAAGTGTTGCATATTCATTGCAGCCCTTTAATAGTATTCTCCGATCAGACTGATTAACATGCCCCCTTCGAAGAAGAGGACTAGTGTAAACATAGCCTCTGAGACCTGCAGAAGTTAGTCAAAGCAGCAATGTTCTGATACAGTGACAAGCCTTTCCATGGGAGACAGATGCATTATTCATTCTGTTTTATCCATGTTCATCAATATAAAATATTCAAATATATTGCCTGGTGAAATTTTCCTGTGATTTATCCAGGCTTTCAATTAAAAATTGCACATTTCAAAACATCTTATGGGTTTGCTCCTTATAACGTTTATGACAGTTTGATTAGAAAATAAATACTGTATTTAGTTTTCTATATTATCCAATTGTACTCTTAAAATTCAAAACATTCCAGCTGAAAATGCTTAAGGATACAGGAACCACCATCTTCATATTAAACGATCAAAATTAGCAACCATCCATTTTTCCATTTCCATATTCTATTCTTCTCGCTAATCAGCATGGACTTTAGCATATGCTTAACTTATAGCCGGTACTAAAGAGTTTTGCGTAAGCCCACAGAAACTCAAGCACGTAGTAATTAAGATCTCTAACAGTATCAAATAGATCATATGGTACCAAATATGGCTGTAAATGGGATACTGCCAACAATAGTTGATCATAACTTCACCTATTTTAAAATATCTTTGGAAATAGCCACTGGGTTTCAAAATATCTAAATTTAAAGATAATGAATCTGATGATGAACTTCTATAAAAATGACTCTGTATTTCATCCCTCATAATTATTATCAATTCTGAAGACGGAGCATTCCAATCAGCAGAAGGAGAACAAATTTATCGTTAATAAATGCGCACATTGTACAAACAGGAATTATGGACAACCTTCAGCATGACGATTTTGAGGAACTAAAAAGCCAACAGTGCATTTTATTGTTAGTTAGTGCGAAGGGATAAAATATTAGAACAACAGTCACAAAGAATGGTAATAAGAGACATTATTTAAAAAATCTTAAACTGCTTTGTCATAGTAACATAACAAATAAAATGCCCAAAGAACAAATTTAAATAAGTTGTGTGTAACCCTAAAAGCCAGAGTAATTAATGTTATAACTGTCCTCAAGGAGTAAAGGGAATGTGAACTAGCATGGGCACTTCGAAGCACCTGCGGCTACACGCATGCTGGCACTTTGAAGTTTGAAGCTTCAAAGTTGCCGCCAGAGACAATTAGCCTAATGAAGTGCTGCGTATTCACTGCAGCACTTCATTAGTAATCTGCCATCACGCTGATTAACATGCCCCCTTCAAAGCTGGGGGCAAGTGTAGGCCCAGTCTACAAGAGCTAGCTAGATAAAAATGACACATTGAATCTACATTTGGCAACACCACTTTGTTTATAAATTTGGGGAAAAGATAATAGCATTTAGTTCACTTTCCCGAGTAAGGTGGTGTAGCTCTCCAGTGGGAGTCCCAGGAGATAATGCGTCACATTTTATCAAAGCCTTAGAAGATACAGCATGTTTTGTCCCAGAACAGGCTTATCTCTGGTAGATGATGCGCAGGAATTTGGAAGAAGGCCCAACCTACACCAGCCTGTTAATGGATTCCATTGTCATCGTCAGGTCCTTCCCACTAGTTACTTCTCAGTAAACATAAGAATGAGGGTCCCATCCTGACATTAGTTTAAGCTGGGCAGATCTCTACGTCTTCACTTTGACCTGCAGAAGTCAGTAGGGCTTTGTGCAGGCACAGGGGTCTCCTCACATGGAGTATCTTGCAGAATGAGGACAGGCCTCTTGTTAAGCCATTGTGAACCTGAAGCCCACTAATCATAGTTTAGCACTTAGAAAGCAAATGATTGCCAAAAATTATCTGTAGATTTGGGAACTTCTCTGAGTCCATACTATAGGCATTATTAGAAATTTGTGGTTTTCTCTCTATAAAAATTTGATCCATAGACAATTGAAGTTAATGGAAAGATTCCCATTGACTTCAGTAGTCTTTGGGTGAGGCTTTAAACAGGATATCTTAACGCAAAATAATAGCTTAAGCCATGTTTAAGACAAAAATACCTCACTAAAGGTACATCGACACTACAGGGAAGATTGACACTACCAAGGTGGATCTTCTGGAGTTTGATTTAGCGTGCTTAGTGGGGACACATTAAATTGAATTTACAGGGAGCCGCCATCAACGGCAGTATACCTGCTCCCCATTAAGAGTAAAGGAAATTGATGGGAGCTTGTGGTCCTGTTGAAGAAGGTGTGCAAGCTCAAATTAAGGTTCATCAACTTTAGCTACATAATTAACATAGCTGAATTTGCATACCTTAATTCAAGCTTCCCTGGTAGAATAGGCCTGCCCTAAGCAAGGTATGCAAATGAAAATTATTTGGCTATGTCATTTGCCCTTATGAAGACTGTTAATGAGACAGACAGACATACATATACAGGCTTTTGTATACACTACTGAATTCTGATGGTTGAAAGGCTACGTTTACACTACCAGATAAATTCAAATCCAAGGCAGCTAGCTTTATTGTAGCAAGTGACCGTCTTCACTACAAATACCAATAGCTCGACTTAGGGAGCACTAATATCGATAACATAACATCACTGAAACCGGCTACGTGTGGCATCAAATTCAAATTTAAAAGTTTGAATGAAGACTGGTGGGGCAGCACCAGGGTTTTTGATCTAATTCATTAGCCTCCAGAGCCACAGTGGCACTGCTGCTCCTGCTTCCAGCTCCCCGTTGCTCATGGAGGCCAGGAAACTCACCGGCACTGCTGCACCTGGGTCCTTGCTGCTATTGACTCCCAGCTCCAGGAAGCCAGGCACAGCAGAGCTGGTCAATTTCCCAGCTCCCCCAAGCTGTTGGGACTTGGGCACCAGGCAGTAGGGTGAGCGCTGCCGGCAGCAGGGGCGCAACAGGGCCCAGGGAAGGGTGCAGAATGCAGGTCTGAAGGAACTGTGGGATAGGTTCCCACAATGCACTGCTGTGATGGTTGATGTTTGGTCATTCAGTGTGGCAGCACTAATTCAACTTTGTGTGTACTTTGTGGGGAGGTGAGGATACTCAACTTTGAACTTATAAAAGCCAGCTTTATAAAATCAAATTTATCTGGTAGTGTACACATAGCCAAACCCTTTTCATTCCCAATGTTACCATTACATATTTCTCACTCCCCCATAAACACTGTTAACATATACCTCTAAGTCTTCAGTCCCATTTTGTTTACTTACCTTAAGTTTCTACAGATAACATAATTCAAAGGAAAATATAAAATGCTAACCTAAAACAATTAATATAAAGGAAGTAAGCAGATGTTTTCATTGAGACTTCTGGCTTTAACACACACAGAAGTTTCTGACAACTAACATTAAATTACTGAACTTTCCCTGCATCTGAATGTAGTCCCTGCAAAGTGTCTTATGAATATTGTCGTTGCAAAGTAATTATGCTTGTCATAGAATCCTCTCAGTTGCATTCTGAATTAATATAACAAAATATGGTTTGATGAATAATTAAATTTAGTCAATACCAGGAGACATTTTTAAGTTTATTTATTCACAGTGGAAAGTGCTTCCAAAAGGAAATACTTATAGGTTTAGGCTAGTGATTAAACAACTGTTTCCAAAGGTAAAATTAGCAAGTCTGATTTTCATTTGCACAAAGGCCATCTTACACCACTCTGGAAGAATGAATGGTATGGATCGTCATTATGGGCCCCTTCTAAGGTCCCTTTTCACTTCCAGAGAAGATCATTGGTTAGAGCTATGGCAATTCACATCAGCTATGATCTGCTCTTGGTTTAAGGGGGATTAACTGCAACTGAGAATCAGGTCCACCGCCTGTAGGCAAATATATCCTTGACATTATCAAATGTTTTGTTGTGTCACAATTGCAATTTCAGCATAGTTCACCTTTGAAATACACAAGAATCTTTCAGTTACAATATTTATTTTAGCAGGAGAAAATCCATATTGTACAAATAACACTCTGACATCTTCAGTGCACAGAGAAGCAATGTTTTTTTTTAAACCGAGGCTAACTTTTGTTATAGAAATTTTGCAGAAAGTATTAAAATAAATCAACATCTACACCCCATACTGCAAGCAAATGTTACTCTTGTCCATGCCTGACTTATGTCTGTAAGTCTTCAATTTTAATGATGCCTTTTCTTTTATCTGAGTTTATAGGAACACATCACTGGAAGAGATTTCCTAGGTCATTGAGTTCAGTCCCTTGCTACTGCAGGCAGCTATGTCTCATAATCCCATTCCCATTTTCATATCAAGCTCCATCTTAAAACTATTCATTTTCTTTTTTCAACACTGCTGCTCCTTTACAAAGGCTGTTGCAGAATCTCACTCCTGGAATGGCTGAAAATTTCTATTATAAAATTATTTATGGACATTTCATGCACATTTGTTCTAATCACTTGTTGCACCTAGAGTCTTAATCCACTCCCATGGTAAATTAGTGCCAAGATTTTTATTGGCCTCAAAAGAAGTGGAATTGGGACAATTATTGATAACAGCTTTGAAATCATTGAAAGTAAAAGCAGTTTCTTATGTGGTGACCTCTATAATTTCTTGACTGTGAAGTGACATATGTGTAGATAATTAAAATAGTGTTCATGGACAACCAAGGAAGTCCTAGTATAATCAGCCTTAATTCCCAGGAATTAGGTAGGATTTGCATTCACTTTATGCCATAGAGCATGCAGAGACAAAGGAGCTGACTCAGAATAGCATCCATTTTCTGAAATGGCACTGAAGATACTTAAAATTTTTGCTACACCAATATAAATGACGGGAAGAGGTCTATCAAATTCTATAGGTATTTCCATAGTATTCAATAACACATACATTAGTCTCTTAAATTATAAAGGTTATCTTGACAGCTATACAGAAAACACAACATTCTTTATTAAATTCTACAGGATTTTAGGGCAAATGTCTATAGATCCCAGTGAATGTCTGTAAAAACCTATTAGCATCATCCATCTTATAACTTTAGCACTTCTGCAATGGGGCTTTTTACACCATCTCTCAACACCTGTATAATTCTAAGACCTGTCCAATAATGTTAGTAGTCTAAAACATATTTATAATGTATTACAAATTGTCTTGTATTCATTTTAAGCCATACCACTTTCCATCTCAGGGTTTTATTCAAGTATTATTACTGATATAATAAATGCTACATTTTGTCTATTAAATACTTTTTACTGAGTTGGGTTAACTGGAGATACAGTCTTTAAAACGTCACCCTTATTTATGGAAATACTTAATTGAATTTGATCACTAATGTTCAACAGCACTATTTTGATTATACTGTGTTCTATCAGTGACTCTGTGTCTAGACTGCAGGGAACTGTCGGCAAAAGATATACAAATTGCACATTGCAATTTGTGTATCTTTTGCTGACAGTTCTATCAGGAGAGGCTTTGCCAACATTTGGACTGTCCACATGGGCCAAATGTCAGAAAACCCCTGTCTGTTGAGACTTCCCTCCTTCCACCTAGAACAAGGTGCACAGGGATGTTGACAGACTAGTCCCGACTGGCAGATCTCTTCAGAGAGATCTGCCATCTGGACACACTCTGAGTTAACAGAAGTTTTGTTGATAGAAGCCTGCAGTCTAGACATAGCCTAAAAGACTGTAAAAAAGCTTTACAAATAACTATTTTGAAGGTGAAAGGGGGACATCCCAAAGAATAGAGGATGATACAGGATATCCATTTTTATCCATGTTTGCCAAAACCATTATATTAGGCCACAGAAAATTATTTAAGTAATTCCATTCAGGTCAATCCTACCAGTCAGCACTTTATATCCTGTGAAAATACTGCTTTCTGCTTTACTTTCACAGAGAAGTAGGAAACAGGTAATCTAACAGCCATTACATGTTTAAATTATGTAGTAATTCAAAGGTGAAATGATAGACAAATCTGTTAAGCACTTAGGTAACACCATAATTTGAAAACCATCACTATTTGCATGTTCATAAAATGACATTATCAAACTTTTCCACAGTTCAGCCGAGCTAATGCACTCAAATCCAATGCATTAATTTGTTAATACTGTCAAATCCATGTGGCTGATTCAAACACTGCTAATCCACCATGGGCAAATGTTTATGCTATCATTCCCTCTAGGATATCCCTGTTTTTCATAGCAAGTAACAGACACATCCACGAATTTACTACTTAAAAACAAACAAACAAACAAAAACAAAACAGATCACTGTATTTCACTCTCCAGATGCCAGTTAGCTATTAGGTATTAGTTAGATTAAAAAGCAATCATGCTGTAGCCCAAGAGTGGGCAATATGTGTCACCTGGACTGGATGTGGTTCACCAGGGTTAGTCCCTTGTGGGCCACCAGATGCTTTATTTTTTTTCCTGTGTGTCCACGAGCATGGCTGCTCACAGCAACAGTTGGCTGTGGATTGTCATTCCTGGCCAATGAGAGCAGTAAGAAGTGGTGTCCTGGTCCATGCTGCTTCCTACAACTTCCATTGGCTGAGAATGGTGATCCCCGACCAACAGGAGCTACAAGTGGCCATACCCATAGGCACACAGGTAAATAAAACATGCGAGCCCACAAGTCACTTAGTGTCCACTCCTGCTCTAGCCACATTTCAAGTGGTTTAAAGCCAGGTCTACACAAGGGAAATAAGTCATTTTCAGATACACAATTCTAGCTATGGCAATTGCATAGCTAGAATTGAGTTATCTGAAATCGACTTAGCTGGCTATCCTCACTGAGGCAGGTTGATGGGAGAGTTTATCCCATTCACGTCCCTTATTCCTCATGATAGTAGGGAATACAGGCGTCAACTGCCAACCCCTGATAGATTGATTTTGTGCATCCCTATCAGATGTGCAAAATCGAACCCCAGAAGATTGACCATGAGCAGGATGATCTTCTGGGTCATGCAGACATGGCCTAAATGTTACAAAGTTTGAGAAATTCACTTGTCATTTAATCCTTAGATTAGTATCCCCTGGTTTGGCAAGTCCAGATGCTACATTCTGTGAATAACTATATTAAAATGAAATCTCAGTCAAACTATACATCAGAGCTGATTTAACTTATTTCCCTCATAAGAAACTATTGTCTTTTCTGATGTATGAGGATGTTTCTGGCACTTTTCAAAGCTCTCCAGTTTTTTCTCATGAGACATATTTTCTTGCTCTTTACTAGTTAAGTCAGAGCCAAATCACTGAAAAGTACAGTAAATGCCTACGGACATTCCCCTCATTTGTTGCCTATCAAAAATATAAATAAATAAAGTCTCTCTGGCCCTAATTCAAAAGAAATGCAACCGTACTTCATGGAATTGTACAGCATGCGTACTCCAGCATCCTCCAGGAGAAAAGAAACTATTACATTAGTAAGCAATTAAAATGTTACAGTTTGTTGCATATTCCATTCACATGTAGATACTTAAGCAGCTGCCAGATAGCAGGTGGTTTGTAAATCATTACCCTTTCAAATTATGCTGCTGATGGCATGTGTGAAATGACTGAAAAATTACATGTTTAGTACTTTCCCATTCTGCACCATTAAAATAAAATAAATTGCCGCAATACATTATCTCAACCTTGGAAGTCATCATACTCCAGCAAACGTGTTTTTATTTTTTCTCTTTTTACCCTGCCTTCTGCTAGAGGACCCTCCTCTCCAAGCACAGGATAATAAAACCTGCAAGATTTGACTACTTTGATACATTGCTTTGTATACTGATAATGGAAAGTGTCAGGCAACTATAGGTGTTGCCACCAGTTTCAGCTATAAAATGAACACAAACTAATCATTTGGAACCATCAATCAATTTTTGAACAGTGTTTACAGATGTAACCAAGGTCTCAAAAACTAGTGACTATTCCGATGTTAAGATTAGCCAATCCATCACAAAACAGCCTCTGTGATACCTTTACCTGGAAGCCAAAAGCACATTCCCCTTAAAGCAATCTGGCACACATATACTCCACCAGGAACCTACGTCAAAATTCTACCCATCCCAAAGGATCAGGCATATTACATCCCAGGTCAATGAATATTTTAGATCTTATCCCAAATATATGCTTATAGCCAATTCTTAATAACTCTATGGATGCTAATTAAAATACAAAGAAGAGAGAGAAAGAGTACTGGTTAAAAGATCAGGATCATAGCAGCCATGAATATAGCTCTGTGATCAGGTTTCAGAGCAGAGTTAATGAGCTTTGTGGTTGATTTAGAGACTCCACATTCCATAACTTCAGTTGGGCTCAATGAGTCTTTCAAAATTAGGTTGCCAGTGGCAGGGATGAAATGGCTGTAGATGCTCAGCATGAAAATCTGGCTTTTATTTGCACATCTGAACTCTAAGCGCTTTGGAATTTGGCACTGTTTTCCCTAATCTCTACCTCTGTTTATTAGTTTGGGCCTATTGGGTGATGCAGCTGCTCAGAATTCATACCGGAAGTAGCTAGAAAGATTGTTTGGTTTGAGCTTCAGCCAGAGCACCCAGCCATCACTTGGGATCAGAGAGACAATGCTGCAGTGTGTTACTGTTGTACTGAAAGAGGGAAGAACAGACCCTTTGGTCCTCTTGGAGTTTGAAGGCTCAGATATCTGGTGCTCATCTCACAAGTACATGGAACAAGGGAGGACCCAAGGTTGACTGACACAAAACTTCTCCGCCAAGAAGTGATCTAAAATGAACGAGGATTGGGTGACTTCAAGTACAGGCCATTTAGCCGTCTTAAGTATTAGAAATGAATGGCAGATGTAGAAAGTCCCTGCTGTAAGATCTCAGGTCAGCAATGAAATGCTTGGTTAGTTTGCTATTAGGAAAGCTTATTGAATCGGGTGTGCTATGGCAGACTTTATTTTTGCCATACTAAGTTTACACGACATACGTTATGTCTATATTAGTCTAAGGAAGTCGACAGCAGATATGCAATTCTAGTTATGCCAATTGTGTAGCAAAAATTTATGTATCTTCCTTTGGCTAACCTGGGGAAGGGGAATAAGAAAGTGTCTCCCTTCAACCTCCCTTACTCCTTGCATACCGCAAGGAGTACAAGGGTCAACTGTGACATCTGAGAGGTTGATTTTGCGTGTCCATGGTAGACGTGTGAAACCGAAACTCGGAAGATCAATTTTGGAGTAAAGTAGACATAGCCTTACATTAACAATAAAAACCTTGCAAAAACAAGTATTTATCTCTGGATCTGGTTTCTGAAGATAGTCCAGTTCTTTAATGCTGCACTGTTTTCCCAACCCAGTAGAGTAATACAGCTGCCAGTTAAATGACCTAAATGCAGGCGAGGTGACAGACTCACTGGGCCCCTGTGCAAGGTGGTGGGGAGACATGTTTCTCTGTGCTCCGGGAAGGAGAGGGACTGGGGACAAGCAGCACTCAGCACTGCACCTCCTCCCTCAGCACTGCCCACAGCACACTGCCCATGGCTCTGGAGGCAATTTAAAGGGCCCATTGCTCTGACTGCTGCTGAAAATCCCAGGCCCTTTTGAACTGTTGGGCCCTGTGCCCCCTTTCTCTCCCAGATTGGTGGGCCTGCCAAGATGCACTCTCCAATTACTCCTAGTTACTGTCAAGTAACATGTACTCTTTCCAATCCACTGACCTTCCAGGGGAACAAATATGAAGCATAACAGGATGAAAATCTTTAACAGGGAGCTGACAGCAAGCAAGCCTTTACTCAGTGAAAAAGACTTTCCATCAATGCAGTCAGAGCCTGATGAACTATATAATGCTAAGCTGTTTCTATTGGAGTATCAACCCAAGGATCTCAGGTCACACTATTTCATTTAACAGAGAGGATTGTTACACGTGAGATGGTAAGAAACATCCTAACACACTCTAAGAAACCCATAAAGACCTCACAATGAACTCAAATACTCTGGCAGCCTCATTTATCTCAACCACAATTTTACTAAACTCCATCCCTTATCTCCCATCCCATATTACTGGAGCAACAAAAGCTCTTGATTTCATTGGCTTTAATCGAACTGTTCTTCTCAAATTCTGCCTGCTACTATGTAGTCTACATTAAAGTTCTCCGTTAGAGATCTGTAATGATACTATTTAACATAGCTCAGTTGAAAGGCAAATAGCATGAATTTAAAGTTGATATAATAAACTCACAATGCTTTTTTCTCCTAAATATTTCAAGGCTTATTTTTTTAATCTTTGTTAAGAGAGAAAAGCAGTCATGTAGCACTTTGAAGATTAACAAAATAATTTATTAGGTGATGATCTTCCGTGGGACAGACCCACTTCTTCAGATCTACAGCCCTACCAGAACAGACTCAATATATAAAGCACAGAGGTCCAAAAATTGTTATCAAGGTTGATAAATAAGCAATATTATTATCATTGTTGTACTTCCCCACCCCTCACCCTGCTTCTCTTGCTCTTCTATCTGATTTGCCAATGATGATAACAAATGTGCTGTTATGTTATGAAATATCACCTCTTAAGGAAGGTTAGGCGGGATCTGCATATCTGAATGGGAGACTCATGAAGAAATTTAAGGCTGCATCCACAAACAAATTGGGAAGAAAGGTGCTTTTGAAAATGCAATTTTCTTTCGAAGGGACCGTGTTTAATGGCTATTTTACATTTCAAAAGCAGCACTCTCGATGAGGCGAGCAGCTGCCGTTATGCAAATGAGGTGCTGAATATTTATATCAGTGCTTCATTAGCATTTTCAATCTGCTCTATTTACATACCCCTTTTGAAAAGAAGGGGTAGTGTAGACGCAGCCTAAGTGTTTGCTGGTGATAGAAGTAGGTAGCCCTTAATTGCTGAAAGTCACATTAAACTCATCCTAGAATACAGTTGAGGATGCTCTACTGCTGGAAGTGCCATGTTTTAAGTGAGACAAACTGAAGTTTTCCTATTCATCTGGGTCATGAGACAGAGAGTGGCCCCTTTTATGAGAGCAGGGCTTTTATGCACAGCATCCCAGTCAAATTCCTGTCTGAATAGTTGTAGTCTAGCTACTAAAAATTTCCTCTAATACTGTAGTGGGCTTTTCCCTTCATGTCCAGAACTATCATTTGGTATTTTTGAACACTGTGAAAGAATTGTCACCTCTGTGTCTCCAGGTAAATGGCAGGTACAATTATTCTGTTTTAAAAAACTTGTAAATTCTTTTTAAAAATAAAATGTAAGCATCTGAAAGCCTAAGTGCCAGATTTTTAAAAGTATCTATGAACTAAAAAAATGCAGAAGGTGCCTTGTGAGATTTTCAAAGGCACATAATCTTTTGAAATCTCGTCTGTAAGCCTTTAGAAAATGCAACTTAAGAACCTAATTCACTCAGGAGCTTTAGAAAGTTTTGCCCTTCGTATAGTTTGTAAAACACTTTAAATTGAAAGATATTCTATAAATGTAGGGTGCATTTTTTATTATTTAAAGGACAACAAGGTTGCAACTAATGCTAACAGCATTTTGGACTGAATTTGACAAATTAGAGTTGAAATGTCTAATTTCTAGACCTAAGAGAAAAGGAAATAGTGGCTAGGTCACTGGCCTACAACATAGGAGAGCTGGCTCAATTTTCTGCTCAGCCATGGACTTCCTGTGTGACCTTGGCCAAGTCACTTAGCCTCTGCGTAACACAGTCTCCAATCAGTAAAATGGAGATAATGCTTCCTACTTTACAGTGGAGTGGTGGGAATAAATATATTAAAGACTGTGAAATGCACTGAGATCTATCGATGGAAAATTCTACTTAAGAAATAGATATGTATTTTTAGTGGTTTGACAAATATTAGGTATTAATAAGTCAAATTAATCTCTTCCTGTGGAGTGGCAGAAGAAATGTCAGATAGAAGCCAGTGGACTGGGAATACAATGTACAAGTAAAACAGTGGCCATTTGATTTGGTTTGATTAGTCTGAGGTCCAAAATCATCATCAAGCAGGTCCTTGAATTCTGACAGAAGCAGCCATGCAAGTCTAGCTTTCATATACTATAAATATCTGTGAACAGCAAAAGTGTGCCGGTGAACAAGCACTATCTATACATATATTCGTCTAACTTCTCTTTGCTGCTGGTGTCATGCTTGTTACTCCACGATCAACGACTTTAATACAATTCCCTCCTTCTGAAACTTCATTTGGATCCTTTCAATTCCGTCTTCCAGGGCTCATTGCCAGTTCTATCTGATGCTCCTTCTGTATACAGAGAGCTTGCTCTTCGACGCAGCTGAAACAGCATGACAGACAAAATTGAAATGAAACTGACAGGCTTTGCAGACAAATCCTTCTCTTTGCATATCATGCAGGTTTCCTTCTTTGTGCAGTATCAAAAACAGCTTTCTGGGTTAACAAATAAGTAGAAAAGAAATCATGTTCTTTGCTGCTAAGAACCAAAGTGTGGCCATGGCCATGTGCACTATTGTATCATAAAGGGTGATCACAGTATAATGGCATTGTACAGGATTATTTCAATATTGCCCAGTGGTACTGGCTTGCTTTTAACAGATGTTGAATTTAGGGTGGGCACTGCTCTCCTTTCTCCATTACAAGTAGAGGGGGAGTTTCCTGCTTCCTTCCGTGCCCATGGTTTAAGAGAGCCACTTTTTTCCTACAGCTTGACTTCTCCTACCTCTTGAGTGACTGGAGAATCTGGGAATTCATTGGGACGGAGATTAACTAGGAACAGTAAAGAGAGCTGGTGCCTAGGAGGGAATTACAGGGCTCCAGGGGTTCCAACTTCCCGCTGAAGAAGAAATCAGGAAGAGAAGATGGTGATGGATTGGACATACCTTCAGAAAACCAACCAGCAACATCACAACACAAGCCTTAAGATGGAACCACAAGGAAAAAGGAAAAGAGGGCCCCCAAGAAACACTGAAGGCAGACACCAAAAAGATGGGCTACATGTGGTCAGAACAGGAATAAATCGCCCATGACAGGGGAACATAGGCAGATAGTTGTGAGCCTCCTATGCTCCAAGATGTAGGAGTGGAAGAAGCTTACTACTACTACTAAGACTTTCAACCTGTATTTTCTAAAAAACTTTTTGGTGTTTATAGGGATAAGACTATAAGAGGTTTGGTTCAAAGTACTAGGAATTAACTCAATAAAGACAAAGGTCATATTGTGCAACAGCAGCTACCTCTATGAATGTGAGTATGGTATGGGTTCAATTTTAACCATGCCTGTGTGCAACCATGCTTTAAATAACATGGTTTCACACAGGGCTTGCCAAGCATTGAAGATAATTTAAAAAAAAAGCCTAAGGAAAAGACAAAGTCTTATTTTCTCTCTCTCTCTCTCTCTCTCTCTCTCTCTCTCACACACACACACACACACACACACACACACACTACAAATTAGAAGAATCTACCACCAAACATTGGGTGTTCCCAAACTGTGCATTTTTTCCTTATATGGATGAAGATCTCAAGACCTTCTCGTATTCCATAAATAACAACATTTGGGCTGATTTTTATGATTGAATAATTTCTAAATCTCAAATTTATTTTCCTTTAAACTGAATACAATTCTGAAGTTCCTCACATTTATTTAGAAGAGTCAAAGTGCGCAGAAGGTTTTACACAGATAAATGCTTTAGTAATTGAAGTTCTATTAGGTAGTGATAATGGTGGATTCTTTATATTACTTCATCAACTTTAAATGGGATAAAATAACTGAAAAATCCAACTCAACAGTTACACTCTCCTGAGATAGCGAGAGGGAGAATTCAATTTAAAAACACCTCAGTCTGTAAGAGAGCCAACCTGTCTTAAAATGATCACATCCAGTGACTGAAAACAAATGAGCATACGAGAGCATGTGAATCCAATTATGAATCACAGGTAATAAATGTTATGTTATGTTTCAATGGTTTTATGGATAAGGAACTCATTGGCATACTATGTCTAATATGAATTTTATGACTAACACTAATAAATGTAGGAAAGTATATCCTGGTTTTAACAAAAGATGGTACCTTGTAGTAGCAGTTGATTTTGGCTAATGTGAAAAATTACGTGGAGGGACCAGGTTAAGATTAAGATTAGAAAGTAAACTACAAAAAAGTGTAATTTTTACTCTAACTCTTGCACAAATCCATGTTGCATTTCTTAATCTATGTAGTGTTTTACCATGAAGTTAATGGCAGTGAGCTGTGTGCTACTGAGCCTGGTACTCCTGAGACATGCTATTGCTAAATACAAGGATAGACCTTCAAATCCCTTAAGATTTATGTCTGCTATGATGCCATCAAAAACCCTATCACAGTTAGTCACGCTTGGGTATGTGGTAACATGTAACTGTGCCCTTTCTCCTCCTGCTTCTATTTTATGGATGAGAAACTGAGATCCAAAAAGATTAAATTACTAGCCTAAGGTCACACAGGAAATCAGAGGCAGAGCATGGGAACAAACCCAGGTCTCCCAACAAGGGTGCTACACTAGGGGTGCGTCTGCACTAGGAACTAACTTTGAAGTTAACTTTGAAGTTAGGAGTTACATCAACGTAGCCAGCAGAGAGTCTACACTCATTTTCCCTTGCTTCGAAGTTAACTTCGAAGTAGGGAGCCCAACTTCGAAGTCCTTATTCCATTCCTGGGAATGGAGTAGTGCCCTACCTCAAAGTTTAACTTTAAAGTAGGGTGTGTGTAGACGCTCTACTTCGAATTTGCTTTGAAGTAAGCAACTTCAAAGTTATTTTTGTAGCATAGCTACAGCCTAGGCCTTTGTCTGCACTTGCCTCCAAGTTCAAAGGAGGCCTAGTAATCAGGGTGATGGGAGATTGCTAATGAAGTGCTGCAATGAATTTTGGGAAGAAAAGGCACTTCAAAGTGCCCATGGCTACATAGCATGCCTGCACTTCAAAATTTGACACTTTGAAGTTGCCACGGGGAAGAATTTGCCTAATGAAGTGCTGCATATTAATTCACAATCACCCATCACCCTGATTACCATACCTCCTTCAAAGTCGGGGGCAAGTGTAGACATAGCCTAGATCTTTCCTCTCAATCTCTCGGGTTTTTTTTTTGCATCTTTTACTCTGTGAGTCTTTTAGCCTTTCCTATATTTGTACAATGTCCAGCCTGGTAGGATATAATCCTGAAGTCAACGATCTATGCTGATTTATACCAGTTAGGCATCTGTCTTAAAGTATCCAACACAATTGTAAAGTATTTGCAGATTCCAAAAAGTGTAAATAAGCACTGGAAAAGCAGGAATTGCTATCTACTTCACTGTTGAATTTACATACAAGTTGACCATCTCTAATCCGTAACGTTCTCATCCACCAACTTCTGTAATCTGGCATGATTTTAGTTAGCCAGATGACTACTTATGATGGGCATGGCGAAGTTTCCCATGGACCCATGATATTTGCGTACAGCCACCAGTCCTGGATCTCAGTGTTTTCTGCTGCTATTTAGCTGTAATTTACCTCTAAATGTCTTCTAAGAGCCCAGTAAGCAGTGGAAGTGTTGATCACGTGCTAGACAATATTGACCTCATGTTGTCTGGTAAATTCTCTCATCTGGCACCAGTCAGGTCCCCAGAGTGCCAGATGAGAGAGCTTCAGCCTGTATTGCATTTTGATTATGTACAAAATCTGAGCTGGGAATTTTTCATCTGGGGTTTTTTAATGGGTTTTAGGCGGGTGGTTTTGTTTATTTTCCTTTTATTTTTTGAGGAACCTGGAACTTGGTAAGTTATAAAATCATCCCTTTAAACCATATCAAGGACAGGTGCCAATTCAACTTTATAAACACTACAATCTCCTTGAAATAAAGGGCACTCTCTTTTTATTGCTTGACAGTTTCATCTGCTAATGTCAGACTGGGGCTCTTGGGTTTCCAGAGGGATTGCACAAATTCTCTTTGTTAACTGCACACAAGGAAGAACCCGACAAAGTGAGGAGCTGTCAAACAACAACAGCTGCAGAAGCTCCCAGGTGTTTACTGGAGAATGTAGCTAGCCAGAGATAAATCCATCAAAACTGCTTGTAGCGCTCTACAAGATCCATGTGCCAAAGAGATGCCGTGAATTACAGCAGAATGTCTTGCACATTATCATTGTCACACTTCACCTATAAACGTCATAAACTCAGAGGTGACAGAGGATGGTTCCTCTTTGCTGATAAAGAGAACGGGCCTTCCTTTGTTATTTGCTCAAGGTTTACATCAGTGACCCGCCTTGCTTTGTTATTTGCTTAAGGTTTATATCTGTGGTTTTATCTGATAACACATATGCTTGCAAGTTTGTCTTAGGTCACTTATATACTTAGCTTTAAAGATGCCTGAAAATAAAATGTTTAAGGTTCATTTGGCCAATTTCCAAGAGGCGCAGACTATGCTGTATATAATTAAGAATAGAAAAAAAGCCATTTGAAAGATGATCTGTTAGAGGATAGATATCTCTGCAGTATTAGTGGTAATCAGAATTAAAATGGATTTTGACTGTAACAAGTTGATGGGTAATGTTGGGATCTTTGAATATACCTGGCAAGTCAATAGCATGTACATAATAGAGTACTATGCTGAATTTGGCTTGTGTATACATAAGGCTGGATTTTAATAAGCACTTCAGTTTTAACCTCACATCCATAAAATTGCAGGCCTGCTATTTTTATTGACACAATTATAGTCACGTCCAAATATAGGCCTGTGATCTCTAATAGAGTATTTAGATATATGAATATTTGTACATGCAGAAATAAGCCACCTATTTGCAGACAATCTTGAGCCACATCTACACTCACAAGCTTACAGCAGCACAGTACAGTATACAGCTGTGCTGACGTCAGAGCACTCCATTGGCTGCGGTATGCCAATGGGAGAGAACTTTCCCACCGACATGATAAAACCAGCTCAACACATGACAGTGACTATCTCAGCAGAAAAGTGTCTCCCACAAAGATTCCAATGTACATATTAGCACTTATGCCGACAAAACTAGTGTCACTCAGGGGGCGGTTTTTTTCATACCCTGGAGTGGCAAAAAAAAAAAAAAAGAGGTGGTGTTCCTGGAAGTTCTAAGGTAGACACGGCCTTAGATTTCCCCAGTCTGAACATTTGTTCCTATTAAACAGGCAAAGGACTTTGTGTGGAAGGTGTCACTACACAAAAAATCTTGACAACACTCTGTTTCTTCTGTTCATCATTTTAAAGCATTACTCCGTCTCAGCAGAAGAGCTATGAAGTTGTTAGGTGACTATCCCATTTCTCAGCCACAAAGAGGCATGCAGACTTATCTTCCAATGTTACCTCCAAGGTTGTCGATTTTCTAATAGCACAAAACCTAATGCATCTTCTCTGTCGCATGACCCTCCCCTCTCCCTGAGGCCACACCCAAAACCAGGTCCATTCCCCTGCCTTTACTCTGTCACTTGCTCCCCCACACCCCACCTCTTACTTTCACCAGGCTTGGACTGGAGAATGAAGCACATGAGGGCTCCAACTGTGGGTGTGGGCTCTGGGTGGAGCCAGAAATGAGGAGTTCAATATGCAGGAGAGGGCTCAGGGCTGGGGGTTCAGTGCAGGGTGTCTCTGTATGTGTGCAGGCTCTGCGGTGAGGCCAGAGTGGATGGACTTGAGTTTAAGAGGAGGCTCTGGATTGGGGAAGGGGGTTGGGATATAGGAAGTGTGAGGACTTTAGCTGCGGGGATGTGGGCTCTGAGGGTTGCCAAATTTGTTTGGCCATATTCCTGGAGGTTGTGATGTAATTCTTAACAAAATATTAATCTTTAGTTCCTGGATGTTCCAAGTCAACACAGGGTTAAGGGATGAGGGGTTTGGGATGCAGGATGGGGCTCATGGCTGGGGCAAGGGGTTGGTGTGTGGTGTGGGAGAAAGATTGTGAGGTCCCAGAGGGAGTTTGGGTGTAGGAGTGAGTGCTGGGTCCCACCAGCACTTACCACAGCTCCCAGGAAACAGCCACCAGATTCCTGTGGCCTTTGTGGGGGTCAGGCAGGGAGGCTCCAAGTATTGCTTTTGTGCCAGCATCCACTGTCCCCAGAGCATTCATTGGTCATGGTTTCTGACCAATGGGAGCTATGGTCAGAGCAGACACTTGGGTAATGACAGTGCATAGAGCCTCCATGGCTGTCCTTGGGCCTCAGAGATTTGGTGACCATTTTTGGCATCTGTGTGAAGCCAAGACAGGGAGGAAGCCCTTGACCTGGCACCTCCTCTGTGCCACCATATTCACTTTTAACAGCCCAGTTGGCAGTGCCAAGGTCTGTTTCCAATCAGATGTTCTGCTCAAAAACCAAACACATGGCAACCCTAGTTCATTCCCATGGCTAACTGGAATATGTCAGTCTCCAGAGATGTCAGATAGACTGGCACCATTCACATACCAGCAAGTCATTTAACAAAACCACCTCACTAATATAAAGTCAGGGCCACAGACACAGAAAGGTACGAATTGCACTTCTCCATGTCAGCCAAGTTCCCTGACCTCAGAGAGAAACCCCAGAGGGGTGAAGCAGCTGGCATTTTTATGTGGGAAGAACTTCCACAGATGGAGGACAGCCAATATCAGACAGAGGGTCTATTGCAAACTCACAAGGTTATGGAATTATTTCAGAAGTGGTTTGAGCATTGGCCTGCTAAACCTGGGGTTGTGAGTTCAACCCTTGAGGGGGACATTTAGGGATCTGGGAAAAATAAGAGGAAGAAAAAAAAAAGGGGGGGGGTGGTTGGTCCTGCCAAAAGGGCAGGGGACTGGACTCAATGACCTCCCAAAGTCCCTTCCAGTTCTATGACATGTGTATCTCCATATATTATTATTTACTGTCCATACGAAGCACTACATTTATGGTTTTACCTCAGGGTTGTCAAAAATGTGAGGGTTTTTTTTTTCAGTTTTCCAGCCAGCACTAGTACAAAGTGTTTTCAGACCACTTACAAGCAGTGATTCTGTTCAATCAATTTTTTCCCCAGACACAAACAAAGAAAAGACAGGGGAAGAGATTTGCTGTTATAATTTCATGCCCTTGGCTGATCAAAGAGTGATTCTGTCAGGCCAAACCTGGAACCCTGTCCTGGGAAGACAAAAGTGACCCTGTCCATTACAGCTCCCTCAAGCAGTGTCTACACGTGCAGGCTACTTCGAAGTAGCGGCACTAACTTCGAAATAGCGCCCGTCACAGCTACACGCGTCGGGCGCTATTTCGAAGTTAACTTCGACGTTAGGCGGCGAGATGTTGAAGTCGCTATCCTCATCAGGAGATGGGGATAGCACCCTACTTCGACGTTCAACGTCAAAGTAGGGACCATGTAGTCATTGCATGTCCCGCAACTTCGAAATTGCGGGGTCCTCCATGGCGGCCATCAGCTGAGGGGTTGAGAGACGCTCTCTCCAGCCCCTCAGCTCAATGGTGGCTGCGTGGAGCGGCCCCTTAAAGGTCCCCTCCCCCTCCCTTCCTGTGCAGGAAGCTGAGGGAACGTGCAGGCAGCAGCTCAGACACGCGGCCAGCCTGCACATCCCTCAGCAGCCACAGGAGGCACAGGACCATCAATGGCCGCCCGGCAGCCCCCCCAGCACCCCCAGGGGACCCCCCCCAAGGGGAGCCAGTGCAGCCAGCCCAGCCAGGTGGGCAGCCGGGCTGGCAAGCGGCAGCGGGGCCCCTCCTGGATGGAGGCCGAGCTGCAGGACCTGCTGGGGCTCTGGAGCGAGGAGCATGGCCCCAAGGACAGCAGGGCCATGTCCCTCACAGTAGTGCATCAGCCCCTGCCCCCCCCCGCACCCCGCACGATAGTGCCATGCCCCATCCCCGGGGCAGGGGGGAGCGGAACCTCAAGGGTCCCCCGGGAGGAGGGGGTGGGACACCCCGCAGCAGCAGCAGCAGCAGCAGCAGCATGTGGTGGAGTGGGGGGAGTGCAAAAGGGAGACTCAGGCTAGATATGAGCAACAAGAGCCAAATAGCTCCCAGGGGCAAAGGATGATCGTGGGGCTACAGCTGGCAGGTGACACCTCTGCCCCGAACAAAGAGGAGGGAGGAGCCGAGCTGGCTTGGAATTGGGGGAGGGGGCGGGGGCCACAGGTAGAGGCTAGGGGAAGGGAGAGCTGGAAGGTAGCCAGCCTGAGGAGAGGGAAAGCTACATCCCAGAGGGGCACCCCTTGGGGTCTTCTGCCCAGGACGGGTTGGAAGGACTGTCTCTTCTGACAGCTGGTGCTGTCACTCCTGGGAGAAATTGGGCATCTGTGGCCTAAGAAACCTCTCCTGTCAGACCCTGCGGAGTGAAGTGAGAGTCGCTCCCACCAGGGGACGGGGTGCAGTGCAGGGGGACCCCTGAACCCCATCCATCACAGCAGCATCTCCCGGGGACGGGGATGGGGAACCTGCAGCACAGGGCTGGGGGGACAAGGGTCACGGCTCGGGGCCCACACTAACGCCTGTCTCCACTCTTCTTCCCCCCTTCCTCTCCTGTGTCCCGCAGCTGCACCATCAGAAGGACCGGAAGAGAGCGCTGGCGAGGCATCAGTGGTCCCGGAGACCCCTCCAGGGCCATCGCTCCAGGCAAGCCCCTCGGCCGAGGACCGACCGGCCCCCATGGCGGGCTAGATGGCGGACCCCGCACCACCACCAGCCGACGGCGATGGACCCCCAGCTCCTGGCCATCCACCGTCAGCAGGTGGAGGTGGCGGAGCAGTGCCTGCGGGTGGAGCAACGCCGCCTCGAACTGCAGGAGCAGGCACTGGCCTGGCACCAAGAGGCATGGGGGGCCTACATGGACACTTTCAACTGCCTTGTGGACTACCTGCCCCCCATGCCGCGCCGGCCGCCGCAGCGCCCGCCCTGACTGCTCCACCCGCCGCACCACCTGCTGCTCCGCTCATCACTGTCCCGTCCTCCATCGCCCCGCCACCCACCACTGAGGGCCAGACCGCCGAGGGACCCCTGGAGCTAGCTGAGACTCGCCGGGCATATCGTCCGGTCCGCCCCGCCCCCAGCCAGCCCCGGACAGGGCTGCGGCCGTGGCAGGGCTCCCAGCCGCCCACCCCCAGTGCCGGACTTTAGGGGTGTGGGGCCCGGGATGTGCCCCCCACCTTGTATATAGTTGATTTTTAAAAAAAGGACAATGGACAGTTTTAGTTCTTTTTTTTGGGGCCCCCCTTTGCCCCATCCCCCCCCATGTAAATAGTTCTCCCCTTTATCATCCCTGGTTTTCTTTTTAGTGAACAAACTTTTTTATTACTATTGTTTTATTTGTACACATTACTTTTGTTACACACATCTTGTATATAGTTTGTTCTTGTTTTAATTATAGCTCCAAAAAAACAAAGTTCTCAAAGAAAAACCAGTTAAATTTTAGCCACAAGTGCGTGCTGTCTTTTGTCCAGGAAAAGTGTGTGTGTGGGGGTGCGGTTGGGTGCTCCGTGGTGTAGGCGTAAGGGCAGGGAGTGTGGTGGAGGAAGAGGGGGGCGGTGGGGGGCCTTGCAGAGTTCACGCCGCGGCCTCATCATCAAAGTGGTCCCGCAGGGCCTCCCGGACCCGGGTCCCTTCGGGGTCCACCTGGCGACTGGGGGCAGTGGGTGGCTGGACGTCGGCCCTGCCGGCCTTCACAGCCCAGCCCTGAAAAAAGGTCTCCCCCTTGCTTTCCACCACATTGTGTAGGGCGCACCAGGCACCCACAATCTGGGGGATGTTGGTGGGCCCCGCATCCAGGCGGGTGAGGAGACATCTCCAGCGCCCTTTGAGGCGGCCAAAGGAGCGCTCCACCACCTGGCGCACGTGGTTCAGGCGCTGGTTGAAGCACTCCTGGCTGGCGGAGAGATGGCCCGTGTACGGGTGCATGAGCCAGGGCCAGAGGGGGTATGCTGCATCTGCGATGATGCAGAGGGGCATGGTGGTGTCCCCCAGAGGGATCTCCCGCTGGGGGATGTAGGTCTGCACCTCCAGCCAGCGGCACAGGCCCGAGTTCCGGAACACACGGGCGTCGTGGGTGCTGCCAGGCCAGCCCACATAAATGTCCTGGAACCGGCCCCGGCTGTCCACCAAGGCCTGCAGGACCACTGAGTGGTAGCCCTTTCGGTTGATGTAGCGTCCTCCACTGTGTTGCAGGGCGCGGATGGGGATGTGAGTCCCATCCAGAGCCCCGAAGCAATTGGGGAAGCCCAGCGTGGCAAAGCCGGCGATGGTGGCATCTGGGTCCCCCAGCCTCACGAGCCTGTGCAGGAGCATGGCGTTGATGGCACGCACAACCTGCAGGGAAAGAACATGGGAAAGCACCAATGAGGGGTGAGCTGGGTGTGTGGGGCCCTGCCCTGCCCTCCCCTGCCCGGGCCCCCCTGCCCTGCCCTTCCCTCCCCTGCCCTCCTCTGCCCTCCCCCCGTCCCCCGTGGGTCCTCTTACCTCCATGAGGACAGCCCCGACGGTGGCCTTGCCGACACCAAACTGCTGGCCCATGGATCGGTAGCTGTCTGGAGTGGCCAGCTTCCAGACAGCAATGCCAACCCGTTTCTCCACAGGGAGGGCACGCCGCATGGTGGTGTCCTGGTGCCTGAGTGCGGGGGTGAGCCACTGGCACAGCTCCATAAATGTCTGCTGGCTCATCCTGAAGTTCCTGAGCCAGCGGCCATCGTCCCACTCCTCAAGCACCAGCAGCTCCCACCAGTCAGTGCTGGTGGTGTAGCTCCAGAGGCGGCGATGTGTGAGGCGGGGGGGGGGGTTCGGGGTGCTGAACAGTTGGGGCTTGAGTCCTGCTCCCCTGCAGGCTGCTCCTCCTCCTCCGGTGTGGCAAGGAGGTGCTCAGCTGCCTCCTGCATGGCATGGAGCAGGGCATGCCCTGCTCCTGCCAGGAGGGCTGGATGGACCTCTGGCTGCTGCTGCTGCTGCTGCTGCTGGGGGTCCATGACTGCGTTGCCCGGGGTCTGTGTGCCTATGGCTCTTCAGACCGCGTGCTGTGCAGGCTGCGTGTGTCTGGGAGGGGCCCTTTAAGGGAGCGGCTAGCTGTTGCCCCTGAAGCGCTAGTCTGCCCTGTGACCCTGTCTGCAGCTGTGCCTGGCATCCCTATTTCGATGTGTGCTACTTTGGCATGTAGACGTTCCCTCACAGTGCCTATTTCGATGTGGTGCTGTGCAACGTTGACGTTGAACATCGACGTTGCCAGCCCTGGAGGACGTGTAGACGTTATTCATCGAAATAGCCTATTTCGATGTCGCTACATCGAAATAAGCTACTTCGATGTAGCGTTCACGTGTAGACGTAGCTTCATAGAGGTTGCGTTGCCGCTCTAAGCACAGTCACAAAAAGATTATTTTATGGAGCAGTGGTGGACAACCTGCAGCATGTGGCCCAATGGGCCTCCACTTGTGGACCCTGGATTTCCTGTCTCTTTCTCTCCCCCATGAGCCTCTCACTCACTGGGGCACCGGAGCCCTGCTCTTCCCTCTGCTCTTCCTCCCTCCCAGCACTTTCAGAGGAGCCTTGACTCTCCTGATTTTCACTCCGTCTCCTCTCCTCCTCCGCCATTTCCTTTCCTTCTCAAATGTCAGTCTGGGGCTTGGCTGTTATTTAACTTTGTGCCAAACCCTCAGGATCTTAGTGCAGATTACAGCAACTGTGCAGTTCCCCTGAAAGTGACTCTCCTGGGATGATGTCTCAAAGCAGAGGGGGGACAATTCAGAAGCCGTATCTATCCCTTTGGTAAGGCCGAATGCTTCTCCTCTGGTCTCAGGGCAGCACTTTTCCTGGAAGTAGCTTCTCTCCCTCCATCCTGCCTGGCCTACTGGAGCTCTTTCAATACTGCTTCTTTTTCCAGGAGCATGATCAGCATGGTCTGAAGGGTAGAGTTTTCCTGGCCTAATGCTGACTCAGCTTCTCCCCTGCCTTCTCAACAGGTCAATACAGACCTTTCCTAAATAGTTTGCAGGTAAATTATTCTCAAGACTATTGTTTAAAGGACTTCCTGTCCCTCTCTGTCTCTCTCTTTCCATTAATTCTTCGTTATAGAGTTATTTTAATCTTCCGATAAAGAAACCTCACCCCTTTACAAGATTTCCTTACATGGGAATCAAACATATGTATATCAGATCACATGTCCTGAGAACTTTTACTAACTGATGTCTCAGAGAGAAATTATGTTCTTGCTCACTTATTCTACAGAAGCTAGAGTATTTGGGCTGGTCTACACAAGGGTGGAAAGTCTATCCCAGGTGCACAATTCTGGCAAGACCAGACTAGTAAAATCGCACTCCAGAGGATAAATCATGGCACATCAAACATGTGATAAGTATAAACATACCTTCAGAGCTAGCTCAATCATTGCCAATGAAAGTTCCAGGCATGTAAAGGATGGAACTTCCCCCTTACTTAAATCATGTCCCCTTCTTGATCCAAAGAAACACTATATTACCATTTCTGAAACGTAACACAAGTTTGTTCTTAAAAATAGCAGTACCTGTTGACTCTCTCTAGTCCAGCACCCTTGGAACCTGACAGATGCCAAACAGGAGAACTTGCTGGACCACAAGAAGTCAACATTGCCTAGCAGCATCATCAACATTTCCACTGCTTGCTTGGCTCTGAGAAGAAATGTAGAGGTAAATTACAGCTAAACAACAGCATAGAACACTGAGAACCAGGACCGGGGTTTGCGAACAAATTTTATGGCACCATGGGAAACTTGACCATACCCATGATAAGCGGTCATGCAGCTAATTAAAATGATGCCAGATTACAGATGTTGCTGAATGAGAGAGAACCAGATTAGAATGCTTCAACTTGTATATGAAACCAAATTCTGATTGCAGTTCAGTCTGTAAATCAGCAATTCAGTGTAATGCTTCTGGGTAACAATGTCCCCCACACAAAGATACATGGAAATATCCTTATGTAATAGATAGCAGGTCATTTCTTTTAAAGAAATTGAAACAATTAAGATTCTACAATAGCCATATTGAACCACAAAAATTATCATGTTGCACTTTGGTTTCCATCCTTAAGTTACTACCTCTTATCTCCTTTCACTAAACCTACTTTTAAATTATTTGGGGGCTCAAGTAGACACTAATAATGTGAGCTTTACCTAGAAGGATATAAAGATTAACAAGGACAAAACCCCACAGAGACTGAACAAGCGTATCTGTACATGACCTTTCTTTTTAGCTCCTCCATACTGATGGATGTAGGGCAACTTAAGAAAAATGTCAGAGCTGACAACACTGGAAACTGAATTTCCCTACATAACCATGGAGTAACGAGAGAACAGAAAACTGCTCTACTAGTTTTTCCACGAATTTATTATAGTCATTACAGAAAAAGCACCTTCAGTAAGTCAAAGCTCATTCAGTGATTGGCCTTCTGTTGAGACTGAGAAAAGAGGAACATGGGTTGGCTTCAAGTTTATATAGCACCTTTCACCCCTTGTGCTTTATCTGAATTAAGGAAGTCTCAGAACATGTCAGTACGGTACTGTAGCTGAATGTTGTTATTCCCATATTCAACAGGGTAAACTGAAAGGGCACATCTACACTACAGCGTTCTTTCAGAAGATGATCGTTCAAAAGATTGCATCCACACACAAAAGGCTGATCCTCCATTAAAGGGACCCTCCCAAACACCTTATCCCTGCACATGTTGCTGAGGCCTGTTGTACTGCACACTACACAGCAGAGCTCATGTGTGGTCCTGAGGCTCACAGCAGAGAGCCATGGACTGACAGCAGCTGCCCCCAGCTGGGCTGCTGGCCACCACCATTGTGGCTGCCCTTCACTTCCTCCAATGGCAGAGACCTGTCCCCGGGATTACCAACCCACCCGCCACTCCTCTGGCCCGTCCATCCCCACCCTGTTCCCCCCACCAATAACAATGGACCCAGGGATGTTGAACAAAGAAACTATTTACTACCAGCTGTGGTAGAGGAGGGCACACACAGACCCTGCCCAGGGGTGTGTGATGTACTCCTGGGGTGATGTCAGGCAATTCCTAGCTGGAAGTCACCCAGCTGGATGACCCCAATGGGATGGTGATCACCAAGGTCCCATCGTTTGACCCATCATTGTCCAACAGGGCCTCAGTCTCCAGCTCCTGGTGGCTGTCCCGTGTGGAGAATACCAGCTGGTCTGGGGATGGCTTTGGCTCCCCCTTGCTCACCACTGCCGGGGAGTCCTCTGTTATTGAGTCAAGGTTGGTGGATGGAGGGGGAACTGCCCTTGTGTTCAAGGAGGGCATGGAGCTCCCCATAATAGTGGCAGCTGGCCAGCTCTGTCCCCAAGCACCTGATAGTGTCCTGGGCCTACAGAAATCCTCATCTTAGTTCTTCTACCTTGGAGCGAACTTGCTTTAAGGTGTAGGCAGTGCAGCCTTGGATGAAGAGGCTGGTGGACAGCCAGCCATAAATGACATTCCTTCTCCTGCCCCCGGTTGTGCACAGGACCATCCCTTCCTGCCACAGCCCCAGTGGCAGGAAGGCTGGAGCTGGGGCTGACTCCTGGGACCTCTCAGCTGGCTTAGTGGGGGGTCCCTGGGGGCTGCGCAGGGGCTGGCTGCTCACCACTGGGCATCGCTTGGATGCAGGGGTTGGCTGCGCACCTCATGTCTCTTTTCCAACCACACTCTCAATTCCTGCTATGGGGTTCCTGAGTCCCTGCAGCTTTAAAAGGAGCCAGACACAGGGAGCATAGAGCTCCATGGGTGCTGGCCAGGGTGTCTCTAGGTTCCAAGTGGCCAATGCCATGGAGCACTGCTTGTTTGAAAGAGTAGCTCGCGGAGCATCTGCACTGCCTTTTTTGTTTTTTTGAGAGAGAGAGAGACAGAATCTTTTGAAAGGCGGTGCTATTCCTGATTCAGGAGCAGAAGAGCACCTCCAAAAGAAGAGCCATGTTCTTTCAATTTTCTTTAGAAAGAACACATTTTGTGTATAGATGCTCTGTGGGATCTTTTGAAAGATCTCACTAGTGCATACATGGCCATGTCTTCCGGTCACTGGGACCACACAAGAAGTAAGATGCCACTCAGCATTAATGAAGGATGATGGACACCTACCTTACATGATTTGCCCAAGACCACATCATGAGTCAGTGGCAGAGGCACAAAGGGAACTACAGAGTTCTGATTCACTAGACAGCCCCTCCTTTTTTCAGAGCTCGCTCTGAATCCCACCACATCTAAAGGAGACTTCTCACTGTCCTTTATGGAAGCTAGATCAGGCCCTTAGAGGCTTTTGTGAGCCTTCAAATGTAGCTCATACAGAAATAAATTTCATGTATTATTTTCAAGCTCTGAAACATAAAAACTGCATTTATAAAGCTCATGAATTGCAGATGCAAGTGGGTTTTGGCATTTCAGTGACAATAAGTGAAAAGAGACAACTGCTTGATTTAGAAATATAATAAGAAATGTCTGTTACATTTAGAGGTGAAATTACATTGGTGATACCATGAAGCAAAACAGGCTATTTAGGAGGGAATCATATATGTTTCTAAACTATTTTCAAGAGCAAAGGCACCCTAGTGACCCACAACCAATGTTATAAATTGAATTTAAAGGTATTATATTCTTTAAAAAGTTTCCAATGTGATTTTTAACATCTTACAGATTGCTTCAGACCATCAAGTGCTATAGTACTGATGCATTGGGTTTTCAGTTAATTTGTCCACTAGATGTAGATTTTAGCAAGATAAAAATAGTCCCTTATGTCTTTTCTAGACTCATCCATGACTGAGCTTTATAAGAAGCCATTAGGTTTGCATCAAGGTTGAAAAGGTAGACATATACAACTGAACTGTGACTGGAAGCAAACTCCCTGATGCAATATTAAATATGGCAAGCATGTTAACAGCCAATAAAAAAGGATCTTTTCACATTTTGATTCTATAAAATGTTTATGATAGAGTTATTGGCTCAGCTCTGCCATAGTCAAAGCCGGGCTACTGCTATGCTCTCAGTTAGAGCTACTGACATTGAACAATCCTTTTCTGCATTGGTGTTCTAGCTACCCAAAAAGAAGGAGTTTAGGGAAAATACATAGTTGATTAAATTAAAACATTTGGGGAAGATGAAGCTGATGGGACTCAAATACGTGCTTTACATGAAACACAGGCTTGAGTGCTTTGCAGAATAAAAATAGACTTAATCATATACTTAACGGTAAACACATGCTTAAATATTTTGTTTGATCAGCACCCTAGTGAGTTAAAGGCTGTGAAATCATTTGCCATGTAATGACTCTTTTGGTTATATTGTAGAGCATCTTGGATGTTCTTCAGTAAATTGTTGGACCTGTTGCATCTGTTTTAGTACTACAAAACGTGCTCCTTACAGTATTTATACACACAGATCTAAACTGTACTGCCAACTAACTTGGTGCTATTATACTGATTTCAAGGAAGTTGCACCAGTTTCAACCAGACCAGAAGTTTGCCATATTTATACACAGAAGCTGTGTCTACACGTGCACGCTACTTCGAAGTAGCGGCACTAACTTCGAAATAGCGCCCGTCGCGGCTACACGCGTCAGGCGCTATTTCGAAGTTAACTTCGACGTTAGGCGGCGAGACGTCGAAGTCGCTAACCTCATTAGGGGATCGGAATAGCGCCCTACTTCGACGTTCAACGTCGAAGTAGGGACCGTGTAGACAATCCGCGTCCCGCAACATCGAAATTGTGGGGTCCTCCATGGCAGCCATCAGCTGGGGGGGTTGAGAGACGCTGTCTCTCCAGCCCGTGTGGGGCTCTATGGTCACCGTGTGCAGCAGCCCTTAGCCCAGGGCTTCTGGCTGCTGCTGCTGCAGCGGGGGATTCATGCTGCATGCACAGGGTCTGCAACTCGTTGTCGGCTCTGTGTATCTTGTGCTGTTTAGTGCAAGTGTGTCTGGGAGGGGCCCTTTAAGGGAGCGGCTGGCTGTTGAGTCCGCCCTGTGACCCTGTCTGCAGCTGTGCCTGGCACCCTTATTTCGATGTGTGCTACTGTGGCGTGTAGACGTTCCCTCGCTGCACCTATTTCGATGTGGTGCTGCGCAACGTCGATGTTGAACATCGACGTTGGCAGCCCTGAAGGACGTGTAGACGTTATTCATCGAAATAGCCTATTTCGATGTCGCCACATCAAAATAGCCTATTTTGATGTCACCACATCGAAATAGGCTACTTCGATGTAGGCTTCACGTGTAGACGTAGCCAGAGTGGTGCAGCAGGATCATTATAAGGAAGGTTGCACCATGGCTTCTATTTAAAATATCAACATTTCTAAGTCCTCTAAAACGGATACATTTTATTGGCAACCTTTCCAATTTGATGTGTCTTAGAAGGTTAAAGTGTAGTTAATGATGCAAATTTGGAATCATTTGCCCAAGGGACAAGGGTTTTTTTTCCACAGAGCTAGAGACTGAATATTGATGTGAGGCAGGTCAAAAATGCTTCAGTTTGTGAAGTCTTACCCAAAGTAGTAGACACTATGCACTAAATCTTAGGGAGATCCATTTTAAAAGTAGTATTGAAGAAAATGTATACTTTTATAGTGTGCCAATAGAAAAAAGCCAGAGGACTTCCTTTCCCTCCATTTTATATGCTTTAAATCATAACTATTGTAATTGTTCTAAAACCCAAACACCTACCTTGAAGTTTGACATGCCCCATGGCGGTGCAAGGTAGCATTAGTGATCCAAATCTGGGGACATTTGATCAACGTTTTCTCAAAGTACTGGCCTCCGCAAAATGGCTTCCTTTTGCTTTTACTGTTAAATTAAGGGGTACTAATTATAGCCATGATGGAGGCAATTGCCCTTTTTTCATCCTAGGTAGCACACAGTTCCCACTAAGTCTTTGGTGGCCCCAAATTGTGAATTATAGGTAAGAATATGTTCACCTCTTTGATTGTACAGATGTAGATCTGGAAGGATTATAGTGTGTATGCACCAATATAGGAGAAAAAAACCATGACAATCTCTGTACTTATTGTACACTTGTGTAAGTAAATGAGGGAATGTGCCAACAGTGCAGGTAATGGTGAACATGCCAACACTGTTTCCAGTCTGAATCTTTCCACATCTATATAATAAAGATGTAATAATTTATGTTCCTTCCTGCAAGTTTCTACTGCTAATGAAAATTTCTATTGGTAATGAAAATGGGTGGCAAACAAGGACTAGTTAGAAAATGTCTGTACTTTACTAGTTCTAGAGAGTGGGTCAAGTGGTCCCTTCCTGATCTCAGAGCAGACTGATGTGGAATTTTCCAGAACACTTAGTGCAGAGGTTTGGAGTTGAAAGAAAAGGTACCTGGACTGCTCAGGAAAGAGAAATATGTGCAATCCCAGGGTTACCAAAGCATAGATTCTGGGCATTTCTGGATAGTGAACTTGCAGAACTTTGCTAGTGAGCAAGGAGTACACCATAGCCAAAGCGTTGCTAGCTGCAGGCTGATTCAGCTCAGTATGCAAACTGTGGGACATAAGACGTACGTTTGCCTAAATGCAACTTTTCCTATTAAAGAATAACCTGGGGAATTCAATGGCAAAATGTTATATTAATACAAAGTAAAGGTTGTTTGGGGATATGTTATCCCATGTTTTGGTGTTCACAATGAGTCCTACTTAGACTTAAAAGTGCAAAATAGACTTGCCAGTAATTTCTTTTACTAGCAACAGTGACAACTGTGTTCTGATGCAGTCAACAAGAATACCAGATACAAGCAGAAATTGAAGAGATACTTTTGTACTACACGTTGAACTGCTCTAGTCTGGCACGCTCGTTGTTCAACAACAAATGTAATCCACCATGATTTTAGTTACCTGGACAATAACTTTTCATGGGTGTGGCCAAGTTTCCTGTGGTCCCATAAAGTTTGTTTACAGCTACCAGTCCTGGCTCTCTGTGTTCTGTGTTGTTATTTAGCTGTAATTTACCCCTAAATGTAGTCTAAGGCTGGGTCTACATGGAGCCACTCTCCTGGCAGCTCCATGCTAATGACTAGCATCTCAATTGCAAATGGCTGCTCATTAGCATAGCCCCACAGTGCATTAGTGAGGCCACGTGCAATCTCACTCTTGGCAGAGGAGGATGCTGGCAGTAAAGAGGCCATGTGGATGTGCCTCTGTTAGGAAAAACTCCTCTGTCACTAGCTCAGTATGCCTGAAAAAATTCAAGCACAAGGGGCTGGTGAGAGAAGGGCTTTTTGCCAGCACAGGAACATCCACATGGCCTCGTTACTCTGGGCATCCCCCTCTGCTGAGAGCGCGATCTCGTGGGACTATGTTAATGAGCATCCATTTGCAATTGCAAAGCTGCTCATTAGCATGCAGCTGCCAGGAGAGCAGCTCCGTGTAGACCCATTCGAACAGCCATTCCTCAGTCGAAGTGTTGATAATGCTGCTGGACATTATCGACTTCACACAGTCCAGGAAATTCTCTCATTTGGCGCCAGTCAAGTTCTGAGGGTGCCAGACTGGAGAGGTTCAGTCTGTGTTTGGCTGGTCAAGATTTTTAATTGAAAATTTTGCAAAAGAAAGGGACTTTTTTCTGAAAAGAGAGTTTTATCCCCATTATAATGATACCCATATATTTTACTAACCTTTTTAATATGCTCCTCTAAGTTCAGAGTCATCTGGATCTTGGTTTTGATTCAAGCCCAACTCTAGCAGTATAATTCTAAGTCTTGGATCAAAACTACTGAGTTATACACAGTCATGGTATCCTAGAAAGTTTCTTTTTATCCAGAAATGATTATTTTAATAACATGTGGTAGTGCAGCATTTACAGTCTGTTTGAAAGCGTAATTGAAAATTTAATTCAAATTGGCTTGGACAGAAGCAAGATCATGTGGACTAAACTTCGTCTAATAGAATATAAACAAAGAGCTATGATGAGAAAAGGCATTGTACTGGGGCAACAGATAGAACACCTGTAGATGTATCACACAGATCGGAGTTGGGACTCGTTTTTAACATTTCCCATCATGATCTGGAAGAAGGAGTAACAGCACATTAATGAAACTAGTAAATGATGCTACATGTGGTGGAATTAACTCTATGAAAGCAGGTTAGAATCATAGGCAGAAAATAGTAAAATGAGATCCAATTTGGACACTTGCAAGTGAATACAGATGGTGAGAAACACACTGAACACAACTCCTCAATACAATGGAGATACCCGGAAAGAAGTAATGTGCAGAAAGTCCAATTATAGCCATAATGGACAGTCAGTTAGACATTAGCCTGCAATGTGATTTAGCTGCAAAAGACTAGCAGCGCTGTGGTTTGCATATACCAAGGATAACGCATGAGCCAGGAAATAATACATCTTTGTGCAGGTATGTCAGTGTTTGGAATACTGCCTTAGGTTCTAAGTACCACGTTACCAAAGATAGACTGAAAAATTGGAAGGAGTAAAGAGCAGAGCAACAAAGGTGGTACAAAGTTGGAAGAATTGACTTATGGCAGGAAACCTATGACCCATTGAAATCAGTACCAGATGGAGTACTCACACATTAAAATTATATATGGAGATACACATCTCATAGAACTGGAAGGGACCTTGGAAGGTCATTGAATCCACTCCCCCACCCTCTTGGCAGGACCAAGCACCATCTTCCTTTTTTTTTTTAAATCTATTTGTCCCAGGTCCCTAAATGCCCCCCAAGACTGGGCTCACAACTTGGGGTTTAGCAGGCCAATGCTTGAACCACTGAACTATTCCCCGCCCCACAATTGACTGAAGCATGTGAATAAGTATGTTGCTACATTAAGGATTAAATGAGAAAAGCAGGTATGGCTTGGCTAACCCAAGAAGACATCTCACATAGGTTTACTTATATTTGAAAGGGATGAACCCACTGGTCCAATTCATCAGCTCACTAAATTCTGCAGCGTAAAGTGAGAATAAAGCACATCCAAGTTACCTTATTTTGAGTGATGTAAACACTCATACCAGATGCAGGACAAGCATGAACTGGGGTCCAAGAAGGAAGATGATTTATTAAATGTTGTGCACAGAAGCAAAACTTCATATTAATGATGGGAAGAAATTAAATGAATAATTTCAACTGTATCTCAGGATAGTTTTCCAGACAATGATGTGCATCAGGCTGTAACAATCTTCCAAAGCCAAATCACTCAGGAAACTTAAAATTAGACCAGAAAAATACTAGGAAAACAAGCCTCCCACAATCAGAAACATTTCTACTTTTACAAGAAGACAAACTGTATGACCTAACTGGGCTTTTTTCCCCTCCCTAACCACTGATTACAGATTAAACAACTTAAAACAAGAAAAATTGGAACATCAGATGTTTCAATAGATAACCAGCAAGGTCTATGAAAATGTAATTGCGTATTCTAAATAGGGTTGTAAATCTTTTTTTTTTTTCCTTTAACTGGCTTTCAGGAAAAGTACTTTTTTTCCTCCAAATTTCTGAGACTGACACATTATTAACATCACAGATTGAGTCCAGACAGTAAGGGAAATGGCAGTGATAAAACAAAAATAGAAAGTGTCCAAAAATGAAAAAGTAAAACAATATCAGTCTTCCAAACATTCATCAACACATATTAGCAATAAATCTTAATCAATGTCATGTCACTTTCCATTGAGTGTAATGAAGCTGCTATGCTATTTGTGCTCCCTGATATGACAATAACCAGAGGAAGGAGGAAAATGATTAGTATTGGACTTTTAGCTATAATCTGCACACTGAAAGTGAAAACTTGGTGCAGTTGGGATGGTGCAGGGGGAAGAAATGGGGGAAAATAAGAACAAAGTGTTTGTGGTCAAGAAACAATTATTAAGGAGGGTGAAATTGTAAACGGGAATTCTGCCCTCACTGAATTCAGTGGGAGCTTCAATGGGACGAGGATTCCACCAGCAATCTGCCTGTAATGGAACGATTTATAAAAAAGCAAGATGCACCACAGACATTACACATCTAATTTGCACACAACTTTATGCCAAATGCACACCTCAGCTGGGTGTTTGCTCATGCAAACAGCTATTTCAGTGTTTGTTTACAGATTCATCTGCAGTAACTCATGGCTTGACAACCTTCAAAGCAGCTTTACCTGCTTACACCAGCTCACAATCTGTCCCTTTAAATTCTACTGTATTGTTGCAGGGATATGCAGAAATTCTTTGAATACGGTCCAACACGACACTAATCATTTTCTTCCTTGACCTTGGGAGGAAAATTCTATTTGTAGATTATTAATCAAAAGCAAAATTTCTTCGCCACAACAGTATGTCCTGCCAAGTAGTCATATATCTTAGAATTAATAATTGCAATATGAAGTAATTTACCAATGATATTATATTAACTCACTTGCAAGCTGTTCGCAAGGTTATAAAAATGGTCTTAAAATGAGAATCCAAAATAAATTCATCTGATTATCCGTACAATGCTGTTGGCCCAGCTCCTAAAAGATGAGGGGGGGAAAGAAAGCCCTTTAAAGAGCAAGGTGCTAAATTCAGACTATTAGCATATTCTTTCAGGGATCAGTTACGAGTCCTACTGCATCAACTAAACAGAAGCGTAAGGATTCATGAGCAGCCCTGTACTCCCCTGCATGAGAAAGACACATGAGCAGGACCTGTGTGAGGCCTGGGTGGTGAAAGCATTCCCACCAACTTCAATGGAGACAGAATTTCACCTTTGCTACATATTGGCTAGAATGGGGCTGGCCAATCAGTGGTCCACGAGCCAGACACAGTTAACCAGTGTCAGCCTCTGGTGGGCTGCTGGATGCTTTATTTACCTGTGTGTCTGCAGTTCCAGCCACTTGCTGCTCCTGTTGGCTGCAGATTGCTGTTGATGGGAGCTGTGGGAAACAGTGCCCCAGTCTGTGCCGCAATTCAAGTGTCAGTAGGCTAGAAGCAGCTAAAGCACTAGGGCAACAGGCACCAACCAAATTACTGGTCCTGGAGACTCTTCTAGTCAGTCACAATCTCTGGTGGTGCAGAAGGCTGCCTTCCTGGCCCAGCCCCATGCGGTTCCTGGAAGTGACCACAGGGCTGCCTTGTCCCATTTCAGAACCAGCATGAAGCCAGGGCCAATCAGAGCTAAGAACCCCAACCCCTTTAATGGGCAGGTCCTGAAAGGCCCTGCAGTATTAAGATCAGGAATGCAGCAGATTCAGTCATGCTCACACCCAGATCTAGCACTGCCTTTGTCCTCCTGCATCCCAGCTCCCCGCCCCAGACTTGATCCCCCCCTCCTGCACCCAAACTCCCTCCCAGAGCTTGTCCCTCTCACCCCCTAGCTCAGCCAGACCTCCCTCCCACACTGTGAACCTCTCCACCCCCACTCAGAACCTTCACCCCCTTCCAAACTCCTGCCTAGCCCTGGAAAAGTGAATGAGGGTGGGGGAGACTGAGAAAGGGAGAAGGAGTGAGCAAGGTTGAGTTTCAGGGAAGGGATGAGGCCTCCGGGAAAGAACAGGGTGGATCCTGGGTTGCTCTTAAATTCAAAAAGTGATCTTGGGCATAGAAAGGTGGGATGTGCATGTGTGGGTCCAGATTCCCAGATGGTATAAATCAGCATTACAACGATATCCATTTGTCCTCATTCATTTTACGATTTACTCCTATTTTGTTATAGCATCTGCAACATTTTTGAAGTTACTACAGAGTTATTACACATCAATGTATCCGAATGTCTCGGAACCTACACAAACGATTATTGCTCTGAGAAATGCAATTATGTTTAAATGACAAAAAAATGTACAGTAAAATCTGTTCTATCCAGATCTAGCTCTGTGACCAAAAACAGTTTTCTTAGGGATAGCAGCTTTTGGGTTATACCCATGTAAGTAAACTAAACATTATATGGTACCAAACCTTCCACAGGTACAGCTAACGTTTTTTGGCTTTGTTTTTTATCTTGCCAGTAAACTGATACTATACACACAGAACAATACCCTGCAGTTATGTAAACTAATTAATACACATACTAATATACACACACATATATTGACAGTATAATACATGAGAATGGAATCAGAATAATTTTGCTCCAGCACCAGGAGTTAAAATGCTTCTTAGGCCATGAAGGACATCTTATCTAACATCATATCTAACCCAGGCCATAAAACTTCCTCACTATTCCTTTTTTTGGATTTTAGAAACCCCTCCAATCTTGATTTAAAAACTGCCAGTGACAGATAATCCTTTGCACATTAAATGAAATGTGTAATCTCTTCTGGAGCATATAATCGTTTCAAAATCCAAATGAATAACAAATCAGAAAAAGAAGTGCTCCTTTGCAGCAATAATTACAGAAGTATTTTTCTTTGCTGAGTTTTATTACATACTGTTTGCATTTCTTCATCCATCCATTCTACCATAAAGCCACAATCTTTAATTAAAGAGGCTAAAAGAAAAGTTAATACCATTTTTCACACTATTAATTAAAATGAAAGTGTTCCTTCTTGGATTGAATGGTTCACTATACTTATAAAAGGCAATAATGATTTTAGGATCAAAAATAATCTGTCCTCAATTATTACAATTCCTTGTCACCGAATTGCACCCACAGAGCACATCAATCCAGATTGCTTCAGTCCAGTTTAAAGCCTGCAAATGTGTATAGTACCATAATAATAATTTTTAAAAAATGATAAATCAGTTATGGTTGGGGAAGTGACTGGAAGTGATATCTGCTTCTTCTCCTTGATTCTTCTGGTCTTTACAGTTTTTACCTCACGCCTTGTAACCATTAGAACAAGCTAATAATCTCAACATGTCCAGAAACAGGATTTACAGAACGGAGGCATCAAGACCTGAAAAGAGCATAATTTCCTGCTAAATCCCTAGCAGCCACACAAAATATCCTGGCCACTCTCAGAATCCTGCAGACTGTGCAACTCACTCAAAGTCCTTCAAAGCCCAGGCAAAAGCTCCAGTGGGTTTTGTATCTCACTGTATGATCACAACCCATTACAATTCTTGTCCTCTAAACCAAGCTGTCACAACACTTTCATCAAATGACAAAATAGATTGAAAATAAACTTAAATTCAGAAGATGTATGTGACCAAAAATAAAGAACAAGTGGCAGATTAGAAGGCCATTTCAATTTCCAGAAAGAAAAAGAACAGGATGTAAAGGTCTAGATAATGTGACCTATGAAAAAAGGTTGAAAGAATTGGGCTTGTTTAGTTTGGAAAAGAGAAGATTGAGGGGAGACAAGATAGAGGTTTTCAGGTATCTAAAAGGGAGCCATAAAGAGGAAGGAGAAAACTTGTTCTTCTAGGCCTCTGAGGATAGAACAAGAGGCAACAGGCTTAAAGTGCAGCAAGGGACGTTTAGGTTGGAGATTAGGAAAAAGTTCCTAACTGTTAGGGTGGTCAAACAGTGGAATAAATTGCCAAGGGATGTTGGGGAATCTCCATTGCTGGAGATATTTAAGAGCAGGTTAGATAGATGTCTATCAGGAATGGTTTAGATAGTACTTGGTCCTGCCATTGGGGCAGGGGGCTGGACTCGATGGCCTCTCGAGGTCCCTTCCAGTCCTAAACTACATCTACACGTGAAGCCTACATCGAAGTAGCTTATTTCGATTTGGAGACATAACGTCTACACATCCTCCAGGGCTGGCAACGTCGACATTCAACTTTGACGTTGCGCAGCACCACATCGAAATAGGCGCTGCGAGGGAACATCTACATGCCAAAGTAGCATACATCGAAATAGGGATGCTAGGCACAGCTGCAGACAGGGTCACAGGGCGGACTAGCGCTTCCGGGGCAACAGCTAGCCGCTCCCTTAAAGGGCCCCTCCCAGACACACTCAGCCTGCACAGCACGCGGTCTGAGGAGCCATAGGCACACAGACCCCGGGCAACGCAGGCATGGACCCCCAGCAGCAGCAGCAGCCAGAGGTCCACCCAGCCCTCCCAGCAGGAGCAGGGCTCGCCCTGATCCGTGCCATGCGGGAGGCAGCTGAGCACCTCCTTGCCACACCGGAGCAGGAGCTGCCCCCAGGGCAGCAGGGCTCAACCCCCAACCCTGCAGCACCCCGCCCCTCTCCCCGCCTCACACGCTGCCGCCTGTGGAGCCACCCCACCAGCACCGACTGGTGGGAGCGGCTGGTGCTTGAGGAGTGGGATGACGACCGCTGGCTCAGGAACTTCAGGATGAGCTGGCAGACATTTATGGAGCTGTGCCAGTGGCTCACCCCCGCACTCAGGCACCAGGACACTGCTATGCGGCGTGCCCTCCCTGTGGAGAAATGGGTCGGCATCGCTGTCTGGAAGCTGGCCAATCCAGACAGCTACCGATCCGTGGGACAGCAGTTTGGCGTCGGCAAGGCCACCGTCGGGGCTGTCCTCATGGAGGTAAGAGGACCCACGTGGGGAGGGCAGGGCAGGGCAGGGGAGGGCAGGGCAGGGCGGGAGAGGGCGGGGGAGGGCCACGCACACCCTGCTTACCCCTCATTGGTACTCTCCCATGTGCTTTCCCTGCAGCTTGTGCGTGCCATCAACACCATGCTCCCGCACAGGCTCGTGAGGCTGGGGGACCCAGATGCCACCATCACCGCCTTTGCCACGCTGGGCTTCCCCAGTTGCTTCGGGGCTCTGGATGGGACTCACATCCCCATCCGCGCTCCGCATCACAGTGGAGGACACTACATCAATCGCAAGGGCTACCATTCTGTGGTCCTCCAGGCCGTGGTGGACAGCCGGGGCCATTTCCAGAACATTTATGTGGGCTGGCCTGGCAGCACCCACGACGCCCGGGTTTTCCGGAACTCGGGCCTGTGCCGCCGGCTGGAGGCGGGGACCTACATCCCCTAGCGCGAGATCCCTCTGGGGGACACCACCATGCCGCTCTGCGACATCGCAGATGCGGCGTACCCACTCCGGCCCTGGCTCATGCGCCCGTACATGGGCCATCTCTCCGCCAGCCAGGAGCTCTTCAACCAGCGCCTGAACCACGCGCGCCAGGTGGTGGAGCGCTCATTTGGCCACCTGAAAGGACGCTGGAGATGTCTCTTCACCTGCCTGGATGCAGGCCCCAAAAACATCCCCCAGATTGTGGGTGCCTGCTGTGCCCTGCACAATTTGGTGGAGAGCAAGGGGGAGACCTTTTTTCAGGGCTGGGCTGTGGAGGCCGGCAGGGCCGACGTCCAGCCACCCACTGCCCCCAGTCGCCAGGTGGACCCCGAAGGCACCCAGGTCCGGGAGGCCCTGCGGACCCACTTCGATGATGAGGCTGCGGGGTGAACTCTGCCAGGCCCCCCACTGCCCACCCCTTCCTCCACAACAGTCCCTGCCCCTACGCCCACACCACGGAGCACCCAACCGCACCCCCCCACACACTTTTCCTGGACAAATAACAGCATGCACTTGTGGCTGGACTTAAACTGGTTTTTCTTTTAGAACTTTTTTTTTTTAACTATAATTAAAACAAGAACAAACTATATACAAGACCTCTTCTAACAAAAGTATTCTGTACAAATAAAACAATAACAAAAAATATTGCACATAACAGATATGTTGGTCAATAAAAAGAAAACCAGGGATGATAAGGAAGGGGAGAACTATTTACATGGGGGGGGACGGAGCAAAGGGGGGGCACAAATATAAATGAAATGGGTCAATAACAATCCTCTTTTCGGACATATAACTATATACAAGGTGGGGGGGGCCACGTCCCAGGCCCCACGCCCCTGAAGTCCGGCACTGGGGGTGGGCAGCCGGGAGCCCCGCCTCAGCCGCAGCCCTGTCCGGGGCTGGCTGGGGGCCGGGCGGACCGGAAGATATGACTGGCGAGTCTCAGCTGGCCCCAGGTGTCCCTCGGCAGTCCGGCCCTCAGTGGTGGGTGGGGGGGCGACGGCGGAGGGGACGGCGACGTGCGGAGCAGCAGGTGGTGCGGCGGGTGGAGCAGGCAGGGCGGGTGCTGCAGCGGCCGGCGCAGCATGGGGGGCCAGGTAGTCCACAAGACGGTTGAATGTCTCCATGTAGGCCCCCCATGCATCTTGGCGCCAGTCCAGCGCCCGCTCCTGCAGGTCCAGGCGGCGTTGGTCCACCCACAGGCGCTGCTCCACGACCTCCAGATGCCGACGATGGATGGCCAGCAGCTGGGGGTCCGTCGCCGTCGGGTGCTGTTGCGGGGTCCGCTGTCTAGTCCACTGTCGGGCCGGTCAGTCCTCCGCCGAGGGGCTTGCCTGGAGCGATGGCCCTGGAGGGGATTCCAGGACCACTGATGCCTTGCTGGTGCTCTCTTCCAGTCCTTCCGATGGTGCAGCTGCGGAACACAGGAGGAGGGGGGGAAGAAGAATGGAGACAGGCGTTAGTGTGGGCCCCGAGCCGTGACCCTTGTCCCTTCAGCCCTGTGCTGCAGGTTCCCCATCCCCGTCCCCGGGAGATGCTACTGGGATGGATGGGGTTCAGGGGTCCCCCTGCACTGCACCCCATCCCCTAGCGGGAGTGACTCTCACTTCACTCAGCAGGGTCTGACAGGAGAGGTTTCTTAGGCCACAGATGCCCGGTTTCTCTCGGGAGTGACCGCACAGCAGTCAGAGACAGTCCTTCCAACCCATCCTGGGGAGAAGACCCCAAGGGGTGGCCCTCTGGGGTGTGGCTTTCCCCCTCCTCAGGCTGGCTGCCTTCCAGCTCTACCTTCCCCTAGCCTCTACCTGCGTCCCCCCCGCCCCCGATTCAAAGCCAGCTCGGCTCCTCCCCGCTCTTTGTTCAGGGCAGAGATGTCACCTGCCAGCTGTAGCCCCAGGATCATCCTTTGCCCCTGGGAGCTATTCAGCTTGTTGCTCATATCAAGCCTGAGTCTCCCTTTTGCACTCCCCCCACTCCATCACATGCTGCTGCTGCGGGGTGTCCCACCCCCTCCTCCCGGGGGACCCTTGAGGTTCCGCTCCCCCCTGCCCCGGGGATGGGCCATGGCACTGTCGTGCGGGGGGGGGCAGGGGCTGATACACTGCTGTGAGGGACATGTCCCTGCTGTCCTTGGGGCAATGGCCATGTGGGCATGTGGGGGGCCCTGGGCACATATCTATTACCCCCGTCCCTCAACCCTGGGGGTGTACACCAGAGGGGGGTACATATCTGTCGGTCCACTCCCACGGTCCGGAGATCCCCGGGGAGGCGGACGCCCGGCTGCTGCTCCGGGAGGGCGGGAGGAGGATCTGCAGCCCGGACTCTGCAGAGGAGAAGCCCCCCTCCTCCTCCTCCTCCTCCTCCTGCCGCGATGGCCTGGGGGTGTGCTCCAGGGGGGGCCCCAGGGGTGTGGGGCTTACCTCCGGGACGGACTCCGGCTGAAGGGCCTGCTGGGGCTCATCGGCCAAGGTATCAAGGGTGGCCGGAGGGGAGGAGGTGTGCTGGGGACCCAGGATGTCCCTGAGCTCCCTGTAAAAGGGGCAAGTGACGGGGGCGGCCCCAGATCGGCTGGCCGCATCCCGGGCCCGGGCGTAACCCTGCCGCAGCTCCTTCACCTTACTCCTGACATGGTCAAGAGTGCGGGCAGGGTGACACCGGGTGGCCAGGCCCTCGGCCAGCCGAGCGAACGCATCCGCATTCCGCCTCTTGCTCCCCATTACCTGGAGCATCTCCTCCTCGCTCCAGAGCTCCAGCAGGTCCCGCAGCTCGGCCACCATCCAGGAGGGGCCCCGCTGCCGCTTGCCAGCCCGGCTGCCCGCCTGGCTGGGCTGGCTGCCCTGGCTCCCCTTGGGGGGGGTCCCCTGGAGGCGCTGGAGGGGCTGCCGGACGGCCATTGATGGTCATGTGCCTCCTGTGGCTGCTGAGGGACGTGCAGGCTGGCCGCATGTCTAGGCTGCCACCTGCATGTTCTCTCAGTTTCCTGCACAGGAAGGGAGGGGGAGGGGACCTTTAAGGGGCCGCTCCACGCGGCCACCATTGAGCTGAGGGACTGGAGAGAGCATCTCTCAACCCCTCAGCTGATGGCCGCCATGGAAGACCCCGCAATTTCGACGTTGCAGGACGCACAACGACTACACGGTCCCTACTTTGACGTTGAACGTTGAAGTAGGGCGCTATTCCTATCTCCTGATGAGGATAGCGGCTTCGATGTCTCGCCGCCTAACGTCGAAGTTATCTTCGAAATAGCGCCCGACACGTGTAGCCGTGACAGGCGCTATTTCGAAGTTAGTGCCGCTACTTCAAAGTAGCGTGCACGTGTAGACACGGCTCTAGTGTTCTATGATTCTATGATTCCATAAACGGATGCCAAAACAATAGCAGGCAAAACAGTCGACCATCTGAATTGCCACAAGACAAAAAACGTTCAGATGCTGTATGTTTATTTGAACATTTTATCCACAAATGACAATAACCAGCTCTAAAATTCTAAAACGTCTTTTGCAGCAGAAACAACAAGAAGTCCTGAAGAAGCAGGTCTTTGCCCACAAAAGCTTATGCTCCAAAATATCTGTTAGTCTATAAGATGCCACAGGACTTTTTATTGTTTTTGAAGATACAGACTAACACAGCTACCTCTCTGATACTTTTGCAGCAGAAACATTCCTATTCTATTTTGCCATGCTAAAGTAAGGGGCTTTTTATCTCATTTTTTTAATAAAGTTGCCGCTTCCCTTGGGTAACACAGAGCCCCTGAGAGACAAAATCAAAGATAAGGGATTTGGGAACAATGAATTGTTTTCATTAAGTTATGACAAAGGCAGAGCACTCAAAAGAAAAAAAAATCTGACTCTATACCTGAAAAATTTCATGAATTACCCTGTCCAGATGTAGGCCATATGGCTCGGCGTCTCCAAAGCATCTCTTCTGTTTGAACTGACTAAAGGGAGCTTATTACACAGTCCGAAAGTCACTACAGGTTGAACGTCTCTTAATCTTGAACTCTCTCGTTCGGCAACATCCACAATCCGGCACAATTTTAGTTAGCCAGGCGACCACTTACCATGGGTGTGGCCAAGTTTCCAGTGGTCCCATAGTTTGTTGACAGCCACCAGTCCTGGCTCTCAGTGTTCTGTGCTGTTATTCTGCTGTAATTTACTCCTAAATATCTTCACAGAGTCCAGTAAGCAGTGGAAGTGTTGGTAATGCTGCTAAACAATCGTGACCTCCCTTAATCTGGTAAATTCTCCTGCTTGGTCTTGGTCAGGTCATGAGAGTGCCAGACTAGAGAGGTTTGACCTGTACTTCTAAGCTTGTTTTAGCATATTCATATTCCCTTAAGGGCACACATGTACCACAAAAGAACAAAAAAATCTGCTATGTAGCCCAAAACTTTAAAACTTGAATACTTACAGTTGGGCTTCTAAATCCACATTTTAGAGACCAAAATAATGTCACCTGATTTTACAAAGGTATTGAGCACCTACAGCTCCCACTTGCTTTAATAGAATTAGTGGAGTCACAGCATTTTTGAAAAATCAAACCCTTCTAATCGTAAATAAATCAGCTAGGGAATCTCACATTCAGTGGTTTAACTTGGGACTTGTGAGAGCTCTGTGGAACATCAAGACCAAAAATACACTGTTACTCGAAGCAGATGTTTAGGAAATTGCATTTGGAAGACCAGATAATGGCATGAACCACCACCTAGATGGTAAAGCTCTGCATCTTAATTTATTTATTGATGCAGCTCTTGAAAGTAGGACTATTAGTGATTTTAAAAACTATCACCCACATTTGAACCATATATAGAGGTTAAAAAGTCAAATTGTGACACTCTGCCTCAGACAGGTTGCCGATCTCTTATCTAAACTGTAAGTCTTATCCTCTTTGATGTCCCAGACACAACAGTATTCTGACATGTTTGTCTCTGCAGAGCCTGAGAAACATTTTCACCCCAAGCTTCTGGAATTTTTAAGCATGTTTAGTTCAAAGAACAGGCTTGAGCAGCACTTCCAATTAAAATGTTCCAATGTAACATTTCCTGCTTAGAGGGGAAGAAAAAGGTCTGGCACTAGCATGAAATTTTGCTGCTTCCCTCACAAGGTCAGCTTGCAATGCCCTCTCCAACGCTACACACTTTAGCACACGCCACTTCTGTACCTCTTTTATCGAAATGAAGGGCAACAGATCACATGCCTCCAAGAGCTCAATGGTTGTCTGAACTGGAGCCCTACCACAAACAGCATCCTGCTGCAATGTATCATACACAGATTTTGTAACGTTAGTCTGTGGATATACAAAATCTCAACATTAAGATCCCTGTTCAGTTTGTTAGCCCATGATGAGGAAAGTGGCAGTCACCAAATGCACTTGTCATTGTTAATTCAAATACCAGGGTAATATTCTTTAGTGCCCAAATGATTTTAATGCACATTTGATCAGGCCCCAAACAGCCTTAACTTCCAAACTCAGACAGCATCCCTGCTTTCAAAAAAGCCCCTACCTATATTATGGTGAAATTAATGAGTCCAGTATTGTTTCCCGCTGACATCCATACAACCCACAGATTGTATGGGGTTTCACAGGTGTGATTACAGAAGAACATGGCCCCATGTGGAACCTGATTCAACCTCCATTAAAGTAAACGGAACTCCTTCCTTTCACTTCCATGGAAATTGGATCAGGCCCATATAGACGACTGACCAAAGAAAACAGAAGAAAATAGAAAACAGATAATGGCACTTAACATACCTTCAATGTAATGTTCTCACTGTTGGTTGGGGGAAATGTCGCTGTTTAAATAAATTTAAGTGCTAGTGAATGCAAAGTGATACAAGGAAAAATTGGACCCAACAGCAATTTTTCATATCAGCAAAGGAGGAATGTTTTTTTCAACACCTTTTTATAAAATGCTAATTTATTCCTGTGCACACTCCAGCAAACATAAAGAGATAGTGAGTCAAACACATTTAACACCATAATAAATAAACAACCATCTATTAAACATCACCCAGATGAAGACAATATATGAAACAGGAGGCTCAACATATAAAAGGACATCTGCTATTCTCATAGCTAATGCAAATCAAATATTAGGTAGACTATACTAGACAACAGAATAGGCTTTATAAGGATAGACAGATTTTAAGTCTTAAGATCAAGATATAACCAATAGTGCTACAAATATTAAGTATTCCCCAATTAGTGGCTCTACATAAATAATGAGCATTATTAAAAACTGAGCAACCTGCCAAAAGTAGCCTCCTCTGTGTCTGAGATATGAGCTTGTTGGGGTAAGTTTTTCATTCACATTAATTTTTTGACTAAAGCAAAATGTGTTTTGCCTCAAAGATTTTCCTCAGTACTTTCTGGGCTTTGATTTAAAAAAAAAAAAATGCTTGGTTTCACTTTTGGTTGCTGAAGCGTGACAAATTTTACACCATACCTGAAACTGTCCATTTTTCAGCTTTGTAAGTACATGTATGTGGGTCCATTTTTATTTTTTTATTTTTGATGTTATCCTCCAAACCTTCCCTCCACACAGCATACGGACTGCCTACCCTTTTCCAGTTTGGGAGCCAAAGTAGTAACATTATATACATGATTGATTTATGCTTATCTTTTTTCTAGTTCCTACAGCGCTTCATTTCATGAAAAGACAAGACTTTCCACACCATAAGAATTAACCTTTTAGTCTCCACAGCTCTTTAGAAATTAATCATATTATGCTAAGATAAAATAAGACACACTGTTTCACCAACTCTAGTCCATTGCTTCTCAACCTATTTTTTAAAAAGTACCCCTTAAAAAAAAAAGTAATCCCACTACCCACAATTTTTAGACATGCAAATATTTTTTCTACCATTGCAACACATTTGTTAAAATAACTTAATGTAATTGGTTGGTCGGAAGAAATTAACTATAGGCAATAATCTTGCCATCATAGTCATGATTGTACAAAGAGGATAAATATAATTTTTAGATGAACATAAAATAAGTCCAATTTGTATTGATACATATGTACATATTTTTATGCAAACATCCATGAACAGTGATCAATGAAATTACAAGAAAATTGTAATTAATTTAATGTGAAATTAGAGCTTGTTTGGATATCAAATGTTCAAATCTAGGTTTCAAGAGGATGATGGCCACAATTACATTAATGTTTCTGATACAGCTTCCTGAGTACTACCTCTTCCAAATATGCAGTTTTATGCTTTGTTTACACAAGGAATCATTTGTGTAAACAAAACATGAACCCATTTTAAACCCTTTCTGTTGTAATTATAAAAACTAAACTAAATATTTACAAATAGCAATTTTCTCACTTACTTCAGATAACAAGCGTAATACTGGAGAACCAGGCACCACCAGCTCCCAACTTTAACCCAATCCCCTCTCCTCCAGAGCCAGCACACCCTCTGCCCCCGCTGTAATCCAATGCCAGCGACTCACTGGAGCTGCCACTGCCACCGCCACCAACACGCACTTCTCCCTCCAAGTGCAAGGGAGGGACGCATGTGCAGAGCGGCACATGGTGCTTTTCATGGCTCCAAGCATTTTATTGCTCAAAGTGCCACATACAGTTCCAGCTCAGGTACCCCCCAAACTTCTCTCTCATACCCCTAAGGATATGCGTACCATGCATTGAGAAACACTGGTCTAGTCAACTGAAAGTCCATTATGAAATACTTGTTAATACAAAGCCCACACTGCCCCCTTCATTCTAGTACTAGAGGAAGAACTCATCATGAAAGAAAGTATGATCAAAGTGAACTTCAAATATTTTTAATAACCTATGAGCCAAGTTCTAGCTCAATTTAACACAAATGTTAGCCTTGGTTGGGACACAATTTGAATGCAGGAAATGGAAAGGTAAGGAGATCTCAACTCATGAAGGTTTACTTTGATGAGGATCCTTCTAAGACTTTTCAGACCTTCAGAAGGAATTATGAGTTTTCTTTGTTTTAAAATGTATTATTTAAGCATATTCATGAGATGTTAAATAGTTGTTAATTTAATAAAATATTATTTCAAATTCACCTTTAACACAGCAAGCAAGGACAAGCAATTCAAAGCAAGCCAAGGGCATGAATAGATTTTTAGAAAACTACCAATTAAAGTCATGCTCTGAGAGTTTTCAAACACTGAATAACAACATTGTAGGAGTACCCACAGCCTAATACCATGCCCGGATTGCTGTCCACAAAGGAATAGCAACTGTTAAGCTTATTGCTGAGAGCAAATACATGAAGAGCTTTCTGAAAACTTATGGAAAAGAAAATATGTCCAGTGCCCTCCTGACTTGAGCTTTTTGCTGAAGCATGCAGTCCAGCAACAAGAGTAATAGAATGGCCATACTGGGTCACACTAATGGTCCCCTGAACCCAGAGTCCTGTCTTCTGACAGGAACCTATGTCAGGTTCTTCAGAGGGAATGAACAGAACTGGAAATCATCAAGTGAACCATTCCTTATCACCATTCCCAGCTTCTGGATACAAGAGACATTTTAAAGCATAGTTTTGCCTCAGTGCCCATCTTGGCTAGTAGCCATTAATGGCCCTATCTTCCATGAATTTATGTATTTCTTCCTTGAACCCTGTTTTAGGCTACGTCTACACTAGCCAAAAACTTCGCAATGGCAATGCAAATGGCTATTTTGAAGTTTGCTAATGAAGCACTGAAATACTTACTCAGCACCTCATTAGAATGCGGGCGGCTGCGACACTTCGAAAATGACATGGCTCCCCACTGCGCGGCTCCTTTTCGAAAGGACCCCAGCAACTTTGAAGTCTCCTTATTCCTATCTGCTCATAGGAATAAGGAGATTTCAAAGTTGCTGGGGTCCTTTTGAAAAGGAGCCCCGTCTGGATGAGCCGCGTGGCGGCGAGCCGTGTCAATTTTGAAGTGCTGTGGCCGCCTGCATTCTAATGAGGCGCTGAATATGTATTTCAGCGCTTCATTAGTAAACTCTGAAATGGCCATTGCAAAGTTTTTGGCTACTGTAGACATGGCCCTAGTCAACTATGTTTAACTATTGCTATGTGAATTACAGTTGGTTAACTGATGAAAAATTCCTTGCCTGACAGGCTGGAACATTCCACACTTAGTTTCTGCTCAGCAGTTGTGTTTGCTTGTTTATGTCTGATGAAGAAGCAGTAACAAATCCTGTGTAAAAAGAGACACCCGAGCATGGTGGACACTTGGAATACCTTGGACATTTCTTGGACACCACTCAAACTATCCTGCAGATGGAAGGCTGGTCACTGAATGACCACAAACCTCCTCAAGACCTTCAGTAAATATTAAAGTGGGGTTAATTTGGGTGCTATACTCAGACCCATTGATGGGGGCAAAAGGGGCAGTTGTCCTGGGGCCCACAGCTGTAGCTGTGGCTGCTTCTTTGACTGTGGCCAGATCCTTGGACTCTATGAAGTGCTATGGCAGTGCTGCTGTGCAGCTCTGCATGGCTGTGAGGGAGAGAGAGGGGCTGCTCCTGGCCCTGTCCCTTCTGCCCTTGGCCCCTCTTCTCTGGGACACAGAGCTGGGCCCCTCTCCCACCTGGGCCTGGAGCCTGCAGCAGCTGTTGGCCCCACCAGCTATGCTAACCTGTTGAAGACACGTACAAGTGCTGGAGACTTACTAAAGAAGAAGCTTAAAGTCAAACCACTTTGTTTTGCCTGCTTGCATGAACTATTGGCCACCTATGTTGTGTCCCTAGTGATTGACTTCCTACCATGGCCTTGCAAAGAGTAATGTAACCAAGAGCTTTATGAAAACAGCCCCTGGAAATAACATTACTGAAGAAAAGGAACATTAAATGTAATTCTGCTCTTCTGAGATATTTGGTGCTTATCTGGGGGTTGACTTGCCTCATACAAGATTTCCAAAACTTAGTTTCAGGGCTTGTTTCACTTGATATATTAGTTCACATTACATGAGTCTAAATGTCTGCTTCTTGTGTGGACCCTGCTGGTGTGCGATAATCTCATTTCAAACAGTAAGGCATCACTCTGTTCACACGGGGGGGCTATACCTACACAACAGAGGTGATATCTTTTTGCACTTGGCTGCCGCTCTGTCAAAAATAAGGGATGATTTTTGCTAGATTATATCAATGACTTAGACTGTTCTCTATTTCACATACAGAATACATTCATCAGCCCTTATAAGTCCCTATGTCATCAACCTTTTCTTAGAGCAAAATGTGCATTTGTGACACCAACTGGCCTGATATTTCCTACAAGTGTTATGAATCTCCAACTGCAGATCTCTTCTGAAGTTGCAGATACTGCAAAGCCTGTATTAGCTTCCATTCTTGTGTTTCCATTATTTACATTTGTTTAGTCCAGTGTTGAATATCTGAAACCTTCCGGTGCTGCATTAAAAACAGTTCTGCAAAGTGGTATCAATCACAAGCTATTTCACTATGAATGGGCACATGTGCTATATACTCCCCCCACATTCTGCCTGTAGGCAAAAATAACTTTATTCTTTCCTCTGCGGTGGTACACAACATACATAAGCTGCTTGTTCTTAATATGGCTCCTGCACATCATCTTACAAAACAAAACAAAGAAATAATTTGTTCATATTGAATTAAAAAAATAATTAGATGAGTTCATGGAGGATGGGTCCACCAATGGCTATTAGGTAAGACGGTCACAGATGCAGCTCTGTGTTCCGGGGGTGCTTAAATCTCAGATTACCTAGGCAACTAGGAATAGATAATGCAATACTTTTCCGTGTTCTGCTCATCTGAAGGATCTGGCCCTAGCCACTGTCAGATGACAGGCTACTGGGCTCAGTGGGTCATTTGTCTGACTCAGTCTGGCAATTCTTACAGTCTTAAACACACAAAACAAACCTGAACTTTGCTTTGGTTGATGCGATGCTGCCAAATAACAAATACGTGAAGCCTTGTCCTCGATACCCTCCAGGTGAAGCAACTCCTTAGTTCTAACCTTCTTTTTTCAGTGTAGATTGAAATGTCATTCTTTCGTGCAGCCCATGAGCCGGTGTGCATTTGCTTCTTTGCTGATTTCTGCTTGAGCATGACAGTCATTGTTCCTGCTGAATATGTTATACTTTGTTAAAAAAAAAGGGGGGAAAAAAGTAATCAGCCCATTCCCTTAGTTCTGGATTTCTGATTACAAACAAACAAGCAAACAAAGAAGATTCCCGGGGCTTTGTGGTACATGGTTACCAACATGACAGATTGTGGAGAGTTATATAAGGCCAGCCAAGAAGTGAGAAGTGATTTCAATTTACACTGGGAAATTTGCTTGGAGTGAATATTTTAATCATATCAGTCATGGGCTCTGGGGAAAGGTGGGCCCTTCTCCACACCCCAGAAGGGGCAGGTCCAAAAGCAGAAGGGTGGGGCCAAGAGCAGTCAGCTCTCGGCACTGCCTGTCCCGTGGCTCTAGGCCCACCTCCCACGCCTTCGCAGCCACGTGAAGCCAAACAGCACTGCCACAGCAATTCAAAGGGGCCTGAAACTCTGCCCACCACTGCTGCCAGAATAGCTTTGGTGGTGGCCAGAGCTTTAGACTCCTTTGAAACACCAGATCTAGGGTCAACTGGACTCTTTGCCTCACCCACACCACCAACTGGCAGGCCTGCAAAGTTATATCATGTACTTTTTGATGAGCTGGTTTATCTGTTCTCTGAAATGGGCAGTTGAATCTCCACTGGAAGTGATACAAAAAGGTCACACTGTTTAATGCCCTATGAGATGTTAGGCTAATAGTAGTCACCATATGATGTATTGTATTCTAGACCATTAGCAGCTGGAAGCTGTTTCTCTTCAGTTTCTGCTAATCCAAGCCAATTGTTCATCATTTCTTCCATTCTCTGCAAATGATTTGGCAACCAGTGACTACAGGAGAGAGGATTATCTTTGGCAAGCCAGCTGCTGAACTTCAGAGAACAGGAAATCACTCCAGTTGTATTCTTTTTGCCAACCAATCCCATAGAGCTATGAGAAATAAGATGCTTTCCCTTTGTTGGATTTATTCAAACTTTTTTCCTATTTCTAATTCATGAGGACATAGTTCCCTCTTCAGTTTCTTTTTTTGTGGTTTTCCAAACTTTCTACAAATCTGAAAGCAAAACTCAGCCAAAACCACCAAGTCAGAATTAATATGTTTCAAGCTACAAGTTTCCAAGCCAGAAATCCTCAAAGTTTGACAATGCTCAACTCTGATATTTCAGTTTGGCTCAACAAAGAGGAAGGATTCTGGCCCTAAATTGAAATCTGGATATAAACTGACCCCACGTTTGGGTTTGTTTCTATGAAGTGTTTTGGTGCAGGTTGTGCTAACTAATTAAAACCAAACACAATCAATGCTGAACATGGAGGACACAAACAGGTGCCAAGAGGTCTTGCCCACTCTACCCTTCCCATACTGATAGGTAGGAGAAGGGTTCATTCTTGATCATAAGTAGCCAGAAGAGGGGTCCTGGGAGAGTGTCTGGTATGTAAAAAGGGGTCATACTGCACAAGGTTGAGAACTACGACCATACCAACTGAAACTTATTGCAAGGATGTGATGTACAATTATAAAGTTGGTGTGTTCTCTCCAACTGTGCTTATTTGTTTGAATCAGGATTCAGGTTCACTTGAAATGTTCAAGCTCTCCATCATCGGTGAATCTTGAAAATATTGAGATTGAATTAGAACCCCAAAATAGGCAAATTATACGCAACTTTGGATGTTCTGGGAACATATTTTCCACATATCTAATTATATTCCCACTGGAATGATTTAACATACTGCAGGAGACATACTTGATAACTCTTAGTCATCATTACTGCTAGAAGAATGCTGAAACCTTGACGTTCTCCTTAGTGGTTCAGGTGGTGGGAATGACCTTGAATTTGGTGTTCCAGTTTATAGTGTTTTGTAGCTGTAAATCCAAGAACACAAAATACTCCAGAGTCTGTTCCCCAGTCTGATACTGTGTGCATTAGACTGTAGTTGAGTAGCTTTGGCATTCTCATACAGGCTGATCCCCTCTAATCCTGCACTCTTGGGACCTGACCAGTGTCAAACAAGAGAATTTGCTAGACCACAGGAGTTTAATATTTTCTAGCACATGACCAACACTTCTACTGCCTATTGGGCTCTCAGAACACATTTAGGGGTAAATTACAGCTAAAAAACAACACAGAACACTGAGAGCCAGGACTGCTGGCTATAAACAAACTTTATGGGACATGGGAAATTTGGCCACACCCTTGATAAGTGGTTATCCAGCAAACTAAAATCATGTTGGATTATGGATGTATGAGAGAGTTCTGAATTAGAGAAGTTCAACCTGTATAACAATATTTTCATCACTTTAATGGGAAATATCATTATATGGTTCTACCTGTTGTAGTCATAAGTATGAGCTATGAAGTATGGATGAAGATCTGAGCGTCACCAACGTTTGTATGTGTTCTGATGCAGGACTCTAGATTGGATCCAGCTCTATTCTATTACAAGGCATAAATGAACAGTTTTCTCTGTCAGGGTTGCTCGTATACTTTTCAAAGAAATAAGAGACCAAAAATACCACCACATTTTTGGATGACACATAATGATGGCCCAACAAAATTGTCTAATATAAAAGGGAGACAAAAAGTCCTATTTACTATAGCTGAATGTTCTCTGTCTAAATATTTACTGTCTCTGTTTCAAATACAAACCTTTTTCTCTACATTAGGATGAAATTGATTTGTGTGTGGAGGGCCACGACAAAATTCTATGAACAAGTTAAGTACTTTCTTGAGGACTTAACTGATGATTGGCCCTTATGCTAACCAACCAAGCACAGGTGATTCTTACCCTTAACAGAGAAATCAGATTTGGAATGTTCCAAAGAGATGAAGTTTCGAATGAATGATTTTACATCAATGAATGATCCGAACGCTACCTGCTTGTGCAGATACATCACAATGGGTCAAGTTATCTAGTAACGCATTTCAACTGGGTTCCAGCTGGAATGTAGCAAGTCTCTAATATCATAACCTGTGTACAGAAGGTGCCATATAATATATCAATAGCAAGCTAATAACATGTTGATTTTGAATATTATTGTGTGGTGAATAGACAGAAGAAATATAGAATTACATACATCATAGCAATTAGGTTATGAAAGCGTGACTGCCTGCCAGAGGTAAAGTCACCCTTTACCCCAGACAAATGAATGTGGTTCTGTCCCTTGCAGGTATTTCCAAGAAACCATAGGAATGAAATTTAATAGATGGTAAACAATATCATCAAGCTAGTAAGGGGACAGGTTAACCCTTCAGCATCCTACTATGGGGAAGAGATAGCAGGAAACGGATCGGTTTGCATTTTAACAAACACCAGCAAAGGGGAAAAGTAGCAAGGACCTTCCTTTACCAGACTCCACATTGCCTTCCTCTTGGCTTAAATGAGGCATACTCTGTGATGGGGGTACGTGGTAGGGTGGAATGTAATATGCAGAAGAATCCTTTTAAAATGTTCACTGAACAATAAGAGAGAGGGGCAAATCCCCAGTTATAGTCATGTAAAAGGACAAGAGAAGAGAGCACTTTGGGCTTTGTGGAAGATCCTGATTAGTGGGGTTAAACAACCTTCTTGCTGGAAGGTAGATTGGTTAAAAAAACATGCTAAACAAAAACTGCAGCTTTTTTTTTTTTTGTCTTAGCCTCGGGAAATTGTTTTTCCTGGTGTATTTTCTTGTAGCCATTTCTGACTCTATCCTTTATATTTGTACTCACATAAAATCCCATCTCTTTTTGCTAATAACCTTGTTTTACTTTGCATATAAATATATCCCTTGCTGTCTTTGATTTAAAATAAAAAACAATCCTGTATCACCTCAGATACTAAGAAATTTATTTGGTCATAAGCTTCCATAAGACCCATTTCCTCAGAGGAATGTTACGCCAGTTAATGTGTCAACCCACGGGGTATTGCATCTTTAAAGGAGCAGATGGAACTTAATATCACTCTGAATTGTCCAGGACAGGGTTCAAAATTGCAGAGCATATAGTTTTTGGAAAAAAGTAAAAGTAGGCATATTGGGGCTATCTTGCCAGATGAAGCTAAGACTTATGGCAATAGTGTGGCTGTGGCGTAACAAGTAGGATGCTAGAGTGAGAGGAATGCACCATGGCCACTGAACACACAGACACTTAGGCTACATCTATGCTAGAAGCATCTGCCTACAGAAGTTACTGTTGGAAGAGATGTTCTAACAAAACTTCTGTTGACAGATTGCATCTATACATAACAGCGGATATATCATTTGACCCATTCTGTCAACAAAAGGGCCCCCCACGGCATCTACATGGCTTTTTTTTTTACTGTTTCTGTTGACAAAACACATTTTGTGTGTAGATGCCCTGTGAGTGTTGTTGATGAAACCCCAGTTTTCTTGACAAAACTCTCTAGTAGAGGCATAGCCTCTGCACGCTTGTATGCTGGCAGAAAGCACTCAGTCAAGAGAGCATCAGGCATTTTGAGGCAGTCTGGATTACAGGGCAGACAGAGACAAAAACCCTTTACTGGTCTGAACTGCACCCCATACTGAGAGATCTCTACTTTTGTTATCCAGAAACATCACTGGAGAGAATTTTATGAAGGTGACTGTAGTGCAACTGGCTGTTGGAATGCCTTCTCTCAACAGGTAAAAGAAAGACAGCTCATTGTTCTTTGCACAATCTTCACAGAATACACCTGTTTGTTAGGCCAGAATTTACGCATTAATGTACTCCTGACTCATGGTGCTTCTCAACTTTTCTGCTCTTATTAGGAAGCCTTGTTTGAAATTCTGGCCCCCATCAGTTATAAAATTTTCATGAACTTCAGTTGAGGGATATCTGAATTTCATCCACAGTTTTATGTAAACTGAAGACTATATTCAAAGAGAAAGCAGGATGATATCATGTATGACCAGTGGTCTATTGGGCTATGTCTACATGACAGTCTATACTTGAAATAAGCTGCACAGTTAGTGCTACACAAATTACATAGCTTCTGTTGAGTGAACTTCAAAATAGGCTATTTCACCATGTGCCACTGTCTAAATGGCACCACATGTTAAAATAAAGTGCTATTTCGAAGCATCCCTTACCTCTCCTGCAACAGGGAGTACAGGGATGCTGAAACAGAGTGCCCATTATTTCAAAAAATATTTCAAAATGATCGGCCTGCTGCATAGACATGGGGCAGCTATTTTGGGATACTGTTCACGCCATATAGACACAGCCTTGAAGTTTCATCTTCACCTCTGAATAGGAGCTAGAATTTTAGAATACTACCAATACTGTATGCATAGTTTAACCATTTAAAAATTGAAACTCTAAAATAACCCTAACTCACCAGGTAGGGTAAATTGTCTTACTATTTCCATAGGAATATATGTACAAATATATCATTAACACAGGGTAGGAAAACAGAACACATCAGGAAACTCTATGACAACGTACCAAGAGAAGACATGAGGCCACAGCAAGGAAGTTGGATAAGTTAAGATTTTGTGCTAAGAAGTGTTGGTTCTGTGCCTGCACTAAAGGAGTAAGCACTTTCCTATTTCAATCAGGCCTTCTGAAATAAACAGTCCTGTTGTAAATCCCACTCAGGGCGCAACTTTCTTCTTGTGACAGGTCCAGGTTTGGAGCCATTTCTGAACTTCTGAAGCTTCAGACATCTCCAGATCTAAGATTTGATACAACCCACTGGAGAATGAAGGAGCAGGCACAAAAGGTCAGAGTTCACAATTAATTATGCCATGGTCCAAGGAATAGCTTAATTTCCATGCACCAATGATTAGAGGAACTTACTGTGACCTAAACACCTTGTAGTTGGAGGAATTCATGTATGCCTTCAAAAGGAAATTGAAGAAAAATATTAGCAATAAACATGCCTTTCCGTAATACGGAAGGAGAAAATTATGCTGGCCTTATTGTTTGATAGTTCACTATTTCAAGTTTATGCTTCTGCATAAACAGCTGCAATTCTTTTTCTCTCTCTCACTCACTGTAGTTTTGGGGCTGCTAAATTTACTTTCATAAAAGGTGGTTTGCATTTTTGGGGGTGGGGCCTCAAGACCTTGCAAACCTCTGACTAACTTTTGCCTTTACAATGGCTTCATGTGGATGTCCAACTCCCTTTCAGGGTAGCTTTATTGACTTCAAATCATTGAGGGCTTTCTGGGGCTCATTGGAGGGTCAGGACCTTAGCTTGATCTTGCAAATCCTTTTTTTCCTCCAATTTAAAGCCAGGATTAATTGGAGATGATTACATTTGAATAACAAAACAAACTATGATTTTCTGGCATTCTTCAGTAAGGTCCAAGGCACTACTTAAAATCTAGCTTGGCTCATGTAGGTTGACTCCCACACCGGCTCTCCCACACCGGCTCCCTTTTTTTTTTTTCCTTCATACACACTGAATCTAAGATTTTCCAAGATAATAATCAGTCTTTGACTCTTGTCTTTTCATAGAATTATTTTTCATCTCTCTCATCCCCCATGATCTGTGCTTCTGTCTGAAAGTCCATACTATCAAAATTCTAACCTAGTAATGTCAAATTTTTAAAACCCTGATTTTCATGTAGACTCAAATTGGCTGCATCTACCCTTGAAGCAGCTGTTGACAGTAATATCTATTGACAGAGTGCATCTATATACAAAGGCAGATCAATAGAGCAATCTACTCTGTCAACAGAGAGCAACCAGTCTGCACCCCCCTGTATCAACAGTACAACTGACCAGAAGCTCTGCAAACAGGGCTGCCTGATGAACCAGAAGCCCTCTCTGTCGACAGATGTGTCTGCGCTGCACTTCTGTTGACAGAACGCTTTGAGTGTGTAGACGCTCCCTGAGTTATTTTGACAGAAGACCCCTTCTGTGGAGAAAAACCTGTGGTGTAGACACAGACATAATGAATTTGTTGAATTCTCCTCAATGTTGTAAAGAAAACAGAAAGCAAGAGTGTAAAAAAGAAAAAGAAAAAGAAAAAGAAAAAGAAAGAAAAGCCAATGCCTACATAAAAGTAATACTTCAGAGATCAGCTGCTGTTTTTCCTTCTGACTTTTCCTGGGATACTTACATAGATATATGCTTTACCATGATTAGTGAACTACAGTACTTGGTGTCCTTCAGTGGTCTGTATTTACTTTGTACTTGTTGTATATATTCTCCTTCAGGCCAATATTTTTGTCATACTACAAGCTAATGATAGGAGCAGCAGCAGCAGGATTCCACATGCGTTGGGGCCCTGTGGGTGTTTCTTTCCTACATTCCTGAAGAAATGACAGCTAAGCTTGATCTCCTCTCAGCTTTTGATTTTATTTGCTCTTTATGTTTTGATATATTGTGAAAATATGTCCTGTTTGAGCAATCCAGTTCTCCTCCCTTTACTTCCATACTTAAAACAGGAAGATGCAATCAGCAGTTTTGCAAATAAAAAAAAATGAGTCTGTTTAGGAGATTTTGATATTTGGCAGGATTTCATTCACTGCTGAGGAGTTTCACACAGTTTTGCAGCAGAATCTCACTGCTGAGCACTGGTTTTGTTCAATAGAAGATCTCACAACATCCCAAATGTAACAAAAGGATTGACATCCACATGCACCAACTCACTGTATTTGAAAAATAAAGCTGCAGATGAGCTAATTTCTGGTTTTGCTTTTAAGACCAATCTACTACGTTGTTTCTGTTTGTGCTGCTTCTAACCACCCCTATGCCTCCTTGCAGAACAGGCCATGGAAATCTGCTGTAAAGTGTCTGAAAGGATAGCTGGCTTCCTAGAGGGCCATATAGCTAGTACCAGAAATGGCCTTGCCAAGCCTCGTAGGCTCAAGCCCCTGGAAGGAGAGAGCTTGTGGCAGGAAGCAAAAGTGGTGGGCCTGCATGGAAGCAGCCAAGAGAAGAAGGAACTGATGGATTTGGAGCACAAGCAGTGAGATGCTTCCTGTAGAAGTCCCCCCCGGTCAGGGCCCTTTTCCCATCCCACACTTGCTAGTGATGAAGGTAGCCAGGATAGACAGCAGTTTGCCTATGGAATGCTAGGCTGGGGCTGGGCAAAATAGGGCCAACAAGCTGGATCTGGCCCACCAAGCCACAGGATTCAACCTGCGGACACAGCAGGGAGCCTCAGGCAGGCTCTCTGGCTGTCCCATCCCCTCACCACACTCAGCAAAACGGCTTCAAAGCCCTGTTCATCTTTCAGCAATTGCAAGCGGGGGTGGGGGAGGGAAAAGAAGGTCCATGTGTTGCTTCTATCCCCAGAACAATCCCATTGGCTGGTTAGTGGCCAATGGGAGCTTCCTGTTAGAAGCACAGGCAGTGCGCAAAGCACTCTTCCCACTGCCCTCAGGTTCATGGCTATTCACAGAGCACATGGCCCTTGCTATGGCCAGGCAGTCAGGGAGCCTGCCTAAGAAATCCGCAGGGCTGCTGGCTGTGAGTTGCCCAGATAAGTCTCCTGGTCAGCACCTGCCTCTGGTACCCCAGACCTGCCCTCCTCACAACCAGCTGCCCCCTACTCCTGCCTCTCTGTTCCATGTAACCCAAACCCTCTGTCCTTCCCAGACCCTGCATCTTAGTCACCTGCTCCAAGTTGCAACCTTCTCCTGCTCTCTGTTACAGCTGAAACCCCTGCACCTGCTCTTGCAACAGGTCACAACCCTCATCTGCCGTAGGTCACAAGCCAGCCCAGTGCATTCTAATAAAATTCCTTTTTCTACGCTTGATTGCAAATAGCATTTCATGAATTACTAAGAATACATGAAAACCAGCAGGAGATAACTGTGAAATATCATTGTCAGCGTTTTTTTCCCATGTGATACCATCTTCTCTCTCTGCACTCTGGAGGGTTTGATGTTGAATGCCTTTCTTATGTGAGACTGTACAGGTTTACAGATTTATCTATTCAAAGGACAGCCACTCTTTGAAGTACAACTGATTTTTTATATGAAATAATTCTCGAGAATTAAAAGTTTAGAATGAAGTGCATTGAATTTCTTAACTAGAACTGTGACAATAAATAAGGAACAAATATTTAACATCCTTATTTGTCAATTGGATGCAGTTCTACACCATAAGAGTTAACCTAGATGCAACTGCAATGTTTTTCTTATGAAATAATATATTGAAGACTAAATCCTGCTCACTTTGCTCACTTGAGCACATACAATGCGTTGAAGATCTCAGATAGAAAAGCAACCTTACTTGAAAAAATGCTTAATCAGGTAGCAATTAAGCACCTGTTTAATTAAGTGACATTGAAGTTAACAACATAAAGCAGGACTCTAGGCTACGCCTACAGAGCAGTATTATTCCTGAATAAGCTTATTGTGAAACAGCACCGTACACAAAATGTATTTCAAAATAGTCCTCAGCTCCTTTGATATAGAGCATCTACACATAATAGAGCTCATATGGAACTAGAGCCACTGGATGCCCTATGGCTTATTTCAAAATGGGCTCTATTCCCTATCTATATGGCCTCTATTTCAAAAGCCTGATTTTCAAACAGGCGCTATTACTCATGGAATGAAGTTCAGCTCTTTTGAAAAAAAGACATCTGCTATTTCAAAGTTATTTTGAAATAATGGTTGCATTGTGTAGACTTTCGCATACTTATTTTGAAATAGTGGCTGCTATTTTGGAATATCTTTGCTGTGTAGACATACCCTTACTGATCTGATCAATTGCTTGTGTATCTAATTTCAGATGTTTGTGGGTCATGATAGTCTTTAATTACATGGTCACACACTATTTTTAATAATGGTGTTACCCTCCATCTGGCACAACACTTAATAATCCACTTAATATTAAGCATGTGAATAGGCATATTGAAGCCTATGGGAATATAAATGTTTGTTTTCTTGGATCAGCTGAGATGTTGCACTTTGCATAGATCAGATCTGAACCAGTGACTTACAGATGAAAGGATTTATGTTCCTGTTACCCTCTAGTTTCCTTATTTTGTCAATGTTCTTCATTTACCTTCAAATCCTCTTGCTCTGTCCAGCAAAAGCCCTGTTAAAAACACAGTATTTGTGCAACACCGGACACTCCAAAGAAATAGCACAATAAACTTTACAAAATAGCTTCTCCCACAAAGGCCCTGTTCTACTAGAATTACTGCCAACATCTGGGAATATTTTATTGACTACATTCTTTGCTAACATGAAAAACTTAATAGAAGAGACAAAATGAGCAGTTATTTAAGTTTCTAGTTAAAAAAAAATCACTTCTTCCCTGAGTGGAAGGACTGACTTTCAACTCAGTATTGTATGCTATTGAGCATTTCAATACCCACCTTAAATAGTATGCCATTTTTTAGTAAGACAGTAGCCCTATGTCTATTGGGAGTATTATTTACCTGTCCCAGATGGTGATTAAAAATTCAATAGCTGTCCATTTTTATTTTCTAGTGCCCATTAAACACTCTAATCTCCCCTGAAGAAGAGGGCTTGGAATCTGTTCTCACCTTCTGAGAGGCACAGCATAGGAGATGCAGTCCATGAGAAAAGTAAGTAAAAATATTTTTATGCAATTAAGACTCTGAAACAGTGACTGGACTTAAACCTTTGTACTCTGGATGGAACGTAGGTCATCTACAAGTCTCCTCCACTTCACTCTGCCTCAGGACAAAACTTCTAGCTGACCCTAGGAGCACCTAGAGGTTGCTCTTCAATCTCAGTGGATCTTCTCCATGTTGTCCAAGGTCTTCCTTTTTTGCATTTTCCTTGCGGATTCCATTGGAGAGCTTGATGGACTATGCTGGATGACTCTTTTCTAAGAGTATGGCCTAGCCATCCCCATTTTCTTCTCTTGATTTGAACATGAAGTGGTTCTTGTCCTGCTCTGTTCCAAAGCGCCTCATTTGAGACCAAGTCTTGCCATTTCATGTGAAGGATGTACCTCAGGCTTCAGTTCACGAACGTCGTAGCTTGTGATTTGAAGACTCTTTAGTATGCCAGGTCTCAAATCCATACAAGAGGACACCCTTCACATTTTTGTTGAAGATCTGCAGTTTCATCTTTGGAAATATTATTTGTGACCTCCATATGGGATTGATGTGTCTACCTGGCATAAAATAGAACAGACCATATAGTTGCTCTATTTTATAACTTCCTTTTGCAGACAGCTTTACAGCCTTGATTTCCCAAAGCTGTGAGAGCAATAACCATGCTTCTTCTCACCCAACCTCCAGGGCTCTATTTATATAGGGAACAACATGAGGATAACTTAGGGACACTTTTGTCAGCCCCACACAATCAGAATTTTTTTCTGGTCTCCCAAGGCCCCTTTTCAGCACCAGAGAAGCATATGAGGATTGAGGTTGGGCCAGAATCCTCACAGTTCCTAGAAATGAGTAGAAAGGTGGTAGTTGGAAGGCCTCTAGAAATGAAAGCACCAAAAACTGCTCTATACATGTAGTTAGAACTGTTTCATTCTCTGTGTGCCAATGGTTGGAAACTGCCTAGTTTTCTGAATCATAAGTTGAAGGCAGGAACATTAATATATCCCTATTTAAACATAATTAATAAAACTGATGTTCCTTGAATAGTAACAGAGAGGGAGCTGTGCTAGTCTATACACTATCAAAACAAAAAACAGTCAAGCAGCACTTTCAAGACCAACAAAATAATTTATTAGGTGATGAGCTTTCATGGGACAGACCCACTTCTTCAGACCATAGCCATACCAGAACTGCCTCAATATTTAAGGCACAGAGAACCAAAAACAGTAATCAAAGTTGACAAATCAGAAAAAAAGTATCAAGGTGAGCAAATCAGAGAGTGGGGGTAGGGGAGTCAAGAATTAGATGAAGCCAAGTATGCCAAAGAGCCCCTATAATGTTCCTTGGTTAGAGACTTAGCAACTTTGGCTGTGCTTTTTGGAAGGCATACTGTTAGCCATACATAGCAGAAAGAATGGGAGCATGGATGAAAGCGAATCAAGAAAGTGGAAAAACTCCAGTGTTCATTAGTAAAGTAAGAAACTGACTGAAGTCAGTTAACATTTAGAATGCTTTGTATCAAACAGTGCTGCAGAGGGAGCTCAGAAAAGAAATCCTATAATTAAAGCTTAACTGATTTAAAGGGTAGGTTATTCACATTGGCTCCATCTACACCAGAGAATCTTGTTGACAAATCTCACAGCGTATGTACACACAAAATGTGTTTTGTCGACAGCATATTGACAAAACTCAGCACTTCCTCTCACGGTGTTCTGCCTGTCAGTGACGAGGATCAATGCCTTTGTCAACAGTTTCTGTTGTCAAAAATGCCATGTAGACGCTCTGGGGGGGCCATTGTTGACAGACAGGGCTTCCAATTCACATGGGAAATGTATTTGCTGTGCTTCTGGTTGGCTGTTCTGTCAACAGAGCACTTGGGCACTCTGGCCGCTGTCAACAGAGTGAGTTTCTCTTTTGATCCGCTTTTGTATGTGATGTGATCTGTTGACAGAAGTTTTGCTGGAAGACCTCTTCTGACAGTAACTTCTGTTGACAGATTGCTATAGTGTAGAAATAGCCATAGTTAGTACAACAATAAGGAATTGTGGCTAGTTGAGTAATATTAACACACACATTGAATGCATGAGCTTGATTCACAATGCCAGTACTCCAGGTTTACACCCACGTAACACCATTAAAAACACAAGAAGACTTACAAAAATACACCTGTTGTGTCCTTTTTAAGCCCACATACATTAAGGACTTAATTAGTGCAGACGGACATGTACTTTAAGCCTGTTACCCTGGAATTTGACATGCCTATATAGACCCCAGAACTTAACAATACAGCAGCCACTAATTATGTATGTTCAGCCACTGCCAGCTGGAAACAAAACATCCCATATTTAGGAAAAATCTAAGGCCTCTGTGAGGCAAGATCAGACAGCTGCTTACTTGCAGTATGTTAATCAGAAGGAGAGAATGAAATAGAAAGTTAATAAGTATGGAATAAAGTGACAGAATCTTGGTTTTAAGTACCCTGACAAATTGTTGTTATGGCTAGAAATGTTCTGGTGGAAAGAGAGAGTGACATTTTGCTGAAATCAAGAGAATTCATGACCCACTAGGAATAACTACAGGTTTGAAGTTGGCTATAACAGATGGGGTGAAGGAATATTCCAAAGAAGCTTTCTTAGGGTAAGGATCTGACACCTAAGTTCCTTGGCAGTTAAGCAAAAGGTGGAACCACTTCCAGAGGTGGAAGACTGGCCACTGATCCCTTGGAGCTATTTCTTAACTTTAAGTAAATATATTTGTTCTGAAATATTCTAAGGCCTATTGTAACAGCATCAGGAAGGGTGTACATAGGCCTGCACACTTGAGAGCTAACAAAAAATAGCACTCCCGGGTTGTTTCAATTATTTATCAGACAGATTGAGCTGTAGCCCCATTTATTTATCCCTGACAGTGCCTGGAGAGAAACAGTTAAATTACCACTGCTGTGGATTCTGAAAACCCTGGGCAATAATCTCCTACAAGGTCAATTTCTAGCTCTTTGGCTTCAGTTTTGCTCCTATTAATATTAGTGGAGTGATTCTGCACTGCTTTTTCTACTGAACTATATTGGTATAACTCAAATGATTTTAGCCCCAGTCCTACAGATTCTTAGGCATGTGCGTAACTTTACTTAGGTGAGTAGTTCCATTGAAGTCAGTGGCTCGGCATCCATGTTTGCAAGATTGGAGTATAAATATTCCAGGTGGGAGTTATGCAGAACAGATGCTGCTGTATAAACTCTCTTTAGTGAAGTGAATTATAGCCAGAATGAATCAGTCTTCATGTTCCTCCATGGGGGAAAAACATCATCTGATGTGAAAAATTTATAAAATGTGCAATTAAAAATCAAGTGCCTTTCCTGGACTTTCATAATTTGGATTTCATTTTCAACCTCAAACTCACTTGAGATTTGTTAAAAGGTTGATAATTGATTCAGTTAAAGTTGGACTGAAATTTGTGTTTGCCTTCTGCTTGAAGAGGCCATGAAGGATTTACAATCTTTGCTTAAAACTGCAATGAACACAATGATTTCAGTCCCATTCCAATTTGAGTTGTTAGGCCAGACTTCACAGCTTTCGTAGAGTTGAAGCCCAGAAAGGGCCACTAGATCATCTAGGCTGTGCCTATTCTCTTTTGAAGGGAGATTATGCAAATGAGGTGACAGATATGTAAATCTACACCTCATTTGCATTTTGATTTCCCTCATTTGCATGACTCTTTCGAAAGAGGAATGCAAGTGTAGACACAGCCCTAGTCTGTATCATGGGCAAATGAGTTTTACTGAGATGTTCCTGCGTTGAGACCAATGACTGTAGTATTCTGAAGATTGAAATGCTTTGGCTTAACTAAATTGTTGTGTGTCCCAGGTAGAGGACAGGAGAGACTAAGCCTATGTGTACACAGAAGCTTCATTCCTGAATAAACTATTCCACAAGAGGTATTCCTGAATAGATTATTCTGAAATAACAGATCTACACACAAAAGTTGTGTCCACACGTGCACAAAAATTCAAAATAAGTGGCCCTTTTTCAAAAGAGCAGGAGGAGCAGGTGTCATGGTGCTGGAGTGTGGGGCCGAGCCAGTGGCAGATCTCATCGAAGATCTGCCTCAACATGCGGAAGTTCTGCAGCCACCTTTCCTTGCCCCACTCCCCTAGCACCACGCACTCCCACCAGTTGGTGCAGCTGGGTGGGTCCAGAGGCATCGGGGTACCCTGGGGGACACCCAGTGGTGCCTGGAGGGGGAGCCCCGTGGCCCTGGGGAGACCGCCCAGCCACTCGATGAGATCGGGTGCAGCTGCGGCGATGGTGCACAGCACTGCCAGCAGGGTGTCCACGATGAGGGCGTCCTCCTGCAGGAGCTGTCGCTGAGGCTCTGTGGTGGGCGTGAGTGGGCACTGCTGGGCTGGGAAATGCTGGGCAGCACTCGGCTCATGTGGAGGGGAAGGCGGAGGGAGGGGCCCTTTAAAGGAGGCAAGTGGCTGCAGCCCCGGAAGGGCTTGTCAGCCATGGGACCCCATCCGCAGCGTTTCCTGTCTCCCTTCCTTCGAAAGAAGGCTTGGAGCCATGTGGATGCTCTCTTTTGAAAGACTCCGACAACACTTCAAAAGAGCAGATCGAAATGCTGATCTGAAAAATGGCAGCAGGTGCTCCCTTTCGACATCTGCTATTTTGACCACCGAACTTCGATTTTTGCCCTTTCAAAAGGGCACTCATTTGTAGACACGGCTAAAATGCATTTCAAAATAGTGCTCAGGTATTTCAAAAGAGAGCGCCCACACACTAAAAAGCCTATTTCAAAGGAGAGCCATTGGACGCACAATGGCTTATTTCGAAATAGCCTTTATTCCCTATCTACACAGCCCCTATTTCAAAATCCCTATTCCTTGTGAAACGAGGTATTTCAAAATAAGCACTAGTCCTAATACAATAAGTTTACCAATTTCAAAATAAGATGCCCTCTATTTCAAAATTAGTTCAAAATAGCAGTTGCATTGTGTAGACACTCAAAAAGTTATTTTGAAATACCAGCCATTAGACTGTGTAGACAAGCCCCAAGAATCCACAATTTCCCAAGGTTTCTGCAATGGTAGGGCATTGATTAGCTGATAGGTCCAAATGATATCTGTTCCAGTGGGAAATCCAAACCCCCATGCAGCAGAATAAGGTGTTCCCCCCAAAAAAAGGGTTCCTGGCACCCTGACCTGGGGCAACCAGTCATTTAAATAAGATATTCTGGGTACCACTCCACCCAAAACAGAATATTCACCAAGACCCCAGAGGTGGAAATACACTGTGAACCAAATCTCCCTCCTCAAAGTTTGCGACACGGAAAGTCTTGAGAACACAAGCCCCTGACACTTACACAGCTCTGTTCTCAAACCACCTCCTCTCAGGGCTCTTTTTGGTTAGAATTTTGTGAAAATAAGGGCAGAGGCAATCCAGACAGAAAGCAATATACTACAAAGGTCAAACTTTCATTCTTCCACTGTAATTTAGATAGAGTGCTAAGCAATCAAACTTCATGTTAATTCGTGCTCATGATAAAGTTGTACGAAGAATAAGAAATGGAAGAAAGTAATTCTTCATGTGGGAAACAGTACAACTTTCATTCATTCTGATCACAGTTTTTTGTTTGTTTGTTTGTTTGTTTGTTTGTTTGTTTGTTTTAATAATATGGTTCCCTGAGGAAAGAAGAAACAAAAGGACCTTGTGAAGATTTAAAAAAAAGAAGTATATCAAGAGACAAACTGACTCATAAATAGTGGTAGAATACATTGTAAGTTTTTGGGGAGATCAACTGAAAATAAGAAGAAATCCTTATCTAACTAATGAGACATGGTAGGTGACCATTTGATCAAAGTTACTACCTTTCCCAGACCTGAAGAAGAAGTCCATGTAAGGTCAAATGATCTACATGTATCCACTTTGGACCGGTTCTTTGGATTACCAAAGGATGTAGAGAACAACATGACCCTGCTCCTAACTTGGGCAGAAACCAACTCAGCAAGCAAAGGCCAGAATTTTCTCTTTGCTTCTAGGCAACAGCAAAGTCATTTTATCATGTAAAGTCCAGAAAGCTCATGAATTGCACCAGATTCCATAGTGCACTCCGTAATGATGATAGATTACCAACAAAACAAGATTCTGCAGAGTTGGGCAGCTGCTATGATGACACCCCTGTCATCACCTCAATATAAAAGTTACAGAATGGACCTTTCCTCTACCTATCCCACACAGAGCTGTATAACGCTTGGATGATTTGAGTCAGATGAAGAGAAGAGGGTGGAAAACATAGAGTCAATGGCAGAAACCATGAAGCTGAGACAGATTTAAATGCAAAGAATTCTGACAAGTTCTATGCTTAGGCTATGTTTCATGTCAAGAAAACAGTCTTCTCCTGCGTGGCAAAAAGCCTTTGAAAAAAGCTATTATGATTGGTGAACCTCCTCTTCCATACAGATCACTCTCTGTAAAAATTATACAATACCACTCCAAGAAAGTATCTACTGTTTCACCTACAAATCAGGATATCATATAATGAAATACGCTACAAGTGTCAGCAGCAAACTCAAAGGGGAAGCAGCTCACTGTGAGATTGTCACAGGGAGATCAAGCCCATGCAGCAAAGTGCTATTTTTATAGAATCAAGGAAATGTCGGGCTACAAGGATCCTCAAGAGTCATCTTGTTCAACCCTCTACTGGGCTCATCACAGCTGGCCTTCAGCCAAGGAATTCATTCCCAGCAGAATGAAGGTAGGTCACAAATCTTACCACCCGTTCAGATCCAAAGGCAAAATATGGCTTCAGTTGTTCTTTCCACAACACAGCCTACTGTCTGAGATTTACAGGTACAACACAAAATTTAATCAAATGATGTGACTTCCACCATTAACTTTGTTTATCTAAGTCTATTATTAAGTCTATTAGTAAGCTTTGGAAAGATCTCAGATAGCATTAGGATTGTAGAATATGAGAATCAAAATTGCTTATTGGTTTGTTTCTTTTCCTGCAGATTTGGGAAGTGCAATGAAGTGATGTTATACACATTTAGCCCACTGGGTTAAACACATAGCCAGGTTTTTGTCTCTTTATTTGGAGCATGTCAGCTCGTGAACCACACACTATTAGCCACTCTGTTGATACCACTTAGGCACACCTTTAGATCACGTGGTATGCATTAAATAGTTACTCCTTATTGTCCCTCCCTTCTATGACATTTCCCGTGTGAGAATCTTGCAGCTTTCACATTTCAACATCAGGCGGCTCACAATTCCTGGGCAAGCAAAGCAAGAATTATCCCTGTGTATTGATAGAAAACTGAAGCACAGAGTTAAATCAATCTTCCGAACGTCTTGGGTCTTTCTTCGTAAGTCATTTGTCTCTTCCCCTTAATTATTTTCATTGCCCTGTGCTGGACTCTCACATTTGTCCAAATCCTTTCTGTAGTGGGGAGGAAACTGGGCACTATACTCCAAATGAGGCCTCACCAGTGCTAATAAAGGGGAGTAAATCAATTCCCTTGAGCTGATGGAAATGTTTCTACTAATGCAGCCCAATATGCCGTTAGCTTTCTTGGCAACAAGAGCACTCTGTTGACTCATATCCAGTTTCTTGTCTTGGCCTTCTTTCTGTCTGTAGCAGGTATCTACTACTTCATCTGTATCCCTTCAGAGGCCATAGAATAATTGCTGAGAAAAGTCTCCATATCAAAGAGATTGCACTAAGTGAAAATTTTACGGGATGATTCTAAAAAGACATAAAATTAGATATTTCTGATACCGTTTGTACCTCCCTCATCCGGTAACCTTGGGACCTGACCAGTCCCAAATGAGGGAATTAGCCAAACGAAGAGAGGTTTCCTGTTCTCACAACCTGCAGCTCCTCCCTGAAGCCAGGCCTATGCCCCACTGCCTCCCTACCTCCATTTCACCCAACCCCCCGCCTCCCCTGTCTCAAGCCCTGTAGTTCCCGTAGCTCCATTCTGGCCTGTGCTGCCCTGATCCCAGATGCCCAGATCTCAGATCCCTGGTTGCTGACTCCAGTCCGGGCCAGGTTGCTGACCATGGCCCCAGGGGCACCAGCTTCAGTCCTGGCTGGGCTCCTGCCTTGTGGGCATGGGCCCCAGTGAAGAAGCCCTGCTGGGCTCTCCTCCCAACAGCCTCACAGTCCAGAGCTCTGGTCCAGCAACATCTGTGGCCCTGCCAAACCACAGATGTTGCCAGACCAGAGAATCCTGGTTTTGGAAGGTGGAAACTGAAAAGACAAAGTTGCTACATGTACCTGAAAGAAAGCAATTTGAGGCTGGAACAATACTTACTGTAACACAGACGGGTTGTCTACACTAGCCCCCTTTGAAGGGGGAATGTAATTAAGTGCCTTTACTCCCAGTATGTCTGGGGCTACACAGCTTGCCAGTGCTTCAAATTTTGCAATTTAGAAGTTCCCATGGCAAGAATTAGCCTAATGAGGTGCTGCATGTGCAGCGCAGCACCTCATTTCTATTCTCCACTTGGGCTTGTTTACACGCCCTCTTCGAAGGAGGGAACTAGTGTAGACAAGCCCAGAGTGTTTACTTTAATAAGATCCTTTTACAATTCTGTGTCTAGCAAAGTTGCCTGCTCTCTGTATGACACCCCTTCCTCAGCTAAGGAGTGTGAAAAGTAAGTAGAGAGCCTGTAGCTACAGTGCCTTTTCTTTTGTGTGGAAAGAATGAGTTTTATTCAGCTTGGTATACCACTGCTGAGGGACTTCATTCTTGAGGCTACATATTAGTAGCAAAGTTCTCTAATGGTAGACACATTAGAAATGAGACACTCAGGATCATAATAACAAATTTCACATTATCTTGCTAAAAAGAGTTTTCTGAGGTTATTATTTACTGTTCCACATGGACAAATTAATTATTCCTTGTTTTGGCTTAAGCTTAGAAGTCCTCACATCTTTTCAGGTATTAATTTTATATTGAATCTTGGGTGCATCTTTAAAACAAAAACACAAAAAAAGGACTTTCCTCTCTTCAAACACATCCTTTGATACACGGGTGAGAGTAGAATGTTGCTTTACATAGCTTGCATAAAATATCATTAGACCATTGATCCTGCTTTCAACACATTGGTTATTATTTCATTACCATGCAAATAGAGGTAGGCCTTTTGCCGGAAGCCTAATGCGGATTTTTCTCTCCTATCTCAAAAACCATAACTACAGAGATATTATTAATTAAAATAATCTATTCTTGGGCAACAGGTTAACCAATTCATATCAGACTCGGACTTTCATATCAGCAAAGAAAGAAAGAAAGAAAAAAAGAAAGAGAAAGAAACCCAAAAATTATCCCAAATGCCAGTTGGAGGACACCATTAAGGAGACAAGAAGACAAGCATCAGAAATATGGCCTTGAGGGAAAGCAAAGAGAGGAAGATTCCAGAACAGAGTGCCAGCTGCAGAGAGATGTGGAACCATAAGGAAAGAAATTATCACCTTCTGTTTGATCCCTGAGGTGCTCAGGGAAACCAAAATTGGTACATCCTGTGTAAATAAACAGGTTTGTGCCATAGAAAAGCCTACCTTACTAACTTCTTCAGTGGAAAGGGTTAAAAAGATGCTGTAACTTACAGGCCGTGTCTACACTAGCCAAAAATTTCGAAATTGCCATGCAAATGGCCATTTTGAAGTTTACTAATGAAGTGCTGAAATACATATTCAGCTCCTCATTAGCATGCGAGTGGCTGAGACACTTCGAAATTGACACGGCTCACTGCCGCACGGCTCATCCAGACTGGGCTCCTTTTCAAAAGGCCCCCGGCTACTTCCAAGTCCCATTATTCCTATGAGCAGATGGGACTAACGGGACTTGGAAGTAGCCGGGGTCCTTTCAAAAAGGAGCCCCGTCTGGATGAGCGACACGGCGGTGAGCCATGTCAATGTTGAAGTGCCGCAGACGCCTGCATGCTAATGAGGGGCTGAATATGTATTTCAGCGTTTCATTAGTAAACTTCGAAATGGCCACTTGCATGGCCATTTCGAAGTTTTTGGCTACTGTAGACATGGCCACAGAGTTACCAGAAATATAGCTGGGTTTTTATCCACTTTCTTTCTCCTCCATTAAATTTAAACAATTCTGCAAAGATGTGATTTAGTTTGGTTCTGTTTATTATTAGTATTAAAATACCATTTATGTAGGAGTGATCACGCTAATGTGAAAGTTTCCATATCTGTTACAAGTGTGCATCTGTTGGTCCACATCTGTTTCTCACATGTCTATTTTCAGCCTGCAAGAAATTCCAGTAATTGGCTGTGTTGAGAATCATGCTTTTTTCCACAATTAAGCTGAAAGGCACACACTACTTAGCAATCTTTTTCATGCAGAAAAGGTATGAGACTTCAATTACATGTGCACATACCGTATAATGAATTGGGCCCATTTTCTGTAGCAATTGCCAGCTGAAAAAAAAAATCAGATTTGCTTAATAATTCAATTTGATTACCAATGTTGATTTCTTCCTTTATTATTTTGTTTCAATAGAGGCAACTTCCCTTGAGGAGCAACAGCATGGTCTAAGAACCAATTATATGAAGGTTCAGAGGGGGGGGGGGGGGAACTGAGTAAGTGAAATAATAAAAAGTTCAAGTCTGTTAAGCAGACATCCCTTGCACCTTCTTGAAAAGGAAATCACTCTTATATGCATGCAAATCTTGTTCTATTGCCCAGAAATATGAAACAAGCAAACAAGCAAGTAAAGTGATAAAAAGAGAATATATATGAAAATGCTGATTTAGATAAAGTAATACAAATCAATCTTATAAATATTCATTGACTATTATTAAAACCAGGGCAAAGTCAAATTAATTAATGAACTGACTAAAAATTCTGGATTTGTTCAGTTATTATAATTCCAGGCACCATTCTCACAATTTACATACTCTGTAGAGAGATAGAAGATATTTTTTTTCTTTTAAATGCCAAGCTTATAAAGGCAGGCAGGCAATATTTATTAATCTTTGTAGTCCTAATTCAGAAAGCTTTATGATTTCACATCTTTCACTGTTGAATATGATCAAGCAGGTTTTAACATATCGTAGTGGTCGCTCAGGTCATTTTACTTACAATTTTATAGACAGAATGATATTTTGTTGGTGGATTTTTATATAGAAGCATTATACCCTATTGCAATTCCAAATAATCATTCCTGTATGATTAGCATAGATAAGTGGTGTTTTTAACGTCACTTAATGCCATCTGAAGTAGTACAGCAATGCTAGATTAATACAGGTCGAACCTCTCTGGAACAGCACTCTCAATCTTCTGGCATCATCCCTGGTACAGCATGAGTTTAGTTATCCAGATGTCCACTTAACAAAGGTGTGTCTAAGCTTCCCTGGGGTCCATACAATTTATTACAGCCATCAGTCCTGGCTCTCAGTGTTCTGTGATGTTATTTAGATATAATTTACCCTTAAATATCTTCTAAGGTTAAGTCTACACTAGAGGGTTTTCTCGGCAAAACAGCCATTTTGCCAACAAAACTTACGGAGTGTCCAGATTCCCAAAGCATTCCGTCAACAGTAAGTTGACAGAAAGCAGCACTTTTGTTGACTTCTGTACCCAGCCCCCCATGAGAAAGAATGCCTCTGTTGACAGACATCAGTCAAATGAAAGCTGGTCTGGATTTTCCAGAAAGTCCTCTGTCGACAGGCATACCTTCCGGGACATGTGCTTCCGGTTGACCATTTAGTCAAGAGAGCAGCCAAGCAGTATGACCACTCTCTGTTGACAGAGCAGATAACTCTTGCAATCTGCTTGGCAGTTTGGCTGTGATCTGTTGCCAGAAGATTTGTCAGAAGATATCTTCCCACAAAAACATCTGTTGACAAATCCCTGTAATCTAGACGTAGCCTAAGAGGCTACGTCTACACGTGCACACTACATCGAAATAGCTTATTTCGATGTAGCGACACACGTCCTCCAGGACTGGCAACGTCGACGTTCAACTTCGACGCTGGGCAGCACCACGTCGAAATAGGTGCTGCAAGGGAACGTCTACGCACCAAAGTAACACACATCGAAATAAGGGTGCCAGGAACAGCTGGAGACAGGGTCACAGGGCGGACTCAACAGCAAGCCGCTCCCTTAAAGATCCCCTCCCAGACACAGTTGCACTAAACAACACAAGATCCACAGAGCCGACAACTGGTTGCAGACCCTGTGCATGCAGCATGGATCCCCAGCTGCCGCAGCAGCAGCCAGAAGCCCTGGGCTAAGGGCTGCTGCACACGATGACCATAGAGCCCTGCAGGGGCTGGAGAGAGAGCGTCTCTCAACCTCTCAGCTGATGGCCGCCATGGCAGACCCCACTATTTCAATGTCGCGGGACGCAGATCGTCTACACGTGCCCTACTTCGACGTTCAACTTCGAAGTAGGGCGCTATTCCCATCCCCTCATGGGGTTAGCGACTTCGACATCTCGCCGCCTAACGTCGATTTCAACTTCGAAATAGCGCCCAACACGTGTAGCCGTGACCGGCGCTATTTCGAGGTTGGCGCCGTTACTTCGAAGTAGCGTGCACGTGTAGACGCGGCCAGAATGTTCTTGTCTTTGCAGGGGTTAGAATTCATATAGCTGACATGTCTACACTTTTCCCCATTCTACTAAGTATAAATAGGATTTTCTTGACCTGAAACATGTTATCTTTCCCTCTATTCTTTCTTCTGCACACACACAGTTTAAATATTTCACAAGCAGAGAAAACTGCATTACAAAGTAGGATGTATGAGCAGTTTGCTGAAAATGACAAATTAAACTTGTTCCTGGTTTAGACAACAATTGTAGCTTAGCCTCACTCTAAGATTAAAACCTAATCAACTCAGTACTCTACCACTGTGTTAAATTCTTTCTCCAGGGACTGGCTGTCAAAGGCAGAGACCATGAAATGTGAATGGGAAGTTGTATAAAGTAAAGTGGGTCACAGTGCCAGCTGGGACCAATAGTTCAATGGCTAAATTTCAACCAATAGGGACAAATGAGCCCAATCCACATAACCCACAAACTGCTCCCCAGAGGCTGGGCTTACACTAAGGCTATGTCTACACTAGACATAACAGTCAATGGCTGATATGCCATTTTAGCTATGCCAATTGTGTAGCTAAAATCAACTTTTCAGCCATCAACTTCCATGCCTGTCTTCATGGAAGAAGGTGGATGAGAGTGTTCCTCCCGTCAACCTTCCTTAATCCTTGTGGCTCGCAAGGCATTACAGGGTTGATGTTGACGCCGGAAAGTGACGTTTTGTGCATGCGTAAAATGGCACCCTGGAAGATTGACCCTGAATGGTCAATTGTCCATGGTAATATAGGTGTAGGGTAAGAAATAAGGATGAATGCTTTCCCTCAACTGGAGTCAGAGCCCTGGTCAAACAAACTCTTCCATAGCCAGGGGTTAAAAGACTTTGGATTTAAAAAAACAAAAGAACAAAAAACAAGATTTGAATTCGATAAAGGGTTCTGTCACCAACAGCACTCTCACGCTCTAGGAGATCCTGGCTTCCAGCCCTACCAAGTTCATCTCTCCACAGCCCATTCCTCTTATCACACGACCAGATCATTCATTTACTTCAATGAACCTAACTCATACCTGCTCCACCTTGACAATCTCCCACATCAGGGAGATGGCTGTGCTTTTCATAGAGGTAGAAAAAAAAAGACAGCTAGCCCTTTTTTCTTTCAGTCCCTTGATAGGACCTATGTATGCTGTCTCACCATTCCACAGCCATAGTAACTGAAGACATTTAGATAAAGCTGCTGGAAAGTGATGGTTTATTTTTACACCCATGTATCTGATCCTTCAGAGTCTTTCCTTGAGCAGTGAATGGAAAAGAACGCACTCTCGAAGTGTACTCTTTCATCTTTTTAAAATGTTTTGCAAGAGAGAAGCTGGGGGAGATCAGTTTTGAATTCCACAAAGGACTGTGGTTGAATGTCTGCTGTGCAGTGTGCAGGGACCTGCAGGAGCTAAGATGCCAGTTGTGGGTCGGCAGCAACGTAAATGTTAGTCTCTTCTGAACCTTTTCTTGGCATTGTTGCATCTGGCCCTGAGCACTGATAAAAAAGGGACAGTGTCAGTAAAACAAACAGAAGAAACCTTTTTTTCATAAAAGAAATAACCCTGCACATGTACTTTTTATTTATCATCTCTATTATTTCGGATGGAACTGAAGAGAGGGAATGGCCACGGAATGCTATTTTTCTTAAGGTGCACTCAGGGGCTGTTTCTACATATGCCACTTTCTTCGAAAGTGGCATGCTAATAAATGGCCTGAAATATGCTAATGAAGTGCAGATGCAAATTCCCCGTGCCTCATTAGCATAAGGTCACGTGATTTGGAGTCCAGAAGATGTCCTTTCAGACTCCAAAACGCTGTTTAGGAACGTGGCCCCCGGGGGGGGGAGCGGTCTTCAAGAAGTAAGTCCTTCTTCCAGAGACCCTTCCTCCTGAAATTTTTTGGGAAGAAGGGCCCTCTGGAAGAAGGACTTCCTTCCAGAAGATCCCAACTCCCAGGGCCTGCACTTCTAAATGGCATTTTGGAGTCTGGATGCACAACATCGAAATAGCATACATCACGTCTACACACACCATGTGCTATTTCGACATTGAAATCAACATTAGGTGGCAAGTCATTGAAATCGCTATTCCTATCCAAAGATGGGAATAGTGCCCTACTTCGACACTGAACGTCGAAGTAGGGCATGTGTAGATGATCCGCATCCCTGCTACATGGAAATAGCGGGGTCCTCCATGGCGGCCATCAACTGAGGGGTTGAGAGATGCTCTGTCCAGCCCCTGTGGGGCTCTATGGTCGCCACGTGCAGCAGCCCTTAGCACAGGGCTTCTGGTTACTGCTGCTGCTGCTGCCGCAGCTGGGGGTCCATGCTGCATGCACGGGGTCTGCAACTAGTTGTTGGCTCTGCGGACCTCGTGCTATGCAGGACAAGTGTGTCTGGGAGGGGCCCTTTAAGGGAGCAGCTTGCTGTTGCCCCAGAAGGGCTAGTCCAGCCTGTCACCCTGTCTGCAGGCTTTCCTAGCTCCCTTATTCTGATCAGGGCTGCTTTTGTGCGTAGATGTTCCCCTGTGGGGGCCCATTTCGATGTATCACTTTCCTATGTCGACGGCACCAGCCCGGGAGGATGTGTGGACGTTACATGTCGAAATAGCTTATTTCGATTTCACTACATCGAAATAAGCTCTTTCTGTGTAGCGTCCCACTACACATGTAGCTGTTATGTCTGACAATTATTTTGTATTTTTTGAAGTTTCAAGCAGCCTGTCTTCTCTCTGTGAACCCATTCCCCATTTCAGTGTTTTTGTTAATTACACTTTATCACTAGAGGTATGAATGACACTTCTAGCCTACTAGTTACGTTGCAACAAATGTGCTTCCAGACAAATGATCCCATAAACATACACTGTGACATTCCCGTAAACAGCTCTGAATTTGCCATAAGTAAACTGGCAACTGTGTCACCTGATGACATATTGGAAAACATATTTTCTAGCAGAGTACTTGGCTGGGAAGAAGGACATGGCTGCCCACCCACGCACCTTCCAAACCCCAAACAAATGAACATACTCCACAGGGAAGCTAAGCTCATTATCAACAAACTCCAAATGCTTAATGAGGAAGCACTAAATCAAAATAAATAAAACGAAATGTGGTGGGTAAGACGAGCCAGAAGTACTCTTTTCAAAATAATCTGGGGAAGTAAAATGTATCTTTCACTGGTTTCAATGGACAATGTGTCCGTAACAGGGTCTGGTGCTTCCTCATTTCTCCCTCCTCGAGTTGGGGGTGGGGCTTAGCGGCACTGTCTGCTGTTTTCCTCAGATACTCACCAGAGACTTCCATGAGTTCAGTAATTGCTTTTCTGGGCATCTCGTTTATCAACCTGAGGTTTAAAATAACCACAAAAATGTCTTTTCCCTGAGTTTTTAGCTTGGCACAGCCTATCCCTCTGTGACATATTCTCTGGGAAGATGCAAGACTTGACCTACCTTCTTACCAAAAGGAAGACAACATTTCCAGCCCGTGCTTCCCACCCAGCCTGCACTGGAGACCACTGGAGGAAACTCCCTCTTTCCCCACTTCAGTCTTCAAGCCACCTAGGCTACCCAGTGGTCTGCTTTGCTACCCCTGTAGAGACCTCATTTAACCATCCATCCGTCACCAGAGGCAGCAGGCCTGTTTAATTTTTTGTGGTATGCAGAATGATTCCTAGCCCACTCCCCAACCTTTAGATAATGGAAACAGTGACTGGAAACAATCCCTCTCTCCCTCCCTCTGGTACACAACACCACGGCTCCCTACACCTAGTTCACATCCCTGCCCGGGCTGTGCTGAGGCACCAGCAGCTGTGTTCTCCTCCATTTCCTTGTTCACCCCCTGGGCTGCTTGAGGTGAAGGAGCAGCAGTCCAGGACATGAGTGAGCAGCAGTGCTTACTTTCCCCATATAGTTGCAGGAGGGGGTGCAGGAGTTAGGGGTGCAGGGAGTAGGAGTGAAGGGACACAGTACATGGGTTATGGGCACAGGAGGGAGATACAAGGGGTAGGAGTGCAGGGGTTGGGGCACAGGAGGCAGGTGCAGGCATTCGTGGAAACGGGGGCATGGTGCAGGAAGGGCGGTGCAGAGGTTGGGAAGGAGGGAATGTGGGGAGCCTATGGGAAACCAGGCACAATGAGGGGCACCACAAGTATGGGTCCAAATTTGCCCAGGGTGCCATTTTCCCTGAAGGCCAGACCTTGCAAGACACTTGTCCAAGGAGCCCCCTCAGGCTTCAAGAAGGGGAAAGGTCTATCCTCTCCTCTTGCTGTCCTCACTCTGGGGAGCGTACTGAAAGAAGGGGGGTGCCAATCATGTCACATCCTCATCCCTTCCTTCCTCCTGCCTCACAGGTAGAGAAGCCAGGGATCACCTGCTGTGAGCGTGCTGCCTCAGGCAGGGATCATTTGCAGATCCTTAGCAGCTCTGCATGAAGCTGCTTTCAAACTCTGAGAGACCTGAGTCTCTGAACATTGCAGGAGCTGAGCACAAGCTATGATTATTCATAGGGCTGGGGCACCAGCAGCCCATATAATTCACCCCCTATGCATGCCCCATGGTTCAACTCAGTCACTCCAGCAGGGAAGACAGACCAGCTATGTCACGAGAGAGCTGAGACCTGACTTGCTTTTAAAGGACTAACCTTTCGATAAAAGCGTCTGTGCTCACAAGTGCATTTTGAAAGTCTCCACTCAGAATCCTACCTCACACCGTAGGAGCCCTAGTAAGATGTCATACATTTGCTGGAAGCAATAGAACCTCACAACAGACCTGGAAAAGTCCACAAATGCTAAACTGCTAAACAGAGGAGGGTGATTTACATTTTTGGACATAAAGCAGTGTGTAAATTTAATCATTATCGTGAAGGAAATAATCTGGGCATTGTACTTCAAGGCCAAATCACCTGTAGTCTTGAATCCTTAAATCACAGAATAATAGAACTGGAAGGAACCTTGAGAGGTCATCCAGTCCAGTCCCCTGCACTCATGGAGGGAACAAGAACCATCTAGACTACCCACGATGGGTGTTCGACTAACCACCTCTTTAAAATCTCCAGTGATGGAGATTACACAAACTCCCAAGGCAATTTACTCCAGTGTTTAACTAACCTGACAGGAAACTTTTCCTCACGTACAACCTCAACCTTCCTTGCTATAAGGTTCTCCGTTGCTTCTCGTTCTACTACCAGAGATTAAAGAGAACAAATTGTCTCCCTCCTCCTTGTAACAACCTTTTAAATAGTTGAAAGCCGTGTCTACACTAGCCAGCTATTTCGAAGTAGCTGGGCCAACTTCGAAATAGCGCCCGCCGCGTCTATACATGCCAAGCGTTATTTCAAAGTTGAAATCAACGTAAGGCGACGAGACGTTGAAGTCGCTATCCTCATCAAGAGATGGGAATAGTGCCCTACTTCAACTTTGAACATCGAAGTAGGGCACGTATAGACGATCCGCGTCCCGCAACATTGAATAGCGGGGTCCTCCATGGCGGCCATCAGCTGAGGTGTTGAGAGACGCTTTGTCCAGCCCCTGAGCTCTATGGTCGCTGCATGCAGCAGCCCCTTAAAGCTCCCCACCCCCTTATTTCCTGTGCAGGAAGCTGAGAGCACGTGCAGGCAGCAGCACACACACGTGCCCAGCCTGCACGTTCTCACGAGCCCCAACCCACCACCCATGGCATCCAGCCAGCTCCCCAAGCGCCCACAGGGCACCCCCCACAAGGGGAGCCAGGGCTCTCAGCCAGCCAGCCAGCGCGGGAAGAGGCAGCGGGGCCCCTCCTGGTTGGAAGCCGAGATCCGGGCCCTGCTGGGGCTCTGTGGAGAGGAGGAGGTGCTCCAGGTAATGGGGAGCAAGCGGCAGAATGCAGATGCGTTCGCTTGGTTGGCTGAGGGCCTGGCTGCCCAGGGTCACCCTGTCCGCACTCCTGACCACATCAGGAGTAAGGTGAAGGAGCTGTGGCAGGGTTACACCCAGGCCCGGGACACGGCCAGCCAATCTGGGGCCACCCCTGCCGCTTGCCCCTTTTACAGGGAGCTCAGGGAAATCCTGGGCCCCCGGTACACCTCCTCCCCCCGGCCACCCTTGACACCTCGGCCGATGAGCCTCGGCAAGCCCCGGAGACGGAGTCTGGCCCGGAGCCCAGCCCTGCACCCCAGGGGCCCCCACAGGATCCCACCCCTGGGGCAGCACAGCAGGAGGAGGAGGCCTCCAGCAACGGGGGGCTGCTCATAGACCAACCCTCCTGCAGCTCCAGCAGGGCGTCCACCCGATGGGTGTCCCCCAACCATGGGAGCAGACAGTCAGGTATGTAGCCCAGTGCACACCCCCCAGGGTTAAGGGGCGGGGACAAGCGACATGACAGGGCCCTGCACACACCCAGATGACCATGGCCCCAAGGAAAGCAGTGGCATGTCCCTCAGAAGAGTCCATCAGCCCCTGCCCCCCAGCAGGACAGCACCATGCCCCATCCCTGGGGATGGGGGGAACGGAACATAGAGGTCCCCCCTGGCGGGGGGATAGCACACCCATCAGCAGCAGCAGCATCCCTGGGGGACAGGGATGAGGAACCAGCAGAGTGGTGGGGGGACATGGGCCACAGGTCAGGGCCCAGACTAACAGCTGTCTCCACTCTTCCCCTCTCTGTTCTGCAGCTGCACCATCTGAGGGCCCTGAGCGCACAGGTGCTGTGTCTGTTGTGCCGGGGCCATCGCAGGAGGCCAGCCAAGCAGCAGAGCCCAGACCAGCTCCAGGATGAGCCTGACGGTGCCAGAGCCATCCCCGGGCGTCTGCTGACCCTCAGCTCCTCGCCACCCTCCGGCGTCAGCTGGAGGTGTCTGAGCGCCGCCTGCAGGTGGAGGAGCAGCGGCTCCACCTGCAGGAGTGAGCACTGGCCTGGCACCAGGAGGCTTGGGGGAATTTCATGCAGACCTTTGAGTGGCTGGCAGAGCACTTGGCCCCCCCCCCACATCTCTCCGCCTGCCGTCCCTCAAAGCCGCCCTCCACCAGCAGGTGTCCTGGAGCCTGCTGCTGAGGGGGACCGTGGGCCTCAGGACCCGGCCTGTCCGTATCTGCCAGTTCTCCTGGCCCCCACCCAGCCTCGACGGGGCCTCCAGCCCAGATGTGGGTCGCGCCCCCCCCACGCCAGGCACTGGACAATAGGGGTGAAGGGCCCAGGACGTTGCCCCCCCTCCTTTGTACATATTCTCCCAATCTTTGTAAATAGTTTATTTGTTCCACCCCGCCTTTAGTAGCTGCCCCCACTGTACATAGTTCCCCCCTTCTTTAATGTTGAGTTCATTGTTTTGTTTAAAAAAAAAAAAAAAAAGGTGTTGGTTTATTTACAAAAGAAGTGTGTGGGTTGTGTGTGCTCTCTGGTGCTCAGTGGTGTGGGCGTGGGGGCAGGGAGTGCTGTGGGGGATGTTGGGGGGCGGTGGGTGGCTCACCAGCAGCTGGCCCTGCCAGCTTTCACCCCGCAGCCTGCTCAAAATGGGCCCGCAGGGCCTCCCAGACCCAGATCCCCTCAGGGTCGACCTGGTGACTGGGGGCAGCAGGTGGCTGGACGTCGGCCCTAGCAGCTTCCACAGCCCAGCCCTGGAAGAAGGCCACTCCCTTGCTCTCCACTAGGTTGTGGCGTGTGCTGCACGCACCCACAACCTGGGGGATGTTCGTGAGCCCTGCATCCAGGCAGGTGAGGAGACACCTCCAGTGCCCTTTGAGGTGGCCGAAAGTCCACTCGACCACCTGGCGCGCATGGTTCAGGAGGGTGTTGAACCGCTCCTGGGTGGCACTGACATGGCCCGTATAGGGGCGCATGAGCCAGGGCCGGAGGGGGTACACCGCATCTGCGACGAGGCAGAGGGGCATGGTGGTGTCCCCTAACGGGATCTCCCACTGGGGGATGTAGGTCCCTGCCTCCAGCTGGAGGCACAGGCCCGAATTTCTGAACACCCAGGCATTATGGGTGCTGCCAGGCCAGCCAACATAAATGTCCAAGAAGCGGCCTCGGCTGTCCACCAAGGCCTGGAGGACCACGGAATGGTAGCCCTTCCTATTCAGGAAGAGTCCTCCGCTGTGCTCTGGGGCACGGATGGGGATATGGGTCCCACCTAGAGCCCCAAAGCAATTAGGGAAGCCTAGGCTTGCAAACCACGCGATGGTGGCATCCGGGTCCCCAAGGCGCACAAGCCTGTGGAGGAGCAGGGCATTGCTTGCATGGACCACCTGCAGTGGAAGGACATGAGAGAGCACCTGTGAGGGGTGTACAGCGTATGTCTGGCCCTCTCCCCAGGCTCCCCCTCCCGCCAGGGCTCCCCATCTTCCCAGGGCTCCCTCTCCTCCCTGGGCACCCGCTCCCCCTGGGTCCTCTTACCTCCATGAGGACAGCCCCGACGGTGGCGTTGCCCACGCCGAACTGCTGCCCTACAGATCGGTAGCTGTCTGGAATGGCCAGCTTCCAGACAGCGGTGCCGACCCGTTTCTCAATGGTGAGGGCACGTCACATGGGGGTGTCCTGGTGCTGTAAGGCAGGGGTGAGCCACTGGCAGAGCTCGAGGAATGTCTGCTGGCTCATCCGGAAATTCCGGAGCCAGCGGTGGTTGTCCCACTCACCAAGCACCAGCCGCTCCCACCAGTCCATGCTAGCGGGGTACCTCCATAGCCAGCGGCGTGTCCAGCAGGGGGAGGCTGGGAGGGCAGCAAGGTCTGGGGCTGATTCTTCATCCCCCGAGGACAGCTCATCTTCCTCAAATAAAAGATGCTGAACTGCCTCCTCCATGGCACTGAGCAGGGTGGCCACTGCTCCAGGGTCGGGTATGTGGGTCTCTGGCTGCTGCTGCTGGGGGTCCATGGTGCTTCACGGGTTGTGTGTGCTTGTGGCTCTGCACACTGCGTGCTGTGCAGGCTGAGTGTGTCTGGGAGGGGCCCTTTAAGGGAGCGGCTGACTGTTGCCCCGGAAGTGCTAGTCCGCCCTGTGACCCCGTCCACAGCTTTTCCTGGCACCCTTATTTTGATTTGGGCCACTTTTGTGTGTAGACGCTCCCCTGCAGCGCCTATTTCGATGTAGTGCTGGCCTACGTAGACGTTGAACGTCGACGGCACCAGCCCTGGAGGATGTGTAGACGCTACTCGTCGAAATAGCTTATTTCAATTTCGCTACATCAAAATAAGCTATGTCGATGTAGCATCCCAGTGTAGACGTAGCAGAAAGCTGTTATCTCACCGCTCAGTCCTCTCTTTTCCAAACTAAACAAACCCAGTTCTTTCAATCTTCCCTCAGAGTGCATGGTTTTCAGACATCTAATTTTACTTTTCTTTTGCTCTTCTCTAGTTCTCCTCCAATTTATCCACATCTTTCTTGAAATATGATGCCCAGAATTGGGTACAATACTCCAATTGAGGCCTATGCAGCAAAGAGTGGAGTCTTGTGTCTTGCTTACAACACTCCTGTTAGTACATCCCAGAATGATGTCTGCTTTTTTCTATATAACAGTGACACATTGTTGACTTATATTAAGCTTGTGGTTCACTACGACCTCTGGATCCCTTTCCACAGTACTCCTTCCTTGACAGTAATTTCCCAATTTCCTACTTACCTTTCAACTAGTGAGTAAATTTTCCCAACTACCAACTTCATATTATTCAATAGAATTGTCTCTGCAGGGCAGGAGCAGATTTCAAGATTCCAGAAATGTAAGCATTCCATTGAAGTAAACAGTGGAAGTGTCAGACAGGTCTCAGATTAACAGTCAATTATAAATATACAAAGTAAAATTCTCTACAGAGCTAGAAGTCTTAGGGGCATATTTTGATCGTGAATCATTCTCCCCATAGTTTCTCATGACCCATAAATATATTGCAACTAGTGTAAATGTGATTATATTACAGCATTCTCTACCCACAAGTCAAAACACCAGGTCCTCAACAGGTGTAAATCAAAGTACTTCCAGTGGCTTCAAGGGAGCCATGCCAACTTAAATCAGAGAATCTGGCTGAGAAAATCTAAGGCAGGCAGTTTACCAGGAAAGGGGTGATCGTGAAATCACCGTAATTTTATAAAAAAGCATTTAAATAGTGATGTGCTAGTTCAAAAATATCCAGTTATTCATGGGTAGCCTAACCTCTTTGCTCACAGATGCCAAATAATGCAATGGAAGCTGTGCAGTCAGTGTGATGAAATGTTCTCTTAGCTCATATCAAAATGTTAAATTATTGCCTGCTTCCAGGGACTGACAATGTTCTAACTCTCAGTGAAGGTTCAAGATCATGTGTTTTGCACTATAATGTTCCAAAAAGATTAGCAAAAGGGTGCTACTATGGGAGGGATGTGCTGATAGAAAGACCTCCAGCTGAAAAACTACAGATAGTTCAAAGTGCTTGAGATTAATGATTAATTTAAGAAACAAAAACATGTTCAGGCGTCTTGGCAGCTGGACACTGAACCTTGTTAAGCACCTCTCCATCCCATTTCCTAGTTCAGCTCTTGGTTCTGGGAAACTGAGATTCATATGCCTCCACCATTTTCTGAGCAAGATTTGTGGGCATCTACAATTACGCTCCTAAAACCATATTTAAGCAGCCTGTAAAAGAAAAGTCAGGTTCTTCAAAGGTGCCGAGCATTAAGAGCTACACTTATGCTTTGAATGTCCATGTATTTCCCTTGTGATGTGACTTGTGACCTGCCCTCCAACATGGTGTGTGTGGAGGAATGGGGCAACGGCATACAGACCCAGTGTTTCAAGGGGCCCAGAGCTCCTGACCATTGCTGCTGCTACTACACCAACAGCTGCAGCCAGCAGCTCTGGGCCCCCTTTGAAACACCACAGGAAGGTCACTCCTCCGCTCTGTGCAGATTGACAGGTGGGGGAGGGACTTTGCCATGCTCCAGACAGGCTAAGGGCTGACTGCCCTGGGCCCCACCTCTTCTGCCCAAGCTCTGCCCCTTCTGGGGGTGTGGAGCCGGGCCCGCCACACTTTGCCCCCAGGTCTGTGGTGGCTGTCAGCACACTGCCTGCGGTACATTTATAACAAAATTGTTAGTGGTAAAAGAGTCATATTTTGTGGCTTAAACTATTTTATATTTACAGAAGGGAGCCCCTTGAATAACATCCACTTCATCCATTATTTTTCATTATTTTTCATTCTCTGCCTTTGAGCTAAAAGCTGAATTTCTTCTATTGCTGATGACACGAAATTGAACAGTGGGAGACAAGTAAATCTCTAACAGCAGTGGTGCTTTGTGCACCTTAAATACTGTAAGATTAAAAATGTGGTTTTATCACAGCATGATACCAATGTTAATAACTAGTGCTGTGCAAGGAACGGGGAGTTTCAAAGCTCCAAGTATTCTGTAATTGAAAGTTGCCCAGTCATGCATATGCTAACCTAACAATGGAAAAGCATAAATAACCTTAGTCAGTATTTTACCTAAACAAGTAAATGTGAGTAGGGCCAGTAAGTTTTTTAATGATGCATTATCAGTTTTGATGTACCAAATGTGTTTCTGCATTTACAAATGAAGTTACCTACAAACAGCAGCCTGACAGCCTCTAATTACAGTCAGGCATGCAGAAACATTCATTTGTGGGATTCAGTACAAGGATAGCAAATGTTTCAATTTTCTATCTCTTGATCAACAACAGTAATTTTACCTACAGCTAAGTTATCAAGTGTCATAGCATCAAGTAGTTGTTTTTCTTGCAGTTAATTTTGATCGTTGTTCACACTTTTGAATGTGTTTTTTCATAAAAATTTTTTTGTTTGTGTTTTTTTTGTAGAAATCTGAGTTTGTACTCAATTTTCTGAAAGTTTTGACCTTAGCAGTATGGCTAATAGATACATAATGCCATAAACTCCATGGTTTATCAGGAATGCACAAACATAGGTCTTTACATTCCATCAGGAATTTATGTAGCTTCATAGTACTTATTTCCAAATTATGAACCAAAACTCTACACCCCACATTTAGCAGAAACTATATGCAGGCTTCCAGAGAGAGACTTTCTCCTCTTCACTTGCCATTAGGCAAGAAATACAGAACATGGGACCATTAGACAAATATGGGTGAGTGGAGACCTCATGATAGTACTCTTCTCCTTTTCATAAAAGTCAACACCTGATTCACAAGACTTAGAAATTCATTTCCCACATTAAGAGGCTATTTTTGAATGAGTGCTGGACTAGCCAATTATATATGAAGCACATATTCAGGAGGAACTGTGGGGATGTTGTAGAATAGAAACCTAGGCAACATTCTAACACAGTGTGTCGTTATTTGTACATTGTGAAAAAACAAACACCTGGTTGTTATCATTTTGCACATTCAACAGGGGTACAAGGCCCCTGTGCACTGAACGTACAATTCATCCCTTATGTAAACTGGATATACTTTAAACAATCAGATCAACCAAAGATCTCTGGAATTCTAATTATTCCTTAAAGAGTTCTGCCATTCAAACTAGAGATAATTATGTACACATCGCTTATGAGATTGGAGGCTGATAGAAAGAGATGGAGATGGCCAAACAACCAGTAGCAGTGGTAATCTCAATGGCTGCATCTATATTACAGTGATCTTTTGAAATATAATCTTTCAGAACATCTGTTCCAGAAGATCTTCTTTTGAAAGAAGGTGTCCATACACAAAAAAACATCCACACAACCCCACGATCTTTCAAAAGAATGTGTCATGAAATGAAATATCCAGCACCATGAGGACTGTTCTTTCAGAAATAGAAAAAAAAAAATTGGAGTCTTTACACATTTTTTTTTTTTTTTTTTTTGAAAGGAGGCATTCTTCCTGATCCTGGAGCAGAAGAGGGCTTCTGGAAGAAGAGCCACTTTCTTTCAATTTCGGATTGAAAGAGTGCAGTTTGTGTGTGAAAGCTCCACATGTTCTTTTGAAAAGGGCCTAATTTTCCAAAAGAACTTGCTAGTGTAGATGTAGCCAATAAGCCAAAAGATGCTATATATTAGTATCAATGATGGAACTCCTCTTACAATGCAACACATTTAAGTACAGGATGGGATATGGAAAAATACCAAGAACAGCAACAACATCACATTTGTTTTGAAATCTTAGCTGGTTTGGCCCTTCTAACTTCTATTTCTGTTGCATGATGTTTGAATGATTATGTATAATATAGCACAACCATCGGAAGTCATGCATTCTATCATGCCATTTAAAAAAAAATCATTAAGTTCCCACAGAAAGGAAAAACTCTTGCTCTTGTGCACTTCCCCTGTTTGAGTAATGCTGTTCTTGTGGCTTATAATTTTTCATAACAGCTCTTGAGGAACATTCTTCAATTTGATATACAGAATCTTCTATATCTTATTGAGACCGACACTTCTACCGCTTAGTTTGCAGCTCCACTTTCTTTTATATAGCTGTGACAAGGTTTCTATCAGTACCCTTGGGGTTCTCTGCAGTTTCTTGCATGCCTCAGAGACTGACAGTGATCCCTCTGCTGCCCTGGGGCTTCCTGCAGGCATGGGCTCCAGCTCACTGAGACATTCTCTTCACAGGCAAGTCCTATATGAGGGGAAACCAAACTCTCATCAGCATATCCCTGGGCTGCTCTTGACTGTTCAGCAGGATGGCCCTCCAGAGAAAGGGTGGTTGGAGCCCAGGCCCACCCACTCCTCTGGGCTCCAGCCCAGGGACCCTCTGAGAGAGGCAGCTGCAGGGGCTTTTATCCCTGCCCAAGTGCAGCAGCCTTTCTCTAGGCCACTTCACTCACCACTTCCCTGTGGAAACATCCCCCTGTACCTCGCTGGTGGTCTGGTCTTCAGGCTCTCAAACATCCCACCTTTCCTCTGCATGCACCTCTCAACACCCTCCTCCTTCTGCCTGGGGGGAAGCCTTTTTATAGTGAGTCAACAGACCTTCCCCTGATAACAGGTGTTTAATTGGCTCTTCCCTGCAGGCTGGTCCTTAACGAGCCACAGTTGCCTCAACTGGCTGCTGGGCTGCGCTCTGAGGACCTATATGGGAAACAAGAAGACATTAATCTGGTCCCTGCAATGCCTCCTTTGACCAGGGTCTTGTGGCCTATTGGCTGTGGTCACCATAATAGCCCACTGGTCCTATCCTATTGTCAGCAATAGCCAAATTCTTTCTGCCCTTGCCTTTTCTTCTGACAAAGCTTCTGTTGACAGATCATGGCCACACATGAAAGCAGATCAGTCTATTGATCCACTCTGTTGACAGAAAGCAGCCAGATTGCCTGGCCACTTTCTCAACAGACCAGCCAACCAGAAGCACAGCCTGAGTACTTGGAAGCCCTGTCTGTCTACAAAGACCACTCCAGGAACATCCACACAGCTTTTCCTTTTGACAGATTCTGTTGAGTAAGCATTCTGCCTTCTGGGGAAAGCTGGCAGAAGGCTGTTGGCAAAAGTGCCAAGTTCTGTCGACAGAAGGCACTTTTAGCGTGGACGCTCTGTCGGTTTTGTTGGCAAAACTCTGCAGTGTAGACACAGCCAAAGAGAGGAGAAGGTATGTCTTCAGGTTCTCTAGTAATCTGTGGTGAGAGCATCAGCATACAAAAAAACCTCTCTTCCATGTCATGAATCATGATAAAGTCTTTTCAGTGTAAAGCAACATAAGCTCACACAACCTTTCCAATGGCTGATCTAAGAGACCATGGGTAAACAGCGATTTCTCAGGAGCACACAGTAATTTCAAGTGATCAGCATATGCAGCAGAAGTCTTTTTTTAAAAGCTTTCTAAGCTTCATTAATCAACAACCAGTATTTAAATTTTAGGTGAACTATAGAATTATTAGCTACAGTAATTTAAATTAAAAATTCATTGGCAGTATTTTGTTGCATACTTCACAGTCTGTTTTCACTTTACAGTTGCTATAAGCACCAGCAAAAGACAATATTACTTGCTATGTCTACTAGTACATGATTTGTTTACGGCTTAGCATCTTCCAGGCTGATTATGTGTTTCTACACATCTTTTTCTTTTTTTTCAAAAAAAAATCATCCTTTCAATTTCTAAACTGTTCTGGAATTTATATTAATTTTCAATTATATTCAGTTGCCTTGCTTTATGAAGTCTGAGGGAAATTCTTTTATCCTTTAGGAAAATATCTTCTCCTGGAGTACATTGAAATCTTTCAACATGCAAGTTTTAAACCCTTAAGACACCTCACGTAAAGCAATGGAACTGACTTATAACTGACATGTATAGTCTTCAATGAGTTGTTTTATTTTTAAACAAAAGCATTCCTGCTCTCAGTTATCATAGCTGGATTATTTTTAAACAGTATTTTAACTAGACCATTGGAGCCCAATCCTGCAGAAGTACCTTGTGTAGAGCACCAAATGCCTTCAATTCTCATTGACTTAAAAAAAAAAGGGATTTTATCCTCAGCATTTAGTAGGATCTGACCCATAAATTCTTTTTCTTTCCAAATGATTAATTTATTTCCAGTTCCTATTTTATGCCCTGGAGTGACGTCCAAGAAAAATAAACCTTCCCCATATAAATTATTTCCTTTAGTATTAATGTTGACATAATTACAGGTGATGAACATGAATTCTGTGTATTCAAAACAAGCTGATGTGAAACAGCACAGACATTTTTCCTTAACTTTCTCCACTTGTAGATCAGCATGTTTGCACAAAAGTCAAAATGGAAATAACAATTGTGTGTGACTATGTCTGGAATAAATAAAGTGAAAAGCAAGACATAAAATGATTGCTTGTGAACCCGAATGAAAAGTGTTCTGTCAGCTTGGTTTAAAACAAATATTTGCATGAAATTATTGGCACATGACATGCATTTGTATTTAGGCTACTAAATCCAGTGATGCTGCTATCACACTTGACCAACAAACTGAAAAAAAGTCTGAGCTGTTATTAGAAATGATGTTGTCTGTATCATTTTTATGCAAAATGAAAAAAAGTGACCTTTCCATTAAAAAAAAAAAAAGAGGAGCAGATTCTCAGCCAACTTCCCGCAACTGTCCCCTCCAGCCAATCCCATGGCTGGGGCTACCAATGTGATAGTACTCAGTACCGACATTAAAAAAAGCCCTGATTTTACCAACAGGTGAGATGTACTGTTCATCTTAAGTTCAAAAGAAGAAAAGTGATTTGGTTCCCCTTTAAAAAAATCCAGCTATTAATTGCATCTTTGTGAGTAAAGCAAGCAAAGGGAAACCTTTGAAATCAGTAAAACACAGCATTGTGCTGCCAGTCGTTTAACTAGTGGATCCCAATTTTTGGTTCCCTTTAACTTGTGACATTCTCCATGTGTATACGAACTCACAGAGAGCAAAAATGATGGACTCATGAATTTATTAATTTGTTCTCCTTTTCACATAATAATAGTTTGTAATATCCCAACCATCTAATAAGCCAACTTACATCAATTATTCATCCCTTCAGTTAGGCTTTTTTAGCCTTACCTTTTGAATTCCCTAGACACATTACCAAAATTAAAGGTCATCCTCACAAAGATAGATCTTTACCTGGACATCAAATGGCATCTAATGCTAATCACTTTCTGTCTACTTAAAACACCACTAAATAAGCAAATCACTGAACTGCATACCTGCCATGCTCATGGATGGACTTTCGCTCCCAGGAAGGCAGAGGGATGAAAGAATTAGGGGGAGAAAATACAATAGTTAATTCACAACATGATATTTCTCATTTTTAATCCCCATCAGTTCCATCTGATAGTACAGAACAGTTTCCAACCTATGTAATTAGAAACGTGGGTGAGAGAAAAGAAGCTTTGTGCTGGGTGGCAGAGGGTCCTGACACTGTTATTTTTGCTAAGATTTTCCCTTTGAAAAAATACTAGAGATTAGATGCATCCCAGTACATATTTGATGTGGAGATCTAGAAATATCTTCTTTTGCAGGAATGACTAAGCATTGTCCAGAAACAAACTGAATTCCATCAGAAGCAGAGGAATCAAAGCACCATTCTCTTCAGTCTTGACAGCAGAATTTTGGAAAGAAAAGTGTTTAGGTCTGGAAGTCATGTGTTCAGATCTGTATATACCTAGAGGCAGCTTACAGTCCCTACTAAGCACCTTGAGCCATCAACACTTATTACTGGGTTTAAGAATCCCAACTCTTAGCCTATAGTTATGGCTACGTCTACACTATGAGATAAATTCAAATTTAAGGCAGTTAGCTCAATATTACCATGTGACTGCCTTTGCTGCAAATACCATTAGCTTGATATACGGAGCACTAATATCAATATCAGAACATCGTCGGTACCTGCTGGGTGTGGCGTCAAGTTCAAATTTAAAAGGCCAAATAAAGGCCACTGCGGAAGTGCCATATGTTAAAATAGAATTTATTAGTCTCCAGAGGTGTCCCTTATGTAACCCACAATGACCCACAGCACTCACCTCTGGCAACTGATCACCAGGTCCTCAGGAATCAGGTAACAGGAAAACTGTTAATTTCAAATCAGGACCAGGAAGCCTGTGGCTGTGGGATCATGTTTGTATGAGAGCCTGAGAAAATGCTTTCTTTCTTTGCTATTAGCGCTGTGAGCGCATCCACCCATTACAAATAGCCCCTGGTGACCTTGAAGCCTTCTTTCTTCCTCCACGAACTTAATACAATTCTGTGGTGACCTTGAAGCCTTCTTTCTTCCTCCACGAACTTAGTACAGGCCCTGCAGAGTTCCTGCTTCTGTCTCTACACTTGCTTTTTTCTGCTCTGCCTGGCACCAGCCACTGCGCTGCCTCACCACATGGCAGCGAGGCTGCAAGTGTGGGAAAGATTTTTGGGGGCTTGCTGTTGCATGTGGTGACTACTTCAAGTGGCTCCCCACTGAAAGCTTCCTATGCTCCTACCCCAACAAGGCCCCAGGTGGATAAGATTTTTGGAGTGTTACTGCCATCCCGTGTTGGCAATTTCTGTTTAGTGAAGAGGGAAGACAAAAATCTTTTTTCCTAGCCTGTTCTACCCTCTTTCTTCTAACTTTGCACCCCTTCTATGTGGGAAGAGTGGGTGGAGGGCCAGGTGAGAATACAGACTGTGTACAGAAACTGCATAATGAACTTGCAGCCCCGCTGCAGGCCGTGACCTCACTAACGCCTCCCTTCCATTCCATTCTCCCCAGGAACACTGGGCACTTCAGGCTGCAGCAGTTTAACTGATGCCGTGTCAGGCCTTCACCCTCCCTGCGGGCACCTATTGCGTGCTGCTTGGCCAGTTTGGGTAGCAAGTTCTCTAGGTCAAGGGCAAACCAAATACCCTCCCCTCAGCAACTCTCTTTTTTCAAAAAACTTCACTATCAACTCTTTCTTCATGCTTTTCATAGTCCCTGTATTATTTTCAGGGATCAGATGCAATCAAGGGGGTTGGGGGGGACAGTCAGTGGATGGCCAGTTGAGAAGACACACACTTGCGGATTTTTATAAACTCCTCGATTATTCAGTTACAGAAGAAAGAGATTTCTGTTAACTTTGCCATTTTTGGTGACACTCTACTTTTCCTTCCTTCTGACTGGAAAAATGGACGTTTGCTTACCACAGGAGGGGAATGAGGGAAATGCAGTGTGGGAAGATGATGTCAAATACCAGCAAGCATACCCAGAATGCTACAGAGATGAAGGAACTGTGGGATAGGTTCCCACAATGCAACAGTTAATGTTTGACAATTGAGTGAGGCAGCAATAAGTTGACTTTGTGAGGAGCACCTGGGGAGGTGAGGATAGCCAAATTCTAATTTGCAAAATGCAGCATTACAAAATCAATATTAATGAATTCAAATTTACCTCACAATGTAGGCATAGCCTAAGATAGGGTGGGCAGCATTTATCAGGAAGTAGGAAGTGACCAAATTTGCACACATATCCAAAGCTATCATTACCCAGTGTTTCACTAAAAGGAATAGCATATTTTCAAAGGGGCTAACAGGATGAAAATGGAGCAGTGCAATTTGAGTTAATGGTGGATATGACTGAGGGGACTACTCTAGCTCTTCCTCATTTTGGAGAAGAAAACAAAGACTCCTTAGACTCTTTCATGGCTACTGCAACCAATTTAAGACTGTAAGAGATAACTCAAATCCATATTGACAGCGTCATGCAAACTGAAAAGTTTGTCCTTTTCTCCCCTCATACTTAATCATTCCTGATATTTTCTGCTCTTCTAGAGTCGTCTTCCATGGGGAGGGCAGCTAGCAAGGAGAGTTAATGTAATTGCAAAATTTGAAGGCTAGGTTACTCTAGGAAAATGCATTCCATTTATCATATTTAATTCTGAGCAATACCACTGAGCAGCTAATATCTAATAATCCACGTATAAAAGCTGTGCTTATCTGTTCAAATTAAATTGTTTATATTTACAGTACCATGTGGTAAATATAAATCCCCATTACTTAAAAATGTATGTCTCTCCACATTACATTTACCTCCTTGTGAGGATAATGTTCCTCTCCTTTAATACATGGCTAAAGGACTTCTGTAGATACATCAGCACCATCTTTTGGTTAAACTGTATCCTGACCTACATTTATTTTTCATTATACTATACAGCCCTTTGCAGCCAAGACTCTTTTATGTGGATAGCAACAAAACAACCATGCAACAATTTGTATTGCAGACCAGAATCAAAACAGTCAAAAGCTTTGCATATAAACATTCGGAAAGTCACCATCTGATTCTGTGAGGGAAATAATCAACAGATCCATGCTGTGGAATGGATGCAGAAATAGCAATGGCCAGTTCTGCATTAGTCTGCTCAAGACAAGAATGAGGGGGAGTTCGATAACAGCCTTCAACTACCTGAAGCGGGGGGGTGGTCCCAAACAGGACGGAAAGAAGCTGTGCGCAGTGCGGTAGATGACAGAATAAGGAGTGATGGTCTCAAATTGCAGTGGGGCATGTCTAGTCTGTATATTAGGAAAAATTGTTTTACTAGGAAACTCTACCGTGAAGCCTCTAGGGGTTTTGTGGCAGTCCCAAGCCTGGATAGAGGAGGAGGGTTGGTCAGAAGAGTGTTGATGCACTGATAGTGAAATAACAATATGAATGAAATCTCAGGCCAGTACGACTAACTGATAAGAGATGCCGGCCTGGACATCACCCACATGGGAAGGCACCTAAGGAATGGGCAAGATCAGCAGTGACAATGTACAAGAAAGGAAGTGCATTGGAGTGCAAGAACTACAGAATGATTGCCCTAACAAGTCATCTAGGCAAGGTGCTGATGATGATACTGATGGAGAGGCTGAGATTGCAGATAGAAGAACATCTATCAGATGAGCACGTGGGATTCAGGAAAGATAGAAGTACCATACAGCAGTTATTGGCACTAAGATTGATAGCAGAGAAAGATCAATGAAAGAACATCTACAATTGCTTTGTCAATTTTCAGAAGGCATTTGTCATTATAGATCAGAAAGTGACTTGGGCAGTGTTGGAGTTGTAGGGAGTGTATAGCAGACTGATACAGTTGTTAAGAATGTCAACAACAATGCAGAGGTAGTGATGAGAATGTGTGGAGAGCTGGGAAGTTGGTTTAGAACGAGTAGAGGTATGAGCAAAGGAGATCTGATTTTGCCAAGTATCTTCATCGTGCATCTAGAGAGAGTGATGGACAAAATCAAGAAAGAGGTAGAAAGGACATCTGTACATGGGATAAGAATCAACAATTTGAGGTTCACAGATGACATAGTTATCATTGAAGATGAATAGAAGCTAGCAAGAAAGATGCAGGTGCTAAATGAGAAAGGGAAGCAGTACAGACCGATGATGAACATTGATAAAACAAAAACAATGGTATGTTGAGATAAGAAAATAGAAAGGAACATCAGTGTAAGTGGGATCGAACTAGAGAACATAGAGAAGTTCATATTTCTGGGGAGTGACATATTATCTAGACCGTCAGAAGGATATAGCGACTAGAATAGCAAAAGCAAGAGCGCGTTTGAAGGAGATGGATAAGATTTGGAAAAGCAAAGTGATTAGCTTAGGAATGAAGCTGAACACCTTGAAAATGTATGTACTCAGCAGCATGTTGTACAGATGTGAGACATGGGTGATAATGAAAGAATCAAAGAGAAGGATATAGGCATTTGAGAGAAGTTGTTATAGAAAGATGATGAAAATAGGATGGATGCAGAAGGTCACCAGTGAAGAATTATACAGGAAGATACAGCTGAAAGAGAACCTACTGCACAAGGTTATACAACAGAAGTTAAAGCTATTTGGGCACATCTGCAGAATGAACGATGAGCGAAAAATCAAGACCCTGTTATTTGACAGAATGGATGGTTTGAATCAGAGAGGCAGACCCCACAGAGAATGGATAGATGATATAGGAGAATGGTGCAGAACTAGTCAACAGAAATGAAGCCACTTCGCACTGGACAGAGAAAGATGGAAGGTAATAGTGAGGGAGGCATCGGACACAAATGGGCACTGAGCCCATGGCTGTTGTTGTTGATGATGATGATGATGATGGATGATGATCTTACTAGGAGGCTGGTGAAACACTGGAATGGGTTGTCTAGAGAGGTGGTAGAATCTGTCAGAGGTTTTTAAAATCAGGCTTACAAAGCCGTGGCTGGAATGATTTAGTTGGGATTGGTCCTACTTTGAGCAGGGGGGTTGGACTGGGTAACCTCCTAAGGTTTCTTCCAACCCTAATAGTCTATGATACTGTGTTTGGGGGCATGCTACCCAGCCAGGATAGACAGATTCTGATTCAAGGTAGTATGCTCAAAGTAGCAGGGTGATTATTACATCTCAGGCTCAAGTCCACCAGACCCCTGGCTCTGAGCTCAAGTGGATAGGCCAAGTCTTCCCCAAAACTTTGCCAAAACACTAACTCATGCCCTGCAAATACAGTTCTGTTTACCTATCTTGGAAGTTTTACTCCTGTCTTCGTTGTAGACATATAGGCTGTTTACAATGCAGAACTATTTCAAGATAGCGCGGTATCCTGAAATAGCTACTCCATGTCTGTGAAACTCGCTCACTATTTCCAAATATTTTTCGAAATACCAGACACACTATTTCAACATCACTCCACACCTTCTTGCAGGAGGAGTAAGGGATGACTTGAAATAGTTCAGTATTTTAACATTTGGCACTGTGTAGACAGCGCCAAATGCCAAAATACCGTATTTCAAAATTAACTCAAAATAGGATACACAATTTGCATAGCACACATTGCATATCTTATTTTCAGTTAAGGGCTCACTGTAAACATAGCCATAGGGACTGGCTTCTGTGGGTGATGGACCAAAGGATTGGATAAGGAGACTGGGAGGGTTTTGCTTACCGTTGTGGTATCAGCATCATCTCCTAATAAATTATGCAGCTTTTCATGGTAAGAAAATGTTTTCCCTGCCCAAAAGAGGTGCTTGCAGGTGACAGCAGTCAATGAGCCATACTATGTTGTCCTTGTGTATGAACCCTGCTGATATGAGCAAGGAGTCACCTGGCCCTAGTTATCAAAGAATTGGGGAAATCCATACATTTTTGAATTTATTGTTGGGACCCTGTAAAGGTACAGGTTCAGAACTATTGATGGAAATGATCCTTTATTTACTGTACCATTAAAACAAATAAGAAATCCAATGATTCATTACAGACTCCCCAGACCAGAAGACAGGAAATTGTGTCCATCCACTTCCTTCTCCATAGAGCACAATTTCCTCTTTGTCTGCTCCGGGCTGATGGGTTTAGTCTTATAGCTCAAGGGTTAGATTCCTATGGTTTGAAGCTAGGGCTTCTGGGGTCATTTCTTGCTCTCAGCTCATCTAGGAAATAGTTGTGTACATATCAAGCCTGATTTTCATTTACCCTCTAGCCTCTTTATTTTTCTCTAGCCTTTAAATCTAATTTACTTTATGTCTCTTATTCTACCACAGTGACATACAAGGAACTTCATGAAGATAAGATTCAGATCCAGTGTTTCTCAATTGACTATAAAGCTCACAATTTTCCTATGATGAATATATATTAGTTTAGACTAGACATTTTTATATTTATTTGATTTCATTTCTTTTTGATAATATATTCTCCATTTATGTCTTTTATGCTGACGCTGCTATACCCCTCTCATATACAAGCTACTAGATGTATTTTTCTACTACTATATTTCTCCAACACTCTTGATTTTTAAAGTATTTTCTCTTCCGCAATCATGCAAAAAGGAATAAATTGCTTCTTTGGTTCACAGTCAATTCCCTTCTATTGGTATAATTCTCAGGGCAATTGACAGAGCATCATTCAAAGGACTTGCATTTATTAGACTTTACCACAGATTTCTCAACAGGAGAAGGCCAATCAGAGGAAAAGTAATGTTTGTGGATTAAGCCAGAGACTGCTTCCCATGATATGACCTGCATGGGGACAGAGGGGATCTAAGCCAAAGGAATGGCAGAACATTAAAGGATTTTAAGATGAAAAGACTCTTGAACTTTTAAAAAAAAATGCCTAAGAAGAAGAATGTTACCGAGTATCATAAAAATATTTGCTTTCGCTCACGTTCTCTACAAAGAATACATTAATAGAGCTGGAATAAATTGAACATGGTGGTCTTTTATTAGTATTCCTAATTAAATGTATTAGTTTCAAAATTAAGAGTGGATGAAGTAATAGGACACAAAACAAGCAGATGACTGGGGAACCCAGAAATTACCTTGTTGCCCTGACTGCAGAGGAATTTACTAGTCCAATCTTGGTTTCATTCAAGTCATTTAACGTCAAGTTTTACCGCTAGCTAATGAAATCTGTGAGTGTTTTATCATTGACTTAAATGGGGCCAAGAGTGTGGACTAGAAATGTAATTTAGCTCATTTGGATCAAAAGAATTTCATCTCTGTTTTCCTACCTGGGCTAAAGGAGTAGTTACAAATTGCAGTAAGAAATCACAAAGCATATGTCCACCCAAACACATCCTCTTTTCTACGAAAGAGACATATTGTCAGAGCACATGGTGATATTCTGCAGTAATATTTGCATGTGAACAGAATTTAGCTCACTATATTGATAGGCCTGTATCAAGTGGGGTGCTATTAATTCTATCCATATACTCATCAATTTTCATGCCAAAGGTGGCTTTTGCAGAGTAAAACAATATGCAGCATTATGTCTCTTTAGTGCAAAATTTTAGATTTCAGTTACTGAAATATATTATCAATTTGTGACTCTGTTTTGCCTAAGAGAGTCATCATTCATTACCATCCTAGTCTACGAAAGTATGTGTATCAGGATTTGCCTGTGGCATAGAATGTGATAGCTCTGTTAATCTAGGGAAATAATTTATTAAGTGATGGCAGCAATTCCAAAGCAAAACTTAATATAAAAGACAAGCAATAACCCTTATAGAGAAATGTGTGCTACACATATGGTAATATAAACATATTAGATACAGTCACTTCGTTGTGTCAATTACTGGAGTAACTGATAACAGATGTATAGACAGATTCTGCCAGCTATATTCTTTGTTTTAGTCTAATGCCATGTTCCGAGCCAGGGTCTGATATTCTGAGTCATACACAAATACTTCCACCATCCCTACTAGAGACTCATAATATAATTACTTATCAGCTCCACATCTGTCACAATGGAAGGCCAAGTTAATGGACTACTGCCAAAGATATTATGTGGGAGAATTTTGTTTATCTGTGATACAGATACATTGTGGCTGTACTCTGTTTCTCATTTTATAAAGATTCAGTGCTTGCATATAGGGAAGTATTGCCTGTTAAAGGCATCCAGGGAAGATTTATAGTGAACCCATAAATTCTGGGTGGGAGCTTAAACTTGTGATTGTTCCTTATAAGGAGGATCCCCCCTAACTTTTTGAACTCCGCTGTTGTTGCTTGCAACAACACTTGACAGAAGTTACAAAAATAATACAGACCACTTTCACCAAACGTATAAAATGAATAAAAGAAGATAACTATCAAGATAGGAAAAAAAGGACAGTAAAAAATTATTACTGTGTTGCCAGGAGTGGCCAGGCTGAAATCCGTGCAATCTCTTTGCAAATTGCTGATTTTTAAAAATTTTATGAGACATTTCTGTGACTGGTTTTCATTCATGTGTGAGTAGCTCATTTGTGAGAGAGAAAGGTGTAAGGTGCTTAAAAGTTGAGTTTTAACAGAGATGTAGATGGGATCAGAGTTATATGAAGTTAGGGCAAGTCTACAGCTAAAAGCATGTATTCTGGGTGATCTTTCTCAGCTGAAGTAGTTAAAGTGATGCCAAAGGCTAGGTAGGCACTTAGTTCAGATCAAACCATGCTTATTATTGTTTAAGGTAAGTTGATTAGGGAGCAGACTTAAGCAAAACTGAAATAAGCCATTCATAATTCTAAATAACAGTTTCCTTTGGTTTAATTCAGTTTATAAAAAGTGATTGAAATTAAACAAGCATTACCTCTGCATGTAGACAAGGCCCTAACCATTTTTATGTAAATTAGAAAAGGCTTCCAACTCTATGTTTGTGTCTTGCTAAAAAATATAATGTTCTGATTTTTTGGAATTTGGGCCACGAATCTACTCAAGTGGGATTTTTTTATTTTTTCATGATACCAGCTCAAGCCTGAGAGTATCCACTGGCAATGGAAACATGATTTGAACAGAATCCAACCAATCTGAAATTCTGTGGGCACATGTGGTTAAAAGCAGTATTGTTACTTGACTGCTAATAGCAAATTTGACGTGCCAACCACACATGATTTTTAATAAGCATTTGGCACAGTACCTGTCTACTGCGCCAATATCATTGTGAATGGTTTAGTTATTCAAAATTCACTTTCAGCAGTTTGCTGCCATCAGATTTGAAATGGTAGTAGCTACATTATTGTGATAATGTTTCATTATGTACCATTGCATCCTATTAATACTGAATCAGATTACATTATTAAAGCAGTATTACATTACATGCTGCCAGACACTTGAATGTTTGGTCCCACCCAACTGTGAGTATCCTTTGGGAAGCTAATCCTTTAGGTTGAATGTCACTATTGTGGGTGAGGATGTCAATACAGTCTTCAAATTGCATTGTCTTAACATGATGGAAATTGACAAAGGATAATATAATATGAACAAGACATTAAGTGTATATGAAAGGAGTCCATGTCTCAGAGCAGGCCCAGAGCAAGGATGTGTGCACAGAGTGTAGAACTGTGTAAAGAAAAGTCCCTCTTAGCTGTCTTCTCTATCCACTAAGAAGAGCCAGGAGGGAAGAAGGAGCTTATAAGAATATTCTGATTCCCCCAGTTGATTTTGGAGAGATCATTGAAGGATTTCGCTGTTCCGGAAGTGGAATGAGAGCCGGCTACAGCAGGATCAGTCTCCATGATGATCTCTGTGTGAAAACAAAGTGTCTTTCTTGGTACCCACTAAAACCAAATATTTTGTAGCGTCCTGCTGGACACTACCTGTTGTACCTTACAGTCATGTATAGAACGACAGCCTGCCATGATGGGTCCCTGAGGTAGGAGGAACTCTCTTTCAAAAGGATGGTTACAAGACAGTTAACATTCCAGAAGCACTCGGGGATATTGTGGGGCAAATGGGCCAAGCTCCCCTTTTGGCCCATGCAACTATAGCAAGGACTTTTAGGTGCTATTCTCCCGTACATTTGCTTCAGCTTTCTCTAGCTACTGAAACAGCTCTGGCTGTGGGTCTATATAGGGTCCTGGAAGAGACAGAGGCAATAAAGATAGCGGAGAGATACTGGGCCCAAAGTTTCTGCCAGTGTGCCATTGTTACCACACCTTCTCTAGAAAGAAAGATTCCTGTGCATTTGTAAACAAACAGAAGGAAACACAGTGACTTTGTTATTGATTTCTGAACCGAATGATAAAATGACCCCCAAGACCCCAAAATCTCTTACTGCTCAGAATAGCGGAAACAACAGATATACCACATGCAGGCCACAGGTTATTGAACTGGGACTATTCCCAAACATATTCAAGTCAAAGCATTTCTCCTGCCCTATAGGCTGCGTCTACACTACAACCATCTTTTGAAGACAATCTTCTGGAAGATCTCTTCCAAAAGATCTTCTTTTGATTGAGGCCATACACACAGCCCTCATTCTTTTGAAAGAATAGGCCAGGGATCAAAAAAATCAGGTGTCATGAGAACTGCTCCTCTGAGAAAAAGCCCCTTGGAACCTCCACACATTTTGATTTTTTTGTTTTTGTTCTGTTTTGTTTTTCTTTCTAAAGGAAGCACTCTTCCTGATCCGGGAGTAGAAGAGGGCTTCCAGAAGAAGAGCCACATTCTTTTGATTTTGGATCGAAAGAGTTCATTTTGTACGAGGACGCGTCGCATGTTCTTTCGAAAAAGGGCCTGATTTTCCAAAAGAACTTGCTAGTGTGGACATGGCCATAGAGTTTCCTTATACTCTGTCCTTGGGGTGATCAAACCCCTGTCAGAAGCAGAAACACCAGTCATCTCCTCAGAATCTTTTTTAATGACAACAAGAAGCCCTGTGGCACCTTAAAAACCAGCAGATATTTTGGCGCATAAGCTTTTGTGAGCAAAGACCCACTTCATCAGATGAGATTCCCAACCAGATTTTCTGACCTAAATTAAAATGCAGATAAACTTTCCGGTCATTTTGATGTGCTTGACTCAAGCTTTTGCTGTTCAGCCATCCTGATTGTAAGACACTCACTGGCTTTCTAAGTTTTAACATTACAAATTATTCTTTCCAATCTAGTTATGGAGATCACGTAAAAGAGAAAAATTAAACAAGTTAGTATGGATTAGCTCACCATGGAACACATTAAAAAATAATCAAACAATCTTCCATAAAATGCATGGATGAGCTGCACTGGAAAATGTAGTGTTGGCAACAAATGATATTTTTACATTCCCTTAAAATTATTATTGGTGGGGGAAGGGACAGTGTTGTGCATGTGTGTTTAATATACTAACAATGGAGTAAAACAAAGTAAACCCAGATTAAAAAAATCTCTCTAAATTGCATCACAAATGTGAAATCTGCTAAGTACAGTTCTGTTTTCAACTGATTAAAATTTAAAGTACTTTGATCTCTTTTTTTCTTTTGTAGTCAAAGAAAGATACATGGCATAAAACACTGGATGGCTGCCTTTGATCAGATACAGATCTTGTGTTAATCAGAAAAAAACAATAAAGTGCCACAGAGTTAAAGTTAGGGAATATTTAAATTTTCAAACTGTCTGGCTCATTAAGATTCCTATCCTTAGAACCACTCGTGTGGTGTGTATTTGGGGTGAAATGAGTCTTTTAGCCATGGTTAATTAAACTTTGAAGTTACAACTAGACACTAGACAAGAAAAAAGAGTAATCAGCATCTTAGTGCACAACAAAGTCTGGATTGGGGACATCTCTTCTCTAAAACAAGTATCTGACTAATAATAGAATTGAGTGGCTTAGAAGAAATAGGACCAGTTTCTGTGTTTTAATATAATTTCTTTGCTACGTGCACAGGGAGCAGAATGCTGCCCTAACTGGCTGCTAAGGATACCATGCTGGGTGCAGGGGGAGTCACCAGGTGGCCCAGAACCAACAAATCTATACATTACCTTGTAGCACCTGAGATAGGGTGGCCAGTGAAGGACATGTGGCTGGGTCAGTTTTATGTTTTGTCAACCCCAGCTGGTGTTTATTTCCCCCTTGGGAGTTTTGCAGCAAGTTTGCAGAAACGTAGGGGCTATTCCAATGTGGGCTGAGGGCCATTTCCAAGAATCAAGGAAATGCAATGCTATGCAGACATATACCACCCCCAGCTCCACTTTGGGGTCCATGCCACATATAGCTCAGCCTAGAATCTTTACTATGATTTTAAAGGGTTTTTTTCATTTATTCCATTTCTGCTGCCATATTTCACACTTATTTCTCCTTCCCAACCCCATCATCAGAAAAACAAAGCTGAGCAACTAAGAAGTCGGAAATGGCACATAAAAGAAAACGTATGATCCAAAAAAAGTGAGGGTTGTTAAGATGGCCGTGCTTAGAGTCAGATAACAGCAAGGCTAGCAGATAGGAGGAAGGTATATATCACTACTCAGTTTTTCCTCACAGTTCTTTACACTTAACACTGAGCAAAATAAATATAACCAAATCATGCTGCTTCTTAGACTGTATTTGTCTGCCAAAGAATCAAACTACTTCCTATACATGCACCACTAAAGCAATCCGATTCTTTGTTACCTAGGCAACCTCGACTGAACAATGGGGAGAAAAAAAAAGTTTCATCTTAAAACATCAAGAAATCAAAAATAACATTCTAGTAGATTAAAGGCTCTTTATCCCAGCTTATCTAAATTGCTTCTCTGCTTGCTTACAGTCAGAGATGTCTAAGGCAGCTGCTTTCCCCTTCCTTTCTTCATTCACATCAGAAACTGACAAAATAACAAATTTGGGCCAGCACTTCCCTGGTGTCTATTTGCAGAACACCATCTTGTATCCTCAGGAGAATTTTAACTCTCACAGCCTGGGATATTTAGGAATTATTAAAGGAAACTTAGTGTTGGTTTAAATGCTGTCCTATCTTTTGACCTCAGCTGTGGAGTAGATATTGATGTCAGTGTTTGATTTTCCAGTGAAATACATCATAATGATGCAAAATGAAGCATGATTTAATAACGGACATTTGGGGTAAGTCTAGTTACAGAAATTGCACTGACTTGACTAAATTAGTTTTGAGAAACAGGTTGACTGTTTAAGATTGATTTAGCTTCTTTCATTGCAGACTGAAAGGGTTCATCCAAAGGAGTTTCAGGTCTTGTCTACACCACAAAGTGATAGTAGTTAGCACCGTGAATAGGAGCATTAAAAATAGAAGGTTGACTCTCTAGCCAACACGGCCACGAAAGCTACACTCTTAGCAAAGGTACAGCTGTGCCAACAGAAGAGGGCTTCTATTGCCATTATTAATATCATTCAGTGAGAGGGTATTAGCAGGCTGGCAGAGGAACTTCTTCAGTCAGATGTGCTGCATCTCTATTAGGGGGCTCTGCTGGCATAGCTATACTAACATAAGCTCTATAGAATTGACATTGTTGCACTAATTTCATTAAGTTGATTTTGTCTTTCTCTGTTACGGTACTTGTGTAATAAGATGGCCTGATTTTAAAGTAACAGTCCTGTATTTAAGCCCTCCTGCAGATGTCCCTCCTTTTAAAAAAAAAAAAAAAGCACAAATATCTCTTATTTTCTGTGTCTCTCCCCTCCCTTCAGTAGCGGCAGCTCCTACTGCTGGCTGGATCCTTGCTCGCCAGCCATGCAACCACCATCTGCTTTTAAAGGAACAGTCGTGTATTTAAGCCCTCCTGCAGCTGTCCCTCCTTCTTCTGAAAAATGGGCAAAGATTGGTCAGGGTCAAGTGGCTGATGATGGGGTTGGATGTGCAACACTAGTGATCAGGCAAAGCTGCAGTGTGTGGGACCAGCCACTGCCTCTGCTGGTCTGTCATGCAGTCCCTGCTGCATGCCTCCTCTTGGCCAGCAGGACTCCCAGCCCCATCTCATTTCCAGCCAGCACTGGCTGCTTGCGACAGTGATCGGTGAGTGCAAGCAGAGGGTGGCTGGTTAGACATGGACTACACTGATCACCCATTGGCCCTTTCCATTCTCCCCTCTCACTGACCTCTCCCGGCTGTTCCCCTTCACACCTGAGACATGATGCTCCTCCATATCCCCACCAGCAGGGCGTGTTCTCCTCCCAGTACTGTGCGGAAAACCAGCTCCTGGACAGATCATTCAACTGCCTGGCTGGCAGGCTCCTGCCTTCCCCCACTGCCTCTGGGTGGAAAGCTCAAGACCCTCTGGCTGGCCAGGAGAAACCAAGTTCTGCATGTGGCAAAGCCACAAATAACGCCAGTGTGGAGAAGCTTCTCTGCCCCTCAGCTAAGCTCTGGAGTGGGAGGAGCTGTTTGAAACTTGTTTGTACCCTGATCCGTAGGCCCTGCAACAGCCCTCTAGACAATGGCTTATTACCCTTCTTCACACATTGCCCACACCTTACATCCTGCTCTGAGGCAATATGGGGATGCTCTGTCCTCCTAAACACCCCCAACTAATAAGCCACCTCTCTGGCCAGGTTCTCTGAAGTCTAAGGGCCCTGGTGCTCAAGGTAGCTTTAGGGCTTAAACACTAGTAGTCGGGGGACAGGAGGTGGTTCGGTTAGGTCAGTGGCCTTCAGCAGCTCAAAGGTGTGTTAGCCCTCTCTCAATGTAGGCCGGAAGGGACAAAGTGCTCCTAGCCAGAGGATAAGAGAGTGGTGGGGGAGAGAAGAAGACATGAATTTTGCAAGGACATCAGCCAAGTCATCCACACGCACCACTCCCACCTTCTTGCAACTAGAAGCTGCTTTTGTCCCTTCCTTCCTGCACAGTGCCAAAAGGCTGCTGCTGGCTATATTCTGATGTGGACTCCCACAGAAATCCTGGGGCCAGGTAACCATGCTTCCCCTCTGCATGATGCCTGGTGGAAACATGGTACCAGGAGAAGTGGGCCTGTCCCAGGTACCCAACAAGGCATACAGGATGGAGAGAATTGGACAGGGAAGGCTGGTCTCAGCTTGGTCAGCTGCTCCCATCTCACTTGTCAAGATGTGGGGGAAGTGTGTGTGTGTGTGTGAGAGAGAGAGAGACTTCTCTACAAGCAAACCCTGAAAATAAGAAGGTAAATAAGAGGACTCCAACTGTACAGCATTTCTTCTTAACCATGGCTCAGGCAACTTAACCTTAATGTGAATGTTTGTACTGCATAGTTCTGATTGATTGCCATTGAACTCACTTGAACACAAGTAATTTCATCAGGTTTCCCTGTTTACTCAACACAGGGAACTTTGATCACCCCATTAATTATGAAACAATAGATTAAAAGACTGACAGACATCTACTTAGAAAGAACCCTTTCACTGAAACGCCAGTGAAACAAAAAACAGTGAAGTTCAACAGTGCAGCCCCAGGAAAGGAAAGGAGGGTCTGATCATCTCAGATCTTGGAGGATGATGAAAAATTCTGGTCTTCAGTTTTGTGGCTTGAAAATACAAGAGATCACAGAGCACTCAGAAGAACTGGAATCCTAGGTACCATGACTGTTCCCAGTGTCCTGTGCTGAGGTTTCAGATGGGAATGGCTTCTGGAAGTAATGCTGCAGTGGCATGGCAGAGTATCTTCTTCTTCTCCTCAGCCGCCCATACTGTCCAGAGTCTATGTAAGGTGACTGGTTTGCAGTACTGATTTCCCTGCTGCTTTGTGTGTGTTAACAGCCTGTGCATTTTGGTTTTGTGGGGCCTCCAGCAGCTGCCGCTGCATCTACCCATCTATTTCAAAGTGTCTTGGGCCATGGCAATGCTTTTCTTGGTAACTACCACAGTGACCCTGGAAAGGTTCTTCAGATAGTGCCTCTACCTCCACATTTTTTTGGGAGGGGGTGGAGAGTGAGTGAGAAGGGCAAGACAGAATAAATAGACACAGACATTTCATTACAAATTTTCTGCCTTCTCCCCCTCCACCATTCATACAGGCCCACTCCTTGAGTGTCTGGCCAGTTGCTCTGGGGAGGGGGAGCAGGAGGACAAAGGCCACGCAGCTATCCCTCAATCTCAGAACTAAAACTGCAATTTCTCAGCCTTAGATTTCACTCTTTCTGCCCTGCAGACTTGCTGGGAAAGGGACTGAGGAAAATGGATAGGGTTCTGCACTGATTGCCTGCCACATTCACTGACAGTAGTCTGTGAAAATGGATATTACAGGGCACCTCTTTGTAGCTTTATGGACATCCAGTGCCTCATGCATACTGAGAACTCTGACTAAGCGTCTTTTCCTGTAACCTCTGTCTTAATAACCTTTTGCATTTCACACAACAGAATGGTTCCCCTATTCAAATTTGCTGCAGGAGTGTTGTGGGGTAGAGGCTGCAGCTATGTCAGGCACCTGGCTGGCATTTTGAATGACATTGTGGGAGGGGGCAGAGATGGCTTGCCAGACAGAACAGCTGAGGGAAGAGGAAAAGGAAATAGGTACATGGGTGTGTGCTTTCCACAGTGTGGGCCTGAAAAGGTTCAGCAGCCAGGACATAGTATGAGAGAGAGGCTGATAACCCATTCAGAGCAGCCACTGTTTTGGGAAGATGTATTGGGATATGGGGGGTATTCCAACTGACTGCATAAGCCAATGGAATGAGAGACACAAAGGCCTGGCTTCCAGCACACATCTGCCTACAGTGTCTGAAGCCCTTGGGTAGCAAGAACAGAAGCTAGGACAGCAGTGTAGCAATAATAAATTAAAGCAAATAGTTTAAAAAAGGTAAAGGTTCTCATCCATGGACTCAACCACCTCAGTCCTGGTCAGTGTTGTTCTCTGAGAATCTGGGTTAGTGTCTGCAGGGCGGAAAACAGGCTTGCCCTCCCTCTGGCCAGAATTGATATCCCTGGTCTTCCAGGGAGGTCCCTTCATTTGCTCCTTGGGCTCATCCTTTGATGAGTTTTGCTGGACATCCTTTGGGAGGGTGCAGAGGAGAAGGAATGAGCCTCAGACTTCTGGCTTCATAAGTTTCCTGGGTTTGGTGGCCATGTAGTTATGTAACAGCCTGTCCAAAGCTCATTAAAAATAGGCAGGTTACATGTCCCCTTATGTTTTTTTTTTCTCCTGTGAATCCTAGTTTTAATATAAACGGTTCTGAGCTATTTAATCTTTACCCAGGACTGCCTGGTGTCCTGCTCATGGCCCCTCAAGGACAACTGCCTACCAGCCTCAAAGAAAGACCCTTATTCCAGTGGCTGGCCACAAGACTCTCCACCCTTCATGCTTTCCTCCAAGTGGTGATCAGACCCAACAGAAAGCCCAAAATTGTGTCATGTATTGCCATAAATTTTCAAAGAGATTAATTTGACTTTGTCCAGTTTAAACTCCCCATAAAAACTGTATAGTGACCTCAAGACCTTACAAGGCCTATGTTCTTTATTAGGATGATCTTAAAAATTGAGGTGATCAAGCCTGTTATTCAGATGGAGAGCCACTTGAGATTGGTGGATAGCTAAGGGAACGTTGATTAATCCACATTGGGTTCACAGTCAGATTTGATTTATATATAGCATTAGATACAAAGCTCTGCTGATAATACCTTCCTAAAAGCACTGAAATCTCTGCCATTCATGTATCAGAGTCCAGCCCAGCACAAAGCACACAGCTAATAGGATGCTAGATGGTACCTGAATGAGAAAATAGGGTTTACAAATGTCTTGCACCTACTGCGGTATTGATTTGGTCTCTCTCTTTTTTAGCCTTTGGTCATAAGCTGAAATTTTACCTCACCTTATTCTACAGTGAAGTTTCCTATGAAGCAAACTTCTATCATAAATCTTTTCAAAGTCTCTTCCCTCCCTCTTCCAATTTCCAACACAAAGAAACAAAAAAAAAAAAAAGAAAATTACATCTCTAAGAGAGCCAGACAGAAGTGCACTACTACAAAATATCAAAACCCGCTCTAATAGTTAAGTAGAAGAACATTAACTTTTCAGAACCTATTATTTTCCCCAATAAAATACCCACTGGGATGATTTGGCACAGTGATTTGCAGCATAAGCCTCAGTAAGAACAAAAGAACAATGATCTGAGTAAGCCCTGCTGGACTGCATTTTGAAATCATTGTCTCCAAAATGCCTGAGTTTTTATTTATATGGGCAATTTGGCCTGTGGGGGTTAAGTGAGCAACGACTGACGTACTATTTTTGGCACACATGAACGTGCGTGTGAGCTGTGCAATCAGACACTCAAGCCATGCTTGACTGATTTATGAATAAGACAGTGGTTGTTTTATAAATGTGCATCTCTAGTGGTCTATTATTTTGCTATTATCTGATGAAAATTTGTGGTTGTTTAATTTAGAATACCCTAAGGTTTGGTTTAGATTATGCCCTGAAAATTCAGAAGCACAGCTGTTTCTTGTCTGAACCTCCATCAAAAACTTTACAAGAGCAGCCTCTGAGGCGGGTTTTTTTAATCACCTCCAAGCAAAGTTCCTCCATACCTCAGCTCCCACCATGTAAAACAGGGACTAGTAATCCTTCCTGTCTCCTGTCTCTCTTGTCTATTCAGGACAGACACTGTCTCCCAGGCAGCATCTATACTAACAAGTTCTTTCCAAAGATTTTTTGAAAGAAGGGAGCTCTTTCAAAATATCCAGTGGAGCATCTGCACACAAAAAGCATTAAAAGCATTCTTTCAAAAGTAAATTGAAAGAACGTGGTGCTCCTTTCAAAAGAACTCTCCCACTCCCGTTTCAGGAAAAGCGCCTGCTTTCAAAAGGAGACGTGTGTAGATGCTCCACAGGCACTTTCTTTCTTTCTTTCTTTTTTCTTTTAAAGAGCTGTCTTCGTGGCACCTGATTTTTCGATTCCTGGCTCATTCTTTTGAAAGAGCCAGGGCTCTGTGGATGCTCTCTTTCGAAAGAGCAGATCGCTCTTTTGATCCATTTTTTTATATGTGGACGTACTCTTCTGAAAGAAGTTCTTTCAGAACAGATCTTCTGGAAGGACTTTTTTCAAAAGATCACTATAGTGTAGACATCGCATCAATGTGTTGGTACAACACCTAATGTGATTGAGCCCTGATCTTGTGTGGGATCCTTAGGCATCAGTGCAACACAAATACCAACAGATGGTTCACATAAAGTGGAAAGATCATGCGCGTTTGCTCAAGGAAGGCATCAGGTTCCTAGCTCTTGAAATTAAAGGGCTTTTGTGTCATCTCCACAAAGCCTGTATAGGCTGTAACAATGCAGTCGTCTCTTCATATGTGCCTCAGGCCCTCAGCCGAGACCTCTGAGGTGAGGCTTTTTTCAGTTAATGTCAAAGCAGTCCTTGGCCGCTCTGCTGAGACTGCCAACTGTGATGCAGAGGCCCTCTAGAGGTTTACCAATGCGTGTCAACAGCACTGATCACACTTACTACACCTACAACATGGTTACCATGCTATGTCCCCAAAAGGTGTTGCTTACTAGAGCATGGATATAGTGTCTACAAGTTAGGGTGATGTACCAGAATTATATTCTTACAATACATTTGGCAAGCAATGTATAATTCCAGTCTGCCCTAAATAAGGGAATGTGTATTTGTTTGTCTGAGCAGCTTAGTCATCAGTCAGAGATAATGAAGGCTCATTTGCATAAAAGGTAAACAGAACTATCAGCCAAGCCAGTGGGGAAGATAGCCACTTAATTATATAGACAGGGGGCTGAATCTCAAATCATGAGCACTTGCATCAACTGATTGCATACAGTATTATAAAAGTATCACATAAAATCTCCTATGAAAACTACCACACGGACCACTAATATCACTGTGAAATATATGTGTTAATACTGCACAAGGAACTACGGTTTATATTATGCTTCAAACTCTCTGACCAAACAAGGGAGAAAAAAGTTTTCCCCAAAGAGGCAAATAGCTGACTTCCACCCAATTTCCAAAGCAATTAAGCAAGATGTGACCAAAAACAAAGCAAACACCATTTACAGATGAATCAGCAGGTGGGAGGGGAGTCCACAGAAAGGAAAGAACAGCATGAGATTATTCTGAGTGTGGGGACAAAACAGTGGGTTAGTGAAGATGCAAGTGGGGAGGCCATTTTGACATCCATCACTGGACAGACATCAGCGCTCTTGTAGGCAAAGAAGCATGGCCCTTCAGCCAAGGGGGCTGAACTTTCTGGGAACTGATTACAAGTAAGAAACCTGCCTATGCAAAGATCTTTCACCTGGGAAGACAGAGAAAACTAGCCACTTGTTCTTCTGCAGAAGATCCTGACAGAGAAGGTCAGATGTGGCAGGAAAGAAAGAAACTGGTGAGAAATATACCTTGAACCAAGGCTGCCGCTTGTTACGCTCTTAAATACAAGCATATATATTTTAATTTGCTTGTAGCTCTTTTGTCTTTATCCCTTGCACTTAAACTCACTGTTTTATTTAAAAACAAAAACAGAAACCCCTATTTTCCTTTTTTAATCTAGCCCAGTTAGTTCTGGGTTTGAATTGATGTGATTTTCAGCTCCAGTTATACAAGTAGGGCTTTTGTCTCTTTAAATGAGCAACAGGGTTGTTTTATTTCTCTTGGGCTTGAGCTATACTAGAAGCATCTGTTGACAAGACGTTTCTGTCGGAAAGGATCTTCTGACAAAACGTCTGTTGACCGCGTGCGGCCATGCACTAAAAGGGATTGGAAGAGCGATCCACTCTGCCAACAGAGTGGCTGGACTGCTCAGCTGCTCTCTGGACAAAACAGTCCACCGTAAGCACAGCAGACAGGGCTGCTCAGTGTCCTGAAAGCCTGGTCTATCAAGAGAAGGCCCCCAGAGCATCCACAGAGACTTTTTGTTGACAGAATCTGTCTACAAAGGTGCTCCTCCTCATCTGCAAGAGGCAGAAGGTTGTCAGGGGAAGTGCCAAGTTTTATAGGCAGAGTGTCAACAAAAACATGTTTTGTGTGTGCACATGCAGTGAGTTTTGTTGACAAAACTCTGGTTTTGGCAAAAAAAACTCACTAGTGTAGCCATAGCCTGAGCATTCCAGGAGAAAGGTGGACATTTCAGGGAAGGTGGTTGTGGTGACATTTGGGTCTGGGGTCACCCTGCAAGTAGTAACCAAGGCTGGTGGAGACCCAGGATAGGACTGTTGTGTTTTAGTCTGATCAGGAGCTGCATGCTTTCCTGTTGGCTGTTGGTGTCTGGTCTGTGAGCCACAGCAGCTGGGCACCCAGGGCTACAAGACAGGTGGTGATGCAGCCTTTCACCAGTCTGCAATGTACCCCACAATATGACCCCAAACAATGCCAGTCATGCAGTGACTTTCTTACAGAGCACAGCTCTTTATTGCAGCTGGTTCCACCATCCCTCTGGAAAAGCAGAATAGGTTTGAATGAACAAGGTCTGACTGTGTATTAATAGACAGAAGGAAAAATAACAGCGAGCAAGCATTGAAAACCACAAGGACTCGTGTGGGCGATTTGCAATTTTTCTCTGCAAGTATCCGTCCTTACCTATGTAAATGTCATTATGGCTACTGGGGGCCTATTTTTGTGCTGTTTATCTCAAACAGCTGGATAGTTTTGAAACTATCCTTTTTAAATAGCACTCCTGACTCCTAGCAGAATACCTTAGCGCGACCTTTTTAAAACAAACGTTCGGAACTATATGTACGGGATTCTGCTGTTATATATTATTAGTAGTATAGTCATGCTAGAGGCCTAAGCAAAACTGTAGCCCCATTTTACTGGATGCAGGGTAAGAGAGAGTCTTTCCAAAGGCATTTAAAATCCAAATAGACATGAAAGAGAAAAGGGGAAACAGAGGCACAGACTGAGGAAAACCTGATGGAGATCGCAGGAAACCAGTGGCAAAGTCCACGCTAGAACTCCCATCTACTAGGCTGCAGCACATCTCAGTTTGTTCCTACCATACCCCTTTGCAACCCAAATGGCTGTGTCTACACGAGCTCCCAACTTCAAAGGGAGCATGGTAAGTAGGGCGTTGGGAGATTACTAGTGAAGTGTCGTGGTGCATATGCAGCACTTCATTAAGCTAATTCTCCCCTGCGGTAACTTTGAAGTGGCAGACTTCAAAGTGCCAGCTCACATGTAGCCACAGCTAACCCACCGGTACTTCAAAATGCCTGGACAACTTTGAAGTCCCTTTGCTCCTCAAAATTTTGAGGAAGTGGGTGGATTGCTGATGATTCCCTACAGCATAGAAAGGGACACATGGAAATATACATGCATACAAAATTCTCAGGAGTAAAGGGACTTTGAAGTAGCCCAGGCACTTCGAGCTACCAGAGGGTTAGCCGTGGCTACACTCAAGCCAGCACTTTGAAGTTTGCCGTTTTGAAGCTGCCACGAGGGAAGAATTAGCTTAATGAAGTGCTGCATATGCCCCACAGTACTTCATTAATAATCTCCCAACACCCTACCTTCAAAGTTGGGAGCCAGTGTAGACACAGCCAAATTACTTATATTTTTCCATGTGTCACTTTGTGTTCTAGGGAATCTTCAGCATTCCACACACACCCCCCAACATACTCCTTGCCCTCTCTGGTACTGTCTCTGCCCTTTTACTTTACCGTGCTTGTCCATTATCGCAGTCATTTTACTCTATTCTAGAAATTTATCTTCTCCTCCCCTCACCCCCATTCCCTAGCCTGAAGATGAATAAGACTCAGCAATAGCTTGGGCTGAGCTGCTTGACTTCAACCCCTTGGTTTCTGTTGCAGGGGTCACTGAAATCTCCAGAAACAACTTTTAAGATGGTCTTTTAGTAGAAGGCAGGCTAGTATGTAGCTAAATATAGATGTCAATTATAGAGTGTCATATTTATCACAAGACGACACTTCCTCTGGAAAAATCTAATCTTTTTTTTTTAAGAGGGAGATTAAAGTATCATCCCATGTCACAGTTCTATTAGCAAATTTTGTGATTTCAAATCATTCTTGCCCATTTCAAAAATGTTTATTTCATTTCTTACCTTGGGAAAACTCCATGCCAAAGGAAATGCCCTGCTTATGCCAGACAAGTGATGATACTGACTTTATCCATACTAATGAAACTAAAAGGAAAAGGGAAAAAAAAGTCTTTGCTCTTTCAACTGTAGTACCTTCAGATGTCACTTGTGACAAAAGTAACAGGACAGTTTCAGGGAAGCGTGATTTAAGTTGACAGTGTTCCTCTAAAACTTTACATTTTTATACTTAATATTTCAACAAACTAGGAAAAGTTCAGTTTTGCAAGATCAGGGGTCTGCCTTATACCAGGGTAAAGGGAAGCCTGGAAAAAATTAAATTATTTCCACAAAATCATATGGGGAGTTAATGTCAGGGATAATTCTGGCTCCCAGTCACCTACTCTGTGGACTAAACTATAAACACACAATCTTTTAGTCTTTACTGCCTTGTTCCTTCAGCCAAAGAAAAGTAAAACATGTGCCATTAAAATGTTTGAGAGAGAATAGGAGGTAATGTCTGTTATTGCATCAGCTTCTGTTGGCGGAAGACAAGCTTTTGATCTTACACAGATGCTGTGGAGCTCAAAGCTTGTGTGTTAGATTTTGTAAACGGAAATTAAGTCTCACCAACCTATTAGAATTCTCTGAGGGAGTTCAAGAAACACATGGATAATAGCCTATAGGTTGAACCTTTCTAGTCCAGCACTCTTGAGACCTAACTGGTATCAAACCAGAGAATTTGTTGAACCACTGCTTCCTAGAAGACATTTAGGGGCAAATTAGAACTAAATAATAGCACAGAACACTGAAGGTCAGGACAGGTGGCTGTAAACAAACTTTATGGGGCCACAGGAATCTTGGCAACACCTATGATAAGTGGACGTCTAGCTAACTAAAATCATGCTGCATCACAGATGTTGCTGAACCAGAGCCTACACCAGACTAGGGAGGTTCAACCTTTACTTAGACTTTAAGCAAAATAACGAGTCATGGGACAACTAGAGGGAATGTCCTCTCACTAATCAGTAACTGACAAGATACAAAGGGAAAGAATAAATGGCGAGTTTTCACAGTGGAGAAAACCATTTAAATCCTATCTTTATATGCCATAAACCCAGAGTGCATAACTGTCACAAGGGGGAAGGGGTACGCAGGCATATCTGTCTTTACACTGAGAAAGAGAGAGAACATGAGCTTAACTTGTATAAAACTTTGTACAGAGTAAGACAGATTTATCTGGGGTTCAGGTCCCACTGAGTCTGTGTATTTGGGTGCTCAGGCATGTCTCTTTGGCTGAGCCTTCCCAAAGCGGATCTGATGTCAGTGCCTGTATTGCACTGCAAACGGCTGTGATCCTGTCTCTCTGTCATTGCTGGAAGGGGCCTGGCTCAGCTTGACAGAGGGGAGTGGTGGGAAAAGTAGGTATTTCAGTAGTATTTCAGCACATCATGTGACAGTCACAAGGGGGTGTCTCTGATCGAAACTGTCACAGTGATGAGTCCAGGGATCTGTACTGGCACCTATGCAGTCTGGAAAAAGGGGCTAACAGTGAAGTGACCAAATCTGCAGTTGATACAAAATAGATAAGTCTAAAGCAGACTGCAAGGTTTACAAAAGGTCTGATAAAAAATGGGTGACTGAGCAAAAAAATGGAAGCTGAAATTTAATGCTGATAAAAGCAAAGTAATACACATTGGAAAATACAATCCCAATTGTACATACAAAAAGATGGAGGCTGGATTATCTTATTACCACCTCATCATATCTTTGAGTCACAATGAATAGTATTCTGAAAACATCTGCTCAATATACAGCAGCAGTCAAATAAAGATAACAATGTTAGGAATTATAACAGGCATATCATAATACCATTATCTACATCAATAGTAAGCCCACATCTTGAATACTGCACCTGTCTGGTCACCCCATCTCAAAAGAGGAAGGAAAATATGCAGTGAAAGGTAACAAAAATGACTGAGGGCATAGAATAGCCTCCATACAAGGAGAGATTAAAAACTGGGATGATTCAGCTTGGGAAAGAGACTACTGCACGTGGTGACAGATGTTTGTAAAGTCATGATGTGGGTGCAGAAAGGGCATGAGAAAGTGTTGTTTACTCCTTCACATAACAGAAGAACTAGGGGTTACCTAATAAAATAAGTAGGTAGCAGGTTTAGAACACACACAAGGAAGTACCTCACACAATGCCCAGTCAACCTCCGGTTGTTTCCATCGGATGTTTTGAAGGCCAAAACTATGACTGGTTTCAAAAAAGAATTAGGTAAGTCCATGGAGACTGGGTTCCTTAATAGCTATTAGGGGAGGTGATCAGTGAAGCAATCCCATGGCCTGAGTCACAGCCCTCAATAACCCAGGGGGAAATAGTGGGTGCTCAGCACCCAGGAGCAGAGTTTGGGTGTGGAACCTAGTAAGTTCTGTGCTGCTCACAACTTCTGTTTTGGAGGCAGGGAGCTAGTTTATAAACAAAGGCAGGGTGATAAGGATAACAAAAGGCTTGTCATTCAGTTACATTAAGGATTGTTAGATCATCTTGGAAATCATCTTTTCTGCTAAAATCAAAATTGATGCAGAATTCCAGCATCATCTGAGGTGTGCAAGCTCTGCTTTTGCCCACCTGAGACAAAGGGTCTTCGAAAACTGGGACATCCATGACAAGACAAAGCTCCCTGTATACTGCATAGCAGTTGTTCCAATGCTACTGTATGCATGTGAAACCTGGACAACATATAAGCAGCATTTGCAGGCACTTGAACAATACCATCAACACTGCATCAGGAGAATCCTAAATATCCCTTGGGAGGATAGATGCGTCAACAATAGCATCGTGGAAGAGTCCAACATGATCAGCATTAAAACTACTATAATTTGACCAACAACTTCATTGGACAGGTCACATGCTTCAGATGCCTGACCAGCATCTCACAAGCAAATTCTGTTTTCCAAGTTAGAGGAAGGACAGGGGAGTGTTGGGGGCCAGAGGAAGCAATGTAAGGATATGCTGAAGGCAGACATGAAAACGTACAGCATCAGTGTTCCTACTTGGGAGAACCTTGTCCAGTTGAGAGCAGTAATATGTAAGAGGGTGTCACAATTTGAGAGGTCCCACTGCAGTGCAGATGAGGAGAGGCAGGGAAGAAGAAAAGAGCTCCAGAAACTGCCCCATGCCCTTCCAGCAGCTACTAACACCTGCACCGTCTGTGAGAAAACCTGCAGTTTCAGAATCGGAGTAAACAGCCATCAATGGACTCACAAATAGAAGGGTGACATAAAGATACCCGAATAATTATTGAGTGACCACCAAGAAGAAGATGGTCTCAAAAACATTCCCAAGCAGCCCAGTTAAAAGATAGGAAACTAAGGGTAGAAATAAATGGTCCATATTCAGAAAGGAGAGAGGTAAATAGCAGTGTCCCCACCCCACCCCACCCCCAAGTCTTGTACTGGTATCAGTGCTGTTCAACATTCATAAAGGATCTGCAAAAAGTGGTACACAGAGAGATGCAAAGTTTACAAACTATAAAAATTTACTCAAGACAGTAAAGTCCAAAGCAGACTTAGGGTTAGGGTTTGTCTACACTGGCAAGTTGCTGGGTTGAACCTTTCTTACTCTGTGGAGTGAAAAATCTCTGAAGTGCAGCAAGTTTCAACACAGCAGCTTGTTGTAGACAGGCCCCCAGCATTGGGAGCTACACTCTTCACAGAGGTGGTTTTCCCAAAGCACTGGTGGAGCTTTCTCCCAGAGCTGGGGCTGCAACCACACTGTTGCATTAAAACAGCACTTTAAGTGTAGACAAAGCTTTGCAAAGGGCTCTCACAAATGTTGAATGCACAGTAATTCACATGGCAAAACCTAGTCCCAACCATTCACACAAATTAGCGGTTACCCACCAAGAAAGAAATCTTGAACTTATGTACAGTGCTCCAAAGTACTGAAAATTCATAAGAATCCTTCACACTGTGCCTGTGTAGGTGGAACCTCTCTAATCTGGCACCCTCAGGACCTGACCAGTGCTGTACAAGAGAATTTGCCGGACTATGAGAAGTCAATATTGTCTAGCGGTATTACCAATACTTCTACTGCTTACTGGGCTCATAGAAGGCATGTGGGGTAAATTACAGCTAAATAATAGGACAAAAGATTCAGAGCCAGGACTGGTGGCTGTAAACAAAACTTCATGGGACTACAGGAAGTTTGGTCACATCCAAGATAAGTAGTCATCTGGCTAACTAAAATCACACCAGATTACGGATGTTGCCAGACCAGAAAGTTCAGGGTTAGAAAGCTTCAACCTTTATCATCCTGAAGTCATTCTCAAAATCAGAAGTCTTAAAAATTATTTCCAGTCATCAATGGGACAGTCATATCTGAATAATGTGGCTGGTTTTGTAGTGCATCAAACAAGACCAAGGAACCTAGATGTAAATAAAATCACTGACACTTTCATCTGGAAAGCTATGGTGAGACATAATGGGTTTAAACTGGAATGAAGAAAGCTTTTAGGGTGATTGCAATAGTTTTAATTTATTGTAATTTATAATGTATGATGGAGTTTGTAACAAATTAATTATTAAAATAGCAAAGGCACCAATGACAGATATATTCAGCAGCTAGAATATGAAAAAAAGTTTACATACTGAAAATTGCCTCCTCAGAACTGGCAGAGTGCCCCAGTAAATGCATAAACCTCCTCAAAAGCAACCACTGGCCAAAACTAAAGTCAGCAGCTATACTTTGAGTGTCTCTAGCCTTTGACTGCCAAGAGCTGCAGGTGGAGGACAAGAGAAGGAGTACTCAGCGATTTCTCTGTTCTGCTCACTCCTGCTGAACCACCTGGCACTGGCCACTGGCAGAAGACAAAATACTGGACTAAATGGACCATTGGTATGACCCAGGACGGCCATTCATACGTAGAAATTGATCCATCAAGAGATACCACCTCATCAATCTTCCATCTTTCATATCTTGGGACCAACATGGCTACAATATATGGAAAACATATACTGCACAGGTATTTCTAAGTGCCTGTGGCTGCACTACTTGCCAGTGCTTTCAAGTTAGCAACTTCGAAGTTTGCATGGTGAGAATTATGTTAATGAGGTGCTGCAGCACCAGCACCTTATTGCTATTCACTGGTGGGCCTCATTTACATGCCCCCTTCGAAGGAGGGGGCTAGCGTAGACCAGCCCTTTGGGAAGTGGTCACCTATCTCCAGACAGAGTGAGGCATGTGGCCCTCTTGCTGTGTCAGCATGGCTTCTTAAGTAACGCAGAATCCAATGCTCCATTTAAAAGAGTCTCTAGCCCTTACACTGGCAGTCATCCACAGATGCAAAGTGAATGCAACGTTGTCTTCCTCAGTTCTCAGACATGCTGAAAAAGTGCTTTTGAGAAACATCAACTCCCTGCTTATCCGACTGATTCCACTAGGATATTAACATATATAGAGTCATGATTAAGCTTCAGTGTTGACCATTTAACCAAATGGAGCCAAGAAACCCAAAGGGTTGGGAATTAGAAGTTGCTGAAAGGAAGGAAAATGCAGAGACGGGGGAAAGGAACAGAAACAGATGAAGGAAAGAGAGAGCAGAAGTAGCAGAGCTCCTAAAGATTTTTTCCCCACTAAGTGATGCTGAAGGTGACCTAATAAACAACAAGAATGATAATTAAAAGCTTAGCATTGCCACTTGAGTTCAATGAGGTCAGGGTTTCCATGTGTGAATATTTTCTTAGTCTCATCGCTGCTCACAGAGCGTAGAGTTAAACACGTACATAACTCTTGGCAGGACAGGGCTTACTGACAGACCATTGACCATACATTCAAAGAAAACCTGGAAAAGGACATCTTTATTCCCAAGGTATAGGCAACCATTTGTTCTATTTAATTATCTAAGGGAAAAGCACAAGTAATTTCTATGAGAGAAATGTATGCTTTCTGCTACATCAGTTTCATCAATTCTACATAGGACAGTAACAACTGACAAGAAAATAATAGGAGCTGGTGACATGTGGAGGGTGGAAAGGCTTAATACAGAAAGGAACAAACTTCACATAAAATCAAGGAGTTGAGCTATAAAGCCAGCTCGTGTTTAATGCAGTTTTCTAGAACAATCCTGACATCTAGTGGACATTCTGGAAATTTCCCTTTTCAGTCCTCTGGAATGCTCTGGAACATTGAATAACTAGATAAAGATGGAGTTGTGGATAAAATTAGAATCCAGGACTTTGCTCATCCCTGATCTGCTGAAAACCTACCTCTATCTATGATGCATTTAATCAGACCTTACTACTTCTCTAACACAGCACACTTCATTGGATTGTCACTTCCTGTTGGCATATGAGATGAAAATCACTTTTATAACTGGAGGGCAGGGGAAGGTAAAGGTAGGAAAGTGGGACATTAAATTACAAATAGCTGTTACCACACATATGCCAAATGTCTCAGTTATTATGCAGTACCTATATTCAGTCGAAGGTCCTTTGTGAGACCTGGGCAGTGCCTTCTTCACCCAGCCATGTGCCCATAGTCAGGGAGCGAGCATAACAAAGATCCCAAATGAGGGATCTACATGGGATCTACTTGTGCAGGAAACTTCGGAAGATGGGAGATAATTTTCTTAAGCACAAGTAATGTTTTCTGTAATTTTGGTTATATGCTTTTAAAGCAAATTCTGGCCTAAGGTGTTTATAAACAAAAGTGAGATTATGATGCGTACATTAGTAGGAGGGCCTGGAGGCCCCAGCAAACTAGAGGACTCCTTTGTGTGAGGCACCTTTAAATGGGTGACTCACTGCTAGCGCTCTCCTGATGGCTGAAGAGGACTCTCCTTCCCACTGCCCCCTGCACATGGTACATCCAGCACCACGTGATCAGCCCTCCAGCCAGGTTACACTGAAGTCCATCACTTTTAATAGTCCGACAAACAGACCAAGTAAGAATTCCAAGCCCTTATCAGGTCTCTCTCTAAGGTTGCCAGCTCTGGTCCCTCCAGATGGGATGCCATTGCTGCAAATATCCCCTGGTCCAGAGAGATGGGAACCCTGTCTCTGTCCCCTGACTGAAAGTAGTCTGTGGTCCTCTGAATTGACCCTATTTCCTTACACTGAGGGGGCAGGAGGGCAAGGAGCAGAGAGGTTGCTTCCCACCACCTTATGCAGTGGGTGAAGGGGAAGCTCACAAAGCCCAGTACACCATTTTCCAGCCCAGGGAGTGTATATCTAACAGCCCATGGCCACTCCATCCAGCTCCTGGCTGCTATTTCCCTAGTCCTCTTTCTGCTGTAACCTTTCTTCCATTCCTCTCCAAGCATTTGTAGTGAACAGTGCTTCCCTGGACTTCACCCTAGACATATGGTTCCTGACTGTATCTCTGGTCCCAATCCACTTCAACCTTCACATTAGGCTTCCTGCTGCCCTCCATTCCATGGGCTTTCTTGCTTCTGTTCCCCCCTACCTCTTCCTCCAGGACCACTCTACTGCACTTGGGTTCAGCCTTCTACCCAGAAGAGTTCTCCGATTCTGGCCAGGACATCACAACCCTTTTTTCTCCCAGCTTCTGCCTGGCTTTCTGCCCTGTATTACACAGTGAGCAGATGCTGAGCATTCACTGCAGCCCCTTCCTGCTTTGGGATTCGTCTCTTAGCTAGCTCCTCCCCATCTGTATTTCATTACGGTGGCCCACCATCCAGACACAGCCAAGTGAGTTAATTGGCCGTTCCAGCCTGCATTAACCTGCATTGACCCTCTCACTGCCTTTGTGTGGCAGACACATCACAATAAGAAGGCCAAGTCTACAACCTGAAAAGTACGAAATCTAAGGCTACACGTAATGGAGGCACAGAGACTATGATGGAACTTGCCCAAGGTCAGAAAAGAAATCCACAGCAGAGCTGGGAATCGACCCTCAATTGCTTGTGTGCCAGACAAGCCCTTAATCACAAAGCCATATTCCCTCCTAAGCCCCAAATATGCCTGGAACATAAGTAACTTTGGATCCAGTAGGAGCGTCATCCCTCAAAGCAAGGGACTTGCAAGAGGTGTTTTGGGCAGTGCTATTGTCTTAAGCAGCTGGTTTTCTAAGTTGAACTGAAATCTTCCCAAAGTCCCTTGAAGAGGAATCAGTTTCATTGCTTACATCTCTGTGCATGGTAAGACCATTCTGAAGTCTGAATCTCAGACCCTCATAAGGAAAGCATGGGTTTTTTATTTCTCTCATCTCACAGAAGTCAATAGCAGGCAAGGGAAGAGCAAATAAGAACACTGAACAGAGTGTGGGTTCTACATTCGCAATAAGTAAAAAGAAAATTATATTTTAAAGGTCAAATGCAGAGATGAGACTGAAAATGAGCCCTGAATCCAAACAGCCCCATGCACTGAGAAAGTCTGATTTTGAAGGTGATATGTTATTGCAGAACAAAGCATACTGAGCTCAGATAAAGGGAGAAATTACGCCAGAGATTTCTGACACCCAAAACATATTTGCCTATAAACAAATTTGCCAATTGTCCATTTATTTTTCCATTAGGTATTCAAAGTGTCATCCTTAGGATTTATGGGGCCCTACACAGTACTTCAGAAAGTTTTGTGACTGTTCAAGTTCAAAGATACATTCCTTCAATAGCCATGCATCTTCTGGCATAACACACAAAATGAAATTTTCTTTTGTTTGTCACAACTTTCCATCTTCACACCTATTACTGTGAAGCAAAGAATCCTCTACCAATATTTTAGGTACTTCATTCTGCTGATGAGGTGTCTTCAAGGTGTCTCCTGGTATAAGCAATTCAGAATACCGGCATTTTATTTCCAATTAAGAAATACAGCAAAAAGTAAATTTAATGCTCTTTTTCCATTCTCATTGGAAGCATATTAACTTTAACTATGAGTAAGTGACAGCTAATTAAAAGGAAACCCCCAAACCTTTTTCTAAAGACAAGAATAACCTCATTAAATTTGCTGCAAAGATTTTACCATTGGGAACTAACTAGAAATGGCTTTCAAAAATAGGAATCGGCAAGCTGGGCCCAGGAGACAGCCTACTGTCATGTTGATGTAATGTACTTGTTTACCACAGATATCTGGGAATAAACAGATTGAATGTGCATGGCCTCTGGAACACTTGACGACTGAGCTACCAACAAAAGCAGGTCAATAACAGTTGTAAACTTAAAAAGCCAAAAACTCTGTTGAATGAGTGGGGGTGTTGGCACTCGAAAGCAGCACTCCTTTGATTTCTGCATAATAAACCTTAGCCTGGTACAAGGTACTGACCCCAGCTACAGTCAAACAAATATATTGGTAAAGAAAATCTCACTCCTTTTCCATCCATTACGAAAGCAGTACATTTATATCTTACCTGTGGTGGAACCTCCCTTCCCAAGTAAGCCCTTGGGCTTGAATAGTATTATGGCTTTGAAAGCACAGCAGAAAACATTCTGTTGTAGGTTCACCCATCCTGACATTCAGGGATCTTTAAAATAAATGTGTCTGTCCTGGGAAACGTGAATGTGATCTATGATTCCCCTTCAACTTCCAGAAAACTCATGATCTGTACACAAGGGGTTGGATGCTCATTTACACAAAGGTCCCTTTCATGGGGTAAAGCTCTGTGGCTTAAACTATGTTCTGTGGGACACTGGTGTTTCATGAACAACTCGCAGGTGTGTTGTGAGCATCTGACACTTTCTGATATCGTACACTGATGGTATATATTTTCAGTTATAAAAACCAGATACAATTTTTTTTCTGTCTGACAGCAATTCTTTTAAGAAAATTTTCATAGGTGTTCCACCTAAAAAATATTATTGCAGTGGAGTCCAAGGGTAAAGCAAGGATCGCCACAATTGTAGTTGTCATCTTTGCACATTTGCCACAGCTCCCCCGTAAATAAATGCCCCCCCTTTTCCTCCTCCAGTGCCAGGCTCCCCCAAGCCCACCCCCCCCGCTCTAAATAAATGCCCTTCCCTACCACAGCCAGGCACCCCCCACTCCCACCCCGTATATTCCACCTGAGTCAGCGGAGTTGCCAATGCTGGATCTAGCAGGGCTGGGGTCACAGGCACCAGAGTCTGAGAGTCTCATGGCTGCCAACTGGTGCCACAGGCACTGCGCCAGAGAAACTATAGCAGGGGCTGCCTCCGCCACTGCTGCCACATGCTTGTGCCATCATGTTGTGGGGCACGTGCATGGAGCGGCCAGAGGGGCACCCCACATGTGCAGCTCTCCTGAGCCACTGAGCTGCATTTTGCCACGCTCCACTGTCCTGTTCGCCACATGTGGCAAACAGGCAGCGTATTAGACACTGCAGAATGATTGTCTGGTGTTCCAGGGTCTCTAAAAGTTGAAGAAACACTGGTGTAAAGGCTCTTTTGTATATACCAGGTTCTGGTCTGAGGAATCTAAATCCAAACACACAGTTCAGTCGAGCTTCATTAGCCTCTGCAACTGGAGATTAGCTACTCTCCCACACTGAGTCAAACAAATGAAGAAAGATACAGTTCTGAGCAATATAAGAATATCTACCTTTTGAAGGGTTGTTGGTTGATGAAAGAAGCTCCTCCACTTATAAAAATTCAAATATAAGGTTTACTTTTTGGTGTGACCAAGGATTACCAGATTCACGCCTGTTATCTCCTGAGTAACCTGCTTCTTCATTATTTGTACTGCAGGAGCACTCAGTGGCCCAAAAAAAACCAACCATTTTCTTCGGAAAAAAAAATCGGGGGCTGGTGTCATTGAAATAATTCCCACCTACTCTATTCCCTTCCTCACAGGAAAACATTCAGGAAGTGTTCATTTGTTACAATGATAGAGGCCAAAGGAACACTTGGCTAGACAAAAAGAACAGGTCTCCAACCTCAGCCAGTAGAGGGGAAGAGGAAGGACCCAAAATGCATACAACACCTTGTGGCACAATACCTCCTGCAGCTGTCCTTGGGGTGGTGTGACTGTGAACATCCCCCAACACAGGTCTGTGCCGCAATGGTTCCATCTGGACGTACTCTGTTCTCCCCAGCAATAGCCTGGCCTAATTATACAAGCCTTGAATCTTCTCTATGTAAAGTGCTTTATTCAAATAGAAATGAGACGATGCAAAATGATTGATGGTCCCTTTACATTTCTAATCTCTTCTAAGGAAAACACAGCTGAAATTGATGTCCAGAAGGATTTATTTTTATTAATCCAGAAGGATTTTGGCTTTTACATTAGATATTAGAAAGATTGAGGCCCCCTGAGTTATGACTGAGCAATACAGAATATTGAATTTGAGTCTACTATTGCAGTTAACACTCATCTGTCATCATTATATATTTAAAACATATAACTCTGCTTTGGTTTTCCCTGCTTTCCATTTAATATCATACATTTTTGTTATTATTCCCCAAAGTTTTGTTCTTGCCACGATTGGTATTATTACCCAAGTTAAATTACGCAGTAAGGAGAAAAATAAATAATTTTGAAAAGGGTATATTAAATTCTGATACCCACTCCCCCATATGCTCTGTATTTATATTGAGGACTATAGCTACAGCGAACAGAATTTTGATTACATGTTCTTATTGGAAAGCACCTCTGGAAGCAATGTTGTCCTTAGGAATATGCCAAGATAAAAGCACCTATCCAACAGGCTCGGGTGCACACAAACAATGGCCTGCTTCATGTACCTAACCTGGCTTATGCATTACTACGCACAGACTCACAAAGGGTCAGCTGTTCAATTTATTATGCAAAATGCTACAGTTTGCTACATGTCAAAAATGTCATTCAGTGTAATGAACTAATCTTAAACCCTTTGACTTCAGTGGGATTCTGCACATGGTTAAAGTTAAAGTATCCAGGGCAAAGAGCTGGTAATATAATGTATACCGACAGGTGGGAGCAAGGAGCGCAGTTGCACCTGAGCCTACATTTCAAAGGAACCCAGAGCTCCAGCCACCACCACTGCAACTTTGGTTGTTCCAACTGTCCACAGCTGTCAGGGAGTGGGGAGAGAGGGCCCAGTGCAACTCTATAGGCAGCACTAAGGGCTAACTGCACTTGGCCCCACCCCTTCCAGTCTTGGCCCCACCCCTTCTGTCCGCAGAGCTGGGCCGACTGCTCACCTCACCTCTCGGTGCTGCTGTATGTATCTAAGTGTTTGCCTGATCAGGGCTGATGCTGATGTTGCTGCTGTTCTGTAGATTGATACGTGATTTCAGATCTGCCAGATTGTCAGTTCATATCTTTCCCAAGAGCTAAGAATGTGTAAATATAAAGGTTTTCCAAACAGTTAACCTATATTTTACCTGCTGCAACATAAATCCATTATTTCTAGCTCTGTCCTCTTTGTCTAACAAGAATAATGGACCTCTACCCTCCCTAAAACATCCCTCTATCTATTTCAAGACATTCATGCCTCCTTTCAATCAATACCCTCATCTAGTGGCTGTGTTCAGCCTTACCTATTACTTCTTTTAAGGAGTCTTTAATTCTTGACAACAACAGAAAACATGAGGAATCAAATGCTCATTTCCCCAAACCATTGCCTGACCAGAAAGCTCATGCTGCCATCGTTAAGTCTAGCCTGTTTCAGCTTCTAGCAATTAACTCTTTCTCCTCCAACCAGAAGCAAACTGGAGAACATAAAAATGACAGTGTCTCATTTGTTATGAGATGCAGAGGCTGGCATCCCTTGCTGCTGAAATTTACAGACTGCTTTTTAGTTTAGTGGGACAATCAATTAATCCTGCATTGCATCTGAAACAGAACCAAAATACAAGTCGTTGTGCTGCAATCAACAGACAGTGCTTTTTAGTTAATTTAAAAGAGCTCATCACTCCATCTTACGGAAAACAAAAACACAACTCTTTTTTTTCTACATCCGTATTCAGAGATTTCATGACGAGTTGAAAACAGTTGAAACATTAATTAGTGTCACTCTAATGACCCCTTACATGGAAACCTGGCTTTCCTGCACCTCTTCCTTATGGGCACGAAATGGAAAGAAATTCACAGGAGTCTCTAACTGTGGTTACTGTGAACATCTGAAAGATGTTTGCATCATAAGGAATGTAGCTAAAAGCCTTAGATACTGTAAGGGCTTGTCTACACTACCACCCTCCTTCGAAGGAAGGATGGTAATTAGGTAATTAGCACTTACTAATGAAGTGCTATGCTGCATTCGTAGCACTTTCATTAAGCTAATTCCCCCCCAGGGCAACTTTGAAGTTTTTAACTTCCAAGTACCGGCTCATGTCTAGCCATGGCTCACCTGCCAGTACTTCGAAGTAAAGGGACTTCGAAGTTGCCCCGACATGTCAAAGTACCAGCAGGTGAGCCGCGGCTAGATGTGAGCCAATACTTTGAAGTTTAAAACTTCAAAGTTACCATGGGGGGGAATTCGCTTAATGAAGTGCTGTGTATGCAGCACAGCACTTCATTAGTCAACTCCCAATGCCCTAATTACCATTCTTCCTTCGAAGGAGGATGGTAGTGTAGACAAGCCCTAATGATTAGGTAAGATAGTAGAGAGATAAGAAAAATGGAAAATGAAACTGAAAAAGTGCTTATTGTGGTGAAAATACAAATGGAAGTTACCATGTTTAGTGAATAAAAGAGACAATGTTACGGAACATGTTGGAACGAGCAGATGGTACATCCTCACATGGGATACAGTGTTCCACTGTGATTGTCCCATCTCCAAGCGAAAACAAGAAGGGTCAGGCAACGTAAAGGGTCGGACAGAAAGAGTGGTTTCTCCATGAGGAGAGATGGAAATGATTAATGCTGGTACAGATGAGAGGACAGTCAAAACAAAAACAGATTGTGAAGAACTACAGAAAGATCTCAGCAAACTGAGTGATTGGGCAGCAAAATGGCAAATGAAATTTAATGTGGGTAAGTGTAAGGTAATGCATGTTGGAAAAAATAACCCAAATTACACGTACTACATGATGGGGTCAAATTTAGCTACGACAGATCAGGAAAGGGATCTTGGAGTTATAGTGGATAGTTCTCTGAAGACATCCACGCAGTGTGCAGCGGCAGTTAGTAAGGCAAATAGGATGTTAGGAATTATTAAAAAAGGGATCGATAATAAGACAAAAGATATCATACTTCCCCTATATAAAACTATGGTACGCCCACATCTTGAGTACTGCGTGCAGATGTGGTCTCCTCACCTCAAAAAAGATATATTGGCATTAGAAAAGGTTCAGAAAAGGGCGACTAAGACGATTAGGGGCTTGGAACGGGTCCCATATGGGGAGAGGCTAGAGAGACTGGGACTTTTCAGTTTGGAAAAGAGGCGATTGAGGGGCAATATGATAGAGGTATATAAAATCATGAATGGTGTGGAGAAAGTGAATATAGAAAAATTATTTACCTTTTCCCATAATACAAGAACTAGGGGACACCAAATGAAATTGATGGGTAGTAGGTTCAAAACTAATAAAAGGAAATTTTTCTTCACACAGCGCACAGTCAACCTGTGGAACTCCTTGCCCGAGGAGGCTGTGAAGGCCAGGACTCTATTAGGGTTTAAAAAAGAGCTTGATAAATTTTTGCAGGTTAGGTCCATAAATGGCTATTAGCCAGGGATAAAGTATGGTGCCCTAGCCTTCAGAACAAGGGCAGGAGATGGATGGCAGGAGATATATCACTTGATCATTGTCTTCTGTTCTCCTTCTCTGGGGCACCTGGCATTGGCCACCGTCGGCAGATGGGATGCTGGGCTGGATGGACCTTTGGTCTGACCCAGTATGGCCATTCTTATGTTCTTATGTTCTTATGAAGAAAAGTGGATGAGATATATAGAAAAATAGGAGTGCAATAAAGCCAAGGTTCATCACCCTTTTCGTGTTGTGGACTTATGTCCCACTTACCCTCCACTTCCTAGTTGTGCAGACCGCCTTCCCTTCCACACACCACATGCCATCCCAGTGATTGTTACTGCAATGGCTTACATGGAAAAATCACATGAGGGAAGTGTTCAGTGAGATTTTTACCTATTTGTTGCTGAAATGTTACCATTGGAAACCAAGCAAGTCATCAGCATGTGACCAGCCAGCCCTCTGCAGACCACCAGTGATCCAGGATCTGCAGAATGAGTGGTACCTGCCATAAAACAGGAGAAATGGGAAGTTATATTTCTCACATTACAAGTACAAAGGACTAAAATGAAACCAAAATTCATTATATTTAAACTGGTAAAAGAAAGCAGGTTTTTTTCAATAAAGCAACATGAAATTAGCCTGTAAAACTCACTGCCAAAATATATCATAGAGACTTTATGATTTCTACCTTACTACCCAGGAAATTTACTTCTAAATAACAGCCATTATTTCAAAATGACTGTCCCACTGTCTGCACAATGCAACCTCCATTTTGAAATAATTTCCAAATAGAGTTTGGCTTATTTTGAAACCTCGTTCTATGAGAAATAGCACCTATTTTGAAATAGGTATTTCAAATAGGTACTGTTGAGACAGGGAATAGAGCCTATTTCAAAATAAGTCATAACACATCCAATGGCTCTATTTTGAAATAGGGTCTGTGTGTGGAAGCTGTATTTTGAAATAGCTAAGTACTATTTCAAAATACTTTTTTGTCTGTAGCAGCATTATTTCAAAATAAGTTATTCCAAAATAGCTCTTCCAGAATACCTTATTTCAAAATAAGACTGCTTTGTAGACATACCCCAAGGCTGTATCTACACTCGCATGTTCTTTTGGAAAAAATGGGCATCTTCCCAAAAGAACCCACGGATCATCTACACACAAAATAGGCCTGTTCTACCTGAAATCGAAAGAACGTAACACTTTTTCTGGCAGCCCTCTTCTTCTCTCAGATGAGGAAGAGTGCCTTTTTCAGAAAGATTCTTTCAGAAAAAAACATGTGTGGACACCCTGGGGGCCCTTGTTTTGAAAGAACAGTTATCATGGCACCACATTTTTTGATCCCCAGCCCAGTCTTTCAGAAGAGCGTGGGCTGCGTGGACACTCTCTATTGAAAGAGAGGATTGATTTACTTGATCCACTTTTTTGTGTGTGGACATGGCCTTTTGAAAGAATTTTTTTTTTTGGAAGAGATCTTCCGAAAGAACTTATTTTGAAAGAGCACTGTACTGTAGACATAGCCCAAGAGCCTAGCAGGATTGTACATGGGATAAAACAATTGAAGTTATAACAACATCCAGTTTCATAAAAATGCAATGGAGATATTCTTCAAGGTGTGATCTTCATCAGTAAATAATGGGGACTAGGGAGAAATTTTCCCTATGGTCAGCTATTAGCTAAATATTTATTATCTGGATTATAGTATATTCTTCTGAAACAGCTGATACTGTCTACTCTTGGAAATGGGTTTCCAAATTACTTGGACCTCTGAGCTAACCTAATATGGCACTTCCTAAATTCCTGTTACTAGCACATATGAAGACTTTCTGGATTCAGTCTTACCCAGTTACATGAATCCCTTTCGTTAATATCGCAATGCCTTTTTCCTGCTGCAGTATTATATCTTTATGGAACTCCCCTTCCTCCTATCCCTTCTGTGCTAAGTGATAGTTCTACTGAACTACTGCAATAACAGTGTGTGTATTCTGTGATGAGCATACACTGAAGTATGAGCTTTTGCGAGCAGGGACAATCTTTAGTTACATATTTTATAGAACCTAACAAAATGGGGTGCTGATACCTGATCAGATACTCTAGGCAAATAAATAAATACTTCACAGCACCTATCTGAAAACAGTGATTCCAGAAAGCACTGGTCCTGTTCCCATTGAAGTTAGGGAGAGCTTTGCGCTGATGTGAATCAGTGCATGCACAGACTTTTGTTGAGAAGCCAAGGTTAGTCTTAAATCCATTCATTGAGGGCTTCATTAATTTTCATCTTTACTTACACATTTTCAGACGTAAACATTGTCACTTACAGAGTCTGAGCATATCTTTATGCCAGATAATAAGGCTGCGTCTAGACTGCAGGGAACTGTCGGCAGAAGATACACACTTTGCGCACCAAAATTTGTGTACCTTTTGCTGACATTTCTGTCAGGAGAGGATTTTCTGACATTTGGTCAGTCCACATGGGGCCAAATGCCATAAAAATCCCTCTTTCGAGGCATCTCTTCTTCCTCATGGAACAAAGCGTACAAGGATGTTAACAGAACACTCTCCAGCAGCAGATCTCATCTAAGAGATCTGCAGTTTGCACACATGCTCTGTCAATAAAACTTCTGTTGACAGAAGCCTGCAGTCTAGACATGGCCTAAATGGATAAGATGGAACAATTTGGGCCCAAGTTAAAATACTCGGAGGCCCTCCTCTTTGATGGTTCTCTTAAGTGCTGATCCCTGGTCTGGTCCTTCAGTCTCATTTCTTCAGGTTCTGGGTTAGCATTTCTCCCTTGGTTTCTTATACGTTTTCCACCTTGTATATTCATTAGCTTTTCTTGAATACACATTAAACTTTGTGTATTGAATACCTCATACTCTACACAGGCATAATTTTCAATTTAGACAATATCTGCTGTTTACACTATCTTGTCCCATTAATTTTGCCTGTTGCATTTTAGTTCATAACAGTTCTGGATACTCAGCTGCTCTCCAAAACTTTAAAGAGGGCAGTAAGTGTGCGCACTTGCAGATTGCTCTGTACAAAATTGTTTACATTACTGTTTCTGCTTTGTGCAAGATCACCAGAATGGCTATTCTCATTTTGTCATTGTTTAAGTTTATGTGCTGTGGCCAAAATACCTTACAGGATTCGAATGAGAATGAGAATGGTAAGCATGCAAACAGCGCAAGCTGGATTTCATTCACTGTGGCTTTCCGAAAGATGGTGCTAGGAAACCAGTGATATTTTGGGAGACTGGTATTTCAGTCCTTTACATTAGGAACTGTGAACCTGATAGATGTGAACTATGAGATATGAATTCTGTACTGCAAATGCCAAATGGATATCCAGTAACCACATAGATATTTGGTAGACAAGATAACACTGGAAGAGTGCATGCTTTTGCTGTTTGCCAAATCACATTTTCACCAGCATAGCTGCAGTGTCTGTCTGCTTCTCCCCATATTCAACCTTGGGCTAATATGACAGGTTAGCCTTAGAGCTGCTCTAAATCAGTCCTAGCTAGTGATGTTTTCAAAGGAGCTCTGGCTTAGCCCATCATGTTGCACTGAAATCTGACCATGCTCCCTCCATTTAAAATGAAGCCAGCAGCAATGGTTTATACCATCAGCAATGCCCCTACACCAGGGGTATGCAAAGTGGGGGACATGAAATTTCGTAAGGGGGGAGCACAGCATGATCAGCTGCTGGATCTATGGCTCATCCATCTCATTAAAAATGTTGAACTATGTTACTGTTTTATGTATGTGTATTCACATTGATATACCAATTAATACAGTTTTTATATTTTACAGACATTTTCTTACAAATGCCGAGAGTGTTTTTTTAATAACTATATGAACATAAATTTCCATTGGTTTGCATTACATTAGATGGGTTAAGGGGGCCCTGCTAATTGTAGGGATGAAAAGTGGGGCCTGATATAAAAAGTTTGCTCACCCCTGCCCTACCTGATGGATTCTTCTGCAGAAGGAAAACCCTCAGGCTGCATCTAGACTTACCTTGAAGGTTGATGGCTGTTATGCAATTTTTGATATGCCAACTGCATACCGAAAATCAACTTCGCAGCCATCGACTTCTGTGCCTGTTCTCATGACAGAAGATTGACAGGAGCACTCCTCCCATTGGCCTTCCTTACTACCATGCGGCACAGGAGGAGTTCTGGGGTGAACATTGACCCTGGTACATGCCATTTCAAGCATGCGCAAAACAGCACCCCAGAAGATCGACCCAGAGCAGTTGATCTTCTCTGGTAAGTGTAGATGTATTGTCAGTTGGCTGCTTAGACAGCGCAGATAGAACAGGGGACCACTAGAAAGGACAAGGCTTTGTAGTTCCTAAGCTTCCTCGTTATTTATTCAGAGTCCACCCAAAGTATATAAGGCTTTAATAATTTATATCACTTGCCAGCAATTCATTTATTTCTTTATTCTTCACAGTCTGCATCTTTCTCCTGGCTTTTCTTTGACCTCAGCTTCAGTTTTACATTCCTACCTAGATTAATGTTGGAACAGAATATGAAATAAATTCTGTAATACAAGTAATAATTCTAGACTTTCTGCACCTCTCCTATTTTGTGTGTGACTAGCTAGAGCCACTGTTTGAATTTCTGAGGTCACATATTAAAATGAATGTGCTGAGTTAATATTACAAATGTAAGCTACCCTGAATGTAAAGTGCATGAAACCAATTATGCCATCAATTATGCATCATGTAGTTTAACTCTCACTTTTACCTCTTCCATTTTGACTACCGTTTTCTTATGATGTGGCATGGCCGTAAAATTTGGTGGGGGGATTTGCATGGGTAATATCATAAAACAGGGACAAAGAACAAGTTAATAGCAGAGCAAAAGTTTGAACAAGCAATTTATATGTATTTTGGTCTGGTGCCTAGGGAAAAACATGAGTAAGTGGAAAATACATGGTACAAATGAATTCATTACAAAGATATATTAGGGGCAGTGGCAGCGTAGGGGGAAGGTGCAGAACGTGTCAAAGTTCTTCAGGAACTGGGATAGAAAACTACACTGAAAACAGCAAATAGCAGCTGGCTGGGTAGCCTTGAACAAATCGTATTATCACAGTGGTAATAATTTCTATCTCCCTTGTAGGTATTCTGAGATCTACCGATGAAATTAGTGATTATTACATAAATTAATAAGGTGTTCTCACCAGGAACACTGTATATAGTTCTGGTCACCTCATTTCATGGAAAATATAGGACGGAGAGAAGGCAACAAATTTGATTAGCATCTTGCCAAGTGGAAGACATTGAAAAGACTGGACGTGTTCACATAGAAAAGATGAATAATGGGGTAAACAAACAGACCAGTTCTCTCCTACACATTCCTTCATAATTCAAGCACTAGGAGATGTCCAGTGTATTTGAGAGGCAACAGAAAGCAGTAAAACTAATAAAGGTTATTTTTTTAATGCACGGCTTTGTTAGCTTATGGAATTCCCCGTCATGGATCTCTCTAAAGCCAAGAGCTCAGCAGGGTTAATCCGAAGAGTTGGATATTTATGTAGACAATGAAAGTTTCCACAAGATTTTTTTTTAAAGTTAGAAAGAGGATTTTAAAACCAGCTGCTTCTTGTCACAACCAACCTCTAGCTAAAAGGGGAAGGAAGAAATTTCCTCTATTCCATAATTACCTATTTTAAAGCTTCTTGCACAGTGGGTACTGGCCATTAACGGAGACAGGATACTAGACTAGACAGACGCTGGTTGGAATCAGCACAGCTCTCCCAGAGTTACAACATTGCTGTCAATCACTGGTATGATTCCTAAGAAAATCAATAGGAGTTATATACACTGAGTGCAGTTTGGGAGACGTACTGAGCACCCACAGCTCTAATAGGTGAGTTTATTAGGAGCTGTGGATGCTTTCAGGATCAATGCCAGGGCCATATATAGCAATAAAGAAACTGAAGTTGTGAGCTGCATCTTATCCCTATGCTTGCTGTATAGTTTTGACAATGGAATGAGTCACAAGAGACACATTAACTTTAACACTGAAAGTGTATGACGCTATTTAAATGTACTTTTCCATCTGCAGCAACTCACAGTGATGAGTCACTAAGCTGCTTCTCACAACATAAATCTGAGCTGTAAATATTTCAGTCCTAAACTTTACCATAAGTTTTAGCATCTCACATTATATATACACAACACAGTATTTATGCTGTGTCTGATTCTCATCTACACTTGGGCCATTTACAGCACACAAATAAAGGGACGTTAAAGCTACATTTGCACTACAGAGTTATTTCAAGATAGCAGCTGTTATTTTGAAATAAGTGTGCTAGCATCTATACTACACATGTGCAATTTTGAAATAGATTTGATATAGCAGGTTCATTAGGAATAACACCCTTTTCAAAATGGCTATAAAGACATGGAATAGCACTATTTCTAAGTAAGCCATAATGGCACCCAATGGCACTACTTTGAAATAGCCCTAGTGTCCCAAAAAGCTATTTTGAAATAGCTGGGTGCTATTTCAAAATGCATTTTGTGTGTCACTGAGTTATTTTGAAATAAGATATTTCAAAATACCTCTGTAGTGTAGCTGTAGCCTAAGGGGTTTAAATTAACCTCTTTCAGGCATTACCTTGTTGCCAGGGTAGCTTAAAGGGGTCCCAGTTTAAAAGAGAATCAGCCCTACTCTCTGTGGTTTAGTAATTGACTCAACTGTTTAAGAGTATTCTGTGATACAGGCAATCAAAGTCCCATCAAGGTCAAACATATTCCCATTTCTTTCTTCTTCTTGTCCCCAGAAACAGATTACTAGGTGCCTCCTCCCAGAAGTGTGTGGGTTTATTCTCCATGTATAAAGACGACAGATATTTTTTTATTGAACTCTAACAGTGGGACAATAATAAATTTGAAAGAAACTCACAGGAGGCAATCTTCATGTGTTATAAACAGCTACCCTCCCTTCACCAATATTGCACTGCTACAAATAGCCAGGCCAGAACTTTTGAGGGTAGATTGCTGTTTATCAGCAAGAGTCTGATTTAATTTTCAAGTTCTGCAAACAGAAGAATAAATTCATCCTCCCTGTGGAGACTCACAATTGAGTTGGATTATTCATCTTAAAAGAGAATCTTTCATGTATAGATTAATATGGCAAAAATGCATTATGTTATTCCATTTCTGACTATATGCTTTTTGGAGCTGCTGTCTAAACTAACCTCAAGCTGTCATATTTAACTTGATCTTCTGATTTGTAAGCAGTCTGTGGGAATCCTTGTGACTTTTTGTGCCATGCGATCTTTATGATAACCACAAATTATTTCATAGGAGCGCCTCCCATCTCCACCGTAGGATTTCTGAATATATAAAAATTAAGCTTCAGTCCCACAGAGAGTGTTACATATATATTATATCATCTATCAAGAAGTCTGAGCGGGGTAACAGATAAACAGATTTCTTCCAAAAACTTACAGATTGTCACATTTTTAATTTAAAGACAAACCAACCTACCTACATAAAATTGCTTTTCCCGTTTGTTTTTTTCCAATTTTTATGAGGTCAGATGAACTGCATGGTTTCTGCATGAAGCTTATTAGGAAAAATGGGTCTGCACATTATTAGTTGGGCTAACAGAAAAGAAAAATGTTTGTCTGATGTTTTCCTTTAGATGGAATATACAGGCAAAAGGTGTTAACATAACCAGTGCTTTTTTTGTGCTGTTACTTATCAGTACTGAGTACTGGCATCTTGGCAGCCCAAGTCATGGGAATGGCTGGGGGAGGGAGGGGAAGTCAGCTGAGTACCAGCGCCTTTTTTTTTTTTTTTTTTTTTAAAAATAGCACCGAACATAACTCAATCAAAAGCTGTGTCTACACGTGCACACTACTTCGAAGTAGCGGCACTAACTTCGAAATAGCGCCCGTCGCGGCTACACGCGTCAGGCGCTATTTCGAAGTTAACTTCGACGTTAGGCGGCGAGACGTCGAAGTCGCTAACCTCATGAGGGGATCGGAATAGCGCCCTACTTCGACGTTCAACGTCGAAGTAGGGACCGTGTAGACGATCTGCGTCCCGCAACGTCGAAATTGCCGGGTCCTCCATGGCGGCCATCAGCTCGGGGGTTGAGAGATGCTCTCTCTCCAGCCCCTGCGGGGCTCTATGGTCACCGTGGGCAGCAGCCCTTAGCCCAGGGCTTCTGGCTGCTGCCGCGGCAGCTGGGGATCCATGCTGCAGGCACAGGGTCTGCAACCAGTTGTCGGCTCTGTGGATCTTGTGTTGTTTAGTGCAACTGTGTCTGGGAGGGGCCCTTTAAGGGAGCGGCTTGCTGTTGAGTCCGCCCTGTGACCCTGTCTGCAGCTGTGCCTGGCACCCTTATTTCGATGTGTGCTACTTTGGAGTGTAGACGTACCCTCGCAGCGCCTATTTCGATGTGGTGCCGTGCAACGTCGAAGTTGAACATCGACGTTGCCAGCCCTGGAGGACATGTAGACGTTATTCATCGAAATAGCCTATTTCGTGTAGACGTAGCCAAAGAGTTCTAAGCAAGATTTGGACTTGGAATCCAGAAATCTCAATCTGTTTAGCTCCCAGGCAAACACTCCATTAAAAATATTTTAATGTGCTTTTTAGGAAAAAGGAAAGGAGGCAAAACAGGAAAAGCATTTGAAATGTAAAGTATTCAGGAAGCCTTTCATTTTAACAATGACCTTTGTTCCATTCCCTTTTGCTGGAGTCAGCTTTTAAAAGGAAAAGCCCCCATTGCCGGTCTATCCCCACAGATAGCAATCACTGTCCTTTTGCAGAAAAATGGGTTGGGTTTGCTGCTGCTGCTGCACAGTTAAAGTCCATTTATGAGAAAGATAAGCCTGCTTATTTGACAGACTCAGATGTTAACAGCTGTTATCCCAGCTGGCATTTAGGAATCAGCTGGAGTAGATAGGGACACAGATGATATTACAACCCTCTCCCCCGCCTCACTCTGGCCTATTCAGGTGATGACATCCCTTAGGAGCAGGATGGCAAATGTCCCAGGTCTTGGTAAATGAGACGGTGACACTTGATCTAGTATATTGTCTGTGCTTCCCATTTGTTCTCCTCCACAAAATCTCTTTCTTTTAAAGGATCCAAAAGAGAAGTGTTGAGTGGACTCACCTACTCCCTCATTATTTTGTTGACTAATTAGGCCCAATATGAGGGATAGCAATTTTGGCTTTTTAAATTGTCTCTTGTTTTTAACAAGTATTATTTTAACACACTGTGTGAATCATACCAACTTGGCTTATTTGTTTAAATTAATTCAGCAATTCTATTTCCCTTTCAAAACTTTTCCCATCACAGTCTGTTATCATAAATCATGGAAACCTGTTGTGAAATTTTATGTATTTTTCACAGTCGAGCTCGCCATTTGGGCAACCCTGCAGGCCAGTTGTATGTCCCAACCCAACTTATCAAACAGTGCTCTCCCATGATCCGTATTTTTATGTACAGAGAATTCAGCAAGAAATTGCTCTTTGTTGCAAAATGATTGGCTTGAAAAGCAGGGTCAGTTAAGGTGCATTCTGCAAAGCACTTAAATGTCTTCAATTCCATCCCCAACCAGCATGACATTTTAGTACATACTTAACTTCAAAGTTAAGTCCCATCGACTTCTGCATAATTTAAGCATTCACTTAGGTTAAGCACAATACCTAAACGGTTTACCGAACATGACCTTAAAATGGGTGCCCATGTATAAAATTAAGCACCTACCTTTAGGACGATCTCTAATCCAGATCACTGTCATCTGGCAACATCTGTAATCCAACATGGTTTCAGTTAGCCAGATAACCACTTATCCTGGATGTGACCAAGTTTCCCATGGTCCCATAAATTTTGTTTACAGCCACCAGTCCTGGCTCTCAGTGTTCTGTGCTGCTATTTAGCTGTAATTTATGCCTAAATGTCTTCCCAGTGACAGCAAATAGTGGGAGTGTTGATAATGCTGCTAGACAATATTAACCTCCCATAGTCCAGCAAATTCTCTCGTACAGCACTGGTCAGATCCCAAGAGTGCCAGAAGGGAGAAGTTCAACCTATGTAAGCATTTCTGGCCTCTTTTTAAACAATTTTATCCAAGTTTAATTTTACATCTCAAATAAATGTAACTAGTTGATAGTACTAACCAATAAAACAGTCACTATGACAATTCTCACTCATTTAATTACATTAAAATTAATAAGTTACTTCAATATTCATTGAATACTCATTTTATAGTTCTACAGAAGTCCTGCACTATGCCACAGAATTAAAACTCAATGTAGTTCTCAACCAGATGTTGTTTATTATTCTTGAAATAAAAGATGGAATGATATACAATTGTCCATTTGTGGGGAGCCATATGAAAATTAATTACAGCTCAAATCAATGTACAGTTATATTTCAATGGTCATTCCCACATAAACATATAAGTGTTTTTCAGTAAGGGACAAATTACATGACTTTCCATGCCAATAAGCTAAAGTATACAATAACTGGGAAGCAACCAATAGTTGAGCAATTATTTAGCTTTAAGTTACTCTTTGCTGTGGCATTTTTCCAGAGAGATATCAAAACTCTTAAATCAGCCCTATTCCTATCCAGCTACTTGTTTGCCATTTTCATCTTGGACATAACTATGTACAGAGCATTGTCCTGAGTAGTGCAATTTATGGAGTAGTGCAATTTATGGAGCAGTCACTGTTGTGCAGTCAGCATCAAGCTGCAACAAAGAAAGACTAATTTCATAAAAAGGTTTGGACTAGAAAGGAGCCTCTCATAAGCCATCCCCCGTTGCTTGCAGGGTTGACTTTCTTATATTCAACCCTTCCTTAATCAACAGGAGTTGATTATCTTATATTTAATCTTGATAACGTATTCTTACTGACTATTTCAGGTGTCATTAATTCCCAAGACCCTCTTAGGAATTGTTTTTCAGGGACTAACTTCTCTTCTAAGATATAATTTCCCACCACTTTCCACCGTAGCTAGTGATTTTTACCCACTCTAATTGATCACTGTTGCCTATGCTGAAACTAAGAATGTTAATAAAAATTATTTTATAAATTTCAAAATAATTTTTCTAACATCTACACAATGTTACTGCTATGGTGAAATAATTTCAGAATAGCTTTTGGCTTATTTTGAACTAGGTAAACCCCATTCCACAAGCAACAGGACCTATTTCGAAATAGCTATGTTGAAGTAAGGGCTGTGTAGACAGGGAATAGAGCCTATTGTGTGTAGACAGTCTATTTTGAAATAGCTGGCTGCTATTTTGAAATGCATTTTGTGTGTAGCAGCATTATTTCAAAATAAGCTATTCTGGAAAATCACTTTGGAATACCTCATTTCAAAATAACACTGCTGTGTCGACCCAGCCTCAGCCAGAGGCCCATTTGCTCTATGGAACTTTTGACTCAGCTCATTGCATCCCACTACGCACATTGCAAAGACATGTTGAAATTATTGGGCAAACTGGGAATTACATGGCAAAGCAAAAAGATTACAAAAACTCATCCCATACCAGCCAGTTTTACTGACATCATTGTTAACATGCTCTGCCATGTAAAGTGCAAAACTGAAGCACAGTTTTTCAGAGCAGAGAAAAACCACTTCTGCTGGTCTTGTAGTTGGCACACTCTGTAGCCATCTTTTTCCTGGGCGATTCTAAGCCATGTGGAATCTGAACCCCACAATGCCCCAGTACACATCTGCCCCTGAATCCTTTTTTTTTAAAACTTGCTTTATTTACCTTTGATATCTTACCCCAAAAAATCTCTTCAGTGCATCCATTCCCTCCTTTCTCAGCCCGTATTGCTGTGTGAAGTTATATGACTGACAAGGAGTGGCTTGGTTCCATATGTCACTGAAATACACAGAGTGCTAGTGAACAACAAAAGGCAACTGGTCTCCTTTAGGTACTTTAATCCTCATAATTAAGGGCCCACATAAAATTCTCCACAGAACATACGCTTCGCTGAAGACACGATCCTAAGCCCACAGAAGTTATTGGTGGTCCCTAGCTCTAGGATCCTCAACCTGACGGCCGTTACGAAGGTTATTTGGATTTTTCTTCCTGTAGAGGGAAAATCTGCCCAAAAATCCTAGCCAAATCAATGCCACTCTAATTACTTTCCAACAAAAAAGCTAAAATCCCATCTCTAAAATTAGTAAGCCCTCCCCCTGCAAAAAAAACCCATACAGTCAGACTCACTTTCTATCTTACGTAGTCAGACAAAAGTAATAGATACCAACAGCATTGCATCAGAGTGCTTATTGTTCTTTACAATTGTAACTGCTAGCTGGCAACTGAAACAACAGCAAAGGGAAGTCAGTGGCTTAACAACAAAAGGCTATTCATAAAAGATTTGTATATTTCATTAATTTGAACCTGAAAGGCCGGATCCTCAATGGGTGTAAATTAACATCGTTCCACTGAAGAAAATAGACTCACACCAACTTACACCAGCCAATGGCACTACAACTGGGATAGAGCAGCTGGCCTTTGAAATTCACAGAAGACAACAGTAAGTTTAAAAAAATATTCTACAGACAATAAAACTGCTCAACTCAAATAGGAATTATGTAAAGGGTTACATGTTTTAGAACTCCATTTTAACCATGGTGTGACAAAGTCAGTCTTGTGCCTGGGCTTCTGGCCTCTATTCAGTCCACTAGTACCACTTCAGGGCCCAGTTGCTCTCACTGTGGTCAGGGGGGAACCCAGCCTCTGCCCGCTCATGCCAGGCTCCAGCCCTGGGGCCCTATGCAGCTGCTAGGGGGAAGGGCTGACTCCCTTAGCCTTTGGCACAGCCGCTCTTCTCCCCGGGCCACTTCCCCACACAATATCCCCAGTACCTTCTTGAGGTTGCAGCAGTACCAAATCCCCACTCTTGATCTGCTGAAGCTTCTCACCTCCCTCTGTGGTTTCTGGTGTTCCTGATCCTCTCCTTTGCTCCTTATCAAACCTGCTCTCTCCCCCTACTCTGGTCTCCTTGTGCTTCTCACTCCCCACTGTGAAGGGCTTTCAAGGGCCTCTTATTAGACCAGTCGGGGAGTCAGCTGGCCCCAATTAGGCTGAGCCATCTCCTGCCCAGCTGGCTGTGATTGCCCTGCTGGTGTTCCACAGGCCCTTCTGCTTGCCTTGGCTCCCTCTGAGGGGGCCCTCCACCCTGGCCCTACCACAATGGATATAAGCTGCAGGTCAAATCTACCCATTTGGGGAGGGCTAGCACAAGGCTTTTTTAGTATTATTCAGACTCATGTGTGACCTATTGATGGATAGGCTTCGCAATGGTCCTCTGAATGTGGATAACATTTTTCACAAATGATTAACAATCCACACTTAACTTTACAGTTTGGGGCCGAAGAGTTCAATACTCTTGAACCAAACACAGACTGTTGACTTGGGGGGAAATCGGGTAGGCGTTATGGATGTGGGAAAGCTCGCCAATCTGACAGTGTTTAAAGATTAAGGTGCACACCTCTCCTGAGTTAACATGGAGAGTCTGAGATGAAGTGTGTCTCAAGCTAGAGGTGATTTACTTTCAGGCTTTCCAGTGCTTACACAGACAATACTTTTAGCAGCACTTATGGATTGTTTGTTTTAGCAGCACAATGGTATTACAACAGCACAAACTGAAGATGTTTAATACAGTTAATACCCGGTTACAAACAAAGTTCTTATTTAACAATGTTGTAATAGCTAATACAAGTTACTTAACTATAGGGTGACTATATCTCCCTGTCCCAAATACGAGCTGCACCAAGCCCTGGGGAGCTGGGAAGGAGGCAGTAGCTGCCAGCCCTCCCCTGGAGGCCCAGGGAAGTGGCAGCCACCAGTGCTCCCCAGGAGCCCTGGGAAATAGCAGCTGCTGGTGATCCCCCAGAGTCCCAGGGAAGCAGCAGCTGCCCACGCTCCCCCTGCTTCCCTGAGGCTCAGGGAAATGACTCCTGCCAGCAGCTGTGCCAGTGCAGCTGCTGGCAGAAAAGGTCAGCAGGGGGATGGACCAACTACAGGACAATGAATCCCTCTTAAAAAATAAGTTGGGACACCTATTTCACATCTCAAATACAGCACCGTCCCATCCAATATGGGACAGATGGTCACCTCACTTATGGGTTAAACTTATGATAGGCAAGTAGGATGCAATACTCACTGACTCCTCTGAACTGTCTAGAAGCCGAGGCCTGCTCACTTCAATCGGTGAGGATGGTGTTATTTCAGTGGGTAGAATTCACATTAAAGAGTGGAAGAACAAAGATTGTTCCAAGACTAGTGCTAGCAAAGATAACAAAGATGAGAGCGAGAGGGAGAGAGAGAGAGAGCCTATGGAGGTGAAGGGTACGCCTCTGGTGCATATTCTATCTAGCACCAATTCCCCATGCAGCGAGGGGGTCTAATACCCATTTTACCTTATAGTACTTATATTTGTTCATTCATTCGTGCCATGCTGATTAGCGTAGGCGATCATGGCTCTTCACCCCGTCTATTACGAGTACTCTGGAGCATCTCCACAGTACTGTGGCAATGCAGCCATGAAGTGATGCTATCCAATATTTTCTCACGTTTTCTACCTCATCCTCGCTTTCCATTATACTTCCCTGTTGTCACTAAATTTTCAAGTGCAGACTTTCTAATTATATGGCCTATAAATTTTGTCTGCCTTGTTCCTATCCTATTTAACAGTGTTCTTTTGCTGTTGGCTTCATTTAAGACAGACTCATTTGTCCTTTTGGTTGTCCATGAGGTGCACAACATCCTTCTTAAAAACCACATTTCTGTGGCTTCAACGTACTTCTCAACTTGTTTACTAATAGTCCATGATTCACATCCATACATGAGGACTGGTTCTACATAACATCACAACACTCTTTTCCTAATCTCCAATGATAAAGATCTGTTTGTGAGAATGTTTCTCATTTTCTGAAATGCTGCTTTCGCTTGAGCGATTCTGCATTTCACTTCAGTTAAACACCTACCATCGGATGTGACATAGGATCTTAAGTACTTGAATTTAGTCACTTGATGAAGAACTGTTCCATTTGCTAGTACCTCACATATTGGCAGTACCTTATATACTGATACTAAATTAAGCTCTGAGTTCATAGAATCTTTAACGATCAACAATAGCCCAAGTTCCCTGATGACCTCAACATGTATTCTATAGTCAGTTTCTCAAGACCGATTTTTGATACAAGGTTGAAGGAAAAATACCATTAGGTGACCTTTACTTGAATTCAGTTGGGGCTCTCACACCTTCCCTGTCTAGGAGGGTGGGGGAAACTTGAACATCAGTTGGTGCCAGTAAATGCTGCAGATAGAAAAGATTTATGAACACCTTAACATTACTAATATGACCTGTCTGACCGTAACTTTTCTTATAAACAGGATGAGAGAAAAACATTTTGCAAAAAGTCCCTCATGCCATATTTCACTGATAGTCTGATTGTGTTACTGCTGACTGGAAAGGTAAGCCTCCCCGGGTCTCAGTTAGCTATATTATAATGGCTTCTTGACATAATAAACCAAATCCATATTCAAACTACAATCTAAACTTCAATTAAGCTAACAAAGGCTACAAGACCCATCCAAAGCACAAGATAAGACCGCCCTTCAACATAAGACCGCACTTCAACATAAGACCGCCCACTGACATGGAAGAACCCAAGATATGTGCATATTTGATCTGGACATCGCAGTGGTCTAAATAAGATATGAAATGTAAGCACAAAGTCTGCGTTATCTATGAAAAGCAGAGTCAAGGCCATCAGCCCATGCAAATACTGATTTAATTGGAATTGATGTGTATAATTGTAATCCATGTGAAAGATGCTGCTGCTAGCTCTGTTTCTGTCACCATTATAAAACCGAAAGCAATTTTCTTTTTTTTCTTTTTTATGTGGCTATCCTTGCTCATAGATGAAAAGGGCTGGCAAAATATTTATGTAGCTTCCTACAGGCCACAACTAAGCAAGCAGAATGTACATTGTTTGCATTGCTTCGCAAATAACCACAGTTCAGCTCCAAGACCCTCTTGAACAGTAGCCTACCACTGTGAGCAGCAGTGTGTGTCCTCTGTGGCGTGGGGTTAAAGACAGAACACACCAGCGTAATAATAACCACAGTATTGTGATGGTTTTCATAGGCAAAGCTGTGGTTCAATAATTCATCATGTCCTGAAATCCATTGCCACTACCATACATAAGCATGAGTCATTATTATGACAGAGTTCCATGCATTGCACTGATTACACACAACGTGGTGACTTTGATACCTATCCCTGTGTCTCTAACACAATTCACATAAACAGACAAAACTCTGTACTCATTCAATAATTATCATACGATAATCTATGCATGTAGCATCTTTCACTGATTCAGCTCAGTTTGAGCTATTAGTAATTTTATTAGAATTATTCATTTGTAAGTTGCTCACAAACAGGTGGGCCTCCATTGCACCAAATGCTGTACAGTCTCAGTTCTTGCCCCTACGAGCTCAGAGTCCAAAGGTTTGTCAAACAAATATAGACTGCTCGGTCAGCACAGTGTTGACCCATATGAGGCCTTGGGCACTATGCTGCTTGTTACTTAGCTAAGATTCCAACCCTTCTACAAAACGCACTGCAATGCATTTGCTGTTACATTGTTAAGTAGCAACACCAATCATCTCTTAAACTAAATGAACACATCCTATCTGGTGCTTTGCTTTCCTGCAGAGTCTCCTCACATGGGGAAAGGATCACTGGCCACCCCATCACCACTCAGCAGGGAGCGTATTGGCCACCCAAAGACATTTGCACCTTGGGTGGTCAGCATCACCACGTCACCAGATAACACTGAAAGATTTTGGGGAACCCGTGTTTCCTGTCAGCTATGTGCTTGTGCGACCGCAGAGGAGAAAGTCAAATGATTATCAAAGCACCCACAGCGTGCTGTTGTGTTTCCATTGGTGATGCACTTTTTTCTGCACATGGATGGAAAAGAGGGAACATATCCATATCATTTCACAGTTTATGAACAATTACCAAAAAGTTTTGGTTGAATTAGGGATAACATTTTGGTTTTATTTTTAGGATACATTATGTAATGGAATACAAAAGTTGACTTAGATATTAAATTATCATTTATAGTACAAAAGGCAAAGTCAAAATGAAACCTTTCATCTTTATCAAAATTAAGTGCTGGGAGAGATCAAACAAAATATTTTATTTTCTTCACAAATTCCAGGATTTTGACTTTTCCTTCCAATTTGAAGCAAAACCAAATTTTCAAAAGTTCAGAACTTCTTCTATCATATATAGGGCTCATCTACACTAGCCCCCTCCTTCTAAGGGGGCATGTAAACGAGCCAGATTGGTGAATAGCAATGACGTGCTGTGCTGCAGCTGCAGGACCTTATTAGCATAATTCTCACCACACAAATGTTGAAGCACTGGCAAGCAGTCTAGCGGTGGGCACTTCAAATTACTTGCACGACTTTGAAGTTCCCTTACTCCCAAAATGTAGACGAGCCCATAGTCTTGCTTTTAACCAGCTCCAAGGGGCAAGTTTCTATTGCTTTTTTGCCAAGATGAAGATAATGCCGTCATTTACAATATTCTAAATTTTGCTACCATGCTTTCACTATACATTTATATCAAATCAATTATAATCAATGTAATCAGTTATAATCCATCATTTCAGTAAAATGAAAATTACAGATGGGACAAACTACTGAGAATTGCCAGGCATAAGGGTACCAGCCAGCCCCATAATTCTTGAGAATAGAGGTTGAGATTTTCTTCACTACCTACATCCCCCCACTTAGTGTTGATGACTTTTGGGCCACCAAAATTAACTTTCCCTTTAAGACTTTTCCCCAACAAATTATGTTCATCTGGGTGTCTGACAATGTTATTCTTTACTATATTTTCAACTAATTTGCCTGGCACTGGTGTTGGACTTACTGGTCTGTAATTGGCAGGATCACCATTAGAGCGCTTTTTAAATACTGGTGTCACATTAACTGTCTTTCAGTCAATAAGTACAGAAGGTGATTTAAAGGATAAATTAGAAACCATAGTTAATAGTTCTGCAATTTCACATCTGAGTTCTTTCAGAACTCTTGTGTGAATGCCATATGGTCTGGTGACTTGTCATGAATAAGTTTATCAATTTGTTCCAAAGCATTGCACAGACAGTTGAAGTGATCATAAGGGCCAAACTGGGATCAGCTTCTGTGTGATTATGCTAAGGAAAAAGGGTAAATGTCAACCTCAACCCCTCTAAACCATTGTCTGCTGCAGTCTTATGTGTTTCCCTTGCACCTATCTAACCACTCCTGAGAGTGACACACCCACCTGTATAATTGCTTGTTCTGTTTTACATACAGTTTGTTTCCCTCCTCCACTCCTGCATATCACACTAATATATATTTTTCCCCAAGGTAAAGCCTCCCAACTGGAGACGTTCAAGCCCTCTCCACAAACTCACCTCCACCTGCATCTGTGGCATGGCCATCACATTTTGGTCTCCTCTTTCTCATGAAGACTCCCTGACAAATAATGCTCACTTGCTCTTTGTCTTTCAAAGAGACAGGAAATATATTGGCCCGTCTTGTGGCACCGTATAGACAAACAGATATTTTGGAGCATAAGCTTTCAGGGGCAAAGACCCGCTTCATCAGATGCATGAGTCGGGGTGGTGGTTTCAGAGGGGTATTCAAAGAGTGGGGTCCCAGTAAAAGGGAGGACCAGAGCTGACAAGGTCTATTCAGCAAGGTGACAATGGCCCAGTATCAATAGTACTAATCAAAAGAGTTAAAAATAAGTTAGATCACACAGGGGGATGTGAGTCTTTGTCAGAGTCTAATGGGGAGATATTAACACCCAGGGCAGAGAATTAACACCCAGGGCAGAAAACTGGCCCTATAGTTATTTTTGTATGCACACTTACATGAAATATGATGTACAGAATATAAAATAATCTATCCTAGGACACAACTGTTACCATAGTGAAAACACTGGGTTAATATTTCTGTAGGACATCAGTTTACAATGTTGACTGGATTTTATAATCCGAGTTCCTTTCATACTAATTTTCATTACTGTGCATATGGGTCATGTTTTCTCTGTGGGACTGATTCTGTTCTCACATTCACTGAAGGCAAAGCTGGAGCAACTCCACTGGTGTCAAAATATAGGAATATGTTTTAAAATCTTAATCATAGAATCATAGGGCTGGAAGGGACCTCAGGAGGTCCTCGAGGCCAACTCCCTGCTTCAAGCAGGATTAACCCCAACCAGGTCAACCCAGCCAGGACTCTGTCAAGCTGGGACTTAAAAACCTCTAGGTTTGGAGATTCAACCGTCTCTCTAGGCAACGCATTCCATTGCTTCAACACCCTCCTGGTGAAGTAGTTTTTCCTAATATCCAACCTGCTGCTCTCTGTTGCTCCTTGTTCTGCCATCTATCACCGAGAACAGTTTCTCTCCATCCTCTTTAGAGCTCCCCTTCAGGAAGCTGAAGGCTGCTATTAAATCACCCCTTGATCTTCTCTTCTGCAAACTAAATAAGCCCAAATCCCTCAGCCTCTCCTCAGAGGACATGTGCTCCAGCCCTTTAATCATTTTTGTTGCGCCCCCGCCGCCCCCCGCTGAATCTGCTCCAACACATCCACATCCTTTCTATATTGGGAGGCCCAAAACTGGACACAATACTCCAGATGATCCTCTGCAGGACAGCTTTTTTAACAGAAAAAAGATCACTTTACTATTCACTTGGGACCCTATCAGTAGTGTTACAAAAAAGCAAAAAAATTAACACAGCTTTAAAATCTCAGTGCGGAGTTGCTGACGTATTATGCTAACAAATGTCAGAGCTTCACCACAATGGTACTAGAACAAATAATGATGCGCCAGTACTGAATTGATCTAAATGTCAGCTCACAGAACAGTACACAACCAATTTACGCAGAATGGTATTTGCACAGCGGAGATAAAGCAAAATTGTCCCATATAGCCCCACAGAAGCCACAGAGATTGTCTAAGCTGCCTATTGGCACAGATCTGACCCTATGGTGTTATTAGCAGATGCTAATGAATGCTTCTTATATGTAATTAGAGGTATTCTCTTTTATGTTGTGTAATATGCCTGATACTGCAGAGCTAGAGATGCAAGGCCAGCTTCTGAACCTAGTTACAGTGTATAAGTCTGGTGTAATGGTCCAGAATCAATGGAGTTACTCCGGCTTTAAACTGGCATAAAAAAGATCCAAATGCCCACACCTCAGCTGTTCCAGGCATTCTATAGTGCCTCAAAGCTAAACATGATAATTTTCTGTCAGCATCTTTAGTTAACATCTGCTTTTTTCGCTGATTAGTATTTCTCTACTTAACAGCAATGAGCCACCACAGTGGTAATTTACACTCCATGAAATTCAATCAGCTTTAGTGAGCCATTCAGTTCACAGGGACAGATCCTGAGCCAGTGCAATCAGCTGCAGCGCGCGCCACTGATGCCAAAAAAGTTATGCTGATTGGCACCAGCTGAGGGTGTGACCTGCAGTCTCTCTTCATCACCTAAGTGCCAATTATTTGCTTTGCTAACATTCTGCAGTCTGGAGGTGTGACAGTCAGTAACTACAGAACCCTGACAAACCCACGAATGCTGGTGATGTAAGTACCATACCAGTCATGCTAATGAATAAATCACAGTGACCAGCTCACCAGAGACTCCTAGTGCTTGCGTGGGCAGAGGGAAGATGCAAAGAGCAGTTCCAGCCATGATTTTGGGGCATGGTTCTGGGGGCGGGGGGTGAACTGACAAAAGTGGGTCATCAAAGATGTCACAGTGTCATTATCTGTTTTCAGCAGCACCTAGTATCCTCAGTCTTGGACAAAAACTCCCTTGTGTTAGGTGCTGTATGACACAGAACAAAAAGCCTATTCCGTACCACTGTGCATTGGGCTGTGCAGGCCAGGATTGTGTCTGCATGATGCACAATCTCTTTAGGAACTTCTCATGGAGCGAGGAGCAATTCCTCATCTTCCATGACTCCCATCCTTGGCTAAATGCCACAATTTGGGCAAAACTATTTAATCAAGTTTCTGGGCCAAGGTTTTCAACAACAGAAGCCACACAAGACCAAATAAATGGGCTCGTTCTCAAACATGCGGACACTCAGAAGCACACTCGGGAGTTTCAAAAATTTTGGTCCTGCTGTTCTGTGTTGTACATTTTCTGAGACCCTAGCAAAACCATGCTGAAGTGGTCAGGTTTGGAGCTAATGCCATTGGTATCCAAAGAACTGGATCTCGCCACTCCCCTGTTTGGATTTACTCTCATCTTGCACAAGGGCTTGCGTGGACACAGCTTGCAAATTCTGCAGTGTAACGCTGACTTCTAGCAGGCGGGGGTGTTCAGCTGACTGAACTGGGATATGGGTCATTGGTTTTTAAATAAATGAGAACTGAACAAACTGGGCAAAAATGAGAAACAAAATACACACTCCTGCAGCTGGTGAATGATGTTCATTAAAGAGGCAGGAAGCAGAGGATGGAAAGATAATCCCAAACAACAAAGCTTCCAATCTGTTCTTCGTTATTATCTGGTTATGCAGACAGTGCCTAAGGCTGGCTGTCTTGCTCATCAGGGTGTCCTTGTAAGAGACGGCCATGCTGGGGTACAGGGTGGCTAATAGTAGGGTAGTGCTTGAAGACACAAAAGGGTATATGCGTGGAAGGGGTCAGATTTAGGAGACATGCAAATGAGCAATCTCCCTTCTCTTTTCCCTCCTCCTTGCTTTGGAGAATTTAAATTAGGCAACCCTAGAGAGAGGAGGAGGGGATACACATCATTCCCCTCAGCCCTGTAGGCCATCTGCACAGGACATAACACAGCCATTCAAATGCTTCACTGAATACGCTTGGCACTAAATACATGCTTAAATGCATAGCTGAAATAGGGCCCTAATCTGCAGTTGATACAGTAAGAGGCAGAGCCTCAGGTTATATCTCTTTGCCAGGAACCATTCATTACCCAAGACTGTAATATTGCCCACAAATTCCACAGAAGCCTTACAAATTAATATCAACATCTGACTGTATGACTCAGACCAGCAACACATAATGCTCAGTGATTCGATATTTGAGATATTATTGCCCCAGTCTTAAAAGATAAGTCTAAAGCACCATATAATTAACTCAATAATAAAAAATCCACATGTGGCTCCTCAGATTGCTACCAAATGTTGTGTCTAGACAGACACTTTAAGAGCTTCTTTGATATCATTCAGAGTGTTTTACCACATAAATGCAGCAAAAAGCATGAATCTTTCCATTTTGGGATTAGCAGACAGGCACGATGTCCCTTAAGGGCTGCTTGCGGGAGAATTGTGCCGTACTCTTATCCTCTTTATGTTAATCAGATTTGCTTGCAAGATTCATTGCTCAATTAAATCTTCATTGTTGCACACAAGCATTTTTGTCACTTGTCAATCAGTGAAGTCTACTAGTTACCATATTCTCCATAGCACTTAACATCAGTTTTCTTTCGGTATCTCATTTATAACATAGCACAAAAAATGCAACATGGGGAGAAATTGAGAAAATCACCTTTCTGTAACAAGCATTAAAATTAGAATAATCAATGGTCATGAGAAACTGCTAAACTAAAGGTATCCCTTTACCCACCCATACCATGGCCGGTGGCTAGGAACACTCCTACATCCTGAAAGCTTCCACTATAACCTGCAGGGACAACTGGAGAGGCTAGGTCAGCCTCCCATCCCCATTCATAGGCTGGTCCCTCTGCAGAGGTGTTTATCAAGTGTGTCTAGAAGCATGACTTCTGGTGTGACCACTAGTCAGCTTGGAAATGCATTGAGCCCAGCAACTGACTTCATATAGTTCCACTGTGAGCATTAGAGATTATCAGTGTTTGGTCATGAACAGGTGATGTAGATGAACAACTCTCAGGGTGCGTCTACACTAGGAACTACCTTCAAAGTTTGCTTCGAAGTTAGGAACTACTTCGAAGTAGACAGCAGAGAATCTACATGCATTTTTCCCTTACTTTGAAGCCCAACTTCAAAGTCTTTACTCCATTCCCAGGAATGGAGTAGTGCCCTACTTTGAAGTTTAACTTCGAAGTAGGGTGTGTGTAGATGCTCGACTTCAAAGTTGCTTACTTCAAGCTTATTTTTGTAGTGTAGACAATAGTCTCAGAGTATCAAACTCCTAAAATATCCAGGCCTCCTATAATCCAGTCATTATGGGCAGTGACATTTTTAGGCTTCTTATTTATGCTCTTGGTAAGCAATAACAGTTTGCTTGGCTCTGAAGAAAGGAAGAAATAGCCCACATCCCGAAGAGCTTAGCACCTATGGGCTGTGTCTACACATGCTCCAAACTTTGAAATGGCCACGCAAATGGCCATTTCGAAGTTTACTAATGAAGCGCTGAAATGCATATTCAGCACTTCATTAGCATGCAGGCAGCCGCAGCACTTCAAAATTGATGCGCCTCGCCACCACGCGGCTCGTCCAGACAGGGCTCCTTTTCAAAAGGACGCCGCCTACTTCAAAGTCCCCTTATTCCCATCAGCTTATGGGACACGTGTTTGGGACACGTGTAGACGTAGCCATGGTAACCATAGAATAACTTAAGATATTCAGAGGACAGGTCTATTTTAGAAAACAGTGGCATTTCTAGCCTAGGGAGAAGCTAAAGACATGGAAAAATCTCATCACACCTTGGAAAGATTTCCAGCTTCCAACATTGTGCTCTGTTCTGATGTGGCAAATAATAAGCAGACAGACAATCTGATGTGTTTTATGAATGAAACCTCCACGCCTCTTGAGGTTTGCCCATCCTTTGTACAAAGATGGAGGCAGAGTTTGAAAGCAAGTTGGCATGCACAGGCAGGCAGTGCTAGAAATAAACCAGCACTGACAGGATTCTACATCAAGCCAGGAAACCAAGCTCTCTTTTCAGAAATGGGAAAGCTTCTTGGGCTCCCCAGTGACTTTTCCCTTGAGTGACTGAGGAAGTTGGCTCCAAATAGCTCTCCTGCAGAAGAGAATGTATGCATTTTAGCTGGAAGCACCTTTGGACAGATTAAAACCTGCAAGCAACACCCTTCCTCTGGCAAGCCACCTTCGATTTGTCCCTAAGGAACATGAAGGTAAGAGGAGGGGCTGAAAGCACAATGGCTTCAACAGCAACTTCAGTGGAAAGTTCAGTGGGAAACTTCTGTGTGAGACTTATACGGTGTGCTTTAAACCCCACGCCCTCTCCTCAGTTGTTGGTTGTCTGGAGAGAGAGAGAGAGAGAGAGAGAGAGAGAGAGAATTAAGCAAGGGAGTTTCCACAGCAGAATAAAATGATTGTTCAAAAGAGTAAAGCCAGAGAGAAAAGAGACCTAAGAGAACAAGACATAGAAAACTTGAATCTGAGAGAACCCTGACATAGAGGGGACTGAAGTGCTGCACTTAAAGCAGGAACATGGTGAGAGGGCCCCAGAGCTCCAGCCTAAGCTAGGAAGTCTACACTGCAATGAAACATTCCCACAGAAGGAGCCCTGAGAGCCCACATTGGCTGGCAGTGAAGAGCCATGAGATTTTCTTTGCTGTGTAAGAACATAAGAACAGCCATACTGATCCAGACCCATCTAACCTAGTCTGGCCTTCTGAGGCTTTGTCTACACTAGAGAGCTTTGTCAACAAAGCTGGCATTTTGTGGACAAAACCTGGGAAACATCCAGATTCCCAAGGTGTCCTCTCACCAGTAAATCCACTGAACGCAGCACTTTTGTTGATAGTCTTATCCTTCTTCCCCCATGAGGCAGACACGTCTGTTAACAGAAATCTGTCAACAGAAAGCAGGTCTGGACTTTCCAGGGGACCCTCTCTCGACAGACCCAGCTTCAGGGACACCAGACAGCCCCTTCTGCTGCGCTTCCGGTTGGCCATTTTGCCAATAGAGCAATCTCGCGATCCACTTGGCAGTTTGGCCATGATTGTTGACAGAAGATATCTTCCAACAGAAACTTCTGTCAACATATCACTGTAATCTAGACATAGCCTGACAGTGGCCAATGCCAGGTACTTCAGAGGGAAGGAACAGAACTAGAAATGAAAAACTGATCCATACCATTTTGCTCATTTCCAGTTTCTGGCAAACAGAGATTAAGGGCACTTCAGAGCATAGGTTTTCATCCCTGGCTCACAGGCAATGATGGACTGATCCTCCATGAAATTTTCTAGCTCTTTTATGAGCCCTGTTATAGTCACCCTTCACAACATCCTCTATCAAAAAGTTTCACAGGTTGACTGCACATTGTGTGAAAAAATACTTGTGCGTGTTTTAAACCTGCTGCCTATTGTTTTTATTTGGTCTCTCTCTTGTTTTTACTTTCTCTGCACCTGTCATGACTGGATAAGCCTCTGTCATATCCCACTTTTGCCATCCCTTTTCCAAGATGAAAAGTCCCAATCTTCTTAATCTAGCCTCATGTAAGTTCTTCCAGACCCCTGATTGTCTTTTGTCGTTTTCTGAAACTTTGTCAATTCAAATTTATCTTTTTTGAGATGGGGTGATCACCCCTCCTCGCGGAACTCAAGATGTGGGTGAACCATAGAGTTATATCATATTTTCTATTCTATTTTCTCTGCTTTTTCTACTGATGCCCAACATAGTTAGCTTTTTTGACTGCCACCACATACTGAGTGGATGTTTTCAGAGACCTAGCACCATGACTTGAAGATCACTTTCTTGGCTGGTAGCAGCTACCTTAGATCCATATGTGTGGACATAGCCACAACTACTTAGTGGGTCTCTTATCCCACCGATCAGTAGGTAAGAGCATATCATGCTTTGGGGGGCAGGGGAAAAAGCCAGAGAGTACATTTGTTGAAGATGCCTGGCAGGATCACTGGATAGTCTCGGCTTGAGTTAATTGGCTCATATAATATGCATACCATGACAAACATGTAATGGGTTCAAATTGTTTCCATAATGCCTTAATTTGCTTGTCTAGAGTTTCTTAAACAAACCCAACATGCAGAACAAAGGCCAGACTGACCCTCCACAGCCATCAGTGGTGCAGCTGTTTACACTGTCTGTCATGAGTCTGACTTTAGCACTCATATTTTATACATAAATTGTGTGTTCTCATTGTGAGACAGATACACCTATATTGATTCCTACAGTGGATTTCTGCCATTATGAGCTACCACTTCAAAACTGGGAGATACGAATTCTGACAAGCCTCACTCTCCCCCTGACACAGACGCCCAACTTCACAGCTGCCACGAGAGATGCTACACTGGCAAATCAGATCTTATCCATTTCTGCTGACTCCTAGCAGGGATGTGTCATCCTCAGAACAGCATTTGGCAGAACTAGGAAATAAAAGTTTCCTTCAGCTAATCCTCTGGATTAAAAGAAATTTGAAACACAAGCAAATATTTGTTCTAACACTACAGCTGCAAAAGATCAGTCTCTCTGTTTTATATCTATTCAAGCAAATTATTCGCCTCAATTTCACTTAATGCCATTTGATTACTCTGTTTTCCTGTTTCCCATAATGAACCCCACAAAGCATCTTTGTAAAGCATGAATTTAGCATATCTAGATGATGAACTTCAGTCTTGCTTCATCTTCCTATTGAATGCAATGAAAAAATCCTCCCATTAATCAGCATATAAATCCATACTGGGGCACTTCTTGTTTAGGCATTCAGGGTACACAGCTCCCATTTCCTTACCAGCAGGCAAGTCAATGGTGGTTGTGGGGTGGAGGAAGAGGGACTCAGTATTTGAGATGATCTGGCCCTTGGTGTTGTAATTTATTGCTCAGAAATAGAGGCACTTAAATTTGTGTTCTAGAAAACATGTTTGTACCTGTACTGAAGTGATTTGAATTAATTGCAGTTTTGAGTGCTTAACACCTCTGGAAAAAAAAAAGAGATGACTTTACTTTAGGTACCCAAATACAGATTTAGGTGCCCAATTTTAGTCATTCCAATTAGAAATTGTTGACAATGATTGGCTGAAAGGCTAGTGACTTAAGCAAAAGCCCTAAATTAAAAAAGATATTGATTCTTGTCCTGAACCCACCAGAGACTGTAACCCTTGGTGAGTCACATGACCTCCTTGGCTTGGTTCCCTTGCAATGTATTAGGAACAATAATACAGACCTCACATAGGTGTTATCCAGCCTTATTTATTATAGTCTACAAAGCATTTGAGATCCTAAGATGGCAAGTGTTCTGGAAGTGACAAGCATTACACATTGTACATCTGTAATCCGGCACCTTCAGGACCAGTGCTGAACTAGAGATTGCAAGACTACCGGAGGCCAATATTGTCTAGCACATTACCAACACTTTCACTGCTTACTGGGCTCTTAGACATTTAGAGTAAATTACAGCTAAATGACAGCACACAACACTGAGAACCAGCACTGGTGTCTGGGAACAAACTTTATGGAACTACAGGAAACTTGGCCACATCCATGATAAGTGGTCATTCATCTAACCAAAATAATGCTGGATTACAGATGTTGCTGGACAAGAGCGTGCCGGATTAGAGAGGTTCAACAGGGATTGCAATTAAGTGCAAAATTACAAAGTGTTGTCAGTGTTGAAGGCATTTCAGCATTAAAGATATCCCACTTATCACAAGCCAGCTTTGAATACAACCAATTCATGTTTATAAGTTAAAACTGCAATATCGTCATGCAGTTTTCTAAATTGATTCAAAACTAGGTCATCCTTCCTCAAGATCTGATTAGCTTCTGTAGCATGTGAGGCAAATTAGAAATCAGCTCTCATTAGAGATCAGTTAAAATTCAGCATCTTCTCAAACTTCACATCACCTCAGACTTTGGGCCAGCCAACCATAAGCATTCAAAACCTTCACATTACTGATTTCCCACAAACTTGTCTTGTACTGGAGAGCTCATTAAGTTTTAAAAATCAAGGCAAACTTTGATCTGTATATAATAAATCACGACTGACTGCAAGATATATAAGAAATTTCATATTTGTTCCACAGAATGTTGTATTAACTGGCACACGAATTATACTTTTAAACTATTGTCTTTTTTATCAACACACAGGAGCAGAATTAAAGTTAAAACCTTCACCCTTAAGATTGCATTTCCAGACTTCTGACAGATCAATTTATCAGCTTTACTGTTGCATCAAAATGACTTTTTTCCACACTGAATTTAGCCTACTGTTTAACTGTTATGATTTATAGTTTGTTTGTCTTTTTTGCTGAATCTCTATGATCTTCATTTTTCCCCTTGCGTGAGAAGGGCCAGTATACATATATGAAATTTTATGACTCAGAAGATTAGTACACATGTCTAACCCTTATGTAAGTAAAAAAAAAAAAGGAAGGAAAAGTGATGGTGAATTTACAGCTTCAGGAAACGTCAACATGCTTTCAACATGAGTGAGCAATCGGGGAAGCATGTGTCACATAAATTTGTTTGGTTGTACAACCTGTGTTACTAACAGCAAATCCACCGGTTGCTACATACCGCTTTGAGCAGCATCCTCAAAAAGCCTCCTTCTAGTGGCCTGAAAGCAGACAAATCCCTTGCCAAGCTAGAATGTATTAAAGATAAGACTAGAGTGGTTTCCAATTCTTTTCATGTTACTTCTCAGTTTTCATGCCATAGATAAAATAACGTGGGTTAAAATGGGGATTTAATGCTGACGCAATATTCTTGCTCTGCTGCAGTCAAATCTTGACATCAGTATTTGTCGTGCTTTCCAGGTTAGTCAGAGTTCATCCCACAAGTTTGTTCTTGGCAAAAAACAGAAAATAATGTAAATAGACATTTAATACAGCTGACCACCAAAATGGAAACTCCACCATATGGTCTACATCAACATGTTGCAACAAGGAATTTGAGAGATGCCTTCAGGGGTGCAAGCCATATGGGCCTAATCTCAGTAGACCTTTTTAGGAAAAGTACAGTTTGTGGCATAAAGGAGCTTTGAAGTAGTTATTAGTTGACACTGGGGGATTCCCTCCATGCTTGAATAACAAGAAGTCCTGTGGTACCTTAAAATTAACAGCTTTATTAGAGCCTAAGCTTTCACGGGCAAAGACCCACTTCATCAGATGCATCATGCCTGGAGATCCTAAAGTAGCACTGAGCTGTCATAGGCTACAGCCACACAGCAAAGTTATTTTGAGATAACAGCCATTATTTCAAAATAACTTTGCTAGCATCTGCACTAGCACATGCTATTCGAAATAAATTCCAAATCGCAGGTGTGCTATTTTGAATTTCATAAACCTCACTGCAGGAGGAATAATGCCTATTTCAAAATAAGATGTTTCAGAATAGTTATTCTGGAATAGATTATTTTGGGACAACACTGCTGTGTACACATAGCCATAGTGGCTCCTGATTCTACCTCTGTTCACTGTGGATCATATGGAGGAACAGCGAAGTAGCTGTGCCAACTAATAGATTTAATGAATAATACTTAGAAAACCTTGAAGAGGCTTCAGACTTAGAGCTGAGGACTTGATTTGGCCTAGAGAACCTCCCTGATGGCAGTGATGAAATGGAAAGAAAAAAACTTGACAGTTAACCCCCAGAGTTTGTGGGGATGGGACAGCTTTTTGCTTGGAAACAGAGGAGATTTAATCCAGAAATCTGAGAGACCGATGAATCTGAATCTCTGTAGCGCTATTTTCTTAAAGCCACTTTTTCGGGTAGAGCTACATTTCAATATTTCTGTTCTAGGCTCAATCCTGAAAACAAGAATTTTGTCCTGGATTGCAATAGGAGCAGGATTGTGCTATGAGTTTTTGTGAACAGTCTAAATAAGACCAGGCAATTGCTGCAGAAAACAGAGAAAGAAATCAACACTTAAAAAAAAATCCTGGTTTTTTTTTCACCTTCAAAATTGACTGACAGCAAGCAGGTCTATAGTTGGTTGGGTGGAAGAAGAAGGTCATCTACGCTGGGAGAAGAATTAGTTTAAAGCAGCTCCAAATGCAATTACAATTTTGTTAAGTAACAAATATTCTTTTTTCCAAGAAAGTTCACCATGAATAAAGCAACTGACACTTTGGAAGAAAAAAAAAAAGATTGTGAATATTGTTGCATGAATACTGGTTTTTGTTTGCTTGCTGGCAAATACAACAAATTGAAGACAAAGAAACTTGTTTCAATTTGATACAAAGTTTATTACCCTCAAGTTTTGGAGAATCTAAATATAGAGCAAAACCCATTTTGGGTGAAATGATTCATTTAGTTCAAACTGAAATTAAAGGAAATGTAAGGGCAAATAATATTTCAGAATTGAAAAATTTGGTGCTTCGTTTCAAAAGAAAACATTTCAGTTTTGGATTATTTTGCCCTACCATAAACAACTGAATGAAATCAACACCAGTTCACAAAAAGTTTCAAGCTGATCCAAATTTGCAAGTTTCTGTCAAAATTTTCATCCAACGCTAAGTATGAACCATGGGACGGAACACTCGGTTTAAGCAAAAAGCTATTATTCATTGCATGTCATTTGTGGAGGAGTGGGAAAAAGTTTACTTTTTTTTCCTTGGTTACTGTTCACATTTTGCATAATTCCTAATATACTGCAAGACAATTGCTTTAGCCTCCTGTGCCACAGCTGAGCTGAATTAGGCTTGAATGAGTCACATTCTGAATGCACGCAGACAGATTTCCTTTTTTATATTCATGAACATCAGATTATGAAAGATTTTCATTTAATTGTGGCTGACAACTGGAATAAACAAAACCCAAAATCAATAAACTAGTTGGGGTGACCAATTCATTTCAGATGTTTCTCTTCACAAATCAACAAAAGAATATGCTTAATTCTATTCAAGTGCTTACAGATGGACAGCCGGTTTTGTCTTAAAAGGGAGGGCATTTGCAGATATTCTGGGACTGGGATGTCATCCATGCTGGCTCAGGAATCTCATGCTGGATGGAATATCCATCAGTGAAGATATTAAGAGCAGGTTAGATAGACACCAATCAAGGATGGTCTACACAGTGTTTGGTCCTGCCATGAAGGCAGGGAATGCAAGTCAATGAAATCTCCAGGCCTCTTTCAGTTCTAGTGTTCTGTATGTCTGTTTCTAAGAGAACTTGCTGCTGAAAGCATATCAAAAAGGTCTGTCCTACACTCATCTACATGCTGAAGTATTAATGAGAGTTTTGATGTGTCTAATATTTTGCTTCCCCAATGACGATGGCTGGTGTCAGACTGCCAGACTCAGTTATATGGTATGAAAATGATCCAGGTCCCTCATGAAAAGACTTACGTGTTCCTTTCCCATCAAAAAAGTGAGTTGTTATAGACACCCTAGCTAGCACTTCACCAGACTGCTGTGAAGGGAGTGCTTTAAGCCACCCTGGGTCTCAAAGAGGATCAAAACTGTTTCCTCTCTGACACATTTCCTGGGCCCTGATTCTCAGCTGGGTACTCCTTCATGGCAAGGCAGTCCCTCAGCCCACATCCCTTCATTCCAAAGACCAGGGCTGACTTCTCCTAGAATCTCACCACTGTTGTGAGCCTTAGAGGCACAGCACAGAATCTCTCTCAGGGTGATGTTTTAAAACTACTCTGACAAGGATACACATGGGCCAGATCTGTCCCTAGAGGTGCTTGACATTTTCCAAAATTTAATTAAATTTCAACTAAAATGGCACGTTAGTTAACATTTTTCACAAAGTTGTATCTTCTTAGGGACCAGCTGTTTCTGCATGCCTTGCTCATGTACATCCCATTGGTTTCTACTCTCATTACTTCAGCGCATCTGAGCACAACGAAAAGTAAAGGACAGTGCAGTGTTTGAGGGTTAGTGTAGGCCACCTGAAACAATCAATGCCATAAACCAAATTTTATTTATGGTTTGTCATCTCATAACATAATAATGTGATAATATAAATCTTACAAGATATGACAACAATATATTTCAATAAAACATTTTGGGGTATCACTGAAGATACGTAACATAAAATAAAATATTACCATATTAATCAAAAGAAAAATATATTCAGGAAAGAAAAATATTACAATATAGAGGTGGTACCAGCTTCTTCTGGTTTTCAATCATTTGCTGAAAATGTTTAAATTATGCATCACTATGATAAATTCCCTTTATTTTCTCTATTAATTTAGGTACTAATTCAAACACAAATAAAACCTATTCTTCAGGAAAGAAAATGTTTCTCAATCTTCTAGTATCAAAAGTAAATTTAAGGAGAGATGATGCAATAGTTAAGAAAAAATCATTATAATTGCTTACTTCTTTGTGGTATTAAATTCTTAAGACAGTTAAAATGGTGCTATAATTCACAATAAAAGGAATTGCCACTGGATTAACAGCAATCTCTTTGAAAAATGAACAGCTGTTGTAAAAATTGTTTATTGTTAAAACTTCCAAAAAATTGGACTAGCTTTCATTTGGTCTTGCAAGTAGTGTTGCTCGTTGTGATTTTTTTTTTGTTTGTTTGTTTTAAATTTACAGAATGCCAAGTCTGGTGAAAACAGAGTGGACAACTAAAAAGATAAATGGTGGGGAGGGGTACTGCTGGTTGCAGTGAAGTCAACGGTCTTATCACTGACTTATGATTTTGCTCAAGAACCTTGGTTTGAAGAGCTTACAATCTGAGGCCATGCTTCTGTGACGACTTATCCATGTGTTTTAGGGTATATCTATGCTTACGGTGGGGACAACACGCCACTATCAATCTTCTGGGGATTAATTCTCTGTGATCCCTCTGGGCTTGGCTGTTTACCCTGGTACTGTACACTGATGCATGGAGTAAGGGATGTCGGCATGAGCTCAAAGATCCCTTATCTACACTAGGGAACAAAGTCCATTCTGATAAATCAATTCTAGCTATACTAATGGTGTGGCTAGAATTGTGTATCTGGGATCAACTTTGATCCCTAGCATAGATCAGGCTTTACTCTACTCGTAGCAGTATGTAAGTAATCTCTGTCAGGTAAATGGTAAGTGTCAAGCTTTTTGACATTTGGCTTATGAACATGAATCAAAGATGCTTTCGATAAAATGTCATATGACATAACACCTGCTGAATGTGTACATTCTATTTCAGTGCAGCTATCCTTCTCATATGCAAAGTCAGAAATATGAAATGTGGATCTGCTTTTAATTCTAAATGTGCTCATGAATGCCCTTAGTAATACTATAGGAATGTAATAGCTTGGTGACCAAGACAATGACCTGTGAATGGTTTTGTTTTTCCTGTAAGCCGAAACATGGTTAGTCCTACAAATGCATGAGGCTGAGCCACCTGATGCCAAAGCTCATTTTGAATCTTGTACTTTTCCACTGAAAGTGAGAAAAATTGGAGGTGAACACAAAGAATTCTCACTCAGGAATATAAAGGGGGAGACCAAATAACGAGGGAGTCACCAGACACCAAGAGAACCTCACTCAGCACTCAAGATGCCTGCTGAAAACATCTAAGACTTATGTGGGAAAAGACTGGGCACAAGTTAGGAGGCTACTCAGCTTGTGAAAGAGATAATTAAAACAACTGCTAGGGTCTGAATTTGCATGTAACACCCTTCTTAGTGTGTTATGATTAGCTGGAGTGTTTGGTTTATGTTGGCTTAGTAAAGTAGATCTGTTTTCACTTCCAATCATTTAAATCCTACCTTTTATACTTAATAAAAACTGCTATTTATTATCAAACGCAGTGCAAATAACTTACCCTGGAGAGTGGGGAAGTGACCCTGTGCATATCTCTTCCCTTGGTGGAGAGCATGAACTTATGAGCTTTGCCTGCATAATAAATTATGCAGAGTAACACTGACTTATTTGAGGTCTGGTTGTTTTGGGGGGTTAGGGTCTTGGGTGTTCTCAACAGCCTTATAGCTGAGCCTTCCCAGAAGTGAGGCCGTTCAGCATCTGTGTTATTCTGCTGTGGGCTGGTAACTCCAACTCTGTGTTTTGGCTGGGGGACGCCAGAGCTTCTGGCCCAGCAGGACAGGAGGGTGGGGAGCCCTAGAGGGCAGGTGATTAGCACATCAGGTGACTACTCAAAGAGGGCTCCTGTGATTCAACCTGTCACAGTTGGGTAAAGTTCTTGAACTCCAGCCTGGAAGGGTTACATCCGCTTCTCACGCACACGTCTGTTTTCTATGTTCTGTACACAATACGCAGCAAGCCCTCCCTGAACAAAGCTATCAATCCTCTACACTCTCCCATTTCAAATGCCACTTCTACTGTGACACCTCAGCCAACTAATGACTGCTGGGCTGAGAGGCAATCAGGAGAGAACTATCTGTAGCAGTAAACTAGACAGACTTTTATCTAATTCACATATACATAACTCATGTCCCCATAAGATCTGGCATCCTTATGGTCATCCTCCTTCCCTCCTCCCTGCGGCAACTGTTCCACACTTGCATTGCCTTGTTTAAAATCAGACTGTAAGCTTGTTAGGGCAGTGATCACATCTACCTGTGCATTTGCACAGTGCCCTGCACAATGGGATTTGATCCCAATGGGGGATGTCTGAGTGCCACCCAAATAATGTTAATAAATAACAATAAATCTACACAGAGAACCTTGTGTTTTCCCCTTCACTAACAACAGGGGCCTTACACTGTTAGAGGTTCTCTTCTCGGCAGGCACTTTGAGATACCGTCATCCTCACAAAAGCTTTTACACCTACTGGTAACTTTTCTGCCCTTCTGACAGCCCTACTTCAGTAGGTAAGATTTAGTGGGAGCTATGTGTATGTACCCCGGAGGATATAACTCTGTCCTAGGGATTTTATACTGTAAAAAACAAGTCAATTAAGTGCAAAGGATGGGTAGAGAATGTGGTACCCCACAGCCTGAGCTCAGGCCCATGGATTGGATGCTATCAGAGGGAGTGGCAATCTGAGGAGAATTTGTCACTTTATCTTGGAATTTTGTTCCTGCACATGGTTCTACAAGGTCAGTTCTTAGTTGCTGACCACATGGAGGCTCTTTCTGTGATAAACGTTCATTGCCCTATCTCTGAATTTCAATTTCAAAAGCACATAAAATCTGAACATCAAGTGCAGGCCATTTTTGCAAAAGGAAAAGAAATACTAGCAGAAAATAACTAGAGGATAATGCAACTGCTATTTTGAAATAATTTTGAAATAATGGTAGGCTCATTTCAAAATTGGTAAACCTCATTTTATGAGGAATAGTGCATATTTCTAAATAAGCCATCGTGGCTGTGGCCACACTTGGCCAAAACTTCAAAATGGCCATGCAAATGGCCATTTTGAAGGTTACTAATGAGGTGCTGAATTGAATATTGAATTTCGAAATAACATTGCTCCACACACAAAACTGTGCTACATTGCTACACACACAATATTGTTACACACAACATTGCTACACACACACACACAATATTGAACTGAATTTCGAAATAACATTGCTACACACACAAAACTCATTCCAAAATAGCACTTAGCTATTTCAAAATACAGCGTCTACATGCAGAGCCTATTTAGAAACAGAGACATTGGACACACTGGCTGTGTCTACACTAAGACAAAACTTCAAAATGGCCATGGCATTAGGACACTTCTGGCTGTGGTGCTTTGAAAGCGCCGCTTTCGAACACGCGCGGCTTGGCGTGGCTAAACAGAGGTTCTTTTCGAAAGAACCCCACACATTTCGAAATCCCCTCATTTTACTCAGCTGAACGGAATAAGGAGATTTTGAAATATGCAGGGTCCTTTCAAAAAGGGCCCCCATGTAGCCTCGCTGAGCCGCATGCATTCAAAAGCAATGCTTTTGAGGTGCCGCGGCCGGAAGCATCCTAACATTCAATTCAGCGCCTCATTAGCATTAGGATGCTTCCAGCCACGGCACCTCAAAAGCATCGCTTTCGAATGCACGCGGCTCAGCGAGGCTACATGGGGGCCCTTTTTGAAAGGACCCTGCATATTTCAAAATCTCCTTATTCCGTTCAGCTGAGTGAAATGAGGGGATTTCGAAATGTGTGGGGTTCTTTCGAAAAGGACCTCCGTTTAGCCACGCCGAGCTGTGCGTGTTCGAAAGTGGCGCTTTCAAAGCACTGCAGCCGGAAGTGTCCTAATGCCATAGCCATTTTAAAGTTTTGTCTTAGTGTAGACACAGCCAGTGTGTCCAATGTCTCTGTTTCTAAATAGGCTCTGCACATAGACGCTGTATTTTGAAATAGCTAAGTGCTATTTTGGAATGAGTTTTGTGTGTGTAGCAATGTTATTTCGAAATAAGCTATTTCAGAACAGCTCTTCTGGAATGGATCATTTTGAAATAAGGATGCTGTATAGACATACCCCCAGAGAATGCCTGACTTGAGAAGTTCAGCCTGTACAGAGAGACACATAGTCACCTAGAAATTTTTTATCCTTTTGCTTATTTTTGCTGTGAAAATCCATGCTCTCCGACATGCTAAAGTTGATTTCTGTTGCTGAAATAGGTATGTGAATCACTGAAAAGTTCTCAAGAGCCAACACTTACTGACATGAATCACATAAGACATGGGAGACAGCTTGAATGACTAGTTCTGGAAAACTGCAGTTATTTTTTATGAAAGTATTCAAAATTAAAATTAAAATGGTTTTTGGGGACAGATCTTCATCTAGAATGAATTAACATTTCTCCACTAAGGTCTGTGGTAAGTTCCATTAACTGAAGGTGAAACCAATAATCTTCAGTAAGAATATAAAATATTTTCTCCCCACTTATTATAAGAATCTCTTTTTTAAAAGGCATCACTATATTCTTTGTGAAAGAAAAACAATGTTTGAAATGTTCCCTGAGGGATCTAATATACTGGATTTTTGGCACAGTCAGTCTGGACAGAGTATAGTATTGATCGGTTATTCAAAAACCCTTCCAGCGAAGGGTTATCTATAAAGGAAGTCTTTTGGAAGGATCAACATTAGCCCATTAAGAGACAACTGCTGAGTAACTTTAGACATTAGAAAGCTGATACTGAATAAAGAGCCAATCCTGTTCACCCTGAAGTAATCTGCAATTTTACTCATGATATAAAGTGGAATGGTACTTGGGCATTAGCTTTTAACTTGAATATACCGATACACGAAATCTATGCCATTAATGTTTTATTGTGTTGAAGAAAGTCAATGCCTTTTCACAGGTGTGTAAAATTTATCAGACAAGGGTCCGTATAAGATTTAAGGAAACTGTAGGACAATGGTAACAGCCGTGATACAAACGGGGACCTTTCTCCTATGCAGCATCCCAGTGCCATTTTCAAATAAGTGAAAAGTGCACCATGGAAGGTGCCCATAGAAATGTTCTGATTTGCTAAGCGTGATTATCCTGTTTATATGTGGGCATCATCTTTTGTATTCAAAGATCTGAATGTTGGCTAAGTGCTGTGACCTTAATCCTTCTTGTATTGCATCCTCCAAACAAGACTTAAATTAGGGATAGAGAGATACGTGTTGATGGCCCATCAAGGAGAATCCATTGTCATGCAGGGCCATTGAAGAAATTCATCCCATCAGGATAACTCTGCCTGAGGATAATTCACATAGCAGGAGCCAATGGCTGCCCCCCTGTGATGCAGCAAAATATGTCCGGGCTTGTGATCTGCTCACGGGACCCTGGACTCCATCTTGGCCCAGTAACTTTTCACAAACAGCGACTGTGGGGTTTGTTTGTGGAAGTAAAATTCTAAGCAGATAACAGAGGATATTCAGCAAGAGTTACCACCCATTGATTATAGTCGACTGGTTGATCCTGGAGCCTCAGCCAGTCGATTGTGATCTCTAGGCCACTGACATCCAGCAGTTCAACAGAGCTCACATAAGGCTGCATGAACCCATGCAGCTCCCAGAAGCAGCCAGCTGCAGGCTCATCTCTGTGCTCTCCCTGGGAGGAGAGGGACAATATGTCCCCGCAAGCTGCCCACATCCAGTTTTCATTGGCCAGTTCCAGGACAATGGGACCTGTGAGGACAGTGCTGGGGACGACTGGTCAGAGTGCGGACACATGCCATCCCCTCTCTCCTAAAGGGGAGAACAGAGACAAGACTGCAGTGGGACACTTCTGGGAGCAGCACGGGACCACGGCAAGGCAGGCAGGTTGTCTGAGCACTGCTGGCTTATAGCTGCCTAAGCTAAACGCCTGCTGGCCCAGGCCTACACCTCACACCCCATTCTCTACCCTTCTCCCAGCCCTGACTCACCTCCCAGAACCAGCACCCCACAACTCCAGCTGCACCCCAGTCTGGAGCCTCTCCCAGAGCCAGTCTCCCTTCTCCACCCCATCCTGCAGCCTAACACTCTGCCCCAGCCTGAAGCCTCCTGCCAGAGCAAGCACCCCTGTCCTCCCCTCCCCCTGTTGTGTACCCAACACTCTGGCCCCAGTCTGGAGCCCCCTGCCACAGCCAGCACTCCATACCTCTTCCTGTACCCCAACACACTGCCCCAGCCCAGAGCCCCCACCTGCACCCAAACTCCTCCCCGACCTTGCATACCTCCTGAACCCAAACCCCTCGGCCTTGGCCCCGAGTCCACACCCTAGTGAAAGTGAGTGAGGGTGAGAGACAGCACGTGACAGAGGGAGAGGGATATTGAGTGAGTGTGACTTTAGGGAAGGAGCCGGGTAGATGCTGGGTTACCCTGTAATTTACAAAGTGATTTTAGGCATAGAAAGGTTGGAGCCCACTGACATACAGGAAGCTGAGAGAGCGCCATTTTGCCTTTTTCCTGGGCTAATTCCTTGGAATGCCGATTTACATCTAAAAGGAGTATCTTAACTATGAACTGAAGACTCTCCAATCATTTGGAAGTTACAAGACAGACTCCACAAGCTCGTAGTCAGTTCCACTACTGCTCCAAATCTGAAAGAAGAACTTCATAATTATTTGTGTGTGTGTCATCTATTAACCATTCATTATCCTCTTCTTTTATTATGAAATGGTTAGTTTGTTTACTAAGGGTTGGCTGACTTCATGGTATTTGGGTGAGATTTATATTGATTTGGACATGTTTCTGATCCTTTGGGATTAGTAAGAATCTCACATATGGTGAGATGGGTTTTCAACAACCCCTCACTATAGAATAACCATCATCCAGCATAGTCCGTCAAGCTCTTATATGGAACCTGCACAGAAAACATGAAAGAGGAAAACTTCAGGCAACATGGAGAAGATCTACTGAGACTGAAGCACAGTAACTGGGGTACTCCTGGAGTCAGCTAGAAGGTTTTTCTCAAGAGAGAAAGAAGTGGAGGAGACTTGTAGATGACCACTTGGAGTACAAATTGGGTTATAGTCAAAGAAGTTGTATAGACTGAGTTGACTGGCTGGGAGATAGAATGCCTAAAAGGAACTTCATTTGCCTTCTGGTTAACCAGTGTGGTACTGCAGAAGCTCCTTTGTTAATGGCTTGGTGAACCTAATTGTAGAATAAACCACCAGCACTGGGGCGAGGTGGGAGGCATATGCCCTACTTCTTGCAGGCTGTCCCAGATGTGACATTCCCAGGGTGGCCCTTTCAGGAACCCAGACACAACAATCACTGTAACAAACATTTAAGATGTCAAATATTGAGAGAAAATATTCCTGCAATTGGCAGAAGTTTTTTTTTTTAAAAATAGGAGCATTTTGAACTAAGTTACTTTGCACCCAAAACGCACACAATTCCATATTTTTTTAAGTAAAGAAATGGCTGTTCATGCTGGAATTTTGTAAGTGTTTGCAGACGTGAAACTAAGTGTAAAAAAGTACAAATCATAGTGAAACATAAAATTTCACACACAAGAAAGCTTTCCTCAGTTTCACATTGCTCCTTCACCTGAGCAATGATGTGTTGTAGCACATGTTCAGATCCAGTGGCACTGATTTAGCTAACTTCTGGAAGGAGTGGCACCTACAGTACATCTCCTATGTATGATTACGGCTTGGAGAGTTCTTGTTAAAATATTTTCTTGCTTCAATATTGCTGAGGGACACAGAGCAACGGGATGGATTCTCTCTTCTGTATTCAATGCTGTCCACAATCGCTTGTTTGATCACCTGCAAAGCAGACACACACAATGTATAACTTGGCAATTCTTAGAATTCACATGGACTGTGGCTGTTTAACTATGGCAAAAAAACACATCAGAATGTGTACCTGTTCCTCTTAATACAAAAAGCAAGCCAGCCTGGCATAGAAGAAAGGGCTTTGAAACAGATAAATAGTCTGCATGTTGAAAATTTTTAAAAAGGATCATTGCCCTCATTCCCAGAAGAAGGAATCCTACTTGCTTTCCCACCTCTTACTGTCAAATCAGTAACGTCTTTGTTGTTGTTGGCTTTTTTTCTTTAGTAATATCTAATAAATATACCTAATATCTAATAAACCACAGCCGTGTCTACACGTGCACGCTACTTCGAAGTAGCGGCACTAACTTCGAAATAGCACCCGTCACGGCTACACGCGTCGGGCGCTATTTCGAAGTTAACTTCGACGTTAGGCGGCGAGACGTCGAAGTCGCTATCCTCATCAGGAGATGGGGATAGCGCCCTACTTCGACGTTCAACGTCGAAGTAGGGACCGTGTAGTCATTGCGTGTCCCGCAACTTCGAAATAGTGGGGTCCGCCATGGCGGCCATCAGCTGAGGGGTTGAGAGACGCTCTCTCTCCAGCCCCTGTGGGGCTCTATGGTCACCGTGTGCAGCAGCCCTTAGCCCAGGGCTTCTGGCTGCTGCTGCTGCAGCTGGGAATCCATGCTGCAGGCACAGGGTCTGCAATCAGTTGTCGGCTCTGTGGATCTTGTGTTGTTTAGTGCAACTGTGTCTGGGAGGGGCCCTTTAAGGGAGCGGCTGGCTGTTGAGTCCGCCCTGTGACCCTGTCTGCAGCTGTGCCTGGCACCCTTATTTCGATGTGTGCTACTTTGGCGTGTAGACGTTCCCTCGCAGCGCCTATTTCGATGTGGTGCTGCGCAACGTCGAAGTTGAACATCGACGTTGCCAGCCCTGGAGGACGTGTAGACGTTATTCATCGAAATAGCCTATTTCGATGTTGCTACATCGAAATAAGCTACTTCAATGTAGGCTTCACATGTAGACGTAGCCCACAGGTGGCATCTGGAAAGACTGAAGAATTTTGAAGCAAGACGGCTTATAATATTGTAGTGTATTATGGATTATCCTAATACAGTGGCAGGTCTACCCTTTAATCATGGTAGCATCATGTGCACTACAAGACCTGATAAACACCAAGGAAATTTCTTATCTGGGGGCTCGAGCCTGATAACTGACGGTAACAGAAGTTTGTGTGTCCCTAGTACAAAGTCAACAACTGTTTAACCACAATTTAGTTCCTAGGTCATCCCACCTCTACCCTCATCACACTGAATGCCCCTTAAGTCTTTGGTCTGCTCTTTGATCAAAAATACAACAAACTCAACGGCTCTTAAGACTTAAGAGGAATAGGCAGGGTTGTCAGTAAAGAGCCATACATTTAAATCCCTCTCAGTGTAAAAAGCAAATGTATGTACATTTAGAGGAGCCACTTGCTACGAACCTGGAGAGGCAAAAATGCCAGTCTCTTTGCCTCTAAGCATTACTGAAAATTCAACATTCACTCTGCCCAAAACAGGAAGAACACAAGAGCAGCAGCTAAAAGAAAAAGAGACAGCAAGCTAAGTTCATCTACTCTGGTTTCATTTCATACTCCTTGGATCAGCTCCGTGGAGAAGGTGTGCCCTGCTGCTAACTGAATTAGTTGAAGAACCTTGTGAATTAATCATGCAAAACTTGATCATCATCTGTTTGCAGATTAGTGCTTCTGGTTGTTCAATTCTGCTATGTAGATAATCTTGTTATGAAATAATGTCCTAGGCCTTCTTTAAAAAATATATAGCACAGAAGAGGAGAGACTGTCTTTAAAAATGTTTATGTTCAAATCCGAATTCTTTGCTGCAGAAAGAAGAATAAAATATAGCCACTAGGTGGCACATTTTGATCATGTACTTATTACAAAGCCCTGACACTTGCCGGAGACAATATTTACAACTATTGAATGAAATCACTAGAACAAAAATATACCTGGGCCTTGTATCTAATGTTGTTTAAAGCAATGTAAATCAGATGTGATGAGTGAAGTAAATGGAATTATACTGCAATACCTAAAATTAGAATCTGGTCCCTATCTGATTCTGAGATATAAATCAAAGATTACAAGAATATTCAAATATAAAGGGCTACGTCTACACTAGCCCCAAACTTCAAAATGGCCATGCAAATGGCCATTTTGAAGTTTACTAATGAAGTGCTGAAATGCATATTCAGCGCTTCATTAGCATGCGAGCGGCCGCGGCGCTTCGAAATTGACGCGGCTCACCGCCGCGTGGCTCGTCCCGACGGGGCTCCTTTTCGAAAGGACCCCACCTACTTCAAAGTCCCCTTATTTCCACCTGCTCATGGACTAAGGGGACTTCGAAATTGACGCGGATCGCCGCCGCGCAGCTTGTCCCGACGGGGCTCCTTTTTGAAAGGACCCCGCCTACTTCAAAGTCCCCTTAGTCCATGAGCAGGTGGGAATAAGGGGACTTTGAAGTAGGCGGGGTCCTTTCGAAAAGGAGCCCCGTCGGGACGAGCCGCGCGGTGGTGAGCCGCGTCAATTTCGAAGCGCTGCGGCCGCTCGCATGCTAATGAAGCGCTGAATATGCATTTCAGCGCTTCATTAGTAAACTTCGAAATGGTCATTTGCGTGGCCATTTTGAAGTTTGGGGCTAGTGTAGACATGGCCAGGGTAACATTAAATCATCAAAATGGCTTCTGTTTTAAAATTTACTTTTGTTTCTTGAGCTCAAACTTAACAGGATTAATATTACATTTTTGGCAGAACAAATCAATCTCTGGAGTACTGACTCTGACCTCATTTAGCAAAGCGTTATTTAGGAATTATATAACTTATGTAGCAATTTTCATCCATAGAATTCAGATCACTTTACAAAGATGCAAATGTCACTATTTCCATTTTCAGATGAGAAAACTGGCCTAAAGCGGTGAAATCATTTGTTCAAAGTCACAAAGCAAGGTAGCAGAGCACAGTATACATCCCACAGACTAAACTCAGAAGCAACCATCTTCTAGTGAGATCATCTAGTCTGACTTCCTGCACACTGCAAGCTACAGGACCTCACCCACACACTTGCTTAATACACACAGTTATCCAAGTCCCCAAATCATGATTTAAAGATTTCAAATTACATAGAACCCACCATTTACTTTGGCTTAAACCAGCCAGTTACCTGTGCCCCCGCTGCAGAGGAAGGTGAAAAACCCAGGGTCTCTGCCAACCTCATCTGAGGGAAATTTCCTTTCTTTCCCCCCAAAATAAAGTGGTCCTGACCCTGAGCACTTCTGCAAGACACAACAGTCAGACACCTTTAGAACGTTCTGTCTAGTGCCCTTCACTGGTCAAGGGAGATATTTGCTACCAGCAGCCACAAATTGCCTGTGTGTCATTGCAGGGGATCTCATCATATCGTCCCCTTCATTATGCATCAAGCTCAGTCTTGAAACCAGTTAGAAGATTTGCCCCCTCGCTACTCCTCTTGGAAGGCTGTTCCTATTCTCTTAGGTCACTCTACCGAGTGGCTGCATCTGATTCCATGGGAAAACCTCAGATACTACAACGATGGAACAGTAAAAACAAAAAACTACATTAGACGTCGAGTATGAGTCCAAATTGGAATGAAGCCTGAACAAGCTCAAGAACCCAAACATGAAAAGCATTGTAGCTTTAGTTACACCGTACCTAACTCTTTTCTTATGGCAGGAAATTACCAGTACATTGAAACAGTCTTCATTTGATAGATAAAAGCAACAGCAGAATGACAAAAGAGGGACTAACTGACTAGGATCAGGGATGAGATTCGCCTTAATCACACCCATGAGGATCAAGGCTCTCCAGTACTGTGGCAAGCCTACAAGCCTCAACACTTTTCCCTTCCCACCACATGTGGCTGGAGACGAAAGTCCCTACATGGACAGCTCTGCGTGGAAAGGGACGGAAGACCCTCTGCATGTTGCCATTCCACAGCGCACACTCCTCCCCATCACTCCAGCTGGCGAGGAATTTGGCCAATGCGAGCGGTGGAGAATGGTGTCTGTGAGGACAGGGCAGCGCGGAGCCACCTGTGCCCCCAGGAGAAACACCAGATAAGTGCTCCAATCCTCTGTCCCCTCATGCACTCTCCTTCCTACTTAGACCCCACACCCCCACTTGTACACCCACTCCACTTCTGCACCCTACCTCCTGCCCAGACCTTGCTCCTGCACTGTACCACCCACCCACCCAGACTCCACATCCCTACCACTCCTACACTGTACCTCCTGTCCAGACCCTACAACCCCACTCTGCTCCTGCACCCTACCTCCCACCCAGACCCTGCAGCCCACTCTGCTTCTGCACTGCAGCCCCCACCCAGGTCCCACACCTCCAGTGCTACTCCACCGTACCTGCTGTTCAGACCCTACAGCCCCCACCTTGCTTCTGCATGGTCTTTCCTGCCCAGAATCCACACACCCAACCTCTACCTGCTACCCAGAAGCTTCCCCCCCATGCATATTAATCCCCTCATTTTTGGTCCCACCCCAAAGCCGAGCAGGGCCCCAAAAACCTACCAGCCCGAGGCACCCAAAAGAGTTAATCCAGCCAAAAAATGCTCCCCTTCCCTGGACTAGATAGTAATGGTGCTGAAAAGGATCTGGAACTGTAAATTCTAGATTAGGTTTCCAAGGGAGCCTGCGGAATCCCTATTCTTGAAGGTTTTAATTACAGGTTGGACAAACCTCCACCAGGGGTGGTTTACACATTAGCACAGGGGGCTGACTTCATAACTTCTCAAGATCCCTTCCAACACTATATTTCTAAAGTTCCCGAAACATTCATTGGCTGTTTCATTTCAAAGGAAAAGTGTATCTGTTATTTTAGCAGCATGATTATCTTGGAGATTACACAGTTACAGGAACAGGATATCATGAATAACTGTTTGTTCTGCAATTCTGGAATTCCAGACTTTAAGACCAGATGCTAAAAGAAAGGGCAAAATTCTCCTCTCCCTGACTCTCCCTGCCCATCTCATCCATCTCCTTTCCTGCTTTAGACAGGACCTTATCAGTGCACTAGCTGAACAGCTAAAAATAGAAGCAATTACTCTTCTCTCCCACCCTTCCCATGATGCAGAGGAAATAACTCCTCACGGTTCATACTTCTTTGTGCACGGGTATGCATTGTATGAAAGCTCACGTTCATAAAGAATTTATCCAGGAAAAGTTTAATTCAGAGTTTTGCATTTAGTGCCTCACCCAACTCCCATTCAGTGATATTTATTGTTCCCAACTTACTAGTGCATTATGTCAGAAAGAGAAATGCAGAACAGCATAGCTAACTGCATACACAACTCTCTTTTTGTGCGTGTTCGCACTATCCTTCACACAGGCAGGAAAAAATATTAAAGATTTTTTGCCAGTAAATGTAAGGATTTATACTCATCTCTAGTTAATCCCATCACTATCTGGACTCCCCACAGCATCCCTGAATTGGTGTAAATCAGACATCTTTCCCCTGTACATACATCTAAGTTATTCAGAGTGTTGAATTCCATTAAATCATGAAGCCTTTTGAAAGCTTCATTGGGGTACTGGAAATTGAAGGTAGAGAATGGCGTATTAGGATCATCAAAAATATCGAAGTCAGCAAAGTCCTTCTCTTCCTGAGTTTCTCTTGGAACACCTATGGAGACAACAAAAGGCAGAGGCAATATTTTATCACTTTGAAAATATAAAGGGAAAGTTTTAAGAGATGAAGTACAGGAAGAACCTCTCTCATCTGGCACCCTCAGAAACTGACCAGTGCAGGACAAGAGAATTTGCTGAATGACAGGAGGTCAATATCTTCTAGCACACTATGAACACTTACACTGCTTACTGAGTTCTTACAAGACACTTAGGGGTGAGTTACAAGTAAACAACAACACAGAACACAGAGAGCCAGGTCTGGTGGCTGTAAACAAACTTTATGAGACTTTGGCAAACTTGGCCAGACCCATGATAAGTGGTCATCCCTCTAAGTAAAATCATGCCAGACTATGGAGTTTGCCAGAGTGGAGAGTTCCGGATTAGAGAGTTTCAACCTGTATAACTTGCTTTTATACGGGGCTCTGGAAATTCTTGGCCATTAAGCAAAGATTGCTAGGTATTTCTGATAAAGCATTCAGAATGTAAGAACTGATACATTAATTTCTTTTTTCCTGGAACACCAAGATTTAGTGTCTCAGCTATTATGAAGTCACCTGGAGCTTTATACTCCCGGAAGTTGATGTTTGCCAGAACAAAATGGATGATGGTTGGACAGTCTTTCTCTGTTGCAGTATTCTTGGGTTTGAAAACATAGCACTCCTTCAGGCCCTCTCGATCAAATACATGTGGATCTATTTTTGGAAAAGGAAGGTTGTTCATTTTGGCCCATTTTTCAGCAAGCAATATTTCCTAAAAAGGAAGCAAAGTTTCAAATGTTTACAGTAGCCATCGCAACTGGAGACTTTCTATTGAGGGTCACAGAGATAAACAAAGGTAACCAATCTGGGAGCTATCTTACAAACCATTGCTTTCTGACATCAGGAGGAGCAATGGCATGAGTGAAGCTTTGCCAGATTGGGCTTGATGGCTAACACAAACAGTTTTTGGTTTGAAATGTAGGCTCTCCTTTAAAGCCTGAAACTCTTAGAGTGAAGTTCCAGTCTTAAAAGCATGTCTCCAAAATTGTTTTCTTATGCAACTCTGCTCCCCTGTTGTACAGAAACTTATATCTGTTTACCTTATTTTAAAATGACTTGTACCACTAACTCTTGCAGGGCAAACCAAGAAGGACCAAAATTGCATTCCACCTTTCATATCATTGTCAGAATTGACTAAAAAGCCAGTTATGCCTGTGTGAGTCCAATGAAAATAATGGGGCTGCATATTTGCCATTGAAGATGCTATTTGAAGGCAATGGGTTTGCACAACTGCAATCAAGAGCCTAGTTTGGCTCATGCAACCTTTATTACTAGTGATAATTCATCTTGACTGTCAAGTTATAAGTTTGTGTTGCTGACTGGTTAAAAAAAAAACCCACAAAATTTTATTTTTTATAGTGAGCATCACTTCTAGGAAACCAAAGAGATTTAATTAACACCGATCCACAAAATGCTACGTTTACAGAATTATTTCTCCAAGCAAATCTGCATTTGAAGTCAGAGAGAAGCAACCAAAATAATTTACAGACAATGACTCAAAAGCATAGACTGTGGGCATATTATGGGAGGGCAGGGAAGATCAGTCTATATTTAACCATGTGTTATCTAAATATAATCAAAGTGAAATAGGATTTTCCTTTGGGAAACCACTTTGGACATGTATGAAACTAGACGACACATATTTCAAGCCTGTTGCAAACAAAGGACAAATTGTGTATTACATAGGCACTGTGGGAAGTAAGTCAAACGGGAACTCCACAGCATGGACACATTACTGCAGAATTTGGCTGAAGTTCTTTTGGGCAGACTGAAAGAAGCTAGCAGAAAACTACTGTCAACAAAGTACAGCTGTTTGCTAGGTAAAGGTATGCCGGTATTCAATTACTCACGAGGTAATTCTGCACTACTCCATGTGCACCAAATTAATGAGCTGTGTATAGTTTTAATTTTTTGCACAAAGATAGCTTCTGCCGGAAAGTTGCTGCAGTTCCACATTTTGCCTACCAGATTGTGCTATGGCACTAGAACACAGCAGCAGCTCCAAGCCAGCGAGGGAAGAGAAAGAGCCTGCAGCGCCTTCTTTGCTGCGCTTGTTGGGCCAGGCCAGGAGCAAGCACTAAGAGAGACAGACAGCATTGCTATGGTGGTGCTGAGTAGGGTCAGACAGAGGTTCATAAGGGTAGCAGGGAAAGACAGACTGCGGCAGGGGTTGAATAGGAGAGGAGGTGCTGGGCCACAAGGGGGAGAGAGGCGTAGGGTTAAATGTGCATGGGGGGACGGGGTAGCTGAATAAGGGCATAGAGACACAAGGGGACAGGGAGAGGGAATACAGAGCCACACAGGGACCAGTGTATGGCTAGGTATGGACAGAAAGACAAATGGGATGAAGGAGGGAGGTGCAGGGCCACATGGAGAAAGGGGAAGGGCTGTATGAGTAAGGGCAGATTGGAAGGACACATGGGGATAGCACAGATGTGCATGCCTGATTACGTGAGCCTGGGGGTCATCGAGGGTCTGCATGGTGGGAGTTCCCTAACAGTCCTGGCACATCCCCAGTGCTGTTCCATACTTTTCACACCCATACCCACATACCCAACACCATCCAATTTCACACCCAGGCTACGTCTACACGTGCCCCAAACTTCGAAATGGCCATGCAAATGGCCATTTCGAAGTTTACTAATGAAGCGCTGACATGCATATTCAGCGCTTCATTAGCATGCGGGCGGCAGCGGCGCTTCGAAATTGACGAGCCTTGCCGCCGCGCGGCGCGTCCAGACGGGGCTCCTTTTCGAAAGGACGCCACCTTCTTCGAAGTCCCCTTATTCCCATGAGCTCACGGGAATAAGGGGACTTCGAAGTAGGTGGCGTGCTTTCGAAAAGGAGCCCCGTCTGGACGCGCCGCGCGGCGGCAAGGCTCGTCAATTTCGAAGCGCCGCTGCCGCCCGCATGCTAATGAAGCACTGAATATGCATGTCAGCGCTTCATTAGTAAACTTCGAAATGGCCATTTGCATGGCCATTTCGAAGTTTGGGGCACGTGTAGACACAGCCCCAGGCTCCTTCCCAACAATTACTTTCCTCTCCCTCAGCTCCTCCATTGCTCTTACTCCCTTAGGTCTTTGCACTACTTCTGAGAAGTGCAGGAAATACCGTTCCTTACTGTCGTTTAAATGAAGTATTGCTAAGTGTTCTGTATTAATATGCCTACTAAGGAATCTATTTGTCAAAAGCCATTTCTCAATTTTTTTTTTGTTTTGTTCTGTTCTCTGGATTGTTGCAGACATACTTGCTGACAGGATTTTGAAACAAATGCCCAAAACATTTGAAACTGGTGTGATCATACTGTGCTATTGTGACAAATAAAATACTCAGAATTTTTCAAAATTTGAAAGTATTTGTCAAAGTATATTTTTGTGCATAATTCCCCCAGGAGTAAGTATTTTTATCATATTCTTCAATGTTCAGAATTAATAGATCAGCTTTTTAAGAAATCCCTTTGGGATAAAATTTGAAGTATTTCTTTTCTTTTTTTGCCAAGATTCTACCCTTCTGTCAAATGGTCTTCAGAGTTTTGGGGGCTTCTGATGGAATTTATATGAAGGTCTAAAAGTGCATGAAATCTTACTATTTTTAATAAATATCTTAAAGTTACAATATGCTACTCCCAACCTGAATGCAAAATAACAATCAACAGACAGAGAGCTGAACGAACAATGAGCAGTACAGGACTATGCATTTAAAACCCTGCACAGAGAACATTATTGGGAAAACATAAAATGTGACAAAAATATCTCAGTGTATATGACCTTACAAAGTCAACGATAATGGCTGATCATGGGAACGGATCCTGTTCTCCTTAAAGACAAAAAAAAATGGCTGAATTTGGAATGAAATTTGCCTAAGCATTGGACTTTGAGAATAAGTTAATTAAGTGAAGATGGGATATTTATGCAGGGAAGATCTAAGCAGCATGCAAAGTACAGGGATCGTTAATAGGTCAGTATTGTTAGGGTGGCACTTACATGTGGCAGCAGGAGAGGGAGAAAAACTTTATTATTTAATCGGCAATGTGGCTGTAAAACCGCTACAATTTTTGGTGAGTCTCCAAAGTGGATGTATTCCTGGACGCTACTTGAAATTCACTTTTAACAACTGATAAGGATTTCAAATCCCTTTAAGTACCTCATGAAAATATCCTGTTATTGTTTTTCTGTAGCTTTAACATTCCTTGGAAATGTTAACCTTCCTCTGATCATTTAGAACTGTCTGCATGCTTTGTCTGTCTGTTTCCTGTAAAGGCAGTGGATCAGAGACTCTTGCCTTCTGCACTTGCCACTGGGAAATAATAAATCTCATTCAACCTTTATTTTCCAGTGACTCCTTTAGTCTAGGCTGGAGGGCACTATTCTTGGAAATCCCACATAAAATACTGGGTTTACTTTCACAATGGCACACTAGAAAACTTAGCTTCACTTCAAACATATTGTACGAGCAAACTTGCAATGCAGTGAATAACCAAAGGTAAATTTTTACAAGACAATACAGAGACATTCCCTACATCACACCATGGAGTTGCTCTATGAAGCCAGAGCTTAGGAATTCTGCTTCATAATCCAGCTATTACATTCTTTCCAGCTGCTAATGTGTGCATGTTTAATTTTAAGAATTCTTGCATCAGCTACAAGGCAACCACCTTCTGAAATACATACAAATGCAGTAGTTCGGGGGTGGCCAACCAGTTAGACACTAAGAGCCAAAATAGCTGTGGATAGAGTGCAAAGAGCCTCATATTTATATGTATTTTATCTATCTATATATCTATGCAGATATATAAAATATATCTATATGCATACAGATAAGTATAAATATATAATATGAGGCTCAATGCCCTCCCTTCCTCCAGAGCCAGGCACCCTCCCCTCCACTCTAATCCAATTCCCCTCCCCTCTCCCAGAGCCAGGCACCCCCCCCCCTCAACATCCCCCCCAGCTAGGTCACACCGGTGCCAACGCCGCAGCCATGCACTTCTACTTCCAGGCACTGGAGCATGTGCACAGAGCGGCGGTAAGCAGCCCAGGTGTGGATCCAAGCAGCAGCTGTATTTGATTGAGCAAAAAGCTGCACGGGGCTCAAGAGCCGCAGGTTGGCCACCCCTGCAGTAGCTGTAAACTTGGACCTTTCTCATGCTATTTCTAGTACGATTGAGGTGTTGTGGCACAGTAAGATCAGAGTACGCTTCTACCACTCTCCCTCCCCAAACAAAACTGCAGACTGTACCTAACTCCTACAGGAATATGAAGGAGCTCTCCTGTATGCCACAGCTACTTTATATCACTCTGGTAAAGGGGCCTGAAAATGCATGTAAATGTAATGTACTGTAGAGCAGTGCAAAGGAAACTCAGGGCACAACAGTTCTCAAACAGCCGTAATTCACACTCTACAACCACTTCTATCAGCCTGGATCACTTTCTTGATAGCACTTTCTGATAGAATATCGGATTCACTTTTGAACGACACCACACAATCCCCTTGGTAGACTTCCTGTTGTCTAATCATCATTGTAGCAGATGCAGTAATTTCCTCCAATATCTTTGGAAGATCTTACCATATTAAGTCAGTGTACCATTTTGGGTCAGCAATTACATATAATACCACAGGGGAGAGGAATGGGAGCCCCTTGCCTAGAGCTGAGAAACTGGGGAGGGGAGATAAGGACAATTCCCTTGGGGTAGGTCTATACAGCAAAGTTATTTTGATATAAACAGCCATCTTTTTCAAAATAGCTATCTTAGTATCTACACAAGACGACCATCTGAACTGCAAGGGAATACACAGTGTAGGCAGATAATTTTGTGCAGCCTAACGTGAGATACACGTGACGTTAACAGAAAACTGGAGGTTGGGTCTGGAGTGGTCCAGATTTGGGGTTGTTTATGATAATTTACTGAATTATGGAATGTGCATATTATTTGTATCTATATTTGTGTTATGTGGTTTCATTTTCATTAGTGATATATTTTATAGTATAAATATGAGCAACTCATTTGCTTAATATTAGGGCTGTTGATTAAACACAAGTGACTCATGCAATTAACTCAAAAACTTAATAGCAATTCTAAAAATGTATTGTGATTCATTGCACTGTTAAGTAACAGAATACCATCTGAAATGTATTAACTGTAGATTTTTCTATATTTTCAATATTATTGCAATTACAACACAGAATGCAAAGTGTACAGTGATTATGTGATATTTTATTGCAAATATTTACACTGTAAAATGATAAATAACTTTTTTTAATTCATCTTACACAAGTACTGATGTGCACACTCTACTATGAAAATTGAATTTACAAACGTGGATTGTTTTGTTACATAATTGCACTCAAACACAAAACAAAGTAAGACTTTGGAGCCTACAAGTCTACTCAGTCCAACTTCTTCTTTTGTCAGTTGCTAATTCAAACAACTTTGCTTACACTAGTCCTAAAGGCTATACACTGCTGTTGCTTATTTACAATGCCACTAGAAAATAAGAACAGATGTTTGTGTGTCTAACTCCCTTAAACCCAACAAACACAAATGGCCTGGTTTACTTACTTTGAAAGGAGGACTGGAGTCGCTTGGCCTCGCGGAGAAATCAAAGGAGATGATGAGGTCAACACCTCGCTGGGGTCTCAAGATAAGGGGGTACGGCAGATTAAAGGTGAGCCCACTATCCACTACATGAATCTTTTTGCTCTTCACATCTAGTGGCTCATATATCCTCTCAAACTCATCAGGATCTGAGTAAACCAAAAAAAAAAAAGCAACCCCCCAAATCCCCAGCAGTTAGTAACTGAATTGATGATGCACCCTGCTAATGATTTGTAGTATTCGTTCAGTTAAAGAAATGAGGTATGGATAAAAATTGCATTATTAACTATATATAAGCCTAATGTGATCCACTGTAGGGTAAGCAATCTTAACAAAAATGCACGAGTATAAGAAATAATCACGAGTTCCAAAATGACAGGAATTGCTCCCCTCCCCAATTCTAAAGCAACTGGTTTTCCAAGTCTGATGTCTGCCTGCAAAGTCACAAATGCTTACTGCCTATCCACAGTGCCAATGTGCATATCCACTATGTAGACATCCTTTCAAGGCTCCAGCATCTGAAATCAGAATTTGGGCATGAATTAACAAACGTTCCCATGTTGCTTGTCACACTGGACAGGAACATAACACTCTTTTACAGAAAAAGATGTAAAGCTAGAGTCTGTAGCATTCCCCTGCCCCCCCCCAAAAAAAAAAGTATTCCCTCCCTGATCCCAGTGCTCAACCTGTGTTTGAAAGGATGTGGGTTGCAGAGAGAGAGGGAATGAGATTTCCCTTTGTCCATTTGCACCAGCCCAATCTCTGGATACTACTGAACAAACCCTGCAGAGGTTGAATATTTTCCCCTAGGCCTTAAAGATATATCCAAAGAACAGTTTTTTCCATTACAATGCAACTAACTTCACCGCATAACATGGCCTGTGATTCTAAACTGTAGCACTGTTGTCGAAGGAATGATGAACACTGTAGCACAGCAATGCGTAACCATGAACGGCAGGGAGGCCACATGGGCAGCCCTCCTTCACCTCAGTAGGTGGCAGCACCCTGTGGCCCACTGGGGTTCCACTGGTAGCCCTGTGGCTCCTGTCTTGCCCTACTCTATGTGCTTCTGGTATACTGTGGCACAAGAAACCTGAACTTACCTGCTCCTTCCCCACTGTCCAGCACTTTCAGAGTGCACAAATAACCTGATTTGTACTCTGTCCCTGCTCCTGCCCCTCCCTCCCAGAGCTGGAATATCACGGACAGCTGATGCACGGTGTTCCAGCTCTGGGAAGGGGAAGGAGAAGGAGTGTGGACTGAGCGTGAATAGTACCTGAGAACTCAGTAGTGCTGCTATAGCACCTGAGAAATCAGTAATTATTTCAGTTGTCTCTCTCTCTCCCTCTACTACCTACTAGTCCAGGGTAGTGCCCAGATGCGGAAAAAATTCCTTCAGAGCAATATGCGAGCTAGAGGCAGACCTTCTACTGAGACCAAATCAGAAATCAGAACAATATTTTGCTGTGCCTTATGAAAAAATTACTATTCTTAACTTAAATCCCAGGCAAATAAATTTTGTTACAATATGTTAGTAACCTCTTACCTTATTGGAAGTGTAAAAAACACACACATTTACTTTGTATTTATATTTCACTCTGCCTGGAAAATTAAATTAATTGTTGTCTTTTTTTTCTTTATACTGTAGCCAATTTATCTTTCCAGAAAATTCAGTGCTTGTATTTCATTTGTGTTTGTTGGTTTACAAACCATTTCCTTTCACTAGAATTTTTAAATGGCAGAAACACTTCTATTCATCAATTTATAAAAGATTGATTTATTTACATTTTGGAAATTTAAATCTGGGGCCAAAATAAGGTTCACAGAAGTGTTCTTGCTGAGAGATATAATGATGGCTTATTCCAAAGTGGTTTTACTCTTTATAGTGTGCCTTGCCAATTTGCCACTGTTCCCAACTGCTAAGCTGAAAAAAATATATTTGCTTTCATATTCTTATTAGGGTCCCCATCTCCAGGATGGGAACAAATCAGTGCTGACACTACTTGCACTTATGACATACTGCATTGTTATTAACAGTGTTATTCTTTATATCTCTCTCCATCTACACCAGTAAAAGCAACAGCTGATGATGTTAAAATTGCTTCCTGAACTCCATCAACAATGGAAGAGGAGAATAAGTTATCTAGTGCCAGGCAGAACCAGCCACCCCTTGTACTCCTGTACTGCTCTCCTGCTAAGGGCTGGATTAGGAATTCATTTTTGGTTTATAGCTTAAAACAAGAGTGCCCAGGTTAAGGGCATGTCTAGAAACCTTCCTAAGGCAACAGAGAGGGAGCCGTGTTAGTCTATACACTATCAAAACAAAAAGCAGTCAAGTAGCTCTTTAAAGACTAGCAAAATATTTTGCTAGTCTTTAAAGTGCTATTTGACTGCTTCCTAAGGTAGTCTCTGTTATTCACCAGCCTCTGCATGTTTACTGGAAAACATTAAAGGCTAGCGCCTGAAGGGTCTAATGCTTAGACATCTACAGCTTACCTACCCAGCAGGCTACTGAACAGATTCAGGGGGCTTAAAGTCAGAAGGGACAAAAAAATGATCTAGGCTGACCTTCTCTATCACAGGCCATTAAATTTGACCAAGTTACCCATTCACTGAAACCAGACTAGAGAATTTAGGTAGCAGACCACAGTGACTCCATAAATTGCAGTCAATTCCAGTGTATTATAAGAAATTTTCGCCTCTCTTTCAGCCTTGGCCACAGTTCCAGACAGCATGCCAGGTGACTACTCAGTTATGGCTGTTCAGGCTCTTCATTTAAAAATACACTTGTTTAGATTTCTAGGAATTCTGCAAACTATTCTCTGCAGCTATGTCTACACTAGAGAGTTTGTCAGCAAAACCCATAGAGTGTTCATATTCCCAAGGCATTCTGTTGACGGTAAGCTGACAGAACGCAGCACTTTTGTCGACAGGTGCCCCCCGCCCGCTCCCCAGGAAGACTAACACCACTGTCGCAGAGGTCTGTCAACATCTGTCGCATTTGCAAATGGCTGCTCCTTAACATAATCACAGAGCTCATTAGCATAGCCACACAAGATCTCAGTGTCAGCAGAGGGTGCTGCCAGCATAAACAAGCTGTGTGTGAATTTTTTCAGGCATAAGGGGCCGGCGACAGCAGTTTAGCTGGCACACCCATATGGCTTGTTTACTGCTAGCAGCACTTTCTGTCGACAGCGAGATCTCACATGGCTTTGCTCATTAGCCCAATGATTATGCTAATGAGCAGCCATTTGCAATTGCGAGACTGCTTGTTAGCATGGAGCTGCCAGCAGTACAGCTCCGTTTAGACGTGCCCTGTCTGTTGTGATCCCAGCTGGCTGTTTTGCCGATAGAGCGGCCAGGCAGTCTGACTGCTCTCTGTTGAGAGTGGATTGCGTTTGCTTGCGAGCCACTTGGGACTTTCATCATGATCTGTTGATGAAAATTTTATCACAAGTTGTTTTCTGACAAAAACATCTGTTGACAAATCCCTGTAATCTAGACATAGCCTGTGAGAGGTAAGATAAAAACGAAAGTACTTATTACTTGTGGGTCAAAGAACAATGAGCCTTTACAAAGATACGTCCTTATCATATGAAACCTTTTTCAACTAGTAAAACAAAGGACAGTCGTAAAGGAACAGAATCTGTGTGGGACCAGCATAGACTATTTGATGCATACGAATTTGATGTAAAAGAAAGAAAGTTTCAAATATGGCTTATAAAATATATTCTCATTTTTTATGTCCAGATGCTCTTTGCCATGGCAAGCAATGCAAAGGAAAATGAGGACACAGTAAACAGCATTTACTACTGACGTGCACTGATTGTAAAATAGTTTCCATAAATATTGTAATACAGGAAGCAAAGCCTATAAGAATTTTTCCCCATTGTTATTCAGATGACATTTTCTCAAGAGTGTTTCAAATGATGTTGGAATGTCACAGGCACAGAAATAGATCAACTGCGAGCCTACGTTGAAATTATTCATGAGTTTTTTCAAGTATATTTGGGTAGGAAGAGGTTAAGTGAAAACAAAAAAAGCATGGGCAAAAGTCATAGGGGAATTCTACTGAGAAGTGGCCAGCTCAAGAAGCACTGAAGGACTGGAGTCAATAACACTCCATCCAGCAGAGGAAGCATATATTTTTAAAAAGTACAAATTGGATGCAGAAGCCAGTCTGGAATGAAGTGGACCAAAGCTCAAAGATTTTCAACAGCTGAAACCCTGAATGGAAAAACAAGAGGAGACTCTGTGAGGGCTTTCTGCTCCAAAGGATTAGAGCCAAACATTGGTCTGTTTGAAGTCAGTGGAGATAGTTCCAGGGATTGACTGTAATGAATTTAGGACCTAACTCTTCAAGAACAGTTTGTTCTGAACAGAAAGCTGTTCCATGATCAGGTGTGAGCCAGGGTGTGTCCCCACCCAGCAGTTAAAGTCTGCAGTGGCAGTATTACCTAGTGGTAAGGGGGGGGTCAGAGAACCTGAGCCCACCTACATCACTGGGTTCCAACCGCAGGACTCTCTCAACTGTCATCTGCAGTTCAGCTAACACTCTCCTGGGTTTCTTCCTACTCTTTGGTTCTCCTGCAGGATATGTTGTGGCTTCTGGTTGTTCTTTGCAACTCAATTGATGGGTCTCTGCAACCTGGGGAGTCTCAAATTCATGTTTTTCATGTGATACTCAGCTAGCATAACCCCTCCATAGGAAATCTTCCATATTCAATTGAGAAGAGAAGTCCAATTTTGGATCAATGTCCCTAGAGAGCTCTGTCTCTCTCTGCACCCACTGGCCTCCAACCAGAGCATGCCTGCTGGGGCAGGGCCCTCAGGCCCTGAGTTGCTCTTGCTCCCCTCTCTCTCCAGATCAGCAGGTTGAGTGGACTTTGGGCCTACTTGGGAACAGTGACTCAAAGTGTGGCACTTTCTTCCCCACTACATTTGGTTGCTTTGATTGAGCACAATACAATGAAAGACAGGTTATCCAGAATTGGGATAATTGGCATGCTAAATTAACCAGCACCTGCTGTGCTGGTGGACGATGCCAGTTAATTGTTCATATGTTCACGGTGTCGGTGGCTGCAGGGTTGGCAGTAGGAGCACCAGAGCCAGAGGCTGGCTGCTGTGACAGAGCCAGCAGCATCAGACCGGGGAGCCAACTGGTGGCAGCGGGACCAGAGGCCATGGTGCTGGCTGTTCAGCTGGCAGCAGTGGCAGCTGGCCCAAGGACTGGCTGATATGCCGCAGCCTATGACAGTGGGATTCGGGGCTGGCTCCCATGACAGGGCTGGCAGCAGTGGGAGCGGTGCCGATGGAGTGGGGCTGATAGCCCTACTCCTCTATTTGACAGCCCCAGGACCCCAGGGAGGTGCTGGATAATAGAGCTTTTACTGTGCCACACAGAGCATTTATCTCCTGGACCGCTTTCTCTCCTCTCTCTTTGCAGTTGCTCCCCAGTAAAACCTACCTAGAAACAACGGTACAAAGATACAAGCCTGCAAAAGGGAAGGAAAAAGCATATTGCTTGGCTGTTCACCCAGCCCCACCACTAACTCTGGGCATATTAGGCTGATTTGGCTTGTTTTTTAAAACATGATCCTAAATGTCATACACGGATATGGTGGGAGGCAAGAATCTTATGAGCCTCACTTAAAAATTTCTAGCATGTCTTGTGATCAAATCTGATTGTGTCTTCTGATAGGTAGGGCTTTTATTTATGTTTCTATGTATTTTACATAAGCAGCATATTTATAATACACGGGGCCAGCCTCATGCATGTGGTAATGTTTCCTTCTAGCAGATGATTATATCTATTGTATTTCCTTCTGCCAGCTGCTACTTTTAGATTAGATGCCTGTACTTTCAATGAGCAGGTCCTGAGTGTAATGAGCACAGATGACTGTCAAGTCTGCTTTAGTGCAGTCCTGGTTCCCTATGACTTTGTAAGTCTGTGAAGTGATAGATGTGAAAAGCACTACACTATAAGATCTGCTTTTTTAAGATGCCTTTATTTTTAGTCAATTTCATATGTCTTAATAAACAATATTACTAAAAAGTCTGATGAAAATATATTATTTTTAAAACCATGGCTAATAGCTACACAGATAAATGTTTGATGGTTAAACACATCCAGTGCCCAGGTAAAAAAAAGAACATGAAAATAATATAATATTTTGCATTTATTTAAAAGTTTCTTTTGAAGCTTCTTCTTTAAGCTTCCAAGCTCTTCTACAAACATAGCTAAATCCATCAGTGGTACCAAACATACAATACGGAACAATTAATCTTGGTACAGCAGATCTCCTGATAGTTCCTGCTGAGCACATGCACAAGTTACTCCATCATGAACACCGTGCTTGATATCTTGCAGGACTGGGTTGTAATCTTGTAATTTATGCAAATACTTACGAGGGCAAAAAAACCATCAACAGCAAAAAACTATTAGAACATAGCCATGGAAATTCCAGATGACATGTAATCAAAAATTTCTCTGAAGCAGAGGAGACTCCCTGTCTCTCTCAGGTTCAATTTCAATCCAACTTAAAACTCTGTACTATACTATGTACCTGAAGCATATCACATTTTCATTACAAGTTATTTTTTTCCCACAACCTACTTAGCACTTTTCTGCCTGGTTTAGGCACTACAAATGCCACTATAAACATTAGGATTACTTAGTTGTAAACACCCCTGAGCTGAAAAATAATATTTAGAAAGTGGAGTACAGAAGGAAATTACAATAGAGCCAGCAAAAGGATAGTTACATTAACAAATACACATTAGAGAGTCACTTTGTTACTTGAGCTCTTAAATGACATCTGGTATTTACAATTCCATGACAACAAGTTCAAACTTCCTCATCTGATTACTAAGGAAAGAGGAACTTGAGCGACTAAAATTATTATAGGAGTTTACGGAAGTGCTACTTTAAGTCCAGCATTGTTGACCAAGATTCATCATCATGGAAGCCCTTCATTTCTAGCCGTGAATATGGAGTCTGCAAACACGGAAATTCAAATCACAGATACTCCCCTTGGGGGTTTATCAGGTCTGCTCCTTCACTTGGACATAACGTCTCCCAGGAGAAAAAGCCTCGACCAAACGCAGTGTCCAGGTTTGAATTGCTCCACATAAACAAAATATATAAAATGCCTATGAAAATGTTCTGACATACGTCAATGAACTGAACATTCCAATGGTACCCTTCAAATATCAGACCGAAAAGTTATGTCAATAAGGTGACAAAGGCTGTATTATTTTCACAGACATCTTAGCTTTCACTGAAAAGTGTGAAAATTGGTATCTGCCCATGCAATTACAATTATCTGAAATTAAAAAAAAAAGTCATCTGCTTTTTTGTTTCCTGCACACACATCAGCTACAACTGAAGAGATTTGGATTTATCTGATGGGCCAGTCATGCTGAGTCAATGTAAAAAAGTACATTGAGCCCAGTACCAAAACTGGCGAATGGCTGGTTCCCCATAGTGAATGAATAGAACAGGTGATTAGCAATTGATGGGGTGACTACGTATGCACACAATATTCAAGATGTGGGTATACTCTAGAGACATGTGGAGGCAATATGATATTTTTTGTCTTATAATGTATCCCTTTCCTAATGATCCCCCACTTTCTATTAGTTTTTTTTTTTTTTGACTACTAGAGCATATTGAGTGGATATTTTCAGAGAACTATCCACAATGACTCCAATATTTCTCCCTTGAGTGCTAAATGCTAATCTGTACCCCATCATTTTATATATATAAAATGATGATTATGTTTTCCAATGTGCACTACCTTGCATTTATCAACACTAAATTTCACCTGTGATTTTGTTGCCCTTTAATTAGTTTTGAGAGATCCTTTTGTAGCTATTCACAGTCTGCTTGGGACTTAACTATCTTGAATAGTTTTGTACAATCTACAAATTTTGCCATGTCATTCTTGATACCTTTTTCCAGCTCATTTATGAATATGCTGAATAGGGCTAGTCCCAGTAGAGGTCCCTGGGGAACACCAATGTTTATCCTTCTCCATTCTGAAAACTGATCATTCCTACCCTATATTTCCTATTTGTTAACCAGTTACCAATCCAGAAGAGGGCCTTCCGACTTATTCCAGGACAGCTTACTTTACTCAAGAGCATTTGGTGAAGAGACACACTACCCCTGTGTGGAACACCTTTATTTGCTAGTTTACTATGAGCAACTATGGTCTTCATTAAAATCCCTACATTACAGGGCAGTTCTTAAACTAAGATCTGGGGAAAGCTGACAGGTGTGGGAGGAGCACATTGTATTTATCAACATGTCTCTGTCCACTAAGTAATGCACTTTGGAAAACATAATCCCAAATAGATGTACAAAATTATCAGGAACATAATAGCTGTTATCAAGAAAGAGAGAGAGAGCTTGGAGACGTTGTGGATAGTTCTCTGAAAACATCCACTCAATCCAGTCAAACAAACATGCGGAATGTTAGGAATCATTTACAAATGGATAACAACTAAGACAGAGAATATCTTATTGCTGCTATAAAGATTCATGGCATTCCCACACCTTGAATACTGCATACAGATGTGGTCACCTCATCTCAGAAAAGAAATTTTGGCATTGGAAAAAAAATTCAGAAAAGGGCAACAAAACGATTAGGGGGTTGGAATGGCTGCCATATAAGGAGAGGTTTAAAAGACTGGGACTTCTAATCTGAGAAAACAGAGACTAATGGGGGATATGATTGAGGTCTGTAAAATCACGACAGGTATGGAGAAACTGAATAAAGAAAGTTATTCACTTGCTTGCATAACTCAAGAACTAGGGGGTCATCAAATTAATAGGTAACAGGTTTAAAACAAAAATAGGAAGTATATTTCTTCATGTAATGTGCAGTCAGTCTTTGGAACTCCTTACCAAAGGATGTTGTGAAAATCAGGACTTTAACAGGGTTCCAAAAAGAACTAGACACATTCACAGAGAGTAGATACATCACTGGCTATTGGCCAGGCTGGGTAGGAATGGTGTCCTTAGCCTCTGTTTGTTAGAAGCTGGAAATGAGTGGTAGGGGAGCTTGATGCTTATTTATTCTGTACATTCCTTCTGGGACACTGGGCATTGGCCACTATTGGAAGACAAGATACTGGGCTAGATCGATTCATGTTCTGAACCCATATGGCAGTTTTTACGTTCAAATGTTGGTAAGATTTTGAGGGGTACATGAAAGAGGGATGGCAATACTTAGAAAGGCACATAAGGCAGAGCAACAACTCATTTTGGAGAGGGAAGACTTCTTCATATTTGTATAAATTTGTAATCAAAGAAAAGGGGCAGTAGCAGAAAGAGAAGAGTAGAAGAAAAGTCTATAGTGGTTAGGAAGAGGAAAAGCAATAGGTCAAAAGAGCATGGGGAGGTGTTTGATGAGAGCAGGCAAAAAACAGGACAGTGACAGGAAAGAATCTGAGGTATGAGGGTAGGAGGGAAATGGAAGCAAAGGTTGAAATTTGAATAGCTACAGATAAAAAAATGCTATAGAAAAACTGTTATTGTTTCTGATGTACTATGAAAAATTCCATGGGAGGAAGCCTGGAAGGGACAGGATTTGTAGAGGAGATTGAAGGGAAAGCATTAATAAAAGAAAGTGATGTCATGTGCGAGATTCATTTCAACCCCAAGCTAATCAGAGATGATGAAAAGTGCATGATGGGTATTTCAAGAGAGCTATGAAGTGGCCATGTACAAAAATCACCTTAGTCAACTCGACCAAGAAAGGAGCAATATATGCCCACCCTACAGGCAAGTATGCTACTCAATGGAGTCTGAAAGGAGGCCTCAGGTGACAGCATTATGGAGACCCAACACCACATGGCACTTGAAGGGAGTCATTCCTGATTCTGCCAGGAGGATCTGCCTTGCCTCATACAAGAATATCACATTGCGCTTTACTCCACTAGTCATCTTAAAGATCCCAATCAAAACAAAAAGCAGTCAAGTAGCACTTTAAAGACTAGCAAAATAGTTTATTAGGTGAGCTTTCGTGGGACAGACCCACTTCTTCAGACCATAGCCAGACCAGAACAGACTCAATATTTAAGACACATGACCAAAACAGTAAGCAAGTTTTTCTGATTTGTCCTCCTTGCTTACTGTTTTTGGTTCTCTGTGCCTTAAATATTGAGTCTGTTCTGGTCTGGCTATGGTCTGAAGAAGTGGGTCTGTCCCACGAAAGCTCACCTAATAAACTATTTTGCTAGTCTTCAAAGCGCACTTGACTGCTTTTTGTTTTGATAGTGTATAGACTAGCACGGCTTACTCTCTGTTACTAAAGATCCCAATGTGTTTGTGGATATTCAATATTGCTCCTGTGCAAATGTGCTTCAGCTTTCACAACTGTTCAGCTACGAGCATTCCAATCTAACTGTATGTACCACAATTGTATGTACCACAATAATAGTTCACAGTTTAGTCTTTCAGTGACAGAAATGTGGCACATGGACATTTCGTGAACTAACCTGCAACTGCTGTGTCCATTTCATCCTCCTCCATAGATTCCTGGGTCCTCAGGGTTGCTAGAGGGGAGAGTGGGTAACAGGTGTTGAGGTTCAAGCCCAGCATGAAGTTGTGTACCTTCCCAGCACGCCCTTCTCTGGTGTTGAAAAGGGAACTATCTCCCACCAAGGCCATAAACATGCGCTGGACCCAACCTTCTTGACTGCTACTTTGAAATTCTTTTTCAGCCTCAAGATTTTCAGTACCTGTGAGTATAATAAAGACCAGCAATGAAACAGTCAACATTCAAAGTGTCAAAAATGAGGCCTCCCCTTCAACAGTCTATCAAAGTGAAAGGTAACCTTTCCATCTCACATTACCAAGGGAAGTGGTAGAATGCTAACCCTGGAGGTTGGCTTGAGAAACCCCCCTGGATGGGTTTGGTTGAGATGATCTCCTGAGATCTCTTCCAGCCCTAATCTTCTGTGATTCTACGGTCTCTCCAGTCCTCCTCTCATGCACAGCCTGAGTAAACGGATTTTGTGCAGACCATTTAAGAGGAGCTGGAGCAATTCTCCCTTCTTGACTGCACAGCTGGTTGGGGAGCACCATCTAACCCTTTTGCTACTTCTATAATAGTAGGGCTGTGGAGATGACTGGGATCCTGACACTGTGGAACCAGGTAATAGCAGATTCACTAGTTTCTCCAAGGCACAACCCTCCTCCCCTGGCCATGCCACACCTCTGTATTCCAGGGAGAGTCCTACTTCATGGCCTAGACCCCTCTACGTGCAAACATGGTGGCAGTGCTGCATTTTAGACCCTTTCTGTGGTTGAAAGTGCCAGTAGCACTTCACCTGTGTGAAAACTCGAAACTGTATCTGTTCATATGTAGAGCTGTATCTTCACAGCTGTAAGGGAGATCTAGATACACATAAGGATGTTGGTATCGTGCTAATACTACAAATCTGCACAGTTGAGAAAATTGGGAATTTAAAAATTAAGTCACAAAAGCATTTCTGTTGATCTTGCTTTTTAAAAAAAACAATTCTTGAAAATCTAAATTTTGGGTCAAGATTGTTCTGATAATATCACCCAAGTAAAAACAGGGCTCTGACACTGGCATCAATGGGAACAACAAAAGGACAACCCACATGGGATTCATCCGATTTTGGGAATATCTACATGACCAATAGCAACAAAGGTCCCTAAATTTACTTTTCCCATGACAATCACTTTGCTTTAGCAAGACAAGTTAAGAGTTTATAGAGAGAAAATGAAGTAGATGTAGTAGGTAAGACATGCCCTTACCTGTTGGTCCCTTACCTTTTGGTCCCCGTGATTCATCTTCACTGTCTGAACTATCATTGCTCACAAGATGCTTTAGCCTAATATTTTCTGTTGGGAAAAACCAATATACAACAGCTTAAATTGATAGAAATAAGCCTTGAAATAGCTTACTAGATCCAAAAAGCATCAAAATATATCATTGTATATTACTTGTGACAGATAGGAAATGAAAACTAGCGGTAAGTCTATACAGCAGCACAGTTATTTTGAAATACGCTATTCTGGAAAAGATTTTCCTGAACAGCTTATTTCAAAATAACGCTGCAACACAGAGAATACATTTCAAAAGAGCTCTCAGCTATTTCAAACTAGAGCATCTATATATAAAGAAACCTATTTAGAAACAGTGCCACTGGACACACCCTGGCTTATTTCGGAAAATGCTCTATTCCCTGTATACACCGCCCCTATTTTAGAATAGCTATTTTGAAATAGGTGCTATTCCATGTGGCTTGAGGTTTACCTATTTTGAAATAAGCCAATCAGTATTTTGGAATTATTTAATAATAATAATAAATGGAGATACACAATCTCATAGAACTGGAAGGGAGCTTGAGAGGTCATTGAGTCCAGCCCCCTGCACTCTTGGCAGGACCAAGGACCACCCATGACAGATTGTTATCTTTTTTTTTTTCCTCGATCTCTTTGCCCCAGATCCCTAAATGGCCCCCTCCAGGACACAACCCTAGGTTTAGGAGGCCGATGATCAAACCACTGAGCTATCCCTCCTCCCAAAATAAGGCTTGCATTATGCAGATGCTAGCAAACTTATTTTAAAAAAACTTTGCTGTGTAGATATACTCTAAGAAAGGTAGGCTGCAGAGGCTCAAATTATCATTGGGCAAAGCTGTGAAGAATCTATTGTGTGATCCTGGTTTGGTATCTTTGGAAAGCTCAAGACAGATTGCCCTCTTTTACAGGAATTTAGCATTATGCAATACAATTCTCTTCAAAATACAGAAGAAAATCCTTGGAAGAACAGGTGGAATTTTGAGGCACAGTCCACCCATCAGCATGGGCAATGCATACTAGCATTGCAACTTATGACTGCTTGCAAGCCCACAAAATAAAACTACTTGAAGAGAAAATAAACCTGACAACAAAGCCATATGTCCTCCAAATGTATGTCTTTAACTTGTGACTATGGGGATACTATGTGAACATCAAGTATCCCTCCACATTCTAGGAAATAACACCAAACAAGATAATAATACAAATTTAAGATAAATCAATTTGGGAGGGGAAAAAAACAAACTAAAACCTAGAAAGTAGGCCAAAGCAATTAAATGTCAGTAGAGGAGCCGGCATTTCACGTCATTAAATCAACAAAATGAACAGAAGATATCTATTTGGCAAAGCTGTACTTTCCAGCAGGATAATTTTTGTACCCAAAATAATCAAAGTCAGTCTGAAACTGTAAATTACTTGGGATTTTTCCAAAGGCACAAAAGAATATTACGAAAAAGTAACATTCTTGAGAGCTGTGCAATTAAAGCAGCAATATGTTCCACTGTCAGATCAAATAGCTCTTAAATGAGATTAATTTGTGGGAAAACTATTTTCAAGTTAGCAAACACTGTTTTCTTTAATACTTTCTGCTACTACATTTAAAGTAATCAACTATGTTGAAAATAATCAAGGGAAGCCTTTCTTGAAGCAAACAGATTTTCAATTTTCCTTGTCTTTGCTCATTTGATGTCAAATGAATTATAGGAAACTCATTTTATGGACAGCATAGCGTTGGAAAATCACCTTTCTCTGATTCCTGTGGTGACATCTGTTGGAACAAACAAGCTCACCATGTTCCCAATATTCTGACTTCTTCTGGGGGGTGTAAAGATTTAAAATGGGATCTTCAAAAGCAGCTGAAAGAAGGTAGCACCCAATTGCTATCTATGGGAATTAAGTGCCCGAGTCCTTTAAAACTGCACAATTAAAAATTCAAGATAATTTATTATGTAGTCTAGCTGGAATTCTGAAAACAAGTAATAAGTAATTGAAACAGAGAGAGGACTGGTTTGTCATAATTTTTGTGAAGAAAACTGAATAGATTAAACTAAATGACTCCTCCTAAAGAAAAAAATCACCCATGTAGTTTATGACAACACAATTTTTTGTCATGGCAGGAGAATGACAGAGTTTATCTTAAGGCGTGAAGTACTTCGTTTGGGATTTTCATATCAAGTATATGATCCAAACAAGAACAAGATCAACTAAACTATTAGGTAAGTGGCAACATTGCATTTCCACTAATTCTGATAGCTCCAAAGAGAACGTTTGACTGAGACAGGTTTACGTTAACAAAAGGAATAACGAAATTAAATTTAAATATGCTATACATATGATAATGATTCTATACTGATTGTTTCTGAGGACCAAGTTCTCATAGGCTTAAGTATTGCGCTGTAGAAATCAATACAGACACACGAGTTTCTTGTTATTAGAGATTGTCACCTTAGATATTTTTATTCTTGAAAACTAAATAGCTATTCAGACACTACCTAAACTATTGTCAATGCAAAAAATATAGATAAAAGACAAATGTACAAATCCTTAACTAGTGAAAAAGAATATTAGACACGGTAACCAAAAAAGGGAAACATTAAAAAACACAGAGATTTTGGATGTCAACAATCTTCTTTAAGAAAAAGATATGAGAACTAAGTTATTTCAGCCTCATGTTAAATGTGGTTCACAGATGTGGGGTAAAATTCTGGTTCCCTTAACTTTTGTCATTAACTTCAATGGGCCAGAACTTGGTCACATAAGTTTTATGGTTTTGCCACTATAATATAACTCAGGTTTTATCACCATCTCCATGATAAACCATCACTTTAAGGCATTTTTATTTGTCTGTAAAAATTCTCACAACCAAGAAACATCTCAAACCAAGAGCAAGATTTGTTTCTAGGGGAAAAAAATTGAAAAATATATTTGGAAGAGTAAAAAACAGATATTATTTTTAAGCATTTTCCCCTACTGGAGAAAAGAGTTCTTTAAAAATTCAAAGTGAAAACCTATTCTAGTACAGCACTTAAGTCCAGGCATAATGTGAACACAAAGTTAAGCATGCACTAGTTTTGCTGACTAATGCTTAGATTTTGAAGTGTCGGTACCTTTAAAATGAACTCAGCCTGATTATTATATTAACCACATTATTTTTGCTTCATGAAGTGAGTTTTGCTGCTCATGAAAGAAACCAGGAGAAAGCCCAGTAGGCTGAATTCCTCTATCTGCCACAAGAGAACAGAATGACAAGGCCACCTTCCCTATATTGCCCTAGAAATAGGGCTCCATCACTAACAGAAGGGATTGTTGAGTGTTTTTTTAACCCAACAGTCCTCATTCTCACAACTCAGACTATCAAGATGAGCGATGACCATTTCAATTGAGTGGTTTAAATATATTTCCATGTGCCCTGAGTCCTAGGCTCTGTACAAAGTACAGGAGCGAAAATCATTCTAATATCAAAAGCCTTCACCAAACCCCATACCAGCACTTTTGAAAGATGAACTTCACAACAACCATGAAGCTCCAACACTCCCCTCCCTAGAAATTATGTGGACACTTGTCCACTAGAAAGAGAATGGAGACCACTCAACTAAACTCACAGAAACTAAACCTTCATCAGGCGACAAGAATTAAGGAACAGACACTTATGAACAGATACCTGAGATATATCCTTCACATGACTTAGTCACAAATGAGGAGCTTTGGAACAGAGCAGGACAAGAGCCATTTGACTTTAAATCAAGAGACAAAAGTGGGGATGGCTAGACCACACTCTCGGGAAAACTGCCATCTAGCATAGTGTCTCAAGCTCTCACATGGAACCCGCAAGAAAAACAAAAAGAGGAAGACCTCAGACAACATGCAGAAGATCTACTGAGACTGAAGGGCAACAACTGGGTGGCCCTGGAGTCAGCGAGAAATTTTGTCCTGAGACCTAGGCTGCTTCTACACTCACTCCCTCCCGTCAGAGGTGGCATGGTAATAAGGCAATCTGAAGCAAAGTAATGAGGCACTAATGTGCATATTTAGCACCTCATTAGCACACTGTGACCTCACAATTTTGAAGGGCAGACTTCGAATTGCAGACTGACAGTGTAGATGTGGCCAGCTTCTAAATAAGAGTTCCACTTCAACATTTCCTTACTCTCACAAAAGTAGATCGGAGTAAGGGAATGTCGAAGTGGGGTGTTTATTTTGAAGCTGCCCCTGTCCACACTGTCAATCTGCAATTCAAAGTCTGCACTGTGAAATTCATGCAGCTACCATCATGCTAATGAAGAGATGACTATGCACATAAGCGCCTCATTCACCTGCTTCAAATTGCCTCATTACCATGCCACCTCCGAGGGGAGGGTGTGAGTGTAGAAGCAACCAGAGTGAAATGGAGGACACTTGTAGATGACCTGTGCTCCATTTGTAGTATGAGGGTTTAAAGAAAGAAAGAAGAATGGAATAGAACAGAATGGAACTGGCAACCAAAAGGTGAAGAGTTCCATCATCCCTTTATCAATTACAGGAGGAGCTTCCCCTTCAAAGATATATATTATAATTGCATGTCACCATAAGGGCAGTTTATCAGCCTGTTGGTTCCAGAAATTGACCACACCCATGCAAAAAGCATTTTGGGGTATGCATATTTAAATCTGTCCCATTCCAATAGCCTTGATGCAGGTCGGGTAGGGTACCTATTCAGACTACAAATAAATAAGAAGAGGAGACATATTGAAAAAGTACACTGATGCTAAATCTCTTCCCCTGCCCTCCATGTCATTTGCTGGTGTCTATCAATATAAACCAGTGAAAGTACGTTTCCCCTGCTTTTGACATGGAAGAAAAGGTTAACACACTGGCATATACACCCACCAACAGATCTAGAATGACAGCAATATGAGTTAATAAATCACTAAAATGTTAACACATTTGTTTTTCGTACATTACCTAATTCTTCTTCCATGGTAGGACCTTTATTCTGAGAATTTGAAACGCCAAGAACTCTGTTAAATAATATAGAAAATGCACTGCCCCAGACACCTGAAATGGGAAGAAACTTGATAAAGCAATGGCAACTTGCAGACCAAAATGTACATGATGTTATTTACCTAGCTCGTTTACATTGTGAACACACTGAAATAACATAAACAATGAGATTTTTGGACAGATTAGGCCCTAAACTAAGATGTGCAGCTGTCACATCTTCATGATATTCCCATCCCCGAATATGGAACCATTCTGATGGGCTCCCACCATGCTCTTTGGGTAAGTATTCCTGTATAGCGGTTACTCTAGGGTCAGACTGTTTTGATTACAGAAAGAACAAACCTAAAAGCACTGGAGAAATGAGAACTGAAATGTCATGTTTGTTTTATTTATTTGTTAAATTTAAGCAATTCACTTTCCATCATTCACTTACCCATTAAGAAGTGCAGGGGGTTTTCGTCATGCTTTTTCACCACTGTTCCCATAAAAAATTTACTTCCAAACAAATCAGGAGGCATAAATGTGCCATACTTCGCCATGCCAATCTCATACGGACTGAATTCTACCCAATCTGCATTTATTACATAAAGAAATTAGCAAGCATTCTGCCTCTAGACAGAAGCACAGCATGGTCAAAAAAATTTCATGTGTCACATACACAAATAGCTGGCGCATTTCTCCAAGAAGAAAGAAAAACATGCAAGGAAATATACTTGATCATAAATTGCTCCATGTTCATCTGAGGTACAGTGCTGGAGATATAATTGCATGAAGAGAAGGTTTTTTTTTTTTTTTTAGGATACATGTTATCTGAGCATACTACTAGGTCAACAACTCCTGGAAATGTCTTCCAAGTTATGAAGAAGTCAAAACTCCTTTTGACTTCACTGTTTCAGGATCAAAACTCTCAAAGTAGGAAACTTCACTGTAACAGGGAGGCCAGCAGACCCTGCTAGGACATGGGAAAAGGCAGCTCAGTCTGGCAGCCTGAGCTAGGTGAACAGCCAGGACAGTAAAGCACGTCAGAGCAGCTGCAATCAAATAACGAGAACCTGCTGATCGGACTGCCAGCAGGCTTAAAAGCAGCCTAGTCAAGCAGGGACTGGGCAGCAAGTGAGAGAGGAGGTGGAGGAGTTTGGAGAGTCCTTGTGAATGAGCTAAGAAGAAGGTAAAACAGATAAGGAGTCCAGGGAGTGCCTCGTCTCCCCTCCCCCAACAGGGCTGACAGCTCCATCTGCAAGGACAGGGAGGGAAAGAAACCAGCCAACTGGCCAGAGTAGAAGAGGTAGCCTCAGCCTAAACCCTATGGTCAGGGCAAAGGTGTGGAACCTGAACCACATAAAGGGGCAACTTGCCACACTCACCCATTCCTACCATAACAAAACGTGTTGAAAAACCTATGCAGGCGGGGGTCGGGTGGAGGCAGGGAGAGAGAGATTGTGGACTTGAAACAGACTACAACATCTGGGTTCCATCTGAAGCATCAACATGAATCACCAACACAAACCCTAGCAACAGCTGTGATCCTCCAAGATCACTGAGTATATAAAATTACAGATTTTGCTGAGTTCACTGAAAACATGAATTATGGTAACGTGTAGGGCAGATGAAATTGTTCTGCACAAAGCTCTGAAGAGACTCCAGAAGTGAAATCTGGATTTCGCCAAAAGAGTTAGATGTGCAGTGAAATACAATTAGAACAAACAGGCTTGGGAAGGAGACAGTTAAAAATTACTGACAAAAGAGGATGCAAAAACATTGTAACTGTAAATACAATTTCTTTTTTCTCCATAAAGTTTACACATACAAAGAGACTGTATGTTTTCTGGATTGTACAACACTAAAAATAGGTGGGGTAAAAATTTCAAAAGCACCTGAATGACTTAGAATCTTAAGTTCCATTTCCAAAAGTGACTTACACACTTTAACATCTAAATCCCATTCACTTGCAGTAAAGGGTTGAGGTCTGAATATCTCTCTTGAAAATGGAATTTAGATGGTTTTTTGAAAATTTTACCCCAAATCCAATGTACTCATGTGGCAGAATTCAGCTCTAAATCATGAATTAATTAAAAAGGGGGGGGGCAGGAAACCATTTGTAGATAAAAACACAACCTAAAATATTTTGTCTTCGTTGTCTTTTACTTGAATCCATCCTTTTCAGCAACATCACTGAGTACATTTATAAATCAATCATCAATAACTAAATGAAGCCAAATATCATTTACCATGTGCCTTCCTCTACATACAAATTTGCAAAACATGGTAACTTTGGATCATTGACTTCAGGTGACTTGAAAACATGAACATGCAGGCCTACTGATGGGGGAGTAGGGGTGGTACAGGAGGCAGTTGTCCAGGGACTTAGCAATTCAAAAGAGTGGTGGCAGCCAGAGCCCTGAGCACTTTATATCACTTCTGGAGCATGATGAAGTTTGCTGCAGGTGGCTCTAACGGATGGTTTGGGAGCGTGTGCCGGCTTTGGGCAGCTCTGGGGGGGGCACAGCACACTCTGGATGGTGCTGAAGGCTGGCTGTTCCCAGTTGCATCCCTTTTTGGAGCACAGAATTGGGCCTCCCCCCACAACACATCACCCAGGGGTCTGGCAGTTCTGTTGCCTGATTCTAAACATAGCAAAGATTCAAAGAGAGAAGACACTAGCATTTAATTCTTAATATCAATGTTGGAGCAAGCACGCATCCTTGTTTGACGCAGCTCCTGATGCTGAAAGCATTGATAATGTGCCATCGTATTGGACGGTTCCTCTCATCTCTTCGTGGAAAGACTGGATCATCTTGAGTAACCGTGGCGGACATCCTATCTTGTGGAGCAGTTTGAACAGTCCATCCCTGTTGACCAAGTCGAAGGCCTTGGTTAGACAATATAGAGTGGCTTCCTCTGCTCCCTGCATTTCTCCTGCAGCTGCCTCAGAGAGAAGACCATGTCGACGGTAGATCTCTCTGCGCGGAATCCGCACTGTGATTCAGAATACACCCTCAGCAATCTTCTGGAGTCTGCCGAGGATGACGCGAGCAAACAGTTTACCAGTGATGCTTAGGAGGGAGATTCCACGGTAATTGTTGCAGTCGCTTCTGTCTCCTTTGTTCTTATACAAGGTTACGACGTTAGTGTCGTGCATGTCCTGTGGAACCTCTCCCTCTCTCCAGCACAGGCACAGTAGCTCATGACTACTGGCTTTCAAACTTCACAGCCTGCCATGGTTGATTAGGAGGGGGTTATGAGTTATCTGATCAAAGCACACTGTACAGTATTGCCCAAGCAAACCACCTGCAGTCTTTCACACATACAGGTATAGGCATGAGAGGAAACTTAGAGAGCCAAAGATAATAATTCTGAGGTTAATGCTGAAACTAAATTTAGGAATAGCATGGCCAAAAAAACAGCAAATTAAATCCATCCATCATAGCCAAGACTTGGTATTTGCATAGAGGAAGATAATTTTTCTAATCACACCCCACAGCAGAGGCAAATCACCAGATTTTCTTCCCTCTAATTAACTGATCTCACTTTTAGTCACTCCTCTTGTGGGAGACAGGTGATGTCTCAGTGGCAGGACAGGACTCAAACTATCCTGAGACACAAGCTTTGATCTGAAGGGAAGAATTTACCATAGTGCAAGTCGTTATATATCTATGTTCAGTACTATTTGGTGCGCTATCAATACCCTTGTAAGGCAATAAGCTGAGAGCAAGGGTAGCCAACCTTTTTGTGTTGGGGGCCACATGGCAATTTTTTACATGTTCCAGGGGCTGAGCACAAAAGAGCCTCAAACTTGCTCCCCCATCCCCAGGCTTAACCCCTCTTAGCCCCAAACCTGCCCCCTTCATCCCCAGAAAGACCACAAGCTCCGCATGCTGCTACTGCTCCTCTGCAGCCGCGGCCTCTCCCGCCTCCTTCTCAGCATGCCTGCAGGGCTCCCGCAGGGGCAAACTAAGCCGCCCTTCTCCCCAGTTCTCCTTCTCACTTCCCTCACTTGCAGCGTGGACGGCTCCCTGCCCTGCTGCACTGAACTAATGGAACTAAATTTAATTGGTTTAACAGCCAGATCCCTCCCGCTGGAGGTTGCCAACCTTTGCCCCAGCCTGACTACACCCAGTGTCCCACATTCACTTTGGCCAGCTTGGGTAAAATGGTGCCTCTGCCATGGGAAAAGGCTTTGCAGGCTGGAATCTGGCCTGCAGGCCATGTGTTGGCCACCCCTGGCTTAGAGAAATCTTAAATATGTGATTATTGACACAATCCCTTGTACTGCACTGTATAAATCTTGTTTGATTATAAGATGGCTGGAAATGGAAGAGTTGTTTGCCCCCTGTGGTGATTTGGTTTTGAGCACTTCTTGCAATGCCCTTTCTAAAGGCACTTATATCAAAATAAATTGTCAGTACCTCATCTGAATCTGATCCAAACATTACAGAAACATTACTTCAGTGTCGCTTGTATCTGTCCCCTGATGTAAATCAGACTAATGCCATCGTGGACTAATATAGATTTACACTACCTGACTATCTGGGAATTTTGGCCTATTCTTGTAGGTGGTAATGTTGAAAAAGCACTTGTACTGCAAGGAGTAGGCATCCTTGGATAGTGTACTGCAAGAAAGTGTTCCCAACTGAACCAAGCAATTTACCCATTAATATGAAGTACAGCATGCACTCGCCTTACTAGCTCTGAAATGTTGGTAACAATCAGGAGTGTCTTAGACACAATTCCAGGTGTAGCAGATCAAAAATCTAAACTGGCATTGACCAAGCTTTGGCGATTTTTTTTCTTTATGGTGCAATTTGTCTTTTTTTATATGAAGAAATTTGGGAAATCCACAGTGGAACCAGCACATGTTCTGTGAACGCCGATGTCTCACCACAAGTAACTCTGACTAACTACTGTGAATCTGTCAGCTCGCACTAGGGTCAACTGTCTGACTTTGCTTCAGTAAAAATAGCTAGCTAGGGGATTTTACAAGTTGTCTCAATAAAAACATCCCTGAAATAAATCATATTAATTATGTTTAGTTAGTAATTACTACAGTTCTGGGCATGACCGGCGCCACTGGGGTCAGAAATACTGTGAACCGTTTGAAAAATGAACATTTAGAGCCTTGAGCATAAAAGCAGTATAGCAGCTGCGTGAAATTTCATACCATCACCTCTCTGAGGAATGTTATCCTATACAATTAGTGCACCTCAACAAGAAGGAACAAGACAGAATTTATCTTACATCCATAACTTAATAAGCAAAAAAAAGTGGAAGTATTTTTGTTCCACACCTACTTTATCACAAGTCAAGACAAGTTATGCAACTCGATTACAGGGGAATGGCTTGGAAAATTATACTGAATGGAAAACTTTAAGATCATGGTACAGTAAAGAGGCTGATGAGAATGACACTTTTTAAAGACAGTTGTTAGATTACTGAAGACTTAAAAAGGAAAGATGGTCTTGTGTTTCAGACAACAGAGTGGGACTTTTGAGGAGAGTTACTGGGAAGCCTCCCTCACCTCTCTCCGGTGGAAAATTTTCAACTTCTCCTCCCAAAAAACAACGCAAAAAAAAAAATCCAAAAAAACAAAGAAAACCCTCACAAAATATGTTCAGCTTTCAGCTGAAAATGTTTCAGTTTTCCATTGAAAAGAAGATTTTTGAGGGAAGCGGACACTTTGCATGAATATTTTCATTTGGTCAAAAACATAAAAACTCTGCTTTATGGAATCGGAGAACTAGAAGGGACCTCGAGAGGTCATCTAGTCATGACAAGACTAAACACACCCATGACAGGACCAAGCACACACATCAGGATCATCTGTGACAGGTGTTTGTCTAACTTGCTCTTAAAAATCTCCAATGATGAAGATTCCACAACCTCTCTGGACAATTTATTCCAGTGCTTAACCACCTTGAGAGTCATGAAATTTTTCCTAATATCCAGCCTAAAATTCTCTTGCTGCAGCTTACACCCATTGCTTCTTGTCCTTTCCTCAGAAGTTAAGGAGAATATTTTTTCTCCTTCTTCCTTGTAAAAACCTTTTCAGATACTCGAAGGGTGTGATCACATCCCCTCTCAGTTTTGGTTTGGTTTTTTTTCCCTTTTCCAGGCTAAACAAAACCAATTTATTTGATCTTCCCTCATAGGTCATGTTTTCGAGAACTTTTACCTTTTTGTTGATCTTCACTGGAGTTTTTCCAACTTTTCCACATCTTTCCTGAAACAGGGCACCCAGAACTGGACACAATACTCCAGCTGAGGCCTCATTATCACAGAGTAGAGCAGAAGAATTATTTCTTGTGTCTTGCCTGGAACACGCCTACTAATGCATCTCACAATGATGTTTGCTTTTTTTGGCTCACATTTAGTCTATTATGTCCCCTAGATCCCTTTCTGCAATACTCCTTCCTAGGTATACATTTTCCATTTTGTATGTGTGAAGGATTGTTTCGTCTCAAGTGGAGTACTTTGCATTTGTCTTTATTGAATTTCATTCTATTTTCTTCAGATCATTTCTCCGATTTGTCCAGATAATTTTGAACATCCACCATATCCTTCAAAGCAATTGCAATCCCATCCTGGCCCACAACTTGGCATCATCTACAAACTCTGTAAGCATACTCTCAATGTCATTATCTAAATCAATTATGAAGATATTGAACAGAACCAGTCCCAGAACTGATCCCCACAGAGCCCAACTCGTTATTCCTTTCCAGCATGACTGTCAGTCATTGATAATCACTTTCCAGGAATTGTTACCTAACCACTTATGTACCCACCTAACAATAGTTCCATCTAGATTGTATTGTCCTAGCTTGCTAATGAGACAGTCATGTGGGACTATATCAAAAGGTTTAGTAAACTCTAGATCAGTGGTTCTCAAACTTCTCACTAGTGCAGACCCCCATTTACCTCCCCAAATGTTCAAGCACCCTCAATCATTCTCCCAACTGTTTGCTCACCCCCATCAAAGCCACTTCTAGCTGCTATGTACACTTCATTAAATGAATAGGGAAATTGTAACAGTTTTTGGACAGCAATTAATAACATTATTGGAAGGTATTTAATTTAAAAATAATAATTGTAAATTTACAATTTATTTAAAATTTATTTTCTATGAACATTTTTATTTATCTTTTTTTTTCCTTGTACCCTCTGCAATACCCTCACGAACCATCAAGGGTCCGCAGACCCAGGTTGGGAAACACTGGTCTTGATACACCACATCTACCACTCTTCCTCAGCTACAGGCTTAGTACCATACCAAAAACAGCTATCAGGTTGATTTGACAAGATTTGTTACTTCTCACCTTATTATCTTCCAGGTGTTTGCAAATTGATTCCTTAATTGGTTCAATTTCCATATCATTATGGACTTTAAAAAACTTTAATCATTATTTAAAATTAACCCAATCTCCTTTGTAATTCTCACAGTGGGACCAACACTTCAAGATTTACCCAAAACATGGAATATAATTAGTCCCAAACAGCGTTAAGAAGTAGGAGTCTTTATAAAGTGGAGAAAAAAAAATCATACAAATGACAACTAAGCAAAGAAGGTGAAAATGTACCTGCAAACATAAGTTCTGACACATCAGGTTTAACATGAAGACAAGTAAAGAGTGGCAGAGGACACTGCCCCTGATTGACTTTCTCTTTCATCTTGCTCAAAGTGGTGTTCATCCTCTGTAGAAAAAGAGGAGAGAGAGGTTACATCAAAACCATCTAGAGATGATTGACATGCTGCTAGTTGGGAAGACTTTTAGTTCTGTTGAAATCATCACAAAGGAAAAATAACCACCTGAAAAATCAGAATGCACCACCACCAAAGAAGCCAAACTCTCTGAATGTTGCTATCTGTACCATAAATATTAATTTATAAATATCAATGTAGTAAATGCCTAAAGTAGGAGAGATTCTAGTTCCCATTCTCATTGAACTATTTACCATATGGCAGATCAGGGAAAGACTTCTGGGACCCCATTGGGTATGTTGTGAGAACGTGGTAGTGATATTATGAAATCAGCATCTCCCATACACTTCATTTCCAGTGACTGATGGGGTAGCAGTAATGGGGGACTCTGAGGATTCTTATCTTTTGTTGTTCCATCCTGGCTTGTCAACTTGCCAGTCCAGAATAACTATTTCTGATTAATTCCTTGTGTGAGTACTCTTATTCCAGAATGAGACTGCTCAATTTTGAACTATATTAATCTAGGTTAAGTAAATGCAGAATATGCTATTCTTAGAGTAGGTCTACACAGCACAGCTATTTTGAAATTACAGCTGTTATTTCGAAATAACTATCCTAGTATCTACACAATGCAACCTCTATTTCAATAATAATAATAATAATAATAATAATAACAACAACAACAAATAATTTTGAACTAGTGATTTGGCTTATTTTAAAATTGGTAAACCTCATTCTACAAGGAATAGCACTTATTTCAAAATAGGTGCTGTTAAGACAGGGAATAGAGCCTATTTTGAAATAAGCCACAGTGGCTGTGTCTACACTTCTGAACGAGGGAAATTGAAAATGCAAATGAGGCATTGGTTTACATATCTAATGCTTCATTTGCATAATCTCTTTTAACTCTTTCAAAAGAAAAAAAAGCAGAGTAGATGGAGCTCTTTCAAAAATAAACACCATCTTCGAAAGAACTGCTCTTCCTGAAACAAAATAGGAAGTAGGGTTCTTTCAAAGATGGGTTTATTTTTAAAAGAGCCCCATCTACACTCCTTTTTTGTCTTCTGAAAGAATCTCATCCGAAAAGAGATTATGTAAATTAAGCATGAGATATGTAAATCAGTGCCTCACTTACTTCCCTTTTGAAAGAGGAATGCAAGTGTAGACACAGCCAGTGAGTCCAAAGTCTGTATTTTGAAACAGGCTCTATGTGTGTAGACAAGGTATTTCAAAATAGCTAAGTGCTGTTTTGAAATGTGTTTGGTATGCAGCTGTGCTATTTTTAAATAAGCTGCTTTGACTAGCTCTTCCAGAATAGCTTATTTTGAAATAAGACTACTGTGTAAACATACATACATACTATGACAGATATAAGAGCTGTGATCTACCACTTACAGAATCCTGGGAGCTAAGAATCTTGGGAACTAAGAATCCTGGGTTCTATTTCCAGCTCTTCCAATGACTTATTGTTTCAATTTTTACATTCATCTAAGTTCTCTAAGCTACTTTTTGCTCCTCTAGGTAACAGGAAAAATAATTCTAACATAGCTCATTCCTTTCTTTCAGGAACACAGTACATATACCACATCTCAAGCACCATTTCGCCCTCCTTTCTGTCAACATTTTATTGCTGTTAACTATGGAATAAGTCAATATCTCTGTAGTTTATTTTTACATATGCACATTATGAATTATCAGATAAATATATAATATTCTATTACCATATTTCAGTATATAAATATTCTTTGCTTAAAGTACACGATCACATCATTAACCAGACTTCAGTTGGTCTATTACATCAATCAGTCAAGCAAGACTGTCTTTAATACTACACAACAGTTCTCTTCTATAGTATCTCTTTTACTTTTAGAAAGTTGGCGATAGGAAACTCATAGCACAAATTAATAAACAGATAGACCAACTGGATCTGCGTTATTACCTCATAATAGATTAACAGGCAAATCCTGCGTCTTTTCTTATACACTGTGCACAGACAGATTGCAATGTTCTGGAATTTACTTGTTATGTGAAATTATTTGACAAATATTTCTGCTATCAAATGTGTCTGATAAAATGTTAGTGAGGACACAAAAATATCAATTCAAATGAACACCTGCAGATGTTATTTTCCAGTGTCCTTACAGCTCCAATAACCATCAAAACGTGCTTACATTTTGAATAAGTGTTTCCCCTATCAACATTCCAAAGATATCAGTAAATGTCACAGGCTGCCCAGAACGTTTCTTATTCCATAATGCTTCAATGTAGCGTTTCACTTTCTGAGGAGTGAGCAGCAGAAGTGGGTTATAACTAACGCAGTTCATCAATTCTTCATTAATCTCCTTTGGTCCTTTTTTCGGGAAATCTGGATGAGAATACAAAGTTGACATGAACCTGTAATGAAAATATAATGATCAACAGCCCTGTCAGGAAACACACAAGAAACCCAGGTTCTGGTTTTTCAGTTTGCAGAATAAAGACCCAAATGAGCTAAAATTGCAAAGACAGACTAAGCAAACTATATGCTCCAAATGGATGAGGACTTTAGGATTTGACCTCATCGTCTTAGTTACTCTATTTAAAACAGGAAGTAAAATTTGCCCTCTTTTGAAAACAGTACATAGGTGCTTTTGAAAATTATGTATCATATCATTGATATATTCAGACATATCCCTGTTTTTAAGGATGAATATATTTATCTGAAGTTAAGAATGAAAAAGCACCAGTAACTAGCATCTGGTCTAACTTTTCCCACCCATGGGCAAAATAAATTTTGTTGTGCGTGCCAAGGCAGATGGCTGTGCACCACCAATAGAAACATATGCTGCCAGCTGTGGAAGGGTGTGGGAGCTCTGCATATCAGCTGGGTGGCACCTGAACCTCTTCTGGGCAGCTGCCCAAGTGCACAGCTTACAGGGAATACCACCAGTAACTCAAGTGGGAAAATGATTAAAAATGCATAGAAATATAACATATAAGGTAAATTTTAGAAAGACAGGAAGGTATACATTGAGGATAAACATACATACAGTAAACCCTTGAGTTACACAGGGGTTGAGTTCATGCAACCTCCGTGTAACTCAAATGTTTGCGCATATCAGGGGGAGACTGGAACAAGGCTGCTGCTTTGGTTCCCAGCTCCCCTCTGCTTGAGGACCCAGGAAACTGAACAGGGCTGGTCAGTTTCCTGGATGCTTCGCCCTGCCTTCCCCCAGCAGCGTGGTAAGTTAAACACAACTTGATGCTGCTCTGCAGCCCCTTCTCCCTGCCTTCTCTCAGCCACGTGGCTGTCAATGTGACAGCCGCACTGTTGGGGGAAGGCAGAGAGAAGGGCCTGCAAAGAAGCATCAAGTTGTGCTTAACTCACATTAAAGTGAGTTACATGCAACTTGAAGCCACATATGTCGAGGTTTTGCTGTAACATGCATGCACACACAGAGGTTATAATATGAAAAATTTTGCTCATGGTATAGTCTTGTTTTCTAAAAGAGTTGTGTATGTGTACATAACAAACACACACACAGTTATGCTTATACAGATCTTTTCAGGCTCCAAATACATTATTCCATTTCTAATTGTGTGGACCACTGGTGAGTCAGTTCTCCAAATCTAAATGTGACTCTACATGAAAGCTTCAAATAATTGTTTAAATTGTACAATTAACTATAATAATGTTAATAAAACTCTACATGCCAACTGCATTATGGTCTTGACAATTATCTTTCAGCAGTAGATCATTATCCAGTCACAAAGGTCTGAAGTCCTAAACCACTCTTTAATTTGGGAAAAATCGCACTTGAATAAATGGAGTTTTGATTGATTAAAGGCTTCTGAACAGAGCTCCCAAATCCAAGCATTTCAATTAGATAAAACTTATTTATTTATAGGCTTGAGGTCGACAAAATTAGAGGAGAAATTATTACAACAAACTATCATTGCAAAGCAAAAAATGTTCTGGCAAATCAATCTGACCCAGAGAATGAGGAAACAAAATTCTCAGGAAAACAGTGTAGATAATATGTCACTTTCAGCTAATATTATCACTGGTATGTGTGTGAACTACTGTCACTTAGAGGAATCTGCGCAGGATTTACAAAGGTGTTTAGATGTTTCAAGATATGATGCTTAATTTGTAAAGAAAAAAAGGTGCTTTGGCTCATACTATTTTTTTCTACTATCATAATTAATATGTCAAGGGGCCAGGGCTATCAACTGCCAAGTCTGGAGTACAGAGGCTCACTGAGGCTATGGTTACTCTATGCAGTCTGTCAACAGAAGTCACTGTTGGAAGAGATTTCCCAACAAAGTTTCTGTTGACAGAGCGCAGCCACACGTTAAAAGCAGATCAAAAGAGTGCTCCACTCTGTCGACAGAGCAGTCGGAGACTGCCCAGCTGCTCTCTCAACAAAACAGGCACCCAGAAGCACAGCAGACAGGGTTGTCCATTGTTCTGGACACCATCTCTCTCAAGTGAAGCGCCCCCAGAGTGTCCACACAGCATTTCTTTTGACAGAATCCATTGACAACAGCGTTATAACTCATGACTGAGAGGCAGAACACTGCCAGCAAAAGCACTGAGTTTTGTCAACAGACTGTCGACAAAACACATTTTGTGGGTGTGCATGCTCCATGAGTTTTGCTGACAAAACCAGGCTTTTGTCGGCAAAACTCACTAGTGTAACCATAGCCTGAGATAGGTGCTTAGCAGTATTTTCAAACAGAGTCTAAAAGGTTAGGCACCTAACCCAAAATTGGTAATTATGTCTACACTACGTCAAGTTAGTAGAAGCCTGTGTTTTGGCAGTTCTCTGCCCCTGCTCCCCACCCCCACACACCCTTGTATCATGTATCCAGTTTAATGCACAACTGCGTTGTCATGCATGTTACCAACATTCTCAGAAACAATCTCTGTTACTCAAGGTTTTTTTTTTCTTCCCCACTTAATTGGAATAATACACATGCTATTATATGAAGTAGTATGTATGAAAACAGAGCCTAGATGGTCCCTAACTGTACATTGTCTTACGTCTACTGCACCAACAAATAAAGCAATAAGGAAATTAACAGCTTTTGCTCTTTACATTTCATAATCAGATTTTTAAAAAACTGCTAAAGTAAAATGTACACACTGTAAACAACTCTCAGTCCAAAGGGACAGCATGTTGTATGTTTTAGGCCATGACTCATCAATGCCCTTCAACTCACAAATGAAATTAATGGGCAGCTGGTTTAAAACAAATAAAAGGAAGTTCTTCTTCACACAGTACAGAGGCAATCTGTGGAACTCCTTACCACAGGAGGCTGTGAAGGCTAGGACTACAACAGGATTTTAAAAAGAGCTAGATAAATTCATGGAGGTTAGGTCCATTAATGGCTATTAGCCAGGATGGGTACGGATGGTGTCCCTAGCCTCTCTTTATCAGAGGCTGGAGATGGATGGCAGGAGAGAGATGGCTTATCATTACCTGTTTGGTCACACCCTCTGGGGCACCTGGCATTGGCCACGGTTAGGTTGGATGGGTCTTTGATCTGACCCAGTATGGCCATTCTTCTGTTCATACCTAACCTTAGACATAAGTTAATCCTACTGTCATCAGTTAGTGCTCACATAATTAAAGAAAAGGCATGTCCACAAGGCTCCAATCCAGCAAAGCACTACTGAGGCAATAAAACTTACAAGCATTCCCAGAAATGCTTTCAGATAGTAAAATGGGGACGTGGAAAGTAGTTTGAAGCCAACATACTCATGATTAAAACTCCAGATTGATTTGGCCAGGCTTTACAGTCATCTTACAAATGAGCACTGAAATGGAGAAATTTAAGATCTTGATTGCAAATATATTTTTAAATGGACAAGAGACCAGATACTCCACAATCATTTACAATGTAATTGAAAGATTAAAGAGCTTATAGCAGCATTTAGCCATTTGTAACTCATCTTTTTAAGAGGTAAAAGACAGAAACACCTAAGCTAATATAAAATCTTTTAAATACATTATGGCAAATGAAGACTTGATGATTGGAGGTTATGTAAAGGTACACAGAGCTTCTTTCTATACATCTTTCTCCAGTCCTCTCCTATTGGTGTAATTTTAATCTTTCACTTTTTACTAATGCCGTTTGAAAATTAACAGAAGTGCGGGTTACCCTAGTTAGCACGAGCCAGATATGTTTACAGTTAAGGGACAGTAAAGGAGTCACTTTTTAGGCAGTGGTTTAGTGTTAAGAGTTTAAAGTAGACCCAATGGGCAAGAACCCACTTGGTCTGTCACTGTATAGCTGTTGCGGGGGGCAGGGGGGGAAATCGGTCATTTATTCTCACCATGCTTTATCATAATGAAACTTAGGTCACAGGCCTACTTCAAGGTCTACTTAGTGCTTGCAATGTGCTTTGAGAGTTCATGGTGGTGCTACGTATTCACATGTGTATGAAATCACAGCTGAAATAAGTACACCACCAAACTGCAGCACAAAGCTATATCAAGACTGCTGACTTCTGTCAATAGAAGTTTTATCGACAACACACATGTTCAGACAGCAGATCTGTCAGCAGAGATCTGCTGATCAGGAGCATGCTGCAGATATCCCTGCAGACCTTGCTCCACGAGGAAGAATGGATGTCTCAACAGAGGGTTTTTTTCAGACATTTGGCCCCATGTGAACGGGTCAAATGTCAGAAAAGCCTCTCCCGACAGAACTGTTGTGCAATTTGCTTATCTTTTGCCAACAGTTCTTGGACATCTAGACTTAGCCTGAGAGAGAAGAGGAGAACAGGATGCAGATCTGTCTGTGGTCCAGCAATATGACTGACACAAGTAATGAGGCAGACACTCTCTGACAAGGTCAGGCATGCGTCTCAGGTACAGGCAAGGACCTGCCCTTTCCCTGGAGGGGAAGGAACAGGGACTACTCCACCCTTCAGCAGGGAGGCACAACCCTGTTCCTGGGGGATAAATGATATGGAAACAAAAATACAAGGACGTACTGGCAAAGTGTCAAAACTGAATTTCTGTACAGTGCAGAAGACAATTCTGAGCAAGTGTTATCACCCAGACAATATCAACCTATTGTGTAAACACCAGCTCTTTTTAAAGTTATTTTTTCTGACCTGATTGGTTCAAAAATTTTGCTATTTTGATTCAATGTCTTATTATTTTTATATTGCATCAACACACAGGACTGAACTCTTGCCAGTGGTGTGTTTGTTTAAAATGTAGCTCAGTAAGATCCAGACCTCAGGCACAATTGTCTCACGTTCTGACTAGTAAGTGGCTGATTCAATGAACTTGCAGACTCAGCTGAGGCAAGAAGGACAGCTCTCATTACTCCAAACACACTATACCAGGGCTGGATTCAAGGGGAGATAGAGGATTGGCACCAGTCCGACGCTGGCTTCTCTACTGGTCTCAAAGTGAGCAAAAAAAAAAAAAAAAAATCTCAGTCTCAGACTAAACAAAAAGTTGGAAACAGCAAAGGCTTTATAGGAAATAAGCAAAGCACAGTCAGCATTCCAGCCTTCCCTGCTCTGACCAATGGTAAAATATTTTATGTGAGAACATCCACTATTAATTCCTTCAGAGAAAACAGGAGTACATCTCCAAAAGCCCATAGGTGGAGACATGGGCTTTTTTTCTGGAACTGGGTGTTCCCATCTTCTGATGTCCACATGGGAGATGGGTACTTGGAACTTACACCAACTGCTATAAACACATTGTTATATCTTTCCCCTGTTGTGAAATTATAATGGCCTTGATCCCTTTCAATAAGACCTTTCGTTTGCAGCAAATCCCAAACTTGCACATCCAGGCCACGTCACAAAAATTCTGATTTTGATTTCCATAAGCAAAGAAAAATCTTCTGTGTGTGTGTGTGTGTGTGTGTGTGTGTGTGTGTGTGTGTGTGTGTGTGTGTGTGTGTGTGTTCATTCTTAAGGGGTTAATGCTCCTGATCAAAGGCTCCCATGGCAGAAAGGCCACAAGGCTACACTGATACCAAACTGCTATAACCTCTCCTACTTACAAGTTAGCCCACTCACATGAAACTTGAGGATACTGGTTGGACAGAGATATGGTTATGGGAGATGGAAACTGTTTTAATTCCGATCCTCACAAGCTCCTGCTTAAGCAGTCCACTTGGGCAAAGGCTATGCTACTGAACAATTTCGAAATAACATATTCGAAGCAGCTATTTTGAAAAATCACAACAAGACACAAAATGCATTTTAAAATAGCATTCTGGACACACCGTACTATTTTGAAATAGTGCCATTGGTATCATTATGGCTATTTCAAAATAGAACCATTCCAAGTCTTAATAGCACCTATTCAGGAATATCTATTTCAAAACAGGCATTATTTCTCCCACATCAAGGGTTAACAATTTCTAAATAATGCATCTGCTATTTTGACTTTATTTTGAAATAACACATGCATAGTGTAGATGTTCGCATAGTTATTTTGAAATAACGGGTGCTAGTGTAAAATAACTGCATAGTGTAGATGTAGCCCTGGAGTTGAAGTTGCCTACATCTGGGTTCTCCACCCATGCTTTAAGGAATTTTAAAAATACTAGCAGCTGAAAAACAGCAATATCGCCACTCTGTAGCACTGGATGGAGAATTCCTTCTCCCTGGTGACAGCACCCTGCATCACAAAATTCATTCATCCTCAGTGGGCCTCCTAGTCTTCAGTAGAAAGTTTCCACTGCACCAAAGATAGCCGGGTGGGTGGGGGTGCAGAAAGCTTACCATGTAGATCCAGACAGACCAGCAATATATGTTGCACAATCTAAAACTCCTGATTCATAGAGGGCCTTCATAACTCCAGAAAACCCCACCATGGCACGAAATCCACCACCTGAGCCCAATATCGCTATCACTGGTACCTGGGCAAATGAAAAAGACAACACACAAGAAGGTTAGCTTAGAGGGTACATTTTAAAGAACTAAATACATTTTGCATCCACCAATCACTGGCTAAAAACATCAGACTCATGCAATTAATACAATCACCATTCAACAGAGACTGAACCCTGAATCTTAATAGTCTCTGAGCTAACAGGAAAACCAAAATGTTCCACTTAACATGAGAACAGCTCTTTTCAAAACGCCTGTTGTAGAAGAGTAACAGATAGTAAACTAAAACTCTGCCCTCAAAAAAATGAGCCATTAAAAACAAAGGATATGAAAGATGCCATTGGATGATTTATGAGTAGCCAACTTACCCTCCCTACTTATAATATGTAGCGTACCCTGTGTACTTTGATTGCTACGCTCATCCGAAAGATACCTGTACTTCAGTGGTGTGGCATTATTATTTATTCAGTGTGTTACTGAAGCATGAAGAAGTTCTAATCACAGACCAGAGACCCATTGCGCGAGGTACTGTGTAACCACAGAACAAAAAATAAAGGGGTCTACTGAAGGGGGGCACAAGAGTAAGGCAATATCTTGTGACAATAAAGGAATCCTCCTTCATCTACAGATCACCAACACACTACACCAGACTCATCCATACAGAGGCATATCTGGGGTACTTCCACTGGCTTCACTGGAGTTTCACCAGTGTGAATCTAGGGTAAGTGAGATCAGAACGTGTCGGAATACATCAGGTGAACTTGCACAGTCCAGTTCCCTATGTACTACAAAATAGTAAAATTTGGGGTTCACACTCCAGAGGTGGTGCATGGCTGCAGAGCTGGGATTTGCCTTAGCTTTAGCCTTTCTAATGTTGATTCATTGCAGGAGTTGGATGGAGAGCCTGCCGGTAAGCGCAGCCGTGTGTCCCTACCTGTATGAATGCTGACCAAGGAGCAGGCTGGAATGCTTGGCCGTTTGCCCTCACAATACAGTGTGATGGGGGAGTCTAGGCTGGTGAGTGAGGAAGGTTAGTGGTACCTCTGAGGAAACGTGTCACAATGGTTATTGATACATTTCCCTACACTGTCCTGTTCCCATCAACACCAGTCCACTAGCAGTCCAGGAGATAACTCAAAGACAAAGTCTAATGAGCTAAATACAATAAATACACAGAATTTTTTTTTTATTTAAAGGAAACACTTCCAAGTAATGTCTCAGTGAAGGAGTCAAAGGCAGTGAAATTTCAGGAAGCAGGCTTGGAGTGGAGTCTGGGTGGGAGTGAGGGTACAGGAACAGGCTGGGGGGTTGGGAAGGAGAGGCGTGCAGGAGCAGGCTGGGAGCGAGAGGTCTTGGCATTAGTGGGGTGCAGGAGTGGCCTGGGGTGCCGGGCCTGGTCAGTTGGGCTGGCGCTTACCTGATGCAGCACGCCTGCTGCTCCCAGGCACTGCCCCCAGCTGCTTTCACTGGCCACAACTGCAGCCAATCAGAGCAGCAGGTGCAAAGCTTCTCATGGCTGTGAATGGGCCAGCTGAGGGAGGGAGGGGGAAAGGGGAGAGGCAGTGTAGGGAGCGTAGAGCCGCTTCCTGTCTGCCTCCAGATTTGGCCCCAGCTTGCCTGACTCCGGCCCATGAGGCTCAGGACTCCGCACCCCTCAACCAGTAGTACATCGATGTTGGGGAGGGGAGCCCCAAGTCTCAGTGGCCAGATACAGGCAAGAAGTGCACCAGATCCACACCATTGGCTGGGAGTTCCCTACCCATGTTTTCCAGGGTCTTTAACCTGGCCTTCATTGCAAATCCTTATTTACAGTTTAACAATCCAATGCAGCTTTAAAAAGGTGAGAATGTTGACAAACTTATTTTGTGTGGAAAAAATCTCAGTGCTTTGATATCAAATTTTTTTCAGATCAGATCTGAATAGACATGAGCTATTTCAGTCAACAAAGAAGGGGCAATGGATGGAAATCCACACAAAGCCATAACTAAAGCTCTACTGCCATGAAAACAAAATACCATGCAGAATAGCTTCAAATGTCTAACCCCACGTTATACACACAGCAAACTCCCACTAGGAATGCATTTGGGTTGTCAAGAAAATGCAGTATTGGAAACAAAGGTTCTGATGTATTTATTATCCTATCCTTGCGCCATGCTCCTGCCACAGAAAAGAGACAGACAAAATAACTTCCATCAAAATATCGAAAATAGATTCTTCTCAAAACATCCAGTGCAAACCACTTACAACAATTATGTATCTGTTTTATATAATTTATTTCTCCAATCCATTCTAACTAGTAGGCCATGAGCATTGTTTATAAGAAGCTGTGGAATTCACTGAAGATCTCCATAATAATAATAATAATTCAGGTTACCATAACTGACCTTTCAAAAAAGAGGAAACCCTTGAGAGGGAGTGTATATGTATCAATATCTATCAACTTGCATTGTATTACTGTACTCTACTGGATTGGACATGACACATTAATACAACCTGAATCCTCTTTTTTATCTGGTAACACTATAATAATTCATAACTGTTTAGCTAACTCCCAAATCATCCTCTTCCACAACAAAGGGAAGGTTTTCAAAGACACACATGGCAGGTAGGCACCTATCAGCCATTGACCTTCATTGTTCTTTGTGCCTTCATAAACTCCGCTTCTATCTTTTTTGGTCTCAAAGTAGACAGGGAGGACGGGGAAACCATTAGACAACCAGAGGCCATTCCCTCCATTAACACAGGATATTGTTCTCAGCTTGAGAATTTAAGTGATGATACTCTTGACTCTAGACCAAATGCCATGTTATACATTTCCAAGGTGGAGCTGTATACCGATATACAAAATAAACTGTTCTTGGAGCCAAACTGAATGCACTTCAGAAAGACGGGAAGGGGAAAAAATCCCAACATGAGTTAAGGAAAAACGAAAGGAGGATGGAATTTCATTAAAAGGATAAAATTATGGCTCTATTGAAGTCAATGGCAAACCTTTCATTGATTCATATGAGGCCAGGATTTCATCTCTCTTTTTCTTAGTCTGCAAAATCGCAGGAAAGTCAGCAGAGTTTTAAATAAATCCCACTGTCTAAAGTCAGTTAATCTAATCCTCTAAGAGTTTTCTCAGAGCCAGCCCATTTCCTGGGCTGTATGACTAAAATAGCATGTAACCCAAATCACTGATCAATTTCTACAGCTCATTAATAGCACTCCTTACACCCAGAACACAGAAGTGGTGTAGGCTATCAGCAGAATTATTTCATCATGCCATCCATAATGTTAATCACAGTCTACTAAAGCAATAAAGGCAAACTTGTACAACGACAGTTGAACCTCTCTCATTTGACATCCTGGGAATCCGACTGGTACTGAACAAGAGAGTTTGCCGAACAATGGGAAGTCAATATGACCTAGCATAAAACCAACCCTTCCACTGCTGAATGTGCACTTTGAAGACATTTAGGGGAAGATTACAGCTAAATAACAGCACAGATGACTGAGAGCCAGGACTGGTGGCTGTAAACAAACTTTATGGAACCACAGGAAACTTAGCCAGATTCGTGATAAGTGGTCATCCAGCTAACTGAAATCATGCCGGACTATGGATGTTGCCGGACAAGAAAGTTTTGGATTAGAGAGATTCAGCCTGTATTACTCACAGTGGCTAGTGCCTTTTTCATCAAGGATTTCCATTCATTTATATAACACTATTTTGACACTGCTCACTCTGAATTAGTGTGGGGGAAAAATGGCTGTTATAAAATGCATTTTATAACAGTGTGATTCTTTTGCTGAGAGCAAAAACTAATTTTATTTGGATTTTGTTAATTTCGGTATCAGAGAAGTAGCCATGTTAGTCTATATCTTCAAAAACAACAAGAAGTCCTGTGGCACCTTGCAGACTAACAGATATTTGGAGTATAAGCTTGTGTGTGCAAAGCAGGTCTTTGCCCATGAAAGCTTATGCTCCAAAATGTTTGTTAGTCTATAAGGTGCCACAGAAATTCTTGTTGTTAATTTCAGTGTTTGCTTCCTGTACCCGCCCAGAGACATTTCAATGTTTAAAGTAGTTAGGAGGATTTAAAGGATGAAGGAAAAATGAAGGGCTTCTCTGTAGTTTACATGGGAATTTAAACACAGGCCGCACCTTTTAAGTCAACATTGAAATAAATCAGCAGTGAATCCCGCTTCTGCTTCTTAGATCTAAAACGCATGGCGAAGGGAAGTGGCTGTAACCAATAACTGCAAAAGTTTAGATGGCGTGTTTGACCTTCCCTCTATAAAAACTGCTTCATAATTCAGTAAAAGAGTAACTGATTAGTGTTTGTACAGCACTTTTTGGGTAAGCACCAGGTAAGTTCTAGGTATTAATAATTCCAACCCTGGATATTTATTGGCATTGTCATCCTTCCTCATTCTAGGGAGAGGCTTCTGTCAAACAACAAAACTAAAGTGAAGAATTAGGGCACACCTGTTTTGCTAAGCCAACACCCCACTGATGACATGGTTGCTTTGAACTGTGGAGCTATGTTAGTAATGCTACTCATCAATTTCAGAGTGCTTTAACTTTTGAAAGCTGTTTGCAAACATTAGCTAATTAATCTATGAAGGCAAATCTCAGCCAGAGGAGCAAAGGGAGGTTCCAGGTACAAGGCCAGAAGAAGAAACGAATTGAAGAAGCTCTCAAACCATCCTTGTTCAGCAAGTCTGTTAACCAGTATAACGGGAGGAGTAGAAGGGAAAGCCTGAGCATACATTTACACTATGGGGAAGATTGACCTGGTCAGGGTCAACCTTCCAGGCTTCCATTTCATGCACCTAGCAGGGATGTGTGAAATTGAACTACCAGGGTTAACATTCGACCCTGTTACTCCTCAATCTTGCAAGGAGTAAGGGAGGTCAATGGGAGAGTTTTTCCTGTCAATCTTCCTCAGTGAAGACACCAGGTAAGTCAGCTGTAGATAAGCCAGTTCCAGATACGTAATTGCCGTAGCTGGGATTGCACATCTACAAGCAACATTACGGTCTAGTGTAGACCTGGCCTGAGTCTCCTTCAGAGCACAGCAAACTCAAAAAGGCTGCTCTGTCAGGTGTTCAACAAAGAAAAGTAGGGTCATCACGTATACCTCCTCTGCATATAAATCCACAGCCATCACAATCACAGAATTCATTACACGGAGCTTATGGAAAGTGATCCATTGCTGTACTCCTATTAATTTTAATAACCTGCACCCCCAACGTATCCAAGTGATACGGAGCTAAGGGTCTCACTCTGGTACTTCTTCCCTTCTGCAGAATTGGTTTTGAAGGGGTTCTGCTTACCTAGAACTACTCTCCCTCCTATTTTGGCTAGTTAGCTGTTGTAACTGAAGTCCATGTCAGTGCCAGAGAGGAATAATCATTATCATAGGAGAGCGGACACTTGTTGCTGCATAAATGCCTATTGGCCCCTAGTTTCCAGGCACAAAAATGTAGAGCAGAAGTACAGTGTGGCCTTGTGTAGAAAGGAAGCAGCAAAGAAAGATAGCATGTTCCCACCCCACCTTTATTAACCACATTGTCCACACTGAAAATAACGAGGTTGCCTGGAGCTGGGCAAAGAAGTAGATGCTGCTGTAAGGGAAGCAACTTGGCTTCATGCATTTATAATTAAATTGGACACCGTTCACTCAACCTATGTAACCCATGCATAGAATGAAACCTTGCATGGTTAGCACTATAGACATAGCAGGGACATTCTTGCTACTTAAGGGAGGGTGAAGAGCAATTCTACATATGTAACCTCCCCACTGGCAAGGCTTTACTACAACTGCTTTCATGCAATGCAATTTTCCAATAAAGGCTTAAACGCAAATGTGCAAGGAAAGTGCAGAGTTAAAAGCCAAACTCAAGCCAAAGTTGTGGGTTTTCACTTAGACAAACAGGACCCAACAGAAGAAAAAGAGAAGATGATGCAGAACTTGGGTGGGGTGAGTAGGTGGGAAGAAAAGCCTCTGTAATACAGAAGAGAGCAAAGTAAGAGCAGCAACCGGACAACAGATTTGCCAGCAAAGAACGGAGAACAGTCAATCAAAAGTGCCCCAATCTCTCTATTTGTCAGAAGCTAGCTGCTATAACTTCCTGGGGTCCATCAAGCTGGCCAACAAAAAACGCGTCCCACTGGAAATTGAGAGATTTCACATTTTTGCTTTCTCCTGATTTGAAACAAAAAGTCAAAATCTTGGATTTTTTTTCCACAAAGCTAAATAGTCAAAAATATTTGGTTTAATTTAATTAACATGCTTATTTTTGATAAGGTTGAAATACTTGCTTCCAACTTTATCATTCTGATGTTTACATTATATTCAAAAGTATAACCTATGTAACAGTCAAAAGAAAACGATAAAGTTGAAGCCAACTGTTCTAATATGGTACCTTTTATTCAAAGATCCAAGTAGAGTTACAATCAATTTAGCCTAGGCACAGGTGATACGTCAACTTAAAAAAAAGATTAGTAACTAAGGTTGAGAGAGTAAGTGATTCATGCCAAAGTCCATAACAAGAAAGAAAACTACAGCCAAAAGTGGCACTCCTAGTTTTATGCTCCAATCACTAGATCACACTGTCTCCATCAAACTACAGTAAAACTATGTCCGTTTGCAAACATCCACAGGGATATGTTATAGTTTTGTTCCAGGATACTCCAATCCAATTCCGATTTAAGTCAGTGAGTGCCTTTCTTTGATTTCAACAGGTCAGTTTGGTTGATGAGTCAACTTGATATGAACAAGAGAAGGATATGGGAGATGTATCTCTTAAATAAGCCTTCAAATCAGTTCTGAAAATGGCAACCATCTAAATCACATTTTCTAATGGCATAAAAGTGAAAACCTATTCAGTCCATTATTGGAATGGATGGCTCAAAAATTATTGTTGTCCAGTCCCCCAAACAACAGAGTGTACAAAATCTGGAAAAACTGAATGCTCCGCAAATTTCTTCTGAGCAATGGTAAATATATCCCTTCCTGGACTGACAATTGCCTCTGACAAAGTGGGTTTTTGTCATTGACGGTTATGTTCTAATAAATCTGTTAGTCTTTAAGGTGCCATAGGACTCTTTAAATTTGTTGCAAATAAAAATTAACATAGCTGCCCCTTACCTATATGAATGTATGTCAAATGACAATGTTATTTTTAGACAATTGTTTAAAACAAAGCAACACAAAATATATTAAGATGCCAAAAATCTATTGCCTCATGAAGAGAAACCATGCTTCAAATAAAATGATTAATAAATACTCAATTATCTTCTTTCAGAGGAGGTCAAAGCCCTTCATAAAACATAAATTAACTCTCACAGCATCCTATGAGGCAAAAGTAGTACTGTATATTGTGGGTTAGTTGCTTATATCATGCAATAAATCAATGGCATTGATGGGAACACAATCTAGATCTCTTGACTTCTTTTGCCATGCTGAAACCACAATTACGCCATCAGCATTTCTGATGTAAATAATTTATTGCCAGAAAGGTGACAATGGCAGATTGCTGGGACAGGAGAAGTAAATTTAATCTAACCTTGTCTCATAACCAAAGGCAGCTAAAAAAGCGTTGTTCATTCAGAACTACGTTTGAAAGATGCAGATTCAGCAGGATCTCTTTACATCCCTCCCACATGAGACTGCTCAACCTAGACTTTTGAAAGGGCTGGCAAACCTCAGAAGACAGCTCTAGATGAAGAACTAGAATCTGTGGGCAGGGAGAAGTCAGGCCAGGTTGTTTTTTTTTTTTTGGTTTGGTTGTTTGTTTTTAATTAACCTTTGGAAAAAGTCATCCAGAGTTTGAAAAATGACTGCTTCTGTAGTATGATATTATTCCTGCCTGTACAGAGGGTGCACAGAATTGATACTTTACAACACACTGAAGAATATTCAGCCACCTGCATCATTCCCAAGGCAGAACACTCTTGCGTATTTTCAGAGGAAGAAGTTAGCTTATTTTAGATGTCTGTGAGACTAGCTATTCTAATGCAACTCATGGGAGAGAAATGTTAAAGAGAAGTCTTTAAAACTTTGGTATTTTGTTTTAACTGTTACATTTGTTACAATTTAGAATACAATTTTAAGGTTGAAATTATAAATTTGAAACCAAATATTTTCTTTCTACAGTTTTGGAAATGTACCAACAGTAAAATAATTGTATTAAAATCTCTTTAAAGTGATTTTTCCCAAAGATTTCCATTTTATACAAATACAAATAAAATATGCAGCACTTTCTTCCCATTCTTTTGATCTTACTCAAATCACTCATGCAAAGCATATTCTACAACTAAAGAGAGGGCCACAGATGCATTTTGTGAATAGATTTTAAACTTTCTCAAAGCTTGGAAAGCAAGTCCTCTGGCTTTATAAAACTTTCAAATATAGAACCATCACTTCAAAAGACTAACATTCTGCTAAAGCTAAAAGGGGGGGAAAAAAGCATTTCCCTAATCTAAAACCATACAAATGTCTGCTGTAAAGAGAACAAGAACTCCTGTGGCACCTTATAGACTAACAGATATTTTGGAGCATAAGCTTTCGTGGGCAAGGACCCGCTTTGTCAGACACATGAGTTGGGAGTTCCAGAGGAGGGTTTAAATATAAGGGCTCATGAAAAGGAGGGAGTCCCAGTCAAGAGGTGGGCCAGAGTTCACAAGGTCTGTTTTAGTCTCAGAGGATGTGGTCCATTATTAGTAGCTAATGTGGAGCTGTGAGCATCAAGAGAGAAGAAACTGCTTTTGTAACTGGCTAAAAACTCCCAGTCTCTGTTCAATCCTTGGTCGATGGTGACAAATTTGCAAATGAATTGCAGTTCTGCAGTTTCTCTTTGGAGTCTGTTTTTGAAGTTTTTTTTTGCGGTAGGATGGCTACTTTTAAATCTGTTACCAAGTGTCCTGGGAGATTGAAGTGTTCTGCTATAGGTTGTTGCATGTTACCATTCCTGATGTCTGATTTATGTCCATTTTTTCTTTTATGTAGAGACTGTCCAGTTTGGCCAATATAAATTGCAGTGGGGGCATTGCTGGCATATATAATATGAGTAGATGCACAGATGAAAGAGCCCCTGATGATGTGGCTGATGTGGTTAGGTCTTGTGATGGTGTCACTGGTGTAGATATGTATGGCACCGAGGTTTGTTGTAGGGATTGGTTCCAGGTTTAGAGTTCCTGTGGCGTGGTCTATAGTTGCTAGGGAGAACTTGTTTAAAGGTTGGTGGGCTGTCTGTAGGCGAGGACTGGCCTGCTTCCCAAGGTCTGTGAGAGTGAAGAATTGTTGTCCAGAATGAGTTATAGATCACTGATGATGCACTGGAGAGGTTTTAGCTGGGGGTTGTATGCGATGTCCAGTGGTGTTCAGAACACATACAGCTGGCCTATTACAAAAACAGTTTCTCCCCCATTTGATGTTCACATACCCACATTTTGACTGCTGATAATGGGCCACATCCTCCTTGACTGAAGTGACCTTGTCAGCTCTGGCCCTCCTACTGACTGGGACTCCCTCTCTAAACCCTCCTCTGGGACCCCCACTGATGCATCTGACGAAGCGGGTCATTGCTCATGAAAATTTATGCTCAAAAATATCTGTTAGTTTATAAGGTGCCACAGGAGTTCTTGTTGCTTTAGAAGATACAGACTAACTCGGCTACCTCTCTGATGCTTTAAAGAGAACTTTCATTTCAGTGCTATCAGCCAGCCAGTGTGCAAAGACCAAATGATTGTTACTGTGTTTAATTGATGGTAACAAAAAGTTATCCTTAAACACTAATGGCCAGATTTACAAAGGAATTTTGGTCTCTAAAGGTGCAGATAGGTGCCTGGTGGGATTTACTCATATGCCTAAATAGATTAGGTGCCTAATTGTTACTGAACGCCATCTAAGCTAGGCCCTAAGACCACCTGGACAGTTTTGTAATGATCAGTGTGTGAAATCTATCTTTAGATACCTAACACTCATATAAACATGAATCCCAAGACTTGATTTTCAGAAGTGCAATGCATCCATAGTACCAGCGGTCATCAATGGAACTTGCAGGTGCTTACCTCCACTGAAAAATTAAGACTGTAGAGACCCAGTCCTGCAAGTGTACTCAACACCAGGCAAGCACCTGGTAGGACACGCTAAGTCCCTTGCAGCATAAAGCCCTAAGTGTCAGGACCAGGATGTAGGCAGGCTAGTGGTTACAGCCAAAATCCAGCCTGGTGGTTAGACCAAGGGACAGGCCAGGGAACAGAGCTGAGGCAGACTTCAGGAGGAGCAAAGCTCATCTGGCCAACCCCAGGCTCAGATGAGAAGAAACTCAACCTGGCTAAGGATATAATAGCGATAGAGAAAGAGCTGATGGGTCTCTCATTTAAAGAAGCAGTAACTTACTCCAATGATAATATATGCGTGGGAGAATAAAAGAGAAGCTTTCAGTTTAAAAAAGGAGGGCCACCGATAAGTTATACATGTAGAGCTAAAACAGAGCTCTGAGTGCTTCAGACAGGCTTGCAAGCCATCCTACTTCAGAAGAAAACTTACTGGAACATATTCCACCTTTTTCTTTTAGGTGCGTTTTGCAAAGGATTCAAAAAAAAAAAAAACAAAAGGACAGAAAGTATGTTGCAGGTTGTGTATGTTTGATCCTGACATGTGCTCCATCCAGAGATCCCTGGGACAAAGCTGAATGCTGCTGACATCAATGGGGCTCCATGCACATGGAACGCATTGCAGCATAAGCCTAAACATTTATCTTACAACTTTGAGAGATGGCAGAATCAGCTGAACCTTAAAGCATGAATGGGCTGGGATTTAAAGACATTGTGCACCTGTACTAAACTTTGTGGCCCTTTGGGAAGAAGGGGACTCCAGAAGGACCAGGCTTCTACATGGCGTTTTGGAGTCCGGAAGAACGGTCTTCCAGACTCCAAATCATGTGATATTATGCTAATGAGGCACAGGGAATTTGCATCTTTCACTCCCTGTATTAGCCTGCCACTTCCAAAGGAAGTGGCCTGTGTAGAAATGGCCTGTGTTATATCCTTCATCCGATCCTTTATTTCATATATTTCAGAACGACAGCAATAGGGATGGAAAGGCAACACTGATCTGGCTGCTCGCATTGTGATTCTTTACAGAAACATTTCAAACCTACATCACGGGAAGATGCCAAGTTCTTGCTCTTTTCTGCTCCTAGGAGGTTTTTCATTTTGTGCATGATGTTCTCTTTCCGCTGCTGTCGAAATCTCTTCTCCTCATCACACAGAGCCATGCTGAACCGGAGGTCAGTTGAAGAGCTATTTTGCAAAACAGACAGACTGTGAAAACTAAAACCAGTCAACAAAATTTCATTTTCAGTCCCATAGATTTCAATGGAAAAAGAAACCAGTACAGTTAGTTTATGTTAGAAGCAATAAAGTACAATCTACTAGATAAATTGCATAAGCGTGATAATGCACCACACTCTGTGAAGTTATTCCAAGAGGGAAGAGTGTCAGTTTAGCAAATACGAATCCTCCCAGACCTCAGCTCGTTTTACGAGGCAGGAGTGCATCTTGGAGACCAATGTACACATGGACAAACTATACAGCTGCTAATAACATGTTCTGTGGTCTTTCTTTTTAAAAAGTGAAGTTAGCACTTACAAAAAGGTGCTAGATCCACAGCCCAGGAACTTGAATTCTGCCTATCCACAAATTGAAGATAATATGAACAACTGCACAAACCCACCAGCAGACGTTAATATCAACGTAGCAGTGCTGTGTCAAGGGGTGAGATGCTAAATTCAGTCTCTGTGCAGATACAGTCCTCAGCCTCTCTCCTGACATTGCAACTGAATAACAAACGTGGCAGCAAACTCAGAACGAGTTGCACCAGTATAATTCAGGCCAGAAGAGGATCACTAATGTAACCAGCAGGGCCTGATTTTTGTACTGGAATTTCCTTAGCCATTCCACAAGCTGGCCTCCGACTTTCCACCACCGATACTGCAGGCAGGGTAAGAAGTGTCATCTGACACTTGACGGGACGGTTAAGACTCACTGGCCTTGTACGCTATTCTGAGGGTGTGATCCCCAACACTCCCTCCATATTTTACATGGCATGATTGTTTACCCATACGCATTATTAGAAAAACCCCAGTTCAGCCAAGCACTTAAATATTCCGTAAACTTTGACTCTGTGAATAACGCCACTGAATTCAATGAGACCACTGAAAGTTAAGCATGTGCGTAAATGTTTTGATGCAGCAGGGCCATAAACTGTGTGCTGGGAAAGGAGGAGGGGGAACCTTGCAAAAAAACTTCACTTGTCATATACCTTAAAGAAAGCGAGCCAATACGAAAGACGAGCTGAACAACAATCTGGGGTATTTTGACAACTGACTTACTAGACACCACATCCAATGTTCCTTTATGACAAACATAAAGACCAGTGAACATGTAATATAAAGTGGAAACTGACATCAAAACACACTGAATCGAGCTATTAAGCAGTCAGAGGAGTAAGAAGAAAAAATACTACCTAGCAGCAAGGCACCACCAAAATTCACATAATGGTATAATTCACAAAGCAGTGATTCTGGTACTATGCAGCACAAAGGAAAGGACTTCCAGATTTCCGAGTGTCATCAGATTAATAAAACTGCATGTTTCATGTGCATTCAATGACATTTATAGACATGAAAAATACAGCAACCAGACTAGCTAATCACAATGCCTTGCCTTGGATTTAGCAATACAGCAGACTGAATGTTGCTGTAATTTGCAACTCTGCAGTCTCTCTACAACCAGCATGGTTTACAGAGTGTATCTGGTAGAATAATGTGGCCTACTGGACCATTTTGTCAAGATACCCTAATATACTCTGTAACTGCAACACAACATGGCTATGAGGCTTGTGCTGAGTTAACTTCATAAGTCTGAATTAATCACAGCCTGTTGTTCATGGTTACAATTACACTGCCTATTGTCTACAGCTAGATACACTAGCAAGTTTTGTTGACAGAACTGGTGGAATGTCCACACACAAAATGTGTTTTGTCTGCAGTTTGTTGAAAAAACTCAGCACTTTTGCCAGCAGCATCCTGCCTCTCAGTCATGAGGCATAACATAGCTGTCAACAGATTCTGTAGACAAAAAAGCTGTGTGGACTCTCGGTGGGGGCTTCTCTTTTCAGACTGGCATCCAGAACAATGGTCAGCCCTGTCTGCTGTGCTTCCGGGTGCCTGTTTTGTTGAGAGAGCAGCCAGGCAGTCCTGCCGCTCTGTCAACAGAGACGAGAGCTCCTCCGATTGGCTTTTGCATGTGGCCACACTCTGTTGACAGAAGTTTTGTCGGGCTATCTCTTCCGACTGCAACTTCTGTCAACGGAGCGCTGTAGTGTAACCATAGCCTACAAGTATAAATCATGAGAGTTTTAGGGATGGCCTCATGGACCACACACAGATGCCCATATGTTGCTGTAAATAACAAGATTAAACAAATCCTGGACACTGTTTTCCACAGCCTCTTTTAAAAAAAGATTGTGAGATGAAAATTTCAAGTTGCACAAAGAGCATTTCGTTATCTGTCGACCCTGCAAAGACTTATGCATGTGCTTCACTTCGCACCTGGGACTAATGTCTGGCCCCAGTGAAATCCATGGCAGCCTTGCCACTCACTTTGGTGGGGCTATAACTTTATTCACAGTGCATAGCTCCATTACAGTCAGTTTCAGTGACTTTAATGGGAATTTCCACCATGTGCGAAGCTCAGTATAAGCATAAGTCTTTGCAGGATTAAGATCTTAAAGACTGATCTAATGACCAAGCAACTGCAGCTAGCTAGCTGAAAGTTAAAGGAAAATATTGTCGTAGAAGAGTGGGAGATAACTGCAAGATGGAGCTGGGTGTCTACTGAGCGTCTATAGTTCTGCACAGGAGAGAGGACTACTGGAAATGAGACCAGGCCCAAGAGCAAGCATCTTACAAACTACAGTCTTGCTTCTGTGAATATTAAAACGAGTGATTTATTTGCTCACCTGAATGGTCCTATTTAAATCAAAAGCCGACTGACTTTGCGGGTATAACATACACTTTTGTATTGACCTGAGTTTTCAGAGCTTGATATTTCAACCTTAACATTACTTATTCTTGTATTTCATTTTATATACTTTTGAAAAAATTACAAGGAATAGAAAATACATAAACAGGCGGCTCAGGCAGTCATTCTCTGAAGATTTCTTTGGTAAAATTTGAATTCATTTGCAAGTTTGACACATTTAACTGGGGAGCAAAGAGGGGCTTAACAGAGATCTCAATTACCTTACACATTACAAGCACAATTTCCCCACCTTTGATATCCACAGGAACAGCACCCATCCCTCTTTCCACAGGTCCTATTAATGACAGGTGACTCTCCCATTTTATCTTTTCTCTTTCTTCCCCCCTCCTTGCTATTTAGCTATCTACCCATATATCTCCCTGTTTATTCATTTTTTGCTCCAGAATCTAATTAAGTGGATCTTACCCATGAAGGTTCATTATCTAATGAATAAAATTGTTAGCTTTTAAGGTCCTACAGGACTGTTTGCTTTTTGTAAAGCTACAGAATAACATGGCTACCCCTCTGAGACTTGTTTGGTGAAGTGAAATACTTACCAGACTTCAAGAAACAATTCCAAAGTCATTTCTGTGACCTAAACAAGAAACATTTCAAGCTGATTATATCGTTTATAGAGGAAAAAAAAATACGCCCTTCGAATATACACTCATTATTCTCCTGATAAGATATAAACTCACTTTAAAAAGAGGAAACAGTTGAAGAGATACATCCATGGTTTTCCTTTAAAAGAATGACTTATCTGGAAGATCAACAGAACAGAGTTGATCCAGGGAGCATATAATGTTAAAATTTAACTTTCATTAATCAAGACCCATTAGCTTTGTCTTTCCTTGTTCACTGTTTTGCCAGTAGCGTCACCCTGACCAGAATGTAATTTTAGTTCAATCTCCATATAATTAAAATCCTTGGCCTCTACTGCCATTAGCAATACAGTTATTTGCTCCACATGAAGCATCACTATGCATTACATCCTTGATTTGGATCTGAAACAAAGACATACAGGTACATGATTGTAGTATATGGTCTGAGACACCAAGTCTCCCAGCACAAACAAGTATGTTTACGCTGTGAGTTAACAGATAAAGTGCTCCCGCCAGCAGCCCTTACACAGGCAATTAAAGTTATCATCATCATCATCATCATCAATAATAACACTAAGTATTACTATACATTTTAATTAACTTCTTTAGGAATGCATAAAGGCTAAAAAATTAATGATGAATTTATCCCAGATGAGCATCCCAAAGAATGAGATGTGTTCTGCCTGTTTGAAATAACCGTCCAACAAAACCTCGCTATGTATTCAAAGATAAAAGGATCAGTGCAAATATTCTGTAATCGAACAGTATTTCCAGTGAGGTTTGAAAGTAAAAATTTAAAAAATGTCTATGTTTGATCTTTAAGGGAAAGACTGTCTCTCTTAGGCACAGCTCAATATAAGAAGTTGGAACCAGGACAGCACTTGGTGCATTTCTGCCTCCCTGAACTCGCTGATGCACAAGGGAAGTATGTCTGCTATTACACTCTGCTGTGGGTGTGTCTACACGAGGAACTACCTTCAAAGTTAACTTCAAAGTTAGACATTGCTTCGAAGTAGCCAGCAGAGCGTCTACACAAATTTTCCCTTACTTTAAAGTTAACTTTGAAGTAGGGAGCCCAACTTCAAAGTCCTTACTCCATTCCTGGGAATGGAATAGTGCCCTCCTTTGAAGTTAAACTTTGAAGTAGGGTGTGTGTAGACACTCATCTTCGAAGCTGTTTACTTATTTTTGTAGTGTAGACACAGCCTATGAGTAACAAACTGTCCCATACAGCACCCAGCCCTAGAAGGTGGAGTGCTAGGTATGTTGTTCTGGCCCCTCATGTCACTAATTTAAAAGACTGTACTAAAAACATACAGTGATGCTGGCATTAACAATGTACACACTGAATATTAAACAGACCACAGAATTGAAGTGCCAGAGTCAACAACACTCTGTTCTCTTTGACAAATACAAACAACAGGCACCACTGGTGCATATCGAGTTCAAACTGATTTGGATTCCTCACAGTTCTTTCACAAGTAGAGATGGGTAAAAGTTGTCTAATGAACGCTTCAGAATCAATGACAAACGCAGCGTTGGTGGACCCAAAACTGTTTGTGAAGTTGACACACAAAGGCCAGAGGAAGGAGAGGAGGTGATGCTGCTGCCACCACAATCATTGTTTCCTGCTAGAATGTGGAAGACTTTGGTTCAAATCCCTGCTATGGAACAGCCCTGAAACTTATCTTTTTTCCCCTCAAACAACTAAAATTTTTTAAACATTTCAGATTTAGTTCTACCTCAGGAAATGTTTTCCAGTTTTTCTGAACCACCATTTAACTTAAAAAAAAATCATTTTTCCCCGCACAGTGGTACACACAAAATGCATCATGGTTTGATTTCATTAATCAAGACTTCACCCTATCCATTCCACTAACACACTTTGTCTACTGTCAAGGAAAATTAGTGAATCAAGTGACTCCATCCATGATTCGTATGTGCCAAAGAAGGGTGTGTGGGGTAGTCTGCCAGCAGATTAACATTAATGAACTCTCTCCTCTTTCAAAACTAAATGATGATTCCAAGTTCACTTTTGTAAAATACCAGACCAGGACACAAGTACAGAAGCATCAACCAAAAAGCAAAAGTGACTAGGAATTAAGGACATCATTCATATGGCACAAGTTAAGCAATATTTCCCAAAAGATCCGATGTTAGAATTACAACAGTCCTCAGGCTGTGGTAAACTATACCTTATATCATTTCTTAATTGATTTACCAAAATGGCCCTTAACCAGTTATTTGCCACAACCACACACATTTTATTAGTGGGACCATGTCATAAGGCCATGTAGGAAGGACAGCCTCATGACATGGTCCCACTAATAAAATGTGTGTGGTTGTGGCAAGTAACTGGTTAAGGGCCGTTTTGGTAAATCAATTAAGAAATGATATAAGGTATAGTTTACTGCAGCCGGAGCCCTGATGTAATTCTAACACAAGCTCTTTTGGGAAATATTGCTTACTGATTATTTGTGCCATATGAATGATCTCCTTAATTCCTAATCACTTTTACCTTTTGGTTGATGCTTCTGTACTTGTGTCCTGGTCTGGTATTTTACAAAAGTTAGCTTGGAATCATCATTTAGTTTTGAAAGAGGAGAGTGTGTGTTAATGTTAATCTGCTGGCAGACTACCCCACACACCTTTCTCTGGCATGTAAGAGTCATAGATGTGTGTGTGTGTACACACACACACACACACACACACACAATCAGAAAGTTTGATCAGCATGTACACTGCTTAGTTGAGTTGTGACTTGCTTTAATTTTACAAAAATCACATAAGCATATCATGTTCACCAAGGTTGTGTTACTGCAAGTCATTAACTAAGAGTGCTACATATAATATCTAAAATTAAATAATCTCTTGGTTGTGCTCCGGAAGCCAAACACAGCAGTAGCCAAAGTTAATTTGTATTACCTGATTTGTGTTGCTTCTCAAGCCAATCGTGTGCTATTGCTACAGAGATTTGCAACTTACTTCATTAAAAATAAATGGAACCTCCTTCTTCTCTCCCAGTTTCAGAGAGGATATATGAAAGGTTGATGTTCCAAGTGTCTCATCCATGACATAGTTGGCATCCATTAATGTGATCTACAACAGACACACACATAGGTTAAAAACAAAACTATGGACTAAAGCTTGAAACATGCCTAAGCCATTCATTCTGTACTCAATGACCAAACACAAAAAACTATAGTCCTTTGGCACTCAATAAAGTTGTTTATGACTTAGTAGAAGTTTTGGAGGGTTTGCACTAGAGATATGAACCACTCATACAGTACTTTTCATCTGAGGTCATTACGGTGCTTTACCAACTCTGATAAACACCATCCTTGCTAAGTGGGGTAATATTTTATAGGTGGTGAAGCTGATGATGTAGAGTTTAAACACTATATACCAAAGATGGCACAGCAACTCACTGGCCGCAGCGGGAGCAGAATCTAAAGGTCCTTTCTCTAAGCATAAGAACATAAGAACAGCCATTGTGCGTCAGATCAATGGCCCACCTAGTTTGTAGACTATATTTTGGCAGTGACCAATATCAGAACTTCACATGGAATTAACAGAACATGATAATTAGTGAGTGAACCAACCCCAGGCATCCTGTTCCAGCATCTAGACATTACAGGACACCCACACCATGGGGTTGCTTTTCTAACCATCTCGGTTATTAATCATTAATAAATCTACTGTCCATGAACTTACCTAATTCTTTTTTTAACCAACTTATACTGTTAGGCTTCAAAACATCGCCTGGCAAGCAGTTCCAACAGGTTGGCTGTGTGGTGTGTAAAGAAGTATTTTCTTTTGTTTTAAACATGCTGGCTGTTAATTCCATTCAGTAATCCTGGTTTTTGTGTTATGTGTTTGTGTTTCTTAATCACATTCTCCACACAATCAATGACTTATAGAGTTCTTTCATATTTCCCCTTAATTGTATCTTTTCCAATCTGAAAAGTCATGGATAACCCTAATCATTTTTGTTGCCTCTCTCTCTTCCAATGCTAATATATCATCCCTGAAGTGGTCTGACCAGAACCGCACACAATATTCGTGGTACAGACATGCCATGACTTTATACATTGGCATCTTAATATTTTGTCTCATTATCTATTCCTTTCTTAATGGCAGCGAACAGTCAGCTTTTTTGACTGCAACAGCAGACTGAGGTATGTTTCCAGAGAACTCTGAAGAGTGACCACCATGCATCTCTTCTACCTTGCTACTACTACTCAAGATCCCCCTGTTTATACATGCAAGGATCACATTGGCCCTTTTGGCCACAGCACTGCCTCAGAACTCATGCTCATCTGATCTGATTTTCCACTGCAAAAACCAAGTCCTTGCTTCCCAAGAGAATGTCCCCCATTCTGTATGGCCTACATTTTTTCTTCATACATATATGACTGTGCATTTGGAGGTACTGAAACACACCTTATTTGCTTGCACCCAGTTTACAAAGCAATCTGAGTTGCTCTATATCAGTGACCTGTCCTCTTCATTATTTTTCACTTCTCCAGTCTCTTGTTATCTGCAAACTTGTTGAGCAATAATTTTATATTTGATTCCAAGACGCTGACAAAAATACTGAACAGCATCATTTGAAAAACTAATCCCTGTAAGACCCTCTGAAAACACACCCATTCAGTTATGCCCCGTTTACAATCACACTGTGAGATCTATCAGCCACTTCTAGTTTCTTAATGAACATATTATAGAGTACCAACTCAAATGCCTTTGAGAAGCCTAAGTATGTTACATTTAGTTGGTAAAGCAACAATGTTATTGTATAATCAGAAAGATATCAAGTTAAACAAAATCAAGTTGCCATTAATCCCATTTTGATTGATATTATATTAATTTCCTTCAATTTACCCAATCTCATATCAGTCATTTTATTACTTTGCCTGTGATCAACATCAAGTTGTTAGACTTAAAATTACCTGAGACATCCCATTTACCCTTATTAAATATTGGCCCACTAACTTTTTTAAGGCATGTCTACACAGCAGCGTTATTCCGAAATAAGCCACTCTGGAAGAGTTACTCCAAAATAGCTTATTTTGAAATAATGCTGCTAAACATAAAATGTATTTTGAAATAGCACTTAGCTACTTCAAAATATAGGCTACTTCTAACACTACATTCCCCTTCCGGAAGATGAATGCAAATGAAACACTGATTTACAAATCTCACACCTCATTTACGTAATCTCGTGCGATTGCAATTCCAGAAGAGACTTTTTCAAAAAAACAAACAGCTATGTAGAGGAGGTTCTTTCAAAACAAAAAAAAAATTTTTGAAAGAATCCTTCTTTCTAGTTAGCCGCCCCTCCCCACACCCACTCACAAACCCACTTTATTGTTTTAGCGCAGCTGCTTTCACTTGCCTTCTAATCCAATTTGTTGGGTTTTTTTGTTTGTTTGTTTTTAAACCAGTGAAGCTTTCCTTCTCATTCATGTGAGCAAAGGTTTGGAGGCATCTAATATAGTGTTCTTAAACAGCTCCCCATTATGTTCATTTATCTATTTAAATTCTTTCTACCACATGATTTGGCTAATTTTTGTGAAACTGGAATTTTTGAAACAACACATTGGTAAGTGATTTGGGTCTTTATTTCTATTTGCACACACAAATGTAGCCATGTCTTGCACTTGATGACTTCCACCTTAGCAACCTATAATTTTTAGTTCAGTGATTAATTTCTCCATTTCTCAAAGGTAAGATGGGTTACACTATACACACCATGTTGGACACAACACCCTGAAAAGATGTACTGTATACTAGGATGGCATTAATTATATTAATATAATATAAGCTGCATTTTAATGTCTATCCTGGACTGGGTCTACATGGCCCTGTATTGCCAGCAGCTGCATGGAAATGAGACATCTCACAATTGCAAATGGCTGCTCATTAGCATAATTGTGCCACTAATTAGCATAGCAAAATGAGATCTACCTGCCAGCACAGGCTGCTGCAGGCAGTAAACAAGCCATGTAGGTTTAACTGTGCTGGCTAAAACCCCCTCTGTTGACAGTCCTTTATGCCTGAAAAAACTGTCAGGGTTCTATATACCATATGGCTCAGGATCCAACTAAAATCTTTAAATAGTTTAAGTAAGCACACTGAATTCCTGTTACTAACATATCTCAGTAGGTCTGCTGCAGGGAAAGAAACCTTATGCAGTCTTGGAACTAGGATGCTGTTGTATCATACTGGAAATAGACTTACATCATTTTGCACTGGATGTCACCTCATCAAATATTATTTGCAACAACTCCATAAAACTATGATTAAAAAGAGTGAAAAACACCTCAAAGACAACGACCATTTACAAGACATGTTTTAGGAACAGTCTGGATTCTTACCATAGCGGGAAATCACTTAGACTATACCATAACGGAAAGTGAGTAACTCAGACCACAACATATCTAGGAAATGACCGAGACTACACAATGGACTGAATTAAATGGTTTGCTACCTTCACAATTTCTTCTTGACACCAAAATACACATGAACACAGAATGGAAAGATGTATCAATGCTTTGAAGAAGGCAGTCTGGATAAGTTATTAGTCATTACAATTTGTTATTTTAATTATCTATCTTTTTAAATCTTAAGCAAATTCTATAGCCTGTATATTGACACAACTACAGTCGTGCCTGTGAGCGTCTTAGCAGAATCTGACCCATGCTGTCTGTTATGTCAATATTACTAGACAAATGACCTGCTTTTGACTCCTGTTTCTTATCCCCAGTTTATCACTCTAGTAATTTCAACACTGCGGGAACTATTGTAACCTTTAAGCAGAGAATGGGACCCATGGCTCCTGTTCACCTTCCAAAGGCCATAGCAGGAAACAAGATAAAGGGACCCAAAACAACATATAGAGTCGGGTAAGAGGTAGAAACTGATAGTGGTTAGAGAATACGCAGAGTCCCTGACCTCTGCCAGGATCCCTTTGACAGATTCTCCTTCAACCCATTCCTGAAGGAAGCCCTGTTCTCTTGCTTCCTAATGCCCCAAAATATGTATCTGTGCAGGGTCCCCTGTTCCTGCTTCCAATGCTTCTTAAACATTTTTAAACTGGGGTTGGGGGAATGCCTAAGAAAACTCAAAAACAAAAGTCTTGTTAAGCTGGAGTTAAAGCTTAAAGAAGGAGCTAGTAATATATAGGAAACATAAAAAACAAATTAGGTTAAATTTAAAAGAAACCAAATAAGTGAAATGAACATCTAAAGCATTCAAACAACCTTAACTCTGCCACTGTTGCGACACTAGTTCCAGTCTTCCTTTATATGCCTCTTGGTAAGAGGCATTACATTAGAGAGTCTCCTTTCTGATGTAGTAGCACTGGCTTCTGCACATATAATGCATGAGTGAAATGAGCATATGTCTCCTAATCTCCCTAGTATTTGAATTAGCCAGCAAAATGAACCAATAAGGACATTCTGCACATTACAAAAGCTACATGTAGAATAATTGCCGGGAGACATGTGAAATTCTTCCCTGACAGATAACTGTCAAAATCTAACTTATAAAAGGTGGAAAACATAGATAGTTTCTTCATCACCAGTGAAGTCTCCTACTGTACTCTTACTTATAGTGATAATTTTAACTAAAATAATTGTGTTGCTCCCAAACAACACGATAAGTTGATTTCAAACTTGATGTCACAGAAAATAAATATAGGACACATTGGGCTTGTCTACTTTATACTACTATTTTCACTTGTAACTTGAAAGGGGGCATGTTCATCAGGGTGATGGGAGATTATTAATAAAGTGCTGCGGTGAATATGCAGCATTTCATTCAGCTAATTCAACCCCCTGTTGCAATTTTGAAGCATCAAACTTTGAAGTGTCGGCATGCGTGTAGCCACGGGCACTCCAAGTGTGCGCGTTACTTTGAAGTGCCCTTAGTTCCTCAGCTACATTCATGCCTGTACTTTGAAGTGTGACACGTCGAAGTTGCCACAGGGGAGAATTAGCCTAATGAAGTTCTGCATATTCACCGCAGCACTTTATTAGTAATCTCCAGTCACCCTGATTAACATGCCCCCTTCAAAGTTGGGGGCAAATGTAGACAAGCCCTTTGAGGAGGATGTTCTTGGCCTCTACATTATTACTTCATCTCTGTAATAAGAGAGCTGAAGGGATATTGTGAAGTAGCATCAGGTGGCAGTATCACAATTTCCAGTAATTGCAGCAGAGGGAAGCACTGATGGACCTAAATGTTCTTCTGGTGACAAGAGGAGAGTAAGATTTAGAACTTTGAGTTTGATTCTCAGATTTCTAGGTTGTGTACCCTAGCCAAGTCACTGCTTGTATATATATAAAAACTCAGGCGATGGGCACCCAGCTGTGAGCAGTCATAATTCAAAGCCACACAATTTACTTCATCCTGTCATCAATGCTGCCATCACCCATATGTGTCACTAGGATTTTAAGGGGCAGAAAAAGGAGACAAGCCTATCTATGATCCTTTCCCAGTGAATTCACAGAATCACAGAATTCTGGGGCTGAAAGGGACCTCAGGAGGTCATCAAGTCCAGCCCCCAACCTAAAGCAGGATCAACCCCAACAAAATCATCCCAGTCTCTTGTCTGGTAACATCCCCTGTCCAACAGGACCTTGGATGTTGCTGGACCAGAGAGCGAAAGCTGTGTGGGGCCAGAGCAGAGCCTTGCTGGGGGACAAGGAGCCATGCCAGCAGCTCAGGCTAGGGAGCCCCAAGGGTAGCCCCAGGGCAGGGAGCCCGGATGGGGTTTCGGATGGGGGAAGTGGGGAGCTCTGCTCTGGTCAGGAGCCCTACCAGCAGCCCCACAGCCATGGTGAGCCCAGACTGGCAGGGGGAGCCCAGCAGCCCTAGGGTGGAGAACTGGCTGGGGCACAGAGCCCAAAAGCAGCAGAGACTTGGCTAGGCTAGGAGACCCCTGCTGCTGGGAACTGGCTGGTGCAGGGAGCACTGCTAGGCAGCCCTGCAGGTGTGGGCACCCCAGCCAGGGCTGGGGGAGACCCACAAACCCATGGCAGGGAACTGGTTAAGGTAGGAAACCCAGCCAGGGTGGGGAAGGCTGGCAGCCCAGCAACCCCATGGGAGAGATCTGCAGGAATGCCCCCCACAGGCATCCTGGGGGCTTGACCTCCCCTCATCCAGAAAATCCCTTCCTTCAGGGGCACTCAGGTCCCAAGGGTGCCAGACAAGGGAGGTACATCCTTTAGTAAAACAAGGCAAATATCCAGATTAGTTGATGTACCACCTAGGAGATCTCTGTGTACACCCAGGAGTACATGAACCCCTGGTTGAGAACCAATAGTTTAGTCTGTGTCCTCTCTGCACAGTGAACAGGTTACCAAATAAGAGCCAGAATGAACTCTTCAATGAAAATATACCCTCAATAGCCTCTTGATAGACTAGAAGACTGAGACTGACTGTGAATCTTTGGAGTAGGCAAGTATCAGAGAGGTAGCCATGTTAGCCTGTACCTTTGAGAACAACGAGAAGCCCTGTGGCACCTTATGAAGCAGGTCTTTGCCCATGAAAGCTTATGCTCCAAAATATCTGTTAGTCTATAAAGGTGCCACAGGATTTCTTGTTGTTTTCGGAGTACACAGTATACTAATGCTTAATTAATTAGGGATCCATGGTGGCATGGAGTAGGTCTGGCACAAACATGTGACAGGCTCACTTGTGCTCCTTGTGGGAGACAGACATGGGATCCAGGCATACAGAAGCAAGTGACACTATTCTCCCATCTACATCCTCTTCTAGTTGGCAGGGAGGAGCAAGGAATGTGCAGAGACTTGATTCCACCCCATCTACCTGCAGTTCAAAGTAGCCCTGCCAATGAAGAAGGAGAAAATAAAAGTTTACTGGTGCTACAGCGAACAGCAAATTACTATTCTCACTGGCAAACGGGCAAACAATTGTGACTCAGAAGTGCCACAGTGCCACCCAACATTGCCCCTGTATGGGTGCAATTTATGCAACAGACTCTTGCTTCGGGGGCTGCATATAATGGCAAAATGTTGATGTTTAGAAAACTTTGAAATGTTCACATGATAGATTCAATGTCAGCACAAACTGTGGCTGTTTTAACCCTCCAGACACCACTCAACTTCCATTTCCGGCTGTAATCCAGGGCTGATTTACCTCCAGAACATTTTCTTGGTTGGGGTCCAAAATAAACTCAAAGGTCTCGTTCCACACAGGGTTCACATTATTATTGAAGTGTTTCGTTCTCTTTCTGCAGTCAGGGGCGGAGGGGATGAACAGCTCTACATACGGATCTGGTGTGTCAACTGTAGAGTACCAAACAGAGGGTACAATTAGTCATAATTTGTGTTTGGATAGCGTTAACCAAAACACATTTAAGAAAGGACCAATACATTGCAGATCATCTCATTACATGAAGCAGGTACATATCCTGACCTTGTGCTCCCATGAAGATCAGGGTAATGATGCAGTAAGATGTAGGCCTTGAGTGAGAGAATGATACTATGGGTAAAGATACGTATTTATTGGAATTTGCTACAGTGTTGTTGTGCTTATTTACAGAAGCATCCCATGACCACCACTGCCACCCATTATAACTGCACTAGCTGGTATCACTGTAGCAACAAGGATACCAAATGAAACAAACAGTCTTCAATTACAAATTAAAGGAAGATATTTTGGATTCTGTTTTGCACCCTCTCTCATGAGAGACTGATTTTGCAGGCCTAAAAATACAATAAATGAGCCATTACTGTACTTCCTGACCCTGTAACAATATTGACATGGTCGCATCCCTGGGTGGAGCCCCTGTAATCACTGGAGTCCACTCCTATGAATATTACTGTGGGATTGGGCCATAATTTGCATATTCCATATACACTGTGACTGCATCCAGGAATAGCTGATATTCTACCCATTGTACCAGTGCAGAGTACAAGTGATCATAGGTACCCTGAGAAGCCTTAAATAAATTCTTTGACTATTGCCATTTTATTACTAAAAACAAATGCTATGCTGCAAGCAGCCTTGCTAAATTCTATTTATCCATCCATTCAAGGCACTTTTTTCCCCACAGCAGAAGTAAATAATTTGTTTTTCCTCATTGTCATCCTTACCGCCCTGATAAGGAGTGCGGATAGATAAATTTCATGACTGGTCTAAAACTGCCCTGACAATTTTGCAAAGCTGCATTATACATGTGCCAACAGATTTTTTTTTCCTTTACATGGCATTTTATTTCATTTTTAAAAAATAAAAACGGCATTTTGATCATAGATATTATTTCCTTACACCAGTTTTAAAAGAAGAGGATTTCTGACATACAAGATAAGTGAACACAACATTGCTGATGGATATAGTACGTAATGAACAGCAGGAAGTATAAAATTTATTGACAGAAAAGTTGTACTGGTGGTTGATCTATTTTTTATTGGAGTTCAACCAATTAAATTGATATTTTTCCCTTCAGTTATCTAATACTGACAGTAGTTTGCTCCTTCTAGTATATATTTTAGAAAATTTGTCTGGTTGATCAAGAACTCCTGAACATTAAGAGCTAGGGCCACTAAATTTGGCATACAGCGTCCACTTTTCTTAACTTAGAGCAATGTAAGGGTTTGATTGAGCCACGAGAAAGGGAAATGCCTGAAATGGGATTGCTTCTCCTAAAACAAATACAAAAGGAGAGAGAATCACCATATCAAGCACAGTCCTCAAAACTGACATAACTGAGTGAATGTTGAAAGCGACTGAACCAAGACGAGCCAGAAAAACAGGAGGATCTTGGAATAGGATTGCTCCACAATAAACTTCACGCAAAAGAGACAGAATGGAGATATTTGGAGTAGTGTGCTATTTTAGCAAAGCTGAATCAATCCTTAAGGTTTGCAAAGAAGAAGAAAATGTTACTGGAAACAAAACTAACTGTTAAAACCTAGTGAATGATAAGAGTTTGTAAGGGATGAAAAAATATACTTAATAGAATTCCCATTTAACAATTTACTAACAAAATTAAAAAGGAACATTTTCAAAAATCCCTTTTAAAGAAATTCAAAATAAAAAACTTATTTCATAAAAATAACAATGCCCCCTGACATAGTTATTTCCCCTTGAGGTGGCTAGGTATCCCCCAATCACCTTGTACATGCTGGTTCCATCAAAATATCTCTATTACGTACTCTCATCATGACCGTATCTTTTAGGAGGGGTCAGTGTGTTGCTGTTATCCTCTGAGAATGTTTTGTACCATCCTTGATATCACATGCTTTGGTAACACTTGATATCAGGATGCGCTTGCGTGAGTGCTCTGTAACTAGCACTTAGGATTGTGTATTTCCACAGCATCAGCCCTGTTCTTGCCAGATTCTGTGAGAGGGTCCAGACTTATACACAACTCTGATACAAGAGCTTACGTCTGATGCTCTCTTCCTACCGGACCTCCTAACGCCCTCCCAAAAACGTGGCCGCGCTAACCCTTGTTCCTGGTGGACTGTGGGGAACACTTGACACACATACAAAAAGTCAGTGCATGGGATTACTTTAGGCAGCTTCCAGGAGCACGAGTCCAGTGGGGATTTGGTCTTGAGCCCTGAGTTCAACCCTCCCGACCGCCGCCACTTCCTTTGTCTACAGACAAATCATGCCAGACCCCGGCTAGGACCCAGAATTGCTGGCCCCAAAGCAGAGGAGAATCCAAGCCTGAATCAAGACAACCAAATTCCTATCTATGCATTTTTAAAAATGATTAGCATGACTATTAACTGATGTCATGTGTTCTAGCTCCTTGGATGAAAGTAAAACTGCTTTAATGCTACACAAATCAGTTTCCTGATCTCTGGAACCCAAAATGCTGGATTCTGGCTATCCTGACAGTATTGTCACTAATTATTGCAGAGTGTCCCTGGCATTAAAGGACTGGACTTCTATACATGAGCTTCAGTTTGAACTTTTGCCATGAGATTTACAGCACAAATTAGGTCTTTTTCCTTCATGTCAGGTTTTTTTTCATTTTAACTTGACTTTGCCCAACTCTAATTTTTACACAGAACTCAGACTCTTTTTCACTTAAGTTCTTTTAAACGTAAAACACAAGTAGATTTGTTTCTGTTGTCAAATTTCCAAAACGACTCAAACCCCCTCAACAGCACACTTTCATACAGTTACTTGCCTATCCAGTTGATTTCAAGCCAGTCTCTCAAACAAAAACTAATTCATTTTGTAGTTAAACTTAAAAGGAGTTACTGTTTGAATGACTGGGGGGAAATATTTAACTAGCTCAAAATCTCTTCCACAAATAAAACTTTTTTCCCCACTGTGTAACAAAAATACTTCAGGCCAAGAGTTAATCAACTGTCCTCTTGTGTTTGAAAGTCAACTTTGCAGTCTTTTCAACTAAGAAAATGAAAATCTATTCCTTTAAAAATGTATTCTGCAGTTGGAGATCAAAAATATACGGAGCTTTTGTGTGTTGATAAGGAGCAGTTACCCACTTTGAACAATAACAATGGTTCTTAGAGATAAGAGTCACTATGGGTGCTCCACCATATGTGTATGTGCATTCCTGTGCTTCTGATCAGAAATCTTTGGGAACCTGTGGGTTGAGCAGACACTTTTCTCCACTTCTTGTGCACTGCCTTGAGGCTAATGAATGCTGAGCAAATGAACCACCCTCAGTTCTCTTTGCAATAGAGGGGAGGAGGGCAGGTCATGGAACACCCATAGGTACATCCATCTGAAAGAACCATTGGCTACTGCAGAAGATGAGTAACTTCCCCTTCCTCAAGTAGTGTTCCTATGGGTTCTCCACTGTAGGTAACTCCCAAGAAGTATCCCTAGTGGGAGGCTGGAGTTTTGGAGTCAAGTGTGTTATGGCTGATGACATTCCAGAGCCAAAGCTAGCACTGGAAACAGACTCTCCAGGGATGGCATTGTGTACTGTGAGAGTATGTACATACATCCAAGTGGCGCCTTTGCAGATTTCAAAGATAGGGACATTCTTGAGGAAGGGGACAGAGGAGGAAACTGATCTCACAGTCTACATCTACACGGCATTCCTCTCACAAGAGAGGAATGCAAATGAGAGAGCCTGACATTGTAAATGAAGCAATGATTTACAAATATCACACTTCATTTGCATAATCTCACACGATCTCGCTGTTGGGAGAGATTTTGGAGAAAAAGAAAAGCCATGTAGATGGGGTTCTGTCAGCAAAAACGGTCCACATTGACAGACCCTTATCCCTGAAAAAATGAGGTATAAGAGTTCTGTTGATGAAGGGGGATCTTGTCAACAGAACTCCATCTACATGGTCCCCCCCCTACCAAAATCTCTCCTGACAACATGATTGCATGAGATTATGCAAATATTTCATTTTTTCAAACAGGGTCAACTGTTATTGCACATGTATGTTTCGCATTTTACAATACAACATTGTGGATGTTTAGATGGTGTAGGGCTCAGCTGCACCTTTTCTAACTCAAATATATCTTTTTAGAGATAAAGTGACCACATCTCAATGAAGTATTTGTGAAGTGGTAGTACCATGGATTTCTATAAAGGCTGCATGCTATTTTCTTATATTCTAGCCCTTTCTTAATCATCCCCAACATTCTGTTTGACTTTTTCATTGCCATTGCACAGTAAGTGGATATTTTCAGAGAACTATCCATAATACTCAAAGATCTCTCATTTGAGTGATACCAGCTAATTTAGACACCATCATTTTATATGAAAAGCTGGCATTATGTTTTCCAATGTGCATTTCTTTGCATTTATCAACACTGATAAAAGTTCAGGCATGAATTCTGTCCACTGATCAGAACTCTTTGATGTGCCTGGCTCCTGGGCATTACACTTGTGTAGCAATGATGGAGTTTGGCTAGCATATTTCTGCTAACTCATTCACCAGTGGAGGAAACAGCCTTTTTCCTAGTCATGTGGTAACTTGAATGCCAGAGTAAAGTGAGTCTTGAGGGACACATGGGAGATTATGAATCTATGAGTGTCACAGAAAGATTACTAGCAGGTGTCTTACCAGGCAGAAGAAAGTTTATCAGCAATCTCACTGGAGCGAGACTTAGCTGCTACAAATTTCCTGGTTCTTATGGCAAAGAAGGGCATTTGTGGGGGCACATGTAATTAGATATGAAAACAAAAACTTTATGCTCAAGATTTGTTGGCTGTGGCTACAATACTCCTCCCTTTTGAAAGAAGCATGCAAATGTAGCTGATCGGAAATGCAAATGAGGCATAGAGTTAAAGTTTTTTCAGGTAGAAGGTGCATTTGAAAGCAGGGTGTCCTTTCAAATGAACCCCATCTACACAGCTGTTTTGATTTTCGAAATCAGCTCTTCTGGAATCGAAATCCCATGTGAGTATGTAAATGAGGTGCAAGATATTTAAATCCATGCCTTGTTTGCATTTCCAATTGGCCATATTTGCATGCCCCTTCCAAAATGGAGGGGCAGCATACCCATAATGATACAAGTCCATTACTTCCCATTTTCTTTTAATTAAAAAGTCACTGAGCCTGTGTATTATTTCAGAATGTCATTTCCTTGTAAGTGGGCAATGCCTTTCAGCAAGCTCTGTACACCGCCAAAAGCCCTGTCAGCACTCAATGAACAGTAATAATCTAAATCAGTGCTTCTGAAACTGTGTTTCACGGAACACTTTTGTTCCATGAACAACTCGCAGGTGAGCCGTGAGCATCTGGAAAACAAAACTGATGGTATATATTCTCTGTTATTAAAACCAGATACAAGGTTACTTCTTCATTGTCATGACACCTCATTGAATCACTTCATTTTGATTTTACTGTAGATGTAGCTGTTTATTTTTTTCTTTTTGAGGGGAATGGTTTGGCCTGACAATTTGTTTAAAGAAAATTTTCATACATGTTCCACATAAAAATATTATTGCTTCGTATTCCAAGTCTCAAAAAGTTTATGTAACACTGCTCTAAATGACTGTGAACATTCATGCCTACTGCTTTTAGCATTAATGACCGGTCAATATACAATAATTTTACATCTTCTATGGGGCATTTGATGTCTTCAAGGCCAAATGGCACTTTAGTACAGCAAGTCTCACATTTGTATCTCTAACCACCCTAAAGACATGTTTCTGGCTCTTAACTCCATAACCAGCCTGGAACCATTTCAGTCTCATTCACAGATCTGGTCACTGAATGCTACAAAACTAAAGCCGTGAGTATGAAAGGCACAGTTCCAGATCTAAGCAGAATGTCACCTATCAAGTCTCATCATTGCATCACTCACTCACTCACTCACTCGAGACACGCCCCAGGACAGAGTTTGGGTGTGCAACACAGAGATGAGCTGATCTCCTATCTGTGATATAATCTAAATGAACAGTTAACTCAGCAAAGGCTTCATGTATACGTCGTATTTTTGTAGCACCTTTGTTAATACAAAGTAACATTGACTAATCACAAGACTCCTCCTGTAGGGCAGGTACAACTTTATTCCTAATTTACATAGAGGAAGAAAAATAAACCAAGGAAAACTTAAGTGACTGGGTCTGTCCCACGAAAGCTCGCCTAATAAACTATTTTGCTAGTCTTTAAAGTGCTACTTGACTGCTTTTTGTTTTGATAGTGTATAGACTAGCACGGCTTCCTCTCTGTTACTCAGTATCACAACAGTTCTGTTAAGGCTGAGGGAGTTCAACACTGTTACAGATCAGACACCAGTAAGAAGTGACTGAATTACCTAGCTTTCCACTCTTCATTAAACTGATACACAAGATGACAGCCCCCAGGAAAATGTACCAGAATCTCAGCTTTCATTAACAAAAAAAAAATAATAAATCTCTAGTTCTTATGCAAAAATAAGCTAAAAATGTGAGCAGAGGGAGAAATGATGTGATGGGGTCTTCTTGATTACATGGATAATTTAAACAAGAGCACAAAGCATCTAAACTTCCCCAGTTCATTTCAGTAAACTGCTAACACTGAAGTTGAATGACGACCATGTTAAAGATTTCATTGCTGATGAACGCACAAAAAAGATGGGGATAAACACATTATGAAAATATTCTGCTCAACCCATAGTCTTGCTGTGGTTAAAAAAAAATGTTTTGTCTTTTTAAGTCAGACAGACAATCTCCCAGGACTGTAAACAGCTGGGATACTTTTCATTCAACAGAGGTAATCATAGTGGAACAAGGTAATAGCTTAGTACGTAGGCATCCTTCAGTCTGCATAGACTATGGATCGCGCCCTTTAAAGTTTCAATTGAGGACTTCATTTACAGCATCTATTGTGACTATGAAGACCCACACGAGAGTGACAGTCCTTGCTGCATCTCTTGCAGATGTAGTGGGTGTCTGGCAAGTCCTTATTGCGCTTTCTGTGCGCTCGCTTCTCCTCTGCTAGCTGTCTGATCTTCATCTCGCCCTTCTGAAGGCCCTTGTGTACCCCTGCCTTTATCTGCTGCGGTTGTCTGCTAGATCTTCCCAGTTGTCCAGCTCGATGTCTACCTCTCTGAGGTCTCTCTTGCAGACACCTTTGTAGCGCAACTGGGGGTGTCCGGGAGGTCTTTTGCCAGAGGCTAGCTCACCATACAGGATGTCTTTTGGAATCCTTCCATCACTCATCCTGTGGACGTGGCCAACCCAGCGGAGTCAACGCTGCCTGAGGAGGGTGTGCATAGTTGGGATTCCAGCTTGCTCGAGGACAGCGGTGTTGGTCACTCTGTCCTTCCATGATATTCCAAGGATGCGCCTGAGGCAGTGCAAGTGGAAGACGTTCAGCCTCTTTTCCTGGCGGGCATACAGGGTCCAAGTCTCGCTGCCATAAAGGAGGGTGCTGAGGATGCAGGCTCTGTAGACTTGCATTTTGGTGTGAGTGTACAGCTTGTTGTTATTCCACACTCTCTTGCTGAGTCTGGACAGAGTTGTGCCCGCTTTTCCGATCCTCCTATTTAGCTCAGTGTCCAATGACAGGATGTCAGTGATGGTGGACCCGAGGTAAACGAACTCGTGGACGACCTCTAACGTATAGTTGTCAATGCTGATTGATGGGGATTCAGCAACATCCTGACCGAGTACGTTCGTCTTCTTTAGGCTGATGGTAAGCCCAAAGTCCTTGCACGCTTTGGAGAACTGATCCAGCAGTTTTTGAAGCTGGTCTTCTGTGTGAGACACTACAGCAGCATCGTCTGTGAACAGCATGTCTCTGATGAGGACTTCTCGCACCTTAGACTTAGCTTTCAGCCTTGCAAGGTTAAACAGTTTCCCATCAGATCTTGTGTGCAGCAAGATGCCCTCTGTTGAAGATCCAAAGGCATGCTTCAGGAGGAATGTGAAGAAGATCCCGAACAGTGTCAGAGCAAGCACGCATCCTTGTTTGATGCCGCTCCTGATTCTGAAAGCATCCGATAATGCGCCGACATATTGGATGGTTCTTCTCATGTCTTCGTGGAATGACTGGATCATCTTGAGTAACCGTGGAGGACAACCTATCTTGTGGAGCAGTTTGAACAGACCATCCCTGCTGACCAAGTCAAAGGCCTTGGTCAGGTCAATGAAGGCTATGTAGAGTGGCTTTCTCTGCTCCCTGCACTTCTCCTGCAGCTGCCTTAGAGAGAAGACCATGTCAATGGTAGACCTCTCTGCGCGGAATCCGCACTGCGATTCGGGGTACACCCTCTCAGCAATCTTCTGGAGTCTGCCGAGGATGACACGAGCGAACAGTTTACCAGTGACGCTTAGGAGGGAGATTCCACGGTAGTTGTTGCAGTCGCTTCTGTCTCCTTTGTTCTTATACAACGTTACAATGTTAGTGTCGCGCATGTCCTGTGGAACCTCACCCTCTTTCCAGCACAGGCACAGTAGCTCATGTAGGGGTTCCGGGAATGTGTCCGCGGCACATTTGATTACCTCTGGTGGTATACCATCCTGACCAGGGGCCTTTCCTGCTGCAATGCTGTCGATGGCTCTCTTCAGTTCAGCCACAGTCGGTTCTTGATCCAGTTCGGCCATTACTGGTAGGAGCTCAACGGCATCGAGGGCTGCATCAACCACAACATTCTCACATGAGTACAGCTCGGAGTAGTGCTCAACCCAGCGCTCCATCTGTTTGGCTTTGTCAGCGATGACTTCACCAGATTTGGATTTCAGAGGTGCCATCTTGTTCTGGGTGGGTCCTAATGCCTTCCTCACACCCTCGTACATTCCTCTGAGATTACCAAAGTCGGCACAGGTCTGGATTCTGCTGCATAGCTGGAGCCAGTGGTTGTTGGCACAGTGCCTGGCTGTCTGCTGTACAGTTCTTAATTGTGTTAGTATAGTGGTCCCTATGATTTTTTTTTATGATCATTACCATTTTTAAGCCATTACTGAAGACCTAAAATAAAGCGTCACACTGGAATTCTTTCTGTATTAGCTCATCTGTCAGTGTGGTCAATGCACACACCCAGGCCAATTTTTACTCAGACGGGGAAGGCTTACTCATACAAATAGTTCCATAAAGGCTCAGGGACTACTCATGAGAGTAAACATGCAGTAGTCTGAAGAAATGTTGCACAGTCTAACGCAAAGTAAACACTTTCCTTAGCTTTCAGAACAAAATTCTCCTTCACACATGTATACACAACACACACACACACACACACACAAAGGTGGGTGAAGTCAATTTTAGAACTCCCTACAGAATACTTTTGCCACAGCATTGCTTTTTCCTAACACATTTTGTACAATTATTTCTCCTTCCAGAGACATTGCTGTGGGTTAGTAGAGGGCTTTTTACCCCCTCCACATCAGAATGAAACCAGCAGCCAGAAAGATAATGTGGCAAACAGACCATTAATTTGCAGAAGCTGCTCTCTGATTATTCTTCTGCCAAATATAACATGCGCAAACCAGTTTTGGCTTCAACTGAGATGAAAAAAAAAAATCAAGAGTTCACTATTTTTTAAATAACCACTCTTGCCTCTAATATTTTTCTTTGTCTAAATTTAAAGGCAGAAGACTGATTTTGCCATCAAAATATGTTTTTTCAAAGGCAATGTTGATTTTTTTCTGCCCCACTCTCAATCTCTTTTGGGTAATCAAAGTTTTCATTTCCCAGTTACTCTTTCAACAAGCGATGGGGCAAGAAAGTGGTAATTGGATCTGGATCAGCGATAGGCTGGCATGTGGATTTGTGACCAAACCATGGATAGATTTTGTGATAAGAATTGACAGAACTGAAATCTCATGAGTTGCGCCTAATAATATCATTCATTAATTATATAACAGTGCTACTGAGTGGAAAATTATTGTACCATTTCAATGAGATTTCCATTACATCCAGACCCAAATACCTCTTCTAATTTCACATTTTCTTTCAGGTCTATACAGGAAGAGCATGTTCTCCTTCTAAATCATTTGCTGCTTATTTTATTCTTTTTTAAATACTCATGTTTCCTTAGAAAGGCAAAGTAATTTGTGAAACAGTTTATCATCTTTCTTGTAAAAGTGATCATCACCAGATGAAAATCAGATTGCATATCACGGTAGCAAACATATCCACGCTGAGCTGAGGCAAGAAGGCTGATTATTACAAGAAAAGCCATCCTGCTAATTTACTTTGTTACCTTAATACATATAATTTTGACAGCAAAGTGAATGAAAAACATTGATGGATAAATACTGTTCCTATCTTCCAGGTAAAAATCCATACACACACTGATGACTGATGGTGCACAGTCACTCACAGAATCACAGAAATGTAGAGCTGGAAGAGATCACAAGAACCCAAAGTTCAGCTGTGCTGAGGCAGGACCATGTGAACCCTAGAACATCCCTGACAGATATTTATGCAACCTGTTCTTACAAAGCTCTAGTGAGGGGGCTTCCCTGTTGCAGTGCTTAGCTATCCTTCTAGTTAGAAAGTTTTTCTTACTGTAAAATGTTTAAACTAACTCCAAGCGCCTGCTCTACTTACACAAATCTAACACAGAATCAAACAGGAAATACCCTACTTCAGTGTATGACAAGCAAGAAAATCAAAATAAAAAGTTTCTACTTGAAACATTGCATCAACTGTAAATCTGACTGCAGGTTTAATATTACTGCTGCTACCACTAATCATCATCATCAATGAAGAAAAATTCAGAAAAACCCTCAAGGGCTTCTTTCAGCTCTTACTCCTATTAACCTAGGTTTTCAGAACCATTATCTAAGGCTTTATCACAAGAATGATCAGCTGCCACTTAGACTTCCTATTCATTTTCTTTTACACAGAGGCATCATGCAATGAAAATACATGCAATCGTCTACCAATGTCCAAATGGCAGGCATCTACATCCTGTTCATTTTATATAAGCTCTTGACCGAGCACCTCTTGCAATCCTAACGTAATTGCCAATACGACCCGCAAGTAGGTAAAACATGTGAGTGTCATCAACAACAACAATGGGCTCAGCGCCTGTTGGTGTCTGATGCCTCCCTCACTATTTTCTTCCATCTTTCCTTGTCCAAGACAGAGTGGCTTAGTCTCTGTAGACTAGTCCTGCAACAATCTACTATATCACCTACCTATTCCCCGGGGGTGGGGGAGGAGGTCTGTCTTTATGCTGAATGCCAGGGTCTTGATTTCGCATTTGTCATTTATTCTGCAGATATGCCCAAATAGCTGTAACTTCTACTGTATAACCTTCTGTAGTAGGTTTTCTTTCGGCTTCTATATAATTCCTCATTGGTGACTTCTGCATCCATCCCGTTCTCAGAATCCATAACGCCGCCTCTCGAATGCCAATATCCTTCTCTTCAAAACTTTCATTACCACCTATGTCTCACCTGTACAACGTACTGCTGAATACACTCCTTTTCAAGATGCTCAGCTTTGTTCCTAAGCTAATTGCTCTGCTTTTCTAAATCTTATCCATCGTCTTCAAACTCACTCATGCTTTTGCTATTCTAATCGTTATTTCCTTCTTACACTCTAGATCATGTTATCTTGCTTCCCAGATACATGAGCTTCTCTAAGTTCTCTAGTTTGATCCCACCTACTCTGATCTTCCTTCTTACTTCCTTATCTCCAAATCCATTGTTTTTATCCGTGTTCATAATCAGTCTGTACTGCATCTTTTCCTCGTTTAGCACCTGCACCATTTTCTCTAGCTTCTCCTCATCTTTTTCAATGATAACTACATCATCTGTGAACCTCAAGTTGTTTCTTCTTATCCTGTGCACAGATATCCCTTCTACCTCTTCCTTGATCTTGTTCAGTGCTCTCTCTAGATGCGCGATGAAGATACTTGATGATATCGTATCTCCTTGTCTCATACCTCTACTCCTTCTAAACCAACTTCCCAACTCTCCGCACATTCTCACCGCTGACTCCATATTGTTGTTGATATCCTTCAACAACCGCATCAGCCTCCTATCCACCCCATACAACTCCAACACCGCCCAAGTAACTTTCTGATCTATACTGTTAAATGTCTTCTGAAAATCCATGAAGCAATTGTAGATGTTCTTGTTCTTTCATCAAAATTTTCTCCACTGTCAATCTTAGTGCCAATATCTGATGTATGGTACTTCTATCTTTCCTGAATCCTGCTTTCTCATCCACTAGATGTTCTTCAGTATCATCATCAGCACCTTGCCTAGATGACTATCCCAGTGTCTACACAATGCAACTGCTATTTCAAAATAATTTCAAAATACTGGTGGGCTTATTTCAAAAATGGTAAAATTCATTGCACAAGGAACAGTGCCTACTTTGAAATAAGTGCTGTTACGACAGGGAATAGAGCCTATTTTGAAATTAGCCAGAGTGTGTCCAACGGCTTTATTTCAAAATAGGCTCTATGCATGCAGACACTGTACTTCGAAATAGCTCAGTGCTATTTCAAAATGCATTTCTGTGTGTAGCTGCATTATTTAGAAATAAGTTATTCTGCAATAAGTCTGCCATGTAGGCATACCCATATTTCCCCTCCATTCCACACCATTCTAGGGATTCTATGGCTATGTCTACACAGGGGGAAAACTTCGAAATAGCCATGCTAATGGCCAAATTGGAGAACACTAATGAGGTGCTGAAATGATTACTCAGTGCCTCATTAGCACGCTGCCAGCAGAGGCACTTCAAAAGTGCCGCGTTTCGCTCATGCACAGCTTGTCAGACACAAGGGTCATAAGAACATAAGAACATAAGAATGGCCATACTGGGTCAGACCAAAGGTCCATCCAGCCCAGCATCCCATCTGCCGACGGTGGCCAATGCCAGGTGCCCCAGAGAAGGAGAACAGAAGACAATGATCAAGTGATTTATCTCCTGCCATCCATCTCCTGCCCTTGTTATGAAGGCTAGGGCACCATACTTTATCCCTGGCTAATAGCTATTTATGGACCTAACCTGCAAAAATTTATCAAGCTCTTTTTTAAACCCTAATAGAGTCCTGGCCTTCACAGCCTCCTCGGGCAAGGAGTTCCACAGGTTGACTGTGCGCTGTGTGAAGAAAAATTTCCTTTTATTAGTTTTGAACCTACTACCCATCAATTTCATTTGGTGTCCCCTAGTTCTTGTATTATGGGAAAAGGTAAATAATTTTTCTATATTCACTTTCTCCACACCATTCATGATTTTATATACCTCTATCATATCGCCCCTCAATCGCCTTTTTTCCAAACTGAAAAGTCCCAGTCTCTCTAGCCTCTCCCCATATGGGACCCGTTCCAAGCCCCTAATCATCTTAGTCGCCCTTTTCTGAACCTTTTCTAATGCCAATATATCTTTTTTGAGGTGAGGAGACCACATCTGCACGCAGTACTCGAGATGTGGGCGTACCATAGTTTTATATAGGGGAAGTATGATATCTTTTGTCTTATTATCGATCCCTTTTTTAATAATTCCTAACATCCTATTTGCCTTACTAACTGCCGCTGCACACTGCGTGGATGTCTTCAGAGAACTATCCACTATAACTCCAAGATCCCTTTCCTGATCTGTCGTAGCTAAATTTGACCCCATCACGTACTACGTGTAATTTGGGTTATTTTTTCCAACATGCATTACCTTACACTTACCCACATTAAATTTCATTTGCCATTTTGCTGCCCAATCACTCAGTTTGCTGAGATCTTTTTGTAGTTCTTCACAATCCCTTTTGTTTTTGACTGTCCTGAACAACTTGGTGTCATCTGCAAACTTTGCCACCTCACTGCTTACCTCATTTTCTAGATCACTGATGAACAAGTTGAACAGGATCGGTCCCAGGACTGACCCCTGGGGAACACCACTAGTTACCCTCCTCCATTGTGAAAATTTACCATTTATTCCCACCCTTTGTTTTCTGTCTTTTAACCAATTCCCGATCCATGAAAGCACCTTTCCTCCTATCCCATGACCACCTAATTTACATAAAAGCCTTTGGTGTGGGACCGTGTCCTTTTTGAAAGGCAGGGGATTTCGCTGTTTGCAGGGTCCTCTCGAAAAGGACTCCATGTAGATGAGCCGTGAGCTGACAGCTTGCTAATGAGTTGCTGAATATTAGCATGGCCACTTCAAAGTTTTCCCCTCGTGTAGATGTAGCCATCATGTTTTCCCAACTCCACTCCCTGTGCCAGGGGTCATCCATTCATCCCTCCAAGTCCAGAACTTTGCGAACCCCTTTACCCCTCCCTTCGTCTAGGTTTCCCATTCTCCCCTCCCCACCAAGACCCCTCCTCATCCCCATCCTCTTTTTAATATATTTCAAGGTTTCAGCAGTTTTAAATTGTATTGGCAAAATGATCACAAACAAGATGAGAGGTGGTCGTATTGCTTCTTTATGCCTTCTGGTTCCCTGTCTTTTCACTTATAGGCAACTAGCAGATGTACCCAGCATTCCTCAGGCAAATATTTTTAAAAATAAAAGGAAAACATGAATGCTTTATTTAAATGATTGTATTAATAAAAGAAGAAATGTGACTAAACTACTAGACAGAGCTTGTTGGTAAATAATATTTGCAGTTTTACCGTCTTTTGCTACAACTGAATTTTTGGAAGTCAATTTTACACTTCATAATTTTGTGTGGGTGTGTGTACGCACGCAAAATGGAAAAAGTAAAACTTGTCTCTCTTGTAACTGTTTTCTGTGGGGTTTATTGAGAAGCAACCCTATTGCAGATTCCTCCTATTGTACTGACTCATCTTGGCCCAGTCCAGGGGTGAAAATTTCTTACAAGTGCTGCAATATTGCACTTCCTCACCACCACCAGCACCTGGTGTTCCCTCAGGGCAGGAAGTTGCAAGGGTTTGTGATACAAAAGGATCTTTAAGAAATTTAAGCGTGGGATGCAGTGAGGTGAGCTCAAGGTTGTGGGTTGGGCAGTGTTGGCATGTGCAGGGCTCTGGAGGTTAGGTAAGGATCTGTGGGGTGTTTGGGAGGCAAGGGGGCTCAGTGCAGCGTGGGGGTGCAGAAGTCAAGGTTTGGGGATGAGAAGGGGATCAGGGAAAGGGGCTGGTGAGTGGGGGGCTGGCGTCAAGGACCAGGGATGAGGAGGTGTTTTGGGCAGGGGGCTGGTATATGGGGATGCAGCAGACAGAGTTTTGGGGCGAAGAGGAGCTCAGGATAGTGAGGTAGGCCATGAGGGTAAGGAGTGGTTCAGGTCAGTGTCTGGGGTGAGGAGGGGCTTGAGGATGGGGGCCTGGAGGACACAGGATTGTGGGTTTGGGGGTGAGGAGGGGGTCAGGGCAGGGAGTTGGCATGAGAGGAAGCTGAAGTGAGGCTTCGGGGTGAGGAGTGGCAGAGGGCCGAGCACGTGGGGGTTGCAGGAGTGAGGGGATTTTGGGTGAGGAGGGACTCAAGGGAGGGGGCTGGAAGGTATGAGGCACGGCACTCACCAGGGCCACCTGCAGAGATAGGGAAGGTGCTGTCCATGCAGTGGCAGGTCTTTGGGGCTGCTTCTGGTAGTGATGGAGGCACGGCCATGGCAGCAGCAGGGATTCCCTCGGGTGCCTGGGGCCTCACTGCCTGCCAGAGCCAGGCTGCTCTTTACAGGGCAGGGTGGTCACCCCTAGGCCACATGTGGCTCCCTGGGGCTGGTGGGGGCCACACTGCATATTCGAGTGCCCCTTTGCAGCTCTGTGTGCTTATATGCCCCCAGCTGCTGCAGGGCATCTCCTTGCCCCCTCCCCCACATGCTCCTGTTGACCAGCAGAGATCTATCTCCCTGCTGCGAGGCAGGTGCAGAGAGGAGCCACCAGCCCCTGCAGCTTCATTCTGGCCCCAGGGAAACCTCCGTCCTGGTAACCTGGGGTGTGGGGAAGGAGGGAGGCAAGCCCCAGGCTGGATGCAGGAACAGAGGGGAGAGGACCCGAACCCCAGAAGAAGCTGGTAAGGGTCCCCAGTTGCAGAGTACCCCATAATTTGTAAGGACGTCGCTGCACTGTGGGGCCTGGTGGGCAGCACGGGACGCCCAGCAACACCACAGGAATCTTACCCACGGACAGTGACCTGGCTGGCACCCTTCTGAGCACTTCCCCCAAGCCAACCACTGTCTTACTGTTGTAGCTTCCCTCCTGTGGTGTGTCTCTGCAGTGTAAAGGCCCCTCCTAGCAGTCCCCTCCCTTTCCATGTTAGGAAAAACATGCCCTTTCCAGGCTCATTAAATGCTCTTGGCACAACCAAACCCTGGTCTTGCTTAAAGTTAGGAGAAGAAAAAGCTGCACAGCAAATGTGGGGGTCCTAGCACTTACCATTTTAGATGAGTTCTTGAACAAACAGACTGGCAGATGGACAGATGCACATTTCTAAAATCTATATATAGATTACGGAGGTGACTGAAGATGCTTGGTCTGTTAACCAGATGTCAGAAACCCCATGTACTTTCCTTCCCCCAGAGTGCCCCACCCCCTCCACCCCCACCTATTTAGGTTCACTGATACCTACAACATTCCCTGGAAATTAGAGATTGATCAGCTGGAGCATGTGAAAGTTTTGCATTTAGAGACGAACATCCAAACAGAGAAATACTGTGGAGTGAAATGTCCAGGGGCACAGAAAACTTGAAATACAATCACTTTCATAAAAAAAGCTGTCTTTGAGACCTAGCCTCAGGGAACCCAATGCTCATGTGGTGCTGCTAGGAGCTACCACAGAACAAATAACATATATGAGTAAATTGTAGGTTCTGCACTGGAACCAAAATGCTCTTAACTGGGGGAGGAAAGGCAGGGAGTAAAAAGCAAAAATAAACAAGAAATGGTGGCAGATATGTACTCTCAAAATCCTTTCTGTTACCATGACCTTTGGTGTCACTTGTAATAACAGTGCATAGACGATAGTCAGAAAGATGCCAAATGCAGACAGACTGCCAACGGTTCCCCCTGCAAAAGGAGATGGGCTGCAGGGCTGCCAAGGAAATGGAATGCACAGGAGGCAGGGAGAACTGTGTCAACCCAAACCCACTGTGGAGGAACAGCCCCTGCATTGCAGTCATTCCTGTAGTTTGAAGGCTGCCGTGAGAAACGCAGTGACCCCTGTGGTGATCTTCAGGGGGCTGAAGAGTGCGATGGCCTGATAATAGCACAGTCATAGCCAGAGAAACAAAACCCTGAGAAGCTGATACCCTTCTCTGAAATAAGCAGAAACTGCTGATGTTTTTCATGGGTCATCTTTCCCAATGGCTTCCTCTTCTGCAAATGTGTCTGTAGAAACATGGGCACAGAGCAAACAGCAATAACGTTGTGGCCATTTATAACTCTTCACAGTGCAAGCTGCTTCATTATTCTGCTGAATCAGCAGGGCTTTGGGCTTCTCTCTCTCTCTCTCTCTGTCTACGTCTTTCACCAACCACATCCGTTTGAAGGCACAACCACCTCCAGTTTCCTTACACAGAGAATTCATTTCCGACTTGGCCCTTAATTTATTTTAGGTGCCCCTGGCAACGACCAACCCATTCATTCATCTTTTTTTTTTTTAAATCAATTGTGGGAGAAGAGGAAAAGTGCCACTTGAACTATGATGAGTGAACAACAACAAAGCAAATATGTTTAAACAGCAAATCCTTGGTATTAGCAAAACTAGAAGAAAAGCATCAATGGGGCTTTGAATATATGACAAGCTTAGAATGCTCCCACAATGTGAGAAAAAAAAAAACCTGATCAGGTGAGAAATGAAGATGGATAAATCAATAAAAGAGATACTCACGCATATCACCAAAAGCCCCTTTTGTAACATTTGTGGCTTTCAATACCGTCACAGTTAATTTGTGGGAATACTGGTGTTCCACCTGGGAAGCAAATGGAATGGAGTTAAACAGAAAATAAAATTCCGAAAACAAAAAGTTGTCAAAATAGCTCTAATTTGTCCAAGAAGCAGCAAACAGAAAAGAACATTTTAAAGCTGATCTGCAACCTTTAACTTCTTGTGCAGTTGAACCTCTCCAATCCGGAACTCTCTTGTCCGGCAACAGTCGTAATCTGGAATGATTTCAGTTAGCTGGACGAACGCTTACCATGGGCATGGCCAAGTTTTCTGTGGTTCCATAAAGTCTGTTTCCAGCCATCAGTCCTGGCAGTCAGCATTCTGTGCTGTAATTTAGCTGGAATTTATCCCTCAAAGCTGCCTAAGAGCCCAATAAGCAGTGGAAGTGTTGGTAATGTGCTAGATGATATTAACCTCATGTGATCCGGCAACTTCTCTCATCCAGCACTGGTCATGTCCAAAGGGTGCCAGAAGAGAGAGATTCAACCTGTAGCTTTATAGAAAGTTAAGGCAATGGATTAAATATAGGCTGATGTTCCTCCAGCCACTCCTACACAACATGTTTTTCCTCAACCACTTTTTTTTATTTTAGTTTCAATGAATAACATCCTCCTCCCCAAGCCTGGTACCTGCAGTGAGCATTTTGTCAGACAGTGACAGCTTATCAAGAAATGCAAAACTATTTCGCAAGTTTTATTTCAATTTCTGTTTGTAACTCCCTTTCAACAATAAAAATGATACAATTACAGCAAAAAATGTTGCTGAATACATGCATACTATGCATATACTCTATATGCCCAGTTCATATCAAAATTCAGAGCATTAATAGTACCACCAAAAAGTGAATCACAAAAGTTCACCAATTCAGTTATGCTCCTAGAAGTTAGAATCTCACTCATTCTCAAGGACCTCCTGTTTTCCATCGTCAAGGAATCTTTCTGCATGTCTGCACTCATAAGGCCACAGTGCTCAAAGGAACTAGGAAATCAGGAGTCATAAAAATAGGAGGAAAATGAGAGACAACTGAATTTTGCTGAACCTCAAAATACAGTTCAGGCTTGCTCTTATTTCATCCATTAGTGCTCCAGTTTGCTGATCCCTGTTATATTGTGGTGCTGGAAATTTGTTCTGTATTATGAGCATCGTCACTGTATAAGACAATGCAGAGAACATAGAATGGAGGGCCTCTGACATAAATAATCTCGAGGCCATAGACATATTGCATGAGCTGGGAGCTTGAAGTCCTGGGTTCTGTTCCCAGCTCTGTCACTGACTCCTCTGTGACCTCAGATGAGTCACTTACATATGTCTGTGTCTTAGCTTTCTACCTGTAAAACAGGAATAAAGAGATATCCACCCTTGTGAGATGCACTCAGTTCCGTAGATGAAATACTGTATAGACCGTGTCATTATTTTACATATATACGGGACTAATGTTTGAAGACCACAACAAGGTTGAGCCTCTTTGTGCTAGGCACCAGACAATCAGATGATAAAACAAGAAGCCCTGTAAGTGCTAACAGTAACGCTCTGCACCGATTTCTCTAGATAGTGACTTTGAGTCAGCAAAGCGGACAAGTGAATAAATCAGGTAAGGGTAGATCAGGGAGCACAGATAAAATCTCAGTAGTTGATCTCAACATATGCTCTCTCCCTATAGTATGAAGCTTCAAGCAGTGTATTACTAGACCACAATGGCAAAACAAAATTAGAAAGCAATCAGAGTGACTCCAGAGGTGTATCTTTACTCCAGAGTGAGTCTGGGAGATTAACACCTGGGTTTCAGCAGCCAACTGAGCCTAGCCTGGGTATGAGAAGTCACACCATAAAGCCATCCCCACACCACTGTGTTCTCACCCAGGCTGTACTCCCCCATGTGTTTCATAAGGACTTCTGAGGCATACCTCACAGTCCTTTGTGCTGCAGTAAGCTGAGCTGCCCTATGATTCCCATGAGAATGGACTGTGGAAAAACCTGCCTGTCCTTCCAGGCACTTAAGGAATTGCGGGAGGACACTGGAGGACTAGCAGCACTTGAGTTATTTAAACAAAGCCTTCCCTGCCAAATGAGTGAAAGCAGAACCCAGGCTGTAACTCATTCCTCAAACGATGCCAGCAAGCCCAGATGGAAAGCAACACCAAACGCAGGTGGGAGATTGGGGGGTGCAAAGAGGGCTGGGGCCATACTCATGTAAGGGCACAGGCTACCTGCGGGAAGACACACTCTAGAAGCTTTTGCTTGCCTAGAACTTTTTGGTTCCCAGGCACCAAGGCTTAAAAGAAAAACACAAACATAACTTCTTGTCATTTTGATATTTACAGCTTATCAGGCAGTTTTACAAGAGAGCTGGAGAGGAGCAGAGAAAACTTCTTCCATCATTGCCTCTGAGTTTTTGTTTGATTCTTAATGATACTTTACAACTCAGTCAGGGTATTCTGCTGCCACAGGACTGCTGAATTACGTCTGTTTCCTCTTGTGGTGTTTCTTGATGGCTGCTCTCTTAACAGCTCCGATTATAATTAAAAGCAACAGCCCAAAACACAAAAAAACCCACCCACTGACCTCAGCTGCTGTCTTTTTTGAGGCCATTATTTTAGAGAACTGAATACTCAGGAGCAGAGAGTAAACATGAACAGTGAAAGTCAATGCAACCAAGGCTTCAACAAGCTTAAATCACTTCTGAGCAGAGGTGAGGAAAGTACCCAAAAAGTTACTTGAGTAAAAGTGCCATTGCTTTCACTTCTGGGTACTTGAGTACAATTAAGATGTGATGTGCATGTGTGTTTACATGTACTCAAGCAGTTCTCCAGAGGGACACTGGTGACTTGTACTTAAGTACCACCTCCCCAACATCTGTACTTTTACTCCAGTAACTTTTGGAGTACTTTTTCCACCTCTGCTTCTGAAAAAGGAACTTATCGAGGTAAGTCATCTAGGCTTTGCAATGCTGAGCAGAACAATACCTGAGATAGTAAGGACAAAGTTATCAAAAGACACTAAGTAATTTAGAAGACTAATTTCTCTGCTCAAAGTGACATTTTTGAAGATGGGACTTAGTCTCCTAAAGTAATTTGGGAGGTTTTTGACAATTTTATCTCAATGCCTCTGTCTCCTGCCAAACTAACTGAACCTCTCCCTTGGAAAAGGAGGGAGGAAATCACTCAATCATACAACACACCTGGATGGATTGTATAAGTCACAGGAATTTGTGCTAGGAATATTCTTCTTCCAATAGCACAGCCCACTGCATGGCACTCACAGCCATCACCCAGACTCCTCATTTCCCACATATGGGCGCTCCTCCCCGTTTCTTGCAAATCCTAGCGTACTCTTCCTGGCTCTCATCTTAATATCTTCCTGTGCTCAATAAAAGTTTGCTAGTTACTTTACTTTCTTTCTTATATTTGAGAGAAGTAAGTGACAATTGTTCACTATTCCCTTTAAAATAAAAGCAAACTAGTTTGAATATACTATCGAAACAAAAAAGTAGTGACTACTTTTTTGTTTCGATAGTTTGAATATGTTTCACTTTACTACCATTATCTTGGGAATCAAAATAAGGTGCTCAAATTTTACTTAAACCTTGGTGTAACATGAACAAGTTTTGAATAAAAAGCTGCATTTGTCCGTGGAAAAGGTTATTTTTTTAAAGACACCTAACATACTGAGTCAGATAATTTAATCGGCAGGCAAGATTTAACATACAGCAAAGGGTTCTGACTGGCATCAACTGTATAATGTTTTCACTTCCTTGGTACCAAAGGGGAAATTTAAGCAGGACAAAAGAGACTATTTTGTTTAAAAATCTTTAATAAAGAACATTTCCTTCTTTCAGACGGACACTGTAAACTTTACAAAAAATCCACTCACGGCTGAATGTATTTTATCTATTATTCTTTCAATCAACACCTAAGCGCTAATGCGGTGAGAAAGAGTACAAGGAGAAAAGTTATTTCCCTAATTCCTGTTCTTCTAACAGCACAGCAAGTTTCACTTAACTTCCTGTGAACTCAATAACTCAGTCAGCCAATTTCCCATTCTAGTTATGTGAGGCTTTCACAAAAAAAGAAAAGACACAACATTTAAAAACTAGGACAAGATTACTCAAGTTCAAGATTTTAATGAAGCTTTTCGGTGGTATTATTGTCATATTTCAATCAAAAAATCATGAAAATTATGTCTCATTTTTACTTTAACTCTTTCACTGACAAAGAACAGGAGTTCAATAGGAGAAAAATTTAACTACAGTTTATTTTAAAAACTGCACTTTCCCTTGATATGTGTGTCTTATGCCAGCTGTCCTACCAAACTTCTCTGAGCAGCTAAATGAAATATAACCCAGTGGCCTGATTCAATGAGGGTCTATAACACGTTTAAAATTAAGCACATGAGTAATACCACTGAGCTCAAGGAACTACTCAGATACTTTAAATGGGACGTGTTTTGTTATGAATATTGAAACAGCTGTGTCACCAATGTTTGAGCAGGTTTAACAATCCATCCAGGAGAGAGTAGTGATACACATTCATGCTTGTCATCCCACCAAAAAAGCCATCCCCAGGGTTGGCAGGCCACTTGAAACAATGTTAAATAATACTGCCTGCCAGCCTGAGACTGGCATCACAACAGTCTTTACAACGCTTCAGTGTGAATAAAACACTAACTTGGCATCCGTTGGCTGCAAACTCATTTAAAGGAAGTGACTACAGAAGGAGAAACCACATAATTGATAAGAGATCATTTCAAGGAAACTTGCTGTATTTTTAGCATCTCAGAAGTTCAACATTATGACAAGTTCATTGGTAACTACCCCTGAACACTCACTGCTTTTCCTGAGTAAGAGATTTCCCAAATGTGCCTAACACCAATATTGATCTTACACACCCACTCCGCTTATGTTATTATTCCACTTTCAAAAGGGATTTGTGACTTTTAGTCTTTAATGTACAATGTTTTAGTAATATATAGACTTAAGTATGTAGGCAAAGCTGCAGTTCTGAGTAAGTGCCTTCCACTCACGTCAACAGACTTTGGTGCAGGTGTAGAATTAGTTTCAATTTATTACATCACTCAAAATTATGAGAAAAATTTCTCTTAAGAGAAGAGACATTAAATGCATTTGATGTTACATTTGTAGAAAGCTGGTGATTTCTTCTGCTCTTGCTTCTGACTATTCATGAGAATATTAATAGGATGAAATATAACTATCAAATGATCAAAAGCACGGCATAACTGAATTGTGTGTCAGTCTTGACTCCAACAGCCATTGAAACTATGACGCTTTACAATTAGTGTCTAAGGACAATATCTGACAGTGCCTACATGACTTAGGAGTTTCAGTTTTATTTTCAAAGGTGCAGAGGTTCCTGCTAGCCATCTGAGCTTGGACTCAACCACGCCCATGGGTCAAAGCTCAGGTAGCTAGTCTGAGCCTCTACTGGTACCGCAACATCCATGCTGCTATTTTGAGTATGCTAGCTCAAGCCAAGCACGTGCCTATTGGCCTACCCAGCCTGTGGGCTCACCCCTGCTGCAATGTGAACATACCCTTGAGAGTGTTTGATGGATATTATTGTTTTCAGAAATTATCCAAATTTCATTTTAAATACCATTCTCACACATTTCTTCACAATTCTCCCAAAGGTGAAAGTAGGCCGGTGCATCCCACTGCAGCACACTGGTAAGAAATTGGCCTGCTGGGGTGGAGGCTCTGCATGTGGCCGGCACATGGGAGAGGCAGCCACTGTGCAACCAGACTCCAGCCACAGTGCTCGGGCAGCCAGGAAGAACAGTCACTACCACCCTGGCTCACTCCAGGGATCTAGCAGCTGAGCAGAGCAGTGGCTGCACTCCCAGCTCTGAGCTCCCCTACCTATCCTTCCCTAGCCTGAGCCCCCCACACACACTTCCCAATCCCCTTGCCCTTACCCCTTTTTCCTCCACCCCTGCCCTGAGCCCCCACACCTCCCAGACTCCTGCTCTGGTTCCTACACCCCTCACAACCTAACCCCTCCTACTCTGATTCTTCCAACCCCCACTTCCCCAGCCCTGCCCCTGCACCCTCCAGCTCCCTGCCATGAGCCCCCCCACACCCAAATTTTCAGCGAGGGATAGCTCAGTGGTTTGAGCATTGGCCTGTTAAACCCAGGGCTGTGAGTTCAATCCTTGAAGAGGCCATTTAGGGATCTGTGGCAAATAGATTTAAAAAATGACCATGCTTGGCCCTGCCAAGAAGGACTTGACGACCTCCCAAGGTCCCTTCCAGCTCTATGAGATGCATAAATTTCTTACAGGTACTGTCCTGTCACATACACACACCACAACTCCCTGATGTGACTCTCCCTCAGAAGGGGAGAGGTGTGATAGGACAGTACCTGTAAGAACTTTAAAGTTACTTTCCCCTCTGAATTCACCCCAATTTACATGGAGAGTAATTTACATGGTACAGTGCTAACACTATATGGTTATTCACAGCAACTGCTTAAAACAGATGAATGAATACATCATGCACAAAAAAATTAAAGGTACTCACTGTAATGTGCTGAAATGGATCGATAGAGGCCATTTTTGGTTGAGCTCTTACAGGCAGGTATTGCAATCAAAGTTCTTGCTCTTTATGGATCCAGTTTCCCACTGGACAGATTTCAGTGAGTTTCCAAAGTGGGCTGCAATACCACGGCTCCTTTCATCACTGCAAGTGAACAAAGACCCATGTTAAAAAAAAAAAAATCATGTTTTCCTTCTAAAACATGTTTTCTAACACAAGGCAAGTAACTGCCTAGGCGTAAAAGGGCTCCCAAATTTCAGCCTTTTAGTGAAGACCAGAATTTTGGGATATGCTGAGGCTACAAGGATCTGAACACTGCCGGCAAGGGGACGAGGGACAAAGGTTACAACTGCCCAGGGGACAGGTGATTTTATAAGCCCTGGGGCTCCCGGTCATGGCTGCTGTTGCAGTAGTGGCAGCTGGGAGCCCCAGGCCCTTTTAAATCACCCAGGCATAGGCAACAGGCAGAGTTCCTCCTTGGGGGAGACCAGTACCCAGTTCTGCTTCTTCTGCCTGTGCATCCTCCTGCTCAACCAGAGCCATTAACTTACCTACCCAGAGATGCTCCAAGGCCAGCTGCAGCCCCATCCCCACACCTGCCCTGAGTAACCTTGGTCTGTCATGCCTAGAGTGAGGGAATGATGGGAGAAATAGATGTAGATGGGGGGTGGGAAATCCATGGAATGAGGTTGGAATGGGGAATTTGGGGTGTCCCAGCTCCACCTCAGCTGCCTGCCATGGCAGGGAATGGAGAGTTTAACTCAGTAGTCCCAGCTGGGCTGCAGCTGCTGGTGTCTGGGAGAGGGGAGGCTGCAAGGGCTTGTGGGGATCAGGCTTCACCAAGGAGAAAGGCAGGTTGTAAGATTTCTGCCGAGATGCTGGCATTTTGGGGAGTGGGGGTTGTGGTTACATGGGAGCAATCTCACGGATACAATAACACAATCCACACTTAAATAGATCGGTGATTTTATTTTGACTGGTATGACTTTAAAGAGACACTTTCATGCTATTTAATCTGTCTTAGATACTGATGCTGCAAACTTATGTAGGGGGAGGGTTCCCATGCACAGATGTTTGCGGGATTCGGGCTTTAGTGAATGAACATGGAACAAAAGCATGTAGACAGGCCTAGTTCATGACAGCTGCACAGTTAAATTTCAAACAAAGTTTACACAGGAGGCGTTCAGGGTTAAGATAAGAATTCTTTTACCATCATAATTCTGACTGTTGTAGATATCTGAAAACTATGATCTTAATAATTTAATATGTGGTAAATTGTTAAAACCTCACCAAAGATGCTGTTCATTTGTTTGGCCTTTTAAATGAAAGATGGATGCCAGAAAAGTGATCTCCATGAAGTCTTACCTTTTGTTTGAGGAGAGGTATTGGAAAGTGTAAGGCCAGACCTTTGCTATCTAGTATAGTTCCAACTGTTCAGAGTCCTCCCATTGACACATAAGTAGCAACCTCTAGTTGTGGTGCTCAAGTTTCGGAGGATGAAGATCTTATTTGCAAGCTTTCTGACGCATGGATCTGTCTACAAACTCCAAAGCTATGTGTCAATATACTCCAGAGCTTCTACTCTGAGTTGCTGACACACACAAAGTGAAACTCGAGAGAACATTGCCTGTTTCTATGGGCTCTGTTGTACTTGCACAGGGTGGGTCCTCAGTATGCTTTGAAAATACCCATCAACCAATCATTTGATGTTATACGTCCCTTTGCATTTTCAGTGGTGTCATTTGTTTATTTGAGGTTTTTGTTCGCTGTGTCACTTTATTACTTATTTTCACTTTTCTGTGAGTGCGTAGAATTAATGAGATTAGTAGTTGACATCGACAGAAATTGCATATGCTTGAGTAAATGCCTTTTACTCTCCAACTGAGGAACTCAGGAAGCCGAGTAGAGCACATAGTGTCTCCTCAGCTGCCCAGACACTGCCTGGGGCTTAACAAAGGAAAATCTTCATTGCAAAACCCAGCATTCAGAGGTCCTCTGACAGCTGGCTTGATAACACAACTCATTGCAGAATGAAGACTTCTGTCTGTAACTAAGATAATCTGTGATATTACAAGCAACTCTTCGCTTGGCACATCGAAGTCCATTGTGAATGGCTACAAGAAATGGAGGAAGTCAACGGGATATGCACAATTCAGATGGGAATTCTGGTGTTAATTGAAATCAAGTCAATAGGATGCCAGATGTGGCTATCTAACATTCTCCCTCCCCAATATGCCGTTTACCCAAGAGCACTGATATGAACAAAAAAGAAAACATTGTACTAAAAATTTGCATAGTTAGAGTGCCAAAAGCCCTAAAAAAATAAGAGTTCATATCCTTTCCAAAACTCTGGGTATATACTTTCATACTGTAAGAATTCTGGACATTTCTGTTGTTCATATAAATGTTAAATTCCTTCTTTATTCCTGTTAAATTCAGTAACGTGTTGCAACAAGTTCCAAATGTACTGTGTAAAAAATTAAAGCCATCTGCCTAAAAAAGGCAGGATTTAATGTAATTTAGTGCACATATTTAATAGCGAGGCAGATCAAACCCTGGGAGAGAGGAAAGAATGATCTCTCTCTGTAACTAACTGAGAGGAAATACCCATTCAGATTTAGATTTAAACTAAGGCCCCCAATGCAAAATAGATCTTTCCATATTCTTATTTTAATAGGGGATAAATTGATTGCAGTAGAAATATCATTCAATGCACTTTTTCATTCAGACCAGTCAAAATTATCATAGGCACAAGTGGGCAAAATTTAACTAAAGTAGCACCCACCTACACCAGCAACACATGTGCCCAGTGTTCCTGTTTATAGTTTTAACTTGGGCCCTACCAAACAATGTGTAGAAGCTGGCACCTGGGGGTTTTCCGGAAGGAGGACTTCCCAAAAAGAAGGGGCCTCCAGAAAGAGGACTTCCTTCTGGAAGACCCCCCCAACGGCCACACTTCTACCCATTGTTTTGGAGTCCAGAAGAGCGTCTTCCAGACTCCAAATCATATGACCTTATGCAAATGAGGCATGGGGAATTTGCATCCGCCCCTTATTAGCATATTTTGGTCCGTGCATGGCATGTGTAGAAAAGGCCAAAGTGGAGTGTTTTACTGCTCTCTTTTGGTAGGGCCCAAGTTAAAAATATGAACAGGAACACTGGGCACATGTGTTGCTGGTATAGGTGGGTGCTACTTTAGTTAAATTATGCCCACTTGTGCCTATGATAATTTTGACTGGTCTGAATGAAAAAGTGAATTGAGTTAGCATATTTCGTGCCGTTTATTAGCAGGCCACTTTCAGAGAAAGTGGCATGTGTAGAAATGGCCTTTCTTTTTAAACAAGCCTCTGCAAATTAGTTAAGGAAATTTTGCAAAACTTCCAAGTGGCTCAGTAAGAGCATAAGGGATCAATAACTGTAACTAAAAGGAAGTGTAGGAGCCATAAAACACAAGAACTTGTGGTTTATCATGAGCCAACAGCCATTAAGTTAATATGGGTCAGCAGAAGACAGCGTACAGAAGTGAGGAAACGGAAATCAGGAAGCTAATGTAAGATTTTCCAGCCACAAATGAATGAGTTAGGTGTCCATCTTACACTGACTTTCAATGAAAGCCAGGCACCTGCCTCTTAAGCCTTTGCAAACCTCCCCATAATAATTCAGTCAAAAACCTGGTCAATGCTTCAAAGTTATACTGGAGTTACTAAGCTGATTAAGGATGTAATTTTTTGCCAATATAGGGTCATATATACCAACCTTAGTACGGGCACAGTTGTAATGGTATAAAGGTGTCTTATGTTTTTACAGCTAGCCCCATTTCCCAATGCTATATTATATTCCCTGAGGCAGGGGTGGCCAACCTGTGGCTCTGAAGTCACATCTGGCTCTTCAGAAGTTAATATATGGCTCCTTGCATAGGCGCCAACTCTGGGCCTGGAGCTACAGGTGCCATCTTTCCAGTGTGCTGGGGTGCTTGCCACTGATGCCCCAGTTCTTCCCCAGGCCATACACGCACCATACCCCTTATGGTATACAGTGGCGGTGTCCAACACACTATCCACTAGCCACATGTGGCTGTTTGGCTGGTTGAGCGTAGCTAGTAGGCCTGAACAATAAATATATGTTTTAGAGTAAGGTGGCAAATTCTCGAGAGCAGTAGCCACCATAGTGTCTCCTGCTTCAGAACTAACTGGACACCACAGGTGTCGGTGGCGCTTGGTCTTGTAATGAGCGCAAAGGACCAGACCTGATGACATCTCAATGTTCCTTCTAGTTCTGTGATTCTGTAATTCCCCAAGTCACATCCCTTCCTGCCCCCACCTCTGAGCCTGCCACATCCTCTCTCCTTCCTCCCTCCTTCTGTAGAGCCTCCAGCAGATCACAGTGAGGAAGAGGCACAGAGAGGAAAAGGAAAGAGCCAATCAGCCGGAGGTGGGAGCTGATGGGGGCTGCTGGTATATTACTGTGGTTCTTTGGCAGTGCAGACTGAAACACCAGCTTCGCTCATGCTAAGGTCGGCCACCCCTGCCTTAAAGCTATGTTAAAAGTAGAGCTACAATTGAGACTGGCTTACGATTCCTGTTAATAAGATCTGAGGAGCCCTGTGGTCTACACGGGTGCATGGGAGGCAGGTACTGCCTCAACATACCCTATTGTTCACTTTTGCAGTGAAATTTTCAATTATTTATTATTTGGCCACTCTTTCACTGTTCAGCGTGAAATTTTCTGTGCTGAATGTCTGCCTCAAGCTGACTTATTTTAGGAAATGTCTGCCAAAACTGCTTACTCATTTCCGAGAAGGAGGTTAGGAAATAAAATGTACTTTTGCCCCGGTCAAAAGTTGTGGAGCAGGGATTTGAAGTTTGGAACTGAAGGTGGGGCAGAGGTCACCTTTATCCCTAGGTTGTGCATTTTACTGTCATCAGGAAAAGCCACTTAAATTCAGCTAAGATATATGCCATTGAAAAACTGTTATTTTCACATGCACTAAGATGCTTACGCACAATATGAACCCACACAGTCACACATATAAAAAAATAAAGATTGCAAAGCTGGGCATTCAGAAGTTGGAAAATGCCACAAATAAGGTTTCTTGTGCAGCTTTAATTCAGCATGTTTGTGTGAGTGCATTATGATACAGACTTTAATTAGATAATCACAACCCACACCCCACCTACACAGGATTCCTGCCTCAGTGTAGAGCCCTGACTCTAAATTTCAGACAACCTCAGTTTTTTGACAAACTGTTGCCAACAGAACAGCTGATGTAAAAACAAAGTTTTAATACAGCACAGTTCACTTTTGAGACAAGCATCTTTAAATTCAAGGGTTTTTTTGTCACCTAAATAGAATCATAGAACTCTAGAACTGAAAGGGACCTTGAGAGGTCATCAAGTCCAGACCCCTTCCCTTTGGCAGGACCAAGCACCGTCTAGACTATCCCTAATAGGTATCTATCTAACCTGCTCTTAAAAATCTCCAGTGATAAAGGTTCCACAACCTCCCTAGGTAATTTATTCCAGTGTTTAACCACCTTGACAGGAAGTTTTTCCTAATGTCCAACCTAAACCTCCCTTGCTGCAGTTTAAACTCACTGCTCCTTGTCCTGTCCTCAGAGGCGAAGGAGAACAAGTTTTCTGCCTCCTCCATGTAACCCTCTTTAAAGTACTTGAAAACCACTATCATGCCCCCTCTAAGTCTTCTCTTTTCTCAACTAAACAAGCACAGTTCTTTTAGTCTTCCCTCATAGCTCTTGTTCTCTAGACCTTTAATCATACTTGTTGCTCTTCTCTGGACCTTCGCTAATTTCTCCACATCCTTCTTGAAATGTGGCACCCAGAACCGGACACAATACTCCAACTGAGGCCTAATTAGCGCAGAGTAAAGAGGAAGAATAACCTCTCGTGTCTTGCTCACTACACTCCTGTTCATATGAATGTTAATCCGTGAATTCCCATATTTTAATGAGGATTAAATTTGGTGTTACATTACCAGTATGACACACCACATGAAGGGATATGTGCTTAGATTTGCAATTAAATTAATTAAGCTAACAGTGAATAAATCAGTCCTGCAGCACCTTAAAAACTAATAATAATCTTTATAAGGTAATCAGCTTTCCTGGAAAAAAAACCCACTTCTTCAGATTCTGGAGCAGAGCTGAAAGGAAAACTGAGAAGAAATAAGCTAAATAAATAAATTAAAGAGGAGGGAGGGGTGGGGAGAGGGAGCAGAAAAGAAACCAACCCTGTGGGAAGTGTCAATTAAGTTAAGTGGGATGTGTGCCAGCCCTGCAAATATCAACGGTGGGGAAATTGTCTATATAATGAGTAAAATAATTGAGATTTTTGTTGAGTCCTCAGTGATAGATATCAAACTTGTAAATAAATTCCAATTCAGATGTCTCCCTTTGTAATCTGGTGTTAAAATCTCTGCTGTAATATGAAAACCATTAAGTCATTAATTGAATGTCCTGCCAAGTAAAAGTGCTCACTTCCCAGTTTACATCATTCAGATTCCTAATATCTGATTTGTGTCCATTCACCATTTGAAAAAGGGACTGTCCAGACTGCCCAATGTACATGACAGAGGGACATTGTTGGAACATGGTGCCACAGGATTGCTTGCTTTCTTTTGCAAAGATATAGACTAACATGGCTCCCTCTCTCTGAGACTATTACTGAATAATGTTCAATTCCTTGCAGTTTTATTGGTATTAATAAACTACATCCATTTTGAATTTTGTTCCTCTGTGTTAAATTACTGATCTGCTGATTTTTTTTTTATTTAACACTGTATTCATTTGCTGTACATTTGCTGGCAGCCATACTACTGTTCTGGCACATACCAGCCTCCTTTCACCTCTAGCCCGTGGAGACCTAACCAAAAGCAGCCCTGCAAAAACAAGATTGAGGAACATGAGCTGGGATAGTGCTAGAGAAACTGCTATTGCCAATGTTCTTCCTATATCATTTCTATTGAAAAAGTAAAGGACTTGAAGCTCAGAAGCTAAAGCCAGCATCTTGTAGCACATCCAAGGACTTCGTGCTACCCCTATTCATATTGAACAGTAACTTGCTCTGCAATTAGCCTGCTGACAAAAATTAACAAAGGTGCAACTCAGTGTGAATATGGCTGGCACAATCCAGCCTTAGACTTGGAAGAAAATTGTAAAAGCAAAAGACAACTATGGCAACTTGTTTTTGTTTTTTAGAGCAAAGACATCCTGGTTTGGGAAGAGAAATACTTGAAAATTGAAACAAAATGAATAGATGTGACTAATAAAGTGTCACAGTCATTTATGAAAAATACAGTAGACCCCCGACTTATGCAGAGGTTGTGTTGCTGCACAACCTCTGCATAAGTCAAATTTTGCATTACTTGGGGGAGCCAGGAAACTGACCAGAGCAGCAGTGCTCATCAGTTTCCTTTCTCCTGTGAGTGGCAGGGAGCTTGGAGCCAGGAAACTGATCAGCCCTGTTGAGCTGGTCAGTTTCCCAGCTCCTGTCAGTGACAGCAGCCAAGATTAGGCCGCCTCCCCTGAGATGAGCTGTGAAATGAGCCCAGGCAGGAGCAGGCCAACCCCTCCTGTCAGGGACAGTGAGAGTCAGACTGCCCTCCTGTCAGTGGCAGCAGCGAAACTGAGCAGCACTGCTGCACTGGTCAGTTTCCTAGCTCCCTGAGTGGCAGGCAGCCAGGAATCAGGTGCCAGCTCCCCATCACTTAGAGTCACGTTAACCCGAGATTTGCACAGCTTGAGTGCACCTGTCTCGCGTTTGTACTGTATGTCCAAGACGATAACAAGAAAAATACAAAGTACGTTTGATATTGGCCCAGGTTTCTGGTATGAATACCAAAGGAGTTGTATCTATTTAAATCAAATCAGATGACAGGATTTTACATTCTCATGGATTATTAAAGTGATTTTATAATACATAATTTGTTTCTGAGTGAATTTTCCCAAGAGTCCTTGGGAAAACCATTGAGTTGTTTCTTACTTTCATTCTTTGGACCAAGGACTCTGTATAGTCACAACACTTACCACCATGGATCTCTGGTCTCAAATGGTGACTTTTTTTTCCTGTGTTTTTCCTTATCATATAACCCAGAATGGGTCCCAGGGATAAAGGGCTCCCTACCACATAGCCAATAATGTCATCTACGTACTTCTCAGCTATCTCAGAGTCCTCAACCCCTGGGGAAGACAGAGGGTGCAGAAGATGAGCTCCGCTCGCTAGAGCCACATGATTTTATTTCAGCCTGCAAAGGCCACAAGGTCTCAGCCTTCCACAAAAATTCATAACCCATATAGGCATAAAAAATTAGAGTGACTTTCACTTTCACCTTTCACTGTTGGCCATCTCAAGTTCCCTTCCACCCATTGATGAGCATGACATCTATAAGGTTTTCATTTTGGAGCACTCAACTTGGACAGAGAACCCACACCTGTATTTAAAGAACTAGGGTGGTACAGACACACAGACTCTTTGAAAACTGGGCCTTAAGTGCCTCAAATTGGGCACTCCAGAAGGAAGGCACTTAAAGACAAAAGCCCGTTTTGGCTGCAGTGACAAATACCTAAACAACATATAAAAGATTATGAAGCAATATATAGGCTGAGGTGCCCCATCTGAAAAAAACAGGATACATCTGTTTGGGGAGAGATATTGCATATCCCCTTTAAAACATTAATAGCAAACATACAGTAAAAATTTGAGAGATTGCGGCTGCTTAAAAGAAATGCTCTGCTATGGCTATTGCAGTGCAGGAAACTAAAATCTCCAAGTGATGCATTTATAAAGCCTCAGAAGTAATCTGCCCAGCCCTTTATAGGAAGGTCTTTTGGCTAGACCAATGGACCTGTACTCAGGACATCTACTTTTAGTTTCTGGTTCTGATACAGGCTTCCCACGTGACCACAGGTAAGTCATGTCAGCTTTTTAATCCCAGTTCCCCATCTGGAAAATGGAGAAATACTTACAGTCTCCCACCCTATTGCAGTTATAAGCTCTTTGGGGCTCTCTTACTGTACGTCTGAATAGAGTCTAGCACAATGTGCTTAATCCTGGGTCTTTCAGCATGACTGTAAAAATAAATAGTAAGTGCTACTTAAATGCTAAGGGCTAATACTAATGGGTTTTGTACAATCAAAATGGGGTTAGTCAGACTCCAGAACTGTCACTAAGTAGCCCCATTTGAACCAAACATTCAAATGTTATAAACACCTTCAATTCGATGCATTAGCCTCTAGAAAAAATTGAGCTTTCCAGATTTGTGTGCACATCTAGGAATGCTTCAAAGCTTCCTACGGCAAGTGTTCTGCGATGTTTTCACCACAGCCAAGGTGTGCTAAGGGCTGTGGTCACAGGGTGTGTAAACTTTCACTCAGCACTTTAGCTGACTGTGATTTACTGTTAGCATGACTATTGTTGTGGTTTGGGTTGATTTGATCTTTTGAATACTGCGATAAAGGATATACTTATGCTTTTTCCATTGTCTCCCATTTTAGAAATAAGAAATTCAAACATATTATTTTGATAAAATTGTGTGTGTGTCATATGTAAACCCTTAAAGTAATTTGTTGCAACTTTCTGGTAAAGTAGAAGTAAAAAAAAAAACTGCTGAAAACGTTTAGCATCCTGTTTGAGCAACATGAATATTATCACTGTTCCCTACTATATATTTGTGTCAGTTCATCTGTCCATCTGTCTGTTCAAGAATTCCTCCTAAATCATAAGAGCTATGACCATCAAATTTGGCAAGCAGCTTGCTCTTATCATAACTTAGAGCAAAGCAAGGGCTTGGCTGTGCCAGGAAAATGGAATGTGCCTGGAATTGAATTGTTTCTCGTGAAACTATAGAGGAAAAGAGATAAAATCATCAGGCAGGTGAAAGGGGTTGGCTGGGGGTGACCCCTTCCTGTCAAGGACTGCTAGCTCTGAGTCTTCCACTTCCCAAGGGGTGAGGGGCCTGAACTCTCATTAGCAACACAAGCAGGAACATTGCTGGCTGTTCCCCTTCATCAAGGAGCGAGCGGAATATGCACAGGTTGCTGCATTCCTCATTCTGCTGGGAAGTGCAATAGACAGATGAATCTGGACCTCCCTCAGCTGTGGCTGCTGGAGCTGCAGTGGCCACGCAGAGGCACTTCTCACCTGGCCTCAGACTACAGCAGTGTCAGAAGGCTGGGTGGCCCTCTCTCCCCAGGGCAGCCTGCATACTGAGCAGTTCGTCCCCAGCCCCAGAGACATGATTTAAATGAATTTAAATAAAAACAAAGATTCAGTTAAGAACCCAAGTATGTTATAACACAAATAATAAAAATGCACATAAGATTATTTCCCCTACAATATATACAAAAATACATTTTGGGAAGCAGGATGGAAAATGGTTCATTTAAGCTTAGGAAAGATTTCCCATTCACAGAGCCAGACACAATCGCATTTTATTTATGCACAGAAGTTTCTCTACCCTGCACCTCAAGCGTGCTGATAGATATGCAAAGTCACATGTATTAGCATGATTAAAATAGAGGTTAAATTTATAAGAATGTGTTTAGTGTTTGGACTTTAGGAAAATATAGTAAGTTGCTGTATGCATGAATTTCACTTATAAAATCTGTATATTATGCTATAAGACAATATCCAAGCATTTGCTTTGTAGGGGTAAAAGAGTTTGCTATAACATTCAAAACCCACCACAGTCAGGAGATAAGTATTACCAAGTGTGAAATACTAGTTTAATCACAAGAGATGTCATCTCCTGCCCAATGAAAGACGATCCTGGACACCAGATAAAATATTGTATATGCTAATGTTCCACAAGATTTGTTGATCCTTCCTACCATGCCCAGGAAGAGAGGATAGGCAAAAAACTTTCATCCCACCAAATTTTGAACTCTGGAAGAAGGAAATTAAAATCCCTACCAGACAGAACCGTATCACTATGGTGCTTGGAGGGGGTTAGACAGCTCAACTTACAGAAGGAATCTCCAAGTTGTTTATCTTAATGGACATACAGAAGTTGCATATTACACAGCACGTTCTTTTACCTTTAGAAACCTAGAGATTTAACTACTTTTATTTGTTCTTCCTAGTTAACAAAACTTTGGTCAGTTACAAGATTGGCTACTAGCATGCCTTCTGGTGAGCAATCTAAGGTACAATTGAACTGGGTAAAGAGTCGCTAACTTTCTACTCCCACAAAACCAAACAGCCTAGAGCCAACCCTACCCTGAGGGCATGCCCCCAAGGTCCCATTCCCACTCACTACATCCCCCCTCCTCGGATGGCATGCTCTCCCCTACTCTCACTGGTTTATGGCAAGGGGTTGGTGTAAAAGCTCTAAGTAGGAGGGCAGGCACTGGGATGGGGGCAGAGATGAGCAGTTTGGGGTGCAGGAGGGGTGTCAGGGAATGGATTTATTTCAGCCAGCAGCACAGAGGAGCTAAAGCAGGTTCCTTGCCTGTCCGAGCACCATGTTGCACTCCAGAAGTGGCCAGAAGGTCCAACTACAAGGCTGAGGAGAACAGGAGGCTCCGCCCACTGCTCCCACTAACAGGGACCATCCTTGCAGCTCCCATTGGCCTACTAGGCCAGTGGGAGTACAGAGCCAGTGCTTGGGGCGGGGCAGTTATGGAGCCCTCTGCCCCAGTCCCAGCCTAGGAATCAAAGCTGCTGGCTGCTTCCGATGTGCAGCACAGAGCCAGGATAGGTAGAGGCCTAGTCAGCATTAGCTCTGCAGCACCACCAAACAGGTTTTCAAAGGCCTTGGCAATGCTGACTGGGGACACCAATGTCACTCTTCACCCAACTCTTCTGGTTGAAAACAGTCCACCAGGCAACCCTACCTGGCGTAGGTGTCTGGTCCGTTGAGCCTGGGGATAATGTGAATATAGTTGTGATTTTTGTTCTAAGGGATCATGCGTCACAAAGGCAGGACTGTGTGGCAGGACAGACCAGAGCACGGCTGGTGAAATTTAATTACAGAGTAACACTCTTTCTTGAGACTGGCTCCCATGCTTACGAGACGCTGCAGAAAGTGAAAATGGACGAGGTTGAAAGCCCTCTGACGGACCCATCTGCACAGAATTCAACCGACCTCATTTCTCACAAGCCAAACAACCAGCTGAGAAGCAGATGAGAACCTTCCATCCAACATGTGAACCTTTATTAGACAGTTTTTGGGCTATTTCTTGTTCTGGAAGCTAAGGGCCTCATCTGCATAATACAGAATATACTGATTCTGTATCCATTCAAATTAGTGAAGGAGCCTGTGTTGTACATGGTACACCTAAAGCCACACTGAGGCTCCTGTCTCCCCAAAATCTTCTTTCCCTGTTAGGGAGAAAGCAGCACTGTCCTCCTGTCTGCTATCAGTGCTAACTGCTGGGACACCAGCATGTGACTGCTCTCCAGCTACTACAGTGGTGTGGTTTGCTCCTCTGTGCTTCTCACAGCCTCTGCGTCTGAGTCGTTTACCCAGCGAACAGTCCCAGTGACTGTAGGGGCTATTGCTCAAAGCTTCTCCAGGCAATGGCATTTAAATTAGCTAGCTCTGTTATACGGTTTCCCTCATAACTCTGAGCAACAGCAGTGAAAACTCTAAGCTGCAGCAAAGGCACTAGTGTGATCTTTCTTCAGATGTTGGAAAACAGCACTGCACCTGTCTACACTTTCATTCATGTTTGAAAGATTATCTCCATGTCCAAAAACCTGCTCACAGAGCCAGACCCAGAGAGGTGTAAATCAGCCTAGCTCCAGAGACCCTCATTCCCTTCATTTGACCCTCATTCCCTTCTTCCCCACTCCCCATTAATGTTTGGATTTTACAAAAGTGGATTATTTCACCTGTAATGATTTTTACTCAGCCTGTGTGAGAGGATTTTTCAAGCCCTGTTTACAAAAGATACAATGAATATTAAGAGATTTCATATAGACGGAGGAAGAGATCCAAGCTACGCTGCAGGTCACCAAAAAACATCTATATCTTAAAGGCAGTCCTAACTGACCTTCAGGAATGCAATACAACCAGTCCCACTTGATCACCAGTCACACAACCAATGACTCATAGCATCAACTAGGGTCAGAAAAAAAAGCCCAAATCTCATAAACACTCCTTGGGGCAGCATTTCACAATTAGGGAATTCCAGGCTGTCTTCTGATGCATCTAGCAGTGGTCGCAGTCACAGACAGGTCAGCAGATCAGAAAAACCCCATGGACCACTGTCTTACATAATTTCCTGTGTTCTCAATCTAATTGTCCCTTAAGACATCAATGGCTCAGTTAGTTGCCAAATCGAAGTATCTTTTTATATATTAAACATTGGTTAGTTTTTCTACTCAGCCTGAAAAGAGAAATGGGAAACAAACTACATGTTAAATAGAACTAAACGGCAGTCAGTATTTCACTGACTTTCATGTAATATCCTCATTTGTTGTAAGTGGACATACTGGAGCATTCCAATGCCCACCAGAGGAGGGATCAAGGTGCAGAAGACATGCCTGGTTTAGGCCTGTTTCTAATTTCCATTTTACATTCACCTGTTAAAATTAGTTTTACTGCCAGCAAAATTTCTCTCTTTTCTCTCTCCCCATAGCCCATATTTTGTCTATAATTATTGTAGAGAAGTGTCAGAAACTGGTGTCATAACAGCATCAAAAGACAAATACTAGCAGTAAAAAAAGAGATCTTTCAGATAATTACACCTAACTTACAGTTGCAAATGCAAAAAATTATTCTTAGTATACTCAGGGGGAGAAAATAGGAGAGGAAGAGACAGGTGGGTATTTGAATTACCCAGAGATATAAGGAATCATAAAATCCAAAAACTGCTTCTAAACTAGATTCCTGTTTTCTACCTACTGTATATAGAAAGTATGTAAGCAGTGTTGTAACTGTTTTGGTCCTGTGTTGGAGGGCCAATGTGGGTGAGATTAAAGAATGCTATGTGGCTCGAAAGCTCCTCAACACCCACAGAAACTGGCTCAATAACAGATACCACCTCATAGTCCTTGTCTCCCTGTGTAAAATATTAATATCACGCCAGATATTTATTCATGCAGATGGCTACAGTTTATAGGATTCTAACGCTGCAAGCCTCCCAAAAGCCATGAACATTGCATAAGTAAGGATGTGTTTACACCAGCACTTTTGTCAGTGTAATTTGTGTCACTCAAGGATGTGAAAAAATGCCCCTCTGAGAGATAAGTGACTCTCACAGAAGCATCACTGTGCACAGTACTAATCACTGGGAGATGGTCTCCCACTCATGTAGCTGCCACTGCTTGTTGTGGGTGGTTTAATTATGCCCACGCGAGAGCGCTCTCCTATTGGTGTAGAGCAGCAACACAGGAGGTCATACAGCAGTATGGCTGCATCAGTATAGTTGTGCTGCTGTAAGGTCCCTAGTGTACACACAGTTTAACTCTTGTACACAACCCATTTCAGACATGATGCCAGCCAACACGCAGGGTTACACACCAGGGCAGAATGAGATAGTTAAATGTAAAACATGTTAGATAGGAAGCCATTCTCCCCAACAAAAAGAAGCTCTGAATTCTGCTAGGACCACATAAGTTGCTAAGCAACACCACCCGATTTTGCATAGTTCAAAGTTCAAAGTCTTAGTTCCATTGACACTCTATCCAAATCAGCACAGTCCACCATACAATGTTTTACGTCTCTGTGTAAGACTCGCCCATGAGCCTGATCCCCAACTCACCGAAATCAATGGAAAGATTATCTGACTTCAATGGGTTTTTGGATCAGCTCACACGTACATAAAGGGAGAAGAGGATTATTAGGTTATAATTTGCAATAACAAAAAACAATTACATTTATATCATGGTAAACTGTTTCAGTAGTTAATCTCCACTTCTAAAGTGAGCCTCTACACACAGGTATGTTCATAGATCAGGCCTAGAGCAATGCTGTGCAAAAGCCAGGTCTTCAGTGTGCTAAACCAGCAAATGTAACAAGCCAGGCAGATGCCAAATTGGGATTATAGTGACTGGCTAGAAACTGGACGTACAACTAGTCTGTGTGAAAACATCCCTTTATGTTCTTTACACTGCCCTCCCTATCTGTCCTGCCTCACCTGCCATTTCTCATCCACCTCTTCTCTCTCGTCTTTCAGGTTGTAGGCTATTTAGGGCAGGAACTGTCATGTACTATATTACTGCACAGTGGCCTGGTCTTGGCTGAGGTCTCTAGGCACCATCACAACATATGTTAAATAATAAAAGGCTCATCTGGTAGAAGAAATGCATCTGTAACTGATGCTGAAATCGCCCTTAGGGAAAGATTTAGAAAAATGCGAGAGGTGGATCAGGCATGGCAGCTGGGCCTAATATTGCATAACTATGGAAAGAGATGGATTTTGACAGTAGGATAAGTCTCTTATTGTCCTCGTCTTGCTCTCTCTTTCCAAAGTAATATATTTGGATTTATATTACACTGTTAGGTAGCAGAGGACATAAAAAAAAGTTAAATGGAAACTGGAATTTGCAAATATACTACATGGCAAAGTTTATGCCAACAAGGAGCTGATGTATACCATGGCTGGGGATGGTGAATTTTGTGCTTTTAGAATTGCCAAGGCACATTTTAATAAATAGACCAACCACAAAATAACACCTCACAAATGTATCAGGCAAGTAGATAAATATATTGTAGTCCTTTGCTTTCTTATCTTGCCATTATCAGCAGGAGCTTCTGCTGGAGAAGAGAATGCACCTCAGTGGACACATTTTCAGAGACCTCTGTTTACTAGCTGATGTGAAATTAACAGTTCACTTCCCAGTGAAAACACCTAAGGGTCCAAAGTCACCACCATAAGTGCTGATATTTTGGCAGTCTTAGCAGAAAGACAAAATCCACTCTAGATTAGGAAACGGTACAGAGTTTACCCAACCATCCCATTCACAGCAATAGTTCCTTCAAGCAAAGGAGTCTCATGAGACATCATGGAAGAAACCCTGAGTGCAGAAGATAGAGGCCCACAAAAGACCTTAAAAATATCTTGCCTCTGTAGGCTTCTGCTTAAAAGTTTCCCCAAGGTCACAGATTCCCTGACCTTGGAAGTTAGCTGCCACCACCCAAGTGAGAAAACCCCTCTTTAGAGCCTGAAGACACACTTAGGATGTCTTCCTATGGGGTAACCCCAAGTTCTTAACCCTCCTTTAGGAAACACTTGAAAACAAACAAAGAAAAAAAACTAAATTACTTTTCAGTCTCAGACATGTATACACACAGATCCTCTTCAAGGACACAGGAATCAAATCATTACCTTAAAAAGGGTAAATTTATTAACAAAGCAAAAAGATGTACATGATAAAGTATACTTGGTTGTGAGGTGTTACAGAGAAACTAAAGAAAAAGGTAGATTAAAGCACAGAGAATTACTTCCCAGGGATTCAGTTTAAAAGTAACAGTGTGCAGGAGGATACATCAGCCAGCCTGAAAAGTCCCACACCAAATCCAAAATAAAAAACAACCTGATTGCATCTGACTAAACATTTCCCTTTTACTTATATATCTGTATTCCCAGATTTCTTCTGAGGCCTGGATACTTACTGAAACCCTCCACGCCTAGCTCAGACTTAAACCATCTCGGTCCCTTTCTCGCCCCTGGCCACAAAGAAGACTTTCCTAGCAGGTAACTTCTTCAAATCAAAAAATCCCCATCTCTCTTCCCATTGACTCCCCTGGCTGTTGGCCAATACAGAACCTCCTATCTCAAGGGGTTTAACCCTTCACAGGCATTCATTCAAGACACCCCCTTTCTGAAACAGAAGACTGCCAACTCAAGGATTTTCCACCTGCTACATCACATGCGCCGAACTTTTTTTTTGATACTTTCACTAATTATGTTGACTTTCACAGTCCACAGACCAGTTACCTACAGTATTCTACCTACAAGCAACTTGGGTTTTACCCATTAAAAAATAACAGAGATCCTTTCTCTAATAGTTAGCAGGCAGTAAGGGAGCATCTGGGTTCTATTCCCAAAGAGATCAATTGACTCAAATTAGCTCACCCCTCTGCACCTTGGTTTACCTACTTTATTGGTGACTACCGTAATACTTGACTACTAGCAAGTGTTATAAAGTGCTCAGAGATCTTCTCTTGAAAGGTTCTATTAGTACAAAATACCATAACGGAAACAGCTCAGAGAACTGCTACTGCAAGTAAAGCAAATGCAACAGGAAGGATCCTTCACGTGTAATTTAATTGACTGGGCCAGTCTTTTGTGTTTTCTGATTTTATATAATTTCTTTGAATCTGATCCCTGTTTATCCTTCTGTTTGACCCTGTGGAGGAGTCATAGTGTATCTGTGGCACCACTGTCTTCTGTCATGAAGATTAAAGTGGTGTCATATTCTTCATCACTACATTACGATCATTTCAATATTTTTGCTAATCAGAAACAGTCATAAGAAAAATGCAGAAAAATGCAACAAACATCAGGTAATGCCTACCACACAATTTTGTTTCAGTTTCGGAGGGACCCTAGAGCCTTTCCATTTATTAAAAATGATTCCAAACAAAAAAGCTCATTCTTTGAGGCTTTTTAGAAGGATTGTACTTTACGTACAAAATTGGGTAAATAAAGTCCAATGCTGACATTTGATTGGAAATAAACCAATGTGCCCCATTAAAAATTACATGACACATTTCATGTGTTGCTTCTAAAAATTAGCCTATCCTTCCAATTCAGGTACTTATGGAATTATCCTCTTTCCATTAGAAAATGGGGGGAAAGTGTTTCTGAACTAGAACTGTCTCCATCCCTTAAAAATCTGAATCAGATTGTGTGGATATACAATTCAGTTCACAGTGTAAACTCTTCCAATACATTTCCCATGACATTACAGTTCACATATGTGTATTTCAGTGTAGAATTTCTTATCTATTTATGTCCCCTGTATTTGTATTTGGAGTAGCAAATGGAACCTATGGAACAAAACAGAAGCCATATAATTTCATACAGAGATGGTGATTTTGTTACCAGTTGTAACACCTACAAGCAACAAAGAGAACTAGATCCTAACTTCTTCCAAGTTTGCTTCTACCCTACCCTTTCACAGTATGAGGACTAGTTTGGAAAATGAGAAACATTCAGGGCATTGTTGTATTAGTGAACCCTGGCTTGACTGAAATGGTTGCCTCATGTAACATAGTAGTTCTAAGGTTCCTCATATTTCTGCTGAGGAGCAGATTAGCACCCAAGCTATCCCAAGATAGCGATCCACTTAACTTCAGCTATTTTTGAGATAATCAAAAAATTTGGTTCAGAGTATAGAGGGAGAAAAGTGTATTTGTATACTGCAAATTGCTCCTACTAAGTTCTATTTAAAAAGCACCCCATCACACCAAAAAAAAAAATCACATTGGGGCTAAGATCAAGCATCCAATGTTTCTAGCTGAAGAAAATTACTTTGAGAAAGTGATGAACAATTTCAGACTGGATAGAATGGAAGTTGGAACTCAGAAATATGAGTGCAATGGAGAAAGTGAATAGGAATGTGTTATTCCACCCCTTTACATGACACAAGAAACAGGAGTAACCCAATTAAATTAATAGGCAACAAATTTAAAACACACATAAGGAAGTACCTCTTCACAAAATGAACAATTGACCCATTGAATTAGTTTAGGGTTGCCAATTTTGGCTGGACATATTTCTGGAAGTTTCATTACAAAACAATCTTTAATTAAAATGAATCTTTAATTCCAGAAGACTTCAAGACAGTCCTGGAGAGCTGGCAACCCAAACTTATTGCCCGGCAATATAGTAAAGGCCAAGAGCATAAGAGAATAGGTCCATCAGTAGCCAAGATGACCTAGGACACAACCTCATACACTGCTGTTAGACAGACAGTGGGTAGTGGAACCAAAAAGTTAGAACAGTTAACTGGTTAACCATTTTAACATCCCAACTAGGAGTCCCTGAAGCAGAAACTGCAAGAAACGTCTGCCACTGGCCAGTGCCAGAGACAGGATCCTGAGCTAGGTAGACCCTTGGTCTATCAAAGTATGGCCATTCTTATTAATCATTTCAATGCCTTCCAACATACAAACTTCAATTCTGGAGCCTGACGATTCCACTAGTGGTGCATGCTAAGTTACACTAAGCCTTAGGACAGCAACAGAGAGTAAGCTGTGCTAGTCGATACACTATCAAAAGTGTAAAGACCTACAACCTATTCTTAATCAGGATGCTACACTCCATAAGGCCCTGGCTGACATGCCTGTTCTCTCCTACAGACAACCTCCCAACCTCATGAGGATCCTCACTAACAGCCATAGTCTATACCCCAGGAACACCAGTCCTGGAACCTTTCCCTGCAACAAAGACCGCTGCCAGCTTTGTCCACATATCTTCTCTGGAAATACCATCACTGGACCTAACCAGGTTACTCACAGAATCACGGGCACTTTCTCATGCTCCTCTACTAACATCATATATGCCATCATGTGTCAACAATGCCCAGATGCTTTGTATATTGGACAGACTTCTAACTCCCTTAGACAAAGGGTCAATGGGCACAAAACAGACATCAAAACACTCCAGATCCACAAACCAGTTAGTCAACATTTTAATGGAATGGGGCATTCTGTCAATGACCTCAAGGTATGTGTGTTACTGAAGAGAAATTATCGCACCGTTTTAGAGAGAGAAGTGGATGAGCTGACTTTTATATTCAAATTCAGCACATTAACACATGGTTTAAATCGTGATGGGAACTTTCTGAGTCACTATAGGGGCTCGTCTGCATACTTGGCTCAATCTAATTCTTGACCTTTTCCCCACCCCACCCCTCCACTCTCTGATTTGCTCACCTCCATTATCTTTTTCTGATTTGTCCTCCTTGCTTACTGTTTTTGGTTCTCTGTGTCTTAAATATTGAGTCTGTTCTGGTCTGGCTATGGTCTGAAGAAGTGGGTCTGTCCCACGAGAGCTCACCTAATAAACTATTTTGCTAGTCTTTAAAGGGCTACTTGACTGCTTTTTGTTTTGATAAAGCCTTAGGAGTAGTCACACCTCTTACAAAGCCATGTAATACTCTCCCATGGGGAAAAGAAACATGGGGGAATACAACTTGTTCACAGAACGAACAGTTGCCAACTATATGCATTTATTGATACATCTTCCCCCCAAGTAGGGGACAGATCTGTAGGGTCTTAAAACCAGAGTGGATGACACGAGGTATATCCTCAGCCACCTGAAACCCCAAAATTCAGAGGGTAATATATGGAGCCAGAGATCCTGACCCACATCACATTTCTCCTTTTCCTGTTAGCATGGTTTCTTTACATGTGTAGCAAGAGTTACCCCCCTTTGCGCTTTACAGCCTAGCCCTGGGAAGAGAGAAATTCTTGTACAAACTGAAGTCCTGTGGCACCTTATAGACTAATAGATATTTTGGAGCATAAGCTTTCATGGGCAAAGAGCCGCTTCATCAGATGCATGAGTGACAAAGCGGGTCTTTGCCCACGAAAACTTACACTCCAAAATATCTGTTGGTCTATAAGGTGCCACAGGACTTCTTGTTATTCTCAGAGACACAGACTAACATGGCTACCTCTCTGATACTTGTACAAATTGTACTTCAGAAATCACTGTGCACTTTGCCCATAAATAAAATACTGTTTTCAATATGAATATTAGAGAAAGCAAATTAAGAAGTGTGAGTGCAAAAGTTTCATCAGCTCCTTCAGCATATAAGATAAATCCTTCCCATCAATATGGTCTTTAGGTCACTTCCACGAAACACTCATTCTACTCCAAAGAGTATTTGGAACATGGAATGCTGTGACTGCTTCATGCCCCCTTCACTGGTACCTCCAACTCCCTAGACTTTGTGTCTGAAATGCAACTGGAGACTGGTAGAACTCGGAAATTCATATCATATCTTTGAGGTATACAGCAAATGAAAGCCCTCAGGGAGGTCTCTGGAGAAATGAGATTTTTATTGGAACCACTCCTTTCCCGCATCAAGTTGTTGTAACTCCCAGAGCAGTGGTGGGCTCACTCCCCACTAAATTAATAATTACTAAGCCAAGTTTTGGAATCTGCATGGAATCAGACTGGTAAGAAAAGAATAAGGCTGACTCACTGAAAGGAAAGGCACACTAGATAGAATTCAGCCCATCCTAGAAAGACAGGGCTTTACTGAAAGCCTGTTGAAATCAACAAGAGCCTTTCCACTGACTTCAATGGGCTTTCAACTTGATCCCTATTCACCCAGAAAGGGGATGTGGGAGTAAAACAACTGGAGGCCAAGTCAATAAGTTACTTAAGGCCATTCCTAACTTTAAATATCTGAGTAGCCCCATTTGTTTCAATGGCACTGCTCACATGCTAAGAGATAGATATGTGCTTATGTGCCTGTATAAACTGTGCCCCTGGAAATAAATAAATTCAGGGGGAATAAATAATTCATGTGACAAAAAACCTGCAAATATTTTAGTGCTTAAATCATGTGTGGACTCTTACACACCTACATCTTCACAATTCAGCTGTCTTTTGGAGGCACCTTTGGAATATGGACCGTTCTGTTTGTCTGAGGTGGAAGTTATCTTGACTGCCTTGACACCATTCCCATGTACAACGCCTTCTGTTTGCCTCTCTCCTCTTTCAGTGTTGATGTGTATTTGAAAGGCTGCCACACAGCCTGAACATGATGAAGTCATTGCAGATTTACTACAGCCAGAGCATTTAGACTATCCATACAATTAAATTCAGTACCACATTGTGATACATCTTTCCCACTCTAGCACTGTGGGGATGTAATTCAAGGGAAGAGGAAATACTCTCGCTAAAGATTCCACAAAGCCAGATCATTGGCCTCTGGGTACCAGTCCAATAGGTTCAGGACTAGTAGACTGGCCCTATGACACCTCACATACAACTCCCACTGTATGCACTTGCCACAGGCAGGAAGTAATGTGTCTTGTTGTTGAGAGCTTGTCTACACAAAGCAACTGACCAGCATAGCTGCAGCAGAGAAACTATTCCAATATTGCTATTCCAGAATAAATCCCCACATGGTCAAATTATTCTGAACTAGATCAGACTTTGACCTGGAATACTTGCTCCACTTTGGAAGGAGAGTAATTATTCCAGAATAAAATTTCTGGTATTTCAGAACACAATGCCCATAGGGAGAAAATGTTCCAAAACAGCCAATTATTCAATAGAGCGCTACAGATGCTCAAGAAGAGAAAACCCACATTAACTTTCAGATTCCATGTTAAATCTACAGTGTTGGCTGCTGGAAAAGACACCATCTGCTTCCAAACTCTGCACATTTGATCAAGAATCATTTACACAAAAGCACATTCCACCAATGACCTTCAGCAAGTAGGTACCAACTTAATAAAACAGTGCCACTTAAAGTATTCCTGACTTCAGTTAAAATCCTCCACTCCCATCTCACAAAAACGAACAGAGGATCTAGGCCTATCTCATGGCTTGCTCAAAGAAGAATGGGGCCTCTCTGAAATTGTTCAATTTGGGCCCAGTTTTTAATGGTCAACAGTCAACCACTTCTCCCTTCACCTAACTCAAATAGCTGCTTATCATACCAGATGAAAAGGCTGTAGCAGGGAGATTTTGAGACACAAAAATGACAGTTGCACACCTACCATTTTTTCTGAAAAATCTCCTCTCTAAGTCTAACAGAGAGAGAATAAAGACTAAGCCTAAAGCTGGGGAGGGTGGGGGAAATGCATGTACAAGCTTCCAGTGGGCCCGGTTTATTCTCCACAGAGTCTTTCACCCAAACAGGCTGACTCCTCATACCAAACAACACAGGATCATCAACACTGGTGAACAACCCTCTATATCCCTGGCAAGCCAGACCCCACTATCCCCAAAAATATCCTAGGAGGCCCCTCCCATTGCAGAGGTGGCAGCATTGGCTGAACTAGTCTGGTCCTCAGTGAGGCCTAAGTCCATAGCAAATTCCAGATCACAGTCATTTTTTATGCACTAGCCTTTTCTATGCTTAGACTGCAGTTAGACTTACTAATTATCATTAACATGTAAATATACAGAGAGAAACAGAGAGAGCAGTGCACATCTGTCTGTGCTACTGTGAGTCTGTTTCTTCAAGAACTCCACCTACGACCACAAGACCTAGGACCACCACGTTTTATATACAGCTTCCTCTTACCCTCACTTAAACCAGGTCAGGGCTTGGTTGTGCTGCCTGGAAGATGGGAAGTGCTGGGAAGGGGCTGTTTTCCAGAAGATGAAAAGGGAGGGGGCAGAGGGAGGCAAAAGAGAGGGACAGAGAGAAGAGATAATAAGAGTGGCCACTGAGGGCAGCTGCAGCAGCAAGAGAGCAGCCAGCGGGGCTGGGGCTCTGGCAACTTGCCTGCCACAAACACGGGAAAAATAGTTCCCCTGCCACAAATCCAGTGCCTGCCCTGGCCCATGGAGAGCCTGCATGCCACAAAAGGTAGCTGGAGAGGGGGCAGTTCTCTGGAGCCTGCACCTCCCCAGACAGCCTGCAGAGGGGCTGTTTGAGGGCAGGGCCACTCCCAGAGCCTGGCCTCCCACCCAGATACCCTGCAGGCTGCAGGGGGTGGGGAGAACCTGAAGGCAGGAACCAGCCCCTGAAGTCTGGGAAGTCCCAGAATCCCCCACCAAACAGGCTGCAGGATGGAGGGGCCACTAGAGATTGGGGGTTTCCCACAAAGTGCTGTGCTCCCACAACCATTCGCAGGGCAGAGGGGGTAGCTGGAGGGTGGGGCCAGCCCACACACTGCCCCCCCCCCGATAGGCTGCAGCACAGAGCACTGCCCCAAGCAGTGCCCCTCCCTGCATCCCAGACAGCCTGCAGACTGAGCAGGGGGCAACTCAAGTCCAGGGCCAGCCCCCCCACCCCCACCCCCACCCAGGATGCAGGCCCAGATCTCCTTCTGCTGGGAGGTGTTGTTGGACAGGGAGCACAGCCCTGGCTCCCTCGGGTGGGGGGGGGGCCTGGCTGGGGAGTGCTGCTCCAGCCCCCTTGGGAGGAGCAACTGCAGAGCAGTAGCATTCTCACCATCATGGGTATCTCCAGTAACCCCCTCCCTCACCTCTCAGCTCCCTGTCCCAACCCCCTGCCCTAACTTCTGCACCTCACACCTGCCTTGACTTCTGTACCCACAGCCCCTGCCTCCAGTCCCCACAACACCCCCCAACCCCAACCCCCCAAACCTAAGCCACCCATCCCCTGCACCCTCACTCCAGCCTTCATTTTTCAAAACTACTATCTTGTGGGGGCAGGGGGGGAAGCATGTACATTTTTCACTTATTTTCAAAAAATAACTTCACGAGCAAGGTGGGGTTCATCTGTCAGTTCACCACCAGAAAGCATGTGCAGGAAGAGGCTCCACACTCTCAGAGCTCACGCAGCTCAAGGGATTTCACTCAGAACTTTTCAGACAAATTCTAACAGTGATAACCACACACACACACACCTGTCACATAAAATATAGGGGCACATAAAAGCAACTGAAAATTGGGAAGCAAAATGAATATGGTTTTGTGACTTCTGCTCTAATGGGCACAAACCATAAGTCAGTAGCAATTCAATTTTTATATCTGTATTTGTATGTATGCACACAGAAAACACGCCCACCAGAGGAAGTTTGTAAAACTATTGCTTAACCCATTTAGCACATTACTTCTCTCTATATTTCATAATGGGTTGCTTCTTTAATCATTGTTTAGCTAGTATTAGACAGGGGGGAAAATTTACAGCAAACCTGAAAGAGAAACGATGGAATCATCATTCTTGGGGAGAGCAGATCCAGTTATCTTGGACCCACAGTGCAAACCCTGACTGACAAGTCTACTTCCCCAGGGGTTCAAACTTCGTGGTGTACAGGAGAGTTTAACATTATTAAAACTCTCCGTTTTTATTTACTGTGAGGACTGTTGTGGATGTGAATCATGGTCATTGACTTCCCACATCTCTTGTAAGTGTTCTCCATCTCAAGACTGATTACCACCTCAGAGCATTCACAAAGATAGAATTAATTCAGATTAAGACAGGGTGTGAATTAATTTAAAGTAGATGAACCGTTCCTCATCAATGCCCTGTGTGAATATTCTTGTTCTGGAGCAAAAATATTTTATTTCCAAATTGATTCCATATTGCCTCATTTTGAAATATGTCATTCTTATTCCAGAATAAAATCACCCACACTGGAAGTTGATTAAGAACTCCTCCCCCTGTAGATAAGACCAAACAAAACAATAAATGCCCTTCTAGACTTATTAACATTGCCTTTTCATTGTTAAAGCTCACCTTTACTTAAGTATTAATGCCTTTCTTATTCTGATTAAGATATTTTACAACATTGTATTCACAGCAGCTAAGAGATCAAAAGGTCCATTACAATGACCTTGGATATACATTTTTGTAAGTCACTAGTAGTTTTATCAAGCAACAATATATCGAGTTTGGTACACAACATGTCCCAGTCAGAGAAAAACAGTGCAGAATGGAAAAACACAGGAAAAACATAAAAATAAAAATAAAAATAAAAAGAGAGATAGGCATGGAAAGGGTTGTCCTAAATATCTGCATCTAGGATCAATTCTAACTGCCCCCAAACCATTCTATATATTTTGATTTTTCTATGCCACCTTTCCCAAGGCTACAATCCAATTACTTTGCCCCAAGTAAAAAGTTTAGCTATGGCTGTGATTTGTTTTCCAGCATGTGTTAGTGTTAGATGTCAACTCAAAGACTGATACCTGTACATATAGGATGAGACTTTATTAGCATAAAAGCCATTTTTACAGAAATAACTGTTATTGCCTCTTCTCCTCCCATACGCATCTAAACTTTCACCCTGGCTCAAAAGCACCGGGGAAACTCTCACAGTCTAGGTTTCCTTCTCTGGTAGTGTTCTAGCTCTTGGAGTTAGACCCTAGCAACGACTGGCAGGAAGAAAGAAAATAAGGTCACTCTGTTACCAACTACAGAAAAGAAAACTTCTCTAGCAAGGTGATCTGCACTAGCCTGAATGAAGGGTTAGAAATCGTGGAATCAGCAACCACTAAGTTACATGATCACGTGGAAATAAAGCGTCCCGATGCTTAAAAAGTTTCCCTTCATGCTCAAGATCTGACCCACTCTTCTCTGGGTTTAGTTTTGTGCTATTATGACAAACCAAGTTCCTTTTCTCGTATGAAGAATCCCTTCCTCCTTTCAAGCTGCAACACTTTCAAACGATATAAAACTGATCCATCCCCTCTGGTAACTACTCCTCTGGCGAAGCTTTTTCTTCCCTCGGGAACGTGACAAAAGCAGCAGCAATTTAAAACAAAAGAAAAGACAGACAAATAGACAGACCCAAAATTAGTTGCGTTGCTTACAGTTTCACTGTTACATTAGCTCCTGCTGGGCATGTAAATCCCCCCTGTGCTTTCTAGGCAGGATCCTTTTTTTCATTGCTGGGATAGTAGTTTTCATTCGTAATCAACGGGTGGAGCTAACAGTCAGCTGATATGGTGGAGCCGCGGCGTTCTTAAGGTCGTCCTGCAGGCAAGCAATGAAGTCTGGCGTTAAGACTGATGATCATAGTAACTGAGAGGTAGCCGTGTTAGTCTGTACTCCAGCAAACCAAAGCAGCAGAAATGTAGCAGTTTAAAGACTAACAAAATGATTTATTCGGTGCTGAGCTTTCCTGAGACAGACCCACTTCATCAGATTCTTCATCCTCTGTCCCACGAAAGCTCACCATTGAATAAATCACATTGCTAGTCTTTAAAGTGCTACATTTCTGCTGCTTTGGTTTGATGATCATAGATACTTTGCACTGAGAAAAATTGCAAGGGGTGAAAGCACAGAGACAGTTCTCAGCACCAAGGGCAAATGTTCGTGGTCAATATAACAGTCGAGTTAGTACATTTAACAACTACCCAGCGCTAACTCCTTGATATGCGCAAGCAACCAATGGGAAAAAAATTTGACTGATTGATGGGCATGATCAGTAGGAAGAGCAAGATGACGTTTCAGTAGGACAGTCTTAAAGAATGCTAACAGAGAGGTAACCGGGTTAGTCTGTATTTTAAAAAACAAACTAGCAGCTATGTAGCATTTAAAGACTAACAAAATCATTTATTAGTTGATGAGCTTTTGTGAGACAGACCCACTTCTTCAGCTCTTTAGCATTTCCAGTCCATACTCAGTTATATAGCACAGTGAACCAAAAATAACTGCAATAAATGAATGCCTCAAACTCTGATGGTATCACCTCCTGTCTTATCAAAGTGCTATTTGCAAGGGATAATTTGCCCATACTCATTCACAAGCTGTCATCTTTATAGAGGCTCCACATTAAATAATTCTACAGAGGACTTAAGGAGAAACAAGAATTTCAGTACCAATGATATTTTTAAAAGCCTGAAATATACTAGAAAACAATTTCTCTGCAGGCTTTTTGAAGGCTTGTTTTTTTGTTTTTGTTAGATTTTTTTTTCTTTTTTGTTCTTTCTTAATGTGACCTATGCTATTCTGTATTAGGGCTACAATTCTCTATCAAATTTTAATTTGAGATTTCCATCAGAGGATATAAAGTTATGATGAGAGTTTAGTGGCTGCCAAGAGATGAAAGGAATACAATAGATTAGAACTGTACAACACTAGAGGCTTGTTTACTCAGAAACTTGCATTAAAATACCTAATTTGTTTTAATTCAGACCATTTGTTACTTTACGGCAAATTTGCCTGAGAACACCTTTCAGAATAAGTGCCCTATTATTATTATTGTTATTTGTCCTGCCATAATGTAACCCATACACCTATGTGTTGTTAACTGTCCCATGTAGTGATAACTAGACCACTTCACAAAGGAAAGAATAAGTGCCCTTTACGGCCTGAGCTGAGAATCAGTTATCCTTTAGCTCAAGCTGTAGAGGTGCTTGCACTAAGTGCTAGAGGTCTCAGGTTTGAATCTACCTGTCCACTGTTACAATAGCACCTCTCAGCCCAAGTCATGTGCTAGGCCCTGTACAAACAGAACTAAAATGGTCCTTGTCCCACAGAGTGATTTATATCTATATATACATATAATGTGTGGTATAATTTTCAAGAACATCTAAGCAACATAAGCCCCTGTGAGCTATGTCCCTTCAACTTCCAGTGCACACTTCTCCAAATTCAAACAGCAACCTTCAGCGTTTCAGTGTTTGCCAGTGTTCATCTGGGGACATACGTTTTCTGACATGCAGCCTAGCCACAGCCTTTGGCCTGGGCTCACTCAGGAGATTTCTCAGACTTTGAGGACTGTCTCCAAACTCTTCAGGCCACCAGCATCACAAGTAAAAAAGACAGGCCTGGAAACTTATCACATTAAGTAACATCTGTGGGATGTCTTTTATCTACCTGGCCCAGCTAAAGAGAAACAAATAGAAATGGTGCTTACAAGGCCATTTCTAGATGTTTTGGTGCCCTATGCAGCCCCTTGGGGGTGCTCAGGGCTGCAGGGGCAGGAGCTGGGGGAGGCAGGTGGGAGCAAGGCCGGGATGCAGCAGAGGCAGGGCCTGCCCCTGAACTCACCCACACAGGCAAGAAGTGGATTGACCCAGACCCAGCCTACTCCACTCCGCCACTCCTAGCTGCATCTCTGGGGGCGAAGGGGTTGAACTGCCTCCACACTAAACTGCCACGGGAAGCAAGACAACATGGCTGTGGAGTAGGCTGGGGCCGGGTCGCTCCGCTTCCCCACCACCACCACCAATGAGTGTGGGGGCAGCCCCAGCCCCAGCCCCAGCTGCCAGCACCAAGCACTTTGCTAGTCCCCTGAGGCACAGTGTTTGGGGGAGGGGTGGAAAGAAGCAGGACAGAGCAGCAGCAGGATTTAAGGGATTGGGTGGAGTGGGGGCAGGGTGGAGCAGAGCAGAGGTGAAACAGGGAGGTGTCCTGGCACTGCACCGCCCTAGGGATAAGCCCTGCTGGGCACAGCCTGTAACAGGGAGGTGTGGGGCGGGGGGGTGGCCAGGGGCTGCTGCCAGAGCCAGCACTGCTCCATATGCAGCATGCAGCTGTGTAGGGGCACCACAACATTTGAGGCAATTTAGTGCCCCAAATTTCCTGGTGCCCTAGGCAGCTGTGTCTTGTATTTTTCATATTGGTAGGAACGGTGCTGGGTGTGGAGATTTCACTGCGTAACAGGAAAGCCTGTGGGTTTTTAGAGATATGACCAGAGCATTTATCACTTTCAAAAAGCAGCAGTTGCTTATATAAGCACAAGCTTCCAAACAAACACAGAACTCTAGAGCCAGTTTACATATGAAAATTATTACTGTTTTACTCCGTCGTTTTGCAGGTGTCAGCTGCCCCCTTCCTTGTATGCAATACAATGGAGCCTTATTAAGTAAGCCACAGCACCCGTCACCCAAGCCTCATATAACTCCACTGGCTCCTGACTCAGTTTATAATCCAGTTCATAATTATCTCTGGTATTAAATATCATAATTAAGTATCATAATTATATCAGGCCTTAAAATATTTTTATTTTGCAATATCATGACCATGAAAACCTCTTACTGGCCGGAGCACTCATGAGTCGTTTAATGAGGCCTCAACAGGCTGAAATCTAAATGCACCATTTCTAACCCACATAGGTTTCAGAGGGGCTTAGCCTGGGAACTTGGTACCAGAAACTCAAGAGCTCCGTTCCCATTTAGAGCCCAAAACAAAGAGCCAAATTTTCAGGTGCTCCTCCTGTTGGATGCTGAACTCTATCAACAACAATTGGCCAAGAGTTTGAGACTACGAGCTGGTTGATGCAGATTATTTTTTTTAAGTCTGATCCTTATTTAGCTGAACTCCTTGGAAAACTGGGTCCCAAAAGGGTGAGGATAACAGAAAGACACTAAGTATCAGTGAATAAAGAATATGACACCACTAAGCACAGCAGGCTATACAGTACCTTTTCACAAGGCAAAAATAAATAAATATTCTGACATTCTCCATCTGAGGTGCACAGGGATGTACAAAATTATCAACATTATTAAATATGCAGCAAACTCACCACAACTCCATTATATACAAGAATGCTGGGCTTCAGCGCCATTTGCCTGTCACAAGCCCATCTTCCCACCCTGCATATCCCCAGACAACTGTAATGTGATAGAGTCCATGGGAACTCAAGCAGCTACCTTTCAATTAGCTCTGTGTCCCACCTGGAGGCTAAAAGCCTGCAGGGTGAAATGATTGTGACTGCTCCTGGTGCAGGCTGAATGGTGTTTAAAGAACACATCTTAGGCCTTCACCCACAAATGCAATCGTATGAGATGGATGGCCTCTCTGCCCATCATCCCTTGAGCCATCTTTCATAATACGGAATATTATGAAGCAAATCGCAGAAGAACAGCTGCAGCACGGAGTAGATGGTTGGGTCCGTTTGCCTCTTTCCATGTGCCTTATGGGCTGTAGTGGTGGTTTGGCTGGCGAGCTCCTTCAATAACATTGAGCTGAAGGTGTTTCTGGCACATCCATAGACCTCAGATGGTGTTTAATTGGCTTACTCTTGTGTGGTTCTACACCCTTTCCCTGAACTGGGCCTAAAAGCTTTTCTTCATGTCCAGGGCTAAGCTGCTGTTAGCAGTTTAGTGAAGATGCTATATTGACAGGAGAGCTTCTGCCGTTGATGTAGTTATCACCCGGAGGTAATTGCTATGCCATCAGAAGAAGCTCTGCTGTCAGCACAGTGCTGTCTACATGGGATTAGATCAGAACAAATACGTCACTTGGGAGTTTTCATTTTTCATAGCAGAATTGTTATACCAACATAGGCCTTTGATGTAAATTGGGACTAAAACTGGTATGGGGAGGCTAAGAGCCAAGCAGAGAGACAAACTGAGATCGAAACAGTCTCAGGCTTAAACACAAAACACCGTCTGGAGATTCAGATTTACCCACAACAAAAGCTCAGTACAATTCCTGGCTAGGTTTCTTGCATGCAGCATTGCCACTAGAAAACCCAAAGTAATTTACAAATCAATGAAGGCAGCTCTTGTGACTCACCAGGGCTCCAAATATACCACTTCAAAAGTAAGGTCCTCAAAACACTTATCCAAGGAAAAGAAACCTGATTGGAGGAAGAAGGAATAGCTGACAAAGAGATGGAAGAAAAGAGGGGTTAAGGGTTGAATGAACTCCTGATCTAAATCTCTGGGTCTCTGTGAGGAAACAAGGCTTGATAGACGTGATATTCCCAAGGTAAAAATACAGCTCTTTTTCCAAAAGAAAAAGATCAGAACACAAAAATCCAAACCACTTTAGTCCTTTTTATAGGTCATAAAGAATAAAAAACAGCCATAAACCCAACACTGCACAAATCTTTAGAAGCACCTCTCCTGAGCCCAGCCACTATCTGGATATAAATTGCATTACCTACAGACGTCTGTGGGATTCTCAGCTCCAGACACATTCCTAAGTAGCAGCAGCTGTCTTATTATCTGCACTTGGCAGAACATATTACATTCCTTTCTTTGGGGTGCAGATATCACCATGGTTATCCATATCTCAAACACCTCCAACTACTCTGCTTTGTGCCAAACCTTCAGATCCACCAAAAGATGAAGCTGATTCATGAATCAGACTGTTAGGTATCATTTCTCACAGAAAGTCTATGACACCTGAGCTGGCTACAGGTTGATTTTTGGGTGCTTTGCTTTTACCTGTAAAGACCTACATGATTTGGAGCCTGATTATTTGAAAGATTGAGTTTCTTTCTGTATTCGTCACCTGTTAGAGATCATCAGAGGAGCAACAGCTTCCAGCCCCATTTTGGTTTGGAACCATTTGGCTTCCTCGATGAGCCAGCCCAGAACTCAGTTTCACAAAATGTTTTATCGATATGACTTTTGGGGCAGGAGATGGCTGGGTTTGATGATGGGAAAATTAAAGTGGGAGATGGGAGGCTGAAATGGAATAAAATGTTTGGGGTGGTGAAGAGCTCTCAGGAGGTTCTTTAGGTCTTTATGATCTATACGCATTACCTTCTTCCTTAGGAAGCCCAGGATTTTGTCTTTGTTTTGTTTTTGTTTGTTTAATGTGATTCTCTGGTTTGACCAAGTTGTGTGTGTTGCAAAACCAGAATGAGTCTTTCCTTCCTAGGAACCACCCTTATGCCAGGGGTCTTGAAGGAGGGGTACTGTCCCTGGAGGAGACTGGGATGATGCCTCTCCTACCAAGGAAGGCGTAAAAACAGCCTTAGCAAGCACATGAAAAATTGACTCATGCTCAAAGTTACATGTGTGCTTTACTTACAGTGTTGGCTCAGGGCCTAAATTTGCTGCTTGCTTGTGCACCCAATATCTAGTTTTCAGCTTGCTCCTCACAGCCCATGCATCTCGCATCTCCTCCAACAAAGACAATTGAAAAGCCCAACATTTCCTGTTGGCTACTTTCCATTCTCACACACACATTTATATGGCTTTTCCCACCATTCAGAGACTAGCCATTTATCAAGTAAGGTTTTTGTTTTCAGCAAGGGCTATAATCTCATGAATTCTGGGAGCAGTGGGGCTCCTCTAGCAAAAACTGCTCTTTTTCTTGCAGTCTGCCTGAGAGACATACATCTTTTTCTATTCTTCCATCTGCTTGATGGCTTTTTCATGATTGTGGCCATCTCAGTCATGGTACTTGATGAATTCATAGACGCAGGCACACAGAATGGCATAAGATTATGGATGCAGGCCACAGAGCCAGAAGAATCACACACAGAAGAGCCTGAGTTACAGCAGGTCTGGTGAAACCTTCAAATGAAGAATGGAGCTATTCTTGTATAACTTGTTTTTATTCTTGTTATGCTGGGCTCTTTCCTTCAACCCCTTTCTGTGGTGTGCTGTAGCATGATAGGTCTTGTCTCTGGAGACATACATCCTAGCCCAGTAGGGCTCTGATCTTGAATTGTGCCTCAGGTTGTTAGTATACTACAAAGTAACAAGAGCATGGTCATAGGGAAGGAGCACAGCCACATATGCGAGCTATCACAGCACTTGTTTGTGCCCTGCTCCCTTGGAGCACCAGGGACTATGATGAGAAGGTGGCAGTCATGGTAGGCAGGGACATGATATATCTTCACTCTGCAGCAATGGACTTGCATTCCTTCCTCTTTCTGCTTTCACTACAAAGTCCAACCAGAGGTAATAATATATAATTTTGTCCTAATTTATACACTTGGCAGCAAATATCAATACTGCTGCAGCTACTAGAGCCAAAGGAAACTTGTGAACAATAACAGTTTCTTAAGCTATCCCTGTTCTATTGTCTGCCTCTCTTATCCCCCAGTGCCATATTTGCAATGTATCTAGAAACAGAATGAGCACAGAAGCTTAAGGACCTACCTCCAACCTACTGCCTTGTAAATACAAATCAAAATGTAGGAAAAACAGTGATTACTTGAAAGAGCAGCTTGGCTGCTGAGATCAGTTGCTAACCTGCCTGCCTTGGAGTTCCCAGCAAACAATACAATCCTCTTTATTCTCTTTCTATTTACTTAAAGAAAGAAATAATTCAATAACCCATAAATAAGCTGCCAGAGGTGCCCATTGTCTGGGACAATGGTGTTCATACTAAAGTTAATGTGGCTAATACATTCCCCGCTCTAAGTATTGGTGCAGTAACGTATACTATACCTCAGAGCTGGAACGGAATTAGAAGAGACAAGCAAGCAGTTAAAATGTGTTGATGCTCTTGGGATTGACGTATGACAGCTGCAATAGGTGGGGAGCCTGGTACTTTGTGAGTTTGATGCTAGATACTGCCATGGGCAGTGGGGATAACAGGCAAGTGAAGGTAACTGCCGGCTGGCTTTGCCCACACTCTGCCCCCAAGGCCCCACCCCCATTCATTAGAGCTCTCCCAGTCTCCTGCAGCTGCCTGGGCTTCAGCCTTTTGCTGCCCACCCTCTCCATGCTCCAGGGCCAAGAAGGCTGGGGTGGGGCACCTGTCTGCCCCCCACCTCCTGCTTTCCCATGCTACGGTAAGGCTGGGGCTGTATGCCACCTGTCCTCCTCATGTTCATGGCAGGGAAGGCCAAGGCCATGGGTTGCCCCTGCTTCAGAGGGGCTGGAATGCAGGTCTTCTATGCTTCTATGCTGTGGAAGGGGCCTGGGCTGCCCATGATCTGAAGTGGAGGGTGTATGGATGACTGGCCACCTGTGCGAGTGGGAGGGACATTGACTGCATATGCTTAGGGGACTGCTTGTAATTTTCTTAGAGTAGAAAGTTGGGGTAGCTGATTGTACTCCACCCCAGGGACAGGGACTGCTACAGGGGGCCATGCATTAGAGCAGCCTAAAGGCTGCTTTAAACTGGAACTATGGCTGAAATAACCCATGGATTATTTGAGCAAGAAGATAGAGCACCTATACACACCCCATCCCCATTCACACACAATTGAGCTGAAGCCCAAGGACAGGGGCCAGAGTGTGATTAAAATCTGAGGCTCTCTCCATAATCTTAACCGATGTTTAAAAGTATCAAAACAGAATACTTTCCTGTGCAAAATCGCCAGTATATGTTACCAGCGTGTTGTGTTTACTAAGCTCACCCAGTCTTTATCTCCATGGTGTAACTAATTTGGTAAACTGGCAGGTGTCCAACAAAACGAAGTTAAAAATATTGCTTTGGTTATCAGAAAATGGGGAAGGTCACTGTTCTGGATCATCTCCCCTAATGGTCGGTTTTTGTAGACTAAAGCTAATTTCACTCTAAGAATTACCATTCCATTGATATGCAGTTCCACCACTGACTTCCACTTCAGTTCATTCCTTGAGGGTTCATTATGACTGAGGAAAATTTAGTGATTTTATAATGAAAATATATTAAATACCATCAGCCTGAACCTCTTTTACACTAAGGCCACTTTATGCAACTCTGTCAATGTCAAGTGGCCTTAATGTAAGAGCAAATTATATTTACACCAACATTCAAGCCCCTTTACACTGCTAGAATGGTGCAAAAGTGTCCTTTGTGTAAATGAGAATTGGGCCACAAAAACAGTTTTAGACAGAACAAATACAATGCATCTTTGGTCAAAATGTTGATGCTCGTTTTATGGGTGTCAGTAGATGTCCTGGAGTTTACTCTTCTCAAGGTTAATATGAAAGTCTCTCTATCTTTGTGCATATGAGAAGTTACTTTAAACTGACTTTGAGTGTGCAAAATTGAAAGTACAAGTGAAAAAAACACTTCAAATTTTAAACAGCGCATTTCATACAAGAACATACTCTTTGTTAAGTAACAGAAAGGGAAACAAACCACTCAAACGAAAACTGTATATCGTACTGCCCTGTAATGAGGCCTGTGCAGAGTTGCACAGCCAGCCTGCTAAACGACTGAAAATCCAAAGCTCTGAAACTCAAGGCAAGACATTCCTCCTATCTAAAAAGAACAAGGCACCTGCAAGTATACAAACTACCAGATAACGTAGGATTTGATCTGACAAACCCTTACTTCAGGTCAGCGCTGAGGAATCATGTTGTCAGCCAAGGGCCAATGATCCACAGAAAAATCTTTCAGGGGCCATACACAAGTAAGAAGCAAAAAATAAACTTCACTGACTTGGTTATCCCCCCAAGCCCTGCCCAAAAAGTCCCAGACATGCCACAGGCTGGAGCCAAGTAACCCGGGGCAAGATCTTTCCTGTTCCAGGTCAATAGAACTACTCATGCAAGTATATGCTTGAAAGAGTTACTCCATATCTGAGAGTCTTAGACCCTGAAAGATCTGTGGGAAACCTTTCCATGGCCCCAGGAAAACCACAGTGGGATCCATTTTGTAGAAATGAGCCCTTCACATTAAAGTACATACAGCTGCTCTAACACCATCCATTTGTTACTCTGCATTCCTGGAGGATATTTTTAGGGTTCAACTCAACAGAAGTGACCTATTCCAGTAGCTGTCTGCACTGAACTCACACTAATAGTTTGTGAACTAAAGTGAGATTGAAGTATTTTGGGGAGCAGACATTACATTTTTGAGATAAAACATGTCAAAATAGATTGTATTGTGTGGACAACCTTGTTTGCCCTTTGGAAAATTATTGCATAATAAACCTTCTCTTGACACCTTATTATTTTCACCACAGGTCATTAGTTTCCTGAATATGCCATTCAGCTCTTTCAAAGCTTGTATCACAGTTAAAGAGTAACAAAATGTGTATTCCCACTCATTCTCTCCGGAAGGGGTGCATTTCCATTACTATATCATTTTAATGGACTGAAAGCACTTTCTCAACATTGCCTAACTCAGAATTTAACTCTCTTTTCACTAGTAAAAAGTACATCACATACCGATTTGCAAAGTTTCACTTTGGCGTCAGTGTTCCTTTTAAGTGCATTTTTAAAGCACCTCCATGAAAACATATTTAAAAATAGGTTTCACTGCAGAAGTTAAAATACTTACTTTAAAAAATAGAAAATCTCTCCTATTCTAATTGTGACAACTCTGTCTTACTAGCATGATTTGTTCAGGCAATATAAATGAAAATGCATAAAAGCTTTTCAGTTGTATTCTCTTCAGTAAGTATTCAGCTTCATATGTTATTTTAACCCAGATTTCCAAATTCTGACACTCTGGATTCTCATTCTTTTTCAGCCTGTACTCCCACTGAAGTCCATGGGAATTTGTCACTCACTGCAGTGGCAGTAGGTTTAAGACACGTCAGAAAGAATATTAGAAATCTGGAAGTGTCGAAAATCTGTATGTTTTTAATTATTCCAAGTTCTCTATTCCAGCTCACAAATATCCTTTCGCATGGAGCCTGTTGATCCTACTCTAGTGGTCATCATTCTATTATATAGTCCCTGATTGTCTTTCCACTAGCTGAGGAGTTGTAGAATAAGATGAAGGAGTAACAGTGGAATAATTCTGCAGCTTAATGTTCTCTGATTATAAGAAAATGTAATAACAGTGCTACACTAATCTCTCTTGCTCTCTTTGTCATCACTGATGAGAGGAGCAGCTTGGAAGACTACACAGAAGCGCCCCATTGGCCATGGGGAAAAACTCCTCTACAACAAATTAATTTTGAATGCCATTCATCCTTTGCATTAAATTTGTTTCCTACAACCCATGAAGAGACATAAAGGTTTAGTGACATGCAGGGGGGAGCATAGAAATTAAAACCAAAGCAAAAAAACCCCCAGCTCTTTATGATGCTGGTACCCTCAGTTCCTGCCCATAAGAATTTTTCCTAATTGGAATTTCCCAAATATTTTCAAAATAGCTGGACTACCATATACAATTATTATCTGAAGTCATGCACTACCCTGTCCCCCACAAACACCCAGTTCAACGTCTTAGATGGACCACACATTGGACAGTTTCTCAAACTTCACCCTTTAAAATCTAGGAGGGATCAAGATCCTGTCAACCACCAGGGATTTGCTTTCCACTGAACCAGAACTCCCTTTTCTTCCCATTTAATTGGAAAGCAAGATATCTGCCCTGCTTCTGGAGGGATTTGTTTGTTTGTTTGCTTTGCACTGTCTGGGCTGTAAGATTAGAAAGTTAGACATGCCACCCAGTAACCTTTTCTACTCTGAAGAAAGCTTTGCCAACAATTTTTTCATAAAGGAAATAAAAACAAGAGACAGATGAGATGGGGATTTTTTATATCTAAGCATTTCTGCAGTCCAGGGGAGCTTACAGGCTTGCTGGACCCCTGGGCAAGGCAGGGGAAAATGGGGCAGCACATCACTTCCAGAAGGGACAGGGCTGGGGGGTAGTCAGCCATCAGCACCACCTGGAGTGCACCATGCTATGCTCACCCATTCCCACCCAGACAGCCCACAGCACTGCTCAGAGCATGGTGATGTACTCCTGAGGTGTTTTAAAGGGCCCGGGGCTCTGGCTGCTGCAGTAGCAGCAGCAGTGGCCAGAAGCCACATGCCTTTTGAATTCACAGGTCCTTTTGCCACACACCCAATCAGCAGCTCTGCTTCAATCAAAAGCACAGGATTGGCTCCACTGTGTCTTAAACAGCTGAAGAGATTTGAGAAATGGATCAAATATAAGGACTTCTTTATGCAGGTTGTACCTCCCTGGTCTGGCATGCTAGGGACCAGAGTGGTCCTGAATGAGGCAATTTGCTGGACCAGGGGAGCTCAGGCCTCTGGGATCGCCTGGGGAGCCACCAGCCTGCTAGCTGGGTTCCCCTCCCAACCTCCTTGGGCACCTGCAGGTCTCCACTCCTGATGAGGCTCCCTCCCGCCAGGGCTTCCTGCCCCCCCGGGGTCCCTGCCCCCAGCTAAGCTCCTTGAAGGAGGGCTGCCAGTGGTGTCTCCAAATGTAGCCAGATTCCCTGATCCTGCCTGGATTCCCCGCTCCCCTGGGGCTCTCTGCCTCTGGGCCAGCTCTCTGCTCCTTCCCCACTTCAGCCAGGGGCTCCCTGCCACCAGCAGGGCTCTGCTCAAATCCACCAGCCAGACCAGCTCCAAGCAGCTGGAGCTCTCTAGTCCAGCAACATCTTTGGTCCTTCCAAACCAGGGACATTGCTGGACAAGAGTGTGCCAGACAAGAGACATCTCGTCTGCATCTGATGAAGCGGGTCCTTGTCCATGAAAGCTGATGCTCCAAAATATCTGTTAGTCTATAAGGTGCCACAAGACTTCTTGTTGTTCTTGAAGCTACAGACTAACATGGCTACCTCTCTGATACTCCTTCTGCTTGGGATTCTCAGTTACCAACCCTCTCTTGGAGTTAGGTACCACCACTGCCACAGCATTAGCTGCTCCCTCAAATTTTAGCAAAGTAGTTAGGGTATTCACCTAAGGTATGGGAGCTTCCCAGTTCAAGTCATCCCCTCCACTGGAAGGAAGGAAGGAAGGGATTTGAACAGGGATCCTCCAGCTCTCAAGGGATGACCTAACCACTGACTCTGGAGATCAGGGCCATCCATAGGCATACGCAGAGTACACAACTGCACAGGGCACCCAAAAATGTAGGGCACCAAATTTTTGGTGCCCCTACAGAGCTGTGTGTGCTTGTGTGCCTATGAACAGCCCTGACCACCATCCCCTGGTCCCACTCTGGCCAGCCCTCCTACACAGCCTGTTCTCTGGCCACCAGAAGCAGGGCTGCCTTCTCCCTGTCCTCTCCCTCTGCCCATGTGGTCCCATCAGCCAGCCAGCCACTGAGCTGAGGGCTCCCTCCTGTCACACTGGGGGTGAGGAGAAGCCCTCCACCTCTACAGCTCTGTGCTGTACCCTGGGAAGCCCCAAGCCTCAGCAGGAGCCATGTGGGACGGGTGTGACGGAAGCCTCAAGCCCTGACAGGAACTGTGGGAAGGGGCTGAGGGAAGCCCTGAGCCTCAGTAACTTGCATAGGGCCACACACATTGTAACGATGGCCCTGGTGGTGATATTCTGATGCTGGGACCCTCTCTATCTCCTATTGAAGCTATTCTACTGTGCATAAATAATGAAGGAACTACTGCAATAAGTTTAAATACTTAGATGGTTGAATGTAAATGCCTGGTTTTAAATGAAGATATTGATCATGCAGGCATCAGAACAGGATGTGGTAATACCATGGTACAAAATATAAAAGACCAGCAGAAGAGGTCATGCCAGTGGGGAGTGGCCCTAGATGTGAAAGAAAGCAGAGAGTCAAATATCCTATAAATCTCAAATGAATAAAACAGTGCCATAGGGTCTCTTTAGATAGAAATTCCATGGCTGTGTAAGAGTAGAGCAGCAGGAATATGCTTCTGAACAGCTGGACAGTGGGCAATCTAGTTGTTAAAGGTGCCTTCAAGGAACACAAGGTCATTGCAGAGAAGCTACGTGACTTTTTTTGTTGTTTTTTTTTTCATCAGCCTTTCCTGCAGAGGTTGGGAGGGAGAGTCCTACATCTGAGCCATTCAATCTAAGAAACTATCCCAGAACGAGTTATCAGTAAAGGAGATGGTGGAATAGTCTGATAAATTGAACAGTAACAAATCATCAGGAACTGATGGAATTCTCCCATGTGTTCTGAAGGAACTCAAATACAAAATTGCAGCATTACTGTGGTATGTAACTTTTATCTTAAATCAGCTTCTGCTCCAGAAGACGCCCATTTTTTAAAAAGCTTGAGAGACAATCTAGGCAATTACAGGCTGGCAAACCTAACTTCAAACCCAGGCAAAGTGGTTGAAACTATAATAAAGAACAGAAATATTAAGCATGTAGATTTACTATATCTGGGGAAAACAACACAGCTTTTGTGAAGGGAAGTCATGCTTCACCTAAATATTCTAATTTGAGGTGTCAAAGATATGGACAAGAGTGAACAAAAGAATGAATTTGGACTTTCACAAGGCCTTTGATCAGATCCCTTAGCAAACATTCTTACACAAAGTAGACAGTAATGAGGTGAGATAGAAGGTCGTCTCATGCACCAGTAACTGTTTAAAAGATAGGAAACAGGATGGGGATAACTGACCAGTTTTCACAGTGGATAAAGGTAATAAAATCATAGAATCATAGGGCTGGAAGGGACCTCAGGAGGTCATCTAGTCCAGTCCCATGCTTCAAGCAGGATTAACCCCAACTAAGTCATCCAGCCAGGACCTTGTCAAGCTGGGACTTAAAAAAAGGTCTCCTTCACATCTCTACTGGGACCAGTGCTATCCAATATATCCCAAAATGGATCTGTAAAAATCAGATAAAGAATGAGGTGATAAAACATGCAAAGGATACAGAATTATTCAAAGCTGACTGTGAAGAGTTACAAAAAGATCTCAGAAAAGTGTGTGGTTGAGTAACAAAATGGAGGATGAAAATTAAACTTTTCTGAGATTCCATGGAAATAAACATTTTCCCTAATGTGTTGCCATTTTGCTACTGATTTGATTAATGGCTAGAGTCTTTAGTTATTATTTGAATTAAAATAGCACCTAGAGGCCCCATTGGGACCAGCAAAGTACAAAACGTGCAGTAAGAAGCTCCTTCACCCCAAACAATTACAATCTGAGTAGGTATAACAAGTAAAATAATGGGAGGAGAAAGAAAGTGTTGACAAGCCAAGTGACTCACCTGAAGTCACATTGTAGGTTAGTGGTAAAGCTGGGAATAGAGCACAGGTATCCTAACTCCCTGGCTGGCTCTCTAACTCACAGTGGTAAAGACAACTACAGGCAAGAGCATTATATTTGCCCTAAGACCCCAGTCCTGCAATTACAAAGGCATATGGAGGCTCACAAGATGATTTTCAGCAACTCACAGAGCAAACCAAGGCTAAGAGCCACTTCTGTAGTGGAGTAAATGAAGTAAAAGTAACAGGAGTAAGTTAAGACACAATTTAGTCCCAGAACTGTGTTAATAAATATACTTTTTATTTATTTGGCACTGAACTTTTTTTAAATGGTACCAGCCTTTGAATTGAGTAAGCTCCTATGCTCGGCATTGTAATAATGAATCTCCAAAGCGTATCCCTAAAAGTATTTCTTTTGATCCTACATTCTACTGGTGCTAGTTTGACTTGCTGATTTCTCCCCTGGAGTTTCTCCTAGAGATAGCTCTCCCTCCACACAAGTTGTGCTTCTCACACTCTTGGGTGGGCCAGCTAGTGATAATACTTTCGGGGAACAACTTGTTAGTTCTTCAGAAGGAAAAAAAAACCAGAAGCTTCCTGTCTGAAAGACAGGAAGAAAAATGTTGCAAGCTCATTTTCCAGTAAATACACCCTAACTCTGATAGTCACTTCCCACACACAAGGATACTACTGACCACTTTGGAAACTCTTCAGCCTTGCAATAGTTCCTAGTGTACCTACCATCCACTCAGAAGGGACTTGATAATAAGCTTGCCCAGTAAAGTGCGTCTTTCTTCAGCCAGTATACCCAGAGGACAGTATTTACTACTGGATGCGTAGTAAACCAAAAAATGATTATTAAAATGATTAATGAGTGCAATTAAGCAGCTTTCTAAGTCTTGAAACAAAAAGGCTTCTGATCCTTCTTTGCAGCACTGCATATTCCTGCATTAGTACCCCATAACCCCACTTCTCTTCTGCAGAGTACCTCCCTGTGTCCAGGTGCAGTGTTGCAGGGGGTCTTTCAGTTTAGTACCCCCTTTAGTTATTCTGATGCCACCACAGTCTAATGTTGTGTGTGGCCTGGCCTTCTCACCTGGTCAATGCTCAGTCCAGTTTTTGCTTCCTGGCTGAAGAGGAAAGGCTCAGATAGGAAATCCCAAAGTCTAATGGTTTTTGAGCCCAGTTCTCAACCTTTGTCAGAGGCCTGTGATACTTGCCCTTCTCTCCACCTAATACCTCTGACTTTCCTCTAGGTCTGGGGAACCCAAGCTAGCCTTATCCACTGGATTACCACCAGGGACCCTGCTTTACATGGATAAGGACTGGCTTTGTTTGCTTTTTTAACTTCTGTCCACTGTTGACTTGGCTTGTTTCTACTTTCACGCTGTTTGTCAACATCTTCACCAAGTCTCTGGACTCCACAGTCCACAACTGAATCTGTGATCCCCTCACAGCTTCTCCGTAACTAGCTGTGGAGGGACTTTCTCAATGACTGCTCCAAACCTTTCACTCACGATACAGCCCAGCTGTTGTTGCAGAGTCCCTTACTCTCCCCTAGAGTAACTGATATATCCCTCCTCCAGAGTGGTGTTCCCCCTCAATCCTCTTTCTGGAGCTGGGGTTTGTGTCTACAACTTCCTGACTCAGAAAAGTCAGCTGCCGGGCTTCTGCCAGCTTCCTTCAGCTAACCCCATCTCTCACAAGCCTTCCATTTGGAGTGTTCAGCAGATCACTTACCTCCAGTCAAGTCTGCCTACTGTGAGGGGGGAAGAGGAGGCAACTTTTGGGCTGGTCCCCTTCACTCAACCCCTTCCTTATCCCCTCTGTAAAGTTTTAGGTCCTTAAGGCATATTCAAAACCCCATTCACTTTCACGTCTTAGCGCTTCTACTCCCTCTTCCCTCATCCTTTCCTCTCCCCTCCAAACCTGTAACAGGCCATGCCATGGCAGACCACTGGGCAGTGCTCCGAGTTTAGTAACGTCCTGCACTGTGTATGCCAGGGGCCACCACCGGCCACAGGCAGCACCAGCTCTGGTGGCCCCTGACGCTGCTTTGCCTCCTAGCTCTGCTAGTACCAATCTCCCTGCCCCTCTGCTCCATCTCGCAGTCATGTTGCACCCAACCCCAGCTCTACCGCCCAGCCTCGTCAAACCCAATCTCTCTTCCCACCCCACCCCCTGCTCCACCTCCCAACTGCACTGGACACAATCCCCAAGACCTGGTCTGCCTACCATCCCATCGGCCCCAACCCCAGCCCCCTGCTCCACCTCCCAGCCCAGTCAAATCTAGTCCCTCAGCCCTTGCCCCCTGCTCTGCCTCCCAGTCCCATCGGACCCATCCCCAAAGCACTGGTCTCTCTTCTCCAATCTTCCACCCCCTTCCACTTTCCCATAGCTCCAGCCAGCTGGTGCCCCTCAATCTGTCTGCTCCCCGCTATCAGCACAACTGCCTTCCTCCTGCCCACCCCCACACAGCTCCTGTCTACAGAGCCCAGAGCACAGCCCTCCTCCATGGGGTGGCCTCTCCCTTCTCACCCCTCTGCTTCCCCTCGGAGGGTGCAGGTGCATAGGGCACTTAAGGATGGCCCTGCCACTAGGTGATACTTTTCTCCATGGCAGATTACCTCCTCTCACCCCTTCAAGAGATGCTAACCCCACATTTAAAAATACATTTACAGAGAGCAGTCAACAAACCAGCTGAGTGTGATAAACCATGCTTAGGACAAACTATCAGCACATCTGTAAAGTGAACTCATAGATTAATGTAAGCATTCATAAAAGGCCCACATTAGAGGCTACTAAGGAAGTAAAGAAGCCACGGGGTGAAAGCTGAAATCTGATCTATCAGAAACCAGAGGCTGAACATGGCAGAATAAATGGCTGATTTTGATCACTAAGGGAGGATGGTTGTAAAATTTCACATTTGATCCTTAACCAGAGCTTGCACTTTCTTTGTTCCATGGTGAGCAGACAGAGATTGTTTTAGTGAAAAGCAGAAATGCCACTGTCACAAATTTAGAATCCCAGATGCAGACTGGTATGTTTCATTCTTTGCAGATGGTTCACCTCTGCATCACCACAACCCTTGATCAAACATTTTTTTAAAACTACAACCATCCTAAAAATCATCTGAAAGCTTCATCAATATGTAAACATTACCAAGTAGAACCATTCATGCTAGATAAGAATTTGGAATCAACAGCATCATATGCAAGATTAAAAAAAGTCAGTATTCTCTAATTTGATGCCAAGAACAACAACCAAATCCAGAGTTCTGCTTATCAAAAAATAACTCTGTTTCCATGTTGGCTGCCTCTTCTCCAGCTCACCCTGAAGCAGTAGCCATTGTTTCAGAATAGATCTTGTAATGATTCCTGTTATTTCATTCTAGCTCTGTTCAAAGACAGCCTCTTATACTATGTGAAAGAGCAAAGATACTTTAGGACAAGGGTCGGCACCCAAAATAGCAAGAAGAGAGATTTTTTTCCAATTCAGTGAAAAATTCAATAATTCAAGAGCCACAGTGCATGTGAATACGAGACAGTTCTTAATAAACAACGTCAGACCATACTTTTTCTAACTCCTGTTTAAAGAACAACACACACACAATGGCTGCTTCTGTACAGGCCACTAATACAGGGAGTGAAAGATGCTAATGAGGCGCGGATGCAAATTCCCCGCACCTCATTAGCATAATGTCACGTGATTTGGAGTCCAGAAGAATGATCTTCTGGACTCCAAAACGCCATGTAGAAGTGAGGCCCCTTTGGGAAGAAGGGGCCTCCGGAAGAAGGACTTCCTTCTGGAAGTCCCGCCAGCGGCCGCGCTTCTACATGGTGTTTTGGAGTCCGGAAGAATGGTCTTTGGACTCCAAATCACGTGATGTTATGCTAATGAGGCACAGGGAATTTGCATCCACGCCTCATTAGCATCTTTCGCTCCCTGTGTTAGCATGCCACTTCCGATGGAAGTGGCCTGTGTAGAAATGGCCAATGATTTGTAATGTGATACATGTTTACTGCGGTGCATTCACAAACTTTTTGCATATTCTATTTCCTCACACTTTCATGTGTGTTCATACCACTGTCTTCCTGACTTTCGCTCCCGAAACTTTTCTCTCTCTGGAGAATGCTAGGGGTAATTATCCAATATTTTGAGATCACATATCATTTGCTATTCAGATATGAGTTGCTCATTTGGGGGCTTTTAGATGTTCTCTACTTATTAAAAATAATCAGGAGGGCTTTTATAGTGTCAGAAACCACAAAAAAGTCCTTGAAAAACCGCAAGTGGCTCTGGAGCCACAGGCTGCATACTGTTGCTTTAGGGGCATGCACTTCTGCTGACAAATTCAGCAGGAGTACTAAGATCCTGATTAGGAAAGCATCTCTACTCAGGATGGCACTTATGCACATGCTTAACTTTAAGCTTAAGTACCAGTGAAGTATAGTCCTAACAGGGACAGAAGCGAGCTCTTTCTTCACTGTTTAGAATTTTGGTCTTACATCTGAATTAACTGTAGATGAACCGATGGAATTAATAGTCACTACTGTGATTTTAAAATAGTTTCTCAACTCTGACTTGTAGAACTCATCCTAAGAAAATAGAAGGACTTCTCTGAAGCCTGTGCACTAGGTTGCAGATATGCTATTAAAGCGTTAGTTTTCTTATAATAGGCTTCTGAAAACCACTTATTACTGGTTAATGATTAGTTTGATACATCTTTTGGTACTAAGCTTTGCCTCAGGCTGCAGACTGTTCACTCAGACCATTGTTTCAGACATCCAATTTCCTAAGTATACTTCCTAAGCATCTACTATAATAATCACCAGAAAGCAAAAGTTTGCAATGCTGCAGTAAGCTTTACCTTTCCAATCCTCTGATTTTTTTTCTTCTCATGTTTCCTTAGCTACCCATCACTTTACACTTTTCAATTAATCTAGATGGAATATTTTCACATCTGAGAACACTATGGCGTGTTGTAAGGGACAACAGAAATTTCTGATTCTGACAAATTTGATTCAAAACTTAACTCTCCAGTGTCTTGGGTTGAGATCTTGAAATCAGATAATCCTAGGGCTGGAAGGGACCTCCGGAGGTCATTGAGTCCAGCCCCCTATGTAGAGCAGGATTAACCCCAACTAAGTCATCCCAGCCAGGACTTTGTCAAAAAGCATGGGACGGAATGTCCACCACCTCTTTAGGTAACACATTCCAGTGCTTCAACACCCTCCTACTGAAATAGTTTTTCCTAATATCCAATCTAGACCTTTCCCCCTATAACTTGAGATTATTGCTCCTTGTTCTGCCATCCATCACTAATGAGAATAGCCGCTCTTCTACTCTTTAGAGCCCCCCTTCAGGTAGCTGAAGGCTGCTAGCACATCACCCTTCACTCTTCTCTTCTGCAAACTAAACAAGATCAAATCCCACAGCGTCTCCTCATAGATCATGTGCTCCAGCCTCCTAATCACGTTTGTTGCCCTCCGCTGGACCCTTTCCAATGTGTCCACATCCTTTCTATACTGGGGGCCCATAACAGGATGCAATACACCAGATGTGGCCTCACCTGCACTGAATAAAGGGGAAATAGAGGGAGATCTGTAGCCCATCCTTGAACTCAGGTTCTCTTTAAAGACAGTGAACTGTACTGCTGTTCTGCCACCAATCCATCTCCATTCACATACATAAAACAGGTAATTTAAGTGCTGACAATTCGCCTTTCATGATCATTCATGTGAAATGTGTGTTTTACAGGGGATCAAGTGAGATAACTGAGATAAGAGATTCTCTCCTACCACTTTGCAACCCTGAGTGAAGCAGAGAATCTGGCACTGAGAGTTCATCCTCTGTCTAGCGAGGCTGGTGATGAACAAATCTCAGCATTGTTCAACTCAGGATAAGGACTAATTAGTTTATGCAAGTGAAATAAAACTCAGGGTGTTCTTAAGAACTCATTTCCTTAAACGTAAGCACTTGGGTTCTCATAAATGATGCTCTTGTCACATAGCAAACTTCAATGTTTTAAATTAAATATTTTTGGTGTCTGGAATTATTATTTATGAACTGGCTAAGGAAAGGATTTAAGGCTAATAATATTTAGGATGTTTTTACTAAAAACAGGTGGTAGACAAGCAAATATGTTCAAATGGCAAAATTACAATCTTACTTGCCAAGAATAATATTTTGGAAAATTGTTTCTCTAAAAACATTTATAAGACAAAAGGTGTCTGACATATTTCTTTCTCCATCTGCCATCACAAATGTTGTCTTTCTAACCTGGGAACTTCATTTATAGTACGAACTGACTATCAAAGTCGGCTGTTTCCTTAGAATTCTATTTATTATTCTATTAATCTGGAAGTATTTCAGTCAGTAATTGCAAGCTGTGCAAGTCTCCAAAAGATCCCTTACCACGTATTTCTAAATTCTTGGTAATGGCATCAGCTTGGGTTTTGGACTCTAGAGTTTATTAATTATGATTATATTGGTGAGGTTCCTTTGTACCAGGACATATTTTAAGAATGTTAACATGGTTCAGGAATGCAGAAAAGGAAGCAAATGTATTCCACTGTGTTGCTTTTCTAAAACAAAAAGTAAATAGTATTTACACCTTTGAAATTATATTTCTCAAAAACAAAAACTGTGGTCACTTCTGATTGCATCAGAGAGCAACTTTCTGCTAGTTGGCATAATGAAATATTCTTAGGGGCAGTCTGTGTAAATATAATGTTTGGTAGAATAAGACATGAGGAATTAGTAAATTGTCTATTGAATGTGAGGCATAATAAAGTTAATGAAATCCTATGCTGAATACCAAACTGCAGAAATGTGACAATTTAGTCAGATTAAAAAGCCAGGACTGTGTGACTCAGCTTATTAAAAATTCCTGTTTCTAACTTAATCTGTTAAATTAATAACACATTTTAATGAACCTCATGCTAGAAACTAATTTGGAACTATAAATGCTATGTAAATATATAGGTTTTCACAAGCAGAAATCAAACAGCCAGTGACTTCTTTTCAAGGCAGCAATTGTTTCTCTTAAAATTCTAATTTGCAAACAAAGTTGAGTTTGCTGGTAACTCTTGGCCCAAATAGATAATTCTAGAATTTTAAAAGGCCATATCCATTATTTCTTGCATTTTCAACTAACTGTATGACACCATAAAATTAAAAATATTTTATTTGTGCAGGAAGCACTGATTATCTTGCCATCTTCAAGACAGGATGGATATTCAGAGAAAAATCATGGGCTTCTTATATGGAGAGGCAGACCTCGAGCATGGCCGTATACGTAATCATGTTTGACTGACTTGGGGCAGGAGTTTTAGCAAGACAGTCATGAATATATACAAAATATATGTTTGTGTTTCATAGTTTTGGACTTTTTTTCAGTCACTAATTGCACTATGTAGGCAAGTATACATGTCTTCACAAGACCGGGGTTTTAGACTTTAGTTATGCTTAATTTGGTTTTACAAAAGATAAATCATGCCAGACCAACCTGGACTGCTTCTTTGAGAAGTGACTTTTTTTTCAGACACAGGAAACTTGAGAAATTATTAGTTACACTGGAGAACACGTGACAGAGAGATAGCCATGTTAGTCTGTATTCTGACTGCTTTTTTGTTTTGATTGGAGAACCCAGGGATTAATATGAGAACTGAAAGGTGGTGAAATTTAATAGTGCAAAGTGCCAGATCATGCATTTAAGGAAAAACAACAAGAAAATTTACTATATGATGAGGACATCTCAGTTGGAACAGAGAGTATGCAAAATATTGTGCGTATTGGGTGATCACAAGATGATTATGAGCCATTGATATAATGCAGCTATGAAAAAAAGTTAATGCAATCATAGAATGCCACAGTTGAGGAATTTCCTGGAGAGACAACGAAGTGTTAATACCATTATACAAGTCACTGGGGAGGCCTCATTGGGAGCACTCTACACATGTCCAACATTTTAGAAAGATGAATTCCAACTGAGATATGATTATTAAAGGAAGGCAAAACCTACCTCGTAAGTGGAGACAAAGAGCTTCATTTCTTTAGCCTAGCCAAATGGAGGCTGAGGGGAAATAACTCCCTAAAGACATATCAGAGGAATAAATACCAGGGACACAAGAACAAATGGATATGAACTGCCCATCAAATAAATTTATGCCTGGACAAAGATTTCTAACCATTGGACGAATGAAGTTCTTGAATAGCCTTCCCATGGAAGCAACGGCAGCAAAAAAAAACTAATTGGCTTTGAGACTGAATTTGGTAAGTTTATGATGTGGGTGGTCTGATGAGACTGGCTACATGACGTTATAGGCAGTCTGCCTCTGGTAGCAGCAAATCTCTCCAGGAGCTGGTAATAGGACATGAGATCTGGGACACTCTGAGTTACTGTAGAGAATTCTTTCTCAAGTGTTTGGTTGGTATTGCCCACATGCTTGTGAATTCTCAATAACATGAGTTGAGCACTTCAGTAACTCAGCCAGACATTATGGTCACTCACAGGAGTGGTCTGGTAAGATTCTGTGGCCTACAGTGTGCAGGAAGTAAGACCAGATGATCATGATTGTCCCTTCTGACTTTAAAGGCTATGCAATGTAAGTATCTGAGAAGTTCCCTTGATTTCATAGTGCTTAAACATAGGCACATGCACAACTGGAAGAGAATCAGATCTCAAGTTCCCAAATCACAACACCTGTTTGTGTAGAGATTTACTCACTCTTGACCTTAATGTGACCAAAAACTATTTACCATCCTAGGCACAACAGATGAAATCTCAGTCAACTGCCGTCAATGGGTGTTTTGCTGTTAACTTCACTGGGTCCAAATTTTCCCGTTAGCTCTACTCTGATGATGAAACTGTTTATGATATGTGCCTATCAAAGGTTTAAGTAGGTATGCTAGAACAGTATGAAAATTCAGTGTATGTATGACAGAATACAACATATGAAGATTATGGTGTCATAATATCATGCATTAAAACACCAGTATTTGTAAAAGGATTGAACACAATAGTAACGAAAATTGTATTTTCCACTTACGGGGAAATCAGCTCTTGGTCTAGAGAACATGAGCTATGAGGGAAGACTGAAAGAACTGGGCTTGTTTAATTTAGACTTAAAGGGCACGTGATAGCAATTTTCAAGTATCTAAAAGAGGGTTACAAGGAGGAGGGAGAAAACTTGTTCTCCTTGCCCTCTGAGGGTAGGACAAGGAGCAATGGGCTTAAACTGCAGCAAGGGAAGTTTAGGATGGACATTAGGAAAAGCTTCCTAAGTATCAGGGTGGTTAAACCATGGAATAAATTGCCTAGGGAGGTTGTGGAATCTCCATCACTTGAGATATTTAAGAGCAAGCTCGATAGACATCTATCATGGATGGACTAAACGGTGCTTGGTCCTGCCCACAGGGCAGGGAACTGGACTCAATGACCTCTCAATGTCCCTTCCAGTTCTAGTGTTCTATAATTCTACCTGGAGTTTGGACTATTCGGTGTGTCAATTACAGAATGTCCTAAAGTTTTTCACTCAACTCTCTTGCACAGACCCTGATGGCACACACTGAAAGGTACCTACCTCATGAAAATAACTGAAATAAGACATCTTTGTTACAAACTAGGCACTTTTTTGTTTATACAATAGTGTGTCCATGGGGCAGTTACAGTGTAACTGTTTAGAGTGCTCTGCAGTTCACCCACAACCCCCTTTAGATTGCAACACCCTGTTGACAAGCTGTCTGATCCCATGCCATCAATGTAAATGGGAGTTTAGTCACTGACTTAATGGACCTAATATTAAGTGGACAGACAGCGTAAGAAAGAGCTGTGGTTAGTCTGTGCAACTGTCACTGTGTCATATATAGTACCAAAAACTGATTAGCAATACAATGATTACCATATGATAGATCAGGATAATGATTTGTTTAGTTTACTATTTATTTAGGTCTTCTGCGGCAGCACCTAACACTTCAGAGGACAGATACACCTAGTTTTGCATAATCCTGTATTGGGACAGATGTTTATGATTTGCAGGAGGAAAAATCTAACACTACGTGTAGACAGCTGGACAAATGAAAAAAAAAGCGTTTGGTATCTTTTCATGAATGATCAGTGCACAATAATGTTTCACTTTGCCCTTTGAATACTTGGTTTTCATCATAAATTTAATTATTTCAGATAATGCTGCTCCTTACTGGATGAATCGTCCTTGTAATTTCACCTGTCCTGGCAGAGCCAGTGGGCTGGATATGGCCTCAGCTTGCCTGATCCAGTCTGTGAGGCTCAGGGCTCCCTATCCTCCACCACACTGTGGGCAGATCCAGGCAAGCCGATGTCCAGATCCAGACCGCAGGCCAGGGGGTTCCCCACCCCTGCCCTACAGCATCTTCACTAAAGCCATGCAGCTGCAGCAATGCCCTGTTTTAAGTATAGATCTATCTAATCATGTAGGCAGCTCAGCAGCATCTTGAGATGTGGCCCTCCATCCATGGCCACAAGGTGGCATCACCAGCACTGTCTCTATACATTACTCTGGTCTGAAGCCTGGTTGCAAAGCATCCAGAAGGTTAACAGCCCCAAAACTATCCCAGAGCTTGCTTGTCGCTACTTTCCCAGGGATTTTGGTCTAGTGAAATGTGGGCTAGGTTAAATTGTTCTAAACTGGGTGCACAACTGGTTGAAAAAATGTACTCAGAGCAGGGGACTGGACTCAATGACCTCTGGAGGGCCCTTCCAGTTCTATGAGATAGGTACATCTCCATAAATTTAGATATCAATGTTTCACGGTCACATTGGAAGTGTTACCTAATGGGGTCCTGCTGGGGTCTGCCCTGGGCCTGGGAATGATTTCATTCATGACTTGCCTAACGAAGTGGAAAGAATGCTTATAAAATGTGTGGATGGGGTTATGAGTGTTTTGGAGGACATGGCTGGAATTCGAAAAGACCTTGGCAAATGGGAGAAAGGGCGTGAAATCCACGAGATGACATTCAATACAGACAAGTGCACATAGCTACACTTAGGAAGGAAATATAAAATGCTCAAATATAAAATGAGAAAGAACTGGCTTGTGGTAGTATTGCTGAAAAGAATTTGGGGGTTATAGTGGATTCTAGATTGAATATAAGTCATAATTACTATCATTCTGGGGTGTATTAACAGCAGTATTGTCTGTAAAACCCAGGAGGTAATTCTCCTGATCTGCCTGGCTCTGGTGATGCTACAGCTGCAGTACTGCACCCAAGTCAGGAAAAGACAATTTAGGAAAGATGAATAATAACTGAAGACAGTGCAGAGGAGAGCAATAGAAGTGATAAAAAGTTCAGTAAACCTGAGCTTATCTACACTATTAGCTTTCTCAGGCCGGGGCGCACAAAACCCAGATTATTTTTCATTTTAAAAACCGTGAGTAAATTTTATATTTACAAGTAAGAGGGAAACTCTGTTTGCATCAGAAGGCCTAGTGCAGGCAGGTGCTGTACCAAACTCTGCTAGCACACTACAGTGTTGAGCTGAACCAGCCTCAGCCTTTCTTGAGAAGAAGAAAGAGGAGTTGTTTCATCATACAGAATGACTTCATGGTGTGTAGAAATGGAAGATGAGGGGTCTAAGAGTTAGGCCAGTGTGCCTATTCTTACTGTAGATCCAGGCCCACTGATAGAGAGGGCCACGTGGGCAATTACACAGGGGCCCAGCTCTTTAAAAGGATCCAGAGCGCTGGTCACTGCTGCTGACATTTTGGCAATGCCAGCAGCCAGAGCACCGGGCCACTTTGAACTGCCATGGCAGGCCTGCTCTGTGCGGCTGTGGGCAAGGAGGGTAGCACTGCTATCTGTGGAGCGCTAAGGGCTGACTGCCCAAGGCCACATCCCTTCCGCACTTGGCCCCGCCCCTTCAAGAGCATGGATCCATCCCCGCCTCCTTTCCCGAGGGCCCACAGTGTCTGTCAGCCCTGCTGTGTAGATCAGAAGATAAGATTTAACCCACATTTGTTTGAGGTAGAAAACCAGTCACCTAACCCTGTGGTCCACCGCATGATGCTGTTAGAACAAAGATATCCTGTCTTAGTTGAAGAAGAAATAAAAATTGGCCACATTCCTGCTCCCAGCTAGTGGCGAAGCACTGGAAAAGCAATGCATCATAAACACAGCAAGCTGCATATCAGAATGTCCCTCTTTCTACAGGGCCTATAACAGCGTACGCCAATTACCACCCAGCTTTCACAAAGCAAAATGCATTTATTCTTAGAGCGAAAGCATTTCTGAGGAAGCACACTAAAGAACCCACACACATGCTAAAAGCTTACCAGAACTCACCCCAACTCCAACATAGTAGTCACACTGGGTTTGCCCTGACTTACAAGTTTGTGTCAGGTTTTAGATCAGGAAGTAGGCCCCAGAAGGACAGTTCAGCTGTTACTTTATATAGCTCATGCCTTTGATCTTCAAAGTGCTTTGTAACCTTTTAATAGCCTTCTCCTTGGGGCATAGCTTCGAAAGGTTAGATTTTTGCACAACCAGATTGTGGTATTTGCATTAACCACTCCTCAGAGATTTTCTAGGAAAGCGACTTACTGCCTGAGAATCCAACAGTTCAATATAATTGTTTGAATGCCTTACAACCCTCACATCTCACATCTGTCACAATACCCCCTGTGGCCATGGCTTGCCACTTGCAGTCCAAACATACCCCTTCCTTGGGCTTGACTTTAACAATAATGCAAACAAAACCTTCAGACTTAACTTTTTCCCCAAGCTTGGCTCTTCCTAGTGCTTTCCCTTTATGAACTCTTCTGCATAAGCTCCTAGTTTACTCAGCCAAACCATGATACTCCAGCCCCTTTTGTATCTCTGCTAGAGCAAACATGTCCCAGCCAAAATATGTCAGCATGAATTTCTCTGCAGTCTTACACAAGATTTAGTAGCCACCTTTAGGGGTGACTCTGCAAGAAAGCCATGAACTCTTTTGGAGGCTTTTAGATATGGCCCACTGTGGTACAATATGTGAAATGCTTCATGGCAATCTTTGCCCATCATGACAGAGAGATAGCCGTGTTAGTCTGTATTCTAGCAAAACAAAATAAAGCGCTACATGACTGCTTTTTTGGTTTGCCCATCATATTACACACCCATGAGCGTGAGAGGACTGTGCTTGCCTCTCTCAATTTACTCCTTTATTTGACAGGCTTAAATCAAAGTACTTTTCAAACACAATCTCACAATGTTGAGATTTTAAAGATGAATAAAATGATAGTGAAAGAATAAGCGTTTTCCTAAACACTGTTGTGAAGCAGACAGTCTTGAATATGGAAATGACCCTCAAAACAATGATATTAAGAACAAAAGATTTTTGGCAGAATTAAAGTCTGACATTTCATCTAAATTTTGTGCTAAAATGTTGTTCAAAGTTGAACTTCTGAGAAACACAATATAAAAGGAAGTTAAGTATCTCCCAGTAGAATTATTTCTTCTTGGGAATGGAGGAATGCATTTGTGGAATATATTTTCCTATTATTTCAGGTCCAATTTTTCCTAGATTTTCATTTTTTAAAATTATTTTTGAGTCAAATCTTTTGTAGGGTGTAATGAGGAGGCTTGGCCTCCCTCTGAGAATGAAAGGGAGGGACCACAACCCACCCGTGGTGGGAAGAGCCAAGAAGGTCATGCCCTGCCCTCAGAATCAGAGGGATAGGATGGGAACAAGAAATATGAAAGATAGGCCCTGTAGCTCAATTAGGCTGAAGCTGCTGAGAAAGACAGATGCATCTCAGGTGCTGCTGGAACCAAATGAGGATCCCAACCTCTAGTGAGCTAGTGTGGCCTTCCTCTAAGCTTGAAGGTGAGAAGTCACCTTGTCTGCCTGAATGGGTGGAGCCAGACAGAGCTCAGTCTCTCTCCTGGAAGTGGAGAGATGGAGCAGGCAGTAAAAATAATGTGGCCTTAGCTCAGTTGGAGCAGCACCAGGGAAGGAGCCCAACATGGGCTCTTCCCTGCAGACTCTGCTACTGAACCAGTGAAGGATTTTGACATGCCCTGCTCTCTGACACCCACTGACCCTGCTGCTGAAATAGGTGTCACCTTGGCCTAAGGCTAAGGAGGAAGTGGAACTGGTGGAACTGCCAGGGGCTGAATACATAAACAAGCCTGAGGAGCTGGATCTACTGGGACTACCCATGGCTGAGTACACAGACGAACCCAAGGAGCCTGACCTGAAGCTCAAGTAGGAAGTAGCCCAAGCAGGGGGTTAGTTTGACACTTTTGTAACTTAGCAGGTGCTCAGTGTGTTACAAGAGGAGCCCAACTGACCTGGTGGCACCAAAGTTAGAGCTTGTGGAGTTGGGTGGGCCTGCATTCTCCTACCCCTGCTATTCCACCCTTGAGAGAGCAGACTCCCCACTCTAGATCTCAGGCCAGTGCTTGCCAGAGTTTCCCTGCCAGAGGAGCCCATGACTGACTCTCTGCTGGTGCTCCCCTGCCTGAGATGCATGCTACTGAATCCTGACTGCACTCTCCCATACACCATTTGGGGGTGTTGTCCAGCCTCGCTGTCAACCTTCCCCTGTTGTCTCGACCAGGCACCCCACCTCCCTTTGCTAACTCCCCTTTTCCTAGATCCTGGCCATTCCATGAGGCAGTGGCCCATCCACCCTTAGGGGCTCAATGGACCTTCCAACACATCACAAAACCATACTGAAAACTTGCCAAAGCTGCTGACCAATTGAGAAACCAAAGAGCAGCTGGGACTACTGTTGGCTACCTGCCCCTGGGAGATGGAGCACTCCCACTAAACAAAGGCATCAGATAAAGGAAATTGCCAAAGAAACTAGTCTATAGTCTGGTTTGGCCTTGGCCTGATTCTAGGTCAGTGTTTTGCAGACCCAGTGGTGGCACATTCCACCATTACTAAGCCCTTAGGCTGAATCTCCTTGGAATGAGGTGGTAGCAGGTCTTTCTATGCCCTGCCATCGCATCCTGAGGGTGACAGCCTCTCCACTTTTAGGCCAAGAGGCCTGTGTTTGTTGGCCATCTGCTTAGAATAAGGACATTCATCTGTTTGATTCCCTGCCCTGCCTAAGGGCCTGAGCTCATAGACTCCTTGTTTGTTCTTCTTTAAGTGCAGGCCAGAGCTCTAGTTTGTTTGGCGCTTGGGCTCCTAGTCTTTGCATTACTCTGGCCAGACTAAGTGCTTCTCAGCCCAGCTTCGAGGGCCCAAACTTCATGAACTGCTAACTTTCCCATACCCCTCAATCTGATTTCCACTCTAAAGGCATGACAGCAAGAAAGCATGGCCTCCCTCTGAAATAAGGGGGAACAACAATGCATTCCTATATAGGGTAGTTGAGACAATGCGGGCTAGTCTACATTACCACCCTCCTTCAAAGGGAGGATGGTAAGTAGGGTGTTGGGAGTTTACTTATGAAGTGCTGTACTGCATATGAGGGACATCATTGAGCAAATTCCCCCCCGCGGCAACTTCAAAGTTTTAAACTTCGAAGTACCGGCTTCCATCTTGCCATGGCTCACCCACCGGTACTTCGAAGTACTGGTGGGTGAGCTGCGGCTAGACGTGAGTTGGTACTTCGAAGTTTAAAACTTCAAAGTTGCCACAGGAGGGGGAATTTGCTCAATGATGTGCTGCATATCCAGCACAGCACTTTATTAGTAAACTCCCAACACTCTACTTACCAGCCTCCCTTCAAAGGAGGGTGGTAGTGTAGACAAGCCCTGCCTGTGACTGGCTCAAGACCTCAAGTGTCTGAAGTATTCAGATCCAATTACAAGACTGTTTGGCCGCATATACTTTTGAATCTGTGCTGTCCAAGCCAGAAATTACAGGACCAGGGATGTTCTTCATTTGCAGAAGGATGAGTTAATCAAACACCATCAAGTGGCACCACTATCTTCAGAAGATTATCCATCCCTTGAGGTTTTTAAGTCCCAGCTGGACAAGGTCCTGGCTGGGATGACTTAGTGGGGGTTGATCCTGCTTGAAGCAGGGGGCTGGACAAGATGACCTCCTGAAGTCCCTTCCAGCCCAGTGATTCTGTGATTCTGTGTGATTCAGTGATTCTAATTCACTAAGACATTTGTGAGAAAGAGTTCTAAGAGGGAAGAACTAGATAAGCTGTCCCCTTACTAAACCAGAAGGAAAACAGAAAACATTCAAGCATTTTATCCATGGGACACCACAGGCTTGTGCTGACAAAGGCTTGTGCTTCCTCCATTGCCCTTGATGGTGACCAAGGAGGGATAAAAGTCCAGAAACATTTAAAATTTGATATCTGCAAACAAAAGTCAGCCAGCAAGTCTATCAATATTCATTAGCTGAGAAAACAACCAACTAATCTTTACAACATATAGCAAGAAGCTGATGCAGGCAAAACCACAAGATCACACCAACCATCCTGGGTAAGTAGTCGTCTTGAGGGTTTGGTTTTTCCATTTTTTTTATTAGTAGAGGCACCCTGCTCTTTTATCATCCTGCCCTGTTTTGTTTAGTTTTCAGATCCCAAAGATGGCAGTTGAGTGTACAGGGGTTGATGGAGCACAGCTGAGCTGGAACACACTGAGTTTATCTGAGAGGGTTATCTACAAAATAGCTAAAACAGCTCTAGATAAAATAGGCTGACTTTCAAGAGGTTCTCTTGTACATATTTCATGGGTTAAGAGGTTTAAACGTTAAAAAAATGCTCTTTTAACTTTGTTTTCTTTTGAATATTAAATGTAACAGGCTGAATCATCCTGAATTGTACTAGAATGTTCCATGTCACCATTGACTGAGAGAAGCAATTGTCCCTAACAACAAAATAATTTGCACAAGTTGCCGTAGTTGACATCAGAGCTGTAGCCACCTCTAGCCTGGCATTGATTTGCCCTTCCCTGTATCAACTCTGTGTCTATTTGCATTGATATTTAAAATGTGATAAAGCTTGTAAAGAACGGTTGGATTATTTGAAGTGGTTCGATCAACCGTATTGATTTCTACTTTCTACTCATGCTGGAAAAATTGTCATTATTTAACCAAAGTGGCAATGCTAAACAAACAGCTCTGCAAAAATAATATCTCTTCATTAACGGTATAAGAGAAATCAGGGTAAGGCCCTTTCTGTTTCCTTCCAGTGAACACACTTGCCATTATGTTTCTGTCCATATGAATGAAGTGTGCAATATTGTCACAGCACAATAGCTCTTAAGTGTTTTAACTTAGCCCCTGGGAATTCTAAATGTTTCTAGGATTCCCATGGGGAAAGGAAAAGTGGAAAACTTTATGTGTAGAGCATTTTGTCAATTCACTTGTTTGGTGGAGGCAATTAGCCATGTCACCCAAGGCACATTGTCCCTTGGGTAATGAATGACAAATAATGAATGTAAATTACAGAGTTCAAGCACTGTGTGAAGTCATAATTTATCATTGAACTACAAGTTCTCTTGAATGGAAAAAACAAGGTGAATGCAAAGCACTTTGTAAATGGAAGGAATTATTAATTGGCTTAGGACAATATCTCCTTTATATTTACAGTAAACTCTTTCATATCTGGTAGCCCTGGGACCGGGAGGTTGCCAGATATTCAAATATTCTGGATAATAGAGAGGTATACCTAGCAATGCATAACACTAAACAAAAACAAGATTCAGTGTTAAGAAACAAACAAAAATGTACGCAGGGTACTTTATTTACCAACAATAGTAGTACTGTACACTCTGAAATTATACTGTATTTGCTGTATTTATTTGTGTTTACTTTCACTATACTGTACTTATGGAAAATGTAACTAAAATTTACTTATGGTTAAATGCGGTTATTTGAGAGTTCCTGATGATAGAATGCCAAATATGAAAGAGTTTACTATATATCATACAGTGTATGCAATATTTTTATCCTCTATCCTGCTACATAATACATTTATGGGGGGAGGAGGGAAGTGTATTCTAGATACCTGCAGAAAGGTATGGTGTGATGCTAACATTGAACTGCTTAATATACAGAGAGTAAAGTGGCACTCCCTAGGCCTCAGCAATTTAACCTAAATAAAGTAGCATTTCAGATGTTGATGAATACTCAACCAAGGGCATCTCTATATAAACAGAGGTGCAAGCTGAAACTATTTACATTTGCACAAACCAATTTTTTTCTTTTACTTGAGTGGTCGAGACAGTGTGAAAAATAAATATACTGCAATGTTCTACAAACATGCACATTTGGACAAGCAGAAAAATGTGACAAGAAAGCCATACCAAGCTAAAAAATTATTCAAATGGACAATGCCAAGAGATAAACAAATTGAATAGGGGAATTAAAAATTAAATAAATAACATAGAACTGAGCAGTAAATAAACAATATCTAACTGATGTGTGACTATTCATTTTAATATGAAGTGTTTTTTAAGCTAAAACCTGAGACATTGTAATTTGGATGCCATCATCTAGGATATTCCAAAACTGGCAAAAAATGTTTTTTTTCCTGATCTTTTCCCTTTATAAAGTATGTCCTGATCTTTTTGGGAAAAAAAAAAGTCCTTTTTGCAAAAATGTAATAGTTTTTCTGATTTTCTTCTGAAGTGTAGAAGCACATGTTGGGTAAATCTTTGAGTATCAATGCAAAGCAGACTTCTCATTTTTCTCTAGCTACAACTCCACTGAATGGGTAGAGGAAGTCTACCTCTACCTTCTGTTGCTGTCTCAGATGACCAGCAGCATCCTCCCTCCTCATTGGCTAGTGATGGGAGAGCTCCCCCTTCTGTTTCTAGTTATATTACCCACTCCCTTGCCTAAAGAAGAGAATGCATCAGCTACAAGACAGTGAAACTGACCAACAACGTTGCCAGATGGATGAGTGTCCTAGGAACAGTGTACAAGAAGAAATCTGTGAAGTACTGGACTGGGTTAAGAGCAGCGTCCGATAGCTCCCATTGATTTGTTTCCTGCTTAGTTTGTAATTACATCGGGGCAGGAACTGGGATAGCACAGGAAGTGATATGGAGATTCTCTAATTATTCTACAGGGCTTCCTGCAAACATTAGAATCCACCACTGTCCAGATCCACTGGCTTGTGTTCTTTTGATGAAAGCTGTCACACCAAGCATTCAGTTCCAGGGTCCATTGATTTGAGAAGGGAAACACAAGGCACATGCTGTACAATAACTGCTTTCAGACATTACACATAAACAGTAATTGGTCCAATGCTATCTATGTAATCAGGCTCAGATTTTCCAGAACTACACATGCCCATTTGTATGCGCACACCCTGCAGATGCTCAATGCACTGTGCTGTGAGCAAGTCTGGGTTGCTCACTGATGTAGGTTTATGCCTGTTCATTTTTTAAAAACATGTATGCCCCCATCTAAACACACTTCCTAAATATCCCCTATAAACCATGATTTGTATGCTGAACCTATCCAGATAGTGAAATTCATTAGCTTCTCACTATTTTAGCATTGTTAGCACAAACGCAGTGTATGCTTAAGAAAATAAAAAAGGAAAATAATCAGTATTTGTGCTTGAAGAGGAGGAGAAAAAGGAAGTAAAGAGAACTTCTAGAGCTGCTTTCCATAGATTTCTTCCAGAAAGCATTATGATGGAATTTTAGATTTCTGGATTAAGTCTCATAGATAAGCATGTGATTTTATTTTGGGACTGTGGAAGGGTAGCTGTCCCACCCAGGCAAGAGAAGAGTGAGGGCAGCCCTGGAAAGGCTGTACAGAGCCTCAGCCAATCAGGAAAGGGCTTCTCGAGACCCAATCAAGAGAAGGCTTGCTGCATATATTAAGGGCTGCTCAGTGAAGCAGAAGGCAGTTTTTCGATGGAGGGCAGAGGAGAAGGAATGGCTGCCTTAGAGACAGTACCAGGCACCAAGGACAGAACAGTGTTTGGCAAGGTCTAGAGAGCAAGTAAGGAGCTCCAGTCTGAAACACCTCATATAAAGGGCCAAGACAGTGCTAGGACTATGGGAGAAGTGGCCTGGGTAGTGGGAATAGGAAGAAGAGCAGTAAGCAGTTGCCAGCTGTAATGCCTTGGGCCAGGACCCAGAGTAGTGATCAGGATCCAGAATCCCTTTGCTCCTACTTGCCAAAGATGACAGTGACATGAAGGAATGGCTAGACAAGAGACTGCAGTTGGACCTGAGACAAGCGGTGGGACTGAGGGCTGGAGCACAGATGAAGGGCCATACCCAGAAGACGACACTATGGTCCAGGAGCAGCATGGGATACAAATGGAAACAGCAGATGTGATGACAGGGAATCACCACTAGAGGCAATTGTGAGCTAATTCCCAGCACAGCCAGCAGAAGAAACTGTGGTGGTGAGTCTACCTGAATTCAGGGATCTTCAGATGTGCTGTGGATAGGAGATGTTAAGGCCAGGAACTCAGCAAGGCAGTAACATGGATTAGATTCATATGCATAGCAAGAAAATCCTGATTTGTTATGATTAACAAAGAGATACTGGACATGAAATCTCATTCTTCAGGGTTTAAGTCAATCTCTGAAGGATATCATAAGACCTAACATGGGAGGCAGATTTTGTCACCTCTGCCTACCATGGGGTTCTTACTCTTCCTCCAAAGCATTCAGTATTGGCTACTGCTGAGACAGGATTCTGGACTAAACAGACATGGCTTTCATGTATTCTGGCAGTTTCTGTGTTTCTAGGAGATCATAGCTAATTATTTAACATCCAAGGAATTTTCTGATAACAATAAAGAGTATTATTGATTTGATTTTTCCCCCTAAGCTAAAAGTCTGGAGCAACAAAAACCATGTGCCTTCAATAAGCAAACTCAGGAGAAGAATCTCTGTAGTGTCACTGTTTTTCCTCAAGGCTTGCTCTGGGCATTGTTTGTAAACCTGCCTTTGGTACACCAAAACCATTACAAAATGAGACCATTACAAAATTAGAGACCATTGAACAGTCCTCAAAGGAGTGGGGAACTAGATAGACCAGTGCTATTTTAACAGGACCGTGACAGCATAAAACTGTGCTTGAACAAACGCAGTTGTATTTTCTTCCTTTTATGACTTATGGCAGCAGAGATATTCCAATATGTGATATCTGCCTGTGATTTTATAATGTCTTTTTGCAAAATTTCTGCCTGAAGTCCTATGTGTGTTGGCAACATTCTCCAACAGTAAAATGTTGCTTCAGCGTGAGTTGTTTCCTCACCATATCCGCCAGAGGGTCTTCACCTCCTAGCAGGACATTACTAGCAACTACAGGAGTTTTTGCATCTGCATGAGTTCCTTCAAGAGCTATTTTAGAAAAGGGACCTTTTAAAGCACTGTCTATCCAGTTTCCCACTCCCTTGAAGACTGTTCAATGGTCCCTAATGCTAGTGAAGCACATCGGATGAACTTGTACCTCTTAACAAAAAAGCTTTTTAAAAAAGGAAAGTCTTTCAGCCTTAGCTTTGGTTGGAGGTGAAGTGAGCAAAACATAACTAACTTGTGAAATGTTCCTAGTTTGACAACGAAGCTGAAGGCCGCTATCACAGAGCACTAACTCAGGTTGTTCAAACAAACAGGTCTCTATTTTGGCTTTGCCAGTGGCCTGCATTACAATCAGATCCAGTTAGTTTCATTTTCTGGTGTGGGCCAGTACCACCAAGTCCCCTGTCCACTACAGTTTGCAGCAACTATTCAAAATATTCTCACCCTGACTACATGCATTTCCTACCAGTTCTCATCAAGGGCCAGATTCTGTCACCTTAGTCATATTAGGCTTTGCTGAGCAAGAGGCAGGGCCATCCTGGGGTGGCGTGGCCAATGGCAAACCATGCCACAAGCCCTGCCCTTTCCCTGCTCTGCCCCCACCCTGACCCCTGCCCTCCTCAAGCAGCCTCGCCAGGGGCAGAGAGTGGGCAGCTGGGGCAAGCGGCAAAAGCAGCGGGGGTCGCCTCCCCTTTGCCTTTCCCTATCCCAATCACCATGCAGCATGAGCGGCAGCCTGCTCCACTCCACCACAACCTCCTGGCCTGCTCGGCCCCACTTCTCTGTGAGCGGCTGGGAGTGGAGGCTGCTTCCCACTGCTGTGCAGAAGCAGGGCTCAGCAGGCCAGGTGGCTCTGGTGGACTGCAGCAGGGTGCCGCTCATGCTGTGTCATGAGTGCAGGGAGGGGAAGGGCGAGGGCAGGAGATCTCCTGGTGCTCCTGTTGCCTGCCTCCACCGCCCACACCCTGCCCAAGGTAATCCTCCCTCACCTGTCCACAGGACAGCTGGGGCGGCCGCAGCAGAGCCCCAAAAGCATGGGGCCAAGGGTAACCACACCACGTTATCCCAGCTACAGTTCTGTCTAGAGGTTTGATTCCCTTGTTCATGTAGGCATATTTGTGGCAGCTCTTGTTAAGCCTGGGTGAGTATAAACAGCAGTGTAGCCACGGTAGCATAGGTAGCTGTGCTGAGTCCCTACTCAAGCTAGTGTGAGAATGTATGTGTCAGCAGGGGAATCACACCCTTCACTGATGGTGTAAACCTAACTTCAGAAGCACTTTGCTCAACAAGAAGTCCTACAAATTGCCTGCCTCCTGAGGAGCACCTTACTCCACAAGCCATTCCAGTGGTACAAATATATCCTTCCCAAAATCCTGGATGTAGTTTCTTTAACATACTACAGAATATCTGAATGGCCAGCTGAGCCTAACCTTGCTCAAAGTGAGTCCCTGAGTGGGGTGGCTTGAAGAATAATTTACTACTCCATGGCTGCGTCTACACTAGCTCCCAACTTCGAAGGGAGCATGGTAAGTAGGGTGTCAGGAGATTATTATTGAAGTGCTGTGGTGCAGAAGGAGCACTTCATTAAGCTAATTCTCCCTCACGGCAACTTCAAAGTGTTCAAAATTTTGAGGAATAAAGGGACTTCGAAGGAGCCCGAGCACTTCGAAGTACCCACGGGTGAGCCGCAGCTACACTCAAGCCAGCACTTTGAATTTGAACACTTTGAAGTTGCCACAGGGGAGAATTAGCTTAATGAAGTGCTGCAGATGCACCACAATACTTCATTAATAATCTCCCAACACCCTACTTACCATGCTCCCTTCAAAGCTGGGAGTTAGTGTAGGCACAGCCCATGGGAGTCAGAGTTGGAACATGTGGCTATAAAGAAACACTGTGCTACGAAAACCTACGCAATACTTTGGAGAAGTGAGATTTGAATTTTCAGAGATACCTTGATGATAATTCATATTAAAAATAGCATGACAAAAATAACATACATTTCCCTAAAAACATAGTCAAAGAAATCTTTAAAATCCTGCTACTATCACCCAAAGGTATTGGGGCACTCTATTACTGATCACAATAGCCTCATCTGATTTTAAAATCTATGAACTGTCCTCAAAGTAAAAACTCACTAGGGTGTGTAAAGAACATAAGTGCTGTGAGAATTATTACTAAACTATGAATGCCTGAGGGGGGGGCCTTACATAGAAAATCAATTGAGATATACTGGACCAGTATGGAATACGAGACTGGAAAGCTATTATGAAATGTATTTAAGGTTGTAAAAATATATATTGTGTCTCAGATTGTGATGTTTGCCCACTGCCCAGAGTGAGGGGTAGTGCATTAGAGCACTGCTATGGGGGAAGCCGTACATACCACTGCCCCGCTTATGTGATGAGAGAAATTTGTTACAACACTTCACAGCAGAGATTCTCACGCTGTGGGTCAGGACCCCACAGTGGATCGTGACTCCATTTTAATGTGGTTACCAAGGCTGCTGTTAGACTTGTTGGGGGTGAAGCCTGAGTCCCACCACCAAGAGCTAAGCTGATGTGCTTCCCTATCCAGAACAAAAACTCGTGGGCATTAGATCCGCACTCCAATGCCCAGGGCAGTGGGGCTCAGGTTTTTATCCTCCCTCCTGGGGTCATGTAGTATTTTTTGTTGTTTGAAGGAGGTCACGGTGCAATGAAGTTTGAGAACCCCTGCTGTACATGGTCTGGCATAAAGCTCCTACAACCTGTTAGCTCCATGAACAGTGTTTTGGGGGAGAAGGCAGAATTATGGCTACATCTGCTTCCTATTCATTCCCCTGGGAAAGCATCCAACATTCAAACATCTGCAAACTGCAAGGAAGGTAGTCGTCACACAGCTGCCCATGGAGTGAGTTACAACTTCTATATTTTCTGGAGTTTGGTCATCCTACTTTTACTCTTTTAGAAGAGGAGCATTATGTTCATCCTATAAAATGTAATTGAGAAAGACTATATTCAATTAAAAGCTTAAACCCCTCATTGTCAAAACAGATGTTTTATCTGTAAAAAATATTAAACTTAAATGTTCCTCTAGTCATTATAAATTATTGTACTTAATTTTAATCAGATTGATGACAGGTTTTGTTTTGGTTTTTTTTAAGTGATTAAATGTCACAGACTTTCAGCTAAACAAGAAAAGTCTAGAGGAAATCTGCAAAGGGATAAAAGAATCCAATCACAATTAAACAGGAAGCACTTATAAAGGGATTGCAGTAATTGGACCCAGACAGGAATGAATGAGTGGCATTCTTTTGGGATTAGTTTTCTCACACCTGCTGCTTCCTTATAAGCCAAAGTACTTTCCCAAACAATAGCCTAATATTTAATTACTTACAAAAAATGTAATGCAAGTGACACTAAAAAGATTTAGTTAACCTAATGTAAACAATAAATATCTCTTTCCTAAGCAAAATGGCAGAAAGCAAATGACACGTCAGCTACTTTATACAAGTAGATTACAAACCCATATGACGCATTTTTTTACAACAAATGTTGATCAAATGACAACAAAGGAAATAAGAGATCCTCTAGAGCGGAGTGGGAAAGTTATGGCTCACAAGCCACATCCGGTGCATCTAACATTTGGATCTGGCCCACAGACTGTGTCTGGCCCACATACTATTTATATCTTGCTGTTCGGGTAGTGGCAGGGCCAGGAGCCCTTAAATAGCAGCAATTTAAGGGTTCCAGGTTTGAGGCTCCCAGCCCCCATCACTACTAGGCTGCCATACCACCTCCTGGAGTTCCCATGGGAGCACACAGGTCCTGGCACTCACCACTATCACAGCAACAGTGGGACTGGGAGCTGCAAGCCCTTTAAACAGGGGCAAGAATCCCAAGCAGTGGCCAGACAACATGGTAGGGAGGAGCTTGGAGCTGTTTTAAATAGCAGCAATTTAAAGGGCTTGTGGCTCCCAGCTCCTTCCCCCTACCCTGCCCGCCATGGCTACTGCACTGCCTAGCTGCTCCCTGGTGTTCCTGCAGCTAGTTAAAAAGCCCGCAGCTCCCAGCCCTCACCGCTATCCCACAGGCTGTATATTGCCTGTCTGCATAGTAGATGGATAAGTTCATTAATAAGAAAAGTGCAGCCCCTAATACCTTTTCAAAATCTGGGGAGTGGCCCCCCAGCAAAAATTATTGCTTACCCCTACATTAGAGCAACAACTGGAAAATGCACAGAAGGTAATGAAATGAAAGATGTCTAAAAGGCCAAACCACAGTACCAGAGAATTACAGAATACTCACCTCGGTGCTATTGTAGCAGATTAACAGTGCAATAGTATTTAGTTGTAATGGGGAAAACAGTCATTCTTTCAGATGCATTTCAAAGACAAAGACAATCGCACAAATTAAATATTATGATCAAGGCCTTTACCAGTGTATTTTGAACCGAAAAAAGTCATTGACCTGACCAAGCCAAAGCAAAATCATGGAGCCAAAAATCTAGGTATTTATGCTTGTTTTCTTTCTTCTTCAAATTCACTTGTAAAAGGAAATAAAAAGACACACGGCTTATCTAAGAGAGATGTGGTTGGTAGCACTGCATGAGTTAGTGTTTCCTTACACTTTCTATTTTCAAACCCTGTTTTCAGTTGCTTATAGCTTTGCTAAATGCTAATCATTCATGCTGAAATCTTCCATGCCAGCTGTCTGCTGCATACTGAATATTTTCAAAAATCTGAGGGATTTTTAAGCTAAAATGGTTCAGAAATTTCCAAGAAGGAGATTGAAGGACAATAAGTTGCTTTGCCCACATTAAAACATTTCTAACACCTGTATCTTGAGAGGCTCTGTCAACTCCATGTTTGGGAGCAGGGATATGAAATTTGACCAGGAGGCTGCTCTGACATAACTATTCTGAGGTTTCTGTTTGGCCCCATGATGGGGTGTCCAACTCCACACTGGGGTGCAGAGGGTTAACCTGGCTCACCTAGCCTAGGAGGACCCACCCCCACAACCCTTCTGGTCATGCTCCAATCAGGTCTGCCAGTGGGGAGGAGAGGAGGGGTAAAGGTGGCAGACGCAATGGAGCCCAGTGGTTAAAAAGGGTCCAGAGCTCTGGCTGCTGCTCCTGCTAATGCCCTGGGCCCTGCCCCTTCTGGGGCACACAGCCAGGCCCCCACTCTCACCTTGTCCCGGGGCCTGCAGTGGCTGTCAGCCCTGCTGGCTCCACCCGTAGGCCAGATATAAAAGCCTGAGGAGTAGCTCCATCATGGCTGACTGCTGGCCAGAAGGAGATGCTACCAGCTCCTGAGGAGGAAGCTGCAGACAGGCCAAGGGGAGTAGGCCAGTCAGCAGGGGATGGCAGGAGATGCTCTCCCAGTCTGGCGGGAAGAGCGGAGGAAGACCGCACCAGAGAGACTGGTAGGAAGTAGCCCAGGGCAGGGAGTTCCACCCTGGGAGTGTGGAGTCTTTCTGAGGGATTCCCTGCTGAGCTAGAGGTGGTCACCTTCACCTCTGACAGGATCCTGGGCTTGGACCAAGGGGAAGGAGATGGCCTGGGTCCTCTTACCCCTTCAACCCTGCTGTGGGGATTGATCCCCACTGATACTGACTCTAGCTACTTGGCCATACTGTGCTGTTGGAAGGGAACAACCGTATTGACTCTGGATGCTAGGTCAAGCTGCTCTGTGGTAGGGGAGCATTATCATTGACTCTGGCTGCTCGGCCACATTGCCCTGTGGGAAGGGAGCATTAGTATTGATTCTGGTCCTTAGGCTTCACTGCCCTGGGGGAAAAGGGTGTTGCTATAGACGGCCACCCCTCGTCCTGTGGCCAGGGATGAGTTGAGGGGATAATTATGAGGGAGAACATAGCCCTCCCTCTTTCCCAACTGAGTGCATGTGCAGGGTTGAGCCCACCTGGAGGGGCCTCAGAGGGTCACCCTGTGACAGGCCCTTTGATGCTTAGTTCCTGAGGAACTAGGCAGAGTTGGGTGAATATTTTTTAACCTAAGCTTTTTTTTTTCCAGTGAAAAATACGGCTTTGGCAAGACCAAAATATTTTGCACATTGATGTCAACTTAGTCAAATTGTTTCAGTTTAAAAAAAAATACTTTAGCATTTCATAAAAAACTATGGTCTTACTGTTTAAAAATGAGTCATTTCAATTTTTTTTATTTGAAATGATTTTTCCTAAAACTCCTTAATTTGTTGTTTTGTTTTGTTTTTTTTTAAAAAAAAAAAGGTGGAACCTCTCTCATCCAGAACTCTCTCATCCAGCAACATCCATAATCCGGCATGATTTTAGTTAGACAGATGACCACTTATCATGGGTGTTGCCAAGTTTCCCATGTTCCCATAAAGCTTGTTTCCAGCTACCACTCCTGGCTGTTAGTGTCATCATCATCATCATCAACAACAACCATGAGCTCAGCGCCCGTTGGTGTCCAATGCCTCCCTCACTATTTCCTTCCAAAACAAAAAACAGTCAAGTAGCACTTTAAAGACTAGCAAAATGGTTTATTAGGTGAGCTTTCGTGGGCTTCAGTTGGTCTGAAGAGGTGGGTCTGTCCCACGAAAGCTCACCTAATAAACCATTTTGCTAGTCTTTAAAGTGCTACTTGACTGTTTTTTGTTTTGATAGTGTATAGACTAGCACGGCTTCCTCTTTGTTACTATTTCCTTCCATTTTTCCCTGTCCAGTGTGGAGTGGCTTAGTTTCTGTAGACTAGCTCCACACCAATCTACTATAGCATCTACCCATTCTCTGTATGGATGGTCTCTCCTAATCAAACCATCCATTATGCCAAATACCAGGGTCTGGACTTTCCATTCGTCATTCATTCTGCAGACATGCCTGAATAGCTGTAACTTCCATTATATACCCTTCTGCAGCAGGTTCTCTTTCGGCTGTATCTTTCTCTATAATTCCACATTGGTGACTTCTGCATCCATCCTATTCTCAGGATCTTACTATAACAACTCCTCTTGAATGCCAATATTCTTCTCTTCAGATCTTTCGTTATCACCCATATCTGACATCTGTACAACCTGCTGCTGAATACACACATTTTCAAGACGCTTAGCCTCATTCCTAAGCTAATCGCTTTGGTTTTCTAGATCTTCTCCATCACCTTCAAACTCACTCTTGCTTTTGCCATTCTAGTCACTATTTCCTTCTTACAATCTAGATCATACATCATGTTGCTCCCCAGATACATGAACTTGCCTACGTTCTCTAGTTCAGTCCCATCTAAAGTGATCTTCCTTCCTATTTCCTTGTCTCCAAATACCATTGTTTTCATTTTATCAATGTTCATAATCAGTCCGTACCGCTTCCCTTCGTCATTTAGCACCTACACAGTTCTCGCTACTTTCTCTTCCTCTTCCTTAATGATAATTATATCATCTGTGAACCTTGATTTGTTAATTCTCATCCCATGCACCAATATTCCTTCTGCCTCTTCCTTGATCTTGTCCATCTTTCTCTCTAGGTGTGTGATAAAGCTACTTGGCAATATCAGATCTCCTTGTCTTGTACCTCTACTCATTCTAAACCAACTTCCCACTGCCCTGCACATTCTCACCAGTGCCTCCACATTGTCATTGATATCCTTCAATAACCATATCAGTCTGCTATCCACTCCGTATAACTCCATCACTGTCCGAATTGCTTTCTGATTTATATTATCAAATGTCTTCTGAAAATTGATGAAGCAATTGTAGATGTTCTTGTTCTTACATCGAACTTTCTCTGCTATCAATCTTAGTGCCAATATCTACTGTATGGTACTTGTATCTTTCCTGAATCCCACTTGCTCATCTGCTAGATGTTCTTCTATCTGCAAGCTCAGTCTCTCCATCAGTATCTTCATCTGCACCTTGCCTAGATGACTTGTTAGGGCAATCATTCTGTAGTTCTTGCATTCCAACATGCTTCCTTTCTTGAGTATTGTCACTAGCATGGATCTTGTCCATTCCTCAGGTGCTTTTCCTTCTTTCAGTATATTTCCTGAATCATACTTTCTCTGCCATATTTGATCATCTCTACCGTGATCTTATGATTTCCAGGGCTTTTGTTGTACTTTAGTCATTTCACTGCTCTTTCTACTTCCGTCTTTGAAATACCAGTCTCACTGTCGATGCTCAGGGGAGATATCTCTCTTAATTCTTCTATCAGTCTCTCTGAGACACTCGAGTCCAACTGTGCTTTGTACAGATTGGTGCAATGTCTCATCCATCACTATACAACTTTCTCGTTGTTCAGGAGCACCTCTTAGAGTTCTGTGCTGTTATTTACCCCTAAATATCTTCTCAGAGCTCAGTAAGCAGTGGAGGTGTTGGTAATGTGCTAGACAATATTGATTTCCTGTGGTCTGTGAAATTCTTTCATTCAGCACCCTTCTGGACCCTGGGGTGCTGTATGAGAGAGGTTCAACTTGTAATTTGAAGAGTTACAAAACTCACCATCTAAATGAAAATTTGTGTCACTGGTCAAGCTAAACATTTCACTGTACTGAGAACTACTTTACTTAGCTGACAACCAGAACTTGTTTTCAATTTGCCCCCCAAATAAAGGTTTGTTCAAATTTTCAGAGTTACAAGGGAAACAAAAAATCTTATTTGCCTTCCTCCATCTGTGATTACTTAAAGGAGTTTGCCATGAGTACTCACACAATATTCTATAGGAGAATCTATGAAAAGTATTGGCTCACAGACATATTCCCCCCACAGGAGCTATGAACAGCAGGAAAAACACACTTAGCTACCCCTGACATTTCTGGACCTTCTCTGCTGAGTCATTGGAATTTCATTCACACTTTCTTTCTGACTTCCTACAGAATTACTAATCAACTATCCAGAAGTGTGTAGACATCTTAGACAGATGGCATACCATGGCTATAAATGCCATGAAAAATTTACAGTCCAAAGAGACAGGGAGCTATTGTAACACAAAGCCAAACTGGCTAGGGTAGGTGTTGTGTTAGTTCCATATTTTCTCTCACCTTATGCGATCTACCATTAAATCATCACTCTTCACCTTCCATCTCTTCACATCCTTCCTCCTGAGAGACCTTTAACTAAGAACAACCCTCTTATGAAATCAGAGAATTAAACCAAAAAGTTACCTGAATGTATCAGTGTGGAATGCACTCTAAGCAGACATTCACTTAACAAGAAAGGCAATGTTCATCATGCACAGCACATAAGAAAACTGGGGCATTGTAACAGATCTTATCTTACTATCTTATACTGCCTTCCTTCTGTCTGACCCAGTTTTCTGCCAATTCAGCTCATTCTCTGGGTTAACCCTCATCTTCATTTTTCTCAAGGAATACAGGGAGGCTGTCTTCAGATGGGGTACTTTCTTTTACTGAGACATCTTAGCAAAACAGAATCCCTTCCTGTGCAGATTCTTATTTCAAAGCCTGCAAAAGTCCCCTTCCTCCAAGTCAGTCTCTCATCCCAGTAATTCACATAACAAGATTTCCTGACTTTTTACCACAGAGCATCAGCCCTCCAAGGTGCCCAAACAGTCTCTCGCTTGCCTGTTTGGTTTTCTGGAGCAGTTTCTCTCAGCCACAAACTCAGTGGTAGGCTATAGGAAACAGCACCTCAGGTTTATCTGCTTCCAGAAGGATGTTGCAGTGCCCAGCCCCACATTCCTTGACCTTCTATCTTAAGAGTCAACTACTTAAGTTTCACCTCGTTTCAGGTGCCGCAACCCAGGCAATCAAAAGCCAGGCCTTCTCCAGGATTGCACAATGGAATGCGATCATTTATTTCTTCAGAGATGTCAAATGGAATTTCAGCACTTGAATTCACTAGGTGTGGATTCCAGTAAATTCTGGCAGCCATATCAAAGATTACAAACAAAAACCAGTTAACATTTCAAGAATTTGGAAGTGCAAACATGTTTTAATAGAATGATCTCCTTGACCAAACAGAACATCACACATCCTCTCTGTGAACTGCTCCCTCATATCTTACTTGAAATGATCCCTCGTTAACTCTCTGCTTTTGCCTTGTCAGATATTTGTTTCCCAGTGATATCTAGAGTTCACAGCCAAGAATGGGGCCTCTGTGCGCTCAACATTTTTCAGCTACACATTAAGAGAGCCATAGTTTCTAAACTAACTAGTCCAGGCAGACAAACTAATGGATGATTACCTTGGTATTTTTAAACTAGGTCTATTATTGAACATATATGTGAAGCCTAGCAGTGATAAAACATGACAACCTGATAAAGCCCAAGCCTAACTCTAAAGCTGAATAAGCCTAATTCTAAAGTTTCAATAACTTTCTAAATTATGGCTGAGTCACTATATTACATTTTTGTACTGGCCAGGCTGCTGGTGGTCCTTTCAGGAATGTCTCTTTGTTCTGGACGCGTACTTTCTGCTCATCTAAGCTTGTAAGTATTTTTCAATGAATGAATGGAAAAGTACAGATTGAAGAAATAGAACTGGTTTACCATGCCAGAAAGTTACATATCATTAAACAGGATGATGTTCTTCCCAGAATAGCAAGGGGAAAGGGCACATCTGAGCCCCATTAAAAGAGTTTTTTGAGCAATTCTCTGATGTAAGTATGAACTGCTCCACTGACTCCTGTGGCATTTCCCCTCATTTGAACCAGCAGAGAATTGGCCCGTTGATCATATAAGGTCATTTTGGCAGGAATCACAGAACACAGAAACATGGGACTAGCAGGGATCTCCGGGTTCATCAAGTCCAATTCCCAGCTCCTTAGGTACCTCTCTTGTATACTTTCATGATCAATAACTTTAACAAACTTCATCCTACAGCTAGTTAGGTAGTTTGTCCCCACTACTCCTATTGGAAGGCACTCCCAGAATCTCACCCCTTTAGACTTAGACTAATTACCAGCTTAAATTTGTGTTCAGGGTATACATATTTGTTCTTGTGCCAACATTGTCCTTTAGCTTAAATAGTTCTTCTATGTCCATGCTGTATACTCCTGTGTAGAGAGGCAGTGAGGCCTCCTTTCCCACTTGAGGGTGAGGTACCACTAGAATGACATTGTTGGGCAGAGTCAAATCGACCCCATACCCCCTCGCCAGAAATACCAGGATGGAAGGGGCTCTGCTGCTCAGCTGAATTAGAGCTAGGGAAAGAGACAGATACCTCTGCTCTGCTGCAAAACCTGAGAGCTGGGCTTGTGACAGAGGAGAGTGACCCTGGACAGTAGTTGCCAGGACTTCCCACTGTTGTAAACCCAGAGGAGTCAGAGGACCTATGGACTGCAGGCCACCCTCCCCTGACTGTGGTAGGAAGTAGCCCGTGGAAATCCTACTGCAGACCAGTTTTATTGCTGGAGCCTGGCTCAACATGTTTTGGCTGGACCCTCTTTACTGACCCAGTGACAGACCACTCTGCCACTGTTAGAGCCCTGGGCTGGGACACAGTGTAGGGGAGTGAGCCCTGCCTCTCTCCCGCACTGTCACTCCACCAGGTGGTGGCAGTCTTCCCACTGTAGGCCAAGAGGTTTACCTTTGCCTGCAACTGAGGCATCAGAACTTTTTGTTGCTCTTCCAGGTCTTGAGGGTCTGGACTCTTACTTGTTGTCAGCCCAGCCAGAGGCTACTCTGTTCTATCGTGCTTCCCAAGAACAAGAGCCTCAGACTGTGTGTTAGCTGGCTGACTTCGTCAGGGGGCATAGGCTAAAGCCTGTTTCCTGTTCTGGGCCTTGCTGTTAATTGGTGTCAGCCCCAGCCAGACAACTGTGGACTAAAGACAGCTTATGCTCTGCCCTGCCACAGGGCAACAGACTTAGATTGTTAATTACCACCTGTGCAGCAATGGGGCTGTGGGCTGAAGACAACTCAGTGCTCGAGGGAAGGTGAGATTCTCAGACGGTTACTTTTTGTTTGCCTCTGTGAGGCAGTCACAGAACTAGACTGCTTACGACTCAGCTCTGCCAGTAAGAACACCACGAGGTGGAGTGGCCTCTCTCCCCACTTGAGGATGAGGGGCCACTACACCCAGGAGGTATTTATCTAGAGGAATCATATTGCTTTGCTGCCTTCTTTGGCTAAGCTAAATAACTCGAGCTCCTTTAGGGCACATCTGCACTTCAGGCTGGGGATCGTATTCCAAGTGTGAACAGACATTCAGGTTCGCTGTCCAGGAGCGAATATGTAGCATATAGAATGTAATAATGGAAGTACATATGTAGGACAGGCTAGATTGCCCCAAGTACAAGCCTGCAGTCTCTGCTGGGCAAGCATTTGGAGTAGTTAGCCTTTCCTGTCATTCACATGAGTAGGCCAACTTGCTGAGAAATAGCATGTGAATCATACCTACACTCAAAACGTGGGCATACCCTTAAGCCAGGTCTACAGTAGACCTTGAAGTTGATTGTAAAGACACAATCCTAGCTCTGGCAATTGGGTAGCTAGAATTTACTTATCTACAATCAACTTATGTGGCTGTCCTCACAGGGGGAGGTCGACGGGCGAAACTTGCTTGTTGAACTCCCCTCCTCCTCGCGATATTGAGTACAGGGGTCGACTGTTGACACCAGATAATTCGATTTTGTGCATCCCTATTAGGTGCATGAAATCAAAGCCCGGAAAATTGATCCTGACCAGGTTGATCTGCCATGTTGCAAAGACATACCTTTCATCTCCTTGCATAAGATAGGCTCTCCCTGCCCTGGGTCTTCCTAGCAGTCCATCTCTGTTCCAATTTGAATTTATCTTCCTCAGACAGAGGTAAGCAAGACTGAACACAGCAGTTTCTAAGGCTGTGTCTACACGACAGCCTAACCTCAAAATAAACAATGCAAATTGTGTCGCTTATTTCAAATAGATTTCAAAATAGGCTATTTCGGCATGTGGCTCTTTCTAAAGGCACCACATGCCAAGATAAAGTGCTATTTTGAAGCATCTCAGTGCTCCTCCTGTGATGAGGTATACAGCGATGCCAGAATATCATGCCTACTATCTTGAAAACGGTTTTGAGATAATGGGCATATTTCTTAGACACAGGTAGCTATTTCGGGATCTTGCTGTGTAGACATAACCTAAGGGAACTAGTGAACCGATCAGATTTGATTGTATTAGGAACCTGAAACAGACAACCCATTCGTTATTAAAAAATGCAATGAGGAGTTTCTCTCTTTAGGTACATCTACACTAGGAAATAACTTCAAAGTTAACTTCAAATTAGGGGCTACTTCAAAATAGCCTGTGGAGCATCTTTACATGTTTTCCCTTCCTTCAAAGTTAAGGGTGCCCAAGTTCTAAGTCCGTACTCCATTCCTGGGAATGGAGTAGTGCCCTACTTCGAAGTTTACCTTTGCTGTAGGGTGTGTGTGGATGCTCAACTTTGAAGTAAGCAACTTTGAAGTTATTTTTGTAGTGTAGACATGGCCTTTCTGTTTGTAACTTGTCCGTAAACATCTCATGATCCCTCAGATTTATTCATTGGCTAGTTTGAGAGTTGTTTATGGCAAACTACTACTATGTAACTTTCAGCTGCTGTGACTGCATTCATGCGTCAGAAAGAAAAAAAATCTATAATTATAAAAATATGGGGACGGGAGTTTAAGAGGGAGGAGAGCAAGTGAGCCTGCTGCTGAAGAAGCTACCAGGTGAGAGTGCTGATCTCTGGGTGAGTGAGCGTGCGCTTTAACTGCTGGCAATTGAACTGCCATTGTGATTCCAGGCGGGGGGAGTTTCAATTTCAGTTTCAGTGGCAGTTGGGACTGCCTGCCTCACCTTTTGCTCTCTTGATCAGCCATCCCCTGTGTGACTCACAGAGGGAGGGCCTGAGAGAGGCCAGCAGGCTTAAAAGCCAGAGGCAGGAGCGCCCAGGGGAGCGAAGCAGACAGGGAGCTGCAGACAGGGGAGTTTAAGAGGGAGTTTGGGAGGGAGTGTGACAGAGAGGACTATAATGGTTAGGAAGACCTGCAACACCTGTGCCAGCACTACTGCTGTCTCCTCCACTTGTGCCTGTAGCCAGACAGACTGCCTGACCATGGATGTTTCTACCCAGATCCTGGTTGGTTCTGCAAGGACTGTGGTTTGCTGTTCCCTCTTACTGATACCCAGGCTGAGGGGAATATTCAGTGTGAAAGGTGCCTGCTGGTGGAATTTCTCAGGCAGCAGGTGGGGGAGCTACAGGAGGAGGTGGCCAGGTTGAGGAGTGTCCGAGTCCATGAGCAGTTCCTGGATAGTATTCAGGTGGAGACTGCAGAGGTAACTGTCCCAGTGCACAGGACGGCTGATAAACCACTGGAGGAGGTGGACCAGGGTGGACACTGGCAGCTGGTTACTTCTCGCAGCAGGCAGTGTCCCACCCCTGCTCAGAACCCTCCCACTGTGGTACTGGAAAACCGTTATGCTGTACTCAATACAGGAGACCAAGAATTACCCCGTACAGAAGAGGAGAAGCCTCGTACCCCCAAGGCTGGGAAGTCTACTGCCATCCCTGCAAGAAGGAAACGTAGAGTAGTGGTGGTTGGAGACTCTTCTGAGGGATCTGTCGCCCTGACATTTCATCTTGGGAGGTGTGCTGCCTGCCAGGGGCCCGTATCCGAGATGTTACGCAGGCATTGTCGAGGATTATCCGGCCCTCTGACTACTATCCCAAGCTTCTCATCCATGTGGGCACTAATAATACTGCGAGGTGTGACGCTGAGCAGGTCAAGAGTGACATCAGGGCTCTGGGGGCATGGGTCAGGGAGTTTGGGGCGCAAGTGGTATTCTCTTCAATCCTGCCTGTCAGAGGTAGGGGCCCAGGCAGAGACAGGTGTATCCTAGAGGTGAATGCTTGGTTGCGTAGATGGTGTCGCCAGGAAGGCTTTGGTTTCTTTGGCCACGGGATCCTTTTCCGGGAAGGACTGCTAGGCAGAGATGGCGTTCACCTTTCGAGGAGGGGGAAGACCATATTTGCACACAGGCTGGCTCACCTAGTAAGGAGGGCTTTAAACTAGGTTCGACGGGGGCAGGGGAGCAAAGCCTGCAGGTAAGTGGAGAGCATGGATACCTGGGAGATGAACTTGAAATGGGAGGGAGTATGGGCTACACTGGGAGAGTAAAAAGAGGGCCAGGGCAAAACTGGGAGGCAAGACCAAATCAGTGTCTGAGATGCCTATATACAAATGCAAGAAGTATGGGAAATAAACAAGAAGAATTGGAAGTACTAATAAATGAATACGACTATGATATCGTTGGCATCACAGAAACTTGGTGGGATAATACTCATGATTGGAATGTTGGTATTGAAGGGTACAGCCTGCTTAGGAAGGACAGACAGGGAAAGAAGGGAGGAGGTGTTGTCTTGTATATTAAAAATGTACACACTTGGACAGAGGTGGAGATGGACGTAGGAGATGGACGGGTTGAAAGTCTCTGGGTTAGACTCAGAGGAGTAAAAAACAAGGATGAGGTCCTACTAGGAGTCTACTACAGGCCCCCTAGCCAGGTGGAAGAGGTGGATGAGGCTTTCTTTAAACAGCTAACAAAATCATCCAGGGCTCAGAATTTGGTGGTGATGGGGGACTTCAACTATCCAGGTATATGTTGGGAAATTAATACAGCAGGGGACAGACTGTCCAATAAATTCTTGGATTGCATTGCAGACAACTTTTTATTCCAAAAGGCTGAAAAAGCTACCGGGGGAAGCTGTTCTAGATTTAATTTTAACAAATAGGGAGGAAATTATTGAGAATTTGAAAGTGGAAGGATGCTTGTGTGAAAGTGATCATGAAATCACAGAGTTCACCATTCTAAGGAAGGGTAGAAGGGAAAACAGTACAATAGAGATAATGGATTTCAGGAAGGCAGATTTTGGTAAACTCAGGCAGTGGGTAGGTAAGGTCCCATGGGAAGCTAAACTGAGGGGAAAAACAGCTGAGGAGAGTTGGTAGTTTTTCAAAGGGGCATTATTAAGGGCCCAAAAGCAAGCTATCACGCTGCATAGGAAAGATAGAAAACATGGCAAAAGACTGCTTTGGCTTAACCAGGAGATCTTGCATGATCTCAAAATAAAAAAGGAATCGTATAAGAAATGGAAACTAGGACAAATTACAAAGGATGAATATAGGCAAACAACATGAGCATGCAGGAGCAAGATTAGAAAGGCTAAGGCACAAAATGGGCTCAAACTAGCTACAAGCATCAAGGGAAACAAGAAGGCTTTTTACAAATACATTGGTAACAAGGGGAAGACCAAGGAGAGGGTAGGGCCATTGGTCAGTGAGGAGGGAGAAACAGTAACAGGGAATTTGGAAATGGCAGAGATGTTTAACGATTTCTTTGTTTCGGTCTTCACTGAGAAATCTGAAGGAATGCCTGACGTAGAGAATGCTAGTGAAAAAAGGGTAGGTTTAGAAGTTGAAATAAGAAAAGAACAAATTAAAATTTACTTAGAAAAATTAGATGTCTGCAAATCACCAGGGCCTGATGAAATGCATCCTAGAATCCTCAAGGAGCTGATAGAAGAGGTATCTGAGCCTTTAGCAATCATTTTTGGAAAATCGTGGGAGACAAGAGAGATTCCAGAAGACTGGAAAAGGGCAAATATAGTACCCATTTATAAAAAGGGGAACAAGAATAACCCAGGAAACTACAGGCCAGTCAGCTTAACTTCTGTGCCAGGAGAGATAATGGAGCAGGTAATTAAAGAAATCATCTGCAAGCATTTGGAAGGTGGTAAGGTGATAGGGAACAGCCAGCATGGTTTTGTTAAAAACAGATCATGTCAAACCAATGTAACAGCTTTCTTTGATAGAATAACGAGCCTTGTGGATAAGGGAGAAGCGGTGGATGTGGTATACCTAGACTCCAGTAAAGCATTGGACACGGCCTCACATAATATACTTATCAATAAATACGCAAATACAACTTAGATGGAGCTACTATAAGGTGGGTGAACAACTGTCTGGATAACCGTACCCAGAGAGTAGTTATTGATGGTTTTCAATCCTGCTGGAAAAGTATAACTAGTGGGGTTCCGCAGGGGTCTGTTTTAGGACCGGTTCTGTTCGATATCTTCATTAACGATTTAGATATTCACATAGAAAGTACACTTATTAAGTTTGCAGATGATACCAAGCTGGGAGGGGTTGCAACTTCTTTGGAGGATAGGGTCATAATTCAAAAGGATCTGGATAAACTGGAGAAATGGGCTGAGGTAAACAGGATGAAGTTTAATGAGGACAAATGCAAAGTGCTCCACTTAGGAAGGAACAATCAGTGTCACACAGACAGAATGGGAAAGGACTGCCTAGGAATGAGTACAGCAGAAAGTGATCTAGGGGTTATAGTGGACCACAAGCTAAATATGAGTCAACAGTGTGATGCTGTTGCAAAAAAAGCAAACATGATTCTAGGATGCATTAACAGGTGTGTTGTGAGCAAGACACGAGAAGTCATTCTCCCTCTCTACTCTGTGCTGGTTAGGCCTCAGCTGGAGTATTGTGTCCAGTTCTGGGCACTGCAGTTCAGGAAGGATGTGGAGAAATTGGAGAGGGTCCAGAGGAGAGCAACAAGAATGATCAAAGGTCTAGAGAACGTGACTTATGAAGAAAGGCTGAAAGAATTGGGCTTGTTTAGTTTAGAAAAGAGAAGATTGAGGGGGGACATGATAGCAGTCTTCAGGTATCTAAAAGGGTGTCATAAGGCAGAGGGAGGGAACTTGTTCTTCCTTGCCTCTGAGGATAGAACAAGAGGCAATGGACTTAAATTGCAGCAGGGGAGGTTCAGGTTGGACATTAGGAAAAAGTTCCTAACTGTCAGGGTGATCAAACACTGGAACGAATTGCCAAGGGAGGTGGTAGAATCTCCATCACTGGAGCTATTTAAGAAGAGGTTAGATAGATGGCTTTCAGGGATGGTCTAGAAAGTGCTTGGTCCTGCCATGAGGGCAGGGGGCTGGACTCGATGGCCTCTCGGGGTCCCTTCCAGTCCTACTCTTCTATGATTCTATGATTCTAGAGCAGCCAGATTCCTTCCTTTTAATATAGCTGGTGTGGGGATTTTTTTAAAAAACTTATTGTGTGTGTTTCAAAATAGGACTTAAACATGTAAAACTTTACCCTTGGATAGGTGTTTTTTGCCATGAATTATAAGCTTGTAAAATGCAGACAATCTAAGGTATCAAATTCTCTGCCCCTACCATCACTTAGCTTTATCTGGTCATACAGAACAAAGCCAGCATCTAGCAGAAGAGGGCAGTAACACTCAATAAATTCATCCCCGTGTCTGTTGCAAGATTCAGTCAGTTCATACTGCTTCAAGCTGTACTTAGCACAACATGCCTTACACACCATGTACAAACATATGCCATTTTACAAAAACAAAAAGCAACAAAAACAATCAGTCTTCAGATATAAATCTTATAATTCCCCAGGCCAAGCCCTGTGGGAGTATCAATCATGGGACTGAGCTCCACCGTGCTAGGAACTATACAAACACAGGAGAAAAGAAGATGGACCCTGTGCCAGTGAAATGTCAAAACTCTAAAAGGGCTGAGTTTTCCAGGGGGACAGTTTCCTGATAATCAGGGGAATCAGTCCAAACTTCCCACCAATTTAGTGGCACAAGTGTAACAAGAATTTCCTAGGACCCTGTTCAAGAGCTTTCCAGGACCAATGTTCACCAATTGCTATATATAGCTGCCTTTTCTTCCAACAGCAACATTCCTCTTCTAACACCAATGTCACCCTTTGCCATTTGATAGCAGATGTCTGGGGCTGTCTTGGTCTGTTTCCCAATGAAGATGTCTGGTCCGTTTTAACTGTAACATGTTTTATTCACCCAGCTACACCAGCTGTGGAACAGCAGCAATCAAGCAGCACTTGGGCAATTCCATCATCCAGAAATTTCAGCCCACATATCAGTGCTACGCTAATGCAAGTAATGCCTTCAACTACGTGCCATGGCTTCTCTCAAAGTACTCCCACATAACTAACAATAATACAGCATTTCTTCAATGACTAAAAACTTGCTTACATGAGTGTTAAGCAAATCTTGTAAGATAACACATACAATGCCACCTGTCACAGCAGCCCCATACTTTAAGATGTCAAAACCCTTTCTCACAATCTTAGAATTACAGAATCCTAGGGCTGGAAATGACCTCACGAGGTCATCAGGTCCCCACCCCCCGAATGATGCTGTAGCTTCTCCCCTGAGGGTTATGCATGGTGGAGGGAAGAACACTGATGCTGCCCTTATGTAAGTTAGAGCAATGGAGCTGCTCCTTGACTTACACCACTGATGCAGACCCCAAAGTGACCATACACAGATGGAAGATGTGTGTAAGGGACTTCTGCTCTGTCTCTTCCCCATCCCCCAAAACGTTCCCCTCATGCCCTCTAAGAGAGAGAGGTTTAGGTAGGCTGACAAAGAAGACTGCCAGGTTTGGAAAACAGTTCTGCTGCCCCAGGGGAATTTTCTTTTGGATACCTGTGACAATAACAAACTGAAGAACTCTACCTATTGTTTGTTGCATTCACACCTCATATATTTACAATAATTCAATTAAACAAAATGGATGAAAATTTGGCTAATTTCCATACCCCAGAACCATAAGTGACATGTGTCATTCTACCGAAGAATGGTGTAATAATCTGTAACTCGGAGATAAATCTCCAGCTACAGCAAAACTATTAGTCTTTTTCCACAATATTCCTACTTTACCAGCTCGAATACCCTACCTTAGTTAGAAACCCTGCAGTAAATTCATGGTCATGCTTCTGACAAACATGCCTAAGTCTATCGAGGAGTAGCCCAAATCAGCACTGGTATGCTGATCGCTGAAAAGGATTTGCATTCATATAGCTTCCATCTAAAGCGCTTGGTGCATTTCACAAACACTAATTTGTTCAGCTCACAAAATCCCCAGAAAACAGGTCTGGAATCTCATGTTTCAGTTGCAGGTGTTGAAGACAAGAGGGTACGTGACTTGCTGATGGTCACATGGGAAGTCTGTGGTTCAGCCTGAACACAAGCAGACCTCCTGACAGCATCATTTGTTTAACCAAAGAAACCAAATGCAACACCCTCAGGCTTTTTGATTAATATTTTAGGCAACCATCTCCATGCTAGGTTTCAAACTACTAACTCAACAGTTCTCAGAGTGTGGACTGGGACTCCAAAGTGGGTCACAACCCCATTTTAATGGGGCACAGACTTTTTGGAGCCAATGGCAAATCCCAAGGCCCCCTCAGGCCCATATGTAGGGTGAGTGTGAAGGGTGTAAACCTGTCACCCCCAGGCACAGACAGCAGGTATAAGCAGCAATGGGAGTATTTCTAATTGGCTCATTGATTTGTTTAGAGCTTAAAGCTGAGTTATGTGTGGATAATATGCTTTTCCGTGTATACACTAGCTTGAGTTGTTAGAAAGGATGATCATCCAGGTTCTCCGAGAGTAGTGTTCATTTTCCTTTTATCTGCTATCATTTTAAATAGATATTGTAAGCATTGCTCCTTGTTAATCATCCCTTATTTTAATATATTTTCTTCCACACCTATGGACTGTTTACAATATATACTTCTATCTAGAATTTTTGTTCGTACTGGTGGTGCACATCCAGGCACTCCCTCAGTTTTCGTGCTGCACATAAGAAATTGTAACCCACCCAGAAGAAAATTCAACCTGTCCAAGGATGGAAAATCTTAGAGGGAACACGGCTTCCCTGCCCTGCATGCTGTCAGGAGAGCCCTAGTACATGCGCAGGACTGGAGGCAGCTAAGAGAGCTCTGGGTGTGCGGCAGCCGTGACCCTGCTGTGCAGGGCAGGTAGGAGGCAGGGAGAGAGGTAAGGCAGCAGGAGCCTCTGTGTGCACAGATGTGCCTGGCAGCAGCAGGGATGCTGGGGGAGACGTGCAGGGCCTAGATGGCTAGCTGGAGGGAGTGCGGGGTGGAGGGCCAGATGGAGCTCCAGAGGTGGAGGGAGAAGGGCAGGCCCTGCTGCGGGGAGTGGTGGTCTGCATGTACAAAGAAATAAAAGCACATGTCTCCCCCTCACCACACACATACACAATTTCTGCATGCGGGCCTGCCATTGCATAAGACCATATCTAAAACTCAAGGGCTTCAGCCCAGGCAGTGGAGGTCAGGTTACAGGTCTCCCTGCCTGCGGCTGAAGTCCTATGACCTTGATTTTGGCACCCATGCTGGGCCATTGGGGCTCAGGTTTGGGCTTTGGGCCTCCTGATCTGGAGCAGTGGGGTCTGGGCAAGCTCAGGCTTTGGTTCCCCTCACATAGTAGTGTCTTTTGTCAGAAGGTGGTCACACTACAATGAAATTTGAGAACTCCTGACTAACTGATTGAGGTTAGAGGGGAAAAAACTGAAAAACAAAACAAATCCTGTGGCAAAGAGTCTCAGAGTCTGAGTCATCTGACTGGGCCTCTTGGGACCACACTAAATAGCAGGGTAGATGTTCGAGCTCATGTGTACATGATTCTCACCTCTCATTGATTTTCAGAGGCCAGCTCTGGCTTGAACCCCAAAGTTTACACTGACATTTTGAGCCCCCCACAAAGGGTGGCCAACTCAGCTGACCCTGATTCTGAGACACACTGCCATGAGTTTTTTGGTTATTGATATTTTGGGTTTATTTTTCTGTGGAGACATACTAGGGATCTCCAATATTAGGGGCTTTGTTTTACGTACACAACCATAATCATCTTCATTGTCCTTTACGCCTACCGGCATGTAGGGTAGCAACAAAGGTCCTCCACTTCTCACAGTTGAGAAGGAATTCTTTATTGCTGTTTCTGTAACAAAGGTCAGGGTTGTTAGCCCTGAGCCAAACCCTCAATCCCGGAGGATCGGTGTGCATGCTTATTCTTGCTCCTCCCACCTTGACCTTTCTGGCCTGTTTGAACCTACCAGAAGCATTAAGCTCCCGCCAGCATAGCTCCTGGGATCTTAAGAGCCCACACATTACCCTGCCCCAACAAGGCACATGAACAAGGATAAATATGCAACCATACCGCCCTCCACCAAAAAACAGGGGGTCCCAATTTTTCACATTTGCTAACTGGCCAGCCTAAGATAAACCCTAAGATATTTCTTACGCTTTCTTCTGAAGCACCCATCACAGTCCATTAATGGACTAACTGAACCTTTAGTCTGATTCATATTGCATCCTTTTAGCTAATACAGATATAAAATAAAGGTAAACCGTCACCTCTGACCTATCTATATTCTGTAAGAGATGGAACCAAATAGAAAATTAGTTAATTCACTATACGTATCAAGGTTTGCTGGGAGGGGGAGGAGGAGGATTAAACCACTGCTAGCATGAAAAAGGTTATATTATAATCTCTGAATAAAATGTGTAAAACCAAAATTTATCAGGGATTGAACAGATCTCCTAACAGAAATAAAATTAAATGGTTTCTGAACTCTTTCACTCATTTTTTTTTGTTTTTTAAAAAATCATAAAGACCAATGGACACACTTAAAACATTGAAATGAACTCCTTCGCCTAATATTAAACTAATTGTTTTAATGACTAATAATGATATAGTAGAATCATTTTATTAAAATCTTAACAACACTTTATAAGGACAAGCAAGAAATGGATTTTGGAGTTTGGGGGAGAACGGTCTGACAATTATTATCATCCCTATTCCCAATTCTATCTGTCTGGGTTGTGCTATTTTGTTTTGCTTTGTTCTGTTCTAAGGTAATAAAGCTTTCCTGGAAGGTACTACCTCTGTCTGTTTCCACTGACTAGCACAACATAGCCCAGTCCTGTCTGGAGTTTTTGGGCACTACATGAATAAAATATTTGACAGTAGAGTTCATTTTGAAAACGTCATTTGGAAAAATACATCTTGCGGTCAGAGAACCAGATCCATCAGTCCATTTCATGGATATTTTTAAGTAGACCCCTTTGGTCCAAGCTGTTTGCCTTATTCACAGGTTTAAGAACAATAGGATTTGAACCAATGCCTACAACAAATAAAATGGTTGGCAAAAAGGAGTTTCTCAAAAATTGCACATCAAAGCCAGTTTTGAACTGATTAAAGGTCAGAGCTGACTCTTCAGTGGCTGGGGAAAATAAAAGGCATACTCCACCTAAAAAAATATACCTGGTTTGTCATCTCTTCAGTATCAGAGGGGTAGCCGTGTTAGTCTGGATCTGTAACAGCAATGAAGGGTCCTGTGGCACCTTATAGACTAACAGAAAAGTTTTGAGCATGAGCTTTCATGAGCACAGACTCTGATGAAGTGAGTCTGTGCTCACAAAAGCTCATGCTCAAAACTTTTCTGTTAGTCTATAAGGTGCCACAGGACCCTTCGTTGCTATCTCTTCAGTAGTAATCTGAGGGGACAGCTCTCTCCAGGTAAAGGTGGGATCCTAAAATGGCAAGCAATACAAATTTGGCTTCCATCTAATTTATCAACCATATAGGATAGGCTTGATAACTTGTGTACCAACAAGGAAGCAGTTAAATAATCTGTGTTCTCATAGATTTGAAAAAAAATCTGTGCTGGCACATTGCTTTGACCCTTTGTTGTTAACACTATTTTGAATGAATTATTTCTTGTCTGTGTAGTATCGTGTTCTCTGTGAGTCTTTGTTTTCTCTGTTATAGACAGAACTCCTATGTCTATGAGTTATCATTAAGGATCCAGATTAGTATTATGAGAAACATTATACAGTTAAAAAGGATTGTAGTGGTGAAAACTGCATTAATACTATGTCTCTTTGTTTTTAATACTATTGTGAATGAATTAGGTACTTTCTGGGTAATATCATGTTCTTTCTGAGTCATTGATTTTTCTCTCAGGTTACCAACAGAGTTCATATACTGTGTCTACTAGTCATCATTGAGGATCCAGATTAGTATTGTGAGAAAAACTATAAAATTAAGGATGGTAGTGGTGCAAGTCATATTTATACTGTCGATTTATTTGTTGTACAGAAAGACTCATTTTTGTAGTATCAATTGTAGTGAAGCTTCAATTACATGACATAATGTTTGTCCACATTCACACTTCCAACAGCATCTGTGCTTTTTGAGGATCATTATTACAGTGAAATTCTTCGTAAAGAAGTGAGAGCATTATAAATTTGGGCATGACCCCAAACACATTAATGTTAATGGAAAAACTCCCACTGATTTCAGTGGGTGTTGATTTTTCTGAGCGTGGAACTCTTCTGTATGGATAATTTATTAACAACAAATGTAATGTTACTGCATTATTGCTAATAGCTCTAATGACATAAAGCAGTGGTTCTCAACCAGGGGTACACATGGGGGTTAAGGGGATACTCAGTGGTAGCTATTTGCCTAGTTTTATAACAGGCTACACAAAAAGAACTCTCTAATCTGGCACTCTCTCCTCTGGCAACATCTGTAATCCTGCATGATTTTAGCTAGCCAGATGACCACCTATCATGGGTGTGGACAAGTTTCCTGTGGTCCCATAAAGTTTGTTTACAGCCACCAGTCCTGGCTCTCAGTGTTCTGTGCTGCTATTTAGCTGTAATTTACTCCTAAATGTCTTCCAACAGCCCAGTAAGCAGTGGAAGTGTTGGAAGGGCTGCTAGACAATATTGACCTCCCATGGTCTGGCAAATTCTCACTTTTGGCACTGTTCAGGTCCTGATGGTGCTGGATTAAGAGGCTGAACCTGTAGTAAAGTCAGTACAAACTAAAATATCATATAATGACTTTTTATTACTTTATATACAATATATTGAAAGGCAAATATATTTGTATGCCAAGTGATTTACTTTATAATTTATGGTGAAAACAAGAAAGTGCTGTGACACTTTGGCATTTTTATGTCTGATTTTTTAAGCAAGTCATTTTTTTAAAGAGGTGTAACTTGGGGGCACACAAGACAAATCAGACTCCCAAATAAGGTACAGTAGTCTGGAAAGGTTGTGAACCACCAACAGTGAGGCTAATAGCCACTGCAGGCCCTGGAACAAGGGGAGGCTGGTGCTGCACCCTCAGAACGCTAGTCAGCTCTTTAGTGCCACTCCAGGCCCCTTTGAAATGCCAGACCCCAGGGCAACCATGCCTTTTGCCCCCCTTGTCAGCAGGTCAGGTGACTCATATAGAGCATTTTGTAGTTTAAATTACACTCACAACTGGGATATTTCTCAAAGCAATTACCAAATGCAAACGAGACATTATTTTGCCTGCCCTTAATGCACCGCGGGGGGGGGGGCATTCTTTTTATTTTGGAGGACAAATATTGAGGCTCCCCCCCCCCAATTTTTAAAGGAAAAGCCTGGGAGAAGCCAGGGCATGTGAAACCCACAGTGTGGCGAACAGTGACTACATAACAGAAACGCAGCAAGAGTGTGGTGAATAGTGATTACACCAGAGAAGCGCAGAGAGAGCACAGTGAATGGTGATTCCACCAGAGGACAGGCAGGGAGAGCACGGAGAACAGTGATTACACCACAGAAAGGCAGGGGGAGTTTGGTGAATAGTGATCACACCAGGGAGACTCTGGTGAATACGGATTCCACTAGAGAAAGGCAGGGAGAGCACGGTGCAGGGGGGTGGCACCAGAGAGAAGAACGCCCGGGGGGCTGGCGAGGGAGTCCTCGGGCAGGCAGGAGCGGCTCTGGGGAAGAGCCCCCCTACAAAGGCTCTCCCTCGTCCGGCGCGCGGCAAACCGCGGGGCTTTGCGCACGGCACAGGAAATTCCCTTTTTCGCACACGCCTGCCGGGGCGGCCAGGGTCGAGTTCCGCCTGGGCCAGGACGTTCGCGTGACTCACAGCGGGGGCTATAAATGCGGCAATCCAGTGGCCGGAGCAAAGCAGACAGCCGGCAGCAGTAGCTCCCTAGGAAGCGCCAGCAGCGAGTGTCCTCCCGAGAAGAGATCCCCTGGGATATGATTGTGCCCTGCACCTTGGTCATTGTGTCCCTGGCCTTCAGCCACGCAGGTAAGTGCGCGAACTCTCTCCGGCTCTCACCCGGGACACTTGTCACTTGGCCGCGACTGGTTAACGCGTCCCCTTTGCTGGGGGGACTGGGGGCGGGGGGGGAGGCGGTTCTGCTAGGCACAGCCTGGAGGGGCAACGGAGGCTACGTGTGGGCTGCAGTGGTCTTTCAAAAGAAGCCCTTGTGGAAGATCTCTTCCGAAAGAGTGCGTCCACACACACAAAAACCCACCCAAAAAGAGCGCCCCCCGCTCTTCCCAAACAACAGGCCCAGGGCTGAAAAATCAGGCCCCATGAAGACTGTTCTTTTGGAGGGTTAAAAAAGGGCTTGCAGAGCATCTACACGTGTTTTCTTTCAAAAGAAAGGTTTGAAAGGGCACGCACTGGCCGGAACGGTAAAGGAAGAGCGAGTTCGAAAGGAGCAATGCAGGCTTTCGATTTACGCTCGAAAGAACACTTTGTGGGTGTAGACGCTCTTCTGGATCTTTCAGAAGAGCCCCCTTCTTTCGAAAAAGCTTTTGAGAGAATTTGCTAGTGTAGATGCAGCCAGGGAGAGCAAGATTCAAAGAACTGACTTCCCAATGCCCCTCCACCCCCGCCCCCCGTGGCACAGCAGCCAGGACACCCCAGGGGCTTTTAAGAACCAGAAGCTCTGATATAAGAATGTGCTGTAGCTGAGCGATGGGGGAGTCCTCAGGTGTAATCCAGGTGCTTCCAGGATGCAATCCCATGGGATGTCCTAAGCTTCTGGCTGCCCAAAACTAGGAGTGGGTGATGGGATGGATCATTCTATGTCTGTCTGTTCTTTTCATTCCCTATCAAGCATCTGGCTTTGGCCTCTGTCAGAAACCAGGGTACCAAACTTGAAGGACTATTGGTCTGATCTAGTTTGCATTGATTACTGTTAGTGACAATACCATGTTAACTTTACCAGTACAAGATAAGCACAAAGTGTTATTTTCTAATGCTCCCAGTGTTTTGGCATAAAATTTGCTCCTGATGTGGTTGATAGGCACCAATGGCAAATTTTCAGCCAGTATTCAACCTTCAGTGTTCAGGGGAGTAGCAAATGAGGCAAGTGTCACACACAACATGACCTAGCAGAGGACTGGAAAACTGGAAGATCCAGTTAAAGGAATCCTAAATAGTTGTCATGGTAACTGGTTATGTCTGCTTAATAAAGAACTCAGTTTTTCACTGAATGTTGAGACCAGCATTATGCCTCGAATATTCACAACTTTTCATTTTCCCCCAATCTCTTTTAACACCTTTCAATGTTTGTAGTTATTCTACATAGTTAAAAGTAATTATATCATCTTATATTTTATGTAAAATATCTTATATGGGATATTGAAAGAGAATATGAACATGCTGGGGGGGGGGTTACCATTGCTCTAGCAATGCCTCCCAAATATATTATCAACTGAAAATTAATCACCAAACAAACATCCATAGTTTTTCTTCTTATATTAATAGCATTTAACAATATCGGTGCAGGGCCTAGTATGAATTGGTCTTATATTCTGAGTATTATGGCAGAAATTTGCTTACATATGTCTTAAAACGTTGCCTGGTGAGATGAAAACTTTGATTCTTGTGTTCCAAACACTACTTTATTAACGTTACTCTCATTTTCATTGCAGCTAACCCTTGCTGCTCAAACCCATGCCAGAACAGAGGAGTATGTATGACAATAGGTTTTGACCAATATGAATGTGACTGTACAAGGACAGGATTTTATGGCGAAAACTGCACTACACGTTAGTATCTGAAAGTCATGTTTTTAAGCTAACAGTGACTCCTGAAAGATGCAAAACAGTATTCCAGTATTTTACTTCTAGATTGACATATTATTTGGTCCTCAGAACTAAGTCATAATAATTTTAATCTTTCTCTTCAATATTCACAGCGGAATTCTTGACCTGGCTTAAATTGACATTAAAACCTACTCCCAATACTGTCCACTACATCCTCACTCATTTCAAAGGTGTCTGGAATATAATAAACAGCATTCCTTTCTTCCGTGATTTCATTATGAAATATGTGTTGACATGTAAGTTTCCTCTCCTTTTACTAATACGTTTAAGTTTTAGACATTGGTCACCAGAGTTTGAGCACATTCTGTTGCTTAGTGATTTCATATACATGCATGCATTTCCTTCCTTTATATCTAAAGTTTGTGTATGTATATATCTCAAGACAGGAAATGTGGAAAGCAAAAGCAAGGCTTATATTTGACCTCAGAATCAGAAGGCAACTGCTAGGGGAGAGAGAACAGATGAGAGGGGCTTTTTTTGTGGTGGGTGGCCTTTTTTTTTTTTTTTTTAATGGGAGTCTACCACTGATCAAAATTAAGACATTTGTAACAACACATGAATTTGTATAATTGAATACAAGGATTCAAGCATTATATATTATATATTCAAGTATTAAAACTTTACTTAAAGGAACAGTGCAAAGTACCAAGCTGTAAATTTGCTCTGAAATAAGGATAGCTCCAAACAAAGTCTGGATCTCAGTGTCTTTCAAACTGGGAAGGCCTTCAGACTCAAATTGAAACTTCATAGCTTGCCTCTTATCCTTATAATTTATTGAAACAAAAATTTATATCCCCATATCAGTAAATTCTGACATTTGTATCTGAATCCAGACTTTGCCTTGCCCCATTTGTGTTCTAAATAACCAGATACAAGCCTTGCCCCATTCGTGTTCTAAATAACCAAAATATTTTCACCTCACTAACTTGAGTAACACTACTGAAGTCAATAGTAAGGTGAAAAAGATTTAGCCTTTTAATTTATTTCATAGACGTAAATGTACTGTTTTAACGCCAATATTAGAAATATGTTTTTTTTTTCCATTTCAGCACGGTCACATTTGATTGACAGTCCACCAACATACAATAGCTGGTATAACTACAAAAGCTGGGAGGCCTATTCCAACCTTTCCTTCTACACTAGAGCCCTCCCACCAGTCGCACTAGACTGCCCAACACCCATGGGAGTTAAAGGTAAGGAATTAAAGATATTTAAAGTGTTTGTTTGTTTTTGCCCTCTTGGAGAACATTTAAACTTTTTCAGAGGACTGTGCTCTCTGAAATGTGCAAGAGTACATTGTAAAATGGTTCTGTATTGTATTGAATATTCTGTACAAAGAACTAAAAACTGAGTAAAGGTTTACAGACACCAACTTTCATTATTGAGCTAAAGGCTAGAAATAAAAGACTGAGTTGCAGATTTAGCATAGCAGAAATGAAGACGTTACAAGCAACTTGTTTTGTAATAAAAATCAAGAGTAAGATTTCTAAAAGTTATAGCTAAGTTGCTAGTATAAATCAAATAACTGACAGTGGAGTTATGCTTGTTTTATGCTGGCTGAGGATCTAGCTCATAGGTTTCATATAGGATACATAATTGTTCTAAGGAAAAAAGGATGTAGCTGGATTGAATAAGGCTCTTATTTCCTCTGAATGCAAAGGAAAATAAACGGATGTGATTTTAAATTACAGGTAAGAAGGAGCTCCCAGATTCCTCAATAGTTGTGGAGAAATTTCTGCTGAGGAGAAAATTTATTCCAGACCCTCAAGGAACAAATATAATGTTCACGTTCTTTGCTCAACATTTCACTCACCAATTCTTTAAGACGGATCACCACAGAGGGCCAGCGTTTACCAAAGCTCTCGGCCATGGGGTAAGATCATAAAGTTGTGACTCACTGAAAAGTTCATCGGCCTTTATGATAACAACAGATATCCTTCAGAGTGTTTAAAAGCATACGTAAACATTGTGATGCACATATTATACTACATTCTTCATGTTACATTGCAACCCGGAGACAGCTGAAACCCCTTTTCGGTGCAATGGGTGCTTTTCCAGTCTAGACTACAGGAGCCTAAAGAATTCTAACATATTGAGGGATTTAATTCTCCTTATCTGCACAATCTGAGTTTTCCAAATCTAGTGTTACTGTTTACACACACAGCCATCCAAATCTGGGACCACAATTTTTTCCTCTTAGACTGTTTGTTTCCATCAGATACAAGAAGGCATGTACAGTTGTGTAAAATACTTGTTACGCTGTTTGACGCAAGTATAGATTCTCTCTTTGAAACCAGTTCCAGTTTTAAGTCCAGTGATATTACAATAGTCTTATTAGACACAGAACCCTTTACTTACATGTTTGAAGCAGAGTCTTCTTAAACTGACTGAGAATTTGTCATGCATAGTTTGATCCATTTCTAAAAAGAAGCTAACCTTATTTTTAAACATTTATCTGAGGTAAATAAGGTGCCTATCAAAGTATACCTAATATGCAAACATTTACACCCCAACTACCAATGACAAAGAGGAGTTGGAGCCATCTTAAAATAACCAGGAATATAGTTTGACTTCATATTTGAAATACTTTTTATAGGTTGACTTGAACCACATCTATGGAGAGACTTTGGACAGACAGCTGAAGCTGAGGCTACGCAAGGATGGAAAGCTAAAGTATCAGGTGTGTTTCACTTTAAAATTCCTAATAGGAGAAAAATGGCTATTTTGTTATCAACATGTGTTAATTAGTACAAAGTCTTGTTAAAACACAGATGACCAAATTCCTCCATGGTGTTAACAGGTCCTGTATAGTTAAAGGGAGCTGCATCCATAAATACAAGAGAAGACTTTGATCCACAGTCCATGTTTTTAGAATGGAGAAAAAAAATACTGGAGAATTTCTCTGTCAGTGATTCTTAATTTCTTTAACTGCAGATGATTAATGGAGAAATGTACCCTCCTACTGTGAAGGACACACAGGCAGAAATGATTTATCCACCTCATGTTCCTGAGCACTTAAGATTTTCTGTAGGCCAAGAGGTGTTTGGTTTGGTCCCAGGTTTAATGATGTATGCCACAATCTGGCTCAGAGAGCACAACCGGGTCTGTGACATCCTTAAACAGGTGCACCCAGAGTGGGATGACGAGCAGCTATTCCAGACTACCAGGCTCATATTGATAGGTGAGTAAATGTGGGGGAAAAAAATTAGGCTTCCCTTAGTCAGTTATTTTACATGGACCTAGAGTGCAGCTTCAAGGGGATGTGTTCTCAAATCTTTTTGGATGCCTCCTTATTTTGGGGAGGCAACTTTCAATATTTTCAGAGGATAAGGAGAGCAGAACTTTCTGAAAAGGGGTGCCTTTTAAGATAGCTCAAGCTAGGCACCCGAAAACAGAGACAACGCAAACTTACTCGGCACTTTTGAAAACAGAGGCCAACATGTGGGTGGGTTTAATAGTCTATAGAATTTAAACATGTCAACATGTTACAGTGATCTGGGAGATTTTTTTTTCCTCTCTAGGCTGCTTTACCAAGTTTAATAATAGAACAAATTTTTCTTAGTTTTGTAAAATCATAAGAATTTTTTTTATCTGAAATAGAGCATTTTCAAAATTGCTATTTTGAAACAGGCACTGTTAGGACAGGGAATAGTGCTTATTTGGAAATAGGTGTTTCAAAATGGGCACTATTCCCTGTCTTAATAGTGCCTATTTAAAAACAGTTATTTAAAAATAAGCGCTAATGGTCATAGAATGAAAAGATACCAGTTTCAAAATAACTATTTCAAAAATAGCGGTTGCATTGTGTAGACGCCAGGATAGTTATTTCAAAATAACAACTTACTTTCAAAATAACTATGCTGGGTGGACCTACCCTCAGGGATATGAACACACACCTGAGTGACCTAAGTTTAGTTGGCATAAGTGCTGGTGTGGACAGAACTAGGTCTCCCCCCAACATAGCTACTGCTGCTCAGTGAGCTGGTTTTATTGTGTAGACAGGGCTCACTCCCATTGGCATAATGGCTCTGCCTACACTAAAGAGTTTTTTGACAACAAAACTCTGAACATCTACACATAAAATATGTTTTTGTTTGACAAAACTCAGGACTTCCAGCAGTGTTCTGCCTCTCTGCGATGAGGAATAACACCTTTGTTGGCAGCTGCTGTTGACTAAAAAGCCTTGTAGACACTCCGGGTTGCCCTGTGACAGACAGGGCTTCCAGTTCACTGGGCAAGCCCTGTTTGCTGAGTTTCTGAGAGACCAGCCGGGCAGTCTGGCCACTCTTCTTTTCTGGCTGCACAGATTGCTTTTTCAATCTGCTTTTGTGTGTGGATGTGATCTGTTGACAGAAGTTTTGCCGGAAGATCTTGTCCAACTAACTTCTGTCAACAGTTGGCTGTAGTGTAGACGTAGCCAATGTGGCTACATGAACACTCTTACAGTGACACAGCTGTATCAACATAGCTGTGCTGCTGTCAGTGTGAAGCGTTGACGTTGCCTAATTCTCAAACGGCAGGCATGTGTAGAGCGATAACCTTCGGCAGCTGCTAAAGTGGCTTATCTCCTGTGCAATAGCTGCATGCTCTTACAAGTGAAGAGGAAATCTTTGATTAAGTTTAGAATTCAGAAAGTTTCTGAAAAAATAACCCAACATAATAGTTAGACATTAATCTTTATCAAGGGATACTTATTTTTGTTATTTTTTATATGCACACTCCATTTGGGCAAAGCAGCAAATGGGTTGCCTGAAACAAAGAAATGACCAGTGTGCTAAAAGGGGATTATTGTATTTGAGAATAGCAGCAACAGAGATTTGCTCTGAGATATTTGTATCTTTTTCTGGGTAAAATTGGCAGTGTTTTTGTTAGAGAAAATTTCATAGAATGTAATAGCAAATTATGTCCTTGCTGTAGAATTAATAAAGAAAATTATGGAAAGGACACTTTTTTTTTTTTCTAAATTCTCAATGTTCCTTGCATGTTAGAAATGCTATCATTCTCATTCTGTGAGTTTACCCAGAAGAGCTTACAAAGCATTAAGAAATCTTTGACATCTTCTGAATCCCCTCCCCCTTGCAAGAAAAAATATTTTAGAATAATTCTTGGCCATGTTACTTGACAATTTACACCCTTTCTTACACAGCTGGGTTTACATTCAGAACTCCTCAAACAAACAAGTGATACATCTTTTCCCTGTTTTACAGGAGAGACTATCAAGATTGTAATTGAAGACTACGTGCAGCACTTGAGCGGCTACCACTTCAAGCTGAAGTTTGATCCCGAGCTGCTGTTTAACCAACGATTTCAATACCAGAATCGAATTGCAGCTGAATTCAACACTCTGTACCACTGGCACCCACTTCTGCCAGACAGCTTTCAGATCCATGACCAGGAGTACACTTTCCAGCAATTTCTCTATAACAACTCCATCATGGTGGAACATGGCCTTTCCCACATGGTGAAATCCTTCTCTAAGCAAATTGCTGGCCGGGTAAATATTCTAAGACTTTTAGCTCATGGACAGTCTAGCTTTTTTTATTCCTTAGGCACATAAGCCGGTGACCTAGGGCAAAAATCTGCTGAAATGTTTTAAATAGTAAAATATAATTCCTCTCAATGCTGGAGTTGTGAAAGTGAACACTTAAAATGGCACTGTGCAGGAGACATGCAGGAGATGCTGCACCCTTAGTGCTGCAATAATGCTCACCAATTTCAGTGGGGGTTTTACTGGTAGGACAACTTCAGGGTCAGGTCAAAAATGGACTTTTAATATTAAAGGCTCTTCCAAATTTTGATATAATCATGGAAAATATCCTTGATTTGAAAATAGCACTCATTGGGTAGTGATTTTCAGTTTGTAAAGTTAAAAACCTGGCAAGTCTGGGTCTAAACAAGTAGTATCGACTCTGAGAAGTAAAGTACAATAGCTCTATGCTCTCAGTTGTACTCCTCTCCTGTTAATGGGTGCTGTAGGGATGAAAGCCCTTACTCACAACTTCCATTCATATCAATGGAAATGTTGCCTGAGGACGGGAAGGAGGATTCCACCCAAAGTTTATACCCACTATAAAAGTTCTGAAGCATTTGCCTAACATTATGCTTTGTATCCTTTTTTCGCAATAGGTTGCTGGTGGCAAAAACTTACCATTTGCAGTACAGAAAGTAGCTAAGGCTTCAATTGATCAAAGCAGGCAGATGAGATACCAGTCCTTGAATGAGTACCGAAAACACTTCCTAATGAAACCTTTCAAGTCATTTGAGGAACTTACAGGTAAGAACTATTCTCTTATAAAAGATGAGGCCTTTTCTTACAAACGGTTAATATGGTAGATCTGTTGTTGTTTCCAGGGAAGTAAGATAAAGATCAAAAGAAGGAAGCTAAAAAGGCAGAATTTTCTATTTACTACTCTTATTTTTATTAATTATTACAGGAGAAAAAGAAATGGCGGCTGAGTTAGAAGAGCTATATGGAGACATTGATGCTATGGAGCTGTACCCTGGCCTTCTCGTAGAGAGGCCTCGGCCTGGTGCCATTTTTGGTGAGACCATGGTGGAACTTGGAGCGCCATTCTCTTTGAAAGGCCTGATGGGAAATGCTATCTGCTCTCCTGAGTACTGGAAGCCGAGCACCTTTGGTGGAAGAGTGGGCTTTGAAATAATCAATACTGCCTCCTTACAAAAGCTCATCTGTAAAAATGTGAAAGGCTGTCCCGTCACTGCCTTCCATGTGCTAAACTCTGAAGCCACAGATACAGCCACTATCAATGTCAGTTCCTCAAGTTCCACAATGGAGGATATCAATCCCACATTACTAATGAAAGAGAGATCTGCTGAATTGTAGTACATCCCCTTATTTATTTATTTATATAAATTATTGTATTTATAGCTTTATATTTAAAAATGAAATCCAGGCAGATTCTGCTATGCCTTACTAAGAGAAGGAGTCCACTGGTTGAGGCAAACCTTTGTTTGTTTTTAAAGCTTGCTGCACTGGATCTGTTACTCAACATCTTCTGTAGCAGAAATTAGTAATCCATAATGGACGAGAAGGGGTCCAATTTTTTTTGGTTTATTTTTGGTGTTCTGTTATTAAACTTGACTTTCAATGTTTTCTCACCTGGCAACATAACACTACAGGAACAAGTTATTTTGCAGACAACCATTTAGTTTGAAAATGAGCTATCCATGGGATTAATGTCACCTCCAATGATTATTACAGTATCATAAATAGCGAATGAGGTGTAAAAGAAATTATGCAACTTGAAAGTCGGCAAATGAAAAAGTTAAGTTTCTCACAAACACTACCTCACTATCATTGCACAGATTTTTATATCCATATTTAACAAAGAGCCTTAACTTTTACTTTCTGACTTTGGAAGTTGAACCAATGCATTAAGAATTTGAAAACTAAATTTACTTTGTAAAATATATATAACGTGTTTCAATCCCAATTAGGTTTTGGCATTTGCACAACAAGTGCAAATAAGGTGGAGGGGAACATTTGCTGCTGTTTAGCTAGAAGTAGTCATTTGCCAGGCTGGGATACCAGGGCATTTATATTTTGATAGCTGTTTTTAGGTGGCAAGAAATGATGATAAAATGTTTTTAGAATAGCACTTTAGATTTTTACGTGCAATCGTCATTTCATTGTTTTTAGGGAGCAGGTAGAATGCCTTTTTTTTTTGTTTGTTTTTAATTAAGGACTGCTTGGGAGATTTAGGTAGAAAGAATGCAGTTATTCAGTCCAGAATTGGTCAGGAATTTTTTTTTTTTTTTTTGCTGGCAGGAAGTGGTGAGAGAATGGCCAGGGAGCCTTGTGGACAAATCTTCAGTCTCTCCAGTACTGTGTATACTGCATTCCTAATATAGGATAGGAAAGTATTAATGTGATCCTATTACAATTTCACTGACTTTCCCTAGATTTCTAGTTACTTGTCTTTACACTTGGATTTATTTTAATTGGGTTGCTCATTCTAAGGGATGTTACATTATAATTTTGAATACTGGTAACTGAAAGAGGAACATGCAGTCTGTTGTACAATGAAGTATTTGAGACTAGGCAATTTTGTACAGATGTTTGGGAATTTTTAAAAATTCATTTTTTCTATGCAGCCCATAATGATGTTGAAGTTTCCTGCACTCAAACATTCATAAATGGAAGACTATTCAGGAGGTCATCTGAGATGTTAGATAGATCAAAGCACATATTTCAGGGTCATTTATCTCCTCCTGGCAAACATACCCAAAAGCTTCCTGCATTAATCTACTCTAGGGGAAAAAGTATTTGTTTTAATCAAAGCCGCACTGTCTTTTTGCCCACTTTATCAAGACTCTGGACTAAGCTTTTCAAATTAAGGTCAGTCCTTCTATCTCTTTGCATAAAATTTACCATGTCAGCATTTCAGGTAGTTTGAATGTAGACCATAAACTCTGTGGTAAAGAGTCTTCCTCTGTCTTGTACAATCCAAGCACAATGTCAGTGCTCAACTAACTTATTAATTAATAACATGTAACCCCACCTGGTAAAGTTGGGATGATTACTAATGTACATATAACATGAGATTATTTATTTGTAATGTTTTATAACATGCTTGAATGATTTTCATGTTTATTTTTCTACAAAAAGTATGTTTAAAATACAAGTGTGTTAAATAAATTTACAAATATTTTCTGTGTGCTGGTATTTCATACTTGATTACAACATATCATTTTAGTTGCACCACACTATCATCATAGGAACTCTTGGGTGGGAGATGGTTCAGTGTTCATCGTAGAAAATCCATGAAGTTTTATTTACCATAAGTTGTTAAAAAATTAGCAACAATTTTGTCAGAAAAGTGGGGGGTTTTTTGAGGAAGTGGGAAGACAAAAATGTAACTGAAAGCTTCCCAGCCAGTTCTTTCTGCTATGTATTGAATTGTTTGGGGCATGGGTAGGGGGAGGAGGAAGCCATACAACATGATGGATCAAGCTTTCTTTAAGAGAAGATTTGGGGGTAGTAGAAAAAGAGAGGATCAGGGTGTGAGAAAATGGAAAGCAGAGTCAGGATGGGGAAGCAATTTTATCAAATACAGTTCATTAATATAAAGAATAGTTCTTGAAACAAGGTGTCATCACAACTTCTCTCTCAACCATAGGCTGACCTTGGAACAAACAATTAGAGGATGGTAAAATACACCATGTAAGGCAACAAGACATGGGAGATGGTTTTCCATCGTGGCTAATCACACAGGCTTTGCAGTAGTGTTATTTACTTCCATTGTGTTTGAAAAATCATATTGTTCTGAACACAATTCAGAACACAAACCCACATGTTTCCTATAACTGGGACTTACTGACAATTTCGACATTCTTTAGTATTAACTTTCTGCTGGCATCTCTTTCTGCAACCAAATATGGAGAAGAACTCCAGACTATAAAAATCTCTGAAGAAGCCACTTGATGTTCCTTCTGTCCACCAAAGGAAAGGCTCCCACAATGCCTCACCTTCATTCAGATTCCTAGGACATTCATTCCACAGAAACTGAATAATTGTGTGCCATGCTCATTTCCCAAGAGTATGTTAAAGGCTTCACAAGAGCTGCCCATGTCAACCTAGCCAGGTCCATCAACTGTGAAACAATTATTTTTGTAGGGATGGGAGAGGAGTTATCAAGGACTCAGTGACTTCACGTTGCACTTGGTTAACCAATTGTGTTGGAGCAACAGAGTGAGCCATTAATATCAGACCACAAGTTCTCTGACGTAGATGGTCCACAGCCATCTCCTGAACGGAAGGCTCTGCCCTCACCACTTTCCTGTGCAGTATCATAGGAACCTGCTGAAGACCTGCAAACACATTGACTGTAGGGCAAACTCTATACTTCCCCTGCTGTCTCTCACATGCAAACCTAAAAGGCAGCTGAAGTCCATGCCACTCCCCCTTAGAGATATTCAGAAAAGGCAGCATCTGACTTCGTGCATGGCAAGCCCAGCACTGAGCCTGAGCATGTCTTTCATCTCCGCCTCACCCTGAGGGAAGCTGCTTGCCCTATTGCTCTGTCAACATAGCCACAGAAGAGGTAGATAGAACAATCACCCAGCTTCTAAACCATGGCAGGAGAGGAGTTAAGGAGCAGCTAGACCCAGCCTTACAGCATTTGCCTTTGATGCCTAACAGAGAGAGGGGGCAAGGAGAAAGCAGCAAGACCACCCCACCGCTAAGGGGGTACGGTGAGAGACATATGCTTTAGCTGAAAAGCTTATGACCTCAGTCAGGTGACTTCTTGTGGGTGGAGAAGGGGTGATAACAGGATCTGGGCATGTGTGGGGGCAGGTGATCCTGGCTGATTCCCACAGCTTCACCGGGCAGTCACACATGGTCTTGATTAGGGTAGGGCCACACAGGTTGGATTCTCTGAAGGAGGAATATCTATGGTAGGTCAAAGCTCCACTTTTCTCCAGCCACTGGCTGCAAGACTGCTCCTTGTCCCTCCAGAGTCCTCCAGCCCGCACGCACGTGGCTCACTGCCTCCTGGTGATGGGGGCTGGATGTAACCCAGGGCAGTGGGAGGGATGGTTGCGAGATGGGGCTGACCAGATGAGACAATGCAGAGTCCGTGGGTGGCATCTAGGGGATGCCCAGAAGCCCCCTTCAGAATTTCTACCTACTGCCCCACCCTCCCCAAATACGCCTGCCTTTTCTCAAGCACCAGCATTCAAGGGTTAAATTAAAAAAACTATTTCTCCTATTTTGCATTGAAAACATACAGTATTTCAGCTACCTTGCAGGTTAAGTAGGCTTTTGTGGGTTAGCCTGAGAACCTAACCGCCATTTATAACATTGTTTCTATGGAAAAATATGTTCACAGTTCCAAATGACCAACTTAAAAATGAACTTTGGGAACACTACCCTCTTGTAAGTTGGGGATTGTGTTACATAAATAGGTGCATACCTTTGTAATGGTTTACTCTGGGGATGTGCCACTTCCTTGGGAAGAAAAAAAAAGGAAAAAACATAGAAGAGCGAAGAATATTTACCAGTCATGTGAGAACAGCCGCAGCAGCCAGATATTTCTTTTTCAAATTTTATGGGCCATCTACCAGAAAAGGATGTTCCTAAGTAGGTCTTTCAGAGACTGAACCCTTACAAGGCAGAGTTTCAGTAGGCGCATGGTCAATATAAAGAAGGTTGCCCTTGGAAAGGAGCTTAACTCTTACCTTAAGGGTCCAGAGGTTCAGTTGGAGCGATCCCAAGAGTTTGATGTAAGAGTTACACCTCTATGATCTTCCTTGATGTTACATTTGAGTTATACATCTTCTGATAGACATACTTGGTGGATGCCAGCTACTTCCTGCATTACAAAATACGGACTCTGCAAGACTTAATTGATATGTAGGCTGACCTTACCTCCTTTTTAAAATCTCTATGTCCCCCAACCCCGCCTCCTCCCGTTTTTTTATTTGCCAAGTTGCAAGAGCAAACCAAGTAAGTACCCATCTTTTCCAAAAAGTGAGATGCAAAGGAATGTGCAGTGGGTAGCCATGACAGTGGGTAGCCATGACAGCCATGCCCAGACGTGGGGGTGGGGGAGACAGGGTTTGAGGAGGAAGCAGGCAGGGCTTGTCTCTTTTTCCTTTGGAGATACGGTCATCTGACTGCCATGGACAGTTAAAGGCAAGTGACAATCAAAAGGACTCCCAGGCTACTTATCTGCAATTCAGATGTAAGAAGTAAACTAGATTTCAAGAAAGGGGAAGAAGGTGAGGAAATAGTATTTAAAAAATTATTAAAAGTATCTTTGCTGAGATTTTCAGATCAGTTCTGGGAATTTTGACACAGACTGGGAGATGTATCTAAATTTGCTAGACTGATCTGAAAAATCTCAGCCTTTGGTTATACCCATGTTGATGCCCCAAGGGAAAGTTCTGGTGAACCTGACACAGGCTATCTGCCGAGCTTCAAATAGCAGAAGGTGAACTAGAAAATGAAAATATCAAACACCATCAAAGCAGAAATAAGAACAAAACCTAAAAGATCTTATCAATACACTGTGGGAGGTAGGACTGGGAGAGAACAAAAAAAAAAGGAAAGTAAAAACAGCAGGAATAAGCCCTGATCATCACATGCTAATAAGTTACCTGAACATATCAGTTTGATTTAATCTAGCACACGAAAGAGATTGACTAGACAAAAAAAAAAAAAAAAAAAACCAGGAACCCCAAATACTGGGGAAAGACAAGACTGACTGAGACTTCTGCTTTCTGGATTTTTCTCAAGCCTGCAGCTCACATGGAAATTCCTGGCTATGCTAAGATGCTTGAATATGTATTACTTATTATAAAATAATATATGTTGTCTATTTCAAAATCATATATGTTAGAGAATAGGACAAAATAGAAGATAATTGGACAGAATAGGAAATTTAGTGACAGCATTATATAGGAACATGACTGGGTGTCCAGTGAAGTGAAATTAATAGTTTTCTAGATTTTCAAAACTAAATTAGTTACATCTCCACTTATCCAATCTCCTCCCCTAACTAAGCCTCCTCACAACAGCACATCAATGGTCTGTGCTCCTGTTCTGTTGACTCCCTTCCACACAGTGTATCACCTTGGTAGCTTAGATAACTGTAATGCTACCTGACTTCTGAATCCTCAGTTACCAGATGCACAAAGTTCAAGTCTTACTATAAACCATGGATTAACATTATACTGTATACAGTCTTATTTCACGTGATCTGTCTGGTGGCCTAATTATGAAAGGACAAATCTCAGGCTTACACTTTCACTGCCATTATGAAAACACAACTGTCAAACGCAATTCAGCATGGACTGATATTTAAACAAGGAGGCTAAACAGTCATTTTTATAATCAAACTATTTCTCACCATAGCTGAGGAAATTTCAAACAATGGACCATATGACTTTCCACAATCCTTCCCTAGCTAAAATCACAGTAGTATAATCATACTTATTCTTATTGCTCCTCTTGGGACTTTTGTTCGGTGTCCCCCTTCCTTTGGCTCATTGTTTCTTAGTATCCTTTCATTGTGCCAGTTACCTAGTGCTTCTCTGAAGAGAGTACATCTTTTCCTGCTATAAACAGAAGTGTTTTAAACATAAACAACCAACCCTCTCAATTTTTTGCTTCCTTTTCACTTAAGAGAACACTACAGCTCTTGGTTTTTTTTAAATCTTCCCCTTCAAAAGTCCTGAGTCAGAACCTCAGCTGGTCTAAAATGGAAGTCATGGAAGTCAAATGAAGCTATCCTAATCCCCATGGGAGCTGATGGCCACGTTCATAGTAAGGGCAGTGCTACAGAAGAATGAAGCTTGTGTTATTTATCCCAAGCTGGCAGCAAAGCTAATATTTGAAGTACACAAACTCTGTTAATGTTTCAGTCCTCTTCTACTGTGTGTGTCTTCATGTCAGTTAAAGAACTAAGACCAAACTCACTGCTCTGTTGTACAACAGAGACTCTACCTATGTCCTTGAATCACACAGATGTGACTATACACATTTCAGCCCTGTATCATAATTGGAGATTGGTAAATTTTCCTGTCAACTGTTTTTTTTAGAGAGATTGAGTGAAAAAGGGGAAAATATTGGGATTTTGACTCAAGTTTTTTTTTTAAAAGAAAGCCTCTTTTTCCTTGAAAATTTTCAGTGTTTTTTCCCCAAAAAACAAAAACATGTAGCTTTTTGCTATGGTGGTGGTGCTGGTGCTGTTGGTAGTGTTTAACTGGTTGGTTTTCACGTGGAGGAAATTTTGGACAACATTCAAAAATTTCCACTGAAAACTTCAAAGCAACCAAAAAAAAATGGAGTTTTCGTCAACATTTTCTACCAAAAAAAAGTTAAATTCTCCAATCAACTAACCCCACTGCAACATTCTGTTGCTGTTATTCAGTATCTGTTTCTTTTCAGAGATACAGTAATAGAATACTGGTAGTAGCATAACTGGAAGCATCCCAGAAGTGGGTGCCTGACACCTCTCTTTTGCACAGCAGGAAGTTATTTGCTCATATTTTCTTGCAAGCATAAAGGGATCATAAACTGGGGGATGTGGAATCAGCACAGAAAATGCATTTAGACTTAGAAGGAAAAGGTCTCCTGTTAGCCCTCTAGCTTTTGGGCTTTTTTTTTTTTTAAAAAAAATTCTGTTGTTTAGGTATATTTTTTCCATTGGTAACAAGGCGTAACTCATTATTTTACCTTTATACCATTGTGCATATAGGCGTGGGCTGCCTCCCTGTTCAGACCTGCCTTGCTGACAAATAATTTTACCACACACTCATTTTCTGCATTTTTATTGTATTTGTGTCAGCCCTTCCTCAGAGCCTGCACCCTTTTGCTGTACCTGAGGGACATACCTTCATAGCAGTTATCTAGGACAAAATGGCTATAATGAAGCTAAGAAGTGGAAGAAAGATACACCGCACTAATCACTGTAAAGATTAAGAGTGGGAGTGACTGGATTTTCATTATATATCCATTTATGTTCCAGTTATGTAGTGTGAAGATCCACCCAAGGAAAACGTTTTCATAAATACTCACTAAGAAGTTATTCTGCAAGCCTTTCCTTTTTGCCTCAGGGCAAAACTATGAAACCTAATTGCTGATAAGAAATACATCTAGAGGTATGCTGGTGGGATGCCTGACTTTGACTGATGGGTGATTAAAGTTCTGAAATAGAATACACTTTGATGTAAAAAAAATCACTATAGGATTGAACAAGTATCGCATTCTTTATGTGGCCTTAGAGCTATAAAAGTTTCAGTGAATAGTACTGTAACACCAAAAATGGCCAAAAGCAGTGGCATTAATGCCAGAATAGGGTTCTTGGGGTACTGGGGCTTCAGAATCCCCAGGATGAGAATGTACACAACTCATAAGCTTCCAGTTTTAACATGTAGTCAGAACTGTGCTCCTGTTAGCTGCAGAACAGCCATTAATTCTGTTTAACAAACAAAATGAGAGTTGCTATGTGCCTATCAAGGGTAATAATTAGACAAAATTATGTAGAGCTTATGCAGCTCTGAAATGCTAGCTTTTCCATAAGACAGCATAACTTTAAACCATCTGGCCATATTTTACTTACAGCTATCAACTAACGTGTTAAGTCACTTAGAAAAATAAATTTGTTCTATATAACTGAGATGTTCAAAGTAAATCAAGAGCAAACAGATCTGCCACTGCACAATTTACAGAAGTCTATGTAAATCCCCAGACTGCTTTGAAAATATTTAAAATGACACCCTACTCTACTTCTTTTCCCCTGCTTGATTCTGCAGTTTCTTGTAAACAGCTCAGTAGCAAAGGGAAGGAAATAAAATCAAGCACTAACAGAGGATATTGTGGGTGTTTAAAAAAAAAAAAAAAGAGGTCATAGCACGCATGCTGTGTGGGCATTGTGAAAGAATAGCTGCACAGATAGCACAGGTTTGGCTGCACGCACATTAGATATTGAGAAAGGAATCCAAAGGGTTTCCTTCCTGTTGTTTTTAAAGCTCAGATAATCTGAAAGCAAATTCAAATTTCTCTACATTTTTGCAGGAAAATTGAAACCAAAACCTGTACTTTATTGATAGAAGATCGCTATGATACCAGTCATGGTAACGAATACATAAATTCAAGCCAGGGCCACAAGAACAACCAGACACCTGTGGTGAGACCAATGGGCCATTTATCCCAGTATCCTGACATTCAGCAGTGGCTGGTAACAGATGCTTCAGACTCTGGGAATGCACAAAATAAAATAGAGCACCAACAACCATCCACAATGAATAGGTTGCCTGTCTGTTGATGGTGCACATCCACACATGCCTTGGTGTGCATAATAAACTTTATTCCACATAGGAATAGAAAAAAACAGAGGAAACACTGTTCATAGTGCTTATAACTCAAAATGACAGAATGACAGACAGACTGGGACTTCCACCATTTCTATTAGGAGACTGTTCTGCACTCGAACAAATCTCACCATTAGACCTTTGAATTAAAGGTTGAACCTCTCTAATCCCGAACTCTCTCATCTGGCAACATCCATAATCCAGCATGATTTTACTTAGCTAAATGATCACTTATCATGGATGTGGCCAAGTTTCCTGTGGTCCCATAAAGTTTACAGCCACCAGTCCTGGCTCTCAGTTTCTGTGCTGTTATTTAGCTGTAAATTACCCCAAATGTCTTCTAGGAGCCCAGTAAGCAGTGAAAGTGTTGGTAATGTGCGAGATAATATTGACCTCCCATGGTCCAGCAAAGTCATCCAGCACTGGTCAGGTCTCTAGGGTGTCAGATGAGAAGGGTTCACCTGTACTGTTCAACTCAAATTTCAATCTTGCTATCTCTCTATGCTCCTAATGGTGTACCTTTGTGCAAACCCCAAAGAAACTCTCCCTCTTCCCTTTTGGCATTTACACATTTCTAGTAGTTGCTGAATATTGCCATTAGACAAGCCATGCAATTCATTATCAGTCCTCATGGATGCCACTAGTCTACTCTCACGTCCAGCATTGTAATCTCAAAGCCAGTTATAACCTGATTGCTCAAAACAGTTGAATACTTGTAGAAGGCCAGCCTTCAGGAGATGGTACTGCTTTGTTTACTTTCTATATTTCTTCCTAACAACAGTTGCAATGCTTCCTTCATTTAATAAACTCCACTCCACATACCTTCCCTTCTAAACTGCCTCTAGGAGAACAACATTCTCAGCATATTCACTGTTTGCATTTGGTTGCTGATTAAACACGTACACATTTCCAAACTGTGGTTGGTTGTAACATGCGAGGTGTGGAGTTTGGCACTACAGCCTTAAAAATGGTTATTCTAAAACTTACTGACATGTGCTTTGAATGAGACCCTGCCAATATTCCCCACCTACAGCATGAAGGTGCAGTGCTTCAAATCCTTTACAAATGCTTGGAGTTGCAGGACACAATGTACCTCCATCATTATTGCTGATGAACAAACACTCCCTCAAAAGAAGATATTGTTACTGCAGGAGACAAAGGGAGAAAAAAACATCCATTGCTAGTGAACTCCTCTGGGGATACACTGTAGACAGACTGTTATTCTAGCCTGTCAAATGCAGAAAAAGGTTATTCCAGAAATCTGCAGGAGACAAAACAAACAGGAGGGAAAAAAAGCTGTGTAATTGTACTCAAGCTAATGCTCAACAGCTCTGGGGACATGTCATAACAATGACAGTATCTCCAAGACAAAACAACCTCACCCAGAGGGCACAGGAGTTGGTAATCAGTGTCCTCAGAGAGTATATTAAGCTACGTTGACCTCCGTACAGCAATTGGGCCTTAACATGCCATATGCATGGCTTAGAAAACAGGTCTTCTTTCATGTCCTTCCAGCCCATGAACTCTATCCAAATTCCCAATAGAAAAGACAAATATGATGGTGAGTTTTTGTTGGAATTAGCTACTGGCTGTGAATAACTTTCACACAAGATAGCTGTTTTCCACCAAAACATAGCTCACAGACAGGCTTGTGAGTGTACCTGAACTTAATGGCCTAATGCATGAAATATTTGGTTAAGTAACTTCAGTAAAAATGGGGATGACCAAAGAGACACCAAGTATTTATCTTGTCATCAACTTTATACATATTTGTATTTTAATCTGTATTTTCTCCTCGACCTATTTATCTCCCTCTCTTTCTTCTCATCAACAACACTCCTTCATTGTTGTGCCTGGAGGGGATAAGGTATGTACCTCATACAGCAGATTCCCTGCCTGATTTCACTTTTAATGATGTAGCCTGTTTCTCCTGGGTAAGAAAGTAAATGATGAGATTGGACTTTGAAGGTAATTGTCCCACATTTCAGGAACCTGTATTTGTGACGATTCACTTGAACATGAACATCTACTTTTTAAACAAACATTCTATCAGAGTGCCTGAGTGCACCTTTGATTTATATTCTTTATTAATCATTTCCATTTTGCCCAAAAGCTCATTGGCCTCATTATGGATAAAATTCTTTCAAGAGCAAAATGCCCCCTATGAAAGGCTGAAGATAATTTCTTCCTTATCTACAAAGCCAACAGAAGAAATGGTGGTAAGGTAGCATTTTGAAAAGTGCCTATATACCTAGGAGCACAAGTAAACAGGTCTGGTGTTCCTACACCTTAAATACTTTTGAAAATATCACCACACCTTTCATATTTCTTGTTAAGGTCAAGAGACTGGACTCCGCACCAACACATAGTGGGCAAAACTCAAATCAGTATGGGCCACTGTTACAATGTCACATTTCAAACTACAAGTGGAACCTCCCTAATCTAGCACACCCTTGGGACCTAATCAATGCTGAATGAGAGAATTAGTCAAACCATGGGACGTCAATATTGTCTAACAGCATTGCCAACACTTCCACTGCTTACTGGGCTCTCAGAAGACATTTAGGGGTAAATTACGGCTAAATAACAGCACAGAACACTGAAAGTCAGGTCTGGTTGCTACAAACAAACTTTATAGGGCCATGATAAACTTGACCATACCTATGATAAATGGTTGTCCAATTAACTAAAAGCATGCCAAATCACAGATGTTGCCAGACAAGACAGTGCTGAACTAGAGAGGTTCAATCTGTAGAATAGTCCTTTAAACAACTTACATAAAAATTTGGATAACCAATGAATATATATGGAGACACAGGACAACAGGAGTCTTATGGATAAGCATTAAAACAAAACAAAAAGCAAGCAAGCTATGGGATTCTCAGAAAAGGACCTTATGAACACATGCATAAAATTCCTCTTTCCTTTTTTACGGGAAGGAGGAAAGATTCCTTTTAAGAATTCCTGTCTGGTAGGTATTTCCTGTAGTTTAATTTAGCCTGACTACGAGAAGAGTAGTGCACAGAAAGAAACTTTACCAGTCTCTTCTTAAAAAATGCTTGGTTTATACAATAAGGTCTGAACTTCTGCTGTGTCTAGGTAAAGTCTTTGAAATGGCTGAAGTTGCTCAACTGAACACACCATTTGTAAAGTTCCCTGCCCCTTCCTAGAAATTCAGAGCATATACCAGACATTGCATTCAAGACTCCTTGTGCAGTGGAGAGTGGAAGAAAACAAATCATGTAAAGAAAAGGCTGAGGGACATAAAAATCAGTAGGCATTTAGCACCAATCAGCACTGAGCTATGTTGGGTTCACACCCAAAGAAAATTTTTTCAAATTATTTTTTACCATTGCATAGCAGAAGGGTTAGAGGCTTAGTCAAAGCTTATACATACATCCTGACTCCCTACACATGGGCTGAAAAGCTCACAAGAAAATACTCACATAAGACTTCTGGCACTTCTGCATATTGAGCAGATGTTTTCTGTGAACAACCCAGTTTATTACAAGAACCCTTTCTTGAGTGGTCACAGTTAATTTAGACCCTTATCATTTTGTATGCCATTTTGTATGTATAGTTAGCAATGAGTTTTCCAATGTCCATAGTGTTGGAATTATAAAGTTTGCTGGTAAGAGAGGGAGAAAATACATAATAAAGCAGTAACTTAATACAATTGCTCATTTGTTACAGTTCAGGCTAAGAAGGTAATATTCCTTCAGAAAATTACCTATGATTCAATAGTATGAATGAGATAGGTGGAATGTGAGATTATAAATAAAGTATCTGAATTTCTGATTACATTGTCATAAAAGAATCCACTTGACTAATTCTTTAATTGAGCAATCTATCATCAAAATTTAAACTTGTCTAGATTTGTTAGACAAGGCTTAAAGTCAGCTGTAGAATATAGTTGTATTCCCACCCTTTCTCCAGACCCAAAGAGACCAAATTTTGACCTTCTAAGCATACTTCAAAAGACATCTCTTTGACAGGGCTTTGGGAAAACCTTCCCACAGTGAGAAAGGGGTGAAAAGGAACAGGCTGGCCAATTTTTTGAAGGTCTTAAAGTTGCTGAAATACTAAAAAGGTTGAAGTCATTTCAATAAGAAAAGTCAGAAGACACAAGTGTCATGCTGATACTGCTGTATGGATCAGCATGCTGAGGTGTGAGGAAAACTGATGAAATATCAAAACAGAATAAATTAAAGAAATAACACCGTTAGAGATGATTGAAGACAGATGGATTGGACTGGAATGGACCCAGAAAGGATACAATACATAGATACATACCAGAGTGCAAAAAACTAGAACTAGAGGAAGACCCAAGGATCTGTAGGATAGAGCAGTAGGTGTCCAATAGGAATTCACAGATTACCACACTCATGGCTGTCATCTTTCCATATTTGCCACATTATTCCCACTCCCAGTCTCTCACTCCAACTCTAAATAAATGCCCTCCCCCACCCCGCCCAGAGCCAGGCTGCCCCAAAGTTGGCACTCTCAGTCCCCGCCCCCCACATAAATGCCCTCTGGCCCCCCCAGAGCCAGGCACTCCTTGCTCCAACCTAAATAAATGCCCTCCCCCACAGCCAGACATGCTTAGTCCCTTCCCTTGCTCTCACTGAATGCCCTCACCCAGAAACAGATACCCCCAGATCCCCCCTTCTAATTCAATGCCTGCAACTCACCAGAGCTGCCGGGGCTGCTGCTGCAGCCGGCACTGGGACTGCCACCACCACGCACTTCTCCCACCAAGGGGTGGGGTGCATGCATGGAGCAGGCGAGTAGGCCACCCTGTGTGCAGCTCTCAGGAGAGGCCACATTTAAAGGCTTCAAGAGCCTCATCTGGCTCAAGAGCCTAAGGTTGGCCACCCCCGTATTCTCCACAACACAGTGTCCGATTTGTCACGTGTGGTGAAGGATGAACATACAGGACACTGCAGGGATAGAAGCCTTGAAGAACATAAGAAAATGAACAAGGTCACAGAACTGGAACAAGACAGTATGTGGAAAGACGTCATTAAACCCCATTGTCACGGTTGAGTTGAAAGGCAGGAAATCAAAGAATAAGACAATTCTAATCAAAGAATAAGACAATTGCTACACAAGTTTTGTTGTAACAGTAATTATAGGATAGCTACAGTATTGTATAGACATTTTTTAAGTTTGGAGGAATGCATACATTTTTCATGACAGAGAAAATCCAATACTTTTAAAAAATGTTTTTTTGCTGTTGCTTTACAGGAAACCTGCTAATATGTTACTGTAACAGCCAACCCTTGCCATAGCATGTTTGTGGTTTGCAGGTTCTTTTTCGGCAGTGATTAACCAGAATGGTATCATTTTAAAGTTTCTTTATGAAACATCAGATACTGAACAAGCACTAGCAATGTTACAGCCTACACCTTATATGATCAGGGAAGCCTGCTGTCTCAAAACTATATGGGATAGGGTACCAAACTGCCTAGTGCCTTGATAGTACTCAGGGCAATTAACTCAAAGTCTCAGCTTTTACAAATACTTTTTTTTTTCTGATCAAGAAAATTAATTCATCAAGATAGCAAATATTACGGCGGTAACAATGCTTCTGCAGTTAAGGTGGTGGTGATTTTTGCACTCAAAGCAGCGTCCAACCTTTGCATACGAAAAATCTTCTCCAAAAATCCTAACACATACTCTTTGAATAATTTGAACTTGCTTAGAGTTTATGAATTCATTAGTTAAGAAATTACAGTTAAAGTGAATGTTAAGATACCATGCCCAAAATCAGACCTTTCTCTGCTTCGAATCATCTCAGTAACAGAATATGTTTCTTCAAAAGTTCCAATGTAGTTTTAAAACTCACTGAAATCTTACTTGAAGACCATCCTAAATTATTATTAAAGAATTAATTGCATTTCTTTCCAGTTATGTTTCAACCCTGAAATATTTTCTTGCATTTGAGTCCATCCAATATAATGGGTTACCACAAAGAATTCCCCAAAAAATGTGTCTCTTTCCAAAGGCAGCTGTCTCCCATTGTTCTTAATGATACTGAAGTTGCAGCTGTCTTTTACTGGTAGCCATTTTGCATGTGTGTCGTTGTTTCATTACACTCAGCATGAATGAGTGTCTTCACTGCTTCATAGCGTATGTATATGCTGCTGTGGAGGGCCAGAATGCACTGCGTGTAGACTGCATACCCAAATGAACTTTAAACTTGCTAACAAACTATAGCAGTGAAGCCATGCGGCAAATTAGGTGTCTTTAAGACAGATGGGTAACTAATCTTGTCACTTCCTTCTATTTCCTGTTCCTAATTAGCCATAGCTAGAGGACTCTTTGACAAGTTTGTGCAATGTCAGTGTAATGGGGCGAGAGGCACCTTATGGGGCCTCCTGCTGGTTACACAGAAATTAGCTCTTCAGCCTTTGGAGCACCCTCCTCTGGCAGGTGTCTCGCTCGGTGTTACTGCCTGTTCTTCAGTTGTTCTCCCACATCCCTCCCAGACCACAGTGCTCTCCCTTTGAGGTATTGTCCTGCTGCAGTGCCCGCCCTCTCTCCAGGGTCCTCCCCTCTCAGGGAACTCTGAACTGAAATACCCATCTTGCCTCTGTGACCCACTGCCAGTTGGCATTTAGCCTCTTACCTTGGGGTAAACTGCAGTCTGAAAGGGCTGCTGATCACTAGCAAGGGGTTGGACCTTCTGCTGCCCTGGCTGCCTCCCTACAGCCCTAGTACCCTCAGGCCTTATGTGAGGCCCTGCAGCCTGGGACCTTGCCTGCCCTGAGCTATCCCAGCCCTGCCTGCCTTTCCTCCAGCCTTGATCTGTGTTAGGAAGCCCCTGTCGTTTCCTTGGCAGCTAGGTCCCTCCCACTCCACTGCTAGACCAAGACTCTTTCCTCCTATTCCTCGCAAGGAGCCAGCGATTTATAAACCCCAGCTGGGCCCTAAGTAGCTGCAGCTCTAATTGGCAGCTAATTGCCCCAGCTTCTGGCTCTTTCAACCTCATCCCTCTCTCAGTTTAACCCTGAGTTTAACCCCTTTCTTGCCAGAGTGGGGCAATCACCCACTACCCTCAGACCAAGCTGAGCCAGCTCACTCATCTGCCTTCCATCACCAGAAGGAGTGGAACACAAATATGCTATCATAACAGATCCCCAAGCTCTGTCTCTATATAATCTTTAATAGAGCACTATTAAGTAATGATGGCTAGATGTGACATTGTAATACACCAAGACGATTCCCTGAAGGCCAGCTGTAGCAATCTACCTTCACTGAGGATCTGGCCCGAGGTGTTTACTTCAATTGGCAGCTATCATTCATTAAACTCACTTGTGCACAGAATTCTCCAACCGTCTAATACACGTTGCTCCGATCCCTTCTCGTATGTTAATGTGTAACTCATGGAATTTAATGGCAGTCTTAAGCGCTAATGCCTTCCGCTATAACAGTAGAAATCTCTGTAAAAGCCTTTTATTAATGGCTGTATATGTTCCCAAATGTCAGTCCTTGTCGTCAACCCACCTCCCTCTTCCGTATGTGCAGTGCTTCATTAATTATTATTTACAGTGTCATAGTGCCCAGAGGCCTCAGGCAGGAATAAGCTCTCCTACCATAGCATGCTGTACAAGCACAGGGCGAAAGACTGTCCCTGCCCTGAACAGCTTTCCCTCTAAAAAGACAAGGTGGAAAAAAGGTGAAGTTTCCAAGCATGAAGGTCAGAGCAAAGATGGAAGTTGTGATCTGGTTAGTTTCACTTCTCTTTGAGTTATCACTTTGTTTTGTTCTATTATGGGGCCAGTGACAAAATGAGGGGGAGAGGTAGTAGTAGGGAAGGGGCAGGGAGCAGAGCAAAGTATGGTAAAAAGAGACATTAAAGAAGGAGGAAGAGAAGGGAAGAAGCGGGAGTGTAAGGTTGGCTATAGAAGGACTATGAAGGAGAGAGATACAATGATAAAGCTAGGGAGAGAACTGTGAATGATAGGGTGAAAGAAGCCAGGCAGCAGGGTGAGAAGGAGCAAACCACCAATCAGGCAGAACAAGGCCAGCTTTCAAACTGCGACATTCAACTTGACTAACAGGTGTCTGGAGGTTGTGATGGGCTCTGCACATACAAGTGGGAAGACAGCAGAGGCCTCTGTCTCATGGGAGATGGTGGTTGGGACACATTTGCTCACTTGGGACCATTTGTGTGCTAAAATTACAGTGGTTTGGAGGATTGATACATTTGCTGTCTGCTGTCTTCCCACTTTAAATATCATTATTCACTTAGCCTTCTCAGTCCATTCGCTTTATTTTTGCATCTTTCTTCCCTAGCCTTGTCCAGTTCTTTCTTTCTTTCTGTCTATTTCCTTTCCTTACCTTTCTCCCCCTGCCGTATTTAATTCATTCTTTCCAGCTTAACAGAACAGCCAGGTCTCTTTATTGAACAAGTTTCTCCTCCCGTGAGCCTTCCATGTACCCTCAGTCCCAAATTGGAGAGATTGAATGCGAAGGCCTTTGCCAGACAATTTAGCAATGATTTTCCATGTAGTGGCCAAGTCAGAAGCTCCAAATTTCTAAGGACCCTGCCCCATCACTGAAGAGGAGCATGAGTCTCCTTCAACCCATGATAGCAAAGCACTCAATATTATTGTGCAGCACCTGTTTCCTATGAATGCTAAGCTTTCAGGATGAGGGTTCTCTCTGTGTCAAAGCTGGGCTTTATCTGAGACTCAAGAATCAGGAAGGAGAGGGAAGGACAGGGTGAAGTTAGCACTTAAACAGCTTTGTGTCTCCTGTATGGGGCTGGGCAGGGGCTCATTCTTCGAGCAGCACAAGTGCAACCTAGACTGGAAGGGCAACAGTGGTTGGCTGTTCCGGAACCCAGGAGTAGCTGAAGTCTTCAAATAAAATAAAATATTTATCTTCTAAATGTCAAAATGAAGCATTTTCATTGCTAGAATGGGGCTTGGGGTGTTTTGTGGTTTTGGTATGAGGTTACAAGTAATTTAGCAAAACCAACAGAAAATTGTGAAATGTTCCACTGCTGCTGGTTTTTCTTTATTTCTGACAAACATTTGTTCAAAAATGGTACTTAGTTCTACTCAGAAGAAAGACCTATTAAATGCAATACTCTGAAGGGAAGTGTTTAGTTTTATAAAACAATAACTTTCTCAGGAGACACCTATTTGGGGGAGGGGTTTCCAACTAGAATGAAAAAATCCATATGGTGTATAGAATTTTACAAAAGGCTCGTGCTCAAATTATTTCAGATTAATATAAAAATGATCCCTGTGGGGGAAGAGGGAACTCTACTAGATCAATGTCTCTCAACCTTTCCAGACTACTATACCCCCTTCAAGAATCTGATTTATCTTGTGTAACCCCCAAGTTTCACCTCATTTAAAATCTACTTGCTGACAAAAATCAGACATAAAAATACAAAAGTGTCACAAGACGCTATTATGGAAACATTACTTACTTTTTCATTTTTATCATATAATTATTAAACAAATCAATTGGGACATAAATATTACGCTTACATTTCAGTGTATAGTACATTCAGCAGTATGAACACTATGAACGTTTAGTTTCTAATGACTTTACTAGTACATTTTACATAGCCTGTAGAAAACTAGAGCAGTTGATGTGTGCCTTGAAAGACCTCTGCACACCCTCAGGGGGATGTATACCCCTGGGTGAGAGACTCTTTACAAACTCCTTCAGAGGTCCCAAGGAAAAAAAATGTAGGAGAAACTTCAGTCATCTCCCTTCTGTGCATCAGAGACTAGGGTAGCTATAAATATATAGCAACGAAGGGTCCTGTGGCACCTTATAGACTAACAGAAAAGTTTTGAGCATGAGCTTTCGTGAGCACAGACTCACTTCATCAAATGCTGGACGCATCTGATGAAGTGAGTCTGTGCTCACGAAAGCTCATGCTCAAAACTTTTCTGTTAGTCTATAAGGTGCCACAGGACCCTTCGTTGCTGTTACAGATCCAGACTAACACGGCTACCCCTCCGATACTATAAATATACAGATATTTTTAAAAAAGGAAAAAGCATAAAAAGGAAGAAGAAGAATCTTCCTAGCATTTAGCTCTGCCATGCTGGCAGAGAGAAAACATCTGAGATTATGTCAACACTATGAATTTAAGTCCAGTTTATTAACATTGATTTTTAGCACCTGATTTTGTAACATCAAAGGTGCATGTCCTCACTCTGAACATAAGGTCGGTGGAGTGTTTTCCCAGGGAAGAGGCTACTTTCAGTTTTGACAGTGTTGCACTGTGGGTGGCCATCCCACAGCTTCCAATGCCTCTTTGCATTCTGGGTTAGGGTACCACTGCCTGATGGGAGAAAAGCACTGCAGCAGGTGATTCTGGGAACATATCAGCCTTCCATAGTGTATTTATCTTGTCCCTTTCCTCTGCTTGAAAGCAATAGCAAACAATGTTGTTTTTTTCCCCATGCTTTTTTTCCATGGTTATCCAGGCAGACACCATAGCAGGGCAAGCATGGACCCCGTTCAGCTTCAAACGGCTGTGGCAAGCATTGTAAACACCTCACGTTATACTGCACTATGCCCAGATCCCATTCATGAGCTTCCAGACCAGTGAAGAATGAGAGGAAGCCACAAACACAGGCATATATGAAACACTTGAGTGCAGCAACTGGCAGATGCTGGCAGTAGTTGATGCTGCTGGCTAAGTGGAATGCTGGTTCTGGTCCCGTCAGACTGGTGGGACCGTATAGTTATGCATTTATGGAATGATCAGTAGTGGCTACAAAACTTCCACATGCCTAAGGCTGCTTTCATGTTACTTTTCACTTTGCTTTCCCCTGCCCTGTAGTGCATTAATACAAGAACGAGATCTGCTCTAACAATTCAGAAGCGATTGGCAATAGCCCCATGGAAGCTTGCAATGTCAAACAGCTACCAGTCAGTTGGAAATTAATTCAGAGTGGATAAGTCTCCCTTGGGGGCTGCTGTGATCTAAGTAACCAGGGCAGTCAATACCCATTGAAATGCCCATAATTATCATTAGAGGCACAGACTATCCCTTGCTCACATGGCTCATGAAGCTGCATACAGGCAGCCTCCTTGGCAGTAAAGTGTAGTATAACTACAGGCTGAACACATACAGAATGGCAGTAGAAAATGCACTTGACCATCTAAAAGAGCATTTTCACAGTTTATTGACTAGATTAGAGATCAGCAGTAGCGACATTCCCATTGTTGTGGCAGTCTGTGGTGTGCTCCATAATATCTTTGAAAGTAAGGTGGGCATTTTTTATGCTAAGGTTGGGGAGACAAGGCAGATTGCCTAGCCACTAATTATGAGCCGCCTGACACAAGGGCAATAAGGAGAGCATTTTGAGGGATACTGCAAATCAGAGAGGATTTGAAAATTAGTTTTGTGAAGGATCAGACAGTGATATGATAATCATGTTTGTTGCTATGCCTCCATGCCTGTAAACTAGGACCCCTCCCTCCACACCATATAATGCAAATATTAAGATTGTGTTGTTGAGAAAATATACATTTTTATTTAGGAAACAAAGGGAGCACATGCAGAAAAGGAGTTCAGGAGGTTTGCTCTTGGGAGGGATGGAGAACAAGGACAAGTGGCATATTACAATCCCCCTGTTCAGCAATCCCAGCTGTGGGAATGACAAGCTTCTGTTCCAGGAGACATCTCTGGAATTTGAGTGCAAGGCTACTCTTGACTCTCCCTTCCCCTGCCTCTCATATTCTAGGGCACCTGGGAGAGGGTTCTATGAATCTTGGTGAGAAGGACAGGTGGTTCAGTACGGGGAGCAAAAGGGCTCTGTGCTCCAGCTGCTTTTCCTGTGCTCCAGCTGCTTTTGCTGTGCATTTACCAGGCATTTAGGAAGCTCTCTTTGCTGCTTGACAGGCCTCAAGATCTCCTGTGTCTTGGCTTCCCTCTCCATGCATTCTGTCATCTCTTCATGCTCTGTTCCTATCTCCTGAAGTATCAGTTTCCTCCATGCATATAATTGCACCATGTTGATGCAGGTGGACTGCATTTAATCATGAAACATGTCACCCCCAATTATGTTTTTTTCCTCCATCAGCTCTGTGATAGATGAAGCACTGGAGGAGCTGAAGGAGTGGTCAACGGATGCACTGTTGCACCCACTGTAATTGAAAAAAAAAAACGAAGGGCATACTTTTGAGGAGATACATTGAAGCATAGGCAATGTGTGGGAGTATATAGGGGGCCACATACACCCCCTGCATCTCCCTTCATGCCCACAGTGAGAGACGTGACACCTACGATGAGTTTGGGAGCAGTCCTGCCTCCCCGCTCTCCCCAGCAGCGTGGCCCAACAGTGCTATTCGTAGGACAAATTGCTTTGGGGCCAAGACTACCCCGCACCCACTGAAAATGGTAAGATGCTTCCATGGCAAGAGACAGGTAGGGTGGGACAGGGACGTTTAGCCAGTGCATCCCTAGAATCCCTGCACTAGTCACCTTGAAGACTGCCGAAAAAGAGAAGGGATGACTTTAGAGAAGACTCATTGAAGAGCATAGATGACAATCTGTTTCCATGAAAGAACATCAGTCCTGCACAATACATTAATTCCTAGCACTGCACCACTCGAGGGAGGGGATAGAGAAGGGGTGGAGTGGAGACAGGGAGCAGACAAAGTGGGGCTGGGAAGAGGAGGAGCAGAGGCAGATTAGGACTGGGGTCTGGGGAAGGGGATTGAATGGAGGCAGGGTGGAGATTGTCCCAGGTCACAAAACCATGTAGGTATGGGCCCTGCTGAGCACATCCGATGGGGGAGGAGGAGTTGGCTGAGGAACGGAACTGCCCCATTTGCAGCAAGCAACTGCCTAGCTGTAGTTTTCAAAACAATGACTGTGGACCTTTCAAGGTTAAATGTGATGAATAGACAGCAACCAGAATATCCTATGCAATTCATGTCATTCTACATCAATAACATCTTAGAACACTTCAATTCAGTGTCAATCAATAACTTAATGTTGAAATAAAAATCAGGAATTATGGGCTGGACAGAGGCATCCTGTGTGATACGATACGCATGTGTCATAGATGAGAGGTTGAAGCACCTTTGGTATCATTCCATCACCAAACAATGCAGTCCCAAATAACAAGCCTGAAAACATGTGTAGCTCAGCACTTACAATTTGTTGCCTTTGAGACCGTGTCAGACAGAAGATTTCAAAATAAAGATGTGTCTAATTTGTCTGAACACCTACTGAATTTTGCCATTGACTTCAAAGAAAATGGGATGAGCCTTCAGACTGTGCTAAACGCAGGAAGACTAGGGCCAGATTCTGATCTCAGTTACAGTGATGTGAATCCAGACTTTACATCACTGATGTAAATGGAGTAATTTAAATTACACTAGCACAATACCTTCTTTGGGCCACGATGGGATTTCATCAATATCTCTACAACTGGAGGACAAGTAAGCATGCTTTCTCCAAGTCTTCTTTTCCAGCTTTTTATAAATTTTTCCTAAAATTGAAACTGATTCAGGCAGACTTCCTCACACTAGTGCAATGGGATTATGTTCAGAGTAATCCTCTGAACCTCCCTAGTCCGGCACCCTAGGGACTTGACCAGTGCCAAACGAGCGAATTTTCTGGATGACAGGAGGTCAATATTTACTAGCACATTAGCAACACTGCCACTTCTTGCTGGGCTCTTAGAAGACATTTTGGGTTAAACTGTAGCTAAATAACAACACAGAACACTGAGAGCCAGAACTGGTGGCTGTAAACAAAGTTTATAGGACCACGGGAAGCTTGGTCACACCCATGATAAGTGGTTCAACCTGGACTACTCAACATGATATAAGTTGGCAGAATCTGGCAAAGAAAGTTGACCTGAGATTTAGCTATTGTCAGAGGGTTTTTTCCTAGAAAAAAGGTGGCAGGACTCAAGCCCCAAACCCCACTCCTCATACCCAACCCCGAAGCCCCAATCTCCCCTCCTCTGAGGCCCAACACCCTGATCAATGACTTAACCTCCCCACATGGGGCCTGAGCTGTGTCTCCAGCAGCTTAACTGCCCCTTCCCTCCCCGTGCAGGGCCTGAGCTGTCCTATGGCAACCTAAATGCCCCCTCACAGCCCCAACCTATCCCCGGTGGCTTACCACCTCCAAAACCCCCCACACACAGCCCCAACCTGGGGCATTCCAGCAGAAAAAAACCCTGGCTATTGTCACGTAGAACCACTTATTATTGAGCTACAGATCATAAGTACCACTCATACACACAGCCTCACACATACAACCACGCCCTCCCCCGCATACCAAATAGCTGCATAAAGACAACCAAATTCAAGGGTTTCTGTTTTTAAATAATCCAGATTTATGGTTTAAAGTGAGGAAACACATCAGCTATCAGAAGCCTTTATTGACTAGGATTTATTTTGCATATTGCAGGGATTGAGAGAGACAGTGGCTTAGGGTAGAAGAGACTGGGTAAGAACTCTACTTTCCTAACTTTCTACTTACCAGTGAGGAACTGCAAGAAGCATGTCTGGAGGGAAAAAAATTCCTGATAAACAGCTAATGGCCCAAGTGTTCGTGTAACTCATCTTATTATGCATCTTTTTCCCAACCCAGGCTGCAGGCTTGGAGCTTGTCAGAGTAAAACAATGTTAAAGTCACAAACTGAGCTTTATTAAGTAAGAAATATTGGGTCAGACGTAGCTGGATGGAAACATTTTGGTTAAAACAGTTTTTCGTAGGAAAAGACATTTTTCTAATATAATTGAGTTTGTTGTCAGTTTGCATCAATTTTGAATAACGTTCAAATTTGTTTGGAAAAAAAGTCAAAATGGTGTGTGGGAATTTGTGATTGTGTTTTGAATATGAGGTTTTTCTTTACTGTTTACAATATTTAATGGAATTATGAAATAAGGTAAAATTAAGGAAAAACATAAAAATTATGAGACAACTTTCAGTTCCAAAACAATGACACTTAAACTCTTCTAGTGAGGGTCACCACAATGCTACAGCCTCATATGACTGTTACGATGGTTACTACATTCAGTGAGCTCCTCCTTCTCTTCTCATTGACTTCACCTGTTTCCACAAGTAAGTCACATAGAAATAGACATCCATTTAGCGATATTAATGTGACAGTGGAAAAACAAGGAATGTTCTGATGCCAATCAAAGCAACTTATTTCTTGGCAGTATTCTGACTTCCCTTTTGTGTCCTTCTTTTGCACAGGTCTGTATGATAGATAAAAAGTGGTCATGGCTTCACAATAGATAGCTACACTAATTACTGTGGTAAGATGAAGCCCTAGGTCCATACAGCACAGGCCAGGATTGAGGCTTAAGACCTAGCAACAATGGACAAAACATGGTTAAAACCAAAGCTAACCTGTGAGCAAGAGGGAAGCGCCTGATAGCAGAACATGGCACAAACAGGGCTGAAAGTACAAAACACTAATTGACAATCAGCCCAGGCACAGAACAGTAATTGGTACAGGTCATAAGTCAAAATCACAAGGTACTACTAGCTCATTGAAAAAGCTCTTGTTTCCAACTCGTCACAGATACAGACCCCGGTTCAGGAAAGGGTCTAAAATGACAGCATGATGGATAAGAGATGACTTAATCAAACCACAAGGCACAGGGTGATGAGTGGTATCTAAGTAGTGACAGAGGGTGGTAACCCGACAATGTCAAGGTGGTAACATGATATGCAAACAGTGAGTTGTACTTTGTTTGTATCTGTATATAAGGTGGTGTCTTGAGGAGGCAGTCCTTGTATGACCTAGGGGGCAGTGGAATTTCCCATTAACTGATTCATTCCATTGCAGCAGGTACATATGCGCAGTGGTTCAGTAGAGTCTACTGACAACTGTTATTGTCCTTTGCCCTGCAAGAAACCTGGCCAGGAGCCTTCTATCCTTATCTGGTCTACGGTCTTTGGGGGCCTTGTGGGGTCTGCTGTGATCATTGGGCCCACATCATTGCACACATATGCAGGTAGCCTTCTGGTTATCATCATCGACAGAGCCAAAGACCCATGAGGACACAATGGCAGTAAATCCGCCAAACTACAATTATAATACTTAATTTACTTGGAGGACTTCATACACTGCTATGCATATGAAGTTCAGAAATTAGGTATAATCTAGTTTCAGCAGAAATAGGTTAAGATCTTCGAATACAGATGGGCAATAAGCAGCCTGTGGGCTGGGAGCAGTTCACCCAGGTTAGCTCTGGCAGGCCACCAGATACTTTGTTTACTTGCCTGTCCACAGGTATGGCTGCTTCCAGGACCAACTGGCCATGGGTCACCATTCCTTGCCAGTGAGTGCTGTGGGAAGTAGGACTTTGTCCTCAAAGGCTGATTGTGATGAACTGCATCCAACCATTTATTGGGTCCTTTACTGCCCACCCCATCTTAGAAGAATATTGAAGTTCTACAAGAAAATGTATTATTGTTAAGTTGTATTAGATGGGCTTCCAGTGCTCAAAGATCACAAGGGACTGAACAAAATATGAATTCCCACCCACCCTCCCCGCATACACACACAAAGCTTGAGGTAATAAGAGCACTGAACATTCTTGAGTATGTACAACCCTTGAACACATTCTTACACACACACACACACACACACACACACACACACACCACTCCCTCATCTACAATACAGGTAAAAATGTGTCATGCCCATTAGTTATAAACCAGAGATTTGCTCTGTTTCATCTTCAGTGGGGGAAAAATCCTAAAGTCATGTATCACTAGCAGAGAATCTTCCTTGCAATCCGTAAGGCTACCTTAGCCTTGATTATTCTCTGCTGTGATGCAAGGAACCTACAGGCCTCTATTCTGAAAGACATTAGCACGAATATCATCAAGGATAGCTGTCCTGTAACCTTTGGCATAGATAAATGATCTGGCAGCTACCCTTGGCTTTTGAAGAGTTTGGGGTAATTTGCTCAATGGCAGGATTTGGAATTTCACAATAAATAGCAACTGCAGGAATGTGGAATAACTAACTCTTTTAAGCAAGAAGTGATGGATAATAATAATGACCTAAGTGGCATTACTACTTATTAATATGTTAACCTATAGAATAAATAACATCTCAATATTACCTGGGTGAGGAAGTTAGATTTGGGCATGGAAGGCTGACTATTAGCATGAATATTCATGAGGGTGCTCAGGTCCTCTAATAGGGCGAACCACCATGTGGAGAGTTAATTTTTAGTTTTAGCTTAGAGCTGCTTTCCATTATTGTTAGTTTTTCCATCATTTGACCTTTCAGCTCTACCATCAATCTTGGGCATTGAGGTACCGTGGCCATCACACCCCTTTGGCAAGGGAAAGCCTGGACTGGCTCTTACACCCTTCCTTGAGGACCCAGTGTAAGTATTCAGATTTCAGAGTTTGTTCACGAACTGTTACCACAGACATCCCCAGTACTTGTACTAGTCTTATATTTATGGGGCTCAGAGCTTTTCTTGCTTTATTCCTTGTTTTATTAAAAATCTCTAAGGCGGTACTTCATCCTCATTGTAAATGCCCTTGCCTTACACCCTGAGGGTCCCTGCAAAACAGATTCCTGAGAAACAAACCTTATTACCTTCTGATTAATTGGCAATGAATACAATTATTAGCTATTAAAAAAAGGTCAGGCAACATCCTGACCTTTGGGATTTCACCATGTTTCTAGGGGAAAATGTAACTCAAGTGACTAAGACACATAAACATGGAGTAATCCTAACACATCAGGGAAACGTATATACTGACTTTTTGCTTTAATTTGTCACTGACCAAAGAACTTGAAGGTCATTGTGACCATGGAGAAAACATTCAGCTCTGCCTTGGCCTGGTGAATATCATCATCATGCAGTCAAGTGAGAGGAAATTATGGGTCTTTTGCAGTAAACACATGCTGCATTTTTTAAACATTTTCAGTTTTGTTCCTATATTAGGTAAAGTTTCCTCTGCCTCTTCCTCATTTTTGTAAATATCAGTGCTTGGAATAAACACTGTGGGCAATTCTGGTTCTCAGATTATCAAATAACCTGATGTTTTCTTGGATGTATTGGGCTAATGTCCAAGGAATAATCGCCATTTAAAAGCTTTAGGCACTTCTGGTGTTATAAGTAGGATTTATAGATTTTCAAGTGATTTTAAGTGTAGATTTCCTTCTGCTCACTTGACATTTAGATCCTCCTCACAATGGCACTTCTGTCTCTCCCTAGAAAAAGCTACCCGCAGCTGTGATAACTTAAAGGGATGAGTCTAAGCTTCAAATTTTGACTGAACTCCACGGTTGTCTACAGTTCAATCCACTATGGACAGACACTTGGTGAAGGCCGAAGGGCACTTACTACAGCCTAACCCAAGCAAAGCCCAACCCAAACCTAGCTCTGTTGAAGTTAATGCGAGTTTTCCTATTGATTTCAGTAGGGTTGAGATTTCATCTAAAACATTTTTAGCTTTCCAAGAATAAGTAAGGGATACAACTCATGTCCCTCCACCAGGTAATAAATGATCATTCACTATGAACCAGTTTCTATCACCTGTTCATCCTTAACTTTGTTCATGTAAACTTTCAAGAACTATATATATATTTTTTTTTTGTTTGCAATCTCGTCAAGCCAGCACAAAAGCATGTTTATCAACAACGTCCAAGGCATGACGACAACTAAGTGGAAAAGGAACCCAGCACGAATTTGGGAAAAACATATGAACAATAAATCAACCATGTTTATATGACTGGTAAATAAGACATGCAATCTCCTTTCCCTTCATACCTTGGGCTGTGGCTAGCATTCAGCACTTTTCTGAAAATCAAGTCAATTAAGATCACCTTTAAAATCTTATGCCATTTTATTAAACTATGCATAACTATTGGGCTTCCAATTACTTGCAGTTAACTCAAGCTATTAACTGAAAAAAAAAACCATGATTAATTGAGGTTTTAATTGTACTGTTAAACAAAAAATATCAATTGAAGTTTATTAAATTTTTACATTTTCCTACATTTTCAAAGATAATAATTTTAATTACAACACAAAATACAAAGTGTACAGTGTTCACTTCATATTATTTTAATAAAAATATTTCCACTGTAAAAATGATAAACAAAATAGTATTTTTCAAAATTCATTCAATTCAATTCACTTCATAAGTACTGCAACGGAATCTCTTCATCATGAAAGCACAACTTACAAATGTAGAAATGGTTCGATACCTGACTACATTCAAAAATAAACCAATGTATAACTTTAGAGCCTACAAGGCCACTCAGTCTTACTTCTTGTTCTGCTAATGGCTGAAACAAACAAGTTTGTTTACATTTGCAGGAAATAATGCTACCCATTTCTTATTCATAATGTCACCTCAGAGCAAGGTATTATATGCCAGATATGTTAAACATACATATGCCCCTTCATTATTCAGTCATCATTCCAGGAGACATGCTCCCATGCTGATGACACACTTGTTAAAAATATTATGCATTATTAGCTCTCTGAGTGAACTCCTTGAGGGGATAACTGGGTGTTACCTCCTCTGTTTTACCCACATTTTGCCATATATTTCATGTTATAGCAGTCACAGATAATGACCCAGCGCATGTTCCATTTTGTAGATTAGTTTCACTGCAGATTTGACAAAAGGCAAAGAACCCACACATTCAACCTCCCTAGTCCGGCACCCTCAGGACATGAATGGTCCCAGACCAGGGATTTTGCCAGACCAGGGAAGGTCAATTCTGTCCCCCTGCATCCTCCAGCCCCTGCTCCTGGGCTCCCCTCCTCCCTGTTGCCCATGGCTCCCCCCCCACCCCCAGCCCCACACAGGCTCATCAGCCACCATTTCTTAGCCCCAGCCACCACTCCCCACTGCTTCCCAGTGCTGCAGCTTTCCACCCATCCACAGCCACAGTTTCCCGGAGCTGAGGCTTCCTGCCCAGCCCCAGCAATGAGCTGCCACAAGCTGCTGCTTCCTGGCCTGGGCTGCCAGCTTCCCAGCCCCAGCCATTTTTCCTGGGGAGAGGATCTCTCTCTGAAGCTCCCTGGCCAGGGCTCCCTGGCTGCTGCTAGCTCCCCCTTGCAGCCAGACCAGCTGTGGCTGCTGTGCCCTGAGCTCCTGATGCTGGTTTGGCTGGCCCCTCCTCCTCCCAGCCACAGGAGCCTCTGGTTCTAGAAGAGCAGTGATCCACCACAGATGCTGCTGGGTGAGATAATGCCAGATTTAGGAGTTTCAGCCTGTACTAATGTAAGATTTCTAAAGATAGCTATAACACTCAGCCTTTGGGTTGAAGAATCAGAAGTATCTTCAAAAATCTGACAGGGATAAGGTGTGAAGCCTGCTTTCAGAAGGGTTAAAATAGCAATACTCCAATGCAGTTTTTGTTCAGTGTTTGGTGGTCTGGATCCAACCAACAGGTTGTATTTTGCCCACTCCTTCTCTGGGCCTACATTTTCAAATGACTCTAATTTGGGGGACGGGTAGGCAATCCTGGGCCAGATGGCTATTAAGAGGTTAATAATCACAAATTCAGCTAAAACATCTTGTTCTAAAAGCTTATGAAACTTCATTTTGAAAACCTTAAAAAAGAAAAATTGTTTTTTTGTGGGAGAGCAAGGAAGTTGGTAAAACTGTTCCAGATTCCTTTCTGGCTATTTTTAAAAGGTTGCCCCAACCTAGATACATTTTGCCTGCAAAAAATAAGACATTCTTCTGCATTGTAGAATTCTAACAGTTTCAGTGAAATAGTTTTCAGAATGAATCATCAGTATGACTGGGCACTTCATTAAACAGCTCTTTCACAATCTACTTGAGCAATACATCATCAACAACAAAAATATTCTGCAATAGCTGAGAAGAAATTTTACTTTCTTGTTCCATACCTTCGCAACACCATTTACTACATACTTTACTACTTCCTCTTAACCAAATTGCTTAATATTTTACAGCAAAATCACATAAAAAGACTAATGTAAAGTTCCCATGTGAACATACAATGCTACATACGTTGATTTGAAAAATGTTACATTTTTTCCCATTCTCGTGATGTTTACTGAAAGTACTACGTAATGCCACAATTTATCTGCTGGAAAAAAATCTAAGTAAAGTACTCCAGCCTGTTTTCATAGAGTTAGGGTTCCATTGTCCCCTGTCTACATGTGAATAACCCAGACCAGGGACAGAAAACCCCACCAGCCCAAAACTCAAGCCGTTTTCTTTGTATTCTTTCATTGGCAGAATAGGCCTTGTCTATTCTAGGAGGAGAGAAGCTGTGGATGGAGGGGAGGTCTGGCCAATTTAATCAGTGGCTCCTCTGCAATTGTCAAGGTTCTCAGGAGACCTGTGGGCTTTGAAAATCCTCATGCAAGGAAAGGAGCAACATTTCCAGAGATCCTACCACCACAGCTTTTTTCACCAGTGCTTTTAAAGCAGGGGCTTCACAACATGGAAGGCAAAACAGCACAGGCTGATACAGCCTGATTGCTATTGCCGGCTTTGCTTTCCCTTTGGGCACTGAGAAGAAGAAAAGATGGGCCTAGCCTGCTTCTCCTACCGTACCCTCCCCATCTTTACGGAACTGGAATGCTGCTTTGCTGCCTGGGTTCCAGAGGAAGAGGAAGACATCTGTATTCCCAGACTTTAGTTTAGCTAAGTAGAAGGCAGTTTTATCTTGCATGGTGCCACGATGCTATGGCCCCATTGGCTCAATCTTCCTGTTTATTGTAAAGTGACAGTCTAGGTTACCAAGGGCATTTAGATGGTATCTTGCCCACATGCCCATTTTTGGAGGTTGTTAATGAGGCTGCAATGTGCTCTCTTATGCATATTCAAAAGAGAGGTGTAAGTTCCATTCTCCAGTCAGGTGTGTGTACCTTCAAAATATTAGGGTGAAGTCTAGTTTTGGCTTTTGAAAGACTGGGCTGGAATGATGTAAGGAGACATAACATCCCACGATCAATGGTGGGTCGGGGCTGATCAGCTGTAAGATTTCTATAAATTCTTTTTTCTTCTAATTTAAGGTGACCGTCCATCCCGTTTCACCGGGACAGTCCCGTATTTTAGGCATGCATCCCTCCTTCTCCCCCTGCCCCAAAACTTAGTTGTCCCATGTATTCACTACCTCTCTGAGCTGCCCTTTCTCCAAGTCAAATCAATCAGGAGCTGGCCAGATAGCACATACTGACCGGCCAGCAGAGGAAGCAGCAGCCCCATTCCTGGTGCCGGTGGGAGCCATAGCCACCCTCCACAGGGTGGCAGCCCCCACAGGGAAGCCACCACTGGAACCAGGGACCATTGCTGCAGCATTCCTGGAGCATGGGGCAGCTGATGAACCCAGCCCGCTTCCACGGGGCAACTGCCTCTCCAACCGTGGAGCTCCCCTTTGGGGTGGTAGCCCCCTTCCAGCACCCCAGGGCATAAGGCAGCCAGGGCACTACACTTGCTTGGAAGCTGCAGCCAGCGAGCCACTCCCCTTCCCAGATGTGGCACAAGGAAATATGGTCACCCTACTCTAGCAGTAGTAGTCTCTCTCTAAATCTCCAAAGATTCCTGTGCTCTAACACTATCTCACCCATCTTCTCAGGAATCACAATCGCATGCCAGAAAAAGATCTTGGGAGACTGTAATAGTGTTACTGTTGAAAACTGCTATACTTTACATCAATAAACTCAGTTCTATCAAGCCTGAGTGTTCATTGTCTGATAATACCAAATTATTCTAATTTAAATCAGAAGATCCTACTCAAGGTTGTAATCTATTTTACAAACAAAAAGCCCACAAAGAGCTAAGCAATAAGATCTTTAAAACAATGAGAACATCCTGCAGCCCACTTTTTCAAACAAAGACCAACAAAACAGATGAATCTTGCAGCATGTTCCAAAGGTCAACAATCACTGATTTGATGGACCAAGGGTATCCATTCAAGAAACTCTTGGGAAATGCCCGACCAGCAGCCTGCTATGAATTAAACTGAGACACTACAGCAACCCACTGATTACAACTATAGTGCCATGTGAAGAGAGATTTCATCTCAGATAACTCCATCTCAAACCATTTCAGCTTCTACAGGAAAAGTGCTTACCACAAAAGGCAATGGGTTAAATTTTAAAAAGCATCTAAAAGTCATAGGAGCTTAACTCCCTTTCCAAAGTGAATGAGCACTTAGAAGCCTAAATCTCACCAACTTTCCAGGACACTCAAACTAAACATCAAAATCACTTTTGAATGTGGAACTTTGGACTAGTCTCTGCAGAGGGATAATGCACTCAAACCATGATGTGATTTCTAAAGCACAGTAATATGCTACACATTAATTGGTCTGTGTAGACCAGCCATTTCACACTTAACATTCCCTTAGTAACAGAGAGTAAGCCGTGCTAGTCTATACACTATCAAAACAAAAAGCAGTCAAGTAGCACTTTAAAGACCAGTAAAATAGTTTATTAGATGAGCTTTCGTGGGACAGACCCACTTCTTCAGACCATATCCAGACCAGAACAGACTCAATATTTAAGACACAGAGAACCAAAAACAGTAAGCAAGGAGGACAAATCAGAAAAAGATAATCAAGGTGAGCAAATCAGAGAGTGGAGCGGTGGGGGGGAAGATCAAGGATTAGATTGAGTTAAGTATGCAGACGAGCCCCTATAGTGACTCAGAAAGTTCACATCCTGATTTAAACCATGTGTTAATGTTCAGAATTTGAATATAAATGTCAATTTGTCCACTTCCCTTTCTACAAAGGAGCGATAATGTCTTTTCAGTAACACACATACCTTGAGGTCATTGACAGAATGGCCCATTCCATTAAAATGTTGACTAACTGGTTTGTGGATCTGGAGTGTTTTGATGTCTGTTTTGTGCCCATTGACCCTTTGTCTAAGGGAGTTAGAAGTCTGTCCAATGTACAAAGCATCTGGGCATTGTTGACACATGATGGCATATATGATGTTAGTAGAGGAGCATGAGAAAGTGCCTGTGATTCTGTGAGTAACCTGGTTAGGTCCAGTGATGGTATTTCCAGAGAAGATATGTGGACAAAGCTGGCAGCGGGCTTTGTTGCAGGGAAAGGTTCCAGGACTGGTGTTCCTGGGGTATAAACTGTGGCTGTTAGTAAGGATCCTCATGAGGTTGGGAGGTTGTCTGTAGGAGAGAACAGGCATGTCAGCCAGGGCCTTCTGGAGTGTAGCATCCTGATTAAGAATAGGTTGTAGGTCTTTAATAATTCGTTACAGTGGTCTGAGTTGGGGGCTGTAAGTGATGACCAGTGGTGTTCTGTTCTTGGCTTTTTTGGGCTGATCTTGGAGTAGCTGGTTTCTGGGTATGCGTCTGGCCCTTTCAATTTGTTTTTTTACTTCTCCTGGTGGGTAATTCAGATTTATGAATATTTGGTAAAGTTCTTGTAGTTTTTGGTCTCTGTCAGTTGGATCAGAGCAAATGCGATTATACCTAAGAGCTTGACTGTAAACAATGGATCTAGTCACATGTGCAGGATGGAAACTAGAAGGGTGTAGATAAGTATAGCGATAGTAGGTTTTCGGTACAGTGTGGTACTGATCAGGCCATCCTTGATTAGTACTGTAGTGTCGAGGAAATGTATCTCTTGCATGTTGTAATCGAGGCATAAGTTGATGGTGGGGTGTAGATTGTTAAAGTCTCTGTGGAATTCTTCTAGAGCCTCTGTACCATGGGTCCAAATCATAAAGATGTCATCAATGTATCTTAAGTAGAGGAGTGGTAATAGGGGACAAGAGCTGAGGAATCGTTGTTCCAGGTCAGCCATAAATATATTAACATATTGTGGGGCCATGCGGGTGCCCATAGCAGTTCCACTAATCTGGAGGTATAAATTGTCCCCAAAACGGAAATGATTGTGTGTGAGAACAAAGTAACAGAGGTCAGACACCAGATTGGCTGTGGTGGCATCAGGGATGGTGTTCCTGATTGCTTGTAATCTGTCTTTATGTGGAATATTAGTGTACAGAGCCACTACATCCATTGTGGCAAGGATGGCGTTATCACAAACTTTTCCGATGTTTTGTAATTTCCTCAGGAAGTCGGTGGTATCTCAGATATAGCTGGGAGCGTTGGTTGCATAGGGTTTGAGGAGGGAGTCCACGTAACTGGATAGCCCTCAGTGCCACCCAGACTGCACCTCTCCTCCCCCTCAGGGCCCTGCGGGGTTTGCAACATGGAGCTCTGGAGCACACTGAGTTGATGCTTCAGCAGTGATTTGAAGGAACCAGGGCAACTGACCCCTCTACTCTCCTCCCCTCTCCCAGCTCCCCTCCCTTGGGTGACAGGCCAGCTGAAGAATCTAGCACTGGTGGCTAGCAGACAGAAGGCAGTGAACTGGAAGCCCGTTCGTCAGCCAAGACATGTCATACATTTTTAGCATTAATTCCTATTCAGATCAATTAAGACATCTCCTTAGAAAAAGATGGTAGGATATTGCCTCCCATAGTTTGTCTCATTGAACTCAGTGGGACTATTCACGTGAGAAAGGTGAACAGGGCTTGATATCCCCATATTTTTAGTGTGTGGCAGTACTTAAGGCCAGGGTTTTCAAATAAGCTACAAAGATTTAGTCACACTAATCCTTCAGAATTCCCCTTCCCTCCCCCTTTGAGGGTTCCAGCCTGCTAACAATGTAGTGGGAGTGGCACACTTTTGTTACAATCTCATGTCAATGATCCTGTGCACAATTCACAAGGTTTTCTGCACTATTATTTTTATGACAATTATAAATTGCTTGATCATAAGTCATTGTTCCTGAGACAAAAATCCGTGAACTCTGCTCTATCAAAAATTTGCGTGGTTTGTTTGAGATAGTTACACAATCTCTGGCTTATTATTGCGTAATTAGTGACTGACACTGTAAACAGTGTCAGAACAGTGAAGAACGAAATGCCACAAGTACTATATTTACCATACTTTCCCATTACAAAATACTGATCATTTGCATTCATTAATCCTACATTACAATGATGCATGCATTAGTGTTGATCGTTCAGTGCTTTGTATCACGTTAATCATTCATCCATTTTCACCACTATCAGCATAATAGAAGGATATATATTAAGATCAAATTGTCTTATCCAGTGCACAGTGAGGCTGATCGAAAATGCACTCATGTCATTGTGTATCTTTCCACTGGCTTCAGTGGGCATCAGATCAGATCTGATGTGTATACCAGGAAGGAAAGGAAACCTAAGACGGCAGTAGCATTTGCTAACCTGAAGTTTCTCTCATGAAGGTGTTTGAGAGCAGAACAAACAGTTGTATACATGATACACCAAACACTGAAGCCCTTCCCCTCTTCAGGTTTGCCATTGGCCAACCATCATGACAGGCTTTAATAGGCTGCCAAGCAATGCGCCATGAATGGGATTGAGCTCCAGATGAAGTGTATGCAGCCCTCTTAATCCACCCCTGTTCTGCTGGTGGGGGCATCAGTGCACCCACAGAGCAAGGGGTAGCATTGATCCCCAACCATATTCACCATTTACAGTATATCAGAGTAACTCTGCATTCTGTTTATTGTGAAAATAGTGATTATTAACAGATCTCGTGATACTCGTGATTTGATGTAAAACATGAAATCCCCTCTTTATCTTCTGCCTCAAACTAATAGTGACTTTTTATTCTTCTCTAGGTACACTCATGTATATGACTATCAACCATGTCACATGAAGAATACTGAGTTTTGCCTGCCGAAGGGCTGTGGGATTAGGCATATACATAACAACAACAGAAGGTATGTGACTAGGTCACAGGAAGAACAGACAAAGAAGCATTAACATGCCTGTTAATACTTTGATTGCAGAGTGCTATATTTAAATTGTTTTATTCTATAAGCTGCCTCTTTTGTGATTTAGGGATATACTGACCCTTGTATTACATTCTGGAGGTTTCTTATCAACACATGCAGCCCCCAGAATAAATTAAGGGTATTTAAATCATGAACAGAACCAGAAGGTGAATTTCCCACTAATAATAACAGGGACACAGTGTTTGCCTGGAAGCCTTGCCACACACAGGAGGAATTGATCCTTCTTGGAAAGGATTAAATGAGTTCTAGTTGACTGATGGACTCAGATGACCTGCAACCCCACCTGGATATAAGGAACATAGCAGTTGGTCTCTGAGGACACAGGGTATGGGCTGAGTAATCTGTCAAGAAGAATCCTGGGTAAGATTTTCAAAAGTGGCAACTGATTCTGGGTGCCCAAAATCACCAGTCACTTCTGGACCACTATGGCCCCAGAGAGAAGCCAAGCCTGGGGAGGTTTGAAATGTTTATTTAATATTATCCTGGTGGTGTTTGCTTTTAACATAGCCAAAATCCAGGAAGTGGTGAGTGAGTGCTTCATACAATTCATGTAGAGCAGGGTGAGAAACGTAACCACTCTCAGGGTCCATCTATACTTGCCGGGAGATTGACCTGCTCAGTGTCCATCTTCCAGGGTTCAATTTCATGTGCCTAGTGGAGGACACAAGAAATAAAGCTATCATGATCTGGCAGTCCACCCTTGTGCTCCTTATTAAGTAAGGAATAAGGGAGGTTGATGTGAGTTTCTCCCATTGACCTTCCTCAGTGAGGATGGCCAGAAAAGTCAACACTAGGGTAAGTAGATTCTAGCTACGCAATGGTCATAGCTGGAATTGCATATCTAGGATTGACTTGCAGGTCTAAGGCAGACCTACCCTCAGTAACTGAAGGAACATGCACTCTTGTGGGTTACAGTGGAAGTTTTCAGTTCACCACATAATCACTCTTCTAAAGATCTGAGTCACAGCCAGACAACCCAGTCTTAAAACCCAATTAGACTAGGTCTACACTAGTCATTCAAGTCAATTCTAGATTTGCCATTCTAGCTATGTCAATTGCATAGCTCGAATTGACTTATCTAGCTGTCCTCACACAGGGAGATCAACAGGAGAAACTCTCCCATTGACTTCCCTTACTCCTCGTGATATTGAGGTGCACTGGGGTTGACTGCTGACTGCAGATTGTTCGATTTCACACATCCCTAATATGTGCATGAAGTCAAACTCTCAATGATCAACCCTGACTGGGTTGATCTTCCAGGTAGTGAAGATATACCCTTCAAGTTTAAAACAAAAGAATTTGCCATGTACTTGTTATTTCAAAGTGTTGGTTAAAAACTATATACTTCCAAAATATTACACTTCTTTCTAATTCAGGAAATAAATTTATATCATAAGTAATACCCAGCACTTCATTACATCCCGGTTACAGTGGATGTTTTGTACTAACATTAGTGATTTTCGCCTGTGCTTTATTTTACAGGTTTTCCCACAATTAAATAATATTTACTCAGAGTGCATCACATGAACCTTGTGAAGGTTAATCAAGAGCCAAAAAGGTTCTAACCCATATTTGCAAAGTTGTGCATCTAAGATGAGGTACCTACTTCTATATTTAAGTACCTAAATAAGACGCCTGTCTTTGAAAGGTGCTGGGAACCCAGATCCCAGTAAAATCTCTGTACTTTGCAGTCAGTGGAAGCAGCAGATGCTCAGACTCCTTTAACAATCTGGTCATTTAAGTAGCTAACATTTATTTAAATACCTAACTTTGTTGGTGTGAGAGAGAAACTTTTTGGCTTATACACAGCTCTATAGGTAATAAGCACCCAAAGCTTGTCTCTCTCACCAGCAAACACAGGCCCGACACAAGATAGTAGTACCTCACCTACCTTCCCTCTTTAATATTCTGTGACCAACAGAGCTACAACAGTGTAAATATCTGATTTTCAATAGAAGTATAATTAGTCTTGTTTGAATCTTAACACCAGTGCTGCTCTTCCTTTCAGATTGTTTTAATGAAGTATTGTAAACATTTTCTCTCACGAACACAAGGTTCCAGAAAACTATCATTGGATAGGTTTTGCTATTCAGATCTTTGATAAGATCAAATCAAAGCATTTCATAAACCACTCTCCATTATTCAGTTCATCCTTCACAACAACTTTGGACAGTGCTTTTCAGTAAAATTAGTGGGAAGGTTCATTCCTAAACTGTAACATGCAAGGAGATCATTCTACAGCATTTATTTTCCTATAAATAACTTTGATCAAGAAGCATCCAAATCTACCCAATTAATTGCTGCAGAACATTTTAAAATACAATGCATTTATCCTTTACTGACCTCTGGAGATGTAAATCAAGAGTAACTGGTTTGAAATCAGTGAGATTACACTCATATCAATAATAGAAAAGTTGAGCTCAATGTAATTAGTCAAACAATATTCATCTCCCTATTATTGTGGCAACAGTTAAAAGAGGATTGTGAAGGGTCATATACAGAAAGAGATTAAAATACAAACATTGCTAAAAATATCTTGCATAATTTACACTCCTAGACCAGAATTTGGACTTATTTCCACTATGTGTAGATTTAACCATCTCTTCCTCATTAACCGGGCTACTTAAACTCTGGAGTGGACAGTACAGATAGCAGACCAGGTTATTTCTTCTGGTTTATAAAAGTGCACACTTTCAGTGCACATTTAATCAAATACATCAGTGACACTCCTGGCTACCATGTTTCTCATTTACTACACAATACCATAAATATAGTCCTGAATACTACAAATATCTTCACAGCCTTTTAAATGTACTTAGTTCATGAACTCAAAACCGCAATAGATTCTAGTCCACAATGTAAATGAGCACCAGTAAAAGTACTGCTAGAACTTACACACCTTCAAACATGCTTCTCATGTTATATACACATCCTTTGGAGGCAGTCAACTAATCATCTAAATTTGGATGGACGTGGTAAGTAATGGCAAAGCTAGTTCATGTTTATTCCATCAGTTAGGGTGTAAGGAAATCAGCACATTTGTCAAAACCAGGCTCAAAGCCAAACGTCAGTCAAATGACCAGATGTACTCTGGAGACGGACTCTAGAATGAGAACAACAGCACTATTAGTTCACATTTTTAACTTCCACTTCTGCTTGTGCAAAGAAACTGTCTCATCTTTGAGGAAATGCAAAACAGTGTTAGGATATGGTGTCACTAGCATAGGATGTGCCTTGTCAGAAAAAAAGAGAAGCCCAAGTTTTTTGTTAGGATGAAATCTGGATAGTTTTCAGTAACCAAAGAAGCTAATGCAAAATAACTGAATCATTTATGCTCAGTCCACAGACACTACCATGGTACTTACCAGGTGAGTAGTAGCCCAGATTCCAGCAGACTAGTCTGGCTAGGATGGTTCCAGGTTTTGAAAATCTTTCATCCATAACTCTATTATTCCCAGTCAACCATAACTGTGTAGCAGGAAAAAAATATTTTCATCAACACTAGTCTATTGTTCTCCAGTATGAACACACAGGTTCAGGCCACAGAGTTACTTGTAGAGCAGACTATGACAGTCAGGCATTGCTGACAGAATCAGGTAGACAAATACTAGTGGAAGACAGCAAAGACCAGGCAGATGCCCAGAAGGCTGACCAGAGACCAACTTAAAGGGAACTCCTGTGGCACAGAACAACTCCAGGTTCTTAAAAGACAAGAGCCTGAAGAAAGCTATTACAGACTAAGCTAACTCTTTTAGACACCAAGGAATAGTGTAGGAATGAACATCATACTTTCATCAAGGACTGTGCCCAACAGAAAAGGCTACTGTCCTTGCAAAGCACTGCTAAATACAGATCGGGACAGGGGTGGTCTTGTAGGCTACCTGACTCCACGACTAGAGAATCCCACTTGCAAAAGCTGTTCAGAAAACAGCTAAATGTAGTGCCTTGCATGTTAAATAGCAACAGAGAGAAAGCCAAGTAGTAACAGAGAGAGAGCCGTGCTAGTCTATATACTATCAAAACAAAAAAGCAGTCAAGTAGCACTTTAAAGACCAACAAAATAATTTATTAGGTGAGCTTTCGTGGGACAGACCCACTTCTTCAGAGTCCCTATAGGTGCTCATTTGCATACTTGGCTTAATCTAGTTCTTGACCTCCCCCCGCCTTCTACCCGTCCACTCTCTGATTTGCTAACCTTGATCATTTTTTTCTGATTTGTCCTCCTTGATTACTGTTTTTGGTTCTCTGTGCCTTAAATATGGAGTCTGTTCTGGTATGGCTATGACCTGAAGAAGTGGGTCTGTCCCACGAAAGCTCACCTAATAAATTATTTTGTTAGTCTTTAAAGTGCTACTGGACTGCTCTTCTGTTCAGGAAGTGTTTGCAGCAGGGGTACAATGCAAGTTACCTGCAGAATGACCTGAGTATCCTGAACCCTACATTGAATGGACCTTTTTATCGTGAAATATAAGCCATTATATCTAAGTTATCTGCAATTTTCCATTTCTTACCAGAGCCAGTAAGGTTCCCCTCCTTTCAGATACGGGTTTGAGTGGCAACTGGGACTCACCAAGGCTAGCACTCACAAGTCTTAATGACTGAAGCATCTTCAGTGCTTGCCTCCAAGGTGTGGTACACCTTGAGTATCTCACGAGTTATGTGCATCACAGAACCAAGCAGTCAATAAGTACAGACAGGAGTGTCAAGAAGTTGTCACTCTGCCATGCTTAAAATATTCTCTGTGGCTTATTTCCCACACTTTCAGGGCTACTTTTTTCTGTTTCTGGGCTAAGGTATACTGGCTCTTTAAATGATCCAAGCATCACTGTGAGGCAGAAAGGGGTCATTTCAATTGCTGGACACCAAGTAATTTCATTTTAAAACTTATTGAAAATATTTAGTTTAGAGAAACTAGAAATAGCTTGCCAGCTCTTAGTAAGTGTTTCTCTTATTGCTAACTTAGGCATGTAACTCCCACTATTTTAATCACAGTCACACCTCAGGGGACTCCCTAACTAAGACCAAGCTAATTAATCATAAATTATGGACCATGACAAACATATGAAAAGGAGAAAGAGACAACATCAAATACGACAAACACAAAATGATAAACAGACCTCCTTCAGGATTTCTTAGATCAATCTATTAACTGCCATCCATATGTTGACTCTGTTGGAAATTGGCTTTGGTGACCCTGCAGCTTTTCATTAGGTAGTCTGTTTAACAAATATGCAACGCTATAATTCCCTTTGCTCTTCTTTAATGGAAAAATCCCAATTAGTTTTTAAAATTAGTGTTTAACTCTTTTTATTCAGTCACTTCTGTGGGATAGCCCTTTAATTTTTATCAGCATTCAACAGAAAATAAACTTCCATTTTCAAAAGCACCAAATGCTTTTTTGTCTGTATCAGTGTTTAGTTCTCAAAACAATCTTTTATAATTAAATAGCTCTTTAAAAGCCTCTATTAAGTTATTAATTCTACAGGATAATTTTTTAGAAATGTTAACATTCTTGTGTTCCTGATTTGCCCGGGTGTTTGCTTATGTACAGATGTGAATTAATTTCTTCTCCATTAATATAAATATTCTAGACTTAAATGGCTTCTTCCATTAGTCCTTACTTTAGCAAGGTTATTGGATTGGAGAGTGGCACATAAAGCATTTTATCATTTAAATGGCAATGGCATTAGGCACTACATTAAGAACTGTGTGTTTAGCGAATGCGCTTGCAATTATGCATTTAATGGGGGGAGGAATTAATTCCAACATTTCAGAAGTAAAACAACAGTTGAAAACATTTCCAACTCTATGTTTTTCCTGTAGAGTTTTCAGAACAGGAGCAGAGGCTTTCCTTTAAAAAGATACCAGCACAGCCCATTTTACCACTCAGACTATATGTTCTGATAACATACCCTTCATTCCTTTTCTTCCCAAAACACAGCTGTTTTACATGGTTTTACATGGCGAAAGTGTTTGCTTGACATTCGCTTGTCCTTGGGAAATAGAAACCTCCTAGAATTTTTTGATTAGCTTTAATATTTTGTATTATAACTAGCTAAACATGCCTATTGCTGTATAACCCTTCTGCCAGTTGGAGAAGGCATCAAGAAGGGTTCCTTTCAACAATATAATACAGAACCAGTTCAAGCCTGCCACTGGTAACCTGTGAAAATTTCACACTACTCTCTGAGCACCACTCAGACTGAGTCTAGAATGTGGGGAACTATTGACAAAAGATACGCACATAGCACACTGCAATTGCATATCTTTTTCTGACAGTTCTGCTGGGAGAGGCTTTTCTGACATTTGGTCCATCCAGGGAAAACCCCCTCAGTCAAGATATCCCATCTTTCTCCTGTAATGAAGTGTGCAGGGATGTTGACACAATGCTCCTGGCCAGCAGATCTCTCCCAAGAGAGCTGCAGTCTGGACACGTACTCTGTCAACAAAACTTTTGTTAACAGAACTTTTGTCAACGTAAGCCTGCATTCTAGGTATAGCCTAAGAGACCATTCTTCCCCTCTGGGAAGGGGTTGCACATACTTTGGAGAATAACGTTATAATTCAAAATGATCTGGACAAACTGGAGAAATGAACTGAAATAAGTAGGATAAAGTTCAATAAGGACAAATGCAAAGTATCCACTTAGGAAAGAACAAATCAGTTGCACACATACAAAATGGGAAGTGACTGTTTCAGAAGGAGTACTTAGACAACAATCTAGTGGTCATAATAGACCACAAGCTAAATATGAGTCAACAGCGTGACACAGTTACAAACATCATTCTGGGGTGCATAAAGAAGAGTGTTGTAAGCAAGATGCTAGAAGTAATTTCTCTGGTCTGCTTTGCACTGATTAAGCCTTAACTGGCCTTTGTTATTGTAACTGGAACTCCATTTGAAAACATATTGTAACTGAAACTCCATCTTAGAAAGTTAGGTGTGTCTGCAATTTCATTTGGAAGCGAGAATGCAGGCATGTATGCAATGGAAAGAGCTATGGACTGAAACTTATAAAAAGATGGGTGCAAAGCTATAGGATTGCATTTTTCTTGCCATCAACACTCTGCAGGAGTATCAGTCTGGATCAAAAAGAAGCTGTTTCCTCCCTTGCACTCAATACACCTAATCAATGGATTGAGTCAAGCAACAGACTGGTAAAATGCAGCACCGACTGGCAGGACTCTATGGCTATGTCTGCACTAGTGGGTTTTTTTGAAAAAGCTGGGGGTCTTTAAAAAAAATCCCACAAAGCATCTACACACAAAATGTGTTCTTTCGATATTAAATCAGAAGAATGCAGCACTTTTTCTGGCATCCCTCTTCCTCTCCAAGATGAGCGAGAGGGGTTTTTGCTTTTTTCTGAATGAATGTTTCAGGAAAAAAAAATGTGTGTAGATGCCCCAGGGGCCCTTTTTTCAAAATAGCAGTCATCATGGTGCCAGATTTTTCAGTCCACACTCTCTATCAAAAGAGTGGATTGATTTTTTGATCTGCTTTTTTGTGTGCAGATGCGCTCTTTTGAAAGCAGTTTTTTTCTAAAGAGATTTTCTGGAATATCTTTCTTCAAAGGACCTCCGTAATGTAGACATAGCCTGCATGTGCGCAAACTGGATCCTTCTTCCCCTAATCCAATACATATGAGCGTAACCCTGAGTGATCTCTAATGAAACTAAGGTAACATTTAGGATCCTTGGTGGCGTAAAGTGGGGAGTCCCTGAAATAGAGGGGCTGGGAGAATAACACTCCAAAATTCTGTGAAGTTGAATGGAAGGACACAAAGATACCCTGCTATGTGCCTTGAGCTCAGCCTACATACGCTGCTAAGGGCATCACCCCATAGTACCCAAGAACTCTGCTGAAAGAGATGGTAAGATTGAGAGTTTGCTCATAGCCCTGGCTTCATAACTTCTACAGCAAATACGGGAAGAAATTGTCACTCAGAGTTACAATCAGTTCCCTTATTCTCTTTGTGAAAAAAGGCCAAGAACCAATAGCTGAATCCAGGCATTGGGCACTGTTAATCCAATTAGGGTTCATCTTCACTAAAGGGAAGATTGACTGTGGAAAAATCAATCTTCCGGAGTTCAATTTAATGCACCTAGAAGGAACAAGCCACATCAAACTTACAGGGTGCCTGTATTGGCACTGGTACTCCTGCCCCTCGTTAGGAGTAAGTGAAGTTGACAGGAGTGAATCAACCTCTTGGTGGAGATAGCGCGGAAGCACAAATTAAGGTACATTGAATTAAGATATGCAATTCCAGCCCAGTTAATTACATAGCCGGAGTCAACCTTCTGTTGTAGTGTAGATCTGCCCTCAGGTGAGGGAAGAACAGGCTAATTATTAGCACATCCAGGGTTGGGGAGCGCTAAGGAGCCATTCAGCCTGTTCACTGAAAGCACAGAAAAAGGAGCATAGGAAAGATATACGGGACAGTTACAGAACTAAATGAGCCCAGTATTAGAGAAGCTTCACAGGAGGTTGACCTCTGTCCTCTGAGGAGGTCCTGAGGAGAGGGCTGAAAGCACAGGTAATATGGAAAGTAGATTGGATTGTAGTGGTGTTGCTGTAGGGAAGTCAAATCCCTGGCCCTCTGAATGCATAGTCATTGGAGTCTGGGCAGCTCGTGTGGGTCATTAAAACAGGCACAAAGGCATGCATGGCTGCAACCCCCTTGTTGTAGAGTTAGGGAATTAATCTGCTGTTTGGCTATCCAAAAGCCATTTACTTCTTCTTTCCAAGCTAGAGTTCTGGTATAATATCAAATGCAGTCATGTTTCTGTCCATTGCCATCCTTCTCGCTCACTCCCCGTAACCTAAATGGGCAAGAAGAATAAAAGTAGCCTGCCCTGTGCACAAACTGGCAACAGAGAAAACCCACATGCAGAGATAGGGGCTGCATGGGGGTTCTTGTGTCCCCACACTTACATGTGCAGGCACAGGTGCCGAGGGAGAATCTTGCTAGGCGTACATATCTGGTTATATCAAGCTTCTAAATTCAATCCTGTATCACAGAACCCTCGAGGCAACTCAGCTTTGAATCACTGTCCTTGGGGACTATGACATTCTGGAAGAACAAAATCTACCACAACAGTAATACTGGTGGAAGAAGCCCAGATAACGTATCAGTTTAGGTGGAGTTCTCAAGGGCTAGTCATCTGCTGATGTGCAGCCTTGCAGGAGTCAAGATTGTGCATGTGAAACCAGTCATAGGATTTCCTACAGGAAGATCTGAATGACTTAGAAATAAAGCACGCAGGCATTTAGGGATCATGTACCAACACCCTGAATATCCTCTGAGGAGTAGCCATGTTAGTCTGTATCTTTGCAAACATAAGCAAGTAGGCCTGTGGCACCTTAAAAACAAATAATTGTATTTGTTAGGTAATGAGCTTTTGTGGGAGAGACCCACTTCTTCATATTCTGCAGTGGGTCTATCCCATGAAAGCTCATTGCCTAATAAATAAAATTGTTTAAGGTGCTACAATACCCTGAAAACCTGTATTCAGTAGAATATGGAAATAAGCACAGGTCTTATTTGCACTGCCACATAATATAGCATACATCAGGAAATGGTCCCTGCTCCCTAAGAACTGCATTAAAAAGGTTATCATCCTAGTGCAATTCCCTCTTCCCCACTCAAACTCACTGTTACCCTGTCTTAGTAAAACTCTGTGTCTGCGTGCTAGGGGAAAAGCTTTCATACTCTTTGGAGGCCTCTGAGAATATTACTTTAAACATCAATGCCAGTTTACACAGATAGTATTTACTCAACAGAAAAGTTAGTTTTGAACAATAACTCAAGATACTAACTTTAAGCTGATAGAAAGATCTGCCTATTGAAATAGGAGCAGCTATGTCAGCTTGTCCTTTATTTCAGTACTACCCTCCAGAGATAGGGATTGAGATCTAGAGGGATCTATTTTATAACCTGACAAAGAACAAAATTAGGGCTGGAAAGGAAAAGATGGGAAATAAAGAACAGATCATCTGCATCTGAACTAACTGGTTATCTGGATAAACCATTTCATGCCTTTGAAGCCTAGGTAATCTCCGAGAACAGCAGCTCAATAAGCCTAGAAACATCATATCAAGTTGTAGCATTGAACATTTTGTAATTGCTCTATTTATATTCTCAAGGACCTCAACACCAATGCAAATAACACGTATGGAATGCTTAACTGGCATCTTCAAGCAGTACGCAATGGAACTGCTAATCTCATTCCTTAGGGCATGTTCTCTTACACAGATATTGCCAGCTACTTACAACATTGCTCCAGCATTTCTCGTTTTCTGGGAGATCTCCACATAAGAAGCTCAGTTTGTTTATTTGTTCTAAGTTTCTGAAGTTCTCATACTCTCTCCTCCTATATCCCCCCGCCCCCCACCTCCCCCGCCCCGGCACTATGTATTCTCCAGAGTGCAGTATCAGAAAGGTAAATTTCAGCAATCAGTTCGCTGTGCTGATGTCACAGTGCAGAGTGGCGTAGACAGAGATTAGCCCATGTGGAGAAAGAACACGAGAAACCCTCGCTCTCGTGCCTCTCCTTCCTGGGATGCGGTGCAAGCAGACGCCACAACCCTTCACTTCCATCTAATGCCTGTCTATAAAGATCACATAGCAGGAGAGAAAAAAGAAACACCTCAGAGACAGCAAAGGAATTAATTCAGGCTTTTGTGTGGAAATCTCAATTCTTGCAGTTCTGCTAATGTAGACCATTTTTTCCCTTCCCCCACCTTGTCTGCTAGAGATGTCTCACCTCACCCAGCACAGGCTGAAAACACAAGGGCATATTCACTGCTTGTATTCGATGTGGCCTATGAGGAGAAGATGATTGACCCTTCTCAAACTGCCAGGGGAATCAAGACCCCTCCGCAGCTCCATTTAGCAGGTCTGCGGGTTAGGACACGTCACAGATTTGTCATGGCTCTTTTCATTCAGCAGCGTCCATCCACTATTTCTCTAACTTCTTCCACAAATGTACACTCCCGTTCCAGAAATGCTCCCCAGTCCTCCCTTTCATCCCGCTGCCCAAAGAGATTAATCTCCCCCGTGCCCTGCTGGACTGGAAAAAGAGGGAAAGACAATCGGTAGAAAGCTGTTGGGTCAGTAGTGCACTTTTCAGTCAGGAAGCTCAACTGGTTGTCTTTAGTGAGAGTCCCAGAGGTGCCTCAATTAGCCCAGCTTGCATCTCTAGCAGATATGGTTGAGGAGAGAAGTTTACTCTGAAAACACGGAAGCTGAACAGTATTGAAACCATCAAAAAATCCCAACAGATCAGTGAAAAACATTTAAGAAAAGCAGACGCCTTCCATGGGCAAGCAGAAGCAAAAAGAAAAAAAATACAAAAATCGAAAAGTGTGTTGATGTAAAGTTTTGTTCAGAAACTTTGGATCATCTTTATTCTCCAAGGGTGCAACACCACCCACAAAGCAGGGCCAAAGTCTGAGGGAGTGCACACTTTCAAAGGATGTCACTGCTCCACTGTGGTATGTTCTCCCTCACATAATCCTGGACTCATTCCTACTGTGCCAGGGAACTGCACATTTCAGGAAGGAACATACTCTGAACTGAACATACTCTGTAAAAGTCTAAGGCTGCATCTACACTACAAAATAACTTTGAAGTAAGCTGCTACTTCAAAGTAGCCTGCACAGCATCTACACACACTTTTCTTTACTTCAAAGATAACTTTGAAGTAAGGAAGGCTAACTTCGAAGTCACTACTTCATTCCGGTAACCCATGCATTGTGGGATGAAGGTGTACAGCCTTTGGTGGGGAAAGAACAGGTTAGGAGCTATCTAAAAAAGCAAAATGTACATAAGTCGATGGGCCCGGACCTAATTCATCCTTGCGTTCTGAGGGAGTTGGCGTATGTTGTTAACGAGCCCTTGGCCGTTATCTTTGAAAAGTCATGGAGATCAGGAGAGATCCCGGATGATTGGACAAAGGCAAATGTAGTGCCCATCTTTAAAAAAGGGAAGAAGGATGATCCAGGGAACTATAGGCCGGTCAGTCTCACATCTGTCCCTGGAAAAATCATGGAGGAGCTCCTCAAGGAAGTCATTTTGAGGCACTTGGAGGAAGGGAGAGTGATCAGGAATAGTCAGCATGGATTCATGAAGGGCAAGTCATGCCTAACCAATCTGATTACTTTCTACAATGAGATAACTGGCTCTGTGGATAGGGGAAAACTCAACGGATGTGATTTATCTTGACTTTAGCAAAGCTTTTGATATGGTCTCCCACAATATTCTTGTCAGCAAGTTAAAGGAATGTGGATTGGATAAATGGACGGTAAGATGGATAGAAAGCTGGCTAGAAGATTGGGCCCAGCGGGTAATGATCTACAGCTCGATGTTGGGATGGCAGTCGGTTTCTAGTGGAGTGCCCCAAAGGTTGGGTTCTGGGTCCTGTTCTGTTCAACATATTTATCAATGACCTGGATGAGGGGTTGGATTGCACCCTCAGCAAGTTTGTGGATGACACTAAGCTAGGGGAAGAGGTAGATACGCTGGAGGGTAGGGACAGAGTCCAGACTGACTTGGACAAATTGGAAGACTGGGCTGCAAGAAATCTGATGAGGTTCAATAAGGACACGTGCAGAATCCTGCACTTGGGCCCAAAGAATCCCAAGCATTCTTACAGGCTGGGGTCTGACTGGCTCAGTAGTAGTTTTGCAGAAAAGGACCTGTGAATTGTAGTGGACGAGAAGCTGGACATGAGTCAACAGTGTGCCGTTGTAGCCAAGAAAGCTAATGGCATATTAGGTTGCATCAAGAGGAGCGTTGCCAGTAGATCCAGAGAAGTGATTATTCCTCTTTATTTGGCTTTGGTGAAGCAGCATCTGGAATACTGTGTCCACTTCTGGGCCCCCAATTATAGGAAGGATGGGGATACACTGGAGAGGGTCCAGCGGAGGGTGACCAAAATAATTAGGGGGCTGGAATATATGACTTATGAAGAAAGGTTGAGGGAATTGGAACTGTTCAGTCTTCAGAAGAGAAGACTGATGGGGGACTTGATAACAGCCTTCAGCTTACTGAAGGGAGGCTGCAAAGAGGCTGGAGAGAGGCTGTTCACAGTGGTCACGGATGGCAGAACACGAAACAATGGTCTCAAGTTGTGGTTGGAAAGGTCCAGGTTGAACATTAGGAAAAACTTTTTCACTAGGAGGGTGGTGAAGCAATGGAATGTTCTACCCAGGGAAGTAGTGGAGTCTCCGTCCCTGGAGGTGTTTAAGTTTCACCTCGACAAAGCCCTGGTGGGGCTGATCTGATGGGTTTGGTCCTGCTTAGAGCAGGGGTCTGGACTCGATGGCTTTTTTAGGTCTCTTCCAGCTCTATTGTTCTATGATTCTATGATCCTGGGAATGGAGTATTTGCTTACTTTGAAGTTAAATGTGTGCAGATGCTCTGCACTTTTTAGTTCGAAGAAAGGGATCAGCCAGGGAAGCTGCCTACCGCATGGAGGACAAAGACAGTCTGGACAGCTCAGGCAGGGTTCTATGGTCCCTGCTGGCCACCTTAAAGGAACCAACTCCCTGGCAACTCGAGGCTGGAAGCTGAGACTGTGCCACAAGCAGGGGCAGCATGAGCTTGCCCTCAGACTGCCCCTGCTCAAAGCACCAGTCTGCCTCCGCACTCCCTGGCCACCATGGCAGGATGCCAGAACCCTCCTGTCCCCTTCACCAGGAGCCCCGGACAAAGAGTTCAAGGGCTCACAGCACCCGGGCAAGGGCCGTGCCAAAAGAGGACCCTCATGGACCGAGGATGAGCTGAAGGACCTCCACAGGTCCATCATCTGGAAGGTGCTGCAGATAATTCTGGAGGGAAGAAGAGGCAACCACCAACTGGGTGGTCATGTGGGAGATAACCAGGGTGCTCCAGGAGTGGCTGGTGATGGAGTGGAAGGTGTGCTTGCAGCTGGCCAGCAGCCTGGACGCCGTGGCCCAGGCTTTGACCACCCACCTCTCTCAGCCACCTGCCCCCTCCAGCAGCTGCCCCCCACACAGGTGCTCTCTCCCAAGCTGCCCAGCGCATGGTGGACCTGTCACCATCCCTGCACTTGGCTCGGTGACTGCTGGCTCGGTGGGTATACCTGGCCCAGCCCCAGTGCCCCCCCACACACACTGTGGAGGCTAAGCCTGCAGCACCCCCACTCCAGCCCTATGTCCCTGTGGTCCCAGCCCCATCACAGCCCCATATGGGGCCCCAGCATTGGGCCAGTAGGGGCAGCCATGGCTGACGTGGCTCCTGGTCCTCCATGCCCCTGGGCAACTGAGTTTTCCTCCCCACCTAGCCCCCCACCCAGTTCAGTCCCCTCCACCTAGTCCCCGCTCCCGGTTTAGTCCTCCCACCTAGCCCCCGGCCTCCCTCCTGTGAACCATTCCCCCCATGCACTGTAGATAGTTTCACACATTGCTCTGCTTTGTTTTGCCAAAAATGTTTATTCCCCTAAAAGTAAAGTTTCTTGTTCCTACCCTAACCCCATGTCTCTAGTGCTTGGTGGCAGAGTGGTGGTGGGGGGAGCATGAGGGATGGAAAAGTGGGGGGCCCCATGGTGTGGAGTGTGGCTGGGAGGGTCAGGACAGGCCCTGGGAGAAGGGTCGATGGGGCAGGCCCTGGCACAAGACTTCCAGACCCTTCTCCCATCCCTCTGTGCCTCGCAGCATGGGGCAGTGGGTGGCTGTTTATAGCTGGTCCCTGGGTCCACAGCCCAGCCCTAGATAAAGGGCTCCTGTCAGCTCTCCACAAGGTTGTGGAGGACACAGCAGGTGGCAAGGACTGCAGGGATGTTTGGGATGCTGACATCCAGCCTGGTGAGGAGGCTGCAAAACCTCCCCTTCAGCCTCCCAAATACCAGCTCGACTGTGCCCTTGGCATGGCTGAGATGACCATTAAAGGTGTCCTGGGCCAACATGGTGCAGCCAGTATAGGGCCACAGGAGTCATGGGTGCAGCAGGTACAAGGCCTCAGCCATGATGCAGGCAGGCATCGTGATGTCCCCAAGCAGGAGCTTCCATAGGGGGATATACATGCCCCCCTGCACCCGGCATCCCAAATATGAATTCCAGAACACTCTGGTGTCATGGGTCCCGCCCAGCCACCCCATGCACACATCCAAGAAATGGCCCCTCACGTCCACCACCGAGTGGTATCCCTTCCTACTAATGTAGGTGCCCCCCATGTGGTCCAGAGCCCGGATCACCATGTGCTTCCCATCCAGAGCTCTGAAACACCTGGGGAAGCCCAGGTCTAAGAACCGAGCAAGGACAGAATCCAGGTCCCCCAGGGTCATGACTCATGCAGAAGCACCCTGTTGATGGCTCGGATGACCCATGGGGGCGGGGGGGAAGGAAGATACATCCATGAACGCCTGACTGGGAAGGCCTCCTGCCCACCAGCAGCACCTGCCCCTTGCCCAGTAGCCCCCTTCTCAGAGTGGGTCTGTAGTGGGGGCCAGAATTACCTCAACCATCACTGCTCCAATGGTGGCCTTGACAACTCCAAATTGGTGGCCTATGGACCAGAGGCTGTCAGGGGTGGCCAGCCTCCATAGTGTGATAGCCACCCTCTTCCACACCGGGAGTGCTGGCTGCATCTAGGTGCCCCGGTGCCGGAGAACTGGGGCAAGCCAGTGGCAGAGATCTTCAAATGTCTGGCAGGTCATCTGAAAGTTCCTCAGCCACCACTCATCATTCCAGTCCTCCAGCACCAGCTGGTCCCACCAATCAGTGCTGCTGGCGAAGGCCCACTGGCACCAGATCAGGGAGGCCCAGGGGAAGGGCTGCAATGCCATGGCCAGGGCCTACAGGCTGAGTCCTATGCAGGTAACCCAGCCGCACTGCTGGAAAAGGAGAGCAACCAGCATGGCCAGCAGTCTGGCCAACGTAGAGAGGACCTCATCCTCAGGGAGAGCGGGAGTGGGCATGGTGTGTGGCTCTTCTCCCCAGCATGTGCTCTGTTGCTGTCCGCAGCCTGGCAGCCCTGAGCACGTGCAGGGTGGGGGTGTTGGGAGGGGCCCTTTAAGGGGTTGGCTGGCTGTGAACTCAGAAGAGCTTGTCAGCCATGCAACCCCATGCCTGCATCATTTCCTGGCCCCTTACTTTGAAGTAGGGGCTAACTGCGTGTGGATGTTTAACTTCAAAGTAGGGGGAAGCCTACTTCAAAGTAAGGGAGGGTGCATTTTGTATGTAGGTGCTCTACTTCAAAGTTGCTTACTTTGAAGTTAATTTGTAGTGTAGACACAGCCTCAGAGACCAAGGTGTACAAGCACAGGATAAAAGGCCTAGTGCTGAGCAAAAAATTGAAGATTTTACTTTGCAAAAATAAGTGAAATTTTCATTTTCACTATAGGGGCACAAACGCAAATTGTTCTCACCACTGCCGAGAAAGTAACGTTCAGTTCTTTTGGAAAGATATTGTATTTCTTTTCTTTTAAAAAAGCAGCAAACCCCATCTGATCTTTTTCTAATGTTTAAACAGCTCTGGTTTTACAGGCCACAGTACTCCATCAGATCAATGCCTGATTATATCTGACTCACAGACGCTCAAGTGAAAGCATTAACTAATTGGCAGAACTTGTGAACAGTTATAAGAAAAACATGTTTCTATGCCATGTTTTCATTTTTTCATTGTATATTTTGAATCCTGATAAAAGGGAATGAATATCACAGATGCTGATTACATTATTTAATAGCATTAGGTCTAACTTTCTTCCCCTATAAACAAAATTTCTTCCTCTATCTGTAAACTGTCTTCCTCATTCTCATCGAGTACATCTCTTTTCCTTAAAGTATCTCTTGTGTATACTTCTGATACTTGAAATGAATCTACATGTGCATTCCAAAAGTGGTTGAAACCAATTATTTTGGTAATAAAATTTATTATTTTTTTCTAGACTTAACAAATGTTACAAGCAATACTAACCTAGTGGAGCAAAATGTCATATGTTGCACAAAAGGCCAACTTCAAAACTGAAATGGACTTTAACTCAATGGTATCCCCACAACTAGGCCTTTATTCTTATTTGCATCCAAGTTAATTTATGTTGCTTTGGCAATGTACAGAATCATTAAAGTGGGTGCATGGGAATAAAAGATGTTCTTCAACAGGCACTGTGATAGGGTTTTACCTTCAGCATCTCCTTTGGTTCTTGTTATACAGACAGAAGGCAGAAGATCAGAAGTCCAAAGTGAAAACAAGACAGTTTTGATTGGGGCTAGTTTCCATCAACTATGTGTCCCATAACTGAAGTGACAGAGTCTTGTTTCCCATTCAAGAAAGATGTGGAGAAATTGGAAAGGGTCCAGAAAAGAGCAACAAGAATGATCAAAGGTCTAGAGAACATGACCTATGAAGAAAAGCTGAAAGAACTGGGCTTGTTTAGTTTGGAAAAAGGAAGATTGAGGGGGGACATGATAGTGGTTTTCAGGTATCTGAGAGGGTGTCATAAGGAGGAGGGAGAAAACTTGTTCTTCTTGGCCTTTGAGGATAGACCAAGAAGCAGTGGGCTTAAACTGCAGGAAGGGAGGTTTGGGTTGGACATTAGGAAAAAGTTCCTAACTGTCAGGGTAATCAAACAGTGGAATAAATTGCCTAGGGAGGTGGTGGAATCTCCATCTCTGGAGATATTTAAGAACAAGTTAGATAAATGTCTATCAGGGATGGTCTAGACAGTACTTGGTCCTGCTATGAGGGCAGGGGGCTGGACTCGATGACCTCTCAAAGTCCCTTCCAGTCCTATAATTCTATGATTCCTCTCTCCTCACCAGGTATACCCAAGCAGATGGGCAGACAGGATTTCTGAACCCCTGGGCAAGATGACAGGGGCAGCTCTACACTCCCATAAGGGGTGGGGCCTCGGGGGGAAGAGGTGGGGACTGGGCAGTCAACCTTCAGTGCCATCCAGAGCATGCTGTGCTGGAGCCCCACCCCTCATGCAGCCCTCAGAACCACCTGGAGCAAGCTGTGCAGCGTTCCAGCTGTAATTTAAAAGGTCCAGGGCTCTGGCTGCTGCCGCCGAGGCCAAGATCCTGGCCAGGCTTTGGAACAATTGACTCCCTCTCCCTTTCCCGAGTCAGTGCACCTGTACCTGAGAGGCACACGTGCAGTCCCCTCATTATATTGTATAGTCATGTTCCATTTTGGTGGCTCCCACCTTTTTTGGGCCCATGTGAGGTGTAAGGAGTGAGACTGTGCTCCAGTCAGGGCCAAGCATTTCTTTGGCATTCCAGTGTTTTAGACCTTCCCTTCAATTCCATCTTTGTCCCTCCTGACTAGTTGCTTGACCTTGCCCAAGGATAAAGATTAAGGCAACCTTAAATGTGTGCTTCAGTAACATTTTAACTGCGCTTTGCAGTTACACTAGTACAACGGAGACAGACAACAGGCAGCCTCAAACCTGGGACCTCTAGAGCAGTGGTTTACAATCCGTGTGCTCCAGCACACTGATGTACCATAAGAACCATCCAAGTGTGCCACAAAATTTCGCAAATTTATCCTCACTGTGGCTCTTTACGGAGCCACTGTGTGTGTTGGGGGGTTGGAGGGAAAGTGATGACTCTGCACCAGCTGGGGCTCAAGCAGCAAGTCAGGGCTCATCTTTTCAGAGCACCATGAGGGAAAATGCCAACCCTGCAAGGCCCCATTTGCACTGGGAGGCAGCTGAAATGCTGCTTCCTGGCCCGAACAAGCAGGCAGGGAGCCCACCCCAACTCCTATTCGTCTGGCCCTCCCAGAGACCAGCTACTCCAAGATTGGCCCAAAAAAGCCAAGAACAGAACACCACTGTACATCACCTACAGCCCCCGACTCAGACCACTGCAATGAATTATTAAAGACCTACAACCTATCCTTAATCAGGATGCTACACTCCATAAGGCCCTGGGTGACATGCCTGTTCTCTCCTACAGACAACCTCCCAACCTCATGAGGATCCTCACTAACAGCCATAGTCTATACCCCAGGAACACCAGTCCTGGAACCTTTCCCTGCAACAAAGCCCGCTGCCAGCTTTGTCCACATATCTTCTCTGGAAATACCATCACTGGACCTAACCAGGTTACTCACAGAATCACGGGCACTTTCTCATGCTCCTCTACTAACATCATATATGCCATCATGTGCCAACAATGCCCAGATGCTTTGTATATTGGACAGACTTCTTACTCCCTTAGACAAAGGGTCAATGGGCACAAAACAGACATCAAAACACTCCAGATCCACAAACCAGTTAGTCAACATTGTAATGGAATGGGGCATTCTGTCAATGACCTAAAGGTATGTGTGTTACTGAAGAAGAGTTATCGCACCGTTCTGGAAAGGGAAGCAGCCGAGCTGGCTTTTATATTCAAATTCGGTATGTTAACACGTGGTTTAAATCATGATGGGAACTTTCTGAGTAACTATAGGGGCTCGTCTGCATACTTGGCTCAGTCTAATTCTTGACCTTCCCCCCCACCCCTCCACTCTCTGATTTGCTCACCTTGATTATCTTTTTCTGATTTGTCCTCCTTGCTTACTGTTTTTGGTTCTCTGGGCCTTAAATATTGAGTCTGTTCTGGTCTGGCTATGGTCTGAAGAAGTGGGTCTGTCCCACGAAAGCTCACCTAACAAACTATTTTGCTAGTCTTTAAAGTGCTACTTGACTGCTTTTTGTTTTGATAGTGTATAGACTAGCATGGCTTCCTCTCTGTTACTATTCAGTAAGAATGTATGTGTATCAGAAATTCAAACAGGCAAGAACAACTCAAAATACTACCTCAGGAGAAAATCCAGGGCTGAATCCTACATTGGCAGTTGCTCTCCTACAAGGCACATGCACCATCCTAGGTGACAGTACACTAAGGCTTAATCTGCATTCACACCTCATGTCAGCATTGCTATGTCAGTCAGGGGTGAGAAACTCCCTCCTCCTCCTGAGGTCTTCTGCCATCTCAGCTAACATCATTCAACAAGATGGTGTTCCCTCACTGCTAGAAATGCTCCTTCTGGCTGTATACATTTCACCTGTGCTAAGGGTTATGCCAGCAATGCCATGCCAGTACACACTCTATAACATAGACATAACTAGTAAAAGCCGGGGAAGAATCACATGTTGCCTCTGACAGGCCCAGGAATAGCACTGATGGAAAGGAATTCAAGACCTGATGTAGTAAGTCAGTGGGAATTTTTATTATTTTTATCTTCCATGTATTTTCAAGTCAGGCTCCGAGCCTTCACTCGGAAGGAAGGAAGTGCTATTGTAGAGAAAGCATATAACTTTATCAGTAGAATCCTCTGCTTGTGTCATACTAATGAGACATTTTATTTACTGTGGGTCATCTCATGGTTTGAGGATGAAGAATTAATATGAGCATGTATATAGGAATGGGCACACATACACACTTCTTTGTAATGAACAGTCATCCAGATTTTCTTTTAGTTTCAATTCAAGTAGTCATTAATAAATTCTGTTACCTCCACATTTCCAATTTGCATAACTATCTTGTAACTTGATAATGCACCAATCCTTTTTTATTTTATAGTCTTAGTTGCTTTTTTTCCTTAAGGGAGGCTGTCTAATGTTGTGGTAGGAGGAGGGGGCTGTGACTCAGGAGATCTGGCTTTTGTCTTGGTTCTGTTACTGCCCAAGGTCACGATTTTCACCTCTCTATGGCCGTGTCTACACTCGCCAAAAACTTTGAAATGGCCATGCAAATGGCCATTTCTAAGTTTACTAAAGAAGTGCTGAAATACATGCTAATGAAATACCTCATTAGCATGCAGGTGGCCAAGGTACTTCAAAATTGACACGGCTCGCCGCCACGCAGCTCGTCCAGATGGGGCTCCTTTTCGAAAGGACCCTGCCTACTTCGAAGTCCCCTTATTCCCATCTGCTCATAGGAATAAGGGGACTTCGAAGTAGGCGGGGTCCTTTCGAAAAGGAGCCCTGTCTGGACAAGCCGCGCGGTGGCGAGCCGTGTCAATTTCGAAGTGCCGCGGCCACCTGCAGGCTAATGAGGCGCTGAATATGTATTTCAGCGCTTCATTAGTAAACTTCAAAATGGCCATTTGCATGGCCATTTCGAAGTTTTTGGCTAGTGTAGACATGGCCTATGCCTCCAGAAGTAGGTGAGGCTAATCAGCCATCACAGGCAATCCACCCAGAAGAAGGAAAATTCTGATTTCAAACCAAGAATGTCAAATCTGGCTAGCCAGTTTGTAAAAGCTGTGCCAATCATACACCTCTGTGGGTCTGCCCAGCTGACCCTCGCTTATGGAACAAGGTGAAGCAAGCATATTTCAGAATTTGTTTTTCCATAAAAGTACATGAACATTTACACACTAGTCTGAAAAGCTGAAAAGCTATGAAAAGTAGCCTTAATGGAAATGAGAATTGGGCTTTTGAAATTCAGATTCTCATCTTACAGATTGACTTACAGTGGGCTCCCGCCAATGGAAAACAAAGAGGGTTATCACAGGTATAGGGCATACAGAACAACTTGCTGAACTGGGGCCTTATTCCGTAGCATATATAAAACCTGAGACAATATGAACACAACTAAAAACACATTAAACTTGACAAAAGGTGTAGCAGGCATCATCTGGCAGGACGAATGACAGATTCAATAAGTAAATCAGATTTATTTAATAACAACCAATGCCTATCTATTTTGCCACTTCTTCCTTGGGACACATCTTCAGCTAAATCGCAGTTATAGCTGTACTGAAGTTTACAGAGCTATGATAATTGACACCAGGTAAGATAATTGACACCAGGACCTTCCCCAAAGCTTCTTTCCAAAGTGTCCGTAGAAAAGTACAAGGCTGAGGTGTTTTTAGCACTGAAGTGCATTTGAATGATGTTTGTGGAGGGATGGGGGAGATTGCGTTGGAGAAGATTGAAGATATGGTTCTTAGATGATGAAGAGGGCTGGACAGCTGGCCAGTTGAGTTCCTAGGGAACTAATAATTTGAATGCTTTTGAGACATATATTTAATTATAGTAAGACCCTGCCACCTTGGCTACATATCTCTATTGTTTTACATCTAAATAAATAAAATTACATAGAAAATATTTTTTGGTCAGAAGGTGTGTCCTATCTTTGGCATCTCCATCAGCAACAATTCCAAAGTATAGCAAACAAAGTAAGATTTTCTCTGTGCCCCAAACATTATCTTTCAGAAAAGGTTAATTAAAGAACAATTTAAATGCCAATGGAAAGCAGCAACCAAATCTCATTAAAAACAACAGTCTTTTATCCACAGAACAAGCCCAGCAGGAGAGGAGACTTCCCATACAATACTCCATCCCTGTGCCTCAACCACTATCTAAACACACCACTTTTGAGAGACAAACCTACATCTCTCTCATGGAGAGTCGCCAGCTCTTCTCTGGATAATTGATATTCAACATGTAGGTTTTACTGGTAACCAGCTGCTAACTCTTTCCTTCTTCTACTCTTCTGCCCCTAGTCCCTCAAGTAGAGGCCTTCCTGTTCATTCACTCCTCTACATGCCTTGTTCCTGTAAGAAAATTCAGTGGAAACTGTAGGGTTTTTGTGGATCTCAAGAATTTCTAAAATCAGCTTATAACAATTAGCTAGAGTCCCACGTGATCAGGGAAAAAACTGGCAATGCTGGGCAGTGGAATGTCACAGCCTGTGTCAGAACAGAATGTTCCATTGAGAGATGTTCTCTCTTCTAATCGGAGGCCTTCTGAAAGAGTTAAGACAGCACTGCTGGGCTGTAATTGAGGGCAGAATTATAGGAACTTTGTTATCAGTCAAGACAATGTTTATTTGTAAACAGGAATAAGGGTTAGAGTAAATGGTTTGAAGTGATTGGATTTGGACAGGATAAGTCATAGACATGTAGAAATACCCTTGTTTAGGTGCCTCTATTTAAAACTAGGGAACACGTTTACTATCATATTCCTGTCTCGGTTATCGCAGTGTGCAACATATTTACAGACTTAGATAAGCTTTTCTGTCATTATTGTGTAATAACAACTCTTCCTTCCATTTAGGCTGCGTGATCTTTATTCCAGAAGTAGCTCTTCTTCTTTGAAGCAAGTATCAAATTCCCCTTCTGCTATTTACTAAGCTACAATACATTTCATTGAGATAGTTGGACTTGATTCTCCAAAAGTTTGATTATATTTAGTGACCCCCTTAAATCATCATCCTTTGATAAAGTGTAATTTAATTAGGATACAATAGTTAGTAAATGTGCTGTAAATGCCCATCAATAACCATATAGCAATGAGTTGGATTACCATGACCTTAGTACCAGAACTGCGATAAAGAACATCTAATTAAAAAGTGAATAAAAATGGAGGCCCAGAGAAACTTACAGAAACCTGCATAAGTTCCCATGAAAGTGCTTGTCCGGTCAAGTTGGACTCCTGACTAAAGAGATGTAAACCTATGCTCAGTATTTGGAGTTAAAAAGGAACCTCTCTGGGGTTCCAGTTACTTGGTCATTCCCAGCATAACGATTCTTGCGCCATCCTGTGCAGCATCCATTACAGACAACTGTTGGAGACAGACTATTTGCCTAGATGGAACCATCCTGAATGGCAATTCTTAAGTTTCTGTGGAAAGAAAGAAGTAGCCATTGCAGAGCATGGACCTCGTGTATTCTGTGGTTGTGATCCTCCATCCTGCTCAAATCCCTGCATTCTACAGCAGCAGCAAGATTCTTTTCGTATCGAAAGGGCCAAGCAGATTTGTCATTTGGTTTGTGGTCACAGAGCAGTGTTCCAAACCTCTTGACGGGCTTTTTTCTGGACAGGCTAACGGTAGTTAGATTAAACAAAGCCCTACACCAAGGAGGTCTGTTCAACGCCTCCTGAGCACAGATCCCAGGACCCGGTCAGTTCCCTGCTACAATCCCCAGCAGGAGGGCACCAGCCTGGTTCGCTACAGACCCCGCCCAAGCCACCTAGAGGGGTGTGGCCAGCACAGAGGACGAGACCGAGACTGGAATTAAAGTAAATGACGTGAAGGGATATTTTATTATTTAACACAAACAACAACAAGCAAAGATGCAACAGCAGGTATAGAAAAAACACGAGACAGTTCATAATATCAAAGGTCTGCTACTCTAAACTCTAATGATTACTTACACTTAACATTGTAACAGTTTTGTTCTGGTGGTGAAGTCTTTGAAAAAGGATTTTATTGTACCGCAAAGCAAAAAATGTGGTTAACTGAATTGTTAAAGAATAAAACAGGAATAGGAATTTTAAAAGTCCACTAAACGTAAGTAGGGGTTTATATATCCCTTTATGGCTTCTTAAAAGGAAAAGTGGGGGTGCTAACCTCACCTCTTCCTGGGGGCAGGGTGCTAACCCGCCCTTAAAATATGCCGAAGCCCCGGGATCCTTAGGCAGAGCCTTTCTTTTGAGGTTGCCGCGACCTCTCGGTGGCTTGGCTATACAAACCAATCCCGGGGGCATTGGCCTCTACCCACGTCGGGGAAGCCAGGGAGGTGATAGAGGACTATTTGTGTCCCAGTCTCACAATAAATTTGGGGGTATAAGGATAGAAGGGAAAGGGAGGCTTTGCCTTCACCTTGACAACTAAACTAAATAGCTTTAACAATATAAACAGTAATTATAACTTATTAATTAAATGTGCTGAAAAACAATATTCAAGAAACAATTAAATGTAATGTGGTTTGTATATACCCTGGGCACGTAGGCCCAGCCCTAGAGGGTCAGGCCCTTGGGTTCTGCCCTCCCCCCCGTCGGGGGATGACGCACAACAGGGGCGCTACCCCTGCTCCCCCTTTGGGGGCCCCGATGTCCCAGGCGTGAGTCTGTATATGTATTTCTAAGTAATGTTACGTGTCCTGAAGAAGAAGATCGTAGTTGGTAGAAAGTCCAGTCCGGTGAGAGTGTGCTGTCAGGTAGGTAGTCACAGCCGATGGTGCCGCAGGTGGAGAGGTGACAAGATGGCGGCCTACGGGTTAAGCAGCCGAGCATGCAGTACCTGCCAAAGGCAGGCCAGTTCGACACTCAGCTGCCGCTCCTCAGAGGCCACTTGCTGCTGGTGCCGCAGGTGGGAGGGGCTGCTTGAGAGCGGTGGGACCGCATGAGTCCAGGCCAGTGCCGCAGCTGGAGAGCAGTGCTGAGGTGATTTTACCTCAGCTCTCAGTGATTTCATGTGCTTCGCCCCCTGAGGGCTGGCCTAAGGGACTCAGCGGACGCTGCTCTCACAGCCATGCTTCCCTATGTAGGAGTGCAGAATCCTGTCTGCACCTCCAGGGGCTGCAGAGTGCTTCGCAGCACTTGCTTATATTCTGTGTCCTCATGTATTATTCATCATACCATTTACGTATTCATGATATGAAGGTGAGGTTTTCAACCAGGTCCTCCTGGGCATAGAAGGTTCTCAAAGGTCTTACCTTCACCCAATAGGAGGCCTGGAATTCAAATACCTAATTATGAATTATCCATGAGTTCAGGTTACCGGGGAAACCAACTGTCAAAAAGTGACCGTAGGTAATGCTGCCAAATGGCAGCCTGTGAGACTTTGGATTTTTCATGTGCCTGCACTGATTTTTCATAGCCAAAGGCATGTATTCCCTGGCCCACGGGGACGATAATGTCCTTAGAAGTTATAAAATCATGACACCTCTGACCCCACCACTGGTGTGAAAAGCTGCAACGTTCTCACAGCTATTACGGGCAATACATTACTATGATTAATATCTGTACAGTGAGAATATCTGCTATCTGACCTACCATTTACCTTTCCCTCACCATGCTTCTTTTGCACCAGGAAGGGACCTACTTGAGCATTGTGTGTCATTACAGAGCTTGTTTTGTTAACAGACATCCAATAGGACTTCCAAGCAAAAGAACCATGTACACAGCACTGAGGCTGAACATAAAGTGGAGAAAGGGGAGAGGGGATTGTGAAGAAACCTTGCATTAAAAGCAGTTTTTAGACTAGACGGTAAATAACCCACCCTTGGAGTCAGAGAAAGGATGGGATTAAACCATTTCACCTCTGTCCCAGCCACTCCTTCAAACCAATGGTATCAAAAGCTACTGACAGGTCTATTAATTCAGTGACCAAGAAGGATGTCTGCTGCCCATAAAACTGAAGGGTTCCTAGAGAAGAAACAGCAGGAGAATCCTTCTCCACTGAAAACCAAACCCTCTTCCACAACAGCAACACTAACTGATGTCCTGCATTAAACTGTAAAACAGATACAAATTGGGAGTGACAGTGTAAGCTTCCTAACTCTCTACCCTACCGGTCTGATCTCAACCTGTTCCAAAAGAACCACTTCTGCAGACAAGTAGTATTTCATTTTCTTCCCATCGCTCCTGAGACTCCCTGCACAACTGCCCGTGAGCACCATGAAGTTTGGTGGGTCTGTCCAACTCAAACAATATCCTCTCCATTTGAGCCTTGTGGGGGGTCTTTCATTCTCTTATACAAATGGAGAAAATATACAAAAGTAACAGAAATGTTAGTCCTGAACTGGACTGAACTGGACTGCTACTGGAGGATCCTCTGCTCCTGTAGGAGCTCAAGAACCTCCCTGCCCTGTTGCAGTCTGCTCCTCTTAGGCACATGCTTGTTTCTCCTGTCCCTCCTACTCTTAACTTGGGTCATCATTGATATCTTCCACTTGGGAATCAGAGCCGATCAGTAACTGCTCCTTAGCAGGAATTACTGATTCCCAACAGCTTCCTGCAAGGTTTCTCCTCGGGACTCCTGATGCCACACACACTTAAAGTGGCAGACGACCCTGGTATCTGCCGCCTTATAAATGGCAGATTGAGACGTGAAAAACTATATTAAACCTGATTATCACTCGTGCTGCACACAAGAACAGGATCCAGATCCAGCCTTTTCCAAGTGTCCAATTATGTTCAGATCCAGGGTTTTGGTTTGACTCTTTGCTGAGCTGGTATGTAGATTTGAAACTTGCCAGTCTGCAGGACAATTCAAATCTGACGTCTTGGGTTAAATTCCAGACATCTTGGGTTGATCAAATCCCTTTTGATTCAGATTTATATCCCTTTATAATAACAGTATTTCAAGAGGGCCCAGTGTTCCCTCTATTTTTCCCCATCAATTTGAAGGAATAAATTTTGTTATGTGCACCATCATTAAAAACGCATGCTTGCAGCTTGTGGGCAGTGTGAGTGCTCTAGTAATCAACTGGGTGGTGTTTGAATCTCTGCTGGGCAGCTGCCCAAGTGCTCAGTTTAGAGAGAACAGTGTAGATGCTCACTGATTTTGACTTCTAACGTCCATGGGCCAGATGCTGTCTCCTGGGAACAATTCACAGAGTGATATAGTAGACCAGGGTTCAGCAACCTTTCCAGCAACCAAGGTGGAGTGCCGAAATTTGACTTTTTGACCTCTATGTAAGGTCTGGGTGCTGGTGATACTTTTTAAAGTCACTCATAGTCCCACTTACAACAGTATCAGAGGGGTAGCCGTGTTAGTCTGGATCTGTAGCAGCAACGAAGGGTCCTGTGGCACCTTATAGACTAACAGAAAAGTTTAGAGCATGAGCTTTCGTGCTCACTGGCATCTGAAGAAGTGAGTTAACTCACGAAAGCTCATGCTCTAAACTTTTCTGTTAGTCTATAAGGTGCCACAGGACCCTTCGTTGCTGCTACAGATCCAGACTAACACGGCTACCCCTCTGATACTTGACAACATGCAAGGCACTGCATTTAGCCGTATGGAATGGAAATCTATCAATCTCACAAGGAAGCTTGCACAAATTCAGACAGACATCATCTTTCTCTCCAAATGCAAACGAATGGACATCATACCGAATGGACTGAAGGTGAAAAATCCTTTGCAATCTACATACTGCACAGACTACAGTGAGAGATTATGCCACACACTCTCAAAGAAACTGAGGAACCACCTGATCAGCGTCCTGTACAACAAACAGGAGAACATCAAAAAAGAGCTCTCCAATCTGGAGTCTTTCATCAATAACCAACCTTCAACACAAACTTCCACACCACTGAACTTTACTAAAATAAGACAAGAGATTTACACTAGACACTTCACTACTATACAGAAGAAAAAGGACTGCAAACTTTCTAAACTCCTGCCTGCCACACAGAGCCACAGCAGTGGTACCACTAACTCAGCCAGCAATATCATCAATCTGTCCAGCTACACACTCAGCTCAGCAGAAGAGTCTGCCCTTTCTCGGGGACTCTCTTTTTGCCCCACCACACGCACAAACATGATACAGTTCTGCGGTGATCTGGAAGCCTACTTTCGCCATCTCAGACTCAAAGAATACTTTCAACACAACACTGACCAACACACCATTACACAGACAACCTCCCAGCAGCACAAGAAGAGTAACTCCATGTGGACTCCTCCCGAGGGCAGAAATAACAGTCTGGACCTATACATAGAATGCTTCCGCTGACGCGCACAGACAGAAATTGTGGAGAAACAACATCGTTTGCCTCACAACCTCAGTTGTGTGGAACGCAATGCCATCCACAGCCTCAGAAGCAACCCTGACATTATAATCAAAGAGGCAGATAAAGGAGGAGCTACTGTCATCATGGATAGGTCTGACTACCAGAAGGAGGCTTCCAGACAACTCTGCAATACCAGATTTTACAGGCTACTTTCCTCAGACCCCACTGAGGAATACACTAAAAAACTACACCATCTGCTCAGGACACTCCCTACACAAGCACAAGAACAGATCTACACCAACACACCTCTAGAGCCCCGTCCAGGGTTATTCTACTTACTACCCAAGATCCACAAGCCTGGAAATCCTGGACGCCCCATCATCTCCGGTATTGGCACTCTCACTGAAGGACTGTCTGGTTATGCGGACTCTCTCCTCAGACCCTATGTCACCAACACCCCCAGCTACCTCCATGACACCACTTACCAGCATCTGAAGAAGTGAGTTAACTCACGAAAGCTCATGCTCTAAACTTTTCTGTTAGTCTATAAGGTGCCACAGGACCCTTCGTTGCTGCCACTTACAACAGTTTCATTAATAAATACATTAAGATGCAGAGCTTTACTGTTTAGGTGGTGGTTGGTAGCATTAGCTGGTCTTTTGTTAATCCACAGGCAGCGTGGCTTTGAGCAAGATCCTGGCTGCATGGGGGAGGAGAGGCAGGGCTGAACTCCCGCCTTGCGTGACAATGAAAATCAGCTCACATACCACTCTTGGCACCTGTGCCAGGAGTTGCTGATCCCTGAAGTAGACAATGGCTCTATACACGGAAACTGTTTAAATTAATGCATTAAAACACTTGAGAAACCCTACCTATTTTTAGTCCATGCAAGTAATGGACTATTTGTGAGAAAACAAGTAACACAGGGTGACAATCAACAATATTCTGAGGTGTGAGTAGTATGTACTAGTTCTCCATTCTGTTGTCATTTTCTTCTGCACTCCCCAGAAAGAGAAAAATGAAGCATTATTTAAAGTATTAATTAAATGACATGGAAAATAGCTTGGCACAGGAAATAACTTGGCTCTGGGACTAATTTATGTTGGAAATAATTTAGGTCCACTCTGGTGCTGTGTCTCTGAACTATTCAATTATTCAGACTTTCTCAGCTTTAACCTTTGTGTTTGCTCAAACAAACAATGATTCTGTGGAAGCTTTTTGAAAAAACAAAAGCACTCACATTGATGTTTCCAACCATTTTTTAATTTTCAAAATGTCGTCATCAGCAGCAACTCTCCTCCACAGGCCACTTCCTTCGTCCCACCCCTGATTATTGGCACCTCCTGCCCTTTTCCCCCTCTCTCTTTGTCAAAGTGTTTTTTTGAAAACAGTAGCTACTGGCAGGCACTTCAAAGATAGGTTGTATAGAGTTCAGAGCTGCCTTTTCAGAACTGGATATTACCGGTTATTTCTAAAACATCACAAGGGGTTTTCTTGGCCTTGTTATCCCATCATCTAGGCTGAAATGAGTATAACAGCCTACATGCTTGTGTCTGAAGAATGTGAGAGAAAGAAAACTCCAGTTTATTGACTCCATCCTACAAATAAACAAACACAGTGTCAGCTAGTTACAGGACTGGCTAGATCCTGCTTATTTTACTCATGGGACTAGTTCTGTTGAAATCACAGAGCTATGATGTAAGACATTAAACATGTAGAAGCTCACAGCTTGCTTTGAATTATACACGACTCAACTATTCATGCTCTGTGGGCATGCCAATCTTATATTACATTTGTAACTGATGCAACAAGGAAACCTGTAATAAAGGAAAGTTTCTTCCAAAGCATCCTTTCACATGTTAATTAGATTATAGTTTCATCCAGCCCCTTTCCCACACCATACAGTTCAAGAATGTCCAGTAAAATTTTCCATCCTTAACTGCACAATGTCTACTACAACAGATGTTTCCAAGGTCTGTATAGTGTGAGTAGCTTCAATACTATAGGCAGAGTTTATTCCAAGGTAACAACAAAATACGTTGTCAATACCACGTCACCCTTTCCACTTTCAATTTTCTCTTTAGAGTCTAGCTAATTCCACCATTCTTTGAAAAAACACGCACACATGAGCTCAGGACCCAACATGGAACCTTAATTTTGCAGTTTGACCCATTTGTAACCTACTGTCATTCCATTTTTCAATTTTCAGGTGCTGCTGTGTTTCTTAATTCTGTCAGGGTCTGGAAGAATTAACGGTATGTCTTCAGTACCAGGAAGATTGACCCGATTAGTGTTGATCTTCCAGAGTTCGATTTCGCACTCCTAGTAGAGATGCATGAAATTGAATTATCTGGAGGGGTCAGCAGTTGACCCCTGTACTCTTCAATATTGTGACATGTAAGGGAGGTCAATGGGAGAGTTTCTCCCATCAAACCTCCCTCTGCATGGACGGCCAGGTAACTCAATTGCAGATAAATTGATTCTAGCTATGCAATTGCCACAGTGAGAATTGCATATCTGCAATTGACTTAGCTAATGTAGACCTAATCTAAGATATACCAGTAAAATATGTTCAAATTATTTCTGACTTGATCAGAAGCTTCTTCTCACATGATTTCCAGCTAAATTTGCAGATTTAGAAGAACAGCATAATTTAGATAAGGCACAAATAAGTATCTATATATTTGCATGTTTATCTGCTCTGGTACTCAATCCAAGTTTTGGAAATTCCAAGTTCATCCACCACTTTCTTCATGAAATTCACAATAGCAGCTCCAAGCAACACAAAATAGACAGGGCTTTTCTTCGCCTCACTGTGGGAATGAGGGGTTGTTTGGTTTTGGGCGTCTTTCCTGCAGTGTTACAGGATTTAAGTTTAGCGACATTAAGCTACTTAGCTCATAAATTCTCTAAGGGCAGGGACCATCTTTTTTTTTTTTGGGCAGTGATAGTACCAGGATACAGACCAGAAGAGATCACCAGAACAGCTAGTTTGACCTTCTGTAAATCACAGGCCCCTAAACCCCTCTCCCACCCCACCTCCACCCCACAGTCATCACTACATTGATCCCAGTAACCTGGATTAGTCTAAAGAATTATGGTCTTTTAAAGACTCAATTGTCATGTGCCACAAACAGAGAACAGGCAGCTCTGAAGTACACCAATGCCCTTGTGATGACAAGGAATTGATTTTGTGATCCTAGTCGCTGACCCATGCCTACGGTGACCGTACATCCCATTTGGGCCAGGACAGTCCCTTTTTTAAGCCCTGCCCCAGCCATCCTGACTTTCTTGACAAAAATGGACACTTGTCAACAAAGTGGGGTGTGGAGGAATTCAGAAAGCAGGGGCTTGGGTAGCAATGCCAGCCCCACAGAGTTGCCATTCCTATGCAATGGGAGCTGCAGGAAGTGGGGCCAGTCAATCCCCTCAGATTCTGTAACATGTCTAGTTCCAAATCCACACATTTTAGCACAAGAAGCCACATGTTCTCGGCATTCCAGTAGGAAACAAGAACTATGTAGTCATCACTTCCTTAGTCAATAGCATAAGAATTACCTGAAGTCCATTTAAAGAGCATTACTTATATTCCTGATCTCTGGTTTCATGACTTGCCCTCTGCGGACTGATTTGGCAATATTGACAAGATATATCAATACCTCTCAGAGGATGAAGGTAGGTTTTAGCACTTAGAGAGGTCATCCAGTTTTGAAACAAGATCTGTAGACACTTAACATCCAAAAGAAAAACAACCAAGGTCCTCTATCATCTGGAAAGGCCAGAGAGAGGTCAACAAAAAAGGAGCAAACATATCTACAGTCACCTGGCTGTTAATGGGCCAATACCCGCAGATTTTGTGAATAAAACCAATTTGTAAAAACAGTATGGAAAATTGCATGTAGTTATAGCAGGTTATTCACCCAGCTACCCAGAGATTTGCATACTCAGATGCAAGTTGCTGACCATGGAAAGTTTGTAGGTGCCATTACAGAAGAGTTCTGAAAATTTGGCCATAAAAAAATAAAAAAATGCTGTGTTGGCAAGAAGTTGCTGAATAACCAGGTTTAAGGGCACCAAAGAAACTTCCACTTCCAGAGCGGAGTGGACAGGATTTTTCCCTTGATTACAGAAATAAATCTGGTTAACACTGTACTTACGGAATTTAAAGTAATTACAACTTTTTTTTGTGAAATACCCAGTGAAGGGCCAAGATCCTGATAATGTACTATGCCAGATTGTGGCCGCAGTATTTGTTCAGAATCTTTAACATACGCCGACACAAAGCAGACCTGAAGGTCTGGGGCCTAACTGAACAAGGCATGGCACAGATAGTAAAACAAGCCTTTGTGTAACTAGGCTTAAAACAAGATCTTAGACAGTATAATCTTGGGTGTGAACATAGTAATTGGGACTTACCTTGAAGTATAGATCCCCAATTCATAGAAGAGGGGTCTGGAGGTCTGCTCCCCAGTTGAGGGAGAGATAACAGCCTAAGTCCTTGAATAAAAGCCTGTTTCAGGAAAAGGTCTATCATCTCAGCATGAGTGATGGCATCTACCCTTCACACATGCCAATCTGAGGGCAGAAAGGGGTAGCATTGATAATTATTGTCAATAGATGCAATGCTTATTTTTCCTTCATCTCTCAAGACCATACAGAAATGTACCTATGGAAAAAACCTATTGGGGCACCACCTGTCATTCCTAAAGACCTGGAATTGGAATGTAACCTATCTTCTAGAAGAGAAAACTTAACGGATAATACCTTTGTATTCACATGTAAACCTGAGCCAAGGACAAAGTGCTTATGTAATATTTTAGACTATTGGCTTATTGTGCTCATTAAGCCCTTGCTGCTAGCATCTCTCCAGGGGGCTGGTAACTCCCATCCCCATGTTTTCCTCCACCCATTGGCACTCTATATAATTTATTGTAATCAGCTGCTTGTCAGTCTTAATGGCTGTGTCTACACGTGGCACTTCTTCCGGAAGGGCTTCTTCCACACTCTGAATCACATGCCCATACACTAACGAGGCATGGGAAGTTTGCATCCACACCTCATTAGCATTTTTGGGAGGGCTCATTACCATGCCACTTCCAGAAGAAGTGGCACACGTAGACACAGCAAATGAGCCTAACAAGTGAAGTGACAGTCCCCCAGCTTTGCTTAATAAATCTACAAGGTGTCAAATCTTAATGAATCTACAAGGCTGTGCTTGAACCTACAAGGTGTCAAACGTCTTTCATCCAGCTTTATGTTGGTTGACATATTTAATCTAGAGATGAGAAGACAGAAGAAGGACATGTTAAAGTCTTCAAACACATAAAGGTTCTTATGAAGAGGACAGCAATCAATAGTTTTCCACATCCACTCTGGGTAGGACTAGAGTAATTGGATTAATTTGCAGGAAGAAGTCTTTAGATTCAATATTAGAAAAAACTTTCTAACTCCAAGGACAGTTAAGTAATGGAGCAGATTACCTAGAGAGCTTGTAGCATTCCAGTTACTGGAGATTTTTAAGAACAGATTAGACAAACACCTGCCAGAAAAGGTCTAGGTATTCTTAGGGCATGTCTACACTTGGACCTGGGAGTGTGATTCTAGGCAAACTCACACTAGCTCTCACTATGCAAGTGTAACTGCTCAGAGGCAGATTTGAACCAGGGACCTCTAGAGCTTAGGACAGGAGCATCCCGTTTGAGCTAAAGACCAGCAGGCTCTCAGCTAAGCATGAAGAAAAGACTCTTCTTTCTCTTTGTAAGTGGTCTACGTGCCACCGTATGGGACAGTGAACTACATTCAGGAGGTGCAGGGGTTACACGAGTATGCTAAAAGAATATAGCCATGGCAGTGTGAGTGGCTAACCATTCCAACTGTCTCACCATCAAATAGTTAGGATAATAAGATCATGCCACAGCTCATGCTGCCCCAGCTACATTCCATGGTGAGTATGCTAGTTCAGTGAGAGCTAGTGTGCTATCCTAAGCAGGAATCACACCAAATATAGACAGATACTTAAATCTTCCTCCACATGGAGCAGGGAATGGAGTACAAGGTGTCCTGAGGCTCCTTCCAGCCGTACATCTTTGTGATTCCTGGTCATATCTATTAGAGCGGTCAGCACATCACCAGACAGAGGCTTCCACCTGCAGAACATACTATGGTTATGACTCTGGTTATGTTTATTCCAGCAACTGCTTAGCATAGCTGGAGACAGTGTGTGGTGACCAGAACTCAGTGTACTCGAGCTAGGGCTCATTTACATAATTTATTTTCTTGGGCCGGACGGCTCTTACTGTCTCTAAGACGTGTAACAGCCAAATCAAATCTTCAGGCTTGAACTGCTCTGAACCTGTGCAGCCACCACACAATTACGTAAACATACACCTATTTATACTGCTGTGATGAGACAAGGGGTTTCTAATAACTCCATGGGCAAATGATTTAACATCTTTGTATATGAAAAGGAATTCTTTGGCCTGAATCATTTGTTTAGCATTTATCACATAAAAATGGCTTCAGAAAAACCAAACAAATGCCACACATACAAAAAGGGATTTCTATAAACAACTGACTCAGCTGGAATTCTCCCCCAGTTTATGAGAATGCTATTTAGGTTCAGTTTTTAAACCTTTTCTTATAAAGTCCAGAGACAGCACAATATAAAACACGATATCTAAAATCCATTACCTCCATTATAAGGTTGCCTCTATTCTTTCCACATAACAACTCTTTGACATTGTTTGCATTTGCATACATTGATCAGTTATATCTGGTGTCTCTAAAATGTTAACACCAAAGAACAACAAAAACCAAATAGGTTATTATGGTGTTTTAACCTCTTTCTGATTATAAAAAGACCTGGAAAGAGGTTTATTTGTTTTTAAAATATTTCAGAGTGTTTTTTCTTATTTTCATATGAAAAATTCAGGCACTCTCCACCATGGCAGATACTGGTAAATGGAGAAATAATGAAGCAATGGCATTATTAAAGAGAGTAAAACCTGGGAATTCTTAATTCCTACTTGAGGTTTTAGATTGTTTTTGTAAACACCTAACTTCAGTTATTAATATTGTGGAGAAATGAGGACACTGTTAAAGATGCCTCCCGCATACCTCTAAAATTAAAGGTTAGAGAGACCACTACATAGATCATCCAAGACTTCCAGTGGGTTACCCCAGCAAAGCCAAGGAAGATCAGAATTCTCATTAATGGGTACCAGGTTTATGTAATTTTGGATGGTGCCCAGAATGGCCGTTTCTACACAGGCCACTTTCTTCGAAAGTGATATGGTAATACACAGCCCAGAATATGCTAATGAGGCACGGATGCAAATTTCCTGTGCCTCATTAGCATACGGTCACGTGATGTGGAGTCTGGAAGACCGTTCTTTCAGACTCCAAAACGCTGTTTAGAAGCGCTGCCCCCAGGGGGTCTTCTGGAAGGAAGTCCTTCTTCCGGAGGCCCCTTCTTCCCAAAAATTTTCAAGACGAAGGGGCCTCCCGAAGACAGACTTCCTTCTTGAAGACCCCCCCGGGGCCGCGCTTCTAAACGGCGTTTTGGAGTCCGGAAGAATGGTCTTCTGGATTCCAAATCACGTGACCGTATGCTAATGAGGTGCAGGGAGTTTGCATCCATGCCTCATTAGCATATTTCAAGCCATGTATTATCATACTACTTTCGAAGAAAGTGGCCTGTGTAGAAACAGCCAGTGTGTTCAAGCAAAGCCATCCCATCCATTAGGGGACATGGGCTGTGGGGCAGCTTGGGGGCTTAGTTGAGGGGCCTGACAACAGCAAGCAATCTATACGTTGCACATGCTAGCTCCTGGCATTGCTCGGGGGAGGAATGGAAACCAGAAAAAGAGATGTGATGCAAATGGGGGCTTACAAAAAGGGGTGGAATGGGGCAGGGCAGGGGCAGAAAAAGATATGGGGTAGACTGGAGCCAGGTCTCTTGCTGCTGATGATGCTAAGGCCCCACACTTCCCCTCCAGACCACTCTCGACGCTGTGTCCCCCTGAAGTGCAATGGACCCTCAAAGCATGAGGATGGGGACAACTGCACTGGTCTGTCCTATGGATCTGAAAATATAAGCCCAAACATTGGCAGGCCCATGTCCCTAGATATTAGTGACCCATGAGCATCATGGGCCCAAATAACTGACCACCTGTGGTCTCATGGTATTCCTAATGTAAAAATATGGAGGAAAAATAAAAATTAGTCCTATTTACAGATTCTTAAGGAGCAAAAATGGGCACATGCCCAGTTTTTACAAAATTCTTAACCACTAATCTTAAATCCTAGTATTGCTTTGGTACCCTAACTCATAGAAGGATGGGCTGCTGAGGTCTTCACAGACACCTGAAGTTTGCACAGAAAAAGTTTTTACTGAGCTATAGCTATAATATGTTTATAATCTTATTTATGAAACTTATGGCCCTGCATGCATATGCGATATTTTATTTAACATCAAGTTCATTATTATTGTTGGTTTCCAGTATCTCACCCCTTTTTCGTCATTTCATGGATTGTTTTGCTACATGACATCTTGGAACAAAAAACCCTCTGCTAACATCCTCTGAGCCATTATAAAACTACAGAACCAGAGCCAGAAAGAGATTCCTGGCCAATTAACCTAGCTTCAGAAAGAGCTTGTGATCCCTTTTAGAGAAAATTCTGGCAGAAATATTGAGAAATGGAGCATTATCCAAGAGCACTTGGCTGCAGTCTAAGCCATATTAAAATACACTTCGTAACAACAAATGATAGATTTGCTCACAAAGGACTGCTTAAATAAAAGCCAGGAGGACTTCTGCTTGTATTTTAATTAAACTACAGCTTTAGCATTCCATACCACCTGGACCATATTATGCTGAAATATAGTTGGTAGAAGAATGAGGTCACCAGCCCAGGATGCTGTGATATCTAACAAACCGTTTACCCAGCCAAGGGTTGCACTGGCAACTCCCAAGAGGATAGCCATGGTTCTTAATTTCACTATATGGGGATGGCTTCAACTGCCCGCAAGTTTAGGAGAGACTTGGGAACACACATCTCTCCATAAACATACAGGGAGCATGGGGTCTTCTACCAATATGGAAAGTTGCTAGTTTGATTTTGATGGAAAGTCAGGTGTTCAGCGACTTAGGTCAGTGTCTTTCAGCCTTTCTAGAGTCCCTCTCTCAGGTGTCTAATTTGTCTTCTGTATCCCAAGCTTTGCCTCATTTAAAAACTACTAGCTTACAAAAATCAGGCCTAAAACAAACAAAAAAACCACTGAAGTGTCACTGCATTCTATCACTGAAAAATTGCTTACTTTCTCTTTGTCTGCCATGGAATTGCCAAATAAATGGATTGGAATACAAACATTGCACTTACTTTTCTGTGTGCTGCTTCAGGCTCTCTAACACTTGTGAGTCATGTCTGAAGCCTGAGGCCCAGGCAGCAAAGCTGAAGAATATAACTAAGTTTTGTTGGCCCCCTTTGGCATTGGGCCTCAGGCTTGTTACCCCCCAATGCCAACCTTGCAGTTGTGATCCCCCTAAACCTGTCCCATGAGCCCCTGGGTTGAAAAAAAAAAACCACTAATCTAAATGAGTCCAGTGCTTCTTGCAACCCTTCTGTGTACCTGCAAGGTACACCAACTCCTGGCTGAGAACCATTGACCTAAATGAAACAAGTTGCCAATCTCAGTTCAGATCTTAATGACACGGTGCCAATGTCACCAGAATGCCATGACAACAAGCCCTAATGGGCATGATTGTTGTGGAAAACCAAAAACTGAGTTTTCTCCTCTCTTCATGTTCACAACTCCACATTAACTGCCAATGATGAGCCATTTCCACCCTGACTGAATAGCCCTTGTCAGCTCCAGCCCTCTCCTTTACTGAGACCCCCTCTTTAAATCCTCCTCTGAGACCCACCCCGACTCATGCATCTGATGAAATGGGTCTTTGTCCACGAAAGCTTATGCTCCAAAATATCTGTTGGTCTATAAGATGCCACAGGACTTCTTGTTGTTTTTGAAGATACAGACTAACACGACTACCTCGCTGATACAAAAACTGAGTGTGCACAGATTGAATTTACCACCGAGTCCTAAATGTGGAGGTGACATTACCCAAGGTAGAATCTGGAATGTGTGCTGTGCCCCTTCAGATGTCCAGCCTCGGTTGCCTTTTACACTATGTGCTGTAACAGTGATGAATCCTGGTCTTCTCTCACATAGGCACAAGCATGTAATGTACTCCCACATCTACTGCAAGAGTGCTATGGCTAGCCACCCTTGACTTACATTGCAGAGCAACAACAAATTCCCTCAGAAACCAGCCACTTGTACTGCCCAGCTCTCTCTTGGATAATGCAAACTCATAAAAAGTCCATTATTTTATTAAAAGAAAACCATACACACAAATCCTGTTACCCCAGGTAGTTTCCCAAACACTTCAATCCAAACACAAGTATTATGTTTAAACCTAAACCAAAGTTTATTAACTACAGAAAAATAGACTTCATTGATGACAAGTAATGAAGCATAGAAATCAGAATTGGCTGCATGAAAGCCACAATTTAGGGCCTAAGTTAACTAGAGTGAAGTCAAAGCAAAAGTCTCTCTTTCCACCATTTAGCAGTCTTAGGCTACGTCTACACGTGCACGCTACATCGAAATAGTCTGTTTCGATGAATAACGTCTACACATCCTCCAGGGCTGGCAATGTCGACGTTCAACTTCGACGTTGGGCAGCACCACATCGAAATAGGCGCTGCGAGGGAACGTCTACATGCCAAAGTAGCACACATAGAAATAAGGGTGCCAGGAACAGCTGCAGACAGGGTCACAGGGCGGACTCAACAGCAAGCCACTCCCTTAAAGGGCCCCTCCCCAGACACAGTCGCACTAAACAACACAAGATCCACAGAGCCGACAACTGGTTGCAGACCCTGTGCATGCAGCATGGATCCCCAGCTGCTGCAGCAGCAGCCAGAAGCCCTGGGCTAAGGGCTGCTGCACACGGTGACCATAGAGCCCTGCAGGGGCTGGAGAGAGAGCGCCTCTCAACCCCTCAGCTGATGGCCGCCATGGCGGACCCCGCTATTTCGATGTTGCGGGACGCGGATCGTCTACACGTGCCCTACTTCGATGTTCAACTTCGAAGTAGGGCGCTATTCCCATCCCCTCATGGGGTTAGCGACTTCGACATCTTGCCGCCTAACCTCGATTTCAACTTCGAAATAGCGCCCAACACGTGTAGCCGTGACGGGCGCTATTTCAAAGTTGGCGCTGCTACTTCAAAGTAGCGTGCACGTGTAGACACGGCCTTACTTGCCAAATGTTTCAGTCAGGATCCTGCTCCTCCCACCCTCCCTAGTCCATTGCTATTTCCCTTGCTCCTCAGTTGTTGTTTCCTGACAAAAAACGGCCATTCAAGTCCAAGTCCACAATCCATTTCATTCTGTTAACATCTGGCTGAGGTATTAACTCACCCTTTTTGTCCCCTCTGGGTAACTGGTCTGTGGCTGCTTTTAGTAGCATCAGACAATAGATTACAGCTTGACATATACTGTTGCCACTCATATTTTAATAGAACAATACTGATCAGCAAATTACTTATTTTCAAATAAGACACACTGCACAGCATACTTTGTACAATATTTATTATAGCCGTAGGATCATAGAATCCTAGGGCGGGAAGGGACCTCAGGAGGCCATTGAGTCCAGTGTCCTGCCTAAAGCAGGATCAACCCTAGCCCAATAATTGGGGGTGAGCATAGGGGCACAGACTGTCACAGCGAACTCTCCAGGTTAAATACCTTGACTGGTAGTGTTGCAAATGAAGTCTGGTCAGTGGGAGGTATGCGTCCCCCTTTATTCCAAACCTAGAGAAAATGAGTCTGTTATGGTAACCACTTGCTGAGCTTGGATCTTTAGTTCAAGCCTAGAGAGGTACATTTTCAGCTCAGAAGGTTTCTTTGTTTCAATCCCAGGTGCGCCAAGCAAGCTAGAAGATGTCAAACTTGCACTGTTTCTTTCAGTGTTGTACTGCACTGGAAGATGATATCCTCTATTTTTCTACATCTGGCCTCTCTTGGAAACCTAATACATTTTAACAATCGTGGGCAAATTAGTTTTTTTCTGGAATAGTAACAACATATTAGATGAAATTTGCCCTTTTTTCTGTCCATAAAGAATCTATGAAAAAATGTCATTTTATTTAACTTACTATTTATCATATTTGTTCAACATATGAGCTATCAATTTTTGTGAACTGCTAATATTGCATGTTCCCACAAACATTTGATACTTGCCATTTGTTTTTCAAGCCTTTTCTTTTAAACTGCTGATATAATAGTATGTTTCTCTTCCCTGATCTGATGACCTAACCTTTTAAACTTATTTCCAATCTGAAGAAGCAAGTTTTCTTTCATTCCAAAACAGAGAATTTAGTATCTCGATTAAATCTCTCTCAGTTAGTGAGCTGTCAAGTGTATTTTTGCTAACATTCAGACCACCAAACCTTCAAAATGGTAGAAATGTTGATGTACATAAAAAAACAAGGCTTTCAACAGAAACAGACATGGGAAAACAATTATTTCCAGTTATTCAGGATCTGTTTCTGCAACCCTTATTCACAAAAAGCTTTCCCATCGTGACAGAGCGTAAATATTAAACTCTGACAAGGGTTGCAGAACCAGGCCTGTAGCAAGCATGCTGGGGAGCTCCCATCATCTGCTGTTTTTATTTTTAGCAGTCTTTTCCCCCATCATAGCTTCAAGGAACAAGGTTCTGTTGAGCACTGGCCTCTCGCCCTGTGAGAACCAGCTATGAAATAGAAGGAGTCACTGAAGGCAAAGGAGACTTCTAAGCCACCCAGGATTCTGGAAATCAGGTCCCAAGCTATGAGTAGTTTCTGGAGTTTTCCCAAACTCTTACCTGTGAGGGCTCTCCCTGAGTGAATCACATCCCCTGTTACACAATTCACTCTGCCAGAAATACTGAAACAGGCAACTATGATTTCAAACCCATAAATGGCTCCCAAGGGAAACCAGGGGAGACTCCTGAGAAAATAAACAGATACAACTATTCAGTTACGTAGTATTACTCTCACTCCCATGGAGCCTGTATGCAAGGCCCCACTCTGACCCAATTTTCTGATGCTCATTTGGACTGAGTCTTCTGTGAGCTAATATGTCAGCCAAGAAATCTAGTGGGAAAATAATTTTCTTGAGAGATACTGTAACCCACGCTCCTGTGTGTGGTTCACTGTCCCATGCAGTGGCACCTAGACCACTTCACAGAGAAAGAATAAATGTCCTCTACAGCCTAAACTGAGAATGATCTGGCCTTTAGACCATGCTGCAGCAGTACCCTGCACTAAGCTCCTGAAGTCCCAAGTTTGAGTCCCCCTCTGGGCAGTTACAATAGCCCTGCATTTGCTATTTTTGACAGACAGAAAACATCAAAAGAATAACATTTCTCACATTTTTTTGCATTTCCTGGTGGTTGCCAGGATTATGAGTTAAAGTAGCAAAATAGGGGAACATTGTCCCCATTTAAAAATAGGAGGAAACACATTGCTCTGAACGGCGGAAAAGGTCACATTTGGTTTCAGATTGTGTTTTGGATGGTTATTAATTTATCCAGATTCACCTATTCCTATTTAATCACCTTGTCCAACTGAATGTGGAAATCTAGAAACATAAATAAAAGACTCGCAAAGGAAAGACTTGCTTACTAAGATAAGAATGAATTAATGAAGCCATTAAGAAAGGCTCTCAAGAGGTAAATTAAATTAAAAACTGTGGCAGAAGCTGTTTTATAGACTGCAAAATGAATGTAATACAACCCTGCTTGTCTGAAGATCTCAGAAGATTCCAATTATGAGTGATTCTGAGCATACGCTTCAGTGCAAGTCAGCTACCCCAGGCTGTTTGCTTCTGTAATTCTGACTCCACAGAGCTGCTAAGAATTAGATAGCTAGAATGTCTCTCCTGTGCTGGTTTTAAACTCTACAGGACTGATGATTTGTTTTTGTGAAGCTCCTGAGTTCTGTATAACTAAAACTCTAACTTTCTACAGATTAGCAGCTGTACCACGTGCATGGGGGGAAGGGAGGAAGACAAAAAAAATTGAGGGCGGGCCACTACGAGAATTTAGAAGGTGGTTAAAGACCTCATGTTTCTCTGATATTAATGGAGATGGTGCGGGGTCTGGGATGGAAGGTTGGGTGCAGGACAGAGCTCAGGGTAGGGGATTGAGGTGCAGGAGGAGATGTGGGATCTGGGAGGGAGTTTGGCTGAAGATGAGGTTTGTGACGCAGAACAGGGTATGAGGGTGCAGGGACTGGGAAAGGGTTTGGGTTCAGGAAAGGACTGCAGCCTGGAGGGAGGTGTAGCAGAGGATACAGGGTCTGGGAGGAAGTTATGACAAGGATTGGGGGACAGGAGGGGTGCAAAGGGTATGGGTTGTGACCTGAGGCAGGAAGTTGGGGTGGGTGGGAATAGGATGCCAGGTGCAGGCTCTGGCCAGGAGACATTTACCACTTGTCAGCTCTGGCCCTCCCTCTTACTGGGACCCCACTCTTTAAATACCGCTCTGAAACCACCCCTCCACCCACTTATACATCTAATGAAGCAGGTCTTTGCCCACGGAAGCTAATGCTCCAAAGTATCTGTTAGTCTATAAGGTGCCACAAGACTTCTTGTTCCCGAAGCTACAGACTAACAAGGCTACCTCTCTGATACTTACTGTTGATGGCTCCCAGCCCAGTGGGAAGCTTGGGCATACTCTGTGCCTGCTGCACCACCCAGACCCTGCTCTGCTGAAGGCCAGAGTGTACGTCTGCGTGGCACACCCCATACCCCACATGTCGCACACACCCTCATGCACAACCCAAAAAGCTCCCATTGGCCAGTTTCTAGGCAGAGAGCCCACCAAGAGGCATGTTCCACAGAGAAACATGCTGATTCACGGTGGAGGAAAAAAGTCTCATTGTGAATCTGTACTTACTGGACAACTGATCACAGGAAGATCGATTTTCCAGAGTTCAATATTGCTGCATCTGTTAAGATATGGCAAAATTCACCTCTCTGGGCTCAGCTGTCAACCCCTGTACTCCACACAATAGCGCGTCATTGGTGCGAACCTGAAGAGCCCTGGACTACACTAGGTAAGAAAATCTGTGTGTCGCTGGCCTCTGTTTGTCACAGGCTAGAGATGGATGGCAGGAGACAAATCGCTTGATCATTGTCTTCAGTCCACCTCCTCTGGGGCACCGGCACTGGCCACTGTTGGCAGACAGGCTACTGGGCTGGATGGACCTGTGGTCTGACCCAGTATGGCCGTTCTTATGATTCTGATACGTCAATTCAAGCTACACTAATGGCATAGCTAGAAGTGGGTATTGGAAATTGACTGTCTACCCTCGTGTAGATCTAACCTAAGTGTAAGAGCACAAGCATGGCAGCAGCCTGCCCCAGCAGCGCAGTACCAGGGGCAACCCAGGCTGGGAGGTCAGAGGATTCTGTGGTACCCCAGTTCCAGATGGCACACCTGGGGTGGGAAGGGAACCCATCACATGATGTTTGCTTACTAAAAGATATGGGCCATGGTGGATATGGCCATTATCTCTATATTTACTGAGATAACAATATAGCAGGTCCTGATCCTGTGAAGCCCTCCATCTAGGCAGCTGGAGTAACTGCAGCAGAGAACATGCAACACTGTCTAAGTGTCTCAGGTGAGAATGTAATCCTTCTTACACTTTCATGTCCCAAAAATGTTGTTTATAGAAGAGCAGACCCTCTGGTGAGGGTGGGGGAGCACAGGGGCAATTCTCCAGGGGCACAGGTGATTAAAAAGGGCCCAGAAAACCTGCCCACTACCATGACAGTGGCAGTGGAAACCCCACTTCTAACTCGCCTGGGTGGGCTGCAGGCGTTGGCACATGGGCAGTGGTTGGAGCCCCCTTAAAGGAGGTTAGCCCATGGCTCCATTCCTTCCATCCCCACCCAGGAGTCCTCTGCCACCTCCCTCAGCCACAGCCACTAGCCCTCCTCTGTCCAGAGAAGCCCTGAGCACCTGCCCGCATAAGAGGAGTACTGGACCAGCTGCAGGCTCCCCACAGAGAAACCTGAACACTGCTCTCCTGCTCAGATGGGTCATAGAATGGCTGCAACCCTGCCCCCCAATCCTGTAGAAGTGTCAAGTGCCACCCCACCCCAGACAGAGGAGCTCCATGCCAACCGCAGTCATGCATCCCCTCCGTTTCCCAGGAGCAGGTTAGGACTGGAGAAAGCGTCTCTTCAAAGCCACTCTGATATGCCCTATGCAGGTTTTGGGGCAGCTGAGGTGCCAATACCACTGAGTTGGTTCTTAGGGGAGATGCACCTGCAGCTAGTGCTGGGCTCCTCCAGGCCGGTGGGGGATAGGGCTGCAGCCAGCCTTGGTGTCCTGAAGGTAGGTGGATTGTATTTCTCTGGGGGGTGGGCAGGTTGTGGCTCTAGCTGAGGGAAGGGACAGGAGGTCCATTGATGCTTCTGTCCTGCACCCCAGAATTCCTACTGGTGGGCATGTTTAAGACAGAGTGTAATGTAATGTAATGTATATATGCAGCTTTAGTAAATTACAACCAATAGGTAGATTGCTCATTCCCCCTTCAAAGCAATTTAAGGCTCTTTACCTCCCTCCCTCTTCCTCTCCTCCACTTCCTATTTTACGTTACTCTGCATAGTGGAATTACAGTTGCAGAGAACACCATTGTCTAATGAGTTCCAGATAGCACAGCACAGCATCAGGGCAATAAGCCGTCTAACAGGAAAAAGCACATTTAAAAGCACATTCAGTAGGACCCTAAATGGGGAGTCTATTACCCTTTCTGTCAGAAGCATCAGACACTATTCATATAACTTCTTCCCTGGAAGCATTTCAGCATTCTATCAAAACAGAGACAGACCCTGAATCATGCAAGCTGAGGTAAAGTAAATAGAATATTACATAAAATGAGAAAGCCCGAGAAAAAACTAGCGTCAGTAGTAAGCAACTTTCCCTGTTTATATAACAGAACCCTCCTTACCCAGTTTTTCACTTAAGAAAGCTAAGAAATACAGAACAGATGTTTAATACTCTACATGACCTTATTTCCTGTTGAGGACTGAACTCTGTCCAACAATTTTTATGCGTGATTCTACCGACGTGTCAGAAAGCACTTAAAATGTTTGATTCACGTTATATTCTGGAAAGTTTTTGACAGCACGTAATGTAGTGTCTGATTACATCTGACAGCATAAAACAGTCATTTAAATGCCTTGCCACTTGTGTATATTACTTACCCTTCTCCCATCCCAAAGGAAATTAAATAACTTTAAGATAAAAATCCAGCCTTTTCCAAAGATGATTTACTAGAATATACTATGTGCACCCTTTTCTGCAAGCAGTTAGAGAAAAAAAAATCACCCTGTTTACAAAGTTTACAAAAACACCACTTGTTTACCAAGCAAGAATCTAATTTTGTTTTTAATTAATTTTAAAATTATCAGATTTTCTAAACAGGGCTGGGATGCTGGTGTATATATTAGATGCTGTACTTGCATCTTAGGCTATATTTATAGGGTTCTTCAACAAAAAGTCACAGGACATTGTATGCATGCTGTGTATCATACAGAGTGTGATACTGTGTAAGTGCAAAAGAAAATATGATGAAAACTCACTAAAGGGGAAATGCTGTCCAGAGCAGAAGCCTGGTACAATGTCTTTGGCATCAGTCCCATTCCTGTCCTTAATGGAGCATAAGTGGGCATTAAGTTATACGCACTATGTTACTTACATTAATTGATTTTACTCTATAGCTAGTGCACCAACCTGATTTGCATCCAGGCTCACCCCCCACAGCCCTCCCATGGCGCTCCTCTTGTCCCCAACTCCTATCCCTGCTCTAGATGGGGAGAGAAGCAAGGTTCAGGGACTTACCTGGTTCTGGCAGGTGCTCCAGATGGGGAGGGAATGGGGGCCACTCCATCCGCCCGCATGGTGTTCCAGGTGGCGGGGGGAAGACCAGGGCTAGAACCCACAGTCAGCCCCCATTCACACGCTGGAGCACCAGACAGGGGAGCGGAACAGGGCATGCCCCTGCATGTGGGGCCTGCTCTCCAGCTGCATCCCTGTGGCCCGGGGTCCACCCCCAAGGCCAAGTGGGGAGAGTGGGCAGCCCAATCCCTCCTGCCTCCCCATCACCCATCATTGTCTACTCAGGCTAAGTAGGGACCAACCAAATTGGCCCCTTTCAGCTACTTCACTGTCTCAGCTAGCATCACAAGATATTTATGTGCCAGATGCATTGAAGATTCATATGTCCCTTCATGCTTCAACCACCATTCCAGAGAACATGAATCCATGCTGATGACAGGTTCTATTCAATAACAATCCAAAGCAGTGTGGACTTACATAGCGAGTTTCATCATCTGACCCAAGATCCCACCAGCAAGTTGATTTTCTTTTTTTGGTGGTTCAGGTTCTGTATTTTCTGCACCGGAGTGTTACTCTTAAGATTTCTGAAAGCCTGCTCCACACCTCGTCCTTCTCAGATTTTGGAAGGTTTCTCAAGGTTTGGATCAAGTGTTGTAGCTATCTTTAGAACTCTCACATTGGTACCTTTGCATCTCTCAAAACTGCAGCAAAAATTGTTCTTTAAAACAAACCAGATGTGCTGGACCATCATTCAAGACTGCTGTTTCCTGAAATATATGGCAGAATACAAATAAAACAGAGCCGGAGACATACAGTTCTCATCCCAAAGAATTCAGTCACAAATTTAAGAAAAAAAATGCAATAATTAAATGAGCATCAGCATGAAAGCATGTCCCCTGGAACAATGGCTGAAACCCAAAGGGGCATACGAATGTTTAGCATATCTGGAACGTCAATATCGTGCAATACCAGATTCAAAAGTGAAATGCACACAACTGCTCTCACTAAACAGGTGATATTTTAAATAGAAAGCAGGCAGCATTATCACTGGTAAATGTAAATCAACATACTTCTCCTGGTGATTGTCTGAATAAAAAGTAGGACAGAGTAGACTTGTAGGCTCTAAAGTTTCATATTATTTTGTTTCTGAGTACAGTTATGTAACAAAAAATCTGCATTTCTAAGATACACTTTAAAGTTAAAGAAATTACACTACAGTATTTGTGTGTGGTTAATTGAAAAATACCATTCTTGTTTATCATTTTACAGTTCAAATATTTGTAATTAAAAATAACAAGGTAAGCAATGTAAACTTAGTTATTTTATGTTGCAATTGATGTTAATACAACTGAAAACGTAAAAAAAAATCCAAAAATATTTAATACAGTTTAATTAGTAATCTATCATTTAACCATGTGATTAAAACTGATCAATCAGCACACGTTGAACATCTGTAGTCAGGTATCCTTGTACCCTGACCAGTGCTGAATGAACAGTGCAATATTGTCTAGCAGCATTACCAATACTGCTTACTGTGCTCTTAGAAGACATGTATAGGTAAATCACAGCTCAATAATACTGCAGAACACAGAGCCAGGACCGGTGACTCTAAACAAATTTTATGGGACCCCAGGAAACTCAGACATGCCAGGGATAAGAGGTTGTCTGGCTAACTAAAATCATGCCGGACTATGAATGTTGTTGGATAAGAGTGCCAGACTAGAGAGGTTCAAGATTATTCATTTTTAATAACAATTTACTTTTGAGTATAATTCATGAGTTAACTTTGATTAATCAACAGCCCTAGACATGACACATGGCTGTGAACTGGAAGAAGGTTCTGAACAATAGCATGACATATAACTGAGAACAATTTGGAAATTATGATTTCACAATGAACAAATTAAAGGTTTATTTACTTTAAGAAAAAGACTTACTTTTGAAAAAAGAAAAATGAAGCTATTTATACCTATTGATTAAGAAAAAATGGACTCTCAGAAACACAGTGTAGCAGTCTAGCTAACCCAGTCAGTTTTTCCCCATATGAGCTTTGGCTTGAGTCACTGGAATGAACTGCCCCTTTCCCCAGGATTCAGACCCCCAGCTTCATCTTCGGCTGCAAAGTCTGCACAGACCAAACCTCATGAGATTAAGGACAGGATCGAAAGGGCAGTGTTTGATCCAGCAGCGGTCAACACAGTCACTCGCTTTCCCTTCAACTGTGGTACTTAACTTCAATGAGGAACACAGGAAAGGTTGACAGGTGAGCCTCAACAGTCAACGCCATAGGGAAGAAACTCTTGTAAGTAGATTTAAGTATGTCAACTTCAGCTACATTATTCACGCAGCTGAAGTTGCTTAACTTAGATCAATCTCCCTCAGTAAGACAGAGTAGCCTCAAATCTGGCTAATGCAGACAGCCACTCAGTGCACAAACATACCTTCTTGGTACACCTACAGAGCACACTTCTCTCAGCAGCATGCAGGGTACACACCCACATCGTCCCCCAGCACAGATATAAATAGCAGTGGTGCTGGAGAAGCACTGCTTAGGGGAGTAAGGACGCACCTGAAGGGTGTAGGTCTGTATGCAGACAGGTAGGTGGCAGGCTCTGTACTCACCCAAGCCTCACCTCTAGTTTTAGCAGTGTGGTGGGCCTTCCTGTAGAGACTCTTTCTCTTCAGGAAAAGACTCGGGAAGTGGGAGAAAACTCTGGAAAGGGAGAGATAGTGGGGCAAAGTTCTCCCAGCTTCCCACTGCTGGAGCTAAGACAGACTCCAACAGTAGGGGAAAGGCCCTGGTAAAGGTACAGGAGGCAGGGTGGGAGAGACCCTGGTACAGGTATAGAGGAGAAAAGGCCCTGCTACAGGAACATGTGGAGAGGGGGAAAGGTTTTGGTACAGTTGTTTGATGCCCACCCCTGTCAGAGACTGTCCTTGCTGCAGCAAAAGAGTGAGGCCTTTCCCTATGGTTGGAGCTTTCCACTGCCCTGTGTGGCTACACACTGCAGTGTAAACACAGCTTGGTTTTCAGTGAGGCTACAGGTGCACTAGAAAACAGACAACCTGGCTATGTAGAGTAGAGCCGGCCTACAGTTGTGAGGGGCTCACGCTTGTCGACTGGGCATTTCCCAGCCTGACCTGCCTCCTCACTACACCATGACAGGGCTTGGAGCAGAGTCTCAGCAGAACTCAGGCTCTGACCAGCATCCTGAGTGCTTGCTGACCCAGCTTTGAATGACGCGTGTGTGAGGCGGGGGTGTGTGTCCCTGTGTGACCTGCCCATTCCCTGCACAAGGACTTCCAGAAGCACACCGAGCCGGTGCATAGCCAACTGGAGCCGCCTGAGGTAAGTGCTGCCTGGCGGGACAGCCTCAGGCTGAACTGGGAGAATCCTCCCGCAGCTGGATACAGAGTCTTTAGACATTCTTCATGCCCATTACACCTGCAGTAAGAGGGACACCCTCCCTGGTACATCAGCTGGCAATGGATTTTGGCCCTTCACTGACTCATTCACTACCTGGCACACACTCACTCTTCCCAGCAGCAATGATTGTTTAGTTAAAAGAAAATTTCTTATCACAACTCCCTTTTCTGGCATCTCCTGCTACAGAGCAGTGTCGCATATAACCCTCCCAAGCCATTTGATTTTTTATTTCCTTTTTTTTTTTTTTTTAAAAAAAGTGTGCATCCACTTTAACCTCATGTCTTTGAAAATGTACTTTCAAAGTCTGCACTGTGAACCCCCTTTATCAGCTCGGACCCAGACTCCCAGCTAGGGCTGTCAACTTTCTAACCACACAAAACCGAACATCCTTGCTCCGCCAGCCCCTTCCCCAAGACCCCTCCCACTCCACCCCACCCCCATTCACTCCAACCCCCTCTCCCTTGACTGGTCATTCACCCCCACCCCCACTCACTCGCAGAGCTGTCCCATCTGTAGGAAGAGGTGGGGTGGCCACCTCAGGCCCTACACTTTTTGGGGCCCCACCACAGCCACCCTATGGATGGTGGGGGGGTGGTTCCCTGGGGCTGAACTGCAGCTGGGATGGGGGATTTACTGGGACCAGGGATTGCATGTGGCCATGACTTCAACAGGGGTCCCCTCAACCCACAAACACTCACCCTGTGAGTGGTAGGAGCAGCAGCCTGCCCTGCTCCACCCCCTTTCAGCATGCTGAGCCCCCCTCCTCTGCAGCAGGCTGGGAGGGCAGCAGAGGGGAGCAGGCTGCTGCTCTTACTGACTGTGTAGTGAGCAGGACTGGGGAGGTGGCCCCCTACTGCAGCCACCTCACACAGCCGCAGGCCCAAGTAATCCCCTGGCTCCCTTGCCATGGAGGGGGCAGAGTAGGGGCAGATCAAGGGGAGGTGGGGCCTGGGGCACTGGTGGGGGGGGTTGCCCTGGGTCCTACCCCCATCTCAAGACAGCCCTGGGCAGGGGGCTGGGCCGCAGAATAGGATGCAGGCTACATTTGGGGGTGCAAGCTCCATGGGGTGGGGGCAGAAACTAGGGATCCAAGATGCATGAGGGTAAGAAGGCTCCAGCTGGAGCTGAAGCTGAAGCTGAGGGCTTGGGATGCAGAAAGGAGCTCTGGGCAGGGGCCGAGGAGTTTGACAAGTGGGAAGGGAACAGGGCCGGCGCAGGAGGAGGGGTGCAGGAGCAGGTGTGACATGCGGGCTCCAGGAGAGAGTTTGAGCGCAGGTGGGCAATACCAGCTGCTCCTTTGTGCTGCACTAAGTCAGAGCAAGTGCGGAGCCTTCCATAGTCCCTCTGCACCACTGGCCAGGCTTCTAACAGTGGTGCTAACCAGAGCTGCCAGGGTCCCTTTTTGACTGGGCGTTCCAGTTGAGAACTCCACGCCTGACGGCCCTTCTCCCTGCTGGCTCCAGGTGCCCCTGGAACATTCCACACCACAACATCACCTCAACACAACGGGGAGGACAGGCAGGGAAGTTGTTAGTGTCATGATCTCACCTATCACTGGATGCCATATCTGAGAAGGTCTTGTCATTCAAGCTGGCTGACGTTGCCGTTTGCTGAGGGACAACTGCGTCGGGAAGAGTGCCTTAGGTCGGGGTTGTGTTTTTTTTGTTTGTTTATTTTCAATTCATGGTCATTCATCAGTCTTCTGCCTCTCATGCCCCCACTCACCACTGTTGTCACTAGCAGCATCGTAATAATATCCTGTATAAAACAGGAAGCAAGCTGCCAAAACATGCAGAAGAAAAACAGGGCTATTAGGCAAGCAGCCTGCCAACAGTGGAATCCTGGGCTGTGACACTGCCTAGCCAAAGCTTTTAATTCTTAAAATAGAACCCATTTACCTCACACGATAGCGCAGTAACGTGGGGTTTTAATTTCTTCCCACCTGTGTGGAGCTGATTTTTGGAGAGACTGGGCACCCACAGTTCCCCCAGACTTTGTTGGAAGCAAGGGAGGCCAACGCCGCACTGAATGATTAGCTTGATAAACCACCTCATTGTCTCCATCCCATTATTTTAGTACTTCGAGTTCTTCACATTGCAGCAAAGGAAGCTTCTTGCCAAGTTTTAGACTCGTGTTTGAAATAAGTCCCAGCTGTGATTTCTCTCCCCACTTTGGAAGTCCCCTTCTCCAACAATGTATGTTCACAGATTGGACTTCCCTGGTCCAGCACCATTGGGACCTGACCACTCCTGAGCAAGTGAATTTTCTGGACCAGGGGAGATCCCCTGCCACCAGTCCTCAAGCCCACCTCCTGCTGCCAGCAGGCTATCATCCCAACAGGCAGTCCATCTCCCCACTACCAGCCTGGGTGGGCTGCTTGCTTCCTGGGTGGCCCGAGCTCTGGCTCCTGCTTCAGCTCTCTGACTCTAGCCACGACGGCTGTTGCAGGGCTGTAGCCTAGATACCGCCACAGGGCTCCAGTCACAGCCCTCTGCCAGAGGGCTCCAGCCCCAGTCCTGCACTGACACCATCCAGGCTGCTGAACTCGTTGTCCCTGACCCTCCCCCCTTAGGTTCCTGGGTGTCTGATCCAGGAGCATCTATGGTCCTGCTAAACCATGGATATTGCCGCACCCTAGAGTGCCAGTTTTCAGAGATGCAACCTGCGTAGGGTTTTTGTGCTGTGGGTTTGGAAATTATTTCTTTTTGATACTGACTTCACTGTGGTATCAGATTTGTAAAAGCCCTACATCTACCTACCAGTTCCTCTCCTCCTTTGAAAAGCCTAAATTCCATGAAATGTGGTCTTGCTCCTCCCTGGCCTTAACACCATTTAATTGTGCTCCACTTGCTGTTCTTAGCAGACATGTTCATGCACCACATACTGTTTTGCCCTCTCCAAGTAGATATTGAACCTAGGAGTCAATGCTGCAAGCACCACCTAATGACTGTCTCCTAAATATCACGTCTCTCTCAGTGTCACACATACACACTGACACATCCCTGTCTTAGTACCTTGTGCCCATTGTAGCACCATTTTTGGCTGAAGTGCTTTGAGCTTCACCCTTCTGCTAGTGAAAATGCTCCACTGCGTAAATTCAATGACAAATATTTGCTTTGTATCATTTTATGGCTTTAGCCTTGCAGAACTAACTCAGTTTCTTGTGTGAAACCTGCACTTTAACTTCAGCAATTGTTTTATCAGTATCTCAAGGAAGAGTAAAGGGTCACTGAGACAGAATGAAGCGATTTCATGGAGGTCTCTGTAGGAGTGAGAGACAGCAGAAGATTGTGCATTTTGATGTAGGAGGACAAATTGTTTCTGCAACCTTTGTGAATTTCCTCTTGTGTGTGCAGATAGTTGCCTGGACTCCTAGAGGTCACTCTGATGTCATTCAGCTCTGGCCATCTTGCCAGCCATCTTGCCATGCTGCCATCTAGCTAGCTCACCTCTGAGCTGGTCATCGATTCTAAAACTTGTTCACGAGATGGCAGGAGACCCAGACGAGACTCCAATTAGGCTGAAATGGTGTCTTTTAAATATCTAGCTGAATGTGGGGCCAAAAATGGTTTCAAGTAGCTTTGCTTTCTTGGGTGCTCAGCTGTGCATCAGATCATTGGAAGTCAGGAAGCAAATGACCCATGTACTCTCTGCACTCACTCTGAGACAATCTGAAAATCCCATGATGTTGCAAGAATGGCTGAGTGGAAAACCTCATTTCCATTTGGCAAAAGATTTTGAAGTGTCAGAATTTTTTCTCATTTCATAGAATCATAGAATCCTACGGCTGGCAGGGACCTCAGGAGGTCATCTAGTCCAGCACCCTGCCTAAAGCAGGGTCAACCCTACCTAAATCACCCCAGCCAGGACTCCGTCAAGCCAGGACTTAAAAGCCTCTAGGGATGGAGATTCCACCACCTCTCTAGGTAACGCATTCCAGTGCTTCACCACTTTCCTGGTGAAATAAGTTTTACTATTATGCAACCTACACCTCCTACACTAACTTCAGACCATTGCTCCTTGTTGTGCCATCTGTCACTACTGAGAATGGCCTTTCTCCTTAGGGCCCCCCCATCATATGCAAAATCATAACCTTTCAAAATGTCACACACATACCCACCAAGAAAACAAGCATCTACTCCAACAGCCTCACCTGGTTTTAAATGACTGCCCAACCCTAGAGTAGTAATTGCTGTATATCTGGTATTGATTATTACAGTCTTGCTTGTGGGGAATGAGTGAGAACAGGATGTATGGAAGTGGGAGCACCATCAGAAACTCTGGGTGACTTAGCTACAATCGTCTCTAGAGCTCTGTACAAAGGTGTGCGGTAGAGCAGCTGTACTCACATCCTTGCCTAGCCAAAATTGCTGATAGATAGGGAATGAGAGGAAGGGTCCATAGCCCTGCTCACCCCTTTCCAGGGCATAGTACCAGTACAGAAAGGAGCCAGAAACTCGCCTGAGGACTGTGTCCAGCCCTTGTGCAGATGCAGGCTCCAAGCTGTGGAGAGAAAAGGTTCTTGCATCCTCTTCCACCCTTACATAACTTCTCTGTTCCCTATATGACTTTTTTTCTTTCACTCGGATCGATACATGCCAAAGCATAGGGCTCAAGAATGATATCGCCCTTTTAATTAATTCATTCTACCCAAGTGACATGTAACCTCAGGAACTGCAGCACAGTTTTTATGAATGGAATGTGGATTAGTTTGTTACTCATCTGTTAAGAATTGTGTTTGGAGAATCTGTTGCATTTTTTTTATTTGTTTATATATTGTAACTAAAACCCTACTTAAAACTTTAAACTACTTCAATTCTGTGTAAACTTCGGTGTGTGTCTATGTAATAATGTCATTGTGCATGTATGTGTGTAAGGGAATCAGTCCCTGAAACCAGCCTGTCTGGGGGACTGCTGCTACCACCATCATGGCCATGGAACAACGAAGGTGAACCCGAAAAAGAGGGAGACAAGAGTCAAAAATTGAGAAAAGAAGATCAAAGCCCCTTCTGTCATTAACTGGTGATTCTTGGTCATACAGTACCCTGCGGCCATGTGACAGGACAGGAACTGTGGACTAAAATGGTGCAAAAGTATAGAATTGGGTCTTTCAGTTCTGCAATGATTGCCAGGAGCATCAGTGTTCACTGACACAGTCTGGCTCCCTCCTCATGGCTAGACCACCTAAGCAAGGGGACTAGCATGAGCAGCGGAGGCTGGTAATTATATCCCATCTGTAGAACTGTGTGTCTGTGTGGTACATAATTTTAGTAGCTAAGGACAGTAAATGAATTCTGCTTTCACAAGAAATGCAGCCTATTGCCTTATCCCCTCCCCCCAGTAAAATTCTGCTAGTTCTATTTCTCTAAGGCTGTGTCTACATGGAACTGTACTGCTGGGAGCTTGATGCAAATGAGCAGTCTCAAAAATGCCAATGGCCATTCAGTTGCATATTTAATGTGAGCTGGCCCTGAGGGCAAAGGCTGCTGCCAGCAGAAAACAAGCAATCTAGATGTGGCTCTGCCAGCAAAAGCCCCCCTTTTTGGCAGCCCCTTATGACTGGAAAATATCAGGGATAAGTGGCTGTCAACAAAGCGGGGAGGGTTGCCATCAGAACAATGTCTAAACTGCTTGTTTTCCGCTGGCAGGACACTCTTGCATGGATATATAAATTAGCTGCATGGATATGCAAATGAATGTTCATTGCATTTTCAAAGTCGCTCATTTGCATCAAGCTGCCAGCAGCAGGGCTCAGTGTATATGGAGCCATAGCATAACAAAAGCACAAGTAGTGGCAAAAGACAACTCAGATTGCACATAACGCAACACAACTTTGCCTGAATCCCAGTATGCCATAGCTTATGCTACAACAGGGAAGCATACCTTCTATTGACTCTGGATTCTAGATTAGATTGTACAGGAGGATCCAGATTCTCATGGTTGGTCACTACTTAGAAAAAGAAACGTTATGAGACTATTTGTAGACTCCATTAGCACAGAAGAAACTATCAATAATTTCTGTGGCCTTTTGTCCCAGTTTTTACTATTAATAAGTATTTAATGACCTCATAGAATAGACTATAGAGGCTATACCACACATTTGCATACAAGTCTGCGTAGACACATTCAGTATTTGACTGGGTAAAATGCAATGGGCAGTCAGCACCATCTATTGGTGGAACAGAAGAATATTTAATTGAATAAAAGAAGTTTAAGGATATGAACAGATTAATGAGTTTTATTGAGAGAATGTTGACAACCAATGAAGGTCCATATTGCATAGGGTAAGAAATAAAACACACACATCATCCATGGCACAGAGGTGGGTTACAACAGTAACAAGCACTGAACTTGGTTAACAATTATACATCGTAACCCGCCTTGCCCTGCGTACATATATGCATTGCAATGAAACGGATCCTAGAGCATGTGCTCCAGTGTCAGCCCAAACATCTACACCACAGTTCTGTAGCCCTGTGAGCTGACTTGGGCTCAGGTTACATGAGCCAAATGCAGGTGTTTAATTGCAGTGTACACGTGCCCTCACAAATAGGAGGGTGACGTGAAGATGTCCTAGTCGTTATCAAGTGACCATCAAGATGAGGAAGAGAAGAGGCATGCCAACATAGATGCCATACTGAGGAGATGTTATGAAAAACGTCAGAAAAGAGAGTGAGAATTCACATTAAAAGAATTAGGACGATACCTCAGTAGTATTGATATAGATATTGCTGACTTACATATGTGTTATATGTGCAAACATAGGCAAGGACATTCCCTCACCACAAGAAACTTACAAAGCAGAAGACAAAACAAGTAGGTTGGGATGACATGGGGAATGTAGGAGGACAAAAACGTGTAATTCTTAATCAATTCTAATAAGATGACATTAATTAAAAGCCACATTACCTGAAAATGTCAAAGATTGGATCCTTACCTACATTTCTACCTTGAGAATAAAAGAGGAAATTCTGCTTTGACATGCATTCCTTGAAATCTCAACTTCAAATGTATCTGCACAGCATGTGTCAAGGTAGAATTTGGTCATTAAAACACCATTAAGGATTCTTGTGTGTGGAAGAAGGAGAATGATGTATCATTCACAATAATGTGCTGGTCTTTTCATATTTTTGCAGTGTTCTGAACATTTTGTATGATGTAACACTATGTAAAGAGCTTCTCTTGCGCTTGAAATTTTCATGCGGACCCTTTTTCTACTGCTGAGAGAAGATGGCAACACTGTTAAGTGTGTCTCATTGCCTTTTAGTGGCGAGCGCGTAAGAGGAGGTGAGCTGAGGGGGAAGCACAGTATAGAAAAAGAGGTGAGGACTAGAGGAGGGGAAGGATACTGTGGAAAGACAGAAAACTGACTGGGGGAAAAGACAGTTCTTTGAGGACCCACAGTTCCCATTCACGAGTACTGGGAAGGCAAGATGGGATTGCACATAGCCAGAGTCCTGCCTCCTCGCCTTAGCCCCACCTCCCTTTAGCCACTCTTCTCAGGGTTGCAGCCCTGAGACCCCTGTTCTTTCCACGGAGAAGCAATTGTCATGGTGTCCACTTCCTAGTGCCCCATCTAGGGACCCTTCAGGATGTTTCACCCAATAATGTTGTGCACCCCTGCTGTTGCACTCCTCCTGCCTCTGCCTAATTAGCTGATATACTCTTCAGGGTACCCCATGAGAGTTACTCTTTTAGGTCCAGAATTAAACGTCAGGGTTGAAGACAGCCCATTTGGACTGCATGGGGATGTTATTACAAAGAGGATAGGAGCAAGGGAAATTTACAATACATGGATGGAGTGTAGCATCTGTTCAGTTATCCTATTGAAGTCAACGGTATAAAAGGCAGGTTAGGGGGTCATAAAACATGAACAGAGTCACTCACAAATAAATACCTGGGGGGGAAGGATGTGCGCATGCAGGCATCTATTTACAAAAATGTGGGCTTCAAAACTGAGAAACAAATGGGAGGACTGTGTAGCATAATCAGGTGATGAGCATTACAAAGAAGATAGCGGCACATTAATCAAAGAGCAGAAGTCTTGAGAATTTCAGCATTTTGCTTCACCATGAGAATCAAACTCTGGTCAAATAAATCCAGCATGGATTATTACATCACCTGTTCCAGAGCATCAGTCAGACTCCTCGGGGGATTGGAAGACATCAGAAGTTTAAAGAATAATTTGACTATTAGTACTTTGTAATGACTAGAAAGGGCACTAATAAGTCATTACAGTACATACTCATCTCTTCTCCTCCCACCATTTTATGTTTCTAAGTGACTTTGAAGCGTCTGGGAAATCTTGGAATTAACTACTGAAGACTAAGGATGGGATCATCAAAGAGGCAAGACACTCAACTTCTATGGGCTTTCTTTCACGTAGGCCTGCAAAGTGCCTACACATGGTAATGATTTTTTGTACCATTCTACAAGTAGACTCACTTAGAATTTGCTAATTAAAAGGGGAAAAGGTACTAGAATTCTCTCTCTCTTGTTTTTACATACTGATTTGTTAAGAATGGAATTGACCTATTCCTCTGCTGATCTACTATAGGCCTATGCCATGACCAGGGCACTCTGTGTGTGTGTGTGTGTGTGTGTGTGTGTGTGTGTGTGTGTGTGTGTGCGCGCGCGCGCGCACGCGCAGCACGTTATGATTTTCAACCACAAGGTAAAACTAATAAAATTTTTACTGCAACAGGAAAAGCCAATGAGAATGACCTTTCATTTGCCAACATCACCTGCCCAAGAGAGATCTATTTCAATTGTTTGGATTTCATGACAAAAAAAAAAAACACATAATATTCCTATATTTGATGTGAGTCCAAACCACCAGAGCTGTTCTGTCTATAGGATGAGGTAGGGTGGCCACCACCATCCTGTGGATGAAGGGGAGGATTACCAGGGGCAGGAGGCAGGTGGTGGGGGCAGGCGGCAGCAGCAGCAGCAAGGGTTACCTCAGCTCCCAGCCACCCACAGGGAAACAGGGCCCATTGGGCCCGCAGAGTACAGCAGAACAGCAAAGGCTGCCACTTATGCAGTGTGCCGAGTATGGGGGGGAACAGGATGAGGTGAGGTGACCCTTGCTGGTGCTGTCTCCTGACACCACACCCTGCCCCACCTCAGGGTGGCCCTGCAAAGTAGGAGATAAGAAAAACACTTTCTTTAAAACAGAAGAAGATACACTCTCTCTCACACTGAAATGTTCACTTGAGCTTCGTTAAACCAGTATCTAAAGCTAGCAGCATGAAACGTGTGCTTTGGGGTGGGTATTGCACTTTCATTATGGGCAGTTTAAGATATTTCTTCAGCACACAAGAATCCTCTGCTCCAAATCTCTTATTTTGTTGTAGAGAAATCAAAGAAGTCAGTTGATTCTTAATGAATAGCCTTGGGATTTGTCTAGTTGCGCTATTCACCAACATTATCATTTCTTTAGAATTTTGGTGACTTTCAGGAAACTAACTTCCAACCATTTTTACTCAGCATATTCCAGTGGTTCTCAAACTGTGGGTAAGGGCCCCCAAGTGTATCACAACTCCCTTTGAATGGGGTTGACAAACCAGGGCTGGGTTAGACTTACTCCAGCCACAGTCCAGAGCCTGAGACCCAAAATCCAGGGCCAAAGCCAATTTCTGCAGCCCTGGACAGCAGGACTCAGGTTGCAGACCTCCTGCCTGGCTCTGAAGCTTTTGAGCTTTAGCTTTGGCCCTTCTTGCTTGGGGTGGTTTGACCTGGTCTTTGGCACACCCAGCAGTTGGGCCAACAGCCACCGCAGTCCTCGGGGCAACATGGAGGAGGAGCAGGGTCAAGAGCAGAAGGGGTGGGGCATAAGGCACCAGCACTTAGCACTGTTCAAATTACAGTGCTCCCCACCACCACTCCTACAGCAGTTCAGAGGGGCCTGGTGCGCTGGCTGCAGCTGCTGCCAAAGTAGCAGCGGTAGGGGCCACAGCTCTGGGCCCCTTTGAAATGCCAGGCCCCAGGGCAACTGCCCCCTTTAACTCCCAACATCAGCAGGCATGGTCCCCACCCAGTGTGGCTCAAGCTTCAATTCCCCCTTGCTGGGAGTGTGAAGTAATTTTTGTTTTAAGAAGGGGTCAGTGGTTCAGTGAACTTGTCATATTTCATAATTTCTGCACATAACTCTTCCTGCTATATCACCATAATGTGTCTAATGCAAACTGTTCTTATTCACCCATGGAAATGGAGCCCATGCAAATATTTTGTCTCAAAGGGCTTCCTTATTTCTGTCAGATTATTTTGCTTTAGAGTGGTTTCATAATAATGGCCCCACCTAGAAGCAATTACGTGATTTCATCTTATTTTAATTGTAGCTTTTACAATTGTCAAGAGAAAACTTTGAAAATACATCAGTCTCCAATGGAGATGTCTTTTTTAAAAGTCAGAAAAACAAAAGAAATTTCAAACCTTAAAATAAAGCTACATAATAGTCACAAAGCAATGACATTCTCTCCAACAGTGACAACTACTTATGAACACACAACAGGAGCCCTAGCTCTACCCACATGGAAAAAGAAAGTATCGAAAATTGATTCCCTATATTAAGATTGAGGGTACATAGCAGTATTGTGGGACAAAGCACATTACAGACTTTACTAGCTCCCAAATAATCTTAACTCTGGGTTTATGATAATTAACTTTAAAAGCATCTCAACATTTTAAGGTATGGAAATAGTTTGTGCAGCTAAACCACAACAGTTCTGCCTTAAAATAACCATACAGCCATGACTGAACTGCAATAATGTTTGATTTAGGCCAGACTGATTAAACTAATTTATAAAGACAATTATATTTTCCACATTTTTCTCTTTGTGTTACCACTGCAGGGCAGAGTTCAGCTTGTTTTACCAACCTGACTTCATGTCAATTGGGGAAAAACAGGAGATGGTGGCCATTGTGACGAAAAAAGGAAAATCCCTTCTTTTGAATACTGTGCAACGTAACATTACTCTCCCTTCTTCAACAGATGTTAAACTTCCAATTATGAAGCACAATAGCAAAAATGATCATTAAGCTAAATCACGTTTTCCTGTGTAACCAATGTCAAAGGCAGCCAGGAATTTTAACTCTAGAGAAAATTTGAACAGTATTATTTTGTAATTTTGTGGAGGAGGAAGTAATTTAAGGCTAGATTTGTTAGTCTTTATTTAAATTAATTTAACTCAAAGTAATTAATGGATTTTCTTTTAAATTTCTTTTAAATTAATTTAAATTTAAATGCTTTTGGTAGACAAAAAGTTCTGTAATTTGGAGAACGTGTATTTTTCACACATAATACAGAGATTCAGCAGATTAACAAAGTGCCAGATTTGGTCTTAACTATGGAGCTTTAATAACTGCTTTCATAACATAATGCTCTTTCAATGGTCAATATGGATGAAAGTCATACAATGAATAAGGTCTGTGCAAGACCATTCACAAACTGAAGCAATAAAGAGGAGGAAATGGTGAAATATTCACTGATACAGATTAGCACTTACTCACATAAGTAGCCACAAATGAGACTACTAACATAGATACTCATCAAGATTGTACATTCAAGACCATGTGGGGTAAGGGTGTAAGAATTTCAGCCTTGAGAGGGTTTACACATTACTATTACAAAAGAATTAAATTTCAGCTTTGTGTTAGTTGAACAGGAGAGATGAGCAGTTTATGATATTACTGATAATGATTCTATTTTCTCTTGAAGTATCAGCATCAAGAACTTTGGCATTTTCAAAACAGGAATGTTGGAATTAAAACAAATCACACCATTTGCCATCTTGTCCTCTTCGGTAGTGGCCAGCACTAGATGTTTCAGAGAAAGGAAAACTCTGGGCAATCATGAAATAACTCAATGGCTATGTCCACACTACAGCGATCTTCGAGAGAAGTTACTGTAGGAAGAGCTCTTCTGGCAAAATGTCTGTCAACAGATCACATGCACACACCAAGCAGATCGAAAGAGCAATCTGCTCTGTCGACAGAGCAGCCAGACTGCCCGGAAGCTCAGCATACAGGGCTGCCTGGTGGAATGGAAGTGCTGTCTGCCAACAAAAGGACCCCCGGAGCAGCTACACAGCTTTCATGTTGACAGAAAAACATTGACAGAGGCGCTGTACTGGAGGACGAAGAGGCACAATGCTGCCTGCAGAAGTGACGAGTTTTGTTAACAGGCTGCTGACAAAATGCATTTTGGCTGCATCTACACTGCATCATGATAATGAGCAAGGTAGGGAGATGCTAATGAGGTGCTGTCATGAATATACAGTGCCTCATTAGCATAATCGCACGCTGCCTGTGTAGACAGGGGACTTTCAAAAGGACCCCCTGGACTTTGAAAGCCCCTTTTTCCAAAAACAAAATATGAAGAAGGGACTTTAGAAGTCTAGGGGGTCCTTTGAAAAGGCTCCTGTCTACACGGGCAGCACATGATTCAAAAGAAGCACTTTCAAATCGCACATGGATGTCATTATGCTAATGAGGTGCTGCATATTCATTGAAGTGCCTCATTAGCATCTTCCCAACTCATTCATTACCATGCCCCTTCTGAAAGGAATGGGCTACTGTAGATATAGCTTTTGCGTTTAGATGCTCCCTGGGTTTTTCTAACAAAAGCCTGGTTTTGTTGGAAAAACCCTCACATGGGCTACGTCTACACTAGCACATTACGTCGAAGTACACTATATCGAAGTAAGAACATCGAAATAGGCTACTTCGATGATTATCATCTACACGTCCTCCAGGGCTGGCAACGTCGACGTTCAACATCGAAGTAGCGACGGGGAACGTTGAAAGGAGCCTCCCTGGAAGGAAATGCAGAGCGTCCACAAACACAAGCACCCTCTTTCGAAATAAGGGGCCAGGAAAGACCGCGGACCGAGTCACAGAGCACACTAGCCTTTCTGGGTCAGCTGCAAGCCTCTCCTTTAAAGGGCCCCTCCCAGACACACCCGGCCTGCCCAGCATGAGGTCTGCAGAACAGTAGCCACTCTCTTGCAGACGAAGTCACAGCAGATATGGACACCCAGCAGCAGCTGCGGCAGCAGCAGCAGGAAGCGGAGGCCCTCCAGGTAGTCATCTGGGGGCAACTGCCCTGCTAGGTGCTGCCCGGGAGGCCGCCTAGTGGCTCCTGCCAGAGGACCCCACCCCAGAGGCAGACGGGGACGCCCCTGACCACCGGGCTCCCCTCTTCCTCCCTCACCAGCTGCTCCCCCACCTCTGGAGCTACCCCACTAGCTCCAAGTGGTGGGAGCAGCTCGTCATGTGGGACTGGGACGACGATATGTGGCTCTGGAACTTCCGCATGCGCCAGCAGACATTTCTCGAGCTCTGCCAGTGGCTCACCCCAGCATTGAGGCACCACGACACCTGGATGCGGCGCGCCCTCCCTGTCGAGAGGAGGGTCACAACAGCCATCTGGAAGTTGGCCACTCCAGACAGCTATCACTCCATGGGACACCAGTTTGAAGTAGGAAAGGCCACGGTCGGGGCCGCCGTCATGGAGGTAAGGAGGCCCGGGCATGCACCCACTGGGGGCAGGGGGGCTGGCTGTGGGCTTGGGGAGGGAGGGAGGGGCCAGGTGTGGGGCTGGAAAGGGAGGGGTACCGGGGAGGGATGGGCTGGGAAAGTGGGGTACCTGGGGAGGTGCCTGGGAGGGGGGCCTGGGGGAAGGGCCCTGGGGCACCCTGCACAGCCTCATGGACACCTGTGTTCCCTCCCAACAGGTGGTCCGTGCGCTTAACACCATGTTGCTCCAGAGGGTCATCCGACTCAGGGACCTGGACGCAGCCATCACCAGATTCACTTCCATGGGGTTCCCGAACTGCTTCGGGGCCCTGGATGGGACCCACATCCCCATCTGCGCCCCAGACCACAGCGGAGGAAGATACATCAACTGCAGGGGCTACCACTCCGTGGTCCTGCAGGCCATGGTGGACAGTCGGGGCCGCTTCCAGGAGGTGTACGTGGTCTGGCCTGGCTGCACACACGATGCCCGTGTTTTTAGGAACTCAGGCCTGTGCCACCGGCTGGAGGTGGGGACCTACATCCCCCAGAGGGAGATCCCTCTGGGGGACACCACCGTGCCCCTCTGCCTCGTGGCAGACACGGCCTACCCCCTCCAACCCTGGCTCATGCGCCCGTACACCGGCCACCTCAACACCAGCCAGGAGCGGTTCAATGCTCGCCTGAACCACGCCCGCCAGGTGGTGGAGAGAACATTTGGCCGTCTGAAGGGCCGCTGGCAGTACCTCCTTGCCCGACTGGACATCAGCCTCCAGAAGATCCCCTAGGTTGTGGGCGCGTGCTGTACACTCCACAACATCGTTTGAAAGCAAAGGGGAGGCTTTTGTCCAGGGGTGGGCGGTTGATGCTGGCACGGGCTTCCCCCAGCCGGCTGCCGCACCCAGCTGCCAGGCCCACCATGAGGGGGTACGGGTCCATGAGGGCCTGCGGGCCCACTTCAATCAGGGAGACCCCTGAGCACCTCCCTGGCCATCCCCAGAAGACTCCCCCATACACACAGCCCGCAATGCCCACACACCGCCCCCAACACCCGCACACCACCCCCACAACAAGCACACGCCTCCAGCTTTTTGGAAAATAAAACCTTTTTTTTTTAACCGGATAACTTGTTTGATTCAACAAAGGAACTGCAACTAATCTACACAAAGGGGGACAACTATATACACAAAGGGGGACAACTATGTACATGTGCCGACAGCCGAGCCGTCCGCCGCGCCCCCGTCAGTCCAGGGTGAGGGAAGAGGGGCACGAGCCCCGGTGGGTACGGCTCACAACTCCCCCTCCCTGTATCTGCAGTCCCCAGCATGGCCAGCTGGGGGCTGGGAGGACCGGCAGGTATGGCCGGGATGCCTCCACTGGCCAGTCTTCAGCCCCAGTGGGCTCTGTGGAGCTTACCGGTAGTGAGGCGGGTGGGGCGGCAGGCGGGGCAGCAGGCAGTGAGGCAGGTGGAGCGGCGGGGAGGGCGGCCCGGGGGCCAGCGGGGGGCAGGAGCTGGGAGACGGCCTCCCAGATCAACCTGGCTATGTCCCTGAAAACCGCCATAAAGTCCTCCCATGCCGCCCACCACCGGGTGGACTCCTCCCGCTCGAAACGGAGTCTTTCCTCCGCCACCTCCGTCTGCCACTGGAGAGCTTCCAGGAGCTGAGGGTCCACTGGGGCCATCCCCAGAGTCCGGCAGTAGCAGGACCGTCCTGCTGGCCTGGGGGGTGTCTCCGGGCGCTGGCGGTGGCTGGCCTCCGGCGGGCTGTTGGGGACAACAGAGGGTGCTTGGATGTGTGGGGCATCAGATGCTGCAGCTGGAGAGAGGGAGGGGAAGGCTGTTAGTACAGTGCCCTGGCCCGTGGCCCATTCTCCCCGCCCCATCTTGGGTGCTGGGTCTCCGTCCCCGTCAGTGGGTTTGATGTCCCTGTTGGCTGTCGCCATGGCATTGTCCCCCCACCCCTGGGGTCAAGACTGAGTTCTGTCCATGGGTACGGGTGCTGACGGGCGCTGATGGCCGTGCCACCATCCTGGGACTGTACTGTGGCTGGGCATTCGCAGGTTGGGGTCCACTGGGGGTGTGTGAGGCTCCCGGTCGTGGCTGGTCCCCCCCGCCCTGTGGCCCACGGGTGTGTGCTCTGTGGGGTACATACCTGACCATCCGTTGCCACAGTCGGGGGAGCCCGGTGGGCGGATGCCCGGCTGGTGCTCCGGGAGGGGAGGTCAATGAGAAGCCCCCCCTCCTCGCTGCTGGACTCCTCCTCTGCTGTCCCGAGGGGGGGCTCCTTGGGTGGGCCCTGGGGTGCGGGGCTGGCCTCCTGGCCGGACTCCAGCTCCAAGGCCTGCTGGGGCTCGTCGGCCGTGGTGTCAAGGGTGGCTGGTGGGGGAGGAAGTGTCCTGGGGGCCCAGGATGGCCTTGAGCTCCCTGTAATAGGGGCAAGTGGCAGGGGCAGCCCCAGACCGGCTGGCCGAGTCCCGGGCCTGGCCGTAACCCTGCCACGGCTCCTTCACCTTACTCCGGACGTGATCCAGAGTGCAGGCAGGGTGACCCTGGGCGGCCAGGCCCTCGGCCAGTCGGGTGAATGCTTCTGCTTTCCGCCGCTTGCTCCCCATCGAGTGGAGCACCTCCTCCTCGCCCCAGAGCCCCAGCAGGTCTTGGAGCTCGGCCTCCAACCAGGAAGGGCCCCGCGTCCTTTTGGCCCCCCGCCTGGCTGCTGGGGGTGCCTGGGTCCCCTCAGGAGGGGAGCCCTGGGGGCACTCGGGGGGCTGGCTTGAGGCCATAGGTAAGGCAGTGGGGATCCAGGCCTCTGAGACGTGTGCAGGGCTAGCATGTGCCTGTCCTGCTCCCTGCATGCTCTCAGCTTCCTGTCACAGGAAATCTGGGTCGGTGGTGCCTTTAAGGCTGCTGTGCGCGGGGACCATAGAGCCCCGCAGGGGCTGGACAGAGTGTCTCTCAACCCCTCAGCTGATGGCCGCCATGGAGCACCCGCAATTTTGAAGTAGCGGGACGCGGATCGTCTACACACACCCTATTCTCATCCAAGGATGGGAATAGCAACTTCGACGTCTCACTGCCTAACATCGATTTCAACTTTGTGCTGGCTACTTCAAAGTAGCCAGCTAGTGTAGACGCACCCATGTAGCCATAGCCAATATGAAATAATACAAGAAGTTTCCTCCTAATCTCCCAAGTTAGAGACTTTTTTTCCTTCTATCAACCAAACAATATATTTTGAATTCCATATAGATTTAAATTTAAATTACTAATCTATGGTGAGATTTTTCCAGAGTGCTCAACTCTGCCTCCAAATTCAAAGAAATAACTTCAACGTACTACAAGCAGACACTTGCACAAAATCTGCCAGTGGAAAGGGATATAAAGCAAACACATTTGATCATTTCACTAAACCTGTCTGCCACAAAGTTATAAGTGATAGCTCTTTCAGAAATTTTAAAAAGTACAGCTGGTCAAAAAATAAAACAGAAAAAAAAAATCACATCTTTCCTTGGTCAACAATCTTTTTCTCCTAGATCAGAGTATCTGCAGTATGTTATAATGAAACTGGTTTTAATTTCAAGTTTTTGGTGTTTTATTTTTTTTCCTGTGAAAATAGTCATCATAATAAATGCATATTCTGAAGCATTTTGATTTCAATAGCAGTGGCATTTGCCATCAGAAACAGAACTTTTCTATAAACTGAATTGCCATAGTCTCAGGGGGTAGCCATGTTAGTCTGCGGCCCCTCAAACAACAAGCAGTGCTGTCACACCTCAGAAACTAAACAAATTTACTGGGTCATGAGCTTTCATGGGTAAAACCATTTTCCATCTGAAGAAGAAATGTATCTTACCCGTGAAATCTCATGGCCTAACAAATTCATTAGTCTCTAAGGTGCTACTGCTTACTATCTTCATATTCACTCTAAGAAGTGCAGCTGTCATGTATTTACAACTGTGCATTCACATGCAGAATTACTTATGTAGTTTGCTTAACTCAGAAGGGTAGAAAAATTGTCTAGTGTGTAGTTTCCATAGACCCTTATCTAGTCAATAATTACTTTAAAAAAATCAGAGTATATGCCATTTTCAGGCCTGAGGATGATTATCAATTATGGGACAGGGAGGGCAAGAGAAAAATAAAACAACATGATGTTCAAAAACACATGTGAAATTCCTGTACTTTCTTTTGGTGGTTCACCCTGTTGATGAACTACGACTTCAACTGCAGAGTAGCTTTGTTCTGATGATCTGGTGTATGTTTCAGTATTAGAAACAGCATTTGAGCTGTTACTCTTGCTGTTGTCCCTTTAAATTCCTTGCCATCTGTTCTAATGGGAGAAGTGATCCTTCTGTAATTTGCCTAATCCATTTGTCAGCTACTTTCACTTCTGGCCAATTCTAGCTGATATAAACCCTGTTGCCTTTGCTGGTTCCAGGAAACCGAAAGTCAGATTAAAAGGGCTTGAAAAAAAACTAGATGCCCGCAGTAATTGTTCTGTAACTGTCAGAATGCCCACTTAATAGACATATTGACATAGAGGCATGCTGAAACCCTTTGTGAAGTTATTGGGAATTGCTAGTTAACCTCACACTTCTTTAAACTTTTCCCTATTTCATCTAGGCAGTTTTGCCTTTCTTCAAAATCCCATACTGCACAAAGGTGGATGAATGTTATCTGTGTTTTACAAATGGAGAAATGAGGGAGAGGGAGAGGAAGAGATTTTTGAGGTCATACACAGAAAGTCTACAGAAGAGCCAGGAACAGAAGCAAGACATCTTAAATTCTAGTAGACATGGCCTGTGTACTAGATGCTCTGCATAATTAAAAAAACTGCAGCCATCTTTGTTTATGTCCAATCACAATCACCCTCCCCAAACAGTTTGCAGATTCTCAGTCACCCTCCAAACCATTCAAAGACTCTCATCAAAGCCAATTCTAGCCGCTATGTACGAGTTCATTAAACGAAACAGGAACCCAAAACACAGATTTTTTGGAAAGCAATTAACATTGTTATTATTATTATTGGAAAATATTTAAAAATAATATATTGTAACTTTGCAATTATCTGCAACTTATTTTCTATGATCAATTTTGTCTATCTTTTTTTTTTTAATGCACCACATGAAATACACTTGGACTCCAGCTTGGGAATCACTGTAAGATAATGTCAAAACAAAAAGCAGTCAAGTAGCACTTTAAAGACTAGCAAAATAATTTATTAGATGAGCTGTCGTGGGACAGACCCACTTTTTCAGACCAAGACTTTTTGTTTTGATAGTATATATATAGATGAGCACGGCTCCCTCTCTGTTACTATGTAAGATAATGGTCAATGGTAAGATTGCTGTAATATAGCATTCGCATAAACCGAATGAGAGGAACAATTATATATCCAGATTTAAAAGTAGCACAAAATCAGAGATCTTTCAGTCCTTAGAAAAATATCACTAGTGTTAGGTAAGACCAGGTCTATACTAGACCAGAAAGTCAATCCTAGATATTCAATTCCAGCTATGACAACTGTGCAGCTGGAATTAGCGTATCTAGGATTGACTTATCTGGTCATCCTCACAGCAGGAGGTCGATGGGAGAAACTGTTCCATCGACCTCCCTTACTACTCATGACAGCGAGTACAGGGCTCCACTTTGTGCATCTCCACTAGGCGCGAGAAACTGACCCCTGGAAGATTGACCATGACTAGATCACTCTCTGAGTAAGTATTGACCAGCCCTAAGATTTCAGTGTGAAAGGGAGGTTTTGTTTGTATACAGACTGCAGATGTGGGATCAAAATATATTTATTTATATTCTTATATTTTGTTCAGGAGTTTAGAAGTTACTGACTATTTTAATTCACAAGATTTAAAACCACCCATTTTTAATTCAAGTAGAAATATCTGCAATTGTGACACTTACATTAGGAGATTAAGTGTTGTTTGACATGACATGTTCTATACTTTCAAGTAAATATTCAGAATGAGAAAAGTGTTATTCATAGAGCAACTCAACCCAAGCAATTAGTTAAAGTTCTTGTGATGCTGAATTTATTTATTACTATTCAAACAAAGTTTTCTTGTTCTGACTAGTCCATTTCCTCCTTCTTGGGTATTATTCACAACAGTCTCCTGGAGAAACTTTCATATTGCTATTTGCCAAAGTCTATGCTCAGATTTAAAGATGGGATTGAACCAAATCTGTAAATTCAAGCACTCCTGAAGCTGGATCTAGAACCAAGCTTTGCAGTTACATCTAAAAGGAGATTGCAGGCTGAAGTTAAGAAAACCAGTAAATTCTTGGAGAACTTATTTTAGAAAGGGAGACAGAGTGTTAGGCAAACATCCAAGGAAAGACAGTCAAAGGCCTCTGAGGGGATTTAAACTTTTATGTTGGCAGAGACTGATGGGAGCCAATTTCATTTCATTCCATGGGCCTCTCAGAGTTCAAAATGCTACACATGCACTACTGTGGGTGCTAAGAAAAATTAAAAGGCACAGAATGATCTAAAAAGTTCATTTTCTAGATATAAGGCTTTTCTCCTTGAGCATATTACCTGAGGGTACCTGTGACTTGCAACAGAGCAGCTTGCCCCAGTTTCAAACTGGAAGCAAAAGCAACACACAATTCAGTTTACACTAGTGTGCATATGCCACACACACGCACACACACACACACCCCTCAGAGGTTACCACCCATATAACTACATGAGTGGCTTTAAAAAAAAAAAAAAAAAAACGACCACCAAACACTACAGACAAGGCTTTAGCTGGGCTAACAAAGGATGGTAATGTACTTGGTTCTCTTAAACTGTCATTCTAGAAATTAAAATTTGACAATTTATTGAGGTGCTTATGTACACTGAACATCCAGGAGCTCTTGGAACACACGTGACCCAACAGAACTTTATGACGAGCCACTTCCACCTGCAGAATGCCTGTGAGGAACATATTGTTCCCCAGACCTTAGAACAGTTCAATGAGGAATAAAATTCAGAATTTAATGAAACACACTGGACTATGCCCAGGAACAGTCTTAAGCTACATCTACACTATGAGCTAAAATCAAATTTATTAAAATTGATTTCTTAATCCTGGGTTTTATCCGTTTGACTTTGAGCATCCTCACCTTCTCACATGCTCCCCACAAAAACTGACTTATTACTGCCGTACACAAGTAGCTTAAATCGACTGCCGCAGCAGTGTATTGTGGGAACCTATCCCACAGTTCCCTGAGCCCCTTACCATTCTGGCTATTTTCATCGGTACAGCATGGGAAAAAATGCCTTGCAAGTACATGTGGGTATCTGATGACATCTTCCCACATTTCATTCCCCTCTTTCCCCTGCCGTGTTAAACCAACATCCCTTTTTTTCACATGGGGGTCTGACTTGCCTTTACGCGCTTTTTTTAATCGAGGGGAGGGGAGGGGAGGGATGGTAAACCTGTCCCAGCTGTCAGGTTTTTGAAAATGGGATGCAAAAGCACTTGGATCTTTGCAGGCTTGGATCTGGATTTAGATCTCCTGGCAAAGACGACCCTCAGAAGGAGAATATGTTCAAGTAGACACAGGTGCTACACTGAAAACTGCAATTAATCACTGAAACAGTTACATCTCGGGGCAGCTAAAAGGCCCCAGACTATAGCCAGCGCTGAAAATTGTGACCCAATTGTGAAAATTGTCACCCACGGAGACCAACAACCAGCCCCTATTAACAGCGTGCCTAGGCTTGGAGCTAGGTTTAGACCTCCTGGGAAAGAAGACCCTTAAAAGAAGAATATGTGTAAGCAGACAAGGGTGCTACACTGAAACTGCAATGAATCATTGGAACAGTTATGGATCAGGGAGGCTAAAAGACCCCAGACTATAGCCAGCACCCAAAAATCATGATCACCAAGTGAGACTTCCCCCGGGCAGCTAAAAGACCCCTGGCTACAGCCAGTCCCTTGGCCTTGGCTAAAGCCCACCCAAAAAGTTCCTCTCAGAGGACAGCCATGCTAGTAAAGTGTTTTCTTCTGTTGCCCAAAAATCATGACTGACCAGGGAGACTTCCCCTGGCCAGCTACAGGACCCTCACCACATGCAAGCTGCCTGGCACCTTGTGCCGCACGTCCTTTTATTGGCTGGGGTTCAAGCCATGTGATGCAGCTGGGTGTGGGAAAGTTCCAGACTGCATGATGCCTCCAGGGGCTGGGGGAAAGGAGGGGATGTGAGGGTCAGAACAAAATGTAAGTGGCTGAAAAGAAGTTTCTCAGCCTATCAGACAAGCATGACCCCCACCCACAGCCTAGCTGCCACATGGTGCAGGGGGAGGAGGGCAGCAGTGGCTGGTGCCAAGCAACGTAGAAAAAAATGCAGCTAGCTGGGATGTATGCAGAACCACAGACCCCACAGCCACCCAACTAGCAAAGAAAAAGAAAAGATTTTTCAGCCTCTCATGATCTGACAGCTATGGGCTTCCAGGTGCCGAATTCCTCCACACCTGAGAGCAGTGGACATGGAAGAGGCCAGAGTGGAGAACTGTGGGGCATTAAGGGGCACATACAGGGCATGTCTGGGGCTAATGAATTCAATTTAATAACATGGCACTTCCTCATAAGCCTTCATTTGGAATTTTACTACGATATTATGATTTCAATATTATGTCAATTTTAGTGCACCATAAATTGACCTAATGAAATTTACAGTAAAGACAGGCACTTGGGAAAATTGGGCTAATTGCCTTAAAATCAATATTATCTTGTAGTATAGACACATCCTTAGTGATTTTGCTGGAAAACATGTTCAAACCCAATGCCCTCTAAAAGTTGGTGCCTGGCGCACCACCTCCAGGACGAGCCTGACTGTTCACAGGATATCACTTCAGGCAGAGGATGAGCCGTAAAAGTGCACTGAGTCCAAGACTAAGATTCATAAATTTGGTGTCGTCTTGATTGTCCTTTATGCAACACAATTAAGAATATGTCTTTTGAGTTGAAGCATAAATTTCCAGCTCAGACAGACATACCCATGTTATCTTGGATTGATCTAGAGCACTGGAAATAGATGTGTAGGGTGTAGCAGCACAAGCAGCAGGAGAAGTTAGACACCCAAGTATAATCCTGCCTGAGACCCAAACAGGCATATTCTCAGAGCAGCTAGCCCATTAATGGGTGACAGGGGAGGGATCCCTTGATGATTACCTGTTCTGTTCATTCTGTCTGGGTCATCTGGCATTGGCCACTATTGGAAGACAGGATACTGGGCTAAATGGACCTTGGTCTGACCCAGTATGGCTGGTCCTATAACATTCAGTCCTAGTAGTAGTAGTAGGCATCCTTCAGTCTGCATAGACTATGGATCGCGCCCTTTAAAGTTTCAATTGAGGACTTCATTTACAGCGTCTATTGTGACTATAAAGACCCACACGAGAGTGAAGTCCTATATGACCTTAAAAGACCCACAAATTTATTAGGTCATGAGATTTCATATAACCTAATAAATTTTTTGGCCTTTAAGGTGCTAAGACTAACATGGCTACCCCTCTGAGACTTATGTTATTATGTTCATTCCATGACCACTACACTTCTACTTCAGCACAATAGCTCAGTCAGAGCCAGTGCAAGTTGGAAACTGTACCTTCACCTTAAAGTGTGTGCATACATTTTAAGTTGTCAGTGCTGGATACATCAACCCATACTAGTAGCGTGAGGTTCTCCCCTTCTAGTAGCTAAATCACAGAGAGGTTTAGAAATCTGACAGCTTCCAAACCACCAAAACTGATCCTCCAACTCAAGTAGCAAGGACTCGTGCTTCTGGATCACTCAGTCCTGGGTTCCATCTCCTGCCAAGAGCATTATCCTATCTTATCGTTATCTATATATAATCCTACCTAAAAGTGAGAAATTAGCCTGCTCAATTCTCACTAACTTTTGTTTCATAAGTGCTTTCCTTAAGAGGTGATAAAGTGGAGATGTTGTGCAGTTTTATGAATATGTTGTGGTTAGATACTTTTGACAATTTGATATGACTCATTTCAGGAAGCCATACCCTGAACTTGGAATGCATAAAATAAATTTACGCAAAGATTAAAAAATGTAAAGGAGTGTTCTGACAGAGGGAGAGTTGGTGTTAGGGCACGTGAAAACTCTTTGTTGTTACCTAGTTATGAGATACACAGATAAATGCTTCCAAAGGAAGCAGATGGTTGTATTTGATAAATTGTGGGCAGGACAGCAGTTGAATGGGTTAATAAGCTAAAAATGTCTTCAATGCAATTATTGCAAATGAAGTACTGAATTGCTAATAAAAGGAAGTTGAAGAACATAATGTTTAATTATAGATTTTGTAATAAACCAGTCTGAGGAAGATATGAGAATTTCCATCTTCCACCTACTACAGGAATTAATTAGCTATCTTACTATCAATTAGGGCCTATAATTAACAGTTCAATGCCAAGAGTCAAACACCCATAAGGCTGCATAAAAAGAATGACTAAAGAGACAGCTATTGTCTACATTGGTGATTCCCCACCTTGCTGAGTAACAGCTTTGCCAGCTAGGACTTGATGGCTCATAACAGTTTGAACTACTGAAGTCTTAATTAAGGCCATTCAAAAAGTATACATAAAAATCAAACAGTGACCATTGAGGTAAAGTGAATCACTTCAAAAGAATTTTAAACAACTCTTTCAAATGGGGTTTGTGCCCAGAAAGTTCTTGTCACCTTGTTAAGTGTCCTGCTGCTTTAAAACACCCCTTTGGAAAGTTCTCTCTAATCTTATAAGGAGCTGAATGATTTACGGAAGCTAGATGAACATCAGTAAAACCTTCTCTGGGGCGATCCCTAAACAAGAACCAAATGCTCTTTTGTACTGCAAAAAGAAGAGAGGAGCAAAGGAATGAAAATTTGAGATAAAGGTCTGGATGTAAATATCCACAGTTGTATGAAGCCAGTTAACTAGAGAGGTGGGAAGAATGGATTTTTCAGTTCCCTGGCAGTTCCAGAAAGTGAGAAGAAACTTGTTTTGATTTAAATTAAAAACTACTCTTTTTAAAAATTTTGGCAAATCATACACTACAAAAAATGATGTTGGATCAAAACAAATGTTTCATTCACCCCCTCCTCCAAATTTTTTTCTTTCAAACTTATTTTAACATTTTTGAAATTTTACATAAAACTGAAGAAAATTTCCAAACAAAAATTTGTTTGAACAGAAAAAAAAGACCTATTCTTTCAAAAACATCAAAAATATTTCAATTGTTTTCTGATTTTTATGGTAGGTGGGTTGTAAGGATATGTCTCCAAATCTGCATTTTTACCAAAAAATATTTTGTCCAGGTTCTCCCAGCTTTCCCTTTATTTTATGCTATTAGTTACCACCAAGTGAAGATCCATTTGCTTAAGCTATGTCTATACAGCAGAGTTATTTCAAAATAAGCCATTCCAGAAGAATAATGCAAAATAGTGCATTTACGCAAAAATGTATATAGAAATAGTGCTCAATTATTTTGAAATAGAGCATGCAAACATAATGGAGCCTCTTTGGGATTAGAGCCTTTGGATAGCTTATTTAAAAGTAGCCACTATTCCCTGTCTACACATCCCCTATTCTGAAATATTTATTTCAGAACAGGTGCTATTCCTCCTAGAATGAGGTTTACCAAATTCAAAATAAGCTGTCCACCATTTTGAAACTATTTCAAAATTGCGGTTTCATTGTGTAGACCAGGCGTGCCCACCCTGCGGCCCACGGGCCGCATGTGGCCCTGGACAGCTAGTAATGCGGCCCCACAAGATCGTAAACTTTTAACATTATTATGTTATTTATATACATTAACTATATTATGTATTTTGTACGCGGCCCAAGACTATCTTCATTCAATGCGGCCCAGGCAAGCCAAAAGGTTGCACACCCATGGTGTAGACACTCACAAAATTATTTCCAAATAATGGCCACTATTTGGAAAATAGTGGTTACGTTGTGTAGACCCTCGCAAAGTTACTTTTGAATAGTAGGCGTTATTTCAAAATAACTTTGCTGTATAAGCACACGCTTAGTATGCTGTCTCCAGACTCTGGCCACACTATTTCTGTGAATTAACTAAGTTGAAGACTCTTCTGTTCCACACATTTTCATGAGGATGTGACCACACCTGGCTTGCTTCCATACAAACATTGACAATATTTGAACACTTTTTTACACATCAGCCCACCCATACAGCAATTTCCAATAAATCTCCTTTACATAATCCATGGAAACAAGTCATCTTAACATTAAGACTACTAGAATTGTTTCCAGTCAAAACATTTCAGAAAGGAAACTACATCAGCCAAGATAGTCAAACACGAAGTCCTTGGTGTGGAAGTTTTTACACCTTGACTTTTGCTAAGGAAATGTATCCTGGAGGAATTAATCAGTTTTACGAAAGACAAACAATAACTCTGAAAATATACTACAATAGGTTGTGATTCATGGCTTACATTACTAAATGACAATGTATACTTAAAGCCATTAAAAGGGCACAGGATGATGAACATTGCCCAGTCAGAATCCGAGACTTATAAAATTTACCATTATATGATTTAGTGCACTAAAATGAGCTGTGAAGGTTTATGTTACTTTGATATCAAAAACATCTGTTACAATAGGAGCCTGTGATACATCCAGCCAGACTCTGAGCTCTATTATTCCACAGAGGTGCTGAGACACCATGACAGTGAGTGTGGTAGGAAAAATTGGATAAGAAAAAGATGAAGTAATAAAGATAGCTGGTAGAGAACTATGTGCTTGGCCACAGATTTTTTTTTTTTAAAAAAACTCAGACACTTTGTTTTCTCCCATCAGGATTGTGTTAAACCCAGGTACTAGGCATAGAGATTTTGGGGGTACCATTTGAAAGCAGCCAGTAGATGGACAGGTTAACCAGGGGTCAGTAACCTTTTCAAGGCGGAGTGCCAAAATTTGACCTTTTGATCTCTGTGTAGAGTCTAAGTGCTGGTGATACTTTTTAAAGTCACTCATAGTCCTACTTAAAATAGCTTAATTAATAAATAAATAAAGATACAGAGCTTTACCATTTAGGTGGTGGCTGGTAGCATTAGCTGGTCTTCTGCTAATTCACAGGCAGCATGGTTTTGAGCAAGCTTCTGGCTGTACAGGGGAGGAGGAGCAGGGCTGAGCTCACACCTTACATACTGGTGAAAATTGGCTTGCCTGCCAGTCTTGGCAACCACACTGGAGGTTGCTGACCCCTGGCTTAGCCTAAAAGAAGAGTTGTAGTTATGCACTCACTTGTCCTGGGTAAAGAAGCACTGTGTTGGCCAGCTCAATATGGGATGTAAAGATCTGTGCCAGAGGGAAGAATTATAATAATGTGTGGAGATACACACCCCATTGAGCTGGAAAGGACCTCAGGAGGTCATTGAGTCCAGCCCCCCTGCCTGACCAAGCATCCTCCCTTTTTTTTAAGCCTATTTACCCCAGATCTGTAAATAGCTCCCTCAAAGATTGAGCTCACAATGCTGGGTTTCACAGGCCAGTGTTCCAGCCACTGAGCTATCCCTCCCCCAATAATTGCTTAGCTAGCTGAGGAGTCCCATCCCTGAAATGGGAGGGCTGCTGTCCCAGACTACATTCACACTCATGTCATTGCTGCGCCTCTGGTGTGGTGCTGTCCCTGGGGTAATGGAACACATGGGGAATGTAAAGAAAAGTACTATTGTTGAAAAAGTCATTTACACCAACAGCAGCAATGCAATTCTACTAACGTGCCGAAGCAGGATGACGTGGTTCTTTGCCAACCAAAGTTATGCTCCAAAACTTCTGTTAGTCTATAAAGTGCCACAGGAGTTCTCGTTGTTTTTGCAGATACAGACTAGCATGGCTACCCCTCTGATACTTCAGTTAACCACACAGCTCATCAGTAAGTGTGTTCAGCCAACATCTTCAGTATTACTACAGTGGGTTATGTTTAGGGCCCGAAGGATCCATTGAGCTACGAAAGGAAGAAATTAATTTGAGCCTCAGGTCTGAGTCAGTCATGATGCAAGAAGAGACAATTCCACTGAATTCACAATAGTTACCTTTGCTTACAATAGGACAGAATTTGACCTGTATCCTCAGAACATAGTCTAGCATATCTATCTAGACAAGCTTTTCATACTATAAGCCTAGGATAGAATTTTTTTTTAACTATCCTCAACAGATAAATCCTTAAAAAGTGATTTTTTCTATAGTATTTGCACCAAAGACATTACAAATGCTACACTGTTGTGTGTTACCTAGGGAAAACATTTAGTGGCAACAAAAAAATGCCATGCAGTACGGAGCTCCCATGCACTCTGGAGTTCCTCAGATCTTGTGTAGGATGTTGCTTGTTTAAAGGAAGATAGTCGGTGGATAGCTGGATATGTCACAAATTTCAGTAAAAGAAATAGCTGTAGTCTACCGTAAAATTAAATATACACACATAACTCGCATATTACAAGCGGCTTCTGGCAGAAGCTAATCTTTACACTCAGAAGTATAAATATGTAACAACAACTTCCAAATTTACTTCAATTTTTCATTACTACTGGGGGTTGCTTACCAACCCACCCTCTCTTCCTGGGGAATCAGGGAGTGCCATGGCCAGCGCAGGCTTTTCACAAGGGTTCGAGGAGCAGCGCAGCCAGCCCCAGCCCTTCCAGGGCCTCTTCTGCCCACCTCTGCCTGCCGGATGGCAGACAGATGCATTTGCATAATGACATCATTCTGTTACCCAGAAGGAAATTTTGTATATATAGCGCGAGAGAAAAGTGTACAAATGTAAGTGTTTTAAAAAGCCATCATGTAAGAAATCAAACTAACAATACAACAACAATATAACCAAGATTATTGGGTACATAAAAGGTTGCATTTCAAATTAAAGTTAATTAAGCCTCACACAAGGTACAAAGGAAGTAAGTATTATCCCTGTCTTATTTCTGGAGAGATGCTGGATTCTCCATCCCCAGAGGTTTTTAAGTCCTGGCTTGACAAGGTCCTGGCTGGGATGACTTATTTGAGGGTCATCCGGCTTGAAGCAGGGGGCTGGACTAGATGACCTCCTGAGGTCCCTTCCAGCCCTGTGATTCTAGTGAAACAGCAACACAGCTGGCATGAGTGACATCCCCATGGCACTTCTTACCAAAGCCTCCTCCCCCAAGCAATGCAACCTGTGGTATTACCAAGGGGCCTGGTCAGATCTCCCCACAGTGATGGGAATCAAGGCACCTTGACTCCAGCCAAATCTGCTCCCCGGAGCCCATCTCACAGCCGATAAAGTGGATTAACCTAGTTAGGAAATAGTGCATCAGAGGAAGCTGAGGGTGGGTCCAACCTTTTCTGCCAGTGCCAGGCACCCCCAGTAATCCCCCAAGTTTCCCTGGGCTCTGCAGAGTTCTGCAAATCAGGAGGCCCAGGGTGGCTGCCCCAAACAGTCATAAAATAACAGAGAGGAAGTCGTGCTAGTCTATACACTATCAAAACAAAAAGCAGTCAAGTAGCACTTTAAAGACCAGCAAAATAGTTTATTAGGTGAGCTTTCGTGGGACAGACCCACTTCTTCAGACCATAGCCAGACCAGAACAGACTCAATATTTAAGACACAGAGAACCAAAATCAGCAAGCAAGGAGGACAAATCAGAAAAAGATAATCAAGGTGAGCAAATCAGAGAGTGGAGGGGTGGGGGGGAAGGTCAAGAATTAGATTGAGCCAAGTATGTAGACGAGCCCCTATAGTGACTCAGAAAGTTCCCATCACGATTTAAACCATGTGTTAATGTGCCGAATTTGAATATAAAAGTCAGCTCGTCCACTTCTCTTTCCAAAACAGTGCGATAATGTCTCTTCAGTAACACACATACCTTGAGGTCATTGACAGAATGCCCCATTCCATTAAATATGCCATCATGTGCCAACAATGCCCAGATGCTTTGTATATTGGACAGACTTCTAACTCCCTTAGACAAAGGGTCAACGGGCACAAAACAGACATCAAAACACTCAAGATCCACAAACCAGTTAGTCAACATTTTAATGGAATGGGGCATTCTGTCAATGACCTCAAGGTATGTGTGTTACTGAAGAGACATTATCGCACCGTTTTGGAAAGAGAAGTGGACGAGCTGACTTGAAGAGAGAGATCGGCACAAAAAATATTGGGAGCTTTCGCTCAGCAGGGGTGCGCAGGATTATATTTTATTATAGGTTGTATAATAAGTAAAATTCTTATATAGACTTATAAAAATCACGTTATATGTGTAATATTGTATTTTTATAGTACAGCAAAAGAAAAATCCTAACAATTCATTGCTTTGCAGTGAAAATTAAGTAGTAATAAACATTTGCAAGTATATTTTATATATCCTATGGATAAACATTGCATTCCCTTTATAAAATTAATCAATGTTTTCATCTGTTTCTATGAGGTGAAGGATAAATTTTCCCTATATATGTTTATTTTAGGGGCTCAGAATGTCATAATCTGGCCCTATATCTTGACATGTTGTTCTCTTTCAACTGCTACTTCAAAACATAGCCAGATCGTGGAGGTAACTTCAATATGGACAGCAGACAATTATTTTTCTTAGTAACCGATGAATGGTTTCAAATGGTTAATTTGCCCTGGGGTTCTACGGTCAAATCAAGCTCTGCCTGGAGGATGGATGTAGTAGGTACATGGCCATGAAACCAGCACTTGGACATGTTGCCAGAAGGAGGCGTTTTCCCTGCTCCTGCAGCTCTTGGCTAGGCATAGTGTATGTCAACATGTGGACCAGAAGATTAGATGGCCTTTAGATCATGCATATACAGACCTTGAAGATATAGTGCCATGACTGGCAGGCTATAATGAAATTGTACCCTGCATGGCCCCTAAGCCCTATGCCCGATACTAAATTTCTGTTCCTGCTTTTATCCCTGCTTGTGTAACAATACAGCGAAAAGAAGTACCAAGTCCTTAATTCCAAACAATCAAATACTTCATTGCCCAAAAAAATCAAATAAGGGTCGATGCAGAAGGATTCCGCATGGATAATATACTTTGAGATATGTATATCTCCATATTTCCTTCCAAAGGAGAAAGAGGGATACTTCAGAGGTTAGAGCAGTGACTTTATAAACAGTGGGTTGTGAGTTTAAGCCTTCAAAGAGCTTGCTAAGGATTGGGAGCAAGTTAGGGGTTCATTTCTTTGTTTTTTTGGTGGTCAGTGATGGCGATAGGTCCTGCTTTGAGTGAAGGGGACTGGACTCAAAGACCTCCAGCTCTACGAGATTCTTCTCTCATGTTTCAAGTAATAAGTACTGCAGCAAATTAAAGCAAGGATCAGCACACATTTTTTTCCTCCAAAAACAATTGCTACTCTCTGATTTTAATAAGAGCTCAAGAAGCCCTAGTACAGGAGGAAAGAGCTGTCATCTTAAATGAAGTACCCAAATGTTCATAGTATTTATTCATCAAATCAATCAGATAGTCAGAGATAAATTCTCAGTTGTGGTAAATTGTCATGGCTGTATTGACTTCATTGCAGCTAAGCTCATTTACAAATCTGAAAATCTGACTCCCAGTCTTAAAAGCTAACTGAAGGATTGAGCTAGTTAGGAGTTCTCATACTAAGCATAAAACTTTTAGTTTATCAAACCATTTAAATGTTTACCTTACTTCACAAACAGAAGTCATGGTAGGTCCGCAAGCACAGACAAATGTGAAAACAAACATTGTTATTTTCCATGTTGCACTTCAAAGCTAGTATAACCACTACATTTCTTAACTAGTAGAGATATGTGTGCCATTATTGGAGGAGAAGCTGAGCTATTTGGGCTTATTTACAGAAGAGTGAGAATAGATCTGAAGGGAGGTTCCAAAGAGGATGGAATCAGGCTAGTCTCAATGGTGATAGATGACAGAATGAACAGTAATGGTCTCAAGTAACAGTGGGGGAGAGCTAGGATGGATATTAGGAAAAGCTATTTCACTAGGAGGGTGGTAAAACACTGGTATGGGTTACTTAAGGAGGTGGTGGAATCTCCATCCATAAAGTTTTTTGAGTCCCAGCTTGACAAAGCCTTTGCTGGAATGATTTAGTTGGGACTGGTCCTGCTTTCGCGGTGTTGAACGCAATGACCTCTTGAGGTCTTTTCCAACCCTGTGATTGTAAGACCCAATATACAACTGGAGAGTCATATCAAAGAATTTTACTCAACATTTTACATAATGCTTCTTTGTGTTGTCTAATAGTCCCACATAAACATTATGACAAAAGCTTAGAAAGGGCCTTTTCCTAAACTGGGAAACCTTACTCTCTGCAGTGTCTGCAATAATTCACATACGTTGAAATCCCTGAAATGGAGTAGACACAAAAACTGCAGAGAGGGACCATATGCTGGTGGGACCTCATCTACGGATAGTCCACACACCTTCAGTTACAGCAACAAAGGGTCCTGTGGCACCTTATAGACTAACAGAAAAGTCTGAGCATGAGCTTTTGTGAGCACAGACTCACTTCATCAGATTCTGGTCTTGGAAATCTGCAGGGCCAGGTATAAATAAGCCAGAGCAAGGGTGGGGATAACAAGGTTAGCTCAGTCAGCAAGGGTGAAGCTTCCTACCAGCAGTTGATCTGGAGGTGTGAACACCAAGGGAGGGGAAGCTGCTTCTGTATTTAGCCAGCCATTTGCAGTCTTTGTTTAAGCCTGAGCTGAGGGTGTCCAAATTTGCAGATGAATTGTAGCTCAGAAATTCCTCTTTGGAGTCTGGTCCTGAAATTTCTTTGCTGTAGGATAGCTACTTTTAAGTCTGCTACTGTGTGGCCTGGGAGATTGAAGTGCTCTCCTACGGGTTTTTGTATATTGCCATTTCTGATGTCTGATTTGTGTGCATTTATTCTTTTACATAGATACTGTCCAGTTTGTCCGATGTATATAGCAGAGGGGCATTGTTGGCACATGATGGCATAAATTATATTGGTAGATGTGCAGCTGAATGAACCCACGATGGTGTGGCTGATCTGGTTAGGTCCTGTAATGGTGTTGCTGGTGTAGATATGTGGGCAGAGCTGACAACGAGGTTTGTTGCATGGATGGGTCCCTGAGTTAGAGTGACTGTGGTCCGGTGTACAGTTGCTGGTTAGGATTTGCTTCAGGTTGGCAGGTTGTCTGTGGGCAAGGACTGGTCTGCCTCCCAAGGCCTGTGAAAGTGGGGGATCATTGTCCAGGATGGGTTGTAAAGCCCTGATGTAGAGGTTTTAGCTGAGGACTCTAGGTGATGGCTAGCAGTGTTCTGTTGGTTTCTCTCTTGGGCTTGTCCTGTAGTAAGAGGCTTCGTGGCACACGTCTGGCTCTGTTGATCTGTTTTTTCACTTCCTCAGGTGGGTATTGCAGTTTCAAGAATGCTTGGTAGAAATCCTGTAGGTGTTTGTCTCTGTCGGAGGGGTTGGAGCAAATGCGGTTATATCTTAGTGCTTGGCTGTAAACAATGGATCGTGTGGTGTGTCTGGGATGGAAGCTGGAGGCATGAAGGCAGGCGTAGCGGTCAGTAGGTTTACGGTACAGGGTGGTATTGATGTGGCCATCGTGTATTAGCACCGTGGTGTCCAGGAAGTGGATCTTCTGTGTGGACTGTTCCAGGCTGAGGTTGGGGTGGAAGTTGTTGAAGTCCCGGTGGAATTCCTCCAGAGTCTCCTTCCCATGGGTCCAGATGATGAAGATATCATCAATGTAGCGTAAGTAGAGACGGGGTGTTAGTGGACGAGAGCTAAGGAAGTGCTGTTCCAGGTCAGCCATGAAAATATTGGCATACTGAGGGGCCATGCAGGTACCCACAGCTGTGCCGCTGATTTGAAGGTATATGTTGTTGCCAAATCTGAAATAGTTGTGTGTGAGGATAAAGTTACAGAGCTCGGCCATCAGATGTGCTGTAGCATCATCAGGGATACTGTTCCGGACAGCATTTATTCCATCTTTGTGTGGGATGTTGGTATAGAGAGCCTCTACATCCATGGTGGCTAGGATAGTGTTTTCTGGTAGGTCATCAATGTCTTGCAGTTTTCTGTTACAGATCCAGCCTAACACGGCTACCCCTCCGATACTTGACACCTTCAGTTAGTGACTGCACAATGATACATCATCATTTGGAGACAGACAAGCCACATAGACATGACTGTGTAATGATATGCTCGACACACTCACTTTTAAAAATAAAGGTCAGTGCTTGCAGTACAAAAAACAAAAACGAAAAGAAAAAAAACCACTGAGGAAAGTATGTCCAACATTTGACATTTTGGGGAGAAGTGCTGGGAGGGGGAAAGACAGTGGTTTAGAAGATTTCCGCCCAGCCACTCAGCAATCTAGCAAAGACAGAACAGAAGACACAGGCACTAGCCTACTTTATGATTTTGCCTAGCAATTATTTTTTATCTTTTGACAGCACGCTGTATGCCAACGCCTCACAGCTGGGAGCTTTCATTGCACAGAAGTTTGGCAAATTGTGAAAGGGCTCCTTAGCCATCCAATCAGTTTTGAGGGGTTCTCATATCTTTAAATATTTATATTGGGATAATCTGCTGAAATGTAAGTGTATACACCAAAAACCTTGCAGCTACAGAGGATAGCCAGTTCTACTTCCTTAATCTCTCCCTACCACAGAAAGAAAACAAGTAGAAATCAAAACACACTGCTGGACGCAATTCAGACTTAAAACACTGCAACATGGGAATGGTTCGTTTATTCGGTACCAGATGGTGGTTCATCATAGTTTTGGTTCTGGAAGTCCTAAAATATCTTCAGGGGATCAAATGAAGGTAATTAAGACTCAGGGAACGCTTGCCAACAATGGGACACCCTTCTCTCATTTTTGTTATAACAATGGCACAGGACAGACCAAAAACATGAAAATAAGATGTAATCCATCTTACTGGATTCCAGAAAAGAATACAGGCATATTTCCTCTATGAAAGAAATGGATTTGCACTGCAATGACTAAAATGAGAGGAATTTCATTGTATCTGCTGCAGATGAATCAGCACTAGTGGTGGGCTGTGCTAGTTCACCATCCCATTTTTCTGGCCCCCAGACTGCACAGTGATCCCAGATCCCCAAGTCAAGATAGAGAGTAACCACCAGCAACCTAGCCATCATCCCCAGACTGAGCCTTAGGAGTAGACAAGAAGCCCATGCGGGAGATACAGGAAAACAAGAGAGAAAGTAGGTTAGCCTGAAGACTACTTTTCTTGGACCAAAGACTGACTTAAGGAATGCTGGGAGAGTTGTATGTAGAGCCCGCCTCCCAAGTCCCAACTCAGGAGCCATAGCCCCAAAAATAGAACACCTGCACCCTGGTTAAGCAGACACTCCGGCCTGCTGCCAGTGATGCACTATCATGCCTGTGTGCTTTCATGTCACTCTGCTATTAGCTGCGTAGATGTAGACTTAAGAAGAAAAAGAAAGACCTATAATACTAGGTGGAAAAGAAAAGTGAGTTGGAGGGGAAACGGAAGAAGAAATTATGGTATTTAGGTGCATTGAACCACAAAAACTCATTTGCTGAAACAAAATTTTCAAAATAACCGTATTCAAATGTTACAAAATTGTCAATAATTTCTACTCAGTGGCTGGAGAACGGTAGAAACTTAGGTACAAATGACCTGGTGAGAGGAGAGAAAAGGAATAGAAAAGAAATGAAATTCATATAAAGCTTGAGCATATACTGTGGGAGAAGATAGTGTTCACCTGACAAACCTAATATAACCACAAGATTTTTAATTGTTCACTGGCCCTTCATTTCTCCTATTTCCACCCCCTAGTGTATGCTGACATCACCTATTAAGCCAGGTCTATTTTTTGAGTCCTCCATCCTGCAGTAGAATCTCATAGCACTGGCTGCAATGGGGCTCGTTCTAGGTTCAGGTATCTGTGCGAGTATAGCAACTGCAGAGTCAGAGTCAAAATGCAGAGTCAGAGTCTACTGCACATTGTTCTTCTGTGACAAAAGCACTCTTTTAATCCCCCCCTATAATTATGACCAGAGTATTAGTATTGAGACTCTTACTCAGTAAACTAATGGATAAAAATCAGAATGATGGACTCATGTAAACCTGGCAAATAATTTACACCATTGTATGGCAGTTTGAAGTTGGGAGAGTTGTTAGGATCCTAATACCACATTATTGCATTAGCAATGCTTTTGATTCAGTCAGAAGATTTCACATTCAGCTGTGAACTGAATGGATGAAAAATTCAATATAATATTTCCTGGAAATCTTTTATCCCTTTCGTATGCAGCTTTAAGTTTAATCATTTACATAGGAAAATTTCTTTTCTGCTCAAGGTAGTGTTTATGCAACAAAATTATTTCTCCTCATATTAAAACCATCCTAAAAACAATATGGGAGAGAATTCACATAGCCAGAGACTGAGTTCTCTTCTGGTACTGCTGGAGTCACAAGTAAAGTCTCTCTTTATATGGTTGCCAACAGCAGAAAATTCAGAAACTACCTATGTACAGAACTCACCAACCTAGAGCATGCTTCTAGTACAGTGTAGCATTGCATCCTCTCTCTGTCAGTTTCCCCACCATGCTGTTTGACCCACTCCAGACACAGATATGACTCAGCCTTCTGGCCAAGCCACTTTAAATAATTCATCCTTTTCCATGGCAACAGACTCCTTGGACAAACTAAAACACAACACCAGTTAATCTTCATTCTGACCCGGTCTAGTGTACAGCTCCATTCTTTGCATGTAGTCCCCAGTTTCCATGGCCTGTCAACACCCACCAATGGGCACCTGGCCGCAAGTCTACCCAGCAATCCACTCCAGGCCCATCCCTCAACACAGGACCAGTATATCTACAGTCTTCAGACAGCCCTCAACCAAGTAGGAGCACTCTGTCCACGGTCCTCCTCAACCAGCTTGTAACTGCTGGGCTTGCCTGTTCGCAAGTCCACTACCGCTACCCAGCAAGAGTGCAGCAGGCCATATCTAGTTGGCTCCCAGGCCTCCTGGCCTTTAAAAGGGGCTGGCCCATCCTCACAGACGCATTCTCAACTGACTAAAATTCTGTCAAGAACTCTTTTTTTGCATGGGTTTCTGAAGAAGAGTGTGTGAGGGAGGCACATATACCCTCAACCACATCCCAGAATAGCTAACCCTGGAAGTGGGAGACCTAGGCTCTGCCTGATTCTAGCGGGTCTCTAGTTTTGACCAGAAATTCCACCTCAGACCAAAGAAACCTTCCCTGCAACATTTTGTTGAAAGCATTAGAGGTTGTTTCCTAGGTGTGTTCTGCCTGATTTGGAGCAGGGTCTTGAACTTAGATTTCCTACATTCCACACAAGTGCGCTAAACTCTGAATTATAGTTGGGGTCGGTTTTGAGGGGTCTTTCAATCTCATGAAAATTTAAAACACTTGGCAAAGCAGAATTCTTGTTTTCCGGCCAGAACTACTATTTAATCTGTAAACTTCAGTTGGCAGTTATGTCTCTTCTTAAAAAGACTTTAAAATCTCCCCTATAAATATGAAAAGACCTAAGGGTGAATTTTGCAGATATAAGTGTTGATTTTTCAGGTAATTGACATAAAATGTGCCAGAAATGCCACAAAACTGCCATGCAGTTTTCTCAGGAATGGGTTCTGAAGCACCAGGGAATTCTAGTGTCCTTGTTAGAAACCTTTGAATGGTAATTTGTCAAGCTAAAAATGACATTTTAAACAAATTCCCTTATTTTTATTCCTAGTATACCGTAGTTTATTAAACCAGATTTAAAAAAAAAAAATCCAATTTATTTTTCACTACTTAGCCAATTTGGTTTTACATTTCTCAGTTTGCAAGATGGAAAAATAACAGTCAGCTTTCCTTTTGGTTTAAGTCTTCCATACTTGATTATTTGGGATGCAGAATTTGCAGGGGAAAGTCTATTTGCTTTAAAAAAATTTGTTTCTTTTGAATATAAAATAAATCATTGACTTTTTATGTCGTCTAAATTTTGAAAACGTTTGCAAGATCTAAATTCTGAGTCCAATTTGTTTAGATGCTGACTCCTTGGAGATATACACATCTCATAGAGCTGCAAGGGACCTCCAAAGGTCATCATGTCCAGTCCCCTGCACTCACAGCAGGGCCTATCATCATCCTAGATATTTGAAAAAAAAAAAATCTGACTTGTCCCAGATGCTTATAAACCCCCTCAAGGATTGAATTCACAACCCTGGGTTTACAGGACCAATGCTCTAACCACTGAGCTCTCCTGCCTTAACTGTTTGCATTCCATATTTCAGAAATGAGGATTTCAATTTTATAGACAATGATAGCATCCAAAACAATGTTCAGAAGATTGGCAGGTCTTTAAAATGTCTTACAAGTTGAGTAGGTATTTTGTCTTTTATAACAGTGGCTTTTGCTTTGAGCTGCTTTAAATTTTCTGCTTAAAAATAGCTTTAAAATGAAAAAAAAGCCTTTTGTAAAAGTGATCTTTTTTCACTGAAAATGTCAATTTCCTCAAAATTTTTGAGGATTTCCTTGAAAAAAAAAAGAAAATTCAGAAAATTGTTTTTTCCTCAAACTTTTTCATAGAAAACCTACGGAACTTTAAAAAAAAAAAAGAAAAGAAAAAGCTCTCTTTTAAAGTTATATATGAAGAATCTGTTCCTCATCCAAAAAGTTCACAGTATAAGGTTTGTACTATTTTCTCCTGTCTCTTAGGCATCAGAGAACCTGATGGTATTTTGTATTTTGAAAAGCCTCTTTCAGGATTTGGGGTATTAGAAAATCTTAGGGTTCAATTTCTCTTTTCAGTCACAGGTGACTGAATTTTGAAGCTCAAATACCAATAACAAAATGCTCACGAATCACCTAGAAACCCAAGAATAATTTGCCGACAAAACCCACAGAATGTTCAGATTCCCAAGGCATTTTGTTAAGTCAAAGAATGCAGCACTTTTGTCGACAGATGTACCCTGCTCCCCACAAGGAATAACACCTCTGTCGATGGAGCTATATCAACAGAAAGCCAGTTTGGACTTCTGGGGGTGGAGGGGCCTCTGTCAACAGACAGGGCTTCTAGGACACTAGGCAGCCCTGTCTGCTGTACTTCTGGTTGTCCGTTTTGCTGAGAGAACACCTGGCCAGTCCAATCATTCTGTCAGAGTGTATTGCTCTTGCAATCTGCTTGGCAGTTTGGCTAAGGTCTACAGACAGAAGTTTTGACAAATCCCCATCATCTAGACATAACCTACTAGACTTGGCAGCAGCAACTTAAAGATATGAAAACGTCCTGTGAGAAACGGGGATAGACTTGGTGACACATTAGGATTTCCTTCCGATGGAAGTGAGTCTGTGGTTATATATTTAAGGAAATCTGTGTATATTGCCAGTTTTTTCCCATTTGCATTCCAAATCCCAGATACTTGTGGCTGAATCACTTTATTGTGTGCATTATATCAGTAGCTATGAATAACTCCCCCTTTTACATCTGCATCTAAACCTCAGTTGTTTCTACTTTTAACTCGTTTTATTTCAGTTTAGTGCTTCTCTGGCTCAACTCTGCTTTTCAGTTCATGAAGAATTCTTCTGTCTAGCTCCTGCATGCTGCAAAAATCAATACAAGAGCAGCATTTTTATCTGAAATTCCAGTGGTTTCCACTCAAGTGCTGCCAGAAATATGCCTTTGATAACATGCAAAAATAAATCATGTTAACAGACAATTTAGGAGTTGACTGAAAAAGGTGAGAGCCAGGTCCCACTGTATACAACGTCCGCTCATTAAAAATCCATCTGCCAAGAGCATCATTCAGGCTAAATTCCAAAATCAGCATGAACCATCTGATTAGCAAATACAACAGATAAGACAGAATCTCAAAGATGTCTAGTAAGTGAAGATCATACACAAAAATTGGACTATTATGAAAACTGACATGGCTCTTCCCGAACCAGTTTATAAGATCCATTTCTTTTCCAATGCCTTAGAGACATCAGACAACCAGCACTATGTATGTGGAGCTGCAATCACAGACAAGTTGATATTATATTCAATTACTTGCAAAAGGAAAAGGAGTTCTCAAATGATTGGAGACAAAACTGAGCAACCAGCCAACCTGTGCAACCACATGATCATATTACTCGTCGTCCCTCCCTGCCTATTGAGTGCTACACTCACTGCTATCTTGTTTCCAGTTTGTTGTAACAGGTGTTAAAGCAAAAAGGGACCCACCAGATCACCTAGTCGGATCTCCTGTATATCGCTGGCTTCCAACATCATCTAAACCTTGCATGCTAAACCCAACTGCAATTAGACCAAAGCATTACAGTTCACAGGGCACCAAATAGCATGAGCCAAAGAAGGCTTGAAGTGCAGCAATGCCCAATCCTTTCACCTCTCCCGCACCTCCACTCCCCTGCAGTGGCAGGGAAACGATTAAGGTAGATACACGTAAATAACTCTGGCAAGAGACCTGCTGCAAAGGAAGACAAACACCCTCCAAAACCCTTTGACCTGGGATGTAGTTCCTTCCCAACCCTGGTTAGTTAGCCTTTGAGCATGTGAGCAAGATTCCGCAACTCAGAAAGAGAATGCTTGATGTCACCTCAGTGCCATGGCCATCCCCACCCAATACCTCATGTCTAGCCAGGACCGTCACCCTTATTCTTCAGAAAGGAGGAAAATAAAAGCTATAGAGATGGTTTCACAAGCCCCTCTGGTGTGAGCCTTCCCACTAATACATTTCCAAAAACATTTAGTGCATTCTGCTTTCTGCAAGTGTTCTTATGGAAGAAATGGTCATTCATAGAAAAATTAATGACAATCTCAAACCCAGTTCACAGGTCTTACTTGGTAGAGTTTCCATGAACACTTTAGTTTTGGATTCAGCCACTCCCAAGGCACAGTCAGATATTACTGGAAAATTGTTTTCCTTTTGTCAACAGACCTTGGGCTACTGACTTCAGAACTGTTCCACGGCAGAAGCCAACCCTTACGGAGTATGCCTAGACTGCAATCAAACTCCTGCTCCAGCCCATGTCAGTCTTTCAGGGATTTGGTTACAGGACTGTACAATTGCAGGGTAGACACTGCGGCTTGGGCTGGAGCCCAGGATCCAGGACCTTACCCCCTTGCAGGATCCCGCCTGAGCCAGAGCATATCACAATTTTTCAGCCCCACATGCAGAGCATCATGAGCCCATGTCAACATAAGATTAGAGCCTTGTGGATTTCCCTCTTTCAATTGCTCACCCACACGGGAGGGAAATCCACAATGCTACTAATTACACTTACAACAGAAAAGCAACTGGAAAGAACCTTAATAAAAATAAACTTATTTCTTAGTACCAAAACTGGGTTTGTCACGCCCGTCATCATTCATTTCAAACATCATTTAAACGACTACTTTCAAGGGTGCTCTTTGAATTTGTATTAAATTTGAGTTTATGCTCCAATAGCCATGAGAGATTGCTCACACTGTTTCTGGGACAATTAAATCAAGCATATTGTCAAAACAAATGCAGAGCGTATGAGGGCTTCATCTTCTTGAAAGAAGAGGTGGGGCTAGAATAAGAATGGCCATGCAGGTCAGACCAAAAGTCCAGCTCGCCCAATATCCTGTCTTCCAACAGTAGCCAATGCCAGGTGCCCCAGAGGGCACGAACAGGGCAGGCAATCACAAGTGATCCCTTCCCTGTCACCCAGTTCCCATTTCTGACAGAGATGAGGGCCACCATTCTGACTCATCCTGGCTAATAGCTACTCATGAACCTAACCTCCATGAATTTATCTAGTTCTTTTCTGAACCCTGTTAATGTCCTGGTCTTCACAAAGTCCTTTGGTAAGGATTTCTGTAGGCTGTCTCTGTGTGTTGAATGAAGAAAAACTTACTTTCGTTTGTTGAAAACCTGCTACTCATTAATTTCATTTGGTGACCCCTAGTTCTTACGTTATGGGAACAAATAAATAACTTCTCTTTATACACTTTCTCCAAATCTGTCATGATTTTATAGACCTCTATCATATCCCTTCTTAGCCTCCTCTTTTCAAAGATGAAAAATCCCAGTCTATTTAATATCTCCTTATATGGTGCCTGTTCCAAACCCCTAAAAATTTTTGTTGACATTTTCTTAACCTTTGCCAATGCCAAGGTATCTTTTTTGAGATGAGGAGACCACATGTGTACACAGTATTGAAAATGTGGGTTTACCATGGATTTATACAGAGACAGTCAGATATTCTCTGTCTTATTCTCTATCCCTTTTGAATGATTCCTAACAGTTTTCGTTTAAAAAACTGTTGTTCCACATTAAGTAGACATTTTTAGAGAACTAACCACAATTACTTCAAGATCTCTCTGGAGTGCTTGTAGCTAAACCAGTCTCCATCATTTTGCATGTACGGTTGGCATTATTTTTCCCAATGTTCATTACTTTACATTTACCAACATTAAATTTCATTTGCCATTTTGTTGCCCTATATCTAGTCTTGTGAGATCTTTCTTAAGCTCTTCACAGTCTGCTTTGTTCTTATCTTGAGCAGTTTAGAATCATTTGCAAATTTTGCCACCTCACTCTTTACCCCTTTCACTAGATCATTTATCAGGTCTCATGAGTCTCAGTCAAATGCTGTATCTACTACAGAATTATAAGCATTTGTACTATAGGTATTTATATAAATACTATATAATGCATTGCATTCCACTTCAGAAAAGTATGGTAAATTATCAAGAAATATTCCATTCATTTACCTTTCTATTTTAGAGGCTTTTCCCCAGAATTAAAGGCTGGTTGGAGATTTTAAAGACCATAAAAATCAGAAGAAAATCATTTATCAACCATCAAGTCCACATTTTTTCATTTAGTCACTTTGGTAGAACTTTGAATATTTGGGATTCAGAAGTCAGCAGAAGGGGAATAAATAAAATATTCTGAAGCTTATATTACGCTCCTTGTGAGCTACATGACTACAGCATCCCTGGAACTGTCCACTTTAAAGGCAAACACTGACCTCTGCAGGCAGTATGTTTACAGACATAAAATACTGCACACAATGGCTCACACGCTTCCTAGGAGACAAAAATAACTGTAACCATCAGTTCAAATCTGGAGACAAGAACCATCAAAATCAAACATGCTCAGCAGCTTGGTGGATAGCAATAGTAACATGTCTCACTGCAATGAGTTTGATTACAATCTGAACTATTTCAGTCTGAAAAGAACTGGCAGAACTCAGAGGAAGGGATCTTTAAAAAAAGAAGCTAGTGCATTTGATTTGCTGCTTATGGTAAATTGCTCCCCTCCCTATGACAGGAGATACTGACCTCAAAATGAGGGCAGGTGATGTTTACAGTGCCTCCATCACCACTGGGGGAGATCGGTCACCTTGAGTGACTTCACAGATCCATCCAAAATACCAAAGCTACAAAAAGTTATATCCAGCTGAGGCAATGCTAGAATAAGTGGAATAAGACAATGCAGCACTGTGATGAAATCAGACATGCAAGCAACATTGTTCTGTTGGTATCACGTTTTTATGCAAAGACCAGAACAGACTGAACTTTCCCGGAGCTCAATGTCAACTTTGATGATAAGCTTCAATCCACCCTTCCTGAAAGAAAGGGCTATTTATGGGCTAAAGATAGACTGCTGCCATTTTCAAAGTTCTCCTAAAAGTCAAGACTATCTCATCATGAGAAAGAAAACAGCCATTAAGAAGCACAGCCTGGGATCAGTTCTTGTAATGAGCATTTCAATAGGGCACACCAAGCATACTTCACATAGCTAGCCAAGTACATTAACAGAACATACTGATACCAAGATTCTCGTTTATCAGACATATTGTAGTCACCTCAGAATTCAGAAAAGGCAAATACATAAAAGATAGCAGAAATTCAGAGTACTCACCAGCTAGCAAAGAGCTGTAGCCAATTTCAAAATGGCCTCTTTAGGTCTACAGCTGCTTCATTCTGCCAAATTTAAAGGACCAGCCTCAGAAACACATTGAGGGGAAAAAAATCTCATAAAATCCAATCCTGTCATCAGCAAAATTAGTATGACTTAGTTGATTACTAAAGAAGGTGCTCCTTTTCCATATTGCTTCTATATGTAACCCCAGAGGCACTGAGACTCTGCTCTACAGACTCTGCTGAGAAGTAGGGGACTTTTAGCTCATGTGCTAGAGCACAGGGCTTTCACCCCTAAGGTCACAGGTTCATTCCCTACTGCTGACAGCTCAGGTGCATTGCCTTTACATATGTTAAAGGGATATCAGTCCAGTTTTCCCTTTTGTGCCTGCAGTTCTCAATCAATTCCCAGCACTAATTATTACACCACAAAGTAAAAGTAACTCGCTTCTTTCCCCTGTCTGAGACAAGTAAAATTCAAAAAAGAGATTAACAGTATAAATGAAAACAAATGCCATTTCATATTAACTATGTGTTCAGCTTTATCTGCTTTAGCAATACTAGTGCAGACATTTGCTTTTGCTTTGAAATTGGGAACTTTCTTCTGAGTAGCTCCATGTACCATTGTGAAGTGAAACTCAGAAGAGCTGCAACTTCCTCCCAAAACATCTGCTTGACAAAAACAGCCTGAAGTTTTATTTTGTTGTTTTACCTTGCTGAACACAAATCCCTTCTCTTTTGCCCAAAATAATTACCCACGGGTTAAGCTGATCTTGTTTTTACTGCTATTGAAAACATACTTGGGACTTAATCTTTAAACTAGGTGGACAGATCCTTATACTCAGGGGTGGAAATCCTCAGGGAACCAGCTTCACCCTCTTGGCCATAGTCTGATGTTACTACAAATTTACCAGCCAAGTTGTTCTAGTGTGAGTAGAGGGGAGGGGGCAGAGGTTTCAATCTCCCTGGTGGGAGGGGAAGAGTCCTGGCTTAGGCCTGGTCTCCCTAGTGGGAAAGAAGAAGGCAAGGTTCTGGACTAGGTTCTTGCTTTCCAAAACTTCAGGCTGCCTCCTCCACCTGTTTCATGTCCAGGTCTGCTCTAGAAGATGAGAGGAAAGCTTGTCAAGGACATGCCTGCCAGTGCAAAGGGGAACCCTCTGCACAAGCCTCTTGTAATGCAGCAAGTGTAAAGTGGAATTCCAAAAACAAGGAAATTGAGGCTTTAGCACATGCTGTGACTTCTGCTACTTGAAGTGTAACCTGGCTCCTTAGGAAAATTCTGTTTGTGGACCTGCACTCTAACTGAAGTCATTAAAGTCAAGGGTGTGGAACTCCAGTTGCAGGATCAGAGCATTAGGGTAGGTCATCGCTACAGTTATAGGGTATGTTTGCAGGCCCTGTAGCCCTATTGAGTAAGCTCAATAGTAAAGATGCCACAGCATGAGCTGTACAACCCAGGACCGGAACCCCGTGCTCAAGGCTGTGTTGTTACAAAGCCACTGTGCCTTTACCTGAGCTAACTATCTGCAGTTACACTGTGTGATGGCAGTGGAGATATATGCTTAGCCCTTAAAGTTCAGACAAGCCCAGGCAAATAAAATATCAGCTAAGATCTGCTGCATGCTACTTTGAAATGACATTTCCAATCAGTTAACAAAGTTTTGCTCTCAGTTTCCGTTTGCATGCAGAAATACATTTGGATAAGCATCAATATTGCCTCTAATTTTTTCCATCCATGGGCAAAACAAGTTTTGTTATGTGCACTAAGGCTAGCGCAGATATACAGCACCAATAAGAGCACATGCCGCCCAGTGTAGGCTCTCTTCTAATCAGATGGGTAGCACGTGAATCTCTCCTGGGAGGCCAGTCAAATGCTCAGCTTACAGGCAACACTGTTAAGTGTAATGGTGTTTTGGTATTCAGCTGATAATCAATTTGTGGGTAGCATTAAAACTAGTAGCAAACAGCAAATGGTTTTACCATCCTGATTCCAGTCTTTGATGAGATTACAGATTTGACTGAAAAGAGTATCAGAGGAGATGTCATATAGCTAAGATTTCATAAGGCATTTTGTAATAGCCCCCCCTTTTTTTTATTAGTGCCAGGAAAATAATAGACTTTTTTTTTTCTGGTTTGGCCAGAAAATTGGAGAAAACATTTGGTTCTGTTCTGAAAATGCTAATAACTTGTCAACAGATGGGAAAAATCAATTCCAGGACAGCTTCAGAAAACTGTTGAGTGGCGTCTTGGTCTGAGTCAGCAGAGAGACTTCTTCCTTCCTTCTTCCCAGATGGGGGCCTTAATTGTCATGCAACAAAGCCATTCTTGCGTTTGGCTCTACTGAATTACTAAGTATTGATACGAAGTGCAGCAGCTTCAAGAGCAGACCATAAGGACAGAATAGCTTATAACCACCTGGCTAGGGTGAGCAGATGCCCCAATTTTAAAGGCCCTCCTGAAGGTGTCTCTACTATTTTTTAAAAATGGGCAAAGTGTCCTGTATTTTCTTTTTCTTGCCCCCCAGCAGTACTGGGGAATCTTACCACTAGGTGGATTTTTGCCCACTAGCAGCCCACCCACCAGTGGTGAGCAAGGGGGACCAGTAGCTGAACGGGATGGAGGTGAGTTTGTAAGGCTGGTGGTCGGGCACAACAGCAGTGTGTGGAGCCAGCAGCTCCCCCTGCTGGTCCCATCAGTGCAAGAGTCCTCTCTGGGCCAGCAGGCCCCACCCCGCTTCATTTCCAGGCAGCACTGACTGCTTGCTGCAATGGCTGGTGAGTGTGGGCAGGGGGTGGCTGATTACATCACCTCTGCTGCCCCCCCGTTGGCCCTTTACCTGTTTCTCCTCTCATCGTCCTCTCCCTGCTGTGCCCCTTCATGCCCCCAGCCCCACTGCCCCTCCAATACTCCTCCCCCCAGCCCCTGCAGGATGCATCCCACTCCTGGAGGTATTTGGAGACACAACACCTGGTCAGATCATACCGCGCACCAACAACCTGGCTGGCAAGCTCCTGCCTTCCCCCACTGCCTCTGATTGGACTGGCAGTCCTGGAAAGCCCAAATCCCTCTGACTTAGGATGCTGGCCAGGAGCAGCCATGTGCCAAAGCCCCACACAGCACTGGCATGGGGAAGCTTCTCTGCCCCTCAGCTAAATGACAGGGAGGAAACGATTTCCCACCCATTTGTGCCCCAACCCTGCAGGTCCCCAGGCTGTGGCATTTATTACGCCCTCCACATGCTTTCTCTGTAATGCTTTCCACTTAAGAATAAATAAGTTCTTTGTTGTGACTGCAGGAAATTGCATTGCTTCATTATTGGCCCGGCTCCCTGGGAATACTACAGTCATAGAACTGTGTATCCAGGAACACACATAATCAGGAGGAAAGAGACGCGGGTCTCCACCCAAGAGAGGTGCTCGATAAGGAGCTGGGAACTTAGAACGGACATCCTTAGTGGACCACAAGGGCTAAATACAAGCGCAGTTGATCTGAATTGTGACATGGGCACTCAGCCCAACACCATCCAACCTTTCATCAATGATCTGGAAATAAATAAGATGGCTGTGGATAAAACTTGCAGGTGACAGAAAGATTGACGAAGAAGTAAATAATCATGAGGCTAGACAGGCATCCAGAGTGGTCAGAACTGCTTGGCAAATTGCAACCTTTCAAAGAAAGGCCATTTTAATATAGTCAAGTGCAAAATTATACATCTAGGAACAAGCTATCCCAGACTTACCTACAGAATGGGGACAGGCTGCTGGAAACCCATGACTCTGTAAAGAATTTAGGGGTCATAAAGGACATCTTAAATAGACAGTGGTCAAACAGATCTTTATCGCTGAAGGTTAGAAAAGAGTGCTGCGATGTTATGTAGAACCAGTCCTCATGTGTGGATGTGAATCATGGACTATCAATAAACAAGTTGAGAAGTACACTGAAGCCACAGAAATGTGGTTTTAAGAAGGATGTTGTGCATCTCATGGACAACCAAAAGGACGAATGAGTCTGTCTTAAATGAAGCCAACAGCAAAGGAACGCTGTTAAATAGGATAGGAACAAGACAGGCAAAATTTATAGGCCTTATAATTAGAAAGTCTGCACTTGAAAATTTAGTGACAACAGGGAAGTATACAGTTCCCGCCCCCCGCTGCCTTACGATGGTAATTCGTTCCTGAAAAACCTCTCTTAGGGCGAATTCTCTCAAGTCGAAAATGTAATTACCATTAATTTCAATGGGAAAAAATTTTATGCATTCCTGAGCCCCAAAATGTACACCCATTTATGCTAAAACAACACCAAATCCCATTAAATCCGGTGCAAGGGGGTGGGTGGGGCAGAGCAGGGAATAGGGAGGCAGCCTGGCCTGAGCACAGCTTAGGTTAAGTGGGGAGGGGGCGCTACCAGGGGCTGGCCACGTGGGGAGCTAGGCAGGCACAGGGGGCCCCCAGCTGGTGAGGGGCGATGCCTCTCTTGTGTGGGGCTGCACAGCAGAGAGGCCCCGCCAGCAGCAGCCAAGACGGCAGCAGCAGGGGAGCCAGGTGCTAAATGGGAGGAAGCACCATAGACGGCGAGTGGCGCCCGAGGCACAGCTGCACAGGGTGGGCGGCAGCAGCCCCCTAGCCACCCGGGGGGTGAGCGGCAGCAGTGGGGCTGGGATGGGCTGCACACCCAGCATCCACATCTTGCAGAGCAGCATGATCTGCTACACACACGAATGCATTTTGAAATAGCACCCAGACATTATGGCTTATTTGGAAATAGTTCTATTCCATGTCTTAACAGTGCCTACTTCAAAATAGCTATTTCAAAATAAGCATTATTCCTCCTTCTTAATCTAACTCTTGATTCCCCCACCCCCACCTTCTGCCCCTCTACTCTCTGATTTGCTCACTTTGACAATATTTTGGCTGTAAAATATATTTTTCTGATTTGTCCACCTTGATTACTATTCTTGGTTCTCTGTGCCTTAAATATTGAGTCTGTTCTGGTATGGCTATGGTCTGAAGAAGTGGGTCTGGACCACGAAAGCTCAACACCTAATCAATTATTTTGTTAGTCTTTAAAGTGCTACTGGACTGCTTTTTTGCTTTCCTCAGTCACAGGTGCACCTTATGCAATCCCATACAAACAAACAGCTCCTAAGCCTTTTACCATAATGCTTCAAAATGCGGCACCTTACAATGGCGTTCCTAAAGGGCATGGTAGTACAGTCTTTACCCAGGTACCAGTCCCTTTAAAATCTAGCCCACAGTGTTTTAGACCTATAAGCAGGATACTACAATATTTTCTGTAAAAGAGACAGCACATGAATTCATTTCATACATGGCAGCGGTTCTTTCTGGTGGCAGCTCTGACAAATTGGTGTCTCTGTCCCAGACCCCCGTAATCCTTCAGTGAGAGCCCATCCTGGGAAATGTGGGTTGGGGATTACCCAGATGTGTGGAGTTCCAGGCTTTCCATGTCCTGACCACTTGGGATCAGGAGAGCTGCCGACTCAGTGGTGTCCCTACCAGTATGTGGAATCTGCAGCCACATAGGGTGCCACATAATTTGGGGCATCACATTTCTCCAAACCCCATGATGCCCTAGAGCAGTGTTTCCAAAATGGTGCTCTGCAGAAACCAGGCGTGCCATGAAGTGAAAATAAGGTTCCACAAGAAAATTCCATCCCCATAGCTGTCTCCTCTGCGGCTCCCTGCCCTGCCGCTGCTGTAACAGCAGAACTAAATTTAATTGGTTTCATGGCTGTCAGGGCAGCGGGAAGAATACGGCCGTTAAACCAACTGAATTTAGTCCCATTATTTCAGTGGTGGCAGGGGAGGGAGCCCCTCACTTGCCCCACCACTCAAGCAGTCACACCAATCCAGTGGGCATGGCTCAGCTTACCGCCGCCAGCGGTACACCTCCATGCCACCCTTCCTTCCGCTGGGTGAGAGGGGTTAAGCTTGGGCATGGGGGAGGTTGAGGGATGTGGGGTAAAGCTTCAGGTAGGGGTCGGATTTAGGGGCTCAGGTGGGTAAAACCTGGGGATGAGGGGCAGATTTAGGTGCTGAAGGGGGTACAACTTGGGAATGGGGTTCTGCAAAATTCTCTCAAGTTTAAAAGGGTTCTGTGGCCAAATAAACTCATGAGACACTGCCCTGGAGAGCTGCATGCTGCGTATGAGCTGGTGCCTGGCTCTGGTGCCCAGCCCCAGCCCCTGGATAGCTCCTTCCTTCACCACAGCCTGAACCCAGCAGCACGGGGGGCACAGGGCATGGGACAAAGCCCCTTTCTGCTCCTGCTTTGCCCCCACAACATCCCAACTTCATCCCTCACCCCTGCTCCACCCCTTCCCCAAGCTCCTTCCTGCAGAGCAATTCAGCCTGGTGGGAGAAGCGGGAGGGTGGGGGGCGGCCCCAGCAGCACACCTCAGCAGTTGTCATCCTCCCCCACACTCTCCAATGGTGGTGGGAAGCAGAGTGACCCAGGCCCAGCCTGCTCCAGTCCACCAGCTCCCAGCTGCTGGTGACTGGGGGAGGGGGGCTTCCATGCTTCCCTCCAAGTCCCCTCCTACGAGTGACACAGCTGGGAGCTGAGAAAGTGGAACAAGCTGGGACTGGGCTGCTTTGCCTCCCACCACCACCACATATGAGTGGGAGAGGAGGCGGGTCAGACCCCTGCTGCCTCTCTGCCCAGCTGCCCTGCTCCTGTCCTCCACCCCTACAGCCTTTGAGTGCAACACCTGCCATGGAGAGGCTGACTTGCCACTACCATCACCACCATCCACGAAGCATCGCCACTACGGGGGCTGCATAAGCCCTGGAAGCGCTGGGGATGGCCTTGTGCTCAGAGACCGAAAACTGCAGCCACCTCCACTGACAAGAACTACCGTTGGCACTGCACATACCAGCCACCCACACCTCCAGAGGCCAGGCCAAGCTCCCAGAGGAGGTTACACGGTGCTGGCTGTGTCAGTGCATGGTGGCCAGCAGGGTCGACAGCCACTGTGGGCCTGGTGGGAGAGATGCCTGGCTCCACACCCCAAAAGGACAGGAAGAGTGGGGCCTAGAGTATTCAGCCCTCAGCACCATCCTGGCAGCAACTCTGCCCCTCTCCATCTCCCTCAGAGCCACACGCAGCTGCACAGCGATGCCAAGGAGTCTGGGGGCAACTGCCCCCTTTACTCCTCCCCACAGTCAGCACGTGCCTGATGCTGGCACATCTCGCTGCCGCTGCTAACAGCTATTCAGGTTCAACAGCTGGGTGAAGTAGGGAGAAGCTACTATTTCCCCCTGACTCCGCTACCCAGCCAGGCTTTGGAGGTTGTCCTGGCCACCAAAACCTCCACTGTTGGCTGCATCCAGCCACGGTGGCTGCATTTGAGAAATGCTAAGGCTATGCCGTTAATGCACAGACCCACAGAGGAGCTTGTGGGAGCCGGGGGGACCAAGATCCCAGAGGCCCGTATAAAGGGGAGAGGCAGGTATGACTCTACCTCCTCCATTTAAGTTGCACAGTGACAGCCCCTAAGCACAGAGTCGGCAATTGTAGCTGTATCTTACATGGGACACATACAGGAGGAAGGTCTTTTTGGGATACTTCCTATCCACCCGCATGCACCATGTAAGGGTCAGAGCATCTACTCTTTAACAGACAGCACAGCTGGTATTTCCAGTGAAAGTTCTCACGCTCTCTTTCCATTTATACTAGACAGGAGATGACACTTCATTCTGCATAATGTAACACATCTCCCTTCCTTTTTTTTTTTTTTTTTTTTAAAGTTAACGTCCGCACCTGTATTACTGGGGCATGATGTCTGCAGCTCATTTTATCTTACTTGTGAGCAGGGTTCAGATACTAATTCAAACCTATTTGTGATAGGAGCTGCAGGTATTGCACTCCATCCAGGGTCCCTCATCAATATGTCTGCCTTGGACATTTATAATACACCTAACACGGCAGAAGCAAGCTGCCATCTGCAGCTCTTCTTTAGCCTGGGTTGTTTTTTTCCTTCCCAATTATATCTATATACTAAAACCTTTAAATCCACCTCAAACCAGCAATTTCATTGGTCCAATCTAATGAGCAGAACTTGCTAATTCCATTAGGGTAATCCTATTACCTGTCAAGAGCTATTTCTACAAGGGTCATCATTATCCAGAAGCTTAAATCTGACTCCATATCTAACTATCCTCAAGTGTAGTCCCACCAGTCAATTACATTCTCCTCTGCTGCGAGCTGTCAAGGACACTGGTCACATTGGAAAAGTGGAGCTGAACAGCTGGTCTTCAAAGGTAAAATCTTTCACATGTTACTATTTTTAGAGTTTACTTTAACAAGGGAGCAAGATATAGTTTTACAATACTTTGTAATAGCTGCAGAGATGTATGAACGTTATACAAAAGATGATGGCTGTAGAATATATTCACTCAAAGAGTGTAAGTTAGGTATCAGAATAAAGTAAAGCTACTGGTCTCAAAAATAATACTAAATATTTACTTATTCAATTACCAAGGTTTCTGTCATACATTGGATGTATAGCATACAAGCTTGCTGGGCAGCAGACTGTAATTCGTTGTGCAGTGATCAAACACTGGCCTTGCTTAGGGCATGGACAGTTACAAATTGTTAAAGATCAGTGCTAGATAGAACAATTTTAGGAAGCGATAAATCTAGTAGAAGCTTGATTCTGTGAGGTGCTGAATACATCCTAGGCATTGCTGTATATCTATCAGTGGGAATGAGATTGACTACTATGTCTCCCTGTTTTTTAATACGTGTTATGTTCTTGAGCTGAAATCCTGGCCCTGCTGAAGTCAATGGCAAAATTCCCATTTATGTCCGTAGGGCCAAAATTTCACCGGTTGTGTTCAACCGTCCTTAACTCTATACTACTTTAAAACAAGCTACAGAAGAATGAAAACATGTTATTCTCATACCCCAGCTATATAGAGCCTCATGTTCCTCCAGGGCTCTTATGCTTGCGTGAGGTGGAATCTCTTAGTTTTTGTTCCCAGAATATTTTCAAAACAAAATACTCAAACTTGGGTCTGAAAGTTAGGATCCTAAGTCCTTGACTTCGGTCTCTGTACCAGCAGCTCCCATGGACTGCAAATTAGGATGCTTCTATTTAGATGCCTATATACAAATTTAGGCATCTAACTTTAAGCATCCAAGTTTGCAAGTGTGGGCCGTATGCTCACTTTTTTTTTTTTACATTAAGTATTCTTGTTTTATTCTGCTGTAAATTCATGATGGACAAAACTCAATGTTTCACAATTCACCATCTTCTAATGTCTCTCTAAATGTATGTAAAGTACAGGAGTGCCTTTTCTAGTTTGTGTGTAGCTAATTATTAATAGTGCACAGGTGTGACACAAAGCTTTAATCTGATAGGGCATCATAGCGTTTCTCCTTAGAGTGCAACTTTTGACAATGCAGTAGCACACAAAATATACAAACTTAATAAGTTTCTAACTTTATGTAGATCACTGTGAGGATTTCTCTCCACAGTCATAACTGTAGATGTCAAGCAGCATCTACTGAGTCTGTATAAAAAGAAAGTACACTGTCCCTTTAAATCAGTACAGTACACAGGGGTGCAAACAGAGGGAAAAGCAATCTCCTGGAACAGAACTGACATGTAAAAGCCAGAGTTCTTGTTCTTAGCCAAAGTGCAATTGCACGTCAGTAGAACTTCTTTCCACAAGAGCTTTGGATAACCACAACCTTGCACTCAGCGCAAAGCATGGCACTTATTGCTTAGTCAAAGCATTCCCAAAGCATGACGGAGAGACACATTTTAAAATGTAATTCCCCTGCCTGCTGCAACGTGGTAGGAGTACAAAGAACCTGAATAAAGGTACGTGATCAGTGAAGCACCCAAAGCTTTGTCTTGCCCATGGAAAGAAGAGAAAATTCATACTTTTCGATACGCAGCTTTTCAATCAGATACAGTGATGAACAAAGTAAAAATGAAGACAGAAAATATGTATAAAATGTTAATCCCAAGGTAAAATAGGCACGATGTCAAAAAGCAACCAAAGAAAACAAGACCATATAAAGATTCCTTTATAGTACAGTTTTCTGCATAGCATAATTTCATGATACAATTCTCTCAAACTAGAGTTGATACCGTATGAATAATCAGGTAATTCCAAGCACTCCTAAATACCCAGGAAAAATGAAGGTAAGTGTACCTGTTAGAATATTTGCTTCATTATCCTCACTTAATTCTGTTTCATAGATCAAAAGCGCAATCCTGTTTTTTTCGTCATCAAGAACCTTGCACTTATATGCTCTGAAATTTTTCCTACTCCTGGAAGTCTTTGTGTAGAATTTTCTAGTTTAGGCAGATTGAACAATATCAGAATTTAAAACCACATCTGTTACCTACTTCAGGTCTCAGGTATTAGTAGCTGATTTCTCGCATGCTGCTGTAAATTAATCCTTTCTCCTGTTTCAAAACTGGGATGTTACGTTGGTTACATATGTTTATAAAGTATTAATTTCTACTTCTGGAAATCCACTCCTAAAATCATTGCAAAATGGAATGGCAAATGAAAGAATGGAGTGATGAATGAATGAGGTGGTTTAAAGGTAAATTGCTGCAACTGAAGATAATTGCTGTGTAGCAGCATATGCTATTCTTTGGTTTCTAATCATATATAACATTCATCTCTAATTGCAATTGATCCTAAAATCCTCCCCTTCCCTCTGAATGTCTGTACAGGTTTGATCACTGGAACCAGGCTGGGTACATTTATTTTATGTGTACATTGTTTTACAGAGTTCTGACAAAGCAACTGGCAGTGCTCCACATCTTAGAAATCTATGTGGTTTATTTTTAACTTCGTGTGTGCTGCAAGGGTTCCTGTCACGACAGCTGGATTGCACTGTTTTCTAAAAACCAGACATCCTGCATTGACCAGCTCTGTAGTAGGGTAGGGTTTTTTTCAATACCCATTGTGCCAGCAACCACTGAGAGAGGTCACTTTGGTTGCCCAGGTAACTAACATTAGAGAGGATTGTAATTTGCCAAAAGACACTGCCGGTTGAACCTCTTTAATCTGGAACTCTCTCATCTGGCAACATGCGTAATCCTGAATGATTTTAGTTAGCTGAACGACCACTTATGGGTGTGGCTAAGTTTCCTGTGGTCCCATAAAGTTTGGTTACAGCCACAAGTCCTGGCTCTCAGGCTGTGGCCACACTTGGCCAAAACTTCGAAATGGCTGCGCAAATGGCCATTTTGAAGATTACTAATGAGCAGAAGGGAATAAGGGGATTCTCTCAGCAGAAGGGAATAAGGGGATTTCGAAAGGAGTGGGGTCCTTTCGAAAAGGACCCCCGTGTAGCTGCACCGAGCTGCGTGCTTTCGAAAGAAGTGCTTTGGAAGTGCCACAGCCAGAAGCGTCCTAATACTAATGAGGTGCTGAATATTCAATTCAACGCCTCATTAGTAATCTTCGAAATGGCCCTTTGTGTGGCCATTTCAAAGTTTTGGCCAAGTGTGGCCACAGCCTCAGTGTTCTGTGCTGTTATTTAACTGTAATTTACCCCTAAATGTCTTCCAAGAGCCCAGTAAGCAGCAGAAGTGTTGGTAATGCTTCTAGACAATATTGATCTCCTGCAGTTCAGCAAATTCTCTCATCTGGCACCAGTCAGTCCTGAGGGTGCTGGATTAGAGAGGATCAATGTGTACTAGATTTACTATCCGATCTCAAGATGTTGTGCACCTTGAGACCTAGAGTACTGCATGCAAAAAACTGTTTCACTTCCTTCCCTATCTTTTAAGAAAATGATCCACCCTGTTTGTTTACAAATAGTCAACAGTATCAAGAAGGCACAAAAAAATTCTCAAGCCATCCTCAAACGTGCATAGCAAATCAATTTAGCTTTAATTAACAGAAAACAGTGCCTGTATTTTTAGTGTAGTCTGATTAGCTATGTGAATTACTCATCTAGCTTTTTCCTCCTGCATCTTTTATTTTGTCCCATGTGATCATTGGATGAAAGTTATAATCATAATGTGCTGTGGGACCAGATTATTTATGGGGAGGTGTTTTGGTGTTGCATGACAGCTGGTTTGAAATCCAGCGTGCTGTTAAAATGACAGCTCAGCACATTACAGAGGTATCTGGTAAGAAGGGGACTGTTTTATTAATAAAGCAGGGTGGAAAGTTTGCATTTCTGTTAGGGATGGAGGGTTTTGTAGGGTGTCGATGGATTTACAGCCTGCTCTCTAGGTTATTTGGGCACCAAACTGCCTACATTTAGTGACCACCTCAGGGTAGCTGAGAAGGCAAAAAACACAGCTGTAGGCTTAGAATTTGGTACCCATAGGGAAGAGTGATAGAAATGGCTGTGGCAACTCAGGTTCCTCAATCGCTGTGTTAGCAGCTAATGAGAGACAAGGCAGGAGAAGAGGTACAAAGATTTAATACCGAACCTAAACCAAGGCCAAGATGCCTCTGTCTCATTGGGTTAAATGTACATTTTGCCCTGGGAATGGAGGACAAATAAAAGATCCATCTTTTCACTTCTTGAGGGTAAATATAAGACCTGTTCTTCGTTTGTCTTGCAGTAAGTTGGGTGGAGTTGTTCTGGGTAGTTGGCAACATGTTTAGTACAGGTTCCCTACATGACATCACAGAGATGAGTTGGTCTCCCTTTGAAGAATTTCCTTTTCTTTTCTTTATAACCAGTAAACTTACTGCTTCCACTGAGACACAGTCATGTCTTGAAAATACAAATGCTAAGTCCTCAGTGCCTGATTTTTCAGAACATGTCACTCTTGAAGCCTTGGAAGTGTGTGAGTGCTTCTAACCACAAGTTGTGCATTGGATCCCTGTCAGTAGAGAAGACTAGTCCTAGCTGTAGTTGAAACTAGCTCACGTTTCCTTCACGGGGAAGTCTTTAACAGTTTATGGAGCCCCCATCTTTTCTTGACCTCAAATAACTCCGAGGTAGGCCTCACACTAGTTGAGGTGTTGGCTCTCTTATAAGCTATGCAGAATGATACAAAGCCTGTCATAATATTTTAAATCTATCAATACATTTTGATGTCATTGACCTCAAGACTTTGTTGAGATGTTCATGACTTTAAACTGTAGTTGGTAGTTGTTCTTCAGGGGCTCCAGTAGTGGAGCACAGTTTTGCAACAGACAGGCAATGGATTATTGGTGATGGGCTGTAGATCAAGTCTACTCGACCCTCACCTGGCAGTGGCAGCTGCTGTCCCATAGGCTGGCCCAGTTCCTCACTCTCCAGGCATGACAAACTGGTGCACAGAGTCATAGTGCCATTGGACCCTACGTGCCATGTCACAGCACCCACAGCTGGGAGCCAGGCCTAGACTCATAGACACAAGCCACAGTTGCCAGGTGAGTGTCGGGTAAGCTTATCTCTAGCCTCATGTGAAAAATCCATGTAATACACCTTTCATTACCAGTTGCATAATGTGCTTGAAAAACTACCTACATACAACTAAAAGGGCACTGGAGTAGGTGGTTGCCTTCTCTGCCCTCCATTTTCTTTGCCACCGAGTGTTTCCACTTGTTTTTTGAAATGAAGTCCTAAGGGTAATCCTTGTCAATACTCCTCTTCCTTCTCCTCATGTGCAATGTACAACAGCAATCTCCTTTGACATCTTTCCTTTTCTACACCTTTGTGACATTGCAGGGAGGTTTTCTGTATGCTGATGTTTCAGCATATATGAGATATAGCCTGGCTAAGGACTATATGGCTGGGTCCAGTCAAGGTGATGTTAAGTTAGTAGGCCAAGGGAAAACAGCTAGAAAAATGGGCAAAAGTTAGACTTGCCCTAGCCCGACACTCATTATACTGATTAAAATCAGAGAATTTTGTTAGTTCTTGGGATACTGAGGAACGGTCAAGGAGCAGCTGTGACCAAAAGTTCCTTTTTTCCACATCCATGTCTAGCTCACAGTGTGACCCTTCCCTCTAGATGAAAACTTTGCTATTACCCATTGCATTGTATTCTCAGGGTAAGTAAACGTAAACCGTTCTCTGTACGAGGCTGCTCAATGGGGCTATTTGAAAACAGAAGTGAAAGCAGGAGCAGACACACAATTTGCACTGTCTACTAGGAGGTAAAGGCTTGGACTTTTAGTTACCATGGTTACAATTTTTAAAGAAACGTAGGGGTTAGGGGTCAAACTCCCACTGTATTTATACAGGCGTTGCATGCCAAAATCCTTTAGGCTCATTTGACAAATCCCTGCCTCTGGGTCCACCTACACAAAGTTTAGAGGGAGCCTTTAAAATACTTCGTCTAACTTTCTGGTACATAAAAATGGCCTGCCTGAGTTTGAAGCAATGCCTGGGTAGTATTGGCAACTGGGACTCTCCAGCAGAATAATACATTTCTTCCAGGTCATCATTTTGAACAGTCAATGACTACAAACTGTTGTGTAGTCAGAAATGTCAATGAACTTAAGCCTTTGGAAATAAGCTGTATTAGGCAGTAATAGGCTTTTCCTTGAAACTTGTACATAAAAATCAAAATACAGGTCACTGTGAAATAAAGAGTATTTGGACAATGATTTAAAATAAATTAACTGATCATTGGTCACTAATAACTTTATTTGGCATTTTCTTTTAATAACAATATTCCTGATTAACTCATCCGACTTAGTACAGAACAAAAAGCTATCATTTAAGAACTGTGCTACAATACAATCCTTATGTGTGTGGACGATTTAAGGTTACTAATCTATAAATAAGCCTCACTGAGGCAAGCTAAAAGTCCAACTGCCAGTTATCGGTGTATTATTGAAACTGTTCCATGACTTCACACATGCCATGATTAAAGTTCTTATTCAAACACATACATAATTCAATTGTTGTATATTGACTCAAAGTTTGACCGTCCAGAATTTTAATCTTCCCAACAGAGAAGTGTGTATGACCAAGTGAAACTGAATGATTGAGGTGATAGTGATTAAAAATGTCTACTAGCTATAAAAATACTGTGAATCAGATATACTTTTCTTCTAAAATATATAAAAATATGAACAAGTCAAAAATATAAACAAGTCTTTTTAAATATTTTTGTTTTGTTTTTACATTTGTGTTGATGCAGTTTGGGTGTTTTGTAAATTATCTTGTTTAAAACATGGAATGCTATTGCAGAGATGTTGATCCCAGGCAGGTGAAGGAATGCCTTTATTGGAACAACTTCTGTTGCTGAAAAAGGCAGGGTTTTGAGCTGACACAGAGCATAGTTCAAAAGCTTCTCTCTCTTCCAAACACAAGCTGGTCTAATAACAGATATTATACCTCAACCACCTTGGCTTTTGAAAATTCACACACACACACACACAACCTCTAACTTATATAAAAAATGTCTTAATAGGTGCTAACAAGGACTCACCTCTAGTGCCTAACTGGGAAATCCTCCCAAGTGGATTTATTAAGGGATTCTTCTTCACAGATTAACCTGTCAGGGCTCAAATTTGTTCTCCTCAATGTACCACTTAAATGGTGGATACAGAGAACGGGACGATCTCTTCCAGGCTTGGTGGCCCATGGACCCTCTTATAATTAGACCGCTGTACCGATACAAAAGCGTGCTTCCACATCCGCTCCACATCCGCCAGGCTCAACTCATCATCCTGTCTGCAATCCGCAATCTGGATTTTACTTTCATCTGCATCCACACAGCAAGCCATCTAGTGGGGTGGGGGGGACAGAGCACAAATGAGTGAGGGCCAGCCAGGTCTTGCAGGGAAGAGGCAGGCAGCATTGGAGCAGGGACATGTGGTGAAGAGCAGCACAGGGGTAGGGTGAGGGTCTTGAGAAGGGCTGGAGGATGGAGAGAAGGGAATAGATTTTCATCATGTGCTGCTGCTACTGGGGGCCTGTGACGAATGGCACTTGGCCACAGCAGCATCCGTCAGATAACAAACAGGACAGAGGGTACTGCCTTGGGGCCCTGCCTGTTCCAATCCCCACAGCAGTAGGCAAGCAGCTGTTCCTTCTCCCCAGCATCAGCTCCAGCCCCAGAGAACTGGGCCCTCCCCCTCCGAGCAAGGAAGCTCACTCCTTTGCTGGGTTCTCTCCACATCTCCTGGAAATGAGTTGTCTGCCTCAGGCACGCTCCCAGCTGTATTAGCCGGGAGCACAGAACAATGTGTGGGTGGACAGCATGGGTCCCAGAGCCAGAACGGGACCAGGGCTCCCACAGGCCAGTGCTTACCAGGCGGCGGGAGGAAGACGAGGGAGCAGTGCCTGACAGGGCTGGCACTCAGCCCTTCTGCAGGGAGATTTAGAAACTTGTTGTGTCCCTTCACTGCTGGCAGTGCCAGGGCCTGCTCTGGCACACTCCCACTGCACCTGGCAGAGGGGTGGGGTGCAGGGAGAGAGAGAGCGAGCCCTGCATTGGTATCCACTCCACTATCTATGACAATGGTGTGTGGATATGAGGCAGATAACTGCAGATATGCAGGGCTCACTACATATAAAGGGAATCTGTTCTCATGGAACTGGATCCTAAGCAAAGAGGGAACACAATTTTCACATTACAGATGCCTTGAAATAATTTGTGACTTACATTCTAGTTCACCAGAAAATAATTTTGCTCCACGGAGGTACACATATTATATAATTAACATGAGCATCTGGTCACCGAAATATATCAGCCCTTCTCCTGCTACCCACTGCTCCTCAGCTTTTTAGTCAACAAGTCCTGGCAAGGACTATAAAAGATGCTGTCTAGCAATCAAATATGGTTAGTCTTAACTTTCAATTTTCTTTTTATTGACCGGGAAAGTCTCCTGATGCTTTTTTGTTGATGATTATTAACCATTAATTAAATTTAACAGAGCTTTAAACATGCAGTTGGTTACTATGGATGTATGTCCATGAATCTAGACAAATTTCATAGTGCAGGTACACCATAATTATACTGTCATTGTATATTTGATTCTGTCAAAGTCCATGTCTACACTAAGAGAAATCTTCAAAATAGCCATGCTAAGGGCCATTTCAAAGAATACTAATGAGGCACTGAAACGCATAAAAAGGCCACGGCGCTTTTCACTGTTGTGCATCTAGTCCAGACGGGGGGAGGGGGTCTTTTCAAAAGGACCCTGCCAATTTCGAAATCCCCTTATTCCTATCAGCAGATGGTCTAGCAGATAGGAATAAGGGGGATTTCAAAGTTGGCAGGGTCCTTTCGAAAAGGGCCCCATCTGGATGAGCCGCGCGGGAGAAAAAGCAGCAATTTCAAAGTGCTGTGGCCAGTGGCATGCTAATGAGGTGCTGAATATGCATTTCAGCACCTCATTAGTATTCTTCGAAATGGACATTAGCATGGCTATTTTGAAGATTTCTCTTACTAGCCAAAATATCTATCCAAAAAGCTCCATGCTCAGAAGTTAGCTTATGACTGAATTATTTCTTGTGGTTATCTACTGAGCTCAGCTATAGCTATATATATTTTCTTTATAATTCAGGTGGAAGTTTTTCCCATGCCACAAAGTCTTCTGCTTTTTATAAAAAATGAAGTTTCAATTTTTTCCCATTATAAATCAAAACCTTTCAAGAAACATGGAAACCTTTAAATAATTCAGTTTAATCAAAAAATTTTCTATCAAGCAAAAGTTTCAACAAAAAATGTAAACAGTCTTATTAATTACAGTAATCACATATTTCTGTTACACAAAGATGGATAAAAGTCACCCTGGGACAGAGGGGCAGCACTGGACTGTAGACCATTTAGATCACATTCAGGTCCTTAAAATAGGATATTATGACCTATGAACCTCATGCTGGCCTCCAACGCAAGAGAACTTTACCCTGACTTGAAGGCTACTTGCACTATTCTAATCTTTAGAGAAGTCGGGCAATCACAATTGCCATTAACTTAAGTGGGAGCTTCAAGGCACTTGTCATGCTTCAGAATTGGGCCCTTGGCCTCTACTTCTATCAATAACATGTGTACCTTAGTGAATACAATACATTGATACATTCAGGTCCCAGGTCTGCTGCAATTCTACAGCTGCAAAGCTTACGGCAGAAACCATCGCTCAAACTCAGCTATTGAAATTTCTTCCCCGGCTCTCTCACACGGCCAGGAGCAATGGTGGGCTAAGATGAGTGCTGGACTTCCACCATGCTCTACTCTCTGCTGCATAGCTCAGAGACGTTATCTGCCAAACCTGTGGGGGAAAAAAAAATCACTTAAAACCAGCTCTGCTGCCTCTGCAAACATCTGTTGCTTCTGGTGGCAATATGACAGGTCAACAATGGAAATTCCTCTTTCCCCCCAGTTCTTGTTGTACATGTTGATTCATTCCAGAACTGCTTAAGCCTAGTGAACAATGGCTAGCTGCATGTCTTGACTCAACCACAAAATATACAATGTCTTCATAGCCCATCCATTGCAGAAACCAGTCTTCTTTAAAAACTATATGTCAAGTTGACAGTTCACCTTTTGGTATGAAAAAGAAAAGCAATTTTGATTTTTCTAGACAGAGAATTCATTCTTGTGCAGGAGTAGGAGCAGAGAAGAAGGAATTAGGTGACCTAATTAGTCCTTTCCAACACTAAGGCCATGTCTAGATTGAAGAGCTTTGTCGGCACAAGATGCAAATTGTGCAATGCATTTGCGTATCTCCTGCCAATGATTCTGTCACAAGAGGTTTTCCTGACATTTGGCCCATTTACATGGGGCCAAATGTCAGGAAAACCCCCTCTGCTGACACAGCCCTTCTTCCTTGTGGAACGAGGATGACTGGGATGTTTGCAGAAGGCTCCCGAAACAGCCGACTTCTGTCAGGAGACCTCCGGGCTCCCAACAGAAGCCTGCAGATTAGACGTAGCCTATATCTCTGACAAGAAGATGAGTGTTTTAAAGTCATGTTGGGGAAATGGCTGATTCAGGGGATTGAAAGGGAACCCTGCAGCCTTCGAACTTTAAGGTAACCAGTTCAGCTTTCATTGATGGACTAAAAGTTGTTAGCATGTGATAGCTCCCTGGTCTATTAAAAGCATACAATCCCCTCTGAGAAAGGAAGGGGAACACTTAGTAAGAGTTAAGGATGCTTACCAGCTTAAGTGATCTACTAGAGGATATGATGGAGCGCGCTAAGCAGCAACCAGTTGCAAAATGGTTACTTTAGGGCAATAGCTGTTTGACTCCTATAAAATTTTAAAATATCCTGTCGAATTAAAAAGGGAGATCGTTGGAGGAATGTGTCAAACAGCAGGGCTGACAGCCCCTGCAGGTCCTGAGACAAGGGATGGAGGGGAGGCGGTTCCATGCCCCCAGAAAAGGGAAGGGGTGGGGCCAGGCAGCCAGCCCTCATTGGCACCTGGACCGTGGCACACTCCTTACCCCTAGCCCTCAGAGCCCGATGGAGAGCTGGACACAGCGCTACACCAGCAATTCAAATGTACCCGGAGATCCAGCCACCACAGGTGTTTCAGAAGCGATGGCAGCAATCAGGAGCCCTGGGCCCCTTTGAATCACTAGGCCCCAGGGCAACTTGCCCCTTCCCACTCCAGTGGGCCTGCTGTCAAAATCTATTTCCCAGTACTGTTTTTCAAAAATGTAGACTCAATACAAGCTGCCCCAAACCCAATTCTTAAACCACCCTAAGCCCATCAGGAAATGCATCCTAATAAAAATGCCCTGGAGAAACTATGGATATTTCATATTTTATATCATACAGGCAAATGATCAAATACATATGTTGCATATGACTATGCACACAGAATTTTGCATGCATAAATTATACAACAAGTTTTGACTTCTTGGTCCTTAAAATATATCAGTACCGCAGGCAAAGATTTTTTTTCTTTTGTTATAATTGACTTGAATCCCTGGAAGACTAACATTAACACTCAACAAAGTGCTTAAATTGACTTGACATGGCTTTAAGGATCAGTGAAACTTTGAACTGCATCTATTTAAAGTGTTTCCGTCTCACCATATGAGGGAGTACATAACTCTTCTAAACCAGATAGACTGAGTAATCCACTAACCCTGCCATCAACTTTTGTGATCTGAAGTGAAGTTGACAGATTTCTAGATCAGCCCAGCCAGGCTTATTTATTTTCTTCCTGCTACATGACCATGTCTTTAATCTGCCTTAAATTTCTACACCTCTGCATTTTGCAATGTTTTTAGATATGGTGATCTGTGGACTACATTCTGTATGAACATGATTATAACAGTTTGGGCTATTTGTGACAACAGAAAAAGCATATGGAACGCCATGCTTCACATGGACCAATTTCACTTGCAATTACTTTTCAAATGAATATTTGTGACCATGTTTCCAAGTTAGACTCCTAAATGCACATTTAGGCTCTGAAATATAAGTAGCCTGATTGTCACTGAAGTCAATGGGAACTGCGGGTGAGCTGAACTTTGGAATATCAGGCATGTAGGCAGGAGCATAAGGGAATCACCCGAAACTGCCACCTTATCTCCCAACATACTATTTGCATATGCAATTATGATAACACATGCATGAACAATAGAAAAATGCATATGCAATTCAGTATCGATTTAGAGTGTTCTCATTTGAAAATTTGACTTGTGTTTTTGGGTCATATTAGCTACATCTACACTGGAAGGCTGCATCGAAATAGCTTATTTTGAAGTAGCCAAATTGATCTAAGCTACTTCAGTGCATAGCATCCACACATCCAGGCATGCATCCCCTTACCATTAATGGAATCCATCCATGCAGTTCTCCCGTTAGTGCGCAGCCAGCACGTCCTCTGGACCGCTGCTTGGGCTGGTGGCAGAACTAGAAATGGGCGAGGAGCTGGAGGTGGAGGCAGATCTGGTCTGGGGGCTGAAAGGGAATGAGGGCAGAGCTAGGCTGAAGACAAAGCACAGCTGGGGCTGTGGGTGGAATGGGGTTGGGCGTAGAGTGGGACTCTCCTGCACACGATATAACTACAGTAAATGGTGCCTGGCCCGTCAGGTCCAGAAAAGTTTGTAGCCCCTCCCCACCACAGGGCGTAGCCACTCCCTGGGGAGAGGGGTGCCAGCCCTAGGCTGCGTGAGGCACCTACACTGGTAGGAACAGCCCTGTTCATATATGTCCCTTTTGAGTGCTGAGTCTTAAATAAGCAGTTCCAATGACACCAATAAAACTACTTGATTTGTAACATTGTTTGCGGTAGTGTTGTGCAGTGTGCTGGTTCCAAACTACAAACCTCTCTAGTCTGGCACTCTCTCGTCCAGCAACATCCATAATCCAGCATCATTTTAGTTAGCCAGATGATCACTTATCATGGGTGAGGCCAAGTTGCCTGTAGTCCCATAACATTTGTTTGCAGCCACCAGTCCTGGCTCTCAGTGTTCTGTGCTGTTATTTAGCTCTAATTTACCCCTAAATGCCTGCTAAGAGCCCATTCAGCAGTAGAAATGGTGTTAATGCTGATAGAGAAAACTGACATCCCGTGACCTAGCAAATTTTCTCTTTTGGAACCAGTCAGGTCCTGAGGCTGCCAGACTAGAGAGATTCAACCTGTATTAGAGAGGCTAAAAGCTTGTCCCTTTCACCAAACCAACATTGTCCAACAAGAGATATTACCTCACACCTCTTGTCTCTACCCAGCAAAATACAAATCAGCATGAGTAAGACTGAAAAGAAATCAGGCCCTTAACTAGTAAAAAATAGAGCTTTCAATATTCACATCTCTTCAATTATGTGTGCATACACATTGGCCTTGCAATGTCTGAAAGCATCTTTCTTAATTCTTGTATAAACTTTATTTGCCAAGATGACGTAAAATGAACATTTCACTATCCAGGAATGTAGTTCCTGGTATGTGTTTTAGATACTCCATTACCATAGTATCTGAGTACCTTGGTCCTTAACGTATTTATCCTCACAATACCCCTCTCAAGTCAGAATATACTATTAACCCTATTTCAGAGAGGGAGAGGAAAAATGAAGTCCAGAGAGGCTAAAGTGACTTACCCAGTGTCACACAGGCAGAACTTGATGGCAGGAGGAATAGAGCCCCAACCATGGGGCTCAGAAAGACATCAGAAAGACATCTCCCTAAAATGAGCCACTCTTTCCATTCTACCACATTTTATTCCTATCAAATGGGTTTCTAACATTACTAAACATAGCTAAAACAAATCTTCTGCTACATATTTAAATAACCTGAGTCTTTTCTGGTCTGGCTATGGTCTGAAGAAGTGGGTCTGTCCCATGAAAGCTCACCTAATAAACTATTTTGCTAGTCTTTAAAGTGCTACTTGACTGCTTTTTATTTAAATAACCTGTTACTCTGCAGCATCAATGGGCCATAGGGACAGAAAAATTGCCGTCAAAATATGTTCTGATATACAGCTTAGATATAAAGTTAACATTTCTTCTAAGAAATGGGTCACTGTATTTGAAACAGAAAGAGATTATTAGATTTGATGATGTCAAAAAGGACCAAAGAATAACAATCTAACAAGAACTTACAATTCACGTTTAAAATTCTTGATGCAGCATCTTTGAAGAAGTTTACAAATAAGCATTGTTTCAAAGACTATATGGTAGGAATTGAATCATACTTTATGTACAAGATTTAATATTATCGAAATATAAATCTATATCTATTATGAAAATCCACCAAAGAGACTACCACAGAGACAAGCAGGTTGGAAAAGAAACTTCTTAGCTAAACTTTATTTGAAGATAAAATTAGGCATACAAAGAAAATAACCACCATTAATTACTACCGATATTCAGGAAGAAATGATCATTAATACTATCTTTGAGTTCTCTACGTTTGGAAGATACATTGTTTTTTATTACATTATTATTGTCCTCTGGCTGAGCAGCAGCTAAAATTCAAGAACTCACAGGTCAATCTCCAATTTGGAGCAGGAATCAGTGACATGAAGTCAGGCATTTTCTTAGTAACATTTGTTTACTTACAAGATGTATACAAGTCCCATTTCCCTAAAAAGTGGTAGGAATAAACTGCACGCAGACGGTGTAGTCTGAAGGAATCATGGGTAAAGAACATTTGCTTTGTGCAAAGAAGCTGCTATCCAGAGGCTTTCAGTCTCAAAGACAAACAAAAATGAATCCCTCCAGAAACCAAAACAAACTCTATCCTCCGACAGTTTTACACAGCTATATTACAACCCAGAAGTCTGAAAAATAGGAAACCCTGTAACTCCGCATTGTCTCTCTACACTGCGTGGTCATACCATTTATGTTTACACTGCAGCTAAAGACATGTCATCCTAGCCTGGGTAAACATACACTAGCACTTGTTCAAGCTAGCATGCTAAAAATAACAGTATGGACCTTGAGCTGCTTAATTCTCTCCCCACACCACAAGGGTGGCTAATGGAAAACCAGGGACCAGAACCTCAACTCAAGTTACTTGCCAAGATCATGTTTATTTTATGAGGTGTTTGGCTGGGTGTTGGGCACTATGCCCAGCATTGAGCCAACAATGGTGTGTAGTGACCTGGTCAGCCAGGATGGTCTCCTGCTAGGCCCAGAACCCAGCACAGGGGGTGATGGGAGCCAGAAGCAGGTCCTGAGTGGGGACAACGAAATCACTCTGTTGCTGAAACCACTTCCAGAGCACACTTCGAAGCGGGAGCAGCATCAGCATGTCCTGGCTCCATACTCTGAGGAACTGATAGTACCCTGAGAAGAAACAGCCCACTGTGAACCCTGCAGCAGATACAGACAGAACAGAAGCTGCCCCTGAGTCTGGTAAGTTTCTGGCTCCATTTTAAATATTAATACTGTAATGGGAGGAATCTGCACTCTGTTACTCAGTGCAGAAGTCATTAGAAGCCTCAGCTGGGAGTATGTCTTTTCTTCTTTTCTTGGTGGTCACTCGATAACGAGTAGGACATCTTCATGTCACTCTCCTATTAGTGAGTCCATTGATGGCTGATCAGCCCAATTCTGGAGCCACAGATCTTATCACAGAAAAGGCAGGTGTTGGTAGCTGTTGGAGGGGTGCAGGGCAGTTTTTGACACTCTTTTCTTCTTCTCCGCCTCTCCTTGCCTGCGCTGTGGTTGAACCTCTCATATTGTGCCCCCGCGCGCACACACACACACACACACACAGATGACCGTTCTCCACTGGGGACAGTCTTGGGCAAGGTTCTCCCATGTGTTGACGTCGATGCTGCACTTTCTCATGTGCGCCTTCAGCATGTCCTTATATTGCTTCTGCTGGCCCCCAGTGCTCCTCTGTCCTTCCTCCAATTCATAAAACAGAATCTGTTTTGGGAGGCGCTGATCAGACATCTGAACCCATGTGACCAGTCCAACAAAGTTGTTGATGAATGATAATGGCTCATGTTCAACTCTTCCAGGACCTTACTGTTCTTGCGCCTATCCTCCCAAGACATATTTAGGCTTCTCCAGAGGCAGCATTGATGATATTGTTCAAGTGCCTTCAAATTATGCTTGTATGTTTGTCCAGGTTTCACATGCAAGTAGTAGCAAGGGAACAACCACTGCACGGTTCACAAGGAGCTTTGTCTTGGATAGATGTCCTGGTTCTCAAAGACCCTTTGTTTCAGGCAGGTGAAAGCAGAGCTTGCACAATTCAGACAATACTGGATTTCTGCATCAATGTCAACATTTTGCAGCAGTTCTCCATTGACTTCAATAGAAGATGCATGGGATTGTCCCAACGGTGAAGATTGGTGGAGAACCTTGGTCTTTTTGATGTTCAGTGTGAGGCCAAGATTCTCGTATCTTTCAGCGAAGGCACTTAAGACGATCTGAAGCGTAGTGTGGATGTTCAAGCTCAGGGTTCTCTAAGCCCGGGTCATCTGACTTGAGTTCCACTAATCCTGGGCTTACAATGCAGTGTAGATACACCTTAAGTGGCTAGATTTTCAAAGATGTCCATACGTAGCTGTTCCCAACACCATGCTGCAGAGTGTAAAGAGTATAACGTAACAGTCTAGGGCAGTATTTCGTCAGCTATGTTTCACACAACACTGGTGTTCTGTGGACAACTCACAGGTGTGCTGTGAACATTTGGAAAATAATTCAAAGGCTTACAGTAAATAATCATTTTACGATGATGACAGTAATGGAAAAGACTGAAACATAATTTTACTTCTACATCTCACAAGAGTGATAATATTCTGGTAACACTGGGCCAGCCTCCCCTCTACTCTATCTATGTGGCTGCACAGCAACTAGCAATGAAATGTGGCACGTGCTGTTTGGGATTTCTTTTTCTTTTTTTTTCGGTCTGACAACAATTTTGGAAGTATGTTTTCATAGATTTCCTGCATAATAATAATTATTGTTTGGTGCTATATTATCTCAACAGTTTACAAAACACTGGTCTAGGGAACGCACATTGGGAGCTGCATGAGTCTCAGTACTTCAGGACATCTAACCACCTCTCTTAGGTAGGCACCGAAATATAAAATCTGCCCTTAACTAACTCATTATCACAATGGCTGGCTAAGGTAGGAAAAGACAATTTTCACACAAGGTCCCACGTTTTCAGAATGAGTAAGTAGCAGAACCAGAATTACACCTCAGGAATTCCCAGCTCCCAGACCCAGCTTCAGTCCCACAGATATCTGTGTAATGTTGCTCATTGTCTAGCAGCCAAATCACTTAAAATGATGCAAAAGTACTTTTTGCAGTGCTAGTGATTCAGCTAATTTTCTGGGAATTCTTGTGTAATGCAGACCAATAAAAGATGCTTCCTTTAAAAAAAAACACAACCTTGATGCCTTTATGCTCTCAAACTGCTTTACTCTTCTGACAGTCAGCTTTCTCAGGTTCAAACCTGCAGCAGCCCAGAAATCCTCTTAACTGTACCATTTGCTTGCCTTGTATATTTTTAAAGTACTTAGGGCCAAAAGCTACAGAGAAGCAAAATCCACATAATCAGAACCTGCATAAAAAAACTAATTTTTGCTCATGGAGCAAAGGATGAAAGCTCAGCCCTAGTAGCTTAGCTGTTTGCATAGTCATTTGCAGTCTGTATTTCAAGCCCGGGGAGGGAGTTACAGATGCATTTCATTACTATCCCTTTCTGTGGGGGTTTGGCCCAGTAGGTCTACAGAGTAGTCATATAAGTCCACTATTCTTGTTCTACAAGAAGGCATGTAACAGGATGTGGAATTCACTTTCATGGGGTCCTGTGATCAGCTGTTCACAGCACTTGCACAACCTTTGGACCTATGTAATTACACCAAAGAATTTGGCAAATGAAGTGAGCAAATACAGTAAAAGTACAGAAATGGAATCAATTTCACAGTATCTGCATAACCATATTACAGACTACAGGTGATAATTTAAAATATCATATTTCATTGTCTGCTCCCCTTCAACACAGTATCAGAATGTTGCTGTAGAAGCCTGTGCTATGATAGCGCCCCTTGCTGGGTGGCATGGGCTACCACAGCTTGCCCACAGTCCTAGCGGAACCCGGGCTCTGGCACCTTTAAGCAAACGGCTGGCGGTTGGCCCCAGCTGGGGAGGCTGCTTCTGGCCCGGGTGGGGCAGCACTGAAGGCTCGCCCTTCCTTCAAGGCAAGGCAGCAGGCAGCCCGCAAGTAGTTTGGATGGCCCCAGCCCTTGCGGCAGGGCAGGGCGACAGGTGAGGCTGCAGTGTTTGGGGAAAAGCCCAGCCCTCAGTTCAGGGCAGGGCAGCAGCTACACAGTGTTGGCTCTCCCCTACACGGGGTTGGCTTTAGCACAGCGAGGGTTTACCCCGCCAGGGAAGGGGTAGGGGGTCGCAGGTCCTCCCACTCCACTGCGACCTGGCCCAGGCCCTGTGGATTGCTTACACCCGACCGTGGCAGTGGGGATCCAGGCCACAACACACTGCCATGGGTTCCGGTGAAGCGTCCCCTGGGCCACTTCCTACCTCCAGCTCCATCTGGGTAGGGTCCCAGTCAGCCTGGTTGGTGGGTCCCGGCGTGTAGATCCCCTCGAAGTTGTCTGCCTTCGGGGGCTCCAGCCAGTTCGCATCTCCACATTATTGGGGTGGTCTGGCGGCAGCAGCACGGTGGGTCCAAGGCAATCGGGGGCCTCTGCACTGCAGGCGTCCAGCCGAACTGTGGGGTCGGCTGCTTCTGGGGCCTCTGGGTACCTAGCCCCCGGCTGTCTGTCTGGGCCTGGCGGGCCCTCTGGGGAGGCGGCCCTCCACTGGCATGAGGGCCATGGTAGATCCGGGAAGTCTGGGTAGGTCCCCTGGGGCATCTCTATCTGTAGCTGCCCAGGCTGGTCTGGGCAGCTGGGGGGTAGCTCGCGCCGACGGGCTGGGCAGCAGCAGACTCCCTGCCCCTGGCGCCCAGGAGCCCGAGCAGGAGCCTCCTCCCAGCACAGGGGCCCAGGAGTTAATGGGCCCCGAGCCCCGCCCCTGACCCTTCTGGCTTTAGGCCCCACCCTCGGAGGGGCAGGGCACTGGTGTTCCAGCTCAGGGCTCGCCCACCGGGGCCTCTGAGCAGCCTCCTCTACCTCTGAGTCTGGGGAAGGCCACAGCAGCTTACTAAAGTTGCCCAGTTATTGTTTTTGATTAAATATTTGCACCAAGAATTTTTGCTCTGGAGAGTTTATCACCATATTTGTTAATTATCTCCACTTGAAACTTGCACAGACAAGCAGCAGAGTAGCCATCTTAGGACATATTTCACTACAGGCTGAACCTCTCTAATCCAAAACTCTCATCTGGCAAATTCTGTAATCTGTCATGATTTTAGTTAACTGGATAATAACTTAGCATAGGTGTAGCCAAGTTTCCCATGGTCCTGTAAAGCTAGTTTGCAGCCACCAGTCCTGGTTCTCAGTACTCTGTGCTGTTATTTAACGGTATTTTACCCCACATATCTTGTAAGAGCCGAATAAGTAGTGGAAGTGTTGATAATGTGCTACAAAATATTGACCTCCTGTCATGTGGCAAATTCTCTTGTCTAGCAATGGTAGGTTACGAGGGTGCCAGATAAGAGAAGTTCAACCTGTACAGTGTTTTATTACAAAAAGCACAGATTTGTTACAGAAACATTGGAGTAGGCAAAAACTGAGGTGCATTTTTAGTGAACACAATGTAAAACTAAAAATCATTCACTTCTTATTTACCATCAGTTCAACTCTGGCATTAATTGTCTGGTCAAAATTTACCAAAGTACTGGTTGAACCTCTCTTATACAGCACTGGTTGGGTGCTGGACAAGAATCTACCACATCGCCAACAATTTCATTGCCTACTGGGCTCTTAGAAGACATTTCAGGGTAAACTGCAGCTGAATAACAGCACAGAACACTGAGAGCTAGGGCTGGTGGCCGTAAATAAACTTTATGGAATCACAGGAAACTTGGCCACACCCATAATAATAAATGGTTATCCAACTAACTAAAATCATGCCAGATTACAGATGTTGCTAAACAAGAAAGTTCTGGTTTAGAGCAGCTCAATCTGTATTTACTTGACAGAAACATTGCAGGGCCAGCTTTTAAGCAAAAGCAAGATAAAAATATTCTCATCGGACACAATGATCAAGTACCAAGTTATATCTGCAAACAAAAAGTGGAAAATAGGACTAGAAAGAAAGGCATCTCCATGCTTCCGGCTTTCTGATATTAGTCTGTTGTGCAGAAAATGCTTATAGCTTGACCTCCATTTGCATACAGTTTTGAAGAGAAGGATGCAGTGTGTGACATTTCTTGTAGAGGGAAGATGAAAAGGTTCATCTCAAAGTATGAAGAAGTGATTAGGTTGAATATACCTTGTCAGTATAAGGTAAATAAAGAGATGAATTAAGAATTGGTACATTGATTCTATTTCTATGTACATTTGTCAGTAGATTTTCTGTACTCATAAAAGTCATAATATTTCTGTTCAGAAAGTATCGCCTTTCAAAAACAAAAGAAGAGCATGACCAAAATCAATTTATGTTGCAATCCCAATGCTCCTGTCTAATTCAATGTGTACTACTCTGACAATGAAAAGTAGTCATAAGTCACCTTATCCATCTGAGAATCTTCCAAAGAAAGAATAATCTTTGTGTGGTATAGAGCAGTGGTTCCAAGCTTTCCAGTAACACGGCACACTGTAATGAGATGAACAATTCCATGGTCCACCCACTTTTTCCAGCTGAACTGACTGCTCATAAATGTCACATTTACTTAGGTTTACTGTGACTGTGGTCTTATTAAAGAGACTTACAACACAGTGGCTGTGTCTACACCAGCCAAGTTTACTAATGAAGCGCTGAAATACATATTCAGTGCCTCATTAGCATGCGGGCGGCTGTGGCACTTCAAACTTGATGTGGCTCGCCGCCGTGAGGCTCGTCCAGACGGCACTCCTTTTCGAAAGGACCCCGGCTACTTCAAAGTCCCCTTATTCCTATGAGCAGATGGGAATAAGGGGACTTCGAAGTAGCCAGGATCCTTTCGAAAAGTAGCCCAGTGTGGACGAGCTGCGCGGCGGCTAGCCGCGTCAATTTTGAAGTGCTGCGGCCGCCCGCATGCTAATGAAGTGCTGAATATGTATTTCAGCGCTTCATTAGTAAATTTCAAAATGGCCATTTGCATGGCCATTTCGAAGTTTTTGGCTAGTGGAGACACAGCCAGTAGTGCACACCACAAGCTAAACAAGGATCAGATACATTAATGTTTCGTGTCCACCACAGAATACACCATCTTAGACAGCGAGCACAGGCACACTTTCAAAATTGGCTCGAAGCCATGCTAGGGATGTTGAAAAAAGGAATAACCACTGAAAATTGTAGTGGCTGCTCGACTACTTGCAGGTAGGAGAGGTGGCTGCAGAAAGCGGCCTCCTGTCCCCGGCAGTCTGTTGGTGCTGAGTTGCAGCATTTAAATCATGTCCCAGCTCCAACTGGCTCCCACTAACCCTCTCTCCCCTTTGCCAAAGCAGGGCATGGGGGTGGGCTGCCCACTAGCTCGTTTGGGCCAGGAAGCAGCATTTCAGCTGCCTCCCAGTGTGAGTGAGGTCACGTGGGATCAGCATTTCCCCACACAATGGCTCTGCAAAGAGCCACTGCAGGGGGGGAACTGACAAACCCTGCACCAGCTGGGACTCAGGCAACCTTGCTGCTTGAGCCCCAGTTGGCCTGGGAATGTCAGTTCCACCCTCCCCTGCCCCAGCCCGTGGTGGCTCTGCAAAGAGCTGCAGTGAGGGGAAATTGACAAAATTTCATAGCACATTTGGACAGTTGTCATAACACACTGGTTGAAAACTACTAGTACAGAGCTACCATACTGTACTTCTCTCTCTCTCTCTCTCTCTCTCTCTCTCTCTCTCTCTCACACACACACACACACACACACACACACACACACACACACACACACACACACACACACACACACACACACACACACACACACACAGAGAGAGAGAGAGAGAGAGAGAGAGAGAGCTGGGTATGTACCTTCAGCGGACATTACATGGGGGAAAGAGACATAGCTTGGACATAGATATGCTTCAGTGATTCCTGGCCGACCACACAGCCCATGAAGCTGCTTTAATTTACAGCAGAAAGCAACCAGGATCCCTGTGTTCCCTGACAGTGTTTGCTGTAAGCTGAGCACTTCAGCGGCTGCCCAGGAGAGATTCAAATGCTGCCCAGCTGATGAGCAGATCACTCACAGTTCCCACAGCCAGTAGTGGGTATTTCTACTGGTGATGCATATCTGAACATGACTTTGTGCCCATAACAAATTTATTCCACACATGGCTGGCAAAAATTAGCAGCAAAATCGCTGCCCAGTCCCCTGACAGCTCCATGGTTAAGTGAGTGTAAAAAGTGGCTGAAAAGCCACCTTAGCTTCATCTTTCCCATCTTGCAACAAGTCCACCTCAGACAGGTCAAAGGATCTAGCCCTGGCAGGTTATAAGTATTGTTACAGACAAGATATGGAGATTTGTCTCAGTCATCTTTAATGAACTCTGAAAGTGCAGAAAGGAGAATGTTTTTTATATGAACTATTTGGTGACTAATGAAGAATGATAAATGTGATTGTAGGAATCGGGATCTGTCAGTGAACTGTTTTCAAACTAAACTGAAAGAAATTTACATTGACCATAATTCCAGCAAATTTTACTAGCTCTGTTCTTCACTAGATTACTCGTTTCCTGCTGACCTATAAGATACAATAAGATTTATGAAAAGGAAAACTCACATATTTTAAATTAGTGTTCGTTCCGACATCATTAGCAATGCGGACTAATATGTTGTCCTAACTGCTTTTCACGAGGTTGAGAAGTATAATTAAATTAGGATTGCATCAGTTTTAATGACAGCCTTTGAGCTGTACTGATTTGTAAAAGCTGCCGGAAATTACACAGTGTATTATAAACAGCTGTAAAACATACAGCTCATATATCACAGTCATTATTTTCTGTGTTGAATCTGTCATTGTAGCCACTTGAGTGACAGTCATGGAAGAGCAAAAAAGTGCCAGTCTGGAAGAAGATTTTGAAGGTCAGGCTATGCACACAGGTAAGGAAACAAAAGTTATGGGACATTTTAGCTCACTGTTAAAAATTAATCAGAGAGGAAGCATGAAATTTTAATTTGCTGACTGGAAATCAGAATGCCTGGCACAGATATAGTCAGGATCCAATGAAAATATATTTCAGAATAATTCACACCCATCTTGGATGGATAGGATATGCAGGGTTGAATTCAAAGCCAGCCTTGCTGGGTCTTGAAAGAGTGACTGCACAAGACATCAAAACAGCAGTGGCACTGTCCAGAGCAAATCTGATGTAGGCTATTTAGGCTATGTCTACACTTACTGGATCGAAGGGTTGATCTCCCAGAATTCGATTTTGCGGGTCTGGTAAAGATGCACAAAATTGCTCTCTCCAGGGTTAGCAGTCGACTCCCGCCGGCATACTCCTGCTCTCATGAGGAATACGGAAGGTCAATGGGAGAAATGCTCCTGTTGACCTCCCTCAGTGAGGACAGACCTTACAGTAGACTTCAGATATGTTGATTCTAGCTATGCAATTGCTGTAGCTAGAATTGTGTATCTGCAGTTGACTGTAAGGTCTAGTGCAAACCAATCCTTGGCCTCAGGTCATTAACAATCTCCTTTACTTCTTTGTGTTGAAAACACCTGTAACCTGCTACAAGTGAATTATAAAATTGCGTGCCACCCGTGGAGACGGGACTTTCCGAAAGGACCTCCCCAGTTTTCGAAAGCCCTTCTTCCGATCACCAGATAGGAAGAAGGGCTTTCGAAAACTGGGGTGGTCCTTTCGGAAGGTCCCATCTCCATGGGCGACGCATGATACAAAAAGCCGCACTTTCCAATCGCCGCAGCCACCATTATGCTAATGAGGCACTGCATATTCATTGCAGCGCCTCATTAGCATCTTTCAAACCTGCTCATTAACATGCCCCTTTCGAAAGGAAAGGGCACGTGTAGACCCAGCCTTCAACAACTCCTTCCCACATCGGCACTGTTCACACGTGCATTTGTTAGAGCCCAAACAGGGACACAGTAGATCAAATAAGTAAACTTAGTGCTATTTTCATACCAGTACTTAGTATCAGTACCTCAGTAGCCTCAGCACAGGAGATCGGGGGTGGGGGGAGGGAAGCTGGCTGAGTACCGACTCCTCTTTTTTTCTTTAAAAAAAAAAACCAAGTAAGCTGAATTTCAAATGTGCTGAGTAATGAAGATCATGTATGGAGATATTAGGAGCTGCTGGATGCTCAGCACTTTGAGAATTCAGGGCTTTATTTAGACTCTGAATTTTTGGTTCCAGTTTTTGGAAATGTTTAGCCTAGGTTCCCCATCTTATTGGGTCATACAGCCTCTTTTTTATGTGTGGCTCTTTAATATGATGATATTTAGAACCTTTGCTCTCCAAGATTATGAAGTTATTGTTTAATTCACAACTATAACGCAACACACTCAACAGGCAGTTTAACAGCTCTGAAGGAAGACAGCTTAAGCCATTTAAATCTTTCATGCACATTCAAATTTAACTAACCAAACACCTGATATTCCACCCAGAAAATTTGACAAACTTTCCTACAATATTTTTCCCAATTAGTGACAGATGCAATTTTGGGCTAGGGGAAAAATAATTAACATTTTGAACTAGTAAATTTTCAAAATGTTTTGCAAAATGTTTTACTATTTTAATCAACCAGCTCTGGACAGTAGCATTTGATTTTAGTTCAGAAATATCTCATCATTGACCATATGCTTCAATGGCATAGATATGTACTATCAGTCTTAGTGTTTTGACCTCTTGTTTTGGACTGTATACAAATTCTTCAAACATGCTCTGTGTTCAAAGACATTGTCTTTCTGCAACTAACAAAACCAAATCATTATAGATCTTTTTCTCTCCTAGGGCCCAAAGGCGTGATCAATGACTGGAGAAAGTTTAAATTAGAAAGTGAAGACAGAGACTCCCTTCCTGTGAGCAAAAAAGAGATCCTCAGGCAAATGTCTTCACCACACAGATCTCTCAGTAAGGATGATAAAGACACCAGAGACAGATTCAGTCGTAAGGTAATAAGAAGAAACAAATCATGGTATTAATGATTCTAAATAAAATGTGGTATTGGCACAAAAGAAGCTAAGAAACTAGTGAACTTAACTGCCACTGATTCCTACATTCCTTTGTATCCTTGTACAAAGCACTTAACATCCCCATCTCCGATTTCCTCAGCTGCAAAGAGGGACAATACTGAACAATTTCCACATGACACTGTGAACTCAAGATTTATGAAGTCTTGTTCAATATGTGAGGGCTATGTGTGTTACATGTTAGCATTAGTTGCTGAAAATGAGCTTGGGGCTATTGAAAAAAATACAAGACATTTGGATTAAAATAAATAACATGCAAAAAGATAATGAAGGGGCAGGTTTTGTTCTCCTTCCTCACACAGAGTAGTATTTTGCTTTGCAAGTACACGTTGAACCTCTCTAATCCAGCACTCTCTCGTCTGGCAACGTCCGTAGGCCAGCATGATTTTAGTTAGCTGGATGTCCATTTATCATGGGTGTGACCAAGTTTCCTGTGGTCCCATAAAGTTCCTTTAGAACCCCCAGTACTGGCTCACAGCGTTCGGTGCTGTTATTTAGCTGAAATTTATCACAAAATGTCTTCTAAGAGCCCATTCAGCAGTAGAAGTGTTGGTAAGGCTACTAGACAATATTGAGCTCCCATGGGTTGGCAAATTCTCTTGTTCTGCACTGGTCAAGTCCCAAAGGTGCCAGAGGAGAGAGGTTCAACAATGAAGAAAATGAGACTACCCATAGAGTAAATAACTACACAATAGAAAGATGGAAACATCTGACCCAAAACACACATAGAACACACCACTTGATCCTGAAAATCTGGCCAACTGTTGACCACTGTGGAATCTTCTAACCTCATTTAAGGTTAAATGAGAAGACTCTGGAGAGCTAATTCTTACAATATCTAGCTGCCTCAGATCTCCTTCACTCTTGTCAATCTGGGTACCACACAGAAACCGTTCTGATTGCCTCGGTAAATTGTGTTCCCCTGAAAACAGATAAAAGACAGGAGGAAGTGTGAATTCTGACATTACTGAGGTCACTGGCAAAACTTCCACTGACTTTTGTGGGGCCAGTGTGTCTTTGCCCATATTGTTAAATATATCAGTTGCCTTCAAACACAGTACACCCAAGTAATGAGGAATGGGGCTTTCATTCAATGGTCGAATTCCTCGGTCTCCAAATTATGGGCAATTAGTCTTCTGCCAAAGAGTCTTCTAATATGGGATTCCACAGACAACATCCTGTCCCTATCCTTGTTCAGTGAACATATAGGTCCATTCAGTAACAATACTCTAAATATTCACAGATGAGTATGCAGGAGTATGAGCTCATCCATAATGAGCAAGAGGATGAAAGCTGCCTACGAAAATACCGCAAACGTTGCATGCAGGATATGCATCAGAGGCTGAGCTTTGGGCCTAGATATGGCTATCTGTGTGAACTTCAGAATGGGGAACAGTTCCTGGACATCATTGAAAAAGAGCGAAAAAATGTCATGGTCATCGTTCACATTTACGAAGATGGCATCAAGGGCTGTGAGGCGCTAAACAGCAGCTTAACTTGTCTTGCCGCAGAATACTCCACTGTGAAATTCTGTAAGATAAAGGCATCTAATACAGGGGCTGGAGACCGCTTCTCTCTTGAGGTGCTCCCAACCCTGTTAGTTTATAAGGGTGGTGAACTTCTGAGCAATTTTATTAACATTAGTGAGCACTTCAGTGAGGAGTTTTTTGCTGTGGATGTGGAGTCTTTCCTACATGAATATGGGCTGCTACCCTTAAAGGAAATTCCAGCACTTGGAAATGTCAATACAGATGATCAAGATATTGAATAATTAGAGAGAAATATAATCGATCTTCTCCTTTTTTCCCCCCATATATGGCAATTGGATCTCAAAGGAACCGATGATCACTTAGAGAAGCCTGTGTGTGCTCATTATTTCATATGTAAGATACACATATATAACTGTCAGTATGTGAACTTTATTTAAAGCACATCTAACAGTTACTCCTGTGCATATTTATTTCTATTCAGTTAACAGCAATAGCATAATTAGGAGAAAATGCTGGCAATGATCTTTATAAAAAAGAGTGATAGATTTTAAATTAAGCACAGATCTTAAAAGATAATTTAGACCCCAACCCTGTGCTCAATACAGCCAAAATTAGTGAATTAGCATCAAATTTCAGTTGAGCAGTATCAGGACCTTCTAAATTCCTTCTTCTCCTGTATATGAAAAAGCATTCTGCACATCTACAGCAAGGAAAGGACTATAGGCAATATCAAGTTACTTGCAAAATTCCTATTGACTTCAGTGAGGCCAGGATTTCACCAATGATGTTAAAGTAAAAATCAATATTTGGGTTGGGTATGTTCATAACTCACATGTATAAGAAATGTAACTCACAGTGTTAAATATTTGGTTTGCATTAAACTTTTAATAATTGTGAAAATATGGATTGGTCATTGCTAAAACAAGATTTAATCTTGAGGAAACTAATGCTACAGATAGTTTAAAGACTTTACTAATGCAAACTCTTTAGCACCTGCTTTTCAGGGTAGCGTTGTACCATGTTCTGACTGTCGATGTCCCACGAAAGCTCATTACCTAATAAATCATTTTGTTAGTCTTTAAAGTGTTACATGACTGCTGTTTTGTTTTGTGATTCTTGAGCAAATTATATTTTATGTAATTAGTATGAATAAAGCATTAAAAAGAACCAAGCCTTGAATAAGAAATTTGAAAGTCATTCATAAAATGCACATTAATCACTCTATAATGAAGTATCAAAAAGGTTTCCAAATCATTCAAGAAGAGTTCACCAAACACAAATGTTGAAACATGTTAAAAGGGACACGTGGTGAGAGAAAGAGGCTGTTTGCAGTGAAGAAAAATAGGGTCGATGCACTGAAAGGAAGGACCCAACCTTTCTCCCCAAAGAGTCCATGAATATCTCCCAAGAGAGTCCTCAGGCAACTTCTGGCAACTACAGGGAAGATGTGGAAGATGAGAAGGAGGATGAAGATGACAATAGAGAACAGGTGAACAGATCAGCTGATATCACCAACAGCCAGGAAGTTTTAAAAACTTTGGATCTCAATTCTTCTGCCCAGGATGTTTTGCAGCCAGACCCTTATGGTGGAGAGGGCACCTCTTGTGAGTTTTCATTTTTAATGCTACAGGTGGGTTAAGGCCTTTTGCTGATCGGTGGCAGGGGCCATACCTACACAGCCTGGGGCCCCCAAAACATCTTGTTAACATGTCTGGGGCTGGAGCACCAATCATCCCTGCAGATCTGCCCAAAGCTCTCAGACAGATACACTTAAATCCTTCTCGCAAGGTTTCTGGGACGCCTGCCTTATTCTGATCTCCAAAATAGGATTCCTTTCCAGGCCAAGCCAGCAATAAGTAATCTGGTGACACTGCACCACAGAGCAGTGCCGCATACCAACCAGCCTTCTGCCCACATTCAGTCAGCACCCATTCCTTATCAATGTGCATTATTCTAAGCAGGTTAACACCTTGCATTGCAACCTAGAGGAAGCAAGAGAAGGAGTATTAAGTTATGATAGCACAAACTGTTCCAGCATGCCTGGACCACCTCTCTCCTTTCCCTTCCCTGGGCTCCTTGGGGAAGGTAAATGTTCACTGTCCTACCCAATCGTGGGGCGGGGGAGGAAGCACACAGTGACCACAAGAGCAACACAGTCCCGATAGCACAAGCCTCAATGCCACGCCTCCCCCACCCCTGTTCCTGGGCTCCATATTCTCAGGTTTCCTACTTTCCAACTCATTAAGTGAATTTCTGAAAAATACTTAAAAATCTGATTCTGAAAATAAAATGAGAAGAAACTAAATTCTCTCTTACACTTTCTCTACTAAAGATATACATTAGTATGTCAGCGTGCAACTAAGAAGGCAAATTAGAGATTCTGAATTTAACAGATTCACCTTTATAGATTGGAGTACATATTTTTTGTCCTCATACTTCACCAGTTTCAGATACAGATTTTTTCCCCCCATAATGGAGCACTCTTCATATCTTATACGAAATATTTCAAAAGACAACAACAATTCAGGATATTCTGCCCTGGAAATGTTAATTTCAAGCAGATCTGGAGTACAAGAAATCCCAAAGCACAAAAAACACCTGACATACAGAAACAGCTACTTATTCCTGCCATCGAATTATTATTCCCTTGAGTAGATCCTTTACAGCTTCATTATTTTCAATAAGCATCTTCCATAAAAATGCTAAACCACGATATTGATCATAACTCTCAGCCTATAATACTTAGTGGTTTAGGAAACGGTTAATATGATTGAATTCTTCAGTCTTTCAAACTTCTGTACAATACTAAGAGGCTAAGGCTACATTGTAGCCCTATCTCAAAATACATTACACAATTGGAGTTGCGTAAGTTATTTCAAGGGAACTTATTTCAAACCCAAGTGCCAATTACTCTGCACCAAAGTTTGAAAAAAGTTCTTATTTCAAACTTCCCACTACCCCTCAGACAATGAGGTGTATTGGGAATGAAATACTGTGCTCAAAATAGCGGTCATTTCTATTGTGGAGTTTGGCTGTGATGTTTCTATTTCATGATACAAATGTATCCCAAAATAGAAACCATACTGTAGCCTTATCCAGAGAGAATTTACACACAAATTTATGTAGGATAATAGTAAAAGATTGAGGTGCGGGGGGGGAAGCTGCAATTTCACATTTTTTAGGCACAGGAAAGGTGTGAACTACAAAATCTACAAAGAATTATTTAACTGAGACTAGATTTCACTTGGTCACGAAGAAGTGGGATCCCTGACTGGCTGGCACCGCTATGCTGAAGCCCCTAAGGCAGATACAGTTATAACAAGAAAACTGTACTGTTACTGGTACACTTTGTTTTGCTCATGGGGGGGCAGTGTGTGTGTGTGTGTGTGTGTGTGTGTAAAATAAATTATAAAAACTATGGCTTTACCAGTATAAATTGTGGTCACACTTTGAACCCAAAGAAACTTTGCCTGTACATTACAATATCCCAGTTTTCGTATACTGAAAAGTGCTCCTAATGAATATATGCCCCCCTCCCCAAAAAAGTAGCAACATTAATTGGAGAGGGTTGATATAAGTAGACGAACAAGGGCCATGAACTTGGGAGTTCTAATCCTAACTCAAATATCAGCTCCCTTGGGATGACAGGCTCAATTCCTCATTTGTAAAAACAGGGATATAGTTACTTTATATACCTCAGACAGATATGTGCAAGCAGCATTTATGTACCAATCACTAAATCTCTGTTTGGCAGTTCACACGAAATACCAGTCTCAGAGTTCACCATGTGCATTGGTAAATACTAACATGTAACATGTAAATGGGCAGTTACGAGAGGCAGGGAGCTGCCTTGCACTTCCTAGTGCAATAAGCATTATGATCAGATTTTTCTTTTTTTTTTTTATTTAAAAATGCAATATTCTGACTGAGACATCGTAATACCAGCCAGTGAACATATTTCACCGATTACTAATTTAAAAGAATTAATTTTTGCAATATGCTTTCTCTCATTGGAAAAAATAACCCAAATTACACGTACAACATGATGCGGTCAAATTTAGCTACGACAGATCAGGAAAAGGATCTTGGAGTTATAGTGGATAGTTCTCTGAAGACATCCACGCAGTGTGCAGCGGCAGTTAGTAAAGCAAATAGGATGTTAGGAATTATTAAAAAAGGGATAGATAATAAGACAAAAGATATCATACTTCCCCTCTATAAAACTATGGTATGCCCACATCTTGAGAACTGTGTGCAGATGTGGTCTCCTCACCTCAAAAAAGATATATTGGCATTAGAAAAGGTTCAGAAAAGGGCGACCAAGATGATTAGGGGTTTGGAACGGGTCCCATATGGGGAGAGGCTAGAGAGACTGGGACTTTTCAGTCTGGAAAAGAGGCGATTGAGGGGCGATATGATAGAGGTATATAAAATCATGAATGGTGTGGACAAAGTGAATATAGAAAAATTATTTACCTTTTCCCATAATACAAGAACTAGGGGACACCAAATGAAATTGATGGGTAGTAGGTTCAAAACTAATAAAAGGAAATTTTTCTTCACACAGCGCACAGTCAACCTGTGGAACTCCTTGCCGGAGGAGGCTGTGAAGGCCAGGACTCTATTAGGGTTTAAAAAAGAGCTCGATACATTTTTGCAGGTTAGGTCCATAAATGGCTATTAGCCAGGGGTAAAGTATGGTGCCCTAGCCTTCAGTACAAGGGCAGGAAATGCATGGCAGGAGATAAATCACTTGATCATTGTCTTCTGTTCTCCTTCTCTGGGGCACCCGGCATTGGCCACTGTCGGCAGACGGGATACTGGGCTGGATGGACCTTTGGTCTGACCCAGTATGGCCATTCTTATGTTATCTCAAAACTATACACATCCAGCTGTTTATTAACAAACCTGAGCTCTGGCTGCACAAGAGCTTTATTTTTGGCTGAGAGAAATCAAATGCTGAAGGAATCAAAAGACCCCTCCTGGAGAATGCTCTGACAGCTCCCTTCTTCCCTTTTAAATTCAAGGGACTTAAGTGCCTTCTCTGTGTTTGTAACTGAGAGGCACAGGGAAGAAAGGAGATCCCTTACATATCAAAGGCCAAGGTCCACCTCCTTTTAACTGGCTGCGTGAGGAGCAGTCTTTGAAACAAAAAAAGGCTTGACATCGGGAAGTCACCTCCAACTCTAGATATTGCTGAATCTTTCCTGATTTGTCCCTGGTTCATGAAGATACTTTATCGTCATTCTATTTTGCCTGTGGAACAGCACATCTTTACAAAAATAAATTTGCTGCAGGAGGACATCCCTGCACTCTGTTATAAGGGATTTTGTTTCCTTCCTACCTCCTCAAGTTGCTCCATGCAAACAATGTGGTGAAAAGGAAAGGGAACAGAGTACCACCGCTGCCTAATACAGGCTACAATCATGCTCTCTTCTGAAATTAAACCTCTGGCCAAGAGAATTCCTATCATAGTCAAACTGGATGTGTTACCAATGCTTAATAAAGCTAAAACTGCTCTAGCTTCAGTTTGCACTAACAGTCAGTTTGTCTTGTCTCTCAGCAAGTCAGCAGTCGTAAACTTCTGAGCAAAATATATTTTTTCTTTTACTAGGTTTATTGTTTCCAGAATGTTTAAAAAAAAATCAAATGGAGAGGCCATGAATTGTTAACATTGTTTTATTTGCAAGTTATCTTTTATTCAAAGTTTTCTAACATTTTATGCTTGATTATGATATAGGCTCAAAGCTCTCCTGCAAGGTTCAGTATCTTTGCATCTAACATCATTAACCTTCAGCTCCAAAGGTCACATACTGTTCAGTCTGGTACGTATCAATTTATAGAGTCTTTCAGAATTGTACAAAAAAAGTCAACAATTTTTACATAAAGATGACACTTGTTAACCTTATTTCAAACATTTTTCCTCTTGGGGAAAGCAGTAATTTTGTCCATAAAGGACAGCATAGACTGACTTCTCTCATGCATATCCCAAAAATTTTAAGTTGTCATTCCTGTCTGCATATTTGGGATTTGAATATCTGGAGATATTCATTTATTAATACCTTTCTTAAAGGAAAGCTGTCAACAGGGTCAATCTGGACTGGATGGCCAAATTAGAACAAGATGAAAAAAAGGAGGAGAACATATATAAATTCGCCATGCATCTTAGAGGTTTAATTATTTCATTAATTTCTGTTTAGACAGTTTGAGCCAAGATATTTACATAGTGTGTATTGGTTTCAATGGGATTTCAGGACTGCTGTATGTATATTTACTACTACATCAGTTAAACAACCTGACATACGCATTAACAAAAAGAACATACAGAGTGAAATTTTGGTGCCACTGAAATCAGGGTTTTGCCATTGATTACAATGGGGACAGCTTTTCAATCATTGTCTTATATCATACATTTAACAGCACTTTAGCCAATATCAGTGTTCAAATGTTCCCTAAGGCAAGGCCTGTGAATGTGGGTAATTAAAAAAGGATAAAATGTGAAAATCCAACAGCTTTGAAAATGTCTCTTGAAAAAAAATACAGGTGTAAGTTTTTAACAATGAAATTGTGATCAAATAGCAGGGAATTCTACTTTTTCTTTTAGACAATTCTTCCTGTAAAAATGCTTTTGCACAGGCAAATTTCCACCAATGATATCTAACTTTAATTTCTGGTAAACCTGATTCACTTACAGTATTTGCATGCTGAAACAAGACAGATAGCTACTGTTGTGTTTTAGACAACATGTTTAGTTGCTAACACGTTAAATCTTCAAGGCTCCCACCTAGTATTAAAGTAAACACTAGTTAACATTCCCATGATGATTAGATAGATGGCTTCCTTTGCTTGGAGTCTAGTCACTGAAGTAATTAAAGGAGAAGGTTACTGCAAAGACTGCAACTGCAGCCGCGATTACCACACCTAAAATGACAAAGGACATATAATTCTGTGAGTGAAGAAGAGCACACAATCACCACAAGGCAGGGTGTGTAGAAAAGGGAAGTGGGAAGAGTCATTTTTAACATCAATGAGAAACACTAAAATGCCTAAAGAGAAGATTATATTGTTAGTCATAAAAATTCATTTTTACGAGACAATTTAAATATATAATTTCTTATAGTGCAAAGTCCTTCAGAAATTCAGTTAATCATGCTCTAAATTCTACTCATATGGGCCAAGACATCAAAAGGTTTAATGCATCAACTCTATATTATTGTTTAATGACAGTAAACTGCCTCTCAGACTAAAGGTTTTGGATAAAGGGACACAAACAACTTCAATACATACATGAAATGTTGTTTCAGATACTACATTTCCCCAAGTTCCATGGTCAGCTTTTCAGTCACATTTTCCTATCATTTTAAAATCTCTCTCCTCTCTCTCATATTAGATACACAAGCAGGCTTAACTAGATGAATCCTGAGAGGACACGACTGCCATATGAGCAAAGTAAACAAGCAAACAAAAATGTAAGTTTTTTTTACCTAGAAGTTATAGAAAAATGTAGATTTTAATTGTTAAAATATTAAATAAAAGAAATGTCATGTATAAGGTAGGCTTTAAGTTGTGCTGCATCAGTTCCACATACTAATCAAATACCAAATATAAATTGAGATAGACTGTGTATGTCACTTTTTAAAAAAAACAATGATTTTTAGAGATTTCATAAAATTCCTCTTACTTTGGTCATCAGATAGATGTTTGGACCAAGGATGATCATGCAACAAATGTCTACTGGGTAAATATACTTTTATGATGGCTGAAATTTGTTGCCAACAGCATTAGCTTCATGAGGACTGCTACAAGCTAATTCATGTATTTTGGTTCAATGCTCCTTAGAAGAAGCCACCTATGAATTGTCAAAAGAGAGCACAAAAAAGGTGGCTTCTCAGAAAGCAACAGTCACTTGTTTTGAGAGCAGTTTTCCTCATCATCTGTTCTGTGGACCTTCAATCTGGTTGACTCCGAGACCCACAACTCCCATCTGGGGAAATATTTTTAAGATTAAACTGGTATTTTATTTAAAATTGCTACTACTCTACTGTTTTTCTCATCAAGATTAAAACTTCTTTTTTAAATAGCAAAACTCCCCACCCACATATTGCCCCGACTATATTTTATTACTTGCTTTGGACTTTATCCTACAAAATGCTTAATGCTTTGATCTTCATGTAGCAAAGCACGTAAGTACATGTTTAACTGTAAGCATGAGAGTTATGCCAGTGATGCCAACAGGCCTACTCACATCATTAAGTACGATCTTAAGTGCATGCCTAAATCAGGGCCAGAGTGCCACCAACTCAGTCACGGAAGTTCGTTTATGCAGACATCTTCTGTGGGCTACAGACTCTGAGCTACAAGAGATCCTTAGTAAGGATGGTGTAATGCTGGCTGACTAGTTTGAGACATGGCACCTTCAGCCTAGCACCAACAAGACCGTCTCTAACATGTTCCACCTCCTCATGCTGAGGATAAACGGGAATTAAACATCATAATGAACAGCCAGAGGCCGAAGCATATCCAAATTTACTGAGGCCTGACCCTCAACCAAAAACTGATGTGTGAAAGCCACCTGAACAAAAAGACATGCAAAAGCCTTCTGAGCAAACTGGCAGGTTCTTCATGGGGAGCAGATGCTCCAGCCCTTGCCACCACACACTCAATAGCAGAGAACTGTGCACTAGTATGGAGACACCTCGCATGCATCAAATTTGTTGATGTGCAACTTCTCTCAACAACGCCTATCATCACAAGAAGTCTCTGAACAACTCATCTTCCATGGCTTCCAGTTCTGAGCCACCTTGCTGCCCCTCCTATCAGGAGAGAAATTCCAGCTGAAAAGCTGCTTGAGAAGTATATGCCAATTCAACCTTGTCCTTCTTCAACATTTTAACCCATCAACACCACTTCTGGCATCCCCTTTCGAACTGCACCGAGACACCATCTGTACAAGCTCATGCTCCACATGCTCCAATTCCCCACCCTTGTGTCCTGCCCAGACCACAAGTGGTGAAACCTCCTGTTGCCAACAGAGGGGCAGCCTGTACTCCACCTTCGTCCCATGGCTGGTTAGGGATATCAGTTGGAGGATCCTCCATGGGGTGGTGAACACGGGCAATTCACCCCTACTCTGGATACCTGCTGCCTCTGTGGTGCGAGGGAGACCCTGGCACACATCTATCTTGAGTGTGCCAGGTTGCCGTCCCTCTTCCGGCTCCTCCAGACCCTCCTGTTGAGGTTCTAGCTGCACTTCTCCCCATGACTTCTGATCCTGGCACACCCCCATCCATGGCCCCACAAAGTTGCGGGACCTCCTCGTCAGCCTCCTCCTGGCCACGGCCAAGGTGGCCATCTATAAGACCAGAGAGAGGAGGCTGGCCAAGTGGGCAGGGTGGGACTGTGACTGTGGGGTCTACCTTCTGTTCTGCCATCCACTCATGAATCTGGGCAGAGTTCCTCTGGGCAGTGCCCGCTGGCTCCCGACACCTTCGAGGAGCAGTGGGCATTGTCCAGGGCTCTCTGTTCGGTATCGCCCTCCAGTTCCCTTATTTTAGCCCTTTGACCCCCACACCTGTTCCTGTTCTTTCTTTAGTTGTCCCCTGTATTCATCTGGGAACCCTGATATTTTACTGGATTCCCCTCTGAAGGGGGGACCTTTTAGTTGTGGGTTATCCACTCCCTCGGTTATCCCAATAGGAGCACTTCTTTCATCATACCACACTGTATGTGTGAGGCTGTTGTCATGTCTTGGCAGGGCAAAGTCCCTGTGGAAAGAGGACCAGTGCTTAATATCAACCACCACAAGATCCTCATCACAGGCGCTAATACTCACCTGCCTGGCTTTGACCTACCACTTAGTTAATGAGCCCTTCTCAGCTGATTCTGGACTGGGCAAAGCCTCTCTGCAGCCAACTAGCAATGTTGAGGTCTAAACCAAAGCTGCTGCAAGGCAGATCAAAACAAAAAGATACACACACAGTAGAGGGGTATCCACTAAACATATTCGGTAGTGGGCTTCGAGAGCGCCAGCTGGGCACTTACAAGGCTATTGCTTGGCTTAGCGACTATACAAGCACGCAACAAATAAGTGCTCATGAAATTTCAAAACTAAGCCCTTGAACTGTGAACCTAATAATAATTTTTTCCCTAAATCCCTAAATTTTTAGCACATAGCTAATTGGCTTAAGCCCACTGAAGAACAAGTCACTCCCTTGCCTCCCCATTTACTAAACCCTAAACATATTTATACCACTTACCACATTCTCACATCCTGAAATTACTAACCATGTTGTGGGAGCAAATACCAGTGAAAGTCTGTACATATCAATTCTACAGTGCCTTAATGGGCTTATTCGACATAACCTACCCATGTTTTGTTGAAGTTTCAACAGCAGTGTTGCTTTTGTCAATTGTATCTGTTGCGTGTCATCTGTGTTGTCGACTGGTGGATTTATATCAACTGTACAAAAAAAAAAAAATCAGAGATACTTTTAGTGAAACAAGTATTTATTCCTTCAAAGGTTATAAAACATGCCTAAGTTTTGTAATCACAGTAATTCGAAAAGGACATTAAGTTTGTAATTGCTGATCAGCTCTACTAGTTGAATATACTGATCATTTTGTATTCTCATCAGTAGCAATGATGTAGATACACTGGAACTTATGCTCTTCAAACTTTTTATTAAATGATGTCGAAAAAGGGGTGAACAGTGAAGTACAAAGTTTGCAAACAATAAAGAGTTATAATGACAAAGGGATCTAACAAAACTCGATGACTGGGTCACAAGAGATGAAATTCAACCTAGATATGTGCAAAGTAATCCACACTGTAAAAACTAATCCCATTTACACACATAAAAATATAAAAGCTATTTTAGAACCTACCACCAAAGAAAGATTTTGGAGAAACTGTGGTTAGTGCTCTAAAAACCTCTACTTGAAGTACAACAGTGATCAAAGAGACATACTATTACCTGCCAAGAATTATTAGAAAAGGGACAGAAAATGAGAGAAAAATATCACATCACTATACAATTCCATAGTGTCCCTGCACCTTGAATATGGTGTCCAATTCTAGACATCCAGTCTCAAGAAGGGTATACAGGAACAACAAAAGCTCCAGGGAACGGCTACAAAGATGATTAAGGTAGAGAATACCAGGAGAGTTTAAAGATTAGAGACCAGTTCTAGTATGGCAGCTCTTAGTTATCGTAATATTAGCAGCAACATAGCAATAGCAAAATGCTAAGTTCTTTACTAGCTAGCTAAAGACAGAAAAGGTAAAACTGAACAAGCACCTAAGTGACTTACATTCCTAAGGCCCATTTGAGCCAGTGACTGACACTTAGGAACCTAAACAATTTTTCACAATTTTATCCAGAACCTCTATTCCAAAAACTTAGAAGCTCAGAGCTAGAAGCTAAGGATTAAGCATATAACATTACCCACTGAAGTAGTTCCATATAAGTTAATGGAACACCTGGGAAAACTGACAAAGAGTTACTCAGCTACCTAATCATTCATAGGATTGGGTCATAAACATGGAGGGGGGGAAGGACGATGTGCAGAGTTTAAAAGAAGAAACTAAATTTCTTTTTTAGAATGAAAAATGAACTGTCAGGGTTTTTCTTTTGTTCGTTTGTTTTACTGCACTTTGCGTTCTTGTGCTGTTGACAGCATTTGAAAAGCAAGGCTGCATAGAGTGCTTTTTTGTAAATTGTAACTAGAGATAATTATAATTATAAAGGAAACCATAAAAGTCATTTCTTTGACGTGAAAATATTTAATCTTATTATTACTACTACAGGTAATTCCTAAGATTAAGAATACAAATAACACAAGGGGCAGAATATCTCGTGTGTGTGTGTGTGTGTGTGTGTGTGTGTGTGTGTGTGAGAGAGAGAGAGAGAGAGAGAGAGAGAGAAAATCTCATATATAGTTAGTTTCACACAATTCTCCATAGGTTTCCTCTTATCACTGTGTAGAAAAAACTCCCAAATATGAGAGAACTCGGAAATTCGATTGTAAAACTTCTATTACAGATGGGAACAGGAGGAGGTAGTCAGGGCAATGTAAATTTGCAAGTACTTTTCACTCATTTGTTAAAAGCTTGGCGGGCTGCACGTGTCTCTCAACACATTGTTCATCTGTAAACAGAGAATAAAATTACTTTTAAATATAACACAGGTTGAACCTCTCACGGCTGACACTCTGAGGATCTGACTAGCGCTGAACAAGAGAATTCGCCAGATCATGGGAGGTTAATGTGGTCTAACAGCATTACCAACACTTCACTGCTTACTGGGCTCTTAGAAGACATTTAAGGGAAAATGACAGCCAACTAACAGCACAGAACTCAGAAAGCCAGGACTGGTGGCTGTAAACAAACTTTAGGGGAAATACAGAAAACTTGGCTATACCCATGATAAGTGGTCATCCAGCTAACTAAAATCATTCCGGATTATGAATGTTGCTGGACGACAGAGTTCTGGTTTAATGAAATTCAACCTGTACAGACACACCCTGAACCGATGCAAAAGTATGGCAAAGTCAAGTCATTTATTTTTCCGTAGACCAAGCAGAGACCTGACAGGGGAAATAAACAGTTCCGTACACTTGTCTGTGTATTTTAATTCTAGCCAATTTTTGAAGCCAGAAGAACAATTTATCATAGGGTGCTGAATCTTTGCTAAAAGTGCAAACTGTTTGGTGGACACTTGTCCAGTTACAACTAGATTGAGTTCACTAACTGATTTCACACAGAAAGAAAACTCACTGATCGCTGTTATCATAGACTGGAAATAAACTACTGACAAAGTTGCAGGGCTGTGTATCTCTACCAATGGTACTTCAAGAATAAAAGAATGTCCCCCCTCAAATGTAAAATGGATGTATGATTTACTTCAAGCACACACACAAAATTTCTCTTGGACTGCTTCAAGAGTGCAACAAACAAGAGACTAGTATTAACAGATTCACTGCATGTAATATGTTAGTGTTAGTAGCAGAGGCTTCTATTATCTTTTCTGTAAAAGTAAAGTCCCACAGGATTTCATCTGAGAAAAAAATATGTTAAGTCTTCCCCTTGCCCCATAATTAAGTTTCAGTGGGGTCTTGCACCAGATTTCGTAAAGGCTGGCCTTGTTCTAGCTACGAAAAAAATCTTCTTCTGAGCAACTAATAATTAAAAATATATATATTTGGATTAAGGAGGAACTGAGAGCACCAGATGGTTTCACATTTCTGAGTAAAACTCTGTGTAGACCCCATATAACAAACTTTTAGTGAAATAAAAAACAAACAAAAAAGAATGTTCAGCCAATTACCATTAAATGAAATGGAGACTGGAACCTAAAACCCATAATGCAATCTGTCAGCTGGGTAAATAAATGTAATTTATAAACCATTAAAATGAGTATAAGCATTTAAGTTAAGAATTTATTTTCTTGCAACTGAGTTGAAGGAGCAACAACAAAATGCTGGATCCTAGCCTGCATCAACAGAGTACAGGACAAACATGATACGAGAAAGGCAGCTTTGTCTAACCAGAGACTTAAACCCTAAGCCCTCAGATTAAGATCTTGATCTTCTACTAACTGAGTTAGACAAGCTAAGAGAACATAAGGGAAAAATATTCACTGAAATCTGTCTTCAAAACAGCCACTCAAGACACCAAAGTCGCTGTCTAGAGATAGTAGTTCAGCAAAGGGAAACCACAACTGGTCTGCGTATATATGGAAATACTCTCAGGATGTCTTCTAAAATGTGCTTTTCACTGCACCAGTGTATGATAGCTGGGTATGGTGGCACTGCTTGCATTATGATGTTACAAAAGTTCTTGGCTGCTATAAGCTACTTTTTGGCTTATGCCCATACATTTTACAGAAGTAGTAGATAAAGTTTTATTTCAACATGTTTTTAGTTAAAAGGCATAAGCACTTAAATAAGGATTTCTTTGAAATTAAGCTGAAACAGAAAAGAAAGATTTTTGTTTTGTTTTTTGAAGTTAATTGCAATGAGGTACTTTTGCTTCAGAGGTTGTTCTATTCAAAACACTTGCAATGAATACCTGAAAGTTCACATTAAAAAAAATTATGCTTGATCTACACTAGGGAGTTAAGTTGGTCGCAGATATGCAATTCTAGCTACAGCAGTTGCATAGCCAGAAATCAACTTATCTGGCCGTTCACATAGAGGCAAGTTGATCAGAAAAACTCTCCTGTCAACCTCCCTTACTCCTCACAATATTGAGGAGTACAGAGGTAGACTGCCAACCCCAGAAAGTTCAGTTTCACACATCTCTACCAGGCGCTTGAAATAGAACTCCAGAAGCTCGACCCCAATGGGTCAATCTTCCTGGTAGTATAGACAAACCGTAGACCCTGCAGTACTAGTGTCTAAGTATAAATAGAACTCCTCATAAGCAAGGCGGTCAGACCGACTCATTAATTATGTGGAGGAACTGATGATGAGCAGTGCTGCTGTCCCACACCCTCATTACAGAAATCACTACAATGCCAGAAGTACTTTCACCATTATATCACCAGCTACTGGAGTAAATCACACGTGTGGCTGATGTATCATCTGACATGACTCATTTATGATTAACTGAAGAAATTCTGATGCTGCACACTGCATCACTTGAACGCAAGTTAAAAAAAATACAAGCTGTCTCCCTTTTTAAAAGCATGTTTTTACACGCTTTTACTCCACAAATAGCCTTGCATTGATGTATTTCAGCACAGCAACATATGAATACAATTGCTTAACAACATATTTAATGGGATGCAGAGATTTCAATTGCTAATCAAGAATAAAACTCTGATAATATACTAAACTTGTTAGAAGACTTACCCTGTGCTGCCCAAGGTGAGGGTCAGCCTAGGGTGGCAGGAGTCACAAGGACCAATCTGTGGCTGCTCTGCAGGGGCAGCCTGGGCCAAGTGGCCCAGCTGGCAGCTGCTCCCTGGGGTGGCTGGGGCCGTGCAGCCACCCATCAGATGCTTTCTGGGACTGGGGGGCTTGTTGCTCCCCTGTGGTCATTTGTGAGTGTAACTATCCCTTCTCTCAGACTCCTCCCTTTCTATCAGTTGTGTTTGTCTGCAACTTAAAAACAAAAAGCGATCCTCCAGCAACTAAGGAACATGTTAGTCTTTATGTTGCCAGAGGACTGCTTGTTGTTTTTAAAGTTACCGACTAACACAGCTACCTTTCAGTCTTCCTAGCTAACTAAACTCAAACACAAAATAGGTCTCATTTTAAAAACAGGACAGTATGAATAAACTGCATAACTGGAATACAAGAGTTAGAGTGTTGATTATGATGAACAGAATTATTTAAGCATGTAATGAAATTCTACCTTAAATACGAGGGGGGAGGGGGAAAAAAAGGATCTTGCACATTGCATTCAACACAAATTAAAACTCAGAACAAGATAATACCCACCTACCCTCCCCCTCCATCAAAGAAAAGAACTCCCAATAAAAATGCTAACAGTACATTTTTTGCATTTAGTGTGAATACTTTTGTTTTGAAAGTGTTGGTTTTAAACAAAATACTGAGCTCCTGAGCACGTTGTTGACTAAAATTCAAGAGGTCAGGAAGTTCTTACGTGGTGCACTTTTCATTTCAGTCTTCAAAAAAATCTATTTCTAAACACTTCATAAATAAGGACAACAGTAACTCATAACACACTGAAAACATGGTATTTTAAATGAAACTGTTTTCTCAATGGAAGCCATATATACATGCACATTGCTACAATAAAAGATTTAAGACTATTTTTGCATTTTGGTGGGCTGTAACTAACATTTTTGCCATTTTACTTTGAATAAAGCTCTAGGTAGCTGTAGTGCTGATGTGACACAACCAAGGAGAAAGCAAAAAACACACCAAGTAATTCTATTACATATAAAAATACAGCTGCCTTAATCATCTTATTCTGTAAGAAAAGTATATTTTAAACATGTAGTTGCACTAGTATAGACAAGACCTACAAGATATGAAGTTACTTAGGTTTAAGTTTAAATACATTCAGTGTAATGTCATGAAGATAAATAATCTTCATTTGTGCTGTTGGTTAAATTTATCCATAGTCTAACCTGGTTCTTTACTCACATACTATATTTACCGGTGTTCGTTTCCTCAGCTATATGTATAGCTTCCCCAGGCACGACTTGATCCAATATCTCAAAAAAACGCTCTTGGATTTCCCCAGCTGTTTCATCTCCAAATTTATAATCACACAGCATTACATTTGATCCAGCAATTGGAGCAAACACTCTGTGAGGCAAGGCATGATACTCTTGCTCAGAATCTAGAAAGAAAGGGAAAGGAAACAAAAATTTATTGAAGTTCATGTATTAAATAAAAGTACATTATACACAGGTGGAGACGAAATTTCTGGATATGTCATGCACCGTTTCATGCAAATGCTAGACAGACACTTATCCTGTAAATGGAAATTATACTCCTAAGTAAAACTTTTCAGCTGTGGCTACACTAGAGCCCTCACCTTTCAAAAGGCGGAGGCTCGTGTCGCCACGGCCTTTCTGTATTTTTCACAAAATCTTCTCTTCAGTGGCCCTTAGACACAGCCAAGCAACCTTAAAAATTATTATGAATTGACAATGTCAATTGCCCCTTGGTATAATTTCTAAAGTGATGAAAAGCACTCTCAGGAAAGCTGGAGATAAAGCAGTTGAGTTGTGTGTCAAACACTCCACAATTTCTGCATCAGACAGGACAGCAAACAATTATTGGCTTATGGAAGTAACAGCCATGGAGTACAAGTGCCCCCTAAGGAGAGAATGGGATATTGCATGCATGCAAGTGATAAAATACTTTCTGGTCACAATCCCCTTTTGGATAAATCAAATTTTATAATGAGTTCATTTCTCAGAACACATAGCACCTTACACCTAATTTAACATCATCCTAAGCTAGAAGAAAACTCTTTGGCAACATTTAATTTTCCTTTTATCTAATCAAACATTTCTCTCTTTATTTAAAGAAAAACAAAAACACCCAAAATACCACAAGACATTTTCCTCATCTCCAGTTGAGCAGCTCTCAGGTAGGAGAAATTAACATTTCACACAGCCGATGACATAGCGTTTTCTTAAAACATCCCCTTAAAATTATCATACTGTATGTAGGATAATGAATGGAGTTTGAAGGATAAACTAACCGTGAATCAACTGTGATGGGACTGGTACACCATCTAACTCTCATGGTTTTTAATTATATTAAGACAGCAAAGTTAATTATAATAAAGCACTGATTTCCAACCTTTCCACCAGTGCAGACCCCCAACCATCCCCTCCCCAAACCATCTGCCATTCCCTGTCAAAGACAATTCTACATTCTACGGGGCTTTTTTTTTGTTCGCTTGTTTGTCCCTCCATCACATGTACCCCCTGCGTTAGGCCTGCAGACCCCAGTTTGGGAACCACTGTTATAAAGAATAAATGTATGTAGCAAAAAATTCTCGCCTTGAAATGAACACAAACCCAGACAGCCTTGCAATTCGTTCAAGATGCTGAGCTGATATTCTGTTATTTAAATGTGAAGTGAATTTTGCGTGTGCACTCTCTCTCTCTCCTCCACGCCCCCCCCCCCCCCCCAAAAAAGGAGAAATACTGAACACCACATGGGCTACACTTGCATATCTGAATAGGAGAATAAGAATTCCCATACTGGACCAGCCCAGAGGACCATCTAGTCCAGTATCCTGTCTCTCACAATGATCAGCATAAGATGCTTTAGAGGAATACGTCAGACTCCTGCTGCAGGCAAATGTGGTTATGATCTCCCCTCCATGATAGATCTCATTCAGATCCCTAATACTTAAGATATGAATAATTCTTTTTTGAATATTGCCAGGTTTGGTATATTCATTTCTCTGTGAAGAGGGGTCATTACAAAAAATAACTGGCTGATTTCTAAATAAATATCAAAGCCCTCCTGTGTTAGAGAACTTGATACTGAGTCTGTGACTATGGGGTAAACCTCACTGTATTCAAAGTCAGCTATAAAAAGGAGGTAATAAAGGGGAAGTTGAAATTATACATAGGTGAGGAGGCGTTTAATACACTGTAGAGGGGGAAAATGCACAGCCAAGAACAATGCCTGAAGTTGAATTAAATCCTGCAGAATGGACTGGTTGGAGAAAAAGAGAAATGACTGACAAATATTAATGGTGCTGTCTGATACACTTCTGTTTCTCTCTAACCACACCAAGATTTCAGCACTTCAGACTGAATCCTGGTGACAACCAGTAAGAAGCTCCAGGCAAGCAAAGAAGAAAATTGCATTAGGAAAGATAATTTGCTTTCTTCTCCAGGGTCCTACTTTTTTTGTCAGATGCCTCATTTATAAGCAGATCTTCAAACAATATTTCACAGCGATCGGAGAGTGTGTTTATTATATCCCTCTTCAAAGCCTGCATGAACAAAACAAAAAGCACACACAATAAGCAACACATGATCCAGCTTGCAAGTTATTTGTGATTACCAAAAAACAACCATAGCATTAAAGGGTCTCAGTTTGTCTTATGCACTGAGACCATCTTAAAAAGGGACTGTATTAACAAAATAAATACATAAAAAACAGGAATAAAAAACTCTGACAAAGACAACCTAATATTAAAATAACAAAAAGAACCTTTACTATTCAGGTTTTCCTCATAACAACAACAAATCATCAAGAAGTGTGGTTTTGATGCTATTTTCTGTTTGTTGGACAGCATCAGAGGTTCAGGAGAAGAACCTCATGCAGAGAAAATCACTTTGTTTGATTTAGAAATACAACTCTTGCATTTCAAAAGAATAATTGGAATATATAATCTGCCTGCAGTTTTCCCTCTGCCAAGGACAAAAATATGAAACATATGAAAGTTATTTCTTTAATTTTAAGAAAACTTTACATCATCAAGTACCACCACCACCAGACTAAGAGTAACTTAGAATTTCTTACTATAAACACACGGGTAAAAACCTAGCATTAACTAACTCGTCATCGTCACCAACCATGAGCTCAGCACCCGTTGGTGTCTGATACCTCTCTCACCATTTCCTTCCATCTTTCCCTGTACAGTGCAGAGTGTCTTAGTTTCTGTAGACTAGCTCTGTACCAATCTACTATAGCAACCCATTCTTTGTGGGGTCTGCCTCTCCTATTTGAACCGTCCATTACTCCGAATACTGGGGTCTTGGTTTTTCATCCATCGTTCATTCTGCAAATATGGCTGAAGAGCTGTAACTTCCATTGTATAACCTTCAGCAGTAGGTTCTCTTTTCGCTGGATCTTCCTATATAATTCCTCGTTGGTGATCTTCTGCATCCATCCTATTCTCAGGATCTTTCTATAACAACTTCTCTTGAACGCCAATATTCTTCTCTTCGAATTCTTCATCATCACCCATGTCTCACATCCATACAATATGCTGCTGAATACACATATTTTCAAGATGCTCAGCTCTGTTCCTAAGCTAATTGCTTTGCTTTTCCAGACCTTATCCATCACCTTCAAACTCACTCTTGCTTCTGCTCTTCTAGTTGCTATTTCGTTTTTACAATCTAGATTATATGTTATGTTGCTCCCCAGATGTGAACTTTTCCACATTCTCTAATTTAATCCCATCTACACTGATCTTCCTTCCTATTTCTTTATCTCCAAATACCACTGTTATTGTTTTATCTCTGTTCATAATCAGTCCGTACTGCTTACCTTCCCCATTTAGTACCTGCACCATTCTTACTAGCTTCTCCTCATCTTCCTCAATAACTATATTATCCGTGAACCTCAAGTTGTTTATTCTTATCCTGTGCAAATATCCCTTCCACCTCTCCCTTGATCTTGTCCGTCGCTCTGTCTCTACATACATGAGGAGGACACCCAGCTATATCAGATTTTCTTGTCTCATACCACTACTCGTTCTAAACCAACTTCCCAACTCTCTACACGTTCTCACACCTGCCTCTGCATGGTTACTGATATCCTTCAACAACCGTATCAGTCTGCTATCCACTCCGTATGACTCCAACGTGCCCAGTTCACTTTCTGATCTATACTGTCAAGTAATTGAACTAACTGCTTTTAATTAAAATTACTCTTTTTGAAATATTGTCTTGCACACTAAAAGGCTCTTCCAAAACATCCAAGCTATGACTAGCTGTCTGGAGTCAGATTTTTGAGCCCAGTTTGTACTTCATTATTCTACCAAAAGTAAAAGCAGAACAGTATTTTACTGGAACCCTTAAATTGCTTGGGAAAAGATTAAATCCATACTCTTGAAAACAATGGAGAGTGATCACTAAAAGGATCACTATGTTAAATACCTGAATAGCATCTTTAACTTTTGGCTTGTTATTATGGATGTAAGCTCTGCATTTCACAGCACCTTTAAGATTTATGGAACCACTACAGACTTGCACCGTTGCTGTTGATCTATGGCCTGAGTTCTGGGACTGAAAGATAAACACATTTGGATTAATGTTAGTCAAGCATCCATACTATGATCAGTCGTGAAGCCACTACCTATTTCTCATGGGAACATTTAAAATGTTAAATACTCAGTACACTGTGTTATTTCCCCCTCACCGTTTATATCTTTTAGCAAAATATTTAAATAGGAAGATCAATCTTCACATTTTTGTCCTTTTCCAGTATGGGTAAATTCTTTAAAATTTGTTTTAAATTCTTTAAATGTTGCAATAAATGTATTTTATATGTACTTCTCATCAACATGCAAATAGTCATTAATGGTGATGCTAACAAGGATGTGAAAGTAGCATTAAATTACGTCCCTCTGGTTTTGAAGTTTGGTCATTAATGTTTTCATTTTAAAAGGCAAGCAACAGAATTAATCTGTTTTCACTTAGTTTGTACTTAATGCAGTATCTTTCCAGTAACTTCCATCTTACACTACTTTCTGAAGACTGTTTTTAAGTGACAGAAAGTTTGTCTACTTACTGCAATAGTAAGTATAATCTAGATTATCTGTCATGGTGTTTGAATACTTTTCTTAAAGCAGTCATCCCTGCATCCTAGAATTAATTAGGAAGAGATTTTTTTTTTTAGGCTGGTCATATTTAGACCTAGATCAAAACTAATACCCAAGGAGTCCTTAAACCAATTTAGGGCAAACTCTGTTTCTATGGCAAGAGGGAGATCATTATGGAAATCCCTTCAGACCGATGCTCTCCCCATCTTGACTACCACAAAGATGTTCACAGAACAATTAATTGATTCTAATATAAAGAATATTGTTGGATGCTTGATCCTTAGACTGTAAACATTTGTCCTTTTCACAAAGTCTATAAGTGGGCACATCTCACAGGAAATAACTTACATTATTTAAAAAAGTCAAGAACATTGTTTAACCTTCAACAAGTCATTTGGGCCCTGATAACAGAAAAGTTTTTTGTTTTTTTTTTAAAGTAAGAGTAAATTAACAACTGAAACAACTTAACTAGGAATGTGATGGATTCTTCATCACCTGAAGCCTTTAAAATCCGGATAGGAGGACTGTCTTCTAAAAAGAGAAGTTACTCACCTGTGTAATAACGGAGGTTCTTCGAGATGTGTCCCCGTGGGTGCTCCACAGTAGGTGTCGGGCTCGCCCCGGCACCACAGATTGGAAATTTCCAACAGTCTCCGTTGGGTCGCGCATGCGCTGATGAGCATCGGTCCTTCACGCGCTTACAGTCACGTGCGCAATCCAGTCCCCGCCAGTTCCTGATCAACTGCTCTGGATGCTTCTGAAAAACACAAAACAGAGCTCCAAAGTGGGGAGGAACGGGTGGGTAGTGGAGCACCCACAGGGACACATCTTGAAGAACCATCGGTACTACACAGGTGAGTAACTTCTCTTTCTTCTTCGAGTGGTTCCCGTGGGTGCTCCACAGTAGGTGACTACCCAGCAGTGACCCCAAAAAAAGGAGGTGGGTACCCGATTTATGTGAAGCTTGCCCTTGAAAGGACTGCTGTCGACAGGCGCGTATCCTCATCAAAACACCCGGTGTATGGCATAGTGCTTGGCAAAGGTGTTGTAGGATGACCAAGTCGCCGCTCTGCAGATGTCTCTTAGCGCGATTCCCTTGAAGAAGGCCGTTGACGACGCCATCGCTCTAGTGGAGTGAGCCCTGGGCGGAACTAGCAGAGGGGTCTTGCGAAGCTCATCGCACAGTCTTATGCAAGATACGATGTGGTTTGAAATCCTTTGTGAGGATAGGCCTTCCCCTTTTGACCTGGGTGCGAGGGACACCAGGAGTCTGTCCGTTTTCCAGAAAAGGTTAGTCCTGTCTATGTAGAAGGCCAACGCCCTCCTCACATCTAATAAGTGCACCCACGCCTCCTTGCTGGAGCTGTGAGGCTTAGGATAAAACGAGGGTGATATTATTTGTTCATTAATGTGGAACTCTGAGGCAACCTTTGGAACGAAGGCTGGGTGTAATCGTAAGATCACCGCTTCTTTTGAGAACACTGTGCAGGGCGGTGTCGCCATCATTGCTGCAAGTTCGCTCAGCTGCCGGGCTGACGTAATCGCAAGAAGGAAGGCTGTCTTCATGGTAAGTAACCGGAGGGGAACTGTGGCCAATGGTTCAAAGGGTGGTCCCGACAGCGTGTGGAGGACCAAGTCCAAACTCCATGACGGCGGTAGCGGTTTCCGAGGGGGATACAGGTTTGCCAGCCCCTTTAGGAACCGAGCGACAACAGGATGGGCCAATATGGTTGGCCCTTCCTCTTTGTGTCGAAAAGCTGATACAACCACAAGATGGACCTTTAGCGAGGACAGGGAGAGTCCATCTCGTTTGAGCTCCAGCAGGTAGTCTAGAATTACAGTTACAGGGATGTCCAGAGGAGCTAACTGCTTGGAAGAGCACCAGGAGGTAAATCGTGTCCACTTCTGCTTGTAAGTCTTCCTGGTGGAGGTCTTCCAACTGCACTCCAGGACTTGTTTCACTCCCTCCGAACATGTGCTCTCTAAGTCGCTGAGCCATGGATTAGCCACGCCTGTAGGCGGAGTCCTTGAGTATGTGGATGCACTATTGACCCCCGAGTCTGCGTGAGAAGGTCCGGCACTGCCGGTAGGGGAAGTGGCCAGCAGCACGCCATGCGCAGAAGCAGAGGGAACCATTGCTGTCGGTCCCAGGTTGGGACTATGAATATCATGCGTGCTCTCTCCCTTTTGGCTTTCTCCAAAACCTTGTGGATGACTGTTGTGGGAGGGAAAGCATAGAGTAGAGGGTCCTTCCATGGGATCATGAAGGCATCCCCCAGTGATCCCTGCCCTATGCCCGCTCTGGAGCAATACTGGGGGCATTTCTTGTTGTGAGTGGCAAACAAATCGATTTGGGGGAACCCCCATTTGTGAAACACTCGTCGGAGCAGGTCGGAACGGATCTGCCACTCATGCGTGAGCACAAAGCGTCTGCTGAGTTGGTCTGCCTTTTTGTTGTGGACACCAGGTAAGTATGAGGCTTTTACGGTTATATTGTTGGCAATGCACCAGTTCCACAACCGGACAGCCTCTGCACAGAACGCACAAGATCTGGACACTCCTTGTCGGTTGATATAAAACAAGGTGGAAGTGTTGTCGGTATTTATCCCGCCTACTTTGCTGTGCAGGTAATTTCGAAAACGCTTGCACGCATTGAACACTGCTTTGAGCTCTGTATGTTTATATGCAGTGTCTTTTCCACAGGGGACCATAAACCTTGAGTAACTTCATTGCCGATGTGCGCTCCCCACCCCATATGGGATGCATCTGTCATGAGAAAAGCTGTAATTTGCGGTTGGCGGAAAGGCACCCCTACTAGTAAGTTCTTGGGGTCTGCCCACCATGTCAGTGACCTTCGCACCTCCATTGTGGGCAATACTGCCCTGCGAACAGTATGGGCTATTGGTTTGTAAACACTCGCCAACCAATGCTGCAGGCTTCGCATATGCAGCCTGGCTTTCTGTACCACAAACGTGGTGGTCGCCATGTGCCCCAACAGTTGTAGACATGTTAGGATTGGGACAGTGGGGCTGTACATTATTATTTGTACCAGGGATTTGATGGCGCGGAAACGGGCATCGGGCAGGTATACCCTTGATGTAGTAGAGTCTATTCACGCCCCTATAAACTCTATATTTTGGGTGGGCTCGGTCTTTGACTTCGAGAGGTTGATGATTAGGCCCAACGAGGCAAATGTGTTTGTGGTCATGTGTATCATGCGTAAGACCTCTGCTTTCGAGGTTCCCTTCAGTGGACAGTCGTTTAGGTATGGAAAAATGAAGACACCTTGTCTGTATAGGTACGCTGAAACTACCGCCAGCGTTTTGGTAAAAACTCTGGGTGCCGAAGAGAGACCGAATGGAAGAACTCTGTATCGGAAATGCTCCCTGCCTACTGTGAATCGGAGAAAACGTCTGTGTGCCGGATGAAATGCTATATGAAAATACGCGTCCTGTAAGTCGAGGGCTGCAAACCAGTCTCCATTGTCCAGTGCCATGATTATGGAAGCAATTGTAGTAATTTTGAAACGCTGCTTGCGCAAATACCGGTTGAGGGCCCGTAAGTCCAGGATTGGCCTCCAGCCTCCTGTCTTCTTCTCTGGCAGGAAGTACTGTGAGTAGAAGCCTTTCCCTTGGAATTGTTCCGGTACGCTCTCCACCGCCCCTATGAACATGAGGTGGTCTACTTCCTGTTTTAGCTTTGTGTGGTGAGAGGGGTCCTTGAAAAAGGACCTGGTGGGAGGTTTCGGTGGTGGCAGTGATTGGAAGGGGATCGTGTACCCCGTGGCTATAATCTCCAATACCCATCTGTCTGTGGTGATGCTTTGCCATTGAGAGCAGAACGGTTTGAGCCGATGGTGAAATATGTGTTGAGATTGGCACTGAGAAACGGTCTTGATTTTGCAGTCCCCGACGTACCCATCAAACCTGCTGTCTCAGGATTTGCCCGGAGGATACATGACCCCGCTGGGGGCGATGCCTAGGGGCCCTGTGCTGCTGCTGCTGTTGGTGGTGCCCCTGGTCATACCCCTGTTGATACTGAGTACGCTGTGGCTGGTAAGCGTAACGCCTTTGCTGTTGGTAAAATTTCTTCCTCCTGTACGGGGGGGGGGGGGGGGGGAGGGTGTATATACCCAGGGTCTTCAGTGTAGCTCTTGAGTCCTTGCTGGAGTGTAGGACCAAGTCAGTTGAGTCTGCAAATAACTTCTGCCTATCAAAAGGAAGATCTGCGATTTTTACTTGCAGATCCCTGGGAATCCCGGACGTCTGGAGCCACGATTCCCTACGCATTACTACCGCAGTGGCTGTGGAATAAGCCTCTGTGTCCGCTACATCCAAGTCAATTTGAACTCCTGCTCTAGAAGCTGTGTAGCCCTCCTGGACGATTGTTTTGAGGACCGGCTTCTTGTCCTCCGGAAGAAAATCCATGAGGGAGGTAAGTCTCAAATAATTGTCGAAATTGTAGTTCGACAAGTGAGCAGCATAATTTGCCATTCGCAGCAGTAGGGTAGACGAGGAGTAGACCTTTCTGCCAAGTAGGTCTAATTTCCTTGTGTCCTTATCTGATCCCCCTGACCTATATTGGGGCATTTTAGCTCTGTGTTGCGACAATTCGACCACTAGGGAATTCGGCTGTGGATGACAAAACAGAAATTCCATACCCTTCACTGGGACAAAATACTTCTTATCTGACCTCTTATTTGTAGGAGGGATGGAAGCTGAAGTCAGCCATATGTTGGTGGCCGACTCCATAATCGCTTCGTCTAATGGGATGGCGATCTTGGATGAAGCCAGGGGTCTCAGATTTTTGAGGAGCTTATGGTGTTTCTCCCGCACCTCTGCTACTTGAATGTCCTGTGTTTGAGCCACCCTTTTGAACAATTCTTGAAACTGTTTAAGGTCATCCGGGGGAGAGATATCCCCAGGAACAACTGTCTCATCTGGGGAGGACGAGGAGGCATCGCTATGATACATCTCCTCTAAGTCCTTAGGTTCCTGACTCTGTTCACGTGCTTGTTCTTTTGAGGGTTCTGGATGAGGGTCCAGATCCTTTGGACCACTCTCTGAGTGGGAAAACTGCGATGTTCCCCCAGGGTTAGACTGTGTGCTGGGGTGCTGACAAGGCATGGACGGGGATCTACCCCGAGATCCAGACTCCCTGTGCCGGTGTCCTGTATGGTAACGGCGGCCATAACAACAGGGGCAAAGGCCCAGTGATGGGGACCCGGACCACGATTGGAAAGTGGAGATGTGATGCATGGAGGGGCGTGATCGTCGAGATGACATTGACAATGGCAGGGATCCCCTGTGATAGTATTCATAGGGATCCCTGCTGGAGGTTGGTGAAAAGTGTCCAAGCCAGGGGGATGGCAGCTGAAGGAACGGAGATGGAGGTCTAAGGCAGGCTGTCGGAGTTGCTGCCCGGTGAATCTCTGGGGGAGAGCGAGGTGATAATGGCAACGCGATGACCTCTGGGGAAGGACTGCGGTGCTGGTTCTTGGTCTTTGCTTTCCCCCGTTCCTGAGCCGTAAGTGTTCCCACCAGTGCCGGGGACCTCGGCACTGTAGTTGGTGCCGCGCTCGGTTCCGTTGCTCACGGTGCTGCACTCAGATCCGCTACATGCGGTGCCGCACGGGGAGTCTCCTTCGGCACCGTTGGGCCCCGTGCCAGGTACCCTCGCTCCAGTGCCGTCGGTGCCACAAGGCTCGGTGCCGTGGGAGCCGGTGCTGCCATTTCCGGTGCCTGCAGGGCCCTCGGTGCCGCCTCCTTAACGGTCGGAGGCCCCTGCATGGGTACATGCGCCGCGGCCTTCCCGCTATGAGAAGCCAGCAGGCTCGGGCCCTGTGTTCCGCTTGTCCCGCTCACAGAAGTGGCTGAGCTGCTTCTTCTTCTGCACAGAGGAGGTTAAGGAAGCCTCCTTCCTCTTGTGCGAGCCCGAAGATCCCTCCTTGTGGGGCTTCTCCGATGGCCCAGGCTGGAGGGCCTTATCGAACAGAAACATTTTTAGCCTCATTTCCCTGTCCTTTCGGGCTCTAGCTGTAAGCTTAGAGCAATGAGGGCACTTCTGAGGGACGTGGGCTTCCCTGAGGCAACGGATACATTTGCTATGCCCATCTGAGGCAGGCATAGTCTCCCGGCATGAGTCACATTTCTTAAACCCCGGCGAGGACATTGTTTGAACGTTAAAGTCTTTGAGTGCTAACAGGGCACTTAACAGTTACTCAGTCCAGTAACAGATAACAGATAACGTTCACGGCCTTAAGGTAGCGGACCCACCAGAGGCGGCCGCCTCCGTACTTTTCCTTGCTCTCTTTTTCTTTTTAACTATATACACTCTAACATAAACAACTATAATAACTGGGGTATAAACTATTAAAAAGAAGTAAATCAGAGTTTATCTGTCTCAGGCGTTGGAGCTGGAGTGGATTCCGTCTGCAGCCGTTGGCGGCTGAGAAGGAACTGGCGGGGACCAGATCGCGCATGTGACCGTAAGTGCATGAAGGACCGACGCGCATCGGTGCATGCGAGACCCGATGGAGACTGCTGGAAATTTCCGATCTGCGGCACCGGGGCAAGCCCGACACCTACTGTGGAGCACCCACGGGGACCACTCGAAGAACAATGGTTCTCAACTTGGGCGCACGTACCCCAGAGGGTACTCAGGTTTTCCAGGGAATACATCAACTCATCCATATATTTGCCTATTTACAAGGGGCTACATAAAAAGCACTAGTGAAGCCAGTAAAACCTAAAATTTCATACAGGTAATAACTTGTTTATACTGTTCTATATATTACACACTGAAATGTAAGCACAATATTTGTGTTGCAATGGATTTACTTTATAAAATTATACAGCAAAAAGAGAGCAAACAAATTTGTCAGCAATACTGTGCTGGGACACATGCTTTTTTATATCTGCTTTTGTAAACAAGTAATTTTTAAAGGAGGGGGAAATTTGGGGGTACACAAGACAAGTCAGACTCCTGGCTGCAGATTGAGAAGGTTGACAGTGACTGTTCTACAAGGTATATGTGCTCCCTCAAGCAGAAGGTACGGGCTTGATACAGAAACCATTTGTTAAATGCTATGGTCTGTGTTATACAGGAAATCAGACTACATGAGCCCCATGCCCTTTCTGGCCTTAAGACCTATAAACCTGTTTCAGGCAAGTGAGCTCAATACCACCATACAAAGCCCCACTGAAATAAATGGAGCCTCTGTCCAGTATGAGCAGTTTACAGAATTTAATATCCCTAAGGCCTCAGTTTCCCTCACCTTCTAATATATTACATGATTCTCAGATATTGTGTGTCCTGTCAGACCTGCTACTCCAACTGAAGTCAGTAATTTGGATAAGTCCTTCAGTACCACAATTATATTACTTGAACAAGAAATCAAACTTATGGTGAGCAGTAATTTAAAATAAAACTGTAATTTTCAATATTTACTTTTGACTTATCCCCCCTTTTAGAGCAAGCATCAGAGAAGAAAGTTTTATGAAACATGGCACCAAGCCTTATTGTATGTGGAAATTGCCAGTACTTACCAACTGTGTAAGAACCTTCACATCAAAGGGTTGTATACTGTGTTGAATATTTCCTCTTGAAGACTTTTTCTGAGTTAAAAAAAAAAAAAGAAAAAAAGGAAAAAATGATATATGAAACATATACAACATTTATCTGTATTTGCCATATCCAGATGCTCCACTAGCCCTTGACACTGTAGCATCAGTTTCTAGATTTTAGACATAAAAATTGAGATATGGAAAGAATCTTGAGGACAGTTTACAAAACATTAGGAATCTTTGCGGAAAAAAATGTTAGCACAGGTTGAACCTCTCTAGTACGTCACTCTCTTGTCCCGCAACATCCGTAATCTGGCATTATTTTAAATAGCTGGATGACCACTTATCATGGGTGCGGCCACACTTCCATGGTCCCACAACACATGCTTATAGCCACCTGTGCTGGCTCTCAGTATTGTATGCAGTGTTATTTAGCTCTAATTTACCCCAAATATCTTCTAAGAGCCCATTAAGAACTAAGGGTGTTGCTAGTGTTGTGAGACAATATTGACCTCCTGAGGTCTGGCAAATTCTCTCATTTGGCACCAATCAGATCCTGAGGTTACTGGACCAGAGAGGTTCAACATGTAGTGTTTTTACAATATTAAACAATGGCACCATTTCAGATGATCTCATTAAAATCTTCTTGTGTGCCTTACTCTTTTCTTCCAAAATTAGCAACAGCAATGAAACTGTTAAGACACCCATAAAAAAAAAACAAAAAACTTCAGCTTATGGGCAGAAATTTTAAATACAAGTCCTTCCTTATTTTCACTACTGCTACAATCATCCCTTTTTTGGTTCAAGTATAGGAAGGGGAATAGGCAACAGGTTTGTAACTAAGAAAATGAAATATTTCTTCACACAATGTAGAGCCAAACTGTGGAACTCCATGCCAGAGGATTTTGTGAGGTCCAAGACTATAACAGGACTGTAAAACAAACTAAATAGGTTCATGGAGTATAGGCCCATCAATGGTTATTAGCCATCATGGACAAGGCTGATATCCCTAGCCTCTGTTTCTTAGAAGGTGTGAATAGGTAACAGGATGGGTCACGTGATGGATCATGTACCTATAATATTCATTTCCCCTGAAGTACCTGGCATTGACCACTACAAGAAGACAGGACATTGGGTAGATTGGCCCTTGGTCTAACACAGTATGGCCATTTTTACGTGAGGGAAAAGCACATGCCAAGCAGAAATAAAATATTCCACAAACCACCTTTGAGGCTGTAATATGATCAAACTGGACATTTTGTGTGACATATTAACGTCAATTTCATAGTACACAGCACACACCTGCCCTTCCAATAGCTCTGCATCATCTTCTTTCACTTGCCCATTGATCAGAAAAACACCTTCTTCTATCTGTTTTGCCCACCGGGTTATACCATTCTTTAAAACCCAAAAGCAAAGAAACAGTGTGAGTATTTATTTTCAAAGAGGACCTTCTCTACAAATAAACTTCACTTTTGATTGAATATTACCAAGAAAGCCACCAAGTATTCAAAACTACTGCAATATATGTTTAAACCAGAAGGCCCAAACTCCCGTCCTGTGGGCCATCCATAGCCAGAGAAACTGCACAATCCAGCCCAGGAGTATGAGCAGGGAGGAGGGCCTGTCCATTACCATCCTCCAAGCCCTACCCCTTCCTGCCATCACTTTGCCTCCCTGGAACACTGCCCCCCAGGGACATGGCCCTGGGGATTGGGGGAGACAGAACAGCTGCTGCTGCCTTATGCCAGTGACCCACAGCCCATAATCTCTGAGGCCACATCGCTGGAGGGATGGGGGAGTGGCAGGAAGGGGCATGGCATGGGGGACAAGAATGCACAGCCCACTCCTATCCTCTCACCCGTTATTCCTGGCAGGATTGCGCAAGTGCTCTGGTCAGTGATGGCCCACAGGTTGGTAATTTGATAAGCCTGGAGTTAAATCATTAGCCAAAGAAAGAGAAAAACAAATCCTAACCAACTTTCAGAGCTGCCACCCATCTGCACCATAGGTGGACATCATACTACTCACAAGCCACTTCACCTACACAGAACATTAAGTTTAATCTTTATTGACCTAAATATGTGTTATTTTGCCTAACAACCTATATTGAGGACATGACGACATGTGGATTTTATTTTTTCGTGAGACGGGGATGAGGCCTGTTAATAGTCAAAGGGCAAAGAGAGCACACCCTTTCCAAATCCTATCAAAACCAGACATAGCAGCTTTCCTTTTTCTCTTCTTGTGATGCAATCTTCTTCACACAGTCCTAATAACAATTTTGAATAAATTAAATAAATACAGGAAAATAAAAATCTTGGTGACTTCTCTCTTTATGCTATATCATGGTTAATTCAGCAAAGCACAAGGAACTTGCCACCTCTTAGATTTAACTACCAGTAACAAATCATTAATTCTACTCCACCTACTCCCTATTGTCATAACATTATTCATTTCTAAGCAATATAACAATATGTATGGTAAACGAAATAGAGATATGCTATTTTTCAGTTACCCTTGTATTTTTCTCTAGTTCGTAGTTGACTGATGTAGCAGAAAGTGGAATGTGAATATTAACATTAATTGTGCACTCCAAAGATGGCCATAAGGCAGATAGGCCACTTTGGTACTTCCAGTCTGCTGGCTTAGCTGAATTCTAGGAGGAAAAGACAGGGCTTTATTTGTAAAAATACAGCAGACATAATGGCTTAATACAGTGTTACAAGTGTGACATAAAATGCAGGTCTTCTGAACTTTCTACGTCTTGCATACAGTAGTCAAATCTTACCTTTGGATCTTGTATATCGTAGGTTCGACAAAGTACCCTTTACTAATTAAGGAAAAAAATTCAATGAAAAAATGTTTCAAAAGGAAAAGGAACAAAATACAGAACAAATATTTTGAATTAATTTGTAATTTATCATCTACATTTACACTTGACTTGTTTTTCAGAGGCAAGTTTTCAATTTTACAGAGAAGGTTTTCACACTAACGGAAATGAAAACTGTTTCAGCTGTAAACTATAAATTTATAATATAATATTATAATAAATGTGCCTTCTTTCCAAGTATGTATCAACACTCATAGCTATTTAAGCATATAAGTATTATTGTTGGCATGTATTTTACCCTGTGCTTAAACCTACAAGCTCTGATGTCTCCTGCATTTCTCTACAACTGTGCTTTCTCTCCTGATTTCCCTCCAAAGCAGTACTTCTCCCCCATCAAACTGTTGAGCCATGGTTTTTCCTCTATAATCCCCATCTGCACAGCTACCTCACTGACCCACAACATTTTTTCCTACCAAAAAATAATTTAGAAATCATTTATTTTTACAATTGCAGGTTACAGTGTCATAGAGAAAAACCATCAGATACTATGTTGGGTGACTTTGATATTTAAAAACATCATCATCATCATTTTTAAAGGCTGAAAATGAGAGAGAAGTAGCAGGGCATGGTAAGAACTAACAAATGTAAACAGTGCAAGGGAAAACATGAAGATATTGCTGAGCAGACATTCTACTTTCTGATGAGCTTCATTAAAATGGATCTCTACTTCCTTGTATTTCTCCATCCAGGCCCCTCCCTGCTGCTTCCCTTCTTTTTCCTGTATTCCTATCCTCCTTCTGAGCAAGCCACATATACCCTTAGACTCCAACAATAAATAACTGAATAGAAATCTGGGTGCATTACTATATGCTACAAAATAACTTTGAAGTAACAGACTTCAAAGTTGAGCGTCCACACACAGCCTACTTCAAAGTTAAACTTCAAAGTAGAGCACTACTCCATTCCCAGGAATGGAGTAAGTACTTCGAAGTTAACTTCAAAGTAAGTGAAAATGTATGTAGATTCTCTGCAGGCTACTTCGAAGTAGCGCGTAACTTCCAAGTTAACTTTGAAATTAGTTCTTAGTGTATATGTACCCTTAGTGTAACTTCTACATGACAACTGCTATCTGATAGACATCACCCTTTGACATAAAACTTAACAGGAAAACGTAATGCATTAGCTATTTGCAACTGGACTCCATACTTCACCTACTTGAATTCATCATACAAAAATAATTTACCAAGGCTACACACACCCTGAAAATCAGTCAAATCACATGCCTATATAACCAATGACTATGTTCAAAGTTATGGATATACTTTGTTCAACCAAAGTACAGGTGGAGAATGTGGCCTGCAAATGGTGGAAGAACACTAAGGGTATGTCTACTCTACAGAGTTACTCCAGAATAGCTTATTCCAGAGTTATTATTCCAAAATAAACTATTCCGGAATAATGTATCTGCACTACAAGGGAGCCTGAAATTTATTATAATGTCTATGCACAGTAGATCCTAATTTGCATTACAGTCTCAATAGCTCCTACTTTGTATTACAGCATTGATTCCAGGGGCTCTAATCTGAAATACTATGTCTACATAAGAGTATTATTTTGAAATAGCTCTGACTCCCTATCTATGCAGCCCATGTTCCGAAATACCTATTTTGTAATAGGCACTATTCCTCATAGAATGAGGTTTACAGAATTCAAAATAAGCCACTCACTATTTCAAAATAGCAGTATTGCTGCACAGAAGCTCACAAAGTTATTTCGGAACAGCAGCTGTAATAGGGGATCTGGTAAGTGCAGAGCTGATGCTTTGCTTTTACGATTTGTGTTGGTGGGATATCCAATCTAGCAACTCTTGCCATTAAAGTAATGAAGATTTCTGGGTGGCAAAATTAGACTAGACAGATTAGATAGACCCTGCACTATGTTTATATTTCAATACATTGTATTGAAAGACTACATTATACTTTTGCCATAGAAGGATACTTCTTTGTAGCACAACAAACATGAAGAGCCACTCTGTCAGAGACCTCCTCATCAGCAAAATTCCAGAGCCTCTTCTTAGCAACAGATTTTTCAACTGAAAAAACTAGCTGAAAAAAACAGAAAAAAAGTGATGACATTTTTCCTTGTAGTGCAAACAAATATTAAAGCCAGTAGTTATAATTACTGAAACAGTCCTGTATTTCAGTTCTAAAGTAATATAACACACCATTATTGTTATGGGTCAGTTTCACAGACGTATAACGCTTCGTACTGGAACCAAGATTTGAATATTTGAAAATGCATATGCTGCAAATACACAAACTGAAAGTGATAGAAGGATACCTTTGCACAAATATATTTTTCCAATGACCTTATGACATTTAGTTATAATCTAACTTGAAATTTGACCACCTGAGGTTTGGCTTGTCTCAGATCTTCCCATTTTTAGATGGTACAGGAACTAAAAATACATGGTTTTCAATTAGGTTGATGCAGCTGTTAAAGGTCTGAAACATCAGGTGAGACTCAAGTGCTGAAGATGAGGTTAATAAAAATATCTAATATGCAGACTCTATGTTGAACAGCAGCTTTCCATAAAACAGTACAAAAGCAGCATAACTACTATCACAACACAACCAAAAAAAAAAAATCTATTCATTTAATTAATTTTGCACATTTAAAAAAAAATGTTGAAAGGCTAGCTCATGTTCCACTTGTAGACCTGTTTTTTTCTTCATCTTCTCTAAGTCCCTCAACTCACTGAAAACTTAACTTCACATTTGCCTCCTTATTTTCCATTACCACCCAAAACCATTTAAGTCTGTGAAACAAGTTGGGAGAAAATTGGTAGGAAAATGACAATGTATCAAATAAAGCTACATAATAATGACAGAGATGAAATAAGCACCTTAATTTGGTCCTTTGCCACATTTTCAGTAAGTTATCCTCAGAATTACATCCCAGTATTGGGTAATACTCATAATTCTTCCACTGATAAATAGGTTATTAGGGACTGATAGTACTGCCAAATATACAAGCTGCCCCACATTTTCCATTAGAACAGCTTTTCTGCAGCTGCTTATACAGGTTGAACCTCTCTTTATCTGGCACCCTTGGGACCTGACTCAAGACAGATAAGAGAATTTTCCGAATGAGGGAAAGTCATCTTCCCCCCAGCCGGCTCCCTCACTGACCACACGTCCTGGCAGCTTGAGTGACCCATAACCCTTTGGTGTGACCCTCCCCAGCCCCTCAACCCCTGCATGTGACTCCCCCAGCCCTTGTGTGTGATCCTCCCACTCCTGAGTGTGACCCCCCACAACCCCTGAATGTGACTCTCCCCCAGCCTCTGAGTGCGGGGTTTAAGCTGGGGAAGTGATTTGGGGTTGATGGTCTTTCCCCCAACCACAACTCAGCTCAACTAATATAACAAAATAACTATAATAAAAGTAGTGTAATTATTGTATTATTTGCGTATTTTCCCTTTTTCTATGAAATAACTATGAATATATAACCATGAGGGGGTGTAATTTTATATTCTTGTCTCGGGTACAAAATTAGCTAGTTACAGCACTGCTCCCCCCACCCCCACCCCTCTCCGCCGCCACTGACGTTTTTGAATTGCCTTGGGTCACCAAGCCTTCCTGAATTGTCAAAATGGGTCCCCGTCTGGAAAACGTTGGGATCTGCTGCTCTACCACAAAGTTCCTGTGATGCCTGACAAGTCTCTTAAGCCATTTCACAGGTGGGCACTGTCCGTGTGTTCCTCATTTTCTGAAGTCCCAGTGGTCTGATTTGCAGACGGGTTGCATACTCACACCTGCAAATGAAGTCTATGGGAGCTGTCCTTACTATGATATAGCACTTGCTTTGTTAAGATACTCTGGAAAATTTAGGTCACAGATGTCTCAAATTGGGCACTCAAAATCAGAGGACGTTTTAAGAGGATCTCTCTGTGGCTCTGTTCACCATCTGTACAACAGAGATGACACAACCCTGATCTCACAGGGGTTCTATGAAGATTAAATGTTTTTGAACCACTCATGCTGTAGTGATGAGCATTGTAAAAAAAAGCCCACATGGCACAGGGATACATATAAGCAATAAGGATAAAATAATACACTGCTTATTCATAAAGTAACAGGCAATCTTGATTCCTGTATTTTCTAATTCTGACTGCTGGACTTTACTATCTTAAAAATGCTCCTTTAATACAGAGTGTATTCGTAATACACCTGACAGATCAATATAAAAATTCAGAACAAAAGACCTCAATACAAAGTGTTTTTGTTTGTTATTAAACAACTGAGACCATCACACACTTGACTAGTCCCAAGTTACTCCCAAAGTCATACTATGCCATTTAAAAAATGATATAGGCCAGAAAAAAAAAAAACATGATGCAGGGAAAAACAGACATCATAATTAAGAAGATAATGCTGCTTTAGCTTATGATTGGTATTCTTCCTGTCAGCTGCTAAAATTAAGCCATGACAGACAATGCTAAAATGAGGATTTCAATCTGTAGGCCCAAAGTTCATCCTTAATTTTGCCAAATTACCATAATTTTTTTTCTCACATCACATGGAAACTGATCAAGATATCTGTATATATCTATAATATTTAGATCTTTATAGAGAGAAGCTAGCACACTGGAAAGAGAACCAACTAGATTGTATACACTATATCACTAGTGCACTTCAATCCAACCCAAAAGTAACATGATCTCTTGGGAAATTTTAATACAATACTGAGTATTTCTTAAGCAAATTCTAACGGTCATTTTATGAATGCAGATAGTTTAAATATATAGGTATTTCTATTCAATAAATCAGATTTAAGAACCATTTATCTGGGATATTTTTTACTTCTGTTTCACAGAACTCAATTAAGAAATACAGCTAAGGTTTCAGTTGCAGAAAATTACTCTTCTTTACAAACTAAAATAAAAACAGCTCCCTCCTATGAACATATCTAAGCACTTACCTTACGCAAAGCATTTTGGATTTCTTTTGCTAGTTCTGGAGCTGCAACAATAAATACACCAAGAACTAGCAGTCCTCCTGGGAGCATTCTAGACAACTTACAAAATAAGCAGAAAAATTATTGAACTACTGTTATGAATGTAAAGGTCTATAAACCATAGACTTTAGTTTGCTGCCCCTCACCCCCCTTTTTTTAAATCATCAGAACCCAGATGTAGAATAAACTGCAGGACTAAAATCGGCAATGATATTTTTCACCTTCATATCCCCTTAAAAATACTCTATTCTTCCATTCTACAATCATATATTACTTGCAAGTTTTGTGGCTAAAAAACTACAGAGCCACCTGCTTTGTAGAGCAGACAGAAAAATAAAATATGACTTATGTTGGTTATAACACATGTATGGTTTTGATCAATCAACAAAATAAGTGATAACAAAGGAATAATGAAAAGAGACTTTGAGTTCGTAATGAAAAGTATTCAAGTTAAGAAAAATGTCACACCTTTTTTCTTATCTTAGTTGTGCAGATACTGAAAGTGTTTTACCTGACTAGCATGGGCTGTTACCCATTCATCATCAATGTCAGCCAGTTGTGGATGATAATTTTTGTTGCTCTCATTTTCGTCTTCTCTTGGAGGTGTTCGAACAGCCAAAATCACATAATCTCTTTGTGGGGAATACTGTGGGGGGGGAAAAAAAGCAAAATAAGAGAACATACATTTGGCACTGGATTTGTACTTCATATCCATAAAGTTTGAAGATTTAAAATAAACAAACAGAATGACTCACAAATATTTTTTCCTGCATCTTTGACTCTTAAATGGACTCCAAGAATGTAAAAGTTTGGACACCAGACAGCATTTTTTAGAAAACATAAACTAACAAAGGTTTGGATTTTATTTTATTTTTAAAAAAATCTTGTTCAAACAGGTTTGGGTTCCTTCCCCCACCCAAAAAACACTCCTTTACCAGGGTTGCCAGTTTAGGTTGGATGTATTTCTGAAGCTTTTTTCATAAGATTAAACCTTAATTCCTGGAGGTTCCAAGATAATCCTGCAGAGTTAACAACCATATTCCCTGCACTGCAATACTATGCTAGGGCAAAAGAATCGAGAAAAGAAATTACTTGCACTTTGTGTAACGATCTAAAGTCTATTTTCATTTGTCAAGATTAGAAAAGTTAAAAAAAATGTCAAGTAAGTAGTGGCAGGCAGGTGTGTTCAGTTTATCATTTAAAAGTCTCATTACAGTAGCTTCCTCATCTTTCAACACCTCAGCTGTTTATCCTCAAGGCTGCTCAAAATACAATTCATTAAAAAATTGAGCATTTGGGGAAGCGATTACCTTTGCTCAACCAAATACGCTCCTTCAACCATGGATGTTAACAGCTAACTGGTAAGCCTTACACTAACTGGAGGAGTCCTATCCATTACTGTTAACAGCCCAACCTCACTCAATTTAGTCAGTTAAACCAGTTAAAATTAACATTTAACCAGCTAACTAAATAAATGGGATTTTACATCCCTATCTTCAACTGCAATCATGGGATGTTACTGCAATTCATGTGGACGTACCTGAGATTAAACCTAGCTAGCTCACCTACCACAGCAGTGAAGCCAGAGCAGTGGGTGTAATTACTAGGATAGCTAGCCTGTACTAAATCTTGGCTGTCACAGTTTCACTGCTATGGTACATAAACTAGCTAAATTACTGGTTAACAGATTAAACAGGGTGGGGGTTGGGTGTCAGACAAGGACTATTCTGGCCAGGTGTGGGCCCCATGGGGTGGAGCAGCCTTCTGCCCACAGACTTCACTGGCTAACTGTAACTGATAAGCCTCCTCCATTTATGATGAAGCTTACTGGTTAACCACTAACATCCCTAGCGGAAGGAGTGTGTTTGGAGTTGCAATCAAAGCTCATTATACCAATACAGACCTATGCCAGAAGTACTATACTGTTTTCCTCATCAACTTAAAAAGACAGAACAAGATCATCTTTGGCCAGAAATTAAGCAATGTAAATTTCAGAGAGATCAGAGCAAGTGAGAATGGACTTAGATTATATCCAATTATTCAAATTTAAAGAGTGGTAGTCACTGTCTCTCCCAGGACTGGGATACTCTGGTTGCATTCCCAAAACTGGGATTCTCTGGTACACCAACATCCATGATTTGGTAGGACCATGGATGTTACTGGTCTAGACAGCCTCAGCCAGGAGGCTAGTGGGAGAAAGGTTGTAGACCTACCCAGACGGCACCCCAGAAAAAAGGAGGACAGTGACTGTGCAGGGGAGCCGGGCAGGGCTTGCGTCCCTGGGCTAGCCCCTACTCTAGCCCTGTGGGTGCCATGTGCAGAAGCCTGATCCCAGGTAGGAAACTGGAGTGTCTGGGTCAGGGCCACGTGCAGCAGCCCAGTCAGGATGAAGCCAACGCCCCTGGGGCTGGCAGCTGGGGTTGGAAACAGAACCAGCCAAACAGGGCCAGGCTTAACAGGCAAGCAAGGCCCTGGGACTGAATGTGTAGGGACCAGAGGCAGAAGAGCCAGTAGGTACAGAAACAGGGGACCAACCTTCACCTGGCATATTCCCTCATTTGGGACTGGTCATGTCCTGAGGGTGTCAGACCAGGGAAGTAAAACCCGTACACACAGAGACCTGAAAATTAGATGTTGTTTATTCTGCACGTCTTATGAAGATTAATATATTCTGATGATTTATAAAAATCATCTTTGCTGCTAATTTCTCTGCAATACAATATACGAGCTTCGAGTGGAAAAGAAATGGATGTAGATTGGAACTCTTTTCCTAAAGGTGAGCACACATCTTCTGCACTAGTATACAGAATATAAAGTGTTAGAACATCAGAATCATCATAAGCTAGTCAAGAACACAGAGGGCTGTAATTTCTTTTTCCAAGATGATTCTGATTTTTTCCATGAAGAGAATGAACACCAGTGTTTACCCAAGACGTAGAAAGAACTAAAAGATAAATAATCTTCATGAAATAACTCCAAAAGCAGCAGATATTAATTGTATTGCAATGGCACCTTGCGGATCCAGTGAGAGACAAAACACCCTATTGTGCTAGAGACCATATTATTAATAGGTGGGTGGATAGATGGATGGATGGATAGACGGCTATTTTAAAGGGTAGTCCCAAACCAAAGAGTAAGTCCACTGTGTTCTAGGTGCCCTTCAAATGGTATCAACAAAATACATTTTTACTGACAGCTGAACAGCTGACTGTAACTGGCAGTTACTGTCAGTCACTCTATTACATCTGAGTCTTACATGCATAGTAAAAAAAAAAAAAACAATGAAACCAAGGAACATATATGTGAGCTAAAAAAGATGAACTGCTGCTACTGTTGCTATTGAGGGGGAGGGATAGCTCAGTGGTTTGAGCCTTGGCCTACTAAACCTGGGGTTGTGAGCGCAATCCTTGAGGGGCCCATTTAGGAATCTGGGGCATATAGATTTAAAAATCAGGAATGGTGACAAGTCCTGCTGTGAGTGCAGGGATTGGACTCAATGACCTCTTGAGGTCCCTTCCCGCTCTATGAAATGGATAGCTATATCTTCAGTCTCATTTTCAGTTTATGGTTTAACTTCTGAAGGTATATTCTCACTTCACAACACGTAAGTGTGACTACTAACAAGATTTCACACTACTTTGAAACAGTTGTTCAAAACCCAACCGTCACCTGAGCCATTCATCTTTTTGAAGGTGCATAAATATGAGTTCCATACCACTTACTGTATCTTTCAGACAAAATTTCAAAAATAAAGTCTCTAAGTGTTCAGCAGTTACCATGGCAGCTTTTATAAGTGTATGGTATTGGCCTGATGTCCTTTCTTATCTCATACAAGCTCACCATTAAGGCTGCAGGTTTCAGCCTACCCTATTAAAGGCAATGAGAGCAGGGTCAAGTCTGCAACTTGACACTCATATGGGATACAATATTACTCAAGTCACTGAACGTGTGTTCTTTACCCTATTAGCTATATAAAGAAGTGTTGTCTGAATACAGATTACTAGCTCTATATGAGCAGAACATTAATCTGAGTAATACAGCCATTTCACAGAACAAAAAACTTACCTGTCCTATCAGCAGGCCAGTGACACAACCTTTTGGCTTGGTGCTGAAATCTGAAAGATACTGTCGAACAGATTCTTCCACAAAATAGCTTCTTCCCATTATTTCAAGTTTGTCTACTTTCTACCTATAAAAAGAGAATGTATTACTCTCTCTCTCCAGGTACTTAATCACGGGATGTAAGACATAGTATGGCAAGTGTAAAGAAATCTGAAGTATCAGAAAAATACCCTGAATGTTAGTATGGCAGTGAAGTTCTCAAAGTCTTTCTAGGAGCATATTAAGTATACTTTTTATTCTTAACATACTTGTATGAAAAGAGGCATTTTAAATATGGTTAACAACTGCAAAATTGACATATCAAATGAAACATGTTCATAATCTAGAAACAGTAATTTACAAGTGATCTATGAAACATCCTTAAACTCTTCATCTTCCAATTGTTTACTTCCACATTCACAGTTCTCACATAGTCGGACTCCCACCCCTAACCTATAAGCAAGTGTCCCGGCTCTGTAATACTCCACAATAGTTGCAGTTTGTAAACATTCTAATATTTCCCCGCTTCAGACACACTTTGCTTTTTGCGCCGCTAAAGTCTGTCAGAGAGACCTGGTTTACACCTGCCACTTGGTGGGGAGAGTCGGGGCGCGGGGAGGGGTTAAAAATGCCAAACGCAAGATCTAGAAACAGAGATTCTCTCGCTCTCCCTTTCCCCCTCCCGCCAGGCTCTCACCTCAGACACATCTGACTCGCTCCTTTCAAAGTGACTAAAGAAAAAAGAACTGCAAAGCTGAGGGGCAACGTCCCCCCGCCGGATCCGGGGTGCATCGGTGCAAAGTGCACGCAGACGGGGGGTGGGTTACAACGGAATCCACCTTCCAGGCACTGCGAGACCCGCCAGCCAGTACCACAGAAGGGACATTTCCAATCAGCTCTGCCCTTTCTCAACGAGGTCAGACACCCACCTCCCAGCCCCTCCGCTCGCACAGACACTCTCCCACTTCTCGCTACGCTACTCGCCTCGCCCCCGCCCCGCCAGCTGTCCATGTCCTCTATCCACAGCCACTGCAGCCTCACCTACTGACTGGCACCTACTTCTCCCAGATCTCAGCCCCAGTAAGGCTGAGTCCCCACATGGTTATATCACCAGGCTGCGCCTTCGAGCCCCTCTCAAGGCGCAAATTGATGACGTTCGCAATCCCTGAGGCTAACAGGAAGAGCAGATTAGCAATGGCTGGTTCTCGCTACGGCCGCTCGCCCCCCCCCCCCCCCCCCCCCCCCCCCCCCGGGTCCGCCACGTTCTGTGTGGCGGATGTCGCAGCACCTCTTCCCGGACGATCCACTCTCCGCGAGAAAATTAGTGAGTTCCCTCGGCCTATGAGATAGGCTGGTACGCAGTGCCTCGCTCAACATGGCGGACAAGACGCGACCTGAGGAAGTTTCGTTAGGAGTTCGCCTTCCGGTGGAGGGTTGAACACTACGTTTTCCGTGGCCGGACGGCTCATGCGCATGCTCTGTACGAGCCGGGGAGGCGCGCGGAGAGGGCCGCGCTCTGGTTCCCTGCCCCCCCGGGCCGGAAGGCGGTAGAGGGTTTGGAGGCTCGCTCCCAAGATGGCGGCGGTGCTGCAGCAGGTCCTGGAGCGGGCCGAGCTGGCCAAGCTGCCCAAGCCGGTGCAGGGGAAGCTGGAGCGCTTCCTGGCCGATCAGCAGACGGAGATCGACGGGCTCCGAGCCAGGCACGAGCGCTTCAAAGTGGACAGCGGTGAGTGGTGGGCGGAGAAGGGCCGGGGAGCGGGGTTGTCATTGTCCGGGGCTCTCCCTGCTGCAGCGTGTCCGCCGCCAGCTGTGAGGGTCGGAGGCGGGGGCGGTTTTCCCGCCTGCTTGCGGCGTGGGACACAAGATGCCGCCTCGCCACTGACACTCACTGGGAGCCGAGTCCCGAGTTCTCCCTGCTTGGCGGGACGCGGGTGATAGTGGCCTGACTACCTCCTCCATGAAACGGGGAGCAAAGGCATAGTGGGGTGGGGGAAGGGAGCCTGTATCCCGGGGGCTGGATCTGGCCTGTGAGGCTCAGAGGAAATTCAGTTACAGTTAGAAAAGGGGCCTCACGGAGCAGTATTTTGGGTCCCCCACTTAAGTTTTCCATTGTCCCTGGGTGGGAGGGGGGCGCTTGTTCTTCTCGTTCTGACCTTAGTCACTCCTGCCCCCATCACCTGCCCAGACCCCTCTTCCCAGTCTGCTCCCTGGCAGCCCCCTCCTATTGTCCAAACCACCTCTTTTTTTAGCTCCATCCCAGAGCCTTGAGAGAATCCCACAAAATCTACAAGCCTACGGTTGTTGTTGATGCCCATTTGGAGCTGGAGCCCTAGGGAGGAAATGGGTTTCAGAGCCCAAATTCTCGTGGAAACGTCTACATGTTAGTTTTAATGTTGTAGTAGTAGTGTTACCCAAACTTAAAATGTTCATGTACCACTTTCAAGACTTTGGCTTTATTGGCCCACCCTGTCTCCCAGTGCTTATCTCCTGATTTTTAGTAATTTGTTTTCTGCCGCTTGCCCCTTGAAATCCTTTCACATGCCACATTTTGGGAAACGCTGCTGTGGTATAAGTCTGAGTCTATAAACCCAGACTGTGACGCTCACTGCTGTGTTTTGTTGATTTAGTTGGGGTTTTTCTTGTCTCAATTAGAAGAGGTCTAGATTGCAATCTACCAACAACTCGGTGTTTGAGGTTTTAATCTTTCTGGATAATTCACAATTGTTGGAAGCAAGGCTTTTGAAGGATGTATTGGAGATGATCCATCCAACACTTTGGTTTCCTGAGTGCTGTAATATTAATCCGAGGTTTGGAATTTCATGGTAGTCTTTTTTGGCGTTAAACTCTTAAGATTTCCTAGACAGTGCCATTATAAAGTATATGAAATTATCGCCTAGAAACGTTAAAACGGCTAAGTAGCATTTAATTAAATACAGCCCTCCATGGCTGTGGAGTCCTGCCTTTCAGCTTACTGGACCCTGTACACTAAAAATATATAGAGAGATATAATGAGATCTGTCCTAAAACTGGATGTAGACCAGCTTTTAGGGCAATGCACTTGGAGAACTATAGAACAGATCTGACCATAGTAACAAAATTATTTAATCAGTATTTAATAGTAGGAAGAAACATAGCACTTTGCTTAACCTTTTTTTTTTTTCCTTTAGTGACTACTGAAAGAGGATGATTTCTGGCTGCCTTTTATGCTAGATATGGTTACTTAATAAAGGCTAATTTATGACTTAGTATTGACATAATGTGTTGTTCTGCAGAACAACAGTACTTTGAAGTGGAAAAGCGTCTGGCTCAAAGTCAGGAGAGACTTGTGAACGAGACACAGGAATGTCAGACACTCCGTCAGGAGCTAAACAAGCTTAGTAAGTACAATTGCACATTGGTTAACAGTTTGGAAAGTTATTTTTCTGCTTATAAATATTACATCTTTTGAAGTTATTTTGAAATGCATAAAACTGTAAATAAGACACACAAATCCATCAGCCAGCCTTCTTTGATTTCACAGAAGGTCATTAATATTTTTTGTCAAGTCCCTGTGTCGTACATGCTTTTGGTCTGTTCTTCCAGAATAAACCCCTTATTTATGTTTTATTCAAGAATCTAAATATCTAAAAACTGATATGTGAAGTGTACCTTTATGACCATAAGGGTCATATTGCAGGATCAGTTCCCCAGACTGTGATATATCATTGGTTTCTCTGTGACAAATGTGCACTCCTTCCTCTGAATACCATTTACAGAGAGCAGATAAAACTACTTTGGTTTTTAATCACAAGAGTACCAATTTAATCAATTGTTTGTATGTTGGATTTTTAATTTGGGGAAATTTTTTCTCATCCTAATTTTGTATTATTTGAACATAGGAACATGAATTTTACTAACTGTCTGCAACTAATGCACATGTTCTGTTAATATCAAGACATTTTCTTAATTTTGCCTTTTTTTCCCTCTCCCCATGCAGATGAGCAATTAAAATCTTTGAGCGAGAAAAACAAAGAACTTGAAGTAGCTCAGGATCGCAATGCAGCCATCCAGGTATAGGAATCACAGACTGCAAATTTAGCAATAGTCAGCTGAATTTAGGGTGCATGTTTTGTTCAGAGTCTTACCAGTCAGAACTTAAAGCATGTTCATTGTTCAGTTTGATAGTTTTGTGCAAATAAGCTATTTGCTAAATAAGCTGTGTCTGGTCAGAAAGATTTTGCTTCAAGTCCCAGAGCAGGCTCCAATATGGGCACATTTAATTCTGAGTGGGTTATTTTAGCATAGCTTAAAAGTGTTTCCAAACAATTTAAATTAAACCTCAGAAGTTATACTTTAACTGAAATAGGAGTTTCTGCATAGGGGCTCAAACCATTTTAACAAAGTTGATTTCCAGTTGGCACTCCTGGTATTGTCAATGTAACTGTCTTGTGTAGACTGGATCATGCTATTGATAGTCTTGTTCACGATTTCTTCCCCCCCGCAACCGGCCCTTTGATTAGTCTGCGGTTAATAGTGTGTAGCAAATGTATTGTTAACCACATAAAACCAATTCAGAGAACTAATTTAACGAGCACCTTTTGAAATTACCACAGTTCTGGTCCTCGTTATCCTTAGGCACAATTAAGAATCAATTTTATTTGTGAGTTTGGAAACCAAGTAGGACTTTGAGGCATTTCTTCTGCTTTTGTTTCAAAGAAGGATGGTCTCTGTTTACTTGAGTGCAGAGGAAATGTATCTACCTTGTGCTTGTCAGGAAATCACTAAAGCAGTTCAGCAGCAAAAGTGAGATTGTGGAAACAGCACATTCAATAAACTGTTCTCTTTGACTCACTGATACATCTGTTGTCATCTCTCCCCTCCCTGCCCCCCATCCCCAAACCTCCCTTTCTTTGGATGTTACCATTTTAGAGAACTCTAGTTTACATTTAAAGGCAAAGATCATTTGGGCAGTGATATACTGAACCACCTCAGATCGAAATTACATTTCAGAAATTAATCAGGGCTATGGGATGAAATCTCCAAGAAATCTTCCGGGTGATTCACGTGTTATGTTAATTGTTTTTTCCATGTCAGAACTGAACAGATCTCTGGCACAGTGATGGAAATCAAAGATGGATACAAGATGACAGTTTTTGTTTCTGTAACTGACTTGCTTGAGCATTCTTATGTACTATTATAGGTGGGTTGTTTTCACACAACAGTGAAAATGGGCATGAGGATAGCTTTTACTTACTACACCATTTTCCATGTTCAACCATAAGCTTAAAGAATAACCATGGCTCTTAACGTAAAATGGATACTTTTCTTTTAATTGAAGAGTCAGCTTACTAGAGCAAAAGAAGAATTGGAAAATGAAAAGAGAGATTTGGTTCGAACAAGTGAAAGACGATCTCAAGAAATTGAACACTTAAATGGTATGAACAGTAAATATACTACAAACTTAAGTTGATCATGCAAACCAAACACCTCCTTTGGGAGTTAAACTTAAACCTAAATTCTCTATTTGTATGGGTAATGTCCATTAATAGAAAAGTAAGGATCAGAAATCAGATGGATAGAGAAAATGGGTGGAGAGAGTGCATGTCAGAGTAAAAACAGGGTGATAGGTGTTTAATTGTACAGACAGACACATATTGACAATTGCTGGCACTATTATTAGAAACTGGTGCTGTTCATCTCTAAGATACTAAATCTGATTTATGTACTGTATTAACTAAAAATATTTAGAATGTTTGGCATCTTATATATTGTTTCTGATTTTCTTAGAGGATGTTAAACGTCTAAATGAGAAACTTACAGAAGCAAACACAGCAAAAGTGGAGCTACAAATAAAGCTGGATGAGCTTCAAACATCAGATGTTTCTGTTAAGGTATGTAATGGTTTGCATGGTTTATACTTGTCAGTAGTGAAAGTTCCAGTGACTTCCATTCTAAACACATAAGATAAGCAGGAATTAATAAAAAGATAAGTACACTGGGTATAAAAACAGGTCTTTTTCTAAAAGGATGCCGGGTAATGTCTTTTTCATTGCAGGAAAATGTTTTTTGCAACCTTCCAATAGGCTTAAACTGTTGAATTGATTCCTGTAATTCATGCAGCCTGGTCTTACGCCAGGATTATGCAGTGCAAGGATCTGCCATTACTCATGTTTTTCTTTTTGGGTGTTTGTCTCTCTTTGAAATGGGAATGATAAAGTTATAAAGTGTTTTGCAGACAAAAGAAGTGAGTTTGGATTTTAAATTAACCAGATTTTACAGTTTCATTTTCAATGTATCTGTTCAATATTAACAAATAGCACTAAGTATTTTAGCTACTGTGACAAAACAAAAAACTTACTATTGTTTTAATGAAACTGGATGGCCCATATTTTATGGCTTAGAGCATCTCCGACTTTCTGGAATTTAATACTGAGTAGTAGGACAGCTGAGAAAATGGCCTTGATTTATAGTATTTTAATATGTAGTCCTGAAGAACAACAGGTTGCACCTGCCTTGTCTGGCACTCTCAGAACCTGACTGGTAACAAACTAGTAAATTGCTGGATCAGGGGAGTTCCCCCTGCCATCTGCCCTGAAGCATCTGCTACAGACACCCTGCTTTGCCCTACTCCTGTCCCACCCACTCCCAGTGGCTCCTTGCCCAGCTGCTGCAAGTGTCCTGGGTGGCCAAGGTTCTGGCTCTTGCTGCAGGGCTCCAGCACCAGTCCTGCCCCTGTGTTGTCACAGGGCTGACACAAGACTTCAGTTCAGGCCCCCAGTCCATGCTGTTACAGGGCTTTGTTCAGTTCTCACTCTGCTCCTATCTGGATGCCCACCTTGTGGCTGGTCCTCCTGCATTTAGGCTTCTGCCAGGCCACAGATGTTTCCAGACCAGAGAACGCCGGGTTTTGGTGGTGCAACCTGTACTGGCAAATGGAGGAAGTGTTTTTCCATTCTTCCTTCTGTGTCTGTGTCTCAGATGTTGAAATAATGAATTCTGTTCAGATTAATACCAACTAACTTTGAGTAATGTTTGTGATAGGGAGCTCTCAGAAGTTGTTACCTAGTGCTGGCACGGTGCAGAAGGAGGCAGTGTTTATACTTTGGCACTTGTCTTTGACTACATCTGCAAAAGAAATTTGTCAGGATCGAACAGTCCACAATTGAAATAAGTGCCAGGTTCCAGTGTGCTTTGAGATCTGCACCTTTCTTATGCAGAAGGTAAACAAAGAGAGTGAGCTCTGAGGTACACAGCACGCTGAGAACCACTGAAACGTTTGACTAGAAAACATCATCTGCTTGAATCCACCTTGTAACACGTTCCTGTGTAGTTGCTGACTGAAAGATTAAGTTGATCCTTGGTGAGCCCACATCCATGAAAGCAACTTTCCAAAGAAAACACTAGGGTTTCACCTTAGTCATTTATTTTGCTAATATATTTTGCTTGCTCATACCATTTATTATAATGTTGCAAGGATCCGTAAATTTTATTTGGACCATACTAGAGTCGTCTTTCTGTATTTAATATGAAACTGAAACAGTCAATTAAATAGGCTCCCGAGAAAGACATGTCAAAATATCTGTCTGCATTTCACATTGCTTCTTTTTAGTAGCTCAAGATTGTTAATTTATGCTTGTGCAGACCTACACTGGTGTCTGTAGTTAACTTCGGATAGGTCCCTTCCAGAATTTTGTAAGGCAGCCATATGATGTTTCCTGAACATTTTTGGAAAACGTTATTCCTTGCGTAGCTAATACAATGCAGCTTTTTGTTCTATTCTGATAGTTGGAACACTTAAAGAGGTTTGAATATCTGAATACTTGCAAGCTAATGGGCTTACATTTAGCCCAGGCAGTTGTGGTTTTATGTCAGAGGTCCTTGGTTCAGTGCCCAGGGTCCTATTACTGCACATTGATGGACCCAAGTAACTTAAATGTGTATACTTGGCATATTGAATTTTGAAGCCTGTTAAGTGTCTTTCTCACTTTTCCTTAGTATCCTTTTCTTTAAGTGCTGTTGTTTGAGGCAACATACCGTTTGTATCGTCAAACAAATGACCAAACTACTGCTTCTTTTTTATTACTCTTATAGCAGTACACTCATCCTTTCGATACATTGAGGCTTATGTGTTGTTTACCGTAATCATACTATCTTCTTAGATGTGTGTTACAGAAAAGGAATTATCGCTCCGTTTTGGAGAGAGAAACATCTGAGCTGGCTTTTATATTCAAATTCAGCACATTAACGTATGGTTTAAATCGTGATGGGAACTTTGAGTCACTATAGGCGCTAGTCTGCATACTTGGCTCAGTCTAATTCTTGACCTTCCCTCCACCCCTCCACTCTCTGATTTGCTCACCTTGATTATCTTTTTCTGATTTGTCCTCCTTGCTTACTGTTTTTGGTTCTCTGTGCCTTAAATATTGAGTCTGTTCTGGTCTGGCTATGGTCTGAAGAAGTGGGTCTGTCCCACAAAAGCTCACCTAATAAACCATTTTGCGAGTCTTTAAAGTGCTACTTGACTGCTTTTTGTTTTGATAGTGTATAGACTAGCACAGCTTCCTCTTTGTTACTCTTCTTAGATATGTTCATTTAGATTTTAAGTTTATAGGAGTGGGAATCTGTTTTAGCACTCTAGCTAGCCACTAAGAAATACATACATATATGCAATTTATGAAGAGGTTTTTGCATGGAAAGTGCAGTCTTGTTAAAAGTAATTTATTCAGTTTTACCATATTGTGTTTTAGTATCGTGAGAAAAGGCTGGAGCAAGAAAAAGAATTGTTACAGAATCAGAATACTTGGCTGCATACCGAATTGAAAGCCAAAACAGATGAGCTCCTACTTATTGCCAGGGAAAAGGGAAATGAAATCCTGGAGCTTAAGTGCAGCCTGGAGAACAAGAAAGAGGAGGTAAAATAGTAAATAAAAATAGTTTTTCTAACTAGTTTTAAAAAAGAAAAGAAAATTTTACTTAAGAGATGAGGACCATTATGTGGCACCTATGTCTCTTGACTGGTTGAGTGAGGAATTTTTATAACACTGACACTCTTCACAATGGATTAAATTCCATGTAAAGTGACAACTTCTAATACACATTCTTGGGAACTGTGCTTTGGTCATTTATACTTTGCAGGGAATTAACATGTTGGCATGGATATCTGAGAGAGCTGTTGACGAGCATTATGAGATTAGTGATGACAAATTAGAAGTAGCTGAAAGTGTAGGGTGTAAACTACTGTGCTAATTAATATATACAAAAATATAATTTTTTGCTAAACAGAATGTTTAAAATATGTACAAATCTATGGTGCTGGCAATACAGCTTCATTTTAGCATGTGTATTTGGTGGGAGGGAAAAAATGGGCCTTATTTTCAAAATAATTTGACACTAATCATCTCCTGTTTAGATATCTACTTAATTGGTCAGCTCCTGCAAAACGACTAAGTGAGACAGCTAGATTTTCTGGATTGTCGGCTGTGATAGGCACTTGTATGGAGAGCACTTGGAAAGTCTGGCTGATTCATTTAGATGCATACACAGGAGCAAATTCTTTAGAAAAGCTAGTCTTTACGCTATCACTTTTGAAGCTTAAGGCTGGACTGTAATGAGAAACTTTGAAATGTGTGTCATGGCTGATAGTCAGATACTGTGTACATATGTAGAAGTATGATTGTAAATGAAATATATCTGTATTGTTAATAACCATTGTTCACACAGGTTTCCAGAATGGAGGAACAAGTAAACAGCTTAAAACTTTCAAATGAAAATCTGCAGAAGCATGTAGAAGATCTTCTGACTAAACTGAAGGAGGTAAACTTGTTTTAAACTGTAATTTTCTGTGTGGCAGCATTTAAGGTAAGTATTAAGGAATTAACTACAATACTACCATAATTGGCCCTACTATACCTATGTAATGTTGGGATTGCCAGTCGATAGAGGATGATGAAATTTACATTGCAGGCTGTAGTGTCTAGGCACAGCAGGGAGGACTGCTGTTGGGAGGAAATATTGGTTTTGATTTTTATCCTGTTCCTTATAAAGCAATTTTAGACCAGAGTGGGTGGGAAAAGGGCAGGAGCTTTCTCTCAGAATCAAGAGCATCCAACTTTTACAGAAGTTCCAGCATAGTTTCCTTGAACAAATATTCTCTAACATTTGTGACTCAAACATGGGAACTTTTTGAAGGTTTGTGAAAGCCTAAAAATAAAATTGACTGACATTTTCATTCTCCAAGCTGAGAGATGTACAAAGAATAAAACTGGAAAAGAAACCTATAGGCTGTGTGTACCCTGGGAAATTCTTTTGAGAGATTTTTCCAAAAAAGGGGGCACTTTTGAAAGATCCCATTTCAGGAAGATCACTGGACCCAACACTAAAAAGGTCACCCACCCCTCCATAAATAAAGACAGCATTGAAACTTCCCTTTTTATTTATTTATTTTATTTTTTTTAATGAGTTGTGGGGAGACATAAATTTAATACCAGAAACCAATGAGAAATCCTGTGGCACCTTATAGACTAACATATTTTGGAGCGTAAGCTTTCATGGGTAAATACATGCTTCATTGCATCTGACGAAGTGGGTCTTTGCTCACAAAAGCTTACGGTCCAAAATACCTGTTAGTCTATAAGGTGCCACGGGACTTCTCATCGTCTTTACAAATTAATATTTATTTTATTTAAAATTAAGTTTGGTAAAATAACATAATAAAGTTAAAGGAGTTAATCTGTTTATTTTGATTTTGATTATTAATGTTTTCTTTTTTACCAGTCATATATGCCCTCTTATGTTATAGCTCCAGGAGCATACTATGAATAATTTGGTATTTAAGGTACTTAAAAATAAACAAGGGCATTTTGTCGTCATGGTGGTTGGCTGGTGGTCCATGGAAAGTTTTGCATTGAGTAGAGTGGGCCATGGGCCCAAAAGTTTGAGAACCCCTGCCATCTAAGATTTACAGTCCATCTTTTTAATCTCATGTGGCAGTTCTTCCATCCTCTTAATCATTTTTGTTGCTCTTTTCTATACCTTTTCTAACTCTAATAAATCATTCTTGAGATGGGACAGCTAGAACAGCACACAGTGTTTAAATTGTCAGCATACCAAGGATTTATATAGCAGCATTTCTCTTTCTTTTTATTTATCCCTTTCCTGATGTTCCCTTAGTACTTTTGGCTGCTGCTGTACATTGAGCAGGTATGTTCAGAGAACTAGTCATGATGACTCTTAAGATTTTTCTGGTGTGGCAATAGCTAAATTATAATCTATCATTATGTATGTACAGTTGGAATTATGTTTTCCAATGTGTATTAATTTGCATTTACAAAGTTTTACCTGACTTCTTGTTGTTCAGTTACCCGGTTTTGAGAGACTCCTTTGTAACTCTTTACAGTCAGCTTTAGATTTAATTATCTTGATAAACTTAATATTGTCATCAAACTTTGCCAGCTCACTGGCTTGCAAAACAAAAAATTAAATTCAGTGGAAACAGAATTAGTGCTATGAATTCATATTTTTATTCATCAGGCAAAAGAACAGCAAGCTGGTATGGAAGAAAGATTTCATAATGAACTAAATGCCCACATAAAGTTATCTAATTTGTACAAGGTAAGTTTGGCAATGTTGGATACATTTATATTGCCATTACATAGAAGTTGGGCTAGGGTTTGGAGTGTGGTACAGATCAGACTATGTCGCTATATCTGTATTTCTACTCACATAAAATGTTGACGTGAGATGGGAGGATGTTTCTTTTCCTTAATCCTTCTGTTTAGTTTCCTCTGGTTGATAGGACAATGACCGTGCATTTTCACTAAAATGACAGAGCTACCAATAACTTCCCAAAGAGCATAGAACACTATGCACAGATTTGCTTTGTCATGTTGAAAGAATATGGGAGCGTGAACTTGGATTGGGCAGTTGATTTGGCCAAATGCTTGAAATGACCCTTATTTTGTAGGCTGTAGCAATGGTGTTATATTTCATGCTGCGTTTCAAATGTTAAATTGCTGAGTTCAAACTTAACTATTTTCCTTCTTTGTACAGTTTAAGCAAAACTGCATATAAAATAGGAATATTTTATTGAATGCATGGAATTATCTACTGTTGCTAATGTGTTGATCATAAAGTGCATTGTTCACTGATCAATGCTCTGAATGGCTGTGCAGCTTATTTTGTAGTCATGCAATATTCTTGTGTGTGGCTCCTAAAAGTCCACTGTAATTAAAAGTGCCGAGTATGAATGGTATAGTTCGAAATTGAGCTGGTTGGTAGGGTCTGAGCTTGGAATGAGTTAATACAAGGCTGCACACCATCATAGTCAGGGTTTAAGTTATACATTAAAATTGAGTGTGGTGGAAATTAATATTTTACTGCAATTTTAGTTGAATTTTTGGTATGATAAACATGATCTGAAAGAAATGCATATAATTAAGTAGTGTATTTAACCTTTTCATAATCCACTCTATACATTTAGTAGGACAAGGAGCTTACTGAGAAGGTTTCTCAGTCATTTAGCAGGTATTTTTGAAATGTCAAAAGTTGGGGAGAGATTCCAGGGCCCTGGAAATGGACAAATATATTGTCAGCCTATTAAAAGGGGAGTAAGGACAACTCAAAGAATTACAGATCAATCGTCTTAACTTCTTTACTTGAACAGATGATGGCACAAATAAGTGGGCAGTGAATTTGTAAACATGAAGAGGACAATATGGAGATGAGTAACAGTCAGAATGGACTTTTTAAGGATAAATTGCGTCAAACCAATCTAATAGTTTTATTTGACAAGATAAAAAGCCTTGTAGAAGGGAAGGAAGTGGTAGTCAACAGTTTATTATTGTTGCAAAAAAAGGAAACATTCTTTTCTGAGCTATATTAGCATAATAATAAGCAAGACACAAGAAGTAATTCTTCCATTCTTTTCCACACTGATTAGGCCTCAATTGGAGTATTGTCCCATTCTGGGTTCTACGTTTCAGGAAGAATGTAGACAAATTGGAGAAAGTCCAATGAAGAACACCAACTATGATTAAAGGTCTAGAAAACATGATCTACAAGAGAAGACTTTTAAAAAACTGAATCTGTTTAGTCTGGAGAAGAATGAAAAGGGACATAAGTTTTCAAGTAGATAAAAGGTGGTTACAAGGAGGAGAGAGAAAATTGTTTTTTCTCAGGACAGAACAAGAAGCATTTGGCTTAAATTGCAGGAAGGCAATTTAGGCTGGACATAAGGAAAAATAGTCTAGGGAGGCTGTTGAATCTCCGTCACGGGAGATTAAGAGCAGTTTAGAGAAGTATTTGTCTAGATAATAAGTCATGCTGTGAGTGCAAACGTGTGATTCTTTTTTTTTTTTTTTATAAATTATATATATAATATTATATACGTAAGTAGAAGATTGCTGCTGCTAAGTGACAAAGGTAAATATTTGCTTAACAAGGTTCATTATGAGTGATGGTCATATGAAAGCAAAATTTTGTTTCAGAGAAAAAGCTACGAAACATGTTATTGGCCTCTAATTTTTGTTTAACAGGTTTTGCATGTCCATCTTATACAGAGCCTGATTTTCAGAGTTGTTGAGCAGCTGCACTGTCTATAGACTTCAGCAGGAATTGTGGTTTCTCATCACCTCTGAAAATCAAATCCTAGCAGTCTAAATCTGGGCACCCAAAATTAGAGGGAAGTCCTAGAGATGTGAGCCCTTAACTTCTTTCTGCCTTAGTTACTCTCCCTTTGAAATGGAGATTAATGTTTTCTTCATAGGGGTATTACAAAGGAATAATTCTATTGTTTGTATAACAAATTGCTCTGAAGTCCTGGAAAAAAAGGAGCTATTTGAGTGAAAAGTGCAGTAGTATAGAGAGCAGGGTCCCTAAAAATACTGCTGAAATGCATCCAGGTGAACATGTTAAATAACTTTGCTTATGTCAACAACTGACCATTTTCCTCTAAAGTGGGGAGTTAACACTCGAATATTTCAACCCTTAATACGGGGATTTAATCTAGTTGGAAACAGTTGTCCCTTACTATACCTTGGTATAAGTTACATAGGCTGTATGTCAGCTGATAGGGGATTTCGAAATGTGCAGGGTCCTTTCAAAAAGGACCCCACGTGTAGCCGAGTTGCGCGCGTTGGAAATTGCCACTTTTGAAGTGCTGTGACTAGCACATGCTAATGAGGCACTGAATATTCATTTCAGCACCTTGTTAGTATTCTTCGATTTGGCCATTAGCATGTCCATTTCGAAGTTTTGGCCATGTGTGGCCGCAGCCATATTTATACTAATATTTTGTTGATTCCTGGCCTCTGGGAAGCTACTTTATTTGTAACCATTTATTAACAAATGATTAAATGATACACTTGTACTTAGAGTGCTGCAGATGATTCAGAAGCAAAGAGCAATGAGTTGACACGAGCAGTAGAGGAGCTGCACAAACTTTTGCAAGAAGCAGGTGAAGGTGAGCAGCTGATAAGAACTGTGCACTTTTTCATGTATTGTTTTCTGTTCCTATTTAATTAAACAGTTTGAGTAAAAACACCCCCAAATTGGGGTTGAATTGTCTTGCAATCATCTTTTTTATGACTTCAAGAAAAAAAATCTTAGTACATTAATGTGATCTCTGAATGAACTTGACGATTTTTCTTAAGTTTATTTTGATTTTTACAAAGATATAATTTCCACAAGCTGTTTTAAAGAAATTTGACTTGTCTCTTCATATCAGTCTTTATTTTTTTATTTTTTTTAGATTGGCTTTTAGTAATCGTGCATTTTAACTTCTAGCACTCTTTCTTACATTCAGCAGAATGCCAGTTTGTGCTTTCTTTCTAAACTGAATGATTTAATGTCTTCCTCAGAGGACATTTAAGAAGCCTTTCTAAAGATGCATTTCATTATAAGAGGGAAAAAATATATGTACTTTTAGCTAACAAAGCTACAGAGGATCATTTGGCTGAGGTCGAGGAGTCTAAATCTGCAATGGAAAAAGAACTCCAAGAGAAGATTAGCAAGCTAGAAAAAGAACTGGAGAATGCTAACGATTTACTTTCTGCTACAAAACGAAAAGGTAAGATAATAATTGACCTTTTTCTAATATGCCAGATCTCGTATATTAAGTAATTTTTGAAGAAGGTATTGCATTGCAATTTCTATACCGTACATTTTCACCTTAAAACTTACAATAGTATCTGTGGACAATATTTCAATTTAAATAGGTCCGCTGAAGGCCGTTTACCAGAGAGAACTGTTGCATTTCCTTTTTACTTAGCACATTTTTCCCTCTTCCAGTTTTCTGTCACTTGTAGTTTGCCACAGTTGAGCTCTTTCAACCATCATATTTCTGGGACATGCCTTATTTAAATAGTTTGTTTGCATTCTGTGATAGAAAACTCAAGAGTCTGAGACTGAGATTTGTCTTAACATTTATAACTGCAGCGGGCAAAGCACTGTAGTAAAGCAAGGTCATGACATTTGCGAATTTAACATTTGCAAATTCAGTTATTCGCAAGTGGCTCATCCTCCCCTGCACTGTTGCCACCACGAGACACCATAGCTGCCTGTGCAGTGGTGGTGTTGCCATGGCGTGAGGCTCTGTAGCCACCCACGTGGTGTTGCTCTTGCCACTGCGTGGCATGAGGAGCCATAGCTGTCTATGCCATGCTGCCGTTGCCACCTCATGGCATGAGACTGATGCTGTGGCATGAGGCACAGTAGTTGTCTGTAGCAGTGCCCCACAGTGCTTCTGGAGCTGCCGCAAGGTGCCCTAGCCACCTGTGTGGTGGATCCAGATAATCACGAAATTCAACGTTCACAGGGATTCTCAACACCCCACCCTCACAAATGTTGCAGCCCTACTGTATATAATATGAAGACAATTTTGTGCTAGAATTGAGTGTCTTTTGTTTCTGATTTCCAAGATTTTAGAACCACATAGTTATTTTTCAGGTTAAAGTTGAAAGAAACCTTATATGTTGACTATGTACAATTGGTGTATCTTTGAGCATATGTGCATAGTATTTATGCACTAGAAATAAAGTGTAAGCATCTCTCTCTATTTTTTACATATGATTTGGTTTGATTTGGTTTTTAACTTTTGTTTGGGGTTTTAACCTATCCAGGAGCTATACTGTCTGAGGAAGAACTCACAGCTATGTCTCCTACTGCTGCAGCAGTAGCTAAAGTGGTAAAACCTGGAATGAAGTTAACGGAAGTAGGTGTAATTAATTTTAAATTGATTTAAAAATGTATTTATCTATTTGTCTTTGACTAAAATATTTCTTATATTAACAACATAGATACAACATATTAATTGGTGTCTGTAGCCCTAATTCAGCAAAGCGCTTGATTGCTGTGACACTTTGGAGGTTCACTCAGAATAGTAAGAGGTTGTGTCACCCTGGCTGCTTATGTGCTTTGCTTAACTAACTAAATGAGATTTTACATTCCTGAATCTGTTCTTAACATTATTTTGGCCACAGAAGACAGCATGCTTAGGTTCGATAATCCAGGGCGCTGTTTCATGCATGCACAAAACGGCACATTCTGGGGTCAGTGTCAACTCCAGAACTCCTTGTGAGTCTTACTGCAACAAAACAAAACAGCAGAAATGTAGCATTTTAAAGACTAACCAAATGATATATTTCGGTGATGAGCTTTCATGGGCCAGACCCACTTCATCAGGAAGGAGATTGTTCTGATGAAGTGGGTCTGTCCCAGGAAAGGTCATCACTGAATATATCATTTTGTTAGTCATTAAAGCGCTAAATTTCTGCTGTTTTGTTTTGTTGAAGTACAGACTAACATGGCTACCTCTCTCTTATTATACTAAACTTGTAATTCTAACGTTTATATTGCCTGATTTTGATTATCTGTGTTAGAATATATTTAAATTTTGCCATATTACATTGTAGTGGAGAATCTCATTTCTTATAGATACACTATTTCTTGAAAAATGTGGAATATTTAACAGGGATGATAACATCACATATTTACATTGTAAATTAATATGGAGCTTAAACCATTTATACACCTCAGAATGCAATTGAAAAGATTACCGTAATGTAAAATCTGTTATAGAATGTGATATAAAAAACATATATTTGATGTTTGAATTAATAGCAGTTGTTTTTGAGATGACTGATTATGCTTCAAAAAAATGTTTACTTGACACAGCTTTACAATGCCTTTGTGGAAGCACAAGATCAGTTACTTCTGGAGAAGCTGGAAAAGAAGAGAATTAATAAGTACTTGGACGAAATAGTGCAGGAAGTGGAAGCCAAAGCACCAATCTTAAAACGTCAACGTGAAGAGTATGAACGGTCACAAAAAGCTGTAGCAAGTTTGTCTGTGAAGCTTGAACAAGCCATGAAGGTCAGTGTGGATATTAAAAACAGAGACAAATGATTGGCGTGCAGAAGATTCATTGCGTTAATACCCTAAACTTGTAAAAATACTGAATGGATACTAGTAAAGGCTGTGTTGTGCAAAAGAAATTGTTTTATGCTGTTGAGTTCTTGAGCAGTTATGGACAAGGTTGTTCATGATCTTTGTTAGTGCTCTAGAGCATCATGTTGACCTGTAGTTTTGTGACTTTCTGGAGAAGACAACATGTCCATAACTAAGGCTTCACATGTTTGATCTTAATTTGCAAGAAAGTAGTAACAGGCGAGTAGCTAAACAAAATTGGATTTGGATTTTCTCCAGTTCTGTTGCATTATCAGGGAAATTAGATGTTCAAGTAATTTAGATAGCTTTGAAGAATCTTACTGTATAATTTTACAGTGTGTGTGGCATTACGAGGTATAATTAGAGGATAATTTGCAAAAGTAATGATATCATTTCTTTTAGTTTTAATTTAAGAAAAAAGACTTTGACTCCTGCCCCTAAGCAATAAAAAAAAAATACTTGTTTGCCTTGAGGCACAGTAGCTGTATTTTTTCTGTAGTTATTCAGAAGAAATTTCACCATGTCACATGATCACTGTAATAGGAATGCTGATCAGTTCAAAATTTCTCCATGTTTTATAAACAAGTTTGTTTGTTTATAGGAAATTCAGCGATTGCAAGAGGACACTGATAAAGCCAATAAGCTTGCTTCTGTGCTGGAGAGAGAGAACCAGAGACTAGAAATACAAGTGAAAGACCTTTCCCAACAGGTTGGAAGAAAATTGACTCGTTTATTTTTCCTAAAATAATACTGGAGTGATTTCACTCCTGTCAACTTAGAGATCAGTTGCTTTATTGTATATTGTGAGATTGGCTTTGTAAAGGATGCTTCTGATGTTGCTGTTGTGCATAAAAACGTTTTCTTGGAGCATTGTACTATTTTAATTTCTGGTTATAAAATTAGAGCAATTACATTCAAAATACATAAAGTACAGTCATGTTGTGGAGAACATGACGCGTGTCTGGCATGGAAAATTGCGATATGAATTGGATTTTGTTTGTTTGGAAGTGGATGATTCAGTGATCTGAGCACAGGATTGCAAGTCAGGAGTATCTGAGTTCAAGTGCGGATGATCACATGAATGCTGTTTGTGGCCATGGACAAAGGACTGAAGCTCTGCCTCACTGTAAAATGGAGATAGCTTCTATTTATATCAGAAGGTTTTAGTGGCACGTTTGTAAAGAAAGCTGTGCCACTTGTTGTAAGGTTAGAAGATACATCACTGATAAGTGTTTTGCTTCTAAACAACAAGTATTCCTGTAGCACCTTATAGATTAACGATTTTTCGGAGCATAAGTTTTCATGGGCAAAGACCCACTTTCGTCTTTGCTCACAAAAGCTTATCCTCCAAAAAAATCTGTTAGCCTGTAAGGTGGCACAAGGCTTCTCATTGTTTTTGCAGATATAGACTAATGCAGCTACCCTTTTCATGCTCGCTTCTAAACAGCTTGTCTGCTAAAAGAAATTTTTAAAGACAAATGTAAGTTATAATTTTATGACCGCTGAATGTTCTTTTTAAGGTGAGAGTGCTTTTAATGGAACTTGAGGAAGCCAGGGGCAACCATGTAATTCGTGATGAAGAAGTGAGCTCTGCTGACATCAGTAGTTCTTCTGAAGTAATATCCCAGCATCTAGTCTCCTACAGAAATATTGAAGAACTTCAGCAGCAGAATCAGCGTCTGTTGTTGGCTCTTCGGGAGCTTGGGGAGGCTAGGGAGAAAGAAGAACTAGAAACAACATCATCTAGGTAAATATTCCTCCTTCAGGAAAATTTTCATAGTTGCCAGTAACAGGACTTGAAACTAAACAATATAACCTGCAACAGGGGAAGTTTGTCAGTTATTAGGAAAACTTTCTAACATATAAGGATACTGAAATGTGAAAACTCCCATAATTTAAAGCTCTTTTAAAAGCAGGCTTGATTAAGTATCTATCAGGGATGCTTAGCATCTTCTTGTCCAGCCCTGTTTTGTGGCAGGACTTTCATGGCTTCTTCTCCAGGCTTAATTTGTCTCTTGTTTGTGTAACAGGAGCTGCATTGAATGCTAGGTTTTTAACTTGTACCTAGGGAATTTCTTACTTTTTTGGGCTTTCGTTACTAATGGTAGCTAAATGAAAGTTTAAGTCTATTTAGGCAAAACAAGTTTAAGACTTTGGGTGGGTAATAGTGTCCCTTAATAAATATTTTATTTTTAATAGTTGCTTTTTGTGGTTGATTTGTATTGTCACTAAATGATTTGCTTAGTAAAAGCCTCCCACAGTTTTATTGTGGCTCAGGTGAATGGTTGTAACTTCATTTGGGCTGGGTCTAAACTTGCCCCCCAACTTCAAAGGGGGCGTGGTAATCAGAGCAATGGGAGATTACTAATAAAGTGCTGTGGTGAACATGCAGCACTTCATTAGGCTAATTCTCCCCCACGGCAACTTCAAAGTGTCAAACTTCGAAGTGTAGCATGTGTGTAGTTGCAGGCACTTCAGAGTGCCTGTGCTACTTTGAAGTGCTTTTACCCCCCCAAATTTTGAGAAGTAAGGGCACTTCGACGTAGCATGAGCGCTTTGAAATACCTGTGGCTCCATGCATGCTGCAACTTTGAAGTTTGACACTTCCAAGTTGCCGCAGGGGAGAAATAGCCTAATGAAGTGCTGCATATTCACTGCAGCAATTTATTAGTAATTTCCCGTCACTCTGATTACCACGCCTCCTTCAAAGTTGGGGTCAAGTGTAGACAAGCCCTTGTTGTACTAAATTTAAAATAGCAGAACTCACTTACCTGTAATAAAAGCTAATCCAGTTTGCTTCTCTCTTTAAACAATAAGCATATCACACCAGTTTCCTAGCAGACTCCATCCAGTGCAATACATTTGCAATTAAATTCCCTCAATCTGTCTTAATTTTTGTTTGAAGAAATGCGCATGGAAAAAGGGAGTGCCTCTAAATTGTTCTTGGTGGAAAAGGTCCTTTCCCATCTCGCCACTCACTAGATTTTTGCAGCGGCTTGTGGTTCCTCTAGTAGAATTAGAATGAACTGCACTTCCAATCTGCCTCTTGCCTCATAAAGTTACAGGTACTTAAAAACTCTGGGTGAAAATGTCAACACTAGCAACACCTATAAACCTGTAGCCTACGCATAATGGATGTTCATGGAAGGTGAAAAAAAACCCATCTGTTAACCAGGTCCATGACATGGGAACTAGTGCCATTCTACATTTGGCCATAGCCTAGAGGAGGGCATGACATGTAATAGAGACTTATCACCCTGGCCAACTAGTAGTAGTCCAGCTGTGCTGCAGTAATATCAAAGATGAAAAACATTGCTGGGGTTAGGAATATCATCTTCTCAGCAGAGAGCAGGTATTTATTTCCTTCTAGTTTCCAGTTCCTCCCCTGTTTAATATATGCTGGGAAGAAGTAGCCCTCTAATAGACTGGCATGCAGCCTTCTCCCTGCTAAAAAGGAGGGAATCTCTGTTTCCCTGACAAACTCTTTAGTAGCATAGTGGTACTTATTTTGTGTTTGCTAAATGGAACCAAAATAGTTCTGTGTTGTCAGCTTAACAAGGGACAATTTCAGTGCTTAAAATTAAAACAACGGAGAGCAAGTAAGATAAGCAATGAGATCTGCAAATAAGTGGGTCAAACTAGGTAGTCATGTTTGCTCATTTTGTAGAAGAAAACATTTTTAAAGTCCACGGGCTTGTCCAGTAACTGTGTTGTTGCTAAGAGCTCCTTATGACACTAATTTAAATGGAACAGTTTTGAAGGCCTCCTATGATTAAATAGTTTAAAGGCTTCTGTAAAAAATCCACCTTGGCTAATAATTGCTGACAGATTCAGTGAAAAGAAAACAAAATCGTGTCTGTCTTGTTTCAGAGTTTCTGAGCTGCAGAGTCAACTTGAGGAAGCCATTCATGAGTTAGAGAAACTGCGTGAAGCACGCCATCTTCAAATGCAGCTTGTAGATTCTATAGTTCGTCAGCGTGATATGTACCGTGTGCTGTTAGCTCAGACAACTGGGGCTGTTATTCCACTCCAAGGTTAGGCTTGTGTCAGCAACTCATGAGTTTCCATGCATCATAAAGAACTTCATAATATTTGATAGCTTTCTAAAAATAATGTACTGAGGGGACTGGGAACACTTCTTTGCTGGTCTGTGTTGTTTGGTGTTTATCATTAGAAGGCACATGGAAATATAAAATATAAGTTTTATTATAGTTTTAATGTAAGTTTTTTGCACTATAAAACTCCTAGCCTGCCCAACACCAAGTGACTGAGATATCTTCTATTTGTATATTTGGTGATTTTAAAATTCTTTTTATAAAGCTTCAGGTATGTTGCTAGAGGAAATTTCTGTTACCTCGACCCCAAAACGTTCAAGTATGCCTCAAGCCATGTCAACTCCTGCTCCAGGATCAATGACTGAATCAGCAGAGGCAGTAGAGGCTAAGGCTGCACTTAAACAGGTATGCTGTATTTTTTTTTTCAATAGTGACTTAATTTTTTTCTTTTTCACATTCTAATCTTGTTAGTGATTGTTCCTTAATGCTTACTGTAGCTGCGGGAAGTCTTCGAGAACTACAGAAAAGAGAAGGCAGAGAATGACAAACTGTTAAATGAACAAAATGAAAAACTTCAGGAGCAAGTCACAGACTTGCGATCACAAAATGCTAAGATGTCCACCCAACTTGAATTTGCCTCCAAACGGTAAATTGTGGTTTACGTTTCCAGGTAGAACTGCATTTTCATGTCTTAAATTTGAGAAAATAAGTAAATTCCTTGGTGCTAGACTATACTGCATGGTGGTTGATAAGAACAGCCAATAAAATACCCTTTTTTCCCCAATTGACTGACAATGCAATTACTACACATCTGCAAATAGAGGTGTGTGATTGCATGGCAACTTCACAATTGCATAAAAAGCCCTCCCCCTTCCCCCCCGCCAAAAAAGTGAATTAGAAAAAAAAGTGTTTAGTCCATAGCAGGATTCATTATAACTGCTTTAATTGAAGAAAAAAAAAAAAGGAAACAACCCAAGCATGTAACTTTCGATCTTTTATTTGAAATACAACTGAGTTAAAGCCAGAGAGAAACCTTACATTTTTAAATCCGTATGAGATTCAGAACAGTCAACTAGCCTGGCAACAGTAACAGAGAGATAGCCGTGCTAGTCTATATACTATCGAAACAAAAAAGCAGTCCATAAGCACTTTAAAGACTAACAAAATAATTTATTAGGTGAGCTTTCATGGGACAGACCCATTTCTTCAGATCATAACCATATCAGAACAGACTCAATATTTAAGGCACAGAGAACCAAAAATAGTGATCAAGGTTGACAAATCAGAAAAGGAAGGGGCTCGTGTAGACTCAGCCAACATGTTCATGTGAGTATATGCACCTGCCATATAATGCAGTGTAAGTAATTTACCTTTTTTTGTTGTTGTTGTTCCATTGAAAGTTATGAGATGCTGCAGGATAATGTTGAGGGATATCGTCGAGAAATAACATCCCTGCAGGAGAGAACCCAGAAGCTCACAGCAACAACTCAAAAACAGGAACAGATAATTAACACCATGACCCAAGATTTAAGGGGAGCTAATGAAAAACTGGCTATGGCAGAGGTGATTGTACAACATTTGCATGCGATCTGTATTCCTACAGATATAAATAGCATAATGACATAATAAATTTCTGTTCCATAGTTTTGAAAATTGCTGGAATTTGAACCAGTGCTTCACATCCCTGACATTCAGGAATTTGGTGGTTTCTAGTACTAAATCTCTTATTTGCATGCCTTATGAAAACTATGGCTGTTAAAATCATGTCAGTGGTGGAACTCGTGTGAGATTTTGTTGACCATCACAAATACTTAGAATATTAATAAACTCTCTTAAGGGCTGTTTTTCTCAACTAGTGAAGGGAGTGAAGCTTTTTGTTTTGGTTAATGTTAGTCAGCTAGCTAAAGTTTTGTAATTTTAACCTTATTTACTTTGTTAAATTTCTGAAATTAAAGCCAAGTTACATTTTAAAGAGTACTTGTCTGACTTTGGTTACTTACCTTGTTTGGGTTTTCAAGAAGTTGTGTAGCATGTGAAGTTTTTGCCTAAATTGTCTAATGCATAGATTTGCTATTAAGATGTCACATTTTCATTAGTAATTTGTTTTAAAGGTGAGAGCAGAGAACCTGAAAAAAGAGAAGGATATCTTGAAGATGACTGAAGTTCGTTTAACTCAACAACGAGAATCCTTATTAGCTGAGCAAAGGGGGCAGAATTTATTGCTTACTAATCTGCGAACCATTCAGGTATAATCAAATGCTATCGTTTTTGTTGAATGCACAAACCGTGTGAACTGGAAATAGTCTTTTCAACTGTTGACACTAAATGTGTAACACTTCTTTTTGTCAGCTCTCTCAGGAATTCTTGTAATTACTTGGCATGTTACATTCAAGGCTACAGAAGTACTGAAGAAAATAGCATGTTTCAAGCTATTTTCCAGTGCCTGATCAGATCATTGGATCGGGCAATTAAATAGCAATCATTATTTCAAGTTCATAAATAATCATTGGTTTCTCGAATGTTACCAGTTCATGAGTGAGTAATAATACTGTTATTATGGGCACAGTTTTTGTGACCTCTTGAGAAGACAAGGAATTATTCTCCCTCCTATACTGTAACCATTAAAAGGTCCGATCAAACAAGTGATCACTTGTTTCATTAACTTTGACAAATCTGATTCTGGTTAGTGCTTGATCTACTCATTTTGTTTCCATGTTATTCTGAGCTGTGTTTAATACTTCCTTCACACATAATTATTTAAGAAAATGTTCCAAACACATTCATCTTTAAAGATGACCTAATTCTTGTTTAATGAGACCTCTTTTTCAAGATACGTACTGTTTGATTTGTGTTGTTACAAGAAATTGTATTAGAACAAAATTTGGCAGACAACATAAACTCACATTTCACAGTGATATCCTACTGTGTTGTAACATGTTAATATGGAATACTGCATGGTGTATAATTTTTTGGGAGTGGGTGAGTGTAACGAGTGGTGATTAGAATTTCTTTATCTGTCTGAATTGTGACACAGTGGGAAATTCATTTTGTGCTTTCATCAGGTGATATTGGAGAGGTCTGAGGCAGAGACTAAACAAAGACTCAACAGCCAAGTAGAGAAACTAGAGCGTGAGATATCCCAACTAAAGAAGAAACTAGAGAGTGAGGTGGAACAAAGGCACATGGTTACCAAAAACCAAGATGTGAGTACTTGCAAGCAATTTTTTCTAACTGGTATCTAAGGGAAAAATAAATGAAATGGCTTACCAGCTGACAAAATCTGTTTAATAATTACATTGTAGGTTGTCTTGTATTTATTATGTTGTATTTTTTACGCAATATGTGAGTTTTTGCAGACTAAAAACACTGTCTTTACAGGTGCATCTGTTGGATACTAAGAGACAACTTGAGACGGAAATAAACCGTCACCTTAACACAAAGGAGCTGCTCAAGAATGCCCAGAAAGAGATTGCCATATTGAAACAGCAACTGAACAATGCTGAAGCTCAGTTAGCCTCCCAGACATTGCAACAGGTTCCTGGGAAAGGTAACGAAAAAGGGTGACTTACTGAAACATTTGTCAGTTTAAAAGTTGTCCAGGGAAGGAGACTAGCTTGAGCTTTGTCCAGTGCTGTGTGTTTTGCTTTTTTAAAACACTGAGTTTTAGCTTATTAAACATACGCATTTTGATGCCTTAGGACAACCTGGTGCAAGTGAGGATGTGGATGATCTTGTTAGCCGGCTAAGACAAGCTGAGGAACAAGCTAATGACCTGAAGGAAAGACTGAAGACTGCAACTAGCAATGTGGAACAGTATAGAGCTATGGTTCTTAGTCTAGAAGAATCCCTTAATAAAGAAAAACAGGTAAGTGTCAGTGTGGTTAGCCATTAACATTACTTATGAATACGTCATGGCCATATCTTTCACTGTATTTAGTACTCTTATTTATGAGAAGTTCTGCACTCTGAGTTGCTTGATGGGATGTCACAATCAGTAATAAGTATTTTGCAGTGCCTATAAGTCTAATGAAATTATACAGTTCTTTTTCTGTACTTATTTTAAGTAGACTTTCAAGGAAGCTGCACATTCAATCTTCCTGCATGTTTAAATGCCCATATGCTAATATAACTGAACTGTAAATTTGAGGCAATGCTGACTTCTTGCCTGAGTGCCTCCCTCACAAAAGAGAAGAGATTCTAAGTTCTCTACTAGGAAGGCGCCTCAGCCCAGACAGGTCATGTGGAAGTATTGGTGTGGCCTGTGAATGGGATCTCATTTATGTCATTCATTCTAAATAATTTTTATCTTAATGGAGTAAACCTCTTAAAATATGTGACAGAATGCTTTGTAGGCACACTTCAAGTATGAAGGCAAAATACCCACATCCTATTTGTAAAGAACAGCACTGCCTAAAGTGTAAATGTAGCCCATGTTATAATTTATCAGTATGTCTTTCAGATTCTTGATTGGTCAGAGAATACCCAAGTAGAACTTGAGTCACTGACAAAGTTTATCGTTTTTTCTAAAATTGTGATGTTCAGTACATTGAGAACATCTCACAGTGTGTGCACCATCCAGTTCTTCCATCCAGTAGTTGTTGCAAACATGTCATTGAGGCACTAACTTTACACATTTTACATTATTTAATATGTAATAAGATGATATTTCCGCTGATATATATCCAAACCTAATTACCTGAAACTGATCTTCAAAAGAGTATCCATTGAGTTTCTCAAATATATCATTAGATATATTTTCCATCATACCCATAACATTTGGCTAACTGAGATAGAGTCCATTTTGGGGGGGGTTGAAATGGGTATTACATGAAGAGTATATATGATACATGAAATATGACTTGTCATGGAACTTGAGCAGATCTCGCGTACCCTGTCGTGTAATTTTTACTGATTGTTAGACCTCTTGTCTTTGTCTTTTTGTGAAGGTAACAGAGGAAGTTCGTGCAACTGTTGAAGCGCGTTTGAAGGATTCTTCTGAGTATCAGGCCCAACTAGAGAAGAAACTGATGGAGGCAGAGAAGGAAAAGCAAGAACTTCAGGATGAGAAACGTAAAGCTATAGAGAATATGGAACAACAGGTACAAGAGAGCTGAAAGTTCAGGACTCTATGGCACAAGAATGTTTGCGAATAAATTGTAGTTTTCATTTTCACTTCCAACCAGAAAAGGAAAGCAATGCAGTCTCCAATGCCAATTTGCTCTATCTTTCAAAAAAGAGTTTATGGGAGTGTAACTGAAATTGAAGGATGCTATGTAAAATTAAAATACACAAATACGTGTGTTAAATTTCTTATGCACTCAGCCGTTCACTATTTCCCTTACCTTATAGTTCTGTGAGTGCTTGAAGGAAAGAGCGTTAACACACTAGCAAAACGAAGCTGTGTGCGTATGCCAAAATTAGGGCACCCACACCCTTTACTTTTTCCATATTATATTTGGAAAAATTGATGCTTTTCTTCCTATTGGAATTGAAATTAATGTGTCAGCTGACCAAGCAACATCACTGTGAGCTCAGCCAGGACAGTATTGTTAACCTTTTATAAAAAGGGAAGCTCAGAATACCTAAGTCTGCACAAAAACGGACTCTATATTGATAAACCAAAATCTAAATCTCATCAGATTATATTCATTTTAATGTCCACTTTTGTGTCTAAATTATTCAGATCTTGTATCTCTTCACATTGATTCTTTTAAACACTGTTCTAGTCCTTAATACATTAAAATGTCACATGTAATGTTTACCTTTCCTACAGCTGTGTGAACTGAAGAAGAGCCTCTCCAATGTCCAATCTGAAGTCCAGGAAGCTCTTCAAAGAGCAAGCACAGCAATAAATAATGAACAGCAAGCCAGGCGGGACTGTCAGGAACAAGTAAGTTTTGCCTTTAGCTATAAATGGGCAAGTGAACCTTGCTTTATAGCTTTGTGTCTGGGCGGGGCAAAGGATGAATTTAATTTTCAGTGCAGGTGGTTAGAGAAGTTAGTGGAAATGGAAGAGTGTTATAGGAGCAGCTTGTCCACTGCTATGAAATGATTGTTGCCTAGATTTTATTTCCAGATGCTTTTTTGCTTGATATAATCTAATTTTTTAATAACTAGATTGTTAATTAAATAGACTTTGGGTATAAAAATCTTACACCTTTATAAGTTAGGAGAAAGAAACAGAAGACTGGAAGGACTAACTGATACTTGCACCTTGTAAAGGAAGTTGATTTGGGGATGTACTTTCCTAATTTTAATGAACACTTCACTCCCCAAAAAAAGATGAAAACTTAAGTTCTCAACAGTGTATACTTAAGGAAGAATGTCTGACTATTACGTAGAGTACATGCTAGCAGCAGTGACTGTAGCAAAACATATTTGTCAATAAGTTGAGAAGATAAGATAGGTGTAACTGTTTTTTTTATAGTACCTAATCTAGCTTGAGGTCAGTTACTAAGAATTTTTATGTCACTTTCATGTGTCAGTTATTAAGAGTGAATCAGTCTTTGCTGTTCCTTCCCTCCACTTCACCCCCATACCTTTTGCATTTATTTTTCTCCATAGTTGCAATCAGCAGAAGTGCTTGAACATTCTTCTGTTTCTCTTGATGGAGAATTTAAAGGAAGAGAACTTGTGATAGGGCATATAAAGGGCTCTTTTTCCAACTGTCTACAGTACGTAACTATTTAAGGATATGTTCAAGTCCCCATATCACAGACCTTTGAGAATCATGTGGCTTAAGGGATATGAACACTTTGCAGAGATAGTTTAGATTTTATTATTAGTGGCTTGTTTTGTTTGTCCGATTTGATCTGCAGAAAAAGGTAGATCTACAACTGGGAAACTTCCCTTTTGTATATTTATGTAACTGTTGAACAAGTGTGTAAAGCTATGGAGAGTTACGCCATACCCTTGAAAAAATAACAAAGGACATTGTTTCTCACAGGCAAAAATAGCTTCAGAAGCTCAAAATAAATATGAGCGAGAACTGATGCTCCATGCAGCTGATGTTGAAGCCTTGCAGGCTGCTAAAAACCAAGTTTCTAAGAATTCAGCAATAAAGCAGCAGTTAGAGGAAGCTGCTCAGAAAGCTGAATCTGCACTTTTGGAGTGCAAAGCCTCATGGGAAGAGCGGGAGAGAATGTTAAAGGTAGGATTTTTCTCATTCCAGTGATTTTTCTGAAGTGGGTACATAGCTGTATTGTTCAGACCCATGTAAATTAAAATTCACTATGGCCAAACGAATAAAAAGTATTTTGTCCTAGGATGAAGCCTCAAAGCTTGGGTCTCGCTGTGAAGATTTAGAAAAACAAAACCAATTATTACATGAGCAACTGGAAAATCTAAGTGACAAGATGGTGACATCTGTGAAGGAAGCTGTGCCAAGTGCAGTGAATGTCTCTCTCAATGAAGAAGGCAAATCACAAGAACAAATCTTAGAAATTCTCAGGTAAATTTAACTCTACATTATTTCCCTTAGTCATTTTGAGTAATTTCGGTTAGATCTCGTTTCCTTCGTTTATTGGTAGATATTAGGATTTGTTTTGGAATCTCTTCTTCCAACTGCCATTTTTATTTTTTTTAGCATCAGGAGTCATTCTGATGGAGATGTCTAGACTTGAACTTCCTACTTACTCTTTAGTTCAAATGCCCTCTTTTCATACAGATTTATACGCCGAGAAAAGGAGATTGCTGAAACTAGGTTTGAGGTGGCCCAAGTGGAGAGCTTGCGTTATCGTCACAGGGTGGATCACCTGGAAAGGGAGCTTCAGGAGTTGCATGATAGTCTAAATGCAGAGAGAGAAAAGGTGCAGGTGTGTACATGAGCGGTCTTCCTCCTTATTTGTGTCATTTCCTACTGTATCTGGAAACTCTGCTGCAGTTGTGTGTGTGCTTGAATAGAAAACGTGCTAGCTCACTAAAAATAACAGTGTAGCTGCTGGTAACATTGGCTACAGCTCAGGCTAACAATCGGAGTGTGACGCCAGCTGAACACTATGGTTAGGTTCCTAAACATTTAGTCTGAGCTACCGTCCACACTACCCTGGCTACACTGCTACTTATAACAGCATTTTTTGAGCTCTGATTGAGCTAGCAAGTATGTTTACTTGAGCTGGGAAACTTGCCTCTCATCTTCAAAGTAAAAATAAGTGAAGAAGTGTGCAAGAATCCGTTTTGTTTCAATTGGAATTGATATTTGTTCAGTTGCACTAGCATTTCAAATTCAACATGAATTTGCTCTCAAAAGCAGTATAGAAATTATGCTTTAAAAGCTTGTTCTAACAAATAGTGCAGAACAGATTTCAGAAGCAGTCAAAGGAAGTATTTGGAGAAAATACAGAGATTCGTGAACAAGACTGCTGTTTTCAGGGTTTTGGAGCAATATATTAATATTTTCAAAGTGCTTACAGGTTGTAGTTTTCTAAAATCTAATGGTAAGGAAAGTTGTTTGAATATGTACGTCCAAAGAAAGAAGAAAAAAAAAGTAGTTTTGATTATTTTCTTTGTCTTGACAGATAACAGCAAAAACAATTGCTCAGCATGAGGAACTAATGAAAAAAACAGAAACCATGAATGTATTGATAGAAACTAACAAGATGCTGAGAGAAGAGAAAGAGAGGCTAGAACAAGAACTGCAACAAATGCAGGCAAAGGTTAGTGATGAGACATAAACAAAGTTCAAAGACACTGATTATTTCAAGGAGGACTTGAATAAATCAAGTTAACTGGGTATGTGAAACATAACACTGCTAATTGTAGTAACTGTATGCTGGAAAATTTATCTATAAATAATGTGGGCGGAAGGGGGACAATCACTTTGGACATAACTAAGAGGATTTTCAGTGTAACCAGATGACAATGGACATGGCTCTGTTTACTATTCAGAAAGTTTCAGGCAATTTTAACTAAAGCAGAAAATCAGTGGTTGATCGTTGTTGATCAGAATGCTCGTGAAAGGATGAAGGAGTGCACCATAATTTTATTCACTCTTCCTGCCCAGTTTTATATATGGCATGTCTGATGGACCAGATGGACCAGGAATTTAATAGTGACCAGTGTGGTTTGCAGGGCTTGCACTCTCATTGTATAAGCAGTAACTCAGGATTAGCCCTTCTTAATCTTTTCACCTCTTGCTCATAAGGCAAGTGGAGGATACGAAGGAGGAAATCATTTTGTGACAACTTCAGGCTTCCTTCTTTACAGGTGCAAGGTCCACCAGTGAAATCTTAAGTGTCATATATTTTGGAAGAGTTGGCCCTTTTAACCTTTGTTTATAGTGACAGCTCAGGTACTCCCCTGAAAGCATGGAAGGACATTTAAATAGGCCTATAGGCTCCACCATCAGTCAGCTTTCTCACTTCCCCCTTACTGGCCAATAGGAAACAGAGAACCAAAGGAGGAGGCAGCATCTAGCCATTGCGTACCGAGGCCTGTGCTTTGCCCTCTCCCCTTCTTGGCTGTACATTCTTCTGCCAGGCCTACATTTTCTGTCCTCCCCCATTGAGAAGTGGGTATATTTTAATATCTGATCTTCCAGGTGCGTAAACTAGAGGCAGACATCCTACCTTTACAAGAGTCTAATGCTGAGCTGAGTGAAAAAAGTGGAATGCTTCAAGCAGAGAAGAAGTTGTTGGAAGAGGATGTCAAACGTTGGAAAGCCCGGACCCAGGTGAGGTGCATTTTTTCAAAGAGGAAATCCAAATGAAAAAATGCTGGTAGATCAACCCCATCTCCTGAAAAGTGGCAGAAGACTGAAATTAATTGGATTTATGAAACCTCATTAATGCATATGTGTTTGTAAGGCTTAAATTTGTTAGGGTAATATGAATTTGCCTTATCAATCTGCCTGGTATGGGGAACAGCTAAGAGCACCAATTTCATATCAGACTGCCAGAATACAAGGTATATATGCCAGACCAGTTGAGAAATCTATCATAAGATTTCATCAACCCAGTAACAAGTGCGTGCTACTAAACTACCGTATTTGTTATTTTGGAGCCATAGACATCCTTTTCTAGTTTCCGTGCATCACCCCAAATGTACCAGGCTTCTGAGATAAATGATTATTAGAGCCAAAAATCACCAATGTTAGAGTTTGCCACTTAGAAAGAACCAGCCTTCTATACCTAAATCAAAACATACTTCAGGATATCATCCAAAAACCATGTTTCAGCAAATCTTCGGTAAATGAACGAAAGATTTATTAATAAAAGAAGGAAAAGAGGAAGTATAAAAAAAAAGTTTAAATGAATTATATATATTAAATTTGATTTCAGAGTTTGTAGATCAGGATAGTACGAGTGATGTTAAATCCAACATTTTGTAATGAGTCTCTGGATCATCCAAATGATTGAGGATCATCAGTCCAAAGCTTCCCATTGTTAGAAATCATAGTCCAGCGATGGGGGGCAGGAAAGAAGCAAAAGGATGTCACAGTTTTTATTTATATCCACAGTTCATATGCAGACTGTCTCAAACAGGGAGTCACGGATCACATGTTCTGCATGCTCTTGCTAATTCATGAGACATCCATTGTCTACGCGCTCTGAGGCATTGTTTGTAGGGGCCCACTGCAACAGTTGATTCTTCTTAATGGCCCATCATGTTGGTTGGCTGACCTTCATGTAAACCTGTCTTGTGGGGTGTTTTCCAGGAACATGACATGTTTGACATACAAACACAGAGCGAAGACTCATAGCTTCATATGTAGTGATAACACACACACAAACATAACATTGTGCAACAGATTACATTTTTTCCAATGATTCCTTACAAGGAGTAAATTGTTTGAGATTTGTTACAGTTGTGCAACAGTGATGATCCCTTAGTGTAAACATGGTCATCTTTTTTTGTACAGCATCACATGCCTCACTTAAAATGAAGTTTTAAACCACCATTGTCAGAGCACAAAAGCAACAATCACTACCATGTATAGATTCTGTAGAATGCAAAAATCCAGGTTATTCAGATTATAACTATCTTTCAGCATTTACTGAGCCAACAGAAGGACACTGATCTTGAAGAATACCGGAAACTCCTTTCAGAGAAGGAGGCTAATACCAAACGTATACAACAGATGAGTGAAGAAACAGGCAGGCTTAAAGCAGAAATAGCAAGGTACAGTATATGGAAACTTATGGAAAATTCTGCAAACTTAAGTCTGTTTTACTCTGTTGAAAATAGGACAACCTTTAGTGTTTTGTCCAGCAATCTAATTCATTTTATTCAGTAGTTACAAAAAGCAAAGTGTTAGTTTATTTGGAACCAGGATGTCAAAAATAACACCAAATTAAGCTTTATAATTTCATTCAGTTTGATGTTTTGCTTATCCACTCATAGTGAATTATGGTATTACATAAATACAGCAATATCAAAATGTATAAGTTTTATCTCTTAGCAAGAACTCATACATCTTTTCATGTAATTTTGATATTTAGAGCTAATGCTTCTCTAACTACAAGCCAGAATCTGGTCCAGACCCTCAGAGATGATCAGTCTAAAATAAGAACTGAAAAGGACACTCTTCAGAAGGAACTAGAGACTAAAGTGGCTGACATACAAGAAAAAGTCAAAACTATAACACAGGTCAAGAAAATCGGGCGACGATATAAGACTCAATATGAAGAGCTGAAAGCACAATATGACAAGGTAATTTCAAAGTCTGATTATTTCAGAAGTTAAACAGCACACTGTCAGCATAGTGTTCAGATATGCAGTTTATTAAGTGAGCATCATAATTCCTTTCTGTATTCAGTTTAGACCAGGGATGTCCAATGCATGGCCCGCAGAGCCTTTTCATTTGGCTCGTGGAGCCAGCAGTGGCACCATTTTGAAAGCTGGTTGGGTGGCTTTGAGCCGCACGTGGCTCTTTAAGGAGCCATTTGCAGCTACTGCAGCAGCCACCACTCACTCCCCTCTGGCTCCACGCCCTGCTGCCTGGAAAGAGAAGAAACTCAATTGAATTGGTTTAATGGCTGGCAGGAACGATGCGGCCATTAAGCCAATTAAATTGAGTCCCGTAATTTCCGTGCGGCAGTGCAGAAAGCTGTATGCGCTGCAGGCGGGGGAGGGAGTAGGAGGGCTAGGGGGAGCCGCACAGCCATGCTGAGGAGGAGACAGCAGCCTGGTGAAGGTGCAGCAGCGGGTCGCATTACCCAGAGCTCCTTGGTTTGGGGCTGTGAAGGGTTTAAGCTTGCCGGGGTGGGGGGGCAGGCTTAAGCCTGGGCTCGGTTTTGGGGCTGAGAAGAGTTAAGTGGGTGAGGGGGAGGATGGATTGGGGCTAGGAGTGGTTAAACCTGGGGATGAGAGGTGCATTTGGTGCTATTTTGTGTTTGGCCCCCAGAGCATGTAAAACATGGCCATGTGGGCCCTGATGAAGATGGTTGGACGCCCCTGGTTTAGACCATTTGTGATGATCATTGCCAATGTGGTAGTGTTATGTGTAGAAGTTATAGCTTTCTGCATCTGATGACTCCCTTTTGAAAAAAAGAGGGAAAAAAAAGCCCATGACCTGGTCCTGACATCAGTTTGCATTGTTTCAGGTGGTTGCTGAGACATCAGTTCAGTCTTATGTAGAAGAACAAGAACAGCAAGCTTCTGCCCAAGAACTACAGGAACTGAAAGAGACTCTCAGCCAGGCTGACGTAAAGACAAAAGCCTTAGAGAATCAGATTGAAAATTTACAGAAGGTAAGAAGAGAGTAATATTGTTAATTTCTACATATGTGTTGAAAGCACTGTATAAATAAAACTTCACTGTACCCTGTGAAGTATGTGTGTTCCCTCTTTTTTTTTTTTTTTTTTTTTTCCCTATTTCTGTTGGAGATGCTTCAGTGTTACACCACTCACAACTTCAGTGATCTTAACTGAAGTGACTAATTAGTACTTCAAAGATCATTGGGTTGTGTTTTGAGTCTGATGCCTTTACCACGTACTTTTAAGGTAGCTTATTGTAACTAGTACCACGGGGTTTTTTCTGTTTCTCCCTCCCGCGCCCCACAGAATGTAGCAGAGAAAGAAAGCGAAGCCAGAAATCTTCAGGAACAGGTATCTCAGCTACAGTCAGAAGTTTCTCATCTTCATCAGGATTTGCAAGAGAGAACTACACAGGAAGAGCAACTCAGGCAACAGATAACTGAAAAGGAGGAGAAGACTCGGAAGACCCTGCTGGCTGCCAAGCAGAAAATAGCACAGTTAGCTAGTAAGCTCCCGTACCCTGCCTTAAATATTTCCATTCTTTAAATTAGTGTTGTGGAAGAGCTTCCAGGACTAGAGAAGTGACAGAGATGTCTGTACTTTATATATTGAGTCTGGTCTGGTATGGTTATGATCTGAATAAGTGGGTCTGTCCCACAAAAGCTCATCATCTAATAAATTATTCTGTTAGTCCTTAAAGTGCTACATGACTGCTTTTTTGTTTTGATGGGGCTAGAGAAAACATTATTGTCTTGGGTAAACTTGAGCCAGAAATAACTTTTAACTGTGATACAAAACATAAGTTTCTAACGTTAAACTTCCATTGTAGCAGTTCCTTGGGCAGGTGTTTCAGCTACATCCAGTTAGAAAGCTGTAAAAAAGTTAAACTTAGTATCAGTTAATATGTTCAATAACTAATCAGGGAATTAATTGAGATGAGTCAGAGGAAATTGTCATGCACAGCATTCAAGTACAAAGGATGTTACTTGCTTTCAGCAAGTTCAGTGTTATTCAGGAAGTAATGAAACTACATGGTCTAGCTTTTATGTTTGAAGAAAATGTACAGTCCTTTGATATTTCAAATTTATAATATGTTATTTTATAAAGAATCACACAAGCTATCACTGGGTAATCATTTTTTTTCTGCTTACAATGTGTTAATGTATATATTGGTCTCTGCTTAAAGTACTTCATTAAATTTTTTAAAAGCAAAGACTTTCAGTACACAAAGATTTGGCAAGCAGTTTTACAATGAAGAAACTGAATGCTTTGTTACTTGATTAGGTACAAAAGAACAGCTGACAAAAGAAAACGATGAGTGGAAACAAAAGAGTAGTGCATTAGAAGAGCTAAAGACTGAGTTGGAGGTGCGGATGAGTGCACTTAAATCACAGTATGAAGGTCGCATTTGTCGCCTGGAGAGGGAGCTAAGAGAGCAGCAAGAGAGGCACCATGAACAACGAGATGAGCCTCCAGAGTCTACTAATAAGGTACGAGATAAGTGAAGCTTTCTTAACTGCATTAGTCTATGTGCATAACAATGCGTGGGCTTTGAGTTCACAGTAATGGAGTAGTTCTGAATTAGAATAGTTCTGTGTGGTCCCATGGAAATTCAACAGACACAGCCTCTTTCCTTGTGCTTTCAACCTCTCTAATCCCCGGAATAACTGTGGTCTGCACTACCTCCCTACGTCAAAGGAAGGATGGTAAGTAGGGTGTTGGGAGTTTATTAATGAAGTGCTGAAGTGCATATGCAGCACTTCATTAAGCAAACTCCCCCCTACCCCCACCCCCGCGGCAACTCCGAAGTGTTAAACTTCGAAGTGCCGGCTCGTGTGTAGCCGCAGCTCACCCGCTGGTACTTCGAAGTGCCTGGGCACAAAATTTTGAGGAGTAAAGGAACTTCAAAGTTGCCCGAGCACTTCAAAGTACCGGCAGGTGAGGTGCGACTACACGCAAGCTGGCACTTCGAAGTTTAACACTTCAGAGTTGTCGCGAGGGGGAATTTGCTTAATGAGGTACTGCAGATGTACTGCAGCACTTCATTAATGAACTCCCAACAGCCTACTTGCTATCCTCCCTTCAAAGTACCTTAACTGAAGGTAGTGTAGACAAGCCCCTAGTGTTCCAGAGCCATATGATCTTGGAAGGAAGGGAAACAGCTCTTCAGGGCAATGGAAGTTAATAATAAAAATTTCATTTTGGTGCGGTTCAAACTTTCCACTGCTAACAAAAGCATATTGTTCAACTGACCATGTTTCCCACAAGAGCTATTCAAATATCTCTGTACTTGTTGGCGTTGTCTGCAGTCTTATTTGCGTATGCAATGTCACTGGACTATGATGCTAATACTTTGAGCTTGCATTGTGGGTCAATAGTAAACCCGGTTACTTCCAATCAATCAGTACTCTTTTTGGCTGGCTTAAAAAAAGTACACATGGAACTTCACCTGGCATTCTGCCAGATCCTAAAAACAAATGTAATTAAAGAGTGAAGTAATGTAGTAATCAAAATTGCATTTTGGATTGGTTTTATAAAGCCTGCTGGCTTAATGCTTAGGTAAGGAAGCATAAAGTTTACAGAACCATTTGTGTCTAATAGGTTCCAGAACAGCAGAGGCAGATCACACTCAAATCTACCCCAGCTTCAGGTGAAAGAGGAATGTAAGTTGTTTCATTTTTGACCCTTTGCTATATATATATTTTTGTTGGTTTAAACTCTAGGAATGAATTAAAAGTGTTCATATTTAAGAATTTAAAGGCTTTTGGAAGTTACTGCTTAATGCTTATGTTAATACTGACCTATGGACTAACTAAACTATCTGCCTCCTGAAGCAGCCCTAGCCTTGTAAGTGATTAACTGCGAAACTGTCACATTTAGTTACATTGCAAACTTTGAAATTCTGTCCATCTGTGTTGTCAGATACTACATCAGCAAGCAGTTCCCTCAGGCACTCCAGTTCCCCTTTATTACCACCACTAGTACTCCTTTTAGTGGTGCGAGGCTATGAAAACCAAACTCATCAAATTAAAGCTTCTTTCAGTCCCAAAGGAGAACAGCAGTGTGCCCAGATCAGTTTATAACTCAGATTATTTAAAAACTACACTGTTGCCAATTTTGTAGAATCTAAAATCTATAGTTTTATTCATAAAAAGAAAGAAAGGGTGAGTGGAAATCATTCAAGGAATCTGATACACACAGTAATTGTGAAGTTCTTGGTTTGGGCTTGTAGCACTGAGGAGCAAACTGCTGGTTTATATTAGGACCATTCAGTCCTTTATTTAGAGTTTCAGTTTGCAGCAAAGATCTTCTGGAGATGTCAGGATTAAAGACAAAATAGAGGGGTTTCCAAGGTCTTTTGTATTCTCATGAGGTGGAAGGAAACCCAGTGATCTTACTGTGGAAAATTACAGCTGCAAGATGGAGTTTGGAGTCACAAGAGCAAGTCACATATCATTCGTGACTCAGTTTGTTACAGGTAGAAGCCATTGCCTGTATGCTAGTCTGAACATTCACCTCAAGGCTCACCAGATGTGAATTGGCGCCTCCAAAGGCCCATTGTCACTTTTTGTAGGATTCCTTCTTGATTTTTCAGGTCATAAAATAGCTCCTGATGAAGACCATACAGGTCCCTTACTGGTCTGCCTGTCTTCCTTTGCATCAGGATAGTTTGTCATTCTGTCTTTAATGTTGTATCTGTGAGAAGTTACCATCTCGCCTATCTCCCTTAGACTTTCTTCCCCTGGTATCCTGCTTTCCAGTTCTCTGAATCTGTTGGTCTTCTTTTCGAAGCTCATGGTTCTTATTTTGCTGCTCTGACTACTTCCTCTCCATAAAATCATAGCGTCTGTAATTTCATGATCACTTTTCAGTCACATGGGCACCTTACCAAGTCAGACTGGGATTCCAATCAAGGCATAATTTAGCTTTATATCCTAATACTGTTTGATCTGTTTGAACTTTTTATGATTTGTTAGTTTGCATCAAACTGAATTTAATACATTTGTAAATTTGATGCCAGCTTTGTTAGCACAAATAAAACCAGTGTCCTGTTTCCAGCGCTAGCACTTCAGAGCCACCCACAGCAAACATTAAGCCAACTCCTGTTGTGTCAACTCCAAGTAAAGTGACTGCTACTGCCATACCTGGGAGTAAATCTACTCCAAGAGCAAGTATTCGTCCAATGGTTACTCCTGCTACAGTTACAAATCCAACCACTACTCCAACAGCCACTGTTATGCCTACAACACAGGTGGAAACCCAGGAAGGTAAGTGTTCTACTTAGGGGTGCTGTGTAAATTAAAATAAGCTGAAAGGGGCATCTTTGCTACGAAATCTAGTCTATTTCAGAGGTATTCTGTTTGGCTGTAAATCCCCTTGTTAGTATTTTGTACTTTACAGTTTTTACGCTTTTAAGTCAATTAACTGGCTGTGCATGAGAAACATGGAATCTCACCATTCACTCTCAGCACCAGTTAAAACATCCTACCATTTGCTTTCCAGCTATGCAGTCAGAAGGACCAGTCGAGCATGTTCCAGTTTTTGGAAGCACAAGTGGATCTGTACGTTCCACAAGTCCTAATGTCCAGGCATCTCTCTCTCAACCCATCTTAACTGTTCAACAGCAGTCTCAGGCTACAGCTTTTGTACAGCCCACTCAGCAAAGTCATCCTCAGATTGAGCCAGCAACTCAAGAGCCATCCCCCACCATTGTGGAAGTCGTACAGAGCTCACAAATAGAAAGACCCTCCACTTCCACAGCAGTGTTTGGAACAGGTTGGTTTCATTCTCTAAATAAATTCAAAGTGCCTAATCTCATGGTGGGTCCAAACCTCTGTAGATCCTCATTGAATCAGGCTATAAAGGCATATAATAGCACATGGCTTTGTGCACAAATTGTGGGCTAGACTTTGAAAAAGGCTAAGGTCTGGCCTTCCTTCTGGCTCTTTCAGAAGTGTTATTTTTAAAAATACAACCTAACACATTTCCAAAAGGTACCCTAGATGAAACTAGAAGTAAATGTTTACATGTCTATTCACACTAGTGCTGGGTGTTTTAATTTGTTTGCCACATTAAAAAGCAGGCTTTCTCTTCATGCGCCTCTTCATTTCTTTGCTCTTGCTTTGGTATCAGGATTCAGCGTTTACTATAAAGATTTGGCTCTAAACTTTACGAATGACTATTGTAGAAAAGTAACTAGATTGAATGAACTGAACATATATTCTCTAACTGTACCTGTACTAAGTTGGGCAGTTGAAAAGAAAAATCTTTTTTTGCTACATTGAGCACCTCTCATTATAGAAGCTTCTGTTGTTCGCAAAATTTATCCCAAAATTTTCCGCTGTGGGAATTTTTAATGGCTTTTGCTGTTGCATATGCAAATGTTAGCAATTCCATTCTGTCAGAAACAAGATGACTAAAAAACAAACAAAAAATACTGAAGTAAATAAGAGTTCAGTTGTGCTGAGAAGATTACATCTGAATTCTAGTAGACTGTGCATAGGTGCCAGTTTCACAGATAGGGGCCTACACCTTAGAAAGCTTTGCTGCCAGTTCCAGTTTGTTCAACTCCAGAGGCTGACAGGAAAACATACTTATCCAGTCCCAGTTGCCATATTTGAGTGTAGAGCAACAGGCAGTTGCTCAGAGAGGAGTCTGAGAAATCATCTGGTTTTCTACCTGTTTCCTAAACTCTTTTTGTGTGCCATAAAGACATGGAAAAATCCCTCTGTTATTTTTAAGTTTCAGCTACCCCAAGTTCTTCCTTGCCCAAGCGTCCACGAGAGGAGGAAGAAGACAGCACAGTAGACAACTCTGAACAAATTTCAGAAGAAACAGTAGATATACCTCTTCCAAAGAAACTGAGAAGCATACAGAGAGTTGGACCTGAGGTTTGTAAGAATTGAAAGTACTTCCATTGAATAATTTTGCCCTGTGTAGGCTCTGTGACTGAAATATGCTTTTGACAAGGAAGCAAGAGCCAACTGAAAAAGCTTTTAAAATGCTGTTACTGGCAAAATGAAGTGTTGCTATGTGAAAGTGATAATCGATGAACTGAATAGCACTAAACAATCTGTACCTTGAACTTCCAAATAAAGCAAAAGCTATTGCATTCTAATATCAAGGACTCCATGTTAAAAAATAGAATTATTAGTTTAAGGGAAACACTTTCAACTTGAAATCCAAGTAGTTGAGCTTAGTGATATTTTGACATGAAAGGACTGAGGTCAGTGATGGGCAACCTGTTGGCTGTGAGATGCATGTTATCCACTGGGGTTCCTCTTGCAGCCCACAGACCTACCTGTTTATTCCCCTCCACTCATGCACTGGAGTATCCCACATTTAATGCTCCTTCCCCTCCTTCCAAGCAGTTTCAGAGCACCCTGAATAGCTGATTCATGCTCTCTTCTATGCTCCTCCTCCCTCCCAGATCTGTAACATTGTAAATCAGATGTTCCTGTCACTTCAAAAGTTCTGAGAGGAAGGAAGAGGAGTAAGAAGTACAGAGCCCCAGTATGTGAAAGGTAGTTGGGGTTGAGGATCAGATGGGGTCTGCAGGTACCCAGTAAGCCACTGGTTGCCCACCTGTGGCCCATTGAGACAAAGGCGAGCCAATCAACTGGTCTTGGTTGTCCATCGCTGAGTGAGGTGGTTGTCAGGTAGGCAGGAGATATAGAAATTGAAAACGAGCAGTAAGGCCTTGGGTAAGAGTTTCAGTACTGTGGACAGAGAGAAGGCCAGATCATTAAGTTATGGAGAAAGAAGGAGCAATGTTTGGACACAGTCTTGGATATTGAGATGGAGAGAGAACATGAAGTCTCATCTGACACCTGTGAGATGTCAGAAAGCAGAAATATGGGTTGGATGGAGAGAAGCTAGTTAGGAGTCACAGGACAGATGTTGGTCATTGATGTAGAAATGGTAGTTAAAATGGGCCATCTGGCTAGCTCTCTTACTATGAAAAATATATGCTTTTTCAGGAGGAAGTCACAGCAGAAGAAAGCACTGATGGTGAAGTAGAAACTCAAACTTACAATCAAGACTCTCAAGATTCAATTGGAGAAGTAAGCAAAAAAAAATCGTCCCTGCAAATGCTTCTCAGGTGTATTGTAGCAATTGCTGAAATTAGCATTATATCTCAATCTATTTGCTATTAGAAAAGTGTTCGTTGATGTTAACATCTTTAGGAAATATTAGTGATAATATAGAGGTTTGTAATGGAAATCAATGGGTATAGATTATAATAATTTGGGGAGCTAAAAGTTTCATACGTTGTATATTTACTTTTGATTGCTATTTTCACATACCTACTGGAATGTTTATACATTTCATGATGTAGGTAGCATTTAAGCATTAACTACTACTTCTGACTTATGTAGTGATTTTACTTTTATGGGTAAAGTGAGACATAGGAATTAAAGCAGTCAGTATCAGAGCCAGGATTGGGGTTAGAGAGTTCAACATTCTTAAATTCCTTGCTTGTTCCACAGACTACTCTGCTTTTTTAGGTTTTTATTGCAGAAAGATTGTGACAAATAGTTGAGCAGTTTTGAATCACAAGAAAGGGTGATGAGTCACAAAAGAGTGAAGGTAATGCAAGTAGTTCTGTCCATTACCTTAGACTGCCCTTGTCCTTTAGAGCCAGATTTTTGTTCTGCTGAAATAAGTAGTGGAAATATCAAGACACAAAAATTTGAATTAAATTACTTTTCCTACTGCAAAGAAATAATTCCTTATCTCAAATCTGCCTTGTCCTAGTCATATGTTACCTTAGGGAAGGGGTGGGCAATAGCTTTTGATGGGGGGCCACTCCAAGATGTAGTCAAGTGCCATGCTTTTTCATGGAGAGGGTGTGGTGTCTGAGTTGGATGTTGGGTGCAGAAGGGACATTGGGATAGGGGATTGGAGTGCAGGAAAAGGTATGGGGGATGTGGGAGGGAGGTTGGGTGAAGGAAATGGTTGTGACCTGGGGCAGGGTATTGGGGTGCAGGGTCCAGGAGGGGCTATGGGGTGTAGGAGAGGATTCTGACCTGGGGGAGAGAGGTGCAGGATCAGATTCAGGATCTGAGAGGCGTTCGTGACTTGGGGCAGGTGGGAGGAGGGTTACGGGATCCAGGAGTGGGGTATGGGAGTAGAAGGGGATGCAGGGTCTGGGAGGGAGTTGGAAATAGGGAGGGGTTGGAGCAGTTTCTGGCTGGGAGGCCCTTACTTAAGTAGCTCCTGACCAGCAGCGTTCTCAGGAAGGCTTCCCTTCCTGCCAGCAGCTCCGTACCATGCAGATGGCTGAATGTTCCATGTGGCTGTCTGTGCTGCAGGGGTAGGTTTTGTGTACTGCCCCCACCTCCAGCAGAATTTCTCAGCTCCTCCTATTGGTGAGAAACCAGTCAGTGGGAGCTAAGAAATTGTGATTCGCTGCCCCCACCCCCAGCAAAATCTCTCAGCTCACCTTGGCCATAGAGAGCAGCCAGCCACTTTTGAGTGGATCTTGCCTGTCCCTATCTTAGAGTGGGTTTTCTCTACCCAGTGGAGGATTCTGTGTCCCCAAAATCACCACTCGCCCCACCAACCCAATTCTATACACAGACACAGAAGATGCTTACAGGTTGGATCTCATTTAACCCACAGGTACACCTTCCTCCATACTTTCTTGAATTACCTATTCTAGAAATAAAGCATGATTACAGCAATCCAATTAGTTCTGTTGCTGGGCAGTCAAATATAATACAATCACATCACTTAGTGGGCAGAACTATCTAGAACTAACCCTTTCATTTAACAGCAGAGCGTGAGCAAATGTGAAAACATGATTTTTGATTTAAAAAAAAAAAAAAGATTTCCAATCTCTGAAAACAGAAGGTTGTTTTCTGAGCATCTTATTCCAGATTTTACAGACCCTTTTCAAATTCTTTAAATGCTTTAATGAGCTACAATTTTTGCTGAATCAAACTAGAACAAAGTACAGTGTTCTTAACCACTTTTTTTTTAAGCAGGCTAAAGCTTTGTCCAACTCCCTGACCATATTTTAGTTAGGTTTGGAACTGGTTAGTGGGATAGTCAGATCTACCTGTGTCGTTTGTGTGCACACAGAACTTGATTAATCCTCTGTTTATATCCATGACATCTAATATTTTTCCCTTGCCAGCAACAGATTCTGCTCTGATTGTCATGTCATCATTAGTTTGACATGTTGGAAGTTTTTGCAAGTTGATGAGCTCCTCTAACAGCGCTTTTGTAACTGATTTGGCCAGTTCTCCTTTTTCCCAGCTGTGGACGTATGTGTATCAGGATAGATGAGAGTATATTGCACATATGCTGCCAGCAAGTCATATTTACGTGTCCTCTGGGTAATTCTTGTTCACACACTGGATACCTGCTCAAATTGTCCCAAAATGCATGAAGACAAACAGTTACCATCTTTGATAGTAATGGATTCTCATAGTTGAATGGTTTGTGGACCCAGCAAAAAGTTAGAGTGAACACAACAATTTTGATTGTTATAACCAGTTAAGATGAGTGTCACAGATTACAACACATAGCTGTAGTGTTGCATGGACCCAAATCTGATCTAGTGTCTGATCCATGAATGGTGGTACAGCTGCTTTTTAGCAGCACTTGTGGGGAATTTTAAAAGATGAATTAATTTTAAGTTAACTTAATCTCTCTGTGCAAACGTTTTGTAACATACACACGCAAAGTATCAATTTTTGTTTTAGTATCTTTGTTTTACATTTTAAAGGGGGTCACTCAGGGAGAGTACACTCCCATGGAAGACAGTGAAGAAACCTCTCAGTCTGTCCCAATAGACCTTGTACCTCTTCAGTCTGATCAACAGAATACCTCATCATCCCAGGATGGTCAGTCCAAGAAAGATGATGTCATTGTGATTGACAGTGATGATGAAGAGGAGGATGATGAGGAAAATGAAGGCGAGCAAGAAGTATGTCTGAGTTATTTGTAGTTTGTGATCATCAATATCTTTGTGGAAATAAACAGCTCACCCTGCATTTGGTCACCAAAAAGAAGTTATCTCTTTTTAAAGATTAACTCACTGTTGACAAATGTCTAATGTTTAACAATAGATATTGAAAAGCATATGCACTCTTAAAAGATCTGTGCATCCCTTTACCTCGCTTAAGCATAATTGTAACAGACTGTCCCATTGATGCAGGAAGAAGTAGGCCCACAATACCTATCAGTAGGAGTTCTGCACTTGATTATACAGCTGGACATTAAAAATTATTGGTTGAACTCAGCTTGATTTTTTTGAGATGATGTGGAATTACTGAAGCACTTATTTATGCTCTGAAATGCCACTGCTAACCAGGCTGTGGAAAGGTTTCAGCACAGAAATGAGTTTGAAGTAAAATTATTACATGAGATTGTCAGTACTACTTATTTGACAAAAATTCAGCAACCCTTAAGATATCATGCTGACATTTCCAAATACTTTGAAGTTTTCTGCTGTTAATGCAACTTACTTATATTACTACAGTGTCCTGAGATCCTGGCCTCATTATGTTAGATGCTGTACAAACACAAAAGAGAATTCACTTGAAGCGGACATATTTTGGGCATTGTATAAACTTTCTCATGCATCTCTACCAATGTGCAAAGTGCAGGATGCAGCATGGTCAGGCTCCCACCCCATCCCATGATGTTAAGCCAGCAGCCTCTGCTACTGCCCTGGCCACTCCCCCCTCCCCGGCCTCCACAGCCGACACCATTGCTGAGGCAGTACAGCGTGACACTTCACTTCCTAACAGAATTTTTTTTGCGGCGAAGGAGGTGCTATTTGCAAGGATAAAAGTTTGCTCACCCTTGGTCCATGTGATAATCACATTTTTCACTTGACCTGCAACAAAATTTGAATTTCTTTTTGGTCTTAAAAATAATTCTGACTGACTCTAGGTGGAGATCTGTAGAGAATATTGATTTGACCATCCTGTAAAAGGGTAATGAGGATACAAACCTCCTTTGTAAAGGGCTTTGAGTTCTGCAGAAGAAAAGTGCTATGTAAGAACTAGATGATATACTTTGGGCTTTTACTAGGCCTAGGGTATGCTATATTTGTAGGATTATGAGGATGAGGAGGAGGAGGATGAAGATGATGATGAAGATCCAGGAATGGGGGATGAAGGTGATGACAGCAATGAAGGAACCGGCAGTGCTGATGGCAATGATGGATATGAAGCAGATGATGCCGAGGTAAGAGCAGTAACCTTTTGTGGGCACATGAGATCTCCTGATGTAATTGTGATATTACAGTTTGTTCCTACTGTAATCCACATATTGAGCCAGGAAAACCTTAATTTAATCTGATCCAAATAAATTGGATTTGTGCTTAGGTGTTATATTGTTCATGTTGCAACTGGTGTTTTTCTGGTGTAAAAATACTTTTTGGTATGTGGAATGGCTAGTAATGCAATGTACAGGAGACTGCATAAGCTGTATAATAGTTGAATATAGTAACCATGAAGCTAGCCAAGTGTAACTCTCACAATAAATGTTTATTAGTTGAAACATGTTGAACAAATGATATTTTGATATATATAGGTTTTAAAACAGGTATAAATATAAGTAGTTCTTTGCAACAACATATATATAATATATAATTTCTTAAGTTTTCAGTTTTCTTTCTTATATTAGCTTTTTCTATTCACTTCTGATTATTTGCCTGGGTGGGGGTTTGCACTGAATATATTATGCATCTTAGGGTGCTGATGGAACAGATCCTTGTACTGAAACTGAAGAGAGCATGGGAGGAGGAGAAAGCAACCAGAGAGCAGCAGATTCCCAGAACAGTGGTATAATTAATTTGTGCTTTTCTAAAGTCTCATCTTTATGGAAGGGGTCATGTGCAAGCCTTTTGAGTTCTCTTTCAGTTAGGGGAGTGCTTCAGAAAAATCCAAACACTAGCTAGCACTGGGTGTATTCAGCGTTTCTGTGGAAAACATTAACTGTGTGGGGAAAAAAGTGCTGTTGATGAATCAGTAAACGATTCTCTTTCCTCTGAGTCATTGCTGACTAGTTCCATGTCATGGTGCTAATGGGCTGTTTACCTAGTAGAGGTGTTGACTTTCAATGAGTTTTTGAATCCAGGCTCTGTTCAGTTTTCCTTTGGTCAGTTGTTGCTGTTTTGCAAAGGTAGAAACATCTGCTTTAGCATGTTCATCTCATTGTCTATTTTGATATCTTTTCTGTAAGGTTTACTTCTTCATTTAACCCTAATTATAGCTTCATCTCAAACTCCTCCTGCTTCTTTAGGATTGGCTCTGTGAGGCTGGTGGGTGAAATGACTCTGCACAGTGTAGATCAGTTTTTGTAAAGGTGTCCTAGTACTGTCATTGCAACTAATGACAGTAAATTAAAAGAAATACTGCCTCGATGTCTTTGGTCATAGATTTCTGGGGTGCTTATTTGTATTTTAGGTGAAGGAAGTACAAGTGCTGCAGAGTCAACTTTCTCCCATGAAAGTTCAAGAGAACAGCAGCCAACGTCTGCCTCAGAGAGGCAGGCACCTCGGCCACCACAGTCACCACGCAGACCACCACATCCTCTACCCCCACGACTGACTATTCATGCTCCACCCCCAGAACTGGGACCACCTGTTCAGGTAGGAAATCACTCAACCCTTTAGAAAATGAAGGAGAATAATTATGTAGCTTTTGGTAAATAGGGTCTTAGTGCTGCGTGTTTGGTCCAACTGTATTAATTTATTTGGTGGCTTACACAGTGGAAACAGGTATATTAATTAAAACAGCTGAGCAAATTATCTTAAATATCTTATCCCTTGAAAGAAGGGTGTGATTTTACTTTCTAACCTGGCAGTTGGTGAGGAAGATTGGGTAACTGCAGCCACAATCTGTTTTTAAAAGTATCGTGCTACAAAAGGTAGAGGTGGGAAGAGTACCTAGAAAGTTACTTGAGTGAAAGCACCATGGCTTTCGCTTCTGGATATTTGAGTATAATCAAGATGTGGCATGTGTGGGTGCATGCGTGCATGTAGGTTTTTCCAGATGGACACTGGTAACTTGTGCATAAAGAATCATAGAATTTGAAGGGACCTCACGATGTCATCTAGTCCAGTCCTCTGCCTTCACAGAAGGACCAAGCACCGTTTGGACCATCCCCGATAAGATTTCTATCTAACCTGCCCTTAAATATATCCAGTGATGGAGATTCCACAACCTGCCCAGGCAATTTATTCCAATGTTTAACCACCCTGACTGTTAGAAAGTTTTTCCTAATGTCCAACCTAAACTTCCATTGCTGCAGTTTAAACCCATTGCTTCTTTTCCTAGCCTCAGAGGTCAAAGAGAATCTTTTAGGTACTTGAAAACCGCTATCGTGTCCCCTATAAGTCTTCACTTGTCTAAATTAAACAAGCCCAGTTCTTTCAGTCTTCCCTCATAGCTCATGTTCTCTAGCCCTTTAATCATTCTTGTTGCTCTTCTCTGGACCTTCTCTACTTTCTTGGAACGTGGTGCCCAGAACTGGACACAATACTGTAATTGAGGCCTTATCAATGCAGAGTAGAGTGGAAGAATGACTTTTTGTGCCTAGTTCTCAACACTCCTGTTCTGTGCCTAGTTCTCAACACTCCTGTTAACATCTCAGAATCATGTTTGCTTTTTTATGCAACAGCATCGCACTTTTGACTTTTATATTTTGCCTATAACTCCTAAATCCCTTTCTGCAGTACTCCTGCCTAGACAGTCACTTCTCATGCTGTATGTATGAAGCTGATTGTTCCTTCCTAACGGGAGTACTTTGCATTTGTCCTTATTATACTTCATCCTGTTTATCTCTGACCATTTCTCCAGTTTGTCCAGATCGTTTTGAATTCTGACCCCTATCCTCCAAAGCAGTTGTAACCCCTCCCAGCTTGGTATCATCTGCAAACTTAATAAGTGAACTCTCTATGTCAGTATCTAAATCATTGATGAAGATATTGAAGAGTAGTTTTTTCCATCTCTGAAATAAATAATTGTTGTCAGTGCAGTCCAGGAACCTTCTGGATAGTCTGTGCCTCTCTGTATTAGTTTTCCAGCACATGTCTGTATAGTTGAAGTCCCCCGTCAGCACCAAATACTGTGCTTAGGATGATTTTGTTAGTTGCTTAGAAAAAGGCATATGCACCTCTTCTAACAGGGTAGGTGGTCTGAAGGTGGTCTAATTTACACACACACACACGCAGTGGCACTTTAGTCAAGTAACTCTTTTGGTACTCTTTCCACCTCTGCAAGAAGGGGCCTGCTTAACTTTCAGTGCATGAGCCCACCTGTTCATGAGTTATGGAAACTATTGCAGCTAGCGAGGACACTTTTGTCCTCTGTTGAAAATTAGAGTTTTTTGCCCAGTGCAGTCTGTTGGGGACTTGAATAGTAAGCACAGATTGGAGAAATGGGAGAGGAGCAAGGCCTGCGCTTGGCTTGGTACATAACAGACCCTTCCAAATTTCGAATCACCATTGCACCAAGAAGGAACAGATAGAAAAGAAGAAATGAATGGAGAAAAAATAAACATCAAGACCAAAAAAAGAATGTCTCAAGGAAGAGTGTGACAAAAGGGCTGGGATAAATTGAAGAAAGACACCAAAGACCAGAAACAGCTTTGGCCATGGCTGGAAGTTGAACCTAGACAAATTCAGGCTGAAAATAAGCCATACCTTTGTAATGGTAGAAATAATTCCTATTTGGATTTGGAGTCCTTTACAAAGGGTTGTAGTGGCAATTTTTAAATCAAGATTGCCTTTTTTTAAAGATACACTTTAGGAATTATTTTGGAGAAATTCTGTGGCCTGGGTTATATAGGGCACATAGATGATCTCATGATAGTCCTTTCTGGCCTTGGAATCTGTGAGACTCCGTACAGTACTTTTGCATATGTGAATGCAGCTGTTAGTAGGCTTCTACTCAATCCTCCTTAACGAGATCTCCTTGGGAGTTGGTCTGTATTGCTGTTTAATTTGTTTTGAGAAATTAAGTGGTGACTGAGTTGAGCATGCCTGCTCCACAGTGGAAGCACGGAGACAGAGTTAAAGAATGAAAGTCAGAATTTTTGACAGTTCTGTGCTCAAAACTTGATATTAAAAAAAAAAAAAGGGGGGGGGGGGAATTAATCTGACCTTAGATTCTAATTTAAACACAATTATAATTTGTAATTTTTTCATATGTTGTGTTCTTTTTAAGAGATATGGTTTATAATATTTAGTTTTTAAAAGGCCTTTCTGTGTGTAAATTACACACACAAAACAACCCTCTGAGTACTTCACACTAAATGAAAAACTGCTGAACCATTTGTTTAGATGATACTAAAATTGTCTTGTGAAGAAGATATAAACGCCATTGAACTGCAACACCCCTCTGACCCACTCATGGTATCGTTGTTACTTAGAAAAAGTTCCTATATTAATATCTCCACCTTTCATTTCTGCAAAACTGGGCAATGTTGTAAAATACTAGGTCCACTTCATTTGGGATTATTTTACTGTAGGAATTAAGTGCTTGATAAAAATCTGTCCAGAATATGATTTTCACCAATAAACAAAAATTCGTTCGCTTGTTTTGTTAATCAAGACACACTTTTGGTAGAAAGCCAAAACAATTCCTTTATTTACCTTTTATCGCTAAACTTTAATCCTGAAGATACTTGCATGTTACTAGACTTCCCCAAGAAACATTTATACTACTTTATTCCTCCTTTTACCATAAAGAGAATCCAGATGACTCGGAGGCAGTCAGTGGGACGTGGGCTTCAACTAACTCCTGGTATAGGGGGCATGGTAAGTAAATGGCAGTCTGCTCCTAAAACTCTTGATTGAGAGTGCAGTGTGAACTTTTTAGTCTTATAACACAGCCATAACAGTTAAGAATCCTTTGGGTGTTTGTGTAACCTTGTAGGTAGGTTTAATCAAGCTGTGGTTTTCATGTTAATGGTACTTCCATCCCTTAAAAAATATTTGAAATATGAATACCAGGCAAGTAAGTGTTAAGTTTAAGATGAAACTGAAATCCATAAAAATCTGGGTCAGTTTAGATGAAGCAAATAGTATAAGTTTTTTAATCAATTTCTTAAAATACATATTCAGTACTTTTTTTTTTTATTTTGACATTGGTTACCCTCACACTGTTGAATGGACAAATAGTAGTTAAAGCTGATTTGTCTCTTTCATTGGGAAAAACCTGTGTAGATGAATTTTATTTAGAACCAAGCAAAGAAGGACTAATGAATATATTTTAGCCTCTGATCATAATATTTTTTCCAGCAGCAACACTTTTTTGATGATGAGGACAGGACAGTTCCAAGCACCCCAACTCTTGTTGTACCACATCGTACAGATGGATTTGCAGAAGCAATTCAGTACGTAGAAATCCATAATAAAAACAAGCAAGTGTTATCATGTATTTCCCTTTTTCTAACAGTTGAATGCTTCTTTGTTTAAAGGTAAATACAAATAAAATGATTGAGTGATTGTGTAGTAAGATACCAAATGGCATTCCATCTCAGATGGTTAAGAGAAAAGGCCACAAATACTGATTTGTTTGAACTGCATAAAACGGGTCAAAAATGTGAGCTTCTGGTCACATTCCAATATAATGTGACTATTGATTTAAAAAGTAGTACGGTTAGAACTTCCAGGGCACCAGCAGGTTACCATACTACCTTTAGCCCCTCCTTTGCACATTCACATTAATGCTGTATGTGACAAAAGCATGTTTTCTCAATATTGACTACGCTCATCAGATAAAATACACAGGCAAGATGCGGTGAAGAATAGGTGGTCATCCTAAGCTTGGATGAGGTCATGCTTAGCAAGCTGCTTAGAAAGTAGCTGTGTAAAAACTATCGGAGCTATTTTAACATTACAGTATTCATGTTAAAACACTTCTACTATTTTCTTACAAGTGGAGTATTAAAAAAATAAAATAATAATTGGAAATACACATCTCCTAGAACTGGAAGGGACCTCAGGAGGTCATCTAGCCCAGTCTCCTGCCCTCTTGGCAGAACCAAGCACCATCACTAACATCTATTTGCTCCAATCCCTAAATGGTCTCCTCAAGGATTAAACTCACAACCCCAGACTTAGCAGGCCAATGCTCAAGCCACTGAGCTATCCCTCCCCCCATGTATTTATAAACATTTCATTTTGATAGAAATACAATGGGAAAGTTGGTTTCTTTGGATAATTCTGATAAAATTAAGTTTGGCTACTAATATTATTTGTACCATGGATAATTTGTTTTCCATATTAAACTAAAATTACTACAGTAAAATGCTTAGTTTATTAAACAATCTTTACAGCACATTCTGCATCTTTGTAGTTCTCCCCAGGTTGCTGGAGTTCCTAGATTCAGGTTTGGACCTCCAGAAGATATGCCGCAGACTAGTTCCAGCCACTCTGATCTTGGCCAGCTTGCATCACAAGGAGGTAAATCTGTGTAATGCCTTTGTGTTATGTTTGTTAGCGAAATATATACAAAGGAAACATCTTGAGGAACCACTTCAAGCTTGGGTAATTGTCACCACTGTCCCAGCTGTATCTTTGTCTGTGCCTCTTTGTAGTTGTAGGAAGGGTAGAAGACTAAGGAGGTAGAGAAAAATGTTTTGCTCATATAGTGCATTTAGCTTGGTCATTTGTAACTACATGTGGCTTAATGTAAGCGTGGTTGACTCTTTAAGCGTGGAAAGATTAGATTTTCTTCAGTAAATATAGGTAAACATCAGTTTCACCATACATACGCAAACCAACAAAAAATTATCAAAACAAAAAGCAGTCAAGTAGCACTTTAAAGACTAGCAAAGTAGTTTATTAGGTGAGCTTTCGTGGGACAGACCCACTTCTTCAGACCATATAATAAACTACTTTGCTAGTCTTTAAAGTGCTACTTGACTGCTTTTTGTTTTGATAGTATATAGACTAGCACGGCTTCCTCTCTGTTACTATTCAACAAAAAATTGTAATTGACGATAGCTGAAATTTAAAGTTAAAGTAAGAAAAATACATGTACAAATATGGTGAAAATTAAGACTTAATGTTGTGAAGTAGGTAACTTGTTGAGCCATTGTGTTGTCTGTCAGAGTCTGGGTCTCTTTGTTTGAGGAAATGAAATTTAATTTCACTCAAGCAAAATGAAAACATACAGCAAATTCTTTCAAATTGCACAGCATAACAGTTCTCTAGCATGTTTTTGTGTGTGGCTCTGTCCATCTTCTCATCATTGGTTGAGGTGCATCAAGATATAATCTACTTACTAAATTAGCTTCAGTATCCCATAAGGAAGTTCTCATTACTGTCACTGGCTGGTGTGTATTGCTGTCATTTAGCCCTTTCATGTATAAACATAAGAAACATCAGTTTGTTGCAGAGACCAAATCTCTCCTTATCTCACTTTAAACTATTTCCCAGTTGGATTAGTCTCTGCTTCCAGGAAGGATACTGTTAAGCTGTGCTCTAATTGTATTATTGCCAAATGCATGTAAATAGGTCTGGAATTAGGTTCTTGAAGGTAGCTAGATCAAGAAGATCCTGTATCCATGACTCAGTATGATAGCTGAGGACTGTGCACTGAAAATGCTTTCAGTTCCTATGTGCTTGAATTTGAAGACGTGTTCCTTTGATCACAGCTGGTTTGGTACAGTATAGAAGAGAGAAAGAAGAGGCCCTTGCCGTAATGATGATGGGCAGACAGTTGGTCATTCTTTTCCTTGCTGCTGTTTTGCCAAGTAGTCTCCCTCCCCTTCCTTCCTGGCATCAAAGAAGAGTTGGCAGGGGTGTCATGTGCCATCATTTTTCACCCTCTGTGGTGTTCAATTTTATCTAGAATCAGCAGGGTTTGGGCCATTGAAGTCTAGAACTTTCCCTGGAATGCTGGAATTAATTAGATTCAGCATGCAAGGAAAATGTTCAAGTTACCCCATTGCAAGTTACACACGTATAGACACCAAAAAGCCATCTAGTTGAGTGTAAGGCCTCCGCAAGCTTGGCCAATGAGACGTTTTCATAATTCCATAATTACCCCAACGTGCTATGTTTTAGTGAGTTTAGGGTAAATTATCTCATGTGAATGAACCTGCATACTTAGCAGTACAATTTTACTTTCTGGTTTATTTGGCGACACTCATCTTTAAAAGAAAATGATCCTGGTTGAGATTGTCTTACAGTAGTAAAAGTCTGACAAATTTCAATTAAACAATAATGTAATGGGGTTTTCCAATATTCTTCTTAAAAGGAGATGACAGTTTAATTGGGATGACCCAAAGCTTAAAGGATGGTTTCTAACTGGGGGGCAATTTTTTAAACTATACATATTAAAATTGCTTTAGGACCAGACTACATCTGTTCAGTTTTTAACTCTGTAACATAGTTTTCCCATTATGGAATGAGACATTCATTTTGGAAATAACTAGTCTTTCTTTTCAGTGGCTTAAGCTAAATTGCATGTGTACAATTAATAGGATTTTTCACTTCCAGAATGTGGGGAAAAAATCCAGGTTCATCAGAGGAAGTGTTATGTCGTGGTTAAAGGCCATATCAGTCATCAGAAGAGTTACGTTTGGTCCCTCGCTCTTTCTGATTCCCTGTATAATCTTGGACAAGTCACTTAACTCATCTGCATCTTTTTTCCGCTGTAAAATGGAAATATTTATTTAAACTGGGTGTGTATTTTATTTCATTAATACTGAAGAACTTTGGCTTGAAAGCTCTTTGTTAGTACAAACTAGGTTTGCTCTTGAGTAATCTCAGTTACCAGGCTCAATATTTGCATATAAACCAGTAATTATGTGGGCTTGAACCCACTAGGACTAGTACTGTAACAAGCTGACCTTCAGATAAGTGTATAATTTCCACTAACAGGCATTCACGACATCCATTATTACCAGGAGTTGTCTGTTCCAGGTTTAGGAATGTATGAAACACCACTTTTCCTTGCCCATGAAGAAGAATCTGGTGGCCGCAGTGTTCCAACAACTCCACTGCAAGTCGCAGCACCAGGTGAGAATCAGTATTGCCAAATGTAATGACTATATTAGATGCTTTGACTTCCTAACAAAATGCAGAACACTACTGTAATGTTGGTTATGGCTATGGTGATAGTATTACTATTGCCTGAGTTCTCCTAGTATGCAATATTTTAGGTGTCTAACTGTTTTTCCTTAACTTCTTTTTTCAAAGTGACTGTTTTCACTGAAAGTACCACCGCTGATCCTTCAGAGCACGCTTCTCAGTCTGTTCCAATGGTTACAACATCCACCGGCAGTTTATCCACAACTACTGAATCTGGAGTGGGTGATGATGGGGATGAAGTTTTTGTGGAGGCAGAATCTGAAGGGTAAGGTGTACTACTAGTGGGATTAATGCTTAATTCTGTATTTGAGATTTAGTTTTATGGGCTTTCATTGCAGTTCATCATTTGAGTGTCTTAAATGTTAGCTCTGTTTTTCCATGGCAGGGAGGGATCACCAGTATTGAGTGATTTGCTAAATTAGTTGTGAAATTAATCTGGTGATCTTTTGTTTTCTTCATTTCTTAGTTACTACTTTTGGTCTGTGCATTTGAACGCTATTCATCTTGAAAACAGGGTCAGTGTAATTGCCAAGAGAATGACTCGCATCTGAACAAGAAATTATTTTGTTGCAGATGATGTCCACAAGCTAAACTACTTGCAGCTGAAAACTGAAATTTAAACTCTGAATCAGAAGCTTTTTTAGTGGCTGGTGCTGGATGTGGGGTCTAAAATTTCTGGAGGACACATGTTAACATTTCCTTTTTTTCCCTTGAAAATCTTAGTTTGCAACTTTGCAGAAATAACAGAAGCAAAATGTAAATTGTTTTGAAGAATATAATCTCTTTCTGGACAACCACAAAATGTGAGAGTTTGGCATGCATTTCCCTGATAAATGGATTAACGCAGTGGTCTTGAAACTAGTCTGCTGAGCATGTCAGATTACTTGTGGAATTGTGGAAGGACTACAGCGAGGAAGCCTCCATCAGGCTTTGTTCATTGAGAGTAGGAGCCTGACCCGGGACTGCCTGGCTTTCCTGACAGGATTTTTACAGGCATTTTTAAATTAAAAAAACAAAACAAATCCACCATCTCTCTGCTCAGCTGCTAACTGTCTCTGATTGGATATTGTTTGAAGGTAGTATGATCAAAATTGGACCACTCCAACAATTTGAGTTGACATAGAGGACAAAAACAAAATACAAAGTGAAAAGAATTTGGGGCTTCTGGCATGGGGTGGAAGGAATTTGATACTAACATACGCAAAGTCCTACGCCCTGGCAGGAGAAATAAAGCAGTGCAAATACAAAAAGGGGGATTAGAACCAGAAAATACAACCAAGCAGCCTCCTATACTATTTGAAGTGATTCCATTCTCCCTCTGTTTTATTAATTCTGCCGTCACACATCCATGTAATCAAGCACTCTAGTTGTCCTTGTGAATCTTCTATTGGCCTCTGCAGAGTGCTCTCCAGGATTGCATGTGGTTGTTTTTCAGTGTCTTGATACTAGCTTTTTGAAAAATCATTAACCCAAGACTTTTAGGTATGGCACTGAAAAGGACATCTTGGGTAAAACCTTTACATTTCACATTCTGGATCAGATTCCATAGTACTAATTGGTTCTATTTTTAATTAAATATTTATTTTTCTCTTACCCATGACATCTGAAATATGAGAAGCAGATTAGTGTACAAGATCTTCCATGGCACATAGTTTCACTAAAGTACCCCCAAATAAAGTTTATTTTTCTGGTCTTCTGTAAGAAGCATTCAGTCCTGGTGGCGTGCAGTCCATGAGTAGATGAACGCCAAAGTGGATTTGTTTGTGTATATTTTTTGAAATACCAGTCATTCTGATATTTGGTAACAAGGTAGAAAAAGGTGAAGGCGATATGTAAAAATATCTGGGAAAAAACAATCAGTTTCCTTGTTAAATTATGAAATTATGTTGCACCTTGGGAGTATCATTTTCTCACCATTGTTTTATACCTGAATTTTATATGCCAGAATTACTTCAGAAGCTGGTCTAGAAATTGATAGCCAGCAAGAAGAAGAATCTGTTCAAGCATCTGATGAATCAGACCTTCCTTCCACCAGTCAGGATCCTCCTTCCAGTTCATCAGCAGGTATTGGCTTCCCTCCTAATGCTGATTGCTTCTTACTGTTTTTATAGGGTGCTTGTGTATCAAGACTTTTCACAATACCATATACATTGTTAGCAGAGGAGACCAGACTGCAACCAACTACTTTGAACAGTTCATGTCGCTTCTGAAGCAAATAATACTTAATTGTTGTCTTCATAGTAGGTCAAAAGGCAACTTAGATTAGTGCTGTGAGCATTGTTAAGAAACTCAGCTTTCTTACCCATTCCCAAGCAGTGTGTTGACGTGTTGAATTATGAGTAAAGTCTAACCGTTACGGCAGCATTGTAGGAAGGTAGGGTACGAATTTGTAGGCAGATGAGTGGCATATATCCTGAATGCAGAACTTCCATTATGTGTTTAAACTTGTGTTAATTTTGTTCTGTATCAGTTGATAGAATGGCTAAACCTCTAATACTAGGGTTCTCAAACTGCGTGGCGAGGCTCAGGGCTGCCCCCCAATCTCACTGCAAGCAGCTTGTGCTGGCATTTTAGCCCTGCAGTGCCGCCTCCTCCCATGAGATTTTTGCACCAGTTTCCCATTGCAGGAGGAGGGGCAGCCCCGCACCAGATCCAGCATGTAGAGAGTGGTGAGGGGGTGAAAACTGCAGCTCTGTACACTGACATTCGCCCTGCCCTGGTTGGGGGAACACAGTGCTGGACACTACCCACATGAGGGTTTCTCTGCTGCTCCCATTGGCCAGATTTTGGGCCGATGGGAGCAGCAGTGTGTGGTACCTGGGGAGCAGCTGGGAGTGCGGAGGTAAGCAGGTGCCCCACGACCACCGCTCCCCTCATGGTCATTCCCTGCACCTCCCTCCCCACATGCTCAGGTTTCCCTGCCCCAACCGGCTCCCAGACCCCCTTCATGCCCTATTCTTCAACCCGTAGTCTGCCCTTGCATTCGCTGGAGTTTGTATCCATTGTAATGTTTTCCTGTTAGACAGAAAGCTACCTTTCCTCTCAAATCAATTGTCAAAATGCAATTACCCACTCAATTGCCCTGCTAAAAAAGTAACCCCAAAAGAAACGCACTCATTCGAGCTGAGGCTTTATTAGTATTTGAGAGGATGTTTGTGACCTACGTTGCATTCACATAGAAAAGCACTGTTACAGCTGTACTTCAGTAACAATTTATGCATTCTTTCTGATGGTCATTTTCTCTACAGACACAAGCAGTAATCAGCCAAAGCCTTTCCGGCGTGTCAGACTTCAGCCACCAACTTTAAGAACTGGTGTCCGGGGTCGTCAGTTTAACAGACAGAGAGGTAAGTGGCTGTCAGGGCCACAATTCTGACTCTGTGGGCTTGTCTACACTACCACCCTCCTTCAAAGGAAGGATAGTAAGTAGGGTGTTGGGAGTTTACTAATGAAGTGCTGCGGTGCATATGCAGCACTTCATTAAGCAAACTCCCCCCTGCAGCAGCTTCAGAGTTTTCAACTTCAAAGTACTGGCTAATGTCTAGCTGCAGCTCACCTGCCAGTACTTAAAAGTACTGGGGCAACTTCGAAGTCCCTTTACTCTCATGGCTCGTCTAAGAAGGTGTATAAGTTTTAAAACTTTTTTTTTGTAATTTTATTAGGACATAAGCTTAATATAATTCAATTCTGATATTTAAGATAACTCCTAACACAATTTTTCTATTTTAAATTTAAGATTTTTGTTGCAGTGAAGCCTGGAATAACTGTTGCTTTTTAAAGAAAATTAAGTGATTGAAATTACAGAAGCTTACTATGTTAGTGTCCTCCAGATTTTAATTGTACTAGTAACTTTTAACTATAGCCTCCCCCACACAAAGCCCTACCTAGATTAGCATGTATTTATCATAAATATTAAATTTCCTATGTATATTCCTGTTACTTCTGTTGACGTTCAAATTATGGGACTCTAGCCATAAAAATGCACTTACTGAACTAGAGGGGATTCTCACTGAATAAAAAGAGTGACTGTTGAAAAAAGAAAGGTAAGTCTCCACCCATATCTGAGCATGCTGTAGTTGTGGCTCTTCTGACCCATGGAATGACTGTCCGGTGAAGTATCTCCCTGTGTTAGGCTATCACACAGAGAGAGAGACAGAGACAGATTAGCTACAGAGTATTCCACTGCACATTCCCCTCACTACTAAACGAAGTAGCAAATTGACAGTGTTTGATTATTGGAGCAGGAAAATGTACTTTCATTAACACTTTTCTGTTTCCATACACAGGTGTAACTCATGCAATGGGAGGCAGAGGAGGCCTAAACAGAGGCAATATTAGTTAAAAGTTCTGTGGAGTATTTGAAGCTGTGTGTACAGACTGTCAGCTTGGCTACTGTTATAGTGTAATGATTGCAGCACTAAAAGCAAGCAGCATTTTGTACGTAGATTGATGTGTGCACATTTCAGTGTCTTTATTAATAAAAATAGACAAACTGTCTAATTATTATGGTTTCTTTCTTTCAAATCCTGTGTTACAAATCATCTTGAGGACATTTATACCAGTCCTTGGATACTGTCTGCCCAGTCTGAGCAGTAACTGATCTTGCTATTCTGCTGGCCATATCCACATTGTAATATTGATCTGCAATGAGATAAGTACAGTTTGAGTGGAAATTAGAATTACACACACTGGAAGGCTTTCATACTTAAAAAGCGCACTGACTTAAAGGGCTGAGTTACCACTTGACGCCTTTTTCTGGTGCATTAGCACATGTAGTTGAGAGAGATGCTTTAGAATCAGTTTCCAGTCAAAGTATTTCATTTTCATGTTTAATTTTTATTCATAGGTATGAACCTTAACCGATGAAAGAGTTACAGCCAGCAAGAAGCCTGGAAAACTGTGCCACTTATTCCCGTTAGTCTCCCCTTTTTATAGAGCAGCTTCCTCTTTTTAAAAAAAAAACAAAAAAAAACTAGGCATCTTGGTCAAGTCTCTTGAAAATGCTACTTTCAGGCTCTCACGCTGTTTAGAGTTATACTGAGAGGTATGATCCCCTTTTCTAAAACCACAACACAGCTGATTTAAATTTACCCAAACATCCCAGAAGAAATTCTTCATATTCAGTTGTAAAATTGAGGGCACTTGTACAGATGTGTCTTAAACTGAATAACCCTCATCCAAAGCCTTGAGAATTCAGAGAAGCATTTTCATTATCTCTGCATGCTCGTGCTCAGCTGTATACTAGCCCAGCACTTCTGTGAAAGGTCTAAAGAGTTTTGCACTTTTAATCCATAAAAAGTCTTGAAGTGGCACCTTCTTATTCCCCACGTATGTGCTATCTCACTTGTTTCATAGGCATGACAGAAAATGTTATACTTGATCAGAGCAGTAGTGGTCCTAGTCCAATATCCAATACTTGAGAGAAACTATAATAACAAAATCCTTCAGTATGCAGTCTCAGATGGATAGTCCTGTTAGTCTACATCTGTGAATACAATGAGGAGTTTCATGGGTAAAACCCGTAATAAATCCATTAGCCTCTAAGGTGCTACAGGACTACTCATTGTTTCCTTCAGTATGCAGTTACGGGATTCTGCCGAGAAGGAAAGGTTCTCTTCTCCTCTCCTAGTAGAGGTTAATTCATGTCCTTATGCACAGAGATTTATATCCTGATCTGTTTGAGTGATATCCTGATTTGACTGAAATTAATAGCAAAATTCCAACCAATTCAGTAGTGTGAGAATTCCATTCTTGAATGATTAGTCATTACAAACAACACTCCAGATAGTTATGTTATCCTATAAATATCCAAACCTTTTTTAATCCTATCTGCCAGACCTCTCATGGCACTGATTTCCACAGGCTAGCTATTTCTCTGATGATCATTTTAAGTAGAAACGTCCATTTATTCAGGGGCTAAGGCCGAAGCTTGACTTATTGCCAATTTTTTTTTCAGCCTGAGCCCTAAGTCTCATTAAACTTCATCTTGGTCACTCTCTTGCATTGGAAAGGGTTGTTAATGTCACATTTCAGAAGGCCACACTTGCCTTTGAGATTTGAACAAATATGTTTTAGGTTGAACATACCTTTTGAGAAAACATAGTAATCATAGCCATCTGGTCTTTGGTAGTTAGGTATTGATACAGCCAAGTGAACTACTTTAGGAAACCCTCTCCAGTAAGAATTTATTTTAACCTCCTGATGTAATATTCCTGCAGACAAGAAAATTGCTGTACATTAGGAAAATATAGTAAATGATGCTTTGTACAAAGCTATAATGCAGGGAGAGCAGCTATGTGAAAAAACAGCTGTTAGATGTGATGTAATCCACGAAATATTTGGCATATGTGGTACATGGCCAGAAAGGGTTACCCAGCTCCTTGGCTGCGGCCAGAGCTACACTGCCAGCAAAAGTCAACCTAAGATATCCAACTTAGCTATGAGACATGGGTATCTGGAGTTGACACATCTTAGGCTGGATTTCAGCAGCTTCCCTACTGCAGGAGGTCGACAGGAGAAACTCTCTTGTCAATTTCCCTTAATTCTCGCAACCAGGTGAAGTTTGGTGGAAGGGAGGGAGTTGTGGGGCAGGAGGAGATGGAGGGTATGTGTCCAGGAGAAGATTCTGACCTAGTGGAGAGGTGTAGGAGGGGGTGCAGAACTGAAAGGGGTTGTGATTTGGGGCAGGACTATGGTTCAGCGGGGGCACTGTGTACAGGGATTTGAGTTGTGACCAGGGATAGGGGATTGGGTTTTAAGGCCTGGGAGGGGGTTGTGACCTGGAAGAGGGGGTACATGGTCTGGGAAGGAGTATAGCTGTAGGGGGGTTGTACAGACTGGGTGCAAGAGAAGGGGTGCAGAGGGTTTGGGTTACATGGGGTATGAGTACAGGAGGAGCTGAAGAGGGTTGGGGAGCAGAGAGGTGCTGGGGCACCAGAGGCAGGCCCTGCCTGGGAGGCACTTACCTGGGCAGCAGCCCATCAGGTTTCTTAGCCAAGGTACCTGCCTACCATGCCCCCTGCAAGCGTTCAGGAACCACAGGGGTTGTTCTACATTTAACTGCTGTGATGCTGGAGGAGGAATACTTCCCGTCCTGCCTGTCTTGCAAGCAGGCAGCTCCTATTGGCCGGAAACCAGCCAAAGGGAGCTGCTGGGGGTGGAGGCAGCCTGAGACACCTCTCCCTGCACCCCCAGGCTCTCAGCATTCACAGACACACACGGACCCAGAGCCAACTTTACTGCATGCTGAAAGTGGAAGGGGCAGGTAGGGAGCCAGCTGAGGCTGTTGTGTACTGGAGCCAGCCGTGAGCCATGTTTTGTCCTGCCGTGGACTATAACCACGGAATAAATTCCAAAAGAACTTTGCAACTATGAGCTCTCCAGTCTCTGTAATGTAACTGGATCTCAAGAACTGAACTCATGTCTGTGACATATATTGAGCTTTTAACCAGTACTCTTTTTTTCTTTGTTTATAAATTTTAGATCAGTTAATAACAATTGTCAGAGTGTGCTTGGGATAAGGTCTGAAATATTCATTGACCTGGCAGGTAGAGTGCCTGGTCCTTTGAATTTGGTAGAACTGTACTTGGCTGGCATGTCTGGGTGGTGGCCTTAGGCTGCGTACTTCAAGGGAACTGTATGGTTTGGACTCTTGATCGACCAATAGGGTAATACAAAAGCTGTGTTGTGCTGACTTAGTGACTATAAATATTGGAATAATAATCAGCTGTGGAGATTGATTGATTGGCCATCCCATTTCTTGCACTGTATCTTAATTGAATGACCTTAGGTGGCTCCCCAGCGCTCTCTCCTTTTCACACTAGGGCTACGTCTACACTATCCAGGGCTGATCTTCCAGGGTCCAATTTTGCACAGCTAGCGTGCACACACAAAATCAACTTCAGTCGACCCCTATACTCCTTGCAAGACATGAGGAGTACGGGAAGTCGATGGGAGAAACTCTCCCATTGACCATCCCCAGCATGGACAGCCAAGTTAGCCAAGCGCAGATATGTCTGTTTGCCTTAGCTAGAATTGCATATCTGTGGTCGACTTACTTTGCCTAGCTTAGACATAGCCTAGGTTGAAGATATTTAAAAGCATACAAGTTGAACAGATGACATGTATGCTGTCCTTCAGAAGCTATTAATTTTAAAGTGAATATATATGAATATTTTAACGTTAACTAAAACTGACCTGATGGATTATGGTGGATTCTGATACTGTGAGACATAACTGGTGTGTGGTACATGATTGCTGATCTTATTGCACGATCAAAACGTCTCCTCTTGATCACAGCTCTGGGTGTATAAGCTGGGTACCGAACATATACTTTCTTTTTGCACGTCTTGGCTGGTTCCTGATTGTAGATGTAGCGTTGAACGCTGCCACCTGAAACAGACGTTGTAGAAACAGTTAATCAGACAAGTCATCAGTACACAAACAGGAACTTGATGGGCTGGGAAGAGAGCTACTTTGCACCTTTTAAAATGCCCAAATGCTATTGAGGAAACTTGCAACTTTAAATGCCAAAAAATTAAGCCTATAACTTGGAAGTATGATGGTAGCAGGACCTGCTCCTAACGTTTGCTTACTTCTGTGAACAGGTCCATGAGACTATCCGTGATAGTAAACAATATTCTGACTAGCAGGAAAGAGATCTATCTCCTTGAGGACAAATGGTGAAATTGTAAGGCACTGCCTGATGCTGCAGGATTTCTGTTTCTGTAATTCCCATTCCAAAGGAATGGTATCAAGAGAAATGCTAATGCTAAATTTAAATCACAGAATGAAATTGCTAAATCCAGTGCTTTATAAGAAAGGAAACCCTAACTGAGAAACAGTTTCATACATAGCTGTGGATTGAGTAGTCTATTTCAAGTCTCACCAGTGTTCAAATGGTGGTAAAACTCTTCTTCGTGGTAAACTTCCATGATCTCTGGCATTCAAAGGCTGTCTCATCTTTTTTGAACTCTACTGTTGTCATCATTGCCGGACAGGCAGCCTCACTTGAAAGCAGAGCTGGGTTTTATTCCCAAAATAAATAAGCTGAATATGTCTGACATTTATAAGTACCTTAGACACAAAACGTACCTCTTTTGAAAAAATACACTGATTCTGGTCTGTTGTTGTGTTGTGCCACTGACAGAACTGCTACAATTTTTCCATTTAGTCCTGCAAATCCTTTTGCAATTTCTTTAGGATATCCCACATCCTTTATATCATTAGTGAAACGCCAATATTGGGAATCCTGAGGATTTAAACAGAAGCTTTTACTTAAAGAGAAAATGAAAGTCCTTGACTGATGGCTTCAGTATAGACTAGACAGGTGATTATGAAATCCGTATCGAATTACTGTATGTTTTAATGCCATCCAAAATAATTACTGGTGCATTCATCAAAAAGAATTGCTATAGCTTATGTTGAAGAAAGATTACTCTGCAAGCTCCTTAAATGTTCACTTGCACGCAAACCTTTTCACTTAGCAGAAGCCACTTCACTTTTACAATAGCTTTAACTGAGGTAGAAGGAAGCTCTTTCTAAGCTCTTTTGCTGGACTTCTGATATTCAAAATCACTCCCACTCAGACTAGTCTGTTTCCAAGCTTTCTTAAGTGTAATTTGTGGAGAATTGCTAATAGAGCCTCAGCTGAATATTTGTATTACAGTTATGCATAAAAGCCCCAATCAAGATTGAAACCTTATTGGGCTGGTTATTGTACAAACACAATAAAAAGGACAGTTGCCCCCTTGAAGTGGTGACACTCTAAAGGTACAAAAGGATGGGGATGATGTAGCATAGTGATAGGGTGAAAAATTAGTATAGTTCTGTCAAACTTTTGTAATGTAGAAACTTGGCAAAACTCACTTTCTCTTTCCTACAGCACTGTGTAAAATGACAATGTATAGCAATGAATTAAGATTTTATGCTTAACTCAGTATTTTAAATTATTCTGTTTGAGGAAACAAAAACACCAATGGTTAGTGCTGCTGTAATAATTAGTGCACTGGAACTTGCAGTGCATGTCCGAAAGGGTGTTGGTGCCTGCCCACCCCACCAGATAAATTACACTTATGACAAAGCATGTGCAGGCTGGTGAGTTCCCTGGAGTAATTAACATTTTTCCTGCTGTGCTGTTTGAGCCCGTCTCCTGACTCTTATGGTACAGGGAGCAGGAGGCTGAAGCACAACAGCTGCTGCTTTCCCGTCAGTTGTAGCATAAGCTGATCTGAAAGAATTTAAGGATATGTTAGCACTTAACAGCAGATTGACCCAATGAGGGTCAATCTTCCAGCGTTCAATTTAGAGTGCCTAGTGGGGACACACTAAATTGAACCATCAGGGCTTGACAGTCAACCCTTGTCCTCCTCGTTCTCACAAGGAGTAAGGGAGGTGGATGAGAGATTTTCTCCCTCTGTGAGGGCGACCTGATAAATCCATATTGGACATGTTGATTACAGCTATGCAATTGTAGACATGTTCTAAGATTAATCCATGAGCATGTCCTGTACCTTCCTGTAGAGCTCTGGGCAGAATTTTGTGCGTGAGGAATTTCCCTCCAAAAAGTAGAATCAAAACTAAAGCTTTTTAGCAGAAAGCTTTGATGTTTACAAGAGTGGATTCAACTGCAGTAATTTTTTAAACAAACCTTTAAACCAGATTAGACATCTGCTTCATTTTTTGACTTAATCCACCCCACTTAATCACACACATTCCCTCTTTTTGCATTAGTTAATGCCTAAAGAAGATCTTGAAGAGTCCTGGATTGAAAATGAGAGCCCCACCATTTACTGATTCCAAAAACAAAATAGTTAAAACAAATTTTTCATTTCTGAACCAAAATTTTGACCAAAATATTCAAAATATAATTTTCCCTTGAATAGGTCACAAGACATGTTAGCTTTCCAATCAGCCCATTCTCTTCTCAGGTCTTAAATCAGGACCTTTAGCAAGCAGAAATGTAGCAAAAAAGAGCTCGGTGTTGTGCTCTAGCAATTTATTCCCAACTGTAGCCCTTGCAACTACAGACTCCCAGTCTCAGAGGAGTCATTGCTAATCCTCAGCTATATAAACCAAAACATAAATCATCAAAATTTTCAGAAATAAATTAATTTTATTGATGTATAAAAAGGATTAGGAGAAAGGATATGAAAATAAATGCAGGCTGATAAATATAAATGCCTATATCAATAGAATCAAGTCAGCAACTACAAAATTGTTCTGCATGTTTCCAGATGTGCACTAATGCCTAACTCTTCCAAGCCATCGTTATCAATAACCATGGGCTCAGCGCCAGTTGGCATCGTCTGCCTCTCTCACCATTTCCGTCCATCTTTCCCTGTCCAGTGTGGAGTGGCTTAGTTTCTGTAGACTAGCTCCGCACCAATCTACTATATCATCTATCCAGTCTCTGTTGTCTGCCTCTCCTATTTGAACCATCCATTATGCCGAATACTAGGGTCTTGATTTTTTTTGTTCGTCGTTCATTCTGCAAACATGCCCAAATAGTTGTAGCTTCCGTTTTATAACCTTCTGCGGCAGGTTCTCTTTCTGCTGTATCTTTCTATATAATTCCTCATTGGTGACTTTCTGCATCCATCCTATTCTCAGAATCTTTCTATGACAACTTTCAAACACCAATGGTCTTGTTGAATCTTTCATTATCACCCATGTCTCACATCCGTGCAACATGCTGCTGAATACACACGTTTTCAAGGCACTTAGCTTCGTTCTTAAGCTAATCACTTTGCTTTTCCAGATCTTATCCATCGCCTTCAAATTCGCTCTTGCTTTCGCTATTCTAGTCGCTATTTCCTTCTTACAGTCTAGATCATACGTTATGTTGCTTCCCAGATATTTGAACTTCTCTACATTTTCTAGTTCAATACCATCAACGGTGATCTTCCTTCCTATTTCCTGATCTCCAAATACCATTGTTTTTGTTTTATCAATGTTCATAATTAGTCCATATTGCTTCCCTTCTTCGTTTAACACCTGCACCATTTTCGCTAGCTTCTCCTCATCTTCCTCTAACTATATCATCCGCGAACCTCAAGTTGTTAATTCTTTTCCCATGCACAGATACCCCTTCTACCTCTTCCTTGATCTTGTGCATCGCTCTCTCCAGATGTGTGATGAAGATACTTGGCGATATTGGATCTCCTTGTCTCATACCTTTATTAGTTTTAAGCCTACTTCCCAACGCCCTGCACGTTCTCACCGCTGCTTCTGCATTGTCATTGATAGCCTTCAACAAATGTATCAGTCTGATATCCACTCCGTATGACTCCAACACCGCCCAAGTCACATTCTGATCTATAATGTCGAATGCCTTTTGAAAATCGACAAAGCAAGTGTATACGTTCTTGTTCTTTCATCGAGCTTTCTCCGCTATCAATCTTAGTGCCAATATCTGCTGTATGGTACTTCTATCTTTTTCTGAACCCTGCTTGCTCATCTGCTATATGTTCTTCTATCTTCAATCTTAGTTTCTTAGTATCATCATCAGCACCTTGCCTAGATAACTCATTAGGGCAATCATTCTGTAGTTCTTGCGCTCCAATGTACTTCCTTTCTTGGGTATTATCACTAGCACAGATCTTGTCCATTCCTTAGGTGCCTTCCCTTCTTTCCATGCTATATTACATAGTTGGTGTATTTCCTGAATCATGCTTTCTCCACTGTATTTGATCATCTCTCCTGTGATCTTATCATTTCCAGGGCTCTTGTTGTTCTTTAGTCATTTCACTGATTTTTCTACTTTCTCCTTCAAAATATCGGTCTCAATCTTGATGCTCGGTGGAGATATCTCTTTTTCAGTTCTTCAATCAGTCTCTCTGAGACGCTCGGGTCCAACTGTGCTTTGTATAGGTCAGTGCAGTATCTCGTCCAGGGCTGCATAATCTTCTCCCTGTTCATGAGCACTTCTTCGTTTTCATCTTTGATCGCCATCTGCTTTGGTTGCCATTTCCTATTAATATTCCTAATTGTCTTATTAGACCTTCCTGGTGTTACATTTGCCATAACACCTCTCCATATCTTCACATTGCTCCTCTAACCATTTCTCCTTATCCTTTCTGGCTACTTTCCTAACCTCATTGCATTTCACCCTACATTGCTGTTCTGCCATCTAAGAGATATCTCTTCTGATCTTCAGCACTCTCTTCCCTTGAACCAACTTCAGTGTCTCCTGGGTAATCCACTTCTTATTGATCTTTTCTTCTTCTGGAACAGTCTCCTCAATTGCCTCTTCTATAACGATGACTATCCCTGCGACTCTCTTATCGAGGTCTTTCTCTCTGTGGCAATATTCTTAATCTTCTCTTCAAGCGCTGCTCTGTTTGCATTCCCTGTTTGTTCCTCACATAGCATCACCACATCTCTTCTTAAACTGTGTCTTACATTTTCTTTTGAGTTTTATCTTGATATTTGCAATCACTGGACTGTGGTCTGAGCCTATATCTGCTCCTTGGAAAGTTCAGCACTGTTATACTGATGTTATCCATCTTCTTATCAAAATCATATCTATCATTTTCTTGGAGTTCCCATCATTCGATCGCCACATCCACTTCCTACAGTCCTTTTGTTGGAATCTCGTGTTACAGATCACCATCTCATGCTCTGTAGCAAACTCTAGTAGTTTCTCACCTCATTTGTTTCTTTCTCCATATCCAAACCTTCCCCTGACTCTCTCGCAACCTTCGTTATCTGTTCCAACCTTCGCATTCCAATCTCATCCGATGATCAACACATCTTTCCTCAGTGTCTCCTCCATCATCTTTGTCAAGTCTTTATAGAATAGCCCAATCTCTTCCTCCATACTGGCCAACGTGGGTGCATACACCTGAATGACTGAGTTGTTGAATGGTTTTGCTTCAAATCTTGCTATCATCATTCTTGCACTCACCAGTTTGTATCCTAATAATGCTCTTCTAGCTGTTTTGCTAGAAGGAATTCAACTCCTGCTTCATGCTTCATTTCATTTCCTGACCAAATGACTTCACAACCACATATCTCTCCTGATGCTGTCCAACGCATCTCTGCCAGTGCAAGTATTTCACATTGGCATATCTCCACCTCCTTCCGAAGCAGCTCTAATTTTCCAGTTGTCCACAGTGTTCGGCTGTTCCATGTTCCAATGGGTAGCGTATGTGTTAAGTTGGCTACCGAAAGAAAATTGCAACTATTGACCCAAACCTGAGCGCTCGATTGGTATCACGGACCTTGTTTATCCAGGTGACATCCGAGCCAGCATCTTTTATCATTTAGTTGTACTGGCATCAGATTTCATTCGTATTGTTGTTTGACGGTCAGCACATCCACACACATCTGACCAACCCTCTTCCTTCATCCAGGCTTGGGACTGGCATGGAGCTCATAGGGGCTTCATGGTGGAGATTTCCAAGCCAGCGGTATGCCAAATTCAAGCTTTTCTATCAATAACGTGTGTTTGGTTTTAATAGTACGGTCAGTTTTAAGAACACAGCATTATTTTTACCAGAATGAATATGCCTATGGAAATGCATCTCCTCTTGTGAGCTCAAACTATATACTTATCCAGTAGGAGGAGCAGTATGGTCTTAGAGCCTTTTTCATTCTGGAAAAATGCCTCTCTCAGAAAGGCATTGTAGGGATCCATCTTTGAGATATTATATTTGTATTTAACCTTCAGCTCAGATTGTACCATATGTGGCCTCACCAGCATGCGCCTTAACTGCCTTGAAAGGGTTAATTCACTTTGCATGTTTTTCATGAGATTGCCTAAGGGGACGTTTGTTAAAGCAAAATGGGCCAGTAGACAAGTGTGTTGTCAGCTGAGCTCATGAACCTATTTCTTCACTATAACCTTTTGCCATACAGCCCTAGGTAACAGTGGTTGTTTTCATTTTTACAGACACCTGTGAAACTAAATGTTTAAACACCCAAACAAAAAAAATAATTTCCCTACCTTAAAGAAGAAGGTTTTGCCATCACAGTTGCATCTGGAAAAGACCGTATCAATGGGGGATGGAATACCCCAGCCTTCAGTGATCTTACGAGGGGATACTGTCGGCTGCCTGGATGAATCCAACAGCCAGTAGTAATGACCTGCAAAATAAAATGTAGAACAAGCCTTGAAAAAACCTCCTAAAGTGCACCATTTTCCCCGACTTAAACTTTTGTTTTTCACAAATATAGTAATATAGAAAATGCAGAATATAAAAATTCTGAACAGTAGAAACAAAAGACCACAGTGCCACTCTCTTCTCTTTGAAATGGCATGACATCCTGTCTAAATACTCGGTCCTGTGAGGCTGAGGAGCCAAGGCAACAGAGCTGGCTCAGCACCTAACAGGATCAGACCTTCCAAGTAATTGCAGTTGCTGCAGCCCAAAAGCAAGTGCTGGAAAAATAAAATTCAGCACAACAGAAGGAGAATCCAGAAAATCTGCCTAACCTAAGTGGCTGAGAGCAGCAAAGCCTGTGCAGAGAACTAATCTGTACTTATACGAAAATCGACGCACTGTGGTCAATCTTCAACAATTTGATTTTGTTGTGTCTAGTTAAGGTGCAGCAAAATTGACCTCTCTCAGCTTGGCTGTTGACCTCTGTACTCCATGCTATCATGTGGGGTAAGGGACAGCAACGTGAGACTTCCGAGCCTCGGACTACACTAGGGAAGTAAGTCAATTCTGATACGTCGATTCTAGCTACGTTAGTGGCGTAGCTAGAATTGTGTATCTGAAATCAACTTTCTTCCCTAGTGTAGATTTGCCCAAAGAAGCTGAGGAAGAGTCTGACTGACTAGCTAGAACAGGGGAAACCATATCCCAGAACATCGTTTCTGTAGCTGGGATCACCTGGCCACATGCATGAAGCCTCCACAAACACAGTGTTAGCAGGAATTTGTATAGACGATGCAAAGGTCCATTGTTGTTACTTTGCATGGACGAAGAGAAAAGCAATCTCCATCTGCTTCGTCGCAACAGGAACCCAGACGTCCTGCAGCAGCCAGCCACACAGGGAGCTTCCTCCCAACCCAGCTGTCCTAAAATAGCTGAAGTACAGAAGGATTGAGGTGGGATGAAGAGCCAGGCCTTTCCTTTCCTTCACAGTCACCAAGATATCCATTAGGATCCACAAGGAACTCTCAGATTCTGCTGTTCAGATAAGATGCCTAATTTCCCACTCTCTCATTAGGTGTCATCAAGGCACCTGGGTCAGGGGTGACATTTAGGAGGAGCTAGTGGGGACTGTAGTTCCCCCTTGTAGGTTGAACCCCTGTATGTCTTTTTGGGGTCTGCTTAAAACGCACACCCTAGTCTTAGAGGCAGCCCTTAACTGCAACAGAGTTTGTGCTGCTGCAAGCTTTGCCTTTGCAGCAGGAAGTTTGTTTATAAACAGAGGGATGCAGAGTGATTAAGAGAAGAGAAGGATTGTCCTTCAAGTCACTGAAGGGTCCTTAGATGATTATGAATATTGCTGAGTACTCTACTTAAAAGCTAATTAACAAATGGTAGGAGTAGTGGTGTGCTCCAGAGAACTGCACTGGGACTGCTACTGTTCAACTTGTTCCTAAATGATCTTAAAAAGAGGATAACCAGTGAGGTGGCAAAATTTGCAGATGATATGAAATTACTCAAAATATTTAATGCAAAGAGTAACAAAGGGATCTTGCAAAACTGGGTGACTGGGCAACATGATGGCAGGTGGAATTCAGTGTTGATAAGTGCAAAGTAAGGCACATTAAAAGATATAATCCCAACTATACTTGCACAATGATGGGGGTCTAAATTAGCTGTTAGCGATCAAGAAAGAGATCTTGGAATCGTGGATTGTTCCCTGAAAACATCTGCTCAATGTGCAGTGGCAATCTAAAAAGCTAACACAATATTGGGACTCATTAGGAAAGGAGCAGATAAGACAGAAAATAGCATATTGCCTCTATATAATGTCATAGTATGCCCGCATCTTGAATACTGCATGCATAGCTAGTCGCCTCATCTGAAAAAAAGATGGCTTTGGAAAAGGCACAGAGAAGGATAACAGAAATTATTAGGGATAAGGAACAGCTTCCAGGTGAGGAGAGATTAAAAAGATTGGGACTTTTCATTTTGGAAAATAAATGGCTAACGGGCAGAAGGATATGTTACAGGTCTAAAGAATCATAAATGCTGTGGGAAAATTGAATGAGCAAATGTTAGCTCCTCCACTAACGTAAAACAAGAAGGTCACTCTATTACATTTGTAAGGCATCAGATTTAAACCAAAATAAATTATTTCTTTACAGTAAATCTGTGTTACTCCTTGTCAGGGGATGGTGGAAGGGCCCAAACTACAGCTGGGGCCCACTAAAAATGAAATAAGTTCATGGAGAATAGGTCCATTAATGGCTAATAGCCAGGATGGGCAGGATTTGGTGTCCTGAGCCTCTGCTGGAAGCTGGGAATGGGTGACAGGGTGAATCATTTAATGATTGCCTAGTCTGTTCATGCTTTCTGAAGCACCTGGCATTGGCCAAGATTAGAAGACAGGACACTGGGCTAGACAGACCATAGGTCACACCCAGTATGACCATTCTGCTGTTCTTATTTAGAAGTCAAAAGTATCTGCCCCTTACCATGATGTACTAGACCCCCACTCCCCATAGTGAAGACAGAGCCCAAGAGTATCAGTCTCTCATTCTGCAGAATTAGTAACCAAGAATTTACGTTAAAATTTTAAGCCTAATCAGTGTCCCTTTAGTGACTTGCCACAAGACATCCAAATGTGTTAGTAGTGTGGCTGAGTGAGTCTCATATTTACTTAATTGTCTTTCTTTTATAATTAGATACAGCGCTCCTGTCAGCTAATGTCCTCAATTATCTGCCAAAAACAAGAGTTTTCTGTTGCCTTAGTAACTCCTGGAAAAAGACATGGGCAGGGAGTAGGAGAGAAAGACAGAAGAGCAGACAGGGTCAGTCTGCCTACACACATACACACACACACGCACGCGAGCGCTTCATGGCTTCATTCCGCCCCACTATCAAGGTATGCACAGGTTTCCCCCCACAACCAAAATCTGAAATGGCCCCCCCGGCCTGGGTTTGAGCAACCTAGCTCCTGGCTCCACCCCAGAAGGTGAACTGTCTGCACTGCCATGAGAGGACACCACAACAGCAATCACTGACTGCACTACATGTAACATTACATGCAAGAGAGGTTGTGGGAGAGAAGGCCTGGGCAGTCTGAAGGAGTCTTTTGTGCTTCCTGGACAGTCAGGCTCATGTGAGGTCAATAATTTGTGTTAGTGACACAAATATCCAGGCAGCAGAGTGTCTGGTGCTTGTTGTGGAGTTATTTTGGGTACTAATTGCCTTTGGTTTCTGTGCTTTTCTATATCTAGCTCCACATTACACCCCTTATTTTAACTCTATCTTTTTCTTTGTTAGTTTCTTAAAGTTATCTGGGCCTTATTTCCTATAGAGTTGTTACTAATTATTCACAGGTGGGCATGTTCATGTATTCATCAATCACTAGGAGCAGGCAGAGTTAAAAAATTAGAAAAGGGAGCAGTGGCAGAAGTGAAGAAGTTCCCAATGGAAATTGGGGTGAATGAGGTGAGGGTGAAGGAATGATCTGGGGGCCCTGCAAAGAGAAACGTTTGTGGCTTTTCTGTAATCTGTGCCCTACTTAGCACAATAAAACTAAATTATGTGCAGTTGTCCCCAGAGTTACACATCACAGCGTTAGCTCCCGTTCAGTACAGTAATGCCTATGTCCATTTTTTAAGCCATTTATTTCTTATGAAGATCCCTGAGCTGGTGTTACAGGCTGTCTTCATGCTCAAGTAGACATTCCAGTCTGACTTACATTTGGAAGGTTTACTTCATCACTAAAAGAGCTAGAGAATTTCTGGGATAAAAGATTCTGGAGCATAAACATTACAATAATTTAACAAAAATGTGCCACATGGAACAAAATAAGTGACTGGTAATTACATTATAGAGGTCCCTATCTGTAACATATACTGTAAAATGAACCCCCAGAAAGGTGAAATTTTTTGAGATTCAATCAATTGCTTATGACACAACAAATGTATCATGGCATAGTCGTTGCCTTTCTTCAGTACAGTCCTGGCTAGTGACCGGGCCACAACATCACCCGTAAAGGCAAATGCTTTCTAGCTTCCTCTGGCATGTAAATTGTAAGGGCCTGAAAGCTCTTTTGAGTTATATTGCGTCCTTTGGCATCAGGAAGTGAACTTAAGTGGACAATAGATCAAATTTATATTATCTGATTATTGGGAGAGGCTAAAAATGTGTACTTCCGTAATAGGCACAGAGAGGTAGCTGTTAGTCTGTATATTCACAAAATGAAAAGCAGGCCTGTAGCACTTTAAAGACAAACAAACGCATTCATTAGGTGATGAGTTTTCGTGGTACAGACCCACTTCAGATCTGAAAATTCCTAAGAATTTCTGAATTTCCAGATCTGAAGAAGTAGTCTTTAAAGTTCTACAGGACTACTTTTTTGTACTTCATTAACGCATAAGTCAAGGGATGAAAATAGTAAAAAAATTCAATGGGTCACTTACCTCGGAATACAGCTAATGTTCCATTTGGTAAAGCAACAATTCCATCTGCTGGTTTTCCATTACACAAATTCTTATCATCTTGTTCATCTGGTACAACAAAATAATTAATGTATATTTTTATTTCAATGAAATTTAAGCTCAAAGAATAGCTTAAAATGCTAGCACATCATCAAGTAAGATAAACCTATGGAACAGACTCTCCAAAGTATTCTTAAATATTGGAGTGTGCATAGGGAAACATATTATATATTCGCCATAAAAGTAAAACTTTGACGAAGGAGGCTGCAGACAAGCACCAGTCCTTCTAAGTGCTTGAGAATATTCGGGATCCAGGGTTCTAAGTCCTATATCTAATACTTATATTACAAATCAGAGAACTTAAGAATAAGATTTTTTTGTTAAAAATCTCTTCAGTTTTGTATTAGAGTTTTCTGCTCTGTGGCATGGATCCCTGGCTGGATGTCTAGGCTATGGGATCCCCAGCAGGGGACAGGGGAAACCCCACAGCCTTGTGGCTGGGTGCCAGCTGGGGCAAGGAGCCATGGCCAGCAGCCTCACCCACAGAAACCCTAGCCAGGGAAAAATAGGTGCCAGAATGCAATTCCTCTGCATTCTGGCAGAAAAAAAGCCCTGCTTACAGTCTATGTTCCCAGTAATCTCTTGAGAAAAATATGGCTCCTGAAATGCAGACTTGGTTTGGCTATCTGAAAAATTTAGTTTGTTCATCCCTATAAACATAAAGTTTACAATTATGAAGAAATGTACCTTTGTAAAATAATGTTGTGTTGATCTTCTCCTGTAGTTTGGAGTCTGTCTGGATAGTGGGACTTCTTTCAGGAGCTTGGGTTGAATAAGCCATTGAATAGGTTTTAGTGGAAAAATGTGTGACTGTTTTTCCTTCAGGCCTTGTGGTTATGAATCCATTTGGCAAGGTGGAGGGCTTATGCATATCCTTCGCAGCTGTAAGGGTTGAAGTTCCTATTGTATGTTTTACTGAAGCATTTGTATTCATAGCTATTGGACTTTTCTTGGTAATTTCTTTATCTGAAACAAGATCAGCGCCGTTATTAGTTGTTATGCCATGTGACATTGTTTCTTGTTTTTGAGGGTTAGCTGAATTAGCTTTTGTTGTTGTCTGTGTTATTTTTGTAATGGTTTCTAACCTATTATTTTTATCCTTGCCCTTAGATTTAGGTGTGCTTTTCAGTGGAGCAACAGAAGTTGTGAATGAGATTGCTGGATATTCTATAGAATCCTCTTGTTTGGAAGAGGTCAGATTTTGACTGGGTCCTTCAACAGAAGCAAGCGTTTCTTTAGGGTTTTCTGTGTTTCTGCGAAGGAAATTACTGTCTGGAGCAGTGGTTGGATTGATTGCAGTGGGGCTTGCATTGTCTGCATTTTTCTCCTGCTCAGGAGTGACTGAGTCAATAGCTGGTTTCTGAGTCAAAGAAGGACTGATGATGATTTTGGAAGTTTGTAAATTTTCAGTTGGAGACTGCATTCTGTTTCTCTGGGTGGTAGTATCTCTAGTGTCTGGATTTGCAGAGGTGTCTTCAGTTTCGTTCATCTCATTCACAATGGAAGTTGTTGCAGATATTTTAATAACTGTAGGGGTTTCTCTTGTGGTTTCAGAATGGACTTTTGTTTCAGTGAGATCTGTAGATTTAGAGGTAGTAAGGCTTATTGGTGCAGTAGGAGTAATTTGTAGCACAGGCTTTGCGTTTTTTTCAGTTTCAACAAAGGGCTTGGCTGTGGCTTTTATGAGTGGAATTTGTGTGATCGAGGTTCCAGCTTTATCTTGTGTTGGTGACACAGGTCTTTCTTGGGAGCTTTTAGCAACAGTGGACACTTCTTTAGAAACAGTCAGTGTTTCTTTAATGGCAGTACTTTCACTTATTTCTCTTTTATCTGTTGTTGTTGCCTCTTTATCATCAAGGGCATTTTCTTTTTTATTCTCTACAGCTGTCTCTTCGGTAGCAGTTGTTACCATTATTTTATTGGTCTCAGAGGTCTCTCCAGTGATTGCATTTGTTTCTTTATTTGCCATAGTTGTCTCTGTGGTAACAGTAAATCTCTCTATTTTATCAGCTGTAGTCATCTCTTTATCAGCAGTTATTTCTGTTTTATAACCTGTATTTGCTTCTTTGGCTGCAGTAGTCATGCCCTCTGAGTGCTCTGTAGTTGTCCCTTGGATGGCAGTGATTAACTCTTTTTTCTCCTCAGTTGTTGTTTTTTTGGTGGCCATCATATTATGTCTGTTATCTTCATTTTCTTCATTGCCTGCGCTAGTCAGTTCTATAGCCATGGTTGTTACTTCAGCAGCAGTAGGCGTCTGTTTAATGGTAGTTTGTGTCTTTCTAGCTGTTGTTGTGTCCATTTTGGCAGTAGTCGTTACAGATTCTTTGGCTGTAGTAGTTGTTACTGTTTTAGATTTGGTTGTAAGGGTCTCTCTGAATGCAGTAGTTGTGTCTTTAGCTGTTGTGTCTTTTTCACCTGTAATCATTATATTGGCTTCAGCTATAGTAGTTGTTTCTTCTTCACCTTTGGTGGCTTGAGCATCCTTAGTGGCTATAGTTGTTTTTGTTCTAGGTGTTCTTGTTACAATCTCCCTCGTTGCTGCAACTGTGGCTGTTTTAGCCAATGATACAATCTCTCTATATGCAGTAGTTGTGTCTTTTTTAGTCATTAAGCTTTCTTCATATGGATTCAGTCTAATCTCTTCATCTACTGTGATTGTGTCTTTTTTAACTGCTGTTATTCCACTGTCACTAACTGCACCAGTTGTGGCTGTTTTAGTTGTTACAGTACTTTTAGCTGAAGTAATTATGTCTTTTTTATCTTTTGTGGCTCTTCCAGCTGTGGTCATCACAGTCTCTGCATCCATAGCTGTTGTGTCCTTTTTACTTGCGGTTGATTTTTCTCTTTCAGCTGTTGACACGTGTTTTTTGTCCACAGGAGTTACTTCCCTTTTACCTGAAGTTATTTTAGTGTCTGTAATTTCTGCAGTTGTGTCTGTTCTAGGTGTTCTTGTTACAGTCTTCCTAGCCAGAGTAGTTGTGTGATTTTTAGTCAATAAGAGTTTTTCATCTGGAGTCAATCTAACCTCATCACTTACCGTGGTTATTTCTCTTTCATCTGTTGGAACATTTTCTTTGTCCATACTAGTTGTATATTTTTTGCCTGCTGTTGTTATGGTGTCTTTAGTTTCTGTAGTTATGCCTGTTCTCAGTGTCCTTGTTACAGTCTTCTTTCCAGCAGTAGTGGTGTGTTGTTTAGTCATTAAGTCTTTTTCATCTGGGGTCAATCTAATCTCATCGCTTACTGTGGTTGTCTCTCTTTTATTTGTTGGCACGTTTTCTTTGTCCACAATAGTTGTATCTTTTTTACCTGCTGTTGTTGTAGTGTCTTTGATTTCTGCAGGTGTGGCTTGCCTAGGTGCTCTTGTTACAGTCTTCTTTGCTACAGTAGTTGCGTGTTGTTTAGTTAAGTCTTCTTCATCTGGAGTCAATGTAATCTCATCGCTTACTGTGGTTGTCTCTCTTTTATTTGTTGGCACGTTTTCTTTGTCCACAATAGTTGTATCTTTTTTGCCTGTTGTTGTTACAGGGTCTTCAATTACTGTAGGTGTGTCTGTGCTAGGTGCTCTTGTTGCAGTCTTCCTCCCTGCAGGAGTTGCGTGTGGTTTAGTCATTAAGTCTTCTTCATCTGGAGTCAGTCTAATCTCATCACTTACTGTGGTTGTCTCTCTTTTATTTGTTGGTACGTTTTCTTTGTCCACAATAGTTGTATCTTTTTTGCCTGTTGTTGTTACAGGGTCTTTAATTTCTGTAGGTGTGTCTGTGCTAGGTGCTCTTGTTGCAGTCTTCCTCCCTGCAGGAGTTGCGTGTGGTTTAGTCATTAAATCTTCTTCATCTGGAGTCAATCTAATCTCATCACTTACTGTGGTTGTCTCTCTTTTATTTGTTGGCACGTTTTCTTTGTCCACAATAGTTGTATCTTTTTTACCTGCTGTTGTTGTAGTGTCTTTGATTTCTGCAGGTGTGGCTTGCCTAGGTGCTCTTGTTACACTCTTCTTTGCTACAGTAGTTGCGTGTTGTTTAGTTAAATCTTCTTCATCTGGAGTCAATGTAATCTCATCGCTTACTGTGGTTGTCTCTTTTTTATTTGTTGGCACAATTTCTTTGTCCACAATAGTTGTATCTTTTTTGCCTGTTGTTGTTACAGGGTCTTCAATTACTGTAGGTGTGTCTGTGCTAGGTGCTCTTGTTGCAGTCTTCCTCCCTGCAGGAGTTGCGTGTGGTTTAGTCATTAAGTCTTCTTCATCTGGAGTCAATCTAATCTCATCACTTACTGTGGTTGTCCCTCTTTTATTTGTTGGTACGTTTTCTTTGTCCACAATAGTTGTATCTTTTTTACCTGCTGTTGTTGTAGTGTCTTTGATTTCTGCAGGTGTGGCTTGCCTAGGTCCTCTTGTTACACTCTTCTTTGCTACAGTAGTTGTGTGTTGTTTAGTTAAGTCTTCTTCATCTGGAGTCAATGTAATCTCATCGCTTACTGTGGTTGTCTCTTTTTTATTTGTTGGCACAATTTCTTTGTCCACAGTAGTTGTATCTTTTTTGCCTGTTGTTGTTGCAGGGTCTTTAATTACTGTAGGTGTGTCTGTGCTAGGTGCTCTTGTTACAGTCTTCTTCCCTGCCGGAGTTGTGTGTGGTTTAGTCAAGTCTTCTTCATCTGGAGTCAATCTAATCTCATCACTTACTGTGATTGTCTCTCTTTTATTTGTTGGCACAATTTCTTTGTCCACAATAGCTGTTTCTTTAGATGCAGTAGTTGTATGTTTTTTATTCACTAAGTCTTCTGGAGTCAGTATAATCTCATCACTGACAGTGACTGTGTCTTTTTTATCTGTTGTTTTTACAATACCTCTTGATGCAGCAGTTGTGACTGTTTTAGCTGTTGTTACAGTCTCTCTCTTGGCAGTTGCTGTGATTTTGTTTATTGTTTCTCTATCTGTAGTAGTCATGTCTTTCCTTTCTGTTGTTGTTACCATGTTTTTGTCTAGAGTAGTTAGGTCTCTTTCATCTGTTGTCTTTACAGTATCTTTAGCTACAGTAGTTGTGTCTTTTCTGTGAATTGTTTTATCTGCTGTAATTATGCCTTGTTTTTCTGTTGTTGTTCTAGTCTCTTTAGCCGCAGTAGTCATGTAATTTTTATCTGTTGTTGACTTCTCCATGACTGCTGCAGTTGTGACTTGTTTACCTGATATCTTTGCCATTTTAGTAGTACTAGGTCTGTCACTGTTAGCTGTTGTTGCTTTCCTAGCTGCCGTAGTCATCTTTGTTTTAGCTGTTGTTGTTACTTCCATAGCTAGAGTCGTTGTGGCACTTTTAGCTTTTGTCTCATTAGCTGGTTTTGCAGTGTATTTCATAGATGTTGTCTCTGCCCTTACAGTAGTTGTGTTTTTCTTATCTGTGATTGTCCCTTTCGCTGTGTCAGTTGTGGCATGTTTCACAGATGTAGTACTTGTGTCTTTAGCTTTGGTGGCCTCAGCTGCATTAGTTAATGCTGAGATCTTAGCTGTACTTGTTGGAGTAGTAGGTGGCATGTTGGTCTTTGGACTTAATATCTTTGTGGTATTCATTCTGGATGGCATATTAGTTTTATCTGGTTGGGAGGTGAGCTTCTGGCTGAAACTTTGTTCTGACAAAGAAGCTGCTGTTGTACCTTCATTTCCTTGTCTTGAAATTTTTCCTTTGAGGTGTTTTGTATTAGGATCAGGCGTGGTTCCCACGTTCTCCAATCCACTGCCTGTCTCCTCAGAAACCCCCCTTATTTCACCATTCGTAGTGGTTCTGGATGAAGTTCTTCTGTGTTTAGAGTCTTGCTCTACAAGAAATACATACCAAATTAAAGCACTGTGTTTTAGTTTTTCATAGTTATGTAGCATTCCAGCATTTGCTGTTTTGGATTTCATGCAGTAACCATTCATGATATTTTTGTAAAAGCTGCTGGAGGTAGGTGCAACTCTTGTAAATTGTAACAGTACCTTTTTTCATTATTTTTCTGTACATTTTTTCTGTTTTAACTTAATTGGTTTAAAAATTGGTGGGTGCAAAACTTTGCGAACACCTTAATTCAATTTGAATCTGGATCTTATCAGTTTATCTTCATTCTTTAAGAGAGAAGGAATTGAGTTAAGTTAAACTGATAAAAGCCAAGTTTCAGTTGTGTTAAGACTGTCCATGCAAGATTATTTTGGTCTCGCTAAATCGGTTTAAACACACTTTTAATTGAAAAAGTGCACTTTTGAAAATAAAAAGGCCGATGTTATTTTAGTGATTATGGACTTGTACTGCCTGAAATCATTAAAAACTATCATAATATCGTGATATACTATGATACACTGTGTTGTGGCTTTTCCATTGTCTGCTGGTTCTCTAAGACTACGTCTACACTATGAGATAAATTCGAATTTAAGGCAGTTAGCTCGATTTTACCACTTGACTATCTTCACGTTAAATACCATTAGCTTAATTTAGGGAGCACTAATGTTGATATCACAATATCATCAGAACCTGCTGGATGTAGCATCAAGTTTGAATTTAAAAGTGCCAATAAAGGCCGGTGGGGAAGTGCCACATGTTAAAATCAAATTTATTAGCCTCCAAAGGTGTCCCATATGTAACCCACAATGCCCCTCAGTGCTCCGCTCTGGCCGCTGCTCTCCAGGTGCACAGGCATTAGGTAACAGGAAGACCGTGAATTTCAAATCAGGACTAGGAAGCCTGTGGCTGTGGGATCATGTTTGTATGAGATGCTGATGAGAAGCATCTTTCTTTCTTTGCTATTAGCCTTGTGAGAGCACCTATCCATTACAAATAGCCCCAGCATAGAATTCATGGTTCTACACTTGTTATTTTTTGATGCACTGGCTGGTGCCAGCCCCTCCCTGCTGCACCACATGACAGCAAGACTGTTGTGGGGGGATTGTGCTTGCATAAGAGCCCAAGAAACTTCTACTCAGCAGTTTACTTTTGTGCACACCCCTTTCCCTCCCCAACAGGTGCCACGCAGTTGGGGTCTTTCCCACACTACTTCAACTGACTCCCCACTGAAACCCTGCCAAGCCCCTCACCCCAGCAAGGATCCAGGGTGCTAGCTGCTGCTGCAGGGAAGTCACCCCCAGCAGCTAAAATTTTCAGTGGCTTGCAGCCACCCTGAGGGAATGGTTCAAATGGCCCTCAAGTCATGGACCCCACATCTCAAAGCCAAAAAAGATTTTCAGGGATTCAGCTGGCCATTCAACCTCTGAAACATCAAACTGCCCCACAAGGGTGATGAAATTAGACGAGCCCCATCCCCCGTGTTGGCAATTTCTGTGTAACGAAGAGGGAAAACAAAAATCTTGTTTCCTAGACTTTTCTATCCTCTTTTTTTTCCAATTTTGGACCCCTTCACACAGGAAAGAGTGGGTGGAGGGCCAGTCGAGAATACAGACTGTGCACAGAAGCTGTATGATGGTCTGGACTACTTTTTTCCAAATGGTAGACATCGAGCTGGACAACTGGGAAGAACTAGCAGACGACCGCAGCAGATGGAGGCAGGGGTTACAGAAGGGTCTTCAGAAGGGCGAGATGAGGATCAGACAGCTAGCAGAAGAGAAGCGAGTGCACAGAAAGCACACTAAGGACTTGCCAGACACCCACCACATCTGCAAGAGATGCAGCAAGGACTGTCACTCTCATGTGGGTCTTCATAGTCATAGTAGACGCTGTAAATGAAGTCCTCAATTGAAACTATAAAGGGTGCGATCCATAGTCTATGCAGACTGAAGGCTGCCTACTACTAAAGATGCGGAAATTGTCCTTCTAAAGCCTAAGATAGTTGAGATCTTTGTTAAGGCCTAATTTAAATATGTCACATTTGCAAATGAATTCCAGTGCAGGTGTCTCCCTCTGTAATCTTGTGGTAAAATTCTTTTGTAGAAGAATAACTACTTTTAAATCCATTATTGAATGTCCAGGGAGGAACACTAGGATACTAGGGAATACTAGGATAGATCTTTAAAAAAACATAGATGAGGTAATATGTTCTATGAACAAGTTGGATAGCTATCTGGTAACATCACATCAGCTTTCTACATCCAGGACAGTGGAATGACCTTTCATTCAGGTAATGCCGAGTTCCATTGCATTCATATTCTTTCTTACCTTCCATAACTTCTTGGGATTGTACTACTTTCTTTGGCTTCCTCTTTGTTGAACTTTTAGATGGCTTTTTGGCTGTTGTTTTGGTGACTGAAGGCGCTATTTTGGATGGCGGTGATGATTGTGCAGTAAGTGCTGAAGCCAAGAAAAGCATATTATTTTTAGCACATGGTATGGAACACATTTTTATTATGAGCCTAATTTTGCTCTGGTCCGGCTATCATCCCAAACTTTTGCAAAACACACACACATACACTCATTTTCAACCTGGAGCATCTCATGCTTACTGTAAGACAAGAGAAGCCTTTTTTTCTAAAAGACTGAGATCAACAAAACACTTTTTTTCATTAATGGACTTTAGAAGAAAACAAGGTTTTACTTTTTAAAATCATAGAATCATAGGGATGAAAGAGTCCTCAGGAGGTCATTGAGTTCAACCTCCTGCTCAAAGCAGGATCAATCCCAACTAAATCATCCCAGCCAGGACTTAACAACCTCTAGGGATGGAGATTCCACTACCACTGTAGGCAATTCACTCCAGTGCTTCACCACCCTCTGCATAAAGCGTTATCTTTGGGAGGCCCTAAACAGTTCAGTTATTTCGTTCATTCTCCATTCGTATGACAATTTCCAGGCCAGGTCATCACGAATTAATAACTCCTCAAGAGAGAGTAGACATGGAGCAAAGTCAGATCCAGGTGTTAGGTTAGTCCCCTTAGGTTCAGTGTTGAGGCTAAATCAAGGTTCAGATAGACTGTCGTGGAAATCTCATGATATTTCAGCTGTGTTCATACCCAAACTTGAAAATAATGTGGGATGCTGCAGTGAATCTAAATTACAGATGTGAGTTTGGGTCAGGGAGTGAGACAAATAGCAAGGGTTCAGGTAAAGGTCAGTTGTCCAGCCAAGGCAGAAGCAAGACAGAGGGCAATAGATGTGGTTTCAGTAGACTGCAGCTTTATTCACTTAAAATACCTGGAAATATATGGCAACGAGTTGTATAGTGCAGATCCTGATCCTTTTCTTAATTTCCACATAATCCCCAACCATCTCCCCACTACTGGACTCTATCACCTTCCCTTCTTAAGGGACTATCATATATGGGTCTAACTCCAGACATAGGTGCCTCAATCCTGCCTTACTCAGCTCTCTCAAGGGATGCTTTCTGTCAAATACCATCCCAATCCTTTTTATTAATAATAATTAGTAACCTTATCCTTGCCATACCAAGTACCAGAACTGGACATCTACCAGAAGTCTCAACTATGCAGTTGCAACACTATAACTCACTCATTCCCCAGTGGGTGCCAGACATGCTGCAGGGAAGGTGGAAGAAAACACCCTGCCTTGGCTGATCTGGCAGAGAGAGAAAAATTCCTTCCCAGCTCCCCAGTTAAAAAGTCAATTAGTGCAATGGCCACCGTTTGTCGGGAGGGAGTCTCATTCTTCTGCCACATTCATGGGAGAGAGGCTAGGTACTGCCAGCTCAGTCCTAGTAAAAGAGGTCCTCATGGGTACAAATGTGCACACACATCCACCACTCTTCTGGTCAGCAAGAAGGACAGTGAAATGATCTTCTCCTGACCTTATTCCAATTGCCTCCTGTTCAACCAGGTCACCTTCTTCCCCTCACCCACTGAAGGGAAACCCTCATAAGAACGTATGTAAATTGAGTGAAGGAAATAGCTAGAGCTCAGAAGATTTACAAGCTCTTTTTTTTTTTTTTTGCAAAGAAACACACTCACAAATACCACAAAAGAAATGTGAGATTTAGACATTGTAACCAGTTAGAACTCTCATGTGATCATCCTTATGTTCATTGAATAGTACCTCACTCCCAAAGTACTCCTATGGAAACCAATGGGGCTACTCACACAGGCTGTGTCTACACTAGCCAAAAACTTCTAAATGGCCATGCAAATGGCCATTTCGAAGCATGAAGCTCTGAAATACATATTCAGTGCTTCATTAGCATGCGGACGGCCGTGGCACTTCGAAATTGATGCGTCTCGCCGCCGCATGGCTCGTCCAGACGGGGCTCCTTTTCGAAAGGACCCCGCCTACTTCGAAGTCCCCATATTCCCATCTGCTCATAGGAATAAGGGGACTTCAAAGTAGCTGGGGTCCTTTCAAAAAGGAGCCCCATCTGGACGAGCCACGCAGTGGTGAGCCGCGTCAATTTTGAAGTGCCGCAGCCACCCACATGCTAATGAGGCGCTGAATATGTATTTCAGCACTTCATTAGTAAACTTCGAAATGGCCATTTGCATGGCCATTTCGAAGTTTTGGGCTAGTGTAGACACGGCCAAAATCAAATGCCCTACGCCACCCCTTCTCTGAGGCCCTGCCCACTGCTCACGCCCTATGGCTACCATGGTGGCATAGTGGAGTGGAGCAGGCTGCTGAGCCGTTCTGGATCCTACCACTCTGGTGAGTTGGCAGGGGGTGGAGGGGGAGAGAACATTTGGCACTGCTTCATACCAGACAGACATTGCATTTCATTTCCCTTCCTTCAGATGAAGGTGACTGTGCTCTTAAAAAAAAAAAATCAGTCTGATGCTTATTAACACTAAAACTCTTTTGTCCACTATGTTGACACTGTAGAGGGGGCCTCAAAGATGACCCGCTTACATCCACATCTTGCTCATTTCCACATCGCCCTGACCACTTCTCAAACTCTGTGGTGACATGCAGTCTGAGAGAACATTTTGCCCAAATTTCATTTTAGGGAACTTTGTTCATTTACTGTCATTATCTCCATTGCCTCTGCAAAACAATACGTGGAAATGTGTGTTAAGATGGGTTTGGTATGATACAATTTGATATTCCTTAGAAACTTCTGTAAGACATTACCAAGGATTCAACTTTGTTAGACTATTGTTAAGTAACCTTGTGTGCTTACTGGCTACACAGAGAGTGTCCACAGACTCAGCTGTGACTTGTGCAAAGGAGATAGCTATCATTTCTATGGATTTCCTCCAATTTAAACATTGAAGAGCAGATACATACCTAAGCTTTGTCGCAGAATGTGATCTCTTCCCTATTTTTCTCCCTTTTTATGCAACATTAATGGTACCTGCAGATTCATAATGCAGTTGCCTTCTCTGGGAAATTAAGGGAAAGTGAAGTGACTAGAAATGACCAAATAATTAAATATTTTAGGCAATAGTTCCACAGAAAGATACCGTATTTTTAATCTAGTTCTTTCTGTTCTTGCATTAGTAGGACAAAAGTGCTATCTTAAGCTCTAGGTGTATGTCTACGCAGCGGTTCTTTTGAAATAACAGCTGCTATTTCAAAATAACATCTACACAACGCAACCACTATTTTCAAAATAATTTTGAAATAGTGGTCATCTCATTTCAAAACTGGTAAATCCCATTCCATGAGGAATCGTGCCTATTTTGAAAGACGTATTTCAAAATAGCATCTGTGTCGACAGAGAATAGGAGCTATTTCTAAATAAACTTTCCAGAATAGCTTATTTTCAAATAAAGCTGCTGTGTAGATATATTTTGGATTAGAGCCCCTGGACGTGCTTCCAGGGGCTCTAAGCCAAATTAAGCTCTATTGTGCGTAACTATTTCAGAATACATTTTGCTTATTTTTGGGGCTTCCTTGTAGTGTAGATGTATTCTTCTGGATTAGTTTATTATGGAATATTAACTCTGGAATAAACTATTCTGGAATAACTTTGTAGTGTAGCCATGCCCTAACTGAAAAGAGTCAGATGTCTGCTCCAACATAAAGAAAGCAGGAAGCAAAAAAGAGCTGAGAACCAAAGCCAGTGATGAAAATCCCCAGACAGTATGACTTGGTGCACACAGCTTCCCTAGCAGTTCAAATGGACAGAGGGAAATGTTCAAAAGATTGAAAGGCAGAACCATTGTAGATTAGATCTTAAAACTCATGGGATATTCATGAGTAAGTACAATAGTCCCAAGAAGTTAATGGCATGTTTCATTTTTTGCACAAAAGTTTAAAAAAATATTTAAAAACAAAGCAAAAATCCCCAAACAAACCTGGAAGTGGTTGGTTAAAAACATTCTGTGAATGGCGTAACATTTGGGACGGTAATTGCATTATTTTTTGCATAAAGTACATTGTTTGTTGACCTGCCGACTTCGAAATTGGCTATGGTAATGCCTTGGAGATCCTGTGAGCTCAGAGTGCAGTATCCCAGACTACTTGCAGTTTCATGCAGCAGAAGGTTGAGGCCTAGATTCAGCAAAGCACCAAGGCAGGTGCTTTAAAGTACGTGTTTAAGTGCTTTGCACAGTAGGATGGGACTGCTCACATGATTACAGTTCAGAATACATATTTAATAGAGAATTACGGTTCTGTGCTTTGAAGCCCTCTCTTAGTGCGCCAGAAAGCTTTAGGACAGCGATCTCTGGAGCATGAAATTCTGCTTTTATCCAAAGGGCAGGTGCAGCTTGGAAAGCAGCAAGCTGTGGTTTCTCACACAACCCTGCAGGAGCAATGCTGGAGGTGACATGTGACCCACCCAAATGCCATGTGCAGGAGAGCTGAGGGGCCAGCAGCTGGCAGGGTCAGAGCCTCAGGGACTACTGGTGGGGGGGAGTGGGGAGCCTGGCACCCACAGCCAGGGCTGGGCCTCCCTGCATTCACTGGCAGAGCTGGGGAAAAGAGGAAAACCACAGCTCCTCTCCTGCTCCCAGCTGCATCACTCTGGAGAACAGCAGGACCACCCCCCTCCTCACCCCACGCTCACTGGCAGGCAGTGGAGCTGGGAGCAGAGTGAGCTAGGGCCATGGTGCTCCACTTCCTGGTGAGTGTGGGGAAGCCCGACCCCCTACTGCTGGCACCAGGGATGCACCCGTCCCCCCAATTCGCATCACTTGTGGGAGGGGACTTGGGGGAACAGGCAGAGCAGGGGCACAGCCTGGGGCAAAAGGACCATTGTCCTGGCCTAGGGGTGGTATGGGGAGGAAATGTGGGGGTGCAGTCACATGGCTGGTGTACCACTCATGTCCTTCCTCACCAGCTGTTCCTGCTACCTTGCTGTTCAATACCTCAGGCAACACCTCCACTGGGAATGGGGGATGTGGCTTTTTCCCTCTCTAATTTCTCTACCCTTCTTGCAGAGAGTCAGATTATCTGCAGGTAGAGTAAATTTCCACGGCCCAAGGTCCCTCCAGAGCCAGAAAGCCTGCCCATGGCCAGCTACCCTGGGGGCCCAGATGGGTACAAGCCTGGAGTCCTGTCTGCCACCCACAACGCTGAGGCCTCGGACCTGCTGGAGCCCACAGTCCTGCCCCCACTGCATACTACCCCGACAACATGGAGATGCCCAACTGGCCAGACCTGCCAGTTTCTACTTATCCAGAGGAGACCCACCTTCCTGAGCTTACCGAACACTCCGAGTGGGACCAAACACCGACGGAGGCAGAGGTAGCAAGTGGCCCGGGGAATGCTCCACCTGAGCCCATGGTAGTGTGTTGCAGCCTGGATCACCCCACTCAGCTCATGGTGTGAGTTGTCACTAGGGCCCCAGGCCGGGGCACGGTGGAGTGGGAGGGCCTGCGTCCCTCTATCCTACCCCTGGAGAGGCAGCCCCTCTTCTCACCCTGCTTTGGTGGCTATTTGTTTGCCTGCTGCCCCACCCTGAACCAGGGCTGGGCTCCCTGACTGCTTGCCTTCCCCCCCCGCTGCCCTGAACCAGGGCCAGGCCCACTGACTGTTTGTCTGCTGCCCTGCCCTGAACCAAGGGCCAGGCTTACTGACTATTTGCCTGGCACCCAGCCCTGAACCAGGGCCTGGACTCATACCCTGCTGGGCAGCAGCCCCGTTGAAGGGGACAAGACCCCAGGGAGATGGCCGTTGGCCCCAAGGTCAGCCACACACAGCCTGGGGCAAATTGTGGAGGCCCACACCACCCTGAGGGAGGTGCCCGCCATGGGCTGAGACTGTTACACCTTCCCCTGCCCCATTTTTGTAACAAGCTCCTTGGTTTTCATTCACTAAGGTTTTTGTAATTTTGTATGTGGAAATAGAGCCACACATTATCATAGAATCATAGGGTTGGAAGAGACCTCAGGAGGTCATCATGTCCAGCCCCTGCTCAAAGCAGGACCAATCCCAACTCATTCATCCCAGCCAGGGCTTCGTCAAGCCGGGACTTAAAAACCTTTAAGGAAGGAGATTCCACGCCCACTCTAGGCACAGCTGCAGTGTGTCCATTAAAGGCCCACCCCTAAAGTCCAAATACAAATCCATAGACCACAAATATGCACAACCATCCATGTACCTATATAAATGTACCTACACAAAGACACACTGTCTCTTACACACATAGGCCACATCTACACAGCAAAATTATTTTGGAATAACAAGTGTTATTTCAAAATAACTTTGCTGGCATCTACACTACACACCCTCATTTTGAAGCGGAGCTGCACTTGCTTGGAAGCCGCAGCTGGGGAACCGTCCCTTCCCCACCCTGTATTTTTCACAGGGAAATATGGTCACCCTATGATGGAGGTACGGAGTGGTGGTGGAGAGGCTGGATGGGAGGAAGTCAAGACAGGATGGGACGAGGGAGGGATGCAGCGAGGGGGATGGGGTGCAGCTCACTTCCAAGCACTTGGGGACAGGGATGCACACACTTCGAACTCATGGGTGCCAGCGAAGGGGACAGACAAACAAAAGCTAGAGCCCAGCTACATGAGGTGAAGAGGGCTGGGCAGCAGCGACAGAAGTGTGAACCACGCACCACTCCTCAACAGTCACCAGCTGAGCACTGGCAAGTTTCACAGGTTCCTCCCCTGCTCTCCCCTGCCAATGAGAGCTGTATCTATAGGTGTGGGGAGGTCAGCGGATGAACCACTTCCCCCCCCACCGCCCAGGAGCTGGACATGCTGGCTGCGTCTGCCCAGCCAGCCCTGCTATGCAGCACAGAGCTGCCACCAATTGGACAGTCTACAACCCAGTTAGCAGTGCTGATGTGAGACACCAGGGTCCCTCTTAGATCATGCGGTCCAGTCCAAAACTGGACACCTGGTCACTCCATTGTTAACTGGTCTTTTATCAGCACTTAAGGGCTGCCTGAGAAGATGAGCAGTTAGAAGACTCTAGAGTAGCTCAGAGCAGTTAATTCAGAGAATGTCAGATTGGAGCATCTGTGTTCAAACAAAGTCACGTTATCAGGCCATTCCCTAAATCACCTCCTCTTAGTTCCAGTTGATTCAGTTTATGTGTGGGCTCTGTTAGTGAAAGGGAATGATGGATTCTATTTCCACTGAGGTTAATTCACATTCTTTAATGTGAACATTGATTACAGAAAAGGTGGGGTTGTGAATCAGCTATGATGCTTAAGTGGCTGTATTAAATATATACAATATAGGAAGCCATTTATAAAGAAAGTGCACTCACCTTCTTCACACTGTGTCTGATAGTCTGGACAGCATTTCCCGTATTTTCCGCACTCCGCATCGCAGTCACATTCTCTCCCTCTTACAAAATTTTCAAAACACCGTCCTTTGCAGGAGAGTTCTACATAAGGCAGACCAAGAGGTTCAGCACCGGTCTGTTTTTGTTTTGTTCTCTGTTTGGTCTACAGTGGAACTCTTGTTTAATGGGGGTCATCAGTTTTTGTGGGTAAAAAGAATAATTTCGTATCAGGAGCTAGTTGCGCTGAGTTTGCTCTAAAGCCCAATTAACGCAATGTAAAAACTCCAACTGATAAGCATGCTCTGTAACTGCATTTTGCACATTGCCGTGTACTGAAGTGATGTGGAATTTACATTCTGTTTCACTACAAGCTGTTCCATTATCTCAGCGTTCACTCTAAGAAGGCTCCTTTGACCACATTTTCCTTCTCTCCTAGGTAAATGCGATGGTTCTGCAATGTGGGCACATGTTAAATACCTAAAAGAGGGCCTGAATTGAGATTTAACAAAAAAGGTTACGTGGGCCCAGATTTTCAAGGGGTCGCTCAATCTATGCACCATTTTGCACATGCAATTATTTGTGTTGACGACTGCAAATAATACACATGCAAATAAGGATTTGCATGAACAAGCCCTGGCTTAGACTTTCTGACATACGCTTTGTTTGGAACATGCAAAAATGTCTGTGGACAAAAAAGTACACAGTCCTTTTCTGCAAATTTGTCCCCTAAAGATAATTGAGTAAAAATTATTATTATTATAATACCTTTTTATGGCATGAGTACTAATATTTAGATGTATAATTAAAATACCAGTTCAAAATGAATTAATGCTCTCTATTCTCAATAATCTATTGGAACTAACTTTTAATAACCACTTAGGGTATATATTTACTTACCAGGAGATTGACCCATGCAGTTTCAATCTTATGGACTTTGATTCTGTGCATCTGGTAAAGGGAGTAAGTAAGGGAGGTCAATGGGAAAAATGCTCCTGTGGACCTCCCTCAGTGAGGACAGACCTTACAGTTAACTGCAGATACATCAGTACCTTAGCTAGAATTGCATATCTGCAGTCAACTGCAAGGTCTAGGGTAGACCAAGCCTAAATTTCTTGCACTGCAGTTTAAATAGCAAGGGTCACTTTATCTGCTAACAGGAGTGCGTGCAGCTCCCATTGACTTGAGAAAGTTATACAAATTACACATTTAAATGTTTACCGTGTCTTATTTGTAAATATGTCAGTGGTTTAGCTCTTGATATGGGCCACTGTAAATGAGATCAGAAATTGGTGATACAGGGATTAGAAAAGCTGCCTTTATAAACATTTCTCTAACATGCTGCTAATACCAAAATCACTGTCAGTCATTGTACTCAGTGGGATTACTCACATTTAAAGGTATGCACAGGCTTGGTCAGGGCTGGGGTGTTCAGCACCCAGAACACACAGCAACTTTTTTTAAACCACAGAGAGCCAGATTTTTAAAAGCGTTTAGGCACATTGCCTGTCTACCACTAGAAACCTTGAAAAATCAGGCCTGTAGTAATTAAAGAAGCTATTTGTGTACTAAAGAAAATCTACAACATTTAATTTCAGACCATCAAATTATTCAAGAGAACTGAAGAAATATTGAAACTCCTGAGTATATTAAAAGTTTGTTTTATTCACATCAGGTTTATGTGAGCCATCAGTGTACTCAACTTAATATTTAGGACTGAGTTATCCACAATGCAAGTCTCTTCCATAGGGATATTTGTGCAGTAAGATTCAGGTTGAACCTCTCTAGTCCAGCACTCGCTTGTCCAGTAACATCTGTAATCCGGCATGATTTTAGTCAGCTGGGCAACCACTTAACATAGGTGTGGCCAAGTTTCCTGCAGTCCCATAAATTTGTTTAGAGGCACCAGTCCAGGCTCTCAATGTTCTGAGCTATTGACTTGACCTAAACCCTTGGAGCCTTAAACCCTTAAACCTTTAAACCACGTGGAGCCTAGGTCATCTACAAGTGTCCTCCACTTCACTCTGTCTTGGGACAAACTTCTAGCTGACTCCAGGACTACCCCAGTTGTTGTCCTTCAATCTCAGTAAGTCTTCTCCACGTTGCCTGAGCTCTTCCTCTTTTGCGTATCTCTAAATGTCTTCTAAGAGCCCAGGAAGCAGTAGCAGTGTTGGTAATGCTGCTAGACAATACTGACCTCCTTTGGTCCAGCGAATTCACTGATTCAGCACCAGTAAGGTCCTGAGGGTGCCAGACTAGAGAGGGTCAACCTGTACCAGGCAGTTAATGGGTGACATAATTGGAGCTTATGCTTCTGTAATGATGGAAATAATTCTTACCCTTAAATATTTTAGCATTGTTAGAACTACAATGAAAGTAGCATAGCCCGGCTATGTTAAGGGCTTGGAGTCACTGTGCAATTAAACTTCACCATAAGGTACAAATTCTAGTGCACACTAGTATGTTGTACACTGACTTGCTTGTGTCAGTCCTACTGGCACAGACACAGTTTCCCAGTGCATGGTAATGTAGTACTATTTTAAACAGGACTGTATTATCATGTACGATCAAACTTTGAATGCACACCAGCAGATTCTACACAGGCTAGTTGGTGTGTAACACACTTGTGTAATCTAGAATTCGCAGCATTCTGGTGTAGACTACCACAATATGTAGACAAATGCTTAGTCGTAAACATGAATATAATACATTGCTGCCTGACAATAAACCTAATTTGCCAAAATCCTTGTAAAAACATACCTAAACATGCATATTTGCCCTGTTCAGTGACATTGGTTATAGGAGAAATATATGAAGGTCTATTATTTATTTTATTGCCTTTCCCATCAGTCACCCACACAGCATTGTTACCTATGTGGATTCAGCAAATGGAAACAGAAGTGAGTTTTTATGGAGGTGGGGCAAATTTCAACTATTTTTCCTTAGAAATTAGAGGTCCTTAGTAAGCCATTAGTTTTTTAAACAGGAATACATTATTCAGTAGTGATTTTGAAGCTCAAAAACTGATTGCACAATCTGATCCAAAGTCATTAAAGCTAAAGGAAAGACTCCTGTTGACTTCACTAGGCTTTAAATGAGGGCTTCTGGCCCCCATGGTTTTTAAAAATGTTGCTTAAATTTTTTTTAAAAAATGAGCATTGAATAGGGTTGGCCCCAAATTGCAGATAAATTGTTAACTCCCTGTGTGCTGCACTGCTTCTTTTAAAAGCAGGGCATATTTCTTAATGGCAACCAATTATGGTAGATGTGACTACAGGACTTTTTGAAAGTCCATGAAAAACATTTATTCAGACATAATACAACATAACATTTACAAGAAGGAAACAAGACAATGGAAAGCAAAAGGGGTGTATAAGCACTGAGGAGAGAACAAGACACAGGTGCCAAAGGAAGTAGGTGCAGAGCTCACTATAGAAACTCACTGGGTTTAACGACTTACCATCTGTGCAGAGTCTCTTGTAATCATGGCAGCACTCCATGAAGTGTAGACAGCTATAATCACAATGGCAGGCAGCCTCTCTAGAATACCCTTCCCCACATCTCCCTGCACAGCTTGATAAATCTAAAATCACACAATACTAGTTTTAAACATTGCTGGATGAGAAGGGGTTGTGAGGTAACAGCAAATGGCAAAAGAGTAAGATTGTTACTTCTTTTTCCTTTAAGGATTTAATTTGCTTACTCATTATTAGCAAAACTGTTGGCCCAATCCAACTCCTTCTGAAATGTACAGGAATGTATAGGAATCTTTAGATTGGGCCGTATATCAATTGGTATAATAGTTGCATTATCCAGAGTTCAAAAGTAAAGGTTTCTGCTATGGGATATTTGCAAAGTCTGGATGCACTAATCTTAATTTGATCCCTGCTGTACCCTGTAGGCCAGTAACTTCTCTCCAGTTAAACCAAAATACATCTACTGCCTAGGGAAAAAAAAAACCAAAGAGTTGTTTTGCTCCCACTGAAATGAGTGGCAAAATTTCCATTGATTGGGAGCTGGACTGGGCCCAAAGCAGGTTAATTTGTGCTTTATGCTTTGAGATCTAGAATGAGGCATTCTGGTCATCCTCACACCAGGAATAAATGTGTTTGTCTGAGCCTGAGCTTTAAAATACAGAGGAAGATTTCAAACACCAGGGTTTTAAGGTCTGAAGTTTTGGACTGGTATATTATGGAAATAGGGGTCAACTGTGTTGTTCAGGTCTGCACCCAGTAGTAGGTTTGCAAACTTCCACTTCCATGGGTATGAGGTCAATTGTTCAGGGTCATCTGTCATACTGAATGAATCAGTGTTACTGTGAGCTGTCAGCAGATGTATCTTACTAGTCATAGCTTCTTTTAATATTGGTGAACTGACTGGCACGACTCAGTTGACTTTTAGTTTTTCATCCCACTGATGATAACAGCGTTTCACACAAATAGAAAGTTTTACTTCTTCAAAATATCTTGCAAACAATTAAATCACATTCTTGATGGAAGACTGAGTGTAGTTCTGCTTTGAAAAGAGCTGTAACAATGGCAGAGTCAGGGAGTCTATTGTCAGTTTGTTTGTGACTTTCAGAACAAATTTGCTCCAATTACAAATAAATGCTGCTCTGCTTTCAGGGACACCTGTGTTACCTCAATGAAGGCTCTGGGTGTAGTCACACAGGTATAATGAAGTGTCTGTCTGCACGGAAAAAGCTGTGCAATAGTTTACTTTGAATCCAGCGAACACAGGTAATAGTAACAGTGAACATAGCTCAACATGGAGTTCAGGACAGACGGGGAACCCAAGTATGTGCTGCAATGTATACACTGCTGGTGTTCCAGTAGTGCAGAAGACATACCCTAAATGCAGAGCAGTGGAGGTGGCATAGATGCCACTGACAGCATAATTTGGGCTGTATAATCTTGATTCCTGATGAGGATGTGTCAAAGCAGGAGAGAATCCTGGTTCACTTTCAGATCTCAAGTTGAGTTTGCAAGGCTGCTTGCTTAAAACCAGTTGTTTTGTTTGTATATAGGTGGATAGATCACAAGACAAAGGACTCCCATGATGTCATGTATACAGTCCCTTTTCAAAGCAGGACTGCAGTCTAAGTGACATGCCAGACATCAGAGGGTGAGTCAGTTTCAGAATGAAGATTAGAATTTCAAAATCAGTGGGTTCTAGCCCTGCACATCAGGATAAAATATATTCTTTCATTTTTTTGTTCATGTGGATTCTTTAGTTTCAATAGTGTAACATCCATCTTACACAGTGGCTTCAGTGTAATAAAAATATTCTAGATTGCTGTTGTGCTGGGATATCAAGGATAATTTATGATACTGAGGGGAACTTCCTAGTAATGCATTTAGAGATAGGGCTGTTTTCTCAGTGAAACATGCACAGTCTGTAACTGCAATCCCTTATATTGTTCTGCTAGGACATACAAGCATCCTGGAACAATACCCCCGGTAAATGAAAGCCACACTAGTGCACTAACACACACCCCCTTCTGGAATTGAACTATGAAAATGAAGCATCCTGAAATATGAATAAGATGGCTGTACATTTAGTAAACAAGCTGAAAAAAGACACAATACAGTGAGCTGAAATGTGGAGAAATAACACACAACACAGCACTGGAGACAAGAAAACATTTTCAACAACATACAGTGTACATGTGTGTGTGTATCAGAGGAGAGGAGGAAGGGAGATGAAAATAAAAACTCTATTTACATAGTATTTTCATCCCAAAGGCAAGTAAGGCCATGTCTACATTATCCAGAAGATTGAGCTGCTTGATCTTCTCGGGTTTGATTTCTGGCACCTGGTAGTGACATGCAAAATCAACCAGTCATGGATCAGCAGTCGACCCCTGCACTCCTGGCTATTGCAAGGGAGTTAAATTAAATTAAATTAGTTAAACCATAATTAAATTAAGGGAGGTCAATGGGAGAAAGTCTCCAGTCAACCTTCCTCAGTTAGGACAGGCAGGTAAGTCAGTGCAGGTAAGTTGATTCTAGCTATGCAGTTGCCATAGCTAGAACTGCATAGCTGCAATCAATTTATCTGCCTAGTGTAGACCAAGCTTAAGTATTGTCAGTTGCAGTATTCCAGAGAGTAGCAAGGGGCTGGAGGTAAAATAACTTGTCAAAGAGAACACATTGAATAGGTAAAAGATTCGAGAGTTAGACCTCTTGTCTCCTGACTACATAGGTGAAATCTGGACTCAAGATTAAAATATCATATTATGGACTATAGAAGTAGACCTTTCTTTCTTTCTTTCTTTCTTCCTTTCTTTAAGATGTGATCAGTTTAGTCATTCTTTCCTGGCCATGAGGGTCTGATCCCTCTTAAAGTCTGTGCAAATAATTCCGCTCATTTCAAAAGGGCGTTCCACTGGGGTCTGAAGGTAAAATTCGACTCCTATCTTATAAAAAGTGTGCACTGTTGAGAGGGTTGTTTTTTGTTTTGTTGTGTGTGTTACTGCTATACAACTATGTAATATCTGCTACTGTAGAAACCTAAGTATTTTAATTGTTTAAGGATTATAGCAGCAAATTTAGCAGATGCTAAGTTTTAAGAGAGAAATTCAAAATATTTATAATAATGAAATTAATGCCATAAGAAGATTGTGAGATAGCATCAAAAGTGTATTCAGATAATGCATTAGGGACAAGGGCAGAGTTTAGTTACCATGCCTTGTTGTATTTGTTATTTGTTATCTCACATGCCTTGTTATATTTGTGATCAGTATTAAACCACTCCTGGCTAGATTAATTACTGGTGCAAGTACAAGTTTTTCATTGAGTAATATCAACAATGGATTTGGCTGTCCATATCATTTACAGGTTAATAGGATCTGCAGACTATATCTACAGAAAGAGAGAGAGGGAGATACACACACAACATGTACATATACATTTTGCATGACATTGAGATTTACAAATTATTCCTTTTAAAATACCAATTTATATTAACACGTTGAAAAAGACTCAGATTTTGGCAAACTGAATCATGATACCCATGTTGCTAAATCTTTTGGTAGCAATTTAGTAGTTTCTTAAATGATTCCTTCATTTCAAACACTTCTGATTTTTATTAGGTTATCTTTCCAAATATTCCAGACAATCTTCCTTCATTTTTGTATTTTACAATACCTTGAGAAGAAGCTTGCTGAAGCAAGTATGCTGAAAATATCACCAGGAATATGTAATGTATATGCCACACCATGGTTATTTTTAGGTATTGCATCCTCCCTGGAAGGAAAAAAAATTGTTTTTGAAGAACTACTCTAGACAACTATATGAAATATTAATTAATTTACACTGAAAATAAACTGTAAATGCAAGCTTTATTTCCTAATATTAAAAGTCACATAACTTCAATATATTTTTTAAAATATTTAGAAAACTTGCCAATTCAGAATTATGCCATGTATCTCTTCACAATGATAGACGGATTATGCCTTAAATTTTGCAATAAGAATAGATGTAAATAACATGATTATTTAAAGCGAGTGTCCTTAAATTATAGCAATTAATTTATACTTTTATAGAAGTCCCTGCATGTGGAGAACACAGCCAATTAAATATATTTATTTAAGCTGTTTTTCTTTACAAAGATTTCAAAATGACAAATTCTAGTGATATATTACTGGTAAAACTACTTATATTTTAAGAAATTGCTATCAAAACACAAGTTGTCACACAAATTAATCAGAAGATTAGATAAAATGTAATCCAACTAACTGCTACCTAAACATTTCATTATTGCTCAGAATAGTGATTCTCAGCTTTTTTCTGTTTGAACAAAATATTGTGAATAGGGATGGTATTGCACTTACCCGACAAAGGATATGTCTGCTTTCAGGGATATATTAGACGTTTTATATAATGCTGTAAATATACTGTGATGAACTAATTACCCAACATGTTAGACAAAACCAACCAGTGACAACTTATGACATCATTTGGAAAAGGGTCCAGCTGACTAGACTAAAGCAACATCTGGAAAACACTCTGATTAAGAAAAATGACTGAAAAATAAATGTATTAATTACATTCAGACTTATTAGTCAAAACAATTTTAATTTAGTAGTGAAACGAAAAAAAATATCTGCACAGCCCTAGCAAATGATTGCAGACAAACTTTGAATACGTTTTCTTTCCTATCATATCAAACAGTGGTTTTAAAACTATGCCTTAACATGTACTATTAATAACAAAATTTATTTTCATTTAGTTCTAAGGTACAATTATAATTCAATTAATACTTAATTCATATGGTACCAAATAATGGCCCAAATCTTACCTCCCACACTAGGGAATTGAATGGGAATATTTTTCAGTGGCCAAAAATGGATAGCGTTGATCCAAACTTTAATTTACCAAATGCAGCACGTGATTAATTTAAGCATTAATGTAGACACTCCAATTACTCTCATAATCCAGATCTTTATCTATTTCCTACTGAGCAGATTCAGCACATAGCAGCTTTACATAGAGGTCCTGCTTATTAGAACCGAATTATGCTACAAAGGGGTTGCTTCGAACTTTGAATGGGCCCAATTTAGTCAAAGATGCTATTGAAAAATACCTAAGCCCACGCTTAGGGTCTTTCCTGAATTAGGGATAGATTTAAGCACATTTTTAGTATTTACCTCTCTTGGGGTCAATATGGTTTGTATCAGATTTATTATTTGGCAATGAAAGAAATGCTTTGAAATTAATGTAGGTAATCAGGGCGGCTGTCCTTGGCCCCAACTTCCAAGGTTGCCAAATTAGTATTCTGAGGCAAAGGAAGAAGGAAAAGTGCTACATCTCACTCAGCTGGCTGTGCCTGTGTTTTTCCCCCACAAACTTAACTATGAAGAGCGAAGGTACCAAAAATATTTTCCATCGGGGTAGCAAAATATCTAGGGCCAAGACAGAGTCGGAGCAGTGTGAAACGTGGAAACCTTCCTGTTTTAAAGAGTGCACTTTAAACAAAATGCTATGAAGAGAGAGATTGCACTAAGCCTACAAATGCTACGTCTGCTTCCAGGGATATTTCATGCATCTCATATATTGCTGTAAATATACTAATGATGATCTAATTACCCAATGTGTCATGAGTAGCAAGCATAATAAATTTGAGGTATATAACATTTGTAGGTAAGGATCTCAGTAAATCTCCCAATGTGCTTGCTAGGTAAGCATTAGTTACAAAAGGGGAAACAGAGGCACAAAAATTGCAGGAGTTATTCACGCTCATACACAGGAGCCATTACTAGTATACCATATTTATTATCTAGCAGTAGCATTTCAGTTCAGGTTTCTCAGATGTTGACTCAGTGACCAGGTTTCTTGACCGTGAAAGTATGTGGTAGGGAAGAGAAGAACTATGTATAAATATATGAAATCTGGAAACAGAAGAAAATTGGCTACAGTGGTCCCAAGAGGGGTAAGCTAGGGCTAGTGTGAATAAATAATCACACCTGAAAAGTAGTGGAAGTTCCATTGCTGGAGCCATTTAAAACCAGACTGGGTAAATTACTGGAGAATAAGTTGTTGGGAATGTTCTTGCACTGGCATCCATAGGGTGGCAAAGATAACCTACTTGCGATGCTTCCCTCTTTAATTTCTAACAGGCTGTGGTTGCTAATGCCCTTGTGGACTGGCTATGTGTGTCATGAGAAAAAAGTGTGAGACGCTAAACAACAACAAAGCCCTGTGACAGAATGAATGTCTACCCTTGATTAGTACTGCTTGTATGGTATCAAACCATTCTGTGAAATACAGCCAAGGGCATACATTAAAAATGAAGATAAATTACATTTGGCTGTTGGAGTAATTGTATATTCTAGATGTTATCATCATTGGAGAATGCAGTTCTTTGATTTTCTGTTGAAAGAAGATGTTAAGGCTCAACCACCTTGAAGCGCAAGAGGATTTTACCTGAAGTTATGTTCAGTTTGAATATATTTTATTTTTATTTTATTTTATTTATGTGTGAGTCAAATTTAGTGTTCATGTAAATTTCTGTGGAACTCCTTGAGTCAGGCTTAGAATCTGAGCCAATACTATCCAAGTTTCCTTTCATAGCTATACAACTTGCAACTAATCCAGAGATTTTCAGTACTACAGGGCATGTTAGAAATGTTCACTGAGTGAGTGCTCTTCATTTCCTGATCTAGGTGGCCTTCAGCAAAACTGGGGCATAAATAGTGGCATGAATGATACCACTTGTGCTCCAAGTTAAGCAGATACTTACTTGGTACTTTGCTGGATCGGAACTCCAATTTACAACGGTTGCTCATTGATAGGTGTCATGAAAACATAGCTTTTACTTATCTGTTTGTATTGTTGTGAAGTTTAACTAATATTTATAAGGTGCATTGAGATTCCTAGGTGGACAGTGCCTTAAAAAGGCAAATTATTATTATTATTATTATTATTATTATTTTATTATTTTATTATTGAAAAAAGGAATGGTGTTGTACACAGTAACTGACCATTGTGAGATTAGAGCTGCCTGGAAAAGTTTGGAAAACTTTTTTTTGCAAAACAATTTTGAATTTTTTCATGAAATCAAAATTTTGGTGAAGTGAAGAAAAATTGACCAGCAGTAACTTAAAATAAACTAATGAATCAGCAGGAATTATATTGTGTGATTCCTCAGTAAGTCTCATGGAAAGAATAGCCATAAAATGCTTGTAAAACTGTCTTCATAATATAGAAAAAAGAAGGCCTAGGCTAAACTGGAACCCCTGTGTTACCCTCACTCATTCAGTGATATGAAAGTGACTGGTTGGTTCTCCCATGAATGTGCATTTTAGTGCTAAAGATTGTGATTTGCCTGCAAGCAGATGGAGGGAGCAGTGCAGAGCCATGCTGCCCTTTTGAGGGAGATCACAGGTGTATCTACACTGCAGCAAAAGGTATGAGTTAGACGTACCCTGGCTAGCTCTGAGGCTATATCTGAACAGCCAAGTTATCTTGAAGTAACAGTAGTTATTTCAAAATAATTTTGGCAGAATCTAAATGACACACACTATTTTGAAATAAATTAGTGGGCGCATTATTTCAATTGTGGTAAACCTCATTTCCTGAGGAATAATGCCTATTTCAAAACAGGCCATAATGGGCTTCAGTGGCACCATTTCAAATAGCACATAGACCCAGAAATGGTGTTTTGAAATAGCTGGATGTTATTTCAAAATGCATTTTGTGTGCAGTTGTGTTATTTTGAAATCAGCTATTTCAAAATGGCTTATTTCAAAACAGTGCTGCCATAGTCTGATTGAGTTACTGCATTAACAATGGAAGTGTCACCCAGTAGGTACCTAGGGTTTCAGATGGCTCTGATTGTGTGCATGCAGATAGCTTATCTCACTGCTTGCTCTGCCTCTGCTATACTTCTAGTTTTAATGCACTGTGACTAGCTACTCAAAGCTAGTTTGGAAATCTCTGCACATCTTTCAGTCAATCACACTTCTCAGTTTCAGTTCAGATATGAAATCCATGTGACATCTTAGGGAGGCACACAGGAAGAGATGCAGGCGGAATGCTTCCAGATTTTTTTTCTTTTTCAGCGATTAATACTCATCCAGTGGGACAAAACCAACTTTTTTGTGCAGTGTTGTTCTTCACTCTCCTCTGTAATGGATGGGGGAACCTATAGCCTTTTTTTTTTTTAAATTGAGAGCCAGAGCAGTAAAGTTTGCTCTTAGTTTTTTTTTTCTTTTCTCAGTGAGGGATTTTTTTTGTTTGTTTGGTTTTGTTTGTTTGGTTTTTTTTTGTTTCTCACGTGTGAGTGGCCCCGACTGACTTTTCTGTGAGTCAGCTGCCCCCCGTCCGAAAAAAGGCTCCCAGCCCCAGAGCTAGTGGCTAGTACATGGGAATGAGGAATTTTATGGCCTATTTATGTGACTTTGGACAAAAGACTTAGACCCAGATGGTCAAAGGTACTTAGGTGCCTAACACTCTTTTAAGACCTGCTGAGAAGTCCAGGGCATTTTTAGAGAAAGGAAATTTGGAGTGACTTTAGCTTACTCAGGCCAAGATGCAGAAAGGGTCTTGGGCCTTGCAAGGCCCAGCACTACTGCCTGTAGACAAGAACAGGCACAATACCGTGAACCACAGAGCCTTGCGTTAGGCTCCCTTGACTACTGGTACAATGAATGGGGTGAGAGGAGAGAGGCACCTTAGAATGCAGTCAACAAGACCCAGCATACTAGACAGGAAGCTGCCTAACTAGCTGATGGCAGATGCTGTTGAGAGGGGTGTGTCTTAATCTGCACAGAGAGAGGCCTATGTCCAGGCTGCAGGAAGATGCCTCACTCTGCGTGGGATCCCCAGCTCCTCAGGTTGGGAAGACTGAGGTGTCAGCTTCTAGCCCCTTGGCTAGGGTACTCCCAGGAATATGGGAGATGCCCAGGTGAAGTCCTCCCTCCACTTGAGACGGAGAAAAGATTTAAACAGCGATCCACGGATGACTGCCTAATCCAGGGAGTATAGGTCACTCTGAGGTGGGGCTCCCTTCGTCTTTCCTGCTGAAACTCTTCTACTGTGGCAAAATAAGTTTTTAAAAACCACTGGAGTGGGGGGCAGGGGCTGGATCTTGGTCTCCAATGGAGTGCTGTAACCACCAGACTATTTGTTGAGTTATTTCTATGCTTGCACCGTCTGGTCCAGTGTTGAAACTGTTACACTGGGGGTAAATAATGGAAGAATCACTGGTCTGCTCCCTTTCACCTTCTCCACCTGCTCCCCCACCCTAGCTGTTTTGTACAAGCTTGTCTGTAAGGGCCCGATGCAATTGTTGAGGTCTGTACATGCTTATGGGAGTGGGGCCCACAGGCAAGATAAGCCAAGGAAGGGTTATCAGGCCTATCGTCTCCTGGTTTGTGCAGCACTGTGAGGGCTAGACCTGGGGACACTCGGGAAGGGGCTGCCGTGCACATGCTGGAAACAGAAACAGTGGGGCCTTAGGGTACTTTTACTGCAAAAATTCAGGTGCTGATCAATTTTTAGGTGCCTGCAGGGTTTGGTCACTGCTGAAGAATCTTTTATGGATCCCGGGGGAGCTGATTGCCTAGCCCCCAAGAGCTGCACTGAAAGTAAAGCCCTGCAAATCTACAGACAGCCACATTCTATCTGCAGTGCTCGGCATCAGCAGCTCACTACCAATCAGTTTTGGGGCTCGGCTGCAGATACAACTCTGATGTCGGCAAGGTACTGACTGATGGGACCAGCTCAGTTCACAGAGGCTAGTGAAGAGACAAATGGGATTTTTTAAAAAAATGTGATGATCATCTTTCTGGGCTGAACTTAACTAAGGACATGTGCACCGAGTAAAAGGGAAAATAAGCATTTAAAATGATGAGTAGATGACAATGTAGTTAGAATAGTACTGATTTTAAATAGTAGTTACAAGTTTAGGGCTTTTAAATTTGAGCATTGAAGAGCAGTAGAGAAGGTTTAGTAATAAAATGAATCTAAGTCAAATCAGAGGGAGAATTAAATTATGAGTGGCAGCAGAGGGAAAGGCCCGAGTGTTTTGGAAGATTATAAATAGGGCTCTGAGGAAAACATGAATGAATTGGGGCACTATCTTTGCTCCTATTGGAGTGGCTTATGCAGCTGTAGGTTTAGCTGTGGGAAGACTAGTGTACAAGGGGCAGAGATCTTAGTGACGGAAAGATATAGGGTCATTATAAGTTTTTTGAGATTGGGTGGTCTGGTTATTGACTGAAGAGAGTTATAGGTTGAACCTCTCTAATCTGGCACCCTCAGGACCTGCCTGGTGCTGGACAAGAGAATTCGCTAGACCATGGGCAGTCAATATTGTTTGGCAATATTACCAACACTTGACTGCTTACTGGGCTCTTAGAAGACATTTAGGGGTAAATTACAGCTAAGTAACAGCATGGAACACCGAGAGCCAGGCCTGGTGGCTGGAGTATGCAGACTCAGGGAGGCGTAACAGCCAAAGTGTAAAAGGTGGTGATTGCAAAACTGAATACCTTACCAGTGGCAGAGTCGAGGAACCAGTCTGTGTTTGCCAGTGTTTTGGTGATCGTGATTGGCAGATTTGCAGACACAGGGGCCGTGTCTACGCTAGCCCCCTCCTTTCAGAGAGGGACGGTGATGAGGAGTTTGAGCAGCTGCTAACGAGGCACTGCTATGAATATACAGTGCCGTATTAGCATAATTGCTGCCACATGTGACTGGAAAGTGCCACTTTCAAAACACACACTGCCCCTGCAGATGGGACCCTTTCAAAAGGACCCCCTGATTTTGAAAGCCCCTTCTTCCCAAAACCAAATGGGAAGAAGGGACTTTCAAAATCAGGGGGTCCTTTCAAAAGGTCCCTGGATACATGGGCAGCATGTGTTTCAAAAGTGGCACTTTTGAATTGCGCCTGGCCGCCATCATGCTAATGAGGTGTTGTATATTTGTAGCAGCATCTCATTAGCATCTGCCAAAATTCCTCATTACCATGCCCACTCCAAAAGGAGGGGGCTTGTGTAGACATGGCCAGGATGTGTTGGAGGGAAGAGGGACCTTAGGGTCAAGAACATGACACCAACACAACAGAGGCCAGACCCAGAGAGGAAGGCTTAGAGGGGCAGCTGCTCCAGGCCATGGTGATTTAACAGGACCTCAGGCTGTGGGCCACCACCCCTGCTACTGCAGTGGCAGCAGTGGCTGGAGCCTCAGGCCCTTTAAACCACCAGTGGAGCCTCATAGGGTTTGGCTCAGCCGGTGCTGAGGGCTGCATGGCGGGAGGCTAGCCCCACATCCCTGCCCTTTGCACCCATGGCCCCAGCCCTTCTGGGGAGCCCAGAGCTGCATCTCCCCCCAACCAAACACATGTTGCCTGGGGCCTGGCAAAGTCTGTCACCAACCCTAGACAGCGGGTGCAAATAGGACTTGGGAACTGAGGCAACAGCTCGAGATAAGTTTCAGAGGTGAGCCTCTTGTCTTCGCCTCGTTTACCAGCTGTCAGTGTGATGACTCGGCTGTACCTAGCAAAGGCGACAGTCAGATGCTTGGCAAAATTATAAGGTTGTTGTTAGACTATGAATAGCATTCTGTTCCAACATTGCAGGGTGGGTCGATGAGCATGTCTGAGCAATACTCAATGGCGACGCCCTGGAATGCTTCAAAGGTTGTGTCTGTCTGCAGTTACACAGAAACATCTATCATTTGTCCAAGAGCCGTCACAACAAGGTTGCAGCTATTGTGACACTGAACTCTTCTTGCTGTGTTTAGACCAGTACATTTCAGCAATGAACGCTACAGAGGGTCCCGTGTTGAAAGGAAGCTAAGGAAAGGATAGTCATTCCAGCTTCCTCTCACTGTTTAGTGCTGGAAAGCACCAACGTCCTATGAATTTGTCCTTCCAAATCATTACAATTTTTGCAAGAATTGAAGTCAGAAGGAGGGCCAAGAGTTATTTCTGAGACATTACCTCACTATAAATGGATCAGACCATAATTGCTTTCCGTTTACTAAACCGTGTATCATGCACATCTGTTGAAGAGGCTTGTTTGGTCCGTCAAAACAGTTTTGCCATTACATAATCTGCATGGGGAGACAACAAAATAGTCACTTCCCAACCTTGGAATTGCTTACACCGAGTATAGTACTTTAATCCCTTTACTACTGAGGATAGCTGCAGCCTCATGAATGAATTTTGTCATTATGTGTGAGGGGAAATTCTCACATAGTTGAAAATAATGTTCTTTCTTTGAGATGCCTTAAGCAAACCACACAACTAGTAAAACAAAAAGCAGTCAAGTAGCACTTTAAAGACTAGCAAAATAGTTTATTAGGTGAGCTTTCGTGGGACAGACCCACTTCTTCAGACCATAGCCAGACCAGAACAGACTCAATATTTAAGACACAGAGAACCAAAAACAGTAAGCGAGGAGGACAAATCAGAAAAAGATAATCAAGGTGAGCAAATCAGAGAGTGGAGGGGTGGCGGGGGGAAGATCAAGGATTAGATTGAGTTAAGTATGCAGATGAGCCCCTATAGTGACTCAGAAAGTTCACATCCCGATTTAAACCATGTGTTAATGTTCCGAATTTGAATATAAATGTCAATTCGTCCATTTCCCTTTCTACAAAGGAGCGATAATCTCTTTTCAGTAACACACATACCTTGAGGTCGTTGACAGAATGGCCCATTCCATTAACACGTTGACTAACTGGTTTGTGGATCTGGAGTGTTCTGATGTCTGTTTTGTGCCCGTTGACCCTTTGTCTAAGGGAGTTAGAAGTCTGTCCAATGTACAAAGCATCTGGGCATTGTTGACACATGATGGCATATATGATGTTAGTAGAGGAGCATGAGAAAGTGCCCGTGATTCTGTGAGTAACCTGGTTAGGTCCAGTGATGGTATTTCCAGAGAAGATATGTGGACAAAGCTGGCAGCGGGCTTTGTTGCAGGGAAAGGTTCCAGGACTGGTGTTCCTGGGGTATAGACTGTGGCTGTTAGTAAGGATCCTCATGAGGTTGGGAGGTTGTCTGTAGGAGAGAACAGGCACGTTACCCAGGGCCTTCTGGAATGTAGCATCCTGATTAAGAATAGGTTGTAGGTCTTTAATAATTCGTTGCAGTGGTCTGAGTTGGGGGCTGTAGGTGATGACCAGTGGTGTTCTGTTCTTGGCTTTTTTGGGCTGATCTTGGAGTAGCTGGTTTCTGGGTATGCGTCTGGCCCTGTCGATTTGTTTTTTTACTTCTCCTGGTGGGTAATTCAGGTTTATGAATATTTGGTAAAGTTCTTGTAGTTTTTGCTCTCTGTCAGTTGGATCAGCGCAAATGCGATTATACCTGAGCTTGACTGTAAACAATGGATCTAGTCACGTGTGCAGGATGGAAACTAGAAGGGTGTAGGTAAGTATAGCGATCAGTAGGTTTTCGGTACAGTGTGGTACTGATCAGGCCATCCTTGATTAGTACTGTAGTGTCCAGGAAATGTATCTCTTGCATGTTGTAATCGAGGCATAAGTTGATGGTGGGGTGTAGATTGTTAAAGTCTCTGTGGAATTCTTCTAGAGCCTGTGTACCATGGGTCCAAATCATAAAGATGTCATCAATGTATCTTAAGTAGAGGAGTGGTAATAGGGGATGAGAGCTGATGAATCGTTGTTCCAGGTCAGCCATAAATATATTAGCATATTGTGGGGCCATGTGGGTGCCCATAGCAGTTCCACTAATCTGGAGGTATAAATTGTCCCCAAAACGGAAATGATTGTGTGTGAGAACAAAGTAACAGAGGTCAGACACCAGATTGGCTGTGGTGGCATCAGGGATGGTATTCCTGATTGCTTGTAATCCGTCTTTATGTGGAATATTAGTGTACAGAGCCTCTACATGCATTGTGGCAAGGATGGCGTTATCAGGAACTTTTCCGATGTTTTGTAATTTCCTCAGGAAGTCGGTGGTATCTCGGATATAGCTGGGAGTGTTGGTGGCATAGGGTTTGAGGAGGGAGTCCACATAACTGGATAGTCCGGTGGTAAGGGTGCCAATACCTGAAATGATAGGGCGTCCAGGGCTTCCAGGTTTGTGGATTTTGGGAAGTAAATAGAATAATCCAGGCTGCGGCTCAGATGGTGTGTCTGAGTGAATGAGGTCCCGAGTAGCAGCAGGGAGTTCCTTCAGTAGTAGTTGTAATTTCCTTTGGAATTCCAACGTGGGATCAGCAGAGAGAGGTCTGTAAAATGTGGTGTTGGAGAGTTGTCTGGCTGTCTCCTGTTCATAGTCTGACTTATTCAGGATGACAACAGCACCCCCTTTGTCAGCTGGTTTGATTATGATGTCTTGGTTATTTTTGAGACTCTGGACAGCACAGCGTTCAGCATAGTTGAGATTGTGTCTCATTTGGCATTGTTTGTCTATAATGTCAGACTGAGCACGGTTGCGGAAGCAGTGTACGTAGAAGTCCAGATTTTCACTACGACCCGCAGGGGGAGTCCACATAGAGTTCTTCTTCTTTTGTTGTTGGTAGGGGGGCGGGTCGAGAGAGTCAGACTCTTGTTCATAGGTGTGTTGGAAAAATTCCTTTAGACAGAGGCGGCGAAAGAAGGCTTCAAGGTCCCCACAGAATTGTATTAAGTTTGTGGGGGAAGTAGGGCAGAAGGAAAGACCCCAGGATAAGAGAGACTCCTCTGTGGGGCTGAGTGGTAGTTTGAGAGGTTAACAGTGTTCTGTGTGGAACATTTGACTTGTCAGCATTTTGTTCCTGTGGCCATAACACAGGGCTGGGCAATAATTTTTGATAGGGAGGCTAGTTTAAGATTTTGATTCGTGATCCAGGGCTGCACTCTTTAATGGAGTGGGTGGTCAGGCCTGAGATGGAGGCTGGGTGCGGAAGAGAGCTTGCGTAGGGGACTGGGATGCAGGATACAGTGTGGGAGCTGACAGGGGTTTGGGTAAAGGAGGAGTTTGTGACCTATGGCAGGGGATTGGGACACAGGGTCTCAGAGGAGGTATGGGGGGCAGGTGAGGGTTCTGGGCTGGGGGGGGGCGTGTAAGAGCAGATGCAGGGTCTGGGAAGTAGTTGGGGTGTGGTGCCAGGAGCAGGCTCTGTCCTGCAGCTGCTGAGGTAAGCAGCTCCTGGCCAGCAGCACTCTCAGGCAGGCTGAGGACACTAGCTATTCCATGGGGCTCTCTGTACTGGGGACAGGGGGGTGGCTTTGAGTACTGCCCCCTACTCCCAGCAACATCTCTCAATGCCAATTGGCTAGTTTCACCTGCTGCCCCCTCCCCTAGCAAAATGTCTCAGCTATTATAATCCAGAAACTGTCCAATGGGAACTGAAAAATTGTGCCACAATGCCCTCACCCCCAGCAAAAACTCCCAGCTCCCATTGGCCAGTTTCTGACTAATAGGAGCTGAAAGATTTTGCTGTGGGTAGGGGCAGCACTCAAAACTTTCCTCCCTCTGCAGCCTCAGGTCAGATTAAAAGGTTTGGAGGGCTGGATCCAGTCCACAGGCCGCATCCTGCCCACCGCTGATACAACACAGTAAGAAAAATGTACCCAATGTGGATTCATTCACTATTTCTTAAAGTCCAGATAAGCCTAGGACAGACAGTCATACCCTTATGCCTGGGGCTGGCGACAGGGGGGCTTTTTGCTGGCAGGGGCATGTCCACATGGCCTCTTTACTGCCAGCACCCATGCCACCCTCCCCCTGCTGAGATCGAGCTCTCGCTCGGCAATGCTAATGAGCTGCAGAACAATGCTTAATGAGCAGCCACTTGGAATTTTGAGGCTGCTTATTAGCATGGACCCGCCAGGAGAACCGCACTGTGTAGACTGAGCCATAATATATATACCATATGGAGGGGCCATGCGGGTGCCCATAGCAGTTCCACTAATCTGGAGGTATAAATTGTCCCCAAAACGGAAATAATTGTGTGCGAGAACAACGTTACAGAGGTCAGACACCAGATTGGCTGTGGTGGCATCAGGGATGGTATTCCTGATTGCTTGTAATCCGTCTTTATGTGGAATATTAGTGTACAGAGCCTCTACATCCATTGGGGCAAGGATGGCATTATCAGGAACTTTTCCAATGTTTTGTAGTTTCCTCAGGAAGTCGGTGGTATCTCGGATATAGCTGGGAGCGTTGGTGGCATAGGGTTTGAGGAGGGAGTCCACGTAACTGGATAGTCATTTCAGGTATTGGCACCCTTACCACCGGACTATCCACTTCCTTAGCCCAAAGAATCTTATCACCTAATAAATCATTCTGTTAGTCTTTAAAGTGTTACATAACTGCTTTTTTGTTTTATTATTGCATATGTGGTATTATTTGAGGATGTGCAGAAGAAGCTGGACACAATAGCTTTTTAAGTGTTAGTAAGTTACAAAGATCTTAGCTATTTCTTACAGATATTTATTATTAGGTTTTTAAGGTGAATTCCTGCTGAAGAAGGGAGATGGCCTACTCATGAATGTGCATCTATTCAGAAAAATTGGACCAGGAAAGACTATCGTATATCCTGAAGCATAGCCCAGGATGGCTGGTCAAATACTGCAAAAAGTGACTGAAATAATTTTGAAAATAATTCACTCTTGGTTTTCATCACTTTTTGTGCAACTGATGGTTAATTTATGAGCATGTTTTCAAATTCCAAATGTTTCTGAAACTTTATGATGAATGATTTGGCTAAAACACTATTTGTAACTTGTTTTCAATTTCTAAAACAATTTAGCGCCCAATTCGGGAACAGAATCAGTACTAAGTGACTTAGAAGACAACATTTAAAAATGAATGAACATTTTTTTCTTAACTGCAATATGTGTTAACTTCACAGTCAGTTGACCTTTCTGGGTGATTAATACATCAAATACACTTAATAATTTAGTTTTCCAGTGTATATAAAATATTTTGGCAAAAATTGTCACATCTTGTTTCACAGAAACACTTTTCCTATGTCCAAAACTAGTTAGCTTTGCTAGGACTGTATTTCAACAGGCCCCAGCCTGTTGGCTAAAGCACTTGTTGCAGATATTTCCTTTTGTTCCACCTCCAAACATTTATTTTTTTTTAACTCGGCAGAATTTCTGTCTGATAAAGCAGTGTATAGGTATTGCACGCACGTCTATTCCTTTCTCTGACACTGACTTACTCTTTGACCTTTGAATATCATTTAACATCACTGTGCATAGGGGCTGTAGCACTGAAAAAGGGTTAGGCAGCCACCTGGCCTGCTCCCAGGGCAATGCTGTAGCTAAAATTGCTATTATGATCCTGAGAGGCATAAACTGGGGAATCTTGAGTGAGAATAAAGAGATTATTTTAAAAAATCTGTATTTGGCGCTGATGCGGTAGCGTGTCCACTTCTGATGTCTACGAGTCAAGCTGAATGACCTGGAGAGGGTTCAGAGAACAGCCTCAAGAATGATTAAAGGATTTAGAAAGCATACCTTATAGTGAAAGACTGAAGGAGCTCTGTCTAGGCACGCTATCAAAGAGAAGGTTAAGGAATGATTTGACTACAGTCTACAGTTCTTGGGGAAGAATGCTTCAAAATTGGATTCTCATGTAGCAGAAAAAAAAAAGAACTTACTGCTGCTTTTGAAATCAAGCTTGGATGCTTTTTTACACTGAGATTATTGACCAGGGTGGTGGTAGTTGAGCAAAATATGCCACAGGAAGTATCATTTGAACGCTATCATTGTAGCTGTGTGCGAACCTAGTGATACCAAAGGGGATTGAAGCAAGGCTGTTGACTTAATTTTGGGTACACATTAAGAGTCCATTTCTGTTGTTCCCAGCATGTTCTTAGACATTTGGGGAGAGTCATTTCTGATGGTGACATATTTCTGCTAAACAAAGTATCCAATTTTGAAGGCAGTTGGATGCTTTGCAGAGGGCTACTTCTGGTTTCCATTTTTGTAACTCACTGATAATCACTGATGGCTTGTGTTTATGTGCAGTGATGCTACTGTGTGTGTGCTAAAGAAGCCTTCATTTCAGCCTCCTGTGCAGGCCATTGGCTGTACGACTGAGCCACACAGCCTCACTGCAGCATCCAAAATCATGGCCGCAATCTGGCTAGTGCAGTATAAGCTATAGTGTGACAGCGAAAAGGAAAGTGAGAATGAAAAAAAGCAATTACAGGTTGACCCTCTGTAATCTGGACCTCTGTGGTTCAGCAACAGCTGTAATCTGGCATGATTTTAGTTAGCTAGATGACTACTTATCATGGGTGTGGCCAAGTTTCCTGTGGTTCCATAAAGTCTCTTTCCAGCCACCAGTCCTAACTCAGTGGTCTGTGCTGTTGTTTAGCTGTAATTTACCCCTAATTGTCTTCTAAGAGACCAGTAAGCAGTGGAAGTGTTGGTAATGTGCTAGACAATATTGACCACCCATGGTCCAGAAAATGCTCTCATCCAGCACCCATCAGGTCCCGAGGTGCCATGTTAGAGAGGTTCAACCTATACGAAACAGGCTAAGGCATTATATTTCAGCAAAGCCTCCATGGAAATAAAAATCTAAATGTTTTTGGGTCCTTTGACCTAAGTGATTAGCCAAGATTCACAATCTTCCACTGGGAGAGACGTTTATGATGGAGTTAAGATTGTATTTACTAAGATATTTATTGATTCCTGTTGTTTTCAGGGAACCAGGCCTTCACAAGAAAAATACCTTTCCTTTTCTCACTTTCCCTCGCTTGTTTTGGTATATTTTGGGGGGCTGGGATGCAGAGAAACACCTTGGCATCATTCCATCTGTGAAGAGATATTATCAGCTGGCTTGCTCTTGTGAAAGGGGGAGCTCAGCCAACCTCATTGCAAATGCTGGGAAAAAGCTGTGAGAGGAACTGTATTGGAAGTAACAGGAGAATTATCATGTGAGTTTAGCTTAGGCGTTAGAAAGCACATTCTGTTTTGTGTGTGATAATTTGTTCCTATATTCATGTTTTTGAGCCTCTGAATCTCTGTTTGCTAATAGACATAGTCTTGTGTTCTCTAGAAATATGGCTAAGGGCTGTGTGTTAAATCTGCGGGGATCCTGAGCTGACTCTTGTGATCTGGGCATAGTATTCTTTTGGAAGTACTGAACCTGAGGCCTGGTCTACACTAGGGATCAAAATTGATCTCAGATACGCAATTCTAGCCACACCCTTCACGTAGCTAGAATCATCCTATCAGGATGGACTTTCTTCCCTGGAGTAGATTGGGCCTTACGCTACACATCTGTGTGGAGTCCCAGGCTTGCTGGCCGAGCCCAGAAAGATCGATTTTTTTTTCCCCATGCCTTCACATACGCAGCAAAATTGTTCCCTGGAAAATCAATTGTGGTGTGCTGACCCCTCCCCCGATAAGTATAAACATGACCCCCCCCCATGATTAGTATGTGTTCAGTGGAACAGAGGCTTTGCACATGGGAGTTGTATGCACATACCACGGCTCAATAAGGCAAGGGAAAGCCGGCTGGGGCCTGATAGGCAGGGCTTTGATTGCCAGAGGCTGGTGGATTCAGGTAGCTATGCCACAGGAGGCACAGGCAAGGCAGGCTCATGCTAAGGGTGGTGGGAGCAAGGGGCTTTCATAACCCAGGGCACTCCCCCCTCTAGTCCTTGGTTTCGCCACCTCTGTGCTGCATTAGCTTTTACATGGAACCCATAGAAACTGGTTCAGTGTCAAGTCTGAAGAGCAGCTGACAGTGGTAGGGGAGGACAGAGCGGGAGATGCTCTTTTCTACACATACATACAACACTGCTGTGTGGCCGTGGACTGGTTGGGTAAGAGCGGCCTTATCTAGGACACTGAAGTATGACTATCACTGCCAGTATGGTAAGTGATCTTCTTTTGAGCCTCTGCCCGCATGACTATGCCCATTGGGGCTGGGTGGTATTGCCACATAACTTGTCCCAGGGCTGCACGTCCTGTCCTGAGCTGTGTGTAATGGGAGGGCGGACACACAGATTCCAGCCACATACAGTCATCAGATAGTTTGAGTTTCACAATTTTAATAGTTTTATTTGAGGCAACATTAAAATTCAGTTGCCAGGCCTAGAAATGACTCAGATTTAATTTCATTTAAGAATGGTGGGCATCGTTGTCTTTCATTCTTTAATTACGGCAGCCTTGTATTACGGAATCTGCAATACCCAATGCTGGTCAGGACTCTATATTGTGACTTTCTCCTTGCAGTACAACTTCCCTATACATTATGATACTCAGGGAAAAGTGCTGCCTACTGAGCTACCAACATGCTTTCCTGCAGCAGATGGTCCTTCTATATCACTACAGAAGTACTAATCCAGCGACACCCCTTTGCATAGGACCTATCACTTGGTTATGAGGTGGGTAGGAGTCAATTGAAGCGCTATTCTTAATTCCACCCTGTAGGGGACACTAAAGCAGGCTGGCTTTCACTACTTTGCACAGCACTGATTGATTGTTCATAGTTACATATTACAGAGGAACCTCTCACAGTTCTGCAGACAAAACACCACGTTTTTACTTCTCTTTCTTTTAGATTAAAGTAGGTGGGGATTGCATTGTGAGGAGGGGCAATGTTTACACAAATGGACAGGGTAATGGCCTAACAAAGGATTCGCTTAACTGTTTTACTCTGTTAAAATAAACGTGGCATAGACTAAAGAGAATCCTCCTACAGCTGCAGAACAGTAAAAAGACCCTGGAATAAAGAACAGCATGGTGGAATTATAGTTTAAAAGCCAGCTATTGCTTTGAGTCAGAGAAAACAACCAATACCATAAAGAAGGCACAATATCCCAAGCCAAATAAAACTGCAGCCCAACATGAAGTCCATTGTAAGCACATAATGGACAAACCAAGAAATCCTATATTTCACCTACTAGCTAGAAACAATAACAGCTGGGCATTCACTGTCAGAGATGTACAGAGCTGTATTGTACAGAGGCGGTAGCTGATACCAAAAATGAATTCGTGCTATGATGCAGCGCCTTGATTTGGAAGTGTCAAGGAGATTCATGAAGGCAGGTAACTTGAAAAGCCAGAGGATGTCATACTCAAATGACCAAAATGTACAGGCTCATTTCTTGCTGGAGTGCCATACCAGTCACTTGTTTGGCTGCATTTCTGCCTGGGAGCCTTCAGAATGTGCTCTGGCTGAGTATTTTAATCTGTGCCTGACTTTAATCACTAATCTCCCTCAGACCTTTGCAACTGTTAACAGAGTAAATATTTTCCGAATGCTGTGAATTCTGCATGTGCCCAGTAGCAGCAGTAATACATTCACCAGCTGTGTATATGCAGTAGCTCTATTCAGCTACTCCAGCAGCTCACGTGCGTGAATGACAGATAGTAGCTATAACCTTGTTATAGACGCATGGCTGATGTTTCAAATGATTTGAAAGTACTTAGATATACAAAATACATTTTAAATGAAATAGTACCATTGGAAAAACCAATACCTCATCACATCAGCTAGTCCAGGAGTGTTGCACTTACTGATAGTTACTGGGTTAGGAAGTAAATTTAGGTTTAAATATAGGTCCACAGTGAGCTGCTCACTGATGTAAAGTGCAGCTTGTCATAAAGAGCAATGAGAGCCTATGCCCTTTATTTACCAAAGGAATTCTGAGTTGTTTTCTTTAGTACCTTATTCTCATGTTTAAAGACAAATACCGTCCCCTTTAGGCTCATGGCTCTGTTTTTCCTCCTGTCTCCCATTTTTTCACTCTTCTCCTTCCTTGACCAATTTGCAGTTCCCACCTCCCACAGGGACTATGCGCCCTCAACTGCCTCATGCTAGCTGCTCAAAATGATCAGCAGTGTGGATGCTGAGCTATCACCACTGGGGTTTATGCGTGGCACAGCCAGGATGTGAATGAGGATAGGAATGTGCAAGGCTGAATTATTGTTTCTGGCTGTCTGAGGACTAGAGGGAAACATGACTGCAGCCCTTACACTCAATTCACTTGTTAAATGTTTCCTTTGCAAACCTGAGGCCTAAGAACTTAGCAGTTGTTTTTTGTTAAACGAATACTTGGGTTTCACATGAAGTGGGTTGGATTGTATCCCTTAATATTCCTAATCTAGTCTTTGCTGGTTGCTGTACAAATTTCTCGTAACTCTAGTCAAGGGACTGTAACTACTTCTCTTGGGACACATGCCACACTTTAATAAATGCATTAAAAACATATTCCTCTTTCTCTGCCAAATTTCCACAACTGGTCCCTGTAAAACTCCATGGATCAATTTAAGCACTAGCTCTTGCTTTTGGGAGTCACACTGTTCAAATATTTCCATCATTATATAATTCTAACTAGAACAGAAAAATCTATTGGCTGTTTTCACCCCCAAAATGCTAATATTCTATAATTTCACTGAAAAATAACTAATTTTCATCTTTTCATAGCCCATTCATGGTTAAAAGATGTTTCACCATCACTGAAAGGCTGTGGAAGCAGTGTGCCAATATTAACAGGTCAAGCAAAAACTGTGGGCAAGATTCTTCCTGCTAGCGTGGAAATGGCCTCAAAAGGCTCATTAGGCCATTTGCTTCCATTTTTAAGGGCATATGAGGGTTTATATTTTGCAAATATCCACTGGGTCCCATCTCTACAGACAGGAAAATAGGGGATGCCACTTTGGATGCAGCAGCCAGAGCTCTGAGCCCTTTTGAAATGCCACTGCAGCACTGATCCAGCTGTAAGGGCAGGGGAGGGGGAAGGGCATGGCAACACAGCTATCTGGACAGTGCTGATGGATGACCGCCCTTGGCCCCACTCCTTTTGCTCTTGGCTCCGCCCCTCCTGCGGCGTGGAGCCGGTCCCCTCCATCTTGCCCCAGGGCCTGTGGTGGTTCTTGGCGCACTTGTCAGCGCCACTGTATAAGGCTTATTTTTGGCTAAGGGTAGCTCTGAAACCAGCATGTGTTGTGTGAAAATGTACCCAGTCATCTGGCCCAAATCTGTTAAAGCTAATTACAACCCATGTAATGAGACACAGCCCTTCTTCAATGTGCAATTAATAATATGGCAAAGTTTATGGACGTGCCTTTGTGCCTGTCCATTCACTCCCTGTGATTGATTCTTTTCTTTACAGGGGAACAGGCCCTCGTAATGAAGTGCAAGATGTGAAGTCTGGGAAAGAGGGCACATTCCACAATGGTTCCTTTTTATTTAGCATTTCCTTGTCAGCCAGTAAAAGAGTGAAAAATCGTACAGAGCACAGTAACCTTACTCCTTCGCTTCCCCAGCGGCTGCCAGGCTGTGACACCATCTTAGCATAACTGCTTCCAGATGGGGTTTGCTTGCCCTTCTCCCTTTTTGATCTTCAGTTGGCTACCTGAAAGAGGAAAGCTTGCTGGAAACAGGGATTTTAATTGACGGCCCGGGGAGGAATTCTCTTGCTTAGACTCTTTCAACAGGCAGGAAAGCAGAAATGGAGGCATTCAGAAACTCATCAGCATGGAGAGGGTCTGTAATTATTTGCTACTGCTTTGTATGAAGTGTGCATTTTTTTTCCTCCCTCCAGCTCCTCTGGGAGTGGAGGGAGAAAGCCACAGAGCGCCACTGCCTGTCTCATCATAGTACCTCGAGAAAAGATGGTTACTTACCTTCTTGAAACTGTTCTTTGAGCTTTTTTGCTCTGTTAGATGTGCATGTGCCATGTGCATGGCTGTCACTGAGTTTTACCTTTAAAACTCCCCATTAGGTCGGCTGTGGAGCCCCCTGGAGTGGCTCTATATATGACCCTGCTGTCTGGCCACCCCCTCACCACCAGTGACGGTTGTTGGAACTGTGGCATGTTTGCATTGCAAGCGTTCTGTGTGTCCCTAGCAGTGCTGTAGATTACTTTGTTACTTGTGGTGGTTTGTAGTTCGTACTTAATTCTTGTCAGGGTATGTCTATACTTACCAGGAAATCGACCCATTGAGGGTCGATCTTCCAGAATTTGATTTTGTGCAGCTGGTAAAGACACATGACAATGATCTCTTGAGGTTCACCATCAACCCCCTGTACCCTGCTCTTGCAAGGAGTAAGGGAGGTCAACAGGAGAAACACTCCCAGCAACCTCCCTCAGTGAGGACAGACCTTACTGTCGACAGCAGATACATCAATTCTAGCTACACAGTATAGCTAGAATTGTGTATCTGCTATCAACTCTAAGGTCTAGTGTTGACCAAGCCTTAGTTTAGTGTTTGTCCACAGTGGATATGTGGCAGTCTTCTCCACTCTGCCCACGTTCCTTCTGAGACATGCCCACATTTCAGGGAATCCAGACCTGCAATTCCTTTGCTCAAGCCATGCCCACAAATGGCCCCCCAACCCCTTAACAGAGAACTACATACTCTTGTTGGCTTTATGTTCTCCCCTTTTCTTGACAATCTTTGCTTTGGTTTTACTCATTTTTTTTCTTCTACAGTGTTAGATTCAGCAAAATTTTTAACATTTCAAAAATGCTTTTTTTGTTTGTTGGCCTTTGCTGCAAATTTTGGGTGCATGACAAATTAAAACCAATCAGCGCTACTTGCTAGTACGTTCTAACTTACGTTTGTGGAAGTTAAAATACACTGAAAAAGCCTGGGATGATAGAAAGAGATTTCAATGTTGAAAAATAATGGCATTACTAATGACATAGAGACTAGCCGTATAGGGCCTTAAAAAAAACTGGATGCTTTTGGTAACTGTAAATATTGTAATAACTATAATCTTTTACCCTTTCTCACTGAAAGTTATTGTCTGAGGGCTTAGGTTACTTATGTGAAATGAACCGAACTTAGGTCCAGTCCTAGTTGCTGATTGTCTGCATCATTAGGGCAGGACTACACTGCAGCAGAAGGTTGAATTAAGGTACACAATTTAGTACATTAATCGAGTACCTTAATTATGTTAATTTATTAACGATGTTAATTATGTCAATGGGGAGAGTCAATTCTCGATCTAGTCTTGACTGGAACGCAGGATCTGGTCCAAGAGGTAACTGTTACTGGACCGCTTGGAAATAGTGACCACAATATAATAACTTTTAATATTCCTGTGTTGGGAAGAACACCGCAGCGATCAAACACTCTGGCATTTAATTTCAAAAAGGGGAATTACACTAAAATGAGGAAGCTAGTTAAACAGAAACTAAAAGGTAGAGTAATTAAACTAAAATCCCTGGAAGCTGCATGGAAACTGTTTAAAGACACAATACTAGAGGCCCAACTTAAATGTATACCCCAAATAAAAAAACACAGTAAGAGACCTAACAAAGAACCACCATGGCTAAACAGCCATGTTAAAAAGGCAGTGAGAGAGAAAAGGGCAGCTTTTAAAAAGTGGAAGTCAAATCCTAGTGAGGAAAATAGAAAGGAACATAAACACTCCCAAATTAAGTGTCATAATGTAATAAGAAAAGCCAAAAAAGATTTTGAGGAACAGCTAGCCAAAAATTCAAAAACCGATAGTAAAATGTTTTTTAAATACATTAGAAGCAGGAAGCCCGCTAAAAAAGCAGTGGGGCCCTTGGACGATAAAGATATAAAAGGAGCGATCAAGGAAGACAGTGCCATTGCGGAGCGATTAAATGATTTCTTTGCTTCAGTCTTCACGGCTGAGGATGTTACAGAGGTTCCTAAATCTGAGCCAGCCTTTTTAGGTGACAAATCAGATTGAAGTGACATTAGAGGAGGTCTTGGAGTTAATTGATAAGCTGAATAGTAACAAGTCTCCAGGACCAGACGGCATTCACCCAAGGGTTCTGAAAGAACTCAAATGTGAAATTGCGGAGTTATTAACAGTGGTTTGTAACCTATCCTTTAAATCCACTTTGGTACCAAATGACTGGAAGACGGCCAATATAACCCCAATATTTAAAAAAGGCTCTAGAGGAGACCCTGGCAATTATAGACCGATAAGTTTAACATCAGTACCAGGCAAATTAGTAGAAACACTAGTAAAGAATAAAATTGCAAGGCACGTAGAAGAGCACGAATTGTTGGGCAAAAGTCAGCATGGTTTCTGCAAAGGGAAGTCGTGTCTAACTAATCTATTAGAATTCTTTGAAGGGGTTAATAAACATGCGGACAAGGGGCACCCAGTGGACATAATATACCTAGATTTCCAGAAAGCCTTTGACACGGTCCCACACCAAAGGCTTTTATGTAAATTAGGTGGTCATGGGATAGGAGGAAAGATCCTTTCATGGATCGGGAATTGGTTAAAAGACAGAAAACAAAGGGTGGGAATAAATGGTAAATTTTCACAATGGAGGAGGGTAACTAGTGGTGTTCCCCAGGGGTCAGTCCTGGGACCGATCCTGTTCAACTTGTTCATCAATGATCTAGAAAATGAGGTAAGCAGTGAGGTGGCAAAGTTTGCAGATGACACCAAGTTGTTCAGGACAGTCAAAACCAAAACAGCTTGTGAAGAACTACAAAAAAATCTCAGCAAACTGAGTGATTGGGCAGCAAAATGGCAAATGAAATTTAATGTGGGTAAGTGTAAGGTAATGCATGTTGGAAAAAATAACCCAAATTACACGTACTACATGATGGGGTCAAATTTAGCTACGACAGATCAGGAAAGGGATCTTGGAGTTATAGTGGATAGTTCTCTGAAGACATCCACGCAGTGTGCAGCGGCAGTTAGTAAGGCAAATAGGATGTTAGGAATTATTAAAAAAGGGATCGATAATAAGACAAAAGATATCATACTTCCCCTATATAAAACTATGGTGCGTGCAGATGTGGTCTCCTCACCTCAAAAAAGATATATTGGCATTAGAAAAGGTTCAGAAAAGGGCGACTAAGATGATTATGGGCTTGGAACGGGTCCCATATGGGGAGAGGCTAGAGAGACTGGGACTTTTCAGTTTGGAAAAGAGGCGATTGAGGGGCGATATGATAGAGGTATATAAAATCATGAATGGTGTGGACAAAGTGAATATAGAAAAATTATTTACCTTTTCCCATAATACAAGAACTAGGGGACACCAAATGAAATTGATGGGTAGTAGGTTCAAAACTAATAAAAGGAAATTTTTCTTCACACAGCGCACAGTCAACCTGTGGAACTCCTTGCCCAAGGAGGCTGTGAAGGCCAGGACTCTATTAGGGTTTAAAAAAGAGCTTGATAAATTTTTGCAGGTTAGGTCCATAAATGGCTATTAGCCAGGGATAAAGTATGGTGCCCTAGCCTTCTGAACAAGGGCAGGAGATGGATGGCAGGAGATAAATCACTTGATCATTGTCTTCTGTTCTCCTTCTCTGGGGCACCTGGCATTGGCCACCGTCGGCAGATGGGATGCTGGGCTGGATGGACCTTTGGTCTGACCCAGTATGGTCATTCTTATGTTCTTATGTCGCTAGTGTGGATATACTGAATTCAGGCTTCTCCATCGTCTCCACTAAGGACAGGGCAGGAGTACTGGCACAGATGCAGGCGCTCTGTAAATTCTATTTAGCACATCTCTACTAGGCACGCTAAATCGAACTCTGGAAGATCGCCCGCAACTAGGTGGATCTTCCCTGCAGTGAAGCCGTACCCTACACCAGTATCGCAAGAAATTCTTGCCAGGGCCATGTGCCACTTAACATCAGCAAGAACAATGCTTTTGTGGTTTAAAACACTGAGAACTGTCTTTAGTTCCCAGCTTGGGCACAGATTCCATGGATGAGTTTTGGGAACGTTACTCAGGCACTTTGTGCCTCAGTTCTACCCTTCTGTGAGTTTTGTCTTAAGACGTGTGTTTTGGGAAGGCAACATTTTTCACCTATGTGCCTGTACACTGCCTGGCACAATGGGGGCCCAGGACTGGGGGTGGAGACCAACCTTTAAGGAGTGCTGCAACATGAATCCAACCACTAAACTCTGATGGTCCTTGTAGATGGGGCTGAGGCGCAGGGGTGGGGCATTTTGGGTAAGCTTGGCTGCAGGCCATACTGGCTCTGTTCTCTATGGATATTTGAGACACTAATGTTAGCCAACGAGCACCTTTCACTGATTTTTCATGTATGTGAACCATAGAAAAATACTGTTTATTAGCAACCGTTAGGCAAATTTACAATAAAATCCACATTAGTAACACCATAATCTATCTGAGCAACAGTAGCAAAAACCCAGTCCCCTGTTCAAGCAACCCCAGATGAACTACTAAATAGGCCCTGAGATTTCCTGGATTTAGGCTTCATTGAGGAATGGAGGACATGGTATTTCAAGGCGATTATGTTTTCACATTGTACAACTTGAAAAGACTGCCAGTTTTTCTGTCAGATGCTTGGTTAGAACTAGAGATGTGTGACTAATTCATGGCAGGTAATTACGTCAATGAAAAACTGTAATAATTTCACAGGTTAAGAAAATGTGAACTTTTATTTGATTATTTCTGATGTAACATTGTCCTTTGGTAAACACGTTATTGTAAAATATTCAAGATATTGCATAGAAAATAGGGAAAAAACACATATATACATTTCATAAAAATAGAATACATCTTAAGAAAATTACCTTCAGAGTTTGTTACCACCTTTTATACAGTGTATTGACACTTAATATTTTGCTAGATTTTTGGAAAAAATGTTTCATTTTCAAAAACAGACCAACCAACCAGGAGTAGTGGAATGTGGAAGAGTTGGAGCTAAATTAGTGGGTTATGCAAAATGGCAGAGTAGGATTTTTAAAAAGGATTTAAAATATCTGCAGTCTGAAGTGGAAAGAGCCAAGGAATTTTTCTTCAGAACAATAATGGCATGACTGAATTCACATGAAGGTCACAGTTTCTTTTTCAAAAATTTCCTTTGGTAGCTAAGTGAAAATAAGCACCATTATGGCATATATTTTACATTTCTGAGTGTAGACTGGTATTTTGCCTTTTTAACCAAATGAAACAATGTACATACAAACCTATTTCTATGAAATATTTGCTATCAAAAACATTTCAGCAGCTAAAATTTGTAAAACATTTAGCAAGCCCTCAAAGCGTGGAAATGTTCAAGTTCTCCTTTAGAACTTTCTTAGACTCATTTTTGCTTACTACTTTGACCACTAAAATTCCACCTTGCACTTTTGATTTGTTCTAGTGAATTTTCTATTTCTTTCTATTTGTGGAAAGTCACTGCTCCAGTGTAATAAATAAAGCAAATGGTAAAGGCTCCTTAGAATGGATTTATTTTTTATCAGAATACTGGAAACATCGGCTTCTTCAGGGAAAGCAAACGAAGAACAGCAGAGCACCACTATCATGTTGCAAGGCCTGCAACTGTTTTTGGGAGAAGGTAGTACTGTTACCTGAAAGTGGCAATAGCCACTGGCATTTACAGATATGGTTACAATACGTTGGCTACTGTTTGAAGTGTCCTTTTTAATACGGATAAGCAGACACACCTATATAAACAATAAAAGTTGTCTGATACTCAATGCTTCCATCAGGGCTGTAGGACAAAGCTCTGACTCTCATCCGGTATGTCTCTGGCATTTGCAAGGGCCTGGTAGTGAATACGATGCCTTTTAAATTTTCGTCTCTGAGGGCAAATGGGATCATGGGGTCCTCATCCACCATTAGGAAATTTGTTCTAGGATGCATCACTCCATCTTGAGTGTAGACAACCAGTCGAATTAAATCCTGATTGGCAGCTATTCCAAATGGCAGGGAAACAAATTGGTACTCCAAGGCATACGGGCTAATGGCACACTCCAAGTCATTAAGTGGGCAGTTCTTGAGACAGAAGCTAGGAATAAAAACAATAAAGTACTTTAAAGTAACTAGGCAGCTGTTATTATGCAGATCAGTATAATTTAGTACACTATTAGGGTATTATGCAGCAAAGGCCAAATTCTGGTGCACGTGTGGTACACAGTTACTTCAGCATAGACTACCTGATCTTGCTCTTCGGAAACCACAACCGAGTGCCACAGATGTTAGAATGCACTGGAAGCCATAGCGAAGTGCTACAAAAATGTTGGTAGTTTAAAAAAAATGCTAGATTACTGCTTGTTTCAGTTGCTACAGTCATTTTAGTGATCAAGCTAGTAAACAATGCAAAGGGGGGGAAAAAGAGCCTTGTTTGGGCCATCTTATATTTATGGGTCCATTCTCTATTTGGTGTGATCACTTCTAGAATTTTGCCTCCAAAGTTAAAGATTTTGACTGGGGCAGAGGCAGAACTAGTGTGAGCTGCACTTGTTGTAATATATCAATTATCAGAGCCAGAGGAAATGTGGGACCTCTCTCCCAGCTAAACAGAGTTGATAGAGAAGGAAACATCAGAGCTACGTCTACACTAGCACGCTACATCGAAATAGGCTACTTCGACGCGTATCGTCTACACATCCTCCAGGGCTGGTGCCATCAATATTCAACGTCGAAGTAGCGACGGAGAACGTTGAAAGGAGCCGCCCCAGAAGGAAATGTGGAGCGTCCACACACACAAGCGCTCCCTGTTGAAATAAGGGGCCAGCAAAGCCCCAAGCCGCTCCCTTAAAGGGCCCCTCCCACACATACTCAGCCTGCACAGCACGAGATCCACAGAGCTGACAACCAGTTGCAGACACCGTGCACGCAGCATGGACCCCCAGCTGCAGCAGCAGCAGCAGCCAGAAGCCCTGGGCTAACGGCTGCTGCACAGGGTGACCATAGAGCCCCGCATGGGCTGGACAGAATGTCTCTCAGCCCCTCACCTGATGGCTGCCATGGAGGACCCCGCTATTTTGAAGTAGCGGGAGGCGGATCGTCTACACGTGCCCTACTTCGATGTTGAAGAAGGGTGCTAGTCCCATCTTCGGATAGGAATAGCAATTTCGACTTCTTGCTGCCTAACGTCAATTTCAACATCAAAATAGCGCAACAGTGTGTGTAGACGCAACGCTTACTATTTTGATGATGTGCCAGCTACTTCAAAGTAGCCGGCTAGTGTAGACGCACCCCCTATGTTTCAAATTATATCCCATTTCAGCCAGTCCAAGAAGAGGGGTTGCAGAGGTAAAGCATTCGGACAGGTAATGGAAAACAAAACTAAGTGGCTTTCTTCAGAGTTGGGGAAGGATTAAATGGAGAATCGAAGTGAACACAAAATGAATTCAGCATGATGTTTGTTCTCATGGACTAGTGACTATTTTGAACAGCTCTAAAAATGTAAATGACAGCATCTAGGCCCTGTCTAAAAATCAAATAGAAGCAGAAACTATTAGTGAGCAAAAAGGCCCCATCACTGCTTGCATAAAAAAGCTGAATCATAAGGAAGAATCTGAACAAAATCTATCCTGGCAGGGTTACAGTGTTTGTGTGTCAGATTCTATTTGTACATGGTCTGACATTGCTGCTACTGAATCCATCATTATAATACTGGATCCATGATGGCAGCTAATGTCAGAACTTTTGGTTGATCCAGGACAATTCTGGTCCTCTTCTTTATCAACAACGTGGACCAATAGTGCATATCTATCACTGTCACCAGTGACTAATCTTTGTAAAATGAGCACAGTACAGTGAACAGGCCAAAGCCCATAAACGTAATCTACTAGTGTGGATCTCTGTGCCCATGCAGAAGCTCACTGAAGTTGGTGGGATTCCAGAAAGGGTCTGTGCCGGCAGATCACGCTGCAGGATCAGGGCAGAAGAAGAGCAATATGATAAATGGTATAAGGAGGTTGGGTGTTGAAAGCACTTGTGTGTGACCTCCAAAGATGAAACTATAATTAGGCTTCTGCCCTTTTTCCCTGATAAAAGAATCCTGAAAGAGTTTTATGCAACATGAAAAGAAAATAGGGCATTATTTTTCCTCTTTATTCTTTACAACAGAAAAGAAAGTGAAATAAAACCCCTAAATAAAGCATACCCAGAAAGAGGATCTCGCTGATAGTTTGGTGGACAAGGTGTATCTATACACTGGTAGCTTCCTCTCATGTTAAAGCACATGCGATTTGGTCCACAGTGAATGTTCTGTTCCAGGCACTCATCGACATCTGATTGTAAAAAAAGATGCAGATAATCATTTCCTTGTATTGAGGTGAATTTCACAGGTATAGGCAAAACTAAGCACTTCACAGCCTTAAAATTTTGCCAGACTCCATTATGCACCAAACATGTGAGTCTGAAGTTCATGTCTTTCTCTTAGAACTCTGCCTGAGTATTTGTTTTAGTGGCACTAGTAACCTCAGTATTATACACATACTGTTTGTATTGCATGGGTGCCTAGCTAGCCTTGCTGTGCTAGCTGCTTGGGAAACATAAGTGAAGAGCAAATCCCTGGCCCAAGGAGCTTGCAATCTGAATTGCACCTACATTGTCATTGTCCTGGAAACAAAACCTTATTAATGGTGATTAGCTGGTACATGGGGGTTGATGCACCATGAACTACAAGGGGACCATTTCTGGCTGATGCTGAGAACATGCCAGGGATTAGTTTGGTTTTGAAGCCTGTATGGCTTTCTCTAACAGTGAAACTTTGTGGTCAGGGTTAGGGACGTATTGGAAGGACCTCAGGGGCTAACCCACAGAGTAAGAAGGTGCAGTAATAGACAGTTTTCTGAGCATCACCACTTCATTTAAAATTGTCTCATTCCATCAATCCGATGTAGCCAATCTGTGCTATGCCCATGCAGAGTATTAACCAAAGACCTGCAAATTACCTGTGGTGAAATTCCACAGGCATTCTGAAACTTCAGAAACTTTGAAACTTTTTATTTTGCTTTGGGTTAGTACAATTGTTTTTAAAATGGCTGGAGTTTTGTTTGTTTTTCAAATGGGAAACTCACAACATTTTTAAGAAACTGGACTGATTTTGTGAACTTCATATGAAATGCAAAATCCTCAAGCTATGTAGGTTCATGGGTTCTTATCAAATAGACACCACACTTCACATTTCTACTACTCATGCAAACCTTAAGGGACTTAAAAGGGACATTTACTTACCTTGGCATGTTTTACCATTGGCCATAAGGCGATAACCAGTTGGACAGGTGCATTTATAACTTCCTAAGGTGTTTCTACACTCATGCTGACAGGCATCTCTGTTGTCACATTCATCAATATCTGCAAAAAACCATGAAAGGATAAATATTCAAGTACTCAGGCATACTGGCATCCATCTTTTTGCTAACCAGATCCGACTGCTCTGATCTGCAGGGTCAGAAATTTCCCCAGACAGGCTCCGAATACAAAAACTTTTGAGTACACATCGTGAGCTGTGGAGATCTCATTCTATTCTGGGAACTGAGAAATCCTTTCCATTCTATTCCACCCCCCACAGATTTCACTGGGAGCTGCATTAGGGCCAAAAAGATTGATTTAAATCTTTAGACTGAGAATAGATATTCTAAAATTTTTACTGAAAGAGCTGTGCCCACAGTAAATGGTTAACTATAACATTGAAAACTTGTCAGAAGTCAATATGAGTTTGGTTATGGGCCGCATGATGGCAACCTATGTTTATTAGCTTTACTTATTAAATCTTTGATGGAGTATAGCACATGAGGATTAGTACAGGTGGAACCTTTCTAGTCTGGCACCCTCAGGATCTGACTGGTGCCAAATGAGAGAATTTGCCAGACCACAGAAGTCAATATTTTCTAGCAGCATTACCAACACTCCCCTGGCTTAGTGGGATATTAGTAGACATTTAGGGGCAAATTATAGATAAAGAACAGCGCAGAACACTGAGAGATGAGACTGGTGGCTGTAAATAAACTTTATGGGACCATCGGAAATTTGGCCACAGCCATACTAAGTGGTCATCTAACCACTAAAATCATGCTGGATTACAGATGTTGCCAGGTGAGAGAGTGCTGGATTAGAGAGGTTCAACATGTAGCTATCTTGTGGGTATGTCGTGCCTGTTATATGCCTCATTAGCATCTGTGCTGGTACATGCAGATTACCTAAAGCACCATAATACATCGTAATTAAATGCATTCAGAAAAGTTACAGTAAGATCCAGCAACATCATTGAATGCCCGCCCCCCAGAAGTCAATAGGAACTCCTGAAGAGTAAGGGCAAAAGTCTCTGGCTTTAAAGCAGTGCATTTGTTAAAGGTTAAATCACTTTTCCTGAAAGTCTGCTAAAAGTCACCCCACTTCCTTTCTTCCCCAATGCAGTTTTGCCATTATTTATTATTTGTTTGTCTGGTACAGAAACAAAACATGTCCCAGGGAGGCCCAAGGTACTGCTTGTCTACTTCCAATAAAGTGTGTCTTAGGCAAAAGGTCTGAAACTATTAACTGTCAAACACAAAGAAGTTGATCCTATTCCCTTAAAATAAGTCAGTCAACAACATGTGCTAAGGGACCTGCCCCTCCTCCCTTTGATGTTTATGGGAGAAGAATTATGCTGAAAACACCTAGCAGTGCTTCTCAGACTTCAAGAATGGGGAAACTGAGCTGTACATTAGCAAAGGGCTTGGTTTGCTGAGGTCTGAAACACCTGCAGTTCCCATTGACTGCAGTGGAATCTGGTTGCTCAGCACATCTGAAAATTGGGACATTAGTGACATAAGTACAACCACAGAATCGATCAGTTGCAAAGAAAACCCATGTCTCCTTACTCCCTCATACAGATAAAGGGCAACTCTAACTTTCTGATCTTTTGCAGAACATCTTGTTTGCCTGGATATGCCCAGCATATTGCTAAGAGTGGCGGCATTCCGACATGGTTCACAAACCACAGAATCCATTTCAAACCACTCTGAAGGGTCAGTTTATGCTGCTCTAACAGATATGACAAGCCTCCACCTGTACCAGTGAAGCTATTGTTTCCACAGTGTTTAGTCAAGAAATCATGATTGAGAATCTACTCAGAACAAATTCTCAGTGAAGTCAAAGGGAGTTTGGTGTGAGTAAGGTTTCCAGGACTGGAATGTGTAGTGACTCTTGGTTTTCAAAGGGGAAAAATAGTCAGAAGAAGGCTAAAACTCACAGAAGGGCATTATCCATTATCTGGACATTGCCCATCTGAGAATATACACCAAGTGGTATAAGCAAAATATGATGGGTGTTTGGTGAGGAGGGGTTCTACAAAACTTTTACTATCCCTTGTTCGGAATAAAATGCATAACTAATTAAATATACATCATTGCAATAAAAATGTATGCCACCCCACCCCACCATGCATGGAAGCAAGCTAAGAGTAAGGTCACTGTGAAGCTGCAACAAAAGAATTGGATAGATACGGCCGACATTTACCTATACATTTGCCATTGTGTGCCTCATAGCCTCCAGGGCACGTTTCTCTAATAGTCCTTTTAGTCCTGGAGAGAGGTATTCTGCTGTTTCTATACTCTGAGTAGGAGCTGTAGAGATCTGAGGAGTGCCTGTAATACTGTTGAGGTTGATAGTTGTCTCTCACAGGGGAGAACTGAGCATAGTTATAGTTATTGTAATAGGTGCCATAATTTGGCAACCTTTCCAATCCAGCGCAAGATTTCCCATCACCTAATAAATGTTGTCCAGGTGGACAGATACACTTGAAGCTGCCGGGGGTGTTGGCACACTGAAATGCACATGGCTTTGGCACTTGTTCACATTCATTAATGTCTGCTCATGTGACATGATCCAGAGCAACAAACCATGTGAGAAGGAGAAAAAGAACACACATATAGAAAAAAATACATCAGTTTGTGGAGTGAACGGAGTTCATAAATGAGATCCTGAAGTCAGTATAATATGCATAGTCCAATGCCAAAGAAAAACTGGGTACACTTTTTTTACCATGTACAGTAACCTATCTTACTCTTCCCATAAAACTGTAGTACCAAGTTTTTGACTTGTGTGGATTAAATCTCCTATAGGATTAGCATACAATACACCTGAGGCAAGAGATGCCAATGGAATGGGAGGGGCTGCGTTTATTCCTTTCACTCCATCCTTGCAAAAGGCTGAGTGATTCCAAAATAGCAGTGAAACACACACAGAGACTGTGACTCTTTGCAGCATAAGATACTAAAACACTATATGATATTATTATGAACCAACCATGATGCTTTTACTATGTTATTAATCTATTAAGTTATCAATTTGCACTATGATACTAACATAGTTGCTGTAAGAATTATATGCAAAGAAAAGACAGTTACCTGTTCTGTAACTGGTGTTCTTCAAGATGTGTTGCTCATGTCCATTCCAAGTTGGGTGTGCGCAGGTGCACGCCCAGTGACTGGAAGCTCTTTGCCCTAGCCAGTAGTGGTAGGATCAGGGCAGTGCCCCTTGGAGTGGCGTCGATATGGTGACCAATGTATGCCCCACCTGACCTCCTGCCCCAGCTCAGATCCTTCTTGCCAGCTACTCCGACAGTGGGGAAGGTGGGAGGGTTTTGGAATGGACATGAGCAACACATCTCGAAGAACACAAGTTGCAGAACAGGTAACAGTCTTTTCTTCTTCATGTGATTGCTCACGTCCATTCCAAGTCGGGTGAATACAAGCTAATGCCTAGGAGGTGGGGTCGGAGACTGGAACAGACTGCAGGACAGCCCTGATCACTGCAGCATCTTCCCGTGCATACTGCGTCGAAGTGCAATGTGTTGTAAACATATGAATTGAGGACCAGGTGGCTGCCCTACAGCTGTCTTGGATAGGCACCTGTGCCAAATATGCCACAGACAATGCCTGCGGTCTCATGACATGTGCCCTAACTGGAAGGGCAGGAACCCCCACGAGCTTGTAACACTCCTTGATGCATGTCACTATCCAGAAGGAAATCCACTGGGAGGAGACAGGAAGGCCCTTCATCCTATCAGCAACTGCCACAAAGAGTTGCTGTCTTCTTCTAAAGGGTCTAGTCCTATCCATATAGAAGGCCAGCGCCCTTCTAACACTCAAGGTATGTAAACATTGCTCACTTGGGGAGGCATGGGGCATTGGGTAAAATACCAGTAGGGAAATGTCCTGGTTTACATGAAACGTGGAGATCACCTTAGGAAAAACATGGGGTGAGGTCTCAGCCTAACTTTGTCCTTGTGAAACACTGTGTAAAAGGGGTCCACTGAAAGTGCCCTCAACTCAGATAGCCTCCTGGCTGAGGTGATTGCCACCAAAAACACTGTTTTGTAACTCAGAAACAGCAGGGAGCCAGGGGTTCAAAGGGGGCCCCCATAAGCTTAGCTAACACCAAATTGAGCTCCCACAGGGGCGGTGGTGCCTGACCCTGGGGCTTGATTCCTTCTAAACCTTTCAGAAAACTTTTTGACTATGGGGTCTGAGAACACAGAATATGTTCCATGACCCAGGTGAAAGACTGAGCTAGCAGCTAAGTGCACCCTAACCAAGGAGAGGGACAAGCCCTCCTGTACCATACCCCATAGGTAATCTAAAATCAACAGGATGGGAGCTTGCAAGAAATAGTCCTCTGTGAGACACCCACATCAAAAGCCTTTTCCACTTAGCCAAATAGTGGAGGGTTTTCCACTATTTAACAATACTTCCTTTATGGGATCCAAACAGGCCAGCTCCCGGTCCCTCAGCCATGGAGCACCCATGCTGTGAGGTGCAGTGACTGGAGATTGGGATGTTGCAGTTTCCCCTCTTGCTGCGTCAGCAGGTCCGGCCAAATCGGCAACATCATTGGCTTGCGACTCGACAGGTACAGGAGGGTCGAGTACCAGTGCTAACAGGTCCATGCCAGTGCCACCAAGATGATCGATGCCCCTTCTGAGCAAATCTTGAACAGGACCCTGTGAACTAGTGGAATCGGAGGGAATGCATACATCAGCCTGCCCAAGCAGGGGACACTGAAGGTGTCTGCCCAGGACCCCGAGCTCTGATTGTGGTAGTTACAAAATGTCCCACATTCCACATTGATGTGGGAGATGAACAGGTCCAGCTGGGGCTACCTCCACTTCCAGAAAATAGAATGAACACCCTCCAGGTGGAGAGACCACCCGTGATCCATAAAGGACCTGCTGAGTTGGTCCGCCAGTGAATTGTGCCCTGGCAGGTAAAGGGCCTGCAGCATGATGTTAGGCTGTATGCAGAAGTCCCAGAGCATCCTGGCTTTGTGACACAGGGGAGAGGAGTGTGTGCCCCCCCGCATTTTGTTGATATAGTACATTGCTGTTGTGTTGTCTGTACTGACTGACACACAATGTCCTGTCAGATTGGCCCTGAAAGTCACACATGCTAGTCTGATGGCCCTGAGCTCCCTCACATTTATGTGGAGCCAAAGGTCCGACACTCTCCAAAGAGTCTGGGTTCATAGCTGACCCAGGTGCACTCCCCGCCCCTGAGTCTGAAGCGTCTGTTACTAGGGTAAGTGAGGGCTGCTGCGGGGCAAAGGGGACTCCTGTGAGGATGACCCCCTCATCCAACCACCAGTGCAGGGTCAACAAAGCCCATGTCAGCAATGTAACAACCAAGTCTAAACTGTCTCTTACAGGGTGATACACCGATGACAGCCATAACTTTGGAGGGTGCATCCTTAACCTGGTGTGCTGTACCATGAAGGTGCATGCTGCCATGTGACCCAGCAAATGCAGGCAGCACCTGGCCATTGTGGTGGGAACTGACAGGATGTCTCAGACAATAGCCCCCATGGACCCGAACCTGTCATCCGACAGGAATGCCCTGGCACACCTTGCATCCAGTCGTGCCCCTACGAGCTCTCTTCACTGAGATGGGAACAACACTGACTTTGCCTCGTTGATTAAGAGACTGAAGCTTACAAAGGTTTGATGGATCAGCTGTACTGAAACAACCCTTGATGACCCAGTCATCCAGGTACAGGAACAGCTGCACCCATTGCCTGCATAGGTGCACTGCTACTACCACCATGCATTCAGTGAAGACCCTTGGGGCCATGGACAAACCAAAAGGCAGGACTGTGAACTGATAATGGTTTCCATCTGCCATAAACTTGAGAAACCTCCTGTGAGGAGGGTAGACAGAAATATGGAAATATGTATCCTGTAAGTCAAGAGCCATGAACCAATCCCCCCGCTCCAGCATCAAGCGTAAGAGACCCAAGCACATCATATGAAATTTTATCTTTTTCATGAACTCGTTGAGACATCTTAGGTCCAGGATGGGTCTCAAGCCCCCCTTTGGTTTTGGATTTAGGAAATATGGGGAACAAAATCCCTATTCTCTGAACCTGGGAGGAACTTCTTCTATGGCCCTAGAACCCAGGAGGGATTGCAATTCCTGCCGTAACAGGATCTTGTGAGGGGGTCCCTGAAGAGGGACGGGGAAGGGGGTTGGGAAGGGCAGGGTATCAAGATAACTGGCTAGCGTATCCCCTCTCTACTGTACACTAGACCCATCGGTCTGTGGTGAGGCCACACCACTTATGGTAAAAGGGGAATAGCTGAAATGAAAGAAGTGGGGATGCTGGAGCAGGTGAGATCGACTCGATGCTCCTGACTGTGCCATCAAAACTGAGGCTTGGGCTCCTGTGGGCCCTTTTGGTGGGCTGGAGGTTGTTGGCCTGAACAGTGCCTGCAAGCCCTGTTCCACCTTCTGCTGCCATCCCTTTGTGGCTGCGGAAACTGTCTTTGCCGAGGATGGGGATTAAAATGCCTGCGTTGGTTGGCAGGTGTATACAGGCCCAAGGAGCGGAGGCTGGCCCTAGAGTCTTTCAGAGTATGCAGTCTTTTATCTGTCTTATCTGAAAATAGGTTTGGACCATCAAAGGGGAGGTCCTGGATCATCTGTTGGACCTCATGAGGCAGGTCAGAAACCTGCAGCCAAACCCCCCCTGCACATTGCCACTCCAGAGGCCGTAACCCTTGTGGCTGCGTCTGCAGCATCCAATGCTGCCTGCAGAGCCGCCCTTGAAATCAGTTTGTTCTCCTCCACCATGGCTGTGAAGTCCTGCTTGGCTTCGGGTGGCACCATCTCAGAGAACCGAGCCAGGGCGCTGACTATATTATAAGCATACCAGCTAACTACAGCCTGCTGGTTAGCAATTCTTAATTGCAACCCTCCCATTGAATAGACCTTCCTCCCATAGAGGTCCAAGCATGTAGCTTCTCTATTTTTCAGGGAGGGAGCCTGGAATCCTTGGCGCTCTCTATGGTTAGCAGCGTCTACTACCAGGGAGTCAAGTGTGGGGTGCACAAACAAATGTTCATTGCTCTGGGATGGGACAAAGTACTGTCTCTCATTCCTGTGGGCTGTAGGAAAGGCAGAAGCAGGGGTCTACCAAAACTGTTTTAGCCATTGTGGCAATTGTTTTGATTATGAGCAAAGCCACCCTGGTGGGACCTGCAGAGGACAAAATGTCCACGACAGGGTCCATTTCATCCCAGACCTCCTCCGCTTGCACCAAGTTTTGGGCCACTCTCCTAAGGAGCTCTTGAAAAGCCCTGCCATCCTCCTATACAGGCAAGGCCAATGAGCCTGCCATGGCCTCATCCCAGGAGGAAGAAGATGACAGCCCTTGCACCTCAATTTGGAGAGGAAGGGCAGTAGTGACCTGTTCAGGCATTTGGCTCCCCATGGAAATTATGAGCAAACCAGGGGGACACAAAGGGCGGAGCTGGCATAAGCACCAGCTGGACAGAAAACCCCACCACAGGTGGCACAGACGGTGCTGTTACCGTTCCCTGCACTTGAGTTGGTGTCAGTGCCTGGGCTGGTGCCTGTCCCATCAACACCAGAAGTACAATTACGGATGGCGCTGTCACCCAAGGGGTCCAGTCCCACTGCGACGGTGCCAAGGACGGTGCTAAGGTCCACACCGAAAAAGTAGATGCAGGTGGCTCCATGATGACCGCTATTTCCTGTCTTTGTTCTGGTGGTGGGGCACCCAGTGATGCCGACGGTGCTGAACATGGGATCGGTGGAGCCCCTGGCACCATTAAAGGCACTCCAATAGCCTGGGCCTGGGCCTTGTGAAATGCCCATGGGGTCCAGAAGGGCCATTGCTGAGTCGTCAGCAAAGCCAGTAGCCAACCCGTATCATCTGAGTGACAGCTACAGTGCCTGTGAGGAGCTATGGTGCAACCTTCTCGAGCTCCTGCTTTGTCCAGAGCTCAAGTAAAAGGAGTCTGACTCAGATGCTGATTCAGAAGCAGATGACCATGGTGGGGCCATCGGAGTCTGTGCCGATGTCATGCATGCTGAGGACAGTGTAGGAGTATAGGGCTCCTGAAACTGGTCCACAGTCTGTTGGGTTGGCACTGGAGCACTTGGCACTGAATATGGTGTCGGTGTCGGCATTGAGGTAAGCACAGGGGTTGGCCCCAGGGACATGTCCATGAGCACTGATTGCTCCATTTCAGTGCTACAGCGCCTTTCCTCCGTAGGCAGAGAAGGACCCAGCGCCACCATCTGCAGAAGTCCTTGTGCTGCTCAAAACACCTTCAGCACTGAAGGCAAGTTCAGCACCTGTGGGGTCCCACTCCACACCGACTTCAATGGATGTGCCTCCTGCCCTTCGGCTGAGTGTGCCGGAACCTTGGACTTGAGGCCACCCTTCTTTGACTTCAGCGAGCAATGATTCTCACACCTCCTCCTCTTCATCTGCACCAGAGATCAACTCCTATGGCACCGAGAAGGCAACGGTGCCTGCACCTGCTTTTGGTGCCAGGAGTCCTTAGGCAGCACCGTGGTTGACAGTGCTGGTGCACTTTGCACTGAGGAGGCTCCACTCTCTGCTCCTGCTGGATACTCTTGAGGCTTAAGAGCCACCTCCATTAAGAGGACATTATGGTGTTGGGCCCTATCTTTCAAAGTTCTGGGCTTAATGGCCTTAGTAATTGGACAGCGATCGTGCAAATGTCCTTCCCCCAAACAAATAAAACAGGCAGAATGGGGGTCACTTTTGGGCTTACGTTTGCAGCATTTTGAACAAGTCTTAAAGCCTGGGGAGCCAGGCACTCCCCCAGTGCTGAGGCGCCGAGGGGTATGGAAACCCCCACCTCAGCTATTAGTTAAAACACTAAGACTAACTATCAAAAACGGAACTATTTACACTTCTTCAAGAACTATTTACACTATAATAGGCTGCTAGCTAAAGAATTGAGCAGAGGAAGCAAGAACTCCAATGACCAGCAGCGCAACGAGAAGGAACTGAGCAGGGGCAGGGGGTGTCGGGCACAGTGCATATATTAGTCGCCATTATCAGCGCCACTCCAGCGGGTGCCGCACCGACCTTGTGCACAACCAACTTGAAATGGACATGAGCAATCACTTGAAGAAGAACTAAATATTACCCATCATACAGTTAAACATTTAATGGTGAATTCATACCACTGGCTCTTTTAGGAAATGCAGATCACTAAACCACAGAGCTCTGAGCGTCACTGATCTAGGAGACTGAAGTTATCGGAAAGTCAAATTTAAAACCCCAAACTTTGTCGACTGTTAATTTTGCCCCACTATAAATCCCCAACTCTTGGTAATTTCAGATTTCTCTCTTTCTAAATGCTCAACAAACAGCATTGATAAGCTATGAGGGAAACTGCCTCCAGCTCTCCTTACAGGAAGGAGAGAGCAGTTTTACATGGAGCCTTAGGAGTAAATAAAGGAGGAAAGAGCTGTGAAGATTCTACCCCTGAAATATCAGCGAGGTAGCCGGCTTAGTCTGTGTCTTCAAAAACAAGAAGTCCTGTCACACCTTATAGACTAACATATTTTGGAGCATAAGCTTTTGTGGGCAAAGACTCTCTTCGTCAGACGCATGAGTGAGTGGGGGGAGGGGGTTCAGAGGAGGATTTAAAGAGGGAGTCTCAGTCAAGGGGAGGGGCAGAGCTGACAAGGTCTATTCAGTCAGGGTGAATGTGGCCCATTGGCAGTTAATGTGGAGTTGTGAACATCAGAGAGGAGACATCAGGTCAGTTCAGTCGGGGAGTTGTGGCCCATTGTCAGTTGCTAATGTGGAGGTGTGAACATCAAGAGCAGAGAAACTGCTTTTGTAATGGGCCAACCACTCCCAGTCTCTGTTCAATCCTTGGTTGATGGAGTCAAATTTGCAAATGAATTGCAGCTCTGAATTTTCTCTTTGCATTTTATTTTTGAAATTTTTTTGTTGTAGGATTGCTACTTTTAAATCTGTTGCTGAGTGTCCAGGGAGATTCAAGTGTTCTTCGACAGGTGTTTGTATGTTACCGTTCCTGATGTCTGATTTATATCCATTTATTCTTTACGTAGAGACTGTCCAGTCTGGCCAATGTAAATTGCAGTGGGGCATTGCTGGCACATGACGGCATATATATTTTCAATACTTTTTTGCTCATTTGCATCAAGCTGCCAGCACTAGGGGTGAGTGTAGCACTAGCCAGAATGAAAAGCAGAGAAACAGAGAACATAAATGTCAGAGTAGATAATTGATTTAAAACATTCTTTCAGTTTCATTATTTTAAGGTGTTATAAGCAACCCAACCAAGGATTTGTTTAAAACCGAGATCAGCATCTCAGCTGCATCAATCTACACAACTCCATTGAATTCACTAGAACTTCATTTATTTGCACCAGAGGGGGTGCACAGAGCGGGCAGCAACGCCCCCCTCGGGAGTGCGTGAAGTCTTCTAACGGGAGCAGAGCACAAGCAGGCTCATCCATCTCATTAAAAATGCTGACGTGTGTTACTGGTTTTGTGCCTGTATATTCACGTTTATACAACAATTCGTAGTTTTACATTATACAGACTCGTTTTCTCACATGACAAAAGAGTTGGGGTTTTTTTGTTTTTTTAATATAGGACCATAACCAAAATTTCTGGTGGTTTGCATTACATTAGACAGGTTGTGGGGGGGGCCTGCTACTTGGAAGGAGAAAAAGCGGTGCCCAGCATAAATTTGCTCATCCCCCATCTAAACCACAACAGCACCCTCTGATGTGTGACTTAAGGGCAAAATATAATAAACAAACATATGGGTAAAGTAATCTTGAAACTCTGTGTACTGAGTTACCTTACATATAGGCTGTGTCTACACTACCACCTTCCTTCGAAGGAAGGATGGTAATTAGGGTGTTGGGAGTTTACTAATGAAGTGCTGCCGTGCACAGGCAGCACTTCATTAAGCAAATTCCCCCTCGCGGCAACTGTGAAGTTTTAAACTTCAAAGTACCGACATGCATCTAACCGCGGCTCACCCGCTGGTACTTCGAAGTGCTGGGGCAACTTCGAGGTCCCCTTCCTCCTTGAGGAAGGTGGTAGTGTAGACAAGCCCATAGTGTTTTTTCAACTTAGGTTTCAAGAATTTTTATGTGCAAAACAATTTTATCATCTAATGAATTACCAATGAAACAGATGATAAAAACTAAAAACCAGGTAAGAATTGCAGGCAGCCATTTTTATAGGAGCAGCATATATGACAAAGTCACAAATTGAAGCACCAAACCACAGTTCTGCATTACACCAAAGCCATGCTTAGCGTGCAGGTGAGCACTGGGCATATGCCATAGCAAAGCATCCCTGAGACAGTATCCCTTTGATTATGTAATGTGACAGGAAAAAAAAAGAAAAACATATAGACCCTAAAATACATCAGCTTTTAAATTTGGAAAGCTAAATTTTCTTTTGGCATTAAAACAAATCTAGGCTTTTCTGTGTTGGGAAAGAGCAGTTCCTGAGCACCTAATCCTCAAGCTTTCTGTCATAGCTTACTGTGGAGAACATTTGCTAGAGGATAATAACTGAAACTCCCATTAGGGCAGGTTTTCTCAAATTCAGCCTGCAGGGGCTTAGGGGCAAAGCAGTGGCTCCCTCCAGGGGGCTGGTTCCTTCCCCTTCTGGAGCCAGGAACACTCAGGCATTGGCAATGTGGCAGAGGATTCGGTCCCTCAGGCACACAGTTTTGGGCTCCATCCCTGGACTTGCCCCTGCCATCACCTCTGCCCCCCTGCCTCCTTACTAACCTCCTCATTAAGGGCTTAATTTTCCCCTCAGTATGCCAGGGCTGAAGAAGTCTGCTGTAACACGTGATATTATATCACTTTTCACAGGCTGTCTATACTAAGCTAAGAAAGTCAACCGCATATACACAATTCTAGCTATGGCAGTGGCGTAGCTAAAGCTGACATATCTGCGCTTGGCTACTTTGGCTGTCTGTACTGGGGAAGGTCAACAGGGGAGTTGCTCTCGGCCACCTCCCTTACTCCTTGCATCTTGTGGGGAGTACAGGTGTCGACTGTGACACCGCCCACCCCGGAGGGGTCGATTGCACACATCCATACTAGATGCGCGAATCGAACCCCAGAAGATCGATCCTGAGCAGATCAGTCTTCTGGGGTAGTGCAGACCTTTTTCACAGGTTTACTAACTCGCAATTTTAAAATATATCCATACATGTCAAGCACCTTATTTATGTTTCTATTCTGCCCAGGTCCACTACAGAATAGAGACAACTGTACATTATTTTTATTGTTTAGTCAGAAAAAACAACATTCAATTACAATGATCTGGGCATGTTTATTAGTTTTCCTTAATGTTAATTAAGTAATCTAAGAGAAATTGTCAAAGGGGCCACCAGCAAGAGTTAGTGGCCGTACTCAATGACATCCCTCAGTCGAGCTAAAAGCCACAGCAAGCCTGGGGGTAAGATAACACTAACTGGTAACAGTTGGACCAGCTATGATATTTTTAAATGTTCCACAATATGAATAAAATTAATCCTAATACTATTCAGAGATCTGTAAAAGTTGAGGAACTGATACGATTTGGACAGATTCATACACTAGATCTGTCATTATAAGGATGCCCAATAAACTGTATTAAAATATCTCTGTTAAAGATATTAAAATGTTACAATGAGAATTCTTTTATTTGAGGCTCGAGTGTCCCTGCCGTTACATATACATGGGGGAAAGATGAGCCCATTTATGCAAGAAGCCTTTACCACAATTTGTGCCCCACACCTAATCAGTGACTGTAGTCCAGTGACTGCCTGGACTTCCCTCCCCTTTTCGGGACAGAGAGAGAGGCAGGAAAGCAGTCGGGCAGTATCTTCCTCCCTCCACGCTGACCAGGAGGCCTAGATGGGTGCACAGTCCATCATCTTAAGGGATTGTGAAATGTACATTCTCCTGCTCAGAGTGAGACCTAGGATGGACCATGCCTCTGAGGTACCTAATCCCTGCTGGAATTCCTGTAGCCTGGAGCCGCTGAAAGCCACTGTCTATCTAGGCCTAAATTGCCCAATTTGAGCCCATGTGCGCAGCCTGCATGTATGCATTTTCTTTAACAATAAAGATGGTTAACTAAAACAAATGGATTTGGCATTACAACTGCCATGATTTCCTACAGCTAACCTAAAATGCTTGGCTATTGCAACACATGACATACCCGCTCCACCACTGTTCCAGGACCCTGAACTCTGGTACCATCAGATCCTTTAACAGAGTAACTGTCACTAGGAATTGTTTGCTGTTTAATGAAAGACACTGAACTTTAATAAAGGGGATTCTGAGTGCCCAACAACAGAATGTGTAGCGACCACCTTCAGAAGGGATAATGTCCCTAGGTCTATTGCAGTACAAAAAGCAGCCAAAAGCAGCAATTGAAAACATGGAATGGTGTTCACATAGGTTGGTTTCCAATCAACTTACCCAGACAGGCTCTTCCAACTCCCTGGGATCGATAACCTCTTGGACATACACAATGGTAGCTCCCTTGTGTATTCTCACAAATCTGGTTGTACCTGCAGTGATGGGTACCATCTCTGCATTCATCAATATCTAAAAAGAACAGAGTTAATTAGTAGTAGTAGTCAAATTTTTCTTAAGCTTCAGTTTTCTTTTTCTAAATATAGAGAACCATGTTGCACCAGGTAGGGATCTGACCCTGTATATCACAAAATATCTGATCATGGTGGACATACTATATTTCTCATCTGTAACAATTAGCCTGGACGTCTACCTGCAACAACTGCGTGACAGATGGTGGTGGATCTGGATTATACTGGGACTGGAAACAGACAAAAGCAATCTTACAGCTGAGCAGCATCTATCTAATTCAACCTTTACATAAATTTCCAGATGATTATTACCAGGTTTTTAATCTAACCAAATAGAAAAACCTGAGATGGAAATTTGTTTGCCCCAGGTGTCAGTTGGAGATTGGACAAAGCCACTTGCACTGTTTATGGTTAAAGGTGACCCTGATAAGCAATAGGGACTTACAATACTCACCAAAAACAAACAAACAAAAAAAAACAAATAAAAAAACAAAAACGAACAAACAAAAAAACAAAAACCCTTAAAATATTTTCAGGAGGAACAGTTACACTCTACAGGACATTCACGTATGAATCCAAATGGGGCATGAGATCCCAACCTCAAATACTAACAAGAGCATGAAGGAGAAGGGGACATTAAAGGAAATTCTAGGGCCCTACCACAATTTTTCCTCCAAAAAAGAAACTAGAGCAACAAACGCATCCTTCCATCATTTGTCCTCTGGGGTCAATAAACACCTATGAGTGACACAAAGCCTTACCGCCTGTAACAGGTCTCTAAGTAAACTGAAGACTTACCAAGAAGTCACAAACCGTGGGCGCATGCCCATTAGTGAAGAAAGACAGTACTGCTGGGTGTGCAGAACTTTTGAAATGTACGCAATTTATTTAGGTGTCTAGAGAATATCTTTAAGTATCAATATTTTGAAAATATTAGCCATGCTCTGTTTTCCAATCATTATATGGTAAATAAACCAACATACTCACCAATGCATGTTCCGTTTTCTACTTTGGTCATTCCATTTGGACACAGGTCAATGCACTTATAACCACCACGTGTGTTCTTGCACTGCTGGTCTGGCCTGCATACATGCTGCCGACATTCATTTACATCTTAATTTAAAAGAGAATTTAAATTGCTAACTGATTTTCTCATGCTCTCTTCTCAAGGACCAAGGCAATGCCAGTTTAATTATATTAGCTAAGTACCTTTGAAAATGTGTGCACATTTGTGTATCAGGCACATTTAACAGCTTCCCTTGCCCTCTGCCCATTAATCCATTTTCATTGAGTTTACTTGTGTTTTGTTAGCCCACTCAAAAATGCTAAAATTTGCTTCCTGTGATACAGAAAGGGATCTAACACAGCAGGAGAGTCAGTGTTTTTGCATTTATCATAAATCCTCTATAGGAAATTTCATCTGATTCATGTTAAAACATTGCATTAAAATCTATTTTCCTGACTCTGTAGTTCATTTCATACCCAAACATTTTCTGCCTTTTAACTGATATCCCGGGTCACAGCCACAGTGGAAACTTCCTATGGTATTGAAGCAGCGCTGATGACAGGAATTGGACTCTTGGCATTCATTAACATCTGTTGAATAATACAAAGACTTTAATGTTATGTTTTGTACTATGTCCTGGTATATTTCACATTGCAGTCTCTAGTTTGATCCAAGTTCTTATCCTTCTCCTTTTCACATATTTCCCTCCATGCATACTCAGGCAAGTGATTATGTTACATGAGAAAACTGCAGTGACATAGGAGTGAAAACTTCTGTGATAGATACAGTAAAGTATGTTTACATCACACCATAACAAAGGACAATACATTCTGGATTCAACCCTTTGTCCTAGGGAAAGGGCTTTTCCTTTAAGAAGATGTAGACAGCAAAATTTCACGGATGAAGTGTCACTTACCAGAATGATCTAAGAACACTTCTGAATTGGTGGATATGAGGAATCAGTTATTCCCAGATAGCCAAGACTTTCTTGGGAAAGTTACTTACAAACATGGCCTAAGTGAAAGTAGTGTCAGTTCATTAGAACTAAGGTCAGAGGTCTCCCCACCTTGACAGCTCAATCCATCAGATGTTCTTCTGAAGCCAATTCCACACCTAACCACACAACGATAGGCACCAATGATATTTTCACATTCCTGAGCAGCATGGCATGTATGTCCACCTAATGCGCATTCATCAATATCTACAATAAAGTGAAAACAATAAGCATTCGTTCAGTAAATGAAAATATTTTTCACCTTAGGAAATAGTAAACCATTCTGGTATAATGTATGAATGCTTTCAGAAAATGTATGTTCTTATCCTAATGACAAAAATATCTTGTGTTCAGTCTGTGCATATCATCTGAAGCCTGGCTTACCCTGGCACGTTCTTCCATCGGCCGATATAGTCAGACCTCGGGGGCAGGAGCAGTAATAGGTTCCTATAGCATTATGACATGCATGAGAACAAGGATTTCGTGCTGCACATTCATCTTCATCTAAAAAGTAAAAGTAAGTCACTTCACAAAAGCCACATGTATTGCAGTGGTAGAACAGGTCAAGACTGCCTGGCTCTCCATGGTTTCACAGAAGGTACCATGTGTTTCCTCCCTCTTTATATACCCACCCGGTAATGGCCAGAGAAGATGGCAATGGCCATCTTCACAGTATTATTCTATCAGGAGCATAATCTGTTCTAGAATACCCCGACATTGAAATATCTGATATCTATGTTACTTCCAGATCAAGCCAGCATGCTAGTCACCTAAGGCCTGGTTCTCCCCTAAGTGTTCCTGTTTGATGTTCACTGAAGTCCATTAAATTCAGTAATGCTACACTGGAGTAGACTGCAGCAGAAAAATCAAGCTCCCTGTGTTTAGGGAAGCCAGTCAAGATAATTAACAAGGTTTGAATTCATCTGTGCAGCAGAAAACAGCCTAAAAAACTTCATGTCACATCAAATGCTTCTTAAAGATCTCTTCACATTTCTTTGGTGTTTGACATCTTCACTGAATGTGAAGGGGTGGAAAGTATGTATATATAGTAGTGATCTTTGTTCAAGTTATGGTTCTATCTTTTAGAGGCAGCTTCACTTACAAAGATAGGGTCTGATCTTGCAGTCTAGTAGGGATTTGCTTGAGCTAGGCTACCGGACTGAGCAATTCAATTTTCAAACTGATTTGTACTCTGAATGTACCACATTCCATAATACTGTACAAAAGTAACCTGTGGTCACTGTATTTCATTTTGTTTTTGCTTTCATTACCTTACCTGAACAGTAGGGCCCAGTAGAGTTCAGACCAAACCCAGCAGGACACTGATTGCTATAGTCTCCTATGTGGTAAAAGAAACCAACCAGATGAAAAAATATGACAGCTCATAGCCTTGAGAAGATTAAAATATTGCAGTCTAATTTTTGGCTAAATCAAATAATTTTAATCAGTAGCAAACTATACACTTAGAAACTAAACAGAAACTTCTGTAATCCAGAGATTTGGTATCCTTCCCATAAACCTGTACTTTGTGTATTATTTACTGCAAAGAAAAAAGATATCCATGCAGTTGTGCAGAGGGGTTCTTGTACAGCCCTTTGCACTTTTTTAAGTGCATTTCTATTGTGAAAAGTGATTCTAAAAGAATGGCACTGTGGGACTCTGCTGCATTTCACTGGTTTCCCATATTGAGTTGTTCAGGGAAGGCGTGATTTGAAAAGCACAGGATTGTGCAGTTCCATCTGGGGGCATAACTTGGTCTGCAGATCTTCTGTTACAGACAGTAATGTGTGAGACAGAAAGACCTTCAAGTCCCAGGGTGAACTGGGGTCTCACAGTTAGGAAAAAATATCTACTTAGCAAGTGAAACAACTCTGATCTGAAAGGTAGTGAGATGGTTCAAATAAAATTCCCATTCCCAACAATGACATTTTACAATAAAAACCACACTCAAATGCCCTACAGTGTAATCGCCTTAAAGTGGAACTAACGAGGTGCACAGGGCCGTAGGCTGACCACACACATTGAAGCTGTGTCTACACTACAAAAATAACTTCGAAGCTGAGCATCTACACACACCTTACTTCGAAGATCAACTTCAAAGTAGGGCACTACTCCTGTCCAGGAATGGAGTATGGACTTTGAAGGCTGTGTGTAGACTCTCTGCTGGCTACTTCGAAGTAGTGCCTAACTTTGAAGTTAGTTCCCAGTGTAGACACACCCTGAGTGAATTTAACCCTTCGCATTTGCAGCACAGTTGCTAAAATGAGTTTTTGTTTCCTTATGCCTTTTTAAGTACAGGTTTTTAGTCTTTCAGAAGAACCTTGTGGATAACGTAAGAGTAAACCATTATTTCAGATTCTCTTTCTAGACCCCATTCCTCAAGTGCCCTGCTCTTTGTGTAGTCATTTGCAGCAGTCCAAAGGGGATGTACCATACTACCTGTTCAGGATAGAAGTACTTTACACTCACTTTGCACTCATGTATATGATTTGAAAACACACAAGGTAATGGACCTGCTTTCTCTCTTTCCTTCACTCTTGTATTATGTATATACATGGTGTGGGTTTTTTGTATTAATATGACCAGCATTTATCATACATCTTTTACTCCACTACCTGCATGCTGCCTATATTAATCCATCTCCATCAGGATTCTAATATTCCAAACCTCTGAGAAGCTTTGTAAGTAACTGCCATTAAAAATAACAACTTGCTAGAAAATGTTTCCTCTGGTAGTGGGCTACAGTCGGTACTGGAGCGCTACAGGCTGAAGGCCAGGAATATCAGGATCCACCAGGGCTACAAATTAGTCACTGTTCTTTAAATTGTCAAGGCTTGTTTCTAGTCATTGTCACTTCAGATCGCAAAAAGGCAGGCAATCCCAAACAAAAACCACTACAGCCTATATGTATCGCATCACATCTGTTATGTTACCTGTACGTTCCAATACTTACAGAAAAAACATTTTCAAAATGATTTTGAGGTTCTCAACCATTTTAAGAATCAAGAGAGCTTTTCTCTCTGTTTTTAAAGATAGCAGTTTGAAGAAAAAGTGGATCGGGGAAAAGTACAAATCAGAGATGTAAAGTAAATACAGTATATAATTAGGCTATATGATAAATTGAAACATGACATATGTAGTATTTAGAACTGCACCAAAATAATCTGAACACACTAATGCCTCCTTTTCCAATATCACACTCAACGCTTGAGGTTCCCCCCCCAGTATTCTTCATTTTATTTTGAAGTAAGCCTTACTCTAAACTCGGGATATTTAAACATTTTTGTTAATAAAGAGCCACACAACACCTTTTGTTATGGAAGCATGGATTTTAAAAGCCAGTGTTTCTTCTAGTGGGTTGTACTCTGTTGCAATAGAGGAAGCCTGGAGTGTCTCCAGAAGGAATGGCATTCTTCCTCGTGTGCGGTCATAGGTAATGGTGTGGTTCCACGTGTATGGTACACTAACTCCATCTATGGTGAAGAGCCGTGTAGAGTAGGCATACAGTCGACCAGGGCCAGTCTGAATATAGTCTTCCGTGTAATCCTGAAATACGCATCACAAATCAAGATCTAAGCACCAGCAGCTGGATCCTCTGGCTCAGCTAGTTTATTGCAAAATAAGTTTTTTTTTGTTTTTCAATAGCACCTAGACAAAGGTGCTTTATAAAAAGCTGAACAAATTGTACTGTAAGTGGCATTTGTCTGCTTAGCGCTAATTACTATAATTGTTAAATTTTAATGGTGCCCCACTATACGTTCTTTATCAGAGGGGTAGCCGTGTTAGTCTGGATCTGTAGCAGCAACGAAGGGTCCTGTGGCACCTTATAGACTAACAGAAAAGTTTAGAGCATGAGCTTTCGTGAGTTAACATCTGAAGCATCTGAGCATCTGAAGAAGTGAGTTAACTCACGAAAGCTCATGCTCTAAACTTTTCTGTTAGGCTATAAGGTGCCACAGGACCCTTCGTTGCTACTATACATCCTTGTTATTACTAAAGGAGGTAAATGTAGTAACTGAGATACTACCGTCTAGTAGCACAAGACGGTTACCTGTTTCTGTAACTGGTGTTCTTCAAGAGGTGTTGCTCATGTCCATCCAATGTAGGTGTGTTTGCTTGCCACATGCACTGCTGCCAGAAGATTTTCCCTTAGCAGTACCCATAGGGGAGTTAGCTTAGGAGCCTCTTGGAGTGGCACACATCTGTCACACTTAATAGGGTACCTCTGGCCCACTCCACCCTCAGTTTCTTCTTGTCAGAAAACTTCCACAATGGGGAGGCAGGAAGTTGAATGGACATGAGTAGCACATCTTGAAGAACACCAGTTATGGAAACAGATAACTGTCGTTTCTTCTCAGAGTGATTGTTCACGTCCATCCAACGTAGGTGACTGCAACCAGTATACCTGGAGGTGGGAGCAGTTCACTGACAGGCCAACAGCAACACAGCTCTTATGGCATCCTCTTGGGTTTGTTGTCACAGGGCGTAGTGCGGGGCAAAGGCGTGCACTGAGGACCATGTTGCACCCTTTCAAATGCACAGGATAAGAACATTGGTGAGGAAGGATGCCAAGGAGGTTTGTGCTCTGGTTGACTGAGCCCTGACAAGCAAGGGTGGCTGAGCACCAAGCAGCTGATAGCACGTCCAACTTCAGGAAGTTATCCAGTTAGAGATCCTTTCTGTGGATATTGGGACCCCCTTCATTCTTTCAGCAGAGACAGCAAAAAGCTGGGGGGTGGCTTATGGAACAACTTTGTGCTGTCAATGTAGAAAGCAAGGAGCTCTGTGGACATTCAGGGCATTGCCTCCTTGCTAGTTGCATAGAACTTTAGGGAGAAGACTGGAGGAAGATAACTTGACCCATGGAAAGGCTGAGACCACCTTAAGTAAGAAGGCAGGATGTGGTCACAGGTGCACCTTTACTTTAAAGAACATCATGTAGAGGGGCTCCCATGTCAAGGTGCACAACTTGGAGGCCACCTTACCAATCTAATCACCATGAGGAAGGCCACCTTCAAGAACAGGTGCAGAGGGAAGCATGTGGCCATGGACTCAAAGGGCAGTTCAGGAAGCCTGCAGAGGGCCAGGTTAGGGTTCCATTGAGGTATGGAGGGCCTGAACATGTGGAAAGAGCCACTCAAGATCCCTCAGGAATCTGACCATCTTGTCATGGGAAAACATCGACTGGCTGGCGGAAAAACTGAGCTCAGTCTCTGACAGCTGCTACTTCTTCAAGTGAAGAAGATAATTAAGGATGATTTGAATAGGTGCCTCCACAAGGTGAGACCTTGCCACTCAGCCCACACCAAAACCCAAGTCCACTTGGCTATGTAAATCTGCCTGGTCAAGAGCTTATGGCTTCCCAACAGGACCTACTGTACCATATCTGAATAGGACAGTTCCTCCATATTCAGCCACACAGCAGCCCTGCTGTGAGCTGGAGTGGCTGGTCCAGGTGGAGAAGGTGTGTGTGATCCTGAGAGAGCTGGTCTGGGTAGAGTGCCAGAAGCCCTTGGGAGCACACCATGAGGCTCATCAAGGTGGCAAACCATTGCTGATGGGGCCAGACCAGAATGAAAAGAATGACCTTTGCCCTGTCCTGACTTGCACCAGGACTGCGGCGATGAGGGGGTATCAGAGGAAATGCACAGAACAGGCCACCCAACCACAGGATGGGGAAGGCATCTTCCAGGGACCCTGCACCCACATGGTGTCTAGAGCAGAAGTTGCAGCACTTTGCATTCTGCAATAAGGCAAAGAGGTCCACCTGAGGAGTGCCCCATTCTGGATGATCATAGCAGCAACTTTTGGACTGAGAGACCACTCACCATGAGAGCACTGCCTACTCAGCTGGTCGACTAAGAGAGTCCTCACACCTGGGAGGTGGTGAGGCTCCGGGTGAATGCTGTTCTGGATGCAAAATTCCCAGAGACAGATGGCCTCCTGAGAGAGCGTGCCGGATCGAGCCCCTCTGGCAGCTGACATAGAACATCATGGCCAGATCACTCTGCCAACCAGGTGAGAGAGGAAGACTTTGTATGCTCTGCGAATTGCCCAGAGCATTTATGTGGAGAGGTGCCTCCTGAATGATCAAATACCTTAGATCCCGAGATCACCGAGATGGGTGCCCCAACCCAGGTCCAAGGTATCCAAAACTAGTTTGATGGAGAGCAGAGAAACCCAGAGTGGGACCCCTGCCAGAAGGCTGTCAGAACTCATCCACCAGGAAAGAGAGTCAAGGACCAGAGCCAAGAACATCACCACCCTTTTAAGGGGGTGTCTGCAGAGTGTATATACCAATGCCAGCCACGACCTGGCATATTGGACCATTTGAGTGGACGCCACCCTGCACTTGAGAAATTGAAGGCATAACCTGTCCGTGGTGATTAGAGAAGCACTCAGCTGGGCTATGATGCCTGTGAGGGAGGAAGCCCTCACCAGGATTCAGTTGAGCACCATGCCTACAAATTCTTTGGGTTGTAGTGGCCCTAACTGAGACTTTTCTACATTTACCAAAAGGCTGAGGCAGTAGCACAGGTGGAGCAGAAGATTCACATCCCTGTGGACCCTGGAGCAGGAGTTGCCCTTGATGAGCCAGTTTTCCAGGTAAAGGTAGATCTGCACGCATCTGAGGTGGGTGAGCACCAGTGACATACATTTGGTAAGTACCCAAGGGGCTGTGGCTCAGCCAAATGGGAGAACTGCGAACTGGTAGTGGTTTGTCCCCACCAAGCAGGCAGGAAGCATCTGTGACTCTCGAATACTGCAATATGGAAATATGCTTCCTTGAGATTGAGGGTGCTGTACCAATCTCCCAGATCCAGGGAGGGGATGATGCAGGCCAGGAAAACCATACAGAACTTGAGCCTCAACAGATAGTGATTTACACTATGTGGATCCAGAATGGGTCAGCACTCCACTTTGGCTCTGGGGATCAAAAAGTAGCAGGAATAAAATCCTTGTTTTTGGTAGCAACACAGAACTTCCTTCACCACCCCAATTCAGAGCAACTCTTCCAGAATGAGTGTCTCATGAGAAGGGTCCCTGAATGGGGACACAAAAGCTGTGTCTACACGTGCACGCTGCCACATGTTTAGCTTATAGCTGGTTATGAGGTCTGGATGATTTGCTACCTGGAGCTGGAGGATGAATAAATGTTATGCCCAAATAAATCAAGTCTCTTCCAGTTTTTATTTTTTGAGGTTGCCCCAGGTTGGCTTTGCCTCCACCATCAGGGAGTTGGGAGTGGGGTGGGAATAAAGGCACTCATGCTCCTTTGCCAGTAAAAAGTATTTGTTCTTTGCCCACTTTGAGAGGGAGGAATGGACCATTGCAATTTTGGGCCATTACAGTTTTGGCCACCCCATCAGGGAGGAGTAAGGCCACTCTGGGCAGGGCTGCCTGTCCCAGCATCCCAAAGAGGGTATCCTCAGTCTCTTCAAGGTCCTCTGTGCATAGGTTTAGGTTGGTGGCCACCCTCTAAAGGTGTTCCTGGTGGGCCCAAGCATCATCTGGGGCAGCACAGCAAGGGGCCCCATGTGGGCCTCCTCTGCAGAGCACAATGAAGAGGCCTGCGCCAGAGGAACTGCCTCAGGACCAAAGGAGGGATAAGGCTGTGCTCCTACCTCCCATTCCACCTCAAGGGAGGGAGACTTTGAAGCCTTGGGTGCCAAAGGGCATTTAGTGGAGGCAGCCAGCAGTGCCAGGTACTGAGTGTGGTGCCTGGGATGGCATGGGAGACCCCCCCTCCACTGGTTCCAGGGGTACCACTGGGACAGCCAGGCCTGCAGCCACCAAGCAGTTGGAAGCCTGTCTGTAGTATCAGAGACATCAGGCCAATGGCTTGATCTGGAGGCAAAGAAGCTTGATCTGAGGCCATGCTGATGGAGCGCACAGTGGTGTGGGACCAGGAACAAGAGCTGGTATTGGTGCTATACTATGTACTGGCCACTAACACTGATATCCAGGACTCAGAGGAACGTCAAGATTATTCCTCTGCAGAGCATCAGCTGCTAATGGACTTGTGGTGTAGGCACTGGTGGCTGGCCAGCTCACAGTGGACTTGAGAGTGGCTGCATGATTGGTGCCACAAAGGAGAGCAGGACCATCAACCCCTGCACTCCTCACGAATGCACTGCAGGGAGTCACAAGCCAGGGAAAGGTACTGGCATGGTGAATGAGACCACACAGAATCCTGAAATAGAATGATGCTCAGAACATGAAGAGCACTGGTCACAAGCAGTTCATCTGTCCCAGGGGGCGCTTGCCTCAGCAGAGCTGGGCTACATCTGGCTTGCCTTTACGGCATGATCCTACAACTACAGTATATCCTGGGCTGCCTGCAAGGCCTCCAGCATTGATGGCACGCAGAGCTGTTTGATGTTGCTCTGAGAAGGAGCTCAGGAGTGAGAGGGGGAGCCAAGCTCCAAAGGAGCATGAAACAGCTGCTGCACCCTAGCAGGAGAGGTCCTGGGTCTATCCTTCTTAGGCCCCAAAGATTTATCCCTGTCCTGCCAAGGCTTGTACAGAGCCAGAGAAGAGCACCAGGAAGCTGATGGCACTGTCAGGGCGCTGCGCCATGATGCGCTGGTGCTTGGTGCCGAGTTCGAGTGTTTGTGCTCTGAAACTAAAGTGGATTCAATCAGGGGAGCTTTGAGAGGAAAGCCCGTCTCCTGATTGGGAGGAGGCTTGGAAGACTTGCAAATGTAGCACTTGTCACTTGTGTGAGCCTCTCAGCATCACAGCCAGTCGCAGTGGGGGTCACTTGCTGGCATGGGCTGACTGCAACCATGACAGAAATTGAAGCCTGGGGAACAGGGCACACCCCAACCCAAGGCTAAGTATGTATGAGATCTACACTACCTAACAACTTAGAACAGTAAACTAACAATAGAAACTATTCACAGGGAAAACAGAGTCCAACTTGGTTTCCAAGCACTGTCACTGGCAAGAAGAAATCGAGGATGGTGGGGACTGGAAGTGCCCTATATAGCATGGCGTGTGCCCTCCAGATACTGCTAAGGGAAAATCTTCCTGCACCAGTGCATGGGGTGAGCGCAAACACACCTACGTTGAATGGACACGAGATTTCATTTGAAGAACTGTTGCCTCCTGACTTAAATGATGGTGGCTGTATGACCATATTTCCCACTCCTGTGCTCTTCTACACCCCTCCAAGACTATGAGAACCATAAGAGGTCAGGACTGCATTGATTACAAGATCTCTTATGGCTGAAGGGCTTCTAGCAAGTAGTATTTATTATTTAATAATCTAAGAAGTTTACTGGAAATGATAAGCTAACAAAACAATTTATTGTAAAAGTATTACTCCACATTAACGAAACTTTTATAAATATTTGGGGAGCTGCACACCGCAATGTACCCAATTGTTAAAAAAATCCTGATCAAAAACTTGCACTCACATGCCAAAACCAATCATAAAAATAAGTTGGACTACTGTAACAATATGGCTGCATTAAAATAAGTCAGATGAAAAAAAATACAGGACCAAAGCAAGAGTGCATTTTTGTTAGCAATTTTACCTTCACGTTAACATCAGCTGAGGACTGCAGCTGCAGTACATAGCCACTCATTACAACATCCAGCAATAAAGCTCCGTCTGAATCCAAACCACGGGCAATATGGGTCATTCGCAAAATCTCTCCTGTGAATTTTAACAGACTGATTTGTAACCAATCACAAGTTTGTGACTGGACAATCATGTTAACCGTGCTGTGTCTGAATTAGGTCCATGTTGAACCATATTAATTTAATTAATTAACCAAATTAACTATGTTCATATGTATAAACACTACTTTTCCCTATACTAATCCTCAGAAAAAGCAAGGCTACAAGCCTTCATGTTCATCTATTATCCAGAACATGCTGCTGCAAGCACAACACTAAAAACGTAACTATGGTAAAGGACATTTATTAAGCAATTTAATCTCATATTATGCTTGTCACATACAAATAGAGATTACATCCCATCAACTAACCCGTTGCAAATTCAACTTGAGTCTCTCTCTTGAAGATTGCATTGGTCAGAGTATATCCATTCACAGCTTCTCCAATTTCCTTTGCAGTTGCCCAGTATATAGGAGTCAGAATGGAAACTAACTTCCTCATTGCTGTACCTAAATAAAAATAACATACTTCTAAAAAACACTACTTGCATGCTCCTCCTTTCAACTGATGTAAAGAGAACGTAAATATATTAGAAGAACAGTTGAAGAATGCCAACTCTCTCCTACCCATGAAGAACTAAAGCCAATTCCTTAAAATCTGGGATGGTGTCTTAGTGAAAGAAAAATTGACAAACCTAGAAGACTCCTCAATGCCATGTTTATAACTCAAGGAAGTAAACTAACTCACCAAGGCTCCGAGGGATGTTTGTGATCTTTGCATGTATTATTCTAGTGTCAGAATCAGGGCTATCTGTTACCGTGGAATTCAGGAAAGCAATTCCAAATTCAACATCATTAATATTTCCAATAACACTTCCTCTGGCACGTGGAGGCCCACCTGTTGGGGAAATGGAAAAACACCCCATGTGTGAAAACTCCCTTTTGAAATAAAAATATTCAAGAGCAGTACTGAATTCTCTGAGAGAACATAAAGTTCTCTCTATGCAGGTGGACATACATTTTGTGGAATGCTTATTCATATAATATTAATAATCCTAGCACCTCATATCCATAATGATACCAGAACACGTTAGGAATGTAAGGACCACTGAAATGCAGCCACCCCTAGGGGAAAAGCAACAATTGCTCAAGAGTACAAATTGGTGCTACACAATAGGTTATGGCAGGTGGAAAAGCATAACATCCATCTGAAACTACTGGGGGATTCAGGCAGGCAGAATGTAATTAATTAGCTAGGACACTGGTGTATATTAGTCATGCCAGGTATCACAGAAGACTTCTGTGTGGTCCCACTGTGTTTTAGCACCTGACAAAACACAATGCATTGGCAAAGAGAGACATGTTTCTAATTTTTTAAAAAAGTATTAATATTATTAAATAGAATTTAACACTACACTACCATCCCTCTTTTGAGGATGCATAAGGGATTTTCTCAAATCGCTTTCAGATTTATTCTCAAAATATCATACATCTATAACAGTGATTCTAAATCTTGTCACTACTGTGCACTATTTTTTAAACTAGAGATGAGAACTGGTGGAATTAACCATTGCAAATGCAGCTCCATTTGCTATTTATGAACCATTAGAAAACTAGCCTGTATATCTGCTAATGTATTTATTTCTTGTTAGTTCGGATGAATAATTTTCAGCTATACACCTTCTTCAGTGTGACCATTCTTTACTTAGTTTTCATGTTATACGCTTCAGGGGAATGGCTTATTTTTCAACAATATAATCATGGAGCACAACCCTTTAAAACACTGTGGCTACGTCTACATGAGACATCTCTGTTGAGAGAGGTCACTGCTGGGAGAGATTTTCTGCAAAACTTCTGTCAACAGATTGTATCTACACATAAAAGCAGATCAAAAGAGCAATCCTCTGTCGACAGAGAGCAGACAGACGGCCCGGCCCTCTCTTGACAGAATGGTCAACTGGAAGCTCTGCAACCAGAGCCGCCCAGTGAACTGGAAGCCCCATCTCTCGACAAAAGGGCCCTGGAGCATCCACATGGCTGTTCTGTTGACAGAACAGTGTTGAGAGAGGCGTTATACCTGAGCAGGGAGAGGTACAACACCGCCAGCAGAGGTAACGAGTTTTGTCGACAAACTGTCAACAAAGCACATTTTGTGTGTAGACACGCTATAGTTTTTCCTGACAAAAGCCCAGTTTTGCCAGGAAAAGCCTTGTGTACACATAGCCTGAGGATTTTGAGTTTAACTGGTCAAAAGTGCCTCAGGAAATCCTTCCTGAAAACTGTCAAATGTTTTAGCATTTTAACAACAGCATTCGACTGACTACCGTTTGCCAAGGAATGGCAAATGTATGCCATGTCTGGAGAAAGGATATGCTGAACTGACAAGTTTACTCATATAAATAATAAACAAGGGGTTTTCTTTGGTTCATTTGCTGTTGGTGTTTGGTCTCTGCCATAACATACCTGGACATGCTTGGACATTACACCTGGAAAGGTGTGAAGAATCTCCTGGGCAAGGACGTCCACCGTGTGAGGGAGCTGGATTGGTGCACAGACGCATTCGGGTCTGCTCCCCTCCTCCGCAAGAAGCAGAGCATCTGGTCCAACTCTGCCATGCTCCCCAGTTTCCATCCACTAAAAACAAGGAGGGAACACTGCAACCAGTGGCTTTGTGTAGCAGGTGTTTTAGATTATCTACAGAACAGCGAATTCCAATTCAATTTCCAATTCCATGTTGACCTCTCTGACATCTTAAAACAATTAAACGGCTACAATGATGGGGTACCATTTTCAATGATAGCTTCCTGTGGGCAGGGATACTACCCCAAAAAGAGGAATACCTTTGAAGTTATCCATGCCCAGACACAGCCTGACTCCCAAGAAGAACCTTTCAGGGAATGTTTCCAAAGCAATGGATGAAGATTTAGCAGGGAGATATGTGACATACTGATAAAATTGCCCCTTGTAGCTGTCCAGGGGAAGTTAGCCAAGGAAATTATTTGCAGAATATGGGATGGCTCCTGCTGCCACCTCTGTAGCCAGAGTCCTCCTGCCAGTGGAATACACCATCACTCTGCTGTACAAAGGATGGGCACAGGCTGGATTTGGGAGGCCCCTTATGCTGGTGTAGGGAGGTTGCAAAGATGAAATCTGCTGCCTGAACTCTCCCTACCCAGATCAAGAGAATGCGGGAGTGGGAGACTCTCCCCACCTCCATTTGCAGGCTGGGCACTGAATTCCTGGATTTGTCCCCATAACAGCAGCAGGCTGTTTATAAGCAAAATTGAAAAACTCAGACTGGTCCCATTCAAAAGTGTCTCAGGTAGTGAATGCTGTTGTCACCTGCCTGCAGTTTAATTGGCTTGTGTAGAAAGAGCTTAGTGAGCACCTGTCCATATTCAAAATCTACTGTCAACCTTGCTGGAAGTCTCACTAGACTCCAAATATTTGACCAGGCATTGGTGAAAACAACCAGCTTTGGTTTGGGTTCTATTAGATGCACCAACTTTGCTCCTGGAATGCCTTATAAAAGGTCACTGGTATCCGCTGTATAATGTCGTAGTGTGAGAATTGAGAATTGCTGGGGATATGCAGGGTTTCCCCAACCCCCACAGGTTATTTGTCTTTTGATCATTATTTCCCGTTTATATAAAATTAGCAGGGGAATCATTTCAGAGTGACAGACACTTTGGCTGTGTCTACACTTGGCCTCAACTTCGAAGGGGGCATGGTAATCAGGGCCACGGAAGACTTCTAATGAAGTGCTGCAGTCAGTACGCAGCACTTCATTAGGCTAATCTTCCCCCGTGGCAACTTTGAAGCATCAAACTTCAAAGTGCCTGCACTACTTCGAAGTCCCTTTACTCCTCCCCTTTAGGCTTCGAAGTTGCCACAGGGGAAAATTAGCCTAATGAAGTGCTGCATATTCACCACACCGCTTCCTTAGTAATCTTCCATGTCCCTTATGTTTTTAATAAGAACCCAGTGATACCGGATTAGATCTTTGTGTGAAATTGGATGTAATTACAGGACTTTTTACTTTCTTGCTTGCATAGCATATGCACCTTGGTCTCTGAAGCACTTTAAAGGCATTTTATTTATTGCCTTCTGTTATCACATAAGCTCACCAGGGCATAAGTCAGCGTTACATCTCTGTGTCTGTGTGTCAGCCCCTGCGCATGCTCGTCCACCATTGAGAGGATGTGGATTGTCACAGGTCCGATATCGCCTCATCTGGCCTCCGCCGCATGATCGGCTGCAAGTTCCCCAAACGCTCCATGGCCCCCAGTTGCCATGAACTGGAAATTAAAAGATAAAACCTTTACATGCTACCCTCTGCTTGCTGACAACAGCTAAGGAATCACAGACCAGTTCAACTAGACAATATCTTTTCTGAAGAAAAATTTTGCACACATTTCCTAGTTTATCAGTCTGTTAGCTAAACATTGGATTGAAGCATCCAATTAAGTCATTTTTTCCTCTGTAGGTCTGTTCCACAAAGCATGTTAACAATTCCTTGTGCCCTGCAGCCAGTGCCTTACCATGTTAGAAATGCATGCAGCAGATAGGTAAAATATCTATCGGAGAAAAGTGCCATTAAAGGAGATTGCACTGACAGTAGGGATAAAATAGTGACTGTGACTTAGGGATGCAGTCGGCAGCTCATGGAAGCATACTGCTTCTCATTTTGCTGCAAGAACTCACACAGCAGTTACTGCTACATGCAATGGGGCTGACAGCCACCACGGGACACAGGGCAAGGTGGGAGGAGGACCTGGCTCTGTGCCCCGGAAGAAGCGGGGCTAAGGGTGGAAGAGGCAGGGCCCAGGACAGTCAGCCCTTAGCACCACTCAGACCATGGCACAGTCTCTCACACACCCCTGAGCGGTGGAGCAGTGCTGCCCTGGTGTTTCAAAGGTGTCTGTAGCTTCCCCACCCAGCCCCTGTATAACTGCCCCTTACCACCCCTTCCCCTAGTGACAGGCCTGGCTGCAGGATGTAGCAATGCGATTTTACTTCCTACCTCCGCAGCCTTTGGGGATTCTCGTGCTGCTGACGGTGTTCAAATCCCACTTATCAATGCAGGCCAACAATGCAAGGAGCAGGATTGAGTCAGTGCCTTGTGTGAGGGCCCAGGATGAGGAGGAAATCACTCTCCTTTCCCCTCATATTACCAATCACACACTTTGAGAACCCCATGTGGGGCGAGGCACCCTCCATCCCACAGCCATCTCGAACACTTACTGGGGCAAGGGTCACTGTTGCAAAAGTCAATTTGTAAGTCACTTCCTTCACATTTGTGCCCTCCAAATTGGGGGGCTGGGTCTGAGCAGTCCCTTGTCCGCTGCCTGGTGCCTCCTCCACAGGATACAGTACAAGCACTCCAGCCGGCCCAGGTGGCCCACTTCCCATCCACTGGTTAAAAATTGATAACATTGTACAATGAAACTTTCACTGTTTAAATATTCAAATCTAGCATTGCTGTCTCAACAAAATTCTGCCACAAGTGTTATGCTGAGTCACAATCCTTGAACTACAATAGCGCTACAGAGAGAGTAACACGAACAGAATCTGGCCCATTACTTTTTTTTACATAAATTAAAACCCATCTGCCAGTGCAAGAGTTGTTGTGACTGTCCATCTAAAGTGAGTCTCCAGCATTCTTGTGCACCTGGCAGTAGGTCAAACAGCTCAGATATGACGTACTCACTGACATCACCAAGACAATAAGATAGTAACAACAAAAAGTCCTGCAGCACCTTATAGACTAACAGATATTTTGGAGTATAAGCTTTCATGGGCAAAGACCCACTTCATCAGATGCATGAGTTGGGGTAGGGTTCAGAGGAGGATTTAAAGAGGGGGGGTTTCATTAAATCCTCCTCTGACCCCCACCCGTAACTCATGCATCTGATGAAGCAAATCTTTGCTCATGAAAGCTTACGCTCCAAAATATTTGTTAGTCTATAAGGTGCTGTAGGAGTTGTTGTTTTTGAAGATACAAACTAACATGACTACCTCTCTGATGTCAGTAACAGCTAGTCAGTGGAAGTGATGAGTTATCCAAAATAATACTCAGCTACTCAATTAGTACAGCTTCCAGTCTCCTTTGTAACACAGGCCGTGGCAAAGTGCATGTGTTCAAGACTCATAGCATTTAAGGCCAAAAGGGACCATTATAGATTATCTTGTCTGATCTTATCATTGGCCATCCAATTTCACCCAGTCACTCTGTACTGAACTTAATAGGGAGTGTTTTGACAATTTAACCTTTCCCATCCGCACGCACGTGTGGAAGATCAATGAATAAGAAAGATTACTAAGAGAAGATCTACAGTAATTACATGCTGAAGAGGATAATGATTTAGCTGCCAAGGATTACATGCTACTTTGATACAGTGGCAGGCAGCAGGAGTGGAAACAGAGAAGGGTTGAAGGAGAAGGGCCGGTTCCAGATGTTTTGAGTTCTAGTACTTTTCGTAGTGAATGCTGAGGAGGAAAAAGGGACACAACTTGGATTTCATCACGGACTGCAGTATTTGCCATCACAAATGGTGTAATTATACTATCATCATCATCATCATCAACAACCATGGGCTCAACTATTTCCTTCCATATTTCCCTGCCTACTGCAGAGTGGCTTAGTTTCTGTAGACTAGCTCTGGACCAGTCTACTATATGACCAAGCATCTACCCATTCTCTGCAGGGTCTGCCTCTCCTATTAGATCTAAGTTAAAAACCAGGCAGCATTTTGAGAGGAAGCTAATAAGCTAGTTCTTCCTTTTGATGTACCTTTTGCATCTTACCTGGACAGTGTCTTTTGTTGCAGACCTGCATCTGTGTATCAGGCCCCTCACAATCTGGCCCATCAAATGATGGAGGAGGGCTATTGCACAGCCTCAATCTGGTCTGAGTACCTTTCCCACAAGTAACACTGCAAGGTCCCCATGACAGCCAAGAGCCCCAGGCACCTTCCACTGTCAAGACAGCACAAAAACTACCTTTAAACTACAGAACAGCTTTAGTTTGAGGTTCTGATTTACTCAGCCCAAATCAAAAGAAAGTGATGTCTCTGAGAAGTATTCACAATAACATTGCTCCAGTTTCTCCATTACACACAGCACATAAATTACAAATTCTGAACAAGACATTGAAAAAAATCGTTTGCTGAACAACAGCTCAAAATGACCAGCAGTTTCCAGACAGAAATTAATGTTTTCCTTTTTGTTTCCTTAAAACATTACTTCACCTGACCACAAACTCGGAACAACAGTCATTCTGCCAGGTGAGTGAAATAGGCTTGGGATGAGACCTGCTAGTTTCCTTTCATAAATCACTGAATCACTGACTGTCTCGTAGTGGTGCATAATCTCAATGGGAAGGACATTTGTTGGCTATTTAGCTCGTACAACAAGCCCACTGGCTAATATATAGCAGGGACCAACCATTAGAACTGGTTTTCTAGGGAGCTACAGAAAATTGTCTCAGCATCATGGTAACAGAAAAGACAAGAGGGAGAGAATAGTAGGGGAAATACCAATAATGAATGGATCTATCTGTCCAAATGTATTAAACACAGACAATAATAATAAAAATTAAAAGGACATTGTGAAAGAAAATACATATACATCCAGTGACACTGATACTACCTTAAATTACTAAGTCCAAAAGAATGTTAAAATATGTATGTGACTTTGCACCTTTTATGCTGCTTAGTTATCTTTGTTGCCCTCTACCTGGCTTTGTACAATGATACTAACATGGTAGATTGTATTATACTGGCATACAAAGATAATGTGGTCAGATTGTAAACACCTCAAGGAATGTTAAAATCAATTAAAAAACCCTATGAAAATATTTTTCAAATTAAACCTCCTTCACACCTCCATATTTTAAAAACCTAACTTTTAGACATAAAATTCAGTACATTCAGTACTAATGCAAGCAACTATAAAATAGATAAGTATAACATCCTTTTACCCCTTATTCCTCACTTAAATTATTTCAAAGTGAAAGAGGCAAGTATGTGGGCTTTAGACAAGAAGAGGTGCCATACTGAAAAATTTTAAAGACCAGTATCTGCAAGTTACAATAAACTCTCTCTTCTCACCTGGACAAGGCCTGATGTTACACATAATTGACTCCATGGAACTGCCATCACATGGTCTTCCACCATGCTGAGTTGCTGGATTGCTACATGTTCTCATTCTGGTCTTGCTACCTTGTCCACAGGTTTTAGAACATTCTTCCCAAGACCCCCATTCTGACCAACTGCCATCCACTACACAGAATCAAAAAACACAGCATTAACAAAAACATTATAAAAATTGTCCCTGCCCGCACAAGTCAAAGAATTCCAGACAGCTGAAACAATCAAAGGTTGGTGTCATTAAGATCTATTAAATATACACAGTATGAGTTCATGGAAGAAATCTACCTGGACATGGTTTGTTCTGGCAGCTGCGTATGTCTGTATCACGTCCCTCACAGGGCCTCCCACCATTCGCAGGAAGAGGGTTGTTACACTGACGGATCCTCTTCTGAACACCTTGACCACAAGTTACACTGCATGCACGCCATTCAAGCCATTCTGAAAATCCACCATGCACTGCAGTGGAAAAGTTACATTTGAGCATTTACAATGTATTGGTTATGCAAGCAAGCTCAGGAATATGCTTCCTCAGTAGTGGTAAAGGATCCCCTAAATTTCTTTATTTCATGAAAAAGCATAAAAATAACCCTTCATAAGATCAGAAGCCACCCTCTGAGATCCAGGAAGCTTCATATTATCATTAGTGAAGAATTCTTCATGCTTAGATTCAGTTATTCTGGCATGGTTATCACATATTCCCAAGTTAGAGAGGAACTCAAGTTGTGCTCTCTCTGTGCTAGAAATAATCCCGAACTGAAATGCTGCATAATCTTTGCACATTTCTGCACTGCCCTGCAGTCCACACAGTGGGGGTCTGAGGAACATTATGCACCAAATGGCTGAGGTATAACTCCCCTCATACAGAGGTTGCATTAACTCTTCAAATAGGGTTACGTGAATGTGAAGTAAGAACCTTTTCATTTGCACTCTCAGTGTCCACATGGGCAGTTAAAGTTCAGTACATTGGTTCACGTTACTTTTCACATTGCCACAATCCAAACCATGGGGCAGTGTAGACATACCTTTACCTATTCCTTAACTCTCAGCTGTCTCTCTTGGAACATGCTGAGAGTTGAGAAAGTGAAACAAAAGTAAAATATTTTGTGAAGAAATTATACACTGACATAGCGCACTAGACTTACCGAGTAAATGTAAGGAATAGAAAACCTTAGTCAGAGTTAATGTGTTTTAAAGATGGAATCTAGAAGTTTCGTAATCACTAGATGCATCTACCTTTGACAGTGAATGGCACTCTTACAAGGACTGATCCCATCAGATTTCTAGCCACACATTCATATTCAGAAGTGTCTTCTTTCTGTGCTGCAACAATACGCAGGGAGCCATTAGATAAGACAGTCACTCTGTTGTTGCTGAGAATATGTTGGCCTTGGCGGGACCACTCAATGGTTGGAGTAGGTTCTCCATTTGCTTGGCAGTTCAGGATTGCTGTGGCAGCAGCATCAACCACCATTTCCACTGGTTCCACTGTAAAAACTGGAGGACCTGAGAAAGAGAGGAGAGACTGGTTTCTCTGCACCACTGCATTCTGCAATAAATAGCTACAAGACTTTTTTATAATGCATAGAGGTTTGGTTTGAGAAAAAGCATAAAAACCTATTAATTCCAGCATTATTCTATATCTTCAGACATCCTTGAAACATACAGTCGGAGGTCAATGGAAGAAATTAACCATGACCCAGAATATACTAAAGACAACAGGGCCACGTCTACACTTGCATTCCTCTTTTGAAAGAGGAATACAAATGAGGGAACATGAAAGTGCAAATGAGGCACTGATTTACATATTGCATGCTTCATTTCCATATTTTCTTTTCAGAAGAGATTCTTCTGAAAGAAACAAATCAGTGTCGATGGGGACCTTTTGAAAATAAACCCCATCTTCGAAAGAACCCTTCTTCCTATTTTGTTTCAGGAAGAGAGGTTCTTTCAAAGATGGGGTTTATTTTTGAAAGAGCCTCGTGTACACTGCTTTTTTTATCTCTTCTGAAAAGAGATTATGCAAATGAAGCACAATATATGTAAATCAGTGCCTCATTTGCATATTTGATTTCCCTCATTTGCATTCCTCTTTCAAAAGAGGAATGCAAGTGTAGAAGTAGCCCAGGAATAATGTACTTTGCATTTTGAGAGCACTCACAGGCCCAACACAAGATAGGAGTTCAATTTAAAAATAACACCTAGTACCATCAGCAGCACAAAAACACTTGTCCATGAATTCTCACTATATTGATATGTGATAGATGTTACTCCCATTCTATACATGAGGAAAATAAAAGAGGTAAAAGATCTCATTCTTCTCTGAGTATAGAGAAAGAAGATGTTTGAAAATTCTGTCAGTAAAAAAATATTCTAAAATGTCCTTGTTATTTGTTTAAGAGATAATTTAAATCCCAATTCTGCCCTCAAGATTATGCCAAAGACAGAAAGCTGTGAGGTGTCTAGCTCCCATTGGTAAATCTCCTCCCAAAACTACAAAGGGGCTTGCACACGTGTCCAAAGTCATCTTATGGTCCCACTCTTGTTGCACTACTCATCAGATTTCAGTCTTACTCTGAAGTATTAGTGTCACGCTGCGCTCTACTACGCCAGCATCATTTGTAGCTACACATGCGTAGTCACCAGCATCTTCGTTCTATGGACAATAAACAAGCAATCATACAAACCATCAGCCTACAAGGAGTAAGTTCATCTTTTCACAATGCATTTCCTATTAATGAATTTGCTGTAGTACAGTACTGCATGCAACAGATCTTAAGAAAGAGGCAGGCAATCAATAACAATAAACAGAAAAGTTTATAATACAACTCACCAGCCTTTTAAATGACAGCCAGCACTTTGAATTAAAAGGTCAAGAAGAATGGAAGTTTGTTGCAAGTGAGAATAAAGAGAAAAACAAAGAGGACTGCATCCACATAATAGCTACTTTCCAGTTTTGCTTATGTCCTTTTGTGAGGCTTAATCTTTTTCTGAAACTTATATAGTAAAGGTAAGTCATCTAAGCCAAAACCATCTGCTTGTTATTATTGTAGATCCCTGTAGAGAATGGGGCTGGATGCATAAGTATATAAAATAAATTATAACTGTACTTATAAAAGGAGGAGTAGAGACTGCTATTGTTACCACTAACCTAGAGCTTTTATAGCAGTTTGAACATTTCCCTTTTATTAAAACTAAGCTAATATCTGACTTTTTCTTCAACAATTTAGATTTTTATATCTAGAAGCTTTTCCTAAAACCATTTATAAGGGCTATGTTTTCAACTGCAGCTTCTAAACTTGAATATGGAAAGCTTGAACATACATATCAGGACATGAGGAGTTAACCAGTTTGATCATTAGAATGTAGGATTTAGGTGCACAAGTAATTAAACTGCATGGGTGAAATCCTGATATCTTTATAGCCAATGCCAAAGCTCAATTTATTCAGCAGAACCAGAATTTCACATCCAGATGTTTTATGCCCACATTTGAGGGTACTTTACGTCTTATTGAAAATACAGCTGTGTAAACTTATGGGAGATAGACAGAACAGATATAAACGCCCTTGCTTTGTTGGTGAGGTCACTGTAATTTGTGCAGAATATTTTTAGACTGCATTTAAAAACAGATCTTTTAAAAACACAGCATAGCTACAGCTTTTTTAAAGGCAAATTTAAATTCAGTGTGGATAAATGCATTCATTTACAATGATTAAATGTTGAAAACAAACACACTGCAATGACTAGTGACTCACTACGGTGCCATAGATGGCAAGAGAACCATTGCTGAGCTGTCGGATCCTGTTGCTAATCTGAATACTGACGCCTCGTTTGCTCCATTGTATTGTTGGAGGTGGATCGCCTCTGACCTCACAGTTCAATATAGCATTGCCACCCAAAGGCTCGATCCAGCTAGAATGATAATCCCCTTGGAAGACAGGAGGCTCTGAACATGATAAAAAAAGAGTAAAAGCAAGAGATTCTAAATGAAACATCTAAGTGGGAATCAGTCATTCTTTGTTTTCATAAGATCTGAAGTCTTAGGAAACTTGTTTCCCTCTCCAATCAATCATGGCAGTGCTATTGGATACAACATAAAATGAGGCTGGGTGAAATTGTCACTGATAGAGCCTGATATTGCAGTTATTTACACATACCTTTGACATACACTGATCCAATAGCCTTTATGGAGCCAACTGTATTTTCTGCTGTACACACATAGGTACCAGAGTCATCTTTAGATACCCTCTCAATAACTAGTTCACTGTGGCCATTAGTATTGTCAAGTTTTGCTGTGGGGAGAACAAGTGTCTTTTAAAATCATTGAAATAGCTGTCAAAATACCAACATGACACATGTTTTACAGGAATAGGTTGGGACTTGCAATGCTGCTTAGCAACATGGCTCAGTGGCACACTTCTATACAAGAACTTGCCCTTGCGCTGGACTAGCTTCAGAGACACATTCGATCACAGACCCCAGTGAGCCTCTCTCTATCTGCAGGTGTTTTATAGGGCTGAACAAATCAGTGTTCCTTGATCAGTCACTCCATTGTGAATGAATCGTAGAATCATAGAGCTGGAAGGGACCTCAAAAGATCATCGAGTCCAGCCCCCTGCCCCTAGCAGGATCAACCCCAACTAAGTCATACCAGCCATGACTATGTCAAGCCGGGACGTAAAAATCTCCAGGATGGAGATTCCAGTATCTCCCTAGGCAACGCATCCTAGTGCTTCACTACCCTCCTGGTGAAGTAGTTTTTCCTAACATCCAACCTACTCCTCTCCTTATGTAACTTCAGACTATTACCCCTTGTTCTGCTGCCTGTCACCACTGAGAACAGTTTCTCTCCATCCTTTTTAGAGCACCCCTTCAGGGGAAGTTGAAGACTGCTATTAAATCACCCCTCAGTTTTCTCTTCTGCAAACTAAATAAGCCCAAATCCCTCAGCCTCTCCTCATAGGTCATGAGCTCCAGCCCCTTAATCATTTTTGTTGCCCTCTGCTGAACCTGCTCCAGCACATCCATATCCTTTCTATACTGGATGTAATAGAAAACTGGATGCAAAACTGGATGCAATGCTTCAGATGTGGCCTGACCAGTGCTGAATAGAGAGGAACAACAACCTCTCTAGACCTGCTTGAAATGCTCCTCTTAATGCACTCCAACATGCCATTGGCCTTCTTGGCTACAAGGGCATACTGTTTACTCACATCCAGCCTTTCATTCACCTTAACCCCTAGGTCCCTTTCTGCTGTACTGCTGCTGAGCCAGTCGGTAGCCAGCCTATAACAGTGCTTGGGATTCTTCTGCCCCAGGTGCAGGACTCTACATATCTCCTTGTTGAACCACATCAGATTTCTTTTGGCCCAATCCTCCAATTTATCCAGCTCACTCTGGATCCTATCTCTACCCTCCAATGCATCTACCTCATTTGCTCTGCTTCTTCTTTCAGTCCATTTCTGGTATGCATTACACCATCTATGAACTTGTATTCATACAGGGGCTTGTGGAAGGCATCTTTTATGCTTAGGTGCTATAATATTTATTATACTCAATGTGTACATCAGGGGTGGGCAAGAAATCAGAGAGGAAGAGCCAAAATAGTGGTGAACAGAGTGTTAAGAGCCACATAGTATATATTTATTTATTTATGTTTATATTTTATATTGTAGCTATATAGATATATAAAATAAATATAGATCATATATAGATATATAAAAATAAATATATACTATGTGGCTCAATGCCATTCCCCAGAGCCAGGCTCTCCCAGCCTCCTCCCACTCCAAATGAATGCCATTCCCCTCTCCCTAGAGCCAGGCTCACCCAGAGCCAGGTTCCCCCAGTGCTCCCCACTCCCAATGAATGTCCTCCCCAAGAGCCTGGCACGCCCAGCCCCTTCCCCCGCTGCTCTAATTCTATGATGGCAACTCACTGGAGCTGCCACTGGAGCCATCGCTGGTGCTGGTGCGGCACGTGCCCAGAGCAGGTGGGTGTCACTCCCAGCGTGTGGCTCTGAGGAGCCGCATTTAGAGGCTCAAAGAGCTGCGGGTTGGCCACACTGGTGTACATTTTGATATGGGACATGCGGCTTAACACTGCAAGGGGACAGGGATCCAAAACCACCTCTCCCAGAGTCTTAGAACAGAGGCAATTCAATGTTATCCATAGTTCTGCATCTGACAAAGCGGGTTTTATCCATGAAAGCTTATGCTCAAATAAATGTGTTCATCTTTACAGTGCTGCAGGACTCCTTAGCTGCGTCTACACGTGCACGCTACTTCGAAGTAGCGGCACCAACTTCGAAATAGCGCCCGTCGCGTCTACACGCGTCAGGCGCTATTTCGAAGTTAACTTCGACGTTAGGCGGCGAGACGTCGAAGTCGCTAACCTCATGAGGAGATAGGAATAGCGCCCTACTTCGACGTTCAACGTCGAAGTAGGGACCGTGTAGACGATCCGCGTCCCGCAACGTCGAAATTGCTGGGTCCTCTATGGCGGCCATCAGCTGGGGGGTTGAGAGATGCTCTCTCTCCAGCCCCTGTGGGGCTCTATGGTCACCGTGGGCAGCAGCCCTTAGCCCAGGGCTTCTGGCTGCTTCTGCGGCAGCTGGGGATCTATGCTGCAGGCACAGGGTCTGCAACCAGTTGTCAGCTCTGTGTATCTTGTGTTGTTTAGTGCAAGTGTGTCTGGGAGGGGCCCTTTAAGGGAGCGGCTGGCTGTTGAGTCCGCCCTGTGACCCTGTCTGCAGCTGTGCCTGGCATCCCTATTTCGATGTGTGCTACTTTGACGTGTAGATGTTCCCTCGCTGCGCCTATTTCGATGTTGGGCTGAGCAACGTCGAAGTTGAACATCGACGTTGCCGGCCCTGGAGGATGTGTAGACGTTATTCATCGAAATAGACTATTTCGATGTCGCAACATCGAAATAAGCTATTTCGATGTTGGCTGCACATGTAGACGTAGCCCTTATTGTTTTTGCAGACACTGACTAACACAGCTACCTCTCTGAGACTTCTACTTTTAGTATTCTGTCCTAACAAGTTCCAGATATGACCATTGTTTAGATAGTTTGTTACCCAGGTGATACTGAGATTTCCTTATGAATTTATACTGGAGTCTGAAACTGATATCACTGCATGCCAACAACACTTCTGCAGAGGGACAGAATCTGTGTCAGGCTGACAAGCACATACTACTGTCACTCACCAGGGACAATATTGTTGTTAAAAGTCCAAGTTATTTTGGGAAGCGGAGTCCCAGTTGCTTTACAAGTTAACCTGAGTTGTTCCCCTTTATTCAAAGCTATGTCTCCAGGCAGTTCAGTGAAAGCTGGGAGCACATGGACTGTCAGGCTGACAGAATGCATATCTTCACCAGCAGCATTGCTAGCAACACAGGTATAACTGCCAGAATCTTCAGGCTGAAAGAAAAGGAGAAAAATGGGTGTGGGGAGCTGGCGCCTGAACAGTATTTGTATGCATGGGGGGGCAGAGGCAAAAAATTGGAACTTGTGCTCGGCTGGAAAGTTCATCTGGCTGAATTTCAGATTCTGATAAATTTGACTCTCTTGCAACTTCTCACATCTTTGCAAATTGAAAATAAAGCCTTTCAGGATGCTCAGTTGAAAGAATAGCCAGTATAGAATGAGGAGATTCAAATTCATAACACTTACAACAGCATTCTCCAAAATGAGATCTCCATACTGCATAGCCCTGTATTTTCCTAATGTGTCTGTTAAAGGTCTATTGCCTTTCTTCCAGTTGATTGTTGGTGTTGGGATACCATCAGCCACACATGACAGAACAGCCTGGGAATTCTCAGTGACTGTGTGCTGCACCTCTGAGTTACGGATTTTAGGTGGAACTGCAAGGAGATTTTAAAAAAGAGATTAATTTCTTTCTGTAGTTTTCTGACATTGATGTTGTAACACAGGAAATGATACATCAGACCACTTGGTCATCTAATTCTGTCTTCAACAGTGATCAGATGCAAAACTCCAGAGAATGGCGTGCAATGTACAAAACAAAAATTATGTAGTGGCATAGCCATGGGGATTGGTTCTTCCTAAAAGCCATCCAGTGAGTGGTTTCCTTATATCATAAAGCACAAATTTTATGCTAGCTAGTGTAACTACCCTGAAGTCTCTCACAATTTTGGCCTCTAACAAACCATTGCAAGAGGCTTCTGTTTTGATAATGGACTAGCTTATGTCATTCATAGCTAGTTATACTTACTGTGCACAATGAGTTCCATGTTAGAACTGCTTGATCCTGCCACATTTGTAGCCACACATGTGTAAAGTCCAGTGTCACCAGGCTGTACAAATGCAATCTGCAAAGCCCCAGTGCTGAGAATTCGCAGTCTAAAAGACTCTGTGATCTGTTGTCCTTCTTTGTGCCATGTGATCTCAGGCACTGGGTATCCTTCTACTTCACACTGCAGCATGGCAGATTTATCCACAGCAACTATGTTTTCCTTAGAGTGAGGTTTGATAACTGGAGGAACTGAAAGAGAATTAAGAAGTAAAGCACATTGTTAGGAAACATTAACCTAAACACACACATCCACAGACATGTGCACACTTAATTTCCAACCCAGAAAAGTTTTTAGAACAGTTTGTTCTTCTTACTAAATGACTTAATCTCTTTTGACTAACAGTTGCAAAACAACATGCAAAGCAAACTACAAAGTAAAGCAAATATGTGACATTGTATTGGCAGTACACCGTGTGTCCTGTTTTGGTGTACAGTGAGGTACAAAACTACTTCCTGGCCAGGGGTCAAGAACAAACCACAGATCTGGTACTCATCTGAGTTCAAATATGCAATGCATAATGACACACAGGCATTTTTAATGCACTAAACACTACAATTATTTGGCAAATCGACATCATTAATGATAACTTTTAGCAATGCCTGCCATGCTGAAGGTCTTGAAATTAATAGGTGCTGTACCTAATAGCAAATTGTGGGCCATCACCTTATGAAATTATTCTTTGTTGGCAGCAACCCAAGAGGGTTTGTCACTGAGCTGTGAACCAATTATGAACCACATGAACGACCATGTGTTAAAGCCCTTTTACTGCTGCATATCCACAGTTATGACAATTCATATCCCCTGCTATATGTTTACTTTCCACTTCTTTCCATGCAAGGTAAAAACGAAGCTTGATTTACTTTTTGAGGTGTGCTGCCATCTCTGAAGGTAGTGAAGAAATCCTGGCTGTCCGCTGCAGAGAATCCACCACTTCTGTGGTGTGCAGGAGTTAATTTTACAGTCTTAAATGTTTCTAAAGGAATAAGCCCAAATTACAGAGGAAAGTCTTGAAACCTACAGTAGAATCGTATTTGTCTGTGGTGTAAATGGATGTAAGGCCCCTAACTAATTTGGTTATAAACATTGCTCAGAACAGCGATCTCACCAGCCGTGAATGTCCAAAGCTTTCTACATAACAGGAGTTTCATTGATGACTTACCTTGAACTTTTAATTTAATCTTCCCTACAGCAGTGCCAGCTGGATTCTGAGCCACACACATGTAAGTGCCTGAATCCTCAACAGCTGTTCTTGCAATCTGTAAGCTACCACTGGGGAGCACGGTATAACTATTGCCTAAAACATGCATAAAAAGGGTAGAAAATCATTTTATAAATAAGGTCATGGGACCTAAATCTTTAAAGAATGAGAATGGGCATTTAAATGCTACAGCAGAATTACTAGCAGCATAAAGCTAAGATACCTGTTGTATTTACATTGATGCCCTCCTTCTGCCACATGATTACAGGACGAGGTGTACCCGTTGCTTCACATGGTAGAAGAATGGGGTTGTTCAGGATAACATCTAGCGCTCCTGGCTGCGGCCGAATAGCTGGTAGCTCTATGAATTGGAATGCACAGAAAGAGGTGGCTGATTAGAAATGGAAGTTGCTTACCAGTACCCGGAGGTTCTTCAAGATCTGTGGTCCCCCCTCTGTATTCCACACATGCATATCCACATGCACGTTTGTTTCTTCTTTTTTTAAACAAGCATTGTCCATTGGCCTGCATTTGTGCCAGAGCTTTCCTGTGGCTCCAAAACAAGGGCATAAACAGAGGTGTAGGCTGATGCCTCTCTAGTTTCCCATTCTAACCACAATCCAAACTGGGGACACAGGGCTGAGAGTGGAATACATACAGGGACTACCCATCTTGAAGAGCCTCCAGGCACTGTAATTAACCTCCATTTCTTCTTTGAGAGATGGTCCTTATGTGTATCCCACACGTGGGAGATTAACAACCAGAGGGCAAAACAGAGTTGTGTGAGGTCACAGAAAAGGCAGCTAACCATGTTACTGCTGTAACAGCCACCCCCATATCCGGAGTGGACAATTACAACAGAGAGTAATGTCTTGGGCAAGTTTGCAAAGCGCGCAGGTACCTCACGTATCTCTGGTACGGGTACATTTCTCAGAAACAAAACTGAAGCATTCTGCTCTCTGTCAGAATAAGCCCGATCCCTTCTGGGTGAAAGAACACAAGCTAGTTCCGCAGTGTCCCACACACTTGCCAGTCACCAGATGTGGCAAACTGGACACTGAAGTGTGGCAAAATGTGGCTCCTTAGAGCTGCACATGTGGAGTGCCGTAAACCTGCTCCATGCACATGCCCAGCCGCCTGGTGGGACAAGCACGCGGAGGCAGGGGCAGTGGCTCCTCCTGCAGCTTCAGTGGCTCCAGCATGGCCTCAGAGGCTGTGGCCCAGCACAGCTTACAAGGCCCGGTGGCTCCAGCAGTGGCTGCATGGCCCTGGCGGCTGTGGCCAGGCAGAGCATGCACTGCTTGTGTGGCCTGGTGGTAGCGGCTCTGGTGAGTCGCTGGCAGTTTGTGTGGGGATGAGGGTGCCTGGCTCTGGGAGAGTGGGAGGGCATTTGTTTTGATCCTTAAATTTCTATTGGATGTCCCTGAGCTAGTTGGTAATAAAGTACAGTATAATTTGAGATAACAAGAAAGCTTGACCTCTTTGATTGTTCTGCTATGGTAACAGATAGCATAGCTATCTTTCTAATGTAGATAACAGGCCAACATGCCTCTCTCTGCCTCAGAGGCATGAGGTTTATGAAAAAATATTAGTATAAGATGTGCCTTGCAAGTTGCCATTCTTAGGCAAAAAAACCTTCATAAACAGACTGCAATGGGAAACTGCTGAGCTGGAATTTATATGCAAATTTGACGCCATCAGAACAGGCCTGATCAGAGACATGTAATGGCTCTCTCATTACAATAAGTAATTTCCCCTTCAGGTACTCTCACCCTCTCTACACTATTGGAGGTGAGCCACATCCACCCTGATTTATTTAGCACTGATGGTAATCAGTATGGATTGATTTAAATGAAGGCAATTTAAATCATTCTGAAATCCTCAGCCATGGTTTGTGTGTTGGGCGGGGGGCATTAATATTTCCTCTGGTGAAAATGAGGAAATTCTTGATGGTACCGTGGTGTCCCCTTTCTGGAAATTGTTTAAGTCCTCTTCCTCTTGCTTCTCACACTGGGAGTGGATGGGAGAGGGAGGTTGTGAAGGCCCAAGAATTGGAAGCTTCTGTGCTCGTTGAGTTTGTGCCTGAAATTGTGCCCATAGGTCCCAGAAAAGCCATGTGGTGGACATGGACAGAGGGAGCATCCAAGGAAATGGCTGCCACTGCTGTGATGGTTGTTGCAGTTGTTTGGGTGAGGAGTGTCTAATGCAGCTGTTGAAGGCACCTCTCCTGGGGAAACCCTGGTCTCAGGGTCTGAGGATGGTCTCAACAACAACTTCTCCGTAAGTAAGAGTTTGAGCTGTAAGTCTCCCACCTTAAGTGATCTGGCAGAGAGCTTTTTTTACAATGTGGGCACTTCTGGGGAATGTGTGCCTCATCCCAACCAATGGATACAGTGAGAGTGTCCATCTGACACTGGAATTGAGAGCCTGCAGGTTGTGCACCTTTTAAATACGGGTGAGCCTGGCATCCTTCTCCTGGGTTTTTAGTATTGTTGAGAAAAAGGGTGGAGTGGGGGAGGAAGTTTTTGGCTTTTTCTTTTTCAAAGAAGTCCAACAAGGAATAGCAAAAAATAGCCAGGTGCCTATGGGCATCAGCCAGAGAAACAAACTTGAAGAGAGAGTATTTTTTTCTGAAGAAAAATGAAGGGGCTGTAAAACTTGGATGAAAAAAATGAGATAATAACTCACAAATTTACTAAACTAACCATTCTTGCAGGAAGATAGAGAGCTGCTGGAGTTCCAACTTCAGCCAAAGGCGGTAGACAAGGAATTGAGGGACGGTTGCCAGCACATGGCAGGTACTGGCTTTCAGACATATTGTGGCACTGCTGCAAAAATACTTCTGGTTATAAGCGCAGGGCACCATAAATACCCTAAATGGAGCACCAACAGGGACACCCCTTGAAGGACAACAAGCATTTTGTACCCTGCTCCCTAGGCACGATCCCAGACTTCTTAGGTGGAGAAAAGAAGGGAGAAAAGGCTAACTACAATGCTAGTCTATACTATAAAAACTGTAAAACGAATAAAAGCGATATACATTATCTTTAGCACAAAGATGCAGTGGAAGGGAACTGAGGACACCCACGATTCCAACTCAGACCACATAGTAATAAGAAGGAGCTGGACAGGCACCAACCCACACCACCTTCATGCCCTCAGTTCACTACTTGAGAAGAGGTCAGGCATGTGGGTGGGCCAATGGATACTGCTTATAAAAATAACTGCAGACTCAGGCTCAGGTGCACGTGTCTACTTACACAGCAACCCTCACTTGAAGCAGCAGCAATATTTTTCTGCATGAAAAATAAAATGAAGGTGGCATATCATGTAATTTGAGAGGCTAAGAATATTTAACTCTTGAGCACTTGATTCTATTATGCCTTTGTTGAACCCAGTGGGGCTGCTCTTGCACAATGCGGAATTATTCGGCATGTGGGTTGCAGCATTTAGCTCGTGTACTTACATTAATTTAACCAATCTACTAAATGAACAACAACAACAAAGCCCTTACAAAGAAAAAAAGTAAAGAAGGCCATACTTGAGGCCAGGTCACAACATCCTAGGCATTACAACTGGAAAAAGCTATCAGATTAGTTCATTCATGCCTTTACCAAAGCATGATTGCTTTCTATTCTGAGCCCTTAGTCAGTCTAGACTAGGGTTTCCCAAAGTTTATATAGCTGGAACCCAGTTTTTTTCAGTACCTTGTTTGGCAGCCCAGAAATATAAATGTGTATAAAAAACAATGAATGAAAAATGAATAAATTTGCACTGTTTATTACTTATTCATAATAATAATAGCACATAACAATCAGCTAAATCTTGATATAAAATATTTAAATGCCTAACTTATTATTATTACCTTCATTACGTGGGAAAATACAAAATGTGCTAAATGAATAGGATTGTGCATGATAATTTGTATATTTTCTAAGGACCGGTATATTTTTTCCAAGGACTGGTAGTGGGCCACAAACCACACTTTGGGAAATGCTGGTGGTCTAGACTAAAATAGTCCACACTTTGTGGCTTCTTCTAAATGCAAATATATTTACATAAGGCCATATTTTCACATACTTACAGGTGTTGAATGATATCTTACTCCACAAGCAGCCACTGTAGCTATGAAACTACTCACAAGAGTAAGAATCTACTGAACCTGACATAATTTGGCTCCATCGTTAGCTCATACTATTCAGTTTTTAAAATATGTTTCTGTTCAAATGCCCACCTTACCCTGAACATGAAGAGTAACATGTCGGTGTGCAGAGCCAGCAGTATTCCGGGCCACACATGTGTACTTTCCTGCATGGTGTAATTGAGCCGCAGTTATTTCAATTGTTCCTAGGGCAGAAAATAGGAGAGTTCATTATACAGTAGTACCTTCTACTGCCTTATATTCAAAGAAAGCAGAGAAATCATAATATCCTGAGGTCCCTTCCAGCCCTATGATTCTGTGATTATGTGACCATTTAAGAACCCAATATTTTTATTATAAAACATTTACAATGAAAATTACAGTGCAGCTTTGTCTATAGTGTTTAATGCATCCAGACTCAAATAATACAGAATACCTGAAGACAGAATCCTGTAGCTGTCTCCTTTCGGAAGGAGTCGTATCCCATTTTTGCTCCAGTGGATTGAGGGGACAGGAACTCCTGAAGCAGTGCAGGAAATTACTGCAGGAGACAGTTTTGTTACCAGAAGATCAGCAACTTCATCTGCTATGGATGGAGGCACTAAAACAAGGAGAACAGTGTTAGGATTATTGACCATTCGGATTTCATAGAGATGTTTGCACCAAGCAATGTTCTCTTCCTGAGCAAGAGTGAAAGCTCAGAAATATAAGCATCAGAATTACAGCTCTCATTTAATTAAAGTATTGTCCTGAAGAAATGTTTGGTGTGATAATACATGTGCATTTGCATTCTCTGGTTTACCTTGTACAATGAAATCAATTGCTCTTTGAGCCTCTCCTGCCTCATTTGATACAGTGCACACATAGACTCCAGTGTCATCCACAGAAGGAGAAATGATTAGTAGGGAACCTGAAGACAAAAGCCTGAAAAAGAGCAATTAGAAGACACTGACACATCTATGCAGTCCAGGGATCTCAAACGCAAAGTTACCTTAGGGCCAAAGCCAGTCTTTGAATCCTCCTACCAGGTTACCAGGATCCCCCTCCAGCAGGGCTCTGAGGAGGGAGATCTCTGCACAATCACCCCCATTGCCTGCCACCCTCAGGTGATTTATAACCCCACTCTCTCCAGGGTCCTGCTCCTGGTTGCAAGGTCAATGTTGCATCCCATCTTGGCCACATGACAGTTCGGGGTGACTGCTCTGGGCCCTGTTTTGGGGGCCCCTGCAGTGGCTGCCCCAACCGTCTTGTGGACGGGATGGTCCCTCTTACTCAGGTTAGCCCACTGGGCCTAGGAGGGCTGGGGTGGGCAGCAGGGGTCAGGTTCCTCCACAGTCACTATAGTACCTGGAGCCAGGGAGAAGCAGAGCGATGCTGGAGCCGCTGCTCTGCTCTTCTGCCTGGTTACTCTGTTTTCACCCTGGCTCCTGCTACTGTGGCAAGCATGTGGGAGCCTGACCCCTGCTGATGTCCTGTGACAGGGCTCCCCAGTAATCACTGAGGCCAGATCCCTAAAGAGAGGGGTCTCCTGAACGAAGGGATGCAATGGTGGGGGAGAGGGCACAGGAGAGGAGGGGTGGAGTCAGTGCAGGGCCTGGGCTTGGGGGAAGGGTATAGAAAAACTTCCCTGGAATCACAGGGACTCACATGCTGGCAGTCACGTGTGGGCCAGGTTCTGAAACTGCTCAGACTGTAGATGGCCCATGGGTGTGAATCTGAGACCCCTGATGTAGTCCTTCCATTGAATTCATTGCCACAAGAGGTCACAATATTAATGCTGTTACTGGATTTTAAAAATGGCTGCACTATTTTATATCCCATACCAACTCTTGGTTAGCATTCATACCACAGCCATGAGTATTAAAGACTTGACTGAACATAGGAGCTTTCGTTCTAAAACCACAGGCCTGAAATATGTCCTGAAAGGCCATTTGTTAGCTACAGAATTGTTCGACATAGTGAGACCACCCACCAATTACACAATCACATGAAAACAAGCCTAGAACTTCACAATAGCAGATAGTACCTTAATGGTAACAATTATTGTACAAACAGCAGCTGTAAATATTTAACACAAGTGAAGTAAGAAGTCACATTTCAGAGTCTGAGTGCTATATGGGTCAGGAAAGATATTCCACTCAACCAATAAAACCAAAGCACACAGAGGTGGAGATTTTTATATGCACCTCATGCTACTTTGGAATGGAAGGGGAGTCCAGTGTGGGACACTAACTCATTCCTAGCACCCCTTGGGCTCTCTTTGGGGTAGAATCTGTGCCACTGGGGGGCCAATATTTGTTGGGATCAGAGCTGATGGAACACAGAGTGTCCCCACGCCAACCCTATGGAGCATATCTAAGAAGGTATTACTTTTCCCACAGGTCAGCCCTGGCCACAGAGAATCCTTCACACTATGGATTCAGTGAAGGTATTGATACTGGGGTTTCAAAGTAATAAAACCAAAGGTTTTGAAGGGGAAACCCCCATTCTTTCAGCTGGGGAGCAAACACCATCCCAATCCAGGGGAACCTCAAGAATTTTTCTTACCCTCAAGTGGGTCTGCCACACGAATGTTCAGCACCTAATAAATTACTTTGTTAGTCTTTAAAGTGTTACATGACTGCTGTTTGTTTTGTTAGCCATTCCTTCTGCATCATTGTGGACATGGCCCATCTGGCCAAACAGCTGCAAACTGAAAACCAATTATTGCTCTTCTGAGCTGCAATAGTTTGCTTTTAGCAAAAATTAGTACTTCACTCTGGCAAAAATCTAAATGTTTAGAGCATCTATAGGAGAAATATAAAAATGGGATGTGCACACGTGTTTCACTGAGTGTTTCCCCCGATCAGGATTAGAAATACCACAAAAAGAACAGATCTTATATTATTTTATCTCTTCAGGGGATCTCAGAAGTGAGTTACAAACATTAAATCAAACACAAATAGACCAGTTCAGTAGTGCTATCAACAGTCATGCAATGGAGTTTGTCTATTTATTTAAAATGAACTTTTAAATTAAAATAGGGCAAACCAATCTCTGAACAGACTTTGCACCAGGGATGAATTTCGCTCACAACGAAGATGAGACCATTTCTCACCTGTATGCATTCTGATGCTGATCAATATTAAGGAGATGCTCATTCTTCTTCCAGCTTACTGCTGGCCTCGGGATTCCAGTGGCTTCACAGGGCAGTGTGGCTTGGACATTTATAGTAACTGTAATATTGGTGGGTCCAGGACCAATAGATGGAGGAACTAAAAACATATGAGGGCCACATAATTTTAAGAGAACAAACTATTTAAAACTATCTTTTCTGTGTGTTTACTGTTGATGTACAAACACCAGTTAAAAAAGAACAACTGCTTTCTCTGTTCACAAATATTTATGCAGAGTTCATAGTACCTTGAATTTTTAAGAGCTTACAAAAATAACTAGAGAGAAGCCTTAACAAAACTTTGGATCTGAATAATCTTGAATTCTGCAGGTGGACAATATCTAAAATCCGGGCCTGCATTTCAGTTTCACTGATCCCTCTCTCTACAGTGGAGTGAAACAGTGCCCCAGATCCAAATGACCCAAAGTCTGAGTATTTGAGAAGCAGGTTCACAGCCTTTTCTGATATTCCAGTCAATTACAAGTAAAGATAAAGTTCAAGGTTCAGCAACAGTCAAGCAATCCAGCATGCCCAGATTTTATAGAACACTTGTTTTTATCTGAAAAAGAAGCAGTTACCATGGACCTGTAGATCAATTCGCTTGCGTTCAGTACCAGCTGTATTGGTTGCCATACACAAATATCGTCCAGTGTCAGAAACATGTGCTGCATGAATATACAGGGACCCATTCTCTAATAGTGAGTATCTGAAAGAAAATCATAGGAATCAATTTAACTTTTCATGGTGTGTACAGTGCCTAACTGTTAGGGGAAGAGAAACAGAAGAACACAGGTCACAAGGGCAGACACAACATATAGCATCTTAATTTGGTCATATATAATTTACCTTTTTGATCATGCTAAATTTGTTCAGCTTTGAATCTGTTTTTCAGCACATCTGCTATTTTCCTCTCACAGAAATTATGAAAACCGACTTTCTTAGTGACTTTCAGATGAAAAGATATCAGCTTTGTGTATGTTATGAAAGCAGTGATTTTTATTATCCCTCATTTAAATTGAGAAAATCCAAAGGCTGAATGAATATGAATGAATGAATGAGTATGAACATTAATAATGAGTTTGTGAATGTAAAACTAATGCCAACAAAATCCAAAGAGATTTAACCCCAAGTTTTTTATTACAAATACACAGTTACAAACTTTTACAGAAACATTAAAAGTAAAAGGCCAGTTATCCAACACTCAGAGAAGCAGCACATTTGGTTAACGGGCACATCCAACCAGGGCTGGCTGCCATGGGGCTGTGTCCCAACTGGGGCTGACTGCTGTGAGGCCGGTGTCCTGCTGCAGCAAGGCCAGCTGCCAGCCACAGCTCTAATAACCAGCACATTTTATTATCTAGCATCTCCGGTTCTCCAGGGATGCCAGATAATAAAGCTTGTACTGCACATTTAGGCTACGTCTACACGTGCAGCCAACATCGAAATAGGCTATTTCGATGAATAACGTCTACACGTCCTCCAGGGCCAGCAACGTCGATGTTCAACTTCGACGTTGCTCAGCCCAACATCGAAATAGGCGCAGCGAGGGAACGTCTACACGTCAAAGTAGCACACATCGAAATAGGGATGCCAGGCACAGCTGCAGACAGGGTCACAGGGCGGACTCAACAGCCAGCCGCTCCCTTAAAGGGCCCCTCCCAGACACAGTTGCACTAAACAACACAAGATACACAGAGCTGACAACTGGTTGCAGACCCTGTGCCTGCAGCATAGATCCCCAGCTGCCGCAGAAGCAGCCAGAAGCCCTGGGCTAAGGGCTGCTGCCCACGGTGACCATAGAGCCCCGCAGGGGCTGGAGAGAGAGCATCTCTCAACCCCCCAGCTGATGGCCGCCATGGAGGACCCAGCAATTTCGACGTTGCGGGATGCGGATCGTCTACACAATCCCTACTTCAACGTTGAACGTCGAAGTAGGGCGCTATTCCTATCTCCTCATGAGGTTAGCGACTTCGACGTCTCGCCGCCTAACGTCGAAGTTAACTTCGAAATAGCACCCGACGCGTGTAGACGCGACGGGCGCTATTTCGAAGTTGGTGCCGCTACTTCGAAGTAGCGTGCACGTGTAGACGCAGCTTTATTCTGATAAGTAGGTGTTACCTGGCATTGTTTCCAGCAAAAACTGCCCCATCCTTTCTCCAGGTAATTCTTGGGGTTGGTACTCCTTCTGCAACACACTCCAGAACAGCAGACTTATTTATATACGCAACAACAGCCTGAAGACCATCTTTGATTGTGGGAGCAACTGTATAAGAAAGAATTCCACCTGATATTAGTGAGAGAGCTTTCCTTTGGACTGTTTTAAATTAGACCCCTGGGAATGTCTGCTATGACAAAGGAATTGCACCACCCAGGAGTGTGCAAACAAACTTATTTAAATTGCATACAACACATGAAAGCTGGTGTGCTGCAGTGGGAAATTAAAGAAAAAATGATCTTTCACAAGTCAAAAAGGTAATAGATTTCTGTACAATTTTCTAATGGTCTTGGATAGTTAGAGCTGGCACATGGCATGGTCTCAGTGTACTTAGGTCTGCTTCAGCACTGGTAATGGACAAGATGACCTCTTGAGGTCCCATGCAGCCCTGCACTTCTAAAATTCCTTCATCCCTTTTACAAACCAGGAAATCAAATACGACAGTGAGAGGCTGCCCCAGTTTATGTTTTAGTATACACAAACTGTTCATTTGAACTGAATTTAGGATTTTGACTCTGGAATGAGAAATGTAAATTAGGGCTTAATCCTCCCACAGAAACGATATCTCAAAATTAGTATTTGTGCCTTTGCAATGTCCCACAGGTGGACAGCCCTGTCTGAATAAGAGCAAAACCCATCTTGAACCCTGTTAACAATCTTCATGGAAAATGTGTGTGGAGCCAAAAAGGTCTTATGCTTAACCTCGCTTTAAAGCTGTTTGTTCATTTTGTTCCATGCACCAACCAGAAAAATATGCTATAAAAGTAATTCAGGCATCACCCTGCTCTCTGGAAACCAAATGCCTCACCTCTGCAAAGCACCTCACCCTAGCCCTACAATGACCTCCTAACTCCCACTGATTTCAGCAGCATAGTGTGGTGGATATGGGCCCTAATCAACATTCAACCAAGAAGCAGAAATCCAGGCACCACTTCTCGTCCCAATTTCCTACACAGGAAATCCCCCTAACACTATCTCATTACTGAGATGACTACCCCCCATTTGATCATCTTTATTAGCGACAAGTGGTCAATAACTTGTTTTTATGTCTTACCTAAAAGATGGCATTGCCAACAGGACGGCATACCTAACCGCAGTACTTATTCAGGGGAAAGAGTAACACTCCCACTGAAACACATCATTGTTTTTTGACATAAAGACACCATCCTGTGGCCATCTCCCTCATCTGTTTAGAACAAAATAGTATAGAGGGTAGACGTCTCTAGTCCAGAACCCTGGGGACCTGACTGGTGCTGAAGAGAGAATTTGCCAGACCATGGGAGGTCGATATTGTCTAGCACATTTTCAACAGTTCCACTGCTTACTGGGCTCTTAGAAGACATTGAGGGGTAAATTAGAGGTAAATAACAGCACAGAATACTGAGAACCGGGACTGACAACAGCAGACAAACTTTATGGGACTGCAGGAAACTTGGCCACACCCTTGATAAAAGGTCATCTGGCTAACTAAAATCATGCCAGATTACGGATGTGGCCAGACAAGAGAATGCCAGACTAAAGAGGTTCAACCTGTGGTATGAATTTGAAATATTAATTTTCCCTCAGTATAGGTAGCTACACCTGTAATTGACATTGCCCAACATTATCCATTTATAAGACCCAGCCCCATTTTTAATTGCTTACACTCTTGCAAATGAGGAAAAGTCAGGCTGAAATTTCCCATAACAGATGACTGCCTCATATTGAATTCCCAGATCAGAGTCTGGCCTTGTCCGTGAATGAGCATGTGTAAAGGACAGTATGAGATCAAGTAATTACAGATTTCTATAACACAAACACACTGGGTGGCCAGATGAAAGTTTCATGGGCAATCTTAAAACATTCTTTCAAGAATTTTTGGAGAGTTATATTAACATAATTACTATACTTATGTTTATTAATTATGAAGAGTCTAGTAAACTTATTCCACCTTTTCAAACTCTAAGAATTACTTTGTAAAGATTATAATAGTTAAGAATTAATCCATAGTCTTTACCATTGACAGTCAGCACAAACTCTCTGGTAGTTTTTCCTGCTATGTTACTTGCCACACAAGTATAGTTTGCTGTATCACCTAGGTCAGCATTATTGATCTGCAGATATCGGCCACTGGATAGGATGCGGACTCGAGGCGTTGCCTATGGAAAGTTCAACAAGTAGAACTCATTTTCTCATGGTTTCCATTGCACAGAAATGCATGTTTCAAGGTAAAAGAAGTCACAATAGACTGGCCATAAGAACACAGTTGGTCAAATTCATCACTGGTTTAGCTCCATTTGACTTGGTGGATTTACGGGGCGAAATGAAAGAAACAAGATGAATTAGGTAATATCTTTTATTGGTCTACCGTCTGTTGGTGACAGATACAAGTTTTGGAGCAGTTTCCAAGACCTGGAGAAGGGGTTTGTGTAAACTCAATACCTTGTCTTTTTCACCAGCAAAAATTGGTCCAGTAATAGATATTACCTCACCTTGTCTTTTTAATATCCTGGGACTGAAACAGCTACTTCAACACTACTTGCAACGGTAAATAAAGCTCACTTGCATCTCAGAAAATTGAATTGAATTTTAAAATATTAACTGGACTGTATAGACTCAGTCATTAAGTTATTACTCAGGAGTTCTGCGTCAATAAGAGATCAGAATTTGTGATCAAAACATATGAATTATACATTTTTTGTTTTCAGGTGCAGTTTGACAGCATGCAATTGAAATGTGTTTTTTTATCCACATTCAGGCACATTACAGAAAAAAGAAATAACAACTTTCCCACACTGCTCTTCTAATGTGTCCCAGCCCCAACATAAAGGAATCATTTCCATTAGGTACCAGATTAGGTTCCCCAGTGAGACCGCTGCACCAGGATGCCGGATGTGGTATGGATCCCTGTCTATTTTGCACTGCACCTAGGTACACAAGCACAGCTAGCTAAACTATCATATACCAGGAGACCATTTTTGATACAATAGTCTTGCAGCCCACTGAGGTAAAGGAGGGCCACTTATGTGGCCCACTCAATAGCCCAGGCTGCCCATCACTAACTTAGAAGCATATACTGCAGTTGAGAGGAAATTAATTAATTCACTGTTATTGCTCCTAAGAACTTTCTGATAGATAGATAGATAGATAAAACAAAAGCAATAAAATTACAGTTCAGTCCCCAAACTGTACTTCAACTATAATCCTTATGACAATGAAAACTCCACCAGGTGCTATCTTTAAAACAGAAAATTGACTGCTCTTTTAAGGCCTGAGCTGAAGGCCAGTTAAGTCAATGGAAAGACTCCCATAGAACTTGCAATGTGGTTTGAATCAAACTTTTCTAAGGTATCTATTCGTTAATACTTTCAGGGCCTGATTCTGCATTCCTTGTGAACCCAAAAACCACAAGAAGAATAGCATTCCTACAGATAGGCTGTGTCTACACTACCTCCCTACTTCAAAGGGAGGATGGTAAGTAGGGTATTGGCAACTTATTAATGAAGTGCTGCAGTGCATATGCAGCACTTCATTAAGCAAACTCCTCCCCCCCCCGCGGCAACTTTGTAGTTTCAAACTTTGACGTGCTGGCTCACTTCTCGCCGCGGCTCACCTGCCAGTACTTCAAAGTGCCAGCGGGTGAGCCACGGCTAGACGCGAGCCAGCACTTCTAAGTTTGCAACTTCGAAGTTGCTGCCGGGGTGGGGGGGCAGAGTTTGCTTAATTAAGTGCTGCATATGCAGCGCAGCACTTCATTAATAAACTCCCAGCACCCTACTTACCATCCTCCCTTCGAAGTAGGGAGGTAGTGTAGACAAGCCCATACAGTAATGTTAGATCCACTTCCTGTTCTGCTGTCAGAGAGATAATGGTCACAAACATACCACTAAAACAAACACAGGATTTAATATTTGGCTTTCAGAAAGAGAACAGGAGAGGACTGAAGTTTGCCAACAAAAGAAGACAAAACTAGTAGGGAAGGATATTTCATTTAAAAGCTCCAATGAATGTATATCTAAAAATGATGATTTTCAATCAAAATAATGCTGTACCATCCAAAATTATTATAAGAAACTTCTCTCTTCTCATTGAGAAACTGTCCACTTTTTCCAAGGGAAGGCAATACTGAGGAAACCCTCTTTCCACTCAGAGGTGTACCTCCCTCTATCTTTCTTTAAACTAGTGGATTACTGTGTTCTCCAGAGGTCAGGAAAGCACGACCAATAACACACACAACTGGAGCATCTGATTTTTCCTCGTTAGATAAAAGTGATCAATCTCCAGTGAGACTTCCAACATTAAAAAAAAAAGAAATGTGAATTGTCAGAAATGTATGAGATATATGCTGACATTGCCACACTTTAAAATGGAAAGAATAGCGGTGCACGTAGGTAATCCAAACCTCATAGCTGCACTTCACCTAGCAAATTTTTTCACACAGCTTTGCATGGATTGCCTGGTTCTTTCATTATAACTGTGTAAATACAGTACTGCTGAGATGTGCTAAATGGTCCTGCAGGCTGAAGTCCTCTGCTGACCGAAAAATATGGGCAAAATAATGGAAGCACCACCATGCTGCTCAACTCATATGCCTCAACTCTAAGTTGAAGGGCTCCATTCCAGTGCTCATTGTTGGGCTGGTTAATAGTTCAAAAATAATTCCCAAATGTGCACATAAGTAGCTAATTACTCTTGCAATGATATTCACAATTTCTTGCATTGGGATTTCGCAACCCAGCATGATGGTGTTTTGTTTTCTGCAAAAACTTGTATAAGCGATTTTTTTCTTTTTTCAACGTAAAAACATTCACAGACTCCAAAAGCCTCAAATATTTGTGCAGATATGTGTTCTAGGCAGATTCATGTCAGAAGCAATTGTGCTGCCTTCTTCCAGTCTCTTTCCAACTTCCTGTTTGTAAAAGCTTGTCAAACGGGTAAGAAGCAGAAATAATACCAGGTGGTCTAAGTGACCAACTATATACCACAACAGAATAGGAGCACCCAAAGGAATTGTGTTGATCTCAGGTATAGTGACTGTAGGAGCTACTGTCGAGGAGGTGCCCTTGTTGTCACTGGACTGTCCCTCAAAGGCATAATCCAGCACTCATTTGGTATTCAATATTATTTTATGCTTTAAATTTACATCAGGTAAAAAGTCTTATAGATAGGAATTTATTTTTCTCTAAAGCGAATAAGGGAAACCTTACACACAGAGAGGACAGTGGGACATTCTGTGAATCCCACGAGCAGTCTCTCTTTCCAAATATTTCTTCCTTTTATTGGCACTGGACAAGTGAAACTGGAACTGGCACCGGCCTATTTGTACTGGACCCTTTTTGGTGCACTCATGTCTTTGCCACTTAAAACACTTATGTCAGTACTGGCATGGCTAACTGGCCCATATTCTTTGATCTAATTCAAACTTAATATAGAAATATCATCCACTGCCATCAGGTGGGGACTTGAGAAATGCACAGTAAATGCCTGTGCTCATTATACATGGCTCACAGTGAACGAAGAGGTCATGGAAGAAATCTGAAAAGGGACCTCACCTTTTTATTTATGAACAATTAAAGGGCCAATATAAAGCAAAAATCAGAGGTTGCTCAGCACAATCTCCAGGAAACTCAGCATGATGTTAGGCAAGGCCAAGCAGTCCATTGGAAAAGGGATATACAACTGAAGATTTACATCCTACAATGGATGATGAGGAATAGAAAAGTTTCCAGTTCAACTACTCCAATAATCTGAAGAAGTGGGTCTTACCCACAAAAGCTCATAACCTAATAAATTTGTTTGTCTTTAAAATGTTACAGGACTGCTTGTTATTTGTGAAGCTACAGACTACCACATCTACTCCTCTGAGACTACTCTGTTCTTGTTCCTTTGAGTTAACCAATAAGGATGTGACACCTCCCCACCACCACATTAAACTGTGAGTTTACAAGTGCACTGGTAAAAAATTGTGGTGGTTAGCAGAGACTAGAATAAGCTATTTGTTTGGTTCTTCCTCTTCAATTTAAACAAATTTCTTTCCTTTCTAAATGTTACTAGAATATGAGAATTCATAATATACCCAACGTTAAATGTATAGTCCTTCTCAGCTACCTTTCCTCGGAAGCCATTCAGGAGTTTACCGAAGGCTTCTAGGATTGCTCTAAGGATCCAGGAGGAGCAAGGGATCCCCCTAAAGGAAAAGAGAATAAATAACAGCGGGGTGGCCAGTTCATTTGGTCGCTATCTTCAAGTACTTGTTCAAGTCAAATTGTATTTGGGCCAGAGCTACTCAACCTTCTCTGGAATTTTAAGGGGACTGCAACTCAACTGGAGCAAGTGAGCAGAATCAGAAATACAAGTTCATGAACTTGTGTAGAATGCAAAGATGTGACAGATTTGTAAAAATAACATGGCAAGTTTACCTGTAAAAGTTCTCCGTCTTTAAGCCACGTGATCGTAGGAGGTGGCACTGCATCTGATTTGCACTCCAATATAACTTGTCTGTTCTGCAGCACAGTGAGATCCTGGGGACCACCAGTACCAGCAATGTTAGGGGGAACTGTTAACAAATAAAGAAAAGCATGATAAATATGAGCTTTAATTAGAACATTTCTATGACTAGAACTGTTGCGTGAGGAAACCAGCACCTAGCCAGATGAAGTCAGGATACCTCAAGCTCCATAACACTCTTCATTAACAGATTCAGATACGATCTGTCATTCACTGGGTAAACAAAACCCTTACTGGATGACAATTCTTTGCTGTGGGAGTTGTGCAAGTCTGCAAGAAGCAGAAGCCCAACTCATCTGTGGACATATTTTGTGAACTTACTTCTGCAGCCAGCTAGTAATTTAATACTGAGTTTTCTCCTACGGGAGAGAGGAAATTACTTTCCATTGTCTTAATCTTCAGAGACTAAACTGATAAAATCTGGAAGAACTTCAATACTGATTGAGCTGCTATTTCATCTTTTTTTATCTCTCTCTGAACTATATATTGTAAATCTAAATATAGATGTATATCCTATCCACTTTAGTCCTTCTCAGTCTTACTGAAAAGGGCCAAAGGACAGATTCCTCTTTTTTCATTATAATCATTTGTGTTTTATTTTAAATAACTATGTTTGCAATGTGCCATCACAATAATGTCATATTCTGAATAGTTATATTGTATACAAACATTAAGTATTTACACATGATTTAATTTCCTCTTTCTCAGAAAGTTTATCATTTCATTATTTTCCTGATGCTCCATATCTGATTTATAGAATCCAAGGAAACATTGTGATCATCTAGTTTGACCTCCTGAATAACACAGGCCATAGAACTTCTGCAATATAGTTCCTAGCGTGTATATTGGAGAAAAATATCCAGGCATGATTTAGAAATTGCCAGTGATAGAGAATCCACAATGACCCTTTGTAAGTTGTGTTAATGGTTAATGATCCTCACCATTAAATATTTATTTCTGATTTCCATTCTGAATTTTTCTAGACATCGACATGTTATGCTTTTATTTCCTAGACTGAAAGCCTTGTGTCAAATATATGTTCCATACATAGGTACTTACAAACTGATCAGTTTGCTTCTTAACTTTCTTTTGAATAAGCTAAATGGATCGAACTCCTTGAGTCTATTGCTATAAGACAGATTTTTCAATTCTTTAATCATTCCCAACACTCATTTCTGAAGCCTCTCAGATTTTTCTAGAATACTTCTTAAAGTGTGAACACCAGAACTGGACACATTATTCTAAGAGTGGTCACAACAGTGGAAAAAACAAATATGATACAAGCTTTTTACTTCCACTCAAAATTCACCTTTGGCCAAAGTGTCACACTGAAAACTTATATTCAGCTGATTACGCAGCATGATCCCCCCAAGACTTTTCCCACAATATCATCCCCTATCCTGTAAGTATGGCCTCTATTCTTTGTTCCTAGATATGTGAGTTTGCATGTCACAGAATTGAACCATTTCTTGTTTTCTTGCACCCAGCTTACCAAACATTCCAATTGGCTCTATATCAGTGGCCTGTCCTCTTCATTATTTACCATTTCCTAATGTTTGTATCATCTGCCAAACTGACTGATAATGATTTTCTATTGTCTTCTAGGTGATCGTTAAATATGTTAAATAGTGTAGGGTGAAGAACTTGTCCCTGCAGGATCATACTGAAAACAAACCCACTCCACGATTCCTTATTTACAATCACATTTTGACACCTATCAGTGAGCCGGTCCTTAATCCACTTGCTGTGATATTTTGATTTTTTATCATTTTAGTCTCCTAAACAAAATATTATGCAGTACTGAGTCAAATGCTATTATAGTTTATCTACTAAATTTGTAATCACAAATATGTTTCCTTTCCTTTTTTCATTTTCCTTTTATAGTTTAAAAGTACTTAATTTATAAATGGGAAGGATTAACACTTTAATAACATTACGTGGTACTATCATCCCCAATTCCACAAAGAAAGGTCAGCTTTGTTACAGAGGTCCTTGGGACCTAGACCTTGGATCTTCTGTCTAAAAGGAGATGACAGATGCAGTGCAAACCCAGGTAAGATAATTGAAGATGGTATTCAAAAGATTTTTTCTTTGTAAGGCATTATTCACTGGATAAATTTGTCTAGTTTTTAAAAACAATTTATAGTTATAGTATAAAGGGATGCTTTGATTGTTTCCAAATAAAACTTACCATGCACTTTTACTCGATATTCTTTATCATCATCACCTGCAGAATTAGATGCCAAACAGGTATATCTTCCTGTGTCTTCCACCTGCGGAACACTCAGATAACTTTAGTAGAAGGTTCAGAATAACAAATTCAACTGAAACAGCAGAAGTAGTACTGATGTTGGCAATTGCCTTTGATTAGTAGCTAGTGGTTAAAAACACAACACAAACATTAAAAACAAGCAGTTCCTGGGAGAGAGTTTGCAACCAGTAATATTTGAAAGCTTATCCGTTTTATCTGGGGCAGATTGTGGCTATCACAACCCTTTCTAGGGGTGTCGTGCAGCTGCAGCATCTCAGAAAAACAGCACCAGGGCTCATGTGTCTCAGACAGATACAATCTCTTCTGTTGTATTTTTGCAATGAAAAATCCAGGAGGATAACAAATAACAAGCATTTTTTAGGTCATGAGCCATCTTTAGGAGTAGGTCTTACCTGCAAAAGCTCATGACCAAATAAATTTTTCAGGCTATGTCTATACTAGACACAGAAAGTCAAACACAGATACTCAATTTTATCTATGTCAATTGCCTACCTAAAATGGATGTATCTGCACTCAGCTAACTTCTCTGTTTTTACAGGAAGGTCAATGGGAGCATTTCTCCCTTCGACCTCCCTTATTGATTGCATCTTGCAAGGAATACAGGAGTCTACTGCGATCCGAGAGTTCGATTTCACATGTCCAAACTAGATGCATGAAATCGAACCCCAGAAGAACAACCTTGAGCAAGTTGATCTTCTGTGGTAGTGTGGACGTAGCCTTAGTCTTTAAGGTGTTACAGGACTGTTTGCCATTCATGAAGCTACAGACTAACCTGGCTACCCCTCTGGGAGAATCCATTAGATTGCTCTTTGAAGGCAACAGCACATAGCACAGGTCAGTAGGCAGTGGAGGGGAAGAAATGGGACTCTGCCTCCTCTACTAACAATACCGATATTTCCAGAGTTTGGGGCACATACAAACTACTATTATGCAGTCTCTTTGCCTGCTTAGAAGGATTTTGGTTCTCCCCTCTTTCTTCTCCTGCACAAAGCCATTCAATTACCTCTTATAATCTTGTCTTTATGTAGTTAGTTTTGTTAAATACATTCACCTGCCCCCAATAATTCTTTGCATTCTCAAATATTTACTCAAATATTTCATAATAGTACTCATATATTTCACATGCATCTGATAAAGTGGGTCTTTTCCCATGAAAGCTTATACTCCAATAAATCTGTTAGTCTACAAGGTGCCACAGGACTTCTCATTGTTTTTGCAAATATTTACTAACATATTTCTATCTTACTTCATTTAATAGAATTATAGAATCCTAGGGCTGGAAGGGACCTCAGGAGGTCATCAAGTCCAGCCTCCCGCCTAAAGCAGGATCAGCCCCAATTAAATCATCCCAGCCAGGACTTGTCAAGCCTACTTAAAAACCTGTAGGGATGAGAGTCCAGCAGCTCTCTAGGTAACTCATTCTATTTCATATAAAGTCTAGGGGAGTGAGAGAGGTTTATCTTAAGAGCGACAGCAAAAAATTAGTCTGGGTCTGTCTCTACTTATCCATCTCCTCCCATGATCCTGCATGATGGACTACAAAGTTGGTGTCTAGCTGTTTTCACAGGTGAATAGGGAATGTGGTTGTAGTTGACATTTTCTAGGGGGGTTTATTACCCATTTAAATTGTCTGTGCTGAACTGAAATTTCTCTTGTATGACTTAATAGTTTCTCAGATGACTTCCATTACTAGCTTGCATGCAAACTATTGTAAATCCTAGTTAGTTTGCCTCTGTGATCCATCCAGGTGCAAAACAAGGGGGAGCGGAACATAGACAATAGAAAAAAAAAGGAAAATAGAAGAGCCAAAGGGAGAGGTAAAAGAACAGAAAAAAATAGAGAGCAACAGGGTAGGTACAGACACTAAGACAGAAGAGGAAGATACACACCAGTGTTTCCTGCACTATCTGCCCTGCGGTGTCAGGAAGCTCCACTGTTGGCAATTCAAAGGAGTCTGGAATGCATGTGCAAGCAGTTCGGGCAAGGGGAGGAAAGTACCAAATCACTGGCTGGGTCTATACTTGTCAGGTAAGTCAATGGTAGATATGCAATTCTAGCTACAGCAGTTGCCGCTGGATAAGTGTTCAAAACATTGAGGCAGGAAGTGAAAAATATCTTGTCCAGCTGCAGCTGCAGTGGGAATTTTGCATAAGCAGAATGTCTTTACCCTGTTTAGAATTTGGCTATTCAAGCTGATTAACTCTTCTGCTCTGTTGAAAGTTGTTTCAGGTTCATTAATGACCACAAATTATCTGGACCTTGTCTTTACATCAAGAGAGGGCTGGTGCAGCATCTATTAGCATTACGTTGGGTTATAGGTTGAAGACTACAGCTATGTCTACTCTACAAATGAGGGGTATTAATTCACTGTTTTACTATACATTCTAGCTCTCATCAAGCTCGTGCAGGACAAATAGCAGTGTAGCCATGGTAGACAGGGTGGAAGAACAACTGAGCTGTGCAAAGCACAAACCCACCAGCAATCACATGGTATGCCATCAAAATGGTGATCAGCCCAGCTCTGCAAACCTGTCTAGGATTAGCAAAGCCAAGCTTAGCTTACATGTGTCAGTCACCTGAGCAGTAGCTATTTGAAGGACCTCTCCACCTCTCAGGACATCAACATTGTCACTCAGTGGGAGCGGGCGACCATCCTTCATCCAGGTGACTTTGGGGACAGGGATGCCATTAGACATACAAAAAAGCTCCAGGAAGTGGTTAACAACCACAGATATCTCTTCTGGTTGATCTGATCCATTGATATGAGGAGGCTCTGCAGGAAGGAAAGACAATTCGTGTTTGTTAGTAACACAGGAATTCAGATTTATAAATCATGACAGGCAATCAAATGATTAGAGTAGTAGATTCCAAACTGATGTGTTCTATTTCTGCACTGTCACTGACTCCCAGCATGACATAGATCAACTCACATGAGTTCTCTTTGCTTCAGATTAGCAACATAAGCAAAGTATAATAATATTTTCCTCTTTTTGATGTATATTAGTTTGTGTAAAACATTTTGCTATACTTGGGTGGAATACATTACACACCACAAGAGAATTTGTGTAAGATATTCAGCAGCTGTAAATCAGTGTAACCTCATCAAGCTACGCCATTTTACTCCAGCTGAAGATCTGGCACACTGAATTCAATTTCTGTTACAGCATTTTCACTGTGCTCACTCAAAGGCAAATTCCATCCCTTTAATCCTACTGTCTCACAAGCACTATTCCTGAAAATGTTCTCAATTTCTGAAGACTTTTTAATTATTGTCTCTATCTTAGGCATATTTTTGCATCTTGCCTGAATGTAAAATTAACACTTACCCAGCACTTTTAGGGTAAAGTGTTTGCTGACTTCCCCAGCTTCACTGGATGCTACACAGGTGAATCTGCCTGCGTCATCAGTCTCCGTTGTTGGAATATGAAGGATCATTCCTTGACTGTTTATAGTCAGATGGGATCCAAGGTGTAGAGGTTGTCCATTTTTAAGCCATAACATATTGGGGGTGGGTGTTCCATCAGTCATGCACATCATAGAAGCTGAACTGCCTTTTACAATAGTCAATTCCTCTGTTTCTCCTGCATTGTCCATGGTTGGTGGTACTGCAGAGAAACAAGCAATAATTATGGAATGCACTGAAACACTAAGTCTTCATGTAAAATAAATGCCCTGTTAAACCTTTAAATTTTCTAGGTTCCCTATATTTATTATTCATGCCTATGAGTGGTACAATTCAAGTAGAAATAATGAACCATGTTTATTTTTTTAAAAAGTCTACAATGCATTATCTGAATAATAAAAATGTAAAGAGGGTCTTACGGTTAAGCTCATCTTTCCTTACAAAAATGTTAGCAAATTTTACAGTTTCCACATAAAGCATCTGCCGAAGATCCACTTAGTAAAGTTTTCAATATTGTATTGATAAGAAAATGAACAGACATTGTCCCCTGAAAGCCAAAATCTCAATCTTCTCCATAGTTTCAATCCAGGGAAGATTTCTGCCCTTCTACTGTTACGCTTAGAAAACTAACCACACAATGTAACTTTTTTCACTTAATATCATAAAGACACTTACCATAAACTTGAAGATTATAATGTTTATTGTCCACTCCAGCTCTGTTAGATGCTACACAAGTGTACACAGCAGTGTCGGACACCCGAGCTCTCAAAATTCTGAAAAGAACACAGGTGCAGTTACCTCACCCAAGACTATTGCATGGAATGCCTTGCTCCACTTAGAATATGACAGAGTATGATTACAAAGGGCCCAATTCTATCCCTGTCTACACCAATTTCAGCAGAGCTGCATGGGGGTTAACTGAGAGCAGAAGTTAGCTCATATACTTTAGGTAACTGGAAACTCACCTGAGAATCTGTCCAGCTGACAACAACCTGACCTGGGATGAGATAGGAAGAGGAAGTCCATTCTTAAGCCAGTTTATCTGTGGTGGTGGGATGCCAACAGCAGTACATTCAATATTTAAGGAGGCATCCAGAAGGGCAGTTAGCTTCTCTGCTTCATCTTTATTATTAGCTATAGCTGGTGGAACTGAATTATATAACAGATGAACAACAGCTATGTTAAAATTGGGTACTAAAATTGTTCCTACCGATATTGCTGTTCTAACCGAAGAAAAAACTCACATGAAACATTCCCAGAGAATTCCAGCCTAAACAGAGTGCCAAGCTCTGGTAATCAAAAGACCACTTTTTCACCAATAAACCACAATTAACATATACATGTGTCTATTTAAATATCAAATGCACATGGTCATACTTTCTTAGATTAGATTAATGGAAATTGCTTGACAACTTCACCACAATTTATCACTTTGTCCCCACAGGTATATGATGCCATATTTTCCCTTGATGAGGTTTACATTGATTATAAACAGCAACGAAGGGTCCTGTGGCACCTTATAGACTAACAGAAAAGTTTTGAGCATGAGCTTTCGTGCACACAGACTCACTTGAAGTGCTCACAAAAGCTCATGCTCAAAACTTTTCTGTTAGTCTATAAGGTGCCACAGGACCCTTCATTGCTGTTACAGATCCAGACTAACATGGCTACCCCTCTGATAATTGATTATAAAGGATCATACCTCTTATCCCTACCTGCACAAGTAGTCCTGTTGAGCCTAATTCTCCCTAGTCCTACTCCTGGGGTAGTCATTCACACCTGAGCCAAAAGAGTGTAAAGTAGTCCCAAAAGCAGAACTCTCTGTTCACTCACACAACTGATACTCCTCACACCCATTTTTACTTTTCAGTCTTACTCCCCACAGTTGAAACATCCTGTTTAAACAGGAAGACCTCATGTAAAATTCTTTCAGATTACTGCTTGGATTAATTTAAATTACAAATTAAACTAAATTTATTCCCTGTTTCATTTTTGCATTACTCTAATTTTAAAAGGGGATAATTGTCTGAGATCAACATAGCTAATAAGATAATATAAAACTGGAGTAACAAAGTGCTTACTTGGGCCCACACAATGTCTTTTCCACCAAAAAAAAAATTTTGGGTGAATTGCTCAGGGGTTGGGCACAGGTTATGGAATATACTACAGGCATTGATTTCTGTTTATTCCAAAACATATTACTCAGCAATGGTTTCAATCATTTTGGTCCTCTTCGTTATGTTATATATAGAACTCACTAGGATATCTACATTAATAAACTGTCCTATCATCCTGTCTTTGTTACCACTCAAATGATATGGCCTGAAAGTGACTACCCATGTAATCTTATGTATCTATATTCATGTGTAGTTTATTAATGTAGTCTGACCTATTTAAAACCTCACCATATACGTTCAAGTTGAAAATTCGATCTTCTTCTCCAGCAGGATTAGTTGCCACACATGTGTATTTTCCTGTATCAGATGTGAGCACTCCAAAAATGTTTAAGGTACTGCCATCTGGAGTCACGCTGTAAAATAGGTCACAGAATATGAATATTGGCCAGTACTCATCACAGAATACGTATATTTGTTAGGTCTTAAGACCCAGTAAACAAACAACTAGTGTCAGGCCGGTCGATGCGGGAAGAGTGTGGTGGAAGGGAGAGAAGGCAATTGGCTCTGTGTCCAGCATCTCAAAGGGGCCTGGAGCTCTGGCCACCACCACAGCTACTTTGGGCTTCTTTGGAATTCTGAGGCAGAGCTTCTCTGGCTGTGCGTGGCTCTGAGGGAACATGTGTGTGGTGGAGGGGGAACCAGCACTGTACTCCGGGTGTTGCTGAGAGCTAAATGTCCTTGGCCCTACCCTTTCCAGGGCGTACAGCCAAGTCCCTCTCCCACCTCACCTGTGGTGGCTGTCAGCACTGCTGGCTAGTGTGTAATTTTCAATCAAGTTACTTCCCCACATACTTCCTTGGAAATTCAGTTATAAATCCATTATTCTATTCAAAATTTTCATTCCCAGGGAAATTTGTTTAAAAATCTATTTGTGTGAAAGCATCTCTAAAATTCTGGTTTAAGGACTGAGCTGTTTTAGTTTTCATTTGGATTCTCTTCCATCTCAACTGCAGTCAGAATAGGTCCATCATCCTAAAAGAGTATTTTTACATGTGGCTCACACTTCCTAAACCTCACCTGGCAGGAAAAGCTATTTAAATAAGAAACTTGAGAATACTGTGTGCCAATGTCTGAACTACTCAGAACATGCACAAATAAAATCTTGAAGGAAGATATCATAATGCTTTGCCAGATTTATGTATCTCATTGTTTAGGCCAATGCAGGTACTCTACACTGTGCCTTAAATTGGACCTCATATCCCCACAACATCTGTGGCCCCCTATTCCCTGAGCTGTATCAGCACCAGACAGTTTGTTCTAAGGTTTGGCACATAGGCCGTGTCTACACGTGCCCCAAATGCATATGCATGAGCTCATGGGAATAAGGGGACTTCGAAGTAGGCGGCGTCCTTTCGAAAAGGAGCCCCATCTGGACGCGCCGCGCGGCAGCAAGCAGCATCAATTTTGAAGCGCGGCTGCCGCCCACATGCTAATTAAGCGCTGAATATGCATTTCAGCGCTTCATTAGTAAATTTCGAAATGGCCATTTGCATGGCCATTTCGAAGTTTGGGGCACGTGTAGACGTAGCCATTGTCTTGCATGTATTAGACCTACCTTGTACTCCACTTACCTACTTATTCTGAAGTAGGTAGAAAAGAGAGTGAAAAACACCTGTCACACTATTTGACTAGCTACGTCTATTATGCTGAACAAAACTCATGAGCCATAAATCTACACAATTAACAAAACACCCTAGAATTATAAAAATTGACCCATCTCATTTACTGAAGTATGATTGGTTAGACTCAGTTTTATAATTCTCCTCCCTAAGCCAATAGGAGATTATAGACTGAGAAAACACAGTATTTTATTTTTACTTGCCTTATTCTTTGTGATCCACTGATGGTAACTGGGTTTCCATCTTTAAGCCACTGAACAGCAGGTCTGGGAATTCCACTGGCATTACAGACAAGCTGGATGTCTTGCCCAAGGAGGCCGCTGACTTCACTTGGTATTTCAGATCCAACAATATTTGGAGGTACTTTTGCAAAACAGGAGAAATTTCTAGTCAGTGGAACTAGGGTAAACCAGGAGTAACTCCATTATTTCAATAGACTTTCTCTCAGGGCACATGTATATTCCTCCTCATGGGATGTTTACAAAGGGGAACAAAGATGATTACGGGTTTGGAACAGCTGCCACGTGAGGAGAGATTAAAAAGAGTGGGACTTTTCAATTTTGAAAAGAGGAGACTAAGGTGGGATAGGAAAAAGTTCTTGAAATCAGGACTGATGTTGAGAAAGTAAATAAGAAAAAGTTATGTACTTGTTCCCCTAACACAAGAACTAGGGGTCTTGAAAATTATTAAATTAATAGGTAGAAGGTTCTAAACAAACAAAAGGAACTATTTCTTCACACAGTGCACAGTGAGCCAGTGGAACTTCTTGCCAGAGGATGTTGTGAAGATCGGGACCTTAACATGGTTCAAAAAAGAGTTAGATAAATTCATGGAGAATATGTCCATAAATGCCTATTAGCCAAGATGGGTAAAAATGGTGTTCCCTCTGTTTGTCAGAAGCTGGGAAGGGGTGACAGGGATTGTTCACTTCATGATTACCTATTCATTTGTCTGAGACACCTGGCATTGGCCACTGTCTGAAGACAGGATACTGGTCTAGATGGACCTTTGGTCTATCCCAGTATGGTCAGTCTTATATGACTAGAAAAATCAACTTTAACCATTTCATAACCCTTCCAGCGTGTACAGTAAGCTGTTCAAATTCTGCAGACTGATCATAATATAATGCTACCTTTGACATGTTTTACAGCAGTGCAAATAAAATCTGTTGGATACCCTGATGCAGCAAACATTTAAACACCTTCTTAATTCTGAACAGATGAGTACCTCCACTGAAGTCCACAGGATTACTCATATATTGAACGTTAAGCACAAGTTTAAATATATAGTATCCCTAGGCCACGTCTACACGTGCACACTACTTCGAAGTAGCGGCGCCAACTTCGAAATAGCGCCCGTCACGGCTACACGTCTTGGGCGCTATTTCGAAGTTGAAATCGACGTTAGGCGGCGAGACGTCGAAGTTGCTAACCCCATGAGGGGATGGGAATAGCGCCCTACTTCGAAGTTGAACGTCGAAGTAGGGCACTTGTAGACAATCCGCGTCCTGCAACATCGAAATAGCGGGGTCCGCCATGGTGGCATCAGCTGAGGGGTTGAGAGACGCTCTCTCTCCAGCCCCTGCGGGGCTCTATGGTCACCGTGTGCAGCAGCCCTTAGCCCAGGGCTTCTGGCTGCTGCTGCGGCAGCTGGGGATCCATGCTGCATGCACAGGGTCCGCAACCAGTTGTCGGCTCTGTGGATCTTGTGTTGTTTAGTGCAACTGTGTCTGGGGGTGCCCTTTAAGGGAGCGGCTTGCTGTTGAGTCCGCACTGTGACCCTGTCTGCAGCTGTTCCTGGCACCCTTATTTCGATGTGTGCTACTTTGGCATGTAGACGTTCCCTCGCAGTGCCTATTTCGATGTGGTGCTGCCCAACGTCGAAGTTGAACGTCGACGTTGCCAGCCCTGGAGGACGTGTAGACATTATTCATCGAAATAGACTATTTCGATGTCGCTACATCGAAATAAGCTGTTTCGATGTAGCGTGCAAGTGTAGACGTAGCCCTAGTGATATAGTGGCACATTACTTGGTCCTAACTGTTATTCCACTGAATTGTTTTCATAAAGATGATATGTCACAGTTTTCCTTTGTAACTTTGTTTTGGCATCACACATGATCAGGTAAAAGAGTCATGGTATACCATTGCTCCTTAAATTCTTTCAGGATCCATAATCTTTTATTTAAGCTGATATTCATGTAGCATGAGTATCTAACGTGATGGAGCTGTAATCAGAAAAAAATCATATGGAACCAGTGCAATATAACAAATAAACCTATTATTTTCAAGGGCTGTGGCTACACTACCCCTCCCTTTCGGAAGGGGCATGTAAATTACAGCCATTCGAAAATGCAAATAATGCACTGATATGACTATTCAGTGCCTCATTTGCATAATGGCAGCCACCTTGCCCATCGAAAGTGCTGATTTTGAACTAAAAATAGCCATGTAGCTGGAGTTCCTTTGAAAGGGTGCCCCAATTTCAAAAGCACCCTTCTTCCCAATTTTTTGAGGGAAATTGGGGTACTCTGTTGAAGGAACCCTGGCTACGTGGCTATTTTTTAGTTTGAAATCAGCACTTTTGATGGACTGGGTGTCTGCCATTATGCCAGTGAGGCACAGAATATTCATATCAGTGCCTCATTTGCATTTTTGAATGGCTGTAATTTACATGCCCCTTCCAAAAGAGAGGGGTAGAATAGCCACGACCAAACTGCGATATAATCAGACGTAGACTTTGTCAATACAGCAGCCTTATTCCAAAATAAGATATTCGGGAATAACTATTCCAAAATAGCTTATTTCAAAATAACTCTGCTACACACAAAAACGCATTTTGAAATAGCACTTATCTATTTTGAAATACATTGTCTACACATATAGAGCCTATTTCAAAATAGAATCATTGGACGCACTATGTCTTATTTTGAAATAGGCACTATTCCCTGACTACACAGCCACTCTTTTGAAATAGGCACTATTCCTTGTTAAATGATTTTTACAAATTTTGAAATAAGTCAACCACTGTTTTAAATTTGTTTCAAAATAATGGTTGCATCATGTAGATGCTAGGATAGTTATTTGAAAATAATACCTGTTATTTTGAAATCACTTTGCTGTGTAGACCAACCCTTACATACTAATTTCTGAATAACATTATGGCAAGGTTTTGTTATCGTAACATTTTTTGCTGTTGATCACCCAATAGAAATAATGGTACTGATGCTCCACTCTATTACACCATTTGCACATCTTCATTGTCTTCCAGGGGCTTCATGCCAGTTTTATGGCAGCGTAAGGGACCAGTAAGAATGACTCTGTTCAGTGCACATACTTATTGTACCTTGAATGGAAAGGATGTAACTCTTCCGTGCTTTTCCTTCTACATTGGAGGCAATGCATGTGTAGTTTCCACTATCTGAATGCTGAGAGCGGGCAATCTGCAGCTTACTTCCTCCAGACAAAATATGTATTTCAAGTGAGTCAGAGTGCTCTGAGAACACACAGATAAGAAAGAATTCATGAGTAGTGAATCTATCCAGAAACAGCAAATACGTTTTGTGGGAAAAGTTTATCAATGTATGAAAAATTTAAGAAATTTTTCATCACACTCTACTTCATAGAAGGGGGTAGTTAATATGGGGAGAGAGAGAGAGAAAGAGAGAGGCGATACAAAAGAACATTCCCTGCAAACACCACGGGAAAGACACACTGTGATCAGTTATAGGAGAGAAAAAAATGTCTGGGGGGATTGAGGGATGGGGATGGAATATTACCTATATGTTTCCCATTCCTTAGCCATATTAGTGTTGGTGGAGGAATTCCAGTAGCATCACATGCAAAAGTGACAGGATTACTGATAGTTTTGTTGATCCAATCTTGTTCAGGGCCTTCTATACTTGGTGGCACTATCAAATAGAACAGTAGCTGGATAAATATCTCAAGTTACCAAATTCCTTAGTAAAGTGACTTTGGTTCAATTCTACTTTAGATAACATGGTATATGCTCACCATAAACATTCAGATGGAAATTTTTATCATCTCGCCCTGCAATGTTTATGGCTTTACACACATATTGGCCAGTGTCAGACACCTAAAATGGAAAAAGAATTCTTACGGACAGGCTCAACTTTCCTGAAGATAACAACAGACCTTTTAACACTAGAATGTACTAGTGGTCATAGGCTCTGCTATAATTAAACTTTAAAAAGGCTCTACCATTTGTAATCAGCACTTGATTCAAAGCCCATTGAATTTAATGGAAAAACTCCCATTGATTTCAATGGCTGTTAGGACAGACCTATAAAGAGCAAAAATAACAGGTCAGCAATAGTGACAAATTGTGCATTAGACGAATTCGGTATACCTCAGCACTCTTGATTTGTAGCATTTGCCCATCAGCTAGGATCTCTATGTTCACAGACTCTGTGATCATGCGCCCATTCTTGTACCATGTGATAACAGGTGGTGGAACTGCATTGGACTCACACTCTAAGACCACTGGGACTCCCACTCTCACAGTCACCACTGCAAGAGATGCTCCACTGTGGGCTTTAATATTTGGAGGGACTGGAGAAAAAAAGTTAAAAGAATTATTTTCGTCCTTATTCCATAAAGGGGCAAAAAGCAACCTAAGGAAAAATATCCTCATTTCATCGTAATAAATATTGTGAAAAAACAAACCGTAAACAGTAAGGAAACTCTTTTTCTTGCTTTCTCCAGCTTGGTTCCTGGCTATACAAGTGTATTCACCACCATCTGTGAGTCTGGCTTGAGGAATTTGCAGAGTCCGACCGCCTAAAGTGATCCAAAGAAGAATAGTGACCTAAAATGTCTTCTAGGTTTATTTTGTCATTACTGTATTAATCTCAAATGAAAAATTGCAGTGACATTTCCTCAAACTGCAATGTGGGCACTAGATTGGCAACAGATACTTGCTGACTAACCCTTAGATGTCCTTAGTGAATTGCAATTATTGGGTGAAGTTTTTGGCTGGTGTAAATGAGTGAAACACCATTGAAGTCAACTAAGCTCTCACCAGATAATTTAACCCATATATGGTCTTCTTCCTCCTCTTTTACTTCACACCTACTTTCTTCTTTTTAACACAATCATGGCCTTTCCCACTAGCTCTATCACAAGCCCCTCCTTCCTTTAGTGCCCTAACATGTTTTTCCCCACTTGTTTGGTTGACTAGTTCTGTCCAGATATTTGCCTGTTGGCCATGAGTCAGATGCCTGCATGCCCACTGTCACTAAGTAAGTTCCATGCCAGTTATTTCGCATACATCTGCAAACTTCCATCAGTGTGTCAATTCTGGAAGTCGTACTCCTATCAGATTTCGAAGTCTGCGGGTTCCTTTGAAAAAGGACCCCTGTGTAGCTGAGCATCATGTGATTGAAAGCAGCACTTTCAAAGTGCCATGGCCAGCAGCACACTAATGAGGTGCTGAATATTCATTTCAGCGCTTCATTAATATCCTCCAATTTGTCCATTTCGAAGTTTTGGTCAAGTGTGGCCACAGCCTTAGTGTGTTAAGTCTCACATCTATAGTATTTCCACCATCTTACATGCAATCCTGGCCCACAATACATGAATTTAACACATTAAAGCTGCGTCTACACGTACACGCTACTTCGAAGTAGCGGCACCAACTTCGACGTTAGGCGGCGAGACGTCGAAGTCGCTAACCTCATGAGGAGATAGGAATAGCGCCCTACTTCGACGTTCAACGTCGAAGTAGGGACCGTGTAGACGATCCGCGTCCCGCAACGTTGAAATTGCCGGGTCCTCCATGGCAGCCATCAGCTGGGGGGTTGAGAGATGCTCTCTCTCCAGCCCCTGCGGGGCTCTATGGTCACCGTGGGCAGCAGCCCTTAGCCCAGGGCTTCTGGCTGCTTCTGCGGCAGCTGGGGATCTATGCTGCAGGCACAGGGTCTGCAACCAGTTGTCAGCTCTGTGTATCTTGTGTTGTTTAGTGCAACTGTGTCTGGGAGGGGCCCTTTAAGGGAGCGGCTGGCTGTTGAGTCCGCCCTGTGACCCTGTCTGCAGCTGTGCCTGGCATCCCTATTTCGATGTGTGCTACTTTGACGTGTAGACGTTCCCTCGCTGCGCCTATTTCGATGTTGGGCTGAGCAACGTCGAAGTTGAACATCGACGTTGCCGGCCCTGGAGGACGTGTAGACGTTATTCATCGAAATAGCCTATTTCGATGTTGGCTGCACGTGTAGACGTAGCCTAAGTCTATACCTGTCTGGCACATTAAAGGAGTTGTTTGGTAACCGACACCAGCAGGCAATATACTGGCCACTTCCCTCAAAGAGTCTTGTCCTTTTGAGCAGTCTGGCTTGCTGTAAATAAGGCAGTCTGGCTTGCTGGAAATAAGAGTAAGGCAAGTAGCTTTGCAACCTTAAATTCCCTAGTCTGGAAGGAATGAGACATGGGTCTCCACCCCAGAGGGAGTCAGCAGCCTAAAGTGGGCACCCTTGGTGGACCACAGGAAAAGATAACCCTGAAACTGTGACAACTCCTAGTCCATTTACTCCCTAACAGATACTCCCCAGGCCTTATTGCCTAAGGTTCCTGCAGTACTTTTGTCCTAAAAACCCCAATGAAATAATGAATTCCCCAGGGGAATTCCTAAGGATTCTTAAGGGTTGAGTTGAGGGCCCGGTTCCCACTGAAGTCAGTGATAGAGTGATTGTTGTTTTGTTGCTATCTAGACAAATGGGATTTGGACTGGATCCTCAGTTGATAATGTGACTGTCTCAATCAATCATCATTGCTTTGAAAGAGTCAGTGCTAAATCTGATCCTCACAATACAAACAGGTATGTGTTCCAATCTTTCCAGCTTGATTGTTTCTTTAACAGCGATCCCATTCAAAAGCAAAGGAGGTTCTGGAATATTTTAACAATAGGAGACCAAATTTATTACTTGTGTAACTCCATTTAATGGAGCTACTCCCTGGGTAAATTTGGCTTCACACATTACGCTGTCATATTTATCTTCAGAAAAGGAAAGGAGGAGGCCCCAGAGTTACAGAAACATCAGCAATTCCTCACCAGGCACAATGAGAGCATTCGTATTCAGGTTGATAGGTTTTCCATTCTTGAGCCAGCTGAGCTCAGGAGGTGGGAAGCCAGTGACTTCGCAGGACAAGGAGACGAAATTATTTACCACCACAGTTAAATTCTCAAAATGAGTACCAACAACACTTGGAGGAACTGCAGAAAGAAATGCAGTAACAGAACATACCACATAGTCAGGAAATAATATTCCCAAAGACCCGCATTTACTTAAACAAAGCCGAGTTGAAAACAATTTTCATGCTCCATGCACTGACCCTCTGCTTTTTGCAATACTGTGATTAAAGAAACCTACTCTCAGCCACTTTCCTTCAATTCCCTAAAGCCTTTACCAATGCATCCACAGTTTTTTCCTGTATGGGGAAATGGCAGAGGTGACCTAGCCTGTGCTGAAAGGAATAGCAATTAATTCCAGATTCAGGAAGTTAAAAGTTAATCATTTCTCAGGACATTTGCTCTGTAATATAAAGCTGACCAAGCTGCAGTTTACCTTGTCAGGGGCTGTGTCTACACTAGAGAGTTTTGTTGATAGAAGGACCCTTCTGTCGACATAACTCAGGGAGCGTCAACACACATAGGCTGTGTCTACATGAGCAAGTTCTTTCAAACGATTTTTTGAAAGAAGAGGCCTCTTTCGAAAGAACCCATGGAGCGTCTACACACAAAAAGCATTACTTTGAAAGTAAATTGAAAGACTGTGGTGCTCCTTTCAAAATCACTCTTCCTTTCCCGTTTGAGGAAGAGTGCCCCCTTTTGACAGCTTCTTTCGAAAGAAAATGTGTGTAGATGCTCTGCAGGGTCCTTCTTTCAAAAAAACAGTCTTCGTTTTTGATCCCTGGCCTGCTCTTTCGAAAGCACAGGGGCTGTGTGAGTGTTCTCTTTCAAAAGAGCAGATCACTCTTTTGATCCACTTTTTGCGTGTGGATGCACTCTTTTGAAAGAAGTTATTTTGGAAGAGATCTTCCGAAAGAGCATTTTTGAAAGGTCTCTGTAGTGTAGACACAGCCATAAAGCGTTCTGTCAACAAAGTCTCAGCAGAACTCTGCATTTGCCTTGACAGTGTCATCCCTCAAAAATTTGCAGAATAACACTCTGTCGACAGCAACGAAGGGTCCTGTGGCACCTTATAGACTAACAGAAAAGTTTAACAGAAGTGCAGTGTAGCCATTTGCTGTTCTGCCATTCTGCTTTCTGTCACCAGAGGGCAGTACAGTCTGGCAGTTCTCTGTCGACAGAGCAAGTTGTGTGTAGCAGCAATCCATCGACAGATGCTTCTAGTGTAGCTGTAGCCAGAGTGAGCAGGAGGACTATACATCTTTTTGCTGATTTTGTATTTTTATTCCTGTTTTTTCCACAATATTTTCTTTTTCATTACTGAGAAACCCCTGAAAGATTCCTTTAGAATAGGGCTTTCCCCCTCTTTTTATAACCAGACTGATCTGATTTACAGCTGGCCAGCTGAGCAGTTTAAAATACTGCTGTGTGTGTTGAGGAGCTTCCCAGTTACAAATTAATTTGAACATAAAATGGTTCAAAATAGCTAATGTGATGCCAATATTTAAAAAAGTCTACAGAGGTGATCCTGGCAACTAATGATCAGTAAGTCTAACATCAGTATCAGGCAAATTAGTTGAAATAACAGTAAAAAATAAAATTGTCAGACACAGATGAATGTGATTTGTTGGGAAAAAGTCAACATGATTTCAGTCAAGGGAAATCATGCCTTACTAATGCACTAGAGTGGACAAGGGGGATCCAGTGCATATAGTGTACTTAGATTTCCAGAAAACCTTTGACAAAGGCTCTCAGGTAAGTTGTCTTGGGATAAGAGGGAAAGACCTCTCATGGATTGATAACTAGTTAAAAGATGGGAAACAAAGCGTAGGAAAAAATGGTAAGTTTTCAAAATGAAGAGTGGTAACTAGTAGTGTTCCCCAAGTGTCAATACGAGGACCAATTCTATTCAACTATTTATAAACCATCTAGAAAAGGGATAAACAGTGAGGTGGCAAAATTTGCAGATGATACTAAACTGCCCAAGATAGTTAAGAACAAAGAAGACTGTGAAGAGCTTCAAAAATCTCACAAAACAACAGGGCAGCAAAATGGCAAATGAAATTTTAAAATGTAAAGTAATGCATGTTGGAAAAATAATCCCAACTATATATATGAAATGATGGGGACTAATTTAGCTATAAGCACTCAAGACTGAAATCTTGGAGTCACTGTGGATTATTCTCTGAAAATATCCACTGAGTATGCAGCAGCAGCAGCCAAAAAAAGCAAACAGAATGTTAGGAATTATTAAACAGGGATGGAGAATAAAGCAGAGAATATCTTATTGCTTCTATATAAATCCATGATATCTCACATCTTGAATACTACAAACAGTTGTGGTCACCTCTTCTCAGAAAAAGATATCTTGGAATTGGAAAAGGTTCAGAAAGGGCAACAAAAATTATTACGGGTTTGGAATGTGTGTCATATGAAGAAAGATTCAAAAGACTGCGGCTTTTCATCTTAGAAAAAAAGGGGACTAAGGGGGGAAATGAGAGAGGTCTATAAAATCATGACAGGTATGGAAAAAGGAGCACTTATTCATTTGTTCCCATAATGTAAGAACTACGGGTCACCAAATGAAATTAATGGGTAGCAGGTTTAAAACTAACAAGAAGTTTTTCTTCACACAGTGCACAGCAGACCCGTGGAACTCCTTGGCAGAGGATGATGAGAAGACCAGGACTTTAGCAGTGTTCAAAAAAAGAACAAGATAAATTCATCGAAGTTAGGTCCATCAATGGCTCTTAGCCAGGATGGATAGGAATGGTGTCCATAGCCTATGTTTGTCAAAGTCTGAGAATGGATGACTGAAGAGGGATCAGTTGATGATTACTTGTTCTATTCATGCCCTCTGAGGCACCTGGCATTGGCCACTGTAAGAAGACAGGATACTGGCCTAGAGGGACCTTTAAGATCTCAAAATTTGGTCCTGCTCTGCATTTGCACTTCAAATGTAATATATTTGTAAATATATGCCTGTCCTTGAGATCGGAAATCAGGTTCCATGTTTCTTTTGCAGAGATGACGATAACAACTCTGAACGAAATGTGAGAGAGTTACATACTTTCTGTGGAGTTATAGAGCCACTGTGGGAACACAGATTCCTGATCTTAGAACATGACAAAAGTATGTGGAATATTCTGGGCTACAGCCACCAATTACTCTTCAGCTGTTTTGTGTCACTTCAGTGATGTACAGCAGTTAGTATGTCAAGTTTCTGGCTGCTCTGTGGCATGAAAGAGGCATACAGCAATCAGATTCAACTAGTGAATCTGGTCATTAAAGTACTTTTAAAATTTACATATGCAGATATTGTGTGGTCAATACATTTCTTCGAAGTGAGTATAAAATTCTACCACTAGGGTAAGAGGAGAACTTCACATACTCTCCTTGGGCTCATCTACACTAGCCCACTCCTTTGAAGGGGGCATGTAAATTAGACAGCTCAGTGAACAGCAATGAGGAGCTGCGCTGCATATGTAGCACCTCATTATCATAATTCTCGCCACACGAACTTTGAAATTGCTAACTTCTAAGTGCCGGCAAGCAGTGCAGCAGTGTAGCCATGGCCACTTCAAAGTTCCCTTACTCCAAAAATGTTCTGGGCGTAAGGGAACTTTGAAGTTGTGTGGGTACTTCGAAGTGCCCATGGTTAGACTGCTTTCTTCGAAGTCAGCAACTTTGAAGTTTGCATGGTAAGATTTATGCTAATGAGGTGCTGCTTATGCATTGCAGCACCTCTTTGCTATTCACCAAGGGGGGTTGTCTACATATTCCCTTTGAAGGAGAGGGCTAAGGTAGATGAGCCCTTTGTGAATTTTCATTATCCATAGATATATGAAATTCAAGAACTTCATGGATCACATTTATAAACAAATGTGTGAATATCAGGATAGCAGTAGAACATTGTAGTTTAAAAACAAAACCCAAACATCAGAAAGCCCAGAAATACTCCACGGAAGTTCCAGCAGCAGTCTTGGGATGTGATGCCATTCACTTCAGCTACCTTTCGGTCACATCCTTAAGTGCTTTGAGGTAAGAAGCCACTAATTGCAACATGAAAGAAATTCATGTCCTTCCTGAAACATACATGGATTAGATTAAAATAGGCTTTTTTGTACTATACAACTGAAATTCCGATGCCATTTACAGAAAGAAGAATAATGGTCTGATCTTTTGAGAGCATAGATGATTGGAGTCTGTGATGGTATTCAGGGAAGACATGGATAAAGATAATATGTCCTATTTTATGTGTTGAATAGAGTTGATTATTGAACTGCTAAAGGGCCATGTATCAATCATATGCAGAAGGATATATCATATGCTGAGGTTTCTGAACCATATCATGATGGAAGGTATGGATGTAGTCTACTTGGTAGGTTTATAAGGTCATAATAAAAGATGAAGTGGGTTTTACCCATGAAGTTCAAGACCTAATATATTAGTTAGTCTCTAAGGTGCCACAGGACTGTTTGTTATTTGTGAAGTTACAGACTAATATGGCTACACCTCTGAGATTTTAAATGCAGTTATGGATACTCTAACTCTGTTTCAGCAAAATATTTGTCCTTAGAATTTTGTTGGATGTTTTAAAACTAAGAATACTAAGTTTCTAAAATGTTTTGAATTCTGATTATTTCAAACATTTTTAATTTAATTTGTGTGCTAATTTTAAAAGTCAGTATTCTTGAAAAATGTAACAATAAAAATAAATCACAAACCATCTTACCCTATATCCTTGCAAATAAACAAATCCCTCTAACTCAAATGTAACAGTCAATAAAAAGACTGCCTCACAAAGAAGACAATAAAGATTTTTATACTGGCACAATAATGTTTAGCACAGTGGTCTCACTCTTGGCCTAGTACACCAGAAGTTTTATTTGAGGGCTTAGGCAGGACTTAAATGCTGTAGAGGCATGATGAAGGCCCTCTGCCGGGGGGGTGGGAGGTATGAATTTCAACTGTATGGATGTATATATGCCAGCAGTGAGCTAGGGACACAGAGTATCAGCAACACTAAGTCTTCCATTCAGCAAGGTATAGTACTTATACAGCAGACCCCGAAGTCACGCGAGGGTTGTGCTCCTGCACACCCTCTCATAACTCAAATTTTGTGCAAGTCTCGGGGGAGCCAGCTGGAGGAGCTGGGTAGTCAGACAGCCATGGCAGAGTGGCTTCTCCCCCGCTTCCTCCCAGCTCGGGGAGCCAGAGGCTGGAGCAGGGAGCTGGGTAGAAGATTTTGACTTATGCTTAACTCGCATTAACGCAAGTCGAAATTGCGCATATTGGGAGGTTACTGTATATGCTACTACCATTATGCATGCGAATAGTCTCATTGACCTTAAGGGCGCCATCTAACTGCTGCAAGTAAGGCACATGCTTAAGTACCTTGCTGAAATTAGTGAGTTTAAATTAATACAGAATCTGCAGTAATGCTGCATTAGTTTTCTTAATTTAACGAGAGAACAATCAGCATGTTAGGAATTAGTAATCTTACCGTGAACATTAAGGTTAAAATACTTTTTAGCACTTCCAGCTATGTTCTCCACAACACAGACATACCTGCCGGTATCTGTTATTTTGGAATTATGGATCTAAAAAAGAAGAAAACAGGCTTCAGTTAATTAATACATGGTCATTTTCAATTAAATCTGCAAGATATATATTCTGGACGTATTTGTGTTATTATAGAGATAACTATAACTAATGTTGTGAAAAGTGTTGTGAGCCTAGGGAAGTACGCACTGCTGCTGCCCTTGCTGTGTCTGCTCAATCTCTAGAAAAAATCATCTTTCACATTTATTTAAGTTTTGTAGTAATTTAATGAAATCCTCTTAACTGATTTAAAAAACGAAGTGTCTGATTCTCCCCATCATTTTGCTGTTTTAATAGGAATTAAACTGGGCAGAGAAGAGAATCAGGCCTTTTTACCTGTTCTGTCAACATCTTCTACTTTTACCTGTAACATCCTTCCATTGAATAAAGACTTATGCTGGTGGTCTTCTCCTATGAGCTGGCCATCCTTCTGCCAAGTTATGCTTGGAGCAGGGCTGCCACTAGCCACACATTCCAACACTGTGGTCTTGTTCACAAGCACAGTGACCTCTTCAGGGAGATCACCATCAGCTCCACTGATGGATGGAGGTACTAAAAAACATGCAAAGAGCAACAAGGAGATTGCTATTTGATACCATCTAAGCAATAATTTGTTTGTGAAATTGCCTGAGAGGTAGACACACACACAGATCTTGAATTTTCAAGGTAAGGTAAAGAGAACTTCACAGTTAATTAGGGAATAATACTACAATCCCAAGATAAAACGGCACCAGATTCTCAGCTGACATAGAGCACCATAGCTTCAGGGACCGCAATGGAGCTGTTTATTTAGGGATTTGATTCAGAATGGAGAAGAGGAGGAAACGTTTCTTGTTTTTAGAAGTTAAGTTTTTAGAATCAAGACAGAAGGATTTCCAAGGCATTCTACTCAGCCTATCAATGAATCAACGCCTTTAACAGTGTTTGAGCTGGAAAGAAGCTGAGTATACTCAAAACCCTGAGCCTATATAATTAGACCTGCCTCTGAAATCTCCATTCCAATACATCTGGTGAAGTGGGTCTTTGCCCAAGAATGCTTATGCTCCAAAAATCCGTTAATCTATAAAGTGCCACAGGATTTCTCATTGTTTCTGTGGATATAGATTAACACAGCTACCCCTCTGATACTCAAAATCAATGTGAGCAATATAAAGACTTCCTACAGTATGTCTATGAAAGGATTATAATAGACTCAGACTTTGAAGCAATTAAACCCAATTTTTGGAAAATTCCTACAGAATCTAAGGAATAATTCCAACGTGATTCTATAGTAATTATCTAAAAATCTATAGAATTTCTAGAGAACAACATTAGTGAAACATACTCCTAGAGCAGATATATATATATATATTTATATTTATTACTTTTATATGAACATTCTGTATAATGTAATCATTCTCCATTAATTCTGGCAAAAGTTTGCCTTTAGGATCTTTTGCCATAAGAAGTAAATTTGAAATGATTAAAAATAGAAAATATTAAAAGATTATCTCACAGAGCACACGGACGTCATATTGAATGGAATCTTCTCCTGCGTCATTTACAGCCACACATGTATATCTTCCAGCATCTTCTGCTCGAGCCCGCAGAATCTGTAATATTCTGCCTCCTGGAGAGAAAACACATTGAAGAGTTAAATAAAAAAAATCAACTGATTTCCATCATTCAAACACATCATGTTCTTCTGGAGACCAGTGTCACTGAAATCATAAATACCTAGTGGGACATGGAATGGATGATGTAATTTTCTTCTAATTGGTTTCCCTTAAATAATAACTTGCAGTTTTTGGTTAGTTAAAACTTTTTGTTTTAAGCCTGCTTGTGCTGCATCCAGTTTGGTTTTAGTTGGAAGCTCACAATAAAATGTTGGGAAAGGATTAATTGCATTGGAAAGAATCTATGTTCTTTCGTGATGAAGCAGCAGAGCTATTGACCAATCTAGAAGACAAATTGAAACCATTGTAATTGACACCACTGAAGAAAGTATTTCAAATACAAGAGTATTTGCTCTTTGCTAAACTTTGCACTATTGGACATTTTCCCCTTTGCTGCTTAGTTATATGTGCTTTCACTTTTTGACTTTTGTCTTTATTTAAAATACTCCTTAACAAACTGGTGCAATTCCCTCCCTGGTCAGAGACGAGGAAAAACGGTGGAAATAATCATCATTCACAATGTGACTGGTCTCCAAATGGATGAGTAGAGATGGCAAGGGCACAAAGGGTCTTCCCACCCCATTCTGTGCTGCCACCTTCTGCACAGAGGCCAGATAACACCTGCTGTTCTAAGTGCAGAAAATTAGTGCTCCATGGAGCATGAGCTCCTCCAAAGGAATTGATAGCAGGAGGCCACAGCCTGATGCCAAGTTGTCTGCATGAGGCAGAGGAGCTGGTCAGCTAAGCAAGGAAGCACATGCTGAAGCCTCTTAACAGAAGCTGCTGCGAACTGTGCACTGATGAACTCTGGAGCAGCTTGTCTCCCTCAGACAAAATCCCCTTTAGACATTCCTCTGGAATGATATGTTTCTGCATACCCCTTTATACATGGCTGCAGCTAAAGAACACAATCAAGCCCACAGCATGTGAACAAATCATTTATTTTTGGGGGGCCCATTGGAACTGTTCCATTTTTAAATTAACAGTAAATTAACTGCTTTGAAAATGAAAATGAAATTGCCAAATAAATGCTAAGTGTTATTATTATTTAATAAGCTCAGCAGGTCACCTGTTAAAATACCCACCTGGTAAAATCAGTACTTTATCACTGGTGCTCAGAGGGTAGCCATCTTTATACCATGTGAGAACAGGAGGGGGTACAGCATTTGTCTCACAATATAGGGAAAGTGGATTGTTGACAATCACATCTCTGGTTTCCCCAGCTTTGCCTGTATCTACTGTGTTACCAACTTCCCATGCTCTAGGAGGTTTGTGGAACCTAGGAGGAACTACATTCAGAGAGAAAGAAGAGATACAGTGTTTGCTCTTTATAGCAGAAATCCATATTTTGGCACTCTATTAACAAAGGCTGTGGCCACACTTGGCCAAAACTTCGAAATGGCCATTTGCATGGCCATTTCGAAGATTACTAATGAGGCGCTGAATATTCAATTCAGCGCCTCATTAGCATTAGGACACTTCTGGCCGCGGCACTTCAAAAGCACTGCTTTCGAACGTTCACAGCTCGGTGCAGCTACACAGGGGTCCTTTTCAAAAGGACCCCGCACCTTTCAAAATCCCTTTATTCCTCTCATCTGAGGAGAATAAGGGGATTTCAAAAGGTGCAGGGTCCTTTCGAAAAGGACCCCTATACAGCCACGCCAAGCTGTGAGTGTTCGAAAGTGATGCTTTCGAAGTGCTGTGGCCAGAAATGTCCTAATGCTAATGAGGTACTCAATATTCAATTCAGCGCCTCATTAGTAATCTTCTAAATGGCCATTTGCATGGCCATTTTGAAGTTTTGGCCAAGTGTGGCCACAGCTAAAATGTTGTTAAATTATAGTTTTGGGGTACACAACAAACAAAAATCTTAAATTAGATTTCATCACACCAGCCAAGTATTCTGTATATGAAAATCCCAACTCACAACAACAGTGTGAACCTGCGCACACAAACATCTTAAACACTACCAATTAATGTATCGGGCACTTCCTCTAGGTTAATGATTGATTAAATAGGAAGAACCAATTAAAAAAGAAAAGCCAGGAGAGGACATTATGCCAAATTAACTAGAAGCTGTTGGGGACAGGTATTATTATGATGATGATGATGATGATGATGATGAAGAAGAAGAAGAAGAAGAAGGTCACTAGTGACTTTCGATGTCCAACCTGAGACATCTTAAAGGCACCTCATTTTTTTTAAAACATTTCAAAAATGAGTTTGCAGAGATGTCTTTTTTGTGTATTTATACAGTGCCTAACACAAAAAGGATGCAGACAGGAGCCACTGGTGCTACTGGAAGAGAGACACTTAATACTGATGCAAAAATGATATTAATAAAAGGATTATAATTTTTAGATTGTTACAAACGTGTTTATATCTTTACTGAATAGAAAATATAGCTACAAGAATGTCATAGCAGTATGCTTGGGAGTATAACAAAAATATGTTCTAAGCCAAAGAAATGTTTCTGCTCCTATCTCCCAAGGACAAGCAAAGCTCAAAGGCCGTGTCTACATAAGCCCCAAACTTCGAAATGGCCACGCAAATGGCCATTTCGAAGTTTACTAATGAAGCGCTGAAATGCATATTCAGAGCTTCATTAGCATGCGGGCGGCCGCAGCACTTCGAAATTGACGCGCCTCGCCGCCGCGCGGCTCGTCCCCACGGGGCTCCTTTTCGAAAGGACCCCGCCTACTTCGAAGTCCCCTTATTCCCCTCAGCTCATGGGAATAAGGGGACTTCAAAGGAGGCGGCGTCCTTTCAAAAAGGAGCCCCGTAGGGACGAGCCGCGCGGCGGCGAGGCGCGTCAATTTCGAAGTGCTGCGGCCGCCCGCATGCTAATGAAGCTCTGAATATGCATTTCAGCGCTTCATTAGTAAACTTCGAAATGGCCATTTGCGTGGCCATTTCGAAGTTTGGGTCTCGTGTAGACGTAGCCAAAGAGACAAACCACATGAAACATTCATTGTAAAAATGAATGCAGAGTGTGTTATCAGAGTCAAAAATCTAGGTTGCAAAGTAACCATATCAAAGTCTTTCCATTTCAGAGGAAAATCTCTGCTTGTGCTTTTGAAACTCCAGGAAAACACATTTTGAGGTCTGTTTATTTCTTGCATGTTGAAATGCACACTTGCTAAGTGCAAAGTTCTAGATATAGCTCCAAAGGTCATTTCTATGTAAATGATAAAATGCTTTATGTGCAAACTGAAATCAATTGGCCTTTGTTAAACTGACTACTATTATTGAGAAGTCACTTAAATAAGCAATATTTACTTAATGGGGAATTAAATTAATGAGCAAACGCTCACTGAGCTCAAGAAGACAAAAAAAAAATCACAGTTGCAGAAGTCATCAATGTAGAACCAACCATTTAAATTAAAGACTTCTCAAGAGTAATTGAACTTTAAAAGCATATTTTGAGACCTGAAAGCATGTTTGTAACCCCCTAGACCACTGGTTGAGAACTGCTGCAATAACCCATGTAAAATAATTCTTGTGATTAATCAGTGGGAGCCACAGTAAGGCTATATCTAGACTAGAGAGTTTTATCAACAAAATGACTGTTTTGCCGACAAAACCCAAGGAGCATCCAGATTCCCAAGGGTGTTCTGTCAACAGTAAGTCGACAGAACACAGCACTTTTGTCGACAGCTGTATTCTGCTTGCCATGAGGCAGAACATCTTTGTCAACATTGACAAAATGCTGGCCTGGATGCTCTGGAGGCACCTTCTGTCAACAGAAAGGGCTTCCGAGACACCAGGCAGCCCTGTCTGCTGTGCATCCAGTTGGCCATTTTACTGAGAGAGCAGCCAGCCCGTCTGGCTGCACTGTCTACAGAAGTTTTGTCAGAAGATACCTTCCAATGAAAACTTCTGTTGACAGATTGTTCTGATATAGACATAGCCTAAGAGAACTAAGACCTGGCCTACCATTTGTTTCTCTAGACTACATTTTGGTTTTTTGTAATTTTTAAAATCAACTTACTTGGCATCCTACAACAGAAAACTACTTGTTTCTACCTCCCAACAAAGTACAGTGCATTAGAAAGTTAAAAAACTTACACATTGCCAAAACACTTTGTAGAAGAGATCATTGATCTTTCTTTCACTCACTTCAATATAATTCTGTTGGCTTAAGGTTTACCCCAGTATAAGTTAGAGAAGAACCAGACCTTTTATTTCTTCATTTATGAATAGAATATAAATTCAATAAAAAACTCATATTTGAACTATTTTATCTTACTAAATACTTTAAAAAAATTAGGGCAAGAAAGTCAAATTGCCCTTTGTTCAGATCAAGCATGGTAGATAGAACTTTTTGAGGCCCATGCACCAGCAGCTCCAGCCCAAAATTTAAATTTAAATTTTAATTTAAATTAAATATTATTATATATGAGCAAACAACAATTTTACACATAAAATTTTATTAATACAATTACAAAACAATAAAATTCATATTAAGCATTAAATTCTCAATTAAAATTATTGTATTGTATTTAAACAAGTCCTGAAAAAATATTATAAAATATACCTAAACCATAATCTATAATAATAAATAATTGTGAGTTTCCAATAGAAGTATGTTTTCTTTTGGTGGCCCTGACAGCTATCAGTTTTCATTTGTGTGGCTTTGAGTTTGACATGCTTTGTCTTGACTGATCCAAAGGCTGGGGAGGAAGAAAAGTATAAACAATATCAGCGTTTTAAAACAAATATTCCTAGAAAATGACTCACAATGACGGAATAGCAGGATTATATTATTATTATTGCTATCCTATTATTATCCTATCCTATTAGTACTATCATATACTATTATTAAATATTACTTTGCTTCCCTCTTTACCTTGTATGTTCACGTCAAATTCCATTTCATCCTCTCCAGCAATGTTGGATGCCACACACATGTAACGACCAGTATCTGATATCTGAGCTTCCTTTATCCTCAGAGTGTGGCCACTGGCTTGAATAGTAATATGAGCATCTGCTTTAATAGGCTGTGATTTAATTGAAATAAACGTATAAGTATTAAGTTAAATACAAACTTCAAGTATTAAGAACTATGAAAGTAATCTGATGGTACACCCTTTTAGCTCTACTTGACTCAGCCATTTGAAAGGAAGTTGGAAATAAGAAAACACGTTCTTTGAACATATTTGTTTCCTTTCTGCTTGCCTTGGCTTTACTAAGAATAACAGAAAAATATATCTACTATCATTGCTCCCAATAACATTAGGAATCACACTCCAGCCAATAAGCCTGCCCCTGCAAGATGCTAAGCATCTCCTGAATTTGCCTGTTAGCGTGCTTATTGCCTATAATATAGAAATATAGGTCTGTAGCCTAGCATACAGTACAAAGTCACATTACCTTGATATTAAACTTCCATTCTAATGAAAGATGTGTGATAAATCTAAGTGAAACAATTTGATGGGAAAGGAGCCCTTTACAGAAATGAAAAGTTATTAACAAAGAAATAAAAAAGTCTACTCTTTCCAAGCAGATGACTTACACATTTTTTTATTTCAAAATGTAGTTAACCTGATGAATGACTATAAATATGCTGTGGTGCTCCCTATTCATTCCATTTCAACAACTTTTATACTCAGGATCTCACTTGTTCCTCAAAATCTGCTCTTGGACAATCAGCTGCTTCCGTGGCATTGTCACCAGAACCCAACAGAACAGCTCCCTGCAAGATCTTAACAGCCTCGGTGAGAAGGGGCAAGATCAGGACTGCAAAAAGATGACTGAGGTTGGGACCAGGCTGCCATACATCTTTCCAGCACAAACCTTACAGGAAATCTGCACTAGTGGCATTAAAACTAGGGGTGTATTTTCTTCTTGTGATGTTATCAAATTGAAATATTAGGGATCTGATTAAAATGTGGCACATGGTTTGAAAGGTTTAACCAGTTCATAGACTGAATGATCCAGGATTGACCTTTAAAGACTCCTTGGGAAGATGTTAGATGGTACGTGGGCTGTTACACTAAGCTAGGATAGAACTTTGAAATGCAAACTTGCATTGTTAGAGCAGTAGTTTTTTGCACAGGTCTTATGATGTGAACAATAATCCTTTTCTCTTACTATAGATTTGATTCAAGATCAGAAGGGAATATTAACATTTATGATGAAACTTGAGTGAAGTATTCTTGTTCATATGTCTTTTGGAAGGTTGTTTACTGTAAACTGTATGGCTATGTCTACACAGCAACATTATTTCGGAATAAGTTATTCTGAAAGATTTTCCAGAATAGCTTATTTCAAAATAGCAATCTACACACAAAATGTGTATCGAAATAGTGCTCAGCTGTATCAAAATAGAGTGTCCATGCACAATACATTAGATTTCAGATGAGAGCCCCTGAAAGCACTATAGTATTTTGAAGTAGCCCCTACCACCTGTCAATACAGCCCCTATTCCAAAATATCCATCTATAATATCTATTTGGAAATAGGTGCTACTTCTCGAGGAATGAGGTCTACAGAATTCTAAATAAGCCATCCACTATTTTGAAATTATTTCAAAATAGCAATTTTGCTGTGTAGATGCTCGCAAAGTTATTTCCGAATATCAGACATTTTTTCAAAATAATTTTGCTGTGTAGACATACCCGATGTGAACTATTTAATGGATTAATCACCTTGTGCTAATTGTCACAATATTTGGGAAAGAGAAGGTTATGTTAAAAGCCTGTTATGCTTTTCCAGGCCAGGAGGCTGTTGCAAAGGCATAAAGTCTTTTTGTCTTATATCTGCTTGGACGCTCAGGGGAAAAGTTGCACGCCATAAGAAAGGAGATCCCAGGAATCCTGGTGTCCCTTTAATGGACATTGACTTAGAGTTCTGGATCTGCTTGAGGTTTCATACTGAGAAAACCTAAGCCACAATGTCCCGGTCATTGGCTGGAATAAACCTGGATATGGATTTTGGATATGGCCTTAATTGTAAAAAAAACTTTTTCCAACTACAGGGTTACAATCTCTATTAATTAACTGAAATGATACTTGAACTCATGTCTGTACATGTACTGATCTTTTAACCAATACTTTTTTTTTCCCTTTTTAATAAATTTTAGTTTTGTTAATAAGAGTTGGCTATAAATGTGTATTTGGGATAAGGTCTGAAATATTCACTGATGTGGAAGGTAATATGTCTGATCCTTTGCAACTGGGAGAACAGTGGGATGTCTTGGTGGTGGCCCCAGGCTAGGTACACGAAGGGAACTGCATGAGTTGGCGTTTGATCAACCAATAAGGTGATACAGAAGCTGTTCTGTGCTGGCTTGGTGGCTATAAATATTGAAATAACCACCAACTTTAGGGATTGGTTATCCTGTTTTTAGCAATGTACCCTAACTGAGTGACCTCAGCTGGTTTCCCTGGAACTGTGCATTATTTAGTGCCAGCATGCAGAGAGATTTGGTCTATTGTAGATTCCCTGAGATCCGTAAAGTTATAGGGTGATACCATTGTCCATACTACGGGGGTGAGGGAAGGAGGAGGACTGTAGGGAGACCTTGATTATAGTGGTGCAGGATCATGAGCCATGTGTGCACCTATGATGGTATAAAAATGTGATTTAAAATTATGATAAATATTCAGCTGCTTCTGTAAGGGGAGGGGTAAGGCCACACTCCAAAAGGAATTAATTTAGTTTGTTACTGGCCTGTCCATCCTTGTACCAGCTGATCGCAGCTGCAGGAATTGCATGAACTTCACAATCCAGAGTAAAGCTGTTGTTTACTTTGATTTTCACTTCTTTAGGGGAGATACCCATCCCTGAGATATCTCCTTTGTTAATGACAGGTGGAACTGCAGAAATACAAACATCTCAATGAGTAAAACCAATTTCTCTGGCTGAGTTAATATTTTATACATAATTTAAAATGAATCAGACATAAGAAAATCAAGGATAATAACCTTGATAACCTCTATGATCCTCTTCTCTTAGCACCACAGATGTGTTATAACAAAACAGCAGTTCTCAACTTTTTGGTGAAAGTACACCAGACTATGTCCTTGACTGTCCCACTCTACCATGCATGTGGCTTTCATATGTACTAACTATTTAATCAGAGGTAATAAAAATTAAACCATTGTATGTGTATGTGCCTAATTTAGGTTTTTGGAGTCCTTAATTAGTAGAACTGGTCAAAACTCAGAATATCCATTCCATGGAAAATTCTGTCATTTTGAAATTTGTTATCAATCTGATTCAGAGTTTTGAAATTTGCCACAAAATGAAATTATGGAAAAAAAATAATTTTGGGTAAATAAAACATTTTGTTTATTTTTTACTTGATGTTTCAAAAAATTAATATATAACATAAAACAAATTTCTACATCCCCACAGGAAGTGCTGATTTTGATGTATGGGTATTTTCTGATGAAAAATCATTACACTGCAAATATTTTGACCTGCTTTAATTAAAGTAAGTTGCAGCTTCAAGTGAAGTTCTGTTTCTTTCAGTGTCACTATGCAGACTGTTTTAAATGGTGAGCACTCTGGCACACAAACTACCTTTACACTATGGCTGTTTCTACACACACCACTTTCTCCAAAAGTGGCATGCCAATAAACGAGCCAAAATATGCTAATGAGGCATGGATGTAAATTCCCCACACCTCCAAAACAGTGTGTAGAATAGTGGCCCCTGGGGGGTTTTCTGGAAGGAAGTCTTCCTTCCGGAGGCCCCTTCTTCCCGAAAATTTGTGACCTTATACTAATGAGGTGCAGGAATTTACATTTGTGCCTAATTAGCATATTTCAGGCTATTTATTAGCATGCAAAGTGGCATGTGTAGAAACGGCCTATAATGTACAGGGCCCAGCTAGTGCAGTGGGGCCATGGAGCCTGACTGAATCCTCTATGTACTTCTCTGATTCAAACAAACACTCAAACAATCAATCAATCAAACAGTTTCCCAACTGGGTGGGGTACAGCCCAAACTCCTTTTCAGTTTAGAGCACTAATACATGCATGGGAGATGGGAAGCAATGTTTTACTAGGGGCACCAGCAAAGAGTCTCAGCATTAAAACAGAGTGGAACACTGAGAATACTGGACCCAAGAGTGTGAAGTATCTATAGTAATAGAAGAACAGGTTTGTGGGGTAGCTCAGTTAGTCTGTTCAAGCAAAAAGTACAGGGGGGTCCAGTGGCACCTTAAAGACTTATTATTTTATTATGGCATAAGCTTTCGTGAGCTGCAACTCACTTCAGCAGGTGCATTAAAGTGAAAGAAAAAGAAACTGACTGTAGGGATAAAGAGATGGGAATGTTACATAGGTGAAAATACCAAAGTGGAAAATTACTTATTATTATAAGAGAACCATTTCCAGTCCATATTCAGAACATTCTGATGGTGTCAAATTTGCATCTGAATTCCAGCTCAACAGCTTCACATTGCAGCCTGTTTTTAAAGTTATTTTGTAGGAAGATGGCAACTTTCAAGTCTGTTCTCCCACGGGTTTTTTATGTTACTTTTCTTGATATCTGATCTGCTGTTTAGAGACAGTCTGGTTTGTCCAACATACATGTCAGAGGGACACTACTGGCCAGGACTGGGTTTACAATGGCTCCTGGTGCTGGGCCCACACTAAACTGGGACACCATCGGCTGACAGGCCCAGCACTCCACTTGCTCTGTGGAAAAGTCTGTAGGCACAAACTCCTCTGACTCCTCTCTTCTCTAGCCCTTCCCCTGCATTCCTCTCAGCCAGCTGGCCACCCCAGGTCTTCCCCCCAACCTCTGCCACCCTGGACCCTCCCCTTCATCCACTTCCTCCTCAGCTGGCTAGGTTGGGTGGCTCTTGGGGGGTCACATCTCACAAGGGTCTGCCTACTATGCTCTCTAAAATGGGCCTGGCTCTGGATGGCGGCCTGCCACTTGTGTGGCGCTCCAGGGACTGAGCAATGTGGAAGTAGTGCAGGGCCCAGGTCATTCTCAGCCAGCATGGGGGGTGGCAGCATAGGGAGGGCTGTCTGGGCCTCATGTAAGTGGGTACTCGGGGAATTCGGCCTGGGCTATTTTTAAAAATAGCTCTGGAGCCTGTGGGCTTTCACAGATCTTCAGCTGTGCAGCATCCAATGACTTGAAAGCCCAACAAACATTTCAGCAGAAAGAGAGATGAATCATTGCTACATCTTCCCCTGGGCACTGCAAAGCCTGCACCTCAACTGAATGCTTGTAAATGGTGCCATACAAATTTCTTCCTGAAGTGGTTCAAGATGGTGGGCATGATGTGTATGAACACAGGTGTTAGCTGGCTAGAGTGAATACCTGTGGTTCAGAAACTCTACTGAGCAGCAGGATGGATAAATCTGTAAAGAAAAAGTGAAGAAACAAGAAAAAAAAATAAAATGTATTCCACCATTGTAAAAAACTTACTGTAGATTTTCACTACATAGTGTTTCAGTGTTTCTCCAGCTTCATTTGTGGCTATGCAGGTATATCTACCAGCACTGTCCTCCTGTGCATTTAGAATCTGCAGGGTTCGCCCTCCTGAAAAAAAAAAAAAAAGATATTATTATTCACTCGGGTTAGCACCGTGCTCTTCATATGCCAGTTACTGAGGTTTTCTGACATCATACTTCTACCCTCAGAACTAAATTCTTCTCTTGCATGTGCATGCACAACTCGCATTAAATTCAAAGGGGACTGTCCGTGTATAATTTAGGTCAGGATGTGGCACTATGTAAAAATGAGTGTACAGTATCTGAACTGGGTATGGAATCACTCTCTACGTGACTAGGTATGTGTCATGGTTTCTGTGAAAAGTGTTATAGCAGTTCTGGTCATGGAATGATTTATGGCCCTGTGCTTTGTCTGAATAATTGTGTTTTGCCTTCTCTTTTGTGTAAACAAGTAAAAATGCATTAATTCTACACACAGGCCTGGATCTGAGGCATTGTCATGTAATTTAGTTTCAGAACTGTACTTCAAAGGAAATGATGCTCAGTGTGGAAAAGAGAGAATATAAATACTCATGTGAAATGTTGTGGACGTGGTGAATCAACAAGATTTAAGACTCCAGAGCTGTGTCTACACTCGCTCCCAACTTTGAAGGGGGCCTGGTGAGTGGGGTGTTGGGAGATTATTATTGAAGTGCTGAAGTGCATATGCAGCACTTCATTAAGCTAATTCTCCCCTGTGGCAACTTCAAAGTGTTAAACTTGGAAGTGCCGGCTCGTGTGTAGCTGCGGCTCACCCGCAGGTACTTTGAAGTGCCTGGGCTACTTCAAAGTCCCTTTACTCCTCATTTTAACACTTGGAAGTTGTCACGGGGCAGAATTAGCTTAATGCAGCACTTCGTTAGTAATCTCCCAACACCCTATTTACCATGCTCCTTTCGAAGTGGGGAGCTAGTGTAGACACAGCCCAAGTGTGCAATTCACTCATGTTGCCTGTACTTTTCAGCATGCATCAGTTTCCTTCTCACAAAGTCATGTTTACTTGTGATTTCTGCACACTACAGTCTCCGAGTGCAACCCCAAAGTAAACTGGCTAAAACACACTTAAGCCTTCATTCTTAGAAACTGTTCCCAGTGAAGTCATGTCATTTCCATATACTATTAATGCTCACATTTCCTCCACACAGATGCACAAGTTTCTGTAGTGAAGCATAACAGAAGTGTACTTACAATCTCACTAGAAAATCTTGCCTCTATTTCATATATCCTCAAAGGGCTGGACAAGAGATAATCCAACAAATGGACAACTACTTTTTTGCTTTCTTTTTGATAAGCTACTAATAACCTAGATAAAGATGGGACAGAAGAACCTCAGACTGTGTGTGCACTGAGCCTAGTGATGACAGTCTGATGCAAATAAGCACTCAAAAATACAAAAGGCACCACATTTGCATATCACGAGGCTATTTGCATTTTTACAGCCAAACTCAAGCAGTGTAGATGTGGTTCTGCCAGTAAAAATCCCCTTTGTAGGCAGCCCCTTATGCCTGATTTTTTTCCAGGTATCAGGGGCTGCCCACAAAGGGTTTTTTTTGCCGGCAGAACTATGTCTACAGTGCTTGAGTTCTGTCACTAAAATGAAAATTAGCCTGACAAATATGCATATTAGTCACCAGAACACGCATATGAGCCACAATTTTGCATTTTCAAGACTGCTTATTTGCACAAAACTGTCAGCACTAGGGCTCAGTATAGACACAGCTGCAGAGGTATGAACACTTTGCAAATGGAGATTGTAACTGTGAAATACTCATAACAAGAGAACAATCATGTAATTTTGTTCAAAGTTTACACTGCACTTCAAACAGCTTTGATTTAATATCACTTTTAAACTTTACTATACTGAAGAAAAAGGCTGTTTTACCTTTATTTTTTGTAGCTTACATTTAACACAGCAATGTATTGTGTTTGCTTGGTTGTTTTTGCTGTGTTTCGTTTTGTTTTTGTCTGTGCTGCTGCCTGATTGCATACTTCCAGTTCCAAATGTGGCAGGTGGTTAACTGGTCATTTGTAACCCTCAGGTTCTGTTGATGGGGTCAGCAACCTTTCTGGGGCACAGTGCCAAAATTTGACCTTTTGACCTCTATGTACGGTCTGAGCTCTGGTGATACTTTTTACAGTCATTAATAGTCCTATTTACAATAGCTTCATTAATAAATAAATTAAGGTGCAGAGCTTTACCTCTCAGGTGGTGGGTGGTGCCATTACCTGGTCTTTTGTTAATCCACAGTTGACATGGCTTTGGGCAAGCTCAGAGCCTGCATGGGGGAGGGCTGGGGCTGAGCTCCTGTCTCACACGCTGATGAATATCGGTTCGTGTGCCAATCTTGGCACCTGTGCCGGGAGTTGCCGACCCCTGTTCTACTGCATTTTATTTACCTTTTCTCCTTGTGTTGCCTATCTTTACTTCTTCTTCAGTTACAACATTCCTCCCACCACCCATTTTTGAAATGTTCCCAATATTTTCACATACTGGACAATGTTGGACATATTTTTAGCAGGTGATCTTAATTTTTAACAGATGTGACTACAAGCTAAACTAATTGGTTTGTAGGCACATCAATCTTATATCCAAATTGTAGTAAAAAAGGTAATATTGCCTAATTTGTACAAAGAGATCTTCCTGCAAATTTTGCAGACACAATTAAGGAGGTAAACTGGAAATATCCATGGTTTCAGCATTGGTCTGCTAAACCCAGGGTTGTGAGTTCAATCCTTGAGAAGGCCATTAAGGGATTGGGGCAAATAGATTTTAGGGATGGTGCTTGGTCCTGCCAAGAGGGCAGGGGACTAGACTAGATGACCTCCTGAGGTCCCTTCCAGTTCTAGGAGATGTGTATCTCCAATTTTTATATATATATATATATATATATATATATATATATATATATATATATATATATATATATAATTGCCATTTTACTGTGGATATGAAATTGTACAATAATAAATACATTTTAAAGGTATCAATATTATGCGTGTTATCAATAGGTCAAATGAAGTTAACATGTTATTGTGCTGTTACCACTTAACTTTAATTATTACATTGTAACTGCGCAATTAACTTGTCTCACCATGGTTTTACAGAGTAAAGGGATAAATATTATCTGAATGCATAATAATAACAAATTACCCAATGGTTTTGGAATTCTTTGAGATCCTGGGATGAAAAATGCTACAAAAGTGCAAAGTGATGCTATTACTACAACTAATTGTTTTGACTATGAATGTGTCATCTGATAAGTGACAAAACATTTATTTAAGAATAAAAATAATTACCTGGCAAAATTCGGATATTTCTGTTAGATTCCAGTGGGGCTCCATCTTTTAGCCAGGTAATTGTAGCTGGTGGATACGAATAAGCCTCACAAGTCAGGGATGTGGGGCTATTCAAGATAACAATGACATCTTCTGCATTGCCAAGGCTACCTGTACCCGCAATGGTTGGAGAGACTGGGAAGCAATAAGAAAATCCTCAATAAGGCAAATGTCAGGAATTAAAACCAATGTAAGTCTTCAGTTACTTTTAAATGGAGAACTGCTGGTGTTACTTGAAGCCTCTTTATAAAGAAAAATTCAATATCTTCTTTATGGACTTGGAAGCTCTCACTTGCAGGCTCCATTCCTGCTGCTTCCATTGGACAAGAATTGAGGCCAAGAGGAGTAGTGGGAGGTAGTTCCAGCAGGCAGAGGGCAGAACAGAGCCACCTGTGCTCCCCTGCCAAAGGGGAGCTTCACCAAGTATGTGCCACAATCCCCTGCTCCCTCTCACCCCAGCCCTCAAGTGCCCACACCCAAGCCCACTTCCAAACAGCCCCCTCCCACACACTGAACCCTTCATTTTGGCCTCACCTGGAACCACCTGGAACCAGACCCCAAATTCCTTTCCCTGGTTTGCCCGACCCAAAACACACCCCAGCCAGCACCCTCCTCCCACATACTGAACCACTGATCTTTGGTCCCACATGGAACCTAGAGGGACCCCACAAAATCTATTAGCCCCAGATATCTAAAAGGGTTAATCTGGCCCTGAAGGAGGAAAGTCCTGGGCCTCATCACCTGCTGACGAGAGAAACCACAGCACTCTGAATTGCTCGAGTGAGGTGTGCATCTCTGTTTTTTTCTTCTTTGTGGTTGGGAGTCATGTCAGTGAGCTGTGGTCCCCAACTGATTTTTCTGTAGGTCAGTGGACCCAACCCATAAAAGATTCCTCATCTCTAATTAAGACCTCCTGAAGAGCTCAGATACTATGGTGATGGGGCCATAGAAGTACCACAGGTACAGAGGGAACGTCTCTGCATCACATGCATTACATCACATGCTATCCCTTCCCTTGATTTTGGCCTCTTCCTTTCACCTACACAGCAGACCCCCGACTTACATGATTTCAGCTTACACGTTTTTTGTAATAATGTAAGTCAAAATCATGAGTAGTAGGGAGCCAGGAACCAGCCAGCAGCCTGGCTTCCAGCTCCCCTCTGCTTTCAGGAGCTGGGAAAAAGATCAGTGCTGCTGCGCTGGTCAGTTTCCTAACTCCAGCAAGTGGTGGGGACCTAGGAGCCAGGCTGCTATTTGGTTCCTGGCTTCCCACCACTTCAAACTGATCAGCGCAGCTCACTGATATGCAAATGGCCATTTTGAACATTACTAATGAGGCAGTGAAATGCATACTCAGCACCTCATTAGCATGCTGCTGGCCGCGGCTCTTCAAAATTGCTGCGTTTCACTCCCACGTGGCTCATCCTGACAGGGGTCCTTTTCAAAAGGACACCAAGAACTTCTAAATCCCCTTATTCATATCGGCTGATACGATAGGATCCCCTTCTTAAAGTTCTATCTGATAATAGGAATCAGGGGATTCTGAAGTTCCCAGGGTCCTTTTGAAAAGGAGCCCCATCTGGATGAGCTGTGCAGGAGGGAAACGTGGCAATTTCGAAGAGCTATGGCTGGTGGCATGCTAATGAGGCGCTGAATATGCATTTCAGCACCTTATTAGTAATCTTCAAAATTTGCATGGCCATTTTGAAGATCTGTGTCAGTGTAGACACAGCCTTCCTACGAAAATGTTGGGAGGGGAAATCCCCCATTCCACCCTCAAAAGACACCCCTGAAAGGGATGTGGGCCAGAATATGAGAGTATGTAAAAGAAACTTTACTATAGTCATTATAATGAAATAATAGTTGATCTTAGGTTTTCTGAAACAATGTTTGCTTTAATGGTGTGTGTAACACATTTCTTCTGTAACACACAAGACAATGTACCATTCTGTTCATTCAATATGTAGATTAATTCCTGTTCTAACTCCCTGTGTTCCTATTCAATTTGTTTTTATTAACGGTATAAGTGCCTTATTAATATTAATCATGCTCACAAGTGTACAGCTGTAAATATGTAATCCTACTCAGGTAACTTAGACATTGCTTTTATCAACTGTTAGAGCCACCACAGCAGGAGTGTGAGATTCAATGACATTAATACATGTTTCGGAAAATCACTTACCAAGTACATTGAGACTGTAGCTTTTGCTTTTGTCACCAGCTATGTTGGATGCAACACATGTATATCGCCCTGTGTCAGCCACCTGGGCATTGGTGATTTGAAGAAAACGTCCACTGGACAGGATCTGATAATCTGCATCCTGGGTGAGAGGCTGCCCATCTTTCACCCAGATAATCTGTGGTACAGGATTCCCTTAATAAAAAGATACAATTAATTTTAAGCGCTAATTACTGTAGCTTCTAAAACATGAGAAGTTACTGAACAACAGAAAAAAACATTTTCGTGTGTCCACTTAAAATTTAATGACAAAAATACTTCCTTGTGTTTATTTTAAACCTGCTGCCTGTTATTTTCATTTGGCGACCCCTTGTTCTTTTGCTATGAGTAATTAACACTTCCTTATTTACTTTCTCCACACCAGCCATGATTTTATAGACTTAACTAATATATTCCTTAGTTGTCTCTTTTCCCGGCTAAAAAGTCCTAGTTTTACTAATTTCTCCTCATATGGAAGCTGCTCCATAGCCCTAATCATTTTTGTTGCCTCTTATGTACCTTTTCCAATTTCAACACATGTTTTTTTGAGATGAGGCAATCACATTTGCACATGGTATTCAAGATGTGGCCATAATATGAGATCTTCTGTATTATTGTCTATCCCCTTCCTAATGGTTTCCAAAATTATGATCAGTTTTAATTGCCGCTGCACACTTAGTGGCTGCTCACAATGACCCCAATATCTGTCTTGAGTGGTAAAAACTAAGTTAGACCCCATCATTTTATATAGGCATATATTAAAAGAGAGTTGGGATTATGTTCTCCAATGTGCATTACTTTGCATATAACAGGGATATACTTTTCTGTTAAATTCTAAAGCATGTTTAAAAATAATCTATGTAAAAGTTCTTTCTCAGACATTCTATAGGATATATCTCTAAGGATTACTTTCTAAAAATACATTAATTAAGTCAAATGTTTAAAAAACCCACTGTATTGACAGTGACATTAAAACGTGAAAAAGAATAGACACAATTAAATCAGAGTCAAATTCTGGCTTTCAGATTTTTGTACACATACACTCAAACAATCGCGGTCAAGAAGGGAATTGTGTTGTAGAAAACTAACACACCCAGCTGTGGTGGGTATAGGAGTTGAACAGGGAACATGCTGTAACACTGCAAAGCCTTACCTATGACTTCACAACTTAACGTAACACTGTGTTTTTCTTTCACTTTCACATCCTCCAATTTATTCTCACCCACAATTCCCGGGGGCACTGTTAGAGAGGAAAAAAGGCATAATATTGCACACTATTAATTATATCAAATTTACATATAATATATTACAGACCTATAGTGATAAAACTACATCACTCAGGGGCGCAAAAAATCCACTCCCCTGAGCCATGTACTTATATGGACCTGATCCCCTGTGTAAACAGTGCTATATTGGTGAGAGACCTTCTCCTGATGACTTAGGCTACGTCTACACTATGATATAAATTTGACTTAATTAAATTTGATTTTATAACACTGGGTTTTATAAATTCAGTTTTGATCATCCTCACCTCCCCACAAAGTAGAGTTACTGCCACCACACTAAATTACCAAACATTGACTGTTTCAGCAGTGCATTGTGGGAAACTATCCCACAGTTCCCTCAGCCCCGAAGCATTTTGCTTTTTTTTGCTGGTGCAGTTTGGAAAAAAAAAAATGTCCTGCACGTGGTTGTGGGTGTGTGATGTCATCTTTCCACATTGCATTTCCCTCATTCCCCTACCGTAGAAAGCAAACAGCCATATTTTCAGAAACAAAAAAGAAACCTCTTCCCCCACAAGTTGCATGGACACGTGCGTTTGTGGGGAGTATGGTGAAGTGCATCCTGAGGAGGAAGGGGTGGATGACAGCAGGGTCCATCCAGTATAAAATTAGACACTGAAAGCCAGGAGCTGTTTATTGAGCCAGAGCCAGTGTATTCTGTCCCCTTAACTCAGGAGGTGGCTTCAGAGGCCAACCCAGATCCTGGAGAGGCAACTTCTGGTAAGTGGGCTTTTTTTATTACTGATAATAGTATGTTGCAACTGTGGGTGGAGGGTCTATGCCCCCTCCCCATAGAACAGCTTGTTAATATGCCTGGGGATGAAGCACAGATCCTCTTCGGACAAATTAAAGCTGCAGGTCTTAGACAGGCACTTGTGGATTCTCTTCCTGAGATTTCTGGGGAGACCTGACTTATTTCTGCTTCCACAGTAAGGACACCTGACCATGCTAAGCCATCAATAAGTGATCTGGAATCTTCAGCACACTAGCGCACTGCACACTAGGGAATTTCTTCAAAGAGAAGTAGATCAAAGTGCAGTAAGGAATGAGCAATGCATTATAGGAGGGTCTACATGGACATTGAATGGCACGCTAGTGTACTATAGATACTCACCCAGCCTGCCATGCATTAACTCTTCACCTACACAAGCCCTAAGGAGAACTATTCTTTTTACAAGGTAATAAACTTCAATATATATGCTGGTAGAATATACAATATGACACTTTTTGTCTACTTTCATCAAAATCATACACTTACCTAGAACTGAAAGACCAAAATGTTTCCTTACTTCTCCTGCAGCATTGGTTACTACACAGGTATACTGACCCGCATCTTCAACCCTAGTGTGTGTTAAACGCAGTGTCCTGCCCCCTGAACAGAAAAGTCACAAGAAGATATACTTATTAAAATGCCCACCTATAAAAATAAGAGATGACAAAAATTCCACACAGAATGCATTCAGACCCTTTTTGTGATTTTAAAATCACATTTAAAAATAAGTTATCTCCTGCTGCTATAAGAAAGACTCTCACAAAGAGGAGAAACTGACTCAGAACTCTGTTCTCTTTCCTTTGCAATCACTGGCAAAACTCCCATTGGTTACACTTTGTCAGGATCAGACCCTAATTCAGCAAATCATATAGGCCTATGCTTTATTTTGATCATGGGACTATTCCCATTGAAGTCAGTGGGACTATGACCTACATAAGTGCTTTGGAGTACACCTTTCTAACTACACATGAAAAACAATTAAATTTACTAAACACAAGAAGCATAAACTAAGGAAAGAAAAAATATTTGTCTTCTCGTGTGTTCTAGTGCTAATACTAGTTTCAGGTGTTATCCACAAAAATAGGCAATAATTTTAGTAGGTGAAGAGTAGTTTCTTTCTGCGCTTGTTGATTCTCTTCCATCAAGCCTGTGCACAGCTGCACAGGAAGCACACAGCTCTGAGATGTACTGAGTTACCATCTGCACAAGCTATTCTTCCTTCATATCTCGCCTGCCTCTCACTTGCACAGCAAAAGTCGCACAATTATCCTGGCAGGGTTTGCTCCTCATATTGACTTGACTTATTTAACTGAAACCCTTGTACTCTGAGTGAAGCATTGGTCATCTACAAGTCTCTTCTATTTCATTCTGTCTTGAGACAAAACTTCTAGCTGACTCCAGGAGTACCCCAGCTGTTGTCCTTCAATCTCAGATCTTCTCAACATTGTCCAAGGTCTTTATCTTTTGCATTTTCCTTGCGGGTTCTATGTGAGAGCTTGACGGACTATGTTGGATGATGGTTTTCCGTGAGTGTGGCCTAGCCATCCTCACTTTCTTCTCTTGATTCAAATGTTGAGTGGTTCTTGTCCTGCTCTGCTTCAAAGCTCCTAATTTGTGATAATGGCTCTTGCCATTTGATGTAAAGGATGTACCTCAGGCTTCTGTTTATGAATGGCTGTAGCTTGTGATTTGAAGACTTTTTAGTATGCTTCTATACAAGAGTACACTCTTCACATCTTCACTTTCTGTTGAAGATCCACAGTTTCACCTTCACAGATATTATTTGTGATCTCCATATGCGATGAAGAGTCTTAAATGCAGCTGTGGCTTTCTCTGTCCTGGCACTGATATCCTTGTCTGTTCCTCTGTCTCTGCCCATAATACTCCCCAAGTAGGTGAACTACTTAACATCATCCAGGTCATCCCCTCCCAGTGTGGTAATGATGTTGTTGGACTGGTTTAACCTCTTTGTCTTGGGTTTTCCCCTTGTCGCACTCCCAAGAGTATGCCCCTGATATCAAAATTTACTAAAAGCTCTTCCATCTCCTACCTTTATTATCTATCTTCATACAATGAAAAAAGATAGGATTTGATGGTTTTTCCTCCACATTTTTACAGGATAGATAGATAGATAAAACCCATGGATAAACAAGAGGATTCAGAGTGAATGGAAGCAATGTGTGGGCCACTCAATCAGTTTTTGATCCCTCACCATGTAATGCATGCTTTTGATTGATCTACAGCATTGAATTATTTCTCTGGTAGAGTGAAAGGGTAAACTCCTATAAAATATTAATTTAGGGATTCTTCCCACATCATCTTTACAAGCAAAAACAGTGAATGGTTTCCTGGGTGCCTAGTGGTAGAGCAGGAAGGGAGCTGGAGGGATGCCTCCTTAACCAGGGTCCTGGCTCTTGGTCCCACACCTGAGACTCTGCTGCCACTAGCATCCCAGTTCACACAGGATCAAGGCTGCCAACCCTACACCTTGGACTCTGCCACCAGCGGGCATACTAGTTTGTGCAGGTTGTGGCTGATAGCCCCATGCCTTGGGCTCTGTGGCCTGCGGCCAGCCATGTGTCACAATGCACCTCAGCTGGCAGTCAGGTGGCAACCTGGAAGGGTCCCGGCTGCAGAGTTGACAGGCTACTGGGAGCCCGGCAAGTGGGACCTTAGGCAGAGTTTAACTGTTAACAGAAATTGATAAGCATCAGTTCACCAGGTTAACCTCTTCCATTCCTAAAGTACAGGATCTTACCAGGTTGGACGACTGCCCAGGATGACAAATCCCAGAGTGGGATCTCGCTTGTGGGGGTGCACTGTGTTGCAGGCAATTCAAGGCAACAGATTCTCAGATCTGCACAAGTTATCACAGTTCTAAATGAAGTTTGGTAAGAACTTTCTGCTTGGTTAAGATTTGGTTCAACTTGCTATTTACTAAATGCTGCAGGCAATCTGAACCTAAGCTATGAGAGCGTTATTTCTACGGACAAGCATTCGGCAAGTTTCTATTTCTGCTTGTATTGCACGTGTCTCACACGCAGCACTCTCGCACTGATGATATGTTCGGAATAGCTGCTTCAGTTGTACCTGACAGAATTCTCACAGAGCCATTCAAGGAGATAGGCCGTCCGTTCTTGAGCCATATTATCGATGGCAGGGGGATTCCAGATACCTCACAAATCAGAGTGACGGGGTTTTTCTCCACAGTGCTGATGTTTTCAGGCACTTCCAGGTTGCCCACAACACCTGGAGGAACTACAAAGCAAAACAAAGGACAAATTACACCAGCGAATATTGAATTAAAATAATGTTAAGCTTACTTCTGGGTAAGACACACCATATTCTTTGAACTAACAAATGAATTCACTGCAGCTAAAATCATCCTGGCTACTACAGGACTGCACATTTGCAGAATAACTTGATTTTTCTATCTTCCATGGCAGCAAAATATCACAATTTTAACATTTTAGTCTTCATATTATTCAGACATCGTGTCACAAAGCCAGAAGATATAAATATCTTGGAGCTGATTCCATCAGTCCCATTAGCTCCTTTGAAAGGTTCAGAATCTGTTTTCAGTTGTTTTCAGGAATAAGGGGATGTCAACAAGGGCAGGGGTTGGTTGACAGAACCCTGTCTACATGGCTTGTTTTGTGATGACAGAAGCCTCTGCCAAGGCAGTGGTGTCATGTGACTATGAAATGAGACACATGACTGAGCAAATAAGTGGCCATTTGCATTGTTGCATGACCCTGCTGGTAGCAGCACGTCGTGTACATATTCCCCAACTGTTGCTTCTTGCTGGTTGCAAATGCTTGCTTGTGCTACGTTTGGTTTTCACCTGGAATGTCCTATCTGTTTAGCATCCTAATTCCTTGAGAAACTGTCTCTGTCCTAATACAATACTATAGTTCTTCTGTGCATCCACAGTTGTGGTTCTTCAGTGCATCCAACCTAACACCTACATAGTCTTATCAGATGAGGAGTAGCAGCAAGAGTTTCTTGGCTTTCCCATTATCCTCCACCTCAGAGTACAAGAGCCCAGATTTGATAACCTTCAGCATAGCTGTGTCTACACGTGCACGCTACTTCGAAGTAGCGGCACTAACTTTGAAATAGCGCCCGTTGCGGCTACATGCGTCGGGCGCTATTTCGAAGTTAACTTCGACGTTAGGCGGTGAGACGTCGAAGTCGCTAACCTCATGAGGGGATCGGAATAGCGCCCTACTTCGACGTTCAACGTCGAAGTAGGGACCGTGTAGATGATCCGCGTCCCGCAACGACGAAATTGCCGGGTCCTCCATGGCGGCCATCAGCTGGGGGGTTGAGAGATGCTCTCTCTCCAGCCCCTGCGGGGCTCTATGGTCACCGTGGGCAGCAGCCCTTAGCCCAGGGCTTCTGGCTGCTGCTGCCGCAGCTGGGGATCCATGCTGCATGCACAGGGTCTGCAACCAGTTGTCGGCTCTGTGGATCTTGTGTTGTTTAGTGCAACTGTGTCTGGGAGGGGCCCTTTAAGGGAGCGGCTTGCTGTTGAGTCCGCACTCTGACCCTATCTGCAGCTGTGCCTGGCACCCTTATTTCGATGTGTGCTACTTTGGCGTGTAGACGTACCCTCGCAGCGCCTATTTCGATGTGGTGCCGCGCAACGTCGAAGTTGAACATCGACGTTGCCAGCCCTGGAGGACGTGTAGACGTTATTCATCGAAATAGCCTATTTCGATGTTGCTACATCGAAATAAGCTATTTCGATGTTGGCTTCAAGTGTAGACGTAGCCCATGTGGCACAAGGCCCAACTATTTCCCTAGGTTTTTCTTAGAAGGTTATGTGGTGAAGCTGGGACGGAGGTGGGAGTTGGTTTGATTTTAGGAGGGCTATGCTCAGGGGTTAGAAGCTGCATATTTATTTTGTTTCTAAAATAACGCTTGTGCTTTACTCAATGTCATGTGCCTAGAGAATGTGATAGGCACAACAGGAAGATCTAAATCAGTATGACAGCTGTCTCCTTATTGTCCCCTAATAAATGTGAAAAACATACCTGCATCTACCTTGCCTAGCCCATTCATCTCCCTTACTCACCATGAATGTTTAAATCATATTTCCTGTCAGCCAGTCCTGCCACATTCACAGCAACACACACGTAGCGGCCAGTGTCAGACACCTGGGCGTTCCTCAGCTGAAGAAGACGTCCCTCATTCAGTATTTCTACTCCTCTCCCATTGACAATGGGATGACCATCTTTCATCCAAGTTATTGCTGGCTGAGGGTTACCCTGGACTTTGCATTCCAGTGAAATATTATTCCCTCTGGTGACAACAGCTTCAGATGGGTGGTTTCCACTGTTCAATATAGTTGGGCGAACTATTTAAAAAAAATGTAAAATTTTAGTAAGAGAGGGCGAGTTTCAGAATCTGTCATGATTCTTACACATATGAATGAGTGAAGTAATTGAAAGGGAGACCACCAAGGAACATCTCAGTGCTACAGAAAGGGATGACAACAATTCAGTAGGTGGCACTTTGAGACAGTACACAAATAATGCTGGGTATGAAGAGGCACTGTGCTATTGAATCTAAGATGTGAAAACACATCTGAAAATATCTTTACTACTTGTGATCAGTGTTCTTTTCCACCAGAATGAAAACATTAATCCCAGTATTCTGGCCAAATTCCAGTCAAAGTATTGATTGCATTTTCAAGATTAATAGTCACCCTGCATTTTCAAGCGACTGCTTCATTCTTATTCACCTTCAGTCCCAAATAATTGTGCTGAAGTGCTGTAGATAGATTTCAGTTTAGAGGGAGCTGGATTTCAGCAGTAGTAAAAGCAGTTGCTGCTTTGATGTGAGGATCCCAAACCACTTCCATAAACATAAAATCATAGGACTGGAAGGGGCCTCAAGAGGTCATGTAGTCCTGTCATAAATGCAGGGAACTGGACTAAATATTATATAAATCATCACTGACAGTTATTTATTTAACCTAATCTTAAAAATCAGAAATGATGGAGAGTCCATAACCTCCCTATGCAATTTATTCCAGTGCTTAACTTTGCTGACCCGCAGGAAGTTTTTTCTAATGGCCAGCCTAAACCTCCCAAGCTGCAATTTAAGACCATTGCTTCTTGTCCCATTATCAAAGGTTATTACAGAGAACATTTTACCTCCTTATAAGAACTTTTTATGTACTTGAAAACTATTATGCCCTCTCTCAGTTGTGTCTTCTCCAAACCAAACTAACCCACTATTTTCAATCTTCCTTCATAAGTAAAGCAATTTAAACACAGGGTATTTTTTTAAAGAAAATTCAAGGACAAGTCACATGCAAGAAACAGAAAATTGTGGCCATAACTGTGCCATGACTTACACCATAAATACCCTGACTGAATCTTGGTGAGGGAGGGCTGGCTGTCAGACCAGCAGAACCAAGTTTCAGGGTAGGGGAGCTCCAGGGATCCTGCTGCTGCTCTGCCTGATGCCTTGGAGGGGCAGAAGTGGAGTGGGTGAACAGCTCAGGGCTTGGCTGCCACCTACGACCACTACCAGGAGGGAGCCAAGGGGGGTCCACTGCTCCTCCTCACCTGAGTCACTGCTCAGGTGGTTGCTGGGATCAGCCATATCAGCTGCTCTTTGGGCGATCCACAGGACCAGCAGCCTGGGGCTACCAGAGCAGCAGCTAGTGCAGCTGGGTCCAGGCCATTCCAGCATCAGCTGATGCAGCTGGCTGGAGTAGTGCACAAGTGGCTGACTGCACAGCCACTCCAGCAGGAGCCACTGTGGCTGTCCCCAGGGCTATGTGAGCAGTAGAGCCCTGGGATCAGACACACTGGCTGCTTCAGAACTCACAGATGTCACAGGAAGACAAGTTCTTAAGCTAACTGTAGTGAAATTATCTCGCTACAAAATATAGAGACCCACCACTTTGTGGGTATTTCTTGACACATGCACAGATGATGATGTGACAGCACAGCACCTTTGTTTGAATTCAGTTAGCTGCTAACTGTTAGTGCATCTGTTACAGTTTACTTCCACAGCAAAGCTCCACAACATCTCTTGGTAGTTCTTGCATATTTGTGTATGCCTACTGTACTATTATTTGTGGTGAGCAAGAACATAAAACTACTTTACATATATTTAATATGCATTTAAAAGTGTATAGCCCCTCACATCCCAATTTTTGACTTCTGGTAAGGGGTGCAAGAGCACATTTTGAGAACCAAAGGGGTGCAGGCTGCAGTAAAGGTTAAAAGCCGATGATGTGATGTATATCACACGCAAACCATACTGCTCCATAAATACAGCCTCTATGCAGTGTTATCACAGCATAAAGTAATTTTCAGAAAGAGATGCAAAAGTGATTTTCACTTGAATTTAGTCTGTTAGATAAAGAACAGAATCAACCAGTTCCAAGAATTTCCCATCTGGTGTCTGGACTCTCTGTCAGAGTGCCCTGCATATTATTTCAGCTGTGACCTGACTCAATATCCTTATGTTATGTAGCCAGTAGTTTTACCAGGTGACTCCAAAACTGAATCTTGACTGTAGTTGAGCAAGTACAGTCTTGTGCTGATGTTACAACTGGAAGTCATTCTCTGAAAACTTACTGTCTTAAAAATAGGTTTACTAATTAAGGATTCACAATGTATTTTTCCACATTAATAACTATATAGAGACCAATGACCTACCATAAACTTGCAAACTGTATTCTTTCTTTGTGTTTCCAGCTATGTTTGAAGCCAGACACATATAAAATGCAGCATCAGATTTTTTAGCAATTGCAATCTGCAACTGTCTGCCTCCAGACAGGACCCGGACTCTTCCTGTAGGGTCAACTGGCAGCAGAGAACCTGCAAGAGATAGTCTTTCAGATAAAAACACAAAGAATGGCAATGAGGTGGATCAGTAAATTGCCCTGGCCCTTTTAAGATACATCTGAGCTGCAGTGTTGTCACTCATAAGAATAAAGAAGTTGCTTAGACCCAAATTTTCCAACTTGCAAGCCTAGTCTTGGATGCTTACCTCCCATTTGTGCATCTGAAAATCAGTACACTTGTATATGGAGGAGACTCTTGTAGGTGCTGAGAAATGTGATCTGGATTGCTCAGAACCTTTGAAAATGAAGCTGTCACTGTCAAATGTTTGAAATATTTTATTTAAAGCACCTGAGTGTGAAACTTTAGGTCTTAATATACAGTAATAAAGACAACTTGGATTTACCTTTTTGTTTCTACAAAATGACAAAATGATAAGGCACCTTAATAAAGATTTGCCATAATTGAATCTTGTCTGAAAATTCTATTAAGTAAAAGTACTGTTTTATAACAAACATTTCTGTTCCTACAAAATTCAGTTAGATTCAGGCATTCAGATACTACAAAGAATAGGCCATTAAAACCCCTAGATATACAGGTAAATAGATAAACCAGAAAGGCATGTTTTCTAGACTTAAACACTGGGATTGGTTAAGAACACAGGATCCGCAATGCTGGAACAGTTCAGTGATTCTATCTTGCCTGATATCATGTCTCCAGTTAGTCAATGCTTAAGGGTAGAGAGGAAAAATTCAGAATGCACTTACTTGTTCTATACTAATACATAACAGGGACATGCTTGTGATCAGTATATACTGAATTTCTTTGGAGTTTAAACATCCTAATTTCCTTACACAACTATGAAAATCCTCCCAACATGTTTGAGGGGTAAAATGGTGAAAACTACTGACAATGGATGGTAACTCACTGTTCTTTTTCCAGGTAAGGCTCGGAGGCGGAATGCCGCTGGATTCACATACCAAACTGATCAGGCTTCCTTCAAGGACTGTCAGCTGGGAGAGTTCATCTGAACCATAAATACTTGGTGGCACTGAAAACAAATTAACTTAATCAGCTTAAACCAGAATGAGGCCAATGTCAGAGCTGGCTAAAGCAAATGGAACACCATCATGCAATAGGCAGAACAGAGGGAGGACTGAACTCACTCCCCTGGAGATGTATGCCTTTGTGGAACACACCTCTGGCTGGCTCCCTGCTTCAGGGAAAAAAAGCAATTCCTGCCCTCTGCTGAGCATATGCACTGTAATTCTGACTGGTTCTTACACATATCACACAATAAGAAAAAGTTCCTATGCTCTTACCCAGGCTATAGATCTGCCTGGCAGAATGTGACCCTGAATGATTGTCTAACTCATCTTAGCTTATGTACCTTTAGACCCTGTAAAGTCAACAACAGCCACAATGTTGATTACTTCCTGTGGCCACAAAGGCCTTGATTGTCTGCATGTTTCATGACAAAGCATTTCCTTTTACTGGGTCTAAGTGTCTAAGTATGCAACAGGAAAGGAAGCAAGCAAAGAAGGGCCAATCCATTTTCACTTTGCTCTTCAAAGGTTTTGAATACTTTAGGTCAGTCCCCGAAGAAGCACTGATGGCCTGCTTGGAGTGGGGACACAACTATTCTTAACACAACATAGGAAATGTATGAAGGTTGATGGGAGAAGGCATTGGATAATTCAGACTGACTGGGAGAAGGGAATCTCACAAGGGAATGACTTACCCAATACGTTTTTACCACATGAAAATAGGAGAGCATTTCTGTCAGACACAAAGCCCTCTGATTCACTTAATTTTTTATTAAACAGAAACAGATGCATGCGTTTCAGCACTGGCAACTCTAAAGCTTTATACTGTATTATGCTGGTTTCAAGCATTGGTTTCATTTGTTCTGCTTCAAACCATTAAGTTTATACCAGTCTCCAAGGAGCCAAACACTGTCTTTAGCACATAACCTATATTCTGACCATTTCTGCAATTGGAGTTGGCTCTGGGGAACTCACTAGCACTCAGAACATAGTGAGAGGGACACATTTCCTGTATTTACTGCTCAAAACCATGGCAAGCACCATTTCTGCCCCTAATGTGTAAACAAAGGGCTCCATTCTAACTAGTTAACCACAGATGGTTTTTACAGGCAACATCTTGGTTTCCATTAAGTCTTCCCTGTAAATGCTGCTAACCAATATAAAATGATCTTCTCCTTCAAAATTGTATTAAAATGCTCGCTGTGCAGAAACGGGGAATCTGCTTCCCCCTGCTGAAGCCACAGAAGAATCCTTTCAAACAGAAGCATCTGCTGTGAAACTGAGGTGGGATGTAAGGGGGAAGCAGTAAGGCAGGGAGTATATGTGCTGCTGGTAATGGAAAGTGCATGGAAAAAGGTTTGCTATCTGTTCACATACTCGGTACGCCACAGGCATCATCCACATTGTAACAGAGCCCCCAGCTACCACATAAAAGCCAATCTAAATCAAGATCTTATGTCACCCTATTTCCAAATAAATTTTTGTTTATGAGAGTCCAGGAAAACATAATATTTTATGAGAATATTATGCTTTATACATACGGAACCAGATTTAAAATATCTGGCTTCCCTTTTGATGACTGGATTGCAGAGGGAACAAGTAATTGCATCTAACTTGGCAAATCACTAATAGGAAGACACAGAAAGAGGCTCAGAATATGTGTACTGAAGACACATACCACTAGGATAAAGGAACTACTTAGTTTTGTTAAGGTTGTTCTCATTTGTTGTTTGCATAGGTGAAATTCAGCCAGTACCGAAGACCATCTCCAGGCATATATGCCATCTAAATCCCACTTTAACTCTATTTTGAGGACTCATGTGGAGCTTAAATGGAACTTGGGACTTCTTCCAACCCAGTGCACTGACATGAATTTCACCTCAATAGGACAGTTTTCATTAAAGGGCAGTTTCATAAATTTATAATAAAAAAGAATTATCAGTATAATTTTTAGTTGGGCAAAAGTCGCCTTTTCTTCTATTTACTCTAAATATCATAATACATAGGTATACATTTTAGGTGTGCCAGAAGGTAACGTTTAGGAAGTTAATTTTTAAGGTACAGGTTAAACCTCTCTTGTCCAGCAGCCTCAGGACCTGACTGGTGCTGGACGAAAGAATTTTCCAGGCCACGGGAGGTCAATATTACCAACACTTCCACTGCTTACTGGACTCTTGGAAGACATTTAAAGATAAATTACAGCTAAGTAACAACACAGAACACTGAGAGCCAGGACTAGTGGCTGTGGACCAAACTTTATGGTACCTTGGGAATCTTGGCCACACCCATGATAAGTGGTTATCTGGCTAACTAAAACCATGCTGGATTAAAGATGTTGTCGGATGAGATATATATATTCTGGAACTACCTCATCCGGAAACATCTGTGGGCTCCAGTATAATGATTCACAGGTTTACTAAAGTTTTGATCCCAGACTCAGTATGGTATTGGTAAGACTTACCCCAAACATTAACATTATAATTCCTTTCTGTTTTCCCAGCAAAATTTGTAGCTTCACAAGTGTAACGTCCAGTGTCTTGAACCTGAGCTTCTTCAATCTAGAAATAAAACCAAATCTTTTCATTATCATTTAGATGAGTGGGTTTTTATTTTGTGCATAGATTAAAATGTATTAAATGTTATTAAGGTGAAGTTTATTTTACACCAGTCAACCTAAAACTTTAAACACAAATTTAGCAGGGATGATACACTGTTCCAAGTAGTCAGGACCCTGTGCAAAACCATAGCACAAATCCTTTATCACATTACCATCAATGGGACCAATGCTGTAAAGTTCTCCTCTCAAATATCTGAGAGCTTGGGAAAAGAATAGTGCCTTCACGACTGATAAGCAGTCCAGGAAGTAAGTACTATTGTATTAAGTAAGTAAGTAAGTACTTAAGTAAGTAAGTATTGTGAGTACTCTCACAAATGAACGTTACCTTCAGTACACTTCCACCTTCAGAGATGCTGAGACCTGGTTTCTTCAGCAAAGGCCGGCCATCTTTGAGCCAGGTCAAAACGGGTGGGGGAATAGCATTGCTCTGGCAGCGCAGCTCCACTGCTTGGCTGATGAGCACAGAGACATTCTGTTCTTCTCCCATAATGTTTGGTGGAACTAAAACAACACATAAAGCAAAGACTAAATCCCCTGGCAAAACATATGAGACACACTGCGCAGTTAGTCTGTTCCACCTGACAAAAATGAGACGGCAGCTAGCAGCCAGTTTCACAGATGTTGTGTGGTATGAATTAGCTGGTCTATGATCACCAATCAGAGTCACTTGTCTACAAAGATTTTTCAGAGATATGTTAGCGAAATTCCAAGTTGATGGAAATTCTGCCTGCAGGGAGATGGTAAAGATGCAGACTACGACTATGTCTACATTATGGACCTTACAGCGTCACAACTGTACGACTGCATTTGTGCAGCCTGTGCTGCTATAAAGTCTCCTGTGTAGCCACTCTATGACATGGGAGAGAGCTCTCCTGCCGCATAATTAAACCACCCACAACAAGCAGTAGTAGCTACATCCGTAGGAGACAGCATCCCTCCAACATAGTGCTTTCCACACTGGTGCTTTTGTCAGCAAAACATATGTTGGGCAAGAATGTGTTTTTTACACCCTTAACCAAAGGAAGTTTTGCCCAACAAAGTGTTACTATAGACAAAGCCTAAGGCAAACAGACAAATAGTTGTAATGTAATCTAGCAAATGACAAACCACAGAAAAGTTTATAAGTTACAGACCAAAAAGTCAAGAGGACATTTAGAACCATGGAACAAATATGGTTCAAAGGGCTGAAAAAAAAAAGAGCAACGAGATGAAGTAAGAAAAAAAACTGCCTTTTGCAGTGGCATGATGGCTGATGTTGAAACTATCTCATGCTAGGTTCCTTAAAGAAACACATATAGAAATCAGCAACAGGAAGTTGTTGAGGAACTCTGTGGCCTAACTTCATTTTTCCCATCTGCAACATTTTCTGATCTTTGGCAACTGGAAGAATTTTGATCAGAGAGGACAGAATGGTGACTGGTTCCAGTCAAATAAATGATAATTAATGATTTAATCATCTTTAGTTCATAAGAATGGCCATACTGGGACAGACCACCTAGCCCAATATCCTGTCTTCTGATAGTGAACAGTGCCCAATACCCAAGAGGGAATGAACAGAACAGATAATCATCACATGATCAGTTACCTGTCATTCAATCCCATCTTCTGACAAACAGAGACTAGCGACACCATTCCTACCGATCCTGGCTAACAGCCATTGACAGACCTATCTTCCATGAAATTATCTTGCTCTTTATGAACCCTGATTGGCTACATCTACACTACAGCAATCTTTCAAAATATTTTCTTCCAGAAGATCTCTCCTGAAAGAGCTTCTTTCAAAAGGGTGCATCCACAAAGAAAAAAGCGAATCAAAAGAGTGATCTGTTCTTTTGAAAGAGAGCGTCTTTAGAAAGAACAGGCCACGGAGAAAAAAAAATCAGGCACGATGAGGACTGCTCTTTCTAAAAAAGGGGCTGCAGAGCATCTACACACATTTTCTTTAGAAAGCTTCTTTCAAAGGAAGGTGTTCTTCCTGAAACAGGAGTGGAAGAGCACTTTCAAAAGAAGCACCACTTTCTTTCAATTTAATTTTGAAAGAATACTTTTTTGTGTGTAGGTGCTCAGCTGGCTATTCCAAAAGAGACCCCTCTTTCAAAAAACATTTCAAAAGAACTTGCTGATGTAAACGTGCCTCGTAGTCTTGGTCTTCACAACATCCTCTGACAAAGAGCTCCTCAATTTGACTGCATTGTGTAAAGAAATATGTCCTTTAAAATTTATGTATACATTTATCAATATTTATATAGTTATTATATTTTCTGAGAACAAGCACTATAATTAAATGAGTGTAAAAGTTTCAGTGACAACCCTCCCCTCCCCATCCTCACACATGTATAACTTCCTGAATAAAAATTCACCTTTGGGGACAAAAATTTCCCTTCTACACAGAGAATACATTTAGGAAGTCTGAAAGTTCATTAGCTACTTTGAAATGGTGAAAAGGTAAAAAACATTCACTCCTTCCCTTATTTTAAAAAGGGGGGGAAATTTGCTTCTCCCATCCATGGGTTACTAAAAAGCAACTGTTGTAGCACATGACATTTAAGTAATACTCAGTGAAGAATATGTCCAGGGCTAATTCTGAAAAGAGATTTAAATTGAGGGACAAATGCTGTAGCTCCTCACAGAAATAAATCTTATTCATGTCAGATACTCTTATGAGTAAGGGTTTGAAGGCCTAAAATAATGATGACTGAAAATGGGCTATTGTGCATTTGGTTAACTCTGAATATTTGCCCTTGCACTGATTGCAGAGTACCTGTGTGGGTCCTTTGAAAAGGGTGTTCTTATCTAAGGTAGACTGAAATTTTCAAACCTATTTGGGGGTGGAGCACCTCATTAGCATCTGCTGAAGCGGTTCATTACCATGCCCCTTCCGAAAGGCAGAGGCTAGTGTAGCCACGGCCTTTGGCGGTTTCTACACATGCCACTTTCTCCAAAAGTGGAATGCTACAAACAGCCCCAAATATGCTAATGAGGTGTGTATGTAAATTCCTGGCACCTCATTTGCATGAGGTCACATGATCTGGAGTCCGGAAGACGCTCTTCCGGACTCCAAAATGGCGTGTAGAAGTGCGGCCCCCCCAGGGGTCTTCCAGAAGGAGGCCCCTTCTTCTGGGTTCCAAATCACATGACACCGGGAATTTCCCTATGTGCCTCATTAGCATATTTTGGGCTGTTTATTAGCCTGCCACTTTCTCTGAAAGTAGCATGTATAGAAACAGCCTTTGTGTGTAGCAGCATTATTTCAAAATAAGCTATTTTGGAATAGCTCTTCTAGAATAGCTTATTTCAAAATAAAGCTGCTGTGTAGACAAACCCTTCGGCTACATCTACACTACAGTGATCTTTTTAAAGAAATTCTTCAGGAAGATCTCTTCTGAAAAGCTTCTTTCAAAAGAGGGTACCCACACACACAAAAAAGGGTTAAAACTTTGATCCACTCTTTCAGTAGTATCCACACAGACCCTGGTCATTTGAAAAATGGGCTGGGGATCAAAAAATCCAGCACCATGAGGACTGCTCTTTTGAAAAAAGGGCCCCCAGGGCATCTACACAGTTTTTTTTCCAAAAGACTCTTTCAGAAAAAGGTGCTCTGCATCATCTGGGAAAGAAAGAGGGCTGCCGGCAAAAGTGCAGAGTTCTTTCGATTTCAGATTGAAAGAGTGCATTTTGCGTGTAGCTATTCTGTGGGTTTATTTGGAAAAGGCCCAACTTTTTGAAAGAATTTGCTAGTGTAGATGCAGCTTTAGTGTACTGTTTCAACCCTTCTTCCCGTTTCTGCTGTTTTTTAAAAGGAGACAAATTAGACATGTAAACTTTATTAATTGATGCAGTATTAAGTTTCTGTCAAAAAATTAATAAACTGAGATCTGGAAAAGAGTTAAGTTCCAGTAAAAACGTGGGCATAGTCACATGGCACATGTCTAATGGGGCTTTTATTTCTAACTCTGTACTACATGCCTGTTCTCTCCTACAGACAACCTCCCAACCTCATGAGGATCCTCACTAACAGCCACAGTCTATACCCCAGGAACACCAGTCCTGGAACCTTTCCCTGCAACAAAGCCCGCTGCCAGCTTTGTCCACATATCTTCTCTGGAAATACCATCACTGGACCTAACCAGGTTACTCACAGAATCACAGGCACTTTCTCATGCTCCTCTACTAACATCATATATGCCATCATGTGTCAACAATGCCCAGATGCTTTGTATATTGGACAGACTTCTAACTCCCTTAGACAAAGGGTCAACGGGCACAAAACAGACATCAGAACACTTCAGATCCACAAACCAGTTAGTCAACATTTTAATGGAATGGGTCATTCTGTCAACGACCTCAAGGTATGTGTGTTACTGAAAAGACATTATCGTTCCTCTGTTGAAAGAGAATTGGACGAATTGACATTTATATTCAAATTCGGAACTTTAACACATGGTTTGAATCGCGATGGGAACTTCCTTGGTCACTATAGGGGCTTGTCTGCATACTTAACTCAATCTAATTCTTGATCTTCCCCCCCACACCCCTCCACTCTCTCTGATTTGCTCACCTTGATTATCTTTCTCTGATTTGTCCTCCTTGCTTACTGTTTTTGGTTCTCTGTGTCTTAAATATTGAGTCTGTTCTGGTATGGCTATGGTCTGAAGAAGTGGGTCTGTCCCACGAAAGCTCACCTAATAAACTATTTTGCTAGTCTTTACAGTGCTACTTGACTGCTTTTTGTTTTGGTAGTATATAGACTAGCACGGCTTACTCTCTGTTACTACACAGTGTGCAGTGTGACATAAAACAACACTGCAAGAACTTTAATTTTTACGGTGCAATCTTAACATTCCACAAAGGATGTGTAAGATTGAACAAAATAATAGTAAAAAAAAAACAAAATGCTAGGACTGTCTGTGAGAATTATCTAAAATGAGCTAAAGAGCACTGGGTAGTTCAAAAGCACGTCTCTTTCAACATTATTAGTTGATCCAATTAAAGGTATTACATCATCCACCTTGTGAGAAAAACCACAAACCTTATTTTTTTAAAAAAGCACATTTTTAATTAGTGCACATGACATTAAAACTGCCCCAAGTTATCACTCAATATACCAGCACTACAGCTCTCAAGATATCATGAGAAAAAAAAATCACAATATAACATTGTTTTTCTTAGCACAGGAAATACAAAACAGAACAGCTGATATCCACAGCTTGGAAATAATTTAGGGGAAAAGTCTGGTCTCTGCGGATAAGAAACATAACTGAAAAAAAATCTGTTTATCTGGCCTTCTTTGTAGAATTTACAAAAGACCTAGATTCTTCATGACATTTTGTGGAACTGAAAATTGGAAGCTAACTTGTAACTGCAGAACACCAATTTATTTCCAAATATTTTTCACCAATTACTTCTCCTTTCAGCTACATGACTTGAAATACGTTTAGAAGGAAACTGGGTTTAAAAAACTGAGACACAGGAACTAAAAATAAAGTGAGGAATTTGTTTTGGAAGGACCAAAGGATTAAAATGAATCAAATTATCCTACAGGAGATGTGTCAACAAACATGTTCCAAATCTTAGTTTGACCAAGTGTGTACCAATTTTCAAACCATCTCTGCCCAGGCAGCATTTCACATACTTCTCTTCTTCCCAGTTCTTAATCCCTACTGGATTTAATGTTAATCCCTACTGGATTTAAATATTAATTTTTGGTGACAGCCTTCAAAACTGCTGAAGATTACCATGCAGCTGAGTTTAACCCAGACCAGCCTCTATGTCAATGATCTTTTTCAACATGCATCACTACAGTCACAGAACCCTGTCACAATTGGTGACATTTCTCACCTTTGCTAATGACACATGTATCTAATTGTTGCGACTCTCAGAGAAAGTCACACCAGTTCAAGACTGAGAAACATTGTCAGGCAATATGGAAGAAACTTACATCACTCCGCTTCTGCTATATTCTCTTGCAAATGTGCAGAGGAACATATTTCTTCTCACTACCCAGGCTCTTTCCGAACTTATGTTCAATTAGACCCAGCCTTCCTTAAAGTCACTTTAAGACTTGGGCCTTTGTTATGAACAAAAACCAATGGAAACATCAGTTTAATTGTTCATACATTAGGAAGCTGTCAGAGTGCTCACCGTAAACTCTGAGATCGATATCCCTTTGTTTCTCCCCAGCAGCATTCACTGCAACACAGGTATACTTTCCTGTGTCACTGATCTGAGCACTAGTCAGTGCCAGGATACGACCCCCAGAAAGAACCTGTAAAAGAAAAGTTGAAAGGACACTGTCATTATGCACTTCTTAGTTTCTCCAGTACCATACTGTAGTACAACAGACTTCAAACCATACTCTTTCATTCTGAAGCAAAAACAAATGTTCCTACCCAATCTCTTCTCTCTTTCTCTTGTGTTTCTCCCATATCATATCCTGCTTAACTTTATGCAGCTACACTGGGCTACTTGTATTCATAAGTCTTTTCAGGATCTGGAGCTTCAGCCTCCCACTCTCAGCTTCACGCCTATTTTATCTTTCTCCATGCCTGGAACAATATTCATTTTCTATCAAGTTCCCCCTCTCCCCTCTTTCACATGTCTCCTTAAAATCCACTTTTCCAGGAATCATCCGTTCCATTCTCTCCAACTCCCCAGGTGACATTTTTCCCCAACTTTTATTTTGTATTTTATCTTGGCTATCTCAACAGTGACCCTTCCCTTACACATACTCGTAACTCACAATTTTATTATATCACGCTATATACATTATTTGCATTAATAACAGCACTTCTGGTTATCATTATGGCATTGTATTTATGGTTAACATTCCTTGAATTCCTGTAATGGTAATTTTTACTTGCATTTACTACCATTGAAAAAGTGCTAGGTTCACAGCCTCTACTTAGCCACAGAACAGCTTTTCACTGGCAGAGTGTAAACTTCCTCAATTTGCTTGACCAACGTGGTCCAATCTTGACTTCAAATGAACCACCTCATACTGGCAGCAGGTTTAATTTCCTATTCCTTCATTCTTTGGCATCTCTATGAAGTGCCAATTTTAGTGGTATGAACTCTTGACTGAACATATCAATTTGTTTCATAAAGGCCACAATGAGCATCTTTCATACCTACAATCACGACAAACACTGTCGAGATTTGAACCAGTAACCTGGAGAGGAAAGGCATCATACATCTTATTCAAAACCCTTTAAAAATCCAGTTTCATTAAAATGAACTAGTTTTAAGAACCAGTGTAAAGATACAAATAAAAATACAAGTACTAACTGTATCAGTTACCTGGAGTCCATCAGAAAAGCTGGAAACAGGGCTACCATCTTTTAGCCAAGTCAGAATGGGCATAGGGATACCTCTGGCTTCACATTCCAACCTCACTAGATTATTAACCACCACTGCCACCATCTCATTCCTGCCAGAAATTGATGGAGGAACTGAAAAACAGAACAAACTTGAAATGGCTACAGAGGAATATAAATCAGAACAAAATTAAATGGGCCACTTACTTTTGGAAAGAGTTTTTTGTACTGCAACTGCAAGGCAGGACATCGTTTATTATTTGCCCACACTTTGCCAAAACCCTGTTCTCTTTACTTACATGAGTAGTCAGACAACTTCAGTGAAACTACTTATGAGAGTATGGTGAGCAGGATGGGCCCATAGCCCAGAGAACGGCTGTGAAACCAGAAATCATAACACCAAAACGGAAAATGCTCTCTCCAATTTTTACAATGCTGCATTCAGACCTTGTGAAAGATTGTACCCATGAGCACTCAGGCAATTTTCCCCTAAATCTAATGAAGCAAATCCTATGCAATATAGTGAAGCAGCTTTATAAAACTGATGTGAAAATTGTCAACTCCAGGTGCCAAAAAAAACTGCCTGTCCATTTTTTACATGATAATGAAAAACATCTTGATTAGTCATCATAAATGACTTGCTTCAGGTGAATGAATGAGTAGAATTTTGCAGGACTATATTTAAAAGGGACACTTGCTTAATTTTTTTTAAATGAATTGCTTTGGTCTTTTTTGTCACCCTCTCTCTTTATGGTTGCTTTCCAGAAACATGCAAGTGACTAAAGTATTTGTATCTATGCACTTCAAAGTCAAATGGATGAGTATTTGCAGAAAACAAAATTTAAATGTGAATGTGGGAACTACTTGACTCATCTCATTGGCCACCTCTGCACAAGAAGCCTCCAGCAACAGAAGTGATTGTCAGAAGAGATTTCCTGGCAAAACTTCTGTTGACAGATTGTGTCTACACCTAAAATCAAATCAAAAGAGCGATCAGTTCGGTCAACAGAGAGCAGCCAGACTACCCAGCTGCTCTCTTGACAGAAAGGCTGACTAGAAGCTCTGCAGACAGGGCTGCCTGGTGAACTGGAAGCCCTGTTTGTCGACAAAAGGGCCCCATGGCTGTTTTGTTGATAGAACACTGTCAAGAGAGGCATTATACCTGAACAGGGAGAGGTATAATGCTGCCAACGGATGTGCAGGTTTTTGTCGACAAACTGTCAACAAAGCACATTTTGCATGTAGACGCTCTATGGTTTTTGCTGACAAAACCTCACTTTTGCCAAGAAAAGCCTCTTGCACAGACTTAGACATCAGGAAATTAAAACAGGATCGTGTGACTTATCTCATCAATTATAACTAAGCAAAATAGCTTAAATATTCAGTATCAGTAATAAAAAGACCTCAATACTTCCAGTAAACTTTACGTGATTAATTCGTACAAAAAGTCAGTCATAATCTAATCTCAGATGTTCTACGTGTAGCAAAAATTGGGCATGTTAATCAGATAAATTATTCATGGTAAACTAGTTGCTCAATTGTCTTAATTAGTGAACAATTGCTGGTAAACCATCTGCAGACTATTCATTTTTCCTTATAAATAAGCTCTTGCAGAACCAGAAATATTGGAAGATATGCTGTTATGTTCACTTTGCATTAAAAAGCATCCATTGTTCTTCAGTTCTTGCACACATTTTATAATGGTAGGAAAACAAGTAGAAACATCTTCAGACAATGAAATAGGAATATATCTCATTTGAATTCAAAAGATTTGGCACCTATAAATAGTTCTAAAACTCCCTACAATTTTATGATTGAAGTATTATTTTCCAAGTAATTAAAATACAGAGATAATTTACGTTGTTGCTACCATTACTAAAATATTGTTTCTAAAACAGAATTTGAAGAAAATGATATATTAATGGGATAAGATATATGCTTTCATACCATAGTGCTGGGTATGAAATAAGACTCAAGATTAGATAAATATATGCTCATTAAACTCAGTATAACTTTTCCTGTGTTTTCCCATGAATCCTTTAGAGTCCATTCACTCCTCATTGTTCATAATTTCCATTTAAATTGAATGAAATATTGAGAACTGATTTATACATTATAACGATATTTACAGAGGGTAGAATAATAGTATTAGGATTTCATGCTCAGGCCCACTGATGGGGGTAGGGAGGGAGACAATTGCACAGGGGCCTGGTATTTCAAAGGGGCCTGGAGCTCTGGCCACCACCACTGCTACAGAGGCAGTAGCCAAGCACGGTCCCCTTTGAAATGCTGCAGCAGTGTCGCTCTGCACAGCTCAGGGAGGGAGGTGGCAGCTGACTGCCCTTGATTCCCCGCCCCTCAACCTCTGGCCCCACCCCTCCCAGGGTGCAGAGATAGGTCCCCCCTTCCACTTTGCCCCAGGCCTGCAGTGGCTGTTGGCCCCACTGCTCACTCTTCAAGTATGAACTGATCACTGGATAGGCCAGAAAAGCTTCTCTTCCCAGATCTATCAGATACACATTGAACTAGCTAGGTACATTTGCCTGTCTTTGGTACAACCAGTACTAGGTAATATGTTTTGATCTTCAATGGCAAATAAATCTAGGGAGTCTATTCTATCTGGTGACCCGAAGGATTTTAAACCGAACTGAAACTCCATCACCCATAAAAAGAAGCCCATATTCCTAGGAGTTATGTTTTAATTTTTAGCTTCTAACAACAATCATGGCCTTGGCACCAAACATTTCCTGGGGATTAATGAATGGAGTTAATTGCCTTTGGCTGAGTTTTGGGCCATCAAATTTTCTCAGGTGGTCATTGATCGAAAGGAAAGGCACTGCCTGAAGTCACTACTGGTTAATTAACATTAAAAGGAACGACCTACTGTTTGTGCATCTCAATGGAAGAATGTAACCCTGATATCACTGTGACAAATTATAGCTGCAGATTAGCGTGGAAGGCTCCCACCTAAACAAGCTGTAGATGTGCATGGATCTCGGGGCAGAATCTGGCTTAGGGCTGTAGGTTATCATGCAAGACCCACTGAAACCAGTGCAGCGTCCAACTGACTTAGACCTGCCATGTCATTTTATGCAACTAAATACAATTTTGACTCAATCCACTAACCTACGAGTCAGCTTCTGATCTCTTACTAACCTAGAGGTCAACAGTGAACAATACCCCAAGCCCTTTCGAACTGCTGATGCAGCCACACTTGTCACTCTGACAGATTTGAGTGAACTGCCCTCTCCTATTAGAACTGACAAACATCTTCAGTTAAGTTTTAACCTTGTTAGCGCGTAAAGAGACAAATGCAGGCTCTGTGCTCTCCCCCACCTCCTGACAGAAAATGATCCTAAGTGTTGATCCCCTCAGTTTTCTGAGGCTGGAGCACCATGAGGACAAATGAGTGGGTGCAGAACACTCACTGGCACCAAGCTCCTCTCTCTGCTCCCTCCCTCCATGCCTCTTGCACACTGGGGGCCCTGCTGACCTACTCCTCCCCTGCCCTTCTGGCTCTTCCAGAATGCTGTGAATCAGCTGATTTTCAGTGGTCAGGAAGCTCTGGGAAGGCAGGGGACGAGCAGGGATGAGGGGGCAGTTGGGAGAGGAGAAGGGCCAGGAAGAAGCAGGGTGAAGAGGTGGCTTGAGGGATGGGATCGAGTGAGAACAGGTCCTGCGATGGAGCAGGGGTGGGGCTTGGGAGACAGGACAAGCGAGGGCTGATGCTGGGGTGCAGCAGGAGGTCAAGGACCTCCCAGTTGGAGGGGGAAATCGGTGCCTACAGGAAGGAAAGTATTGAGTATGTGCAGTAAAACTGGAAAAGAGTGGGCAAAATTCACACAGAGGCTTTTCCCCAAGCTGTTTTTCTGATATGCAACACTTACCGTGAACCCGCAGGCTATAAAAGAGCTCAGCTGTTCCTGCTGCATTGACAGCCACACATTTATAAATGCCAGTGTCAGAGATCTGGACACTATCAAGCTGAACAATTTGCCCTCTGTTCAAGAAAGTGACACTTGCAGCACTAGTGAGTAGTTGGTTGTCTTTGTACCATGTGATAACTAGAATGTGAATAAGAGAGAGGGGAAATTACTGACTGGCATAACAAAGCTAGCTCTACGCAACAATAGAAACAATTTTCCAAATTATCTTAAAATGATCTTGCTTTGTTCAAATGCTAGTTAAACTTCTCGAAAAGCTAATAAAAAGGAATAAATATTCAGTATAGTCACACTACAATAGTATTGTAATTGATAATGATACTACTGATAATTATTAACATTTTGTAAGGTGCTGTGTATACTTAAGACATTCAGTAACAATATTTTTATAGGTATCTAGATATTTCTGATCAAAAGCAATTTATTGGTTTAGTAAATGGTTATTTAAGTATGTATACAGAGGCCACTTCAGTTACTACTACATTGAATAGTAACAGAGAAGAAGCCGTGCTAGTCTATACACTATCAAAACAAAAAGCAGTCAAGTAGCACTTTAAAGACTAGCAAAATAGTTTATTAGGTGAGCTTTCGTGGGACAGACCTACTTCTTCAGACCATAGCCAGACCAGAACAGACTCAATATTTAAGACACAGAACCAAAAACAGTAAGCAAGGAGGACAAATCAGAAAAAGATAATCAAGGTGAGCAAATCAGAGAGCCAAGTATACTTGGCTCAATCTATTTCTTGACCTTCCCTCCCACCCCTCCACTCTCTGATTTGCTCACCTTGATTATCTTTTTCTGATTTGTCCTCCTTGCTTACTGTTTTTGGTTCTCTCTGTCTTAAACATTGAGTCTGTTCTGGTCTGGCTATGGTCTGAAGAAGTGGGTCTGTCCCATGAAAGCTCACCTAATAAACTATTTTGCTAGTCTTTAAAGTGCTACTTGACTGCTTTTTGTTTTGATGCTAAATTTAAATATAACAATTTAAAACTATAGGACTACACTTCAAAACAGAAAATGCAAGATGCTATATTAAACTGAAACTTGTGCGGAAGCCAACACAGGCAGAATACAGTAAACTGAACAAGAATTTGGGTGGTGGCATTCAATTGTTTTGGCATTATAACTGACCATAACTGCTGAGGGTGTTGCTTTGTATCTCAGCCATGAGATGGCCCTGACATCAGAGCAGTTCTCACTAGCACCTTTTTGGGACATTGGTTCCCTGTTTACTCAGATGCAAGTTTTCTCTACTAAACCACTTCTTACAATACCTAGGTTTTCCATGAAACTCTTCCATCCAAGAAATAAACTGACCTGATCCTGATTAACTTGTGAGAGCTGCGTTGTGATCATAACATAAGGTAGTGTGACTGAAGCAGAGGTGAACCCAAACTGGGGCACCCATTGCGCCACTCTGGCCAGAAGAAGCTGCTGGCGGGGGGCCAGCTCCCAGGTCTTGCTTGCAGGGTGCCCTGCTAAACAGCAGGCAGGTGAAAGGGAACAGGGGGAGGTGCACCCCCACACGCACTCACACAGCAGTTGGGGACTATACCAGCCTCAAGCCTCTCCCCCCACAGTGCCATTTCGGGGTGAGGGGAAAGTGGATAGCTTGCTGCATTCTTCTCACTCCCAGCTGATGAGGGGAGGGGCAGAGGAGTCATTCATGAAGGCTGAGCACTTTCCCCTCACTCCCTGATAGTCAGGAGAGCGGAATAAGAACAGCAGCAGCCCCATATGTGGAGTTGCAGCCACCCAACCCTCATGAAATGGCACCCTTGTCCCCCCTGTACTTAATGTCCCCCCTACCACACCTTAGCCCCCTGTCCCCACACTCCACCCCACCCTTATATTTCTTACAAGTACTGTTGTATTGCCTCTGTATGGGTGGGCACAGTATGGCACTACCTGTAAGAAACATAAGTAACTTTCATTCCTGGACTGAAGCAACACCCTATTTTTTTTCAGTCACATCAAACAAGGAGATTTGTTGTTGTTGTTGTTGTTGTTGTTGTTGCTTCTCAAGGCCATATGCTGCCATCATTTAGCACAAAGAATTCTCATAGTCCTACACAGGAGTTTTGCGTTAAGAATTATGGTGAGATATGGTAAAGAAGAATTCTAACTCAACAGTGCAGCAATTAAACATTTCTTTTTATTTCATAGACATTTGATACTCCTTCAGTGTCAAAACCCAGCACATTTGTATTGACCTAAATGCTCTGTCTTTTACTCCATGAAAAAGGTAGTGAGATATTTCTTGGTGCTTCTATTCCCTGATCTAAATAGTTACAAACTAGACTGTTGCTTGCAGTGAGTGGCCGGAGGGGGGAGAGGGGGAAGCTGATTGCTGAAAGAAGGAGAGGAGGGTTGGTTTTTTGGGCGGGGGTGGGCTGGGTTAATTTGTTTTAGGTGATTGTTGAAGGGAAGGGGGTTAAGTTGATCACAATAGAATTTTAGCACTGAACAGAAAATTCAGCATTTTAAACAGTCGGGAACACGTGGCACTATTACCATAAGGAGATGATCTGGTATAATTTTTTCTAAGAATATAACCATTCTTTTTAAAATCATCACTAGGTTTGTAGAAACAGTGCTGAGGAAAAGTGAGTCCATGCCAAGTAGGTGTACAATGATAACTCTTGGATCTTTTGATATTGTACATCTGCTTTCTACTGTTGTAAATGACCACACAAGGGTGACAGACATGGGAAAATTAGACCTGAATGGTAGAGAAGTTCAGTTTGGATGCTCATTTGAACTTTAGCTAAATCTGTTTTCTGCCAACTGGGCCACAAAGTGTATAAAAATAAGCTCCTTTGCAGAATTTCAGTATTTCCTGAGTTTAACTAGCCAGTAAATACTACAAGACCAAACTCTGTCACATTATTGTAGTTCTTTCACTTCCTGATGCAATCAGGACGTTCTCAGAAATACAGATTACAGAAAGGAAAACATGTACTGTACTTTTCAAACCTTTAAATGAGGTTCACAGTTGGAAAGGGTCCAAATCAAAATTCTGGGTCTGAAAACATTCAAACAATGGAGTATTTGACATCCAGCCTCTTGAGCTTGTCTTTCAGGCTTGTTTTAGCTCAAGTTTTAGATAAAGATTATTTTATCTGAAAGGGTTCATCTGCCCTAATTATGAGCCAAACATTGAGGTCCTTATTCATGAAAATCCCAGTTGGACTCAATAAGCATTTGACAATGAAAAATAATGAGGAAGCATTTAGCATCATAAGCACAAAGGTGAATTAAATTGTCACCAGGTATTTGGGGTCAACATTTCAGAGGCTGGCACTGTAGGTGCAATTCCAAAAGCATGCATATCTTAGCACCATTTCAGCATGCCAATCTGGTAATAAAACAAACTTAGAGGTATTCCATGTGTATGCGAGGCCAGATGCTAAGTCCACTGAAGAGTTTGAAAAGATCTCCTGGATTAGAGTAGTTTTTGGATAGAGCCCTCAATCTTGCCCCATTTTTACCGGTATAGTCATGACACCAGGTTTTGAAATTTCAACTCATACAATGCAATATTTACCTGATAAAAAGACTAGGTGGGATGTATTTGTTTCTGTCTATTTTTAACAAAAGCTTGTAGTGCACAGTAACATTTGCTAACATTGCTATTGACTGTGAACATGACAGATGGAGTTATGAGAAGACAATTTATCCATGTTGGCATGGAACAAATCTGTGCCCTGGAAGGTGAAGTAGTGCAGGACTAATGCAGTCCTTAGGGATCCCGTGTGTCCCAGAATGGCCACTGCATAGTGTATGGCATGTGCAGTAGCACCCAAGCACAAGAAAACCATTGAAACTGGGGTGGCTTCTTCTGGGTGACCAGCCACTGTGGTGTGTTAGGTTGTGGTGGGGGAGCAGCATATAGTGAGAAGACCACCTTTCTTTTCATCTTTGCTGCTGTCCAAGAATACCAAGCATTATCTGGGGGAAAATGGCTGAGTCAGCACAGCACCGTTGGTGCCAAGGAGAAGTGATTCTGGCATCAGGGCACAGAAATGTCTCGTGATGTTAGAATCTGTTGCAGTGTCAAATGATGTGACCCCAAGGATCTGCTAGCAGATGTGTGTAGGCCCATCATGGTGCCACTAGCCAGTGCCAGGTAGTTGTGGGTTGGTACTGAAGTGGGTCATCAGCATCGAGGTGGTCACTGGTGCCAGCACTTGCACTACGGCACCGGTGATTTCTGAGACAGTTATCAGTGCCAATGGCGCCAAGGGTTGCTGAGCAAAGGTAGGTCTTCGCTGCTTACATTTATGGTTCAAACACTCAGTGCCTGATGTGCTAGAGTGTTCCAAGTTACTCTTGGGAGGATGTCAGCACTGCTGGTAAAGACCTTGCAGTGAATCATTTCTTTTTACATGGATAGCTAAGGAAAGAACGCGAGGCACTCCTCCTCTTCTCGTGAGCGGCTTGAGCCATGCTCCTGGTCGGTTATGACTGCAAAGGACAGCATTTAGGAGAGGGCTTAGGATCGCCCGTCTCTGAGAGGCAGGTTAGTGAGATTTCCCCATAAGTATCTGCTTTGGGCAAACTTTTGCTCATGATGAGATTTATCTTTAAGATAGCTGCAGTAGACACGTGTGGCAGGAATATGCATCTCACCAAGGCATGTGAAGCAGAGAGAATATCTGTCAGACAGCAACATGGAGGCCTTACAGGAAACCCACTGTTCAAACCTGGGGGAGGTATTTTGAGGCTCCCCAGAGAGGAGCTCCCATAGGCAGTTGTACCATTCTCTAGTTGTAGAGGCCCTTCCACATTAACAGGAGTAAAAACTTCTTTTTGTCATAAAAATAGAAGGATTTGATTCAAAACACAGGAAGTTGCACTTTTTAAGCCTGGCATGATATAGAGATGGCTCATGAGATCACTCTCAGAGGACAAGAATGGGAACAGAGAAAGAAATTCTGTTGAAAAAGATTTTAAAGGCTAATAACAAAGACTAAATTTTCTAAAGGAAGGGGAGAACTTGGATATATTTTTTCTAACTTATTTTCTATTTTCTCCTTTAATTTAGGAAGGAAGTGAAGCACTGTTCCAAGTTCCGTTTTCAGCCCAGGAAGACGGAGAAGAAACTGAGGAGGTCAGGATGTGTGCGCGCCAATGGATTTACACATTACCATGAGACATCAACTGTGCCCACACATCCTGACCAGCAGGCCCATGGATGTGGGGAATGGGCAGGCAAAGTGGGTAACTGCACCGGAGAGTGGAGATTCAAAGGAGCCTGGAGCTCCCAGCTGCAGCTGCTGCCACCACCATCACAGTAGCAGTGGCCACAGCCGGAAGTTTCAGACTCGTTTGAATTGCTGCCGAAACACGCGTTCCATCCAGTTCTGAGGGCTGGTTGGGAGGGTGGGGCACACTGCAGTCTGGGTGGTGGTAAGGGCTGACTGCCCTGGGCCCTGCCCCTTCTGCACCCTGTTCTGCCCCTTCCAAGAGCATGCAGCCAGGCTCCTCCACACCTTGTCCCAAGGTCCCTGGAGGCTTTCAGCCCAGCACCCGATCAGGCACTTCTGCCAAAGCAGCAATGGCACCACAATGCCATGTCACTTTCAGTGGAGCATCTACAGGAACAGCACTCAAAGAAGAATCTTATCTCATGTACATCACACAAATTTATTGGAGCTTCTTATTATTTATTTATTGTGTGACTGATTTTACTAGCCAAACATTAGAGATTTATGTTCTCACTAAGAAACTCAATTGTCATCACAAGCCTTTAAAACTGGGTAACCTGTTAAACTCATTTTAACATATGTACCTGGCAAAGGATTCCCAGATGCTTTGCACTCAAGGTGGACTGGATTATTCACCACCACTGTTTCATTTAACATCTTCCCTGCATCCTGCAGACGGGGTGGTTCTGAGAAAGGAGAGCAAAATTAAGGTTTAATTCATTTAGCCACACACGTGGAAGAACATCGCAACATAAAGCACTTTGTATCCTAAAGAACAGTGCTTAGTTACTGCTGAACATTTGGAGAACATCCCACACCTCCTTTATGTAGGCTCTCCCTAATGAAAGCAATTGGGCTTTTCTCCAGTTGTAAAGGTTCTTCAGCATTAACAGGTATAAATATTTCTTTTTGTTAGTAAGTTAGTGGATTTCACTAAGGATCCTCACAGCTTGAGTAGGGTAAGCAGGGGCCAGTGTTGAGAAGTCACTTTTCTAACATGTTAGCTTTTTAATCACACTCGCTTTACACTATTAAAATGGCTACATCACACTGTACAAGGCAAAGCATTTTACCTTAGCTAGTCCACCTAGGTTCTAAAAGGTGGCAGACACACTAGGCAGTGACATACACTACTGCTGACAGGAAGGGTAGAGAAAAAAGACAAACTAGTGTGAGTCAGGATTAAAGCAGCTGGATACATAAAATGTGGCTTTAGAAACACAGGAAGAGCAATATTTCTATGCAGGCTGGTGCGGCAATTTCCTACCTAATTTAATATTATTGCATGAACTTATATCTTCACAAATCAAACAGATACAACAGAAATCTCAGAAAAATCACCATTTCTTATCCCTTTGCTCCTCACAGGTCTCAATTCAATTCCCACTGAAGTCACCAAAAAAGACATCACATGGTTCCAATGAAAGTTGGCTCAAGCTCTGGCCAGTAGTTTTGGAGCTCTGAGGTTCATGTACTTAAAGTATGGTCATTTATGAAACTTAAATGCAAATTGTTCCTGAACTTTCCTTACTCTCTCATATATTGGTTCATCTGGAAATTAGAATTCTCTTCCAGAAGTGTGAAGGTATAAAGACTCCTAACATAGGAGAGGAAAATGTTCCTGCAGAAGCTTGAAAAGAATGGTTGTTTTTGCAAGATTTCAGTCAGCTCAGTAATGCTAATAGTGCTGCCTTGCTTCCTGGCTCAGGAACTGAGGTTACTTCCTAAAGTCATGGAGACTCTTGGAGAGGACCTGAATGGATGTCGAAGAACCAAAAAAGCAGCTCTTTTAAGGAGGTATTTTTTATTTGAGGCTGAAACATCATTACCATGCACATGAAGCTGAATGTGCTGCTGGGCTTCTCCTGCAGCATTTGTTGCCACACAGGTGTATCTACCAGCATCTTCCAGGACGGCCTTGGCAATTTGCAGGATGCGGGCTGAAGACTCCAGCTGCCCCAAAACACAAAAGCAGGGTACAGTTTTTCACTATGACTCCTCACTTAGCCCCTGAGAAGAATGATACGGTACAAATTTACACTATATATAACATGTCATCTTCTTTTCAGACTGGTGCTCACATTTACAATGGAGACAGAGTCCAAAAGACTGGAAAGTCCCTGAGCAACAGGTTGGATGGTTGGCTGATACAGCTTTGAGAACAGCTGGGTGGCAAAGGAACAGGAAAAATTTGTAAAGCAGAAGCTGCAGGCAAAGAGGGCTGCTATGGCATGGGACTGCTGCCAGGATGCCAGAAGCCATTCCAGTCTACCACAGATTAAGGCAGTGTTAAGACCCACTTCTGGAGCTCATTGCCCAGGAGTTACAAGGGGAGGCATGGGCTTGCACCTGGTCAAGCCTCTGGAAGAGCCACCCAGATCTCTCCAATGTGAATGGCTGCCTCTCAACAGTCAGTAGAAGGTAAAGGTGCCAAACTGACGTAGAGTTGGTGCTTAGAGAGAAATTTAAGTCATCCTGCTTCCAGACAGCAAATGGGTTGTGCTACCTCAATAGCTATTCCAAAAGGAAAGACGATCACTTCCGGTACAGCTGAAAGGTAGAGACATTAAATCTACAAACTGAACTTCCTACAAACATAGCATATAGATTTCTTAGTGGAGGTTACACAACAAAACACGGTGGGTCAAATCCCAAATTCTTTTATGAGACAAAACTCCCATTGGCTTCCATGTGGATCTTTAGCATCTTCATATCATCACGTGAGATACAGAAGGAGGAGAAAACTAGTGTTTGTGTGTGTTTTAGTACTTCAGTGTAACTATCTATTTTTTTGTTGCCATGAAAGCACTGTGCTTACTTGAATATTTCCTTTGGCTGTGTTCACTGGCTGGCCATCTTTTAACCACGTAATAGAAGGGTTGGGAATACCATTGGTTACGCATTGTAATGTCATGGGTTTGTATACCACCACAGCTCTTTCAGAAGGGCCAGTGGATTTGATTGTTGGAGGAACTGCAAAACACAACACAAAGTTAAATCACTACATGAACAAATTTGAAGTGCAGCCTACAGCCTGTCTCATAATAATCAGAGCAATTTGTATACAATTCTACTCAATATTGTCACCAATTTAGCAGCACATTTCTACACATTTTTCAGTCTTGTATAGCACTGCAATGCTTTCTTACTAATGAAGAGATGCAACATTATTTTATTATAAAGTTAGTCTGCTGTTCTTTTTCTTCCATGTGTAACATACCATGCACAGTAATATCCACTTCCCTTTTATGGTCTCCTGCCTTGTTTGTTGCCACACACTTATAGCGGCCTGTGTCGGACACCTGAGCCTGGGAGATGAGAAGCTTGCGTCCGTTTAATAAGATCTTATATCCTTCTCCCTCTTCAATTGGCTGGCCATCTTTATACCACCTAGCATGAAGAACGCAACATCTTAAGAAATGTATTTTGTTTAAAGTGGGTGAGAGTCCACAAATGTGTTTCTATTTACTAGAAATAGGAAGCCACAGTACAACTAGATCTATTTTCCAAGGAAGCCTGAAGATATTATGCAGATTTCTGCTCTTTGGAGCTATGAGATGTAAGTAATGGCTTGAAGTGAGCTACCAGGAAATGGGGAAGCAAACATCAGAGAAGGGGAAAGGCAGGATGCGGGCAATAGGGGAGGCTATGGAATGTACAGTTGCCACCAGAGAAGAGAAGTAAATGATTCCATGCAAGAGGGATCATAGTTAGCAGAGGCTGGGCAAGGGTGGCAGGTGAGCCCTCCGCTTTGGGGTGGCAAGCCTGCCAGCCACACCCCTTCTGTCCACAGCCCTGTGGCCCTTGTGACAGAGCCCTGAAACCTCCACCATTCCAGCAAAAGGAAAAAACCCAATGGACCCTCCATTCTGGAGGTGCCATGGCCTGAAAACTCCAGCCACATTGGGCCAAGCCATCACCACCACTTCCTGAGCACCAAACCAAGCTGCTCCACTGGCTCCTCCGCACTGGATCAGCCCCAGTGCCTCATTGAGCTGGCAGTTTCCCCAAGCACTGGGCTAGACCTAGTGTTATTAGTTGGGCTGGTGACCACCTCCCATGGAAAGGGGGAAAGGAGACATCAGTAGGAAAAGTCATAAATAGAGTTCTGCCACTTTTTTTTAATCCAGAGTAGTCCCTGGAATATTTACTTTGGCATTTCCCGGGAGGTTAATTTTAAAAGAAGGGGGAAATTTTGAGCCCACAGAAGTCAGAGCTTTGCCAACAAGGCCAGGGTTTCACCCTCTGTGTTTTAGTCTACGATCACATGGCATGGTCATTGCATAGGGATTACTCTCAAGCCCACCTAAGCAAGTTGAGGAATTTATTACTGACATACCAACCCCCTTACATGATAGCCGGTGGAGGGGTTCCAGTTGCTGGACAATCCAGTTCTAACGGGCTATGAAGGATTACCATGTAGTCTGAAGATTCCCCTCCACCCTCCACAAGTGGTGGGACTGTAAAGTGATACAAAAACACCAAAAGAAACATTTAAACATCAGAAAAGTGTCAAGAAACAACCATGTAGTGTAAAACACATACCTCAGCACCCACCTCCCAATTGGGCAGGGTATTGGGTTCGATGTAGAGTTGTGCCCTTGCAATGAAAGGTTCCTTTACTGATGGTGTCTGCTGTCCTATTGTTTGTATTGCTCTTGTGTGGTACTCTACCTACCTATAGCCAGATTCCACCTACTCTATGTGTGGACAAAGGAAACTCAGAGCCTTCCTTGCCCCCTCTTCACAGGGCCCATCTGATCTGTCTCCTTTCCTGGGGGTGCATGGTATGCCAAAGGGAGTAGAAGAACAGGGAGCTGGCAGGGCTATCTGTCCCCACATTCACAGACCAGAAAAGCCATTCAGGGACAATAAGCAGGGCATACTGCATCTGCAAGCTTATGGGCCTCCAGTGCTCCCCTACAGTGGCGTGCCTCAGTATACATCTGTGCCTACAAAGCATAATCAAGAGCTTTAAAATAGTAGCACCTACAATGTAAACAGCCCTACCGTTCTGAGTGTTGTTATTTCATGACTAAAATTTATATGATTCATATACAGAGATGGGCCAAGGAGGCAATGTTCAGAACTGGACTTGAGTGAAGGTTTCAATGGAAAGAGAGAAACATTTTTTAAGGAAAGTTTAGGATTTGCAGAATGTAGGCAAAATTTTACAGGCAGCCTAAAAATTGAAGAAACCCGTGATATTATTTTATTAATTTTGTAGCTGTGACCATTCTCCTGTCCCTGATATTGAGATAGACTTGGAAGAGGTCTCTGTGCCCTTCCATGCGATGCTTGCAATCTCCTTCATGAAAACTGTCCCTGAAGTAGCCTGAAAGCACTAGGCAGAGAAAATGTGCAACAAGAGGGCTTAGTTAGATATGACACTGTTTTCATTCTGCAGCAAGTTCTGGAAATAAATTGTTCTGCTGCTCACACACCTAAAATTTCAACATTATATTTCATTTCTTTTTCTCCTGCTACGCTGGTGGCCACACATATGTACTGGCCATGATCAGCCTCTACAGCATTCAGGATCTCCAGTTTCTTCCCCCCAGACACAATGCGGAGGTTATCACTTGGTTTCACAGGAACACCATCTTTTAACCAGGTAAGAAGAGGAGGCGGGTTGCCAGCAGCTTTACACTCCAATATCAGTGACTTGCCAGCCACCACCTGCTTGTTCTGGATTGTGTCAGAGCTGCCCTCAATCACCGGAGGAACTACAGAAAAGGAAAAAAATATTCATGGCAAGTGATTAATTTTACAGCCAGAAAATGTACTAACAGCAAATGGGTCGGTTCCTCCCAGCCCATCCTGGCACTATGTAATTTTATGTTATGTGTTATTTTACGAGAAAAATCTTTCATCAGACCAGACTAGGATGAAGGACCTGTGGTTTGAGCATTGGCCTGCTAAATCCAGGATTGTGAGCCCAATCCTTGAGGGGACCATTTAGGGATCTGGGGCAAATAGATTAAAAAAAAAAAGGATGGTGCTTTGTCCTGCTGAAAAGGCAGGAGACTGGACTTGACCTCCTGAGGTCCCTTCCAGTTCTATGAGATGTGACTCTAGGTTACAGTTAACAATTTAATAAACAAATGCCATAGCTGTATGCTCAGCACTTTATTAAAAGACAATGAGATTCTGAGGCAAAAGAATAGAGCCCAACAGTCTTAACTCAGATGTGACACTGGCAGGGGTCATCTCAGGCCAAGGCCCCAGACTTCAGTAAACACTAACAAACACATAACTTTCAACCCATCTGGCTTATGTGTGTGTAAGCACAGTTAAAACAGTCATTAGGTATAAGAATGTGTTTCGACTTTATGGAATGCTTTCAGGACACTCCATGTATTAATCCTACTTTATATCCAGAGTTAAAAGGTAACATCTAAATGTTTGCTCTGTAATGACAGGCTGAACCTATCTCATCCGGCATCCTTGGGACTTGACCTGTGCTGAATGAGAGAACTTCCCAGATCACAGGAGGTCGAGATTGTCTAGCATATTACCAATGCTTCCACTGCTTACTGGGCTCTTAGAAGACATTTCGGGGTAATTTACAGCTAAACAGCACAGAACACAGACAGCCTGAGTGGTGGTTGTGAACACACTTTATGGGACCACAGGAAACTTTATAGCCACAGCCATGGTAAGTGACCACCCAGCTACTTAAAATCATGCTGGATTACAGCTGTTGCTGGATGAGAAAGCTCTGTATTAGAGGGGTTCAACCTGTATTAAAATTTTGCTATAACTAAATCCCACACTATCATGAGTTAGGCATTACCAAATGTGACATACCAGTTTATTACAAGAGGTGGTGTGTCTTCCCCAACAAAAGGTCTACATACATCAGACTAATCATTGTGGATAAAAGACTTGTGGATTGCTTCCCCCACAACCGTGAAGAAGGTACATACCCAAACCCTTGTCCCATCAGAGCTGAAATGGGAGGAGAAGGGAATAAAAATAAATGTTAAAGAGAGTTCTTGAACGCTGAGGGATGAGGATGCCTGAACTCTGGGGAACAAGGATATCTAAGCATAAGCAAAGAGTCCCCAATCGTTTTACCTGGGTTAGTCCAAAAGGATATACAGACTCTACTTACTATAGAAATTTTTATTACATTTTGAAATTTGACTGTAACTCTCCTGTGTGTGTTTTAACCTTGTTAATAACTCGTTTCCTTTTCCTAGTTAATAATTCTTTAGTTTGTTACAGGATTAGCTACATGCATTGTCTTTGGTTTGAGATGTGAGTAAGCTGACGTGGGGGTAAATGACTGGTTCCTTAGGAGTAGGAGTAACCTGATTATTATTGTGATTTTTTGGTGTAAAGCAGCCATCTACCAAGCAGTCATCTAGCTCCTTACAAACTAACAAATTTATAAGGTCGTGCGCTTTTGTGGATAAGACCCACTTTCATCTGAAGAAGTGGATCTTACCCATAAAACCTCATGAACTAATACATTTATTAGTCTCTAAGGCGCTACAGGACTGCTTGTTATTTGTGAAGGCCAATGTGGCTACCCTTCTGAGCCAACTACCAGAAAGTCTCGTTTGTCTGGCTGGCAAGATAGACCACAACATCCAAAGCTGTGACTTCCAGATAAGACTCTAATAGGCTAAGGCTACACTATTGTTTCTATTTTGGCATACATTTGTATCCTGAAATAGAAACCATCTGGCCAAACACTGCACTCGAAATAGCAGGGGTATTTCAAGTGTGGTATTGCGTTCCCAGTTTTCATTTTTAGTAAGACTCATAAAACGAGGCTTATCAGGAAGTTTGAAATAAGCACTTATTTTGAACTTTGGTCCAGTGTAGCCTGCACTGGGTTCAACATAAAATGCCTCAAAATAAGTTACACAATTTGTTCACACTTGTTACTGGCTTGGCAAAATGTAATTATAGAGAATTCAAAGGGTTTTGCCCTGCTCCTTGGCAGTCAGCCAAAAGGTTGGCATTCATGAGCCATTGCAGACACAATGTTCAGGAAACTTAAGATTCACTCCAAGAAGTTATTTTAGACAAACACTATGCAGGGTATGTATATGCACACGATGGGACGGAGGAATAGAAAGGGGGGAAAAGAAGGGATTTGTTGGGTGGGGAAAGTAATTTTAATATTTCCTATTTCTAAAAGGTACCAACTGACATCCTTCTTCACAGCTACATAAGCCATATTAGATATGTCACATGACAGTGCAAGCTTTCCCATGCTGCCTTGCTAATATGTGCCAAACCTCAGCTTCAGTGACCACCTCTAGGAGCATGCAGCTAAGGTGCTGAATAAGCATGTTTTATAAGCCACAACAAATGGTGAGCAAGCATGTAAAATACACTCTCTCTTTACCATAGACATCCACTTGATATATTTTTTCCGCAGTGCCAGCAATGTTGGTCACCAGGCAGGTATACTTAGCAGAATCCGAGACTTGAGCCCGAGGAATCTGAAGGAACTGTCCCCTGTCCACATACAGAGCTTCTGGACTAGAAATAATCAGGCGTCCATCTCTATACCATGTAATGGCAGGGGCTGGGATTCCCCTGGTTTCACATTCCAGCTTTATTAAGCTATTGAGCAGTGTGGATATCTCAGTAGTCATATTTCCTCCTTTAATAGTAGGAGGGACTATTTAAAAAGACAAAACACCACCATTAAAACCTTATTGCTAGAGTCTGCATTAGCAATTTTTTGCAGCTATAAACAGGTTAACCATAACAACATTAAAAGAATTAAAGAACTTTTGCACTCATAAGACCTCCAGCATCCTCAACATATTCAACAATGCAGTTATCCATGATCAGCACAAACATCTGTGGCACACTAGAAGCTCACCATACATAAGATAAGTTGAACCTAATAGGAAAGTAATAGAGAGATTAACAGAGAGAGTAGCAGATCCATTCCTGATCCACAGACCAGTTAGTCTACATTTTAATGGAGTGGGCCATTCCATTAATGACTTAAGAGTTTGCATCTTATTGAAGAAGAATTTTCAGTCTGCTTTGGAAAGAGAACTGCTGAACTCTCTTTCATATTCAAATTCGACACATTAACACGTGGTTTGAACCAGGATGCAAACTTTCTGGGACATTATAGGGGCTCTTTAGCATACTTGGCTTAATCTAATTCTTGACTTTCCCTCTTCCCCCCGGCCCCTCTGCTCTCTGATTTGCTCACGTTGACAATTTTTTCTGATTTGTCAACTTTGATTACTGTTTTTGGTTCTCTATGCCTTAAATACTGAGTCTGTTCTGGTAACGCTATCGTCTGAAGAAGTGGGTCTGTCCCTCGAAAGCTCAACACCTAATAAATTATTTTGTTAGTCTTTAAAGTGCTACTTGACTGTTTTTTGTTCTAACAGGAAAGGTTCACACCATACCTTTAAGGCACAGCCCATTCTCTCGCCCCTAATATGTCAGTTGGGTAAGCAACCTGATAAACTCCTTCCATGGATGCACTAACTACTCCAATAGGACATGTCCTGTTTTTACCCCATCTCTTGCAGACAAGTCTTGACCAGCCCTTCCACTGTTCAGTCAGCTAGAGCAGCCACTGAAAGCCGTGACCTATTTTTCAGAAGGGCTGAGAATTCAAGTGCTCCTGTTGACTACAGGGGGAAATGCTGGTTATTCAGCACTTCTGAAAATAAAGTCATTTATTTATAAGCAGAAACCAGCACTTGGAAGCCTTGATTTAGACTTCTCTTTTTGAAAATCTTGGTCCAGGGTTCCTCATCTCTCACTAGTCAACAGTACTTATATTTTTCTAGCAAACAAGCTTTCATGTCAAATTACCCAACATGAAGAGTGCACAAGTCTCTGAAAGAGGCTATAAAATACATTGCAACTGGCAAAACCTAAATTAACTGCTTTACTGCTCCTGAAAGTACCAGACACATCTGGCAAACACACACTTTCTCTGCTGTCAAACAAACACTGATTTTACACTTATTTCCATGGAATGTTCATTGAAAATGACAGCACAGAAAAATAGAGTGGGAAGGAGATGGTTAAACCAATGAGCAGGATGGTTGTAGATTACAAAATTATGACACAGCTTTATCCTGGTTAAATAATTCACATATAAAATAAACAAATCTATAAAATACGCTAAAGCCTACATAAATGCATCCTAATGTTTCAGCAAGTGCTTGAACATACAGCAAGCCAGAACAGTTGGATTACCTTTAACATACTGTCTTAGGAAATTATCAGAGTCAAAACTAGACTTCTCTTTGCCTCTTCTAGCCCCCATCTATATTAAATACTGGCAGCAGAAGAACACACCCATAGAAACTGACTACGCCAAGATAAAGTTGACAGTAACTACCAATACTCTCAACATTTATGACACCGGCTGTCATCCAGCGTTTAAATTCTCAGTTTCTCCATATTACAAACCTCTGGGGGAAAGTCCTTCTCAAAAATTTCACTGGAAGTATCTCTTCAACTCCAAAACCTTAATAATAAGTTACTGATGCTATAGGAAGGATTGGAAATGAACAATTCCAAATTTTTTTCTGTGGTGAATTCTCCTGGTTGTGTGGGAAAAGTCCTAATTAGCCAAGAGGACTAAAGAGCAAAGAAAAATAAAATCTAATTGGAAATTACACCTAGATGCCCCTGTCCATCTCTGAGCATCTGTCTATATCCTCAGGGTCAGACTCTTTGACATCAGTGGGATATTCCCTGGCCTCTTTAACTAGTTTAAATTTAATTTACCTCCTCCCTTTGTTTCCAGAGATTATGAATGGCTTTACTGGTCACATTACTTAGATTTTTCCCTCCACCTCTGGGCTCAAACCCCTCCACCCACTCTTCCTCTCTTTCCATTCTACTGAAGTCACCCTAATCATGGTCATTAGTGATAGTCTCTTAACTGTTTTGCCAGCACATCACTGTTTTCTTACAACTGTCAAACTGAACCTACTACAACTCACTTTCTTCCAGCCCCAGCGTAATCTGCTCCCAGCTACTGTATCTCTCTGCTCTCACTTCCCTGTAAACTCCTCCCATGCTGCAGGCTTGACTGCACCTCCACCGATGCTCCCCTTTCCAAGTGGAAGGCTCTCCTCTCGCTTTTTATCTGCCAAGCATCACATTTCTTTCAAATCTATTTCTCCCAGGAATCTTCTTACCCCTATTCTTGCCACCAGTATCTCCCATACACACCCTTACTTAAACCTGGCCCATCAAGTAGCCTGAACTGTCCCAGTTTGTCCACAGTCTCTCGCAAGGAAGATGCCTTATTCAGTTTGTAGGCACAAGGCAATTGTGCTAGATAATTGAGTCAATAATTAATAATAAATGTTACTGTAGTTAGCTGCCCTGAGCCAGATCCTCTGCTGACATAAATCAACATAGTTTCATGAAATCAATAGAGTTCCATCAAATGATGACAGCTGACAAATTAATGGAATTCTGTATATTCTAAATCATTCTTAGAATGCTTTTGAGGTGCTCTATATTCTAAGCCATTCTATGCCATCTTTTCTTCCCTGACCAGTTTTACCCCAGTATAACAACACTGGCTTTGTGTGTCTTACTTCTGATCTACACTGGCATAAACTGAGGAAAGTCAGACCTTCACTGTGTTAACACAAAACCCTAATTCTTCCTCCCACCTACACTCCCCTTAAAATCTATTAAATTAATCTAACTAGATAATAATATATTTCAACTGATATTAATTATGCTCCAAAACACTTTCAATAACTAAAAAAACAAGGGAAAAAAATATCCAAAGCTGGCGTAGGCCCCAATCCTGCAATGATTTATGCACATTTAACTTCATATGTCTAGGAAAGCCCATGGCAGTCAAAGGGATGACAGATAAATGTAAAGTTAAGGAAATCTACATTTCTTTGAAGGATTGGGGCCTTAATCTGCATATTATTTCCCAGCAAAAAAGACAGCTATTTTATTAAACAAAACAAAAGAATGCCTACTCCTAGAGAATTCTTTTAATTTACCATGGATGACCAGCTTGACTTCCTTGACTTGTTTGCCAGCTGCATTGGTCACACTGCATTGATAGCGGCCTTTGTCAAGTTTCCGAGCACTTTTTATGCGCAGAACTTGTCCTTTCTCCAGGAGCTCAACATTAGGATCTTCCAAGAACAGGGGCCTAAGGAAAAAGTTTATTTCATTTCCTGTCACTGTGTACTCCCTTATCTCCATACATGAGTGTTAAAATAACAAAAAAATGAAAAACAAAAAAGCAAAAAAACCCACATACTTTTCATCATAATAAAGAACATTTGAATAAAAATTGCAACAAATATTAAATAATATTTAGCACTAGAAGGGAAGGTTACTCACCTTGTGCAGTAACTGGAGTTCTTCAAGAAGAGTGGATGCTCCACTCTTAAGTCATGGTGCTTTCCTGGCACTTTTGATTGAAGAATTTCCTAGCAGTCCCAATGTGGGCCATGCACACATGGTGCCTGCCTTGTATTCCATTGTCCGTTGAAGTAGTGTGAGTGTGGCCCAGACCCTTGTGTTCCTTCTCTACATCAGCGGCTGACAGCTCTGAAGTAGAGGGAAGGAGGGTGAGTAGTGGAGCACCCACAGGGACACATCTCAAAAGAACTCTGGTTACTGCTCAAGGTAAGTAACCTTCCCTTCTTTAAGAGAGATGTCCCTGTGGTGCTCCACTCTTGGTGACTATAGAGCAGCGCCCTTTAAGATGTGACGGTGCTATTGAAAGGCTGTGGATAGCACTGCTCTGCCCACTTGTGTGTCCATTCTTGGACCATGAATGAGAGCATAATGTTTGGCAATAGTGTGTTGCAATGCCCAGGAAGCAACTTTGCAAATCTCTGAGAAGGGAATATTGTGAAGATATGCTGTTAACATAGAAATAAATCTGGTAGAATGTGCACCTACAGGGTGTGGGCAGGGTTTGAGTGCCTTTGATTTCCTAACAGGTGGATGCAGTCAGCGATCCATTTGAAAAGCCTCTTTTTAGATCTTGGCGTACCTCTGGACAGGTCTACTACAGAGATGCAGAGTAGTGGCATCTTTCTGAAGGGTTAGGTTATGTCTATATAAAAAGCCAACATATGTCTAACATCGAGTGTGTGCATGGATCTTTTGAATGAATTAGCATGTGGTTTAGGGAAATACATCGGGAGACAGAGAGGCTCTTTGAGGACAGTACTTTATGGTTGAGAGTGGTGGGTAACCTCATCCTTAAAAAATGTTGTGTAGGAGGATCAGCCATCTGTGCCCCATTTCACCCACACAACAGGAGGAAGTAAAGGTGATGAGAAACACAACCTTCAGGGAGAGATGCAGTAAGGAGCATGAGGTGAGTGGCTCGAAGGTTTTTGCCATGAGTTCATGAAGGAAGAGAGTTGGGTCCCATGGAATCAAAGGAAGTCTTCCTTTGGGATTGAGGATTTGGCGACCCTTAAGAAATCACTTTGTGGTGGAATGGGTAAAAAGGGAGATCAGACATCATCTGCCTTATGGTGGAATGTTCTGATTGTCACTAGATGTACCCTCAGGGAACTAAAGGAAAGGACCAACTGTTTTAGTATGATAAGACAGTCCAGTACCAGTGAGAGTGGTGCTTCCACTGCATCTATTTGCTTTGAGGCACGCCTGTTGATGAGTCACTACCATTTATGAGTATAGGTGGAGCCAGTGGAAAGTTTTGTGCTATGAAGGAGAACACATTGGACCTGGTCTAAGCAACTAGGTCGGCATGTTAGAGCCATGAAGGAACCAGACTGTGAGCTGGAGTCCTGGGACATCTGGGGAGTGTCACTGGCACTTTCCCTATATTAGGAGGTTCTGTTGACGAGGAAGAGGGATTGCGGGGTGCAACAACATATATATTAGGAAGGGGTATCAGGGTGTCTAAGTCAGGACAGGGCTATTAGTATGACTTTAGCCCTGTCTGTATGGATCTTCTGTATGACCCTGAAGAGGACAGGTATCAGCAGGAAAGCTTAGAGAAGGTGACCCATCCAGCTGATGAGGAACGGGTCTCCCTGTGATCATTTTCCTATGTCCAGTTAGGGACAAAGGAGGGTGCACTTGGTGTTGTGGGGAGTCATGAACAGATACATGGTCAGTTGTCTCCACATGTGAAATATGTGACATAGGACTGTAGTGTAGAGTTCCCACTCATGGTGTAGGGGAAAACACCTGCTCGGTTCATCTGTAGTGGAGTTATGTGTGCAGCTGAAACATAGATATTGTGGCAAATGCAGAAGTTACAGATGGCTTCAGTGTGCAGTGAGTGGGACCTGGCTCCCCCCGACAGTTTATGTAAAACATGCACGCAATGTTGTCTGTCATCACGTGTACATTGATTTTGGAGGAAAGGGGGAAGCGGTGGCAGGTGTTGTGTACAGCACGCAGCTCCAAGAGGCTGACATGCACAGTCATCTCCTCTGTAGACCACAGGCCTTGTGCCGAGCGATATCAAAGATGCGCTCCCCACCATACTTGGGAGGCATCTGTGATCAGTAGCACTAACAGGTTCTCTGGTGCGAAGAAAACCCATGGACGCAGGGTTCAGCATGTCAATAATTGTTTTGTGGTGGCTGGTAAAGTCAAGCAGATCCTCATAGGGTCTCTGTCCAGTTTGAACACAGTTTGACAGCCATACTTGGAGGCAGCGCATGTGAAGGCACGCATATTTCCCCACAGAGATGGATGCTGCCATATACCCCAGCAGTTGTAAGCACTTGAATGCTGTGGTTTGTGGGCTGTTGGAAATCATGACTATGAGGGATTGCACGGTGTAGAATTTATCTGTTGGGAGCATTGCTCAAACTTGAAAGAGAAGTCATCTGCTGACATTGATGAGATGGGGTATTACTGACTCATCAGCAGAGGAGGAGAAATTGCTCTGTAGGCAGCTGCAGAGATTTGGATTGCTTTCTGTGCGGACTGACATGTATAATGGAATCTCTTTTGTAGCAGCCCCCCATCCCCACCCCCCAGGCTGCAGTAAGGTCAATATACAGGGTCTGTCACAGATGGAGGCATTCACAGATGCCCATACCAAAGTGGTATGGCATGAGGATAGGGGGCAAGATAGACAGATCTTGGTGGGGAGTACTGTGTGCTGGAGAATGGACAGTGAGAAGAGAACACAGCCTCAACCCATCTTCCTCCTCGCTGGAGAACCATGATGGTGCCAGCAACGTGTTGTGTGGCATCAAGGTTCATGTGGGAACATCAGTGCTGATGAGAAGAGACTGCAGCGAGGAGATGATCATGAGATCGCTATGCAACATAAATGGCCGCAGTGCGGATGGTATTGGCACTGAGGTAGTTGGCAGAGTTAGTTGCATTGGTATCGCAGATGGAGCTGATGTGACTGGAGATGCTGCCATGGTGCTGGGTTTGGCAGACAGCACTGTGATGGAGATCAGTACTGCTTCTCAGGTGGTGCCATCACGGCCGAAATGGAGGCTGAGCCTGTAGCCTCAGTACCTGGGCAGCGGGCGCCAGAGGAGCCTGGGGCATTGTAGGTACTGAGGCAAGATGCCTTCTACAACGCTGAGGTAGATGTTCTGGGTGACCACTTCTTTGCAGTCTGTTGCCTGTCAGGGACCAGGAAACTCCACTTTTCAGAGGAGGCTTTAGATTGTGGAGACTGAGGCAGTGAAGGAACTGAATGAAGTAGGTTGTTCTCCAGAATCTGAGGTTGGCCTGAGGGATTTTTCCCATAAGTATTAATTTCAGCCTCAGGTCCCTTTCCCTTTAAGCCTTGAGCTTGCCGCAATGGGGACATTTTTGCTGTACGTGACCCTAACACAAACACAAACCCTAACCCCCAAGGCAGCGGACACATTGGGAGTGTCTGTTGGATACCAGCATAACGTCCCTGCAGAAGGACTAGTGGTTCCTGCAGAAAGACACCAGTATTTCAGTCCTGGCGAGCCCTGCATGATGAACCTGCAGACAGGAATTAATTTTTCCCAAGGAACTAACAACTCTGTATCTGGAAACTAACTAACTAACTAACTATGCATAACTGAATTATGTTAAACTTAACTATTTTTTTGTTTTTCTTTCAGAGGACTGCAGAGCTCTGTTGCAGGGACTGTTAAGAAAGGGCTGAAGAGCCTGGGCCATGCACACATTACTTCAACAGAAAACAGTGTGCAAGGCAGGCACCATGTGTGCACAGTCCACATCAGGAGTGGTAGGAAACTCTTTGATCGAAGGTGCCAGAACAGCACCAAGACCAAGAGTGGAGCACACAGCGGGAGATGTATTGAAGAAGAAGAGAACTTTTCCTGTTAAAATTGCTATACAGTTAGCTAGTATTATAGTATTATAATTATTCCCATTTTACAGAAGAAATCAAGGCACAAAATACTTAGGTTTCAACTAGGTCACACAGTATGTCAGTGGCAGAGCCAGGCATAGACAAAGATTACCTAATTCCCAGTCCCCTTCTCTAATTATTAGACCATAATGACAAAATGTCTCTGTTCAGTAGAGAAAAGCTATAACGTCCATACATCAAAGAATAACAAGCAACTGTCATGTCACGATGGCTGGTTTTGCTGACTTTATAAAATGTCGATGTTATTTTTTGACCTCTTTACAGTACCATCTTTTTATTTTTGGATAACATTTGTACTGCCAAAGTTTCTCTCCTAACTGGGCTTTCCCAACAGAAGAACTGAAGAACTGAGATGTGCACGCAGCAATACAGGTCACTAACTGGAAACATGTTTAACAATTTGCTGTGGGGTACCATACCCAAAAAAGATAGTCATTTTAGCAAAGAAGTGAATGCACTTTGAACAACTTTAAAACAATCTCTATGGAAGGACCTCAAAGAAGTGGCTGTGTATTTGTCTTGATTTGTGCGCTGTCTGGTTTCACTCACCATAAAGCTACACTGGATGTGCCACATTACTCAGAAACTGGCATTTCACCATGAACACCAAGTTGATACACATAGGCCATGTCTACACTAGCCAAAAACTTCGAAATGGCCATGTAAATGGCCATTTTGAAGTTTACCAATGAAGCGCTGAAATACATATTCAGCGCCTCATTAGCATGCGGGCGGCCGCAGCACTTCGAAATTGACGCGGCTTGCCGCTGCGCGTCTCGTCCAGACGGGGCTCCTTTTCAAAAGGACCACAGCTACTTCGAAGTCTCCTTATTCCCATCTGCTCATAGGAATAAGGGGACTTTGATGTAGCCAGGGTCCTTTCGAAAAGGAGCCCCATCTCGGCGAGCCGCGTCAATTTCGAAGTGCCGCAGCCGCCCGCTTGCTAATGAGGCACTGAATATGTATTTCAGTGCTTCATTAGTAAACTTTGAAATGGCCATTTGCATGGCCATTTCAAACTTTTTGGCTAGTGCAGACGTAGCCATAAGCACGCATAAACATATAATAATAATATGAGCTGTAACTGATCACAATAGCATACCACTGATTGACTAGTCATAAGCAGAATATGATCAATACAGTGCATTTACCTCCTCTCTCCCCCACCATAATGTCCTTGCCATAGACAAAAAGGAAGTACTTACTTGCCATCTTTGAACCACTGAATGACAGGAAAAGGAGAGCCTTTGACTTTACACTCTAGACTGGTTTCTTGGTGGAGGGTGACTGCAACTTCGCCTGGTGTGTCAGCCCCTTTTATGTTTGGTGGAACTTGGAAAAAAAATGCCACAGTGAGGACTAAACGTGGTTAACATGCTGAGGACTTATTGACAAGGGCACTAACTGGACAGGTTAATCATGGAGGCCATGACTTTATGTACTAAATAACGGGGGGGTTTTGGATTATCAGCTTCAAAGAGCATAGTACTAACCTAGCACATCTATATTAAATAGCTTCTCAGAACTCCCTGCTATATTAGTTGCTTTGCATGAATACTGTCCACCATCATCTGTAGAAGCTTTAAGGAGCTTCAGAATCTTCCCATTGTGCAAAATCTGGAGAGTACTGCTTTCCACAACCTTAAATAAAAATCACAGAGAGCAGCATTATGTGGTCCAAGTTACGTCAGTCAAACATTGCACCTGAATTTTGAAAAGAAGGTAGTAGTTTTTCTTAAATAATAATCTATCAATTTAATGTCCCTTCTCTATCACAGCCATAATACCTTCAAAGAACAATAAAAGTTGGCAACCATAACTTATACGTATTTATATAATAGGCAGATAACGGTAAGGCGGTACTATAATTTGCAGTTGTCTAATAATAGGATAATTAAAATCTCCTTTTTAGTTTCTTTGCTACCAGGCAAAATACTTGTCCTTCTTTGTAAAGTGCTTTAAGTTCTAAGATGTGGATGGTAACGTTTTGGAGGAAGGCTGAGGGCTGGTGTTCAGAGAAGCCTTGAAAAATGCTCTTTTCTGTTGCACTGATTTAATGAATAGGTAAAGTTAATTTTTTACCTGTAGATGGCAGATTATTGATGCTGAGTGGTCACCATTGTGATTGATGTGACCATATATTAAATTATTTACAAAGATACTTAGTGGTTTATATATGCATGTTTTTACTGCTGCTTAAATTTAAATTCTGTTGGTAGAAGGTATGATCCCTGACCAACGTAACTGTGTTGGAACAGATACAAGTTATATCTGCAAAATAGTATTTTTGCCAGTATAGCTTGTTTTACTTGCAGAAGGTGGTTCTACTGCTACAAATCTCAGCATTTCCAATATAGTTGTGTTCACATTAGAAGCATTTTCCCAGCATAATATATAAGTAGAGCATTACCAGTACATTTTAATCTATTTAAATTAGCTCTCTTCTCAAACACTCAACAAAAAGGCTTTAGAAAGCTAATGTGAAATCTGCTGCAATTGGCTTTTGTGTATTTATAGCTGTTATAGTTCACTTGTGATGAAATTAATACAAAGTAGTTGTGCATACCTCAATGTCATCTCTATACCATGTGATGATGGGAAATGGATTGCCTGATACTTCACAGAAGAGGTTCAAAGGCTGATTAACTAGTACAGAAGTATTTGTCACCTTTTCTTGATCTTGAATTTCAGGAGGAACTATAATAAATTATGGTACACAAAGATTTATGTAATCAAAATATCATGGACATAAACATCTAAGAAAGCAAAACCAAGATGTTATCTCAAAATTCTGCACATTCTTCCTCATTATCTCAAGTTTCTTCCTTGTAAATCATGTTTATTAATGCACATGTTATAGCTTTACCAACAGTTTAAGAAGCAGAGTAGACTGACTTGCCCCCTCCACTACTGTTTCTTTACAGTGAATCAGAGGGGAAGGTGGATGAGTAGTGGAATACAGGTGGTGACCATATATTCTCAACAACTGTAGTAAGGTAAGTAATTTCTCTTTCTTCAATGTAGTAGTGATAGTCCATATGTATATACCAGTGTGGTTAACTAGCAAGTGTTACTGAGAGGAGGATGCAGGTAGTATGGCAACTGGTACAATCACTGACCCAAAGGAGGCTTGGACCAAGGTGTAGTGTTCCATGAATGTGTGGATGGAGCTCCACATGGCTGCCTAGCAAATAACAAGGAGCATCCAGGAATGCCACAGAGCCCAGAGTCTATAAGAGAAGCAGACACCACCCCCATGATAACCACACTTAAGTTGTCTATGGTCCTTTACTAAAAGAATGACATGGAGGGAGACTGTATCTATAGGCTCTGTGTGCATCCTGTGCCCTCCCTTGCCCTGTTAAACAGAGCGCAAGAGGCAGAGGGGAATTAATGCTGCATGGGGCAGTGTTAAGTCCTGTGGGAATCTCCTACTGGAAATAAACCAGGTTAGGGCAGCAGTCCACTATACTGAGTAGCTGCTACTAGGATTCACTCTTTTCCAGCACCTGCTGTAGTAGGCCCCTTCCCAATGGTGTTGTAGCAACTTTGTGGGGAGAATGTCATTGAGCAGCTGCTTTTCCATTCTATCCTAAGTTCTCTGAGCGATGGTTCCCCTCACCTAAGTTGATGGAGAGCATATCTAGCACTTATTCTACAGCTGCTCCGGAGGCAAACATTTGGTTTTTCACATGTTATTTTACATGTTATTGTAAGGGTCATGGAAATTTATGGGTTGTCTACAATAAGCATTAGGTTATTTGTGTAAACAGAAGACGGGTTCTGTATTAAGCATGAGCAACCAGAACGAACAAATACTCAGATGTGCTCCCACAGCTACAGGCACGCATTTAGCATATGCAATTGATAAGAACAAAAGAGAAAATGCACTTTTGAAAATTACTCAACAACTTATTTACCATGAACCTTCAGATTATATTTTCTTTCTGTGCTTCCTGCTTCATTCACTGCTACGCAGATGTATTCCCCACTGTCATATGGTGTAACTGAAGCAATGATGAGCATTCTCCCCTCATCCACAATTGAAATGCCTGGCTCATTGCCGATCAGCTGCCTGCCATTACGTAACCATTTGATGGTAGGTTTGGGGGTACCTAAAGAGAGAAATTTATAGACCTTCAAGAAGCTTCTTGCTCATTGATATTACTTCAGAGCAGTGCACAGTAAAAAAATGTACAGTAGAAGCTTGGGGGCTAAGCTCTCCTTCATGCTCAGAAGTAGTCCCTGACACTCCAGCCATTGAGCAATGCAAAGAACCTTTGTCCTGTCATTGTCTTACCAAAATACAATGCCTAATTAGTAAAATTATTTATCAGCAAAGACCTTTTAAAGCTTCTACACACACAGTGCTTACTGTTATTTTTTAAGATCCTGGTGAGATGTTGTGGAGGAGGACTATCCATTTCTACCATTTCAAAGTACTCTAAGATGCCAGGCTAACAGAAAAAGTACAGTTATTAACCAAAATGGTGACAATTGCACACCTTTTGCTGGACATGGAAATGCTACACGTTCATTTGCAACTCTTTCTTGAACTGGAGTGTTGTAAGGAGGGTCAAGATCATCTACAGTAGGAGGTTCTAAAAGAAAAGCAGAAGCAGAGTAAATAAATCTTAGTTCCTCCTCCCAAATGTGAAAACATACCACATACACAGATAATTTACATCTCTTTATTCCTTCCCATTCACAGAGGATCTGATTCTTGTACCCTTATTTACATACAGTACGTGGTAGTATTCCAGCAGTCCCGTTTATTTCCCTGGGACGACTTAAACCGTAAACTTGATTCAGTGCAAATTAGGATTTCAGAATTAACTCCAAATTAGTTTGCTCTTACAATTACTGTATTTACTCTAAAGGCAGAGATGTTTCTGAAAAATTTGAAGGAAATAGGACAATCTGGTTTTGAAGTGTAGGTCATTAAAAGAATAATCCTGCTTTTAAATTTTGACTCTTCTCTAATGATTCTTTGTCCTCCTGTAGCTTAAAGATACCTTCCTACCCCTTCTGACTTTCTGTCTGGCATCTCTTTGAAAATTCACGAGTAGTACATTTGAAGTTAGTGAAACATTTTTGTTGTAGTTAATTCAAAACTCAACCGTTTCACTGTTTTCAATGGGAACTATTGGCCAAAACCTGTTCTCCCTAGTATTAATGCTCAGAGTACTGGCTTTAAGATTGCTATAAATGAGAAGTACCACCACTGCAGTCAATGGAATTGTACCCGTGTAAAGCAAGTGAGGAAAGGCTCAGACATCATGTTTGTGTGAACATGCTGCCCATTGTAGTCTGGTGCTTTCTAAAAACAAGTGTCCTCCTACATGTAGAGCTAACAGACCTGTTCCTATAGTTCAAAAGACAGACGTTTGTAATTTTTGAAACAACTGAGCCAGGATTTTAATGCACATATTGCAGGTATGTGGTTTATTATGGAGAGGATTTTGATCTCCCTCATAGTATCAGCCAAAAACAAGGAAGTTCCCTTCATAATTCAAATAATTAAAAAGCTTTGTTTTGTTTCATATTTTTGCAACCTAGCTAATATTTCTCCCCTGCCCCAGCTCAAAACAAAAAAATCGCAGCATATTACAACATTTGAAACACATATATAGATTTTTACATGAGTCAGGAAGCAGAGGCAATAGTGATGTTTCCTAACTAGGATCACTTACAGGTCAATGAAATCTAAGATCCACTGTATCATTGAGTCTACCTCTCTGAAAATGCAACGGTTTATCTCCCTACCACCAGCACCACCTCCACAAGAGATATCATATATTAAAATAAATACACATTTGACCACAGGTGCAAGTCCAAGACACAGACCATGTTATAAATACCTTGAACTTGTATCGTTATCTCTGATTCATCACTACCAGCTATGTTACTAGCAACACACTTGTAGATTCCAGCGTCGGAGAGCTGGACTTTGCTGATGCTCAGGGTTCCATCTGGATGGCTGATATACTGTCTTCCATCTATTAGCATGGTGTGTCTGCCTTTGAACCAGACGACTGTTGGTGGAGGGACCCCTTGAGCACTGCATGGTATGTCAAACTTGTGACCAACTTGTACTTTCATAAGTCGAGGTCCACGTTGTATCTTTGGAGGAACTAGGCAAGGCAAATAAATACAATGTCGGATTCTATTCTTTAAAGCATTAGATTAATAAAAGAAAAAATTAAGTCGAAAGGTAAAAGCTTCAAATAAATTCCTGAGAGACACAAGGGGTTTTTGGACACAGATCAGGGAGCATGTAAAAAGTAGATCTGGCGGACAGTTAATGAAAGAAATATGTCAGGGTTATCTTTTCTGAAAATACCTTTGCCTTACACAATGCAATTTAAAATCTCTAAGTAACACTAGCAATCAGAACTGAATGTTCCTGCAGACAAAAATTACAGTCTGCCATTGCTTAAGTCACTTGGGGGGACTCTACATTTGAAATCCTATACCATTATTTCTAAAGACGTACTGTACTCTCATTCTTCCAAAGCACATTGTAGAGAGCTCCTGGGTACTGGCTGTCAATAGTACAAACCAATTCAAAAGCTTTAAGATAATCAATTACAGTTGTTCTTTGACATTCTAACTTTAATCGTAGCAATGTATGTTCCCAGACACAATTCAAACAGCAAAATAAAATATGGCTGGAATAGATAGTGCTGGTCCCAAAGAATAAAAGGCTGATATAATTCAACATTATAATTGCCATGCACCAATGCTTTTCTTCATAGGAATCATCAAAAATAGAAAGACTCATAAATAGAGATGTAAATTTGTCATGGAACTTTTAAATCAAAAATCACAGAGCAGATGCACTAGATGTAGCAATAGTCATGGTTTAGGGACTGCTCTGTATATCTGATTTTTAAAAAGGGCCACGACAAATAAAATACAAGGATATCTCTTCAAAATCACAGCTGGCCAGTATCCTCCTCCTCCTCCTCCTCCTCCTCCTCCTCCTCCTCACCACTGGCTCCTCCTCCTTATCCCACAGCATCACCTTCTGTTCCAGGAACATAACCTTAGTCCCAGCCTGAGGAAAAGAGGAGGCCCCAGGGAAGAGAGTGGCTTGGAGAGAGACCCCACTGTGCACTCATCCTGGGCATGGGCAATCATGACTCCTGTGTTCCTTGGGACTGAGCACGGTGGCTAAGGAGGAGTCTACCCGATATTCACCTACAGGAAAGGCAAGTGGCAGCTCCTGTTTCTCATGGTAACTGAACCTGAAGTGGATAGTGATCTACTCTGCACTCACCCTGGGCAGCAGTAGCTCACGTGTCCAGAGGGGTCAGGGGCAAAGAGCAAGCCTGCCCCAAATTCATCTAGGGCATGGGCAGCCATGGCTCTTCAGTTGCATGGGATTGGGCCTGTATCCCTACTCCAGGCATTGTGGCCTGGCACACTGGATTGCAGTGCCTACTGCCTCTCAAGGCAGGTGCCAATGTGCACCATCAATAGAAACACATGTTGCATACTCTGGGTTGCTGCGGACACTCAGCTAATCAGCTAGGTCGCACCCAATTCTCTGCTGGGCAGCTGCCCAAGTGCTCGTTTTTACAGGGAACACTGGCAGTGACTAAGTAATGTGCCTGAAACTAGGAAAAAGGATCATGCCCTCTAGTCCAAGTGGACAGGTCCTTATTCCATAGTTGACTGCCTCTGCCTACTAGTATACAGAGTGGAAAAGGAAGGTGTGTTCAGAGGGGTTCATGTTTCACAAATGAAGCTATTATCTTAACTGTCCATGTTTACTTGGCCTATGAAAGCAAATCCTGCTGTTTGAAGATTACAGATTATGCCGACCCCTTGCAATAAACTGTATGGAAAGGAAGTTTGCCTCTAAAACCGCCTATATAACAATATATGTATAATATGTATATTATATATATACAATATATATAACAATATATAACATATTTATAACATATAACATATATAACACACATAGGTATAATGTAGCTATGCTCTGAACAACCAAATGTACATATTATCTTCCATTGCATGATGAAAAGGATATTGATTTTACAGGTGATGTTAGTAGGAAATTGTTTATAGAATAAATTGTGGGTTTTTTAATTTTTGTAAGTCAGTAAGAAATTCTTCCAGTTCCATTGTAAGAGAAATTGCTTTCCCTGAAATAAATTGTTCTTTGTGTAAGTGAGGAATGTGGGAATGTGAAACAAGGGACAGAAAACACAAGCACCAGATTGTCAAAATGGTTAATGACACGGTTTGAACTCAAGTGTTGGTGAACTTCCAGGTGGCCAAAGACAGGCAAAATCCTTCCCCCCATGTGTCTCTTATGCCCTGGGGCACTGAAGCCACCTACTTCCTGCTCTTCCCCACTCCCTCCTCGCACTTTCAAAGTACTATGAATCCACTCATCCATACTCCACCCCCCTTCTTCCCCCTTCCTTCCAAAGCTGGAACAGCCATGGGCAGTGTTCTGGCTCTGGGAGGCAGGGGGAAGCACGAGGATGGAGCATCAATCAGCAGATCTGTGGTGCTCCAAAAGGGCTGGGAGAGGGAAGAATATGAAGTTCAGGCTCCTGTGCCTCAGTGGGTGAGAGGCTTGTGTGAGAAGGGGGCAAACAGGAGATCCATGGGCTGGAGGTGGAGCCCCAGGGGGGCCTCATGTGACCCACAAGCCGCAAGTGACCCACCACTAATTCAGGCACTTAAATTCTGGTTCAGGGGTCAACAACCTTTCTGGGGCAGAGTGCCAAAATTTGACCTTCTGACTGCTATGTACAGTCGAAGTGCTGGTGACACTTTTTAACGTCTCTAATAGTCCTGCTTACAATAGCTTCATTAATAAATAAATTAAGACGCAGAGCTTTCCTGTTGAGGTGGTGGTTGGTAACATTAGCTGGTCTCTTGTTAATCCACAGGTAGCATGGCTTTGAGCAAACTCCCAGCTGCCTGGGGAAGGTCGGGTGGGGCTGAGATCCTGCCACACGTGTCGACGAAGATTGGCTCCCCTGCAATCTTGGCACCTGTACCAGGGGTTGCTGACCCCTGATCTACTTGCTTCGCTAGTAAGACCTCGGGAAGGGATTATTCTTGTAAGTAAGTAACTTACCACGCACATTAAGCTTTACTGATTGAGTCACATTTCCAGCAATATTTGTGGCCATGCAGATATACATTCCACTGTCTGAAACTCGTGTCTCAGTGATCTTCAATGACCCTGAGGGAAGGAAGGTGTGTCTGGAAAAATAGGAAACAGGTCTAACTGTATAAATATTTATTGAGAGAAGAATGAGCCTTACTCAGACATTACCAATAAATATCAGGAATGAAAATAATCCTGTTAAACATGGCAGTTAGTGCAATTAAAACTGGTTTTTATTTAACTATAATTGAGATTTATTGTTCCTAATTTTTCATAGCTCATTACTGAATCAAAACATTCAGAACACAAAGCAAATCATCTGAAGCATGGCCAGATCCACAGGACAAACTATAAATGTTTCAGATACTCACAGGACTCCTTCAAGCCTATTCTTTTTCTATTGTAAATAAACCTTTTGAGGTATGGGTGATTCATGGGATTGGTAATAAGATATGGAACCCTTTCACCTCTAAGTCATAAGCTCAAGTTTAGCTCAAGATGACAAAAGATTACTATTAACTAATTGTTCACCATGTTCAGTCCATTTTGTGGTGACTGCCTAGGGAATAAGGACTGTCTTGTAGCTAAAGCAATAATCAGAGACTCAGCAAGGCTGTGTTTCATTTTGCGAGTCTGATTTAGTGTCCATGAGCAAGTAACGTAAGCAGAATGAGGGTAGTAATACCTTCTCAACTTCAAAGAGATGATGTAAACAAAAAATAATAAATATACGTGAGGTGCTACAGCAACCGTACAAATGACTTCACATTCCATTCACAAGACCAAACATCACAAAAACCACCAGCCCACCTGAATTGCTAACTGTGTTGGAGTCTCAGGAGAAAGAATAAAACGTGAGGGCCAGACTTTGCCACTAAGACCATGTTTGCACTACATGCCATTTTCACCACTGTGTGGTATGCAGGCCTGCTGACAAGGTAGGAACAAAAAGGGCCATTGTCCTGGGCCCAGCAATTCAAAAGGACCTGGGACTCCTGGCTCCCGTGGTCACTACTGTGCAGTGGTGGCAGCCATTGTCCCAGGCTGTTTAAATTGCCTCTGGAGTGAAACAGAAGTGAGTTCCAGACAGCTGTGAGTGCTGGGGGTGGAGGGCCTCATGGGGCTGAGGCCATGCCCTTTCCAAGGACATGGAGCCAAGCTCTCCTATTGCCCTGGGGCCAGACAAAGCTGTTGGGACCCCAACAGTGTACATGTAGTTACATGCCAGCTTAAAACACCCCCTGTTGACAGTGCAGTGTGTGGCTACACATATCAGTGAAAGGCTCTGGCAGTAAGACTTCAGCTGCTCTCCACTGCCAGAGTCTTTCTCAGCAGCAAGGAAATTCTGTGGCAGGGGAAAAGTTTGAGGCACCGTTCTCTATCATGGCCATGTTCCACTGCCAGAGCCTTTTCCTGTGTCAGGGAAGAGCTCCAGTAATGGGGAGCTAACAGGTTTTCTCTGCTGTGGAGAAGAGCATCAGCAGCAAGAAGCTTCCCTGATGTCCCAACATTTGCCTTGGGAGGAGCTGCGTTCCCCACTGTCAGAGCCCTTCCCTGCCTCTGGAGTCTTTTCCTGTGAGGGGAAAGGATCCAGAAGCAGGGTACCACATTGAAAACACAGCAGTATGGACAGGACACGTGCTTTGGACTATTAGAGAATACATAGGATATGTACTCCAGGTACATACCCATATCTTTCAGTCAGGTCCTCATTGGGTACCCCATGCCTCACCATCCTGCTACTGTATATGTCTGTACTGGTGCGGGGGGGGCAGGCTATGTGTGTATGTACACTACATGGGAATGCGGCCTGGGCTGGGGACTCAACACTTAACTTTAATGTATGTAAATCTCTGGGAGGTTCTAAAAGGGCAGAGCACACTCTTCTCTGTGTCTGACCAGCTCTGCTGGCTAGTTTGGTGTGGAGAAGTCCCATACTCCTTTAGAGGTGGATTGAGGCACTGATGGTGTTAACTGGCTCCCTACTCAGGGGAACCAAACCAGTGTCTGCCCTTAGGTTGGGGTACGGGGGAAGAAAATGGCTCCTTGGCCGCTCTCTAACTCTGTACACCACCACAAGAGCCCGGGTACAATCTGGCCCAGAATTAACTTGGGGAATAAACCTCAGTCTCTGCATAAAAATACTGATATACATTAATAGGCCATCCTGAAGAAACCTGGCACCACTGTGGCCAGAGAAAGAACTTCAGTCTCCAGGCAATAGTTGGACACTTTTCATAAGCTGTAAACCATGTTTGCACATCTTTAAAGCCAGCTGGGGAGTTTCTGATTCCAAGGTACAAAAGCAATAAGTGGATGCCTGCAACTACTTTTAAATTCATATATATTCATTAGGAATACATATTTCATATAATGCAGACAAGTCTCCCTATATTTCAGTGATGAAACACATAACTATATAAGAAAATGAAACTTTTAAAGATTTAGTATCAAGCACAGATGATCAGTTCTGGGCACCTCCACAGGATTAATATTAAAGAATAATAATGAGGTGACTGTGCACAGAAGGCTATTTGGACTCAGCCTCCTGAAAAGTGAAACACTGTGGTGACTTCTGAGGCTTGTACTTCCTTATTATTGCACATTGGAGTATGGTATATACCATGACTGAAATATGGCTTCAGTAATGTTCAGAGCTTTAAAAGATAAATATTTAGAATTCTGTTTCAAATTGGTTATTTATATCTATGAAGTGCTTTGTGATACATGTTGTAAGAAATATACTAGACTACAGAAGAATATGGAGGCTTACAAAGACAACTGAGGGACTTAACAGGAATGTAGAATTTAAGAGATGGAGTCCCACCCTGCAATGATCTCCCACAAGCGTAAATGCAGAATTAGCCCAGTGACCATAACAAATTATTTCTGGTTTTATACTGGAGGAACCAAACCAAGAGCAGAATCCGAGAGCTTAGGAAAAAATGTAGAATGCCAACATCAGGAACACATAAATCTATCAGTTCAAAAAGGTGAATAATGTGCTTGAGTTTGGAACGAGTATTTGAAAACCAGCTAATATGAGATGCTTACAAAAGCACAGACTTTCCAGTGCCTTCCTCATTCTTTGCAATGGAACAAGCAGTTTAAAAAAAATAAAAACATACAAAACCTGAGAACTTAGAAAAATTGCATTTTGTTTTGTTTCTATCACATCGTGTTACCTTTGAGAAAATGGAGAAATAAGCTGCATTTCTTTGGCCCAAGTAATTACTGGGGGTGGCAAACTTTTCACCTCACATGGAAGTGTGACATCTTCCCCCGCAGTCACTGAAATCTCAATGGGTTTGTCATGTGTACCAACTTGCGGATCTGCAGGCCTGGACACTCTGGGTTTCACTAAAATAAGAAACATATTAATAGAATGAAATAAGTGTTGTCTGTTTATATATGTATAAGATATATAATGTGGTGTAAATTAAAATTTTACAGATTAAGCTATCCTATATCATAATCAGAATACAATAATCCAAACCTATTTATCTCTATGCCCTAGAAAATAGCCCATATCTACAGGGTTTCACATGATAGTGGGAGAAGCTAAGAAAGCAGCAAAGAGGAGCACTCTAAGAGTTTCATTCTTCTTTCCCAGTAGGTATAATCATAGACTCCTAGGGCTCAAAGAGACCTCATAAGGCCACCGAGTCAAGCCCCTGCCCAAAGCAGGATCTACCCTAACTAAATCATTACAGCCAGGACTTTGTGAAGCCAGGACTTAGAAACCTCTAGAGATGGAGATTCCACTACCTCTCTGGCTGTGTATACACTGTAGAGTTCTGTCAACAGAACTCACGGGAGCACCTACATTCATAGGCTGGGTCTACACTAGAGAGTTTTGTCAACAGAAGGGGCTTTCTGTCGACTTAACTCAGCACAGCTACACACTTAAAGCATTCTGTCGACAAAGTCTTGACAGCAGTCTGCATTTTCCTTGACGGTATTATCCCTAAAAATGTTGAGGCATAACAATCTCTAGACAGAGTACTATCAACAAAAGTGCAGTGTAGAAACTTCTGTTGACAGAGAGGGCTTCCGGTTGCCTGGCAGCCCTCTTTGCAGAGCTGTGACAGAGCAAGCTGTGCGTAGATGCAATCTGTTGACAGAGGTTCTGTTGAGATTACCCTGTCGACAGGGTTCTCTCAACAGAGCCTCTGTCAACAGATTGCATCTCCACCGCAACTTGCTCTGTCAACAGAGAACTGCCAGACTGCACTGCCCTCTGGTGCCAGAAAGCAGAATGGCAGCTCTGCAAAGAGGGCTGCCTGGCAACTGGAAGCCCTCTTTCAATAGAAGTGCCTATACGGCACTGCTCTCGACAGTACTCTGTCAACATATTGTCATGCCTCAACTTTTTGAGGGATAATACGGTTGAGACAAATGCAGAGTTCTGTTGAGACTCCGTCGACAGAATACTTTAAGTGTGTGGGCACTCCTGGAGTTATGTCGAGAGAAGGCCCCTTCTATTGACAAAACTCTCCGGCATAGACCCAGCCTGTAGGAGCAATCTGTCAACAGATGCTTCTAGTATAGACATAGCCTCTAGATAACACATTGCAGGGCTTCAACACCGTCCTCGTGAAATAGTTTTTCCTAATATCCAATCTACCCCTCCCCTCCCGCACATAATTCCATTAACTCTTGTAGAGTTTTTTTCCCAGTTAACCCCAATATAAATGAAATCAGAATGAGACAAGAGGTTCCCAATCAAGGAGCTCAAACAAGAATGCCAGACACCTGCATATCTAGACTGCTTTAAAGGACACAAACTTGTTGGCTCATGATCACCGTAATCTCATGCAATCCTCAAGCCCACAGTCAGATGAGAAACTTTGTAAACTCGAGTTGCATTTCCGATTTTCCAACTAAGTGCATTTTGCAGTTGGAAACTGATCTTGCTGGAGGCTAAATATGTCTGGTTTTAACTTATATTTACCATACACAGTAAGCTGGATTTTCCGTGTTGCATAACCAGCTGCATTTGTTGCTGTGCACATATACTCCCCCGTCTCCTCTCCTCTGGGTGAAACTACATATAAACTCCCATCAGACCTTGTGGAAAATTTCATATTGCTGGGAGGAATCACCTCTCCTTTCTGTGCAAAATTAAAACAATAATAAAAACCCTGTGAGTTTTCTCAGGCAACACAACAGTGTACGAGAGTTCAATCAAATAGAAATCAGTTTCCAAAAATAAAATGAAGCTTAATAGAAACATTTTAAATGGTAGAAGATCAAACTTGTTAGGGATAAAAATAGATCAGTCCAATCTATTGCTGCCTCTTTCCCCCTCATCTGAAGACTGTTCTTGATGGATACATTTCAAACTGCATCTCAAAGGGTTGAACTTTCCCTCCCCTCAGTATGTTCCAGCTCCGTTAAGAGCTGCACTTCTAGCCCAGCACTCAGGAAGCTATTTGTAATGCACAGTAACTATTTAACCTACAAACTTTTGAACAATGGTACATATTCTCGTATGCCTTACATGTATTTACATACACTATCTACCAATACTCATTTTCACTGATACATGTATCTTTTATATAGCTTTCCAGACAAATTTTCCACTCTACGCGTGTCATGAAAGTTGTAAATAAGAAGAGAATTTGGCTCACTGAATGTAGTATGTAAGGATCTGAGGACTTTATTTCAGACAATCGTTTTTGATTGGACACTGCTATCAATAACAGCAGTATAACCTCCAGGCAATCCTACTTAAGGGAACAGAATAGTAAATGAGCATAGAATGCAGCCCCAGTGATTACAGCAGAGATGAAAACAAAATAGCTTATATAGAATAAGAACTCTGACCTGAAAGTCATCCATATTAGGAATGCCTGGAAATTCATAAATGTCTGGATACCCTTCTATACTTTCTGGGGCCACCTTTTGCAATATGAGCGATATGAGTACAAGCAGAGAGAATCTTAACAGAAAATCTTTCCATCCTAATTCTGAAAAGTCAACAGATTTTGAGACTTCTACCATGTCATAAATTCATCTAAGAAATTGGATTTTACACCACAAAAGCTAAAAAAATTTGTTAATCTCTAAGGTGCCATAGGACTGTTTGTTATTCATGTCTGAAATTGTCATTCTAATCTAAAATAAAGATAAAAAGGCACCTTCTTATTCAAAAGATCTGGCTCCCTGGGTGCATCAAGAATCCTATTCAATAATATTTAATTTTTACTTCCATTAGTCTTGAAAAGCCAACACAGCTGAGAGAGACTGAACTGGATTCTATTCCTTCTTGAGCACCATGAACAGAATTATTTAATGAGTTACTTAACATGCCCTGAACAAGCCTTATTACGTGCTCTCTTTTTAGAGCTGGTGTTCAGTTTAAATAAGACTCCAAAATGAATCTGAACTCTCAATCTATGGCAGTTTGCCTATCTCTAATTTCTTCTAACCACAATAATTACATTCAAATGTTCCAAAGCTTTTTTTATTAAAAGGATCCATAGATAAACAGTAAAGTCTTTCTAACTTTGAATGTGTGGAAGCTGAATGTGTTGCAGCCAAAACTCTCCTTGGAAAAACAGCAGTAGAATAAATGGGGTTTTCCAGGTCCCTCTGGACAGAGGATTTTGGCTGCCTTCAGTATACGTAGTTCCTGTTATAGCTAAATGATGTGTTCAGTTTATCATTTAACATAAACAGCTCAAAGTTTAGAAGCTACCTTGGACCAGACGATAGATGGCTTAGGAACTCCACTTGCTTTGCATGGTAATGTCACTGGGATTCCTTCAATTGTACTGAATATCTGCTGTCCATGCTGAATGATAGGCAGAACTAAAAATATAAACATACATTCTGATGCGTATTTTAAACCATTGCATAATTATCACACTGTATTTTGCATACATTCAACTACTATTCAGTAAAGAAGACTCAATCTCCAGAAGGTAGGCCTTGCAAATACCTATTAGAATAGGGAGTTGGGAAATTTCACTCTGCCCTCAATGTCTCAACAGTGACTTGGTACTACCACCCCTAAGTTTTAAGCAATGCTTTCTGAAATGGTGCTGTTCTCATCTGCACTTGTGGCGAAAATGGCTGCAGCTTATCTGTCAGTGAGTCCATTGCCATCAATGGGGGGATTCTCTAGGACAGACTGTAGTTCAGCAGATTTACTGCTGTGGTGTCCCCATGGATCTTGACCTTGTCGATGATGATAACCAGAAGCCTACTTGTGTTCTATGATGTGGGCCCAATGACTGCAGCAGACCCCAAGAGGGCCTCCAAAGACCACAGACAGATAAGGATCAAAGGCACCAGGCCAGGTTTATTGTACAGAAAAGTACAATAGCAGCTGTCAGTAGACTCTACTGAACCACTGTGCATGTATACCTGCCACAATAAAATGATTCAGTCAGTGAGAAATTTCCACTGCCCCCTGGGTCATACAAAGACTGCCCCCTCCAGATACCACTTTATATACAGTGACAAACAAATCACACCTCACTGCTGATGTATCCAGTTACCACCCTCTGATTTTGTCAGGTTACCACCCATCACCCTGTACCTTATGGTTTGATTAGAGCATCTTTTATCCATCGTGCTGTCATTTAAACCCTTCCGTAAACCTGGGTCTGTATCTGTGAAGAGTTGGTACCAAGGTGTTTCTCTAATGAGCTGGAGGTATCTTGTGATTTCAAGTTGTGACTTGTACCAATTATTGTTCTGCACCTGGGCTGATCACCAATGAGTGTCTTGTACTCTCAGACCTGTTTGTGCCAAGTTCTGTTATCATGGGCCTGCCTGCTGTTCACAGCTTAGCTTTGCTTTGTGTTAACCATGTTTTGTTCATCTGTTAGCTAAGCCTCAGACCTCACACCAAGCCTGTGTTGCATGTGTTTAGTCTTTCATTTTACTACACAGACCACTCTAGGCCTAAGGGCAAGATGCTCATTCAGCCTTCACTGGTTAAAAATGCCACAGATTGAACCTCTCTAACCCAGAATATCTAATCCAGCAATGCCTGTACATCAACATGATTTTAGTTAGCCGGATGACCACTTCTCAGGGTGTGGCCAACTTTCCTATGGTTCTGTAAAGTTTGTTTACAGCCACCAGTCCTGGCTCTCAGTGGTCTGTGCTGTTATTTAATCATAATTTACCCCTAAATGTTTTCTAACAGCCCAGTAAGCAGTGGAGTATTGGTAATGTGCTAGACAATATTGACCTACCATGGTCCAGCATATTTTCTCATCTGGTACCGACCCAATCCCCACGGTGCCAGATGAGAAAGGTTCTACCTATAGTAATAAAGCCACTAGCTTACTTATATACTTTTTTGTGGGGAATGGTGGGGTTTTTTTGTTTTTTTTTGTAGCAACCTAACTGAGAACTCCAAATCAGTTCTCACAGACCCCAAACAGTCAAAAGATAACAAGGACTTCAGTTTACTATCAAATTACCCAATTCCTACTTCATAACAGAGATTAGAGACTTCAGATTCCTATGCTATTCTACCCTTATATCCTAGACCCCTGAGCACAAGCCAATTTTTTCACCCTACTTCATCTTCTTGAGATCTGAAATACCCTCCCAAAAAGCTGCGCATAAGAGAGTGCTTGTCAGACTCAAAACAGTCACAAAGCATTGGCTAATAATCGCATGCGCAATACTCTATTTTATAGTGGAAAGCCTATGCCAGCATTCTCAGTGAAATATGAAATATATCTCCCTTGATTAATTTAACATGTAAGAATTTCAGTCCGTTATGGGTCACTACAGTGCAAACACTCATTTCACTGTGAGTGAGAAACTGTGATGGTTTTACTGGTATTAAGATGCAGCATTGCCAAACATGTTTTATCTTTAAGCACTGTGCTCCCTTGAGTATTCTTTTATCATTTATGTAACATCTTAGACAACACTTGGCTTAGACGGCCAATAAACTCCCAGTTGTGTCTCTGGTTTATAAATAAAGGAAGGGAGTCTGCAAAATCCATCACTTGTAGACAATTAAATGGGAAGATTTGATGGATTGCAAAAGTCTTTTTTGTCTTCCTTTTCAAAAGCAGCAGGCCTAATCGTTTAACTGCATTATATGCAGGGACCTGATTCTCTGCTGCATTACTCCATAGTGCAACACCATTCCACCCAGAACATCTGAGGTATTAATATAATTTTAAATCTTAAAAAAGCTCTCTCTGCAAGCTACTGCTTTGTAAGCATTTATGTTGCTAACAAATGGAAACTCTGAGATAATATCCCTTACCAAACACACTGACGGTGGTAGTTTTGTTGCTTGTTCCAGCTACATTACTTGCCATGCAGGTATATTTCCCTCCATCTTGCAGCCGAACTCTTTCGAGGTGCAGACTCCCGTCACTGCGAATATTAACGTAGGGATTTGGAACCAACTGGAGAAAGAGGAAAGTAAGTTTAACTATGCAAAAAAATCTATCTTATCTTATAGCCCTAGATATCTCAAATAGTAGTGGCTTTCAGTGTTCTAGTAAGCTATGTGCTTGTGCGGATGCTAAAAAGAAATTCAGATACTGCCCAGCTGTTTAGCAGAGCACCCACGGGAACCGTTTTGTGTTTGTGCTATGTGAAACATGGGTGATAACGAAAGATTCAAAGAGAAGGATATTGGCATTTGAGAGGAGTTGTTACAGAAAAATCCTGAGAATAGAGTGGAAGTAGAAGGTTACCAATGAGGAATTATATAGGAAGATACAGCCAAAAGAGAATCTACTGCAGAAAGTTATACAATGCAAGTTACAGCTATTTGGGCATATTTGCAGAATGAACGAAGAATGAAAAAATCAAGACCCTGGTATTCGGCATAATGGACAGTTCGAATAGGAGAAGCCATTCCCACAGAGAATGGGTAGATCATACAGTAGATTGGTGCAGAGCTAGTCTACAGAAACTAAGCCTCTCTGCACTGAACAGGGAAAGATGGAAGGAAATAGTGAGAGAGGTATCAGTCACCAACAAGCGCTGAGCCCACGGTTGTTGGTGTTGATGATGATGATGATGATGATGATGACGACGACGGTAGTGGCATACATAAAAAATTTATTCTGAACATGGAGGGAAAGGATTAGAAGGAATATTGGTGGCTTTGGTTCAATAACTCAGGGGTTTTTTTCAAAATAAGAGAACATTCCTTCACCTGTCACATAAAATATATTTTGAATAGGATTAACTCCTTCTGGTGGGGCAATTCACCCAGAACTCCCTATTAGGAGATGACGATGAGTCCTGCAGTACCAATTACAGCTGTTGGCTGAAGCGATCAGTTTAATGGAAAACTACTTGGCTGCTGACAGCCTGCCAGGAATGCGAAGAGGAAACAAAATGGGTCAGGAGTCCAGGACACCAGAGGTTAAGTCTGACTAAGGTGAAAGCGATCACCAAGTAGCTCTTTTTGCCCTACCCCCAGAAACTACAATAGACTCAGGGAGGGGGAGAAGGTCCAAGACAGCACACTGTGGAAGATGGAACAGTTGAGGGAGAAACCAACACAGGCAGAACCCAGGCCAGCCAAATCCCTATGGAAAAGAAAAGAAGGAACTATCCCAGCTGGAAAGCTCCATCAAGAATCAGGAGATGAACCCCAGGACCAGGTTCTCTCATGATTGAATGATGAACCTCCACCAGGATTGCACTTTTATAGATTGTAATTTCTGGTCCTATCAGCTGGAGTCTCAAGCTGGCAAACCTGAATGTTGACAAATACATTGCTTACCTAGAACACTTGTGTGATTGTGTCATTCATATGAAAGATCAATTATCTGCTGCAATCCTTTATTTACTTTTCTTCTCCCATATAAAAAATAATTGGTTAAAAAGAGTAGGTATATTAACACTGTACTAGGTTTATATCATGCTTTAAAATGTTAATTGCATGTTTTTCTCTCTCAGGAAATATGAAGCTGCAAGACTATACAGAAAAATCAAAAGAGATTTGCTTACCACCATATCATTTTTAATCCACCTCCGCTCTGGAATGGGGTTTCCAGCCAACAGTACACAAGGCAAAGTAAGCTGCTGTCCTTCAATAACATTGGCTACTGCTGGGCTCATTCCAATTAGAGGCACAACTTGAATTAAATAAAAGACATGTCAGCATTTCTATGTGCTTACAGAAAATGAAAATGAAATACCCATTACTATTATTATGAATATTTACATAGTGCCTAAAGACCAACCAATGCACTAGCTACTGTAAAAACGCAGAAGACCTTACAATTTAAATATACAAGACAGACAAAGGACGGAGGAAAGGCAAAATGAATAATGTAATGGCTGGCAAATGGCATATTAGTGTCAAGATATATTGGAGGGGTATGAGGTTAGTCAGAAAATTAATAGATAAATGTAAATACAAGACAAGGGAGGGGAACAATGAAGATATTTGGGCAATGCAGGCATGGCACAGGACCGAAGAGAAAAAAGAGGAAAGTATGAGAAGCAGGTGTGAAATGAAGAAAGCATGAGGCTAGGTATCAGTCAGCATGGATCAGAGATTGTCTAGTCAAAACTATTAAATATCTTCATTCTTTTTGGGCTTGCACACTCAAAAACCCTATTGACTTATACCCAAAATACAATTTTATTTCTTATTGGTAGCAGAATTTCTAGGAATAGAAGTAGGTAGGTTTATGCCCACAGGTGTTTCTTTTCTGAGCACAAACTATTAAGCATCATGGGAACTGTCCACAGCCTGGCAGACAGCTCTGGATCCCAATAAACATCCAGCAGATTCCTTACTAGCTCACAAACAGCTTCACTTGTTTGTTTTTTAAAGTGACCTTTAAATAGTGAAATTAAACAGAACGTTTAGATAGGTCAAAAGCTCACTGTTTATAAAATGCTGCTTACATAGATAGATCCCCCTCTCACATCCTCCTACTAATATACACTCTCCACAGCATTATGTCTAATTATTTTATTTCCCACTCTCTATGATAAAACAAGTTACTTAAAGATAACTCTTGTGCAAGCTGTACACTCAATCTTCTTAAATTACAGAGATCTCTTACATTCTGATTTTATCAAGAAGTTGCCTTGAGCACTCTCCCTACTAATTTCAGGTTTTCAGATAAATTATGTCAGGAAACCTCTCTGACTCCCCACCACAAAACTGTTTCATGATAAAAAATGTATTGTCTTTAACAAACATTTCTAAGAGGAGGAATCAAAAATAAAAGTAAGGAAAAGTACCTTTTTGAAGATCCATTTAATTAACTACAGCTGGAACTAATTCAAGTCTTGCAGCAAGTCAATTAAGTAAATAAAGAAGTTCTAACATGTAAAACTCAATAATTGTTGTTTTCACTGTTCCATGTAGATATTTCTAATTCAGTTAATATGGGAGAGGGGCAGTATATATATACACATCTGATTTACAAGCACGATAACCAGTTTTCTTGTACAAATTCTGTCAAAATGATTGTGTGTGTAAAACTATATACGAAGATTTGTAGAACAGATTCCAGGTTTTGAGTAGAATTTTCAAAAGCACTCCTCATTGGTCTAACTCTGCTTGCATTAAAGCTAATGGCAGTTTTACCCTGGTCTTCAAAGGGAACAGTGCTGGGCCATTTTAATCATTTTTAATATCCTACCAAGGGTCCCTTAAGGTGTTGAACTCAGCGTAGAAGCTTAGGCTCTTGATTACACCCTGAGGCCTTAGTCCTACTTTTACTTAAGCTAAGATTTACCTACTGTGTAGCCCCAATGAACTAAATAGTAGGCACAGAATTAAGCCTACTATTCCCAAATTTAAAGAACACTGTTTTTTATAATATACTGCTTGTTATTTTAATTTAAATGAGGGGTGAGCAAACTTTTTACATTGGGCCCCATTTTTCATCTCTGCAATCAGAAGCCCCTCCCCACAACCCATCTAATGTAATCCAAACCAACAGAAATTTCAGTTATGTTCATATGAAGAAAAAAAAAAACCCTTTCATCATGTGTAAGAAGGTAAGTATATAGAATGTAAAAAACTTTATCAACCGCTATATAAATGTCAATATGCATACATAAAAACAATAACATATTTCAACATTTTTAATTAGATGAATTAGCCTGACATCCAGCAACCTTCCCCCCACTTAGAAAATTTTTGCCCCCAACCAAGAGAGCCCACCCTTTCCTTTGCACACCCCAATTTAACACATTGATTCTTTCATTTTGGACAAATGAAAGAAGAAAACTTTTTATTAGGTACCTTCTTATTTAAAAAAAATCAAATTATTAACAGTGCTTTTTTTGGTAACAAAAAAAAAAAAAGAGGAGCCAGTACTCAGCTAGCTCCCTGCCCTCTCCCCAGCCAATCCCAGAAAAACACATTAACAATACATGAAAATTAGAAATGGGTTCACAGCTCCTAATTCTAGTTTGGAATCTCCACATGCCAAAGTTGACTAGTGTTCACATTCAGAATTTGTCCAGCCCAATAAAAACTGAGGAGCGTTTGCTAAATTCAGGTTCAGTTCCAGCATGAGATTTCAAATACCATAAGAATTTGGGGCATGTTTCAGTTCAGATTATTTGGTGTGGGCTCATAGCTAAAGACAGAGTGATCAGATATTAAACTGATAAGAACAGATATTAATTGAGAAATGCCTGTGGAACAACCAAGCAGAAGCCAGGCTTTCACCCTCCATGGCAGGAGAACCATGTGCATCAGCTCACAGATATGGACCCACATCCCACCAAGGCATTATCGACCTGAATTCACGCCCTTCAGCAGTGCAGTGCTGTAAGAGAATGTTTACACATATGATCTTAGCCCACTACTGCTGAAGAACCTCTGTCAACCAACCCTTTTGCTAGATTAGATTATTTTAGCACGCCTTACCCAGTCCTGTTACTGTTATGGTGGCTGGCTGCGACTGGATCTTTCCAAACTGATTTTCAGCTTCACAGATGTAAGTTCCTTCATCACTGACCCACAAATCTAAAAGCAAATTAAATTTTAAAAATTACTAGATTGCATTGTTTTAAACTGTTTTGTGACTCACAGATGTCAATGAAAAATATTTCACTTTAAACATCATTTTACTTGGCTATTCCTTGTCATTGGTCACAATGAGAGAAGCATGGCCTATGTAAAAGAACTTAAAGAAGAATAACACATTATGTGTGTGTAACGTATATTATAATGATTTTAATGCGCTTTAGAAACAATATACTTACTGGAATTACATCACCCATCTAAGAATATACCTATGTTTGGGAGGGAACAAGGCAGAACAATATCGCACAGCTGTTTAGAACAGGAGGTGAAGAATACTATAGCCAACAAACTGCAAGAAGAAATGAGGCAGACAGAATGTACAGTAGCTTCCCAAACTAGGACTTGGCCCAAGCAATTGAGTTACCATCCCCTTCTTTTGCCAAGATTCCATGTAATTTTTAGTATCAACAATTGGCAGGAGGACCCAAGTTTTAATCTCACCTAGAGTACTGTATTTCGCTGGCCCAGATTTTATTCTGACTCACAGACAAAGAGATTTAAATGATAACTGAAACGTACTCAGTCCTACTGTTGAACGTATAGGGAATTTTAGTGACAAATGAATACAATCTGTGGTAAAAACTGACATTGTTAAAATCAAAATATACATGACAGCATTACTGTAACTTTGACTAATACATTTTATGCAGGATGTATTTTATGATCTTGCCTTTATAGATTTTTGTCTACCTACTGTTAATAGCCAGGGCACCCGTTCTGAGTTGACTGATGGAACTAAAGGCAAAGGGCCTTGAGAAAAGTGGGACATCATCCAGTCGTCTCCATTTAACCTTTGGTTCTGGGTAACCCTGAACATAGCAAGGCAACGTCACATTTGATCCAATATCCACAGATTCATCGCTAGGTTCCTGTGTGAAAACTGGAAGAGCTGGAACAGAGGGAGTTCACAGAATATAAAACAGGCACAACGTGCCATTAGCATTTACTTTTACTGTTTAGGCTAAACTACAATTTCAATTAGGTGTCCCATCATGCAGCACATAATATCAAAATAGCAGATTATAAATTTAGCAAAACCTTGCAACTTCAGCCTTTTATCATCATGATTAGTTATTTTGTGAGTACTCGACAATATGCTTGGCACCTTCCTGAAATGAGAACACACCCAATTCCTGTTCGAATGAGCTTACAGACCATGACGTCGACCAACAAGATACACTGCATGAGAGAACCACTACACCAGCAAAGAGCCTTTATGAAAAAAGCAGGAATCCATATGGACACCACAATGTGCCTCCACAGAGTAACTTACAGAGCTAGAGCCAATAGTCAACATGACACAAGAAGTCAGTGGCCCAAGCAGACCAAAAAGGGTTGAGGGAAAAGGGGAGAAAGGCCAAGAGTGATAATAATGTTGAGTGGTTATTCAGGTCAGTGTGGCATTATGTTTTATGGCTTCACTTAAAAAAGCAACACTTCTCTCCTCCCCTCACTTTTCATGTTTTGCAAAAAAGAGGGAAGTAGAAGGGAAAGCTGTAGGAAGGGTTTGAATGAGACAAGGAAGCTGGCTTGATAGAAAACATTTCAAGTATACAGAACTGCATGGGAGAAGGCACAGTCATTTTTGAGAGGACATGAAACTAGAATGTAGTCTGTTGCTATTTACAAAGTGAAAACTTAAGTGATCTGGACAATCCTTCACTAATATGTACAGGTTAAGTGAATATGCAGCCCCGGTTTCTAAGTGCAAGTCATTCCAATATAAGGAATAGAAAATTTAAATCATAGACACCTAATGCTTTTGAATACAAGATACTTACAACCAACATCCAAAGTTATCTTGCCAGATGCTCTTCCTGCTTCATTGCTGGCCATACAAGTATAATCACCAGCATCCAGATCCTGTGTTTCCTGGATCTTCAAAAGACCACGATGAGAGTCAATAATAAGAAACGTGGATGCCCTCAATTCTAGGTCACCTAGATCCAGATAAAAAAGATGTGATGAAATAACACAGAGTATTTCCAAAACTGTTTCCAGTGAAAGAAATACCCTTTTTATTCCCAATTTGAGATTACATCCTTGCATGATGGTATTAAATTACGCACCCCCAGATAAATACGCTGGCTTTTATTCAACAGAAAATAGGAACTCCCACAATTACACTAGCCTGGATAAAATCACTTTTTTAAAGAAGGGCTATAAAACCACTTTCTTTGGGGAATAAGCCAACCTCTAATCGAATAGGGCAGGGGTAAGCAAACTTTTTACATCGGGTCCCATTCCCCTCCACCCCCGCAATTAGCAGGACCCCCCCAACCTGTCTAATGTAATCCAGACTAACTGAATTTTTGATTATATTCATATAAAAGAAACACTTTTGGTGTGTGTAAGAACATAAGTATGTAGAATGTAAAAACTTTATTAATTGGTATACAAATGGGAATACACGTCTGTAACAACAGGAGTGTATTTCAACATTCTTAATGAGATGGATGAGCTTGAGACTCAGCAGCTGACTGTGCTGTGCCCCCCTTATGAAATTTCTCACACACCCCGAGGGGGCCTTCCCCCAACTTTGCACATAGGGGAATACAGAATAAAGAAGAGATTTTCCTTATTGACAGGTTATCTCAGGATAGTCCAGGATGAGTTTTTTGCACCTTCTGCTGAAGCATTTGGTACTCAGCATTATCAGAGACAAAGCCAGAGGGAAACCATTTATGGGGACTCAGTAACCACCACCTAAACATTGAACCCCTGAATTTCATACTTGAAGTCTGCCTCAACAGAGTTTGAGCTGTTTGCAGCTTTGCCTACTTGAATTTGTTTATAAAAAGAGGGAAGCTGGGTGAATAAGAATAACAAAAGGCTTGTCATTCTAGTCATTTGAAGATTCTTATGTCACCACAAAAACATTGCCCAGTACTCTAAAAAAGATGTGGAAAAAGAGTAGGAGTGAGTGGTGTGCGGTTGGGACTTGCATTTGTACCACTGCTGTTAAACTTCGAAATGTTCTTGAAAACGGGGTAAAGGAGGAGGTGGTAAAATTTGCAGATGGTAACTATTTTGAATAATTTATGTAAGTCCAGGTTTGACTGCAAATAGTTACAAAGGGATCTTCCAGAGCTGGGTGATAGGGCAACACTGATGGGAGTCAGTGTTGAAAATGTAATGCAGTTGGAAAACTATAATATTAGAATTATAATATAATATAGCATTATACTCCAGATCAGAAGAAATGGGTCTATTCCATGAAAGCTCATCACCTAATAAATAAAGTCTTTAAGATGCTACAGGACTGCTTTTTTCATTTTATAAGACAAGAAGCTCAACAATGAGATTTATAGACCCCACACACCAACCCACCTCCCTCGCACACACACCAAAAGCCGAAATAGTGTCCCTGATGGAAACATGTACTCAAGGCTGATCTTTTAGGGCAATTCTTATTTACCAGGACTGTTGGAATTCCAGAAAACGAGGGAGATTTAACTGAAGTCTTTTCTGGGATTCAGCCTAGTTCAATGGTTACACATGCATGACTGCAACAATGAAGTCTTTTCTCAGAGATTTCTGACAGTTTCTCAGGGCAAGGGAAAACCTCATGTATCTCTGTGATGATCCATTGAGTTGTGCCTCCCACTCTCTTTTGTGAGCATCTCTAAAATACTGGTAGCAGGAAAAGCAAAAGGCTCTTTGGGCTTTTTGAAAGGGTTGGAGGAGCCATTCAATTACCAAGAATAGAAAAGCGCATTTGAGGTTTTAGATACATACATCTAAACATTTTACAAATTGGGAAGGCCATCACTGGGCAGAAACACGATTGGACTCACCCCTCTGTTACATTCTTTTTACATTAATGTAACTTCACAAACTTTGTGGAGTTAAAACAGCAAAACAGAGTGGAATATCAGACCCTAGGGATCTAGTGCTGTATCTCCAAAATTAGAACTTCATCAATCTGTCACCAGTTCAGTAGTAAACCTGCTTTTAGCACTATTAAGTCACAAACCAAAGTAATTGCGCGCAGCATCATTGTTTTAGTAAACAAACCAAGCCAAACAAAATGAACCCAAGTGGATGGAAGAAATGCACCTTTAAACCATTTAACTTGAGGAGGTGGGACTCCAGTGGTTTTACATTCCATTACTGTTGTATCTCCAAGAGCAACCAGAATTTCACTGTGAACTACAGTTAATTTTGGGCTCTCTGGAAAAAAAAGAAAAAAAGAAAAGAAAGAAAAAAACTTAGAGATTTTTTCCAAGTAAGCAAAGAATATTTACTTTAAATGTTTATTATTTAATACAAGGGTGTCCATTTTTCTCTTGTTATATGGGCAATAGACAGAACGTCAGAGTTGAAGCTGATCAAGCTTGTGAGTCAAGTGAGCTGCAAGATATTGAGGGAAATGGGGAGAATGGAGACACTAGACTGGCAGTGTATCTGAAAGGTGAATATTGAGGAGCAAGGAATAAGAACTGAAAGGATGTGAACATCCAGAGGAACTGGGAAGATTCAGAGCTTCTCTCTTTGGCCATGTCTGCACTACAGTGGTATTTGGAAAGCTGATATTTTGGCAGATCTCTTTTGGAAGATCATCTTTCGAAAGAGCACATTCACACACAAAAAAGTGGATCAAAAGAGCAACCTGCTCTTTCGAAAGAAAGCATCCACACAGCCCCCACTCTTTCAAAAGAATGGGCCAGGGATTAAATATCTGGCACCATGACGACTACTCTTTTGAACAAAGGGCCCCTGGAGTGTTTACACATGCTTTTTTCTGAAAGAATCGCTCAGAAAAAGGCATTCTTCCTTGTTTGGGAAAGGAAGAAGGCCTCCAGAAGAAGCACCACATTCTTTCAAAAGGACTTCAAAAGAGCACATTTTGTGTGTGGATGCTCCACGTGTTCTTTCAGAAGAGGGACTGATTTTGTGAAAGGACTTGCTAGTGCAGACACGGCCTTGGTGTTTACTTCCCATTATTAAATAGGTGCAATACTGTAAGGCCCAGAAGCCCACTGTGAGCTAGAAAAACAGACACAGCAGAGAGCTGGTCTAGCATTAAGGGTGATGGGGGAGAAGAATAGATTAAAGGTGGGATGAATCAGGAAAAAGAGAGAAGTCAGCTGAGGCCCATTTTCCTCCTGTGTTCACTGGCATGTAACACTGCTCACAGCAGCTCTAATTTTTTAACATGTTATTACTTATTGTAAAATGAGAAACTAAGAAAAACAGAAACAACAGAGCCTTATATAAACAGTAACAATCACCACCACCTTTAACAGTTTCAATATTTGCATTTTCTTAGAAAACAGGGAAAATTTGTGAACATTTTCAGGGTATTTTTTTTAATTTTTACGTTAAAGTTATTTCATTATAAATGCTCTGAACAGCTTTATCGCTATTATTCAGCTTTCCCCCTCAGATTATCTGTTTGTTTTTCTTAATTTTCCTCCATTGTTTCTTTCAATACATGCCAATATATGTGAGGGTAGAAGTCCGTGTCTCTGTCCCAGCTGAGTTATTGGCCAAACAGGCATAAAGTCCTGCATCTGTTGGAACAGTCTTTTTGATTATCAAGGTGCCTTCTGCTGTCAACCTATATCTGGGAAGGGAAAAAACAGGGCAGGGTGGATATCAACAAAATTTGGTAGTCACTGAGAAAACAATCTCATGTAGTGGCAATGCCATGTATAACTGGATTACATATCTGTTTTATAAATAAGAACTTCCACCAGAGCAACTCAAAGTGCTTTAGATATATATTAAATCTTGGCATACCTTTGTGAAATGGAGTGATCATGTAGCCACCATTTGACAGTAGAGAAAACAGATTAGCGGGCTAGATTTTGGAGTTTATCCAACTTGCCTTTTTTATTTTTGTTTTTCTCAGGCACTATTTGCAAGTCTCACAGGCATTGAGGTTGGTAGGAAGTTTTCATTCAATGCATTTCATAATTGCTCAAAACTAATTCCTGAACACTACCTTCCACAAATTGAAAAGAGGCAAAGGCTACAAGCCCAGTATCATACCTTTCTGATCCCATGATAAACATGTCATTGTGTGTCCAGACTATTTTTGGCTTTGGATAACCAGTTGCAGAACACATTATAGACACCTCGGAGCCTTCTGTGAAAGACTGATTCTTAGGCGATATGACAACTTTGGGTGGGTCTGTTAAAAATATAATTAAAAAGAATAATATTGAAACATCAGCTTGCCTTTCACCATATTCAATTTTACAGTTTATATACATTTATAGAAAACCTTAATAATTACTCTATATCCTTTTCAGACAACAGCTGTATTATGGAAAACACAACAAAGAAAGGACTGGTCAGATTTTTTTCCTCCACTACTTCTTCTTTTAATAAAACTAATGATTCTCAGATCTGTACAAAAGGAGTAACAAAACAGCAGTTGCTGCTCAAAAATACAAATAGTGGTTATATATTTCTAGAAACCCTTTTATCTCATTTGGTTCTCAAAATGTTTCATATTACTTTCCTAAAACTAAAGATGTCTTCTTGTAGACATTTCCCTTCCCAATTGCCCAACCCCAATCCTTGGCAGGAAACATGCATGTTTAGATGAAAAAGTAGTAGTAAGATGGAATTTAGGTTACAAACAGAAAATAAACCCACATAACCATTTTTTCAATTTGTTTTAAAAAGTGGCTGTCCAAATCTCGAATGCAGCAGCTGCCAGTTTCATATGGTTCTGAGCATTGTTAAAAACCAAAAACCTGAGCCAGATTTACCAAACAGACTCACCAAGGCTCACAAAGCTGGGCTGAGTTATGGACAAGATGTGCCAATTTATTACTTTGGGTGGAAACTATGAGAAATTCTGTAGTTTCACATGGCTTCAACTCCAAACCAGGCAAAACTTAGTTGCTTCAGCTGTGTTTTGTGTTTGTTCCAACTCAGATCTCTGCATGAAATTCATGGAGTGGGAATCCACAGGAAGGGAAGCTTACGGAATAAACTATTAAGAATCCTTGAAGACTAAAATCAATGAGTTCTGCATAACACCCTTTGACTATTAAATGGAGAAGCACAGGGCAAGCAGGGTAAGCTACATTTAGGCAACTCATAGGCTTGCTGGCAGCCTTCTCTACAAGGATGAATTTCATCCTCCTGGGTGACAAAATTAAATGCAGATTTACTTGAAATGTAATATTTTTCAAATGAAATCATCATCACAGTCACAGTGGAGCCAGACTGAGTCTATGGTGTTGATGATACCCATTATGTTAGGACTATAAACGAAGCTTTTTCTAAGGGAAGAGACTGATCAGAGTCAATGAAGCAGTTCAAAAATGCCCTAGATCAGCAGTTCCCAACCTGGGATCTGTGGACCCCTGGGGGTCCAAAAAAAGAAGATAAATAAAAATGAAAAATAAAAATAATCATGGAAAGAAGCTTTAAGGAAATTGCAGTTACAATCAATTATTATTTTAAATTAAATCTTTTTAAATGTTAATTATTTATGTTTCCTTTTTAATTGAATAAAGTGCACATAGCAGCTAGAATTGACTTTGATGGGGGCCACAAATGGTTTGAGAGGTTATTGGGGGTCCACACAAGGTGGGGAGCCACTCCCCTAGACCGATCTATGCACTAAAACCAGCACATTATCATCAGAGTTCATTACGGCAAGTAATGAACATGCTCCTTTTACAACACAGCCTCTGTGCACTTTTAGGTGAGAGTCAGCAGTAGCTGATGGGTTATCAGAAGATGACTGAGGAATAAACACTGATGAGTTTTGTTAACACCTTCTACAGTAATGTTGCATCTATCCTCCCCCCCCCAACACACACACTATTGAATAAGCAGCATTTGTCTTCATTGCTACAGCCTATGCTACAATTGTGTTAACTGCACTGGTCTTTACAACCAGTGCCAAAACTGTACCCTCTGAGTTAATACATGCCCTTCTCACAGATGGCAGTCACCAATTAAATGGGGTTAGCCAGTTCAGGTGTTAAGGTCAAAGTGGATTTCAAACTCAAGTTGCAAAGAGCAGACTGCATACTGCTAACAGAGCCACTCTGCAGTTAAAACCAGTCTACAGACTGATGTGAGGGTCACACAGTAAATAATAACAAGCCATCCTGCAGCACCTTATAGACCAACAAATTTATTTGGTCATGAGCTTTCATGGGTAAGACCCACTTCTTCAAATGAAAGCTCCTGACCTAATACATTTCTTAGCCTCGAAGGTGCTACGGGGCTGCTTGTTATTTGTGAAGCTACAGACTAACATGGCTACCCCTGAGACTGTAGTAAGTAACTGTGCAGCACACAGGTGTGATGACATCATCCCTTTGGAGAGGGAGGGGTGAGACCTGCACTTGTGCTGGAAAATACAGATACATCATTGCTGACATTGCAACCAACCGTAAAGAAGATTTTAAAAACCTAATCTGGGATTCCAAGTTCCTGGTAGGATGATCACAAGCCACCTAATCAGCACGGGCGACTGACAATCCCAATGTCTGCCACAGCTTTAAAAAACAAAATCACATATGTCCCACAGGCTGAAGCCAATTCCTGGCTTCATTTGATCCAGCTTGCAACAAGCCTGCACCACAGGCTGGAAGTCCTAAGCCTCAGTGCTGTCCCCTGTCTCCCACCCTAACCCCTGTGGGCCTAGAGTGAGAGCGTTCTCCCACCCCACTGCAGAAGGAAGTGCCGCATTTTGGCACCCCCCAAAAAGACCATCATGGCACACAGCAAGTTAGGTATGAGAGAGGTGGGGTGGGTTGTATGTGGATGGTCTGTGTCTGCTTTTATGGGAAAGGCTGACAAATAAAACCCAGGGTGAACTGCCCATTATTTTATTTCTTGAGGGAAGAAAAATATGTAAAATATTAGCACAATGCTATTACACACTGTATATTTGTGGGTGGGAAAAGCAACTAAGCACAGGGGAAATATGGGTTTGATGACTACATGATTAACTGCATAACTCTTCCCAGATTAGTCACTGGAGAGGCCTTACTAATTAGTTTAAGATAATACCAAAAGAGTCAATCTGCAGGCTAAATATTTTCCCGTAAATTTCACATTTTTTTTGAAGGACTAGCACCTGCAGCCCATATGATGATTTTTCCATAACAGGTATCAGGGCCAATTTATGCTTCTTTTCTCTAACTCTCTCTTTTCATAGTACATAGCCATTCAACCGATTAACTATATGGCCATTGTCATATACCACCAATTCATCTACTACGGTCTTGTCTACAATACCACTCACATCGATGTAAGTTACATCACTCAACGGTATGAAGAAACCACCCCTTTGAAAGATGTAACTTACACTGAGTGAAAGCTGTGTCAACGCTGCTCCGTGTTGGCTGAGGAAGCTCTCCAGCCAAAATATCTGCTTCTCATTATAGTGATAGGAGAGAGCTCTGCTGTTGACATAATATATCTTCACCAGACATGCTGCAGCACCAGTGATTTAGTGAGGTAGTGAAGACAAACCCTATGTCATTGTAAGATAAATACATCACATTTTCTATCCTCAATCATAGCACAGCTTATAGAGTGATCACTTAAATCTGTACCCAGCCAAAGAACCAAATAATCAAAGTTATTACAATTTCTTTGAAAACATCCACACAGTGTACAGCGGCAGTCAAAAAAGCAAACAAGATGTTAGGAATCATTTAAAAAGGGATAGCGAATAAGACGGAGAACACCTTATTGCCCCTGTATAAAATCATGGTACACCCACATCTTGAATACTGCATACAGTTGTGGTCACCTCATCTCAAAAAAAGATATATTGGTATTAGAAAACATTCAGAAAATGGCAACTAACATGATTAGGGGTTTAGAATGGGTCCCATATGAAGAGCGATTAAAGAGATTTGGTCTTTTCATCTTAGAAAAAGAAGAGACTAAGTGGGGCTCTATGGCCCCTTTTCATCTCGAGAGATGGTTAGTGGCAATGGTGAGGATCTATGGGCACTGTTTGAGTCTGCATCTTCTCTTGTAGCTTATCCATCCAATATTGGATTTGCACAGTCGATTGCAATAACCGCATGTCAATCTATTTCCAAATTCTGGAGTCTGAGAGTTTTTCCTTCTAAGAAGTTCTTTTGTGTGGCTGGCACATATACTGTCAAAGGATGTTGTGCCCTGTTGTAGCAATCATCGCCAGGTATTTTGATCTGATGGTGGAGGTTCCCAGGATTTTGGATCGATGTTGAACTTTTTCATGGCGTTTTTGCATGTATCCTTGAATCTTAGTTTTTGGTCTTCCTCTTGTTCTCAATCCACATGACAGTTCACCGAAGAGGATTTCTTTGGGAAAACGTTTGTCACCCATTCTTCTCACATGACCAAGCCATCATAGTCTTCTGCTGTTGAGGATTGCTATGAGGCTGGGTATGCCAGATCTTGACAGGACATCTGCATTTGAAACTTTATCTTGCCAGTTGATATTCATAATTCTACAGAGGCAGCGAAGATGGAACTGGGGTTATGATAGAGGTATACAAAATTATGAGTGGTGTGGAGAAAGTGAACAATGAAAAATTATTTACTTGTTCCCATAGTATCAGAACTAGAGGACACCAAATGAAATGAATGGGCAGCAGGTTTAAAACAAATAAAAGTAAGTTCTTCACACAGCACAGAGACAACCTGTGGAACTCCTTGCAAGAGGAGGCTGTGAAGGCTAGGACTATAACAGGGTTTAAAAAAAGAGCTAGATAAATTCACAGACGTTAGGGCCATTAATGGCTATTAGCCAGGACAGGTAAGGAATGGTGTCCCTAACCTCTGTCAGAAGCTGAGACAGATGACAGGAGAGCCATTGCTTGATTGTTATCTGTTTGGTCCACTCCCTCTGCAACACCTGGTATTGGCCACTGTCAGCAGACAGGACACCAGACTGGATGGAGCTTTGGTCTGACCCAGTATAGTTGTTCTTACGTTCTATGTTCTAATTCATACAGGTTTATAAGATTAAACACTGCAATGATGCCCCTTAGGATACATACTGCATAACATCATTTTCATCAATATTTTTAGTAAGCAAATATTAAGGCAGCACTTATATAACAGTTTTTGTGCATAAATGATGCTATGGAATCATCAGGGATGGTGTCACTGACAACTTTTAATCCATCCTCATGCGGAATATTGGCATAAAGAGCTTCTACATCCATGGTGGCCAGGTAGATGTTTTCAATAAGATTACTGATGTTCTGTAGTTTCTTTAAGACCTCTGTGATGTCTCAGAGATATCAGGCAGGTGACTCCAAGCAGTATCCATGAAAGCAGGTAGGACTTCAGGGATGTGTCGACTGCGGCACAGATCTGCCAAACCCAACGTCACTTCTAGCCTGCTGAGTAATGGCATAGTGAGACATGAATCTGCAAACTCAGGACCATGTTTCATCTCTGCAGATGTCTTGGGTTGGTGCATGCACCAGAAAGGCCACTGATGAGGCTTAAGACCTAGATGAGTGAGCTCAAACCATAGGCATTGGAGGGACTTTTGCTAGCTCATAGCAGGTCTGAATACACAAGGGGACTCAATTCAAAATGCATTGTGTAGACACCAGCAGGCCCTTCATTCCATTGGCTGTAGCAACAAAGATCTGTTGATCTGTGAAATGGCTTGATCCACTTCGTGTAAAACGCTAAGGCCTTCCTGACATCCAGTGCATGCAGCCACCTCTCTTCTGACAACCAGAGAGGTTTGAAACAGAACACTGACAGGAATTTATTCTGGTTGGTATGGAAGGCAGAGACAACCTATGGCAAGAAAGTTGAATAAGGCTGGCAGCTGGACCTTTTCCTTATAAAAGATGGTACACCAGGGCTCTGAGGTTGGGGCTCTGCTCTCTAAGACCCATCTCACTAAAATCTATCTTCAAGACAAGTGAGAAAGGGAGCAGGAACTGAGGGGTTCAAATGGTAGCTTGAAAACCTTGGAAAACACTATGTTGAAGCGGACAGCAAAGTGGACAGGGAGCTGCAGACAGGGGAGTTTAAGAGGGAGAGCAAGTGATCCTACCACTGCAGAAGCTACCAGGTGAGAGAGCTGGCTTTTGGGGTGAGTGAGTGTGCTTAACTGTTTGAATCTGTTTGAATTTGAACTGCCATTTTGATTTCAGGTGGGTCAGTTTCAGTTTCAGTTTCAGTGGCAGCTGGGACTGCCTGCCTGACCTTTGTTCCCTTGATTGGCCTTCCCCTGTGTGACGCACAGGGGTAGGGTCTGACCCAGGCCAGGAGGCTTTAAAAGCAAGAGGCAAGGGATACCAGGAGAGCGAAGCAGACAGGGGAGTTTAAGAGGAAGTTTGACAGTGGGAGGCTGACGATGGTTAGGAAGACCCACAACACCTGTGCCACCACAACTGCTGTCTCCTCCACCTGTGCCTGTAGCCAGACAGACTGCCTGACCATGGATGCCTCTACCCAGATCCTGGTGTGGCTTTGCAGGGACTGTAGCTTGCAATTCCCACTCACTGATATCCAGGCTGGGGGGGACCATCCAGTGTGAAAGGTGCCTGCTGGTGGAATCTCTCAGGCAAGAGGTGGAGGAGCTACAGGAGGAGATGGCCAGGTTGAGGAGTATCCGACTCCATGAGCAGTTCCTGGATAGTATTCATGTGCAGACAGCTGAGGTAACTGTCCCAGTACACAGGACAGCTGATAAACCACTGGTGGAGGAGGAGATAGATCAGGGTGGACACTGGCAGCTTGTTACTTCTGGCAGCAGGCAGTGTTCCACCCTGCTCAGAACCCTCCCACTGTGGTACCAGGAAACCGTTACACTGTACTTGATACAGGAGACAAAGAATCGCCCCGTACAGCAGAGGAGCAGCCTCATATCCCCAAGGCTGGGAAGTCTGCTGCCACCACTGCGAGGAGGAAACGTAGAGTCGTGGTAGTCGGGAACTCACTTCCGAGGGGGACGGAGGCGCCCATCTGTCGCTCTGACATTTCATCTCGGGAGGTATGCTGCCTGCCTGGGGCCCATATCTGAGACGTTACGGAGGCGTTGTCGAGGATTATCAGGCCCTCTGACTACTATCCCATGTTTCTCATCCATGTGGGCACTAATGATACTGTGAGGTATGATGCTGAGCAGGTCAAGAGTGATTTCAGGGCTCTGGGAGCATGGGTGAAGGAGTTTGGGGCACAGGTGGTATTCTCCTCAATCCTGCCTGTCAGTGGTAGGGGCCCAGGCAGAGACACGTGCATCCTAGAGGTGAATGCCTGGCTTCGAAGATGGTGTTGCTTCCTTGACCACGGGATGCTATTTCAGGAAGGACTGCTGGGCAGAGATGGTGTTCACCTTTCGAGGAGGGGAAAGACGGCATTTGGACACAGACTGGCTAACCTAGTAAGGAGGGCTTTAAACTAGGTTCGAGGGGGGCAGGGGAGCAATGACCACAGGTAAGTGGAGAACATGGAAACCTGGGTGATGGGTCAGAAATGGGAGGCAGCATGGGCAACAATGTCAGAGTAAAAAGGTCAGGGCAAAACAGGGAGGCAAGATCAAATCAATATCTTAGATGCCTATATACAAATGCAAGAAGTATGGGTAATAAGCAGGAAGAACTGGAAGTGCGAATAAATAAATATAACTATGACATCGTTGGCATCACAGAAACTTGGTGGGATAATACACATGATTGGAATGTTGGTATTGAAGGGTACAGCCTGCTTAGGAAGGATAGACAGGGAAGAAAGTGGGGAGGTGTTGCCTTATATATTAAAAATGTACACACTTGGACTGAGGTGGAGATGGATATAGGAGATGGACGTGTTGAGAGTCTCTGGGTTAGACTAAGAGGGGTAAAAAACAAGGGTGATGTCCTGCTAGGCATCTACTACAGGCTGCCTAGCCAGGTGGAAGCGGTGGATAAGGCTCTTTTTAAACAACTAACAAAGTCAAGCAGGGCCCCAGATTTGGTGGTGATGGGGGACTTCAACTATCCAGATATATGTTAGGAAACTAATACAGCGGGGCACAGACTATCCAGTAAATTCTTGGATTGTATTGGAGACAATTTTTTATTCCAAAAGGTTGAAAAAGCTACGGGGGGAAGCTGTTTTAGATTTGATTTTAACAAATAGGGAGGGATTGGTAGAGAACTTGAAGGTGGAAGGCAGCTTGGGTGAAAGTGATCATGAAATCATAGAGTTCACAATCCTAAGGAAGGGTAGAACAGAAAACAGCAAAATAGAGATAATGGATTTCAGGAGCGCAGATTTTGGTAAACTCAGAGAGCTGGTAGGTAAGGTCCCATGGAAGCAAAACTGAGGGGAAAAACAGCTGAGAAGAGTTGGCAGTTTTTCAAAGGGACATTATTAAGGGCCCAAAAGCAAGCTATCCCGCTGTGTAGGAAAGATAGAAAATATGGAAAAAGACCGCCTTGGCTTAACCAGGAGATCTTGCATGATCTCAAAATACAAAAGGAATTGTATAAAAAATGGAAACAAGGAAAAATTACAAAGGATGAATATATGCAAACAACACAAGAATGCAGGAGCAAGATTAGAAAAGCTAAGGCACAAAATGAGCTCAAACTAGCTACAGGCATAAAGGGAAACAAGAAGGCTTTTTATAAGCATATTAGAAACAAGAGGAAGACCAGGGACAGGGTAGGGCCATTGCTCAGTGAGGAGGGAGAAACAATAACAGGGAACTTGGAAATGGCAGAGATGCTTAATGACTTCTTTGTTTCGGTCGTCACTGAGAAGTCTGATGAAGGAATGCTCAACATAGTGAACGCTAGTGGGAAAGGGGTAGGGTTAGAAGTTGAAATAAAAAAAGAACAAGTTAAAAATCACTTAGGAAAATTAGATGTCTGCAAGTCACCAGGGCCTGATGAAATGCACCCTAGAATACTCAAGGAGCTGATAGAGGAGGTATCTGAGCCTTTATCTATCATCTTTGGAAAATCATGGGAGACAGGAGAGATTCCAGAAGACTGGAAAACGGAAAATATAGTGCCCATCTATGGCAAGACTTGGTCACAAATTAAAAGATTTGGAGCAGAGCAGGTCAAGAACCACTTGACGTTCAAATCAAGAGAGAAAAGTGGGGATGGATAGGCCATGCTCTCAGAAAACCATCATTCAGCATAATCTATCAAGCTTTCAAATGGAGCCCGCAAGGAAATGCAAAAGAGGAGAACCTCAGACAACAAGGAGAAGATCTACTGAGACTGAAAGACAACAACTGGGGTACTCCGGGGGCCAGCTGGAAGTTTTGTCCTGATACAGAGTAGAGGAAACTTGTAAATGACCTATGCTCCACTCAGAGTACAAGGGTTTAAGTCAAGCTTAACATTGCTTTCTGCTCTTTCATATTCTCAGGCAGCACTGAACATGATTTTGTCATTGCTGTGGACAGACCAAATCATGTACAGCAGGGGAACTCACCCTGCAGCCCAGCAGAGCATTCCATAAGGCCTCTGACTTTGCTTCATTACAACATGCTAACTGCCAACCCATTGGTGTTTTGTCATGTCTGCATAGTTTTCATTTACACAAGGATGTACACAGACATCCTTGTTTATAACTAGAATCAACCTATCTAAATACATACGAAACAAGCTGAACTTTAATAAAAATATCAATACAGGTGACTTTAAATCTTCCAGTATGTATGATCTGCTTGCCACATCATGTTGTGGTTATTTTACTTGGCCCTCCTGTTTAATAAGGTTGGGTACAACTGACTGACATTACATCTGGGGCCAGATTATAATCGTGATTCTCAGTTGCAATGGTGTAAGTCACAGTGATTTATCTAAATCTGTTCCAGGACCTAGAGATGTGGTGAACACCTGTGAGGACAAGAGGTTGAGAATGCTTTTGTACAACAGGTATTCGACACAGATGACTCTCTCTATATCACCAGGACTGAAACTGTTTCCAATGCTATCTTGACAGGAGGCAAGTGGGGAAAGTTGCTATATTTGGTATCTGACATCAAACATATAGGTTTTGTAGTACAATGTCCACAGTATGTTCACTGCATTCCTCTGTTGGCTGCTGCTGAGATCTTTCCATCCTAGTACTACTTGTAACAGGCTGATGCAAACCTTTCAATTGTAACAAACAATCCCATCTGAACCTTTATAACAAAACAGTAAATGGGCAATAAAGTGATCAGATTACGAATACTCCACATTAATTATTTATCATGTGGTGCTTGGAATGTAATACAAAAAGTTTATACCTTTCATTCTGTCTAGTATGTGACAACTCATGCAAATAAACTCATCCACACAAAAACCTGACCTACATGACGTTTATCAATAGGCCAAACCACCAGCAGACAATGCTTCCTTACCTTGCACAGGTCCCTATTTTTGTGAGATAAAAGATTCTTATTAATCTGTTGCTACAACCATGCATGAAATGCTGAAACTGCTGAGAGTTAAACTTTTCCCTTAATCCTTGACCCACACACAACACAAACCATGAAGGCTTTTCCACATGACACGGCTGTGTTGCAGAGTCAGAGAACACAGACCAGCTTCTAATACAGTGTTTCATTGCTTAACCTGACTCAGAGCCAGAAATTTAGAAAACCAAGATTTTGCCAATACAATTACATTTTGGCAATCGGTTGTGTTTCAGGATTTAACAGTGATGGGTACATATGAACTTCAACAGTCAAAGATTATCAAAATGAATCATTTCAGCAAAAAAGATATTGTTTATAAAAATAACTAATTCACAAAACCACAGGTTATATTATACAGCTTTCAGCACAAGGCATTCAGATATGGATCTTCTCTAACAAACATATGTATATATCACATTCCTAATTAGTTTACAAGATTGTGAAAAGGGGGAAGGATTGTGTGGGGGAAAAAGTATGTTACAGACCCAGAAATCTGGTCTCTCCCCATGAGATCTGGACTTTCGTGTGCTTTTGTCCTACTCTATAAAGATTTCTCAGGTGCAGACCAGTGTTTCTCACACAGGCCAGGGTGCGTGTGTGTCCTTACCAAAAGGGAATTGCAGTGGAGGTAACGTGGTTATTTTAGGGGTGTCATGTTATTGCCACCCTTACTGCTGCTCTGACTTCAGAGCTGGGTGACTCCAGTGTGGTGGTCCTGACGGAGAGCCCACTTCTGCAGAGTGTGGAAAAAGTAAGGGTGGCTATATCATACGATGCCATCCTCATGTCTGTGCTACTGCTGGCAGCAGCTCTCCCTTCAGAAAGGGACTCCTGAGCTGCGTCTACACGTGCACGCTACTTCGAAGTAGCGGCACCAACTTCGAAATAGCGCCCGTCGCATCTACACGCGTCGGGCACTATTTCAAAGTTAACTTCGACGTTAGGCGGCGAGACGTCAAAGTCGCTAACCTCATGAGGAGATAGGAATAGCGCCCTACTTCGACGTTCAACGTCGAAGTAGGGACCGTGTGGACGATCCGCGTCCCGCAACGTCGAAATTGCCGGGTCCTCCATGGCGGCCATCAGCTGGGGGGTTGAGAGATGCTCTCTCTCCAGCCCCTGCGGGGCTCTATGGTCACCATGGGCAGCAGCCCTTAGCCCAGGGCTTCTGGCTGCTTCTGCGGCAGCTGGGGATCTATGCTGCAGGCACAGGGTCTGCAACCAGTTGTCAGCTCTGTGTATCTTGTGTTGTTTAGTGCAACTGTGTCTGGGAGGGGCCCTTTAAGGGAGCAGCTGGCTGTTGAGTCCACCCTGTGACCCTGTCTGCAGCTGTGCCTGGCATCCCTATTTCGATGTGTGCTACTTTGACGTGTAGACGTTCCCTCGCTGCGCCTATTTCTATGTTGGGCTGAGCAACGTCGAAGTTGAACATCGACGTTGCCGGCCCTGGAGGACGTGTAGACGTTATTCATCGAAATAGACTATTTCGATGTCGCAACATCGAAATAAGCTATTTCGATGTTGGCTGCACATGTAGACATAGCCCTGGTCAGCAGATGTCACTGCTGATGTCACACCTGGTCAGCAAATGTCACTCTTCAGCTGCCAAGCCCTGAAGGCAGCACCGCTGCCAGCAGCAGCGCGGAAGTAAGGGTAGCTGTACCACCATCCCTGCCACTCCAACACACACAAGAACTCTACAATTATAATAGAGCAAAAATTCAGATTTAAATGGCTGGAATCATTAAATTTACAATTTTTAAATCCTAGGACCATGAAATTGACCAAAATGGACCGTGACTCTGGTAGGGCCCTAGTCACAAGATAGACCTTGGTGAAGTTCTATTAGTGCTGTTCAGTCCCCCATACCAGGGAGTCATGTTACCAATGGATAGCTCATAGAATTAGCAATCGCAAACCTGGCAGCGGGTATAACAGGCCAGGGCAGGTGCTGCAATAAGCAGTAATCTCCCTCCACTGATAAACCCAGGCAAATGGTCAGCTCATACCACCTTCTCAGCTGTTTTGTTTTATCAGAGACAGTTTTCCCTGGAGCAGCTTTGGCCTGGGGTGGAGAGGGGAGGCACAGCAGTGGCTGGCTTGGAGCACCTTTGGACAGGTGCAGGGGTGGGGCTCACCCAACCAGCCCGGGGCTCCTCCAGACAAGGGAAGAACTCTGCCAGGCTTCAGCCAGCCTGGGGCTCCTCTGGCCAGGCTTGGGGCGGCCAGCCTACTCAAAGGAGCTCCACCTACTGCACATGGGGTTAAAGCCAGAAGGGATCACCAGATCATTTATTCTGATATCCTGCATATCACAGACCATCAAGATTACCTATGCATCTGCACACCAAACCCAACAACCAAAATTAGACAAAACATGCAACCCAGCAGGACACTGATCTATTCTGTGCCCCGGGCATATAGTAGGAGGGACTAAGATGTACCAAAAGCCAAGGCCCCCACCGTGACAGGGAACTGACAAAGTGGGATATATCCAGATGATCCTGGCAATCAACCTGTGCCTTACATTATACAGGAAAGTGAAAAAAAAATAACCAACATCCCTGCCAACATGTGACCTGAGGGGAAATTCCTTCCTAATCCCACACATGGCAATCAGTTAGACCCTCAACATGTGACCTGAGCAATGTGACCTGAGCAAGAACCAGCTGGTCAAGCATCAGAGAAAGAGACTTCTCATTACCATCTCACAGCAACAGCTTGCCTTGTCCAACATCCCACTTCCAGCTGGGACCATCTCTGAAGCTTAGAGCCCTACCAATTTTACAACCCTGAAAAACATATCATGGACCATGAAACAAGCTCTTCCCTGTGACATCAGATGTCTCCTTGTTTTTCCAAGTGCCTCATCAGAGGGGGGGCTTCCTGGCTCCAACTGGGCAGGGGAAGGACAAGCCTGTCCCTCCTCTGCAAACTGCTCTGGTGGTGGGAGGGAGAAACCAAACCAGACCCACCTATGGGTGCCTCCCCCTGCTGCAGGACTCTATATGGGACTGGGCAGCAGCCTGAGGATTCTGCACCTGGAGGAGACTCATGGAGCTGGATTGTATCTTCCCTGTTTTGCTGGGAGCACCCCAACAAAGGGGGCTTCCTAGTCCCGACCGGGCAGGAGATGGACTGGGCGAGAAGTGAGTATGGGGCTGGGGGGAGGAAGGCAGAGTGTTCTGCAGCTGTGCAGAGAGAGGGCAAGTATTGTCTCTCCCAAGCTGGCCAGGACTAGCATTCAAGAGCCCCTGTACCTCTTGGAACCTCCTGCCACCGCAGGAAGCTCTGCAGTTGCTGCTTTCAGAGTCCAGCTCTGAAGTCAGTACATACTGGGGGGGGGGGTGTCCCACTCCATCTCCTTTTGGACCAGGACCACACGGTTACAGCATCATGAAATCTGAGATTTAAACAGCTGAAAACATGAAATATTCCAATTTTCAAATCCTATCTCAGTGAAATTGGCTGTAAAGGACCATGAATTTGGTAGGGGCCTCCTGATGCTTCAGAGGAAGGAAGTAAAACAAAAAGAAACAAAGCTACTATGTGTGGTAGTGGGGATTCAGCCCAATATATTAACCTGGTCACAAATTTCCTTCTGTCCAATGTTATTAATAATGAGATTTATCTTTTTCATCCCTTCATTTACATCTAGCTTCATTCTCCTGCTGCCCAATATTCAGGCCAGGGAGACAGGCAAGCACAAAACTACTTCTTAATCCATCCCTGCTGTGTGTTTTTTCAGTGGTGAGTGCTGTACTTGATGTAATTTACTGACATGGTTCAACACAGCAACTCCATAAACTTGATACATTATTTGGTTTGAAATATTTCTAAAATTTAATTGACCACAGAACATGACACCACATGACTCCACTTCAGCTTCCATATATATTATACTTCAGAGTGTGGAAGTGGATTATGCACTCCAGAAGAAAGGAGGAGGATGCCACTACAGACATCATAGGCACAAGGTGGGTGAAAGAGTCAAGCTTCTGAGCCACACAGAGCTCTTCTTCAGGTAGCTTAAAACTCGGCTCTTTCACCAACAGAAGTTGGTCCAAAAACAAGAGATCACTTAGCCCACTTTGTCTAATGTCCTGGGACTAGCATGGCTACGATGACATTGCAAACAGCAGAGATCTGTGTACAGCTGCAGTTTAGTTTTACTACCTACTAGCAATATTCCAAGCATCTTTCATTAAACTCAAAGGAAAACAATTGTCAGTTTCTCAGCTGACCCCATCAAAACCATCTCAGAGTTTATCTCTGGTGTGTTTCAAAGCTGCTAGCAATACCAGAACCAGCCAAAATTTAATTCCAATCTATTTGACACAATCAGCCTTATATATGAGTGATTTGAAACTAAATATTTTGCTGGGGCAGCAAGAAATCTCTTTAGCTTTACTGCCAGAAGCAATTTAATCATTGTGTTAAGCATACTAACTGGTCTATACACATCAGAATGAAAATCTAAATCCCAGGAAGGGATGAGGAAGGGATTACAAGAATGTTTTTCTTTCTCCCCTCCGTGGTCTTGAACAACTCACCTTATGGAAAAAACCTGTGAACTTTCATAGAAAATTCTATCCTTTCTCCTTTGTTTTTTAGGGGGTGGCTGTTTTGAGGGGGAGTGGGCTGTTTGTTTATGTGTTTTCCCTCAGTTTCCAGGGGCTTCCACCAAATTGCTCAAGGGCGCAAGGTTGTTATCAAAAGAAGAAACAAAAAGCAGGAAGGAAAAAAAAAAAGAAACACGCTAAAAAAAAAAAGATTAAACACACATCCAGTTTGTTACCTTGTACTGTGAGGAAGACAGATGCCACAGTAGATCCACCTTCATTGGAAGCAGTGCAGCTGTACTCGCCAGCATCCGTGAGCTTTACAGATTTGACTTCTAAAGACAAATTGCTCATCATCCTTATTCGGGAGGGCTCCACCAGCCTCAAGTCCCTGCCATTTCTCTGCCAGGTGAGATTGTACCGCACTGTACTTAAGGTTAGGCAGGTCAATATGGCTCTCTCCCCAAGGGTGACTGTTACATTATTAGGAATCTGAACCACAGGTGGGGGCTCTACATGGAAAGAATAAAGAAAAAGGATTCAGAAACCATTAGACTCGTTTGATATCACAGCAGAAGAAGGAAAAAGGCATACCATTGCGTTATTTAACACTTAGCTTCTTTTCACATCAGGGAAGACAAGACATGGGGTCTGAGCCAAGACTCACAGAAGCAAAAGCAAGCCTCTCAGTGAGATCTGGATCAGCTCCTAGATTTGCACTTGCTGTGATGTGAAAAGGAGATTACCCAAAAGCAACCCTGAAGACAACAGTACTGCATATATGTGCCACTGGACAACCAAAAAATTATTGCAGTGTTCTTCAAATGTCAGTTTCATTTAATGAATTTCAATCTTTTTGCTTACAGCAGTGCTCATTCTCTGCTGCAATTCCTCCCATATTTTGCTAGTGTTTCATTTAAGACTCACATCTCAGCTCCTTTCTACTACCCACCTTCCTCCTCAGCAGAATGCAAATTTAGTAACTTTGAACTGGATTGAATTTTAAGCACACAGTTATTTCAAATTAGGTCAAATGACCTTTGTTGGCCCACCCCTGAATAAAAGAGACAACATTTAAACGTAAACCTGAAAGGAAATTCAAAACACATCACTTTACTTGGTTTTTGTCCTGCTCTTTTTTTGTTTAAAAATACAGGATGAATTTAGCTAATCCATCATTCTCGCATCCAGCAACATTCGTAATCCAGCATGATTTTCGTTAGCCAGACGTTGTTTTACCTTGGGTGTGGCCAAGTTTCCCGTGGTCCCATCAAGTTTGTCTATAACCACCAGTCCTGGCTCTCAGTGTTCTGTGCTATTATTTAGCTGCAATTTACCCTAAATGTCTTCTAAGAGCCCAGGAAGCAGTGGAAATATTGGTAATGTGCTAGACAATATTCACCTCCTGTGGTTTGGCAAATTATCTTGTTGAGCACAGGTCAGGTCCCAAGGACAAGAGAGATTCAACCGGTATACGTGTCTGTTCTTAAACACGCAGAAATACAGATCTTCTGAGGATAGTAGTCTGAGCATGACACAAATGTCAAAAAGTGGAGTAACTTACCAAAGATATGACTATAGTCAATAGATTACCATGAGCAAAGCAAGGATAACCAAACAAGGGCTCTGTGTTAATGGAGAAAAATTCATCCCTGTGCTCAGGGCCAGGAATTCAGATCATTTAAGATCTCACAGTAAATGCAAAGGTGTTAGGCTGGCTCTCTGCACAGAGGTGAATTTCTTTAAAACATGGATATGGAGTCTTGCTTGCTTTCTTATGTGTATGGTCCCCTTTGTCTGCCAAACAGAAATAGTCCTTATACCCATCACACTTCACCCATGCAAGGGGAGAAGGAAAGAAAGCCTTGTTTACTCTGAACTGAGCTTTGCTCCTGAGCATTCTCAAGTACTATTTTATTTGTACCTATTAAGGATATAAACAATAACAATTCAAGGCACTTTACGTAGGACAGGCCTATACGAGACCTTAAAGTTGACTACAGATACACAATTCCAGCTATGGCAATTGTGTAGCTGGAATCAACAAATCTACAATTGACTTGTCCTTTCTCACAAAGAGAGGTCGACAGGAGAAACCCTACTATTGACCTCCCTTACTTCGCATGAGATTGATGAGTACAAGGGTCGACTGTCGACCCCAGAGAGTTCAATTTTGCACACCCCCACTAGGCATGTAAAATCGAATCCTGGAAGATCGGCCATGACTAGGTCCATCTTCTGAGTAGTGAAGACACACCCTGAGTATAGATGAATTTATTTGTGTGTGTAAATGCTTTGAACTGGGCCCTACATGTTTACAGTAAAGTTTTAAAACATTATATATTAGCAACAACTGAACATGCATTAACCTAAAACAGTTTATTGGCATGGGATTACCATAATTTATGCCATCCAACCTTGCTACTTTCTATTAAGGAAAAATGACTGTGTGCCAGTACTTTGCAGTTCAGTAGTCCAACACAAACCTAGCACAGATGTAGTAAATAATATTTACCTGACACATCCAGAAATGTCTGAGCTCGGCCAGTGCCGACACTGCTGACAGCAATGCATTCATAGTGTCCTTCGTCAGACAAGGAGACCTTGGCAATATCCCAGTTCATGCTAGACGATTCTCTGTAAAATTATAAAGCTTCTGTAACTGCTTGAAAGGGAAGAAGAGGGCATGAAGTGGTCTAGTTCCCTAATGATTGGCATGTGTGGCTCTCAGTCAGGTTAACAAAAATTTCACGTAAGGAGGAAAAAGCAGACCCTTTTAAAATCCCTTCTGTTCATGTGCTATATTACACACAGTTTTTAGGGCCTAATTTGAATTAGAAGGTGGGGAGAGATTAGACTTTTATGTTCATTAAGAGGCATGGATACAGAGCCATGCAGATATTTAAGAAACAAACCCAAAATATTACAAGTAGTCACATGTTAAAATATAAAAATCTGCTGTTTCCACCCTTGGATCAGCCTTGTATTTGTTTTTAAATGGCAGACAGTAATAAGCACTGTTTTATTTATTATCTATCAGGAAAGCATGCACAAAATGTACCAGCCCATACAATGATGCAGGCTGGTTTTCCCTCCACACAGGAATGACCCGTGGAGTTACACAGGGGGTCACATGTACCCTCCAGTGACTCCCTATCCCCTCCTGTGCTGCTTCTTCTGAGTCAAAGGACAGTCTCATCCCTCCCCCAGGGTGGCGCAGTTTGAGAGTGTAGGGTGCAAGAAGAGTTTGTAATGGTCTCATGAGAGCAGATCGACCCCTCTGTGAATCCTCAGGAGAATCTAAACAGACCAGTCTGTGCAAGGTGAAAGCTGCAAAACTAACTGCCATGGGAACAGCTGCAGAACAAGCCGCGCTTGCCAAGATTTCAAGGCTACGCTGGCAGTAGGCCACAAGAGATAGTGATAAGAAATGCATAGGCAATTTTAGGCAATCTTATGTTAATGAGCTCAGCTTTATCAGCTAGTGTTAGGAGGCCTGTTACAGAGCCTCTCCCCGAGCGAAGCTCTGGCGCCTTGGGTTTTCCCCCACGGGTGACTGCGGCGTCTCCGGGGCTCCCGCCGCGGGTGTCACGCGCTTTCAATAAACCAAATATAGCACTCGCCTTCTGGGTGCAGCCTCGTCTCTGGGGAACCCGAGCCTGGTTGGCTACAGAGAGTCTCAACTATTGCTGCTCTGTGGGCAGTTGGGGGCTGCCCTTGCGCTCGCCAGAAGTGGTGCAGGATTTCTACAGGCAGAGGTGGGTGGGGACGGAGCAGGGGAGGGAGTGGAGCATGAGTGAGAGAAGGGGGGGCATGGGTGGAGCAGTACTGGGGCGTGGCAGGGGTATGTGGCCAGCACCCCATCCCCCCAGAATTCCAGCACCAGTTGCCATTGTCTCTAGGCAACTGTACGTCTGCTTTGGAATAACCTGTGCCCACAAGACATACAGAAAGCACTCCCTGCAGAACCCTGAGAGCAACTGTCCCTATCCCGTGAATGAGGAGAACACCATGGGGAGTCTGTGTACAGAAGGCAATTTGATCCCAAACTAGCACCAGGAACAAACACAGTAATTCTGCATTCTCCATGCCAGCTTACAAACGGAGCAGCTAGTGTAAATACAGAAAGAAACAGAAAAGAGTAAATTCTGTGTGAGTTGGGTTCGGTACAGCTTGCAGTCAGTTGTGCATAAAACAATCAAACAAAAGTTCTTGAAACTACTGGCATTTGCTCATAGAACATACCACTGTTAAGCTGCTGGTTTATAGGATCTTTGTCATTTATAATGCTATAGGAAAAGGAAAAGGAAAAATGCAACTACATAGTGTTACAGATTGCATCTCCTAAAACCAGTACTCTCTGGGCTGACAACATCCCTGGTCTGGCAGGACCACAGATGCTCCTGGACCAGAGATCCCACGCAGGAGGGCAAGCTGGAACTGGTGTCCCCCAGGGCCAGAGAAGCCAGCATCCCCCAACAACCACATGGGGCCCAGGACCAGATGAGCCGGCATCCCCCAGCAGCCTGGAGCCAGGAATGTAGAAGATGGCATTCCCTGAGAGCTGCGCAGGGAACAGGGTGGGGCTGGAGCCACCCACAGCAGCATGGGCCAGGGACAGAGTCTGGCCAACCCTGCAGCAACAGGGTAAGCATCAGTGTGTGTGGGAGGGAGGGGGAGCTAGACAAGGCTTGGGGGCCCATGCAGGAGACCTCCCCTGGTCTGGCAAATTCTCTTGTTCAGGACCAGTAAGGTCCCAACCATTTCGGCCAGGGAAGTGCAATCTATACTGTGAGTGCTTCTCACATAAATTGTGTTATCTTCTAAGATTCAGCAACTACATTTTGTGCATGGTATGGTGCAAGTAATAAAATGGCCTCCTAATTCTGTATCCCATTACTGACTGACTTATTGCCACAATAAGTTAATATCTCTGATGAAGACAAGACTAATCACAATGTCTTTTGCAAACACCATCTACAACAGGGGTCAGCAACCTTTACAAGGCACAGTGCCAAAATTTGACCTTTTCACCTCGGTGTAATCTGAGTGCTGGTGACACTTTTCAAAGTCACTAATAGTCCTGATTACAACTGCTTCATTAATAGAGGAATTAAGATGCAGAAATTTACCATTTCGACCTTTAAATCTCCATCTCTCTGGGTTTTTTAAATATCTAAAAATGTTCAGGACTTTAATACAGGGTGAACCTCTCTTATCCTGGATTCTCTGGTCTGGCAACATCCATGGTCTGGCACTAGGATCAGCTCCAACTCCATGAGTGCTCTGCGACTGGACCACCCACAGGGAAAAGTTCGCAGGTGCTCAGAACCCACTTGCAGACAAGCTCCTCCCCACTCACCCTCCACCCAGCACCTCTAGCCTGCAGGGAGCCCTGCTGACCAACTCCCACAATTGCCTCCCAGAGTGAACAGCTGTTTTGCAGCATTTAGGAGGCTCTGTAAAGGAGGTTAAGGAATGGAAAGGAAGCCATTGGAAAAGAGGCAGGTCAGGGTGGAAGCTTCTGGGGAAGGGATGGAGTGGGGGCAGGGTCTTGTATTAGAGCTTCTGACATTTGCTGGCTCCTGGCCAGGAGTGGTAAAGTTTGAGAACCCCAGCGACTGGTATGGTTAAAAATCTGCTCCCCGTTCACATGCTTACAATACATCCCATTGCCAGCTAAGAAGTCAGACTGAACACATGACTTAAGCAGAGATCTTAATTCTCCATGACCACCCCCCCAAAAAAAAATCTGATAAACATAAAAATCCACATTTTTCCATGATTAAAACAAAATACTGAATTTATCTCTATACTAAAACAAAAGGTATAGATAGAATTCAGGCCCATACATAGGCAGGGGGTGCTATCTCTAAGGAACTTACTTTTTTTGATTCCCAGACAGACAGCTGCCACTGGCCCCAGGACACAGAGCTTCATGCAGCCCCAGCTCAGGGCGGGCAGCCACCCTGGAGCGCAGAGCACCGTGTAGCTCTATCCTGCTGTGTATACTACACCTGTCCTTAGGTGCTAGCAGACATCGAGGCAGTCCTTGGCCATGCTGCAATCTACCTGGCTATGCCACTTTTGGGGGGTATAATTATTCTGGTAGTGCTAGCCAGGAACCTGACTGTTCTCAGGCAGGACTGAGTCCTGTGTGAAAGAATGTGGGCTAACAGTCTATTCAGGAATGTATTCTGTGTGTTTGGCTGACGAGGGTACAGACTTAGCTAACTAAACCATGAGCATCAATCACTTTACAGTGAATAGCTTTTACTAAATGAGCTGCACATTTTGGTACCAAAACTGCATTATGCATATTCTTTGGTGATCCTGTTTAACATTTCAGGGGAGACTTTCAAAAGTCAGAAATGGCAATTAGGCATCAAACTTCCATTAACTTTCAATTGAAATTACATGCTTACTAATTGCAGTTGGTGCCTGTGAAAGATCTCCCCTGCATCTTTTCAAACCAAGAGTCACTTGGAGAAAACATCAGACATTTGAATGCACATTTACTCAGTCCCCAACCTTTCTGCTGTTTGTCCCTCACTAACATTCTCCTTCAGCTAAAATAATAGTTAATGGTACTTCATGCTTCCTAAGTAGAAAACCATGAATTTCAATGCGTGTCAAAAAGATGAGTAAGACTTATTAGGGTTAATTTTATAAAGAGGAAACCGATACATCAAGAAGTAAATGTATACTTGCCAACCTCTGAGTGAAAAACAACACAATGAAGTGGGCACACTGAAAAGTTTGTTGCTGTTTTAGAGATATTTCCAGTTCTAGCAATGTTTCCAATTCTTAAAATGGGGAATAACACTAGAACCAGAATTAACTTTTTTTTAAGCATATCCGCTGTTTAATGCTATTAGCAAACATACATCCTAATGTGATAGATGGAATACAAACCTCTCATGATCAATAAAATATGCAAACACGAAACAAGAATATGAACAGCCATTTCATAAGCAGATGTAGCTTGGTCATCAGCAAAGTATAAAATAAAACTCAGACCAAGTGCAGTAATACAGCCCCATTATACAGTTAAACCATTCATAAATAATAGAAGACGGACCTGTTTTGTATGGAACTTCAGTAATAGTAAATCACACCAAATAGTACACAAAATAACTAATTAAATGGTGCATCAGTGGTACCAATTCTGATATTTCATTGCAGGGGACCTGTTCATCCCCTCTTTGCCCTGCCAAAACAGGGACCCCAAGTCTCCTTCAGTGAGGGAGTCTTCCCTCTTTCTTACTCACACAGTGCTTGAGCCAAAGGTTCCAGGAGCTCAGATCTTGTTGGACTCCCCTGCAGGTGATCATACAGGAACAGATTCCCTGTGCACCAAGCCACAGCACCACATGGGCCCTGTATGCCTTTCCACCAAATCTGAGTGGTACTGGGACCCTGTGGACCAGGCTGCAACATTGCCCACTGAAATTTGTTTTGGCTGCCTCTCTACCTGTACAGAGCAAATTTTAGTGGCATTGCAAACATGCCTCTAGACTGCTCCAGCAGCAGCTGTGCTGATTTAGGATAGGATCACTGATTAAAGTTGTCAAGAAACAGCTCTCTTGTTTCTGAAGTTTAGGGAAGTTTGAACAAGTGCAAAGCCCTTGGGAATGGCATCTGTCCGTTCCTGCACCCCCAACTGGTGCCAGTGTTGTACATTTTGTTCAGTAACATTTGCGCTGAAGACTGTTTTGTTACATCAACGTAATATTCCGTTCCATTGTACTGCTATGTAACATGATCACTAAACATGCAGTTTGGTACATGTGATGAAAAAAGTAAGAAATAAAATATGATGTTTGATCATTAAAGTATGGAAAGAATTACAGAGCAGGAGAAGTATGCGCCTCAGATGCCTATATGTAACTAGCACCTCATAAAAACGGGGCTGCAGAATTTTACTTTGCTAGGAACTTACAGGAGGGTTTCAGAATTTATTTGCTCTGTTATCAGGTATAGACTATTTGCTACAGAATGGGGTCTTCATTTTTCTTCTGAAAGGTTTGATGTTGTAAAAGAGGATAGAGGGGATGGCAGTTAATTGTTTTCCAGGAAATATTTTCTTAGGCTTGGGGGCTTTTATTTTTTTTTTCATTTGATTGATTACAGTTTCATTGGTCCTGGGTTGTTCTGTAGAGAAAGAGACTGCATTATTCCTTTGGCTTCTGCAATCTGCACGGTGGTGATGTAAATGGAATCCAGAGACCCTTGTGATGTACTTTGTGGAAACTTTCCCAAAGAAGAGAATGATAGCGCCTTTGGAGCATAGTAAAGCAAAGCTCATAGATTTCTGCTGGCACCATCTGCTCTCTCCATCTACAAAGTGAAAATGTGCCCCCTCCTGCACGACACCTTCACCAAACCCATAATATATAATGTTAATTTCCTCTTGCAATTATTTTCTTGTTATTCTTTTTTAATGGTTTAAATTCTCACAACTAATAAAAAAAATCAACATGGTTACAAGATAAAATTTGTCCTACTTCGATATTACATAGGTCTCAGTAGGAACAGAGTTAGGCCGGCGCGGAGTGCTTTGAAAAAAATCCCACCTTAAATGGGCATTTACCACTGTGAGTGAAGTACAATAGAACTTACCAAGAATACAGCTACAAAAGCTGCTATAAAGTTTAATTTTGATTTTTTTAAAAATCCCCAAATATGATAGGGAATGGCTTCTTACCTGAAGAACAGCTCCATTCCCAGTTTTACTCCATTTCTGCTGAAATGCTGAGTAAAAGGTATAAGACTCTCCACATGGCACGATATGTACCCTGGCTGCAGGTAGTATCCTGGAGTCTTCTGGGGCATTGTAACTTTTGGAGCATCTAAAGAAAGCAAAATATTCACAAACAAGCTGTTAGCAGCTACTTACTGACTTACGTCATTGTGATTAATATACATGCTAACAATCTTTCCCTTAAAGTCCAGATTTATCCAGACACTGACGTCTGGTCTACATTACAGAGTTAGACTGGCTTAAATTCATTGGTCAACATAGAGAAAAATTTCATGCCCTGTGCAACACAGTCAAGCCAGCTTGGCCCAGCTATAGGCATTGCAAAGTTGATAGAAAAATTCTCCCATCAACCTGCGTATCACCTCTCAGAGTGGGGGTTTTACTACAGTGATGAAAGAACCAGTTGTGTTGCTGTAGTAAATGCCTACACTTTAGTACTGCAACTGTACTCCAGAAGCATTTCTAGTGTAGAAACATCCTTAATCTGGACAAGGCCGACAGAAACTCAGATTTAAAGGGGTTGTATTAGATCATGGTAGCTAGCACAGCCTATCCAACAACCTCTAAAACTCTGAGCAAGACAATGCAAGCTATCCTTTGTGTGTTAAGCGGGTGAAGTTAAACTAGACTCTTCAGAAGTGGTTAATCTCTATTTCAATGGAATCTGAGTTAAACTCTGTTGGATTAACACATGCTAAAGTAAAATTTGCTTTGCGTTGACTTGTGCTTTAGAAGGTTTTACTTAGGCTTTGTCTGCGCCAGCAAGTTTTGTCAAGGAATAGTGCCTTTTGGTGACAAAACTGCACGGGCATTCATACTGCAACACAAATTTAGTCAGAAAAAATGGCCATTTTTGTCAACAAAACACTTCTAGCTCCACAATTTTTTTTCTTTGCTCCTCCCATTGCTGTCAACAAACATGCTGTAAAGACACCACCAGGCATTTTTGTCGCTGATTCTAACTTCCAGGAAGTGGCCCACAATTCCTATTCAGCCGCTCTGGTCAGCTGTTTGAACACCCCCTGCCCTGCAACCAGGTTACCAGCTATCTGCTCCACCCCCTTGCAAGACCCACAAAATTAAAATCCCATTTCCTGCTGGCTGGCTTTTCTGTGTGAGTTCATTGTAGAGGACAGACACTCTCTGAGTTCATCCACAAGGCTCCTGAGGAATCTGATGCAATACAGGATGTAGACTGCACAGGGACAACCTTACAAATTGTGATGCCCTATACAGCCTGAGCATCTGGACCACCCCACACTGGCTCAGTGTGCAGTGATTTTGTGGCATCTTCCCAGGTGCCCATGCCTGGCCATTGCACCAAATGCTTCTCTGCTTGGACCAGCACAGAACTATTGGATCGGATCAGCATATACGGAGGTATCTTTTTAGTCCCAGTGGAGAGTGACCCATAGGAACTGGGACATTACAGGTGCTCTTCTCCATTCTGGTGTGAAAAGGGCTATGAGCAGGACACACTGCAGGGCAGAGTGAAGATTAACACAGAAAAGCCTATCAGAAGGCCCACTGAAGCACAGAGATGCTCAGGTGTTTCACCGAAAATCTGACATTTCTATAAGGAGCTGGATGCAATTCTCGCCAGTCATCTCAAGAGACTTGTGGATACATCAGAAAGCCTGGAAGCAACACACTGAGGACCTAACTGGGAGGACGAAACCGTAGATGAGAAGATCAAGGTAAGATGAGGACCAGGAGCTCCAAGTGTGTCTGGCAGACAGGAACTCTTCTCCATTGCTGAAGAACATAGCCAGTCTGAACAAACTCTTTCCAGTGACCAGGAAGCAGGAGATGGGATGCAGGGTAAGTAGCCATGACTTGCGGCGTGCAAAGCTGAGGACATGGAAAAGTGGAAGGCTGGCTATGCTTCTGTGAGCTACCTGTAGCCTTGTGTAGCTAAGCAATATGGCTGAGCAGGGTGATGATATGCACCATGATCTCAACAGAATCCTGCAGTGAGAAGCTGTTGAGACTTTTCCTGAGGTACTTGCTTATTTTCTGCTGCAGGTTCCATAGCAATGCAGCTTTGTCCCCTCTCTCATTGTAGAACACTAGCCTGTACCATTCAGCAATCACTTATGCAGGGACTAAAGTGGAACACAGGTGGGTAGCATATGGAGCGGGGCAAAAGCCACAAGCCTGGAGAAGTTATACCCTGGTTTCCTTGCTAACCTTGAGCAACAAGTTCAGGGCTTTCTCCCCAGGCCGGATTAACTATTCTGGGGGCCCAGGGCTAGCAGACTTTGCGGGACCCCAAGGCTATGGGGTGGGGCCAAAAATGAGGGTTTCAGTGTATGAAAAGGGGCTGCCAGGAACCAGGATAGGAGTGTGGGATCTGGGTGGGAGCAGGGTACAGGATCTGGATGGGAGGGAGGGTGCAGGAGCAGGCCACGATGTTTTGGCAGCAGGGGGCTGTGTGAAAAGGTGCTGGGGATGCGCTTTTATGTGGTGCAGCTCCGCAGAGGTACACATGGCTCCATCGCTCCCATGCATCACACCCTGCCATAATTCTGGTCAGTAGGAGCAGCATGGGAAAACCCTTCGGGTGGGCACTTCCCTGCACTGCCATTCCCCACAGCAAGGGGGTGGGGTGGAATGGCAGCATGCAGAGCTGCTTCCTCTCCCTGCCAGGCAAAGCTCGTGGGTCAGACACCCCACTCCAATCCCCTGCAGTGTGGAGCCAGCACTCACACTGCAGCCACATGGAGAGGTCACAGGACTGGAGCACCAGCACGGGCTCCCTGAGGCAAGGAGGGACCCCTGAGCCTCACATGCCCAATGAGGGCAAGCTGGGGCCACCGGCTGTAAGTTCCCCACTGCTGCTTTAAGAGCAAGTTCTTGTCTATGCATTGAATTAGATGGGAGGGGGCAGCCTGTGTGGAAGTATAACATTGTATAAGTATAACGTTGTATAAGGGGACATGCTGGATACATTGTATATGAGAGGGCATGCCAAAACATGTTACAAAGTATCTGAGGGAGCACACGTAGGGACAGTTAGCTTTTGAATGGAGAAGCAATTAAGATGGAGCCAGCACGTCTAAGAAGCAGGCATCAGAATGGAAGGTGTGAAGGGCAATTAGTTAAGTTAACTGGAAGCTGTTAAAGGAGATTGTTAAGGGTGGCAGGTAATTGAAGATACGTGACTGGTCTCAGGGATCTCGAAGGGTGGTGACTAAAATCTTTTTCTTCTTTTGTCTGTAACTTCTCGGTAACTTGTTCTCCAAAAAACTGTATAAATTAAGAGACACAAGCCCCACTCGGGGGGCTCACTTCTAAATGTATTAGCAGAGCGGCTTTGCTAATAAAACAGAGTGGTCTGATAAATTGTGAGTCTGAGTCAAACTTTGACACCTGGAATCAACTGTAACAGAGGTTTATTTCAGCACCCCTCATTTTTGAAGTGCACAGTCAAAGCCTCCCTCATGTCAACAGCAGCACTCTGAGCTCCTTTGACAGCTCTAGTGTGCAAACTCTGCAGCCAAGCACTGCGCGTCAATGTGCTGCCCCTGAGCAAACAAGCTCCTCTTCAGTTCACACAAATTATTCAAAGTGCAACACGTCACAATAACCATTGGAATAGTGACCTCAGTGCGGCCTAGCCTGCCACAGAGCCACCTCCATCTCACCTTGAATCTCCCAATGGCGCATTCAAACTTCATGCAGCACCTGCTCACCCTGTTGTTACAATACACCTTATTGCTGTCCGGGTGCCAAGGCTGCAAGTGGTAAACCAAGTTTCCCAGGTTCACAATGAGCATTTCCCCTTCTGTCACTGTAATCTTGTGGTCTGGAAAGACACTCCTAATCGAGAGCTGTGTGTACAAACTAACGTTCATGACGAGGTGTGCATCATGCACCTGCCCAGACCAGCTCATGTTGATGTGTGTGAAACACCCAGTGAGATCCACAAGCACCTGCAGCACCATTGAGAAGTATCCCTTTACGTCGATGCACTCAGTGGCAAAGTGAGCTGGTGCTCAAATCAGCATTTGTGCACTGTCGATGGCTTCCCTCCTTCCCCCCCCCCGATGGGAAATCCCATGTTTGCAAGGCCAGCCACCATGTCATGCACAGGTTTTAGTCATTACAGTCCTCTGTAGCATAATGCGATTCATGGCCTGGGACACTTGAAAGTCAGTTTGGAGTGGGCTGGACTGCTGCAGCTAACCACTGTAATCAGGAGTCACCGGCTCCCACACAGCTACTGCCACAAGCTTCTCAATTGAGAGGGCAGCTCTCGTTCCGGTGTCCTTGCACAACAGGTAGGGGGCCAGCTCAGCACACAGCTCCAGAAAAGTTGCTTCACACACCCTAAAGTTCTCTAGTGACTGGTCTTCATCCCACGCCTCCATGACAATGCAATCCCACCACACAGTGCTGGTTTCCCTAGTCCAAAAGCACCATTCTACTTTACAAAGCTGCTTTGTGACAGCCAAATGCAATGAGATGCTTCTGCTATCCATATCAGACTCATTGTAAGGCAGGGCTTAAGCCAACTCCCTTGCTGCCCCAGGCCCCATCCCCACCTCTTTCTACCCTTACCCTCCCCCCATGCCCACCCCACCTCTTCTCCATCTTTGTTCCACCTCTTTCCACAACATTCCACTGCCTCCCCATTTCCTTACACCCCTTTCCAGAAACCCCCTCCTCCTAGCTGTATGATCTAGGGGATTACCAGGGAGCCAGGTGAGGGGCAGCAGTAGGGGTAAAGCCACCACACACAACGTGGCACCAAGAGCCACAGGAAGCAGAGTAACTCAACTGCCTATTACTCTCTGCTGCCCATCTCCCAGTCAGCTCACTCTGCTTTACCTCAGGAGAATGGAGCAGTCCGTGGCCATGGCCATATGCTCTGCTTCCTGCCATCACAGTGAAGCAGATCAGCCTGGCTGGGAGATGGTGGTGGAGTGGAGCAGGCAACTGGGTCGCTCCACATCCCATGGCTCCCACTGCTGTGATAAGTGCAGGGTGGAGGGGACATCTCCTGCTGTCACTCTACATCAGGCTCTCCAGGTAATCTTCCTGGCCACCCTGGGCCTGTAGACTAACATCAACATGGGGAACACTCATCCTTGGAATGGTTAGGATGGGTACTGCAGGACCCCCCCACAACCACCACCAAAGCTCAAAGTGTAGGGCAACTGCCCCAAACTATCCTATGGACAGAACAGCTCTGCTGTCAGGTTCCTGAGACTCTTCTTCCTCTAGCAGTAATTCAAGATAATCTCCACTGCCGTCACTAAGATCTTCACCACGGTTAACAAAGCATGTGAGAGAAGTGTGCAATCCAGTCCTTCTCGCTGCAGATGCCAGAATGCACTGCAAAGAAGGGAATGCGGTTGGAAAAATGGTGTGAAAGGATGCTAGAAGCCCCTGAACAAAGCGGTGCCTGATGGCCTGCACTGTATCCACAGTCCCACAACACCCAGCAACAGATGGGGTCATCAGGCACTGTGAGAGACATACCCACAGTACATCGGCCCTGCTATCAACAGTGTAGCTCCCAAGATGTACACGATATGTCAATAAAGGGGCAAATGTCAACATGCATTGGCAACTTTGCCATTGTCAATTTCTGCATGTTGACATACGTTTCCTCAACAAAAGTTGGTAGTGTAGACATACCCTGAGGTTGAGATAGCTTATCTAAGTAACAAGATCCAACATTGCACTATTAAATCCTAGCCAAGCCTACGACCCAGGAATCAGCAGTTCAACACTGGAATTCAAGAACAACAATATAAAATGAGAGCAACAAAAGGTCCTGTGGCACCTTATAGACTAACAGAGAAGTTTTGAGCATGAGCTTTCGTGACCACAGACTCACTTCATCAGATACCAGCATCTGATGAAGTGAGTCTGTGCTCATGAAAGCTCATACTCAAAACTTTTCTGTTAGTCTCTAAGGTGCCACAGGATCCTTCATGGCTGTTACAGATCCAGACTAACATGGCTACCCCTCCGATACTTGAATATCAAATGAGACATTTTTACACAGAAAACAGAAAAGAAATTAAATAAAATACCAGGCATTGTGGGGAAAAGTCTGTCTAGGGGTATGTCTTCACTACGCAGATTTGATTTTGCACACCTAGTGGGCATGCATGAAATCAAACTATCGGGATCAACAGTCGAGACCTGTATTGCTCAATCTTGCAAGAAGTAATGGATGTCAATGGGAGAGTTTCTCCCATCAACCTTCCTCAGTGTGTACAGCCAGGTAAGTCAACGGTAGGTAAGTTGACTTCAGCTATGCAATTGTCATAGCTGGAATTGCGTATCTACAACCAACTTTAAGAACTACGGTAGACCTGGCCAAAAAAAAGGGCAGATTGTGGATACTTGTGAATGTTCTTGCAAGTGAAAGTAACACTACAATTTTTGGCACACTACTGAATGTACAGTATCATTCTTTGTTATGTTTTTTTTCTCTCCATGGCCTTGTCATCTCTCTGGGAAAGAGATGTTCTTAAGTACTGTTTAATTCATGTTGAAATTTCAGCATAGGCATGGCAAATGGAAGTTTCAACACTTGTTAGGCTATATCTTCATTGTCAAAGAGGTATGTTTTTACATAAAGTTGGCAATCAATATAAAATTCTAGTGGAGACAAAGCACTGTAGTTTTTACTTTACTGTAGCTAATCAAGACTGCTAATTTGGCATAAAATACACACACACCATAACTTTTAAAAAGTGTAGCTGTAGCCTTAGCTGGCCAAGATGAAATCATAAACTCCTCCTCAGGGTTAACCTCAATCAGCTAAAACCAATTACAACTCCAACTTGCCTTCTCTACACAATGATTACATACATATATTAAAAATACAGGTTTATTCCCAGCTTACCTCACTATATGCCAACATTAGAGTTTTTACTGGCCTTTGCAAACATGTTATCTATGTAACAATTAATTCTAGGCTAAAAACACTGTAGAAGCCAAGCCTAATAAGAGCCTGATTCTTCAGCATGCTAAGCTCCTAATGAGGATCCTTGGCTCCAATTGGTCTGAATGGGATCTGAGGGGGCACAAGCATCTACTGGCATTTGCAATACTTCTCACTATCAGGTCTGGAATATCCTTTCCTTGCAAGTCCTAGCTCTGTAGCAATAACTGTTAGTAGTGGCAGGTTTTCCCCCCTCACTCCTACTTGTATAATGAGATATTTTTATCTAGAAAATAGAAAGGAAATTAAATCAATAAAATATTAAGTGTAGAAAAATATGTCTGCAAAAATGTCAGTTCTTGAATAGTTCAGCAAGCTCTCACATGTGAACGTGGTACACAGTTTTTTCCCTATTACAGTACATATTGGGCAAGCGGTAATTGCCACCCTTTAGGTTATTTTAAAAGAAATTCAATTTCTGACTAAAATTCCCCTTCACGAATGCCTCCAAGATGCTCAGATGGCATTGCGAGTTTTGTAGGGAATGTGGGGAGAGACTTTTTTCTCATTACATGGGCAAGGAGGAAAAAAAAATAAGTGAGCCATTTCCATTAATGCAAGAAGGTTATAAAACGGAAGCTACAACTACTTGGGCACATTTGCAGAATGAACGATGAACAAAAAATCAAGACCCTGGTATTCGGCATAATGGACAGCTCAAACAGGAAAAGCAGACCCCAGAGAGAATGGATAGATGATATAGTAGATTGGTGTGGAGCTACTCAACAGAAACTAAGCCATTCCACACTGGATAGGAAAGATGGCAGGAAATAGTGAGTGGGGCATCAGACACCAACGGGCACTGAGCCACGGTTATCGATGATGATGATGAAGCATAATACATTTGCATTGAAGTAAACTAAAGTAAATCTTACCAGGAACAATACTAGAAAATGAAACACTTGACACTCTCTGGAAGAGATAATCATCCTTGTCATACCCCATTATTTTAACAAAAAAGGCTTCGTTTGGTGGAATGAAGTCAGTAATATTCCATATTCCATGGGGTTTTCGATCAGGATAGTATTTCACAGGCATGCTCTTAAGAAGCTCCCCTGTGACACTCAGAAGTTCTAGAAGGTCTACTCTCGCTGGAAGAGAGATCCCTGTTGTATTCAACAGCACATAGGTAGGTATTCCTATGAAAAAAAGAAATAGATTGTTGTAAGTGTTTACAAAACATAAGAAAAGGTTAAACTCTGTAGACCTGTGCCTCTCCAGTTCTACTGTAAATGCACACAATTCAGTTTAAAGCACTCTACCAGCTATTAAGAGACACTAATCAGCATATTAGGACTGATAACATGATGTGCTGCATTTAGGATTCAGTTACTGTTTAACAGGTGCTTTTAAATCTGCCTCATTAACTCTTCCCCCAAGGGACCAAACTGAAACAGTTTTACAATCTCTAAAAGAAGGGAAGTTGTAATTCAGCCATACCACAAATAAAAACATTGGGATTTGCAGGACACAAAAACTCTAATTTGCAAGTGTAGCAATAACAGGGGGCACAACAGGGGCATTATGAACAGAATTAAGGCCATGTCTTGGCTCCGTTCAGAGCCTGTTGGTGATGGACTGAGTTCCAGCAGAGGGCTAATTATAGAGAACAACATAAAATATATGCTTCTTTCCTAAGTCCTGAGCATGCTGTAGCCACAGACAATGAAAGACAAGAGACACGTAGCACAAACTAACCTTGCACTGGTCTGCTGGATACTTTTTTGAAGTCTAATGTTGGCTTTCTAGAAAAGCCAGCTCGGAAGTCAATAGTACTGAGACCTGTTATCCGAACAGAGTGCCTTCCACTGCTAGATATCTGAAAAATATTGTAAGAAACTCTGTTGGAGCAATTAGCATTTCAAGCTTTGCAGCCCTTCATAGTGTTCCTTGAGCTCACTAGACTTTATCCACTAGAAATGGAGTAAGAAGATACCCACTGTAATGCATAAAATTAGGCATTTGAGAATTTTTGCTCTAGATAACTGGGCCTTAAAAGAGAGACTGAATAAAATTGATATGCTTCTAGGGCATACAATGATGGGAATCCACATGAAGCCAAATATGCTCTACATAGTTGCAGAACTGCAACTGGGGGATGCAACTGAGCAAAGCAATCAAGATTGCCCATACGCTTTATAACTGTTTAATTTTGTAAAGCAAAAACAAAAACAAACCCCACCCCCAGAAGATAGCAAAAGATTAGTGTAAATAATGTCCCATAATTCATGGGTTTATTTCCTGCAACAGGAAAATGTATTTACCTTTGTATTTCCGTTACATGATTCATGCTCAGTTGAAACAAATGTCACTCAAGCTTTAGCAATGAAGCAGATGAAAATATCATAGGCATTGGATAACTAGAAATTATATGAACACAGCATGCCTATAAGTTGATATACATTACATTAAAAGCTACGTTCTGGCTTTTATAGCCAAAGCCTGCATTGGAGGATTGCTAGATAGATGTGCTCTGCCCGGGGTTCTCCCTTTTCTTCCCCCACACACCCAGGAGTTCTGGCTGGGTCAACCAAGACCATCCGGAAAGCCTGGAAGAGCACAAACCAGAGCAGAAGTTCCAACAACTTAACAGAAAGTTGCAGCAGGGGGATGTTAATTCATTGAGAGAAAGACTGGCTCATGTCAAAGACCCCAATCCTACCCCCATCCTGTTCCATCCAGTTTGGGGTATTTAGCATCACTGCATGCCTGGAAGGAAGGGTATGATTTCTGAGGTACACAAGACACAAAGGCACTTTGCATTACAGTAAACTCTTTCATATTCATCAGCCCTAGGACCAGGAGGTTGCTGGATATTCATATATTCTGGATAATAGAGATGTATATTTAGCAATGCATAACACTAAAGAAAATGAAGATTAGATATTAAGAAACATACAAAAATATTTGCAGATTACTTTATTTACCAACAACAGCAGTATTGTACATTGTAAACTTATACTGTATTTGCTGTATTTATTTTTATTTAGTTTCACCATACTGTACTTATGGAAAACGTAACTAAAATTTACTTATGGTTAAAATGCTGGTTATTTGAGAGTTCAGGATGATAGAATATAGGATGTGAAAGATTTTACTGTAATAACAAAAAATCTATGAACTATTCACACAGAAAGAATATAAAAAGATCACACAGAAGGGAAAGTTTAATAACAGGTGCATTATGCTATGATTAAATCTTAATTTGCAGAGTGTTCTCCAAACTTAATGCATAGAGAACTTACAGAATAAATTGTACATTTTGACCTATTAAGTTTCTATTAAATCTCCTCAATCCATTTGGAGTACAGATCAAGATGAATTATTTTACCTGGTCATAAATATATGATTTCTTAGATCTAGTGAAAACTCTGCTGATGATTACTTTTAGATGCAGCAGTTGTTTTTTACATCTGGCTGCCAGAACAATCAGCCATCTAGACACTATGACAAATTGGTGTCTTTCTTACTGGAACAACCACTATTTATTTCTCTCAGCCTTTCACCTCAGAAAATCACTATGTGAAGTCTTTTTGACTTAAGCCAGCTGTTAACAATATTAAAAGATGTAAAGTAATATTAAATGCAATACCAAATAGTGCCTATTCTCAAGCAATTGGCTGTTAAATGTTCACTGGACAAATGAAGGAACAACATTTTCTTTTCGTAGTTTTAAAAGACATCTGTGTAAGACATTTATAGCACAAGTCAAAATTTTGCAGCGCCTTCCCTGACTTCTTCAGCTGTGTAAAATCTTGATGCAAGCAAAACAGTCTGAGGCTCAGAACTGGGTGAACAGTACATTTGACTTGAGCATTGGTGACATTTTTTCTTACTAAAAGGATGCATCTATACTAGGAACTAACTTTGAAGTCAAGCACTACTTCGAAGTAGCCAGCAGAGAGTCTACACGCATCTTCCCTTACTTCAAAGTCCTTACTCCATTCCCGGGAATGGAATAGTGCCCTATTTCGAAGTTTAACTTTGAAATGGGGTGTGTGTAGACACACATCTTCAGAGTTCCTTACTTCGAAGATGTATTTTGAAGTTAGCAACTTCAAAGTTATTTTTGTAGTGTAGACACAGCCAAAGTGGTTTTTATTTTTAGTAATAAACTTTTTACTACAAAAACAAAAAAACAGTCATGTAGCACTTTAAAGACTAACAAAATAATTTATTAGGTTATGAGCTTTTGTGGGACAGACGCATGTCTTCAGATCATAACATTACCAGAACAGACTCAATATATAAACCACAGAGCTCCAAAAATTGTTACTCAAGGTCGACAAATCAGAAAAATTGTTATCAAGGTTGGCTAATCAAAAGAGCAGAGGGGCAGGGGGGCAGGGTAGAAAAGTTAAGAGTTAGATAAAACATCAATGTATGTAAGAGTCCTTATAACGGGTCAGGTAATTGCTGTCCCTGTTCAAACGATGTGTTAATGTGTCGAATTTGAATATGAAAGAGAGTTCAGCAGCCTCTCTTTGAAGGGTGTTGTGAAAATTTCTCTTCAGTAACATGCAAACTCTGAAGTCATTAACTGAATGGCCCACTCTATTAAAATGCCAACTAGCAGGTTTGTGGAACAGGCGTGTTTTTATGTCTGTTTTGTGCCCACTAAATCTTTGTCTAAGAGCGTTTGAAGTCTGTCCAATAAACAAAGCATTCTGTTTTTTCTCTCTTTGATGCGTAATGTTTGAGGCCCTAGAAAATTGCTGGTGACAGTCTACTCAAGGGTCCCCATATGCTGTATATTGCATGGGTGGAGGCACTCAGCAGTGTTCATACTAGTGAGATGGTGTCTGTGGATGTTTCTTAGGCATGAGATCAACTTCTTCAGAGACTTCTGCACAGATGACAAAGAACCTTGGGCATATATTTGAGAGACTCAGCCAAGATCTTCATTCAAATGCTACTCTTCCAACTCAGTCAGAAACAAGTTGTTCACTAGAAGAAACATGACATGTAAATGTTGGTACTGGGCAAAAATCTGAAGATCTGTAGGTCCTCCATACCAAGAATATAATGGAGAACAACAGTGGTGACTCAGACATCTCAGACACAGTGAAGTCTTGGAGAAAACAAAACTCATGAAGTACCAAGAGTATTGTGTCCATGACCTGCGCCAAAGCAATAGTTGCTGAGGGAATTGATACAATCAATGTCAAATGCTCCAAGGGAAGTCCAGAAAAAGTCCAAACAGGCCTCTTTAGTAATGGATGAGAAGACATAGCACTCTTTTTCTGCTTCGCTCCAGATAGTACCAATGACCTTTCCACGCCCCGGGATGTTTTAGTTATTTGACTAAGTGCCCTTGGAACCTGAGGAGCCAGCAGCCTCATGGGTACAAGACAGCAGTGGGAACCAAAGTGGCTGAAGTCACTGGAGATGATCACAGCTTTGAGGCAGATTCCTACCTGGAGAATTCAAGAGACAGCCTGTGGAAGTTTTACAAGAGAAATCTTGACTCTTTCTCTTAGATGCCCATGAAGAGTACACTTCAGAGACAGCGAAGTTTGCAGATTTACTCGGAGACCTGGGGGCGTGGAAGGGATTCTCTTTGCCACAGTCAAAGGCCACACATAGTGAGTTCTCCACCATGAGGAGTTGAATTTAATCTCCCCATTTTTTCTGGCTCTAGATTTTAATGCCAGACAGAAGTTGAACTTTTGGGAGATAGATCAGGAGTATCTGACATTCACCGGATTGCTTCCAAGCACAAAAGAGAATGTGTGAAACCAGGAGAAACAATATAAATGCAATAAAAATAAACAGTTTGCAGGGAGGGGTAAGTTTTTTTAAAAATGGCAACAGTTGAAACTACTACAGCACACTAACTACCACAAAGAACAACTATAATAAATTAGCTGATAAAAGACCTAAGTTCACAGTTCAGGTAAAACTCAACAAGCACAACTACTAAAGCTCTGTCTCCGGCCAAGGCGGTTGAGAAGTAACTGAGTCTGGGACGATTTGCCCATGAAGTGTTATATAATAGCATGAAGCATAATATTAATGTACATGTGCAAGCTGAATGGACATGGCTATGAAATGCAAGCATGCCTGGAGAGGAGCACCTATAGGGAACCAACTCAAAGAAGAATAGGTGTTTGCTAGGAGGCCCCTCATTCATTTAATGCCAATTTCTTGTTCTGTTATTGCTGCTAAACAGGCTGGTATTACACCTGTCTGGTTTCTAAGGGCTTGTCTACACTTACAGTGCTCCATTGGTGCAGTGCCACATAATGCTTTGGTACTGGCAATACCTTTGCCAATGTACCTCTCTTTGTCAGCAGCCTCTTCTGCCTGATTTTTTTCCAGGCATAAGAGGCTGCTGACAAAGGGTTGGGGGGGTGGTACACTGGCAGCACCACGTTTACACTGTTTTTTTCCTGCTGACAGCAGTCTCCGCTGGGGAGTGAATATGCAAATGAGCAGCCATTTGCATTTTCAAGACCACCTATTTGCACACTGCTGCCGGCAGTTCAGGTCAGTGTAACCGAAGCTACTATGTTCACTGTTTTGCTCCTGTGTACAGAAAAAGGACAAGCAGGCAACAATTGCTCTAAAATAACTCTAATTTTTCTAATTTTCCTATTATCTAATGCTACTGCCATAAGAATTAGTGACTACACATCATAGCAGAGACAATAAGTTAATACCTTAATCGTCCACATTCCTGGTTCTGGATCTTTTACATTCACTACCTTTGCAGAGTTATGGATGTTTAGCAACTCATTCAAGCCAGATCCTTTCATTATCTGCTTACCTAAAACACAAAATAACACAGAATGAATATGTGTCTCTTAGCCATATCACACATATGGTTACTGTATGACTTACTAGCTAGCCCATTTTATGATATTTACAGTAATCTCCTTCCAGGTGTTACTGAAAACTCTATTGGGATACTAAAAATGCTTTACCACTCATTTAATACCTTTAATACACCTTTCTGTGGTAAAGACTTATTGATATAAGAATCAAATTATCAGTCAACTAAATTTCTTCCCAGAACAAAATGATGCCATATGAGAGGTGGCAGTTCAGTGGCAGGTGCTGTCTAGGGCCAGTCCCCCTTCAGCATTTTTAAGACTTCTTCCACCAGGGGTGGCACTGATCATACTGACCAGCTGTCAGCATGCTCTCCCTGAAGTACTCTAGACCTGCTCTTAGCAAAGTAGACGGCATGATAGTTCAAAACAAAACAAAAAAACAAAACCAAAAAACTTTTAGCCAGGGCCCCTAGCAATTCCACTGGTGCTAGCGCTGTTGGTGCTGCAGCAGTATTTTAACATTAAGGAATTTTCCCACTCTTGTTCAAACTCCTTAAATTCTCACTGTGAGTTTAACCTGGCTATCACATACACTCAGACTTAACAGGGAGGTTTTCAAATGTCATGGTACTCACACAAGTTTACAGGATGGAACTGGTTCTTTAAAGAGACACTCAGTTACCAGTTCTGCAAATCATTAAATGCCATCAGTGGCTGAACAATATGGAGAAGTGCTCCAAGACAAGAGATGAGGCTCAAGTGCAGGAAAAGGGCTCAAGTTAGAGCATGGGATATTTTGGCCATATTGCTGGCTGATGTAGATTGCTGTATCTCCACTGATTTGGAGCCATGCTGATACACACCAGATGAGAATCTGGCCCTTAGAACATGAACAAGAAGGGCAGATTGGCTATAGCGGTCCACATCCTCAGAGGAGGCATAAAACCCTAGCTCCTTTGAAATCCATAGAACATCTCCCATAGCCTTCATAAGGCCTGGATTCCACCTATGGTCCATCTTGAAGGGTGTGGGATTTAAACGTAGGCCAAAATTCCTTTGATCCTGAGTTGTGTGCATGCCAAATTGGTCCTTGTGTAACTTAGAGCCTCCCTCCCAGGTGCTGACACACCTGGCAATTAACTGGGTAGAGGGACATGCTTGCCCTGTGCCTGTTCCCCGAGTCTTCCCCTCAATGTGGGATAATCTTCCCAGGGCCTTACACAAGAGCTTTGGTATGGGGTCGTGCTGGGAGTGTGTCATAAGCAGCTGTGCAGCACAGACAAGGATATGGGACATTACAAAGAACAGCAAGATGGAATTGTTTTCTAATTAAGAGCCTCATCCTGATATCCTGTATCCTGGATTTAGCGCTTACTTTGAGAAGGAGTCACACTGAACTGAAAAGGACTACTCAGGGCAGTAAACCTTACGCCAGCAGTTTATGTTTACAGGATGAAAGCCCCAGATATGAATTAAACTGAAAGCCCTGTCATACAACCCTTAGTCACATTTTCCCAGATGACCCATGATTCGAAAGTCACTTTAAACAACAAAGGATGATGTGCATTTTTAAAGTGAACAAAGCACATCTGTCAGAGATAGCATTTAAGATAGAACTCTACACAGAACTCCGTTAATCAGCTTTTCAGAGATACACTGCAAGCAAAGTCCCCCTTCCTATAAACATGGAGGAATGCCTTGGACAGAAGACTTAACTGGGAGGGCAGAAAACTCATGCTGTGAAAAAGAAAATTTCGTAGACACTGTAAAGGAGTCAAAATAAGCCTCCAGCTGACAGTCAATCAAATTCCAGAATGCACTGGTTTGAATTTTAATTCCTGGAGCCTTACACAGGCTACTGAATATTTCAGCTTATAAAGGAGTAATAAATCTACTTAAAAGACATTTATAAATAGTATTTCAAATCAGTAACCTACATTTTCTTTTTCACCGCTAAAAAACTATTGAGCACATGATGCAAAGTTTGGACTGGAATAGTCTCCTGGTTCCTGGATGCTTGAGTCTTGCTTTTGGCTTGGCTCATAGACGGTAAAGACCAGCTACCATTTTCAGATGCTGAGATCTGGTTTGGCTTCTCTGTACACGTATGACATGATATGGCCCAAACCCCACTGAACATTAGAGAAAGAAAAGCTGTATGTTGTGGAGATATCAGAGACCACAGGTGGTGAATAAGATAATACTAAGCCTTTATAATGGCATTAGAGATCCAAAAGCCTTTATGCTAGTAGTGACTATTTACAGTGTTAATACTTGTAGAAAGAGCCAGCCCAGATCCACACCTCATGGCCACACTAAGGTTTAAGTAATCTGTGACACTAGACTGGATTCATCACTAAAAAGCAAAGGAGAGGTGGCAGTTCAGTGGCAGGTGCTGTCTAGGGCCAGTCCCCCTGCACTAACTGGTGATGTTAAGTAAAAGTAACAGATTTAAGCACCCACTTATCTTAAGCGCCTTTGAAAATCTCAGTGTAGCTTCCAGATTTCTCTATATAAATGAACAAAATAGGACTTTTTCATTATTCTAGGGCTCACCACTCCACAATTCATTCTTGGAGCAAGTCGAGGGAACCCATTATCTGTTTGCAAATTTTAACAAAATTTATTTTCACTGACAACAGCATCAGAGAGGTAGCTGTGTTAGTCTGTATTCTAATAAAACAAACCAGCAGTCACGTAGAACTTTAAAGACTAACAAAGTAATAAAATATCTCCAGATCTGAGGAAGTGGGTCTACCCCACAAAATCTCATCACCTAATAAATTATTTTGTTAGTCTTTAAAGTGTTCAAAGTGTTTGTTTTGTGACAACAGCATGTTAAGAGTTGAGTTACTCTCACGTGAGCTTTTCTCATTCTACTTCCAAAACAATACCTTAAAGTGTCAAGGAGAGGTGCTTCTCTTGAGAGCAAAGTTTGAGCCAAACAATCTAAGTTACTGCTGTATAAATTCAGAGTAACGCCAGTGAGATCAAAGGACTACTTCAGATTTATTCCAGCACAAATCTAGCCATAGGTGTAAGGTATTTTTAGAACTGCAAGAATTTCTTTCTTGCCAGTGAAAGCATACTTGAGTATAAGCAATAAAGCAGGAAAACTGTGCCTATTTTGTGAATAAATACAAGCTGTTCTATTCTTTGAAGCTAGCAATGTGGCACCTTGTGTGCAAGCAACTAAACTAAGAAAAGTCAAGAAGTGTTTGAGTCATTTACATGTCTGGAAATGATGTGATTAAAATGCTGAGTAATCTTCTGGCTATTTACTTCTCCAAATTCTCTTATAGACTAATCAGCTAAGTTTCAGAGTAATACAAAGAAGTTTAGACCCAGTGTTGCCCCCAATGAAGTCAACCAAAATTTTACCATGGGGCTCATAGTTTTACCATTATAAACCAGAGTAACCCCACAGAACTCAGCGAAGTTATTCCAGAGGCCTGGTCTACGCTATCACAAGAGAGAGGGATCTAAGTTATGCAACTTTGGGTATGTAAATAGTGTAGCTGACATCAATGTAGTTAGATCTACTTACTGTGCTGTCTTCACTGCACTTTGAAGGCAGATGCTCTCTCATCAACTCCCTTTACATTTCTTGTTCGGGTAGAATGATCAACAGTTGATTTGTCATGTCTATGTTAGACACAATATATTGACCCTCACTGGATTGATCACTGCCAATCAATCTGGATAGTAGTGTATACATACCCTACCAACAAAGGTGTACAGAAGCAGAACCTGGTCTATTGACTTCAGTAGGAAAATTATCTGGCCTTTCCTGCTGGAGAGTGTAAATCTGGTTTATCCTGTTTATTTTTTCCCCCACTAAATATAAAAGAATACATAGCTATCTTACCTAATGGATTGTGAATTTCAATTCCTGGAGAAGGGCCACTCAATGACACAGTAACCTCTTTCAGACTGGGATCAAAAGGAATTTGCCAAGTATTGACTGCCAAAGTTGAATGATCCGTGGACAAGAGATGCACTTTGGAGGCCTGCACTGCTTCTTCGACCCACTTCAACACCTGTAAGAAAATACAATATTGATGTCACAAGACAGCATGTATATAGATTCTATAGCATTGTTCACTGTCAAATGTAGGTACTACTTTGATCAATGTTTTGACTGTTCTGAGCAATGACCCTTTCGCTTAGACCCACATTAGAACCATGGCTATCAAATCACTGAGAAAGTTGTATGGTAAAAGGTTTACCAATGCTTGCCTCATCAACCACTCCCAACAATTTCAGCGAATCTATCCTGCTGGCAAGAAAAGCAGGATACGGACTGATGTCAAGTAACTATAGAAGCCCAGCAATCAAGACGACAAGAGTTGCAGTAACTGATCTGGGGAATCCGCAGGCCAATAAACAAACACATTCAACCCTCTAAGTGAAGTGTGCTTTTTTTTTTTTGTTCACTGTGTAATATGAAACAGACAGAAAAAACTTTTGACATGTAAATCACATACTAAATACAATGGCTATGGTAGAAAAACATCAAGAGTAAAATTCTCGTTATTTTACTTACGTGATCACCGTTACTGAAGACAATGGGACTGTTCACAACAGGTCTCAACCAGGGGCTCAGTGCTCCCTGGGGGACTATCAGCAATTTTCAGTGGGGCCACCAAGCAGTGCTGGTATTTGAGTTGCTGAAGCACAGGACAGAAAGCTTAAGTTGCACCACATAAGGCTGAAGCCTGAGTTCTCAATTCTTGCCACTGGGGTGAAAGCAGAAACCTGAGGCTATGTCTACACTAAGCAAAGTAAGTCAACCGCAGATAAGCAATCTGAGATATGGCAATTGCTTAGCTAGAATCAATGTATCTGTGCTTGGCTTACTTGGCCTTCCCTAGTGAAGAAGGTCAATGGGAGAATTTCTCCCTTAAGCCTCATGTCTCGCAAGGAGTACAGGTGTTGACTGCAATCCCTGATATGTCAATTTTACACATCCTTACCAGACACACGAAATCAAACCCCAGAAGTTCGACCCTGAATGGGCTGATCTTCCAGGCTAGTGTAGACACAGCCTGAGCAACTTAGCTTCACAGAGCCCATGTGGATTTATGACCTGGCAATTGTGCTGCTTGCTGCCTCTTATGGTTGGCCCCGGCTTTTATATGCAGAAAAGCAGTTATGACACAAGAGGACCAGGACTGTAAAGAGTCCTGAGACGCCCAGCCCTTGGCCTAGGGCGGGCGGCAACCACAAAGGGGGTTAGAACACCAGCCCCGCACTCAGTTCAGGGCAGTCAGCAGTGCACTGCCACAATACAATACAGGCCCAGCCCTCCGTCTAGGGCGGGGCAGCAGTTCTCAATAGCAATAAGGTAGAGACAGCCGGCCCAGCCCTCAGTTTAGGGCGGGGTAGCCGTTCGCAGTTGCAATACAGTACCAGCCCAGCCCTCAGTCCAGGGCGGGCAGCAGTTCACAATAGTAATCCAATTCCGGCCCAGCCCTCAGTCCAGGGCGGGCAGCAGTTCACCATAGTAATCCAATTCCGGCCCAGCCCTCGGTCCAGGGCGGGCAGCAGTTCACAATAGTAATCCAATTCCGGCCCAGCCCTCAGTCCAGGGTGGGCAGCAGTTCACCATAGTAATCCAATTCCGGCGCAGCCCTCGGTCCAGGGCGGGCAGCAGTTCACAAGGGGTTAACCCAGGCCCAGCCCTCAGTTTGGGGCAGGGCACCAGCATAAGGGTTTAAGCACAGGCCCAGCCCTCAGTTTCGGGTGGGGCACCAGCACAAGGGGGTTATCGCAGGCCCAGCGCAGGCTGGCCCTGTCGAGGAGGGGGTAGGGGGTCACAGGCCCTCCCACTCCACTGCGACCTGGCCCGGGGCCCTGGGGGCACACACGACCACGGCAGTGGGGATCCAGGCCGCAACACACTGCCATGGGTTCGGGAGCGTCGTTCCCCGGGCCACTTCCTACCTCTACCTCTGCTGGCGGAAGGTCCCAGTCCATCTGGTCAGGGGGTCCCTCTAAGTCGGTCTCCTCCATGTCATCCACCTTCGGGGGCTCCGGCCAGTCGCCCATCTCAATGTCATTGGGATAGTCGGGCGGCGGTAGCACAGGGGACCCGAGGCGATCCTGGGCCTGAGGGCTGTAGGGGTCCCCCGGGACTCTGGGGCAGACCGCTCCTGGGGCTTCTTCCAAGGCGGGGAGTCTCCGCCGGCATGAAGGTCCTGGCAGGTCTGGGAAGTCCGGGTAGTCCCCCTGGGGCATCTGGATCCGGGGTTGTTCAGAGCCGCTGGGGGCTTGCTCCTCCGGCCTGGCCGGGTGGCGACAGGCCCTCTGCCCCTGGCGCCGGGGAGCTCGTGCAGGCGCCTCCTCCCCGCCCGGAGGCCCAGGCTTTAACGGGTCCTGAGCCCTGCCCTTGGCTCTTCTAACCCTGGGCCCCGCCCTCTGAGGGGCGGGCCTCTGGTGTTCTGACACCCGCCCACCCGCCCTCTGCACGGCCTCCTCTGCCTCTGAGTCTGCAGGAGGCCATACTGACTCACTACACAGACATTTTTATAGCATGTTGCAGAGGGCCTTGGAAAGTACACGACTGAGAATCCCCAGTTCACAGGATTAAGGCAAATAAGCTTACCACTATAAAAGAAACTTCTTTTTAAAAAATACCCTATGGAATTAGCCTATGAAATTTGCTGCCATGAGATATTGCCAAGGCCAAGAATAGAAAGATTTTTAAAAAAGATTATACATAGATACAGATATTGAGAACAGCCTCAGTTGTAATGGGACGTAAACTCTCATGCACCAGGGCACATGCTAATTATGAAATGTCTAGGCTAGAAGGAAACTTCCCTTATAGACATGTTATCCCATAACATCTTTAAAGTTTATTGAACTTTCTTTTGAAGCATCTGGGATAAGTTACTCCCATAGCTGGGATACTGGACTAGCTGATCAGAGCCAGTGTGACAATTCCTATGCCATTACACAGACATTTACATCATGGCTGAATTGTCCTTAGGAGAATTATCACCCTTAACATTTTGCATTTGTGAACAATCAGTATCAAATCAACACGAGAAAGTAAAATAAATGACCAGAGTTCAAGGCTCTGTATTTCCGCTGCAGCTGCCAATGAACTTACTAACAGAGCGGTGAACAATTTGGCACATTTGCTTGACAGCACTTCATGCAAATTGTTTTTGGTGTGAGTTCACATTCCCTGAGTCTCAGAGTCAATCAAGCCCTACAGTTCAAGGTAAAAGCCAGTCAAAACCACTAAATATCAAGTCAAAATCGTGAAATATTTAAAACGTTCAGTAACCCCGGGCAGAGTTTCAAGCACTGAAGGAGAAAGCTTGACCTATTTCATGGGATTTCAGGTTTCACTGTGTTTGCACAGCTCCTCTCATGCCTAAAACAAAACACAGAACATCTCCGGGACACCTCTGTAAAACAGTTGTCCAAGGGGAAACAGCGAAGGTTATATGGCCTTATGTAGACTACAACTACCCCTTAAGGAGGCAGCAGGAACAATTTGAACAGTAATTCTCTCTGTCTGGTCAGTAGGGATGATGCAATAACTTGAAAACTAATCTCAAAAACCCACTGGCTGTGTTGTGTGCACTAATACTGCAGTGTTCTCCATGAGGGCACCTCAGCTTTGAAGCAGGAGCCCACACCCTGCTCCTAAACAGCTGCAATATGTTTACCTTCGGGAGCAGTGCAAGGTGCAATTTCTAGCATGACCGTGAAGTGTGGGTTTTAATGGGCATTTCCAAGGGGAGGTAGCTCTGTGAGGAGACAGTGTGCATTCCACTGCCTAGCTGATTTGTTTTGTAACGTGTAGCAGGAGCACTCAAAGCCTTGGAGAAGCACCTCTTTACCCCTTGGTACAAATCTAAAATAAAACACATAAATAAGAACAGGGGTGGGGAATCCCAGGCCTACAGTTGGGATCAGGACTGTGGCTTGCCTGGATCCAGCCCCTGAGGCTCAGCACTCCCCTCCCCAACATCCAGCCTGTGGCAGGTTGGGGGTGTTGAGCCCCGAGCCTCATAGGATGGAGTCAGGCGAGCCGAGGCTGGATCTGGTGGGGGCAGGAAGCGGCTCCACCACTGCTGCACATTGCCACTGCTCCTCCTCCCCTTCACTCTCCCCTGGCTGAGGGAACGGCAGCATAGCACTGCCTGGAAAGAGCCTTTCTTTCCACTCTGACTGGCTGGAATTCCTTCCAATCAGGGCAGCAGGGGCCAGTGCCTCTCCAAGGAGCTTTGCTCCACACTGCCGTTCCAGGGGCTGTGGTAATAGTGCATTGAGATAAGTGCCTCATCCGCCGTCACTCAGACTGCTCCACCTGCTCCCTCCTCCTGCCCAGACCCCCACCCCCACCCTGCTACTGCACCACCTCCCACCCAGACCCACCACTCCAACCCTGCTCCTACCCCTATCAGGAATGATCAGAAATCATTTTTAAAACACCTCTACATCTGGTCCCCCTCTCTCCCACCCAGACCCCCTGCCCACGCTGCTCCTGCATCCCCCTCTGGCCCAGACCCCCACCCTCAGTCTGTTCCTGCACTCTCCTTCGCACCACACCACCAGCATGTTCCTATACCCTCCCTCCCACCCTGCCTGCTCCCAAACTCTCCCTCCTGCCCAGACCCCTCACCTCTTGCCTGCTCCTGAACCTCCTCCACTTCTGCCCCACCCACTTATGCAACCTTATCTCCCACTCAGATCCCCCAGCCCCTGCCCACTCCTGCATTCTCCCTCCCACTCAATACCAAAACACCCATTCCCAGCCCACTCCTGCACTCTCCCTCCTGCCCAGACCTCACACCTGCTCCCCAGAAGTCCCCTCCCACACTATGAACTCTAATCCCCCCATTTTTGGTCCCACCCTGGTTCCCCAGAAGAGTTAATGTGGCCTGGTGGAAGCTCTGAACTTCAGTCACTCCCTCTCCACCCCTTACCTGTGGTGCTGGAGCATGAGGTGTGTCAATCAGGGCCCACATCAGTGAGGATTTTGTGCTTTCTTTTACGTGGTCCAGGCATATTTTTCCATGTTTCAGTAGCCACCACCCAAAAAAAGGTTCCCTGCCCCTAAGAGTAAGGCTGGTTTACACTAGGGACTTACATCAGCATTGCCATGTAGCACAGAGGTATGACCTAGGTACTGCCTCCCAGGGAGGTGGATTACAGCTGTGTCACTGAAGTGTTTTAAGGGCAGACATACCCTAAGGTTATGGCTACCCTACACAGTGGTACAGTTACATGCTGCCTCACTGCTAGTGCAGACTCTCCAAGCTGATGGGAGAGAGATCTCCCATAAACTTAATTATTCCAGTGCTCTTATACCCTGTCAACTTAATTACTTCAGTCCCTGGGAAGCTCTCCCACTGACACAGCATAGCATTATTCACATGGGTGCTTAGGCCATTTTAATATATCCTGATCAGGAAATGGCTTATTTACACTCCTGAACACCATACTCATACCAGCTTAGCCTGTATTTGTACATAGCTGAGGTCTCTGAGGCTAAGTCTACACTAGCCAAGAAGATCGACCAGCTCACAGTCAAACTTCCAGGGTCTGCTTTTGCACGTCTGGTGTGGAATGGGTGTTGCATGCTATGCAGTAATATGCTGCTTTGTCATATTAAAACTCTGCTTCCAAACAGAAAGGAGGGGTGGAATGATTTCCCTGGCTCTGAGAGAGTTCAGCAGTCCTGTGAAAACTTCTAAGACAGCATTTCCCAAACTGTGTTCCATGGAACACTGGTGTTCTGTGCAATGTGGACAGGTGTGCTGTGAAATAATTTTCATGCTAGTGATATTTTTCCTTCTAAAATATTAAATAAGAAATTATGAAATATATGAAAATGTGAAAAATATGAAAAATACTAAAGTATTTGAATAGTATTTAGATTGTAGGTATATTAAATTTATAACACTATATATATATATATATATATATATATATATATATATATATATATATATATATATATATATATAACACAATAATATAGCTGTTATTATGTGACTCATGATGAAACAGAGTCAATTTGGATTGTTTTGGCACAAGATGCATTCAGAGAAATCACATGATGCTACACCTGATATGAGGATCCAGCTCTATTAGCAAAATTCCTAATATTAAGTGGACTTGTGGATCAAAAGATGGAAAAACACTCTTCCCATTAAAAAAAAAAACTGTCAAATGTTACTTATTTTTATATTCAGTAGTTTTCTGCAAAGATAACAAATTTATAAAAATACAACACTTACAAATATTTTCCATATCTAATTTTTTTTATATTTCTTTTTCATAAAAATGTTTCTTAAGCTTCAAGGAAGGACAGTCCTTTTTTGAACAATAGTGTCCTTTCTATTTTTGTACAAAAGAAAAACACACCCTTCTTTCAGCTGTTATATTGATGTTTTGTTTTGGGTTTGTACTTATTTTTTTGAATTATGGGGTTGCTAACCGTCCTATCAGAAGAACATTAGTTGTTTATTCAGATGATTTTCTCTTATTACATTTTGTTCTTTGTAAAATAAGACATCTAAAAACCCTAACTTTTTAAAATCTACTTCTGAGCATTACATGCAGTAATTTTTCCATTTGAAACTACCACCACCACCACCACTCCAACCTGCATGTATGTGTTCCATCAATATATTCCAAGCCCAGAAGTGTTCCATGGACAAATTACTTTGGGAAATGCTATTCTAAGTCATCCTTGTCAAAGAGGACATCTAGGGGACTCATCATATTTTAAAAAGCAACTTTTTTTGACTTTCAAAATACAAACTCTTGCTCTGATTTATAGGAATTTTCAAAAAATTCCAACTGGATGATAATCCCACTTGCCCCTGAAATTACTCAGACTGGAATAGTACTATGACAACTATCAGAGGGGTAGCCGAGTTTAGTCTGTATCTTCAAAAACAACAAAAAGTCCTGTGGCACGTCTTAGTCTATAAGGTGCCACAGGACTTCTTGTTGTTTCTGTAGCGGTATTCAGAAAGCCAAATTCAGCTCTATTGCAAAGGTGCATAAACTCCTCTGAAGAGAAAACTCAGGAGAATTGCATCCCTTATGTCAATGTAAAAGTTTGGTAAAGTGTATCTTAAGGAATAAAGCATTGTCCTGGACTAAGTACAGCTCATCCAGGCACAGGATCTGGGCTAATGTAGTTACCAGAGGCTGACCCTGAATTACTTATACAGTTCTTACACAGAATTCCCACTGACTTAATTACGGGTGCCATAAAACATCCCAATGATGGCTTTTAGTTCATAAACTAATATAGCTGCTTAATGTGCAGTTGCACAGCATTATTTGCACTGTGACTTTTGTATACCACACAGCATAAAAAACATTTTGAAAAATTTTCCATTGTTTATATGCAGTATTGAAGATCAGCTCTAATTTGAACATGCCTACGGATTTAAAATCTAGTGCCTACATAGAAAAGTGCACAAAGGATTATCTAGTACAGCACTGGCTTTATTACCCAGCATCCCCATTAAAATACGCTGGTTATTTGAGATTGGGCTGGCAGCCGGCCCTGCTCTGTGCCCCGGGCAGTCACCAGACAGTGGGAAGCTGGCCCCAGCTGGGTAATTGGTCCCATGGCAGCTAGACCCAACCAGTCAGCCAGCTCTGTGGCAGCCACTGAATCTGGCCCAGGCTGGGTCACTAGCCCCTCAGCATGCTGGTTAACTGAATATGCCAGTTACCCGGGTGCCAGATAACCAGGCTTTTACACTACTTATGTTTTATCTCTTCGGGACCTTTCGATACAAATAATACTAACTTTTAATACTAGTAATCCAGGCCAGTAATATCGTACACAGAAGGATAACATCTCCAATTGTTCTGATGGTCATCCAAATTTTATAAGTCAAAATCTTGCTTCAAATATTTGCACTGGGATAGCAAGTTAGTAGAAAGGAAGCAAACAAGCTCATGAGACTACAGCTTTCATTGAAAACTGGATTTTTAAAAGAAAATTCCTGTCACAACATGATTTTATTTTCTTCTTGATCAAAGAAAAAAAAAAACCTAATGCGACACATAATGAGATAATGCCAAGAACTAAGAGAGGCCAGGGAATGTCAATGAGCAATGTGGTATGACAGAGAAAGTCAAAAACCGTCCACCTGGTATGTTACTAATTCTTACATAAACATGAAATAGAATAGAATTTAACTTAATTCATAGTGAATGCTGGAATTTAACTGCATACTTCATATGTTTTTATTTAAAGGCATGGGACCAATTTCCCTCATGTGTTGCCTGTGATAAATGGACTCCATTTCCATTTACCTTTTTATAGATCCGAACATAAAAAAAAGTGAACCCTGGGGAAATGCAGCAAATATATTTTATTATTTTGTTCACAGAGGGGCCCTAAATTCTGTTCAATAGGTCTCTGATGCACGACATGAGTTAACTAGTGGCTGAGTCAGAAAGACCATCAGAGAAACTGATGAACAAGCATGTTCAGCACACTAATTTAGGAATAGTTATTACAATACAGGAATTCTCCAACTTACTAACAGGTTGTGTTCCAAAAGTTCATTTGTAAGTCAGTTGTTTGGAACTCAGAAAGCATTTTCCCATTGAAACAATGTTATAAATGGTAGTTAGGAGCTCAGGCTTGCCCATAAAAGCCTATTTAACCTATAATGTAGCTGAAATACTGTATATTTGCAATGAAAATACTAGAAATTGTTTTTTTTTAAATTTAACCTTGAATGCTGGTGCTTGAGGAAAGCAGGTTTAATTAGAGGATGAAGAGGTTGGTGGAGAATATAAAAGAGACTTCTCAGCATCTCCAGGTATTTGCAAAGTTCTCACTTCCACCCCACCCCACCCCACCCCACCCCCACTGCAGGCTGCACCCTGCCCCTGCTCACCAGGAGGCAGCAAGCAAGCATGGGCCAGAGGACCCAGAGGAGCCAGGGGCAGCCTTGAAGCCATCAGCTGGAGTGAAGCAGTGGTTTCCCTTTCAAAGCACTGCTGCTTTCCAGCCCCCGGCTGCATGACTTCCCCTGAGCCTCCAGAGTCACTTGGGTTGCTCATCACCTCCTTTGTGTTTTGCCTGCTCCCCTGAGGTCATGGTCATCCTTATCCATACACAGAATATGCAGCACAGCTGCAAGAGGCATACGAAAAATAGGGGCACCTCTGGGTCTTAATGTCTGCCCACTTCTTCCTATCCCCGTTCAATGGCTCTGCTTACTCCAGAGAGGATCCAACTAACTTAAAAGCCAAAAAGCCTGTCAGATTTACTCGCAGATTACTGGACCTGTGAAAGAGCCATTCAAGTGGTAATGAAGCCATTTAAAAGACATATACCAACCCCAGGTATATCCTGTCCATTTGTCAATTTTCTGTAATAATCTACCAGACCTTAGTTTAAAATTTGCTTTTAAAATATTTCATTAATGTGTTGCCGAAGATTATAAAATCACACCTCTATAAAATCATCACTTCCTCCCCCACCAACTGGGCTGCCATTGGCCATAGAGACTCAGTAATGATTCATAGGGGCCCATAAATCCTAAGAACAGCTCTGCCTGAGGCTGCAGGTATGTTTTTGTTTGTCTGTGTAGCTATTTGATAGCTGAATGTTTGTAACTCAAGGCAGTGCCTGTATACGGGTAAAGGGTTCCAATAAAAGAACTCCTGGTTTGAACCACTATCGAAACTCTAACAGATTTTGTTGAACTTTTAAAAAGGTAAAGTTTTCATATGCCTCGGTATTTCCTGGGTTTTTTAATCTAAAAGTAGAAACACCCATCATAAATTCTTGTGTGGCCCCTCATTACTGCAACATCTTACACTCTTTCCTGCTTTCACCCCATTTTACAGATGGGAAACTGTGGCACAGAAAGACCACCTGATTTTCAACCAAGATCACAGAGGAAGTAGGAAACAGAAAAGGAGAAATCATAGAATCATATGGGAAGGACTTTGAGAGGTCATCAAGTCCAATCCCCTGCCCTCACGGCAGGACCAAGCACCATCCATATCATCCCTGTTAAATATTTATCTGACTTGTTCATAAATATCTCCAGTGAGAGAGATTCTACAACCACCTTTGGCAATTAATTCCAGTACTTAACCACCCTGACAGTTAGGAATTTTTTTCTCATGTCCAATCTAAGCCTCCCTGGCCAAAATTTAAGCCCACTGCTTCTTGTCCTATCATCAGAGACTACAGAGAATAATATTTCTCCCTCCTCCTTGTAACATCCTTTTAGGTACTTTGAAAGTCTTCTCTCAGCCTTCTCTTTTCCAAACTAAACAAACCCAATTAGTTTAATCTTCTCTCAGAGGTCATATTTTCTCGGCCTTTAATCATGTTAGTTGCTCATCTCTGGACTCTCTCCATGTCTTTCCTGGAATGTGGTGCCCAGAACTGGACTCAGTACTCAAATTGAGAACTTATCAGCACAGAATAGAGCAGAAGAATGACTTCTCATGTCTTGCTCACAACACTCCTCTTAATGCATCCCAGAATCATGTTTGCTTTTTTTTTGCAAGTGTCATGATGTTGACTCATTCTTAGCTTGAGGTCCACTATGATCCCTAGATCCCTTTTTTCTGTGCTACTCCTTCCTAGGGAATCCCTTCCCATTTTGTATGCGTGAAACTGATTGTTCCTCCCTAAGTACAGTACTTAGCTTTTGTCCTTACTGAACCTCATCCCACTTCTCAGACCATTCCTACAGTTTGTCCAGATCATTTTGAATTGTGACCCTATCCTCCAAAGCACTTGCAGCCCCTCCTAGCTCAGTATCATCTGGAAACTTGATAAGTGCACTCTCTGTCTAAATCACTAATGAAGAACAGAACTGGCACCAAAATTGACCCTTGCAAAAGCCAACTTATTAATCCCTTTCAGCATGATGGTGAACCATTCATAACTACTCTCTGAGAACAGTTATCCAGCCAGTTATGCACCCTCCTGAAAGTAGTCTCATCTAGGTTGAATTTCCCTAGTTTGCTTATAAGATGGTCATGTGATTCTGTATCACGTGCTTTAATAAAGTCTAGGTACACCATGTCCACCACTTCCCTTTTATTAAAAAGGCTTTTTATACAATCAAAGAAAGCTATCAGGTTGGTTTGACATGATTTGTTCTTGACAAATCCATGCTGACTGTTACATATCACCTTATTATGTTCCAGATGTTCCAGGCCTCTGAGAGAATAGGAGGCAGAGCAGGGACACAGTGAGTCTCTGAGGCCACACCTAAACCACCACAAAGTGCCGGACCCAAGGAGGACAAACTCGGGCCTTTGTCACAGTAGCTAGCATCGACATATCAGAAATCGACTTATTTGACTGTCTTCAGTAAGGAAGGTCGATGGAAGTGTTTCTCCCATCAACCTCCCTTACTGTTCTCAATAGCCAGGATTACAGGGGTCAACTGCTGACCCCCGACAGAGCAATTTCATGCACGTTTACTAGATGTGAAATTGATCTCCGAAAGATCTACCCTGACCAGGTTGATCTTTGCAAAAATGATGACAAGCCCTAAGAAACTTGTTACATTCCATTTCTTACCCTAACAAGATTTTAATTACCTTTTATCACAACCTAGGGAGCCTCCTAGCTCAGGCCTGATCGTTCCCCCTGTTTAGTCTTAGATGTTTCCAGCAGTCATCTGACATGGTAACCAGGGGGTCTCATAATGTCTGGCAGCTGCCCCATTACTCGGTTTCATGCCTTTATACATATTTTGCCCAAGGCAGGAATTCTTTGTGTTCAGTTCAAAGGTTTCTCACCCTAAAGGGAAAAATACAGCATCCAAAATGTTTCCCAGCATTAGGTGTCCTGGTCACATGTCTTTGTAGGACCAACCACAGTCCAGGTTCAAAAGAGAAGGAAAACTATTTACAGATCATTGTCCCAGTGCCAGACCATTAAGTTCCTTAAGCACCACTTATAACCCCCACTTAGCAGGCATAGGTCAGTAAACAGGTTTATGCTTCATATTTCTAACTTCAAATTTCATACTTATAATGTCATATACAGGAATTACACATGCACACATGTAGAATATACATATTCAACAGATTATAAGTTTTAAAATATGGCATATGCAATATTTTGCATAAAACATATTTGAGTTAGCCATGCTCATATTCAAAAGTATATTTCCCTAAGGACTATGTGGATGCAACATCAATGAACATCCCTAAATTTTGAGGACATTTTTATCCAGATCTATAGCAGAGCATTACCACTGGGTTTTGAGTGTTAAAATACATATGCAATTCACAAAACTAAGCAAGGAAATCAGACAGAATCCTGATCCCCTTGGAAATCAATAGCACAACTCTCATTGACTTGATTGAAGCCAGAATTCCACCTATGGTCCCTGTCCTGAAACGTGTAGGATTTAAATTCCTCATGTAAAATGTTAGTGTTACAGACTAAAACAACAAAACCCACAAAGGAGGAGGAAGGGTGAAGAATGAGGGTTATAATATGAGGTCACTCAGTAACAGCCTGGTCCAGATACCATCCAATTCAATGGAGGACACACAGTGAATGTTGTATTAGACACAAAGAAGGAATTAACTATCAAGCTAAGTACATGGGGGTTTTTTTAAACTTTTTTTCCTTCCTTTCTCTTCCTGCAGGTAAGGCAGCTGAAATCAAGGTAGTTGGGAGTGTAGTTTTGTAGATGACATTTCAAATTCAAGGAAGCAACATGGAAGAAATCAGGCGAAAGAAGCAGCCATAGGGATATGAAGTGAAGTGAAAAGGATGGGGTGGGAAAAAAAACAAGAAAGGAAAATAGGGCAGGGACAAGAAATTCAAGAGACTGAGGTTTTCTAGCTTTTGACAAACATCTGAATTCTTGGATGCTTAATCTGACCAATTGAACCTCTGGAGAGTCACCCATCACATATTTCTTGAGCTGAGGAATTTCAACTCATTACGAAGATATAAACAAGCAGTAATAGACTAAAATAGAAAAAAAAAGAGCAGCATCTCCTCCTCCTTTCCTGTTTATATCATAGTTTGTATTCTCTGAGTAAAGTCAACAAGAACAATCTCTACAAGTGGAAATAAAGCAGTTGCCAGACAATTAATACTCTCATTTTAATTACTTTAGCACTTCACTAGTTCCTGAAGCCAAATCACTTCTCTGGTTAGTGCAGCTGTTCAGAAATACAGACCATGGGTTAGAAAGGAGATCAAGTTTTGAAGTGAGGTGAATAAATAAAGATGATTTTAAAAGGGAGCAAGAATGCAGAGAAGTTCACGTATCTGGGAAGCAACATAACATATGATCTAGACTGTAAGAAGGAAATAGTGACTAGAATAGCGAAAGCAGGAGCCAGTTTGAAGGTGATGGACAACATCTGGAAAATCAAAGCAATTAACTTAGGAATAAGATGAGCATCTTGAAAACATGTATTCAGCATCACGTTTTACGAATGTGAGATGTGTGATAATGAAAGATTCAAAGAGAAGGATATTGGCATTTGAGAGGAGTTGTTATAGAAAGATCCTGAAAATAGGATGGATGCAGAAGGTCACCAACAAGAAATTACATAGGAAGATACAGCTGAAAGAGAACCTACTGCAGAAGGTTATACAATGCAAGCAACAGCTACTCGGGCATATCTGCAGAATGAATGATGAATGAAAAATCAAGACCCCACTATTTGGCATAATGGACGGCTTGAACAGGAGAGGTAGACCCCCCACAGAATGGGTAGATGATATAGTAGATTCTGTAGACTAGCTTCACACCAAATTAAGCCACTCTGCACTGGACAAGGAAAGATGGAAGGAAATATTGCAGGAGGCATCGAACACCAATGGGCCATGAGCCCATGGATGTTGCTGCTGCTGCTGGTGATAAAAAACAAACGAGTTATGGAAAGAAAGCAGATTCAACAAAGGAAAAGAAAATGCAGGCACTGTAAAGCAAATGACAATGAAAGCATCATGAAAAGTGTTAATGTTCTAAAAACAGCACCTTTTTCTGTACAAATATTAATGAAGTATAACAAGCATTTTTGCCCCACTTTGCAGATAGGTTGCTTGATTTGATCAGCAAGCCACAGTTTGAAAAGCGGTGCATAAAATCCATAACTTCCAATGTTCAGTGATGTGCTTCAACCATTACAGTCTAGATCAGGGATCGGCAACCAAAATAGCAAGACCCCCCATTTTTTTTAATTCAGTAAAAAAATCAATAATTCAAGATCCACAATGCACATGAACATGAGACAGTTCTTAATAAACAACATTAAAGCAGACTTTTTGTAGTCCCTATATTAAGAACGGCACACACACCAATTTGTAATGTTTACTGCAGGACAGTCACCATTCGTTGAAAATAATCAGGAGGTTTTTTTGGGGGTGAGTTGTTTTGTTTTTTGTTTGTTTGTTAGTTTTACTTTGTAATTATAGCATTTGGAGCCACAAAAAAGCCCTTAAAGAGCTGCATGTTGCTCCAGAACTGCAGGTTGCAGACCCCTGGTCTAGACCATAGCTTCTGTCTTGTAATTGCTTTCCAGTAGATGATGGACTATGCCTAATTACATATAGTAAATGTGCTATTTACTTCAGTATTGACTATTCAGGCCAAATTCTAATCCAAATGGCATACAGAGAGTTCCCTCACTGAGTTTATTGGTAATTATATACATGCATCTGAGGGTATAACTTGGCCCTCGTATATTAATTAAAAGTAACATGAGATTCAACAATATCATGTGGTCCAGAACTCTGTACAGACAGCAAGTGATATGTGTTCATCTGAGATAAATTTAAGAAAACAATGCTACTCAGGAGCTTTGGAAATTATATGATTGTAAGACTGTTAATGTTGTATACTTCATTATGATTCCATCTGGTACGAAAGTAAATCTGGGGAAGATTAATGCCAAATACACATTTTACAATGAGACACAAAACATAATATGTGTGAAATGTAATATGTCAAACAATCAGTGACTGATGTGTTATAAAAGTCATAGTTCTGGTATAATGGAAGGAGACAACTGGAATCAATTTGCTGGTCTGGTCTATAGAATCTCAGGGAAGAGAATAGTGTTTCCCTCCAAAACAGAAGTAAAGTGACATTTTTTCACTCTTTCCCACCATGGTCTCCCTCCCAAAATTTAAAAAAAAAAATCTTATCTTAAAAACTATTTCATAAGATACCAGTTCCACCTAAGGATTAAGTTCTCATAATGGTGGACTTTACAGAAGCTAAACACAATTTAGGAAGAGTCAAACAAAGCAACTGAAACTCTAAGTATGTTTGCCTTTTAAAACAACTTTAAATTTTCATCTTGGAAAAAAAATCAATCTTAGTCTGATAATATTAATAACCATTTTAATCGGCAGGGGAATCTCTGAACTGGAGCTCACAATATTGTCTGTGGTGCAGATTTCAAGGTTTTCCAGTCCCTGCTAAAGCTAGACAGTGTAGAGGTAATGAAAAAACAGTTACAAGGGAAAATATTATTTGTATATTTACATGGTTTCAACTTCATTATAGGACAGATCTTCACATTAGTACTTATTTTATCTTTATTGATCTGGCAATTTTGCATCCTTGTTGGAAACATCATCTCTACTTTCATTATACGCTGTGGCTTTTTAGATCCCTGATGAGTGTTTTTTCTACAATTGACAATATGTCTAGGAATTCCATGCAGAGCTAGGAGTCAGAACATGCTACGTGACTTTAAATCAAAGGTCTTGTTCTCTGTTGTTTCAATTTGCACATCCGTAAAATTAGGATGATGGTATTTATCTACCCTTCAGACATGTCATGCAGTTTCAGCAGTATGGCACACAACAGAACAACTAGCATGTTTATAAAGAATTTTGAAAATGTGAAGCACCACAGAGCCCATCCTCAACTCCACTGAAAAATCACTTTCAGGTGGACATGCTCAGTACCATGCAAAATACAGCCTTAAAACTACTGAAGTATTTTTACTGTTGGGAGTATTAACTATTCACAAGTAACATTTATCCAAAACTCTTCAGAAATTCAGAAGAATCAAGGATGAGATCCTATTACTCCAAAAATAAAACAAACAAACAAACCATGACTGAACAGGGGTTAAAAAGTCAAAAATTGCATATTCCCAAAGAACTGAGAGTTGCATCTTATTATGTTCCATGTGTTGTTCCTACGCAGCAGATGGGGAAATTTAATATTAATATTTGGGAGATGATTTTTAAGGCTCCAGTAGATGATAGTTATGAACCTGTTTCTTGTATTTTTACTTTGTGTTTACTTTATGCAATCACTCAGGGCTAGGTGGTGGCTTAGGATATGCCTACGCTACAAAATAAAGTTGAATTGATTTATTTATCAAATTTACCAAAGTCATATTTGTAACACTGGATTTCATAACATCAAAGTTGTGTCTGCACCTGCCCACAAAGTTGATGTAGTGTGTCCCCACTAATCACCAAAGTGTGACTGTTGCAGCAGTGCATTGTGGGAACCTATCCCACAGTTCCCTGAGGCTCATTGCATTGGGTTTTTTCCACTGCTGCATTATGGGAAAAAAGTCCCCAAAACTGGTTTGGGGAGTGTGATGTCTGCCTACATTGCCTTCAAAACAAATGGCCATTTTTCAGAAGTCTTTTTCCCCAGTGAGATATTATTTGAGTGGGCAGAGCATTTTGTGGGCAGAGCAGCAGGTCAAGGAGCTGTTTTCCCCTCTGTGAAAATGCAGCACACAGGACACTGCCGAGACTATGTGGCTCTCCTGAGTCACACACTTTGGGAAGTGGTGGGGGGCTAGCCCACACTATGGCTATTTGCAGGGATAGCCCCGCAAACCTTGCAAACCTGGGGCCCTTTGAAGCTCCTGTTAGCAAGGTGCCGGCACCAGGGTCTATGGTGGGGCTAGCCCACAATGAAGCTATAGCCAGAGACAGACCCCGAAAATCTTTACCGCAAGGGAAGACTTCCCCATCCCCATGACATCCAACCAGCCCTCAAAAATCTTTGCTGCAGGGTTGAGGAGACTTTCCCCAGCGACACCCAGCCCCTGAAAATCTTTCCAACCTTTGAAGCCTTCACCACGTGCAAGCCAGGGTATTCTGCTGTCTGAAAGCATGGACCACAATGCACAGCAGGCATGTGTTTTTCTTTATTGGGCGTGGGATAGTGTGGTTGGGCGCGGGATAGATCCCCAACTGCATGGCACCTGTAAGGGAAGGGGGCTGCCCCCCTACAAATGTGACCCACAAAAAAGAATTTTCTTGGTCTCTCATACAAGCATGAGCCCCACCTCTCATACAAGTATGCACACCAAGTGTGACTCAAGCAGGAGGATTTATTACACACTGGGAATTTTTACCCTACAGGTGCAGCACCATAGACCCACTGGTGCCACGGTAAATCCGCTACTGCCACCAACAGGGCCCGAGCTCAAAAAGGGCCTGTGTCATTTAGGTCCTCCCTCCTGTGCAGACATGTATAAATGTGCTGAAAACACCACTTCCTTCCCTCTAGGGTACCCCACCACCATGTCCTGCTGAGTCAGACCTCTGGTGTCCTACAGCAATGGCAAAGTATCAGGGTCACAACCCACAGCTGAGCAACACACTGAGATCCACTCAGCTCTTGGAAGGCTCAGTCAAAGGGGCTTCATAGAGTCCCAGTGGAACCAACATTCCAAATAAATCCATCTTGCTCTGAATAACGTTTATGCAGTGGAAGCTCATAAACAGGTCGCCCCGTTTATCAATGAAAGAGATATGCGCAGGTCTCAGTCTCCTCCCCCACATAGCTAACGATTATTTACACTGGGATTAATAAAATCACTTCTATTTATTTAATAAGTATAATTAGTACAATGTAATTAGTTGCAAGCAAGAGCAAATAGGTCAAAGTAACTTACTCAGCAAAATATAACAGGATGTGCCAGCTAAGCCTAATACACCAAACGAACTTGTTACAAATACAGTAAACTCTTGTTTATCTGCTATTTGACCAACTGGAACACTCAGATAATTGGCGTAACACTGGCAAATGTGGTATCCCCTTTTTTTTTTTTTTTTTTTTTTTTTTTTTTGAGTCCCTACCCCCACCCAGGCTGAGCAGGAGCTCTCAGGCTCCTCACGCCGCGTGGCATCCATGCAGCAATGTCCCTTCTCAAGCAGATCTCATGCAGTGCGGCTGTGCCCGCTGCCCCTCAAGTGGCTCCTCGTGGGCATGGCTGTGCCCGCTGCCCTGCAAGCGGCTCTTCACAGGGCTCCGCAAGGGCACAGCTATGCCTGGCACCCCACAAGTGCCTCCTTGTGGGCCTCCACTGCCCCGCAAGCAGCTCCTCACACCGTGTGGCTATGCCCACAGTGGTGTCCACTGCCTCTCAAGCAGCTCCTGCTGCCCCACCAAAAGGTGAACAGGCAGAAGTTGATCAGGAGCTGGCATTGGGGTGAGGGAGGAACTGAATTTTCTTAGGGGTGGCATTGGCCACTGCCTGTGCCTCCCCCCCAGCAGCTCTCCATTAACCGTAATATTTGACTATCCAGCAACCTCTCAGTCCCAGGGTTGCCAGATCGCAAAGTGTTTACTGTAATAATTTCTCAGCCTACTTCTTATTTCAGTTAAAGTCCCTCTCAGGCCAAAGATGTCCTTTCTGATCTTAGTCCAGCAGTTCTTCTTCACCCCTCTCATTACTGTCCTTTTATTTAAAGTTGTTTTTATATATTCTCTTGGAGTGGGGAGGGGTCTATAAAGTCAGCTGAAGACCCCATTGTTTACTTCCCTTGCCTTATATAGAATTCCCCTAGGTCAGGAAGCCTTTGTTGAACTCCCCACATCCTTGTGGAAAAGTACAAAATTCAAGATAGATTCTTGCACCAGGCGACATGGTCACATGTCTTTGTAGGACCATCCATAGTCCAGGATTACAGGACAAGCAAGACTATTTACAAATCACTGTCCAAACACCAGGCCATTAAGTTACTTAAGTACCACTAATGGCCCTCACCTATTATGACTAGATCAGTGAACAGGTTTATGCTTCATATTTCTAACTTCAAATACAGGAATGACATATGCACATAAACAGAGTATACACAGTCCGCAGATTATAACTTATAAAATGATATGCTATGTGAAGTATTTGGATAAAGCTTATTTGAGTCATGTCATATTCATAGGAATATTTCCACTGAGAATATGAGGTGCAATGTCACACCCTGGTTATGGACCAGGACTCCACTGTGCTAAGTGACATATTAAAAAAAGGCAAAATGGCACCACTATTATAAAACCAACAGTCACCAAGAGTTACCCCACAGTATCTCAGATAGTGCTATTTCCTCTGTTAAGTGTACAGAGAAATTGATGTATTTGTAACAGTAAATACACAATGACTCTCTCAGTGGGAACAACAGATCTGAGAGATTGGGGGTTATAGCTCACCCACTTCTCTGTCCACTTGATTACTGCTTATCACCATACCAAAAGAGTCTTTTCAGTTCTAGGGATTATTTTGAAGTGGTTTGAACTCCTATGACCATTGCAGAGGCCAACAGAGCTAACCAACAAAGCTGGAATTTATTCTACTTCTCACATCAAGAACAGGAATGGGAAGCAGAAGGCACTAGCCTGAGGCTGTGTGTGACCTTGGGTAAGTCACTGAGTCTCAGTTTCCCTCCCTTAAAATGGAGATAAAGATACTTCTCTACTGCAGAGGTGGAGCAGGAAGTTGTGTGAATCAATAAATTAATATCTATGAAGCGTTCTGATTCAATGGTTATGAGGGCCACGAAAGTCCCAGGTATAGCCCAGAATTGTTAATCAAACTACACTTAGAGAGCCCTATGCAACCTGGCTGAGAGCAATAGCAATGAAGCTGCACTAGTATCACTTGGCCTGCAAAGCCATTATTACTCAGGCTTGGTCTACATTAGGCAGGTAAGTCATAGAATCATAGAACTGGAGGGAACCTTGAGAGGTCACTGAGTCGAGTCCCCTGCCCTCACTGCAGGACCAAGCACCGTCTAGACCCTCCCCGATAGATGTCTATCTAATCTGCTCTTAAATATTAGTCGTGGAGATTCCACAACCTCCCTAGGCAATTTATTCTGGTGTTTAACCACCCTGACAGAATATTTTTCCTAATGTCCAACTTAAACCTCCCTCGCTGCAGTTTGAGCCCACTGCTCCTTGTCGTATCCTCAGCAGCCAAGAAGAACAATTTTTCTCCCTCCTTCTTGTAACCCTCTTTGAGGTACTTGAAAACCACCACCATGTCCCCTCTAAGTTTTCTCTTTTCAAAACTAAACATGCCCAGTTCTTCCAGTCTTCCCTCGTAGCTCATGTTCTCTAAACCTTTAATCATTCTTGTTGCTCTTCTCTGGACCTTCTCCAACTTCTCCACACCCTTCTTGAAATGTGGTGCCCAGAACTGGACACAGTATGACAATTGCATAGCTAGAATGGACTTATCTGCAATCGATTTACCTGGCCATCCACATCAAGGGAGATCGACAGGAGAAACTCTCCCAACATCCTCCCTTACTCCTTGCAATAGTGAGGAGTATGGGGTGAACTGCCGGCCCAGACAGTTCAATTTCGCAGGTCTCTACCGGGTGGACAAAATCGAACTCCATCAGATAAGGGTCGATATTTCCAGAAATGTAGACAGCCTCACAGTGATATATGCTGGGTGGGGAGTAACCACATGAATTCTCGGGTCTGGGGTTGAGGATGCAAAGCTAGCAGTTAATTAAAAGCCCACCTTTTTTGCTTGTAACCCACATGTATTAAATATGTAGCTCATCCAGAGTCAGTAAACGTGAACTCACATTCAGAGCAGAACTGGACTTTACTTTTTTAAGCTAATAAATATGTGAGTTTTTCAAGCTACATCTGAATATCAAAGCCAAAACAAATAACCCAGCTGTTCTACTCTCTGGAAATAACTTACCAGTCTGATTATAATTTTTTCCAAAACATAATCAGCAATTTTGGGAGACCCATTTCCCCTCCTTTATTGGTTTTTAACTCTCTTACAATTGACTTTGAAGGAGATTTTCTTTTCCTTTCGGATTCTTCAAAAAAAAAGTGTAATTTTGCCAAATTATGGCCTGATTAATACTATGGAAGAAAAAAAACAAGTAATTTACATTTCTCCAGAGATTTCAACTCCTTCATCTCCTGTTGTCAAATTATCCCTTGGAATGCATACAGAAAACTGGAAAAAATATACAGACTATTATCATGTATTTATCCTGAGTCAAACACTCATGGAAAGAATTTAAAGTTACTTATTTAAATGTTTAATTAGCTAGCTCCCCTGTACTTCCTGAACAGAATGCTAAAATCGAGATTAACTTCTAGTGTGCACTCACACACAAACTACATGTGAGGGAGAGATCAATATCTGAAATGGTGTAGACAATGAGCAGTGTAAAATTTATGCCATAAACATTATATACAAAGAAATATGGTATTCAAATATCATTAAGGTTCAAAAATCAAGCACTAAAATGTGGAAAATACCAGAATTAACGTTGCCTGCTACAACCCCACCTATTATATATATAGATTAACATTTGTAAAGCCATGTAGTCCTCCAGAGACTTGATGATGTTAATGATCTTACACTTACGGAATGCTTTTCAACCAAATGGCACACAAAGTACTTTGCAGACTGTAGGATTAGAGTATGAGGACTAATATACAACTGTCCCTTTTCCCTCTTCAGACATACTGCCATAGGGAACAAAAGTAGAAATGCTTGGGATGCATTTACACTGATTTAAGACCTCATTCTGTAAGATTCCAAAGCTGTACAACACATTTTCTTCTTCCTTAAGTAGGCAGAGAGTCACCCCTTCTTACTCATTTTAGGTTGATAACACATTTTGTGTTTTTAAAACAGAGTGTGAAACATGTCTTGTCTTCTGGAAAGAATAGGTTTAAGCTATCTGATACACTTAATTACACCATTTTACCACAAATCATCAAAATGGTATCGAGATGTTACTTGTATCAACCTACACGCTTAGCAAGTTGTGCCAAATTCATGTCTCTGCTGGCCGGCGGCCCTGTAAAGGCAGACAAGATTCTGGGGAGACGGCCATCAGCCAAGGTCAGCCGTACACAGACGGAGGCAAGGTGCAGAGGCCCCTGCCACCCAGAGGGTATGCCTGCCCCTGGCCGAGATTGTTAGAGAGGCAAAGCAAGTAAATTGTTTGCAAAAGGATGTTCATTTTAGAATTGATTTTGTAAAAGAAAAGTTCAATATTATAAACATTTCCGGGAAATTTTAAACATACTACAAATCTAATACTTGCAAAGAGTTCAAAAAATAAGTAGATAAGGAATTAACTTCAATTGGACTACCAAGTACAAATCTGATCTTCTAAGGAGTTTGTCAATGAAATCGCTAAGCTTCCTTTTATTGCAGCCATTAGACCCCAGTTTTACAAAATAAGTAAAAAATTGCACATGGTGTTGTGCTGCTGCAAATCTGTAATGTTCTAAGTTCAGCATTATCCATAAAAAGGATGTGGAATACAATATTTCAATTACAGAGAAAGTTAGGAAAACTTCAACTTTGACGTCAAAATTGTGCCTAGCCTCCTGATTAAAATTGGAAGACCTCCTTCCACCAGGTTTGCTTTGTCAAAAGATGACACTCCTCCAACTCTGTGTGACCCCCAAATGTCTTGCACATTACTCAGTGGTAACAAAGCTCTTCAGCGAGACTATTCATATGCATAATGCTCTAGTGGACTTAAATCTTAAATAATTTTGTTGCTTGACCTAAAGAAAGTCAAGTGGATTTAGTGATTTGAGTGGATTTATAAGTTGAATGGATTTATTTATTTGAGGTGATACAATGAATAGTAATAAACTATGGCTTCTTAAACCCGGGGTGGGAAACCTTTTTTTGGTTGGGGATCACTGACCCATAGAAAAATCAGTTGGAGCCACACAAACAAGAAAGAAAACCCCTCACTGAAACATCAGGGGGTAGCCGTGTTAGTCTGCATCGTCAAAAACAACAAGAAGTCCTGTGGCAGCTTATGGACTGAGGCTGACAGCACTACACTAATGAAAGTTCACAAAATTGCAAATGGAGGACCATTTGGAAAATCGCGCAGCTAATTAGCATAGCCGCGTGAGATTTTCCTCTCGTCAGAGTGGGGTGCTGCCACGACAGAGGTCATGTGGACATGCCTCTGCTTGCTAAGCCCCCGCTGTCACCAGTTCCTTATGCCTATGCTAATCAGCCACATGAGTTTGCGAATGGTCCTCCATTTGCAATTTCGTGAACTGTCATTAGCATAGCACTGACAACAGCAGCACTGTGCTAACGGACCGTGTAGATGTGGCCTCACAGATTTATCAGAGCATAAGCTTTCATGGGCAAGAGACTCACTTTGTCAGATGCATCAAAGATCCACTGAACTTATAAACTCACTCAAAGATGCATCTGACAAAATGTGTCTTTGCCCACAAAAGCCTAAGCTCTGATAAGTCTGTTATTCTATAAGCTGTCACTGGACTTCTCGTTGTCCTCACTGAAGTGGCCCCCAACTGAAACACAAACAAGAAGGCACTCCCGTCATTCCCCTCACACCAGCCCTAGAGCAGGGGAAGGGCTAATACATTTTGTGGGCCCCGCTACATTAAGAGGTATGGGGGGGCTGCCAAAAAGCAGGCAAGGTGTGGGGTCTGAGTAGAAGGGAGGGGCAAGACTGGGTTGTGGGAGGAAGGGTCTGGATGGGATGCAGGAACAGGCCAGGGCTTGGGGATCTGAGCTGAAGAAGGGTGCAGGAGATTGGGAGTCTGGACAGAAGGAGCTGTGTATGGGTGGGGGTCTGGGTGGGACAGAGGTGCAGGAATAGGCTAGTAGTGCAGGGTCTAGGTGATGGGGGATGACAACAATGCTTAGCTGTGTACCACCCAGGGAATGCACATGGCGCTGTGCCCCAGTCACTCCCACTGTTCTCTGCTGCTCTGATTGGCTGCAGTTGCGGCCAATCAGACTGGTGGGGAAAAGCCTCTCCAGGCAGTAGTGTGCTACCATGCCCCCACAGCCAGAGTAGAGGGAGCAAGAGCCGGAGCTGCTTCCTGCCCTCTCCAGGCAGAGCCCATGGACCAGACACAGGCCCCAGATTGCCTGACTCTGGCCTGCCAGACTTGGGGTTCCACAACCCCCATGGAGTGAATGCCGGGGAGGGGAGCCCCAAGCCTTGAGGGGTCATATCTGGACCACAGAACAGAGGTTCCCCACTCCTGTCTTAAGCTAACCTGTCCCTATATAGTCCTGCTAGTGCTTCCTTGTAAATGAACAGCAGGCAAACAGGTTTCAATTTTCAGGTACAAGGCAAAGATACCCCCTTTTTTGACTTCTCTCTTGAAATCGCTATAGACATGATTATATTTAGGGCAAAATAAATGTAAGTGCAGACAAGCCCTATGATACTGAAAGATCCCAATTTTCCTGGGATTTAAGTCAAAGAAAATTTTATCACTGACTTCAGTGGGAGCAAAGCTCACATTGTAAATAAACAGGCAAATCCATTCAGGCACAGGAAGAAAGTTAAATCATCCAGTACTGTAGAAGCATAACATTTCTTACTAAGGTACATTTTCTAGAAGTGGGCTTTTCTGAGAGATTTCAATTAAGAGACTGTTGCCCTTTATTCCAGGAGTGCAAAAACACAGCATGGTCTTTTATTCTTCCTGTTACCATGCAAATATTGGGTAACTACCAAGCATTGTTCTCTTTGTTATGTTGTGTTTACTGGTAGCTAGCTTTCTTAGTCTGCTTAGTTAGTTAATATTGCTCAATTTTCCGCTTACTATACAAGCAGACAGGATGAGGCTCTGGATTTGAAAATTTAGTAATTATAAGTAGAGGCTTTCCTGGAGGTAGGGCTGGGCTTTTTAATTTTTTGGATAATGTTTTTTAGAGATAATTTTAACAAAACAAAACAATGGCTTGGCAGAATATTCAAATTCATCTCTTTAGAGTTATTTCTGATGTTATAATTCAGGATTAGCAGTGGAAAGGTGCAAACCACTGATTATGTTTTAAAATGCATATTTTAATTCTTTATAGATTATGGACCCACACTCAAGAAAGGGAGAGCAGCATTTTTTTCCCCTCTATCTCCTGGTGTCTAGAGAGAACCATTTTTCAAAAGAGGGCTGAAATGATAAAAAGGAGGAACAAACACCTGGGCACACCCTGCCTCTCTGCCAATCAAATCTCTGCCTCTGAAGGGATAAAGTAAGTAGGAGAAAGGCCCTGATGTAAGATGCTTGGTCAGTAATTCCTGCCCATCCTACCTAATAAGTATTGAGGGACCTAACCTCCATGAATTTATCTATTTGAACCCTGATAAAGTCATGGTCTTCACAACATCCTCTGGCAAAGAGTTCCACAAGTTGACTGTGAGCTATGTGAAGAAAAACTTCCTTTTGTTTGTTTTAAACCTGCTACCTATTAATTTAATTTGGCAGCCCATTCTCTCAGTTTCTGATGTACAAATATCACACATGGTTTATTCCTCAAAAGGAAGAAAGGTAAGGATACCTACTTACTTCTCAAGGGGAGAAACATGTGAAACACTTTTCATTGTAGTTACTTTTAACCAGAGCCAGTGCTAGTCCTCAGGGGCCCTCAGCAGGAATATTTTGGGGCTTTCCCATACTAAAATGTGTATGTTCTTATAATAAAAAGAGAATGGCGGCACCCCGGAGCTGCTGGGAGCCCTACAATATTGTTTAGATGGCTTATGCCTAGCTCCATGTCTGCTTTTCACCCACTGCCAACAGGGATAGAACCTCACTGCTACTAGACAAACTAAGAGCAGCAAATTGCAATGCACCAGAAACATTTATGGAATCAGACAAAATTGTGACAAAGTAAACATTTTTGGTTTGGGTTTTACTCATTTATAATGGAAAAAAAATACTATAATCCTGTGACAGAATGTTGCATACACCAGGAAATCAAAGTCATGTTTATAGACAGATGACAGATGATTCCAATTACCCAAATAATGAACATGTGACATTGTATTCATCAAATTAATTCTCAAGCACTTAGGAAATTCAGTTCTGTTTGTAATAATACAGAACTTGAAAGTCACTCAATGTTCTATATAAAATACTCATTTTTGTCTGTGGTTACCAGCACTTCAAATTAACAATAATATAGACCGTGGGTGTCCAACCTTTTGGCTTGCCTGGGCCGCACTGAGTGAAGAGGAATTGTCTTGGGCCGCATATAAAATATATAATATAGTTAATGTATATAAATCACATAATAATGTTAAAAGTTTACGATCTTGTGGGGCCGCATTACTAGCTGTCCAGGGTCGCATGCGGCCCGCAGGCTGGACACGCCTGATATAGACCATTCACTTAGAACAGACTCTGCTCCCTCACTCTGAGTAGTAAACCAATGGGATTGCTCAAAGGTTCTGGCTCAGAATGATGCTCCAAAGAGTAAGGTGAAAATCAGTGGAGCTCTTCACAACCACTGGAGTCCATCCTGCCCTGACATCATTAAAATTGGCAGAATTGAGTTCTTAAGATACGATGCCAGAAGACTTGTCAAGCGGTTCGACAGAGACAATGTACCAGGCCTACAGTATCAGAATTCAACCTATGTAAAATTCCCAAGAAGCTGATAAACCCAGCTCTCTATCTGCTTTGTATCTCAACAGCAATACAAAGGAACTGGAACAGAACCAGAATTGGAACTATTAACAATACAGAGCCATTAAACGGAATCCCATAGATTACATCTCACTGTATATTGCAGATTGCCATAAAATTAACTATAAATTACCTCATTGACTTGCTTTTTGTCCAAATGGAAAACTTGACCAGAACTTGTTGAAGCAATTTCTTCATAGACCTTGTAACCAATATGTGACCTGTCATCACAGTCTCCAGTCAGCACAAATACAACCTGGGTTTTAAAACAGAAAAAGACAAAAAGGAAATGAAAAGATAGCCTTTCAGCACTATGGCAAACCTCAACGGCAAAAATCTTAACTCGCAAGCGTAACAGAGATGTATGCCATTACACTGCTCTGCGCGATGAACAGCCATTTTACTTTGATTAATCTACTCTGACATCCGTATAAATGAAATGTATTCCCAGAAAAGGAAAGCAGAGGATTTGGTGCTCAGCTGAATTCTCACCCACTCCATACCTCATACTCCAAATGGTTTCAATGTGGAAGTTCCATACGGAAGACAGACCAACAAAGACCGAGTGATGGAAAGTGACTGATTATGTGAAGAAATGAGGCATACAAAAGTCACATCAAGGAAGGACGCAATAACAAAGCTTATTTCAGCATTTTTTATTCCCACAATAAATGGTATTATAAAGTTCAGACTAGAGCTAGACAACAGCAGAAAATCGACCCACTTAAGGTCGATCTTCCAGGGTTTCATTTTGCACATGTGCAAAATGACTCTCCCAGAGGTTGAAATTGACCCCTGTACTCGTCAAGAGAGGCATGTCTGTCCTCTTTGTGGACAGATATGGAAGTTCACTGCAGATGAATCAATTTTAGCTACTCAATTGGCATAGCTAAAATTGCATATTGACAGTCGACTTCTATGTCTAGTATTGACATGGCCTCAGACCAACCCAAGGACATCAATACAACTCCCAGGAGGGCCAAGATGACAAATAATGGTAGCAGAATATTTCGTAGTATTTAACAAATAACCTTAATTAATGTCATTTTTATTTTCATTTTTAAGAGTCATACCAATTTACTTTTTGTAAATACACCAAAAACTAGTCACTAGAATGATAACAACATGACCTCTTTCACAGAAGAATTTCACAAGTGTCCTGGAAAGGGGTTTTTTTCTGGACAATGCTGCTACCACAGTGATAAACAATCAGGAACAGTTAGAATATGAATCTTATCCTTACCTGTGACTGCTTCTGCTGAATGAGCTGCAATACTTCATGGGTCAGTCTATAATCTTTGGATCGTGCATCAGTGAATACATAAATGAAAGATCCAGGAAGAGAAATCTCTAGAGCAATTTTGATTGCACCAATGCTCATCTCTGGACAGTCACCACCACCCTGTTCACAATCAGAGAAAGAAAATGACATTAGTGATAGCTTGGCAAAAATATGATCTTTTGCGTGCTTTTACCCTATACTATACAGAGTGAACAGGGAAAGACCAGCATTTCTGAAATTGGGAGGCCTCACCCAAAATGGAGTCGCAGGGGTGTTGTAAGGTTATTTTAGGAGGGTCATGGCATTCCCGTCCTATGGTGTTGCCTTCAGAACTGGGCAGATGGAGAGCAGTGGCTGTTGGCTGGGCATCCAGTTCTGAAGACAGTGTCCTGCCAACAGCAGTGCAGAAGGGTGGCAATAACTTACTACACCACTCTTACTACTACTAGTAATGCTACTGGCTGCACCGTTGCCTTCAGAGCTGGGCTTCTGGTGAGTAGCCACCACTCCCTAGCTGCCCAGCTCTGAAGGCAGTGCCACAGCCAACAGCAGTGCAGAAATACTGGAAATTGTACTTCAATGCCCTTCCTTACCACCACCATAACCTTGAGACCTCCATAACTCCTTTTTGGGTTAGGACCCTTGTAACTACAGCACCATGACATTTCAGATTTAAATAGCCAAGATTATGAAATGTACAAATTTTAAAATACTATGACTGTGAAATTGACCAAAATGGACCTTGAATTTGGTAGGGCCCTATATATAGCTACACGCAAGCGAAAACACAACCAAGAGAGAAGTAAGTCAATAGAAATAAGTTCTGTATTTAGTTCCAAAAGTGATTAGTTTCACAATCAAACATTCTTATCTCTTGTTGGAGGAAGAGTGGCAGTTTCAATCCAGGCCCTGTAAAACCTGTTTTCAATCCAGGCCGGGGAGGAGGAGGCAGGGGACACGGCCCACACAGCCACCCTCAGGGAGCTGATGGGCGTTGTGCGGTAGTGGCTTGCCATGGAGTGGCAGGAATGGGACTGGGTGCGGTCCAACTTGGACGCCCTCACCCAGGCCGTGATCAGCCACCTGGCCCCTGCCGCTACTCCACTGCAGGTTACTCCTGCAACCACAGCCCCTGTCACCCCACCACCATCCCCCACGTCTCCTTGCCCGTGCAACCCCCCTCCCTACCAGGAGTTCCCCCCCGACCCTAATCCCACAGCCCCCTGCCTCCCCCACAATGCCCCCCCCGAGGAGGCCAACGTCGAGGCCCTGCTCCCTCCCCACCTCCCCCCCAGCCAGCCTCATCCACCTGGCCCACACCCTACTGGCCAGGGCTGGCCACGTGGAGGCGCAGCCCCCAGTCCCCTGTCCCCCTGAGCTAAGCCCGGCACAGGCGCGGGGACCGCGCTCGAGCTGTGCCCTTACCTCCCCATGATGCCAGCCCCAGCCTGGCTCCGGCAGGGCCCCCGGACACATGGAGGAAGGGGCAGGCATGGGCAATGGGGCTCCCAGCCATTGAGCCCCCTGGAGGGGTGAGGACCCCCCAGCCCCCTGTCCACCCTCCCCACTCCATGTAAATAGTTCTCCCCCTTCACCTTCTCCCCTCCCATGTAAATAGTTCCCACCACACATGTACATAATTCTCCCCATTCACCCACCCCACCTCACTTGTATATAGTTCCCCCTGGATAATGAGGGACACAGTTTTTCCAATAGTAAACACTTTATTTTTATGGTTTACCCTGTGTTCCCCATGCATGTGTGCTGGCGGGTGTACATGTGTGTGCAGAGTGCAGGTGGAGGGAGAGTGTGCAAGGTGGGGGGCTTACTGTGGCCCCCACTCAAAGGCCTGGCACAGGGCCTCCCTTACACACACCCTGTCCTGCTGGGCCTGGTGGCACAGGGCGGCAGCAGGCTGTTCGTACCTGCACTCCTCCTTGGTGGCCCACCTCTGCATATAGGGCTCGTGTTTTGCCACCACCAGGTTATGGTGGGTGCAGCAGGCCCTGACCACCGCCAGGACACTGGAGAGGCCCACCTCCAGCCTGGTGTAGAGGCATCTAAAATGCCCCTTGAGGCAGCCGAACACCCACTTCCTGGTGATCCAGGAGTGGTTCAGCTGCTCGTTAAAAAGGTCCTATCTCGGCTGGGTGTGCCCGGTGTATGGCTACATCAGCCAGGCCTGCAGAGGGTAGGCCACGCCCACCACGATGTAAGGCAGCATCGTCATGTTCCCGAAGGGGAGCTCCTGCCGGGGGATGAAGGTCCCCTCGGCCATATGACGTCCCAGCCCTGAGTTCCAGAAGACCCTCGTGTCATGGGCACGGCCCAACCAGCCCACATATATGTCCTCAAACCAGCTGTTGGAGTCAACCAGGGCCTGCAGGACCACCGCATGGTAGCCCTTGCAATTAACATAGGCCCCGTGGCTGTGCCCTGGGGCCCAGATGGTGATGTGGGTGCCATCCAAGGCCCCAAAGCAGCTGGGGAAGCCCAGCTCCTGGAATCCCCGCATGCCATCGCCCAGGTCCCCAACACACACCAGCTGCCTCAGGAGCACCTTGTTGATCACCTGGATGACCTGTAGGGTATGGGGGGGCACACTCATGAGCGTGGGGTGGGGTGCAGCTTGCCCACCCGTGCCCATCCCCATCCCTGCCCTGGCCCTGGCGTGCCCGCCCTTCTCCCGATCATGCCTGTCACCAGGCTGCCCCCCAACCCCCTGCGTGCAGTCTAGGTGTGAGCTGGGAACAGCTCACCTCGATGAGGATGGCCCCGACGGTGGCTCTGCCCACCCCGAACTGGTGGCCGATGGATTGGTAACTGTCCGGGGTGGCCAGTTTTCATAGGGTGATGGCCACCCTTTTGTGCAGGGGGAGCGCTGGCCTCAGGTGTGTGTCCTGGTGGTGGAGGACTGGGGCAAGCCATTGGCACAGCTCCAGAAATGTCCCCTTGGTCATCCTGAAGTTCTGTAGCCACTGGTCGTCACCCCAGTCCTCCAGCACCAGCCGGTCCCACCAGACGCTGCTCGTGGGGAAGCTCCACAGGTGACAAATGACCCGGGGGACTGGCTGGGGACATTGCACCCTGATGATGGCATCCAGGAGGGTGGGTATTGTGGTGGCCACCCAGAGCCACTGCAGCACGGTGGCCAGAACCACAGCCAGGGTGCTGGCCACGGCTGTGATGGAGGAGGGTGCTGGGGGCCTGGGATGCCACCTCCACTGTCTCTCTCGCTCTTGCTGTCTGTCTCTCTCTCTCTCATGCGCGTTGCCTGGGAACATGGTTGCTGGCCCTTGGAGTGTGCAGGCTGAAGTACAGGGGGAACCCTTTAAGGGGACAGCGGGCGGTGGCCCCGGAAGGGCTCGCCCGCCATGCGACCCTGCCCATGGTGCTTCCTGTCCCTGATTTTTCAAAAGAGCGCCCTGGTGTGTGTGAATGCTATCTCTAAAAATTGTGCTGGGGGACTTTCGAAAGAGCAGACCAAACCTTCAGTCCCCGCTGTTTCAAAAGACATTCTTTCAAAACAGAACTGTAGTGTAGACGCAGCCAAAGTGATTAGTTTAAAAATGGCCACCACCCTCTGTTTGTTTTTCATGACTGGAATAGAGAAAAAAATTTAAAAACTGCTGTTTTCTAAATGAAAAGAAACAAAAAGCAAATAGCTTGCAAATCAGATGAAGCTTGTTATAAATTTTTAGCAAAGTCTTAGTTCCAAACAACTTGTTTAAACATTGCTGTAAAGTTCTGTTTGTTATGTTTTTTTCTTATTTTAGCCAATGGCATATTTTTTAAATAAATTCACAAACTATAGTACTTTAAATAAGTTCATATAAGCACAAAAAATACATCCATTTGAATAAACTGTAACTTCTGAAAGACCAGATATTTAAATTTTAAAAAGTAATTGGAACTAAGTAAAATATTTTGGGGATATTTTGACAAAAATGCCTGGGTTTCTCCCAGAAAAGTGAAGCATTTTCCAAGCATTTGCCATTTGTGAGTTTCCAACTAAAGCATTTATGAGACACAGGAAATTAAGTCAAAAGAAAATACTGGAAAAAACAAAAAAACAGTTTGAGAGGCAGATCATCTTTACATTGCCGCAAGACAGATTAATGCTGAATTTGTGCCAATTATTAAAGATTTTAAGGAACAACTTTGTAACTATCAGAACAATTAGACAGTGTAATGAGCTGCCAAGAGAGATTATGAAGTTTGTCTTCATTGGAGATCATTCAGGCTAAACTTGACACCCATCAAGCAAGGATCATTTGGGGATAACAAAATCAGTCTGGCCGCAAAACAAAAGCTGAGATGAAATATCTTCTCTAAGTACTGTAGCTGCGCTGCTGCAGCACTGTAAATGTAGACAAGCCATCTCCTGCAATCCTCTAAAGAGGGAAATCCAGCAAACAATGTCCCAACCCGGCACTGGAGTTTTTTCACTGTTTTAAAGGGGAAATCAGGTCTTCTTTGACTAACTGAAGTGCCACACAAATCCTTCACGTAGGGGACAGAGTCTGATCTCATTTAAAGCACCTTTAATTCCACGGATTTCAACTGAATTACTCTTGATGTTACTCTAATCTCACCAGTGTGAGATTAGAATCAAATCAGGCCCTAAGGTGATTCATACTCTGAGCCACCTGAGTGATAAGCATAGCTACTGACACAATCCAAGAAAGGTGGATGACACCAGATAGTGCTTTAAGAATTGAGTCAACCTGATAGAAAACTGACCTTGAATCTGCCTGTTCAAGGTGATAGTCTGGTAGATAACGTCACATAACCTTTCCTGAATGTATAATATCTGAATTAGGTACTGTGTAGAGCTTGTTGAAATGTTTTGAAAGTACAAATATTTCCCACACAAAGAAAACTTATCTTTTTCTACAAATTATGGGCAGGCTCCCAACCAGATAACAGAAACAGTCTTGAACAAGACCAGTAAATTTAGTCACCCTGCAGCAGAACAAGTCACATTGGTGTCAAGAATACCTACAGGGTAGATAGCATAATAGAGTCTAACTAGGGAAGGGGCTGGCACCCAAAATATCAAGTACAGCCACTTTTTAAAAATTTAGTAAAAACTCAATAATTTAAGAGCTACAATGGACTTGAATACGAGACAGTATTTAATAAATAACATTAAACCACACTTAAGGATAGTGCACACACGATTTGTAATGTGATACATGTTTACTGCAGGACTTGCACAAACTTTTTACATATTCTATTTCCTCACACGTTACGTGTGTGTCTATACCACTGTCTTCCAGACTTTCATTCCCAAACCCACTTTAATTATGCAAATTTTACTTTACATTTAATTTCAGTTTTCTTCCTTAAAATGTGCCTTTCACAGCAGGAATGCTGCAAGCTTCCTTCTCCTATCCAAAATCAAGACTTCATTAGCAACACGATCAAAACACAGATACAGCATCATATTCCATAATGCACTGTACACAGTAAAAGGGGAGTTATCCAAAATACCGAGATCACATATAATTTCCTATTTAGATATGCATTGTTCATTGGTTGGCTTTTAGATGTTCTCCATTTATCAGAAAATAATCAGGAGGGTTTTTGTTTACCTTGCAGTTATAGTGTGGGGAACCACAAAGAAGTCCTTAAATTGCCACATGTGGCTCTGGAACTGCAGGTTGCAGACCCCTGGACTAAGGCCTCTAGTTAGAAAGAAGACCAAGGAAATTAAGATTATGGCAAATACCATATACTGATCAGATAAGTTACTCACCTGAACATAAAGTTCCCGAAGTTCATATTGAAATTTCTTGGGATCTGTGGTAATTGTCACTGGGCCAATTTCTGGGATGAAAAGAAAAAAAATGCAAATTGTGTAATGACAGTTAAGTAAAATCCCAATGATTATTATATATTATATATAATATAATTATATTGTACATTACATAGAATCAGTAATTTCAGACTCATACTATGACACGTTCAATCACTAAGACCTCATTGGGACTGTCCTTTGATGTGCTAAATTACCACTGGGCCCATCTTCCTGGCCTCAATTCTGTTCTGCTGAGCCAGGCCCTCAGGTCTCCTCTGAGAGCGACACAGAGCTAGGTTCCCAACCCTCTTCAGCGTAATACAGATGCTAAGATCAGATCAGGTCTGTAAGGCTCAGCTAAAGGGACTTGCCTCAACACTCAAATGCAGATACTCAGTGGGACCTGAACCCCACATAAATCCATATTACACTATGTAGTTTTATATGAAGTAAACTCACATTACTCATCCTTTTTCTTGGTGTAAAGAGAGACATGTCCAACTGCTTGCACCCTCCTCACCACGTAACAATTATTTACACTGGGTTTATTATTATACAAAAGTGATTTTATTAAGTATAAAAGGTAGAATTTAAGTAGTAATAAGAGAGAGTACGCAGAGCAAAGTTGGTAACTAAACCAAATAGAACATGCAAGCTGAGCTTAATACAGTAAGGAGACTAGTTATGGGTAACAGCTCACCCTCAAAGGGGTTCTAAAGAGTTTCTTTCACAAACTGAAGAGTCTCCCAATCTGTAGAGCCCTGAAAATCCACAGACATCCACTTTATATCTGTGAGTATCTGCAGCCATTGATGTGGATATCCACGGATCATTTTTGCAGATAATGGATACAAATTTTGTATCTGTGCAAGGTTCTACTAATCTGGACCGCATCTTTCCCCCAGTTTTGTCTCAGATGTTTCCAACTTTCTTGGGTGGGGTAGCCAGGTAGTCCATTGTTTCAGTTTGATTCCCCTCACAGTTACTCATGGAAAAATACATGGCTTATAATGAATCCCAGTCTCCAGTGACATGGCCTCTTGCCTCTACGAGAACCCAGTCTTTATACTTCCAGAGCTGACTCACATCAACAGGAAAGCTAAGCGCCATTGTCTCTTTGTAGCCCTTAAGTAGTATTAATGGCCCTCTCTTAGAATGACTACATTAATAACACAGGTTTACACTCCTTTTTTTTTATTTGATCTACAAAGAGGTTTTATGTATACAAATGTTAATCGTATTCATTAGATTATAACTTTTCCAATATCTTACATGAATTATTTTGCATAAACCATATTCTATATCATATCCATGGCTCATTTTTGCAGATAATGGATAGAAATTTTATATCTGTGCAGGGTTCTACTAATCTGGACCCCATCCTTCCTCCAGTTTAATCTCAGATGTTTCCAACAGTCTTGGGTGGTGTATCCAGGGGAGAACTGACCACCTAGGTTACCTCACTCCTCACCCTTGCATAGGATTTGCATAAGGTGGAGGTTCATTGTTCTAGTTACGTCATATTCTTAAGCACACTTTCATAAAGCTCTCTGCATATTAGACCTGGTACAGGATAGCCATTTAAATCAGTCTATGTTAAAGGAGAGTTGGGGATTATAAGCAACAGAGGGCTTCTGACTTACAGAGAAGGTGAGTCTGATATTAGGTTTGCCACTCTTCAGTAATTAAAACAACCTCTCAGGGTAGCCATGTTAGTCTGTAGCTTCACAAACAACAAGCAGTCCTCTAGCACACTGAAGACTGACAAATTCATTAGGTCATGAGCTTTTGTGGGTAAAACCTTCTTAAGTGGGTCTTCCCCACAAATGCTCATGACCTAATAAATATGTTAGTCTCTAAGGTGCTACAGAACTGCTTGTTATTTGTAAAAACAACTCTGTTAATCTTGTACAAATATTATTCTAGCTCCATGGGTCTTAAACACATACATATACACTGGTCTCTCTATGGATAGCCATCTCTCCTACATGCATATACTATTGTTCTCTTTTGCCCCATCATTGTATTACTCCTAGTAATTGTGAAGGGGAAAAATGTTAGTTGCACAAGAATTTAATATGCATTTGTTCCACATGTAGCTTGTGTGTCTAAGCATTACAGACCAAAAACATTTAGCCACAGCACAGATCACCAAGCTTCTCCAATTAGTCTTACAAAAACGTGTCTTCAGACCCAAGCCTGACGGGCATCTCTCCTGGAGAAGGGAGAACACAGGCTCATACTTGTTCATACTCCCAAGTCTCTCAGATCAAGACTGCCAGAAGTGGCAACAACTAGAATCAATTCCACTTCCGGGGGTTTGTGGTGTAGGCACAGGTCCACTGACAACCAACCTGAGATTATCAAATTCAATTCAATTGGCCCTCAAACCACCAAGAAAAATAACTTTCTATAATCACAGGGCTATATTCATACTGGCAACACAGAGGTGAACATTTAAATATCACATTAGCACAGCCACAGCCACATATTTCCACTTATTGTCTTCAGAATCAACATCCAGTGTTCTTATAACAAAATGTTTCCCTGAGTGTCCACACTTCTCTCCCATGCTCACTATAAACTAGAGCTTGTTTACGTGGGGATATATAATAGCTACTCGTGATTAACTATTCCCAGTTAACTGCATGCGTGGATGCTGTTAGTCTAGAATAGCTAATCCACTTTAATTCACACCCAACCTTATTCTAGGTTACATTTCATGTGTCAAAAAGCCTTACATTAGTATTTAATATCCCTGTAATCATGATTTTTTTCCTTTCAAACCATCCAGACCATGCTTCACTTCACAGAACTTTCAGCAGCACACAAGGGTTTAACTGGTGGGGGGAGGGCCGTGTTTATGAATGCTTGCAGGAGCAACGTGTGGGGTGGAGGGTACGGATGGAGTCACTTGCATACACACGCTCCCACATGCACCCCCACACACACACTCACCGTCAGAACTGTGCCACTTCTGGTGAGTGCAGGAGTGGCCCTCCCTTGGAACAGCACACACCTAGAGTGGCACAAGCTTCCTAGCTTGTGCAGCTCTCAAACCACTCCACTCTATGGGAGGGGCGAGACTGCACCCACGGGCTTTCGGGAGAAGAGGCCAGTGAGAATGGAGCAGGGGATGAGGAAAGGGTAGAACAAAGATGGAAAGGTGGCAGGGCATGGGGAGAGCAGGGGCAGAGAGGAGGCAAGCAGGGGCACATGGCTGGTTCCCCTCTGGAATTCCCCCTCACCACTGAATGTTTGGCTCTGTGTAGTTTTTAACTTGGTTTACAAAGGTCATCAGAGCAATCGCACAAAATATTTCCTAACATTATGAATCATACTTGCCTTAAGAATATTAGTGTGGCTTTGAGTAGAGCCATTTACCCCTAAATACTCTTTGTTAAACTATTTAGCAAGTGACAATTTCATTAAAAACTGTTCATTTTCAAGAACACTGTGATCTTCTCTGAGTAAATCATTTCCCCTTTCCCACAGGGCAGCCACCTGTCCCATTTTTACCAGGACAGTACCTATGTAAGCTGTCTCACAGTCACCCAGACTTTCTTTTTTTAAATGGACAAATTGTCCCATATTTTACAGGGCTCCTGTCTCCAGGCTGCAGCTCCTGCTGTGGGGAAGCTCCACCATGGGGGCAGCTGCCCCATTGCCCAGCGACCCACAGCAGCAACCCCCGCTGCCTCATTTCCTGGCACCCCACACCTTGGGGAGGCAGCTCCCACTATGGAGAAGCTCTTCCGTGAGGTGGCTGTCCCATTCTCCAGCATGGCAGTTCCTGCTGCCAGGGACCCTGCTGCAGAACAGCCACTGGCATTCACTGCCTCTCCCCATTGGGTGACTGTGAAATCCTGATTCTCAGCACCCCAATACCAGGAGGCTGAAGAGCCCCCATCCTCAGCTCCCCCTCATAGGGAGGTGGTGGCACCCCCATCCCTAATGCCTCCCCATAGGGCTGCTGCTCCCATTGCCAAGGAGCCCTGCATGGGACAGCAGCCCCCCATCCCCCGAGGCCAGCGTCCCATATTTGCCATAGGGCAGTGTGGTCACCCTCCTTTCCCACCCTAATGCTGCCACAGATTCACTCACCAATTCATTTATCTTCTTTCTTTTTCTTCCTTTCAGACTTCTTTAAAAGCATATGCCTCATGAAGCTGTCTCCAAACTGCTTAAGCGGAGGTCTAGCCACTGAAAACCATTGCTCTCAATATATGCAATGTGTGGCTTTAATTTTGGGCTGTTAATTAATCATGGTTAACTCGTACAACTAACTCAAAAAATCACAATTAATTGCAGTTTTAATTGCATTGTTAAGTAACAGAGTACTGGTTAATTATAAATAATTTGCATAATTACACATTATTTCATGAGCTTTGTATATGAACAAGAATCCATAATACCAGCCCTGCTGTGTGTCATGGAAAGAAACAATTCCAGATTACTTTTGGCAATCATACAGCAGCTGCCCTCAGTAGCAGACTGTCTCTTTTGGACTCAGGAACAAGCTTTAAGCGGGGGCTGGGATGGGGAGGAATCACCAAGGTGATAGATGGCACGCATGGCTCAGATTTTGGATATCCCAACAAGAAAGGGGCATTTCTCCATGGTATTGCAAGTTTTTGTGGATCATTGGGGTCATTTTACTGATATCAGTGCAGTGTAGTCAGGGAAGGTGCATGACACATGCATCTTCATGAAAGTTGTCCTGTATAAAAAGCTACAAGCTTTCTTTCCAGAACAAAAGATACTAACGCAGAATGCTGAAATGCACATAATTAAATCGCTGCAAACCCACAGATATCCACTTTATAACCATAGCTCATTTTTGTGGTACAGATGCAGATGTGGATATAAATTTTGTATCTAGGACCCTGAAAATATGAGGATATTCGCTGGTATCCACAACTCATTTTTGCAGATAGAGATGCAGCTGTAGATACAAATTTTGCATCTGCACAGGGCTCTAGCCATAATAATCCTGTGAAACCCAGCCTACTCCTCACTCCCATGAATCCTTAAAGATTACCCTAGACAGCACCAATGAGTACTTCAGGTACAGAATGACAGTTGAATCGTTGGGCAGATTAAAGACTCGCTGGTGCTGCCTTTGTGGCAGGTTAGATCTCAAGGAGCAAAATATTCCCATGGTCATAGTGTCCTGCTGCACGTTGCATATTTGTGAAGTAGTCTGGCGAGAGGAATGGAGCATGGAAGCTGATTGTCTGGCACCTGATTTTAAGCAGGTAGATACCAGGATCATCAGGGAGGCACTGGCACAACAGGGAATTATTTGAATCAGGGAGGCTTTGAAGCACCATTTTGACAACTCTCAGCAGTAATGTGTCTTTATGTAATGCATTCTGTCATCCTCGGTTTACTTGCCTTCTGAAGTGATTTTGCTGATTGTTTCCTGTGTGTGATTTGTAGTCTGAAAAACGTGCCAGTTGCTACAGCATCAACTACTGTGTGTAGGATACAAATAAAGATTGACTTTCTTTCAGAGGGTACTTATCTTAAACAAGAATAAGCAACAGACAGAAAATGCTTTCTTGAAAGGGACAACACAATGAGAGGAGCTCTCTCTTGAGGAAGGCTCTCATGACTGTGTGTTAAGTCCAGCTATTGCTGGGAGACATGTCCAAAGGCTGAAGTGAACAGTGTACTACGATGGGTTACTGCAATGATACAAGGAATGTGTGGGTAGAGTCTGAGGATGGCATGGCAAGAAGTTCTGTATAGGCAGAGAAGGAAAGAGAAGCACACATGTTCTGCTGACACTGTAATTCGGATCTTCAATCCCTGTATGTGGTCACCATAATTTTTACCATCCACTCTTAGCCCTAGAAAATTTGCTCCATGTGGTTTCAGAGTGGGTGCCGATGCTGCTTGCCTGTGTGTGATTGCCAATCAGCACAAGGAACGTTTCCTACAGTGGGAGAAGAAAGAAAGCAGTTATGTAAAGGAACTTGCTGTGGAGGACTAGTGAGTACCTCCGGGAAAGTTTCCTATCGATCTTTCTGGACAGTTGCCATGAAATCTCAGTATACATTAAAAATCTTTCCTGCAGGAGCCTCACTGCACAGAAGAATGAGAAGCAGATGAAAATGCACCTAGTCTTGTACATTTCTATCCCTTAGCCCACTTCTAGCTTACCACAAAGCAAAGGACTGCTCTCCCTCTCAAAACCAAGCAGTATGAGCTCAAAATGAGTTCTTACCAGAGCTCCCTGCTCATGAGCCAGAGGAAGAGTGCCTGCACTGAAAATTCAGGGGTGAAGAAGAGGTCCTGGACAGTACCAGACCCTATTGCCTTTGTCCTTGAGGTTCAGTCAGTGAACTTATGTCTCCAGCTCCCCAAAGTATCCACGAGTTTCTGGCAGGGAAGATGGGGGTCATCAGCTAACTTAGTTCCCTCTAAGCTGTGTGGCTGCTCAGCAGCCTATTGAGTGTGATGCAGGCACTCAGGACTGTGGCAGGGAGAAATGGCTCTCCCTGACCCCTGGACCTGTCTTGGCAGGGAAAGGTACCTCTCTCTGCCAGCCCTGGACCATGCTACTTCCCAACTACACACGCACGCACACACACACACCAAAACTGATTACATATGAAAGAATGTTTCTTTAAAAGAAATGGTTGCATGTTATCAAATAAAGACTGAGATTCTGAAACTTGTAGAACCACAAAACTCATCTTAATACAACCAATATGGTGTTTGACCTGTTGCTTAGGGACAGGGTTAAACACCCTACATAAAACTGTCTGCCAGTGAGCTTGACAGCAATTAAGAATATTGATTATTTCTCTCCCAAAGAGAAGTCTCAAGAAAACACTCCTCAGTAAATAAACAGGAAAAATTCTCAGAAGTTAAGTGACAAATTGTTCATTTTGAAAGGTCTTAGTGTATTTAAAGGACTTGTCACATGCTGTCATCTGGCTGCCTGTTCACATGAGAGCGGGTCAGTGGTCACTCTGGGAAACCCTAAAATGACCCTGATTACACAAATAGCTCATAAATACTGCTGCTTCTACCACCTATGTAATAGCATTTGTAGTTTTGGCAAACACCAGTTCATCCACATACAATACAAAACATTTGTAAAGATTTGGCATGGAAGGCTGAATGTTCAAGAAAACTAGTAAAGAAATATGCAGTCTTTCTCCTTCTGGCCAACTAAGTACTAAACTCTTATCCTGAATGTTCCTTCCTCCAGGTTAGCATGGGGACACATTAGCAAAGGCAGCATCAGGGAAAAGTGACTACAATGCCCCGTTCTATGGTAATTATTCAATAGATTTGTCGAAATGAAACCTGAGTTAGTTCAAGAACAGGACCTAAGACATTAAACTAACCAGGAGAAACAATTATGGAAGGCAGGTGACCTATACTGACTTCCTGTCCACAGCATGCCACTGCATTATAATACTTACTAGCTCAAATTCTGACTTGCACTGGCACAAATATGAAGTAATTCAACACAGCAGGGTTTTGCCAGAGTTACATCGATGTAAGACAAAGCAAACTTTAGCCCTATGTGCTTTAAAAGTACTCTCCATCTCCACGCACATTTAACCACTTTTTTTCCTAGCTAATATATGACTCATGAAGGAAATACAAGTTTTCCACCCCACAATATAGTGCTTTCCTTTAGTTTAGATGGTCTTAAGATTAAAATAAGTCACATGAATTTATTCAATTTCTTATCAGTTCTTACTGCATAGTGTAAGGCTGTTTTACTTTAAATTGTAGTCAGATGCTGAAATGTTACTTTTGAAAGAAATGTTTAAGACATCATTGAGCATATTTAGAAAATATTCATTTTTTGAAAATGAAAATATATACAATGCAAAGCAGAATAAAACAATGCATATACCATGAAAACCGTACAGCCTTGTTAGATAACAACTACTCTTTGATCACCTGTATAATTTCACTCAACTTCTTACTTAGGAAACTGCAATTAGTAAGCAACTGATTTTTGTTATTTTCACTCTAGAGTGTATCTTATGCTTGTCCTTTCAATTACTGTGAAAGCCATAAATCAGAACTCGAGAGTAAGGCCAAAATGTGCAAATGTGAGTGCCTACAATTAGCTACATAAATCTATATTTTGTCAGGTAACGGGGTCTTTGTTTTCATGCATGTTGAGCAACCATGATTCCTATGGGGGCCTTGGAGTGCTTGGCTCAGGAAAAATCAGGGTACTTGCTTAGGGGAAGACTTTCAAAGGCACAAGGTAACCATGCGTATAAACGTTGGTATAAAGTTCATTATATTGGAAAAATCCTACAGATGGTAATGAGCTAAAAATCTGCCAAATACACCAATATGTAATAGGCTTTCGGAATGGTCTTCAAAAGGGAAGAAGTTACTCACCCTGTTTACGGGGAATTCTCCACTAGCCAGCTACTCCAGATTTGAGGGCTACAGCCCCTGCCTTCACTTGAAATATGACTCATTCCCCCTCCCATCCCACTCCACATCCAAGAATCTTTTCCTGTTAATCCAAATTCTAGCAGGTAGAGGTAGGGTCAGTTGTGAACAATGCAAAATTGCATGTGGAGCCTCATGTGAAAGCAGTGAAGAATCATAGGAAGAGTTTCCTTCTGCTAAGACTGAACTAGTAACTTTATTAGAACAAGAAAAATAATATTATACCTCAAACTTCTCTCTCTGATTCACTGTAGAGCTTCTGCCTTGAGCCTTCCCATATCCCTTGTAAGCAGCTAGTAGCTACAGATTTGAAGAACCAGTGCACATCTATCCTTTCATACCTCAGCAAAGGTATGAGTGGCTTATTCTTGGGGAACATGTGAGGAGCAACCTTAAATATCCAGGATAGAATTGGGCCCTATGTTCTGACACTTCACCCAACCACTTTTGCAGTAAGTGCAAATGGAAGACTTTCTTTTGTGATATTTTCTCTGTCAAAAGAAATTGATAACTACACTGGGGAGGAAGAGTAGGCAAATATCTTCAGCCCAAAAACTCTCCACCAGAGGCCCCTTTAATCTATTTGCCCCAGATGCTCAAATGACTCCCCTAAGGATGGAGTTTGCAATGTTGGGTTTAACAGGCCAATGCTCAAATCACTGAGCTATCCCTCTCCTGTTTTAAATATATGGAGATACACATCACATAGAACTCAAAGGGACCTCAGGAGGTCATCAAGTTCAGCCCCCTGCCCTCTTGCAAGACTAAGCACCATCCCTTTTTCAATCTATTTAAAAAATAGGCCCCAGAGAATGTAAGTGAAGGGAGTACTCATAATCACCATCCAGGAAGAACAATTTTTAGGCCTGATTCTGCAAGATGGTCAGCTTTCTTAGCTCCTACAGAAGTCAATAAAAGTTGTGGGTGCCCTACCCTTCAAAGGTAGCAACAAGCACTTTACTGAAAAGGCTTAACAGTATCTCTACCAAGTAAAAGCCAATGTGACACATGCTCCACTGGAATCTTTACACATACAAGCAATGATTCATTTCACCTGTAGCTCAGTAAATACTCCTAACAACCAACAATTACTCCTGTGGGCTCTGATCTAAAACCCATTCAGTGAAAAGATTCTTGTAATGACCTCAGTGGCACTGGATTGAGTCTTTGCTGCTGAGTGGCTCAGTAGTAGAAAGATTTCATAAACTATTAAAATATCTTCCTATATAATATCCTTGAATGACTCAGATGCACTTGGCTCACAGCCTTTGGCCTGGGTTTAATTATATGGATTTCAGAAAAGCCCCAGAATTGCAATGAACAACATTTATAACATTATTTCACTGGAAGCAGCATGGGGGAGGAGAGAGATGTGGGGGTTTTTTCCAACTGCAGTAAATTTTTTACTATTTTCAGCCTTATGTAAGGCTAAGAAACAATGACTTTAAATTGCAAAATTCATTTAACTGAAGAAGGGTAATAATTGGAGATTAGTTTAATGAAGTGTGACTGGATACAGAGCTTTTCACCTCCAAATTGATAAAATCAGATATAAGAGAGTAACAACTTTCCAAGAGTATTTGGTGACCTAAGCCACATAGGTTGGTGGCCTCCACCCAGTCCTTACTGCATAGTATCATAGCCCAGTTACCAACCTCATTGGCACCTGCATTCCAGTTTTGGGACAGAGACCAAGATATAAATAAGCCCATAAGCTGAACTGCCCTCTCATGACTAGAGGTGGCCCCCACAGACCAAATCTGAGACCCATTGACAAGGCAGTGGGTAAATAAGTTGCATTTCTGCATTTCAGAGTCTCATGGAATCTACAGAAAGAAGATTTCCGTGTGTGTGCATTAATCTGGTAACCTTCAAAAGCAGTGCATTCATTTTCCTAGTAAGCATATGAGAGAATACACAGGAAGGTTTTAGAAAGACATCAAATTATGCATTAGTAAAGGACACAACCACCCATGTAACACTGAAAGATAATAAAGCAACACAAACACTAATGACATCATGTGACACCACAGAACAGTGCAAAATCTTTTAGGCTGGGATTTTGAACAGGAGACTAATGGAGTTTTGTACCAGCTCGAATTGAGATTCAGTAGGAGCCGGTCATTTAACTCCCTTTAAGCATACTTGAAAATCCCAGCCTCCTTAACGACTCCTTGCTTAATATTTTTCTTGTGCACATGTAGAACTTTACCTCAAGGCTTCAGCTTTGAAAAAAAAAAACAGAACAAAACCAAAAATTGTTCAAAACTCTTGTAAAACAAAATATAGCATGAAAATCTGCAAAATTCTTGATGGACAATAATCGATAAGGAACCTCTGTCCAATGTAACTAGTGTTGAATTTAGTTGGTGGGAGCAAAACAGCTAATGTATATTAAATAAATGAAATAAGGGACACTAACAAAGCATGTGTTCATTAATCCCAAGGGAGAACTGCCTACATGAATTTACTATATTACATACTCTGATATTTGCTCAGACTAGACAGATCTACTCCACCTCTATTTGGGGTTGTGCAAAATATAGTTATAATCACATCATAAATTCTCTTTTCTCTCAGTTGGACAACTCTAATAACGAGTGCTTTAGTCTTCTTGGTGCCTCTAATTTGAAGGACATAATACAGTACCCAGTATGGAGTCAGAGTTACTAGCTGAGATTTAAACTAATGAAATAAGGTTTAAATTAAATAAGCTTTAAGGTTCAACTCTAGTTCCAAGAAAAATATCCCACTTAGAAGCACATCCTCTCTGGTACACAGAAAACTTATCATTATTGGCAAACACGGAATGCTGCAGGCCAAGAACCTTGACTCCATGTGGTTGAAAACTAAAGCCGTGCCAGTGGGCATTAAATGTCTCAAATGTTTAAGAGCAGTGTCTCCCAAACTTAACACATTCGCATACCCCTTTTCAGCCTTGTCGGCGCACCCCATCTCCCAGTGCCATCTGTCCCAGTGCCTATCTCCTGATTTTTAGTAATTTGTTTTCTGCCGCATGCCCCTTGAAACCCTTTTGTGTACCATCAGCGTACACGTACCACACTCTGGGAAACTCTGTTTTAGAAGACTAATGTGAGACAAGTTTTTTTTGTGGGAGGAAACAAATGAATTTTCAGACTCTGAAATCAGAGAGTGACCCACCTTCCAATCTCTTCACTTGAGCCTTTTGAACTGCCCTATAGGTCTGTTCTCGGTAAGAAGTCCAGCAGCATAATTTCTGAAATGACTTTGATAGATTCCATTCAGTTCTCAGCAGACAACTGCCATAGTTGGCAACTCTGCATAAGTCCCACAAGAGAGACTATGTTGATCCACAAAGAGCGCATGAGTTTCTCATTTCCACATGATCCCCCAAGGTCAGCACTGAGCCATGCTTGTGAGGCATTTTGGGAAGTTCTGACTAGTGATTCCCTGTACTGCACCTCTTCTATGCATAGAGGATTTCAAGGTTGTTAACCTACCACTTTCCAAAAGTGCAGACGTTCATACACTATTTATAATTTCCAGAAAAAGTACCAATAAAGTAAAAATGCCTTTATTTACTCTATAGCAAGCAAGCTTTGCCTGACTAATTGGTTTCCTTCAACCTAAATGATAAACAACCAATAAGAAATACAGCTACTGCTTCCCTATTGTACTGAGTAAGTAGCGTGCAACAAAAACAAACTATTGAACAGATCTATATTTCTAACACATACTGAGCTTCTGAAATGTTCATCAGATTATTTTTCAGTTTTGTTTTTTTCCCTGTTAATGGCAATCTTTTTGCAACCCAGGAACAAAATTTTACACGGTTCTTTATCCATGGTGAACTATACCTCAGTCCAAAGCAGCTCTTTCCTCTTTTGTTGTGTGTATACTGGCAATGCTTTTTCAACACTTGTAATGGTGCTGGAGGACGAAATAATGCTTAAGAAGAAGAGAGGATTAAATCTGGCTACCAACTGTGCACTGCTATTTTGGGACAGTCTGAATATTTTATTCTTTTAATGTTAACTCAAACAAGACTGGAAATTGTTTTAAAATTCAAAACTTAAAGTAGGTAATATTACATTAACAAATTAATGTCCTATACCGTTAACATTCAGGAAAGATTCTCTTTCCTTTCCTGCCAGGGATTTTGGACAATCATACTAGTCCCTGAAGAATGCATCTCTGGGCCAATATATGGGAATAAGAGGCTCTACGTACTGGAATTTCTTGATATTCCAAGTCACTGTCCTGGGGCAATGTTCTCCCTGCTGGTGCATTAATAAAGGTATGTCAAGACTGGTTCTGTGTGTGGGCCTCCTTGTTGCATTTGGAATATCACTGATCAAAGGATGATTATTTAAAAAAAAATCAATTACTTTAGAGTAACAGCTAACTTCTTCTTTAAAGAATAACCGTGGAATGGCTAGGCCTTAACTTTCAAACTTACAGCCCATGGGCCACCTACGCCCAAGCAGTTCCACAACCCAGCCTGTGTGCGACTGACAGCACATGAGTCCCTGGAGCCTGGGAGAATCGGGGGCAGGGGAGGGGACTGTCCATATTCTTCCCCCAAACCCAGCCACTGCTCTGCCCCCACCCCCTCTCTTCTCACCACTGCTCTACCTTCTCCGGCCCACAGCACACATTGTACCCTTTGCCTCAAGCCCCCTTCCCTGAGGGATGTGGCTTTGGGGGTAACTGGGGGGGAACATGGCATGGGGCATCAGCAGAGGTCGGGACCCCACTCCCCACATACTCAGCATGGCAGTGGGAGCCATGAGGCTGCGGAGAAAAGCGGCACTGGTGCGGCCAGAAACAGGGTGACCAGGCTGGCCTGGGAGGTGGTGGTGGAGAGGAGAAGAGCCTGCGGAATCAGTCCACTTCCCTGCAACTCCCTCTGCCACTGAGAGTGCAAGGGGCCCAACCATTGCAGCTTGCCCCAGCATGTTTAAGTCCCCATAGGCTAACCAGAGTATGGGGGACTGTCCCATCCGTAGGACAGTTGGGGCAGTGGCTGTGGGGCTCCCTAAACCACAGGACCCAAAGTAACCTCCCCTGGACCTCAGGGATGTAGCTAGCAGCCAGTAGCCACTCTAGCCTCACTTCACTACTGGTGGTGGTAGGCCTTGGAAGGGTTTAAATCACGCAGAGGCAGCAGGTGGGCCTAGGGGAGGTGCGGGGTGTGAAAGTATGTGGGCTGTGGTAGGCAGGAGCAGGAAACACACTGTAGGGGAGAAAAAAATGTGTCACGACCCTGCCCTCCCCCACTAGCCCTGTCTGCTAAGAGGCTTTGAGGACAGGCACTGGCCCTAAGGTAAGAAGAGTTTGAGACCCCTGGGCTGGACATTTTCAAATCAATGAAACTTTTTGAATGTGCCCACAGCATGCAATAAAGAATTGCAAAAACAGGTGACTTATTCTAAAACCCCAGTTAACAAAACTTCCTGAAAGACACTGAGTCTTGGACATGCTCAGTCAATACTACACAAGATAGAGACAAAACAGCATGCCCAACAACAGCTCAGTGTTCTCAGGGTTCTGCTACTTAAGGACAACTGACAAGTGACTAACATTTGAGAACATCCTAGATACATCACAAAACACTCATACTTGTCGTTTCTCAGGTTTGGTCTTCATTGCAGAGTTAAGAAATCTACACTCAAATTATTCCACTGGAGTTAGCCTGGTTCTACTTGCTGTGTCCACACTGGCACTGTACTTTCTTATATGTGGCACTAAGATTTCAGGGGACACATCCCATGAGTCTTAGCAAAATAGTCAACTGATAGGTTCTGTTAATTCTTTCTCATGGAATAGTGGACAAAATCATCTGCCCTTCTTGGGCACAGGAGGGAAACAACAGAAATACATTGGATGAATGGCATTTCAATGGCCCCAACCTGCACACACACTGCGCAGTGGTTGTGTTAGCAGCTTGTGAGTTGTGTTCATCTGAGCTTTAATCTAAACCCAGTCAACTAACGTTAAAAGTAACTCAGTACAGTGATGAGGGTGTGGTGTGTGGACAAGGGTGTTGTCTTAACACTACTCAGGTTTGAACTCAAGTTCACTTTGCAGTAAAGACAATCTCTCAGAGAACAGGACATTGATATGTGACAGGCACATGGGAGAGCAGTCCTTGGTCATGCATGAGCTGCCCTGCCTACCATCAGTTGCAACAACAGAGCTGCTTGATGTTTCCCCTTCAGAATCTCTGAACACTTCACAAAAGATTGACAAGGATGTGCCCAGGTATTAGAGACATTCTTAGCTTTCAAGGATACAAGGACTCTAGTTCCAAGCTATGCTTACGTCAGTAGTTTGTGACTTGTTTTAGCCTTTTATATATCTTATATTATAAAAACTAAATTAAGAACTGTTTGGCGTACCATGTGTACATGTTAGTTGGTTGGTTGCTTGGGAGAGACAGATTTGGGAGGGGTAGGGTGGGCAGGTTAAATGATTGAGTTGAAAGGTGACAGGATAGTACTGCTGTATTTCACAAGGAGATCATATGCAGACACCAATTAATTTTAATGTCTATAGTTTCTTCCTCCCATTCCCCATGTAAGGGTGAGAAAACAAAAATAAAAATAATCTAAATGCACACCCAAAGCCACTCTATTTGAAAAACTGACCTGTGAAACATATTTGTTCTCTTGCCCCCAAATCAACCCAGAACTGATCAGGAGAACTAGTTTAGAGTAAAATAATGGATAAAAGTGAACAGTGAAGGCTTCTCTACATAGGGTAAAAATATGACCCTACAGGCATAATATTTTGACAACACTTTGTTAAAGTTCAATGGAGAACATTTAAGTGAGCAGCATTAGGGTCTACACTAGCCAATTACCATGCAATATAATACTGCACGGAGCTATTTTGGTGCCAGTAAGGCATAGTACACCACATCAGCACCTCAGCAGCCCAGCTGGGAGGCAAGGGGACCCCACCAGCCGGGATCTGGCTGGGGCACGGGCCCCACCAGCAGCTCCACGAGCCCCAGGGACCTGGCCAGGGCCAGGGCAACCCCAGCCGCCTCAGAGCTGGATGCCAGCCAGGGTGCAAATCTTGCCAGCAACTCCAGCCCCAGGATCCAGCCAGGGCTGGGAGCCAGCTGGGGTGCAAAACCCTACCAGCAGTTCCACTCCCAGGTACCTAGCAGGGCCAGAGAGGAATCCCAGCAGCCCTGGGGCTTGGAAGTTAGCTGTAGCGTGGAGCTCCACTGACTGTACCAGTCCCAGGGACCCTGGTGGAGTGGAAGGGGTAGGGAGTTGGTTGCATGATAGTTCCTCATTTTTCAGAAAAAAAGCACTGCTACTGCAAATTAGGAAAAAAAAAAAATCACACTCCAGTTGGGTGCTCTCCCTGTACAGACAATCTGTAATATTTTATTTATAAGCCTATCCGGCAAGTTACACCCTTCCAAAGAGTAGCAGAAGGGTAGCAGTAGCAGTAAGACACCTCCTCTGTAAACTGATGACCTGAGCCATTGCTTCCAAGTCACAATCTGGCCTTTTTATACTACCAAAGTATAGATAAGTTTGAAAAATAACATCCAAATCCAATATGAATTTTCTAAATACAGGCCTGCACCTACAAGATGTCAAGTGACTTCGGGTGGGAGTTGGCCTCTCAGTAGCACTTAGTATCTCAAGGGATCAAGCTCCACATGGACAGATAGATCAGTGGGGCTCACAGCCACCACAGGTCGCAGGGCAAGGTGGAAGCGGGGCCCAGCTCCACACCCTCGAAAGGGGTAGAACCAAGTTTGGAAAGGACAGGGCCAAGGGCAGTCAGCTGAGCAGAACTGGGGCCCCATCTCTCCCTCACAGCCACACAGTGCTGCAGAACAGCACTGTTGTGACAGTTCAAAGCTTCAGGCCCCTTTGAAATGCTGGGCCATGTACAACTGCCCCCTTCCCATCTTGTCAACAGACGCGGGCAGAATCCTCAACTAATGAGAGGAAAAGTAATTTCCTCACAATTTGCATGAGAGTCTAAAGTTCAATTCCAGAGTTACAAAGTAACGATGATCTCCATAAATGCCACAGGCAAAGATTTCTGGTGCTAGATTTGCCGGACTTGTATTAATTCACCTGAATAAATTCAAATGGAGAACACATTCATTTGTAAAATTTAGTTTACTTATATTTGGCAAACCTGTTTTTCAGGCATGCAGCTCCACTAGTAAGTGGCATTCAATAAACCGCTTTTCCATCTGTACTATACTCAAAAGGGTACAAAGCCCTGAAGAACAGAGTGCTCTGAATGGTGAGCATTCATTTTATGGTGGGGGGCAGGGAAGGCTGAATAACCTTAATGAGGAGGAGATGTTTTAGGTCAAAAGTAAGCACCCTGTGTCAGTTCAAATAAATCTGTTTCCAATTTTCTGCAAGTATTAGTCTGCAGTATCCTGGGGTTGAATGGCTGAACATACAAAGGAACAGCTATTCTAAAAATAGCCCTACAACTTTATTCATCTTCATCAACAGAGTCAGTGCCAAGAGATGATTCTTTTTAGTAAGAAAGCCATGAAAATATAAAAGAGTTAAACTGGATGTCTACATGGACATGAATTTATATTTAAGCTATTCTGTTAAAATAATTTCTTTATACCAACTGTTTGCCCTTATTATTATTAGCCTCTGCATAAAAAGAATCTGAAATAATGGAACAGCACAAAAGATTGCACTGAAATAGTTTAGATGTTGAAATAATACAACATTCTTAGAAAGTACAATAGACGGGCTAGTAAGAAGACTTGCTCTCCTGTTCACATCTAAAACTGAATCTGCTTGACTTATCTACCTACCTCTGAATACATTTAAATGTTTATAACAAGGCCTTTATTGTAGTATCTGAGCACCTCATAAAATGTTAAAGGAATGGACGGGGACTATACATATGGAAATCATTTCAAAATCTGTTATTCAAAGCCTCCTCTGCAAACCCTGAAGCATGTACTTGACTGTTCTCATGAGTAATTCTGCTGAAATAAATGGGGCTGCTCAGCTGAGTAAAGTTACTCACATACTGCAGTGTTTGAAGGGTCAGGGCCTTATCAAATAGGCTTTTGGAGAAATCCTGCACATTTTACTCATGAGAATAAGCTCCATTTACCCCAAAGAAGTTACTCACATGTCTAAGGCAAGCATGATAGATCAATAAAGAAAGTCTTAATATATTTTTATTTCCTGACTCTGGGTGGGCAACTACAAGGGTTCTTTTTCTTCTCACGTACACCATTTTTACGACAGTGTAATTTCATTAACTCCAGTGGAATTACTCCAGATTTATACCAGTGAGAGCAGAACTGGTCCCTTAATGTTGGATCGATGCACTTAAAAGGAAATTAATGCATTTAAAAGGAAGAGGAAACAAATCTCATGACTGGACTATAAAATACATTAACAGTCTTTTTATAGTTACTTCCAAAATCTAGCTATATTGCTATACAGTTGCCCAATGCACAAATCTACAGTAATAGACACAAGTGGGCAAATTAATTTAGTTTTAAAAATTACTGTGCATCCCAATTTATTAATTGCTTTTAGTTTCATTAGTTTATTTTTCTCCAAGCTCAACTACACTCAGAGATACATGAAATTTGAACATCCCTGGATGGATTTTTACAATCTTTTTTAGCATCTACTACCGGCCCCTGCAGTTACATAAGGAAATATATATCTAGCTACCTGACTGTAGAATAGGTAGAACAGAAAGTTTATTAGTCAACAGGGATACAGCATAGTGCAGACTTGCCAGTACAGCAACCAGAAACAGTCAGTCTAGTCCATATTGGAGAGAAGCCCGAAGGGAGATCTCTCAACCTGGGGGCCTGCCTCCTTTTTTCCCCTCCAGCCTGAAGACTAACCCGCCTCCAACTGCCCTGTTCCAATCCAAATCAGCCGGGCACCAACTCCCTCATTTGTTCTGTTTCCTGGGGAACAACGATGTCACCTGGTTGCCTAGGTTACACTGAGCAGGGACTTCAATCACTTACATTGCTATTCAGCATTCTGAAACAGCCAATCACCTCACACACACACACACCACTTCATCATACTGACCTGTTGTGCAATAAAGTAGTTTTATATCTATATCTTCATTTGTTTGCTTAATCAGTCACCAACCTAAAAGGGATGCTTCAAGTATGCAATACCCTATCCAAACTAACTTAGTTGAAGTCTTTCCATTGACTTTAGTGGACTGGATGAGGCTGCTGGTCCTCAAAGTTTAGCTGTTTTAGAATTATCTATCCATCTACCCTAAAAACCTCCCATTTGTTGCTGAAGCAGAAAATCTTGCAGCTGGAGGACAGGAATTTTGTCTTATTTGCATAACTCCAAAATGGTTGAACATATTCTCCTAAAAACTTCCTAATCAATTAATCATTGGCTCAAAGGAATATAGAAAGAGGTTTCTTTTGGAAAATTACCAGAAAATGAAAACAGAAACTTATAATGAAAGTCACCTGGCAACCTCAAAATAACATTTCATGACAAAGCTAATTTGCAAGGAAATTTCAGGAATTTTTGCTTATAAGCAAACACAGATGCTGGCAAAAATTCAGCTTTCCAACACTTCACATACAGGCTGAGTCTACACTAGCAAGTTTTTCAGAAAAGCTGGCCCTTTTTTGAAAAAACACATGGAGCATCTATGCACAAAATGTGCTCTTTTGATCTGAAATGGAAAGAATACGGCCCTTTTTCTGGTGGCCCTCTTCCTCTCCCAGATGAGGAAGAGAGCCTTTTTTCTGGAACATTCTTTCTGAAAAGAACATGTGTAGACATGTGGGGGCCCTTTCTTTTTGAAAGAGCAATCCTCATGGCACTGGATTTTTTGATACCTGGGCCAGGGCTGTGTGGACGCTCTCTATCAAAAGAGTGGGTTAGTCTTTCGATCTGCTTTTTGGTGTGTGGCTGCAATCTTTCAAAAAAAAGTTTTTTCGAAAGCTTCCTTCTGGAAGGACTTCTTTTGGAGGATTGCTATACTGTAGGCACAGCCACTGTGTTTGCCAATCTTTTCAGGAAAGATGTAAAAAACTGAAATCAATTTTGAAGGAAAGCAAACTAAATCAAAAAGTTTTATTATTTTGAAACATGGCATCTGTGAGTTCAGCATTAACAAATTTATGTATTCACCATGTATATTTCTTATAAAATACTGTGAAACAAATCTTTCCACACTTCTCCAAATCCTCCTATAAATTATTGTTATGGAAGCAAACACTGGCCTTGAAAATATCTATATAGCAAGGTCATATCTAACACCACATTATGATGTATCCAATTAACATCCTGTGAGAATAGATATTTCCAAAAATGACAAAAACAATCAACAGTTTCCAGACAAGTTGTAATAAACTCCACACAAAACTTGTATTTGGTTTACTAAAACTTATTGTGTGATGAGGATTTTTTGTAAATGTCGTTCTTGCTTCTGATGTCAAAGAAAGCAGTGGTTAAAAGTGCTTAATGATTTCAATGGAAGAGGTTCAAGCCCTTCATTGTTAAATAAGAGAAGTTTCTGAAGGACTTCCATCCCCATCATTGAATGCCCACAGAAGTTCTGCTAAAAAAGACTGCTCAACATCCAGAGAGAAACGCAAATGATATGCTCCTTTCAACTAAGGGCCAAATTCTCTCCCTGGGTCTCAGATGAAATTGTTGAAGGAAGAGTTTGGCCCTGAGGCAATGAGTGGGTCTATAGGAACAGTCTATACAACGAATATACCCTGCTGAATGAGTAATGTGTAGGAAGGAATGGTTACAGCTCTTCATGGAGCAAGCACTAGCCTCTGATTCTAAGGGCACTACCACTTACTTGCCTTCTAGTGGGGTATTTTTTGCTGGCCAGCCCCAGTACCAAAAGCAAGGGGAAAAGGCTAAGAGAAATCAGTCTGACAGTCCCCTGAAACAATGGGAAGAGGCCAATGCTTCACATCAGCCTGATTGACAAGGCAGGCAGGTCAATGAGGGAGTCAGGAGGACAGGGAGAAGAGGGGACTGTCCTCGGAGATGGATTTGCCTGGGTCAGACACAGTGGGGCTTAGCTAAGGGGAGAGCATGGAGCTGAACTGAGCTGTACAGCAGAGCCAAGCCAGCCAGGGAGAGTCAGACAGTGCAGAGAGCCGAATATATATAAAAAATGCATATGGAGGTATGCATCTCATAGAGCTGGATGGACCTCAAGAGGTCATCTAGTCCAGTTCTCTGCCCACTTGGGAAGGCTAAGAACCACCCTGGGCATCTATTTGCCCCGATCTCTAAATAGCCTTCTCAAGAATTGAGCTCATAACCCTGGGTTTAGCAGGCCAATGCGCAAATCACTAAGCTACCCCCCTGTGCCCCTACTGATAGCAGAGATGCAGCCACACAGCCAGACAAGGCAGAAGACCAGGAGGCAGGGCAGAGCGACTAGTGCTGGACCAATGAGGAGGAGACACACGCTCCCACTTTTTAATTTTGAACATAGTTTTGGGGCATGAAGCAGTATTGCCCTCTCCAACTTGCAAACCTAGGAGGCCTAATGGCTGTATTGTCCCATCAAACTGCAAGCCACAGGCAGGTGTGAAGTGGTGCCACTGAGGCTGCACTCTGCAGTGGGGGAGCTGAAAATGGTGATCAGCTCCCCCGCTCAAAGTGCAGCTCCATAAGCACTGTTCCACACCTGTCTGAGGCTTGCCATTTGGGGCAGAGGGGGCAACACCACCCTGAGTCCCTTCCTGTCACATCTGGATGCCACCTCCCCAACACCATCCTTTCCTCAGGTACTGCTCTCAGCTGCCTCCTCTGCGCCCCTCTCTTGCTTTTTACTCAAGCTGGGTACCACCTCCTGTCCACCTCCCACTCCTGGACACAGTTCCACAGCTCAGCTCCTTTCCATCTCACCAGACACTGAGCCGGTCAGGTTTTCTTCCTCGCAGAATACGACTGCTGGGGTCCTGGCCCTTGTCCACTCCTCAACTCTCTCTCCATCTGCTTATCTCCTGGAGGCTGTTCCTGCCAGACATCTCTTTCCTTCTCCAATCTCAATCTTGCTCCTGCTCAGCTGTGGGAGAATGCAGCTGTACTGGGGAGAACTCCCTGAGTCTGGAGCCAAGGCGTAGGTGCACACACTGTTGAGATCCCTTTTCTACCCTCTCCACCACTTACTGCTGGCAGGTTGTCTTTACAATTTATGGGGCCCTGCAAAATGGAGACCAGGTGACTTCTGCTAGGTGTCTGGGATTTCCATCTTCCCTCCACAGCTTCTGCCCACGGCCTGGGGCTTCTCTCCTGTGTCCTCCTGGTGCAGCTTCTCACTTCCCCCCACCCCTGCTGTGCGGATTCTACCAGGACTTGCTGGCTTCCCTGAGGCCATAGCTTCCCTGGAGCCTGGAGCCTGGAGCTGCAGAGGCTGAGGGCTCCTCTCCACTCCCAGTCTGGAAGGAGGGAGCCATCAATTACCAGCCATCAGATGGCACAGAGGAACACTAGGTAGGGAGGGGAGGGAAAAGCCAGGCTTTTGAATGTGTCGAATTCTTTGAAATCGGAAGAAGTTTATCTGTCTGGGGTGTGTGGGAGGTGACCTGCGGATGGGTACTTTAAGGGAACTGCATAGTTTGGACTCTAATTGACCAATGAGGTAATACAGAAGCTGTTTTGTGCTGGATAGATGACTATAAATATTGGAATTACCCCCAGCTTCAGGGATTGGTCATCCCATTTCTTGCAGTGCACCTTAACTGAGTGACCTCAGCTGGCTCCCCTGGAATCCCTTTATCAAACCACAGTCATCTGAGAGGACAGTTCCCAGGCATGGACTTCCATGGTGGCAGGAATTGGGACAAAGAAGTTATCCATATTCAAATTGCAACTGACAGGAAACATTTATTTTTCATTCAGAATTACTGTGTTCTAATATTTCATCTCCGGCAAATGTTTGCATTTGACTCATTGAAAAGTTACATAGAAACAGAAGAAAGAAATTTTCTATTTCATAGGGAAAAAAATTAACATTTGCCATTCATTGCCAAACTATTTCCACTTCTCTTCCCAGCATGGAATTCAGGAGGAAGCAGCCATGGAAAAAATTAGTAAGTTTCATGGTGTGGAAGACCATTCAATGGGCACTATTTATCAAATCGGAACAAAGCCAATCTGGACGGCACTTATGGACTATGCATTATGGCTAATCATTGTTGGCTAACCTGCCAGCATGAAAGGGGATAGGAAAAGAATACGAATAAATTAACACTGATGTACATAGGCTTAGATTATTCTCTTAGATAGTTCTCCTGGTTCCAACACTGACAATAAGCAAATAGGACATCACCCACCCAGATACAGAGCAAGAGATTAGCAGACGTCAGATCACTAATTCATGACCCAGAAGACTGAAGAGGAAAAATAAAGAGATCATAATGGAAGTATAAGCACTCAGCAGTTTCTATAATGCTTGGTAAGAGAAAGAAACATTTCAGTTCATCCTAGATATCGGTATATTCTATTTGGGGTTGCAAAATTCCATTGACTTTGGGAGGAGGCAGTACAAGCAAACTCTATGATCACTTGAGGACAGTTAATTTTAAAACAATACCACTTCCTACAAAGCAGGAGGATTAATGCAGTCAGTAATAAAAGCAATTTTAAAAAAAATTGCATAACATGGTAACATTGCTTTCAATTTGCTCATTTTGGAGTATTTTTTGTAGGGTTACCGTACCTGACCGTTTAAAAAAAAAAGAGGACACCCCTGAGAAGAAGCGTATCAGTATCTGCGAACTCACATCGTATTAATGTACTACACACACACACACACACACATACAATATCACATGCTAATACAAAATGAGTTGGTAGATACTAATACACTACCTCTCAGGAGTATCCTCTTTTTTATATGGTAAGCCTAATTTTGTATAAAAGAAAGAATTTCATTCATAATTATTCTAGGCTGTTAAAATCATGCAATGCTCAAAAGTAACTTTAAAAGTATATTTCTCAATCCCCATGATTTTCAGGATGATTTGACCCTTTTACAACAAGGGTTGGCTTGGTCTACCTGAATCAGACAGGAAAGTACCCAGAAATACACAATTGTCACATGAAAAATTCAACAATGGTCATTAATTACATAATGCTGACAGACCCAGGTTGCTTGCACCAGGGATAGAACCTGCGAGCATAGGGTCTAAAGCCCTGCACTCTACCACATGAGCTAAAAGCCCTTCTGGCTCTCAGCTGAGGCTGTAGAGCAGAGACTTCACACACCGCAGATGAGGTTGCAATACCTCTAGGTATGACATGCTTGCCTGGGCTGAGGAAGCACATCCTGAGCTTCTGAGACCTTCCAGCAGTTCTTCCCAGCTAATGCACCAGTTGTTACACCAACAGACCTAGGTTGCCAGCCCCCAGGATAGAACCTGTAAGCCTAAGCTCTAAAGTCCTGTACTCTACCATATGAGCTGAAAGCCAGCTGGCTTAGAGCCAAGGTTGTAGAGCAGAGATGTCACTCACCCCAGATGAGGTCTCAGTGCCACTGGGTACTACAATTACAACTCAGTAATTATTTGAACAATTAAAAGATATCAACTAGGAAATACTGAATGTGAAACTGCCAAGTTTCACAGGAAATAACATCAACCATTAATTCTTTGGCTAGCTCTAATCAGACTATTTTGCAGCCCAAAGAACATACCAAGTCAAATTTCAGGGTCAATGCCATAACCCTGACTTATATAGTGTTTCTAGGACAGTCTGAAGTGCATTCACCTCCTTGCTGTTCTCACACACTGCAAATACTAGAAAACCTCTGCAAAGCTCTTGGAGCCTGGCCTGCTCACGCTGCAGTTAATCAGAGTGTCATTCACTTCTGTGGAAGTGGGACTGGGCTCAATTTTATCTACACTAGCTGGACTTTCCCCTCACACATGTGAAATCCCCAGCTGCCCTGTTAGCGCTGCTCCTCATCCTCTTCATGATGACACAGAGTTGTAGTGAGGCTTAGGATATGGTCTCAATGTTTATTTGTATTTACATTTCCCACTGGGCTTTTTAAATACCTCAGAGATCCAGCTGCAGGGTTGAAACAACAAATCTGGTTTTCCCATTAGTACCTGAAGAGTAGAAATCCCACAAAGAGATAACTTATATTACTTTGGTCCCATAAATGACGCTTGGCGAGTTTTGTTGACAAAAGCCCAGTTTTGTCGACAGCAGCTGCCCATGTAGATGCGGCCCTTAAGTGGAGCACCACAAGGACAGTCCTAGAAGAAGAGGAGCATTCCAATGATTTGTTCTTTCTTATCCCAAACAAAGCAGCTCATGTAGCGCTGTCACATATTTACTGGCGTTTTGAAAGGGGGTGCATGCCTGCAGGGCAGCAGAGCTCAAACACTGATCAGAGCCATCATGGCTGGCATTGTGGAACATTGGTGGAATCCAGTTCTGTAGACAAAACAAACAGAAGAGTCTAACAGGGTCTTTTTTTCTTTTCCCCTCCCTTTATTGTCTACAATGATATAACACCATTGGAAAAGGTTCAGAAAAGGGTAACAAAAATATTTAGGAATTTGGAACAGGTGCCATATGAGGAAAGATTAAAAAGACTGGGACTTTTCAGCTTAGAAAAAAGGAGGCCAAGTGGAGACATGATAGAGGTCTATAAAGTCATGACTGGTGTGGAAAAAGTGAATAAGAAAAAGGTATTTCCTTGTTCCCATAACAAAAGAACTAGGGGTCACCAAATGAAATTAATGGGCAGCAGGTTTAAAACTAACAAAACAAAGTTTTTTTTCACACAGTGCATGATAGACCTGTGGAACTCCTTGCCAGAGAAGTTTGTGAAGACCAAGACTTTAACAGGGTTCAAGCAAGAGCTAGATAAATTCATGGAGGTTAGGTCCACCAATGGATATTAGCCAGGACAAGTAGGAATGATATCCCTAGCTGCTGTTTCCCAGGGGTTGGAAATGGGTGTCAGGAGAGGGATGGCTTTGGTGGTTACCTGTTCTCTGCACTCCCCCAGGACATCAGATGCTGGCCTCTGTTGGAAGACAGGATGCTAGGCTAGATGGACCTTTGGTCTGACCCGGTATGGCCATTCTTATGTTCTCTCACTGAAGTGGAAGTTTTCTGTCACCAAAACTGAAGCTATGTCTACACTGCAAGGTTTTTTTTTTATGTTAGTTATTTCGATTTTCTAATATCTAAATAAGTAATGTCAGAGAATTGCATTCACACAGTCACAGCATTGTGAAACAGAGCATTCTCATTTACAGAAACAGTTCACATCCACAGCATGGCAAAAGGAGCCTTCAAATGAACTGATAATAGCTGTGCTTTGTTCACATACGTTCCTTTTCTGTCTTAAAAGGGGGGGCGCGGTCCAGCAAAAGTCGTTCACAGAGCTCGAGTAATTATCTTGAGGAAAAAGGCCTCATATCTCAAATTATCCTGCTTGGCTGTGGCAATGCTTGGGTGGAACAAGGGGGTGGGGCACTTGGAGAAAAGGGGGTTTTCTGGAAAAAGAAAAGTACAGACAAGCCATAGAGTGTTATTTTCCCCAACAAAAGTTGCACTGCAGTGTGAATGCTCTCACTGTTTTGTTGTCAAAAGGCAGTTTTTGGCAACAAAACTTGAGAAGGTAGAGATACCCTTCGTCTGCAGGACAATAGCTAATGGCTGTTTATAGATCACACAACCTGACATTTCTCTCACTTCCCGACTTTCTCCAAGGCTGTCATATTAGCAAGGGTACAATATTTCTTTTATCCTCCCTGAGGACTGAGTGAGCAGAGGTCAGTGAATTGCACGTGTATATCCTCTGAAAATCCACAAAAACTTAAATTATTCTGAACAGTACAGACAGCATATTCTTAGGGGGTTAAAAATAAGCACGAAGGGTCATACTAGGTAATATTGTTTCAGATTTGGTTATAGATTAGCACTTATGTATTCAGTAAGAAGGCTAGGCTAAAGAGATAGAAATATGGTATGATCCTCTCTTCTTCCCACTAGGCAGCACTTTTAATCCTGTAGTTTTGCCCCACTTTGTAAATTTTCATTTCTTCTTTGCTAGTAGCCGACACTGAGCCCCCTTCTCCTTTTCCTTACGCTTATTTTAAATCAGTGCAACTTACTGACAACAATTGAATTACTCCTGATTTACAGCTAGAAAATTGGAGTCGGGCCTTTCGTTCCTCTGGGTTTTCCTCAATTAACTGAAAGATTCAAGCAGAGTTTTTCATAAAATAGGCTTAAGAAGTAATGAGTTTTCACTAATAGCCTTGCTAGGCCTTTAGTATTGCTTTGAAAAAAAGAAGTCAACCACACCCAATCCACAAAACTACCATTTGGTCTAAAAAAAAAACAAAACAAAACATAGCCCTTAACATATCATATAAAGTACATAAAACCTTAAAATCTCCCTAATCTGGGTGTCCCTGACCTGGGAATACCCATGGTTCAGATCCTGGCAGGGGAAGGAGGAAGCAGCTCTGTGTGCTGCTGCACCCCCTCCCTTCCTTTCAGCTGGACAGTGAAACACTTTTCCAGAGGTGTAAGATTGGAGGTTTTTCTGGGCACAGCTGAGAGGGCCAAATCAGGGAAAATTGCTTAAAACAGGGCTACTTACATCCCAAGAATGGAGGTCCTTCACTAAAAAAGCACGCCAAACTAGTCACAAAGAGCTCTTGCTAGCCAGTGTTGCAACAGAAGAGGCATGCAAGCAATTCCCTCAGACACTTCGGCTATGGTTACACTACAGTGCTCTGTCAATACAAGTCACTGCCGGAAGAGATTTCCTGACAAAATTTCTGTTGACAGAGTGTAGCCACACACAAAAAGCCAATCAGAACAGTGCTCAGGTCTGTCGACAAAAACAGGCCTCAGAAGTACAACAAACAGGGCTGCCCATTGTTCTGGATGCCCTGTCTGACGAGCAACGACCTCCCCAACCCCGAGCATCCACACAGCATCTTTTGTTGACAGATTGCAGACGTCTGTGTTATGCCTCATGGCTGAGAGGCAGAATGCTACCAGCAAAAGTGCAGAGTTTTGTAAACACACTGCCAGCAAAATGCATTTTGTGTGTGGACATTCCACCAGTTTTGTTGACAAAACAGGGGTTTTGTCAGCAAAACTAGCTATTTTAACTGTAGACTTCAGCTTTTCTTGTGCCACAACCAGTGCCCTCTTTACACGAGAGGTTATGAAAACCAATCTCACCAAATACAAACAGGTTCTTCCAGTCCCAAATGACCACACACAATCCCAGGTCAATTCATACCTCAAATCTTACCCAAAAGAGCCTGCTGTGTCAATCCTTTAGAATCGAAAATCTAAAGGTTCATTAATAAAAAAGAAAGTAAGAATAGGTTGAGAGTAAAATTGTTAAAACAATCTAACTGCATACACCAAACACAAGGAACAGGCTGCTATCTTAAAAGTCTCTGGGATACATCCTTTGTTAGGATGAGTCGTCAGTGCTTCCAGGCTCAAGTTCATAGCAAAGATGCTTCTGAAGTGATAAAGTGGAATGAAGATAAAAATGGAGGAGTTCTCAGAGTCCTCCTTATATCCTGGCCTATGTGGAGGGAATTCCATTCCATGTGTGAAAGTATGTCTAAGACAGAACCTGTCCCACAGGCAAGTCACCTGTCCATGTCCTTTTTAAGCAATCTGCCATGGCCAATCTGCAGGATTACACATTCATAGACAAGTTCCTCACATGTGGATTGGAACCTGATAACATTCTTTGTCTGTCAAGTACTGCTTCACCTGACTAGGAATCCTTTCACAATAGGTTGCCAAGCCTCCTCCTGAGGTCTCCCAGAAACTAAAATTTCAAATACAAGTTACATAGCCAATACTTATAACTTCAAATATAAAATGATACATGAATCTGCATAGTAAAAGCAGAATCAATGAATTACAAACTTTCAGTAGACAGCTCGCTTGGCCCAAGCTTTGTTGCAAACATAGAACAGTGGTTGCAACAATGTTTTGCATGTTCTTCTTAAAATCCAATATCATCATCAAAGGAGGCTTTTTCCATACCACTCCTATAATGGAGGGGACAACATCTGAGACTAGCATGGAGCCAATTCCCCATTCCCATCCCCCTCATGCTCAGACCCACCCCTCGTTCTACTTAATACCCTTCATCTCAGATCCCACATACCCACCCCAAGAAAGCTCCTACACCCTCCCTCTCAGACCCTGTACTCTCAACCCCTTGCCCAGTGTGCACCTGAGCCCTCCTTCTCTCTCTCACCCTGTATGAATTGCTGTCTACATTATATATGAAATAAAAACTGAATACTTTGCTAAATGGTTTTAATTTTCACTTTCAAAACAAAAAAAGCATAAATTAACACCCATGGTCTGGAAAATTCCATAATCCGGCATAGCCTATTTCCCAAGGTTGTTGGGTTAAAGAGATTCAAGTGTAGCAATGTGTGTCTCATGCTGTCTCAATAATAGCAAAAATAGTCTGTTCTCCTTCTGATAAGCATAATTGTCATGACCAACAAAAGTTTTTTCTGAACATCTAGAGGAGAATAAACTAATGCTGAACCTGGTTTTAATTTAGGTAGTCTTTGCTCTTATGAATTTAAATTAGATGCTTGAAAGCTGCCTCTTTGTGACTTTTTGGCCATTAATTTAAATATTCCTAAAGGAAATTAACTGTTTATATCTTTGTTTATTGTGGTAATGCCAAACAACATAAATCATGTCAGCAGTCTACAAGAAATGCTGCTTCTAAGGCCTAAAGTAAGTATATAGCATAGCATGTCTTCCCTAAGTACTTTTAGATATTGTTTTTCTTTTTCAGCTAACTGATATTAACTTAACTAAATATTTTCCTTCTATTCTTTATGCAGCTTTATTATTTCGTCAGATGTAACTGAAGCAACTTTTCTGCGTAAACACATCTGTCATCATTGATACAACCTTGGCCAGATGAACCGTCTGTCTGCTGTTATTAAGAACTGGTTGGTTACAATTTGTGTTGGGGTTTACAGAGGCTGAATGCCAGCACCTCTAGGCTTGGCAGCTGGTAGCCTCAGCACCTCTGGACTGGCCACATCAGTTATGAAAGTAAATGAATTGCTTGCGCCCTGACACCTAATTGCTTGAGGCCTAGCCCCTCTTTTATTACAAATTAAAAACTAGCTCCAACTACTGAATCCCACATGCTACTAAACCCTGGTGTCTGGGTTATTCTTAGAGCTGGATCTGTGGGGCACAGTCCCAGGGAGAAAATACCAGACCTTCCACCCTTCATGAGCAGTAGGACTCTGCAGTCCAGCTACCTAGACCCCCAAAACATTGACTCAATCCTCCTGAACTCCCATTTGCTTAGACCTAGCTCTTCTCGATGCCCCTGATTCCACCTGGATGTAGTGGCGCTGGTTTCCTTATTACATCCTTCAGGCGAAATGTTACAGTATGCAAGGAACCACAGGCACAGCGAAGGTATTTCTCAACAACAAACACTTACTCGTAAAAAGAGGTGCAAATCTGAGGAAAAAAAAAATTCCTGAACGTAATTCCTCTCAGTCTGACCTCACCACACCTTGAGAGTACAGGTTTGGTCATAGAAATTCCCACAGTTGCCTGTCCCGCCCAAGTTTTTCCAAAATCTGGTAACCCTATTGGCAGAGAGTCAGTCAAAGTCAGTGGCCCTGCTGGCAGACTCCTCAATGGTCCCATGGGGAAGAGTGACTCAGTGTTCATGGCCCCTGGTGGGTCTTTGACAGCTTTCCAGCCAGTTTCTCAACTAGCTTCCATGATTCATAATACGAATGCTCAAAGGCATGATGAAAGATTACAATTATAAATGGTGTTCACAAACCAAAATGCATAACTTTACACTGGCGTGTCCCACAAACTGTTACACTCACTTTCTGAAACATTCTAACACGAAGAAACAGTATTCTTAATAGCATGAATAACTCTCATTAGAGAGTCATAAACCGGTGCAGGTTGGTGTCAGAGGAGAGGAAGAAAGAGACAGTTCCTGTAATCTAACAATTGATTTGTAAAGGATCCCCACCTGGCCCTTCCAAGAAGAAAAAGAAAAGGAGGATGGCCATGTGGTCATGGCACAAGACTGGAATTCAGGTGGTCTGGGGTTAATTGCTTGCTTGGCAAGACTGCATGACTCAAGCAAACCATTTAGCCCAATTTCAGCAAAAGTACTCAAGCACATGTTAAAGCTGAATTGAAATCAGCAGGACTTACACCAGGGGTTCTCAGCCTGCAGCCCAGGTAACACACAGCTGTGGCCCACAAGTGTACTAAGCAGGGGGCTGGTGACTGATGCAGGCAGAAAAAGGGAGAGTAGATTGGGGGTAGGCTTAGAGGGAGGGACTCTGGGTAGTGAGAGAGTAGAGGTGCTTGGAACTGGAGTTTTGCTGGGGTGCCACACCACCCCTGGGGGTTTTAGGTGCTACCCCACTCCCGGAGTCCCAGCCATTGTCCTTTAAAGTAATGGCTGGCATTTACTAAGCCCTTTCTTTTAAGCATAACATGCTAATAGTTAACTGTGGTGCCCTACAGCACAAAGTCCTTGCTATTTTCTTGAATACAGAGTAAGAAAATTGCTTTGAAATGTCAAATGTTGCATTTGATGCTGGACCAACGATCCAGTACTTTCGACAAGTTAACACAATTTAAAACAATACGTTTGCAGATGACAAAAATGAGTCACATAAGAAAAGCACAATGAAACCAAATCTCAAATCATCCCCCCCGATTACAATGAAACTTCAAACAGTACTGAAAAATATACAGCAGCTAAATGAACAAAAAAGCAGGTCAAGGTGATATGGGGAAGAGGAAGAAGCCAATAATTACTGAAGAGAAGATTTTGCAAAACATATAAAATATTTAGTAAATTAAGAAAGGCAAAAACTAAAGATTCTGAATTGTTATATTGTGTGAATCCAGATTAATATCATTTACTTCAATTGAATTAATCTGGTTTTACTCCATGTAACTGAGTTTGGTCTCTGAGACAGATTAGTAGGATACAAAATTTGCTTCTAACACTGTACAGTTTACCACTACCATGCCGTCACCAGTATCTATTTTTTTTTTTTTAACTATTATTGATATTATTGTAGCACCTAGAATTCAAAGACCAGGACATCACTTTACTAGATGTTATACAAACATGAAGGTAGAGGGAAAAGATGGCTCCTACCCCATGGAGTTTTACACTCTGGGTTCAATACAGGAGACAATAGATGGCAGGAGAATACAAGTGAACACAATTAGCAAAATTACCCTATCTCAGGACACCATCTTGGTAATGATAGTGTTTCAGGCCAATAAGATGGAGGGCCACTCATGCAGTCCACTCCCTAAATTATGTTGCCCGTTTCTGCTCTACTGTGGGCTTTGTTCAGTGTTTCAAGATTTAAGTATGGAATTCAAGGGGCTGAATTTTTACAATAAGTAGTAATTTTTAAAAAAAATCATTATGTGTAGAGAACTGTAGCTGGTACTAGAAAACATTCAGATTGTGACACAAAAGAAAAAACATGTTATTCATGTTGCTGGCATGAACAAACCAGACAGAGCATGTTCACATGTGGATATTGATTCTTATTTTGTCTTATTCTGAAGATTTTAGTCAGTCTTTTGCAGAACAGTACACCGCAAGGGTCAGTCAGATTGTGCCTAAAAGGTACAGGCCAAATTGAGAAGCCTCACAGAGCTATTGGCCTGCAGAAGTTGATCTGTGAATGTAATTCATCTGGAGCAACAGACACGTTTGATGCTTTTGTGACTCCTCACTCATACCAGTCAGAATGCCACCCAAGAGCAAAACTGCAGACAGTGAGCAAACTCTTTCCTTCTCCTGTCATAGCAGGAGCTACTCCTGGGGCCATGCAAAGAAATTGGATGAGGGGCAGAAAAGACTCAGGGGAAAGAAGGCTTAGAAAAGAGACTGAACCACTCAGGAGAAGGGCCCAATTGTAACTGAGGTGAAGAAAGGCCAGTTAGGAGGTGAGGAGAGAGAAAATGGTGACAATAAAACAAGATGGAAGACACAGAGGAAAAAAACTGAAGGGGAGGAAATACTTAAGGGGACAAATTGGGTCAGAATGCCTGTGTCTAACACAAAGCAGCATGAGTGAAAGCTCTGGCATTCTATTCTCCCCTCCACCACTAGGAAAGCCAAATGACCTCCCTTCGCCTCACTTTACCCATCTGTAACATGAGACTAATGCTATGGATGTACGCCCTATGTAGGTGAAAATACACGTAGATCCCCAGCTGCTAACCTTCTCATTAATTTATTATTAGATGAAGCGGAGCAGATGACTGAATCAAAACACATCTGTATGTCTTGCAGAGCAGTCAGAGTCTTGCCTTTGTAGTGTAGCCAGAACTTGCTTAAGTGTTAGAGGGAGCAGCATTTGAGCTCAGGAGAGCGCAAGGCCTGTTGCTATTAAAGTAGTGCTGAGTGACCCCAAAGAAGATCAGTCAGGGCCCCACTGGGCAAGTTGTACACGACAAGTGAAGGGTGGCAGGAAAAACAAAGGCACAGAGTGCTAGGCACCAACAGAGACAGTGACAGAGAGAGAACCTAGGTCACCTAACTCTCAGATTGGTGGTGCTAGCCAGTAAGATCCTGATCCAGAAACAAATTTAAGCATGTACTTAATTTTAAGCATTTAAATAGTCCCATTTATGCCAATGGGGTTACTCCCATATTTAACGTTAAGCACTTTGTTTAAGTACTTTGCCAGATTAAAGCCTAGGCTAGCTCCCACAGAGCAGTAGTGAGGCCACAATCTTTTTAGGGGTTTGTTAATAAAAATACACAACAGTAGAGGGATAAAAATCACAGTAAAGATTTGTTTTGAGCGGTCCTTCACAAGACAGACAACATACTTTTCCCCTAAATTGCTTTCTCCCCCACCCCCTCTCTCTCCAAACAATTACGAGCCCAAGATTACAGGTTAAATGAGCTACATTACGACCTCACTAACTAAACAAAAAGCTCTATCCCTGGAAAACAGACTCTCTGACATACCATTGTGCGCTTAAGAGAACTCAGGAAATGTTTCAGTGATATTCAGCATCCCCAGAGACGCTTAACTTCAACTCATGAAAATACACCAATATCCAAGGCATGAAAATTACAATGGCATTCTGCTTACACCCCCTCTAGGTCATGAATCAAATTTATACACCATGGCAGGAATCCAACAATAACCTGCGATCATGGATTAGCACTCTTATCTTGAGCTGGCTGTCCTGGAGTTCTCCCGCATCTAAAGTAACATGAAAAAGTATTCATTTAGCCATAAAAACATTTTCCCCTCTTAAGTAACTGATTATCGTGATTCAATTCATTCTGCTACAGCAGAAATTTTCAGTCAGAAAACTTAAAGCAAAATACTCTGCCTTCAGTTACATATCACTATTACTGAAAAATAAGTCTACTGGTTGTAATGTTGTTACCCCAACATTTATATTTGCAAAATTGAGTACAGAATCTGTCCCACTCTTAAGTCATTTCTTTGCCTTGAAGTCTGCATTGACATCTGATTTGATACAACAGTCTATGAAACCTAAAAAAAAAAACAAAAACAAAAAAACAGTCTTCCTATTGTGTAGCTCTGGAGATATAACAGCAGATATTATTGGGGAAGAGAGTGTTATAGTCAATTCTAAAAAACAGTGCTAAATTAAAAAGAAAGTAAGATAAGGCTAACTGCCCCCATGCAATTGACTGGTTAGGGTTGGGGCTGAAAACCATGTGCACCCCCTGCAAATTCAGCAGCACTCAACCCAAGGATCTACCTAAAAAGTGTCAATTCCAGGGTAGGAGCTTAGTTTGCAATTGTTTCCTCACACATTTGTTAAACATTTTCTTCCCACTATGCTAGCAGATGCATGCTTTTCTTTGTACCTAAGTAACATGGTACAAAGGCCCCAATTCTGAAAACACCCTTGCATTTCAGCTAAATTTAAGTAAAATTATGCCCATGCTAAAGTGGAGGCCTGTGGGTTAACACCAGTATGGGGAATACAGATTAGACAGGCAAAACAGGTAATTAGATTAGACCACTGGAAATAAATTTAGTATTTTCATCCCTGTTTTGCTGTGTAAGATGTACTTGACTCTTCTTGTTGGGTGGGTGTCAAAAATGTGTCATTTTCATATGTATATATTAACGCTAATACTTTGCAGATTAAAATCTGTGGTTAAATAGAAGGGCAACCAGAGTACTAGATAATCACACCCTAAATCTTTTGAAACAAGCAGGAGATTATGAAAAGTTCCAAAAAGGCAGTCAGGATGGAGGAGCCCATCAGATACAGTGCAACAGGCTCCAAAATCTTAATAGAAGTCGTAGATTCCTATAGCCTGCTTGCATTTGTAACAAACTTGTGAAGTGTCTGTCATGTCCCCTACTTGTGGCTTGTTTTCTTCAAGAATAAGAGCAAAAGACTACCTACTAATAAGGTTACTCCTTCAGCCCAGGTGGAAGGGGCTGTTCCGCTGATGACCACAGGTTCAAGCCCTGCTTATAGCCCTCACTATAGGCAGCCACATTACTATTTTAAAACTGGATTTAAGATTAGCCAGACTCCTAGACCTGCCCCTCCCAGACTGGATTAGCAAAACTGCTGTCCTATGCTCCAGGTTAGGACAGGGGTCTGCAACCTATGGCTCTTTAAGGACTTTCTTGTGGCTCTTGATGCTATAAATGCAAAGTTAAAAAAAAAGACATGACAACCTCCTGGTTATTTTCTATAAAAGGTGAACATCTAAAAGACCATAAATGAACAATTCATATCTAAATAGCAAACAATATGTGGTCTCAAAACATTTGATAATTGCCCCTACTGTTCTCTAGAGAGACAGAAGGTTCAGGAGTGAAAGTCACGAAGACAGTGGTACAAATACACACGTAAAGTGTGAGGAAATAGAATATGTAAAAAGTTTGTGAACCTCCTGCATTAAATAATATCACCTTACAAATCATTGTGTGTTCATTATTCTTAAAGTAGGGGTTACAAAATGTCTCGTTTGACATTATTTGTTAAGGACCATCTCATATTCACATGCACTGCAGCTCTTGAATTATTGAGCTGTTTATCAAATTGGAAAAAATAGCTCTTCTTGCTATTTTGATTGCCAATCCCTGGGTTAGGACATAGCATAGTTAACTGCAGAGTCTTCACTTCAGATTTAACCTAGATTCCTCAAGGATATTAGTCCAAAACCTCACTACTGCTCACACACAAAACTATTTTTTTGCAGATTTGGAGTTGCTTGAGATCCAACCTAATTGACATGACTAGGGGTGTGGATTAAAGTCCACAATCTATTTAACTCGAGCTGGAACCCACTTACTTTACAGTGAAACTCAGGCTAAATCACTCGAGTGCTGACTGTCTTTCAATGCCCACAATTTCCCTGAAGGGCAGATAAATTTTTCCACAAATAACTGAGAATGAATTGTAGGTCCTCTCAGCACAAAGAACCATACAGGATATACCATTAGAGGTGTATAAGTGAATGTGAGGACACGATAAAGTGGTCTGGCCTGAGGGGGAGGCATTGCTCATGCCTGGGCCCTAATCACCAGTGTTCCTGCTAAATTTTTTATCTGTGTGGAATAAATTTTGTTATGTGTGCCGAGGCATGTGCACCACCAGTAGAAACATGTTGCTGGCACTCTACTAATCAGCAGCACAGCATTTGACTTTCCCCTAGAAACAATGCAGTAGAAAGATAATGAGATACCTCAAGGAGAAAATCTGGGGACTGTTTAGGGAAAACCACTTATGGCCACATATGCCAGCTGAAAATTGGCTCAAACAGTCTTCCACGGTATAAGTTAGGAACACTCTGTTCCTGAACCATGGCCTGGCTCTATGAAATTTGCTAAGGAAGGGAATCCCTACAAGTGACTTTAAAAGACAGAGTCATTGCAAGTCTGGACTGAGTGAGGAGTAGGTAAGAGTTGAGCACACAAATATACAGGGACAAAGTCAAATGGGGCAGAATTTACATATATGTGTCAAATGGAAACCATGAAGCTTCTCCGTAGCATCAACAGAAATAGTATGCACGATACTTAAAATGTTGATCCCTTTGAAACATACAACAAAGTTTATGCCAGCTACAAAATACAAATCTTGAATAGGTAGCAAACCAACAACTGAAATAACAGAAAAGAACAAACTTGGAAGAAGCTAAAATATGAGTGTTATGATCATGAGGGTTAGCCAGCAGCCTGGGAGTAAAAGGGTTAACCTCCTAAGCCAGGTGGGGTTGGCCTATAGGAATGTAGGTAAGAACTGAATTTTGGTTTTTCCTTTTTTGTTCTTTGTTCCTTTTTCTTCTTTTTAGCCACGAGAGAGAGAGAGAGACAGAATATCTTTTTCCAAGAACAGCCCCTCCAGTCTTTTGTAATGAGGGTAAAGTTTAAATAGATTCGTTAGGCTTTATTGTTTTATGGTTTGGGAAGTGGGATTTAATGTTTGTGCACTTTTTAGAAATGTTTTTTTACTCTTCTTGTAACTAAGTTCTAGGCCCATGGTGGAGACTTCCCATGTGTTTTACTTTGTAACTCTTTCATGTAGTCATGAGGCTTGCAACACAAATATTGTTGCAATAATAAAAGTTCTTTTTCTTTTCTTTTTATTAACCTGATATTGGTTAATGTTTGTGTCCTGGTTTTTACTTTTGGGGCTGAGATTTCCCAAGTAGTCTCTCCCTGGTTTCCTTATTATTACTTGGGTGGTGGCAGCAAATTTTATCCCCAAAATCTAAGGTTTTTAAGATTTTTGGGGGGAAGTTTATACCAAAACCTGGTAGATAAGGTTTTGGAGGTACTTTTGGTGGTCCCCACTTCTTCATTTATCTTGCTAGAGTGGGGAAGGAGCCATAACAATGAGTATAATAAATCAGATTAAATAATAAACCTGAATAGGAAATTCCAACGACTGCCACCAGCTATGAATGAACCATACACGGTACTATCAAAACAAAAAAGCAGTCCAGTAGCACTTTAAAGACTAACAGAATAATTTATTAGGTGATGAGCTTTTGTGGGACAGACCCACTTCTTCAGATCATAGCCATACCAGAACACTCTCATCAACAGTACTTTACTCTCAACAGTAAAGCTCATCAACTCATAAATTATTCTGTTAGTCTTTAAAGTGCTACTGGACTGCTTTTTTGTTTTGATAGTATATAGACTAGCACGGCTTTCTCTCTGTTACTACACATGGTACTGTAATTCTTGTATAAAAATTGCCTCCTTCTCAGTAGCAGCAAGTTAAGTGCATGCAGCCATCAGACCAAATTAACAGGAGAAAGCATAGTTCCTCTGTCTATCCTGATCTTAACAAAATTATCAGAACACAGAAGGTAGATCAAATAACACTGTCAGCCTCTTTCATCAGTTACAGCTTTTGCCATCCAGGATCTAACAAGCATATGTTCCCAATATTTCCCCAGATGAATGTGTCTCATTCAAAACCAAAACACGGAGTATACGTGCTAACTTGATTGCAGAGCACATACCAGTTGGCCTCTGAGCTCTTTTTTCCTCTGTAGGTTCCCCCTTAACCTTCCTCAAGCCACTTTCAAAATCAATTTACTAAATTAAATTTCTGCCCTGTCTCCATCCAGTCTCCTCTGCACTGATCTCTTAACACCCTTATCTGATTCCTAATCAGCTACTTCACCTGACAGACTGAATACACTAATTCACCACTGGGATTCCATATATGTGTATTATTTGGAGACCTGCCACAACTTTGCCTAAAATTCCAGGGTAGAGGCACTTTGACTGACTCTAGTCTCAATACCAAGGTCATTCTGCATTGCCTTTTAGTCATACTCACTTAAAACTCTCAGTAGAATCTTGAAGGAATCGTTACCAATCTGCAGTCATCCTCCCTCTCCGCAACACCCCTCACAAACTCCATCTCCTAAATTAACTCATGTAATTGAGGACATCCAGCTATAGCCACCATGGGCTGCGATTCTGAGAGATGTCATGAGATGAGCTAGGCACATTCTGTATTTGGAAAGAAAAGCTCAAGTACTGCAGAAAGGAAAACAGTCATTCAGTGGGACCTACTCTTCCCTCTTTGTTACCAGCAAAATGGTGTTTCCTTGGTTGTTAAAGATCTTTGTACTAGCGGAGAAACCATCATTCAGAGAAGATATTAAACAACAATTTAGGGTCATTGAATCAAGATTTCATGGCACTTCTCATTAAGTGTACGTCTAGCTTACAGGAATTTGTGGACAGAAGTTTCTGTCCGAAGGTATCTGACAAAACTTCTGTCGATAGACGATGGCCAAACTGCCAAGCAGATCAGAGCAATCCACTCTATCAACAGGGAGACTGACCAGCTGCTCTCTCAAGAAAACAGCCAACCGGAAGCACAGCAGACAGGGATGCCCATTGTCTCAGAAGCCCTGTCTGTTGAATAGGACCCCCCACAACTTCCAGACCTGCCTTCTGTCAAGAGATCTCTGTTGACAGAGGCATTATGCCTCACGGGGAGCAGAGTAAGACTGTCAACAAAAAGTGCTGCATTCTGTCAATCTACTGTTAACAGAACGCCTTGGAAATCTGGACGCTCCCCAGGTTGTGTCAACAAAATGCCAGTTTTGCCAACAAAAGCCACTAGTGTAAACATAGCCTAAAAGAGTTAACATGGCCATATAGGAAACCAAATAATTACACTTCGTCTACTTCAAAATCCCATTGCTAATGGTATTCTTTGCTTTCTCTCTTACACTTGTGTAGTGCTGCAGTGCACTGTTAGCCAGAAGAGAGGCTGACAGCCACTTCTGGCCCAGGGGCAAGGCGTGGGGGGAGCCTATAAGGGGCAAAGCCAAGGGCAGCCAGGGCTTAATGCCACCCAATGCACAGTGCTGTCTCTGCCCCCCAGCCCTCAAAAGCTGCACAGAGCCACACTCTCACAGCGCTTCAAAGGGGCCCAGAGCTTCTTGCCGCTGCTACTACAGCAGTGGCAGCAGCCGGGAGCTCTGGGCTCCTGTGCATTTGCCCACCCCTGCTCCGGCCATCCAGCTTGCTAGCCGGTGTTGAATTCCACTTCAGAACTGGCTGAGGTGAATACCCAATTTAACTTTCATGAACTACCTTGGGCTAAACTGCATACATTCACCCACGTCATTTTCATTTGTAGTTCCCTTTTTTTGAAAAGTCTTTATCTTTCAAAACAGAAAGTGATAACTAAGGGTTAAATCATGACTCCATTAAAATCAAAATCCTATTAACTTCAATAAGACCCTAAGAGACTGATTTTCAGACACACTCAGGTCCCTTAAAAATGCTCTGACAGCACAAGGAAATGGCTACCCGAAAATGCCCCCTGATCGGCCTCCCCAGCCAGGGTAGAGCAGATCCAAGAGCTGTACCCGGGCACTGCTCCCAGCCCCTGATGGATGGGGTTGACTGTGGGCAAACTGGGGAGCGGCTGGAATCCACTGCTCTGTGACTACTGTTCTCTGCTTCCTAGGAGTTATAGGGAGTCGTGAGATGCAGAGCATAAACTGGAGGGCTTCCCAGTTTGTACTGGACTACAAAATAAAAGGAGCATAAAAGTGGCTTTAAAGCACCTTTCTCCCTCATATCTGACCCATGGGCAGAACAGAGTAACTGAACATCAGCCCTTAAGTTTCAGTTTTGCTCATAACTTGACGTTTGGTTTTTTTAGTGTACCATATGATATTTTATGGTATTTAACCTGAACATCAAGGTTATTTTTCTTCGCTGAAGGCTTTTAATATTAAATATCCCGCTGCACAAAGCAATTCTGTTTTATTTTGATAGCTATCTTTCAGCAATTCAAGAGCCAAATATTCTGTGGTTGATGGCAAAGTTCTACCCTCTTCTTCATCTCCTTTAGTCTATGTCACTGAAAAATGGTTTTATAATGACCATGAATACTTTGATTAAAATGAGAGGTATGATGTAATATTTATGCTTCCTGGTGCTCAATGTGTTCACCTCCTTCCTGTGTGCTCTCATAAAACAATTACTGTTTCCAGTAAAAGGGAAAGTGCACATGAATTCTGGGAGGAAGGAAGGAAGGAATAAAGAGCTTTATTGATAACCTGAAGGCAGCTGGGGCTCCACACCTAACTCCTTTTCTGCATGCAACAGAAATCACTAGATTTGATTTAATTACACAGCTCATGTTTGTGTGAGACAGATATTCCCCTCTGCACCCAATCTGCAGAGGATGGATATATAATAGCTCCCAAGCAGAGCTACGTCTACACTATAAGATAAATTCGACTTTCTTAAAATTGACTTTTTAACGCTGGGTTTTATAAATTCAAATTTGAGCATCCTCATCTTCCCACAGGCTCCCCACAAATTCAACTTATTGCTGGCACACACAAGTCACCAAACATCGACAGTGGGAACAGTGTATTGCAGTAGCCTATCCCACTGTTCCCTCAACCCTGTAGCATTCTGGGTATTTTCATTGGTGCAGCATGGGAAAAAAATGACCCACAAGTGCTGTGGATACCTAACGACATCTTCCTACACTTCACTTCCCTCATTCCCCTGCCACGTTGAGCAAACTTCCCTTCTTCCAGGCAGAATCCTGCTTGTGATTTGCTTTTTATAAGTGAGGGGAAGGGGAGCAAAGTGGTAAAAGCATTCACCTGCGGAACCCAGGGCTCAATGTTTTTTCATAAAATGCTCTTCCCTCTCAGTGATCTAGAATGGATTAACCCATAATTCTGAAAAGAAATTCTGTGTCACTTAAGGCTTGAGCCAAAGCCTATTGAAATCAATGGGATTCTTTTCATTGACTTCAATGGTGTTTGGATCATGCCCATACTGAGGTAATTCTAGAGCTAACACATTGACTTCAATGATCTTTGGATCAAGCCCATACCGAGCTATTGCTCTGTCACGTTTATTTCTTGATGTTTCATAATCTAGAAATGTATTACACTGAGGCTGTGTCTACACTAACACCTTCCTTCGAAGGAAGGATGATAATTAGGGCGTTGGGAGTTTACTAATCAAGTGCTGCCGTGCACAGGCAGCACTTCATTTAGCAAATTCCCCCCCACGGCAACTCCAAAGTTTTAAACTTCGAAGTATCGGCACACATCTAGCTGCGGCTCACCCGCCGGTACTTCGAAGTGCCGGGGCACCTTCGAAGTCCCCTTACTCCTGAAAATTTGTGAAATTCCTGCAAACAACACTATTTGTCCCTGTTGTAGGAGCTCTTGCAAAAACACAGTAAGTTCCTGCCTTCATGCTACTAAAGAGGCACAAAGTCAGAGAGAAAAATTACTGAACTGGAAACCAAGAGGCTATGAGTTCTAGTTCTTCCACTAGTACTGTTATTATTTCTGCATCCTTCTCAACTTGTACTCTAAGCAAGGTCACATATTACCCCAGGGGATGTAATTATTGTGATGGTGCGTATCATATACTTTATGGAAATATGCTTATGAATACATATATAACAGCAAAATATTTTATTCAAAGTACTCCTTGTAAAGGTATCATTAGAAAAATTATAGCCTGCTGAAGTTGTATATTCAATGTGTGGGCTTGTATCATTCCTGTATTTGCAATTAGACTTAGGAAGTATACATGTATTTTACTAGTCTAGACATGCTAAGTGAGGGCCATTATGGGTATTTCAGAAACTTGATGGTTCATTGATAAGAAAAATGGTCTGTAAATGGATTTGGTCTCAGAGGAGTAACCAGGTTAGGCTTCAGAAATAACAAGCAGTCATGTAGCACCTTAGAGACTAAAAAAAATATTAGGCCAGAAGCTTTTGAGGGTGACTTTTTCAGATGACTTCAGTTGTGAGTCTTACCCATGAAAGCTCATGACCTAGTAAATTTGTTACTCTCTATGGTGTCACATGACTGCTTATTATTTGTAAATGGGTTTGGTTTTCCTATGAACCAGCCAATAGGAGGGACTCAGAGTCCCCACAAGGGCATGTTTTTTAAGTCACCTGATGCTGGGATCCATCTTGGACACTGTTCTTTTCCCATGAAAGTGTAAAAAAGTTTAAACTGAACACAAAAGTATTCACACCTTTGGCAAAATCTACATAAAGGTAGGAAGCCAAACTATAGTCACTGTTGCCAGAGGTCAGGATAGTCCTGCTTACCACCCAAGATGACTCCAGGAAACATCTAATACTGAACAGGGTGTAGACTCAAGCCCAGAGCACCACGAATGTGGGGCTAGGGAGGGAGTAGCCCCTTCCACACACACAGTTGATATAATCTGTCACAGCTATTACTCAACCATTTCACAGATAACTGAGAAGTTACACATAGCTATTGCAGGCAAGCTGGAAACAGCTTTTGACATAGCAGACTCAAGTCTCATCCACTTTGCTGCACTGCCTTTCAGAAGAAACAGGTTGCATGTACCTACACAAGTCATATTAATACAGCACAGCTCTGTGTTTCCCTCTAGGAGCTAGGCCATATATAAAGGATTTGACTCTCCTACTGCCTTCACACTAACAGCTGAGCTGAGTTCTTGTTTCAGTCAATCTGCAGACTCAACGGGATAGTAATCTCCTGCTTTACATTTGGGACGTTACCTTTTAACCATTAATGGACCAGAAATTTTACAATCCCTTCCAGAGACACTGTTGCCCTAACAAGTGAAGTCAATAATAAAACTCCCATTGAATTCAATGGGAAAAGATCTAGGCCTCTTCCGTGAATATCTGAAAACCTCACTTACAAAACTTAAATTCTTCAGAAACTTAACTTCCTCTGTCAGAGAGGAAAGAAGTCTAGAGAATCAGTGAGTCAAACCTGAATCTAACCCCTTGTGATGAGTAGCTAAAGACTAGCATCATAAAAATCAGACCGCACTTGTTAATTTATCAAACCTTTTATTCATATAGTTTAGCAATATAGTAACTCATATTTCTATTGACAAAAGTAATCACTGGAATTGATGGAAGAGAAAAAATGGAATTTTCTGCTTCTAGTGGAGTTTAGCTCTCACTAACAGCTATGCCTGGTATAACTTTTTTCCTTGGCTCACACACATACTTCTGGATAGCACTTCGGAGTCCACCAAATATCAGGCATTGTCAAAACTTTTCCCACGGGAAACTAACCCCAGGACCTCTTCTCCAACATTATTTTTACTCCCCCCAAAATTATACAAACACCGGACAAACATATGTCTCAGACAGTTTAGCCTACGTAGGAGGGGAAACACAATATACTGAGTGCAGAGGGAAACTACTCCTGTGCAGCAGTGAACACTGGCTATGGAGTGAACCAGAATGTGAAAGCTCAAATTAAGACTTCCCAGTGACTGATGGACTGGAACTCCAGTTTGCACTCAAGCAATCTAGAGCAGGAAAATGAACTAGCAAAATATGAAAGAGGATGCCACACAACCTGTGTGCCTAGAATGCATGCACAGCTGGTACTGGCCTGGCTTAATCTCTCTCTCTCTCTCTCTAACATATGGAAATCTGATGGTCTTCCCCACCCTACTCCAGACCCTGCCATGTGCAAGAATAATTGGAGAGTCTGTGGCAGTTTTACTCCAAAGCATCAAAAGGGAAAAAAAAAAAACAACCCACCCCTCATCCTTACATCCCTCCATCTGTTCACAAGCTTTAAAACCCCAGCCTCAGCTTTATTACAGCATCCACTGCCACATACCGGAGTACAAAGAAAGCTTGTGCTATGACACACTGTTGCACACAAAAAGCCAGCCCTAGGATATTTTGAAAACTCATCCACACATCTGTTCCAATAGAAATGGCTTGTTCTAGGGATGCAACAGGAATAATGCATTAAGTAGAATGCAGCACAGTTAGGCTACATCCACACTACAGAGTTATTTTGAGATAATAGTTATTTTAAAATTACTAGCATCTACACTACGCACGTGCTATTTCGAAATAAATTCGAAATAGTGGGTGCATTATTTTGAAATTGGTAACCCTCCTTGAAGATGGAATAATGACTATCTTGAAGTAGATATTTTGAAACAGGCGCTATTAAGACACAGAGTAGCACTATTTCAAAATAAGTTATAATGGCGCCCAGTGCCACTATTTCCAAATAGCACTGTGTGTCTGGAAATCCTATTTTGATACAGCTGGCTGCAATTTCAAAATGCATTTTGTGCTTAGCTGTATTATTTTGAAATATCTTACTTTTGAAATACCTCTGTAGTGTAGCCATAGCCTTATAAACCAATCCCCTTTCCTGCTCACCACTAAAACATAAATTGCACTTCGTAGTGTTTCTCTCCCCAGGGGAACACAAGGGAATTATGTTCAGAAAGTCCCCTCCTCTCTCTCCCCACAGCGGATAGAATACATAAAAGGTCCTCTTACCTCGGGTGCCCATAATATACTTACCCTCCTAAAGTAAAAGTGGCTTCAAGCAGTCAATTTAAATGAGTTCATAAACAGCCTGAAAATTTTATTTGACAACCATTAGCTCGAGGACTAAATCTCCTGGCCAAAGGCTGATACAAATAGTGAGGGATGATCCAAAATGGGAAAATTCAAGAGAAGCTATTAAAGGAGTTCCAAATACCACAGTAATCAGGAAAAGTGTCTTATTGATTTTATTTTTCCATTGTTTGAGAAACTTATAAGTAACAGCTGCGGTATTGCCACTCCCTGCAGAGACAGGACTACATCGGTTCATATTTGCAGCCATAGAGAATACCTTTACATCCAAATTCAGATTGTGCAGAAATAGCTTACTGTCACTCACCAGGGACACAACATTGTTCATTATCTAAAAGGGGATTTTTCAGTGCTGTAAGTGATACAGAAAAGATTCATATCTTACACTCCTGCACACAGCTTTACATCTCCCTTTGTAATTGAATACACTTTTCATTTCAATCAAAAAGCATTATTTTTAATTCAGTGACACTAAAAGGTCTGCTATGCCTTCTGTTGTCCCCAAGACATATAATGATGTATCCAAAAAGAACCTTCCTATGGCCTTCTGAACACGTTCCAAACTGCTGTATAGTACAGCGACCAATGATTGTAGTGGCAATGCCAACCAAAGTTATGCTAAAGCAAGGCCACTCAAGATTGTAAGGTTAAACATGTTATTTCCACTGTGTTCTTTTTGAGGACCAGAGCACTAGTGGTTAAAGCACAGATCTTGGGCTGAGGCACAGAAGTGGGAATGACAGAGAAAATGTGGATCTATTCCCAGCTCTACTACAAATGATAGACCTACTGTGTGACTCTAGAAAAATCTTTTAGCTTCAGTAAACCTATTTCCATATCTATACACAGAAACAATAATATTTGGCTACCACCTGCACAGGTATCATATAGACCTAAGTCATTTATGTTTGAGAATTGCTTTGAGAGCTTCAGATCAATGATCCTGCAAAAGTGCAACATGTTAATTATCCAGGATTACTGAATGCACTAGAATGTCCACACAATCTCCAATACAGGACATTATCACACAAACACTACTTCTATCAAATTCTTGGAAGAAAGTAAGAGCTGGATCTAAAAAAATACAACATCAAAATGTTTTTAATAAAGTTATGACAGACAATCATACTTATTGATTCTAATTTGATCCAAAACACTCAAACTAAATATAGCAGAATTTACAAACAGAACATCATACTCCATTTTTGAAGTGTTGGGTTGGGAGTGGGAACCTTCTTAAACACTTCGTGCCTATTTTTGTGTTCCTCTTATCCAAGCTTATGGAGTCTGGGCATCCGATTAAGGTGCCAACTGTACTTCTTCGGAAAACGTAAGATACACACTATATTGTCCCTGTTCTCTTAGTTATACATCTACTACATTAGCTACAATTAATATTTTAGGAGAGAAAAATTAACCTTCATTTTCCATATAAGTTAAGACAAAATACTATTGTTTCCTCTTCAAAACAGAAATTCACTACAATATTTGTTTCAAATACAGAGAGTACTACATGGGACCCCATTACTTTCTGATGTGACTCCATTTACTATAACAAAGTAGCACCAAAGATTAATCTGCCCTGTTAGGCTCATTCTCCATTCCAAAATTCCTTAAAGACATAAAACAAAGAGCTGGCTGGCCACTGTCATTAAATACAGGCCTTCTGGATCTAGTCCTGCTTCCACTGAACTCAACAAGCATTAGCTAGTGGAATGTCAGAACCAAACAAAATACATGTTCTATAATTTCCACTCCAACTCATCTGATGAAGTGGATTTTACCCCTGAAAACTTACAGCCTAATAAATCTGTTAGTCTCTAAGGTGCCCCAAAACTCCTCATTGTTTTTGTAGAACCAAATACAGACAGCTGCAACAGTAGTCTTTGATCTAAAGTTTCAGTTCTGATGCAAAGTCTTCCTGTGCCAGTCTTCCTTAATTTTATTTTTAATAAATCTTTGCCATTGGATATATTTTCCTGGAGATTTCTTTGTTAGTAGCACCCTTCACATTCTAGGCAATGCCTGATTTCTTGCATAGCACAGGCAAACTGATTGCCAAACTCCACTGTATGCTTCATAAAGACACGGGACCTAGCACAATAGTTATTGACAGTTCGAGGAGTGAGGGAGTGGACTGGATCAAAATAAAACAAAATGTCAATGGAGAAGCAGGATATCTGAACACAGAACTTTTGTACAGGCCACTGCTGTGGATCAATCCAGATTCTATGTCCCATACTGCAGGTATTCAAAATCTCCATAATCAGGACCCATCTCTAGTGGCTAGTGATTTCTCTCCAACAAATGGACAATCATTAAGCAAAGGGATTATTAAACCTGTATCCATCTCCACCATCTCAAAACCATGTTGCATCCATACACTTATACTGCAGTACTGAAATAACATAACATACTATACAATATATTTACTTTTAAAGAACTCAGACGTCTTCGCCATTTTGTGTGTCAGAAATGGACAAGACAGGCACAATCTTTTAAAATGAAAATTTATTTGATGCAATGCACCAAATAATTTTTTCTTTTCAAAAGATTGTGAATGATAAGACTGGATTTTTCATAATAAGCCTAGAACACTGGAAGATCCTCAAAGACTGAGGTTACACTAGGAAGCTCCTTCGAAAATAATTTTGAAAGTAGGGCCCATTTCAAACTATCCTGGCAAGTGGCTAAACGCAAACAGCGCTCCTTCGAAATTACTTTTGAAAGAACGCTGTCCACCTTTTGAAATCACTCGTCCATGTTAGGAAAAGCACCTTCCTTCGAAAATGAGTTTGAAAGAAAATGCGTGTAGCCACTCTGCACAGCCCTATTTCAAAAGAGAGGGTCTTACATGGCACCAGCCCGCCAGAGTGCGGAGACGCCCTGGTCAGCCCAAAGGAGCTCTATGCTCCCTGTGTCCAGCTGCATTTAAAGTCCCAGGGACCCAGAAACCCTATGGTGGGAAGCTGAGAGTGTGCTGGCAGCAGGGACTGCACGCACCTGCAGCCACAAACCCTCTAGCACACCCATGAGGAGCCAAAGACAGCTGAGATAGCCATGGCCAGCAGCCAGGAGCCCTGCACCCCCCAGGGAGCCAACATCACCCTGAGGAAGAGCTCCCAGGACTCCAGCCAGGGTGGTAAGAAAAGGACCCTGTCCTGGTCAAAGCAGGAGTTGCAGGACCTCCTCGGCCTGTGGGGGGGAACAAGGAAGTCCTGTTGCAAACCACAGGGTGCTGATGGAACACTGCAGCCTTCAGCAGCCTGTCTGCCGTACTCACCACTCCAGGATGCACACCCCCGCCCCCTCTGTGCCCCAGAGCAAGTAAGGTCAACAGTAAAAGAGCTGTGTCAGGACTATTGCAAGGCCTGGAATGCCAAAGGTCACTCAGGAGCAGCACCCACAAGCTGCCCCTATGATGACAAGCTGGACTGTCTCCTTGGGGTGAAGGAGGCAGACCCCCTGGAAGAGCCCCTCAACACCGCAGCACTGGAGGAGGAACCCCAGGAGGCTGAGAAGGATCAGCTGGGACCCCCACCACCATGACTTGGAGCCAGACAGCAACACAGAGCAGTTGGGCAACAGGAGCCTAGTGATCACCATACTGTCCAGGTCCTCCAGCCAGACCACCTCCAGCCAGGCCTCACCCCGAGCTCCTCAAGGCACCTCAGGTGGGACCCGGCATTTTGGACACCCTGGGGCATGGGGAGATATGTTCCCAAGCCACAGGGGAGACCTGTACATGGCCATCAGCACCCAATTCTGTGGACAGCACCATGGGACACATGGTTTGGGCAGGAAGGTGATGTGGGGAGCAGACCATGGCCTGCATAAATTCCATCCATGCTGGCCCCTCTGCACATGAGATGCCCCAGGGCCCCCAGGCCAATGGACAGAGGGCAGGGAGGATGAGGTACAGGAGATGGGAGGCACACTCCTCCCCAGCTGCCCAGCTGGAATTCAGGCAGTGGCTGATGGCCAGTGCAGCCACCACTGAGACAGCCCCTCCAGCCCATCTCCCCCTCCTGTACACCTCGCCAAGGCTAAGGTCACTGCACCCCTGCCAGGCCGCTACCTCCGCGTGGTCTCAACCCCTTCCCAGGCCCACGTTCTGGAAGATGACCTCCAGTTACATCAGGAAGCATCAGAAGTGCCCCCCACAGGAGGCCAAACAGCATTGTGGGCCTGGTTCAGCAGGGTGTTGAACTGGTCCTGTCCAGGGTCCATGTGGCCTGTGTACGGCCTCATGAGCCATGAGCGCAGGGGGTAGGCAGCATCAGCCACTATGCGCAGGGGCATGGTCATGTCCCTGACTGGGAGCTCTCATACCCACGTTCATCCTGCACCCCAGCCATGAGTTTCTGAAGAGCTGTTTGAGTCGACAAGGGCCTGGAGCACCAGCAAGTGGAACCCCTTCAGGTTGATGTAGCTGCCCACACTGTGTTGCGGGGACTAGATTGCTATGTGGGTCCCATTCGGCACGCCAAAGCAGTTTGGGAACTCCAGATTGGTGAATCCCACGATGGCAGCATCAAGGTCCCCAACGTGGATGACCCTGCACAGGAGGTGGTGGTTTATCGCCCTGACAACCTGCACAGAATGGAGGGCATACATGCCCCAGAGCCCATGGCAGGATGCTCTGGACCCCCTCGCCTGTGCCCTCCTGGGGGACCCTTTTCTGTCCCCTAACAGGGCACCCTCCTCGTCCCCTCCCAGGAGCCCTCGTGCCTCCCTGTGGCGGGTCTGTGACCCAAGCTGGCTTACTTCTATGAGGACAACCCCAATGGTGGCCTTGCCCACCCCAAACTGGGGCCCAACCGAGCGGTTGCTGTCTGGGGTGGCCAGATTCCACAGCGCAATTGCTATCCTTTTCTCCAGGGGGAGCGTGGGCAACATCCTGGTGTCCTGGTGCTGGAGGGCAGGGGCCAGCCAGTGACAAAGCTCCACAAATGTGCCCTTTGTCATTCAGAAATTCTGGAGCCAGCCGTCATCATCCCAGTCCCAGTGACCTTGCAACATGGGGAGGTCTTGCAGGAAGGCAGCTAGGTGACTGGCTGTCTGGAGCTGCTGCAGGACGGCCACGAGCAGCGTGGCCAGCAGGCTGGAGACAGAACCAGGATTTCTCCGTTGGGGAGCCGGTGAGGGTCCATGCAGGTCTCCATAGTAGCTCTGCTGCTCTCCACTCTGTGCACATGGTGGGCTCTGCTGTGGACAGCCTGGCAGCCCTCGGCTTGTGTGTGTGGAGGGTGTTGGGGAGGGGCCCTTTAAGGGAGCAGCTGGCTGTGGCTCCCGGAAAGGCTTGTCAGACATGCGAGTCCATCCACAGTGTTTCCTGCTTTGTTCTTTCAAAATAGAGCCTGGGGCTGTGTAGCCGCTCGCTTTCGAAAGGGTGATGGGCTCATTCAAAAGGATGGATCGATGCCTTGATCCGCTTTTTGTGTGTTGCCACTCTCTTTCGAACAGCGAGCTCTCGAACGGTAGCTTTCAGAAGTTCATCTTGCAAAGTTGAGCTGTAATGAGGCCACTGCCAAAGAGTTTCAAATGACATCACATCTGAGCTCTTTTTTTCTTTTTCTTGTTTTTTTTTTTTTTTGCTTTATGACGCTCAGCTTTCATAAAACATTACAACTCTGTCCTCAGCAATACATTTAGGTGACCCCAAAGGTTACATCTACTACAGAATTACTATAGGAAGTCCACCCACACTGCTGGTGAAGCTCTTTATAGTAGAGCTATGTAAGTGAGTATAAAAGGCTTCTCAATATTGAGTCTAAATTCTGCCAATCAATTAAGTACAAAGTTTTTTTTTTTTGCAAACTTTGTACGAAAAGAGCCTTATGCAGGGAAGCAAACAGCAGTCCCATGATTCTTTCCATTCATCAAGTACTCACTCCAGATTGACTTCAGAAGGCCTCTTTCTGAGCCAACTAATTACAGGTTGAACCTCTCTACTCCAGCATTCTGGGGACCTGACTGATGCCGAACAAGAGAATTTGTTGGACTATGGGAGGTCAGTGTTGTCTAGCAGCATTATCAACACTTCCACTGCTGACTGGGCTCTCTGAAGACATTTAGGGGGAAATTACAGCTAAATAACAGCACAGACCACTGAAAGCCAGGACTGGTTGGTGGCTGTAAACTAACGATCTACAGAGGCTGGCACAGGTCAAGCTGCAGTGGCCAATACAGAGACAACCAAGGGCCCAATAAGGTTGCCTAAGATTTTCCACCAGCCACCAAGCACCAGCCCAGGTTTTACCCCGCTACCTGGATCGATGTCAACGGTGTCTGATCCACAGGGGTTTACAGGGTGTGTGACAGAGCCCGTTTGTTCCCCAGAAAAGATGACAGACAAGGGGTCAACTGTCCACAACTAAGTTTCTTTTTATTCTGACAAGAGCTAGGTTTTTACAATGTAGCGTTTTCTCTTTCCTATTTATTTACTATGTTACCACACTTTATTTTACTATGTATCTATTTAATATCTCTAGAAGCTACAACTATATCCTTCCCTGTTCCCTGAGTCTCAGCACAGGATTTGGGACTGGTTGACTAATAGCCCCTTTGTTGTATTTTTTGTAGTTACAACGTTTAAACTATACCCTTCTTAGACTTACTGTTGGCTCCACTGGGACGCACAACTTGGTGCTCTTCCGTGCGTGTGCTATAAGGGAAAAGAAATAAACCAGAACTGATAATAATTACTCTGCTGTATATTTACTTGTGTATTCATTTAAATATGTATATATCTTTATGTTTCTCTTTATGTTATATATTAATATGTTTCTATGTATTTAATTATGCCAGGTTGTTTAGTCTGGTAACGGGCTTCCAGAATTTCTATGTATACATATAATATGCCAGGTTATTTAGTCTGGTAACGGGCTTCCAGATTTATGGGATATTTTTGCCCGAAAAGATCCCAGCGCAATAAAATAAGACTGCGCTGGCTTCCCTTCGCCTCAGCGTCCCAAACGCTCAATTATGGGTAGTTTTTGGGCTTAAAGGGACTATAATACGACGCCTCCCGAGAGCTGCCTATGTCGGGCCCCCTAGTAAGGGAGCCCCTTTACTGCCCTGCCTCTGGAGGAACTATACAATATTATATTCCTCTTACTCGGGGCACCCGCCCCCTTCAGAGCACTTTTCTCCTTTTAGGAAAATGGCCGGTGATGTTCGACCCTAGGTCCCCCAGCGACCCAAGGGAACAGCTGTTATGCTTTTACTGCCTAGGTGAGGTTACCCCTGCTGGCCAGGCAGATGGGGCCTCCAAAAGTGGCTAAGGCCGCTACCCTAGGACTTCTTATATGTATACACTTAATGAATATTAATAGGATACCTGCCTCCTACGGCCGCCTCAGGACTTATTGGCAACGCCTGAGGTCTTATGTAACCCTACAGGGATTTATTTAATATGGGTACCCCCTTAATGGGGTGTCCCTTTAAATTACTCTTTTAGTTTAAGATTGTGTGTAAAATTCTAATTGGGGTTCTCCCTTTACCGGGTTATCCCCTTATGCTTCAACCCCCGCTTGGGTGAGCTCTACCCAGCGGAGGGAGCAATCAGTTCTGGGTCCCTATGAATTAAAATTCTTATCTAGTCTTCTATTATGTATGCAAAGGGTAAAGCGGCTAGGTCAGTAGACCGCCTCCTGTGCTTTACAAATGAGAACCCTGGGAACAGGGTTCCACAATTTAAGACGATTTAAACCCGTATAATATCAATAAGGGATCAGTATTACTACTGCTAACAATATATAAACCCTAACTCTAGTGATTTAAGCTAATATCCCTAATGTTTGTGGAGAGCAGTTATTAAATACCTATCCTCCTCCTGATCTGTCAGTCCGGGCGCCGGGCCCGAGGGTCTCCACGGGAACCTAGGAAATGAAGCCCTCACGGCGCGCTTTTTACTGGCAGCCGCGGCAGGCAGATAGGATAGATAGGGAAAAGAAGAGGAGGCCAGGGGAAAAGGCCAGCTTGGTTAACAAAAACCCCTGGCTAAAAGCGGCAGCGGCTCCGGCGCCAGCCAGCAGAGGCCGCCGCTTGTGCGGCTCCCCAGGCAGGGCACCTGCCGGCGCGGTCTGCCTGGCGAGCCTGCCTCAGGTAAAATCTGAGGACTTTAGTGAGTTCAGCTCAGTTCTTCTTCACTGGAGCTCTTCAAAAAGGCTTCTCAGCCGGAGCTCTTCGAAAAGGCTTCTGCGTCCCACGGTGGCTGGGGTGCGTAGATTGACACGTGGGTCTGCTTCAGCTCTTCTCGTCGAATCTTCGGCCAAGGCTGAGTCCAGCTCTAAACTCAGTCCTTTTTGCTCTTCTGGGTCCGTTGTCCTCTTCTCCGCTGCTCCCCGACGGACTGGCGAAGCCGGGCTGCGCTCCAGAATTTATAGAGCTGGGGCGGACCTGGTTGAACACTCGCAGGTGTCAGGTCCGCACCTGCGTTGCCCCGGCAACCAGGATGCACGTTCCGTTTACATATTCATGAGCATCATAAATGGTCCAATCCGTGCATCTGAATTCAAACCGATGCTCATGAATAGGCAATTAGCTTATGAATATGCATAGGCAACGGGCAACCCTAACGGTCACTCCCTATACCTTGCATTTACCTGGGTTATATAGTTACCTAAACAGTGTTTTATGAAGTAAATTATTTTACAGTTTAAATTTATTCTTACCTAGATTAGTGGGGAAGACTGTTAAGTCCATATAAATCCTATTTTTAATTTAAAACTGCTTGACATCTCGAGGCTATCTGGTAAAGGGTAGTGGAAGGCACACACAAACCTCACAGCCCATGGCCAGGGACATGTTCTCTATAGAGGAATTTACAACATAAACCAACTTTATGGGACCACTGGAAACTTAGCCACACCCAAGATATGTAGTCTTCTGGCTAACTAAAATCATGCCAGATTACAGATGTTGCCAGACTAAAGTGTACCAGACTAGAGGGGTTCAACCTGTGCTACTTTTTTGAAATTGCTTCAGACAATAACTGGACAGACTTCTTTCTCAGACAAAGAATTAATGGGCACAAAACAGACATAAGAACCCTCCTGATTCACAAACTGGTCAATCAACATTTTAATGGAGTGGGCCAGTCTGTTAATGACTTAAAAGTTTGCGTTTTAATTAAGAGGAATTTTCACAACAGTCGGCAAAGAGAGGCTTCTGAACTCTCTTTTATATTCAAATTCGACACATTAACACGTGGTTTGAACCAAGATGTGAATTTTCTGGGTCATTATAGGGGTTCTTTTGCATACTTGGCTTAATCTAATTCTTGACACACACACCCTTTCTTCCCCTCTACTCTCTGATTTGCTCACCTGGATAATTTTTTTCTGATTTGTCAACCTTGATTACCTTTTTGGTTCTCTGTGCCTTAAATATTGAGCCTGTTCTGGTATGGCTATGGCCTGAAGAAGTGGGTCTGTCCCACGAAAGCTCACCACCTAATAAATTATTTTGTTAGTCTCTAAAGTGCTACTTGGACTGCTTTTTTTGTTTGGATTAGCCGGGGTGTAGGAAGCAGAGGCAGACAAGAGGATAGATCGTTGGAGCTCTTTGGTGAACACTTTCCCACCTTAGCAATTACAATGATGGTCTCCACTCAGTACTGTTTGTTCACAAAGTTCTCTGAGTCAGGTTGGACTTTCACTAATCAGCAGGAGACAAGCTGTACAGCAAGTAACCACACCCAACAAAGGTAGAGTATACTATGCAGTGGGACCTCAGCAACAAACTATAGCTTCCACCTTCTTGGTCCATCACACTCAGGATCTAAGTGGTCTTGCACTAAGGATTTTGCTGGACCAGAGGTGGTCAATTCTGCTTCCCCTGCAGCTTCCAGCCCCTATTTCTGGGCTCCCCTGCCCACTGTCATCCACAGTTTCCCAACTCCCCACCACTGCAGGCTCCCTGGCTGCCAGCTCCTCCCCAGCCACAGCTTTCCCAGGGGTAGCTGCCTGCCCAGCCCCAGCCATGGCTTCCTGAGGCCATGCTTCCCATCCGGGGCTGGCAATGAGCCACTGCTCCCCAGCCTGGAGCTTCCCGCCCAGCCCCAGCCATGGCTTCCCAGGGCTGTGGCTCCCCAGGGCTGCAGCTTTCCACTTAGCCCTCGCCATGGCTTCTTGCCCGGCCCTGGGGATGAGCCACTGCTCCCATGCCAGGGTCCTTCCACCCAGCCCCTGCTATGGCTTCCCCAGGCCAGCTTTCCACCCAGCTAGCCCTGGCCACTGCTTCTGGCCTGGAGTAAGGGTCTCTCGCAGAAGCTCCCTGGCAGCTGACACTGGCTACCCTACCCCCACCACCTCACCACCCGCTGCCAGACCAGCTGTGGCTGCCCTGTCCTGGGCTCCTGAAACTGGTCTGGCTGGCCCTTCTCCTCCCAGCCCTGGGACTCTCTGGTCCTGCAAGATCCGTGGTCGTGTCGGATGATGGATGTTGCCGGACCAGAGAATGCCAGATTTGGGAGTTTCAACATGTAATATAAAAAGGCAATGCAGATAATAATGCAAAATATTATACTACAAACAGGTGTGATGCATGCTTTCCAGTGCATCAGGGTTTGATTTAATTACTAAATGAGATGTTAACATTTCAGTAAACAGGTAAAGGAATTTCCTGTGGGATGAAGGTAAATATCCAATGAGAGAAGGGAGCTTCCTGGATTTTGGAGAAAGGAAGTGGCACCGGAATTGTGGTTCCTGTGCAGTGGGAGGGAAAAAAAAAGTGGGGGTGGGGTAAAGGGATAGGAGACAGAGGTGGAAACCAGACTGACATGAGAGAAAGGACTGCTGCAAAGACAGTTAAAAGATGAGGGAAGTGAGAGAGTGAGAAAGAAAAAGCCTCCGGGAAGACTATGCAAAAGAAATAGTTACTGATGGAGAGGACACAAAGTTGGATGGAAATGAAAAAGGGGTTGATGAAAATGATGTTTAAAAGTAACCTGTAATGTAAGCTAAGTATTGAAAGAATCACTGAATACAAGTTTGATGTCTTCCTACCCAAAGCCAGAGAGAGAAGAGGAAAGGAGCCAATCTAGGAAAATAGTCTGCTTCACAAAAATTACCTTCCTGCTTTTGGGTTGGAGAAAAGTGTTTCAGAGCAAATCATCAAAGAAAGCAGAGCAATGTGGTTAGTGAATCATTCTATGGGGGATTTTTTTTTTTCTGTTCGTAATGCATTTAGTCAACCTTCCATTTAAAAATAAAAGTTTTAAAATTAAAAGGCTGGAAAATCAGAAAGGAACTGTCAACTGGAAATCCAGGTGATTTTTTAAAACGTGACAAAGAAGTGACATACAAGTTGCTTCAGATTCTATATTCAACCCAGAATTCACCCCCACCACCCACCTGATTTTAAAATCACCATATCCTATGTTTAAAAGCATGTGATTCACACATCAAGGGGAAAGACAAAGGAAACTGTCTCCACAGAAGAAATAGTGAAGCTGGCAATTTTCACAGAAGGCAGTCTGGCATCATGACCATGAACACCCTTATGAAAATATACTAAATATAATAAATGCACCAAGTAGACAAATTGAAAAAGAAACATATGTTTTTCAACAATCTTATATATTATAGATCTTGGGCATTATTTTTGACAGTGTAAAATAAATGTTTTGAAGGGAAATATCTTTTTTAACTCTGATGATGTCCCTACGAAAGTGCCTGCATATCTGAAACGTGGGGGGGACTGTTACCTGAGCTCCTGTTCATGGTTCCTTGGATGTTGATGTTTGAGGTGTATCAGAAAAAATTAGAAGCAGGAAAATCATATTCTAAAACAGATTGTTTTCTGTTTGGGATTTTTTTTTTAAGTTTGGTTTGCACCTCCCATAGTCCTGGCTGCTCTATATCACAGCTTAGGTGCACACAGTTCCTATTTCATTTTCAAATCATTACGGGAAGTTAGACAAGAGAAGAGCAGAAGGCTATACTAATGGGACACAACACAGATACTGAAAGACATGAAGGCAAGATATACTAAATCCAATAGCAGAAAAGAAAAGAGAAAAAAGTGGAAAGACACAAGAAACAAAAGGAGCACAGCAGAATAGCTACTTGTTTAACAGGAAGCTTACTGAAGTAGTACAGAAATACTATGAACAAATGTGTGATTTTATAAGAAGTCAGAAACATGATTGTGTACACATAGGTAATGAAACTCAGTTGTACACAATTCTTACTAAGTTCTTTACTAGGAAGAAGTCTTATTTTAACATAAAATGTCTTTTGCAAGACTGATGCTAGATCCTAAGTCTCTGCACATGTGCATGTTTTTAACAATCATTTTGTATGTATGTGATGGGGAAATACAGGTGTGTTCAGTGGTCAGAGGTGAGAATGCACATTTGTGTCTGCACAGGACAGGGGGAAGGGAGTTAGCAGATTTAAGCTGCTATTGGCAAATTATTCTTGTAGCAAATTCCATTTAGAATATGTGACTAAGTGCATGATGTTACCTTTTTTGTCTCATTTCTGACGAGAATTCTGTGCTCTGTGCTCCCCTTTTATTTTTATTTTTTTCTCTCTCCTAGTGTTTTAAGTGTAGCTCCAACCCTCTGCCTTTACATATTCCGTACTGCATTTATTTAATTCAGCAGATGACTCCAAACTCTTCACTCACATGTATACACATAAATCTACCCAGTCAACAGGACTTTGAAAAAATATTTCCTTACCTGGATCATGGAAAGGCACCAAAGCAAAGTTGTAAAGTGGTTTCTTGGGTCTTTTCAGAGAGGTTTCCAAAATTTTAGATGCCCCTTCTATAACTTGAACTAAATCATCATACATAGAGCCAGTCACATCAAACACAAATGCCAAGGTGGATGCTCCTTCTGGGATTTCTTCAGCTTTGGGCTCCTTCTCTGCACTGGCATCGTGTGCATAGCAAGAAGAAAGGAGAGCCAGCAAGAATACTGTGTAGAATCCCACTCCCCAGAAGTGGGTATTTCCACGGGAAATCATTTTTCTCCTGAGTACACACTTAAGTGTCAGAAGGCTTCCACTGCAGCTGAGAAATGCATTTAAACTTTAAAAACAAAACAAAACCTTTTCTGCACAATTTAGATCTGAGCTGCAACTCCCCCCACACGCTCCCCGAGCCTTTGAGGGAGGGAGAGAGGAAGGGAGAGAGAGATGCAGCGACTTTTGTTTGTATGTAGTTTCTGGTTTCTCTCCTCTCCAATCTACTTGCCTGCAGGACTTTTGTAGTGCCTAACTCAGGGAGGGCAGCGAGTCCCATCCATGCCTTATTGTGCGCCTTGCCGCTGTTGTTGCAATCTTTGGCAAGAAGCAGAGGCGTCCAGTGTGCTGCTGCTGCTGCTGCTGAAGCCTTTGGCCAGAGACTGAGGTTCCCAACTGCTGCTGAAGCACACCAGGAGCGGATGCCTAGCCCAGCCTCCTCTTACCATTGGTCACCCCTGCTCCCCTCTGCATTCTCCTTAAAGGCCCTTTTTTTAGGGCAACTTTTAAAAATATTTATTGGGTCACTTGGGTGCCACAGAATCACTTGGAGCATCAGTGATAACAGTAGAAGCAGGACTGAGCTGCACAGCAGGAAATTCACCCCAGATGTGCGGTTTTCCCATTGACGGTGACAGTCAGGGGAGCTGAATGTTTCCAGTAGTTAAGAACAATGGACTCACCAGGACTGGGTCTGCACATTCCTGAGCTGGGAGCACATGGATAATCCTAGTATTCCACCTCAGACGTGAAGGAGGAGAACCTGATATAAACCCTTACGTCTACAAAAGGAAAAAAATAGGCTGACTGCTCCCCATTAATTGCCAGGTGGGAAGGGGAAGAGAAAGATATTTCTACTGGACAGTGCAACCTCAGGAAATTCCCCAGCCCTCTTCACAAGTTCCCCCCAGGACCCTCTGCTCAAGTTATGCCCCCCGCCATACACACACACACAAACATGCATGATTCACCAATGATCTCAAGCAAAAAGAAATAACACAGTGGCCTAGATCTGCCCCATGACTTTGTAGTCTAGCTTGCTAGTCCCGTCCACATTCTACTAAAGTTTTCACTCTACAATTGGAGAAAAAAAGAAAGTAAGGTGTTATTTCTTTATTATTTGGAGACACTGGGGTGACATCTAAACTGTAGCTGGTGCTCAAAATAATTTACGCAATTCGCACTGCACAAATTGCATAAATTATTTCAAGCTACCTTATTTTGAACCCAGTGCTGCAATTGTAAACAAGGGGCTATTTCAAGGTCTCCGCTACCCCCTCATGATGAGGGGTAGCAGAAATGGAAGTGTTTAGCCCTGGAGTTACACTTGTATCCCAAAATAGCAACAATAGTCTATCCATAGCCTAAGAGAGTAAAGGTTAGAGGGCCATAAAATCACCTGGATAGATAAGCTGCCAACAAAGGAAAGGCAACAGAAGAAACTCTATAGGCCTATATCACCCTCCCACCACCAAAGTGGAAGGAGAGTGGCAACCAACCAACCAAGGTAGTGGCAGGTCTTCTCTAGCTCATCAACAGATAAAACCACTAGACTGTTCCACTGATACTGGCTCCTCCATATGCTGCTGGGGATCTGGCAGCTCCATAGAGCTGGCACAAAATGACCACCAGATAGCCCAGCTCCAATAACCAGACTTCACTTTTCCTTCACCAGAGAATGTTCAAACATGCCAAGACTCTAACCTCCTGAAGCTGTGGTTCTCCACCAGAGATCCAGGCACTCCGGCAAGGGTGTGGGGGGCAAAAGAAGGTTTTGGGAGGTCCAACAAGAAGGACCAGCCTTAGACTTGTTGAGACCCTGGGTACTAAGCTGAAGCCCCACTGCATGGGGCTAAAGTCCAGAGCCTGGAGCCCCGCCACCTGGAGCTGAAGCCAAAACTGAGCAACGTAGGTTCATGACTCTGTGGACTAGGGTCTCTCACAACTGCTTGGGTTGCAGGCCCCTAACACTGGCCCTAACTTTTATATGCAGAAAGCAAGTTTTTCTGCCACAGCTGGGCTGCGGAGCTTTTATAGCATGCTGTAAAAGTGACTTGCATAGGAAACCTAAGCACCAGAAGACACTTCCCTAACATATACCGGCCAAATTTCTTGTACCTCAGTTGCCTCTAATTGACAGGAATAAAGAAAGAAAGAAGTCTTCATGATGTGGGATGTCTGAGAGGGGTCCCTCACTCAAACTCATCCTCCCAAAATAACATGTATGTTTATGCAATATGCAGTTATACTTAGTGCAAGTAGGTGTAATATGTCCACACATCAAGAAAGGGCCAAAGCCAAATAGCTCCCTCACATTAGTATTTTCATTGGCCTTAGCTCTTCTCTTAGTCCCTAACTCCAGACAAACACTGTCTTCCAATATTCCTACAGAAGTAATATCAGAGTAGCAACCAGAGACATCTACTTTGATTGGGACCATTGCGCTAGGCACTGTGTATACATATAGTTAAGATACAGCTTTGCTTGGAACAGCTGACAAGACAGATGAAAGGTGGGAAGAAAAAAGGTTTTTTTTTATTGCTACTTTGCAATGTGAGAAAGAGAGGCAAGAAGCAATTCAAGACCAGCTCTGTAAAGCTATTTATACACATGAAAGTCCCTAGTGAGATTTTCAAAAGCATTTAGGTGACTAACTCCCATTGTCTCAAGAACCGAACCTAGATTACTTTAATCCCACTTGAATATATTAGAAACATCATCCTTTCTGTCCCATATACAGGTGCATATAGGAGGAGTCAACAGCAATTACTGAAGTTAGTAGGAATACATCACTTTAAACCTGCAGAGTGAGAGGGAAACCAGGCCCTTTGCCTTCCATAGACCAAGTCATATGGCTGTGGGTGAGCAGGGTACAGTTTAGTTATATTTGATGCAGTTATGAAACATTTTATTTTCTAAATTCATACAATTCTTTCCCCCCAATTACTTTACAAACTTTAATCTGTAATAAACCACAGTGCTCAAAATCATCATTCTGTGACTGGAAAATTAATCATGTAGAAACATTTGCTTACTCCAATCAAGTCATATGCCTGGAATTGGTTTATAAAAAACAGATGTTTACATTCTTTTTCCCCTTCAACACTGATGTCATAAGAAGAAAGTACATAACCAGAGCTGTGCAAAATGTTCACAATAAAACCAAAAACCATGGAAAACTTGCCTTGTGTGGAACTTCACTGGCAGAAAACTCAAACCAGGTTAGTCAAAATGCTCATGTATCTTCTAAATAAAAACGAGCCCAATCCACAAAATTGGGACCCAGATTTTGTATACTTCAGAGACCAGAAACATTTAGATTCAGGATTTTGGGCCAATCTTTTATAAATACAAGTTCCTGTTGTAAATATTTTGCCCACACACAAAGAGCAGCCATATATGCTCACTGTTGTGTATTTTTAGATTACGGAAAACAAGAAAGAACAGAAGTAAGTCTGCATGAGAAAGTAGTTTCTCTCCCCTGAAACATATTGCATCAAGTCCTAAAACAAAACGTCTTTCACGTGGACAGAGTTCTTAATAATTTAATGGCACAGCATAGGGGAAAATAAAATAAATTACAATTTCATTAGAAAGAGATCTGGTATGTTTCAGTCACCTTCTGTTTTGCTTTATAAAAGATTCATATAGGTTTTTTTTGTTTTGCTTTCTTTTAGAAGTTCTAACACCCCCCTGTTTAGAGAAGTTCTTTTAAATTTGCATGAGGAAAATCCTCTAGCTAGAGAAATGCTTTTATCATTGTCCTATGAAACTCCATTTACGTTCTGCTCAGATACAGTCTATTGGGAGGGGGAAAATCCTCACTATTTTCCATGTGAAACTTGCATTCTACAGGAAAGTGTTAGAAGGACTCCAAAATAATAACTGAATGGCTATGTCTACACTAGCACACAACGTTGAAGTAGCCTATTTCAAAGTAAGAACACAATGCATGTTTGACTATGGGACTTCTATTTCGGAATACAAACGTATTCTAAAATATAAACCTCGGTGTATCCATAGCTTAAGAGACTGTAAGGTGCCTGTAAGAGTTAGTTTTTACTCTTTTTAAAAAGACACACCAAAATAATTACACACAAAAAGACTACATATAAAGAACTTCACTTAGTTTGGCCCATCTGAGTAACTGGGAAAAACTGGGTTGAAAACATTCCCAGAGAGCAGTTACCAGTGGCTTATGGTCATGATGGATGGGATAACGAGTGGGGTCCTGCAGGAATCAGTTCAAGTCCAATTCTTTTCAATATCAATGATTTAGATAATGGCATAGAAGGTACACGTATAAACCTCATGGATGAGAACAAGCTGGGAGAGATTGCAAGTGCTTTGGAGGATAGGATTAAAATTCAAAAAGAACTGAACAAACTGGAGAAATGGCCTGAAGTAACCAGGATGAAATTCAAAAAGGACACGTGAAAAGCACTCCCTTGGGGAAGTAACAATCCGCTGCACACATACAAAATGGGAAATGACAGCCTAAGAAAAAGGACTGGAGGAAGATATCTGGAGAACATAGCTGACCACAAGCTAAATATGGGTCAATAGTGTAACACTGTTACAATAAAGTCAACCATCATTCTAGGATGTAATAATGAGGGTTGCAGGCCAAACAAGAAGTAATTCTTCCACTCTGTCTCACAATGATTTGGCCTCAACTGGAGTATCGTGTCAAGTTCTGGGCACCCCATTTCAGGAAAGATGTTGACAAACTGGTAAAAGGCCAGAGAAGACCAACAAAAATTATTAAAGGTCTAGAAAACATGAGTTATGATGAAAGACTGAAAAAAATGAGTTTGTTCATTCTAGAAAAAAGAAGAGTGAGAGAAGACATGATAACAGTTTTCACGTATATAAAAGATAATTTACAGGAGGAGGAAGAATTATTCTTTTTTATCTCTGAGAATAAAACAAGAAACAGTGGGCTTAAATTGCAGCATAGGAGGTTCAAACTTGCCAGTACAAAAAACTTCCTGTTAGGGTGGTTAAGCACAGGAATAAATTACTTAAGGATGTTGTGGAATCTCCATTGTTGGAGAATTTTAAGAGCAGGTTAGACAACCTCCTGTCACAAATGGCTTATATGGTGCTTGGTAAATGCAGGGGACTGAACTAGATGGCCTTTTGAGGTCTCATCAAGTCCTATAATTCTAAGTTAGCAACAGCCACTTTTGTGATTGTCCATTTAGTGTCAATTCTTTCTTTTTAGGTATATGCAAAATATGGTCACTAATTTCTTTATTGCCTGTTTTTAAGCACTTAATCATGTAACCTGAACGTTCTTTTAATATTAACAGAGAGATAGCTGTGCTAGTCTATATACTATCAAAACAAAAAAGCAGTCCAGTGGCACTTCAAAGACTAACAATATAATTTATTATGTGATGAGCTTTTGTGGGACAGACCACTTAATATGTTCTTTTTGTTATGGGATTTGTCTGGTTGTCTGAGATCTCAGGTTAGGAATAGAATTATTTTTTTTAAAGGGGGACTGATTATCTACTGCCTAGCAACTAGCACAGCCATTCACATCTATCTACAGTAAGCATATAATGGCACCTTTGTAGGCTAGCTGCATTTTTACACGTGCTTTGCCAGCTATAAATGATTACACCAGGTAAAGTGCAGTAAAGAATCAGGTACTTTGCTCTCTGCTCTCCCTTTATGGGTATCAAATATAATACCAACAAAGAGTCCAAGAAACAAAATGTACTACAATATTATGGAAAATGGGAGTGGAGGGGGAAGAGACTGGTGCATTGGAAAAGAGTTATAAGGGCTTTCAGATTTAGGCAACAAGTTTGAATCCTGCTCAGGTTCTTCACTGACTGAAAATTGTTACCTTCTAATGCCTACCGATGGGAAATAAGTTTCAAGTTAAAGTCCAATTCACAGTAAGTAAATGTGCAAACTTTCAGTGGTTTCTGGTTTCCTTTAAAGCTATCAAAACAATTGTATTTAAAGCTTTCATTACTCTTAATTACCCAACAATCTGGCCTTATAAAAATACACAAGATTCTTCTGCTCTCAGATCCTCTGGACCACACTCAGCAGGCTACATCTACCAGAACCCATTTCTCATGATACAGTCTCTTTTATCCAAAATCTCTGCACGTATACCAGATGCTGTAGGCCATTTGACACCAGGCATTTGACAAATTTCCCTATATCTTATAAACATAAATCTCTTCTTCCCACACTTTAAATCTCCTCTTCTTGCTTTATTTGGACTTGGCTCTTTATTTTAAAGAAAGATGGAATCATTGCTGTTGAGTCTCTGCAAGAATATGTGTGCACTGTTACTTAGGGAAGATTATGTACAGAGGTCTCCACTTTATAAATCACATACAAAACTTAAGTAAGTATTATTAAGTTGTCACATATTTTTGTGTATTTTACGTACACACACACTAGTTATTGATATGAGGCTAGAATATCATGCACTTCAAAAACCAGATCATAACTCTATTATTTCAAGTGCAGTGATGCTTTAGGTGTTGATTCACAGTTTCTCACAGGCTAACCAAAATAATGGAAGTGTTATGAATGATGTGTAGGCAGTATGTGGCATGGATAGGCTTAAAATTACACCCATGAACAGGAATATTACAACAGATTTTTGCCCTTGCTGCAGTTACGCTGATGAACTCAGCCACTCTGACTCAGATTTTTAAGGTCAGAAGGAACTTTCAGAATCATCTAGCCTGACCTCTTGCACATTGCAGACAGAAGCTCACTGCTCTGTTAGGAAGAGCGAATAGAGGTTAACAAGGGGAGAGGGTTGAGGAACTGGTCTGTGGTTAAAGGTGTGGACAAACACTAGGATTGAGATGCACACAGCAGTGGAGAAAAGAGGGACTTTCCATTTTGTGGAGGATTTTGTTATGCTGATATCATCCTGTGAATTCAGCGTATAAAGCATAAGAATGTTGTGGTTAATCCTGCGCCATCTTCAGCTAGTAACTTCCATTTCTAGAGCTTAGGAGGGGACCCCTATTTAACATGTTGTGGGTTTAGTTTAGAGTTGAATCACTGGTTTCCTGTTCCTTTCTCTCTATAGCTAAAGCATCACCCATTGTAAAAATTCTTCTACCTCCCATCCGCTGCCCACCCCTCCTGCAAACAAACAACAAAAACCCAACACCCTCGAGACTGCAATTCCATTCAGAATGAGATGAAGGAAGATAGTTTGGATGTTTCCCTGGATTTGTTTCACCAGCTGTAAACTCTCACATTTGCTAGTTTGATTCTGTGTCAGCATCACCAAGCTCAAACATTCAAAAAACCCTCAAGTTTATATAACATAGTAAGTGTGGGGTTCTTTTTATTTTATTTCCCTTCTGGTTTCTGAGTTTTCAGAGTGAAATTGGGTCACAGTTTCAAATTTTTCTCCACAATCATAAAAGCCAAAAACTTTTGTTTAGGTTTTGAAAAAGACATAAAATTCTTACAGAATTACAATCAAAACAAAAAAGCAGTCCAGTAGCACTTTAAAGACTAGCAAAATAATTTATTAGGTGATGAGCTTCCATGGGACAGACCCACTTCTTCAGATCATAGCCATACCAGAATAGAGTCATTATTTAAATATTTACTTAGTCTTTAAAGTGCTACTGGACTGCTTTTTTGTTTTGATAGTATATAGACTAGCACAGCTTTCTCTCTGTTGCAGAATTACTTTAGTCTAGTACCTGTGCCTTTAAGTACAGCATCAGCTATTGAGAGAGTTGGTAATGTTGTAAGAATCAGATAATGAGGTTCTGGTGAATTTTCAAAAAGTGTGTTTGGATACACAGCTTATATCATCCACATCTCAGCTTCCACATTTTGAGAGAGCTCTGTTTTGAGCCCATTCTCACTTTGTGTCACATATCCCTGCACTCTGAAAGGTTGATACTTCCAATTTCACTTAGCATTGTGATCCCAACCAACATTATTATGGAGTCAATGGTAACCAGTGCATTACAATATATGAAGACATGAAGGGGTGCTTGGAATGACACCGTTGCACAGCTTTTAATGAATATGATGCAAAAAAAATAGCATTTCATGTCAAATATCTCACACCCCGATGAGTCCAAAAATCACATAAAGAGTTAATTTTTCATCAATTCTCAATCGCCTTCCTTCTCTATCCCACAAAAATTTTCTTGTATATAAATGTCATTTTGATTCACAGCCAAAATCTGGAAAAACATCAACCCATGTAACAGGAAATAAGAAGCTAGCTGTAGGCAGCATGAGGTGCCAAGGACATAAGGGCTGTGTCTACACGTGCCCCAAACTTCGAAATGGCCATGCAAATGGCCATTTCGAAGTTTACTAATGAAGCGCTGAAATGCATATTCAGCGCTTCATTAGCATGCGGGCGGCAGCCGCGCTTCGAAATTGACGCTCCTTGCCGCCGCGCGGCGCGTCCAGACGGGACTCCTTTTCGAAAGGATGCTGCCTACTTCGAAGTCCCCTTATTCTCATGAGCTCATGGGAATAAGGGGACTTCGAAGTAGGCAGCCTCCTTTCGAAAAGGAGTCCCGTCTGGACGCGCCGCGCGGCGGCAAGGAGCGTCAATTTCGAAGCGCGGCTGCCGCCCGCATGCTAATGAAGCACTGAATATGCATTTCAGCGCTTCATTAGTAAACTTCGAAATGGCCATTTGCATGGCCATTTCGAAGTTTGGGGCATGTGTAGACACAGCCAAGGGGTTTAACAATGAATGTGCAGAAGCCACAAGAGTCAGTGCACATTTTTAAAATTTTCAGTAGCACAGGAGGGGTTGATTAGGTATGATCATTTTTTCAAAGTGAAATAACTTTTCTTTCAATTGTAAAATATCATTCATTTCATTAAGGTGGCATTGTGCTGTGGTCAAGACATGGGAGTGGATTTCACGCAGGTTCTACTCTCTCTGTTGCAGACTCGCTGGTGCTATTATTTAACATTTGTGTCCTAGCGCTGCCTGAAGGCCACAGCCAGGTTGGGGTCCTGTGTGGTACACATTGTACAAACTCCCAGTTTCTGCTCTAAATCGCTTAGGCTATGGATACACTATCGTTGCTATTTCAGGATACAAACGTATCCCAAAATAACAACTCCGCAACTAAGCACTGTGCTCATAATAGTGCTGATATTTCGAGCACAGTGTTCTGGTTGCAGTACCTCTCATCATAATAGGGGTAGCGGAAATTTTGAAATAGCCACTTATTTCAAACTTTGGTGCCATGTGGACAGCACCAAAGTTTGAAATAAGTTATCTCATAACAAATTGCACAATTTGCATTGCACAAATTGCATGAGTTATTTCGAGTTACAGCTACAGCATAGCTGTAGCCTTACAGACAAAACATAATGAAGATTAAAAAAGTGAGGTTGGACAGATGGTAACAAATATTGTAAGTCTGTCATAAACTCACTGTAACCATGCTCCCAAATCTCTATTAATTGCTATTCATTTTTAAAAGAGTTTAATAGGTGGTACAAATTATTGCTTTGAGCTATTAGTTGTAAGAGACTTTGCTGGTTTTCTGAACTACACAAAGTATTCCCAAATAAAAAAAAAATCTTTTAAAACTACAATCCAGAACTCTTTCCTGCTCCACAAAGCTCAACATTGATTATAAAGATCTGCTTTAAGAACTGAAATATTTTACATGATCCAATCTTATGTCGTTCTTTCTGAAATCAACTAGCTCACAGCTTGAAAGCAGAGATGAAACCAGTGTATGAATTTTGTATTCAAACCCAAATATCTACAAAGATTATATGACCAAATCCAGGGTTTTCAATTGCTGCACAGACGACTATTTGGTAATTTTTTATGCGCATGCAGCTCAAACTTGCATGTCTACATAGTACATGTACAATTTGCATGCATGTAAGGCTCACACATTGGGATAGACAGTTACTTACAAAAAGCACATTAAACAACTTTATGCACCCACTTGAATAAATTGGTCATGAATCCCATGGGGTTTAAAGAAAATGTGGTAGGCATGTAATCTTTTTCTGCTTACTAGCAGTTCTGAAAAAAAATGAATTTGTTTCAGATCAATCTGAAAGCAACTTTTTTGGAATTTTTGACTCATCAAATAAATTTACTTAGGGCTCTAACCCAAGACTAAGCATTTTGCCTCTATTTTAGGCATTTTTAGATACAGAGATTTTGGGGAAAAATGGTTATTCAGTGTTTTCAATGGGGGTTTAGATCTCATTTATAAAGCAAAGGAGAAGGTACCCTTACTCCAGTAGTTAGGGTACTCACATGGGAAGGGTTCAAGACCCTGCTGCCGAGGGAGAATTTGGATCTCCGGGTCTCCCAGGTCTTGCTTCTGCTAAGGTGAATGTTACAAAATAACATGGCGACCCCGCTGAGACTTTTTTGGACTTGAAAAACTCCCACTTGGCTATTCTGAGAAAGAGTCCTCTCAGTCTTGCCTGTTAATGCTGTTATACATGTCACAGTTTTACCAAAACTGCAAGACTCATATGATTTCTTCAAATATCATAAAATTATTTCACTGAAACTATAGTGATATCCAAGACTGGCATATCAGAGCCACTGGACATAACTATATATAGCATGCGTCTTCTATGCCTAAAGGAGGGCTCATCTGCCTGTAAAGGACTTATCCATTCAGTTTCTCCTAGACATATCCTCTCAACTATGGTGGGAGGGAAAGAGCGCTTCTATAACCACATGTCAGTTTGTGTTTATATTTATACATGTTTTGATGTAACAAAATGTTACCTGTTTACTTACAACAATTTTGCTGTTTTTGAAAACTGAATCATTTCCCATTGGATGTAAAAATGTGTCTTGTTTCCAAAGTAGTGGAAATTTTGCAAAACTTTTAGAGCCTTATTCTAATTAATTTGCCATTATAAATATTTTATTTCAGGTTGTTATGAGATTAATGTATGCTAGGATTTTCACAAAGCATCTAAGAAACCCATTCATTCAATCAAATCTGACTGGGGAAAAATGTTAAAAAAACAAAAAAGGTAGAGAGTTTAGCAAAGAATACTACTTCCCCCTACTGGCAAATTAAAACAGAGTCTATTTGGAAAATGATTATGCAAAGGAGGATTATTTGTTTCTTTAAGATAAGCATAGCACACAATATTGAACCAAGTCCATAGATGCCATAAGTAAATTTGAAAGTAACTTTATATTATAGTCAAAATTCTGAAATGCACTCAACCTTTCTGCAAAATAAATGTTTTCTGTAGATATTTAGAGGTCTGCTGCCAGAGGATAATTTTTGGGAAAGCAAGTTTAATCAGCCAGACTGATTTGGCGATAAGGAAATTTGGGGGTGAGGGGGAGAGAGAATTTTTTTCACTTTCAAATTTACTTAGAACACCATATCTGTAAAATTACTTGGGACAGATATGCCACATATGTTTTATTGATTTGTCATCAGTAAAATCTAGTGTCTGGGTATTTTTTGAAAGATCTGGTAAGTAATTATTTGAAAGGTCTTGACAAAATCCATAGAACTCCATTAAAATTTTGTAAAGTCAACACAAACTGGAGTTTTTCCAAGTCCAAAAGAGTCTCGGAGTGGTAGCCATTTTAGTCTGTAGCTTCACAGAAAGCAAGCAGTCCTATGGCCCCTTAAAGGGCTTGTCTACACTACCTCCCTACTTCCAAGGGAGGATGGTAAGTAGGGTGTTGGGAGTTTATTAATGAAGTGCTGAGGTGCATATGCAGCACTTCGAAAAGCAAATTCCCCCTCCCCCCAGCAACTCCGAAGTGTTAAACTTCGAAATGCCAGCTCGCGCATAGCCACAGCTAACCCGCCAGTACTTCAAAGTACCCCGGGCACTTTTTGAGGAGTAAAGGGACTTCAAAGTAGCCCGGGCACGTCGAAGTACCGACAGGTTAGCCGCAGCTACACACAAGCTGGCACTTCAAAGTTTAACACTTCGGAATTGCCATGGGGGGGAATTTGCTTAATGAACTGCTGCATATGCAGCGCAGCACTTCATTAATAAACTCCCAGCACCCTACTTACCATCCTCCCTTCAAAGTAACGAGGTAGTGTAGACACAGCCAAAGACGAACGAATTTGTTTATTAGGTAATGAACTTTTGTGGGTATGATCCACTCTTCAGATTTTCAGACTGGAATAGATAATAAGAACCCAGGGTTTATATAGCAGAAGAGGTGGGGAAGGCAAAAGTAAAAAAGTGGGGAGGGTGTCACCTATCATTAGGACCAGTGAAACAAATAAATTAAGCTAAGTGGGATGGGTGCCATTCCTTGGAATATCGAAGGGGGTGGGAATTGCCCTTGTAATGCGTAAGACAATTGAGATCTCTGTTAAGACCCAAGTTAAATGTGTCAAACATGCAAATGAATTCCAATTCAGAAGTCTTCCTCTGCAATTTTGTGGTAAAATCCTTCTGTAGAAGAATGGCTACTTTAAAATCCTTTACTGAATGTGCATGGATGACAGGCCTGTTCTATCTTACAGACAGCCACCCCACCTCATGAATTTACCTCTTTTACTGGTCCTATTAATGACAGGTAACACCACCACCCCTTTTTTCCTCTCCCTCCCACCTCCTCCACTGTTATAAAAACACTGGATTCTTATTATCTACTCCAATCTGAAAATCCTTATGTTAAAACTAAGCTATATTATTAATTCCTAAATTATTCAATACCTAGCACAATTTAGCTCCTGGACAAAAGCAGCTGAAATGATGCCACTAGGAAGAGAAATGCATTTTAAAAAAACTTGCATCTGCTATATCACCCTCTTGTGAAGGCAGCTGTCATTATATTGATCCTCAATCTTGAGGACTTTTGGACTTCTTAGCTACTGGATGCCCACATTTTGTATGGCAACAAAGACTGCACACCTTCTTCTGTGCCAGCCCAAACTGAATTTCCTTTGCGCAAAAAAAAAAAAAAAAAAAAAAAACCCTAAGTGTGTGTGTGTACACACATATACATTCATTCTCTCCCTTGTACATGTCCATGGAGGGCAAAACCCTGTATGCCATGCTGAAATTAAGGCCAGTTCCCCACTGCGTGCATGTAAGGGCTGCAGGATTCATCCCATAGTTCTGATATCAGATATAATAAGGCAGCCTCCCATTACATCTCTTTGTGGAGTTGGTTGGTTTAATTACTTTGCATATTATTAAATATCCTGTTTTAAACCTGTTCACTGGTGCAGTGCTAAATAGCCTCAGAAACTCTGTTTCCCAGGCTTTTAAATAAATTGAGTACACACCTCTTACAGCACTGTTTTTCAAAATGATTTTTTTAAGAGCTTGCCAGTTCAGTTTTTACGATCAAGCCCCAGGGTGGCCTTTAAAATTCCACTAGACTGTAATTTAGCATCTCACTAATGATTACCCCAGTGTAATTTTCCAGAGAGACTGGGTAGCTGGAGAGCTACATTTTCATTACCAGCACAGATTCCATTCTACACACTTGCACTCTTTAATAACATAATCGAGACACTCTTAAAAACAGGAATGTGTTCCATGATTTTTTAAGTTTAATAAGTAAAATCTGTGCTCTTTTCTGGGATGCCTTCTCTTTCCTGGGGATAGATGGATGAGTTAAAAGACCCAAGACTTTATTCATAATGAAAATGAAATATTATTGGAGGGCTCCATACAGTTTGCAACACTTGCTTCCCCTTTCCCTTTTGTAAAATAAAAATTTTAATGCGTACACAGATGCACTAGATGTATTATAGGTAGGGCTGATAGCAGCAGCTACTGTCAAGGTGGTGCAACATTTGCCCATTGCAAGACTTTGTTTTCGGTTTTGCATACTACAGGCTGAACCTCTCTCGTCTGGCACCCTCAGGACTTGACTGGTGCCAGATGAGAGAATTTGCCAGATGACAGGAGGTGAGTATTTTCTAGCACACTGCCAATATTTCCACTTGTTACTGGACTCTTAGAAGACATTTATGGGTAAATTACAGCTAAATAACAGCACAGAACACTGACAGCCAGGACTTGCAGCTGTAAACAAACTTTACGGGACTATGGAAACTTGGCCACACCCATGATAAGTGGTTGTCTAGCTAACTAAAATCATGCTGGATTATGGAGTTTGCCAGCTGAGGGAGTTCCTGATTAGAGGGTTCCAACCTGTCCTGCTGTTCGTACTGATATTTTCCAGTATGATTCTTGCAAGCTTAAATCAAAAGTTTTCTTTAACATTTTGTTGCTATTTGAGAGGCTCTAGCACCCCATGTCAGGGCAGGGATTTGAAATTTGGCAGGAGGCTTGTCTTTCTATTTGGAATGTGCTTCTTGCTGTTCCTGTGAAAATCCACCCCGTATTTGAAGCTTTTTGAAAAAAATTTTGCACATGTGCTCGGTAGAGACTTGTTAGTGCTTTGCAGCTTAAATCTCAGAAGATTTCATCTTTAATGAACATGCTGGAGCTCCTTGTGTGACCCAACCAGCCAGGCACTATCCCCACCAAGCATGCTCCAAGCTAGGCTACAAGAGAGAAGTTGGAATCTCCCTGATGGAGAGAGAAGGTTGAGGACTGGGACAAGAAGTCTTGTGAGACCAGGACTGGAGGAGGGAAAGAGAACATGTGATTGGGAAGACTGGGATCTTCTGGGAAAGAAGAGTGAGACTGGAAGACAGTGGTGAGGATGGAAGATGGGGAAGGGGAGGAGACAGATCTGACAAGGGTGCATAAGGAGACCTAAGACTGATTGGGAAGAGACTGTTGTAAGAAGCTGGGAATGTTGGGGGTGATATATGGGTTGGACAAGGAGCCCAAAGAGAGATACTGGGAGCCAGTGACAGGGGACAGGAGCAGGGCAGGAAACTGGAGGCTGAAGGAGAGAAAAATTGTACAAAAGAACCAAAGAGGCTGGGTGCACCCAACCTGAGGATGATTCAGGCACAGGCAGTGTATAAGCCCTGTGGTGCCCAAGCTCCACCATTGTGAGTGTCCTGGTAGCCTGCCTACACCAATGTTGAGCTGACTCTCTCCCCTGGCCCTGCTTGCCAGCCCCTGCACACGTCTCCCAACCATTCCTGCCAGCGGCTTGACCTGAAAGATCTGCTCTCAGACCTGCCCTTCCTGAAGCTGCAGCTCTGCTTGGCGTGCTCTCTCTTCCTTGTTACTGCTGGTGTGAGGGAGGAGAAGAGGAGGAGGCACATGGTGTTCCCTGACCCCACCACCAGGTAACTCCCAGTGGAGTCTTTCCTGCCCAGGGCTTGGGTGAGTGTGTGTGGTGCCAGGACTGGGGAAAGAGAGGAAGTATGGAGAGCGGGAGGAGAGAAGAAGGGCAGGATGGGAGCCTGAGCCCCAGCCCCTCCCACACTCCAAACCACTCATATACATCCTAGAGTCTGCACTCCAATCCTCTGCCCCAGCCCTGAGCCTCACCCATACACATCAAATCACTCATCCACACCCTAGAACCTGCACCCACTACACGCCATCCCTCTTCCTCAGCTCTTAGCCACTCCCACAGGCCAAACTTCTCATCCATACCATACGGCCTGCACCCCAACCTTCTGCCCCATCCCAGAGCCCCTCCCATGCCCCAAACTCCTGATCTGCACCCTACAGCCAGCCACCCATCCCTCTCTCCCAACCCCACACCCCTCGATGCCAGACCCACCCAGGGCCAGAGTTCTTACTTCCCAGACACCCTTACAAAGCAGAGGGGAGCAGGACTAGGACCTGCTTTGGGAACCACCAAATATTATACAAACCTGCAGCCTCTGGAATCAGATTTGTGTAATAAAGGTAACTGTTCTCTGTAAGACACCAGCCTTGTTTTTGAGAGGCTGGAAAAAGTGTAATGAATGACGCAAGACAGAAACCACTTCACAAGGTAGACACAGTATAAAGGCACTATAAAGGTACGCATTATAACAGGGTGTATTTTTCCTTATATACATGCTTTCTTGCTCTTTTTATTCTCCTTCACTCCTTCTCCTCTTTCTTCAATAAATTCTCCAATTCCCCTCTTTTTTGCCTCAGATCAAAAAGTGAATACAAGCTGCAGCTATTCAGCACCTCTGAAAACCAGCCTATATATTTTTATGTTTTCCCATCTTTTCATACTCACTCACATCTGTGTTTTGGACTGGGATCAGAAGAATAAGCATCAAAGTTCTATGAGGAAATATGTCCTTAAATTATTTCTAGCCTTTCCAAAAGCAGATGGTATGAGAAATATTGCTGGGAAACCTGTTTTCTTCAGATCTGTAACACTAGTAGGTTCCTATAACATTTCATAACTATATAGCAGCATTCAGAAAGTTAAACATTATGATTCCTATTTAACATTTGGGAAAATGAGGCACAGAACTGGGATGATTTTTACAAGATTACATATACATAGCATGTCTGAAGCAAAGCTGAGACAAGAACTGAGGTCTCCTAGTTTTCCTGCTCTAACCAGTAAACCAGAGACAGAGGGTAGCCAGAGGGTAGGAAAGCGGTCATCAGTGATTTCACTGGCACACCAAGTGACAGTCCCAAGGGGACTCCTGTGATCCACCTCATCATAATTGTTTTTTCAAGAATCCCCATGGATCCACATAAGCTTACATCCTGAATAAATAATGGGTTGCAGACACTAAAGAGCTTGCTCTTAGAGAAATTGGCCTAGGCTAACATAGTAACCACAGCTTCCATGTTTTGCTAAGAAAACTAACACTGGTACATTTAAACAAAGAAGTTGTTCTTTACAAAATAGAATCCATTCGTCAGGCCATCCTGACAGCATGTCTTAGTGGCTAGAGCTTGAAATTAGCAGTTGCGACTTCTGGCATCTATTCGTTCTTGTTGTGCAGTTCAAGAGAGTTATAGCTCTGACAGTCCATCTTTTATTGAAACAACAGAGCTGAAGAAAGCACATCAGCATGGATTTTTCAAGAACAAATCATGCCAACCCACTCTGATGGCCTTTTGGTAGGCTAACAAGCCTTGTGGATAAAGGGTAAGCAGTGGACATTTTATACCTGGACTTTAATAAGGCAGTTGATACAGTATCACATGACCTCCTTATCAGTGAATTAGTGAAATGCAATCTAGGTGGGGCTACCATCAGGCGAGTGTGTAGCTGGTTGGATAACTGTTCAGAGAGTAGTTATTAATGGTTCACAGTCATGCTGGAAGGGAATAAAAAGTGGGGTTCCACAGAGGTCAGTTTTGGGGCCAGTTCTGTTCAGTATCTTTATCAATGGTTTAGATAATGTCATGAAGAGTATGCTTATCAAGTTTGCATATGATACCAGGCTGGGAGGGATTGCAAGTACTTTGGAGACTGGACAAACTGGACAAATGGTCTGAGACAAAAAGCATGAAGTTCAATAAGGACAAATTCAAAGTAGTGCACTTAGGGAGGAACAATGGAGTAATAGAGAAAGGGATCTTGGGGTCATAGTGGACCACAAGCTAAGTATAACTCAGTGTGACACTACTGCAAAAAAAGTAAACGTGGTTCTGGGATACATTAACAAGAGTGTTGTGAGCAAGACACAAGACGTAATTGTTCAGCTCTACTCTGCACTGATTAGGCCTCAATTGGAGTACTATGTCCAGTTTTGGGCACCACATTTTAGGAAGATGTGGAGGAACAGGAGAGGGCCCAAAGAAGAACAACTAAACTGATTTAAAAACTAGAAAAGATGACCTATTCGAGAAAATTGGAAGAATTGGGTTTGCTTAGCTTGGAAAAGAGAAGGTTGAGACCCCAGAATCACGACAGAAGCTTTCAAGTACCTAAAAGGGGTTACAAGGAGGAGGGAGAAAAATTATTCTCCTTAGTCTATGATAAGACAAGAAGCAATGGATGTACATTGCAGAAAGGGGAGCTTAGGTTGGACATTAGCAAAAAGTACAGGAATAAATTGGCTATGGTGGCTGCAGAATCTTCATCATCAGCAATATTTAAGAACAGGTTGGATAAATATGGTGTTTGCTCCTGCTGTGAGTGCAGGGGACTGGACTTGATGACCTTTTGAGGTCCCTTTCAGTTCTAGTGTTCTATGATTCTATGTCTGTCTTTTACACAAACAGAAGTTGGTCCAGTAAAAGATACTTCCTCACCCCAACCCAGAGTCCCAGCCCTGAACCCGCTCCACCACCCTAGCTCCCTTCTAGATCCCACAGCCTACCCTGAGTCCCCTCTTGCACCCTAACTCCAGCCTAGATCTACATCTCCTAGTCACAAACTCCTGCTCTGAGCCTGTTCCCACACTCAAAATCCCTCAGTCCCAGCCTAGAGCTCCTTTCTGCTCCCCAAGTGCCTCATCCCCACCCCCACTCCAATGCCTGCACCCCCATCCAGAGTTCTTATCTTCCCGCAACCCTGAGCCCCTTTCCATGCTCTGAACCACTTAGCAGCACTCCCACTACAGATCCTCCATGTCCAGAATGATTTTTGTCATGTGCACCACTATGGAGGCATATCACATGTCACCTCCATAGTGGTGCACATAACAAAAATTCATTCTACATATGGACATAAAAAATTAGAGGAAACACTGCTCCTTCGAATTACTTTTCAGTATTTTCCTTACCTGTCAGGACAAATTAGCAACTATAGTTCCAACAAATGTTCTGTTCCTTTATTAATAATGCACTTAATGATACTGATGTATGAAACAAACATTATCCCTCTTCCTGTTCCTCCACTGAGTTTAATGAACCTATGGTTTAATCACCTTGCACTAACATTTAATTTCATGCTTTGGGGTATAAACTAATAACCAGAAAGAATATTTTTCTCTTTTATAAATTACACCATTTGTTAGAATATTGCTGACATTTTCCTAAGCAAGACCATTTATTGGCCACTGCCAGAGGGAAGACACAGGAGTTGATGAAGAAATCTGATTTGTTATAGCAAAACCTATCCATGTATAGAACTGGGGTGAAATGATACACTGCAAATGCTCTTGCTGTGAGTTAATCTTCTTCCATTTATGACTAAGGCCTAGCATGAACAGATGGCTGTTCTACATCAGGAGTGCACAAAGGGGGAGCAGGCCCCCTCAAGAGGGGGCATGACATTTCCTAATGGGGGGGTTGCAGCACAATTGGCTGCTAGGCCTCAGGCACATCAATCACATTAAAAATGTTAAAATACGTTCCTGTTTTTAAGTATGTGTATTCAAATTTATATACTGATTAATAACATTTTTATATTCTACAGACTTATTTTCTTACACATGCCGAAAGCTGGGTTTTTTTCATATGAACATAACCAAAATTCGTGTCAGTTTGGATTCCCTTAGACAGGTTGGGAGAGGGGTCTGCTAGCTGAAGGGACAAAAAGTGGGGCCTGATGTAAAAAGTTTGTTCGCCCTGTTCTAAATGATTACTAAGTCTTTCGAGAAGGTCATGAATACATTTCTACCAAGATTTCTCCTGGTTCTTAAAGAACGCTACTCCTCCACGCCATGCTACCTTAGCTTTACAGAATCACAGTGTCTAGAGCACAGAGGAGAACTATTATAGCATTATTTAATTTTTATGTTAGACCGTAAATAACAAAATATATAGTATGTCACATTGTTGACAGTAATACTGCAAAGGCTTATACACTTGCTTTCAAATTTACTCACATGAGTAGTCCCTTTGACTCCAGCAGAAATACATATACAAAGTGAAACTAAGCTATGAGTATATCTTGGCCAATTAGTGCCTTATTGTATTAACATACTAATTAGCCAATATATCACAGGCTAAAAGTTACTGCACTGGAAATAATCATTAGTAATAAATAATGTACTTTTACAAAAGTAGGCCAAATCCCATGGAAGTTTTAATGTTTTTGTTAGAGGAATATACCACTATTTTTAAAAATAATTCATTTAATCTTGAATATGCAAGGTCAAAATGAATGCTTCCCTGACAGCTAACAAGAAGCAGGGCTGGGGAATGGGTGGAGTAGGATGCTGTGGGAGCAGGGCAGGGTCTCTTGTAAAGATTCTAGGGTCACCCTAGAATCCCTGCAGCGGTTGCCTCTGATTAACAAGCAACTCTGTAGACTGGTGGTGGGCCAATTATTTCCTGCAATGCATTTTAAACAATGTTAATAATTAACTTCAGCAGAAGAGTTCAAGAAACAATATCTGTTCAACAGCTTCTTTGCAATCTTCCCCTTGGTGTATGTGTTACCAGGAGGTTAATCAGTTTTCAAGGATTACCAGGCAACTCTGTCCTGCCTGGATTGTAAAATCGGACACTAAATACCGTTCTGATCATGGAGTGTTTTTATTTTTGTTTTATTAATTACATTTTGTAATTATATAGACCAAAGGTGAGTTTTGTATTTATAGACACCTTTAGCTTGCTCATTAATTGAATTATTCTTCTAAACACTCATATTATTTTCTTAATTCACCCTTGGTAATATGACAAAGGTGAAACTATCCCACATCAAATCAGACATATCCTTACTAAAATGATAAATGAGTCATTTGGGACTGTGAGCCACAGAGTTTTAGTAACACATATTCAGGGTTAAGCGTGTCTAGAAAATGAGGATAGAACTTCAATAACAAGCAGAAGATGCTTTCCCAAACACAGCTTATGAAGCAAAGTTAGTTACGGTTCTGTCTTTTATTCCAAGAGTGTATACTGGTGTAATGACATGACTACTTAGTCTATATAAAATATATATTCCATGAAGTAATATTCTGAAGTTCAATAGTCCAGAGCAGATTCAATTTACTTAATCCCAAGAGGCAACCAAAACCTCAGTAAATGGGGATCCTGGGAGCTATGTTACTCTCAGAGGAGGGATCTTTTCTTTTTCCTGCATCAAGATGGCTTCGGCGGGGATTGGAATCAGAGACTACAGAATAGAGTGTAACTCACATCTATAAAGAGAAAGTCTGGAAAGAAAATCTCTTCCAAAAAGGTGTTTGTGGACATTTATGTTGGACAAACTTTAAGAGAAACCATTTTATATTCTCCTAGAGATTTCTGTAAAAGGGAAATATTGAAGAATAGAAAATTTTCCCAGAGAAGGATTTTGGGTTAAGCAACTCAATTTGCCATTATGTAATATAGCTAATAATTATAGTAAAATAATAAATAACATTTTTTAAAGAACTAATTTGGCAGAGATGATTATGCCTCTGACAAAAAAAAACCCTATTTGTTTTTGGTCTCGTTAACTTTCTGAGTTAAAATCTTGGTGTAGCTCATGTTTATTGTTCTATACACAATTAGGCTATGTATATAATTTTAGGCCAATGGTGTGAATCAAACACCTGGTGGCTTTCCCAAAACCTAGACTGCAATAGAGGGCTTTCAAAGGGATATAAAGCTTTAGTTAGTAGAAAGCAAAAATTCTACAGCTAGCTAGCATCAGTTTCAACAAAAGTACTAGTCCTGCAAAGCTGAGTGCTAAATTGCATGTACAGTTGTGCATTCAGCAAATACCAGCAAACAAGAAATACATTCTAAGCCCAAGGTGTCCAACCAGTTCTGAAGCAGTAGCCGCTATATAGAATTGCCTAAAGGCATAGGCGATGCACGGGGATGCACAGGGGGCCACATACACCTCCGTGTCTGTCCCCTCTCCCTGCAGTCACCATAAGCACCATGCCACTTCTGATGAATGCAGGGACAGTCCTGTTCCTCCACTGCAGCGGCACAGCCGAAGAACAGTGCGAGCTTCCTAGCTCCTGTTACTCTCAGGCTGTGCCACTACAGGGGAGGTGAAGACTGCTCCCACAGTCCCAGGAAGCCACATTGCACTTCTGCAGAAACGAGTGGGGGAGGAGTGGGAGGGGTATGTTGCTAGTGTCCCAATGGAATCCCGCACTGGTTGCCTCTGCCTGCAGGTGGAGGGAGGGAGACAGACAGACAGAAAGAAAAAAGAAAGCTCTGAGAAGCCTCTGAAGGTCTTAGGCAATTACATGCCAAATTAATACCAGAGGGGTAGCCATGTTAGTTCATATCCACAAAAACATTGAGAGGTCCTGTGGCACCTTTTAGACTAACAGATTTATTGGAGCATAAGCTTTCATGGGCAAGACCCGATTTATCATATTCGTTGAGTGCCAAATTAATAACACACAGCAACACAAATGGCATCCTTTCTCCTCACTTCAATCTCCATTACAAGCATGAAAGAGTGAGCCCGTTAAATAGATGCACCATTGTGTAATTGTCTGTTAAGCTTAAACATCACATTAAATGATATATCCTATTGGCAGCTACTTCCTTTGCATCAAGAAGCTAAACTTAGCTCTGAAGTAGTGGAATTTCATTGCATCCTAACAGCAACGTGAGCACTTAGGAATTGCCAAACTGGATCAGACTTGAATTCTTTCTCGTCCAATATCCTGTCTAACAATGGCCCACACCAGATGTTTCTGGAGAAGGTACAGTATACATACTCCTGAGCAAGTGGATGTATGACTATCTAATCATATGGTGGCCCTTCAAGATGCCAGTTTATCAGTGTAATTTCAAAGTGATTTCTTCTCTCTATTCACAGAGCAGGTGCACCAGTAAGCAGTACTAGAATAGTACAATATGCTTTGCACAATATAAATTAACCCTCAAATAGCTACTCCTATGAGTAAAACTTCTTTCAGCCTCTGAAGAATTATGCTTGCCACTTCTGCTTATATTGCCAGGAAGAGTGCCATTTAAAAAAAAGAAAAAGAAAATCATCACTATGAGCAATTACCTAAGTGACTGACAAAAATTGGTTCTTCAAGAGGATTAGTTTTCTAATAGTGGTAGTGCAAAAGTGTACCCATGTCAGGGGCTATTTTGGGATAACATCTTAGATTTGCCTAATAGAAGATGGTCTTCTGTACTTTACTGAAAATATATTTATGACAATTATATAAAAAACCCAATAAAAACCTAGGTGAGCAATAATGGTTAATGACCAAGGTGACCAAATATGGATCCAAAAGGGTTAGATTTATAAGTGAATAAGCATTTTAATTTTCTTATTTGGGAAGAAGGGAGGACACAGATCTGACTTGCCCAAGGATCTGTCCTGCCAATGGGAGGACAGCTGTCACCAGCTCATTCCATATTGACTATTGAATAGAGGATCATAGAATACTAGAACAGGAAGGTCTTACCTACCAGCTCTTTGTTTCTGGGGAACCAGGGCATGACCACTTGTCAGCCCTGTGCTCTTGGGAAAACAGGGAGTGACACTCATGAAAAACAAATCCCTTTCCCCCAGGCCTCTGCTTGAATCAAAGACAAAGCACTGAAACTGGCAGGGGTGGACACAACTAAATCCCTCCGATAAGAGTGACTAGATTAAGGAAACACCTCTAGCTTCATCTGCATTGAAGATAGAACAGAAAAACATCTCTATTAGCATAATGAACAGAGAATAGCTCTTCCAAAGCAGGAACTGCACTGAACTATGGGATACTAAAGGCGGAGAAGTACTCGCTGATGGGAAATCTCTGCTTCAGATGCTAATGAACACAGGCCTGCTCACACTAGTCATTATCAGACCAATTCTAGTAATGAATCCTATTGATACCCAAAATACTGAAACTGCCTAGCTGCACTGTGAGCTCATTCAAGGAACATCACCCATTGCCAGGCATGATCAGTCTCTATTGTCTCGCCTCTGTTTACCCATCATCAAATCCAGTGTTCTTGAACCATTGTCCTGTCTCTACAAAAACACCTATCTTTGCTCAAGATGCCTGGATGTAAACTCTGCATCAGTTCACCTCTTGCCTGATCGTGCTGGGGGCTCTGCTTGTCTCCTGCCCCCTGGATCCCCAGCTGCTATCACCATCTGGGACCCCCAATCAGTGCAAGCTCCACAGAGTGGTGAAATCTCTCACTCCCCACCCTCTTTTTCTATCTCTCTAGGCATAGCCTCCTAACCTCGCCCTATGTAATTAGTTACGTATTTTGCTAGCCCTAACACTTGTAATCAGTTTATTTACTGTTGTAACTGTAAGTATTTATTCACTAGTGAGAAATAAATAACTTTCATTGGTAAACTGGTTGCTTCTCTCTCTTTTCCTCTCTGGCTCACTCTTACTCAGGGGTGCTGTTTTGGCTTTCGCATCACTCTGCAACAATGCTTCTTGTACCTAAGCTAAAAGATCGCTGTGGTGCCCAGAACTCCTGTGGGGTTTGCCCATCAAGTGGGTTACTAGTAGAATGATTATGCTGTGAAAGTGGGGATTGGAGAGGGGGAGCTGAACATGGATGGCGTATGAGGGTGGCTGCTGAGAGTGCTGTTTAACCCAGCCACAGAGTCCAAGGGCAAATAAGGGCCAGAGCTTGGCACTGCTGTGCAATCCAGCCCACTTTATATAGGAATATATAAAGTGTCAGCTTGTAAATGCAGATTAACTGGTCCTTTCAGATGAGCTCTGTCTGTCTGTCTCTCTCTCTCTCTCTCTCTGTGTGTGTCCACCTGAATCCAGGGTGGGAAGAACTGAATCTTGTGGATCCTGGGTAGCTCCATGGGGAAGGAATTAGCAAAAGGGAGAAGTAAAGCTCCTTAGGAACACTAGTGTCACAAGCAGAACATGAATAGAGTTATTCATCTCTCCCCACTATAACCTCAAATACATCAGCATACCCCAGAGCAATGGGCAAATATGATAACAAAGGAATCTCAAAACATCAGCAAGTCCAGTCCCCTGCACTCATGGCAGGGCCAATCACCATCTAGATCATCCCCGACAGCTGTTTGTCTAACACACTCTTAAAAATCTCCACTGATGGAGACTCCACAATGTTCCTGGGCAATTTATTTCAGTCCTTAACCACTCTGACCAGTAGGAAGCTGATCCTAACATCAGCTGAGAGAGAGGAAGGAAGAATGGTGGTGCTACCACCACTTCCTCCTCCCTCCCCTCCAGCCTCTGAGGTTCCTCACCCCTGTTGTAGGAACTCAAAAGCTGTTATACCCGCCCCCCCTCAGTCTTCTCTTTTCCAAATTAAACATACATAAATTCTTCAGTCTTCCTTTATTGGTCACGTTCTGTAGACTTTTGATAACATATGTTGCTGTTTTCTGGACCTTATCCAATTTGTCCACATCTTTCCAGAAATGTGGTGCCCAGAACAGGACACAATATTCCAACTGAGACCCAATCAGCAAAGAGTAGAGCAGAAGAATTACTTTTCATGGTTTTTTGCAACACTTCTGTTAATACATCCAAGAATGATGTTTGCTTTTATTTTGTTTGTTTTTTTGTCTCCCCTACCACTGTTGTCTCACTTTTAGCGGGGTCCACTATGATCCCTAGATGCCTCTCTGCAGTACTCCTTTGTAGAAAGTAATTTTGTATGTGTGCATTTTGTATGATTGTCCCTTCCTACTTGGAGTACTTTGCATTTTTCCTTGCTGTGTTTCATCCTATTTATCACAGACCATGTTTCCAGTTTGCCAGATCATTTTGAATTATAATCCTATCCTCCATAGCACTTGCAATCCCTCCAACCTGGTATCATCTGCACACTTTATAAGCACACTCTCTTTGCCATTATTTAAATCGCAGATAAAAATATTGAACAGAACTGATCCCAAAACTGATTCCTGTAGAACCCCACTTGTTATGTCCTTCCACCATGACTGATGCATTGATAACTACTCTCTGGGAATGGTCATCCACCCAGTTATGCATCCACCTTATGGTAGCCCCATCTAGGTTATACTTCCCTAGTTTTTTTATGACAAGGTCATGCGAGATTGTATCAGATGATTTACTGAAGTCTAGGTATACCATGTCTACCACTTCCCCCTTATTCACAAGGCTTGATATTCTATCAAAGAAAGCTATCATGTTGGTTTGACATGATTTGTTCTTGACAAATTCATGCTGACTCTTACTGATTATTCATCTCCTGGATGTTTGCAAATGCATTCCTTAATTATTTGTTCAATTGTCTTTCCTGGCACAGGAGTTAAGACAACAAGTCTGCAGTTTCCTGGGTTGTCCTCATTTCCCTTTTCATAGATGGACACAATATTTGCCCTTTTCCAGATGTCTGGAAATTCTTCTGTCTTCCATGACTTTTCAAAGACGACAGCTAGTGGCACAGATACTTCCTCTGTCAGTTTCCTAAGTATGCTAGGGTGTATTTCATCAGTCTCTAGTGGCTTGAAGAATCTAAACTTTTCTAAGTAATTGCCAGCTAGTTCTTTTCCTTGTTTTAACTGCTGAACTTACTTCATTTTCTCCAGCATTCACTATATTAAGCATCCAATAACTGCCAACCTTCTTGACGAAAACCAAAAACAAGTCATTCAACACTCTGCCATTTCCACATTTTCTGATAATGTTTTTCCTCTTCATTGCGTAATGGTCTTACTCTGTCCTTCTTCATCTGCTTATTCTAAGATAGTTGTAAAATGTTTTCTTGTTACCATTAATGTCTCTAGCTAATTTGAACTTGTTCTGTGCCTTTGGTTTTCTAATTTTGCCTCTACATTTCTGTGTGATTTCTTCATAATTATCCTTTGTAATATGAGCTAGCTTACATTTTTTGTAGGAATCCTTTTTTTTTTATTTTTAGAGTATTCAAAGCATGAATAATAGTATAATATGGTCACCACCATCAGGAGTTGCATGGGTACAATATCCTTTTATTCACAGAGCAATCCTGCATTCAAAAATTAAAACTTTAAAATACTAGTTTAAAAATTTGCAAAATTCTGCATATTTGTCAGCTTCAATTATTTTGATTATTTACTTCAAAATCCCAATTAATAAGGTTGCCTATGATCACACAGACAACAAAAAAGGTTGTTTTGACCAATAGATTTCTTACGGGGCATATTAATGGAGAAATCTGAGCAATAATAATTAAACTACAAAACAGTCATCTATTTCCTACATGCCTCAGAAATGGTGCAAAAGCTTAGGAGAGTCTGGGGTACTGAAGAATCTGAAAGAGAGGAAAGTAATTTCTGGGAAGAGCCTGGGTGTGAACTTGGAGGGCTGTTGGGTATGGATGGGAGAAGTATGGAACACGTTTCTTTGGGGGCAGGCAGGGAAGCAATGCTAGGGAGCCTCCACCATGCAGAGCTGGTCTGACCCCTAGCTTCTCTCATAGTCAGTCAGCCACATCTGCCCAGTCCCAGATGTACCTTCATCCCCTCCCCACCATCCCTTGTGTCCCTGCACACCCAATACAGCCACTCCTCCTTTCTCCCCATGTTGCTCTGCATCCCCACTGTCATTCAGCCTCCGCCACAGGCTGTCACCCAACTAGCCTTTCTGAATCTCAGCCTGGGAATCATCCAGTAGCTCATGTACCCATTGCTGCCTGTCCCCTGTAGCCTGTGCCTCCTTACCGTGCCCTTTGGGCAGGGTTCTTTGAGGAAGTCAGCTTGTTTCTCTTCCCTCTCTGCATCCTGGGCTGCTCCCACCTGAGAACAGCTGCTATCACAGCATCCCATGTTGGGCAAAAGCAGTAACTGCAGTAAGTTTACGGCAGAAAGAGCTGTCTGTAGAAAACAAACTCTGCACAGCACATGAACTCTGCGTGTGCCCAGTGGTGCTTTAAACTATCCACTCTTCCCAGCTGCCTTTTAGGGCTTGTCCGTACACAAACTGTTACAAAGACAACTCAATTGGTTTTAAATTTCTAACCCTTGTTTCAGTGCCATGCTGAGTGGGGGGTACTCATTTACAGCATCCATATACTCATCCCTACCCCAAAATGAAAACACATGTGAGCACAAACAGACTGAATTATTTTGGTAACCATCTGTGTGCAGAGAAGCCCTGACTTTTAAATAAAATTTTAACCCCTTCTCTAGAACCACATCTGTGCTCTGAAAAATAAAAAAAAAAAAAAAAAAAAATACCAATGGCATTATTATGAGTTCCATGTTTTCTCCTTTTCAAGCACTTCCCAATCTGTTTACAAGAAGATGGTATTTCCAATAGCCAGCCCTGAAAAGTCCACTTGGAATCTAACAATCAAGCTGGGATCTTTCCCTACTGCACATTATCCCAATAATGAAGTTTCTGAAGGCCAAATTATGCCCTCAGCTCCCAATGCCTTAAGGTAATTCACAGGGGGGATAGCTTAGTGGTTTGAGCATTGGCCTACTAAACCCAGGGTTGTGAGCTCAATCTGTGAAGAGGCCATTTAGGGATTGGAGCAAATAGATGTCAGGGGTAGTGCTTGGTCCTGCCAAGAGGGCAGGGGGACTGGACTAGGTGACCTCCCAAGGTCCCTTCCAGTTCCAGGAGATGTGCATCTCCATTATAATAAAAGATGCATAATCAGCTGGGGGTTGTAACTATCATTACAACTTTGTTGGTGATACACAAGCTGGAATTTCCTTTCCACTGCATTGGCTCTGCAGGATAATAAGCCAAATAATAGTAAAAATGCATTTTTGTAATTAAAGCAAATCCTGTAAGTACCAACATGGACCAGGACTGATGAAAAGGCCCTAAAAGTAACAATTCAAGGTAAAAATGGAACTTCACAGTATTTTTCACATTGCTATATGGGTCTGTAGGTTTGGGGGAAAAATCATATGTCAACTTAATACATGCTTCTATCTGGGAAATATGCATAATAAATAAATAATCTCTGTAGTCTATGCTAATAACCAGCTAGAGCTGCAAGGTTAGGTCACAACGTGTCCATTCCTTAGAATTTAAGCACCTTTTGCACACCCAACCACAAGGTGGAGATATACATCACAGATTAGTTAAAAAGAAAGAAAGAAAGGAAGAAAGAAAGTTATTGGGTGTTATCAACATGCAAACCTGGTTTATAAAAGTCTCAGAAGGTAGCCGTGTTAATCTCTATTTGTAAAAATAATGAAGTGTCCTGTACCACCTTACAGACTAACAGATATATTATGACATAAGCTTCCTTGGGTAAAATCCACTTCATCAGATGGAATGAAAGAAAATACAAAGACAGCTATATATATATATATAACGGTCAAGGGACTGATGATCATGATGATATATGTAAGAAAATTACTTCAAACAAAGTTACTATCTATTGTAAATTAGGGTGATCATTTGGGGTTATTGTAGCCATTCAGGGTAACCGATGGGCAGATGTGAATGTCCATTGAGGGGAAGGTGCCTCTGCAGAGTGTTAAACAGTTAAGATTCTTATTGAGGCCTAAATATATAGCACTGAATTTGCAAATGAGCGCCAATTCAGCTATGTTTCCCTGGCACTGCCATTGGGAGACAGGCCAGTCCTTGCCCTCAAACCTTGACCAAATACACACCATCAGCCACACAACAGAACACAAAAACTCTAACCCTGGAAACTATCCTTGCAATGAATTCCATTGCCAGCTTTGTCCACTTATGTATAGGAGTGACAACATCACAGGACCTAATCACATCAGCCATACCATCAAGGGCTCATACACCTGTACATCCACTAACACCACCAAGTGCCAGGAATGCCCCTCTGCCATGTATATTGGACAAATTGGACAGTCTGTTCACCAAAAGATCAATAGGCACAAATTAGACATCAAGAAAGGGAAAACACATCAACTTGTAGAGGAAAACTTTAACGCCCCTGGACATTCAGTAAGGGATTTAAAAGTAGACATTCTTCTACATAAAAATACTTCAAAACTCAGTGAGAAATGGAAATAGCTGAACTGGAGCTCATTTGCAAATTCACTACTATACAATTAGGCCTCAGTAATGAGCTTAATTGCTTAACACGCCACAGAGGCAACTTCCCCTCAATGAACATTCACATGTTCCTGTAAATTACACTGAATGGTCACAATCATCCTGACTGATCACCCTAATTTACAAGGAATAGTAACATTTTTTGCAGTAATCTTCTAAATGTATAGCTGCCTTTTTATTTCCTCTTCATTCCTTCTGATGAAGTCAATATTATCCATGAAAGCTTATGTCCTAATAAATCTGTTAGTCTCTAAGGTACTACAGGACTCCTCTTTGTCAGAAGTTAGGATTGTTAGCACTTAGATAGCATGCATACCTACAAATTTTGTTATATAATTCTAGTGTTAGAAGTTAACAGTGAAAATCTGTATCACGTGCTGTTTTTCCAAATTAAAATCACATCTGGTATGCTAATTGTATTTAAACGGCATTTCCCTGCCAACTATATGTCATATTTCAAAGGACACTCCGTACCACTACAGAATATCATACTAGTAAAAAAAAAAAAATGCTACAGTGCCTATCTGATTTTATGTCCACTGTGGAGTATACTTGTATAGCTTCGATAGCTAATCTGTCATATAAATGTCCTTCTGATAAAGATGCTTAATTTGAGCCATGCTCAGGCTCACTTTTGTTTTTAAAGAATAATTAGCTTTGAAAACATATCTGGATATATCATGTTATAAGTTCTCATCAAAAGACTTTATGCTGGAAGAGAGATTTTATGAAGGGAATAAAAATCGCACTCTCTTTGTGAGATTTGTTATCCATGTTTTACCAAGTCTTCAAGCATAAAAGCAACGTTATACAGGGTCTTGATTGTCCACTGAAGAAGAACTGGAACTGCAAAGTATGAAAGCAAAGATTACAACATAAGAGCTACTGTTTTGAACGTCAACTGCTCTGTTAATTCATTCCGGTTCCTTTCTTCTCAAAAGAGAACAGAAAAAAGCCAAGTCATGTATATATATACACACACATCATAGTAGAATAATATGGTATGAATTTACCATTTATGGAAGCTGGTGGATTGGCAGGACTCTATTTAACTACAAAATATGTAGAGCATCAGCAGTGAAAGTGCAAAATTCCAAGAACTGCCTGTCAATACATCAAAATCTTGAAACAGAAGAATCATCCTTAAGAGTTAGCAATTCTTGGATTTAGACAAATTGTGCTTCACGCAAGACCTGATTTGGAGGAGATGGGGTGTAGGATGGCCAAAGATGCAGATAAATGGACCTTTAAATTCTGGTTCATCCACAGGCATTCAGTTTCATTGTGTTTAAGGCTAGAAGGAACACTCAATCATCTTCTAGCTTGACTTCGTGTATATCACAGGCTATTAAGATTCATCCCAATATCAAGACCACTAATATTGATTCAATTACAACATTTCATACCTCAGGAGACCAAACTGAGTGAGACAGACAGGGAACAGGAAAGAATGAATTACCAACCAATTCCCAAAGTCTACACAACTGCAGGAAATTAATTAGGTAAGAGACAACCAAATGATCCTTCTGTCGATAATGGCAAAAAAGGTCCTTGCCAGCCTTATGAGGGAAAAATTCCTTCACAAGCTCAAGTCTAATGATCAGTCTCAAACTAACCACTGGAGCAAGAGACACCATTCAAGCATCTAAAAAAGTGGTGCAAGTAAGATATTGCAAAAGCAACAGAGTGAAGTAGCAGTTAAAAGTTTAAAGCTAATAATATCATTTCTTGTAGAAAAGTGGCCTCATCCATTAGACTGTGACCATATTGACAGTGACACTTCCAGTCCTGTTGAAAAAAAATAACACTGTAACAACAGTGGCCTCAGAACCTGGGACTGGACTTCTTCATAAGAACAATGGTACTCAAATTTCAGATTCTAAGTAATATACCAAAGGATTATAAAAATCATGCTTCTCCTACTTGCCTGCTGACAAAAACTCTTTCAAATGGAGAGCTCTACACAAGAGACTGGCTTTGCTGGAGTATGAAAAAGCAGGCTCTGTACTGCATACCCTGTTTCATATTTAACGCTAATACTTCAAATGCATCAGTACTCTCTGATCCAACCGACTGGAGCATCAGTAGTGGTTGGAGGAAGTAGAAAGACCAAATGCCTGCATGTGAAACTCCAGTATCACATAAAGATAACAATGTTAAATGGAAATCAGCTAGCAGAGCAGCACTAGCAGACAGTTCAATTGAAAACTTACTCCTGAGTGAAATAAATGTAGAAACTGATAACTGGAGAAAGCTCCTTATGCACATATCGAATGTCATTCTTTTTCTTTCTAAACGGGGATTGGCTTTGTTTAGTTTCCCTGCAAGGTATCAGTGACCCTACAAAGGGAAACTTTCTTGATATGCTTGTGCTTCTTAGCAAGTATGATCCACTTTTATCAGGCCATGTTAGTATGTTTGTGAATCACAAGAGAGCGGAAAACACATTCAAGTCCATCCTCTGTCTACCAGAATATAAAATTAATTTATTGAGCTGTGTGGAGCATTTGTAAAAATACTTCTTGAAGAGATAAGACCTGCAAAGTACTTTTCAATTATTATTGTTGCAACTTGGGACTGTTCTCATAAAGAAGAGACAACCCTGGCTGTTCAATATGTTAAAATTGCAGGAAGTTCAAAGGTTTTGTTTGCAGAATGATTCATTTTGTTCATTAATTTCAAGAAAAAAAGGAAAAGGAAAAAAACGAAAAAAGGAAAGGGAAAAAAAGGGAAATTGCCACTCATATATTAGAAATTCTGGAAGGCTTAAAATTACTTTTTCAAGTCTGCATTGGCCAAGCCTGTGACAATGGATCCAGTATGTCTGGGAAGTACAACGGCGTACAAGCAGTCCTTCAGCAAAATCCCAGCTGTACTTTTGCCAGTTGTGGCAACCACTCTCTAAATCTTGTCGGCATAGATTGTGCTGAATCATGTATGGAAGCAGACACACGTTTTGGAACAATAGAGCAATTGTACAACTTCTTCAGTAGCAATCCTCAAAAGTGGGAAATTCTGAAGCAGCATATGTCTATTTCCTTTCACAGCATGTCAACAAGATGGCCAGCCTGAACTGATGGCTTTAAACCAGTTGCACAGCATTTGGACTCTGTGGGAAAGGCTTTAGACGTGCTTGAATTTCTTACTCCAATGGCACAGGCTCACAGTGAGCTTAAATCAGTTCAGAAGTATACATCCAAATGTGTTGTATGTTAATATCATCCAAGGAGATGAAGCTGATAAAAATGATCCATGGAACTAATCTTGTAATTGCAGTATTGCAATGTTGAGAGGGTTAACACTGAATGACTTCTTAAAGCTATTAAAAAATATTCACGATCAATGGGACACAATCCTTTCTGAGTCCAAATCAGTAGCAGAAGTTATTGACATTTCATCTGAGTTTTCCACCAATCACAGCCTAGCATCTCAATCTTATGTACAACATTTTGAAGACAGAACTTCACTTGCATGAGGACTGCAAGATTTGACCCCAAAATGACAAGCAAAAGCAAAAAACTTTCACTTCTTGTTCTCCAAATATCTTCCCACTTTCCAGATTCTGATTTACAACTGATAAGTAAATTCAAGGCACTTTCCACTTTTGAAAGGAGAGAAAAACTTGGGCCCAATTATCTACCTTAGTGGGAGTTTTGCCTGGGTGGTGGTGAAGTTCAGAGTATTTTTAATAATACTCACTTTTATAAGCAGGACAATTTTTTATTCCCAAAGAAGTTTGTGTAAAAAAACTATTCAAAGTTGCTGCCTTGAAAAATTTTTAATATAGGAATTAGATAACCCAAAAACCAGCATTGCCTGAAGTGTTCCTTCTATTTTTTCCATCAGTGTGGAGAATAAATATTGTTATGTGCACCAAGACATGTGCAGATGTGCACCACCATTAGAAACACATTCTGCCAGATGTAAGCGATGTGGTCACTGCTAATCAGCGGGGAGGCATTTGAAAGGATGTGCCCACCCAAGGACCCATCTTAGATTGGCTGATTGGCTGGCTGACTGACATATCTGTAAGCATCACTGGGATTACATATTATGTATGGGTAGCCAGTTTGCTGTATCACCTTTCAGTAGGTTGCCAAAAGAGCACCCTTATGTAACACACAAGTAAGTATCTGTGAAAACAGTGAGTCATACCCATCTGCTTCATGCTAAATCCAATGGTATGCAACTCCATGTTCAAACTTTAATAATTCCCTTTGGATCTTTTGTTCTTCTGCTTAGTCAGTCAATCCACTTAAATACCCATAGTCTCTGCTAAAGCCATAAAGCCTCTGCATTCCACACAGCTCTTCTGATTAAAAAAGCTCACTACACAACATAGCAATTCTTTTAATGCACATGTTGACAAAGAATGGATACACTGCGGCTCTTTCAAACAGTGCAACAAACCTGCAAAGCCAAGAAAACAACTCCAATTTATCAGGGCAGACACTAATTAGCCACAGCTGGTTGCCTGGCATTCTACTCATTGGCCACCACGCAGCACTTTTTTTTTTGGAGTCGAAACAATTAATTTGTTTACATTTTTCTAGAAGATATGCTGTAGTGCAAAGAGAAATTATCTCAGGGAAGTTCTATGGTTGCACAGGGCAGACAAGATAACCACAGTCTTCCCTTCTGGCCTTGAAATCTTTGAATTTATGAACCCGACAGCCATACGATTCAATATGGCTCTCTCCAATTTGAGTAAAGGAAAATACTGAAATAAGATTCTTGTGGAAATTCATTTCAGTATCATGAAAATAACAAACATTTCTGATAAGTGAAAATGTGTATCCAAACAATGTTGTTTACTAGAACAAGGAGTAGGGTTCAGATCTCTTGAACTCTAATCTCAGCCCTGTCACAGACTCGCTGATCCTTGGGCAACTCACCTTATCTCACTGTGCTCTAACTGCAGTGGGGATAGGAATGACACTTCACTTCCTCAGATGGGGATTGTGAAATGTAATAATGAATGTTTTGCAATGAATGTTTTCAAACACTTTAGAGAAAAGAAAATTGAGAACAGCTCTTACTGAATCCCAAACATGAAGTTCCCCTTTGTCAAGACCCTCTCAATGCTTCAAAAGAGCCACAATTAGTGCTGTCCTCCAGGCCCACTGGGGGCTGGGAGGGGCAGTTGCACAGGGATCTGGCATTTCAAAGAGCCTGGGGCTGTCAACCACTACTGTAGCTACTTTGGTGCTCCGGACTCCTTTGAACTGTGGCATCAGTGCAGCTCCACTGCTCTGCATGTATGTGTGTGTCTGGGGGAAACACAGCTGTGATCCATGTGGCACTAAGGGCTGATTGCCCTTGCCCCCCGCACCTTTGCCCTTGGCCCTTACGGAAGCGTAAACCCTTGTACCTCCCCCAAAGCCAGTGGTGGCTGTCAACCCTCCCGCTGCCCTCTGTTACTAAAGCAGGAAAAGCGGCTGGCACCTACAGCATCCTTCCAAAATTCCTTAAATATATGGAGCCAAGAGGGCTTAACTACATGGCCACACAATTCACAGAAGTCATTGCCACCAGCAGACTCCCAACAGCTGGGAAATGATCAAAGATCATTGCCATTTTAAAAGCTGCCTAATGACTCCATAAGCTACTGCCCTCTCTCACCCTTCAGTACACTATATAGATTACTGGAGTGGCCAATCCTGCCAAAGCTGCCCCATTCCAAAGACTGCAACTCCCTCAGAACAGAAAGGCTTCAGGGCAGAGAGGAGTTATCTGATAAAGTGCTTCCACAGACTACACATATTGAAGCCAACTTCCAGAAGAAGCTAACTGTCAGAGGCAACCGGTGTGGGGATTCTAGAGGGGCATGGGCCACGTGTTCCTGCCCCATCCTTTCCCAGCCCCTGCTGCACCCTCTCCCCACCTTTGCTAGGAAGCATGGGTTGCTCTTGGACCACATAAGAGAAGCAGAAAAGGATAATTTGATCCAACTCACCAATTTTCCCCAATATCTTTCTCCCATATGGTCACCAGATTCCTAAATCTTGAGTACATTTAGACTTTCTGTTTGAGTTGCAATTCATTCAGTGATAATTTTGCATGAATTAATTTGTTTCCTATTTCATCTTTCCAAATATGGCTTTGAAATGTGCATTCAAATTGGGTTCCAGGTTTTGAACATATTCAAACTGAAGGCCTGGATTCAAGCACCCTGACACCTTGAGACGTCCAGATCTAACACCAAATCTTGTGGCTTGACCCCATCTGTAGTCTTTTGTTCACACTGGGCTAGTTTCTGTCAAAAGCCTTAACTGTCTGCATTTTGTGTTGGTTTTGTCATGAAAGAGGTTTTTACTATCCTTCAAAAGCTAATAAAATTTAGTAAAAGAATTAAAAATGAGTGACTTGATTAAAGGAAAGAGTAAGGTCCTTACATACCAAATTACTTTAAGATACACAGTTCGGTTACTTCCTAATTTTTTCCCTTGAAAATAGTCTTGGCATCCACCCCCACCAGCTGGACTGCCCTGCTGTCAGCATGCTGCTTTCAGCCCCACCCACTGTGCTCACTCTGCTGACTCCAGTTCCAGTATTTACTCACTTCGGCTGCTGCTACACTACCATTCTTCCGTCAGAGGCGGCATAGTAATGAGGCAATTTGAAGCTGGCTAATGAGGCACTGGTATGCATATTCAGTGCCTCATTAGCATAATGGCAGCCACGTGAACAAATGTTGAATTTCAGATTGGCAATGAAGATGGGGGTAGCTTCAAAATGAGTGCCCTGCTTCGACATTTCCTTACTCCAATCTAGTTCTGCGGGAGTAAGGGAATATTGAAGCAGAGCACTTATTTTGAAGCTGCCCCCATATTTTCTGTCAAGCTGAAATTCGACGTTTGTTCGCATGACTGCTATTATGCTAACGAGGCACTGAATATTCATGTCAGCGCCTCATTAGCCTGCTTCAAATTGCATCATTGCCATGCCTCCTCCAACAGCACAGTAGTAGTGTAGCAGCAGCCACAACCAAACTCTTCTAACACACAAAGGGAAAGGTTTTGGCTGGTCTCACACAGGTATGCAAGAGGTTTGTGGAAAGGAGGCAGAGTATACTCTGATTTCATATTTACCTGTGCAGAGGATTGCTTGAAATCTCTAAGCCAAACATGTCAGAAAATGATAAAGCTATCCCATTCCACACTAAAGACTGCTGCAACCATGTGTGCATGCTGGACCATTTTACAGGCTGTATCACTGGTTGCTATTGCATTCACTATCCCAGCTTCATTCTGCAGGTCACTGTCACCAATGTAGCAAACTTCCATGTTTGTCTATGCAAAAGTAGCTAATAAAGCCCCAATTAAGCCTTAAATTTTTCATGACATTGGATCATTGCACGTTGAAAAACACATCAGTTTAAAAATACTATGCTGTGATAAATTCATTTTTAAACTGTGGACTAGATAGCTAAGGCCATTATAGGCCTTATACTAAAATACTAAACCTATAAATAGCAACTAGTAAAAGCAGCCAGGACACTCAGAATTTACCTATGCCATATGCATTAAGATTATTTGGGAAGGTCAAGGAGTGGAACTGTTCCAAAATATACACTAGACTGCTTTCATTTCAGATGCAGACAGGCTTGTTAAGTGAGTCCTGGACAAAGAGCTCAGCAGAAAGAAAGGTCATATCACTGGTGAGCATGATCGTCTGATTGCCTAATGCCTTTATTTTTGCCTGTTTGCATCAGGTGATATAAACACAAGCCAAGAGACACTGAGGACAAATGCCAGGGGACTTGACAAGGAGCCTGTACCTCTCTGCTTTCTGTTCGTGCCTCTTCCTCCATTTTAAATTTCTTTGTTAATTAGAACTACTTTGCCTTGGGTGAAAGGATATTTATATATGTTTGCTAAGGTTAACATGAAGATTGGTTTGGAAAATTTCAAGGACATATTTTTATCATTCATTTGGGTCTCACAGGAAAGTGACTACACTGATTAATGGTGTCCTCTGGTTACGTATAAAGCAGATACAGCAGTACTGCGAGCTTTTTCCATACTATGCCAACAGTGCACATTAACTCTAATGTAAGTGAACCACCTCTAGGGGCAAAGGAGAGAAGTGCAGTCTCCATAACTATTCACCCTTTAGAATCTCTTCTGAGATTGCCAGTTAGGCTGCCAGTTGTACAGTTAGGTTCTGTAAAGCTGACACTGCTCAACTTGAACTGGATTATGATCCTGAACAGGGCATAAGATTTTAGCTTTCCAGCACCACTGACTTGAATTTGATTTGAATTGTTGACCAAGAGATGGAGGATTTTGGCTTTGTCTACACTGGTAGATGTAAGGTGCTGGCAGTTCCCACACTGCTCAGAGTAGAGCAGTAAAACCGCTGTTGTGTGTCCACACTGTTAGCTCAGTAGCATGACCACACATGTAGCACTTACAGTGGCATTCAGAGTGGTGCACTGTGGTCAGCTATCTCACAGAGCACCTCTTCTCCATTTGCCACTGACAAAGGGTTGTGAGAAGGTTGCAGAGGATCCTTAGTATTGTCCCAATGTCCTATGGTGCATCTATGGTGCTGACTGTGTTCTTATAGCTATTGCTTTGCATTCCAGCACCTCCCCCCCGGCCCCCGTGCTTCCATCCAGATCTGGCACTACCTATTGTGCTTTGGGGGGATTTTGTGCTTTGTTCTTTACCTCCTCAGCCTGCAGGAATATCTGTTGGAGAAAATGCTGGTAGATCTCACTAACACATCACAGATGGCAGTTGAAATATTCCTTAAGCTATAAAGTGACAATGATGGGTCAGGTTCTGATTTTCCCATACATGGTATCTGTGATGCAAAATTTCTTGTGTTATTCATGGAAGTGCTGACCACACTGGAGTACTGCTTTTGAGCTTGGGGAAACAAGCGTTATCTCATGAAGTCATTCACTGGGAGCCTTGACAATAGCAAGGAGAAGTTGTGCAATAGGAGTGGAGTGTGCTTTTGGCAATGTCTGAACAGGAAGATGGATGTGGACAATGACAATAACCCTGTGCTTACAGTAGCATTTCATACCCTCCATAATATTTGTGAAGGGAATGGAGAAAGTGCCACTCAGGGCTGGACTGCTGAGACTCAGTACCTGGAGGCTGAGTGCGAACAGCCTGAGAACAGGGCTCTTAGAGACGCAAAGTACAGGGCCATAAGAATCGGGGATGCATTGAGCTAGCAATTTGATGCTGAAACTCAGTACTATTTGTTGCCATGCACAGGAGTGCAGAGGCTGAAATGCTAATGAGCGGTCCATATGATGTGCTTAGTACAGAAGTGCCTTTCGCTTTGCTGGGATATGGTTGCTCGCTTTCACATAGAACACACATGCAGCATCACACATCTGCACTTTGGGTATGGAGGGTGAAGCCCCAGCATTTTTACAGATCTGTGTATGTCCAGGTAGCATACGCAGCCCTGCCGGCTGTTGTGCTGTGCAATGGGTGCTACAGTTCAGCGGAGTTAAACTGAACAAAGATAGTGGTTGAGCAGCTGGGGGCCTAGGAGAGTCTGCAGGGCTAGAGGATAAAGGGGCAGGTGTGGAGTGCAGCAGGTGCCAACTGGTGATGGGAGGGTGGCCAAATGTGTTGGCAGGGACATGACAGTGCACAGAATACAGTTTTGGGACACTGGATTCAGAGTGGGGGCAGTCATGGAGATGAGCCGTACGCAGTTTTAGCAGCCGATGGAAAACTTTCCAGGTTGGTGTTCCATAGAGCTGTTCCATGGCTTCATTCCAGCACTCAGCAGTATCCTTCCATACCCTCCTGTCATTCTCTCTCCACACCTTTCAATTCTTCCTTTTCAGCAGCAGCCCGGAGCTCAAACCTCACACATCAAGTCCTCTTTACTTTTCTGAGTCCACTTCCTTGCCTGGCATAGCCATTAAGCCAATGGAAAAAAAAAGGAAGGCTGGGCTCCCAAGGCTGTGAAGCCAAAATGCAACATCTGTATCACCCTGGAAAATATATCACTGCTGAAAATAAGGGTTTTCTGTGGGCCTGCAGGTTCTGTCCTTGCGCAGCTTGTCTGTGTGCAGCAGTGGTCCACCCCTTATGGCAGAGTGATGCAGGCATATGACCCCCTAATGGGACAATGAACACAGAAGTTCTGGCAAGGAACCTGTGGAGGTAGACTGCCCAGCATCTGCACGACACTTTCAATGAGATCTGTGAGGCCAATTATCATGAAGTGACAGAATCTATGAACAATATGTTCTGTATCTGACTAGCCCTGTGTACACACAAGTACCACACCGACCCAAGACTGCTTTTGTAGCTCCCCCACCCACAACTTACTTTAGCACTTCCAGAAATCAAAACCACTTACCAGGCCCATCCTTTGCTGCTTGTGCTTCCCCAGTCCTTGATTGTTGCAAGAGGCTAACTTCCTCCGGAGTAGAAAATCGTTCCTGACTGCATGCATCTGGGGATGCTGAGTCATCTCCTGGTTTTGGGGCCTCCTACCCCTCAGCACCCTCATCCGCCTTCTGGCTTGGTCTGCTCTGGAATGGTTCCTGAGGCCAAAGTATACTCAGGGGGTCTTCATAGCATCGGTGGGTTCACCTCCAGGTAAGTCATCCAGCTTTTTGTAAAACCAGAAGTTCTTGGGTGCAGCATCAGAGTGAGGGTTTGCCTCCTGCATCTTGTGGTAGGCGTTTCACAGCTCCTTCACTTTGACACTGCACTGCAGTGAGTCCTTGTCATGGCTCTTTTTAGTCATACATCTTGATATCTGCCTGTAGATAAAAGTACTAATGCTAGAGTTTATCTGGAATTCAATAACATTTTCTCCCCAAATGCTGGTAAGTCCAGCTCCTTGGCATGGCTCCAAATAGATCACCTGATGTGTGGAGCAGGCATAGTCACCTGCAACGATGCACTGAGATCACTCCACATATCACCAAGCAAACAGGAAAGGAGTTTCAAAATTCCAAAGAAATGTAAAGAACACGTCAGAGGGACTGCTCTAAGGACAGGGCAGTAGAATTCAAACCATGGCCAGAGAGACAAGCACAGACATTGTGGGAAAGGTACTGGAGGCAAGCTCCATGCCTCTTCTCAAGGGCTATGTCTACACTAGAGGGTTTTGCAATAAAACTGGCATTTCAACAAAACCCAGGGTGTCCAGATTCCCAGGACGTTCTGTTGACAGTACATTGACAGAACGCAGCACTTTTGTCAACAGTCGTATCCCACTAACCACAAGGCATAGCACCTCTGTCAACAGAGATCTGTACAGAAAGCTGGTCTAAATGTTCTGGGGGGCCCTCTGTCAACAGACAGGGCTTCTGGGACACCGGGCAGCCTTGTCTGCTGTGCTTCCAGGTGGCTGTTTTGTCAAGGAAACAGCTGGGCAATCTGGCTGCTCTCCGCCAACAGAGCAGGTCGCAAGCTTGGCAGCTTGGCCACGATTTGCCAACAGAAATTTTCTCGGAAGATATGGTCCGACAAAAACTGCTGTTGAGGAACCCCTGTAATCTAAACATAGCCGAGATGGTTTATCAAGAGCGGAGCAACTGTGGAACTGGTGAACACTAAGTTCCTTGCTGGAGTGGACCCCACAGAAGTTACAGTGCTGGGGGCTAATTTACTGTGCAGTAACTTGCCAGTGTAGAAAAGGCCTATGGTGCTCTGAGAAATCTTCTAATCTTCTAATCTATTTCCCTGAAGTTTTTCTTCCCAGATACCCACACATGGACCTAATTGACTATGCAGCTTCTTCAGAGTCCATCCAAACCTAATTTGCTACAGCACTTTTCAAACTTAAGATTCCAAAGCACTTTCCAGGTGTAATGGGAATGGGTAGTGCACATACTTTAGAGGAAAAAATAAATTAACTAACTTACCTAATGGGAATCCGGTATCATTTCACTGTAATTTCAAATTAGAGATGAACCCAAGTGTTAGCTTCACAAATAACAAGCAGTCATGCGGCACTTTACAGACTAACAAATCTATCACATTGCCAAATGACTGCTTGGTATTTTTTAAGCTACAGACTAACACAGCTGCACCTCTGGTACCAACTTTTAACTCTTTAGGTCTAACATGATAAATTCTACTGTCTCCAAAAATAGCCATTTACAAATAATTTGGAAAGCTTTAAAAATCAAATAGACAGTGACAGGTGAAGATGCAGTGAAATCTTTAAAACATGTACTGATGTTTTAGGAGTCCAGCAATATTAACCTCCTTCCTAGAACTCTCACATTCTGTGGTGTGTATAGTTCAACAGTTCACTAACATGTTTAATAACACATAACATCTCAGAGGAAGTAGATCGTACACTCAGTAACACAAAGTGACCCCTCTCCATAAAGTTGTTCTTTACAAGTCAATGTTTTTGTATTTTGAACAGACAAATTCTCTTCCAATAACTGGAGTCTTAATGACAGGCCTACCCTCCTTCCATACCCCTAAACAGTCACAATTTGATGTGCATATCCATGCACATACACACAGTCACACACACTTCTGGATGACTTAGGAGCCTGTGTAAGTCATCTCATGCTCTGCTTTGAATTTTCACTTTGTGTGATGCCACAAATACCAGAGCATGTGATAACTTAGAAGAGGTATCAAGGCTACTCAGAAACTCAGCTGAGCCCCAAACCTCTCTCTAAAACAGGGGTCAGCAACCCTCTGCATGTGTGCCAAGAGTGGCATGCAAGCTGATTTTTATCAGTACGTGAGGAGGGAGCTTAGCCCTGCTCCTTCCCCCCCATGCAGCCAGGAGCTTGCTGAAAGCCATGCTGCCTGTGACCAGCTAATGCTACCAACCACCACCCAAATGTTAAAGCTCTGTATTTTAGTTTACTTATTAATGAAGCTGTTATAAGTAGGATTATTAGTAACTTTAAAAAGTATCACTGGCTCTTGGACCATCCATAGAGGTCAAAATATTGGCCCTCTGCCTCAGAAAGATTGCTGACCCCTGCTTTAGAAAGAGAAGCCAAGAGCTCAGAATGCAACATGGTATGCTACTTACCAAGAGACAGAGAAGGCAGCAGGGAGCTTTACTACATGGATCCTAATCACATCGTTACCTAAAGGTTTATTGCTTCTGCTGGGACCCATGCCAGGGTTAACTTCTGCATAAAAGTTGACCATACCAGCCTATCAGAAGTCATCTCCAAATTCTTTTTGTAACACAAGTTAGGCCAAATTCATCCCTGGTGGAATAATGTTGACTTTAGTGGGCTGAAACCAGAGATGAATCTGGTCCAGCACCCATACAGCGGAGCCTTCCTCGGGTATGACTGCTAGCTAGAAAATGAACAACAATGTCCACTGTGCAAAAAAACATTGCTTTTACCATGGAGAGAAAGTGTTAAGGAGAAGGGAATATATTCACTCAGAAAAATAGAACAGGAATTTGTCTCTCACAATGACTAATACTAGATCCTGTGAAGGCAAGAAACCTCCATCACTACTCCCACATGCATCCCTCACATAATTAACTTAGCCATTTCTCCAGCTTGAAGCATGGACACTAGAAGCCTTTACTATAATTCCTTCCTAGCTAACTGCAAAGTAAGGTTTGGAAAAATGTCTGGCCATGCTCTACCAGTATGAAGAACTCTGTGTGTGTGGTAATCTGTTATTTTGCATATCATTCTGGTTGTGTACATAAATGTTAATGAAATAATAGCCAAACAGGAACTGAACCCTCTCTGGGAACAACTCTGATGTTTGCATACCCAGGAAACCGAGTAATGAAATAGAGCAAATGCGTGAGAGCTACTGGAAAAACAACCAACTATCTTTTATTGTGTCTGTCATGTGAGTAAAAGAACTGTTGAGAAATTAAACAAGTGTGTCTGAGTTGTTATGTTTTTGACTTTCATTTGCTTAAAATAAAAGAACAAAATATTGTTTACTTTGAACAAAGTTACATAAAAGATTTGCCAGAAAGCTATCCAGGGTACTAGGGCAAATAATTTAGATTCTCTTCCTTCCTACTATTTCAAGTATTTGAGGATATATGACACATGCCAGACAAAATAAAGTTATAACTTATACTACACCAAGAACATGCAGTCTGCTCAAGATTTTCTTAAGCAAATAGCCAATAAAAAATAATGAATATTTGCAGAGAAAACAGTCAATTATTCCACTGGGTCACAAAGCAGAATAACAGAATGTCTCACTACTTTAAAGAGCTTTACATTATTATTTATATTTTGAACTAGACATTTAATACTTGTATTTGAGACCCCTTGGGACTCCAGAAGCAGATATTCAAACAGTGCAGCAATTAAGCAGTGCAAATCAGCTTAGCCTTCCTCTTATGCTTTATAAGAATAGAGTGCAGCTGTAGTCCCCATCATCCTCACTGCCACAATAAGATACTAGGTAAAAACCATACTAGGAGTAAGTAGTTTGTCGAGTTACTCGCAGGTAAATCTAACTTACCATGTTTAAAAACTATACCAGATAGGCTCCAGGGGGAAGCATAATGCCAGCATCTATATTTTTTTAGAAAAAGGGATGGATCCAAACCCAAAATTCCCAAACCAAAACACTCCTGATACCTGAGGAACTTGGCATTTAAAACTGGATGATCCAATTTTCCTAAAAGTCCTTAGTTTATACAAATCAACCTAGCTCCACTGAAGTCTATGGAGTTTAATTTAAAAGAAAAGAATTTCTAATTTCTAGAAAATTTAGATTAGACTGCAATAGGACCACCAGCTCCTCCCCTGTCTACTATATTGAGGATTTAATCCATAGACTTTTACAGAAAAAGGAGTACTGATTATTTGTCTTATGATACTTGGAATTTCAATAGTGCCTTTCAGCCAATGAGATTCAAATACTTTATAACAGTTATCACCACAGCCTCATCACCTGGTAAGTTTTATGTCCATTTTACAGGTGTGAAGATAGAGTCAAACTGGATGAGTGAGTCATCTGAGATCATAAAACAAGATATTAGGAGAGTCAGGAATAAGAATTAGCAATTTAGACAGAGGGACTAGGCTAAGTGGAGTGGCACAAGAGGGACAAGCTCAGAGGAGATGATGTTTTTATAGAAAATGTGGGCAGCTGTCAGCAGCCCACCTACACATAAGGCTTAACTATACCAATATAATTAAAATGGTCCTGCACCTCTCTCTCCTCTGTTGGACACTTGTGAGGGGCAGTTAACCTATGCCTGCCTCTATTTCTCGCTACACACACAGTTCTCCTACCTGGATCTTTAGCAGCTCCTGGTAGAGCTGATTACTGTTGGTGGTGGTGAAGGAGATCAAACCAGAGAATTTAACCCAAGCCTATGCAGCAAATACAGTAAAACTCCAAGATACATGCAACTCGAGTACATGGAGCTGAAGCCTGGCTCCCAGCTCCCTGCCACTCAAGGGAGATGGGAAACTGACCAGCGCTGATGCACTGCTCAGTTTCCTGGCTCCTGGAGTTACACAAAAATTCAACTTACACAGGGTGGCCAAGAACACAACCTCTGCGTAAGTCAGGGGTCTATTGTACGTTGAGAAGGGATTATAGTGGCAGTAAAAGTATTACATCAAGCATATAGCTCCTATGTTAGACACAGCACTACATTAGAAATTATACATTCCCTTCAGCAAGCCTTTTTCATATTCATACACAAACAATATTGATTGTACTCAGTGCAGTTCACAATCCTCGCAGGTTAGACTCATCAAGTTCACTCCAGTTTACTTCTACTTTCAGACAACCTGCCTAGAGTCCTCTACTAATCAGCCAGTTTTAAGCCATGCCAAGTTACATTCACACCCTTTCAGTATAGTCAGACCAGTTTGGCACCATACCAACATCCTTTAGTGTGCATTTAATTACACAACTACAAAAGTATTTTTTCTGGTAAAACTAAAACCACATGTAAAGGGGAAAAGATATATCAATATAAGGCATCTTTATACGAGTGTAACTGAGAACTGATATAACTACAGAATTGCACCTCTGATCAACATAGCTGTAGAAGTAAAATTTTCAAGTGTAGATAAAAGGTCTAAGGCACCCAGTATTAGCAATAGTAAAGAACTCATATTTAATTAAACACACACTTATATTAAGTACGTGTATGAAGATCCCACAAAACCTAAAGCACAAAGAGGTCAAACCAATGTCAAAGCTGGAAATAAAATTCAGAGGTGTCCTGACTTTGATCATTAGTGGTTAATTCTTTCCTCCTGCACTCTTGTTTAGAAGTTTCCACAATCAAATCTTGTAAACAGAATAAAAAATTTGCTAAAGCCTATATCCCTATCATACTCATTCACTGAAATCCTTGAATCATCAAAAAATATGATAAGCAGAGAGTCCCAAGACTGTTTTTGTAGTCTCTGGCTCACAAGAATGTATCAAGAACACACCTTACATTTATAATTTTTTTCATTCTTTATGGGGAAAAACATTGGACACTTTGACCTGTGCTCCTCTTTTAAAGAGTTTGGAACACAGAAATGTTGTTAGCCAGAGCGTATTTTCCACATTTTGGTGCAAGCTTTGTTGAGTTATAAGATTAAGAGCACAATGATCTACAATTATTTCCAAATCAGATTAAAGTCCCTATTCATGACAGGTCAGGTCACATTCTTTCTGTATTTATGTCATACACACAGTTCCTGAATTCAGGAAAATAAATACTTTCTCTGAAAACTCTCCTGTTTATAAAGTCTCCTATTCTCTGCTTTACAAAGAGGTAACAAGTGCAATGCTGCTTAAAGAACAAACTGTATGGTCCAATGATTCTGCTACTTTATTTTTCTTTTTGAAAAGCAATACAGAGCAGCCATCAGCCCAGGGAACCTGACAAGTAGACTACATATCCTACATTATCCTTCTCCTTTCCTCTCCTGCTCACTCCAGTCTTGCATGACAAGTATTTATACATATTTGGTCCCCTTTCTGTCATATAGTGAATGGGAGAATAGGGCTATCCCTATTGTCATCTCCTTTAAAGTCTTGTTAATTCAAAATAGAAACAAAAAGGAGGCAGTAGATATGTTAGTAAAGTGTAACTTAGCACTGAACAGTGGCAATTTATTAAATTTTACTTTGCATTTGTACAGGGTGTCGTAAGCTTTTTACAAGGTACAGGATTGCACACCATATAGAACAGGTGTCTCAGTGTCCCAGACACTTTCATCTGAGAAAACTTTGTAAAACTCTTTGTGACATAGCAGCAACCATATGACCTTTCAGTAGCTTATGCATTTCACTTCCATTTGTCCCTTCTCATTTACACTGATGTCCATGTGAAGTTGCATTTGTTTATTTTGTATCTGTGTCTGATTTTAAAATGCTGAATGAATGAACAGAGGGAATTCTAACACTGCTTCTATTACCAACTCACTGACTGGCTTTAAACAAGTTGCTTCTTCACCAATGCCTTTTGTGAAAAGAAGATAAACAATACCTACATAACTTCCCCATGGGGATTATGACACTGAAGCTCTCTACACTATGAGATAAATTCGAATCTAAGGCAATTAGCTCAATATCACAACATCACTGTCTTTACTGTAAATAGCTCATTTAGGGAGTACTAATATCGATATCATAACATTGTCAAAAGTGCCTAGGTGTAGCATCAACTTCGAATTTAAAAGTTCATATGAAGGCTAGTGTGGAAGCACCATGTCTCTGAATTGAATTCATTAGGCTCCAGAGATATTCCATATGTATCCCACAATGCCCCACAGTGCTCCACTCTAGTCACTTCCATATCTGCTGCTCTCCAGGTGTACAGGAATTAGGTAACAGGAAGCCTGTGAATTTTAATTCAGCACCAGGAAGCCTGTGGCTGTGGGTTCATGCTTGTATGAGAGGCTGAGAAACTGCTTTCTTTGCTATCAGCGCTGTTAGTGCATCTACCCATTAAAAATAGCCCCAAGACGGAGTTCATGGTTCTGTCTGTACCTCTACTAGCTGAGCACATGGTTTTTTTTTTTCTGTGCTGGCACCAGACCCTGCCCCACCGCATCATGAGGCAACTAGGCTGTTGCGGGGGTCATGCTTGTATAAGAGGCCGAGAAACTTCTTTTCTGCGGTTTACATTTCTGCAGGGGCCCCTCTTCCCTCCCTCACAGAAACCATGCAATCAAGGTCTTTCCTGTGCCCAACCACATCATGTGGCTAGCCCCTGACCCAATAAAAAGACCTGTCTGCCATTTGGTGTTAACCATGCTGCCAGGCAGCACCCTGTCCTGGCTTGCACATGGTGAGGGCTCAAAGGGTAGGAAAGATTTTCAGGTGCTGGCTATTGTGTGGAGGGAATCTCCCCCAGCAGCTAGGATTTTTGGGTGCTGGCTGTCACCTGGGGGAAGTCTGCCCCAGTGGCTAAGATTTCTGGGGGCTTGCAGCTGCTAGGGGGACCATCTCCAACTGTCCCTTGAGCCACGGACCTCCCATCCCCCAAAAATATTTTCAGGGGCTTGCTGCCACTGGGGGAAAGTCCCCCCGGTGCCTGTTAACCACAGGGAATTTTAACGGGAATTAGGGATTTGGGAAAGCTCACCAATATGACTTTGAAATGTAAAGATTAAAGGTTCGTACCTTTCCCTGGTTAACATTACTGTCTGGAACAATAGGCTTTGCCCCAGGCTTCACGTGAACTTTTGGGAATCCCAGTGATTACACACTTTTAGCAGCACTTACGGTTTGTTTATTTTAGAAGCATGATGATCTCAAAGTAGCAATTAACATATACAAACTGAAAGATGTCAGATACAGTCAACAGCTGGTTACAGACATAAATCCTTACTTAACAATGTTATAATAGCAAATACAATTCACTCAACTAACTCCACTTATGGTCTAAACTTATGCTATCCAAGCAGGGTACAATACTCACTGACTCCTCTGAACCGCCAAAACCCAGGGCCTGCTCACTTTGATCAGTGAGGAAGGTGTTATTGCAGTGGGTGGAATACAAAGTCAAAGAACAGAAAGCAAAGGCTGATCTAAGAATAGCAATAGCAGAAAATAATAGAGAGAGAGAGTGGTGCTCAGACAAGCAGCTAAGCACACCTTGGGTATGAGTTCCACACTGCACGCTTGCCACATGTGACGAGGGATTCTTATACCCATTTTGCCTTTCAGTGCTTAAATACTTTTGGTAAATTAAGCTCCAATTCCTTAGAATTCCCAAAAATTCCCCAAGTTACTTGATGACCTTAAATTGGAGTCTTCCCCTCCGATTATGCCCTATGTGTCAGTCTTTTGGGGCAAATTCTGGCAAAGGTCAGGGAAAACACTATTATGTGATCTTTACTCAAATTAGAGTAAGGTTATTACGCCTTTCCAGTCAGAGGAGAGTGAGGAAAGCTTGAACACTAGCTGATAGCAGAAAGTGCTGCAGGTAGCGAAGACTGACACAAATAATGCAATGTTACTATTTTGACCTTAACTTCTGCAAATTCCGCAAAAAGCCCCTCATGCCAGGTTTTACTGGCATGCTGCTTGTATTACTGCTAAAAGGAAAGGCAGGCCTCCCCTTGGCCTAAGTTAGCTATTCTACATTGGCTTCTTGACACATGGATGTAGAAAAGCAAAGCCTTAATCTAACTACCATAATCAGACTACAGTTACTCCTACAAGCCTATAAGCTAGCAAAGTCTACACAGCTAAGATTTTCACGGGCTTGCAGCCGCCAGGGGGACCATATGAACTGGCCCTTGAGCCATGGATCCCATGCCCCCCCACCCTAAAAGATTTTTGGGGACTATGTCAATTGGCCCTTCATCCTTCTCTGATCCACCCAACCCCCCACATGGGATGAGGGTGTCCAGCACCCTAACACTCAGTAGAGGCTGGCCCCCCACCTGAGCAACACCACTTGTTGAAATTTGTTGAGCCCCATCCACCATGTTGGACAACTCTGTGTAGTGTAGTGGAAAGCCCAAAATCTTTTTCCTAGCCTTTTGTACCCTCTTTCTTCAAGCTTTGGCCCCCTTAACACAGGGAAGAGTTGGTAGAGGGTCAGTTGAGAAGATGCAGATACCTTGATGCACTTTAAGCCCATTGCAGACACCTGCTGCTTGTTGTAAAATCTTTGATATTTCCATTATAAAAAGCAAGAGATTTCAGCCCCATTCCATTTTGGACAACTGCAGTGCAGTGGGAATCTCAAAATCTTTTTTCTAACCTTTTCTATCCTCTTTCTTCAAGCTTTGTCCCCCTTAACACAGGGAAGACTGGGTGGAGTGCCAATTGAGAAGACACAGACTGATGGGTGATCCCAGGGCACAGAAGCTGGGTAGTGGACTGGGAAGCCAAAAACCGTACCTCACAAAATCTCTCTTTTTCAAAACGTTTGCTATCCTGCTCTTTCTTCAAACTTTGCATTCCTCCTGTATTATTTTCAGGGATCATAAGTAATCAAGGGAGAGGGGACAGCAGCTGGAGGGGCAGTTGAGAAGAGTCAGACACCTGCTGGTTTTTGTAAAATCTTTGATAATTCAGTTACAGCTACAGTTATAAAAAGCAATTCAGTTATAGAAACAAGAGATTTCAGTTAACTTGGTGATCTTTGTTGATGCCCTACTTTCCCATCCTTCCTCCTGGAAAAATGACCTTTTGCTTTCCACAGGAGGGGAATGAGGGCAATGCCATGTGGCTAGATGACATCACCTACCCACAACAACTTGCAGGGCATTTTTTTCCATGCTGCACCAGCGAAAATACCCAGAATGCTACAGGGATCAGGGAACTAGCTCTGGAGTGTAACTGAACTAAGAATATTATTATACTATTTATTATTCATATATAATGATCTTTGCGTTTATCTGGGGGGTGAGCTGGAGTCTTGTGCAGTTGGGCGGGGGGGGGGGTGAGACAGAGCCGCATGTGGGGGGGGATGAGCCAGAGCCACACAGGGAGGTTGAGCCAGGGCGGGAGGGTTGAATCAGGCTGTGAGGGATTTGAACAGGGGCCACGCAGGGCTGGGGGGAGTGGGATTTTGAGTTGCGCTTAACTCACATTAATGCGAGTTAAGCAGAACCCAAAATTGCACATTTCAAGAGATTTCTGTCTGACAGAAGCTGTTTTGTTACTAGCTTGGTGGATCTAATTATTAAAATAAGCAACCAGTATTGGGGATTGTCCACCCCATTCTTTGGGGTTTGCTCTGACTGAACATTTTTTGGGTGGCCCATCTCCAGCAAACATGGCTCACAGGGATGTTATGAGATTACTTAGGTGATGTCTTTTTGCACAGGGATCTGAACGTGTAAAAGGGCCAAATGAAGGGTAAGCATTATTACAATAGCCTCACCTTGCCAGAGGCAAAAGTAAGGTCGTGTGCCACTTGGGTAAGAGCTGGCTGGAGTGCTCTGCTTCAGGAGGAGGCAGAGCATGATCCCAGCAGGGCTTCCTTGCAGGCTGCCATGCTAAGTGGCAGGTAAGTCTAAGGGGCTGGCTGGAGGCACACCTCACATGGGTCCAGGACTGCCCCAGCTCTTCAGAGCTCCTTTAAGGAGAGCAGGGGTGCTGAAATCCCTCCCCTACTTCCTACCATCACTGCTTGTTGCTTTCTGTTCCCCTTCCATCACTGTCAAGAGGCAGAGAGGAAAGCTGATAGTGTCCCTGTGTTCCTCTCCCTTCTGGATGATGTGGGGAGGGAGTGACCAATGCCTTGAGCTGTCTTCTCAGTCCCAGACTTCCCAGGAAGGGGAAGAGCAAGCAACAAGCAACATTGGTAGGAATGAGGGGGGCTTCAGCCCTCCCTAAAGGGTGCCCTTGCCTTCCTATACTCCCCCATACACCCAAACTCCCTGCCCTGAGCCCCCCTGTGCCCTCAGCTCCCTGCTCTGATTCCTAAACACCTTCCCACATACACACACCCACACTCAACCTCCTGTCCTGAGCTCCCTGCAGGCGGGCAACACAATGGTACCTGTAAGAAGTTTAAGTTATTTTCACCCCTTCTCCTTGCCTTCCAATAAGCTCTTTTCCAAAACACACACAAACAGGCAGCATATACAAGATGAAGCATGCCAGTTATTCCAGTGTAAAGCCCTGTCATCACAGATGAATGCACTCTTTCATGTGAAAGTATAAGCTCTTTTCCTAATGTTTGTACAAGCACAAGATGACCACCAGAAATTAATGGAAAAACACAATGGGATTGGGGTAGGCATATGGTTGGAGCAAATCAAACTGAACTAATGTGCTCATGAACACGTTTGCCCAGGTCTGCTCTAAAGGATAGCTGGAAAAGAAAAATGCTTCCTCTTTCCACCTTCTTGGCTACGTCTACACTAGCCCCAAACTTCGAAATGGCCATGCAAATGGCCATTTTGAAGTTTACTAATGAAGAGGTGAAATACATATTCAGCGCCTCATTAGCATGCGGGCGGCCACGGCCCTTCGAAATTGATGCGGCTCACTGCCGCGCGGCTCATCCCGATGGGGCTCCTTTTCGAAAGGACCCCTCCTACTTCAAAGTCCCCTTATTCCTATCTGCTCAGGGGAATAAGGGGACTTCGAAGTAGGCGGGGTCCTTTCGAAAAGGAGCCCCATTGGGACAAGCCGCGTGGCGGCAAGCTGCGTCAATTTCGAAGCGCCATGGCCACCCGCATGCTAATGAGGCGCTGAATATGTATTTCACCGCTTCATTAGTAAACTTCAAAATGGCCATTTGCATGGCCATTTCGAAGTCTGGGGCTAGCGTAAACACGGCCCTTTAGTCACAAAACAGCCACAGCTGCCCCATATGTCTTGCCACTTTGGTCCTCACTAGTCAGCTACACATCTACAGTAAGCAGTTGGTAGGGAATCCAGATTAAAAGTTTATGGGCCATCTATGCTTCTGGTTCCTGAAAAGCTGAAAGTCAGGAGAACTGGGTTCTATTCTTGCTTCTGACACAGACTTCCAGAGGTGACTTGGGATAATGTGATTACTCACATATTAAGTAGTTTGACATATGCTGCATATTGTACTTACATATTTCAAATTTTTTGTACTTAGTTCTTCTTGTTAAGTAGAGTTCAAAAGGCATAAGCAACTTTTTGTTCATGTGTGCGTGCCTATTTGGAAGAAAAAAATTAAACACTCACAACCATCTGAACTGTCCTGGGATCTGGTTGGCCCCTAGAACACATTGCTCCATCTTAGTGCTCAAGTCAGGCCTGAGTTCTGGCTGCCAGGGCATTTTTTGTTCACTCTGCCGATGCAGCAGCCAAACAGTGGCAGCCCCATTTCCTTTGCTTCAGATCAGTAATTGCAAATGGAAAAACTCATATCCTGTCCTGCCCAGTCACAGCAGCAGGGAGACTGGCTCCTGACTTGGCCTAGGAGGAAGGGTGAGTCAGTAGGACTGGGGAAAGCAAACCAGCAAAACTCACACTTTACACACATTGCATAGAGTTGGAAGGGACCTTGGGAGGTCATTGAATAGGTTCCCCTGCCCTCTTGGGAGGACCAACCATCCTCCCTCTTTTTTTGGCATTTATTTGCTCCAGATCACTAACTAGCCCGCTCAAGGATCGAGCTCACAACCATAGGTTCAGCAGGCCAATGTTCAAACCACTAAACTATCCCACTCTACCTTCAGTACCCTCCATTGCAAAAGCATTTACACACAATGAAAAGGAAACGCAAACATTTACAAAATATTTTTCACTGTTTTTCCATATTTATTTTCATATCAGTACAATTGTTTTGTTTTTTTCTCTCTCTTCTACTATGTGGTTATCTTATAGTGACCAGACAATTGCAGAGAATATGGGAATATTTGTGTATTTAAATACTTAAGTACTATTTTCATAGCATACTTGTACGTAGAATCACTTCTGTAACAGTAACATTGGCACATTTTACCGGTATTTACAACAACACAACCTAGAATAGAAAGCACAGAAGTGGTATATATTACAACTATGCACACAATTTCCACATACCTGAGGCAGCTGGCCCATCTGTGACTATATGCTCAAGCACAGGTGTCGCTTTCACTCAGGCTGATAGCCAATCTACTTTGCAGTGAAAATGAAGGCATAACCACTCAAATGCTTATGGTTCTTCTACGCTTTCCTCAGAGTAGAAGGATGGACAACTCCCATGATTCACTGGGAAAAAAGCAAACAGCAACTCATGTTATAACTGTACAAAGAACAATGTGACGTCCCCTCAGGAGTTACAGCAATAAACACAGAGTACATCATATGGGCCCAGATAATTAGAGGCATGGGGAAAACCGGGGTTAGCCACCACCCTTCCCACCCCAAATGCTGGAAATGTATTAGTAAAAGAAAACACTGAGGTTCATTCATCACACTTTCTTAAAAGCATAAGATTTGAGCCAGTTAGTCCTGGTTCAAAACTGCTCATTGAATGACTCTCAGCAACTAGTGTTTTATTTAACCATAGCCATCCCATCTACACCCCTGCTGCACCAAGAAGAATACAGTAACTCAAGAGCGACTTTGCAGTGCAAATGGTCAGACCCACACGTCCATCAACTGAAGTACCTCTGCAACTTTCCATCTCAATCCAACACCCACTGAATTAAATAAAAACTTCCCAGTGACATCAGTTGAAATGTTTAGCTAAGGTTGTAAGTGGAAACAAGTTTAGAGAACATCTCCCTTTAATCCCCCTCTGCCCAGATCAAAAAGTCTGAAAGTGATTCAGCCTGGCTGGAAACTCATATTCAGGATAGGCCCAGAATCAGAATATCTAATAGCAGCAATATCCAATATGCTGTTCGTTCACCACGTGTCGAACAGAACAGCCAGATGTGGTGAACACGGCTCAGGAGAGCCACACACAGTGTCCATCCCACCACTCCGCACATGTGTTCTTCCATTGGCTTGGGGCAGCTTGACAGGTTGGGTGGCACGGCTGGGCAGCGGCCCTGGTGAGTTACTTGCAGTTTGGGGCAGGGGGGTTAAGGTGCCTGGCTACGGGTGGGGGTTGGGGAGGGCATTTGGCTGCAGGGGAGCCTAGCTCCGGGGAGGCCGTGCCTGGCACGGAGGTGGTGCCGGGGGGCTGTGACGAGTGGTGAGTTTCTTTTGGACACCACTGTCTCATATTCTTAACAGGTCATATCTTGAATGGCACACACTGCACATGGCTCTGCTTTGTTCTACTAATGTCTCTGTAACACGTCCCATGACGCCCAGCCCCTTGGTCTAGGGCGGGCGGCAACAAAAAAGGGGGTTAGGGCACTAGCCCGTCCTCAGTTCAAGCAGTCAGCGGCTCACCGCTACCACCATACAGGCCCCCAGCCCTCCGTCTAGGGCGGGGCAGCAGTTCAGAAGAGTTGTATAGTTCTGGGCCCAGCCCTCAGTCCAGGGCGGGGCAGCAGTTCACAAGAGTTGTATAGTTCTGGGCCCAGCCCTCAGTCCAGGGCGGGGCAGCAGTCCCATGTAATAATACAGTTCTGGGCCCGGCCCTCAATCCAGGGCGGGGCAGCAGTTCACAAGAGTTAAGCACCGGCCCAGCCCTCAGTTTGGGGCGGGGCAGCAACACAAGGGTTAAGCACCGGCCCAGCCCTCAGTTTGGGGCGGGACAGCAACACAAGGGTTAAGCACCGGCCCAGCCCTCAGTTTGGGGCGGGACAGCAACACAAGGGTTAAGCACCGGCCCAGCCCTCAGTTTGGGGCGGGGCGGCAACACAAGGGTTAACAGACAGGCTCAGCGGGGGCTGCCCCTGTCAAGGAGGAGGGGGTAGGGGGTCGCAGGCCCTCCCACTCCACTGCTACCCGGTCCGGGGCCCTGAGGGTCGCTCACCTGCAACCCCGGCAGTGGGGATCCAGACCGCAACACACTGCCATTGGTTCGTGAGCGACGTTCCCCGGGCCACTTCCTACCTCACCCTCTGTTGGCGGCAGGTCCCAGTCCATCTGGTCGAGGGGTCCTCCTAGGTCGGTCTCCTCTGGGTCATCCACCTTTGGGGGCTCCAGCCAATCGTCCATAACCACGTCATTAGGGTAGTCAGGCGGCGGCAATACAGGAGACGCAGGGCGGTCCTGGGTCTGAGTGTTGTAAGGGTCCGCCGGGACTCTGGGGCAGCCCGCTCCCGGGGCCTCTTCCAAGGTGGGGGGTCTCCGCCGGCGGGAAGGTCCTGGGAAGTCCGGGTAGTCTCCTTGGGGCATACGGACCCGGGATTGCGTGGAGCCTCTGGGAGCCTGCTCCTCTGGCCTGGCCGGGCAGCCGCAGGCCCTCTCCCTTTGGCCCCGAGGAGCTCATGCAGGCACGTCCTCCCTGCCCGGAGGCCCAGCCCTGAATGGTTCCTGAGTCCCGCCTTTGGCTCTTCTAGCCCTTGGTCCCGCCCTCTGAGGGGCGGGCCTCTGGTCTCCTGACTCCGGCCCCGCCCACCAGGGCCTCTGCATAGCTTCCCCGGCCTCCAGGTCTGCAGGAGGCCATACTGACTCACTACAGTCTCATTTTGACAAGGTTGTTTCATAGCGTGTTTTGCTCTTTTAACATTTTTCAGAGGACTAGTTCCCTGACCCATCATCCCAGAATACTCTTTTCCCTTCTGTATCAGGACCAGAGTCAATCAGAATGAAGGGGGCGGAGGGCAGGAGGGCCATTTTGCCTTAGCCTCAAGCTAGACTTTTCCTCAATAGCGCATGTCCAGAGAAAAGTTACAAAAGCATTTGTTGAACAGAAACATATTCCACTTATGTCTCACCCTTTCTGGTGCCTTATTTTGTGTTCGTGCATTGTCGGTTTTTATTTTTATTATGGCTAAGGGGTCCCAAAAGCTGGAAGTGGCCCAGGCTTCTATGGACCTTTGAGAGGGCCTGGTCAGGACTGAAACATTAGCAGGGCAGATACAGAGTAACTCATATAACCATTGCCTACATTTTGTCTTGCCTGCAGATTTAATTTCTAAAGCTGTTGACGCTTTAGCCTTAACCAATGGAGACATTCATCAGCACAATCATATATTGCTGTATATATCTGAAGAACCATAAAGGTTTTCAAAATAATATGTCTCTTCCAAGCAGCATCTCAGGGCTTATCTGCACTGGCAAGTTACTGTGCTGTAAATTTCTCACTCTGGGGTGTAAAAAAAAAAACCACACACCCCATGCAACATAGCAACTTACATTGCCAGAAGTGACAGTGTAAATGAGCTCCTAGAGAGGTTAGCTACTCATGTCATGGCATAGCTTGCCCCCAGTACTGGAGGTGTGACCCCACTGTGATGTTAGACTGTCATTATAGTGCTTTGAACTTGCAAGCATAGACAAAGTCTAAGTAACCTTCTGTCTGCTCTGCCTTTTGCATCAGAATGTGGAAAGCAGCTGAATACACCCAGGATAAATAGTAATATAACTCAGGATTTCCCACATGCTTAAAAGAAATAATTTACAGAGCTTAATGAATGTCACAGCTTTTCTTGTTAATATAGTCTGTGTTTATTGTGGATTTTATGAATACAGAAAGGAGTCTACTGGTCCTTATGAATAACCTGCATTCTTCCACTGGATCTAAGCCAGTTAACCTTGGACTGAATTCTTGTTTATTTTATAGTGAATGTGAGAGACTTGTGGTCTGCCAGAAGCTGTTAGGACAATAAAAACACAGCCAAAAGCTGTCACAAGTGTAGAAGTCACAGAGAAAGTTAATTTGTTAACTTCAGGGGCATGAGAGAGAGATTTGCCAAACCGAATAGCAGACTGGAGTACAGTTTATGTATCATGCATATTATTTTAGCTCAAATGGCAGGTTTTCAAGTACTTTCTCCCTTTAAAACAGTTATTTTTTTAAAATTTGATTATAAGCATGGAGAGGAAGCTTCCTTCCTTAAAGCTGTCCTTTTCATTTGATGAGGGTGAGGATTTTCTCCAATCTAGTGTCTTCCTTACACAGAGCACCGGCCAGCATGGCTGCATTTTGGATTCCTCCACCAGCATTTTGATTAATCCTGTGCCCAGTTTGCTGGCTCTAGTCGTTCAATACAACAAGTTACATACTACATAAGACCACTATTTTGCGGAGTATTTTTGTTTTGTAGTTTGTCAATGATAGGAAAGCAACTTTAAAACCCAAACATGCTATGTAGTGTTCTTTCCAGCAGAAAAATATTTATATGCTCTACAAGATCTGGAAGGTGAGAGATTTTGAATCCAGAGATCAATTTATTGGAAGAAAAATCCAGTTTAACAGGGAAGCCTATATTAACCCAAATCTAAAGGAAACAAAAATAGATTTATTAATTATTTTATTAGTTTTATACATTCTTACATTTTCTTCAAAGTAAACATACTTGTATATCAGTTTCTACATTCTTCTACACTACATTGCCCTAGTTGATGCTATTACACAATTTCCATTATAAATTGGAAAATCAAAATAGTTTCTCATTACCTGTAATTTATCTTTTTGAAGAAAGTTTATCTCCCTTATAATTACTGTATTGAAGTAATTTTATATGCCAATAGAAACAGTAGTGATAATTATAAGAACACACAAAATGTATTTTCCATCACACATCAGGCAAAGCAAATAGCCAAAGGAAAAACATACAGTTTCCCTTATACAGGAAAAATCATCAGGAACTGGGGCAAACACTAAATCAAGGCACTGATTGCTTGGTGCAGCTGAGCCAAGTCATCTGGCCACTGAGCAAGTATCCAACATTAGCTAGGGCTGGAAGGAGAAGACTATAACTCAAGTTCTGTGAAATTCTCAATTATTACTTTTTGCAAGGCGTTGGGTAAAATTCTGGAAATCAACAAAGTCCCAGATGTCAACCATGAAAAGTGAAGCTCTGTCCAGCTTCCCTCTTGTATGGCCCCTTTCTCATTAAATCTCACCAAACATCTACATTGCTCTCAGGTGTGGAAGAATTAGGCAATAGGAATACCATCTGAATTCAGCACCTGGAAGCCAGCGGCTGTAGGGTAACGAGAGGCTGAAAAATCTTCTTTTTCTTTCCTATTAGCATGGCTGCAGGGTCTGTGGTTCTGTGTCTACCTCTGCTAGCTGCCTTTTTTTTCTGTGCTTCCTGGCTCCAGACACTGCCCGCCCCCCACCATGTGGCAGCTAGGCTGTGGGTGGGGGTCGTGCTTGTCTGATAGGACAAGAAACTTCTTTTCAGCCGTTTACATGTTGGTCAGCCCACCACATCCCCTCCTTTTCCTCCCCAAGAGGCTCCACACATTCTGGAACTTTCCCTTGCCTACATCATGTGGCAGCTAGTTTATTGGTGGCGGGCTAGGGGGGTGGGTAGTGCTTGGATGAGAAACTTCTTTTCAGCCATGTACATTTTGTCCTGACCCCCAACATCTCCTCCCTTCCCTCCCCCCAGAGGTGCCACGCAGTTTGGAACTTTTCATGCCCAGCCACATCACGTGGCTTGACCCTAAACCAATAAAAGCATATGCTGTGCAAAGTGTCAGGCAGCTTGTGCATGGTGAGGGTCTTGTAGCCAGCCAGGGGAAGTCTCCCTGGGCGGTCACGATTTTCAGGCAACAGAAGTACTTTGTCACTAGAGTGGCTGCTCCCTCAGAGGAAATTCTTGTATGGACTTTATCCAAAGGCCAAGGGGCTGGCTATAGTTGGGGGACTGTTAGCCACCTGGGGGAAGTCTCCCTTGGAGGTCACAATTTTCGTGGCTGGCTGTAGTCTGGGTTTGTTTAGCCTCCCAGGGGAAGTCTCCCAGAATGGTCATGATTTTTGGGTGCTGGTTGTAGTCTGGGGTCTTTTAGCTGCCCAGGGGAAGTCTCCCTCAGCAAACATGATTTTCTGGGCTGGCTATCGCCGGGATTCTTTTAGCCGCTGCAAGCTGTAACTGTTTCAATGTTTCACTGCAGTTTCAGTGTAGCACCCGTGTCTACTTAAATGGCTCCTCTTTGCCAGGAGGTCTAAATCCAGCTACAGGTGGTGGGTCTTGCCCCGAGGCCATGGGGCTGGCTATAGTTGTGGTCTTTTTACAAAGGTCATTGAAGGCTCTACAATTACCACAGTTCTCGAAGTCAGGCTTGCCGTGATGAATATTCTTGTTCTGAGGGTCTTCTTTGTCAGGTCCAAACCTAGATCCAAGCCTGGGCATGCTAGTAATAGGGGTAGGTGGTGGGTCTCTCTGGGCTGTCATGATTTAATGTAAAGGCTATCTCTGGGCTGGCTGTAGTAGGGGGTCTAACAGGGGCACATACAGGACATCTCTGGAGGTTAATGAATTTCATTTAAAGACATGGCGCTTCCTCACTATCCTTCATTCGGAATTTTAAATTCGAACTGAATGCTACACCCATCAGGTCACTACAATATAATGATATCGATATTATGTTGATTTTAGTGCACGATAAATCAAGTTAATGGAATTTACAGTGAAGACAGGCACTTGTTAAAATGGCTAAATGACTTAAAATTCATATAATCTCATAGTGTAGACATAGCCTATGTTTAGATTACAGTGATTTGTTGACAAAAGCTTTTGTCAGAAGATCTCTTCCGACAAAACTGTCAGCAGATTGCAGCCAAACTGACAAGTGGATCACTCTACCAGCAAAACAGCCAACTGGAAGCATAGCAGACAGGGCTGCTCAGTGTCCCAGAAGCCCTGTCTGTTGACCGGGGGCCCCCCAGAATGTCCAGACCAGTTTTCTGTTGACAGATCTCCGTCCACAGAAGCATTATGCCTCGAGAGGAGAAGAATACAGCTGTCGACAATAGTGCTGCATTCTGTCTATTTACTGTCAACTGAACACCTTGGGAATATGGATGCTCCCCGGGTTTTGTCATCTAGTGCAGACATAGCCTCAGAGCTGGTAGATAATGTCTCATAGGAAGCACGTCTAAAAGAAAAAAAGTTTAAAAGAGTTGGCAGTCTTTCAAAGAAGCATTATTAAGGGCTCAAGAGCAAATTATCCCACTGCATAAGAAATATAGGAAGTATGGCAAGAGACTACCCTGACTTAACCAGGAGATCTTCAATGATCACAAACTCAAAAAAGGAGTCCTAAAAAATGGAGAAACTAGATAAAATGACAGGGTGAATATAAACAAGTAACTCAAATATGTAGGGACAAAATCAGAACATTCAAGGCATAAAATGAAATTAAATTAACTGAAGACATAAAAGGCAACAAGAAAATATTCTATAAATACATTAGACGCAAGGGGCAGAGGAAGGACAAGATAGCCACATCAGTCAATGGGGAGAAAAACAATAAGAGAAAAATGTGGAAATGGCAGATATGCTAACTGACTTTTTTGTTTCAGTTTTCACCAAAAATTTAGTGGTATCTAACATAGTTAGTACCCATGAAAATAAGGTAGGATCAGATGCAAAAAATAGGAAAAGAACAAGTTAAAATTATCTGGAAAAGTAACAGAGAGGTAGCAATGTTAGTCTGTACTCCAACAAGAAAAACGGCAGAAATGTAGCATTTTAAAGAATAACAAAATGACTTATTCGGTGATGAGCTTTCTTGGGACAGACCCACTGCATCAGATCAATCTCATTTCCAATACAGACTGACATTCATAAGTACAGAGGAGCAAAAAAAAAAATTGCAATAAAAACTGACAAATCAAAAACTGTAGACCGAGGCCAGAGTAAGTATCGACTCTGACTTGAACCGTTTTACCTGAGATAAGAACAGCTATTTAGGGTAAGAATTTGAAAGTAACAAGTTTCTTATAGTATTTAGAATTAGTTGGCGTTTTAAATTTTAACTTGGTATCTTGCTTAGATCTGTCTGTTTGCACTTGCAATCACTTAAATCCTACTGTTTATACTTAATAAAAAACAGCTTAGGTTATTACCAAGCCCAGTGAAAATAACTGTCATGGGGGCAGGGGAGAGAGCATCCATTGTGCATATCTCTCTTTCATTAACAAGGAGGGCTGACCTTATGAGCTTTCTCTGTTTAAACTAATGTTTTACACACAATGAGATAGATTTAGTTGGTGTTTTGTTCCCTTTTGCAGAATTGAGTTCCTGGTTGCTGTTAATGGCCTTATAGCTGAGCTTCCTCCACACCCACACCAGCCACCAACTGAACCAGTTCAGTGTCTGTATTGCTCTGCAGTGGGGAGGTAACTCCAGCTCTGTGCAGGAGACCAGAGCTTCTGGCCCAGCTGGACAAGGTGGTGGGAAGCCCTAGAGCAAGAAGTTGAACATCAGTGGCTTAATCAGCACGCTGGGGGTGCTATTCCCTGCCTTAACAGCATCTGTTTTGAAATAAGCACTATGTGTGCAGACTATGTATTTCAAAATGGCTAACTGCTATTTTGAAATACATTTGTGTGTGTAGCTGCCCTATTTTGGAATAGGTATTCTGGAATAGCTTATTTTGAAACAGGGCTGCTGCATAGATGTAGCCAAAATGGCCAGAAGAAATAGTAGTACAACTTGCCCCACAGTATAACCTCTCTCTCAGATACAGGAGACCCAGCTTCAAATCTCCATTCTGAACGAGACTCAAAAGGGACTTTGATTCATCAGAAATTTCAGCTTTGTTTCCACCACAACCAAAGTTTTGCTCTGACTTTTGTCTGTTTTGATTTGTTTGTTTTGGGTTGTTTTGTTTTTTTTTGAATTGTCAGTGATACCTTCCTTCCCTGCGAGTAATTAATTGCACAGTTCTCCTACTCATTCAAAACTATGCTACTTACACATTTCACTGTGGCTATGATGACACTTTCTGAAAAGATGATAGAAGCAAGTAACATTTATAATTTCACACAATACACTGAAGACAGCCATCCCACTAGATTTAATTAACATTTTCTCAAGATGGTCAGGAAAATCACGATCACTACTTGTATAAAAATTATAACCGGTTCTTCCAGGTCCTCTTTTGTTACATGATGTTTGTATCTTATCATTTATTGTATATTATTATTTATTATATTCGTCCCGCTGAAATTATCAGATAACATATCTATGTGCAGCAATGCATTTTACTACAGTGCATTATAATGGGTAGTATCAAAACACAAATTACATTTACTGTCATTTGGAACATTTTAACTTCAATAGGAAATTATTAATAATGCACATAATTGTACATAAATCCAAATCTGGACTTTCACATGACCTTCCCTCCCCTCATAACATCATACACTATTTCACTATTTTAAGTGCATTGCAATGACAGACAGACATTATAAAGAGACTTAAAGAGTGAAATATATTTTTTTTAAAAATGTGACAAATGTAGCTCTCATGAGAAGTGCCAGACTGCTGCCTCTAGAAAAATTAAGTCCTCTCTGTGGAATAGGGCTAATGTAGTTAACACAACCTAGCCAAAAGGATCTTACTGCCTAGTCAATGTGCCTCTACTCTAGTACTACAGCTACATCATCACAGAAGAAATGTTTACGATTGTTCCCAGTGTACTTAAGGAACAATGACGAGAAGATAGATTCCTCTCTGAGGAGACTGAAGTTTCACCAAGAAACCACAAGGAAAGTAAGGCTATGTCTTTAGGCTACATCTATGTCAAAATAAAGTCAAATTTATTAAAGTTGATTTTGTAACACTGTATTTAATAAAAAGTCTAAAGTTAAATGTCCACACCTGCCAACAAAGTTGATTTAGTGCATCCTCACTAAATCACCAAAATACAACTGTTTCAGCAGTGCATTATGGGAACCTATCCCACGGCTCCCTCAGCCTGGTGGCATTCTGGGCTTTCTTGCTGGTGCATTATGGGAAAAAATGCCCTGGAAGTGGTTGTGGGTGTGTGATGCCATCTTCCTGGAATGCACTGCCCTCATTTCCTCTCACTGAAAACAAAATGGCCATTTTTCTGAAGCCTCTTTCTCTGATGAGAGAAATTGTTTGAGTCACCCACATTATGTGCTCACATTCACTGCTGGGACTGTGCTTCATTCTGTCCCTTTTTAAAGAACAGTGACTTTAAAAAAATAACCTGACTGTACCATGTCAACAGGTCACTCAACTACTTTTCCCTCAGTAAAAACACACCAATCATGTGGTCTTCAGAAGCAGAAGCCCATGATGACCAAGTGGATCAAACTGGCTCCAGGCAACTAGGAAAAGAGCTGTGGGAGCTCCCAGCTGACTGAACCATGGCGAGCACTCAGCTGATTGTACCATGTCAACAGGTTATTCAACTAGTTTTCCCCTGGTGAAAGAACACCAAACAGTGGTACAAACTGGCTCCATGTGGCTAAGGAAAGACTACACATTATTCACAAGAAAGAAGGAAAGAAGGAAAAGTAGGGAATCCCAGAGAGGGCATTGGTGTCTAGTGGCTAGTGTTTCTGTAGCATTAGTGTTAACAGTCACTTTAAAAAATAACCTGACTGAACCACTTCAACAGGTCACTTAACTAATCTTCCCCCTGTAAAAATATACCAAACAGGTCTGCTTCCAAAGGTGAAGCACCCAAATGAGCTGTGCAAGCACCCAGCTGACAGCACCATGTACCCATAAGTATGCCTAGACTACAGGGATTTGTTGGCAGAAGTTTGTGTCAGAAAATATCTCTCAACAAAACTTCTATTGACAGATCACATCCAGTCCTCAGGGTGGATCAAAAGAGCAATCCGCTCTGTCAATAGAGAGTGGCCAGACTGCCTGGCTGCTCTATTGTCAAAACGGCCAGGCAGAACCAGAGTGGTCAGGGCTGTGCAGAGTCCCAGAGGCCTTTTCTGTTGACAGAAGACCTCCCAGAATGTCCAGACCAGTGGTTTGCCGACAGATCTCTATCAACAATGGTGTGCTTCTTTGTGGTGAGTGGGGTATTGCTGTCGACAAAAGCAGTATGTTCTGCTGACTTACAGTCAACAGAACGTGCTTGGCAATCTAGATGTTCTGTGGATTTTGTCGACAAAACTCCTGTTTTGTTGACAAAACTCTGTAGTCTAGACATAGCACATGATGCTCAAGTGTAAAACAGGCTCCATGTGACTTGGGAAAGACTTCATACTATTCTCAAGCAAAGCAGGTAGGAAAGAAAAGTAGGGAATCCCAGGGGAAAGAAAATCAAACAGGTGGTGGGCTTCAGAAGGGGAGCACACAGCTGACTGTGCCATGTCAACAGGCAGCTCAACTACTTTTCCCACACGATTAAACCAGACCAAATAGGTCACTGCTGGGACTGTGGTTCATTCTGTCCCTTTTTTTGTAAAAAACAGGGACTTTTAAAAATAACCTTAGGGTGCATACAGGTGACTGTGCCATGTCAACATGTCACTCAACTACTTTTCTGCCAGTGAAAACACACCAAACAAGAAACTTTTGGGACTGTGGCTCCCCTGAGCTACACTCTTTGGAAAGGGAAAGTACTGGAGCATGTTGCCTCTGAGGGACCAGCCTCCAAGAAACGTGTTAACATTTTTCAGTCAGTTGTGTGCCTAGGTGTGGTGGCCAGCCCCAAAAGTATTTGCTCACAGAAGCCAGCCCCCAAAAAACTCAGCTGGCAGGGGCCAGCTAAGCAGAGTAACCTGTTGACATGGTTCAATCCGTGTGCCTAGATTGAGAGGGCCAGCCCCCAAAATATTTGCCACTGGGAGGGCCAGCCCCCTGGCATGTGTTGCTGCTCAGAGGCCAGCCCCCCAAAAAATTTGCCATGGGAGGTTATTGCCCTCCAGTGCTTGGTGAGCCCCAGAAAATGTGAAGTGCAGAAGCATTTATCCCACACAGAGCAAGATATGCTGCTGTCTGGAAGCATGGTCTGCACTGCACAGCCGGCCCATTGTGTGGTGGGGAGAGGGCTAGCCATGTGGTGTGGTGGGGCAGGGACTAGCCCACCAGCCACATGGCACCTGCCCTGTACAGATGTGCAGAAAATAAGTGGGGGCTTGCCCTGGCTACTCTGCCGCTGTCTGGTCCCCACAGTCAAGTCCCCATGTGGTGTGGTGGGGCAGGGACTTGCCCGCCAGCTGAAATGAGAACCTGGCTCTCCTGAGGGCTCCATGCTGGGGCTCTCTTTCATGTCTTGATGCAATCATGGCACTCATCAGAAAGAAAATGAATTCATATTGCTGAGCTCTCTGTTTCCTACTTCCTCCACAACTGGAGAGCAGCAGAGGGGAAAGCAGTCAGAATGGACACATTCTGGACATTGTGGGATACCTCTGGTGGACAATAAAATTGATTTAAAGTAACTCTGTCTTCACGCTAGCATTAAGTTGACCTTTTAAATTTGAGCTTGGCGTTACGCGGCTTCTGAGGGTCAAGGCAAGGAAGTCAACCTTAGTACCCTTAAAACTGACCTATTGGTATTTGCAGTGAAGACAGTCACATTGTAAAATCGAGCTAAATACCTTAAAATTGACTTTATGCTCTAATGTAGACATAACCTAAGTTTACATAAGCACAGTCATATGAAAACCAGAATGAGAATGAAAGAGAGCAACAGAAATAAAGACATATTTTAAAAAGAAATAATCCAGGCTTCCAACTCGGCACCCGTAACATCACCAAATACTAAATTCTCTGTGCTAATCCAACTGCTAACATTAAGTATGCCTCATGCTGCTGTGACTGTTCCTGTAGCTGTAATGTTTGCATAGCCTTGCTATCTACAAACGGGGGTTTTCAAACAGGGAGGCCAAAAGGTTATAATGTGAGGAGGTCACGAGCTGTTAGCCTCCACCCCAAACCACACTTCACCTCCAGCATTTATAATAATAATGAATATTTTAAAAGTATTTTTAATATATATGGGGGGAAGTTACACTCAGAGGCTTACTGTGTGGAAGGGGTCACCAATATAAAAGGCTGAGAATGACTGATCTACAACCCTGGTGTCCAATACGCTTGCCATTTGCCATATGTGGTGAACTAGACACCATGGTGTAACAAAATGTGGTTTATCAGAACCACACACATGGAGCACCCTCCACCGGCTCCACACATGTACCCCACCAGTTGGTGGGACAAGCACATGGTGGCAGCGGTGGCAGCTCCTCCTGTGGCTCTTGCACAGGGATGGCTCCTGTGGCCCTAGGTTCCGGCAGCAGTTTGCCTCATGTGGCTCCAGTTCCAGTACGGCTCACCCAGCATGGCAGTGGCGGCTCTGGTGAGTTGCCAGCAATTTGTGCAGGGGGGCAGGGGAACTGGCTCTGGGGGAGGGCATTTATTTTGAGCAGGGGGGCTGTGGCAATCCTGGAATTTCTACTGGACACCACTGATCTACAATATACTAGTTTATGCACTGCAAAAAGATTTTATGTCCTTTTTGAATTCATGCTGGAAGATTCTGGTCAAAGGTAATAGCCACATTTAGATGAGAAAATGTCCTCTTTATGCTCATTCACAAAAATCAACCTCATGTAAATGAAATGACAACATCACAACAATATTTTCTATACAATCTATACTGTAGCTGACAGCTGACTGAGCAGTTGATTAAACTGTGCTTGTAACATCAGTGCTGAAAAAACCCTATTATTAGTGTATAGCATACAGAAGTTCAGGTCAAGAGAAATGTCTAGATTTGGAAAAAAGACAAACGATTAAATGGCTTACAATGATAAAAGCCAGTTGCAGCAATACGTACTAAAAGAACTAACAGCACTTTTGGAATGATGTAAGAGAAATAATAGGAAGATATGTTTTAGAATCAGACTATTTCCCATTTAATTGAATTTGTTTTATCAGCATATCTGTTTTTCTAACGTGCTGATTTATTAAGATATGGGAAAGAAAAGTGTTCTGTCAGCCCAGTCCCTGGAGCCTTTTTACACCAATACATAGCAGTTGCCATACTACATCATTTGGTTCATCCGACCTGGTCCTGTATTTCATTGACATCCAATATACTAATTGTCCAGTGAACATGGAAATCCTCTCTTTCTTCTTAATGAATTTAGCCAACAGACAACCCCAAAAAGCCATTAGTTTGAAGACTGAAATTTGAGTACTATTGTTACGGGGTGGGTTATTGTTTTGGGTTAAAGTTCTTTGAAATCAGTGTGCAAAATCCCATCATCCGTTTAATAGAGTTGTGCAAAACCATTGTACAATGTGCTGAAACAATAGCATCCTCACCCAAAACACAGGGACGTTCAAGAGAAGTCAGTGGAAGAGTTTTGTTTAGTAGAGCTCTTAGGTGGTAGAGAAGCAGTGAGAACACATCACAGAGGCTACGTCTACACTAGCCGGCTGCTTCGAACTTGCCGGCACAATGTCGAAATAGCACCCGTTGTGTCTACATGCGCCGGGTGCTATTTCAACGTTGAAATCGACGTTAAGCAGCGAGACGTCGAAATCGCTATTCCCATCAGAAGATGGGAATAGCGCCCTACTTCAATGTTGAACATCGAAGTAGGGTGTGTATAGGCAATCCGCATCCCCCTACTTCGAAATAGCAGAGTCCTCCATGGCGGCAATCAGCTGAGGGGTTGAGATGCTCTGTCCAGCCCCTGCAGGGCTTTATGGTTTCTGCACACAGCAATTCTTAAAGCTGCAGGGACCCAGAAACCCTGTAGCAGGAAGCTGGCAGCGTGCACGCAGCCGCCCTGGCACATGGTGTCCCTGAACTACCAGGGGGACATCATGCCAGCCAGCCAGCCTCATGAGCACCCCCAGAGCTCCCCCTCCAGGCTATCCCAGGGTTCTGAGGTCTCTAGCCGGCGGGGTAGGAAGCGGGGCCCCTCCTGGACAGACCCTGAGGTCCGACACCTGCTGGGGCTCTGGGGGGAGGAGAAGGTGCTGCATGTTATGGGCAGCAAGCGGCAGAACGTGGAGGCGTTTGCCCGGCTGGCCGAGGGCCTGGCTGCCTGGGGTCACCCTGCCCATGTCAGGAGCAAGGTCAAGGAGTTGCGGCAGGGTTACGCCTGGGGCCAGGACTCGGCCAGCTAGTCTGGGGCTTCCCCCACCGCTTGTGGCCTTTCCCACTCCAAACTGCTTTCCCACGGAGCAGTAGCTGTCTGGAGTGGCCAGCTTCCAGACAGCTATTGCCACCCTCTTCTCGACGGGCAGGGCATGCCGCATGCGGGTGTCCTGGTGCCTGAGTGAGGGGGTGAGCCACTGGCAGAGCTCCATGAAGGTCTGCCAGCTCATGCGGAAGTTCCACAGCCACTGGTCATCATTCCATTCTGCCATAACCAGGTGCTCCCACCACTTGGTGCTGGAGGGGCAGCTCCAGAGTTGGCGGGGAAGGGCGAGGAGGCCCCGATGGTCAGGGGCGTTTCCTGGTGCTCCTGGGGAGGGCTCCCATTCCAGAAGCTGCTGGGCGGCTGCCCAGGCAGCATCTAGAAGGGCACCTGCTCTGCAGGAGGCAGCTTGTAGGGCTTCCAGCTGCTGCTGGAGGTCCATGTCTGCGGGCTCGAGGTCTGCGAGGCTTGTCTCACCAATGCAGGGCTGCTTGTGCAGTGCAGGCTGAGTGTGTCTGGGAGGGGCCCTTTAAGGGAGTGGCTTGCAGCTGCCCCGGAAGGGCTAGCGTGCTCTGTGACCCAGTTCATGGGCTTTCCTGGCCCCTTATTTCAAAATAGGGGGCTTGTGTGTGTGGACACTCCGCATTTCCCTCCGGGGCGGCTCTTTTCAATGTTCCCCAGCACTACTTCGACATTGAACGTCAACGTTTGCCAGCCCTGGAGGACATGTAGATGATAATCATCGAAGTAGCCTATTTCGAAGTTCTTACTTTGAAATAGGCTACTTCAACATTGTGTCCTAGTGTAGACATAGCCAGAAACCGATTCAGAGGTGAGCAGAAAGCCAAGGACACAACATGAAAAAGCACTGGGGCGCAGCCCACAAAAAATGCCTAGAAACTACGTTCTTAGAACTGAAAGGAGTTTGGAAGTAGGTGCAGAAAAATTATGTCCAGTTTGATTACTCCTGCAGGGGGAAACAGGGACTTCCTATTCCTTGTAAACAAGCAGGACTGTATCAGAGATACCAAACTAATATCAATTTCTTCTCCTGACAAAAGCAACCTGCAGAAATTTGCTTAATAGCTCAGGTCAAAACCCAATCTCCAAAACTCCAAATGTAGTTAGAGTGCAAGGTACTGACCATATACAATTTTTGCATGCCCCCGCCCCCCTGCCCAAGGGCATTCAAAAAAAGAAACATCTGATAACTACTTTGAAACATTAGTACAATTGGGTTCCTAATCTCATTTTCCAAAAATAGGAGGACAGAACAGAGTTAAAGGATTACAGTGGCTGCCAGCCCAGAGCAGAAGAGCCAGTGCCATAAGCTTAGCTTCAATCTTAAAGTGGCTGACCAACAAATTCAAAATTTAGCCATCTATGCTGTTAACCTATAAACAAAAGGTAACTCTTAGGGCTAGTCTATGCTACAAGCATTACATTCATGCAGCTGCAACAATGCAGCTATTTACCTGCTGAAGACATGCAATGCTGATGGAAGAGAACTCCCCCATGAGCATACTTAAGGCCCTACCAAATTCACAGTTCACTTTGGTCAGTTTCACTATTTCAAATGTTTACACTTGAAACTTCACTGTGTTGTAATTGTGGGTGCCCTGATCCAAATGAAGATTGTTTGGAAGGGGTCCCAAAGCTGTTCAAGTGGGGGGTTGCAGGACTGCCACACTCATTTCTGTGCTGCCTTCATAGAAGGCAGTAGTTGCAGTTTTCTGAGCAGGAGGAGGCTCCTAGAGGTGGAGGTCAGCACAGTCTCTCCACTAGTGCTAGGAGGGCCCCAAATGGGGGCTCGTAGCTTCTAGTCAGGGCCAGTGGTGCCCAGGGACAATTTGAAAAATGGGTGTCCCTGTCCTGGAAAGAGCAGGAAAGATTAGGGCAATCATATCTCCTTGTCCCAAACACAGGACAAAAAGATATGGGGGAAATGTGGTGCCTCCAAGCCCGGGGGAGCCGGGAAGAAGGAGGCAGCCACTGGCTCTGCCCAGGACTCCTGGGGAAGTGACAGGGACATGGCAGACACTCACACTCCCCCACTTCCAAGGCTCAGGGGAGTGACTCTTGTCAGCAGCTGCAACTGAGCAGCTCCTGGCAGAAAAGGTCAGCAGGGAGAGAGCCCATATACGGGACAATTAATCCATTTTAAAAAAATCAGTAGGGAGGACTTTTTGGCATCCCAAATATGGGATCATCCCATCTAATATGGGGCAGATGGTCACCCTAGGACAGATATCAGGGTCTCATCACTGCCAGAAGGGGAAAGGTAATGTTGGCTAGACTCCATCACAATTGCCCTGCTTTCCAAAAATAAATCCTGAGAATGCAGAAACACATACTTATTCTGCTTACCTTGTAGGAGCCCATTGAAAATCCACCCCACCTCCACCCCGACCTCCATCCACAGGTATCCATCCAGACAATCACGCAAAAAAAACAAGAAAAAGGTCACACAAGCTCATGATGCAAGGATTAATTTATCAAGAATTCAGTTTAGTTTAGGGGTCTCTTACATATTCTATATGTGATCCTTGCATTCTGTACCTCCTGCATTTGTAATCTTGTCTTCACTATTTTTTGTTTAGATTTACAATCTTAACCATTCTGTAACAGCTATTTTAAATAGAATTTTCTAGGTTTCTGATTAAAGTATAAATAAAAAAGAATTCCACTGTGTTCAGCCAACTAACAGCATTTGAGAGGCAGAACAAGAAACAAGGTTTTCAACAACTAAATGTCAGAGAGCATATATCTCAGCAGATTGAAAACATGAACCAGAGGCACACAAGCTAGAGTTAATAAATCTTAGATCTGGTGTCTCATATGTCCACGTCGGAGTCCAGTACAACACCAATACCTATCCAAGTTTCCCCAATAGGGGTACAAATCTGAATGTGTTAAGATAAGTGAATGAGGTTGTATGGGCATTACTGAGACCATAATTCAGCTCTTCCCACTGTATCAGAATAGAGCTATTTCCATTTCAAAACTTGACTGATTAAAACTTAACTCTTCTTGCCAAGATTCTGAACACCACAGAAGGCAAGTTTAAAAATAATCCTTAATAGCTGACTACATATCATTTATCTCTTGGAGTAGAGGGGGAAGGCAGTTAAGTAGAAAATGAGTTTTGCGTACTATTGACCATGTGTGGCAAATGTTTCTTCTATCTTTGCTCAAATACTTTTACTGGGACACACACATAGCTCTTTGCTGATAAGAGACTGTTGATTTTGTGTTCTGACAGATGCAGTAGATAAATATTCTGCTGTATTTTAATCGTATTTTGCTCAGTAAATAAAGAGAAGTTACTCACCGTAGTAACGGTGGTTCTTCGAGATGTGTCCCCGTGGGTGCTCCACCATAGGTGACGGCTTGGCCGGCGCCGCAGATCGGATCTTCCAAGCAGTTTCTGCTGGACCGCGCATGCGCCGGCGCGCGCCACTCCCTGGCGCGCTCCTGGCCATGTGCGCGATCCGGTCCCCGCCAGTTCCTCGACCAACCGCCTCGGTTGCCCCTGCAAAACACTAACAGAGATCCGAAGCGGGGAGGATGGGCGGGAAGTGGAGCACCCACGGGGACACATCTCGAAGAACCACCGTTACTACGGTGAGTAACTTCTCTTTCTTCTTCGAATGTCCCCGTGGGTGCTCCACCATAGGTGACTACCCAGCAGTAACCCAGATAGGTGGTGGGTAATCGGATTATGTGCAGCTTGTCCCCGAGAGGACCGCTGCAGAGAGACGGGTATCCTCTTGGAATACCCTGTGAAGGGCGTAATGTTTGGCGAAGGTGTCGTAGGATGACCAGGTCGCCGCTCTGCAAATGTTTTTCAATGCAACGCCCTTGAAAAAGGCTGTTGATGCTGCCACCGCCCTGGTGGAATGAGCCCTGGGAGTGGCCGACAAAGGAGTCTTTCTGAGCTCGTAGCACATTTTTATGCAGGATACAATGTGCTTTGAGATTCTCTGCGATGAGAGACCTTCTCCTTTAGATTTGGGAGCGAGGGAGACCAGGAGTCTATCCGTTTTTCGGAAGGACTTGGTCCTGTCTACGTAGAAGGCTAGCGCCCTCCTCACATCCAGGAGGTGTAGGCGCGCCTCTTCGCTGGAGTTATGAGGCTTTGGATAGAACGAGGGTAGAACAATAGGTTCATTGATGTGAAACTCGGAAGAAACTTTGGGAACAAAGGCTGGATGCAGCCGTATGGTTACCGCCTCCTTGGAAAAGACAGTACAGGGTGGCGTTGCCCTGACTGCCGCAAGCTCGCTCACCCGACGGGCTGACGTAATTGCAAGAAGAAAGGTCGTCTTTACTGTAAGGAGGCGAAGGGGAACCGTGGCCAAGGGCTCGAACGGTGGTCCCATGAGTGTGGTAAGCACCAGGTCCAAGCTCCACGAAGGTGGAATCGGTTTCCGAGGGGGGTATAGGTTTACCAACCCTTTGAGGAACCTGGTAACCACAGGGTGGGCGAACACCGTGTGCCCTCCCTCCTCATGTCTGAACGCCGAGATGGCGGCCAGGTGGACCTTTAACGAGGATAGCGAGAGTCCTGCTCTCTTGAGGTCCAGTAAATACTCTAGAATTGTAGGTATAGGCACCGAAAGGGGGGCCAGCTGCTTGGTAGAACACCAAGCCATGAAGCGAGTCCATTTTTGTTTGTAGGTTTTCCTAGTGGAAGTCCTCCTGCTACTTTCTAGGACTTGCTGTACTTCCACTGTGCATGTGCTCTCTAGGGAGCTGAGCCATGGATTAGCCACGCTTGCAGTCGCAGGCTTTGGGGGTGCGGATGCACTATGGACCCCTGGGCTTGCGTGAGCAGGTCCGGCGCCACCGGAAGAGGCATCGGTGGGCGGTCCGACAGGCGCAGGAGTAGGGGGAACCATGGTTGGCGATCCCATGTTGGGACTATCAGGATCATCCGAGCCTTGTCTCTCCTGGCTTTTTGCAGAACCTTGTGGATCAGCACTGCGGGGGGAAACGCGTAAAGCAGGGGGCCTCCCCACGGGATCGCGAACGCGTCCCCCAGGGACCCCCGGCCCAGCCCTGCTCTGGAGGAGAATCGTGGGCACTGTTTGTTGTGCTGAGTGGCAAACAGATCTATTTGGGGAAACCCCCATGCGTGGAAAATGGGCCGTAGTAGATCGGGACGGATCTGCCACTCGTGGGTGAGCGCAAACGTCTGCTCAACTGGTCTGCCTTCACGTTGTGCGTGCCCGGCAAGTAGGAGGCTCTCAGGATTATATCGTGGGCGATGCACCAGTTCCATAGGCGGATTGCTTCCGCGCATAAGGTACGGGATCGAGCTCCTCCTTGCCTGTTTATGTAAAACATGGTGGAGGTATTGTCTGTACTGATCCCGACGACTTTGCCTTGTATACGGTCTCGAAAGTGTTTGCAGGCGTTGAACACTGCTCTGAGCTCTAAAACATTGATATGCAGAGACTGTTCCGTGGGTGACCACAGTCCTTGAGCCACCTCTTCGCCCATGTGCGCTCCCCACCCTATGAGGGAGGCATCCGTAGTGAGGAAAACTGATATTTGCGGCTGATGGAAGGGTACCCCTGTTAGCAAGTTCCCGGGGTTTACCCACCATTGCAGGGATTCGCGCACCCCAGGTGGGGGCGACACCACCCTGTGAACGGTGTGTACTGCCGGCTTGTATACACTTGCCAGCCAATGTTGCATGCCGCGCATGTGCAACCTGGCGTTCTGTACCACAAACGTAGCCGCTGCCATGTGGCCCAGCAGCTGCAAGCACGTCAAGACCGGCACCGTAGGGCTGAAGGTGATGACCTGCACGAGGGAACCGATGGCTCGAAAGCGAGCCTCTGGAAGGTATACTCTCGCCGAGACCGAGTTTATGCGAGCCCCTATGAACTCTATGTCCTGTGAGGGGTCTATCTTTGATTTTGCCATATTGATAACCAGGCCAAGTGCGGAGAACGTGTTTGCTGTGACGCGTATCATGCGGAGAACCTCCCTTTTCGAGGTCCCTTTGAGCAGGCAGTCGTCCAGATACGGGAAAATAAACACCCCCTGTCTGTGCAGGTAGGCTGACACCACTGCCAAGGTCTTGGTGAAGACTCTGGGGGCCGAGGAAAGGCCAAACGGTAGGACCTTGTATTGGAAGTGTTCGTTGCCCACCATGAACCGGAGAAAACGTCGGTGAGCCGGATGAATGGTTATGTGGAAGTACGCGTCTTGTAGATCGAGGGCTGCGAACCAGTCTCCATCGTCCAGTGCTGTAAGGATGGAGGCAATAGTGATCATCCGAAAACGTTGCTTGCGCAGATACCTGTTGAGGCCACGAAGGTCTAAGATGGGCCTCCAGCCTCCTGTCTTTTTCTCCGTCAGGAAATACCGAGAGTAGAACCCCTTCCCTTGCAGTTGCTCCGGCACCTTTTCCACCGCCCCTATGAACTCTAGATGGGCCACCTCCTGCCTGAGCCTGGCTACATGGGAGGCCTCCTGGGGGTGGGGCTTGGGCGGGGGTCGCGGCGGCGGGAGCAACTGGAAGGGGATGGCGTACCCCGTGGCTATGATCTCCAGCACCCATTTGTCTGTGGTGATCCTTTGCCACTGGTCGTAGAATGGTCGGAGGCGATGGTGAAAAAGTCGTTTCGGATGATCTTGTGCAATGGTGGTGATGGCGCAGCCCTGGATTTGTATGTCAAACTTGTGGCCTTTGGCCCCGTCCCGAGGACGTACGGCCCTGTTGTGAGCGTCGCCTGGGGGTTCTGTACTGCTGGTGCTGCTGATGCCGCCCTTGCTCGTAACCCCTGTGATACTGGGGGCGCTGTTGCTGGTATTGGTACCGCCTTTGCTGTGGGTAGTACCTTTTCTTTGAGTATGGAGGGGTGTAAATCCCCAGGGTCCTGAGTGTGGCTCTTGAGTCTTTACTGGAATGAAGGACCGAGTCAGTTGATTCAGCAAACAGCTTCTGCAAGTCGAAGGGAAGGTCGATTATCTTCGCCTGCAGATCTCTCGGTATGCCCGAGGTCTGGAGCCAGGACTCCCGTCGCATCACCACTGCAGTTGCTGTGGAACGTGCTGCCGTGTCCGCAACGTCCAAAGCAATCTGAACTTCCATCCTCGCAGCCGCGTAGCCCTCTTGCACTATGGCCTTGAGGACCGGCTTTTTGTCCTCTGGAAGCGAGTCCATGAGGGAAGTTAATCTGGCATAGTTGTCGAAATTATGGTTCGCCAAGTGCGCTGCATAATTTGCCATTCGCAAGGTTAAAGTGGAGGAGGAGTAGACCTTTCTGCCGAACAGCTCTAGCTTCTTGGCATCTTTGTCCATTCCCCCTGTTTTAAATTGAGATGTTTTTAATCTTTGCTGCGAGGACTCCACCACCAAGGAGTTTGGCTGGGGGTGGCTAAACAAGAACTCCATGCCCTTCGCCGGCACGAAGTATTTCTTATCCGCTCTCTTTTGGACAGGCGGAATAGTTGCCGGGGTCTGCCATATGGTAGTGGCGGACTCCAAGATCGCTTCATCAAGCGGGATTGCTACTCTGGAGGAGGCCGGGGAGCTCAAATTTTTAAGGAGCTTATGATGTTTCTCTTGCACTTGTGCTGTCTGGATGCCTTGCGTGAAAGCTACCCTCTTAAACAGCTCCTGAAACTGTTTGAGATCGTCCTTGGGATGGACGTCCCCTAAGGCCGTGGCCTCATCCGGGGAGGAAAACGAGGAACCGCTGGGGTACATTTCTTTGGACCCTTCCGGTTCTTGATGGTGATGGTGCGCCCTCTCGCTGGAGGTTTGCGAGGGAAAATCTCGTGGGTCCACGGCCAGTCCCCCCTGGGATGCTTGAGTCTCCGTCCCCGATCGCGATTGCCCTCGGGGGTACGAGGTAATATGTGGGGATCTCTCCCTGGTAGATTGCCGATGGTGTCCATGCCCCACGTGGTAGGGACGACCATGGCAGTATAGGCACTGTTCCTGGGAAGGTGACCTTGACCATTCCCTTTGCACGTACCCTGTGTGTCTGGGAGAGGGGGATCGTCGAGACACTGGAGAGAGCGATTTTGCATAATAGTCCAGCGATTCAAATCCCAGGAAGGGCGAGGGTGGTGCCAGCCATGGGGAGGCTGATTGCAGGAAAGGAGAAGGGGGCTCCGGGTAGGCTAGGGGGGGCCCCTGCCTTCTGGTTGGAGTCTGCAACATGAGCGGAGGGCTGTGAGAAAAGAGCTCCACAGCCCTGTCTGGAGAGGGGCTGCAATGCCTCCTCTTGTGTGCAGCCTTCCCCCTCCCTTGAGGAGGTAACTCCGCCCCCTGATGGGCGGGGGATCCCGGCCCCGTCGGCACCGTGCTAGGCACGCTCGAGGGCGGTGCCGCACGTGCGGAGTCCTTCTGCGCCTGCAGGCTACGTGCCTGCGCGCTCTGCACCGCCAGTTCCCCGGGGGTCGGTGCCGCTGCCTGCGGTGCCGCTGGTACCGGCGCTTGCTTAGCCGCCGCCCTGCCTGCGGTGCGGGGCGGCTGGCTGATCATCGGAGGCTGAGCCGCTTCCACGTGGCTCTCCGTGCCGCCGCCGATCAGCTGTTGCTGCGGCTGGGGGCTGCTCGCTCCTCCCGTCCCGCTCACTGTTGCTGCCGGCAGGGATCGGGTTGGAGAAACTTTCCTCCGTTTTTGCGCTGATGGAGTGAGGGAGGCAGCTTTCCTTCTAAGGGCCCCGGAGGGTCCCTCCTGCTGCGGCCGCTCCGGCACGTCTGGCTGGAGGGCCTTGTCAAGAAGCAGCAGTTTAATTCTCATCTCCCTGTCTCTCCGTGCTCTGGTCGTTAACTTTGCACAGAAGGCGCATTTTTGTGCCACATGGGACTCCCCCAGGCACCTTATGCATAGACTGTGCCCATCGGACACTGGCATCGCCTCTCGGCAGGACTCACATTTTTTAAAGCCTGAGGAGGACATTGTTGGTGAGTCTTTGAGTTTGTTTGTGGGTACTTAGCACTTCTTTGTGCTGTTTCCCCGTCCGATGGCCTGCCTCCGCAGGAGGGCTGATGGCCCTAGCTCCCGGCCTCCGGCGCTTGTTACTGGGACTGGCTTGAGCTGTCCCTCCGTAGCTTGTTTGTTTTTTTTTTTTTGTTTTTTTTTTTTTTACAAAATAACAACCGGTTACTTATGGTATCCTAAGAACTGAAAAACTTTAAAGAGAAAACAAATAAAGTCGTTGAATACGCTATGTGGCTTTAGCCTAGTCGGATTCCGTCTGCAGCCGACGGCGGTTGAGAGGAACTGGCGGGGACCGGATCGCGCACATGGCCAGGAGCGCGCCAGGGAGCGGCGCGCGCCGGCGCATGCGCGGTCCGGCAGAAACTGCTTGGAAGATCCGATCTGCGGCGCCGGCCAAGCCGTCACCTATGGTGGAGCACCCACGGGGACACTCGAAGAAGAATTAGTGTTATTTCAGGGCTTTCATTGTTTACCTATTTATTTGCAAGCCATGTCACTGATCCTGCACACTGGTAAGCAGCTGAATGCTCTGCACCTTGTACGATGAGTCTCAGACTAGTCTCCTTTTTAGGAAGGACAATTTTGCACACACAGAAATCTTTGTATTTATTGGTAGATACACAGGGACTTGTTCACACCATTAATTGGTAAACTAGAGGTCTTGCCCCTAGTATCTGCACCTGCAATTGACTACAAATGAAAACTGCATCCACATAAACAGCAGCCACTTCTGAAAATATTGGGTTTCACATATTGTGCAGTAAATCTGTTTTCCACTTAAGGTACAACATTTGCTTATGGCCCTGGTAAAATCTGTCTTTAAGGCATGTTAAGCATTAGGTTGGGAGAATAGTCTGTAGTTTATGTTATAAATAAGGTAAACACTTCAAATATGCAAATTCAGCTCGGCTAAAATTTAGATCTTTAGTCTCTGGTGGAGCATGCTGTACGATATGTGCATGTCTGCATCACTTCAGGACACATAAACTATGTCTACACAGCAATGATTTGCATAATAAGCTATTTCAGAAGAGATGTTCCAGAATATCGTATTTCAAAATAGAGCGTCTACCCACAAAATGTAGATCGAAAGAGCACTTAGCTATTTTGAGATAAAGCTTCCATACTGATTAGCCAGTAGAGCACCCTGGGTAGGGCAGGAGATTCCTATTTCAAACCAGCCCCTATTCCCTGTCTATACAGCCTCATAGAATGAGGTTTACAGAATTCAAAGTTACATGTCCACTATTTCAAAATAGAAGTTTTGCTGCGTAGATGCTCACAAATTTATTTCAGAATAACGGGTGGTATTCCAAAATAACTTTACTTTGTAGTCACACCAACTGGGAGCACTGCAATGCAGGCTTCTCTTAAAAGCCTCAGAGGATTCTCCCTTCTCTTCCCTTCTCCCTCATTAACCAGCAGTTCATCCCTCAAATGCCCATTCTCATCCACCAAAGAACTCCCTCCTTTCCTCTGTATTCACTCACCCACCGCATCTCTATTTAAGAATAGATCACTACTGTGGCAGTGATAGTATAAGTGCAGTTATGAAATGTTCGTACAGGAGTGGTTATTTGAATACTACTGTTAAGTCTCTGAGTATGCCCAGTGTAAGCTAGGTGTTTCCAAAAGCCAGAGCAGGTTTAATGACAGTTAAGGGCTTGTACAGTTAATAAGAGCCTGCTTTACATACCTCATTACTCTCAAATGAATTTGTGGCTCCTCAGCATCCTTGTGGAAGGGACAGAAATCAGGCCCCAGAAGTGCCATGCCTTCACTCCTGCCAGCTCTGATGATGTATATAATGAGGAAGTGGAGGATTGTCAGGCTTTCTATTTCCCTGTCCTTTTCTCCCCCAGCTCATCTCTAACATAGCCTACCCTTTGGCCACAGTTCCCTGTCTTTCAGTATCTGCTGTCAGTCTTTATTGCTTCGGAAGCCATGAACTTCAGTTGAAGATTAATGTGTTTTTCAGCAGAGGGCTCCCTAGGTTATGAAGGAAAAAGGAACAAGTGTATGAAGAGCAGTAAAAATCCTTTCATTACAGAACATACATCGTTTTCTAATTAATAAGCAGCATTTAATACATTGAATATTTCTTCCTTCCCCTGAAAGTTGGAGAGACTTAATATTATTAAATGAATCATAAAAACACAGGAGATGGACCCAAATCAGCTGAATGAAGATTTATAATGCTTACAGATCAGACTATGGTTTGAAGTCATTGTCCTGGTATATAGCATGTGGAGGAACAGCCCAAGTAGCAGTGTGTATTATGCTGGCACAGGGGGAGCACTAGAAGCACTTACATAGTGGTGGCAGCTGCTATCCCCCTAACTATGGTGCAGTGGTTGAGAGGAGCAAATACTGCATTTTCTAGCCCCATTGTCAGTTCATAAATGGCTTCTTCCACCATCTCATTCTTCTTCCATAGCAGGTTAGGCATGACTCAGCAAGAGAGTGTGGAATAACAACAAGCTGTACACTCACACCAAAATGCAAGTCCACACAGCCTGCATCCTCAGCACCCTCCTTTACGGCAGCGAGACTTGGACCCTGTATGCCCGCCAGGAAAAGAGGCTGAATGTCTTCCACTTGCGCTGCCTCAGGCGCATCCTTGGAATATCATGGAAGGACAGAGTGACCAACACTGCCCTCCTCGAGCAAGCTGGAATCCCAACCATGCACACCCTCCTCAGGCAGCGTCGACACCGCTGGCTTGGCCACATCCACAGGATGAACAATGGAAGGATTCCAAAAGACATCCTGTATGGTGAGCTAGCCTCTGGCAAAAGACCTCCCGGACACCCCCAGTTGCGTTACAAAGATGTCTGCAAGAGAGACCTCAGAGAGGTAGACGTCGAGCTGGACAACTGGGAAGAACTAGCAGACGACCGCAGCAGATGGAGGCAGGGGTTACACAAGGGCCTTCAGAAGGGCGAGTTGAAGATCAGACAGCTAGCAGAGGAGAAGCGAGTGCGCAGAAAGCACAATAAGGACTTGCCAGACACCCACTACATCTGCAAGAGATGCAGCAAGGACTGTCACTCTCGTGTGGGTCTTTATAGTCACAATAGATGCTATAAATGAAGTCCTCAATTGAAACTTTAAAGGGAGCGATCCATAGTCTATGCAGACTGAAGGATGCCTACTACTACTACTACCTACTAGGCACAACAGTGTGCTACCCCATGCTATTTTTGATCTGGCTGGTGGCTGAAAGTAGCCACTCAGGACTCTGCATCTATTGGTTTGGCTTCAGTCATACATTAAAGATGCAATAAAAGGAACAAAACTGTTTAAGCAGAAATGATGTAGCTCAAATGCTGTGAGCCCAACATATATGAACATTTGGTCTTACTCCTAACTGCTGTTCAGTTCAACTAACGCATACTCCACCACTCCCTCCATGTTTTATTCACTGTGAATATTCAGGAAAATAGACTGAAAGTGATATGAAAGCCTCTGGGGAGTATTTTTATAATAAAAATACTATTCACTATTCTCCAACTTTAAATAGGACCTCCTTTACCTAGCTGCAAAGCAGGTAAAACAAGGACCTAGGTGACAGGGCTATCGTGATTTCACTGAAAATTGTAGGGTACTTTTGAAATCCTGGAATGAGAAGTCACTACAGAAGTGCAAGTGGTTTTAACTCTGTGATGCATTATATCTTCAGTATTTCTGTTTTGTCATATGATTTTAGGACATTGATCACTCAGCAGTTAAAATCTGGTCTGAACTGGAGCTCCTCTTATGAGGTCTCAAAATAAATATACTTGAACTTCTTTAATCTGGCAATGCTGGGAAACAGGGTATGACAGATTAAAGAATTTTCAGAGGGTCTGGGAGTGAGAGGGATGGGGACAGGGTGTCCCACTCCCAGGAGCACAGATGGCTTTGTTTTCCCATACTGCTCTGTGAGCAGCAGGGAAAAGGCCCAGGAGATGTGTGTTGCTGCACCACCATTTCTCCAGCTGGGAAGGAAGGGAGATCTGCAGCACACAGAGCTAGTGCTCCTGGATCAGGGAAACCCAATGCATGGGGGTTCAAGTGTACAAACAACTTTATTTTCTTACAAGTTGCACACCCAGAGAAATACTGGCTTGGCTGTTACCAGACCCTGAAAAGGTAGAGCTTTCATTTTGACTGACCTTTCATAAGTGCCATTGTCCTGAAGACAGTACAACTCTATACTCCTCCAGGGACAGTTTACTTGCCACTCCAACCGGTAAGAGACTGATGTGATTTCAAGATTGAGTATGTCTGCTAGTGTTTGGATCTACATAAGTTATGTGATGATGAGTCCTGGAGAAGTTGTTTATGTCTCAATCTTTTATTCTGAGCATGAAAACCCATTTTGAAGAGTATAACAGTACAGTAATGCTCCACAATATTTTGTGCCTTTTTTGGTCCATAAGCCAGTGAAGCACTTATGCTATATAAGTACATGTACTGCATGCATGGGTGGAGGAAAGCTAAAAATGCCTCTGGGTTGCTTGAGGGAGCATGATGAGCAGCAGCTCTTTCCATCTCTTTACAAGCTGTGACCTGCTCTCCTCCCACTGAAATACTGTGAAATGTGCAAGAGTGAAGGAGGCGGCGGCTAGGTGGAGGTGGGAGGGGAGAGGAGGCAAGGATCATGCCTTTCACTACACGGGTATGTCCTCTTTAAAGCAGTGTTGGCCATAAATGTATGACATCCCTCCTCTCCTGTGCCTTCAGCCAACTTATGGCTGCTTCTGGCACTAATGTCACAGGGGAAAAGGGTCTTTTTTTGGCCCCTGCTCCCTCTAACATCCAAAGTGCCTGATGATATGGACCCACAGCTTACAGTTGCCTTAATGCTTTGTAGTATTGCCATCCCTTGTGACTATAACAAATCTTACAATATTTGGTTTTTGTAAAAGCCCAGCTACAGACACAATTATATGGCAATCTCTTTCATTTGAAAAAGAATTAACACATGGTAGCAGAAGGAAAGCTTGAACAGGGAACCCTAAATGTTCAAACATCAGAAACAAAAGATTCTACGAATTTAATTTAAAAGTCATGATTATTAACCAATCCAGTTTCTAAGATCCAGAGCCATTTTGAATGCTTGGCATTGGCAATAAAAAACGTTTTGGGTGTTCAATCTTGGACACCTTAATGGGGCCTGATTTTCAGAAAGAAGCGAGTACCCACCTCCTCAAAAAAGACAGTCTACTCCCCTCCACCACTTCTCATTACATTTAATTTAATAAATATTTTCTCTAGCAGTACAAGGTCTTTTAAAAAAAGCAGGCCTAGTGAATCAGAAGAAAACAAAGGAAGCTGAAGCCAGAGCCATGCACAGTCTGAGCTCTTCCTTCTTCCCAGAGATGGTGTTTTGTTTCCCTTTAAAACTATTTAGATATTGCATGAGAGGTCAAAGAGTAAGGTATTAAATATCCAAGTTTTTCCTGTAGCAGCCGGCAGTAAAGTAAATGATAACATATCTCAGCAGATAGGAAGCAGTAAATACTATTAGTTTTCAGGTTTGGGTTTCATAAGCTGAGAGACTGCTATTTAACATACAAAATATGGACCCAAACCCACTCCCATTTGAGTGAGTAGCAAAATTGCCACTGATTTGATGGAGAAGGATGAGGTTCTAAAGCTGTAGAGGCTCTTCTGTTCCATTATGTAAAGTGTTCATGCACACCACCAAAAATGTGGGTGCCAAAAGACTAACATGAGACAATACTCAATCTAATAGACCAGTGTGGATAAAAGATCAGCACCATTTCAGTAATATCATTTTACAACTTTAGAGCAGATTCCACCCTAAAGCAGTTCACACATAGGTATAGCACCACAAAATACCACTATTCAGTACAGAAAAAGGCAAACTATCCACAGTGTGTTTCATAAGAGTCAACAGGGGTCACAGTATGTTCCATAATAGTTAACAAAGAGTTGACAGAGATCTAAGAAGGATGCTGAACAAACTTCTTCAAAATAACAGTATCTTTGGTACCCAAGCAGAACCAACAGGGTCTTTATAAGACTATTACACACGCCTCATAGAGCTGGAAAGACCTTGAGAGGTTACTGAGTCCAGTCACCTGCACTCACAGCAAGACCTATCCCCAACCCTGGCAAATTTTTTTTTTAAATCTATTTGCTCCAGACCCCTAAGTGGCCCTGTGAGAGGTTTGCACCTGGGCAGCCCAGTGGCTAGGCCCCATGGCCAGGGCCTGTTGGGTGGGTCAGCAGCCCCCACCCAAGCATCTGTGGGTTGAGTTTGGGGCATGGCCCCAAGAATCTAGCTTCCCCTTTTGGTGAGAGTGGGGTTCCCCAGGGAGTGGCTCCCTGCTCCCCTTAGTACCTGAGGGAGGGTCCTGGGCTGCACCCTCTGGCAGCTAACCAAGTGACAGCTCTGGCCTGGGGCCTCCTGCCTCAGAGCCAGCTCCTGCCTCTTTGCTAGTCAGCCTCCAACTGAGCTGGCTTCCCTCCCTTTATACCCCTCCAGGCCTGACACTGACCGCAGGTGAACCAGGGTGGAGCTGATTGGGCTAACAGGCCTTGTTTAACCCCTTCCTTGCCTGACCTCCCTCTCACCCTCCTACAGGCCCCCTCAAGGATTAAACTCATAACCCTGGGTTTAGTAAGGCCAATGCTCTGACCACCAAACTCTCCCCAAGCTGTAAGCCATACTGAACTTGTTTTACCTTTGAAGGTTAAAGAGCTTTGACCCTGCATAGACCTGAGCTTGTGATTCCAAGGACTGAGTATGTGTTTTTTAAAAAAAATCCAGGGCTAAATCTACACAAGAAGCCTCTGTCAACAGAAGTCACTGTTGAAAGGGAAACTTCTGTTGACAGATTGCATCCATGCATAAAAGCAGATCGAAAAAGCAATCTGCTCTGTCGACAGAGAGCAGACAGACTTGCACAGCCCTTTCTCGACAGAACTGACCACAAGTTCTGCAAACAGGGCTGCCTGGTGAACCAGAAGCCCTGTCTGTTGACAAAAGGGCCCCAGAGTGTCTACATGGCTGTTTTGTCGACAGAACACCAACGATGGAGGTGTTATACCGGAACAGGGAAAAGTGTAACAGGTGCATTAACAGTTGTGTCGTGAACAAGACACAAGAAGTCATTCTTCTGCTCTACTCTGCGCTGGTTAGGCCTCAGCTGGAGTATTGTGTCCAGTTCTGGGAACTGCAGTTCAAAAAAGATGTGGAGAAACTAGAGAGGGTCCAGAGAAGAGCAACAAAAATGATTAAAGGTCTAGAGAATGTGACCTATGAAAAAAGGTTGAAAGAATTGGGCTTGTTTAGTTTGGAAAAGAGAAGATTGAAGGGAGACATGATAACTGTTTTCAGGTATCTAAAAGGGAGTCATAAGGAGGAAGGAGAAAACTTGTTTTTCTTGGCTTCTGAGGATAGAACAAGAGGCAATGGACTTAAACTGCAGCAAGGGAGGTTTAGGTTGGATATTAGGAAACAGTTCCTAACTGTCAGGGCAGTCAAACAGTGGAATAAATTGCCAAGGGAGGTTGTGGAATCTCCATCGCTGGAGATATTTAAGAACAGGTTAGATAGATGTCTATGAGGGATGGTTTAGATAGTACTTGGTCCTGCCATTGGGGCAGGGGGCTGGACTCGATGGCCTCTCGAGGTCCCTTCCAGTCCTAGTGTTCTATGATTCTATGATAACAGTGCCAGTGGATGTGCCAGGTTTTGTTGACAAACTATGAACAAAGCATTATTTTGCATGTAGACACTTTGCGTATTTTTCTGACAAAAGCCCAGTTTTGCTGGGAAAAGCCTCTTGTTTAGACATAGCCCAGGAGACTTGTGCATAGTATTCAACATTTTGCAGTAAGTTTTCAACATATTTGATGTCTTTTCATTTTATTTTAGAGCAACAAGAGACTGGGACCATCAAGGACCTTCATTTCCATCTAATGTACAGGAGACCCCTGACTTACACGATTTTGACTTATGCGTTTCTCGCAATAATGTGAGTGGAAATTGTGAGTGGTGGGGAGCTAGGAACCAGGTGGTATCCTGGCTCCCAGCTCCCTTCCACTTGCGGGAGCTGGAAGCCAAGCTGCCACCTGGTTCCTGGCTCCCCACCGCTTGAAACTGACCAGCGCATCAAGCAGAGGAGAAGCAGGGAGCCAGGTACAGCCAGGACCGGGGGACCCAAAGGTGGCAGGGCCCCTCCCGCAACCCATTCCAACTTGTGAGAAACTTGACTTACACATGGTTGCACAGGAACACAACCTATGCATAAGTCAGGGGTCTACTTTAGTGTTCCTCAACAGTTTGCAGAAGTCTTCTGGGGGAAGATCAACTTATGTACATATTTGCCTAGTTTTACAAACAGGCTACATAAAAAGCCCTAGAAAACTAAATACCAGCTAAAACATCATATAATTACTTGTTTTTACTGCTGTATAGGATATACATTAAAATGCAAGTACTGTATATTCCATTATATAGAATTTATATATTGAAACACAGCTTCAAATAATTAAGCCCTAAGAAGCTTATACTTAATACTTATACAGTAAAAATTACAACTGAAGAAATTAATCAGTAATAGTGTGCTGTGATCCTTTTGTATTTTTGGGTCTGATTTTGTAATCAAATATTTTAAGTGAGGTGAAATTTGCGGTTCAAAGGGCACCACAAGCTCCTGAAATGGGTACAGTAGTCTGGAAAGGCTGAGAGCCACTGACTTACAAGTGCTTTAAAGCAAACAGATCTTTCTTAATGCAGTGCATCCTTTGGATTGTTTTTTCACTGTGCTTAGACAATACCAATGTCGTTTGAGGCACCCATTCTATTTACCACAACCATTAACCTAGAGTTGCTTCTGTATCACAGGAATAAAAACCCACAAATAATGTGCAGTGGACCAGACACTGCTCGAGTGTCTGCAAGCAAAACACAAAGGGTTGTTCATGTAATTTTTTTTGTACTATAACCATTCTGTCATGTATAACGGATGCACAGGCATAGTGCTAGCTTTTGAAAGCATCAAGCAAAGCTTCACTTTATTCCACTAAACCTCTTGTGCTTCAGAATAAAGCATTCTCTATCTCAGCACCACAATGCTCAACAATGAAATTCCACAGCAAGACTGGGTCTTTCGAGCTTAAATATCTTATAATTAGATTATATTTTTTATTTTGGCACAATACTAAATCAGAATCCCCAGCTACTTTGAAGTCCTAAGGGGGAGTGGAGGGGCACAGTAGAGAGTCACAGCTTTCTTAAGTCTTTGGGTGTCTGAAAGAGAAAAAAGAAGTGAAGCACATACCTGGATATATGAAAAATTTGCTGTGTGGATTCTACAGTCATAAGGGCACCAGCAGTGTAATTCTTACCATTTCTGGTTGGGTTGAGCATTATAGCACAATAGGCAATTGGTACCTTGGGTCTTGGATATTTACTTTGCTGTTTAACTTTGGACTCTGAGGTAGCTATGGAGTTTAGAAAAGAAAAATATGAGAAGAGATACTGGAAAAAAACATTCAATATCCAGCCTGAAGAGTGGAATCAGATGGAATGGATAGAGAGGATAAAAAAAAAATATTAAACATGTTTTCTCCATCTGGTGTAACTATTGCAGTGTTTGGTTACCAGCACCATAGTATCCCAACACCACAGTAATTTATCTTTAAAACAACCTTGCAAATTAGGGACACATTAGCATCCCATTTTACCTAGAGGGAAATGGAGACAGAGAGAGATTGTGTGACTTGCCCAAATGCATAAAGGAAACCTGTGGCAGAGATAGGAAATGAACCTAGAACTCCTTGGGTTTCTTAGACCATATTTCCTGATTTTTTTAACAAAATAACTGGACAATGGAAGTCGTATTTTCATAGAGAGGGGCCTGACACACAAAGTGCAGGGCCAGTTCCAGATTTCAAACTTCCAGAGTTTTGAAGAATTCAGTAGTTGATTTCGATTTGGCCATTTTAGAGAGTGGGCCATTTTCAATGTCCAAAGCTGCAGTACTGGTTCTGACTGGTCTCCTCTATAGCTTGGCCTTTGCCTTCTTCTCAGGGGTTAATTATTTGGAGCTGTGTCTCATTATATTTTGTTTTATTTATTTAAAAATGAGTTGTGTGACTCACAAGACCATGAGCCTACTGTGAATGGCAGTCACCAACTACATGTATATATGCAACATTAAAGCTGTGTCTACACATGCACGCTACTTCGAAGTAGCGGCACTAACTTCGAAATAGCGCCCGTTCCGACTACATGCGTTGGGCGCTATTTCGAAGTTAACTTCGACGTTAGGCAGCGAGACGTCGAAGTCGCTAACCTCATGAGGGGATCGGACTAGCGCCCTACTTCGACGTTCAACGTCGAAGTAGGGACCGTGTAGACGATCCGCGTCCCGCAATGTCGAAATTGCCGGGTCCTCCATGGCGGCCATCAGCTGGGGGGTTGAGAGACGCTCTCTCCAGCCCCTCAGCTCACTGGTGGCCGCGTGGAGCAGCCCTTAAAGGTCCCCTCCCCCTCCCTTTCTGCAGGAAGCTGACGGAACGTGCAGGCTGCAGCCTGCACACACGGCCAGCCTGCACCACCCTCAGCCCCCCACACAGCTGCGATGGCTGGCCGGCAGCCCCCCCAGCGCCCCCAGGGGACCCCCCCCAAGGGGAGCCAGGGCAGCCAGGCTGGCAAGCGGCAGCGGGGCCCCTCCTGGACGGAGGCCGAGCTGCGGGACCTGCTGGGGCTCTGGAGCGAGGAGGAGGTGCTCCAGGTAATGGGGAGCAAGAGGCGGAACGCGGATGCGTTCGCTCAGCTGGCCGACGGCCTGGCTGCCCGGGGTCACCCTGCCCGCGCTCCTGACCACGTCAGGAGTAAGGTCAAGGAGCTGCGGCAGGGTTACTCCCGGGCCCGGGATGCGGCCAGCCGATCTGGGGCCGCCCCCATCAGTTGCCCCTTTTACAGGGAGCTCAGGCACATCCTGGGCTCCCGGGACACCTCCTCCCCTCCGGCCACCCTTGACACCTCGGCCGACGAGCCCCAGCAGGCCCTGCAGACGCAGTCCGCCCCGGAGGCAAGCCCCGCACCCCGGGGGCCCCCCCCGGAGGCCACCCCCGGGACATCGCGGCAGGAGGAGGAGGAGGAGGAGGGGGGCTCCTCCTCCGCAGAATCCGGGCTGCAGATCCTCCTCCTGCCATCCCGGAGCAGCAGCAGGGCCTCCGCCCCCCGGGGATCTCCAGACCGTGGGAGCGGACCGACAGGTAGGTACCCCCCTCTGGTGGACACCCCTGGGCTTGAGGGGCGGGGGTAAGAGATATGTGACCAGGGCCCCCCACATGCTCACATGGCCATGGCCCCAAGGACACCAGGGCCATGGCCCTCACAGCACTGCATCCATCAGCCCCTGCCCCCCTCACCCCGCATGACAGTGCCATGCCCCATCCCCGGGGTAGGGGGGAGCGGAACCTCGAGGGGCCCCCGGGAGGAGGGGGTGGGACACCCCGCAGCAGCAGCATGTGATGGAGTGGGGGGAGTGCCAAAGGGAGACTCAGGCTACATATGAGCAACAAGAGCCGAATAGCTCCCAGGGGCAAAGGAGGATCCTGGGGCTACAGCTGGCAGGTGACACCTCTGCCCTGAACAAACAGGAGGGAGGAGCCGAGCTGGCTTGGACTTGAGGGGCGAGGGCGGGGCCCACAGGTAGAGGCTAGGGGAAGGGAGAGCTGGAAGGCAGCCAGCCTGAGGAAGGGGAAAGCTGCATCCCCGAGGGGCACCCCTTGGGGTCTTCTCCCCACGACGGGTTGGAAGGACTGTCTCTTCCAACAGCTGGTGCTGTCACTCCTGGCAGAAACTGGGCATCTGTGGCCTAAGAAACCTCTCCTGCTCTCAGACCCTGCAGGGTGAAGTGAGAGTCGCTCCCACCAGGGGACAGGGTGCAGGGCAGGGGGACCCCTGAACCCCATCCATCACAGCAGCATCTCCCGGGGACGGGGATGGGGAACCTGCAGCACAGGGCTGGGGGGACAAAGGCCACAGCTCGCGGCCCACACTAACGCCTGTCTCCATTCTTCTTACCCCCCTCCTCTGCTGTGTCCTGCACCTGCACCATCAGAAGGACCGGAAGAGAGCGCCGGCGAGGCGTCAGTCGTCCCGGAGAGTCCTCCGGGACCATCGCTCCAGGGCAGCCCCTCGGCCGAGGAACGACCGGCCCCACGGCGGGCTAGACGGCGGAACCTGCGCCACCAACCGCCGACGGCGACGGACCGCCAGCTGCTGGCCATCCACCGTCGGCAGCTGGAGGTCGCGGAGCAGCACCTCCAGCTGCAGCAGCGGGTGCTGGCCTGGCGCCAGGAGGCATGGGGGGCCTACATGGAGACATTTAACCGCTTGGTGGACTACCTGGCCCCCCATGCCACGCCGGCCGCAACATCGCCCGCCCTGCCTGCTCCTGCAGCCCCACCACCAGCTGCTCCGCCCATCGCTGTCCCGTCCGCCGTCGCCCCGCCACCCACCGGCGAGGGCCGGAGCGCCGAGGGACCCCTGGAGCCACCTGACACTCGCCGGCCACCGTACCTTCCAGTCCAGCCCGCTCCCACCCAGCCACGGACCAGGCTGCGACCGCGGCGGGGCTCCCGGCAGCCAACGCCCGATGCCAGGCTATAGGGGCGAGGGGCCCGGGACGTGGCCCCCCCCTTGTATATAGTTGGACCCTGTTGTTTTCGGCCCCCAGTTTGCCCCGTCCCCCCCATGTAAATAGTTCTCCCCTTTATCCTCCCTGGTTTTCTTTTTATATTTGCGGACAGTTGTTTCTTTGTATTGTTTTATTTTTGTACATATTGCTTTTGTTCAACATTTGTACATAGTTTTTGGTTTGTGGTTCAAATATTTATTTACAGTTAAAAAAAAAAGGTTCGGAAAGAAAAAAAAAAAGTTTACGCTCAGCCACAAGTGCGTGCTGTCATTTGTCCAGGACAAGTGGGAGGGGGGTGCGGTGGGGTGCTCCATGGTGTAGGCGTTGGGGCAGGAGTGTGGGGGAGGAAGGGGCGGACAGTAGGGGGCCTGGGCAGAGTTCACCCCGCGGCCTGTTCATCAAAGTGGGCCCGCAGGGCCTCCCGGACCCGGGTCCCCTCGGGGTCCACCTGCCGACTGGGGGCAGCAGGTGGCTGGACGTGTGCCCTGCCGGCCTCCGCAGCCCAGCCCTAGAAAAAGGTCTCCCCCTTGCTCTCGACCAAATTGTGCAGGGCGCAGCAGGCACCCACAATCTGGGGGATGTTGTTGGGGCCTGCATCCAGGTGGGTCAGGAGACATCTCCAGCGTCCCTTCAGGCGGCCAAATGAGCGCTCCACCACCTGGCGCGCGTGGTTCAGGCGCTCGTTGAAGCGCTCCTGGCTAGCGGAGAGATGGCCCGTGTAGGGGTGCATGAGCCACGGCTGGAGGGGGTAGGCCACATCTGCGATGACGCAGAAGGGCATGGTGGTGTCCCCCAGAGGGATCTCCTGCTGGGGGATGTAGGTCCCCGCCTCCAGCCGGCGGCACAGGCCCGAGTTCCGGAAAACCTGGGCGTCGTGGGTGCTGCCAGGCCAGCCCACATAAATGTCCTGGAAACGTCCCCGACTGTCCACCAAGGCCTGGAGGACGACAGAATGGTAGCCCTTTCGATTCAGGTATCGTCCTCCACTGTGATGCGGGGCGCTGATGGGGATGTGAGTCCCATCCAGAGCCCCGAAGCAGTTGGGGAAGCCCAGGGTGGCAAAGGCGGCGATGGTGGCATCTGGGTCCCCCAGCCTCATGAGCCTGTGCAGGAGCATGGCGTTGATGGCACGCACAACCTGCAGAGAAAGCACATGGAACAGCACCAATGAGGGGTGAGCAGGGTGTGCGTGGCCCTGTCCTGCCCTGCCCTGGCCCCCCTGCCCTGCCCTGGCCCCCCTGACCTGCCCTGCCCTGCCCTGCCCTCCCCCCGTGGGTTCGTTTACCTCCATGAAGACAGCCCCGATGGTGGCCTTGCCAACACCAAACTGCTGGCCCACGGATTGGTAGCTGTCTGGAGTGGCCAGCTTCCAGACAGCGATGCCGACCCGTTTCTGCACTGTGAGGGCACGCCGCATGGCGGTGTCCCGGTGCCTGAGTGCGGGGGTGAGCCACTGGCACAGCTCCAGAAATGTCTGCCGGCTCATCCTGAAGTTTCTGAGCCAGCAGTCGTCATCCCACTCCCCAAGCACCAGCCGCTCCCACCAGTCGGTGCTGGTGGGGTAGCTCCACAGCCGCCGGCGTGTGAGACGGGGGGGCAGGGTGCTGCAGGGGTAGGGGTTGAGCCCTGCTGCCCTGGGGGCATCTCCTCCCCTGGGGCAAGGAGGTGCTCAGCTGCCTCCCACATGGCACGGGTCAGGGCAAGCCCTGCTCCTGCCGGGAGGGCTGGGTGGACCTCTAGCTGCTGCTGCTGCTGCTGCTGCTGCTGCTGGGGGTCCATGACTGCGGCGCCCGGGGTCTGTGTGCCTATGGCTCCTCAGACCGCGTGCTGTGCAGGCTGAGTGTGTCTGGGAGGGGCCCTTTAAGGGAGCGGCTAGCTGTTGCCCCGGAAGTGCTAGTCCGCCCGGTGACCCTGTCTGCAGCTGTGCCTGGCATCCCTATTTTGGTGTGTGCTACTTGGGCGTGTAAACGTTCCCTCGCTGCGCCTATTTCAATGTTGGGCTGCGCAACGTCGAAGTTGAACATCGACGTTGCCGGCCCTGGAGGATGTGTCGACGCTATTCATTGAAATAGCCTATTTCGATGTCGCCACATCGAAATAGGCTACTTCGATGTAGGCTTCACGTGTAGACGTAGCCTAAGTGAGAATCCATGAGTCCTGACTCTTCCAACAGTGTACATATGCAGCTCCACTAGCTCAGCCACGAACATTTTATCCAGTAGAGGGCAGTGCATGGCACACATGCACAAATCTGCACATTATAATGGGCTACCAGTTTAAGCATACATCACCCTCCAGGCTCAATGCAGGACATCTGGGATGCTCCAGAATACAGTCTAACAACTATAGGTTGTTTTGGGGTACATATGTTATAAATACAGCTGTGTGAATGAACTACAACATCATTTATCCAGCAAGTTTAACCTCTCTCTATTTGCATGTTTGCAGAATGACATTTTCTTGAATTAACTACTGGAAGTTTTTCAGATTTTCTGTAAGTTTCATTTACTGTGTGATCTGCTATTGAAATTCAAAATTCAAGTTATTTTTAATTATTGTTGTTCATAAATCACTTGCTATTGGCTTCTGTTTCCTGCTTGTAACTCTCAGGGAGAGGTTTCTGGCACAACTTTAAAGTTGCTTTCTGGAACAAATTAACCATCTGAGTGCATTGAAGAGCATGGCCTAATAAATTAACTCCCTATGAGTTTTAGCAGCATAAATTATACTGTTGTTTATTTAGATTTACAATAACACACCTAACCAGGACCTATCCTAGGCTCTAAGTGCCCTTGACAATTAATTAAAAATAGAATCAACCATAAAAACAAAGCTAGCAGCAATCTCCTCCACCACGTACATCAATAACTCATTAGACCTAGATTAGACGTAGCAGACAAAAGGCATGGGAACACCTCTGACAAAAATTCATTATAAAAATTACTGAAAATATTTTTTAAATATTTTTCCCAGTCTCGTATTTATATATACACACAGAGTATTACTCTGCAATATTGTTTCCAGGTGGTTTTGGCAATAGAAATGACAACTTTCTCCTAAAAACTTACAGCCTTCAGTTTACTGCCTGCAATTCTAGTTAACCCATTAGTAACCTCATAATATTATTTTTTTATTATTCTTAATCTATTATTTTTGCATGCCTGTTGCAAAAAAAATTAAAAAAATACCACAGTAAAATGCTGAAGCAAGTGCCACAATACAGGGAAAAACCTTCATATCTTCAGGGAAAACCTCATTTGAAAGTCTACTGTGACAATGAGGTAAGTAACACAGTGTCAAGGGAATGACAGCCACACTTTTCCCTTATGCCTGTCACCATGGTGTTCGAAAAATGTCCAGATTTATTTCAATTAAAGGATCATTATGAGTGCAATCAATGTATATATTTCATTACTATTGTTGCAAAAATGATGTCCATTGTCATGATACTGACAAGGACTTAAACAAACACCAACAATTCATTTCCTGTCCTGAATTAATGGAACTATTTCAGAGAAGTGGGAAATACTGGTTAAAAATAACTCACAGCTATCATTTTAATACAAGTGTGTCAACTTACTAACAACATAATCTCCTTCAGTCTCCTTTATTTCCTTTTCTCTTTTTGCCTATGAAAGTAACTTGACAAATAATTCTGTTTATTTTTAATGTTATTAATTAACTAAGAACATCACTAATAATGAGAAAATTGCACAGCAGTTAATAAATACCCATTCAGGCCTGTTCCCTGCCCTGAAGAGTTTAAACGTAGGGCACAGGCTGTGTCCTGAGGTGCAGACTATTCAGCAGCCCTCACCTCCCTGGGCAGCATGAAGGCCATGGCCTTGCACTGCTTTTCCCTACCATGCATTACCTAGCACTGTTTCCTAGAAGGGTGCTGCAGTGCAGAAGCTCTTTTCCTTTAAGCCAGGGAACTCTTCTCTTGAAACACAGTTCCTTCCTAAGCTCTCAAAAGATACGCAACTTGATACCACACCATAAGCAAGTGGCAGTAAGGCACAGCTGATCTTTAAGTTATACAAAGGCAGAAGGACAGGCCAACAATGTATGAGTAGTCTGATAATTTACCTAAGCAGTAAATTAATGTTTCCCCAATAGTCAGTGTGTTTTTAAGTGTGTTTTAGAGTGTGTTTTTAAGATTAAAGAGATCTAAGTGGGGTACCACCACAAAAGCCCGCACAAAAGAGAGGGTAATAGCAGGGTACTACTTTCGGGTATCAGTGAAGGAAAAGAATACCAGGGAAGAGGAAAGAATGTGAGAGAGGTAAGGGATGCATTGGAATGCCCATTACAATTGTGTCTAGGAATACTCTGCTAAAGGGGGGAGGTGGGTTGTTGTTTTTGTTTGTTTTATAGCTCTGATAGCCAAAGCACATAACCTATCCTGTGGTTTTAAAAACCATTAAAAAAACCTGTCTTTCTACCATGAGGTAAGCTAAGCAAGGTCAGACCACACTTCTCCCTGTGGCTGATCTCCTCTAGCTTTGTTTTCCTTCAAACAGGCCTAGGTCAGTTGATTCAAGTGTGAAGGTGGTTTGAATGAAAAAGAAGATTTGCTTGCTAAAACAGATTAGGTCACCCTAAAGCTTTTTCATGGCATTTAGAGTAAAACTCTTTAACCCAGCTCCAGAAATGACTTATAGCAGATAGAAAATTCCATGAAAAAACTTGGCAAAAACAGTGTCTGTTCAGCAGCACCTCAAAACTCAAACCACTGTATTGTAATAATTTGCAGTAAAAGCCTGTTTAAAGTATGTGACTTTAGTGTCTAACTGACTCTTGTAATAATACTTCAATGTATACATGGTGAATGTGGAAGGCTGAAGTACTCACCAGCTGGCAAATGATGAAAATTTGACATAAATTGATTCTGTATTTATATGCAACATCACATAACTGTTTGAATAAGTAATACCTTACAATTAATTGGGGGAGGAGGGGAAACATGGGTGACTGATATAATCATATTAAGGACACACAACACTTTCACTTTGTTTTTGTGAAGCAAAGTGCTGGGTAAGTGTGGCTATATTCAGTGCATGCTTAATATTTCCCCAATAGTCAGTGTGCATCAAGCGTCCTCTGTGCCCAATCCAGAGAGAAGAGACTATTACAGCTTGCAACTAAAGCTCCCTCTCTTTAGATCAAACTGTAGAGACTGATCATTTTAGGTCAAAGGCACCCAGTTTGATATCTGGTGCCACAATAGCAGCTCAACTCCCCAATCTGCACAGACAGTGCTAGCATGAACTCCTGCACCCACTGCAGAGCACCAGAGAGTTTTAATGGGACTCATGTCCGCAGATCCTAGTGCAGTATCAGGGCCACAGTCTTCTAGAAGGATAAACTAGAAGTTAGGGAAAACAGGAAGGAGACTTATGTGAAACGTGAATTGTCAAAATCAGCTGCACATGCTGTTACAACTGAATGGTATTATTAATAGAGAGGGAACCGTGCTAGTCTATATATTATCAAAACAAAAAGCAGCCAAGTAGCACTTTAAAGACTAGCAAAATAATTTATTAGGTGAGCTTCCGTGGGACAGACCCACTTTTTCAGAGCATAACCATACCAGACTATGTTCTGCTACGGCTATGGTCTGAAGAAGTGGGTCTGTCCCACGAAAGCTCACCTAATAAATTATTTTGCTAGTCTTTAAAGTGCTACTTGACTGCTTTTTGTTCTGAATGGTATTGTTTTTAACATTAAAGAGATTGGTGTAAAGGTGTCACTCAGTCCCCTTCTTTCTCCCACTAGCGTGTAATGTAATACTATGTGCACTGCACCTGCAAATTCAGACAAAAAGCTCTTATTTTGTGATGTTAGCACTTTAAAAAAATATCATTTTCCTTTGTTAAAGTAGCTTCTTGGCCTAAACACAGGCTATAACATTCATTCACAGGTACAGAATCTACCACCATGTAAAGCCTCTCTGGATAGCCAAATGGAGGAAAAAACCCTAAAAGCATTTAGAAAAAATATCATTTTAACCATTTATTAAAAATTTAAAAACAGAAATTCTATATTTAACTGTCTTTTCTTCACAAGCTTCAGGTTGCCCACAGCGTGGACTGATTTGGAAAGAAAATCAGAGAAGTGCTCTCAGTCAATACAAAACAAAAAACATTTTCCCCTTTGGGACCAACTGGCTCCATAAATATTCTTCCTGAAGGAAGGAAAAAAAAACAGTAGTAAGAGAATCCAAATACTTTTTATCACCACTTGAAAATCATCATCGTCATCATCATCATCAATAACCGTGGGCTCAGCGCACGTTGGTGTCTGATGCCTCTCTCACTATTTCCTTCCATATTTCCCTGTCCAGTGCAGAGTGGCTTAGTTTCTGTAGACTAGCTCCGCACCATTCTACTACATCATCTATCCATTCTCTGTGGGGTCTGCCTCTCCTATTCGAACCATCCATTATGCCGAATACTAGGGTCTTAATTTTTCGTTCATTGTTCATTCTGCAAATATGTCCAAATAGTTGTAGCTTCCATTTTATAACCTTCTGCAGCAGATTCTCTTTTGGTTGTATCTTCCTATATAATTCCTCATTGGTGACCTTCTTCATCCATCCTATTCTCAGAATCTTTCTATAACAACTCCTTTTGAATGCCAATATTCTTCTTTTCGAATCTTTCATCATCACCCATGTCTCACATCTGTACAACATGCTGCTGAATACACGTTTTCAAGATGCCCAGCTTCGTTCTTAAGCTAATCGCTTTGCTTTTCCAGATCTTATTCATCTCCTTCAAACTCGCTCTTGCTTTTGCTATTTCCTTCTTACAGTCTAGATCATACATTATGTTGCTCCCCAGATACATGAACATCTCTACTTTCTCTAGTTCAATCCCCTCTATGCTGACCTTCCTTCCTATTTCCTATCTCCAAATACCATTGTTTTTGTTTCATCGATGTTCATAATCAGTCTGTACCGCTTCCCTTCCTTGGGGAGCACATCCTGAAAGAAATCTTTCCTGAATTCCCCCTTCTTGCCTTCCAACAACCCTCCACAGGGCTTTTTTTCTGCTGGAATGCCATGGAAAGGCATTCCAGCACCGTTTTTTCTGGTGCCACCATTTTGGAAGGCAGCTGGGCAGCTCCAAACTGCATGTGGCTCTTTAAGGAGCCATTTGCAGCTCTGCCACTGCCACTCTCTTCCAGCTCCCAGTCCCTGCCCTGTCACACAGAAAGAGGTCTCAATTTAATTGGTTTAAATGACCATTAAACCAATTAAATTGAGTTCTTTCACCACAGCAGGGCGCTGGGAGCTGCCCCTGCCGTATTCTACGTGAAGGAGCTGGAGAGCTAGAGGAAACAGCACAGCCACTGAAGAGCAGATGGACCGGCAGCACGTGGAGCTCCTGGCTTGGGTATGGGAAGTCACTGAATCCTGGGTTTGGGAGAGTCGGAGGTTCCAGGGGGATTAAGCCACTGGGGGTGGGTTGAGCAACACACGCCCTGCCAGGGGGCAGTTAAGCAGCCGAGGGGCGGCCTGGGCCACATGTGGGTGGGCAGGTTGGGCCCTGCATTGGGTGGCTAAGCTGCCAAGGGGTGGGTTGGGCTCCACCAGGGGGCAGTTAAGCCACTGGGGAGTGACTCAGGCCCTGCCAGAGGGCAGCTCAGGCCCTGCTAGGGGGTGGTTAAGCTGCCAGGGGGCAAACTGGGGCCTGCCAGGAGGTGGTTAAGCCACCAGGGGGCAGGTTGGGGACACAGGGTTGGGGGGTAAGCTGCTGGTGGATGGTTTGGGCTCCACTGGGGGGGCAGTTAAGCCACTGGGGGGTGGCTTGAGCCCTGCTGGGTGGCAGTTAAGCCACCAGGAGATGACTTAAGCCACCGGGGGGGTAGCTCATGCCCTGCCAGGGGGAAGTTAAGCTGCCAGGGGGGTGGTTTGGGCACCTCTGGGGGTGTTTAAGCCACCAGGGGGCGGGTCAGACCCCACTGGAGGGCAGATTGAGCCCCACCAGAGGATGGTTAAGCCTCCAGTGAGTGGTTCTGGCCCGACGCAAAGGGCAGTTAAGCTATGCGGGGGGGCAGTTTGGGTCCCACTTTGCGGGGTTAAGCTACCAGGCAGGGGGTCAGGCCTTGGGATGGGGGAAAGGGGTGGTTTGAGGCTTGAGTTCTGCCACCTTTTCTTCTAGAAAAAAGAGCACCGACCCTCCAACTGCCCCATCAAAAGCAAGCTCCCCAAAGTCAGGGCACATCAATTCAAAACAGCACCTTATAAACAGAGGCAAAACATGTAGATGCATATCCATTGATGATGATGATTAACACTGCCACTCCATTACCCCTTTCAAGATTTATGGCTATGCTGAACAATCTCTTCCACCCTGTATTTAGCTGTGACACTTTTGAGTACCTTTTCCAGACCTGAAAAGCTCTTTGTAATTCAAAAGCTCTTTTTTCATTAACAGAATTTGGTCCAATACAAGATATTATGTCACCCACCATACCTCTAAATTATCAGGTTGAGAGATACATTAATAAGCTGAATTTACCAAGGCTAGTTATGAAATAAGCTATAGTACAATGCTTTAAATCAGACTGCAGGAATGCATCATTTACCTCTCAGCCATTCCCCCTTCAGTCAGCCTAAGAATTTTAGACACATAAGGTTTAGGCAAGAGATTTTAGAAAGGTGACTTTGGAAGAGCTAAATCTGGGGATAGTGAAAACTTGTGTATATATAAGCACAAACAGTTGTATAGGTACATACACAATTATGTGGATGCACACAGGGAAGAAAGTAAAAGACAAATCAGTTTTCCAATGTGAGGTGTATAAATGGGTGTTATATTAATTGAGATGTTAGATTTCTTTTTTAATTTGGTCCATGAATATAGTTCTGAATCTTCAGTATTTTATTATATCTTACATACCAATGTAAAATTGCTTTTCTCATCTAGTTTGTTTATACATATTTCAGTTCTCAAACCTTAAAAGCCACAATTACTTTTTGTTACAAAAACTGATCAATTCAAAATAGACAAAATAAAGCCCCAAATATTTATACACCCAGGAGGCTGTGTAAAGCTGAGTCTCTCACTCCACTCACTATAAGTATAATTTTCTACATAGGTATAATTATGTATAATAAAACATACTCATACTATAAAATGTATTGTAATTCCATCTTTCATCTTCTGTTTGAAAAGAAAGTGGGTTGAGAAAAGAAAACTGGAGAAATTTCCTGTGACATAAAATGACTGATTAAGGGCACACCCTACAAATAATTAGTTCTGAGAGTAATCCTTTCTCCTGAAAGTAGTTTTACTGACGTCAGTTGGACATCTTGGATGAGCAAAATTACTCATGTGACTAAGGATTAGAGCCAAACATATTCCAGGGTGTTCTCATACGTTTTCAAGTTTATCCTAATTATTATTTCATCTATAAAGTCAGAAGCTGTCCTTCCTCTCTGGATTTTCTTACCTTTTTGTAACTCTTCCCCCTATTTTTCCACCAGTCGTAATTATGATTTGAGGTAACATTCTCCATTATACAGAAATCCTGCTGCTGGGATAATAGATATTCAGTAATTCCCAATATAAGACCAATTTTTAAAAAATATTTCCCCCCATGCTATGATTTTGTATAGCCATAATGAAATCCCAGAGTATACATCTGGAGTTCCCTATTGTATGAGAACAAAGGTTGCATAACCTATTTTCCTTAAATCATTTAATGTAATAATCTGATACCTTTATTTGACATCATTAATGCAGAAATCTGGCTTGTTGAAGATAGTTAAAGGATATAAAGCTTTTAAAATATTAGGGATTAACTTGGGAAGAAAATCGCCTTTTCCCCGTAACACTGCAATCATACTGTTGCATAGGAGTACAAAGGTGACAATTTTTGTAACTACATATTAAATGAGTTATGCAAATGTCACTATGCTTATGTTATTATTGCCTTCTCTATTGATTTTTAAGTTTGAGCCAATCTTGTGTTTATTCCTCATAACTGTAGTGCAGTGTGTGTGTGAGTGCATGTATGTATATTACCACTAGTAGAACATTACCTCAAGAATGTTGTTCACATTTTTCTCACCACGTGTGATACAGGAGGTTTAATATTCCTCTTAGTTATATATTAGACACTCAACAAAATAGCATTTTGGCAGTTTGCAAATTTTTGAAAATGTATATTTCCTTTTGCTGATAACGTGACCACATAATACTACAAATCATATTAAAATGCTGGGGCTTCATGTTCCCCTATACCTATATCAACACTGAGAACTGGAAATTCCATGAATTTATAACCAGAGAAGCTTCTTCTAATGCCAGCCGTGTGGAGCTTCTCTCATTTTACACATCCTGCCTTTCACTACCTTCTTTAGCTGCTTGGCTAAGTTACATTGACTGCTGCTGTTCCCCAAACCCATCCTTGGAGAGGAAACACATTATTTTGAATACTGTTTGTTTGCAGGGGTTTGCTTTGTTTAATTTAAGTAGTTGGATCGAATATTGAGCCAGGTTCATTTAGCAAGATTTTAAAGTTCTCACCTCCCGGTTATTTTTGCATAACTTCCAGAGAATTCATTGGGAGGTTTGTCAAAGTGTCACTGCTGAGTAAGAATTTCAGAGTATGGCTCACAGTGACTTTCACATTTTCAGAATGATCAGAAAATGAATGGTGTTCAAAATTTTATTTTCCAAAAATACTATGCATGGGTTTCCCATATCTAAAGACAAAGTGGAAGCTTTCCAGAAAGTGAATATGTCATATTGGCTACGTCTACACGTGCACCCAACTTCGAAATAGCTTATTTCGATGTTGCGACATCGAAATAGACTATTTCGATGAATAACGTCTACACGTCCTCCAGGGCTGGCAACGTCGATGTTCAACTTCGACGTTGCTCAGCCCAACATCGAAATAGGCGCAGCGAGGGAACGTCTACACGCCAAAGTAGCACACATCGAAATAAGGGAGCCAGGCACAGCTGCAGACAGGGTCACGGGGCGGACTCAACAGCAAGTCGCTCCCTTAAAGGGCCCCTCCCAGACACACTTTCATTAAACAGTGCAAGATACACAGAGCCAACAACTAGTTGCAGACCCTGTATATGCAGCACAGACCCCCAGCTGCAGCAGCAGCAGCCAGAAGCCCTGGGCTAAGGGCTGCTGCCCACGGTGACCACAGAGCCCCGCAAGGGCTGGAGAGAGAGTATCTCTCAACCCCCCAGCTGATGGCCGCCATGGAGGACCCCGCTATTTCGATGTTGCGGGACGCGGATCGTCTACACGTCCCTACTTCGATGTTGAACGTCGAAGTAGGGCGCTATTCCCATCCCCTCATGGGGTTAGCGACTTCGACGTCTCGCTGCCTAACGTCGAAGTTAACTTCGAAATAGCGCCCGACGCGTGTAGACGCGACGGGCGCTATTTCGAAGTTGGTGCCGCTACTTCGAAGTAGCGTGCACGTGTAGACGCAGCCATTATGTGGGAAAACCTCAAATCAAAGCAAATGTTATCACAAGCAGGACATTTGTCTATAAACATAGTATGCAAGGCCCCTATGTGGTGGGAGGAGGGTGAAAAGGGTGGGACAAAACCCCATCCCTCCCCCTCTTCCAGCATGGGTGGCAGGTATAAGAGGCAATGGCACTCTTAGCACTCAACATCTCTCATCTTCCTATCCTTATTCTGACCTTTCCTTAAGGCTCACAAAACAACAACTTGCAGACTTAACTCACCCGCTGAAAGGGGCTCTGTTTACTTGAAAGTAAAAACCTTTCCAGATTGTCAGACCTATTACCATAACACAGAACCTATGAAAGAGACTTAAATGGTAATTAATAGCATTTAACAGGAATATGCCAACTCTGAATTTACTGACAAAAAACAATAGTAACAAAGAGATAGCTGCATTAATCTGTATTCTATCCAAACAAACAAGCAGTCATGTAGCACTTTAAAAACTAACAAAATAATTTATTAGGTGCTGAGCTTCCATGGGACAGACACACTTCTTCAGACCATAGCCTCACCAGAACAGACTCCATATATAAAGCACAGAGGTCCAAAAATTGTTATCAAGGTTGACGGGTCTTTGCCCATGAAAGCGTATGCTCCAAAATATCTGTTTGTCTATAAGGTGCCACAAGACTTCTTGTTGTTCTCGAAGCTGCAGACTAACATGGCTACCTCTCTGATATTTATCAGAAAAATTGTTATCATTGTAGGCAAATCAGACAGAAGAGCAGAGAGAGGGGGCTGGGGAAGTGTTTGGTAAAACATCAAAGAATGTGAAAAAGTTCTTATAATGGGTCAGATAATTGCTGTCCCTGTTCAAACCACATGTTAATGTGTTGAATTTGAACATGAATGTTAGTTCTGAGCATTCTCTCTGTAGACAGTTGTTCAAGTCTCTTTTCTGCAGAACACAAACTCTCAGGTCTTTAAAAGAATGGCCCACTCCATTAAAGTGCTGGATGACAGCTTTGGAGGTGTTCGATGTCTGCTCTATGTCCACTCTTAGGCGAAGAGTGTTTACAGTGTGCCATATATACAAAGTGTGTGGGCAGTGCTGGCACATGATGGCATATATGACATTAGTTAAGGAACAGGAGAATGTGCCCATGATTCTGACCTCCAAGCTCCTAGCATGAGAGCAGTGGCCCTTGCTGCTACCAGAGAAGTCTCCCCTGGTTGCTAAGATACTCATGGACTTGCTGCCACCAGCAGGGAATCTCCCCTGGTGGCTAATATAGTTGGAGGAACCATTTCAACTGGTCCCCCTCTGAACCCCCCCCACTCCTACCAAAGGACCAGTGGTGCTTGCAGCTGCCAGAGGGAAGTCTCCCGCAACAGCTGAGATACTCGGGGGCTTGCAGCTGCAAGGAGAAAGTCTCCCCCCCAGTGGCTAAGATAGTCGGGGGACCACTTCAACTGGCCCCCCACCGAACTCCGCATGCCCATAACATGGGACCACTAGGGCTTGCAGCCGCAACGGGGAAGTCTCCCCAGCAGCTAAGATACTCAGGGGCTTGCTGCCACCAGGGGAAAGTCTCCCCCAATGGCTAATATAGATGGGGGGACCACTTCAGCCACTTCAACATTCCAAGGGGCTCTGCAGCCAAAGACCACAGCAACCCCGCCAAAAATATTTTCAGGAGCTTGCTGTCCATTACAGACACCTGCGTGTTTGATGTTGCTGTTACAAAATCTTTTTGGTAATGTTTCCTATCTGTCTTTGTGCTTTGACCACCTCAGAAACACAGGGGGGTGGGCTGGTTGAGATTCCTGGTTATGTTACAAGTTCAGTGTATGATATTTCACTGCCATCACCTGTGTTGGTAATATCTGTGTGGTGAAGGGAAAAGCCAAAAATCCTTTTTTCCTAAACTCTTCTATCCTCTTTCTTCTAACTTTGACAATACAGTCAGGATTCCAGTGTTATTTTCAGGGATTGGATGCAATCGCTGGAGTGGGAACATTCAGTGGATGGCCAGTTGAGAATGCAGCTACTGAAGAACAATATTTCTGTAAGCTTTTTTGCCATCTCTGTGGATGCCCTACTTTTCCTTCCTTTCAATGGGAAAAATGGATGCTTGCTTTCCATGGGAGGGGAATGAGCAAAATGCAATGTGGGAAGATGATCTCAAAGACCAGCGAGCATACCCAGAATGCTACAGGAATGAGGGAACTGTGGGGTAGGTTCCCACAATGCACTACTGCAATAGTCAGTGTTTGTCAGTTGAGTGTGGCAGTGATAAGTTGACTGGGAGGATCATGTGGGGAGGTGAGGATGATCAAATTCAAACTTATAAGTTCCAGAATTACAAAATTGATATTAATGAATTAGAATTTATCTTGTAGTGTAGATGCAGCCAAAATGACCCTAAAATGCGCTGTACCAAAATCACTAAGGAAAGATGTGTACTGTATTTTTTATAACTTCTTTACTTCAGAAAGGCAATATGTTGTAGTGGTTTGAACACTGGAGAAATGGACAGAAACTCCTGGTGATGACACTGACTCTTACTATTACTTTTCATGTATAGTAATTGCTGTAATTGCCAGAGGAATGTTATGTGATCATAAAGAGCAAGGGAGGTTATTTAATGGCCACGAATGGGAGAAGTATTCTCACAAACTATTTGAAAGAATGGTCCATATTATGAAAAAACACGAAAATCTCTGATTTTCTGAGAAATGATCTTCCCCAGTCCATTCTAAATAAGGCAACTGACAAATACTATGCCCTGCCCAAAGCATCAGCTGTTAGGCTTTTTTGGCTACTTTCCTTAAGCCTGATAGTAACAGAAAGATAGTAAGAAATACCACTGAATGAGTCACTTGTCAGATTTCTACTATTCAGGCATGAAGAACATGTGTTGACTAAATTCAGATGAAAAATCCTACAACTCTTGTTGCTTCCATGTATAGCAGTGGCTGCAGTTCCTGGTAATTTTTAAGAACAATAGCCCTCATCTTAAACCCTGCCAGTGCATCATTGACAATCTACAGCCTATACTATAACATAATCCCTCACTCACAGGCCTTGGGTGACCGGCCTGTTCTTTCCTACATACAGCCACCCAACCTCAAGAAAATGCTCACTAGCAGGCACATAACTTACCACAGAAACACTAACTCAGAAACCTATCCCTGCAACAAACCCCATTGACAACTCTGTCCACGTGAGACACCATCACTGAACCTAACCACATCAGCCACACCATCGGGGCTCACACACCTGCACATCCACTAATGTGCTATATGCCATAATATGCCAGCAATGCCCCTCTGCCATGTACATTGGACAAACTGGACACTCTCTGCTCTACAGGATGAACTGACATAAATCCAGCATCAGGAACTGGAATACTCATAAGCCCGTAGGGGAACACTTTAACCTCCCAGAACATTCAATAAAGGATTTCAAAGTAGCCATTCTTCTACAAAAGGATTTTACCACAAGATTACAGAGGAAGACACCTGAATTGGAATTCATTCACAAGTTTGACACATTTAAGCTTGGGCTGAACAGAGATCTCAGTTATCTTACACATTACAAGGGCAATTTCTCCACCTTTACTATTCACAGGAATGACATCCATCCCATGTAACCTAATTTCCTTCTTCCAGTGGTCCTATTAATGACAGCTGACTCCCCCGCTCCCCTTTTTTTTTCCTCTCCTCCTCCTTCCTTCCCCTTTCCCTGCTATATAAACTCTGGATTCTTATGAGCTGTTCCCAATTTCCTTACCCATGAAAGCTCATTACCTAATAAACAAATGTGTTAGTCTTTAATGTGCTATAGGACTGCTTTTTTTCTGTGAAGCTACGGAATTACACAGCTATCCCTCTGAGACTATTAAGAACTTGTATTAGAGATGGGCTTGGACCAAGCCTACAGGTCTAGATTTGAATCCAAATACGCAGTTTGGAAACAGTCTCTGTTATGATCCCAACACACACATACCACCCCAGACTTGGGAAAAGTTCAAATACAGGTTTATTTATGAATTCCTAATTTGAGGGATATTCATAGTCAGCATTTTAGTTCTATCTATTGTAAAGGTATCAGCTTGGAGCCATGCTTTTAAATTTGTCCATTTTCCAATTATATATTCAAGTGAGAATAAGTAGAGAATAGTAGCAGGTCCTCCAAATAGTAGAATACTAGCATCATCATTTGTTTTCCCAAGTTGGAATTTGACATCAATATCAGTCAGTCTTTTGCTGAACATTTTCCAAAAACCACAGGGAGACCACAGTAGCAAAACAGAACACCACTAACAATGTGGGGTCTCAGAAGATCCAGTCCTGCGAGGTGCTTGGAACTCTTCACTCACATGGTATTCTTGAACCTATTTTAGAGAAAGATTACTATGTCTGATTTTTAGCTGGTGCGTGCAGTGCGGGGGAGGGTGCAAGGAACCCTTCCCGGACCCCTTCTGCCCCTCCCTGAGCCAAGAGCCAACTACAGTTGCATTGGTGGACTGTTTCCTTTCAGAGACCCGAAGACTGAAACCTATCCCAAAGGCTTGCATAAGAAAAGGTGCTAGTCTCACAAGGTTATCCTAATGGAAAATAGAAGCCAAAGTACAGATCATAGGGTCAGACCACTAACTTATTCCTCATTTCAAGAGAGGTCATTAATTTTAGTCCTATTATTTACCTATGTCCAACAAAAGTTTGGGATCCCTTCATTTTATTATCAAAAAGTGTAGACAGTCACTTAGACTAAAAGAATGAATCCTATAGCCTTTTAAACTTCCTGTATAAATTACTTCTGTCCCTCATTTGGGACTATGTCACACATGGAATCCTGCTTTCTAGGCACACAATCTGGCTTCATAGTGGAGAGGGATGGGACACAGCATAGTGCTAAAACCAGCTTTTCAGTAAGGCCTAGTTGAAAGCAATTCAGATTACACAGAATCCTCAATATTGCAGAAGCGAGTGTCCAAAATATAAAAACATTAGTTACTTCACTTCTGAGGCTCAGTCCCAGCAGTACGTAAAGAGAAACACTTTGTAGAATTAAGAGAGTGTTTCCTGCATTAACTGAAAGATTTTCTTAAAGTAGCTTCAGGGTCACACACTGCCCTTGAGCCACATAGAGCTAGAGTAGTATGACCTTCAGTGGTAACACTTGGAGATGACTACTGCATAATATAACAAACATTGTAAATATTGGCTCAGCTTAGAAAGGAAAAAATGCAGTATGGCCTGGAACATTTAGTTAAACCCAATGGCTTCTCTACAAAGGAAAGCAGCCGGAGTATTTATCACATGTGACTGTCGTAGATAACCCCATCTACGCAATTCCAAACACTAACAGTGCACCTTCTTAGGGTTATCCTATCTCCTGGTCCTTTAGATACACAGATTTTGATAGCGGAAAAAATTAGAGGTGGGGCGAAGTTGTATAACATGAATCCATAATGAGACACCCAACATAAATTCCATGGTTTTTTGGATCAGAGGCTTTGGTTCAGGTCATTATTAAGGTAGGTGAATCATTTACTAAATGCAGATCAGCATCTGGATTTCAAAACTCACTGTAGAGTAAACCCTCAAGTTAAGTGTGGGTTGCATTCCTGCAGCCCCTGCATAACTCAAATTTTTGCACAATTCGGCAGGGGGCAGAGATGGGAACTAGGCTGCCCCCTGGCTCCCAGCTCCCCTGGCCTTGCAGCCTGGTTCCTGCACTGGCGGGAACCAGGAAACTGACCAGCCACGTACTGGTCAATTTCCCAGGGCCTGCAAGCAGCAGGGAGACAGGAACCAAGCAGCAGCCTGGCTCCCAGGTCCCCTCCCCTTGTAGAGCTGGGAAATCAACCAGGGCAGCATCCTTGGTCAGTTTCATAGAATCATAGGGCTGGAAGGGACCTCAGGAGATCATCTAGTCCAGCCCCCTGCATCAAGCAGGAACAACCCCACCTAAGTCATCCCAGTCAGGACTCTGTCAAGATGGGACTTAAAAACCTCTAGGGATGGAGATTCCACCCCTCTCTAGGCAACACATTCCAGTGCTTCACCACCCTCCTGGTGAAGTAGTTTTTCCTAATATCCAACCTACACCTCTCCTTCTGTAACTTCAGACCATTGCTCCTTGTTCGGCCATCTGTCACCACTGAGAACAATTTCTCTCCATCCTCTTTAGAGCTCCCCTTCAGGAAGTTGAAGACTGCTATTAAATCACCCCTCAGTCGTCGTTTCTGTAAACTAAATAAGCCCAAATCCCTCAGCCTCTCCTCATAGGTCATGTGCTCCAGCCCTTTAATCATTTTTGTTGCCCTTCTCTGAACCTGCTTCAGCATATCCACATCATTTTTATACTGGGGGACCCAAAACTGGACACAGTATCCCAGTGTGGCCTCACCAGTGCCAAATAGAGGGGAATAACCACTTTTCTAGATATGCTAGCAAAGCTCCTCCGAATGCTCCCTAATATGCCGTTAGCCTTCTTGGCTACAAGGGCACACTGTTTACTCATATCCAGCCTTTCATCCACTATAACTCGTAGGCCCTTTTCCGCTGTACTGCTGCTTAGCCCATCAGTCCCCAGCCTACAACGATGCTTGGCATTCTTCCATCCCAAGTGCAGGACTCTACACGTCTCTTTGTTGAACCTGATCAGATTTCTTTTGGCCCAATCCTCCAATCTATCCAGGTCACTCTGGATCCTATCTCTACCCTCCTGTGTATCTGCCTCTCCCGCTAGCCTGGCTTCTGGCTCCCCTCCACTTCTTGGAGCCAGGAAACTGACCAGAGCAGTTGCCCTGGTCAGTTTCCCAGCACTGCAAGCAGAGGGGAGCCAGGCTGGTAAATTGCCTGGCTGCTTCTCCCTGCCTTCCCCCACCTTTCAGGCTAGCAGCCTGACAGCGGTGCTGCTGGGGAAGGCAGGAAGAAGGGACTCTTATCTTTTCTAGCTGCCCACAGCTATGAGCAGCTAGGCAGGCTGACAGCCACAGAACAGCTTCAAGTTGTGCTTAACTCACTTTAAAGCAAGTTAGGCGCAACTTGAAGCTGCATATTTTGAGGGTTTACTGTAATTGATTCAGGGAGCCTGGATCTCTAGAATTAGAATGAATTTACCCAGAGTGAGAGCAGGCACAGGAATCAACCATACTCACTTGGAGTGAGAAAAGAAGCAGATTTAAATGTAGGAGCTACAGTCCCTCTTCTGGAGGCTGTTAAAAGAATGTTTACTCTTTTATTGCACACCCAGTTATGCCTACACCCTACTCAGCCTTACTCTCTCCAAACCCTCTACTACTCCATACATTCAGCAAGCTCCCTATTGCTGAGGGGAGAGGATAACCATTTTCATCCACTCCTGTCTTCACAAGTGGCAAGCTTCACTGCCAGGATCCTCTGGCATGATCTACGCTAGCAAAAGCTAGTCTGGAATTAACATGGTCCATGAAGTGACTGGCAGAGTCAGACTTAGAATACAAGAGTCCTATCTGCTAGACCATTCAGTATTGGATCTTTACCATTTTCCACAAAAATTAATGGCAGTTTTGGCAAGGATAAAGTCATTGATCTCAAGTATTAAAAACCATCATTCTGCCAAGATGGCAAGTAATGTTATCTGGTGAAAAGAGTATGCAAATCTGCAATTTATTTGTTTACTAGTATACATGGCAAAGTATCATCTTTGGTCAAATTACCATTAATAAAACACATGCAATGGATAGAATAAAGGAACTCTAATGCCTTTTTATGGCATAAAATTATATCTTGGGGGCAACAGGAAGGAATTAAAAGCCCAACATATGTCTTCAGGAATCCACATATACACACTGTGATGGTACTGCAGCATGCAATTTTATCAGTGTATCATGGGTGAGTTGTTTATTTTTTCACAAGTCTGAAGCACAATTATGGATCATTGCCATAGAATAGATACCAATGAACAAAAGATAAACCAATGACCTGATGCATCAAAGCTTATTGTCCTTCTTTTCTTCAAGCTGTTTTTAAAAAGCCGCCTGTCCTAGTCTCCAAGTAGCTGATTAATTATTAAACCACAATGCATAGTAAAATAAATCAATACTAAAACAGCCAGGCCTTATTCATCATAAAAACAGTCAGCAAATAAGAAGGGTCATACTGGGTCAGACCAATGGTCCATTTAGCCGAATATCCTACCTTCCAACAGTGGCCAGCACCAGATGCTTTGGTGGAAACAAACAGAACAGGGCTATTTTGAGTACTCCAACTGTTGTTGTCTAGTCCCAGCTTCTAGCAGTTGAAGGTTTTGGGACACTCTGATCAACTCATCTCCATTCTTTTCCACAAATAACAAGCAGTCCTGTAGCAGCTTAAAAACTAACAAACATATTAGGTAATGAGCTTTTGTGGGTAATGTTTAATTACAACTAAAATGCACCTCCCCTGCAAAGCATATAACTAGATCTCTGACCACCACCCTCAGAACTCCTTGGTCCCAGAGGAATCCTAGCACACAGAACTCCCAAATCACACCCAGATCATACTGCTCCTGTCTCTCAAACTGCTCAGGGATCTTCTGGTCAAACACCCTGTGCAATTTATTTATAGCACTCTTCCCATCACCCTTCCCCACTGTGCAATTCAGTATTTACCATAGCGTACACTCCTAAGCTCACTCTGCCAAAGACAGGGAAGACAGGTGATATATTCCCCTTAGAGTTCTCTCTTGGTTCCCTTAAAGCTTGTCAGTCTTCCCTCCCCCTGCACATCCTTCCTTCCTCTTTTCTACCTTCCAAGGTAAACTAGACTTACAGCTCTCTACAGTGCAACACCCCCCGCCCCGCACCCCCGGCTCTATCTACTGAGCACAGCTTTGACAATCAGCTTTACTCCAGATTCCAGAACAATCTAACTGGTGAGTCAATAACTGCAGCACAGGTATACATCCTAAAGGCCAGAAGTATGTAAAATAGGGTCTTACCACTCTGATTAGCTTCTGGGACAAAAGAACACCTTCTAGCTGTGCCTCTACTTTCCTCATCCAGATCAGTAAAGTGTTCTGTCAACTCCACAGGTGTGAAATCAGATCTTACCACCCAGAATCTTCCCTCCTCCCAGAAATTTGTGCCGCACTTAGCAAAGTACTATCCCTACCTAGCTCTACCAGTAACTACCCATCAGTTTTTGGGCTACAGCACATGCTAGGTGTGCCTTAGTTTCCCTCCTCACTGGAATTCTGGCCCACAACTTTTCTAGTGTACTAGTATACCACCACCCCCAGCAGATTTTAGGCCACACCACCTTTTTGCTGCATCACTGATATATTCACTAGGCTCAGTTGCCCCAGTGAGGATTTATCCTTGGAACTTCAAAGTCTGGGTATGGCAGCTTTCTGCCTGAGCCTTTGAACTCAACCATAGTATAGCATTACAAAAGACCATTCTGGAAAAATAAACTCTCACATTCTGAATCAAAGAACAACCTCTAGCATGCACAGTAACTCAAGCTACAGTCAGAGTTATGGGATCCATCCAGGCATCAAACTCCTTGCACTCCACAAGACTTAGCCTTCCACAGACAGCACTCAGGTAGGAGTTGTGTCTTAGCCTATTTCAAAGCACAGGGAGAACAAGTCCCAAGTCAAAAGCTCTCTCCAAAAAATCAACCTACCAGTAGACCAATTTCTTTTAAAGCAAGTGGCTTTGATTGAACATCTCTGCTAACAGCAAATGTAGCAATATTATGCAAATAAAGAAGATACCTCTAGAAGGGATAGCCCTATAAATACAGGGTTTTAGGTAATTTAATAGTTTGAAAGTTAATCAAGAATCAAATAATCTCACACACATACTTCAACCTTCACAAACTTCAACCTACCACCCCCAAAGTAATGTTGTTTAGAAACGGGTTTAAATCTTTTTCAAAAGCAATCCAAAAGACTATAGCATATTTTCGTGCACTTGCAGCTGAAATGCCATATAATGAACTCCTCCAAAGCACTGCGTAGTTTATCAGAAAACAGTTAAGCCCATTAGAGAATTTGTTACTCTGTTCTAAAGGGAGAGCAACAGAATGTGAAAATATTTTTCTTTGGGAACAACACAAACTCATTTGAATCAATACAACAAAGGAACATTTACTTTGAGAAAAACCTTCACTGTATTATAAACATAGGGATAACTTTGGAATGGATGTTTGAAATTCTGATTTTATTTAGGTCACTCAGATAGATCCACAAATATTTCACTTCATGTGAACTCAGACTCATTATTCCTGCTCCAGTGATGCTCTAGCAACAAAACTCTGCTTGCTGCCCACAGCTGTTCCTTTGTGTTTTCCCCTATTGTAGTCAAGTCTGGGCTAAACTACGAAGTACAAATCCAGACCCATATGCTCCCAAATTTCAGTGGTGCCCATTGCAGGATTTTGATGCAGGCCTCTTTCTCTTTACTAAGAAGTGTTGGTAAATATTCAAAACCTATTGTCATTGAGGTTAATGGGAGTTTTGACAATTTTAATGAGAGCACAAAAGAGTCCCCAGAATTTATCTAATTCTCTTTAGTCTAGATATTATACAGACAGATTTTCTGTGAGATTTCCAGCAGTTCCTGGATCTAGTTGGACTACAAATAGCCTTGCTTGGGATGTTTTGATACTGATCATTCTTGTCCTAGTTAAAATCAGAATAAAATAAAAGCTTATAGGCCTTTGTGCTTCACCAAGACAAGTACTTTCAATTCCTATTAAAATCAAGAGGTAATCCTGGTGAGATATATTTCAGCTCATCAAAAGCTATTTAAAAACTTACAAACCATCCTGTAGCACCTTAAAAACTAATAATTTTATTTATTAGGTCATGAGCTTTTGTGGGTAAGATCCACTTTGTCAGATTTTGGAGCAACATGTGTACGTGCATGTGCAGAGATATATATCAGGGAGTGAGGGCGGGGGAAGAAAATAGAAGGGAAAAATAGACAGAAAAGAAGAAAATGAGGGGGGAATCACCTATCATTAATAGGACCTCTGGAAAGAGTAAATTAAGTAGGATGGATACTATTCCTACAAATATTAAACTAGGGAAATTGTCCTTGTAATGAGTATCACAGAGGTAGCCGTGTTAGTCTGTAGCTTCGAGAACAACAGGAAGTCTTGTGGCACCTTATAGACTAACAGATATTTTGGAGCATAAGCTTTCATGGGCAAAGACCCGCTTCATCAGATGCATGAGTTGGAGGTGGTGGTTTCAGAGGGGTGTTTAAAGAATGGGGTCCCAGGAAAAGGGAGGACCAGAGCTGACAAGATCTATTCAGCAAGATGGAAAAGGCCCATTATCAATAGTACATATCAAAAGAGGAAAAAACAAGTCAGATCAGACAGGGGATATGAGCCATTGTCAGAGTCCAATGGGGAGATATTAACAACCAGTGCAGAGAAGCTGTTTTTGTAAGGGTCCAGCCACTCCCAGTCTCTGTTTAATCCTTGGTTAATGGAGTCGAATTTACCAATAAATTGCAGCTCAGAGATTTCTCTCTCCATTTGATTTTTGAAATGTTTTTGTTTCAGGACTGCCACCCTTAAATCTGTCTCTGTAGTGTGTGAGATAACTGAGATCAACAAACTCTCCTAGGCACCTGGATGCCTTGGAGATCTGAGCCATTCATCTCTGTTTTGCAAGGTCCATGTTTTCCCAAGTGACCATCAATTTTGGGTGCTCAACTTGAGACCTTTATGTAGAGAACAAATTGCTCGGTCCAAATCTGTTTTTTGTATGCAGTTGGCATCATGCCTTTCCTATCACTTAGGAATAGATACAGGGATTGGGCTTTTGTTTGCTTTACTTTGTTTGAATTGATAAATATCAGCAATTTACTCTTCATTCAACAGTTTTTTCTAACTGTTACCAGAGGGTAAAGAGGAGGGACAAACAGTGGTGCACTTCTCAAAACTGGTGCTAATATTTAACAAGTCACTTCAGTTAAGGGTAGTAGCTCATAGGAGAACATTTTATTTAATTATTCAACTACACATTTAAATTAAAAGGTCTTCACAAAAGCTACAGTTTACTTTTTAGGTTTGTTTTTATTATTCAGAATTATTATGGCATCTTTATCTGCCCACATGTTGTTATTTTTGTAACTGTGTACATCCCTTCAGCTCACACAAGGTCTCTCCCTCCCCACCATTCCTTAGTACAAGTACTGACAAGCTTCCTCAAGCCTCATGTAGTTGACATTTAGGTCTTATCTGGCTGGCATATGTGGCCTGTATAATGTATTATGCAATCCATCAAAAAGCAAACTATTCACCTGCACTTTGGTGACCTCCTTTCCAGCATTCAAAGTACATTCACAGCTCGGTTTAGATATTGGCAGGCCACTTCAGCCCTAAAATCAATGAACCACAGAAGTATTTTCTGCAAAACTGGACAATGTGTTATATATGTAGTTCTCTTGCCAACAGCTGATCCAATTTTAAAGCATCTTCACTGTGAAAGTTTAAAAAGACGAGGTGAGTGAGATAATGTCTTTATTAGACCAATATCTGTTGGTGACAGATATCAGAGAGATAGTTATGTTAGTCTGTATCTTCAAGAACAACAAGAAGTCCTGTGGCACTTTATAGCCTAACAGATATTTTGGAGTATAAGCTTTCATGGGCAAAGACCCGCTCCTCAGATGCATGGGGGGTGGGGTTTCCAGAGGGGTATTTGAGGAAACAGATTGACAGAGCCAGACGGGTACCTAGAAGCCACCTGCTACAAGACAGGCCTTGCAAGGAAAACAAGAGAACACAACTGGCCATCACATACAGCCCCTACCTAAGGCCTCTCCAATGATCCTTCACTCTCACAGACCTTGGAAGGCAGGCCTGCCCTTGCCTACAGACAGCCTGCCAACTTTAAACAAATTCTCACCAGCAACTACAGATCACACCACAATAACTCTACACATGGAACCAATCCCTGCAACAAACCTCGCTGCCAACTCTGCTTACATGTCTACACAAGTGATATCACCACAGGACCTAACATCAACCATACCAGGGGTACCTTTACCTGTACATCTACTAATATAACATATGCCATCATGTGCCAGCAATGCCCCACTACAATTTACATTGGCCAAACTGGACAGTCTCTACACAAAAAAATAGATGGACACAAATCAGACATTAGGAACAGTAATGTACAGAAACCTGTGGGAGAGCACTTCAATCTCCGTGGACACTCAGTAACAGATTTAAAAGTATCAGTCCTAAAACAAAGAAATTTCAAAAATCAAATGGAGAAAGAAGTCTCTGAGCTGCAATTTATTTGCAAATTTGACTCCATTAACCAAGGATTAAACAGAGACTGGGAGTGGCTGGCCCCTTACAAAAACAGCTTCTCTGCCCTAGCTGTTAATATCTCCCCATCAGACTTTGGCAATGGGCCCACATCTCCCTGTCTGATCTGACTTGTTTTTTTCCTCTTTTGATGCATACTACTGATAATGGGCCATTTCCACCTTGCTGAATAGACCTTATCAGCTCTGGCCCTCCCTTTTACTGGGACCCCACTCTTTAAATACCCCTCCCCCCACTCATGCATCTGATGAAGTGGGTGTTTGCCCACAAAAGCTTATGCTCAAAAATATCAGGAGCCACAGGACTTCTGGTTCTGTTGATAACAGAGAAACTTTTGAGCTGCACTGAGCTCTTACTCAGGTCTTGGTAAGGTACTCCCAGCATTACAGCAATGTGCCACAAATGTGTCCTCTTGATTCCCTCCAGTTGCTTCTACAAACTCACCTAGGATCCAGCTTATGGGCACTGTGACAGGGTGAGGCCATGGAGCAACTTCCAAGAAGAAAAGCAGCTTGAAACAGCCCTGGCAATCAAGCAGAGTGGCAAGTATCAGAGGGGTAGCCGAGTTAGTCTGTATCTTCAAAAACAACATGAAGCCCTGTGGCACCTTATAGACTAACAAATATTTTGGAGCATAAGCTTTCATGGGCAAAAATCCGCTTTGTCAGATGCATCAGGCAGAGTGGGAGCAGCCAGGGGAGAGGCTGCCCTAACTCAATTAGGGCCTGTTGGTCCCATCTGAAGCTGCCTTTTAAAAACCATCCCATAGTAAAGCCTGGTGGGGGAGGGGAGTGTTGTATATTACACTGTGGGAAGAGGAGAGTTTAACAAGGAAGGTGTTAGAGAGAGGTGCAAGCAACTAACAGTAAGAGCAAAGGCAGTAAGCAGCTCCCATACGTAACCTTGGGTCTCAGCCTGACCAAACTGATGGGCTTTTACCTGCTGCCCTTTGAATCCAGGGACCAAAGCCTGAACCCTGGCAAAGGCAACTGGGTCCCATTCTGTGGGACTATGGACTGAGCAGAACACTGGGGCCCAGGAGATACATGGCCACTGTCACAGCACTCTGGCTCCTAGTTTAATCCCTTCAGGGATAATGTAGGTGGAAAGCAAAGAATAGGCTTAGCAAAGGAACTTTAAAAGCACGGTCACTTTAAACTTAAAATACACTAGAGAATTACACATCTTTGCCAAAAAAAAAACAACCCAACTCACCCTCTAGCTTGATCTCACATCTTCTGCAAGTCCAAAGTCATATCAGTGTTTCAAGGTAGGCAAAATCCCTGCTACCTTTTTTCTCTCTCCAGCCACATCTTGCATGCAGTGGTGGATGTCTCCCTCCCTGACTCCATCTCAGAGAAACACCCTCTGCTTATAAACATCCTCCCCCTTTTAGCCATAGGCCATAGGCAGAGAAGCCACTGATCCACTAGTCAGGCTGGCATCCTCCCCTTGCAGAAAATCTATCACTTTTTGGAGCTGAGCCAGCAACTCAGACAGTGGCTACGTCTACACGTGAAGCCTACATCGAAGTAGCCTATTTCGATGTGGCGACATCGAAATAGGCTATTTCGATGAATAACGTCTACACGTCCTCCAGGGCTGGCAACGTCGATGTTCAACATTGACGTTGCGCAGCACCACATCGAAATAGGCGCAGCGAGGGAACGTCTACACGCCACAATAGCACACATCGAAATAAGGGTGCCAGGCACAGCTGCAGACAGGGTCACAGGGCGGACTCAACAGCCAGCCGCTCCCTTAAAGGGCCCCTCCCAGACACACTTGCACTAAACAGCACAAGATACACAGAGCCGACGAGTTGCAGACCTTGTGCATGCAGCATGGATCCCCAGCTGCAGCAGCAGCAGCCAGAAGCCCTGGGCTAAGGGCTGCTGCACACGGTGACCATAGAGCCCCGCACAGGCTGGAGAGGCAGCGTCTCTCAACCCCCCAGCTGATGGCTGCCATGGAGGACCCCACAATTTCGACGTTGCGGGACGCGGATCGTCTACACGGTCCCTACTTCGACGTTGAACGTCGAAGTAGGGCGCTATTCCAATCCCCTCATGAGGTTAGCGACTTCGACGTCTCGCTGCCTAACGTCGAAGTTAACTTCGAAATAGCGCCCAACGCGTGTAGCCGCGATGGGCGCTATTTCGAAGTTAGTGCCACTACTTCGAAGTAGCGTGCACGTGTAGACACAGCTAGTAAGAGCTGCTGGCTCTGGGATGTTCACTTAAGCAGGAGTTAAGCACCTTTCCTAGTGAGGGGAGCTGTCTGGACGACACTGTAATGCCTACCCAAAAGTCATGAGGTTATTCATTTGTTTTGTAAGTCTGTTTCTGGGTCAAAGGTTGTATTGTGGTTTTTGGTCTGTGTTGATTTTGAGCTCCCCTGCCACAAGGGCATGTGTGACTATTAGTAGTGTTACGGTACATTTAGGAGGGGATGGGGGTCCAGGCCCATACACAGGAATTTCTGGGAGGGGGTGCTTTATTGTAAATGTGGACCACCATCCCCCACAGCAGGTCCTGTCCCCCATTTCCCATCCCTGGCTCTTCAGCTGGCACGGTTCCCTGACTCCCTTTCCCCCAAGCTGGTCCTGTCCCTTCCCCTTCAGCCAGCCTCATCCTGCCCCTCTCCTAGAGCAGCCTTGCTGCCAGCAGCCATAGCCGTGTGCATGGGGGCCCCTGCTGCCCTACCTGTCTTTCCCATTCCTACCTGCCCTGTACACTGAGGCAGTGGGGAAAGTATTCGTGAGAAGAGGTCTTCCCCCGACAGAGCAGAGACTCATTTGAGTGAGAGGGTCGCTGTTTCTTAGTTATTACAAGCCTACTCTGGTTCTGGCTCCAGCAAAGGGGCAGAGGATGGGGAGAGGGAAAAAAAATCACTAGAACTCCTGAGACATTTTTCTGCTGTGACAAAGTCCTCTCAGAGCAGAGGTGACATGTGGGTGGTGCCCAGGGGGCCATGTGCACCCCCAGTGTCACACCCTCCCGCACTCACAGTCAGTGCCATGCTGCTTCTGGTTAGTGTGGGGCCAGTCCTGCCCCTCCCCCAGAGTGATGTGGCCCAAGAGCAACACAAGCTTCCTAGTCTCAGGCTGCACCACTCCAGGGAGTGACTGTCCCAGCGCTCACTAGAAGTGGTGTGGCACTTCGAGAGGAAGAGGTGGTTGAGGCAGAGCAGGGAGAGAGGGAGGAGGAGGGGTATGGGTAAGACATAGGCAGGAACAGAGAGGGGGTGGGACAGGGCATATAGCCCTTGGCCCCCTTCCCCTCCAGAGCCCCTGTACCAGTCACCAGTGGGTCAGAGAGCTGCACTGGATTGGAAGAAAGCAGCCCTAGAAGAGTAAAAGGCCCACTCTCCTGCTAACTAGGGAATGAGCATACTGCAGGTCAGTCAGGATCACCTGAAAAGGAGTTGCCCCAGGCAGGTAAGGATCAGTAGAAACAAGGCTACAATGGATCCATTAGGATTAACTGATTCCATTTCAGGGCTACGTGAGACCTTTTCCAAACCTTCTCTTGGAAGGTGGAGGAGGGTGAGGGGCCAGCCAGCCTGACTGCCTCCTACATTCACCCAGAAGCTCCTAAGCAGGGGACTGAGTAGCTTCTGGAGCAGAGGCTGGACTCCCTACCCCAGGGGAAGGCTGACTGCTAGAACATCTCATCTGAGTGAGGGGGTACTTTACCTGAGGCCTATCCTGCCAAAGTGGGGCAGAAGAGCAGAAGCTAGCAAGGGGGGAAAGGGCCCTTGACACACTGTTATATGCAAAACAAGCAGTTGGAAAGAATTTTCATCTAATTCAGGAAAGCCTAAGAAGAGTGTGGTTTTGCCCTGCATTGCAGAACAACATTTATAATCAGTAACATGCAATAGTTTGACAGGATTACTTATGATACGGAGGCTGGGCTCAGCAGCCCTGGGACTCAGTTCCAGTTTATGTGTTATGTTCCTAGAAGCTTATGCTTCAGTGGTTCAGCCGATCATTGCCAAGGGTCAGGAAGAGATTCCCTCCTTACCACACCAAATGTACTCTGGGTTTACCTCCTTCCTCTGAAGTATCAGGGATGACCATGGAAGCATGCATTGGAAATGGTACATTCTAGGGAGTGGCTGGGACTCTGAGAGGACATTGAACATCATTTCACTCTCAGGTGCTTGGCTGAATGGGTCTTTCTTCTGTGCTTAGAGTCTCACTGATCATCGTATGTGGGCTTGGGAAGAAATTTTTTCACAGGACAAATTGGCAATGATCTTAAGGGGTGGTGGTGGTTTACATTCCTCTGAGGCATGTGGGTAGAGGTCACTTGCCAGGATTATTTGCATATATCTCGCATAACATTTCCCAGCCAACGTGAGGGCCTTGTGCATTGGTGCACCTCAATGCTTCCTACATTCTGTCTGTGGCACATAATAGTTTAGTCTTCTGCGCACTGTAATAATTTGGTCTAATTCCAGTTAGGTTCAATGTGTTGCATTGATGGCATGCAGGGGGTCAGACTAAATAATCTACTGATCTCATCTGGCCTTACAGAATGACTCAGATGAGATGTAAACAAGTCTTGTGCTTCCATCTTTTAGGTGGTTTATTGCTGACTGTTCAGCAAGCTTTGCAAACACCTGATTGCCAAAAAAAAAAAAATCGCAAGAGATACCAAGTTGGATCTAGTTCAAAACTAGTTGGGCTGTATTACCTATCTCCACTTGTTTTGTATACAATGGGGAAATAGTACAAACAGTTTTCAGGGTTTATTATGGGAAAAGTCTGTATCTGTTACTGCTGATGAAATTCTCAAGGCTGTATACAGCAGTCAGTGAACATACAACACAGCCTACTAACATTGCGTTGATGTTTTTGTCACCTTAAACACATTTGTTTTAATGTCCCACATCCTGAAGTCAATCTTACCACAGGGTATCCAGCTGCAAAAGTACTGAGAAATTTGGATGTTCAAAGGTAGAGACATTTTGGTTTAACCAAATGTTTAAGGCCGCTTCGACAGATTTCTAGTTGTACCTTGTTTGCACAGGATGGAGCAGACAGCATGTGCCCCTCCCCAACACACACATACTCTTTGTTTCACTAATGAAGTATTGCTACCTACCAGCTCTGTGTTTCTGGGGAACCAGACCATAAGCACCTATCAGCCCTGTGCTCTTGGGGAACCAGCGAGTTATGTTTATGGAAAATATATCCCCTTCCCCCAGGCGTCTGCTTGAATCAAAGACACAGCAGTGAAGCTGGCAGGGGTAGACACACCTAAACCTACAATCAAAACAAAAAAGCAGTCCAGTAGCACTTTAATGACTAACAAAATAATTTATTAGGTGATGAGCTTTTGTGGGACAGGCCCACTTCTTCAGATCATAGCCTTACCAGGACATACTCAATATTTAAGGCACAGAGAACCAAAATAGTAATCAAGGTTGACAAATCAGAAAAATATCATCAAGGTGAACAAATCAGAGAGCAAAGGGGCAGAAGGTGGGGGGAGTCAAGAATTAGATAAAGCCAATCGTTGCTGATTTCTATGTAGTTATTTTGTATTTACAGATTTACAATGACCCCTCAAGGTCCATTCCACTTACATGAGAAAGGTGTACCTCCATATTCTTAGTCCGAGGAGTGTCCAAAGCTGTCTCTTCCGTGTCCACCTAGTTAGTCAATGAAGACGAAAGTGGATGGGGTTGAGCTACACAAAGCTCTAAAGAGGGAACTGAGATACACCTATGTGCCCCCAGATTAGAAGTTGAGAGTGGTATGTCTTCCCTCCCTCCATTCAATGTACCCTCACGGTGAAAAAAACTGGTGTTTTCAATCCAGTCTTTAGTATATAAAATGTCTTTATAAGAAAAAAACCACCACTATATTTGGCATCATTAATGGCAGCCTCAACTGAAAATTAGCCTGCAAAAGGGAATCAGTGTTGGTTTTGGGGATTTCGCTATTTGGTTTTGCATTTCTTTATGGCATTGAGGGACATTACCAAGGCATCATGGAAAAACTTGAGTTGCTATTGCCTATCTTGAATCTATTCTACAAACAAAGTGGGTAAATTGAATTATATTCTCCAGAAGTACTAATCCCACAACTATTTGCCTCAAGTTCTCTAAATGGAAAAAGAACTATATGGAAATATCCGAGAAGAAAATAAACTCATTTAAGTTTAAAGATACATAAGATATTTTACAGGTTGAACCTCTCTAATTTGGAACTATCTAATCTGGCAACATACATAATTGGGCATGATTTTAGCTAGCTGGATGACCATTTATCATGGATGTGGCCAAGTTTCCCATGGTCCCATAAAGTTAGTTTCCAGCCACCGGTCCTGGCTCTCAGTGTTCTGTGTTGTAATTTAGCTTAATTTACCTCTAAATGTCTTCTATGAGCCTAGTAAGCAGTGGAAGTATTGGTAATGCGCTAGGTAATATTGACCTCCTGTGGTCTGGCAAATACTCTCCTCCTGCACTGATCAGGTCCCAAGGATGCTGAATTAGAGAGGTTAAACCTGTAGTACATAAGAATGTATATATTAAATTTTCTTGTAATTTGGAGATTAGCCATGTATGAAGAATTGGATAGATTCTGTGTATCAATGTTTGTCACAGAACAATGTGTCACTCATTACTGATTAGTTCCTCTTCTGCATTGCTATAGCCGTGTCTACACGTGCACGCTACTTCGAAGTAGCGGCACTAACTTTGAAATAGCGCCCGTCATGGCTACAAGCACCGGGCGCTATTTCGAAGTTAACTTCGACGTTAGGCAGCGAGACGTCGAAGTCGCTAACCCCATGAGGGGATAGGAATAGCGCCCTACTTCGACGTTCAACGTCGAAGTAGGGACCGTGTAGTCGTTGCGCGTCCCGCAACTTCAAAATAGCGGGGTCCGCCATGGCGGCCATCAGCTGAGGGGTTGAGAGATGCTCTCTCTCCAGCCCCTGCGGGGCTCTATGGTCACCGTGGGCAGCAGCCCTTAGCCCAGGGCTTCTGGCTGCTGCTGCGGCAGCTGGGGATCCATGCTGCAGGCACAGAGTCTGCAACCAGTTGTCGGCTCTGTGTATCTTGTGTTGTTTAGTGCAACTGTGTCTGGGAGGGGCCCTTTAAGGGAGCGGCTTGCTGTTGAGTCCGCCCTGTGACCCTGTCTGCAGCTGTGCCTGGCACCCTTATTTCGATGTGTGCTACTTTGGCGTGTAGACGTTCCCTCGCAGCGCCTATTTCGATGTGGTGCCGCGCAACGTCGAAGTTGAACATCGACGTTGCCAGCCCTGGAGGACATGTAGACGTTTCTCATCGAAATAGCCTATTTCGATGTTGCTACTTTCGATGTTGGCTTCACGTGTAGACGTAGCCATGGAGATCTATACTCACTTTGCTTATTTAACTGGGCTCTTTAAATGTGTGGCACAACTACTGGAAAATTGAAAAATTCCCATTACAAGAATTTGGCTGAAATTTGATCTTCAAACATGAATTGAATTAGCCAAAATATGTTCATAAGAGAGAGCATCTTACATTTAGTAGGACTACCCTTCTGTAATAGGATACTGTAGAATAGCAAATATATATTAAACAAAAGCTCTTAGTCATATGCCTTGTTGTAGTTAACATGTATTATTTGAGCCCTGCAATGCTTAAGGGAGTATACTGATAGTGACAGACAATGTCAATGGTCTGCTATTGATTTTAAATGAAGTAGTGGACAGACTACTACTAAAAATAGATGTAACATGGCTGATGCAAGAGTATGAACCAAATAAGAAGTGAAACAACTGAAAGCACATGGTTCACTGGACATGATCTTTATTGACCTCAGTCTGCAACCAGCTCCACAAAGTCAGATGTGTCTGTGCCTATGAATCCTTTTGGTCACCTAGTCTCATTGATTTGGGTGAGATTCCACACTGGCATAAGAGAGGGAGTGTTCACAGGGATCTGAATGCAGAATCAGGGCCATTAAGTGCTTATAATCTATACAACACTAAGCAGACTGCAGAAACAGACCTCAGAGTACTTACAACACATAGAAATAATACAAACTAAATTCAGCAATTAATCAGATGACAGTCCAGTCATAGAGCTGAGCAATTTTTAAAGTATTCATATTTCTAAAAGGGCCCTATAATGTGGAAAAGAGATGTTTTCTGGGTAGAAGACTAGTGAAAAGCTTCAAAGAAGGAGCGTGCTTAAAGAATAGGAATCTGTTTGAAAAGAGGGTGAACAAACAACAAAAGGGGGTGGGACAGTTTAATGCAGATATAAAGGGGTGGAAAGAAACATCAAAATAGCAAGGGAAACAAAAAGCTCAATTAAACCATAATGTCTGACAACAGAAGAGTCTATGTATGTTGGACTATTAGAAAGAACAAATCCAAGTGTTGTGGTGACCTTGATACCTAGAGCAGCAGCTTATATGATCTGTGGCGGAAACCTCAATGATTAACACATGTCAAGCATGATAGCCTAATGACAACCTTTTGATGCAGCCTCCTACTACTGAAAGAAGTAAGAGGAAAGAGATGAAGAAATTTACTAGCACAAGACTAGATTTGAATTGCTATTTAAAATAAATGTTAAACACCTAGGCCAACAATTAAAGCTAAGAGTCAGCACTCTTGGAGAAAGAGCTACAGTAAAACCATGAGTTACAGCAACGCAATCCGTTCTAAGCCGGTGTGTTGTTTGTGTTGTTGAAGCTAGATGGGATTATTGAAATATATATTCAATAAAAAGCACATTCAATTAATTACAACTTAACTGCACATTATCTGCCTACTGTTAACAAAATTAGTGGGAATAAAATAACTGCCATGCAATTAGTTTGATCAGCCATGCAAGTAAATTACAGCCTGAAGTCCTACTTAAATCACCTAAAGTTAATACAGGGCAAAACAGTCACAAAACAGTGTAGATCACAACAGAGAAGCAGAGTGGCTATTTGTTTGGGTGGAAAACCCATGCAGTTTTTGACATGTGCTTGTGGAGCCTGAGAACATACTAATCTTCACCTTTGTGTCCATTTGTTAAAGAGGCAAGATTTTCAGAGAAGAGACAATGTTTTGGCCTATTCACGTCTACAGAGAGGATTGAGGATTATGCTTTTTTTAGAAGTTATTTTTGGGAAGATGTGGCTTTATATCAGCTGTGGGTATCTGCTGGCCTTGTACTCTAATTGAATTGTATTTGTAGCTCTATTACAGTTCAGTTGAGCTGCTACAGTAGAGCAGTACTTTCTTTTTTCAAGGTCAGCTCATAAAAACCCTAAAAACTACATGATTAGTCTGACAGTCTTGAAATTTAATTAATTTAGTTGAGAGCAATGTTATCTGCTGTGTGAAATATTCTTGCTCAGCAGGGTTAAATAGATAGATTTTCATTGCCTTTAATAGAAGCTCCACTTTGCTTACCAACCCAGCAAACCTGTCCAATGCTGGAGGAGGAAACTGGAAATTAAGTTCTCCTCTCACTGCAGAGAAACCAATTCACTCTTGTCCTTTACACCTTTCTTCTGCCTGTGGCAATGGGATCAAGCCACCTACATTATTCTGTAATGCAGGTACATGTGGTTATCCCAGTTCTTTGTTAGTGATAGTTTGCAAGTAACAGAGTCAGCACAGCTTCTGGCTGTAGTGAGACCTATAACATCAACTCCAATTTTGGCACTCCGCCTCAGAAAGGTTGCTGAACCCTGACCTACAGTACAGTATACTACTGAAATGTAACTTACCCCATTTACCCAATCAACAAGAGAACCAACGCTATCAGACATATACTTAGCGTATGTGTAGTCTGAAGTAAACAGCTAGAAGAAGCAAGAACTATACAGATGCAGAATGCTGTAAGACTTAAAACTACTGGCTGTGTGTAGTACAGATGAGGGAGAATAAAAAAAAGCTGGGCCAACAATGAGGCTTATGCAAGAAATAAAGAACAAACTGTACCCCAAAAAACAAATGAAGTACCCCCAATAATTTACATATGTAGGTACGTTCAGGTTTTTGCAATTGATTAATTTACAATTTATAGTGTTATTTTCATGACTGCTTTGACTTTTAACCTTAAATTTGACAAAAAGTGCAGTCCCTTTGATAAACATACGGCCAACTACCACTTTCCATTTCTATCCTCACCTAGTCTGTTTATGCTATAAAAGACATAGGAAACACCTGTATCTGCTGCAGGAGCAAATTTGGCCACCTGAGTTACAAGGTACACTGTGGCGGAAAAAACCTTGATAGATGTAAACTGCATTATAAGTGTACTCTGTGTACATATTTTCACCTCAAAAATATGAAGCAAATACTAAAGTCTAAGTCACATTTATTTTAATTTGATTTAACCATGTGCACTTTGAGAGATGTTATCTGTTCTCCTTCCTATTTTTAAATTAATCTGCCTCCTAAACTCGCTCACACAGGTTTCAGGCTGCTGACAGCAGCAGCAGCGATCAAATCAGATGAGTTTCATAGCTCTGGACACTTGCCATGTACTAGCTAAACCTTATTGTTTAAGGCATAATGCATCACGCAGCTAGAAAATGGGATGAGTGAGTCTCCTGTCTAATACTGTTTAATAAAGTGGGTTTTAAAGTAGATATTCTGGGTCAAGTTCTCAGTTGATAGAAATTTGTGCAGTGGCACAGGCTTCAGAAATGTGCAAGTTTACACCAAGTTTGGCTCCAGAAAATTCAGCGTTCATTTGACCTATAAGTCAAAAGTGTGATATTCCAATAAACAGTGAGCATCTGAAAGAAAGAAAGAAGTATAAAAAAACAAACTGCCTCTTTATTATCAGTAAACAAGAGACCACATTATAATGCATGATGTTTTACCTTACGTAATAGGGAAGGTGATACAGTACTCCTTATTCCCAGGCTGCCCAAGAAGTAAGTCATTAACCTTTTCGTAACCTTTTGGAGACGAAGAAAAGTTGTAAGTACAGGAGTAGGAACATCATTAATTATATATGTGTCTATATATATATATATATATATATATAAAAGACACATTGCCTCCCAATTGTGATGATTTGGACATTAGTTTTAACATCTTTTCAATGCCACTGAATTCAATATAGTCAGCTCTGATTAACATAAATGAGATTAGTTTAGAATTTTTACGGTAATATATTTGAGAAAATTAAGTGTATTGCATAAGCTTCTAGTTTGCACCAGGGTGCTTTACAAGTATTATATAACCTTCACAATAGCCCTACGATATTGTTAGCATTACTGCACCTGTATTTCAGATGAGGAAACTGAAGTGAGATGTTTAAGGCCACAGGATCCACACCCACCTAAATTCTAGTAGTTATGGCAGAAACTTGACAGAACATTGTTGAGCCATTAAATGGCTCAGTCTTGCAATATAGAAGAGAAACTTTGCAATATAGAAGAGAATTGTCCCCTTTCAACCCCCAAGCAATAGAAAGTCACAAAGCAAGTCAATGTCACTGGTGGAATTAGATCACAGTTTCTATCTTCCAATATTGTGCTCAGATTGCCAGACCACATTACCAACATGAAATAAAACAACTGAGCTTTCTTCTCTTTAATCATCATCTTTGTTTTATTGTACATAAGTAATCATGGTTGCAGAATGCCTTGTGCCCTGTTTTGCATGGAACTGGAGGAAAAACAACTCCACAATAGAAAACTGAGGGACAGCAAGGCAGGAAAACTTTGATACTAATCACAGTGAGATGCTAATCACCAGCCTAAGCAGAAAACACCTCCTGTGGTGCCTAACCAGTTACGAAGTAAACTAGCCACATTATTCTGAAAAAATATGTGTTGTTCAAGCCAACTAGTCACACTCAACTGGCCCAACAGCCACATGTGCCTAGTATCTAGCAAGCTGGACACCATGGCCGTAGGCAAACTCCCCCTACCTGACTTTACTGATGCACCTTAATGTCCAGCTCTTCTACTAGGTTGGACAATCTTACATGTGGCACATTGTGGAATCATAGCTATTATTCAGTTGTTCAACATATTTTTCAGGCTGGCATAAGGACCCACTGCAAGTGTCAGTTTAGGGACAGTGTACCTTTGTGGATTAATCCTATTTCTATTCTGACCTTCCTGGGACATTTACAGATTTTGTGGTTACATGGTCCATAGGTAACTAGAATCAGAAATGCCAATAGGACCACAATGGTGTTCCTTTTCTGAACATAAGGCAAATTACAAGACTTTGAAGTAAAACATGTAAAATGCAATATGTGCTGTTCTGAAGACAGGAATGAAACCGAGACCACCAACTATGGATTTTGGTGATTATATTCTCTGCTTTCCTCAAGGATAAGTAAAAGCACAATAAAGAGTCCTATCCCAATTGAAGATGTCTACCAGATTTTAGATAATTTAATTTGGAGTTTATTAAATGGGACCAATCTAGCAAGTATTTTATTTCTGGAGTGTGCATAGAAATGCTGTAGAAATTATTCTTCTGCCTTTTGGATGATACAGAGATTTCTGTACTCACTGGTTTCAGTGGGACAAGTCGCATATTAAAACTATGTGCATAAATCTATTCAGGACTGTGGCAGGCCTGACAGAAAATTAAAATGGTCTATCAGTTTTCTCAGCCATCCTATAAAGAATTATACTAATGAGTGATTCAAAAACCCAGGAGAAATTATAGCATCCTCTACATGTTTAGATTAATTTCTATGGATTTCTATTGTTTTATCCCTATTGAATTCTAGGGGACTTTTCCATAAGTCTGTTTTAAGTAAGACTGACAAACTATACATGATATTTTCAAAGATTTTTCTAGTTCTGGTTTGTGTACATTCTTGGGAACTCTGCCCTCCAGATAGCGAAATTAGTCTGATTCAGCTTGTCTCAAGAAGACTTGTCAGTGAGTTTAACAGAATATACCTAGATTCTAAACAACAAAAGGCCCCCCTGGCTTTACAGTATCATGTATATATGACATTAACAGAAGCAAAACCTACAAGGAATAAAGGGATAGCTCTAGTTAAATAAACAAAGGAGCAATGATAAAGGAAGCCAAACTGCAGAAAAAGGAAATGAGCCTCACTGAGTCCGAGCAAGGCGGTAAGGCCCTGCTCTGCAACCTTGGAAGGGGCGGACCCTCAGGCAGGAAGGGTGGGACTGGGGAAGCTGATGTTCAGCACTGCCAGGACCAAAGCACACACACCCACAGCATGCTGCTCCTACTTCCCCAGGCAGCCCTAAGAGCCACCCTGAGTGTATCATGCAGTGTCCTGGCAGTGAATTAAAGAGCCCAGGGCTCCAGTCATGTTACAGTAGCAGCAGCCAGGAGTTCCAGGCCCTTTTGTATTGATGGACCCAAAAGCAACTGCCCTTTTTGCCCCCATTGGTGGCAAATCTGTGAACCACTGGCAAAACTAAGAAAAAAGTCCAGGTCCCTCCACTAAGCACGTGGGTAAAGTTCTGTAGATTAGGGCAATAGTGACTTGCACAGGTCCAGTTCTTCTGGAAATAAAGACTAGGGTCAATGTATGGAATTGTTACATTGCTACGCTATTTATTTGTAAAGCTATTTTCCTTTTATTTTGCCTCTAAAATAAGACTCTGAACATACAGGGCTATGTTGCACAAGTTATGCATTGCAATAATTTCATTGATCCATTCCATGTGTAAATTAAGTATAACATGGGTATAAATCTGTGCAGGATTGGGTTTTACACTTGTTCAGGGAAGGGAACGAAACCTATGATACAGGGATCACTCCTGAACTGGCAGAAGAATAGAAAAGACAACTTCATATAACATGTGTATTCCTATGACCACATCAATGTGACCACATTTCCATGAACTTTTTTAAAAATAACTCTATTGAAAAGTATGTGCCTTTGGAGATAAAGATTTACATAACTGTAATATTGTTAGGTTGATCACAATAACAAGAACAACAAACTTAAGCCTGTCATTCTGGACAAGATTTATAGAGGTTTTTAGGCATTTAAAGATGCCAATTTGGATCAACAGGACTACTCATGCATATACTGAACTTTATGACCATACATATGTATAGGATCATGGTTTAAATAAGAAAAACGTACGGACTGGTCTTTAGGTTTAGAATAAACTCTTAAGAGTATTTAACAGATACCGAATAATGGACAGCTTCAAATCTAGTAATATGAAATAGTGTTAAAGTCTATTCAAATATTTCCACCCAATAAACAACTACATTTTATTTAGATCTACCCTATTATCTGTTGGTCAGGTATTTGAAGGACAATTAATTTATGAATGATTAATTTTAATATTATTGTGGATCTTGCTATTATTTACTGTATGATAAATATTACTGGGTTTTCTCATCATTCAGTTTTCCAGTATTTTTTCTTCTTTCTGGACACACCGTAACTCTGACTGTGATGATTCATCCTTATTACTCATTCTGCACACTCAGACCACAGATGTTCTGCCAAGATGATTTATTAGGCATGGCATGTCCTCAGACATATCGCTATCATCTTGCTCAAACCAACATGGAAGAAATGGCAGTTTCAGACTCCCTCAGTTTCCACATCTTTGTTCAAAGTTTAAAAAATAACATTAAGTCAATGGTCAAAATACAGACACTAAAAAATAATATATTTTCTCCTGACTCTGATCAGGTAGGATGCCTTTCTCAGAAAAATTTAACTGAGTGTTAATGTTCTACAGCTTTTTTATAATACAAGTATTCACTTCCTGCCGTGCTGTCTCTGAGGAGGAAGAGAATTTATTATCAGTAGTAAAACATATTAAGCATAAATCTACCTCTGTACCTTTCCAGTGATAGTAGAGCTAGCTAACCCTGTTTCCAAACTGCCAGAAAGCTCAGACCTGCATGCAAACATCATGATTTATACTTATTTGTAAATTTGTATCTGTCCAAACTTTGCAGCTCAGATCTATTTATTCACATAAGACAATATTCAGAAGCCAATTGTAAAGGTCATGAACAAAAGACTGTGCCTACACTAGCATTTTTTGGAAGTCTCTCACCCATCACACTGGTGCTGGTCTGTAAAGAATGTTTTACCGCTGTGCAACATAACCCTGCTCAGAGCAGGTTCAATGCTACCACCAGGCAAGACCTAAAGGATAGAGAAATTTCCCGCTGCATTTCATACTATTACTCTACTATGTGGCCTGGAGACTTTCCAGAGAGCTTTTTCCATGCATATTTAGAGAAAAGAGTGTTTTAAAAATGTTTTATCAAGTAGTGACAGTATATAGCAATGAAGCAATGCCCAATAAAATACTGATTCAGCAAGCTGTGTATGTATAATTTTAAAGCACTTTGCTATGGTAGAATATACATGTCTTTGCTACATCTCTAAGGTCCTTATTTTGCTACATTTGAGAATCATTAGGGTGAAAGTTTTTGAATATATAAAGACATGCTCATAGTTACAACAAGGAAGCTAATATTACTGTGCAACGGAACAGTACCCTTATGAATGCAGTGTCTCCTTCCCAGGTGATCCTTCATAACCTTGGGACTACTCTACAAGGGGCCCCTTATCTGAGGTTCCCTCTTGGGAAACCAGTAACTCCATGCCAGTTTATCCTCTTGTCCATTTAGATATTACAAACAGTCTATAACAAGAGTTCCAGAATATTATTCATATCACCTCTCTGTATTTAAAAATCCTCTTAGGAACTGACATAACAGATTTCAGCATCTTCTACCACATCCAGACACTTTGCCTGTCCACTTCTGTCCTTCCGTCAGGAGAGCCAGCCCAGACCTCCCCTCCCTTTTGAAGTACAGACCTGCTCTTCCTAGTGGGAACTCCTACAGCCTCTCTTGGGAGCATCCTTCATTCCTCCTGGTCCTCTTGCTGTTCCAGAGAATCCAGTTCTCAGACATCAACAGGTAGGCCCCTCCACAGTCCTCCTTTTCTTCAGCTCTCTCTGGCCCTTAGCTCCCTCCACTGTTACATCATATAGACTATCTCCCTGGCAATGAAGAATTGTTCCCTTCTATAGGGCATATTCTTTTAAAATTATTTGTTTATGTCTAAAATGTGTTACATTGTGCATACCATATAATTATAACCAGTGCCTTTTTTGTAAAAATGAAAACAGGTGCCAGTACTCAAGCAGCTTCCCACCCTCCATTCCCAGCCAATCCCATGGCTGCAGCTGCTGACGTGGCAGTACTCAATACTGGCAAGCACCAAAGCAAAAAAACCACTGATTATAGTGGTACAGCCACTCACCAGCTACAGGACAGATATGTTATGCTTTACCATAACAACTAGTTAAACAATTATCAGAGAGGTAGCCATATTCGTCTGTATCTTCGAGAACAACAAGAAGTCCTGTGGCACCTTATAGACTAACAGATATTTTGGAGCATAAGCTTTCATGGGCAAAGACCCGCTTCATCAGATGCATGAGTGGGAGATGAGCCCCAAAGCTCAATGTCTGCTGCGTCCAGTGGCAGTCAGGTTAAACAATTGTGAGACAAATTATGAGTTAAACAATTGTGACACAAATATTCCATTTCTATTATACTGCACCTTACAGTGGCTGGGCATTTAAGAAATCAGGCATATACACAAACTACTGCACATAGTTATACATTTCCCTGTATTACTCAGACAGTATTTCCTTTTAGTCATATATACTGCTCTTTCCACCAGATGGTTTGCTAGTTTTCATTCTGGCTAAAAAAAGGATTTAACCAGATTAGGGATTAATCCCTGGAGTTGTCATCAACTAAGTGTTAACTGTCTGACACTGATCAGATCCCCTGGGATTCTCTCCTGTTCCTCTTTTTTTTTCCCCCATCCTCCTCTTCCCCTCCCCCCAATGCTTTTTGTTCTATTTTACATTTGTAATCTTTTGATTGGTACAAAGTAGCAAACTACTGTACCCAATGTAACAATAGGCTTCTAGCTGAATGACACGTAAGTATTTTTAGAGGATAAATATGAACCACTGGGACAGATTTTTCCATCTGGCTCAGGACCATAGAATGAAACAGGAATAAAATATGACTGTATTCTGTGGAATCTGATGCATTTCAGTATTTTGGTATTCTGTGTTCAGCTTGCTATGCTTGGATCTTTCTGACTCTGTCTTGCTTTCTCTTTCATGCTCATCCTGTTTTTCTACAACACTCTTTTTAACATATATAATTTCCTTTTATCTTACCTTTTATATATATATATATATATATATATATATATATATAATATATTGGATATATTATACCTATTCTGCATACTGAAGAAAAACAAAATCTAGTACACCTGCCATATCTCTGCATGTACTAAAATTAATCCTTAGAATTATGGATGATACAATATCTCTAATCCCTAGTAATCTAACTGTAAACTGTGCAATCAATTTACATGCTCATTTCAGATAGGATTTTCATACACTTGTAATTCATGTAACATTCTAATGCTTTTTTTACCTGATTAATAGTTTAAAAATTATCAAATTCACTGCCATGAAAAATGCATCATGGACTGTGAACTCTGCCCCTGTGAAACATGGTCTTTTGTGTGCTTTTACCCTATAGGGGCAGAGTTGTCCCATCCATAAGACAGCTTGGAGCATCCTCTCTCTCCCTTTTTGGGGGCCCCAGGCTAACCTGTGGAAATACTTAGGGACTTGGTGCCAGCAGCAGGAGGAGTCAGGTCCACCCCCATGTTCACCTAGCAGGGGGAGCCATATGAAGCAGAGTGACCCAGCTTTAAGCCTACTCCACTCTGATATCTCTCAAACAGCTGACATGCTTCATTGTGACCTGGACCTAACCTGCTGCACTCCACCAAGCCCAGCTCCCAGTCACATTGCTCAGGGGAGTGGAGCAGGCTGGGACTGGGTTGCTTTGCTTCCCACAACCCTGGTGAGTGCAGGAAGGCCCAACTCCTTCTGCTGGTGCCAGCCCTCCAATCCCCAGTAATCCTCTGAATTACATTGCTCAGGTGAGGGGGTAGAATATGCATATCTCATAGAGCTGGAAGGGACCTCAAGAGGTCATTGAGTTCAGTCCTATGCCCTCCTACCAAGCACCATCCTGACAGATTTTTTTAAATCTATTTGCCCCAGATCACTAAATAACCTCCTCAAGGATTGAACTCACAACCATGGGCTTACAAAGCCAATGCTCATACTGCTGAGCTGTCCCTCCCCTCATATAGGAGAAAGTGTGGAAGTGGGGTGGGACAAGAGTAGGGGTGGAGCTGGGGGGGAAAGCAGTGAACTGGTGGCAGGGTAGGTTTGGACCAGAGCAAAAAGAGGCAGGATGGCATGGAGCAGAGGCACAAAGAGGCCTTTTGTCCACCAAGAGCTACTGTGGGGCCAGAATAGGGGACAGGCAGCTCAGCCAGCTATGGCAGCCAACCGATGATAGGGAAGAGGAGAGACTGCATTCATCACTAGTGACGAGGCACAGGATTCGGATGGAGATAGTGTGTGGGGTCATATAGACTGAGGTGCTGAAAAGCAAGGGGCAGGTGAGATAGGGCCAAATGGAGACAGGTGGGACAGGAGTACAGATCTACATACATATGGGAGAATGAAGGCTGGCAGGTGCAGGACCACATGGGGTAGAGGACAAAGTGATACTGAACTGAACAGAAGCTAGGGGACTGACAGTCTAACAGTTCCACCTCAAAGCAAACAAACAAACCCTGTTTCATACTTCTCCCACTCCCACCCAGACAACTCTCTAAGCTCACTCCCAGGCTCCTTCCCAGCAATTATTCACTTTCCCTCAACTCCTCCATTACCCCAACTCTCCCAAGCATTATTTTGCATTGCCTTTGAACGATGCAGGAAATAAGTTTAAATAAATTATTAACAAAGTTCTGCAATATATTTGTCAAAAGCTTTCCCTGAATCCTTTTTTGTCATCTCCATTGTTACAGATATAATTGCTGACAGGTATTTTGAAATAAACTACCAAAATAACTGAAACTCCTCTGGTTATACAGTGTATATTTTATTTGTCAAAATAACAGAATTGTAAAATATTGTGCTCAGAATTTTATTTTTTTCTTGCTCAACTCTCTCTGGAGTAAACAGCCCACCAATGTCAATGGGAGTCTTTTCATTAACTTCAGTGGGTTTTGGACTCAGACCTTAATTGCAATAGGTCTGAGTCCTTCAGTTACTCTTTCTCTATCACATGCCCTTTTGAAGCTTTGCAACACAAAAGTTAAATTCAGTAATCAAACATCCTCCCTTTCAGCATCTCAGCTCATGTCTTGTGTTAATGAGAACAAGCATGCAGTGCCCTTACAGAGGCCCAGCTTCAATTTAGTAATTTAAATATTGAAGTAGTCCTAATTATGTCAATGTGATTATTCACATGGTTAGAGTTAAGCATGTTGTCACAGGTTGAAGCGTCCTATTAAGCACAGGCCTGGGCCAGCCTTAGGAGCACTACTGCAACCCCAACAGTTAAAACCATGAGTCAGAGCCCCTTCAAAAGTGTATGCCTTGTTTTATGATCTGTCTTCTGATTTTTTAACTCCCTCACCCCCAATGTGTGTGACAGTTACAGCGTCATCAACATCTCTCACAAACGCACAGTAAATGTGATTTTTGCCTCTGCTGCAGTAGCTCGTTAGAAGACCCTATCCAAATTAATGTACTTACATTTTCATAACATGTTGCTGATAGCGCAGAGAACACTCAATTTCTCCCAATGCCCAGACAGTCTCATTCATTAATGTACTGTTCCCTTAACCAAAATCTGCCCACCACCCAATCTATCAGACAGCTAAACATGGTCCAGTCCCACACCAGTTAGGTGTTCCACATCAATAAGTGTCACCATCCCTCATTCACCAGCCACACATCAGTGCTGTCCCCCAGCCTCTTCTGTCTCTTGCGTCCCATCTTCTCATGTAGCTGTGAAGGTTTTCCCAACACACACAAACACAGCCTTGGCAGAAGAGAGGGAGACAGGTTCAGGGCTCTTCAGCCCTCCACACACTGTAAGACAATGAATGTAAAGCTTTTCTTCCCCATGCAGGACAATGCAGGAGCAGAGGGAGAAACACAGAAATGCAGTCCCCATTTTTCATGAGGGGGGAAAAAAAGAGGATTGGCAGCTGTGATGCTAGATTGGAACAAGCTGATCAATTGCTTAGGTCCCCCCCCAGAAGCTCAATGGAGCCCCAGTTTTGTGTTACTGTCAAAACAACATTCATGCTATTTCACACGGATTTTGTGAACAAGTGTATCAGTATGTGTTGTATTGGCTTAATTCTTTTTTGTTCCAATAATGCAACTAGTACTTTCATGGGTGAATGGAAAGTTTCCATCAGACATTTATCCCACTAGTTATGACAATAATTTCATATTGCTTGTACTCTCTAATTTAAACCTTCTTTCCAACTTAAATCTGCATATTGTATTTTAATTCAAACTTTAAATGGATACATATTCCCACAAGGAGAAGAGTAGAGGATATCATTGCATGTTCGATTATGTTTGATTATTTTCTGTTCCAATATTTTGTTTTTTCCCTAGTTAACAATATAATCATGATAACAGCCCATCCATTTCTTGTCCTACAACACAGACTCCAGCAAAAAGAGCAATTCTAATGTACTTATTTTGTCTGTATTTGCTTATAAACAAGACTAGCTACTAAATTAAACTATTTGAATACATAATCAGATATTCATGGGAAAGCCCTGCCGAAATACTAGCAGGACTCCTTTTTGAGAGATTTTGCAATTCATACTGGAATTCAGAACAGAATAGGTATACTGCAAGGGACATCTGTTAGTTTGGTTTTCATTGATATTTTGTTTTCCTTCATATATTTTGCAAATAACAAACAACACTGTAGCACCTTGGGCTAGGGCTAGACTGCAGACTTTTTCTGAGAGACAGGAGGTCTCTCGGAAGAAGTCAGCTGTGTCCAAACAATAGATCCGCTATTCAAAGACTACTCTTGGAAAAGCAGACACGTTTTGCCAATATCCCTGTATACCTTGTGCCACGAGGCAGAAGGGATGTCCCAGCAGAGGGGCTTTCCCCAACATTTGGCCCCATATGGATGGGCCAAATGTTGGGAAAGCCTCTCCCGACAGAACTGTCAGCAAAAGATATATAAATTGCGGTACAGTCTAGACCTAGCCTTAGATAGTAACAAATTTATTAGGTCTGTAGCTTTCGTGGTTAAAACCCACTAAAGTTCACAACCTAATAAACTGATTAGTCTCTAAGGTGACACAGGACTGCTTATTATTTGTGAAGGTACAGACTAACATGGCTACTCCTCTGAGACTATTTAAATATTTTGGTGTGTGTTATGTGCTAATGAAAGGTATCCCAGACTTAAAGGAAAGCTCTATGTAGTTCGTCTCTTCTACCAAGAGAAGTTGTTTCAATGAAGACCACCTCATCTACCTTGCAGGTCTAATAGACTAACATAACCAACCACTGCTGAAAAGTTTCATCTTAGCCTCAGAGATTGATGTCGTTGCTAGAGCCAGTGCCACAGACCAAATGCAGCCTAAGGAGCGACAAAGCAAATTTTCCCCATACTGCACTTCTAAGCCGCGTCTACACGTGCCGCCTACTTCGAAGTAGCGGCGCCAGCTTCGAATTAGCGCCCGTCACGGCTACACATGTTGGGTGCTATTTCGAAGTTACCATTGACGTTAGGCGGCAAGACGTCGAAGTCGCTAACCCCATGAGGGGATGGGAATAGCGCCCTACTTTGACGTTCAACGTCAAAGTAGGGAACGTGTAGTCGTTGCGCGTCCCGCAACATCGAAATAGCAGGGTCCTCCATGGCGGCCATCAGCTGAGGGGTTGAGAGACGCTCTCTCCAGCCCCTGAGCTCGATGGTGGCCGTGTGGAGCGCCCCCTTAAAGCTCCCTGCCCCCTGCCTTCCTGTGCAGGAAGCTGAGAGAATGTGCAGGCGGCAGCCCAGACACGGGGCCAGCCTGCACGTCCCTCAGCAGCCCCACACACACCTCAATGCTGCAATGGCCGCCCGCCAGCCCCCCCAAGCGCCCCCAGGGGACCTCCCCCCAAGGGGAGCCAGGGCTCCCAGCCCAGCAGCCAGGCGGGGAAGCGGCAGCGGGGCCCCTCCTGGATGGAGGCCGAGCTTCGGGACCTGCTGGGGCTCTGGAGTGGGGAGGAGGTGCTCCAGGTAATGGGGAGCAAGAGGCGGAATGCGGATGCGTTCGCTCGGCTGGCCGAGGGCCTGGCCGCCTGGGGTCACCCTGCCCACACTCCGGATCACGTCCGGAGTAAAGTGAAGGAGCTGCGGCAGGGTTACGCCCGGGCCTGGGATGTGGCCAGCCGATCTGGGGCTGCCCCCGTCACTTGCCCCTTTTACAGGGAGCTCAGGGACATCCTGGGCTCCCGGCACACCTCCTCCCCTCCGGCCACGCTTGATACCTCAGCCGAGGAGCCCCAGCAGGCCCCGGAGGCGGAGTCCGCCCCGGAGGCAAGCCCCGCACCCCGGGGCCCCCCCCAGGAGCCCACCCCCGGGGCACCGGAGGAGGAGGGGGAGTCCTCCTCCAGCGACGCTGGCCTGAGGATCGTCCTGCCATCCAGGAGCTCCAGCCGCTTCCACCCCCCAGGTGTCCCCCGACCGTGGGAGTGGACCATCAGGTATGTACTCCCCCGGTGCACACCCCCGGGGTTGAGGGGCGGGGGTAATTGATATGACCAGGGCCCTCCACATGCCCAGATGACCATGGCTCCAAGGACAGCAGTGGCATGTCCCTCAGAAGAGTGCATCAGCTCCCGCCCCCCCAGCACGACAGTGCCATGCCCCATCCCCAGGGCTGGGGGAGCGGAACCTCTAGGGTTCCCTGGGGGGAGGGGGTGGGACACCCAGCAGCAGCAGCAGCAGCAGCAGCCGCATGTGATGGAGTAGGGGGAGTGCAAATGCGAGACTCAGGCTAGATATGAGAAACAAGCAGAACAGCTCCCAGTGGCTAAGGATGATCCTGGGGCTACAACTGGCAGGTTACACCTCTGCCCTGAACAAAGAGGAGGGAGGAGCCGAGCTGGGTTTGAATCGGGGGTGGCAGTCAGAGGCAAGGGGAAGGGAGAGCTAGAAGGCAGCCAGCCTGAGGAGGGGGAAAGCTACACCCCAGAGGGGCACCCCTCGGGGTCTTCTGCCCAGGACGGGTTGGAAGGACTGTCTCTGACTGCCGTACTGTCGCTTCTGTGAGAAACTGGGCATCTGTTGCCTAACAAACCTCCTGTTGTACCTGCTGAGTGAGAGTCACTCCTGCCAGCGGACGGGGTGCAGTGCAGGGGGACCCCTGACCCCCATCACAGCAGCATCTCCCGGGGACAGGGATGGGGAACCTGCAGCAGAGGGGTGGGGGGACAAGGGCCACGGCTCGGGGCCCACACTAATGGCTGTCTCCACTCTTCTTCCCCCCCTCCTGTGTTCCGCAGCTGCACCATCGGAAGGACCAGAGAGTGCCGGCAAGGTGTCAGTGGTCCCGGACAGCCGCCTGGGGCCATCACTCCAGGCCAGCCCCTCGGCGGAGGACTGACCAGCCCCACGGCGGGGAAGACGGCGGACCCAGCACCACCACCCGACGGCAATGGACCCCCAGCTGCTGGCCTTCCACCGTCGGCAGCTGGAGGTCGCCGAGCAGCAGCTGCAGGTGGAGGAGCGCTGCTTCCAGCTGGAGGAGCGGGCGCTAGCCTGGCGCCAGGAGGCATGGGGGGGCCTTCATGCGGACCTTCGATCGTATCGCCGACTACCTGGCCCCCCATGCCGCGCCGTCCGCCGTTGCGCCTGCCCTGCCTGCTCCACCCACTGCGCCGTCTGCTGCGCCGTCCGCCGTCGCACCGCCACCCACCACCGAGGGCCCTTCCGCCGAGGGGGACCTGGGGCCAGCTGACACCCCCCGGCCATATCTACCAGTCCACCCAGCCCCGGCCAGGGCTGAGGCCGAGGCGGGGATCCCAGCCGCCCACCCCCAGCGCTGGACGTTAGGGGGTGTGGGGCCCAGGACATGGTCCCCCCTCCCCCTTTGTATATATTCACCCCAGTGTTATGTTCTTTTGTAAATAGTTTGTATATTTGACCCGTTACTATGCTGATCCTTGCCCCCCCATGTACATAGTTCTCCCCTTCCTTGTCTTCCCCTTTCATCTTATCCTTATTTATAGTACATATATATATATAAGTTAGATTTTGCCTGTAAATAGTTAGCCTTGTTGATAATAATAATAATAAGAGTTCTACGGATATTTGATTTGACGAACAACTGTCTGCTTTAATTTACAAGAAAAGTGGGGGGGTGCTCTTGGGTGCTTTGTGGTGTGGGCATAGGGGCAGGGAGCGTTGTGGAGGATGGGGGGGCAGTGGGGGGCCTGCCAGCATTCACCCCGCGGCCTCATTGAACTGGGCCCGCAGGGCCTCCCGGACCTGGGTCCCTTCGGGGTCCACCTGGCGACTGGGGGCAGCGGGTGGCTGCACATCGGCCCTGCCGGCCTCCACAGCCCAGCCCTGACAGAAGGCCTCCCCCTTGCTCTCCACCAGGTTGTGGAGGGCGCTGCACGTGCCCACAGTTTGGGGGATGTTGGTGGGGCCCGCATCAAGGCGGGTGAGGAGACACCTCCAGCGCCCTTTGAGGCACCCAAATGTGCGCTCCACCACCTGGCGCGCGTGGTTCAGGCGCTGGTTGAAGCACTCCTGGCTGGCTGACAGATGGCCCGTGTACGGGTGCATGAGCCAGGGCTGGAGGGGGTATGCCGCATCTGTGATGATGCAGAGGGACATGGTGATGTCACCCACAGGGATCTCCCACTGGGGGAGGTAGGTCCCCGCCTCCAGCCGGCGGCACAGGCCCAAGTTCCGGAATACCCGGGCGTCATGGGTGCTGCCAGGCCAGCCCACATATATGTCCAGGAAATGGCCCCAGCTGTCCACCAAGGCCTGGAGGACCACTGAGTGGTAGCCCTTCCTGTTTAAGTAGCGTCCTCCACTGTGTTCTGGGGCCCGGATAGGGATGTGAGTCCCATCCAGAGCCCCGAAGCAATTGGGGAAGCACAGGGTGGCATCCGGGTCCCCAAGCCTCATGAGCCTGTGGAGGAGCAGGGCATTGATGGCGCGGACGACCTGCAGGGGAAGCACATGGGAGAGCACCAATGAGGGGTGTGCAGGGTGTGTGTGGCCCTCCCCTGCCAGGGCCCTCCCCTCCCCCACCCCGCCAGGGCTGCCTCCTCCCCCTCCTCCCGTGGGTCCTCTTACCTCCATGAGGACAGCCCCGATGGTGGCCTTGCCGACACCAAACTGCTGGACCACAGATCGGTAGCTGTCTGGACTGGCCAGCTTCCAGACAGCGATGCCGACCCGTTTCTCGACGCTGAGGGCACGCCACATGAAGGTGTCCTGGTGCCTCAGTGCGGGGGTGAGCCACTGGCATAGCTCCAGAGCTCCAGAAATGTCTGCCGGCTCATGCGAAAGTTCTGGAGCCAGCGGTCGTCGTCCCACTCTCCGAGCACCAGCTGTTCCCACCAGTCGGTGCTCGTGGGGTAGCTCCACAGCCAGCGGCGTGTGCGGCCGGGGGTGGGGGGGGCGGGGTGCTGCAGGGTTGGGGGTTGCGTCCTCCTCCCCTGTGGGCAGCTCCTCCTCTGTGGCTAGGATGTGATCAGCTGCCTCCTGCATGGCATGGAGCAGGGCGCGCACTGCTCCTACAGGGGCAGCTGGGTGGACCTCTGGCTGCTGCTGCTGCTGCTGCTGGGGGTCCATGACTGCGTCACTCGAGGTGTGCGTGCCTATGGCTCTGCAGACCACGTGCTGTGCAGGCTGCGTGTGTCTGGGAGGGGCCCTTTAAGGGAGCGGCTAGCTGTTGCCCCGGAAGCGCTAGTCCGCCCTGTGACCCTGACTGCAGCTGTTCCTGGCACCCTTATTTCGATGTGTGCTACTTTGGCATGTAGACATTCCCTCGCAGCGCTTATTTCGATGTGGTGCTGCCCAACGTCAACGTTGAACGTCGACGTTGCCACCCCTGGAGGACGTGTAGACATTATTAAACGAAATAGGCTATTTTGATGTCGCTACATCGAAATAGGCTATTTCGATGTAGCCTTCACGTGTAGACGTAGCCCTAGTGTTCCAATACCCCTTTTATGGAACAATTGCTTGTAGCTGAATTCAGCCTCTATAATCCATTCAGCCCTTGGCCTCTCTGGTAAGCCTGTCAATGGCACGCTACTTGCTGCAGCCAGTAGCAATGGGAAGCAGGCATGTGGACCTTCACTAAGGTCAGACAAATTCCTCTCTCATACGCCAATGACCAGCTAGTAGATGATAAGACCTTGAACTCACTGGCAACTTGGACTTTAAAAAGTGCTCATAATCATGATTTAATCAATCTCCCACCAGTTTTATCTGGTCAAACAACACGTTTGTGTATTGGGTGCTTGCAAATGTGTTTGTGCTGATATTCTCTCTATTTACAGTCTCCTGTTTCTCTTGATCTACTTGATCTGCTAACGGCCCTAGGCAAAAAGCTAAACACTAGCCAAACCTTTGTGAATACTGTAATCTGAAGAATTCACTGCTCTGGGATACATTTGCTGAAATATTTGCAAGACACACCACAGTTCTGTGCTGACAGGCTGTAACTTTTTCTTAGTGGTATCAGGTGTACTTACTACAAGTCAGACGTTGGACCAGAACAATTGTATTGGTCTAATACAAATATTTAACTGGAGGTGGTGATGGGACTGGATTTTTCATTAAAGGCAACAGAAAGTCACCCAAATACACTATTAGGTTTTTTTTTAAGCAACTGATGGAAGATACCTTCAAATCCATGAGCATGGAACATGAAGACAACATGGCCCTTGATGAGAACTCATAAAAATCTACCTATTAACAGTGTGACACTCCACATGCTATCACAATCACTTGTAGTGTAACTTAAGACAACATCTTCCATCAACTTATCTCCCATAGTTAACAGAATTTCAAGAAGGTAGTGCTGGTCTACCTGGATAAGGGTCTAATTTTTTTATTCACATTTTTAAATTAAATCTCTCTCCTAAAGTACAGATTTGGTTGATAGGTACAAAAGATTCATATTCAAATTACATCCAGATATATTCTATATTATGCAAGGCTACAGGCAAAGCAAAAAAACAGATCAAATAGCACTGGATATGTTTGAGATTCATAGTCCTCACAGTACGCTATTTTTATCACCACAGCACATTGGTTTACAGTACACTGTTAATCTGTTTAGTTTTTCTGTTTCATTCACAGTCAGTGGTTAAAGGTGTTCAGATAGAAGGGGCAGGTCATCCTACTACCGTTTATGTGAATCATGTGTTAATGTGGTGAAGTTGCAGAACTGGTTGATGAGACGTGGCATGTATAGGGACAAGGGAATATGTTTACCTGAAATGAGTCCATGTCTCCAGAGAGAGCCAAATTTGTCTGCCACTGCATATGCCTGCAAATGGAATGGAACATTCCTTGTGCCATCCACAACTCTGTTCAGCCACTGTGCTAGGGAAAGCAGTCTTGCAGGTAATATTCTGTATTCCCAGGGCTCGTGCAGTGTCTCCTTCCGTAGTGGTTGGGAGAGAGAGCTGAAAACAGCAATCTTTACCACACTCTGGAAGAAGGCGAACCAGCAGGGAGGCAGAACTTGCTGCAAAGAAAAGAAGCTAAATAGAAGCTAAAAAAGAAGCCTACCCTCACTGAAATATTTTTCCTCCTGACAGCTAATGTTTTCACACTTGGGCTTTCCTTTAGCATTTATATACTAAATGTGTAAAACAACTTCTTCATACGATACCTTGCTGCTCAACTCCTACATTTTACTTTTGTTGCTGGCATATTTTGCTATTTGCTTTAATATACTCAGTACTGCCTATAAAATCAACTGTTAAAAGAATGACCAAATTACAGAAGAGTAATCTTTCCATGGAACTAAACACAGACTATATTTTCCAGCGGTAGTTTTCCCACTCCAAAAAAATTAGACTTTTGTGTTAGCAATTTAACTTTCAAACCACTCAGATTCCTGCTTGTTGTAAGAAAGGCACCTTAAAACATGTCACAGATGCTGAACTAGAGCCAACAAGGGAAGTGCAAGATGTTCCCTTCATTGAAAACATGTCAGTGGAATAAAAATGAACAACATGCTTTGCAATGTGGTCTGCATTCTTCATTACCACTTGCAGGTTCATTGTCTACATATATAAGAAATGAGGAGCAGGGGAGTCAGTCTTTAAACGTCTTTTTGTAGCTCTTCTTGTTAGCTCATATATCTAAATTAATCTAATCCATAATTACTCAACAAAATTTTCTTACTGTTTTACTTTTTTTTACTTCGTTTATCTTTGATGGCATGTTTGTGTATGCTTCTGACAAACCACAGTAGTGGGTGTTATGATTTATAGTGATGCATATAATGTTGTGTCTTTTCAAGATCCTAAAGTGATTCCTACAAAACATTTTCATCTTAATTATTCTTTATCCCTCTTCCAGTTTCTCTTGTGTTTTTATTTTTTAAAGGTTTGTGTTTCTTAAACATGTCACATTAATAGCCCTGTACACAGACATATTCTGTCTTTATCCACAAAAGAGAGAGAGCATAGGCAGCAGCCAAACAAGCTTCACTGCATGAACCTGTCAGTTTGCCACAACACTGATGAAAGGGGTCTCTATTAAGGGGGAAGAGTTCAGTCTTCAAAGTCATTTGGTCCTTGCCTTCTTTGCTGAGACTGTTAACAAGAATGCCAGTTATACTATTGGAGAGAGTAACCCATACTCACTATTTTACTTTATTGTTGAATAAATCAACATTTTTGCTTCTTGCAAATGCATGCCCACAAATATTTCAGGTTAAAAACACACATACTGGTATCTGACTTCATGGAAGAAATCCCATCCTCAATAATTAAACACTGCCTTGCAGGTCAGAATGATAGCAGTCTTCCATAAACTTTGTTTTTACATTTCCATAGGTCTTTTGTCTGCCTCAACACTGTTCAATCTAATTTGCTGTATTTTGTATAATGGCATTTAAGCCTGTATGTGTACTTTTTCTTTTCTCTTGCTTTAGAAATAGTGTGACCCTTCTTCCACAAAGCAATCATACTTAATCCAGCCTGGTTTTTAATGTACGCTTCTGTGTCCTCTGACGATATAAATTCCCGACCACATTATCATAGTTTAATCAAGTCTGGGTTATTCCAGGGGTGGGCAATAAACCATCCCTGGGCTAGACGAAGTTTGCTTAGGTTAGTCCAGGCAGGCTTACAAACACTTGTTTACGTGAGTGTCGCAGCTCTTGTTGGCCATGATTCACCATTCCTAGCCAATGGCAGCCGCAGGAAGCAGTGGCCCAGCATGTGCCACATCCCACAACTCCTGTTAGCCAGGAACTGCAAACTATGAACCACAGGAGCTGTGAGTAGCTGTACCTGTGAACTCTAAGGTAAACAGAGCATCTTGCAGCACACTGGGGCTAAACTCAGCAAACCCCATACAGCCCAGGGCCACTTATTGGCCACCCCTGGGTAATCCCATTTAAATTTTGTTTCCCTATAAACCCAAACGGTCATGCAAATTTGTTTTGTGATGCTGGTGTCAACTGCACAGATAACATTCTGGAAAAAAAGCTTTTCTGATTTGGCTTATTTTATTTTTTCTTGTAATAAAATTTTCGACAAAGTTTTTATCCTGACTATACAAAGTAACATCATTGTTGGCTAATCAGATTTCTGAATTGCCAGTTACCTTGATTTCCTGTTTTAACTGTGATAATCCAAACTTTGTGAAACCAGGATAACATGGCCTGGCATTATTAATATCAGAATATAGAAGTAGGATGGCAAGAAGTGTTGATTCCTGGGTGAAAGGGGACACATTATTTAGGAGCAAACAAAACACTTAATTGAAATCAACCATGCAAATTATAGTAACACAAACTGAACTAATACATACCTACAGAAGTGCAAATAAAGAATATTTATCAGGAGACACAGTCTTCTCAATACACCAAAATCCACCAGATAAAAAGACTACATGTACAGTCATTTAGTATAAATAGAATGAAGCCATCTTCATAAAACACTCTCACAGGATCACTGTCTGAAAGTAAATCCCTATCCTGTGACCATGCTTTATTTGCCAACACTTCTCTCTCAAACTTCTGGATTCCTTTTGCTCTATCATCTACATCATTTCTGAAACATTTGAGAAAGTTATGTTTCTAGACAGTGACTAATTGCTCCTTTCCAAATTAAAATGTTTCTCTCTTGTTTGAAGTATACTACCATACATGGTATCTGCCAAAAAATTGATTTGTTGTCCGGTTAGTATGTGTGACCCTGTAACGACAGGCCCTAGGAGTGAAAATTCCTATGTGCAAGGATATAGAACACAATATTATCTGGCCTCTTTAAAATCTGAACCTTTATGTTAAATAAATTAATTATTTATATATATTGTCACATTATTTTTTTCCTTTAAAATAGAGCACAGTATCCTTCTCTTTGTTTAACATGTACTCTGTGCAGCTCAGTGCAAGGATGGAAGTGAGAGGCAAAGGCTGATTTAAGCTATCTTTATTTCCCTGCTACGCTTGTACCATCCACAACCTAGTCCAGTCCTTGTAAAAACAGAACATCATCACCACTGATCACAGCACCAGCTGCCACAAATGGCCAGTTTGGGTAGCTGGAAAATAGACTCTGTTGTGATGTCCTGTAAACTGGACAGATGAGAGAGGTCAGGCATGCAGGGATGATATTTTGCTACCTGAATCCACCAAGCTCCCTCTGATCTACCAGCATAAAGCAGCTTCAGCATGGTTAAAACACTTCAGAAGTCATTGTCAGCCTCTCTGATACTCTGTCCTCTCTTCTGAAAAGAGAGAGTCACTGTCCTGAAAAAGAGTGGGAAAGATGGGATCACCTGACTTCAATTTGCCAAGAAACAAGAGGGCATATAAGGGCATTCTGCCATCCCTCAGAGCTCATCTGCCAGTCTTGGAGACTAAAGCAACAGCTCTGCAGAGGCCCCTTCAGGTACTTAGGGCATGCTATTGGCTTACTACACTGTCAGAGGCTTAGAAGCCTGGTTGCTTTCCCACCATTGTGAGATCAGAAATCTCTAGCCAGACAACGTGTCTGGTACAGACCCACAGTGATGGAGCAGCCCCGACACCAATACCTAGTAATTTCTGCTGGTGTAGTGTAAACTCCATACAGGTCACGGTAATGGCATAAAGGCTGAAGCTTATATCACTATATCCTTCAAAGCAGACTTGCACTCACTTATCACTTACCTCTCTCTCAATTGCATTCTCCACTCATGACTTTGAGTCAAGAAGAGATTTCCTGAAGACAGATCATCCTCTGCTTACATGAGCATCTACTTTGGAGTCCATGTAGGTGTACTGCTATCCTGAATTCCCTCTTGGCAGCTCCAGTTCTTGCACCATCATCTCACCTCATCTTCTGTCACTGAGAGTAGGCAGAGTGATTCCTTTCCTATCGTATTCTGCCCTGATGTTGTTTGTATTTTGGGTTCTGGCTTTATGACACTGTCTTTGTGTTGACATCCTCATCTTTTGTATTATTTGTAAGGTTGAGGTGTCCCAATAGTTGATATTGGTGTTAGTTTAAATAAAGTTATTCTTTGGACCCAACCATCCTCCTGTGTCCATTGTTCTTAACTAAATAACAGATGATAAGGGAAATGGACAGAGAACCTGAGCTTGGGCCCCTCTGATTCAGATTTCCTAGCCTAGAAATGAGTAAATTAAATTCCTGCACAATACTGGACCCCTTAAACTCTGTATCTCTACTCTTGGTTATAATCCATTACCCACTCTGGCATCTGGCCCTTTTAGGTCTTCCCCCATTTGGTTTTTATGTGGAGTGCTCTAAATATTTTAGAGACCTTTGCTATTAATTTATTAATAATAATAATAACATCAACAACACCAACAACAACATGAAACTTTATATGCCACGTCAACCTATCTACTATGAAGATCCAAATATTTCACTTTATCTCTGTGTTGGTTATTTCACTTCATATCCCAGTAAATCTTTGCCACAGTAGACTATTTCTACAGATGAAAAATAGGCCTGGTCTAAAGTGAGTACAATCTCTGAGATCTCATTCTATAATTTGAATTGGAAGACTGCCCTCGAGGAAGAGGTTGAGATCCTCAGCTAGGGTCATTCAACATACGTTCAAGTTAAAATGTTTCTCCCTTATTTAAGGTATACTAACATATGTAGTAAGCCCATCTCTGCCACACACGAAAAGAAAAAAAAATGACTCGTCATCCAGTTAGCATGTGTGACCTTGTAACAAGTGACTTCACTGAAGTCAATAGAGCAACACTGATTTATTTCAGTTGGGGATCACAGCCAGTTATACTCTTTTAAAAAATCCTTTGAGCTAGTTGTCTTCTTTAAGAAAATATTTCTGTGCATTCACTCTAATTTTTTATTTCTATGCAGTAGTTAAATTTCAAGTTTGTAATTAACAAGTTGGTCCCAGAAGGCTAAGTGATACCTTCATATGTTTACATACTGTTAGTTCCTTGAAAAAAGAATTTCTAAACTTAGTGTCCTGAATAATTGTCATCACCCCCTATTGTGATGCAGAATCTAAAATGTCCTCCCTTAAAAATGGATAAACCTCAGCTTTCCTCAAGGGTTTCTTGGTTTTGAGCATCTCCAATTCATTATTTTTGCTTCACCGATTTAGAAGTCATCCAGGACGCTCAGCGGCTATGCAGTGCTAGAACTTGAATTATATAATGCAAGTACATGTAAAAACATTCACTTGCTATTTACAGATAACACTTTCTATTGATTTTAAAAAGCAAATGTTTGTAAAGTCTTGAGCTATTATAGTTTTGGTTCTCTTTGTCTTAAATATTGAGTCTGTTCTGGTCTGGCTATGGTCTGAAGAAGTGGGTCTGTCCCATGAAAGCTCACCTAATAAACTATTTTGCTAGTCTTTAAAGTGCAACTTGACTGCTTTTTGTTTTGACATAGTACATCCAGTATTGGTAACTTGATTTTAAGTTGAAGGCCCCATGTTGTGCATTCAACTTCTTCAAATGTTCCAGAAACAACTCAGAAACAGGTTCCCTCAGAGTGAAATCTCTTTCCAGTTTTAAAGTCTATGAAAATATGAATGTAATGTTCCTGTGCTTGACACTTGCACCTGCTCCTGCTGTGAAGCATAGATACAGAACGCTGTCTGTGGGACAGCCAACGGAAGGGCACTTTGAGCTCTGAAGGGGACACTGAATGCACCTGAACAGAGCTATTAGAAAGAGGTTAGAGAAAGAGGAGGTGAATAGACCAGTGGTTTTCAACTGGTGTGCCATGAGAATGCTCAAAGTGTGCCATGGAAAATTCGTCAATTTCCCCTCCCCCCAGCTCTTTGCAGAGCCAAGTGAGGGAGCTGGGGGACTGATTAAATTTCATGCATACTTAGATGACCCTGCACCAGATGGGGGCTCAAGCAGCACGGCTGCCTCAGTCCCAGCTAGTTTGGGGTCAGAAATGTCTGTCCCACAGCCACTTTGCAAAGCCTCTGAGGGGAAATTGACCTACTGCACACTAGCTGGGAATCAGTCAGCCCTGCTACTTGAGCCCCCAGCTGGTATAGGGTCATCATTCCCCTCCACATTTCTGCAAAGAGCTGGGGGGTGGGGGAATTGACCAACCCTGGACCAGCTGGAGGCTTAAGCACTGGGCATCCTGATTCCCAGTTAGTGTGCGGTTGGTCAATTTCACCTCATAGAAGTTTTGCAAAGCTGTGAGAGGGAAATTGATAACCCTGCCTAGGAATCAGGCAGTCTTGCTGCTTGAGCCCCCAGCTGGCACTAGCTGGTCAATTCCCCCCACCCCTCCACTGCAAAGAGCTGGGGAGAGAGGAAATTGCAAACCTCTCTAGTAAGATTGTAACCATAGTAAACATAAGTACGTGACATTTATGAGCAATTGATTCTGCTGGAAAAAGGGGACGTGTCATGGAATTGTTTGTGTCATTTAAGTGTGCCCTGTTACTGGAAAAGGTTGGGAACCACAGGAATAGACAATGCCTAGGGAGAAAAGGGAATTTGCTGACGAAGCTGTACTGTGAAAGGCATTGTGCAAGAAACCCAGCTGCAAAGGGCACAGAATATGATTGAAATGGACTGTTGCTTCTGCCTGGTGATTTAGTCTCTTCTGTGATTGGTTTTAGGAAAAGCAGTCCCATTCCAGTTACATCCCATTTTCCTGGCACAACCAAACCCTTACTCTGCTTTAAGTTATGATAAGAGGAAGCTGTATACTGCATTTGGTAGTCCAAGATCTTACCATTTAGAAGGAGTTCTCAAACAAACAGACAAGACAAAATCTCTAAAATATACAGTAGATTCTATTATTTATGTAATTCCTGCCAAATTTCTGGGTTTTTTCCTTTATGAAGTTTAAACATTAAGGTTATCTCCATTTTATTGATTTGCCTCTGCCTCTCCTTCCAGTAAGCATAACCTAGCTGAGGCCTGGTCACTGCAGTGTTTTAGTTTTCCTAGGAAAAAATTAAAAGTTTTATGTTGGATGCAGCTTTTGTACAACCTCAAAGCAAAAAGCACATTGGGATTTTTGCAAGGAATATGTTTTGATTTACACTTCTTTTGTTTATGGAGTAAAGGCCTGATCCAATTCCTATTGAAATTAATGAAATCTATTCCACTGACCTCATTTAGTACTGAATCACACCATAAAAGAGTAGGGTTCTGTATATTGAATGGAAGAGGCTTCTCAGTCTTTCTTTCTGAGCTCCCCCCTACCCAATATGCTATAAAAACTCCATGACCCACCAGTGTCACAACTGTTTTTCTGCATATAAAATTATTGGGGTGTTACAAGCAGAGCAACTTCCTGGAATCCCACATCACAGGAGGCCCTACAAAGCTAAATTGCTCAGACTTTGTCTTCAGCCCCAGGTGGCAAGCATTGGAGCTTCAGCTTTCTGCCCTTAGCCCCAACAAGTCTAACGTTTGGCCCTGCTTAGCAGAACTGCTTGCAGCTCTGCAAGGGCTCTGGACCCTTACTGAGGAATCCTGGAATAGTGGACATGGAATTTCTTTAAGTGAATGGGGGTTGAAATTTTAGAAGAGAATCTGATATAAAGCATAAGCAACTCCACTGAAGTCAGTGGAGTTGCATGGGTTTTGCAACAATAAGAGGGTTACTCACCTTGCGCAGTAACTGAGGTTCATTGAAATGACTGTTGCTATGGATGCTCCACACTAGGTGTTTAGATGCCTTGCACTTATAGCTAAAGACTTTTTGCAGCAGTACCTGAGATGGCCGCACATGCATGGTATGCATCTCACCCACAAGCGAATGGTTAACCACTGCAAGCCATCAACTGTCCCTCTGTTCCTTCGTATCCTGGACAGTCTTGATCTAAAGCAGAGGGAAGGAGGGAGGGTCATGGAGTACCCACAGGCACACCTATCTCAAAGAACCTCATTTCTGCATAAGGTGTATAAAACCATCACCTCATCTTCAAGGAGTGTCCCTTTGGGTTTTCCAAGTCACCTTTTCTTTGAGGCATGTCCTTCTGGGTGCTGCATGTTAGATGACTTGTGTGTTGTTGTGGATGATGGGGCTTTGTGATCTATGTGTCATTGTTAATACGGACTGTGCAAAGTGTTCTTCATTGATGATGTTGCTCTATTGCACAGTGTTTGGTCCATGTATGAATTGATCTCCATGTAACTGCTTTGCACATGTCCATTATGGGAACATTGATAAGGAAAGCCCATGATGTGGAAACAGATCTGGTGGAGTGTGTGCAGACTGTTTGGAGAGCAGGGACACTGTTGACTTCATAGCGTAGTTGTGTGCATTGAGAGATCCATTTAGAGAGTCTCCGTTTACACGTTGCTTTGCTTTTGAATCCATTCAGTAGTAGAAAGAAATAGACATGGTGATTTCTTAAATGTCTTTGTTTCCTCTAGGTAAAAGGCAAGTGCTTGCTGCACCTTGAGGAACTCGAGTGCCATCTGCCTGGTGTCTGTATGGGGCTTCGAGAAGAATACAGGTATGTAAATGGTCTGATTCAAGTGTGTCTTCCTGGGTTTTACAGAAGTGTTTCCTCACTTGAGTGGTGGCAGCTACCTCCCAGGGCTAGGGAATCTGTGATCTTGGGAACCTTTTAAGCAGAAGCCTACAGGGGAAAGGCATATTTAAGGTTTCTTGCTGGCCCCCACCTTTTGCACTCAGAGTGTAAGAGAGGGGGGATCAGCCTTGACAGGGAGCCTTTGTCAATGTTCACCGTATATTGCTCCCAGGCATCCTCTGAGAGTTGAACAATACATGTTTTCATACTGTCAGAAAAGTTGTATGTGTATTTCACTAAAAAAATGCAGCATCATTTGCTGTGCAGAACTGGAGGGAAGCTGATGAATATGATTTCCCTCCAAAGATGTCCAGGTGCTCGCAGTCTTTGTCATATAGTGTGGACTTAAATTGTCTTTGTCTGCCTCAACTAGTAGGGCTTGTCTACACTACCACCTTCCTTCGAAGGGCACGCGTCTAGCTGTGGCTCACCCGCCGGTACTTCGAAGTGCTGGGGCAACTTCAAAGTCCCTCTAGCCATGGCTCATCCACCAGTACTTTGAAGTAAAGGGACTTCAAAGTTGAAGTAAAAGGACTTCAAAGTTGCCACGGCACTTTGAAGTACCGGCGGGTGAGCTGCGGCTAGACGCGTGCCGGTACTTCAGAGTTTAAAACTTCGGAGTTGCTGCGGGGGGAATTTGCTTAATGAAGTCCTGCATATGCACCGCAGCACTTCATTACTAAACTCCCAAAACCCTAATTACCATCCTTCCTTCGAAGGAAAGGGGTAATGTAGACAAGCCCTTACAGAGCTAGGGGCTGGGTGGGTAAAAACAAATTCTGCTCCTATGGCTGGAATATAGTATTTCTTGTCAGCCACTGGGACGCTGGTGGGGTCATGGCAAGAGTTTGCCATTGGACCTCAGCAGGATCCATGATGACTCCATTGACTGGCAGTCACTTTGATGGGGATGCATGGAGTATATCAATTAATTTGTGTTGAGACTCTGGTAACTCTGCTAAAGTAATATCAAGGGAGTCTGCCACCCTTTTGAAAAGGCCCTGAAGCAATTAAAATTGCCCCCCATAGTTGGCAGGAGGCATTATAGTTTCATCAAGGGAGGATGGTGATATATGTGTGGGCAGCATGTCCTCCTCCTCATGTGCATCATCTGGCTCACCCACATCCTTCTGCTGTTCCACCTGGCCAGGAGAAGAAGGCAACGGTGGTAAAGTGGTGGGAGGAGATGTCAGTTTGGGAGTGGCCTGGGTCTAGGTTCTGCATTTCGCCCCAGGGTCTCAATGTGGCCAAGACAGAGGTATTGGGGCCAGTGGGGGCATCCATTTATAAGGTTGCCAATGCTGCGGTGGAACTGCTGAGGTTTGGCAAGGTTGCTTTGGGGAAGAGGGATGGGGAGTTTGTGGTGTCACTTCTACTTTTTCTTCCTCTTCTAAGGAGAATGGTGGGTCTGAGCTTGCTGAGATAATTGCTGGACAGATTGGTGTACAACTGATGCTGAACAATGGTGTCTTGAGTACCAAAGTTACCACTAATTCAGCATGTATCATATTGGTGGTCGTACCACAAAGGTTGGTGCCAGAGTGCACATGGCTGTCTGCACCAGCAGTGATAAAGGTGCCTGCATTTGTGTGATGGCGATTGGTGACGCTGCCTTGGAGGAAGTTGGTACTCACTTCGCTGCCGAGAGTGCCAAGTTGGATGGTTGTTTCTTAGCTTGGACACTGGAGCATGGTTCTGGTAATTACTTTGTCTTTGCCCCTTGGATCTCCTGCATACCAGATGTTCGTGGTTTCTCTCAGTCCAAGACGGATGTGCCATCAGTACTGAGGCTGTTTTACTGCCTAGAGCAGGCTTCTTCTTCAAGCGTTGTCTATGATGCAAAGTTGGGAAGCTATGTTTTGTAGGCTGCTTGGAAGGATGTTTTGCATGTGGCAGATGGGGTCCTTGATCTGAGACCACTAATGGAAACATTTCTCATGGTGGAGACTTACTCTCTGGGTCTCAGGACAGCATAAGGGATTTCTCCATTAGACGCAGCTTCCATTGCAGGTCTCTGGCTTTAAAGGACCTGGCTGACAGTTCTTGCAGTCTGCACACTTTTGTGGGGTGTGTGCATCACCAGGACATCAGATAATTGTGAGTGTCCATCTGAGATCAGGACAGACCTATCTTCAAGAAATGCAGTGCTTGAATCCCAGGAAGCCTGACATTTTGTTAGGAACTCAGCTCCAACACAGCTACCAAGATGGCATTAGCATTCAGAATTTTTTTTAAATAATAAAGATAAGAAAATCTAAAAATGGAGAAAAAGATGACCAGGGTATTCTAAAATGGAAAAAGTAACTATCTAAACTTTGCCAGGGAGTGAAGTTCACAAAGCTGCTGATGTTCTGACTGAAGCCTAAAGTGACTGAAAAAAAACAGAGGGACGGTTGATATCGTGTATTGCTTAACTGCTCACAAGGGCATGAGATGCGTACTGTATGTATCCTGCCACCTGATGTATTGCTGCTAAAAATCTCTGGATATAAGCACAAGGTGTCAAAACACCTACCATGGAGCACCCCAGGAACACTTGTCAAAGAAGTGTTCTCAGAATCACACCTTACGTTTTTATTTAATTGATATATATACATGATGGACGTTTCTAAATTCAAATAACATGCTAGCTCTTTTGTTTTATGTGCTTGTATTGGATAGCGGGGATTTTGCTGAATTTGTAAACCACTTCCTTAGTATTTGCATTTTTAATCTTTTATTTGTTATGACATTTTTTTAACTTTGTTTTTTTAGCACCTTGTTTACCTGTGAACCTGACACATTCTTTGCATAATGATGTTACTGGTGGAACTCTTTAAGCTACAAGTGACAGCATATTTTTAAGCTAGTCTAATGCACCATTATCAACCAGTAATAACATATGAAGATGGCCCATTTTTCTTTAATGGAAGTGCTATAGCCTTGAAGTTCAATAAATGCTATGGTGCCTAGAATCACAGAGTTTCCTGAGAAACCCTAGCAACTTCAGCAGAAATCCACAAGCCCTTTTCTGGTTGTTGTCTGGCTAAAGTGCATTGGAGAAGAGAGCAGTGCCTGCTTCACACTCCCACCAGTTCTTTGGAGCCTTCACAGAGGAGTCCAGAGCACCATCTGAGAATGTTGGACCATTCTATCTGCCACTGAAAAAGACAGTTACCCGTTTCTGTTACCGGTTTTCTTCAAGATCCGTTGCTCATGTCCATTCAGTGTAGGTGTGTGTGCTCAACATGCACCAGTACAGGAAAATTTTCCCTTAGTATTACCTGAAGGGGACCGGCTCTACCACTCCCTGAAGTGGTGTGCACATGCTACACTATATAGGTCGCTGAAGAACTGTGTGTGTCTGGGTACTTCAGGCTATCAACAACGAGCTATGAAACCATCCAGGCTGCCTGTCTATGCACAGTGCAGGCCAGCATGAAGTTGTTAACATTTGGTGCACATTAAATGAGCATTATCTCACTTCAAATCCCCATCTCAAAAACTAAAACTGGCATTCGACTCAAAAACCAAAAACCAAAACTGGCATTCGACTCAAACCGGTACCTCGGACTATCAAGGATATTAAACCAGTAATGAAAACACAGTTAGGTGATGGTACCCAATACACATGGGATAACCACACTAACCATGCCCACTTACTTAAGATTTTTTTGTAGGCTGGGGTTTAAAATTTTTTGTAGGTTGGGTTTTAAAACTAAAAATCATGATCAGTGAGTCCCGGAAGTGGAGTCTGCTAAAGTTAAAGTACTCTCAGATGCACACATAAAAGAGCAATCATTTTACTCAGAAATGGGGAGTATGGGGGAAATCATATTTAAAAATAGGAAAAGCTGAGTGTTAGCTAACAGGAAAAGAAAGAATATAAAGTTGCCAAATCCACAGTTGGGTTATAAAGCTTACTGTAACTTTTACTGGTGACTAAATTTGATCTGCCTCTGCAAATGGAAAAAATGTACTGGGCTCACCCACCGCTCTGCAGAGCAATTCCTCAGGACAAGCAAGCATGAAAGATGACCCTGTGATTTGAGTTACAGCGAGTAAACACATCTGTTCTTTTGAAATATCATGACACACTTGATACCCAGACCAACATGGGTGCAATTTATCCAACATATCTAGCATGTTAATCAGCAGTGTAGCACAGAATTTTCACAGAATTCTCAACGCCTGATCTATATAGCCCTGGAAAGTGAAAAACATTCTGCTGACATCACAGGCTTTGGTATGAGGACTTAACTGTATAAAGTGTTCCCTATTTTCAAAGTATTATATAACTATGCTCCACAGACACCCTGTTAAAAGTATATTTCCCCCCATTTTGTACATGAGAAAATTGAGAAATAGCATTAAGGCCCTAAATGTCTACTATACCTTAGTTACCTTGGATGTAATGCACAGTGGCAGAAGCAAGGAAACTAGTTGTGTCTCCCTGATCTTTGGGAGCATGGTCCTAACAAAAGCTAGAACATCATAGAGTCTGCTGTAGCTTGGCGTAAGGGGAGTTTGTTCCACCAACACTACACTTCTACCTATCCTGGAATTAAGAGTGGCTAATACAAAGCACTGCAATAGGAACTCTCCACCAGCTAGCTCTAGCCATTTAATGCTGCCAGTTGACTGGAGAATATGCCCTAAATGATTTGCCAAAGGCCACTAAGGGAGCCAGTATCGGAGTTAGGATTAGAAAATGAGATTTGTCTCTCCAATTAAATAAACTATGTTGAGCAAAAATTATACAACAGGAATGTAATCACAGCTTATAAAAGTGAGCACATGCACTGTTACTAAATGTAGTCTTATACAAGCCTGTCAGACAAGAAACTGATAACAGTCTAAACTACCAAGGTGATTAAATCCTACAGAGTTGGCAATTCAATTGCCTATCATTTTAAATAACCAAATAAGTGCGTTATTTCTTTCCAGATGACACTACTCATGAGGATTAAAATGCTAAGTCTCTACTTTAATGCATTATTATTTGCATGCCTATTTTCCATGAAAATAACTTAAGTTTTCAGATATCACTGATATCCCCTCTTTCCCAGCCACAACCTAGAGAAAAAATGTTAACATCAAACAAAATTAACTTACCAGAAAAGAAACAATTAAATTGTTACCCTCATTGATGGACTGTAAAGAAATGAAAAACATTTGTATGGAGATGAAAGGAATGCGACCAAGGGAGTGTGTTATCCAGTTGAGGAATGTACATGCAGAGCCCATTAAACACAGGAATGACATTTTTACAGTGCCTTTCATCTACAAGCATTTCACAAACTGTATCTAGGCTGTGTTGTGACTTCTCACATAATGTAAGAGAGAAGGCTCAGAGTCCCCTCACTCCCACTGCATACTTATGAATCTGTAGGGAGAATTTAACTAACAAGGAGCTTTTCTGAGCACCTCACTCCTAAACACATGATGTCTGGGAAGCGTAAAGTCATGTTTTGTCCACATATTTGGTATAAAATTAAACAAATTCCACTTTGTTGTAGCTCCACAGTGAAAGACAAACAAAAATAACCCCACCTTGACCACCTTAACTATGAAACTGACCATGAATAAACAGTATCTTGCAGATACTATTAAAACTGAAAACACAGTATTGCTCCTGCCAATTGTTCAACTGTTCTGATCAAGAAATTTAGGTTTACAAATGGCCAATGTTTCGAATATCTACTCTCCTGACCAGAGCTGTCCCATCCTCCCTATAGCAGCTTCCCCGGTCGTCCTATGGACAGGAAAGGGAGAATTATGTGGGGTGCGGTGTGATGGTTGTAGCGACAACAGCAGGGGATCACCTCTCTGTGGGCCCCCCATTCCCCATACTCACTACATGGCCTCTGCTCCCAGCTGCCCATGCAGAAGCAGGCTCAGCAGACTGGGAAGCTGCCACTCATGCCATGTGGTGACAGCGGAGGGGGAGGGGCAAGAGAAGTGCCCCACCCTGCCCCACCCCCACTGCTACTTCTATCAGCTGCTGCACCCTGCCCCTGATAATCCCTGGCATAGTTGGGGGTGGAGTGGGGAAGGGGTGGAGCCTGCAGCACAGAAGGGGTTTGCCTGGAGCATTGGGCCTGGGTTATTGGTAGGGGGTGGGCCAGGGTCACTGGTAGGGAGTTGTCCCGGGCTTTGCCCCCACCTCTTTCCCTTGGGTCAGCCCTGTTTTCTGGCATATGCTGTGCCTAAGATCAGTGTTTGTTCTGCAATTCAGAGAAACTAATTTTACATTCTTAGTTTTTAGAGAGTTATTTGGAAGCAGATTTTATATTTTGCAGATACACAATAAATATAACATCATTGTATGCTGACAGTGTCATCTAGTGATTAGAGCAGTAGGTTAAGTGTAAAAATTCACTAGATTCTCTCTTTCCAGCTCTGCAAATGCCTTGCTGGCCTTGTTGCTGAAGATGTGTACCTCCACTTCAACATGTATAAAATGGGATTGATAATATTTGTGTAGCTCTTGGAAGGAGTACATGGCTCATTAGCACTTTGTTAGGCACATGTGGTGAAAGGCACCCTAAACTCAGTCCTACAACATAGTAAGAATTCTGACCTCAATCTAGCAAATCACACATCAGCCCATTGATTTTACTGGAACTATTGACAGAGTGGGTTAACCAGGCTTTTTTTTTTTTTCTGGCAGAACACAGTGGAACAGCGTTCTGCCACCTTTTTTTTTCGAGCACCACCATTTGGGAAGCCAGCTGGGCAGGGGCAGCTCCAAGCTGCATGTGTCTCTTTCAGGAGCCATTTGCTGCTCCTGCAACTGCTGCCATTCAGTCTTGTCTCCCTGCCCTGCCTGCTGAGCTGAAAGACTAGCACTCAATTTAATTGGTTTAACAGCTGTCAGGAGGCATACGGCCATTAAACCAACCAAACTGCATGCTAGTCTTTCAGTGCAGCAGGGCGCTGGGAGCTGCCCCTTCCGTGCTGTAGGTGGGGGGAGGTAGATGGGGTTGGGGGACCTGTGCAGCCACGATGAACAGAAGATAGTGGCCAGCAAAGGAGCAGCAGCATGTGGAGTTCCTATGCAAGGTAAGTGAATCCTGGGTTGCGGGGGGTGCATTTGGGGCTGTGGGTGTGTTAAGCCTGGGGGCGATTCGGATATATATGGGGGGCTAAGCCTGGGGGCTGTGGAGGTTAAGCCTGGAGGAGGGAGAAGGCAGTTTGGGGCCGAGGGGGGGTTAATCCTGGGGGCAGTTTGGGGCCATCTGGGGTTTAAGCCTGGGGATGGTTAGGGCCTTCAGCAGGTTAAGCCTGGGGGCAGAACAGGGGTAGTCTGGGGCTACATGGAGTGGGAGTGGGAGGAGAGCGGTTTGGGGCTTGAGTTCAGGCACCTTTTTTTCTATAAAAAGGCACTCGGGTTAACCATTCAGATTAAGGATCATGAGAATCTAGCCCAAAATTAGTCCCCTTGATTTTAGTCATGTAAAATAAGCAGGGTTTGGTCCAGAGCTTAAATAACAAAACCTGTACTACTGTCTAGCACAGTGGTGCCAATGTAAACCAAAGCATGACATTGTGTGGACCAAAGAGATTTAAAGTCACCTGTACTAAATATTTTAAGATCAGGTTGTTTCATATGTATTTAGATAGGCAATACTGTACATAGAAATAACCTATTTACATACCTCAGTAAACTAAAGTGTTATAAACATGATCTCAAAACACTAATGAATCAGCCATTAGTATATTGTGTTGAAGCAGGTTGCAGGCCTTATGGAATGTTCTGGTGAATTGTGTATGGTTCATGCGCTGGAGGTTGGACACCCTTGGGCTAGTACCAGAAGGAATAGTTGCACAAAAGCCTATGTGATTTTCAACCTTTGCTTGGACTAATATACTCCAGTGTTTCCCAAAAGGTGTTACATGGAACCGTGGGGTTCTGTGAAATGAAAATAAGGGTCACAGAGAAAATTCCATTACAATAGCTGACTCCTCTGTGGCTCTCTGCCCTGCCACTACTGAAACAGTAAAACTAAATTTAATTGGTTTAACAGCCAGCAGGGTGGTGGGGAGGGATCTGGCTGTCAAATCAACTGAATTTAGTTCCCTTATTTCAGAGGCAGCAGGACAGGGAGCCGCAGAAACCCCTCACTTGCCCCACTACCCGAGTGGGCACACCCCTCTGGTAGGCGTGGCTTTGCTCACCCCCAACAGCAGAACACCTCCGCACCAGCCTTTCTTCCACTGGGTGCACATGGATGCCTGGTATAGGCTCCCCAGCCAGTGCCTTGGATGGGTTAGTCCTGGGGGACAGTTTGGGACAGGGGTTAAGCCTGGGGATAGGGTGTGTGGGTTTGAAGATGAGAGGAGTTAAGCCTGGGGATGGGATGGAAGGTTTGCGGGATGTGGGGATAAAGCTTGAGGATGGGGGGATGGATTTGGGGGCTGACAGGTGGATCCTGGAGATGAGGGCAGGGTTTGGGGGCCGAGGGCTAAGGAGGGTAGAACCTGGAGATGGGGGGTGGATTTGGGGGCCGAGGGGGGTACAGCCTGGGAATGGGGTTTTGCAAAATTATTTCAAGTCTAAAAGGGCTCTGTGGCCAAATAAAATTGAGAAACACTAATATACTCTTATGAAGGAGACTATCTCACTTCAATTCTTTTCCTACCTCAATGAACTTCTTTCCCTACCATCTGCATCTGTTCCTGTCAGCAATGAATTCTGCAAGTAGTAGCCCTGCCAGCGTCGCTTACAAAAAAGTCTTTACAAGATTTTTCTGTTTCTCACCATCTCTGTATCATAAGAAGGTGTCAGTCTTCTCTTTTCTTGATTAAACAAGCCCATTGGACATTTTTAAGAACAGGTTAGACAAACACCTATTAGTGATAATCTAGATCAGGTGTGTCCAACCCGCGGCCAGTGGGCCGCATGCGGTCCTGGACAGCTAGTAATGCGGCCCCACAAGATCGTAAACTTTTAACATTATTATGTGATTTATATACATTAACTATATTATATATTTTAGATGCGGCCCAAGACAATTCCTCTTCACTCAATGCGGCCCAGGCAAGCCAAAAAGTTGGACACCCATGATCTAGGTGACGGTCGGTCCCGTCATGAGTGCAGGGGACTGGATTTCATAACTTCTCAAAGTTCTTCTAGTTCTTTGAGTCTACGAGTCTAAGATTATCTTGTCCTGGAAAGTCCTCAAGGGAAGGGTGCTTACAAAGAGATCTCATGCAATCCCATCTCCACAGATCCCTACTTGAGACATGACTGCTTAGGCTCAGCCTCACTGACAAACATGTCTAATAAATGCAGATTTTTTAACTTCTCTCTGTGGGATTTTTAAGGGAACACAATCTGATGCTTGCTATTTTAGCACACAATCATTAGCAGTTTTCAACCTCATAAAATGTTTTTAAATATGTTGCATATTTATTGCTTCATTCCTCTGTTAGATACAGTGGTACTGAAGAGCTCCATGAGTTTCACTACCACTCTTCCTACTCCCTTATAAATCCATGGTAGTTGTCAATCTCTAATCAGATTCCACCAAACATGTAGTCTTAATAAAGACTCAATTCCTTTAAAAATAGCATTGATGCTGCAAAATAATATTAATGAAGCTAAATACATCATTTTGTGGCTGAGATTACATAAGAGAAAGAGGTATCTTCTATGCAGTATAAACACTTTTCCAGAAAAAGTCACTGAAAATTATAACATTTCCTTGTGTTAAAAATTATTTTATCATGGCTGCACATATTAGAAAGGTGGCCAAGTTAGTCTATATCTTCACACACAACAAGACGTCCTGTGGCCCTTTATAGACTAACGGACATTTTGGAGCATAAGCTTTGCTGTTTATCATGGCTCTAACCAATGCAAATGTAGTCTATGCAAAAATACACCCTTTCCTCTCATGTTCAGATAATATTACCTCCCTAGCCGAAGTTCCTCTAGTGATTAGTGATCATGGCAACATAAGCTTATATAAAGGCAGCCTCAAGTGTTAAAATATAAAATGTGTGACGTTTAAAACTCCATATCAAAAGAATATTAAACACATAAAGTATCACTTTAATCTTATCATAAATTAAAAGGTCATGTTAATTTTACACTTTCTAAATGTTTTCAGCCATCTTTTTTAATGGAACATTGGATGTATATTTTAAAGTAATTATTAACATGTTTTAGCCATTTTAAACAGTTTTTGCACATCTGTATGACAAACAGTACCCTCTGTTACCAGTGTTGCAGGAATAAATGCAGCTGCTTTTTGATTCCTATCTTATAGTACCAATCCAGCAATTTTAAAATTTTTATTATTATTTAACCTCCCTCTCCCCAACCCAAAAAAAGGAAAAATTTAACAAAAACTGAAAAAACGGAAAGCTGGCAACATGGGAAGAGGGATGGAAGGATGGCAAACAGGGAAAAGAATATTGACATCTTTGTTTCCATCCAACAGAAATTAATCAGAGACAGGGGCTGGAGGAGCTGCAGTGCTAAGCACACTGAGAGCTGTGGGAGGTGGAAGCATCCAGGCCAGCATGCAGCTCCTCTCCCGGTAATTGGGAGAGGGAGATGGAGGTATGAGCAGAAGAATGGGGCAGGAGTAGGAAAGAGAAGGGAGAGCAAAGGACAGGAGTGAGTGAAGGTCAGTGCATCATCATACAGTATAAACATTTGGAATTAATGGGCTTTTGGCATTAACGAACACCCTTCCCCCCATTAGTCTATTAAATTGAGGGTATACTGTATTTCACATGTTTGCTTCTGGAAGACACCAGTGGAGGCTTGGCCAACATACTGTGAAGGGACTATTTAAGTTAAATAGAAGTACGGTAAACTCTTTTATATTGAGCATTCTATTATCCAGAACTCTCTAATAACCAGCATTTTAACCATAAGTAAATTTTAGTTACTTTTTCCATAAGTACAGTATAGTGAGAGTAAATACAAACAAATACAGCAAATACAGTGAAGTTTACAGTGTACAATACTAGTGTTCATAAATAAAGTACTCTGCATACATTTTTGTTTGTCTCTTAATATCTAATCTTGTTTTTCTTTAATGTTACGCATTGTTAGGTACACCTATCTATTATCCAGAATATTTGAATATCCAGCAACCTCCCAGTCCTGGGACTGCTAGATATGAAAGAGTTTACTGTACTTGACTGACAATGGGCCTTGGGATGACCTTTACTATAAACATTCAGATTACCATGGGAGCAATGGCTTCTACCTGTAAAGAACTCAGGCAGCGTCTACACTACATGATGAAGTCAATTTTAAGGCAGTTAGCTTGATTTTACAATGTTACCATCTTCACTGTAAACACGATTTGGTTGATTTTAGGGAGCACTAAGGTCGATATTATTACACCCACAAAGCAAGTCGACATAGCATCAAGTTCGCATTTAAAAGTTTGAATTAAGGCTAGCGTAGGAACACCATGTCTTTAAATCAACTTTATTAGTCTCTAGAGGTAGCCTATATGTATCCCACAATGCCCCATGGTTGTCCGCTCTGGCCACTTCCATCTCTGGTGCTCTCCAGGTGCGTAGGAATTAGGTAACAGGAAGCCCGCGAATTTGAATTCGGCACCAGGAAGCCCACGGCGGCGAGGGTGTGGGGGTCATGTTTGTATGAAGGGCCAAGAAACTTCTTTCTTTATTATGAGAGGAGTGATCGCATCTACCCATGAAAAAATAGCCCCAACAGGGAGTGGTGGCTTCTTCCCCACACAGGATACAGAAGGAGAGGCCAAGGTCATTTTTTTCCAGCACTGGTGCCAGCCCCTGCCCCACCGCACCATGTGTGGGTAGTGTGGGGATTGTGTTTGTAGGAGAGGCCAAGAAAATTCTTTTCTGCGGTTCACATTTGTGCAGGGGCAGCCCCCTGACTCCAGGCGCCACGCAGTCGAGGTCTATCCTGTGGCCAACCACATCATGTGGCTAGCCCTGACCCAATAAAAGCACATGTCTGCAGCGCTGTGCAGACCACACTGCCAGGCAACACCATGTCCTAGCTTGTATGCGGTGAGGGCTCAAAAGGCAGGAAAGATTTTCATGGGCTTGCTGTCACTGAGAGGAAGTCTCCCCCTGCAGCAAAGATTTTGGGGGGGCTGGCTGTCACCAGGGGGAAGTCTCCCCCATAGCAAAGATTTTTGGGGGCTGGGTGTTGGGTGTTGATGAGTAACAGAGTATAGCCTTTAAAATCCTGCACCCCCCATGACACCCCATATAGAATGTGGGGGGCCTGGCCCCCACAGTCACAGGCAATCGGGGCTGCCCCCCCCACCGCCAAAGCAATACACTGAAGGGACTGTGTCAACTGGCCCTTCAACTAATTCCCCCAACCACCCCACAACACCCCTTATAGAATTTGGGGGGGTAGCTGGATATCACAAGCTGTAATCTGTCCCGGTAATATTTTCAGGAGCAAGGGTGCTTTCAAGGATGGGGGATTTGGCTGGAGGGCCCGTTGAGATGACACAGTCACCTGGGTGATCCCCCAGAGCAGTATGGCAATCCCATGCCTGGAGTTGGCTTATCAGGTAGAAGCCATACCATTCTGCCCAGGCAGGGGTGCTTTCAAGGGGGGGAAGAGTGGCTGGAATGCCAGTTCAGATGGCACAGCCACCTGGGTGATCCCAGGGCAGTATGACAGTCCCCTGCATGGCACACTACACCTTCTGAAGCCTATTTGATTTTCTGAAGCCTACTTGATTTTCCTCCACCTGAGATTCCCTACTTTTCCATCTTTGCTTCTGAAAAAATGGCCACTTCCTTTCCACGGGAGGGGAATGAGGCACTGCAATGTGGGAAGATAACATCACATACTCACAACCACTTGCTGATTGTGGGGCCTGGCGCCCCAGTTGGCTCCCAGATACAAGGCTGTGGGGTCCATTCTGCCCCCCAGCTGGGTTTTCCACGGCTGGGGCTGCTGGTGGGGCTCCGCGACCCAGGCAGTTCCCAGGCACAGCACTGCAGAGTCCATCACACCCCCTCCGGCTGGAATTCCTGCAGCTGCGGCTGCTGGCGGGGCTCCATGACGAAGCTGGCTCCCAGCTGCAGGATTGCCGGGCTCCCCCTGCACCCTGACCTGGGTTCCCATGGTTGGGGCTGCCAGAAGGGCTCTGCACCCCAGCCGGCTCCAAGATGTGGAGCTGTGGGGACCCCCCCATGCCTGGGGAGCCTGGCCAGCAGCCCCATTCGCTGGAACCCAGGTTAAGAATGGGGGAGGTGCTGGCTGAGTAACAGCTCCTCTTTTTTGACACAAAAAGGAATGATTTTTTCATTAAAATTTTTGTAATCAGAAAACTGAGGCAGATAGTATTCAAAGGGCCTGATTTTCTAAGGTATTTGGGCACCTAACAATGCTGATAAATGCAAAGTGGGCTTTTCACCAGTGCCTACATTCTATGGGATTTAGGCACCATCTTAGCTACTTCTGAATGTCCCATAGCCTCTCAGACCTTTCTTGCCTCCCTTTGTGGAGCTTATAAAACCAGTCTGGAAAAATTAATGAAATTTTACTGCATGAAAATTTTACTGGCAGAACATAATTAAAAATATTTTTAAGTTAGGGTGTCACATTACTTATCCTACTTTTCCCTTAAAATGCAGTGCAAAACGTAAAGCTGTGTACCGTCACCATTTTTCCTGGAATAAAATGAAAACGTTTTCACTTTAAAATGACATACATCAGCTTCAAGATTTCAAATTATTTATTTTTATCCTCTCAGTACGTCTTTTTTCCATGGTGGTTTAAATCTTCCTGTGAGTCAGTGTTTACTTCCTCTGTTTAAAAAGAGAGAGAGATTCACATTTTAAATGCTGGGTCACATATTCCTGCAGCCTCTCTTCTCCCAAACTCCGGATGAAAATTCTTACCATGTTGAAAGGAAGGGTGTACACTGTTGGGGTAGGCAACCTCACTTAATTTAACTCAGACCTCTAACAGATCAAAATATATTTTTCTGATTTGCAAGGCTTCCAGTTTTACAGGCCATCCAGGCAAAACAACAAAACCTGGTTGACAAGCAGTTTAAAAGGCAGGCATGGAATGGATCCTGCAAAGACTTACATATGTGACTATTTGCAGGATTGGACCCACGGGCCAAACAATATTATAAAGACAGAAAGAGAGAGGAATGGCTATCCATACCTAGAGAGAGATTTTGTATATGTGAACACCCATCCACATACCCATGTGCCTAGATAGACTCACTACATGAGTTGGCTGAAAGCCCAGAGTCTGCTATGTTAGCAAAAATTAATAATTACCAAATCTCATGACTACATGAATCAGATCTACTGACCCTTCATATAGAACAAACCATCATAAAAATTGCACCAGTTTCTTCTAGTATTCTCATTGACTTTCTATCAGACTGTAATAGGATTTGGAAGCATGAATCATTAAAAGATTCAAAATTAGTTGTGTGCTGTTTTGCACTAGAATATGACAGTCAAAAGTATCTACACTGTTTTCGCAAATAATAAAGCAGAATGAAAGCCTGGCAGACAATGAGTATAAACATGTGGGCCAATTTTACTTATCCAGGTCCCGTGATTATGCAAATCTAAACTGAACCAATGGAAACACCTCTCCTGTCCAATATCTAGCACATACAAAGCTTCTAATCTTTAAAAGTGCTTTATAAACATTAACTAATTAATCTTCACAATGTCCTTTGGAGGTAGATTAGTAAGTGTATGCCCATTTTGCATAAGGGGAGCCATGCAAGGCAGTATAGTGACCTTCCAGAAACCACAGTTAGATTCATGAGAAGTTAGATGTTCTCAACTGTCAGAAGGAAGAAAACCTTTGGAACTGAGGCTCTGGACTGTAACTAAGGAATTGGGTTAATTTCCGAGCTTTACTACAGACTTCGAAGGTTACCCTCAGGAAATCACTATCTTTCTGAGTCTTAGCTTCCTCTTATGTAAAATGTACCACTTTTTTCGATGGATCTATAAATACCTGGAGATGCTCATACAAGATGCTGGGCCCAGTGATGTCAGACCAGAGTAGAACTAATACTCAGGGGCCGTGTCTAAAATAGCCTCAGCTTCAAAGGGGGCCTGGTAATTAGGGTCTTGGGAGACAACTGACAATCCTCCAACCTTATGAGGACTCTCACCAGCAACCACAGGCTATACTACACTAATACCAGTCCTGGAATTCTTCCTTGCAACAAGCCCCATTGCCAGCTTTGTCCACATATCTATTCTGGAGATACCATCACTGGACCTAACCAGGTTATTCACAGAATCATGGGCACATTCTCATGTTCCTATACTAACTTCATATATGCCATCATGTGCCAACAATGCACACATACTTTGTATATAGGACAAATGGTAAACACGCTTCAACAAAGAACGAATGGACATAAAACAGACATCAAAAAGCTCTTAACTCACAAGCCTGTCAGCCAGCACTTTAATGGAGTGGATATTCTGTTAATGACCTGAAAGTCTGTGTTTTACTGAAAAGGAACTTTAAGAATCACCTGCAAAGAGAAAGTGCGGAGCTCTCTTTTATATTCAAATTCGACACATTAACACATGGTTTGAACCAGAATGCCAATTACCTGGGTCATTATATGGACTCTTTTACACACTTTGTTTTATCTGACTCTTGACTTCCCCCCGCCACCACGCCTCTTCTCTTCTGATTTGCCCACCTTGATTACAATATTTCTGATTTGTCAACCTTGATAACTATTTTTGGTTCTCTGTGCCTTAAATATTGAGTCTGGTCTGGTATGGCTATGGTCTGAAGAAGTGGGTCTATCTCACGAAAGCTCACCACCTAATAAATTACTTTGTTAGTCTTTAAAGCACTACTGGACTGCTTTTTTGTTTTGACACTTCATTAAACTAAATCTCCCCCATGGCAACTTTGAAGTGTGAAACTTCAAAGTGCCTATTTCTGTGTAGCCACAGGTCAGCCATAGGTGCTTCAAAGTGCCTGCACTCCTTCGAAGTTTACTCCTTTACACTTCGAAGTTGCCACGGGGGAGATTTAACCTAATGCACCATAGCATATGCACCACAGCACTTCATTAGTAATCTCCCAACACCCTAATTACCATGCTCCCCTCGAAGTTGGGGGCTAGTCTAGACACAGCCATGGTGTTCCTTTATTAAATGTACCATTTCCATCACTTCCTCTAACAGGCTCCTGAGTTCAAATTCTGTTTTCAGTTTCTCAACAGCTGCGAATGTTGTTGACTTTAATAAGTAGTTCTTCTTCCAGAGCCTTTGTGCATTCTCATTTGTGGGATAATGTGCCCCTGGATAGTGCTGTCTCAAAGGGGAATGGGTCCAGAGCGACCCCCCCACCTCCCCAATGCCCCAGGTGTGGGGCACTGGGAAATGCCCTGTGCTGCAGGCCCCATCCCTCCCCTCCCCTGTTCCACCACATCCTGCCCTCTTACCCCTTTCATGACCAACTGGCTGGGGATTACCTGGGCCAGGGCACAGCAGCAATGGGTGGCAGCAGCAGAAGCAGGAGATCACCTCCTCTCCCCTCTCCTACCATCACCATGCAGCACATGCAGAAGCCTGCTCCTGCCAGCCCACTGAACCCCACTTCTCTGCAATGCTGCTTCCCACTGGTGTGGAGAAGTAGAGCTCAGTGGCCTGGGAGGGTGAGGCGTGGCACAGTGGCGCAGGCTGCTGCTCACTTGGTGTAGCAAGTACAGGAGGGGCCGAGGGGAGGTAATCCCCTGCTGTCACACCCTGCCTCACGTAATCCTTCCCTGTCTCATCCACAGGATAGCTGGAGAGGCTCCTGAAAATATTTGGCCTTGGGAGGCTACCCCACCTCATCCTATGGACCAGTTGTGTTTCTGGAATCAAGCTGTGGGACTGCCTTGAAAAGCAGTTTGCTAAGCTGTGCAAGAGTGATTGCACAAAAGGGTAGTGTCATCATTCTGTTCTTTATAAGAGAGCAAACCCCTAACTGCCTCAGTTCCTTTGTCACTGCAGAGATTTAACAGAATTTGCCTCTTCCACCTTCAAGCTAGATATTGCCTTTCAACTTGCTCAGTATTTTCTTGCAAATATGGCCTTACACATAAAAAAAATTTTGTTCCAGGATTCTTTGGCCCTTCACCAGGACCATATCAAGTCCAAAAGGGTTTCAAGAAGTATGCCTCCTGGGGGAATCCATGATCCATAGACAATGCCTTCTATGTCTTGGTAAGACTCATTCAGTAGCTCAACATATAGTTTGACGTGTGTTTGTTCCCCACAACAGAAAGGGCACACATGAGGTTCGCTCAGCTCAGTTGACTTATCTGTTTCTACACTCTGATGATCCAGCAGGTCCACTGAGGGTGCACAGATCAATGTCCATACCACAGTACTGTATTCTGATGCAGTATTCAGGATGCAGTCTGCTGCTCAGGCCTGAGTTAAGCAGTCTTTTATAGCTAAGAGGCTCTCTTTTACCTTACACTGGGAGTGAATTCTTTATCTGGAACCACCAGCACCAGCTAAAGCAAAAGAATATGAAAATAAATAAACATAATCCATTAAGGCCTCGGTGATCATGACAAAAAACTGGTGCACTGCATGCTAATCTCACACACCTGGGAATGTACAGGGGCCCTTGAAGAAGAAAGTGGTTACCTAGCCATAATTGTCATTCTGCAAAAGTCACTCATGTGCATCCACACTATCTGCCTATTTTACTCTCTGACTCCAAGCATCCTGCGTAGACTTCTCTTCCTGAAATTTCCCTACTGTTCCCAGCATTAGTTCACTTTCACCTGTGTTAGTAATGGTGAGAACATGAAGTAAACCAGCTATCAGTATTTTAACTATTTATTGCTTAACTCAACTCAGCATGTTTGTTACAATAACATCACAGACCAGTCAGAATTAATTCTTCCACCACTACTTGCGCCCATGGAATTTACTGTGCTGGTAAAAACAAGATTAGACAATGCCAGTGGGTCAAATGTGCCCTTGTGTAACTCTACTGAAGTCCATGATCTTACATCACGTATTAACGTTGGCAAGCAGTTTTTAATTTACTTCCAAAATGCTGGCATTTCTTATTAGTGCTATAAGGAACAAACTACAGCTCACCAAGCAGGACTGAAAATAAGTCATTTTTAATGCCTCTGTTTGGCCAATGCATATATATGTTTAAACGGCTCTAATAATTTTTCTTTGTTTTACACTCCAAAACCTACACTTTGCTGAACAATTTGACAAATCCTTCTTAGTCTGGAAAACTAAGCCAATTGCACTTTTCTAGGCAAAACTTCCATATCTGTTTTTCCTTCATTAGTGTTCAACAGGAAAAATACTATAACTTTCCACTGACTCTTTTAAAATATATTTTAAAGAGAGAGAATTAGTGTGCTTTGATGCATGAGAATGGAAAAAGCTACATACAATGGGGTGACAATGGGCTATATTTATTCCTGATAAAACTCTATGACAGTCAGTGCAATTACTTCAGGGATGGATATGGCCCTACAGGTTAATCCTTCAAGAAAGCAACGCAAGCCACACCACCTAAGTTTTGAAAATATTGTAATTCAGCCTGTCTCCAAAAAATTTTGCTGTTTCAAAACATAACAAAATTAGATGTGGATGGAGTACAGCTGGTTGCTTAGTAACTGGATTTGGTGACTTCCATTCCTACTTAGGATCTAGGTTAGTCCTACCAGTCATATCTTAATGATTGCTGTTTAATGATCTATGTGAGATGAATAGGTCCCTCAGTAGAGCAGTTTCCACACCACAAACCTTCATCATAGCAAAATTTTGTTATCGTCAGTAGAGAGGTAATGAACTAAATGATATTAGAGAGAGAATGCACCTCTCCCCTGACTCCAGAGCTCACTCCTGCCAGTGGAAAGAAAGGGGCACCTTCCTGTCCCCAACCCTTTTGAGGTCTGTGATGCCTGCTAAAATCCAGAGCTTTGGAAAGTAAAAATCATCTAAAACCAAGATTGTGCATATATAATATCTCATTTGGTGAAGATAGACATTATTTCTTATGTCAGTTCAACTGTGATTACATGTTACACCCACAATGGTTCTAACTTTAACTTCCAATTTATATCTTTTTAAGAAAATCTACATAGCAATAGAAAAATGAAGGCTGAAATAATTTACCAAACTGTTTTCACTCTCAGATGTGCAGGAGAGATAGGGAATACTGAGTGTCTGAGCATTTGAGTTGTTTAGGCACCTAATTCGTATTCACATCAGTTACCTTAATATTTTGAGGCTCTAGGTCAAAGTGCTTAATATTAAAAAGAATTATAGTATTAATTATAAAAAAGATGAGAATTTAATACTATGTGTAATGTAGAAATATTCAGGGGAAGTATCACCTGTCACTGGTATATACAAGGCAAGTTTGCACCAGCATAACTGATACAAACCCTCATATAATGGGAATTGGATCAGGCCCTACATGGGTCCATAACACTGAAGATAGGTTTTGCTGCCCCCAATGACAAGGATGGAAGCTAAAGGAATTCCCCACATCAGCCAACGAGAACATATGTGGGGCTAGTTTGTTCAATCTAAAGCCACCTGCAGCTGAAAGAGGACATAGTGGAAAAAGAGCAATGGTGTTCTGAAGCTGAAAGGAATTTCTGCAGACTTCCTCCCCTGTTAGAAAATAAGGATAGTGATTTCATAGAACACTTACTTTCAAAGTGTTAAACACATAACTGTTAAAATCAGAACAGCAGGAATAAAAGATGCTGCCCAGTTAAGCAAAAATGAATCAAATGGAACCTAAACATTTTTGAGTGGTTTCTAAATTTAGTAAGATGAATTTTTCCACTTCCATTAAATAGCAACCTGCCTGACAATGCCTCAGAAAAAGCAGTTGTATCATGAACTGTGACATGAGGTGCAACATCAGACTGTTAGGATGACCCAAATTTGTGGAATAACCTCTGTTTAAGGACTCAAAAGGGATAGGACATAACAGAAGCACACTAGGATCAAGGGAAGAGTGCATAAACTTGTAGCTATGCACATTATCACTACAGGACCCAATCATTGTAGAAGTTGTCAAACTGAAAGCCAGAGTAAACAGACATTGGAAAATCAAGTAAAAGTCCCAGATCCCACCCAGTGGATCAGGGGACTGAGAACATTCATTCACAAAGATAAAAAATCATAAAGAAAAAGTGACAAACCTTGTTTCCAGATGAATAGACAATAGGGAGAAAGATGGCCACAACAAAATGCCTCAAAGAAATAAGTGCACAATCACCTACAGTAAACCTTCAAGTTACATACTGTCTTGAGTTAACACGACTGCCGTCCCTGACAGTAGCAAGGAAACTGCTCCTGTCAGGGGTGGCAGCCTGACTTTTAGCTGCATCCCTTGACTGGAGCGATTTCCCAGTCCCCAGAGTAGTGGGGAGCTGGGAACCAGGCAGCAAACTGGCTCCTGGCTCCCCTCCACTTGCAGAGCCAGGAAACTAACCAGGGCAGCAGTCCTGGTCAGTTTCCTGGCTCCAATTTGTGGAGGGGAGCTGGGAGCCAGGCTGCCTCTGGTTCCTAGTTCCCCTCCACTGGATGGAGCTAGAAGACTGACCAAGGCTGCTGCCCTGGTCAATTTCCTGGCTCTGTAAGGGGAGGGGAGCTGAGATCCAGGCTGCCCCTGGTTCCTAGTTCCCTGCCACTTTGGGGTCAGGACTGTTCAGTTTCTTGGCTGCTGGAAGCCCAGGGGAGACAGGAACCAGCCTACAGACTGGTTCCCAGCTCCCCTCAACTTGCACAAAAATTTGAGTTTTGCGGGGGTTGCAGGAACGCAACCCCTGCATAACTCGAGGGTTTACCGTACTTATAACCCATGCTCTACCCTCAGCAAAGGATCTGAGAGCACCTTCTGCTAATGATCCTTTTTCATGTGCCAGCAAAGCCAGTTACCTCAATCTATTATCCTTACCCAAGCAAAGGAAACACAGAGTAACATGTTAACTACTCCTTTGAAATAAAACATGCAGTGAGTGGAAGAGGCAAAAGCAGAGGTTGTATATATACACTGTAGTTCACACCAAGAACTCGTGCATTTGGTATTTCTTAATTAGCAAACTTCAAGGTGACATGGGTCCAAATTATGATGTTTCATACACTGATTTTATGCAGAATTGTTGTAACAAAATTGGTCCTTGGATTTTAGATAGACAAGATGGATGAGGTCAGATTAACCACACATTTCACCTGGAAATGGAAGTACACAATCAGGCAGCAACAGAGAATGTGGGGTGGAGGGTGGGAAAGCACTAATACAGTACAGTAATATGATAAATGTAAACTTTTTTTAAAAAAGAAAAGCATAATTTTTTTCTGAACAGTAAAATTTCAAAGCTGCATTCAGTCAATGTTCAGCTATGAACTTTTGAAAGAATAACCATAAGATTTTGTACACAGTTATAGACATTTCAGAATTATGAACAACCTCCAGTCTTGAGGTGTTCGTAAATCTAAGCTATGTCTACATTAGAAGCATCTGTCTGCAGAAGTTACTGTTGGAAGAGATGTTCCAACAAAACTTCTGCCAACAGATCATGTCTTCACATAAAAGCAAATCTATCTTTTGATCCGCTCTGTTGAAAAAAGGGCCCCCAAGAGCATCCACGCAGCTTTTTTGTCTATGGTTTCTGTAGATAAAACGCATTTTGTGTAGATTTGTGTAGATTCTCTGTGCCTACAAAACTCTCTAGTGTAGGCCTAGCCTCAGGGTGTACTGCAGCTGTCTTTGTTAAGGACAAGGATGTGACGGAAGAGACCACAGATCATTCTCCATATTGAAAGACAGGTTTCTGGACTGCAGGGGGAAGAACAGGCTGTGTCTGATTCAACCTTATGGCAGGGCCGAATTGCCATGCTATGTAATAATAAATGAAAACGATTTACTTGTAAAATAAGCACCCTCTTTATTTCATTAAGAACAACACAAACAGTACAATACAACAGTCCCTCCAGTTATGTGAGGGTTGCTTTCCCATGCACCCTTGCTTAACTTGAATTTCACAAAGGTGGGGAGGCAGTTTTCTTCCTTGGCAGAATGCAAGTTCTGCAGTCGGGGAAGCAGCAGGAGCACCCAGAGCTCCTTCTGAAAGGTAGGTCCTGGGGCTGGGGGGAGCAGTTGGGGAGGGCTAAGCCTGGTGGTGGGTTGGGGCTGTGGGAGTGAGGCATGGGGGTTAAGCCGGGGGTGGCTAAGGACTGCAGGGGGACAAGGGGTGGAGTTGAGCCAGGGCCGCATGCCCCTGCAAGGGATTGAGCTGGAGCCGTGTGGAGGGGTGAGCCAGCCCGCGGGGGATTTGAACTGGAGCTGCCTACAAGAGACGGAGGGGTGAAACAGGGCTCTGCAAGGGGTGAACCAGGCAGGGGGTATTGAACCAGGGTCATGCAGGGCGTGGGGGAGGAAGGGTTGAACCAGGGCCACACAAGGCCAGGGTGCTTGAGCCAGGCCCAGGGGGAGCGGGATTTTGAGTTGCGCTTAACTCGTGTTAATGTGAGTTAAGCATAACTTGAAATCACACATTTTGAGGGATTACTGTATATACAATACAAATGCATACTAGATACAAGCCTGCTGACTGGGGCAAGGAGCAACTGCTCAGTGCTTCTGGGCAATTTAAAAGGGCCTGGGATCTCCAGTCACTACTGCAGTAGCAGCAGCCAGAAGCCCTAGTGGGCAATACTCCTTCTAATTTTCCATCCATGGCCGTGTCTGCACGTGCCCCAAACTTCGAAATGGCGACGCAAATGGCCATTTCGAAGTTTACTAATGAAGCGCTGAAATGCATATTCAGCTCTTCATTAGCATGCGGGCGGCAGCGGCGCTTCGAAATTGACGCGCCTCGCCGCACGCGGCGCGTCCAGACGGGGCTCCTTTTCGAAAGGACCCCGCCTACTTCGAAGTCCCCTTATTCCCATTGGAATAAGGCAGTGCCTTGCTTTCCCTCCTTTCTGCAGTCCTAACCTGCTCTGGATAAAAGCGTCTCTTCTAAAACACTTTTGATATGCACTATGCAGGTTTTGGTTGGCTCAGTAGCAAATACCCTGGGCTGGTTATGTTCTATGGTCTATAATTGCTTTCAGCAGGATGGACCATGTAAGAAATTACTTACTGGTCATGGGAAAAGTAGAACAAATTTTTATTGTCTCTCTCATAAGAAATCTTAGGCATGGAGAAAAGTGCAAGACAGAACTTCTCTGTATACTGAATAAGTATAAGATAAGAGAATGTGTTTGTTAAGGCACTTGGCTTGGGAGGCAGAAGAGATGTTTTTTCTTGGTGACTTTCTTATGGGCTTCCTGTGTGATCTTGGGCAAATCACTTAATCACCATACCTTAATTTCATTATTTGTAAAATATGAGTATTAATACTACATGAGAGTGATGTGAAGCTAAAATCAGGCTCCTGCTTTTTAAAACTTATCACAAAAACCTTTAAATGAGAGCTTGAGCATTAACCTTGGCTTATGTTTTGAGAAAAGGACTAGGAAATGATGCTGGTGTCCAGGGAATAATGAGAGTTTAAGCTATTTTCCTATAATCCTCCTGTCTGCATGAAGGTTTCCAGAGGGCCTTTAGAAATCACCCAGATGTCATAGCTTCCGAGAGCTGCGCTAGGAGCTGTGGGATAGGTACCCACAGGTGAGTGCAATTACAACGGCATAACACAACTGCAATCAAAATAGCATAACTTCTGTAAACACACTGCTCCATTGGGATTACTTTGGTGTTAGCCCAGCCCAACAACATAGGTGAACTAGGTAGTTGCCTAGAGCACCAGGCTTTAAGGGGTGCCAAATCAGATGGAAGTAATTTTTTTTCTCTAATTAAAAACATTAATGTTATCTCTTATATACAGATGTATGAAATTATTGCCATGTCAGAAGTTGAGTTATAGTATTTCACATTGTGGAGCACAGTTGTGTTTGTATATAGAGTTATAACATGTCACGACATGGCTTCAAAAGAGCACTGCCTGGGATTGCCGCCAGGGGCAGGGTCTGCAGTTCAGTCATTCTGTCTGCCAGGATTGCTCAGTCATACAGTTGTGTCAGTGTTGCACACTACTTAGTGACCCACAACTGCCATTCTGCTGTGTTGCAGACTTTGAACCTGAAGACACTATGCTCATGAAAAATTTGTCTTGTGTTGGACTTGAAAAATTTGGTATGAGGTTTTAACAAGACTGTAAAAGGAGAATCACAAGTATTTGTAAGATTTAAGCTACGTCTATATTGCAGGGTTTTTTTTCAATGTTACTTATTTTGACATTCTAATGTCTAAATAAGTAATGTTTGAAAACTGCATTCACATAGCCACAGCATTGTGAAATGGGGCATTCTCATTAACAGTCACATTTCACAGCCACCGCATTGCAAAAGGAACCTTCACATGAGACAATAATAGCTGTGCTTTGTTCACACATATTCCTTTTTGAATTTCAAGGGGGTGGTGGTGGTGGGAATTGGCAAAAGCCATTCACAGAGCTGGAGTAATTATTTTGAGGGAAAAGCCTTCTTATTTTGAATTATCCTGCTTAGATGTGTGCATGCTTTTTTTTTGGGGGGGGGGGGGGTTGGTTTATTTGTTTGTTGTTTTTTTTTGAAAAAAGTATTTTTCCCAACTCCCCCCCCACACACTCAGTGTAGACAAGCCCTAAGGTTGTGTATTTATTGTAGATTATTACTATTAAAGTAATGGTAAGAGCCCTGATATTTGAACTGACTGCTAATATTAACAAATACAACTTAACGATATACTTGCCTTTCCGTGCCAATTGCAATAATGTTTCACAAAAATAGAAATGCTGGCCTTCCATTACATTTTTAAAATAGTTTTAAGTGAACGCTGAAGTGATTAAATACATTAAAATTCACCAGATTGGTTACCATGATGTCATCTTTGAATGGTGTGGGGGGGGAGGTTGTCAAAGTTACAGTTCCAAAAGTCACAGGGTGCCAAAAACCCTTGGTCCAGACCTGCTCTTTTGTTTTTGATTTTAGCTTTCTTTGAGCTACAAGGACAGAACTATATAAAAGCATAGAACAAACCAACACACTTCCGCAAGCAATAAAATATTTCCAACTTACAAAAGTGACAAACTGTTATAATGACTGACCCTGAGGACATCACTACATAAACAGTAACAGAGAGGAAGCCGTGCTAGTCTATACACTACCAAAACAAAAAGCAGTCAAGTAGCACTTTAAAGACTAGCAAAATAGTTTATTAGGTGAGCTTTTGTGGGACAGACCCACTTCTTCAGACCATAGCCAGACCAGAACAGACTCAATATTTAAGGCACAGAGAACCAAAAACAGTAAGCAAGGAGGACAAATCAGAAAAAGATAATCAAGGTGAGCAAATCAGAGAGTGGAGGGGTGGGAGGGAAGGTCAAGAATTAGACTGGGCCAAGTATGCAGACGAGCCCCTATAGTGACTCAAAAAGTTCCCATCACGATTTAAACCATGTGTTAATGTGCTGAATTTGAATATAAAAGCCAGCTTGGCTGCTCCCCTTTCCAGAACGGTGGGATAATTCTTCTTCAGTAACACACATACTTTTAGGTCATTGACAGAATGCCCCATTCCATTAAAATGTTGACTAACTGGTTTGTGGATCTGGAGCGTTTTGATGTCTGTTTTGTGCCCATTAACCCTTTGTCTAAGGGAGTTAGAAGTCTATCCAATATACAAAGCATCTGGGCATTGTTGGCACATGATGGCATATATGATGTTAGTAGAGGAGCATGAGAAAGTGCCCGTGCAATTTCTATGGTTTGTACTGCATTAACTCTTTCAGTATACCATTTCTTATTTGAATCAGAAGAGCTTACTGAAGAGTTGCTGTTACATTTTGTCATCTGTTGACACAATTCAGTCATTCTGCTAGACCTTGAATGCTAACAACTGTTTGTTTGATAGTTCAGATAACTGAATCATTGACATTTTTCCCGAAGTGATTCATTTACAAGATTATGATACAATGATCTCCCTTTGAACATTGCATTGCAGGAGGTTCTGCAGGCTGGAACTAACTGGGCTCAATTTGATTGAAGCAACAGGTTACCCAGAAATGTCCCCTGTATGTGTAATTTTAATTCTACAAATGCTCAGGTAGGTTGGTTTGCTTGTTTTTAAAAGAAACAAACAAGAAGTGAGAACCAAAACTCATCTTCATAGAGATTTCCTGTTTCTTGGGCAAAAGTGGCACCCAGGAAAAGGGAGCTCTTAGCCTACTCATTACCATGCCCCCTTCAAAGTTGGGGGCAAGTGTAGACAAGCCTATCTGTGGTTCAGAGATAGGTCATGAACAAATAATAGCAAAGTTGAAGGGCAATTATTTATGTTTTATTTACACTACGCAGCTCTTAGCAACCTGGCTGCGTCTCTTAAAGTGAGGCAGGGTAACCACTGTTTGTTGACCCTTTTGCTGAAAAATACTTCTATACTCAACAACCAGGGTTAGCTTTGTCTGCAGGAAAGCACCCCTTCCAACAACACGTTGTTCCAACTGGCACTTATCACAGCAAAACTTTCGGTTTTATAGATTTTAACACCTCTGAAAGACAAAGTTTTGTCATTCAATTGCCAATATAGACAGGCTTATATTAAAAAAGAACAAAATTAAAATGCCCAAAGGGCCTAACAAGACATGTCCTATCATCATCCTGGCATCTTTTCTTTATATTGTCTCTCTCTATCCCGCCCTTCATTTGCCTTTTCAAAACAGTTAATCCCATCCCTGAAGAGCTATCTTCTGTGTTTTGGTAGAATGTACCATATTTTGAGCACTACTGCAATAAAAATAAAATAACAGATGAGAGACCACTAGCAAAGGGAGCTAATTTTTAGAATTGACATGTTTGACAATTTCTTTTTAAGGTCTAATATCAAACTTTATGTCCTGATAGTGAAAACTGTTCCATGTGGGGCGAGCCCTGCAGCTCCCATGTGGAGCCACACTGAATTTAAATGTGCAGATTGTGAAACAGTATCTAATAGCTTCCTGAACACTTTCTGACAGACTCAAAACTGTGTCATGTACCATTTAGCAGACAACCTGGTTTATACATTTATGAGGCAAATATAAAGATTATGTTGTAAAGTATATTTGTTACACAGCTCAAGACCAATCCTCAGAAATATTATTTTCCTTTTCCCGGCCAGCCTCTAACCATAAGCTGTAGAAAGAGGGACCCAATTATATTTACCTCAAAGCACTGTAGGATGGCATAAAAGACACTATCTGCCATGACCCTACAATCACATCTGTGCAGATAAATCCCTTGTGTCTCTGTCCGCAACCCTACTGAAGCTAATAGGACTCTGCGTCCATCTGGACAAAACTGATTGCAGGATTTAGATCTTGGACAGTAATGTCTTCAGAATTAGGATACTCCTTTATTATTTATGTATTATTTATTTGGGAATAAACTGCCATATACCTTTATATTAATACACAGAAATACTTAATGGTTTCTTATATTATTATTTTCACTCCAGATACCACAACAGCGTGTTAAAAGAAAAAGGGGTAAGTACCAATTGTCCTCCACTTCAGAGGATCAATATGCAGGTATTTAGTTGGTGAATTGCTCTGATAACCTACAAGCTCATAGATGGGTGGACACTTCACAGTCCTAGCTCTAGTACTTGCTGGTTTTCTTTCCAGAATGAAATGTTTGAACGCCCTCCCCCCATTAAAGCAGGCCAGAGAAAAGGCTGGAGATCAAAGCCCCATGCCCAACAGACTTAGGAACAAAAGGACGTTGAGGCCAGGCCTATACTAGGTCACAAAGCCAATATAAGACATGCAATTCCAGCTACAACAATTGTATAGCAGGTGTCAATGTATCATAAACCAATTTTTCTGGCCATACCCCACAGCAGGAGGTGAATGGGAGAAACCCTCCCCTTAACCTCCCTTACTCCAAACAGTGAGGAGTACCATGGTCCACGGCAGAGCCCTGATGGCTCAGTTTAGACACGCGAAATCGAACAACAGCAGAGGGCCCTGAACTAGTCAGTCTTTTGCCTCTTGCAAAAAGCAGAGATGTACCCATAGTGGTGTGTACACTACTGGTGTACCAACATGATCAGCTAAGATGCAGGGGGTGGAGGAGTCATTGTGATTCCCCTACTGTTGAGACTCGTCATTTACACAATACTCTACCAGGGTGAAAGCAACTTAACATTTCTTACAGGTACTGTCCTTTTGCAACCTGGCCCTGCCAGCTCTTTACATAGCTTCCAGCAGGCTTTTGCCTCTTGCCAGAGTTGGGCGCCAGAGCGCGCCCGCTGACTTTCCCCTCTGGGTGCTGCCGTGACCCGCAGGGTGGAGGCACTGAAAGGCTCTGAGGCACGCCCTCAGGGCTGAGTGACACAACCCGCTTCAGCTCAGCAGACGCCCCGGCGTCCACACAAGGGGGGCCCAGCTCGGGGCCGCTCACAGTGCGCCCGGCTCCGTGCTGCAGCGGGGCGTGAGGCTTATCGCTGTTACCTTTGGGTGCTTGCTAACGCTTAGACTCGGCTCTCGAGCTCACACACCCTGGTGTCCCCGCGGCGCAACAGGTCAGGGCAGCCCTATGCGGCCCGGCCCCCACGCAGCAGGAGGAAACCAGTTCTGGGCGGCGGCGGCGGCTTCCCTTAGCCTCAGCTCAATCACCCTCCACTGTCCTACTTCGCAACATTGAGCGTCAAGGGGGGGAGGGGGCGCTTAACGCTGAGCTGTCACGCGGCACTCGTTTCTCGGCGGAGTGATTCCAACCGCGAACGCCAGCTCCCGCCTTTTTCCGGCGGGCGCAGCGCGACAGGACAGCGTGAAGCAGTCGCAGCGCCGCGCGGACGGGGACAGTCGCAGGGTCGGAGCTCCGGGACTGGCGACGGTTGAGCGCTCTTCCTGGCTGTGCGCGCGCGCTCACTCGGATCTGAGCCGCTTCTCTGCTGGCCTGGGTCTGCGTCTCCCGACAGACTTCGTCCCCAGCCTGGAAGCACCCAATATGAGCGGTGTCGTCTTCGCTGAAAGACACCAGGTACCGGGCTGCGGGCCCGGGGGTGGGGATGAGACGAGAGCGGGGGCGAGGGAGAAACCCCGAGGGGCGGGCGGGAGGGTTAGGAGGCTGGTCGGCGGTATCTTTGTCGCAGGCGACATCGGGCTCTGCGTTTCTGATGGCCGGAACGCCCGCGGCGCCATGTCGGAGATCCGCGTGTCTTGGCGCGGGCTGCCCAGCCCCGCCCCCAGTTGCCGGAAGGTGCGGCACTCTGGCGCCCTTCTTCACCTGAGGCGGAGCGTGGCGCGCGCGCTAGTGGCCGATGTCGCCGCCTCGAGCCATCCGCGCCGCCGCCTTCTGGTCTCTCCGCTCCTTGCCGTAGTTGTGGCGTTCGGGGTAAGCGAGGCACCGCCGGGGCGGACAGGGAAAGGAGGATGGTGACCAGGAAGCCGGGCGTCGCCTCTTCTTCGCCATCGTCGGACCCGTTTTCATTGACGGAGACGAGGCGCCCAGAGCCACGTTGTAGTTGGGGGGGTGTAAGGAACGTCATGTCGCAACCTTTCCTGCGCGCCCTCTCTGCAGTGTGGCGGAGGGTTGTGGAAAATCTCCCCTTCCTTCCTCCCTCCCTCGGCGTTTCTTTGTTCCCGACCGTCTCCACGTTGGCTGTTGCCAAGCCCATGGGACTGAACGGCGTCTGTTCCGTAGAGAGTGGGCATTGAACCGGATACGTAATGTATATTAAGCAAGGAAACGAGCTATCTTCTGGTTTCAGACAAGGGACTCCACTATTAAAAAGTCAGTTTTTAAATGCAGTGCCCTCCTGCCTCTCTCCTATGCTTCTTTCTCTTTCTGCGGGGCTTGATGAGAGAAGTCAAAACTTTTCCTCCAGTACTATCGATCTTTCAGGTCTTTATTTTTTTTCAAATGCAAAATCTAAGCTTGCAATGATATAATGAAAAATCATAATTAAAACTGATGATAATGAAAACTTATCTAAACTTGGTGTGTGGCTTTGACATTTCTCAAGAGACCAGTTCTGGTGGGACAATGGTGAGGGGGCTAATGTGAACCAGTATGTCTCAGCTGGGTGGGAAGTGACTTACTGGAGCTTGGTGTGGCAAGAGGGGTTCATAAGGCACTGAAGATTCTGTTACTGGCAAAGCAAAGGAAAACTTTATTCTCTACTTCCTGCACATACTTGTCCTTCAGGGTCAAGTATTTTGTAACTCAGCACTAAACACACACACTCCATATTTTGGCTTTTTAATCATAAGGATAATGGTGGGGTTTGAATCTTTGACTTCATATAAGGGGTTGCTCAGCTGGTGTAGGCATTATGTTAGTGCATCTTACAGCTGCTTGTTTGTACATGCTCTGAGAAGTGATAGATGACAGATAAAATAACAGTGATAGGTATGCCTTTTGTGCTTTCTGCTGTTGCTACTATCAGTAGAGGTACCTCATTATTGGCAATACAATGCAATTTTAGGGAGGAAAAAAAACTGCAACATTCACCTATTGTCTGCAGAGTTCCAGTGTCTCAATTGCCCTTTCATACTTTTCCCAAGGTGCAGAAAAGCGCAGACTGAAAAATTGTCAGTTTCACTGCTGCTTGCCATTTCCATTAGGAGCAATACAAACTTAGAACTGTTGTAATTTGATGCTCTGTGGAACTCCTGAGGAGTGATGGCTGAGGTTAGCACTGTAGTTGTTCACTAGGATGGAGGACCCAGAATGGAGGCTGTGGAATGGTAGGTTTGTGGGGACACTAGCCAGGAGGTGTGAGAAAACAATTCTTTGCTGGAGCTGGGGGTGGTGGGTGAGCTTCAGATGTCGGATATTTGCTAGCTGGGAGTTACAAAAGATGAAGCCACCAAGTGTATTGTGGTGATTATAAATAACAAGTAGTCATGTAGCACCTTTAGAATCTAACACATTTATTAGGTCATGAGCTTTCATGGGTAAGATCAACTTCTTCAGCTGACATGTTAAAAACTGTTTTAAGTTTAGATTTTGAAACACTATATGCATCCTCCATGGAAAATTACTGAAACAATGAACTTCACATAAGACCAATTCCACTGCTTTTCCCAACAGCTTGTGAAGCAGGTGTGGCTTGGCTTTTTAGCTGGCCAATCCTCACCTCATTAGCACCCTGAAAAGTTTTACCTACCTATGATAGAAAGGAGTGAGTATGAATTATGGAGCAGGTATATGGTATTCCAGGGAAAGTGACTGTTGGGGGGGAAAAAAAGAAAAAAGTGAAGATTCTGACAATTATTTTGTAAGAGGTAGAAGAGGCATAAAATATACGAGGTGTAAGTGACATATATAGCGTAGTGGATGAAAAGAGGGAAAAAAGGAAGCATGCTGTAAGCAGTTCAGAAAGGAGGATATAATCTAATCTGGGAAAGGAGAAAAACTGGAATAATTTTAGGAAAGAAAAGGTGAAACTAAATTTAAAATTATTAAACAGCTGTTTGAGACATTTTAATCTAATATGTTATAGATAACATACAACTCTTACTCTATCAGGTATTGTGGATCTGGGGGATAAGGAGCAGCAACATAAGGGTCTTTTCTTTTGTTAAATCAAATGCTTGTACACCTGTTCAAGTCTGCATTCATAGGCTGTGTCTACACGTGCCGCTTCTTCCGGAGGAGGCATGGTAATGAGCTATCTGGAAGATGCTAATGAGGCATGGATGCAAATTTCCATGCCTCATTAGCATATTGGCACATGGTTCAAAGTCTGAAAGAGCTCTTCTGGACTCCAGAGTACATGTGCAGATGCACAGCCCTTGCAGATCTTCAAGAAGGAAACCCTCCTCCCAGAAGCCCCCTCTTTCCCAAAAGTATTTCCCCCAGTGAAATACATGTGAGGGTTTTTATCTTATTAAAATTTCTCTCCCTGTAAACTTTTGCTCATAGCAAAAGCCTTCTTTTTAGTCATGGGGTGGCAGGGAAGATTGATTTTAAACAAATTGATGAACTCCATTACTTGGTACTACAGCTAAAAATAATGTAGTTATCTCACCTTGCTGTTAGGTTTTGTTGAAGACAGTGCTGTCCTTCATGACCAGTCCAGGATCTTTCTCTCTTTGGGAAATAGCTCTGTATTCACAGCATCTCCACCTGAAATACAAATCCTGCCATACAGAAATATTATTTATTGATAACCTTAGCTCACAGATTGTTTGTTTTTAAAATTGACTCAGGAAGGAATCTCTATTCCTGAAGATTTGGGATTTTATGCTCTAGTTTCCAAATAATGAGTGGATTATAAGTAGTAATAAATTGACCTACATTTCTTGCAAAGTAAAACATGAAAAGCAAGAAAGCCACCTGCAGCTAAAAAGGGTTACTGAGCTAATTAAGTTCCTTTTTATTTGTTCATAAGATCAAATATTTTGGAACAGTATTTTATCAAATTTTTAGATTTAAAGTCTTAATCCTACAAACACAAATATGTGGGGCTGGCACAAAAACAATGTTCTTTTGCCTTCTCCACAATATTAAGGGAATTTAGTGTTCAAGGAACATTCTAATTAGTAGTAGCAAAGATTGGTAGATTTTATTCCAGAAATTAGAGGGGAAAAAACAAACCCAAAAATCCACATGGGCAGGAGCAGTTCAGGTTTATTCATATTACCCCATTGGTGTATGCCATTACTTTTCCACAGGACAGATTGAGGGTATCTCTACACTTTTGGGTCGATCTCTTGGAGTTTGATTTCATGCGTCTGGTAAAGACACACAAAACTGAGCTTTCTGGGGTCTGCAGTTGACTGTAAGGTCTAGTGTGAAACAAGACTTCACCTATTGATTCTGTGTCACATCTATAACTGGTGTTATTTATGGTGGTGGTTTTTATGTAGTGAACTCCTTTTTAGAAGCATCTGTATTAAGACTCAAATTTATTTCACATAGACTACTAGTTAAATTGGGCAACATTTGAACCACAGACCTAGACACATCAGACAGTATTTCTATTATTGAAGATTATGAATCTCTTAAAACATCTTGTCCAGATTTTTTTCAATTCCCAACATATGTAATTTTAAACCCTGGTAAAAACCGTACCAAAACAGTCAAGTGTTTGTCTGATTTCAAATATTAAATTAATTTTTTTGTTGTGGAAATTCAAAAAATGTACCTTTGTGAAGGATACAGTGTACATGAGAAATGTGGACCTGCACATTTAGATATTTGCTCTTGTACCTGTTATGTTTCAATTTCATTGTTAAAGGGTTCTAAATAAAGAGTTGAGTTTATCCTTCAGCATTTCTGTCATTTTCAGAAAGGGACATTTTGAGTAGTTTGTAATGAAATGTGTGAGTCACACGTAAATCCCTTTTCAATGTAAAGGGTGGTTTTGGTTATGAGGTATCATTTCACTTATTACTCTGAAGTTTCTTTACAGCCAGTAAAAAGAAAAATGCAGTGTTTTCAGAGCTTTTTCTTAACTGATCATTCATTTGACTTTTTATCCTTTCTCCCAGACTTTATTTTTCAATAATTTTCCTATTTAATATGATGATTATGTGAGGACAACTGGGTAATATGCGATTTATTGTTCTGGCAAGCCCTTTGTATCTCTCTGCTTAAACAAAAACCAGTAGACCCTTGAATTATGAGAAGGTTGTGTTCCTGGGCAACCTTGCATAACTCAAATTTTGTGCCAGTTGGAAGGAGCCAGGAACCAGGCAGCAGCCTGGCTCTCAGTTCCCCTGTGCTTGCAGGAGCCAGGAAACTGACCAGCACATCGCTGGTCAGTTTCCCAGCTCTTGTCAGTGGAGAGAGCCGAGAGCCAGGCTACCACCTATTTCGTGGCTCCCCGCTGCTCCTGGGGACCGGGAAACAGTCAGTGCAGTAGTTGGTCAGTTTCCCTGGTCCTCTGAGTGCTGGGGAGCTGGCGCATGGCAGCCCAGAGCCAGGCGGCAGCTCTCCGCCACTCAAAGTCACATTAACCCAAGATATATGTAAGTCAAGTGCGTGTATCTCAGGGTTTCAGTGCAAAGACTTGATTGAAGTTGAGAGATAAGAGTTTAAATAAGCAGTGATTAATTTTGTATCTGTTGTGTAACAGGGGTTCTGCTAAATACAGGGTGTTTTTATTTTAATTTAGATTTGAATGTATGATTTAGCTTGCATTAACCAGACTATTTCAGGCAAGGATTTTTCCTCAGTCTTCCTGTAGATGTTTCCATTTGAGAGATTAAAAAAACTGGGACTCTTCAATTTAGAAAAGATATACTTACAGGTGGGGGGATAGGACAGAGATCCATAAAAAAATCATCAGTAATAAGGTGAGTTGTCACCCAAAGAAATTAATAGGTATCAAATTTAAAACAGTAATAAGGAAGCTTTTCTTCAACACAACACTGCATGGCATGGGGTTGTGAAGGACAGAAGGGTTTTAATTCAAAAAATAATTTAGATAAGTTCATGGAGGATGGGTCCATAATGGCTATCAATCAACATGGTCAGGGATGCAGTTGCACACCCTGTTTATCCCTGACCTCTGATTGCCAGAAACTGGGCATGGATAACAGGGAATGGATCATTTGATAGTTGACGCTGTTTTTTCATTCTCTCTGAAGTATCTTGCACTGGCCCCTGTCAGAACAAAAATATTGGGCTAAAGGAGGCTTGCTGGCCACTCTGAAGTTCTTATGATTTGCTAACTTTGTTTTGAGAACAAAAGGGTGGTAAGCTAAAATATTTAGAATGTTCTCCTTGTAACATAGATATTCTTGTCTTAACAAAAACACTGTGGGCAGAGGTTGCTCCAGCCCGGGAGCGACCACAGGCATGGGTGCTCCAGCCCAGGCAGAGTAGTCCCTGTCTAGGTAAGGTACAAGGACAGGGGCTCTGTCTCTGCCCACGGCACTGTAGCACCCCCCACCCATGGCAGTGCCATGGGCAGAGAGGCTCTAGTCAGGTTCCAGCAGCCCAGGTCCTTGGCACACTGCAGATGCAGAGGTCCTCCCCTTAATTGTTTAATCAGTTAAAAGGGATTTTATATCTCTATTCATCAGATGCATCTGACAAAGTGGATTTTTGCCCACAAAACCTTGTAGCTAGTAAACCTGTTTGCCTTTCATTTGCCACAGGAATCCTGATTTTTGCAGATACAGACTACCATAGCTACCCCTCTGATATGCTTTTCTGTAACTGTTAGTCAAGATTGGCTAATAAGTGTTAAAAAGAGAGATTATTGTAGCATTTTATGTAGGACACTTTTTTTGTGTGACTGTCACTAATAGAAAAGGGCTAATCTTGCTTTCAGGATATTGGAATCGCATTCTGGCATGTGGTGGGCTATCAGACGAGGATATCTGATTCCTATTCTGACATACAGTGGGCTATCAGAGTACTTTGCAGAATTACATTTTGTTCTCCTGAAAGCTTATGCCTCCAAGTTCAGGCAGCTGCTTACAAGGATTAGGAAGGGATTCCACATCTCTCCCCCATTCCCTTCCCCGCCAAACTGTAGGAGGTTGTTCTTAAAAATCTTTATTCTAAAGCATCGGTCGGGGATGGCCACAGCTGCAGGTGGGATGTTAAAGGGGAATGCCTAGGATCTTGAGCTGGCACTCAGCATTCCCTCTCTGATTCTTGGCTGCCTCTTCTTTTGGCTGTAGTGTTTTGGTATAATTTTGGTATAATTTAGTGTTGGGGTTAGCGTATGGGTGCTCAGTTGTAGCCGTGGCTTCTGATGTTCAGGAGGGTAAGACAAGATGGTCTAGTGGTTCCTTCTGATTGTAAACCCTACAGCTAGGGTCCTACGAAATTCAGAGCCATGAAAAACGTGCCACAGACTGTAATCTGGGCTCCTTCCTGTGAATTCCAGTCTTTTTTTCTCTTACTCTATGCTATACAGATTTTGTGTTTCTTAAATTGAGCGTCCTGACCCAAAGGGGAAAAATTGCAGGGAGGGGCACAAGGTTATTTTAGGGTGGTCATGGTATTGCTGCCCTTAGAGCAGGGCACCCAGAGAACAGTGACTGTTGGCCAGGTACTCAGCTCTGAAGGGAGCACCTCACCAGCAGTAGCACAGAAGTAGAGGTGAAAATACCATACCATGCTACTCTCATTTATGCACTGCTGCTGACAGTGGCTCTGCTGTCAGTGCCCCAGAGCTGGACTCCCATTCAGCAGCCACCACACTCCAGCTGCCCAACTCTGAAGAGGGCACTGCTACCAGTAGCAGCGCAGAATTAAGGGTCACGGTACTGCAACACCCCTTCCTTTATAACATGACACTCCCCACTACTCCTCTTTGGGTCCTGATCACTACGGTTCCAACACCATAAAATGATTCAAATAACCGAAATAATGAAATTTACTATTTTTAAAATTCTGTGACTTGTGAATTTTGATGCAATCCTAGTTAACCTTTACTTTTTGTCAGCTGAGATTACATTGTTAGACATCAAAGAATGTTGTCTGTGAATACTTAGAATAAAATTTATGAGGCTAAATTATAAAGAGTGGGAATATTAATTGCTTCATCTAAAAATAAAATTTTGAAATTATACTGCTTTGTATTTAATTAAAAATTTTTGTTTATTGCAGATTATGATGCATGATTATCACAGAAGAAATTCATGTCTATAGCTCTTAAGGACTTGATTACATCATTTTCAAGCCTGCTAGTTTTGGAATCTTCATCACAGCTCACAGGACACAATCTGTCTGTCTGCACTTCAGTAAATTGTCTTCATACAAGAAGGCATTAAAAGTGACATCCTCTGTTTTATCACACCATTACTACGGGATTATTTAAAGTTTCCCAGTTATAAATTTACACCAACCTATTTATCAGGTAGATTTAAGCTATTGATTAAATGTGTAACATAAAGCATTGTAGTTAACAAATTTTTGTTCTATTACTGCCATAACCAGACATAACATAGTATTTGACTATAAATGGAAGCGTATACAAAGGAAGACGCTTATAATTAAGTGAAATTTATCATCAATAAGTGTTTGTATAGTAATTTCCTCTAAGAATACTGAACTAATTGGATTTATGTTAAAGACTTACAGGATTTTTTTCATGGTTTACCTTTCTTAGTACAACAGTATATCTTATGTTCTTTTCCAAAAAGTTGTCTGGATAACTTTTTAGTATGGGATGTTCAAAATGCTCACTTAATACCTTCAGTAGGCATTCTGAAGTTACATCCTCATTTTCCTTAGCAAACCTACAGTCCTTTTTAAATTTGAAATCTTGTCAAATTCATCAAATCAGTTGTCACTTTTTAAGTACTATTCTGCCTTTAAGTTTCCTTGTCATTTCTTTGGTGTTTTTGCCATCACACTTTTCCTATTTCTAAAAATAGTTGTTATTCACCTATAGCCATGATGTCCAACCCCTTCTGAAGCAGCAGCCACTACAAGAGCTACTGCTATAGCTAACTATCCACATTATTCTGAAAATATAGCTGTTGTTTAAACCAGTTAGCCACACTCAACTTAATCACCTTCCGACGCAGCCCCAGAGCACACACCCTTCCTCCCCTGGACAGCTTAAACACCCCTCTTCCTGGAACTCCAGTCTGCACCCCCCTCTTCCCTCAGGCTTAACCTCTCGCTGTCCCCTCCCCCACCTCCTGCAACTCCAAACCATTCATGTCCCACCCCCATGTTCAACCTCTCACTCCCCACCCCTGGCGGCATGTTGCAAAGGATTGGGGTGCAGGTTCTGGAAGCGGGTATGGGTGCAGAAGAGTATTGTGGCCCAGGAGAGGGGATTAGGAACATGTGCACAGTCTGGGAGGGAGTTGTGAATAGGAAGGAGGGGTACAGAGGGTTGGGCTGTGGGAGGGGGTGAGGTTCCAGATGCAGTCTGTGGCTGATAGGCTCTTATCTAGGCAGCTCCTGGCCAGCAGTACAGCTAGACCCTCAGGCAGGGTCCCTGCCTGCCACAGCCCCAGGCTGTTCAAAACAACTGGTTGTTGGGGGCCATGTACCTCAGCTGCTTTGGGAGGCCTGTGGGTTGTGGTGGGTAAGGAACCTTCCTCGGGGTCCAGCTGTTGCTAACCACTGTTATGCACGGTGCTGTAGTGTAAACTAACAGTGTGTGAATTAAAGAGCATTCTTAACTGCCTGTGTAAACCTTGCTGCCTCAGACAAAAAGGTAACTGCTGCTGCTACTGCTGTGCATGAATGACTACCTTAATGTGTGCTTCAGTGTTTTTGGTTTGTGTCAGAAGAGTCTACCAAGGGCAGTTCACTCTGCAATTAATTCAGTTACCTCTAGTTTGCAATGTGGTGCTATGTAGATAAGATCACTGGTATGATTTAGAAATAGGTAAAATAGCAGGTAGAAAAGACTTTTAACTTGACTGTAATACTTCAAATATATGTTTTGCTAATAGCTTAGGGTGTTTCATTCTTATTTTATTAAGTAAAGATGAACTGCTCTGAGGATGTTTTTGTACCATTGAAATAGATATCCAAAGTCAGTCTTAAGAGTAGTTTAAACAGAAGGTTGAAATCATGGCACTTATTTATTTGCTTTGTTTTACTTCTGAAATGGTGATGTTGTGCAGGCCTAATGAGCCACACATGACATGGATTTCATGGAACCAGTAGAAATTAGTTCAGATGAACATACAGTACAAATCTCAAAACCATAGAAATGGAAAAGATCTGTTGTCCTCTAATCCAGCTCACTGCCAGAGCATTTGTCCAGTCTAGTTCTAAATACATCAGTGCTCTTCATTTTATGAACATTGTACAAAGTGTCTCTATAATTTGGAAGAGCAGTTGGTAATAACGAAATAGTAGCTTATAAACTTCAGTGCCATACATGCGTTTTATAAATCGAAAGGCACTTAACCTTTTTTTCTTTTGACAGCCAAAACAATAAAATGATTCCTAATGGATATTTGATGTTTGAAGATGAAAACTTTATAGAGTCATCTGTTGCCAAATTAAATGCTTTGCGTAAAAGTGGTCAGTTCTGTGATGTTCGGCTTCAAGTAAGTTGTAAAGTGTCATTTTGGTGAAATATTTGCAAACAGCAAAGATCTCCATTTATAAATTGATTCTGTGAATCTTGAAACTTTCACATGTGATTTTTCGATAGTATATAAATTCAGAAAAATGCAGTTTAAAAACAACATTCTCTGTAAGCTGTGTGCTTGTGCTGCTGGCTCAGCAAAGCGTCCACAGCTAGATTTTGTTTCTTTTGGTGGTGCACAGTCTCACCTGCCTTCGTTCCCAAAGTAACTATTCCACGTGTATGGAAAAAATCTGCACCTGGATAGAAAAAATTAGTGGGAACATTGTTTGAAGACCATATGTTGATAGCTGAAAATGTAGCAGTTTAATTCACCTGGTGTAAATGTTTTAAAAAATGTATATTGATAAAGTAACTTTTTTCTAATATATAATATATTTTGAACTAATATGTTTTAAACAAGGCTGCATAATAGTTTGCATTTTTGTAACGTTCATTCTTCATTTTTTTGTCTTCTCATGCATGTGTTTTTAAAACAAAGGTTTGTGGACATGAGATGTTGGCACATAGAGCAGTCCTAGCTTGCTGCAGTCCCTATCTGTTTGAAATCTTCAACAGTGATAGTGATTCTCATGGAGTTTCTCATGTTAAATTTGATGACCTCAACCCAGAGGCTGTTGAAGTCTTATTAAATTATGCCTACACTGCTCAGTGAGTATAACTTTCCTGGGAAATAATGAGATAAATATTATTCTCCAATAAATAGTACTAACTCCTAAATTTTTTTAATAGGTTGAAAGCTGATAAAGAGCTGGTAAAAGACGTTTATTCTGCGGCAAAGAAGCTGAAGATGGAGAGAGTCAAGCAGGTATCTGCAGCTACTACAGCAGTCACATTATTAACCTTTGAGGGGCAGACAAAACACTGTATGTTTAATGTGAACTGGACACTTGATATAGATGACACTGTATAGAAGAGATTAAAAATGACTACTTAACAGGCAAGAGATCTGTTCCTTTGTGATCTTTAGGGACAGAAAAGTGCTTAGCGCTTCTGCATTTGTTAGCACTGGACAGCCAAGATAAGAGACAGATTCTGTATTTGTGCTTTATTGCTAGAACTGTTGATTTATCACCAGCCAGTTACACTCGTGCAAACCCACCCAATGCACTGAGCTCATAGAGAACTTACTGGCAGAACTTGAACTTAAGAATTTGTAACTGAAATAAGTGAAGGTTCTGAAATCCCTGGTTGCTGGTAGTCTTTAAACAACACATTCATTGGGGAGGCTATAGGTTAACTTACAAATAAACTATGTACTTTGATAAGTGCTTAGATAATACTACGTGGAGGCCATAAGCACTTGGGTAAACTTTATTTAACAAACAACTAGAGCCTGAAATGCTCTTTTTTTTTTTCTGAAAGACTTGATCAGAACATCTGTATCGTAACTATATTGTTCCCCATTTCTGTAGTATCTCTTATATTAGTGTTTCCCAATTTTATTTGGCCACAGAACCTTTTTAAACTTGAAAGAATTTTGCGGAACCCCTAATAAATGTCATACATGGCTTTATTCCTCTCGGTCCCAAACCCTCCCCCATATCCCCAGGATTAACCTGCATCAGCCCCAAACTGGACCCTGGGACTAACCCATCCACCCAAAGAGGCCCCTGGCCTAAACCCGCCTGAACAAACTCTGCCCTAGTTAGCTCCTCTTGTTACCTCATCCAGCATGGCGCACGAACCTACCTTAGTCACTGCTGCTCCTCCAAGTCTAGTCCTGAGGGCCTCATTTCATTGGCCACCCTATGGCAGTGCAAGAGGCCGGTTGCAGCTAATGAAAGGCAAGGACAATGCAGGAACTACAGGACCCATCTGGCTCCGCTTCAGGATAGCCATAGGTTGTCCGTGCCCCCACCCCCATTTTATGCACACCAGCTACTTTGCGAGTGAGGGGCTCTCTGTAGCTCCCTGCTGCCACTGAAATAATAGAACTAAATTAAGTTAGTTTAATGGCCAGCTCCCTCCCATCGCCTTGGTGGCGGTTAAACCAATTAAATTTAGTTCTACTGTTTCAGCAGTGGCAGGGCAGAGGATTGCTGAGGAGTAACGTCCAGAGCTGCAAATGACTCCTTACAGCCACATTAGGCTCCAGAGCCACAAGTTGCCAACCCCTGATCTTTTGCTTGTGGGAAACACTTTCATATAATAAGGCACTTGCCATTGCTGCCAAAGTTATCACTACAATAGCATATACAGCAATTACATTTAAGTTGATTATGCTTGTTTTAGAGAAATTTCTGCACACTTTGTAAACTAAGTACCAGCAGAGGAAGTAACATCTTTCACACTGGTAGAAAAGTGTATGTGCTGTACGATGGAAAAGAAATGTAGCATATCACACTTTTAGACATACCACTAAATTTGGGATATTACTCAATTTTTTTTTAAAGGTTTGTGGTGATTATTTGCTTTCCAAGATGGACGTTCAGAGCTGCATCTCTTACCGGAACTTTGCAAGTTGTATGGGAGACTCACGTTTGTTGAACAAGATTGACGGTTACATTCAGGAACATTTATTGCAGATTTCAGAACAGGAGGAATTTCTCAAGCTTCCCCGGCTGAAGGTTAGCAGCAACTTTATGCTGTTTCTTTTTATCTTGTGATGAAATAGTAGGTACAAAAGATATTAAGGTAACAGTAAAAAATTACTGGTTCCTTTTTCAGTGGTGGAAAAATTTCACACATGTCGAGTTTCCAAAGTAGTTTTCAGTTCATTTAACACAGCATACAACACTGTTAGAAGTCTTGATTAGATTATATTTGTTGGTGCCCTGAAACTTGGCTGTCCATGATACTGCTGTCTTTTAGCCTTAGAAGACTTTCATTACTAAGTCAAAATTAGACTATGCAAAATTAGCCTTTGCTGTTGTCAGGATGCAGGAATACAGCCAGTAGTTGACCTTCACTGGTGGAATATTAGAGGCATTTAGGGCTTGTCTACACTACCTCGCTACTTCAAAGGGAAGTAGGGTGTTGGGAGATTATTAATGAAGTGCTGCGCTGCATATGCAGCACTTCATTAAGCTAATTCTCCCCCCGGCAACTTCGAAGCCCCTTTACTCCAAATTTTGAGGAGTAAAGAAGAGAAGTAGCTTAATGAAGTGGTGCATATGCAGCGCAGCACTTCATTAATAGTCTCCCAACACCGTACTTCCCATCTTCCCTTTGAAGTAGTGAGGTAGTGTAGACAAGCCCTTAGTGTACTAAATTTCAGTCTGCAGAGCTAGAAAATTCTGCCCCGTTTTAATTTCTTTAGGAATAATTAACTTCAGTAAAATACTGACATGCTGTAAGTATATAAGTTGCAAGAGGTAGCACAAGCGGGACACTAACCACTCTTATCTTTTTAATGCAAGCTCGAGGTAATGCTTGAAGACAATGTTGGCTTGCCTAGCAATGGCAAATTATACACAAAGGTAATCAACTGGGTGCAGCGCAGCATCTGGGAAAATGGAAGCAGGCTGGAAGATCTAATGGAAGAGGTTAGTCTTTAAGCAAATGGGATTAAATAGCTTTTTTATTTTTTTATTAATTACACTTTTGTGACATGAAGGATGATCCCTTTTTTACCTTTTATTTTTTTTAATCATGACCCTAAAGAATTTAAATTTTACTGTAGGTACCCATAAGCTGAGAAACGGGGGGGTGTCCAGGTGAGCTGAATGAACTGTTCAGTCTGCTTTTTTTTTTTTTAATTTAATTTTTTTCCCTCACTGTGTGCTGTTTAACTTTAAAGTAGCATTTGACTCTGCTTTAGAATTAGGGAGATGGCACTGAAACTTGCTGTAGATTCTGAAATGTTTTCTTCCACAGGCTTTTGTTTGTTAATCAGAAGTAGATAAAAGCTTCTAATGGTTGTTCCTCCCCATTGATTTATCTCCCCATAGGTTTATTAACAAAACTAGGATACCAAGGCTGAAGAACCAAGACGAAACCTCAAGTGTATTGACACGTAAAGAAGCAGCAGTCCTGCCCCAGTTCTGCTAAGAAAATCCGCTGTGGGCAGAGAACGATGATGATGATGATGATGATTTAATGGTGTTTACTTACTCCTTTACAGGATATCTTATTTTTAATGTTTTGTGTGTTGTTTAATGGTTTATTAGCGAGTACAACTACTACAGTTAGACTATGGGCAAATTTTGAAATATCTACATTTGATGGAAATCATAGTGGAATGCCACATTTTTACTTGCTTGGAAAAGAGAGTTCACAAAATTTTAAAATCTGTAGATCATTTTAAAATCTTTCCAGTTATTACAATTAAGGTAGATAATCTCAATACTTTTTGTATAGGCAGAAGTAAATGTTTATATTGTCAAATATTCCCACGTGTATGTTTCCCTATGGACTAGTTCAGTTTTAAAATGCTCTTTCCCAGTTGTAACTCAGATGTACTTGATTAATGCAGTGCCTCTGGTAACAAGTCCTAGGCAGCATTTTCTCCAAAACTTACGTTTTTTTTCCTCCCTTCTTTCAATTCCTTATTTCCTTTTTTAGAATCCAGTCTTTGGCTTCACATAGTTCCCCCCCCCCACCTCCTTTTTTTTGTGGCCCACAGAAACCATTGTATTTGCAATTCAGAAAACTTGTTTGCAGGGAATGATAAGTGCTTGCATGAGACTGGATTTGTGTAATTTATTCTGCAAGATAATGTACATTTTGTTTGTGATATGTATTAGTTACTATATTGGGAAAATAGTAGAAGTCCGTGAAAAATGAAGATTTCTTTCAAGCTGGGAAATCAAGGATCCTTCAGCTGATACTTGAAGATAAACACCATGATGTCTGCTTCCTTTTAGTTTTGCCATTCTGCTAGATTGAGATGACATGACATGACAAACTATGCTGGAGAGGACCTTCTGGAGTTTGTGCAAATCTGCCTGTAATTAAGTAGCTATGGAGATAGCAGCCACATGGGTATTCTGTTCCTGTTTTGCAGGTTCAAACGTTGTACTACTCAGCTGATCACAAGCTGCTTGATGGAAATCTACTAGATGGACAGGCTGAGGTGTATGGCAGTGATGATGACCACATTCAGTTTGTGCAGGTACAAATTGCATAGGTCTGAGGTTAGATCAGGTAAAAATTTGGTTAGAGCAATTTATAGCACACTTTAAAACTTGTGTACCTGTAGTAAAGGAAATAAATAGTATCTTTGTGATCAACCCAAATTGGAAAATAATTTGCAGAAACAACTTATGTTTTGGTGGTTCATTTTCATCTTGTTAATAATAGATGGCTAGTACAAGGGATTCTACAATAGGAATATTAGGAAAATAGTTTTAATATTAAAGCTTTAAGTGTGGAATTGTTTTAGTTTACACAGCTCATACAGAATTGTGTGGATGGCATGACTGAAAATGTAATTGGTGGAAAAACAAGAGGATACAGACTGTAAGAGGGCCCAGGCATTAAAGGAATTCTAGTGAAATTTGTGTTTGGGCGTTATGGGGGAATGAAAATGTGTAGCATGGGCTTCCAAAGGAAGTAATAGAGTGCTTGATTGTAGGACCAGGTGGGGGGCAGTAATGTACACTTTCATCTGGTTTTAAATTCAGGTACAAATCATAAGTTCAATTGAATTGGGTGATTTTATTCTAGTTATTTGTTTGCATCATTGAAAAAAGACAACTTTTCACAATTAGCAGTTTGAGCAGAAAGCAGAACCATGAAATAGAGAGGTAGAAAGTCAGAACACGCACGTTGGCAAAGTTCTACAGGAAAGCTTGTTTTCTCTTCAGCCATTGCTTGATTTTTATAAATGCCAAGTTTGTGAATTTTCCTGCTTGTGTCCTCATGCTCCAAGTTCAACTAACTGAAGAAAAGAACTTAAAAGGAATAGAGGGTTAATGGACCCAGGTGACAGTTGCTATGACCAAATTTGACTTGCTTCTTGCTCACATACATTGAGTTTAAATGCAATTATATTTTGTTTCTGTCTGCTGTTCTCATTGCCATAAATTCAGAAATCTAGTTTTGGTAGCTTTTTTTTTTTTTTAAGTAAATTTTTAAAATACATTTATAGTTAAGTAGAGCATGGATTTTAAAAATGAAAATAAAACTGTAAATTGAAGAGTTTTTAGTAAATTTTTTTCCTCAGTGATATTTAATGAATCTATTAGATTAATTTTGTTTGACTGTAGGTCAAATATTTATTTGCAGTTCTCATATTCAGAAGCCAGAGAACAAAGTAAACTTCACTAATTTTTTTCTTAATTTTTTCATAAATAATGGCAAATGTATTTAAACTGTATACATCAACTTTGGCTTCCATAGGATCAGCAATAATTTAGTTTAGAAACAATCTTGGAGGCTTTCAATTAACTTCAAAAATACTTAAATTTAATTGATATTAATGTATACAAAAAGTTGTTTAAAAAAAGTCCCTGGGTGGAATTCAGTGCTTGAAACTGAAGCTGTGTCTACATGGGCACAAATCTTCGAAATAGCTGTATTTCGAAGATTACTAATGAGGTGCTGAATTGAATATTCAGCACCTCATTCGCATTAGGACGCTTCCAGCCGTGGCGCTTTGAAAGCATGCGGCTTGGCATGGCTCCATGGGGCTCCTTTTCGAAAAGACCCTCAGTTTTCGAAATCCCCTTATTCCAATCGGTGATCGGGATAAGGGAATTTCGAAAGGTCTGGGGTCCTTTCGAAAAGGAGCCCATGTAGCCGCACTGAGCTGCACACTTTCAAAAGCGGCGCTTTCGAAGCACCACGACTGGAAGCGTCCTAATGCTAATGAGGCACTGAATGTTCAGTTTAGCGCCTCATTAGTAATATTTGAAATATGGCTATTTTGAAGATTTGTGCCCGTGTAGACACAGCCAAATAGTTTTATCAGAGGTTTGCAGGGAGGTAGAGGAGAGAGATACCAGTTTTACTTGAGATACAAAAATTAACGTTTGGTCTCCTAAAGAAATTTATAACTTGTTGGGTAATTGGTATGTTAAAAAATAAAGTAAATGAAGATAACCACTTTGCCCTGTGACATGTATGGCTCTGCAGAGTATGGGAAATTCTTAATGGAAAAGCTGATGGATAATCTTAAACTGAGAGTTGTATTTTACTAATCTGGCTACCTATTCTGTAATATGAAAAACCATATAGTTCAAGTTTTGGTAAATTTCAGCTACCAGGTTTTAGAATGTTATAGTTAACTGGTAGATGTTGGACTTTTGCTCTTGACCTGTCTTTTACTCCAAATATACTCAGTGATTTGATCTGAAAATTCTTTTCTTTGTATCTATTCATAAACTATTTTGCAGATTTAAGTGAAATTATAGTGGGGATGAGACTCGAGAAAATAACCCTTCTGTGCAAAGGATTAACCTAAAAAAAAAAAAGATGATCAGAGAAATAACTAAACAAGATCACAAAGAGAACTAGAAGCCAAATCACAGACACTTATTTTAGATGAATATACAAGAATGGCCATAGTGGGTCAGATCAGTCCTGTCTTAGGCTATGTCTACACTAGACATAGCAGTTGACCGCTGATAATCAGTTGCGTAGCTAAAATCAATTTATAGGCAGTTAACTGGTAGGGCTGTCCTTACGGAGGAAGGTTGACAGGAGCACTTCTCCTGTCAACCTTCTTTAATCCTCTCCACTCTTGAGGAGTTCGAGTCAACCTTGACCTGAAAAGTGTCATTTGCACATGCACAAAACCCCAGAAGATTGACCCTGAGCGGGTTGATCGTCTATGGCAACATAGACATTGGCACTGGCCACTAACCCTGATACTTTAGAAGGAATGAACAGAACAAGCCAGTTAGTGAACGATCCATCCCTGACACTCAGTCCCAGCATCTGAGAGTCAGTGGTTTAAGAACATCCGGAGCATGGGTTTGTTCCCTGTCCATGATGAACCTGTCCTCTATTACCTTACATAAGTGTGTTTGGAACCCTGATATTATTTTGACTATCAGCGCATTTCCAGGCAACAAGTTGCACAGATTGACTGTGTCCTGTGAAAGGGCCTCTAATCTGAGGAATAGGTGATCTATTTCAAAAAAATCAGAAATGGGTATTGTGGGTTTAGTTTGAAACATCTGGTATATTAAGGCTGTCAATATGTTTTTGGGGGGGTACTTTTAGTTTTTTTAAATTGATGCTGAAAATCCTTTATCCACTGAAAATGCATGCTTGACTTCTAAAAAAAGAAGCTTAGAGCCATAATACTTCTAAGGCTGAGTCTGTGACAGAGGCTTAAGTAGTGGCATGAGATGAAATAAGTTGTGAGGTGGGAGTAAATCGATTTAGATGTTCTAGTTACATAAGCAATTCTATGTAAAATTTAAGTGTACTAAATGACGCTCTGCAGAGGTGAAAAAAATCATTTTCTCCAATTGTGTGGATTAGTTGAGAGAATAAAAGTATGATCTCTGGGTAGGGTTCTGTAGCTGCCTTTTGATTTTTCAGAAAAAGCAACCACGTGAGAATGATCACAAGCAGATAAGTAGCAGTTCCTCTGGAAGCCATTCTTCACCAAATGCTACTGTACAGAGTCCTAAACATCAGTGGAAAATCGTTGCCTCAGAAAAGACTTCAAGTAAGTATCTGGGCTTCTTTTGTTTAGGGTTTTCCTTCTCGCTTGTAGTCATAGCTTCTGAGCACCTCGTGTGCATTAGTGAATTTCCTTCATTACACCTATGGCAAAGGGAAGCATTGTTCCCATTTTACAGGTAGATAACTAATTTAGATCGAAAAAGTAAATTGCTCACTTTCTTCAGCTGAGATCAAAGCTCAGATATTGAGGCTGCGTGCATTAACCACAACACTATATTATCTCTCATGGAAAATTTTTGATGTACTGTGAGGAAGGTGGGTGGACAGGTGCATTATTTGAGCAACCATGAACAGAAGCTATTTTGTGCCTTGAGGAAGACTCTAAAAATGATTCTGCTTAAAATATAAAATACTCCTATTTTAAATATAGAGTACTTTTTTAATTTTTTTTTTTTTCAGGTAATACCTACCTGTGTCTTGCTGTTTTGGATGGTGTGTTCTGTGTCATTTTTCTTCATGGACGTAACAGCCCTCAGAACTCACCAACTAGTACTCCACGATTGCTGAAAAGCATGAGTTTTGAGATTCAACCAGATGAGCTTATAGAGAAGCCCTTGTCTCCAATGCAGTATGCTCGATCTGGGTTGGGAACGGCGGAACTTAATGGAAAGCTAATAGCTGCAGGTAAAAGTATCATTAGATAATTTAAAGTAAAAACTTGCTTGGATTGAATCATGTCTAATATACAGTACCTTCCATAACTAAATGTTTTATGAACAAAGTTTGTAAATTCTACATTAACTTTAATGAAGCCAATGAACTAGCTTTATTAAATTCCTTCCATGTGATTTTTTTTTTTTTTTTTGTGGCTTACTGTTAGGGGGTTATAACAGAGAGGAATGTCTGCGCACAGTAGAGTGTTACGATCCACGAAAGGATCGGTGGACTTTTATTGCACCTATGAGAACACCAAGAGCCCGATTTCAGATGGCCGTTCTAATGGTATGTGCCATTCAATGAGTAGGTGGAAAAAATGTTATGGCTAAATGCCCTAGTAGATTATTTGGATTGCCTTGAGAGAAACAAAGGGCAGGACAAACAGATTTAGATTTAAAATATGCACAAATCCATTCAAGGTATTCAGAATTTCTAGGACATGGTTTCAGAAAATATTGTTGTCGTGCCCCATCTGCTAGGTGGGGCAGTTAGTGTCTCAGTATTCAGAAGCATTCCATTCTGTAAGGTTTGCCAGGAGGGATTTTATTTGATAGTATGGGAATTAGTTAAGAATGACTATTGTCTAACACTTTCTCATCAAACTAATAATTAAATAGCAGGGACTTAATCTGTGATTGGTTTGAACATGCTGTGCTGAGAGATCTGACCCTAGAGGCTTCTTGAAATAGTTGTCAAACATTCATATTTTTCTTCATTTGCAGTGCCCTTGGTAGCTTTAGCCTTTGAGGGGGTTTTTGAGCAGTGATTAAAAATACCTTATTAAATTAAAGATGTAGAGATCCCTGATAAAGCAGACAGAACATTTTTCTGAAAATGTAATTTGTTTCAGTAATAAATGCTGATATTAGTCATACTTGATACAATCCCAGAAATGTAACCAGGTTTCTTGAAAAACTGGATTTTTTAGTCCTTAAACATGCAGGTTCACAATAAACTACGTGGTATTTAACTGATAACTTAATTGTTCTTTTACATGTGGACTGTCCTTGCAATTTCGGTTGCTAGCAGTTGAGTAATTGTTATAATTTAGTACCAGAGAGCTGCTCTGGAAAGAATTTTTAATTCACATATGAAACAATTTTTTTTTCTTCTACTTAGGGACAGCTATATGTTGTAGGGGGATCAAATGGCCATTCTGATGATTTAAGTTGTGGAGAAATGTATGATCCAGAAATAGATGACTGGACTTCTGTTCCAGAACTGAGAACCAGTCGTTGCAATGCAGGTAATGGCTGTTTTGATGACTTTGGCTGTTTTAGTTCCTAACTAATTTATTATGTAACAAGTCGTTTTCATTTATATACAAACAGGAGTATGTGCTCTGAATGGTAAGCTGTACGTGGTTGGTGGCTCAGATCCTTATGGCCGGAAGGGACTGAAAAATTGTGATGTATTTGATCCTGTAACAAAATCTTGGACAAGCTGTGCTCCACTTAACATTCGTAAGTTCACTGCAATGTTTTTAAAGCAAATGTTTAATGTTGCTGCCCTATGTGCATGTTTGATTTCTAATAAAATGGGGGCTGCAATCAACCTGCAAGTGTATATTGCTTAAGGGTGACATAACTTCTTCTGACTTGTAGGTAGACATCAGTCTGCTGTATGTGAGTTAAGTGGATATTTGTACATAATTGGAGGAGCAGAGTCATGGAATTGTCTGAACAGTGTAGAGCGTTACAATCCAGAGAATGATACCTGGACTCTAATTGCATCTATGAATGTGGCTAGGCGTGGAGCTGGAGTGGCGGTTCATGATGGTAAGCTGGTAATCTTTCAGCCAGCTAAACTGATTTTTAGGAGCAAATTTTTGCAAGTGATATCCTTTTGTGACTAGGCCTTTCTGTATACTACTAACCTGCAAAGCAGATTTGTTACTGTACTCAGAAGTTTTTGGTTGAGGAAAATCAGATATGCAGAGATCTTCATGCAATAGAAGTATGATATTTTACTAGATACATTATTCAGATAAACAGCATTCAAACACTAATGGAAAAAGTAGTTTCATGGCATTGGGAATAAACAAATCCATTTTTCTATATTTCCACCGCCATTCATGTTGACTTAGTTTCTGCTTACATTCCATAAGCTTCTACTTCATAAATTATCATTCCCTTTTAAACAGGAAAACTGTTTGTTGGTGGAGGCTTTGATGGTTCTCATGCTGTCAGGTGTGTGGAGATGTACGATCCTGCTAAAAATGAATGGAAGATGATGGGAAACATGACTACTCCAAGAAGCAATGCTGGTATTGCAGCTGTGGCAAACACCATTTATGCAGTTGGAGGATTTGATGGCAATGAATTCCTGAATACAGTTGAAATCTACAACCCAGAATCAAATGAATGGAGCCCATATACAAAAATTTACAAATTTTAACTATTATAAGTGCCCCTGGCAAACTAACAGGCTTAGTGATGTAATTGTGTTTTTGTAGAAGTACATGTTAGTAGGGTGGGGGGGGTATAGAAGTTGCCAACAGCAACACAAAGCTTTTGCATATTGCATACTATTAATGTGCTGTATATAATTTTTTTGAAAGATGAAGGGTGTTTTGTGTATTTTTGGATTTTGTTTAGGTTTTGGACATTAATATTACAACAGAAACTAAGAACTGATTGGGCATATCATTTCAAGAGCTTCCCCCAATGTTTGTTTTGCCAATTTGCACATTTTTTCCTTAGAATGTGTGTTTGGGGCTGGAAGAATATTTTTGGTGATAGGCAGTTGGTTTTTCAGGTTTCTCCCCACCACTCCCCCAATAACTGGAACAGTCTGTAATAAGAAGCCTTATTTAACACATACAATGCTTTTTTTAATTAAAGTTGACATGCCTGCCAATACTTAACCTTTTATGATTGCCTTTTTATAACTTTTTTATATACTCAGCTGAATATTTTACCTGTTGAAGTAAAAGTGGCAGATAGTGATGGATGAGGCAGAGTAAGTCTTGGTGTTCACAGAGATGAACTGAAACACTTTACCACTGTACATGAGCATCTAAGCTTTTGCCGCTGCTACACTATTGTACTTTTTTATGCAACACCGATGTTCATTAAATTTTGAATGGAGTTTCTGAACATGAACGCAACTGACCCCCCGCCCCCGTATATAAAGTCACTTTAGCATCAGACATTTTGTCAAATATGGGAGGGTGCTTTCTGTACAGCAGTTTTGTTACATTTTAGCTAACATTTGTAAAACCTAAAGTGGTCATGTTTTTAGAATAATACCAGTGGGTGATAAAGAAAACATTTCTTACAATGGTTATTTATTTTTCTAATAGTGCAAGCTGACAAATGTGCTATAATACACATTGTACTTAATTTGTTCCCTAAGTGCTCAGTTCTGTTTGGGTTCACTTTCTCTATTCAGATGTAAAAATGTTGGCTGGGATGACTTGGTGTCTAATGTGTAGTGCTGCACATCTAACTCTTGGTGCCAAACTTCGCACTTAATGCTTGCTGCTGATGCAAACACATTAAAAGGTACCTTTCAGGAAATCCTTGCACCACAGGATTACTGTCAAAGTTGTGGTTGTGGCTTTGTTCAAACACATTTCACTAACAGACTTATTAAAAAGTTAAATCATCCTACAACACAAATGAACAGGAACAACTGACAGCAAAACAGATGTGGCAGACAGTGGTTCAGCAGCCAAATTAGCGATCACCATAACCCCAATGAGCTCCAAGACTTGAGTTTGTTGTTTCATTTAATACTTTGCTTTTTATGCATTTTCACAGGAAAATAACTGAGCACTGAACTTAATGTGGTTTTGAGTAATAGTCTAAAGCATAACACTTTGAAATCCTAAATAACTAAAAAAACAAGTTTGAATGAGTTAATTCATATAGATAAAAGTGGTGTGTGTTTAAGTCTTAATTTTTACAGCAAGTACCACCAGCTTTTGCCACTCTCCCTTTTCCATCTCTACATTTAATGAGAGGGCTTGCCATATTCAATCTGACTACAGAACACCCAAATTAATTACGATGGAATATCTGAGAGGAGAGCATAGAAGTTAATGCTGAGGAACTCGTTTTGAAAATGATCCATTCCTGACAACTTTTAATGGCTGCCTGAAGAAAAACTGCCCCTGTGCTTGAGGATAAACAGCAGTAATACCATTAGCATTTTTTTTTTTTGGGGAAGCCAGAGCCTGTACAATAGTGGCTTCTGGTGATATATTTAGGAGTTCACTATGTATGTATACAAGAACATGAAGAAAGGGAAACATTTCACTCAAGTGTGATAGAGAATTTGCTTGCCACACTTTACTAGGACTTGAATAAAAGTTTTATTACTGCTCTTTTCTGCAAGTCATCATTGGACACATTTCTGTATAAAGAAACTGCTACTTTGACCAGCCCTATTAAAATTAAACATTTTTACAAAGTCAGAAATATGAAATTAATGATACAATTTTAGAGGTGTCTGATATGTTGTAAAAACAAATAATGCAGCATAGCAGACCAGAAGTATAGTAAACAGATACAGAAATTTAAAAAAAAAAAAAAATCAGATTATAATGACATTCCAACAGTAAAGTGTGCAATTGGAACAGCAGCAAAAGAAAGTCATTTGAAGGAGCCCTGCCATGGAGAAAAAAGTGTTCTTCATAAAGGTAGGCTGAAAACGTGTGTTCCTGAGTTGTTTAAAAATGATTTCAGGGTAAAAAACCACACCCATTTCTACTGTGAGAGACAATACAAATAGAATTACTAACCAATTAAATAAAACCAGTTAATTTAGAGAGAATTTTTAGGCAGTTTACATCTGTGAGTACCTGTTTATAACTCTGAGGTAGCACAGAGGTGCAAGTCTGACAGCTTAAGGACAAATTGTTGGTACCACTGTGAGCAGTACATTCAGGAAAAGGTGAAGCTGAGCATTGAAGTGGGGGATGGGCAGGAGAGGAGAACTTTTAAATTATCTTCCTAAATTGGTCATTCATTTCACCACACCTCTAATTGCATGTCATCTTTTAGTCAGATCAAAATTTTTCCCCTGATCAGCCAGAGAATTAAATTCCGAGCTCAACTGTTACTGGCTTTTAAAAGTGAAAAGTTACATTTTAGCCCAGTTAGCATGTGGAATGAATACACTAGTTGGCTTAGACTTAAACATATTTTGAAGAATATATCAAGCCTGTTGGAACATTCACATCATACCTTTTTTCTTGCTTTTTGTTTGTAATAGAAGCTTACAGCCCGTTCTGTACTAAATCCTACAAGAATTTTGACATTCCAGAAATGTTAAAATACACAAATACCATCTATTTAATTTTTGCACTTTAATTTAAAATAGTAGGCCAAACAGATGTTATATGTTAAATGTATCCCAGTGGCAACATCCGTGGTTGTGCTGAACTTTGGAAGATGAAATTTAACACAGAACAACAATTGATGCTAATGGTTTTACGTTGCTAGCTGAGTAGAAAGATTTTTTCCCCATAAGGAAGTAAATTCAAGTTTAAATTAAATTAAGGACAGCATTGAGAAAAACTAGACTAGATTTTCATTGGTCTCCTGCCAAAAAGTTTCCCATTTTATTATTTTTTTTAAAACAAGATTTAAGAAGGGTAAAGTTGAAAGGTGAGAACACTGTAGTATCATAGCCACCTCTGGTTTTTGGCCTCCATGTGGACAGATGCATTGCACTGTGCAATAGTATATTCCAGCTGTGCTAGTTGACAACATCCAACTGTTAACTTCTCTCTAAGGGTTTTAAAAAAAATGCATATTATTAAACCAGCCTGTCAGTGGCCATGGAGGACACTTGACACCTGCCAAGTCTCATCTTTTATCTACATACCAATGTCTTAAATCTTTCAAGTAGTAATATCAATGAGTTTCAAAATTAGCCAAATATTCCCATCCCAACTGCATGCTGCAAGAACAAAAGGCAGCATATTTATGGAATTAACATTTATCTAGATTGTCATACACGTGAAATAAAAAACTACAGATTTGAAAAGCTCTTTTCCACTTAAGATATTTTTGAATGAAACCAATGTGTAGATTCTACAAGTCACCTTTTAGTTTGAATGTCTCAATTTTTCCCAAGATTGCTCACATACATACACACAATTTTAGAAGTAGAAATGGGGCTATTATGAGATAGTTTCAGACTTAAGTGAGACTACTGAATTAAAGCCTCGTTGCCATTTATGCTTTATGCTAAGGTGCAGATGAACACACAGTGGAACTTTGATGCCTATCCATGAAAGCAATAGGGCTAAAAGCCATCCTGTTGCAGTGATACTAAGAAAAGTTGTGACCTTATTTTGCCCTAGAATGTAAGGAAATACACTCCTACTTGGTAGGAGTTTAGCCTTACGAGGCTAATTTATCAGCCTTGTTTAGTCTTCCTGGGAGTCTATTAGTAAAATAGACTATGCAGAGTAGCAGCTACTGAGTTTTAAAACAGTATCCATTGCAAATTCACATACTTAAGCCTTTCAAACTTAGTAAGTAGTCCTATTGTCTGAGAATGGCGATCAGTCTTTAGAGGACAGAATAAACCACCTTCCAAATTGCCTCATTTCTATTTTTTTTCTTTTTTTTAAAGTCAGCATCTGTTTGGTGTGGTTGTGAAATCAATCCAAACAGGGACATTTTCATACTTTACTAAGCTAGGCTCAAACCCTCTGGAGTCACAAAGCCACACACAGGTGCTCTGAATTAAGAGAAGGCATACATGGTTTGGTTTTTTTTCTATACTTCACCAGTAGAACAGCTAAACCTTTCCTAAGGTTGCTAACTATTTTATTTTATTAGCTCTAATATCGGTTCTTGGTAATTTGATACTGTTTTGGGTATTCAGTGATGGACCTCATTCTGCTTTAGGCTTCAAGTCACCTTTAGAGCTGGTAAATACTGAACAATTCCATAGTATATTCAAAATGTATTTTTCTGCACTATTCGAAGAAAGTTAACAAAGCAAATCAAAATATTAATCTTAAGTTTACTATCAGGAATATTCCCACAAATATCTAACAGTAACCAATTTTTTAGTCAAAAGAGAACTAATGCAAGTCTAATATAAGTTTCTGTCCTAAAATGCTTACAAGCAGAGGAAGTTACCAAATGGCAGATGCATAACTTAAAAACTAAGTTACTGTAGGCTACAATGAGAACTAGAGAGAACTGATTGCTATAAATCCTCTAACGTGAAGACCACATGAAAATTATATACAAATACATCCATGTGATAATTACTATGCAATAAAGTGTGCAACAGCCACCCCTACCTTCAAATAGGTCTCAGTTGCTCTGATTGTTGTTCATGGAACTATTTTGACTTATCACACTGGCCTTGCCAGCAAGTGTTGAAAAAATGCTCCATTGGAGCACTGAATTTCTTAGATCTACATTGACTGCAATTATGCTTAGCACTGGTATTACAGTCCTAATACCACTGTCCACCCAGGGAACACTTGCAATGAATGTATTGTCAGTTTCACCCAAGTTTGGATTCCTGCAATAGGTCCCTGAGGATAGTAGGGGATTCCATTGCACAGATAGCATAATGCCTCTGAAAACAGGAGAGTCTGGCAAAAAGTCAAAATTTCACAAGACCCACAAGCAATGCTGAGATGGTTCCAAACTACTAGCAGGCCTAACCATCCACTCAAACCACCATTTGTATTTGAATGGGTATATTTTTATCTCCTATCAACAATTTGCTCAGAAATATACATTCCTTTCATCGGTTTCTGAATTGATATTTTACATCTATTTATACACCAGTCACTTAGGGACATGGCAGAAGTGGCTCTACTGCTGTCATAGATGATGATCTCACTAGTTTATAAACTGAGCAGTTTGATACTGATGGCAATAAATATATTTGAAATATCACTAATGAGGGAAAGCCTTTGAAACAATTTAAACATTCAAGTTAGTCTATGTCAATGCAGTAACTGAATAGTTAAACATGCTGAGCATCCATTTTGTCATGAGTAAATCTGAGGGGGGGGGTTCCTTCTCTTTAAGGCATTTCATTTCACTTTACTAAACAAAAGGAGGCTATTGTGACATACATTTTTCTCTCAGAGAGAGCAGATAGTTTTTACAAGCTGTTACATGGCCAAAACTATGGAATTTCACAGCCACCATCCAAACTGATTACACAATCACTGAAAGCATGGAAATTGGTATTCTGAAAGATTGTCATGGAAATAGAACAGAATTCTGATGATGCCAATTACCAGCCATAAGTAAATACAAACACTAGATATAAAACAAAGTCATGCAACAATTAACCAAATACAAAGGCAAAAGGTATGGCTAGGTAGAAAAAATTAATACACGTTGCACCTCTAATCTGTCACACTCTTATCCGGCAACATCCGTAATCCATCATGATTTTCGTTAGCAAGATGACCACGTCATGGGTGTGGCCAAGCTTCCCTTAGTCCCATGAAGTTTGTTTACAGCCACCAGTCCTGGCTCTCTCTATTCTGTGCTGTTATTTATCTGTAATTTACCCCTAAATGTCTTCTGAAAGTCCAGTAAGCAGTGGGAGTGTTGGTAATGCTACTAGACAATATTGACTTCCCGTAGTCTGGCAAATTCTCTCATTTGGCACCAGTCAGGTCCCATGGGTGCCAGATTGGAAAGGTTCAACACGTAACAGGCCAGCTCTCTCAATAAATACTAATTACTGCTTTGTATAGTAAGGGAATAAGGGAGATCTTTCTAAGAGAAAATACCAAGTACCATGAAGTCAGCCTTAAACTACAGTGCTACAATTGTTTCAGGAAATCCTGTAGTTGTAGTAACTCACTTACCTATACATTTCCTGTGAAATGCACTCATAGAGTTCCTCAGCTGTAAATTTTATGTTGGTATTTATCTAAAATGAAAGAGAGAGTTCATTTGGATCACATGGTAGTTAAAAATCACATAGCTGTTGTACACATGCATTGGACTTAACATTTCACACACTAACTGGACGGATCTCAAGTTTAGACAAGGGGGAAAAGACCTGAAGTCACTATGGAGTAAGTACTCTTTATTCAGAAAGAGCAAAACAATCAGTCAATCTAGAGTTAACGGTCTTTCATCCTGGCTTTATTTTATAGTATTTTTATAGCAGCTTTCAGACAACTCTCTAGTAAAAAGAAAATCATCCCATAATCCCATAAAAAAGATGTATGGATTTCTGAGCTCTGAAATCCATAAACAAATATTAAGCGTACATAGTGAACATGAAAATAATACATGCTGTAATAAAATGCCTATATTCCACATACAGAACACACAATTTTTGAATGCACATGCTGATGTGGAGCCATTAATCCTTTATTTCAAGTTCAAGTGTTCCACTGTGTGTCTGATGTGTTAACAGAACAACATATTCTAGTTTATAGGTTGAACAGAATGGGAGAGACACGATTGTCTGCTTTGTAACAGGATTTTTAAGAAAATTGAAATGTCTGCTTGAGGCAGATCTTTAAAAAAAAAAAAAAAGAAAAAGAAAAGAAAAGAAAAAAAAGAAAAACAAATATAAACAGTTTTAAATTTCAGGTTTATGAAGACATTCCTAAGGCTGCAGTACCACATTCTTGTTTTTCCTGTTTGGGTCCCTAGATTGCTGTTTTGGGTCCATGCTTTTAAAGGGAAAAAACTGTAACTGCTGACCCATATGGTTGTGATGAGAGTTATTTATATTCTAATACAGGGGTCAGCAACCTTTCCAAGGTGGAGTGCAGAAATTTGACCTTTTCACCTCTATGAAGAGAAGAAGTAGGAAGTTACTTGAGTAAAAGTGCCGCTGCTGGGGTGGGGGAGGGGTTCAGAATGTAGTTAAATACAAGGTATTAGCCTCTTGGGAAAATATTTGAGTAAAACTGCACATGTGCTCACACCACCACCCCACTGTAGATTGTACTCAAGTATTCAGAAATGAAAGCAGCTGCCCTTTTACTCAAGTAACTTTTGAGGTACTTTCCCCCACCTCTGATATACAATCCAAGTGCTGGTGATACTGTTTAAAGTCACTAATAGTCCTATTTACAACAGCTTCATTAATAAATAAATTAAAATGCAGAGCTTTCCCACTGGGACCCTGGGGAATCTTACTCTTTAACAGGTCAAAATGGAGCATGGAGTTATCAAATCCCAGTGCTGTGTCCCACTGCACATTGGGGCAGGAGGGGTTAAAAGTTTCCCTTATGGTAGTGAGGCCAGAGTGCATTTGCGGGGTGGCGGGGGGAGGCCTGTGGAGGGGAAAGCCTTGGGTACCAGTGAAAATTGGCTTGCAAGCCACTCTTGGCACACGTGCCGGGAGTTCCTGACCCCCTGTTCTATTCTAGTAGGTTGTAGAGATTCCAGTCAAATAGGGTACCTGAATGATTGGACTTTCTAGTGGAAGTCTGATGACCTCTGATAGAAACAAGTTCACCGTAGTGGTACTGTGTAACTCAGACAGGGCAGCAGCCCTAAGAGCTTACAAATGTACTTATAGCATCACCCATTTTACAACCCTGGAGAACAAGCAGCAAAGCAGCTAATGTACAGATTCCTACTTTGTTGCCATTTGGATGCTATTATGACAAGTTCATTGTTTAAAAATACACAATTTTAATCTGGAATGTTGGCTCTTTTAGAATGAGCAACACAACCAATGGTAAGATATCCAATGCTAGAAGTCAATGCTAGAATTAAATATACCTAGAGTTAAGTTTTTCAAAGAAACTAAGGCATTTCATTACAAATGTCTCACATTATTTGTATTCTATGTAAAAATATAGCATGTCCAAACAGATGCTGGCCTAGGGACAGGAAGGGGGATGCCACGTGTGCTTTTTGAAGCAGTGCCTGAATTTCAGAGCAGACTGGCTGCTCCAGGATAGAATGAGCAATCTTTCCTTATCCCATTTTCTTATTCTGAAGAGACTGATGTCTTCTTTGGCAATCTAGAACTCATGAGAAGTTCCATGAGTCACTAATGATTCATTGCCTTTGACTCACCCAGTGCAGAGCAAAAAAACTCATGCAGCCTGACTGGCTTTTTAATATGGTACAGCTTTAAAATCCAGGCACTGCTTTAAGAAGCCTACGTGGCAGCTCCAACTCCCACCCAGGCCGGTGGGCTATGAGGGCAGGGGATCCGATACGTGTGTGCCTGCAGTGACTTTTAATGATTTTTTAAATCTTGCAGCAGCCAGCCTGCTTTAATATCCAGGCACTGCTTTAAAAAGCACATGCGGCATCCCCCCGCCCACCCCTGGGCCAGCATCTGTTTGGACACACAGCATTCCCTCCTTCTCCCAGGCCAGCATCCGAACGGACACATGGTAGCCTCCCCCGGGCTAGCAGGTGATCAGACAGGTGGCAGCCATCCCCCTCCGAATTGGGTTAGTGGGCAATTGGACGCTGCCGTTTCATGTGTGCACCTGCAGTTACTTTCGATGATTTTTTAAATCCTGGTGCAGCCTGCTTTTAAATCCCCATCACTCAGTGGCATGCCCTGTCCAAATGGTGGATGGGGTGCTTCCACATTATTTTTTCCCATGAACTGAAGACAGCTTACCATTGTGTTCAAAATAAATGTCAGCTGCAGAAGAGCTTTTCAGGACCCTTCATGATCATTCTAAAACTTGGTTTTCTAGGCATTCCTGATTTTCATTGCCGCGTTCTCTGCTTTCCTGTTCTCCCTTGTGTTTGGTTGCTGATAATTTCTGGCCAGGAGCTCTGCCTCTGCCCCCCGCCCCACTGGCATGAAATTCTCCCCCTTCACCTCACAAATGTTATGAAGAATATAGCAGGCCCCAATGACAAGGGTACTATTTTCTTCACTGAGGACTAAGTGTGTCAGAAGGCACTTGAACCTGACTTTTAAATAGCCAAAGGTATACTCTACCACCATTCTGCACCTGCTCAGCCTGTAGTTGAAGAACTCCTTACTGTGGTCCAGGGTGCCTGTGTATGGCTTCATGAGCCAAGGGAGCAAGGGGTAAGCACTGTCACCAAGAATCACTATGGGCATTTCCATGCCCCCAATACTGATTTTCTGGTCTGGGAAGAAAGTACCACTCTGGAGCTTTCTAAACAGACCAGAGTTCCTTAAAGATTTGCACATCATGCACCCTTCCCAACTACCCCACGTTTATGTTGGTGAAATGACCTTTGTGATCCACGAACACCTACAACACAATAGAGAAGTACCCCTTACAGTTAATGAATTCTGAGGCCTGGTGCTAGAATAGGGACGTGCGTTCCATCTATGGTCCCACCGCAGTTAGGGAACCTCATGGCAGTAAATTTGTCCAGTATGTCCTGCACATTCCCCAGAGTCACTGTCTTTCACAGGAGAAGCTTAGTAATTGCCTTGGTTACCTGGATGACAACAGCCCCCACTGTAGATTTGCCCACTCCAAATTGATTTCCCACTGATCAGTAGCTGTCTGGAACTGCAAACTTCCACAGAGAAATTGTCACACACTTCTCAACTGTCAAAGCAGGTCTCATTGTGGTATTGCTGTGCTTCAGGGAGGGAGACATCACTTTACAAAGTTCCCTAAAAGTGGCCTTACGCACGTGGAAGTTTTGCAGCCACTGCTGATCGTCCCATGACTGCAAAACAATGATATCCCACCAGCCTGAGCTGGTTTGGCAGGTTCAGAACCTGAGCTCCATGCTGTGCAGTGACTCCAGTGATGCAGACAACTCCGTGGTGATACTTTCCAGATCTTGACGTCCATCAGTGCCCCCAGCACCAATCCACTGAGACTTCATGGGCATTACATTCGGAATATACTGCATCGCAGTATGGGAAGTCATCATAAAACACTGCACCAAACATTGAAATGTTTCAGGATCCGTGTTATTCTTTGTAATTGTGGGTGGCAGTAAATGTAAAAGCAGCATGAAAATTCCCTCGTCTTTTTATTTTCAGTGGAAAGTGAGGGATATGTAGTCTGCAATGATGACATCAGAAACCCAGAACCAGTTGTGGTGACTTTTTTTTCCCCCCACGAGACACTGGCACATAATCCCAAAATGCAACAGGTCTGCAGGAACTGTGGGATAGGTGCCTACAATGCACTGCAGCCACAGTGTAACTTAGGTGATCTGATGGGGACACACTAAGTTGACTTTGTGAGCACTTTCAGACATTCAATTCTGAATTTATAAAATCTAGTGTTAAAAAGTCAACTTTAGTAAATTCAATTTTATTCCCAAGTGTAGACATACCCTGAATGATTGGAGTTCCATTAGAAAGTCTGACGACCTCTGATGGAGACAAGATCACATTTACTTCTCTTTGGGCATTATGACCAATAATGACCAACAGTAGCAAATATCAGAATTCTAACTTAATTGGAACATAAATTGTTGCTGTACCAGTTAGGCATCTCACTACATTTGCCTGCAGTTTGACATTTGTCTTTATTACATGTTTCTAATAAAGATTTTCAAAAACAAATTTCATACCTCATTACTTATTAGGAAGTTATAGAGGGTCCAAATGTCTTGAAAACTACTATTTGGGTTCAAAACTCTAAAGAGAAAAACGAGAAAAGTTTTAGAAGATGTTTTCTAGAAAAGCAAAACCACAACGGAACAACATACCTCTAAATTTGTAAAATACCAGAAAAGCTTCACTGTGTAAAAATTCTACTTAGCTCCTGAACCAAACAAAAATGAACAGTCACTATCATTTCTGACTGCTGATATTTTTGTTCCCAAATAAGAGAACTAAATGAGCTTATTCTCTTAGTGGGACAGTTCTAAAGAAGATTTTTCCCAATTAAAAATTCTAATATAGTTTTCACATCAGCCACTTATCTACATAGACGAGGGAAAATATCATATATCTGCAAGCCTTTTGTTTCTCAATAGGAAAGCCTCTCTTGTGTCAAGGGAGTGCAACACAAAATTGACATACAATGCAAAACTTTCCCACACTTTTAAACAAAAGAAAAATGAAGGGCTAGATACAGGATGAATTTTTCCTGCATATTGTCCATTTATGGATACAGAATTGGGTATGTTAAGTTTAGTGGTTTCTGGAGGGAGTGAGGAGTGGAAATAGGCTGACGTGCCAAGATATTAATTCTTTTATTCATCCACAGAAAACACACAGCATTGCCAACAGCACTTTAGGTTTGCCCATAGAGCCTACCAATTTTATTTTAAACCGGGGTTGAGCCAGCTTTTTAAATTGGGCCCCACTTTTTGTCCTTGCAATTAGGAGTGTCCCCTCCCCCACCTGTCCAAAGTAATCCAAATTGACAGAAGTTTCAGTTATGCTCATATAAAAAAACCCTTTCAGCACGTGTAAGAAAATAAGTCTGTAGAATGTAAAAACTTTATTAATCGGTATATACATGTGAACACACATACATAAAAACAATAATATAGTTCAACATTTTTAATGAGATGGATGAGCACGACACCCAGCAGCCTATAGCACTGAGCCCCCCCTTACAAAATTTCCCACCCTCCACTTTGCACCACTTGTTTAACACCACAAACAGAGGTACCACCTGTGGGAGCAAGATGGTAGTTCACTCTATCTATACCCATAAAGTGATTGGTCCTTCTGCTGAGATAGCCAAGAAAGGTACTTTATCAGTTCTAAGGCCAATCTACACTACACAGATGGATGTAAGACATCTTATGTTGACATTAGATCAGTGTCCACACCACAGCCTTCCTTCCACCAATGTAAGAGCCTTACTACACCAAAATAATAACTCTACCACCAGGACAGGCTTATGTCAGTGTAGTTACATCAACACAGTGCCTGTGTGGATGCTGTGTCACTTAAATTTTCTGTTGGCAGTCTTGTCTTCACAGACCCTGCTGTGAAACTGACAAGAAAACTAGACAGAGCCCAGCTGCCCCTCTTTCTCCTGGAGAATGCCATGCAATGTGTCGCCCCACCTCCCTACCAGGAGATAGAGAAGCCCAGGGAGTACCTTCCACTCCCTGCCAGGAGCCTGGCAGCTGTGTTAATTTATGAGTGGCACATAATAATAATGGACTGAATGGGAAACAGTGAAGAGGAGAAAGGGAAAGAGGAAACGATGGATAAAAGCAAGGAAGGTGGGGTTGGTGGGGAGAAACTAGAAGTAAACCAACTATAGGGGGTAGATGGGAGGGGAAGTCAAAACAAAACAGCCAGCCAGCAAAGAAAGAGCATCCACACAGTAGCTCAAACTGAAGAAAGCAGAGTCTAGGGTCCTGCTTGAAATGCAAACTAATTCCTGGCTCTGACTGGGTGGGGCTGTAGGGCTGACTGCATTCAAGAGTGCTCTTCATCTACCCTCAGCCCACATGGCTGTGGGGAGTGTGTCAAGGGGATTCGTTTACATCTGTTCCTCCTCGGGATGGGGCAGAAGAAATCCTACTGGGAAAACCCCCAGCCTAACTGATATTCTAACAGCTGAGTTTCTGCCAGATGAATGTCCTGTACATGTTATTACAAGAACAATAATGGGATCCGTACCATGAGGTCTGCCTATAAATCAACATTTACGTGCTGGTTTGACACAGCTCTGGAAAGGAAGTTCAGGCTAGATAAGTGGTTTAAGATAAAGGGTTTTATTCTGTGGAACACCAGCCTCCGTTATGGAGAATAGGGGCTATATGAGATGGAAGAACTGTATCTCAGTAGAAGGGAACCTGTGTTCTAGATGACAGGCTGATAGATTACTTAAGGGGACATTAAGCTAACAAAAAGGGAAGGTAAAAAGAAGAAACAAATGATCAAGCCTTGGCACAAAATCAAGACACTGGGAACAAAATCAAGGCATCCATGGATGTGAAGAAAGTTCTTTAGTTACTTATACATGAACACCACAAGTCTGTTTAAGAAGAGGAATTGAAATTGGTCATTTATGATCTCAAAATTTCACCAAGCTGGTATTACCGAAAACTGGTAGGAAGCCTGACATGACTGGAATGTTAAAAATCAGTGATTATAGACTGTGAAAGGAGGACTGAGTGTGCAGGAGGGGAGAGAGAGTAGCACTGGATGTCAAACATTATTTACCTTATTTCTGAGTCACTGACTGCTCAGAAGCAAGTGATCTTGGATGTTTATGGGTCAATATCTTAACAAATAAAGCACAAGAAGAAGGCGCTAATGAATGTCTCCTACAGACAACACACACACACACACACACACACACACAAAACTGGCTAACAGGATGACCATCTCCTTAAGTGGGGGAGGAGAGGGGAAGTGCACTGTCATAGGAGACTGCAACCTGAATGACATTCTGGAGTTCTTTTGCTTCCAGTACTAACACAATCATTCACAGTTCCTAAAACTTAGAAAACTGTCACCTATAACACCAATCCACTATAAGGAAATTGTATACTAGACTTCATCTTGACAGATAAAAGAAGAAATTATCTCAGAACTAAAAATTAATGGTTTTAGGGGCTAAAGAGCACAACTTGATCACATTTGTTTTGTGCAAACAAAAAAGTCTAATCCAGTATGTATGTGCACGCATGCGCACACACACACACACGAGTTTTAAAACTGTTAGTTTCACAAAGCTGAAAACAATTATGAGCCAAATCAACTGGAAAAAGAATTTGAATAGGAAGATGTGAAAATACAATTGGGAAATATTAAAAACTTTTTACTAAATGGCAGAGAAGCCACAATCTCACAGTCAAGCACGAAGGCTACATATTTGAAAAAAAAAAAAAAAAAAGAAAAAGGTTGGTTTCATGAGGAAGACAAAGTAGCTACATAAAAACACAAAACAAAAAAAAGGGAATTTTTTCAATCAAGATTGCAGCATGTCTGTTTGTAAACATCCAGTTCAAACAGGAATTAATTTGAGGAAGTTCTATGGCATGTGTTAAGCAGCAAGTCAGACCAGATAACCACAATGGTCCTGTCTGCCCTTGATCTAGGAATATGAATGTATGAAAGTCTGAATAAACTGATTAAGACAAAATATTTTCAAGGTAAAGACACTGGCTGCATTCACTGAAGAAACATTAAATGAACTTAAAAGAACCTGAGAAGTTATTTCATGTTGAATAGTAACAGAGAGGAAGCCGTGCTAGTCTATACACTATCAAAACAAAAAGCAGTCAAGTAGCACTTTAAAGACTAGCAAAATAGTTTATTAGGTGAGCTTTCGTGGGACAGACCCACTTCTTCAGACCATAGCCAGACCAGAACAGACTCAATATTTAAGGCACAGAGAACCAACCCTCCGCTCTCTGATTTGCTCACCTTGATTATCTTTTTCTGATTTGTCCTCCTTGCTTACCATTTTTGGTTCTCTGTGCCTTAAATATTGAGTCTGTTCTGGTCTGAAGAAGCGGGTCTGTCCCACAAAAGCTCACCTAATAAACTATTTTGCTAGTCTTTAAAGTGCTACTTGACTGCTTTTTGTTCTGAGAAGTTATGCTAGAGATGCATTCAGAACAATTTCTTCCACATGAATATTCCTCCTTAATATGCCTATTTTTGTTTCTAACTAAAATTAAAGAATAAAAGTCTTGGAATGGAATTATTTCAAAAACAAACATTCTAAATGTATTTCTAGGCCAGGGCAGCCATTTACAGAATAGCAATTAAAAGATCACAATCAACTATCTTGGTTTTTCTTTTACCACATTTCTTTCCTGCCCTACAACCATATTTGTTCTTTAAAAAAGATGACAGTTACCTGTTCCATAACTGGTGTTCTTTAACATGAGTTAGTGGATGTCCATTCCAAATCACGAACATCGCTGGCAGCAGTACTGGAAACTCCCTTAGCGGTACTTACAGGAGTGCCCCTAGAGTGGCACCTGCATTGTGCATATAAGGAGCACTGTGTACTCGCCACTCCTTAGCTCGCTCTTGCTGAAAATTCCAAGAGCAGGGAAGGACAAGCTGTGTCATGGACATGAACTACCCATCCTGAATACCAGTTACAGAAGAGGTCACTGGCTTTTCTTCAAATACTTACTTAGTAGGGTGAAATGAGGATTTCTGTCAAATAATGTTCTATACCAGCAGTGGGCAATAATTTTCATGGGACAGGGGAGTCACTCCAAAAATTTTGGTAAGTCATCACAGGGTGGGGCCTCAAGTGTGAGGAGTGGAACTAGGGGCTAGAGAGAAAAAGTGTGTGACAGCGTGTGTGCTGGAGGCTGCTGGGTAAGTTTCTGAAAGATGCCATGTGCTGTGTCAGACAGGGAAAACTATCCCGTTCAGTTGTCTTCCCTGCTCTCCAGAGAGGCTGGCAGCTGCAGAAGTCTTAAAAACGGTGCATTGCCTCCTTTAGAATGGTGAGTGCATTTCATACCTCAGACTGGAACAGTTCTGCTGTGAGTGTCCCTTTTCCTCAACCCCTGCTCTGCAGAGATAGGGATACCCTGACATCAGCACTTCCCTCACTCTTCCTCCTCCCCAGGCCCCCACACAGCTAACAGGATGGTACTGGGAGAAACTCAGCTGCAGGACAAAGCAAGGTGAGGGGAAGGGCAGCTGAGCACACACTTCCAGCTGTATTAGCACTCTGTTAATCAGCTGAACAGACTGGACAGAAACAATGGGTGACCTGGATCTAGCCCACAGACCATATTTGATCTACCCTGTCACACAGAGTTCGAACAAGGCACTGGACTTAACAGCACTGCATTTGGACTTCTAAAACCAAACTTGATGCCACACCCAGCCAGTTCTGATGATGTTATATCAATATTAGTGCTCCCTAAATCGAGCTAATGGTATTTACAGCAAAGACAGTGGCATCATAATATTGAGATAACTGCCTTAAATTCAAATTTATCTCACAGTGTAGATGTATCCTAAGTTTTTAGAAAATCCTGACATAGGACTATTCCTTCTGCATTTGCTTCAATGTCAGGCAGACATTTAAAATATTTTCTGTATATTTTCAGTCCCACTGAAAAAACAGAAGCAGAAGGTGTTAGCATACAGTAGACCCCCGACTTACACAGAGGTTGCATTCTTGCGCAGCCCCACATAAGACAAATTTTACATAGCTCAGGGAAGCAAGCAAACTGACCAGCGCAATAGCTCTGGGCTGCTGCGCTGGTCAGTTTCCCAGTTTCTGTCAGTGGCTGCAGCCAAGAAACAGGCTGCCGGCCCTGACAGGAACTGAGCAACTGCTCCTGTCAGGGGTGGCAGTCTGACTCTCGCCACCCCAACAAGAGTGGAGAAACCATCAGAGATAGCTAGAGTCTGGCTGCCACTCCTGACAGGAGCAGTTCCCCACCTTCTGTTAGTGGCAGCAGTTGCTCCTGTCAGTGGCTGGTCAGTTTCCCCACTCCTGAGAGTGGGCAGGAGCTGACACCTGGCTCCCAGCTGCCTGTCACTCACAGGAGCCAGGAAACTGACCAGCACTGCTGCACTGGTCAGCTTCCCAGCTCCCCTACGCAGCAGACAGGCCAGAGCCAGGTACCAGCTCCCCACCACTTAGTCACATTAAACCAAGATTCGCACTGCTTGAATGCACATATCTCAGGCTTCCACTGTACAGAAATGAGATTAGCTATTGAGCTAAAACTAGTTGTCCTAGAACAAGAGATTATGAACAAATTTGACATTTCATAAAAAGTATGTATAGTAAACTCTTTCATGTGTGGCATTCTATAATCCAGAGCTCTCAAATAACTGCCATTTTAAGCACAAGTAAATTTTAGTTAAATTTTCCACAAGTACAGTAAATATAAATTCAGCAAATACAGTATAAGTTTACAGTGTACAGTACTACTGTTGGTGGTAAATAAAGTACTCTGCATTCATTTTTGTTTGTTTCTTAATATCTAATCTTGTTTTTGTTTAGTGTTATGCATTGCTAAGTATACCTCTCTATTATCCAGAACACTTGAATATCCAGCAACTCCCCAAGTCCCCAGGCTGCCAGATATGAAAGAGTTTACTGCATTGCTGCTCTTCTCTTGAACAGCTGATTGCTAACAAGTTAATGAGCAGAAAGTGGAACTGATTTTTGTACACCTGCAAAAGCCCCGAACAATTTTAAATTGAGTTCACTGTTCAACTTGATAGTTTTGCAAATTGGTCAACATTTATCTTTTCCTCTCACATACACACATATCAGTTTTGCACAGAAAGCATTCAGCATACATCCTAGTCTGATTGTGAGTCACTCCATTCCCACCTAGGTCTAAGATCTAGGCCACAGTGTCCAAACTTTTGCAGAAAACAACTGCTTCATGACAGTGATTATTCTTAATATATTCATAATGTCTGTAAACACTAGATTAGCCTCAGTACCTATGTTTTAAATAAATGATTCTATTTTTGTACATATCTGGTGAAGTTTGACACAGTCTTGCTGAAAGACAGTTTATGTCTAACATCTTGCAAGATGCTAAGCAACTGAAGTTCATTAGTTATTTTAAAGCACAAAAGACCAGAAGAGCCCTGTTTGTGTCAGAGCTGTAAAGCCTGGCTAAAGAAATGCACAATTCTGTGAAGATGTTTTTAATAAGTCTGAAACGATCAAAACTTTAAATGCTGCAATCTGTGCAAGTCACCTCTCATTCACAATATAAAAGTACTGGCATCTGGAACAATAACCACTTTATATCAGAACACAGACACTGGAGTTTAAATGAGTTATTGTCGAAACAGAAAAAATAGCTATAGAATACAAATGGGCACAGCTTGAACCCCTGAACCTGTTTCTTAATGCAATTCCATAGTTTTCAAGGCATTTAGCTGGAATGCATTATGAAAAACAACTTCTCAACAGTTCCCCTTTTGTATTCTAAAGCAGGGACAGTTTCTGGCATCTTGCGTTATGCTGTCAGGCATTCTGAGTTTTAGTTGAATAGTCAATATAGCCTCCTACCATCTGCATGTTATAGTGGGAGTGGAAACAAAGAAATGGAAAGGGCAAGAACCCCACCCCAGATGCCCTCTGTCACCTGTTAAAACATGCATGCAGGAACGTCACCAGCTCCAGGCTGCAAATAGAGGACCAGCCTCCTAACCCTCCTCACCCCTACTAAACAAAACAAAACCTCTGCTGAAGATTCAGCTTTTCCAGATCTATCTGCCCCTTAACCTCCTGTTAATTAAAAGAAAATTTCTATGCCCTCACTGCTAGCTTTCGAGTGAACTTGCATGTGCTGGTGTGTTAAGGAAGTGTTTCTCAATGAGGGATACGTATACCCTTGGGGGTACACTGAAATCTTTCGGGGGTACATCAACTCATCTAGAGATTTGCCTAGTTTTACAACAGGCTACATAAAAACACTAGTAAAGTAAGTACAATCTAAAAGGTTATCCAGAGAATGACTTATTTCTACTGTTTCATATGCCTTACACTGAAATGTAAGTACAATATTTCTATTCCAATTCATATATTTGATAAGATGCTAGAGAGTCAGCAAGTTTTCAGTAATAGTCTTCTGTGATATTTTTGCAGGATTTTGTAAGTAAGTAGTTTTTAAGTGAGGTGTAACTTGGTGGGATGCAAAACAAATCTGACTCCTGAAAAGGGTAAAATAATCTGGAAAGGCTGAATGGCACTTGTTTCAAAACCTCAGATTACTTTAGGACCATGTTTCTCAACTGGTGATACATGCATCCTTAGGGGCACATGAGAAAAGTCTGGGCGTACTTACTTTTTAAAGAATTATGTGACATTCACTAGGTATTGAGATCTACGCACACCCAGTGAATGACATGAAAAAGAGACTGTCAGCAAGACCACAAGAGGTGAGGAATGACCAGAAGTAAATCAATGATAGGTAAATCAATGAGGAATGACCAGAAGTAAATCAATAAGCGTTGTCAAAAGGGCTACCCGCCCTTTCGAAAGGGGCCATCCAGGCCATCGAAAGAGAGCATCTACACTCACTCATGCCCTCTCTCAAAAGAAAGGGCCAGGAAACACATGGTAGAGAAGCCCTTCCGTAGCCGCAGCCAGCTGCTCCTTTAAAGGGCCCCTCCCCAACACCCTCGGCCTGCACAGCACGAGGTCTGTGGAACTGCCACAAGCCTCGCAGACACAGTGCTCACAGGGAGAGCCATGGAGCAGCAGCAGCTCGACACCCTCCCGGCTGCCGCCAGCACAGTGGTGGCTCTACCGGCCACAGCAGTGGTGGCCACCCTGCAGCTCCTGGTACAGGAGGCCCCACCAGGGCAGCCGGGGACACCCCAGACCATCGGGTACTCCAGCACCCCCTGCCTCTCCAGGTGCTCTGCCAGCTCTGGAGCCAGCCCGCCAGCTCAGAGTGGTGGGAGCACCTGGTCATGGGGGAGTGGGATGATGACTGGGGGCTCTGGAATCTCCAGATGCACAGGCAGACGTTCTAGAGCTCTGCCAGTGGCTGACCCCCACCCTGAGACACCAGGACATGCGGATGCGGCATGCCCTCCCCATGGAGAAGAGGGTCACGATAGCTGTTTGGAAGCTGGCCACTCCAGATAGCTACCACTCTGTGGGACACCAATTTGGTGTGGGCAAGGCCACAGTTGGGACCATCCTGATGGAGGTAAAGAGGCCCGGGCATGCAGCCACTGGGGTTTCTGGGTCTGTGCAGCTTCAAGAAATGCTATGTGCATGGTCCATAGAGCCCTGCAGGCGCTGAGCAGCAGATCTCCGACTAACAGCCGAACGCTGCCATGGAGGAGCCCAATCTTTCAAAAGAGTGGGACACGGAGCATTACACACATCCTCTTTCAAAGAAGGACCTCAAGAGGGGAGTCTCTTCCTATTTTCTGTTTGGGAGAGTGCTTTCAACTCCTGCAGCACACCACAGATTTCATTTTCAAAAGAGCATGCGGCATGTGTAGATGTGCCGCATGCTCCTTTGAAAAAGGGCCTGACTTTTCAAAATTACTGCCTAGTGTAAATGCAGCTTATGAGAGCTTGCTAGTGTGCCTGTACTGGCAAACCCTGGAAATTTGGATAAGCTTAATTCACTAGTTCACAGCTGGAGATGGTTTCTGGTTCTCAGTCTGGTAGAGGAAAGTTTGTATGCAAAATTCTTGTTTGGACCATTTTTAAATAAAACCCATTAGCTACTAAATTAGGGGTATGTTAGCAACCATAACCACACTTAACTGTTAAACTTGTGTGTCTATGCACAAGAATACACATTGCCAAAAAAACAGATGTGTGCACAAACATTTGAAAAAAGGCTGGAATATCTTACTCTCCTCTCCTCCCTATGACTTTTATGTCTTGAACTGACAAATTTATAAAGCAAACAAACAAGTTATCTCCAGAAGGAAGCAGAATATACTAGTAACTGAATTTTGATACCACAGTGAAGGAAACAGGAGAGTAACCGTCTCCTAAAAAAAGGTATGAAGAAATCTTGGTTGGTGGACAAATTTTTAAAAAAGCTCTATTGCTAAGAACAGTGCTCTTCAAAATGCCATTTGTAAATACCCTGTATCTGCTTGTGAGAAACTCTTGTACCAGTCAACTTAGCTGTTTTTCTTCCATTAAGGTATTAAAACAAAATTTTGAGGAGTAAAGGGACTTCGAAGAGCTTGCACTACTTCAAAGTACCCACGGCTCACCTGCAGCTACACTCAAGCCAGCATTTCGAAGTTTGACACTTCGAAGTTCCTGCGGGAGAGATTTAGCCTAATGCACTGCAACATATGCACTGCAGTACTTCATTAGTAAGCTTCCAACACCCTAATTGCCATGCCCCCTTCAAAGTTCAAGGCTAGTCTAGACACAGCCTATGAGCCTGATTTTCAGAGAAGTAGCCACCGTTCCAGTTGAAGTGAAGGGAAATTCTAGGTGCTCAATGCCCCTGAAAGAAATCAGTTGCCATGTGCCTAAGACACCAAAGTACAACCATGGACTTCAATTTTTAATGTTTCATCTCTGCACTTTAGATACAACTCACAACCATTAAAAATTACAGATATCCTTTTTCTATTAGATGCTACTAGCATATAGACAAATTAAGAAAATCAAGTCATTTAATGCAATCAGACATGCTCCATTATGTTCCACAAATTACTGTCTAGGATTAGATGTTTACTATATGATAATGGGGATTTTTTCATTTATACTGCACTATGATCCACTTGCAGATTTACTATGAAAGCCTTGTTTGAAATGGTGAACTATTTCAAAACTAGCATAAGAACACAGAACTCATTTTTCTTGGAAGTGTACTAAGGGAAAAGTAAAGGAAATTAAAAAAAAAAAAGAGCTATCCTCATTCACTGAAGGCAATTTTATTTATTAAAAACAAAATAGTGAGAGACAGTATACTGAAAAAATGAAGACAATAATAGTTTATCACATAAAAATTCTCAAAGTCCTAGATTATGCATAAAAACTTTTTTTTCCTTTTTAAAAACAAGCTATACTTGACAGAAGACACACATAGCATAATAACAACATGCCATGTGCTATGTATTCCCCACCACATTCAGACGTTTTGTTTTGATGTTTAATATTGTGATCACTTGGAGTTGATGAGTAAATGAGTTTTGGGTATTTTGCAGGGAGGGGAAGGAAAGGGAGCAATTCAGGAGCCCTTGATTCATATACCTGTAATTAAGGTTAAAAAATGGGACAAGTCCTATATTTACAGGGCATAAATTTAAATTTTGATCTGGAACGCTCTGTGTCACTGAATTTCTTTCTCCACAACACCCCCTACTGTAAGTTTGCAAACAAACATCACAAAGGCTGTTCATTTCTAAGTAGAACATTTTATCTAATCTCTACTCCCTGAAACTTCATAAAGGTATTCATATCCTTAGCACACGGTACTAAAACATTTCTCTTTTCCACATGTGAAATTCATAAAGAGGTTTAAAAGAAAGCCATTCTCGAAAGCAGGGGTCTCAAACTCATGGTCCTCAGACCACCTACAGCTTGACCCTTTTTGCAATTCAGTCTGGAAGCACCTGCAACCCATGTAGGGGGAAGGGGGGGGTAGGAAAGCATGAAGAGACAGAATCCATACCAGTTTCCCAAGCCCTGCTCCTCCCACCACTGCCCTGTCCTCTCCCCTCTTCTCCCAAGCCCCCTCCCCTGAGGGATGCAACCTCAGGAATTACTGGGGAAGAGAGGGAGCTGGAATGGGATGGCAGGGGAGTCAGGCCCCCGGCACATATAGGCAGCTTGGGTGAAGGGGTGCAGCAGGGGAAAGGATGGGGCAAAGCTTGAGGACAGGTACAGATTCACAGTCTGGCTCAGGACTCCCTGCAGCCTGGGGGACTGTAAGTGCTCAGGCCATAGGTGGCCCACAGACTGTGAGTTTGAGACCCCTGCTCTAAAGGCTATTACATCCAGAAGTAACCACATGGCCCCTTTCTAGGGTACCAACATATAAGACCACTGCCCCAGATGAAGGGGCCACAGCACAAGCCCTACTGTTATGGGCAGGCAGGCGGAGCCAAAACTGAAGCCCAAGGGAAGGAAGCCTGAAATTTGAGCTTTACTGTGAAAGACTGAAGCCCTTGGACTTTGGCCCCAGCCCTGGGCAGTGGAGCTCAGCCTTCAGCCCCAGGTGCAAGCAAACCTAAATTAGCCCAGGCAAGTCCACTAAAATAGGGCTGTGACCCAATTTGAAGTCTCAAATCACAATTTGAGAATTGCTGCCTTTGAAGACCACTTTTCTGCTGTCTTCCTTCGTGATCAGATTTTATCATCATATAGAAAAGACACAATCAAGAAAAGCCATAACATTTTTCAATCTGCATTTTCATTCATTCTGTCATTTTAAAAACAAAAGGCTCAATCCTGCCACCACTCATAATCTATACCTAAAGTCCAACTGATTTGACTAGCATTGGGATAAAGCAGAATTGTTTTGACACCACTGTGACAGCTGCATTTTAGGTTTGCTAGAGTTGTCCTCCTTTCTCTGAGGCCTTGTCTGCACTGGAAATCTGCCCAGATTTCAGTAACTGATGAAGTTGTATTGGATCAACCCTAAAGGCAGACAAGCACAGCTATCCACAGTTTGTGCTATCAGGGCTCTACCAACACAGATTTCAGTCTATCTACATTCAGCGTTTACATTGATGTTGACATCATTAATTACCAGAAGCCAAGGCCTAATAATAAGGGGAAGGGGGAAGAATTGCTCCAAGAGATCCAAAAAGCTAATCATTTAAATATCTGCAACTACGCTGCCTTCATTTTTTTAATTGGGGAAGACTTTTCCAAGTAAATACAGGTTTTAATTCATAAGTGGTGAAGGAGAGATATCGGAGCACACAATAGTGGTAGTTAAGGCCCAAAAAAACTTATACACTCCAGTCTGCTAAAATACTTACTTACGAATTCCTGCAAGAATATTATTCACAGCTGCCATCAGTTTCTGTAGGCCTAAGAAAGCTTCCTCAAGTGAAGACATCTTTGCAGTGGTGGTGATTATATTCTGATCCAGCTTCTGGAAAATGTCAATACTAATACAAAAGCAAAAACAAGAGAAAACAGTCTATCAGAAGCAGCCACTGAAAGCAGACTAGACATGAAAATCACCATAAACAGGGGTGATGCATGGGAAGGGGAGCGCACAAGCAGTCCCCAGACCCAACCCCTCACCCCAAGCAGTGCAGCTTGAAAGAAAGGATCTAGCTTGCACTGATCTCATGCTGTGCTGCTTTGGGGTAGGAGAGGGACCCCACACTCACCACAATTGGTGCAGTGCTTCTGGAGGAAGAGGCAGGTGGGGGTGGAGCAAGGATGGGGAGAGGGTGGTGCTTGGACCAGAGGGAGGCTGAGCCTCCCGGACTCTTCTCACCAGTTGCCGCTGAACATAAATAGTATATTCTGACCACCATAGAGAAACACACGCACATGCACATTGTCTCAAAGGTCAAATACAAAAATAAGCTATATTTGTGTTGTTCAAAGCACACCCACTGTAGCAGAAAGTTTCTACGCCCCCAAACAAGCCTCAAGTCTGAATTTAAACCAATCTTTATTAGGAATTAGGTGTAAGATCTTCTTGGAGAGCAGACTACCTGCATGAAAACCTAATGTGGGGTTCTTGCATCTTACATGCAGTGCTGGTTACTGTCAGCAACAGTGCACTTGGCTTGATGGACTATGGCTCTCATTCAGTATGGCAATTCTTATGCCATTACTAACACATACAGCATTAGAACATGTGCTTTTAATGCGCAACCCAGTGCATCATCAGAGAATTTCCAAAACTAATATGTGCTTGGAAGGCAGAGGAAAAGACAGGCTGCAGTGGGCTGGAGGTGGAGGGAAGGGAGAAGGGGAAAGAATACCAACCACACAGACACATGCAAAACATTTCATAGCAATGACGATCTCTCCAACTCATTCAGCACTTTGTACCTGTACAGGTTTATTGTATTCCAAATGCTCTCAAGGACAGACCAGATTTCCTGATGTCTTTTATCTTGGGCCAGCTGAGTGTTTGACAATGACTTGCCTTCTTCACAGGTTTGCTGATACAGCATCACACCTCCCATTTTTAAACTTTCAGTGTTTTCTGAAAGAGCCGTGAGGGTTTTCGATGATTGTTCTCCATTGTCTGAATGACCCTGATGAAACAGACAATCAGATAGTATTAGAAAACTGCAAAAAAACTGCTTTAAGGTAAGCTATGGGAATTTTTTAAATAAAAACTGCATCTAAGGTACTTCTATGTCCTCCATCACCATAGTATCCGAGAGCTTCACAATCTTTAATGTAACACAGCTCAGACTGTCTCTGTGACGTACGTCAGTCTTCTTATTCCTAGTTTACAAATGGAAAAGTGAAGCACAAAGAAGTACAAAAGTCACATGGGAAGCCTGGTGGAGCAGGAAACAGAACCCCAGTCTCTACAAGACCTTTTTCAGTAGTAGTAGGCACTAATCAATGGTGTATACAGTTAATCCACAGACGATGCCAAAGATCAAAAGAGTTACTTGCAAATTTTAATGTATAAATTATTTTGTTAGTCTTTAAAGTGCCACTGGACTGCTTTTTTGTTTTCATACTTGAGAGGACTTATTTTACAAAATGAGGATTCCAGGGTACTTTTCATATACATTATTACATTAAAACCACCATAACCGCCTTTGTGTCTGCAAATATTTTCTTTGTTCTGTAAAAATGGGGATACGACGAACTGAAATTATTTCAATAAAGGTCATAGTGAACCAGCAGCAAAGTTAAGAATAAGAACACTCGAGTTTAAACTTTTATTGCCCTGCTCCAAAAATGACAAATGTAGCAGAAAGGAAAAACCCCAAGTGAACCATGTTCTTTGGTTGTGACAGAAAAAAGGACAATGAGTTGCACTAAAAGCTAGTTACCACAGAAGTTCTGTTATCTGGAATGTTGAAGAAATGTGGAGTGCTGCTTAATCAAATATTCTGGTTAACTGAGTGTTGTACTGTGCCAATGGAATACCAACGGTCACAGAATTAGAATACAATAAATTGGGTAAAGTATCAAATAGTATACTCACCAATCCAGTAGCAGTACTGCACTGCAAAGCTCTTGGTTTCTTGAAGCAGTTAGGTAAAGGAGGTGGAAAAGTTTTCTATATAGTAGATCTTATGACCCAACATACAACTATGGGCAGAGCATGACATACCCAGATCACTAAAAACACAGTTACCAGGAACTATACTAAACATAATTTTCTTTGATGATTCAGAAGACATTTTAGGATCTTGCAGAGCCTCAGAGTCATCTTCATTAACATCAATCATCCTTGTAGATGTAGAAGGTGGTGCAGAAGATAGGATAATTACAGTTTCAACCCAACGACACCCTGATAGCTGCTTTTTTGAATAAATCCCTGACTTCAACTTGCTGATCTCCTGACTCTTTTGCATAAAAAGTACAGTGCAGAATATGTACTTGCATAATGTGCTGGGCAGTATATTAGTCTTTAGTTATTAGGCAGAATATTTGTATCGGGGTACATGCTGGTTAATTGAGTGCCAGATAACAGAGCTTTTACTGTACTAAGACAGAAGGACAGGGAGGGGGAAAAAAAAGCTCATGAATCTATTCTGTTTAATGAGCTTTAAATTTCTATAATGTCAATCATGCCTAAATGGAGTCCAATGATTTATTCAAATATGCAGCACACTAGATAAGAACTCTGGAACAACTCAGTGCTGAAGAGAACTCAGGTAATCAATTATGTATCTGTCAGGGAAAACAAATCAGCTCATCAGATACTATGGCAATTCCCTCCCTCCCAACAATTGTTGCCTAAATCAATTAGAAAGAAACCTCCTTAAAAGGACAGGACACACCATCCCAATGTGCAGTAACAAATGATAATTTAAAAAAATGCAAATATAGTAGGAGACCAACCTGTCTTAAAAAGAGGAATTTTTATGAGCTTAAACACAAAAAGGAAGCTGACAAGAAGTGGAAAAATGAACAGATGACTAGGAAGGAGTATAACTATATTGCTGGAGCATGCAGGGGTGCAATCAGGAAGGCCAGAACACAACTGGAGTTGCAGCTAGCAAGGGATGTGAAAGGGAACAAGAAAGATTTCTACAGGCATGTTAGCAATAAAAGGCTGGTCAGGGAAGATGTGGGATCCTTATTGAATGAGGGAGGTAAACTAGTGCCAGATGTGGAAAAAACTGATGTACTCAAGTATTTTTTTTCCTGTCTTCACAGACAAGGTTGGCTCCCTGAGTACTGCATTAGGTGCAGGAGGTGAGCAGCCCTTAGTGGAGAAAGAACAGGTTATGAACTATTTAGAAAAAACTGGACATTCATGAATGGCGGGGAAGAAGACAGGACACTCATGCTACTGGTGTAGGGTAATTTCCAGATCCCAATTTAGAGCAAAAAAGCAGTCCAGTAGCACTTTAAAGGCTAACAAAATAATTTATTAGGCAATGAGCTTTAGTAGGATAGACCCACTTCTTCAGACCGTAGCCATACCAGAACAGACTCAATATTTATGGCACAGAGAACCAAAACTAGATATCAGGGTTGACAAATCAGAAAAATTGTAATTGTAAAATCAAGGTGGGCAAATCAGAATTGCAGAGGGGCGTAGTGGTTCTTAGCAGAATAGCATGGCTTGTCTAGGAATTTTAACCCTACGGTCTTTGTCAAAAAGCAGCAGTATGCAGTTGCTTTTCAGTCATTTGCTATATTTTTGTGAGATAATAGAAGCAAAATTCTGTGAGGGATATTTTTATAAACAAAAAGCCTTCTGAGACAAATTTTTTGTAAACAAAATCCTTCATTTTTGTTGTTGGAGAGAGGTTATGTTTGGCATCTGTCAATTATGACAATATCCTGTTGACCCCCGCACTAACACAGTCTACAACTTTTTGTCGTCCTAACAGAGAAATAGCAAACCCTTAGTAAATTTTTAGTGTAAACAACTGGTGATGCTAAAATTTCACTGAGACCATAGTTTTAGTGTGTGTACATTCAAAGGCGACTTACCTCTGCCAGCATTTGGAGCAGTTTAGTCACATGAGCAAAAGCTTGTGGAAGTACACCATCATAGTCAGACCTTGGGCTGAAAGCATGCAATAGCTTTTTAGATTCTTGAAGCAGGATGCTTGCTGTTACGTGGTCAACTGCCTTACCTAATGTAGGAAACATTAAAAAGAAACATGGGAAATCAAACAGTTTTGGACAAATAGGCTAGTCTGATGTTCAAATGAACATGTAGAAAGGGAAAAATAACCGTTTCAAACTGAAACCAATTATAAATAAGGACATATGCTCAGTTATCCACTTAGGAAGGAACAATCAGTTGCACATATACAAAACTGGAAATGACTGCCTAGGAAGGAGTACTTCAGGAAGGGATCTAGGGATCACAGTGGACCACAAGCTAAATATATATGAGTCAACAATGTAACATTGCTTCCCCCATCCCAAACAAACATTCTGAGATAGGACACCAGAAGTCATTCCTCCACTCTGCACCGATGAGGCCTCAAACGTGGTACTGCATTCGTTGTGAACACCCCATTTCAGGAAATATGTGGACAAACTGGAGAAGGTCCAGAAAAGAGCAACAAAAATGATTAAAGGTCTAGAAAACATGACCTATGAGAGCACATTGAAAAAACTGGGTTTGTTTAGCCTAGAAAAGAGAGAACTGAGAGGGGAGATGATAACAGCTTTCAACTACCTAAAAGGTTGTTATTTTCCACATTCCAGATGACAGAAAAGAAACAATAGGGTTAAGTTGCAGCAAGGGTGGTTTAGATTAGATGCTAGGAGAAACCTCCTGTCAGGTTGGTTAAGCACTGGAATAAATTACCTAGGGAGATCATCTAAACCGCTTATAAAAATCTCCAGTAGTTGAGATTCGACAAACACCTGTCAGGGATGGTCTAGAGATGGTGCTTGGTCCTGGCATGAGTAAAGTGGACTGGACTTTATGACCACTCCAGGTTCCTTCCAGTCCAGTGATTCTATTATCAATTCCAGTTCTACCATTTCCAAAAGGCATTGTTACAATTATTGTAGGAATTAAATATTCCAATATATTTATACATATAAAAATAAGCACATATTATTATAGAAGATTATTATCAAACAAAGAAGGTTTCAAAATCCCATTGACATGAATGGTATTAAGATCAGGTGCCATGGTCTTTTGAGGGTTTAATGCCTGTGGTCAATGTCCAATAGACTAAAAACCTCGTTTCCATACTATAGAACATCTCCTAACCAAGTCTTCTCCAGAACCTCAGCTCTGATATAAGTTACAAACTCCACTCAATTCAAGGGGCTGAATGGCTGGGAGCACTTTGCAAGCTGCCCTTGATAGAGAACATTGGCTTAAATATGATACACAGATTCTTGCCTTTTTTTTTAATTTATTTGGGGTGAGTAAACCAAACACCCAAATGGGGAGATTATCTTCATCAGATGTTGATCTGGAATAAATCTTGTGTGCCAATGTTGACATGTAAGAATAAAAAATCTAGAACACTGCTATTCTGTGGAAAACTAAAAACTTTGAAGACTTATCTACATTGCTTATTACTGCCAGTATTTAAAATATCTTGGAGACACACCAAATTAGCAAACAGTTTCAGGAACAAACATTGTAAAAAGCAGTGTGTGAAAAGAAGACTTGTCATTTGTTGTCAATTCAGAATCTGGCACAGGTTCATTAGATATGTCATTGTCAGAATATCTGTTCACAACATGTCCTAGCACATCTTCTGGTGGACCAGAATATGCATGGTTACAACTACTAAATGGAAGCCAGTGTTTACCCATAGAAACACTGATACTTTCATAACTAAATACTATGATTCATCTTGTTGACTGTGCTTTCCATCAGTAAGTTCTTCAGAAGCACAGCACACCTATATAAAAATGCCTACAGCCTAATTAAGCTGTTTTTATTACAAGCCAGGAAAGTAGATAGATTACAAATAAAAACAACAATAAATACTTGGGAGGCACATGAATATTCAGATGATCAAAGCTACTCAAGTTTCTTAAGTTGTTCCACTTTCTGGTAGCAGGCACATGTAGATGTAATATTTAAAGCAAACCCCATACATGACTGATTTTGGTAGTGTCTGTTCATGTTTTTTCAATTTGATAAAACAGAAGGGACGGAACAAACAATTAAATATTTTGATAAAGACTGCCAAGCAGTCTGAAGAGACTGCTTTTTTGTAGCTTCTTCTGTAAGTGGTTGTGAAATCTTGCCTCATTTTAGAGCCCCACTTTGCACAAATTTGAGGTTCGTGCAGATTTTTCTTTTTGTCTTTACTGATATGCTTTGTATCATGGGTTTTGGGGGAAACATTACAAAACGCTTGTACAGTAAACCCTTGAGTTACACAGGGGCTGCGTTCCTACAAACCTCACATAACTCAAATTTTCACACAGGTCAGGGGGAGATAGGAACCAGGCTACAGTGTGGCTCCCAGCTCTCCTCCCCTTGCAGAGCCAGGAAACTAACCAGGGCAGCAGTGGAGGGGTGCTGGGAACCAGGGGCAGCCTGACTCCTGGCTCCCCTTCACAGCACTCCTTGGAGTCAGGAAACTCAGCTGGCTCCCAGCTCCCCGCCACTCCAGGGACAGGGAAACTGCTCCTGTCAGGGGCGGCAGAGAAGGATCAGGCTACCGCGCCGGACAAGAGCAGTTTCCCCGCCCCTGGCAGGGATGGCTGCCTGATTCTTTGCTGCCGCCCCTGACAAGAGCAGGAAACTGTACCTGTCAGGGGTGGCAAGAGAGTCAGGCTGCTGCTCCTGGCAGGGATGGCAGTTGCGTTAACCTGAGACATGCACAAATTGGTTGCACATATCTTTAGGGTTTACTGTATGTTGCAAACCGGAATTTTTGCCATCCATCTGAAAACAACCATCTGATTGTGTGAAAGTCAAGAAGAAAGATTACTTTTCCATGATATCGTCTTCCTTCACTAACCCATGTGACTCCTGTCATTCCTGAATCAAAAGGAGAAATGCAAACCCTATAAATATATAATACAGGTTGAACCACTCTAACCTGTCACTCTCTAGTCCAGCAACGTCCATCACGCAGCATGAGTATCGTTAGCCGAATGTCCACTTCTGTGTGTAGTCAAATTTCTCATGGTCCTGAAAAGTTTGTTTCTAGCCACCAGAACTGGATCTCTGTATTCTGTGCTGTTATTTAGCTGTAATTTCCCCCTAAATATCTTTTAGGTGTCCATTAAGCAGCGGAAGTATTGGTAATGCTCCTAAACAATACTGATCTTCTGTGGTTTGGCACCAGTCAAGCCCCAAAGGTGTCAGACTAGAAAGGTTTAACCTGTACTAGCAGATTTACCTGGCTTTACTTGGGTCCTTAGCTCAATTAAGGTGGGTTGGTTGGTTGTTGTTTTTTTTAGGAGGGTTTGAAAATAAAAAAGGAAAATGTACATGCTTTATTTAAATTATTGTATTTTTCAAACATCGTGGTTATATTTATGAAGTTAATTTTATTTCAGATTCCTTAAAAATGGATTATTAAACTTTTCCTATTTAATTTTTTACTACATTTGAAAATGGGAATTCCATTTTTTCATCCCTATAAATGCTTATCATTTGCTATGTTTTAACAAAAAGGGCTATCGTCAATTTATTTTCCAGTAACATTTCCTTCTAGTTTCAAAACTTAAGCATTGATTTAGCTGTATGAAAATAAAACACTACTCCAGATTTCTCTATTTTACTTCTTTTCTAAACGGTTTATTAAAAACCAATCCTATTCCAGGTTCATCTTATTTTTCTGGCTCATCTTGACACGGTCCAGGCTGAAAGTAACAACATTTCTTACTGGTACTGTCATATCACAATCCACTGTGAGGGGAGGCGGTGTCCCTCAGTGCAGGATATGGGGGGAGGCGATTTGTGAAACAACAGTTCCTGTAAAAAATTTAAGTGTGCAGTCAGTGGAGTGAGGGGAAGAGGGGGCCTTGAGGCAGAGGGTGGAGAGCATCTCAATGTGGGGAGGAATGCAGGGCAGAGGGTTGATATGTGTATAGAGAAGAGCAGGAGTTAAGGCAGGAGGCTGGTTGTGGGGCGGAGCTCAGGGCAAGTTGGTGTGGGTGAGGTGCAGGAGCCAGGGTTGGAGGTGAGGAGCTCAGAGCAGGAGGCTGAAGATGTGGGGTGCAAGTGTCAGGGCTGGGAGTAAAGAGGGGTTAAGGGTAGTGGAGCTATGGAAGGGTGCAGGAATCTGTGGGTGGGGGCTGGGTGGGGTTGCCCTCAGGGCAATTTGGGGTATGTGGGGATGCAGGAGTCAGGGTTGGGGATAAGGAGGGGCTCAGCAGAGGTGATGAGCATGTGAAAGGGTGCAGGAATCAGGGCAGGCAGGGCTGAAGCTGCTTGCTGTTTCCCTTACTATTCCTGTGAGGGAGAGAGAGTAAAGTGTATAACTTGTATGCCCCGTGCCCTCCCCAGACAGATGGAGATGAATGCAGTAAACTATGTATTTTTACCTCACTCCCTGACAGCGACCAATGAGAACAGCAAGCAATGCCCCGTAAGAATCTGGAGTAAAGGGTGGGAGATTTCAGCCTTAGTCTGTGCTTTGTGTAAGAGACACCACCTTAGTAAAACTAAATTGAACAAGACAGATTTCTCACATGATCACTTTACCTGAAAAATCCATTTCATCTTATTTCTGAGAATGCCTGAAGATGGGGGGCTCAGGCAGTCCCAGCTAAGGAAATTGCCCCCAGCCAGCCTCCTTCAACTGCCTGGCTAGCTGCTGCTTCGTGTGGCAGCCTGAGCCCTGAGAGGTGGGCTGGGAGCATGCATCACCTCCTTCTGCAGCTGAGCACCTCAAGCAGCCAGCCATTTCCTATCAGAGCTTGCTTTCACCTCTGGTTCAGTCTCTTTTAACATTCACTGAATTAGGTCAGTTTTGAGGGCTGTACTTGATTTAATGATTCTGTCTTTTTTTCTATTTGGGTTTATGAGACACAATCCCATTCCAGGAACATCACACTTCCTGGCACAACCTAACCCTGACAGTGCTTAAAGTTACGGTAAGAAGCCGCTGGATACTGAATGTGATGGTTTTGGCTTTTACCATTTAGGAAGAGTGCTTGATCAAACAGACAGGCAAAACTCTCTAAAATAGGAAGTACATACAGGTATCATCATAATACATACTTAAGACTCCTGTGAATAGAGGGCTGCACCTCAGTAGAGAGAGATTTACATTTAGAAGTTTATTACTGAAAAGGAGTTACGTAGAAGCCTTACCTTTACCAAGATGTTCCTGCAGGCATTCAATGGTTGAAAGTAAACTTCTTGGCACAATAGAACCGAATACAGCAATCCAGTGTTTTTTAAAGCACTGCAGTAAATTTGCTAGGGTCCATGGGGGCTTCAGATATACTACCTCAAAGTGAAAAAATGTTAAAATTTCACAACCATACATCTTTATCAATGTACATTTCTCATTTGTGCTACTCTTTAATACCAATTGTACATGCTGAAGTAAGCATAAAAGCATTGTCAGAAATAAAATTAGATGGGTTTTTCCAGGTAAAGTGATTGTCATAAGACAAATCATGGTTTACCTCAATTTAATTTTACTAATGTGATGTCTCTTACACAGGCAGAGACAGGCTGTGGATTACCTGCAGTTAACTCATATCTAAAAAAAACCTAATTGTGGTAAAATGAATCATGATTAACTGAAGTTTTAATTGTTCTCACAATAGAATACTAATTGAAATTTATTAAGATTTTGGATGTTTTTCTACATTTTCAAATATATTGATTTCAATTATGTCACAGAACAGTGCAGTGCTCACTTTATATTTACTTTACCTTTTGATTACAAATGTTTGCACTGTAAAAATGAAAAACAAAAGAAACATTTCTCAATTCCCCTCAAATACTGTAGTACAAGCTCTTCATTGTGAAAGTGAAACTTATGAATGTAATTTTTTTTATTACTGAACTACACTGAAAAATCAGAACAACATAAGCTGTGAAAGTTTCTAAGTCCGCTCAGTTCTACTTCTTGTTCAGCCAATTGTTAGGAGAATCAAGTTTGTTTGTAGAAGAAGCTGCCTGCTTATTTCCAATGTCACTTAAACAGGTATTCACATGGCACTTTTGTAGACACATTCATATGCCTTTCATATTTCAATCACCATTCCAGAAGACATGTTCGCGTGCAGAAAATGTTTATGATAAAAAAAAGTGTTAATTAAAGTTGTGACTGAACTTCTTGGAGGAGAATAGTATGTCTCCTGTTTTACCCACTTTCTGCCATATATCTTGAATTATACTAGCCTCAGATGATGACGCAGCACATGATGTTTGGTTCAAGAACACTTTCATTGCAGATCTGACAAAACACAAAGAAGGTACCAATATGAGATTTCTAATGATAGCTAGAGTATTCCACCCAAACTTTAAGAATGTGAAGTGACTTTGAGGTGACAAGCATCAGAGCAGTATCCATGTTAATCTGTACCCACAAAACAGCAGGGACTCCTGTGGCACCTTAAAGACTAAGAGATTTATTTGGGCACAAGGTATCCCCATTTCATGTTTTAACAACAGGACATGCATCCATGTTGACGATGGATTTTGCCAGATAAATATCCAGATGCCCAAATAAATCTGTTAGCCTTTATGGCGCACATGCTGTTTTTGAAATATCTCCTAAATTTTGAGATGGATGAAGAGCTGAGCATGCTTTCATAAATTTTAAAAGAGCAACACTCTGATATGGCAACTACAGAACACAAACCAAACCATCAGAAAAAGAAAATTAACCTTCTGCTGGTGGCATCTGACTCAGATGATGAAAATAAATATACATTGATCAACATGGCTTTGCATCATTCTCAGGCAGAATCTGTCTTTTGTTAAAACAAGACAAGACATGAATCTTTAGCATATCTGGCACATACATATCTTGCAATGCTGACTACATCAATGCCATGCAAACCCCTGGTCTCACTTTCAGATAGCAATAAACTAGAAACAACCAGAGTTATCACCAACAAATGTAAACAAACTTGTTTTGTCTGAGCGATTGGCTGAACAAGTAGAAAAACTGTGCAGTCTTGTAGCTCTGAAGTTTTTGAATGCAGGATTTCTATATACCTGAGATTTGTATATTCCATTTTCATTATAGAGGCTACAAACCCATTTTACCTGAATTGAAAAATACTGTTTCTTTTGTTTGTCATTTGTACAAAAAATATAAAGTGAGCACCATACTCTTTCTATTCTGTGTTGCAACCAAAATCAACATATTTGAAACTGAGACACAGTTAGCATACGTGCACTGCTAGGAATAGCAAGATATATAAAGTTTTACGAAATGTTTCTGTGGGGGATATCTTCTATCAGTACACTCAAGAATAGTAAAACACACAAGTTCAAACAAGAAATGTTAGTTATAGTAACCTGATAGCTCTCAGAGTTCATCTTGTTCAGATGATTATAAAAGTAATTAACCATTCCTGCTAAATGGAAATGTTGATTGGAAGATGCACAGATCTAAAAACAACTGAATTGATAGTCTGACCATAGTCTGACTATCTTGGTTCTACTCCGAACTCTGCCAGACCTTCCGTGTGAACTTTGACAAGTCAGATAATTGACGTGCTTCAGTTTCCCCCATTTGAAAATAGCAATGGTACTATTTCCCTTCTCCAGAGGTTTTGCAATGCTTATTATTTGTAAAGGGCTTTGAGTTTTTGGATGGTAAGGAACATGCAACAGAAGTCCAAAGTTACTGTTAATAACATGTGAATTTTCAAAATGCACAATAAGCAAGCAGACAGCACATAAATTACTATTAAATGTAAATGTTACACGTTAGTCAATCATCCTTATACCAAAATACATACTGTAATTTAACTATAATCTATGTGCTGACAGGACTGGCAATAGGAAACATGAATTTTCACTTCAAGTTCACTTGCTCAAATTCCTTTCAGATTAGTAGTGACTAAATTACTAGATAGATGTTTAATGGCTTGTGTAGAGTAGGCTAAAAGCAGTAATTCATGTTAGAAAGGTTCACAAAGCACAAGAATACTGAGAGAGAAACTCCCAAAAGAGGTTAAGACAGAATGAGCTTGGAGACAATTTCCCGAGATAGGACTGAGCCACACCAGCATAGAAATAACGGGAGGCAGGATGTGGTGGTGGGAGGTAGAAGTGCTTCTGCTGATGCTGCCTGTGATATAACTGTCCTATAGTTTTTTTTTTAAGACAGTCTAAAAATGTTAGAATGTGCAAGGTGCTAGTGTGACTGTTCTCATGATTTAAGATACCACTACAATCCCTAACCCGAACTGTACTCTTAGGCAACATTACTTATCAATTTATTCCATATAGTTTTTTAAAATGTCTCTCGTTACATCTCTTTCTACTCATGCATTTTTATAGGACCAGTTTAGATTTAAAAAAATATCGAATTCTGAAACTCTCTTAAGCACAAGAGGTTCCCTAAAGAACCATGACAGAGAGCAGCACAATTTGTCCATTTTGTAGTTTTCAAAAAAAAAAAAAAAAAATCTGTTTACATTTTCATAAGAGGTTACAGCTGAAAATGAGTTCACGGATCAACAACTGTAATGTAGTTGGAGACATTCACATCATTGTACCATATTTAATTTTTGTAATTAACATTGTAATGTAAAAAGCAGAAAGACTGAACTGTAGATTTTCAAGAATCTTTAACTTTGTACACTTGAACCTCTTTAATCTGTCAACCCTGGAAATGGGCTATGCTGGATTATGGAATTTTCTTGACCATGGTTGTTCACAATAATAAAGCCTCAACAAAATTTATTACTAAATGTTTTGTATATACAAATCATTATAGCGCACTTACGACATATTCTACATGTACAGATAAATCCTTACTGCACTGTATTTAAACTGTTATTTTGTTTTTATTATAAACACGTAGGTAATTAAGCAGAAAACCACTAATTGTACAGCACAGTTCTCATGTTTACAAATTAAATGTATACTAGACAGTACAGTATATATGTATGTATGCTTTTTGTTCTGTTGCACTTTATTTAAACTTATTTTGTTTTATCGTTATGTTACTCCAGCCATGCAGGGGTCCAAACCACAGCTGTTCCCAGAGAACAGACACACAGATTAAAGAGGTTCAAGAGTAATTGAAATATCATACAAAAAAACAGCTCAAGTAACCACCTCCATCCACAAGTTTCCAAACGCAATTTTCATTTCAGTTTCCAATATAGAGGATAAAGCTTCTCCCAAACTTTTTTCAAGGTCAGGAACAATGCTTAGGAGTGGAATAGTAAGGTTGGGACCTTGCATCTTGGTTTTCTGGAATGCAGTATCTGCCAAGTAAACACAATTACAGAAAGTGCTTTCTTTAGTGTATTATTCATAAAAAATATGGAAACACATTGGTTCTGTAATTCCATCTTCTAAGAGTGCTGAATTTTTACCAAGAGCATATTTACTATTTCGTCCTCCAGTTTTAGGTCTCTAGCTACAAAGACATCCTTCCCTTTACTTCTCTATTGGTACTTCTGCTACTCCAAGACTAAAATACTGAGCATCTTGCACACATTTTAAAATAGAATAAAATGTCCATTTTTCTCTCATCTCTCCCCAGAAGGAGAAATAGTATGATTCTTCTCTAGAGTATTTATCTTTTTGACTTGCATGCATCTTGTGACATGTCTACTGAAATTAACATCTTCCATACTAAATAAAATCAACAGTTTATTGAGCACAATATTTTTGTCTGAGAGTAGCCAGTACCAGCGCTTCAGGAGGAGTATACAGAATGACCACCCCATCTTCTCTGTCCACCTTCTAGCACATGGCTGTTTAGAGTTGCTTGGAGCATGGGCTTGCACCTGTGATCATCTTGGCTTATAGCCAGAGATGGAACTAACCTTCGTGATTTTATTCAGATTTTTTTAACCCAACCCCCCTTTCACCCATAACGGAAGTACTTGACTAGGATCTTCACAAGTTATCTGTTGTTAATGGCAGCTAGAAGCTGTTGTTTTCCACACACCTACATACATAGAACTGGGAAACAATCATTTCATCATTCAATGAAATGAAACTATTTTTCTTAAGCTCTCAAAATTTCAGGAAAAAATGTCATTTTTGGGTACACACCAAAGATGGAGAATTTCAGCCTTCAACATAAATATTCTAGAAGTTGTAAGTGTATGGAGACAAAAAAAACTACCACCATAAACTTTTTTGCAAGCTTAATTATGGCCTGCATGACTCATAGTGTCACTAGAAATATGCACACACATGCAAACTAACCTGTTTTTGATTGCTGTGGGCCAACACAGTTCTGATGGCTGTTCACACGCAGGTTCTGGAGTGCAGTAACCAAATCTGCTTTGCACAGTGCCTTTACATCACTAACAAGAGCTTTGCTGCACAAATTTTTATCATCCCTATGAAATGAGATTTATTTTTGTTTGATTATACTAACTTCTAAACAGCACTGTTATATTCTAAATCTTAAAGCTAACCCACTGACACACTTGTATTCAGTAAGACCATCTAAATTTGGAAGGGCTTCACTGTAAATCACATATTGCCTGCAAAAGAAAAAAGGTGGCTATTTAAGAAGGCAGATGAGATAGCTAAAAATGAACAAGTAAACTATTCTGAAAAGCACCACACAAAATGCATTTTAAAAAAAATTATAACCACAGTTTATACCTTCACCTAGACGAGTGACTATTCATCCTGTTTTAGCCAGGGCTGTTCCTTTTTTTTAGCTCCCTGGGGAGCATCCCAATATTTTTTTTAAAAACAGGTTAATTATCCCTTACATTGCAAAGTAACGATCTGAATTGTAAAGGGACAGCTCTTTAAGCAGCAGGGGTTGTCTGTTTAAAGAGCCATCTGCAGGAGGTATGTAGATTCTTTGAGCAGATTGTTTAAACAGGCTGATACCAGCAGGCCCCAGGGACAAGGGGGAAAGGAGGGGCAGAGCCAGGCTGCATGGCTGCTGTGCACTCTGCTCACACTGCCTGAGGAAGACAAAGGAGGCTGTGTCTCAGATAAGTATCAGAGAGGTAGTTGTGTTAGTCTGTAGTTTCAAGAAAAACAAGAAGTCTTGTGGCACCTTATAGACTAACAGATATTTTGGAGCATAAGCTTTCGTGGGCAAAGACCCGCTTCATCAGATGCATCTATAGTCTATAAGGTGCCACAAGACTTCTTGTTGTGTCTCAGATAGTTCTCCACCCCACCTCCCCCGACACACACACACTCACTCACACTGCTGGCAGATAATAGGATTGGGATAGGGAAGGCAAGGGCCCTATGGCAAGGAACTGGGGAGAAAGCAGGGACAGCTGCTAGGGGATTGCATTTAGCCTGGTAGCCCGCAGACAGTGCAAAGAAGGAAGTCTGGAGTAAATGGCAGCTGGGCCCAGGCCAGGGGCAATGACGTAGTGGGGGATCACAGGTGTGGAAGAGTCCCATGAAGGATGGGGGACAGGACTCAGGAGGGAGCAGAGACAGGAAGAAGAGGACAACAAATGTGAATCATAGAGGAGGGCTGGTAGGGCTGGATTAACTCTTCTGGAGGCCAAGGCTATTAGATTTTTGCGGGGCCCCCTGGGATCTGGGGTGAGCACAAAAATCATGGGTTCAGAATATGGGAGGGTTTGCTCCAGGCTAGGCCAGAAGAGTGGGGTGCGAGATGGGGTGAGGGTGCTCCAGCTAGGAGAGCATGCTCTGTGGCAGAGCCTGGGATGAAGGGTTTGGGGCTCAGGACCCAAGGAAATTTAAAATGGCCTGGATGCCTCAGACACTTTTAAATTGCTCAGACAGGTGTGGAAGGGGAAATCTCACTACCCCCCGCCCGCTGCCACCCACCACTCACTCCATTATTTCTGCCTGTGCCTTCCCTCTGAAATAGTCTGAAGAAGTGGGTCTGTCCCATGAAAGCTCACCACCTAATAAATTATTCTGTTAGTCTTTAAAGTGCTATGGACTGCTTTTTTGTTTTGCCTTCCCTCAAACACCAGAGACACAGCCCCTACCCTCAGAGGTGGAAAAAGGTGAGGTGATGGGAGAAATAGGGTGGGGATAGGGAGCTTGGCTGCTCCACTGTGCATAGGTATTAATGGTTTAGAAGGGGAAGAATTCTTTTTACAGCATTTTACTATTTGGTGCGTGGTAAAATAAAAACTGGAAGAACTTTACCATAGATCCTGTTTAATAGTAACAGAGAGGAAGCTGTGCTAGTCTATACACTATCAAAACAAAAAGCAGTCAAGTAGCACTTTAAAGACTAGCAAAATAGTTTATTAGGTGAGCTTTTGTGGGACAGACCCACTTCTTCAGACCATAGCCAGACCAGAACAGACTCAATATTTAAGGCACAGGGAACCAAAAACAGTAAGCAAGGAGGACAAATCAGAAAAAGATAATCAAGGTGAGCAAATCAGAGAGTGGAGGGGTGGAGGGGGAAGGTCAAGAATTAGATTGAGCCAAGTATGCAGACGAGCCCCTATAGTGACTCAGAAAGTTCCCATCACGATTTAAACCATGTGTTAATGTGCCGAATTTGAATATAAAAGCCAGCTCGGCTGTTTCCCTTTCCAGTATGGTGCGATAATTCTTCTTCAGTAACACGCATACCTTTAGGTCATTGACAGAATTTCCCATTCCATTAAAATGTTGACTAACTGGTTTGTGGATCTGGAGTGTTTTGATGTCTGTTTTGTGCCCATTGACCCTTTGTCTAAGGGAGTTAGAAGTCTGTCCAATATACAAAGCATCTGGGCATTGTTGGCACATGATGGCATATATGATGTTAGTAGAGGAGCATGAGAAAGTGCCCGTGATTCTGAGAGTCACCTGGTTAGGTCCAGTGATGGTATTTCCAGAGAAGATATGTGGACAAAGCTGGCAGTGGGCTTTGTTGCAGAGAAAGGTTCCAGGACTGGTATTCCTGGGGTATAGACTGTGGCTGTTAGTGAGGATCCTCATGAGGTTGTCTGTAGGAGAGAACAGGCATGTCACCCAGGGCCTTCTGGAGTGTGGCATCCTGATTAAGGGTAGGTTGTAGGTCTTTAATAATTCATCGCAGTGGTCTGAGTTGGGGGCTGTAGGTGATGACCAGTGGTGTTCTGTTCTTGGCTTTTTTGGGCTGATCTTGGAGTAGCTGGTCTCTGGGTATTCGTCTGGCCCTGTCGATTTGTTTTTTTACTTCTCCTGGTGGGTAATTCAGGTTTATGAATATTTGGTAAAGTTCTTGTAGTTTTTGGTCTCTGTCAGTTGGATCAGAGCAAATGTGATTGTGCCTAAGAGCTTGACTGTAAACAATGACACCACTGGTATAATGTATATTATTCTTGAATATTCTAATTCTTGACCTTCCCCCCATCCCTCCACTCTCTGATTTGCTCACCTTGATTATCTTTTTCTGATTTTTCCTCCTTGCTTACTGTTTTTGGTTCTCTGTGCCTTAAATATTGAGTCTGTTCTGGTCTGGCTATGGTCTGAAGAAGTGGGTCTGTCCCACGAAAGCTCACCTAATAAACTATTTTGCTAGTCTTTAAAGTGCTACTTGACTGCTTTTTGTTTTGATAGATCCTGTTTATTTGACTTTTCAATTAGAGCTGGATTTGCAAATAAGTGATTTCCATCGTTTTAGCATTTGTTTGGGGAGGAGTATTTGAACCATTCGGCTGAAGCCCTTATCTGAACCTGGCCTTGCCCTGGGGAATGAGGGAACTAGCTAGGCCAGGACTGCAGGAGGGGGGAAGTAAAAGAGGAGTCTCAGAGAGGTAGCTATGCGACTACGAGAAGTCCTGTGATATATTATGGACTAACAGATATTTTGGAGCATAAGCTTTCGTGGGCAAAGACTCAAGCATCTGATGAAATATCTGTTAGTCTATAAGGCGCCACAGGACTTCTCGTTATTCTCGAAGATACAAACACAGCTACCTCTGTGGTACTTGAACTGAGAGAAGGCACTGACTAAAGTACCTGAAACCAGAGCTAACTGAAGTGCCAAAGTAGCTTTTGATAGGCGTGCCCTGCAGGTGCAGAGAAAATACTTCAGGTTAATGGCTAACTCATTCAAAAAGGTGAGAAACCAACTGGGAACTGAAAAAAGCAAGAAAGCTTTTTATTCATAGATTAGAAGAGGATAAACAAGTGGAAGAGGATGAGTTTTACTAGTTGTAAATTGTGAAGACCTAGTGACTTGCAACAATCAGTTCCATTAACTACAGATAAGGTCACATTTTACCCTTGAGAATTTTCCTAGCTGCTGAGGGAGGGGGACGTGGCCGTTTCCAGGAAGCCCTGCAAGGTAAGCATTGTCTGGAGAATTCACCCCCTGCTGTACCCCAACTACCAATCCTGAGTCCCCCTCCAAACTTCAAACTCTTTTTGCTGAGGGAGGGTGCACTGGCCCCAGATTGCTTCCACACTGACCTCTGCAAAAGTCAGAGGTCCTGTAAAGTCACAGAATCCACGACTTCCTACACAAATTCACAGCCATACATACAGATAGTACTGTATATACTCAATCATTACCCTGTTCATTTATAAGCTGATCCCCCACCCCCAAAATGAAAAGTCAAAAATGGAAAATTGCTCTGACTCATTCATAAGTTGACGCTATATTTCACAGCTTGGTGATTTCATTCCCCAGCCAATAAGGGTAAGCCACTGGTGCACAGAGACATTTTGTTTACCTAAAGTGTCAGCAGTCTCAGAGCCCCGAAGCTCCCAGTACCCACAATTCACTGTTCCCAGCTAACTGGTGGTGGCCAACATGTCCCTCAACCTGTGCTCCTTCTAGCAGCTCCCATTGGCTGGCAACAGCAACAGGGAGTTCAGGGAGACCTGTGCCTGCCAATACTGCAGTTAAACAAAAAGTCTGGGCAAGCTAGCAGCTTACGCTGACAGGCTGGGAGCCGAACTTTGCCAACCCATTCATAAGCAGACCCTCACACTTTGAGTCACATTTTTAAAAAAAAAAAAAAATTTGGTCTATGAATGAGTATATATGGTACTTTCTTTAATAAAACAGAACCTTTGGATATCTACTGATTCTTGTATATCTAGCATATTTAAAAAACAGAATAAAATCTGCCACGTGGTGGTAGAAGCCTGGAGCCCCTTGTGCCAGGTGGGTCAGGGAAAGCCCCTGCATTCCTACCCTGCTCCCTGGTGGCAGCACTGGACAGGCAGAGCACGGAAAGCCCCCATGGACAAACCCTGGTCAAGGACAATCAGTGAGGGTGGAGAGGAGGGCCACATGGCCTTGGCCTCAAGCTCAAACTAGAAGCAAAGGGCCACAAGGAAATAGGCATCCTATAAGTTAAGAGTAGTAAGTCAGTTGTTAGGAGATAGGAATGGGATAAGAGAGCACGGGGCAGGGCTTGGCAACCAAAATAGCAATAAGAGCCATTTTATTCAAACGCAATAATTCAAGAGCTGCATTGCATGTGACTATGAGACGGTCCTTAATAAATGTCTTTTTTTCCCCGGCAGAACACAGCAGAACTGTCTTCCGCCACCATTTTTCCCCACTGCCCTTTTTAAAAGGTGCCACTGCCACAGCTCTGACTGATTCCCTGCCTGCAGAGGAAAGAGCAGGACTCAATTTAATTGGTTTAACAGCCAGCCAGACCATTAAACCAATTAAACTGACTCCTGCTCTTTCAGTACACAGGTCAGGAAGCTGCTCCTGTCGATGTACGTGGGGGTAGCTGAAGCCGATAAAGCAGCAGGAGCACGTGGAGCTCCTTTTGAAATGTAAGTCCTGGGCTTGGGGGGCCGGGGAGGGGAAGCTGCAGTTGTGGAGGGTTAAGCATGGTGCAGGTTAGGGCTGCAGGGGAGATGCGGGGGTTGAGTTGAACCACGGCCGTGCGGGGAGGTGAGCTAGGGCCACACAGTTGCATGGGCAGGTTGACCAGGGGTAGGGCGGTGCGGGGGGGAGAAATAGCAGTTTGGGGCTTGAGTTCCAGCACCTTTGTGTGTAGGGAAAAAGCACTGTTCATAAATAACATCTAACCATAGCTTTTGTAATCCTCATTTTAAGATCACACACAGTGACTTGTAATGCGATATATGGTTCCTGCAGGACATTCACAAACTTTCTACATATTCTCTCAGGGTTGCATTTTTTGTTGCTGGTAAATTTTTCATTACAAATGAGACAAAGAGAGCCCAGCCAAATTCAATATAAATGCAAAGGATTGGGTCCATTCAGGTTGAAATTCTCTGTTTTCATCTTCTAGTTTCTTCTTTCTTGAAGCCATTCCAACCCCACTTTAATTATGCCAATTTTATTTCACGTTTAATTTTAGTTTTCTTTCTTAAAATGTGTGTTGCCCTTTGCAGCAGGAATGCCAAAAGTTTCCTTTTCCTTTTAAAAAAATCAAGACTTTATTAGCAACATGATCAAAACACAGATACAGTATCATATCCCACAATGCACTGCACATACTAAAGGGGGATTTATCCATCCAATGTTTTGAGATCACATATCGCTTGCTATTTAGATACAATTGTTCATTCTGGGGCTTTTAGATGTTCACCATTGATTGAAAATACTCAGAAGGGGTTTTTTGTTGTTGCTCTTTAAAAAAAAATTTGCATTTATAGCATTGGAAGCCACAAAGAAATCCTTTAAGAGTCACACATGACTCTGGAGCCACAGGTTGCAGACCCCTGGGATAGGGTGAAGTCAGACATTTCATTTTATGAATTGGTTGAGATTCAACAGGTCTAGAATGGTTCTGAGGCCTCCCTAGGACTGCAGAATAAAATCCCTTCTCCTGATGTAGGATGCACTTCATCTACATACCCTAAAAGCAACAGAGACTTTGAGAATCAGCAGAGGCTGAGCAGAATAATCCTTGAAGAGACAGACAAGGTGGATGGGAGAGTGGAACAGATGTGATATGCAGAGTTTATCCTGGTTCCATAGTGCTTATAGACTCCACCTGTCTGACCGTGTGATTCTATGCAACTTTGAAGCAGTACAACTTCACAACCAAAGGGAGAGAAAGCTTTCTGTAAGTGGTTTGGCGCTTTGAATGGAGGAAAGAAACAGGCTGTTTGGAAACTGACAGCTCTCTTGGTGTCACAGATGTAGGAGGCACAAATGGAGGTCTCCTCCTTTGGAAAGTGACATATCTTTTAGACATGTTACTCATCAGATAATATGATGGATACCTCTGATGCATCTGAAGCAGAAAGGTTTTCTTTTTGTAAGAATCCATGTCTGCAGAGCATTGGACAGCTACATTCCCACAGTGCCACTGGGAGGCCATACTGAAGCACAGCCGAGGAACACAAGTGCTGCAGGAAGTACTGCCCAAGAGATCCAGAGTGACAGTACTCTGCAACCCGCTGATTGGCCAGCTGTCCTATTTAATGTCATGCATTGCCCCAAGTTGTTGCCCAAGCAACCTCACAGACTTCATCCTGCTGCAATGCCAGACTTTTGTTTCATCTCCTGTCTGTCTCCAGCTTGACCCTGACCTTGACTCTTGCCTCCTGATTCCAACCCGTCTCTGACCCTGGCTCGTGTTTACAGAAGTTGGAGGAATTAAAAGAACCACTCCCGCCCTGTGATTACTGTCCCTACCTCAGCCAACCTGTGACCACTATACCACTTATATCACAATCTCTTTCAATTTTGGTAGTAGGAGAGCAGCTATCCAGCGATTTCAGGGTTGCCTAGGAATCTTTTAAAGAGTGCAGACCCTCATCTCTTTTCGCTCAAGAACAGACTTGAACCCTCAAAAGGGAGGTCTTCTACAGCATGCAGCAACTCAGTGGGAATACCCAGCACTTGCTGCAATGAAGTTCAATGCATAGCAATGGCTGCTGCCATCACTGGAGCCGCTGATGCTGCTTCCTCCAGTGCAGCCTGCAGAGAGGCCTGAGCAACCAAGCCCACCATCATTAATGAACATCTTAAATTCCTCTTCAACACTGTCTCATAACGTCTCTTGAGATTTAGACATTGCACTCCCATTTGAATGATCGTATCTGGCATGGAGAATCTGGTGATTTGTTATTCTAAATTGTCCTGCACAGCTGATACCACATGGGTTGGTGCTAAAGTTGTCACATCTAACACCTGGGAATTAGACTGCCTGTGTGATGAAGCTGGCACTCACAAGCACAAGAAGGCCTGTGCCACTGCATATGCCTAACATATAGTTGGCACTCACAAGGTAACCTGTTGAACATATGAAGTAAGCAATGGATTCTATCTTCACAGAGGCCCTTAAGAAGCTGATGTCAATAACTCAACAATGTAGGTATACAGTACAGAGGACCACTTCACTAAAAATGCCCTATCCGAGAATTTGATTTATCCCGACAGGAGATACAGCAGTACAAAGCAAAGTTCAACCAAAACCCTCAAACAGACAAAGGAATAGGTAAATGGAAACCCAACATGGGTATAGCTAATTATCTAACACACACAGAGAAAATGTTAAGAGCTCACACTTGCTCTGACCACCAATCACAGGCAGTAAGGGGAAGGAAGGGGAAAATAAAAGGGAAGAGGATGTTGGGGCATTTCTGTTCTTCATGCTCCTGCTAAGCAGCACCACTGCACAGAGGGCACATGTGCTGCCTTGATGGGTACCACTTTGGAAAAGTGTACTCCAGCTCCAGTGCACTGGCACACACTTAAGTAGAATGGACATATGCAAACATCTGAAATAGAAGTAAAAATGCAAAACAAGATTTAAGCCAATCCACCCTTCTGCACACCAAATGAAGACACAATGGACTGAACTGAATTCCACTCCGCCTAAAGCAAAAAATTAGGCAATTAGCCGCTGCAGAATCTGTATTACTCATGAGGCTGTAAGAAGTGTGTGCACACATGCGTGGGCATGTGTGTGTGTGCGCATGCATGTGTCTGTGACAATTTTCAGATCAGACCTGTGTTTTTAGAGCCACACAACGGAAGAGTTATCTTTTAACTCAGACTGTGTTAACTTAATATGGAATTATCATGGACAGACTCATACTCATGTTTGACTAGATTTCCATAAAAAACATTAATTTGGCTTCCATACACTAAGTTGGCACAAATTAAGCCAGTTCCCATGAGAGAACTCCTTTTCACTTTCTGAAATGGTGTTGATTTAGTCGATTTTCACTAGAAGAAAATTCCAGTATCCATTCAGGGTGAGGGGTTGATAAAAATGAAGCTTCAGTTTCTAACACAGACAAAGCAAAATCAAGTCACAAAAAAGTCATCTGTAGAATCAGAATAGAGTCAGTTCCTATCCACAACTGCAATACACATTACCATCTCAAGTGTGTTTGAAATCGAAACATCTACATACAAGCAGATCTCTGTTCTATTCCCACCCAAAATGATAAAGTCTTCAGGTACTTTAGGCAGCACCAGTAATATCAGTTGTTGTCTTCCAGTAAACTCTCATTTTAAGAAAATTAAGAACTTGAATTAACTTTACTGTAAGTTTTATGATTAGAAGGAGCTATACCAAGTGATCTTGCTTCTCAAAAGCTTTATTTTAATCACATCTAAAAGTGATGGGAGTGTAGTCTTCAACCCCCACACAGAATTCAGCAGTCCCAGACTTGAAAATAAAACATAAAATGCAAAAGTAACTCACGTGCACAATATGACAACAGCTTGAGGGAAGAGACTCTGATACTGCAAGCAGCATTGTAAAACACGATCATCATTGTTTTCATCACTCAATCCATCTGCAAATTTAGCAAACACAATGGCAATATATTCAGAAATGATCTGGCTTCATGAGCAATTTCTAATATATTTATTAAGATACTGTGTTCAAAACACCTTATTTGTTCAAGCACGGGAGGAGATGTGCGGTAAAAGCACAGATCTGGCATACAAAAATTCCCAAGTTCTCCTAGAAACTGCTAATTTCTTGCTGTGCAACTTCAGGTATCTAACGTACACAGGTCAGTAGCATCAGAGGGGTAGCCATGTTCGCATGTAGCCAAAAAAACAATGATAAATCCTGTAGCACCTTACAAACTAACAGATTTTTTGGACTAAGAGGGTCTTTGCCCACGAAAGCTTATGCTCCAAAAATTCGTTAGTCTATAAAGGTGCCACAGGACTTCTCAATGTTTTTAGGTCCATAGCCTCCAATCTCAGATGACAGGCAATCCACACCCAGTTTGCTAATATGAAGTAACTCCCCACAGACATTTAATAAAGTGGAGACACAGTTACAACTGAGAACACTGAAGCAAACAAATGTATTTATAAAATGATAAAGAGTGAAATACTAGTTTTGACTATAAACCACTCAGGTATTAAATCTGTTGCAAAATCTACTACTGATTAAATGTGTATATAATCGGTTCATGCTGAAAAATATAGGTGGATGTTTGCCTTCTGATAATTCAGAAAGACACCTAACCATCACAAAAGATTGATAAATACAAAGGCATGACTCTTCATTCCATTACACCTGTTTTATGCCAGCATATTCTATTGTCATCAACCGGCAATATAAAATTAAATGTGATGAGGTGGCAAATCAGGCCCATAGAGAATTACGGTCTGTTGGTCACAGAAAGCTGTTAGTCAATTTTAACAGGAAAGTTGCAAAAGGTAAATGTGAAGATTAGGTTAAGCCTAGAAGGAGGTGGTAATGATGCTCATATTAGTCAAACAGTACAGATCACTTAACCCCAAAGTAAAGGTAATTATGTACAGAGCTTACACATTTTTTGAGAAGCAAGTTGCATTGATTGTCCCCACAGCTTTGAATCTTGGTTTTTGAGACAAGTGTAGATGAAATCAACTGCAGGGACAGCTTTGTGCCGAACATGTTGTAGTACTTTGCCAGTCTTCAAGTTGTCCAGTTCTTGTAGAACCACCCAGGGAATTATCAGTGCAAGTCTGCCAATGCCTAGAAAACAGTATTTTTTTTTCTTTTTGAAACTGCCAGTTGAGCTGCAGTATATTCTATTTTAATGTGAATATAGTTTCTGAGGCTTATTTATGTTAGCAAATTTTTGCATTACTGGACAAGAGCCATTTTGCCTGCATACAGAAGAATTAAGTGTTAAAAAAAACAATTGTTTTAAAATTTTGCCTCCCTAATGTCAAATTCAATATAAACACCCAGTGAGTTACCTCAAGTAATGATATGTGAAGTAGAGGAATATTCAGTAAACAGTTTTTATCACATTACTGTACCATATTTTGACATAAGTACAGTAACACCCTCATGATGTTTGCTAAACAACGAATGCCACACTGTGTAATGCTTGAGCTAAAAATAAAGTCACAAATCAGTAGGGGAAAAGGGAAGACTGATATGTTCAGAAAAGAGTGTCATTAAATTGAACAAAATTCTGTGTAATGAAAGACAATAGTTCACAAAGATCATCATCCAGCAATAGTATACCAGCAGTAAATGCTATGGATAAAAGGTTTACTGTCCTACATTTTCAATTAACTTTGTTAAAAATGCACTACAAATATGGACTGAACTTCATCATTAACATCTGAATATACTAGCTACACAATGAAAACATTAGAAAGTGAATGACTATTCTGTCTATGCCATATATGCTGTCCCCATTTTTTCCATCTCTGCCATATACATAATCAGGCCTTACAAAGAAATGCATCACATATATTATTTATAACATAATAGGGTTATGTTTCCAACTGGACTGCATTACAAATCAGTGTTCATTAGCTCAGAATGTCAGAAGCATCCTGATGGACTTCACTTGTGTTTGCCAATATGCTGGTATCTGCAGTCAGTTTCCCTCAGGAATAAATTCTCTCTCACACAGAAAAATGGGGGAGCAAAGAAATCACACACACACACCCCTTCCCCAGTAGCCTGTGCTCATCTGCAGGGAGCAGTCAGCAACAGAGAGCAAATAACTGAAGGGGAGGAGGAAGAGTCCTGGCAATTCATGTGTGCTACCATCCATCAAGAGATGTCAAGAGTATATGGCAAGGTGCATGCCTGCATGAGGGAAAGACTCACTTTTCATCTCGCTCACAGTTGCTGTGTCCTGGGCTTGGCGATCTTGGGCTATGTGAAGCAGACTCTGAGCACATCTATACTTCCAGGAAGATCAATCCAGTCAGTGTCGATCTGCTGGAGTTCAGTTCTGCACATCTGGTAGAGACGTGCTATATTGATTTCTCTGGGGTAGGTAGTCAACCCCTGTACTCCATGCTATCACGTGGAACAAGGGAGGTTGCTGGGAGAAACATTCCCATTGACCTTCCTAAGTTAGGGCAGTCAAGTAAGCTGATTTCTGATACAGTGATTCTATATGCAATTTCCATAGCTAGAATTGTGTATCTGAAATCCACTTACTTCGCTAGTGTACACTAGGCCTCCGTCCCCAAGGCAGAGCAGAAATGTAACAACTGAGTAGACAAGCTGCTAATATTCCTTTGTTAGTTAACTGCACTCATTCTTAGTCATTTAAGCCTCCTTTATCTTGCCAGAGTGGGCTACAGGGTATTGTAAATGACAGTAATTGCATTCTCAGGTAGGAAAGTCTATGTAATTTCTGACTTTTTTTCCCTTGTGCCAGAGTCACTATGAGTTCAGGTCCCAGTGCAGGAACTATTTTACTTATTTATTTTAAAAATGCAGAACATGCAGAACAAGTATGAGCAACTGAAAGCAGCATTCTATTTTACAGGATATCAAAATAAAAGTAATATAATTTAAATAAAAATCCAGAATTATAACTGGAAAGCAGGGTACTGGGTACCAAGTATTTGTAACTTAATTTTCATGTGTTTAGGAAATGCTAAACAGTTGTGATTTCTTTTCCTGCAAATTAGTTTAAATAAATTATCAAAATAAGTGAAACTGGTTTGATTATATTACATTATTTTGACAAATAAAATAGGAACAATTTTGGATGGCGAGGGGAAGAGGAGAACTTTCAATTTCTTCGTGCAGAATTCTATTAGGAGTACTTCCTTCCTCTAGCAGTACAGAGCCAGAATTCAACAACATACAAGAGGAAGCACTGAAAGTGAGTTAAAAGTGAGAACTTCAGATCTATTACTTCCAGGTGTTATTAACTCAGACCTCAACTTTTTCTTCCTGATAAGCTTTTTTACACCCTGATAATACTTCTCTTACTCATGGGATAATTTGTTCCTGTGATCTCAGCTGTGTTTAAACAAAGTGTTTTGAGATCCTTATTGCACCTTAATGTGAGTGCAAGATACTTACTATTTAATGATGGATCAAACGCTTAAGTGCTACTCTGTCCTTACCCTCAGGTAACAAAATAAACAAAAAGACTGACTTCCTATAGCATCCAGTATCAGGTAAATCCAGACTTGGGAGGTCTTAGAAATCAAGTGTTCTAAAAACTTAGGCATGCAGAAGACTTTTAAATGTATAAAATTAAGTTCCCTGTTTTCACGCAGTAGATATATACATAATAGGCTTTGCTGTCAAATGTCAGTTTTTGTAATAGGAAGCCTACACTCTGCCCTTGGGCTCTCCAAAACAGGCATTTACATGTGAAAATCTAAGTGAACAAATGTGGGATTTGGACAGATTGTTAAAGAAGCCAGTGTTTGAGAGTTAGCCACAATATGTATGAAGTCATAACATTATAACATTATTTATGTTCCAGTACAGTGTGTAGGCACCGGCCACACATGTGGGACACCCAACAGCCTGAAGAACTCACTGTACAAACATGTGAACCTGCCAACTGCTTTTACAGCCCCCATGGAAGAGGAATATTCACATACCTGGTATATCTCCAGTTTTCAACATCATGACAAATTGAAGGTGACTTATCATTATGTTGGTGTCAATCACTATCAAGAGGTTCACATCAGAAACAGCAGTTGCTGTAGAAGAGAACACATAGCAGGTCATTCTTTTACATTCTTTAGTTAGGTCACTTGTGACTTTCAAGGTTGGCAGTGTGGAAGTGGACAGCAAAAGAACCTCTCCTGACAGCCTCACAGACGACATACCAGCCGAAATATCTGGATTCTCTTCTGGAAGATCTATTTCCATATTTGTCAATTCTCCACAAGCCTGCACAACTGGCAAAGCCATCTTCTTGTCAATACGAGCAGCATGCAAGTCTTCTATTATCTGCATCTATTGTTAAAACATTAATATAAATACATAAAACAAGAGGTAGGCTCTTGAAAAGCTGTCTGTTAGGAACCTGCATCTTTGGTATCACTGCTGCTGTTTTACTACAGTTCTTTGTTTGAGTCAATTTTTAACTGGTGTGACAAATTTCAGAGCATGAGCACTTACACCCTATGCACAAGCATGTGAAGTCTGAGGTATGTCCTAAAGTTTCATTTTTAACCACATTTCTAGCCAATAGTTCCCGGGTTTCATTTGTTCCCTTCCAGAGAGGCCAAAAGTGCACTGATAACAGCAGTCCTTTAGCGACACTGCTTTATTTCAATGCACAAAGGTCTTCCATGGAATACATTATCTCATCTAGATATTTGCAACGAGAAGTTCTGTGGCACTTTACAGATAAACAGATTTTTTGGAGCATAAGCTTTCATGGACAAAGACCCACTTTGTCAGATGCCAGAAGAGAGTCTTTACTCATGAAAGCTTGTACTCCAAAAAAATCTGTTAGTCTATAAATTCCCACGGGACTGCTCATTGTTTTTGAGGGGACAGATTAATCTGGCTAACCCTCTGATACCAGACATTTGTGTGGTTGTACAATAAGTGACATGAAAAGTGCTAGCCAAGTCCGTACAAACTAAGATTTCATACAGATGACTTGTTTATACTGTTCTGCTGTTTATACTGTTCTACATATGCACATAAACCCCTTTAATCTGGCAAATTTGGGAAATAAACTATGCCAGATTATGGAAGTTCAAAAACCACGAGTGTTCATGTATACTTTTTTGTTTTGAAGCTGAAAATAGAAACATTTTGCAAAGTACCAGTTTTTTGTTTCACATGTGACAGACATACATGATCTGGGACACAATGGAGACACACAAACGTACCCTGGGTGTGGGTGCATGGCCTAGGAGGGAGGGTGTGTAAGGGGAATCGTGTGGGGCTGGGTGTGAAGAGGATGCGCTTACTGTGTGGGCACACATTGCTCCACAAAACCTGATACTTCTATGTACCACCCTGGGAGCCCTCCTGCACCTCCAGACAAGTGCTCTGCTGCATTGCCATTCCCCCGGCTGTGGGAAGTTGGAGCAGCACACAGAGCTATTGCTGCTTCCCGGGGCTGGGGTCTGTACCACTGGTTTCCCCAGATAAAGGACGCCCAGATTATAGTAGACCCTCGATTTGTGCGAGAGTTACATTCCTGGAAAACCAGGCGTAACTCAAAATTCACACAAGTCAATGGGCGGGACCACCAGCTCAGCACCAGCAGCCACTACCACAGCCAGGAGCTGAGGATCCCCCTGTTAAGGGGGAAGAGAGCTGGTAGAGCACTTTCCTCAGCCAGCTCTGCCCTAGGGAGCTGCTGGTGGGGAGTGGGGATCCCCTTGTTCATAGGGATCCCCACATTAAAAGGTTGCTGGCTGGCTGTGAGCCAGGAATAAGGGGATTTCAACATTTGTGGGGTCCTTTCGAAATGGGCCCCATGTAGACAAGCCACAAGCAATCGAAATGCGGCACTTTTGAAGTGCTGTGGTCGGCAGCATGCTAATGAGGCACTGAATATTCATTTCAGAGCCTCATTAGTACTCTCCGATTTGGCGATAAGCGTGGCCCTTTTGAAATTTTGGCCAAGTGTAGACACAGCCCAAGTGTTTTCGTGCTCAGATACCAGCGCCACTAGGAATGGAAGTGCCACAGAACAGGGTAGAGTGTTAAGGGAGAGTGTGAAAGTAGATGACTCCCAATGTCACAGTTTAAGAACACAGTTGTTTAAAAGTCACTAACCTCTTGGTCTGTCTTTGTAATCTGAATGGCTTGATGGGAGGCAGAAGAGCTTGGGACTTCAGAGCTCTATTGAGAAATGACGCCAGAAGTAAGAGATTCACTAGAATTTAGGCACTTGCTACCTGATGATAAACTTTAATTTAAAACACATTCTCTTTGTGACTTGACAAAATTAAATGTTCTATCCAAAATACTAGCTTTGTGGTAATGTCATAAAGGCTACGTCTACACATGCACGCTATTTCGATGAATAGCGTCTACACGTCCTCCAGGGCTGGCAAACGTCGACGTTGGGCAGCACCACATTGAAATAGGTGCTGCGAGGGAACATCTACACGCCAAAGTAGCACACATCGAAATAAGGGTGCCAGGAACAGCTGCAGACAGGGTCACAGGGCGGACTCAACAGCAAGCCACTCCCTTAAAGGGCCCCTCCCAGGCACACTTGCACTAAACAGCACAAGATCCACAGAGCCGACAACTAGTTGCAGACCCTGTGCATGCAGCATGGATCCCCAGCTGCAGCAGCAGCAGCCAGAAAGCCCTGGGCTAAGGGCTGCTGCACACAGTGACCATAGAGCCCTGCAGGGGCTGGAGAGAGAGCGTCTCGCAACCCCTCAGCTGATGGCCGCCATGGAGGACCCCGCTGTTTCGATGTTGCGGGACGCGGATCGTCTACACATTCCCTACTTCGACGTTGAACATCGAAGTAGGGCGCTATTCCCATCCCCTCATGGGGTTAGCAACTTCGACGTCTCGCCGCCTAAGGTCGAAGTTAACTTCGAAATAGCGCCCAACACTTGTAGCCGTGACAAGTGCTATTTCGAAGTTGGCGTCGCTGCTTCGAAGTAGCGTGCACGTGTAGACGCGGCTAAAAAGAGTTAAAAATTCAGTCTGGATATACTAAGGAGCAGAGTACGTGTTCAAATTAGAAAAATCATAACAACACAAAAATACATTAAGATGCTTTTTAAAAGTAGGCAAGGCATCTTGTATAAATGAGGCTGGGATCAACAAATTGATCTTAGTTGTGGCCAAACTTAAAGCTACATCTCTATGTGTAGCAGGGGAAGATATAAACTGTCACCTAGAAACCACCATAAAAACAGAAACTGTTTGTCCACTAAATTGCCCAGAATTTTACCTGTTTTAAATGTAATGATATGGCTTCAAAGGTCCTTCTTTCAGTTCTTGAACTACTAACAGTTTTGCTAGAATCAGAACACTGTTTTTTCCCTTTAAGCAGCTCCAATTCCTTAGATATTGCAGGTGAATAACATAATGATGTATGTTCCGTCTCATTGATATTCTTGGTAGACAGTTCTTTGGTGTTTTCTAGATGTTCTTTCTTCTTACAAATCTTTGACAATGTGTGTGACATACTAGTGGGGAAGCTGCTATCTCCCACAATCTTTGGAAAAGTGGCTGAGGGCTTTTTCAGAATTCTGAAATCATCACTCAGCTTTTTTGATCCATGCAAGTTCTTACTTAGTAAGCCTGTGGAACAGGTAGCTAACTTGAATTTCTCTAGCATAGTTTGTTCAACTGTAGCCTTTAGTTTGTCATGCTGAGCTTTCTCTTTCTTCTTCTTCTTTCTCAGCTTGTCTTTCTGGATCGCAAAACTATGCCGCAAAGATTTTCTTCCCGTTTCATCATTCTCAAAACAGTAGCCTTTTTTACAGATTTCCCTGATAGTAGGGACCACACCAGAATCACTTTGTTTTTTCTGTCTTTCATGTGTAATATCATTATGTTTAAACTGTATAGATATCCTTTGTCGTGTCTCTGTTTGAATCAAACCAGCACTGATAACTTTGCTACCATTTGAAGACTCTCCTTGGAACCCTTCAATAGTGCCTCGTGAAACGTAAGACCCTTGCTTTTGTTTCGTCTCCTGAACATCTTTATCTGCTTTTAATCTGCAGAAATATTACATAAATTGAAGTTACATTATAAAATATATGTGTCACAATATATCTTAATGTCACCAATGCCAAACAAAATGAGGACTACGCTCCATTGTTAATGTATTTCTTCACCCTAGTAGTTACGTTTAAGAATTTGAGAGCTTATTTGGAATTTCATTAATTTACTCTTAATACATGACATCAATCCTTTAAAAAAGAGTTTGGTGTGTATGTGAGGTATTTCTGCTTTTTATGGACATGCTTTGCTTCCTCATTTCACATCTTGCCCATGTCTACACGAGCCAAAAACTTCAAAATTGCCATGCAAATAGCCATTTCGAAGTTAACTAATGAAGCGCTGAAATACATATTCAGTGCCTCATTAGCATGCGGGCAGCCGCAGCACTTCCAAATTGACGCGGCTCGTCCAGACAGGGCTCCTTTTCGAAAGGACCCCAGCTACTTCGAAGTCCCCTTATTCCCATCTGCTCATAGGAATAAGGGGACTTTGAAGTAGCCGGGGTCCTTTCAAAAAGGAGCCCCATCTGGACGAGCCACGTCAATTTCGAAGTGCTGCAGCTGCCCACATGCTAATGAGGCGCTGAATATGTATTTCAGTGCTTCATTAGTAAACTTCGAAATGGCCATTTGTATGGCCATTTCGAAGCTTTTGGCTAGTGTAGATGTAGCCCCTGTGTAATTTTCTTAATTTGCTGAATATTAAAAAAGTAACAGTGATGTCATTGTCTACATTGTAGCAGCCTGGAGTCCCCTGATTACAGTATGATAGTGATGGCAACACTGTTAAGACACTATTCAATCTTGTAGCATAGACAAGACTGAACAGCATGTTAACAATAATCCTGAGCTGAGCTTGCTGAAATTCAAGGACACAGTCCTCATATTATCTCTGCACTTGGGGTGAGGAGGGAGTAGATAAGACCCAACTCTGATGTTTCAGCCCTGAACAGAGATTTAATCAGGGAAAAATACTGTAGCAGTTTTGTTATTTTATTAAAAACCATACCATGCAATATTAGAGAGTGTAATAGAATTTATATCATTTGAAAGTTCTCTCAAATACTTATTCTCATAACACTTTTGTATTTGTCTTCAACGTGGTTATAAAGGTGTATTCACCAGCCATGCACCAGTCATGCTAAGAATGCCCAAAAGCTGAGTCCTGCCTAGCACAAGGGTGAACAGTAATTTTTGATGTGGAGGAAGCACTTCAAGAATTTGGCAAATGTTCAAGGGCCACACTCTTTCATGATATTAATGGAGGAGTTGCAGGGTCTGGGACGGAAATTGGGTGCAGACGGGCGCTTGGGGTAAAGGACTAGGATGCGGGAAGGGGTGTGGGACCTAGAAAGGAGTTTGGTGAAGGAAATGGTTATGACCTGGAGTATAGAAAGGGGTGAAGGGCCCAGCAGGTTCCTCAGCCAGGGTATCTTCCTGCCCTGTACCCACATGTGGTCAAACCCCAAGAGGACTGTAGTTCATCACTTTTTAAAAAAAGTCAAATATGAGTCCAGAGACAAATAAAAACACTGTCCGTGTCTACACTAGCCCCAAACTTTGAAATGGCCACGCAAATGGCCATTTCGAAGTTTACTAATGAAGTGCTGAAATCCATATTCAGCGCTTCATTAGCATGCGGGCGGCCATGGCGCTTCGAAATTGACGCGGCTCGCTGCCGCGCGGCTCGTCCTGACAGGGCTCCTTTTCGAAAGGACCCTGCCTACTTCGAAGTCCCCTTATTCCCATGAGCAGATGGGAGTAAGGGGACTTCAAAATAGGCGACGTCCTTTCGAAAAGGAGCCGTGGCGGAGAGCCGCGTCAATTTCGAAGCGCCGCAGCCGCTCGCATGCTAATGAAGCGCTGAATATGCATTTCAGCGCTTCATTAGTAAATTTCGAAATGGCCATTTGCGTGGCCATTTCAAAGTTTGGGGCTAGTGTAGACGTAGCCACTGAAATACATTTAGTGGAAATAACAGACCTATTAATTAATGAGTATAAACATTTAGGCTGTGTCTACACTAGCCAAAAACTTCGAAATGGCCATACAAATGGCCATTTCAAAGTTTACTAATGAAGCGCTGAAATACATATTCAGCACCTCATTAGAATGCTGGCAGCCACGGCACTTTGAAATTGACGTGGCTTGCCACCGCGCGGCTCATCCAGATGGGGCTCCTTTTCGAAAGGACCCTGGCAACTTTGAAATCCCCTTATTCCAAACAGCAGATAGGAATAAGGGAATTTCAAAGTTGCCGGGGTCTTTTCAAAAAGGAGCCCCGTCTAGATGAGCCATGCAGCAGTGAGCTGCATCAATTTCAAAGTGCTGCGGCTGCTGGCATTCTAATGAGGCGCTGAATATGTATTTCAGCACTTCATTAGTAAACTTCAAAATGGCCATTTGTATGGCCATTTCGAAATTTTGGGCTAGCGTAGACATAGCCTTAGTCAACAATAACTCAGAAATCCACTTAATGTATGAAATCACAAGGCAGTCAAAGAGCACATTTGCAATTATACAACAACTTGATATCTCAGTGCCTGTGACCTTGCAATTACTTGAAACAGTACATTTTGTTGTAACAATTAGACTGATTTGGGGTTACATAGACCCAACAGAAATGAAAAATGAAAGATCATATATAAGGCAAAATTCTCCTCTAAATTACCCTGTGGCTTTCTACTGTACATTTTGCTTTTGTGCCATGCTCACTATTTCTCCTGATGTTCTACAAGCATGTGGTTCTATGGATATGTAACAAGAGCACATGCTTATTACAAGCCTCTCAGTCCAGAATGAAGAGGAACATACCATCCCTAGTCTTTAGGGATCAGTGGAAGAGTGCATTCCTGTTTACTACGAAGTAGCACAAATTGATAGTGAATTCAAAAAATAGATCTTAAGGACCTCACCTCTCTATTGCTATCACAAGCTGAGGAAGAAGGAGCTTCTGGAAGGAGGGTTTCCTTCTGGAAGATCCCCACAGGCCGCGCATCTGCACCTGTATTTTGGAGTCTGGAAGAGCTTCTTCCGGACTCTGAACCACATCCCCATATGCTAATGAGGCATGGGAAATTTATATCCATGCCTCATTAGCATCTTCTGGACAGCTCACTATCATGCCGCTTCCAGAGGAAACGTCACATGAAGAGACAGTCGTTATGTTTGGTGACAAAACCAATCATTTACCTTTGAAATTCCAGCTGCCCTTTTACTTTATAGTTAGGGATGTCCGTCTCTTCTGATTCCTGAAAAAGAAAAACAGAAACCAGTAAATCACAATAAAAAAAATGTGTTATGGCCTATCCCTAGATTCCAGCGGGCCTGACAAACTTGCCAGGCCCCGGGGCAAGGGGATGGGCCAGGGGAAGCTTCATGTTCCTTGAAGGGACGGGCAGACAGCCCTCAGTGTTTCTCAGGATGTGCCATACCCACACCCCAACAGTCCTCAGCGCCAACTGAGGTCCTCCATCAGCAATTTTAAAAGGTCCCACTATTAAAGTTCCCCATGCAGATACTTACAAGTTACCTCTCAACATTCTCTTTATTAAGCTAAATACATTGAACTCCTCCTTGTATAAGGTATGTTTTCTAGTCCTTTAAATCATTCTTGTGGCTTTTCTCTGAACTTACCAACATTCACTTTAAATTTTGGATTCAGAACTAGATAAAATATTAAAGCCATGGTCATGCCAGTGCCAAATATACAGGTAAAAAAACATCTCTGCTCCTACTGAGGATTGCCCTGTTTATGAAACCCAGGATCACATTAGCTTTTTTAGTCACAATACCAATTTGGGGCTCACATTCAAGTGACTATTCACCACAAACCCCAAATCCTTCTCCCCAGTCACAGCTGCGAAAGTCTGCATCCGTCAGCCTGTAAGCATCACCTACATTCTTTGTTCCCATGTGTATATATTTACACTTAACTGTATTAAAAAATGAAAATACTTAGTTTGTTTCAGGGCCATCCTTAGGATTTGTGATGCCCTGTGCAGGGTCATTCAACTGGTGCCCCACTGACCCCAGCATTATGTGGACCAATCCCGCTCACAGGCCAGGTAGTTCCACACCAGCCCACCCACTTGACTGCCTCACACGAGGAGCCCCTCATATGAGCTACTAAGGCTTGAATTAAACATTTCTATTCAAATTGTGGCAAATTTAATAATGGTTTAAAACATTTTAAAAATAAAATATATGAAAACAACTTTATTTACAGTGTCATTCATTCCCTGAACTGGACTTGACTGACGTCCCTCCTGAGACAGGGGTGCTGGTGGCAGGGCAGAAGGAAAGGAGGGAACTGGATCTTCCCTCATCCCCCAGAGATATCAGCAATTGGCCTGGGAGGGAGAGAGAGGCAGGAACCAGTCTTCCCAGAAGGGGTGCTGGTAGCGATGGACATGGTGGGGGGAGAAAGAGAAAAAAACACAAGTCTCTCCACAGGGGTACGCTGTTGGTGGTGTGAAGGCTTGAACCAGGTACCCCTGCACGGGTACTGGGGGGAGGGAGGGGGAAGGAGAGGAAGTTGACAGCAGTGACATTCTTATCAAAGAGTATGCCTAAATTCACCTAGGCTGTGTCTACACTAGCCAAAAACTTCAAAATTGCCATGCAAATGGCCATTTTGAAGTTTACTAATGAAGAGCTGAAATACATATTCAGCACCTCATTAGCAAGTGGGCGGCCGCAGTACTTTGAAATTGACGCGACTCGCCACCGCATGGCTCGTCCAGACAGGGCTCCTTTTCGAAAGGACCCCAGCTACTTCGAAGTCCCCTTATTCCTATGAGCCTCCACATTGTGCCCTGAGTGTGGGCGTCTCAGAGCCAGAGGAGCCACCACACTCAGGGCAGAGAGCAGGCATCTCTGAACCAGAGGAGCCACCATGTTTTGGTGGAGCCAGGAGGAGCTGGGAAGGTCAGTGAGTAAACCCTTGGGTAGAACAGACTTGCAGTTTTAACTGACACCCTTCCCCCACCATTAGTCCATTATATGGAGGGTTTACTGTAGTTCCTGGGGCCCACTCCTTACAGCAAAGGCCCCAAGTCGATTGTGCTAGTTACTATGCAATCCTGTCCAAAGAGTCAGTTTATACTTGGAAACAAGATAGACCAAAGCGTAAAGTGAAAAGATATTTTATAAATGATTATGCCTAATACTTTTATATATTACTCACCCTTTTTCTTTTCTGGGAGGAAGCTGTTGAGCTTGCCAAGCTGCATGCTGTTGTTTTATCACTGGTAGTCTTAGAACAAGAAGGCTGAAAGAATATAATTAAAGAAGCAAAGAAAGGTGGGGAAAAAAATTGGGTGACATTTCAAAATTTAATAGTTTTATTTAAATGTTCAGATATGGCATGAAACTGATATCTGAGCAACCTATTTGCCAAGAATAGTGATGTACCTACATTCATTTTCTCCTCCACACATTAGTCATTTCTCCAAAAGCCTCCAAATATCTACAATCACCTTCAAAAGAATACCATAAGCTCTGCCAGTCATATTTCTGCACTTTGAAGACCAATGACTGACACTATATGATGACTGCCTCCCTTTCGCTTCATCCTTCCTAATTGTGGAGTGAAAAAGCTTGCGAAACTAACACGTGTACACACTGAATTACTGGTTTTTTCCACCAGCACAGCACAAAGGTACTGGAAATCTGCCCTCTGCCCCAGGCTCACAAGAGGTCTCTGACCGTAAGTGCAAGTATGGTCAAAGAGGGGTTGTGGCCCTGTTCGAATGTACATTTAACTGTTGAATTCAAATTTTCTTAAATTATTTGCTGAAGGAAACATCTAAAATTAAATGTTTGATTACAGGCATGTTATAATTACTGGAAATGTACTCAGAATATTGGTCATTCTTGGAATTAAAATCTCGCAGATTAAGAAAACCCATTTTTGTAAGAGCCACTTGTTAAAACTATTGGCTCCTAATGTTTCAAACAAAACAAACAAAAAAAATGTAGATCTACCTTGGGCCGTATCTAGAAGATAAATGAACACTACTTCCTGAGTGACAGTTTTTCTTAGGAAAAAAATTGCACACACCAGCAGGAAAGCTTCTCTGATAAGTTCTACACCTATATGCTCACACCTCTCAGAGCTAGAGTGAAATTTAAAAGGATTTCACTGATTCACTCTTGTTATTGGACTTATGAGCCTATCTATCCTCTCAGCTACTCATGTACTCCCTTTGTTATGCATCTGCTAAGCAATTCAAATGCTGCTTTAAAATATGTGTTATTTTCATAAGAGTAATAGCTTTCTTACTTTGTTATCCAAGCCATCTGAACTTCCCTCCTTTTGCTTAGGCTTCTTGGATTTCTTTTTGGACATCTCAAATCCCTAAAGAAAATAATGTTAATCAATCATTTCATAATTACCATTCCACCTCTTGCCTAATGCATGTAATTAAACATTAAATTACCATCTGCATAAAATGTGATTAGAAGAGAAAAAAAATTCTTCTTACCCTCAACTTTCCTCACCCTCAATTCAAACTCCTAAGTTTTCATTTTTTTTCCTCTTTACGTGTGACAGAATAAAAGCAGACCTCTGGTACACCTGGAGTCTAAGAACTCACTGGAACAAGACTTCAGAAACCCCAACAGGGAGGTGGTCAGAGAAAAAACAAAAACAACCTATTACAACAAAGCACTCCACAGTGCATTTTTCTCCCTATGAAAAGAGAAAGAAAGAGCAAATGACATGAAAGATTTTAGTCAATGCATTAATGCTCCGAGTTGATATCGCTGCACTGCAAGAGACGCAGCTCGCAGATTCGGGATCTCTAAAGGAAAAGGACTACACCTTTTTCTGGTAGGGTAAAGCCCAAGAAGAACCCGGAGAGCATGGTGTTGGCTTTGCTGTCAGAAACACCCTTCTACAAATGGTGGAATTAGTCATGGGCGGATCAGAAAGACTTCTTCGGATCACGCTTCAAACTTGCGCTGGCCCCGTCCACCTGATCAGCACTTATGCTCCAACCCTGTACGCCACACCAGAAGTAAGAGACAAGTTCTATGACGTGCTTAGTGCTGCTGTAGCGCACATACCTGCTCGTGAACAACTGTACATTCTGGGTGACTTCAATGCAAGAGTTGGAGCTGATTGGGCCTCATGGCCTTCCTGCTTAGGACACTTCGGTGTGGGAAAAATGAATGACAATGGACAGCGTCTCCTTGAACTGTGCACGTACCACAATCTGTGCATCACAAACACATTCTTCCGAATGAAGCCACAGCACAGAGTATTGTGGAGACACCCATGCTCGAAGCACTGGCATCAACTAGACGTGGTCATCACTAGGCATAATAACATCAAAAACGTCCTTCTGACATGCAGCTATCATAGTGCTGACTGTGACACAGATCACTCATTAGTTTGCTCCAACTCAAGCTGAGACCCAAGAAGCTGTACTGCTCTAAACCTGCTGGAAGGCCCCGCATTGACGCCAGAAAGACGGCAAACTCGGAGAAAGCTGAAAAGTTCAGCGAGACCCTCCAGGAAAATCTGCGCAGCGGCCCTGGGGGCGCCGATGTGACATCCAAATGGCAACATCTGAGGGATACAGTTTACAACACGGCCTTGTCGGTGTTTGGAAGAAGAGCTAGAAACACGAATGACTGGTTCGAAGCTAACTCCGATGAGATGATTCCAGTCATTGAAAAGAAGCGCACTGCACTCCTGGAGTACAAACGCTCACTGAGCCAGAGTACCCAGCAAGCACTTAGAGCAGCCAGAAGAACAGTACAGCAGACAGCCAGGTGCTGTGCCAACAACGACTGGCTCCAGCTATGCAGCAGCATCCAGACCTGTGCTGACTTTGGTAATCTCAGAGGAATGTACGAGGGTATGAAGGAAGGCATTAGGACTCACCCAGAACAAGATGGCACCTCGGAAATCCAAATCTGATGAAATCATCGCTGACAAAGCCAAACAGATGGAGTGCTGGGTTGAGCACTACTCTGAGCTGTACTAACGTGAGAACATTGTGGTTGACGCAGCCCTCGGTGCTGTCGAGCTCCTACCAGTAATGGACGAACCGGATCAAAAACCGACTGTGGATGAACTGAAGACAGCCATCGACAGCACTGCAGCAGGAAAGGCCCCTGGCCAGGATGGTTTACCATCAGAGGTAATCAAGTGTGCCGCGGACATATTCCTGGAACCCCTACATGATCTACTGTGCCTGTGCTGGAAAAAGGGTGAGGTTCCACAGGATATGCAGGACGCTAACATTGTAACATTGTATAAGAGCAAAGGAGACAGAAGCGACTGCAACAACTACCGTGGAATCTCCCTCCCAAGCGTCACTGGTAACCTGGTCGCTCGCGTCATCCTCAGCAGACTCCAGAAGATTGCTGAGAGGGTGTACCCCGCATCACAGTGCGGATTCCGCACAGAGAGGTCTACCGTTGACATGGTCTTCTCTCTAAGGCAGCTGCAGGAGAAGTGCAGGGAGCAGAGGAAGCCACTCTACATAGCCTTCATCGACTTGACCAAGGCCTTTGACTTGGTCAGCAGGGATGGTCTGTTCAAACTGCTCCACAAGACAGGCTGTCCTCCACGGTTACTCAAGATGAGCCAGTCGTTCCATGAAAACATGAGAGGAACCATCCAATATGACGGCGCATTATCGGATGCTTTCAGAATCAGGAGCGGCGTCAAACAAGGATGCATGCTTGCTCCGACATTGTTCGGGATCTTCTTCGCACTCCTCCTGAAGCATGCCTTTGGATCTTCAACAGAGGGCATCTTGCTGCACACAAGATCTGATGGGAAACTGTTTAACCTTGCAAGGCTGAAAGCTAAGTCTAAGGTGCAGGAAGTCCTCATCAGAGACATGCTGTTCGCAGACGATGCTGCTGTAGTGTCTCACACAGAAGACCAGCTTCAAAAACTGCTGGATCAGTTCTCCAAAGCGTGCAAGGACTTTGGGCTTACCATCAGCCTAAAGAAGACAAACGTACTCGGTCAGGATGTTGCTGAATCCCCATCAATCAGCACTGACAACTATAAGTTAGAGGTTGTCCATGAGTTCGTGTACATCGGGTCCACCATCACTGACACCCTGTCGTTGGACACCGAGCTAAATAGGAGGATCGGAAAAGCGGCCACAACTCTGTCCAGACTCAGCAAGAGAGTGTGGAATAACAACAAGTTGTACACTCACACCAAAATGCAAGTCTACAGAGCCTGCATCCTCAGCACCCTCCTTTATGGCAGCGAGACTTGGACCCTGTATGCCCGCCAGGAAAAGAGGCTGAACGTCTTCCACTTGTGCTGCCTCAGGCGCATCCTTGGAATATCATGGAAGGACAGAGTGACCAACACCACCGTTCTCGAGCAAGCTGGAATCCCAATCATGCACACCCTCCTCAGGCAGCGTCGGCTCCGCTGGCTTGGCCACGTCCACGGGATGAATGATGGAAGGATTCCAAAAGACATCCTGTATGGTGAGCTAGCCTCTGGCAAAAGACCTCCCGGATGCTCCCAGTTGCGCTACAAAGATGTCTGCAAGAGAGACCTCAGAGAGGTAGACATCGAGCTGGACAACTGGGAAGAACTAGCAGACGACCGCAGCAGATGGAGGCAGGGGTTACGCAAGGGCCTTCAGAAGGGCGAGATGAGGATCAGACAGCTAGCAGAGGAGAAGCGAGCGCACAGAGAGCACACTAAGGACTTGCGAGACACCCACCACATCTGCAAGAGATGCAGCAAGGACTGTCACTCTCGTGCGGGTCTTCATAGTCACAGGAGACGCTGTAAATGAAGTCCTCAATTGAAAATACAAAGGGCGCGATCCAGAGTCTATGCAGACTGAAGGATGCCTACTACTACTATTAATGCATTATGGGAAGCTACTTAACTAACTGTTATAGTGGACAGTGTGGTATAACATTAAAAAAAAAAAAAGAGTTGTTCTGTCTTCAGCTACAGGCATATCTTGTTCCAGGGGACATTTCACAAGTTAGTGGAACCTTTGTCATCTATCCTCTTTTTGCTGCTGCCTTACAAGCTTATTGTGAAGTCGTAAAATGATCGCAGTTGATCATTTTATAAGTACTTCTCACCATTTCAATCCCCTCTTCCAGAGGAATCCTCCCCACCATTTTAATTTCCTCTCTTCCAGAGGAATCTTGTGAGCAAGATTTGCATTTGAGCTGCATCATCCATCTCAGATGGAATTTAGACAGCCTCTATTAACTAGAGAAATTGTAGTTACTGGACTGTTTAAAACACCACAAAAATGCTGCTGCTGCTGCTGCTGCACAAATTTCGTATCTGTTACAAAACCAGGTGAGAAGGATCCATCGTCTTTATGGTTAATAAGACCTGGGCTCATGCTGAGAGGGGTCAGAGGCAAGACAGTCATTTGTCACAAAGGCCAAGTCTACACTACACTGAAAGGTCAATCTAAGATACACAATTCAAGTTACATCAATTGCATAGCTGGAATTGGTACATTGATGAATTTTTCTGGAGTCCACACAGAGGAAGGTCAATGGGAGAAACTCTTCTGTCATTCTCCCTTACTCCTTGCAAGGGTGAGGCATTCCAGGGCTGACTGTAGAGCCCTGATGATTCATTTTAGTGCATCCCCACTGGCACGCTAAACTGAACCCCGGAAGATTGACCCTGAAGGAGTCAGTCTTCAGGTAAACATAAATACATTCTTACTTTGCAAATCATGAAGCCTGCCATGTGTCCTCTACCGTAAATCCCTTACCCAATAACTTGTCCACAATAGATGCTGTGTGGGAGACAACCATATGTCAGATTAAACAAGAACATGTGGTACATCATACAATTTTGTTACAACAAAGCAAAGCAACAGAAATGTAGCACTTTAAAGACTACCAACATGATTTATTCGGTGATGAGCTTCCGTGGGACAGATCTGATGAAGTAGGTCTTAAGTGGGTCTGTTCCGCAAAAGCTCATCACTGAATAAATCATTTTGTTAGTCTTTAAAGTGCTACATTTCTGCTGCTTTGTTTTGTTGGAATATAGATTAACAGGGCTACCTCTCTGTTACTATTCTATTTTGTTACAAGTTTTGCTACACTTTCCTTTCTATGAGCAGTGAGTGGACCTATACAGCAGAGAACTGGTAACGAAGGTAGAAAAGTAGATTTAAGTATGTCTGAAATAATACATATGATGGATCCTTGCCTCACACGAGGATTATTGACATTATATACAAATGAGCCCAATAATGTCATATCAGAAAAATCATAGAATTTAAGGCCAGAAGGATTCACCAAATCGTCTAGTTTTACCTGTCTATCAAAGGCCATCAACACAACTCAGCAACCCAAATTGCACCAAAGATTACAACCCTCAGAAGACCAACCTACTGCATGTCACCGGCAGAGAAATGGAGCCCTGTGATGAAAGGGAAATTGTTTGCCAGCATCCTCTGGAATAATGTGCACACCACACTACAGAGGACAACTTCCCTGTCAAGGCTACTGCCAATTTGATCAGGGGCAGGGGGGAAGAGAGAGTCCTTTTCAGCTCTATCTAGGGTGCTCAGTGAAACCTCAAGCATATGGGCCAGAACCAGCAAGCCAAACACCTTCAGACTTATTATTACTATTTGTATAACCATAGCAACTAGGAACTGAAGTCATGGAACAATACCTTGTGTGGTAGGCACTGGTCAAATATAGACCAAAAGATGGTTCCTGCAACAGGTTCTGTCACAAAGAACCCATTGAGACTGCCACTTGATGTGCTGAAATACTACTGAACCAACCTTCCTGGGAACCTCCTGTTTTGCTGTGCCAGGCACACCAGTCTCCTTCACTACTAACACAGAGGTGGGGTCACAGCCCTATGCAGAATAATAGAGATGCTGAGGTCAGACTAGCTCTGGGAAGGCTCAGTTAAAGGGACTTCCTCAGCCCCCAAAGGGACCAGAACCCCAGATAAATCCAACATACTTCATATAAAGTTTTATACAGAACAAGATTATATTATCCACCCTCTTTCTGACATAAAGACATGCACAGCTGCATACCTCCTGCCCAGGAACAATTATTTACAGTGGATTTATTAATAAATAAAAGTGGTTTTATTAAGTATAAAAAGTAGGATTTCAGTAGCTGTAAGCAATCACACACAGAGCAAAGCAAGCTACTAAGCAAAATAAAACAAAAAGCACACCAGTCAAGCCTAACACACTAAGAAACTTGTCATATGCAGTATCTCGCACTAAGGCCTTGTTTCCATGTGACCAGATGATCCTTGGTGATGCTTGCCTCTACTTTACAGTAAAGAGGATGATAAGGCCATTGTATTTTTGACACCTTCTGATACCACATAAGATAAATGTCATGTGCTACATTAACACACTGGTCCCTTTTTCAGAAACCCCACAACAAAAATGCTGCCTTTTACATCAGCATATTGGTCCTTTGTGGTTAAAGTAGCCAAGCTGAAAGGTCTGAAAATTCAAATATGTTCACACTTACCAACATACACATCTAGAAATTTCTATGTTCTTACACCTACCTAAATATATTTAAAAAGTGCTAAAGCTAACATCTTACAGAGCATGATCCCTGTTGGCCCCTTTTGTAACTGCTAAATTAGAAAAAAAATATATAGATTTAAGCATACAAGCTATAAATCCAGTACATATATCTTTTTGGCTACACAACAAGAGAGCAACCTCTGTCGACCTTATCACACACAAGACACCGGACATACCTTCAGTTATACTATTTGCATAGCAGAAGTAAATCAACAGTGCATTAAGTGTAGACAAAGCCTAAGAGTAATTCTGGTCATATTTTTTCACAGGCTAGAAAGCCTCCTAGCCTGGAGGTTAATACTTCTCCCTGTTCAGTCTTCCAGCACTCTTCTTGGGTGGTAGGCAGGGGTTGCCTGATATCAGCCCCTATTATATGGTTTCCAATCTTTTTTCTAGATTTTGTCCACGGTGGAAGTCCTTTGTGTTCAGTTAAACTTTTTCCTTTGGAAAAGTACAAGAACCAAGCAGGTCCCAGAATCAAATGACCTTATGGGGTCTCTCAGCCCCTCCTATGAACAGATTAGGAGGACATAGGAGAAACACACACACTTACACATTACTGTCGTTATCCATGAACCATCAAGTTTCTGAAATAGCCATCATGGCCCTCACTTACCACGTCTACAACTAGTAAAGCAGGTTTATAGTTCATATTTCTAAATTTCAAAGACAGGAATAATAAATGCATGCAAATAGAATATACAAGTCCAGCAGCTTTAAAACTTTACAAATGATACCTTACATGAAATATTTTGCACAAGGGCACTTCCCATTATGAATACAGATTAACATATTTCCATAAAGAATACGGATAGCCATTTGATAGTCCCTATCTTAGACAGCATACTAAGACAATAAAACACAAATGGATATAGACAAACAGATGGGGAAATGCAAGACAACACTGGGCAAGTCTTTTTCGTGAGCATCACAGCAAAGTAACTCTAGGGAAGGTTCTGAAGCAACATAATGAAGTTAATTATGAAAGTTTACAGGCAGCAACCTCCAAGCTTAAAGCTCAGCACAGGATAAAGCACAAAGCTGCACATTTTATGAACGAACAAACGGATGAAGGAGGCTTGGCCTAAGAAGAAACGTCACCTGGGTCAGTTCTGTCAGCACCTGCGAACCAAAAGCTATTCCATATGGTCACCAAATGCCTGTCAGGACATAAACTAGGAGTTTATCTACTACAGCCTTGGAACTTTGCAGTTCAGTACCTTTGTTCCTAGAGCACCCACCACAGTGAGAAAGAAAAAAGGGAGACAGAGAACACCCCCAGGTCTGAGAACAAGCTCTGTACTTTCCCATTCTCACTTCCCAGCAGCTCCTCCCCCTCCTGTGTTCACAGCTGAAGTAGGGGAGGAGCATGGTACCTCACAGTGTCCATAAGCAGGCTCAGGCTGCGTGCCGATTGGCTGACCGGTAGTCAGAGGGCGGGGCTCTCTCAGGTAGGCCAGAGCTCTAAAGCCCTGCTGGCAAGTGACCAGGGAGCATGCGAACAGGGTGGTTGCTAACAGGAGGGAGTTTTGAGAGGGGACTTTAGAGGGGGAGCTTAGAGGGAGCTAGTTACTACTTCAGGTCTAAGAGGCAGCATCATCCCCAACTGCTGGCTGGAGCTGAGGGACCCACTACAGCATCTGGAGCAGGGGGGGGTGAGATCAAGGGACATCAGTGGTGGGCAAGTGTTTTGGGGGCGTCTGGTATGGCTGTGAGGATGGCAGCACCCATGAAGGCTGCTTGCGGCATGCTGGCCCAGATTGCATGGCTTCCAGGCCCAGTCCTGCACTCCCTGCATGGACGCGATGCACCAGATCTGTGGGGCTCCAGGGTCAGCTGTAGCCAGATGAAGAGTTGGTAGCTTTGGCTGGGACCCAGGGTGCGGCTGGGCTGCAAGATCGGCGCCTTCCTGGAGGACGTGGGACTGCAGCAGCGTGTGGCCAGGTGCGGAGAGGCCGGGGGAAGGGGGACCTGGGGGCAACGAGAACTGATAGGGGGCAGTGTGGTGCAGTCAGGAGACATGTGAGTGGATGGGGGAAAAGGGAACAGGGAGGGAGGATCTGGGGGGTGATGGTAGCTGATGAGAGGGAGAGGGGTGGGGAGGAGGGTCCTGGGGAGGCAAGGTGGTCGTCATGGGGAGCTTTGGGGACATGTGGTGCCAGAGAGGCGCAAGAGGTAGTGGGACCGCACCCACGTTCTCCATGCCCCACTGCCTTGTGGGTTATCCTGGAAAGGAGCAAGGCTAAGGGAGTAAACCCTGACAGAAAATCTGGAGGGGAGTCCTAAGGCGGTTCTGTGCCAACTTCTGGCATTGACCCGGCAACTCCTGCCCCTGAGCTGGTACCAGACATAGAGGTAATTCTCTCCTTTGGACTATATAAGTAAAGCCGAGAGGGGAACACGGGCGTCTGGGCAGCCCAGGGTCCCAATAATCGCCCAAGCTCGCGCCTGGAGAGGTACTCCAGCATCGCTAACAGCATTGAACCAACACGGGAGGTAACAGATACCAGTTATAAGCTCTTGCTCGATTGGTGTAGAGAACGAGTGCCACGGGTTGCCTCCGATGGTGGGAGAGATCGTCGCATCTCACTGGACAGTCACTGCCCGCCTCAAGCTGGGCAGCCCCCAGCTAATAGGGTACTGTCCCGCCACACTTCACCTGCCTCACTGGGTGCATGAGGCTTAAGGTTCCCAAACCTGACAAGTGACCTGAAAGCTGAGCGGCAGGCAAACCAATAAGACAATCAACAAGAAAAGGAAACCATCAAACTTTTAAGCTTGCTTGCTGGAATATGTGGACCATGCTGACAGGTCTGACTGAAGATCTCTGGGACATCAGCGACATCCGAAAGACTGCTGTCCTCAACGAGGAACTGAAAAGGCTCCAAGTTGACATTGCTGCTCTGCAAGAGACACGTCTCGCAGTTTCGGGATCTCTAAAGGAAAAGGACTACACCTTTTTCTGGCAGGGTAAATCCCGAGAAGAACCCAGGGAGCATGGTGTTGGCTTCGCCATCAGAAACTCCCTTCTACAAATGGTGGAATTAGTCATGGGTGGATCAGAAAGACTCCTTCAGGTCATACTTCAAACTCGCCCCGGTCCTGTCCACCTGATCAGTGCTTATGCCCCAACCCTGTATGCCGCACCGGAAGTAAAAGACAAGTTTTATGACGTGCTTAGTGCTGCCATAGCGCAAATACCTGCTCGCGAACAACTGTACATTCTGGGTGACTTCAATGCGAGAGCTGGAGCCAATCGTGACTCATGGCCTTCCTGCTTAGGCCACTTTGGTGTGGGGAAAAATGAATGAAAATGGTCAGCATCTTCTCAAACTTTGCACATACCACAATCTGTGCATCACAAACACATTTTTCCAAACCAAGCCACAGCACAGTGTCATGGAGACACCCACGCTCGAAACACTGGCATCAACTAGACGTGGTCATCGCTAGACGTGAACCTCAAAAACGTCCTTCTGACACGCAGCTGTCATAGAGCTTACTGCGATACAGATCACTCGTTAGTTTGCTCCAAACTCAAGGTGATTCCCAAGAAGCTGCACCGCTCTAAACCAACTGGAAGGCCCCACATCGATGCCAGAAAGACGGCTATCTCAGAGAAAGCTGAAAAGTTCAGAGACCCTCGAGGAGAATCTGCACAGCAACCCTGAGGGTGCCGATGTGACATCCAGATGGCAGCATCTGAGGGATACAATGTACAACACAGCCTTGTCGGTGTTTGGAAGAAGAGCTAGAAACACAAAATGACTGGTTTGAAGCTAACTCCGATGAGATGATTCCAGCCATCGGGGAAAAAAGCACGCTCAGCTCCTGGAGTACAAATGTTCGCCAAGCCAGAATACCCTGCAAGCGCTCAGAGCAGCCAGAAAAACAGTACAGCAGACGGCCAGGCGCTGTGCCAACAACTTCTGGCTCGAGCTATGCAGCAGCATCCAGACCAGTGCTGATTTTGGTAACCTCAGGGGAATGTACGAGAGCATCAAGAAGGCATTAGGACCCACCCAGAACAAGATGGCACCTCTGAAATGCAAATCTGGTGATGTCATCACTGACAAAGCCAAACAGATGGAGCACTACTCTGAGCTGTACTCACGCGAGAACATTGTGGTCGGCTCAGCCCTCGATGCCTTCGAACTCCTACCAGTAATGGACAAACTGGACCAGGAACCAACTGTGGATGAACTGAAGAAAGCCATCGACAACACTGCAGTAGGAAAGGCCCCGGGCCAGGATGGTATACCACCAGAGGTAATCAAGTGTGCCACAGACACTCTCCTGGAACCCCTACATGATCTACTGTGCCTGTGCTGGAGAGAGGGAGAGGTTCCACAGGACATGCACGACATTAACATCATAACCTTGTATAAGAACAAAGGAGACAGAAGTGACTGCAACAATTACCGTGGAATCTCCCTTCTAAGCATCACTGGTAAACTGTTTGCTCACGTCATCCTTGGTGGACTCCAGAAGACTGCTGAGAGGGTGTATTCAGAATCACAGTGCGGATTCCGCGCAGAGAGATCTACCGTCAACATGGTCTTCTCTCTGAGGCAGCTGCAGGAGAAATACAGGGAGCAAAGGAAGCCACTCTATATTGCCTTCATCATCCTAACCAAGGCCTTCGACTTGGTCAGGAGGGATGGACTGTTCAAACTGCTCCACAAGATAGGATGTCCACCACGGTTACTGAAGATGATCCAGTCTTTCCACGAAGACATGAGAGGAACTGTCCAATACGATGGCACATTATCAATGCTTTCAGAATCAGGAGCGGCGTCAAACAAGGATGCGTCCTTGCTCCAACATTGTTCGGGATCATCTTCGCACTCCTCCTTAAACACGCCTTTGGAGCTTCAACAGAGGCCATCTTTTTGCACACAAGATCTGACGGGAAACTGTTTAATCTTGCATGGCTGAAAGCTAAATCTAAGGTGCGGGAAGTCCTCATCAGAGATATGCTGTTCGCAGATGACGCTACTGTCGTGTCACACGCAGAAGACCAGGCTCAGAAGCTGCTGGATTGGTTCTCCAAAGCATGCAAGGACTTTGGGCTCTCCATCAGCCTAAAGGAGACAAATGTACTTGCTCAGGATGTTGCTGTTTCTCCATCAATCAGCACTGACACCTATACGTTAGAGGTCGTCCATGAGTTCATTTACCTCAGGTCCACCATCACTGACACCCTGTCGTTGGACACTGAGCTAAATAGGAGGATCGGTAAAGCAGCCACAACTCTGTCCAGACTCAGCGAGAGAGTGTGGAATAACAACAAGTTGTACACTCACACCAAAACGCAAGTCTATAGAGCCTGCATCCTCAGCACCCTCCTTTACGGCAGCGAGACTTGGACCCTGTACGCCCGCCAGGAAAAGAGGCTGAACGTCTTCCACTTGCGCTGCCTCAGGAGCATCCTTGGAATATCGTGGAAGGACAGAGTGTCCAACACTACCGTCCTTGAGCAAGCTGGAATCCCAACTATGCACACCCTCCTCAGGCAGCCTCGGCTCCGCTGGCTTGGCCACGTCCACAGGATGAATGATGGAAGGATCCCAAAAGACATCCTGTATGGCGAGCTAGCCTCTGGCAAAATACCTCCCGGATGCCCCCAGCTGCGCTACAAAAATGTTTGCAAGAGAGACCTCAGGGAAGTAGACATCAAGCCAGACAGCTGGGAGGAGCTGGCAGACGATCGCAGCAGATGGAGGCAGGGCTTCAGAAGGGTGAGTTGAGGATCAGACAGCTAGCAAAGGAGAAGCGAGCCCACAGAAAGCACAGCAAGGACCTGCCAGACACCCATTACATATGCAACAGATGCAGCAAGGACTGTCACTCTCATGTGGGTCTTCACAGTCACAGCCGATGCTGCAAATGAGGATGCCTAACGGAACTACAAAGGGTGCGATCCATAGTCTACGTAGACTGAAGGATGCTACTACTACCATAAGCAGCAAGTTATACGAAGCCTACAGTGCCCAGGTACCAGCAATATTCCTGGCCCAGCTCCAATGAAATTCAAGGCCAGTTCTCTCCAACAGCTCTGTCTAGTAACCTTGTGGGCTCCCTCAGGGCACCTCAGGGTCCATCTCCTACCCCCAAATGACTTAAAAAAGCCCAGAGATGCTGCTGCCACCAGCCTGCAGCATGTCATTCCCAGCCTCCCCACTTGGGAACCACTGCTGGAGGAAAAGATGAGTTATGTCTGTGTGGCAGGCACTGCACCTGTAGTTTGCTGTTGGTCTCATGGGGGCTCAGGGTGGGAACTGCACACAGAGACGTCCCCTTCCCTGAGCGCAATGTGCCAAGGTAAGAATCACACCCCTACTCCTTCTGCCCTACCACAGCCCTTCCCAGAGCCTGCATCCGTATGCAGCATCCAGACTGCCCCCCAGAGTCCCCACCCCCTCCTGCACGCCAGCCCCCTGCTCCAACCCAAACTCCCTTCCAGAACCTCAGGCAGGTGGGGAGGAAGAGAGAGAGTTTGGATGGGGAGTAGGGTGCACGCTCTGGGCACCCCCAAAACGTCTGCACACCTGACAACCCAGCCCACGGGCAGCCTCCCTATCTCTCCGCCCCCCCACCCCCACCCCCACCCCCGCAAGCAATGCCCCAGCCAGCCACACAACCTGACAGCCACTACCGCCCCACCCCATCCCCGCCCCTCAAGGGAGAGGGCAGACAACTAGCGTCCCCCTCCCCAGCCCAAGACCGGAACAACACAAATCCCCCACCCAGCTCTACTCACTCAAGTTCTTGTGGTGCTGCCTAACCAGGGCCTGACACAGCCCTCACCCCACGAGCATGCTGGGTACTGTAGTTTCCGCCCTCCGCATCTTGGCAGTTGGAGTCATTCAAACGTCACAGCCCCCGCCAGGTTAGGGCGGCTTGAGCGCCGTTACCCCGGTGCATGCTGGGTAGTGTAGTTTTTGTGCGGGCGTGCCGCTCGGGAGCCGTAACTGTAATTGGCTGGACCGGTCCGATTGAATCCCGCCGGCGCGAGGCGAGCTTGCGCGGCCGCTCGTCGCGTGACAGGAAGCGCGCCGCGAACAGCAACATCCCTCCTCACCCCAGGCCTGTCAGGAGAGGTGTAGGAGGCTTGCGCGCCCTTCGCCTGCGGAGCACGCTCCGCGGGGAAGATGGCGGCTGAGGAGGCTGCGGTGGTGAAACTGCCCCCCGCGCCGGGGGAGCCGGAGCCGGAGCCGGAGCCGGAGCCGGAGGAGGCCGAGGCCGAGGCCGAGGCCGGAGAACTCAGTAAGGGAGCGGTTGCGGATGGGTGCGTGGCGGGGTAGCCCGAGGGGTGTGGGGCTGAGCTGAGGGGCGGATAGGACTGTGAGCCCGCCTGCTGCAGGTGGGAGTCGGGACTCCTGGCTCCTGCCGCCTCGCTTGCCTGCGGGGAAGAACACCCCCAGCTCCTCGCCAGGCCTGGCTCAGGCGCTTGGAGCGGAAGGCGCGAGGGCAAGACAACGCAACGCACCACTTGCTCCGTTCGGTGGATAACCTGTGGTGTTCCCACGCTCCTACTGCTTGCCTGCCTCTGGGGGCAAGAGTTGTCAATTGATGGAGTCGGAGCTGCCTCCTCCCCGCTCCGTCAGGCTGGCTGCCTTGCAAGGCTGTTGGGAAATTACCTCTTTTGGCCTTCTCACATTGTGTCTGATAAGAGCGTTCACACTGCAAGGGCATTTGGAATTTGAGAGCTCACACTAAGAGAGGCCAGTTTTGAAATAAGAACAAGGATGAGATGCCTCATAATTACCTCTGCTTAGTACGCACTGAGGGTATGTCTATACTTATTGCCTATTCGGAGCACCCTGATCAATCCTGTGGCATTTGATTTATAGACATGTCAAAATCGACTTCTGGGTTTGGCTGTCGACCCTGATACTCCACACTATCACTTGGAGCAAGGGACATTGGTGTGAGCCGCAGGAGCCCCTATTTACAGCAGGGAACAAAGTGGATCCTCATACGTGGATTCTAGCTGCGCTAATGGCATATCTAGAATTCCGTATCTGGGATCAACTTTGTTCCCTGTTGTAGACCAGGCTTGAGTCAATTTCAAAATTGAAAAGGAGGGCGTTGGCAAAAGTCATTGTTTTGATAGAGTTACTATTTTGAATTAAATGTCCTGTTATTCCAGAATAACAAACTTTGCAGTGTGGATACAGGGGATTTTTCTGGTAAAATGGGTATTTCTGCAGAAAACAAAAAACAAAACAAACCCCAGTGTAGACAAGCTCTCGGGAATGTAATCAGTGCTCCCTCCATGGGCATCACTTCAGAATTTGGGTGGGTGGTTAAGGGGGGGCAATGTTAATCACTATTAAAGGGGCAGGTTAAGCACTGGAAAACACTGGGTATTTTTGCAGATAGTTTAGAAATTAGCTGACTGGAGTGATGCATCTAGTTCCTATGTCAAGAAAGAGAAGTAAATAAATATTAGACTGATTTAGCTGTAGTAGTAACATGTTCTGATAGCTTGTTTCAAATCACTGAAGGGAGACTACTATCAGAGATTACAATTATCAGAGAGGTAGCTGTGTTAGTCTGTAGTTTCAAGAACAACAAAAAGCCTTGTGGCACCTTTTAGACTAACAGATATTTTGGAGCATAAGCTTTCATGGGCAAAGACCTTCATCACCCCCTCACTCATGCATCTGATGAAGCGGGTCTTTGCCCATGAAAGCTTATGCTTCAAAATATCTATTAGTCTAAAAGGTGCCACAAGGCTTTTTGTTCTTCTAGTGTCAGAGGGATAGCCATGTTAGTCCATATCCACAAAAACAAGAAGTCCTGTGCACCTTATGGACTAACATTTTTTGGAGCATAAGCTTTTGTGGGCAAAGATCCACTTCATCAGCTGCAACTGACAAAATGGATCTTTGCCCACAAAACCTTTATGCTCCAAAAATTTTGTTAGTCTATAAAGTGCCACAGGACTTCTCATTATTTTTAAGGGAGACTAGTTCACTGACTCTTGAAAACAATAATTGAAAGTTGCAGTGAAATCCATATTCCTTTCTGTCCTTCAGGCTTTATACAGTTCATCAAGCTTAGAATGGGTCATTTTAACTTGTGGAACCATTCTATTAGGGCAAGGCCCTGTGAGTTTATACCACAGTCGCCTGGGGTTCTGGGGTGTTACCCTAGAAACTTGCTTTAAAGATAAGTGAATCTGACATTATCAAGTCTCTTTCATGGTATTGCCAAACACAAATCTTCATAAATCATGAGTCAAGTAACCTGGAAATCATGAGATTGCCTTCAAAATCATGAGGTTATATAAAAATAATAAATGTGGTGGGGCTTTTTTGAGTCTTTTGCTTTTTGAACCTGGAGAATACACTGGGGTCCCATTTTGAAGATTTCTCCAGAACCATGAATACTACAATTTTATTTTTTCTTTTTGAATGAAGGCTTAAATCATCACTTGACTCCAGAAACTGGAGCTTTGAGGAAAACAAGGACAAAATCATGAAAGTTGGCAACACTGCTTTCACTTCTGGGAAGCAGTTATTTAAAGCAGAAGGCTGTTAAACACAACACCATGGTGATTGAATTGCAGTTCTCAGAGGAGAATTTTTTAAACTGAGCACCAATAAATTCCACATTTTCAAGAAGATAAATAAATTGAGACTTCTAAGGTTATATATATTGCCAGTGGAAGCAGAAAAGGAAAATAAAAAGGCCCAGGAGCTCTTATTGGAAGAAAGGGTCAAATCTTGCTGTCATTTAATCAGAAAACTTCTGTAGCCATCAGCACCTTTATTCACAGACATTCACATTAAAATAACCATGTGATAACATAGTTACTCTACACTTTATACCTCAGTATGTGAGCCATATTATCCACAGTTATACATCTTGTACACGTTTTCAGGGACTACATTTTTGGTATAGTCTAATCAGTGCTGAACACACAGAACACAGTGCATAAATCATGAAAATAATTGACAGCCTTATTTTGTGGGAGCAATTTCCATTCTTCATTCTGGAAGTGGCCTGAGCACAGCTGAAACTAGGAATTTGAGGCATAAATACACTTGATACGCATATGACACTTCCTCTTTCCTTTTCTCAAACTCAGAACAAAAAGTGACAAAACAAAATGGTTTTCAGCTAAAATGTAATATTTCGTAGTAGCTGTTACTCTACAACCCGGCGTGGGGCAGAGCCTTCCATCCTTCAGGGGCTAAGTGATCTTCTCTCTCCTGAATATAGGAATAACCATATTGAGTCAGACCAAAGGTCCAGCTATCCAGTATCTTTCATCTGGCAGTGGCCAATGTCAGGTGCCCCAGAGGAATGAACAGAACACATAATGATAAAATGATCCATTCTCTGTTACCCATTCCCAGTTTCTGGCAATCAGGGTAGGGACAGCATCCGTGCCCATCCTGGCAAATAGCCCTCGATGGACCTACACTCCATCAACATACCTAGTTATTTTTTTAAACCCTGTTTATAATCTTTGCCTTCACAACATTCGCTGGCATGTAATTCCACAGGTAGACCATGCATTGTGTGAAGAAATACTTCATTTTGTTTGTTTTAAACCTACTACTTTAATTTCATTTGGTGACCTTGAGTTCTTGTGTAATGAGGAGTAAATAACAGCTTCTTTATTTTTTCCACACCAGTCATGATTTTATAGATCTCTGTAAATACCCTTGTGGAAGAAAACACGGTCTTCACGTTGTGTTTATCTCAGATTTGCCAAAGGCACCTTTATTAAAGAAAATAAGCAGCTGCTGGGAAAGTCTTCACTAACTGACACAGCCTGTGAGGGCTGCGCCCCACCCCCCTGCTTAAGAAAGTTACAAAGTTTTTATAGTTGGCATACTACTCAGATTTCTCAGTCCCAAATAAGGAGACAACTACCAAATTAGGAAAGCAAGGTTGTTCACGGTGAGGAAGAGCATATTTCCTGCAATAACTGGATCGTTCTAGTTTCTCAGAACAAAGAACAGTAAGCACCTTCCCTATCTTTATGCAACCCCTTCTCAGGCCTTCAAGCATGTAAGCAGACTTAGCCAACGTTTAAGGCCTAACTTATTCAGATTCCACAACCCCCCCTTAATTCTCCTCATACAGAAGTTGTTCTATAGCCTAATCATTTTTGTTGGACTGAATCTCGTTCTCTTTCTTCATCTTTCTTGACCTCAGTGCTGCTTCATGTGCTGTTTGGCCCTTTGTGATTTTTGCTCTCATCTGTGAGTCTTCCTTTGGGTTCTACTTTCCCTATGGATTTCCTGTATGACTTCAAACCAGTGTCTTTGGAACAGAATTTCAAAAGTTTTGTAGGCACCCAAAGGTGCTGCTAGGTATCTAGTGAAGTTTACAAAGCTCCTAACCTTCTCAGCACTTTTGAAATTCCCACTAGATGCCTAAATACCTTTGAGAAGTCCTCTGGCACCTTACAGACTAACAGATATTTTTGGAGCATAAGCTTTCATGGGCAAAGACCTGTTGCCTGTGCTTAGCTTATAGTATTAGCATTAGGGTAGATATAAGGAAGCCATGATAGTTTGGCTAATTGAGCCCTAGAAGAATCTATGCTTACCTTCTTTCCTGTCAGCAGAAACGCAAGGGGCCTGCCCAGTAAGTAGGGCATGGGGCGGGGGAAGCTTGGGCAAATTATCTTTTTATAAGTATGTTTAAGGTCAGGTCAGCAATGGTGCGTCATTTCAGTCTGGGCCATCTAAAAACACCTCTCAAATAGCAAAATACACCCAAACCTTTTCTCACTTATGGGAAAGAATAAAAGGTTATCCGATATATTCAGGTAAAAGGGCTAAGATGGAAATTTCCCTTTTAAACTCTGGTTTGAGAAAAACAGGATGAATAGAATAGGTCATCATACGTGTAGGGGTCTCCGTAGGTATTGAAGGTTCGATTATGTCAGCCCCTAATTTAGTCAGCACAAGGGAAAAAGAGTATAAAACAATCCTTTGGGAGAACAGAAGGGCGCGTAATGAACGCCCAATGCAACGTGTGTGAAGCTGTGCCAGACGGATCCGCACCAACGGGTGCCTATCACCCCAACTCTCTCTCTCTCTCTGTCTCCTTGTTATATTCTACTCTTAGCTAACTTCTTCCTTTTCTGAACCACTGCAATAACTCCCTTTTGACAGGTGGAAGCGAGCTGGTCTCTGCTTCTAAAGAGTTCAAAAGAAGTCAGTGAGCATTGCATCCTGTTTGCTAGACATAGGATAAAACCATAAGATTAATCAGTAAAACAATAGGTATTCTTAGTAATATTGTTAAGTAAGATCTTTGATTGTAATCTCAGTACTAACCGCGATATATCTTTTTTGTAGTGTCTTGGCTAAGTGCTGCATATGTACTATTGTACTATTAAATACAGCATAGCTATTGTTAAGATCATTGTCTGTGTTGTGACTGGGAATCCCGAAAACTCAACTCCGGCTTTGGCCTGAGGCTTTGCCTCAGATCTCACCGTTAACTCAGGGGAGGTGCAAACCTATAACCTTCAACTTTAAGTCAGATTGGCGAGCCTTCCCAAATTTATATACCTACATATCTTGCTACCTTTCACCCGGGTCAACAGACCCCATTACATGCATCTGACAAAGCGTGTATTTGCCCGTGAAAGCTTAAGCTCCAAAAATATCTGTTAGTCTGTAAGGTGCCACAGGACTTCTCCTAGTTTTGGCAGACATAGACTAACACAGCTACCCCTCTGATACTAAATACCTTTTGGAAATCTGGTCCTTCTGCTGTATCTGTACAATGGGGATAACAGCACTGCTCTACCTCACCACAGGGTTTGAGGAGAAATAGGTTAGACATGAGTTGCTCAGATACTTTTGTTAATGAAGCCACATAATTAACACGGGTAGTGTGGGAACTTCTCTCTATTGCTGCTATCCTTTCTGTTGGTTTTGTCCCCTTCTTTTCACTTATCCTTCTCATCACCTCTGAATGTAATCTTGGCTAAAAGGTGTTATCTGTATTTCTTCTTAGTCCTCTGTGTTCTCTCTTCAACACCATTCTCCTCCCCACTCACAGAGAGAAGCTTCGTAAAACAAAGCAAGCAGTCCTTTAGCACCTTAAAGACTAACTATACAATTTATTAGGTAATGAGCTTTCGTAGGAAAGACCCACTTCTTCAGATTCAGGAGGCGAACTGAGAGGAAAACACCTGTGTTTATAGCTTCATCTTATGACTTCCAGAGCCTTAATTTAATCACCACATCTTCCTATCTTAATCTTATCTTCAATCACCCTGCCTCTGCTTATGACTAAAATACTGATTCCCTGCCTCAGGGTCATAAACCGGGAGCAGCTCCTCTTTGCAGAACTCACACGTAACACATTCAGGCTGGGCAGCAGTTAAGAGCTCTGCCTGGGGCTAGGATGTACAGACCTTTTATACAAAACTTGAGGGTGGGACAAATTACCCATCCTCTCACCCTCCCTAAATGGCACCTCTGAGAATATTGTTTCAGAATATTTCTGACAACCTCTTGCTGTTTGACAGGGCATGAAGCTCTGGAGAACAGGTTTGAGTGTGCCCTGCAGAGGTGAAAGTAGGGTGTTGTGCCATGGTGCACCTCTCTGTTAAGAAGGAGCCTTCACTGGGGTACTCTGCAGAGGTGGAAGCCAGCCTACTCTCCCAGCTGGGCTCCTGGGTCACTCCTACAGGTTGGCACTGGTGCCATGCTATGTAGAAGACTTCCAGGCAGGTGAAAGGGGTCAGCTGAAGGTGGGCTATATGTGGATGAACCATGTTTCCAGCCTGGCTCCTGGTGGGGCATTGGCATCCCAGCCTATCCTGCTGCCTTCTGTCTCTACACACCAGTTGTTTCATCCCTGCATCATGCATTTCTGTGGCCTCTGAGGAGACAGGAAAGGGAGCAGCAAGCGAGAGGATCTTCTTGTGCCTCTGTTGCCCATTTGCCTGCAGATGCTGTACCCTCACAAAGCTGGCCACAGCTCTCTCAGCAGGAGCAGGGTAGGGCAGGGACCCAACCACCAGGTAACGTAGCCCTGTTGGCCATAACCAGGACTGCCCCAGTCCAGCCCCAAACCCTCTGATCTCAGGTGCCCCAGCCCTGAACCTCTTCCCACCCCCCCCACCTTCTCACACTTCCCTCTTGTGATGAACTGAGGGGGTTTATTCACCTTGTTACATTACATGTGAAGTGGCAGAAATGTAGCACTCTAAAGACTAACAAAATTATTTATTCGATGATTAGTCTTTAAAGTGTTATATTTCTGCTGCTTTGTTTTGTTGGAGTACAGACTAATATGACTACCTCTCTGTTACTATTCAACATTACATGTGAGTTCTACTGTCCTATAGTAACCCTGCGTATGTGCCTCAGTTTCCCTGGGTACTGCAAAAGTACCTAAGCTTTTTGGATATTTTTGGATGTGACTTTGACTGAGGAGGCTGCATCAGCCTCCCGTGTGTGCATCAAAAATGGCCATTACCATTTGTAAAGTGAGACCAGGAGGTGCAAGACAGAGGCAGGAGGGATGGGAGCAGGAACTGGGAGTGGGTCAGTCTCGGCTGGCTTGGGAGGGAGGGCCGGGGCCACTGGCTCTAAACCAACTCCTCCCAAAGATGGATTGTACTGATTATTTCTGGTTACTTTGCTGGCAAGTCTGTTTTTCTGTTTCTGATTTGATTAATGAACCTTCTGCTCTACCTGCAGTTTGAGAGTCATCTGACTGTGGGTGGGAAGTGCAGAGCGCAGTGATTCTCCTAACACAGGGATCTGTAACCTGTGACTCCAGAGACACAAGTGGCTATTTAAGGTCGTCTTTGTAGCTCCTGATGCTATAACTGTAAAGAAAAAAACAAACAAACATTATTTTCAATAAACAGTGAACATCTAAAAGCCCAAAAATGAACAACTCATAGCTAAATAGCAAATGATATGTGATCTCAAGATGCCGGATTACTCTCCGTAGCATCCTGCAGAGAGAGAGAGAAGGTTCAGGAGTGAAAGTCAGGAAGACAGTGGTACAAATACATGTAAAGTGTGAAGAAATAGAATATGTTAAAAGTTTGCGAATGTCCTGCAGTAAGCATGTATCACATTACAAATCATTGTGTGTGCACTGTTCTTAAAAGAGGAGTTACAGAAAGTATGGCTTGACATTATTTATTAAAGACCATCTTGTATTCACATGCGTTATGGCTCTTGAATTATAGTTGTTTACTGAATTGGGAAAAATGGCTCTTCTTGCTCTTTTTGGTTGCTAGCCCCGGCCTAATTCCTCAGAGACATCCCTGTACACACTCACCCACCAGCTCCCTGCCTTAAGCTGCATCCACAGCTTCCTGCCCTGACTCCTGCACCCCACCACATATATCCAAACTCCTGCCTTGAGCCCCACCCAACCCTGATTCCTGCACTACTCCACACCCCAGCCCCTGCCCTGAGCCCCTCACATACCAACCTTGGCTTCTGCCCTGAGCCCCACCACCCTCCTACCTGACTCTTGAACACCACACATTCTTAACCCCCTGCTCTGAGCCCTTACATTTCACCCTGCTATCATATCACAACCCCCTGCCCTGACATACCATTCTCCCACCCCTGGGAGAGTTGTGATACAACAGTACCTGTGAGAAACTTAAGTTACTTTCACCTCTGGGGCTGCCATTCAGAATAGCCCAGTCCTTTGTGGAAAGGTAACCACTGAGTGTACTTGAGGTCTTTAGGCACTTGTCAAAAGGCATTGAAACTAACTGGAAGAGCTTGAGCTTGCAATGCCAGTTTATCTAGCATCTATTATATGCACTTACCTTTCCAGCTTCTGGTGGTAGTTGGATGGAATGCATGTGCCAAGAAATCAAACTAAAGTGTTGAACAGTAGGAGCGTAGACATAGCAGCACAGGTTAGCAACTAGAGTACAGATCAAAGTCTCCAGTGTGCTTGTACTCTGGCTGCTAGACTGTGTTGTAGGCCATCCTGCTGTATCTGTGCTTCTGCTGTTACTCATACTAGCTAGGCTAATGCTAGCACAATTAATCCTGCATATGTTATGATCACTCCGTTACTCATAGTGTAGACATACTCTGAGTCCTTGATCCAAATTAGTGATTTGGATGATCCAAGTTTAGTTTAATAACCTGTATCAGTTTTGTAAAATTCTAATTGCCCAGGACACACACTTTAATTTTGCCAAATATGTGAAAAATAAATATTTCATTAGCATCAGACTGTCCATGTTCAGCATGGCTCAGAAGATACTTTTTCTGCTGGAGTTAATAAGTTTTTTCTTAATTGTTTTTCTAAGAATGAGATATGAATGATTCTCTGCAATAGTGACTAAACAACTCTTCTCTCCAAAGTTATTGGAATCCTTTTTGTGTGCTATGTAGCAGGAGAGGGTGGGAAACTGAAACCTCAATTAATGTCTTTCAAGTGTTATGTAAACAAGCTGATCAGTTTCTGTTTTTGTTTTTTAAGATGGCTCCCATGGGTCTGGAAAGATTGATAACAACAACCTAGACCTGCATGTCTCTGAAGCAGAAGTGAAAACCAAAGAGGGAGGAACAGACCAAGAGTCTATAAGGGAGTCTGATAGTGCTATTTTGGATGCCTCATGTGATTCTCCAAGAGGTTTGCTAACAGATTGCAGAAATCTTTGTTGTGGGGGGGACAAGGATGTGAAGTGTTATTCTTAGTCCAGGTTGTGCTCCCAGTTCTGTTTCAGCCACAAATATATACTGATCCACACAAAAGGCTGTACTCCTCCTGATGCCTTAGACTTCAGACGGCTTTTCCATTGAGTTCACAATTGCACTGGTGTCATTTCTAGAAATTTCTTCTAAGGGCTTATTGACACAGGAGCATAAAGCAAGTCAGGTTGTTGAAAGGGCTGGGTTCTGCATCCATATTGTAACTGAAAGTGCCCCTTTTTTATTCTCTTGGTTTAAATACAATGCCTTTTTCTAGTCACTATCATGTATCTCAGGAAAGAACTGGGAGCTAGAAATTGCTGGGTTGTAAGGCACAGCTGCTTAATAAGCCCTATGCAGGGGCTCACGGCTGCCATTTTCCTTTTCCTTGGCCTGTAGCACCTTACCTGCTGGAGCTGGAGGACTGCACATGCTCTGAGCATGTCAGGTCTTCCTGGTGGCAGGGGGAGAACATGGCTCCATGCATTGCTGTTCCTCTCCTGTCCACTCCCAGCTGGAGCCACGTCACCACAAGTGCTGGGAAGCTCTGTGCCTGGGCTGCACTTGTCTGGAGGCTCTGCCCCTTGCAGCTTCCATTGGTCAGGAATCATGGCCAAAAGGAGCTCGTGGCGGGAGGGGGTGTTGCCTGCAGGTGAGCTTGAGGCAGCGCAGTCATCTGTTCTTCCAACCCATCATAGCAAATGGGAGCTGCCCCAGTTAATCACCACAACTGCCAGCACTAATCCTGCTCCCTAACTCAGACCCCACGTGGCAATCCCCTTCACAAGCACTGAGCCCCCCTCTGCTCGCTTATGCTCTCCAAGACCCCACACCCCAACCCAGAGTTCTAGCCCTGAGCCGTCTTCTACTCCCTAGCTTGCTCCTAGATCTCCCTGCCCAGCTGTGACCCCGTCTCCCTTGCGCCCTACTCCTGCCCAGACCCTAGTGCCCTACCCAACCTCCTGCCCTGAGCCTGCTCCTGCACTCCAAACCAGTTGGCCTCAGTCTTGAACTGCCTCCTGCATCAGCCACATCTGCACCCCCACACCAGAGCCCTCAACTCCCCAACTATCAGCTTCTTCCCACATTCCAAACCCCTGGGCCCCATCCCCACAGATTGTCAGTGTGTAGAATTGTATGCACCAACATGGAGGTAATGTGTGGGACATCATCTTCATAACAAAATTGTACATAACAAAATTGATTCCACACATGAACATTAAAAAAATAGAGGGAACACTAGTTGTAATCCCAGCTCCAACACTTAATGTGCTCCCTGGCCTTGGGTAAGTAATTTAATATCTTATTCAGTTTCCTTACATCATGGAGTACTGTGAAGTTTTCTGCTTTTAAAAGGTTTTAAAAGTAGAAAACCAGTACAAACCTAAGTGTTATGAATCTGGATTTTCTGTGTCCAAACCTAGCAATACAGTGTGTAACAGTAACAGCCAAACTGGTTATCTCTTAGTAGGGAATAGTACTGAATTTAGTAAAAGCAGAAGAAGTTGTGAGTATGTGAAAGTTTAGAGGGAATTCATCTCAACTCTGTCCCCTTGCCTCCCCTCCCCCACCACCCAAAAAGGCACCGAAATGGGTGACGGGCTTGAGGTGTACAATGTGCCATGGTTATGTTAAATAATTGTACTTTATAGTAATACTGCATGGTATATCTGTGATATGCGAGGTTTGCCAAATATCTCACAGGACAATTTTGCATTTGCATCCTAAATTTTACAATATGTGAATATGGTGCTTGTAGTCTGTGGAATGGCATCAGCAAAGAATCCACAAATAGGATGTAAATTTTCTTTGAAATTCTTCAGTGTAGCTTTTTGTATATCTTTAAAAATAAATAAATCTGGAACATGTAGGAACTCAGATAAGTTATTTCATTGTGTCTATAGCAGTTTCATCAAATTTGTTTGAAAAATGGAGAATGCAAAATATTATTCCAGTTGAAACAAGACTCTTGTCAGCTATTTCAGGTGTGTTGCACACTGAGAGTAAAAACCGATATGAACTGAAACATAAATGGGATGCGAAAGCAGAAGTGTTTAACTTGAAAATCTCTTCAACTTTTAGAGAAACACATATCAATTCAAAGACAGCTTGCTGATCTAGAGAAATTAGCTGATCTGAGTGAAGGTGAGTTTACTTCAGCTGGATCCCAGAATACGGATCAGCATGTTGCAGGTATTTATATTCTTCTTATATTTAATTTATTTTAAACTAGATAAACAAAACAGCAGTCATGTAGTACTTTAACGCAGACCAGACCCAGTTATATGGTACAGAGGTCCAAAAAAATTGCAGTAAAAACGAATACATGAACTAGAGGAGGGAGGCGAGGGGTGGGAAAAGTTAAGTGTCTTGCCTGAGATCAGAGAGGTAGCTGTGTTAGTCTGTATCTTTTGAGAACAACAAGAAGTCCTGTAGCACCTTATAGACTAACAGATATTTTGGAGCATAAGCTTTTATGGGCAAAGACCCGCTTCATCAGATGAATGAGTAGGATGGATTTCAGAGGGGTATTTAAAGAGTGGGGTCCCAGTAAAAGGGAGGGCCAGAGCTGACAAGGTCTATTCAGTTAAAGTGGAAATGGCCCATTATCAGAAGTATGTATCAAAAGAGGAAAAAACAAGTCAGATCCGAGGGGAGGGGAGAGAGAACGTGGCCCATTGTCAGAGTCTAATGTGGAGGTGTTAATACCGAGGGCAGAGAAGGTGCCACAGGGCATCTTGTTGTTGCCTGAGATCATTACAGACATCAAAAAAAGGGAAGCTGTCCCTGTTCATAACAAGTGTTAATGTGTTGAATTTGAATATGAAGCCCAGTTCACAAATCTCTCTATGTAATCTGTTTTTAAAGTCTCTTTGTTGTAGGATGCATATTCTAAGGTCTTTAACGGAATGGCCCACTCCATTGAAATGCACCCTGACTGGCTTATGCATATTGAGATTCCGTATGTCTGCCCTGTGTCTATTCATTCTTTGGTGAAGTGTTTGCATGGTTTGTCCAATGTACATTGTAGAGGGGCATTGCTGGCACACAATGACGTATATAATATTGGTCAAGGTACATGAGACGGAGCCTCTGATCTTGTAATTTATGTGGCTAGGTCCAGTGATGGTATCCCCAATGTAAATGTGTGGAGAATGTTGGCAGTGGGGTTTGTTGCAAGGAAATGTTCCAGGATTAATAATAATGTGGTGTAGCCTGTGATTGCAAGTGAGAATCTTTCTTAGGTTAGGAGGTTGTCTGTAGGAGAGTACAGGCCTGTCACCTAGGGCCTTCCAGAGTGTAGCATCATGACCTAGAATAGGTTGTAGGTTTTTAATGGTGCATTACAGGGATTTGAGCTGGGAGCTGTAGGTAATGACAGGTGGTGTTCTGTTATCGGCCCTCTTGGACCTATCTTGACGTAGCTGGTTTCTGGGTGTTCATCTGGCCCTGTCTATCTGTTTTTGTTACTTTTCCCGGTGGGTAATTAAGTTTTATGAGTGCTTGGTAGAGGTCTTGAAGTTTTCGGTTTTTGTCACTAGGATCAGAGCAGTTGCGATTGTGTCTAAGGCCTTGACTAGAAATGATGGATCATGTGGTGTATGCTGGGTGGAAGCTGGAGGCCTGCAAATAAGTGTGGCCGTCAGTGGGTTTCTGGTAGAGAGTGGTGTCAATATGGCAATCAGTGATTTGTACTGTGGTGCCCATGAAATGAATCTCTCATGTGGAATACTCAAGGCTGAAATTGATGGTAGGGTGCAGGTTGTCAATCTCTGGAATTCTTCCAGAGTCTTTTTACTGTGGGTCCAAATGATAAAGATGTCATCAATGTACTGTAAGTAAAGGAGCGGTAATAGGGGACGAGAGCTGAGGAATGTTGTTCTAAGTCAGCCATAAAAATGTTAGCATACTGTGGGGCCATGCAGGTGCCCATAGTGATGCCGCTAATCTGGGGTATTAGTTTTCCCCAAATTGGAAATTATTGTGGGAGAGAACAAAGTTACATAGGTCAGACTCAAGTTCAAAGAAAAATGACAGTATGGGTGCGTTTTGAGTCTTGAAGTTGCAAAGTTTTTTTTAAATATTGCCTACTCTTTTTACCCACAATTTATTTAACATCTGTTCTCATGCAGAGTACCATGCTCTTAATAGACAGTGGCTCCATTTTTGTTTTTCTCTGTGTAGTAATATCACTACTGTCATGAATATGCACAGCTAAGACAATTATATAAACTTCTAGCTGTAGGCCAATAGGGTATGCTCAAACATTGTTTTCTGGTGTCAGGCCAAAGGGGTAATCAGTATTTTCCTTGGTAAAAGGAGGAGGAGAGAAGTCAAGAATTAGATAAAGCCAAGTATGTAAAAAGGAGCCCTTATAATGGGCCAGATAATTGCCATCCCAGTTCAAACCACGTGTTAATGTGTCGAACTGAATATAAAGGAGAGTTTAAGAGCCTTTTGGAAAGAGAGGCTGTTGAAGTTCCTTGTCAGTAAAACAGACTTTCAGGTCATTAACAGAATGACCCACTCCAAGGAAGTGTTGACTGGCAGGTTTGTGAATCAGGAGTGTTTTTATGTCTGTTTTATGTCCAAACTCTCTTAGAGAATTAATGAAGTCTGTCCAATATACAAAGCATGTGGGCATTGTTGGCACATGATGTCATATATGATGGTAGTTGAGGAAGATGAGAATGTACCTGTGATTCTGTGAATAACCCAGTTAGGTCCAGTGATGGTATCTCCAGAATAGATATGTGGACAAAGTTGGCAACGGGCCTTGTTTCAAGGAAAAGTTCCAGGATTGGTATTCTTGTGGTATAGTTTGTGGTTGTTGGTGAGACTCCTCATAAGATTGGGAGGTTGTCTGTAGGAGAGAACAGGCCTGTCACCTAGGACCTTCTAGAGTATGGCATCCTGATTAAGGATAGGTTGTAGGTCTTTAATAAATCGTTGCAGTGGTTTGAGTTGGGGGCTGTAGATGATGACCAGTGGTGTTCTGTTGTTGGCTTTTTGGGGCCTATCTTGGAGTAGCTGGTCTCTGGGTATTCGTCTGGCCCTGTCAATTTGTTTTTTTTATTTCTCCTGGTGGGTAATTCAGGTTTATGAATATTTGGTAGAGATCTTATAGTTTTTGGTCTCTGTCAGTAGGATCAGAGCAAATTCAATTGCACCTAAGGGCTTGACTGTAAACAATGGATCTAGTTGTGTGTGCAGGATGGAAGCTAGAAGCACGTAGGTAAATATAGTGGGCAGTGGGTTTCTGATAGAGTGTTGTGCTGATCAGGCCATCATTGATTCGTTCTGTAGTGTCCAGGAAATGTATCTCTCGCGTGGAGTAGTCAAGGCATAAGTTGATGGTGGGGTGCAGATTGTTAAAGTCTCTATGGAATTCTTCTAGAGTCTGTATACCATGGGTCCAAATTATAAAGATGGCATCAATGTATTGTAAGTAGAGAAGGAGTAGTAGGGGACGAGAGCTGAGGAACCATTGTTCCAGATGAGCCGTAAATACATTAGTATATTGTGGGGCCATGCGGGTGCCCATAGCTGTTCCACTAATCTGGAGGTATAAATTGTCCCCAAAACAGAAATAATTGTGGGTGAGAACAGAGTACAGAGATCGGACACCAAATTGGCTGTGGTGACATCAGGAATGGTATTCCTGATCACTTGTAATCCATCTTCTTGTGGAATATTAGTGTACACAGCCTCTACATCCATGGTGGCAAAGATGGTGTTGTCAGGAACTTTTCCGATGTTTTGTAATTTCCTCAGGAACTTAGTGGTATCTCAGAGATGGCTGGGAGTGTTGGCGGCATAGGGTTTGAGGAGGGAGTCCACATAACTGGATAGTCCGGTGGTAAGGGTGCCAATACCCGAAACGATAGGGCATCTGGGGTTTCCAGGCTGGTGGATTTTGGGAAGTAAATAGAATAATCCAGGATGGGGCTCAGATGGTGTTTCTGAGTGTATAAGGTCCCAAGTAGCAGCAGGGAGTTCCTTAAGTAGTTGTTGTAATTTCTTTTGAAATTCCAAAGTGGGGTCAGAGGAGAGAAGTCTGTAAAATTTGGTGTTGGAAAGTTGTCTGGCTGGCTCCTGTTCACAGTCTGACTTATTCATGATGACAACAGCACCCCCTTTGTCAGCTGGTTTGATTTATAATGTGTGGGTTATTTTGAGGCTCTGGACAGCATAGTGTTCAGCATAGTTGAGATTCTCTCATTTGGTATTGTTTGCATATAATGTCAGCCTGGGCATGGTTGCAGAGGCATTGTACTTAGAAATCCAGACTTCCACTACGTCTGTCGGGGAGTCCACACAGAGTTCTTTTGGTGTTTGGTAGTGGGGGGGATCGAGAGAGGCAGACTGCTGTTCATAATTCGTGACTGCCCCCTGCCGCCTTCTGCTCCTCTGATTTGCTGATCTTGATGATGATTTTTCTGATTTGTCACCTTGATTTACTATTTTTGGTTCTCTGTGCCTTAAATATTGAGTCTGTCCTGGTATGGCTATGATCTGAAGAAGTGGGTCTGTCCCGCGAAAGCTCAACACCTAATCAATTATTTTGTTAGTCTTTAAAGTGCTACCAGACTGCTTTTTTTGTTTGGATGGTATATAGGCTAGCACGGCTATCTCTCTATTAGTAGTTAACATATGTGGAAGAAATGTGTTTGGTTAGAAACTGTCAGAGACTCTTCATTAGAATATACAAGCAGCTGCAGGGGAGAGCACCAGCTGACACTGTTTCCCCTAGCCAGTTATAGGTGTCTCCCTGAATACAAATTTGTGCAGATATATATACCTTTTAAAACAAAAGAAAACAATAGTTACATGACTTAGTAACAGGTAAGTTTCAAAGCTGCTTATCCTTATTAATGGGAGTTGGTCCAGCCTGGGTCTGGTTTATCTCAAAACTGTTTGAGGTTATCAGTATGCTAGAAGCACCTACGTCTCATTTCTCAGCTCCTCATATCTTCAGTGTAACAACCATCATTCCTTTCAGGCCAGGCTACAGCTTGACCAAACTTTTGCTAGGCCTCTGGTCTTTTGCTTCCACACATACCACTCTTACGAGTTAAGAAAACTGTAAGTTGCCTTTATTGTCCATTTAAAAAAAAAATGCATTTCAAACTAACAACTCTTATGTGGTTATGCTCCAGAAATGGCACTGTTGGGTTCTGTGTTTGTCACAGTCATTTTAATAATGAACATGCTCACTATATAAACACATGCTTTTTTCCTTCTTCTCTGTCTCTTGCAAATTCAAACCTAGCTTTCAGATTCAATCTGGATTTATTCCAGTCTCTCACACATCATCAGAAATAAAGGTTTTGCAGATTTACAGCTGTTATCACACTGTTCTCCATGGTTGTGCATAGGTTAGCACTTAATGGAATTTAGTAAATAATTCTGAGTAGGCTCAGGGAGAAATCACATAATTCACTTCCTCAAGCTGTGTTGTCCCAGGAGGAGTATAGAGGAATAAAGATCAGTAGAAGTCCAGTTTGTCATTTAAGTCAGCATATATCTGACACACCTGGGGCATGAAACTGTTAAGTAAAAGCCTAGTCTTGCAAACATTTATGCATTTCCTTAACTTTAACTACAAAGAGTAGTCACAACGTTATTAAAGTATTAATAGTATTAAAGCATGGATGTAACTATTTTCAGGACTGGGGCCTAGGATCATATTATGTACTTCTGAGGGTAAAACTTATATCTCTATCTATCTATCTATCATTACAAGTAGAACTCAGAGGGATGCCTATTAAGACTGTAATGGAGAAAGTATTTTTTTAATCATTTGCTTTTGCTTTTAATTTTGTTAAATATGTGGTATTGTCTTAATTGAGTCCTGGTAAAAGGCATTGGCCTGACAGCTTTGGAGACTGACGTAGTCTTTTTTTCACAGAACAAGAAAAGCCGAGGTAGCAGTAGGTTGAGCTAGCCCTACGTTTTCCTGCTCATGTGCCTTTTGCACCAAACAGTGTGCTTTTTAGAAGATTTTGCTTGAAGTAGTTATTTTGAAATGAGGGAAATCTCACTGGAGTGGGGAGAGTCCATAGGAGTGGTGCCCCAGTGACTTCTTGATGAAGTTTACAAGTAAATTTCCTCCCGCGGGCACGCGCACAAACACTTTCCAGCGTAGTAAACTGAAAAGTAACAGAGAGATAGCTGTGTTAGTCTGTACTCCAGCAAAAGAAAGCAGCAGAAATGTAGCACTTTCAAGACTAACAAAATAATTTATTCAGAGATGAGCTTCTTCTTCGAGTGGTCCCCGTGGGTGCTCCACAGGAGATGTCGGGCTCGCCCCGGCGCCGCAGCTCGGAAATTCTTCAGCAGTCTCCGTCGGGTCGTGCATACGCTGATGCGCGTCGGCTCTTCGCGTGCTTATGGTCACATGCGCGATCCGGTCCCCGCCAGTTCCTTCTCAACCGCCAACGGCTGCAGACGGAATCCTCTCTGGCTCCAACGCCCAAGACAGATAAATCTTATTTTTTCTCGTGTTAATAGTTTAATAGTTCATAGTTAGGAGTTCTATAGTAATTATAGTTTAGTTACCTTGTTAACTGTTCGTTTAAAAGTTAAAGACTCTCTCAAAGACTGCAGCGGCCGCCTCTGGGCGGGCCCATTACTTTTGTCGTCAAGCCTTTAAAGGCCAACGGTTATTAACATCACCTAATAGTCTGTTAAGTGTGCTATTAGCACCTAAGGACTCAGAGTTGAACTTTAACAATGTCATCCCCCGGCTTTAAGAAGTGTGAATCTTGCCGGGAGGCCATGCCTGCTTCGGATGGCCATAGCAGATGCATACGGTGCCTCGGGGAGACACACGTTCCCCAGAAGTGCTCCCATTGTTCCAAGTTGACTAATAGAGCTAGAAAAGATAGGGAAATGAGGTTGAAGATGCTGCTATTTGACAAAGCACTTCAACCTGCCTCATCAGAGACAACGCATGCGGAGGGCTCTTCAGGATCACACAAGAGGAAGGCTGCCTCTTTGACCTCCTCTGTGCAGAAGAAAAGAAGAGCCTCGCCTACTTGATCCCTGCCCCTTACCTCTCGGAGCAGAACGAGTGTAACAAAGGGCCCGCGCACGCTGGCTTCCTCCACTGGTAAAGCCGCGGCGCATGTAACCGCTCAAGGCCCTACAGCTACTGGGGAGACGGCACCGAGAGCCGTGCAGGCATTAGACAGTCCGGCACCAGCTACTGCGGCACCGATCGAGGCACCCCCAGAGGCACCGGAGACGACGGCACCGGTGACGACGGCACCAGGAGCAGTGGAAATCATCATGACACCTGCTACGGTACCAAGCTTACCGATAAGACCACCCAAGAGGGTGAAGGCTAAAACAAAGACCAGGCACCGCAACCCCTCTCCTGAGGTAATTGCGCTGCCTCTGTCACCATGATCACCACCGGAGATTCGACGGGCAGCAACACCTTCAGCCTGCCACAGACGTCCTTCTCCCTTTCTTCAGAGTCCATCTCAAGGGGCTGCACGCTTCTCTCCATCATCTAGCAGAGACCCCTGTGAGTATTCCCACAGAGGCTCTCCCCATACGTCAGTATCATCTCAACAGTCTCGACATTCCATGCACCACCCTTACCTCTTTGAGTCATGGTCCAGGTCCCCATCACCGGGCCCCTGTCCCTGTTGCTACGACCGCCATCATTATGCAGGGCATCAGCATAGGAGGTCGACGTCTCACCGTGGATCTCCGTCTACTCCCCCTCAACGCCACAGTGTTCAGCTTCCACCTGGGGGAACACCACAAGTTCCCCAATCAGAGGCTGGGTCTAAAGACATTGAACCCCACCTCGAAATTTCACAAAGGCAATCACACCAATACAGCCAGGATCCAGAGAAATTGGAGGAGAGATACCATAGTGATGCCTCCTCATCCTCGCCAGATGAGGCTGTGGTCCTTGGAGACATTTCTCCCCCAGATGACCTCAAACAGTTCCAGGAGCTGTTCAAAAGAGTAGCTCAATCCCAGGATATCCAAGTGGCGGAGGTGCAGGAGAAACACCACAGACTCCTTAAAAATCTCAGGCCTCCATCCTCTTCTAAAATAGCTTTTCCTCTGGACGATGCAATCATGGAGGCAGCCACTAATATATGGCAAACTCTGGCATCCGCTCCTCCTACCAACAAAAGAGCGGACAAAAAGTACTTCATCCCTGCGAAAGGTATGGAATTTCTATTTAGTCATCCACAGCCAAACTTGCTAGTGGTTGAATCATCCCAACACAGGTCCAAATCGTCCCAGTACAAATCTGGGGGATTGGACAAGGACATAAAGAAGCTGGATCTCCTGGGTAGAAAAGCCTACTCCTCCTCTACTCTGTTGCTCCGCATGGCCAACTATGCCGCTCATTTGTCAAACCACAATTTCGACAACTATTCCAAGCTTACTGCCCTCATGGACTTCCTTCCGGAGGATAAAAGGCTGATTCTTAAGGCAATTGTACAAGAGGGCTATGCGGCTTCTCGAGCGGGTGTCCAGATTGCATTGGATGTGGCAGACACGGCGGCCCGCGCCGTGGCCACTGCGGTGGTAATGCGGAGGGAGTCATGGCTTCACACATCCGGCATTCCAAAGGACTTACAAGTCAAAATTGCAGACCTCCCCTTTGACAAAATAAAATTGTTTGCTGAATCAACCAACTCAGTCCTACACTTGAGCAAAGATTCCAGAGCGACAATCCGGACTTTGGGGATATATACCCCACCGTTCAGAAGGAAGAAGTTTTATCCTCAGCAACACCGTTATGGTTACCAACAGCAACATACCCAATTTCAATGGGGGTATGATCAGGGACGTCATCAACAAACACATTATAAGGGCCCTAGGCGCTGACCTCAGCAGGGCAACGCCTCCACAGGGCAAAGTGCAAGACAGCAGGTTTGACAGGTCTGTCGAGGGCCGCGAAGCCAAGACCATATCTCAGTGCCAATCTCAGTACATGTTTCATCACTGACTCAAGCCATTTTACCCACAATGGAAAAGCATCACTTCGGACAAGTGGGTATTGGAGATTGTAAACACGGGATACACGATCCCCTTCCAGTCGTTACCTCCACCAAATCCTCCCACCGCACCCCTTCTCAGAGACACCTCTCACCTACCGGAATTAAGGCAGGAGGTGGACCACCTCCTATTCATAGGGGCGGTGGAGAGAGTACCGGAGCAATTTCAAGGCAAAGGTTTCTACTCCAGGTACTTCCTGACGGAAAAGAAGACAGGAGGGTGGAGACCCATTTTGGATCTACGCGCACTGAACCAGTATCTACGCAAACAGCGCTTCAAGATGACTACGATGGCTTCGATAATCACAGCACTAGATGACGGCGATTGGTTTGCAGCCCTCGACTTACAGGATGCATATTTTCATATCGCAATTCATCCAGCCCACAGGCACTTCCTCCGGTTCATTGTGGGCACAGATCATTTTCAGTATAGAATCCTTCCTTTCGGCCTCTCTTCAGCGCCCAGAGTCTTCACCAAGACCTTAGTGGTGGTGTCAGCATACCTACACAGACAGGGCGTTTTCATTTTCCCGTACCTAGACGATTGCCTGCTAAAGGGAACTTCACGGGCAGAGGTATTACGGATGATACACATCACCACAAACACATTCACCTCATTGGGCCTCATCATCAACTTCTCAAAGTCAAAGACCGACCCCACGCAAAATATAGAGTTTATAGGGGCTCGGATAGACTCAGTCACGTCAAGAGTGTATTTACCCGAGGCTCGTTTTCGTGCCATCGAGTCTCTCGTACAACTACTAATGTACAGCCCCACTGTTCCAGTTCTTACATGCCTACAACTGTTGGGGCATATGGCAACCACCACGTTTGTGGTGCAAAACGCCAGGCTGCACATGCGGGGATTGCAGCATTGGTTGGCAACCGTATACAAACCCTCAATCCACACCGTTCACAAGAGGGTGTCACTTACAACAAAGACACGAAAGTCACTAACGTGGGGAAACCCCAAGAATCTTCTAACAGGGGTGCCCTTCCGCCAACCACAAATTACAGTGTTCATTACAACAGATGCCTCCCATATGGGATGGGGGGCTCACATGGACAACAACACCACTCAAGGGTTATGGTCCCCCGCGGAGAAGACGCTGCACATAAACATACTAGAGCTCAGAGCAGTGTTCAATGCGTGCAGGCATTTTCACAATTATCTGCGCGGAAAAATAGTCGGCATGAATACCGACACCACCACCACCATGTTTTTATATAAACTGACAGGGGGGAGCCAGGTCTCATACGCTTTGTGCGGAGGCGGTCCAACTGTGGAACTGGTGCATTGCCAACAATATAACCATAAAGGCTTCATACCTACCGGGTGTCCACAACGTCAAGGCGGACCAGCTCAGCAGACACTTTGCGCCCACTCACGAGTGGCAGATCCGTTCAGACCTACTTCACCAAGTGTTCCGCAGATGGGGTTTTCCCCAAATCAACTTATTCGCCACCCGAGACAACAAGAAATGTCCCCAGTACTGCTCCAGAGTGGGCATGGGACAGGGGTCTTCGGGGGACGCCTTCATCATCCCATGGAAGGGCCCTCTACTTTATGCATTACCTCCCACGACACTTATACACAAGGTCTTAGAGAAGGCCAGAAGGGAGAGAGCACGCATGATACTCATAGTCCCAACCTGGGACTGACAACAGTGGTTCCCATTGCTCCTGCGCATGGCTCAGCATCGGCCATTTCCCCTACCTACTAAACGCCTTAGAAACTACATGCTCAGAGGGAGTACAACAAGTCCTTGACTGTAGTCGGAGAACTTCTACCAGAAAGACTTATCAGCACAAATGGTTGCGTTTTTCCGAATGGTGCTCCTCCAGGCAACTAATACCCCAGGACGCCACCATATCTACGATTCTGGACTATTTGCTACAACTCAAACAAAAGGGACTTTCGCTATCCTCTATAAAGGTGCATCTGGCGGCTATATCAGCATTTCGGCATAAAGAGGATGGATCAACCACATTTGCCCATCCTGTTGTCTCGCGTTTCCTAATGGGGTTGGTGTATCTGTACCCCCCTCGGAAACCAATACCGCCGTCATGGAGTTTAGACCTACTTCTACACACCCTCTCGGGACCGCCCTTTGAACCATTGGCTACGGTCCCCCTTCGACTACTCACCATTAAAACGACTTTCCTCCTGGCAATCACGTCAGCTCGCAGAGTGAGCGAGCTCGCGGCCATAATGTCCACACCACCCTGCACGATCTTCTCAAAAGAAGCGGTGGTCTTACGATTACACCCAGTCTTCGTTCCGAAGGTCTCTTCAGATTTTCATATTAACGAACCAATAGTGCTGCCCTCGTTCTACCCTAAGCCTCACAACTCAAATAAAGAGGCACGGTTGCACTTACTTGACGTAAGAAGGGCACTGGCCTTCTACATCAATAGAACTAAACCTTTCAGGAAAACGGACAGACTCCTGGTGTCCATTGCATCCAGGTCAAAAGGAGAAGCGCTATCTTCACAGAGGATTTCAAATCACATTGTGTCTTGCATAAGACTGTGTTACGAGCTTCGCAAGACTCCTCTGCCACTTCCGCCAAGAGCCCACTCTACTAGGGCGATGGTGGCGTCAACGGCCTTCTTCAAAGGGATCGCGGTGAGAGATATCTGCAGAGCGGCGATGTGGTCTTCCTATGACACCTTCGCCAAGCACTACGCCATGCACAGGATGCTTGATGAGGATACACGCCTGTCAACAGCAGTCCTTTCACGGGCAAGCTGCGCATAAATCAGGTACCCACCTCCTTTTTTTGGGGGGGTGGGTTACTGCTGGGTAGTCACCTACTGTGGAGCACCCACGGGGACCACTCGAAGAAGAAAGAGAAGTTACTCACCTGTGTAGTAACGATGGTTCTTCGAGATGTGTCCCCGTGGGTGCTCCACTACCCACCCGTTCCTCCTCACTTCGGAGCTCTGTTTGTGTGTTTTTCAGGGCCGTCCGGAGCGGTTGATCAGGAACTGGCGGGGACCGGATCGCACACGTGACCGTAAGCACGCGAAGAGCCGACGTGCATCGGTGCATGCGCGACCCGACGGAGACTGCTGAAGAATTTCTGAGCTGCGGCGCCAGGGCAAGCCCGACACCTACTGTGTAGTACCCATGGGGACACATCTCGAAGAACCATCGTTACTACACAGGTGAGTAACTTCTCTTTTTGTGGGACAGACCCACTTGTTCAGATCAATTTAGTTTCCAATACAGACTGACATATATAAGTACAGAGGACCAAAAAGAAAAAAATTGCAATAAAAACTGACAAATCAGATAGGATAGAAGGAAGGGGGTGAGTGGTGGGGGGAAGTTAATTGTCCTGTCTGAGATCATTACAAGCATCAAAGGAAGGGAAGCAGTCCTTATAATGCACGAGATAGTTGATGTCTCTGTTCATTCCACGTGTTAATGTGTCAAATTTGAATGTGTACTCTTAACTCAGATTTCTTTGATGCTCATAATTACCTCAGACAGGACAATTAACATCCCCCCCCCCCCCTTACCCCCTTCCTTCTATCCTATTTGATTTGTCAGTTTCTATTGTATTTTTTTTTCTTTTTGGTCCTCTGTATTTATACGTGTCAGTCTACTGGAAATGGAATTGACCTGAAGAAGTGGTTCTGTCCCACAAAAAGGTCATCACCGAATAAACCATTTTGTTAGTCTTTAAAGTGCTACATTTTTGCTGCTTCATTCTGTAAACTGAAAGTCAAGATAGGATCTTTCTGCCTTGTGCATCAATAATAGCAAGAGCTGTATAGTTAAAATATGTAATTCTCTGATAGATTTTTCTGGCATGAATATCAAACATATGCTCCTGAAGCTTCATTGACTTTTCATGAATCATGAGAAAAAATGGCAAAAACATAAGTTTGTCAGTAACTAGATATGAGTCTGAATAATCAGAGTCACTGTTCTGACATTAACTACACATTGATACATTATTTGATTGAGAAATTCACTGAGAGTGGATTGGGTTGAAGTTGTTATGATTACTTGTTTGTATTGTGGTAATGCTTAGAGAACACTAGTCATAGATCAGGATCCTCGCTGTGCTAATGGCTCTACCAACACACAACCAAGATGGCTCCTACCCCAAGGAGCTAACAGAAGAGAGGCAATAGATAGAGCATCATGAATAAAACAAAAATTGGAAAATATTAAATGTTTTAAAGGAGTATACAATACCTTCATGAGTGGCATTTCAGGATTATAAATATGTCTGTATTTACAGAGCTTAATTTGCTATAACCCAAAAAACAATTCTATGTAGTACTAGATGTGGAGGAAAATAGTGTTTTCTCAAATGTGTAAGTAGTATCTATGGAAGGCTACACAAATACGTTAGAGGCATATACCTCTCTAATCTGCTTATTCACTGTATACATCTACCTCTTTTTGTTTTGTTCTTATATGAATTTTCAGCTGGCAAAAAACCTTGCCCACTGTGTCCTGAAGAGAAATTTAAAGCTTGCTATAGTTATAAGCTCCATCGTCACCTTCAAAATTTGCATTGGAAAGTTTCTGTTGAATTTGAAGGTAAAATCTTTTATACTTCAATAGCTTGTTTATTGCTTGGGTATATTTTGTGGAACAAAATACGGCATAAGATTAAGTGGAAGCATAGAACCCAATTCTTTAGTCTCTGTGCCTTTAAAATTCCCAATAACATCTGTCAGAGTTTCAAGTACATAAAGACTGTGAGATCTTGACCCTAAATCAGAGTCAATGTTAAGACCCTCTTTAAATTTGGTGATTGTAACAAGTCATAGTCTGTGTATTTCCTGACTTTTTTTTTTTCCTTCCCAGTTTCAGAATTGCTACATGTATACAGTGTTCCCTCTAATTTTTTCCATCCATATACTGAATAAATTTTATGTGCACTGGGGAATGTGCAGATATGCACCACCAATAGAAACTCATGCTTCTGGCTGTGGGCACGCTGCTATCAACTGAGTGGCACTGAATCTCTCCTGGATGACTGCCCAAGTGCTTAGCTTACAGAGAACACTGCTTGTACATTAAATGAGTTTTTAATATTTATACTTAGAAATATCAATGGATATTTTACCATGTGAATTTTTTTATACACCTAATCCAACATTTAAGTGTCTTTATAAAATTCAGAGTTTACAGTTCATGGATATTTAATTAATACCACAAAGTTTTGTAATGTGTAAGCAAATGAAAGTCAATTTTGGCCTCTTACATAGATGAATATCTCAAAGTGTAGTAAACCCTCGAGTTACGTGGGGGCTGCATTTATGCAATCCCTGTGTAACTGAATTTTTGTGCAAGTCGAGGGGAGATGGGAACCAGGCCACATCCATGACAAGTGATTGTTTGGGTAACTAAAATCACATCAATGTACAGGTGTTGCCGTACCAGAGAGTGTCAGAGTAGAGTGGTTCAGCCTGTATTTTAGTTGCATCTAATTCACAAGTGTTTCGTTTCTTTAAATTGCAGCCAAGGCTTTAGTGGAGTTCACAGCAATTTTCACATGATTAGTGTAGTAAGATGAGGGCCTAAACCAGGGGTCAGCAACCACCGGCACAGCTGCCAAGAGTGGCACGTGAGCCCATTTTCATTGGCACCTGAGAGGGGAACTATGCCTCATCCCTTCTCCCCTGTACAGTCAGGAGCTTGCTCATAACCATGCCGCCTGTGGATTAACAAAAGTCTAACTAATGATACCAACCACCACCTAAACAGTAAAGCTCTGTATCTTTATTAACGAAGCTGTTGTAAGTAGGACTATTAGTGACTTTAAAAAGTATCACCAATACTTGGACCATACATAAAGGTCAAATTTCAGCATTCCACCTTGGAAAGGTTGCTAACTTCTGCCCTACACTGTAAGTCCATGTATCATAGGCCTGGTGTGAGGCCTGTGCAGCAATGGATGGGGGAGTGCTCCAGAGCAGCCTCTGTCTACAATGGCTGAAGCAATCCCTAGCTGCAGCAGCTTTCCAGCTGCCCTTCCTGCCGGGTCCATCACGGATGGGGCTACTCTGGCCTGTCTGGAGCGCTCCTACCTACTGTGGTCCTGCAGGGCTGGAGGAATCCCCTGCCTGCAGCAGGCAGGGAATAATCCAGCCCATATTAGTGAACTGGTTAAACATCCCTAGTGAAGTTACCCTAAACTTGAAAGAGTGAAGTGAGGTGGAAGGTGAAAGATAGTGTACTTTAAGATGCGAAGGAATTGGGATCCATTATTTTAAAAATAACCCAATTAGTAATTTTTTTTATTAGGCCATTTATAGCTAAATCTTCTTTGTTTATTGCTGCACTACAATTTAGGGCTAATGTTTTCCCTACCAGATAGTGTAGCTAGAGGGAGACATGAAATGCAGGCTATGTGTAGGTGGTGTGGGAAGGTTAGGGAAACAATTTCATCTATATATGGAGAATGTTTTTTAAAATTAAAGATGTTCAGATAAAAAAGCATAGGGTAATAGTTGTAGTTATTGATCAAATAGGTAGGATTAGGATGGAAAGTGATAGTGGAACCATATTTAAGAAATAAAGCTGGCTTTTTGCGTAAGCTGGATATTATTTTTGTTAGGGGGAAATTGCAGTGGAGGTGGATGTTACTGTTTGATGAGAAGACAATTCTGATAGTTTGGGGAAGGCTCACAGGGGAAATGCGACATTTTACTTTGATTTGGAGGAGGTTATTAGAGAGCTAACTGGGAGTAGAAGTGTCTACTTTTTTGGCCCTGTAATTGGGGCTGGAGGCCAATGGGGAATGCTGTTCCTTGGAATTGAGAGAGGACAAAATGTTAAGTAAAATTTATGTGGACCCATGTTCTATGCCACCACTGATGTGATGGCCATGTGACATCGCAGAGCTCCACTCTAATTATCATATTGTATTTGTCATTATGTTTCTGTGTATTTTAACTGGTTTTTTTAGTTTTTTCACCATGGATGATTGTTTCTTAGTACCGCTAGATCCATGGCTACATTTACACCTGTTTTATTGTCTATATATAGGTTTTAATAAGTTTAAGTATTTAATAATTTGGATTACAACTGTTATATTTTAAATTATTTTTTCTTTTACTGGATATGACTGCAGAATGGCCTCAAATTGTAACCAGGGAGGGGCAGGTAGTCATGCCTGTCACAAGGTACTAGGCACAGACAGTAAATGTATTCCAGAGGGATGATAACATAACACCTTGTTAAGAAACATCTTGATACCAACACATTCCCTCATATAACAGGAACATACCCACCCAGATTCCGGACAGGCTCTAGAACGACAGCTTGATGAGTAGAAATGTTTTGATCAAACCACATGTTCAAGATGATGTGTGGTATCTAGTTAACATCAGAGGGTTGATGTTAGGAGTGATGTGTAACTTGTTGGTACCTGTATGTGCATGTGCACCCTAAAGGGATTGTCTTTGTCCAGCCTAGGAGGCAACGGAGAATTCTGCCGTTGACTGAGCTGGTCAACTGTTGAGCATACGTATGCATAGTGGTTCAGTAGAGTCTGCTGACAACTTACTACTGCACTTTATATGACAATAAACCTGGCCAGGTGTTTCAATTCTTATATGATTTTGTGTGCTTTGGGGGCCCTTTTGGAGTCTCAATGCTGGCTATCTGCACCAAGTCAGTGCAACATACGTGGGATGCATACGCACGCAGCTGAACCGTTATTACCAGACAGTGCGAGATACCTTTCGGTACACCACATCAGTGATTTCTGACCATATTTAATAGGCTGTGGGTAAAATTTTTCCAAAGAACTTGAGTAATTCTATGGGACTTGGAAGGCTAAGTGTCTAAAAATCATTTTTGAAAATAGGACTTAGCACAAAAAATTTACGTGCTTTTGAAAAGGTTACGAGTCAGATGTTTCAAGTCCTAATAACTACCCAGTGCAGTTCTGGGATGTGAGTGCCTGCAAGTGACTTTAAAACTAAAAAGTTTAGCAAAAGAAGCTTTTCTGTATTGATAAGTAGATATTATTCACTCTTTTTATTTGTATTATAGAAGCAGTTAGATGATCAGTCCAAGGTCCCATACACTAAGCATTGTAGTAACAAGTGACAAATACAATAAACTCTTTCATATCTGGCAGTCCCAGGATGGGGAGGTTGACAGATGTTCAAATAGTCTGGATAATAGAGCATTATACATAAAAGCATAACAATAAAGAAACATAAGATTAGATATTAAGAAACCAAGATGTATATAGAGTACTTTGTCAACAACTGTACACTGTAAACGTACACTGTATTTGCTAATTGTTTTGTATTTACTTTATATTGTACTTATGGAAAACATAACTTAAATTTTCTTATGGTTAAAATGCCAGGTTTTTGAGAGTGCTGGATGATAGAATGCCGGATATGAAAGCATTTGCTGAAATATAGTACTTACCCACTGAAGAGCATATGATATATGATAGCTGTGTAGTTGCCATATTGTGAGATGACAAGAACTAGTTTGTTTTCCAGGATACAGAATGTGCATCTGTCATTTACCTTGTCGCCCTGTGAAGCCAAACCTGATTGGAGACCAGGTAATAAGTACTAAATCACATATTTAATCTGTAAAAAATGGGGAAAGGAGGAAGAACTTTTGTTGAGTGTTTTAGTGTAGTCTTAAAAAAGGTGGTTTTCTTTAGTGGGATATGGTCTCCGTTTCAGCTAAGACCTTTAGGTACTGAGGATTAAAACTTTCTGATGTTTAGTTGAATGGCTTATCGCTAATGAATTTGGTGGTCTCAGTCCTGTTCCCCATGAACAGATGTGAATATCTGATAAAATAGTACCATATATTGGACTAATCAGTAACCTTGTTTGCAGTCATAGGAGAGGCCAAATACGTAATGGACATAGAAAATAAATGTCTTCTTTGGACTCCTAGAAGTGATCTCTTTGGGTCAGATTGAGAGAGGGGACAGTAGAGTGGAGGAAGCCAGTACTGTCACTTCCCAGGCTACCTCTGCTCTGTGAACATATTTTTGTCTGCAGTCTTCTGTTCAGCAACTTGGGATATTAGCAACACAATGTGGGTACAGTCATAAGACTTATTGGACTAATTTCTGTTGGTGGAAAAGAGAAATCTTTCCAGGTTAAACAGCTATTTTTTTCAGGTCTGAGGAACTTATTCAGCAGGTTATAGCTAAATAGAAGGTGGGCAGATTATTTAGCCCTATTGTAAAAGACCATGCAAGAGAAAGTGACCTATTAGCACCTTTGCAAAGATGGGAGAGAAAAAAGGGGTTTAAAGGATTATAGATTGTTGTAGTAAACCATAAATCCAGCATCTCTATTAAGTGCATAATTTTTAATTTATGTAGACCACTATGCAAAGAAACCTATGGATCACCACAGTTGCCTGCATAAATCTGATAACCACCCTGAAAAGTCCCAAGAAGTGTGTTATCTACAGCCATACCATTAGATATCGCAGAATATGCTTGGAGGAGAAAGTCTGGGATATATACCTTAGCACATTTAAAACAGCATTCATCAAGCAAGGATGTTCCATCAGAATTAGATTGCATCAGGGAATGGTTTGCCTGCCCAAATATTCCAAAAGAACCTGGTTCAGTATGGGGGTTTGGAGGACCTCCCAACTGCATAGCCCTGCTTGCCACCTACCACCCCATGCTGGAATCCCTATGGGATATCAATAAATAATTACAGTGCATACTTATTGGGAACCACATCCTCTTCTGGTGTTCAAACACTCCCCCCCACCAACCTTACCAACCTTATCAGAAGCAAGCTCTTCACAGATCAGAGCACAGCAACTCCTAGCAGCACTGGATCCTTCCATAACAACAGATGCAAAACCTCTAGTTGCATCACTGTTCCTACAGTGATCTCCTCAACCTGCAAAATCCATGTGTCGTACATATGCCTATCACTACATAGTGTACTTCACCCAGCGCACAAAATGCCCCAATAACAATCAACCATATGAGTGAAAGAAGACAATTGCTGTTCTCTTGAATGAACTTGCACAGAAAAATGATAAAAAAAAGAGAAACACTATTGCATCTGGATGAATACTTTTCACAAAGGAATTACTCCGTATCCAATTACTGTCTTTTAATGTCCACAAAGGAAACCTGTAGAACACCTTAAATGAGTCTGGGAGCTTAAATTCAGAACTGTGCTAAACTCTAAAATCATGGACTCAATAAGGACAATGAATTTATGGTTTACTACCACAGTCTGTAATCCACTACCCTCCCTTTTTTGTCCTCTGAACGTAGCATTGTTAACTCACCATTTCACTGTGTGTGGTGTCTTATGGTGTGTGTGAACTTCCGCTAAACTGTTCCATCTGGAATTTAGCTGTGACATTAGGTCAGGTTTACCAGACAAATTTACATTGGTATAATGACATAATGTGTGTGTGTGTGGAAAAATCCACACCTCTGAGGGACATCTTTATACCAACCTAATCTTCAGTGTAGACAGCTGTCACTTCCCGCAGAGGTTGATTCATTATGCTAACAGGAGAAATTCTTAGAGGTAGCATCTCCACTAAAGCATAGCTGCACTGTTGTTAACTCCACTCATTTTGTTTCACTGTATTTTTAAAACTACACTGACTTTTATAGAGCTCTACAAAGATGGGAGCCCATTACCACTGCATCATCTGTTCTGCAACCGTCACTCGCAGGACAGACATGAGAGGGCATATTAAGCGTCATGTGAATAAAGGAGAAACTGAGTCAAGGTATATTCCAGGTAAATTATTTTATGTTCCTGCTTTATATGTAAATGGATCCTTTACACAGTATATTGTATGTTATAGCTGGACTATATGGTTGAGGGACTGTCAAAAGTAGACCGGTGTTAAAAAGTTTTTGTTCACGGTTAGGAGGAAATTTAGAAAGAGAAATCTGCCCTTCATAATAAACTGTTGCCAAACTGTTGATCTTCTCTTTTTGTCTGTATAACCCCAAAAGGCTAACATGTTGAGTTTGTAGTGTTTACGCTGTTACACCCTCTTGCTCTGTAGCCTATTTATGTAAGTATTTGCTAGGTAAGATATAGACAAAAGAAAGCTAGTAAAATAAAGAACTTGCATATCTCAGGCTCAAAACACAATAGCTTAGCTAAACAAGACATAATCCCCAAAAGCCTTAGCATATGCAGTTAACCAGAAGTAACCATAGATCATAAGATATCGCAGAATGGATCACTGAGTAAAGTGCTGGCAGGTTACCACAAAATGCTATTTTATACCAGCTAGGGATATATTAAGTTGGGAACATCAGCAGATCTGATGTAAGAGAGCCTTGGTAATTAGATGATGTATATGCTAATAAGCTTGAGATAAAAGACTTAGTAACTGTGGGAAGAAGGGCACCAGTACATGGGTATGGTGAGGAAATGCAACGGGGAGAACCATATACTGAATGTGCAACCCATTGCCTAGGACCTCACTTTCAATGAGGACAAGCTGTTCTCCACAAAGACAAAAAAGGCCTTGCTTTCATTGAAGGTCTTAGGTGGTGACTCTTTGGTGCCTTGGGATCTACACCCTCACTCCCTGCCACTAGCAATCTTAGCCATAGTTCTGACAGCACTCATACCCGCCATACAAACCTACCTACACTATAAGTACCAGGAGCCAATCTGTTGGTACCCCCACTCCCAACACTAATGACCATTAGCCACTGCTACTCCAAGGACACACCTCATCAGCAGAAGGCCTGCTTTTGATGTGATGGTCAAAAACTGCAAACTTTCCGTATCACTGCCTGTGGGCCCCTGTGCCACGTTTGGGCACAGTCATGCCCTATTCAACCACTGTTGTGGCAAGATCACCTTGGATCAATGGGTAATGGAGATAGTTTTGACACAGCTATTCAATTTTTTCACCTTTGCATCTCACTGGAGCCTCCCTTATAACTCTTCCCAGGGAGCTCTGTTCATGACACCCACCTCTCAGTTTTTTCACCTTCGCATCTCACTGGAGCCCCCCTTATAGCTTTTCCCGGGGAGCTCTGTTCATGACACCCACCTCCAACATGAGGGTGTTATCATACCTAAGGCTGCCCCCTTCATTGGGAGCTTTTACTCCCCATTGTCTCTCATCCCAAAGGACAGGGGCATCCGTCCTAACCTCAATCTCAACTTATTTAATACTTCTATCAGAAGGACCAAGTTTGTGCCACCATTGTGCTATTCTAGCCCTATGGGGTATGGTTTGCTGGCCTCACCGTGAAAGTTTTATATTTCCGTACTGATATCCACTTGGCCCACAGCAAGTTCCTCTGCTTCTATATGGGTGAAAGCCATTATCAATTCAGTCATTGGCGTCACCATGAGCCGTTGGTCTTCACCAAAGTCTTTGCAGTCACTGTGCCCCCCCCGCTCCTCCCCACCCAGCTGAGGGGCGCACACTATATTCATCTACCTGGATGACTGGCTGTTGATGGCTCCATCCCTCACTGAGGAAGAGACAGCAGTATAACCTGTCTCATTTCCAGCCCTGTGGCCAGGGAGCAGGAGGACATGTCCCCTGCATCCACCATGACCTGGAGGCAGACTTTGATGTCAGGTGGCCCTCATCCATGAAGGCCTGGAATTGCAGGCACTTGGTCTGTAGGATGTCCTCCAAAAACTAGCTTAGCTAGTTTAGTAAAAGTGCACGTGAGTAGTAGTTATAAATGTGGAATTGAAAGGCCATGGAGGATTAGAGCTTAAAACCCATAAGGTCCAGGTGTTTTTACCTTATCCAGGGGGCTGTATGGAAAAACTAGAGTGCTGGTGCACTTGTTCCATGAATATGTGCATCACTTGCAAGGCCGGGGTAAGCGAGGAAAAAGTCAATCCCTCTTCAGTGGTACGAAGCACCAGCATTCTGTCCTTTGGGATATGACACACCACTCTATGGGCTGTAGAATGGGGTCATGAATTGGCAGAACTATATGCATTGGTCCCAGGGCTGGAGAATATCCAACAACAGGACCAGCTGGTCTTGGACCTCTTCAAGGGGATGCCCAACTCAGGAGCCACCCCCTGTAGCAGGAGTTGAGAGATGGCGGGATCAAGGCCTCTTCTGGGGAGGAGAAAGCTGCTGTCAAGACCAGGGTACTGGATTTAAGCATTGGGTCCCTCTTTCACATCTGAAACTGGGAGCTGGCAGAAGAGCTGATGTGGTTCTGGCATGAGGCAACTGCTGGTAGGTACAGGCAGTAAATAGGGTTCCTATGTGGAACGGTGGTGTCATGAGGCCAAGTCTTGATAATACTGTGGGACCCATGGATATGGGGACCACCCAAGTAAGCCTGGAGTGTAGGGGCCTGGAAGAGGCTTGTGAGCCTAATGACTTTGCTGCTGAGAAGGTCTCCAACTCTGAAGAAGCCTTCGGCATTGGCAGAACCATTGGTGCGGGTGGTGATTGGTTAGTGTGGGTCAAAGCTGAAGAGGAGTGATTTCAGCCACTGGTGAAGCTGTGGCCAACAGTAGTTCAAGGTGGAACACTGAAATGAGCAGCTCTGTCCTGTCTGATGTCCAGTGCACATACAGTTATCTGCATCTCTAAGAAAGCGTATGCAGAGCACATCCTGGAGAGCGCTGACCAGGCTGGGTCATGTAAATGAGTGGTCTTTTGGGTCTGTTTGTCCTCACAGCAGCTGCCAGTTTTGCTTTCTGCTTTTCCTTGTGCTTAACTTAGGTTTGGTTGGGCGTCATGGTTTGTGATGACCCCACAGGCCCATCTCCTATCTTGGGGAGGAGGCACAGCACAGCACAGTGGCCTGTGACAGGGACCTGCTGTAGTGCTCATGAGAGTACTTGCATCTGCCCTTGTGTGCCTTACAGGTAAAATGGAGGTCTCTGAAATCCTGGACTGATCGAGGCCTTCTATTTTTTTTATCATCAAGAAGTGGGTGGAGTACTATCTCAAGCTCCAGTGGCATTTTTTGTTGTGAGAGAACGTATTTCCTGCAGCATCTTGTACTCTTCAACTTGGACAGTTTTTGAAGAAGGGTAATTCTCAAAACGGAACTTGGTAACCCCACTGTATGGTGACACTGTGCCATTTTATAGGGTGTAAATTGGGGTAGAATTTGGCCGCAAATTTGCCAGTGTTTTGACTATAAACTGTGTTCTACTTTCCTGGCACAGAATGGTAATTCCCCCCTGTTTACAGGATTCCATTGTTCTGTATCAAAGGAATTGGGGCTCTAGTTATTTGAAAGATCTTTTAAAATGTATCAGATATTCACAAATTATCATTAACTCTCTCCCTCCCCCAATATTTTTTAGCCCCTGCACCTAAGTCTTCTTATGAAGTGCTGAAAGAGGCAGACACAGATGTACAAGTTCTTCCTAACTACTCTACACCTCAGAAATCAGATTCCTATTTTAATCCCAAAATGAAACTCAACAGGTGAGATGGGTAGTGGGGAGAGGTTGCAATGAAAATATTCTCACTTCTAAAAAAATTATCCCTGTCAACCATCCATTATGATATCCCCAGGAATAACATTTTTCAAGCAATAAAATAAGGTGCCCAATATAGAAGGGTTCCATTTTAATGTTTTTTTTAATTTTGCTCACTGAAATGTCTTCTTTTCCTGCTGTTGGGAAAATTTTTCTGAATTAAAAGAAATTGTCTTCAAAACAAAATACTTGAAAACAAAATGTGTATGAAAGATGTTCTAATTTCTAATGAAATAAAAATGCTAGTTTATGCAGAAGTGTGGGAGTTTCAGGAGAAAAAAGTCCGCAGATACCACACTTGAGGACTCAGAAGACATACAATGAAATTACAAGAAGTCCTGTGACACGTTATAGACTAACAGATATTTTGGAGCATAAAATCCTCTGCTTTGCCCACAAAAGCTTATGCTTCAAAATATCTGTTAGTCTGTAAGGTGCCACAGGACTTGTTGTTGGTTTTGAAGCTACAGTGTAACTCAGCTACCCCTCTGATACCTATACAATGAAATGTTGTCCTGTGAGTTTTTGTGAGCACCGAGGACTAGACATCATATAGTCGGGTACAGACAAAGTATGGCCCACAGGCAAAATCTGGCCCACCACCATCCCAGAGCCCAGTGGAAGCCTGGGGTAGATTACCTGCCTGCTGAGCCCTCCAATGCCACTCAAAATGGCCAGTTGTGAGGAGGCCATGTGCTCTCTACAAATTGAGGATGCGGGGAGGTGCCTTTGTACGCTGCAACCACCCCCAGCACAATCTCATGGTTCCCATGGACAGGAAATGGACAGTGGGAGCTGTGTAGACTTGTGCTTGCACCGTAGGCTATCAGGTTCACTGAAACACACAAGTCCACTCACCACAACAAGGTGACAATCCACAGAACACCACCTCCCAGGGCACACCCTTGCAGCTGGCCACTTTGAGCTGTATTCTGGGGCATGGAAGGTAGGGAGCATCCCTGAGGCTCCTGCTAGGCTGCTGGCCAGGTCATAACCCCCTGCTTTACCCAAACTTCTCCCCAGACCCTACACTTGATCCTAAATCCCAGTACGCTGTCCCAAGCTCTCTTCTGTACCCAACCTCATCCCAGACCCTGCACCTCTTCCATTATTATCACGGAAGAGTGCGGACCTTGACCACACACCAAATTCTTTGAAGTGACTCCCATCAAAAATTATTACCCACCCCATCCTAAGTGCTCTCCTCCAGCACAACTGAAGCATAAGCATACGATACACATTTCATATCTTAGGACTTTCTTTTTTATAGGTCCCACTATACTGGAGCAGATTCTTTTGTCTCCTCTTCACATCACTCTTTTCAGTGTCAGTAAAATGGGTAGTTATTTTGTTATAAGAAAAACCCATACTCTCACCCCACTGCTGCTGCAACAAAGCCTATTCCCTGAAACACTGAAATTTAACTACCCCTCAGTTACTGCCAAAGTCTTTCCACAGAAGGAACCTTGCCAAAGATGAGTTTGAGTCTGGCTGTTTCCAGACAGCCATTACTAGCAGCGAATGGTTTAAAAAATAGACAGTAATCTCCCTTTCATAATCTTTCATAGAGCATATTAATTTTGTGTAGAAAGTGGAACAAACACCAACAAAGAACATACACCCTTGGACTCCAGTTAGTGTAGTATAATTGGCAAGTGGCATCTTAATTTCTTATCTTTCATGCTACCTTTTTGCCACAGTGTGAAGGATTCAATTCCAGTACAAGTTCTTAGGCCAGATGTACACTACAAACTTGTATTTCAGTAACTGTCACTCATGGATGCAAAAAATCCACACCTTTCAGTGATGTAGTTATACTTACCTAAGCCCTGGTATAGGCAGCACTGCATCAGCAGAAGAACTTCTCACGTTGACGTAGCTAGTGCCTATCAGATGTTTTTCCATTGGCATAGTAGTGTCTTTGCTAAACTGCCACAGTGATTGTGTGTTATATGAAGACAGCCTTTAGGCCAGGGCTGGGGAACCTTTTTTGAGTTTGGGGCCACTGACCCACAGAAAAATCAGCTTGGGACAACATAAAATTGAGAAGCAATAAAACAAAACCACAAAACCCTCATTGATGTGGCCCCTGACTGAGATACTTCACTCCCCTCACGCTCCAGCATCAGAGGCAAGAGGGTGGACTGAGATTCAGGGCTTCCCCCAGGCCAGATTAATGCTTCTGAAGGGCTGGAGCAGGACCAGAAATGAGGGGGTTTAGAGTTTAGTGTGCAAGGGGGTCCTGCTGTGAAGCAGGTGTTTGGTGTGGGAGGAAGGGTGCAGGATTGGATTGGGGGTATGGGCAGGAGGGAGGATGCAGGAGCAGGCTGGGGGATCTGGGTAAGAAGGTAAGGGGCATAAGTGAGCTGGGGGAGCAGTGTGGCAATTCAGGAGCAGAGTGAGGGGTCTGGGCAGAAGGGAGGGTGCAGGAAAGGCTGAGGGTGGGGGTCTGGGTGGGAGGAAAGTGGGGGCGCTTACCTCTGGCAGCTGCCGCTGCTTCTGCCTCCCCCTCCCCACCCCAGTTGGGGAAACAGCAGTGGTGGTAGCCTCTCTAGGGAGCTTTTTCTTGAGTTGCTGCCAGGTGGCCGCATCCCCCCCAATCCCTGCTGCTCTGATTGGACAGCATTCCAGCCAATCACAGCAGTGGGGGAGCCTTTCAGCAGGCAGCATGTGCTGTTTTCCCAGTCGGGGGAGGGACGGGAGGAGGGGTGGTGTGTGGAGCCCAGAGCCAGTTCATGTCCCCTGCAGAGCCCATAGGCTGAGGCTCAGGGCTCTTCACCTGCTACGCTACTGTGGGCTGCATGCTGTGGAGAGGAGCCCTGAACCTCGGTGTTTGGATCCAAGTAGGCCACAGTCTGAATCTGGACCATGGGCTGGGTGGGGTTCCCAACCCCTGCTTTAGGCCAGCAGTTGGTATTCTAAATGCCCAAGTTGTACTGCTACATGTACCCACTGATCAAAGTGAAAAACTGATATATGGGTGTTTTATGTCTCAGTGCTCCATGGTTAAATGTTAGGCACCATTCCTGGAAAGTTATCATTGCAATGAATTTTTAAGAATATTGTCACTCAGTGTTTGAAAAACCTTCTGGTGGCTGTTAAACTGACTGACTGCAAAACCTGTGCTGGAACAAATTACCTTAAGAAGGAAGAAACCAGAATACATGAAACACATAGTCTGAACTTTATTGTACATCCTTTTGTCTTCTAGGCAACTGGTATTTTGTGCATTAGCTGTTTTGGCAGAAGAGCGGAGCCCTTTAGAATGTTTGGATGCGTTTGGGGCCACTGGTAAATAAACTTTTAAAATTTACTTGTTAAAATTGTAAAATAAAATGAGAGATTTAAATAGAGTCCTTTTTATAAGAAATTGACATTGTATATTGAATATTGTGGGGTTGTCTTTGTAGGTGGGATCCATTTGACTGCTGTGTATGTTTCCCTGAGTCCAAGAGCTCACAATTTGGCTCTAGATGTATAAAAAGGACCAGAAATATCTTTGGGCTGAAGATATTTATGCTGAAGGAAATAATTTTTATATTTTAAAGCCCATGAAACACTTGATGAGTTATGTCCAAGATCCCATGTACTCTGATTCGATAGCTGTAGAATTTGGCTGCAAAATTAACCCCTAGCCATCAAACAGTGCCACTGAATTCAGACTTTCATTTAAAAATTGTTAGTCTTTGTATTTAATTTTATGGTCAGGATTTTTCTTTATAGTGTCAACCAGTGTGAGCAGACTTTTACATCAGGCCCCACTTTTCATCTCTGCAATAAACCCCCGCCCCCACCTATCTAATAAAAAAGCTTCCTGCTGTTTAAAGAGCCTTCCCACACCCCACTGCCTTTCTAGTCCAGAAATGACAACAGACGCTGTCAGGGAGAGGGAGGCGGGCAGCTGAGCCAAGAAAGACTACAGGGAGGCAGCGGGGGTGGGAGGAGGGAGCAGCCTCTTGTGCTGTGCTCCCCAGTTTGCACATCCCTGGTGTAAACCAATGTAGTGTTGTTTTCCTGAATTGGTAGATCAGTGAAATGGTGGATCAGAGAGTTGTAAACTATCCCCATGGGCTCAATTGGGTGCTAGTTCTAAAATCTAAAGACAACAGTTTGCTAAATTTATACTAAAAATACTCAGGAGTTAGCTCTCCTGCTAATGTGTATATTCCCCAGGTCCAAGCCACACCAAAAGTTTCTACTACCTCCTATCCAGCTGTCAAAGCCCCAGTACCTTTACAATATAGATATGTGTTATTGTTACAAATATAAGCAACATATCAAAAATTTAAAGTTCAGGGGCAGCATAAAAGCAACTTAATACCTGACTAGCAAGGATTGCTATAAAATTAAAAATATTAATTTTCATTTTTCACTCAAAGTCCACATTTTTTTTTTATTTGGCTCTGCTGCAGAAGTTCTAGTCTGCCGCATTAGAGGGCACAAGCCAAGGGGCCTTGCTACAGACTGAGGTCCAGCTTGTTTCATGGTACACAGAACTTTTTCATATCTATGGCACTTGTCCATAATAACAACTAGGCAGGCAAACCCTTGGGCCCATAAGGACTCTACTGAGTTTTCATACAAAAGCAGGGGTTTGCCAGCATATTTCTTCCATGATGAAAGCCTGAGTATGAATCACATTTCTCTATTTTGCACACTTAGAGTTTGATTGTGTATTTTATTGAAGTTCAGAGGATCTAAAACTAGGCCTATTCTATTACATCCAGCCAACTTTAAAATTATGTATTTGACTTTCTCCTCAGGTATAATGGGATTACAGTGGGCAAAGCACCTTGGAAGTTCTGTGAAGGTTACAATTAATGATTTCAATGAAAATTCTGTAACTATGATTCAGGAGAACTGCCATTTAAACAAGATGAAGGTGGTGATGAACACTAAGGAAGAGGATGAGTGTGATGAAACCATGGACGAAGGCGAGGAAAATGTAGGCATCATTGAAGTGACAAAAACAGATGCTAATGTCATCATGCACTTGAGATCCTTTGATTTTATGTAAGTGAAGCATTTGTTAACACAAGTTAATCTGTATTTGGTACTTTGATTTTGCTGTGCTGCCATTTTTTTTTCTCCAGTTATTTAGAGGAGTCTGAATGGTTCAGACAACTAACAGCAGTTGGATGTTTTGCTTATTAAAATTTTAACTGTGTAACACCCAAAATGCTGTGAAAACTTGATTTTAAATCTTTTAAAAAATAATCACTGGGAAAACATTTAGGCCTTTCTTGTTTCCAACATGGAAAATAAGCACATGGATGCCATGTTGGATGCTGGGTTCTAGGTAGTCAGAACCATGGCTTAGAAAAGATACCAAGGTCAAAGCCAGCCTTAGTCAAGACCAGGACAACACTGAAATCAGGGACCGGGGTAGGCTGTGAGTCAGAAATGATGTCAGAGTCTGTAGATGAACCAAATCAAGAAGTAGTTGATCTCTGGATGCAGGCCAAAGGTTGATGCTGTGGTGGAGTCAGTCCAAGGGTCAGGAGACAAGGGCAAGGCTGGAGCAAAAATTAAAGTAAGGCTTGTGCAAAGCTGAAGAGGACTTGAACCAGGCTGTGGCAGAAACAGGAACCAGATCAAAAGCACATGAGAGGACTAATGAGACTGTAAAACTGCAAGTCAGAAAGAAGAGTCCTGGCAGAGTACTGCTGTTTAACAGGAAATGTGCTGCTCAAGAACGGTCAGTGAAATACCTGACCCAGGCTCTGATCCTAGGGCTAAGCTGCTAGAAACGTGCATGAGTCCCTGTGCGCATATATATCTATATAGTCTCCAATTAAAAAAACCTTAAATTATGATTTACTCCTCCATGATTATAATGAAACACTGAACTTTAGTTTTTCTAAACACAATAGGGGGCCCAGCCACCCACCGCCTCACCTTGCAGAGCTCTTGCTGTAAGCGCTGGCTCAGTTAATAGGAGCGTTGGATAATGGAGGCTCAGACAAAAACCTCATACCTTAAAACCCAGTTTATTTTTCTGTGAAAACACAAATTATGGATTTTTTTATGGCAAAGGGATCTCTAGGATCCATGATGAGTTACTGCAGACTCTATTGGAGGGGTAAAACCAAGGGAGTTGAATTAACAGCCCTGCTTTGGCTGCAGGTTTGCTTCAGTGTATATGAACATTTTAGGCCAGACTTAGGAATTTTTGTTATAACTTCATGGTTTGGAAAACTTAAATAAGGAACTTCTTTCTATAATTTTAGCTATGTGAAAGTCATCGTTTTTAATAAGGTCACATGTTCATTGACCACAGATTGTAATCCACTCTTGCATATTGTTGGTTTAATTATAATCTAAGGACAAAATACTCAAAATTTAGTACCCAAATGAAGGCACTGAATCTATATGTAGACATCAACATAAGAGTTCTAGTCTGTAACAGTTGGTGAGCATCCACCAACCAATTGAATTCAGAGGCAGTTGCAGGTACTTAGAATACCTTAAAATTTGGCCACCCATTCGAGGGCTTAAATTTTAGATACCTAAATTTGAAAATATGGGCCTGTGTTTCCATTTTTTTAAGCTTATTTGAAAATTTTGAAAGGCATGGGAAAATAAACATTGGCATTTTGGCCAGCATTCTTCATGGTTATCTAGTTTGCTAGGATGTAAAAGGGATCATGCTGGATGTGTGACAACTGTTGCATTACACAGTATGTACTGCCTGCCCCATCTCACTTGCTGCTTTGTAAATTATGTGGACACATTATGGATATGGAAATTGGTTTGTAATATCAAGTCCTATTTTTATCTTACCTCTTATGTTATGGATGTGAGGATTAAGAGTCTCCCTCTTCCCTTCCCTTCCCTCCCCCACCCATGTAGCTTAAAAGCTAAAGAGTTGTGTACACTGAGAGGAATCTGACTTTTTTTTGCTTTTCAGACACTTGGACCCATTTGGAACAGCTGTGAACTACCTGGATGCTGCATTCAGAAATGTTAGAAATCTTGGAATAGTATCAGTGACATCCACAGACATCAGTTCCCTGTATGCAAAAGCTCAGCATGTGGCCCAGCGCCACTATGGCTGTAATGTTGTCAGAACAGAGTACTACAAAGAACTGGCAGCTAGAACTGTAGTTGCTGCTGTGGCAAGGTACTATTACAACACAAGTTGTGGTCAGCTCTTAAGCTCTGGAACAATAGGAGCTAATGAACACTGAGTGCTAAAGCAAGTTGTGTCTTTGCTTTTCAGAATTCCTTAAGCTCTACAAATTAGGCATTGAAATATTTTTTGTACTTAAAATCAAATTCACTGCTATAGAACAATGTAAGTGTTTTAAAAATGAAATGTCTGGCAAGATGGCATATGGGTAACGGAGTGTTCTTCTTCGTGTGTCCCCGTGGGTGCTCCACAATAGGTGTCGGGCTCGCCCGGCGCCGCAGATCGGATCTTCCAAGCAGTTTCTGCCAGACCGCGCATGCGCCAGCGCGCGCCGCTCCCCTGCGCGCTCCTGGCCACGTGCGCGATCCGGTCCCCGCCAGTTCCTCTTAACCGCCGTCGGCTGCAGACTGAATCCGACTAGGCTACGGCCAAGTTAGCGTATTCAATGGTTTTAACTGTTTTTCTTTAAAGTTTTCAAGTTCTTAGGCTACTGTTAAGTTAGCCAGTTTTTATTTTCAAAAAAAAAAACAACAAGCGGGACGGCATTCAGTCCAGTCCTAGTAACAAGCGGAACACCGGAGGCCAGGAGCCTAGGGCCATTAGCCCTCCTGCCGTGGCAGGCCATCGGAGAGGGGGAAAAACAGCACAGAGAAGGTGCTAAGTACCCATTAACAACTGAAAGACTCACCAACAATGTCCTCTTCAGGATTTAAGAAATGTGAGTCCTGCCGAGAGGCAATGCCAGCGTCGGATGGGCACAGTCTCTGCATAAGGTGCCTGGGGGAGTCCCATGTCACGCAGAAATGCTCCTTCTGTGCAAAATTAACAGCCAGAGCAAGGAAGGACAGGGAGATGCGGCTTAAAATGCTGCTCTTCAACAAGGCCCTCCAGCCAGACGTGCCAGAGCGGCCGCAGCAGGAGGGACCCTCCGGGGCCCATAAAAGGAAAGCTGCCTCCCTCACCCCATCAGCGCAAAAACGGAGGAAAGCCTCCCCAGCCTGATCCCTGCCGGCAGCAACAGCGAGCGGGACGGGAAGAGGGAGGAGCGCGCAGCCCCCAGCCGCAGCAACAGCTGATCGGCGGCGGCACGGAGAGCCCTGTGGAGGCGGCTCAGCCTCCGACAATCAAACAGCCGCCCCGCACCGCAGGCAGGGCGGCGGCTAAACAAGCGCCGGTACCGGCGGCACTGCAAGCAGCGGCACCAACCCCCGGGGAACCGGCAGTGCAGAGCGCGCAGGCATGCAGCCTGCAGGCACCGGAGGACACCGCCTGTGCGGCACCGCCCATGAGCGTGCTGAGCACGGCGCGGACGGGGCCAAGATCCCCTACAGGTCAGGGGGCAGAGTTACCTCCTCAAGGGAGGGGGAAGGCTGCACACAAAACAAGGCACCGCAGCCCCTCTCCAGGCAGGGCTGCAGAGTTGCTTTCTCTCAGCCCTCACTTATGCTGCAGACTCCAACCAGAAGGCAGGGGTCCCCCCTAGCCTACCCGGAGTCCCCGTCTCCATTTTTACAACCAGCCTCGCCCTGGCTGGGACCACCTTCACCCTTCCTGGGGTTTGAGCCACTGGAATACTATCACAAATCGCTCTCTCCAGTGTCCCAGATCTCTCGACGATCTCACTCCCCCAGACGCAGAGGGTATGCACCAAGGGAGTGGTCTAGGTCACCTTCCCAAGAACAGTGTCTATACTGCCATGGTCGCCCCATCACGCGGGGCATAGACACCACCGGCAATCTGCCAGGGAAAGATCCCCACAGATGGTCCCGTATCCCCGAGGGCAATCGCGAACGGGGACAGAGACTCAAGTATCTCAGGGGGAATTGGTTATGCAACCCCGAGATTTTCCCTTGCAAGCTTCCAGTGAGAGGATGTACCATCACCAACAGGAACCGGAAGGGTCCAGAGAGGCGTACCCTAGCGGTTCCTCGCTCTCCTCCCCGGACGAGGCTACGGCCCCGGGGGATGTCCATCCTCCGGACGATCTCAAACAGTTTCAAGAGCTGTTTAAGAGGGTGGCCTTCACGCAAGGCATCCAGACAGCAGAGGTGCAAGAGAAACACCATAAGCTCCTCAAAAATTTGAGACCTCCGGCCTCCTCCAAAATAGCAATACCGCTTGATGAAGCAATCTTGGAGTCCGCCACTACGATATGGCAGACACCTGCGACTATTCCGCCTGTCCACAAGAGAGTGGATAAGAAATACTTCATGCCGGCGAAGGGCATGGAGTTCCTGTTCAGCCACCCACAACCAAATTCCTTGGTGGTGGAGTCGTCGCAACAAAGATCAAAGACATCTCAATTCAGGACGGGGAACAGACAAAGATGCCAAGAAGCTAGAGCTGTTCGGCAGAAAGGTCTACTCCTCCTCCACTCTACTGTTGCGAATGGCAAATTACGCAGCGCATTTAGCGAACCATAATTTCGACAACTACAATAGGTTAACCTCCCTCATGGACTCGCTTCCAGAGGACAAGAAACCGGTGCTCAAGGCCGTCGTGCAAGAAGGCTACGCGGCCTCGAGGACGGGAGTTCAGATTGCCCTGGATGTTGCGGACACAGCAGCACGTTCCACAGCTACGGCAGTGGTGATGCGAAGGGAGTCCTGGCTCCCGACTTCGGGTATACCGAGGGATCTGCAGGCAAAGATAGTCTATCTTCCCTTCGACTCGCAGAAGCTGTTTGCTGAATCAACTGACTCAGTCCTTCATTCCAGTAAAGATTCAAGAGCCACACTTAGGACCCTGGGGATTTAAACCCCTCCATACAGAAAGAAAAAGTACTACCCTCAACAAAGACGGTACCAGTACCAGCAACAGCGTCCCTAGTACCACAGGGGTTACGAGCAAGGGCGACATCAACAGCACCAGCAGTACAGAACTCCCAGGCGACGTTCCCAACACAGCTGTGCGTCCTCAGGGCAGGGCCAAAGGCCACAAGTTTGACACACAGATCCAGGGCTGCGCCATCACTACCATCGCACAAGGTCATCCGAAGCGGCTATTCCACCATCGCCTCCGACCATTCTACGACCAGTGGCAAAGGATCACCACAGACAAATGGGTGCTGGAGATCATAGCCACGGGGTATGCCATCCCCTTCCAGTCACTCCCACCGCCACGACCTCCACCCAGGCCCCACCTCCAGGAGGCCTCCCACGTAGCGAGGCTCAAGCAGGAGGTAGACCATCTCATGCTCATAGGGTCAGTGGAAAGAGCGCTGGAGCAACTGCAAGGAAAAGGGTTCTACTCGAGGTACTTCCTCACGGAGAAAAAGACAGGAGGCTGGAGGCCCATCTTAGATCTTCGAGGCCTCAACCGGTACCTGCGCAAGCAACGCTTTCGGATGATCACAGTCGCCTCCATCCTTACGGCACTGGACGATGGAGATTGGTTCGCAGCCCTCGATTTACAAGACGCGTATTTTCACATAACTATCCATCCGGCTCACCGGCAATTCCTCCGGTTCATGGTAGGCAAAGAACATTTTCAATACAAGGTCCTACCGTTTGGCCTTTCCTCGGCCCCCAGAGTCTTCACCAAGACCTTGGCAGTGGTGTCAGCCTACCTGAACAGAGAGGGGGTATTTATATTCCCGTATCTGGACAACTGCCTACTAAAAGGGGCCTCGAAGGAGGAGGTACTACGCATGATACGCGTCACAGCAGGCACGTTCTCTTCGCTCGGCCTGGTTATCAATCTGGCAAAATCAAAGATAGAGTTCATAGGGGCACGCATAAATTCTATTACAGCGAGAGTGTATCTACCAGAGACTCGCTTTCGGGCCATCAGCTCCCTCGTGCAGGTCATCACCTTCAGCCCTACGGTGCCGGTCCTGACGTGCTTACAGCTGCTGGGCCACATGGCAGCGGCAACGTTCGTAGTACAGAACGCCAGGTTACACATGTGCAGCATGCAGCACTGGCTGGCGAGCGTATACAAACCGGCAGCACACACCGTTCGCAGGGTGGTGTCGCCCACAGCAGAGGTGCGCAAATCCCTGCAATGGTGGGTAAACCCCAAGAACTTGCTAACAGGGGTACCCTTCCACCAACCACAAATATCAGTTTTTCTTACTACAGATGCCTCCCTCATAGGGTGAGGAGCACACATGGGCGAACAGGTGACTCAAAGGCTGTGGTCCTCCACGGAGCAGTCACTGCACATAAATATACTGGAGCTCAGAGCAGTGTTCAACGCCTGCGGACACTTTCGAGACCATATACAAGGCAAAGTTGTCGGGATCAGTACAGACCATACCTCCACCATGTTTTATATAAATCGGCAAGGAGGAGCTCGGTCCCGTGCCTTATGTGCGGAAGCAGTCCGGTTTTGGAACTGGTGCATCACCAACAATATAATCTTGAAAGCCTCGTACTTACCAGGCGCTCACAATGTGAAGGCAGACCAGCTGAGCAGGCGTTTTGCACTCACGCACGAGTGGCAGATCCGTCCCGATCTGCTACGACCGATTTTCCACGCATGGGGTTTTCCCCAGATAGACCTGTTTGCCACTCAACACAACAAGAAGTGCCCATGATTCTGCTCCAGGGCAGGACTGGGATGGGGGTCCCTGGGGGACGCGTTCGCGATCTCGTGGAGGGGCCCCCTGCTTTACGCTTTTCCTCCCACAGTGCTGATCCACAAAGTCTTGCAGAAAGCCAGGAGGGAAGGAGACCGAATGATCCTGATAGTCCCAACGTGGGATCGACAGCAATGGCTCCCCCTACTCCTGCGCATGTCGGACCATCCACCGATGCCCCTTCCAGTGGCGCTGGATCTGCTCACGCAAGCCCAGGGGTCCATAGTGCATCCGCACCCCCAAGGCCTGCAACTACAAGCGTGGTTAATCCATGGCTCAGCTCCCTAGAGAGCACATGTACGGAGGAAGTGCAGCAAGTCCTAGAAAGTAGCAGGAGGACTTCCACCAGGAAGACCTACAAGCAGAAATGGACTCGCTTCACGGCATGGTGTTCTACCAAATGGCTAGCCCCCCTTTCGGTGCCTATACCTGTGATATTAGAGTATTTACTGGACCTCTAGAGAGGAGGACTCTCACTATCCTCGTTAAAGGTCCACCCTGCCGCCATTTCAGCGTTCAGACACAAGGAGGAAGGGCACACGGTGTTCGCCCATCCCATGGTTACCAGGTTCCTCAAAGGGTTGGTAAACCTATACCCCCCTCGGAAACCACTTCCACCTTCGTGGAACTTGGACCTGGTGCTTAATGTGCTAACGGGACCACTGTTCGAGCCCTTGGCCACGGTTTCCCTCCGCCTCCTTACGATAAAGACGACCTTTCTTCTTGCAATCACGTCAGCTCGCAGGGTGAGCGAGCTTGCGGCAGTTATGGCAACGCCACCCTGCACTGTTTTTTCCAAGGAGACGGTAAGCATACGGCTGCATCCAGCCTTTGTTCCCAAAGTTTCTTCTGAGTTTCACATTAACGAACCTATTGTTTTACCCTCGTTTTAATCCAAAGCCTCATAACTCTAACAAAGAGGCGCGCCTACACCTCCTGGATGTGAGGAGGGCGCTAGCCTTCTACGTAGACAGGACCAAGTCCTTCCGGAAAACGGATAGACTCCTAGTCTCTCTCACTCCCAAATCGAAAGGAGAAGGTCTCTCTTCACAGAGAATCTCGAAGCACATCGTATCCTGCATAAAAATGTGCTACGAACTCAAAAAGACTCCTTTACTGGCCACTCCCAGGGCTCATTCCACTAGGGCGGTGGCGGCATCAACAGCCTTTTTCAAGGGCGTTGCGCTAAAAGACATTTGCAGAGCAGCGACCTGGTCATCCTTTGACACCTTCGCCAAACATTACGCCCTTCACAGGGTATTCCAAGAGGATACCCGTCTCTCGACAGCGGTCCTCTCGGGGACAAACTGCACATAATCCGATTACCCACCTCCTATCTTGGGTTACTGCTGGGTAGTCACCTATTGTGGAGCACCCACGGGGACACTCAAAGAAGAAAGAAAGAAAGGTTACTCACCGTAGTAACGGTGGTTCTTCGAGATGTGTCCCCGTGGGTGCTCCACTACCCGCCCATCCTCCCCGCTTCGGATCTCTGTTTAGTGTTTTGCAGGAGCATCCGAGGCGGTTGGTCAAGGAACTGGCGGGGACCGGATCGCGCACATGGCCAGGAGCGTGCAGGGGAGCGGCGCGCGCCGGTGCATGCGCGGTCCGGCAGAAACTGCCTGGAAGATCCGATCTGCGGCGCCGGGCGAGCCCGACACCTATTGTGGAGCACCCATGGGGACACATCTTCGAGAACCACCGTTACTATGGTGAGTAACCTGTCTTTTTTAATCTTCAGAAAGAAAACAATGCAAACTTGAATAACTGAAGACTTTAAACTCTTTCATGTGGTGGCAATTTAATGCTACCTTAGCTTTCATAAATACTTCAGAAGCTAATAAATTAATTATCTATGGGAAAAAGTATTAGAGAAGATCTGCTTTAAATAGAAATAAACTGTCACCTTCCTTAGTATACTTTGTAACTGGGAAACATATTTGCCCAAAAATCTAGATCCCCTATCTTCAAGTGTTTATAAATAACAAACATACAATGTCTAAATTTTCACAAGTTAAGTATTATGTTTAAGGAAAACACTGATTTGTTTCTGTAACTTTATTGACAAGCAAATTTACTTATAAAGAAGTATGATACAATGCCTGCACTGCAAAACTTGTTTACAATATTAGTCCTTTCTCATACAAATATTCACACTAAGTGTACTCAGAAGTGAAATTTAGGGTTTGGACACTAGATCAAGATAATGGACAAGTAGTTTGGGGAAGAGTGAGTGGGAGAATAGGTGTGAAAGATCTTCAGACTGTAAACAAATCCACTTACAGCTAGGTGCCCCCTTTTGGCCTGGAGGAGCATGGCAGTTCTGTGGGATAGCGTCCCTTGACAACTGTCACTCCAGTGCTGTGGCAGCTTCTCTGTTAGTAACTTAGCCATCTTGCTGGGTCACCAGGTTGAGCACATCCTTTCTTGGGTCACAGTCATCCAAACTAGGAGCCCCCAAATATTTTTAATAGAAAAATCCTTTCCTACCTAGAGTTCTTCCTCAGTCTGTAGCATGCTTGCTGGGGTAACCTTTCCTTGGAAATAGTAGAGGACCAAGTCCCACATTCTACTGTGGATTCTGGCTGAGGCACTCTGTTCTGAGCAGGAAGGCTTGCTCCCTTACCTGAGTTGTAATTTTCAATTGGTTACTTCCTACAAATGGCTATTGTAGGATTTTTCCAGACAGTAGGTGACCATATATATTGCACAAGGTGGAACATCTGGGAAACTTAATCTTTGTTGAATTCCTAGGAAAACATGCTGTCTTTTTGCTTTTGTAGAGCTGCAGCACGATGTAACAAAGGCATTGAAGTTTTGTTTGCAGTAGCTCTAGAACACTTTGTTCTAGTAGTGGTGAGAGTTCTGAGAGGACCATCTCCTGCAGATGATTCAGTCAAGAAAATTCGGTACCTTATCCACTGCCAGTGGTGTGAAGAGAGGACTTTTCAGGAGGGTAATATGGTGGAAGGTAAATGGATTCTCCTTGTATTTCTTTCAAAGGTATAATATCTGCATGCTTATTGTATTATGTTAGGATGGTGTAAAGTCCAATATGTAAATATATTTGCTTTCACTGGAAATATTTCATATCTAGCGTTGTGATAATGGCCATGCAAATAAAGAAGAGTATTTCAATTATAATACTCTCGTTTAAAAGCTGTTCCTTTGAGTAATTGTTATATGAATCCCACGGTTGGTGGTTGTGCACAAACTTGGATTTTGGACTAGCAATGTCCATTGGGTCTATACATGCACCTTGTATGCCCTCACACCCCTGACATAAAGCAGCATCAATTATTCAGCATTTCTCTTTCCATTTGTGAAAGCAGGATGGAGCAACACTGTGGCTAACTACTTCCCTGCAACAGTTGATTTGTAATTTAGTTTATTCTTGTTAAACTGCATTTGGCCAGTTTGCATGGGGAAAAATAAATTTCTTTAGTCTCCTCTAGGCCTAGGTCTCTCTATTGGCAGAGAATGTGTGTCCAGGTTTTAAAACCTACCCTGCCTCTGCAGGAATGGCACAATAAATATTTGTCTAGGGGAAACTCATATCACCAACAACATCCTATTTGTAAACCTTTCTCCAAGTGCACACACAAAACTGCAACACTTGTTTGAAGCTAGTTTTGATGGAGAAATCCACGAAAAACATACTGGATTCTGACTTACCTTCTTACAGACATTTTGCTGCTCCTCCAAAACCCATTCCTGTTAATGCACCAGTTCTGAGAGATGTTACCCCATGTCCTAAGACAGGAGTGGGCCGGATCCAGCCTGCGACCCAGTGGGAGCCTCTGACAAGCTCACTGCCTGCCTTGTCCCTGCACACTGCTGAAAGTGGCCAGCTATGGAGCCACGTGCTTCTCTGAGCACCACAAGCCATGGGGGGCAGGGGCACGGAGAGGCTTCATGCTCTACCATCACCCCCAGCACAATCTCACAGCTCCCATTGAGTGAAAAGTGCCACCCCCATCCAAACTTATTGCCTATCACATCCTCAGAGGCCTTCAGGCATGAGGAGAGCTCACATTTACCATAAGGCTGGGCATTCAAATAGGCCAAAAATAATTGGTTATTTCTCCCATCAAACATTGGTCAAATATTTTAAACACTAAGTCATGACAAGAATAATGAAAAAATAAGTCTTGAAGGTTTCCACTGTACTTAGTCCTAAGTACCTAATACCTCTTTCCAGAAAATAAGCTGCTTCTCTTAACTCAGAAAAATGTGAAATAGAATTAAGTTCTAAAAACTGAGAAGAATTCTTACTTGCCTTTTAGCAATATTAAAACAGCATTTTAAATATTAATGTTTATTAATCCATGCAGTGTGCAGCGGCAGTTAGTAAAGCAAATAGGATGTTAGGAATTATTAAAAAAGGGATAGATAATAAGACAAGATATCATACTTCTCCTATATAAAACTATGGTACGCCCACATCTTGAGTACTGTGTGCAGATGTGGTCTCCTCACCTCAAAAAAGATATATTGGCATTAGAAAAGATTCAGAAAAGGGCGACTCAGATGATTAGGGGTTTGGAACGGGTCCTATATGGGGAGAGGCTAGAGAGACTGGGACTTTTCAGTCTGGAAAAGAGGCGATTGAGGGGCGATATGATAGAGGTATATAAAATTATGAATGGTGTGGAGAAAGTGAATATAGAAAAATTATTTACCTTTTCCCATAATACAAGAACTAGGGGACACCAAATGAAATTGATGGGTAGTAGGTTCAAAATTAATAAAAGGAAATTTTTCTTCACACAGCACACAGTCAACCTGTGGAACTCCTTGCCGGAGGAGGCTGTGAAGGCCAGGACTCTATTAGGGTTTAAAAAAGAGCTTGATACATTTTTGCAGGTTAGGTCCATAAATGGCTATTAGCCAGGGGTAAAGTATGGTGGCCTAGCCTTCAGTACAAGGGCAGGAGATGGATGGCAGGAAATAAATCACATGATCATTGTCTTCTGTTCTTCTCTGGGGCACCTGGCATGGGCCACTGTCGGCAGACGGGATACTGGGCTGGATGGACTTTTGGTCTGACCCAATATGGCCATTCTTATGTTCTTATGTTTTCCAAGATTGAACAGTTACTCTGGGGTGGATTTTCTAATCAGATCAGTCCACAACATCCTCAGAGTAGGGATGGTCTTTAACTTGTTTACTGTGCCCTATAAACCACCATGTATGTTGGCATGTCAATAAAGATGTTGGCATATAGCCAATGTATGATCTAGACGATTCCAGCAAATCAAGATACTCATCGTCCAAGTTTACCTTCTTCCCAGCAGATGGCATTAAAAAGAAGAGTGACTTGTCTGGATATTTAAGTAGGCTGGCTAACAGAAGTAGTTAAAACAGTATGCCACAGCCTATTTATGCACTCTTGCATAAATGCAACCAGGCATTCAGTTGACACCCACTGAGACTGGCTTGCCATGCCTGCTCTGAACTCACAGCCAGTGTTCCTTGTAAGCTTTGCACTTGTGCAGCTGCTCGGGAGAGATTCAGATGCTACCTACCTGATTAGCAGACAACCTGCAGCTATGTTTTTTATTTGTTCTGGTGTTGTGCATTCACGCATGCCTCAGTGCACATAATTACACACATGAAAGGAAAAGATGAGCACCTTGCTCACACTAGTCGTCTTCAGGTCAGTGAGTGATACTTCTGGTGCCAAAGGTAGGAAGAGGCAGAGATATTCAAACGCTGCTCATCACCAAGCATAATTTCCTATATGCCATGAAAAGATCCGAGAGCCACTTTTCTGATTTGTCCAAAGTCAGTTGCAGCTATACCCAACCAGCACTGCGAGTCTTCATATGGTACCACTGCCAGGAGATGCAAAGTAGATACTAGTCAGATTTCAGTAACCAGTGCCTCAAAATTAGCAACGATGTCTTGGGTACTAACATTTGAAATATTCAAACGTCTTTGTGGTATCAGTATGGTCAACATCATCTTCATGAGTATAGAGGTCCTCAATTTCAGCTGTATTCACCAGACTTGCTGACCCCAGAATCAGAACAGCCACTTATGGATATTCCTGTAAGCAACAGTATTTGTCTCTCTAGGTATGTAATAGTTATGATTATATTGATTTGTCTGTTACTAATCTTAGTCTGAAATGGTGATGGTTCTCCTCAACCAATATTAACTTGTCAGAAATATGCACCTCTTTTAGAGGAATACTGCTTGTTTTCATCACCATTGTGGGGGGAATAGAAGTCCTTCTCCTAGGGTATCTTTTATTTCTTCTTCAAAAGGGGTGTTCTTGAGGAGGACATTATGAGAAGTTCTTACAATAAAAACGACGTGCTTCTGAAGACCCATAAACTTCCTGGATTCTACCTGTTGTATCACACATCCCTTCGTTATGGAACGCAATTCTGGCCATAACAGGCCCAGGTGTAACCCTCAGAACCCATTTTCTTTTCCTTATGTGAGATCCTCATTTAAGATCAAATCAACACCTTTTGGAGAACTCTCGCAGGTGGCATACTTGCCACAGCAGGCTATCACCACAAATTCAGCCAGGACCCACAGAGTGATGATGCATATCTCCTGGAAGAGTATGAGGATGAGCTTGTTCCATGTCTATTTCATCTTTACCAGATAAAACCATTACACCATCAGAATTTTCCACTACTGAGGACCTTAAGAGTGGCTAATACTTTGGATAATCTATTTGACATAATCCGAGAACATCAATGTTGTTCAGTATTCTTCATCTGTTCCCTCATGGCCATTTAGCAATGTTCGTTAACAAAAGTGTATTCTTTTATTGATCAAGGACCTTTAGTAGGCCCCAGTCTCCATCTCAGCCATCTATAGGAAGATTTTTTTACCCCCTAAGTAGTTCAGGTATTTTTCTACCCACCCTGCCCTCTGATCATTGGTAGTGGCAATAGCTTATTTAAAAAAAATAAATAAATCTAAACCTATTCCTGTGGAATCCACTTCTGGTGTAAGGAGTCAGCTCTTTCAGGAGAAGAATATACAGTAAACCTCCCTGCCCAGAGCCATGGGGAAGTGGCAGCTCCGGGTGCTCCTGGCCCCGGAGAAGCCACAGACACCCTAGAGCCCCTACCCAGCCCATTCCACAATTTACGTGAAATTGAAGATATGTGAGGATTACGTGGAACGCAGCCCTCACGTACCTCAAGGCATTAGTGTACTCAGCTAGCCTACAGTTCTTTATAGCCATTTACAAGGCTCTTTTGGCTGAATATGATACAGTGGAATCTAATCCTTCCATTTGCCAAGAAGCTACTCCTGGACTTGAGATGAGTTCAGGGCTCTGGTTACAGTAGAGCAACTTAAGAGGGCTATAATCTTCTAAACTCAACAATGAACAAGAAATTACCCTTTCTGAATGATTTCACGGTGATACTTAGAGTTTTATACCCCATCTGTGAGCACGAAGGAAGGCACATACCCTTCTTGAGCCAGAGACCTCTCATCTTAATCTTACCAGATAGCTCCAGACTCATCTCAGAGTGTTTCCATCAGTGAAGATGCCCTTCTTCAGCTACTTTAAGCATACATTCTTCATCTGGTTAAGGACAGCAGGTTTGATGCTACTGTCCCAAGTCTTGGACTGATTTTCAAGGATCTGTACCTGTTCTCCCTCCTTTGGGAATCGCCTGCAAAGTCACTCCTCTTGACATGCTGTCTCCAGATACAGCAGGTTGTCAGATACCAGTGTCAATGTAAGTTCACTTTTTTTGCACTCTTAGGGAAGATGCATTGCTGATCAGATGGGAAAGACATCCTTTTCACCCCATACTGGTATTTCCTAGTGTCAATAAGATGAAAGGACAAGGTCCTTTTTGATAACTTTGGGCGTATCCGTTCTGATACTCCAACTTCTGGGGGAACGTATCCCTACAGCCCCCTCTACCACTTCCAAGCCATCTTGATGGCATTTCACAGAGCCAAGGTATTGTGTTACATCTAGACCTAGTGTCTCTGCCTGTGATAGCGTGGAGATCAGCTGATTAAACTAGGGGGGAAAAGCAAAGCAGTACAAGACATTCTATTCTAATCCAGAGCAGAAAGGCTCTAAGTGGGTCTTGTAGATGCCTAAGTGACAAGCATTTTTTCATTATAATCCATTTAGAGATACCTTGAGTTTTGAATTCCTACTAGTTGTCTTTGAAACAATTGGGTCTATCCATCAGATTTAGCAGATCTTCCACCTTTTTAAAGGCACTTTTTCCCCCCACCATCCTATTTCAAAGTATTTAAATTCTACTACTACTAATTCTCATCTTCTCTAGTCAGAGGGCCTTTTTTCCATGGAACTGGAGTATGGCTGTTCAGTCATGGAGACCCGTCATGATTTAAGCAACTCTAAATGTACATTTGTTTTAAAACCTTCTGGAAAGTTAAAGCATTGGAATGTTTCATACTGCTTTTCTACCCCTCTGGTGGTGATTAGTTGTTTCAATGGAGGGAAAAGTTACAGAAAAAGGGATGTTAACAAAATGTGCCTTTTTTTTTATGTAAGAAAAAAAATTCAGTTTTCCTGAAGATCTGTACTACTCAGACTTCAGATATATCAAACATTTAAAAAAAAAAAGCAGTCAAGTAGCACTTCAAAAACTAACAAAATAATTTATTAGGTGAGTCTGTCCCACGAAAGCTCACCTAATAAATTATTTTGTTACTTTAAAGTGCTACTTGACTGCTTTTTTTGTTTTGATACTATATTGACTATCAAATATTTAGTTCTTAAATGGAGACAAGTGCCTCTTATTTGAAATATTTAAGACCAGCACATAAGATTATATTGCAATTTGAGAGTATATTGAGTTGTAAAGATCCAGAGTACTGTATATCCAGTTGTTTATCTGTATCTAATCCTATCTTATTTTTCACTGTAACTAAAGGGCTTTGGCCTGTTAAAGTAGTAACACTTCTTAAGACACTGATGCATTTCTTGACCACATGAACATTAGATTTCGATAAGTATCACATATTTCATCCTTGAGAACAGAAATAAAATTGTCCACATAGATGCAGCATTATGGCTGAGATTTTAAATTTATTGCATTTAGAGTCCCTCAACCTACTGCATACATGCTAGGGGAGCTTATCTATGGGTATTGTGACAGTCCTATGATTAAGTTAAATTGTGGGCACATACACACCCATACTTAATGTTTTGCATGATAGTTTTCCTTGGAAAGCTTTTTTTAGTTTGAATTTGTTTTTGCAGCGGAAAGTTCTAACCCAATAGCTAGGAGTAGTTACTCAACACATGCCAAGTAATATGGAGCTCTGGTTTTGATTTAATTTAGAGTCCTTTTAAAGCAACCACCTGAGATAGTCTCTTATGACAACATGAATAAAACTTGGGTGTCTTGAGCTTTTTTACGGTTGTATAGTTTTGGTTCTGATGTTGCTTGTCCTATTAAATGTTTCTACTTAGGAGGAATCATCTTGTTGGGTGTAACACTGCTAGATTCTAAAACATCTTGTTCATAATTTTAGTTAAAGTGAGTTCTATAGTTTGTATTTTTAACTAACTTCTGTTTTCTATTACAGAAAATCCTTACCGGCAACTATCTTGTGATTGCCATGGCAGTATGCCTGGGAAGACTGCAGTAGAGCTTGGTCCTCTATGGTATGTATAGCACACAGCTTAATAAAAAGGAAGGCTCACTTGTTTGTACAGCAGTAAGTTTATATCTAGCAACTGTGATGAACTTGAAACCTGATTATTTAATTGGAAAGCTGAGTGATAGAGAGCTTTCCTAGGCATATTGGTAGACAGCAAGCAGTGAGTTTACTAAATAAACAAGAGCGAACTTGTTTTCAGCTTCACATCCTGTAATTAAAACAATTACACTGCTGAGGGGAATATGACTAAGCTACTTGATGGGACTAGATAACTAGTATACCTTGAACTGTAATTGATAACTAACTTGATGCGACATGTACATAATATCACATACCTATGTACTGTTCAGTAGTATTAACTAAATTGAACTACTTCAGGGTGATCAGCAATAGGATTTTTTTTGACTGAAAAACAGTTGAATTTAAAATGTGAGCATATCAGAACTGTATTATAGAAACAGAACTAATCCTTAGCACTAGCCTTGCTTTTTTTATATGCAAATACCATTAGTACAACAACTAATTTTGACAGTGCCTCCTGTGCTGTGGGCATCCTTCCCATTTTACACTTGGGGAAATGAGAGAGTGATTTTGCCTAAGTTAACACAAGTCAATGGCAGAACTGTAATAAACATTCATGAGGTTTTGAATTCTGTGCCATGACTCTGCCCTGCTACTACCTAAATCAAAGATAACTGTATCACAAACTTTGTACCTTGTTAGCATTAGTTTTAGCTGCTGCTCAGTTTGTGGAAATCATTTCTAAATGAATAAACCCCTTTTGCTATAAATCAAAATATTTTGTCATACTCCAGTTGTCTTAGTTTTACTGGCATTCTATTGCACTGTCCAGGTCAGGGTCCCTCTTTAACACTGGGTTCCTCAGAAGAATGCTGTTTCAAGATGTTCAACGTGGCTTGGATGATATTCAGCCACTTCTAAAGACCCTAATCTACGAAGCAGACTGTACAACTCTAAAACAGTTTTCAATCCATGGTCCTGCCAGCCAGAACAAACAAGGTGAGATAAAATGGCAAGTTGCTTACACAAACTTAAGATTTTTATTATATAAAACCAATTGAGAATTTTTGAGCTGAAGTAATTGGAGTGGTGATGCGTGTTAAGAAAATCAGGAATGTGTTCCCCATCACAAAACATGTAACAATAGTCCTGCCATAGTATGGGACTTCTCTCCTACTCTTTAAACCTCTGCTGTTAAGGACAGAGAGACAGTGCTAGACTTAAACCACACAGTCCTACATTAAGTAAACTGGTGATGGCAGAATACCATCATAACAGTCCTGTTGTCCAATTTATTCACAAGACAGGCAGCAGTAGCAGAAGGTTCCCATACACTAGCCTCCGTGCTGCGGCCCTAAGACAGAAACTCCTCCCTTTAGGCTATGTCTACACTAGAGCAAGCTGTCAACAGAAGTTACTGTTAGACTATCTTTCAACAAAACTTCTGTTGACAAATCGCAGCCAGACCACAAAGCAGATCAATAAAGCATTTGACTCTGCCAGAGAGCGGCTGAACAGCCTGGCCTCTCAACAAAACCACCACCTGGAAGTACAGCAGACGGGGCTACCCAGTGTCCCAGAAATCCTGTCTGTCAGAGGGACCCAGAACATCCAGACTTTCTGGTGACAGAGGTGTTCTGCCTCACTGGGGAACAGCAGAATACTATCAACAAAAGTGCCATGTTCTGTTGATTTACTGTTGACAGAACCCCTTGAGAATCTGGACATTCCCCGGGTTTTCTCAGCAAAACCCTCTAGTGTGGAAATAGCCTGAGTGAGATAGGACTCTACTCTTCCTGCTTCATCCTTCCTGGACTTCGCTGCAGTGACTGCCATTTGGGGGTGGGGGTGATTGAAATGGTTTTCAGTGGAATCATAGGACTGAACAAGACCTTGAAGTTATATAGCCTGGTTTCCTGCACACCTGAAAGGATTATGTATGTAGGTAGTCTGTCATGTTTGATGATGTCGTCTTGAGCTTGCACAGACTCATCAGTTGTGGACTCGCATGTGGCTGAGTCGTCCCAGCTTTGAACAGCACGGGTGTTCGCAGCGGGGGCAAGGGACTTGTTCTGGCTCTGTTGGTGCAGCTGCTTTCTTCCTCTCTCAAGCATCAGTGAGGTGTACACTTCGCTACTCTTCAAAGTTGTCATACGTGTCATACGAGAGCACGCTGGCCTGTTTGGTCTTTTGCGTGCTGGTCTAGCTGATCTGGTTTTAAACCAGCATGAGCAATGTTGGCCTTCATGCAGTCTTTATAACCTCTTGCGAGGCCTACCTTGATTCCTTTTGCCCTGGGAGAGTTCACCATAGAGGAGTTGCTTAGGGATTCTTGACTCCTCCATTCGTATGACGTGCCCTGTCCAGCGAAGCTGGGCTTTCAGAATCACGGCTTCGATGCTTGTGGTTCCTCCTCTGTCCAGGACTTCCAGGTTCCATTTCTAACAGGTGTTTTTTCTAACCTGCTTTTAAGGATGAAGATTCCACAACCTCACTTGGCAGTTTATTCCAGTGGTTATCCACTCTGACAGGAAGTTTTTCCTAATGTCCGACCTAAGGCTCCCTTGCTGCAATCAAAGTCCATTGCTCTTTGTCCTATCAGAGGTTAAAGAACAATTTTTCTCCCTCCTCCTTTTAAGAATTTTAAAGTACATGAAAGCTGTTAAGTCCCCTCTGACCTGTCTTTGACACTAAAACCCAATTTTCAAGCTTCCCTTATAGGTCATTATCATTTGTATTGCTCTTCTCTGGGCTTTCTCCAAATTGTCCACCTCTTTCCTGAAATTTGGCACCCAGAACTGGACACAAGACTCCAGTGGAGGCCTAATCAGCATGGAGTAGAGCAAAATTAATTTTTATCTTGCTTAAGACCCTTCTGCCAATATCCCAGAATGTTCAGTTTTTTTGAACACTAACCCACTGTGGTATCATTTATCTTGTACTACACTACAATCCCCAGATCCTTGCTTGTACAGGCAGTCACTTTTGTGTGTGTGTAGCTGATTGTTCCTTCCTCGGAAGTACTTTGCATTTGTCCTCATTGCATTTCATCCTGTTTGTCAAACCATTTTTCCAGATCATTTTGATCCTAGCCTCCAGAGCACTTGCAGCCTCTCCCATCTTGGTTTCATCTGCAAACTTTGAATGTACTGTTTATGCCATCATCTAAATCATTAATGAAGACGTGGAATAGAACCAGACCCCAAATTGATCCCTGCGGTACACAACTTGTTATGCCTTTCTAGCATCACTGTGACCCAATGATAATCACTCTGGTCAAACGGTTTTCAAGCCAGTTTTGCACCCACAGTAGCACCATTTAGGTTGCATTTCCCTGATGTTTGAGAAGGTCATGTGAGACCGTTTCAAAAGCTTTACTGAAATCAAGATATACCACGTCTGCCTCATCTCCTCCTTCCCCCACCACATCCACAAGGTTTGTTACCCCGTCAAAGAAAGCTGTCAGGTTCTTGACAAATCTGAGCTGTTATTTATCTTGTTTGCAAATAGATTCCTTAATTTGCTCCATTATCTTTCCAGGTACAGAAGTTAAACTGACTGGTCTATAGTTTCCTGGGTTGTCCTTATTTCCTTTTTTATAGATGGGCACTCTGTTTACCCTTTTTCCAGGTTTTTGGTACCAATCCTATCTTCTGTGACCATTCAAAGATGGTCACTGGAGGCTCAAACATTTCCTCAGGCAGTCTGAGTATTTTAGGATGCATTTTATCAAGTTCTAGTGACTTGACAACCTCTAACTTGCTTAAGTAATTAACTTGCTCTTTTCATATATTAGCATCTGATCCTACCTCATTTTCACTTGCATTCACTATATTAGATGTTCAATTACTATCAACCTTCTCTGCACTTTCCACATTTTCTATTAATTTTCCCCACACACTGAGTAACAGTTGTATCCTGTCCTTGGTCTCCCTCATGCTTCTAATGGTTCTGTAGACTATTTTCTTGTAACTCTTCAATGTCTCTGACTAGTTTGATCTTGTCTTGTACCTTGGCCTTTCTAAATTTTCTCCTTGCATTCTTGTGTTGTTTAACTTTTTGTAATTTGACCTACTTACCACTTTTTGTAGGATTCTTTTTTGATTTTTAGATCATTGAAGATCTGGTAAAGCCAGCATGGTCTCTTGCCATACTTTCTATCTTTCCTCTGCAGTGGGGTAGTTTTCTCTTGTGTAGTAGTCTGTTGTTATTAGAATAAGGAGATGCTTTTCTAGTAGAAACAGGCTAGAGAGTACCATCTCACTTTAGGTAAATCACCATATAGTAATTTTACTTGATTATTGTCCTATGCCAGATTCAAACTGGTAAGTATTTAGTGAAAGTTTCCAGAACTCATTACTTACGAAAATGATAGAGGCAAAAGAATCTTGTGCCTAGAAAGCTTGGGATTTTTTCCAATTTTACATATTTGTACAATCCTTTTAAATATTTTATTTTGCTACCTTAAAACTTTTCACTTCAGATTTAATTCTGACTTTTGTATTCTAGAAGAATGTGGGGTCTTCATTAAAACACCAGACACTGCAGCTGACTACTATGTGGTACAAGGTATGTGCTTCATCCATCACAACTTCCTGCATGCCCCTTGTGGTTTTGTGCTTGCAGATAACCTCAATGAATGAATGAGTGGGTGGTGTGATGATGGAACAGCTTACATAACCGTGGCTTGAGTGTGCCAACTAAGTGTTTTTGGGGGTTTTTTTAAATGAATGTGCTCAGTGGCACACCTCTAATGAAGATTAATGATACTTTAAAATTATCATCTTTACCCAAAATAGTGAAAGTTTAATTTACCCATGCATCTTTTTTGCTATTATGGAAGTAAGTTACAGAAAGCTTCAAAATGTGTACTTAAGAGACAAGTAAGTGTTCAGGTTCCTTCAGTTTGAAGAATAAGGGGTAATATGCCACCCAACAGAAATGGTGTAATTGTAACTTTAATTTTAATCAGCCTAAGCCAGGAACACTACCTATAGAAAAGCCTTATGCACCTTTCTCACAAAGCACTTGGTGTCATCTCTAACTCTGGTCCACTTATATAGTTTACCCTATTGCTAAGAGCACTGACCTACCATATTGTCAACCTGGGTTCTTCTTTGAGTGTCCCCGTGGGTGCTCCACAATAGGTGTCGGGCTCGCCCGGCGCCGCAGATCGGATCTTCCAAGCAGTTTCTGCCGGACCGCGCATGCGCCGGCGCGCGCCGCTCCCTTGCACGCTCCTGGCCATGTGTGCGATCCGGTCCCCGCCAGTTCCTCTTAACCGCCGTCGGCTGCAGACGGAATCCGAACTAGGCTAAGGCCAAGTAGCGTATTCAATGACTTTAACTGTTTTTCTTTAAAGTTTTTCAAGTACTTAGGCTACTGCAAGTTAGCCGGTTGTTATTTTTGCAAAAAAAAAACCAAAAGCAACAAAAACTACAAGCGGGACAGCTTCAATCCAGTCCCAGTAACAGCGCCGGAGGCCAGGAGCATAGGGCCATCAGCCCTCCTGCTGCGGCAGGCCATCGGAAGGGGAAAACAGCACAGAGAAGGTGCTAAGTACCCGTTCAACAACTGAAAGACTCACCAACAATGTCCTCTTCAGGATTTAAAAAATGTGAGTCCTGCCGAGAGGCGATGCCAGCGTCCGATGGGCACAGTCTATGCATAAGGTGCCTTGGGGAGTCCCATGTTGCACGGAAATGCTCCTTCTGTGCTAAATTAACAGCCAGAGCAAGGAGAGACAGGGAGATGCGGCTTAAAATGCTGCTTTTTGATAAGGCCCTCCAGCCAGACGTGCCGGAGCGGCCGCAGCAGGAGGGACCCTCCGGGGCCCATAAAAGGAAAGCTGCCTCCCTCACCCCATCAGCGCAAAAACGGAGGAAAGCCTCCCCAGCCCGATCCCTGCCGGCAGCAACAGCGAGCGGGACGGGAGGAGCGAGCAGCCCCCAGCCGCAGCAACAGCTGATCGGCGGCGGCGGCGGCACGGAGAGCCACGTGGAAGTGGCTCAGCCTCCGATAATCAGCCAGCTGCCCCGCACCGCAGGCAGGGCGGCGGATAAAGAAGCGCCGGTACCGGTGGCACCGCAGGCAGCGGCACCGACCCCCGGGGAACCGGCGGTGCAGAGCGCGCAGGCACGCAGCCTGCAGGCACCGAAGGACACCGCACGTGCGGCACCGCCTCCGAGCGTGCCTAGCACGGTGCGGACGGGGCTGGGATCCCCTGTGCGTCAGGGGGCGGAGTTACCTCCTCCAGGGAGGGGGAAGGCTGCACACAAGAGGAGGCATTGCAGCCCCTCTCCGGACAGGGCTGTGGAGTTGCTTTCTCACAGCCCTCCGCTTATGTTGCAGACTCCAACCAGAAGGCAGGGGTCCCCCCTAGCCTACCCGGAGCCCCCTTCTCCATTTTTGCAACCAGCCTCACCCTGGCTGGGACCACCTTCACCCTTCCTGGGGTTTGAACCGCTGGACTATTATGCAAAATCGCTCTCTCCAGGGTCTCGACGATCTCCCTCCCCCAGACGCAGAGGGTATGCACCAAGGGAGTGGTCTAGGTCACCTTCCCAAGAACAGTGCCTATACTGCCATGGTCGCCCCTACCACGCGGGGCATAGACACCATCGGCAATCTACTAGGGAAAGATCCCCACAGACGATCTCGTACCCCCGAGGGCAATTGCGACCGGGGACAGAGACTCAAGCATCTCAGGGGGGACTGGTTATGGAACCCCGAGATTTTCCCCTCGCAAACCTCTAGCGAGAGGGTGTACCATCACCAGCAGGAACCGGAAGGGTCCAGAGAGACGTACCCCAGCGGTTCCTCGCTCTCCTCCCCGGACGAGGCTACGGCCCCGGGGGACGTCCATCCTCCGGACGATCTCAAACAGTTTCAAGAGCTGTTTAAGAGGGTGGCCTTCACGCAAGGCATCCAGACAGCAGAGGTGCAAGAGAAACACCATAAGCTCCTCAAAAATTTGAGACCTCCGGCCTCCTCCAGAGTAGCAATACGGCTTGATGAAGCGATCTTAGAGTCCGCCACTACGATATGGCAGACCCCTGCGACTATTCCGCCTGTCCAAAAGAGAGCGGATAAGAAATACTTCGTGCCAGCGAAGGGCATGGAGTTCCTGTTCAGCCACCCACAGCCAAATTCCTTGGTGCTGGAGTCGTCGCAACAAAGATCAAAGACATCTCAATTCAGGACAGGGGGAGCAGACAAAGATGCCAAGAAGCTAGAGCTGTTCGGCAGAAAGGTCTACTCCTCCTCCACTTTAACGTTGCGAATGGCAAATTACGCAGTGCACTTAGCGAACCATAATTTCGACAACTATTCCAGGTTAACCTCCCTCATGGACTCGCTTCCAGAGGACAAAAAGCCGGTGCTCAAGGCCATAGTGCAAGAAGGCTACGCGGCCTCGAGGACGGGAGTTCAGATCGCCCTGGACGTTGCGGACACAGCAGCACGTTCCACAGCAACGCCCCTCCATACACAAAGAAAAGGTACTACCCTCAACAAAGACGGTACCAGTACCAGCAACAGCGCCCCCAGTACCACAGGGGTTACGAGCAAGGGCGACATCAACAGCACCAGCAGTACAGAACTCCCAGGCGACGTTCACAACAGAGCCGTGCGTCCTTGGGGCGGGGCCAAAGGCCACAAGTTTGACATACAGATCCAGGGCTGCGCCATCACTACCATCGCACAAGGTCATCTGAAGCGACTATTCCACCATTGCCTCCGACCATTCTACGACCAGTGGCAAAGGATCACCACAGATAAATGGGTGCTGGAGATCATAGCCACGGGGTACGCCATCCCTTTCCAGTCGCTCCCACCGTCACGACCTCCACCCAAGCCCCACCTCCAGGAAGCGAGGCTCAGGCAGGAGGTGGACCATCTCATGCTCATAGGGGCAGTGGAAAGAGTGCCGGAGCAACTGCAAGGGAAAGGGTTCTACTCCAGGTACTTCCTCACGGAGAAAAAGACAGGAGGCTGGAGGCCCATCTTAGACCTTCGCAGCCTCAACAGGTACCTGCGCAAGCAACATTTTCGGATGACCACAATCGCCTCCATCCTTACAGCACTGGACGATGGAGACTGGTTCGCAGCCCTCGATTTACAAGGTGCGTACTTCCACATAACTATCCATCCGGCTCACCGGCGATTCCTCCGGTTCATGGTAGGCAACGAACACTTCCAATACAAAGTCCTACCATTTGGCCTCTCTTCGGCCCCCAGAGTCTTCACCAAGACCTTGGCAGTGGTGTCAGCCTACCTGCACAGACGGGGTATTTATTTTCCCGTATCTGGACAACTGCCTGCTCAAAGGGGCCTCGAAGGGGGAGGTTCTGCGCATGATATGCATCACAGCAAACACGTTCTCTTCACTCGGCCTGGTTATCAATCTGGCAAAATTAAAAATAGACCCCACACAGGACATAGAGTTCATAGGGGCTCGCATAAACTCTGTTACAGCGAGAGTATATCTACCAGAGGCTCGCTTTCGGGCCATCGGTTCCCTCGTGCAGGTCATCACCTTCAGCCCTACGGTGCCGGTCTTGACGTGCTTGCAGCTGCTGGGCCACATGGCAGCGGCAACGTTCGTAGTACAGAACGCCAGGTTACACATGCGCAGCATGCAGCACGGGCTGGCGAGTGTATACAAACCGGCAGTACACACCGTTCACAGGGTGGTGTCGCCCACAGCCGGGGTGCGCAAACCCCTACAATGGTGGGTAAACCCCAGGAACTTGCTAACAGGGGTACCCTTCCACCAGCCGCAAATATCGGTTTTTCTCACTACAGATGCCTCCCTCATAGGGTGGGGAGCGCACATGGGCAAAGAGGTGACTCAAGGACTGTGGTCACCCACGGAACAGTCACTACACATAAATAGACTGGAGCTCAGAGCAGTGTTCAACGCCTGCGGACACTTTCGAGACCACATACAAGGCAAAGTCGTCGGGATCAGTACAGATAATACCTCCACCATGTTTTATATAAACAGGCAAGGAGGAGCTCGATCCCGTGCCTTATGCGCGGAAGCAATCCGCTTATGGAACTGGTGCATCGCCAACAATATGATCTTGAAAGCCTCATACTTGCCAGGTGCGCACAATGTGAAGGCAGACCAGCTGAGCAGGCGTTTTGCACTCACACACGAGTGGCAGATCCATCCCGATCTGCTACGGCCGATTTTCCACGCATGGGGTTTTCCCCAAATAGACCTGTTTGCCACTCAGCACAACAAGAAGTGCCCACAATTCTGCTCCAGGGCAGGACTGTGATGGGGGTCCCTGGGGGACACGTTCGCAATCCCGTGGAGGGGCCCCCTGCTTTATGCGTTTCCTCCCACAGTGCTGATCCACAAAGTCTTGCAGAAAGCCAGGAGGAAAAGGGCCCGGATGATCCTGATAGTCCCAACGTGGGATCGACAACAATGGTTCCCCCTACTCCTGCACATGTCGGACCGTCCACCGATGCCTCTTCCGGTGGCGCCGGATCTGCTCACGCAAGCCCAGGGGTCCATAGTGCACCCGCACCCCCAAAGCCTGCAACTGCAAGCGTGGTTAATCCATGGCTCAGCTCCCTAGAGAGCACATGCACAGTGGAAGTACAGCAAGTCCTAGAAAGTAGCAGGAGGACTTCCACCAGGAAGACCTACAAGCAAAAATGGACTCGCTTCACGGCTTCGTGTTCTACCAAACAGCTGGCCCCCCTTTTGGTGCCTATACCTACAATACTAGAGTATTTACTGGACCTCAAGAGAGGAGGACTCTCGCTATCCTCATTGAAGGTCCACCTTGCCGCCATCTCGGCGTTCAGACATGAGGAGGAAGGGCACACGGTGTTCGCCCACCCTATGGTTACCAGGTTCCTCAAAGGGTTGGTAAACCTATACCCCCCTCGGAAACCGATTCCACCTTCGTGGAACTTGGACCTGGTGCTTACCACGCTAATGGGACCACCGTTCGAGCCCTTGGCCACAGTTCCCCTCCGCCTCCTTACAATAAAGACGACCTTTCTTCTTGCAATTACGTCAGCTCGTAGGGTGAGCGAGCTCGCGGCAGTCATGGCAACGCCACCCTGCACTGTTTTTTCCAAGGAGGCGGTAACCATACGGCTGCATCCAGCCTTTGTTCCCAAAGTTTCTTCCGAGTTTCACATTAACGAACCTATTGTTCTACCCTCGTTTTATCCAAAGCCTCATAACTCCAACGAAGAGGCACGCCTACACCTCCTGGACGTGAGGAGGGCGCTAGCCTTCTACGTAGACAGGACCAAGTCCTTCCGGAAAACGGATAGACCCCTAGTCTCCCTCGCTCCCAAATCGAAAGGAGAAGGTCTCTCCTCGCAGAGAATCTCAAAGCACATTGTATCCTGCATAAAAATGTGCTACGAGCTCAAAAAGACTCCTTTATCGGCCACTCCCAGGGCTCATTCTACTAGGGCGGTGGCGGCATCAACAGCCTTTTTCAAGGGCGTTGCGTTAAAAGACATTTGCAGAGCGGCGACCTGGTCATCCTTTGACACCTTCACCAAACATTACGCCCTTCACAGGGTATTCCAAGAGGATACCCGTCTCTCTGCAGCGGTCCTCTCGGGGACAAGCTGCACATAATCCGATTACCCACCTCCTATCTTGGGTTACTGCTGGGTAATCACCTATTGTGGAGCACCCACGGGGACACTCGAAGAAGAAAGAAAAGTTACTCACCGTAGTAACGGTGGTTCTTCGAGATGTGTCCCCGTGGGTGCTCCACTACCCGCCCATCCTCCCCGCTTCGGATCTCTGTTAGTGTTTTGCAGGGGCACCCGAGGCGGTTGGTCGAGGAACTGGCGGGGACCGGAGCGCGCACATGGCCAGGAGCGCGCAAGGGAGCGGCGCGCGCCGGCGCATGCGCGGTCCGGCAGAAACTGCTTGGAAGATCCGATCTGCGGCGCCGGGCGAGCCCGACACCTATTGTGGAGCACCCACGTGGACACATCTCGAAGAACCACCGTTACTACGGTGAGTAACTTTTCTTTCTCTCCTGTTTACTCATAGCAAGAAAACATTTCAACTCTGGTCTCTCCCACCCTAGATAGTACCCTAACCACTGAGCTTCCTATTTGTCCTGTTGAAGCACTTCAACTGATTGTATATAAATACTAGCAAAATTTGCCCAGTGTTGCTCAGGTATGTAAAGTAAGGGGAGATTGAGGGCTGGCCCCTTTGCTGTGGAGGAGCAGAATTCAAAGGTGAGGGGGCTGGAGCAGCAGCACTTTTCCCCAGCCCTAGTGAGAGCTGCACAGGCTTGGGCCATAGCAGTTTTCCCAGGCCTTGTCTAGAGGTAGGGTGGGGGGTGGGGCACTGACCTGTCTGGAGGCTAGCAGGGTGGAGAGCCCCACCTCCAAGTGGCCACTGTTTTTCTCCTGCAGCATTACTGTTCCCTGTACTTGCTGCCCTCCAGGGGTGAGTCTGAAGTAATGATCCTTCCTCTTGGCGCCTCTCCATTTCCATGTTCTTGAAAACCACGGGATTTCAGGCACTTCACGCTTTCCAGGCACAACTCAAGTCTGACCTTTTTTTAAGTTAGGGCAAGAGGAAGCTGCATGCTAAATTTCATGGTCACAGCTCTTATGGTTTAAGAGGAGTTCTTGGACAGATGCACTTCAATTTTATGGATCAGCAAGACACTGGCAAATGGGTTACTCTTGGCCAATGCATGTTAATTCTCTGAAGCTGCTCCATTGTACAACAGGAGAGAGTGCTACCTCAAGAGACTCCCTTCATGCACTTGTTAAGGTGCTCTCCTCGGTGCAGGCTCAAAGTCCAAATCACTCTGTTTATAATGGAGGGGAGAAGGAATTAAACACTTCTCACATCTGGTTAAGGGCAGCACCATAACCTCTGGTGTTGTGTGTGGCTTGATCCCAGAGGTGGCATGGGAGAGCACTTGCCAGCTAAGCCGGGGAACGCCTAGTTTAAGGATCCTTTGACATATATGCCAATGCCTGCACTAAAGGCAACTGGGTGCATATTCAGTTGTGGATTTTTCAGGTGGCTATAGGGGTTGGGCAAAGGTTGAGGAACCATGGTTTGAATCTTGCCCTTAATGAGCATTTCTATGTTTCAGGTAAAAGGAAAGGTAATGAAATCAGTAGAAACATAGCAAAAAGACAGAAGTCTGAAAGCAATGCTGAACACCCTGCATTTTACTATAATATCCATAGACATAGTATCAAAGGGATGAACATGCCAAAGTAAGAATCACATTTCAGATTCTCATTTCCAAAGTCAATGTATAATCTTTGTTGAAACCAACCAGTAATACTGCTCTCTAAATTTCAGGTTAAACAAGTTCTTGAAGTACCTGTCCCAAGCTGGGTATAGAGTAAGCAGAACCCATTTTGATCCTATGGGAGTTCGCACAGATGCGCCCTTGGCACAGTTTAAATCTATCCTTGTGAAGTACAGCACTCCCACCTATGCTGGGGGGCAGGCAGAAGGCTCTGTCGAGTCGACTGAAGATGCTCAGGCAGGAGACACTGTCCAGGGAGGAGACAATGTCCAAGCTGCTACAGATGACAAGGCAGGAGACGTGGAGTTCACGGAAGCTAGTGAATCAGAAGCCACTGTGATGTTCACAAAAGACAGTTGTCATGATAACTTTACTGCTGCTGAATGTAAATAATTTGAGCTTTGCAGCTGAGCCCTACTCATGTAAACCAGTCTACTCAACTGGTTTTGAATGCTGGGGTTGCCATTATTTTCATGTCTGAGACACATTTTAGAATTATGCAAAAGACCTTGTAATCTATCACAGTACATATGGCCAGTTAAAGTGGGGAAGGAAACTACAGAAGGTTGACTTTTATGCTCTTGTATTTCTTTTAAACACTGGCATTTTTTATTACCCCCAATATTCAAAGCCTTATTTAAACTGCTAGTACAATAGCCAGTACAGTGGAAAAAGTCAAGTATTTCTGAAAGTGGTGCTAGGGTATAAGCTATGAAATGGGCCATCATGCATGCAGCTTGATCAGTTAGAATTTAGCAGGTCAAGACTAAAACCAAAATATTGCACTATAAAATGAAGTATTGAACAAGCCAGAACGCTTTAAATATGATATCCTTTGGTAGAAAACTTCACTTTATCTACAATCAAAAACCTAATGCAAGTGGATTGGGAATTAAAATGTTATTTGAATTTTTATAATTATCTACTTTTCAAAATTAAGTCACCTGCAAGCTACTGGTGAAGAGTTAACTGACCAGGATTGAACTTGTGGGTGCTGCATTTTAATTGTCACTGGTACTATTTGATAATTAAAGTCAGTACTAGTCAACTGTCAGTTATCTAGTTTAACCTGCTTGTGAGTTTCCTTTTGCTAGTCAATGATTACATTTGTACATAAACAGGTTATTTTCACTATTGGAATCCATCTCTTGTGGTACAGATTGAAAAAAATAGGTTTAATAAATACTCATTCCTCAAACAATATACAGATGAACATGGTATTACTTCATCAATCATACAGTTTCATTTGTGTGTGGCTTTCGAATTGTTAAATGCCAGTTTAGGCCAAGGCTTCTGGCTTACTCTAGTTCTAATCCAGAAACAGCTCTCTTACACTGCTTTTAATACAGGATCTTCCATAGAGCAAGACTCATAGATTTAAGCTTAGTCTATACAGTTTCAGGAACATCAAGCTAGGAGACAGAGGAGGGGAAAAATCATATCCTCTAAAGCCAATATAGGTGTGCCCAAAGAAACTCCCCTAATGTAGGTAAAAGTATGGCAGGTGGGTCTGGTAGCTTTGCTATACAAGCAGAACTCCTGTTGTCATGACAGCTTATGCTGTGTCTACACTAGAGGGTCCTGCCACTACAGCTATGCCAGCAAAGAATATCTATTGTAGACATGCTCTCAGATACAGGTTTTTGCACAGTTGCTGCAGCCTAATCCTGTCATTCAATTGCAGCCTTCTCAGCCATTTTATTCCACTCACTCCTACAAGACAAGGTATTTGTCAAACTTAGCACTTTCATGCCCCTGCTGAGCGATAAGATTCTAGTCTCATAGCAATTTGACTTTCAGAAGAAAAGTCTTTTTCCAAAAATCCACAAAATAAATCCCCTGCTGCAAAGTTTGGCACAATGGACATGAACTAGTCTATTAGGTCGGGGAAGACAGAAGAAGAGAATCATGCATGACATAAGGATACTGGAGAAAAACTAATTTCAGTGGAGGCACCAGAGAAGACTTCCACCCAGAAGCCACTTACTTCAAGTTTACACAAACACCCCAATAAGAAAATTCCACAAAAACTGACAAGGGGTCCCCAAAGCAGTCTCGAATTACTTAGCTATAGTATTTTAAGATGAGACGTTAATTTGAATCTTAACTACTGGTCTTACTAGAGTTTTCAGATCTCTCTCGTTCTTAATTTCTATTGTTGTTGAAGAGTCTCAGAGTAATGTGACCAAACTGACAAACGCAAAAGAAAGGAACTGGCAAAACACAAACCCTTTTATGATATCTTAGAGGGGGATAAGCAAAGTGATGCTATTTTATATTCAGTGTAATCATGGGTTGATGTTTGAGCCAGCACTACAGTTTATTACAATGAAGGTCTGAAGTTCAGAGTGCATAGTATAGTTTTATTTTTGACTTCAAACACCACTCTTCTGCCTATTTCAGTACACTTATTCTCAAATATAGTTACAGCTGTAAAACTTAGTAGCAATTGATACTGTAAGAGTTCAACCCCATTCAGTATACAATACTACCCTACACATTCCAAGTGTCTTCAATCTGAATTTATGTTGAAGGTGATCAGACATAAAATCACCATGCATAAAAATCTGATTTTACTGAGGGTTCCACAGGTGGGCACACCAAATCAATCCTCTTTTCACATCACTGTTTGCATGACAATTATTTGCTGTCCTACCCAACATAATGACTGGTTGTACATGCCATAGCAGCTACTGAAGAAGTCTGATTATGCATGCATTCCCCATTCTAAGGCCCTGATCCAAAACTTAAAAGTAAATGGAAACAGAGGGAGCTGTGCTAGTCTATACACTAACAAAACAAAAAGCAGCCAAGTAGCACTTTAAAGACTAGCAAAATAATTTATTAGGTGAACTTTCGTGGGATAGATCCACTTCTTCAGACCATAGCCAGATGGCCTGTTCCACAAAAGTTCACCTAATAAATTATTTTGCTAGTCTTTAAAGTGCAACTTGACTGCTTTTTGTTTTTAAAGTAAATGGGAGTTTAACTGGTTTTAATGGGCTTTAAATCAGGACTTGTAAGTTGAGGGAAAAAGCTATGGCACCAGATTCAATCTGTGATGTTGGCACACATCTCCCAGCTCTCTCTCTCTCTAGAAAACTGGAGAGAATACAGGTTGAACCTCTCTCTCATCCGGCATGAGTTTAGTTAACTAGATGACTACTTATAGGTGTGGCCAAGTTTCTTGTGGTCCCATAAAGTTTTACAGCCACCAGTCCTGGCTCTCAGTATTGGGTGATGTTATGCAGACGTAATTTACTGCAAATGTCTTCTGAGTGTCCAGTAAGCATTGGCAGTGTTGGGAATGCTACTAGACAATACCAACCTCCTGTGGTCCAGCAAATTCATCAGCAAGAGGTCAAGTTCTGAGGATTCTGGATTAGGGAGGTTCAACCTGTAGTGTTAGAAAATGCTAGGACTATACAAGTAGGTTTATAATGCAAATGGTTTCTTTTGTATCATGTAGTAGGAAGCAATTGAATTTCCAGTACTGTATTCACAGCATTTGTTTTATTGTGACAAATGAAAGAGGTTAGGTATGACTTCAGTTTCAGATACTATAACTGTTCAGTTTACCATACCTAACAAGCACAAGGTACTGAAAAATGAAGATGTTCCTCTACAGGATGGTGATATGAAACTTGTTTTCAGAAGTAAAATTGGTTGTAGCACTAAAAGGTCACAGTGCAATCAATGGTATAATCAAACACCTACATAATATATATTTTTAAAGAACATAAATATTCAATAAATTCACTGACAAAAGTAAAAAGTTTCACATTCTCTCACACTTGTAAACTGCAGACAAAAGACATTCTCTAGACAGACAGCTCAGCTTCACAAATACCTCCTTTGCTCCATAAGCATTCTTAGACATCACTAAGGGAATTTGTCGTTCTGCTGCAGCTAACCTAGAAGTCTCTTCATAAAATCTAAGTTTCACAAAAACAGGAATATATTTAGTGGACATGCACTAGCATTCTGTACAGCTGAACATTACACCAAGTAATACTGAATAAAACAACAACAACAACATTTGAAAATAAATCCTCATCCTCCAATATGCTTGGAAACTGGAAATGTCAGTTTCATGGCACAGGTTACAAAAAGAGTAGTAAAAACATTTTAGATACCAATAAAAGAAATATTAAAAGTTATTTAAGAAGGCTATGAGTTTTTCATAGAGATGAAATTGACCAAAACAGCAAAGTGCACATATATTTACAAGTTTTAGACTTGAATAACAAGGACTAATGGGAGGCTTGTTCCTTTCCACCAGAAACCTAGAGATTTGAAAGTATACAAATCCCTAATATTTGAAATATTAGAAACTCATTCATCATAACCGTAAGCAAGACAAGAAAGGAGGAGTCATACCCTATTATTTGAAAAACTGTATTCCTCATCGTTAAGGATCTTTTCACTTTCAGCTTCTAAACTAGAGACACGAAAGCTGTACTGGTAAACCTTAGAGCAAACAGAACACCTCTGTGCTGCTTCCCTAACTCTTGAGTATCCTCTTTAACCGCACAAAGCATACCCACTAGGTGAAGGCTGGGTTCACACAAGAAAAAAATAAACAAAAATGCACCTGTTAAACATGCAGATGAACCATAAATACAGAACTTCACACAGCAGCCAACCTCCAAGTTAAAAAAAAAAACCCTACAGTAAGACACTAAATGGTAAATCAGTCAAGTATTAGCATTTTTTTCCCCAAAGTGCTAAGCCATATTTGTTAAAGCTTTGGCTAAAACAGAATACTTACAACAGTTTGTAGTTGAAGCATTTCTTTCCATCCGTGATGAACAACAGTTATGGATCACAACTGATATGGAGAGAGTACTTTAAATAAGATACTGTTGCTGTAACACAGTGCCACCATACTGGAATTTAAAAAGGGGATTTTTGTTGCAAAATTATGCTTCCAAGAAAGAGTCCTTTACAGCAAAGTCTCTGATATTTCCAAAATGAAATCTGCCCTTACGTTGATATGCTAGGACATCAAAATTGTTAGAGAAGATTTCATATACCAAATGTTATCTACCACACACAAGCACAGAATAATTCAGCAACAGGAGCCAGAGACCAAAAATTAGAGAATGCGCAGGGACTCTGATGTTTTGCCCAAGAGAAGATAAAGGTTTTGGTGTTTGTTTTTTTTTGGTTTGTTTTAAATTATACATAAATTGATTCCAATGCTGAAATGAATGAAATCCAGCAGGCAACAAGATTTTTTTAACGTGTCAGAACTTTCTCCACTAAGTCTTCAGCATCTTGGTCTACTGAAAACTATATTATTGGTGGATTACCATCAATACAATATTTTTTTCAGATTAGTACTATATTGGTACCCAAACGGTATGCCATTATAAAAACTGGTTCTTCAACATCTTTTATAGCAACAGCAGGTAGCAAATCACCATCATTAACATATCCCACAACAGATGTATCAAGTATATTAGCAGACCAACAGCTATTCCTGAACTAAGTTAAACAGTCCACACTGGAATCTTTGCTTGATCTGTTCTCAAGCAGACAACAAAAACCATATATCTTTGACAACGGAATGCACAGAAGATTTTTCAGTCACCTTGAAAAAAAATTAAAAATAAAACCAAGAATCCTAATTATAGTAAGAAATATGCTCTGAGTAGTTTGAAGACATTCCAACTAATGTCCATGAAGATGATGGAGGTGCCTCTTTAATATTAAAGAAATCATAGCTATAAAAGTTGGAGTCCTCTCTCAAACCTTCCTGCAAAGCCTATTTATGTTCCTTTGTGGGTGCATAGTAGAGTTCCATGGGTTTGTTCACTTTCCAGTACTTCTCGCTGACCAGCTCCAATGAAAAGGAACCATTTAATACCTAAAGGAGGAAAAAACACCAACAATTATGAATATATATTTTCCACCATCTTGCTACAAACTGCTGAGTCTCCTGTCATAGTACTTTGTGGGCACTGTGAAAATCCTAAAGTATACTTAGAGAGCAACACTTACAGAAGTCACCTGTGGTTCTGGCTGCAGTTAACAGATATTTAATGACAGGCAACACAGGAAATAGATTAACTGTTTCTAGTTGCGTATCTGATCATTATAATCCAATGACTAGCAACTCCATTCCAATAGTCTCCCTTGTTAGTTCATATCAATACAGATTGGATCTTAAAAACAAACAAATGAAAGGGTGGTGGTGAGTGTAATTTTTTCTTTTTTGGGGTGGGGGAAGAGAAGGGTGTCTATTTCCATGCTATTCCCACCCAGTAGCACCAACCAGTGTGCTAACTGCTTTCCAAACAAGAAAAAAAAAAATCACACTCTCTTCAAAGAGCATGCACGCTCACAATAGATAAAGACAGGGCAGGACAGGGGCATAAAATCAAGCAGCAAGATGACCAGAAGAGGCAACTCATCACTAACTACTCAACTCTTAGCCACACAATGAATTTCTGGTGTGTTGGGTTTGGGGAAAAAAGGAGACAAATGACACAGAGTTGGCATCACAGGAATGGGGTGGGCTGCAAGATGTGCCTAGTAACACAGGTGGATAAGTAGTGAGGGGCAGAATTATAAATGACCTTGAAAGCAGACATTAGCTTGATGTTTCTCAGGCTTGTTTCCCTGCTAATACTGCGACTTTATGAACAGCTAAAATGCCGTGAGCCAGGCTGCCTCTTCCTGTGGAAGAACCTGCATGATGGAGTTGATGGGGAGGTGAAGTTGGGTAATTCCAATAGGAAGAGCAGGGACTTCTGCTACAGAAAGCATCATCTGCAATGAAGCCCTGTGTTTCTATACTGGCTCTGGAGTCCTGCAGCTCTCTCACCGGGTCTCTTGCTAATTCTGCTTTTGAGCAACTTTACTGTATAATGCGCTATTGGAGTATGTCTCCCCCAGTTATCAGTTAGTGGATTATTCACCAATATTCTTGGAATGTCCAACAGTGTACTGGTAAATATCTTTCAAATATGGTTATAGATTGCCCTAGAAAGGAAACTTAGGCATTCCCAGAGTCTGTGCACTAAATGGGAGGCAGGATGGCGTAGAACTTGGGTCTGAAGTCCAATTTATTTCATTCTTTAAACCAGCAAAGTCTTGGGGGGCAGTGGGGGCTTTATTTCACTTTTTAATCGGGTGGGGAGCCTTTTTTGGATCAGGAGCCACACAAATGAGAAGAAAAACAACCCACCTCCTCAAGGACCCCCAACTGATAAGCAGAAGACGACGACACACCTCACTCATGCAACCTGGGCCATCAGGGTTCCCTAGCATTCCAGCCCCACAGTCCAAGGGCCAGATTAACTTTTCTGGGTTACATGAGATTCCCAGGCATTGGAAGCAATGACAGGCAGAGAGGCATTTCCTGCAAGCCAATGCAGGGGACAGAGCCTCCCTGTGCAGCCATGGCCAGCGCACAGCTGCTTCCTTCCCTCCCCAGTTCCCCAACCAGACCTAGATTCCTGCCAGTATTACTAATTGAAGAGAGGTTTAGAGAAGGAAAGAGAAACCTGCAGCCAACCCTCAGCATCCCCCCATCTGGCTGGAGCACCAGCATCTGCTCACCCTGCTGCTGTAGGGAGAAGGGAGGGAGCCTCCAAGCCTCACGGACCAGATCAAGACAAGCTGGTACCGTAGGTTCCCCAACTCTGTGGTAAGCCTTCCTGGAATTAGTCAGACAGGCAGGAATCTAAAATAGCTAGCGATACAGTCTCAAAGTTGAGTAGTCATTTAGCTAAAAAGCATTATTGTCCAGTAGCAGATTCCAAAACAAAAAGCAGTCAAGTAGCACTTTAAAGACTAGCAAAATAGTTTATTAGGTGAGCTTTCGTGGGACAGACCCACTTCTTCAGACCATAGACAGACCAGAACAGACTCAATATTTAAGACACAGAGAACCAAAAACAGTAAGCAAGGAGGACAAATAAGAAAAAGATAATCAAGGCGAGCAAATCAGGGGGTGGAGGGGGAAGGTCAAGAATTAGAATATTCAAGAATAATATACATTATATATCAAGAATATTCTAATTCGGCACATTAACATATGGTTTAAATCGTGATGGGAACTTTGAGTCACTATAGGGGCTCGTCTGCATACTTGGCTCAATCTAATTCTTGTCCTTCCCCCCCGCTCTCTGATTTGCTCACCTTGATTATCTTTTTCTGATTTGTCCTCCTTGCTTACTGTTTTTGGTTCTCTGTGTCTTAAATATTGAGTCTATTCTGGTCTGGCTATGGTCTGAAGAAGTGGGTCTGTCCCACGAAAGCTCACCTAATAAACTATTTGCTAGTCTTTAAAGTGCTACTTGACTGCTTTTTGTTTTGATAGTGTATAGACTAGCATGGCTTCCTCTCTGTTACTATCAGATTCCAGTGACTTAACCAAGTTTCTGAGGACTGTGCTTACTTAATCTTTGCACCTGTCTGAAATACTACTGAGGTGTGAATTTTATTTGATATCAGCAGATGTGCCCCCCAACTGATAAAGGGCCAGACTGAATTTTCCTGGGAAGTGCTATCCACCCTAGGGCAACAAAGGATGTTCTCAATGAGAAAGTCCTCTAATCTAAGTACCAGTTTCCCCGCCTGAATTTCTATGCATAAAATAGAGAACCAGATCTTCAGCTGGCACAAATTGGTAAAATCGCACTGATGTCAATGGCGCCAAACCACTTAACCTACCACAGGGAATGTGTGCCCAGAGCATCTACACATTTACATCCCATTCTTCTTTTCCTGCTGTTGATGCTTTTGCTGGACTCACTAGCCACTTGCCGAAACCCTCATTAGCACACAATACTGGTGCTGTGCTTTTTAACAATGGATTATGGATACAATCCACAGACCAATTTATAGAAATAATCCAAACTGATCACAGTAGCATAGCAAATCCATTGTACCTTCAAGTTGTAGTACTGCTTTCCTAAATTAGGCAGAGTATCAAGCAGATCAACTACTCACAGTATACTGGCCATTGGCCGTAGCAATGTAAATTGTGTACTGCTTCTCACTGGCTGCATCAAGGTTCATCTGGTTTGACTCTCCTTTGCTCCGAAGTTCTTCTAAAGCCAACCTCACAGCTAGGTACTTAGACAAGTGATCAACTGTGGCATTGCCTGAGGTCTTTATGTACCTGCAACAGCAACAACACAGGCAACCAAATATATGTGAATCTATTGTACGGAAGAAAAAAAGACATTAGATAAGCACCACTGTAAAAGTAAACACACACATATGTAAAGAGTAGGCAGTGCCTCAATATTCTCACTCAAGATACAAAAGAAGCCATTTACTTAATAAAGGAATACATAGAAGAAAAATCCCCACATTCCTCTTCCATAGACTCCCACTCTGCTTGGAGATAGGAAATATATCACTATTTTGTCGTCATCTGCCTGATTGTGACACACACATAAAACAAAGTAAATACTAAGGACTGCTCAAATCCACTGAGCACAGCAGACAAGAACTAGATACTTGACATGCTCTTCTGTGACCTCCGTTCTTGCTCTAGCTATTCTTCATTGACTCCTCATTTCTCTGAAAATCTCAGTTGAAGCCTGAGACTTTCAAAAGTGCCTAATGGCTTTGTGTGTTGTGGTTCTAGACTCAGAGAGCTCTCATGCAAAATAGTCTGCATATATTTCAGGAAACTCCCTGTACAGTGCAGATATTAGAACTTATGGGCATGGCTCTGGACAGCATTACAGAGAATTTAGGGTAAGGTTCACTTTGAATGGGACTTGTGCTTCTGATCCCCTTTTGAAAAATTTCACTCTCCCAATTTTCAAGACAAAGGAATTCACGTGTTGATTTATTTAGTTATGCGCTAACACATACATAAGGTTTATATATTTCTTTTCAAACAGAGTGAGGGGACTGGTATGTAAAATAATCCTTGATCTTAAAATGCAGTCAGTCAATCAAGTGTACCACAACAAAAGCAGTGTTGTGTTCTTAACTGTTAGAAACTCGCTCTGCAATCAAAGGTTTAAAACAGACTATAGTACCCATAAAATATGAATACTTTTCTAACATTAACAAAAATAATTAGCTATTTAGAAAAAGCGCATTCGGTTCACCAGGACAACCTGTGACTAGAGAAATGGATGTCTATAATGCAATCTCAAAAATCCTCAAGAAACAGATCAAGTAGCAGTAAGACAATAATTGAAAGATGCTGAAGATATTTACCTGGTCTGGGCACTGTCGTCATTCTCCATGAGTGTAGGGTGCGGCCTGAAGACTAGCTCTATTTCACTTGCACCGTCCATTACTGGGTCTATAGCCACAGTTGTATTGTTATTGTCCAGTTCTAGCCCAGAATCATCTGATGTTTTGGTTCTTTTGTTACTAGGACCTGCTTCCTGATTGCTGTGCGTTGAAGCATTGCTACAGTGTGAACTGTCACCGTTATCCTCTGCGCCACTGCCATTCTCAATCTGTTGTTTCTTGCCTCGTTGTAGCCTGATTAAGGATATATATAAATAAATGTGATCGGCTCAGCAACTAACCAGCATTCAAAATTCAACAAATTCCTTTAAGTTTTCACAAGAGATACTGTAGGCTAATGATTTTTTTTTCAATTGTCTATAAGCAATCAGAGGGTTTTGTTACAGTAAGCATATTCAAATGCACCAACATTCATAATGATTACATCCGTATATGTTCAATGAGAACTCTTTGTAACTTTGTTTTCCATAGTGACTATGCTTAAATATGTTGTTCCTGCACTGAAGCTACAAAAAAGGATTTCCTTTTCTTTGCATGCATACTGTGCACATGAACAATGTTTTAAATGCAGATTCTGAAACAGATTCCTATAGAAATACACCACACAAATTATGACTTATTTTTTTCTAAAATTTTATTGTAACTGAAGTCTTTTGGGAATACAGGCCAATAATTATTTTTACACAAGACTGCAGGCTCTTCACATCAACATTACTATGGTTTCCTTACCACACACTCTAGGTCAAGATGATGTGTGCAGAACTATTAGTTTTATACATATCAGAACAGCATACCTGAACCTTCCCACCCATGACAGACTGGGAAACTGAGCCATCTGATAAGGACACTATGTACCACGTTGCCAGTGAATTATTGTATTTAATACAATTAAAGGTGTAACCTTTGGCAAATTATTAATGAACTATAGCTGATTTATGCCACCCCTTTCATTACTCTTTTATCTAAACAGGATCCCGTATATATGCCACCACACTAGTTACTTTGAGCACTGTGAAAGGGTAATATCATCTGTGCCTTCAGTGTGAATTTCAGGCCCATTTTACTGTAACTCTCTGTCTTTTAGGCTTAAATATAGTGCTACAGCAAGCTGAGAAGTTCTACGTATGACTTTCAGTCCTGCAAAATAAATTGTCATTAAAATGTCCCACCCGGTTGCAAGATCTATTTGCCTCTTTCACCCCCCGCATCACAACAACCAAAACCCCCTATGAAAGAGATTTTACTTGCCACAAAACCAACAAAATTCCTTATCCCTGATCAAGCATAATTTTGCAAGACATCAAAATTGTGCATTATAAAAAAACGAGACATTATGGTAGGATATGCTTTCCACTCTGAAGCTATGTCCAGACTACCAGGTTTTATTGACAGAAGTTTGTATCGGAAGACATCCAGAAACAAAACTCCTGTTGACAGATTGCGTCCAGACACCCAGGTGCACTGAAAGAGCAATCTGCTGTCAATAGAAAGCAGCCCGACAGCCCAGCCACTCCACTGGCAAAATTCCCACCCAGGACCACGTCAGCCAGGGTTGCAGATCACCAGTTCTTTCCAAGAGCTAGTGCTGGAGCCCTACGGAGATGTGTGCTTAGAGGGACCCCTCCTGACAGCTTTCCCTGCCCCTGCTGCAGGCTCACCTACCCCTGTGAAGGACAGCAGGGCTGTCTCAGTGCCCACTGTGCTTGCCCTGTGTTTGCAGGTGACACAGCCAGTCCCTGAGTGCCATGCTGCCAGAGCTGCCCCTGGGCTTGCAATGGCCCCATACGGACATGCTGCGTGCTGAGCTTTCTGGCAGATGCCTTCCTGTTCCTCAGCAAGGTCAACCCCAAGATCATCTTGGGGACCATCACCCTGGCGGCAGAAGCTACACACCTGCACTCACCCTTCCACGGTGCACAGGCAGCTCTGGAGGCACCACACCAGTTCAGACTGGTGGGACTAGCTTGTCACGGAGTGGTGAGACAGTCAACATTGGCTCCAAAACTTCTGCATGCGGAAGACCACTTTCCTGGAGCTCTGTGCCTGGCTCTCCCTGCCCTCTGGAGATGCAACATCCAGCTACAGCACGCCATCCCTGTGGAGTAGGGGGTTGCAATTGCCCTGAGAGCTCACCACTCCTAACAGCTACCTCTCAGTGGGCAACCAGTTTGTCATGTGGAAGTCACCATTAGGGCCCTCCTCGTGGAGGTAATGCAGTCTCAGGCAGCGGTCGCCACATGGGGCAGGAGGGCGTTCTGCTAAAGGGGGACCCTCAGGAAGAAGGGGTGGGGGTGTGAGGAGTGGAGGAAGTCCCCTCCTCAGGGGATCGAGCTGTCCAGCACGCACACAGAGCCCTGCTGCTGGTGGGGCTGGGGGTTGCCTCACGTGAGGAAAAGCTCCCAGAGAGTTCAGGGGGTAGCAGACAGGAGGGAGCTGGGAACCCCCACAAGGCCCCAGGTACTCCCTCCCTCAGTCCCCATCATGTGTGTTCAGTTGCCTCCCTCTGCAGGTCACGAGGGCCATCAACTTGATTCTGCTGTGGAGGGTCAACCATCTAGGAGACCTTGACCAGGTCATGGCCCAATCTGCTGCCCTGGGATTCCCAAACTGTGCCAGAGCTATTTATGGGACCCACATCCCAATCTGTGCCCTGGAGTATTGTGCAGCCAAGTTCATCAACAGGAAAGGCTACTTCTCCACAGTGCTGCAGGTCCTGGTTGACTATTGTGAACAGTTTACAAAAATTTATGTCGGGTGGACGGGCACAGCACATGATGCCCATGTGTTCCACAGTTCCAGCCTATGCCAGAAGCTGGAGGTGGGCACACTTGTCCCCTGCTGTGATACGGCAGTTGGGAACATGCAGATGCCAGTCTGCATTACAGGATATGTAGCCTACTCCCTCATGCTGCAGCTGATGAAGTCATATACTAGACACCTGAACCCCAGCAAGGTACAATTAAATGAGCACTTGAACCACACCAAGATGCAGGCCAAATGCACCTTTGGCTGCCTCAAGGCACAATTCAGGTCCCTGCTGACCCACCTCAATGTGGAGGAATGCAACATCCCCCAGATTGTGGGGTCTTGTTATATCCTGCAAAACATCATGTGGGGAAAGAGGGAGGCCTTCCTCCTGGAGTGGTGGTAGTGGTGGGGGGCCAGAAGCATGCAGGGGTGTGCCTACGAGCAGCTGAGCACAGCCGCCATCCACCAGGCTCATTGGGATAGGATGCGGATGTGGGGGGGCCTGAAAGAGAGCTCCCAAGAAGCCCAGTAACCTTCCCCAGGGTCCCCCGCATCAGAAACCTCTACCCCACAGCCTTATCCCATCCCCATCATGACCCCTCCCTTTGCCCCTTCACACTTGCTCAATCCCTGCACAATAAAGATAGATGCACATGTGGTGAACAAGTGACTGGCTTTTAATGGTATGAAAACTATTAACAAAAATGATGTGTAAGATGAACTGCTCATGTGAAAACTATTCACAAAGTTATGTGAAACATCAAGTGCTCATGTGAAAACTATTTACAGGGGGAGGGACAGCGGCTGCGATTATGGGGTGTTCGTGGGTAACTTGCCTTGGAACAGTGCGTGGGGGGGGGCTCAGAGCATGGGGTGTAGGACCCCAAGCGGTGCTGGCCTCAGGATCCCCTCCTGCCACAGTTCTGGGGCCCCCATTGGAGCTGGGACCAGGAACAGGCAAAAACAAGGAGGGACTGCAGCAAGGTCTGGGTGGGCAGAGAGAGAAGGGGATGTCTGGGGGACAGAAGAGATGGGGGGGTCCATGGAACCTTTTGAGAAGTTAAGCAGGTGTACGGCTGTTGGGGTGGCCACAGGCAGCTGGGCCAGCATGTCCTGCTAGACACTTGTAACAGAGTCAGACAGACATTAACCGGTCCCACACATGCAACCCTCAATCCACGTCCTGAAGATAGTGACAAGCTGCCACGTGATGTATTCATAGACCCTCCACCATCTCCTGTGGCTCCAGGGGAGAACAACCAAGGTGGAAGGTGTGGCCTGGCCATTTTTCCATGCAGATACAGCTGTTCAGAACACAAGAAGGGAGAGACTATGAGTCATCCCTGCAACACAGCCCCTAAGCCCAAGCCCCACCACCATGAACAGCGACCAACACCTCCCAGGCCAAGGGATGGGGATGTCCCAGGAGCAAAGCCATATGTGGCCTGTGCAAGAGGTCCTGCCACACAGGGACTCTCTGGTGTCCCTGGGATTGTGCTGACCACTGCTGACCCCGCTACCCAAGGAAGACCAAAGCTCGTGTCTGGCCACAAAGGGGTCCCCTCAGAGGTGGGAGGTGAGCAAGGAGCAGCCTAGCCTTCCCCACCCCCATCCCTCCACACACCTGCAGTCTGCAGTGCTGCCCACAAGAGCAGGCGCTACCTCACACCTGCAGACATGCCCATGTGCTGTATACCACACTCCTCTGTGTGTCTGGAGTCAGGCCAGCACCCTTGTGGCAAGCCTGCTTCCAGCCATGGCAGGTGCTGGGAGCTCCTGCCCCGCCCTCCCCCGCAAGGCCTAATGCTCATCCAGCCTCCCATGAGCCTGGCAGCAGAATGCTGCTCCTGCCCTGGAGCTGTCTGTTGTAGGTGGCGCACACTGCCACTGCGCATGGTTCCACACGCTGTGATCGCAGCACAATGTCCTGTCTGAGTGATACTTGCACCCCATCCCGCCTGTGCCCGCCTCCCACACCCTGGGGTGTGACACATGAGGCACTCACCGGAGGGATCCTCTCCAAGGTCAGAGGAGGCCTAGGAGGTAGGGGCCTGGCTGCCAGGGACCAGGTTCAAGGTGACCACCAGGCTGCTCAATTGGGAGCCAGCTCCTGCAGGTGAAGTGTTGGCCCTCCAGTGGCTGGTCCAGTTCCTCATGCTCCTGCTTCACCAGCGGTGCCTCAAGCCCCAAGTCCAGGCTCAGCCCAGGGGGTGAGGTGTCTCCTCTTCCCACCAGGACACAGTGAAGCTCAGAGTAGTAAGCAGGATGGGGGGGTTCTTCCCCTCAAGCATTCCAGGCCCTGACCTCTGCCACAGCTCCTTAACCTTCACTTTCACTTGTTCCAGGGTGCAGCGGGAGCAGCCCTGTTGTACCCTGTAAATGTCCACCTTCCTGAAGCGAGACTTGGGGTCTTGCAGCATCTCCTCCTTGGCCCAGAGATCCAGGAGGGCCTGGACCTCTGCCACACTCCAGGAGGGGACACGCCATTTGAACACCTGGAGTAGATCTTGGGTCCCCGGAAGCTCCTCAATTGAAGACTCAGAGGGGTCTCAGACTGCTGGTTGCTCAGCCACATCAGTGCTCTGCAGGCATGGGGAAATGCAGCATGCTCCCACGCTCTCAGCTTCCTGCCACAGGGTTCCTCAGGCTCCCTGCAACTTTAAGAAGGGCCAGAGGTAGGAACCATCGAGCACTGATTGCTGTTGACAGGGTGTCCACCAGGGCACCTGTGCAGCATCCCGGAGGTCTTTTCTGTTGACAGAAGGCCCCCCAGAACCTCCAGACACGTCTTATCAACAGATATCTGTCCACAGGTGTTCTCTCTCATGGTGAGAAGGGTTCGCTGTTGACAGAACGTGCTTCACATTCTGGACACTCCCCGGGTTTTGTTGCAGAATAGACGTAGCCTTAGGGGCCATTCAAAGAATTGACAAAACCAGCAGATTAACAAGGGGTTTGGGAAAGGGACAACTTTCAAAAAAAAGCACAAAGCAGAACAGTATTCTAAAACAACTATGATGTACCTTAGGGGTAGTCTCTTCAGACATAACTTAGCCCAACTGGGGTTATTCTTTGTACAGATTTCACTGTGAATCTGTATGATCATGTCGCAATATGCAGATGCCTATATTTTCACTAATTTGCAACCTGTGACACCAATGTCTGCCTTTTGCATAATACATAATCACTGGTTTGTGAAGCCTAATATTTGGCTGTAATGGAGAGTTTGGGAAGTGACACATGAACTCAAATTGCTGGTCAAAGGTAGGAAGTTTTACTTATTTAACCCTCTGACAAAAAGTATTGGGAAGAATATTTTATGTTTTAGTTTGCTTTGAATTTTAAGTTAATGTTACAATAAGACATACATCTTCTCTTCAGAGCCTTATACCTGTTCATTGCTTGAATCTTTAATCCTTCCTCAATGCTGTGGCTCAGAGCTTGCTGGTTATTGTGCTTACTGATCCTTGCTAGGACCCTCTCTTGATGAGCCTCATATTCATCACGGCTTGGATAAATTTTACTGATGAGGGCATCAAAGTTTGGATCCGGTCTCAGTGATCTTTTAGAAACAAGCTTTTTACGACACGTGGGGCACTCTTTGTTTCTAAATCAACAAAAAAAGAAAGGGCACAATGATGGTTCTTCATGATTGCAATCCAGAATTCCTTGTCATGATGCAGTTCATGCTTTCCCTAAGACATTTACTGTACAGTCAACAGCCTGTCAGTATCTTCTAGGAACGGCCTTCTCCTTTGACAGCAGTTACTTACTCTCCCTCCAAATAGCTTTTGTTCTTGCTAATAATTCTGCACGGGTCACCCCAAATAAAAGGTTTATTTACATAAGTTTATATTGACATTTATGGATTCAAGTGTCTTGCTTTTCTTTGAAAGCAGGTTCTTTCCCTTAGCTCCTATGAAGGATCCTATCCTTTACCTTGATCTGCTGAATAGCAAAAACTATCAACCAGCTCATCTTCACTAGGATTTTACTTAGAGCTGGTTTAATTCACCTTAAGAACACTTCGTCCTCCAATGAAAGCAAGAGCTCATTAGTGGAGACAATATTTTTGTCATACAGGGTTCATTCATTGACATTCTAACTACTTTAACTTATAATTAAAGGTAATTATACAATGGAGACCAACATACCATCTTCTGTATTATGTTCCAGGTCATTCAGTAATGAATGAAAATATCCCTTGACTAAATTTATTGTTTCCATTTCACAATACACGAGAATCATTTTGAGATTAGAACAATGTATTTACATGTGCATAGTTTTTCTTGACCAAGACAGGAGGGTTAATTTCTTTTTTAAAAAAAAAAAAAAGAAGGTCAGTGTCATCCACTTTCCCCAAAGACATTTATTTTCGCTAGCTCAGCAGTTTTCAATCTGTAATCTATGAACCCTGGGGTCCAAAGGGGTCCAGACCGCTATTAGAAATATTTTAAGATGCCACAAATGAAAAAAGGTTGAAAACCTGACTTAATTACTGGGAGTTCTGATTAAACTAAAGTACAGATAAAATAGAAAGGGAATCAAATGTGACATATCAATACAGATCATTATGATTTTCATACCATCACTGTTATCCTCATAGAGTTGATATTTCTATCATTGAATTAATGGTAAACAGATGGGTGATTCCAAATTCCTTTAAATTTAAATTGTTCTCAAGAATAGTTATCCATTAGTATTGGTTTTAAATACAAACTAAATACACATTACCCTTGTTAGGGAATCTTGCACCCTATATATTTATACCTGCCTTTGTTAAGATCCACTGAGATGTGTAATGACAAATTATACTACTGAGCTATCTGGCTTAAGAAAGGAGAATTTTTCTGTTCTTTCAGCAATAATTTAGTTTTTCTACTTTAATGTATATAAGGGAAAGGGCCAAACATGTAAACAGTGAAGTAATACTGAAGTACACACTTTAAAAATGCTGGTTACAGTGTTCTTTGGTTCCTTACAATCTAGTGGTGGCGAGCTTGTATATCTCTGAACACATAAGGCTTCAAAAGGGTTTCACTGTGTCACTTGGATTCTAGATGACCATCCCCCTGAAGGCAGGATTCTTAGACATACATTCTTTCTTACATACCCACTTCTGAGGGCTGTAATGATACAGTCAGCGCAGAAACGATGCAAGCATTCCTTTGTTGTCATGGTGTTTTTCAACATATCCAAGCAAATGGGACACATTAATTCACTGTGCAGGCTTCTAGGTGACACCACTATTTCCAGGCCATCCGTTATTGCTTCCTAAAGGTCAAATATTAAAGCAAAATGATATTGAGTTCACTACACAGACACAATGTAATCTTTGTAAGTAAATTATTGCAGAGATACTACACTACAGAAAAACACTGAAATAAAAGCAAACTAAATAATTCTACTTTTTGTAACAAGGTGGCACTCCATGTTTTTATTTTTCAATATGTGACATTTTAAAGAGGAAACTAGAGATTATAATCAAGCATTTTACAAAAATGCTTTATAAAATTAAACTGCCCTGTGATTTACACTGAAAGGTATTACACTCTACTTTTACAGCACTGCCTTGCATGAAATTAGCTTCTTAATCTGTATTACCTGAGGTGTTCTCTGTAATTCATATAAACTGAGCTCCCATGTTTTGCTTAAAGGTTGAGTTCCATTGGTCTGCACGGCCTGAGACATGGCTAGGAAAAAAGGAGGAGCAGGAAAAAGATTACATAATCGTAAACAAAAACCTAAGTGTGTTTAGCTGAAGCCTGATGCAGATCCCCTCTCCTTTAAACAGCATTGTGTTCAGAGACAGAGCAAGTTCTATTCTAATAAAGAATAAATGAGAAAAATGATTCCTAGAGGATGAAGAAAAGCCAGAATAAGCACCAAATCCATTCTCAATTACAAAATTGCAATCCCCTCTCTGGTAACTGGAGTCATACAAGTGTCACTCAAGCTAACACACACATCATAAAAGTCAGTTAAGATTGCTAAGGAACAGTTAGGTCAGACAAAAACCTAGGAACTACAGCGTAAGAGCTGGACACATCACCTTCCCAAATACATACCAAAAAGACATTTAAAAACACACACTGTGTGTGAGTAGGGTTGACTTGCTCTGGGAATGGAGCATCACTGAAGTTAACACTAGATAACTCTCTCCTCTGATGTGAGTGTTCCTATGGGAACAAGTACACGCTCACCTTCTCCTTAAATCCTTACAGGGTAGGGGAAGTTTCATTCATAAGTTTTAAAAACTGCTGATACAGGAATTAAGGGTTTTGAAAGTATGTTTCTAGCTTCAGGTTTTCAAGGACGAACCCAACTGTCCTCACTCAGCAGCATGAGGCCATCAAGTTCACAAGCTTTGCTTCTGATTTGGTAGGGTAAAAGCAAAAGGAGAATCAGCATCTGAAATGGTAGGTCTCAGTCTGCCTACACTAGAGCCATCTGTCGACAGAAATTTCTGTCGGAAGATATTTTCTGACAAAACTTCTATGAGCAAATCATGGCCAGACTGCCAAGCAGATTGCCGCTCTCTCAATAGAGCGGCCAACCAGAAGAACAGCAGACAGCTCTGCCCGATGTCCTGGAAACCCTGTCTGTCGACAGAAGGCCCCCCTAAACATACAGACTGGCTTTCTGTCGACAGAAACATTCCACCGCCTGGGGGAACATACTGTTGACTGAATGCCTTGGGAATGTGGACACTAGGCAGGTTTTGTCAACAAAAAGTTAGTTTTGTTGACAAAACTCTCCAGTGTAGACATAGTCCCAGATAAGCAATAATCCTGAACCACTACTACCACTACTCTAGTTTCTCTCCTTATTTCTTATATTAATTGGGGGCAAGAGGAGCGCTAAGCCTCAATTCTCAATGAATACTTAGGAAAAAAAAGTTGAACAACAAAGAGGATTAAAAAAGTAATTTCAGACTTTGATTCCTTCTTTTTCATAAAGAGGGAAGTGGGAGAGATGGGGGTACGGTACAAGTTACCTAATGTGCACAACATTGTGGACTGGAGTCAGTATCAGACTTAGGAGGAAATCCCAAAGCAAACAACTCCCAGTCCATCCTGAGTTTTTAAACCATTAGGCAGGTAATTATAGCCACACTGTAAAAATTTTACTTTAGCCTTATGCAAATTGTAGACTAACATAAATGGAAACATAAAAAGTTCTCTGAACAGGAAAATAGTTTATTACAGGGGGTAGGAAGGAACACTCTTCAATAAGAGCAGGGACCTGGAAAGTTATTTTGGGAAGAGAGTATGCATGTCTATTTCTGAATTAAGAGAATACAGTATGATGCAAAATTATAGGTACAAATCTGTACCAGAAGGAAAAGAAATGAAGGGTTTTTTTTTTTTTTCAGTTTACTTTAAATAAAATCTGTAAATGCAGCCAAGTTGCAGATCCCATTTTTGTAGGACTGCTAAGTGTGTATTGGACAGTAATTACCTGCTGAGAAATGTCACCTCCTGCTCCAATGGAGATTGAACACACTACAGCAACTTAAAAAAAAAAAAAGGGAGTGGAGTGAAAATGGGAAGGAAGAGAAGACAGAAGCTGCACAGCAAACATGTCAAAAATGTGGCTTGATTTTTTTTATTGGCAGCCCATAGCTACGTGGCCTTGGGCAGCTCCCCCCCGGCACCAACAACTCCTGGCAGGGGAAAGGACACAGCAGGGCTCAGTCTGCCCACACCTGGCCAGCCACCACAAACCATCCACAATCAGCTCCCACACATCCAGCGCCGGCTGAGGGCATCGTCGGTCACCACACTCCACAGGTAAATGCTTAGCAACTCTCACAAGATCTGTCAAGCCCAGTCAGTTCTCACAAGGATTCAGGCAGTGCCGGTGGCAGTTGGTAGTGGCTGAGCCACAAAGAGGCGGACAGTTTCAAGCAGAGACAGGCTGCGGGCAGTGCTGCTGCAGCTTCGTGACTTGTGCAGTCAGCCGCCCCTCCCTAGAGCAGCAAAGAGGTGTGCACCCAGCCTTCCCCTGGACACTCCTGGTGGGGGTGCGGCTCTGGGGCTGAAACACCTGGGCCACCGGAGCAGGGTCTGAGCAGCGGCTGCATCTCCGCAGTACCAGCACAATCCCCTCTCCATCAGTGGTGCTGGACTGCATGTGGCTGTTCCTAGCCTGAGTCCAGGCCCCACCCCTGCCCTGGGAGCGGCACTTTAGCGAAACGTCCGCCCCTCAAGATGTCACATCCCCTTCTGGGTGCCTGGCAGGTGCAGTAGGTACAGGGCGCCCCTGCCTGCTGGCGCTGTCCACCCTACAGAGCATCAGCAGGGGGAGACAGGTGGTAGCATTTGTTGACATTTTTGCTCAGGATGTCTTCTACTCAACACAAACTCCAGAAAAGACTTGATCAGACATTTAAGAACCGAGGTGTTCTGGACACACTTAAGGGGTGTGTTTTAAGCTGGTGCTACTTGCATAAAAACATGGATGAGAGAAGTGCCAGGTATCAGCCACTGAAAGAAACAGGCTTCAGAAAATCCACTCTAGACAAACTTTTTTTTTTGTTACATGGCCTTTTTGACCAAGAAAATGCATATTTTGAGCTCAATCCTACAAGCCAATCAAAATCATATTATATTCTCAAAATTATTGTATTATATTAAAAAACCTGAAAAATATTATAAAATATACCTAAAACAATCTATAATAATGAATAATTACAACTTTCCAATAGAAGCACATTTTCTTTGGTGGCCTTGAAAACATCAGTTTTCTTGTGTGTGGCCCTCAGTAGGCTTTGAGTTTGATATACCTGCTGCACAGATTACTACTATGCCTATTCATCTTAATCTTGGAAACGGTACTTGTAGCAGCTGGGCTCTTACTGAAAATGAATGGTCAAATGAGCAGTAACTCGTAGCAAGCCACATAAATAGTAACTTGGATTTGGAGAGATGGTGTAAGAATCAGGAAGTGATGATGGATTTATGCTGCCAACTCGTTTTAGCAACAAACATTTTCGGTGGAACAAGGGACATGCTACTCTGCATATATAAGAGAAATATCTATTTAGTGCCCTAACAGACTGCTGAAATTGACAATGCTGAACAGCTAACTGCAGACTGTAAACTCTAAAACGAACACATACTAAGAACTCAGCTAACCTTTTGATTTTTGTGTTAGGGTCCTGGAGATTCATTTAACACAAAGCACAAGCATACACACAGCCAGCAGCTTGTATAGACTAGCATTCTCACTACTGATTGTGCTGATGCAGCTGCACTGATGCAGAAGCAATGGTGCAAGTGACTCAGCCCGGGAGACCCAATGTAAACAGTAATTATTTTATTAACTTTTATGTAAGAGAGAATTACTAACTGTGCGGTAATGATGGTTCTTCGAGACGTGTGTCTCTGTGGGTGCTCCACATTTAGGTGCTGGTGCATCCTTGTGCCAGTGATCAGAGACTTTGAGTGTACCAGTGCCCTGCCATGCTGCACATGCATGGCTTGCAGTTTATGGACACTGGCATTTGTTGCGTGTGCGTGAGAAGCGTCTCTTTCCGTTCCTTCTCTACCATTGAAACAGTACCGTCTCCAAAAGGAGGGGAGGTGGGAGGGTAGTGGAATACCCAGCGGAATACACGTGTCACAGAGCCATTATTACTGCACAGGGTGAGTAACAGTCTCTCTCTCCTTCTTCAAGTGATGTCCCTGTAGGTCCTCTGCATTTAGGTGACTGAAGAGCAGTTTTCTACTTGTGGCAGTGGGCTTTGGAGTCATGCCTCATGTAAGGTTAGTAAGGCAGCCATCCCCGCTGCAGTTGTTGGAATAGGCCCCATAGTTCATGCATAATGCTGTGCAAACATACGTGGGGATGACTAGGTAGCTCTGTCAAAGGTACATTACGGTTGTTGCTGCTGCCCTAGAGGAGTGTATTCTTATTGGGTGAGGTGGTTGTTTATTATGAAGGTTATAACAGGTAAGTATACGCAAAAATCCATTTTGAGAGTGTTTTGGCCTGTATGGGTTGGCCCTTTGAGCATTCAGTGATGGAAAGGAAGAGACTGTCTGGGCCAGGTAAGAGACTAGAGCCCGCCAAGCATTGAGTATAGGATAAAATTCTGAAGTAGGCCATGACATTTGCTAAGAACCACTGTTCCAAAATGGACTCTGGTAAGCCTCCCCAACCCAGCCATCTGGGGAGGGCATCCCAGTTGATGTAAATAAGTCCCTAGGCAGCCACATTCCAGGAAGGGACCCTGCAGGGAGGATAACTGGACCATAGTTAAAGGGCGACTGACACAATTCTTTCACTAATTTCTGCTTTGATTCGCATTGCCCACTTGCTTCGATTCTGTAGAGGTAACACGAATGATGATGTCCATGCGAAGATTACACCAGGACGCCAGACGAGACATCACTGCTTTACACATCAATGTATTACAGATATCACTTTATACATCGGTATTGAGGACTGCACTCTTCAAAGGACTTGTTTATAGATAAATGTTCTGTAAACTGCGCACGGAAACTCTTTGTAACTCCCACATTGTTCACTAATTCATCTGGATTGCTCATTGATTATGCTCATTTCCTTATTTTCTGCTTCTCTTCTTTCCTCTGACTATCAGCTCTCTATATAACCAATCATAACTTGGTGTCTGTCAGTGCATTCTGCAACTCAACCAAGTTCAGAATCACTCCACCAGCTGGTTGTAATAAACCTTTGTTACTTCACATACAGCATCCAGATTATTTCAACATGAGTGTGTAGAGACATGCATGGGAGGCATTTTGATGCAGTATCGAAAAAAAGATAGGTAACCGATTCGGTTTATTAATATGAAAGGAGGAGACCACATGGGAAGGAACTTTGTGTGTGGTCAGAGGTTTACCTTGTCTTTGGTAAAAAACAGTATAAGGAGAGTGTGTCATTAAACCAACTGTCTCACCAACCCTCACATCTGGCTGACATGATTGCTCCCAGGAGGGCAATCTTCATTGAAAGGTGAAGTAATGAACAGGCGACCAAGGATTCAAAGGAGAGTCCTGGGAAGCTTTGGAAGACAAGACTGAGTTCCTGTGGAGGAGCATGGTCTCTGACAAATGGGTAGGTATTATGGAGGACCAGAAGAAAATGCTTTGCTATCTGATGAGAGAAGACAGAAAAGCCATCTACTACATTATGGAAAGCTGTGCAGGCAGCAAGGTGGACCTTCAGCGAGCTGCAAGAAAGTTCCAAATCCTTTAAGTTGAATAGGTATTCTAATATCATAGGAAGAGGGGCTGGCGTTGGGGGCGTTAGTTGTTTTTGGTAGCACCAGCGTACAAAATGTTTCCATTTGGAAGGGTAAGTTTTGCACATGGTAGGCTGCCAGCTACAGATTAAGATGTGTTTTACTCTGACAAAGCAAGTGTTTTCAGCATGACGGAGCCATGGAGCAGCCACGCTTTGAGATGGAGAATTGTTGGTTTTGGCTGAAGCATGCAACCATGATGTTGTGTTAGCAAATTGTGGGAGGGAGGAAGAGTCAATGGATTGAACACCAAGAGTTGGCTGAGGCAGGAAAACAAAAACACCTATGTGGCCCACGTGGGGGCTATAAATATGAGGTGTGCTCAGTCTTCCTGCATTTTTTGGATTACTTGAGTGATGAGTGGTATTGGGGGAAAACACATATAGCAGGAGGCCCTTCCATGGCAAGGCCCCCTCTCCTTGCCAGAGTCTTGTTACCTGTGCACCCACACCCCTCCTCCACACGTGGATCCCCAGTGAGCCACGTGCATCCAGACTGTCCCAAACAGAACCCTCTCAAGTCCATACCTGGATCCCCTCACATTAAATACCTCCACAGTTGAATCCTGCATTGCACTGTGTCACGATGGGTTGAAGGGTCACCACTGGGCTCTCCCCAGAGGGATATGCATAGTACTCTCCCTCCTCTGGGCAGCCATGTTTGACAAATAAAACATGCAGCATTTTGCAGAATTTCAAAATATTGTGAGCAGAATTTTTTTTTTTTTGTGTCACAGCACTTTTATTTTTTGGCACGGAATGCCCTCAGAAATACCTATACGAAGAGGGCAATGACTGAGGAAGGAGATCTTGCCTTGTGACGCGGAGAGGGGCAAAAGCCCTTCTGTGAAGTGCTAGAGGCACAATATGATGTTGCCTATAGGAGGCCAATGCTTTGGGTACGTAGGTAGAGGATAAAGCCAGGGCTGAGGGTACCAACATGTGACCTCATGAGGTTGTTTGGCATGACCCTGCTCCCAGGGTAGTGTAATATGACAGGGCTTCTGAACACAGCTAAGGAAATCAATCCAGGGTATTTTTGCTTACAACCAGGCTACTTACAGGCACAAGCTGGGATTTCCTTTTCGCTACGGCAGTCCAACCAGCCACAAAAGTACCTCTGCCAGCCCCACTGGCCAGCCAGAAGTCAAACAAGCAAACCCACAGATTTCCTGGCTGCTATACCAGCCCAGACGAACAGCCTCCTACTCAGGTGAGAGGTTCTTAAAACCCATTTCACCAACACCACACACATTCTTCCAGGACGCAAAAAGTCCAGCCTCAGTCCCAGGTCAATATACACTTGGATCTTACCCAAATCACCACACACACCAATCCTTTAGACTCTAAAATCTAAAGGTTTATTAACAAAGATAGAAAAAATAGGGTGAGAGGAAAATTGTTAAAGTGATACATTACATACATCCATTGCAGATATTGATACAGGCCAGCCCTGTTATATGTAGATTCTTGAAAAAGTGTTCGCAGGCATCCTTTTGGCGGATGGGCCCCTAATCCAAACAGACTTAACTCATGAAGACTGAAAGAGCAAACAAGATCCCTCAAAGTTTTTCAAGTGGAGAGAAAAAGTCCTTCCTCCTTCCCATCAGGCACTGGAGAGTCAGGTTCACCTGACTCAGGTAGGCTGTTGTGGCACTCTGCCATTGGATGCATTACAGGTGACAGGTCCAAATTCCTGAGATGTGCATTTGACATCTGGGAATCTGCTCCTTTGCTTACAGTCCATTCATCCTGGCTGGGGTGGCGATCATACCACCTCTTGTGTACTCTTGGCTCTGAACAGCTCTAATACAGCTCCAGAGCCAATATATACATCTTCATATACAAACATAGCACAGACATACAAGTAACAGACAGATTCAGGGCATCACCAGCTTTTAGAAGACACCTCACTTGGGTCACCTGGCACAAGATTGAGTGCCACTATGTACAATGGTGACAGAAATGGCTTCCATATCCAGTTTAAAAATCCAGTCATGCGACAGGTAGTCTCTTTTGACTAGGAGAGAAGCGCTGGGAGGAGACCTACTGTTTTGTGGCCCTATGTCAGGGTCGCTATATGCGATGGATGATGCCAGTGAGAGGTGCGAATAGTCAGATGTTGTGGTGCCAAAGAGCGGTGATTGCGGCACAGGATGGATCTCCAGGTCAGAGGAACTGTGCTGGTGCCATGGGTGCTGGTGTTACAGTTTTCAGTGCAGGCGAACATTTGCAGATGGTTTAGGCAGCAGCAATGGGGCAGAATCTGCCTGCGGTGCTAGTGGCAGTGGCATGTCGGTCCAGGGCAACCTGGATGCCAAGTCTCAGGGCGGTGTACTCAGTGCCACCTTGGAGACTTTAGATCTCAGTTCCAAGCTGGCCCACTTAGATGCCATCAGTAACCATGCCAAAGCAGTGCTGTAGGTACCAGGCTTATCTGTGGTGCTGACACCGGAGGAGCTTGGCACCATAGGCAGGGAGGGATTGGCGGAAGAAGCTGTACTCTTGCAAGAGGCTTTGCCTGGAGTTGAGCTTGGCTGCTTTTTTGATCCCATAATTTTGTCTTTGACCAGGAAAGGACTGTTTGCTGTTGATAGGAGAAATTTTTCCAGGAGAATCACTTTCATCAGAAGTTCTCTATCCCACCCTGCTCATGATTTTAGCTTAGAGCAATGGGGCATCTGTGAACAACATGAGCCTTTGCCAAACATCTAGTACACGAGGAATGTCAAATCAGAGATGGGCAGAAGATCTACACGAGGCACACCTTTTGAAACCCAGTGAGCCTGTTTTTTCAGAGAGGGGAAGTCACCCTCTTCTCTCATCAGTCTTCCACTTCTCTGCACCAAAAGCTTTTTCTTTTTTTTTTAAACAGAAACTGGGAAACAAAGGATAGGGATGGGGAGAAACAAAAGTAAAAGGAATCTCAACAAGTTTGTTGTTGAGCACAGGTCAGACAAGGGTGACTGCGAGAGTTCTGTCTGCTGTCGAGGGCAGCAGAGAAGGAACCAGTGGGAGCCGCACTGTGTGTGCACTCACTGGACACCAAGATGAAATCAAACATGAGCTGCACATGCACGGTGCAGAAGGGCGCTGCTACACTAAAGCTGTGTCTACACGTGCACGCTACTTCGAAGTAGCGGCACTAACTTCGACGTTAGGCGGCGAGACGTCGAAGTCACTAACCCCATGAGGGGATAGGAATAGCGCCCTACTTCGACGTTCAACGTCGAAGTAGGGACAGTGTAGACGATCCGCGTCCCGCAACGTCAAAATTGCTGGGTCTTCCATGGTGGCCATCAGCTGGGGGGTTGAGAGACGCTCTCTCCAGCCCCTCAGCTCACTGGTGGCCGCGTGGAGCAGCCCCTTAAAGGTCCCCTCCCCCTCCCTTCCTCTGCAGGAAGCTGAGGCAACGTGCAGGCTGCAGCCTGCACACGCGGGCAGCCTGCAGCACCCTCAGCCCCACAGAGCTGCACAGGGTGCAACTATATATAAGGGGGGGGGCCACATCCCGGGCCCCTCGCCCCTATAGGCCGGCACTGGGCGTGGCCAGCAGTGGCTGGCCGGCAGCGCCCCCAGGGGACCCCCCCCAAGGGGAGCCAGGGCAGCCAGGCTGGCAAGCGGCAGTGGGGCCCCTCCTGGATGGAGGCCGAGCTGCAGGACCTGCTGGGGCTCTGGAGCGAAGAGGAGGTGCTCCAGGTAATGGGGAGGAAGAGGCGGAACGCGGATGCGTTCGCTCGGCTGGCCGACGGCCTGGCTGCCCGGGGTCACCCTGCCCGCACTCCTGACCATGTCAGGAGTAAGGTCAAGGAGCTGCGGCAGGGTTACTCCCGGGCCCGGGATGCGGCCAGCCGATCTGGGGCCGCCCCCGTCACTTGCCCCTTTTACAGGGAGCTCAGGGACATCCTGGGCTCCCGGCACACCTCCTCCCCTCCGGCCACCCTTGACACCTCAGCTGACGAGCCCCAGCAGGCCCTGCAGCCGGAGTCCACCCCGGAGGCAAGCCCCGCACCCCGGGGGCCCCCCCCGGGGGCCATCCCTGGGACATCGCGGCAGGAGGAGGAGGAGGAGGAGGAGGAGGAGGGGGGCTCCTCCTCCGCAGAATCCAGCCTGCAGATCCTCCTCCCGCCATCCTGGAGCAGCAGCAGGGCCTCCGACCCCCGGGGATCTCCGGACCATGGGAGCGGACCGACAGGTAGGTACCCCTCTCTGGTGGACACCCCTGGGCTTGAGGGGTGGGGGTAAGAGAGATGTGTCCAGGGCCCCCCACATGCTCACATGGCCATGGCCCCAAGGACACCAGGGCCATGGCCCTCACAGCACTGCAGCCATCAGCCCCTGCCCCCCCGCACCCTGCATGACAGTGCCATGCCCCATCCCCGGGCCAGGGGGGAGCGGAACCTCGAGGGGCCCCCGGGAGGAGGGGGTGGGACACCCCGCAGCAGCAGCATGTGATGGAGTGGGGGGAGTGCCAAAGGGAGACTCAGGCTACATATGAGCCACAAGAGCCGAATAGCTCCCAGGGCCAAAGGCGGATCCTGGCGCTACAGCTGGCAGGTGACACCTCTGCCCTGAACAAACAGGAGGAAGGAGCCGAGCTGGCTTGGAATTGGGGGGCGAGGGCGGGGGCCACAGGTAGAGGCTAGGGGAAGGGAGAGCTGGTAGGCAGCCAGCCTGAGGAGGGGGAAAGCTGCATCCCAGAGGGGCCCGCCTTGGGGTCTTCTCCCCACGACGGGTTGGAAGGACTGTCTCTTCCAACAGCTGGTGCTGTCACTCCTGGCAGAAACTGGGCATCTGTGGCCTAAGAAACCTCTCCTGCTCTCACACCCTGCGGGGTGAAGTGAGAGTCGCTCCCACCAGGGGACGGGGTGCAGGGCAGGGGGACCCCTGAACCCCATCTATCACAGCAGCATCTCCCGGGGACGGGGATGGGGAACCTGCAGCACAGGGCTGGGGGGACAAAGGCCACAGCTCGGGGCCCACACTAACGCCTGTCTCCATTCTTCTTCCCCGCCTCCTCTCCTGTGTCCTGCGCCTGCACCATCACAAGGACCGGAAGAGAGTGCCGGCGAGGCGTCAGTTGTCCCGGAGAGCCCTCCGGGACCATCGCTCCAGGGCACCCCCTCGGCCAACAACCAGCCAGCCCCGCGGCGGGCTAGACGGCAGACCCCGCGCCTCCAACCGCCGCCGGCGACGGACTCCCAGCTGCTGGCCATCCTCTGTGGGCAGCTGGAGGTCGCGGAGCAGCACCTCCAGCTGCAGGAGTGGGCACTGGCCTGGCGCCAGGAGGCATGGGGGGCCTATATGCAGACATTTAACCGCCTGGTGGACTACCTGGCCCCCCATGCCGCGCCGGCTGACCCATCGCCCGCCCTGCCTGCTCCTGCAGCCCCACCACCAGCTGCTCCGCCCGTCGCCGGCCCGTCCGCCGTCGCCCCGCCACCCACCCGCGACAGCCAGAGCGCCGAGGGACCCCTGGAGCCACCTGACACTCGCCGGCCCCCATACCTTCCGGTCCAGCCCGCTCCCACCCAGCCACAGACCAGGCTGCGAGTGCGGCGGGGCTCCCGGCCGGCCACGCCCAGTGCCGGCCTATAGGGGCGAGGGGCCCGGGACGTGGCCCCCCCCTTATATATAGTTGCACCCTGTTTTTTTGGTCCCCCCGTTTGCCCCGTCCCCCCCATGTAAATAGTTCTCCCCTTTCTCCTCCCTGGTTTTCTTTTTATTATTTATGGCACACAGTTGTTTCTTTGAATTGTTTTATTGTTGTACATATTGCTTTTGTTGAATGTTTGTACCTAGTTTTCTGTTTGTAGTTCACATATTTATTTACACCCAAAAAAAAAAAGGTTCGGAAAGAAAAAAAAAAGTTTACGTTCAGCCACCAGTGCGTGCTGTCATTTGTCCAGGACAAGTAAGGGGGGGGCTGTGGGGTGCTCCATGGTGTGGACGTTGGGGCAGGAGTGTGGGGGAGGAAGGGGCGGGCAGTAGGGGGCCTGGGCAGAGTTCACCCCGCGGCCTGGTCGGCGAAGTGGGCCCGCAGGGCCTCCCGGACCCGGGTCCCCTTGGGGTCCACCTGCCGACTGGGGGCAGCAGGTGGCTGGACGTGTGCCCTGCCGGCCTCTGCAGCCCAGCCCTGCAGAAAGGTCTCCCCCTTGCTCTCGACCAAATTGTGCAGGGCGCAGCAGGCACCCACAATCTGGGGGATGTTGTTGGGGCCTGCATCCAGGCGGGTCAGGAGACATCTCCAGCGTCCCTTCAGGTGGCCAAATGAGCGCTCCACCACCTGGTGCGCACGGTTCAGGCGCTCGTTGAAGCGCTCCTGGCTAGCGGAGAGATGGCCCGTGTAGGGGTGCATGAGCCACGGCTGGAGGGGGTAGGCCGCATCTGCGATGACGCAGAAGGGCATGGTGGTGTCCCCCAGAGGGATCCCCCGCTGGGGGATGTAGGTCCCCGCCTCCAGCCGGCGGCACAGGCCTGAGTTCCGGAAAACCCGGGCGTCGTGGGTGCTGCCAGGCCAGCCCACGTAAATGTCCTGGAAACGTCCCCGGCTGTCCACCAAGGCCTGCAGGACGACAGAATGGTAGCCCTTGCGATTGAGGTATCGTCCTCCACTGTGATGCGGGGCGCGGATGGGGATGTGAGTCCCATCCAGAGCCCCGAAGCAGTTGGGGAAGCCCAGGGTGGCAAAGGCGGCAATGGTGGCATCTTGGTCCCCCAGCCTCACGAGCCTGTGCAGGAGCATGGCGTTGATGGCACGCACAACCTGCAGAGAAAGCACATGGGACAGCCCCAATGAGGGGTGAGCAGGGTGTGCGTGGGCCTGCCCTGCCCTGCCCTGGGCCCCCCTGCCCTGCCCTGGCCCCCCTGCCCTGCCCTGGCCTCCCCCCGTGGGTTCGCTTACCTCCATGAAGACAGCCCCGACGATGGCCTTTCCGACACCAAACTGCTGTCCCACGGATCGGTAGCTGTCTGGAGTGGCCAGCTTCCAGACAGCGATGCCGACCCGTTTCTGCACCGTGAGGGCACGTCGCATGGCAGTGTCCTGGTGCCTGAGTGCGGGGGTGAGCCACTGGCACAGCTCCAGGAATGTCTGCCAGGTCATCCTGAAGTTCCTGAGCCAGTGGTCGTCGTCCCACTCCCCAAGCACCAGCCACTCCCACCAGTCGGTGCTGGTGGGGTAGCTCCACAGCCGCCGGCGTGTGAGGCGGGGGGTGGAGCGGGGTGCTGCAGGGGTAGGGGTTGAGCCCTGCTGCCCTGGGGGCATCTCCTCCCCTGGGGCAAGGAGGTGCTCAGCTGCCTCCCACATGGCATGGGTCAGGGCAAGCCCTGCTCCTGCTGGGAGGGCTGGGTGGACCTCTAGCTGCTGCTGCTGCTGCTGCTGGGGGTCCATGACTGCGGCGCCCGGGGTCTGTGTGCCTATGGCTCCTCAGACTGCGTGCTGTGCAGGCTGAGTGTGTCTGGGAGGGGCCCTTTAAGGGAGCGGCTAGCTGCTGCCCCGGAAGCGCTAGTCCGCCCTGTGACCCTGTGTGCAGCTGTGCCTGGCATCCCTATTTCGATGTGTGCTACTTTGGCGTGTAGACGTTCCCTCGCTGCGCCTATTTCGATGCTGGGCTGCGCAACGTCGAAGTTGAACATCGACGTTGCCGGCTCTGGAGGACGTGTAGACGCTGTCGCAACATCGAAATAGGCTACTTCGATGTAGGCTTCACGTGTAGACGTAGCCTAAGTCTCCAAATGCCAGAGGAAGGATGGACCTGCACCTACACGTGAAGCACACACAGGGACATCACTCAGAGAAAAACATTTCTTTATACATCATTATACCATTTATTACCACCCACAGCTTGGGAGACCCAACGTAAACAGTAATCATATTATTAACATTTATTATTTATATCAAACAGCTCAAGGCTCCATTGTGCTACACTCCACACAGAAAGGAACATTCTTGTCCCCAAACAGCCTTCAATCCAAAGCTTCTAGAACGCTTAGCTGAACAGACAAGAGACTTTTGTAGATTCAGAGATTTTTAAGGCCAGAAATAGAAATCCAAAACAGAAAACGTTGCACGTGACCGAAGGTCATGAAATCAAGGGCCAACAGGGGAAGCACAGCTCATAAATCAAGACACTTCTATTACATATTTCCAGCCACCTGATATGCAGAACTTTAGTCAAGAGCAATCAAACAGATCTCAACTGCCAGAGCTGCAAATAAGAAAAAAGTCAAGTCTAGCATAGCCAAGGAACAAGCCACAAAGGCCTTTGTAGATGATGACCAACATTTTAAACTGTACCCAAAAATGAAGTTCAGTGTGGATTATGATTAAGGTGACTATCCGTCCTGTATTTGGTGGGACGGTCCCAAATTTGGGACACCAAAACGGCATCCCTACTTATTTTTAACACAAAAAGCAGTCAAGTAGCACTTTAAAGACTAGCAAAATAGTTTATTAGGTGAGCTTTCGTGGGACAGACCCACTTCTTCAGACCATAGCCAGACCAGAACAGACTCAATATTTAAGACACAGAGAACCAAAAACAGTAAGCAAGGAGGACAAATCAGAAAAAGATAATTAAGGTGAGCAAATCAGAGAGTGGAGGGGTGGGGGGGAAGGTCAAGAATTAGACTAAGCCAAGTATGCAGACGAGCCCCTATAGTGACTCAGAAAGTTCCCATCACGATTTTAACCATGTGTTAATGGTGCCGAATTTGAATATAATAGTCAGCTCATCCACTTCTCTTTCCCGCACTGTTTTGGAAAGAGAAGTGGACGAGCTGACTATTATATTCAAATTCAGCACCATTAACACATGGTTAAAATCGTGATGGGAACTTTCTGAGTCACTATAGGGGCTCGTCTGCATACTTGGCTCAATCTAATTCTTGCCCTTCCCCCTCCACTCTCTGATTTGCTCACCTTGATTATCTTTTTCTGATTTGTCCTCCTTGCTTACTGTTTTTGGTTCTCTGTGTCTTAAATATTGAGTCTGTTCTGGTCTGGCTATGGTCTGAAGAAGTGGGTCTGTCCCACGAAAGCTCACCTAATAAACTATTTTGCTGGTCTTTAAAGTGCTACTTGACTGCTTTTTGTTTTGATAGTGTATAGACTAGCATGGCTTACTCTCTTTTATTTTTAAAAGGAATTAACTGTCTCATATTTGGGCCCTCCCCCCACTGACCTTTTCCACCAGCAGCAAAACAGGCACAGCTGCTGGCTGGAGAGCAGGTAAGTCACTTCCCTGAGCCTCAGGGAAGTAGGGGGAGCGTGGGCAGCTGCCACATCCCTGACACTTCCCCAGAGCTCCCAGAAAGAGCCAGCGGCTTCCGTCTCCTTCCCAGCTCCCTGGGGTTTGCTGGAGCCAGGAGGAGCTGCCCCTCCCCTGCATATTTCCTTGTTCCATATTTGGGACAGGGAGATATGGTCACCCTAACTATGGTGCACAGGTGTAATATGCTACATATATGAGACACCACAGAGTAAGCAAAAAGTCATACTCTGCACCAGCAGAGGTACTGAGAAGCCTTCATTAGATTGCTCAAGACAGGAGGTCAACAGACTTGCTGGGGGCTGGGGCAAAGGGGGGTGCCACTCCATATTCCTAGAAGGAGCAGGGCTGGGTGCTAACCTTCCATCACCAGCCCTTAAGCACTGCCCAGGGTTCCAACAGTGATTTAAAGAGCTTGGGACTCCAGCCACCACCATTGCTGCAGTAGCAATGGCTGGGAGCCCCACTCCCTTTTGAATTGGGTTTAGCTGTTGAAGAAAGACACTGTTTCTGATTGCTGCATAATAACACAAGCACCTCCAGAGCAACTGCATCCCTCTACCTACCTGCCCAGCCAGGAACTGTAGCACTTCTGTCTGGCTTGGAGTAGAGGCAACTGCCACAGCTGCATGGATATTTTCTTAACAGTTCTCCAAACACGAGGCATGGACAGTTTTCGTTTCCAGTTCTAAAGCCAGACTGAAAAGGTTTGGCTATGACAGAACTTCCTCACACTTATACTTCTCCTCCTACACCAGAAACTGGTAGGGACACGGTGATTGGAGAGAATCTCTGAGCTGAGGTGCCTTACTGACCCTGGGCTTATCAAAATGTGAAGATGATAGTAGGATATAAACTAATGTATGTTTCAATATTATACCATTTGTTCGTGAGAGCTGCCTAGTCACCTATAAACACATCTTTTATCAACTACCATAAAAGGCAAACAAGTGTGGAAACTGCTTATGAGACAGCACTCATTCAGGTGGATTTTAGGGCCAGAAGGATTCATCATGATTATCTAGTTTGATCTTCCATATATTGCAGGCCTGAGAAACTCACCCACACACTCCTGCAATAGGCCCATAATCTCTGGCTGAGTTACTGAAGTCCTCAAATCTTGATTTGAAGATACAGAGAATGCACCATTCACTTCAAAGCAGAAAGTGATCCATGCTAACCTCTGCACAAGGCAAAAAAAAAAAAAATCCAGAGTTTCTCTGAATCTGACCTGTGGGAAAATTCCTTTCTGATCCCTAACATGGTATTTTTTTAGACTCTTAAGCACTTGGGAAACACTCACCTGCCAGACACATTCAAAAGAATTCCAACTAGTAAATTGTAGCCCAGGGGTGTCCAACATGCACCCCAAAGGCCAGAATACGGCCAGTGCAGCCTTTTTATCTGGCCCACGGGGCTGACAGCAGCACCATTTTTAACAGGCAGCTGGGTGACTCCTGCCTCTGCCACCTGACTTCTTCTCTGGCTCCCGTACAGTGTGGCAGTGGGTACGTACGCGGGACCTGCATACAGCTCTTTGAGCAATAAAATGCTCAGAGCTGCAGAAGCACTATGCACTTGTTTCTCCCGTCCGTTTGGAGGCGGAAGCGCATGGCAGCTGTGGTGGTGGTGGCAACTCCAGTGAGTCGCTGGCATTGGATTTTGCCTTCAGCCCCTGGAACACGTACAAATTGCTGTGTGGCACCCAATGAAAAAAGGTTGGACACCCCCGTCCTAGTCCACCCCCTCTAGTGTCCCATCTTCAGCTGCTGGAGATTCATTGAACACATATGCCAGTTCAGAATATTTACTTACACCATTATAGCAATTACTTCAAAAAAAGGCTGCTGAAATTTTAAAGAATCTTCAGAAATGCTCTCAGTTCCAGTGAGGTAAAGTTTGGTTATGGAATACACAAGAACCAAATTTATCTGGCTAGAACCTTAAAGAACAACCTACATAACAAGCAAATAGCACTGCATCATTTTACATTTTGGAAGATTTATCTTCACATCAATTTCTACTATTAACAGCTCATTTTCTACAGAAATTCTCCATTCCTTCCAACCAGAGTTAACATTCCTCTTTGCCAATGCCAAGCACATTTTCCAAGCCCCGCCATAAAAGTACACAGATAAATAAGCATAATCACCTACATTTTATGAAGTTTATCATCACATAGAACAAAAATCAGAATTAAAATACGTATCAACCTGTGGAACTCCTTGCCAGAGGATGTTGTGAAGGCCAAGAATATAGTAGGCTTCAAAAAAAGAGCTAAACAAACTCCTGGAGGATAGGTCCATCAATGCTATAGGCCAAGATGGGCAGGGATGGTGTCCCCTAGCTTCTGTTTGCCAGAAGCTGGGAGTTGGCCATAGGGGATGGATCACCTGATGATTACCTATTCTGTTCATTATCTCTGGTGGTACCTGGCATTGGCCACTGTCTGAAGACAGGATACTGGGCTACATGGACCTTTGGTCTGACCCATTATGGTCATTCTTCTATTTATTCAGAGCAAAAAATTAAAATTAGATATTTGAACTTTCAAATAAAACAAAAAATAAGCCTACTTTTGGGAACACCATTCTTTAACATACCTTGCTTCAAAATTGGGGAATCTTCTATTAATAGCAGTATCCGAGTCTACTTGCTCTTGAAAATTAATAGGAATAAAGTTTAATTAACAAGACAATTTCATTGTACTCTTATACAGATATTGTAGTTACTTTCTATTAGGAATGGACATTTGAGTATAAGACTGTCTTTCACCCAAACCCATATCCAATTCAAAATAGATAATTATTTTTTACACTTCCACTTCCAGGCTGGGACTAGAGTTGAAATTGCAGAAATATTGCAAAAAAGGCTGTTCCCACTCTATTTCTACTCAGATGCATTAGAAGTTTTATGAAAGAATTTGTTTTCATGGGACTAACATTCAACTATTATTTTACATGCAGTTGATGGGCTTTTGCAGCCTGGTACTATTTCATCTGACATGAAAGGAGACTTCAGACTGATAATAGATAATCTCCAGTGATTTCCTTCCAGGATCTCAACATGGTGTTGGGAGGTAGTGTAACCTGACTGTGAGTCAGAAGACCCAGGTTCTGTTTATGTTTCTGCCATAACTCCTTCTGTGATCTTGGCCAGGTCACTTCAGCTCTTTGCATCTGCTCAACTTTTGTTTATCTTGTCTGTTTAAATGGTTAACCCTTTGGAGCACAGACTGTCTCTTACTATATTTGTATATTTTTGAGACCCTGGCCTCAGTGGGGAAGTAGGCACATCTTTAAAACAAATTATCAGAGTACTACAGCCTTAGTTTTCTCCTAAAATAAAAACTTACTTCATTCAGTATGTCAGCTTCTTTCTTCCAGTACTAGAATTTGATGTCACAAAGTGCGCTGAATCAAGATCTACCAAATCAAAGAAAATCAAATCAAAGGGTTAGGGTTAGGGTTAGGGTTTTATCATTAAAATAAGGCAGCAGAGAGAAATATAGACCAACCATCAAATGGGTCCAGAAAGCCTTATTTCCAACCTGGATCAATTAGACATCTTTTGCACAAAGTAACCCACACAGACAAACTTCCTATTTAGCACTATGACTAAACTAATCTACACTCTTAGAGCTTGTCTTCACTACAAAGTTTTACTGTTTGTAAATCACATTCAGAATCACATTAGCCAAAAAGGTTGGTCACACTTAGCTGACAGAGTGATGAGTATGTTAGTGCAGAGTAGGACTAATCACGTAAGCTACACTGATTCTTCACAATCATTTTCCAACACAGTTAACACTGTGCAGTTCAGATTACCCCTGATTTAAAAATTTCAGACTGCAGTCTCTCAAACTAGTGCAGCTAGATAGCAATATGTGATTCAGAGTCCATCATAACTGTAAAATCAGTCCGTAAACTACTGACATTAAACCATGATTATATAAGCTACCAAAGTTGGAGGAGAAACTATTTGATAAAAGGGGCACATGACATGCACTAGAGAAGTAGCTGGAGGACACACAGCAACACAACTTTGGAACTACATCAGTGTCCAAAAATAAAACTTCTGTGAACACACTATGTATGATGTACAGTATTCCAGGAGCCAGCCTGAGATTCTATATAGCCAGCCATAGAAATCAAAACATTCCAGTGCAGTTTGGTCGCTAACGTGTAACTTTAAGTTTGAACCAATACATTTATCCAGCGCTATGAACAAACGCTCTACTCAGCACAATAAATTCTTTGTCATCCTTTACAACAGGAAGAGGCAGTTACATCTTTTACCACAGGAGATCATCTGCAACCCCAATGTATTCATATTCACATAAAAAGAACTCCCCTCAGCATGCTGCTAGCAGTACAGTCTCACTATCAGCGGCACTGCTTAAAGTGCTAATGCAAGGATACTTAGTGAGCTTGATTCAAGACAGCACTATTTTAAAAACCTAAATCTATAGCCATGACCAGAAAGTTATTGACTAGCTAAGGGGTTAGCTAGCTATTAAATTTACCATGCACAGAGCACACAAGTGACAAGAAGATCCACGATTTATAATGGCAACGGCTTGCAGCGTCCAATAATGCCTTAGAGTCATTCACACGACTCCATTTCCATAAAAAGTGATTTGTTTAAAACTGCAGAATCCTAAAGGCATTATTTTTGTATGTGTCCACATACATGCATGTACTTCCCTGACTACATTAGGAAGCTGAGGCTGAAAATGATTACCAGTGGTATTCTTTAAACCAGACAAGTTAAATGAGTGTTTTCTACACATTACAGAAAGCATTCTGAAGATCAGAGTGACAACTATCTTAACGCAAAGTTGCCACAGTTCAACCAGTGGACTTACCAGGGTCATAGCATTTGGACCTTAAAAACCAAACACAACTTTTCAGAAGTTCAATGTATTTCTTGGTCATCTATACAGTTTTGCCCATCAAACACAGTGTTCAAAGACCATATTCTTAGAAAAAAGTAATTTAGGGAGTGCTCAGTAGCAGGGTGGTTTACAAAGAGTTAGGTATTTTATTCCTTTCATGAAGCTTAGTGACATTTATTTTATCATTTTTAAACTACACAATCTATCAAAAACTATTTTTAATAGCACTTCTCCCCCATTGTCTAGTTTTCATACACACAAACTAGGTATTTTTCCATTGCTTTAATAAAAAGTGAACAACAAAACTGCATATGTACAGATGCACAGCCTTATGACATCTCATTAACAAATAGCTCTACTAAGAAAGCATGCAAGCTATTTTGCCACTGTTTTGCAACTGTGTTCCAAGAACTTTTAACTTTGACTTATTTTACTGCTCAGAAGTTCAAAAAGGTAGCTACGCTTACCAAAAGCTCTTCGAGGTTACGAGAGCATACTTTTTTCCCCATAAGAATGATTTTAGTTTTTATTTCTGCATTAGCAAAACATCTCAAAACTACACCCACAATGTAACTTCTGAAGACAACGTAAGGAGAGGATTCCATCACCTAATCACTGTCTTGGTAAAATAAATACAGTAACGTCTCAGAGTATGCAAACCCAAAGTACGCAACTGCGCTCTTACACCAGCTGACCCCAATTCCTACAGTAAACCCTCGAAATGCATGACTACAAGTTGAGCTTACCTTGCATTTATGCAAGTCAAGTGCAACTCAAAATCTCACCCTCCCGCCCACCCCCACCCCACGCTGGCTTAACCACCCTGGCCCCGCATGGCCCTGGCTCAGCATCTCTCCTCCTGCCCCCACTCACCACCCACACATGACTCTGACACCAGCTCACCACCCCTCAGGCATGGCTCCAGCTCAACCTCCCTGGCCCCAGTTCAACCCCTCTGCCAGCTCACCACTCACGCATGGCGCCAGCTCAACCCCCAGCCCCACGCCTGGCTCTGGCTCACTGCCCCCCCGCCCCGCAGTTTAAAACCACCATGCACAGCTTCAGTTCAAATCCTCCATGGCAGCTCACCACTCCCACGCACAGCCCTGGCTCAACTCCACCCTTTGCCCCCCCCGCAGGCCTAACCCACCCCAGGCGTAGCCCCCCTGCTTCCCTCCAATGGCCCCAACCCACTGCCAGGCTTAACTCTTCCCCAACCCCAAGACTTACCTTTCTGCTGCTTCCCCAGCTGCAGAACGTGCATTCTGCCAGGGAAAAAGCTGGAGCCTGACTTACATGAAATTTGGGTTATGCGAAGGTACATGGAACAGAACCCTCGCATAAATCAAGGGTCTACTGTATGGTTTTCATGCATGATTCTTGAAGATATGATTTGTAATTAGCAACAGTTACGCAAAACTTGTTTAAAATAACTGTGTATAAATCAACTGATGTGTTATGTTTAAGACTACTAAGATCTGAAAAATGCAACTAAAGCTAATTTTAAAAAGGCTATTAGCACACTTACGCATTACATAAACTCTGAAACTGAAACTTCAGCTAGACACTACAGGTCTCAAGAGAAGCCAGATGATGACTGAGTACTCACGTGTTTTCCATCCTAAAGGACTTTAACAAATTAACATTTACATTATCCTTGCAACAAAGGGTAGATGCAGGGCTAGAGGCACACGGGTGAAGTCACCAGAACTCTACTACGTAGATGCTAACATGAGAGGTAAGCGGGGGTTGGTTTGCTAGTAAATTCGTGGTAAAGGTCATGCTACTGAACAAAAAGAAGGTAGTGGGATTCTTACCAGAGTGCTGGCCCTAGAAACTCCTTTTTGGAGCTCCATCTTATAGACAAGTCCCCTTGCTAGCAAGTGCTTCCATGAACTTAATCACTTTTCCCAACCACCCCTAAAATATAGGCTGTTATAGGAAAGGAGAGGTTGCTTTCTCTCAGTTTTCTCCCACTCCACCTCAGAGCCTTCTGGTTACTAAGAACTGCAGGTGACCCCTTATCTATTTTTCCCCAAGCCTTCTGGAGGCTCAGGAAGTAGAGGGAGTCCACAGGGAGTGGTTGCTTGAATAACTCCACTGCTGACTGTTGCTGCAGCCCATAGAGTTTCCTCAAGCAGCTGAAACAGGGATGATTGTTCCACTATTACCCACAGCATTTCCATTAGCACCAACAGAACCAGTGATTATACCAAAGATACCAAGAGATAGAGATGTGGGAAATTTTTTTTTTGGGGGGGGGGCAGGCACACACTACTACATGAGCAGACTAGCAGCAGTGGTGTTTTCCTCCCTTACTAGAGTGTGGGAGTTGTAAGTATGGCAGTTATTAGTGAAATACTAGTTGTCAGTTTATGATAGGGCATCTGCCCCACACTGGTGGAGAAAGGGTTAAAAGCAACCCTGTGGAGGCTGCCCACTTGGAAGCCAGAGAGGGGCTTCAAGAGCATCCAATCAGGGCAGAGCAGGCCCAAAAAAGAAAGAATTGCTAGACTGAGTAGTCAGTTCCCTCTTGGTAGTCCAGGGTAGGAGGACTGAGGTTCCCTGAAAGGATCTAGGAAACTGTTAGCACCCTGGACAGGGCAGTGCTGGACAGATCAGTTGGAGCAAGGAGAAGCTCCAAGCCAATGCCTGCCAGACTGAAGCCCTCGTGCAAGGGTAAAAGAGATGCTGAGGACTGCTGCATGGAAGTGGTCCAGGAAAGCAGAAAGAGGAGTTAGAGGAAGGGCAGTACGTAGCTGCCAGCTTTAGGGCCCTTTGTTGGGAGTAGCAGGCGGTCCTGGGACCGCCTTCTCTCTCACCCTACTTGCAGCTCGCCACCGAGGCGAGTGGCTAGACCTGACACTGCAGTTAGCCACTGAGGTGAGGGAGACAGAGGATTGTTGTTTCCCCAGGAAAGGGAGGAAGGAACTGGGGGCACAGCTGCACCTTAAAGAGGCTGCTGCAATGCTTGAGGTGACATGAGTCCAGAGCACAAGTTACAGAAGTAAGATACCGCTGAAGGAGAGTACCTTGCAGCTCATTCCCAGCCTGCGCAGCAGGAGGTACTGTGGCAGTAAAGCCCCCTCCCCGAACCTCCATTTACACAGTTCCTCACCTCAGAGAGCAGAGAGATACTGTGTACAACGATCAGCATGCAGGAGATGCACCAGCAGAACTGAGGCCAGCTCTACTTTGCAAGCTGACATTGGTATAAATTACATTGCCCAGGGATGTGAAAAATCCACACCCTTGAGTGATGAAATCAGTGCTTTTTTTGTGCCCTTACTTGCCAGTGTGGAGCACCTGCACCTTGGAGCCCCAGCTGTGGGATTGGCTGGGAGCTGGCTGAGCACCAGCTCCTTTCTTTTTTTTAAAGACAGAACTGGACACAGTTATACTGACATAAACCCCAATGTAAACAGCACTATGTCAAGAAGAGAGAGTTTCTCCTGTCCATGTAACTGCCACCTTTCATAGGCAGTAGATTAACTATGCTGACCTGCTCTCAGGTTCTAACTGATGATTATTCTGCTGTGCCCCAGCTTGCTTGGGAAATATCCCCAAAGGCTACGTGGTTGCAATGCACAGACGTTCCCACTCCTCTCTTTTCCCTTGCCTCCTACCCCAGCAAACGGGAACCAGAGAAGGTAGCTGTGAGGGAGGCTGACTGTAACCAGGCAAGATCACCTCACCCACACCACGATCACCACATGCTGGACCAGGAGAGCCCATGGACAGGGAGATCCAGCGCATGGATCCTTTCCTTTTCCTGACAATCTTGCCCCGCAGGCTTGGACTATGGCCTGGCACAGCTGCCCACTTTGTCCCCCTCCCCCCGCCAGTTTTTCCCCATGCATGATAAAAAACAATGGATTGTAAGAGGGATCTGGCCCGGGCTCCCATCCATGAGGCTTCAGTTTCTAAACAGAAATAGCTAAAAAAAAAAAAGTTTTTAAATGTCAAGCAAACAATCACTGATTATTTCAGAACCACTCAGCAAACAAAATGCATCAAAGAAAAGCAAGTTCTCTGAAATTTACCAAGCCATAACCTCAACTTCAGAACAGGCCTAATTTTGGGGATCAGTGGAAGCATCCTTTACGAATACCACCACTGAATTATGTACCTTAGATAATGATGAACAGTATTACAGAAGAGTGGGAAGTAGAATTTTCAGCATCAAATTCTTCATTCGAAGCAAAAGAGGTGAAAAGAAGTGACTGAGTGGTATGCTACCACAAATGGAAACCAGAAGAGAACCCACATGGGAAATAAGCCCAGAGAGGAAGATTCCACCAGGACCAGGTGATATTGTGCGAACAGTATGTGGAGGCCCAGAACAACCACAGTTAAGGTTTTATCTTTAAATGAAACAAGAATGAAAGATGTTTCAAAAAAGTGATTTAGTTTATATCTATGGGTCACATCTTGGAAAACAAATTGATGCTACTTAATGCTTCCCATTCAGCTTTTTTTCCCCCTCCTCATCAACTACTGATGCACAAAAATCTGTTTATTGGTAACAGCTACAGAAAGTGGGGAAAAGCTATGACAAAGGATGCAGGTTTCCAACAGCATGAAAACAGAATCCCAGGAACTGTCACATAGTAAAGATTGCATTAAAATTAATGGCCTTTCAGTTCAGTGGCAAATTACTGATGAATAATTTGCTTAGAGTGGGAGAATTCTATGTATATCAAAATTATGGCAGATATCCTCCAAATCATTGTAAGTCCAGGGAATTGTTCAGAGAAAGGAAAAGGAGAAAGTGCAAACAGCAGCAAAGACAAATGCCTAGAGCTCCCAGAAGTATTAGTGAGAAAGAAAATTGAAAGTGGATCATGTAATGCAAAACACACCCATTTGACAATACAAAATCAAATCATTTGCACTATCAAAATTAGTACTTGAATGCATAAGCCCAAGAAGTGAAAGCTAGTGTTTCCTTTGTAATAGTTAGTGAAATTAAAGACATTAGCAAAGTAAAACAAGTGTCAGTTGTGTTGAAATACAATTTGCTTGGCACTGTATATGAAAATTTTCTTGGCTTTCATTTTAAGTCACTTAATGCAGCATGTCTTTCATAAGGCGAAGAATACACTGTCACAGTGTGGTACTGATATACAGGACTGTATTACATTAATGTTATTAGTGGAAATCTTAGTGGTGTGCAAACTCTTATGGGAAGAAGAGATACAAGCACTTTACATCCACTATTGCAACCATATGCTTAATTTAGTTATTCTTGATGTATGCAAAGGAAACAAATATGTACTGGATTTTTCCACTTTGGTCAGTTTTACCAATAAATTCAGAAAGATCAACCCAAAAAATTAAGAAGTGTTGAAGCTGAAGATGCTCAACAACACTCAACGGGCAAGCCAGGTTTCTGCTTATAATGCTGTCAAAAAAAGGCAGTCTCAACCCTTCTTGTGATTCTTGCTGAAATATCTCAAAAGGTATCAAGAGGTGACTGGGCAATGCATGCATATTCCATGTTAAGGTTACAATTAAAAGAAAAACAAAATTTGTTGTGTAGGTCTCATAACTTCATTTTCACATATGAAGCTTAGCTCTGTCCTGTAGTGGCCATAAGGGGAAAAAACAGATCTTTAAAAAAATCAGTATAATTTAATACAGTACCACAAAACACCCTAACAGTAGTTGTGTGATTAGGCACCCAATAAACTGAGAAGTTCAAAAGTATCACAAAGCTTTAAAGAAGTTTAGCAATCTAAGAGCAAACACCCAATATAGTGGGTGACATTTTAGCTGAGATTAGTTCTTCAGTATGTTTCTGTAATGCTAGTCACACTTGTTCTGAATTTTTAAGTCTGTCATTGGCCATCCTCCAGATCCCTGAACACCCATAACTACCTCCAATAACAAAATTAGCTAGTATTTCTGTTCACCACTATGCCTCTGAAAATACAGTAGCATGCCTGAAACTATTAGCAAAGCCCTCCAGATGATAGCTGATCATGGGGAATATAAAATGTTGATCCAAAGATTCAATAGCACAAGATTTCTTTATTATATTCTTTCTCCTTTAGGGGAAAACAGGAGCTGGCACATCTTGCATGATGCATGAAGGTCTAGAAACTTCCTGCTAATTGTCCTTCCACAACTTACTGGCAGTGAAATATAATGATCAGTGTTCTCTAGAGTGCAGCAACATTTCCAGTCTGTCTGTCAAACCACTCAACCTTGCATTAGCAAATACTGGAGTTTGACATTTATGTTCTTATGGTTGCTTAATTAGTATTTGCCACACTCTTTCACACACATCCATGGAATATGCCAAAGACAAACCAGAGACGAACAAGTTGCCACAGTTACTATTAGCCAAAAAGAGGCAATACTCCAATTTTAGCTGTTAAGAGAAAAAATTACTGTGCTATCCATAAAAGAATTAAAATTGTGCCTGTTATTGCTAAAGCTGTTTTATGTTTTCTAAAGGCCTTGACAGCAGCATATTTTTTAAAACCAGATAATTTTGAGTTTCATATTTCTTTTTTCCTTCTGTGTATTAATAAGAATAGCAATAATATTTCATAAAAAGGAAGAAGTTGCACACTTTACACCTTTATTAAATAGAATGTCATTCTCACCAACAAAACACAAATTTATTCTGATGATCCTGTATGCACTTTTATGTGCCCAATCTGCATAAGTATGCAACCTTTGGATCATTCTGTTCTTTTCCAAATAAAAAAATCTTTGGTATAATTAGCCAACCACCAAAACTGTTTTGACCCTTCTTTCCAATATCTTCTCTAGCTGTGCCTGTGCTGGAAAGAGGGTGAGGTTCCACAGCATATGCGCGACGCTAACATTGTAACCTTGTATAAGAACAAAGGAGACAGAAGCGACTGCAACAACTACCATGGAATCTCCCTCCTAAGCGTCACTCGTAAACTGTTCGCTTGCGTCATCCTTGGCAGACTCCAGAAGATCGCTGAGGGGTGTACCCCGAATCGCAGTGCAGATTCCGCGCAGAGAGGTCTACCGTTGACATGGTCTTCTCTCTAAGGCAGCTGCAGGAGAAGTGCAGGGAGCAGAGGAAGCCACTCTACATAGCCTTCATCGACCTGACCAAGGCCTTTGACTTGGTCAGGAGGGATGGTGTGCTCAAATTGCTCCACAAGATAGGCTGTCCTCCACGGTTACTCAAGATGAGCCAGTCGTTCCACGAAGACATGAGAGGAACCATCCAATATGACAGCGCATTATCGGATGCTTTCAGAATCAGGAGCGGCGTCAAACAAGGATGCGTGCTTGCTCCGACATTGTTCGGGATCTTCTTCGCACTCCTCCTGAAGCATGCCTTTGGATCTTCAACAGAGGGCATCTTGCTGCACACAAGATCTGATGGGAAACTCTTTAATCTTGCAAGGCTGAAAGCTAAGTCTAAGGTGCAGGAAGTCCTCATCAGAGACATGCTGTTCACAGACGATGCTGCTGTAGTGTCTCACACAGAAGACCAGCTTCAAAAACTACTGGATCAGTTCTCCAAAGCGTGCAAGGACTGTGGGCTTACCATCAGCCTAAAGAAGACAAACGTACTTTGTCAGGATGTTGCTGAATCCCCATCAATCAGCATTGACAACTATACGTTAGAGGTCGTCCACAAGTTCGTTTACCTCGGGTCCACCATCACTGACACCCTGTCCTTGGAGACTAAGCTAAATAGGAGGATCAGAAAAGCGGCCACAACTCTGTCCAGACTCAGCAAGAGAGTGTGGAATAATAACAAGCTGTACACTCACACCAAAATGCAAGTCTACAGAGCCTGCATCCTCAGCACCCTCCTTTATGGCAGTGAGACTTGGACCCTGTATGCCCACCAGGAAAAGAGGCTGAACGTCTTCCACTTGCGCTGCCTCAGGCGCATCCTTGGAATATCGTGGAAGGACAGAGTGACCAACACCGCCATCCTCGAGCAAGCTGGAATCCCAACCATGCACACCCTCCTCAGGCAGCCTCGGCTCCGCTGGCTTGGCCACGTCCACAGGATGAATGATGGAACGATTCCAAAAGACATCCTGTATGGTGAGCTAGCCTCTGGCAAAAGACCTCCCGGACGCCCCCAGCTGCGCTACAAAGATGTCTGCAAGAGAGACCTCAGAGAGGTAGACATCAAGCTGGACAACTGGGAAGAACTAGCAGACGACCACAGCAGATAAAGGCAGGGGTTACACAAGGGCCTTCAGAAGGGCGAGATGAAGATCAGACAGCTAGCAGAGGAGAAGCAAACACACAGAAAGCACACTAAGGACTTGCCAGACACCCACCACATCTGCAAGAGATGCAGCAAGGACTGTCACTCTCGTGTGGGTCTTCATAGTCACAGTAGATGCTGTAAATGAAGTCCTCAATTGAAACTATAAAGGGCGTGATCCATAGTCTATGCAGACTGAAGGATGCCTACTCTAGCTAGACAGACAGAACTATAATAGATTGGGTTACTCCATTTACAGTGCACTTTTACTGCACTAGCCCCTGCTTCTAAGTGACCCCCAGCTTCCCTTAAATTCACAAGGATTCTAATTTTCACTAGGTTTCATATTTCATCACCATGGCAATTCCCAAAGGGACATTACTTCCTTGGAGCACCGCCTGGGTCAGTCTCCATCTAGGAACTTACAGTGGTCTAACTGTACATTCAGTTTTCATACAGCACTGGCAATCTTCTCATGAGAAAGTTTAACTCATGGGATCACTTGGCAAACTTTAGGATTCACTGGTCTTAGCATCCTAAGAACATAGTCACACCAAGAAACCGGGTGAAACTGAACCAGTGCTGATGGTGGCAGTTGCTACTTTTGACTTTCAATATCCTTATTGCTGATATGGAATTTCCATACACATGCATACTTACGTTCACTACCATAATTCTTCAATACGACTACCACTAAAACTAAGGCTATAGCCACCCCTCCATAAGGGGATGGATTTTAAAAAATTCTAGCACAAACCCACAAATCTTTCCCTTTTTGTTTAAAAAAAAATTAAAAGTTTAGATTTCAGCCGCAAGATGCAGTTCTGAAATTTCCTACTGATCACATTAAAATGAACTGACATTTATACTTCTGTGGTGTCTGGATTCTGACTAAAAGCAATATTATTCTGTCACACATGATTAAAGATCTCTGTCAAGATTGAAATGAAGAATCATTACGGAAACAAACTATCCCATCAGTCATCACTTCTGACCCACGCTGATGGATGAGATCAGTATTTGAACTCCAAGGCATTACAGGCACACAAGGATTTAGCATGCAGCTAATTTAAAAAGACAATAAAAAAAAAGACCCAAAACCCACACTGACGGGCCTAATCCAGTGGTGTGCATCCTGGGGCCCCTACAGATTCTGTGTATGGTGCAGGTGATATTCTGTTTACCGCTGCCCACAAGCAGGGTTGCCAGATTCCAATTGCTTCTGTCAGCATAGTTTTTCTTCCTACCAGTATCACTATAGTGACATAAATAAAATGAAGGCGCTTGAAGTGAGGTGCGTGCTGATTGCACACAACATTGACTGTAAAGGCTTTGCGCTCCCGCTGCATCTGATCAAAAAGTGGCTATGGGTCAGTAAGCATACCTGAAAACTCTAGATACACAAGCATAGTTTGCTAGCGTACCTGATCCAGGGAGACCATTTTGGTTACAAGAATCTTTTGCACCACTTATATGAAGGAGGGCCACCCATGCAACCCTCTCACTAGCCTTGGTTGCCCATCATTGGCCTAATCTAACCCACTGACATCAGTGGGAACTGGATCAACTTCTGTATCACAGTGGAAATTATCCATAACATAGGTGTTCTCACCTTTCAGAGCTAAAGGGAATTTAATGTGGATACGTGCAAAGTAATGCATATTGTGGGGGAAAAAAAGTATACATGGTATGATGAGGGCTAATTTAGTTACAACTAATCAGGAAAGAGATCTTGGGGTTATTGTGGATAGTTCTCTGAAAACATTCACGCAGTGTGAGCGGAAGTCAAAAAAGCAAATAAGATGTTAGGAATTATTAAAAAGGGATAGAACTTAAAGAACATTTTACTGTCTCTATATAAAACCATAGCATGCCCACATCTTGAATACTGCATACAGATGTGGTCTTCTCACCTCAAATAGAAGAAGTTCAGAAAAGGGCAACTAAAATGATTAGGGGTTTGGAACAGGTCCCATATGAGGACAGGTTAAAGAGACTGGGACTTTTCAGTTTAGGAAAGAAGAGACTGAGGGGGAATATGATAGAGGTATATAAAATCATGAGTGGTGTGGAGAGGGTGAATAAAGAAGAGTTATCTACTTGTTCCCATAGTATAAGAACTAGAGGACACCAAATGAAATTAGTGGGTAGCAGGTTTAACACTAATAAAATAAAGTTCTTCTGCACAAAGTGCACAGTCAACCTGTGGAACTCCTTGCCACAGGATGCTGTGAAGGCTAGGACTATAAAGAGAGTTCAAAGAAGAACTAAATAAACTCATGGAGGTTAGGTCAATAAAAGGCTATTAGCCAGGGCGTAGGAATGGTGTCCCTGACCTCTGTCTGTCAGAGGCTAGAGATGGATGGCAGGAGACAAATTGCTTGATCGTGGTCCTCAGTCCACCCCCTCTGGAGCACCTGGCACTGGCCACTGTTGGCAGATGGAATGTTGGGCTAGATGGACCTTTGCTCTGATCCAGTAATGGCCACTCTTATGTTCTAAAGATAAACTACATTTTTCATTATGGTCCATAAGCTAAGGTTACAGAATGAGGATAATATGCTACACAATCCATAGCAACTCTAACAAGGAGACCAAGAGAAGTTCTGCTCAGAGATGAAGCAAATAAGACCTTTACGAGGTCACTGCCATTTAATATTCTGTCACTTCCATCCTTTGCTAATTTGTGTGCCAGATTTTAGTATCCTTGAAAATGAGTTAGGCATGCTGTTATACTTTCATTCTGTGTGCGATTGCACACCTAAGGTTTAGAAAATATGTTTCTTAAGATTGTCAAGATTCGAAACTTCTAAGAGGTACCCCACTGAAATGAATTGGGGCAATTTAAACCTCTTTCACAGCCTGAAAAGTCCACTTTAGCTACTGCTACATCAACTGACGTTTGAATTTTTTTTTTTTTTTTTTATAAAGAGAAGAGAAGACAGAGTAAGGACTAAAAGCGAAAGAAAACACACAAAGCAAAGCTTCTAGATTCTCGACAATCTGAATCTGTGATAGAGATTGGATAAATACACCATCCAGGTCACATTCAACTAACTGACTCGTACACAGTACATATTGTCTCCTTAACTCAGATTACTGGTAATGCTTAAAACTAAGCACCCCATAATCCTACTTTGTAGAATACACCCCTCATGGCAGAGCTGTGCTTCACAATCACAGCTGTCTGTCTTAAGAAATACTGTAGCCCTATTATACCCTTGGCTCATTTCTTGAGTTAATCAATTTAGTGTTGTTTCAGGAAGATAATAGCTCTGGGAGATATAAATTGCTCATTCAACTCTATAAGGATGCTTTCCTGAAGTTCAGGTATTCCGAACCTATGGGTCCGGGCCCAGCCATAAGTTGCAATTAGATTTGTTAAGGGTCACCAGCAGCTGGGAGCTGCACATGGATACAAAAAAAAGCCATTTGCAGCTCCGTAACACTGCCACATCAGCACCTTTCTCTATCAATAGAGAAGCTATTACACATTACAAAGAACTTCTCCACCTTTGATATTCGTAGCCATCCCAGGCAAGCCATTTAATAGACTCCTGCGGTAAGTAATTTTCGCTCCCCCTCCATCCATCCATCCCATCTTTTGTTCCCCCCACTTCTGTTCTATGTAGCTGATTTGTCATTTTTTGTTTGAATCTCCCCCTAGCCCCTGAGTGCAACTCCCCCAGCCCCCCCCAGCCCAAGTGTGCCCCCCCCAGCCCCCTAGGCCCTGAGTGTGACTCCCCCAGCTCCCCAGACCCCCCAGCCCTTGAGCGTGGAGTTTAAGCTGGGGGAGCAGTTTGGGGATGAGGATCTTTCCCCCCACCACAACTCAGGTCAACTATAATACTAAAATAATAATTAACTCTAATAAATGTAATATTATTAATGTAATTTTTCCTTTTTCTATGAAATAACTACTATGAATATATAAACAAAAGGATGCAATTTTATTTTCTTGCCTCAGGCGCAAAATTAGCTAGTTATGGAACTGCTCTTCCTCCCAAACCCCCCATTTTTGAGTTGTCAAAATGGGTCCCCTTCTGGAAAAGGTTGGGAACTGCTACTCTAGTTACAACAGGAATTGATTCAGTGAAATTCTTTGGTTTGCATTACATAAATGGGGTAGGGAACCTACAGCTTGAGGCCAGATCTGGCCTACAGTGTGCCTTGTCTGGCCTGTAAGGCACTTCCAGAGTGAGGGAGAGCCTCAAGCCGCATGGACCAGATCAAGGCAAGCTGCAGGCTGCATTTGGCCCTCAGGCTCTGCCTGGCAGGAGAGAGCAGGTTTGCACCAGAATGGCAGCACAGCAAAAGCTCTGTTCCCTGTGCTGCTTGCAGGCTCCCCACCCATCACTCCCATTGGCCAGGAATCTCAGCCAATGGGAGTGGCGAAGGAGTGCGCCTGCTAAGCTCAGGCCAGCATGCAGCCATCTGTGCTACCCCCCTCCTCATGGAGCAGTACCAGGTAGATGCTCTCACCCCAGCCCTCCATGACACACAGCCTGCCCAGCCCCCTCCTTCATACTCCGACTGCGTACCCCCAGTCTGGTCCTATACCCCACCTCCTGCCCAGACCCCCACACCCAGTCCATTCCTGCACCTAACCAGCCCAGAACAACCCAGGCATTCCATTATCTGAATATGTAAAACAAGTTCTGAAAGCCAAAAAAACTCAATCTTCTGTATAATTGCCTTATAGCTGCATTATTCATGCAGAAAATAATCTGTTACATTTGGTAAGTGAACATTTTGATCCAGTGCTTGGCCAAAACCAAACAGTAATTCACAGGATTTCAGGCCTCTCTCTCACCATATGCATATATGCAGTGCAAGTTCTTAATCTTAATTATTACACTGGTGTCACATCTTGGCTAACAATATCTACACCAGGTTTAAACCCACTAATGATGTGAAAAAGCTTAATCCCTTGTGATAGAAGGGAGAAGAATTTGTTTTGTTTTGTTTTTTTAAACCTTGTCAAAGAAAAGAATACTGCGGTCTTCCACAAACTGCTCGCAAGAGGACACAACAATGCAGAGGTGAAAGGTGTAAAGAAAAATAAAATCAAAATTCTTTGAATATTTCTACACTGCATGATACTGAATTACTGCAATTTAAAATAAATGTCTCCACGAAGCAGTTAATTTCCCCAACAAAACATATATAAAAATCAGACTGAACAACCCTTCTCCAATCACCCAACTCTGCCCTTGACCCACAGTCAATCAAAAACAAGCACTTGAAATTCCATCCACACTTCACATGAACTATGTGAAGCATTCACAATTCACTTTATACTGACTCCTCTGTTTTTCCTGCAAGTTCTTAATTATGACACTAGTGTGGTAGCGAAACCAGATTTTTTTGTAAATGAAAAACACAGCAGCCAAAAAAACAAAGGATCATATACTGATTTTATCTCCCACACTATATATCTGGCCTGCCTTTTCTCCTGGCTTGCAAATTGATTTTTCATCTGGTCCTTTTAAACGATTGCCAGGAGAGAAGAAAATAAGTATTTAATAGACTTCAAAATAACACTGATACCAAGACAGCTGTATCATTTATAATCCTGATGGGACTCCAGTATTTGATAACTGAATTCCTACCTCAGTGTACTGTATATCAGCCCCTTATGTAATTAGAGCAGGCTTTTGAAACTTTAAGAGGCACTAGCAAATCTTTCTACACAACACATTACTATATGTCATTCTTAAAACCAAAAACCCCATTGATACAGGCAGAAGCATGCCATATATTTAATTAGGTCTCTGCGTATTACTTACACAGTGAGGCACAAATAGGCAGTGCTTTTCTTGCAAGTTATAGGTCAGAGCTGATATAGGAGCTGTGATGCTGGAAATCAAGTCATTTTATCAACCCAAAAAATGAAATAAACACCCTGAAATGTACAGTTTGTTGCAGACTCCTCCCATGGTGCACTGAATGAGTCCAGAAAAAAAATAATTTACTGGACATTATGAATATCTATGTCAGATGACAGAGATCCAATTGAAAATTTCAACCTATTTCAATTCCACTGAGATGTATGTGACACGGATTTAGGCAGGGGTGCTGGAACATTTTTATAGCTGGGTGCTGACAGCCATTGATATAAATTGTAAACCCTGTATTCAAATCATGGTGTGCTGCAACATCCTTACTCTCGTTCACTCTCTCTCTCACACACATGCACACTTTAAATGTCAAATAATACTTCAAGGTAACTGCTTATATGATTACAATACATTTTAAGAGAGAATATGTGTGTCTGACAACTTGAATGCACATTCTGAGTCTGACAAAGTATAAAACTGACAAACAGTATCATAACAAAAATACATTTATTATGAAGACAGATGAATTCAACTGCAGACCCTGCAGTACTTCTAGCAGGAATTCCTGCAATAAATCAAATCTTTGAGCTTGTCCACACTTACTGGTGGGTCAATATGCTAGACCAGGGTCTGCAACCTGTGGCTCCAGAGCCGCAGGCAACTCTTACAGGCTTCTTTGTGGCTCCCAGTGTTATAATTACAAAGCTTTTTAAACACACACACACACACACACACACACACACACACACACCCCGGCTATTTTCGATAAATGGTGAACATCTAAAAGCCCAAAAATAACTCATATCTAAATAGCAAACAATATGTGACCTTGAAACTTTGGATAACTCCCCCAGTGTCCTCCAGAGAGAGAGAAGGTTCAGGAGTGAAACTCAGGAAGACAATGGTACAAACACACAGACAAAGCATGAGGTAATAGAATATGTAAAAAGTCTGTGAACATCCTGAAGTAAACATGTATCACATTACAAATCTGTGTGTGCGCACTATTCTTAAAACAGGGGTTACAAAAAGTATGGTTTGATTTTATTTATTAAGGACCCTCTTATATTCACATGCATCGTGGCTCTTGAATTATTGAGTTTCTAATAAACTGGAAAAAATGGCTCTTTTTGCTATTTTGGTTGCCGACCCCTGGGCTAGATCCATTAAATCAACTGCCAATCATTCTCTTGTTGACTTCAGTACAACACCAGAATGAGAAGTATAAGAGAAGCTGACTGAAGAGTTTCTCCCATTGAGCCGCAAGGCACAGACAATGCAATAAGCCACTATAAGGTATGTCAACTCTAGCTACATTAGTCACATTGCTGGGGTTGCATAAATTAGGATGACTTTCACCAGTAGCGTAGACCTGCCCTTTGTCATGGAAGGAATGACATACACTTAAAGAACTTCCCAAGTGATCCTAAAGTAGTTTCACATATGTACTAACAACATGTATTCAAATGCAGATGTTTTCTTTTTCATAAGAAAAACGTGTCCACCACTAGGAATCTCATGAAGAGTTGAATCTCATCAATACTCAACATGAACATGGGTCAAATTCCAATACAGGTTGAACCTCTCTAATCTGGAATTCTCTCATCCGGCAACAGCCATAATCCAGCACGATTTTAATTAGCTGGATGACCATCTATCGGGGTGTGGCCAAGTTTCCCACCAGTCCATAAAGTCTGTTTACAACCCAGGCTCTCAGTGTTGGTAATATACTAGAAAACATTGCCCTCCTACAGTCCAGCAAATTCTCTCATTCTGCACCAGTCAGGTTCCAAGGGTGTCAGGCGAGAGAGGTTCAACCTGTACCGATATGCCTGTTGGGTAACACCAAACTCCACTTGATTTCAATGGGTTTATTCATGCACTAGCCCAATCTTATATCAAGAGCTATACACCCCAAAGATACACATATGGAGATATACATCTCATAGAACTGGAAGGGATCACAGGAGGTCATCGAGTCCAGTCCCCTGCCCTCTTGGCAGGGCCAAGCACCATCTCTTTTTTTAAGTCTTTTTGCCCCAGATCCCTAAATGGCCCGCACAAGGGCTGAACTCACTACCCTGGGTTTAGCAGGCCAATGCTCTAACCATTCAGCTAAGATGCTTTAAAATACATTTTAAAAATTGCTTCAAATGACTTTTTATACATTAGTACAGAGTGTTAAAGGAAAATAAATGCTCTCAAAAGGCTCTGCCCAACTAAACAATGAACAAAAGTCTTAAGCAAGGAGTGCTGTCAAAACTGGTAGCGGAAACAACGTGAACACTAGCGTGGACACTAGCCTTCCCAATTCCTCAGCAGGAAGACTTACTTCAACCAACTCTTTTTGACACCCTGTTGAAAATTATGTCCATTGTATGCCAACTTTGACACCGGCCCACCAACACACCCCACTCACACCTGCCAAGCTGTGGACAGTAGCTTACATGGAAAAACGCAGCAAAAAATAAAAAAAACTGGTGATCCTGCAGTGATTTGCTAGTAGGCGCAAGGTGGACACTTACCTCCCATCCCCGAAAAAATAACAGCCCCTGACCAGGTGAAACAACAGGCTCTCCCCACACTGTGCCTTCACCCACCTTGCCCGCTGGGATTTGCACTACAGTTGGCTCTTTCCAGGCACTGCTGTGCACCTCGCACGGCGGCTCTTTGTGTGCACGGTGCCCGGGGGGGAGGGGGACCCACTGACTGCCAGCACTAACGGGAGGGACACGCCAGGGCTGCAGCCCCGAGGGTGGGGGTGAATCACGGGGCGTGCAGCCCTCGGAAGGTGCCAAACGCTGTCCTGGTGCTCAGTGACACCCCGGGGCGGGGGTCGCCCCGACCGGTCTGACACAAACCCACGGCCAGCGAGAGCCCCGTCCGGGGGCTGCGCCCCAGCGCGGGCAGAGGGGAAGCAGAGTCCGGGCTCGCGGGGCGGGGGGGCCGCGGCACCGACGCCTCCTGATAGCGCAGCTCCAAACCCACCGGCCGCGTTGGCGGGACGCCTCAGGCCCTTGGAGCCCTCCACGGAGCTCTGACGCCTCACGCCGCGGGGAGACTGACCCCCGGCTACGGCACGAACGGGCCCCGCCCGGGCAGGCAGCGAAAGAACAGGCGGCGCTTCCCAGGCCACCCTGACCTCCCGGCCACAGGCCGCTCCCGCCCTCCGTCCGTCCCTCGCTCACCAGCTGCAAGCTCCTGTGCCCTCCTCCCAGCCGGGCCCTTCGCCGGCAGCCGGAGCAGCCCCAGCACCAGCCGCGCAATATGGCGAGCAGCGGCCTCCGCAATGGAACTCGGGAAGTAGACGGGAGTTACATATTCATGGCCGGGGCCGGGCAGGAGGAGCGGGGATGGGGTTGCTGGGACCGGGATTCTCGGTGCCCTGCCGCCCGCCGGCGCGGTGGGGAGCGAGTCCCACGCGCGATTCCCCGCTCCCGGCTTTAGAGCCCGCCCTACTCTACCACCAGCCCAGCCCAGCCCAGCCCTGCAGTGCCACCCCCACTGCGAGCCTCCCCCCAGCGTGGCACCAGCTGTGCAGTGCCACCCCCACTGCGAGCCTCCCCCCAGCGTGGCACCAGCTGTGCAGTGCCACCCCCACTGCGAGCCCCCCCCCCAGCGTGGCACCAGCTGTGCAGTGCCACCCCCACTGCGAGCCCCCCCCCCAGCCTGGCACCAGCCCTGCAGTGCCACCCCCACTGCGAGCCCCCCCCCAGCCTGGCACCAGCCCTGCAGTGCCACGCCCACTGCGAGCCCCCCCCCAGCCTGGCACCAGCTGTGCAGTGCCACCCCCACTGCGAGCCTCCCCCCAGCCTGGCACCAGCCCTGCAGTGCCACGTCCACTGTGAGCCCCCCCCAGCCTGGCACCAGCCCTGCAGTGTCACGCCCACTGTGAGCCCCCCCCCCAGCCTGGCACCAGCCCTGCAGTGCCACGCCCACTGTGAGCCCCCCCCAGCCTCGCACCAGCCCTGCAGTGCCACCCCCACTGCGAGCCCCCCCCCAGCCTGGCACCAGCCCTGCAGTGCCACCCCCACTGCGAGCCCCCCCCCCAGCCTGGCACCAGCCCTGCAGTGCCACGCCCACTGCGAGCCCCCCCCCCCAGCCTGGCACCAGCCCTGCAGTGCCACGCCCACTGCGAGCCCCCCCCCCCAGCCTGGCACCAGCCCTGCAGTGCCACGCCCACTGCGAGCCCCCCCCCAGCCTGGCACCAGCCCTGCAGTGCCACGCCCACTGCGAGCCCCCCCCCAGCCTGGCACCAGCCCTGCAGTGCCACGCCCACTGCGAGCCCCCCCCCAGCCTGGCACCAGCCCTGCAGTGCCACGCCCACTGCGAGCCCCCCCCCAGCCTGGCACCAGCCCTGCAGTGCCACGCCCACTGCAAGCCCTCCCCCCAGCCTGGCACCAGCCCTGCAGTGCCATGCCCACTGCGAGCCACCCCCAGCCTGGCACCAGCCCTGCAGTGCCATGCCCACTGCGAGCCCCCCCCCCCAGCCTGGCACCAGCCCTGCAGTGCCACGCCCACTGCGAGCCCCCCCCCCCCAGCCTGGCACCAGCCCTGCAGTGCCACGCCCACTGCGAGCCCCCCCCCCCAGCCTGGCACCAGCCCTTCAGTGCCACGCCCACTGCGAGCCCCCCCCAACCTGGCACCAGCCCTGCAGTGCCATCCCCACTATGTAGCCCATCTTAGCCTGGCACCAGCCCTTCAGTGCCACCCCACTGTGAGCCCCCCCTCAGCCTGGCACCAGCCCTGCAGTGCTACCCCCACTGTGCAGAACCCCTCAGCCTGCTCACTGTTCCCACCCAATGGGTGTTGTGGAGTCAGTGATGGGGGCAGTGGCAGTGCACAAATCACTTCTGGACATCCCTCCACCTGCGAGTCAGAGAGACCTATCACCACTTATCGGGAACTTCATGGACAAGGTAGGGAACCTGCCAGCCCCACACCAACCAGACTTTTAATCTGAAGCCCCTGGGGTCTCTTTTCAACAGATTGTTCCAGTCAGAAATCAGATACCTGGCAACTCTAGCCCTCAGTTTAGCTCCAGCCCTTCAGTCCCTGGCTGCACAGCACCTAGCAGCCCAACTCCAGCCCTTTACTGCCCCACTTCAGCTAGCTGCAGGAGCTGAGGGCCAAGCCAGTGCTCTTCCCCACCCAGTGCGCTCATCTTCACAACCAAGATGAAGCTCTCTGTTTCCTCCATTTTGGCTCTCCCCATTAGGCTTTCTTCCACCATGGCCTCCATCTTGGCCCAGCTCTTCGTGCAGACCTTTGTTTCCCCTGAGTCCATTTTACCCTAACTTCTGTTACAAAGCCCTTTGTTTTCACCTCCATCTTTACCTTTAGATATTGAAACTTGTTCTGAATCTAAAGAATGCTCTTCCTTTATCCGCCACAGCTGAGCTGTAGAGCTAGTGCGGAGACTGGACTCTGGAAACACAAACACTAACACTCTCATAATGGTTTCACAAGAATCTGTAATCTTTTGGGGACAAAAGTTTTCTCCCCCAACTCCCTGAGTGCTAATGTTTATCCACAGCAAAGGTTTACCCACCTCCAAATATGGAGACATAGCACCCTCTATTCTTCCATGCTATCCCCACTCTTCTAGCTGAGCTCCAAGGATTTTTTAGCTGAATCCAAAATGTAATGACTAAAGCGGAAACCCTTTTTATTATTTTGTACTATTCAATACTTTACAGATGATGAAACTAAAGCCATTAACAGAAAATACTTTTTTAGCAATCCTCCCTATTTTTGTTCAACCTCACACACTTGGTTTAAGAAACTGAACCAATGAAGCGCACTACAAGGGGAAGATGCAATACAATATGAGGATACCAGAGGGGAGCAGTAGTTTTTTATTGTGCTATAAGACAACATGTTGGGCTGCATTTGTGTTTTCAGGTTTACCTCCCACAGTCTTCAGGAGGCAGCTTACGTCTGATTTCCAGATGAGACCTTGAACTGGGGTCTTTAGCATCTGTCATCAACTAGGTCCTGGTCTTTCTGGGAATACCTGTCCTGCTGTATCCCAGAGCCAGTTTGGGACAACCTTTTGCAAGCCTACATTTTTCTCCCTCAATTTCAGTAGGCTGTGCTATATTCTCCTCTCTCCTTAAGTCTTCTTGTATTACATGGATTGCATGTGTGACACCTGGAATATATCTGTTTGTGAATCACCATGCCATGCTCAATGACTATATTAATTCCAAAACGCACACCTATACACTCACCCACAAAAGTTAAAAGAAAAAAGCAATCCAGTAGCACTTTAAAGACTAACAAAATAATTTATTAGGTGGTGAGTTTAAAGTTAATGTGGAGACAATGTCCGTAGTTTAAAGAGGGGGGAATTAGTTATTGTAGTTATCACCCAAAGGATTACACTCAGAAAATTCTGATTTCCTGTAAAACCATTATGAGTGTGTGTTAGTGTTTGTGCTTTCAGATTAAAATGATTTTTAGAGATGTGGGGGTGGGGAGCATATGTTTTCCTTGTGGTGACACTACAGCTGTTGAAGCACTAGTATCACTCACATTATTATAAACACTACGTAAGAGCAGAATTAGGTTAAGAACACATGAACGAGGTGAAGGATCCTAAAGATAGAGGTAGATGGATTGGTTTTCTTGTAAGGGCCTTTTGGACTATTGGTTAGAGCTTTTGTGCTCTGTTGAGACTGTATATGAAGGAGCTCAGAGTAAGAAAGAGACTTTACACAGGAAACAGTATTGGTTAATTTAGTAGCCTAGGCTTTAGGTCTCAAGTATCTGCTTATTTTCTAAATGCAGAAGCTTGTAAGGAAAGGGGAATGTTCCTCTTCACCAACACCATGTCCAGCCGTGGAAACTGAGTAAAGAGCCTCCAAGAAGAATTTGTGATTTCGACAAGGACTGAAAAATATTATGAACTGAGGCTTGGTCTACACTAGGGAGTTAAGCAAATTGCAGGTACGCAATTCTAGCTACTGCAGTTGCACAGCTGAAATTGACTTTCTGCAATCAACTTACCTGGCCATCTACACAGAGTGAGGTTGACAAGAGAAACTTTCCAGTCAACCTCCCTTACCCTTGTGATATCGAGGAGTACAGGGATCAACTGCTGACCTCAGATAGATGCATGAAATCAAACTACCAGGCACACAAAATCAAGCTCCAGAAGATCGACCCTACCCAAGTTGATCTTCCCAGTAGTATAGACATACCCTCAGACTAAATTAGACAATTACAGTGGGAAGTGTGGAGTTCTAGATTTACCTAGAAGGCTGAATTACCCGACTAGAAAGGGGGAAAATGAGAAACTAGTTCTATCCAACTGTGATAAGTAGCCCACAATGCCCAAATTAGTAAAGTTTCTCACATTTCCCTTAAAGACAATACAAAAATATTATAACAAAGCAGTAAACTAATTAGAAACTTTAACAGCTCTTTCACAGTTTAAAAACTATCTTTATGAGCATTGTCAACTCAAGAGTATCACAAGTCTCAGGATATTTTGGATTTTTTATAATGCACCACCTCTTGGGCCGTGTCTACACTAGCCCCAAACTTCGCAATGGCCATGCAGATGGCCATTTCGAAGTTTACTAATGAAGCGCTGAAATACATATTCAGCGCCTCATTAGCATGCGGGCAGCCGCGGCAGTTCGAAATTGATGCGGCTTGCCACCACACGTCTTGTCCAGACGGGGCTCCTTTTTGAAAGGACCCCGCCTACTTTGAACTCCCCCTATTCCTATGAGCAGATGGGAATAAGGGGACTTCGAAGTAGGCAGGGTCCTTTTGAAAAGGAGCCCCGTCTGGATGAGCCACGCGGCGGCGAGCCGCGTCAATTCGAACTGCCACGGCTGCCCTCATGCTAATGAGGCGCTGAATATGTATTTCAGCGCTTCATTAGTAAACTTCGAAATGGCCACGTAGTAAACTTCGAAATGGCCATTTGTGTGGCCATTTTGATGTTTTGGGCTAGTGTAGACACGGCCTTGGAGTTATGTATGATAGTTATAGTTTTCATCGAAAAACATGTTTCTAGCTCTAATGCTTGCAGAGCAGTTAGACTGCATGAACCCAAAGGCACAAACACAAAAGGGAAAGAGAACCCAAATTTATTCTTAAAAACTGATGATTTTTAACCCAGTATCATCAGTGGAATCTGCCTCATGGTTTATAAGTGTTCCAGGGTGGATATAGTTTTAGTCTAAATAAAAGTGGTATCACTGGTTCATAACAAGTCCTGCTTTCAGAACCCTATACTACACTTCAGTTGTCACAGCTCCAGTTCTTCAATGACACCTGCTAATTGCCTATGGCTAAGAGCCTATGTTAATAAACTTCCAAATTATGAAGTATGTGAAAGACCAGCTTTAGATGGCTCTCTGTGCCCAGGCAGAATTACACTGAAATCAGTGGAGCTATGTTGGCACAGATGTAGCTCTGTGTGCGTGTGTTGCAAGATCAGGGACTAAGATCGTACAGAAAGGACTAGAGCTCTTATTTCCTATGATGTTACTGTCACACTCTCTAGAGTGGTTCACAACAAGTACCAACCTCAAGGCGGGCTGTCAAAAAGCAGAGCAGACAGCCAAGTAACATAAATTTCTTACAGGCACTGTCCTATTGCAACCCCTTCTGGAGGGAGGCTGGGCTCAGGGCAGGAGATTGTGATAAGATTGTACCCATAGGAAATTTATAAGTTGGATGGACTGTAGGGGGGTTCAGAGCAGGGGGTGGGGATGGGTCTGTGGGAGTTCAGGGCAGGGAGTAGGATGGGGGACTCAGAGCATGGGACTGAGTTGTGAGGAGGGGCTCAAGACAGTGAGTGAGATTGTGGAGGGTGCCGGACTCATGGCAGAGGGTGGGATTGTGGGGGAGTGCAGTAATCAGCACAGGAAGGTATAGGGGGCTCAGGACAATGGCGCAAGGAAGGCGCTCAGGGCAGGGGACTGGAGTAGGGCACTCTGTGAAAGCTCTCTCCTCTTCCAACTCAGCCCATTTAAACATTGCATGTATATAGATATTATACCTGTGCAAAGCTTCAGCACACCTATGAATTCCTCTTGTGCAGCAGGAATTTCCAGGTGGCAGGAGCTAGAATCTGGCCATAAGTGCTATCAAATGTACAAAGCAGACATTTAAAGCAAATGGTTTCTTTACTGCAGTGATTTCTGGTATTCTCTATAAATGGCAATTCAATTTTTAAAATAAAAGTGAATTTTAAGTTCAAAAGTTAGAGTTGGAAGATCGATTCAGATAAAGTGTAAAACTGAATATTACCACTCTACTCTAATCTAGTAGTTTGTTTTGCAGGAACAGGTGTTAATACCAGTATACTAGTCTATTTAAATTCTTGGTAGTTTCATTTTAAAAACAATAAACAGTCCTGTGGCACCTTAAGTTGGATCTATACTACAGAGTTCTGTCAACAGAAGAGGTCTTCTGTCACCAAAACTAGGGAGCGTCCACACTACAAATGCATTCTGTCGAGAATTTGTTGACAGAATGCCGCAATTTTCCCGACAGAGTTCTGTCTTGACCGTACAAGGCATAGCGCCTCTTTTGACAGATTCTGTCAAAAAAATAGTGTAGATGCTCCAGGGGCCTCTGTCGACAGAAAGGGCTTCCGGTTCGCTGCGCAGCACTTTTTGCAGAGCTTCCCGTTGGCTGTCCTGTCAACAGAAGGCGTTGACGGGGGAGTCTGTATTAGGTGTGGATGTGTTCTGTAGATAGAGGTTCTTTTGGGAAATATATGTCAACAGTGACTTCTGTCAACAGAACTCTGTAGCATGGACATAGCTTACGAGACTAACAAATTCATTAGTTTTTGTGGATAAAACCTACTTCATCAGGTGAGCTGGAGAGGAAGTTACAGAATCCAGCGTATATATAGCAGAAAAAAAAAGTTACTTGTGATAGTAGGATCAATTAATGAGGCAAATTAAACTGGATGTGTCTCATTCATAGCATGTGATGTAGAAATGCAGATATGAAAGACAGGGAAATTGCCCTTGTGATGTGCTAATCAATTAAGATCTTTATTCAAGCCTAAACTGATAATGTTAATTTTGTAAACAAATTATCAGTTTACATAGCTCCTTCTGTAATTGGATGATAAAATTATTTTGTAAAAGAATGGCTACTTTTAAATCTATTATTGAATGTCCAGGGAGGTTAAAATGTTCCACTACAGATTTATGTGTGTTACCATTCCTGATGTCTGATTTGTGTCAATTTATCCTTGTTGCAGAGTTTCAAGTCACATTACTTTGTTCTAAACAATATTTGCATAGTAAGTTTCGTCCATGGATCTTAAAGCAGTTTATAAAAGTCAGACCTTCAGCACCCCTGTAGTCAAATATCCACATTTTCTCAGAGGAAAATGGAGGTAACCAAGATATCAAACTATTTGTTAAAGGTCCCAGTTAGTGACAGAATTGAGAATAGAATCCAGCAATCCTGACACAGAGTCCCTGTTCTATTTTGTATGATTTTTTATACTGCAGTAACATGCAAGGTGTGTTGAGTGTTTTCTAAATACAGATGCAGACCCTTGTACAAAGAATGTATTTAAAAGAGAGCAAGAAGGGAAGGGATGGGGTAAAAGAAAGCAACTCTTTTCTTGCTCCCATATCTGTGGGGTTTATGTTTGGGGCAAAGGGACAGGTAGGGTGGCAGAACAGACATTTTGGGTTTTTTTGTACCTAGCATGGTGAGGGATACGACACTACATTGCATACACACAAGGACAGACCTTTTAGGTTAGCAGCTAGCCAGGGAGTTCATAAACATGTAGCTCTAGTAGGATCTGTATATTGTCATCGGGCCAAGTCACTAATCCAGAGAAAGCTACAATGGATCACAGGAGAGCCACCAGAGAGAACCTTATATCTAGCGCTCTGGGGACAGTTGCATTCCAAGGCAGCTCATGTGGCATGTGGGGTTTTTTTTCTAGTCTCTTTTTTGGATTTTTCAACTGTGGAAGGGGTTATCTGCCCCTCAGGAGTTACAGTAGTGGGGCACATGTAGGACAAGAGAGCCTCAGCCTAAGGCAATAGGTACCTGTTGCTCTGCATAACATTTGTCTGTTTTATTAACTAAGCATCTTGAAGCTAATTATGGATAGATAACATATTACATCCTTGGAAAGAGTATCAGAGGTATATTCAATGTCTGGCAGTGAGCCAATGAAATCTACATTTAAAATTTATTCCAGTAGTGGGCCAAGAATTAGCCAGGCATCTATTTATCCTTGTAACAGAGCAAATACACATGATTAAAACAATTCACTGTGTGCCAGACCCAGTTAGTTCATCTATAATCAAGATTAATATCCTGCACTGACGGAATAAGCATCATACCACAGTAATGTGTTTCTTAAAGCCTTTAAAAGAATAATCATGTTCTTATTTTGAGACTTTTGTGAAAAATAAATGAGGAGGAATTAACATTTTGCCAACTATTCAGAGGGGTAGATGTGTCCATAAGACAAATGATAATTATAGCACTAATTTTCATACCCAAACAATGTCACCAACAAACCTGGAAGAATTTGAAATCCGATCCTGAAGTTTTCACTCTGATTTGTTTCCAAAGGGGTTTTGCCAGAGATAAAACTGCAAATCAAAACACGATATTCAAGGTTCATTCCCATGCTCAAAAGAATCTTGCCATCAGTAGAGTCAATGAACAGCACATTGCTGCCAGCTAGCCACTTAACTGCAGATACAGGACCGAGGAATAGACTGATGCAGTAGGCACTCCTGGGGGAATTCTGTGCCAAAAAATTAAAAATTCTGCAGACTATATTTTAAAATTCAGCAAAATTCTGCAAATTGTATTTTTCAAAATAACACTATATAATCACACCAGTTTCAATTATATCAGCAACAGTACAGACACAAACTTTGCCACCAATGTCGAGGCTGGGTCCTTCTCTCAATCCTGCCTACAGGGCCCAATGCATCTCCCCCACCATCCGTGCCAGCAGCCTCACCTGAGAGACTTTCCCTGCCTGCAGCAAGCAGCTCCACTTTGAGTGCTCTTCCTTGCTGGTCTGTGCCACTGCAGCCTGGCTACAGGGAGAAGCATGAGCAGCAGGCTGACTGCTACACCTGCCAAGGGAGGAGGCACATGGCATTCCCCCATCCTTGGGCAACTCCGAGTGGAGTCTTTCCTGCCTGAAGTTGGGTGAGTGTGTGTGGTGCTGGGAATGGGGGTCGAAGAAGAGCAAAAGAGAAGGGGGGATGGAGGCCCAAGCCCCTCCCACACCACTCATCCATACCCTAAAGTCTGCACCCCAACCTGTGCCCATTCCATACTCCAAACCCCTTAGCTTCACCCTAAAGCCTGCACCTTTACACCTCAGCTCTCTGCCCCAGCCCTGAGTCCCTCCCACACCCCAAGCTCCTCAGCCCCAGCCTGACCCTAGAGCCAGAGTCCTCACACCTCACCCACCCTCCCAGATTTACAAGGCAGGTGCAGGGGGAGGGATTTGACCTGCTCTGGGCACCTCTAAAATTTATATAAACCTACTACCTCTGACCCCCACGTAGCCCAACTGGGAGGCTAGACACTCATACCCATTACCCCCCAGAGGCCATCTGTGCCCTGTCATGGATTCTCAGGTTATGCGCACACTTGGCCCACACGGTCTCCAGGGGAACCCCCTTCAATGTGACAGTCCCTTCTCATGTGTCCACTTTCTCTTGGGCTGTGGCCACACTTGGCGAAAACTTCAAAATGGCCATGCAAATGGCCATTTCGAAGATTACTAATGAGGCACTGAATTGAATATTCAGCGCCTCATTAGCATTAGGACACTTCCAGCCACAGCACTTCGAAAGCAGTCGGTGTGGCTACATAGGAGTTGTTTTCTAAAGGACCCCGCACCTTTCTAAATCCCATTATTCCTATCAGTAGATAGAAATAAGCGGATTTCAAAGTTCACGGGGTGCTTTCAAAAAGGATCCCCTTCTGGACAAGCTTCACGTCAGCAAGCAGTGGCAATTTCAAAGCGCCCCGGCCGCCCGCATGCTAATGAGTCACTGAATATGTATTTCAGCACTTCATTAGTAATCTTCGAAATTGCCATTTCTAAGTTTTGGGCTAGTGTAGACACAGCCCTGGGGTTTAAGCCCCTTCACCTCCTAGGACCACACCAGTCTGAGAATCCAGCATGCCTGTCTCTTGCTATGGGCCCTCCCAGGGAAATCACTCGCTCTGGATCCCTGTGGCCTCCACTCACGGAGGAAATAATGCAAACCTGTTCTCTAGACTGGAGTGACTCTCAGCCAGCATAAAACAGGAGGACATATTGAGCTTATGAACCCAGCACAGCAACTCTCTGGCCCCATAGGTCTGGCCTCCCTCAGCACAGCATGTCTGAGTCTTTCCTGAATCAGCTGGGGGACCTTCTGCCTCCTCCCTCTGCCCAGTTCAGAAGCCCTTTTCTTGCAGTCAAGCCTCTGATATCCTTCTCCAGCAGCTCCTCCCTTGTTCTTTGTCTTCTATCCAGATAAACAGGATCTCCCTCTGTTCTCTATTTCTCTTTTCTTCCGTCCTTTGTTTCCCCATGGCTGGAACCAGTTGGTCAGGTCACACGGGTCCTCTCTCTGCAGCTGATTGCCCTGCATCTAACCAGGACTCTGTGCTGGCTGAGCTGGGTCTCTTAGACACAAAGTCACTAGTCAGTCACTGGGGTCTCCATTCTCCAGGCTGCTGGCTAGGGTCCCAAGTTCTATTGTGGTCCTTTCCACAGCAAACTTCCTCTCCACTCACCTCCTTAACCCAGTAACACCCAGTGACACTGAGTGCTACCCGCTCCACATGCAAACCTTCAAACCCTGTGCAAATCCCACATTTTATCACCTCCTCTTGGCACTGACACTTACACCCTCTCCCACCAGAACCTAGGTACTTCCTCCCACACCAGTATAGACACTTATATCCCATACCCTTCTGACCCCAGCCATGCCCCCCCAACCTAGACAGTCACACCCTCTACCCCAAGAGCCCAGCTGCAGGGCCCCCCAGCTCAGAAACTAACACCCCTTGCTCTCCAGAGTCTAGTGATACAGTGGGAGAAACAGTCTGATGCTGGGTCCCAGGCTTGCATAGAGTTTCCTGCATGACACCGCCTCCTTCCTATGAGCAGATGGGAATAAGGGGACTTCGAAGCAGCTGGGGTCCTTTCGAAAAGGAGCCCCGTCTGGATGAGCCGTGTGGCGGTGAGCCGTGTCAATTTCGAAGTGCCGCAGCCGCCCGCATGCTAATGAGGCGCTGAATATGTATTTCAGCGCTTCATTAGTAAACTTCGAAATGGCATTTGCATGGCCATTTCGAAGTTTTTGGCTAGTGTAGACATGGCCCTAGGGAGATCCCTAGGGAGGTGTGGGGACAACTCCCAGCACCCTTTGCCCCAGACTATGCCCCACCTCTTCCTGCCCCACTCTGCCCTCATTCCACCCCTTCCCCAAGGCCTGCCCCAGCTCTGCCCCACCCTGCCTCTTCCCATCCTTGTTCCAGCCCATCCTGCCCCCATTCCACCTCTTCCCCAAGCCTCCTACCCCGAGTAACGTGATTTGGGAATTGCGAATGGAACCTAGGACCAGCAGCAGGGGGTCAGTTCCTCTGCACTCACCACAGTGACAGTAAGTGTAGAAACCCAGCACCAGCCTGCTCCACTCCTCTGGCTCCCAACCCACATTACAAGAGGGAGTGAAACAGGCTGAGGCCAGGTTGCTACAAGTTATGGGGAGAGGGATCTATGGCTAATGGGAGGGAATTTCATATTTCAAAAGAAATGAAGTAATCAAACATTTATCTACACACATTTTTATGTACTATTAACCCATTTATTCTACTCTCACAACAATCAGTTATTCAGATAAATATTTTTCTCTCAGTTTCAGCGGTTGCAAAGACATGAATGATGTTGTCATAATTCAAACACCTGACCATTTCATTCTTGATGCCCAAGAGGACAAAGCACTGATATGTTCTTGAAATATGGTGGGCCAGGGGTCATTTTTGACCTTTGTTAGAAGAGGAAAGGAATATTCATGACTACAGTTAGTGATCATTAGTGACAAATACAGCCAGAATGCAGTTTCAACATAGGGAATCATTCTATCTTATTGGATTCAGTGATAACTCAGTATGTCCAAATAGATAAGCTTTCGTCATCTTTTCTCTTTATATCAAAGTGACGTGAATTCAACAAATTGAAGACATTCTTTAGTAAAATCTACTGGGAGATCATCTGGGTATTTCTGGGTATGTCTGATAAAACCTTGGGTCCGCTGTACAGACTCTAGCTACCACCAGGTGGCTTTTGGTTAATGTGCAAGCTAGAGAACCAGGAGGATCTACTACAGTGCTCTGTCTGTAGCCAGCAGCCTCAAAAATAAATACATTTCCTCTGTATTTATTAACTCTTCCACAATCAGAAACACAGAATAATCATAAGGGTTGAAGGGACCTCTAGAGTCTGGTCCCCTGCACTCATGGCAGGAAGACTATCCATTCTAGATTGTGAGATCATCAGCTCTGACTTGACAGGAGATTTAAGCCTGAGTTCTATATGCAGTGCACCAGCTGGAAGTGACACAGATCTTTAGATGCTTGTCCAGCATTTTTGTAGTATGATAGCTCTTTAATAGCAGTGCACGAACATTAAACAAATTTAATCTAAAGCCTTTCAGTTTTTGAATTAAAAGGACAAAGCAGTAGCTGTTTTGATCCTCTCCCCCTCCCCTCCCGGAATAAAAAGACTTATTTGAAAAATCAGCATTTCAAAAGAACCAACACGTCTGGCAGGTGTTTGTGTTGGTGTAGAATGAAGATCAAGTAGATGGCAGACAGATCTTGCTAATGCTTCTTCATTTTTTGGAAACCCCCTTTTTCCAGCAAAAAAAAAAAATCCAAAATCCACAGCCAAGTAGGATAATTCCCTACCACAATTAGGGAACCCCATGGCACCAAATCCGTCCATTATGTCCTGCACATTCCCCAGAGTCACTGTCTTTCGCAGGAGAAGTTTATTGACCGCCTTGGCTTCCTGGATGACAACAGCCCCCACTACAGATTTGTGCACTCCTGGCAGTGACCATATTGGTCTTCAATCCTCATGAATTAATCCTACATGGACTAGGGACCCATCTCTCAGGGGATGTATTTTCAGAGATATTCAAGACAGAAGCTTGTACTATCTGCTGTATCTGGCATCAATAGCTTTAAATGATGTGTATAATTTACCACGTTAACAATTTTTCTCTCTCACCCTATTTTTTTTTTTTTAATAAACCTTTAGATTTTAAAGGATTTGGAGTAGCATGCTGTTTTGGGCAAGATCTAAGTATGTATTGACCTGGGAATGTGGCTAGTCTCTTTGGGGGTTAGAAAAATCTGTGTGGATTTGGTGAAATAGGTTTTTATAACCTCTCACCTGGACAGGAGAGGGACTGGTTTGGGCATTGGGACTGCTGGAGAATCTGTGGGTTTGCTTGTGTAGCTCATGGCTGGCCAGAGGGGCTGGCAGAGGTACTTTTGTCGCTGTCTTGGTTTACCTTATCTAGAAGGAGACCCCAGTCTGGGCTATATGTGTCCCTGTTTTAAGCAGTTTGCCCAGAGTTGATTCTCTCAGTTGCACCCAGAAACTCCTCTAAATATTACACGCCCCACCAGGGCCGATGTCAGTATGTTGTGGCCTGGATCCCTGCTAACTGGCAGCTAGCAACAGGTGCTGTTGAGGCCCTGAGCTGGGGCATCATGGAGAGGGTGGGCCTATGCTCCCCTAGTCCTCCCCACAGAGTGTCAGCCTTCCACCCCTGCAGACCCACAGGGACATGATTGTGTGACTCCTGTCACACCTGCTGCAGGGCAAGCTACTTGCTTACTGTTTGTCTGCTCAACCTTGCGGCAAGGAGCTGAGCCTTGCACAGACTACCGCCACTGGGGCAAGGTGCTTACTTACTGTTTGCCTGCTCAGCCCAGTTAAAGGGGAAGTGGGCCTCATAGTGACTGCTGCTCCACCCTCAACTGGGGTGGCTCCCTGACTGGAGTGAGGTATTGTGGCCTTCTCTTGCCCGGGAAGGGGCAAACCCCTAACACACACCTCTGCAACCCCCCCATCTTGTAGTTTGCGTATGATTTTCTGTACAAACTAATTGCTGTTGGTATATTATACAATGACAGGACTGGAAGGAAACTCAACAGGCCATCAAGTCTAGTCCCCTGCACTCATGGCAGGACCAAGCAACATCATCAACAACAACCATGGGCTCAGTGCCCATTGGTGTCTGATGCCTCCCTCACTATTTCCTTCTATATTTCCCTACCCACTGCAGAGTGGCTTTGGTGTGGAGCTAGTCTACAGAACCTATCTACTATATCATCTACCCATTCTTTGTGGGGTCTGCCTCTCCTATTCGAACCATCCATTATGCTGAATACGAGGGTCTTAATTTTTCGTTCATCATTCATTCTGCACATATGCCCAAATAGCTATAACTTCCGTTGTATAACATTCTGCATTAGGTTCTCTTTCAGCTATATCTTCCTATATAATTCTTTGTTAGTGACCTTCTGCATCCATCCTATTCTCAGGGTCTTTCTATAACAACTCCTCTTGAATGCCAATATCCTTCTCTTCAAATCTTTCATTATTACCCATGTCTCATAACCACACAACAAGCTGCTGAATATACATGGTTTTCAAGATACTCAGCTTCATTCCTAAGTTAATCACTTTGCTTTTCTGTATCTTATCCATTGCCTTCAAACTTGCTCTTGCTTTCTTTATTCTACTTGCTATTTCCTTTTTACAGTGTAGATACTATGTCATGTTGCTCCCCAAATATGTGAACTTCTCTACATTCTCTAGTTTGACCATGTCTGTACTGATCTTCCTTCCTATTTCCTTATCACCAAATACTATTGTTATTGTTTTATCAATGTTCATAATTAGACCGTACCGCTTCCCTCCCTTCCTTGTTCAGCACCTGCACAGTTCTCACTAGCTTCTCTTCATCTTCCTCAATGATAACTATATCATCCATCAAAACAAAAAGCAGTCAAGTAGCACTTTAAAGACTAGCAAAATAGTTTATTAGGTGAGCTTTTGTGGGACAGACCCACTTCTTCAGACCATAGCCAGACCAGAACAGACTCAATATTTAAGGCACAGAGAACCAAAACCAGTAAGCAAGGAGGACAAATCAGAAAAAGATAATCAAGGTGAGCAAATCAGAGAGTGGAGGGGTGCGGGAGAAGGTCAAGAATTAGACTGAGCCAAGTATGCAGACGAGCCCCTATAATGGCTCAGAAGGTTTCCATCACAATTTAAACCATGTGTTAATGTGCCGAATTTGAATATAAAAACCAGCTCGGCTGTTTCCCTTTCCAGAACAGTGCAATAATTCCTTTTCAGTAACACACATACCTTTAGGTCGTTGACAGAATGCCCCATTCCATTAAAATGTTGACTAACTGGTTTGTGGGTCTGGAGTGTTTTGATGTCTGTTTTGTGCCCATTGACCCTTTGTCTAAGGAAGTTGGAAGTCTGTCCAATATACAAAGCATCTGGGCATTGTTGGCACATGACGGCATATATGATGTTAGTAGAGGAGCATGAGAAAGTGTCCGTGATTCTGTGAGTAACCTGGTTAGGTCCAGTGATGGTATTTCCAGAGAAGATATGTGGACAGAGCTGGCAGTGGGCTTTGTTGCAGGGAAAGGTTCAAGGACTGGTATTCCGGGGGTATAGACTGTGGCTGTTAGTGAGGATCCTCATGAGGTTGGGAGGTTGTCTGTAGGAGAGAACAGGCATGTCACCCAGGGCCTTCTGGAGTGTGGCATCCTGATTAAGGATAGGTTGTAGGTCTTTAATCATTCGTTGCAGTGGTCTGAGTTGGGGGCTGTAGGTGATGACCAGTGGTGTTCTGTTCTTGGCTTTTTTGGGCCGATCTTGGAGTAGCTGGTCTCTGGGTATTCGTCTGGCCCTATCGATTTGTTTTTTTTACTTCTCCTGGTGGGTAATACAGGTTTATGAATATTTGGTAAAGTTCTTATAGTTTTTGGTCTCTGTCAGTTGGATCAGAGCAAGTGCGATTGTACCTAAGAGCTTGACTGTAAACAATGTATCTAGTCACGTGTGCAGGATGGAAACTAGAAGGGTTTAGATAAGTATAGCAATCAGTAGGTTTTCGGTACAGTGTGGTACTGATCAGGCCATCCTTGATTAGTACTGTAGTGTCCAGGAAATGTATCTCTTGCATGTTGTAATCGAGGCATAAGTTGATGGTGGGGTGTAGATTGTTAAAGTCTCTGTGGAATTCTTCTAGAGCCTCTGTACCATGGGTCCAAATCATAAAGATGTCATCAATGTATCTTAAGTAGAGGAGTGGTAATAGGGGACGAAGCTGAGGAATCGTTGTTCCAGGTCAGCCATAAATATATTAGCATATTGTCGGGCCAAGCGGGTGCCCATAGCAGTTACACTAATCTGGAGGTATAAATTGTCCCCAAAACGGAAATGATTGTGTGTGAGAACAAAGTTACAGAGGTCAGACACCAGATTGGCTGTGGTGGCATCAGGGATGGTATTGCTGATTGCTTGTAATCCACATAGCAAGAAGAACCATTTTTTTCAAATTCAGTTACAAAATCAATACTTCAAGAGATGCAATGCATGTGAATATCAGACAGTCCTTAATAAATAATGTCAAACTGTACTTTTTGTAATCCCTGTTTTAAGAACTGTGAACACACAGTGATTTGTACCAGTTAGAAAGTTAATATACCCAGATCTCCAGGCTTTACCCACCTCAGCCCCCAAATCCACTCCCCCCATCCCCAAGCTTTACCCTCATCCTGCAAACCTGCCCCCCATCCTCAGGCTTAACCCCTCTCAGCCCCAAACCACCCTGCATCCCCAGGTTCAACCCCTCTCAACCCCAAACAACCCCACCATCCCCAGGTTTAACCCCTTTCAGCCCCAAACCCTCCCCCCCATCCCCAGACTTTACCCGCCTCAGCCACCCTGCCCCAACGTGCCCACTGAACCCAGATCTTACTTGTCTACCAACTCCTGTCCCCCCCCCACATTCTGGGTTTCCCTGCTCTCCTCCCCCACCCTGCCAACTTCTCACACCAGAAAGGGAGCTGGGCTGGGTCCTGGGGGGAGCTGAGCTTGCACTGGGGCATGGCTCCAGGCTCTGTCAGCTTCCAGAGTAAATGTGAAGGTACTACAGCTGCAGAGCAAGGAGCAACTGGGGAAGCACCACACTGCCTGGGAGGAGGTTCTGGCCCCACAGGGATGGAAGCTTCACTTGGCTCCCAAGAGGCCTCCCCCTGCCTCCTCCTCCTTCTCACTGGGCTGGGTGGCTCTGGCAGGGGCAGACTTGGACACCCTTCCCCCCAGCTCTCCTGCTCCATTCCTCACATGCAGCACAGGCAGCTCCCTGTCCTGCTGTGCTTAAATAATGGAACTCAATTTAATTGGTTTAACTGCTGGATCCCTCCTGCTGCCCCACTGGGCATTAGACCAATTAAACTGAGATCCATTATTTCAGCAGGGGCAGAGCAGGGAGCAGCAAGAGGAGTCAGCAGTGGCAGTGTCCGGAGCCACAAGTGTCTCCTTAAACAGCTGCATGAGGCTCCATAGCTGCCGACCCCTCATCTAACCTGTCCTTAAAAATCTCCAGTGATGGTGATGGGGTTTCCACAACTGCCCTAGGCAATTCATTCCAGTGTTTTTACTACCTTGACAGTTAGGAAGTTTTCCCTAATGTCCAACTTAATGTCCTGTGCTGAAATTCAAGTCCATTCATTCTTGTCCCATCATCAAGTACTTGAAAACTATTGTTAACTCTTCTTTTCTAAACTAAACAAACCCTGTTATTTCTCTATTCCCTTATAGGTCTTGTTTTCTAGACATTTAATAATTTTTGTTGCACTTCCATAGGCTTTTGCTAATTTGTCCACATAGTTCCTGAAATGTACCACCCAGAACTGGACACAACACTCCAGCTGAGACCTAATCAATGTGGTGCTGAGTGAAAAAATTACTTCTCATTTCTTACAACATTCCTGTTAATACATCCCAAAATGTTTGCTGTTTTTTTTGCAATAGTGTCACACTGTTGACTCATATGTAGCTTGTACTCCACGATGACCCCGAGATCACATTCTGTGGTACTCCTCCCTTGGCTGTCATTTTCCATTTTATATATGTGAAACTGATTGTACCTTCCCAAGTGGAGTACTTTGCATTTGACCTTACAGAATTTCATCCTCTATAACACAGACCATATCTCCAGTTAATCCTCTTCTCCAAAGCGCTTGCAGCTCCACCCAGCTTGGTGTCATCCACAACTTTATAAATGTATCCTCTATGCCATCATCTAAATCATTGGTGAAAGTATTGAACAGAATTGGACCTAGGACTGATCTCTGCAGAATCCCAATTGTTATACCTTCCCGCATGAGCATGAACCATTGTTAACTTCTGTCTGGGAATGGTTATCCAACCAGTTATGTACCCATTTTATAGTAACTCCGTCTAGGTCATATTTCTCTAGTTTGTTTATGAGAAGGTCATTTGAGACTGTGTTAAAAACCTTACTAAAATATAGATATACCATATCCGATCCTTCCCCCCATCCACAAGGCTTGTACCCTGTCAAAGAAAACTATTAAGCTGGTTTGACGTGACTTGATCCTGACAAATCCATGCTGACTGTTACTTATCACCTTATTATCTTATAGCTGTATGCAGATGGATTCCTTGTGTGCTCCATTATCTTAGCTTAACAGACGTTTAGCTGACTGGTCTTTTAACTCTGTAAAGAAAAATTGCGATTGGACATCCATCCATAAGCAGACATTTAAGGCCAAGAAATAAGGCAGAAGTGGACAAAGCTCTCCAGAAAGCTGTAATTTACTACAAATCATCAGGAAGAGGAAAGTTAATGTGTCCTCCCTTTGAAAACTAAGCCAAATGAATCTACCAGACAGGAACACAGACAAGACTAGAAAATGAACTAAGCTTATAGCCTACCTGACTGCTTCAAGGTTTGCTCCATTTCAAGAATCCCAAACCAAAAAGCCCCATGTCTGCTGCCTTTCTGAAGAAGACTAGAGAGTATCTCTGACCCCACCCTGTGCTAACAAACAGGTGTTGTCCTTTTGTAGTGAAGCTGATTAACTTTTTCTTTATTTCAGGGAAGGGGTGTAGGGACTCAAAATATATACTTTGCTTTAGCAGTGTGATGAAAGATACCCAGTGGAAGCCAAGCCCTGCCTCCTGCAAAAAAAAAAAAAGAAATTCCACACTGGTTTGGTCATTGCTTGCCTGCTGGTGCTTGAAAAAGGAATGCTCTTCCAGCTCAAACACCAAAGGGCAAAGAAGATACACATCCTGCACCATATGCAGACCATTATGCTATGCATGGTTGATAGCAAGGAGGAAGCAGGAGTCCAGTAGGTAATAGCAGAAAGAATCAGTTTCCCATTGAAAGTTAGAGATATAACAGAAAAATTTTCCACACACTCATCAGATTCAAGAGAACATTTGTGTGAATATCCAAAACTGGGTATTCTGCCTTCTACTCGTGGAGAAAATTACCCTTAGATATGGCTCAGATTTGTCAATAGGCAGAATGCTTCTTTTAGTGAAGTCTGGACTTCATGGGATGGGTGGATTACAGAGAATCTTGAGATGGGTAAATGCAGAACCACAAGCGTTAGACCACCTGGCTTCTGGTTGTGGCTTTCAGGCAAAGTGCTTGAGAGAAATCCCTGTGAAAAATTAAGAACAAATCACCAGCAACATCTACCTGCTACCAGATAAAAACAGAGCCATGTTTTTGATCACTGGGGCTGGATGCTGTGATAGGCCTTGTACTATGCTCCCCGATCATCTCCCACAGAACCTAACCAAAAGTTCTTGATTTCAGTGTTTTCAATAGGTCACTGCTAATTTTACTTACTTTAAGCCCCACTGCTCTCTGTAGCTGCTCCAGCTGTACAGCATGTTAGTATAAAATAGTCACAAGTGAATACATAACTGTACTTTTAAGTCTGAAGAATTAAAGGCTACAGTTATACTAGAAGCATCTGTTGACAGATGTTTCAGTTGGAAAAGATTTTCTGACAAAACACCTGTCGACAGAGTGCTGCCATACGCTAAAGTGGATTGAAAGAGCCACTCTCTACAAAACAGCCAACAGAAAGCACAATAGACAGGGTTGCCCAATGTCCTGGAAGCCTCTGTCTGTCAACCGAAGGCCCCCCAGAGCATCCACACAGATTTTTTGTCCACCAAATCTGTCAAAGGCACTCTTCCTCATCTGGGAGAGGCAGAAGGTCAGCAGCGGAACTGCCGCGTTTTGTCGACAAATAGTTGACAATATGCATTTTGTGTGTGGCCGTGTGGTGAGTTTTGTCGACCAAACTCCAGTTTTGTTGAAAAAACTCTCTAGCGTAGCCGTAGCCAAAGTGTTTTTCAGCTGGGCATGCACAGTATGATGGAAACCAGGATACTACGTTCAGTAGTTTTTGATACAGTCCTATTTTGTCTTGTTTTGTTTTTTTAAAAAGGTGTGTGTAGACTTTTCACTTGTGTGGCATGCCATGGAGATGGGGTGGAGCACGTTACTTCCTCACCTCTTCTATAATTCAAATGTTCAGGGGATGTTACTCAGGTTACGTCTACACTAGGCAAAGTAAGTCAACCACAGATATGCAATTCTGGCTGTGGCTATTGTGTAGATAAAACTGACATATCTGCGCTTGTCTAACTTGGCTGTCCATACTAGTGCAGGTTAACAGAAGAGTTTCTCCCATTGACCTCCCTTACTCCTTTCATCTCAGGAGGAGTATAGGGGTCAACTACAACCCCTGAGAGGTCAATTTCTCATGTCCATATTAGACATGCAAAATTGAACCTAGAAGATCAATGCTGAGTGCATCAATCTTACAGGGTAATGCTGACATAGCCTTAGGCTTTCAGAAAAACAGGTAAGCGAGACTCAGGGCAAAGCCCAGTCATAGAATGTTTCAGCTCTAATAATAATAGTATTAAAGGGTATTAACAGTACTAACAGGGAGTTTAATGGAAAGATTTCACTTTTATCTAAAAGCTGATACTTGCAATTGATATATGATTTAGAAGTATATTTCTCAGAGAAGAAGAGACCTTTAGCAGGATTTAAAGTTCATCCTCCTTCAAGAGACTTGCCTATACTATTTTACAGAAGTTTTCATACTGCCCCCACTGCCAGAGAAGCCCTGAATAATGCATAAAGCAGCATGACTAACATTTGTAATGTGCATAGTGTAGTCTTTTTAAAATAGTTTTTATTTTAATACTTATGTATGTGCTAGGTGCTTTTAATTAGAGAAGGCAAGACCAATATAGCATGCTTTGAGCAGAGGCAGTGAGGTTTGTGGGTTTTGTTCCTCTGTCTCAGACAGGTGCATCAGAAAGTGCTGTCTCCTGCACAGATCAACCTTATCCTTGTAGTAGAAAGTTCTGGTATGCCTCAGGTATGGGGACCACCATCTTCATCTCAAAGTTTCAAGTTATCTTTTAAATACGCTGGGTCTAACTAATCATGGGATGCCTTGATAGACAGCAACCTTGAACTTTGCTCATCACACACACTGAAGATGCAAGAAGTATTCAGCTAAAGCTTCTGTTGATCTTTAAATATATTTAAAAAACAAAGAAACAAAACAAGTACTGTAGATATTCATCTAACACATCTCTTGTCCCTTAACATGGAATTTCTCAGGCAGTAATCTGCTGCCTTCTGGTGGAATTTTCTGCAAACTGAAAAAAAATACCATTTTAGTGTTTGAATTGTGGCTAAGATCAAGTGTAGTTCCCTTTCTTCGTTCACAGCATCAACACAGAGACTCCATCAAAGATGGTGGCAGAGGGAATTTAAATTTGGCCATAGTCACTTTTGTAATTGTATTTTTATCAGAAGGGAAGATGAAGAACTTTTGTTCAAGTCAGATCAACCAGATTTTGTCTATACTAATACTCCATAAAGAAAGTTTTAATTAGCTTTCCAGGTGTCATTTAAAGTCCTAATAGCCTTCCATACCATGTTATTGTTCACCATCATTCACAGCCATGACATAGTGTAACTGATAATACAAAAGAGCAGTTTCCCTGAAGTCACTGGGGAAGGTTTATACTGAAACTACCATGATGCACCTAATGCGTAGATATAAAATGAGAAACTTCTGTCTCCTGATTCACCAAGTGAGGAATGTTGCATGAGCATTTGTATTTGCTTTAAAGTGAGCTTATAGCCACATTAACAACTCTGCTAGAAAGACACCTTTTTGCCTACTCTTATATGAACGGTGCCAATCAAGTAAGCACATGCTAGTGGTTTTCTTTCCTGTGCCATACAGTTGTGCCAACTGGACGGGCTTGTCTTATAGTCAGGAGTTAGAGTTAGGGTTCTCACTCCTCTGCTAAAAGCACAAAGTGTTTCTGTCCCTTCCCTGAATTCTTGGGGAGCACTGCTCACTAGTATTCCATTAGGCTGGTTCCTAGGACTGGCACTGGCTGATGGGGATTTGGCTCCACTCCCAGTGCACATACACTGTAATGCACTGACTGGAAGCACCTGCTCTTGCTTTCTAGGGCTAGATGTGCAATTGAACTGGTTGGGAGTGCATTTACATATCTGTGTAAAGATTTTCAGAGATGTAATTGTAAAGGAGTGAGAGGAGGGCCTGGTGGTGCCAGGGCTAAAAAGAGCCTGCTGGCCCAATTAGCCCCACCCCATTTCACCTGCAGCCAGGAGGCAGGATAAAGGAAGGAAGCTAGCCCAGTTTGGGGCTGACCTGCAAGGAGGCGGGAGTTTGCTTGGACACCCCCAGAGCCAGAGCTACCCCTGGGTTGGCTGGTTTGGAGACCACAGCCTCTAAACCCTCCCCTCCCCCAGGTGTAGGAGAGCTCTCAAAAACCACCCCCTTAAGAGGGGGAAATCAGCTTCTTGGGGCCATGCCCCAAACTAAAGCTACAGACTCTAGTGAGTGGGCTGGAGTCCTACACCTCAGGCCCCTAAGGGTTATGGGGCCCTAGACACTAGGCCACCCTGCCACTAGTGGGAGCCGCCTATAGTGATTTTATAATCTTTAGCAACACACTAATGAAATATTTAAAGGAAATTTTAAACTAAGACCCTGTATAGACTAGCATGTTTGAGTAAATAATATAGTAATACACAACTGTCTGTCAGTAAATTCAGAAACTGACAGTGTATACATGTGGGGGTTGGCACATGCTTGTTAAATGACTTCATTAACACTTGAATGTCTCTGTAACTCCTAATAGGTCTGACAAGCTAAAAGGCTTTTTCACTTTTAAGTTACTAGATTGAAGACTCACCAGGCAGCGGCCAGCTGTGGGAGTCTGCAGAAAGGATCAGAACAGGGATAGGCAGAGGCACGATGGTTGGCACTAAGACCTAGAGAACGCAGTGCCTTCCTTTGATTTACTATACCTACTTTCCATGGGCCCTAGTCCATCATTTAGGTGCTACTTTGATTCCAGAACTCTGCCACTCTGCCACCTAGCCTTAGAGATGTTTAAGTTTCCACTGTAAAATCTGTGCTAAAAATTATCAAAACATTCTCACTGTCCTCTGCAGAGCTTTGCCCAAAATAATAATTGCATCATGATTTTCACCCAGCGTTTCCTACCTGATTTCCATGGACAAATAAGGGGAAGTGTGGGGAAGGAGGAGATAGATTTTGACTTTTAAAAACATTTTGATAAAAATCAGTGCAGAAACACAGTAAAAATATGACAAGACATTGCAAATGCAAAAATAAAAAGGCAGTCCAGTAGCACTTTAAAGACTAACAAAATAATTTCTTAGGTGGTGAGCTTTCTTCAGAGGTGGGTCTGTCCCACAAAAGCTCACCACCTAATATTTTGTTAGTCTTTAAAGTGCTACTGGATTGCCTTTTTGTTTTGATAGAGTATAGACTAACACGGCTATCTCTCTGTTAAAAATTCAAAAATAACAGCTTGTCCCAATCAGTACAATGTGCATTCCCACTAGCCCACCATTGAACAAGTTGATCCAAATTGCTAATATCTAAACTCCAGATGAAGGTGTAAAACCACTTAAAATCTAAAAACCCAAACCACATCTGCAACCCCCCATCATAGAATTTACATTGTCTATTTTTTAAATGGCCATCTTTGCTTGCTCCAAAATAAAGTTCACGAGGAATACCAAAGATCTATATGTGAAACTGTATTTAACAATAAAAATAAACACCATAGGAGAAATCAAGGGACAGTGACGGAAAAATACTCTACAACAATGCTTTTCTTGTGTTGGTACTTGCTGGTGCTGAGTACCGGCACCTCAACAGTCCCAGCCATGGGACTGGCTGGGTGGGGAGCTGGCTGAGTACCGGCACCTCTTTTTTTTTTTTTTTTTTTTTTTTACAGAAAAGGCACTACTCTAAAGTCATTGAGATAACAGCTGTAATTTGGAACAAGAAACATAGGAAAAACAGTTTCCTCTTTGTTGCAATGAGAACATGAGATGCCTACAAAATCAAATGATGCACAAACTCATGTGTGGGAAAAGGCCTGTGAGTAATTCTTCATTGAAAATCACCCATCTTCTTTCCAACCGGTAACTTGTGGGCAGTTCAGTGTGCTGGACAGATTCATTGTATAACCAGTATATTTTACATGCCAAATTGGGATAATTGACAAGCATTTGAAAATGATCAATCTTTACCATAGGTATATATGGTATCTTATATCTCAAGCTATTAAAACTAAATTAAAAACAAAAACAAAAAAAAAAACAGCTGATGGCAACAGGCTTGTCAATCCCAAACCACAGCACAAGCAAGTAAACAGAACTACGACTGGCTCACTCAAGGAGGCACCTTTCCTTGCAATAGTGCACCTCCAGGCAATACTGCACCTAGGAAGGACTGATTTCACCTCTGATAAAACAAATCACGTCTGCATTTGGCAAATGGGTTTGCCTCTCTCACCTCGGAATAATGTGAATTCATCTAATACAGGAAGCTATGTGTGTGAGGTAGGGAGCACAGCAAGGAACCACTCTGGGAATGGAAAAGGAACCCAAGTGACCATTGCGAGTAAATGTAGAATTTCCTACCTGGTCTATGAGCATGGGGAAATGAGTCTCAGAATATGGGCTTGCCAATATTGCATGCATACCTATTGGTACATTCAGTCCCTCTGCATGCATAGAGCTGTGCGGGATAACAGGAATTGAGACTTGGAATTTATGTCTGATTTGTGGATGGGGATAACCTGCAGCTGCTTCTTATGTCAAAGCTGGTTCAGGTAAGGATGCATATTGCAGGTGGGACTTCAGGGGATTTGCTGGTCCCAGGACAGAAGGGCTATGTCTACACGTGCAGCCAACATCGAAATAGCTTATTTCGATGTTGCGACATCGAAATAGTCTATTTCAATGAATAACGTCTACACGTCCTCCAGGGCCGGCAACGTCGATGTTCAACTTCGACGTTGCTCAGCCCAGCATCGAAATAGGCGCAGCGAGGGAACGTCTACACGTCAAAGTAGCACACATCAAAATAGGGATGCCAGGCACAGCTGCAGACAGGGTCACAGGGCGGACTCAACAGCCAGCCGCTCCCTTAAAGGGCCCCTCCCAGACACAGTTGCACTAAACAACACAAGATACACAGAGCTGACAACTGGTTGCAGACCCTGTGCCTGCAGCATAGATCCCCAGCTGCCGCAGAAGCAGCCAGAAGCCCTGGGCTAAGGGCTGCTGCCCACGGTGACCATAGAGCCCCGCAGGGGCTGGAGAGAGAGCATCTCTCAACCCCCCAGCTGATGGCCGCCATGGAGGACCCGGCAATTTCGATGTTGCGGGACGCGGATCGTCTACACGGTCCCTACCTCGACGTTGAACGTCGAAGTAGGGCGCTATTCCTATCTCCTCATGAGGTTAGCGACTTCGACGTCTCGCCGCCTAACGTCGAAGTTAACTTTGAAATAGCACCCGACGCGTGTAGACGCGACGGGCGCTATTTCGAAGTTGCTGCCGCTACTTTGAAGTAGCGTGCACGTGTAGACGCAGCTAAGGAGAGAAGACCTGCCATGCATCATAAAACTATGAATGGAACCAAGTGAAAGCACCACTTTAATTCTGGGTGATCAAAGGAAGTTAAATGGCCACTCTGGGAAAAGAATACAAAATACTGGAGGGGAACCATTTATTTTAATATGCCCCTAGTCATGCCAGCCAATTCCGCTGAAATTTTTCTGCCTCAAGGTACAATTGTCTGTGTTTCTCTCTTGCAGAAATGACCAAGGTGACAGTGAATAAAAGCACAGACAATATCCATGAATCAGAAGGTTCAGACCTTATCATGGATTGTAGACTCATAGTATCGAAAAAACCTGACACCCTGTCTTTGAAATGGTACAAACAGAATGGATCTGTGTGGAAGAAGGAGCTGATGAGTGAGTGGCTAGAGCTCAATAAAGCCTGGACTTGGAAAAATGTTTTGCTTCTTTCACTCTGAATAACATGAATGTAACCAATTCAGGAACTTCTATGTGGGAGGTGGGTAGCACTCCTAGTAACCTGTCTGTGTCAGGAGCTGGAGCCCAGGAGACCCTCAGTTAAGTGTCAGCAGTCTCAAATTTGTGTCCCGCTATGACAGCCACATAACATCAGATTTCTACAGAGAGATGGAGGAGGGGCAGGGAAAGCAGTGCTGACTTTGTGCCAGGTTTTGCATAACCCCAGCATCTCTGGCTGTGTAGCATCAGTTATAAATGTAAACAAATTGCATTAATTATTGGTACTTCTTTCATTACAAATTAAGTGCTGCATGAAAGAAACAGAGCCCCAAGACAAACACTGACAAGGATTCCTTTAAGCTGCCCTAAATTATGCCCAGGACTGTGCTTCTTTAGGTAAGAATTTACACATGAAGAAACCTGAAAACAAAGGACTCTGAAAAACTCTGAAAAAGCCGTAGACCCAGGCCAGAAGAAAGATCAACTCTGGCTTGAAGCATTTCCCCTGAGATAAGAGCAACTGTTTAGTGTGATAAACTTGTTACACGCAAATTCTTAGTATATCAGAATTAGTTGGCTTATTTTGGTTTAGTAAATTACTTTGATCTGCTTGTTTTCACTTCCAATCATGTAAATCCTACTCATAATACTTAATAAAAATACTTTTGTTTGTTATCATGCTCAGCGTAAATAATTGTTACCTGTGGGGAGAGAGAGCAACCACTGTGCGTATATCTTTCATTGTTCAAGGGAGTGAATATTTTTACAATATTTCTTTGCATAAAATTTCACACAGGATAAGGATTAATTTGGAGTTTTGGTCCCTTTTAGGAGTTGGTTTCCTGGGTGCTGAGCACTTACAGTTGAGTCCTGCCAGAGCAGAGCTGATTCAGTGTCTGTGAAGCTCTGCAAGGGGGTGGTAATCCCAACTCTGTGTGATGGCTGTGGGAGGCCAGAGCAACAGCACATGGTTGTGGGGAGCCCCATGTGCCAGGAAGGCAGGAATCAGTGGCTTGATCAGCACACCCAGAGCCAACTCTAAGGGGACTTCTGTGATCCAACCCATCATACTACCTTCACTAGACCAGCCAGTATTTTACAAATCCCCTCCTATTCCTCACCTCCTAAAGTGAGTAATCCCAGTCTTTGCAATTTCTTTTCCGAGTGGAGTTTTCCCCATGACCATGATCTCCCTCACCACTGTTCTCTGGACCACACATTGTGCTTTTTTGAGAGCAGCTGAGGGAACTGTATCCTAATCAGAAAGATTACCGCCTGTTTAGTGTTTGAACAGTGGCACATGGCTTCTAAAGTTACAAGTTCCGTGGCACAAGGGACATGTACAGATATTAGGCGAGATCCTGCCCCTGTTAATTTCAATCCCTTCCTCCAAAGACAAAAAAAAAAAATCTTGAAAACCCTCTCCAAAGTGATCAGGGCTCTTACCAGGTCCCTGTGCATTTTGAGCTTCCATATACACAGACTTCAGCTCCTGCTCTTGCCTTACTGTAGACCAGTGCTCCAGCTTCTAAATTTCCACTAAACAAGGAGCACACCATTCCCTTTTAGTCCTTCATTCAGTAAAAAAAATTGAAACATGTAAATATGTGAATGAAGCAGATGGTAGGTTGTAAATCCTTCTGCACTTCAGCACTGGCATATCCAGGGACCCTCTCACAGCATTTAGATGCACCAGGCCCTGGAGTAACAAAGATCCTGGATTAGCCCTTGTATTCCTTAAGAAACACCCTGATGACAATTACCAATAGGTATGCTACACTGCTCTCCTTCGGGAAAGTACAGTCTTTTCTTTAGGTGCAAAATCAGACAGAGGGGACCAGCTCTCTGTCTGCATCTGTAGCTTTTATTGCGTGGACCTGTGCTCACACTTGCAGTTTTCATACTGCTGTGGGCAGCTGCTTCTGGGGAGCGCAGGCAGCATGTTGGTATTGGATACAGACAGGCCAAACCGAGCACCATTAAATCCAGCACCACCTGCCCCTCCCCACCCCCCAATCTCCCATGATCTTTGGGTGTTCAAATAAGATGGGGCCAAGAGCCAAGTCAACTCTGTGTTTATAAAACAGACATTAAATTGATGAGATTTTCCAAAACCTAAACTAGAGCTTTCCCTTATTTTGCTCTTCTTTAGCATTTATACTCCTTCCCTCCATCCTACCCCCCAACACACACACGTCCTGTAACTTTACTTGAGAGTGGCCTTTGTTTTGAGAGGCATCATTACTGTCTGTTTTCCCACACACTCTGGGACACAAGTTGAATGAAATTTAGTCTTAGCACATGGGGAAGATAATCAGGATCCTGTACATAGTTGGCCTGATACCATGAAGCTCTGGGAAGGTTGGGCTCATGCATGATTCCACCGCAAAGAAAGGAAACTTTAAAAAGTAATTGAGCAGCAAAAGTTGTCACAGTACAGAGCCCAGAAAAGAAACACAGGAAGTGGCCACCAGTTGTTGTAAAACACACCAAGATACACAAGACAGAATTAGCCTGCAACAGCACTATAAAGAAAAGAATTAACAAGACCCAGCACTGAGGGGAAGGGAGGAGAGATAAGCCTTGTCTTCGCTTACTGGGTGATTGGTCCTTCAGGGATTGATCTCTTTGAGGCTGATCTGGCAGATCTAGAAAAGACACGCTAAATCCTGTCAACTCTGGTATGCCATCGGCATGAGAATAGTAAGGAGAATTGATGGGACTGCTCCCACTTCAGGCCTGCCAGCGGGGGGCAGAGGGGACAGTTGTCCCCAGGGACTAGTGTTTCAGTGGCAGCAGTCAGTGCTCCAGGTTTCTTTGAAGTGCTGTGACAATGCTACTTCACCATTCCACCTCTGCTCTGAAGTGGGGGGCCAGCAGATTGCTCTAGACCCCATCCTCCCACCTTACCTTGGGGCCCACACTGGTTGTCAGCACTACTGTCCCAGTGGAGACACTGCAGTAACTTGAACTAAGGTACATTGGCTCCAGCTATTCACAGAGCTGGACTTCCATACCTTAGCTCGACATTGCCCCCTTGTACAGACATGGCCAAAGAGAGCAGATTCGGTCAGGGGTTACTTCACTCCTGAGAATAAGCGCATCTGCACTGTCGGGTAACTGCACCTGCACTTTTCAGATCAAAAGCACCTGTTTGCAGGCTGCTAGCTACCCGGCTGTCACCTCTTGGGTAGAGATCATAGCACCCTCCCCTCTGACCAGGGCAGTTCCAGGCTGTGTAATTTCTTGCCTTAACTAAAAACAAGGTGGAATCCTGTGGAGCCTTATGGCCCAACAAATTTATTTGAGCACAAGTTTTTGTGGTCTGGAACCCAGTTCGTCAGATGCAAGAGTCCAGCTTGTATCCTGGGCATAAAAACCTATGCAAACCTACTTTATTCCTGTGTGAAAGCGCTACAGAGAAGAAACATTGAACACAATGTAAGAAACTCCCCACCCCATAAACACACACACTAATGGGCATCCCAGAGATCACTCCAAATTCCAACAGGTACTTGCAACAGCAGTCATTACATACACTGCTCCAGGGATGTTCTTGTGGTCTCCTTTGCACTGTTTCTTTGCAACCTTCTCCTTAGGGTTAGTGGCTTCTTTGGGCCTGAGAGTGTGCCCCTTTGGTGGAAGAAGGCTTTGAGCGACTTTCACATCATGTGATTTATCTAAAATCCTTTCTTTGCCTGTCAGCCTCTAGAGAATCCAGTTTGAACTAAGATACAGGGAGCTAGAATATCCCCAGGGTGGGGGCTTCAAAGAATTGATGAGAAAAGAAGTACATTAGCATCCTTCATTCTTACACCAGAAGATGCATGCAATGCCACAGTAACACAGCAGGGAGAGAGTGGGAGGAAGACAAACATTGTTACTGAAATAGTTCCTTGCACCACACCCAGGCTCTGTGCCACTCCAGTGCCTGATCTGCCTCTGCACAGTGCATGGAGTGATGTTTTCAAAGCAGAAAAGAGAGCGAGTTTGTCTGAATTATCCACTTTAATTAAAGGAAGCCTACAAAGAACAAAAGTGAAGCATCCCCGAGAAAATGAGAACAGTCATACTGGATCAGACCAAAGGTCCATCTAGCCCAGTATCCTGTCTGCTGAGAGTGGCCAATACCAGGTGCCCCAGAGGGAGTGAACTGAACAGGTAACAATCTCTCTCCTGTCATACATCTCCAGCTTTTGACAAACAGAGGCTAGGGACACCATTCCTCACCCATCCTGGCTAACAGCCATTAATGTACCTAACCTCCATGAATTTATGTAGCTCTTTTTTTAAAACCTGTTATAGTCCTAGCCTTCACAGCCTCCTCTGGCAAGGAGTTCAACAGGTTGACTGTGTGCTGTGTGAAGAAGAATTTCCTTTTATTTTCTTTAAAACCTGCTGCCCATTAATTTAAGTTCTTATATTATGGGAACAAGTAAATCATTTTTCCTTGTTCACTTTCTCCACACCACTCATAATTTTATATACCTCTATCATATCCCCCCTTAGTCACCTCTTTTCTAAGCTGAAAAGTCCTAGCTTCTTTATATAAGACCCATTCAAAACCCCTAATCATTTTAGTTGCCCTTTTCTGAACCTTTCTAATGCCAATATATCTTTTTTGAGATTAGGTGAACACATCTGTCCGCAGTATTCAAGATGTGGGTGTACCATGATTTTATATAAGGGCAATAAGATATTCTCCGTCATATTCTCTCTCTCTTTCTTAATGTTTCCTAACATCCTGTTTGCTTTTTTGACTTTCTCTGCACACTGTGTGGATGTTTTTGGAGAACCGTCCATGATGACTCCAAGATCTCTTTCCTGATTAGTTGGAGCTAAACTAGCCCCCATCATGTTGTATGTATAATTGGGGTTATTTTTTCAAATGTTCATTAATTTATGTTTATCCACATTAAATTTCATTTGCCATTTTTTTGCTCAATCACTTAGTTTTAGGAGATCCTTTTGAAGTTCACAGTGTGTGATTCACTGATTACAGTCACTTCAAACTAAGGCACACAGAAGGCAACAGTTCTAGGACAGAGAGCCTGAAACACGGCGCTGGAACCAAAAAACCACAGGAGTCAGCAAAGCAAATGCCTGCTTACGACTCCACTGCCCAGTATGCAACCTTTGTAAGAATATAGCAGGTGTGACAAAAACACAGGGTTTTCTATGTAGGCACTAGGTACTCACTAAATATATCCAAGCAAGGGGTACAAGAATGTGCCGATGTAAAGCTATTGTATAAATGTATACTGCCTGAAAAGGGCACAAGGAGACACTGACCCCTCCTAGAGAGGTAGGTCAGGAGAGAAGGTAATGGCTGGAGATATTCAACCAACAGGTACAAGACATAGGGTAATGTGTAACTTGTTTGTATCAGTGTATAAAAGGAGTCACAGAAAGTACATCTTTCCTCTACCCGCTCAGCCAGACACAGTTCTGCTTCTGCCTGAGCTGGTCCATTGTCATGGGCGAACATGTCCAGACTCTAGGGGATGCAAGTTCTGTGCTTTGTCAGCAATCAACCTAACCAAGGGCCTTTGCCCACCAAACCAAGTCTGCCATCTTTCAGGCAGTTAGATCTGCTGGACTGGCTACGTGGCCAGAGCTGTGACCACACAACACACACACAAGGAGCCAATGACGGGTGTCATTTTATCAGAGCCCCACCAATCATGGAAGGGCGTGTGAGGGTTCTGGTGTCCACCCACCCACAGGTAACACTGAAACCCCTGGTGGGTGGCACATGCTGCGGTGATCATCCTGGAACACAAGAGGGAAGGCACGGCATGGTACTGATGGCACAAAATGGTTAGTCCCAAGAGGGGCTGGGCACCTGCAGTTCCTACTGGTTTCCAAGGGAGATGCAGGAACTCACTACTGCTCAGAATTGGCCCATTGTGACAGAAGCGGAACATTCTGCAGTAAGGACGGTGACCAAGCCAAACAGAGACCGAGACAAGCAGGGGAGGGAACCCTGATGTAAACTTTCCCAGGTGAGAGCTGTCTCAATCCCACTCCAACCAAATCACAGGTAAGGAGCTGGTCATGACCCTGGAACAATCAGAGCCCAACTGGCAATTCTAGATCTGAGATGTAATCTGACTCATTCGATAGTTTTTAGAACCAGGCAGGGCCCTCCCCCTACAGCTCCCAGGTGGGGACTTGAAGCTGGTCACTTTGCTCACTCTGCCCCAATGAGGAGGTGGTGACAGTGACCCACGACTCATTTGTGATGCAGTGATTGTTGGGTCAGTCACGAGGGGCTGCTGCATTTCACACCAGGACATTGTCCAGAGTACATGACTACTGCCTGTAGGTCTGAGGACAGGGACCAGAGCAAAGGAGAAGTGTCTTCTAGGACCGACCTGCTTCCACTGCTAAAGAAGGGAATGTGAGACACAGGATAAATGGAAGAATTCTTGTAAGGAAGAAGGAAAAGCAGGAGCAGGCTGGTGGCTAGAGTGATGTATTTATAAGGGAGGAGGAGGGAAAATGAAGTTAGTGAGAAACACTAGAGGACTGAAGAAGGGACAGAGGAGAGAGAAGAGGGAGATTAAAAAAGGAGTGGGCAGAGAGGCTACATGACAAAAAGGAGGCAAAGAACAGCTGGGGTGAGAACCTTGGCTGGTTTCTTTGTCCTCACATAGAATTTTGAAGGCCTTTGCCAAGACATAAGAAAATCAGCCAGTTGTAAATACAAGGGCTTAACTTAGGCATTTGCATAATTCACAAAGGAAAGAGTACAACTGGCCATAGCTGAGAGGTGGCATCAGCTTTGAAAATATTACATTGCAGTGACCTATTTCTGCTGATTTGATCATTGCAGTTTAACTGTCAGAAGCTTCTATTGTACCAATTAAGAGAAACTGAATGTTCCTACCAAGAGGTAAGAGATTCACCTTCTCATAGTAATGGAGTGGAAACTAACCAAACTGATTGTACTTTCAGGTAAGGAATCGAATCTATTTTGCTGTCAAAGACTAATAGCAAGTTTTGCAAGAATAAAGCAATATACCAAAGCAAAGCAACTAAAAGGTTAAAGAATTATCTATTTCTTCTAGTCAAGGATAAGGAAAAATTTTCTACTAGATTTTAAACAATACAGCTGATTGTATGGAGAGAAAAAAATCAACCGATACAGCAGTTCATCAGGCAGAAGGTATGCATTTTATTCACTGTTAACAAAATTAATCCAGTGACAAATCATTCACATTTGTTGCCTAATAAAAATACTCTCTCTGTCTAACACAGATTTTCGTAGCAGGTCATATTTTGAGATGCAAAGATGGACAGATGGATGCAGTTTACAGGAAGGAATTATCTGATCTAGCTAATCCATTCTTTTCAGGAGGTAAGAAATATACATTTCCAAAACAGTCAATGATTCTGGTCATAGTTTCAGATGGAAGAAATGGTAACTGACAAAATAGGCATCTCTATAAAAAGCACAAGAAGTTGATGTGCTGAATAAAGCAAGAAAAATGGGGAGCTAATTGTTCGGACCTAAGGAAAGCTGCTGGTAATCATAACCAGCGGTATTGATATCTCATAGTGTTTTCTTATTTTCCAGATAATGCTGTTAGTTGCACTTCTTCTTTGAAATAATGTCACTGCTACCTCCCTGTAGAAACAACTAATCATAACATGAAAAGGAGCTTTAACATTCTCTTACGTATCCAGAGATGAGTTATGCCACTGATTGCAGTTTTTCAGTATTGAGGCTTATTTATCAAAGGTCAAGAGAAAACAAGTGGAGCCGATCATTTCTACCAAGAGGTAAGGAATACACCTCCTCATAGCCCAGGGCTAGGAATAAAAGACTCCATTTCTATTTTCAGGTGAAATGAAGCTCTTAGCTTTCACGGGAGAAAGATAAGAGGCTGCTCACCTCAGGGATAAAGTCACAACAGGTAACTACACCTGCCCAAAGAGAAGAAAAACATCTTTTCCTTCTAGTTCAGAAAAAGCAAAGCAGACAATTTTGTGCTTGTAAGTTTTAACCCGTGTAGCTGGCCATACTTGAGAACTGAAGTTATGTGATAGAATATCATGACAAACAGGTGGGCCTTGAAGAGTCTCTAGAAGCTTAATGATCTGGCTGCTGAAGAACCATCTCCATTAATGACTCTTCGTAGCTGGTAATGAGTAACAATAAATTTCTGTAAACATTGATGATTGCAGGTTTTCTTAAGTTGATATGTGAACAAACTAGGTGGCCACTCCTACAGGGAAGAAGTGAGGGAAAGTACAAATGTATGGATCTGTTTAAGGCCTATCAGTTGGAAGGATGAGTGGTTCTCAAGTTATAAAATCACAAACCCTCCATTCAGTACAACAACAGAACTGGCCCTGAGAAGATGGAAGAGAAGCATTTGGTAAGTCTAACAAATGAACATACAATCAGCTCCACAAAATTGCCAACTTATGTGGTGTCAAAGGTGTTTTTACAGGTTGTCTCACGTCTCAAGTTCTAAGAGGAGCCAAGAGTGGTGCCAGACACAAAGGGGTCCATCTTTCTCAGGAGGTGAGGAACCTGCTTAATGCTTCTGAGTGCAATTAAGTGACCTTAGTTATATTTTCAGATGAAGGAAACACACCCAGTGTGGATGGTATTCAAGAATGTTCAAAAGTTGCACGGGGCCACCTACTTGGCTGTGAGGCACAGCAGGTTCCAGCTGCTGGGGTGCCAGCAGAAGGGGCTGTATTGGAGAAAAGAAAAACAGTGGAAATTGGCTGTTACTGCAATATGGAGAATATCTCTGGGGACCAAGTAAGACTGGGTACGTAACCATAGCAACCAGTGGGTCCTTGCTCGCATGCACAGGGTCAAGCTGATCGCCATGTTTGGGGTCAGGAAGGAATTTTCCTCCAGGGCAGATTGGCCAGAGACTCTGGAGGTTTTTTGCCTTCCTCTGGGGCATTGAGCAAGGACCAGCCCCTTGGGCAATTATAAACAGACAATAAAATGCATCAAAGGAATCTTGTCTCCTTTCATCTTTTGCATTTTCTATAGACCCATCCTGTGCCCCTCTGCCATGCCCACCTTCTCAGCCATGCAGCAGGATAGCGTTCCACCTGGGCACACTGCCCCTCCCTCTCACAGCACCCACAGAGTCCCCCATGTTGCCCTCCCACACCAGCAGGGTCCCAGTGCTGGAGAGAATAGACCACAATTACCAGAGATGGACAAGCCATGTGCATGCCCTCCCACCCCCCTAGACAGAAAGGAAATGGCTAGGCCCCCTGTCCCGGGAAAAGCACAACAAAAGCACTGTTATTATGATCCTCTCCCAGGATGCCCATAGGGACTAGGGCAAGGCCCTTGGTCTGCCATGCGTCTGTGATTGTAAGGGCTCCTCTGGGCATGCCTCTGACCGTTGGCTCTGGAAAGGGTGATCAGCGAACCACAAGCCCTTATTCCATTGGCACTGCTTCCTGAGTACCCTAACTGGGCTCAGAGGCTATCATGGAACCCAGCACCAGTTGCCCCTTGCTCCAGAGGGAGCCACCAGGCAGTGGGCATCCAAGAAGCTTTTGCTGTCCACGAGCCCCTTCCTTGCAGCTGGTAGCCAGAACCCTGCTCTGCTCTCTGGTCTGCTCCAGCTGTGTTGTGTTCTCTCTCCAAGTCGGGTACCTCTCGGTGAAGTGCTGGTTCAGCCAACAAGAGCTTGTTCACCCCGTGTTACCCACCCTGGGGTCTGCATATCCCATCACAGACACTCTGGGAATGTGACTAGGGGAGAGGGTCAGTTAGTGTTACTAGCACTTGGCTGGCGGGGATGAGAGAAGGAGGGAGGCCAGCACCATATTACTTCAGTTGCACATTTTTATTTAACCTCTGGTCCCTGCTACCTGTCTATTGCAATCCCCCTTGTCCGCTTCCTGCTCTTCTCCAATCAGCTTCCCAGCCACACACTGAACCCAAACCACAGGGCAGCACAGAAAGAGTTGCTGTTTTTGAGTCTCCTGCCTGTAAATCCAGCCTCCCAAAAGCCATCAGGTGCCCGAGTCTCCCCTGCAGGGAGAAAGTATCTCCAAAGGTGAAACCAATAGCAGTGAGTGGTACCTTGGTTGGAGGGAGTGTCAGCTCTCCTATGGGCAGAGAGACCACACGAATTGTAGGTGTCACTCCCAATAGTTCAGGCAGGGATCTGACACTAGAGGAGAACAAAAGGGGGAAGGCCAGAGTCTTGGCTTTTCAAAATCTCCTCTGTTGAACTTCTGTTTGGCAAAATCATACCGCAACCTGGGGCTCAGGGAGGGAGGTCAGAGCAGGGTTTTAGTTTATCTCCAGATATGCAGGAGAGATGGTCGAGTGATGATTGCGGCCAACCTCAGCCTGGCCCTAACAGCACACCAAGAGGTGACATGTGGGAGTGCACAGGGGGGCACATGCCCCGCGCATTGCCCTCCATTGTGCTCACCATCAGCACTGCACCACTTTTGATGAGTATGAGGGCGGTTCTGCCCATTCATGGGATCGCAGCCAGAAAGTGCTACTCCTAGGCTGTGCTGCTCCAGAGAGGCAGGCGGGGGCAGAGCAGGGGTGGGGAGGAGGCAGGGCTGTGGCACTTGGCTGGTGCCCCCCACCCCCACCCCATAATCCCTGCACTGATTGGTTCTGATCACACCACTATCTGTTGATATCTGTTGGGGGCTGGACTAGATGATCTCCTGATGTCCCTTCCAGCCCTAGACTGACATCCTGACTGGGAGGAACTGGCTGGAGGGATATAAAACCACCAATTAAAACTGCCTATCCCTGACGTATGACACATTTTGCAGCATTGGTGGCAACACCTCCCCCCTTGCAAAACAAAGAGTTGCCCTCTGTATAGAGAATGGCAGAGCTTAAATGTGTGTGAGGGTTTCCACACAAACTGTATCCCCAGGCGTTAGTGTAAGCACCACAAGACCCAAAGCTGAGAGTGAATCTAACCAAAGAACATGTGACATGTCAGAGGCAGCATAATCAAGCTTGGGACCAATATCCTCAGGTGTAGGAGTCCAAGTGCCTGCTTTGTCATACTACTCAGAGCCTGATCAAAACATGCAAGAACTCGCACAACCCAGTAGTTTAAACTCAATTAAGAAGTCTTCTTCCACTTCAACCTTGCCTGAGTTTCTGCCTGATTTTAAGGCAAATGTATTGCTTTATGTAGCCCTCAGAAACAGTTTCTTCCAGTTACTAGTCTCCTTCCTCCATGGAATCTGGCTTTTCATGCCAGCTAGGTCCATCATAAAACACTGCAGGAACTATTTAACCACAGAGACTGCACAAAGAATCCTTGCATATAAGACATGCAGGTGACTTTTCCTATTGTTAGCCTCTCTCTGCTATCTCTGGCATGCTATATATACACACCCTATCACAATAGATTATCATGTGTTTAGAGAGTTAGAAGTCAGGGGTATGGGTCTAGTGTATGAATTGAAGTAAGTCATTTAAGGTCTGTATGTCAATTTCCAAATTGTAAAATGGGGGTGATGATTATACATCCTCACTGCATCGTGTGTAAATTAATATCTGTAAGGCCCATGGAAACCTTCAGACAGCAGGTGCTTGAAAAATATTTTTATTTCTATTTTGGGGTCCCATCCCACTTTTTCAAGATGCAAGATTTTGCTGTTATAAGTGTGTTACTTCTTGTTCTTCGTCCGAGTTCTGCTATGTGGAATATTTTAAAATATTTTCTAAATGAAAGTAAAGAAGGAGTTCACCTTCAGGTAAAAATGACTTGTCTATGGTGAATAGTTTCGCCGTTCCCTTTCACCTTATAGGGTCTCTGATCAAAGGCATGCAACAGTAGTTCAGCTATAGATTTCATAATAACCTATATACCATACCATACACCATATTCACAAGACTTAAACCTTGTGAATTGAATTTGAGAAGATGTTGGCATATATCCATTTATCTTTACCTCTAGTGACATTAATCACAGTTAAGTTGTTAGTTACTTCCCAAACATTTATGAAAAACCTATTCTATGAGTCATAATTTGGGTCCAGTCTGCTTTGTGGCAATTAAACAGTTGTCCCATTTCAATGTCAGTGTTGTTCATCAGGGACACATGCCTTAAAGCTACAAGTTGTTAAACTGTTTGTGTGCCCAGGATGTTAAATTTGCATGTGGACAAAGTTCTACACTTCTCCAAGGTATCTTCTTGTCTGTTATAGACCATGTCTGGTTTATTTTTGACTTAAAGAGTTATCAGCTTAGATATGAAATCTCTTAAATACAGTATTTCTCAAACAGTGGTTAGCAGGGCCTTTGCAGGAAGCTGTCAATTCTTTTTAACCCAGTAGTGGAAGGAATGAAATACTGCGGTTAAACCTGTGGTAAATGCCAAACAAGAATACAGAGAAAGATGACAAAGTGGTCTGTTCCACTTGCACAGAGTTAAGAACTCAAATACAGTCAGTGTGAACTTCTGACGCAGGAGCGTTCACCATGCTCTTTACTTCTTGTAGTTAAAGTAGTAACAAACACAAGTACTAAAGCACATTTGGAAGTTCAAAAATACTTCTGGGGCCAACATCAGTTTCATTATGTGAATGGAAAAGGATTGATGCTCCAGGTTCCCAATTACTATCACTCATTCTACGGTGATACCACAGAACATATTTTGATAATTGCAAGTATGAGGATTTTGATCAAAATATATCAGTCACACAAAATCACAAAGGAGCTGTCTACAAAGAGACATTAAATGTATAAAAGCAACTGCAGATTTCAGAAGGAATTGTCAGATTAAAAATTACTACTGTCACTGTCTCAGTGGAAGTCAAGCTCGATTGAATTAACAGAGAACTGGAAACACAAGAGAAAAAGTCAGAAATGATTCATAGACACTATGGAAACTTTCTATTACCGTTAGCCAATATGACTAATCCCAAATTCAAAAGTGATAGGCTGAGTCTAAAACAGTCATGTTTAAGAATAGCTAACAGAACATAATCATGAGTTTTCCCTTCTCTTTAAAGGCCAGGGACCTAAAGCTATGTCCAAAACTGCTGGCAAAATAGATTGTATCACAGCTAGAGGCAGTTAAAGGCTCTGGTGAAGGGGAAAGTGGGAAGTAGAGGAGGGGAACAGGATTATGAAGTTAGTGATAGGGCAACTGAACTGGAGGGAACCATATGTTCTCACCTCCTGTATGTGTGCTGGAACCTGAGGGGGCCCTGTCAGGGATCTAATCTATATAACTCCATCAGCGTCTAAAGAACCCCCACCCCCGACAAACACCTTCATATCATAATCACAGCTCTATCAGTCTGATCCAGCCAATCCCTCCTCAGTCCACACTGCTACACTTATCAGTGAAGGCAGCTGAAGTTCATGCAGATAATCCTCAGGAGTCAGTGGCTATTACTAGCTGGAGAGGACAAAGCTGTCTTCAGTGCCATCCCTAAGGAGAGGGGGCCAGGATAATACCTTGTTCCGCCCTCTGCCCTGCCTCCTTCTTGCCCCTGCTCTGCCCCTTTCTCAAGCCCTGTCCCTGCTTTATCCCCACCCTGCCTCTCCCCATCCCTACTCCACCCCACCCATCTCCCACTGCACCCCTTCCCTCAAGTGACACAACCTGGAGGGATTACCTGGGAAGCCTGGCCTTCCAATCATTGCATCCATGGAAAGTGAAGTGACTGGGCCCCAGGCTGCTGCACTCAGCTCCTCTGAGCCTGGCTCCCAGCCATGTTGCTCAGGGGAATGGAGCAGAAGAGGCTGGAGCCACATTGCTGCACTTTCTGGCACTGCAGTTAAGTGGGCAAACAGGCTGGGAGATAGTGGAGTGAAGCAGGCTGCTGGGTGACTACACTTCCTGCAGCTTTTACCAATCCTGGTGAATATAGGGGGAGGTCTGAGCCCTGCTGCCATTGCCAGCTCCTCCAGTAATCTCTCAGGCTGCTTTCAGCCCTATGGTGGCACCCAAAGATCAGGGCCTGGAGCAGCCACTCTGAAGCATCCCATGAATGAAACAGTTCTGGTTGGCAAGTACCTTACTTCTGTGTTGCCTGGTTTTCAGAAGTTTGAGTTCTGTTCAAATTGATGTTCTAGAAGAGCCCTAGATACCACCAGGTGACTGTCGTCTGCATTAATGAGGCTCTTCCATCAGTGAATAAATAATGAAAACCATCACTATGGCAGAGGACCAGCAACAAAATAGTCAATAGTGGTAAAGAGAAGTGGGATGAATGAAGGTTCTGGTTTCTCAGTCTTTGTCAGTATTTGCTTAAGTCCTGGTTCCCTATTTCTGTGAATCATGGTTCCAGTTGCATTGTATTTATGCTAAATGACAGTTCTCCAACAGTACCTACTAAAAAAAAATCAGAGAAAACCCCACATCATAACGCACCCAGGAATTTAAGAATATCATCAAAGCCTTCCCCAAAGAACTCCAAGAGAAACTCTATAATATCATTCCCCAGAGAAACTTTCTATGTGCTTCCTGAGATAAACAAACAGGGAACCCTGACAAACTTATCATATTTGGCCATAATGCTCTTACTAAAGGAATAGCAGGACACACAGAAGCCATCCTCAAACCACTCAACACAAAGGGCCTGCAATTAATTCTGCAATTAATCACAACTACTTTTTAATCACTTGACAGCCCTAATTTTTACCCTATAAAATCTCACTTCCATTCTATCAAAACAAAAAATCAATCCAGCAGCACCTTAAATATTGAATCAGTTCTGGTATGGCTATGGTCTGATGAAGTGGGTCTGTCACACAAAAGCTCACCGCCTAATAAATTATTTTGTTAGTCTTTAAAGTGCTACTGGACTGCTTTTTTGTTTTGATGGAATATAGACTAACACGGCTATCTCTCTGTTACTATTCATTTCCATTCTGTATGTTCACTTCCTTCTGCCTTTCTTCTCAACAGAATCTCTTCTAAAGCTTCTGCTGTTAGACATATTTTTATTTTCTGAATGATAAAGATAGAACACAGGTTTGTCTTAGAATAAAACAGTTCATGCAAATTGCATGCTTTATCTCTTCTGTCTCAGATGTGTTTACAGTCTTTGGAGATAAATTTGATGCTACAGGACATGCAACTCTATAATAAGGCCAAGTTCTTCACCGATGCTGCATGAAACACTTTGAAGTTCCAAAGGATGTACAAAGTAGCTTGTTTGGTTATTTTCTGCTCAGACAGCTCATGTAACCAACAGACTATTACAAGTTAAAACTTTATGAATAGAACTTAACAAAGAAAGAGGTTGAAGAGGTTTTATTTATATATACCTCTAGGAGTGCTGTTGATTTGAGTCTCAGTTAAGATACTCAAATACTTACGAAAGACAGTCTTTATTAAGGCACCTCATCCATTCAGTCAACTTGCTAAACAGTTAAACAATTGCTCAATTTAGTATATAACTGGTATACACCCATGAGAGATTCCTTAATACTGTGAATTAATATTGATAAACTATATTAAATAAGCTTGGTCTGCTTACTAAAGGTTGTTTGGCATAGTGCTGAGTTAATATTGCAAAAAAATCCTTTTAGTTTTTTAATTATTGATTTAAAAACTTCTTCACTTGCTATTAACGGATGAAATAGGAAAATAATAAATTATTGAAGTATCAAATGCATTAATACAATTGGCGAGGGGAATAAAAGTATCTGATTAATATGTACAAACATTTGGAACAAGTGATCAGTATAGAAAGGTTGAAACAAATGTGTTCAAATGCCTAAAATATACAATTTTTAGTTACTGGAAATGTGCAATACACAGTTTGCTTCTGTTGAAAGCAGTTCAGCTTCATAATAAAATCTATGCACTCTTTCTAAACTTTATTAAGGTGTTTTTAAATTGTAACAATTTATTGTGGCAAGCTGCTGATCCAATTCCATTAATTATCATTTTAAACCCCAAGAAATCACGGGGGGAAATATTAGAAATCTGCAAACAGTAGAAAGAGGCCATATCAAACTAACTTCAAAGGTCAGAAAGTTATCTTTAGAAGCAGGATAACTCTGAATGAAGTTTGCTGTTGCACCAGTTTCACACTTTTGTGTCTTCAGCTGCAAACCCATGAGCCTTTATGTATAGCAATAGTTTTCAACTTTTGTTTTCATTTGCAGACCACTACAAAATGTCAAATGGCTGTTCGGACCCCCTGGAAAACTTTGAGTCTCAGGGTCCTAACCAGTCTGTAAATGATAGGTTGAAAACCACGGATTGAGAGGTATTTGTTTAATCCTGTCCCTTGAAGATAAAACAGTTTTTGTGGTGACAACAATTACTTTGCTTTTGTAGTATACAGCGTTGTAGCTATATTTGTCCCAGGATATTTAACAGACAAGGTATGTGAGGTAATATCCTCTACTGGACTGATGTCTAACTATTACCTCACCACATTGTTTCTTGTTTTGTAGATCTATCCTTACAGGGATATATTCACAGTTCTAGACACTTGGCTTAAACTGTGCCGCACAGCAACTCCCGGTGGGGACTGTGCAACCTATCAGCTTCATAAGAGATTGTATGCAACAATCCCCACAGGTGGGAACATTGAATTAAAGAGCTTTGGAAATCTGGGACCAGCACCTTCTGTCTCCTGTACAAAACAGTTTCCCATTTAGGGCTTTGAAACTAAGGATCAAGCTTTTAGTGTAGGGGTGAGCACACTTTTTACAACAGGCACCACTTTTCATCCCTGCCCCCTGCCACCTGTCTAATGTAATTGAAACCAACAGGAAATGTCAATTATGTTCATATATATATAAAAAAACCCTTTCTGCATGTTTAAGAAAAAGTATGCACAATGTAAAAACTTGATTAATCGGTATATAAATGTGAATACACCTACATAAAAACAGTAACATACTTCAACATTTGTAATGAGATGCTGGGGCCTGAGACCCACCAGCTGATAATGCTGGGTCCCTCCTCTTTGGAAATTTCACATCCCCTCCTGGGGGGCAGGGGTGGCCCTCCACTTTGCACACCCCTGCCTTAATGCAGTATTAACAAAACAAACCAGCAGGCATGGAGCACTTTAAAGACTAACAAAATAATGTATTAGGGGATGAGCTTTCCGGGGGCAGACCCACTTCCTCAGATCTGGAGATGGGGCCCTGCGCCCCAGGGAATCTCATCCCCCTAATACATTATTTTGTTGTTGGAATACAGACTAACCCAGCTTCCTCTCTGTTACTGTTAGTACAATATTGGCGGTGATGTGGGAGATTTAAGTGGGTCACACAACATGGTGACACACGGGGGGGGGCGGGACACACCTGCCCTTGACCTAGGGTCAGGATGTGTTTTCCTGTCTATGGAGGGCTCAGGTGTGTGTATGGGGGGTGGCAATTTCCTCTGAGAGACCTCCTGACTGAGGCGGGGGTGGGGGGGGGGACGGGACATGCTGTATCCGAACAAGCCTCAATCCCCAGGCAGAAGCGGCTCTCCCGGAGTGACACCTGGGTGTGACCCCAGCGTGGCAGGGGTATGGGGGGGAACGACACAGCTGCTTGTGCTGGGGCGCTGGGCTGCGCGCGGCTCCCCCCCCCCTGCAGGGCAGCAGCCTGCAGGCTGGCCCGGGGCGGGGGGGGGGAGAAATGAAGCCCGGGGGTGGGGGAGGCAGCGCAGGATCAGCCCGCTGAGGGGGCGAGGGGAGCCCGCCCCGCCCAGCGCCGCGGGTGTGAGTGGGGCGGGGGGGAGGGAGCCGCGCCAGGGCTGAGGCGGCGCCTGGCGGAGGAAGTTTGCGCTGGGTCCGACACGCAGACCTAGCGAGACAGCCCCTCCCAGGCGGCCCGGCAGCGGCCACGAGCGCGCAGCTCCCTCCGAGCCGGCCGCGCCGCCAGCCCTCCCGCCGCGCCATGGGCGGCTCTGCCTCCGGCCCGCTGGACGAGAGCAAGTGCAGCTACATCCGAGGTACCGGCCCGTGACGGGAGAGGGCAGCGGCCGCCGCCGCCGCGTTTGCATCCGAGTTTCAAGGGCGGGGAGCGGAGCGGAGCGGGACGGGGCGGGGGGGTCCAGTGCCTCAGGGCAGGGCAGGGTCCCAGCCGCAGGGCGGTGCAGGGGTGAGCAGACTTCTGACGTCGGACCCCGCTCGCTCTGTCCCTGTAATTAGCAGCCCCCCCCCCACCTGTCTAATGCACCCCCAGAGGATGGACCTGTCGGTGATGGTCATATATATATAAACTCCTTTGGCAGGTGTAAGAAAGTAAGTCCGTGGGATGTAAAAACTCCCTGACTCGGTGTATCCGTGGGAATGCGCACAGGTGAACACAGGCAGGGACGGCAGCATTTTAATTGAGGTGGATGAGCCCAGCAGAACGGTTGCAGGGCACCTCCCTTATGGAATTTCATGGCCCACCCCCCACTTTGCGCACCCTTGGGTGAGAGTATAAATCAGTCCAACCCTGCCAGGCACCAGGCCTGGGGAAGGGGCTGGAGCAGGGTGGTAGAAGTAACACAAGTATTTGGGGGGTTTTAAGTTAAAAGCATCTGTTCCCCTCGCCCTCTCCAGATTTTCAGTTTTGGGGGTAACCCAAGAAAACGGTACAGCAGAGACTGGATTATTATCAGTTATACTTTGTGTGACCGATACCATTCTGTCGTTGCTGAAAATGCCTCCCTTGCTGTCTGCGGTGCCTTAAAGTTGTGAGACTTCAGCAAAGCATTTAAGCATGGGCTGAAGAGGGGCACAGCAACAGGTCTCTTCACATGACTGAAAGCAAATGATTTTTCACATGCCAGTAATAATATCTGAAAGTAAACACATGAAACCAGGGGTCTAAAATACCCTGAAACAGGAAAGAGTGTCTATGTGATGTCACGACTTCAACTTTATGGTCCTCTATAAATGGTAATATCAGTTTATCACCCTAAGAGTCCAATTCTGCAAAGTCCTTTGAAGCCAGTAATGTTTCTTCTGGGCTTTAGATTAGATAGATACTCCTGAAAGGATTAGAAGTACCTGTACCAGTAAGTGGTTCTGTTGTCACCTGCTTTGTAATATTGGGTGCCTTAGGTGCTGTGACTCTGTGTGGCTCAGAGCTCTGACACCTGTAGCCAACCTACAAGCATAAAAAGCTCAACTGTGCCTTCCTCCAACCTGGTTTCTCCTTGTAGAATGACTTCAGCATCTCCTTTGGGTATTGAGTTCCTTCAAATCTGTTTCCCTGGGTTCTTAATGACTAGACATTCAGACTTTTTCATTTTGGCACATAGCACCTAAAGAAGTGAAACATCTTCCATCTATCATTTCACTATGGCAAGCAGACTCTGCAGAGTTTGCACAACAGAGATCAGTTTGGGGTAAATGTACATTAAAAAGTTTGTTTTAAAAGAGAAATCATAGAATCAAAGGTGAAACAGTAGGGAAGAGCAAACAGATGAGTTACACAGAAAATAAACATAATGATGCAATCTCAGGGTTACAACTTCTGTGTTATCTAAATTTCTCTTTTGTCTTTCTGAGGGCTTGTCTACACTTATCCAGAGATCTGCACTCTGGGGATTGATCTGCTAGGGGTCAATTTAGTGGGCCTAGTAGTTACAGACTAAACCAACCACTGATCATGGTCCCATTGACCCCGGTATTCTATGAGGTCACAAGGAGTCAGGGAAGTTGACAGGAGAGTTTCTCCTATCAAATTCCTGCTGTGGGGATGCTGCAGAAATTCAGCTTAAGTACATTAAGTTGGCTTTTTCCCTGAGTGGCGACCTGGCCAGAGTATGGTAATTCATGTTGATACAGAGCAGGAGAAACTTCCTCCTTTCTTAGTTACCCAACACTGGGATTTTTTTTTCCCTTTCAATGTCTTTCCATTAGCTTTATTGGTCCACTTTATCTTCCCTTGTGTTGCTCCATTGTAGGTTGTTGGAATTAGTGTGGAAACAACTAGTCTCTGAGGTGCGCCCATGCCTTATTGCTTCTCCACACTGAAGTGATGTGGTTGCACCCTAGTTACTGTTAGTGTTCGGTACATAGAGCTAGCCTGCACTAGGAGTACAACACTGGCACTCTGTACTGATAGGTGAGAGTTCTCCCATCAGCATATAAAAGCCACTCTATAACAGGCAGTAGCTATGTTCGTGGGAGAAGCTGTCCTACGGGCATAGCACTTGTTCACACCTGCAGTTAGTTTGGTGTAAATGGTGTTGCTGAGTGGGAGCCTGATTCATGCCCTGGAGGAGTATAAGTTATGCTGATGTAAGTGGCAGCATAGACTTGACCGTATACGTGAGCATACATTCATAGCAGTGAGGCTGGGCCCCTGGACAAAGCAGGGGAGGGTACCCTGCTCCACACCCCCCAGAAGGGGCAAGGCCTCGGGTGGAAGGCTGGGGGCTGTGGGCAGCAGCCCTCAGCACTGCCCAGGACATGGTGCTCCTCTCCCAATAGCCTTCAGCACTGCCTGAAGTGCAGCACCTGGCTCTCCAGCCTCCACAAGCAGCCCTAAGAGCTGCCCAGAGCATGCTGTACTGCATTCCAATAGCGATTTAAAGGCTCCATGGCTCTGGCTGCAGCCACTATTTGGCATAGCTGCGGCTTTGGCTGGGACTTCCTGGCCCTTTTGTATGGCTGGTCCTCAGGGCAATTTCCCTCTTTGCCTCCAATCCTAACCCAGTCATAGAACTCATAGAAGCAAAGGAGAAACAGTAAAACTAAAGGTGCAGTCTCAGGCTTTATGCTTCTATGATATCTAAATTCTGCTTTCTTGTATTTCTGAGGGCTTGTCTACATTTGCCTAGCGATCAACACCCCAGTGGTCAGTCTCCTCCCGGGGTAGATTTAGTTGTCTAGTAGTCTGTCAACAGGCCTCTTTCATAGCCATAATCTGCATACATCTCTCCTAATGACTGTCAACTTCAGAACATAACAAGCTTTTACTGAAATACCTCACTTGACTTATATTTATACAGTGTCATTGTAAAAAAACCTAGGGCAGAGGTCTGCATCCTGTGGCTCTGGAGCCACATGGGGCTCTTTAAGGATTTTTTTGTAGCTCCTGAAACTGTGCAAAGTTAAAAAAAAATCCTGATTATTTTCAATATTTCGGTGAACGTCTAAAAGCCCAACAATGAACAACTCATATCTAAATAGCAAACAAAATGTACTCTCAAAACATTGGAAAACTCCTCCTTTAGTATGTGCAGTATATTCTGGATATGTGCATGTATTGTTCTTAAAATAAGGGGTTACAAAAAATATGGTTTGACATTATTTATTAAGGACCATCTCATATTCACGTGCATTGCAACTCTTGAATTATTGATTTTTTTTTTTTTTTACTGAATTTGGAAAAAATGGAGCTTCTTGCTCTTTTGGTTGCCGAACGCTGACCTACGGTGACCATAGTTCCCTATAGCTGATGGATCTCCATTCCACACGGCTAAATGTAGTGCCTTATATGATGAATAGTAACAGAGAGGTAGCTTTATTAGTCTGTATTCATCATGCAAGGCACTACATTTAGCCGTGTGGAATGGAGATCTGTCAACTATAGGAAAAATATACAGACTAATACGGCTACCTTTCTGTTACTCTACAGATTTCCCTATGCTGAATACAGAACACCTGGTAAAATTACTCATATTCAAGCAAGTTCAAAGGCAATCAATCAGAACTATGCAGTACAAACATTTAAATTAACATCAAGTTGACTGAGCCTATTAAAAATAAATATTTGCATAGTTGGACTCTTTTTATCTTCTTGTTTTTAAGGCTTCAAGATTCACACAGGGAGGGATAATACACACACCCATAGCCACCCACACACACATGGGGAGAGGTGATACACATACTCCCATAGGCCTCTGTCACACGGGGGTGAGGCAGTGACCAACTGACGCAGTCCTCCTTGCCTGGTACTCTCCACCCTCCATCCCTGGCTGTGCCCCAAAGACAGACTAGTCTCTCCTGGTAGCTGGTACCACATCTTCCCAGGAAATGCAGGATCACATCCTCACCCCCATTTTTTCCAGGGTTCACACCAAAATGTGGCCAGAAGCAGACTTTCAGCACTGTGCAGGAGGGAAGGAAAAGAATTTGTTTTCATCAATAGGGGAGGAGGAGGGTGAAAGACATGACCTGGCCCATGTCTTTTTAGAGCTCATTCCCTGCCCCTCTCCCATTCTGGGAGCAGCTTGTTCCTTTCTGCGCTCATAGTGTCAAAAGCAGCTAACACCTCCAGGCTGCTCCCGGCCACCAATATAACCCAGCTTCTTCCTGGTCCCCAGTTACAAGTTGGGCAGGAAGGGGTTAAGTCCTAAGGCTGCATTGTGCTGCAGAGCCCAGTGGCCTGGCCAGAAAGATGACTCAACAAGAGAGGGAGTCAAGGGGAGGGAGCAGCGCAGTGCTTCTTGGGGCAGGTTTGTAAAGAGGGTGCTAAGCCCGTGCCCCCAAGGCCTGCTGTGGAGCCTGCAGGTTCAGGACATGAACAAGCTGGAAATTGCTTCCCTGCTGGTACTTCAGAGCTTAGCTAAGCTGTGGAGAAGCTTCCTTATGCCAGTGCTGTGTGGGACTTTGCCAGAGAGAGTGCGGGAAGAAGGGAGCCTGCCAACCAGGCTATTGGTGAACTGAGCTCTCCAATCGGGGCTGATTGTCTGCACAGCACTGGAAGTGGGATGCACCCTGAGGTGATGGTGGTAGCGAATAGAAAAAGCAGTGTTGCTGGAGAGTGAAGGAGCAAAGTAGGCAGTGGACAGCAAGGGGGGAGAATCATAGAATCATAGAAGAGTTGGACTGGAAGGGACCTTGAGAGGCCATCGAGTCCAGCCCCCTGCCCTCATGGCAGGACCAAGCACTTTCTAGACCATCCCTGAAAGCCATCTATCTAACCTCTTCTTAAATATCTCCAGTGATGGAGATTCTACCACCTCCCTTGGCAATTCGTTCCAGTGTTTGATCACCTTGACAGTTAGGAATTTTTCCTAATGTCCAACCTGAACCTCCCCTGCTGCAATTTAAGTCCATTGCCTCTTGTTCTATCCTCAGAGGCAAGGAAGAACAAGTTCCCTCCCTCTGCCTTATGACACCCTTTTAGATACCTGAAAACTGCTATCATGTCCCCCCTCAATCTTCTCTTTCCAAACTAAACAAGCCCAGTTCTTTCAGCCTTTCTTCATAGGTCATGTTCTCTAGACCTTTGATCATTCTTGTCGCTCTCCTCTGGACCCTCTCCAGTTCCTCCACATCCTTACTGAACTGCAGTGCCCAGAACTGGACACAATACTCCAGCTGAGGCCTAACCAGCGCAGAGTAGAGTGGGAGAATGACTTCTCGTGTCTTGTTCACAACACACCTATTAATGCATTCTAGAATCATGTTTGCTTTTTTTGCAACAGCATCACACTGTTGACTCATATTTAGGTTGTGGTCCACTATAACCCCTAGATCCCTTTCTGCTGTACTCATTCCTAGGCAGTCCTTTCCCATTCTGTATGTGTGACACTGATTGTTCCTTCCTAAGTGGAGCACTTTGCATTTGTCCTTATTAAACTTCATCCTGTTTACCTCAGCCCATTTCTCCAGTTTATCCAGATCCTTTTGAATTATGACCCTATCCTCCAAAGAAGTTGCAACCCCTCCCAGCTTGGTATCATCTGCAAACTTAATAAGTGTACTTTCTATGTCAATATCTAAATTGTTAATGGAGATATCGAACAGAACCGGTCCTAGAACAGACTCCTGCAGAACCCCACTAGTTATACTTTTCCAGCAGGATTGAAAACCATTAATAACTACTCTCTGGGTACGGTTATCCAGCCAGTTGTTCACCCACCTTATAGTAGCCCCATCTAAGTCGTATTTGCGTAGTTTATTGATAAATATATTATGTGAGGCTGTGTCCAATGCTTTACTGAAGTCTAGGTATACCACATCCACCACTTCTCCCTTATCCACAAGGCTCATTATTCTGTCAAAGAAAGCTATTAGAATGGTTTGACATGATCTGTTTTTAACAAAACCATGCTGGCTGCTCCCTATCACCTTACCACCTTCCAAATGCTTGCAGATGATTTCTTTAATTACCTGCCCCATTATCTTTCCTGGCACAGAAGTTAAGCTGACTGGCCTGTAGTTTCCTGGGTTATTCTTGTTCCCCTTTTTATAAATGGGTACTGTATTTGCCCTTTTCCAGTCTTCTAGAATCTCTCCCATCTCCCACGATTTTCCAGAAACGATTGCTAAAGGCTCAGATACCTCTTCTATCAGCTCCTTGAGGATTCTAGGATGCATTTCATCAGGACCTGGTGATTTGCAGACATCTAATTTTTCTAAGTAAATTTTAATTTGTTCTTTTCTTATTTCAACTTCTAAACCTACCCCTTTTTCACTAGCATTCTCTATGTCAGGCATTCCTTCAGATTTTTCAGTGAAGACCGAAACAAAGAAATCATTAAACATCTCTGCCATTTCCAAATTCCCTGTTACTGTTTCTCCCTCCTCACTGACCAATGGCCCTACCCTCTCCTTGGTCTTCCTCTTGTTACCAATGTATTTGTAAAAAGCCTTCTTGTTTCCCTTTATGCTTGTAGCTAGTTTGAGCTCATTTTGTGCCTTAGCCTTTCTAATCTTGCTCCTGCATGCTCGTGTTGTTTGCCTATATTCGTCCTTTGGAATTTGTCCTAGTTTCCATTTCTTATATGATTCCTTTTTTATTTTGAGATCATGCAAGATCTCCTGGTTAAGCCAAGGCAGTCTTTTGCCATGTTTTCTATCTTTCCTACGCAGCAGGATAGCTTGCTTTTGGGCCCTTAATAATGTCCCTTTGAAAAACTGCCAACTCTCCTCAGCCGTTTTTCCCTCAGTTTAGCTTTCCATGGGACCTTACCTACCAGCTGTCTGAGTTTACCAAAATCTGCCTTCCTGAAATCCATTGTCTCTATTGTACTGTTCTCCCGTCTACCCTTCCTTAGAATTGTGAACTCTATGATTTCATGATCACTTTCACCCAAGCATCCCTCCACTTTCAAATTCTCAATAATTTCCTCCCTATTTGTTAAAATTAAATCTAGAACAGCTTCCCCCCAGTAGCTTTTTCAACCTTTTGGAATAAAAAGTTGTCTGCAATGCAATCCAAGAATTTATTGGACAGTCTGTCCCCTGCTGTATTAGTTTCCCAACATATACCTGGATAGTTGAAGTCCCCTATCACCACCAAATTCTGGGCCCTGGGTGATTTTGTTAGCTGTTTAAAGAAATGTAAATGTAAAGAGAATGTAAAGAGCCAATTTGCTTGTTTTAAAGAAAAAGTCAGGACATCTGCAGGAGGGCTTAAATACAGGACTGTCCCTGTAAAAACATGGTATCTGGTCACCTTGATACAAACAGTTGATTCAACTGCTTGTTCTTGGGGATCAACACCCTTTGTTTTCCCCTTGGGGTATCTGGACTTGGATTGCTACACCTGTTACAACACTTGTATTTATATGCTAAGTTTTCAAGTGATAAGGAAAATGACAGTTTCATTTTCCAGAATGTGTAGTTGCTTGTATAGACAGATAGTAACATATATATATGTCCTGTATATATATATAGTAATATATATATATGTCCTGATGTTTATATGGCAAATTTTATGTCTGGAAATATGCTTTAGTTTAAACAAAAAGTAAAATGATGTGATGGGGGCCAATCCTGTAGTCAGTACAGTACTGAGACAAAACTGTTGAGGTCAGTATGAATCTTCCTGGTTCAGGGCCAGCTGAGTTGAAACCATTCTGGTACAAAATGCAGTATGACCACTTAGTAGTGTTTGCTATTTCAGTTACCTTTTACTGCATTATTTTGTTTGTGGTGCCATCTGTGCTGAAGTCAGAAAGTAGAACTGCTATGCTACTTCTTTAGGAACCTTATGGAAAATGAAAGATCAAATGTCTCTCTCATGAGACTGCCCAAATTAGAAAGTATTAAAATAAATAAATCACTATCAGATGAAGATAAATAGGCCAAATTATGAGGACTACATGGAACATCTGTAAGCTGCTTAATGTAGAAGAAGGGAAGAAGCAGCACTGTTAGTGGGGTCCTCTTTCTTGGCTCATCTGCTGTTCAGTCAGCATGGGGGGACAAAATGGCAAGATCTGTCCCAGTGTCATTTTCAGCTCCAAGCCAGTATCTCAGTATCTTGTGAGTCGCTGAAAGGACTAGTATCTTGTTTCTACAGTTACTAAGGAGATAGTTTTTACTAGGCCTTTAGAGGCATGAAAGCAAAAACTTTTGCAAGTTCCTGCGCTTGGCACTCTTGTCTATGAGGAGAATGGAAAGAGTCCCTGCTGGACAGTTAAGAAGTAAATAATTGTTTGGAATGTGTCAGGCCGTAATCCATTTTCAGGCTGTGTACAATGCTCTGTTGGAAAGGATCTTTGTGTAACTTAACAGTCCTTGCTTCAAACTCCTGCTCTGAATAATGGTTGATTTTTATTTGTTCTAACCTTGTGAACAAAACTGCATATAGCACTACTTTTAGTGGCAAAAGGGAGAAAGATGGAAGAGTGTCTTTAATTCCTGATACGTCTTTAGGACCCAGTCCAGAAAGTGCACCCCAAACAATATTCCAGTTGGCTTTGGCTGAGGTTTGCAAGATTCAGACTGTGTTTATCATTTGCTGTCTTCTCACAGAGGTCATGGGATCAAGTTCTTCCAGAGACATAGTGCTCCTGTTTTGAAATGGGAGGAGAATGAACCAGTGTTTATATTGGAAGGGCAAGCACTCAAAACAATCTTTCTTAATTTTAGAAGGCAGTTCACTGTTTGCCACAAAGAAAATAATTGGAGGGCTTTAGAGATAACAGCAAAATGAGAAGAGAGATGGCATTTTTCTTTTGTCATTTGCTTTTTGTCAATAAAACCAGATGCCAGTGGCATGTGAATCTCTGAATAACAAAATTATCCAGGGGTGGCAGTAGTGTGTGTGTGTGTGTGTGTGTGTTGCACAGACAGGGTTGGGGGAGAAACCTGGTCCTGTCTTTGGTGGAGCTGGGTCCCTGGGCCAGGAATATTCCTGGTGCCCAGGCACCACGGGCCTGTAGAACTCACCGTGTATGTGAGAAGCCCCTAAGTAAAGACTTTAGGATCTGACTCTAAAGGCTTATCTACATTGCTCCGTGTTCAGACATGGAAATATTTTGTAATGCAGGCAACACCTAATATAACTGCCCTGTCTCACAATTTTACTTGTGTTAAGAGTGAGGATGAATAAGGAGCACAATACCATCTTGTGATCACTGTTGCTTAAAAACAGACACATCTGGTAGATTCCACTTGTCTGGGCTGTGTTTGTTCCTTGTGTATTTAAGGTGAGTACTAGAGTATGGAGACTTCCAGGCAGAGGTGTATTTTAAGGAGAGTTTGGCTTTGTTTACACTAGCATTTTTCTTTGTAATAGTCATGTCCCATGGGGTGTGAAAAAAACACACCTCTGACAGACATAAGTTACACTGACAGCAGTGATAGTATGACAGCTGCTAGGTCATTGGGAGAGCTCTCTCCCATCAGCATAAAATGACTACACAGGAGATCTTACAGTGGTACACCTGCGCTGGTGCAGCTTTCCAGCTGTATGGTCTGTAGTGTAGACAGCCTTTTAGGAGAGATGGTGGAATGGGCTAAAGAAGGTGTTTCAGATAGGTTGGGTATCATGAAAGGAAAGTGAAATGAGAAGGAAAGGATAATGTACATACAAAAAGTGTTTTTTATACACACACGCATGCACATGCGGGTGCTGTCGAGCAAATTGCCACTAGCCCTATCCCATTCTTATGTATATCTACACTACAGTAAAACATCTGTGGCTGGACAATGTCAGCTGACTCAAGATTCTGGCTAACTAAAATCATGCTGGACTACAGGTGTTGCCAGATGAGAGAGTGCCAGATTAGAGAGGTTCAACCTGTATAACATATTCTCTTTGGCTAGCAACTCTGAACAGAAAGTGTACACATTCTACGTGTAATTAGCCCATGGTCCTCATTCACTGTGAGTTTACTCATAAATTCATAACGGAGATCACCATGCTCAAGTCTCGATCAGGCAGAAAAGGTCACAAATGTCTGACATGATGCAAATGGAAAAAAAAGACATGTATAAGGCCTTTCATGTGAGGATCTCAGTAATTTTCTTCATGCAGTAATTACTTTTCTGACCAGGTTTTTGTGAGTGTTAAGTACCAGATGTATGTAGGGAAAAGTTTTCAATGCCACCTCAGAGATCTGGATGTTCAGTTTCCATTAGAAGTAGATGAGCACAGGGTATTCTCACGGGGGAACTGGCACTGTCTACACCTACCCAAAGGCAGTCCAACGCTCTGAGGAAAAAGAGTCTAGGAATAATATGATTGGAGCATGTGAGCCAGAGCCAGGCCTGCAGGGACATAAAAAGATTAGCTTGAGTTTGGGCTTAGGACAATTGGAAAAGAAGCAGACCCTAAAAGGAAGAGAGGTTGTACCTGGTAATTGTCTAGTATAGAAGTTTTATTTATTATTTTATTTACATTTCTTTTTGGATTTGGATTAATTCTGGACAGTTGTGATTTAGCCTGGTGACAAGTTGTCTCAGCAAACTAACTCCTGGGAGCTGTGAATCACATAAGTATCAGTGGATGACCTGAAACCAGAGCAGGTTAGAACTATCTCCAGGTATCCAGCTCCCCTAGGTGACTTTGTAAATCTCGTTTGTGAGGAATATTTTCCTCACTGAAAAGCTGTAATGTCTGGTTTGAAAAGCAGCGGTTGTTTATAGCACACAGCAACACTTCATAACAAATTAGGACTGTATATAATATCCAGGTGTGACTGTGTAGGAATGTATGTATGTAAGTGTAATTACCCTGTCCAGAATTTGGGCTATGTCTAGCCTGCAGGCTTTTGTCGACAAAACTTCTGTCGATAGAAGTTTGTCGACAGAGTGCGCGTCCAGAGTGCAGATCTCTCGGAAGGGATCTGCCAACCAGGCACGTTCTGTCGACATCTCTGTACTCTTTGTTCCATGAGGAAGAAAGGATGTCTCAACAGAGGGGGTTTTCCAACATTTGGCCCCATATGGACAGGCCAAGTATCGGAAAAGCCTCTCCCAACAGAGCTGTCAGGAAAAGATATGCAAATGCATTGCATAGTTTGCATATCATTTGCTGGCAGTTCTCGGCAATCTAGACACAGCCTTGGATAAGTCATTAAGGTTTACACCAAGGCTAATTTTACAAAAAGTGGCAAAGGATCTTTAATAAACACAGCCATTTAAGATGGCACCTCAGGCAGCAGAGAGTCTATTTGATCAGTACTCAGTGAGAAGGAAGAGTGCAACACTACTGAGCTGCCAATACCACTTCCTCTACACTTGTACACTTAAAAAACTATAAACTCTATGAGTGGAATCGGGTATTTCTCTCTGTTCTCCTACCTGTTCTCAAATATTTTTAAGAGCTTAGAGCTTCTTGCATAGCTTACAGTGTAAGATTGAACATATATAGTTACAACCTCAGTTTAAAGGCATTGCACATTTTGTTGTATCTTAAATTTTGGGCCTTTCTTTGGTAGTATAGTAAACTCTTTTCGTATCCAGCAGCCCCGGGACTGGGAGGTTGCTGGATATTCAAATATTCTGGATAATAGGGAGGTATACCTAGCAATGCATAACACTAAAGAAAAACAAGATTAGATATTAACAAACAAACAAAAATGTATGCAGAGTACTTTATTTACCACCAACAGTAGTATTGTACACTGTCAATTTATACTGTATTTGCTCTATTTATTTGTATTTATTTCACTATATTGTACTTATGGAAAATGTACCTAAAATTTACTTATGGTTAAAATGCAGTTATTTGAGAGTTCTGGATAATAGAATGCCAGATATGGAAGCATTTACTGTAACTCGCAGGGGTCCTGACTACCTTTACCCTTTGGAATCTTGGAGTTCTGTAGGTTTCCTTGAAATCCAGCTTCCTCATATTTAACACTTCTCTGCAGAGTTTAGGCATCACCGTGGATTACAGTTTGGGGAATTGGTAGAATTTCCTTATTACTTCCAGTCAGGAAGTGATATTAACTTACTTAAAAAAAGGTTAATATTTTTAATTCAACAAAGCTTTAAGTTCCCAATGATGTCAGAATGAAAACTGTATAAGAAAAGTAAATGATCGACCTGCTAATGTTACAAGGGAATCTTTCTACTGACTTCAGTGGTCCTAAAAGCAGGACTTGCAGCTTGATAGCAACAAGCCTGAAGCGAGTTTAGAGGAACGTGACAATGATAAATACGGGGCTGGAGGAATTGATTTATGTGCAAAATTATAACATTTTGTAAATCTAACTTGACTAAGCATGAAGTAAATTTATAGTGGTGGCTGGGTATGTGTAGCATAATTTGTCGATTAGTGGATGAACACAGGCAGCTGTGGAATTCATCTGTAAGGAGTAAGGGAACCAGTTTGAATTTAATTCTTAACAGGGACACTAGAGAATGGAGGAATAAATTGTAATAGCGAAATTTTGCCTTTTTTGGAAGGGGGTATATAGGGCAGCTCTCAGGCTTTACATTTGACTTTCTGCTAAACTGTACTAGTGCACATACTATCAATTTATAACAGGCTGATTGTGTGGAAGCAGAACAGAATTTTGAAAAGGACTGGTAAATTCTGGTAAGATCTTTTCCCTCAGTCTGTACAAACTGTGCATTGCAGTGTTTAGGGAATCAGTTGTCTTGAGTTTTTGCAGTGAGCTTGGTTGTAACTGAAGATACAGTATAAAACGTGACATGTATATGGAACTATCCATAATATTTCTCCACTGTATAGCACATTTCATTGGTAGCTTTTTCTCTTTTTTAGGAAAGTATTAGGAAGAGGCACTTGAGTTTCTGAGCATTTTCCAATACACTGGACTCTGAAAGTATACACCAAAGCAACCCACATCTTATGTTTTTACTGTACAAAAATTAAACAAACTGTAATAAGTTTATTCTTCGCTGTGAAGAGGAGACGTACCAATGAGTTTGGTAAATAAAAAGGAAGATTGAAAGGAATATTGGACAGACAGTAGCATCCAAACTTAGCAAATACTAGAGCACTCTTAGGAAATGATGAAGAAAGAGAAAATGTAAACAAATACATTGGGCCCAGAACTGCAGCTGCTGCATAGGTGTTGCAGTGAGTGGCTATAGATTTGAACCCCAAGTTTTTAAAGTGACCAGATTAACTCTTTTTATTTTTTTAAGTTTAACCTTAACTGCTGTGTTCTGCTGTATTCTGTCTTCTAGGAAGTAAATCCAATCATAGGAACATATCCATTACTCTTTTACAGGCTAGTAGGCGTTACATTCTGTAAGGGTATTTTTACTGTCCCCCTTTATAGTGCACAACAGGATATGGCCCACAGGTCTTAAATTTCTCACCTCCCCTTTAAATGTAGCAGATCCAGCACTCCTGTGTCAGAACAGATGCTCCCACTTTGTCCAATTAAGATGGTTAAGAACCAGTTATCAGTAAGGTTGATGGACAGAATGGGAATGGTTGCTTGGAATGGCTGCCAGCGCCCTCCTCCTCTCTGGCAAGGGAGTTAGTGGGAAAAGGGCCTCTTGAGAGAAAGTTCTCTGTTGAAAGAGCATGGAAGAATCCTGCAGTGGGCTCTGAAGAAGGAAGGCCTGTTATAGATAAGATGAAAAATACTGTGGGGCATGGAGCCCAGGGTAGGCTGAGGAACTGTGTGTGATTTGCACATGTTGAGAAAATTCAGTTGTGCCTCAAAAGAGACTTGAGCGAGCTGGGGACAAATCTGTGCCTTATGTGTGGCTTAAAGGGATACAGCCTTCCTAACATGTTACCTTTTCCTAAACTTTGGCTGTAGACAGGTATCCTGCAAACTAATGGCCATTTTGCCATTTGCTTTGTAAACTCTGCGGCATGGGGAGCTCAGTGGAGGAATCTGTAATCCAGTTTCTAACTTTCTTTAATAGTATTTCTAACTGATATTTTACAGAGTTCATTAATCTTACATGATACATGCAGGTTACACTATTTCAACAGTTGTAGTATTGTAGGAGAATGGGTGTACTTGTGTTTTGCAAGTTTCTGTGAAGACATGGTTCCTGCCCATAGGAGCTGACAATCTATATAAATAGCATAATACACAGTGCTTCACCAACTCACCAAATGGGATAGATTTAAATGATCCAAAGAATGAAACATAACTGTGTGATTATGCTAATGCTATATTACATTATATAAACCACATGGACAAAGTTATTTTCTTGGACACTTTGATAGAACCACAGAGACTTCAAAGGATCTACACTTGTGTACTGGAGGAGAATTCACCCCTGTATGTTAGCTGATGATATGGGTTACCTATTAACAGGATCAGAATGAGTTTACAGGTACACTGCAACCCCTTTGGCTTCAAATGACATTTTAAACAAGATGGCTGTCTTCAGTTAAGACGTGTTAAGTTACAATTAAATTTAAACCATGCTTCAGTATACACATGGTGAGAAATATCTCTGGCCACTTGCATTTTCAGACTGTTGCTTGGAGCATAATGGGTGCAGTTTTCCTTAAACACCACTTCCCTTGAGTTAATAAGTTTGGAAGGACGGTAATTAAACCATATTTTTGCTGCTGCTCTTTGTCTAGAGACAGCTTTATGTAAAGCTGAGCTAGGCATTGGTTACTATTGGGAAGACTTTCCTGACAACAGAGCAAGATTGATTTTTTTCAAATGAAAGATTATATTCTGCTGAAAACCTGAACGCTTGAGGGAAAGCTCTACACGTGCATTCTGTAATTTTCTTGTACATTGTATTTCCCAGTATCTCTCTCAGGGTCAGAACAGGCTCTGGAATCCTTCTTGAATGAGTAGAACTTAGCCACATCCAAAACCTTAGCACAAGTTATGAGAGAAACAGTCCTGACCATGTGGCAGAAGAAGCATGTGCTATAGGAGAAATAAACATTATGAGGAGTTAATTGCTGTTTTTTTGTGAAAACTTACCTTGTTTTTAAACAACACTATACATAAAAAAACCCCCAAACCAACAGCCCCTTCTCCCCTGCAAAAACAAACAAAGAAAAACAGGTTGTGATTCTGCAAACAGCATGTGCTTAATTTTGCAGGATTCCCAAGATCTTGGTGGGACTGATTGTCAGTGTTTCCCAAAGTGTAGTATGCATACCACTGGTGGTACATAAAAGGATTTCAAGGGGTACACAGCAGAAAATAAATTACTAAAAATCAGGAGATAGTCACTGGGTGAGGATATACGCTGATAAAGCTGAAGCCCTGAAAGGGGTGCGTGAACATATTAAATTTGGGAAACACTGGATTATGTGACTAAAGTCCTCAAAAGGTTTTTATAATCTCAATTTCATTTTGTGACAAGGCCTCAGTTGTATCCTGGGTCTCAAGGATTGATCTTCAGCCATCTCCAACAACATAAAATTTCAAAACTGCATAGTACAGGGTATTGGCAATGCTTTGAAGGGTGTAATAAAATGATTATTTTTTGCACTGGGAAAAGATTTACCTGTGAGACAGCTGGCACCTAAGAGGTAATACAGGAAGTTAAGCAAATCTGAATCCGGATGGTATCTCTTGATTAGATACTTTTGAGAGAGAGAGAGAGAGCGAGAGAGCGTTATTTTAAAAAGCACATTTACAAATTACTTTTATAAATAACTAGCCTAGTAATTAAAAAAAATAAAATAAAATAAAATAAAATAAATAAAGCATGCCCATGCCAACAGAGGTATAGAAGACTTTCCACCAGTTTAGCTTTCTTTTAAAATATCCTATAAAGATTAGTCTATTTTGATACCTTGAATTGAAAAGTATAAGATTTGTGCAGGTTACACTAGGGATACAGAAATCCCTTGGCCACCTGTGCTGGTCTGTGCAAAATAAAGCATCAAGTGTGTTTTGTGCCTTAAGAAAAATTGAAGTGTGATGCCATATAATTCAAGCATCATCATGCGGTTACTAGCGTCCCTCTCAATAAACTAAGAACCAGACTGAATCTTTAGTGAACTGGCCTAATTAAAGGGAAGTGGTAAAGATCCAGATAGTGCCTCTTGGATCTTTCAGAAGTCTGACTCTGCACCCACAGTAGGTAATGTGAAGTTGTTGCTAAATTTAATAGGGCCAAGAAAAAGACCTCTGCCTGCCCAGATGTATTTTATTTACTGGCTTGTGTATTTTTCTGCCTCAGGTAAGGGCAGAGTCTTGACCCCCCCTCCCCACCATCTCTTTGGAGAAGCACATGCACATGGGGCTACTAGCATGGAATTGCCCATGTGCTCCCAGGTACACAGTTGTGACTGACCCTTGGAAGAAGGCCCTTTGTATCCTTCCCACTTTGCATATCCATGCAAGGGCAGGCCATGATCTGGTTCTGTGAGTTTATTCTTTTTAAGATTTGTACTGTAAGTGAGACTGCTTCGCAGTCTTGCAAATGTACGTTCTCTCTATAGCACAGGCAGTAATGCTGGGTTCCCTTCTTCTCCCCCATCCCCACTCCAGTGTGGCCTCAGGCCGGACCGACCTGGATTGATCACCTGTAAAAGGCAGAAAAAAAGTTCAGTTTGTTCATTCCATCTTTTGACTCTTTGGTATGAAAAATGTGACCAATGCCACCCATGGTGGCAATTATTATCTACTGTATTTGAAATTGGACTGAAACCAGATACTCATTTTGCATAGGACTGACAAATGTCAGAATAATAAATTTCAGGTACTTTATCTTATAGTCTAAGTCAACATCTAGATTAAGCTTTTTGACTGCAAAGAGAATTCTTTTAGAAAGGGAAATTCAACACAGGGTTTGATACCTAATGCCTGGAGGTAGAAAGGATAGCACTAACAAGGATTCTGACTCAGAATACAGCCAATTGTCTGTGCCTCTGAAAGCAGCACTCTTAAACCCATTCTATTGGTTATCTTTGTAAAGCCCTAAAATTTGTTTTGCAAGTGATCTCTTCCTTCCTAGGCGCGAAACCACAGTTGCTATTTGGGCTGTGATTCTGGAGTGTGTTTCATAGTTACAATGATGGTGACTGACGACCTAACTCTGCAAGCAGCTCTTCAGAGGTGACCCATACAGAGCTCTTTGCTGGATCAGGATCTAAGCACATACAGAAATACCAGGATTTTTTTGTTTGCTTTTTGCTTTTGTTTAAACTCATGTATCAGAACTTTGATTATTCCCACTTCACTATTCTGCAAAGCTGGCTGTTCACATTAAAGGAAAGCATAGCTTCATTCCACTTCCGGGAAGGAAAGTAATAACAAAGCTCTGTACTGAGGCTTCATATTATGTGGTAATTTCTTTTACAAAATATACCCCAGTACTTTAAAGCATATTCAGTGAAGTATTATCATAAGCACTTTCAGAAGAAAAGATATTCACTGATCCAATATTATAGGCAGCAGAGGTAACAATAGGGTGACTAGCATGAGCAAGTATTAAAAACCAGGATGGAGGTGGAGGTGGGATGGGGGTCATAAGCATCTATATAAAACAATTTCCAGAAAATTGGGACTGTCCTTATAAAATTGGGACATTTGGTCATCCTAAGTAGTACTATATATAGCAGGGATCATCGACCCCTGACACGAGTGCCAAGAATGGCACACATGCTGATTTTTATTGGCATGCAAAGTGGGAGCTCAGCCCGACCTCCTCCTCCTGCATAGAGCTGGGAGCTTGCTCAAAGCCAGGCTACCTGTGGATTAACAAAAGACCAACTAATGCTACCAACCATCACCTAAATGGTAAAGCTGTGCATCTTAATTTATTTATTAATGAAGCTGTTGTAAGTAGGACTATGAGTGACTTTAAAATGAATCACTGGCGCTCAGACTGTATATAGAGGGCAAAAGGGCAAATTTCAGCACTCTATCTGGGCGTGGTTGCTGACCCCGATACATAATTTAGTTTGCCAGACACTTTCGATTGTAGGGTACTGTTTTTGGTTGCTGACAACTTTAATAAACTAAAAATTTAGGCTGCAATTGAAGCTGCCACAGACTTCGCTGTCGGGAAGCTGCATCAAGCTGGATTTTTTGGGGAAAGCATCAACTAAAATGACCACACAAATTGAAAGCCAAGTTGGGAAAAAGTACATGATGCCAGTGTTTGAATTATTACATTGGTTTTGTGGAGAAGCTCTTGTTTGGCCATGCTTTGGAGAGAGGATATTGGTGTTGAGAGGGTAGGATCATGCTGCCATTAGAAGTGAGTGAAAAGTGTGTGTGTATGTGGGGGCGGGAGAGAGAGAGAGAGAGAGAGAGTAGGTCAGATTGAGAACTCTGTTTTGCTCTGTGAGAGCTGTTTTGATTGTAACCTTCATTGTAATCTTCATTTCATGTTGTAAGTCTTCCTGTTTAACTGTGAGAGTGGTGAAGCACTGGAATGCCTAGGGAGGTTAGTGGAATCTCCATCCTTGGATGTTTTTAAGCAGAGGCTTGACAATGAAATGATTTAATTGGAGCTGGTCCTGCTTCGGGCAGGGGATTGGACTCGATGATCCCCTGAGATCTCTTCCAACCCTAATCCTCTATGATTTTATGATTAAATTGGAAGATGTCAGAGACTATATCTAAAGATGAATGCTCCCCATGAAGGAGGCTGACCACTGCCAGTGACACATGCCAGAAGACCAGGCTAAGGAATCAGTTTGAGCTGCATGGGTGCAAAACAGTGGGTATTGTAAGCATGGGTAGGCAGTGCTTTCTCAAACTGTCTCACCCGGCACTGCCCATGTTCCACTGGGGGCTGCACCACAGCATCCACCACCTCCCCAAAGCTGCGGGGCTGAGGGAGGCTGCAGCTGCTTTACTCCTCACCCCCTCAGAGCTCTGGGGCCGTGCTATCTTGGGCTCAGGGCCAGTAGCCCCATTGTGTGTGGGAAGAGAGGGGGCCTGGACCAGTAGCCACAATGGGGGGCAGAGCTGTGAGTTTTTTTCTCCCCAAGTTCTGCGGTCACCAACTGCCCATGTTGAGCTTCCTGGCATAAAGGTGCTGAGCCAGACCCTCAGACTTTCAGGTGGATGAGATCGGAGAGGGGTTACATGTTGTGGAAAACAACAAAATCTGGAACACAACTCACTAATGATTTCAAGAGTAAAAGTATACACAGTTAAGAAATTCTTTTGCTACCCCTATGTTCCTTGCCACATTATCCTGAAAGGGTTTTACTAGATACTACGGGTTGAACCTCTCTAATCTGGAACTCTCTCGTCTGGCAACATCTGTAATCCGGCATGATTTTAGTTAGTCTCATGAACACTTATAATTGGTGTGGGCAAGTTTCCCATGGTCTTGTAAAGTTTGTTACAGCCACCAATCCTGGCTTTCGCTGGTCTCTGCTGTTACTTATCTCAAATGTCTGCTAAGAGCCCAGTAAGCAGTAGAAGTGTTGGTAATGCCACTAGATAATACTGACCTCCCATGGTTCAGCAAATTCTCTCATTCATCACCGGTTAGATCTGGAGGGTGCTGGACTAGAAAGGTTCAACCTGTAATACTTATCTCACATAGGTGTTCTGAAGCCTAATTACTTGTGTGCAAAGTATTTTGGACTTCTTTGAGGTGCCAAGTACTGTGATACTGTATCTTCTTTATTATTATAGTATAACATTTTTAAAGTTACATTAGCTTTTTATGATGATCATTATCATAGTACTTTGAAGCTTCTAGGCACTATTGTAATATTAAATATAGGAATGTGGAAGGATTTCTGAATTTATTTATATCTGTAAAAATAGAAGTAGTTCATACTATGTACATAGTCTGTCCAAATTTTGGGTTCAGTACAAATCCTGCTGAACTCAGTGGATGTGTTTATAACTTTATAGTAAAATATATTACAGGACAGACCTGGATACAAGCTGCAACACCTGTGTAAATTTGGGTTAGTGGAATAAAAGTCAGCAGAGTTACACTTATTTTACACTGCTGTAGCCAATGGCAGAATTAAGACCAATCTCTTTAGATGGTGGTACATGTATATATTTGAAAGCAGAATCTAGCTCTTTTATTTAATTTGGATTTAGCTTTGAGAAAATAGACTTAATAACTTGCAATATTTTTATATATTCAGTCAAAAGATAACAACTCAGTGCTGAAGTGAGAGAGAGTTAAATACCTGCTAGGACTGATCTTTGCTGTATAACTCATACAGGAATACACGATACTTGGGAGCCTTCAATTTTCAATTCTGTTTGCAAAATTTCCTTGTTCAAGTTCCAGATGTCCAATGGATCCCATTCATTAACTTCTATTGAAAGTACTGTTTACAGTTTTGGAAATCCAAAACCACATTTCATTGCACTGTATTGTAAAATCAGGAAGTCTTGTAAATCAAAATACAGAACTATAATCTTATCTTATAATTTGAAATAAAATAATTTCACTGAAAATGAGAAATTTGAGAAGGTGATCATCTTCACTCATGCCTTCAATAATTTGAGTTTCTGATAAATTGAGGTTAAACTGTAAGGCTACGGTTACACTAGCAAGTTTTGCCAGCAAAATCCCAGTTTTTTTGACAAAACTAGTGGAGCATCTACACATAAAATGGGATTAGTTGACAGTAGCTTGACAAAACTCAGCACTTGCACTGACAACCTTCTACTTCTCCCAGATGTGGAAGAGAACCTTTTGTCAACAGGTTCTGTCAACAAGAAAGCTGTGTGGATGCTTCAAGGGGTCTTCTCTTAACACACGAGGCATCCAGGACAATGGGCAGCCCTGTTGTTGAGAGAATGGCCAAGCAGTCCAGCCACTCTGTCGACAGAGCGGAGCACTCTTCTGATTGGCATTTGTGTGTGGCCACACTATCGACAGAAGTTTTGTTGGGAAATCTCTTCTGACAGTGACTTCTGTTGACAGATTTCTGTACTGTAACCATAGCCTAAGAGTCCAATTGCTGTTTGTAATAAATCCTCTTTTTACACTGCAAGATCGCTTCAAAGAGAATTTAAGTGGGTGCAAAAGGTTGGAGAATCAAGCAGTGAATTTCCTGGTATTTTAAATGGTGTGTATTTTATTTTATTTTATTTTATTTTATTTTAATGGCCTAAAGATTTTCCATCCTTAAATTACTAATTTACTTTGTCTATGGTTATACTACAGCAATCTGTAAACAGAAGTCACAGTCAAAAGAGAACTGGGCGTTTGTGGGCAAAACTTGCTAGTGTAACGGTAGCCTCTGAGACCAGGATTTTCACAACATAGGAGACTAAAGTTAATGCTTCAGCATCTAAATGAGTTGCTGTATTCTTTAAAACTGCTATTTATAATTCTAGCAGAATCATTGGAGCAACAGCATTCTAATTTACATCCTTAAATATAGATGTAGGAGTAAAACTTTATACTCCCTTTTTTGAAAATTTTTTATCTCAGCCTTACTGCCATTTTAAACATTTTGTTTGCGATGTTTTCTTCACTGGCCCTTGCCTTCTCACAGTTCCTATTACTTCATAATAGGCCATCCCATCTTGCCTATCATACTGTACACCATTTTCACTTGGGTTTCAGCAAAGTGTGCCATAACCATAACTTTGCTGAACTATTCAGATCCCACAAAGGGACAAGCAATAAGGACAGAATAATTTTAGTCTTTTTCATATACAGTCTTCCCCCGCCTTACGAGGGTAATTCGTTCCTGAAAAACTCCTCTTAGGGCGAATTCCTGTAAGTCGAAAATGTAATTGCCATTAATTTCAATGGGAAAATATTTTGTGTGTTTCTGAGCCCCGAAATTTACCCCCATGTACGCGAAAACAACACCAAATCACATTAAAATGAACACAATTACTTCAATAGTTAACATTAGCTATCATAACACAACCTAACAAGGCACTTTCCCTTCATTAATTACTCTACAATATGTCTGTCTACCTGCAGAGATGGAAATGGAAATCGAAGAGCGCCTGGGAGGTGGGCATAAAGCTGGGTAGCTGCCTGCAGCTGCAGAAGCAGGGCCGGTGCAAGGGGGCAGGCAGAGCAGAGCAGGGCACGGGGAGGCAGCCCAGCCTGAGTGCAGCTTAGGTTAAGTGGGGAGGGCGCAGTGTCAGTGGCTGGCTGCGCGGGGAGCTAGGCAGGCACAGGAGGCCTCCAGTTGGCAAGAGGCAATGCCTCGCTAGTGCAGGGCTGCGCGGTGGAGAAGCCCCGCCAGCAGCGGCCGAGGCCCTAAGTGCAAAGGAACGCCACAGGCAGCAAGCGATGCCTGAGGCACAGCTGCACAGGGCAGGCAGCGACAGCCCCCTAGCCGCCTGGGGAGCAAGCGGCAGGGGTGGGGCCGGGATGGGCTACGTGCCCAGCAGCCATGTCTTGCGGGAGCACCTGGGAGCCTGCAGAGCTAAGGCGGAGACCCAGACCAGCCACAGGTAAAGGCTGGGCCGGGGGCTCTGGAAAACTGCTGCTGGGTGCTGCGAAGACACACACCGGGCAGGATGCAGCTGCAGGCAGCCTTTGCCTGGAGCCGCAGCCTTTCTCCCGCTGCAGGGCGTCCGCGTCCCGCTGAGGCGCACAAAGTGAAATCAGTCCTCGTAAATTCGAGGAATGGGTCATAAGATGAGGTAGGGGTTTTAAATCAAACTCCTTGTAAACTTGAATTCTCATAACCCGAATGGGTGTATCTCGGGGTATGACTGTAATCTGTGTAAACTGCAGAATTTCTGCGCTTTTTCCTGACTAATTCCTTATAAATTGACAAGCCTGTCCTTACGTATGAAATAGATATCTGTTAGATTTCTTTTAGGCCTTCTCCTCCAGATGAAAAAAACCCCAAACCTCTGGAGTCTCTCAGCTGAATGAGGAGCTGACTTGTTGATTCATATAACTGTGGATCTACCAGGGTGGATTGATTTAAATAAAAAATAAATAAATAAAAAATGTGGGAGAATATAGACAGCTGTGTGTGCTGAACGTCTTCCCTTTTTCTTTCTAGTCCACTCTGTTGTTCCTTTCTGTGCCGCCTCCCAGAGGCAACCGGTGCGGGGATTCCAAGGGGGGGACAGACCAAGTGTCCCTGCCCATGCCACTCCCCATTCTGCCCCTGCTCCATCAACACACACCATCCCTTTCTCAGTCATGTCCCTCCTCTTCTTCCCAATGGGCTCTGCCCATGCCCCACCTTCTCCCCAGCTCACCTCTTCCAGTGGAAGTGCTGTACCGCTTCTGGTGAGTACAAGCCAGTCCCCTCAAGCCTTCCCCACTAGAGCATAGGAAGTTTGTGCAGCTCTTGGGCTGCCCTGCTGTGGGGAACGGGCAGGACTCTCATCGGAAGTGGTGTGGTGCTGATGGTGAATGCAGGGAGGGCTGATGCTGGTGGTTTCTGTAACCCCTGTGAAGCCACACACGTTACCTATGCTGCTTCTGTCCTTTCTTATATATTGTCTCTCTGACTTTAAGACAGTGTCTTAGCTAACTCCTCTGCCATGCTCGACCAAGGTCCACTACCACATAAGCACAGAACAAAAACAAATATATCCCACTTGTGTCTGTCTTCGCACATTAGTTTTTAGTCTGCTGAGAAACAGAAATTGAAAGCCCAGAACTTTCAAGACACAAGAGCTGGTAGTTAGGCTGGACAGACTAGAGCCATTAATTAATTTTTATGAGACTGTAAGTGTGTGTTTAGCATGTTTGTGGTGAGGTTTAATTGTAACTGTTATTTTTAAATGAGAAATTTCAGGTTATATTTATTATTTTTTTAAAAATAAGGGAGGCATGGGTTTCAGAGACCAGAGAAAGGGAATAATTTTTCTTGTAGTTCTCATGAAGATCCAAGTGCTAAGAGAATGGAAAGTTAAGGTAACCACCATATCTCTTCAGTCACCCTTTCTGTCAAACTGTCAATAAATCAACAAAAGTGCCAGTTTTATGTGATGCAGGCCTTGAGGTGCCATGATTAAAAAGAAGATCATCAGTAGGTTCACTGAGCAGCCACAAGATAACTTTCAATCCTTATTGACATGGGCTTGATTTGAATTTGTTAGCTAAAGATGAAAGGTGTTTATACTGTATTCCTGATCCTTGAATCATCAGGACTCCACCAAAGCTAATTTACTGAAAGAATCTGATATTTTTTAATGTGGCTGAAAACATCTCAGGTGGCTAAACAAATCATGTGTTAAGTGGGAAATCATAATCATTCCTTTCTTGATGCTCTGAAGTGATTTAGCATAGCTACATCTCACTGATAAATATTCCGTAGCAATTATTTTAATAATGGAGAAGGATATTAACCACAACTCCCACATGAAAACATATGGGGAGTATAGCATTTATTTTAATGCATTTCTTTGTTTGTAAATATTTGAGAATGTGTAATTAGAGTTGCCTAAATTATCAGATATATTACTGGAGACCAGTTTCAGTAAGTTACTGGTGTAAATCAACCTTTTGCAGGATCCATTTTATACCAGTGCAACCCACCTGTTTTAGAGGTTCACACTAGTGTGGCTATATAGGTGCAAATTCTTTATACTTTATTCAGTCCTGTTGCTATTAATGGGTTTGCATAGAGTACACCAAGGACAAAATGTGGCTCTTAAATATTTGTGAATAACTGCCCAGGTGTGCATTTACATTAAAGATGGAGCAACTGCTAACACAGGGACCTTAACAGCATTTTACAAGGTTGCTAGGTAGACATGAAATACATTTGTGATATAGGTGAGTGAATGCTGTAATTTCCACAGGTGTGGGGTGATTAAGTTACTTGCTTAAGGCAGTTGAGTGTTTTGGTGTTAGAACTCAAAAGTCCAGGGCCTCTTAGAATGTATGTAAACCACTAGACCAGACTTGATGTGGATAAAAACATGTCTTTAACTTAGTGCAAATGAAGTGGGTCTTTGCCCAGGAAAGCTTATGCTCCAAAATATCTGTTAGTCTGTAAGGTGCTACAGGACTTCTCATTGTTTTTGCAGATACAGACTAACAAAGCTACCCCTCTGATATTTGTTAAAGATTGTTTTCTCCTTGGTAGATCCTGAATGTACAAGAGAATTAGGTACAAAATCTATTCCAGATTCATCCCTGGTGCAACTCAGTTGTCATAAATGGAGTTAGAACAGGAATGATCTAGTCCAGTTCTTTAACATTATGTGAAATAATGGCTTTCTGAACTGAGAGAAAATGGAAGTGTGAGGACACACATGTTGTTCCTTTTCTTGTTGGTTGCCATTGTTTAAGCCTTGCCTTTCAATGGCAGTATTAAGGATGGAGACAAATTGGTTGTCATTTTAAGTGACAGAAAAACCTGCCTGAAGTATCCTAAGTATTATTTTGCAAACTAATGTGTGGTATTTATTACTTTTATAATGGTTTCTACATCACCTTCCCTTATGAGACCTACCAGTGAGTTGTTTGCATATTTTGGCTGGCTGGGAGAGACGGACTCCAGCCCCACACCCTCTGCCCAAGTTGTAAGCATAATCTGAACCTGCAGTGGAGTATAATTTCAGAAAGTATAATTCCAGTCCCAGTCTCACCCCTGCTGATTGAGGTAGTTACTGACCTGTGTATCCACTTTCGATTTTAGGTTTCTAGTGATTTGTTCTACACTGAAATTTAGAACTTTCACAAGTAGCTCCTGGAAGGGCTGGATCCTGCAGCCCCCATACAATTAATCTTTATTCAGATGAATAATCAGGTTTACAGTCAGGCCCCAAGTGAGCAATGATTTAGTTTAATTTGGATTATTCAGGAAGTATCAGTATAACTAGTGGCAGCAGTTTAAATACTCTAGTGATATGCTCTTTGTTGGGAACAGCACCTATAAGTACCTTGGAACCTGATGTTTGTAAAATGCATTATTTGCTCTTGCATGGTATCGTACCATAATAAACATATCAGTATGCTTGCTCAGTTTATACGTGCTTATCAAAAGGGAGTAAAGAAATAGCTAAAAATATTGGCTAAGAGTTTCAAGAGTGACTTGTGACTGAATGCTTCAGTTTTTGGTTGTTATCCTTTAAAAGCTTGATTTTTAAAGGGCAGTGTCATATTCCAGGGTTCCATCCATACCAGTGAGGGATTGTGTCACCACCTGTTCTACAACATTGGGTGCCTCAAAGTGCTTTGCTTTTTTAAATTCCCAACCTGGGTTGCTCACAAACAGCTCAACACCACGCAAGCTTGAGTGTCTGTGTGTAGTTGCAGCCCTGGTCCAATAACTCTGATCCCAGCAGTCTCTCAGTCACACTCAGCTCACACTCTGGCTTCCATCATACTGGGTAACTGCTTGCAGAGTGACCCAACACTCCTCTGCTCCTGAGTTTTCCAAGAAATATGTGTTCTTCACTTTATGAACATCTCCTTAACAGTTCAGATATTAGGGTTCTGTTGTCCCTGTGGAGTATCAGTATTGAAGAGTCTGCTTTTTAACTGGAGTTGCCAAACAGCACAGTTTAAAAACAACACTGGATTAATTTAGATTAAAAATAAAACAAGTTTATTTAACTACACAAGGAGAGTTTCAACTGAGCATGAGTATAAAATAGTAAAGTCAGAAATGGTTACAAAAAATATAAAGACACAGTAGAATACTTCACATTAGCTAAAATTTAACCTGGACTTGGTTCGAGATAAAATTCTTACCCACACATTCCAGGCAACAGGGCTGACCAGGTCAGGATCGCCTCTGATCACCCTCTTAGGTGAAGGGTGGGGGGAGGGGGAGGAAGAGAAAATCTGGGGTCTTTTGCCCCTCTCTTTTATAGTGCAGTCACACTTTGAAATGCAGGCTTCTGAGGTAGCCATTGTGCTTTTAAGAAATCTGGCCACTTAATTTTGTGCCTAAATGTGAGGTGAGCTCTTGAAAATCTGATCCAGCAGGATTTGTTCTCCGCTCAGTGATGCCAGAAGAAGGCAAGACTTCACAAGCCTCACTCCACAGAATGGCAAGATGTAGGGTTCCATAAAGAGGTGAAAGATGGCCATTACAGCCTACTGATAAGAAAGTGATTGCTAGTAAAAATCCATACACAGCTGATGTTAAAGTGCTGCTATGGCGGTGCTTCAAGAACCACACTGGCGTGGCTGCTGATGGGAGAGGGGAGGAAAAGAGGCAACTGTGATGGGCCCCAGCAATTTAAAAGGGCGGGGCCTTCTGTCCCCTGCTGCTGATGTTGCAGCAGTGGCCAAAGCCCCAGACCCTTTAAATCTCTGCTAGAGACCAGGCTGGTGTATGTTCCACCTAAAGCCCTGTCACTTCCAGTGACCTGGAGCCAGCCCCCCCATATCCATAAAACTCTTAAGTTACTTTCACCCACAGTTCCATATAGTTGAGAATCTGTCTTTATTACCCTGTGACTGGTAGCCAAACATTTTGAGTGTTTTAGGAATCTGTTTCCTTATGCTGGAAGAAAGAATGCTTTGCCTTTAGAAGCAAGGGATCAGGCAGTTGGCTTGAGTGGATTGTAAATCTCATCTGACTGTAACCGTGTCTGTCTGTCTGTCTGAGGCTTCACACCTAAGGATGGTGACTCAGACTAACCACACTGAGGCAAACAGGTCTGAACCAATACAGCTGTACCCATTAGCTCTGTTGTTAAGGTTATGGGTTAAATCAAAACAAAACAAAACACTGAAGCAGGTACAAAATTTGGTGGAAGAAAAGGATTGGTCTAGTGAGTATGGACAAAGAATGCACTTGAATTGGTCTGAATTGATCACTGATTTCCCCTGCATGTGGAAGAGCATGAAGTTACTGAGCATACACTGTAGCAGATTGGGGATCCCTATTTGTGAAACTGCACTTGGATACAGGGCTATACCCTGCATAAACAAACACATAAGAGCAATGAGTCAGTACAAGTACAAAACTTGAGCAAGATCTTGTGGTTTGCTAGTTATTAATCTTGCTACACAGTTTTTCCTTAGTGTGCCTTAAATATTTAGGCGGCAGGAAATGTAGTCAACTGACATAAAATGTGTGCTTTTCTCGTACCAGTTGGCATTCACAGGTGTTAGTTTCATTAACTTAAGCTGAAAGTAAACACCTCTTTTTCGAGGACATATCTTGTGAAGGAATTGATGGCTTTAGTCTCCAGTGGCCAAAGTGCCTGTCCTAGTCTCACTGTATAGGTTCTGAAATAGGATCCTGCATCATTATCATTCACATAATAGAGGTTAAAAAAACAAAATGCAACAAAATCAAAAATAAACCCAACACCGCCCCACCCCCAGAATCCAACCATCCCTCCATCCCTAACTGTTGTCATGTTTATAATCTAAATATGACAACTTTGAAGAGCAGCAATGTGTATGCTTCATTGATGCTTGTGAGAGGAAGAAAGCAACAGCAGCAGCCGCACCAACAGAGCCAGGACAATTCCCTTGCCCCCACTGTGAACGCCCATACTGTTCAAAGCTTGGACTCCTCAGCCACATGTGAGTCCGCAACCGATGAGCCTGTGCAAGCTCAAGACGTCATCGTCGGACACGACGGACTACCTACTTCTAATCTAAATTTTCGAAATGGACCTTCATTTTATAACAGAGTGAATCAAAAGCAGATTAAATGCTGAATTTGGAGACTCTTTATAGAATACTCAGATCAAAATTTTGCAAACGACTTCTGTACTTAAAGTAATCTGTTACTACAGAGCTACCTCCTCCATCCCAATCTTGTAATGATCTGAAATCCAGACTTTGAGATGGGATCCCATCAGCATTCTAACTTCTTTTGAAAGATAGGAGCTGAGACAGCTGTAAAAATTAATAAATCCTCTTCCAGAATAAGCCTATAACTTTTCCAGCTGTTGGCTGACACTCTTCCTGTTGAAATAACTCTGGGCTGATGTAAGTTTAAAACAATACAGTTATGGTAACTGAAAAAAAAATCTTTATCAGTTCTGTGCCATTTTTAGTTTTTTTATAATTCCAGATATATCTATTTACTGTTGGGTCTCTAGAAAGTCAGAAAATATATCACTAAATATTTAAAACTTTATGGACTCTTAGGCCATATCTGCACTAGCCTCCGTCTTTCAGAGAGGGCATGTTAATGAGGGATTTCAGCAGATGCTAATGAGGCAGTGCCGTGAATATTCAGTGCCTCATTAGCATAATAGCAGCCATGTGTGATTCGAAAGTGCTGCTTTCAAAACACATGCCATTTGTGTAGATGGGGGACTTTTGAAAGGACCCCTCCCAACTTCAAAAGCCCCTTCTTCCCAAAACCAAATGGGAAAAAGGGACTTTCGAAATCGGGGGGTTCTTTTGAAAGGCCCCCATCTACATGGGCGGAGTGTGTTTTGAAAGCAGCACTTCCAAATTGCATGCAGCCACCATTATGCTAATAAGGCACTGCTGAAATCCCTCATTAACATGCCCCCTCCTTTCCTGTAGACACGGCCCTAGAGTCAATTACATCTGATAAAACGGAACATTGGCCATAGTCTTTATTTCTTTTCTGCATTGTGTGTCTTTTGCTTTATCCTCATAGATGATCTAAGTACTGTTGATCTTGCTTCCCTTCCAAAACCTTGTTGACTGAAATGGTGCAGAAACATGTTCCTTAATGTTACGTCATATTATACTTGATTGCAACCACATTAATATTCGCTCTGGACATTGTATCATTTTGCCATGTGTGTGAAGGAACCCAACTCATGAAAGACCCATAAGTTGTGTCATGAGGTCTCATTTATGATGGTAGAGCTATAGAATTCAAAAGTTTAGTTTAGGTATCTCTTTGTGATAAAATTCATCTGGATAGAATAATGTGGTAACCAAAAATATTCAATCCAGCACACTATCAGATAGACACTAAGAATAACTGGTGATTTTCAGAATATTTCTGCAAAAATAATTTGTTCATTTCTTATACAGGTTTTAAAAGGTAAAGCTTCTTTGTATAACATATTTAAAGTGTACATGAGCTAGTCATGAAGGTAGATCTACTGTTGCTTCTGTGTATTTTTTGCAGTTATGTGGTCTAGTCCAGCTAGATTTTACATTGTACCCCAACTTCAGAATACATTACAGGAGGAGAGCAAACAAAACATATTAAAAATGTCAATAAGCTAATAGGAAATTAAGGAAGGAAAAGAATTCTTAGATCATCTACTCCATTTCAAGGTCAGGGCAGGATTGTTTCCTTCAGCTCACTTTTCCAATGCTTCCTGCTTGACAGATTTTAAATTATACAACCAGTAAGGCTTCCACCAACTCCCTTGGGAAACAAGTCTGAAATCTATTACTTTTTTATTGTTTTGTTTCTATATTTATATGGCAAGGATTTGTAAACTTGTTAATACTTCCTAAATTGGGGTGGGGAAACTTTTTAGGTGGAGGGCCACTGACCTACAGAAAAATGAGATGGGGGATGCACAGAATGGAGAAGCAAGAAAAAACCTCACGGATCTGGCCCGGACTGAGGAAAAGACACCTCACTCCATTCACACTCCAACCTCATGTGAGCCAGGGTGGAAGGGGAGAAAGGACTTCCCCCCAGGCTGGATTAATTTTTCTGGGGGCCCGAGGCCAGTTGATTTTGTGCCCCCCTCTCAAGGTTTTAGGGTGGGGCCAAAAATGGCTGGTAAATGGGATGGGGATGTGCAAGGCAGGTGGCATGCAGGAGCAGGCTGGGGTGGGTGTTCAGGATCTGAGCAGGAAGGGGTGCAGGAGTGGGCTAAATGTAGGACTCTGGGAAGGAAGGAGGTGCAGTAGGCTGAGGGTACAGGGTATGGGAGGAAAGGTGTGTGTAGGAGGCCACTGGGAGGTGTGCTTAACGGGGCGAAGGTCCCTGGGATCACATGTGGCTTCACCCCCTGTCACTCCCAGGATGAAATTTTGGCCAATGGGAGAAGAGGGGGGAAAGCCTCCAAGTGACTGGTTCCCTGTGCTGCCATTCTGCCAGCTAGGGAAGTGGCAATGTGCAGAACTGCTTCATCCCCACTGCAAGGCAAACCCCGTGGGCTTGATCTGACCTTGGCTTGCCTGGATTTGTCCTGTGAGACTCAGCCCTGCTCCTCACCATCCTGCAGAGGGGTTTGAACCATCAGCAGGATTGGCGTTTAGGCTCCCCGCAGTGGAATACGCGCACACACACACACAGACATTACCTTAACAGACTGGTGGGTTATTTTATGTTAAGGAAGTTAAAATTAAGCATTTGGTTTACACAGTGTTTCTAGAAAAATGTCAGACAGAAGAGAAAAATAATTTGTGGTATACTAGCAGAATTAGTTATGAATACCATGTCTTTCATTCCTTAGCACTTATTTAATATTTTAAATGCTTATATAGCATTGTAAATGTATTTTACTGAACAAAGAGGCCTGAAGGATTTATAGTCTAATATGCACAAAACAGGACAGAGGAAGGATTAATGGAAGTGGGTTTAAGAAAGAATTTAAATATAGAAGTAGCGGACTTACTGTGTGAGGTAGAATAAATGACAGTATGAAGGCACTGGTAGGAAACAGGCTGATGGCTAATCTATTAGAGAAGGATTGTGTCCAAGAAAAAAAATTATAACATTCCAAATTTGATGCCATCTCTGACATCCATGAAACAGTTAAGCAGCTAAAAACTGCATCCTTTCGTAGGATATATATATTCCAGTGAGAATTCTCTGATGAGTGAATTTTTATAAACTAATATCCTGCTGGAGGGCTTTGGTGGTTGGAGTTACTTTGGATGGAGTAAAAGTTGGAGTTAAGAGTTATCTCACCTGCTTAATTTCAGTTAAATGAATTTCTCACTGTTAGTAAAGTCAGTTGTTTCACTGGGTATTCTCCCAGCTTTTATTACAGACACGACAGAAAAGTTGTTTAAAAGTTTTTAAAATGTGATTCTTGTTAGTAGGACTTACGTTGGTAAATGTAGAATATTAATAAACAGGAAACGAGGCAAGCTGTTTTAGAAAAGGAAGTAATGAAATATTGAGACAGCAGCATTCTGTTGGACTGGGAGATTCTTAAAACATATGCAGTGATTAAGAAATACAATGAGTAACCAAGGACATCATCTTTTCATTAAGATGACAACAAAATAACAAGCACTACCTATGGTCTTCTCAGTGAAGATTTGATAAACACTTGTAAGAGAAAGTAAAGCACAGAAATAATGTAGAGTAGTTAGCTGATTGTCAAGGACTTTTAAGTGGATATAATAACTCTCTGAGACTCTTTTTCTCTTAATATAAGTAAGGATATGGTGAAATTAGCCTGTGGAGGGAAAAGAGGATTTCAAAACCCCAGTCTAGTGATGTTTGATGTCAACACCTTTATTTCAAAGTGAGTGAAGCTGTATATGTATACTGTACAGCAGCGTTTCTCAACCTTTTTTCATAAACTATCCCTTTTAAAAAAATTATAAGTACCCCCATGCTTCTCTCACATACCATAAGAAATTGAGAAACTTGGTCATAAAATAATCTGAGGTCTTGAAACAAGAGCCTTTCAACCTTTCCAGATTACTGTACCCTTTTCAGGAGTCAGATTTGTTTTGCATACAACCAAGTTGCACCTCAATTAAAAACTACTTGCAAAAATATCACAGAAGACTACTAAAAATTTCCTACCATCTTATTATCACACAAATTAATTGAATAGTAATATCGTACATGCATTTCAGTGCAATGAATATGAGGCAGTAGAAACACGTCGTTTTCTAAATGAACTTTTAGGTTGTACTGACTTTAAAAGTGTATTTTTGTAGCCTGTTATAGAACTAAGCAAATATCTAGATGAGTCAGTGTACCCTCACGAAGACCTCAGTATAGCCCAAAGGGTACTTGTACCACTGGTTGAGAAACACTGCTTACAGGAATGTCACTTGAACATTAATTACTCCTGACAGTCCTGCTAATTAGAGTTTAAAGATCTTCTGCAGAAGAAACACTTTTCTTGTTATAGCAGGGAGAAGCTAATTGTTTAAGTCCAGTATCTGCAGTCAACTGTAAAGTTTTTGTCCTCACTGAGGGAGGTTGATAGGAGTGTTTCTCCCACCAACCTGCCTTACTCCTCTTACAGCGAGCTTGTTGGAGAGAGGATGGGACAGGACAAGGGACCCCCATGGGACCCAGGGACTTCCCCTCCGTCCCTGAGTTGTGACAGCAGGAGTACAGGGGGTTGACTGCGGACCCCACAGAGATCGATTTCACATGAAATTGAACTCCGGGAAATCAACTCTTCGACCTGCTAAATGCAGACATACCCTCAGACTGTGCTTTTGAGCTTGGCGCATGTGTTGAAGGAGTGGGGGGGATAGATGGACCAAAGAGCCATATTTTGGCATCACAGTTTCAGGAGGCAACCAGAAGTATGTCTACATAGCAAAAAGAAACCTGTGGCTAGCCCATGCTAGCTGACTCAGCCTTGCAGAACTTGGTCTGTGGGGTGGTTTCATTGCTGTGTAGACTTCGAGAAGTCTAAGATCTGGGACGGTTCTCTGAACTGTTCATTAACAACGAAGGGATAGTTAGACCAGTTAAAATTGGGTTTTGAGGAGGAGATTCTATTCCTGGGACACATTTAGTTAAGAATTGATGGGTTTCCATTCCAGTGGTCCAGTCCAAAGCTTTTCAAACTTGAATTTCCATTTGCTCCAATGGACTTTTGATCAGGGCCCAGTTTCCTGTCTTGTGGTGTCCTTCAGCTAAAACAGGGAGGACAGAAATGAATATTAGTGTTTCTAGGTATTGTGCAAATATAAATAATTACTGTTTCTGTTATTTTTAATTTAACTTGTTTTTTACAGCTTTCTTCGATGCTGTCTGTATATACCTATAAAAATCAATGTTTTGTTTGCAGTATGCCATTAACAAATCCACAACCAAGCAGCCATTTTCATAGCTGTGCCCTCACTTCCACAAAGCAGTTGTGTACATTTACATAATCCTAGCTTCAGGATTTTTGAGGAAGAGGGGGCTTCCAGAAGAAGGGTTTCCTTTCAGGAGGTCCCCGTGGGCTGCGCATCTACATGGCTATTTTGGATTCTGGAAGAACTTCTTCTGGACTCAGAATCATGTGGCCATATGCTAATGAGGCATGGGAAATTTACATCCATGCTTCATTAGTATCTTCCAGGTTGCTCATTACCATACCCCTTCCAGAAGGGGCATCTATAGGCGCAGCCTAAGAGTTTTACAAGGGGGAGAAACATATCCCCCTTGTTTTCATAAACATGGGAATAGACTTTCCATTAGACAGAAAAATTGGTCCAAATCAGTTAAATGACACTGTTTGGTCTGGACAAAGTCATACATTGTAATTTCCAATGTAAGTCCACTAGGCCGCAGCAGTCACCATATTGTTCATTAATTATATGGATGTATGGAAACAGGTGAATGTTATCCTTTGGTGTTCTTAGATATTCCAATATTAACCAAATGCATGAAAGTGACTGGAAACTGACTATAAATCAAAATGAAACTAAGGACCATGAAAATGGATTAAACTTGAGTTTGTGTATACACTGAAAACTAAATATATTTAAATATGTCACTTTTTAAATTAAAGATTTATTCATACATAGGTGAAGATTTTTAAAATATGTTTTTAATCTAATTAGTTTCCATTGAAAATTTGGAGAAGATTGAGAAAGGAAGTACTTCATTTTTTCCCCAATGGGATACATTTTACAGTGTGAAAGTTTAGATTGTTCACCACATCTGCTTGGAATAAATATTTCTAACCTGTTTTTGCCATGTCAGCTCCTTACTGCTGCTTCATAGAAGAAATTAGAATCTTTGAACACTGAAATCTCCACTTAGACCTTTTCTTATTCCAGGGTTTCCCGCATAACTAATCATAATTCAAAAAACATTTTAAACACACTGGGACTGCCTAACTGCTTTTTATGTTTGTGAATAAAGCTTGCAGTGTAAGAGTGGCTTACTGTGGTTTGGGTTATCAGAACTTCCTGGAATGATCTAGTCAAAAACTTGATTTAGAAAATTAAGATTACCAAGAAAACAGTGAGTCAAACACAAGGGTGGTATAAGCAACCATAAGTCACAAAAGGCTTTCCATTGCAACCTCTCATGCAAGCACACTCTGAACAGGGATGATAGAATTCTAGAGATTTTTGGAGAGAGTTAGGCTATGTCTAGATGAGAGCAAGCTGTCGACAGAAATTTTGTCAGAAGATATCTTCCGACAAAAACTTGTCAAGGGATCGCAGCCAGACAGCAAGGCAGATCACTCTAGTGTAGATGTAGCCTAACTTCCTCAGTTTATTTTACATTGCTTCATTGTTGTTCTGTTGAGGTGATGGAGATTAAATAGGTTTATCTTGCTCTTTGTTCCAACTTTTCCTCTCAGTCAGGCTTTTCGCCATGCTTCTTTTCTGAGACGCCCATACAGTAGGAATCCCTCTGATGCACTTTAAAGACTCTTAGGCTGCTTCTACACATGCCACCTGCTGTCAGAGGTGGCATGGAAATGAGGCAATTCAAAGCAGGCTAATGAGGTGCTAAAATGTATATTCAGTGCCTCATTAGCATAATGGCTGCCATGCAGATTTCAAAGTGTGGACTTCAGATTGCAGATTGACAGTGTAGATGTGGGGCAGCTTTGAAATAAGTGCCCCACTTTGACATTCCCTTATACTGATCTAGTTCTGTGGGGGTAAGAGAATGTCGAAGTGGGGCACTTATTTCAAAGCTGCACCACATCTACACTCTCAATTTGCAATTTGAAGTCTGCACTTTGAAATTCTCATGGCCGCCATTATGCTAATGAGGTGTTGAATCTGCATGTTCGCGCCTCATTAGTCTGCTTTGAATTGCCTTGTTACCTCAGAGGTGGCACGTGTAGAAGCAGCCCCAGATAGTTCCTAGTAGGTAGATCACCCCAGGATCATATAATGTAATTCTCAGTTTCCACCTACTCCAGGAATTTAGGTTGGGAAGTATTTATTTTGAGATTTACAAACATCAGGGAGGCAGGTGCAAAAAATATAAACCAAACCAATGTATTGACAGATGTCAGGGTGGCAAAACTCCTATCTCAGAATGAATCTCTGTAAGTTTCTCATGAACATTTTGCCTCGGCCACTCTGTTTCCTCAGCCTTATTGTCCTGAAGGGTAACAAGACTGAGGGTGTCTGTGCTTAAAACTACAGCAGCTGAGTTTCAGAGTAGACTCTACCTACTGATGGGAGGGATTCTCTTGTTGGCATAGGTAATAAGAACATAAGAATGCCCATACTGGGTCAGACCAAATATCTATCTATCCCAGTAGGAAGAAGGGTTCTTTGGAAGATGGGGTTTATTTTCAAAAGAACCCCATCTACATCGCTTCTTTACTTTTGAAAGAATCTCTTCCGAAAAGAGAGTATGCAAATGAAGCACAAGGTGTGTAAATCAGTGCCTCATTTGCATTTTTGATTTCCCTCATTTGTATTCTTCTTTCGAAAGAAGAATGCAAGTGTAGATGTAGTCTAAGTTACAATGATGTTGTGAGTTCAATTATTTCCGTATCATAAATTAATTTAATACATAAAAAGCCCAGGGTTTTCTGAGTATGAATCTTGCAAACTCAACTTGGGATATGAAAGTTAATCTGGAATCCTACATGTTCACATTTCATCTCCTCTGCTAACAGTTTTGTAAACCAACTTGCTCACTCCCTGACAGCTTGCTGCGCAATGCTAAATGGAACAAAAGCAATGAACCTTAACTGTTCTCACTTTAAAGAGCAAGAAAGACTGAGTGCACCCAGGGAGCAGATCTGCTGAGTAAAATGGTGCCACTCTTAAACAGTCACCTGTCACATGAAAGTGCAGTTCTGTTGTACTAATGTTTAAGTCTGTTCCCTAAGGGTTAATGTTCAGATTTTTCCAATTGCTGCCTTCAGCTCTATGCCCTAGTGCTATGGGCAGAGAACAAGAGCAGAACTAACACTTTTGCTTGTGTTTATTGACTTTCCTGCTATAGCTGAGGCAGAGCCCTTGTTATACTTTCAGAGCTATTTATACCCTTCTTTGTGTACGTATGTAATACTTATCTGGCAAGAGGGGCCACCCATCTGTCTCTCATAAGACAAGGGAGCAAAGATGCACTGGAAGAAGAATGACCCGCATGGGGACAGTGTGCTTGACGAGATACATGTCTGAGAGATTGCATGTAGTAAGGGACTGTCTGATTCAACTAGGGATGAATGAGTCACAGAGAAGCATTGATATCCTCGCTCTTTCACAGAGGGGAGATGCGTAGGAAAGGGGAGTCACCTGCAGTCCTCTTTCCCCCCTTCAGTCTTGCTTTTATGTAAGGGAGGAGGAAGGAGGACCCTACTATGGCCCTGGGATTATGCCCTCTGTTAGGAACTGGTAATGCACTTGACCTCTTGTGTATCTTTAAATGTATACTTTAGTGGGCTGTGGTCAGGATACTACCTTGGAACTCCAGAGGTCTAATTTCAGCTCTCTTACATGGGCTTTTTCTGTGTCCTGGCCAAATTATTTTGCCTGTATGCGTGAGCTGGGGCTGGGGAAATAATACCTGTAGCACATGTGTGACCAGATGAGCTGTGAAGTTTTTTTCATGACTTCCAATATGCCTTCTCTGAACTTGAACTAAGATCCTGTACAACAGAAGTCCTCTGACCATATTCCATCATCAGATTGATTTCTAGCTGTGATGAGATCCAGGTCATCCAGTTGTTTTTATGTAAAGCTTGTTATCCAGTCTGACTAGGATATGTCTACACAGCAGCCTTATTCTTAAAGAAGATATTCTGGAATAGTTTATTTCAAAATAATGCTGCTACACACAAAAATGCATTTCAAAATAGCACTTAGCTATTTCTAAATACAGCATCTACAGATATACAGCCTATTTCTAAATAGAGCCATTGGAAGCTCTGTTGCTTATTTCAAAATAGGTTATATTCCCTGTCTTAACAGCTATTTTGAAATAGCTGTTTCCAAATAGGTACTGTTCCTCATAGCATGCGGTTAACCAATTTCAAAATAAGCCAACTGCTATTTGAAAATAGTGGTTGTATTGTATAGATGCTAGGATAGTTATTTCAGAATAAGGGCTGTTATTTTTAAATAACTTCGCTGTATAGGCCTATCCTAAATCTCTAAATCTGTCATGATTCTGAACAATGCTGGAGGATGCAGATGCCAATAATAAAATAAATACATGCCCCTCAAATTTCTTTCCGTACGTCTTTGTGCCTCTTACTACCTCACTGTTACAAAACTGGCTGCCAGTGTGCAAAACAGGAGGGAGGCATGCTCTCCATCCCAATGACTTTGCTTGTAGCTCTGCTGATTTTGGATGTTATTAAAATATAATTAACTCAGGTGCCTATAAAATATATTACTCATGCACCCTAGATCTATGAAATTTAGACGAAATAAATAAATAAATAAATAATCCTTGCTGAATGTCAAGAATTTTAACACGGAGATACAGTAAACTCTTCAATAGTTGGGAGCCCTGGGACTAGGAGGTTGCCGGATGTTTCAATATGCTGGATATGTGGGCAGGGCACCATGCCACGCAAGGAGCCACTCAGTGCTCTGGGCAGCTTGTGCATTGCTGTGCCATGAGCCATTCTAGGTGGGAGGGGGAACCGCTCTGGGCGGCTCACTTGTGGCTTCACCATGTGGGGAGCCGGCCTGGGCAGCTTGTGCATTGATGTGCTGTGTGTCACTCTGGGTGGGATGGGACAGTCTGCAGAGAGCCACTATGGGCAGGATGGGGTGCCATGCAGGGAGCCACTCTGGGTGGCTTGTGCATTTCTGTGTTGTGAGCCACTCTGGGTGGGATGGGGTGCCAAGCAGGGAGCCGATCTGGGCATCTTCGTCATGGCTGTGCTGTGTGGGGAGCCCCTCTGAGTGGCTTGTGCATCGCTGTGCCACGAGCTTGTCTGTGGGGATCGGGGTGCTGTGTAAATCAGCACATCATTTGCCTTTTCGATCTCCCTCATTTGCATTCCTCCTCTGAAAGGGGTCTGCAGAGTAGAAGTAGCCTGACTGAAGTAAAATTATAGAAATTACATAGCAAAAGGTTAAATGGCAGATTTAGATGGAAAATTAGGAATAAATAGAATAATAAGAAACTGTCATTTTCTGGAGTAGAGGCATTAAAAAGGGGCAGAAAAGGTCAAATTACATTTACGTTCCAAACTATTTTGTTTCATGCATGAAAACCAAACACTGTTCTCAAGGAACAGCTTTGCTTCTGGAGGAGCCCATATTCTATGTCAAGGTCTTAAAGTAAATGGCAGCATTTCACCGGAAACTTATGTTTCTGCACAGGAAACAGGTGACTTTGACACAATTCCAGTAAAGCACACGGGCTAAGAGTCTCAAGGATTTCTTAATGTTCAGACATATGAAGAGAATGATTTGTGGCCCATTTCAAATGACTTTCCCTTGCATGGATTCCACGCCACAGTGACTGTTTGGAATTATATCCGTGCAAACCCACATTAGTATTGAACTGGGTTAAATAAATTTCCTCTGATGTAGCTGCACTGTTGTAAATTCCTGACATAAATACATGTTAAATGCAAAACAGAGATTGCACTGGCGTGATTTACGCAGGCACCTCAGTAGGGACGAGCCCTACTGTGCACTGGTTCAACACACCTATCCTGGGGCCCCTTGCACTAGTGCAGTTTATTTGGTTTAGCCTCACCTATACAAGCACATCTCGATAGGCACAGCTGCAGTGAGATCAGAACTAGACTATTTCTCTTTGCCACCTCTTGTTCATAATGACAGATTATTTGGAGTTAATTAGAATATGACCGGAATATTCTCTTTATAAATGAAGATGGTGGTTACTTTAAAACTAGCTTATATTTCTAATTGTAACAAAAGAAAGAAATGTTTATAGATCCTTCAGGGAATGCATAGGGAAAAGCACAGAGGTGCTCAGACTTAAATAGACACCATTTCCAGATGACATCTTGTATGTATTGCACTGCACAATCCCCGTGGAAACTTGGAAAGCCTGAGTAGACAGCTTTCCAATTTTTGGTACAGAATTTCTCTCAGAGGACTGGAAGAAGGTGGACATTACTAACACAGCTGAGGATCTCCTATGAATTAACTCCTTTCACAGGTTTTCTGGTTACCTTAAGGAATTCAGTAGATATAACAGGAAAGTCTGAGTGAACCTAAAGTACAGTTCAAGTAGTGTCAGTATCTCTTCCCTGGAGAGGGCCCCTACATATCAGGACTGAGTCAGGCTGGCATGATTGTCCATGCCATAGTGTGTGCCCAGTGTTCTCAGCATAGTATCTTTTGCAAGCACTGACCTCATTTACGTTGATATAAAATCAAGGCAAGTAGTGTACCTCCAGTTCCCTAATTCCCATGTATGTTCTTTAGCCAAAGACTGTCTTCATTCTTTTGTGTTGTGGTGACACCAAGAGTTATTCATTGATGGATAATTGATAGGTTTTCATAATTGATATTAAGAACTGAGTCTTTCTAATACTGAATGCACGCACTCAGGAACAGGAGATCTTAATGCATAGTATCAAGGGTGGGAGGGTTCACAAATCAGTAAATCTGTCCAGATTGGAATGGAACTTTTAAAGGCACTGTAATTAATTTAAAGTATTGATTTTGTGAAAAAGTGGGAAACAATTGGTATAAATAAATGGAGACTCTAAGCTGGGAGAAACAAGTGCTATTGAAATCCCAAGGAGTTGGTGATGGTGGTTGGATTTAAATAGGAGCCATCCAAACCAAAGTTCAAGCCCAAACCAAAGTTTTGCTGACCTTCAAAAATGTTTATCTAATATTTGTTCTTTTCATGGACTTCCGAGTTGCACACAGATGTGGAATGGTTGAAGTAGCAGGATCTTGCAATATTTCTAACTCAACTGGAGGCATGGGTAGTAGGTGTTGTAGGCCAGAGGAGGTTAAACCTCCCTAAACAGGCCAACCTGCAGGCTTCAGAGTGCCTCCTGCAGTCTGTCTGGAGGCCTCCATTCCTTCTCTTCCCCAGGGTCCCCCCCGTCAGCTATTCGGTGTGGCCCCCAACACTTGTTCCTCTCCATTTACCTCCACTGTCACCTGCCCTTTGGCAGGAGGCAGCAGAAAGGAGCTAGTGGGAGGCAGGTGGGTAAGGGCTTTTGGGGGATGGATGAGGACCATGATGCAGCATGGGCAAGGCCAGCCCAACAGTTTGGGAAGGCATTAACTTTCCCTACTTTTTATACCCGATGCCCATGCTTTCATCATGTGTCACTGCTTCTTTCTCAACATTCTGCATTGACAACAATAGTGGCACTCAGTGTTCATTGCTTTAGACATGTAGTTTTGTTGGGGATTTGCTTTGTTAGGTAAACATTTTTTCAGTTTTTGCAGACTGAACGTAATGCGAAGAATAAAGGAAGGGAGTTTTCAAAAGCGCCTAAGTGGTTTAGGAGCTGACCTCACTAGTTGGTTGGGAACCTAAATCTTTTAGGTACTTTAGAAAATCCAACTCAAGGCCTGTTCTTTGTAAAGAAAGCTAGTGATGTTGGAGATTTCTCCAATGAAGAGGAAGAAACTTGATAACATAGTTAAACCTGAAAGAAAAGACTAGTTTCTGTCACTACTTACAAAAAGTGTATGTGTCTATATGTGTATGTGTGTGTATTCTGTGCAGTCGTGGTACTAAAGGCAGCAATATGTGTTATCAACTTTCTGTTTGCAGGTGTCCTCTGCTTCCAAGCCACCTTGCAGCACCTGTAAGGCATGCTGCTAGATATGTTTCCCATGTCTTGATCTATCTGCATTTCAGACTAAAATCAGCCTTTTCCTGCAGGAGTGCAACGGGGTGTGTGGGTATGGGGAAAAGTCTTTCAGTGTCTCTTTGAAATTACACCCTCAAACACACTTACTCAATGTGAGACAGAATTTAGCTCTAAGTTTGCCAATTTATAATTTTTAGTATCTGAGAGGTAGCTGAGTTAGTCTGTATCTTCAAAAAGCAACAAGAAGTCCTGTGGCACCTTATAGACCAACAGATAATTTGGAGCATAAGCTTTTGTGGGCAAAGACCCGCTTCATCAGATGTGCAGATCAGAGGAGGAACAATGGAGTGGAAGCCTCCAGAGTAGATCAAGAGAAATTAATAAGGAAGTAATGAATTTTACAGACAAGGTGTGCTCTATTTAAAGCTCCATATTACCTGTTTATCTTAATAAAAACAAATCTATTTAATTTATCTTGGGGAATAAGTTGTGACTATTTGAGCACATAAGGAGATATTATGCTTTAATCTGAATAACCCACTGTTTTCATAAGAGTATTCAGCATACAACTCACACTTAAAATACCCCAGATACCTTTTTTTTAAAAAAAAACAAAAACAAAATGTAACCACAAAGAAGACAAGGAATTCAAGCTAAAATAAGGTGTTTTGTTAAAGCAAGTTTAGCTAATAAATTAGTAAACACACAGGGTGAGTTCTAAAAGAGTTAAGGTTTTCTTAAAGCACCGTGGAAGAGATGGGGTGGACTGGATTTGAGGAGGAATTCTTATAACACAACCGAGAACTCTTCAGCCTCTATTCCCACTTCCTGGATTTTAATGGTTCTTACTCTCTTGTTGGATTTTGAAATCCACACCAATTAGTTGATGAATGGGAAGAAAAAGAAGTGTTTGGATTAAAAAAAGAATTCCAAGAACCCATAATCTGCTTGACTGAGAATAACAAACTACAGATGTAAGAAATCTAAAAGAGCATATTTAAGGGGAAAAAAGAAAATTTCATTAGTTGGGAATTCTAGATCCCTCCCTGCCTCAAAAACATCTCCATTATATATTTCAAATACAGTGGCATTTGCTCTGGTTCTTAAAGTTATACTGTTGTTTGCCTTTAAACCTTGAAACACAAAAGGGAAAATGCAGACTCTCTTTTATGAAGTGAGACCTGACAACTTATGCAGCCATAGCAGAGTTTATTCTCCATGGCGTAAATCTTCAGTGAAAAAAAAAAATCCATCTGTGCTCAATATTCTCCTCCAGATTGTGTGCACAATCCATCTCCCCTCCAATACATGTCTTTTTTTCTTGTTTGTAAGTTCAGTTTTGATTAGTCTTCCATTAAAGATAATCAAGATATTACATTCTATTAGGATAAACATTATTCTAGAAAAGGAGGAAGCCGTGCTAGTCTATACACTACCAAAACAAAAAGCAGTCAAGTAGCACTTTAAAGACTAGCAAAAAATTTTGCTAGTCTTTAAAGTGCTACTTGACTGCTTTTTTTTTTATTCTAGAAAAGTTAGGTTTTAAAACACATTTCATTTCTAAAGGCTGATATTGCACTGTAGCCAAACAGACCAAGTGCTAAACTTGGCTCTGCTTCATGTAAAGAACTCCAAGAAAGGAAGCACTAAATTTGGGAAGGAACTATGGGAACTCATTTCTTAAGCATTCTGATAACTCTGAGAAGACAAAGTGTTTTATCTGTATTAATGCCATAGTATAATTTTATAAGAAATTCTACCTGTACTTCAATCATTTATATTTTCACAATGAACTAAGAAAGTTAACATGCACACTACATCAGTAGTTTGCACCTACTCCCTTTGAAGCCGATGTCGAGACTCTCATTCATTTGAGTGGTACAGGATCAAACTCTAGTTTAGTTTGAGATTCTGAATGATGTAACTTCTCTTTTATTACTATGATGAGCTTATCCTAGCATAATTACTACATACAAAAAGTGATGCAAAAGTTGAAATAAACACAATAGAAATATGGTAATTTCTTGTTGCTTAACATTTCAGTTGATTACATCACGTTTCATATACATATCACAGACACAGAAGAAATATGCAACATAATCTTTGCATCAGGAGCGGACAAACTTACTGACTCTCTAAGCTATATACGAGAATCTTCAGAAGTTGAAGAGCCCAGCGAGCGAAGCTGGTTGAACAAATTCCAATTGAAGTTGAATAAATTCCTCTTTTATTTGTCTTAGAATTAGCCAGTTTACCAAAAGAAACTTTTTTTGCAGCGATGGTTCAATTTTGAAAAATTTCTGAGCTGGAGCCCTGCCTGTCAACCCACCCGTTGGACTGCATTTTGGAGTCATGGTCCCTATGGCTCCCCGGGTCTGTGCTTCTGAGTTGGCCTAACTCGTGGCTTGCCCCAGGGACAGGGCCTATTTCCTGTCATGAAGGATCTTGAAATTTTTGGATTTTGTTCCAAACTGGAACTAAACCAGAGTTTCAGAATCTTCCATGACAGGGAAATTACCTTTCTCCTTCCAGCTCCAATAAAATATGTTGTAACTGAGCCTCCCCAGTATTAGTAGACAGCAACGAAGGGTCCTGTGGCACCTTATAGACTAACAGAAAAGTTTTGAGCATGAGCTTTCGTGAGCACAGACTCACTTCATCACATGCTGGTCTTGGAAATCTGCAGGGCCAGGTATAAATAAGCCAGAGCAAGGGTGGGGATAACAAGGTTATTAGTAGAGGCATTGTTTCTAACATGTAGCCTGAAAAACAGAACTTCTAGGTTCTATTTTGTTTTACTGAGTTACCTTGAGCAAATCATATCACTTCTGTTTTAGTTTCCTTATCTTTGAAGTAGGAAAATTTTATTTCCTTCCCTCCCAGAAATGTTGAATTTCTTTCATTATTTGTAAAGCGCTTTGACATTCTCAAAAAGGAGGTCATAGAAGTACAAAGTAGCAGCACTGGTGCTAATGATACCTGAAATCCAAAAATAACTAAAAACCATTTTTTAAAAAAAGTTTACCTGAGAGCGTGTCTATGTTGTGTTTGTGAGGAGGGCAAGAGACCACAATGGCCGAGCCCCAAAAGTATTCTTTTTAAAGGTATTGGAGGAAGGTTTCTGAGTCAGCAATAAAATCTGGTGATATGTGACAATGATGGCTACTTTGTAAGAACACCCCCTCATACGAGGGCTGTGCAAAGTGGAGGGCACACCTCCTAGAGGAGCGTGACATTTTGTAAGGGGGGCACAGGACAATCAGCTGCCTCCCCCTCTACCCTGGCTGCAGCTTCCACGACTTTCTCCCCAGTGACCTCCCCTGCTGCATCAACAAGGGAGTGTCCTCCTGCCACAGTGCCCGGCAGAATGTGCAGAGGCCCTGAGCAGCGCAATGTGCAGCGACAGGGCCAAGCTAGCAAGTTCCCAAGTCAGTAAGGCAGCTGCATTGGTCCCTTCATTCTGTGTCACACCAGCCCACCGGACTCCCCCTAGATGCTGGTGTGAAGTGAGTGCTGCCTGTGAGTGTGCAGTGCCTCCACTAGGTTGGTGCCACCACTGCTCACCAACACGGTACAGCTGTGAGTCCCCTTGAGTTTCCCACATACCGTCCTGGGGTTCTCCCCCAGAGCACCCCTCCGTTGTCAGGGCACGCCCTGGAACCACCAGCACCCACTTCTTGAGCATCCCATCCCCCTTCCAAGCATCCCATCCCCTTCCTCTCTCTCTCCTCTCCCCGCATCCCTTCCTGTGGTCCTCCCACAGGTTGTAGGGGGAGGGGAGCTAATTACAGGGCCAAAAAGTGGGGTCTGCCATCGAAAGTTTGCATACCCCTGCGCTAATATCTTGTGTATATATTTTTGTTTGTTTATTTGAAACCCTTACCTTCCTGCTATGATAAATCAGCTGTTCTGTGACTCTGTGTCATGAGACTGGTAAAATAATATTATATAGGGAAATATATTTTAATAAGTTTCCAAAAGATTAGGTAGTTATAGTTTATGAATAAGAACAGCATTTGCAGTAGACTGTAAAATAGCAGACTGTTCTTAGTTTGGGCCACAAATGGGTCACCAGCTGCTGGAGTCAAGAAGAAACTTCCATTGTGTTTCTAATATCACGCGGTTAAGTGTGTTTGTGCGTTTCTGGCTTGCTCTGAAGCAATGAGCATTGGCTGCTCTTAGTATGTTGAGGTGGTGTAAGTACTGATATGGCTTGTACTGCAATTCCTAAAATGAATACAAATTCAATGTAATTATTCTCATATGTTCCGTTCCAGGGAAAACCGAGGCTATAATCAAAAACTTCAGCCCGCATTACCAACGCCAGTATGCTGTTGCTTTCTGTGAGCATGTACAAAATGAACTGGAACAGCACCGAGACTTCCAGTCTCAATTCCTGAAAACCAAGGTAATGGGAGATCTTGGGGGAATCTTGTGTGTTAGGGTCTATGATGTTGCCTGACAGCTCTGCTTTGCTTGCATGGAAACAGGCAGGTCATATTAGCATAAGCATCTTAAATATGCACAAAATGGGCTTTGAAACTCAAGATTACATCTGTAACTAAGGAGCAGAATTTCAGAAGAGCTGAGCACCCAGAACTCAAGTTCAAGTCAGTGGGAATAGCAGATACACAGCATCTGCAAAAATCAGGGCCAACATAGCCTAACTGCAACATATATACAAGAAATAACGTGTTTTCATTTATCTTAATTTATATTTTTGTGCATTTTATTGGCCTGGTAATTTGCACACACAACTCGTGCGTGTTTAAAACTATGATGCCTGCATGGTAGGGGAGATCTGTAACATATCTGCAAGTGAAGCAGCAGTTAGCATCCTAGAATGTTTTTATTTTTGCACTTGGTGAAAATGTGCCTGACTGTAGCTGCTATGTTTGAGGACTTTTGAAAGTTTGTGTCTCTTTTGTAGTTTAGCCATCCAGTGGATTGCATTACCTTTGTTTCTTCTAATTGTTAAGTCCATGTGTGGAATGAATTTTGTAATGTGCACCAATATAGAGATGATGTGCAACAAAATTCATTCTGCATATGAATGATCTGGGGTGATGGTGGGGTTGAGGGATTTGGGGGCGTGGGAGGGGACTCAGGGCTTGGGGGAATCTGAGTGCAGGCTCTGGAGTGGGGTTGGGGATGAGGTGTTTGAAATGTAGGAGGTAGGTCCAAGCTGGAGACAAGGGATTTAGAGTGTGGGAGCAGGCTCAGAGCAGGAGGTTGGATTGGGTTTGCAGGGTTTAGCAGAAGTTACGTGCAAGAGGGACTCATGTTTGCAGTGTGAGGTCTGTGAGGGATGTAGTGTGAGGGAGGTGTCTCAGGGCTGGTGCAGAAGATTGGTATTCAGGGCACTTACCTGGGGCAGCTTCTGTTCGTGAGAGGGGACAAACAGGTGGTTCCATGTGTCTGGTGCTTTCCTGTAGGCACCATGCCCCCTACCCCCGCAGATCCCATTGGCTGCAATTCCTGGCCAATGGGTGCTGTGGGGATAGAGCATGCCCTAGCCAGGAGCAGGAGGAAGGAACTGCAGTGCATAGAACTGTCTCCCACTCCCAGCCAGGAAGGGTTAGCCCAGAGCACAGTGTGTTGTGGTGGATGTTTCTGTGGGAGTTAGCCATGTCTGTAAGCCGAGTCTGCAGGATTCCATAGAAAAGGCCAACATCTGTCAAAGTAATTCATGGCATAATCTAAGAAAGCATACATATATGGCATTCATAGGGGAATAAAAAGCAGAGAAATCAACCTGAACTGAAAGATAGGTGCTAAACTAAGATTTCACTTGAATTAACTTGGAATCAAGTCCTCAGCTTGAAAGCAGTGAAACCTCACAGTTTATAGTATTTGTTTGGGTTGGCTAGGGAAAAAGCCAGTATTTGAACACACACACTGCCTTGTGGAAAGGGATATATGTTATAGTGACAGCAAAGCCAAAAGAAATTTATAAGAGAAAGAAACATGTGAAAGGTATTATTCCAATGCTTTTTTTGTAAAAAAAAAAAAGAGGTTAAACCAGTACTCAGCCAGCTCTCTGCTCTCTACCTCCAGACAATCCCACGGCTGGAGCTGCTGAAGTGCCAATACTCAGTACCAGCAAGTACCAGCGCAAAAAAGTACTGTTTATATCCATAGAACTGCTTCTTTCAATCATAAAGTTAGCCTCCCAAACGCATAATTGTGTGTCTTTTGACACCTAATGGTGAAGAACCCAGGAACAATGGGCCAAGTTGGATGAAGTATTGAAATGGAAGATCATTAATCAACTTGCTATCCTTACCATCATGACAACTGCAAAGTTAATAAGAACTCCTTTGCCACAGAAATCTAGGAATAGGTTTTGAGAGAATTAAGCCTACTAGCACCCAACCCTCTGAAGCCAGAGGAATTCAGTCAGCTGGGGTACATATACTTGATTCAAACAGATGATCCTTAGGCTATGTCTACACTATGAGATAAATCTGAATTTAAGGCAGGTAGCTCGATATTGCAGTGTGACAGTCATCACTGTTAATAGCATTAGCTTGATTCAGGGAGCACTAATATCGATATCATAATAATGTTGGAACTGGCTGGGTGTAGCATCAAGTCAAAATTTAAAAGTTTGAATAAAGACCAGTGTGGAAGTGCCACATCTTAAAATTGAATTTATTAGCCTCCAGAAGATGTCCCGTGTGTAACCCACAATGCCCTACAGTGCTCCACTCTGGCTGCTGCTCTCCAGGTGTGTGACTGTGAATTTCAGTTTGGAACCAGGAAGCCCCTGGCTGTAGGTTCATGTTTGTATGAGAGCCTGAGAAATGTCTTTCTTTCTTTGCTATTAGTGCTGTGAGTGCATCTACCCATTACAAATAGCCCCAGCACAGAGTTCGTGGTTCTGTCTCTACCTCTGGTAGCTGACCACTTGGTATTTTTTTCTGCTCTGCCTGGCACCAGCTGCTGCCTCACCACACCACGTGGCAGCATGGCTGTTGTGGAGGTCATGCTTACATTAAAGGCCAGAAACTTCTTCTCAGCAGTTTACATTTGTGCATGCCCCCTCCCTCCAATACAGGTGCCATGCAGTCGGGGTCTTTCCCATGCTCAACCACATCACATGGCTAGCCCCTGACCCAATAAAAGGACTTACCTGATGTTCACTGCTGACCATGCTGCTAGGCATCACCATGTCCTAGCTTGCAAGCGGTTAGAGCTCCAAGGGTGGGAAAGATTTTTGGGGGCTTGCAGCTGTTCTGGGGGACAGCTTCAGCTGCCCCCCCCAAAATATGTTCAGGGCCTTTCTGCCACCATGGGGAAGTCCCCCCCGCCCCGGTGGCTAAGATTTTCTGGGCATTGCAGGTGCCAGGGGGAAGTCTCCCCCAGTGGCTAAGATTTTTGAGGGCTTCCAGCTGCTCAGGGGGACTACCTCAACTGGCCCCCCACTGAAATCCTCCCACAGCGCACCCCAACAAGGACCTAGGGGGCTAACTGTTGTGGGGGGAAGTATCCCTTGGCAGCTATGAATTGTGGGGCCTGACTGCCATCTGGGGAGAACGGTTCAAGTGGCCCTCGAGCCACAGACCCCACAGCCAAAAGAGATTTTCGGGGACCATGTCAGCTGGCCATTCAACCTCCCAAATATCAAACCTCCCCACAATGGCAATGAAATTTGGTGAGCCTCACTCCCTATCCCCCATGTTGGCAATGTCTATGTAGTGAAGAGAGAAGCCAAAAATCTTTTTTCCTAGACTTTTCTATCCCCTTTCATAATTCAGCTATAGCTACAGTTTTAAAAAGCTGTTCAGTCACAGAAGAAAGAAATTCTTGTGCATTTGGCGATCTTTGTTGATGCACTAGTTTTCCTTTCTTCAACCTGGAAAAATGGACGTTTGCTTACTGCTGGAGAGGAATGAGGGCAATGCAATGTGGGAAGATGATGTCAAATACCAGCAAAAATACCCAGAGTGCTATGGGGATGAGGGAACTGTGGCATAGTTTCCCACAATGCACTGCTGCAACAGTCAATGTTTGTCGTTCGAGTGTGGCAGCAATAAGTTGGCCTTGTGAGGAGCACGTGGGGAGGTGAGGATAGTCAAATTTGAATTTATAAAATCCAGGATTACAAAGTCAATATTAATAAATTTGAATTTATCTCATATTGTAGACGTAGCCTTACTCTGAATTTTAAGAGAAGGTCCAAAGAACCCCCAAATGCTCTTTGCTAATTTTTAAGGAAATAAACAAGGCCTCTGGAAAATTTATAAGGAAAACTTTTAAAATAGCCAGTATTTGTGCAAAAGGCTTTAAAATCTGGTAACTTTCTTTTCAGCCCGCTGTGGAATCTGGAATGATCTTGTATGAATCAGAATTGTTGCACTTTGCTGAAGATCTGAAGAAATGGAAGGAGAGGTATTCTGTGATCAGAAATGACAATGCAGTGGACATCTTTGAGAGCAAAGAGGTAAAGCTTCACTAGGGTGACCAGATGTTCCAGTTTTATAGGGACTGTGCCATTAGTCAGAGCTTTGTCTTATATGGTGCCTCTTATCCTCCAACCCCAATCCTTTCTCTTAAGTTTTCACCCTAAGCCTCGCTGTTGTATGTTTCTTCTCCCATAGAGTTGCTAACGTATGACATGATCTGATGCACCTCATTCTTTCTGTTCAATTTAAAGAAATTAAACTCATTTAAAGAAAGGAACTCAACATTCCCAAATGTGTCAGTAATCTGAAAAGGAGTGAATTCTAGGCTAATGCAGATGCCATTTTATTATGAATGAATAAAATTACATCCTTATGTAAGCAGCTGTAACATCCATTAGGCACTTTTAATCAGCCATGTATGTTGAAAGTATTAACAAACTTCATAAAACTTCTGTCTTCCCCGTATGCATTTCCCCACACGTGTCTGTCTATCATCACTTAAATAAAAATATAAATATGATTGGAGATACACATCTCTTAAAACTGGAAGGGACCTCAGAAGGTGATCTAGTCCAGTCCCCTGCCAAGATGGCAGGACCAAGCATCATCCCTGACATCTATTAGCCCCAATCCCTAAATAGCCTCCTCAAGGATTAAGCTCACAACCCCAGGTTTAGCAGGCCAATACTCAAACCACTGAGCTCTCCCTCCCCCTCAGGTGTCTGTCACTGTAGTATGTAACCAGTGATTCTGGACCTGGAATTTAAATAGCAATTTATTTGTTTCTTTCCACATACCACAGTTCAGCTTTCTGTTTAGCTGACACATTGGCCCTACAATAGTGGCCATGTAGAAACTACTTCTAGCTGTCAAACTAAGTACATGCAGATTGAAAGTTGCACAATGCCAGATAAGCAGCACCAAAGGGCCATTTGTGCACACACTTTGCTGACCTTGTTCCACTTAAACATTGTTCAGAATTGATGCTTTCAGGAAATAGATCTGAATTTAGATCACCAAAGTTGCTGTCTTTAGCGAGTTTCTATGTAGCAGTTCCATGTAAATGAACTGGGGATATGTTGTAGATGGACACTATCATTTTTGAAAATCTTGATTTTGAGTCTTTTTTCTTCCTTTTTCTCTCTCATGTCCCAACCTCCCTGTTCCCAGGCTTACCAGAAGGGAGTCAGCCCTAAATATCATATCCTTCCTGCAGGAGGCAAAGTACTGACTTCAGAAGAAGATTACAATTTGCTGGCTGATAAGCATTTCCCAGACCCCATTGGTAAGAATCATCAAAAACTGAAATGCCAAATCTCAACCTTTTTTTCCAGTCTTTTTTTTAGACTTTGAGGCTATGTTTTAATCAATGTAACAGAAGATGAATGCTCCCTGATTTCCTTTCTCAAAATAATAATTCCAGAACACCCTACATTACATACAATTAAACTATGGATAAGCACTTGATACTTGTTGTCATGCTGTCACTACAGAATCATTTTGTGAACTGTACAAAGCAGTTTATCCCCATCATTGGATGTCAAGTTGTCTTTCTTTAAATGCGCTAGATTGGGTTTCCCGCACACAAATAGAAAGAAAGGAAGTTGTTAATTGTAGATAAGAGCTCCACATTATTTCTTATGGCTTTTAAACCGCAATGATTTTTCCTCTTATGAAGATGAATAAAACTTTAAATCTAAGGAAACATATGGATTTGGAACATCTAAGGAAGAGGATAAGGGATACATATGTCTTTCCATCACCTTTCTGCCTTTAAGTCTTTTCAATGCTGCTCTAACTTGTGACTGTTAGCCCAGGATTGCCAGAGGCAGCCTCGGCATGGGACTGGAACAGCTGCTAATACAAGTAAATACTAGGAATCATATATCAGCTTTAGGCCACTTGGGAACTCCCCTGTGCAAATCCCTCCTAGCTGCCTTTTTCTGAAACCTCTGTCCCCTTGTGCCAGCTAAAGATCTGGCTTTGTGAGTTTAACATCCTTACACCAAGCAAATTCTCCAAAGAGACTATGAATGAAATTGCCAGTTGCATGCTGTAAAGCATAGATACAGTGACTTCTATTCTAATTAACTAGAACTGGAGTTCTACATTATCCATGTGCATTATAAGCTGGTCAAAATGAAAACATAAACTCTAAGGAACTTTGGACTTTCTTTGTTCTGTCCAAGAGCACAGAATTGCAGAGAGCTTTATGAAGACCAGGCATCCGAGGGCTTAAACAAAAAGAAAGGCGCAGGGTGGGTGGGAGGCAAACTTTTCCTTTTTGCTTAAATTACACAGAGGAGACAGTAGGGTAAAACTGAGAATTCCCAGTGCTTATTTTTTTTCCCATGGAAAACCTTGCTGCCTAGCCTATGCAACCCATCAACAATTATGATTCTCCTGGGTGCCTAAACTTTGTCCATTTGAGGGCTGTATTTAACTTGAATACAAACATGTCCCTCTGTAAAATGGAAATGCCAACTGTAGAGGTTGCCGGTCCCAAGCATGCAATGCTGCAACCTGGTCTGAGTGACCATTTTCTTGGATCAAGATGGACCATGTCATCCTAATAGCTATATTTTCCTGGACCAAACCTGCCTAATAAAAAGAAATTTTGTTTGAGTATCTTAATGAATTTTAAAAACAACAAGGAGTCTGGTGGCAAATTTATCAGAGTGTTAGGTGATTTGTTAGTTGTTCAAGTGCCACCAGACTGCTTGTTGTTTGTGCTGAAACAGACTAACATGGCTACCTCCCTGAGACCTAAATGCATTTATTTCTCCGCTAACCTTAATCACAGGGTTAAAAAGTTTGTTACACTGGCTGGAAAAAGCTCAGGAACTTGTTTTAAACCAGATATTCTATTCTATTCTATTCTATTCTATTTATTTATTTATTTAGCTGCATGTATTTATGTATTTATTTATTTAGCTTCTAATGAGAAGGAAAATGCACAGGTGTTTGTTCCCCTGCCAAAAGAGTTTCCAGTTTACCTGTGGCAGCCCTACCTCAGACACAGCTACTTCTGTTTTGATGATCCACAAGCTCAGAAAGAGTTTAGTGCAGTGCTGAATGACTGTGTCAGACACCTAAACCATGGTAAGTACAACAATGGTTTCCTGCTGTGCATTTGTGACCTGTCATTAAGCCTGTTCAGACTGCTGTGAGATCCATCTTGTGGAGAAATACAACGTTATGGGAGTCACATTCTGTCTGGGAGGTGATTCCTTGTAAGTGCAGTGAGTAAAACCTGTATTAATGTAGATCATTTTCATCCAGTGCTACAGCTCAGTCTGGTTAAAATTAAACTGTACATTTTAGCAAGTGTGAGCAAGTTATATTTTAGTAGGATTCAAGCAATTATTCCCCATGGCTTTGACAAGTTGTAGTGTGCTTGGACACAAAACGTTAGCCTCTTTGAAAGGGTGTTCCAATCCCCCGGGCGAATTTAAGGCATGTACCATAGTGTAAAACTATCCAAAGAGCTCATTAGACTCCTGCTGTATTGTGTGTCAGATGCGGGCCGGACGTATGATACAGTCTGGAAGAAAGATGAGAATTTCATGCATGCCATTTAACACTGATATAATGTGATAAAACTGTTGGTCAAATGTCATAGAAATCATATGGTAGGAATCACATTGGTGATGAAGTTAGAATTTGACCTATTACTTTCACTTTGTGATTTTTCTCAATACGTAGGACTAAAAAGCTTTTTTAAAAGCTATGAGTTCATTATGAATATAATTAGTGGGAGTGTTTTTACAGTGACTTTAGTGAGAGCAGAATTAATACCTGCAGAAAAAGAAGTGGTTTAAAATCTTGAAGACGGACAGACAGAGGTAGGTATGTAATGGGAGTATATCAAATGCTGGTTTACTTGTTGTTGTTCTAGGACCAGGTTATGAAGGCAAACCCCCAGAACGTCAATAGGGCCAAAGCACAGATAATTGTCAGAGCAATATTTAATGAATAATAATCAATATACCCAAATAATTTGCTGTCTAAGAACTAAAATGGATTACCTTAAAACATAACAACTTTTCTCTTAAAATAAAGCAATCTCACTGTAGGCAACCACTGAAGATAATATAGGGCCCACAAATATCTATAGGGCCTTTGTTGCATCATGCCTGAAAATTCTCTCTTGAAAGTTGTGCTTGTTTTGGAATATCAATAAAAGTAAAATGTTGGCTGGTTTACCATGAGGTGTCAGTTGAGGATACGCCTTAAAAACTCAACAAAACGATGAAGTAGTCCTGCTCTCACCAGTTTCATAAGGTGTTCTTAGAACTGCTAATGGTTTTTATAGGGTGGTATTAAGAGGGTACAATATAGTCATTGGTGAAAAAATTCAATATTTAACAACTTCCTTATTGTGCTTCCAAGACCTCTGTATATCTATTTTCTATCCATATTTATATCCAAGACCTCCATATTTTGTATTTTACAATAAGAAATAGCACAGTATCTCTATAACCATTGTTTGGTAATGGTTGGTAAATGTTTGTATTCTAGTGGTGAACATATGTGAAATTTTCACTGTATAAACATTGGCTGAAGGTACAGAATTAGCAATTTATTATTTGTTTTCTGCAGGAACCCTTCTGATAATAGTTCGGTATTCAATGATAATGATCCAACACACTGTTACTTATAGGAACAATTACATACTGAAATTTTTTGTGGGCCATTATTGCACAATACTGCAGATATTTTTTCATAAGAAGCACTTCCAACCTCCAGAGTAGAGGTTGTCATTCCTTCTCCTATTGACATTAGGTCAGTATCTAAAGAAATGAGCAAGAAACAAAATGTTCATGTAAGAGCAAAGAACAGTTTAATTCCTGTCTTCGTTCAGGGCCCAGTCCTGAGTTGCACATTGAAGTATGTGACCAACTGATTTTTTAAGCTTTACAGATGTTTTTACACATGGACTCAATAGTTGTTGTAGGCAGATACTATCTTTGCTGTCATGTTATCTCACAAACACCTGGGGACTCTAGTCCTCATCTGTAAAAAGATGTCCTGGACTCCATCAAGGTTCTGCAGTCTTTCTCTAGGAGTGAGCAATCATGCCTAATGGTTAGAGTCAATAGCATGGAACTGTAGCTGGAGTCAGACCCAGGTGCCAACCCAAGGAAAAGAGATGGAAACAGTCAGGTGCCTAGCCACGAGTCAGAGCTAAAGTCAAAATCCAGGGTAGTTTGTAGGAACAGGGACCTGGAGTAAGGCAGGAACCAGGGAGAGATCAGGTGTGGGATGAGAGGGGTGGGCATGGACAGGAACAGACTGGGAGTCAGGGCTGAGTGAGCAGGCAAGTAAGCAGGGTGCATAGCATCAGCCAGCCAGGGATTCATCTAGTTGCTCAGACAATTTCCTGTGCCTCTTTCAGGTTTAAGAAGTGAATCCCAGCCAATCAGTGGGACTGGTTATTTCCCCCAGTCAAGAGCTTTGTGAGCTAGTGCTTTGCTAGCCTCCTTTTCCACTGGTTCAAGTGAGCTGCTGGGTGACAGCTCCAGTGTTAACATTTCCTTAGGACCAAGGGCTCAAGGCCCACAAACCCTTGTACTTCCTTTATGTTCCTTCCTTGCTCATTAACAAGATGGTCCCAAAGTCAGCAAGACACCAGCAAGAGATTTCTCCCTAATTTCTGTTCTCCAGGTACCTCGTACTAGGGGGACTATACAACCCGTTTTCACAGGCACAGTCCCATATTCTAGGAAGGTGTCCCACCTTTTTTTATGAACAAAAAAGCTAATGGTCTTGTATATTCACATCCACTGCTGAGCTGCCCTTTCCTCAAGTCAGCGCAGCTGCCGGTAAAATCAGTCAGGAGCTGTCTGGACAACATGTGTAGCACCTACTGACTAGCCAGTACATGCACCAGCAGGAAAGGGGGCCGGAGCCCTGCCATAGAGGCAAGGCAGGGTATGTTGCAGGGTAGGGTAGTATGTTTTGTCCCCCCTCTAAGATTTTAAGGGGGACCTGGTGCCTCAGCAGTGCTGCACATCCTCTCCGTGGGGCAGCTCCCCCTGCAGCAGGGGAGACCAGTGCAGGGAAGTAGCCCAATCCCCAATGCAGGACAGTCTCCTGTGTAGCTGCTCCCCCGCCCTCCCTTCACAGGGCAGCCGCCTCCACAACTAGGGATCCCCTGCAGCCGGGGAGCTGCACCACCCCCAGGGTATCCTGTATTTGTCACAGGGAAATATGGTCACCCTACCCTGTACAAATCTGGATAAAAGGCCCTTCTCTACACTGGTGTCACTATACTAGCTAATGTGGACACAGCCTCTGTCACAAGAAGCATAAAGATTTAAGCAGATTAGGGTCAGATGTATGTATTTGTAAGAGGCCTTTTGTGTAGGAGGAGCGCATATGCTCTTGGCATTTTCAAGTATATTGAAACTATAAAGCTTTGACACATATTCCATATATGGCTGCCATCTGAACTCAATTCCCACAGCATTCTTAAAGGGAAAGTTTTCCCTTGTGGTTTGTCATTCTGATTAGTCTGCTCTCTCAGATGTGATTGTACAATATTAAAGTGCTCCAAACTAAAAAGCAATACTTTGGTTCTACAGCGAGTTACAGAATTCACAATAGGGATAGAATCATGTTTTCTTGGCACCGTGTAAGTCTTCTGCAACTTGGATCTTTTGTAAGGTTTTGGATTTTGTTTTCCATCTTCTTGGACAAGTACTAACAGACTTGACAGGGCTTTTGGCAGCCTCTGTTCTTAACTTAATTCACTACGTGCTCTAGGGGACAATCCTGCACTGGCAGATGATTGGGAGTAGGTGACCTAATAGGTCTTTTTCATCTTAATGCTTGTGATTCAGTGTTTTATTATTTTTCATGCATTTCAGCTGTTGCTGATATATGTGCTCATTCCATCATTTCTTGTCTGCCCCCTCCTCTTTCCTGAAGTCAGGCTTTTATCTGATGCAAGATTTTAATGAACACTAAAACATTTTTTACCCAGGCATATTGCATCTAGTATATTCCCACTCAAGAAATTTATAAGCTAAATTAGAATCAGAATCAAATACATCAGTATACCAGCAGAAGAGCTACACATTACAAGCTAAAGAAGTTGCAAACTAAAATTATGTTGTTCTTATAGTCTTACATGCATTTCCTTGTGAACACACAGTTAACAGAAAACAACACACTGACAAAGAACCATAACTCTCCCCTTGAAGAAAACATTCCTAACAGTTATTTGAGGAGGTTAATATTGGTTGGACAGATAGCTTGGTGGTTTGAGACTGGCCTGCTAAACTGAGGGCTATGAGCTCCACCCTTGAGAGGGCTACTTAGGGATCTGGAGCAAACAGATTAAAAAAAAAAAAAAAAAAAAAGATTCCAGAAGGGATGGTGTTAGCTCCTGATGTGGGTGCAGGGGACTGGATTCTATGACCTCTCAAGGACCCTTCCAGCTATGTGAGATTGGTATAAGTGAGTCTGTGCTCACGAAAGCTCATGCTCAAAACTTTTCTGCTAGTCTATAAGGTACCACAGAACCCTTCGTTGCTGTTACATATATAACTAGTTTACATAGTTTCTTGTATACCTGTGTGAAATGCATTTATTTTATTCGTCAAAGTTTTATAAAGTCTATGCTTTTGCTCATTTATATTTAGTCACTCAACCAGACATTTTAACAGTTGATGACTGTACAAATGGCCTATAAATAGTGTTGCCCACAGATTAAAATAAATCCACATGCCCATAACTAGACAAACACCAAGAGACTCAAAGCTACTGTATGAACATATCCCACTTCTTACTCCCATGCCAGGTCATAAACCCGACTTTCATATGGAAACTGCAATTGTCAGTGTTTTAGTGAACAGTCATACTTAGTATACAGAAGAAATCCATGCACAATACCAGTTATACACACAATAGTTTGCAATTCACATTTTCAGTTCTCTGCCTGGTTAACAGAAGTCATATTTCTGAATATTATGTCTGCCTTTTAGATATTTCACAGAGAACTGCAGTGATTTGGTGCTGGTCAGGGAGGAGTTTTTTGTTTGATGTATATGAGAACTGAGTACTAGTGTTAGGATTTCATATTTAACCTCTGGTTTTTAATATTTAAATTATTGGGGCTTCTCTGTGCTTAATACGCTGCAGCAAAGCACTTGTTTCACTACACTTGTGCTATTATAGCTCATCAGTGAATATACAACTAACCCTGCTTCCCCAAGAAGTGGTAGGTTAAGTAAGTGGGAGAGTTCATCCACCTTGTGCTTTCTGTCCAGGGGATTATATCTGTTTAACCGTGTCACTCAGAAAATGGATTTTTTGAACCCCTGAGTGATGTAGCTACACTCATCCCTTGTTAAACAAGTACTTCATTTACAAGTACTCGCTTAAATGAGGGACATTTACCTACCTTAGTTCACTCTACGAGTGAACTTCCCCCACTCATACGAGCCTAACCCACCTCCACGTGGCTCCAACCCCCCTAGTCTGACCCCCCCGGCAGCCCTGCAGCCCCAACCTGCTCCAGCCTGACCCCCTGCTGGCCCTGCAGCCTAACATCCTACTGCTGCTTGTACTCCCCGAGGCCCTGCAGCCTGACCCCCCCACCGGCCCCACAGCCCCAAACCGCAGCAGCCTGATGCCCCTACCAGCCTCACAGCCAGACGCCCCCCCACCGCTTGACACCTCCCCCCCCGCAGCCTGACCCCACAGCCACCTGTAGCCCGGCGGCCCTGCAGCCTAAGACCCCTGTGGGCCCCGGGACCAGACCCCCCCTGCTGCCTGTACCCCCCAGGGCCAGAACCCCTGCAGCCCATGGCCAGACCCCCCCACCACCTGTACCCCCCGCAGCCATACACCCTCTCCACCTGTATCCCCCAAAGTCTGACCCCCCTTTGGCCCCGAAGCCTGCTGCCCCTGCTGCCTGTAGCCCCTGTGGCCTGACCCCTCCCGTGCTGTGACCCCCATGGCCCAGTAGCCCCAAACTGTGGCAGCCAGACCCCCTTACTGGTCTGCAGCCAGACCCACCCCACTGCCTGACCCCCGCAGCCCCACAACCTGACTCCCCCGCCAGCCCCAAACCACGGCGGCCTAAACCCCTTCACCCAATCCGCCACCAGATTTTAACCCTCCTTCCCACTCACAGCCCCAAACTACCCCCAGCCTTTAACCCTCCCCAACCCAAGCTTCACTCACCTTTCAAAAGCAGCGCCACCTGCTGCCACTCCTTCCCCAAGTTAGGAGCCCTAGGAACTACTCAGAGACTTTTACATTAAGTGTTCCTCTTACGAGTTTCTGCCTACGAGCAGAGAGTTGGGAACCAATTGTGCTCGTATAGCGAGGGATGAGTGTATATTGACCTAGTTTCTTAGTATAGACAACATTGTACTGATGTGTGTAGTAGTACATCTTGTTATTGAATTGCATGTAGCACTCTTAACTATATGTGTGCGATACCTTTTATAGGTCAATTTCCTAAATTTAAATTGAAGAGAAACACAAGGAGTCATTAAATTTATATATGCAATCTACAATAACTCATTCAATGTACTGGATATCAGAGCCACAGAACCATTTTTTTTAAGATAACGAGCATTAGTCAATGTTCTGTTCTCCCCAAATCGTCTCAAAAAGTGTTAAGTAGCTTTTACTTTTGCCAGGAGATTTGCTAGAAGACTGTTCCAGGTATCTAGAGGCAATGTGTTGTTCAAAATTGCCATGCTATTTTTCTGCAAAATACCACTGGAAGTTTTAAGTACCTGTAGGAGTTTATAATGCTATTTTATAGTGCAAGTTTTTGTTTTCTTTCAAGAGACAAAGTTAATTCCTTCATACACACTGTTTTTTTCTTTTTTCTTGGTGCTGAACTGAGTCAGCTTGTGGTCTTGACAAAGGAATGCCACTGGATTTCCTTTTCTACACTCTTTTAACTGTTTCAGCTTTGTTTCCTTTTTCTCTTTTTCTTTTTCTTTTTTTTTGGTGGGGGGAGAGTTCATAGAATCTCAGGAATGATTATAGTGGAATTTACTGATCACTGTTTCTAGATAAGAAAGAGCTCAATAGAGCATGTTTTCTATTCCAGAATACGTTCCCTAGTGTTGCTGGTGTGCTCGCCCTTCATTTATGATGATCAGTTAGGTTTTTGGATTATAAGGTTCAAACCTGGTATACACTAGGAAATTAGGTTGGTATAAATATGTTTCAGGGAGCGTGGAAAATCCATGTCCCTTAGCAACACACTTTAACTGACCTAACCCCCGATGTAGACAATCTAGCTACAGCCTCTCAGGGATGTGGAGGCCAGTGAGAGCACCTCTACTATCAGTGCAGCTGCTCTGGTGCAGTAGTTTAAGTGTAGAAAAGCCTTCAAATTTGAAGTAATCTGATTTTCTGCATTATCAGGGGTTTAGTTACAGATTTTGCACCTTTTCTGAGTCCAGTTCAGCTGCAGTTAAAGAATATCTAGAATGTTGAGAAGTCACTGAACCAGTCAGAACTTGACTAAGCAGAGTACCAGAAATACCACTTGCAGAGCTTGCTGCCTGCTTTTGCTTTTTCGAAGCAGTGTCCTTTCCAAATTCATTTTTTGATGCATTATGAGAGCAGTAATCAGCCAGCTGGAGGAATCAAAATGGGAGTTGCCCAGATAGATCTTTATAACACAGTTCTGCTTTGTCAGCTTTCTGGCTACATCAGGGTTTATTGTGATGGAAAATCAAGGTCTACATGTTGAACTTCTCTAATCTGGAACTCTCTCGTCCGGCAAAGAACATAATCCACTATGATTTTAGTTAGATGGACGACCGCTTATCATAGGTATGGCTACATTTCCCATAAAGTTTGTTTACAGCCACCAGTCATAGCTCTCAGTGTTCTGTGCAATTATTTAGCTGTAATTTACCCCTAAATGTCTTCTAAGAGCCCAGTAGGCAGCTGAAGTATTGGTAACATGCTAGAAAGTATGACCTTCTGTCGTCTGGCAAATTCCCTTATCTGGCACCTGTCAGGTCCTGAATGTGCCAGATGAGAGAGGTTCAACCTGTACTGGATTTTAAGCTGTACTTGCATTCACTTCCCTTTTATTGGTTGATTTTTGGAGCCCATGTGTTTCAAAGTCAGTATCATACCCTGTCTAATTTCTTTTCACCACTGCTAATTGAAGGCTCTGTCAAAGATGACAGATGTCTTAACTGGTGCAGAGTAAATCTCTGTAGTACCAGTTGGTGTCGGAGGATGGCCAAGGTACATATACATGGCTAGTATAAGTTTTCCACTGCCCATCACTTGGCAGTCTCTCATCAATAGTTAGAAAGTGGTGGTAGGCTGACTTTAAATTTTATTACAGTATTACAATAATTGTATTATTTATTTAAATTACAGTACCACCAACATCGTAAAAATTCCCTTTATTGCCAGGTCTTTCCTTGGTCCACCAAGAGTTTAATAACAAGGAATGCAGTGGCTCCTTGAGTAGGGTAGCCACCTTTCTAATGGTTAGTAACTCAACCCTTGAAGTCTTCCCACATGCTGTGCCCCTTCCCTCAAGGCTCCACCCCTGCTCTGCCTCTTTTCCTGGTACCTTCCCCCTTCCCTATCTCTTCCCCCAAGTCCACACCATTTCCCCCCTTCTCCCTAACACCCTTTCCCTGACTTCTAGTACTTGTCAAATGGCACCTGGACATACAAGGTGAAACCTGGGTTGTTGGCATGAAAACCAAATGGGTGGCAACCCTTTCTTGGGAAGAGAGCTCCCTGTCTATCCTACAAGTCTTGAGTGCTGCAGATAATTTCTCACTGCAGTTACTGATAAGTCATGAGATATAGCAATGTCATACCAAGCATATTTGCTGCTTTGAAAGTTTTTCCACTATGGCTACGTCTACACGTGCCCCAAACTTCGAAATGGCCATGCAAATGGCCATTTCGAAGTTTACTAATGAAGCGCTGAAATGCATATTCAGCGCTTCATTAGCATGCGGGCGGCAGCGGCGCTTCGAAATTGACGCGCCTTGCCGCTGCGCGTCGCGTCCAGACGGGGCTCCTTTTCGAAAGGGCCCCACCTACTTCGAAGTCCCCTTATTCCCATGACCTCATGGGAATAAGGGGACTTCGAAGAAGGTGGCGTCCTTTCGAAAAGGAGCCCCGTCTGGACGCGCCGCGCGGCGGCAAGGCACGTCGATTTCGAAGCGCCGCTGCCACCCGCATGCTAATGAAGCGCTGAATATGCATTTCAGCGCTTCATTAGTAAACTTCGAAATGGCCATTTGCATGGCTATTCCGAAGTTTGGGGCACGTGTAGACACGGCCTATGAAAGTCAGCAGTTTTGTGGCAATAGAGATAGAGACGTTTTCATGTGCAAATGAGCATATATGTAGCAAATCACAAATTCTTGATGGGCCTACAAATTATGACATTCTGCACATCACCTGATGATTTACAGAATTTGGCAAGTGAGCCCTGAGAGGCCTATTTTAAAATTTGGCCCTAAGGCCCAGATTTGTAAGGTGTTGAGGCAATAATGCATGCAGAATTGCAACACTGAACTGATTTAAGAGTTAAATCTCATTTCAGAAGGGATTTAGGCACAAAAGAGCCAAAATCCCCTTGGCAGTTGATATCTCACAAATAAAATCTAGGCTTCTAAATCATGTAGGTGATGTGGTGATGAGAGCAGCAACATCTACCTATTTTTTAAAAAACTGGGCATAGGGGCTTAAGTGAAGCCCACTGAAATCAATGGGAGTCTTTCTGTTGACTTCAGTGGCAGCTGGATCAAGTGCTAAATGAACTAATTTAACCTTCAAAATGTTCTCAGGTGAAACAAATGGCTTTGTGTATTACCAAAGAGGATTTTTAAAGGAATTAACTAAATATGACACACAGGTCAACCACAAAATATCCTTTGCAAAGGAGGCTTTTTTAAAGCCAGCAGATTTATCATAGTAATATTAATGGAACAGAGTAATATGGCAGGATGATGCCTCTTGATAAATTAAGACAATAATTCTTGTCATCCTCCCTCTTCTGAGATTTGATGAATCAGCTCAAATTTAACCTAAGATGTTTTGTTCCTCAGTAATGAGGCAAAAAGCCAGTCAGTGGTTTCATTGAACAGATAGTCAAAATGGTCTGGGGAAGATACATTATTTTCTGGTTGCAGTATTACACAATTATGCCCACTTCATTATTTTAATTTTTTTTCATGGCACTCAGAATATTTTCCCATGGTCATTACATTTATTTTTTCCTTCAACTAACATTGAAATGAAACACTGTTTTTTCTAGATTGATATGCACCTAGAGCTTTCATTTTAACACCATGAATGAGCTGGGGGAAAGATAGTCTTGTGAGTGATTGAGGATCAGGAGTGGCCTCGGGACTGTCATTCCTTTATCTGTTTGAGGCTGGAGAGTGTTAATGTTGCATTGAATGCAACAGTCTTAATTTTTAATGACTGTATAGCTTCACTCAAGACTTGCAAAATCACCCACTTAAGAATTCATGGTTAATAACTGATTTAGAAATAAAATAATAGTATTGATGAAAGAACTTGTGTCCTAATTTATGCACTGGTGTCATAATCTTTATGGTCCTAGTCATCAAAAAGACACAATGGCAGTGTCTACACTACTACCCTCTTTCGAAGGGTGGATGGTAAGTAGGGTGTTGGGAGCTTATTAATGAAGTGCTGCACTGCATATGCAGCAGTTCATTAAGCAAATTCCCCCCCATGGCAACTTCAAAGTTTTAAACTTTGAAGTACCAGCTCGCATCTAGCCGCGGCTCACCCGCTGGTAGTTCAAAGTGCAGGGGCAACTTCGAAGTCCCTTTACTCGGGGTAAGTTCCTTTACTAAGGGACTTTACTAGAGGTAAAGGGACTTCGAAGCACCAGCAGGTGAGCAGCGGCTAGACACAAGCAGGTACTTCAAAGTTTAAAACTACAAAGTTGCCCTGGGGGCGGAGGGGGAATTTGCTTAATGAAGTGCTGCATATGCAGAGCAGCACTTTATTAATAAACTCACAACACCCTACTTACCACCCCCACTTCGAAGGAGGGTGGTAGTGTAGACACAGCCAATGGGTAATGGGTGGGAAGATATCTTTTATTGGACCAACTTCTGTTGGACAGAGGGACAAAGTTTTGAGCTCAGAGTTTTCCTTCTTTCTTTCTTTCTTTCTTTCTAAAGCTTTGACAGAGCCCTTCTTCAGGTGACCTGAAGAAGAGCTCTGTGTAAGCTTGAATGCTTGTCTGTCACCAACACAATTTAGTCCATTAAAAATACTGCTTCACTCACCGTCTCTCCTTTGTATCTTAATACATCTTCATTAATTGGCGTGATACAACTGATCGCAGAAAGGAGAGCCATTTGAATACCAGCATAATGTTATGTATTTTTAACCTTCCCTCTGTGAATTATGGATTGTGGGTGGAGGAAGAGGTTCATAACCGTCATTTATTAATTAAAAACTAATTCTTCCAATCTGTCTGGAATTTATATCTCGGTCAGTAAATGATTTTATATCACAGCTGCGCCCTTTTCTTGCAGTGTTTGAAAGAGGCTGCTCCTTCCTTAAAATCACCATTTTACTAACTCATTGCTGGACCTTCTCCTGTTCTGTGTGAAATCCATTGTTATTATGGTGCACTTCATGTTACTAAAAATGGGGGGCGAAACCCCTCTACACTCAGGGCCTGTCTACAGTGCCACCTTCCTTTGAAGGAAGGATGGTAATTAGGGTGTTGGGAGTTTACTAATGAAGTGCTGTGGTGCATCGGCAGCACTTCATTAAGTAAATTCCCGCCTGCAGCAACTTCTAAATTTTAAAGTTCAAAGTACCGATTTGTGTCTAGCCGCGGCTCACCTGCTGCAAAATTTTGAGGAGTAAAAGGACTTTGAAGTTGCCCTGGCACTTCGAAGTACCAGTGGGTGAGCCGCAGGTTGGTGCATGCTGGTACTTCGAAGTTTTAAACTTTGAAGTTACCACGTGGAGGAATTTGCTTAATGAAGTGCTGCCGATGCACCACAGCACTTCATTAGTAAACTCCCAACACCCTAATTACCATCCTTCCTTCGAAGGAAGGTGGTAGTGTAGACAAGCCCTCAATGCTGGTCTTGAAGGAAGTCTGTCTGAGGGGGAAAAATGCTGTTTGTGTAATTTGAGAGATTCAGAGTTAAGGTAGACCCTTGAAGATTTTACATTCCCTTAGCTGATATGGTATGTCTCCTCACTTTGATAACCATCATTGTCATACAGGAAACCATATGACTTTCAAAAACATACCACTGTCTATCATTTGACTCTGCTTGAGAAGGTACAAGGAAATACGATTAATAAGATTAAAGTGTAGCAGAGCTGAATGTACTCTGAATGCTGTGTGAGGACATATTTTTGTACTGGCCAAATTTAGAAGTAGGGGGAGGGAAGATAAGATGATCTCAGATTTTTTCCATAACAAATGTTTACAGTTCCCATATATTCATTCCATTTTTCTTCTGAGTAATTACTCCTACTGGCAGGTTTTCTTCCTCATTTATTTATGCTTGTCTTGAGTTAACATGTTTTTAATTCCTGTAGTATGTCTCAGCCTCTCCTGGGACATAATGCAAGATAATGATTTAAGCTGTCACTTCAGTCAGGCTTATAAACAGGAGCTATTTAATGGCTAAGTCGTGTGATAAGTGGGCTGGGTCAGGAGAAATGCTGACTTTCACCAGACTTTTTTTCCTTTTGCCCTACTGCTTTCTGCACACCTCAGACTTTCATCCCTTTCCTACCCTTTTTCAAGCGGCACCCATCACCCTTCTCTAAAGCCTCTTATGTAGAGTTGCCAACCTTTCTAGTTTCTCCAGGAGTTACTGGGAATCTGATTCCATCTCCTGGAGGCAACTGAAGCCAGACCAGTAGATTAGGGTGGCACTGCGGGACTAAGGCAGGTTCCCAGAAATGGCAGGCACATCCCTGCGGTCCCTAGGCGTGAACAGTAGGCTCTGCACATTGCCCCCGCCTTGAGCACTGACTCTGCAGCACCCGTTGGCTGGGGACTGCAACCAATGGGAGCTGCATGGTGATGCCTGCATGTACGACCAATGTGTGGAGGTCTCTGGCCTCCCTGAGGGGCCACAGGGATATGCAGATAACCTCTGGGAGTGTCAGGGGCATGGCAGGCAGGGAGCTTTACTCAGCCCCACTGCAGTGCTGACTGGGAGCTGCCCAAAGTAAACGCCTCCCAGCTGGAGCCCACAACCCTCACCCTCTCCAGCACTTCAACTGCCTGCCCTAGCCCTGAGTGCCCCCCACTGGGAGCCCACATCCTAAACCCCTCCCTTGCCCAAACTGCCTTGCAGAGCTTGCAACCCAAGCCCCACTTCAGTCCTGAGCCCCTTCCTGCACCCAAACTCCTTCCCAGAGCCTAACCCTCTGGGGAAGCAAGGAGCAGAGAGAGGGTGAATGGAGGGAGCGGGGTGGGGCCTAAGGCAAGAGGTATGGCAGGGGGTGGAGCAAGAATGTTTTGCATTTGTGTGATTAGACAGTCGTTTAACCCTATTGTTACGTACCACATACATTTAAGCATGTAAAATACAAAACAGCATACTGTCCAGAATGGCTTTAGAAGGTATTATGGAGTCCGTATGCAGCAAACATGATGATGTTTCCTGGCACAGATAGAGAAAGGAATTTTCATATTGCTTCTGTTAGGTCAAGGTCTGCAACCAAAATAGCGAGAAGTGCCATTTTTTCAAATTCAGTTACAAAATCAATCCTTCAAGAGCCGCAATGCAAATGAATATGAGACAGTCCTGAATAATTAATGTCAAACCATACTTTTTGTAACCCCAATTTTAAGAACAGCGAACACACAATGATCTGTGCCACTTAGAAAGTTTTTTTCACCCCTGGTTTGGAGAACAAGTGAGAACAAGGAGAATGCTGCATCTGGGGATAGGCTCTTAAGCAGGAAGGATTAATGTTAGCATCAACCTTCCACACACACCCCCATTCCAAGGCTCTACTGGACTCTGCCCCCAAACCTCCCCCCGCAACCCCGGGCTTCACCTGCCTCAGTCCTAAACCTGCCTCCGCTGACGAACTTCTCCAGCTGCATGCGCTGCTGCTGCTCCTCCATAGTCACCTCCTCCTTCTCAGCGGGGCTGCAGCAGGGGCAGACTTGGCTGCCCTTCCCGCCCAGCTCTCCTGCAGGTTTAGCAATTCCCCCACCTGCAGGACGGGCAGCTCCCTGCCCTGCTGCCCCTGAAACAATGGAACTAAACTTAATTGGTTTAACAGATGGATCCCTGACGGCTGTTAAACCAATTAAATTTAGTTCCATTATTTCAGCAGCAGAAGGTGCAGGGAGCCAGAAGAAGAGTCAGCGGTGGCAGCACCCGGAGCTGCAGTTGATTCATTAAAGATCCGCATGTGGCTCCGGAGCCACAGGTTGCTGACTCCCGTGTTAGGTGAAATTAAAATTACATTGCTAGGAAAATTTTTAAAAGCCGCTTGTGTGTTTAAAACCACAATTTAGGATTCTGGGTGTGGATAAAGATAAAGAATAAGAGTGATTTAATCCTCCTGCTGTTTTGTTTTCTATGCAACATCAATTAGTTCAAAGCACGTTAAGGTTTGTTTTAGCTTTTCCTCTGACTCTCCCAGTGAAGTAGGAGGGGTAGGTTTTTCATTCTGTAGGAGGTGTACTCTTTCTGAAAGATCAAAGATATTAACATGCATAAAAATCACATTGTGATTACATTCCCCTGATTCTGACCTTGATATGTTAGCATTTATTCTTCTGTCTTCACAGTATTGTAAGGTGTAGCATACTGCTAAGAAACCTGCCATATTCCAGCTGATAGGTGGCTGTATTTCAATGACTAGTAGAATTATTCCCTTTTACGTACATCTAATTTTTAGTGGGAGCTGCATGCTTGTTGTAACTGGAATATGCTGACTAGGTTGTAAAAAGCACTCTGAGATCTGTGAGGCTGACAGGCATTGTGTAAAGGTAAGACTTTTTTCTGTAAGTATATAACATATTGGTGTTTTTACTCTGAAGCACAAAACCAGGGCTCCCAAGTGATGGGAGCAACTTGGTGTCTCACTAGGGTAGCTAAGTCCAACAAATGCATGCTTTTTGTTCACTGCAGGAGCTCACATTACAAAGCTTCATTTGCTATAAATAAAGCATGTTTTTGCAGGGCTGCATCCTGTTTGGAAGTGACCTCATCTAGTTTCTGTTAGTGGTTAGCGGTCTTCTGCCACATGATCTATGAATAATATGATAGCGTGTTGCCATTAGAGAAACATCAGCATTGTTTTATTGAGGCTCCGTTTATCCAAACCATTCTGCTTCATGTACTGCATTCTGGGTAGCAATATGAGAGTGAGAGAACAGAAATACATACAGAGAGGCTTCAATTGCAACTAGCATTAAAGCCATGTGCAAACTGATCTTTCAAACTCTTCCCTTCTGCATACTGTTCTGCTCCTTCCAAGTTCCATAGTTTGTTGCACCTTTCCTTATAACAATTGTTGCATCTTTTGTGCAAATATTTGCTGACTTGCTGAGACCACAGGTTACTGGTACATTGCTCAGTCTTTATCACAAGCCCATTGTAGCCTGTTAGACCTCCGTCTGTCAAGTGTTGGTCTTTGCACCAGTCTCCCAGTTTTTTTGTGCTTTTGCACCTGATGGGGGACTTGCTTCAACCCTGCCGCTGCTTTTATTCTGGCCTTTATTATTGAATTATGGTCTTGCCCTGTGGGCTGCAACTCAGACCAGTAACGTGCTATAACACCTTTTGCCCAATAGCCCTGGGCAATGTTCCTTATAATTTTTATGTCGATGTGTGCAATGAATTTTATTATGCGCGTCAGTAGAGAGATGATGTGCAACAAGCCACCACCATATTGGTGCACATAACAAAATCCATTCTGCACGTGGATGATTGGTGGCAAGGGTGGGACCAAGAGGTTTAGGGTGTGGGGGGGCCCTTGGTTGGGAGGGATGAGGGCTCTGGCTGAGGGTGCAGGCTCTGGGGTAGGGCTGGAGATGAAGCATTTGGGGTGCAGTGAGGCTCCAGACTAGGGCAAGGGACTTGGAGGGCAGGAGGTGGAGTGGGAGTTGGGGGTTTGGATGGGAAGTAGGGTGCAGGAGGGGGATCAGGGGGTTGGGGTGTGGGGTCTAGGAGGGAAGAAGGGTTGTGGAGCAGGCTCAGGGATGGGCCTCTGAGGTGGGGTGCAAGTCTGGGAGGGAGTTAGGAACTTAGGGTGTAGGAGGGAGCTCGGGACTGGATGCATGTGTTAGGGTGTGGAGTGCTTGTCTGGGTCAGCTCCTGTTTTGAGTGTGTGGGGAACAGGTGGCTCCACACAGCCCATGCTGCCCTGCTTACGGCGGCAGGTTCAATCCCCGTGTCTCCCATTGGTCACAATTTCCAGCAAATGGGAGCTGTGGGGAGAGAGCCTTCAGGCAAGGGCAGCACAGGGACAGAGCTTCCTGGTGCTTGTGGCAGCAAGACTACCCTGGGGGATGGAGGAGGAATCACAACATGCAGAACTGCCTCACAGGGCCAGGAAGGGTTGACCCAGAGCACAGAGATTTATGGGCTGCATCCCAGGGCTTCTAAAGCCCCTTTCTTAATCCGGCCCTGCTGCTGAAGCCAGAGGAACACTTCTCTCCCCCGCTCACAGCAGCTACCTGCTGAGCCCTTGCGCAGAGCTTATTTAGCAGCCGCACATCCTCCCAGCTTTGATGGAACCCTGACCCTGGCTGCCAAGTTACACTGCTTTGCTAGTATACCTCCCAGGTGGAGATGTTTCCAGCCAGCATACAGGCTTATAGGTCGCACCCTTACAAAACAAAAAAGCAGTGATGTAGCACTTCAAAGACTAACAAAATAATTTATTAGGTGATGAGCTTTTTTGGGGCAGACCCACCTCTTCAGATCTGGCGATAGTGCTTTACTGGAAATGGCATGACTTGTATAACACAGAGATCTTAAATAAATAAAAAGTGACAAATCAGATACATAGGCCAGAAAGTGGGGGAGTGAAGAGAATTACTAATTGTAAGTGTCCTGCCTGAGATCACTACGAATATCAAAGATGGGGAAGCAGTCTTTGTAATGTGTGAGGTAGTTGGTATCTCTCTTAAAGCCAAGCCTCAAAGTATCAAATTTGAGCAGAAATTGCAGTTCAGATGTCTCCCTTTGTAATCTGCTGTTAAAGTCTCTTTGTTTGTAAGATGGATATGCTCAGGTCTTTAATAGTGCGACCCACACCTTCTTTAACTTTGCTGCCAAGAATACTGTGGAAGATTGTATCAAAGGCTTTGCTAAAGTCAAGGTAGATCAAGTCCACCGTGTGTCCCATATCTGCAAAGCCTCATCATTGAGGGCAATTAGGTTGGTCAGGCATGACTTGACCTTTGTAAATCCATATTAACTATTCCTGAAGACTTTCCCCTTTTCCAAATGCTTCAAAAAGTATTCCTTGAGTGTCCCCTCCATGATATTTCTGGAGCCTGAAGTGAGGTTGGCTGGTCTGTAGTTCCCCCAGATTCTCCTTCTTCCCTATTTTAAAGATGGGCACTATATTTACCTTTTTCCAATCATCCAGGACCTCCCCTGATCTCTATGAGTTTGCAGAGTCCTTGGCCATTATCTTTGAAATCACGTCAACCAGCCAGTCTTAGATACCGACCTATTCTCAGGCATGTCACCTAACTTTTTACAGCCTGTTTCCCTGTCAGTTAAACTTTTTAAAAAACCATTCTTTGGAGATTTAGTTAACATGTGTAAGGCACTTTTGGATTTTCAATTAAAAAAACTACCAAAAATGTACAGTGATGATGATAATGAACAACTTCTGTTGTAAGAAATGGAAACCTAGGAAACCTTTTTTTTTTTTTTCCATTTTGGAAAAATAGCGTTTCCACTATTGCAAAAAGAATGGTCTGTGTGTTTTTATGATTGACATGTTCAGCTGTCCCACATTCCAAAGTATCCTGAATACAACGGTTGGCTAGCTGTACAAAAGTTTAGTAAAGTAATGGTGCTTCCAAAGGACATGTGTCAGTGAGTCCCAGTGCTGCAGAATGAATCGACATCCAAAACAAGCAAGGAACTTTCTTAGTCTCTGAAGACAAAACTGCCTAATATATTTGGATAGCTGAAATATATTTGCTGTCTGGTTGTCACATTTAATGGATGTCCCAGCAAGAGCTAAGGAAACAGCTAGTCCCTCAAGAGTTTCACTCACCTCCGCTAACATAAGTTTTTCCATGCAACTGCACATGAGTACAGAATGATGTTAGGCAGAGAGATGAAGAGCGAGTTCTGCTGAGTGTAATGTTGAGAACCTAATTTTTGCCAGTACATTTGTTAAATAACCAAAAATACATTGGCTTTCTTCAAACTCCTATTTGCATTGCTGTGTTGTCTTATAACCAGGTTAATAGCTCCTTTGTTCGTGCAAATAGTTAGCCTGGAGTGGCCTTACATTCATAGTAATTACTCAGAAAGACACTGTCAAATAATTTAAACTGGATATAGAATTATTTCCTTGTTCTAAACGGTGGGGTAAAATAGGTGCCAAACTTTGTTTCAGAGATGGCTGCATTTCATTAATTCTTATTTAAGAAAACCAACATCTAAGCAAATCAAAATATCAGTGCTTGTCTGCTTTTGAAGATGAGCCACAGACCCAAAGAGTGAGATTTAATCTGTTGCTACGCACACATGAACAGAAGCACCTGATCTTTAGGCATACTTGGTATCTCCATTTTCAAATAAGTCAGTGGGTACTATGGTTGGGCGTTTAGCACCTCTGACAATCAGGCCCACTGGGTGCTCAGAAAAGTTTGTCAGTATTTTGACTAGTAGGTGTTTACCTCTACATTTACAATAGAGTACCTACAGATTCAGCCATGCAGTTCCCAATATTAACAGGTACCCTCTGGCTAATCCCCCATGTACTATTTTGAAGAATTTGTGGTTTAGTTTATGAATCGCTCTTCAGAGTTCTCAGAGGGATCTAAATTAAAAGCTCATTGTGTTCACCAGATACAGAGTTCGTTGTACACACCTGTCTGGTGCTTTGAATGAATTGCAAAAAGTCTTTGTGAAACATGCAAATTTCAGGAGAAATAGGAAGAATCATATTGCTGATAGATGGCTTTTCATCCCTTGAAAAGGAGATTTATAGCAGATAATGTACTAATTCATTGTTTTCAGGATACGTTTATAAAAGGGAAGTACTGTTAACAAGCACTTTCATCTGCAACGGATAAGAATCAGGACTTATCTGTGCCTTGAAATTTATTTAAACTGCTATTCTTTAGTTTAATTATTCTGAAACAATTATTTTGGTATAGGGCTCCATGGCTATGTTTAGATGACAGGGATTTGTTGACAGACGTTATTGTCGGGAGGTATCTTCTGACAAAACTTCTGTCGATAGATTGCGGCCAAACTGCCAAGTAGATTGCAAGAGCGATCCAGTCTGTCAACAGAGAGTGGCCGAACTGCCCAGCCATTCTATGGGCAAAATGGCCAACCAGAAGCACAGCAGACAGGGCTGCCTGCTGTCCTGGAAGTCCTGTCTGTTGACAGAGGGCCCCCTGGAATGGCCAAACCAGCTTCCTGTTGACCGATCTCATAGAGAGCTGGGTACAGCTGTTGCCTTGGGAATCTGTGTGCTCTGCAGCATTTGTCAGCAAAATGGCCGTTTTGCCAACAGAACCTGCCAGTGTGGACGTAGCCCATGTGGACATATAATCTGCTGTAAGAGGGATTTTTTAGTTTAGTTTAATCTGTAATAATAGGACACTACATTAATCATTTTAGAATTGCTATTTTGGTTAATTTCCAAGTACAGAAAATTCCTCAGTCAGGTTTATAGTATCTGTCTCGATACTTACATGCCCCTTATCACCAGTTCATGAGTACCTCACAGTGATTAATCGATTTATTTTCCCCTAACCTCTGTGAAATATGGAGGGGAAATAAAAACAACCTTGATAATTACAGACTAGTCAGATTCAGTACCTAGAAAAATAATGGAGCAAGTAATTAAGCAATACATTTGTAAACATCTAGAATATAATAAAGTGATAAGGAACAGTCAGCATGGATTTGTCAAGAACAAATCATGTCAAACCAATGTCATAGCTTTCTTTGACAGGATATCAAGCCTTTTGGATAGGGGAAGGCAGTAGATGTGGTATAATGACTTTAGTAATGCTTTTGATACTGTCTCACATGACTTTCTTGTAAACCCACTAGGGGAATGTGGCATTGATGGAGCTGTTATAAGGTAGGTGTATAACTGGGTTGGAAAACCATTCTCAGAGAGTATTTAGTAGTGGTTCACAATCAAGCTGAAAGGGCATATTGAGTGAAGCACTGCAGGTATCAGTTCTGGGACCAGTTCTGTTCAATATCTTTATCACTGATTTAGACAATGGCATAGAGAGTATATTTATAACGTTTGCAGAGGATACCAAATTGGAGGGGTTGCAAGTGCTCTGGAGGCTAGGATTAAAATTCAGAGTCCTATCTGGAGAAACTCGGGAAATGGTCTGAAGTAAATAGGATGAAGTTCAAAGAGGACATATGCAAAGTACACCACTTCAGAAGGAACAGTCAGTTGCACACACAAAAAATAGGAAATAACTATATAGGAAGAGTACTGCAGAAAGGGATCTAGGGGTCATAGTGGACCACAAGTTAACTATGATATTGCAAAAAAAAGCATACATCATTCTGGGATGTATTGGTAGGCGTGTTGTAATCAAGAAACACGAACTAATTTTTAGCTCTGCTCCGTGTAGATTATTATTGGAGTATTGTATCCAATTCACGGCATCACACTTCAGGAATAAAATGGACAAATTAGAGATTGTCCAGAGGAAAGCAACAAAAATGATTGAAAGTTTAGAAAACATGATGTGGGAGGGATGATTGAAGAAATTGTGTTTGTTTAATTTGTAGAAGAGAAGACTGAGGCAAACATGGTAGCAGTTTTCAAGTACATAAAGGCTTGTTACAAGAAGTAGAGAGAAAAATTATTCACACTAAACTCTGGGGATAGGACAAAAAGCAATAGGTTTAATTTGCAGGAAGGATGGTTTAGGTTATAGTTTAGGAAAAGCTTCCTCACTGTCTAGGTGGTTAAGCACTGGAATAAATTATTAGAGAATTTGTGGAATTCCCATCCTTGTAGATTTTGAAGAGGAGGTTTAAAAAGCACCTTTCAGGAATGGTGAGATAATATTTAGTCCTTCCATGGGTGCTGGAGACGGGACTAGATAATTCCTTTTGGTTCTTACCAGTCCTAAAATTCTATGATTCTGTAATATCTTACATGGTTGGTTAAGAATGACTTACTGCAAATGCTGTAACAGCTTCCCTAACATACGTTTGTTGCTGCAATCAATGGCTATAAGCACATCACTGGTAATAGTTGATGATCATGTTAGTAGGGAAATCCCTGTCATACTATCCAGACGTTCAGGGGAGTGAAGCACACAATGCCCTTTTTGCTATTGGACAGTAGTTCCTGATACCATAAGGGTTTTCCAAGTGTCCTTTTGGCAGATGTAGATATTACTGCCACTGTTTCTCCCACCATCTTTCTAGAGCTTATACTGTAGCCCAGTAGTTTACTTCAGTGCTTTTCTTGCTTTCTCATGGCACATGGTATGACCAAGTCTGAGTCTAATTGACCCTGCTGTTTGCTGCCATTTAGCCTAAGCACACTTGCCTACAGACAAGTGCAGGAGCATGAGCCCCTTGCTGAAATTTTGGGAGTCACACAGTTGCAGCTTCTTTTGGGCTTGATTATGTCTCCATTTCCCATACACTAACCCCTTTTCTGATGGCACCAGTGGGCCACGTACCTCTCTCTCTGACTGTATGTTGCACAATAAAGTACGCACAAGTCCTGGTTCCCCAGTGACTTTCACTTTGAGCCGTCACACTTACGCAAAATGAATGTAAAACTGCACTGAATAAGAACAGTAGAGGTTGCATACAGTTTGCACAGGTGTAAACGACTGAATGAAGTGCAAGGCCCTGCAGAATCAAGCACAGAGGATGCATAATAACACCACCTTTCCCTTTCCTCCATTCAACTTTTCATAAGGCTGGTGCAGAGAGGCTTCTTTACTGCCTGGTACACAAAGTGATTGGGACAGTATTATACTTGTTGCTTTACATATTTTTCCTGGATTATGTAGATGGAATTAAAATCTTTTTTCCACCCTTCCCATCTCCTTCTTTTTCACTGGGGTCAGAGAGACCACTCTTCTCTTGTTAAGTTTGGAAATGACAACTCTAAAATCTGGAGAAGAGTCTCTTAACCACAAGCCTGTCACAGCCACATCATCCAAGTATCATCACTTTGGCTTATCCTTTTTTTCCCCCCTTTTGGTTGGAAATGAGCATAGCTGTTAAAAATGAAAACATGTCAGCCAGAGTCCCAATGCTGCAACAATTACAGTTTCTGACTTCCTCTATCCAGATCCATCCAAAGTATAAGAAGTGGCACAGCGTGGCCTCCTTGTGGTCAAAATGATTATTTTTATATTGAAAAAGGAAAAAAGCTTGTTTTGATCTGACGTGTAATTTTTCAGACAAGAAAATAGAATGAATTGTATGGAAGATATTTTTGCCCTACAGTTTTCATATTGTGGTGTTACAAAAAGTATTATAAGCCATGGTTTTGGAAACAGGGAAATGTTTGGAACTCTGACTGGGACTGTCTTAAAGCTCATGCAGTTAGTTGCAGTCATAATTAGTGGATGACACAGAGATTAACATAGGTCTGGGGAAAGCAGGGCTTTATTACCATTTCTGATACTGACCCTCTGTGTGACCACGGCCAAGTTGCTTAACCTTTCTGGGCCCCAGACTAATTGTAAAAAAGAGATAATACTTCCCTACCATCTCTCAATGGTATTGCAAGGCTTCGCTACTTATAGATGATGCGTGCAGAATTTGCCCTTTTGCAACTCCTGTTACTGTCAGCAAATGGCTTGAATAAGTAATGTCTGCAGAATTGGGCCATTAGTGCTCTGTCCTCTGCCTCGGTTCTCGTACCTGCCAAGGGCTGCCCTGCTGAGGAGTCCCCATGCTGCAGGGGAGCAGTTAGGTTGTACAGTGTTGGCACAGCTGGTTCTGTGTTCTCTGCTCCACATCCTGGTATAGGAGACAGAAGGCTGGCATCTAAAATGTGGGCGTAGTGAAGTGTGTCCCACCAGATTTGCTGACAATGAAGTAATTGAGAACAACCTAGGCCTTATTTGTTATGCCAGGGGCTGTTTCAGGCTGTTTGTGGCCCATAGATATGGAAAGGTGGCTTCAACACCTTTCCAACACCCTTCCCTCAGCTTTGCCGAGTGTGAATGTAACATTTTCTCTTCTGTAGTGGCTTTGATAAATGATCTCAGAGTATTATTATTGTTTGTAAAGCAGTAATGCCGGGGGTTGATGGACCTGTTGTGCCAGAAACTATGAAGACATTACTGTGCATTGCTCTATACGGGCTTGCCAACCCCAGATGGGTTAGAGTTCATGTTAAGTTTAGACTGGCACATGAGGACCTCCCCAGGACTCCTTCTTATGTAGAGGACAGGGAGGCCATGAACTTCAGGTCTAATAGTGGCAATGGACAGTTATATGGCAGGACATGTCTATATATAAAGCATTCATAAAATACATTATTTACAGGCCAGTTGTGTAAGAGTAGACTTTGCATTAGGGACTAGCAAGCAGAGTAATTGCTTGGGGTCCATGGCAGAAGGGCCCTGCAAAGCTATATGGATCATCAGGCTTAGTTTCAGCCTCAGGTGAGAAGATCTCAGGGTCCTGAGTGTCAGCACTGTACAATGAGAATTCAGCTTTCTGCCTGGAGCTCTAGCCAATCTGTTTGACAGCCCCCCTGAACTCTGTTTGTGGTCCCCCCTGTGGCTCTGGATCCCTGATTGATAACCACTGTGCTAGACTTCCAAAGTGTGTTGATTAGTGCATAAGAGCTAACATGATAATGTCACACTTCTAAATTCTAGTCTAGGCAAGGCCTGGAAGGAGACTGTGCCCAGAGCAGTCAGAAATTAGAGCTCGAACAGAAATATATAAAGTAGGATCAGGAAGGATTTTTTTAAAACTCATTACCAGTCAATTATTTTTGTTATTTACTTTTTCTTTAGATTTTCTCAAGCAGACCACATTTGAAGTGCAGGCATTTTTAGAAGCTGTCCAGTTCTTCCGTCAAGAGAAAGGCCATTATGGGTCTTGGAAAATGATAACCGGCAATGAAATTCAGGTAAAATAGAACTTCTCTTTCTCTGTCTGTGGTGGCTTTTGAGGATGGTGAAGGATAGTGAGAAAATGGAAGTTGTTCGAGGGAAACTGTGAGTAAAACATCAAAGATATTCAGATCTATGAGCAGCCACAGATCATGTACACAGAATTTATTCAATGTTCTAAGCTAGGGGTCTCAATCTCCCAGCCCGTGGGCCACCCCTGTATGGGGCAATTCCACAGTCCAAGGTCCTTAGTCTGTTTTAATGCAGGCAAAGACATTATCAACAGAGGTAGTAAATAAGGACTTCAGGGTTTGACTAGTTCCAAAACTTTCTATAGGCCTTTGCATCCATTGGATAATCTACAATTTTATATTAAAAATGTTTTAGTATAAAATCCAGGCAGAAAAGAGAGCACCTGCTCTTCAAAATTATGGTGACATAAATGACTAGCCTAGGAATCAAGAGCCTAAAAGAAATGTTGAGTCTACTGGTTCATGCCAACCACTCCGTTTTCTGTGCAAAGTGTGCACAGAAGAGCAAGGGTTGGAATAAACCCTGTAACCAAGAGAAATAGGGAGCACCAGTTTGGAAGCATGGTCAGCTTCTCAGGAGCCTGAAGTAGTTCTGCTGCATGTGTCCTGGATATTGCAAGTTCCAGGGAAAGATAAAGGTGAGTAGCTGCTGCCTGATGATATCTGGGAAGAAATTCATGTGAAAGACATTATTATTCTCCCCTTTCCAAATACACATTGGGTATGTGCTTGGGAACTGGAACTTAGGTTGTAGTAAAGGGACGTAGTAAGGCCATCACCATTCTGCTGGTGGAGAGGGGGGCTGAGAGAACAGCACAGAGGAGCAGGCAGGGCAACCCCAAGTAAGGTTGTGTAAGGTTGGTAACAGATTTTTGGAAAGCTCCTCAGCCTCTGGGGCTTGAAAGCCTTTTCTTTGCCCCCTTGCGTGCTCCAAACTCTTCCATAGCTGAGGAGAGAATGGAACATCAGCCATCTGCTACTCTTGAAGAGGTTTTTTAGTATGCTTTCCCCCTTCTTAAGAAAGGAGATTGTTGTCTGGGGTGAATAAACTAATAGATGCTGCAGTTACTGTGACAAAAGGCTAAAACAGAGCATTGTATAGCAGAAGCCACAGCACTTAAAAAATAAGGCTAAATTTAGGCTCCTATGTTCATACTTGGGTATCTAGTAGAAATGGCTTGGAACACTGGTCTGAGCTGCACAATGCCAATGAGTTCTCTGGCATTATTCCATATATATTTCAGTATAACTAAGAGATAATCTGGCCCCAGATTACTTTTTCCCTAGAGTTGCTGAGCTTTCAGCAGCTTTTATTAACTTCAGTGCTAGCCATTGTATGTTCATCCCCAGGGAGATCAGGCCACTCATTGGGAAATTGTAGGGGCTTATTGAAGAATTTATGATTCAAGGTTTTGTCCTCAATTATCAGAATAATTCTGATAGCGTGCCTTGGAAAATTGTGGAAGATGGTAGAACCGAAGGAAAATGTATGAGGTTTAAATTCTTAGAATATTTCTCTGGGATGCCATGCTTTCCCCCTCCCAACATACTGGCTATGTCTACACTAGCCAAAAACTTGGAAATGGCCATGCAAATGGCCATTTAGAAGTTTACTAATGAAGCCCTGAAATACATATTCAGCGCCTCATTAGAATGCGGGCGGCCGCGGCACTTTGAAATTGACACGGCTTGCCGCCACGTGGCTCCCTTTCAAAAGAACCCCGGCCACTTTGAAGTCCTCTTATTCCTAAGGACCTGTCTACTTCGAAGTCCCCTTAGGAATAAGGATAATTGGATTAAGGGGACTTCGAAGTAGCTGGGGTCCTTAGGAATAGGGGGACTTTGAAGTAGCCGGGGTCCTTTCGAAAGGGAGCCCCGTCTGGACGAGCTGCATGGCGGTGAGCCGCGTCAATTTCGAAGTGCCGTGGCCGCCTGCATTCTAATGAGGTGCTGAATATGTATTTCAGCATTTCATTAGTAAACTTTGAAATGGCCATTTGCATGGCCATTTCCAAGTTTTTGGCTAGTGTAGACACGGCCACTATGTAAACCCCAAGGGGAGTTGGTCAACCAGAGCTCTGCTTTGAAAACCTCCCCCAATTTAAGCCCTGTATAAAACTGTTATTCACTCTCAAACTTAGTGTCAGGAGTTAAGATTCCCATATATCAATTAATAGGAAATACTTTTGTATTAATTCATTCCAAGATTAGACTGAGTTTGTGGATTCTGCTTCTGTTTACATCCTACTCACATACAAGTTCTTCCTCCATTTTGATTTACTGAGATAATGCTCACCAAAAACAGTCTTTGGATCCTCCACACTGGTGTATTTATATCTTCTTTTGTTGGGCCCAGCAGCCCTCAGAAAAATTCTTTTGGAAAGCTGTAGAATAGGCTCTCCCCGCACCAAGGGCTCCCTCTAGGATAGCTAACCGTGGCAGAGAATTCAAACAGCTTGTGACAAAGTCAGCAAGAAAAACAAGGCTTCCACTCTGAACCTGTATCAAAATTCACCACTTTCGTCTTGTAAATATTTTAGTACAAATCTTCAGCTGGCGTAAATCACAGTAGCTCCAGTTATTTTCCCCAGCAGAGGATCCAGTCTGTTATCTTCAAAGCCAAGTAGTAAGTTTAGGAAAGAGAATCATAATCTGTAGTATCTTAATTGGTCCATTTCTTGTCTTTTACTGCAGCCAATAGCAAATGTGCCAGAGGAAAGCATAAAGTCCCCCTCTCCTCTGCCCCTCCCCCACCAATGTAATGGAAGTACCAAACATCATCTCTCAATTTGAATGCAATCAATTAATCTTCACACTGGATGTGTCCACACTAGCAAGTCCATTCAGAAAATCAGACCCTCTTCTGAAAGAACAAGCTGTGCATCCATACACAACATGTGATCTTTCAAATTCCTTTCGAAAGAATGTGGTGCTTCTTCCAGAGACCATCTTCGTTTCCCAAATGAGGAAGAGCACCTTTTTCTGAAAGATTCTTTTGGAAGAATCATGTGTAGACATTCTGGGGGCCTTTTGTTCGAAAGAGTGGCCCTCATGGTGCTGGATTTTTCAGTCCCTGGCCTGTTCTTTTGAAACGTGTGGACTTTCTCTTTCGGCAGAGCAGAATGCTCTTTCGATCTGCGTTTTTGTGTGTCGACGTGCTCTTTTGAAAGAAGATCTTCCAGAATACCATCTTTTGAAAGATCACTGTAGTGTAGATGCGACCACTGTGAAAACTGTATTGGAAGAAGATATCTTGGCTATCTTAGATAGCAAAACAGTTTGAGGCAAGCCACATTTGAAAATGTAGCGCAAGTGCTCTGTGTTCAGAAGGGTGAGGAATGAAAATGTCATTCAGTTTTTTTTTTAACGTTATAGATCTTGAGCAACCTTGTGATGGAGGAGCTCCTTCCTAATCTTCAGACCACGATCCTGCCTAAAATGAAAGGAAAGAGGAATGATAGGAAGAGGGCTTGGTTTGCAGTAAGTACTGACTTTTGCACAATGCGTATCCCAAATACCGATTGTCCAGTGTGGTAATCCACGTATGCTTTGATTTCGTTTTTAGATTGTAGAAGAAACATACAATCTGGTCCAGGAGCAGGTTTCAGAAGGATTAAAGACCCTGAAGGAAGAATGTAAAGAGCTTACAAAGAATCTAGAAGGAACCATTCGCTCAGACATGGATCAGATTTTGAATTCAAAGAACTATTTAACTGGGAAAATCAAAGGTTAGTGTGAGTTAAACAAACTCTCTCCCTATGTTCACTGTTCTGAAGCTGTTGTTCAGAATTACCCTTTGTCCTTAGGTGTTTGAATTATCAATTGGTTTGGATGCACGATTTAAGACTCGGATTTACAGATGGTGTGGAGCAGCACCTGCAGCTTCCGCAGTCTCCAATGGGAATTATGAATGCTTAGCCCTTCTTGATATCAGGGCCCACATAGTTCAAACTGGATTCCTGGAATTGAAGGCAACCAAAATCACCAGCCACATGTGAAAATTTTTATTCAAATGGCTAGTTCTGCTTTCAGTTTCACCTGCACAACATTATACAATGAAGATAATAGGTTACATGAGTACAACTGAAAGCAGTATATGGCCTACATGCTCACAATGGAACTTTTGAATAATGATAAATGATTAATTGATAAATGTCTGAAGTGCTGAAGTATATGTAAATGGCTTTTTGAATTATTTAAAACCCTCATGAAATAATTATAGGGTTATAAAGAATATGTAAATTAACATAACGAGTATATAAAATAGTCACTTGTGCAGCTTAAGCACTTTCAAAAAACAATATCTGACAAGAAAGAGTTGAAGATTTACGCAATTATTTAGAAAAACCTCCTTAAGAGCATGTCTGTTCAGGACACTAAATACTCTCATGATAGGGAGTATGAGCTGTTTTCCTTGACATGTAAAGCTCCCCATTCAACTAATAAGTAATAGGTCACAATGACTATGCTATTTACAAACATCCCATTGCTTGCCAGTACTTGCCTATGTTTCTTCTTCTTCTTCACCTACAATGAATCCAATCCACTAAAATTTGGCAGGAAAAACTACAGGAAAATGTCTTTAAATTGTCATTTAAACACCACACACTTTTCCCAAACATGTCTGTCTGATTGGATGAGGAGGGCAAGTTTCACAAATGACTCTGGGAAAAGTATTCTGATAGAATTCATTCTGTACTCTGTATCGCTTTCAGCTGGGTTCTTCAGTCTACCACCGGGTGGCCTAAAACATATCTATCTTATTGTTTAATACCCCAGCAACAGTCTCTGAGCCTGCTGAGAAGTGCTGCATAGAGAATATCCAGCCATTTTTGCCTTCCATACTAGAAGAGCTCATGGGCCCAGTGAGCTCTGGATTCAGTGAAGTTCGTTCGCTCTTTGAAAAAGAAGTTAATGAGATCAGCCTGAACTTTCAGAAGACAAATGATGCCACAAAGCTGAAGGAAGTAAGAAGAGAAGTCTGGGTCCTTTTTTGTACAGTAAACCCTTGAAATGCGAGATTTCGAGTTGTGCTTAACTCGCATTAATGTGAGTTAGGGGGAACTCAAAATCTGGCTCCCCTGGCCCTGGTTAACAGCCCTACAGCCCCACTTTAGCCCCTACCCTACCCTGCACGGCACCGGTTCTAACACCCTCCCCCCCGGCCCAGCTCACTACCCAAACATGTGGCTCCAGCTCAACCCCCCCACCCCAGCTCAAGCCCCCCTACCCCAGTGGCCCAGCTCTGGCTCACCATGCCCACGTGCGGTTCCAGCTCAACCCCCAGCCCCAGTTCAGTCCGCTCCCTCCAGTGTGGCTCTGGCTCAACTCTACCCCCCACCATCCCGTGCAGCCCTAACCCACCCCTGGCTTATGCCCTCTGCCCCTTCCCACAGCCCCAGCCCACCACCAGGCTTAACCCTCCCCAACCCCAGGACTTACCTTTCAGAAGGAGCTCCAGGTGCATCTGCTGCTTCCCCAGCTGCAGAATGTGCATTCCGTGGGGAAAATAGCCACTCCCAATTTACGCGAAATTCGAGTTACGCAAGGGTGCATGGGAACACAACCCTCATGTAACTTGAGGGACTATTGTACTTCCACATGTAATAACAATTCTCTATATGAGTCTTAACCGACAGTAACTAAATTGACTCTGCAGACCTAACAGATATAAATGCTTGTTTTTCTCAATTAAATAGTCATCTGATTTCAGTGACACACAGTGTGTGCAATAGGTTGAGTAATGAACTGCCAGAATCAGTTGCCTGACCATTGGTAAACAAGTGTGATAAGAATCCATCTCAGCTTGTTTTCTTTGTAATTTTTTCCCCTACTGGGATGCAGCATTTGGACCAGCTGATGCATTTGCCTTTCAACTCTGTGAAGATGGAACCTTGTTATCTCAAAGTCAATCTCCTCCAGGAACAACTCCAGGACCTCAAGAGCCGCTTCAAATTCTACCATATTGATTCTGTGGTTCAGAGGACACAGAACTTCATGCAGGAGGTACTGTAAGATCCACTTTTCCACTAGCGAAGAACAGGGTGGTTAGCTTTGCCCATCTGCTCTACTTTGAAGTAGTCTTGATAAGGAATTATGCACATGTACCGAATAGTGAATAGACTAAAATGAAAATAGAGATGACAAAATCCAGGAATATTACAGCTGACAGGGGCGAATCATCTTTAAATTCGTGTTTATTCTTTTCAAAGGCACAGTGGTGAAATCCTAGTGTCTTAGCCTCTTAGGGCAAATTTCAGAGTGCTCTCAGCCTGGCCTCTAATTAGTGCACTAAAAATACTGTTGGCACACACAAATCAGGTGTTGAAGAGTCTGCCTCATTTAGATACTCAAGTGCTGTCTTTTATGAAGTATCGTAAATGTATTTGTGCAAGGGAATTGGGCTGGGTACTCCTTTACATTTCTCGTCCCTCCTGGTAGGTACTAAGGCATTTCATTAGAAATATGGACAGTTACTTCTCTGCTAATTTTGTCTTGGGGTTTGTTTAGAGCTAAGGTTCAGATAGTTTGCCACTGTGATTCTAGCTCCCATAAAGAGGGCTGAACTGCCTGCATGATTTTGAATCAGACAGGAATCCCACCCTCCTCCTTCCACAATGTTTTGTCAGGGACATTTGGATTGTTTTACTTGTTCAGGAGCACTGAATAGAGATCACCTGTTTGGATCAAGTAGGCATGTGACACACAGACGTTTTGTGATTACCAGAGTACAGGACAGAGTAGGCTTTCATAGGATTGTGCTGTCTTTTGAATTTCCCGTAAAGTAGCTAACAAAGTATATAACCTATTCAGCAGGGCTCTATAAGCAGTATAATAGGTGCAGTGCTATGTAGTGGAGCTCACAAGGCACCTTTTGTGTGACACAGCTATGTTCTTTTGGGACTACAAGGCTCGGTCTATACTTGCCCCCAGCTTTGAAGGGGGCATACTAATCAAGGCAATGGGAGATTACTAATGAAGGCTAATTCGAAGTTGCTGCAGGGGAGAATTAGCCTAATGAAGTGCTGTGTATTCACCACAGCACTTTATTAGTAATCTCCTATCGCCCTGATTTACATGCCCCCTTCGAAGCTGGGGACAAGTGTAGACAAGCCCCAACTGTAGTAGAGCTAATGAGGTTTGGTGCGTGACTTAGTTAGTGCTGTTGGTAGCTACAGTAAACTCTTTCATATCTGGCAGCCCCAGGACCAGGAGGTTGCTGGATATTCCAATATTCTGGATAATAGAGAAGTATAACTAGCAATGCATAACACTAAAGGAACACAAAATTAGGTATTAGGAAACAAACAAAAATGTACGCAGCGTACTTTATTTACCACCAACAGTAGCACTGTACACTGCAAACTTATACTGTATTTGCTTTATTTATTTGTATTTACTTTTACTATACTCTACTTATGGAAAATGTATTCAAAATTTACTTATGGTTAAAATGCCGGTTATTTGAGAGTTCCCAGTGATAGAATGCTGGTTAAGACAGAGTTTACTGTCTGTGGATACATATGACATATGTCTGTTCCCCCCCATCCCCTGCTTTAGTATCCTAGAAACTACTTCAACTACAGCTCTGCTTGTATATTGCACTTTCTTCCCTAGGGTTTATTGTTCATGCACTTAGTTTACAACAACATTGTTGGTTTCTTCTGCTTTTCCCTATCTGAAATTAGAAAGCCAAATTCATACCCATCATGAGCAAGTCCAACTCCAGCACATCTTCTTCCTCACATAGCTTCACTGCATTTTCTCCCAAATATTGTTTTTGGTGAGACCATAATCTTTGTCAAAGTAGCCAGCTGTGATACCACAGAAGATTATGATAGCTCTTAGATACCATCGATGCCTTTAGGAAAACCTAAAACAGCCAAGTAATTTTTGAGACACAAAATTTGGTTTTCTCTCCCATGTTTTGAGCAGGAAATGCCCTTAACTCCTGTTCAGGCAGAACATCTATCAAGGGCGGGGTTTCATAATGTAATAGGAGAAAGAAAAGAGATATAAAAAATATACAAGCAAAAGCCAATGTATAGACTGAAGAGAACGTTTTGGCAGAGAGGAAAATCCTTAGACTGTTACATGGATATCTGTACACTGGTCTGAAAGTTCACATGTGAAGCAGAGAACATATGGAGCCGTGGGCTGTTTTCCTTTAAAAATGATACTGAAAACATAAAGTACATATAATGTCCTTGTGCAAAATTGTTGTTAATGAAACTTCTCCCTATTACATTAATTTTAATGAGTTACATGATGTTGTGATAGCTTCTCAAGCCTGAAAACAGAGAATTCTTAATCTACTTTAATGGTCATCATTTGTTGTCTACACCCATCTTGGATGTTGAAATTAGACCAGGTCTACATTAGAAACTTTTGCTAATATGGTACAGATGGCTGGGAGGGGTATGATTTTATGTTACTGTTACTAATATAAGTCTGCACTAGGAAGGCTTCCCACTAAAGCTATACCCAGATTTAAAAAAAACGCAGTCTTGTAGCACTTTAAAGACTAACAAAATGATTTGTGAGGTGATGAGCTTTTATGGGACAGACCCACTTCTTCAGATCTGGAAATTCTGAATTCTGATCAGTTTCCAGATCTGAAGAAGTGGGTCTGTCCACAAAAGCTCATCACCTCATAAGTCATTTTATTAGTCTTTAAAATGCTACAAGACTGCTGTTTTGTTTTGTGAAGATACAGACTAACACCGCTACCTCTGACTATTTCTATATAGTTCTTCTGGAAAATCTTTTCTGGTTTAGACCTATCTTTAGACCAGAAATAGAAACTGAAATAGTAAGTTCCATTTTCTTATTCATTTGCATTAGTACAAATTTGTGTTCTTTTGCTTTTTCAGTCTCCAAAGAGCCTTCAGATACAATCTTAATTCCATTTTTCCACTGACATTTTAAAACTTTTTTCAAGTCCTGAAAACATTTTAAGGCTTGTACTCTTCACCCGAATCCCAGCTCCACCTCACAAAAACACTTTAAAAACAATTACATTTACAATGTCTATTTGTGTCTGGAAGAACTTGTAACTAGTGTAATGTTGTATTTTTGAAGTCTGTCTTAAAGTGTTAGAGATCATTAAAAGCATGTGAGCTTGCTCACTTTGAAGTCATGGAAATTTTGCCATTAAATTCTGCAGGAATGAGTCTGACAATAAGTAAGGCAGTCTCAGTCCTTTGTCTTTATCACATTTATCACATTTATTTCTAGCTTATGGAAAATGCAGTGTATACTTTTGAGCAACTTCTTTGTCTGAGCAACCAAGGAGATACAGTGAACATTTCAACTGCCATTGAAAAAGTTAAACTGCGAGTTTTAAAGGTAAAAAATATCTGACACTTAACTGTACCAGAAAACTAGGGGATCATCTTAGGTGTCTTTTTGTAATAAATTGAAGCCATGTTTTATATCCAGTATTTTAATAATGAGAAGAAATGTGTCATGCCGTACAATGGGAAATATCTCAATGCATCCACTTGTTTTCACTGACTGGAATAATTGGCCGGATTCTTAATTGCCTTGCACCTTATCCATCCCTGTGCAAAATGGGTGTAAAATGATGTTGGTGGGTGGAGAATGCTAATTTGGTAGCATTTTGCAAAAATTCAGATGGTTACTCCAGGTGCAATGCAGTGGAGAATTAGGTCGTCCCTATATGGTATGAGGACTTCAAATTATAACAGTTTTTCATACTCTTCTACTCAGATCATTGGACCATGATTTTCTCTAACCTCATGGTATTCAAGTAGCTATGGAGAAACCATATGTATAAAATTTGGCCCAAACTTAAACATTTTTGAAGTTTAAAATAATTTGGGTGACATTTGAAAACATATTTATGGTACACTTCATTTGCATGCAGCACTTCACTTTTAGGGACACATCCTTAATAGGAGTAAATTTACATTTACTTCAGTATAGTTGTAACAGTTTGTACCCACAGAGGATCTGCCCACAAAATTCTAACTTGCCCCAGAAGTAGAAGTGTTGACATACAATGAGTGGGGCAGTTCTTGTGACGTTTCTAGCCAAGAGAGAAGCAGAAGTACAAGAAATCATGCATAAGAACCTGTTCCTATGAGATTTTGTAGGGTGTGTCTACACTAGGAACTAACTTCCAAGTTAGGCGCTGCATCAAAGTAGCCAGCAGAGAGTCCACACACATTTTTCTTCACTTCAAAGTTAACTTTGAAGTAGGGAGCCCAACTTTGAAGTGTGTAGATGCTCAACTTCGAAGTTATTTGTGTAGTGTAGACACAGCCACAGTGATTGATGAAGTTGGATGAACATTCAAATTTTTGAGTGCTTACCTGAATTCTCGTAGGTTTTAAGGCCAGAAGGGACCATCATGATCATCTAGTCCAGGCTCTCGCAAATCTTAGGCAACAGAGCCTGACCCACCCTCCGTTAATAGGCCCATAGCCTCTGGCAAAAATTACTGAAGTCCTCAACTCTTGATTTAAAGATAGCAGTTCATGTACTTTGGACTGCTGATAAGCAGAAACAGGCCAACAGGCACAAACTACTTGCATGAATGGCTAATTGTTCTGACTGTGTTTTTTACTTCTGACAGCAATATGATTATGACAGCAGTACCATACGGAAGAAAATATTTCAGGAAGCATTGATACAGATCACGTTGCCCACAATGCAGAAGACACTGGCTTCAGCTTGCAAACCAGTAGGTAACTTTATGGATCCACACTGAAAAAAGTGAGAGGGAAGGCTGAATTAACACATTGATGGCTATATCCTAAGCCACCTAATGTAAATTAGCTGCAGGGGGTCATGTAAGGTTGCTGGTCATATGGCTAAAATGATCCTGAGAATGCTCAGTTTGGTGCATCAGCAGTGATGGAAGTAGAAAGGATGTAGATCTGATTTGGGGTGGGGAGAGAATTCAGATAAATAAGTTACCTTTGAAAATCTTCCGGTGGTCCTGTGCTATTCCCAGTCACGTCTCTTCTGTGTATCGTGGAAGGTTGCAGTAACCCTCATACAACTCCGGCAGTTTATGGAGAGACAGGAGGGGACCGGGGTCTTTGGGTATTTTTTGTTTTTGGTGGGGAGACATTGCTAACTTCTTGGAGGTTTAATGGTGGAGCAGTCTCTGGAGGGAGATCCTCCCTCAGAAAATCTAATTACCAGGTGAGAGCAGATATGAGATGCCATCAAACCGACCTTCTCTCTCTGGCTGACAGCTAAGTTTCTAAGCTCTGAGCCTGCCATGGGCAGTGGGTATAAAAGGCAAGGGAAGGCAACAACTTTCCAACTGCCAGCCCTTGCCCCCTTGCAGTGCATCTGTCCCAGGGCTGTCTAGGATTCAGCCCCAGCAATCTGGGGGCTGAGGAGTCTGGGCCAGGCATGACCTGCCCTTCCTCTCCCACATGTTCTGGCAGGGGTCAGGGAAGGCTGTAGCCCCACACTGCCTGCTCTCTCCTCCATGTTCTGGCTGAGTCTGGGGAAGACTGGGGCTGCACACTGCTCACTCTCCCTCTTGGTCCCACCATGCTCCAGCTGGGACCAGGGAAGGTTGGGGCCAAGTGCGCCCACGCCCCACGCCGTGCTGTCGAGTTGAGAGGGAGTGGAGGCATGGGCTGTGCATTGCCCTCTGGAGGAGGGGTAGCCTGCCCCTAGAGTGGCAGAGGAACACTAAGCTCCCATGGGCCCATAATTGACAGAGTCAAGGCTGGGCACTTTCCTCCCCCAGCACAACATTCACGCACAACCATGGAACCCATACTTCCATCTACAAGTTGCACAGCCCCTCTGGGAGACACTGCGTTGAAAGTCTGTTCCTTGCACTCGGACACTAGAGGAGCAGTGTGCATGCTCATTTTTTTCCCTGCTAATGATCCCAAACACTAATTGCCATGTAGAGAAAGGGAAAGGGAAGGGGCTGAGTAGACATGTGACTACTGTGGGCTTGTCTTCCTTAGACTTTTGAATCACATGTTAATTGATTGCCACTTAACAAGGGGTGCTGAGAACCTTTGCAAAATGTACTGTAAGCACACCTCTCATAGTTGTTCCAGTCCAGTGGTTCCCAACCTTTTCAGCAACCCAGCACACTTCCATGAGACAAACAATTCCAGTGCACGCTCACTTTTTTCAGCTAAATGGATTGCTCGTAAACGTCACGTTTACGTACATTTACTATGGTTACAGTCTTACTAGAGAGGTTTGCAACATAGCAGTGCGCACAACCAGCTAAACAAACATCACATGCATTGAAGTTTCAAATCCACCACAGAAAACACTGTCTTCGACAGGTTGAAAAGCAGGCAGGCAAGTGAATGCGCACCTTGCGAGAGAGGTTGAGTGATTGTGTGACAGTTCTCACAGCACACCAGTGTGTTGCGGCACACTGCTTGAAAAACATTGCTCCAGGCTACCCATCTTTTGCTGGTTATCCAAAAAGTAAATAAACATGAAACAAACATATCTCATTAGTCTTTTTTGCTTAATGTGTTCATAATTAATTAACATGAGATACAAAACTGTAATGCAAACATAAGCAAGTGTGGCTGTCTCAGATTTCTTTTCCTCACTTCCCAGCCCCCTAAATAAATACAAAATCTTCCTCTCTGATTTGATTGGGAGCCCAGGTCAGCTGTGTGTTTCCCATGTTTTGCACCACAGAATTGCCTGGGACCTTGAGTGAATAGTTTGGAATGGCCAACAGTCAGAATTGTTCTTCCAGCAAAAGGAATAAGAAGAAATTGATTTAGAGCTCTTTAGAATACTGAGATCTAGCGACACTGATGGCATGGCTAGAATTATGTATCTGGGATCGTCTTTCTACCCTACTGTAGGTGTACCCTCAGTCACTTCCTCATCAGCTGCATGACAGGAGAGGGATCACTTGATGATGACCTGTTCTGTTCACTCTCTCTGAGGCATCTGGCATTGGTCGCTGCTGAAAGATAGGAAACTGGCCTAGATGGAATTTTGGTCTGACCCCGTGTGGCCATTCTTATGCTACATTACTTAGAATATAAAAAATATTTATTTAAAGCGCTTAAGGCAATGCAGTATAAAGAATACTAGTAAATGTGAAACATTGGCTACGTCTACACTAGCCAAAAACTTCGAAATGGCCATGCAAATGGCCATTTCGAAGTTTACTAATGAAGTGCTGAAATACATATCCAGCACCTCATTAGCATGCGGGTGGCCTCAGCACTTCGAAATTGACGCAGCTTGCCGCCACGCGGCTCGTCCAGACGGCGCTCCTTTTTGAAAGGACCCTGGCTACTTCAAAGTCCCCTTATTCCCATCTGCTCAGAGGAATAAGGGGACTTCGAAGTAGCGGGGTCCTTTCGAAAAGGAGCCCATCTGGATGAGCCACACGGCGGCGAGCCGTGTCAATTTCGAAGTGCCGCGGCCGCCCGCATGCTAATGAGGTGCTGAATATGTATTTCAGTGCTTCATTAGTAAACTTCGAAATAGCCATTTGCATGGCAATTTCGAAGTTTCTGGCTAGTGTAGACACTGCCATTGTGAACATAAGCAGCTCATTTAAATCTAGAAAGATGTCATGGAAAGCTCTCTCACATGGGAGTGGGGCAGAGATCTTTTCTGAGTAGATAAATCGTTGGGGACCCCAGATGGTCACATTTTTATACGTTTATGCCTTCTTTGTGTCTCTGCACAGGAATTGCAGAAATATGAACAGTACATCTTTGCCGATTACACCAGAGTGATACAAGTAGAGAATGTTTATGAAGCAATTTTATTTCAGACATTGCTTGATGAAACTCTGAAAGGTAGGAATGCTTCTGAGGCAATAGTAACAATGGTTAGTAGGTGGGTCTATGAGCTCTTATTTCAGAGCTAGTGATCTGCGCTGCCTTATTCAGATCCAGGTCCCAATTTCCCCAGAAGTAGGAAATGTGAAGGATTTCAGAGTTTTGATTCATCCCACTAAAAAGCTGGGGAAAGCCATGAAGTTCAGATTCAGGTCTGAATTTCCCCAAAGCTTGGGATATTGAGATCCATAGTATGGTACAAGTCTCCTTGTCATGCAAATCATGTCACTTCCAGTATACCTTGATTCCACTGGTCCAAGAAGCAAAGCTGCTCTCAAATCTCTGACCTTTCAAAGAATTGCTTACATCTCATGGAATCCAGACTGAATTTCTCAGACTCTTGACCGAAATGCAATTGTTAGTAGGTCACAGTACAAAAAAACCTGTCTCCATAGATCTATGTCTGGGGGCATCTGAGAATGAAAAAGTTCTCAATAATATCTTAAGTGACAGTAGGGAAGCTGTATTACTGTTTGTATTCCATAACTTTAAAATTGTTTTTTGGTTGTGCTTCTGGCTCAAAATTGACGTATTGCCATTAAAAAAACGGAATATAAATGTTTATGACATTCAGTTAAAATAGTCGTCTAGTTCTAGATTTAAACATTCACCTCTAGTAGTGTGAACCCACCACACCTAGTAGTAGTCTGTTAGTGCATGATAAATGGAAATGATAGCTTATTTTTAACATTCCATTTTCCAAGTGAAATGAAAAGGCATAAATAATTAAAATAAGTTCTTGTTAACTAATAATAATAATTGTATTCTGAGTGTTCTTAAAATGTCAGTTTTTTCAGATCCATTTGATTGATCTCTTTTGTCCCACTTAGTAATAAAAGAAGCTGCCATTCTGAAGAAACACAACCTTTTTGAGGACAATATAACCTTGCCTTATGAAAGTGTGTCCAGTTTAACGGACCTGAAGACACCTTCAGGATCCACACAAGCAAGTCCTGCTAAGCAGCTGTCCACTGTGTTAACAGAAACATCAGATAGTGAAAGGCAAAGTAATGAACTGCTTGTTGTGTCAGAAAAAATGGCCCAAGAGAAGTGTCATGAGGCTAGAAAGCCATCAGACAACGAAGAAGCAGTGTTGGTCAATGTTTCTAGCATTCCTACAATTAGCAGTGAAAAAGTGATCATTACAGACATTCCTGACAAACTGGAATCCCATCCCTTTATTGCTGAGGAAGAAAAGGCTGTGGACGAAGTAACCTCCCAGAATGAAACAGCAGTGGAGATAGGTTTTAGAGAGAATACAGACAACGAAAGTAAGGTACAAAAAGAGGCTGTGGAGGAAAAGATAACTTCCCAGAATGAAAATCCAGTGGAGTCAGAGTTTGAAGGGAACAGTGAAAAAGAAAATAAGGTACAAGAAGAGGAGAGAAGTCTGACAGCCCCTGATACTGTGAATGAGATCAGAAGCTTGCTGATGATGACAATTGAATTACCAGCAGTTGCTCTATCTGAGAACAAAAAGGAAGTGGTAAATGAATGTGAAATTTTGAAGGGGCAGGAACATGGGGAAGAGAGTGATGAAAACAGCAAAACTAAGCCAGCAACAGGCCAAACAGACCACGTTGTGACTAAAGAAGTGGAACATTCTGAGCTCAGGGTGGAGCAGCCACTTCCATGCAATTTTGGTACAGGTGATATGAATTTAAGGATCATTTCAGAAGCAGACAACAATGAAACTCAAGCAGAATGTTTGGAGATCTCTAAAGAACTGGATGTGCCTCAAGAGTCAAAAGCAGAAATAGAGACTAACCAAAGTGTCTGGTATGCTGGTCTGGAAAGCTGCAAAGGTCTTCATGACAAATCACAACCAGAGGTACTCACTGAAAGCATAGCTGGAGACAGATCTGATCTGGAGGAAGGGGGTGAAGGTCACATTCATGTTACTCCAATGGGAACAGAGGCTGAGAGCTTTCTTGGGTGTTCTGCTGAAAGCCCTGATGTACCCCAAGTACCCATTTTGAATACTGAAAACTTAAAAATAGAAACAACAGATGGTTTTCAGGTTTCACCAGTACTAGAGGAAGATGAGGTTAGCCCAGCAGCAGCTGCAGTGGATATTAAAGCTGAAAGCTTTACTGTTACCGCAAGTGATGAGTGTCAGCCAGCAGGTGCACCGTCTCTAAATGCTGAAATCACAAGGTCAACACGAAGCGAAACCATCATCCAAGAAAACAGCGAAGAGAGTTGTACAGAGCAACATTCTGAAGAGTAAAAAGCATTCTTCACAAACATGCAGCCCAGTCCTGCAGTGGTTATTCCAGTAGTCCTGTGGCAGTCAGGAATGTTCACACGAGTAAAGAATGCAAGAATGGGCCTGTCTGTAGTGTAGCCAATCCCTGCAGTTTTGTCACAAATTTTAGAGTAGTGGGAAGATTGTGTTACAGGCCCAGATTCTGGATTCTCGCTTTTTTTTTTTTAAGTAAATTTCTAGCCTTCATTGTGGGAAAAGCATAAAGGCATGAACCACTTAATGCTTGAACATCTTAAGGCAAATAAAAAGACCCAAAAATCTATTATTTTTAAATCTCATGAATTTTAAGCCAACCTTAAGGGTTTTTTTGGAGGGAAGGGGACTGACCCATGTTTTTTGGGTGTTTGGGATTGGCAATATTACAACAGTTTTTTAGCTGAAGTTAGTCAATCAAAATGATATTACATGAATTCATTTAGGATCTTCATGAAGTGTATTATAAGGAAAACATTTAAGTCTCCCAAGTAGCTAATTGGGAAACAAATAATTAGTAGGTTATTTGGTAGCCACATTGCATGTCAACTTTGAACTTTGCAAGCTGACTGATTACTTAAATATTTTAAAGTTTTGATAGAGATTAAGACAATCAATTGTTCTGATTTTTTTGCTATATTTAAAACTGGGAAAACACTGGGAGCAGGTTTCTCAATCCCACTCTGCACTTCTAGTTTACACAGCCTTCCAGAGCACTTTACAGCTATTTTCTGTCTTCTTGAGTAGTTATTATAAAACCAGCTAACATAATTATGTGGCCCCTACCTGCTGCACTGGCTAGTATATAGTACGTTCACCCACAATTCAAAATACTAAGAGGTTTGTCATGCAGTCCTGCAGCACACACTCCCACTGACTTCAATAAGAGTTACACATATGAAAAAAGCTGCCGTACGAGGTAAAACTATTTTACAAAATCAGGAGTGCATGGAAAATCAGAATGAAGTATGAAATGTACCATATACCATAACCATACCATTTACTCTCCAATTTCTTGATGCAGTGGAAGGGAAAGTAATTAAGGAATAATTGTCTTAGGTTTAGGGAGACAAATTGGTCATATTTTCAAAAGTAGCTTCAAAAATCGGCAATGCTTTTTCATGTCCAAGATTAATACCAACATGGCAAATTGTGGTCCACATACAAATTGTGTTTATGAATAATTTGCACACATGGATTGGATTTTCTCGCCACAAAAAATCTTAGAAGTGAAAAATGGAGATTTAATAAATTGAGCGTTAAAACTGTATCTGCAGTGTTAGAAATTGGTTTGAGACACCTTAAAAGTTTGGTCCAGGGAATAAGTACAATTCAGCATAGTTTTGCAAAATTGGACCCATAAGGAATAATACTAGAAAATAACATCCTCTTCAAGAGACAACAAAGATCTGACAGCATAGCCTCTGTTTTCTTATTTAACTGGAGGAAATTTTGTAAGGTCCTTTAGCATGAGATAATGAAACTGTTATACAATACTAATAGAGAAGGGACATTATCTGAACAGACAGACATTATTTGGAAATGCAGTGATATTGGTTAACTTGATCAAGTAGAAGATTAATAGTGTGAAATAAATGCTACTATAAGATGCATTTGTGTAGAATAATTATAGGAATGTAGTCACATGCAAGATTTTTTTTGTGGGATTAGTTAGATCTAATTTTTGTTAGATGCAGAAATATTCATACTAGCGTCTCTCACAAGCAATTGCCAACTGTCTGTCTTGTAGATCATTCCAGATTTCTTAGTCATACTGAACATGGAGCGATTTCAACTATGCTTGATAATTAATCTGTGCATGTCCCCTTTAACAATTTCTTTGGTGGTATGCATTATTTCCAATATGGAATTCTGTGCGACAGAACAATAGCAGAATGATATCAGTTATCTCCTATATGCAGGACTGCATGTTATAACTAAAGCTATTTAGAAATGAAATTCTTTTCATGTACTTTCTATGTGTGCAGAACAAAATAGAATTAAGCATAAATGTTCTCCTCCAAAGGAGGAGCTTAGATTTGGGGTCATACTTCTCTGTACATATTTGGTAATTCAGGTGGTGACTACAAATGTTTAGTGTATTTGGGTTTTTTATAAGTAGAATGGAGAAGAACTGAGAAGATTCATTTTATTATCTTTTGTTTTACTGTTTTGAACTGAAGTTATTAATTTCAGTAGGTGTTTTGTTTTGTGTTTTTATTTACACTTTTCTTCTTTCCTGCATACCAAGATTAAGGATAAACTGTTGCATACCCCAGCTCAGTGTAGTCTTGGAACATTAAATGTATTTGCTTTATTCTGAGTGGAGAAGCACAAAGTAGAACGTGGTGTCAAGTGTCTGACCCCTGTAATTCCATCATTGCACGGTTACTTTGGACCTTTGATCTTCAGAAATCACTTAGGGATGAGTTATTGTTTTTGTGGTTTTCTTAGCATTTCCAGCAACATTATCCAGACTGAATTTCCTTAAAGTACTGATAATAAGATTAATTCCTTTCCTTCATAAAAGTTGGGGGTGTAAGAATGAATTGATTAAATATTCTAAAGTGCTTTCTTGGGGAAAAAAGCCATATATCTTTTGTTGTCATTATTATTATTATTATTATTTTATTATTATTTCACATGGCTACCAACTTGACTAGACAAAACAAGAAACACATAACTTGCTTATAACTTTGTAACTTTGTAAAGTGCGTATAACTAAATAAAATATGGTCATCCCTTTCATTGCTGGAAGTCAGAGGTGGGTTTTTAAAGTGAATTTGATTCTTTTGAGAAATACCAGATGTAGTTCACTTCTCATTCATGCTGATCCATATTTTTCTCCAAGAGGTCACTAAAGAACACTAGAATCAGTAGAACAGCAGTAGATCATAGAATCATAGAAGAGTAGGACTGGAAGGGACCTTGAGAGGCCATCGAGTCCAGCCCCCTGCCCTCATGGCAGGACCAAGCACCCTCTAGACCATCCCTGAAAGCCATCTATCCAACCCCTTAGCTCTTAGATCCAACCCCTTAGATCTTAGCTCTGATCCTTGTGTGCAGTGATGATATGTGTTGCTGCCTCCAGAAGAGGCATTTTCAGTTAGCTGTTAGGCTTAAAAAACAGTTTAAACACCAAGATTGTGAATTCACTTGTCATACACCCAGGCTGTGAGTCCATGAACTTGAACTCTGGTGGGAATAGGAGAGAAAAATGTCCATTGTAGCACTGAGAGTTTACTGTTTGCATTACAACAGAAAAGTTGGGACCAGTATCAGCACTGGAGAGGTGGCCTTCTCTGGACTTTCTACAGCCATTCAAATGATTCTTTTAAAATCCACTGTGAAATGCAAAAAGCTAATGTTCTATAGAGGAAAAAATATTTTTTAATCACAGGATTTTAGTTAGAAACAATTAAGACTGTAAGTCATATTTTCAGGTCCTTTCTCCTACATTTTGGTTTTCAAGATAATTGAAGTAACAAAAGCTTTCCATTTAATGTCATAAATCAGGTGACATAAGTACTTCCATAGTTTTCTGTTTGCACAGTGCCTGTTACAGTGGGGTCCTGATCTAGAACTAGAGGTTCACAGAGCTACAGTAATGAAACTAATAGGCCTGGATGTCACCAACATGGAGGGACAGAATTTGGAGAGGGAATAAGTAGCAACTGGTACGCCTGATGCTATCACAGACTCCCACGTGAACTTGTAAAGTTGAAACCAGCTAATATGAGAAAACAAAGACACCCATGAGAAATCTAGTAGGGAGGGCAGAAAAGTCAATCTCAACCCCATAAAGCAAAACGGAAGTAGTGTTAAATGACAGGAATGGAAGAGACTGGTTTCTGCTCATGTGTAAGCCAGGGAATGGTCTAACTATTGAGGCGACCTTCCTGGCTTTTACGCTCTCCTGGCAAAATGTGCTAGTGAACGGCCTGCGTCCCTGCTCACATTTCCTGTACCCAGAGGCCTCCCTGACTTTGGGGCTACCCTTCTACGCTCCTGTGTTGCAGGGTCCGTGTAACCTCAACAAGACTGGAGCCAGGATTCCTGGGGGATTGATGCCTAACGTGGGCACCTAGAGCAGGGGATAGGGTGTCCCCACACTGCCATTTTCTCTTCTGACTGGACATTTTCCTGACCTGCTGATGATTATGTACAAATGTTCAAAGCAAATACAGTTTATTAAACAGCAATTAATTGTTTTTAAAAAAGAATAAGGAAAAAATGTAAAAAGTTAATGGAAAACATATCGTTCTACTTTGAGGCATATAGATCTCACAGTGTCTCTGGAGTGTAAGGACAGTTCACAATCTATTCCATGTAGGTCCCAGGCCTCCTTGTCAGGCCAAGGCTGTGCTGGAGGGATGCGGCATGTCAGACATTTGCTCTGGGTAGCAAGACCTTTCTCTTCAGCACCATCTCCCCACCCCTCCTCCCTCATTGGTCTTACAATCTGCCTTCAAGTCTGGCCTCCAAGGCCTCTTGGCAGGTGGAGTCTCCTTGCACTGCTCGCCCCACCCATTCCCAACTCTACTCTTTGCTGCTCTGCCTCCAGCTTTCAGGCTGCTTGTCTGGCCCTTCTGGCTCCATGGTTGCAGACTTCCTCACAGGGCAGATCTCCTCTCTGGCCCCTCTCAGGTGTTTCAGGATCTGTGGCTGCAACTCTCCTCCCAGCATGGGCCTATTCTCAGCTGTCTCTCAGGATCTGTGGCTCTAACTCTCTTCCCAGCCTGGATCTGCTTCTGGGTATGTCTCTGGTTCTCTCTGGCTGGCTTGGCTTTTCTCCAAAGCTCAGCGTGGGTCCTTGCTTTCTCCTTGGCTCAGGCTCACTCTTGCCTGACCCAGGCAAATCCAGCTTACACGGAAGACAAAACCTCCTCATCTCGCTCTATCCTATCCTAATTCACTTGTTAGACTACCTGTTCTGTCAGTCATGCTGACCTTTCTCAGTTATTCTTAAGGACTGTCAATCTCAGAGTCCTGCTTTCTCATTCACCCTTGCCCTTCCTTTCGGTTCAGGGGCAGGCCAGAGGGGGGAAAAAAAAATCCCACTGAGTTTTACTAAGGGGCCGACTGTTTCTTTAAATAAGTGCCAGCGTTTATACAGGAAGAATGTTGTTTTAAAAGGCAGTGAAAGCAGAGGAGTTCCTAAAGGAGATACTCTTCCATTCATACATGTCACTACAATATAGCCATACAGGATATGCAACATAGTCAGAATTGATTTAAATGGAGTAAGTTTTATGAGGCACTTCCTTTTCACATTCTAAGCAAGTGTAATAATAGCGCACATTGCCTTCTACGAGCTCTGGATTTTATTTTAGAGATGGGATTTCTGCACTATTTCAAGATAAATTAATCAGATGCTTTTGTCTCTCTTGACTGGCAAATCCAACATCAGTTGAAATGTAAAAGAATAACTAAACTCTTCTTTGACTTGAGATTTTTCTCCATGGTAACTTTGGCAAAGCAGCCATATTTACCTCATACCCCACAAATTTAATATGTAATGCCACATACATGCTCAACAGCTTGCAACCCATGACTATCTCCTTTTCCTCAGGTACAGCAGAGTTGATCCTACCCACAGAGCTAAACATTTCTAGTAAGTGTATGTAGATAATGCTCACCAAATGCCTGAGCAACTAGAGTAGCCTGAATAATTCATACTTTCAGATTTTACCCAATTGAGAGTTGTGCTGTACTTTGTAATCTGTTTCATAACCTTCCTCCCTGTCAAAAGGGTGAAAGCTATGAAGTGAAAATACTCTTGTCAGAATTGAATGCCATTCAAAAGAAAAGAGGCAGTTCTGCATGTAATTGATAAAACATTACAATTATAATATTCCTGTAGGCTACTGGCTAGTATTTGTGGTCTGTATCTCTCTACTGGATACCATAAGAAGCGCTTAATTTGATGTCACAGGCCCTATACTGTTAACACCAAAAAGAGATTCCTCTTCAGCCAGTGGATAATGTAGACTAAAATAGTTCTTGACACCAAGGGAGAAAGTGGAGGAAGTGTTACTTAAGCAAGCTCTACAGAGAGAGATCTTTGCCTCTAGCTCCTCATATCAACACATGCCTTTAAGCTGCAGTAGCAGTGGCCTGTACTTTAGTAGTGGTAGCATCTGGATTTTATCTGTTGTCCCAAAAGTCCGAATAGCTTAAGATGATCATGCCTCCCTTATTTAAAAGGACCATCTCTTATTTCATTGATTCATCACGAGTAAGGAAAGGCTTTTCAGAGCAGCACTTAATGTAACTGTTGATTAAATCTTGTTTTCAGTGTATTAATCTACCTGAAAGAATGTAGCCCTTTTAACAAAAGGTTCTCCTTTTGGGTTGTCCTAAGACTACACTGAATTGCGCATCTAAAATGAAAATCAAGGATGTGACTTCTTGTTTGAGACTTTGCCAGTTAAAGCATGAAATAGTCACAAGTTTTTCCACTCAGGCCTCTGTTTCTGCACTTCTTAAAACTATTCTTATGTGTACTTGTAGCACAGATAAGGATATGCTAAGAATTTAGAAAATTTCTAGAAAGGTAAGGTTCATTAATAGCTAACTAAAGAGAACACACTTGTCATATATGGGCACCAATATGCTTTATTGCAAGGAAGGTACAATAAGTACAGTATGTAGGAAAAGAAGTGGAGCTGTGAAGCATGGTATGCAGCTCCTCTTCCTTCAGTCTCTTAAAAGTGGTGGAATTTATATGTCCAGTCTTACCTAAAATGCAGCAATGGAAACAATAGTTTCCATATGTAAACAGACTTAGACAGATTGCAGAAACTGGTACATATTTTTTCTGTTAAATCTGAGTTTCAAATTAAGTTAGTATCAGTTGCACATAAAAAGAACTTTATGGATTTATCTGAAATGTATCAAAACTGATAAGTATTTTAAACATTACATTTAAGATCATTCTTTTGTATATGTCTGTGCAGCAGAAATGTGCGCTTGAGAGAAAAATACATGACATGCAAAGAGAAATGGAGTCTCCCTAAAACTTCCCTTAAAGTAAAGCATTGTCCTTTATTTTTCATGTGGTTTTCCCTTATTTCCATTCATCAGCGGTGGTGACTCTTCAATGACCACCCTGTGTGGGAGATATTGACAGCTGGGAAGTATGTAGTGTACAGATGTGCCAACAGAATTGCCAGGCTCTGGGCCATGAGGAGGTGGAGTCTGACTCCCTGCTCCCAGTGCTAAAGCTGGGCACAGTGTCCAACCATGTTTCAAGAATATATAGAACAACTCTTCATTGTTCTATTAGTGGCAGAATCATCTCCCTGTAGGGGCAGTTTCATGGTTAATAAAGTCAGTCTTTGGAAAGGATTATTTATTCATTTTGAGAGGGACAAAGGGGAGAAAAGGGACGTGGGTGAAAGCAGGAGGTATTTGTCATTTCTGAGCCTTATGAGCCACATGCAGATGCTAGTTTCAAGCTTGTGGTTAAGGCTGCAAACTTTTTTGTTTAAATAAAACCTGTGAATCTCACATAATCACGTGAGGCCAGCACCTGGGGCTTTTAGAAAACTATGACATTTGGGAATCTCTCCTCCTTAGGTCCATGGTGCCTGACCAGAAGGAATGAAGTTGCCATATTATTCTTAGCCTCTATTACAGGGAGAGAGAGCTCAGTAGCTTGAGTATTAACCTGCTAAACCTCAGCGATGTGAGCTCAATCCTTGAGGTGGGGCAAATAGGTTAGTTTAAAAAAAAAAAAAAAAGGGGGGGCGGGTGGGAAATGTGATTGGTCCTGCTACGAGGGCAGGGGACTGGACTTGATGACTTCCTGAAGTCCCTTCCAGATGTATGGGATATGTACCTCCATATTTATCGTTCAAGCTAACTAGCCCCACAGGACTGGTCAAATGTGGCAACGGCTAGCACGTTAGACAAAACACCCCAGCAGTGAGTGCTGCTGTGTGAGGAGAGGGCTGAGGCCCTGGACGCGTACCTCTCAGTGACTTGTCTGGGGCAGCAGTACCAAAGCGAGTGCTACGGCTAGCAGGCATCTGCTCTTCGTTGGTCAAGTCCCGCAGCTTCCTTCACTTAACACCCTAACTGAAAAACTACAGTTCCCAGTGTGCAATGAGCCCACAGGAGACAGACGGCTCAGATCATGCAGACTACAGACTACAGCCTCCAGAAGGAGGTGCTCCCTCCACAGTGTAGCGGCCAAGCCTGGGCTGCAGCGTTGCATGCTGGAACTTGTAGTCGCCGCGCGCCGTCTACCGAGCAAGGAACCGACCCCTCCTTTTGTCCACGTCTCACTCTGCTGAAGTATTACACCGGAATCACGTGGCAGGAACCGACCCCCAACCCCTCTATCTCCAATTGGTCCGCAGAGGTGCCACGTGAGGGGCTGAACCCGGAAGCTGCGGGCGGAGACCGTTTCCTTGGCTACGCCACAGGAAAGCGAAGGGCAGTTCCCTTCCGTTTTCGCGTCGGTGGTGCTGAGAGCAGCAGCGGCAGGGGCAGGCTCTGCCAGGGAGAGGGGCGGGCGGCGAGGATGGGGCCGAGCCGAGCCTAGCGGCGTGGCGGGCAGCTGCTGCCATGAGCGGGGCTGCGGGCGGTGAGGGGAGGAGCGGGGACTCCGCAGCCCGCTGCGGGGGATGGAAGCTGCTGGCCCTGGGCCTTCTCTCCGCATCCTCGATGCTGGCAGCCGCCCCGGGCGCGGGAGCCATGAGCAGGGAGGAGAAGCACCGGCTCGGGTAAGCGGCGCGGCAGCGGGGGGGTTGTGCGCGCTCTGCCCTGAGCGGCTCCAGCCGTCGCTGCCCCGGCGGGCGGGGGGGAAGGGGTCTTCTGGGACATCCCTGCGTGTTGGGGGGCTGACACCCACTGCGGTGCTCAGCGCCGTCGGCAGGCGCCCGGCCCCTGACCCTGCGGCTGCCACCTCTCCGTGTGTGGGGACCCGGAGCTGTGCCTTGCAGGGCCTCACTGTTCTTCCCAAAACTACGTGGGTGTGCCCGAGCTCCCCTCCGCTCATGGATGGCTCTGGGCCGTGGCGGGGGGCGATCCCCAGAACCATCAGCCAGCGACCTATGTGACATGTCCACGTTTGGCTGTATCTGCTTGAACGTGGTGCTCTGAGCCCCTCAGAGGTGCACTTCGATGACCTTGGACACCTGTCTTTTGAGTATGACGGTCCCAGTCACATCTGCTGGCTTATCAGGTTATCTTGTGCCTCTTGTGGTTGTCACTGTGTGGTCGTGAAGATTGCAGTGTCAGTGATTGTACATAATTTTGGGTAAAAGTGGTCAAAGTTCAGTAGTATTTCACAGGGGTGTTGTGATGCTTCTTTAGGAGGTTTCATTATGCAGTTATGTGATTGCTTGAGAAAAGATGTTTAATTGTAATATGTGCTCTGACTGGATCTTTCATTCAGAGATCTCAAAACACTGAGTTCATTACAAAGACTTGAAAAATACCCTAGAATAGCGTTATTCACACGGTCACCCAAGTGGCTTAAATTCCTTTCCCTGATCTGTTTACATTTTTAGGTGTGTTGTTTAACTTGTTATATTCTGTATGCCATCTGATGTATTGGCAAGCGAGGAGCTGTCAGTACAGGCAGAACTGTGTATGATTTCAGATGTTTGTGTAGCCTTTGCAATGCTGCAGAGGTGGAAAGAAGCCACCTTTCTTTCAGAGATGCTTATTTACTGAAGGGTCTGGGGTGGAGCACTTTAGGTAACAGTAGGTAATATATGGAAAAACTATACCTTCCACAGAGACCTCTTTAGATAATGATCTGAGAATACAGTCCATTTCAGGAAGAGGAAAATTATAATCTTTTCATGCGCTAAATCATTATTGGACAACACTAGTAGGCTCAGAGTTTATATCTGGATCTGCATGGGTCATGTGGGGGGAATTCACTATGTGAGCCTAGGATTTCATTTGCACAGCTAAATTGAAGAATTGAGACTATCATCTGGCTATAATTGGTGAAATGACAGAAAAGGGTATTATTTAGTCTTTTCCCTACTTTTGCGGTACACTTCTTTAGGTGAGTTACAATTTTTTTAAGACATCCAGGCCAGTAAACTCCAGGTGGGTGTTTGAAAATCTAGCCGAGTTCTTCTTGCCTCTTATATTAGCCATAGCAATAAAAGAAATTTCGCAAATGTTGATGATGCCCAAATCAGAATAAAATTCAGCTTTCTCTTTATTAACATTACTAATAGTAGGGAGAAAACTATCTTGTGCCAGTAAATTAGTCCACTAAGACAGGAAGCAGTTATTGAGTGAGAGTGATTATATATGTGACATGTTTAATTGTGACGACTATTTAGATATTACAAATGTGTAAATTTTTTAATAATATTGATGCCATTTTTTCTTTACTTACCAAGATTGTAATTTAGTGAAAATATGGCACTTGGTAACTTACTGTAATACTAACATGTAAAATAGGTTTGGGTGTTGATGGTACCAACTGTTACAGAAAGAACACAGAACTGTGTCCTGGGGTTTTACTGAGTGAGGAGTGTTTTAGATAGACAAGGGGGGGTGAGGTGATACCATTTATTGGATCAGCTTCTGTTGGGGAGAAAGGCAAGGGTTTTGAGCTACACAGAGCTCTTCCTCTGGTCTAGGAAGGACACTCTGCATTTACAACTAAATACAGTAGAAGACCAAGAAGTTAGGGTATGCTGTAAGGGACCATTTAATGTGAAGTGGCCCGTTTATACCCTGTAGTCCTAAAACAAAAAGTGTGTGGGGGGGGGGGGGGGAGTGGTTTACAGATTGTTGTAAAAAGGTCAAACATCCAGTATCTTCATTACGAACATGATTTTTAGTGTTTAGCAAAGTTAGGAATTTAAGCTCCTGGGCTCTTGGATATCAGGGACAAGTTGACAACACACCAACTGTAGCCTGGGAAAAACAGAATCTTGCCATGGTATTTTGGAATGTAAAATGCTTGATTGCATATTAACTTCAAAGGGACAGCTTTCTTTTTTGCAATGAGTGAAATTGACTGAATTGAGAGAAGTTGTGTTCCAGTCAAGAAAATGTAAAGGATATTGTAACCTGCTTGGTCTTTTCAATATAATAACTATGATGAAAGTTGAAACTGTACTGCGCTGGTAAGTTGTCTTTTTGCTTGGTAGCTCTTTTCTCATCGTGAGTAGAACACTCCCAGGAACAAATCATTGCAAAACAACTTAAGGGACATTAACATGCTTTATTAAAAATAAGGCCCAGAATTGGAATAGCACTAGTGTCACAGGGGTCAGTTTGGGGTCAGTTTGCAAACCACCTGCCACTCTTGGACTAGCTTTCGATAGAGTTACATTCCTCTCTCTTTCATGAGGTCCAGACTGACCATGAAACATCTTGCTGCTGGTTGTTTTACCTCATCAACTTTACTTGGGCAAAGTTCCAGAGATGAAATGAACATGTATTTTCATGGGCAGCTGATTAATCTCTAGATATTAAACTACAGTATACTTATAAATTTGAAAGTTTGACATGTGGAAGAGAAAATGTGAAACTGATTATTAATTCAACATTTTCATATTCCATTTCTTAGGAATCAAGTGTTGGAAATGTTTGATCATGCTTATAGCAATTACATGGTAAGTAAAATATCTTTTTTTCTTTAATTATGCTTACACCTTAATTAAATTTTGTGTTACGTTTGTCAGCTGTTCTGTTATCAACTTGGAAGATTGAAAAAAACACTTGCTGAAACTCTGGGGGGAGAGGAAATTTAAGTTTGTATATGCAGCTAATAGATTTCCTTTTGAAATGTCTGATTGCATATGAAATGTGAATGTATGGAAGCTATGTTTGATCACAAGAACAGTAGTTGGAAATTTTAACAGGTTATTTAACCTATGCTTGATCCTCTGCCCTTCCAGATTTGAAATACAGGAATCTTTAAGAATTTAAATATTTATAAAGGTAAATGGAACATGAAAAGTGTTGTTATGGAACATTAAAAAAATAAGGGGAAGCAGATGTTTTAATACAGACACTAGGATCTGATTTTTGCAGTGTGTGTGTGTGTGTGTGTGTGTGTGTGTGTGAGAGAGAGAGAGAGAGAGAGAGAGAGAGAGAGAGAGTCCATTTCTACATTACCACTTTCATCAGCAAAACATGTCATTCAGGGGTTTGGAGAGGCTAAGTTGGCCTTCATTCTGCCTTGTTCTGTCTTTATTGCTTTAATTTATATTGTGCGTGTGTGTGTGTATATGTATGTATACACACTTGTGAAGGTAACTTTGATTACTCTTTGTGTGCTTAACATTAATTATGTAACTTCATATTTGTCTTGTGATGATATGTTTACTGTAGATCTTGCAGCCTGCTGCTCACGCAAAGTCCATTTTACTTAAAAAAAAACTAAAACCACACAGAACTGTACCACCAGACCCATACTCTACAACCTGGTGCTAAACAGGCAATTGTAACGTAATTAATTTGTTACTATATACATGACATATAGTTGTTGTCAAAATAGTTTTAGGTTTCTTTCAGTTGTCTTTACACATTGTCTAAACAACAAAACAGTCTCATGTTCAATCTTGTTGTATCCTAATTTATTAGTTTGGTCCTGTTCCAGAATAAATAATTGTTTGTATTTTAAATGTAGATATTCTACTGGGGACATGTTGATGAGAAGAATCCTATTTCAGTGCATTATTAGTATTGTAAACATTTTAGGAGAACAGGTGATCCCATCAACTGCACATATGAAAATCTAAAGCCATAGGAGGTTTTCTCCAAACCCCTGAAGGACATGTTATGCTAAAAAAAATTGGTTGTTGAGAAGTGGCCTGAAATACATATTATTCTTACACTATATTAGTCTAGTAAAGAATGCACTTTTAACTGACATTTTAATTGTTTTCATCCTTGTATTTTCTCTGCTGGGTATGCAAGTTCTTATTACCACACAATCTTTCTTTCATAAGTTGCACCTGCTCTCACACAGCAAGCCACTGTCCCTTGAGAGAAACTTGCCAATATGGCTCAGTGTTATGATGTAACCCTTTAACTTCCAAAGAAGTTAAAAGTTAATGAAATATATAAATAGATAATGTACACACTGAGATTCTTTGCCATTTATAAATAACAAAGGTATTAAAACACAGAAGAGAAGCTATTGTTCAGACTTCTTTTTAATTAAACATGTTAACATATGTAGGCTATGAAGTGATACAGAATTATTTGATTTCTTTTTTTAAATCAAGTAGTTGATTTTGGCTGAGATTCTGACACTTCTCTATATTGCCTAGTAGTGGGATTAGAAAGTGACTTCTTTGGATGGAAAAAATTTCTAGTGACTTGTAACTTGCTTACATAAAAATGTCTGGCTTTCAGTATGCCTCACTCTGTCTCTATTGCTTTTATTTATGTACTCTGCATTGGCTAACCTTGGACAATATCCTTTAATTAGCTGTGATATTTGTGCTTTACTTTGCCTTACTGTAAATGTGAAGCTAAGAGAGACCTCCTCTATGTTTGTGACAAGAAAGTTTTGGGTTAAGAGGAAGTGTGCCTTCAGATATCCTGGAAGCATGAATGTCAAAAGGATATTTATTTGCCACGTATACTAGAGCATTAAACAAACAAGTCACATTCTCTGTTTAACTCAAAAAAAGACTAGTGTTTCAACCTCGACACAGATAACAAGAAAGTGAAGTGTTTTTTTTTTTAACAGCATGTTTTGAGATAGGCAGCTGGAAGTGTTTTTGATTTTATATTTCTGTTAATGTTTCTTGATTTATGTTGAGTGGATTAGGCTCACATTTCATATTTGCATGCAGGTGAATATCTTTTGTGCTATTTCATATACAGTAAACTCTTCCATATCTGGTAGCCCCAGAACTAGGAGATTGCTGGATATTCAAATAGTCTGGATAATAGAGAGGTATGCATAGCACTAAAAAAAAGATTAGATATTAAGAAACAAATGTGTGCAAAGTACTTTATTTACCAAAACAGTAGTAGTGTACACTGGAAACTTATACTGTATTTATTTATATTTACTTTCACTGTATTCTACTAATGGAAAATGTAACTACAATTTACTTATGGTTAAAATGCTGGTTATTTGAGAGTCCCAGATGATAGAATGACAGACATGAAAGTTTACTATATATGTGCCATTTGGGAGGTCAGATAGCTTTTTATTCCCTCATCAGCAAGTCTAATACCTAGGAGCATTTCTTCACACCCTTACAACACACAAGTGCATTTTCATGTGTCCTTATCTCCTTGGGTCAGTGGTCCCACTCAGACAGCTCTGGCAGCACTGTGCTTTTTTTTTTTTTTTTTTTTTTTTTTAAATTATAAGCCGAGTGTATCAGTGCTGTTCTTAATTTATGGTCCTGATGCTGACAGATAGGGCTGTTTGATCTATCACACTGTGTTCTTATAAATTAAAGACATACATATAAAACTGTATAGTTTGTGTACCAAATTTGCCCTTGATATATCTCCTCTTTACCCCACTGATCTCAACTGAACTGGAGGGAAGTATAACTCATGACAGCATTTGGCCCCATAGCATATACTCCCTCAATTTTCAGAAAGTTTACTGGTCTACAAGATCTAGATCATTACTGTTGTATGACTGAGTAATGTTCCTTTTCTGTAATGAAAGTAGTTTGTCAAAATTACTTGATCATTGGCTCTCTCCACAGTTTTAGCTAGTGATCTCTTAATTTTGAATTTGTGTCTGCTTCACAGTTTATCAATTTTTCAGGTTAATTGTAACGTGTACTGTATTCAAAATGAGTAACATAAATGCTTTTCAAAATGTTATCCTTAACCTGTGAACTTTTCTGTCCCCATTCTCTAAAATGTGGCTAATTTTCACATTTTGTAAAATGAGCAAGTTTTCAATCTCAGACTTTTTGCATTAATGTTGGATGATAGGCCAGTTCTTTAATGGAGGAAAAATTATTATCCATTTTACGGTGTATCTCTTATCCACCTCAGAAATACAGTCTCCTGTGCATTGTGTTGCAGGAAACACAAGATGGACCTCAAGTGTTCTAGATGAGCATTTATTAAAACTATATGTTTCTCTGGGACTGGGAGAAGGGCATTGCACTGTATGCCTGATGGTGAATACTTTTTTATGTGGTCTAACGGTTGTCAGCCACTGAGCATGAAGAGGAAGCTGCTGCTATGTTATATTGAGTTTAAATTTATCCAGACAGATGATACATAGACTTTCATAATGTTAGCACAATTCTGTTTCCTTTCAACAGGTTGCAATGACTTAATTAAACTGTATTGTACTCTCTCTTTACCTTCTGGTTTTGTTCTTACAGGAACATGCCTACCCAGCTGATGAACTGATGCCTTTAACTTGTCGTGGACGGGTTCGGGGTCAGGAACCAAGTCGGGGGGATGTAGATGATGCCCTGGGAAAGTTAGTATCTTAAGCAGTGATTATCTTAAGATTTTCTTGTTCATATACCACATTTTGCTACTAATACTTCAGTTGAGGCACACTTAGAACCCTTGTTTAAGTTTCTAGATGCACAAAAATGCACAATTGTGTTAAATTTATAAATGAGAAGGGTGGTGGGAACAAAACAGCATTTAATAATTTCTGTAGCTACTTTTTCCTCTCCTGCCACCAAGTTAATTGATGACTAGTTATTCCTTTATCAAGAAAAAAGAAATTCACCAGTCCTCATCAAATGAGATAATAGTTTAACATAATTTTACATAGTAAAATTTTTTTTCTTATGAGAAATCACTGATGCATCAGTGTATTTCTAAGGCCACCATTGAACTGAGTGGCTGAAAAAGATGTGTATGGGTTCAGTATTAGCTCTTCAGAGTATTTGATTACTGGGTTGTTTAATACACCACTTTTTAAATGTCAACATTTTCAAAGATTACTGAAAACAAGAAGATAAAATGACTCCTACATAAGTGTAAGCTGTTTTGTTGCTCCTATTCTAGTGAGTAGTAGTTGAAAATGCCTCTTCAAAGAAAAATAGGCTTAATTATCAGCATTCACACCTTTCTAGTGAATATCCATAACTTAAAACTAGTATATTTTAACAGGTTGTCTGTGATGATTGCATCATATTGTTTCTAAGATTTTTGGGGTTAAAAACAATTTTTATCAAAAACATACAGAATTTTAATTGCAGATCTGTTCTAAATTTTATTTCATAGGTTTTCACTGACACTGATTGATACCTTGGACACACTTGTGGTAGGTTTCATCTGTTTTGCAGTTTGCATTCATGAATAACTGTGTTTATCTATCTCCAGTCAGGCTTTTAGACTTCTGTTCTTCTGAAATAAAGTGAAGTATTAAGAGACTTTACAGAATTTACTTACCTATTCCATCAAAAATCAGCTACACTTTGTTGTAAAGGCCTGAAAACAATGGACACCTTTATGCTCAGCGATGTTATTTGGAATAGATTTTAAAAAATACTAAGGCAGTTTTTGGCCTTGTTTCATCCAATTGAATGCTGATTTTGTTGTTTGTCACTATGTTATAACTTTAACTCATACATTTGCTTCTCCTACCAATGTGAGGGCTTGTCTATACTTAAAATACTGCATCTTCACAGCAGCACATTTTCAGTGCAGACTCTACTTGTGCCATTGGGTGCCAGTGTAGGTACCCCATGTCTCTGCACGATGCTCTTTACACAAGTGGTAAGGTCAATTTAAATCCTTTCCTGTAGATGAGACGATGGATATATGTCACCTTTGAGTGATACAGTTATATTGAGCTAAAATTCTAGTGTAAGCCCAGACACTTGCACCACCCTACCTCCCAACCGTGCTGAGACAAGCCTGGGGCACCCCTAACCCAGACCTCTGCATGGATGCAGAGAAGAGAGGAAGTCATTGCGGTCTATTGACTGCAACAAAAAATTGAAAATTTTGTCCACAATATTTTAAAGTTCTCCAAAACTCTGTTTATATTATATGACAAAATAACACTGTATAATTATGCCAGTTTCAATTATGTTGGTAATTCCTTTCAGAAAACCTATTAGCAACTGTCTGTAACAATAATAACAAAAAAGATTCCCTCCAGAGCAGTGTTTCCTATAGTAATTTGGCCACGAACACTTTTGGGCTTGGAATATATTGACAGAACACACACATGCTGGTCTGGTAGCGGAGGATTTCATATTGAAAAACTGCCAGGTGTAAAAAAATGGTCAGATATTTTAAAGCACTAATTTACTAGAATCGTGACAAAAATGTCAGATTGTGTGGTGTCCAGTAGGCTTAGCCTTAGGTACTTCTATTTATTTATCGATAAAAAGCCTTACTTTAATTAACCTAATGAAGATAGAAAAATTGAACACAAATGACTCCATGATCCTGTCAAAAAGGTAGAGCTCCATCTTCCTCAAGGCATTCTTGCTAGAATATTTGACAGTATTTGTCTATCAACAGGTAATCAGTTAATTGATATTATTTGACCAGTTAGTTAAGCAACTTGTCAAGTCTATTTAAAATCCAGCAGCTTTATCAAATTCCTGTATTTTGTGGAATGTTTAGTCAATTAAATAAGCTCTTGCACCATTAAAGTTATTCCTTCATCACCTAGAAGAATATGAAGACTATAGAAGATGTCTTTTGGGCCCTTCTTTAGCACAGGGATAGTGTCCCTAGCCTTTGTTGCCAGAAGCTGGTGACAGGATAGATGATTTCACCTCTTCTGTTCATTCCCTCTGAAGCACCCAGCGTTGACTACTGTCGGAAGACAGGATACAGGAGTAGATGGACTTTTGATCTTGCACAATATGGCCATTCTTAAGTTTCTTAGGCAAAATTTAGCACATAGTTTGCTGTGATTTAAGCCCTGGGATATGTTTGTCTGTTTCACAAGAGCAGTCAGGTTGCTGGGAGTATTAGCCACATTCTGATTCCCGGAGTGTGCATTTGTATTATTCATAAATCAGTTCACTTATTTTCAGACCAGTAACAGGGATGAGCCTGAACTATGAAGTTCAGTTCCATATTTCAAGGACTAAAATTTGAGATGTAGGCAGTAGAAAATAGGATGGTGGTACTGCCACTTTTTATGGGGAAACGCTGACTACAATGCAATATAGAGAAAGAAAGGAGCAAAACTGGGTAACCATCAAACTCATTTTCAGTGAATTATTTTCTGTTGAGAACTTTTCTGTCATTCTGTTATGTCACTATAGCAAAAAAAGGTTGATAACTATTTACGTAACATACCAGAATATGATATGGTCAGGCAGAAAAGAAATTTGAGCCATCTTGAATATTTCCTGTTTTAAACTTGTTGAACTGTATATTGTACTTGAATGTCTGACGACACTACCGTTTTTTGAAGTAGATCTGTTCCAGAGCATCAGAACCTAAAATGATTTGTTATTCTTGTTTTCCAGGTGTTAAATAAAACCAAAGAGTTTGAAGATGCTGTAAAAAATGTGATAAAAGATGTTAATTTAGATAATGATATAGTTGTATCAGTGTTCGAAACTAACATAAGAGTCCTTGGGTAAGTAAGTAGCTTCCTTCATTTTCCACTTAACATACAAATACGCGTTTCCGTCCATCTTAGTTGATGCTGAGAATGGTGATCCAGTGGAATCACCAGACTTTAATTTCTATTGTAGCAAAACTTGTAAATGTCTATGAAGGAACTGATATGATAGATGTCAAATGTATTTGGCTGACAATCTGTGTATCAAACCTTATTTTCCTAGCCTAGGCATGGCCTTCAAGCTAAGTTTATGCTGTCAAACATTTAAAGAACACTGTCAGATTTTTCTACTCTAAAATATGAGTTGTGCAATTTCATGGGTTTTAGTTACTTATGGTTTTGAATCAATAAAGAGTATTAAGCCTGTGACTAAGAGATAATTCTGAAATGTGATTCACTCCTGAGAATAAAAAACACAACACGTCTGTTTGGGTTTAAAAAATAATTTACATGCTGACAGGTTCCCTCGAAAAACTTTATTTGTAGATATTAAAGAATTCAGATAGCTCTACTACATTTTCAGGTTTTCACATAAAATTAAATGACAATCAATATTTGATTACTTTGGGCTTATATAAACATCACTCCATTAGGCTCATGATAACCTCTGTCTTGTCTGTGTACATGATTAATTGTCTACAGGTTGAACCTCTCTCATCCAGCACCCTTGGGACCTGACTGGTGCTGAACGAGAGACTTTGCAGGACCACAGAAGATCAATATTGTCTAGCACATTACCAACACTTCCATTGCTTACTGGACTCTTAGCAGACCTTTAGGGAACATTAGAGGTAAATAACAGCACAGAACACTGAGAGCCAGAACTGGTGGCTGGAAACAAATTTTATGGGACCACAGGAAACTTGGCCACCACCATGATAAGAGGTCATGTCGCTAACTATAAAATCATGCTGGATTATGGATGTTGCGGATTAGAGAGGTTCAACGTGCATGTCAGCAGTCTGCTGATTTGGCGTGTTTTATATGTATTCAGTGAAATGGTACAAAGAACAATTTATTCTTAATAATATGGTCATCGCTCTTTAAGTTTGTTACCTGCAGGGGAAAAAAATATCCCGCTAACCATTAAGTGCTTGATTATTGTGGCCCCCCTCCCGTCCAGCTTTCATTAACTTCAGCTGCAATCGTGTGCGTTCAGTACTTCTGAAATACACGTCACAATTGTTTATACAATGCTTGTCAGAAACGATAGAAAATATTGAACTACTGTGACTTACTGACATGAAATATATGTGGATATATTTTCTTGTGTTTAGAGGTCTTTTAGGTGGGCACTCTGTGGCAATTATGCTGAAAGAAAAAGGTGAACACATGCAATGGTACAGTGGTGAACTTCTGCACATGGCAAAACAACTGGGCTACAAACTTTTACCTGCTTTTAACACTACTAGTGGTCTTCCTTATCCAAGAGTAAGTGCTTTATAATCCACATCACCCCACATAATAAGCAAAAGCTTTTTACTATTTCAGGAGGTTACTTCACAGAGGAGAGAACCTTATTTGTGAAAGACTATGCATTAATTTTCTTTATATCCAGGATCAGAAAATAGTTTTTGTGAGTTAAATACGTGCCTTGCTAAACAAAGGCATGTGACACAAAACTCCTTTAAACTTTTTAAAGCTCTTTTTATTAGCTTCATTTGCAGGTGTATACATCACAGGTACTTATCTTTTCCATATATTTAATAATAAAGATGAATTCATATTTTGTGATCAATGCTGGTTAATTTCTTAAATTTTGTTTTGCATTAACTAAGCTTGATGCAGAAAACATGGAAAAGCATCATTCTGGCTGATTGGAGTTGGCAGAAATCTTACAAAATCAGTCTACTAGTATCCTACATCTCTAGGCATGACTAAATAGTTTGGAAAAACAATGGCTTTTCATGGGGTTAATACTTCCCTCAAGTGTTTCTTAATACTTACTGATGTACCCTATACAACCAAGTTAATTGGGACTGTTCAGCATGTATTTTGGGTTTAACTCAAAAAAATCCCCTAATTTTCATAGTTGGCCATTATTTAAAAAGTTTCCAGTCTGTGAAGGCTGTTACTGATAGGGTTTAAATTGGATTTTTTTAATTGTATTTTTAATTTTTCATTACATGAACTTAAAACATGGCAAACTTAGTTCCTTGGTTAATTATAATGAATCAGACAGCAGGGATTTGAACCCAAATCTTACATATTGTAAGCAAGTGCACTTATTACTGTGCTCTGGATATATTGTATTCTCTCTCATTTTTTCCATAAATAATTTTGAAAGGTTTCTATTTTGAGCTGATGCAGAGTAAGAACATTTTTTGAAATCTTGAATTTCTTTATATAATGTAAAGCAGTTTCCCATTCAGCTCTACTTCTAAGTGATTGATTTAGGCATTTCTGAAAATTTTGTCAAACCTACCTTTGTTGTGGCAGTAGAATTAAAAGAATCATGTAATATCATGCACAACTAGATTTTTTTTTTTTAATTAGAACAAACAGAGAACAGTGTTAATTTCTTATCTCTCCCATCATTGGGGCTATGTCTACACTATGGAGATTTTTTTGAAAGAAGCCTTTCTGAAAGATCTCTTCCAAAAGAACTTCTTTCAAAAGAGAGTATCCACACACCACAGAGCAGATCAACAGAGTGATCTGTTCTTTGGGAGAGTGTCCATACATCCCCTGCTATTTCAAAAGAATGGGCCAGGGATCAAAAAATCAGGCACCATGAGAACTGCTCTTTAGAAAGAAGGGCCCTGTGGGGTGTCTAAAAACATTTTCTTTTGAAAGATGATTACAAAAGGTGTTCTTCCTGAAACAAGAAAGGAAGAGTGATTTTGAAGGGAGCTCTGTGTTTTTTCGATTTACTTATGGAAGAATGTTTTTTGTGTGTAGACACTCTGGGGGATCTTTGGACAGAGCCCCCTCCTTTCAAAAAGTCTTTCCAAACAACTTAATAGTGTAAACGCAGCCGGGGGTGGGTGGGTGTGTGTGTGTGTGAGAGAGAGAGAGAATATATACATTTGCAGCTCGGAAAAGATACAATCTCTACTTTCTTTTAGGTTAATTTAAAATTTGGTTTAAGAAGTCCAGAAGCTCGAACAGGAACAGAAACTGATACCTGTACAGCTTGTGCAGGTACCTTGATACTTGAATTTGCTGCTCTAAGCCGATTCACAGGAACATCTATATTTGAGGTTTGCTTTCTCTGGTCTCTTATTCATTGGGGTTAGATTTTTGAACTGTGTGCGATGACACTATTGTAATTCTACTTTAAATTCATGGTAAAAGAGTGAGTTTGTTTCAGGTTGGTTTTATTTGTGGCTGGAAATGTATTTGAATAGAATTGAATACTTTACAGCTTTAAAGCAGTATAAATGTGATGACTGCATGTTATTTACAAAAAGTGTGGGATTTTGCAAAAATGCCTGAGTAACTATTCTCAATGGAAGTCAAAAATATATCTGACACTTTCTGATAGAGCTTTTATCAAATCTCAGTGCAGGAACAGAGCTCTGAGACAGGTTCTCTTTTATGTAGTGTGCTAACCAGGATCAACCAAGATTTTGGGTTCATCTGCAATGTGTTGTTCATTATTAATTAATTAAATACTTGAATAGAATACTTGAGTAGAAGAGTGCTACAGATTTGTTAGACTAACCCTGAAGAAGAGAATTGAGGTACATGGTATTTAAGTGCATTTCTGTTGTGAAAATTCACTCTAATGAGAGCAGAGACCTTTCGTTTATGATTTCATAGCAAACAAGTTCACTTTCTAAGTGTCCAAAAGAAAGTGTGTGCTTTGACTGCCAGCCCAGCATATTAAAATAGGGCCCCAGACTCTTGACCTTGGTTCATTCCTAACTGTATACCATCATTGCTAAAAAATTCTGCATGCCAGATTAGGCCCTCAGTGACCTCAGTCATCTCCACATTATGCTCTGGTGATATATGCAACTCTTGTTCCCTTCGCTGGGTTTGCACAGGTGTATTGATTGCCATGAAGTAAAAAAAAAAAGTGTGTTGCATAAAGGGAAATATAATCTGGATTCTCTTAATTGTGCTGACTGTGCAAAGCTAATCAAAGTAAAAAAGCATTAAAAATTCTTCTTTTTAGTCATTAAATTCTGGTGGTACAATTCTAAATACACCATGAAATTGAATACCAAGGTGCGTGTTTTACACTGCCACTTTTCAGAGTGGAACGCTTTTAAAATGCCTTCTCTTGGCATACTTCATTGCAAAGCAAAAAGTGAAATTAAAGCAAAATGGTATAACTTTAAGTTATGCAGCTTTACAGCAGTATAAATGTGATGACTGCAACTTATTTACTAAAGGTGTGGGATTTTGCAAAAGTGCCTGAGTAACTATTCTCAATGCAAGTCAAAAATATCTGACACTTAACGATAGAACTTTTATCAAATCTAAGTGCAGGAACAGAGGTCTGAGACAGGTTCTCTTTTATGTAGTGTGCTAACCAAGATCAACCCAGCTTCTGGGTTCATCTGCAATGTATTTTTCATTCTTAATTTGAGTAAGCAGATATTTCACAGTTAACTCCTGGAGAGCACTGCTAGCTCTCTGTGTAATTATTGTATCTGAACACATTTTAAGTTATTCATGGTCTTTACTTCCTTTTAATACTCATCTGTTTAACTTTATGTAGCATATTGCAATACAAGCTACTTAATGTAAACTGCTTTTAAAGCTTTTGGAATCAGCGGCTGCATCTACACAAGCTAAAACCAGTTTTCTTAACGTGGATTTATTAATGCTGGGTTTTATCAACTTGATTTTGCACATCCTCACATTCCCACATGCCTCCCCACAAAATCAACTTAATGCTGCCATACACAAGTAGCTTAAATCAACTTCTGCCGCAGTTGTGGGAACCTATCCCACAGTTCCCTGAGCCTTGTAGCATTCTGGCTTTCACTGGTGCAACATGGGGAAAAAAAAGTCCTGCAAGTAGATGCAGGTATCTGATGACATCTTCCCACATTTCATTCCCCTCTCTTCCCTACCATGTTAAACATTCCTTTTTCTAGATGGGGTCTGGCTTGCCTTTATAAGAGAAGTTCTTTTTGTAATTGAGGGGAAGGGAAGGGAATAAAGCACTTAGAAATGATTAGAAAGAAGTTTTGGGTTTCCCAGCTGACAGGTTTTTGAAAACGGGATGCAAAAGCACTGGATCTTTGCAGGCTTGGATCTGGATTTAGACCTTCTGGCAAAGAAGACCCTCAGAACATGAGCGCTACAATGAAACTGCAATGAATCACTGAAGCAGTTACAGCTCAGGGTGGCTAAAAGACCCCAAACTATAGCCAGCCCCAAAAATTGTGTCTGCCCTGGGAGACTTCCCCCAGGTGGCTAAAAGACCCTATTCTACAGCCAGGTTTGGACCTGCCAAAAAAGATCCTGAGAACAAGAATATTCCTTGCTGCAAGCCTTACTTTGAGAACTGAGGTAGTTGTATAGTTACTACATTGCCTTCATTGAAATAGTTAAGGCTGGGGTGGCTGAAAGCTACAGCCATCACCTGAAAATTGTTACCACTGAGGGGGACTTCACCTGGGAGGCTGAAAGACCCCCTACTACAGCCAGCCCTAAAAATCATGACCGCTGAGGTAGACTTCCCCTAGGTGGCCAAAAACTTGTGGATACAGCCAGCGCCTTGGCTTTTGGCTAAAGCCCATCCACAGATTTCCTCAGAGAGGACAGCCACATTAGGGACAAAGTACTTTCATCTATTGACCAAAAATTGTGACTGACCAGGGAGACTTCCCCTTTCCAGCTGCAGGACCTTTACTTGTGTGCAAGCTGCCTGGCACCTTGCGCAGCATGTCCTTTTATTGGCTCAGGGTCAGGCTACGTGATGTGGCTGGGTGTGGGAAAGTTCCAGACTGCGTGGCACCTCTCGGGGAAGGAAAGGATGTGGTGTGAGGGATGGGACAACATATAAATGGCTGAAAAGAAGTTTCTCATCCTGTCAGACAAGCACATTTTCCCCCACCCCCCGCCCCCCACAGCCTAGCTCCCACATGGTACAGCAGGGGGCCAGTGCCTGGCACCAGGCAGCACAGGAAAAATAAGGCAGCTAGCAAGACCACATAAATAATAAAGGACCACAGACCCCACAGCTGTGCTACTAACAAACAAAAAGGATTTTTTAGCCTCTCGTGACTCTACAATCAGGGTCTTCCAGGTGCCGAATTGAAACAGTCTTCCTGTTGCCTAATTCCTCTACACCTGAGAGCGGTGGCGTTTGGAAGAGGGCAGTGCAGAGAATTGTGGGGCACATATGGGATGTGTCTGAATGCTAACGAATTCCATTAGTGCTTCCTCACTACCTTTCATGTGGAATTTTAAATTGAAATTGAACTCTACACCTGTCAGGTTACTGCAATATTATGATACTGATATGTCAATTTGAGTGCACTATGACTCAAGCTAATGGAATTTACAGTGAAGACAGGCACTTGGAAAAATCAGGCTAAATGACTGACTTAAACTCGATATTATCTTGTAGTGTAAACATAGCAGAGACTTTTGCATATTTTCAACAGCCTTCTTACACAGTGCTGTCTTCTGTTCTTTGCATAAGAGTTACCATGCAAATAGTAAATCAGCAGTGCCCTGTTTCAGTCAAGTCACCAATCAACTCAGATTCACAGTAGTCTGTATGAAAAGTGCTGTATACATAGCTGTGCTGTCTTGTTAAATGCAATGTGGAATTCCTCTCTTGAGAGGCATGAGATTGGATTTTCAAAAGTACTCAACTTGGCCTCTTTCTCATTGAAGTCAGTGAGAGCGGAGTTAGGCCAAATGTGAGAACTTTTCATCATCTTAACACCTAGCATGCCTGGCTGGCCTTCTGTGTTCTTTTTTGGCTAGGTCCCATCAGCCCCAGGTCATGCCTCCCTTTTTGTTTTTACAAGGGGCTAATACATATAATTAGCCTAACTCTTGGATAGAGCTGCCATGCCACTTAGAAACATCTGAAGAGATATGTGTGACAGTGGGGATGGTGCAGGACTAACTGAGAAGGCAATCTGATTATATCCTATTTTATAAGAAATTTCTCACCACTTATTTAGCAGATCTTGAAATGTTTTACCTTTTTTATTTTTGAAGTAGTTTTTTTCATGGCTATAAACAAAAAGGGGCTTTTATACTTATTTTTGTCCATGGGAAATAGAGGCATAGACAAGCTAAATAACTTGCATAACAAAGGGTTGTTGGGTGGGGGGTGGGGGAGACGCTACTAAGTATCAATTCAGGGAAAACTGCTTAGAGCCTGCTATAGCTCAAGACTGGGATTCCTCCACTATAAGGCACACAAAACCAGTCACAAAAAGAACTTCTGATTCACCACACTGGTTAACCAGGAGTCTACAGGCAAGTCCCTCAGGTACTTCAGTTCTCCTGTATCACCACTAGTTGAGAGTTTATGAAAACCAAACTCATCACATGAAAAGGTGCTTCTGATCCCGAAGGACCTGCCGTATTCCAAGGTCAATTTGTAACACAGCTCATAACTCAAAAATCACATTGTTGCTAATCCTTTACCATCTAAAAATCTAAAGTTTGATTCCTAAAAAGAAAGAAAGGGCAGGTTAAAATTGTTAAAAAGAATTACTTACATAAAAAACTTGCAAAGTGCTAGGTTCAGGGTTGTAGCAACAATGGAATAATCTGGTGACCTAAATCAAGCCTCTGGAGTATATCCACATCTTGGATGGGTCATTCAGTCCTTTGTTCAGAGATTAATTTTGTAGCAAAGTTCCTCCAGAGGTAAGAAGCAAGACTGAAGACAAAACAGAATGATCTCCAGGGCCTTTTATATCCTCTGCCTTTGGGTGGAATCTCAGTGTTCCTTCTGTGCAAGACGTGCCTCCCAAGTGGTGTTTGGAGTCAGATGGGCAAGTCACCTGTCCAGGCATGCATTGTTTCTTTACACATAGAAGCCATTGCTTCCATTTTACTCTGAACATTAGCAGAAAAGCTTATCAGACGGGATTTTTGCACCTCCCAATGTCCTTTGTTAGTAAAGTACTTCTGCTAGATTTGAATAGTTCTTTCACAATACATTGGCCAAACTTCCTGTTGGTGTTTCTTAGAAGCAAACATTTGAAATACAAGTACATAGCTAATACTCAACTTCAAATACAAAAATCATATATGCATTATCAATGGCATAATGAGAAGCAGTGAATTATAAGCTTTTCATAGACAACTCACTTGGCCCACTTTGTACAAGATTTATTGCAAACCTGCAACAGTGATTGCAACAATGATCTGCATGGTCATATTTGAATTGGATAATGTTACAACTGGTTCAAAAGTATATAGTGTGTTGGTGACTGTTACAAATAGAGACCTATCAATAGTAATATATGGAGTAAGTGCTGCTTCATAGGTCCATTATTTTAGTGGACAAAAACCCCAGAAGCTTGTATACCAGTACCTCTTTTTTCCCCTCCTTCAGTGTCCTTTAATTACACTTAAATTATAATATCTGGTTATTGCAGGAATATGCACGGAAGGCGCTTGATGTTCTTTGGGAAAAAAGACAACGCAACAGTAATTTAGTGGGAGTCACCATTAATATACATACTGGAGACTGGGTCCGCAAAGGTATGTGGTTTTAACTATAAGACCCATGATAACATGCAGCTCTTGGGAGTTTAGTTATTTTAAATACCATTAAGAAGGATTTGTGGTCTTTCATATCTGAAGAAACAAGGTATAATGCGGCTAATTTTTTCTCTGAGTATCTTGCCTGAGAAGTTTGTTTCAAGGAAAGCATACCCTAACTTCCTAGATGCTGAGCGATTTCTATGCACTAAATTTTCAAAGAATCTACTTCATAGCACACAGTAAAATACAACTAAGAGGGTGTATTAAAGCCAATAAAAATATTTTCCGACAAGGAAATTAAATACTTGACTTAACAGGATGCCTGCGCATACTCATATGTTCAACTGTCCAACATATTGAACCTCTCTAGTCTGGCACTCTCTGGTCTGGCAACCTTTTCTTTCATTTAACCTTTAAAATCAAATTGAAAATTAGTTGAATTTTTTTATCCCTATAACTGTTTAAATTAAACCTTACAGTATTTCTGTATTTTGTGCTATTTCTAGATAGTGGAGTTGGAGCAGGAATAGACTCGTATTATGAATATTTATTAAAAGCCTATGTCTTGCTTGGAGATGACAGTTTCCTGGAAAGATTTAACACAGTAAGTTCATTTACCTTTTTATTCAGGTATTTTCCCTATTTAAGAATAATTTTTAGTGTTGGCTGTTAGCTGTTAGATTCCTGCTCTGTACTTCGTGGACTTTGCTGGGTTTCTCAAACTCTTGGGCTGTGTCTATATTATAAAACTAACTTCAAAGCTGCTTAAGTTGTACTTCAGGGTAAGCAACTTCAAAATTGAGCGTCTACACACACCCTATTTTGAAGTTAAACTTCGAAGTAGGGCACTACTCTGTTCCCGGGAATGGAGTGAGGACTTCGAAGTTGGGCTCCTTATGTTAATTTTGAAGTAAGGGAAAATGTGTGTAGACTCTCTGCTGGCTACTTTGAAGTATTGCCTAACTCCGAAGTTAACTTTGAAGTTAGTTCCTAGTGTAGACACACCCTTGTAGTGTCTGTTGTGCTAACTCTATTTATGTGTCATACCAAACTTGAGTTAACTATCATACGCACGTATGATCCTCTCCCCTGTTTGACAAAGGTGGAGTTCTGCTATGTAGCTGTGTGACTGAAGGATCATCTTGTTTGCTTTCCACACGAGTACAGCCATAATTTTCTAACAAAGGGAAGCTTCAGTGAGACATACTTTGGAGCTTAACAGTGCTACTTCCACACTGCTTTATAGAAAACTCTATGGCTGAGTCTACACTAGCAAGTTCTTTTGGAAAATCAGGCCCTTTTTCGAAAGAACACACAGCGTGTCCACAACGAAAATATGCTCTTTCAATCCAAAATCGAAAGAACACGGCTCTTCTTCTGGAAGCCATCTTCCGCTTCCAGATCAGGAAGAGTGCCTCCTTTCAAAAGCTTCTGAAGAAAAAAAAGCATGTAGATGCCCCATGGGTCCTTTTTTCGAAAGAGCAGTCCTCATGGCACTGGATTTTTTGATTCCTGACCTGTTCTTTTGAAAGAGTGGGGGCTGTGAGGATGCCCTCTATCGAAAGAGCAGATCACTATTTTGATCCACTTTTGTGTGTGGATGTGCTTTTTGAAAGAAGTTTTTTTCCAAAGAGATCTTCCTGAAGAACTTCTTCTGAAAGATTGTTGTAGTGTAGATGAGGCCTAATGTTGTAATGCCTCTCTTATCACAAAGGAGGTTGAAAGCTTCTGTTGGCTCTCAGAGCAGCAATTTGACTTTCAGATTCTTACTCTGGGTCTCATGTAGCAGGGCAGAGCCAGGAGGGGAGTACTGCAACACTAAGCCAGCTCAGTGCTTTTATGATTATAATCAGCAAAAATCTATGTGACCCTCTTCATTGGTCTTTTAGATGCAGAAACTACTAAATTATCTGAAAATCATTAACTGTTTTCACTAAAATAATACAAAATGGATATATGCAAATGAAATTAATTTTCTTAGTTCTTGCGGCCAATATAGAAATTAGACCCATGCACTTAAGAACCTGTCAACAGTAAAAATAATTTATATTCTTACTACAAATAGCTGCTGTTTATAATAATTTAATTGGCCTTCTGATTTGTTGAGTCAGTGATATAGCTCTTCAACTGAAGGCTGAGTATTTTATATTTAAAACTATAAGGACTGCAGTGCAAACACACACAGGACAGCAATCCTGGGGAAGAGAGAGATTGGGAGCTAACCAAAGTATTTTTGAACTCTTTACAGCACTAAGCTGCGTCCAGTTTTTTTTTTTTTTTGACTTATAAATTCATTTTGGAGTGTTCTGCTTCAGCCAAAGTCAGAAACTGCACCCATCTTTATTGCCGTTTGTAGTGAGGTATAGTAGCCAAGCAGAGAGAAATAATTTGCATATTCATGGTAATGGTTGCTGAATATATTTGTAACCATGTATGTATGTATATATAGTTAGGCAATAATTATTTAGGCTTTTGGATTCTGATTTGTGTAATTTAGGAACTGTATATTTATATATTGAGTACAAGGATGCTGTTCCCTGGGATCATTACCTTACTGAAATGAAATATAATAAACTACTGAGTTTTGATGTCTCTTTTCTGAAAGGGACATGGGCTCATGATTTTTCTCTTTGTTAGCACTATGATGCCATAATGAGGTACATTAGTCAACCACCTCTTCTTCTCGACGTTCATATTCACAAACCAATGTTAAATGCTCGAACCTGGATGGACTCTTTGCTTGCGTTCTTCCCAGGCTTGCAGGTAAGGTTTTTAAAACCTACAGGCTCAGATGACATTAAATGGACTTATCTACTCAGCTTGGATTGAGTTAAATCACCAAGATAAAAATAATTGACTTAAATCTAGTTTTTCACTGATGCACCTTGTATTTCTTAAACTGTGGTGCAAACCTGATTACTAAAAGATGTTTGTTTACAACTCAATACAGCATTTTACAACATCGAAAAGGGTATATATACACTGTCATTTTTTTTAAGATTATGTAAGTTTTATTAATTTTAAAAAATAGTACATAGTAGGAAAGGTTGCACCACCCTGCTCTGGCGTGGTCAGGACCTGACCAGTCCCAAACAAGAGAATTTGCTGGATCAGGGAAGGTTCTTCTCTTCTCCCCACCAATGGGCTGCTACCCTGCCTGCTGCTGGGCCAGGGCCCCAGCCTGTGGTTGCTGTTAATACTTTCCTGCTTCCATTAACTTTCCACTGTGAGATCCTCTTTCTTCTTGGGATATAGTTCTTTGTTGACAAGCTTACAGCTTATTGCTCTTTTTTTTTACCCAAATTCAAAGTGATGCCCAAAATTTGCATGGCCATTAAATGCTCAAATTCCATTTCTAGCCATCTAAAATACTACTCATGCGACTTAAAGGTTCCTATTGATATTTCCATCTTGCCTTTGACATTGGCTTCCTTCTTTGTCCTATCTTATTTATATGCTGTAGGCATTTGTCATTAGTTCCATTGCCCGTCTTTCCTCCATAACATACTGCATATAGTTCCATATTCAAAGACCTTCAACTAACGGTAGCGTGGATCCAGAACAACTCCATTCGCATCTTTTTCACAACCCTCTCCAAGTGGTCTTTGCCAAATCACTGGAACTTGGAGTACACTTCCTGTTTGTATTTCTTCCCTCTATTTAGAATAAATCTTTATAGGAACACATTTTGTATGGATGAATAAAAAGAATAACTTCTTGTTCTAGGATTTATTTACAACCAGATGGATTAGGCTGGAATTATGATGCATGAGAAGTCCATTCTACAGCTAGTTAGGTCTTTAAAATCCTATCAGCCATTCTGGGTGCCCAAAGGAGCTTTAAATAGCTGTTTGAGAATCTGCCCTTAAAGCTTTCAAAAGCAATTGAATAGGTCCATTCAAGTCCTGGGCCACAAATGCATTTTGTAAGATCTGTCACAAACCTGCCCTTTTAAACCAGGAGTCCATTCTCAGTATGATCCTGTCCTCTGTCCCTTAAGTTAGTTATGCTCACTGTAAAATAGTGGTCTCTTAGGGGTGCAGTCAGTCACATATTTCCTATCTCATAATAAATAGAAAAACAAAGTAAGCAGATTATATACTCTTAAACAGAGGATCTTGATTTTTACTGTGTTATTGTGGATACTGTGTGGTCTTGTCTAGATACATGCCTGACTTAGGTATTTAATGTTGTTCTTGATTTACAGGTATTGAAAGGCGATATTAGACCTGCTATTGAAACTCATGAGATGTTATATCAGGTGATAAAAAAGCATAACTTTCTTCCTGAGGTGAGTTAAAAGGTTCTGTAAACTGACTAATCTCAGTTCAATCAATTCCAGACCCTGATTTGGAAAAATGTACTAGACATAAGAGATCATTTTTTTTTTTTTTTTTTTTAAAAAAAAGGCAGGTTTCTTCATTTTTCTGAAGCCTGCAAACTCTCATGCACAACATAAGTGTCATTCTGGATATGATACATTTTCCCTGAGATGTTATAAATACGAGTCGTGGGAAACAACTGATACATAACTGAAGTGATAATGAATAAATTGTTTTTTTAAATTCACCTTGAATCAGTTCAAACTAGTATGCAAAGCTTATGCAATGTTGACATGAAACTATCTTCTTGGTGATGTAATGGCTTTTTGCTATTGAATCGCATAGACTTTTCATTGGCCAAGTGAAGTCTGAATCCATTGGAGAAGTAACATGTTCAGGGCCATATTTGCGTAGAGCAGTGTTTCCTAAACTAATTTGGCCACAGAACACTTTTGGGCTTGGAGCATACTGACAGAACACACAGATTTTGTTACAGTGGTGGCCGAGTCGGGATGCTTCATGCCGCAAAATTGATGCACTTAATGCTCAAAAGTTGATTTAAAGAGTTTAGATGTCTCTTATTTTACAAAGAACAAACAATAACGAGAAAATCATCTGAATGAACAAATTTTGATAGAAGGATTAGCAACCCTATAATTAAATATAAATATTAAAAATTAAGCACAAACCCAAAACAAAACATTAACTACCCTTCTTTCAGCAGGTTATGTTTAGTGTCATTCTTCTGTACAAAGAATAGAAAGGACAGTATTGTTCAAAAAAGGACTGTACTTCCTCAAAGCTTAAAAATATTTTTATGTAAAAGTGCAAAGCAAATTAGGTGTGGAACAATGTTTTGAAATGTTGTGTTTTTATACATTTGTTGTTTTTACAGAAAACTGTTGGGAAAATAAAAATAACATTTGACAGTTTTTTTAAATGGGAAGAGTGTTTTTGGATCTTTTGATCGCAGATCCGCTTAATATTAGGAATGATGATGGAGAGTTGGATCCTTAACATCAGGTGCAGAATCACATGATTTCTCTGAACACGATTCATGCTGAAACAATCCAAATTGACTCTTTCAGCATGAGGCACATAATAACCATACTGTTATGAATGTATTACAACTATTAATATACCAATAATCTAAATACTATTCAAATACCTGAGTATTTTTTTATACACCCAATTTTATATTGTTTCCATCAACATCTTTTCACAGAACACCTATTCACATCATGTGGAACACAGTTTGGGAAACGCTGGCCTAGAGTTTCTGAAAATCTTATGGATATTGTGTTGAGTCTGAAAGCATGTTAACTGTGCACATAAAAGCCTGTTTGCCTGTGTACAATCAATTTTGCATAGGGGCTTTTTATAATTAGAATTGGAAATAAATCAGAAGCCAATGAATTTTATTGATCATGACTTGCACCCTTCTTCTGTTGGTGAATTATTAGTTTAGATTTCCAAACTGCATATTTTATGCCTTCATTGTTATTCTTTGTTCCTCAGGCTTTCACAACAGACTTCAGGGTGCATTGGGCTCAGCATCCTTTAAGACCAGAATTTGCAGAAAGCACCTATTTCTTGTATAAAGTAAGATCACTTTCTTCATGTCTTTGGCTGGGTGCTCAGGTTTGGATTTTATTGGTGCCAGATGCTAAAGCTGAAAGACTAGAACTGGATTCCATCTTATTCACTGGTGACAGTTAAATACTATAGCATGCAAGCCAGATGTAGGCACTTCTTGTTACAGGTTGAACCTCTGTAATCCAGCAGTCTAGAGACCTGATCAGTGTCAGACAAGAGAATGTGCAGGACCGTGGGAAGTCAATATTTTCTAGGAGCATTACCAACACTTCCAATCTTTACTGGGCCCTTAGAAGACATTTAGGGGTAAATAACAGCACGGAACACTGAGAGCCAGGATTGATGGCTATAAACAAACTTCATGGGACGATGGAAAACTTGGCCGCACCCATGATAAGAGATCATCTGGCTAAGTAAAATCATGCCAGATTACAGATGTTGCCGCATGAGAGTGTTCTGGATTAGAGAGGCTCAGCTTGTATTAGAAATTGTCTTTCAAGTTTTTTGTTTTATAAGGCAATGATTTTCAATGATATGAAGAGGCCAGTCTGAGTTGGGTGCCTGAGGTGGAGAATTTTAAAGGTATTTTAAAGTTATTTGAAATTTATAAATGTATTTAAATTTTAAAGGTATTTAAAGTTTTTGAAATAAAAAAAGAACAAGTTAAAAACCATTTGGAAAAATTAGATGTCTGCTAGTCACCAGGGCCTGATGAAATGCACCCTAGAATCCTCAAGGAACTGATAGAAGAGGTAGCTGAGCCGTTAGCTCTCATTTTTGGAAAGTCATGGGAGACAGGAGAGATTCCAGAAGACTGGAAGAGGGCAAATATAGTGCCCATCTACAAAAAGGGGAATAAGAACAACCCAGGAAATTACAGGCCAGTAAGCTTAACTTCTGTGCCAGGAAAGATAATGGAGCAGGTAGTTAAGGAAGTCATCTGCAAGCACTTGGAAGGTAGTAAAGTGATAGGGAATAGCCAGCATGGTTTTGTAAAAAAACAAATCATGTTAAACCAACCTGATAGCTTTTTTTGACTCGTAGATAAGGGAGAAGCAGTGGATGTGGTATACCTAGACTTTAGTAAAGCATTTGATACGGTCTCGCATAATATTCTTATCGACAAACTAGGCAAGTCCAACTTAAATCGCGCTGCAATAAGGTGGGTGCATAACTGGCTGGCTAATCGCACCCAGAGAGTAGTTGTTAATGGTGCTCAATCCAGCTGGAAAAGCATAACAAGTGGGGTTCCGCAGGGGTCTGTTTTGGGACCAGTTCTGTTCAATATCTTCATTAATGATTTGGATATTGGCATAGAAAGTACGCTTATTAAGTTTGCAGATGATACCAAGCTGGGAGGGGTTGCAACTACCTTGGAGGATAGGGTCATAATTCAGAATGATCTAGATAAATTAGAGAAATGGTCTGAAGTAAACAGGATGAAGTTTAATAAAGATAAATGTAAGGTGCTGCACTTAGGAAGGAATAATCTGTTTCACACATACAGAATGGGAAAAGACTGTCTAGGAAGGACGACAGCAGAAAGGGACCTAGGGGTTCTAGTAGATCACAAGTTAAATATGAGTCAACAGTGTGATGCTGTTGCAAAAAAAGCAAACATGATTCTGGGATGCATTAGCAGGTGTGTTGTGAACAAGACACGAGAAATCATTCTACCGCTCTACTCTGCGCTGGTTAGACCTCAGCTGGAATATTGTGTCCAGTTCTGGGCACCCCAATTCAAGAAAGATGTGGAGAAATTAGAGAAGGTCCAGAGAAGAGCAACTAGAATGATAAAAGGTCTGGAGAACATGACTTATGAAGAAAGGGTGAACGAATTGGGCTTGTTTAGCTTGGAAAAAAGAAGATTGAGGGGGGACATGATAGCGGTTTTCAGATATCTTAAAGGGTGTCATAAGGAGGAGGGAGAAAACTTGTTGTTCTTGGCCTCTGAGGAGAGAACAAGAGGCAATGGACTTAAACTGCAGCAAGGGAAGTTTAGGTTGGACATTAGGAAAAAGTTCCTAACTGTCAGGGTGATCAAGTACTGGAATAAGTTGCCAAGGGAGGTTGTGGAATCTCCCTCGCTGGAGATATTTAAGAACAGATTAGATAGATGTCTATCAGGGATGGTGTAGATAGTGGTCGGTCCTGCCATTGGGGCAGGGGACTGGACTCGATGGCCTCTCGAGGCCCCTTCCGGTCCTAGTGTTCTATGATTCTATTTAGGCATTGCTGCACTCAGCACAGCAAGGCTTAAGTCTTATTTCTAATTACCTTTAAAAATCTGATCATAACTCTCTCATCTTACTTTGGTTGTTCTAGGATAGCATAGTTGTTCATGCAGTGTAAATGGTAATGCGCTATATTTGAAAAGAACTTTCTGCATATGGCTTTTGTCTTTTTGAAAACAATGTGTGGTGGTGTATGTGTGCTCTGTCCCCTACGGGGGGGGGTGTGTGTCAAGAGTATGTGGGGATACCGCAGATAAATCAGCAGGTGATCTCAGACCTCATAAACCCCATGGCCCAACACCCAAGGGCAAAGGTGTTTGCCCCTGTGTCTAAGGCACCCTACCCTGATGGCCGGAGTCTTTGTAGCAATCCTTCACTACTGGACTGCATGACCTTATGGGGAGTACCAGATACATCTGCCATTAACTGAGTGGGGATCCCACCGAAACATGCTGAGCTCACAGAGGTGGGAGATAACCACTTGTGCACAACTTACTACAATGCTTTGGTGGTGTGGCAGTCCCTGAAGCCTCAGTGTCCTCAGGTTCCTTAGCACTGTTCACTCCTTGATGCTCTGTCAGTTGCACAGGCTTATGTTGGTCATCAGGGTCTCCTGCTTCTGCCAACAAGGTCTGTGGCTGTTTCTCAACTGAAGCTCTCTTCTCTGTCGTCCAACCCATACTGAGCTGAGTTGCTTCCTTTTATTCTGGCTCAGAACTTCAAGCATGCCCAAAATGGCTGGGGGTGGACTTCCTCCACCCACAATGTGGTAATAAACCCTTCCAGCCTCGTGTGGGTTGTGCACGTCCTATCGCGCACAGATTTCTCTGAAGTGTTAAAAGGCAACATACCAGAAACTAATACATAAATAATTCTAAAAAACAGCTATTCATTTTACATAACATCTAAATATTATGCAACTTTTCTAAAAAATAGGCTACTGGGGACCCTTACTATCTAGAAGTAGGAAAAACACTCATTGAAAATTTAAACAAATACGCCAGAGTCCCTTGTGGATTTGCTGCAATGAAGGATGTTCGTACTGGAAGCCATGAGGACAGGTAAGCATGGAGTGATTTTTTTTTTTTTTTAAGTTCATTATAAAATGTACAAGGAATCTGATGCACTTCATGTTATGTGTTTTCAGATTAACTGGATTTTTGGTGGTGTATTTTGTTTATTTAAATAAACTAACCTTGATATTATGCTTGTTTGATCTGATAAATAAAGTTGTAGTGGAAGGGTAGTACAATAATCGGCTGTAAACACTTTCAGAGTTTATAGACTTACATAATAAGATTACACAACCTATTCTGACATTTTCTTTATATAAGTTTTATTAAACTATAATGGATACAAAGATTAAATTTGAAGTATATATTTCATCTGAAAAAAATGGATGTGGGAATTCTCAAGCAGTATATTACTGGAACCCCACTTTTCCATTGAACTTATGGAATTGTTTCCCTCTGGAAATAGTTTCCGCATATTGGAATTCTGTAGTAGTTGCAGCTCTCAACTTCTGACCACATTAGCCCTGCTTATCATTTAAAGCTGCAGATTTATCACAGTCTTCTCTAGTTAAAAAATACAGAGCAGTCTTGGTAAATTTTAGAATAGGCTGGCTTTTAGCTGAGTCCCCTACCTGAGCCCTTCCACTCTGGGTTGGGAGCAGAGGACCCTGGCACTTTCCTGAGCCCCCTTTCCTGGGGAGGTATCATTAGGAAGGGGAAGAATGCAGCCTGGATGCTGGAGCTTCCTATGACGAAAGCAGCTGCAGGGAGCGTACAGGCCTGAACAGTACCTCCCTCTGCACTTTCCAGCCTGTGTTCAGCCCAGGCCTAAGACAACCCAGTGCATCTGTTCTGCGCAGTCAAATATGGTCTCAACACCCTATTTCCATCCTTTCTCCTCGTCAGGGCAGCCAAATTAAACTTGAGCAGTGCTGCAACCACGTGTGCCAGGTCACAGTGCCCGGAGTGGGGAGCTGAGCCCAGCCATACAGGGCTGGATCTGCAGCAGGGGGTAGTCCTGAGCAAACAGGAATATGCCCCTGTTTGATTCTCTCCTCTCCTTCTGCCCCCCATGACAAACCTGCAGTGCTAAGTATCATTACCTATATGGAAAGTGGTAACCTGAGCATTTGTTTTACTGCCATTTTGAGAAATATCAGCGTTCTAAAGCAACCTCTCTCTTGCCACATAGGATGGATTCTTTCTTCCTGGCTGAGATGTTTAAATACCTTTACTTGCTCTTTGCTGATAAGGAAGACATAATTTTTGATATAGAAGATTATATCTTCACTACAGAGGCTCATCTGTTACCTCTTTGGCTCTCTACTACAAACCAAACAGTATCTAAGAAAAATACAGTAAGTGACCTTTTTAAAATTGAATTTATTTTAATAGCACTTTAATGCATGTTTAGTTGGAAAAATAAGAGTAATTGGTAAATTTAAGTAATATGATTTTTGACAGATTTTTAAAAATAAACTGTTTTATCATGACAATAATTAGTGACACCTCAAGCAACACCTTTTTTTTTTTCTTTCCATGATCAAGCCTATTTTTTCAGTATTTATAACTCAACCATAAAACCTGGCTCCAGGGTCAGAATGAGGTAGAAAGGTCTCAAAACTCAGATCTTCAGTTTGCGTTCTTACAAAATGTGTTGTTTTTTTGTACAACTTGGATTTATTTTCTCTATTTACCATAGTGTAGATTGTTTGTCTAGTCACTTTTTATACGAAGGGTAAAATAAATGTAGAGAAGAGCCAGCCTGCTTGATCTAGAGTTTAATACATGGGAAGGATCCCAAGTTACCTTTCTGGATCTAGGATTCTCAGCTGGTGTAAAGTGTTGAAATTTGTTGAGCTATAACAAATGCCAGAAGTTGAGGCTCAGGCTATGACTACACTTACCTGGAAGGTTGATGGCTGCTATGCAATTTTTTGGTAGGCCAGTTGCATATCAAAAATCGACTTTGCAGTCATCAACTTCCTTGGCTGTCTTCATGGCAGAAGGTTGACAGGAGCACTCCTCCTATCGACTTTCCTTAATCTTCACAGCTCGCCAGGAGTTCCAGGTCAATGTTGACCTCATGCGCAAAACGGCATCCCAGAAGATCGAACCTTATGCTGGTTTATTTATTAATGTTTAGTTTCATGGTTTCTTTTTAATCTCATGATTTTAGGCAGCTAAGAAATCAACATTTAACCAAACTGTGATAATCTTATGGAATAATCTGAGGCATATCTCTTGACATAAAACAGATAATCCTAGTGATCTGGAGCTGCCTAGCCAAAATAAATGCACTATTAACTTTACACTTAGAGCAAAAGTTGTTGTGATGTGGGATGCCAGTAGCTTGATATGGTATGATCTGGCTTAAAAATGGCACTTAGCAGTAGAAGCCCTAATACTTCAATTTCTGTAACTTTTTTTTTTTTTCTTTTCTGGACACTGTAGATACAAAGATAACCTAGCTATACAACTCTGGTGCCTTTGTTGCTGTTCGTCTTTGCCTAATTGCAGCAAAATAAATCAGGGCCAGCATAATTTGTTTAATTCTTTACTGGTTAGGAATGGTAGGAAGACAGATCTCAGAGCTATTCAGAAAGTAAAAATACAATAAAAATGACCACTGGGGGGACATTTGGAATGTTAAAGGCTTAAAACATTAACACTTAAAATGTTATATGCCTTCCAACAAGCTAGAAAAAAGCCAGCAAGTCAAAATCCTACTGCTCTTTACTAGTAATTGCAGTTGTAAATATCCTTCTGCCTTCAATTGTTGTATCTGTGCAAATAACTTCTAATGATGCAGTCTACTGGGGGATGGTACTTTTTATAAGAAATTTAAAGTAATTGGATTTCTTAACAGATAATCACATTGTATGTTACAGACAACAGAATACATGGAATTGGATGACAGTAATTTTGAGTGGACATGTCCAAACACCCAGATTCTTTTCCCAAATGATCCTATGTATGCTCAGAGTATTCGTGAACCTTTGAAGAATGTGGTGGATAAGAGCTGTCCTAGGGGCATTGCCAGAGTGTAAGATGCATGTTTTATATCGTCCATCACTAGGAATGTTCAGAAAATTGGCTGACATTTAATTTTTCAGAATAACAAGCCTCCCCATCTACTTTGCATATATTAACATCAGATATGACTACTTTGTTCACAAGATGGTATTCCTTTTGGCCCCAGCTGTATTGTCTACCTGTGTTCAGCTAACTTCTAGCTGTTATGAAAAGGGGAAAGAACTCAGCATGTCACAGGTTTTAAATTAGGACTTTCAGCCCTGGGAAATAGGGAAAAAAAAAACTTGGAAACTGAGCCAAAGGGGATCTGAAATCACTAAAAGAAGATTGTTTTGTTTCTAGCATCACCTGACAGATCACGTTGGACTTTGCTACTATTGCTGCCATAGATAATCTTGAATGTACTGTAGGTTCTGTAAAATTTGAAAAAAATCTGCCTTTGAGATTATGCCAGTGAAAAGTGGACCAAGTAATGGTTGCATCATAAGCTTCTGATGCTCAGTCTGTTAGGGAAAACTGGCTTTTCTGTTTTACTTCAAAAATATTTTCATTTATTACCAAAGTGCTGACCATTTAGAAATGATATTGAAGTGTTCTGGCTCACACTATAGCCAGGCTGCTGATATATCAATAAACATTGTACACACATCTGTGAACATCCTTGCACTGTAAATTGTTGGAGCAGTTCATAGCCTTTTAAAACATTTGTAATTTTAGGGTAATATTTTACCAACAACTTTGTTTGCTAGAACTTTAATTTTCAGCTTGAGACACTCCAGTGTAATTTTTATATATTTAAGTGGGTTCTGATGGCTTGGTGTGTATTGTAGCTCTAGCTGTGTATATATCTCATGTGTAAAACTGTTACATAACTTCACTGAAGATCCAGTTTGAAACTTTGGACTTTACTGTCTGTGGCAGAGAAGAAAATTTTGGGAATGGACCTAAGCCGCCCCTGAGAGCCAGAGATTTCATGGCCAGTAACCCTGAGCATTTGGAGATACTGAAGAAGATGGGAGTCAGTCTGATTCATCTCAAAGATGGAAGAGTGCAGTTAGTGCAGCATGCAATTCAAGTAAGACCCATATGTTTTATAGAATCCTTGGGTGAAATCCTGGATCACTGAAATCAGTAGAAAATTCCAATAAGTGCAATAGGGGCAGACTTCATCCCTTAGTTTTATTCTACTCCTAGGCCATGTCTGCACTTACCAAAAACTTCAAAATGGCCATGCTAATGTCCAAAATCGAAGAGGTGCTGAAATGAAATCCTCGCAGCTGACAGGAATAAGGGGATTTCGATGTTGGCTGGGTCCTTTTGCAAAGGACCCCTGTGTAGACGAGCCACAGGTGAGCAAACCATGGCACTTTTGAAGTGCTGCAGCCAGCAGCATGCTAATAAGGTGCTGAATATTCATGTCAGCACCTCATTAGTAGTATTCGATTTGGTCATTAGCATGGCCATTTCAAAGTTTTTTGTAAGCGTAGACATAGCCCTATAGTTCGGGTTGCTTAGTTTTGAAAAGGAAGCTTTCAGCAAGTTCCTTTTTCTCTTTCACTTTGCTGTTGCATATAATATGTTTAAACAGATTTAAGTTTTTGCCTCGAATTGTGAATTTCTTTTGAACTATAATAATTAGTAATCCTTGCATTTGTTTACTGTTCTTAATCAGTGTACTAATGTTTTGCATTAAAAACTCAGGTGCGTAGTAGAAGCTTTTTTGGAGGGAAAGTGGTAGATTTTGGCACATGAAGAATGTGAGATCAGAGTTATAGTTGTTCAGTGTTATCAGTGTAGATTCAAAGTTAACCATACTGAAATCAAAATTAAACAATTGTTTCAGGCTGGCTGCACACTCAAGCAGACATCAGTGAATGAGTTTTTATATATTTCACCTGTGGAAAGTTTTCTTCGCTGCCATTACAAATAAAACCTTTTAAGGTGCTACAGGACTTCTTGCTTTATAGCTGGGGTTGCATCTCTGAATTCAACTTTCCCTTTTCGTGGGCACTTGGCCTCAGCCTAGTCCATTTGAGGCACTCCAGAGACAGATTCTGGAAGAAGCTGTCTCTTTCCTAGGAGGTTGGCTTCAGCAAGATCTTTAAGGAATTCACCAGAAGTAGTAAAATTTTGGTTCTGTAAAATATTCAAGAAGCTATTTATCCTAATGTATTCACTACTTAGGCAGCAAGTTCACTTGATGCTGAAGATGGTTTGCGATTCATGCAGGAAATGATTGAGCTATCCAGTCAGCAACAAAAAGAGCAGCAGCTACCACCACGTGCTGTTCAGATTGTTTCCCACCCATTCTTTGGCAGGGTAGTATTGACAGCTGGACCAGCACAATTTGGAATGGACCTATCCAAAAACAACTTAGGGGTATGTATAATATGTTCTGATTGTCACCTGATCTGGTCTTGACTTTAATGAAAGACTAATGCACATATGAATAAGTCTTACTTTTGTAGTACTGCATTTATTTCAGTACTCAAACACAGTTATAAACCTACAAGCTCAACTAACGCTTTTCAATACCTATCTAAAATTGCTGCTTCTGAGTTGGATACTGTAGAGTTCAGACTTCTGTTTCCTTAGGCTCCCAATCATGATGTAGACTCCACACACAGGTGATCCAGTTGTTTTCTGAATTCTGTATATCACATATAATTCTTAGGGGAGGGGCCAAGGTAAGGGAAGAGAGTTTGTCAAATTGCTGGGATTCAGCATGGCTACTACTCAATATTTTAAAAGTTTAATGAGGATCAGCTTTCCTTAACCTATCAGAGATCCAAAGAAATAGTCTTTCTGATTAAAAAATGAGGAGAAATTACACATCCCCTTGAAAGCCAGAACTCCCACTAACTTCAAGGGGCATGATTCCAGATGAAGTTTTATACTTCAGCTATAAAACAAAGTTCTGAGGAAATTGGCTCTCACATGGTTTGTAGTACCATAAACTTAACTCTAATTATTTTGTGGAATACACTTCAAGGTGGTTGTTAGATTCTGGGCCAATGTATGTAACCTTTCATGTTTGTAGTATGTGAAAGCCAAATCAGTCCCAACTGTTTAGTTTAAATCTTGTTGAGTAGACCACTTTTTGAGTTTCTGTTATAGTAAAGGCTCGACAACAACAGTCCTTTCGTATGCTGGGAAACGACAGCAGTCTTTTTGGGATGACTGGAAACATTTTAAAATTGACTTGAGCATTTTAATTCATTACATCTCTCAAACAGACAAGAGGATTTGTTGCAACCAGCAAACCTTACAATGGATGCTCGGAGATTACTAATCCTGAAGCCGTGAAGGAGAAAATTGCTTTGATGCAAAGAGGCCAGTGCATGTTTGCTGAAAAGGCCAGAAACATCCAAAAAGCTGGAGCAATAGGGGGCATTGTTATTGGTAAATAAAACTATCCTTTTTTGCACAGAGAACCTGTTTTTTCCCCAAGATCATTTAGATTATATATATATATAAAAGCATGTTTTCATGTCTGGGAGGCATCTGTTTTGTTCTTGTGAGCAATCACTACAACCAGGTGTAGAAATCCTGTTATTGGTACAAATGAGGTGTATATATTTAATATCCTGTTTGCACTCTCACATGGAGCCAGACAAAAACCTACTAGTGGAAAAATTAAGTAAAGGGGTTTGTTCTGACAAATCAAAAGTTGCAGGTCAGTTTGAAGCTGAATATTGTAAAGGGAAAGAGAAGATTGTTATTCCTATCCTCCTTCAGTCCCTTGTCTGTGCTTACCTAGCCGAGTTAGTATCTCTAGAGAGGAAATATACCATTCACATTCCTTATTAGATGTTAATTATCATTTCAGTATTGAAAATGTAACTGAGGAGTGGCAGTTCTGAGGAGAGGTGCATTGAGACCTTTTATGGTCAGTGATACATCTGTTCCTAAGTCCAGCAGTATTCTTGACTTTTCACAGACAGTCTGGGATCCCCCAGCCATTGAATTTTTAAAGGCAAATTGATATTTCAAAGCTAAAAGTATGGGAAATGCCAACGAATATTCCCTCACATCCACTTCTCATCACCATCTCATGTAGGCAAATGGAATTGAAATTCATTCTGCCTTTCAACTAACTTGCTGCTTCTATCCACTCAAACCTCTTGTTTGTTGTCTCTGCCAGGAAATAAGGTTAGAAATTGGTGGGAATTCTAATTAAACGGCATATTCTTTGACATCCCTATACCAGCTTTTCTGGTTACCTGTGTCCTGTGAAATGAGTGCATCAAGCTGAACGATACACATAATGGGAAAAGCTTACTTACTCTGACTTTCTATTGCCTAGATGACAATGAGGGAAGCAGCAGTGACACTGCTCCTCTATTCCAAATGGCTGGTGATGGAAAGGATACAGATGATATCAAAATCCCCATGCTCTTTCTGTTCAACAAAGAAGGAAATATTATACTTGATGCTATCCGGGAATATGAGGCTGTGGAAGTGCTTCTCTCTGATAAAGCGAAAGACAGAGGTAAGGGCAAAGCCAAGTGTCTCTTATAAAGATTACTACTTACCATTTTGCATGACATGAAATATAAAGCAATGATTCTTCCTTGCTACCTGAAAAAAAGAAGTTGGGAATGAGGTGAAAAGTCTGCTATCTGACCTCCATAATTCTAGTTTGGTTGATTTAAACTGTAACTAGTGTTACTCTTCAATAGTCTCTTAGAATTTCTCAATATATATTCATTTAACTTGAAATATTTTACACAAAGGCCCAACAGAAAAAGTTAACTTTATAATTGTGGTTTAACATGTTTGAAAGCTAAGGAAGACGTTCTGGGCTCTTCTACCCAAGCCCACCCCCCCCCCCCCGCCCCTTGAAGGGGACATATAAATGAGCCTGCTCAGTGAATTGCAATGAGGTGCTGTGCCGCATATGCAGCACCTCATTAGCATAATTCTCAGTGCATGAATTGAGCCCTTGGACTAGTAGGTGTTTGATTTTTAATGTTGTGGCCTCTTAAATGCTTTTTCTCGGAATAGGTATTTCATACTCTGCTTTAATATCAAGCCAGAAATAGGCTGTGTGTATGCTTCAGGGTCTTATTGTGTAGATTCTTCTCCATTCTAAGTGATTTTTTTCATATCTGTAAAGTATAAGGCAGAAGTGGTTCTCAGTGAGACTATCATTATCAGCCGCGGGTTACTGGGCTCATGTTCATTTACTAGAGAATTATTATTATTTTCATTCTTTTTCCCCCCATCATATTCATAAACACCAAGTTACAGTACATCCAGATTCCTCACATGGAATCCTAATGTCCACAGCTATTTATACCAATGGGTGAGCTGCTCAAAGTAGTTCTCTATTAAATCCTTTCTGGGGCAACTGCAGTATAAATAAACCAGTCTTTCACTTCCACCAAACACAAGATGATATTACGTGTTCTGGATTTTTAATGCATATATGCTTTCTCCCCTCCTTGTGCTACCCATGGAATTTCAGCAACAATATTTAAAGGTAAAATGATTCCAAACTACATTATTGATAGCAGTAAGTATTTTTTATATTACTAGTCAAGTTATATACAGTTGCATTACCTAGAATTCTTGAAAACCATTTCCTTTGTTTAGCATGGTCACTTTTCTTTAGATTTGAGCATTTACATATAGAACTTTCTAACAGTAACACAAGGCAGGGTACAGTTTTATGTAGTGGTAAGTCTAAATTTCAGTTTGAAAGAATAAATCAAAGCTTTGCACATTTTTCAAGTGAAGACCTTGTGGCTGTACTAAACTCCAGTCTCATAAATCAAGGGCCATGGTGGGCAAGAGAGACATTCCTGTTTAAGAGGTGGGTAGCAGTGATGCAAGAACCATTACAGATGCTGTTTCCCTGAAATGACTAACTTTATGCACAAATGATAAATTAACTTCATAATTAAAGATTGCTGTTTACAAAAGGCTTTATACATAGCATCTAGAGGCAATAAGGCCACAATAAAAATCTGTGCCTTCACACTGTCTCCCTTGATCTTATTCCAGACAATTGAAAATAAATGTTTTTTTTCAAGTGTGTTTCAGTTGCATCTTCAAAGTACTTAGAAAAGTTTTTTTTTCCCCTCCTAAATAAAGATTTGGAAATGGAAAATATGGACCAGAAGTCATCTGAAAATGATTCACATAAGCAGACGTTGGAAGAGACTTCAAGAAACCAGGATCTCAGCTTGGTCAGGCAAGAGCCTGAAGAAGAAGAAAGTTTTGATGTTACTCACCTTGATTCATCACCTCCCATTGATGCAGACAGTAACAGTATTTCCATTTCAGACCAGGAGTCCTGTATCACAGAAATCCCTGAGGCTAATGTTCAGGAGACAGCAGGTACAGAATTAGATAACGAACCTCAGGACCAATCTCAGACTGAGACAGATTCCAGCTCCAATGTTAATTGGGACAATAAAGTCCAGCCTATGGAATCCATATTAGCAGATTGGAATGAAGATATAGAAGCATTTGAAATGATGGAAAAGGATGAACTATGACTTCTACTAACTTATTTGTGGATAAGTAAAATGGTGAATTTGTTGGGTAAAAGTTAAGGCCCTCATATCTACGAATTAGAAATTGTTCAGTATTGTGATGAGCAACCAGGTTTCATCTGGATAATATAATAGAAACCCAGCACGTGTTATAATTTATATAGTTTTAATTTTTCCTGTTTTGGAATGGGAATGTGCAATTGAACTGTTTGTATGGCTCTGTTGCATGGTGCTGTAACACAGGAGGTTTCATTCAGGGAATTAATCAGATTTCTGCATTCCAGACTTCCAGAGAACAGATTGCCTCAGCCTCTGGAAAGGTAGAAGCTGAATGTAATGGGATTAATGTACCACTTGTTGACTGGTTAAGGCACTTGAAGATGACAGTCAGAGGCTATTTTAGTTAAAGGTGCAGTTTCACTGATAAGGGCCTTTACAGAGAGAAATAGATGAAAATGTAAGACATGTCCAGCTGTACTCTCTTTGACACTGCTAGAGAGAGTACAGTTTGTCCTGATGTTATTTCTGAATAAGGTAAGACATAGCAGTGTTGCTCATCACTCCTTCCAGCTGTTGTTTTGAAGAGTGACCAAGATTACTTGGATTTTTCCTCTTCTGTTCTTATTTCAGCTAGTGAGGCTATATAAACCAAAGGTAATGTGCTGTGTCAGGAACTTTCTCTAGCAAAAGTAAGAAAGCTTTACTAATGAGGACTACTACATCAAAGTTCACAGTGATTATAAAGATTGTTACTAAAATTAAGGTAAATTGGGCAAAATGCATTTTAATATAATTTTTAGCTTTTCTGTGCTTAAAGCCAGTGGGTTTTTTTTGTGGGGTACTTGCTGGTATGGAGTACCGGCACCTTGGCAGCCACAGCTGCTGTAGTGGCTCGGGGAGTGGGGTGGAGAGCTGGCTGTCTTTTTTTTTTTTTTTTAAGACCAAAAAAAAAAAACACTGCTTAAAACAACCCCTAAGACACAGAACTTAGCATTATTATTCTTTGAAAATGGATACGCAGTAGATAAGAACGTTGTTTTCTCTACAAGATCTATATCTGTCAGCCTTATATCACCTCTCTTACCTATGTAAAAGGCAAGAAGGCCAGTATCTGTAATGAGGTACACGTTTAACTCTTGGGTCCATAATTCAAAATGTAATGGTGTGAAATCACTTATTCTTTGACATGATTCTTTAGGGGTTTGGGTTTTTATTCAGGTAAATATGGTTCCTACTTTATCATGTTTTTGGAAGTATCCTTTAACTAAACTAGAAATCTGTTTAAACAAACAAGGAGCAATCAGCTTAACTGCATCCAAACTTAAAACTGCCAAAAATCTAGTTTAAGGCTTCAGTTTTAGTTAACTTGCATTAAGTTCAGTATTTCATGAATCTTATTTTCCTTTTAAAAGAGAAACTTGATTTAACACTGCCTATATCATGCACCAGATGAAAACGGAAAGTTTTTTTATATTTATATGTAGTCTTTTTAATGACAGATGTATTCCTGTTTGAAATGCACCTTTCATTTTACTGGTGAGATTTGTGCCGAACATGCAAATATCAGTCAGTACAGCCATACTGTATTGCACTTATGTATATTCATGTACAATTACAAGTCCCACACAAATGTTGTATACCTGTAATCTGATAGTGATACTTGCTCTTGAGAGTATAAAAATGCACATGCACCTTTCACAGCATGTTAGTTAAGCATAATACTACACAGAAATTGAGCAGCAATTTAACTGAAGAGAGGTGTAGTTAATTTGAGATAGTGAAGCAGTAGGGATCTAGGTAATAAGTGTCCTTTTAAAATGTAGTTTTAATTTCTTTGAACAAACTATGGAGATTTGGGCTTAATACGTTGGTACAGCACTGAAGCTAAACATTTTGTCATTTTAGACTGAGGGATTGATTTTAAAAAGGTGGGATTATTTTTCAAAGTGCCCTTTGTAACTGGGATGCCCAGATTGAGGCATGCCCATTATGGCCACCAAACCCATTGGGATAAACGTTTTCTGGGCAAAAGGCAATCACACCACAAGGTGGCGTTGTTCAGAAATTCCAACTCTAGAAAGCAGTTGCATTTTTCCAAATGTCAGACCTAGTGCCATAAATTGTGTTTTATTCTTACTCTGCTGGATGTCAGCTACACCAATAAAAGCAGCACAGGTTCTTTGCGTTTACGTCCATTGAGAGACTGGAGAATGTAGTTCCATTTAGGTGGTTTTAAGGGTTGCATGTAAAGAGGTTCTCTGGTCATTACAGGAGCACAGTGTTTGTCAAATTAAATCTTAATGTGGCCGCTAGAGTTTTCAGCTCTAACATTTAGAAACATTATTAATCTAATTCTTTCTGTCACCACAAAGTCATCTGACTGAGTAACCTTACATTAAGTGCAAACACCTGCATGACAGTTCTGACACACGCACAGACATATCCCCCATGCCCCCGCTTTCAAGTCAGGGATTGGTAAGAGAATTCCTTTATTACTTTTGAAGCAGCATATGTTGAGTGTCAGTCTACCTCAGATAAATGCCCTCCCCACACACGCCCCATTGTTTTAAATAGTTTACCTTTTCCCTTTTTAAGTGATTGTGCCAGATTTATATTCATGGGTTACAGAAGTGAATCAGGTAAAGTTGACCTTTTGGGAAAGAAAATGATAAATTAGGGGACAGTTTTATTCAGTTTTTTTTCCCTCCACTTTCTTTCCTAACACAGGTAGAAATAAACATTCACTTTAATTTTCAGATCACTCGAAATTTTTCTGTAACATGTTAATACCATTTTAAAAAGCAAAAAAAATGTGATTGAACAGAAGATAATTTTGGAGAGGGAAACAGGATGTACTTTGTAAATTGTTAAACTTTCGTTGTGCTTAGCGATGCAAGAGCAATATTCTCTAAGTCAATATACCTACTTCCCTGCTGTGAGTGGTATTTGGTTAACAAGAACAGGGAAGAGGTTAGGATTCTTATTTAGAACCAATACATCTTATTCCCTCATGTAATTCAAAGTAGCCAATTTAATACCTCCTTTGATGTTAGAGGAGTATCCTCTATTTACTTTTACTTTTCATAATAAAGTTTTAAAATGAGGTGAACATTGTGCCTCCTCCCACAAGGTTTTAGCTGAAGGCTTGGCTTTAGTCAGTGAAACAGTGTCGAGAGCATAGTAAATGTTAACAGGACATCTTATGCAAAGGCTTCAGTCAGAACATAAAAAAACATTGTGAATGAAATATTGTATGTTCAGATTTTATAGAATTTTTTACCAGCCTGATTTACATCTGTATATTTTCTTATGATGTAACTTATGAAATATCTAACAGGTGCTGTAACACTACTGTTGGGTTTTATTGTCTGGTGATAAATGTGTACAATATTTCTAAGGGCAACTGTGTACTGTGATGTAAAAGTCTGGGCTATAATGTATATAATCCTTGTATATAATTCTGTACTGGATTATAATTGCTGATTGTAAAGATTTAATAAAATATGTAAATATTCTGGTCAAACTCCTTTAAGTAATCAAACAACATTGCTTTGAGCATTGCCTGCCTGGTCCACAGCTTCCATATGACTTTCTGGAAAGTTTTATGCGTCACCCCTCCCCGTACCAGAGACGAGAGAAGGAGTCATTTCCTTCTGGCAGCCAAAGAATCTAGTCACTCTCAACCTCCTCTAGCTGCTCATTGCTATGGAGCAGTCAGTCTTCCCATTTAAAATCACTCCTGTAGTCTCAGTCCAGAGGGATCATCACTCAGTACCAAGTGTGACTAATAAAGTAAAATATTGGCCATGGTACCATTCATGTAATATCGATGGTGGAGAGAGATGCCTTGGGCAAGGGAGATGCTTAGTTATGGGGCTTAACAGAAGGTACTCTGTTAGCAGAGAAAAGAGCAGGGCCTCAGCCATGCTCTCACAGTCAAGTCTTCTGCAAGTCTCCCCAGAGGATAAATAGCCTCATAGCTAGCCCTGTTTCAGCATTGATTTAAAACATTGTTAAATAGCATGTGGTGGTGTCCATCACATGAAAACTTGAGTGGATTTTTTTTTTCCTGGAAAGGAATCTTAAAGTCAACCAAAGCCAATGGGGTTGCTATAGGAATTACTGGGTAAAATTGCATGGCCTGTATTACACAGTAAAATTAAATACTCCTATTTGTCCATTCTGGCTGTTAATAATTGTAATGGGTCCTTTAGTATTTTCTGAACTCTTTGAATTTTTAAGTCCCAGCTTGACAAGGTCCTGGCTGGGATGACTTAGTGGGGGTTGATCCTGCGTGAAGCCTGGGGCTGGACTAGATGACCTCCTGAGGTCCCTTCCAGCCCTATGATTCTATGAATCAAGAGAGCAGGAACCTAGTCCTTCTCTCAGAATGGATTCACCTGCCCGGTCCTCTTAAATAGCCCTGAATATTTTTGAAATTCTTAACCCACCTATCTGCAGCATTAGGAAGCCTGTACACAACCCCCCCCCCCCACATGCATGCACAGTAGGCCCTGGCTCTCCAGCTCACCTGGCCCCATCCCCCACTTCTGCTCCAGCCAACCTGGCCCTGCCCCTCTCCCCTAGCATCCCCCTGCTGCTCTCCCCCTCCTACCTGCCTCCAGCCCTGCACACGTGCTGGGAATCTCCTGACTGCAGGCAGCGCAGGGGAGCACTGTTCCCTTTTAAGATTTTTCCATCCTTGGACACGTTCCTTTTTCTTTTGGGTGGGTTAAAATTTCTTATGTGCAACATCAATAGGGAGGTAGTACTTAGATTTGTACCACCACTACGGATGAAAGCCTAGATATAAATATATAGTAAGAGTCCCTAGGTGTTGAAGAAAATATATTAAAATAAGGGATAATCAACAGGGAGCAATGTTTAATATGAAATCAAATAAAAGAAAAATAAACACTACTTTTGGAGTACCTGTATTATGATCCTTTCTAACAACTCAAGCTAATGAACACACCAAAACGCATATTACCCATACATAGCTCAGCTTTAAGATGCTAAACAAATCTATGAGTCAATTAGAAATACTGCAAAATCTTATGGGATGGAGTAGGGGAGGTTGAGGGTGTGCAGGAGTCAGGGTTGGAATATATGAAGGGCTCATAGTACAGGACTGGAGTGGGGGACGGGGTGCAGAAGTTAGGGCAGGTTAGGGGCCCAGAACAAAAGGATCAGGATTTATGAGGGGCTCAGGGCAGGGCATTGGCACAGGAGAAGACCCTGCAACTGGTTGCCTTACGGGGATGCTGATTTTAGATCAGGGTGGTCTTCTATTTTAAAAAAAATTTGCCTGAAGCGCCAAGCATTCAAGGCTAAAACTGAATACTCAGATTGCACACTGAAATCTGACTTTTTAGAGATGGGATTTTAGAAGCTTCAGCCACAAACTAATTGAATATTTAAAGCAAATTTTAAAGTAAGGCCACCTCCAGACTCTATTTAAGGAATGAGAATGAGAACAATGAGAATTTCCCCAGGGTGGGAATCCTTTGTTCCATCCTTCCACCCCAATGGAAAAGTACAAAATTCAAGACAGATTCCAACACCAGGTGGAATGATAGATGAAGACCAACCACAGTTTGGTCTTGCAGAAAAACATAACTATTTAAAGCTCACTGTCTTGAGCACTGGGATATTAAGTTCCTTAAGTACCACTAATGACTTTCACTAGAAGACCAATATGAGCAAGTAGATGATCAAATTTCCCTACACTGAATACAGGATATGAATATGCTGGTACAATTACTTGTATTCAACGGCAACCGGAACCATGAAATGCAAACATTCAAATTAACATCAGGGCGACTGAGCCCCTTTAAAAACTAAATACTGTGTAGCTGGGCTTTTTGTTTACTTTCTATTATTTAACGTTTGCATGAGGGAGGTCGGTGTCACGCTCTCTCTCTCTCTCTCACACACACACACACACACACACACACACAGAGCAAACCATTTACCCAGTTGTAATGAATTCTTTAATTTGATTTCCTGTACAGCACTATGTGACCTAGCTCCACTTCTTTTAACATCCCAATGATGGAGTTTTAATTAAAAGCATTAAAGAGCAGCCCATGACTCCTGTAGAATCTTGGGTCTGAACATTCTGTATCACCAGCCATTTGTATGCCCAGCATTCTAACAGCCCTGGATCACACAGGCTTTGCATCTCACACATGGATTGTGCAGGCCTATCCCAAGTCTGTGGATCTTCCAGTTTGAGGCAAAAAAAAAAAAACTGTTTAAGGAACCGCCTAGACTATAATAGTCAATCTTCCTATTTACGGAAGTCCTGTTTCTATTCCTCTGCAGTATTTCTGTAAAAACTCCCGATATTGGCAAATGTACATCCTAAAATGCACTGGTGCAGGTCTTCATTTAGGATGAGACAGAAGAAAACAGCAGTTTAAGTGTACGAATAATTAATTGTCACAACATTTGCCAATTTTATCCTAACAAAAATTAATTGTGAATTACTTACCATAGTTACAGGGGCTCTTTGAGATGACTGTGTGCCTAGATTACTGCACATGATTGAAGCTTGGGCCAAGAGCCTTGGAATAGCAGTATCCGGTGGGGCTGCATAGATATTCTGCCCAAAGAGCATCTCAAATGATGTACTGGAGGAAGAATGTAATAAAGCAAATGAGCTGTCGTCTTGCAGTGTGCTACAGAAGCAAATAAAAAGTTAATGAAACTTTACCATGTAGAAAGAGTTCTTCCAACATGAATTGGGAAGGTGAGGCACGCTGATCTTACCATACCAGCTATTGTACTGTATTCTGAGCACTGCATTACCAGAGAGACAGACAACTAGAGGAAGAAGTAACAGGACAACAGCATTCATGCTTAAAGGACCGGAAGCATTTAAATTATGAGATATGATCAGAAAGGAAAAGCTTGGGTAAGTGAAGACTCTCTCTCCAAATATCTGACATGTATTGATAGCATAGGGAGGAGCTTAACAAAGAGCTAGCAGGATATGAAGACAAGAAAAAACTAAAAATCAGGAAAAAATTGCCCAACCTCTATCAGTAGCAATAATCCTTCAAGGAAAATGGTGAAAATCCCTTTCCCTAGAATCATTCAATATTAGATTGGACAAAACACTCAGCTGTTGGTTATTAAGAACTAGGTTAACTGGTGGGAAATGTGGAGCCTATAGACGAAGGATGGGCTTCACCTAAACCAAAATGGAACCAGGCTGTTGGCACTTAAAATTAAAAAGAGGTGTGGAAGAGCACACACTTCAGACAGGGATATCCCTTAAGGGATGGTCTATTTATAGAGATTCTCTGTGGTCTAATAAAGAGGAGAGGCTGGAAGAAGATGGGGTAAGATCAGATGAGAAACAGACAAATGAAATAGAGTCCCATTCAATTATGTCAGGTAATGGCATACAGCTAAACAGAGAAAATCTTTAAAGTGCTTATATAGAAATCAGTAAGAAGATGGGTGAACTGGAGTGCTTTTTTATTGAATGAGGATCTTGATAAAATAGGCATCACGGAATCTTGGTGGAAAGAGGATACTCAATGGGACACAGTAATAATGGGAAAAATATATTGGCAGAACGGGTTGTGCTGGGGGGTGAGGTGGCACTATGTCTGAAAGAAAGCATAGAATTCAATAAAGTAAAAATCTTGAATAACTAAAACTGTTCCATAGAATATTTATGCCTAGTAATTCTATACTATAAAAATACAAATATAGCAGTAGGATATATTACCAACCACCTGACCAAGACAGTGATAGTGACTGTGAAAGGTTAAGGGACATTTGTGAGGCTATAAAAGTAAAAACTTAGTAATAATGGGGATTTTCAACTGCCCCATATTGACTGGGTACATGTCACCTCTGGACAGGATGCAAAGATAAAGTTTCTTGACACCTTAAATGACTATTTCTTAGAGCAGCTGGTTCTGGAATGCACAGGAGGAGAGACCATTCTTGATGTAGTCCTACGGGAAGTGGAGGATCTGGCTCAAGAGGTGTCTATAGTTGGACAGCTTGGACATAGTGACCATATTATAATTAAATTTCTGCTTGGTGGGGAAAACACCACAGCAGTGGCATTTAATTTCAGAAAGGGGAACTACACAAAAATGAGGTTAAACAGAAATTAAAAAGTACAGTGCCAAATGTAGAACCCCTGCAAGCTGCCAGGAAACTTTACAAAGACACCCTAATAGAAGTTCAAGTTAAAAGCACACCCCAAGTTAAACAAATTTTTTTTTTTAAATTGCCACTGTGGCTTAACCACCAATTAAAAGAAGCAGTGAGACATAAAAAGTCATCATTTAAAAAGTGGGAGTTAAATCCGAGTGAAGAAAATAAAAGGAACATAAACTCCATCAAATGAAGTACAAAAATATAACTAAAAAGGCCAAAAATGCAAAAAGTAATAGCAAAATGTTTAAGTACACCAAAGGTAGGAAGTCTGCTAAACAACCAATGGGGACAACTGAGGGGCTAAAGGAGCATATGAGGATGATAATGTCACCGTGGAGAAATTAACTTAATTCTTTGCATCAATCTGCCTGACGGAGGATGTTAGGGTGATTTTTGAGGTGGTCAGCAAGCATGTGGATAAGGGAAATCCAGTGGATATAGAGTACTTAGAATCCAGAAAGCCTCTGACAAGGTTCCTCACCAAAGGCTCTTAAGCAAAGTAAGCTGCCATGCAATAAGATGGAAAGTCCTCTCATGGACTGATAACTGGTTAAAAGCTAGGAAACAAATATGGGGTAGGAATAAAGAGTAGGTTTTCAGACTAGAGAGAGGTACCTAGTGGTATCCTGCAACGGTTTGTACTGGGAGAAATCCTATTCAACATACTCATAAAGCAGGTGAGTGAGGTAAGCAGTCAGGTGGCAAAATTTGCAGATGATACTAAACTGCAACAGCTTTAAGAGAGGCTCTCAAAACAAAGTGACTGGGCAACAAAAAGGCAGATAAATTTTAATGTTAATAAATTCCAACTCCACATTTAAAATGATGGGGAATAAATTAGCTAATACCCTGCAAGAGAGAGAGCCTGGAGGCATTGTGGATATTTCTCTTAAAGACTCAATATATAGCAACAGTCAAAAAAGCAAACAATGTTGGGAATCATTAAAAAAAGATCAGAGAATAAGAGAGAATATCTCATTGCTCCTCTTTAAATCCATGGTATACCCGCATCTTGAATACTACATGCAGATGTGTTCAGATCATCTTAAAAAAAAAAAAAAAAGATACCTTGACACTGGAAAAAGTTCAGAAAAGGGCAACAAAAATGATCAAGGGTTGCCCTAGGAGGAGAGATTTGAAAAACTGGGACTTTTCATCTTAAAGAGACGACTAAGGGTGATATGTCAGAAATCTATAAAATCATGACGGGCGTTGAGAAAGTGAATAAGGTAAAGTTTCCTTGTTCCCATAACACAAGAACTAGGGGTCACCTAATGAAATTAGGAGCCGGAGTCCATGCCCTCCATCTGCAGCAGGATTAAAACCAAGAGCGGAGTGGCATATGGCCAGTGTTCCCCTCCATCCTATCACCAGTCACCTCTGCCTCAAAAGATTGAGAGCTACTGAGCTAAGACATGTCATCAACTATAATACTTTAGTTTAACAGACTGGGGTGTGTCTGGATTTTTTTTTTAAATGCTGGATAAAGACAAGTTCCACATATACATGCAGTGAATAATCCCTGCCCCTTGTGCAAGTATTAACCCTGAGTAAAGAAAGTAACCTTACCTACCTACAATAGGCTAATTTTGCTAAACTGCAGCAAGACCCCAACCAGAGATACTGAACTTTGCAGGGCTTTCTCCAAACAATACATCCCTCCAGTTTAGTGAGAGCAACTGGATGAGATTTGATATTTCATCCAGTAGAGGGCAGGTGCTGTGCACAAACCAACCCATTCCCTCCCTTACAAAGCCAGAAGTACTTGCCTTCTCATTGCTGACGCCCTATATTCTGAACTGGAGCATAAAGGCAGTGGAGGCTATTTTCAGGTCCTTTATTTTGATTGTTTAATCATAAAAATGCAAAGATCTCATTCGGACCAGAGCGAGGAGGGAATAGGAGACACATTAGGGGCTCCAGTCGCAGAATGGTAAGGGGGTGGTTTTTGTAAAATATCTGTGTTTGATAACAAACACATGATTCCCAAAGGTCCAGTCCTGCAGCCTGTACTCCTTGCGAAGCATCAGTAACTTCAGTGGGACCTCTCGCCCAATTCAGGGCTGTATGATCCTGGGTACTCTATTGACAGAAACCAAAGTTTCGTAACTCTGAAGTGGCTCTATTTACAGGCATGTTGGTTTCAGCAGAAATGCATCTCACCCGTCACATCCCTCTTTTAACAGGCTGGTAGCCAATGCCAACACTTTACACTTCTATCATTTTAATTCCCGCGTTCAGATTATTTTGGGATCATTTTCTGCATTTGATCTAGAATATGCCCTTCAGCTTGCACTGAACTTTCATACACTGGAGCCCGAGAATAAGGACTAATTCTAAAATTCCTTATAAAATGCAGCCTATGTCATGGGCATTTGGGGCATGGCCAGCTCGTAGGATGAACCAGGAGCCCCGAATGTGCCTTTTCTTCCATGTGAGCTAAAGGTGGCCAGCAGCTTCCTAGATCTCAGGATCAGAACAGCAAAGCTGTTGGGCTCTCCAAGTGTTAATGTAATATTTATCTGGCAGAGCTAAGCTACAGCCAAATGTCACGCAACATGTGGTGGTGGAAATGGAGGCAGATTCCCAATTTAACTACACTTCTCTGAAGAATCATGGGTTTGCCATTTAAGAATGCTAATTCTAGGAAAAGTGCAGCTTTGTTCAGTTTCTTCTACGCCATGTACAAAATTGTGCTGCTCAGGGACACTTACAGTTGTATCAATAACCAACTGCTCCAACAGTGGCTGCAATATCTGCAACTACTGGAAATTACTACAGAAGACCTAGGGCAGGGGTCTCAAAATCATGGCCCACAGGCCAGCTGCAGCCTGAGAAGTTCTACAGTCCAGCCTGTGCAGCTGCTGGCCCATGAGTCCCTGCAGGAGGGGTGAGGGTGTGTGTGTCTGTACCCTTCCCTCAAGCCCAGCCTCTGCCTCACCTCCTCCCATCATGCTCTACTCTCTCCAACCCGCATCGCACCCCTTCCTCTAAGTCCCCAAGGCTCAGGAACTAGTGGAGGAGCCTGGTGGTGGGGTGGTAGCAGAGATTCTGCCCCCCCATGCCACCCCTGCACTCATTGCTGTGGCAGGAGCCATAGGGAAGCAACTGGAGAATATTCTTTGGTATCTGAGTGCCTCTCTGTACAGAACAGGATTTCTTGTCTATAAGGTACCCCTAGTGAGCGGCTATGATGTCCGGCAAGCTAGTGTGCGAGGTCCCTGAGAGAGTTTAATGGAAATCTACGATGGAGTTTAAACCATCTGCCCAGAGGAGGAAAATATCGTCGACGCTTCGCCGGACTTCAACCGAAGTAGTAGCATCAAGATTAACTTTATTAGAACTAGTGCAGGGAGCAAAGCCAACTACTCACTTGGGGAGAGCCTGTAGTGAAACAAAGAAACGAGCAATCAGAAATAGCTGAAAGTAACAGTCACAGAAAGTTAATGTGCCAGTGTGGGGAAGACAGTGAAGGTGTTTCAACAGAAACAGACTTTTGGAAAAGCGGATGGCCTAGAGTTTTATCAGGAATGGACAGAAGCGGAAATAAAACAACATGCCAAAGAAAGAGAGGAAACAAATTATTCTCAGTCCCTCAACTTAAGAAATCCACCCAAAACTCCTACACAAGCCTGTGCTTCTCAGTAAGAGAGGGTGGATTAAAATCAGTTACAGAATTTTCCAAAGAAAAGAGAAACAAGAATGAGGGGGGAGTACATGACAGAGATGGAGCTAAAAGTTTGATGTCTGATAAACAGGCAGAACACGATGAGTCCATGGCATTTTCCAATGAATTACCCCCAGGGTTAAGCGGACGTTTCTTCTCAGAGACTTTGGAAATAGCAGCAAGTCACTAGTCCATTCTGCAGTGGGTGGGGAGAGATAACAGGCATGCACACAGCCTTCTGCTCAAAATGCTAGCAGGGCATTGGCCACCAAACGTGATGGAACAATAGCGAGATGAATAGCTCAAGTCAAAACAGCAGCACAACTTTCCAGTGGGTCACATGGGGTGAATATTGGTAACTAGATACACTCAGCCTATACCCAACAAGCAGAGAAGAGTCTGTGGTGGAGCTAAACAAGGATGTTCACACTACACAAGTCATTTGCATGGGTGGGGAAGGGCAGCACCAGCAGAGCAGCCATTCAAGCTGGGTGGTGTGCACGCTGCATGTTACTTTAGGAGAGGGTTATTTCCAAGAATCTAGAGGAGCTCCTTCAGGGCAGAGGTTAGGCTCAAGAGCCACATTGCACAGATCCAGGGGCTCAGGCCTCTAGCAGAGAGGCAGCTTGTGCTATTCTAGCCCAGACATACAGAGAGAACAGGGATGAGATGGTGTGCATGCCTGGCTACTTTTAGATAAGTGTGTCAAACTCATTCTGTCTGGAGGGCTGACTTCCATTTCTAATTGCAGCCCCTTGGTCCAGGGTATAAATTTAGGATGATGCATTTACAGTGGATCTCTCAGAGGTGTCAAAGGTAAGTTTTCACAAAGGTCAAGGGTGAAATAATTGAACTTTCCATTGTTATGTATTTGTTCAGTGGCTTGCGTCACATCACTTAAAGGAAAATACATTTGCTTTTAGGAGCCACGCTCTCTCTGCCCTTTGCCTCTTCATTACCTTTTCTCCACTTGCTTTTAGTTACCTGCAACTGTTCCCAGTTCCCACTCCCCTCTTCATTTCATCCCCGAAGGGATCCATAACACAGTTGTTAAATGCTGACATTAAAGTAGTGTTGGTGCGTGCCTGAAGGAGACAAAGGCGTCCCCACCTCTAAGAGCCATTTGTTCAGGCTGTCAGCAGACTCAGGCAGACATCACTCACCCTCAGTTTGGGTTGGCAGGTTTCTTGTAAGAGCCAGCAACACGTGTTTTATTTTTGTTTCAGTTGTTCACAATCTGATTGTCTCTTGCAAGTGACAAACTAAGCTCGCAGGCCAGGTGTTTGACACTACTGAGTTGGAGGAATGCTGTTGGGAGCCCTGCCTGCAAAATAGGCTGGGGCACTCCCCAAGTCCCAGCCGTGCTGAGCTCTGCCCACCCAAAAGGCAGTGATCTGGGCTGTATTTCACACAGGCTGACTGATTTCTGGCATGGACAAAAAGAACATCTTTCTTCCCCTTTCAATTGTTTGCTCGCCGCTTACAGAGAGTTAAATCCACTCCCTCTGAGAAGAGGATTCTGTGTACTGAAAAACCTGCCCCAGCAGCAGAAATCAGAACAATGTGGGGGAGAATCTAGTGGGAAGCCAGCTTCAGAATTCTGCCTGGGGGGTTCCAGCCAACAGATGGTGAAATGAGACTGGAGGTTTGAATCACATTTTTTTCCCCTCTGCATCATCCACTGGAAGCACAAAGTAGAAGAGAGGCAGCTGCATCCTCATTCCCTCCTCTCCTCAACAGCCCTGCATCAGCTTCACAGACTGAGTTAAAACACCACTCCCTCCTCCCCTCTTCCCCCCACCCCCACATGCCACAATGTACCACTTCCATCTCCCTGCAGTTATGCTAAGGTCCTGCTGAATGAGCTAATCGCACGAGAGGAGCAATGCTAATGTGAAATAGGGAAGTTTCATTCTAATCTCTCTTTTTTTCCAACCTGAAAAAATACAGACCCTTATAATTCAGTCAGACAGAGACCGCATCTTGGCACATGGGCGTGGGAATCTACCTCACTTGGAAAAGAGGATCCCATCTTCGCTACAAAGAGAGTCATCTACTTTAATATACTACAAACTGCCACAAAGTCCACTGAGTGGAGAGCGATCTCGTGCTCCGAGACTGGTGCCTTTCTCAGCACACATCTCACAAGCTACACAAGGCCAGCCTTGTTTGGTATTTGGGCAGCAGACTAAAGGGAAACCCAGAGTGGTAAAAAAAAAAAAGGGGGTGGGGCAGGATGAGGACTTGGTGAATTACACTTCTCTTCTGATTTGGTAATTAACCAATGTCTGAAGGTGCTGTCATTCAAATGGACGCACATTGATGGTGAATATCAAGTCAAAACCAAATCTGCTATTATAGCCCTGATAGGAGGTAGAGTATCAATATTTACAATCCCTGCTTCCATCTCCTTTTCTGTATGCAGGGCATACTCTAGTGCAGCCACGAGCAATTGAAAAACAGCAGCCCACCACGGTTAGTACCTGGCAGGCCACCACCACTATACTTACCTAGGACACCACAGTTATCAGGCAATCACAGCTCTCATTGGCTGTGGATTGCTGTTTGCGACCAATAGGAAGCGGTGTGGAGCAAGATACCACTTCCCGTTGCTCTCACTGGCTGCGAACATCTATTCGTGGCCAATGGGAGCTTAGAGCACCTGATACCCACGAAGGCAGATATAAACATAGTGGTGTAGGCCTGCCAGGGATTAACTTTGGTGGACCGGATCCAGCTGTGAGTCAGCATTTGCCTACCCCTGCTCTAGTGCAGCACGCAAACTGGCTGGGATTTAGTTCGCTTCCTGGCTCTGCCAATTTGCTGTGTGACCTTGGCCAAGTCACTTCACCTCTGTATCCCTGTTCACCCTCCGACCCTTTGTCTTTTCTATGGAGACTGTCAGTTTTCCAAGGCAAGGCCTCTCTCTTGTTGGGTGTCGCATAGAGGGCCGAACCAAACAAGGCTCTGATTTCAGCTGTGGCCTCTGGGTGTTACCATAATACTCATAATAAAGACTCCCATAATGTCTGGGACAAAGAGTCTGATCTAAAAGCCCATTCCTATAGGACTTCTGTAGGTGTTGGGACCAGGCCCAGTAGTCCCAATAGCAGCACCAGCCATACTTCTCCTAAACTTCATCTCCCTTACACAATCTCCTTCCTTTCCCTCTTAAGCCTGGTGTTCCTTTTTTCTTGCAGTTTAGCATCTTAACTACCCGCTGCCCCTGTAGTAAAAATCACAAGTTTTAATTGATTGATGGATCAAATCCAACGGCAAATTACTTTCTATTACAGTTTTGCATCCCCAGTTCTCCTACTGCACAAAGTTTATTTAACAGTAGCAGCAAGTAGAGAATTGAACGTTATCAGTATCTACCTTTAAGCAACTACTCAGCAAGCACCATTTTTAAACACAAAAATAAACTCACAAACATCAGAGGCCTGTAAGATGGAATGTTCTGTTCTTAGCAATGGACTCCCTTGCCCTGTTGAGAGTTCAGATTTGAAAAAGTAGCAGCTTTCTGTGTTTTCAAGGGTTTTTATATATATAAAAAACACTCTCTCATACATCTTTCTCCATTATGTCTAGATGTTATTTAATTAAGAGGTTTCTGTTCCTGTCACAAATTGTCCATACTTCCCTGTCATTCCAGTAATAGCTTGGTCTGCTGTAGCAGTGGAAAACGCAGCTGTATTTCTGTCTACCCAAAGCAACTAAGGGCTTGTCTACACTAGCTCCCTACTTCGAAGGGCGCATGGTAAGTAGGGTGTTGGGAGTCTATTAATGAAGTGCTGCGCTGATAGGGCAAGAGAACATGAAGGAGGCAGCATACAAATTGACTCGAGTACAGACCTAGGAGACAATTTACTTAATTTTTTTAGACTTCAATAGATGCATCCATAGAACGGGGACAAGAGTACATACTTACCCCTGTATTATGAGCTTAAATTAATGTTGGAAAAGTAGTTTGGGGTCCACAGAAGAAAGGTGTTATAGAAGAGAAGAGAGAATTTTTAAAGGCAAAACAGCCAGTTTCAGTACATATCAATCAGTAAAGCATAGGTGGTAAGGGGGTTTGCTTTAGGATATTAGTTCACCAAACTATAAATAAATGGGAACCTGACCACGTTGGGACTTACTAGTTTTGGACGAAATATTGTGATCAGTACCTGACTTTAATCAGTGGTTTTTTTCCACAGTGCATTTGCCATTCACTGAATTCTGTCCCTCCTCTTCATTTTCAGACTCTGGATTGCTTTGCAAATGCATTCCTAATATTACTCCAAACAATTGATCTAGGTGCTGCAGGGCTGCTACGTAAATGCACAGAAAGGTGAAGCTGGATGATAAGCAGGAAAGGATGATGTGACACACAGGAAAAGAGTCTCCAGTTCTTTGCAAATACCTCTCACCTCGAACAAACTCACTATTTATGCATAAAGAGTAGCACATCAGGTATCTACATTAAGCTTACAGTTTGTCAATATTCATAATGCGTGTGTGGTTAATATTTCAGTTATAGTGAATGTATGCTGCATGGACCCAGAGCAAACAGCCACTTGGGGATGGGTCTTGTTGATGGCAGATTCAAGCAGGAAAGAGTTATTATCCATCCTGTTTCACTGGCTGTGAAAGGCCAGGCTCAACTCTTTAGCACTGCTAAGGCCCGAAACTTTCAACAGAACACCATCAGAGAAAATGGCGAACAACTGAAACCTCATGAGGGTATTGGAGGACTTCTACAAGGCAAGAGTTTGCCGTGAGAAAAGGACTATTTCAGTACAATGCAGGGAAGGAGTGGCACTCTGAATTCTCTCTCTGAGGACACACCTTATGGAGCACGGCAATCTCACGAAAAATTGGATTCTCTTTCCTGGGATGCCTACCAGCTCTGCAACAACCAGCTTGGGGTAGGAGGGAGGAACCTAAGCAGGTTTTCACAGTTCCAGAGTCCTCTACTATTACGCTAAGTTCTCCCTCCCTCTCTCTTTATATATATATTAAAAAAAATCATGTTAGTAGATGGGTCACGTTCAAATGGTCTCTATAAAACTGATACAGAAAGTTCCATCAAGATATTAAACACTGAGGTAGGATAATTCATTTTTATTAAGATTTGGGTGTGGGGAACTATGTAACAGGAATGGTAACAAAGGCACTACTACACAAGTGCTTGTTCTGGCCTCAGCTCAGCAAACCGTTTAAGCGCATACTGAAGTGCTGTACTAAACTGGGCCCTTCAGACTTAAGGAATGCTATACATTAAGAAGAGTAACAAAGGCTGCTGAACAATGTGTTTGTGTAGGTGTTTACACACGTATCTAGACCTACATACACACATATACACACACAGACACAAATAGTGAACAATATTCTATACACCAGAGGCTTACATACGTGTTTTAGCAGAACGAATTTGGAGCAATGAAACCACTCCAATATGACAAAACAAGTGAATTGTACTGGCCACCACAAATGAGGGCTAAGAGTGCCCATATAAGAGAATATATTGTTTTTCCAGAGTTTTTTTTTTATACATTCCTTTCTATGCCCAAAGCTGAATTGAGAAAAATCAGAAAAATGTTTCAAGGAACATTTAGTTCAATTAAGAACACAAAATAGAAAAACAGCTGTAGGAAAAGTGGAAGGAGATATATAGTCCCACTACAAGGGGCAGGGGATATTTCCATAAATATTTTATATTACAGCAGGTAGCTTTTGAACACTTATTTTTGGTTTTGGCATTAATTATACTAAGTTTGGCAATCACGTATCTCTGTAAAATGGCGTCACTGGCATTACGGGATCATAAAAAAAATTACATAGCAGCTATTTTAAACAGCTGCTGTCTCCAGCTCAGTGAATAAATACATCTCCATATGACTCACTGAAACAGGCTATTAATAGATTCAATATCAGAATGCTAGAAACTGAGAATTTCATTGTCTCTGTGTATTTATCAAGGCTTTAATGGCAATTTCATTTTAAACCTTTGTGTTTCAAGATATTTTGAACAGAAAGGACATATTTTCTATTTCAGCAGAACTATACAACTTCAAACTCCTTGAGCAAAAAAGCTTGAGAGTGATTCAAGGTGCTAAGTATTACAGTGTTATAAATTCATTTGTATTACACTCAAACAGTGTGGAGCAAAGTGGCTTAAAGCAGATTCAGGGAAATGCCTCTTGCTAATGGACCAGTTAAGGTGAAACTGTCACTATTATCAATCTCAAAATAAACTAATTTGAGTCTCTTTCACAGTTAATTTCAGGATTTTAAAGAGCTACAAGCCCAGAAAACTACACACAACAGTTCAGAAGAATCAGGTCAACCCAGCAAAGTAAGGAAAGTTAGCAGGATTCTTACCTTGTTACACAGCAACCTGCCACTAACCCCTAGCAGCATCACCAACTCTTCCACTGCTTACCCGGCTCTTAGAAGACAGTTAGGGGTAAATCACAGCTAAATAACAGCACAGAACAGTGACAACCAGGACTGATGTCTCTGAACAAACTTTATAGGACCACAGGAAATTTGACTAAACCCATGATAATTGGGCATCTGGCTAACATCATGCCTGACCACAGATGTTGCCAGACCAGAGAGGGGTTCAACCTGTATTTCCTCAAGACTCCATTTACCACTTAGGTTATCCTGCTCATCAACTAGTGAGGTTCAAGTTACTTGGTTTTCCAACACAACTGCCTAATTTACAGGTGACCTCGTCAGTTTCTTTCAATTGCGTAGTATGTCTCTTGGAGAGTGCATCTTACAACTTAAACACATCCTTTGCCTGTGTTAAGTAGATGATTTTTAAACTGCTATAATCCAGCCAAGTCAAAACGAAGAATTTTTCATTACTAGCAGCAGTTCAGAACAGGGGTAGCTAATGGAAGCCACTCTTAACATCACAATCAATGGACCTGCTTCAAAAGGCATGCAGGTAAATGGATTATGGCTCTCTCCACGCTGGGCTGTAGTTCAGCATCTCACTGTCGGGGGTTTTACTGCATAATAGAATAGTTTGAGATCCTGAGCTTTCAGCTTCCATAAGGCTGAACAAGTGCAGGATCATGTGTTGAGGCTTGGTTTGCATCTGCTGTAATGGATACTAATCAAGAAAGAGGACCTCTGTCCTTCCTGGCTGGTAAAATGTAGTGAAGGGACAATGGGTCCATGACTGGAGAGAACTGCCAACAACTTGCCTTCAGGAGGGAATATTGACACTGTCCCTTAAATGAACGATTGCTTCATCTTTGCTCAAGAAACTATTCGTTGATGCTGATAATCTCTCCAATTGTCATCCTGTCTCCAATCTTCCTTTTTAATAGAACACATCTGTATACACAGACAGGGTGATGTCATCCAACTTCCTTAACTCTGCTTCTTAACTGTGAGAATGGTCATGTGAGTACCTTGGCTTAGGTGGCTGGTGATCTTTAGCTGATAACGAAAACCAAGTAACCATGACGATTTTGATTTTAATGATGAGTGTAGTTGACCTGTCCTTGAAAGTAGATAGGAATCTATAGAATTCTGGTCCTTGCCGAAGAAGTCCCAGAAGGTAATACAGTTTCTTTGCCATATGCTCCGTCAGTGGTCTTCTTCTGTTTGGCCATGTCACCTGTGTAACATCTATGAGGCTTTTGCAGGAGGCAGTGCACTGTGGCGTCTCCAAAACATGGGTGGCATTCAGTTCTGCCATCCCCTGGTTAGCAGTCTGTGGCTGGGACTGAGACTGGGATAAAGGCAAAACAATCAAGTTTAATCTAGAAAAGACTGAAGTCATGCTGGCAGCCTGGTAGAAGGACTTTGGAAGAAATATCAAAGGTGATATCAGTTCCCTCAAGAGGTCAGCTTTCCAATCTGGAGCTCATGTCTGATCCTCAGCTGTTCCTGAATGTCCTAGCTATGGTAGCAGCCAAGAACACCTTGTATAATTGAACCCTGGCCAGAAAAGTTAGTACCTTTTCTTTCACATACGGACTTTGCCACAGTGACCCACTCTTCTGTTATTGGCAGAATGCTATACTCCAGTGCTCCCTACAAGGTGGCTATTCACACTTTCACTCATTTGTTAAGGGGGCTTCCTAGTGGAGGTATGCTCTGGCTGTGCTAAGGGTACAGATGCAATATAAGGTTTTGGTTTTAATATTTAAAACTTGAGTTGGATACTGAATATCTCGGACACTATTTTTCTCCTTGTGAGACCCCCAAATGATGGGGGTCAACTGACAAACTGGCTAACATCCCTCAATTTAATTGTGAAGGGCCTAGAACAATGGTACCCAACCTTTATTTGCTCACATTCCACTTTTTTGATGTTTGATGTATCAGATGCAAATTTTTCCTTTTGTGCACATTTTAGGCCTAAATAGGCTCTCTTACATATTTAGACTCCTCACAACATAAGTTTGGAGTTACATTGAGGGAGGACTGCTTGAGGGAACTTAGAAAGAAAGGGAGTTTCACAGGGGGAACTTGGGTAGAAGGACTACAGGACATCAGATTAGAGATGGTTGAGAAATTTTCCAGCTAGACAAGTTTTGGTCAGAAAATGATGACTTGTTAAAAATGAGTTTTGTGGGGAATTTTGTGGGAAACTTTTGAATCTTCCATGGAAGCAGGTTCCTCACGTGTAAGATACAGTTTCTGGTCAGAACCACAGAAAGAAAAAGACACAGCATCACCCGGTGGTCAGGGCACTTAGGATGTGGGCAATCCAGGCTCAAGTCCCTGATCACCAGGCTATTGGCTCTGAAGGGGTGTCTGTCTCTTCCATTGTTTTTTGTGTGAAAATCTTCAGAAGATCTCAGTTCCTCCCCAATGAAGAATTCACATTGGTTCAAGGCTTCATGCTCCCTTTTCTCCTCTAGGCCCCTGGCCTTTCTGATTTTTTTTTCTCCCAAGCCTCCCCTTGCCAGGGTCTTGCTATCTCTTGCCTAAGGATTTCTGAAGCCTTCCTCCCAAAGGCTGTGCTGTGATTCAAGCAGGATTCTCCAGCCCACCCGTCTTTGCGGTCCATCCCCATTCCACAGATCCTTCCTTGGTCCTTGGATTTTACTCCTGATTATGTAGCCCCACAGCCCCCATGGGGTGTGTTGTAATTCAAGAAGGCTTCCTCAGCTCATCAAATCAATACACTCTCTCTCTTCCCCCCCCCCGCCCCCATCATTGACTGGTGAGACCACAGGAATATTATATTATCCTCTAGAAGAAATGTTCATGTTACAAATGATTTGCTCCAGAACAGACTGGCCCTCTAAAACAGCATAAAATTTACATTACATTCACAGGGCCCAAAATCTAAATTTTATACTCTCTTAGAGGGCCAGTCTGTTTAGTTAGACTTAAATATCAGTTAGCTTCATGCTATTAGCAAGACAGGAAAAGCTCAAGAACATTTGGGTGTCAAGCTTCTTTTCAACTCTCATTTAATTCCCTTCTTTGTAATGATGTACATTAAGTACTAGGAAGCATTCTTTATTGTAAAAGCCCACTGTGTCAACCAAGCAGATTGAGATGAATCATCTCTTTCGAACTCCAAATCAAAATGACACATAATTATTGTTTTATAAGCTTGGTAAAATATAAACTGAGATTTGAATATTTATCATAAGACTAATTTTTATATTATAAGTGCAACTACTTTTGGAGCTCAGATTTGCCTCTTGGGCACTCAGTTTCTCTGCTCTTTCTTATTTATAGCAGAGACTAACTCAGATTCTATAATACCACAAACTATAAAACTCCATTTAGTGTTGTATTAATGGTTACATTCTCTTGTAACAAATTATTGTTTTGTATTACAATCGCATCTTGTGGCCCCACATGATATCTGAGGCCAATTGTGCTGGTCAGAATACTGAGACCTGTCTTGCAGAGGTTATATTAGCTAAACAAGTGTTTTCATTCCCATTTTGTAGATGGGGAACCGAGGCACAGCAAGATTAATATGCTTTGGCTCAAAATATGCAGCCTGTGACAGTGTTAGGAGCAAGACTCAGACCTTCTGAATTTCAGTCAAGTACTGTGACAGAGAGGACTAATCTGGAGGCCCCCTCATGGAGGCCTCACAGCTCTGACTCACCCTGCTCCAGAAAAGAGCGGAGAAGAAATCCTCCAGATGTCCTTGGGTGGGTGGAGGGAAAGCACCCAATCAGACAGAATGCTAGAACATTCGATCATGGGACAGGAGAACAACATAAAAAACAGCACCAGAGACAAAGCAGTCAGTTGCTGCCTGGAGTTGGAAGAGAGAGATCCAGGTTTCTGGCTGGCTGGAAGAGCAGAAGGATCATGGACAACTCAACATGGCCAGGGCTGAGCCCAGGCAGGCACATGCTATTGACCATGGGTGCATTCATGAGAGATGGGTGCCACCCCATTCTAACAACTAAGAATCAACGGACTTATGCCCAAACAGAGAGGGTGCTCATGAGATATTTGTGCTGCCTCCATAACATGTGCCTAAACCACAAGATAATCATTCTTCTCTAAAAGGAATCAGAAAGCAGAAGTTTAGCTTCTGGGTTCCCTCACAACGTAACTGCATGTTGACCACATGTTAGTATTTTAATCTTATGGCCTGGATCAGGGTAATGAGATCCACATTAAAACAACAGCAGCAAAATGTGTCACACTCGTCAGAGGGGGAAAAGGAGATAATTTTAAAAAGGTTCCAGGTCCTACTGGAGGCTCTAACAATTACATCTTACAAACCAGTATAATAAATGATGGCTTCCTAGCCTTCGAGTTGTCAATATAATCTTTACCAATTGTTTCCAGCAATATCCCACCAACCAACCTTACTTTGGTTGTATCTAAATTGAGCCTTTGCCACCCTCATCCAAGGTCAAATGTCAGACACATATTGATAGATTTGAAAATTTAAACATGGTTGAAAATATCTGGGGAGGTGGGTAGGAGGGAACAGAAAAAATTAGAAGGTAAGTTAGACCCAATGCTACATTAAAAGCAAAGTGAGAGGGATTCTCTCTTCTTCCTGCAAAAGCCAGATTCTTCTTCCATATAAAAATGGATTTAAAACCAGCATATTTACCAATCAAAACATTCCCCATTGAGAAGGGTAAGCGAAATCCTGGAAATCCTAATTTACCTTTCTAAAATTACGTTTTTTTATTGTGGGCCTGATCCAAAACCCACTGAAATCAATGAGACTTCCCACTGAGAAATCCCCAAAATTTCCACACATGTAAAAAAACTTCAATGGACATGAAAATGTCATGTGGGATTGACCAATTCCCACTTCACACCCACTTCGCCCTAATTCTGTACTTTTAGAACCAGAACAGCAATATTAATAGCCCATTATTAGCCAATTGTTTTTATGACCCAGTTTCTAATACAAGTGGCTTTGGCCACAGCTTGTTAACTGCATGTATTTTTTGGTAAAATCTGTTCATTCAGCATCTGCCCAAGGTGTTTCAAAGACACTGCATGAGACTGCCCTGCAGTGAAACATTCAAAGCTAACAGCAAAAAGTGACTCTTTCATATAAAGTCAAAGTGACTCTTCTGGTTAGACTAGACAGATTGTTATGGCATTGAATTACCCATTCATCTCCACACAGTGTTGTCCTTTCTCCAGACATTTGCCAAATAGCCAATATTCCCAGAAAATCTGGAGATACCTCACACACAACAAATATCACACTGTCAACAGCTAGGATTGCACCTAGTATATCTGCCCTCCTCTCTTTCCTCTGCAAAGCAAACAGCTTCCCATTAATCTTAATCGAGTTTCAAAGATACCACAGACATATCACTATAAACATCTACACCATGGCAGTTCCCAATGGCATTCCTCAAAAACAATGTATTTGGGCATCAGTGCCATAGCATTCCACAGGTGTTTGTTTACCATGCCATAACAAGGACCCAGATGGTGCAGATGCTTAAATAGATGAAGCTCCCATCCCAGTTCCAAAATCTTGCAGAGAGAAGAAATTGATTCTGATCAGAGGCCATCAGCTAAGTGCCATACATGTCCCAGAATGCCCCTCTGCCTCACTCCAAACACAGACCCCCTGAATGCACCTATGACCCCACACCATCCTCCCAGGTACACTGACAACTCCTCCACACATCCCAGCACCACCAACACATACCACTTACTGCAGCCCCCAGCACCTTAGACCTATCAGCCACAACTCCCAACATCACCCTCTCACCCCAATGCCCCACATTCCCCCCACCTTTAATCAGGTGCCCTCCTCAGCCCTCCAACACTCCCCAAAGCCCACCACAAACTTGCGCCTCAGACTCTCACCTAGCATCCCTGGTGCCTGCTGGCTATTCACCATTCCCATCCTGAGCACTTCCTTACCCCAGTGCTCCAGTTGTCCACCCTGCACTCGTACAGCATGGGCAAATTTGAGTGAATAGCACTGCACAGCAGGCACTTAGTGTTACAGAGCCATTCCAGTGTGGCCTGGCTGCACCCCCTCTCGTGACAGGGGGGGCCAAAGCAGCCTGCTGCTGCAACCCTCGCGTGCCTGGTCACAATACCACTCAAATTTGGACCAGCCCCCGCTCCACCTCACAGAGAGGCCAAACCCGAGTGTGTGGCATTGAAAACCCCAAAGTGCCAGGGGGAGGGCTGGAGCATTACTCCACTGCTTGGGCCTCAGCACAGCTGCACCTCAATAGCTCTGCCAAGTGTCTGTCCACCCTCCCTCCTTGCATTTATTATTTCTTATCCAGAAACAGCAGCATTAAAAATACATATTCCATATGGTGTTCCCATTTCTATCAAAAAGTAGCAGATGCAGAATAGGACCTACTCATTTTCAGTAACTCCATTTCCTGTACGATTCTAACAGGAAAAGAAGCTAGGTATGCTGGGACCCCCTCCTTGTATTTCTTGCGTGACCCAAACTGAACACACTGAATTGTTCTGGGGAAGACACCCTCCTCCACTCTCTGAGGGCACTAGGACCCAGATGGTGTCGTCACCCAGAAGAGATTGGCTAGGGAGCCAGCTGCAAGGAGGAGCCAGCTGATAGGACCAGAAGCGGCCAAAGCAGAGACTGGTAAGGCCTGTGGAAAAAGGAGCCCAGAGAGTCCTATCCTCGCCCATGCACTCTGCAGGCACTAGGATCCACGGTGGTGTCCCCCTCATGCTGCCTGGAGAGACAGCTACAAAGGGAAGCCAGCCATGGAGTCCAGCAGCTAAAACAGGAATCTTTGGTCCTATGGAGTTTTCATAGCAGCTGGATGTCAACAGAAATGACTGTCACCCTTTGGGGAGGATGGGTATGTGGCATAGAGCAGCCATATCTCCATCCCAAATACAGGACAGGAAGATATGATGGTGGGGAGGAGTGGCTTGTCTCAGTTCCACCAAGGCCCAGGGAGCTGGGAAGGAAGTGGCAGCTGCTGACGCTCCCTGGAAGCCCCGGGTAAGTAGCAGCCCCTGGTGCTCCCCAAGCCCTGGGGAAACTGCAGCCACCAGCCCTCCCCCAGAGCCCTGGGGAAGGAACAGGGATGTGGCAGCTGCCCACACTCCCTCTCAGGGAAGTGACTCCCACCAGCAGGTGCGCCTGCACAGCTACTGGTGGAAAGGTCGGGGGAGGACAGCCCAAATACAGGACAAATGAGTCCCTTTTTAAAAATAAGTAGGGACGCCTTTTTGACATCCCAAATACGGGACCATCCCACCTAATACAGGATGGACGGTCACCCTAATGTGGGATATCTCTGACTACAGGCCTATGTCTCTTTACTGGGTTTGCATTGCTTTCTATTCTTACCTCTGCTGCCTTCAGACTCTTGCCACTAGAATTTGTAGGTCTATTTTTAACAGATCATCAATTTTTGTAGCACCCAGGGATTGCCATGTCAGTTAGACGCTAGCCTATCCCACTTACTAGCTCTATATGATGCCATCAAAGTTACTGGAACACTTCCATGACACTGTGGCTATCCTATGTCTTTGACAGGTGGTCTGATGCATCTTTTCAATCTCTCACTTCTGTGACCTTCTCAGACTGCTGCAGCTGGCATTTCTTGCTACAGAATTCCAGTGCAGGATAGTCGCATCTCTCCATTAGGTATTATATGCATGTAAGAAAGCACTTTTCCACATAGCCGCAAGATCACAGTCCTACTAACAAAGCAACTGTGGAAAACATCATCTTTAAGTTCCTTTAATTCAGTGAAGGTGTTAGTGAAGACTAGTGAGTGGCATTCCTGACATTCAGAGTGTGAAAAACCTGACCCTGCAATGCCCCTTAGAACTCACTGGCTTTGTTAACAAGTCTAGATCCTAAAATCAGATTCTCTCCACATGGCAGTGCAAAAAAACACCACTAAGGCTGGGCCAAAGTTTACCAGTTTTATACCTACATGCATTCCACTCAGAGGTGATGCATGTGACCCCCCTGTGTACCCACATGCCCAATCCCCCCCACCCCCGAGTCATCATCAGCGCTTTGCCACTTCTGGTGGGTGTGGGAGCAGAACCACCTCTCCCCTGGAGTGGTGCAGCCTGAGAGCAGCATGAGCTTCCTAGCTCGTTGTGTTCTCAGCCTCCACCATTCTGGTGGGGAGGGGACTGCCCCTGGACCCACTGGAAGAGACAAGTAGGTAGAACAGGGGAGGAGGTGGAGCAAGGGTGAGGAAAGGGCAGGACTAGGGAAGGGGAATTGATGGGAAGTGGGTGGAGCAGGGGCAGGGCAGAGGCACATGGCCGGTGCCCCCTCCCCCCTGAATCCTTGCACTAGGAGCCTCTGATTGCACTAGATACAGCAACTGAGATAGAACACTGGCAGAAATAATTACTGAGAAATTCTCACAAGACAAACACACATGCAGCCTATGGCTCTATTAGCTCCCATGTAAGTGGCAGCAGCATTAAAATAGCATGTCAGATAGGGTTGCGAATCCTTCAGGATTGTGCCAAAGTCTCCAGGAATTAAACATTAACCTTTAACGAAAAGATTGTCATTCGATGAAACATTCAAGAATATGTCCAGTAACACTGGCAACCCCAGTGTCAGATATCCACAAAACAGAGATGATCCAGGATTCCCTTCAGTAACCAATTCAAGACAGCATGCAGGATTAAGGTTTTACAAGTGTGACACTCTCCATTAGTTTAACATTCAGCAATACCCTGGTTTCAGAGACCAGCTTAGATACCCCTCATTTTTTTTCCAGGTGGATATTGCTAGAAAATTTTCACTTAAAGGGAAATACATACATAAAAACCTTGACTTGCAACTTCTTGTCCATGTTCTCAGTGCAGCCCCTGGCAATTTATTAATTCAGCTTCAACGGCACAGTTGCTGGACAAAGTACAGTTCCATCTTGTACAAGCTGAAGAGCTGCTTCTGTTCTGGAGATGGAAGTAACACCTATTTCCAAAAAATCTGCATGAGAGCTAAGATTACAAGTGGGGACTGTTGCCATGTGAAGGCTTAAAGAGAGCTGAATCCCTGGAAAAAATGGGTTATGGTTTAATCTCAGAACGTAGAACAACTTCAATAAAATCCTGTAACCAGCACTGGAAAGAAAAATCCTATGGACAAAGCACCCCCCCAACAAGAGATATTCTCAGTAGGAAAGTGCTGTTTCCCCAAATCTCCCTTGGAGAGGGTTATCTGCTTGATGAGAAACCATCTCCAGCTGCAGTCTGCCACATTCATTCATTGATTGCCAACAGCTGGAGGCCTCTTGCCTAGGGGAGAGAAACTTAACTTGTAAACTTATTAGTAACAGAGAGAAAGCCATGCTAGTCTACATACTATCAAAACAAAAAAGCAGTCAAGTAGCACTTTGAAGACTAACAAAATAATTTATCAGGTGAGCTTTCGTAGGACAGACCCACTTCTTCAGACCAGAGCCATACCAGAACAGACTCAATATTTAAGGCCCAGAGAACCAAAAACAGTAATCAAGGTGGACAAATCAGAAAAAAAAAAAGATCAAGGTGAGCAAATCAGAGTAGAGGGGCAGAATGGGGGGGTGGTGTCAAGAATTAGATTAAGACAAGTATGCAAACGAGCCCCTACAGTGACCCAGAAAATTCATTAACACATGGTTCGAACTGTGGGTCTGTCCCATGAAAGCTCACCTAATAAATTATTTTGTCAGTCTTTAAAGTGCTACTTGACTGCTTTTTTGTTTTGTTAACTTATTAGTACCTGGTATCAAAATCCTTGTTCTAAACCATAAAGGTTGAGGTTTGCCTTTGCTCTTTGGTTGTGAGAATTTTACCATTACCCAGTACTGTACTTTACTCAGACATACAGGTGATAAGAAATAGGAAAACTAGTCTCACCATTGCCTCCTGTTCTCTTCAGTCTCTGGCAGTATCCACTAGTGACTCTGTCTTTGTGCTAACACAACTGCACAGAGAACTCAGTACAGTTCTGCCAGGGGTTAGATGAATGTACTCCAGTGCTGCCAGACTGCCTTTCCAATGTCTCAATGCACTTCAAAAGTTTGACATTTTATTCACATAATGATCTAAAGAATAGAAATAAATGCCCTCAGTAAAATGCTAATGGATTTTATAGTGACCAACCCAAACACTGCATCTTAGTGCAGAGCTAGTGTTTTCTATTGATAGGGTATGGAATTCCTGCCCCTTCCCACACATTGCACAAACATGCAGGATGCCTTTGGGGTTGTGGCCAGGATGTAGTCCTTAATGCAGATCAATGAAACAATTTATGTGAGCATTTACCAGGGCTCTGTGTGTCGAAAATAAAATTCCAGTGGTACAGATTAAAACACAAAACCCTTTAACTCAGGGTCTGTACAGAGAACCAGAATTTCACCTTAAGCTTCCAGGGTAAAGTCACCTTACTAACAGTACACTTTGGTCTAGAATCACTTTCTCTATGCTTCTTGAATAACACTCCTTCAAAAACTCATTAAAAATAATCAGTAGTATATACATGTGTACACTTAAATTGCCCCTCCTTCTAAATCTACTTGGTCAGTATAAAAGACCACTTTGAGGTACAACTTGAGATACATTTTAAATTTACAGTAATCTACTTATATTGTTACAAGCCATTAGCAGAGAAGGACTAAATATTATATTTTCAGATTTCTAGTACAATTTGTTTGGTCTTTGAAAAGGAAATAAAATAGATTATATTTTTAATCAAGTCTATCTGATGAACTTAACACTAAATGAATAAACTACTATTCACCAAAACAGCACAGGCATTCAGTTAAAGTCTCACTCTTCAGCATTTTCAACTTAAAGGAGGTTCTGTTGTTCACTGCCCACTTTCCAGCTTATTATTTCCAACCAGCTGTATGTACTCTCCCCACTTGTTCTGCTGAAGTTTTTTCAGTATCTCACTGAGTAAAACAAAAAAGCAGTAAAGTAGCACTTTAAAGACTAACGAAATAATTTATTAGGTGGTGAGCTTTCGTGGGACGGACCCACTTCTTCAGACCATAGCCATACCAGAACAGACTCAATATTTAAGGCATAGAGAACCAACAATAATAATCGAGGTTGACAAATCAGAAAAAAAAAAAATCAAGGTGAGCAAATCAGAGACTAGAGGGGTGGGAGTCAAGAATTATAAAATTTTTTTGATTTGTCAGCCTTGATTACTATTTTTGGGTCTCTATGACTTAAATATTGAGTCTGTTCTGGTATGTCTATGGTCTGAAGAAGTGGGTCTGTCCCATGAAAGCTCAGCTAATAAATTATTTTGTTAGTCTTTAAAGTGCTACTTTATTGCTTTTTTGTTTTGATAGTATATAGACTAGCACGCCTTTCTCTCTGTCACTGAGTAAATCTTCAGTAAATATGCCAATGGAGTCCTCTTGCTTTGCCAAACAAAGCAGACAGCTTGCAGTGATCCAGGTATAGAGAGAAGGAAAAAAAGAGCCTGGAACGTTCACAAACCAGCTTATTTTACAGAACTCTGACAGTGGAGATTAAAGAAAGACTTTTGCTACTTTTTTTTGTTATGTTTTAGCAAATAGAGTTACTTTTATCATGACCGCAGAACTGTGCTTTTTCACGTATAAAAAAAAAAAAAGACTGCTAATTAAATGACCAGGCACTAGCCAAAGTCAGAGACCAAAAAACTGACAATACAAAATTGTTTTTTTTGCATGCTGGCTGTCAGTGATAACAAATACTGTGATGGTCCAGGATTTGCTGACTGGATCTCAACAAGATGAATAATAAACTTCTCAATTCTATTCACACTTACCACGCAATCAAATGGGTACAGTAACTATGTATCTTGTTGACAGTCCCTCCACACCCATTGGCAGTCTGCTGCAGCCTTGAATTCCATAAAGAACAATGAGCAGCTATTAATTTCCCTCCAAATTCTCCTCCCAAAACTTCCTTCCCCTCACCACTGCACCCACCAATACAACTGCCCACCCAAGCTTTTGCTGCTACTTGTAACCCGAAGGCAGCAATAGGCAAGTTAGCTTATATTTTACACAAAGGCTTAAAACACTAGCTGCTTAATAGTACAGTCATGTTAGACACATGATAAGGATCGGGTATGTTTTTTTTCTTCCCTCCAAAGACTTATAACAATATACATTAGCAACCAACTTTGTCTTAAGATTATAAGCTGTATATTTTTATTTACACATCAAAGTAGCATGCTTAAAGTAACGCCATACTGAAGGAGAATGACATATTTAAGGGCTGTTGTATATGTGTTCTTCAACATAAAACTCGTATGGCAAGAAACATATGTCACATATAAACTGTTCACTTGAAAAGAAAGGGCTCAGTCCTGGAATCCTGCAACTCTTCACATAGTTCTCTCAAAGCCACTGAGGTTTAATCTTGTAAGGATTACTCATATGAGTAGGACTTGTAAAACCAGGCCCCAAGTTGTTTGAGAAATTAAAGTGAGTGTTCCTTATGCTCCTGCTAGGGATGGCTACCTAATGGAGCTATGACACCAACTCACGAAACAAATTCAGTACTACAGGGGCACAGCGTAAGAGAACACAAACCAGTTTCAATCATGTTCAAGTTCAAAACAAACCAGGACAAGTCTGATAAAAATGAGGTGATGCCTTATCCCAAGTAAGAAAATGTAGCTGCTGGTCAGTTTGAGCTATGCTATACCGCAAAATAAATAAGATTAAATTGTTACGATTTTAACAACTGATTTGTAAAACTGAATGAAGAGCTGAGACACTGGCATTCTCAGTTGGAAGCAGGGTAAGAATCTGTGCAATCTGGTAGAATCCCCTTCTATTAGGACAGCTGCTCCTGGAATCTTACCCAGAAAAAATTAGCTGCTTATTGGTAGTTTTGTGCTCTTTCCTGTGATGTACTGAGCACTCAACTCTCAGTAAGGTTAGGGCAGGTTAAGGTGCCCTCAGCAGATTGTACCATATAGGACATTTAAAAAAAAAAAAAGATTGATACAACAATTTTACTAATGGCGCATGACGTTATTTTGTCTATTGACATCTAGAACTAGTCCTGTGCGAAGATGAAATGCAACAAGTATTAATATCCTATATTCACTATTCAAGTGTGTGCATGTGGTAGAACTGGTGCTTCTACCTCACTGCTCTTTATCTCTGCTCTCTGGTCAAAATAAAGAAAAAAGACTGTGGAAAAAAATACGTAAGTAGCGGGAGGGAGAAAAGGAAGAGCAGGCAAAAGTTTGAGGGTGGCTTTATACAACATTCAAGCAATAGTGTAGCAGCATCAGTTGCTCCACTAAGACATAATTTCAAAACAGCACAACCCCTTTTCATAGATTAACTCTACTCCCGTTGGCCTCACTGTATTCTATTGCTGGAAATCACTAATTATTGCGCCTCCACAATTCCCAGTGTCCAGGGTTCATAACTCTAGACAAGAATTTCAAATGTGACCAGCTGCAAATAATGGCCCTTTAAAATGCTTCAAGTTGGGCACCCAAAAACAGAAGCACTTAAAATCAGCAGACACTGGAAAATCTTGACCTGAATACAGCTCAAACCCCATAGCACATTCCACATACATAATCCAACAAAACAGCACTGGAATAGACTTAATGGAGAAACCTGTGTGTCCTGATAACGTTGACAAAAACAGAATCTTTTCTAGATGTGGTTACCTTTTGGAGTTATACATTGTCATATAAAGATAAAGATAGGCACAGTTACCTAACAACTTTAAAAGAAAAAATACAAAAGGTAATTTCCCCCCTTTAGTATTATTTTTACTCATGACAATATTTGTTAAAAATATTACATCTGCCTGTAAGAAGATAATATCCTCTTTTGCATAATATGGAAAAATAAACTCTACAAACACACAACAGAACATTCCAAATTGGCACACAGGTGCTTTAAAATGCTAGCACCGTAGAGCTGTAACTGTTGGAGGTAGCTTTTGCTTCCCAGTCTCCCAGACTCATAAAACATTGTACTGTATGAATGGTAAAAGACAAGAAGACATAAAAACAGTAAATGTTTATTTTCTTAGAAAAAAAGGGATTCAAATGATTGTGATCACACTTACATTTTCATTCAGAAAAGCCAACACTGTAAGCTTAGTCCTTGATTAAGATACCTATTAAATGAAACTTTTTTCTCTTTAAAATACAAATTTCTGCTCCTGCATCATTTCCAGTATTTGTGTGATAACATGCTTTTAATGGAGAGTAATTTCTCAACTTCTTCCCAGTAGAGAAACAAGGCCAGTCATAGCAAAACACATCCCATATCCAAAGGCTGAAATCACCAGTAATACTAAGCACTCCAGCCCATCAGTGGACTGTCAAATAAACTGAGGATTTCTTAGAAGTCTGATGTTCAGTCATGGAAGTTTTGTATAACACTACCCCATCCGATAGAAAATAGGCCAAGCAGCCTTAGTAAAATCAACAGTGTCTTTCAGATTAAATTTGAGGATTTCCTGCATATCTGCACACAGAAAAGTAAAAAGTTGCAACAAGTTTTAAACTAGCAGCAACAAAGAGAGTTCCATATGAGTTCTTAGCAATATTCATGTCTGGGTTTTTTTAAGAAACGTTGTAACTGACTGGAGCGTACAATGAGGAAATTATCTTCTTTTGTTATGTAGTGCTGCTCACTCTAGAAGACTTCCAAAAGATTCTGACTGGGTTGTAATCTATTTACACAGTCGTATTCCTGTTCTGATTGGCAGAATTGGCACTATGTGATGTCCTCCTCTTCTGAACAATAATCACGACCCTTGAAAGAGAAAAACACACAAATGAACAACTCAAGAGAGAGAATGAAAAGTACATCAGTAATTGCAAATATGGGATAAGATGACTGAGGTTCACAGGGAAGTACACACTTCTCATCCACAAATTCTACATGTTGAATTACAAGATAACTTATGCACAGATCCATATGAATAGATGTAGAGATGTGGCTCCATGACTAGAACACAGCAACCATTATAACGGTGTGAGCAAAATAAGACAATCATGTTGGAAACAGGAAAATGAAAAATATTTTATCCATTAAAAGCAACAATACATGGGCAAAATATATTCATGCTGAAACTAAACCAGGACAATGGTGCTAACACCTGAAAGCTTGTAAAAATTTCAGGGAATCGTTATTGACCAGGTCAGTTATGTTTTATGTCTCATCTGAAATATGAGACTTCCAGTAGTACAATTCCCACGCTCATCAATGTTTACAAGAGCATGCACACGGAAGGGGATTCCGTCCAAGCATTAATACTCAGCTCTTCAATGTAACTAAAGACTTGCTGAACAACACACTTGCTAAGTGGCCAAACTGCACTGCCTACCAGAGACTGTCATTCTCGCTTGCCCTTATAAATACAGAAAGAATTATCAACATTATAAAAAACAATTTTAATGCCACAAAACCACCCTACTACAAGGGCCAGACTGTGCCTGGCCCAGCGTGGATGAATAGAGAATGCAAGGCACCTCACTCAATCCTATAATGCCATGAAGGGGTTAGACCCAAGGTACTCTCTCCTAAGTGCAAGGTGTGTGCAAGACCAATACGTTCAGCACCACTAGCCTCTCCAATGGGTCTGGACAGGAAGGGACAAAGACTCCTGTTCAAAACATAGTGAATCCCAAAGCTCCCACTAGGGCAGGGGCAAGCAAGATATGGCCCTTGTGCTGGATTTGGCCCATGAAGCTTTTAATCTGGCCTGTGGGCAGTGTGAGAGCTTCAGGTTCTGCCCCTGCCCCCAGTGAAATCTCCCAGGTCCTCCTGGCCAGGGCAGCACATAAAAACCAACCAGTGCGAGCTAGTCGTGGGGCAGTGCAGCACAGTTTCTCAGATCCCCTTGGTCTGGCCAGTAGGAGTTGAGAGATTTTGCTGGTGGAAGGTGCATCGTGTGAAACCAGCCAATAAGAGTTGAGAGATTTTGCTGGAGGCAGGGGTAGCACCTGAAGCTCTCTTGTCAGCTGCAGGCTAGATTAAAAGGCTCAATGAACCTGATCTGGCCCATGGGCCGTATCTTGCCTGTACCTGATCTACATCCTCCTCCTCCTCTTCCTCCTCCTCCCAGCCTTAGGTCACAACTCCCTCTCATACCCTGCCCGCACTCCTACATACCACCCCTAGGTCAGAATCCTCTTCTGCACACATACCATCTCCCAGATACTACACCCCAATATACTGCCCCAGGACACTACCCTTTCCTTCAACCAAACTACATCGCAGGCCTCACACTCTATTCTGTACCCCAGTCCCTTATCCTTCCGCACCCAACCTCCATCCCAGACCCAGCATCTCTTCCACAGAAAAGTGCACTCCCCTAACTAGTTACCAAAACCTTGGAGTGGCCACCCATAAAAAATTATTGCCCACCCTTGTGCTGGGGCCTTGGTCCTTCATGCTGCTTCTAAACAAATCCCAAATACCCATAGGTAAGATTAATCCGTTAAACCCAGTCCAAGTATTAAAAGCCTAGTTCCTTTTGTTCCTGTGTCCAGGCTACTCCCCAAACAGGCTGTTCAGCAAACTCATGCACAAACACAGAGGTAAAAATTCTTGGCTGACACATGTCAAAGAACTAGTCACTATGGGCAAGGAAAAGAAGGAAAAACAGAGGAAGTTCATGTCTCTAGAGAAGTCTGGGGTAAGAAGGGCCCCTGCAGAACTAAAAGCCTGATAGTATTCTGAAAGCACAGAGGGCCAATTCACCCTAGTGTAAATGGGAGAAACATCACTAGCTTGCCTAGACTTGTGCCCACGCACCTTAGAACTGAAATGGGGCCAGAGTCTTGCCAGATTTTTATGCTCAACAAGGGAATTTTTAAGAGTAAATTGTTTAACAACTGCAAAATACGGACTACAGGTGTTTCTGAGCATTAATTCTGGGGGAGAGGACATTTTCAAAGCCATCTTATTTCATTTTCTGCAGCTAAAAAGCCATTGCTTGGCTAGAAATAGAAGCCATAAAGTGGATTTGGGTCTGTTGCTCAAATTTGCTGAGCTGTCATGGGATAGTGATGTTCACTGTATCTTGTGGGTATTTCACTGTACCAGGGCTCCCAGTCTAAACCCTTGGGCCAGCAGTGTCTTAGTGTCAATGGCTGTAGGTGGCTATTTGAGGGTTTTGTTAGCAGATTAAAGGAGGATTAGCACTCAACATGCACATATTTAGTCCCACCTTTGGACTGTGGCTATCAGAAAAATTAAAAAATTCACTTGGTTTCAACACACTTGATTTTGAGTGACAGGAGAAAATTTTGCAAGAGTTCAATTCACATGATTTCCCTTGTTTCAGAGACTCTAACACAATTCCTCAACTTGCTACCCAACTATCTGATTAAGCACTGATAAAGTACTAGTCAACATGTACCAACATACTGTATAGCTGTGAAAATCATTCAAAGAATAATGACTGAGGCCCAAGGTATTTCCCGCTAAGGGGCTGGGGGACTCAGTAACCCAAAGTGCAAACATTACCTGGACATTTATTCCGTGGGAAAAGTTCTGCTCCCATTATCAGTATTACTGTTGAGGCTCTTGTAGAAGAAAAACATTTAATGTTAACTAGCATTTCCCCTCTTCTGCCTTCTATTTTTCTTCTTTTCCACTGTATTTTTGAAAGTGCAGCTTGTTGCTGCACAGAAAGATGGAAGGAAAAACGTTTTTGAAGACACACAGAATAAATCTTTGCAGAGTTGTGGGCATATGTCCTCCTCACCCCAATCCCTGAATTTAAATTGAAGTTGGGGTTTTGTCATCAGCCACTTTGTTTACTTACCTGCTTCAGTGCATAAAGGAGTGTTCACTTCTGTGCCTAAAAGATAGGGCAGTTCCATGTTTGCTTCCTTTCGGATGACCATTTTAAAGTAATTATTGCCTGGTGTGGCGGTCAGCTCAGATACCTGATCTACTTTTTAAGCATTCCGTCAGCTTTCTGATTCCAGTTAGCTTGTGTAAGCAGCAAGAGCACTTGAAAGAGAGAGTGAGTGAAAACATTGGCTGAAATAGGAGGGATATTTCCCATATTTTCCTTAAGTATGATATGCAGATCTTTTTACACGCAAACCTCAAAGCAAGTAGCAGGAGACACTTCAGCTGAACAAACTAATTGAATTACGAAGCTAAAAAAAAAGGCCCTATTTGAATTAACAGAAGCAGCCATCTCAGCACTGCACTGCCTCCTCATACTAGTGTGCTTTCACATCAAAAAGCTTTAAGCTGCAATATGGATTCATTGGAGGATGATTTGGGTTCAAATCCCAGCACTGACACCAGCTGTCATGGGGTTCTGGGGTCCCCAAACACTGCACTCTGTTCGCAGGCAGGAGTGACTCTCACTCAGCCGGTAGAATGAGAAGGTTATTAGTTGACAAGAGGTACAGCATGGCACAAAGGTGTCAGTACAGCAGGCAAAGACAGTCATTCCAATCCATCTCGGAGAGAAGAGCCCAAGGGGCGCCCTATCTAGGGTCTAGCCACACCTCAGCTCAGGCTGGCTGCTTTTCCTCCCTCCCCTCGTGCTTCCAACCGCCACCTCCGATTCAAAACCCAGCTTGGCTCCTCCCTGCTCTTTGTTCAGGGAGAGAGGTGTTACCTGCCAGCTTAACCGCTGTGAGCTGCTCTGCCTTTCAGACACACATCCAGCCTGACTTTTGCACAATCCCCCCCACTCCATCATATCTCTCCCCGCTTCCAGACTGAACTGACCTGGGGAAGTTTGGGGCCCTCCCTGTGTGACAGGGCATCGGCTATGATATTTTTGTCCCCCTTTGCATGGACCATCTCCATGTTGTGGTCCAAAGGAGCAGTAAGGAAGAGTGGTCTTGAACAGACCCAGCAGACTTCAGGAAGATGTCCAGTCTGAAGACAAACTTAAGTTTCATTTACTTAAATTTGTAATAGGCTCCTTTCCCACCCCACATCTTTGGGGTGGGATAAAATTTAAGTCTTTGAACTAAAGGTTTCCAATACAGTGGTTTTATTTTCACTAGGGAAAAAGGTGTGTTGTTAACCTGAGTTAGCTAACTCTAAGCAACATCAATCTAAAAACAAACAAGTTTGTAGTTTTTTCATAGGTTAGCAGGTAAAGTCTAGCTGTTATAGCAATAGTAGATCGAAAACTGTCATGCCTGTGCCAACATTTTACCTCAAGTTCATCAACTTGAGCTAACACCACACCTTTTTTGCCCTGACCCATATAGCTGGGCCAGCAGCAGTGTAGAGGCTGCATTTTATTGGTACAGCTTGTTTTGCTTGAGGGTGCTGCAATAATACATACCAGCAAAATCCCGTTGTTGCCAGCATAAAGACAGATCCGCACTCCGGATACGTATCTGCTTTGCTGATAGAGCAGGGGTGACGAACCTATGGCCTGTGGGCCAGATCAGGCCTATGAGTCTCAGTGCCCCCTGAGCAATGGGGAGCCCATGCTGGTGCTCCACTTTTGCTTCTTATTTTTGTGTGGCCCCCGACCCAAAAAAGGATCCCAACCCTTGTGACAGAGCATATACCAGTATACCTGCACCACTGTAGTGCTCTAAGGGTAGACGTGACCTGAGAGAATTCAAATGTGACTCTTCTTGAACAAACCACATAGGGCTCAGTCCTGCAAGGCACTGAGAAAGCCATCTGTGGCTCACGTAGCAAAACGCTTAAGCACATGCTTAACTTTAAGCAAGTAGTTCCACTTAATGCAATGGTATTACTCATGTTAAAATTGAGCATGTATTTAAATATTTTTGCAAATGTGCAATCAGCCCTTGATGGATCTAGAAAGCACCCACTGTGCTCAGTATTTTGAAAAGATTAAGTCCACAGGCAGAAAGTTACCGGCTACATTTAAAATGAAAGACTATGGATCTATTGGGGTGGGAGGGTGTGATAGCCACCCTTCATTTATGACAAAAGTGGGAAGCTGTTAGACTACTTTTAGAGAAAAAAAAGGGGATGCATTAGGAGCCGCCGCACAGAGCACCAGGCGATATGCAAGGCTGGTCAGTATTTGAGCTATACAAACATGAGATTTCACTGGTGCCTGAATACAAACGGCATTGTTTGATGGAGGTGAGGGTGGTAGTAAGAGAAGCTGACAGAAAGATCACAGAAGCAGCCAGGGATGACAACAGAAAGCCAAAGGAGCCAGCACCACCAATGTGACCCTGGGAGAAAGCCAGGGTGATTAAAGGGCAGGCACTCTTACCATCTAACAATATTCCTAGGGTCTCTAGCAAGCATGTACTCAGGTGGCTAGCTTGCACTGTCATGTCTCCATTAACACTGGTACCCATGTTAGTTAGATTAAAGCATATATGTACCCACACTGCAGTAACACCTTCATTTGCTTGTAGAAATAGTCTGAGATTTCTGATCTCTCTTTCTACAAGGGAATAACCCACAGGATCCTGAACACACCTATCACTCAATTTACGAACTTCTGATTTACAAATTTTTGTTACAATAAACCATGTAAATTTATGCCTGTTTCTCAATTTATGAACACTACTTTCACTACAATGAAGAATCAACCTTTGTCTGAGTATCCACAGTACAGCCAGTGCTCCACTGGCAGCTCCATTTTCAATTTATGAATTTTCATCTTGCAAACACTTTTCATCAAATGAATTACATTTGTAAATTGAGGGACAGGTGTACTGGCTGTGGCTCAAAAGGGGTAACAGCATTCCTATAAATATGATAGCCAGGGTCAATATAATAAGCAGAAGTTTTAAAAGGCTCCCACTAAAAGTTATAAAGGTCAAAGTAAAAATCTAAGAAGAAAACAGCCTACATAATTTCCATTTTTTGTTGCACAGTTATTATTTTTGTAGGATTACCTGTACTACCTAAAATCTTTAATACAAGACTGTGGATGTAAGTGAGGGAAAATGATAACATGCTACGCCCTCCAACATCGTATACACAGGGAATAATACTAAGTTAGTAGTTGGTTTTCCCTACCCAACTTTTTGTTGCAGAAGTATTCTGTATGTTTTATGAAATCTGTTACACACAAAAATCTTTGTTCTGTTATTCTAGATGACAGACTGAAACAAACCCACATGGCAGGAATACTAAAGCCTTCCTAGTTAAATGGCTTTTTGTGAATCTGACAAGAAAAAATAGTATCTAAGGAGACACTGCTTCCGCTATCACGTCAAAGTTTGGCACCAGAATCCTCTATCTGGAACTCATAGCAAATAAAAGGGGAGGAGAAAGAGGACTGGTGGCTTGATGGGATTAATGAATTCCACCAAACAGTCCTTTTTTCTGCTATCACTAAAAGGGCTGCCTCTCCACACACAGTGGTCTCTTTCAGAATAGATTCCCAAAGCTTGGAAACATTAAAGTGGTTCTTATGGTGGGAACTTTTTTCAACAATCTGTTTTTGTTTACAGTCTTCACAGAAACAGTGGGAATAAAATGCTAAGAGAAGTCACAGAACACATATACACTGAGTTATTTTTTTCATTTATTATTCTGTAAGGTAGATCAATGGATGCATTAAGAACAATCCACTATAATAATGAGTTTTCTTCTAAAAATCCTGCACTTGTGTATGTTCCAGTTAGCAAATTCCTTATTTCTATGGCATGCTTTACACTCAGTACAAGAGGCTGCTTTGTGTCTGCTGATCGGGTCTTGTGCATAGTTTTACTAATGAGATCTATTCAGTCATCACAACAGGATGACTATACAGTAGCCTATGCAAATGGATGTAGATGGCCTTATATCCATCCCCCAGAGCACAGGTATAAACATCAGAAATACTCTGTTGTGAACAGCTCCATTATGGGCAGTCTTCAACAGAAAAGCCAAAGATTGAATTCTTAGGCTGTGTCTACATTACAACATAAATTCAAATGTATTAATATCAATTTTGAAATTCTGGAATTTATAAGTTTGAATTTGACCATCCTTACCTCTCCATGTGCTCCTCACAAAGTCGATAGGCCAGTTTTTGAAAGAGAGTCTTTGGCTTTCCAGTGCTCTATAAGGCTTCTGTGCACAGACTGTTCTGTTTTCAACTGGCCATCCACTGAGTGTTCCCCCTCCCATCATAGCAGCCGATCCCTGAAAATAATACAGGGACCTGGACTGTATTCTCAAAGTTAGAAGGAAGAGGATAGGAAATCCTAGGAAAAATGATTTTTGACTTCCCTCTTCATTACAGAGACATTGCCAACATGGGTGATGGAAGTGAAATATCATACACTGAACTTATAATGGAAACTGGAATCTCAACTAGACTCCCCCCACCCCTGTGTTTTTGAGGGGGTCAAAGCATGAAGACAGATAGGAACTGTTAGCAAAACGATTTTATAACAGGAATATCAAACCAGCAGGTGTTTGCAATGGACAGCAAGCTCCTGAAAATATTTTTGGCAGGGAGTGGAAGCGGGGTGCTGTGCTCTGTGGCTGTAAAGCCACTTGGAATGTTGAAATAGCTGAATTTATCCCCCTGACTATCTTAGCTGCTGGGGGGGAGACTCCCCCGCCAGTGGCAGCAAGCCCACAATTATCTTAGCTGCTGGGGGAGACTTCCCCCCAGCAGCTGCAAGCACCACTGGTCCATTGCTAGAGGAATGAAGGGGCAGTTATGTTGTCCCCCCGCCACGAGTATCTTAGCTGCGGGGGCAGACTTCCCCATGGCAGCAGCAAGCCCTCAATTATCTTAGCTACTGGGGGAGATTTCCCCTGGAGGCTGCAAGCCCCCACGTCTTTAGTCACTGGGGAGACTTACCCCAGGCAGCTGCAAACCCCTGAATATCTTTCCTGTCCTTGGAGTCCCAAACAAGCACAAACTAGGATATGGTGCTGCCTGGCAGCATGGTCACCACTGAATGGTAGGCACATCCTTTTATTGTGTCAGGGGGTACCATGTGATGTGGCTGAGTGCAGGAAAGACCCCAACTGCATGGCACCTGTGGGGGAGGGAGGGGCATTTGCGCACATAGTAAACCACTGAGAACAAGTTTCTCAGCATCTTATGCAAGCACGACCCCCCAACAATCCTGTTTCTGTGTGGTGTGGCGGGCCAGTGACTGTCACCAGGCAACGCCAAAAAAAAACAAACCTTCCTGCAGGGGATATGTGTAATGGGTAGATGTGCTCGTAGCACTAATTGCAAAGAAAGAAAGAAAGACATTTCTCAGGCTCTCATACAAGCATGAGCCCATAGCCACAAGCCTGCTACTCCCCCTTTGAAATTCACGGTCTTCCTGTTACCTAATTCCAGCGCACCTGGGGAACAGTGGCCAGAATGGAGAACTGAGAGGCACTGTGGGGTACATACGGGACACCTCTGGAGGCTAATAAGTTCAATTTTAAGAGGTGGCGCTTTCACACTAGCCTTTAATCGAACTTTTGAATTTCAGCTTGACGATATGCCCGTCAGGTAACGGTGATATTGTAATCTCAATATTAGTGCTCCCAAAATTGAGCTAATGATATTTAAAGTGAAGACAATCACATGGTAATATCAAGCTAACTGCCTTAAATTCGAATTTATCTCGTTCTGTAGACACAGGCTGAGACATAGCTTCCCTCAAATCCCAGAAGTGATCTCTCTAGATTGTGTGTAGCATATTGTTATAGCATTCTGCAGAAGTCTGCTTTGTAAATGTGTTTTGTGGAAAGGCGTCTTCAAGGTCTTAGGCTGTCAATCTGGCATTCCTCAAGGACCACTCAGTCAATTATAAAATATTTGTTTAGTGGAAGGCAACAAAAGATTCACGTGCAGAAATAAATGCGTGCTTAGAAGATATTAAGAGACGAGAACAGGATATTAAATCATTGTAGAGTCAGGGTTCATAGAAGTTGTGCAGCAACAGAAAATGTGTCATTTAATCACTTATACACCATAAAGAACAAACAAAGGTTTTAGAAATATCATAAAACTTTAAAATCCTCTACTGCTTTTCTGTGGAATGTTAGGCAATCTGCAATAGCACAAATTTTGAATCTTGTTTAGGGTGCTGTGTAGATGTAACCCTAGAAAAAGAACATCAATGCTGTTGGTATGCAATTATATCTCATGCTGACAATTTTTTCATCAATTGTAGTTACATCAGTATAAACCCTAGTGCAAACTTCACTTCCTACGCCAGTGTGAAATACCCACACAACCTTGTTGTCATGTCAGTGTAGCTATTCTCATTCAGAAACCTTAGGGTTTAAACAAGTTCTAAATCTGACTTTTCATTGAAGACCTATCATATTTTGAGTTTATTTCACAATAGGCTATTTCGGCATTTGGCCCTGTCTAAACAGGGCCAAATGTTGAAATAATGCACTATTTTGACACATCCCTTACTTCCCACTTCATCAGATCTGGAAAATAACTGAGAGAAGAAAAGAACTAATGGAAAAAAAAAAACCAGATCGTCTTTCAGTTATTCTCTAGATCTGATGGAGTGGGTCGGTCCCATGAAAACTCATCAACTAATAAATAATATTGTTAGTCTTTAAGGTTCTTACAGGACTTTTTTGTTTTACTGAAGGATGGTGATCTTTATATTCTCCTCCAAAATTGTGTGTATATATATCAGACTCCTACAAGACTCTCTATTTTCCGAGTACTTTACAGTGGGTACCATTTAAAAATGGCCATTTAATATCCTCAGCAATAACATAATGTTGCCATTAATGCTGATTTCTGCGGCAATTCTGAGATTAAATTTCCTCCTACTCCTCTTTTCAGGCAGACATTTCAAATTGCTCTAGTTGATTCTGCTGCATTCTCCCTCTCGCAAAATTAATCAGCTTTGGAAAAACATAATGGATACTTTTACACTAGCCAAAAACTTTGCAATGGCCATGCAAATGGCCATTTTGAAGTTTACTAACAAAGTGCTGAAATACATATTCAGCACCTCATTAGAATGTGGGCAGCCACGGCACTTCGAAATTGACGCGGCTCACCACCGTGCGGCTTGTCCAGACGGGGCTCCTTTTCGAAAGGACCCCGCCTACTTCGAAGTCCCCTTATTCCCATCTGCTCATAAGAATAAGGGGACTTCAAAGTAGCCGGGGGCCTTTCGAAAAGGAATCCTGTCTGGACGAGCCACATCAATTTTGAAGTGCCGCGGCCACCCGCATGCTAATGAGGCAGTGAATATGTATTTCAGGGCTTCATTAGTAATCTTCGAAATGGTCATTTGCATAGCCATTTCAGACTTTTTGGCTAGTGTAGACACAGACAATCTGTCTAGGATGACTGTGAATTGTTTTTCATTTTATTCTTTTCTCTTTTGTTGCTTCCCTTAACTAATGTTTCTGAAGATAATATTTATGCCTTGATCGCTAAGGTCAAAATAATTACTTGTCCCACTGACCCAATTTCCTCTAATTTAGTCCAGAGGCTCTTTCCTCAGGCTTAACTGATGCTATTATAAATTCTTCACTTGGAAGTTTTTATGTGATTTCAGGCATGCTTTGGTGAACACTTTTAACAAGTCAGTGGATTATTTTATTGTTACCCATCTGTTTCTCATTCTTTGGCTTCTTCCCCTTATTTTTGAACTCCTTGCATGTGTGTGTCATAATTTAAAGATGTGACTTATGTTTACAGAAGTTCCACAACAGCATAAACCTTTCATGAGACCGGCACTGGAGCTGGTAGCATGCAGTAGGTGTATTGCTGACCCAGTCTTCCCCCAGGCCTTGCTTTGCTGCAGGGAGAGAGAGATGCTCCCATTCCCTACTCCCCTTTCTGTTCTTCCTCACTAGCTATTTTATATTACTAATATCTGCATCAAACAGGAACTGAAGCCACTCATCTTGTGTATCTGCCCTATGGTGGTTCCCTGCTTGATCCCACCCCACATTCAGCCCTAGCAGCCCCTTCACCTGATGTCAGCCTTAACTCTGTCTGGCTGCAGCCCCAACCACTGGCCCCTTGGAGGCTGGCTCCAGTCCTGGCCAGGAAGCCAGCACAAGCCCTGTCTGAGGAACTGGCTGATGGCTCCAGCCCCAGCAGGGAGCCGGTTTGAGCCCCAGAAGGGGAGCTGGCAACAGGGGCACAAGACCCTGGATTCACCTGCACAGGGCTGCCAGGTCCCATCACTGGGCTACCACCAGGCAGGGTTCCCAGCTGCCATCCCTTTTCTAGCAACCTCCCACGTGGAGGTCTCTGATCCAGTAACATCCATGGTCCTGCTGGACGACAGATGTTGCCAGATGAGAGAATCCTGGTTTCGAGAGGTGCAAACTGTTTTGGTTCTCTAAGTCATGTAATTGCCATTTGTTTAATCTCAGGGGTTGATAAATACTTAATATTTTCAGCTGCTAAAACACTAGTCCTTGCTCCTGTGACTTCACATTTCACAGTATTATTGTTTGGATTACAGCATTACTATTTTAACCAGTCTTCTTGCCCATTCAGTTATCATCTCTTTTTTAAATCAGTTTAAAACACATTTTTAATTTTCTCCATTCTTCATAGTCAAAAAGTCTTGTGGCACCTTATAGACTAACAGATATTTTGGAGCATAAGCTTTCGTGGGCAAAGCTTATGCTCCAATATATGTTAGTCTCTTTGGTGCCACAAGACTTTTGTTCTCAAAGCTACAGACTAACACAGCTACCTCTCTGATATTCTTCATAGTGTTCACATAATAACTTTGGGGTGACTTATTCAACTGGACTAGCTGGCCAACAGCCTCAGGGGGTTTAATACTAAGTTCAGGAGTATTATTTTATTTAAAATTCTTCACTTATATAGTTTTGATAGACCAGTCTTAGATAATACCAATCTCTGCTTCTGTCTCCACTACAAATATAAGGGTGTCTGGGGATGCAGTTACATGATGACAGAAGTACAACACAGTTCTGTTTCGTAGTGAACATGGAGCTTTTGCTGCTTTTGTAATCAAACTAAAGCCTTGGCCACTGAGGACCTCTGACATAGCCAGTCTTTTTCTGGTGTTGTCTGGGTATGGTCCAAGTCCCAGTCTCAATGCCTCCTCCCAGGTCTTTTTGGCAGCACGCCGGTCCACTTTAAACAAGCTCAAGTAATTGCTGTTCAAAGTAGATTTGTAACAATTTTTTCAGTTCCTGTTAATTGCATATTTTATTGTTGTCCTCTATTTTCCTTTAAAATGGACTGAAAATGCTATAAAAAATCAAATATCTTATTTTTCCATTTGCATTGTTGGCAGATACCCAGAAATTCATGTTTCTGACAAACCCAGAAATGCATGTTTCTGACAAATATTTGTTAAAAATAGTCTTTTAAAGAAGAGTAAAACTGTGAGAGCATATTTCTTCAGGCACTTGAATTCTTCAACCAACACAAAGATGAGATTCCGCTGCACAGTAACCCCTGACAGCCTTCTTGATTGGTCACTGGTTTGAAGAGCAAGAGAGAATCTTCTTTACTCAGCTTTACTAGATAAAATTGTAACTTTTGTTTCCATAAAATGGTTTCCTGAGACTTCAGACAAATTCATTTCAGGAGATTGGAAACACCCATAAATGTAGGAGAAAATGATCTTTCCCCATCAGTGAGAACAAGTTGTCAACTCCTTTCTAATTTCTTTGGTGAATTATGTCTATTGCTCTCCTGAAACAAATCCAGCACATAAAGGACAACATGAACCCACAAACAAAGTCACTGGACTGAGTTCACTCTTTAAGGAAGACACACCTTTCAAAACATCCTTTACTGCAGTACTTATTGCTTAATGGACAAATTTTAATATTATGAATGATGATAAAATGCAAGCAATAAGTGTCTAACTATTTATTAGGTCAACATGCTTATCTCACCTAGTAGCAGCTGTAATGTGCATGAATAGGACAGTTTTTCGATTCATGATGGGGTATGTTACAGATTAAAATATAACCAGACTCCTTACTTGATTAAATGTACAGGAAATAGAGTACTGAGATGAGAAAACTCTTTTAATGCGCCTAAAACATTTCTTTGTTCAGAAAAATCTTTGGTCAAATAGTCTAGTCACAAACCTCATTTCTTCTGGAGTAATACTTTACCTGTCATCATACCAAACCAGAAGATTAAAGAGAGACAGACTTCAGGCTGGACTATTACATTTATGGAAATAATAATCCAACAAAATAATAAAAAGGATATAGAATTGTTATTGTGGAATCATTTGGTGTAAAGGGAGCAGCAAGTGAATTCTACTCAACTGAAAGTACTTTACTTTGCTTCTCTCAAAGCCAAACATTTCTCCCCTTTCCAAATTAAAAAATTAACACTAAGTATTTTAAAAAAACCCTTTAATAAACAGTAATGTCTATTTGTTATCATAAGAAGTGAAATATTTGCAGTTCCTCTAAGTTTTCTCTATCATTAGGGCGACCATACCTCCCTGTCCCAAATACGGGACAGGGAGCTATGGGATGGGAAGGGTTGCTCTTCCCGGCTCCACCAAGTCCCAGGGAGCTGGGAAGGAGGCGGTAGCCACTGACCTGCCCCAGTAGCCAAGGGAAAGCGGGTGCTGCCGGCCCACCCCGGGAGCCCAGGGAAGCAGCAGCCCTGGGAGCCCCGGGGAAGCGGCAGGGACACAGCAGCGGCCCACACTCCCCCTGCTTTCCTGAGGCCCGGGAAGTGACTCCCACCAGCAGGGTAAAAGGTCAGCAGGGGAGGGCCCAAATATGGGACAATTAGTCCCTTTTAAAAAAAAAAATACGTAAGGACACCTTTCTGGTGTCCCAAATACAGGACTGCCCACCTAATATGGGATGGATGGTCACCCCATCTATCACCAAAAATAAAATAAGATTTTCAAGGGAATTGCTAACACACATTGCCTGACACAAATATGTGATTTGATTCGAGAGGAATGACACCAGTTTTCAAAAGTACTGTGACCGCTGGCAGAAATGACAGAAATTCACAATCAACCAACATAGTTCTTGTAAAAAATTTTCACATGTGAAAAACAGATTGTGAAAGAGCAACAACTGGTGTCTGTAGAGCAATATTCAATATACTCCCATTCTCTAACATAGAGGTGTGTAAGGTGGGCGTGGGAGGCATGAAATTCCATATGAGGGGTGCAGCACAATCTGCTGCTAGGTATCAGGCTCATTCATCTCATTAAAAGCGTTGAAATAGATTGCTGTTTTTTAGGCTGTTTTATTCATATTTATATACCGATTAATAAAATTTTATGTTTTACATAGTTATGTTCTTACACATGCCAAAAGACATGCTTTTTCATATGAACATAACCAAAATTTCCATTGGTTTGGATTATATTAGAAAGGCTGTGGGGCCCTTCTTATTGCAGGGACGTAAAGTGGACCCCGACATAAAAAGTTTGCTCACCCCTGTACTGTAACACGAGTGCAATTTTTAAGTGTACTTAACTCAGTTTCAACTGGATTCTGAAAGAAGAGAGATTCTATTATATGATGTACCTCATCCCAAATCATTAAGCCTAAAAAGTGCATTCATGAGCATTCAAGTGTATTCATCAGGTAGTGATTTATAGTAGGGGAAAAGGAGTGAGAACCTCTGGCCCCGGAACATGAGTTTCTCACTGACCTGCTGGGTGACCTGGTTAAGTCACTTAGCTTCTCATGCCTCAGTTTCCCATGTATAATATTACTTTAGAGGGATACTATGAGTCTTCATTAATACAATGAAAATTGCTATTAAAATGTTCTCTGAGATTTGCAAAACAGGTTAGGATGATTAATGTGCCTAACTCTCCTACCCTGCTCTGAAAAATCTCCCGTTATTTCTGCTAACTGCTGGTCTGCTGCAGAGAGACTTACACCAGCAGCATGTATTCATAGCTTTTTGTGAGGTTTGTTAGTTTGAAATGCTCATCAATGAACAAACAGACCATCAGCATTATTTTAGGAAAGCTCTGAATACTGGTTCATAATTCTGACAGTAGTATTAGATTTCACATTTTTCCCAAAAAGTTTAAACAAAATTTCAGTACTAGATCACACAAAAATAATAGAAGGTATAAAATCCTGCTTTGCTATTGTGTTTGTTAATTGATCAGAGCCCTCCCTTAATGCCTGTGGTAAATTTAATTTGCCATTCATGATGGCCTTGAATAACTTTTCTAAAATTAGGTTTCCTTCCCACACTGTTCTCATCCTGTAACCTCTTCCCCCTCTCTGTTTCTCATCTCTCCTATGCACAAAAGCATCATTGAGACAACTAAACTCTACAATGGTTTGTGTTAACAAGCAGCAGCTTTAAGTCAAAACTGAGGTACCATCTAGGACTGGTAAAGAATGGACTGTTATATACTAGAAAGTTTACCTGGCATTGCTCTGGTCCTTAACTCAAACAAGTTTTGTTTTTCTTCACTTAAATCTTTGTTCTGGGGTGGGACTGGGGACAAGAGGTTCTGTATGCAGGCTGCCCCAAGGAGAGAGGACAACTGCAGCCCACTCCACCACAACAGCTTTGGGTCAAATGAGAAGTGTCCATGGCTGCTGCCCACTCCACCACAACAGCTTTGGGCCAAAGTGTCCCCCCAGGCTGAGGGACAGAGACACACAGCTAAACAAACACTATGAAATATACAATATATAGCTGTCCCTTTCTCTACTCCTGCTGGCCCAATGGGATTATAGATGTGTTAATCCCAGTCTCTGGCCTCTTGCAGCCCCACTCTACAACATAATTGCTTCCCATTAAATGGAAAGGGAGGGGTCTGGTAGGAGGAACAGTTGATTTTCAGGCACATCCCATTGTCCTAGCAATAACAAAGCCTTATCTTGCTTTAAATTACGCTAAGAGGAAGCTGCATACCACATCTGGTGGTCCTCACTGACCATTTATGGGGAGTTCTTGAACAGACAGACTCACAGAGAGATGGATGGACAGTTTCTAAAATGTATAGTAAATTCTGTGGCTGATTTCCTCCTTCCATGTGGTTAGGATGGGGTCATCTCTTGTATTCTAGTTATTACACAAAAACATTTATGTATTTCATCCTTACCTTTTCAATTTTCTCGTCTAGCATCCTGAAGAATTCCTGTTGGCTTTCGGAGATGTGCATGCTGAAAGACATGAAGGGAGAGTGTCAATACAGGCACAGACTTATCTATTTTCAAATTAATACAGTATTCCAAAATTATTTAAGAGATCCAATCTCAGACTCTGGATTACCACTTGGAAAAGGATGTACTTTGTACTTATGCCAACAATGACAGGAACATCAAATGTCATATGTAACAATGGAAGCCTGCCAACTCAGATGTACTATTTAATTCTGTCAGAAGCTATCTCAGGACTCAGTGGTGCAAGGTACTGAATCAGTAAGAGTCTCAGCAGGCTGAAACTCCCATTAACTGATTGTGAGTTTTGCCAATATAAGGACCGGAAGACTTAGCTCAATGCATGCATGTTACTCCCATTAATGTTATTAGGAATTGTGTGGGTATCTGAATTTCTTAAGCATATTTTCTTTTTGTTAGACAGGCTGCAGGGACTTAATATTCATCTACATACTCCAGAGGCAGAGGCCGAGCTAGCCAAGTAGAGGCCCTTCTGTGTTGAAACTGAAGATTTCTAAGATTACAGAGTGCACCATCACACCAATCAGAGGCCTACAATGTGACACTAAAGCCCATTTTAGATCATTACCTTGAAAGGTCCTTTTGTACAGCCCAGACTTACTAGACAAACTCCATATTAAAGAGGCAGGAATCTGCCGCAAAGCACTTTTTCAGCAGGTTTCACTGCTCTAAGACACTCGGATCATTTACTTCCCACTAACTTCATGGCACCCAGAGGCTTCAGTTTTAATCAAACTGTGCTTTGCATTAGTGTGCCACAATGAACAATACTATTATTAACTATCAGCGAAGTGGTGACAGCATGCTTGTATGTAACAAGACACAACATACAACAGACAAGTCTTGCCCCAAGGAGATCTTACAATCTGAAAATACGGACAGGTGAGGTGGGTAGCTGGCCAGGGGCGGGGAGAAATACATGGCCATTCAGAGGATGGTGCTTCAAAACACCTTTAAAAACAGTATGGGCTGATGATGAGAGTATTTTTACTGATGTAGGTAGGCCTATTTGTGGAGCTCACTGGAAAGTGAGTTTTCAGGTAGGATCTGAATGAAAAAGAGACTCTGTTGGAGTGTCTCGCACATTAGGATAGGGTAGGAACAAAGCATAAAGGAAGAGCAAGAAATGGAAGAGAAGGGCAGATCTTAATGATGGCATCAGACAGTTAAAGAGAACTTGCAATTTGATAGTGCCATTATTTAACATCCATGAAAAGTTGATTCAGCTTGTTAAATTCAACTTTTTGATTTTCCCCAGGTTGAACTTTTTCAGTATGATCCTTTGAGCTGTAATAAGCTAATACTCCACTCAAATGCCTAATGACTTGTTATCACACAACCATATGCGTATGCTGTAACTGCTATCACAAAAAAGCAGCCCTGTAGCACCTTGAGGACTAACAATTTTACTTGTTAGGTAATGAGCCTTTGTGGTTAAAACTCGCTTCATCAGATTCTTGAGAAGAAATCTATCATCAGGATGAGCATAAACAAATCTCTCCTCATGCTGGGATCTTGAATGAAAAATATTTTTAAAAGAGAAGTTCTTAGCTGGAAGATTGAAGTTCACTTGCAATCGAAGTCAATTCATTAAGCAAGAAAGAATTTTAACGAGTTGCTTAAAAATGAATAATGTCAATGTTTTAGAACCAAAGAAAACAGCTTATTCACATCACTATTTCAATAGGGTTACCATATTTGAACTTTCAGAAAAGAGGGAATGTATCTGTAGCAGTATCTACCAATTCATGTTGTGTTAATATTACAGGGGTAGCCATGTTAGTCTGTAGCCACAAAAACAATGAGAAGTCCCGTGGCACCTGATAAACTAACAGATTTTTTGGAGCATAAGCTTTCGTGGACAAGACCCACTTTGTCAGATGCATGACTACAGAATACACGCATCTGACAAAGCGAATCTTTGTCCACGAAAGCTTATGTTCTAAAAATCTGTTAGTCTGTAAGGTGCCACAGGACTTCTTTTTGTTGTATTAATGTACTTTATATGTTATAACACATCAATACAATATGGATGTGTCTACACTCAAAAATAACTTCAAAGTTGCTTACTTCGAAGTACAACTTTGAAGTAAGCAACTTCGAAGTAGAGCATCTACACACATCCTACTTCGACGTTAAACTTCAAAGTAGGGCACTACTCCACTTCTGGGAATGGAGTAAGGACTTTGCAGTTGGGCTACCTACTTCACAGTCAGGGAAAATGTGTGTAGACTCTCTGCTGGCTACTTCAATGTAGCACCTAACGTCAAAGTTAGTTCCTAGTGTAGACATGCCCTGTGAGTTGGTAGATACTGATACAGATTCACTCCCTCTCAGGGGTGTTCTCTTTTTGCAAGTTCAGTTACAGTAACTCAAACTTAAAGTTTGCTTTCAATAACTATTAGACTTATTACATTCTCAACCAGTATTTGGCAAGGCCAAAAACTAATTTCTGTATTTGAGATATAGCACACACACACAGTTTTGGTGTGGACAGATGCATAACTCTGGTAGATCATTTAAAAGATAATATAGCAATTTAGCCCCAGCAAACAACTCAATTGACATGTAAAGTGTGACAGAGACAGCCAGAATGAGCAAACACCCACAACATCCTAGTTATCATAGTACATCTTCTTAGGAGTAAAGAGCATTTGAAATTAATGTCTGCCTCCATAGCTCTCAAAGTGCCAGCTTCCAAGACAATAAGAAAAGACTTTCAAGGCCTACAAAAATGTAATTTTCAAGACGACTATTTAATTACAGGGGGAAAAAATCTTCTGCTATGTGGGTTAGAAGATTACCAGAATACCTCTATCATTAAAAGTCTGTATAAACTGTCACTGTTACAGTTATCTACAGAAGTTTATAACTTGGCAGTAAAATTGCCTTCATGTTGGAGGTGCAATATAGAAAATGCTGACAATGGATACTCTCTGAAACTGTAAAATTACAATAACACCAGGAATAAATATAGCAAAGAGTGAATGAACTTTGGGAAAGAATTAAAAGCATTCGAGGAGCTAAGATGGTACTTGAGTATTTCTCTGCAAGAAAATTCTTTTGACAAACAAATGTCTGGATAAACTTTTTTCTCGATATTTCAGCAAGTGAAATCTGAAACTATCTTCATGTTCATGAAGTTTATAATTTTCACAGTGTGTCACCAGTTAAGAATGAGTTGACAGAGGGGAAAATAATGTATTTAACCTTGGAATCCAGATTTTTTTGTAAAACAAGGATTATTTCTTTCATTTATACTTCTGCAGGTCCTCATACTGAGATTTATAAATGTGAGTAGTTCCAGTTACTTACGGGGCTTAATCATATACATAGAAGATAAATGTTTGAATAAGTCTTTGCAAGATCTGAGCTTTGATTTGTAAATCCAAGGTCTGCTTAATGAAGCAAGAATCTCCATAATTGTACCTATACACATAACTGAACAATTTAAAAAAAAATGCTCAATATCTGTTTCAATTTATAACATTTAGTCCAAGCTTCCCACCCCTCCCCTGCCCCAAACAAACAGCATGAATTCAGTGGAATTACTTCCATAAGTAAAGCTAGTCAATGGGTAAGTGCTGGCAAGATCAGGTCACATTGGATAAATAGTACAGGTTTTACACAGCTAACTAATGCTATATGACAGCAGTATATTTATTTTTGTATAAGGACAACAGAACATATCTATCTTTGTCAAACCATTGTCTTATTTAGATGTATTTATTTTGGTAAGTATGGTTACTGTAGAAACTTTTTAAACTCCTGCTTGAAAACAAAAACAGATCAAGCAAATTACACAGAAAATAAACCTATAATCTCTTCCTGCATCGGATGCAGCTGAACAGATGGCTGATTAAAGTAATTCTTTCCCTTTGAACCAATCTGATAGTCAAACAGCTAACACTGGCAGCCAGAGAGGAAGAGCTGCATTGTGCTCCTATACTACCCAAGCACGTCTTGATATCCATGAATCTGCTTTGAGTCAAGTAAAATACCGAAGTACTGCCTTGTTAAAGGGTATAAATTGTCCCTCTCACCCAAATGAATACTTCTTTCCATTTATCTCTGTTTCAAGTTTATACTGAGCCGTTAGGGCTCTCATATCTAAAAAAGAATAGTGTCTTCCTTTATTGCTTAGACTAGAATAACACATTTCACTATATCATTTCACTGTTAAGTACCAAATCTATAACACCATGAAATCTCTTACTTTTAATTCAGCTGGTGATTCAAATGCAATGGTGATTAGATATGAAACAAATAATTAATATTGCACTAACCCTGTGAGAAGACATAAACATGGCATAGTTTAATGCTGATTTAAAAAGGAAATAATGATAAAGTTTTAATCTAAGGGTTGCATAAACTGACTGCCACATAGAACACCGTCAGCATATGAAAAACATCATCATCATCATCTTAAATGACAGCAATTTAATCTAAATCCCAAATTTGTCATGCTGTTTATCTATCAACTTAAGCCCAAATACTACAGAGAATCTTTGTAAATAACAGCTGGTTAGGGTGTGGGTAATGTTCATTCATTCATTCATATGTGTATAAACAAATGTATCATATGAGGAATATAATGTAGTGAGGTAGCCTGGTAAAGTGTGCTAGGGTAATTCTATTCAAAAAGAGAATAAAAGTTCTGTATCTTTGAAAAATCAAGCCAAGAACAAGGTAAAAAATGGCTAAAGTTCAGTCTCTGACCTATCGATTACCTTTGGAATTGTAAAAAATCTCTCAACGGTAAATCCAATATTAATACAGCTATGCACAGGGACTACAAAGCCTGGCATGCAATGCTTCATCTTGATTTGAGCAGTTCTCAATAGGCCATCCAACCATATAAAAAACGTGAGGGTGGCTGGAATTCTCATCTGTTTTATTTAAGCTAGGTGTGACCCTTTGGTTCTCAGGGAGCTCCCAATGCAGTCTTTAGTTGGGCAAAGTGGGGGAATGTTGGGGGTATTGTTTTAATATAGTAAGTGTTCATTTCTAGTAGATTAAGAAGTGTAACTTACTTTGCTCTCGGTTGATGTACTAATCCTGGGACCTCTTTGTTAGACTTAAGTCTTACATTTGAACTGGCACTTTTTTCCTGAAACACACAGAAACACATGTAAGCATTTAACAAACAAATTGTCTCCTTATTTGACATCAGAATGTTATCTTTAGCACAGAGAAGCCAGCCTCTCCAAATGGATTTGTAAAAATTCAGGTATTTCTAAACATTAAACATAAGGGAACCATATTAAAACAAAAAAAATAACTTTAAGGAAATCTGTAATTTTCCTGTAATAGTACAGCTACCTGCCCACAGCTACTGTGCTAAAAATGGCAAACAGGGAGCTGAAGACTCAGTCACCTTCAGTGGTAAGCAGGGTTGCCCTCATATCAGTCAGCAGCCCAATGGTTTGGCTTCTCACCTTCACACAGAATTTGCCAAAGATGGGAATCCTTTGTGTTCAGTTTAAGCTTTTTCACACTTTCAGTGGAAAAACTGTAGCAACGCTAAATGGCTCGGTATATTTTAATAGAACTTTGTATTCCTACTTATCTTGGTCTCACCCTGTACTACCCTGTATATTTTTAACAGGCCACAGACTTTTTAGATTTGTTATTTTATATGCTACTTTCTACCTTCGTATTATCCTTTATATTGGTTATTTTATATTCATAAGACACTTTGTACTGGATTCCATATTGTACCTAAAACTCCATTTTACTCTTGTGAGCCTGTAACATTTGTGCTGTCTGTGAGAATGGGTGTGTGTGAGAGCCACCTAGAAGTGTGAATGTGGATGCTTAAAGAGTTACTCTCTGGAGCCAGCCTGTCTGGACAACAAAGACGTGGAGGCTGAAGAACAATAAGAAATGGATTCTACAGCAGTGACCCACCCAGAATCCCCATCAATCAGCATTGACAACTATACGTTAGAGGTTGTCCACGAGTTTGTTTACCTAGGATCCACCATCACTGACACCCTGTCGTTGGACACTGAGCTAAACAGGAGGATCGGAAAAGCAGCCACAACTCTGTCCAGACTCAGCAAGAGAGTGTGGAATAACAACAAGCTGTACACTCACACCAAAATGCAATTCTACAGAGCCTGCATCCTCAGCACCCTCCTTTATGGCAGCGAGACTTGGACCCTGTATGCCCGCCAGGAAAAGAGGCTGAACGTCTTCCACTTGCGCTGCCTCAGGCGCATCCTTGGAATATCACGGAAGGACAGAGTGACCAACACTGCCATCCTCGAGCAAGCTGGAATCTCAACCATGCACACCCTCCTCAGGCAGCGTCGACTCCGCTGGCTTGGCCACGTCCACAGGATGAACGATGGAAGGATTCCAAAAGACATCTTGTACGGTGAGCTAGCCTCTGGCAAAAGACCTCCCGGACGCCCCCACTTGCGTTACAAAGATGTCTGCAAGAGAGACCTCACAGAGGTAGACATCGAGCTGGACAACTGGGAAGATCTAGCAGACGACCACAGCAGATGGAGGCAGGGGTTACACAAGGGCCTTCAGAAGGGCGAGATGAAGATCAGACAGCTAGCAGAGGAGAAGCGAGCGCACAGAAAGCACAATAAGGACTTGCCAGACACCCACTACATCTGCAAGAGATGCAGCAAGGACTGTCACTCTCGTGTGGGTCTTTATAGTCACAGACACTGTAAATGAAGTCCTCAATTGAAACTTTAAAGGGCATGATCCATAGTCTATGCAGACTGAAGGATGCCTACTACTAAGTGACCCACCCAGAGCAGAAGATTAAGTCCCATCTGTAAGTGATGAGTCACACTGAAACCTGGCAGTGGGAAAGGATCAAACCCATCTGCCATTGACTGGTGACTCATCGTGCCTGGGGCAGTGGGACAGAACCAGAATTGTGGACTAAAAGCTGTAAAAGATGTGTGCACCACTACAGAGCTGAGTTCCTCTTCTGGCCTTGTCAACAACAGAACCTGGCTCCATGCTCACATCTAATCCATCTGGTCAATTGATTACAGTGAGCAACCTTTGGTAACTATAAGCAACCACAAGATGTACGTACATATGTACGTACGTACATACGCACGTACGTGTGTGTGTGTGTGTGTGTGTGTGCGCGCGCGCGCCTCTGAGTGAACTATATATATTATCAAAACAAAAAACAGTCAAGTAGCACTTTAAAGACTAGCAAAATAATTTATTAGGTGAGCTTTCGTGGGACAGACTCACTTCTCCAGACCATAGCCATACCAGAAGAAAGTGCTACTTGACTGTTTTTTGTTTTGATAGTTTATAGACTAGCACAGCTCCCTCTGTTACTATATATATTATATGCATATAATATAATGGTACTGCATTCTCAATAAATGCGGAGTTCTTGCCTTGTCCCTTTAAAAAGATCCTGTGTACTTCTTATAAGTATGACAAAATATGATCAAGATGGGTCCTGGCATCAGATGACCTAAACACATGTGCTTGGGGTGACTCCGAGCCCTTCCTACTGGCTGGTTAATAGGAAAAAATGTGCAGATCATTGTACTTATCAATGACCATCAACTTTATGAAATGCCTGAATGTCCAGCAAATTAGTACTTCGTATTTCTAACTTCAAATACAGGATTGATACATGCCCACAGATAGACTATACACATTCAGCAGACTATAACTTTTTGAATTATATCTCACAATTTATATTTTGCAAACATCTTCCAATTATGCACATTCACATTCATACAGGTATTTCCAAAAAGAAAATGAAATGTACCATCACGCACACCTCATAATGAAAACAGAAGTCGAATACTGCAATCTCCACTTTCTCAACACTCATACATCACACCTCATTTTATGCTACTTCTTAAACTCTTCACATGGATACACATTATGTCTCTGCCAGATGTCATTCCTATCACCAATGCAAAACTTTAGTAAAAGAAAGGAGAGCTGTGATATGCAGCCTTATTCTCATTTCATGCAGAGATGAACTGCTTCAGTGTAAATTACAACTTTCCTTGTTTACCTTTAGGATTTGCCCTAGATTAGCTACATATGTGGCTGGAATGGGACAATTCCCACTACTAACAAGGCCTCAGTTGCCTTCTATGGAGAAACTTTTTGTTCACAAAGAGCAAATAAAAGACCTGATTAAAATAATTTGCATTTCTGTAGACTTCTGTTCACAGATCTCAAAGCAGCATACAAAAAATACAGTATATATTCATTCATAAACCACTTTTTTTGTTGTTGTTTTTGTTAAAAAAGCGAACCAAAGAATGATGGTCATCTTACAAATGGGTCGGTCATATTGGCTTCCAGACTGTCAGGATAAGCCGCTGGTGTGACAAGGTGTTTTGTTTACCTGGAGCGTCGGATGCAAAGATCCCCTTAATAACCCATTGCTGTAATTCACTTTTCCTGGCCAGTGGGAACACTAGGAAGCAGTGCAGGCTGAGGGACATGCTGGCTGCCAGCAGTTGGCCAGGAGCAGTGAGTTGCAGACAGTGGGAGCTGCAGGCCTCCGTGACTGCTGATGCTTCGGGTAAACAAAACATCCCAGTGCACAAGCAGCTTACCTTGATGGGCTGCAATACCAAGTTGCCAAGCACTGAAACATAGGATTGGCTTATGAGTCAGAGCAATTATCCATTTTGACTATTCATAGAGGGGTTTGCTTAAACGAATGGGCTAATGAGTATGTATATACAGTAATTAATGTAGCTGCCAGTGTCCTGGACATATTTTTATATACTACAAAATGGACATCAATTAATAAATGTCATTATTTTAATTGAATGAGTATGTTTCTTCTTGCCTCCACTCTCCATCTGTTGCTCAGCTAGAGTAATGGGCAGAATAAAAGGAATAATTTAAAAAAAAACAAACAAACAAACAAAAACAGAAAACAAATAAAAATTGAGCCCAATTCATTCTTGTAAGGTTCTGTCTTAAGCTGGCTCATCACTAGGTTTATAGCTATTATTTACAAGCAGTAATATTTTGTAATTTAGGATTTTGTAAAAATAGATTTTCAGAAATATTCTACAAAGCATAAACATAAATCAAATATTTCTCATCATTTCAATGACAAATTAATTCAGTACTAAATAATTGTCTAGATTTTAATCTACTATATATATATATTTTAGAAACGTTGTGTGTCTGTCCATCTTTGAGTCTGGTTTGTTCAAGAACGCCTCCTAAACAGCAAGAGATAGGACCACCAAATCTGGCATGCAGATACACTTACCCTAACTCAAAGCAAGGTCAGGGTTTGGATGTGCCAGAACAATGGGATGTACCTGGAATTTGATTATCTTTCATAAAATGGAAAGGAGGGGTCTGGTGGGAGGGACAGCTGTACCACACAATGACCACATGGGGCAGCAAGGGGCCAGAGATGGGGACTAGGACAGCTGTAACTCCACATGTCTGAGGTGGACAATGGGACAGCTAGCTATCTAGTACGTATTTCAGAAAGTTTGTCTGTTTGTCCCCAGCCAGGGTATATATATTCATCCCCCAGCTGCAGCAGCCATGGACAGGCACTTCTCACCTTACCCCAGCTTCTGTGGTGAGAGAGGACTAAGCCTGTCCTCTCGTCCCAGGGTAGCTTGCATTGTGAATCCCTCATCCCCAGCCCCACCACAGAACAATGATTTAAGTGAAGAAAAACAAAAGTTATTTGCATTCTACTAACAAATAAAACCAACCAAAACTTACCAGTGATTTGGACCCATCAAGCTATGTATTTGGTGAGCCTATGTATCTACGCAGTACTCCTCTCCTCCCTTTCTTCTCATTGTTATTCCTGTTGCTAAACCCCTCACCCACATAAAAAAACATATTGGTCTGCCCTCTCCTCCAAGGTTCCAGCCCAGGGCCCTCAGGCAGTGTAACAGATGGGGTTCTCTCTGCTTCAGTCTGGCAGTTTCTTCCCTGGGCCACTTCTACAAATGCTTCCTCTCAGTTTCTTTTCTCTGGTGCCTGAACAAGTCTGTCCTACTCCTCCACAGCACTCTGTCTCCCTCACAGTCCTCAGCTCTCACCCAGTGCACCTCTTCACATTCAGACCTTAGACTCATTCACTGCCTGCAGGGAGACCTTTAAACAACCCCCCGCAGGCCTTAAAGGACTGCTGATTCTCTGATTAGCCTGATGCTTCTGGCAAGCTCTTTATTGGTCCCAGGTGCCCGCTTGACTGTAATACACTAGGCTCAGCCCTCATGATGCATGGAAAAGGAAACTTGTTTACCCAGAGCCCAGCATCTCTGCCGTCCATTAGCATGAGGCAGCCAGCTGGTCTGGGTCTGTCACAGGTTGAATATGGCATATCTGAATGCAAAAGAAATGAACACACTTTTAACAAGTTTAAAGTAAACTTTAATAGGGATCTTGGCTCCCACTCCTTCACTGCCTCCTTCCAAGGTCATGCACTCTGTAAGGATGTGGCAAATCTACAACATTGTAGCTACTCCCATACTGTCCCTTACAATATGTATTTTTTAAAGCAAAGACTTAGATGCCTGAATATTTATACTAAATATTCAACAATAAAACACCTCAGATATTTTCTGTTTTACTTCCAGGATATCTCTCTTCATTATGTCGCAATTTGTCACAATCAAGGTAAAGCAGTCATCAAATTAAAATGATTTCATTTGATACATTTCTTAATTATCATTAGCTCCACCAAAAGGATATGCTATACCACAGTTTCTGGGTACTAACAGATGGCAAAGACTGCACTGCCAGATGCTATTAGCACTGGGGCAGCCACTAGTGCTATGTTCATTAAATGTCTGTCAGTGTTTCCATTACAAACCAAGACATTTATTAACCATTTTAAATATTCCTTCTCTGCAGAACTTTCGAGTGTAAAGAGTCAAGTCAGAAGCAGGCTCTCATCCAACCCCTCTCCCTCCACGCACGATTTTCCACAGTTTTGTAAAAGTTCCTTTGGTTCATTATTTTTTTTAGGGAACATAATTAAGAAAAATAGAGAGCTGAGTTTTAAACTCAAACAGTAACTAGGGGACCATCCTGCTAGTATAGACTGCTGAACAATTAATGCTTAGTAATGTGAGCTGTCCCCATGAGACTATTTCTTGGAGTAAAGGGACTCAGATGCATGTCTGCAGATCCCCATCTTGCAAAATTTAAGCGCATGCATGATATCGATCTTTTAACGTGGGGTGGAGAACCTTTTTTGGGTTGGGGACTACTGACCTGCAAAAAAAAAAAAAATTTAGGGGCCAGACACCAAGTGGGACCCAAAACCTACCAACCAACCAATCAAAATCCCCTCACTGACTTGGCCCCCCAGAGAGAAAGAGGAAAACAAAGAGATACTCACTTTACTCCCCTCAAGCCCCACAGAGAGATGGGATCTGAGGCTCAGGGCTTACTCCCAGGGCTAGATTAACACTTCTGGAGATGCAAGTTAATAGATTTTGTGGGACCCCTTAGGTTCTGGGGTGGATCCAAAAACAAGGGGTTCAGTGTGTGGGAAGGGTTTGGGCAGGTGTGTAGCAGGCTGGGGACATGATGTCTAGGTGGGAGTGGGGCACAGGAATATGGCCCCTATCTGGTGCACCTCCCAGGGTGGGGAGTGCAGCAGGCTCCATGCCACCCTGTGCTTGGCACCACCAGCCCCTTTCCCCCTGTCACTCCCATTGACTGTGATTACCGGCCAGTGGGACCAACAGGGCTGCAAGTGAATACAGGGATGAAGCTTCCCTGCTCTGCTATCCTCTGCAGATGGGTAGGGGGAGTGGCAGCACACAGAGGTGCTTCCTCCCCTTGCCAGACAGACCTGGAGGCAGCCTGTCTTGTCTTGATCTAGCCTGTGATGTTCAGGGATCCCCTCTGCCCCTGCCAACAGCAGAGCATGCCAGAGCTGGCACTTCATCCACGTTGAGGGTGAAGGGAAGTGCTGAGCTGGGGCAGGTGGTTATGGTGCTGGTTCTGTCTGGAGTGTGGGCTCTGGACTGGGGCAGGGGATGAGGTGTTTGGGGTGCTGGGGGGCATCACGCTGGGTCCAAAGTCTTCAGAGTGTGAGAAGGGGCTCGGGGCTGAGGTTCAAGGAGAGAGAGAGGTGCAGGCTTTGGAAGGGAGTTAGAGTGAGAGGGGGTTCCAACCTGGGGCAGAGAGTTGGGATGCAGGAAGAGGCTTGGGGTACTGGCTCCTGCTGGCAGCACTTATCTCAGGTGGCTCTCAGAAGCAGCTGGCACATCTGACTCCTAGGCAGAGGGGCCAGGGAGCTCTACATGGTGGCCCCACCCACTGTTTCCATTGGCCATGGTTCCCAGATAATGGGAGCTGTGGAGCCAGCACTCAGGGCAGGAGCAGTGCATGGAGCCTCCATAGCTGCCCCTGCACCAAACAGCCAAACATGCAGGCCACTTCTAAAAACTGTGCAGAGCCAGGGCAGGCAGAGAGCTTGTTTTAGCAGTGCTGACCAGGGCTGCTAGGGTTCCTCTTTTTACTGGTCTAAAACCAGATGTCTGGCAACCCTATTATTAGATTCCACCTAAATTCCCTTGTTTTATACATGAACAATTATTTGTTCTTTTAATTAAGTTACCACTTTGCTCCCAGTCTGCACAGGGTAAATAAGGCCACATTCTTCATTTCATAGAATTATGGCAACACAAAGCATTTAATCATATTAGCTCACTAGCGGGCTATAACTTTACAGTGAAGGTTTGAACATGTGACAGTGCACTTCAAAGCTTCAGCAGGTGGTCAGAGGTATACCATAAAAACATGTATCAGCTTCCATAATGTACCAGAACAAATCACATGACATCACCACTACATGTGGCATATGTGTTTGTTTACAAACACACACGATTATAATGTGCATATTTCATGGCTTCCATTTTGGCCAACATCAGAGACTAAACTCCAGAGTTGAAAGCTTGAGTTATATGTAACATATAACATATATGACCTACAGCAGGGGTGGACAACAATTTTAGATGGGTGAGGAGCATTCCATGATTTTGGTGAGTGGTCAGGGGCCACACTTTTTACAGAGCAGGGGCAGGGTCTGGGATGGAGATTGGGTGCAGAAGGCAATTCATGGTGGGGGAGTGGAGTACAGGAGACAGTGGGAGGTCTGAGAGTGAGTTTGGATGATGGAGGGGGTTGTGACCTGGGGCTGGGTATTGGGGTGCGGGGCCCAGGAGAAGAGTCTGGCATGGGGGAAGGGTATAAGAGGGGGTGCACGGTCAGGGAGGGAGTGGGGGTGTGGTGTCAGAAGCAGGCTCTGGCCTGAAGGCACTGACCTAAGCAGCTCCTGGTCAGCAGCACTCCCAGGCAGTCTTCCCTGACTGCCCAAAAGCCTCAGCACAATGGCTGTTCGATGTGACTCTCTGCACTCGGGGGGAAGGGCTTCCTGCTCCCATCCCCAGCAAAATCTCTCAGCTCCTATTGGTTAGAAACTGGACCTAACCACATTAATCACACCCATCAGGGGCTCATTCATCTGTGCATTTACTAATATAATATATGCCATCATGTGCCAGGCAACACCTCTCTGCCATATACATTGGCCAAACTGGACAATCTCTAAATGAGAATAAATGGACACAAATCAGGAATGGTAACATACAAAAACCTGTAGAAACACACTTCAAACTTCAATCTCCCTGGTCACACAGTAACAAAAAACACACTTCAATCTCCCTGGTCACCCATCCTTCAAAAAAACAGACTCCGAAGAGAAATGGCAGAGCTGCAATTCCTTTGCAAATTTTATACCATCAACCAACGATTTAAGCAGTTTCTCCTCTCTGGGTGTTCACACCTCCACATTAAGCTGCTGGAAAAGGGTCAAATCCTCCCTGGCTCAATTGACCTCTTCAACTCTGGCCTTCCCCTTGATTGAGACTCCTTCCCTTTCATGAACCTGTATAATTAGACTAGTCCTGGGATTCTCCACAAAAGCTTACACTCCAGAATATCTGTTAATCTAGAAGGTGCCACAGGACTTCTCGTTGTTTTTGCAGGTACAGACTAACAAGGTTACCACCCAGGGGATACACAGATTACTGGTTACACTATTTCAATTTTAAGTAAGACCTTCAACATCCTTCTGCCATCAGCAAAAGCTAATGAAAAATGCCAGCAACACAACAAAGTCCACAGCCTCCCTATTATATATATCAGACTATGATAGTTTGACCATGTGGACTCAGTCACGTAGACTCTTGTACACATAACCATGATGTAATCAATAGACTCTGGCACTGTTCCATGACTGACTCATGTGTTGCCCTAGGTTGATAGAAAATACAGCTTGCAACCTGTCACTGAAGCTAAATTTTAAAGAGTACATCATAACTGAGGCACTTGAAGCAACAATGCTGTCTGGCCTATTAATTTAACACTGCTGCCTGCAGCACCTCCATCCTTTAAACTAAAGTTTTAAAAACACAGTTTATATTCATGTACACTCATCCCTCACTATACGAGCACAACTGGTTCCCAACTTTCTGCTCGTAGGGGAAAACTCGTAAAAGGGACACTAAATTACCATTAAAATAGATGTAAAAGTCTCTGATTGGTCCCTAGTGCTCCTAATTGGGGGAAGGAGTGACAGCATGCAGCTTGTAAAGTAAGTGAACCTTGTAGGGGTGGTGGGGGTGCAGTGGGCTGGGGAGTTCTGGGGCCTGGGTGGGTGCTGGGAGTGGGTGGGGCTGGGGGGATGTGCGGGGAGGTGTGGGCCAGGGGTGTTGGGAGCAGGCCAGGTGGGGCTGCGGGTTTCCCCCTACCCTGACCAGGGATGCTGCGGCTGGCTCCACTCCAGCCACAGGGCTGCGGGTTTTCCCATGTCCCAGCCACAGACCCCGCGGCTGGCTTGTATAAGTGGGGGAAGTTCACTCTTTTAATGAACAAAGGTATGGATCTATGTCCCTTGTTTTAGCGAGTACTCGTAAGCTGAGTACTCGTTAAACAAGGGATGAGGGTAGTGTGTATTAAAAATGCGCACACACACTACTGGGCTGAAATTTGTACTACAAGTAAAGAATGAGCCAATGGTTAAATGAGCCATTTAACAAACAGGAAACATATTGACAATGTTTATTAGACTATGGCCTTGTGTGTCTTTTTATCCAGATGAAATACAAGAATGCACTGAACACATTAAAAACAAAACCCAAAACATCTCTTTGTTAAAGAGACAGGAAATCAGACTGAAGAAGACAGTTAATAAGGCAGACTGCTCTTGAAAAGGATAGGAACCTACAACCTATTATTTGGTAACTTCAAGCTTTATTCAAACATCTTCGAAATAAAAGCTTCTTAACAATTACTGGTCCACTTCGGTAAAAAAAATTATGTGAATCCAAATCTCTAGTCTTTATTCAGTCCTGAAAATGGAGAGAGCAGGTGTGTGTGGAGGGATGGGGGATGGGGGACAGGAGAGGGGCTGGAGGGAGAGATGGAAATTTTCCTTAAGCAAAGCATGCAGGATTTTCCCCAATAATTCTTTGACCTGCTACAGCACATTTGGATTGGCTCAAAGCATTTTACAAATGTTAAGAAATTAAACCCTTGTGAGGTAAATTTTATTATTTCCACGCCACCACTGAGGAAACAGAAGCAGAAATGTTGACAGACTGGCCTTCTGAGCAAATAAGTAGTTTACTTGCTAAGCCGTGGTAAAAATACATGTAGAACTATGGGTTTGTTTTTTTGAAATCAGGTCCCAGCCACCCAAGATCATAAAGCAAGTATGTGTAAAGGCTGGGAACAGAACCCGGATTTCTCAGTGGAGAGTCCTGTGCTTTAACCACTAGGACTCTCAGCTCCAATTCCAGTTAGTGAGAGCAGCAGCTACTCAGTTCTTCTAATAATAATGGCCTATATTTTTCTTGACTGAAGTTTTTAAAAATTAAAAATAAAAACTAGCTTCTGTTTAACTTCAGCTTGCTGCTCTCAGGAAAAAAACAAACAGCTGAGCCAGTGCAAAGCCAGCCAGGTGGTAATCTTAACAGAAACTAAACAGCTTCGGATCAGATGTCACTGAAGAGGACAGTGGAAGATAAGTACATGGAGGACGGCAGGGTGGCAGTCTGTATGGTGCCAAACCTGCAGATGAAACAAGTGTTATTACCGTGATTATAAGAGCCAAACTCCATATGTTTAAAAAGGTCAAATAAGACCTTGTCAGAGGTCTGGTTTGTAAGTTTGCTTTGCCCGTGCATAAACAACCAGACACATTGTATTCAAACCACTGACTTTTGTTTTCAGACAGCATTCCAAACTGAAACATAGGCTAGGACTAATGCTTCTCCAACATACTCACAAAAACTTAAAATGTTAGAAAAAGGAAAAACCGTGATCTACAGTCACTATTTATTTCCATGGTTTGAATTCTAACTTTGAAATATATGGTTGTGTACAGTTAATTAAACAAGCACCAACAGAATGTACAACTGATATTTGATCAATTGCCCGAGAATAACACATTTATCCAGGGTCTAACCAGGTAGATGCTATTTTATCATTGGTTTTTGCTGAGGTCCATGTGGCCCAAGCTTCCCATGATCTTCACCTGCCTCTCACTTGATAATTTTGTTCTTTTTGCCCAGTTTTTCTCTGCAATTCTTCTTTTGTGATCTTCCACACTTACAGTCCTCAGAGGGATAGCCATGTTAGTCTGTAGCTTAACAAATAGTCCTGTAGTGCCTTACAGGCTAACAAATTTATTAGGTCATGAGCTTTCATGGGTAAGACCCACTTATTCAGATGAAAAATGGAGTAGAAAAACAGAATTCAGAGTTCATATAGCAGAGGGGGAACCTGGGGGGCGAGTGGAGGGAAATAAAAAAGGTTGCCCATTGATAGTGAGACCAGTTGATAAAGCATGCATTTTTAATTTTTTATATTCATGGAACTCATGGAAGACAGGAGATGTTCCAGAGGACTGGAAAAGGGCAAATATAGTGTCACTGTATAAAAAGGGAACTAAGGACAACTCATTATAGACCAGTCATCTTAACTTCAGTACCTGGAAAGATAATGCAGCAAATAATTAAGCAATCAACTTGCAAACACTTGGAAGATAATAACGTAATAAGTAACAGCAAAGATTTGTCAAGAACAACCTAACTGCTTGCTTTGACTGGGCAACAAGCCGTGTGGATGCGGGGGAAGCACAGATTTTAGCATATCTTGACTTTAGTAAGGCTGTCTTGCATAACCTTCTTGTAAATGTATTAGGGAATTACAACCTCAATGGTATTAGTATAAGGTGTGTGCAAAACTGGTTGGAAAACTGTTCCCAGAGAGCAGTCATCAAGGGTTCACAGTCATTCTGGAAGGGCACAAGGAGTGGGGTCCCACAGGAATCAGTTCTGGGTCCAGTTCTGTTCATTATCATTATGAGTGATTTAGATAATTGCATAGTAACTACACTTATAGTTTGCAGATAATATCAAGATGGGAGAGGCTGCAAGTACGTGGAAGGATAAGATTAAAATTAAAAATGATCTGGACAAACAGAAGAAATGGTTGGAAGTAATTAAGATGAAATTCAGTAAGACAAATGCAAAGTACTTCACTTAAGAAGGAACAATCAGTTCACTGTTGCAAAGAAACAAACAAACATCATTCTGAGATGTACTAGTAGAATTGTTATAAGCAAGACACGAGAAGTAATTCTTGGCTCTTTTCTGTGTTCTCTTCTGGTTTTGACTGAGTACAGTGTCCAGTTCTGGGTCTCACATTTCAGCAAAGATTTGGACAAAGTCCAGAGAAGACCAACAAAAATGGTTAAAGTTCTAGAACGCATGATTTAGGAGGGAAGACTGAAAAAATGTGGTGTGTTCAGTCTGCAGCAGAAAAGACAGAGAGGACACGAGAACCATTTATAAGTACACAGAAGGTTGCTTCAAGAAGGAGGAAGAAAAATGTTCTTGGACTCTGATGATAGGACAAGGAGCAGTGGGATTACATTGCAACAAGGATGGTTTAGGCTGGTCAAGAGGAAAAATTTTCTAACTATCAAGTTAGTATCAAGTACCGAAATAAATTACTTCAGAAGGTTGTTGCATCTCGATCACTGGAAGTTTTTAAGAGTAAGATAGACAAACATATGTCTGGGATGGTCTAGATCAGGGGTCTGCAACCAAAATAGCAAGAGGAGTCATTTTTTTCAAATTCAGTTACAAAATCAATACTTCAAAAGCCGCAATTCATGTGAATACGAGACAGTCCTTAATACATCAAGCCATACTTTTTGTAACCCTGATTTTATGAACAGTACACACACAATCATCTGTACCAGTTAGAAAGTTTAAGTTACCTTCACCCCTGCATTGGAGAGCAAATGAGGACAAGGAAAACACTGCATCTGGGAATAGGCTCGTGAACAGGGAGAAGCAATGTTTGCATCAAATCTCCCCCTCCCCCCACCTTCCCAGGTTCTACCCTCTCTGTCCCCAAACCTGTCCCCTCATCTTCAGGCTTTACGAACCTCAGCCCCCAAATCTATCCTCCTACTTGCAAGCCTTACCTTCCATCCTACAAACCCAGCCCCCCTCGCCCCCAGGCTTAAGCCCTCTGAGTCCCAAACTCACCCACCCACCCTCAGGATTAACCCGCATGAGGCCCAAACTAGCCTTGGGTATAACTCATCCATGGCGCTGGCTAAGGAGCCTACGGCAGGTGGCCATGTGTGTCCTACAGAAGGAAGACTGGTGTGGAAGTGTTCCACTTGTGGAGGTGAGCTGAGCCATGCCCACTGTAGAGGTGTGGCCACTTGAGTAGCAGGTAAGTGAGGAGATCTCTATGGCTCCCTGCCCTGCTGCCGCTGAAATAATGGAACTAAATTAGTTGGTTTAACAGTTGGATCACTCTTGCTGCCCTTCTGGCCACTAAACCAACTAAATTGAGTTCTACTGTTCCAGCAGCAGCAGGGGAGGGAGCCACAGAGGAATAAGAGGTGGCAGCATCCAGAGCTGCAAATGACTCCTTAAAGAACCGCATGGTTGCCAACCCCTGGTTTAGATAATAGTCAGTCCACAAGCAGTGATGTCCAATAGGATTTTCCCAATCACCATCCCCAAATCAGGCACCAGCTGTCTCCCCGTCCCACTACTGGTGACTCACCAAAGTTGCTGTGGCAAGAGACGCATGCCACCCCCCCGCAAACTGCCAGGCCTCACAGCTGGAAATGTGCCAACCCCTGCCCTCAACTGCTGGGCACTACAGCTGGAAACTGCTTTGGGCCTGCGGTTGGAGTGGCACTAGTTGCACCAGCCATTGCTGCCATGTGTTTTTCCCAGAAAGTGGTGGGGCATGGGCATGAAGAGAGCACACCATCTGCTATGCTGTGGAGGAGGAAAAGGCTAACAGTTCAAATCAAGGAGGGTTACAAGCATAAGGAACGGTACAGAAGAAAGTGCAAAGATACTGTGGAAGGAGTGAAATAATTGGGTGGATGAGACTGGCATCGCTTGCAGAGGGGAGGAGGAGCACGATGTAGGAAGGTAAGAGACAAGAAATAAGGAGAGAGAGCATTATGAAGAGCAATGAAGAGGATAACAAGAAGTCTGACCTGACATAGCGGAAGATGGATATAGAAGACGAAGGATAGCAAAAAAAGGTGAAGTCAAAGTAATGGGCAAGAAAGAATTTTGATGAATTTTGTACAGATTAAAGAAGGGTACCTGACAAGCTACTGAGGAGGAGTACTTGCAGTAATATCAGCCAATGGATATCTCACAAAAATTAATTTAATAGGATGCTTACTTAATTTTTAAGCTATTAAGGGTCTGGACAATAGTTTTAGCTGACTGCAGAGAACAAATTAGATTTCAGAAGTGTAACGGAGAGGAAATTGTATGATTTGGACATGCTGGTTATATGAAGCAAGACAAAGAGGAATGAGTCTACGATAAGTCTTTGGGACAGGATGGGATGGAGAAACTGTCAGCTGTAACAGATTGATATGAGAAGAGCAAGAAGACCTGGAATTAAGTTTTGGTGGTGAGACACCCAAGAAATGTTAGAGGAACAGGTTGAGATGCAATATTGAATCAATGTGGGCAAGACTGGAGCAGAGAGGTAAGCACATGAGTAGTTGACATGAAGATGGTAACTGAAGCCATGTGATTAGATGAACTTACACAACAAGGATATAAATGCCTTAGGAAGAAGAGGGGGACCAACAACATACCACTGTGGAAACTTTTATTTGCACATACGAATCCTACCCTTTAGGATCCTGCATAATCCCAAGCACATCTTTGATTCTTGAACATTTTTAGTTTTTCTCTCTACTGCAGCAGGTTTGATACCAGGGCCAGGAAGGTAGCGGGCTTATTGCCGTTGGTTTCGTCTCAAAATTCTTTTCTGTAGCTGAGTCCCAATTTAGTAAATCAGAGTCGCTTACCGAGCACTGGAAATATCCTGACTCAGAAACCTCTCTAGTTTCACAATATTGGTTCACATTGTTTTCAGGATCAGCATTTTCTGGTTTGCAAGGCTTCTGCAGTACTTAGAAATAACTCACAGAGTAAGGAAATAAACAATGCGGACTAAATTGAGGGGTCACAGCCAAAACAACTGAAGTCATGTTTATTTTCATTTTGTTTCTCCACTGTCCTCATTTTATTTTTCCACAGAGCCATCCATCAGGAAAGAGATACAGGAAAGAGAATGAGAATTGGGAAGGTAGGAGGAGATATGGCCAGGAAATTTCTATCTTAAACAACAGTTCACAACGTTAAGAAGTCTAAGAACCTCTGGTGTACAGCATGATTTTGCAGGAGGTCTCTGTGATCTAGGCCATGTCTACACTTGCAGAAAACTTCAAAATGGCCATGCAAATAGCCATTTCGAAGATTACTAATGAGGCGCTGAAATGCATATTCAGAGCCTCTTTAACATGCCACCGGCCACAACTCTTCAAAATTGTTGCTTTTCGCTTCCACACAGGCTCGTCCAGACAGGGGTCCTTTTTGAAAGGACCCCACCAACTTCAAAATCCCCTTAGTCCTATCAGCAGAAGGGAGATACAAATAAAGACCATCACCACATGGTATAGAATAACCACATCAAGTGTATTTTTTCAAACTACTATGTCTTGTTTTCATCTGTATGGCTGCGTCTACACGTGCACGCTACTTCGAAGTAGCGGCACCAACTTCGAAATAGCGCCCGTCACGTCTACACGCGTCGGGCGCTATTTTGAAGTTAACTTCGACGTTAGGCGGCAAGACGTCGAAGCCGCTAACCTCATGAGGAGATAGGAATAGCGCCCTACTTCGACGTTCAACGTCGAAGTAGGGACAGTGTAGACGATCCGCGTCCCGCAACGTCGAAATTGCTGGGTCCTCCATGGCGGCCATCAGCTGGGGGGTTGAGAGATGCTCTCTCTCCAGCCCCTGCGGGGCTCTATGGTCACTGTGGGCAGCAGCCCTTAGCCCAGGGCTTCTGGCTGCTTCTGCGGCAGCTGGGGATCTATGCTGCAGGCACAGGGTCTGCAACCAGTTGTCAGCTCTGTGTATCTTGTGTTGTTTAGTGCAACTGTGTCTGGGAGGGGCCCTTTAAAGGAGCGGCTTGCTGTTGAGTCCGCCCTGTGACCCTGTCTGCAGCTGTGCCTGGCATCCCTATTTCGATGTGTGCTACTCTGAAGTGTAGACGTTCCCTCGCTGTGCCTATTTCGATGATGGGCTGAGCAACGTCGAAGTTGAACATCGACGTTGCCGGCCCTGGAGGACGTGTAGACGTTATTCATCGAAATAGCCTATTTCGATGTCGCAACATCGAAATAAGCTATTTCGATGTTGGCTGCACGTGTAGACGTAGCCTATGCGTCCTGAAAACCCAATTCAGAATGCAGAGTAGCAATGGACAACCATGACTATTGAGTGGCCCATTAACATTACTCAGGCAGCCCTCCTTCATCTCAGTGAGCCTCCAGGGCAACCCGCCTACGGCCCACGCACCCCTTCTTTGGTGCCCTCCCACATGCGTACATTGCTCACTGGAGTCCAATACTTCCTACTCCTTCCCTGCCCTCCCAGCACTTTGAGTGTCACAAATCCACTGATTTGCATTCCATCACTCTCCCAGAGCTTGAACGCTGCAAATCAGCTGTTCACAGTAAACCGCAGGTTGTCCACCACTGATGCAGACCATCCTCCTCCTCCCTCCAAAAAGTCCTTCTTAGAAGAAAATACTTCCAGAATCCTTTTACCCCCTGCACCTGAGTGGTGGGTAGTTCACTCCACAGGATTATTTAATTAGCTTAGCACTATCGAGCACGTCTGCTCAAATCTACACTACTTTTAAACGTAACGATTTAGATCTGTAATATTTTCTATTATAAAGTAAGAATTAAAAATTGCTTTAAAATATGTAATATTTAATCATATAACAAGCAGCAGAGGCACTGAGACCTTGGAGTATATTTTTGCTCATTTTAACAGACATGCAAATACACAAAGCTTAAACTTTAAATGAATGATCTCTATAAACTGGAACACTGATAAAGTAAAGCATGTAGGCATGATAAATAAGTTGCTTAATGTTAAGCACATGTTTAAGCCCAGAATTAAATTTAAACACGTATTTAAGTGCTTTCCTGATTGTAGCAATAATGCATTTTACATAGTAAGGCAATACTGTTGTTGAGGATTGATTTTACAGCTAACCAAGTGTCGTAAGTGTCACTAATTGTAAATCTATGCTAAAAGTGACAATATATGAACCTGTAATCCGGTATTGTTATACGTTTATTGTTGTACCATTAAATAATAATGTTTAAAATGAGCTAAATGTGTATGCCCTGAACAATTAAAAGTGGTTGAACAGGTGGCTACAGGAAAGAAACAAAATGCAGCGTCAGGATGAGCTGCCAGAACTGCGTACAGGGAGATAAAAATTTATTAACTTCCACAGGGCAAATGCTAGAAAAATTCTAGAGGTGAAAATATATTTGGCGGGTCTTGCGATGTTTAAGCTTTGCTCAAACATCTCTGAATGACTCAGTCTAACAATAATAGTTGTTCTTAAGTGAAAGCCTCCTCTTCATGTTTTTCTTTAGTGAAATGTAGAGAATTATAGATCAACTTAAATGTCAAGCTACAAATAAAAACTAGCAGTAACATAACACTACCCTATTTTTCCACGGTTATTACATCTTTTCTCTAAATATACACACACCACCCCTTACACTATTCCTGTGGTTGACTCCCATTTTCCCTTTATTAGGGACTGCAAGACATTTACAAAAAAAAATTAGAAAGACTTCCCAGTTCATCTCTTAGTACAAAAAGCAAACAGAATGCTTACCAATTCTAAGAGAGAAAAAAAAGTGGGAAAGTTCTACATACTGTATTATACCTTCTGTTAATCCTGATGTAAGCTATCATCCATGCTTACCTATAAAGGCTGCCAAAAACTTTTCAACCCTGCCAGAGCTAGTAATATTGGCCAGAAATATTTGTCGTGTCTCAGCACAGTTTAAAAAAAAAACAAAACAAAACAGGATACAAGGTTTACAGAGTTAGGGGAAAAAGTGCAAAGGACAGTAACAGCAAGCACTGGTTACTGAATATTGTTGCAATACATAAAACCAAATTGATTCAACTTCTGTTAATTTTATAGGACTGCAGCATGGCAAATACACTTCATTTAGGTTTTAGTGTTGCTATGAGTCACACTCTGGTTAGGAAAGACACATTATGTAATTAACATAAGGCAGTGATTTCCAGTACTCAGCTGGGAACATGGCAGCATTCTACTTTACAAAATTAGATATTTTTTCCTTGAAATGAATCTATTGGGCTACATCTAACACCTCAGCCTTACTTTGAAGTCCCTTCACTCCCCAAAATTTTGACAAAGACAGTTAGTTAAAAGTATTATAAGACTATGAAACGTAATTGTGCCTTCCTTAGGTAACAAGCAAAAAGGCCTCAACAGTTTTCTATAAAAAGGAATGAATCTAAGAAAACAGACAGGTTATAATTTAAAAGAAATGCTCAAGGTTTGCAATAAAAAATAAATTTAAAAATTGCTGATTGACTTATGTACAGGATTTATATCTGTTTTAAAACATTTGTGAAAGTGTATTTTGAGAACTTAATGTGATTGTATCAGTTCATTGTAAGAAAAAGAGTTCTAAAAAAAGCAAAGTAAAAATTTAGCCAAATGTTCTAAACCTGGTACCTTAAGTTAGGCTCTTAAACTTACATTTAGACAGCTACACAGAAACAGCCTGGGTTTTAAGGTGGTGAGCATCTGCAAGTCTCCCCAAAAGCCATGTGAGCTGCAGATTCTGACCACCTTTGAGAATTATATAATTTCTATTAAGTGTCCCAAAAACAGATTTAGAAGATCAGCATTAGGTATCCAATAGTGACCGAGAGATAGCCATGTTAATATGTATTCTATCAAAAAAAAAAGCAGTCATGTCGCACTTTAAACACTAAGAAAATAATTTATTCGGTGATGAGCTTTCATGGGACAGACCCACTTCTTCAGATCATAGCCTTAACAGAACAGACTCAATATATATGTCCGTGTTCAAACCACATTAATTACAGAGTCACAAGCACATTCTCCTGCTCCTCAACTAACATCATATGTGCCATCATGTGCCAACAATGTGCACACATGACATATATAGGACAAACTGAAAACACTCTTCGACAAAGAACGAATGGACTTAGAGCAGACACCAAAAATCTCCAAATACACAAACCTGTCAGCCAGCACTTTAATGGAGTGGGCCATTCTGTTAATGACCTCAGAGTTTGTGTTCTACTGAAAAGAGACTAACAACCGTCTGCATAGAGAATGCTCAGAACTAACATTCATATTCAATAGTAACAAAGAGGGAGTTGTGCTACTCTATATACTATCAAAACAAAAAAGCAGTCAAGTAGCACTTTAAAGACTCACAAAATAATTTATTAGGTGAACTTTCGTGGGGCCGACACACTTCTTCAGACCATAGCCATACCAGAACAGACTCAATATTTTAAGACACAGAGAACCAAAAACAGTAATCAAGGTGGACAAATCAGAAAAAAAATGATCAAGGTGAGCAAATCAGAGAGTAGAGGGACAGAAGGTGAGGGGGAAGTCAAGAATTAGATTAAGCCAAGTATGCAAGCGATCCCCTATAGCGACGCAGAAAATGCCCATCCCAGTTCAAACCACATGTTAATGTGTCAAATTTGAATATAAAAGTTCGGCAGTCTCTCTTTCAAGAGTGTTGTGAAAATTCTTCTTCAGTAACATGCAAACTCTTAAATCATTAACAGAATGGCCCACTCCATTAAAATGCCGGCTAACAGGTTTGTGGATCAGGAGTGTTTTTATGTCTGTTTTGTGCCCACTGATTGCTATACTTACCTACACGCTTCTAGTTCCATCCTGCACACATAACTAGATCCATTATTTACAGTCAAGCCCTTAGGTACAATCGCATTTGCTCTGATCCTACTGACAGAGACCAAAAACTACAAGATCTTTACAAAATATTCATAAACCTGAATTACCCATCAGGAGAAATAAAAAAAGCAAATCGACAGGGCCAGACGAATACCCTGAGACCAGCTACTACAAAATAGACCCAAAAAAGCCAAGACCAGAACACCACTGGGCATTACCTACAGCCCCCCAACTCAAACCACTGCAACGATTTATTAAAGACCTACAACCTATCCTTAATCAGGATGCCACACTCCAGAAGGCCCTAGGTGACAGGCCTGTTCTCTCCTACAGACAACCTCCTAATCTTATGAGGATTCTCACCAACAGCCACAGTCTATACCGAAGAAACATCAGTCCTGGAACTTTTCCTTGCAACAAAGCCTGCTGCCAGCTTTGTCCACATATTTTTTCTGGAGATACCATCACTGGACCTAACCAGGTTATTCACAGAATCATGGGCACATTCTCATGTTCCTCAACTAACATCATATATGCCATCATGTGCCAACAATGTCCAGATGCTTTGTATATTGGACAGACTTCAAAGTCTCTTAGACAAAGAGTTAATGGGCACAAAACAGACATAAAAACACTCCTGATCCACAAACCTGTTAGCTGGCATTTTAATGGAGTGGGCCATTCTGTTAATGACTTAAGAGTTTGCATGTTACTGAAGAATTTTCACAACACTCTTGAAAGAGAGACTGCCGAACTGTCTTTTATATTCAAATTTGACACATTAACGTGGTTTGAACCAGGATGGGCATTTTCTGCATCACTATAGGGGATCGCTTGCATACTTGGCTTAATCTAATTATTGACTCTCCTCCCCCCACCCTTCTGCTCCTCTACTCTCCGATTTGCTCACCTTGATCATTTTTTTTTCTGATTTGTCCACCTTGACTATTATTTTTGGTTCTCTCTACCTTACATATTGAGTCTGTTCTGGTATGGCTAAGGTCTGAAGAAGTGGGTCTATCCCATGAAAGCTCACCTAATAAATTATTTTGTTAGTCTTTAAAGTGCTACTTGACTGCTTTTTTGTTTTGATTCATATTCAAATTCAACACATAAACACAGTGGTTTGACCAGGGACAACAATTACCTGACCCATTATAAGGACTCTTTTACATACTTTGATGTTTAACATAACTCTTAACTTCCCCTTCCCCCTATTGTCTGTCTGCTCTTCTGATTTGCCAACCTTGATAACAATTTTTCTGATTTGTCAACCCTGATAATTTTTGGACCTCTGTGCTTTATATACTGAATCTGTTCTGGTAAAGCTATGACCTGAAGAGGTTGGTCTGTCCCACAACAGCTCATCACCTAATACATTATTTTATTAGTCTTTAAAGTGCTACATGCCTGCTTTTTTGTTTTGATTAGGTATCCAAGTTTGAAAACTCTGGGCACTGTCTTAAACAATTTCCCCTCTTCCCTCCAAAAAAGAGTATTTGCCACAGTGTAATAATATTCATATTTAGCAGCTGCAGACCTCATTTTGAAAAGGGTGATGCAGGCATGGAAATGAAGTGACTTTCACAAGGCCAGTTAGGGAGTTAGTGGCCACAGTGTGAGTAGAACAAAGGAATACTCTCATGCACATTCCTCTAGCAGACCTCACTGCCCTCCTGGAAGAGAATGTGTGTGAGTAGATATTAAGAGGAGCAAATGTGGGCCCTTTACAGAACAATTTATTTATAAAAAGAAAATGGGTTTCCAAATCAACATAGTAACAAAGGCACTTTGAATTTTCTGGAGTATTTTTACTTCTACAGATATAAATACAGTCAACATTAATTGTTAAAACAAGGAGACATAAGCCTAGAGTAAGATTCAAGTGCAATTGATGAGTGCATTTTAATTTGTTCAAAGTATAAGGGAGTGATTCTCAACCCAATCAGCACGTTTAAGGCTTATGTAACATCCTCAGGGCCATGTAGTAGTACTGAATGTGTCCCACACTGGCAAACAGTGGAGAACCATAAGTATAAGGACATTCACATATCTTTATCAATTTCACAGCCTAGATTATTTTGACGGATTCACAAATGCAGTTTTAAATTTATAAGGAAATATTTAGTGATTGAAAAAGTAGACTTCTTTCACGTGAATCTTAAAATGAAGAAGTGTCAGTTGGGGTGTTAAAATGGTTAATCAGGTAAACAATGGTGCTTAACCCCTTAACTTAATTTAGGTCCTGAGGCACTGCCTGCTGGCATGGCCTGGCCACGGACATAGGGGCCCACTGCCCAATCCACTGGCCCCTCTGTGGCCGGAGCTGCTCCAGCACAGCATGGCCGGCTGCCATTGGCATTCACTGGCAAACTAATAAGCATACCAGTATCCCTACCCTTTCAATGTTTAACATCCCTAGTGTTAATGTGAGCTGTTAGGAAATGTTTCAACCTTAAGTCTGAATAAACTTTCAAAACAATCCTGACTTAGGCATTCTCTCTTGCATGTGCAGGCATACACATGCGCATCTGTGCTCACATACAAATCAGATTAATTAGCATTAATTGAAATATTGTCCATGTTTCTGGATTCGCTGAAACTAGACACAAAGAGTAAATACATATCCTTTTATTTTATGACCAAATTATCTTTCTGTATTAAACAGTTATTAAACAGCAATAGCTTGTTTCAGAGGAAGATAAATGAAAACCACATTACTACAAAAACACTAGAAACAAACAAAAAGCCCGCCCTATTACTAGCACCATTCATTGTGTAGATGAGATGGGGCACATCTAAAAGAATAAGTAAATGGTCTGCTTCTTAGAGTAGTTGTCTTATGTAGGATGCAGCTTGTAAGTGCACTGGAAGTAAGTCAGCACTGGTGGAGTTCAGCTGCAAAGCCCCCTTCTGTGTCACAGCAAAGCCAGCAAAGGTTTGTTCTATAGTGCAAACCTAGAGAAAAGTTCCACCCAGCTCCACTCCATTCTTCCCCACCCCCCATAAAAGGAGGTGGTAAATGTACTCTTGAGTACACAAAATAGCATGAACTACTTTTATCCTGGAGGGATCTATATTATACCCCTCGTTACTGCAGTCTTGAGTTTCTCAGGAACCATGAGCGCCATGTCTGTCACGAACCTACACATTAACAGCGATATACTGTTCAGGTGATTAACTCTCTGAATGAAGCCAGCTATAAATAACGCTCCAACAACAAAGATTTTCCAAAAAATATATAAAGTCTGGATCAATCTATCAAACACCAGAGGATCAGGACAAGGAATAAAAACGACAAATCCACAAGCCATTTTTGCAACCAAATTTCAGCATCATGATCTTTAGGATGTAGAACTTTAGCTGCTTTGAAGTTAGTTACATGAGTCCCGCAAGTCATCTGAAACACAGAGAGCTGAACTCCAGCACCCCACAGGAGACACACTACTTGTGTGGTCTAAATCAGAAAATAAAGACTTGGCACATATGCTACCATTTCACCATAAGCCACACAATGTGCTAGTTTCTTCTGGCTCATTTTTAAATCATACCCCCATTCCCTTTAATCTTTTGTTATTACAAAAACATCTCCAAGGTTCGACATCAAAATCTATTACCTTGCCAACTTCATCACTCTCATGCAGTAGTTTCTCATTTGTTCAAGGTAACTGAATGTATCTACAGTAAAAGGGGAATCAGGAAACTTGGCAGCATGTTCTTTCCACTACTCAAAGGATCCCAATACCCACATGTGGGTCCACATGTTTGGGCAGATGGAGAATTGTCTCACTGTTACCTTGTGTTCCCTGCACGCAATCTGTTTTGTTGGGTTCACCTTTTGCCTCTCACCATATACTCTGGGTTTACCTACAAGAGAAAACTGTAAAAAATAATCTAGAACAGGATTTCCCAAACTTTATATAGTTGGAACCTGTTTTTTTTTCAGCACCTTTTTTTGTAGCCCAAAAATATAAATGCATATTACAAAAACCAATGAATGAAAAAATGAATACATTTTCACTGTTTATTATTTATTCACAATAATAACAGTACATAATGATATAAATCTTGATATAAAATACTTAAGTGCCTAACTTATTGTTATTACCTTAATTATGCAGGAAGATATTAAATGCAGCAAATTAATAGGTCTGTGTATGATAATTTGTATATTTTCTAAGGACCAGTATTTTTTTTTCCCAAGCACCGGTACCGGGCTGGAGACCACACTTTGGGAAACACTGATCTAGAATATCTTTGCTGTGTGCACACACTTATTTCAGAATAAGAATGCTGCTCTGAATTAAGCTAAATCAGAAAAAGGCATGCTTATTCTCGCTGCTAAAAGAGTCCACACACAGGGAGTGATTCTTCAGTAGCTACTCCAGTCAATTTCCCCATAACAACAAGACCTTATTTGTACACTCTTAGCAAGATGGAATGGCTTTCTGTTACATATGCGTAACATGAAGGAATCCTGATCTCTGCCTGTCGTTTCTAAGCACCATTGCAACACATTAATAACAAACAATAAGAAACATAAAAATAAAGCTCAGGAAACACTGTTAAGCATGACATGTTCCCCAGCTGAAGTGGGGTACAAAAGCATGCTGAATTAAGACTGTGTGGGCAACTTCAACTTTAGTGTTTCTTAATGACTGACTGCTGGACTTTGCAACTGCAACACTGTTTTTTCCTAGTCTCTCTCTCTCTCTCTCTCTCTCTCTCTCTGTGTGTGTGTGTGTGTGTGTGTGTGTGTGTGTGTGTGTGTGTGTGTGTGTGTGTGTGTGTGTACACACTTTCTTTTCTTTCTTTTTCTTTTTTTTTTTTTAAAAGAAATCTGAACAAATATATTTCATCAAGTGGAAGCCTACTGACTTCCAGATAGTTAATCAACATGGTTGGAACCTTCAGATTCTGTACACAGCCCTCTCTCACATGAGCTAATGGAGTAACTGATAGTACAGGTTGTACCTCCCTAAACCAGGACTCTATGGTTCAGCAACATCTGTGATCCTGCAGGGTAGCTGGGGTCTCAGCTGCTGCAGCAGGAGAGCCAGAGCTGTGGCAGCTGTGGCAAGGGCGCTGGGGATGGAGCAGCCAACAGCCAGCTGCAGGGGGGCTGGTGGCTGGCAGCCTGGATGTGGCAGTGGCAGGCTGGCCAGTTGGGGCAGAAATAGAGGTCTCAACAGCTGACAACCCATGGTCAGATTTCCTCATTCATGACTGGTCTGGTCCCAAGGGTGCTGGACCAGGAAGGTCCAGCCTGTATCAGTAGGTTGTTGTCTTCTACCTGAATCACCACTTGCAGGACCTGTACTTTGCCATACATTTGCTGATAGCAGGGAAATGATACGATTTAGTAATCCTGGGTTCAATTCCAACTTCTGTAGGAGAGTATGTCTATTCGTCCCAAATACTATACCCCACCTCCACCCCAGTCGCTCTGACTGTCCTGTTTGTCCCAACCCAACCCATCTGCTCATCCTATTTGGACTTACTCCCAGCTCTTTGTCTAGCCAGCCCCTGTCTTTCTTCCTGGCTCTTCCTCAGAACCTCTGGAGCCAGTCCTTCATGCTACTTCATTTCAGTCATTCTGCTTTCTTTTATTCATTCATGCTGCAGGAGCATTAAGAGCACAGGAGAGAGAGTCTCTCAGGTCCCTTGTCCTGCGCCTGCAGCTAGTGTATCATGCTCACTGCGGATGGAAGCTTGGGACAATTAAGCTTCCAAACTCAAGCATGAATTTACTGAAGATGTATGAATAGAGAAGTTTCTTATAACTTGGTCAAATTTGGACATTTTTTCACAGGGACAGCAAAAATCACGTCCCTGACACCAGAGCCAATCTCCCTCCCAGCCCCCTCCGAGATTAAAATGCAAACCTCTGCTCATGGGAGGTGCTTAAATTCATCAACAAAAGTCATATGATTTCCATTTAACCTGAGCAAAACAATGTATTTTCTCCAATTTTGTCCTCAGAAGTGGCTGAAGTATGTTTGCGGAAACAAACTATATATATAGTTTGAACCTCAGGCAAACACATGACATGGAAAATTTCACCCTAACATCTGAAGCATTACACTGTTGTGTGCAACTGAGAAACAGGATCTTATATTAGGAAGTATCTGGGAATCATAACTATAGGCAGTGGTACTGTATCTGCGTATAATCCCATGACATCCAAACATTCACATAGTCCTCTTCCACTTCTCAGTGGATGTTCCCTTTGGAATAATTTAAAAGCAAAGAAATTTGAAATATTCAAACCAAAATCTTTAACTGCAGAAGAACCCCAAAATTAAATTTATCTACCTATATCTCAAGAGCTTAAACACAGGTTTAGGCACCTTACATAGCAAAATATACAAAATGTAACATTTTATATCCAAATACTCCTCTCAACAAAAAATTCTTTCCCTTACATCACTGAACATTCCAAGAGCTATCTGTATATACTAAATGACACATGCTAAAAATTCTTCAGTTTTGCTATATTCGCTGTGTAAAATCACTGATATTTCAAAATGGAAGACATTTTTGAAGTTTACAGTGCTTGCATGTACATCTACACTGTACCATATAAACCATATAAGAGTAGTAACAGAGATAGCCATGCTAGTCTGTATACTACCAAAACAACAAAGCAGTCCAGTAGCACTTTAAAGACTAACAAAATAATTTATAAGGTGATGAGCTTTCGAGGCACAGACCTACTTCTTCAGTAGTTTCCTGTTGGGGCAGCAGCCACAAGTCAGGTTGCAGTCCCTGACAAACCGCTGCTTGTGGCACTGGTTCTCCCAGCTGGGGGGAACCATGCCGCAAGTCTCTGTCTGCGTGCCAGGCTCCACCATCGCTGCAAGCAGCTGTCTGTGGGCTGGACTTCCCAGTTGGGGAGCCTGACAGACACACAGCTGCTTGAGCCACAATTTCTCAGAAATCAAAATTGTGCTTCTCGAGGGTTTACTGTACATGGCTAATCCCACTAAAGTAAATGGAGACTACTTGGCTACGTCTACACGCGAAGCCAACATCGAAATAGCTTATTTCGATGTAGCAACATCAATGTAGCAACATCGAAATAGGCTATTTTGATGAATAACGTCTACACGTCCTCCAGGGCTGGCAACGTCGATGTTCAACTTCGACGTTGCGCGGCACCACATCGAAATAGGCGCTGCGAGGGTACGTCTACACGCCAAAGTAGCACACATCGAAATAAGGGTGCCAGGCACAGCTGCAGACAGGGTCACAGGGCGGACTCAACAGCCAGCCGCTCCCTTAAAGGGCCCCTCCCAGACACACTTGCACTAAACAACACAAGATACACAGAGCCGACAACTGGTTGCAGACCCTGTGCCTGCAGCATGGATCCCCAGCTGCCGCAGCAGCAGCCAGAAGCCCTGGGCTAAGGGCTGCTGCACACGGTGACCATAGAGCCCCGCAGGGGCTGGAGAGAGAGCATCTCTCAACCCCACAGCTGATGGCCGCCATGGAGGACCCGGCAATTTCGACGTTGCGGGACACGGATCGTCTACACGGTCCCTACTTCGACGTTGAACGTCGAAGTAGGGCGCTATTCCGATCCCCTCATGAGGTTAGCGACTTCGACGTCTCGCCGCCTAACGTCGAAGTTAACTTCGAAATAGCGCCTGACGCGTGTAGCCGCGACGGGGGCTATTTCGAAGTTAGTGCCACTACTTCAAAGTAGCGTGCACGTGTAGACACAGCTCTTATGTCCTAATAGCTAGTCTTGGCTTACGTACCTTATTGAATAAAGACCTGAAATAATTTGGGCTAACAGCTACCGGGACCAGTAAACTTTTTGGTCTTTGAGCTCTAAAAGGATGACCTGAGTTTTCTAACAGCTTCACACAAAAAATACTTCTGAAATTTAATACAAACCAGCTATATGTGCAAATCTGCAATGCACACATTGAAGATGAGATTGCAAGCACATCCATGCGCACAGACAGAAAATCCTTGCAGCTCCATTGATACATACATACATGCAGCTCCATTGGGTGGGAAAAAATTGCTTTTAATCAAAAAATTGCATTTTTATTTAAACATTTTTATTTAATCAGTACCAGGTAAATTAGTAGAAACACTAGTAAAGAGTAAAATTGCAAGGCACATAGAAGAGCACGAATTGTTGGGCAAAAGTCAGCATGGTTTCTGCAGAGGGAAGTCGTGTCTGTCTAATCTATTAGAATTCTTTGAAGGGGTTAATAAACATGCGGACAAGGGGCACCCAGTGGACATAATATACCTAGATTTCCAGAAAGCCTTTGACACGGTCCCACACCAAAGGCTTTTATGTAAATTAGGTGGTCATGGGATAGGAGGAAAGGTCCTTTCATGGATCGGGAATTGGTTAAAAGACAGAAAACAAAGGGTTGGAATAAATGGTAAATTTTCACAATGGAGGGGGGTAACTAGTGGTGTTCCCCAGGGCTCAGTCCTGGGACCGATCCTGTTCAACTTGTTCATCAATGATCTAGAAAATGAGGTAAGCAGTGAGGTGGCAAAGTTTGCAGATGACACCAAGTTGTTCAGGACAGTCAAAAGCAAAAGGGATTGTGAAGAACTACAAAAAGATCTCAGCAAACTGAGTGATTGGGCAGCAAAATGGCAAATGAAATTTAATGTGGGTAAGTGTAAGGTAATGCATGTTGGAAAAAATAACCCAAATTACACGTACTACATGATGGGGTCAAATTTAGCTACGACAGATCAGGAAAGGGATCTTGGAGTTATAGTGGATAGTTCTCTGAAGACATCCACGCAGTGTGCAGCGGCAGTTAGTAAGGCAAATAGGATGTTAGGAATTATTAAAAAAGGGATCGATAATAAGACAAAAGATATCATACTTCCCCTATATAAAACTATGGTACGCCCACATCTCGAGTACTGCGTGCAGATGTGGTCTCCTCACCTCAAAAAAGATATATTGGCATTAGAAAAGGTTCAGAAAAGGGCGACTAAGATGATTAGGGGCTTGGAAAGGGTCCCATATGGGGAGAGGCTAGAGAGACTGGGACTTTTCAGTTTGGAAAAGAGGCGATTGAGGGGCGATATGATAGAGGTATATAAAATCATGAATGGTGTGGAGAAAGTGAATATAGAAAAATTATTTACCTTTTCCCATAATACAAGAACTAGGGGACACCAAATGAAATTGATGGGTAGTAGGTTCAAAACTAATAAAAGGAAATTTTTCTTCACACAGCGCACAGTCAACCTGTGGAACTCCTTGCCCGAGGAGGCTGTGAAGGCCAGGACTCTATTAGGGTTTAAAAAAGAGCTTGATAAATTTTTGCAGGTCAGGTCCATAAATGGCTATTAGCCAGGGATAAAGTATGGTGCCCTAGCCTTCATAACAAGGGCAGGAGATGGATGGCAGGAGATAAATCACTTGTCTTCTGTTCTCCTTCTCTGGGGCACCTGGCATTGGCCACCGTCGGCAGATGGGATGCTGGGCTTGATGGACCTTTGGTCTGACCCAGTATGGCCATTCTTATGTTCTTATGTTCTTAAACTAGATTTTTTTACTTGTTTGAAATTATCAATAAAATACTAAATTTCTCATTTAAAAATAACAGTTACATTTAAACCATATCATGCTACACATACACTTGCATTCTCATAAAAAGGAATTAATGGCTCCAGTCTGTCCAGCCTAACTACCAGCTCTTGTGTCTTGAAAGTTCTGGGCTTTCAATTTCTGTTTCTCAGCAGACTAAAAAGTAACATGAAAAAAGACAGACACAAGCTGGACAGGATTATTCTTGTTCTGTGCTTATGTGGTAGTGGACCTTGGCCAACCATAGTGTAGGTGTTATTTAAGATATTGTCTTAAGACATAGAAATAATATATTGGAAATGACAGAGGCAGCACAGAAAGCACAGTGAGAGGAGTGACCTACAAAGAAAAATGGAAGACATTACAGAGCTTCTTATATTCCCCTGTACTTCTGCCACAGAAAAGAGACCCTATCTAGGAATATTTTGAAGAAATTCGTTCCCTGGGTAAAAAAAGGAAAAACATTGCAAGTGTAAGTGGTGCAAGAACATGATGCAGTACTTAAACGGCAAGAGTGAAGAATTACAAAGTCCGTGGGAATGAAGGTTGTTTGGAACTCTGAAATCTTAGTAATTCTGAACAAAAATGTTATTCTTTCAAATGTTCTTAGGTTCTACAGTACTTTATGAAGAATTCTGGAGTGAGCCGACTCATTTTTGTCACAGACAAACAATATTTAAACTCATGAACTTAATCTCAGGATAGGATTTATATTAAAATTAGATTTTCTCTGCAATGATTTTCTGGGATTTAAATCACTGATTGACAGAGAAGACTTATTGGGCCAGAAGCTCAAGTGGACTTCAGTGGAACTATGTCAGTTTACACCATCTGAGAACCACATCCTATGAAAAACCCACAAAGTCAAGGGCACTGCCAGGCATGGATTAGGATACTTAACACATTAAAAATGGTACATAGTATCTTGTCCTTTATTGACCATGACCCTATAAATGAGGTTTATTTTCCTGTTTCACAAATGAATTTTTGTTCTCTCTCTCCAAGGTACCAGCAGTGAAAACTAGCTAGATACAGTCACAGAATGGTCATTTCACCAACAAAAAAAAGAAAAAATTAATATCTGTCCCAGGTGTAAGTGGTCAGTTTCATAAAGTAAACTAGATGTCTTTTTATTCGGGGTCTAAAGGGAAAAACTGTTGTTCTGTCATACAGCTGTCCCTAAAAATGCTACTTTTCTAAAATTTCCCCTGACAGCAGTAACTTTCTGTAGAGAAACTGTCTAATCGAAGTGACAGCTTGGACATGTATTTGCATTTAAAGCAACTGAACACTTTACAAAAATTTGCCATGTTTCATAACAGTGAAGTATAATACACAATAGGTATTTAAAAGTTTTACTGGAAAATTATTCCTTCCTTTATTACACAAAAGATTAATCAAACTGAATGATCTAAAATGAGGCAAGGGATCAGAGCATAAGTATTAAAATGTTCCTGTTTATTTCAAATTATTTTAATAGATACAAAGATAAACATAGTATATGAGTAATAGAAAATAAGGGTACAAAATAAAAAAACTACAGGTAAAGGCATGAGTTTGACCAAAGCCTATTTGATGGGAAATGGCATAAAAGAACTGTTTTACAAACACTGAAAGACGTGTAACTGCATGTGAATACTGGATTTCCCTGTAAAATTACATTTTCAAGGCCACAAGAAATATCACTTGGTTTTTTTAATATTCTGTACTTTAAAAATGAGTGTGTACCCATACCACTATAAAAAGCAATCTGTGAACAGATCAACAGTATCTTAAGCAATGCAAGGTTTTTCATAATGATGTGTCAATATTTAAATAAATATTAATTTTAAATCAAGATATTTGTTCCCATATCTGTATATACTTTTCTGCCCCGTCGAAATATCCAGTAATAGAATGAATTTATTTTGCTTCAAGTGACAGTCACTAAAGAGAACTCATCCTTCCTCACCTAAACTTTCGATGAGAATTTAAATTAATACTTAATGTAATAATTTGCTTTGATCTTTAAGTAATAGGCTATGACCCATAACTGAAATTAGTTAAACTGGCATAAGCTCATTAGGAGAAATCATCTTTAGAGCATCACAGCAGTTCTCAAAATAGATTATTTAAATAAGGAAATAAGAAATAGCACGAATTGTTTAAAATATGTTCATTACACCTTTTCCCTGCATTTCTAGTTCAACTCCAAGTACATCTCTTTCCATTCAGAAACGCAAGTGAAACAGAATATCAAATGTTATAATTCTACTTAAAATTAAGTATTTTAAGTACTTTCAAGTACTTAAGTAGTTTTAACTATTACTTAAGTAATTTTAATTATCTATGCCTCTGATGTACTAACTACACCTGTAAGTGGAGGCTCAATCCCAAAAATGAGGAACTGAGCTGAAAATCTGGTAAGTGGTTTTTCACCTCCTGGGAAAAATCAAAAGCCAAACATACATGGGGAAGAGAGACAGACAAAATTGTGGGGCAGGGGAAATGAGGGACAGCAGCCCAGTGTGTATCAATAAAGACTACAGGAAAATATCTCTGCCGTACTATGGGCGACAGACAATGGATAACTTAATTGTTCCCTCTGGCCGCTGTCGGAAAATGGATAATGGACTAGACAGACCACTCGTCTGACCCAGTATGGCCACTCATATTCATATGCCCTTCCAAAAGGCCTTATTCCATACAAGTCAATGACAAAGTTAATTGAAGGTGCTTCTGATTTGTTTTCTTTTCCCCAAAGCAGGTGATTTAAAAACAACCCCTCCTGCCCCCTGGTAGGGTGTGAGAAGACATTGCAGCGGTTGAGAGTGCAGTCCGACCCCTCTTTGAATCCTCAGGAGAATCTAAACAGACCAGTCTGTGCAAGGTGAAAAGCCGCAAAATAACTGCCAGGGGAACTACTGCAGAACAAGGCGCGCTTGCCAAGACTTCAAGGCTACACTGGCAGTAGGCCACAAGAGATAGTGATAAGAAATGCATAGTCAATTTTAGGCAATCTTATGTTAATGAGTTCAGCTTTATCAGCTAGTGTTAGCAGACCTGTTACAGAGCCTCTCTCCGAGCGAAGCTCCGACCCGTCAGGTTTTTCCCCACTAGTGACTGCGGTGTCTCCGGGGCTCCCGTCGCGGGTGTCACGCGCTTTCAATAAACCAAATATAGCACTCGCCTTCTGGGTGCAGCCTCGTTTCTGGGGAACCCGAGCCTGGTTGGCTACACCCCCTAAACCAAAAAAACTCAGAGGATGGTTGGGGAAATCTGTCCATTACCACAAGCAGATCTTGAATGGCTGTCCTGCAAATGATGAGAAGACAATGCAGCAAATGAATCCGTACATTTTTGGCTCTATCTTTTTTATCCTATTTCTGGCTCTTATCTCTTATGAAGAACAACCAAAAAGGAGTTTGAAGAACAGCTAGCTAATAATTCAAAAAGTAAAAGCAAAATGTTGTTAAGTACATCAGAAGCAGGAAGCCTGCTAAACAACCAGTGGGGTCACTGGATGACTGAGATGCTAAAGGAGCACTAAAAATGATAAGGTAATTGCAGAGAAACTAAATAAGTTCTTTGCTTCACTCTTCTAGCCTGAGGATGTTAGGAAGATTCCCAAACCTAAGCCTTTCTTTTTAGGTGACAAATCTGAAGAACTGTCTCAGCTGAAGTTGTCATTAGAGAAGGTTTTGGAACAAACTGATAAACTTAACGGTAACAAGTTACAAGGAACAGATGGCATTCACCCAATAGTTCTGAAAGAGCTCAAATGTGAAATTGTGGAACTATTGAGCGTGGTTTGTAACCCATCCTTCAAATCATGTTCTGTACTTAAAGACTGGAATATAGCTAATGGGATGACAATATTTAAAAAGAGCTCTAGATGTGATCCTGGCAATCATAGAGTGGTAAGTCTCGCGTCTGTATCGGGCAAATTAGTTGAAACTATAGCAAACAATAGACTTGTCAGACACACCCATGAAGAATTTGTTGGGGGAAAAAATCAAGATGGTTTATTTAAAGGGAAATCATGCTTTACTAATCTGCTAGAGTGCTTTGAGCAGGTAAACAAGCACGTGGATATGCAGGATCCAGTGGATACAGTGTACTGAGACTTCCAGAAAGCCTTTGACAAGGTAACTCACAAAAGGCTCTTAAGTAAAGTATGCAGTCCTGGGTTAAGAGGAAGGGTCCTCTCCTGGACTGATACTTGGTTAAAAGGCAGGAAACAAAGGATAGGAATAAATGGTAGGTTTTTAGAATGGAGAGGTAACTAGTGGTGGTGGTCCCCTCCACCCCACAAGAGTCTGTACCAGGACTTATCCTATTCAACATATTTAAAAATGATTTGGAGACAGGGTAAAGAGTGAGATGGAAAAGTCTGTTGATACTAAACTGCTCAAGACAATTAAGAACAAAACAGAGCTTAGAGAATGTCAAAAGGACCTCACAAAATTAGGTGATTAGGCTACAAAATGGCAAAACAATTTTAATGTGGGTAAATGTAAAGTAATGCACATTGAAAAAACTAATCCCAACTACACATACAAAATAAGGACTAATTTAGCTGTAATCACTCAAGGGAGAGATCTTGGAGTCATTATGGATAGTTCTCTGAAAACACCTACTCAATGTGAAGTAGCAGTCAAAAAGCAAACAGAATGATAAAAGTAATTTTAAAAGGGATAGAGAACAAGACAAAGAATATCTTACTGCCTCTATTTATATCCTTGGTACACCAACATCTTGAATGCTGCCTACGGATGTGGTCCCTTCATCTAAAAAAAGATATATTGGCATTGGAAAAGTACAAAAAAGGGCAACAGAAATAATTAGGGGTTTGGAACATGTGCCATATGAAGAGAGATTAAAAAGACTTGAACTTTTCAGCTTAGAAAAGACGAGACTAAATGGGGATAAGATAGAGGTCTACAAAATCATGAAAGGTATGGGGAAAATAAATAAGGAAAAGTTGCTTACTTTTTCCCACAAAATAAGAACTAGGAATCACCACATGAAATTAATAGGCAGCAGGTTTAAAAGAAACAAAAAGAAGTTTTTCTTCACATGGCACACAGTCCTTGCCAGAGGATGTTGTGAAGACCAGAACTTTATCAGGATTCAAAAAAGAGCTAGATAACTTCAGGGAAGTTAGGTCCATCAATACTTATTAGCCAGGATGGACAGGAATAGCATCACTAGTCTTTGTTTGTCAGAGGCTGAAAACGGATGATGGGGGAGGGATCACTCGGTGATTGCCTGTTCTGTTCACCCTCTCTGGTTGCATCTGGAATTGGCCGCTGTCAGACAGCAGGATACTGGTTGATATGGACCTGTGGTCAGACCCAGTATGGCTGTTCTTATACAAAATATTACATATATATATAATTTTAATACTTAAGACATTTAATATGATATTTATTAAAGGTGCTAAATAAATCTTTGAAGTATCATCATTTTCTACTGGGTTTTAACTTGATACAATTAATTTATTTCCTAGCTATTACTTTTTAAAAAAGCATTATCACTGATTATGATGACAACTGATCAGCTACAGAAGACTGCCAACTGCAATTCTGAAATACTATCATTTAAGTAGATTGCATGGGTCCAACTGAGACTAGAATCTGGTCCGAGTTCAAAGCATAGCCTAAAACTAACAACATGGTTATGCAGGGCACAAATTACATTCTCTAGTAACTGCGGTGGAAACCAATAAATCTTCAAAGAAAAACAAGTGATTTTTTCCCCCCTCATGAAACTGAGACTGAGATATTGACAACAATCAGGTACATAGGCTTTTCTCATTTAACTTTCTACAAATTCCTCTGTAAATTTGTCTTAGCCATGACCTGTAACTTCCCTGCTATCTTAGTACTTAACTTCTCTCAAACCATTATAGATGCTTGTGTCAAACTTGTAGGTTTAGGTGACAAACTGTGCAAATCCCAGCACATAGCCATTACGAGCTACCTACTATATAATTTGGAGAATTTGAGAGTCTGTTTGTGCGTGTGTATGTCCTTTCCTGAGACTGTTTGTTTAAGAATTCCTCCTAAACAGAAAGAGCTAGGACCACCACATTTGGTATGCAGCTCCTTGTCATAACTAGCATGCCCACTGAATAGCAGCATGGCCCCTGCCACCCCAGCCTGCCCAAAGATCAGCTACTGGATGATGCACAGTCCTTGCCACCCCACGGCCACCGTTCCATGGCCACCGTTCCACACCTCCCACGCCAGCCCCTGAGAGAAGCCAGCAGGTGAGCCATGTAGTTCCCAATGCCCTGGGCTGGCCCCAGACCCAGGCACAGCCAGGAAAGTCTTCTAGTATGTTGATACATTTCAAGTACAGATTTTGACAACTAGAAATTGGAAAAATATCTAAGAAATGCCCCACCCAAGTATTACGGAGTTAAATGGATGAAAATGTAAGATAATTATGGAAAGAGGAATCTGTGTTTTTAGCAAAATGTTTCAAATTAAACCTCATAGAGCTTATTACATTTTGGAAAAAGAATGCGAAGCTGCATGAGTACAAGGTACTTTACCTTTAAGGTATTTTACCTTATTCACATGTGTAATTTCACAATGAAATGCCTCCAGCAGTCCATGAGTATGTAAATGAGGACAATTAACTTAGTCCTATTATGAATGTTAATTAGTCTGTTATGATGATACTTTTGTACACCTAATAAATGCTGTCAAGCTAAACAATCAATTCTTTCTAAACGAAAGACTAATGGGTCTTTAAAGCTGTGTTATTTATTCCAATCAGACCAGCATGATGTCTTCAACCAAGACTATGTTTGCCTTTTAAAATATTAAAATATTGTAAATTTGGTGAAACAGCCTTGCACAGTTCATTTGTGTGTCTGTGCCAATCATGTATTTGTACGTACTAAGCAGTTTTAGGTACCTATATGACTCTGTGTGTGTATACATAATGCTCACACAAATACATGGATGCAGTTGCACCTGAATATTGAAAAGCTTATGCTGTATCTCTTGTTTTGCTGAAGCACAAGAGTGGAGGGGAGAGGACAGGATAAATTTCAGTAAGAATTCACCTGTACCAGTCACTTTCATGGGTAATTAAGATCAAACAGGAAATTCAAGCAGAACTACCTCAGGCAAAGGTAACACAAACTGACTGAAGCACAATACAGTAAATATAAGCTACACTGCCCATCTTAATTCCTGAGCCACAGGAGACTGAGTTCAGGGAGCATAATGACAAAGCAGAAATGTGGGATTGAAAAAAGGACTGGGTTGCAGTTTTTAAAGATTCTCCCAGTTTTCTTGTTCCTAAAACTTCAATTGCCTGTAAGTGCTTCATGAAGAGTGAAAATTAAAAGAACGATGATTGTCAACTGCACAACCATTAGGAAAACTAAAGCCTTAGTGACACATGACTTAACCTATCTTTTAAGTTGTAACCTTAATTAGTTTATTACAAGGAAGTTTCAGCTTTAAAAATCTAAAATGTCAATGTGCTGTCAATTCCTAAGAATACCAAACTGCACACATTTCTTGCAAAAGGGCGAGTGTTCTCATAATGGACCTAGAATGAGAGAAAAGTGAAAAACAAACTGTCTTGATATCTTAGACATTTTCTTTATCCTTTAAAAAATCCATATCAAGTATAAACATCCTCTCTGCGAAGGGTCTCACTTTGTAGATTTCTATAGATTAAGGGGATATCATTTTCCACAGTTGTCCCAGGGGGTGCTGGGCTCAGGGCCACCCCCCCAGCCAAAGGTCTTGCCCCACCTCCGCTCCACCCCACCTCACCCCCCTCACCACTTCCTCCAAACTCCACTCCTGCTGTGCCTCCACCCATCCTGCCCTTCCTGCCTCCCCTTGCCCAAAGCCCCCTCCCACAAGCAACACAAATGGGAGGATTACTGGAGGTCCAGGCACAGCATGGCAGCAGAGGTTGCACACCCACGCACTGCTGCAGCAGCCCCGGCAGCCTGCTCCACTCCACCCTACTTCCCTCTCCCCGCTCACTGTGCTCCACTATGCCGGCTGTGTTGCAGTGACAAAAGGGTTAACAAAATAGTTAGGCTTGGATCTTAACTAGTTACAAGTTTATTAAAGCTACAGTTATAAGCGTGCGGTTACAAAAGGCTATTGTTTACTTCTTATATGCTAGCAAAGTACAGGTGTTAACAAGTTACGTTACAATCCAATACAAAGATATCTGTTACCATCTAACACAATGATATCTTGGCACAATGACATCTAGTTACAGAGCTCTAATTCTTTAGCTGTGCACAAAAAAAAGTCAGAGACCTAGCATGGGTGTATCTTACCCTCTCTGCGTCTCTCGATACCAGCGTAGCCAAGCCGGATCGGTCACTCAATTCCACGGAAAGACGAATACGAGGTTGGGCGTCCCCAGTAGTGGACCTTGGGAGGCAACCACCTGACCCGACCAGCAGGTAGTTGGTGGAATGCACTCAAAGTTAGAGTTCTGCTGGACCCATCTTTTATACCCCTTTTGGGTTATGTATTCTCTTTCTTATCTATGGTGCCAGATCATACTGGTCTGTCTTTGTGACTCCAGTTTGTTACAAGGGCATTTCTACTTAGTTTGCACTTGTAAGACAAGAGATAAACAATTTAGGAGTACAGGACATTCTTTTGTGCGGGCGGGGCACGTCCCCTTCTGGGTGATTGTGTGTGTGCATCATATTGATCAGTGCCAGCTGGGGTGATTTCTTAGGGTCCCCCCCCCTCCTCTCATGTTGACAGTCTGGGCTGTTAGCCTTCTAGCTGTACTTTCTGCTTCTCAGGGTCACGATAAGCTAGCATATCTGGGCCTCAATGAGGGCATCAAAGACTGTGCTGTCAGCAGCCATTTCCGTGCCCTGTGTGCTCCTCAGTGGCGGGGGGCAACGAGCAAGCTGGCTTGTAAGGGGGAGACTCTGTCTGGCTACACTAACCCCTGCTTCCACACCACATTAGGCTCCCCTCCCACAGGTCCCATCAACAAGACCATTGAGGTGGCTGCCGCAGGACCCCCCAAAAGCACATGGCACGGGACAGTTGTATCAAACTGTCCTATGGTTCTGATTTTCCCCAGTTCTCTTATTGAAACTTTTTCCCCAACAAAACTGCAATCCCACTCAAAATCAACCTCTCAGTACATCATAAACACAACATTTAACTGTTCTACAGAAATGTCTCTTTTAATAAATATACCCAATACAAGAACTATAAATTATAATAAAAAGAAGGCAGCAACAAAGCAAAAGATTATCTAGCTACTTTCTAAGATGTCACCCAGACATCTTAAAGTTACTCGAGCCTCTCTAAATTCTCCCTGATTGTCACTCAGATAGAATCCTACTCTTCTCTAAATTACGTTGTACCTCTTATGGCTGGAAGCCAATCTAGAATCTTCCCACTGTCCAGAAAAACTAATACAGGTTGAACCTCCCCAGTACCCCCTGTACCTGACTAATCTGACCTGGGAATTTGCCAGACCAAGGGAGGTTAATGCTGGCTCATCTGCTGCCAAGGGCTGCCAGGTTGGCTATCAGGGGAAGAGGCAGGAGCCCCACGGCCTGGGGGGCAGAGCCACACACCTGTGAGGTTCCACTTCTGATCCCTCAGCTCTGCTGCCAGCCATGGGGCTCCACAGCTATGTTGTCATCACCCTGAGTGCCCTCCCATCACCACTCCACCCCCTCCCTTCTGATGCAAACAGGGCATCAGAAACTCTGGGAGGAGAGGGGAGGCATTGCTGAGTGTAGGGACCCCTGGTTTTTGTCTGTGAGTGCTCCAGCCACAGAGCACCACAGATGCAGGAACATAGATGTTGATGGACCAGGGAATTATAGAGGTCCAGCATGTAGCAGCTCTCAGTTCCTCCTCCATGTCTCTTACCAGTAAAACATCACTGACTCCAAAATTAGAGATAATGTTTGCAACAGCATTTCTCAAAAGTAAATAAACATGCTTACATTTATAATGCACTAGATACTGACAGAAAAGGTGATGTTCTCAGCAATGTTTCTTAGGCACACTAAAAAACCATCCAGCTTCAAGCTAAATTTGTGCTGCCCAATGGAGCATCATCAATACAGAACTGCAAACTGAACATTTTAGATCTAGAGTAGAGACTGATGAGCAAACCTATTTCGTACTGTTCAGTTGTCTTCAAGCATAATCTAAAATATCAAGCTGGACCTGTACACAAGAAGGTAAAACACAGCTGATTACTACAGTAATGTACTGCTATTTGGTACCGTAAACTCCCAAATACACAACTAGGAGAGAAATCAACAGTAAGTGGGATTGCCTGGGCCATCAATGATGAAAACATATTAAAATGGTGCCATTTCCAAGAGCTACCTAATTACTCCGACAGGGAGATCACCCAACTGGTGTTAATAGTCATAGCTCCATTGAAATTAATGGCCAATCTTACCTCAGTATTCCGAAATGGAAAAAACTGTATGAAAAAAAAGGTCAGTTGAAAAAACAGACCTAGAAATCTGAAGTGTTACATAGACAAACTAGAGCATTTTAAAATGTCTTTGGAAGTAGTAATTGGATCACTCCTACAGCCCCCTTTATTTCAAATTTAAAATGAAAAAGGAAAGAAAATGCTTTCCCTGAAAGTTAAGCCTGCCATGATTCACTAAATCTGTTTCTTTTCCCCTAAGAATAAACAGTAATATAATTAGAACTTGTCTACATAGGAAAGTTAGCATGGAGTTAGCAAAGGTGTGAATTTAAATTACAGCATATTGCCTACTCCACACTAACTCTGAGAATGGACACACGTGTGCGATTTTGTTTAATACACTTTAGAAATATATTCAACTAGAACACACAAAAGCATGCTCACTATAAAGTAAATGCCCACGCAGGGAGCTAGTGCACAGTAGTTAATGCACACTAATTATTCTGCACCAGATACTCTTCACTTTTTCACCAGGTAGACAAGCCCTTACAGTAGTAACAGTAATGGTAATTTCACATAGAAAAATTCACTTTTAACTGACGGGGGAAACAAATATCAGATATGCTCCATGAGTAAAAACAAAAGCAATCTTGGGTTTTATATATGAGGATAAATCTGGAGGACAACACTAATTTGATGATAAACAAGAAAATAATTGATCTCCAATTAAATTTCAGCACACTGAATTTTGGCAAATTACTTAGAGATACATTACTTATTTTGAGCACCTGATTTTACAAATTTTAAAAGTCACAGCAGGGAAGCACAGAGTAAATCATAAAATGTGTTCCTAAAGCAGTAGAGTGTTCTTCTCATCAGCTGTGAATTTCAGCAGTAGCCACCCCTGAGTTAGGAATATCCTAGTCATGAACTTCGCACATATGAATGCTCATCTGCAGCCTCAGGGAAGCAGGCTGGTGCAGGTGGCAGAAACGTGTGCACTGGAGGACTGCAGCCAGCCCCATCCATGATCTAAGCCCCCACCCATGAGTTACGGTAAGCTCAGGCAGCCCACAGTCTCCTGCTCCCACAAAACTCCCTTGAGTTGTACCCAACCCCATTCTCCAGCACGTGGTGACAGGCTTGGGCACAGGATGGAGGACTCTGGAGGAGCAGGAGACAAACTTGCAGCTGGCAGCTGGGGAGAAATAGTGGTTTAAGCCCCAAAAAAACCTCCTACTCTGAACCCTTCACTTTTGGTCCCATCTTGAATCCAAGGGACCACCCCCCAAAATCTTATAGCCCTGGGCACTCAAAAGAGTTAATCTGGCCCTGTGGTTGGGGGATGCCCTTATGTGCCCTTCAGAATCTCCACCAACCTCCTCATATTCTAATTAAACCAGACTTTCCTCCAGCACCAGTATTCAAGCTTAATAAAAAAACCCTATTTCTCAGCCAATCATATTGTTTTTCCTGTTTTGTTTGATTACTATTACTAATATTGTAACAGTATTATTTTCTACTAACATATTTTTCAGTACAAATATACAGTATTTCAGCTACATTATGAGTTAAATAAGCTTTGGTGGGCTAGCCTGGGAACCTAATTACCATTTATAACATTGTTTCTATGGGAAAATGTATTCTGAGCTCTAAGCAACTGACTTACAAATGAACGTTCAGAACATAACCCATTGTGTTGAGGACTTTCTGTATTTCTAAGAACTCCTTTGAACACCAACAAACCCATCATGACCTGCATAGATTTGTATTTGAAAAGAAGTTGAATACAAATACTACATCCATTGAAGCACTCTTTACAAGATCAAGTACAAACTAATTAACTAAGACAAGCATGAAAAGGTAATACATTTACTTCCCTTACAAGCTATATATAGTTATGGCATTTTTGGGAAAAACATTGGCAGCATGTAAATGTAATATACACGTAAATGTAATATACACTGCATATTTCATTACAAAATCAGAGCCATGTTCATTTCATTTCATGTTCATTTTATTAAGTAAGCAATACATTCAATCCTTACCAAATTTTCCTGGTTCCTGGCTGCTATTTTCTGATCATCTTCTCCCCCATTTTTCATGTATTTGACCTCTTCCACTGGTTTGATTCTGTACTCATCTGAGAACCAAGAAAACGGAAAGAAATCAAGAAAAAGTTTTGTACCAGTACATTTCAATAAATGGAAAAGCAGCTGACTGGGGAAAAAAACATGCTGCCTATTAACAGTCAAGCCCTAAATGATATAGACCCTAGTTAACTCAGAGTCTACTCTCCTCCTAAGACCCACTCTGGAAAAAAAACTCTAGAAAAGAACACTTCCAAAAGTGACTAAAAAGTAAGTCTCATGGGGAGCCACCAGCAAAGAACTCTGTTGTCTCTGGAATTTGATCCAAATACATAGGCACCTGGGATCCAAATCTAGATGTGTAAAGCACATCTCCTTTATTTAGGTTTTCTACTAAGTTCAAGTGTTGAAGTTTTCTATCATTCAAACCTTCAAGCTACTACTGCCATCACAGAGTCTCCCTGGGAAAATGGGTCTCCTGCTGTGAAACTCTGTAAGCTTCCCATTTGTGAGAAGCTATTGTTTCACACATTTCTAACCTATGTAATGAGAGTCCAGAGTAACTTAAATGCTTATTACTACTACAGAAAGAAAAAATGAATCAATTTTAAAATATAAAAATAGTGCATAAGATGAGGATTACAGAACTGAAGAGAATTTGGAACTAACAAAAAATCAACAGCAGCGTAGTCAACCCCACCAACAGGAGGGGCAAAGGGGGCAATGGGCAAAAGAGCAAGGCTGAGGGACGGGCAAGAGAAGACTAGCCACTAGCCATGCCCCTTCTGCCTGAGGCCACACTCCTCCTGAGAATGTAGCGCCACCCTACTCCCACACCTTGCCCAGAGGCCTGGTAAGTCTATGGGATGCCCTGAGTGTAGTGTTTTATGGGATCAGGATGAAAAACTGAGGAATTGTATTCTGCTGCAGTAAAGTCTATGCTTGTACTGAGAGGAGGAGGAACTCATTCATGTATGAGCCACTGACATGTCCAAAGCTAGCATATCCTCATCTAAGACCAAATCCTGAGAACCGTGCATAAATAGAGACAATAGGTACCAGAACCTTTGAAGAAGGGGGAAGAGAATGTAGCCCAGGTCAATGTGGTGGTGTAATTAAAATACTGCATCAATATCCCACAGAATACAACAGTAACCTTAATAACCTGAATACAAAAAGGAAGCAATATTATAATATGTAATGTATAATTATAATATGAGCAAATGAAAAAGACAAGTTTAATTCTAATAGGAATGTTAAAATAGTTAACTGGTTAAACAACAGCATTTAACCAGTTAACTGTTTTAACCTAGGTCCTCTGCTACAGCTGCAGAGTCCTGCTGTCAGCCCCAGTACAGCAGTGGGGTTCTGCTCTGGCTAGGGTCCCATCGCAGTCAGGGCTGCTCCAGCTAGGCATGGCTGGCTGCCACTGGAGTGAAAGAGAGTGAATCAGAGATTAGTTAACCAGTGTGCATGCCAGTAAGCCTCATGCTCACCAGTTACCTGGCTAAATTCTAAATGTCAGGCCTGCATTTTATTTTGGCACTACTATGTAATTCACAACCATAAAAAATGCTTCGTGGACTGTGAACTCTGGTTCCCAAAGCCACATCTGGTCTTTTGAGTGCTTTTACTCTATATTATACAGATTTCACTGGAGATACCAATGTTCACCAAATTGAGAGTCCTGACCAAAAAGGGAGCTGTAGAAATGTTGTTAGGTTCTTCTAGGCAGGCCACAGTATTGCCACACTTACGTCTGTGCTGCCTTCAGCAGTCGCAGCAGAGTGGCCACTGGCGGCTGGAGAGTGGCTGCTGGTGGCAGGGCACCCAGGTCTGAAGGCATCACCCAACCAGCAGTAAGGCGGAAGTAAAGGTGGCAATACTTTACCACGTCATCCTTACTTCTGTGCTGCAGTGGTCAGCAGCTCTACCTTCAGAGCTGGGATCTCAGCCAGCAGCCATCATTGTCTACCTGCCCCACTCAGAAAGCAATGACACCGACAGCAACAGTGCAGAAGTAAGGGTTTCAGTACTGCAACAGCCTCCTACAATCACCTTACAACCCCCCCCAACTCCTCTGAGTCAGGACCCCTACAATTACAAAAGCATCAAATTTCAAATTTAAACAAATTTCCATGAAATCATAAAATTTACTATTTAAACTCCTCTAAGCATCAACTTGACCAAAATGAACCATAAATTTGATATGGCCATATTCACTGCACTCCACTTGCATTTATCATTTCACTAAATATATTGAACTATTATTACTGAACTTTATTATTACTGAATTCCAACCTTCAATTCTGTAACATTACAGTCAAATCATCCACAATTATATACAATGCATACCGTGTACACTCATTCATACGCTGACATTTTTGGTAAAAAAGTGAAGCATCAAAGAGCAGGCATCTGCTTACCAACAAAAATCAAAGGTTGCTCATTTTAAGTTCTATTGAATTGAGTATTGAATATGTTGTCATTGTAGATCTGGGGTGGCAAACTTGGCTCCCATCCTATCAGAGTAAGCCACAGGCAGACCAGGACATTCTGTTTACCTGAAGTATCTGCATTCCTGGCTCATGGGATCTGTGGGAAACAGCAGCCAGCACATCCTTCCTCCAAACTATCACTGGACAGAAATAGGAAGCTATGGTCACTGGGAGCTGAGGGACTCCATGCCTGCAGACCCTCCAGGTAAACAAAACTTCCTGGCCAACCAATGGTCCCTCCTGACAGGTGAGCAAAGCTTGCCAACCCCTGAAATATAGGGTCAGCTTCCAAAAGAGTCACACAGTTGTTGACATTTTTGCTTATTTATCTTAGGAGGTCGGCTTATAAATGAATGGGTTAATAAATGAGTATATGCAGCAATACTTGAAGTTGGAACCTTATGTTGTAAATCTCCTTGGAAAAATACATCAGCCAAATAAACACCAACAAACAATTTTGAAGGGAGGTAAATGTGCCCCCATATGAGAGCTATCATAAAAATGTTTTTTGTTAGCTTTATTTACAAAATAAATAAATACATACATACATACATAGATTTTAGAAAACCTAAAAACCCCACCATTAACTTGCTGTACCAGAGAGAAGGAATATCATCTCTATTAAGCAAAACATGTAAACAGTGCAATTTTGATTACACAATAATCTAGGCTTGCAGTTGATATCTTGGAATGCAGCTGATCCGCTCTCACAGTGGATCTTGGCCTTTTGCAGTACAATCATGTTTTTCCCACAGTGCTTATCTATCTATGTTAAAAGGCGAGTAACGAAGCACAGCCTTTGGGACCCTGCCTCAACAAAGCAGATGCAAGGACAGGCTTAACTTTAAATGAGTGTAAATCCCACTGAAGTCTAAAGGAAGTTTAGTCCAACTAAGACTAAAGTAAAGACCACATGATTTGGCTTTTATAAAAGGTTCAATACTTACTCCTTCCCAACATTGTTACCACAGGACTGTGAATTGACATAATATACGCGGAGGAACGAGAATCATACTGCATAGTCTCTTTTGTTTTCTATGTGACATATCTCATGATGAAAAAGTTCTTTGCAATGTCTGTGTCATCTTCGGCACGCAAAAATCTGACACACGGTAGCTACTATATATGAGTTTATCCATGCTTTTTTTTTTCAGGGGAAGAAAAAAAAAACAGAACAAAAAAATGAGGAGCCAGTACTCACCAAGCTCCCAGCCAATCTTGCGGCTGAGGCTGCCTAGGTGCTGGTCCCAAGTACCAGCACAAAACAATCACCGAGTTTATCTGTATACTGTCCAGTCTCTCTCTCTCTCTCTGTATGTGTTACAGATTCACTGTTTAATTTAACTGGCAGATTTACCCAAATCCAAATGAACTTTCATAATTTTTTTCCATTTCCTTCCTCATATTCCTGACTATTGAGATGCATGCCTCCGTTGGCCCAGAAGAAAGCCTTTTCAATTCTGTGGCATGACTGAACAAAATGATTAGACATAATGGCTGCATCTACACTACAGTTCTGTTTCAAAAGAAAGTCTTTCGAAAGAGAACATCAAAAGATGGTCTTCTGAAATGGAGCGTCCACACACACCAGTGGGGACTGAACATTCAGTCCATTCTTTCGACAGGCCTCCAGCACAATTTCGAAAGAGAGCATCCACATATGCCAGGGTGCTCTTTCGAAAGAGCAGGGGCAGGAAACGCCAGAGTCAGGGTTGCATAGTGGACGAGCCCTTCCAGGGCTGCCGCCCGCTGCCCCCTTAAAGGGCCCCCTGCTCCATACTTCAGAGCCTGCACAAGCCAAGGGCCAGCAACCCTGTCCCCAGGCAGAGCAACAGCAAGAGAGTGAGAACGAGACATCGGAGGTGGCATTCCAGACCCCCAGGGACCCCAAGCAGCAACCCCCAATTGCAGCTGCGGCCAGCGCCCCAGCTGTGGTCCTGGCCACTGTGCTGCAGTGGCTCCAGGTGGCCAGCACAATAGCCACTGTCCTGGATGCCATCCTCAGGGTGCAATGTCCCCAGCCAGTCCCCTGGGTCATCTGCTGTCTGTGGAGCTTCCCCACAAGCAGTGACTGGTGGGACCAGCTGGTGCTGGAGGACTGGGGTGATGACCGGTGGCTACAGAACTTCAGGATGACCAAGGGGACGTTCCTGGAGCTGTGCCACTGGCTGACCCCAGTCCTCGAACACCGGGACACACATCTGAGGCCGGCGCTGCCCCTGCACAAAAGGGTGGCCATTGCCCTATGGAAGCTGGCCACCCTGGACAATTACCAATCCGTTGGCCACCAGTTCGGGGTGGGCAAAGCCACCGTCGGGGCCATCCTCGTTGAGGTAAGCCATGCCCAGCTCACACCTAGACTGCATACGGGAGGCGGGGGGTCAGCCTAGCAACGGGCACCGTCAGGAGAAGAGCAGGCACTCTGGGGACAGGAGCAGGGATGGGGACAGGCATGAGAGAGCACCCCAGGGATGGGGCAGGGATGGGCATAGGCAGGCAAGCTGCATCCCACCCCATGCTCACGAGCACACCCCCTATGCCCTGTAGGTTGTCCGGACTACCAACAAGGTGCTCCTGAGGCAGCTGGCTCATGTCGGGGACCTGGACAACGCCATCCAGGGATTCCAGGAGCTGGGCTTCCCCAACTGCTTCAGGGCCCTGGATGGCACCCCCATTGCCATCCGGGCCCCGGAGCACAGCCGCGGGGCCTATGTGAATCGCAAGGGCCACCATTCGGTGGTCCTGCAGGCCTTGGTTGATGCCAATGACCAGTTCCACGACATCTACGTGGGCTGGTCTGGCTGTGCACACAACATGAGGGTCTTCCAGAATTCAGGGCTGGAACATTGTATGGCTGAGGGGACCTTCATCCCCCAGTGGAAGTTCCCCATTGGGGACATGACAATGCTGCTCTGCATCCTGGCGGATGCGGCCTACCCGCTGCAGGCCAGGCTGATGCGGTCATACATGGGGCTCACCCAGCCAAGCCAAGACCTTTTTAAATGAGTGGCTGAACCGCACCCGGAATACCGTGGAGCGGGTGTTCGGCCACCTCAAGGGGTGTTTTAGATGCCTCTACACCAGGCTGTAGGTGGGCCTCCCCAACGTCCCGGCAATGGTCAGGGCCTGCTGCACCCTCCATAACCTGGTGGAGGCGAAACACGGGCCCCATATGCAGGGATGGGCCGCCAGGGCAGGGCACGGGTACAAACAGCCCCCTGCCAACCCGTGCCACCAGGCCCAGCAGGATGGGGAGCATGTAAGGGAGGCCCTGTACCAGGTCTTTCAGCAGGGACCACGGTAACCCCCCCTACCCTGCACACTCCCCCCACCACCTGCACCCTGCACACACACTCCCCCACACAAGCACACTTGCATGGGGGAAACAGGTTAAGCCATAGAAAATAAACTATTTGCTTAACAAAACTGTGTCCCTCATTTACTAGGGGGAACTATATACTTGCGGAGGGAGGGTGAACGGGAAGAACTATTTACTTGTGTGGGGGGAGGGTGAACAGGGAGGTGGGGTGGGGGGGCGTCACCCCTCCACGGGGCTCGATAGCTGGGAGCCCCATTGCCAGTGGCCTGCCCCTTCCTCCCTGTCTCCGGGGGACCTGCTGGGGCTGGCAGCATGGCGAGGTAGGGGCATGGCTCAGGGATGGTCCCCCCACCTGTGCTGGGCTCAGCATGGGGGAGAGGGGGCCAGCAGCTCGACCTCCAGCTGGCCAGCATGGTGTGGGCCAAGCCGACAAGGCTGGCTGGGGGCAGGAGGGGAGGGAGCTAGGGCCTCAAGGTCAGCTTCTTTGGAGGGGGGCTGTTGTAGGGGGAGACAGGGGGATGGGGGATTGGGGCAGGGAGGGGGAAACACTGGGGGGGGCAGGGGAGGGGATGAACAGGTGACGGGGGCACGGCGGATGGTGGAGGGGTGACAGGGAGGGTGTGGGTGCGGCCCGTGATGGAGTAGCGGCAGGGGCCACGTGGCCGACCACAGCCTGGGTGAGGGCGTCCAGGTTGGATGCCACCCACTCCCATGCCTGCCGCTCCATGGCAAGCCACTCCCACACAATACCCGTCAACTCCCTGAGGGTGGCCATGTGGCTCATGTTCCCTGCCTCCTCCTCCCTGGCCTGGTGGCACTGGCGGAGGGACCGCTGGTGGCTCTGTGCTGTCCCCGTCCGGAGCCTGGGCTGCTCCCCCTCACCCTCCGTGGTAGGGCTCCCTGGGCCCGTCATGGGGCTGGTCTGGCTGCCAGCCACTGTAGCTGTGGAGACATAAGGGGAGAGGAATGGGCCATTAGTCCTGGTGAGGGACCCCCTGAACTCCCCCCACCCCAGCCATTCCATCCCAGTGGTTCCCCGTCTGGTTTGTGGGAGCACTGGCTCTCCTCTGCCCCCCTCGGTCCCTCCACAGCCTGGTGACCCATGGTACTGTCCGGGCTGCATGGTGCTGAGTGCCACACGTCAGCCCTGTGAGGCCAGGGCAGTGGGGCCTTCTGGCCCACCCATGCCCTGGGGCTGATGTCCCTGTGGGTGGGCAGCAGCCACCACAGGCAGGACTGTGTGCCCCCTCCCCGGCCCCATGGCCGCCCACATACATGGTACATACCTGTGGGTCCCTCCAGGCGCTCAGGCGACGCACTATCTGAGGGGGCCAGGCTGGATGGGCCCGAGGGGACTTCAATGATGAGGACCCCCTCGCTCGAGCCCTCGTCATTACTGGTGTCTGGGATCTGTGGCAGCCACCTGCGGGTGGCTGGAGGTCTGGGGCATTCCTCCCCTCGGTCCCCATCCCCTCCAGCTCCATAGGGGGGTCCGCCATGTCAAGAAACACAGCCGGGGGTTCCGCCTCCTGTCAAGATGTTTAAAGTAGGGGCAGCTGGTGGGCGCTGCCCGACTGCCCAGCCGTGTTCCAAGCCTGACAGTAGGCCTGCCGGAGTTCCTTCACTTTGGACCTCACCTGGTCTGGGTGGGGTGACCCTGGCCAGTGAGGCCCTTGGTGAGGCACTCAAACGCATCTGTTTCGGTGCCGGACCCCCATCTGCTTCAGGACCTCCTCATCTGCTCAGAGGGTGAGGAGGTCCTGCAGCTCAGCATCAATCCAGGAGGGGGCACGGCGCCTGGGGGGCTGGCTCTCCTCCTGGGAGGGCTCCCCAGTGCCCTTGGGGGGTCTCTGGGGTGGGGGGGAGGGTCAGGGGCGCTGGCCATGGTGCCAGGGAGGTCGGTAGGTGGGCTGGAGCATCGCTTGCTGGATGGCTCCCTACTGCCTGCACGCTCTCAGCTTCCTGCCTGAGGCCTTCTGGGAGCCTGCATCCCGAAACAAGGCCGGACACTGGAGTATAGAGCTCTGCTTGTGCTCTCAGTGGTGCTACCACCTGCCAGCTGATCCCAGCCATGGAGGACCCGCTCTTTCAAAAGAGTGGGCTGGGGAGTATCTACACTTTCTCTCTTTTGAAAATATCCTTTGAAAGAGGGTGCTTTTCCCATCCTGGGAACAAAGGACTGACTTCAAAAAATGGGGGAGTTGCTCCGCAGCTTCTTTGAAAGAACTTGGTCTTCTGATCCTAATTTTCAATGTACTTGCAAGTGTAGACACACCTTGGCTACGTCTACACGTGCACGCTACATCGAAATAGGCTATTTCGATGAATAACGTCTACACGTCCTCCAGGGCTGGCAACGTCGACGTTCAACTTCGACGTTGGGCAGCACGACATCGAAATAGGCGCTGCGAGGGAACGTCTACATGCCAAAGTAGCACACATCGAAATAAGGGTGCCAGGAACAGCTGCAGACAGGGTCACAGGGCGGACTCAACAGCAAGCCGCTCCCTTAAAGGGCCCCTCCCAGACACACTTGCACTAAACACCACAAGATCCACAGAGCCGACAACTGGTTGCAGACCCTGTGCATGCAGCATGGATCCCCAGCTGCAGCAGCAGCAGCCAGAAGCCCTGGGCTAAGGGCTGCTGCACACGGTGCCCATAGAGCCCCGCAGGGGCTGGAGAGAGAGCGTCTCTCAACCCCTCAGCTGATGGCCGCCATGGCGGACCCTGCTATTTCGATGTTGCGGGATGCGGATCGTCTACACGTGCCCTACTTTGACGTTCGACTTCGAAGTAGGGCGCTATTCCCATCCCCTCATGGGGTTAGCGACTTCGACGTCTCGCCGCCTAACGTCGATTTCAACTTCAAAGTAGCGCCCAACACGTGTAGCCGTGACGGGCGCTATTTCGAAGTTGGCGCCGCTACTTCGAAGTAGCGTGCACGTGTAGACGTGGCCCTTATGTGTTAACAAGCTGGAGAAAAGGTAATGCAAAATGCAGTTATGTGCTGAACTCTGAGGGAATCCCCACTCCCAAAAAAAAAAATACTGCCTTTCCCTTTCAAAGGATATTCTTTCTTGCAAATGAAAATTAAAACCCCACTTACATGACTTAAAAGAAAGAAAAAAGAAACCTCATATTCTGTTTAATACTTTTCAATTGCACATTTACAAGAGAAATTGATTTTTACATAATAGCTGCCTAGTCTAGTGTCATTAGTTAATTATCCAGAACTCATAGCTCACATCTTATCAACTTTTTATTACATGTGTGTGCTATAATACACTGAGAAATGTGAACAGCTTTCTTTACAGCCTGAGTAAATGGATTTTATGCAGGAGACAACGCTGAGTCAGAAGTAGTAATTGTCTTCCTTTTCTCCCAGCTATGAGGCAGTGCCTCAAGTGCCCATACAGTCAGGGTACATTAACATTTCACAAACAGAAACAAAAACAAAATGCAAGTGCATCTCAGTGGCTAATGCGATAGGGCAAAAATAGCAGTGCAGCTCAGATTCTGAGACTTACCCTCTGGCTGGTTTCAGAGCCCAAGCTCCAACAAGAGTGGGAATATCTAAACCGCTATTTCTTACTCTGTTTGCAAGTCCTGTAAGACTGAGTCAGCAGACCCAAGCTCTAAAACTTGCTGCAGTGTTATTTTTTCCAATGTAAATGCACCCACACACTACAGTTGCTATAATGAACCTGTGCCATGAAATGTGTGTGGCCATTGGTTCCACGGAAGATGCCAATAGATCCAGGGAAGTGATTATTCCCCTTTATTTGGCCCTGGTAAGGCCACATCTGGAGTACTGGTCCAAGTCTGGGTCTCCCCCATTAGAAAAAGGATATGGATACACCAAAGCGAGTTCAGCAGAGGGCGACAAAAATGATTAGGATGCTGGAGCACGTGACTTATGAAGAGAGGCTGTGGTATTTGGGCATATTTAGTCTACAGAAGAGAAGAATGAGATGAGATTTGCATAGCAGCCTTCAGATACCTGAAACGGGGGTTCCAAAGAGGATGGAGAAAAACTGTTCTCAGTGGCGGCAAATGACAGAACAAGGAGCAGTGGTCTCAAGTTGCAGTGTGGGTGGTCTAGGTTGGATATTAAGAAAAACTATTTCATAGGAGAGTGGTGATGCTCTGGAATAGGCTACCTAGTGAGGTGGTAAAATCTCCTTCCCTAGAGGTCTTTAAATCCTGGCTTGACAAAGCCCCAGCTGGGATGATTAAATTAGGATTGGCCCTGCTTTCAGCAAGGAACAGGACTCAGGACCTCCCGAGGTCTCTTCCAACCCTATGATCCTATGATTCTAAATCAGGGTTCTGCGAAGATCATCTGCCACCCACAGCATCAGGGTGAACTGATTTAAATCACTGACTTAAATCAATACGGAGAAAACCTTCATTTAAATAATTTTAATTGTTTTGTATTCAAACTTTTCAATTATTTTTGCAAAGATTGATTCTCATTGGTTTATAAACATGTGAATGTGCAACTAAATGTAGCCTTTAATTTAATGTTCCTTTTGGCTAACAAGGAAGACCATATCTATGCATATTCATTTAAGTAATTATAAAGTTTAAATTTGTTCAGAGCCTTACTTTTTATTTTTAATAATGTCAGAAAATATTTAATGATAAACTTCTGAGATGATTACTTTTTAGTTGCGATTTGTATCAATTTCCATATGCATGGATATTCAAATTAAGTTAAAAGTACACAAAACCAGAAAATTATTTTTTATTAACTACTTTAAACGTGTTGGACAAAAACAAGCTTATTGGAATATATTTTATATTTTAAACTAATTCATTTGTTAAACAAAGGAAGTGCTATTTGTAGTCAGTGAACTGAACTGATTGTTTCCCATCTGCACGTCCTTCAAGTTTTTAGAACTACAGGTTGAACTTCTCTAATCTGGCACCCTCAGGACCTGACAAGGTGTCCGACAACAGAATTTGCTGGACCACCGGAAGTAAGTATTGTCAAGCAGCACCACTAACACTTTTGCTGCTTACTGGGCTCTTAGAAGATGTTTAGAGGCAAATTACAGCTAAATAACAGCACAGAACACTGAGAGACAGGTCTGGTGGATTTATACAAACTTTATGGGACCACAGGAAACTTGGCCACACCCATGATAAGTGGTCGTTCAGCTAACTAAAATCATACTGAATTACGGATGTTGCCAGATGAGAGTGTGCTGGACTAGAGAGGTTCAACCTGTAGTATCTCTCTTCTCAAACCTAGTTTTTATTCACAGATTGACAGAAGAAAACATGTTTTCATAGTTTTTCACCTTCTAATCAGTTTCTCAACACTGGATGAACAAGTCATCAAACTGAAATAGGTGAACAAATTGAAATGAAATATTCTCTCACATGTGCAAATACAGCTATTGCTGTCAAAAACTGGTTCAGCACTTCTACAAACATTGGTTCCAGATGCTTAGCCAGTGACTTCCACCAGTTCATTTGTTTCACATTCTTTGAAACTCTGAAGCAAACATGTACTGCTTAATTTTTTGTATGTACATGCTCTTCATATATCAGCAGGGGTGAGCAAGTATTTTATGCTGAGCCCCAACCTGTCTAACACGGTTCAAACCAAGGGAAATTTTGGTTACGTTCATATGGAGAAAAAAGAAAAAAAGCCCTTTCAGCATGTGTAAGAAAATAAGAATGTTGAATGTAAAAAGTTTATTAATCAGTATATATGTGCATATGCATATATAACACAGTAACATACATTAACATTTCTAATGAGATGGACGAGCCTGAGACCCAGCAGCCAATCTTGCTGCTCCCACCTTATGAAATTTTACATGTCCCTGAGAGGGCCTACCCCCTACTCGCACACCCCTGGATTACAGTACAGTAGTATGGTATACTAGTACAGGTGTTACATCATAAACTGCTATTTTCAAATTTAATTTTAAATATCTTGATTTTAAAAAAACCCTGTATTTAACTAAATCAAAAATCCAACTCAAATTAAAAAATGTTTTTATTAATTTTCCTTTTTTATCTACCCTATACAGCAAACAGCCTCTATGACCATCTATAGAGAAAGCCTTCCTCAGTTCCTCCTGGAATGCTGCACCCAGTACAACGGCCATATTCTAAGCTGCAGACAGGGATCAGGATTTTACAGCACATGCATCGATAAACTGTTAACACAGAATGAAACAGGACATGCTCTGGGGTCTCAAAAGACACAAAAAGGGCAGATAAAATAGACAGTGTAAATCTTTCTTTTTTATTACTGAATTTTCATCCAGTCTATTTCTCTTGCTATGGATTACTAATCAAACAAACCAACTTGGCTTCCTGGTTTTATTGCAACAGAAAGCAAAGTCTGGAAATGAAGCTACTCATAATATTAGTAACTATTTGTCAGAAAAAGAAATTCAGACCCAAAAGAGTTTACTTTTAAACAGGATAATTTTAATGGAAAGCAACTGGTTTTCAATTCACTTCATGGTACAGTAAGGTTACGACATTTGTGACTTCAACATTTGCAAATTAAATTATTTGCAAGCAGGGGGGTTGCCTGGACTGCCACAGAGGCTGGAACTGAGTGGCTCCTTCCCTCCCCCTTACGAGGCAGATTGCCTAGACCCGCCATGGCAGCATCTGCTGGAGCTGAGTGGCTCCTTCCTTCCCCCTCAACAGGGGGATTGCTTAGTTCCAGCAGCACCCAAGGGGTCAGGTGTACATGCTGACTGTGAATAAGCAAGCTCAGGAGCCAGGCAGAGGGCAGCGGCTTCCCCAGCCCAACACATGTGCGAGAGGTCGGCACATGCTAGAGCCACCTGGGGCACCTCAGACATCTTGGGCTGCTCTGCGCAGGGAGCCTGAGTGCTGAGACAGTCTCCCCCAGTCCAGCCACCTCTGTCCCCAGGGTGGTGCTGCACCTGTCAGGGGCTGGAGCTGGAGCTTCTAACACAGAGATGTGCATGTGTGCATCTCAAGGGTTTACTGTGTCTGGAACATTCCCAAATTCAAGCGTCCCTATCCACTGGCATGTAACCCTCAGCATACTGCCAGACAGCATTCCAGCTGCACGAGGTCTTGTCTTGCAGAAAGAATGTCGCGACCCTACTGTATTAGCAAGAGTGTTGTAAACAAGATATGAGAAGTAATTCTTCCACTATACTCTGCTGATGGTGCCTCAACTGAAGTACTGTGTCCAGTTCTGGGTACCACATTTCAGTAAAGATGTAGACAAATTGGAGAAGATCCAAAGAAAAGCAACAAAAATGATTAAAGGGCTAGAAACCTTTGAGGGAAAATTGAAATAATTAGGTTTGTTTAATTTGGAAAACAGGAGACAGAGGGGACATAACAGCTTTCAAGTTTCTAAAAGGTTGTTACAAGGAGGGAGAAAAATTATTCTGCTTGACCTCTGATGATGGGACAAAAGGGAATGGGCTTAAATTGCATCAAGGAAGCCTTTTTATTCAGACTGCTGACCTGGCAGCAGTGCCATTTTTAAAAGGCAGCTGGCCGGCCCCAAGCCACATGTGGCTCCTGCCACTGCCACCACTCCCTCCTCCAGTTCCCGTACAGTGCGGCAGGGGGAACTCCCAGCGCCCTGCCATGATGTATGTGAGCAGAGCTGGTAGGGGGTCACTGTGGGGAATGCTGGCTCCGACCCTCATGAGGGTTTGTCTCTGCATGGCCCCTGTAACGAGCAGTCCCCACGTGCACTCCTTCGCTCAATCCCGGAGGAGCAGCCCCACCGAGGGCGTCAAGCCACTGAGCATGCTGCTGAACAGCATTGCGCAGGCTGCCTACTATGGGCAGGCAAGCATCACCAAGGAGCTGCTGTGGGTCCAGCTCTACCCTACCCCAAGGCGGTACCTCAGAAGTTCCGTGCCCTACTCGCCAAGATGAGCGGCATCCGCAAAGTAGCGGTGACCGGACGAGTAGATGATGGATGGCGGGGCTGGGCTGGGCTAGCCTGGGGCGCGAGGGGGGGGATGACGGATGGGGAGGACAGACAGACAAGCTGGGCTGGAGGGGGAGTGCACAGTTGTTGGGACAGATGGACAAGCTGAGACGGAGAGGCAGTGGGAGAGTCAAAACGGACATATGGAGAAGTAGGGCTAGAGGGATGCGTGGGGAGATTGGGTCTAAGGCTGGGGACGGTTTGGGGTTGCTGGGGTGGGGTTAAGACTCAGAGTGGAAAGAGGTGGTTTGAGGCTACAAGGGGTTTAAGCCTGGGGTTGGAGATGGTGGTGGTTTGGGGCTATTATGTGTTTGGATCACGGAACACACAAAAATTGCCACCTGAGCCCTCTTACAAAAAAAGGGTGGACGTCCCTGGTTTAGATGGTGCAGGGGACTGGACTTAACTTCTCGAGATCCCTTCCTGTTCTAATATTCTAAGATTCTATCTAATAAATAAGAAATAAATCATTTACCGTCATCCTAAAATAATAAACTTAAGATAGGAATAAATATAAATTCAGCAATGTAATTGGTTAAATAAAGACACACAAATATAGTGCAGTGCCAACTTCACAGCACTGAAGTGTATCACGGACCATGAGCTAACACGTTCCCCATAAAATCTGATCTCTCACACGCTGCTAGGAGCACCCAATTCGGAAGGCTTGTAGCAGAATCTTGGCCCAGCTGGGGGGAGACTGGATTTGTCTTTCCCCAGCACAACTGCTCTCAGCAGAAGATAAGACCACCCATGGATGTGTCTGCTTGCTGCAGCAATATCAGGGCTCTGATGTATGCCAAAAAACGGCTTGTAGAAGTGGGTTCAAATGCCTCCTGCTGCTGGAAACACTCCAGTGGTCATGGTGGGGTCCTATCTGCAACTCCCAAATAGCCAGAACCTGCTGTTGCTCCTCACAGATGCTTGTGCAGTGGAGTGGGAGATGAGACCCACCTTCAAGTGATTTCCTCTGCTTCAGAAAGCTCTGGAGCTGACTAGCAGTCCTGCTAGTTGCTGCTCCCAGACAACGCTTGTAGAAGTGGATCTGATCGTCCACTGCTGTTGGGAGTGTCCCAGACTGGGGGTTCCTAGCTGTGAGTCCTGGCTGGCATGTGGAAGGACAGGACTTCCTCTTCACCTGCATGGCTACTCTAGGATGGGGAGGGGAGATCAGACCAAAGTACCCTTTGAGATTGGGACCCACACTGTTACACCACCCCACAATTTTAGATGGACACACCTGAAAACATGAAATGGATCAATTTTAAAAACCTCTTGCTGTGAAATTAATCACAATGCACCATGCCTTTGAGAGGCAGGGAGGGAGGGAGGAAAGGAAGAAAGAAGGAAGGGTAAAGAGTATTCTCCTGGCTAGCAAAAAAGTAGTACCAGATGTAGTGTAAAATCTGTATTTATGTAATTGTAAACTAAAATGTATAATAGCAGCCAACGAGAATCTATGTTTCGTTAGGAAAATAATGTTAAAAGTATAAATGCAAAACATGATTAGATAGATGATTTTAAAAATGGTTTCCTACTTGCTGATTTAAATCATGATTAAAATCAATGCTTGAGATAAACGCATCCTTATGTCAGATCATTCAATATTCTCCATTGGCAAAAGATTACATATGTAAATATTCATATTGAAAGGATCAGAATTTGCACAATTTGAGAGTGCAAACAAACAAAGCGTATAATAGAAACGGTCTTACCTCCCTAATTTTGCATTGCTGTCACAGCTCCATAATAGAGCATCTGCTCATGCATGAGATATCTATACTGGTTCTCTCACAAACAACTATAAATTTGTTAACGCTGATATTCTGTCTTTAATGTAAAATGACTACTTAGGAAGATAAACCTATCAGTCAAGTTGCAGATCATTAAAACACAACACACGACAAATATACACAGATTAACACATAATAATTGGATAGATGAGGACCCATTGTTGACAAATGCCTTTCACTGATATGTTGTCATAAGTAATCTGGTTTTCTGGTACACATACAGCACATCTTCCTAGACTAACAAACAAATGTACAGTAAAAAAAAACATATGCAATGTCAACATATTAAAGAATCACTTGCTAGAGGCAGGTAAAAATGAATATCATTCCATGATGAAAGATAAATGTGGCTTTTTAGGTAATTAGAATGTAATCTGATGTAAAAAAAGGAAATATGTGCTCAGTAAAGAGCCTTGCAATCTACACAGAAGAATATAGTCAGTTTCAGGATAGCTTTAAATATACTGGAAATATCCACTTTGAAACCCTTGACATACACAACAAGAAGATGGTTACTCACATAACCGTTGTTCTTCAAGATGAATTGTTCACACACATTCCAATTTAGGTGTGCATGCACCATGTGCACAGACATCAGAAAACATTTCCCTAGCAGCCATTGTAGGGTCAGTCAGGGAGCCCCCAGTATACAGTGCTATATACGATTCTGCTGACTCACACCTCACTCAGTTCCTTCTTGCCAGCTACTCTGACAGAGGAAAGGAAGGTGGGTACTGGAATGGAGGTGAACAATGCATCTCAAAGAACAACAGTTATGAGAGGTTAGTTGCCATCTTTCTTCTTCAAGTTATTGTTTAGGGCAGTGGTGTCCAATAGGAATTCAAAGATTGCCACACTTGTGCTTGTTATCCTTCCATATTCACCACACTATATTATACAAAACTTTATAGATCCAGACACTCCCAGCCACCCTCCCCGTTCTAAATAAATGCTACAGCCCTCCCCCAGACCCAGGCATCCCCAGCTCCCCCATTCTAATTCAGTGCTGGTGACTCACCAGAGCCACCACTGGAGCTGCTGCCACACACTTCTCCCACCAAGCAGTGGGGTGGATGGCACCCCCTCCCCCCCATTTAGCGCAACACAGTGTCCTATGCACTACATGTGGTGAGTGGCAAACATATTGGACATCCCTGGTTTAAGTCAATTCCAATTTAGCTGAATCCCAAGCTTCCTCCCCTCATCCCCCAATGCTCTAGGCATTATAGAACTGCCTTGCCTACAGCCATATCATTATGGGCTTACTGATCAGTGGCATAGTGGGCTGTGAATGGAGGACCTAGTAGCTGTCCTTCACATATCCTGAATGGAAACCTGGATCAGGAAGGCCATAAAGGATGCCAGAGCCCTTGTAGAATGTGCTGTAATTGGTGCAGGAATGCAAGCTGATTTGTAGAACTTACAGATACAATCTGTAGTCCACAAAGAGATATGCTGAGGATAGAATGGGAGGCTCTTCATGTGGCCCGAGACCGCTACAAAGAGCTGCAATGACCTTCCAAAGGGCTGTGTATGGCCATAAAATGCCAGCACTCTATGCACATACAAAGAATGCAGAAGCTGCTGCCTCAAATTGGTATGAGGTTTTGAGTAGAAAACAAGGAGGAAAATGTCTTGACCCAAATGGAACTGAGACACCACTTTGGGTAGGACGACCAGGTGTGTTCTTAACACTATGGCTGGGTCTACACGAGCCCCTTCCTTTGGAAAGGTGCATGTTAATGAGCGGGTTTGAAAGATGCTAATGAGGCACTGCAATGAATATGCAGTGCCTCATTAGCATAATGGTGGTTGCAGCAATTCGAAAGTGCGGCTTTTTGAATTGCGCGCCACCCGTGGAGACGGGACCTTCCAAAAGGACAACCCAGTTTTTGAAAGCCCTTCTTCCTATCTGGTGTTAGGAAGAAGGGCTTTCGAAAACTGGGGGGTCCTTTAAGAAGGCCCCGTCTTCACGTGCGGCGCACAATTTGAAAAGGGGCACTTTCGAATCGCCACAGCCACCATTATGCTAATGAGGTGCTTCATATTCATTGCAGCACCTCATTAGCATCTTTCGAACCTGCTCATTAACATGCCCCTTTTGAAAGGAAGGGGCTTGTGTAGACACAGGGTATCTTTCTTGACCCATCTGTCCATATTTCATCATTATGTATAGATATAGTCACAGTGTGATACATACAACTGGGGAAAAAAAACCCTCCAAAGTTGTGAGCTCAGTTAGACTGGACAGTTCTGGAGAAACTGAAGCTATGCCACATGGTGATTGGAAGTGAGAGCCCCATACATCACCATTTCTGTTTATCTATGTTCCCACTGGTACCTCTGGAAATAAATTAACTATGGTATTTCATATAACAAATTCCCATAGAGTAGCCTATTATGAAAATGCAGTAAGTTAAACCATAAATACCCTTCACCATTATACAAATTAACCAGTGTATCCTCAGAGATGTCTTACGTACCCCCAAAAGTACACATACTACCTTTTGAGAATCTCTGCCATAAGGTGTTCAGGGCAAAGACGTGTGATAGCTAAAGTGCTAGTGGTAAACTGTATACATAGTTTACATATCTACTATGTACTTTAAAGAATTTGCCTGTTTGATCAAGGACTCCTAAATGGCAAGAGCTAGGACCACTACATTCGGTATACAGCTTCCTCTTATCATAACTTAAAGCAACGGAAAGTTTTGGTTGCACCAGAAAAACAAGATGTGTCCAGAATTGGATTAATTCTCATAAAAAGAATCATCGAATCAAAAACAATCCTCAAAACTGACATATCTGAGCGAATGTTGAAAGAGACTGAACCAAGATGAGCCAGAAAAATAGGATGAACCTGGAACAGGATTGCATCTCAATAAACCTTACAGAAAAGAGATATAATGGATAAACTGGAGTAACCCTACGTTTTGGCACAGCCACATCAGCTCTTAAAGTCTGAAAACGAGAAGAAAATGTTAGTGGCAACCAAACTGACTATAATTTACAACAAAAAAATGAACAGAAAAAATGTAATAATCCCTTTTTAAAGAAATCAAAAATAAACCTTATCATCATAAAAAACAACACTGTATTTTTGAAAAATATAATAATTTAAACAATGCATACGCATTTTCCTTTTATTTTAAAAAAATCCTGACTCAAGTTAAGTAACCGAGGAATGCTGGCTAAAGCTGCTAGTACATATATATTTTACACACACCCTTATGACAAAAATAGATAAAAATAATAAATATCCAAGCAGTTTTTGTATTTAATTGGTAAAAAAATCAAGTGTTGGGCAGAATCATTAACGTAGGCTATTGTCATGTACTGTGTGTAATAGTCTATATCAGGCGTGTCCAACCTGCGGCCCAGAGGCCGCATGCGGCCCTGGACAGCTAGTAATGCGGCCCCACAAGATCGTAAACTTTTAACATTATTATGGGATTTTTAGCGATATTTTTCAAGACTCGATTGCGCGGTACTCGAGCGCAGACTGCGTAGGCGACAACGGAACGCTGTGTGGGGGAGGGCACAGCGCAGTGCTAACTTTGCCTCCCATGCCCACCACACACAGTCAGTCGAATCAAAACCTGCGTGTCAGATGTTATATGCGTTTGTGCGACTTGGCGAGTAAAACGCAACGATTACCGATAATATGTGTGAGATAATACGACGTGTGTGTGCCTGTGAAGACAGGCATTTATTGTTATTAACCCAGCAAACAAATGCTAAGTTTTTTTGCTGGGAAGCAGACATGTAAGTTTTCTTATTTAATTATTGCACTTGGGCTTGTTGTATTACTTCGTAAAATAATTTAATAAGTTAAAATAAGTTAAAATAGTTTTTTAGCAGCTGTGGCGGAGTAAGTACAAAAATGAATCAAATAGTTTTTCGCTCATGATATTGATATAATTACATATACAACATCGCTAATACTAGAAAAATAAATGATTGCTTATTTATTAATTTCTTTATCCGAGCATGGCTTCAACGTCATGTCAAAAGAAAATAGAACCAAAAAAAGAAAAATCGTGGATGAAGGAAGAGTGTTCAACGAAAAATGGACAGATGAATACTTTATTGTCAAGACAGATAATAAGGCACTATGTTTAATTTGTAGGGAAATCGTGTCAGTTTTCAAAGATTACAATTTGAGAAGACATTATATGCAAAAACATGCTGCCAAATTCGATGCATATCAAGGAACGTTTCGTAAAGACAAAATAGTGGAACTGAAAAAAAGTCTGTCATCTCAACAATTTTTTTTAAAAAAAAATTACAACTCAAGCAGACTCTATTGTGAAAGCTAGTTATGTGGTAGCAAATCTGATTGCAAAAAAATCAAAACCATTTACTGATGGTGAGTTTATTAAGCAATGTATGGAAAGCGTGGCAGATATAATTTGTCCTGATAAAAAAACGGATTTTTCTAAAATCAGTTTGTCTCACCAGATTATAGCCAGGCGAATTGAAGAAATAGGAAAATCTGTCGAAAGAGATTTGGAGAGTAAAGCTGCTAATTTCAAATTTTATGCTTTGGTGATAGATGAAAGTACTGATGCTACAGATACGGCTCAACTTGCCATTTTTATTACGGGTATTGATAACGAATACAATCTCACTGAAGAAATGGCTTCTTTGGTGCCATTAAAAGACACAACTAAATCTCTTGATTTGTATGAAGCAGTAAAAATTACACTAAAGCGATTTTCTTTAACTTTTGCCAACATATCTGGTATAGCTACTGATGGCGCCCCGGCTCTGGTTGGTAAAAAAGAGGGACTTATAAAACTAATAGAAGACAGTGCAATTGCCGCCGGCAACTCACGTTTGATGAAATATCACTGCATCGTACATCAAGAAAATTTATGCGCGAAAGCTTTAAAAATGGATGATGTCATGCAAATTGTCATCAAAGCTGTGAATTTCATAAGATCCAGGGGATTGAATCATCGCCAATTCCAGGAGTTCCTTAAAAGTATGGATGCTGATTATGGGGACATCATTTACTTTTCTGAAGTAAGATGGCTAAGTCGGGGTAAAATGTTGAAAAGATTTTATAATTTGCGAAATGAAATCACGTCATTTATGGAATCAAAAGGAAAATTTGTGCCAGAATCTGAAGATGAAAAATGGCTCACAGATTTAGCATTTTTGGTGCATTTGACCGCTCATTTAAATGAGTTAAACATGCGTCTTCAAGGTGAAAATCAACTTATCTGTGCTATGTTTCAAACCATAACAGCGTTCAAAATGAAACTTAAATTATGGCTAGCTCAAGTTATGGCAAATAATTTTATGCATTTTGATATGCTGGCTAAACACAGTCCTGTGAACAGTGAAAAATATGCAGCCTTGCTTTCCGTTTTGATACAGGAATTTGATTAATAGGTTTCAAGATTTTCGAAAAAATCATCAATGTTTTGGTATATTTGCGACTCCATTTTTGGTCAACATAAATACATTACCTGCGAATTTTCAAATGGAATGTATAGAGTTGCAATCAGACATTCAACTCAAAGAAAAATTTGATCATGTCTCTTTACTAGACGTTTATAAGTCCTATCTTCCCAGAGAAAAATATCTCTCACTTCACAATCACACCTTATTCATGTCATCGCTTTTTGGCAGTACGTACATTTGTGAACAACTTTTTTCAAGGATGAAGCACACAAAGAGTAAAATTAGATCAAAATTTTCTGATGAGCACCTTGAGAACTCACTAAGAATTGCAACGACTTCCATCGAACCAGACATTGATGCATTGGTTTCACAAAAACAAGCTCAAATATCCCACTAGTTTTATGTTTATATTGCCCTCTTTTGTTTTAATGTTATAATAAAAAATATAAAAAAAGGAAGTTTGTTATTTATATACATTAACTATATTATATATTTTATATGCGGCCCAAGACAATTCCTCTTCACTCAATGTGGCCCAGGCAAGCCAAAAGGTTGGACACCCATGGTCTATGTAAAGAGAAAGGTGCAAAAAAGAAGAGGAAGGGATTTGTGAGATGCACTTTGCCACTATTGCAAACATACTGAAGAAACACAACGCAATTGGCTACAAAGAGGCAAAAAGCAAACATGCTGAAAAGAAAAGCCAGACAAATCACTATTACTTGTATAATAAATTCCACGAAATCCATCATGATATAAGAAAGAAGGCAGAAACAGCCCTAAACAGAAAACAATTTTGGGGGTGGGAAAGAAAGCATTTTAAAAGAAAATATGCCACAGGCATTCTTAAAAGGCAAATATTCTGAATGACGTTCTCCATCTGGAAACAGCTAATTATGCTCAAATGCGTCACACGGTTACCATGGCAACATAATAAAGAAAAACAATGCTCATTAATAATGATAGGGATGATAAATGAGCCCGTCAACTTATAATATTGATACTATTACAACAAAACAGAGTATAAGAAAACAGTGTGGAGAATTGCTTTAGGACTTGTACATTCCTGTATTGGTGACTAAGAGAGACAGTTAGCAGAACTGTAGTGATACAGGAGTATCTGTGGTGGTGATGATATTATGTTCTGCCTTCGTCAATAAAGGGAATGAATGTCTTATCCCCCAAACACACCTGTACATGCTACGACTTTTGGGAATGTATCTTACTTATTAAGCCCTATAAAAACGTAGAGAACTTCTATACGTTGTCAAAAGCTTAAATACTTCTGGGTGCAGTTATAACCCAATGAGCTTGGCTGAGCCCAATAACCCCTCATGAACTGACTATGCTTCCTAATGACGTTCAAGTGCTGACAGCTCATCCTTTAAGCCTAGTAGCAAGAACAGCATGATGACTGCTCAATGAACTCCATACATAAGGCTGCACCAGCAGACCTGGTTCCTGGTTTGGCCCTTGCTCCTATGAGTACCTGCTTCCTCTCCAACCTAGCCTTCACCTTCTTCAGTGCTCCTGATTCAGGGCTCCAACTACTGGCTTGACCCTGACCATAAATCCAGTTCTGGTCTCTGATTCTGACCACTGGCTTGTCTCCTGTCCACGACTCCAGTTCCACCCTCTGATTCCACTCTAACAACTAGGCTACATTTCTGTTCCAACCTTTAAGTAACACCACCTACACCACGGCATGTGACACACATTCAACAACGCGCTTTCATTGTAGGTATGTCAGAATGGCAGATTTGCCTGTACCCTAAAAAATCCCGACGTGGGTTAAGAAGTCTTTGTTCTTTATTTTTAGTGATGTACTGCGTGTTAGACACAAAGCATGTGGTATTATAGTCACAGAGCTGAGAAGAAGTTTCTGAAGCACACCCTTATTTTTCAGTGCCACACATTTTCCTCAGTGTCTATTGCATTTATGTCAGAGGACATTGTAAATTCTATCTCTCATCCCTTAAAACACAAATTACTGTTCTGTAAAATACAAACCTCTTGTCCAACACATTGTCAGGCAAATTCCCCTATCCTGTAATTATTCCTGCTGGATGCTGTAATTATTCCTACAGCTATGTTCAAGATGCACACAAGGGATCAAAGATTCACAATTTCTCAGCTACAAAACATTTGAAAGCTAGAGCCCTATTTTGACAAATGACTGTGGTGTTCATTCTAACAATAAATGACAAACACCAAGAAAGCTTCTGGCAAGTCTTCATTACGTGAAACATACATATCAGTAAAGTAAGTCTCTTCACTGCTAAAACCAAATATGGTCACCTAACACATGGATGTTAGTGGAATGACACCAAACCAGTATAAGCTAGTAAAGATCAGAAGCAGAAGAGTTAAACACTTTCCAAGACCCATGTACGAAGTTCTTCAAGTACGATGATGCCAACCTGACAATGATCCTCTCATCTATTTAGCAAATGTGTGACAGGACACCATGACAATTAGCCTCAATTCTGATCTTTGGAATAACTCAATGCAGATGAATTGTTCAATCTTGATTTCACTGTGGAAGCTAATAACTGAGTTTGTGGATTTCACAAGGTGAACAAATATCTACTAGAAACTATCTGGATCATGAACTTTCTGATGACCAACCTCATCCATATGTGAAGACCAATTCCTCTGAGCCATCTAGTCCCTTATCAATTCTACATCACAATTATTATTGTCCATTCTAATTATTTTTAGTACTGTGTGATACTTAATGAATCTAAAATAGGTCCACGGCCAAAAGCCAAAGATACTACTGAAGTGAAGATGGTAAGCAGTGCTAGACATTTAAAGAGAGTATAGTTGCACAAATAAAAACATTGCAAACAAGCTAAAAAGTAATCAGCAGTAAAGCGGCTTGGAAAACTATAAACAAATACTGGCTTCTGAACCACAAACAAGTTTCTGGAAAGACTATTACACAGTCTTTTGATTTCTACACAGCTGAGATAGGGCTCTCATAAGAACTTTGTATTACACACTTGACTAACAATACCACTGAGGTTCATTATCATCATATTACAGGTTTTAGGAGAAAAAAAAAAAAAGGATCAGCCAGTGTGATTGGCTAGCCAGCATGGAGGACAGTTACTGAATTAGACAGAACATGGTCTTGTCCAGCTTGGGAATTCCTACTCTTCCGGTATGAACTGAAGAGAATATCTGATAGGACCAGATATTTTTAATGTTACAAAGTAGTTCCATTAGAACTCCATTTTCACATACAAAGTTTACCAAAACATTCATCATTGGAGCAAAATTTTCCATGCTTGGTCTCTACAACTGGATTTTAAGAGTGTGAGAAAAATTCTTCTGGTTGTATGGAACTTCACTTTTCCTGTTTTAGGAGCACACAGGGCATAGGAAAATAAAAATAAATTATTCCAAAGGCTTTTCTAACACACCATACGGAATCAGTAAAGGGCACAATCACAATATGTATGAATCCTTTGTGGATCACCATTAAATCACTGATCTACATGTTTCTTTCTTGGTACATGAAGTACAAGTGCTTAGATACATATCTGTGTTTAAGGAAACCCTGTAATATACATTACATTTTATTCCATTATTGCAGAAATAGTCACATGATCACACAAAGATGGTTAAGGAATGCTGATGAAGCTAAGAAACACAGATAATTCATAATTGCTTTTCATATATTCTGACTTTTTTATTGCTTTAACGGTTTAAATTAACATTAATGTCTGTATTTTTCCCCCCCTATTAACAAATAGCTTTGAACCAGCTACCACATTTTTCAAAGGAAGCCATTCTTTAGGTGGCAGAGATTACTGACGTGGTACTGTGCAGGAAGGATATTCAGTAAATGTGATTATCTACAGCCCACTAAAAAGATCAAATCAAGAAATTAAAAGAGGAAAGGAAGCAAACAGAAAGATACTAAGGGAACAGAGAGAAAAGAAGGGGTGGTCTGGGTTCAAAAATACTTCCAGTCACATGTAATACCCAGGTAAGTGGGGGAGAGGGGATTGGGACACAATGGCAGCACTACTATATATGTTTAATAATAGCATGTTTTTCAGTACTGGGCTGTCTGGGGGGCGGGATAGTGGTGTTACAATAGATCCACAAAATGGCATTAATTCAGAACCACATTTCAAGTCACTCACAGCATCACAGGTGGGTCTGGCCCTTTAAAAGTACAAATACAGTGACTTCACACCAAAAAGAACTTTACATTTTCTGAGTGATGCAAAAGCAGAGACCAAGGAGCTAACCTTACACCAACAGTGGGCAAAATCATAGAACCATAGGACTGGAAGGGACCTCAGGAGGTCATCTAGTCCAGCCCCCTGCTTCAAGCAGGATCAACCCCAGCTAAGTCATCCCAGCCAGGACTCTGTCAAGATGGGACCTAAAAGCCTCTAGGGATGGAGAATCCACCACCTCTCTAGGCAACGCATTCCAGTGTTTCACCACCCTCCTGGTGAAGTAGTTTTTCCTAATATCCAACCTACTCCTCTCCTTCTGTAACTTCAGACCATTGCTCCTTGTTCTGCTATCTGACACCACTGAGAACAGTTTCTCACTGCCCTCTTTACAGCTCCCCTTCAGGAAGATGAAGGCTGCTATTAAATCACCCCTCAGTTTTCTCTTCTGTAAACTAAACAAGCCCAAATCCCTCAGCCTCTCCTCACAGGACATATGCTGTGTGTCACAAACTCTGTCTCTCCAACAAAAAGCATTTCTCTTTCACGCTTAAGACTCTGTCAGTCTCTGTAGCCCCCAACCCCACCCTTCTACCCGAGGTTCTTCCCCTTCTGGAAGGTCCAGAGCCAGCCTGTGACCAGTATCAAAATTCTTGGAGTGGTTCCACTGTGAAAATTATTGCTCACCCTAGATTTACAAAGATAAATCTCTTACACAGGGTAGATGGGAGGGTACAGTAGTTGGGAGGGTAGCTGCCAGCACAGGTAAACAATTTTTTTTCTGCTTGAAGTAGTGTGCTAAAAATAGTGTGGCAGCAGCAGCATGAGCCACAGCTCAAGCTAACTGCCCAGAGGACCATCCCACCCAGCCTCCTGGATACAGACTCAGATTGCAATCCCAAACTGATTTCTGTGCTTCTGCAGCCATACTGCTATTTTTAGCACACCAGCTCAGGGTTAACATGTGTCTATCCAGTCACAGTGGAAAGCACCCTAACACACTTCTTAGTATCTTTGACTGTTTAAAGAGAGTGCCTGCTGCTCAGTGCACAACTGCCCTGTAGGAGGCATAACTGTGTTGATAGAATCTTTGAAATATTTGTAAAATGGGTGCCACTGTGGAGAATAGGTGACTCTCAAAGAAAGCATTAATTCCCAGGTTTGTTGCCAATCATTGATGCCTTCAGAACGGAAATATTATGCTCTGTGCTTAAGTGAATTAACTTCGTAGCTATTCATATAATCTGTAACTACAGACACTTTATTAACTGGTATATTTTTTATATCTGGAAGATTTGTGCTGTGTGTTATAAGTTTCAATTACTCTTTTTGGCTTTGAATTACTGAAGAGGAATGTTAGCAATAAGGACCTGCTTCAACTCCTCATGAGACTTCAATGATTAATTATTCTACCCATTAAATTGAACAGACTGCAATTAATAAAATTAAATAGCTGTTGAGAAGGGGTATTCTTATCCATGTTGCATGAACAATATGCCCTGATAGATTAATAGTAAGTTAATAGGATGAAGCTCTGTAATAGAAAGATAAGAAAGTACATTTTTAAATTCACATTTTGTGGGATGACAGTCTTGTTTTAATAGTGGACTCAAAGAATACACCCATTATTTGTCAGATAAGAGGCAGCAGGTATTTATTTACAAAGCAACTCAGAACAGCTTGTTAGGTTAATTTGGGGGAAGGGGAGCACATTTTTTGATCACATGGGCTAGCGGTACAGCCCCACTACCATGGCACCCTGCTGTCTTGACACCTCGTCCAGGTGGGCTACAGAGGCCATATTCTGTGTCACTGTATGAGTAAAGTTAATGTGTGTCCCTTGTGCTACTCAGTAGTGGCAACCTTGATCAAAGAAATGGCCTTCAACTAGTGTCTGAAGGGGTCCCTGTCCTGCTCTCTCATGGAATGATAAATGCTGCAATGTAATGCTGGAGAGGGGGCTTTGCTAGTGTTGGGGTGGAGGGGGAGAAGGTGGAATGGGAAATGGCAGAGACCCAACAGAGACTTGGAGCTCTTTGGACATGAGGATTTAAAACACATACACACCCTCTGTCTAATCTAGTTGGCCAGACTACTTGAAGGAAAATCTGAAGGTTCAGCAGCCAAATGCAAACGTCAAGAACATTCCTGCTCTAGCTGGACTGTGCCATCTAGATTGTTTGGTTGGGACCCTTCTGTTTGGTACCAAAAAAAATTCTCCAAATGAAATCTGAAAAGGTGAGTGATAGCACCCATGTAAGTGCTAGGATATGAGCTTCACCTTGCTCTTTCAATCCTATCAACTTAACTGAGAGGGTTTTAATGTAACCAGAATACATTCACTAAATTTGTATAATATAATTAGACAGTTATTCATCAGGATTATAGTAAAACTTAGATGGTTAGGTATGAAATATCTCACATTAGGAAACTATGTAAACACTTGGGCAACATAGTTTCTTAGAGTCATTGCGGTCTGGTGATTAGCATGGTTTCCTGGGTTTTCCACCTGCCACAGACTCTTTGTGTGACCTTGGTGTCATCATTTAATTGCTCGATATTTCATTAATTCATCTACAGAATAATACCTCCCTCCCAGTTATTCTGTGAAGACTTGATTGTTTATAAATTGTTTTGAAATATATTTAAATATAAATTTAAAGTAGCTATTTAGGTGCAACAGAAGCATTATGTGCCATTCAACTATAATAAAAACATAGTGCTATGATTGATGAAGGGTAGGTTTTATACACTGATTTATTAGTAGTTTTGCCTTTCAAATATTTCTCACCAGCCTCACAGTCAGCACCTCCCTCAGGCCTCTCCCCATCCCAGAGCTGATGCCTGGAAATATCTAAATTAGATTTGATTTTTTTTTTTAAATTAAAGTTCAGAAGTTTCTTTGTTACATCATCAGAGTAAATAAATGATTAATAATGGATGTTCTGTTGAATAAACAAATAAACCATAAACTTAGATAACAACTGCAATTTTATTGCAATGTTGATGGTTTTTCCCCCTCTTCTTGAACAATGTGTCCTCAGTACCAAACTGTGTTTGTTCTGGAGAAAATAAGGGAAAATCCAGTCATAAAAAGGAAAGGGCAATAAATTGTTTGGCTGATTAATCCCATTTTGTTCTAATCACAGCACAGTGCCATATCTTTCTTTTGGATTTTCCCTGTTTTAATTCGTGTGGTTTCCCTCTCTCCATTTTATTGTGTGATAAATTATTATTTATTACTCATGAAAAGTGAGAGCTTTTTCAAGTCTGGCATTAATGTTAGAAAGTGCAATACAATCTCCTTCCACATACTGTCCTCAATACACTTTAGTCTTGCCCAGCTACATGCTTGCTCTGCACAGAACATTTTCAATGAGACTTAAATATAAGCCTAAGCGCTCTGCTAAGTACAGAAGAACCTCAGAATCACAAAACACCTTGGGAATGAAGGTTGCTCACAACAATGAAGAAAATATTACAGTAGCTCTTTCAAAAGTTTGTAACTGTACATTGACTTAATGCAAACTTTACTATGTATCAGAAAAAGGTTGTAAAAGTGAATATACCAAAGACCAAGAGGCACTGGGACACTGTGCTAATGAGGAAGACAAAAGATTGACAGAAATTCAAGCTGTTCTAAATGAGAGAACTTTGTTTAGAAATAACTTTGTGTTTGATTTTACTAAGACTAGTGCTGTTATTTTAAAAAAGAATTTGCTTCACATAAATTGTAGCACTATTTGTCATATTTTCTAGAAAATATGAATTTTTAGGTTCTTGGGTAGCAAAGAAGAGCTTAATATGCACATCTAAATTAGACTGACAGATTAATAGACACTAAAACCATTTCTTAACTTTGTTCTTTCTGCAATAATGATGTTTCTGGTGTTTTATTACACACACTAAATGATTTGATAACTGTAGTAGGTCAATATCCACCACAAGCATAAAGAACATTTTTTAATGAAAAATAACAGATGTTACACAATGAAACAGTATGCTGAACATGACAATGTTCAAGCCTCCAGTATAGCATTCTGTTCTTTGTTAGTATTTCCATCCCCATAGCACTTATGCATGGCACTGAAAATAAGCTTTGCAATTAAACTTTCAATAAAGATAGATTAATTGTTACTTTCCTTTATAGAGGTATCTTAACATCTTTAGAGTCCAGCAGGGCATAATCATATTACACTCAGTCATTTCTAGAATATTTGTTTGATCAGCCTGTCAACTCAATTATTTCAATTATCTATGTAGGAACAGAAGGCACTGCTGTAGTTAAGGATAAGATTTAAATTCCATATGAAATTTCTACTTCAGTTTATCATAGCTTTCTCAAGCAAAATTCCTATGGGCTGAACTCTGTATATTTGCTCTCTGCTTAGAGAGACACATTTATATATTCATTTTTATATTTTAAGGAAAATCCATCAGATGTTTGAGTTGTGTATGATTGTCTTATATGTCCCTAAATTAGTACTTAAGTAATACAGCAATGGGTACTACCATAAACTTTATATAGATGTTCCTTCAGAAACTTTACAGGCACACAGCCAAGAGAAGAAAAAACGTTGCTTAAATCCTCATTTATAGAGATCAATGAGACCTAACAAACAGGCTTAGCTTAAAGGAAATTGATTCCCTAACCCTGTGCACTGAAGATTCTCTGAAACAGAGGTTTTGATTTGCTTTCTTGGTTTCATCTAACTGCTAGAAAACTGGTGAAGCAAGTGCACAGTAAACCATTAAGTTCAGTTTCTCAGCTTAATTTAAAACAGCTTCAAAAGTTGAGAAGCCTGTGGTCACTAAGGCACTTCTTATGTTTGCAGTGCTTCCTGAGCCACCCAAAAGCAGCAGCAGAATGAAGGGCCCTCAGGCTACTCAGTTTAAACTTGTTGACACCATGCACCATTGACTGATGGAGGTCACATTGAATCCATGCACACATATTTGTTGGCCAGCTGAGAACTTGTTCAGTAGAACCCAAAGATGATGTGGCAGGTAAAAGCCTGGATGTCAAACAGTCTGATCAGTGACAAGGGAACCATTCCAAACATCTGTGGCTGACCATTCATTGCACCACAGGGTCGCAACTGTCAGATTTGGATCTGGCAGTTGAAATCATAATGGATACCACAATATGAGTAGTGCTCTGGGGTGAAATGTCCACATACAGAGGACACCTGGATTGGCACACAGCTTTTCCATCAATCTGGCCACAGACCCTCTGTGATGAAACCATGGAGAAGCTACAATGCTCAGAACAGGTAGCCACAGGATAGAAGTGGAGTGCAGAGTGCCTGTGATGATACACAATCAAGTTCAATTTAACATCAAACCAGTTTAGGATAAGGTGAACGACACTAATCAAGGCACAGTATTGTACTGCAGAGCAGCACAGCAACAGATCCAACGTACAAAGTTTGCATCTTTGCCCCATGTTGAACTAGCTAATTTGCTGATTAGATTATTCCTGGTCCTAACTTTGGCAGCAGTCTTTTTGAGATTGTCATGGAAAATCAAAGACTGTTCCAATGTGACACCAAGGCAGACATATGTTACCCCATGTTTCAGTTGTTCGCCACTGAAGAACAAGTTTAAATCATGTTTAGCACTCATATTGTAGAGGTGGAAGAAGCTTGAAATTCTTTGTCAGAATTGGTTGGAGACATCATCTGCTACAGTAAGCCGCCATTGTGGCCAGGTCAGCATTCAAGATGTTCTCTAATTCAGTGAAAGACCATGACTGTATACCACAGATTGAACACAGGAGATACAAGCACAAAGGTCTGGGATAAACCACTGGATTTTCTCCACGTACTTGTTCCATTTCCTGTATATACCTGGAAACTCCTATCATAAACTACAAGTTCAGCTATGTCCATGCATGTTGTGAAAGTTTTTGACCCTTTTACCAGAGGACCAGTGTACCATAATCTATTGTAGATCAAAGGAAGAGCTGTCCAAGTTCTGTTGGTACCCTTTTTCTATATATGTTGTGAGTGGTAGTACTCTGTCACGTGCTTTTCGGGAGAGGTGCGGGTGGGGAGGGTGCAATAAGGCACTTCTAGGGACTGCGGTGCTTCCAGAAGCCAGCTTGGTTATTGCCAAGAGTTAAAAGTCCATCAAACTTCACATACACTTTAGGATGTCTGGAACATTTTAAAATTTTACAAAAAAAGTGATGGGGCTTCATTATTAAACACGTTAGTTTGAGAAATTATCATTTACCTACCATAAAGTAAGCATGACAGATTACTGGAAAATTGTGATGAAATGTGAAACAGAAAAAGCAGGTAATTTTGGTTGATCCAGGCAATAGCCTGTAGATATAATGCCCCTTGTAGAAGTGCTGCTGCAGCTATAATGTGTGAAAAGCAAAAATATCCAGACATCTTACTCCTGGACCCTCTTTCTCTTCTTCCTACTGAGGGTGAGAAGGAAGCCTAAGAGAGACATCTTGTTTCCTCAGAGAGGTCAGTTCTCCCTCTGCTGTTGATCAACCTACAGTCACCGCAGAGCGTGAAGAGGTGATCTGCTGATAGGGGTACATGGAGCACTATATATGCACAGGTGAACAACATAGGGCTAGAGACCGTCATTTCTGAAAGGCTTCTTGGCCTGTTTGTCTAGCCTAAAGACCAAATAGGCATCTCAGCCTGAGAGAGCAGCTGCTCACTCATGGGTGGTAAGAAGAAACTGGTGACTCCGCCTGCACAGAGGTCAGCAAGAAGAGTTAACATGGAAATTCCAGTAGCTTGATGGGACAGGGTACAGGAAGAGAGAATTTCCTGAAGCCTGAGTGGGAACAGTTTGAATTCATTTATTTGAGTACTTTCTCTTTATGCATTAGCTAAGCCTTGTACAATGCATTTAAGCTCATCACAAAACAAACACTTGGAGGCAGTTCTCCATTCACAGTTCTGGAACCAGCAAAACTTGGATATCTCCTGCACCCTCACCTAGAAATCTGCATGCACTTCCTCTCCTCTTCTTTATTCAGAGAAAGCTTCCTCATTTGCAAGCATCCATTTTTGATTGTACCCAGGCACGCAGAGTGTTTTTTAAATTCATTCCAGTTATAGCTCCTTTTTTTAATTGATTGCTGCCTGAAACCATATTATTCTGTACTGTGCCAACAACACTGCATTCCCACCATTGATAACAGAGCTAGTAAAGAGCAGCCAGGTGGTTTTAAACCACCACTATTACATAAACCTGCTGCGAACAAGTCTAGAAAACCTGTGGCTAGCACATTAGCAACCAATGATACCTTGTTTCCATTAGCACTCCACCCATTGATACCTACCCAGAGTGGCAGGGCAAGGGTGAAGGAAGCACAAACAAGCAGAAGAAACTGCAGGGCAACCACAGGCAGCTGGGTGGGAGATGGCTCAGCCTAATTAAAACCATCTGGCCCCAATATAGGCAAACAACACGAGCGTGCAGGAGCAAGATTAGAAAGGCTAAGGCACAAAATGAGCTCAAACTAGCTACAAGCATAAAGGGAAACAAGAAGGCTTTTTACAAATACATTGGTAACAAGAGGAAGACTAAGGAGAGGGTAGGGCCATTGGTCAGTGAGGAGGGAGGAACAGTAACAGGGAATTTGGAAATGGCAGAAATGTTTAATGATTTCTTTGTTTCGGTCTTCACTGAGAAATCTGAAGGAATGCCTGACATAGAGAATGCTAGTGAAAAAGGGGTAGGTTTAGAAGTTGAAATAAGAAAAGAAAAAATTAAAATTTACTTAGAAAAATTAGATGTCTGCAAATCACCAGGGCCTGATGAAATGCATCCTAGAATCCTCAAGGAGCTGACAGAAGAGGTATCTGAGCCTTTAGCAATCATTTATGGTAAATCGTGGGAGACGGGAGAGATTCCAGAAGACTGGAAAAGGGCAAATATAGTACCCATTTATAAAAAGGGGAACAAGAATAACCCGGGAAACTACAGGCCAGTCAGCTTAACTTCTGTGCCAGGAAAGATAATGGAGCAGGTAATTAAAGAAATCATCTGCAAGCATTTGGAAGGTAGTAAGGTGCTAGGGAACAGCCAGCATGGCTTTGTTAAAAACAGATCATGTCAAACCAATCTAATAGCTTTCCTTGATAGAATAACGAGCCTTGTGGATAAGGGAGAAGCGGTGGATGTGGTATACCTAGACTTCAGTAAAGCATTTGACACGGTCTCACATAATATACTTATCAATAAACTACGCAAATACGACTTAGATGGGGCTACTATAAGGTGGGTGAATAACTGGCTGGATAACCATACCCAGAGAGTAGTTATTAATGGTTTTCAATCCGGCTGGAAAAGTATAACTACTGGGGTTCAGCAGGGGTCTGTTTTAGGACCGGTTCTGTTCAATATCCTCATTAACAATTTAGATATTGACATAGAAAGTACACTTATTAAGTTTGCAGATGATACCAAGCTGGGAGGGGTTGCAACTTCTTTGGAGGATAGGGTCATAATTCAAAAGGATCTGGATAAACTGGAGAAATGGGCTGAGGTAAACAGGATGAAGTTTAATAAGGACAAATGCAAAGTGCTCCACTTAGGAAGAAACAATCAGTGTCACACATACAGAATGGGAAAGGACTGCCTAGGAATGAGTACAGCAGAAAGGGATTTGGGGGTTATAGTGGACCACAAGCTAAATATGAGTCAACAGTGTGATGCTGTTGCGAAAAAGGGAAACATGATTCTAGGATGCATTAACAGGTGTGTCGTGAACAAGACACGAGAAGTCATTCTCCCGCTCTACTCTGCGCTGGTTAGGCCTCAGCTGGAGTGTGTGTCCAGTTCTGGGCACCACAGTTCAGGAAGGATGTGGAGAAATTGGAGAGGGTCCAGAGGAGAGCAACGAGAATGATCAAAGGTCTAGAGAACATGACCTATGAAGAAAGGCTGAAAGAATTGGGCTTGTTTAGTTTGGAAAAGAGAAGATTGAGGGGGGACATGATAGCAGTTTTCAGGTATCTAAAAGGGTGTCATAAGGCAGAGGGAGGGAACTTGTTCTTCCTTGCCCCTGAGGATAGAACAAGAGGCAATGGACTGAAATTGCAGCAGGGGAGGTTCAGGTTGGACATTAGGAAAAAGTTCCTAACTGTCAGGGTGATCAAACACTGGAACGAATTGCCAAAGGAGGTGGTAGAATCTCCATCACTGGAGCTATTTAAGAAGAGGTTAGATAGATGGCTTTCACGGATGGTCTAGAAAATGCTTGGTCCTGCCATGAGGGCAGGGGGCTGGACTCGATGGCCTCTCAAGGTCCCTTCCAGTCCTACTCTTCTACGATTCCATAATGACTGGGCCAATAAGAGGCCTTTAAAACCTTTCACAGTGGGAAGGGCAGGGGGAGAGATGAGCAGAGAGATGCAAGGAGACAGGAGTAGTGAGAGAGAACAGGTTTGAGAGGAGCAGAGGAGAGCAGCAGGAACACCAGAGATCACAGAGGGAGAGTGGGAGCTTCTACAAGATCAAGAGTGAGGACCCATGATTGTTACTGCCTGGAGAAGGTACCAGGGGAATCGTCTGGGGAAGTGGCCCAGGGAGGAGAGCTGCTGTGCCAAGGGCTAAGGGAGTCAGCTCCTCCCACTGGCAGCTGCATAGGGTCCCTGGGCCAGAACCTGGCATAAGTGGGCAGGGGCTGGGTTCCCCCCAAGACCACTCCTCACCCCATCGAGGGCAACAGGGCCCTGAAGTTGTCCTAATGGACTGAACAGAGGACAGAGGCCCAGGAATAGGACTGACTTTGTCACACCAGTTTTAGGACTGTAACAATAATAAGAACCCTTCACTCTGATAGTGTGTTTTCCATGTATAGATCTCAAAGTGCTTAATGTTAACAATAGTTCAGGTACCACTTTTTAACCACAGCAATATGGGCTAGAATAGATGGCGTAGTTCGGGTAACAGCTCTGCCCCATTTATTCTAATGTTTAATTGATTGCTATTGGTGAGGCTGTACTAATGTTAGACCAATGGTGCCAGAACCGCTAAAAATTCTCAATGCAGACTGAGCTCAGAGCAAGAGCAACTATAACTGTGGTGGAAACATTTGCACTGTTGAAGCACTTTTGTTTGTGGATAGTCATTGCATTACAGATGTGTGATGGGTTTGCATTACCAAATTGCTCCAGTATAGACAAGGCTCAGAAGCTCTCTAAAAATTCTCTAGGGCAAAGCCACGCAGGCAGAGTTGAGTAAAGCTAAATAGGCTACAGCCAAATGAAAGATTGCACTGACTCTCCTTGGTCGCTCAACATCACAATTTTTTGTAAAGACAGTCATAGCGTCTGAGCCTACAAGCTCTTTACGTTGTTTGCCCCCTTAATCAATGAAAAAGAGATATTCACAGCTGTTGCGTCCCCTCCCCAGACAACAATTATTTACACTGGGTTTATTAGTAAACAAAAGTGATTTTATTAACTATGAAAAGTAGGATTTAAATGGTTCAAGGGATAGCAGAGATCAAATTTATTAAGCAAAATAAAACAAAACATCTGCTAAGCCTAATACATTAAGAACATTGGTTATAAATCATAATTTCTCACCCTAGTTCTTATAACAGGTAATGTCTTTTTCCAACCAGAGATGTCCTTTCTGACCTAAGTCCAGCAATTCTCCTCCACCTCTCCCATTACAGTCCTTTTGTTTCAAGGTATTTTCATGTTTTCTCATGGGGTGGGGAGGCAGTCTATAAGCCCAGATGAAGACCCTCACTGTTTATTTCCCTTGCTAATATAGAATTTCCCTAGTGCGAACCCTTTATTCAATTCCCCTACACTTCTGTGGAAAAGTGCAAAATTCAGTTCCTGCATTAGGTGACATGGTTATGTGTTTTTGTAGGACCGCTGCTTGGTCTTGGGGTCTTGTAGGGTCTCTTCCTCCCTCCACAGGTCCAAAAGCGCCTGGACCTCACCCCCAGTCCAGGAGGGGGCCCTTCTTGGAGCACTGGGGTGGGATGAGTCCTGGGACCCCTTATGACTGGTCCCTTGAGGTTCAGGGGGGTGGGAGTGTTTTGTCTCAGGAGGACTCTGTCATCGTGGCTTGCTGCGCACATGTGGCTGTGGCGGCGTCTAGGGAGCAGCGTGCTACTCTGCTGCTCGCACGCTCTCAGCTTCCTGGCATGGCATTTCCCTGGCTCTCTGCGACTTTAAGAATGGATGAAGGCAGAAACCCTAGAGCTCTGCTTGCTGTAGACAATATGTTCACTGGGGCACCTGCATGGCACCCCAAAGGCCTGTTCTCTCAACCGAAGGCCCCCTGGAAGATCCACACAGGTGTTTGGCATTCTTTGAGTGGGGTATGGTTGTCGACAAAACTGCTGTGTTCTGTCGACTTACTGTCAACAGAACACGCTTTGCAATCTGGATGATGCATGGGTTTTGTTGACAAAACGGCCGTTTTGTCGACAAAATCCTGTAATCTAGACAGAGATTTACAAATCTAGAGAATTCAGATTGGTTGTTGACGATCTTGCACAAACCCCATATAGTTAATTTTTTAGATTAAAAATCTGTTTTATATTAAATTTTCCAGGAATTATTTTACATGAAGAACAGCACACTGTCAGACCTAAAGACCAATGTATTCTGTTGATCTACACAACTGATGCACAAAGAACAGTGAAAAGGCCAGGCTCTCCTCATATTGCCATTCTCAAATGGTTCAAACCTAATCTGGAAGGCATACGTCTAAAAGCATCAGTATAGCTTGGTTTCTAGGTGCATTCTAGCCCCAGTCCAGCAAAGCATTAAGTGCCACTGAATTCAATAGACCCTAAGTACATGTTTCAAGCACATTAGTGAGAAAGAACTGATTGTTGAATTTGAGCCACAAACCACACACTGCCTTGCAAGACTAACAACAAGAATGTCAAACAGTGACAAGTGGTAGTGGTGATTCTGGTATGGGAAATACTTCACATGAAGATGGAAAACCCCCCACTAATTTGAAATAGCCTCCTGAACAGCTGATGCTCACTCCATGTCCAAAGTGGCTGTATCCATGTCCATGGTAAAGTGGCTGTATCAAGGGGAAAAGATCTATACCCACTACAATCCCTTATGTCCTCAAATTCCTCTTACCTTTTCATTTTGGTAAGAATTTAGGTTCTCACGCAGCTGAAGGTAAGGCTTTTTGCTACTGTGGCATGAAATGAAAAGAATTCCCATATGTGCGCTGTCTGACTAGTCTTATTGCTTAACATCCATCTTAATAGTTTTTTCATACAAAAGAGGAAATTTTACTTTTAAATGTCCACAAAGCCTATATTACTTAAACATTCAAATACTGAAATCAGAATTCCAAAGACATCACCCTATTGTACAACACAGCCATCATCCTATTGTACAAGACATGAACAAAAAACCACAAAACACCCTCCTCATAGAGACTCAAGATTTTGAAGACCCTCAGTTCAGATTACAGATATAAACTGATGTAGTTTTATTTTGTGTCTGCTGTTGCAAATAAACACAGCCTCAACAGACGGGTTGAAGTGAAGTTCCTCCTCTTTCGTTACTTCAATAGCAGTGACAGCTTTCCTACTGCAGCATGGCATTCTTAATTCTGCACGAATAATTGCTATAACAACCATAGAAGAGAAGCTTGGCATTCTAAATAGTAGTGCAACTATTTTAAGAATGTTGAATCCAAGGCATTTATAAGCAGTACCAGATCATGTTGTTAACCGGAAATAATTTCCTTAGAATATCTGGACAGTCCTGAAAACTTTACATAATGTACATGTTTCTACAATCATTCTTAACACACTTTGTAATCTACTCATATTTACAAAAATTATTTAACCCTAGCACTTCTATACTTTAAAAATTAAATACCATGGCAAAGCTGATTTCAGAACAATCTCCTTTCTAACTAAAAAGATTCACTTTATGTTACCACGCCACATTCAAAATTTTCCTTTACCATCTCTACAGATGGTTATTTGATATTATTGATAAATTCACACTTCTAGTTCTAAAATACTTCCACAGTCTGCGTTCTGGAAGACCTTGGGTTTGACACTTATCTCCTTTTGTAGAGGGATGGAGGGGATTGGCGGGTTTATTTTGCTTACACAGTAGGGGTTTTAGAGCAAATTTTACATTTGGCAACTGACAGCAGAAATATCTAATGTGTAATTTGGAAATTCTAAGTGAATAGTTGCCCTTAAATTTCCCTACACTTTGGCTGTGTCTACACAAGCTCCCAGCTTCGAAGGGAGCATGGTAAGCAGGGTGTCGGGAGATTACTAATGAAGTGCTGCGGTGTATATGCAGCACTCCATTAAGCTAATTCTGCCCCAAAGCAATTTCGAAGCAGCAAACTTCGAAGCACCAGCTTGCATGTGGCCGCACCTAACCCGCTGGTATTGTCATGATTTATTTCAATGCTCATTTCTTCTTAGCTAATTACAAGAGTTAGACTCGCTATTAGAATTTCAAGGATATTACTGATACATAAGCAAGATAAGATCCTACAACACTCACCGCCAAACACATCTCCGTTCTGGTAATTCTTCCCCTTCTGAGCTTCCTCTTCATTTTGAACAGTTGAAACATGCTTGGCTGATGCACAGCCCATAGCTTCATTCAGTCAGCTCCAGCTGGACTGAACAACAAATCATCTCTACAGATGCCTAAACATTGTTTCAAAAATAATCCACCTTCCTGCTTGGTTGTCAAGACACTTCTACCTGCAGAAATAAGAGGAGACAATATTTCTAAGCATATTGACAGAAATACATAATTAAGAAGATTGTATTTTTTGGCGATAAGGAAAATAACTTGAAGGTATTTTGGTGAAAGGAAAGAAGGAAAAACACCATCTAAAAGAATACAGACACACTCTTTCCCTCTGAAGCACATAAGAGAAATCAGAGACATTTGCTTTACTTGCTACTTTTTATAATTTCTCCCTCAAACCATTTTCTCAGAAAGCTTATTAGTAATGAGTAAATGATATTTGCAAGTATCAAACACTGGCATCAGACAAAAAGAAAAGTCAGTCAAGATCTTATATCCCTGTATGGAAAAAATGAAAGTAAATGGCATTAATCCTTTCCCTGTTAAAGTCTTTATTGTACGAAATGAGCTATACAAAAGTAGTGCACTCATAAAAGTAGTATTCAAGCAGACCAGGAGCTTGATAAATTAGACACATTAAAAAAAAAACAATACAAACAGGACCAAAGACCACAAACAATAAATAACGCTTACTCCAACAGTCTTTTATAGGCCAATACATAAATTTAAAAGTAAAATGCTTTAATAATCAAACCTTTTAATGCTCAGACAAAAGACAAAAGTTTGGTTGAGAGTAAATATAGGGAGTCCACATTCAAAAGCAATCACATTCAGAGACTGTAAAAACCCAATGTTTAGGATTTCTATATACACAGAAATTATACTGCTTTAAACTTACACTGGTTTAAAAAACAATACAAATTTCTGTGCTGGTACCCGTCAAAATAAATCAATAAAAAAACTGTTTTAAACCAATACAAGAGCGTCCACAGACAAAGCTGCATTGATTTAACTAAACAGATGTAAAAATCCCATCTTTAATTAAACCAATACAACTCTCCATGGAGGTTACAATGGTAGTAGATATAGAAATGGTTGTATGTATTTAACTGCTCATATGAGTATCCAGATGTAGAACACAGACATTCTGGGTATTCCTACACAGCAATTAACCGCTGCTGGGTGGCCTGTATGTGCTGAATCATACAGCTCAAGAGGCATGGATGTAAAGTTGTGGCGTAGATATTTGGGACTCAGGCTAGTTGTTGTGTTTAACTAGGGTGTTGTAGACATACGCACTCTTGCTTTTATTTCTAAGGTTATACATGTCAGTGTTACTTAGCAAATTATGTCTTTTAATCCAGTATTTCTCAGCTATTTACATTAATGGTTGCAGGGCTGTTTATTTCAAATACATTGTGACAAAGTTTATTTATGAAGGTAGGATCGATTTAAGGGCAAAATGAAACTGTAAATCTAATCTCAGTTTTAGCTTCTTCTCGTAACTTGATTCAAATCAATGATTTTTTGGGGTTTTTAAAATGTGGTCTAAATCACTCCACCCTGCCCACAATGCTGCTCCTTCAGTTAGTCAAAGGAAATTGCTGATGAGTAATGCAAGGCATTCGTTCTCTCCTGAGGGGGATAGACTGTTTTCACAATACTCCTAAATCACTTTTCTAGTGATCTTTGTTTCTCTAGAGTGCTTATTACCATATAATCTAAGTTCTTATTGGGCCAGGAGAAGGAGAGTGTAAAACAGTATATATTTTAGACCATGCTGTACCTCTGCTACTGTCCTCCCCTTCTTGTCAATTTCTCCTCTGGTCCACTCTTTATTTGTTTGATTCTTCTTAATACCAGAATTTACCATAGCACTCAGCTCATCCCAGAAATGCTGGAAGGAGCAGAGTGAAACTGACATAATCATCAGTTTCATTCACTGCTCCTGCAGGAACTTCTGAGCAAACACTATTGGCAGGATGAGAGCCAAAGGCACTATCATGCGACCAATGAATTCTCTAGTAGAATAGGGGGGCAGTTTGGGACTGCACGGGGTTTAAGCCTGGAGGTGGAGTGACGGTTTGGAGCTGAGTTATGGTACCTTTTTTCCTACGGAAAAAAAGCACTGCCAATTATCAGGGTGTGGCCAAGTTTCCCATGGTCCTATAAAGTTTGTTTACAGACAGACAGTAATCCTGGCTCTCTGTGTTCTGCGTTGTTGTTTAGCTCTAATTAACCCCAAAATGTCTTCTAAGAGCCTAGTAAGCACTGGAAGTGTTGGCAAGGCTGCTGGATAACATTGACCTCTCCTGGTTTGGCACCAGTCAGGTCCTGAGGGTGCCACACTAGAGAGGTTCAACATGTAACAATTCCTTACATGGAGATTTCATTATGTCCAAGGTAAGATATGACCAAGAGGAGGATTTTCTCCTACTTATGTCATGAGAATCTCCCTATTTGCAAATTAGGGCTCATGAGCCACAAACCTCAAAATTCATGAGCAAAAAAATAGATCATAAGTCCAATTATTCTGTGTACTTCCAAAAACATGGAAAAGATAGTATTAATAATAAGTACACAGAGATACACATCTCACAGAGCTGGAAGGGACTTCAGCAGATCATTAAATCTAGTCCCCTGTCCTTTAGGTAGGGCCAAGCACCATCCTTTTTTTTTTTTTCCAAATCTTTTAGCCCCAGTTCCCTAGCCTTGTCAAGGATTGAACTCAGAACCCTGGGTTTAGCAGGCCAATGCTCAAACCACTGAGCTATCCCTCCCCCTTTTTATTTTTGTTTTTATTTTTATTAAACTATTTTATAGAGTATCCCAAGTGCTGGATGGTGTTGAGGTGTAACAAAAAGAAATCCATCCATTCACCTAGGGTCAGAACAGATTTTTTTTAAGAGTGACATAGCTTTTATAGAATATTCTCTCTCTCATCAAGAAATTGAAAGGCAGTGAAAATTTTACAGGAAGATGAACTGGTGAGAACATAGTAAATTTAGTTTGGTATTTGCAAACTGAAAATATAATGCTTTGGTTGTACCTACAGAGGAACTACAATATGACGACAGTAGTATTTCACCCATATTTCCCCATTTCTCCTTACTATCACTGCATGTGGTGTGGTACATCTATATCATGTTACAGGTGTATATGCATCCAGACTTTCAAAAGGCTAGGACATTTATCCTATCTTTTTCCCCCTTCTTTCATTAGTGGTATTTGACATCTTTAACCATCTAAATTGGACGAAAAGAAGCAAACAATACATTAATCTTATAATTTTTCCACATAAGCAGTTGCTGTAGCTATTATAAGGGTGTTATGAAATTGTGAAAATAGTGGGGACACCTCTACTCCCACTTGGATAAAATGTGATAAGTGCCATGAAAAAAAATTGTTCAAGAACCTCTCTGTCAGAGGTAATGGGTTACCAAGTCACTTTACACAACATCCCAGAACAGCCACAGAACTGATGATACAAAGGACAAAAGGCCTGAGGAACAAGGACCTGATACAAAGTCCACTGAAGTCAACAGCAAATCTGCTGTTGACTTATGTGGTCCTTGGATCAGGCCCTAAAACTCAAAGTTAAAAAGGAAGAGTCACCTTCTTACTTGATTTCAAAGATTTTTTAGAAGCACACAGTATCTACAGTAGCTACTAGCTTGTGTAACCTGCTTAGACCAGCAAGAGAGAGCAAAACACATACATATCATATTTCACCCCAAGTTCTTGCTAGCACTAATCATTACAGTGCTTGGGCCATTTACAGCTGATAATGTTTTCCTAAGACATGTTTCTAAAGGTCACTCATCTTTATCCAAGCCCAGAAATTCAAAGGAATTTATTTTCTGAAGTTTACACACTGCTTTTTGGTACTTACCACATGTTTACACAGATGTCCATTCAGATAATTTCAACATTACAAGAAAAACTTGCTACCATACAAGAGAAAAAAAAGAGAAGTTACTCACCTGTAGTAACGATGGTTCTTCGAGATGTGTCCCCGTGGGTGCTCCACAATAGGTGTCGGGCTCGCCCAGCGCCACAGATCGGAAATCTTCCAGCAGTTTCTCCTGGATCGCGCATGCGCCGGTGCGCACCGCCCCCCTGTGCGCCCCCGGCCGCGTGCGCGATCCAGTCCCTGCCAGTTCCTTGACCAACCGCCTCGGATGCTCCTGAAAAACACCAGACAGAGATCCGAAGCAGGGAGGATGGGCGGGTGGTGGAGCACCCACGGGGACACATCTCGAAGAACCATCGTTACTACAGGTGAGTAACTTCTCTTTCTTCCTTGAGTGGTCCCCGTGGGCGCTCCACAATAGGTGACTACCCAGCAGTAACCCAAGTAAGGAGGTGGGTAATCGGTTTATGTGCAGCTTGCCCCCAAGAGGACTGCTGTCGACAGACGGGTATCCTCTTAGAATACCCAAGGCAGGGCATAATGCTTGGCGAAGGTGTCATAGGATGACCAGGTCGCCGCTCTACAGATGTCTGTTAATGCGATGACCTTGAAGAAGGCTGTTGACGCCACCACCGCCCTGGTGGAGTGAGCCCTGGGCGGGGCCAGCAAAGGAGTCTTTCGAAGTTCGAAGCACATTTTTATACAGGACACAATGTGCTTTGAGATTCTCTGGGAAGAGAGACCTTCTCCTTTTGACCCGGGAGCAAGAGAGACTGGAAGCCTGTCCGTTTTCCGGAAGGACTTAGTTCTGTCTGAGTAGAAGGCCAACGCCCTCCTCACATCTAGGAGATGCAGGCGTGCCTCCTTGCCGGAGCTCTGAGGCTTCGGATAAAACGAGGGTAAAACTATTGGCTCGTTAAGATTGGACTCCAAAGAGACTTTTGGAACAAAGGCTGGGCGCAGCCTTAAGGTTACTGCCTCCTTTGAGAATACTGTGCAGTGCGGCATTGCCATCACTGCTGCGAGCTCACTCACCCTGCGGGCTGACGTAGTTGCAAGGAGGAAGGTTGTTTTTATCATAAGGAGACGTATGGGAACTGTGGCTAATGGTTCAAAAGGTGGACCCGATAGCGTGCTGAGCACCAAGTCCAAATTCCACGATAGTGGAAGCGGTTTCCGAGGGGGGGTACAGGTTTACCAGCCCATTCAAGAACCTGGTAACGATAGGATGGGCGAATACCGTGGGCCCTTCCTCTGTATGCCAAAAGGCTGATATACCGGCGAGGTGGACCTTTAGCGAGGATAGAGAAAGCCTGCCTCTCTTGAGGTCCAATAAGTATTCTAGTATTACAGGTATAGGAACGTCAAGGGGAGCTAACTGCTTGGCAGAACACCAGGCTGTGAATCGAGTCCATTTCTGCTTGTAAGTCCTCCTGGTGGAGGTCCTTCGGCTACATTCCAGGACTTGTTGTGTTCCCTCCGTACATGTGCTCTTTAAGGAGCTGAGCCATGGATTAGCCATGCTTGTAGGTGCAGACCCTGAGGGTGCGGGTGCACTATGGACCCTTGAGCCCGTGTGAGTAAGTCTGGCGCCACCGGTAGAGGGAACGGTGGGCGGTCCGACATGCGCAGAAGCAAGGGAAACCATTGCTGCCGATCCCAAGCGGGACTATGAGTATCATGTGAGCTCTCTCCCTTCTGGCTTTGTGCAAGACCTTGCGGATAAGCGCTGCAGGGGAAACGCGTAAAGTAGGGAGCCCTTCCATGAAAACATGAATGCGTCCCCCAGGGACCCCCGCCCCACTCCTGCCTTGGAGCAGTACTGGGGACACTTTTTTTTTTGTTGTACTGGGTGGCAAACAGATCGATCTGGGGAAAACCCCCATATACGAAAAATGCGCTGTAGCAGATCGGAGCGGATCTGCCATTCGTGCGTGATTGCGAAGCACCTGCTCAGCTGATCTCCAATCACGTTGTGAGCGCCCGGCAAGTACGAGGCTTTCAACGTTATGTTGTTGGCGATGCACCGATTCCACAATCGGAGTGCTTCTGCACATAGGGCACAGGATCGTGCTCCTCCTTGTCGATTGATGTAGAAACATAGTGGAGGTATTGTCGGTATTGAATCCCGACTACGTTGCCATATAGGTAATCTCGAAAATGTTTGCAGGCGTTGAACACTGCTCTGAGCTCCAGTATGGATATGTGCAGTGTCTGTTCCGCAGGGGACCATAGCCCTTGCGTTACCTTGTCGCTGATGTGCGCTCCCCATCCCATGTGGGAGGCGTCGGTAGTAAGAAAATAGAAATTTGTGGTTGGTGAAAAGGCACCCCCACTAGCAGATTCTCAGGGTTTTCCCACCACACCAGAGATCTGCGCACCTCTGTTGTGGGCGACACCACCCTGTGGACAGTGTGGGATGAGGGTTTGTAAACGCTCGCCAGCCAATGCTACAGGCTTGACATGTGCAACCTGGCATTCTGTACCACAAACGTCACTGCCGCCATGTGGCCCAGCAGCCATAGGCACGTTAAGACCAGCACCGTGGGGCTGTATGTAATGACTTGCACCAGCGAAGTGATTGCGCGGAAGCGGGCGTCGGGTAGGTACACCCTTGCTGTGATAGAGTTTGTGTGTGCCCCTATGAACTCTATATGTTGTGTGGGTTCGGACTTCGACTTTGCGAGGTTGATGACTAGGCCCAGCGAAGAAACGTGTCCGCTGTGACGCGTATCATGCGTGAGACCTCTGCCTTCGAGGCCCCTTTTAGCAGGCAGTCGCTCAGATATGGGAAAAATAAAACACCCCCTGTCTGTGCAGGTAGACTGACACCACTGCCAGGGTTTTGGTAAAGACTCTGGGGGCCGAGGAGAGGCCAAACGGAAGAACCCTGTGCTGGAAGCGCTCCTGGCCGACCGTGAAGCGGAGGAAGCGTCTGTGTGCCGGGTGGATTGTTATATGAAAGTAAGCATCTCATAAGTCGAGTGCTGCAACCCAGTCTCCATCGTCCAGTGCCGTGAGTATCAAGTCAACTGTGATCATCTGAAACCGTTGCTTGCGCAAGTAACGGTTGAGGCCCCAAAGATCTAAGATGGGCCTCCAGTGTCCTGTTTTCTTCCCTGGTAGGAAGTAGCGTGAATAAAAACCTTCCCCTAGAATTATTCCGGCACTCTTTCCACCACCCTTATGAACATAAGGTGAGTCACCTTCTGCTTGAGCCTCGCCTCGTGGCAGCGTCCCTGAGGTGAGGCCTGGTGGGAGGCTTCGTCGGTGGAAGCGACTGGGAGGGGATCACGTAACCCGTGGCTATGATCTCCAGCACCCATATGTCTGTGGTGATCTTTTGCCATTGGGAGTGGAACGGTCTGAGGCAATGATAGAATATGAGATGAGAGTGGCATTGAGTGAGGGTATTGATAGTGCAGCCCCTGACATACCCATCAAACTTGTTGCCTTTGGGCCTGACCCAAGGGCGTCCGGCTTTGTTGAGAACGTCACCTAGGAGTTCTGTACTGTTGCCACTATTGATAGCGCCCTTGGCCGTAGCCCCGTTGATATTGAGCACACTGTGGTTGTAAGCATAGCATCTTTGCTGAGGATAAAATTTTTCCCTCCTGTATGGGGGAATATAAATGCCCGAAGTTCTAAGTGTAGCTCTCGAGTCCTTACTGGAGTGAGGGACCAAGTCGGTTGAGTCTGCAAACAGCTTTTGTGTATCAAAGGGAAGGTCCACGATCTTCGCCTGTAGGTCCCTTGAGATACCCGACGTCTGGGGCCAGGATCCTCTATGCATGACCACTGCTGTAGCCGTTGAATGTGCCGCCGTGTCTGCCATGTCCAGGGCAATCTGGACTCCCGTCCGCGATGCTGCGTAGCCCTCTTGAACAATCGCCTTTAACACCGGCTTTTTATCTTCCGGAAGTGGATCCATGAGGGGAGTAAGCCCAGAGTAATTATCAAAATTATGGTTTGCTAGGTGTGCCCATAATTTGCCAATTCTCAATAGCAGGATAGGAGAGGAATATACCTTCCTGCCAAACATCTCTAGCTTCTTAGCATCTTTGTCCGATCCCCCAATTTGTACTGAGAAGCCTTTGACCTCTGCTGGGACGACCCGACCACCAAAGAATTTGGTTGTGGGTGACTGAAGAGGAACTCCATGCCCTTTGCCGGGACGAATTATTTCTTATCCGCTCTCTTGTTCATAGGCGGAACAGAGGCCGGAGTCTGCCATATAGTAGTGGCTGACTCCAGAATGGCTTCGTCCAGCGGAATAGCAATTTTGGATGAAGACGGGGGTCTCAAATTTTTCAGGAGTTTGTGATGTTTCTCCTTCACCTCTGCCGTTTGAATGTCTTGTGTGAAAGCCACCCTTTCAAACAGCTCCTGAAACTGTTTAAGGTCAGCCAGGGGAGGGACATCCCCGGGGGCCATGGCCTCATCTGGGGAGGATGAGGAGGAACCACTAAGGTAAACCTCCCTCAAACCCTCGGGTTCCTGCGGTCTATGATACACTTGCTTGCTGGAGGATTGTGAAGGAAAGTCTTGGGGTTCTAAAATTAACTCCCTTTGAGACAACTGTGTTTCCGTCCCCGATCAGGAGTGCCCACGGGGGTATTAAGCGGCCAGGGGGGACTTGCCCCTGGGTATAGGCCTGTGGTTTGTCTGTGTCCAGCATGATAAGGACGACCATGGCAGCATGGGCCAGGGGATGGAGACCTGGACCACTCATGGGGCGTGTACCCCCGATGCCTGGGAGAGCGAGACCTCCGCAACGACACAGATAGAGGTGAAACTGGCTTGTGACAGTACTCCAGGGGATCCAATCCCAGAAATGGTGAAGGTGGCCCAAGCCATGGTGACATTGGTTGGAGGAATGGAGAAGGCGGGTTTTTTTTTTTTCCCCAGATGGGCCAGTGGGGAGACAGGCCTTCAGTGCGGCGTGTGTATCACAGGGGGAGGGCTTGGTGCTAACAGCAGCGCAGCCCTGTCCAGAGATGGACTGCGGTGCTGGGTTTTTGATGTTGCCTTGCCCCTCCGCTGCGGGGCCGGCATCGCCCCCCTCCCGTGCCGGGGATCTCGGCCCCACTGTCAGTGCCGCGCTCGGCACCGTCAGCTGCGATGCCGCGCGGGTATCCCCCTCCGGTGCCTGCAGGCTCCGTGCCTGGCGCCCCTGCACCGCTGGTGCCGCGGGGGTCTGTGCCGCCAGTTCCGGCGCTTGCCTGGCTGACGCTCTAGGCACCGCGCATGCCGGCTGTTGTATAACCGGAGACTCAGCCTCTGCCACGTGCGCTGCCATGCTGCCGCTTGCCTGAGTATGCGGCTGGTGGCTGTGTGCTCTGCTCGTCCTGCTTGCTGCAAACGCATGGCAAGGATTGAGCCAGGGAGAGTTTCCTCCATTTCTGCACTGAGGGGGTCAGAGAAAAACTACCCTCCTCTTATGCAACCCAGAGGGCCCTTCTGGATGAGGCTTCTCCGGCAAGTCCGGCTGGAGAGCCTTATCAACAAGAGCATTTTACGCCTCATCGCTCTGTCCTTCCTGGCCCTGGCTGTGAGCTTAGCACAGTGAGAACGCATCTGGGTAGCCTGTAATTCCCCCAGGCATCGGATGCCTTCGCTATGCCCCACAAAAGCCGGCATAGCTTCACGGCATGACTCCCGCTTTGTAAAACCTGAAGAGGCCATTGCAGTGAGTCCTTTATTGTTAATAGGGTACTTAGCACTTAATTAGTGCCTTTCCACCCCAAATAGTGATCACTGGCCTGCGGCAGCGGGCAGCCTAAATGGCCTTCACATCCGCTCTTCTCTTCTCCGCTCCTCTCTTTTTCCTTTTTTTTTTTTTTTTTGCTGATATTCTCTTTGTCTTTGCTTTCCCTCTTTTTTTTTTTTTTTGTTTAATAACCGAAAACAACAAATTACCCGTGGGAAAAAAAAACCACTATGTAATCTGACTCTGGCCTTAGCCTGAGTGGATTCCGTCTGCAGCCGATGGCGGTTAAGAAGGAATTGGCGGGGACCGGATCGTGCACACGGCTGGGGGCGCGCAGGGGGGCGGCGCACGCCGGTGCATGCACGATCCAGGAGAAACTGCTGGAAGATTTCCGATCTGCGGCGCCGGGCGAGCCCGACACCTATTGTGGAGCACCCACGGGGACCACTCGAAGAAGAAGTATAAATTCAGATCAATGCTTAAACAGAGCCTTTCAGATTTGTTAGTACAATCATAATGTGGATTATTATTTTGACACTAAATGTTTAGCATATTGAGGAAAAAAATAATTATTATGCCCAACCACATCATTATTAAGTGTACTGAACCCTAAAAAAAGACTGAACTGTGCAGTAGCCTCACCAGTGTCACCAAGAAAATTTCATTGATTACAGAAATTTTGGGGGAAGTTTAACATTAAGGTTGTGACAGAATTCTGCTCTTGTCTGGCTCCATTATAACTGTGCTCTGAATATTGCACACTGGCTTTTCATCTGCTTCAGACTCAATTCAAGGTGTTTGTTCTAACTGCTAAAGCACTGCTTTGCCTTGGACCTAATTACGTTAATGAAAAGAGACAGACAATCTCTAAAGGAATAAACCAACCATCCCACATCCCTATTATATCAAAACAGAGCACATTTCCCACATTTCTTCCACAATAATGCAAACCACCGTATACTCCACAACATGGGGTATGATTTTACATTACATTACATGTGTGAGTTCTGTTCTTTTAAAATAGTTGTACTGCATTTTGTCCCACATGCAGGGTTAGAACAAAAAGCAGTCAAGTAGCACTTTAAAGACTAGCAATATTTAAGGCACCGCTATTCAAAGGGAAGCAGCTGAGCTGTCTCTTATATTCAAATTCGGCACATTAACACGTGGTTTGAACTGGGATAGGAATTTTCTGAGTCACTATAGGGGCTCGTCTGCATACTTGGCTTAATCTAATTCTTGACCTTCCCCGCCCACCCCTCCACTCTCTGATTTGTTCACCTTGATCATTTTTTTTCTGATTTGTCCTCCTTGATTACTGTTTTTGGTTCTCTGTGCCTTAAATGTCTGTTCTGGTCTGGCTATGGTCTGAAGAAGTGAGTCTGTCCCACGAAAGCTCACCTAATAAATTATTTTGCCAGTCTTTAAAGTGCTACTTGACTGCTTTTTGTTTTGATAGTACATAGACTAGCACTGCTCCCTCTCTGTTACTATGAGTCTGTGCTCACGAAAGCTCATGCTCAAAACTTTTCTGTTAGTCTATAAGGTGCCACAGGACCCTTCGTTGCTGTTACAGATCCAGACTAACATGGCTACCCCTCCGATAACTATGCAAGGTTAGGTTCTTTTATTTCTTTGAAATGCAATTGGTCACCCTCTTTTCTATGCACCACAAGGATGACTGAGATCACCATATGAATTGCTTTTCCTTAGATTCACACACACATTCTGAGGGGGCGTCAGGTTGCCCTATGGAGAGTGCTTTGCCATATCTGAACTTTCTTTCTGGATGACAGCCAAAGACTGACTTTACTGACCTTCAAAGAGCAGTGCAAGACTTATTTTTGGACAGCCGTTCCTTAACTATAGACCATAAGAGGGCTATTTAGGATAAGATGCAGGCAATATAAGGAAGAAGGTTGTTCATGCAGCCTTATTGCAGATAGTTCCATCTAATCTATGTGACACATCTAGATACTACATGTACAGAACAAAATCAAATCAATAAAATGTAATAAAAATTGCCAGACAAACTTGCATAGCTCACATATACCAGCTGATCTATGGTTTCAGGTGCCATGAGAAATAAAATATCCCCTCACCGCAAAGGTCTGAACATATCCCACATGTTAATCAATCACTGCGCTGGACAGTAGCACTGATTAATGAATACCACAGGTGCATAGTGATGCATGGGCTCTCGTATAGAGCCTCTAAGGCACCGACAATGTGCATTAATCAACATGGCAGTACCATCAGAAGGGTCTCCTTGTGATCACAATATGAGCCTTTTCATTAACAAATTATGGCAAGCTTAAAACAGTTTCCAAACACCCTTGTCCCATGTAAAAATAGTTCCTATTGACTTGTTACAAGCAAATAATGGTATTTAATAGTAAATTTCACAATTTTTTATATGGAAGTATTTTATTACAGATTTCCAGGATCAGGTTTCTCTTCTTCCTTTGACTCCACTTACCCATTTGGACTTCCACTGCTCTATAATAAAAGTGTCACTTCCCCACCCCATCTTGCTGTTTGGACACACGAAAAAGCTTGTGAAGTGAATACAAAACAGACTTGCCAGTTACCCCTTTTTTCAAATTACCTAGTGACTACAGAAACAGAAATTAACTAACCTCTCCACACAATCTCCACCACTATCCTTTGTTCAGGATCATTCCACTTTCTCTTGGGAATGGCCTTCCGTCTTTCTCATTTGCTTGGCAATCTGTGACCGTATCCATCTGTTCTTTAGATATACTGTTTTCAGGACTCATCTGGGTACAGCTTCATGTATGCTCCCTAATTAGTGTCACAATACAATCCAAGATACCAACCTGTCAGAACACAGGAATGCGGTGGTGACTAATAATAAGAATGGAACTTTTGAACCTCTCTACAGCAAAACTGAGCAGCATTATCAAATTGCAGGTAGCCCCAAAGCTGCTTCTTATACATCTGTGATAATAAGAGCTGCAGGTGGACCTGCTATAATGCTTCACTTAAGTTGAAACTAAAACAAAACAATTCAGCCTTGCATAAGCAGTCGGGAAAGATGAGTGGGGCAAAATACAAGGTGACCTGCTGTACATGTCTCAGTGAGGCCACAATTTCCTGCCACATGCACTTCTGATGCTGCTCTACTGTGTACAAACAGACAGCAATTTAATTGGGCCCGCTTCCTGGGGCAGTATTTGGGGAACAGGAAATCTCTTCTCTTTGGCCTGACAGAACTAAACGATTGGTTCCTCTTAGTTTACGAGCTCCACTCTCACTACAGCTCCCTCGAGGAGTTCAGTGAGTTCCAAATGCTGCCGTTGTCCATGATTTAGTAGTCCATCCAAAAAGATAAGGAATTGAGGACCCGGTAAATCACAAGTATTGTACACCAGCCTAGCCCATTGATATTTTGCCCCCCTAAACAACCTCCTTCTTTCCCACTGCCAACACAGATCTCCTTGGTTTTCTGATATCCTAGGTGGGATAAACAGAGGGGGATGGAAAATTGAACACTGATAGCAGAAAACAATGACTGATTCAGACAGGATGAAGAATAATTTTCTCCAAGCCTATGCTAAGACTGTATTACAGGCTAAGAGAAACCTACTGACAACCTCCCCTAGCACTGCCAATAGAGAAGTTTGTTCTTCCCCACTTCCAGCAAGATGGCCTTGTGCTTTGGTGAGATCAGCAGGCTGAAGCTGAACCTAAGCAAAACAGAAGCAATGCTAATGGTCAGTGGAAAGTATTTTGAGGAGTTTGCACTCACAGCTTAGGAGTACTCTTGGATTCCTCATTGATGATGAGCTTTTACTTCACAACATTCACATGCAATACTTTGCAACAGGTGACTCTGTTCCATCCTGATGGACTTGTTATGCATGTCTGTCACTGTTCAGCTGGATTACAGCAATGCAATGTACCTGGGCATGGAGCACTATAACATGTCTCGTCAGCAACACAGGCTGCTGCAAACATTTCAGATCTGTCCTCTGCTCTTTAACGGGCTCCCTTTAGAATTCTGAAATAAGTGCAACACCTCAGTCCTTTTCTTCACCTCATGATATCTAAACTCCAGGACAAACAGTATAGTTGGTAACTGTGCTCCTCTGGCAAAGTGTAACCCTCAACAGTAAGAGCTTATCTGTGTGGCAGACAGAATCTATGCTGAACTGTGCAATAAATTCCCCCAGGTACTACTACCCCTCAGAAACCTCAGTACTTTGTACTCCAAGTGCAAGAATATCCTTTACCTTGCTGTTTCTAACATAGACATAGCAACATGTGCATAAGAGAGCATGCACCGTGTGTGTTTGCGCACATGTGAGAGAGAACATATATTTAAAATGACACACTTACCAAGACAACACAACCCACAGTACTCTAAGTAGAGGAGAAGAAAGCTAACAATCATAACATATGTAATCACGTTGCTTGGTGCATACTGAAAGTCACTCATACACTACCATGATAAGCAAAGTTCAAAAAACCTATGTAGAACTGAACAGAATAATAGTCTATGAACTTCAGTCTAATTTTCCTCTAACAGAAGAAGCATCGAGATCCACTTTTGATTCATAACAAAGTAAAATACGTTTTCAGCTTGTCACATATTAGCACAGCAACGTCATACTTTGATTCATAATACTGCAGGCACATATTCAAACCCAGAAAAATAGTTTGCATTGCTTTTTTAAAAATTGTGGGAACAATTCAATTCACAATGTTTCATGAAAATATTTTTAGTAACCTTTTACATTTCAGAGTCTAATTACCTCAACGTGTCTTTGAAAGAGCATTAATTCACTTAAAATGTTTAGGTCTTGCAGCACTTTAAAGACTAACAAAATTTATTAGGTGATGAGTTTTTATGGGACAGACCCACTTCTTCAGATTGATAGTGTTTCCAGGCCAGACTCAGTTATATAGCAGAGAGGTTAAAAAAAAAAACTGAGGTAAAAACTGACAAATCAAATACATGGAACTGAAGGAGGGTTATGACAGGTGGAGGTGTTAAGTGTCTTACTTGAGATAATTTTGAACATCAAAGGAAGGGAGACAGTCTTTGTAATGGGTGAGATAATTACTGTCCCTGTTCATACCAAGTGTTAACATGCCGAATCTGAGTATGAACCCCAGTTCACAAATCTCCCTATGTAATTTGCTTTTAAAGCCTCTTTGTTGTAGGACACATTCTCAGGTCTTTAACAGAATGGCCCACTCCACTGAAATACTCACTGACAGGTTTATGTGTACCATATTGAGATTCCTAATGTCTGCTCTGTGTCCATTCATTCTTTGGCAAAGTTTTTGCCCAGTTTGTCCAATGTACATAGTAGAGGGACACTGTTGGCACATGGTGGCATATATAACATTGGTTGAGCTACAGGAGAATGAGCCACTGATCTTGTAGTTAATGTGGTTAGGTCCAATGATGGTATCCCCAGAATAAATATGTGGGCAAAGTTGGCAACGGGGTTTGTTGCAAGGAAAAGTTCCAGGATTAGTTTTATTGTGGTGTAGTCTGTGATTGCTAGTGAGAATCTTCATTAGGTTAGGAGGTTGTCTATAGCAGAGAACAGGCCTGCCACCTACGACCTTTCAGGGTGTAGCATCATGATCTAGAATAGGTTGTAGGTTTTCAATGATGCGTTGCAGGGGTTTGAGCTGGAGGCTATAGGTAGTGACAAGTGGTGTTCTGTTATTGACTTTTTGGGCCTATCCTGAAGCAGTTAGTTTCTGGGTATTCATCTGGCCCACACACCTAGAGAGAGTGTTGGACAAGATCAAGGAAGAGATAAAAGGGATATATGTGCATGGGATGAGAATCAACAACTTGAGGTCTGTGGATCATTGATGAAGAGAAGCTAGCAAGAATGGTGCAGGTGCTAAACAAGGAAGGGAAGCGGTACGGGCTGATTATGAACATCAGTAAAAGAAAACCAATGGTATTTGGCGATAAGGAAACAAGAAGGAAGATCAGTGTAGACAGTGTTCACATACCTGGGAAGCAACATAACATATGATCTAGACTGTAAGGAGGAAATAGCAACAAGAATAGCGAAAGCAAGAGCAAGTTCGAAGGCAATGGATAAGATGTGGAAAAGCAAAGCGATTAGCTTAGGAATGAAGTTGAGTGTCCTGAAAATGTGTGTATTCAGCAGCATACTGTACAGAAGTGAGATAGAGGTGACAACGAAAGATTTAAACAGAAAGATATTGGCATTCGAGAGGAGTTGTTATAGAAAGATCCTGAAAACAGGATGAATGCAGAAGGTCACAAATGAGGAATTATACAGGAAAATACAGATCAAAGAGAACCTACTGCACAAGGTTATACAACAGAAATTACAGGTATTCAGGCATATCTGCAGAATGCATGACAAGCAAAAAATCAAGACCCTAATATTCGGCATAGTGGACAGGTCGAATAAGAGAGGCAGACCCACAAAAAAATGAGTAGATGATATACTAGATGGGTGCAGAGCTAGTCTACAGAAACTAAGCCACTCTGCACTGGACAGAGAAAGATGGAAGGAAACAGTGAGGGAGGCACTGGACACCAACAGATGCCGAGCCCCTGGTTGTTGATGATGCAAATGCTGATGATGTTCTTATCCATGAATTTCTGAAATACCCTTATTTCCCTCACTTAACATGTCTCCATTAGTAAAACAGATTTATGCTTCATATTTCTAACTTCAAATATAGGAATAATATATATACACATTCAGCAAATAACTTTTCAAACAATACCTTTGCATAAAACATTTCCCAGTTACGCATATTCATAGTCACAAGAATATATTATATAGAAAATATGAAATGCACCCTCATAGGGCATTTAGTGAATCTTCTAAATACTTTTCTGCAAACTTCAGAATGCTAAATTATTAACTAGAGCTGTTCTTTATTGAAAATGAAAAGATCAAGGCCAAGAACAGTTCAGAAACTTTTAATGAATTATATTTAATTCCTGTTATAATGCTCCTATGTTGCCATCAAGGAATATCAAGTGCATTTCCTCTAAGAAGAGGTATAGTAATACAAGAGGACTGGGAGAGCTAATGTCAGCATGGTTATCAATAAACTAAGCAAATACAACTTAGATGGGGCCACTATAAGGTGGGTGCATAACTGGCTGGATAACCATTCTCAGAGTGTAGTTATTAATGGTTCGCATTCACGCTGGAAGGGCATAACAAGTAGGCTTCTGCAGGGATCTGTTTTGGGACTAGTTCTATTCAATATCTTCATCAACAATTTAGATATTGGCACAGAGAGTACACTTAAGTTTGCAGATGATACCAAGCTGGGAGGGGTTGCAATTGCTTTGAAGGATAGGGTTGTAAGTCAGAATGATCTGTATAAACAGAAAGAAGTTTAATAAGGACAAATGCAAAGTACTCTACTTAGGAAGAAGCAATCAGGTTCATACGTAGAGAATGGGAAGTGACTGTCTAGGAAGGAGTACTGCGGAAAGGGACTTAGGGGTCATAGAGGACAAAAAGCTAAATATGAGTCAACAGTGTGATGCTGTTGCAAAAAAAGCAAAAGTGATTGTGAAATGTATCAACAGGAGTGTTGTGAGCAAGACACAAGAAATCATTCTTTGGTTCTACTCAGCGCTCATTAGGCCTCAATTGGAGTACTGGGTCCAGTTCTGCACACCCCATTTCAAGATGAATAAATTGGAAAAGGTTCAGAGAAGAGCAACAAGAACAACTAAAGGTCTAGAGAACATGAGCTATGAGGGAAGACTGAAAGAACTGGGCTTGTTTAATTTCAAAAAGAGAAGACTTGGAAAGGACATGATAGCGGTTTTCAAGTACCTCAAAGAGGGTTACAAAGAGCAGAGATAAAAATTGTTCTCCTTGGCCTCTGAGGATAGGGCAAGGAGCAATGGGCTTAAACTGCAGCAAGAGAGGTTTAGATTAGATATTACGAAAAAAGTCCTAATTGTCAGGTGATTAAACACTGGAATATGTTACCTAGGGAGGTTGTGAAATCTCCATTGCTGGAGATATTTAAGACCAGGCTAGACAGACACCTATTGGGGATGATCTAGATGGCGTTTGGTCCTGCCAAGAGAGCAGGGAACTGGACTCGATGACCTCCTGAGGTCCCTTCCAGTTCTAGCATTCTGAGATTCTGTGATTCTATGCAGGAATTACAAATCAGAGACAACAGTGGTCAGTTTTAGGTCTCGCAGTTGTGAGGAAATCATGAGTTTAATAGGGCAGCCAGATGAAATCTTACATGTTTTGTTTGCCCTCTGTATCAGCATACTCCCTGCAAGAAGCCACAAGGAAAAACATTAATGGAAGGTACAGACCAGGGTTCAGGAACCTTTCTGAAGTGATGTGCTGGAATTTGACCTTTTGACCTCTATATACTGGCTGAGTGCTACTTGCAACAGCTTTATTTTATTTTATTTTATTTTATTTTTATTAATAAATAAAAGATGCAGAGTTTTACCACTCAGTTAGTGGTTGGTAGCGTTAGCTGGTCTTCTGTTAATCCACAGGCAGCATGGCTTTTAGCAAGTTCCTGTCTGCATGGGGGAGGAGAGGTGGGTCTGAGCTCCCACCTTGTGTGCCAATGAACATCAGCGAGCATGCCATTCTTGGCATCCATGGTGGAGGTTGCTGATGATCTAAAAAGAGATGTTACTCACCATAGTAACGATGGTTCTTCGAGATGTGTCCCCGTGGGTGCTCCACGATAGGTGTCGGGCTCGCCCTGGCGCCGCAGGTCGGATCTTTCCAGCAGTTTCTGCCGGACCACGCATGCGCCGGCGCGCGCCACTCCCTTGCGCACTCCCGGCCACGTGCGCGATCCGGTCTCCGCCAGTTCCTTGACCAACCGCCTTGGATGCTCCTGAAATATACTAAACAGAGATCCGAAGCGGGGAGGATGGGCAGGTGGTGGAGCACCCACGGGGACACATCTCGAAGAACCATCGTTACTACGGTGAGTAACTTCTCTTTCTTCCTCAAGTGTCCCCGTGGGTGCTCCACGATAGGTGACTACCCAGCAGTAACCCAAGATAGGAGGTGGGTAATTGGATTATGTGCAGCTTGTCCCCGAGAGGACCGCTGTCGAGAGACGGGTATCCTCTTGGAATACCCTGTGAAGGGCATAATGCTTGGCAAACGTGTCATAGGATGACCAGGTCGCCGCTCTGCAAATGTCTTTTAGCGCAATGCCCTTGAAAAAGGCTGTTGATGCCGCTGCCGCCCTAGTGGAGTGAGCCCTAGGCGGGGCCAGTAAAGGAGTCTTTCTAAGTTCGTAGCACATTTTTATGCAGGATACGATGTGCTTCGAGATTCTCTGCGAAGAAAGACCTTCTCCTTTTGATTTGGGAGCGAGAGAGACTAGGAGTCTATCCGTTTTCCGGAAGGACTTAGTCCTGTCTATATAGAAAGCCAGCGCCCTCCTCACATCCAGGAGGTGTAGGCGCGCCTCTTTGTTGGAGTTATGAGGCTTTGGATAAAACGAGGGTAAAACTATAGGTTCGTTAATATGAAACTCTGAAGAAACTTTGGGAACAAAGGCTGGATGCAGCCGTAAGGTTACCGCCTCCTTGGAAAATACTGTGCAGGGTGGCATTGCCATAACTGCCGCAAGCTCGCTCACCCTGCGAGCTGACGTGATTGCAAGAAGGAAGGTCGTCTTTATCGTAAGGAGACGGAGGGAAACCGTGGCTAAGGGTTCAAACAGTGGTCCCGTTAGCGCATTAAGCACCAGGTCCAAGCTCCACGAAGGTGGAAGCGGTTTCCGAGGGGGGCATAGGTTTACCAGCCCTTTGAGGAACCTGGTAACCATGGGATGGGTAAACATGGTGTGCCCTTCTTCTTCATGTCTGAAAGCCGATATAGCGGCAAGGTGGACCTTCAACGAGGATAGGGAGAGTCCGCCTCTCTTGAGGTCCAGTAAATACTCTAGTATTACAGGTATAGGCGCAGCAAGGGGGGCTCATTGCTTGGTAGAACACCATGCAGTGAATTGAGTTCATTTTTGCTTATAGGTCTTCCTGGTGGAAGTCCTCCTGCTACTTTCTAGGACTTGTTGCACTCCCTCCATACACGTGCTCTCTAGGGAGCTGAGCCATGGATTAACCATGCTTGCAGTCGCAGGCCTCGGGGGTGTGGATGCACTATGGACCCCTGGGCTTGCGTGAGCAGATCCGGCGCCACCGGGAGGGGCATCGGTGGACGGTCCGACATGCACAGGAGTAAGGGGAACCATTGCTGTCGATCCCACGTTGGGACTACTAGGATCATTTGGGCTTTCTCTCTCCTGGCTTTCTGCAAGACTTTGTGGATAAGCACTGTGGGAGGAAATGCGTAGAGCAAGGGGCCCCTCCACAAGATCGTGAATGCGTCCCCCAGGGACCCCTGTCCCAGCCCTGCCCTGGAGCAGTATTGTGGGCACTTCTTGTGTGTTGAGTGGCAAACAGGTCTATCTGGGGAAATCCCCATGCGTGAAAAATCGGTCGTAGCAGATCGGAATGGATCTGCCACTCGTGTGTGAGTGCGAAGCGCCTGCTCAGCTGGTCTGCCTTCACATTGTGAGCGCCTGGTAAATACGAGGCTTTCAAGGTTATATTGTTGGCGATGCACCAGTTCCACAATCGGACTGCTTCCGCACATAAGGCACGGGACCGAGCTCCTCCTTGCCGATTTATATAAAACATGGGGGAGGTATTGTCTGTACTGATCCCGACTACTTTGCCTTGTATATGGTCTCGAAAGTGTTTGCAGGCATTGAACACTGCTCTGAGCTCCAGTATATTTATGTGCAGTGACTGTTCCGTGGAGGACCACAGTCCTTGCATCACCTTTTCGTCCATGTGTGCTCCCCACCCTATGTGGGAGGCGTCGGTAGTGAGAAAAACAGATATTTGTGGTTGGTGAAAGGGCACCCCTGTTAGCATGTTCTTGGGGTTCACCCACCATTGCAGGGATCTGTGCACCTCTGTCGTGGGCGACACCACCCTGTGGACGGTGCGTGCTGCCGGTTTGTAGACGCTTGCCAGCCAGTGCTGCATGATGCGCATATGCAATTGGACATTCTGTACCACAAACATTGCTGCTGCCATGTGGCCCAGCAGCTGTAAGCACGTCAGAACCGGCACTGTAGGGCTGAAGGTGGTGACTTGCACGGGTTTTCCGTGCTGCCTTTCCCCTCCCCTGTGGGGCTGGCTCCGCCCCTTTCCGTGTTGGGGATCTCGGCCCTGCTGTCTGCGCCGTGCTCGGCACGCTCCGCTGCGGTGCCACGCAGGTGGTCTCCCCCGGTACCTGCAGGCCGCGTGCCTGCGAGCTCTGCACCGCCAGTTCCCCGGGGGTCGGTGCCGCTAGCTGCGGTGCCACCGGTTCCAGCGCTTGCCTGGCCGCCGCCCTGCCCACGGTGCGGGGCAGCGGTTTGATTATCAGAGGCTCAGCCTCTGCCACATGCGTCTCCGCGCCGCCACCGCTCAGCTGTGACTGCGGCTGGGGGCTATGAACTCCACCCGCCCCGCTCACTGTGGCTGCCGGCAGGGATCAGGTTGGTGAAAGCTTCCTCCGTTTTTGCGCTGATGGGGTTAGGGAAGCAGCTTTCGTTTTATGGGCCCCTGCGGGTCCCTCCTGCTGAGGCTGCTCCAGTGCATCTGGCTGGAGGGCCTTGTCAAAGAGCAGCATTTTCAGCCGCATCTCTCTGTCCTTCCTTGCTCTGGCTGTGAGCTTTGCACAGAAGGAGCATTTCTGGGTGACATGAGATTCCCCGAGGCACCTAATGCACTGACTGTGCCCATCGGAGGCCGGCATCGCTTCGCGACATGACTCACACTTTTTGAATCCTGAAGAGGACATTGTGGTGAGTCTTTGAGTTGTTAATAGGGTACTTAGCACCTTCTCTGTGCCTGTTTCCCTCTCGGACTCAGCCTGCCGCAGCAGGAGGCCTAATGGCCTTACGTCCCCGGGCCTCCGCTGCTCCGCTTGCTAGTAAGGCTGTAAAACTTTACTTTTTACTCTCTTTTCTTTTTTTTTTTTTGAAAACAATAACAAGCTAACTTAAGCTAAAAGACTGAAAAAGAAACTCTAAACACTTTAAAAACATTAAATACACTAACTCTGGCCGTAGCCTGAGCGGATTCCATCTGCAGCCGATGGCGGTTAAAGAGGAACTGGCGGGGACCGGATCGCGCACGTGGCCGGGAGCACGCAAGGGAGCGGCGCGTGCCGGCGCATGCACGGTCCGGCAGAAACTGCTGGAAAGATCCAACCTGCAGCGCCAGGGAGAGCCCGATACCTATCGTGGAGCACCCACTGGGACACTCGAGGAAGAACTCCTACTGATTCATGAGGCCAATGCACAGGGAGAAAGACAACTGAAACAAAAAAACTTCTCCGAAACAAGCCAAGTGAATAAACTTGTATTAAATAATTGAAAGAGTTTCAAAATAATAATAGAGCAAGAAGCTGTTGAAATGAGATGGGAACTTCCAGAGAATTAACAGTGCTGCTCAAGTATCCTGACAGCAAGAAAACTGAATGGCTGATATAATCTTTGCAGCTAGCTAGTAGTCCAAAATTTTATATTGGGAAAAGGAGGGCAACTCTATACACTAAACACTCCAGGCACACTATTCCTCCAACTAGGCAGAAATGATGAACTTTAAAATTGATGTGGCATGGTTTTATTCATTAGAACAGAAAACTGTGGTCAGCTGAAGATAAAACCTTCATGTTCGATCCATGTCCAAGCTCTGAATTCTTATTTCTAACTTAAAACCCAGGGAAGAGATGATTTTCAAATGCACAAATGGAAGAAAGGCATAAAACTCCCACAGGCATTCAGTGACAACTGAGAAGCTGTCTTGTACCTGAATACATCATCTGTGGCAATCATCTGCCTTTGCCAGACTCAGAATATTATGAAAAGAACATTCATAAACAAGAATGGAAAGGCAACACAACAATTCTGGGGATGTATACAGAGTGAAGATGTAGAAATTTCACATGCTCCACTGTTCACTATCAATTGACTGGATTTACCTGTATACTCCACGTTTTATTTCACTCCAGCAATGGTGTGTATTGTATCATAAGCTCTACAGAGTGCTATGTCACATCAATATGTTCCTTAAGGGTCTACATCCAAAGACACATTTTCTGAAGTGTTGATTAGTTATTCAAAAAATGGTAGATTTTTGTGTAAAGCTTTCATGCTTGTTCACTAGTGAACAAAACTCCCTGGGTATGTTCTACAAGAATTACTTACAGAAGCTTTTCCAATGAATACAGTATATGGCCTCAACCCTGCAAGCTGGTGGGAGGGATAGCTCAGTGGTTTGAGCACTGGCCTTGTAAACTCAGGGCTGTAAGCTCAGTCCCTGAGGAGGCTGGCTAGGGGCAAATAGGTTAAAAAAAATGTCAGGGATGGTGCTTGGCCCTGTCAAGAGGGCAGGAGACTAGGCTCAATGACCTGTCAAGGTCCCTTCCAGCTCTATCAGATATGTGTAAGTTTCCTGTGCCCGCTAGGAGTCCTGCTGATTTTAAGGGAGTTCTGGATTGGCTCAGGGATCTTGGCCATGTGAAACATCTTGGACGATCAGGGTTTATGAATCTGAGATTCTGTGCAACAGTGAAACCTCAAAGCAGCTGCATCCAACCTCAAAACATGGCCAGAGAACAGCTGCAAAATGTCAGACACAGTGGCCCTTTCCTCCTGCAGTTAGCTTTTCACATGTGAAAAAGAGCAGCTGTTTTCATGAGAGCAAGTCCAGCAATATATTTATAACCTCCCTCCCACTTTAAACATCAAGTAGGAGGAGGATGTAAGTTTAAAAACTCCACAAATTATGAATTAGATAAGATATTATTGTATTAAGTATAGCAATAGCAAGACTTGATTTAGAATAAATCAGATCTGGGATGCAGTGACCATCTGTCCCATATTTGGGATGCTTTTCTTTTCTTTATTTGTTCCTATTTAATTTTTTTTAAAGGGACTCACAGTCCTGTATTTCCCCCAGCCCTCACCCCCAGGCCTCTGGGAAGCAGGGGGAGCATGGGCAGTTGTTGCTTCCTCAGGGCTCCCAGAGATGCTGGCAGCTGTGGCTTCTCTGGGGCTCTGGGGGATCGCCGGCAGCTGCCGTTTCCCCAGGGCTCCTGGGGAGTGCTGGATGGCTTCCCCAGGGTGCCTGGGGAAGGCCAGCAGCTGCTGCCTCCTTCCCAGCTCCCTGGGACTTGGAAGAACTGTCCCTCCCTGTCTTATCTCCCTATCCTGTATTTGGGACAGGGGGATATGGTTGCCCTAATCTGGGAGTTTAAAGAAAGTCAGAGAACTGCTAACCCCAGCACCTTTCTAAATATTATCATCAAGTCTTTAGAAACTTCATGGGAAGCAAACCATTTCCAGGATGACAAAACTCCATGTACAATGAATCTCTCTTTTGCAAGATATGTGGCTGACGCTTGCAAGCTAGAAGAGGAGAGCAGTTTATACTTTACCTGAAGCCCAACTTTCTTTTTAGAATTATTGTGAAAAATCACACAGGATTTCGCAGTTGGAAGTTCACATTCAGCCCATTTCACCAACATGAATCCTCGATCTCAAGCCCATTTTTCTAGCTTCTTTCTTCAAGGGGACAATAGAAGTATGTCTACACAGCAAAGTTATTTCAAAATAACAGCTGTTATTTCAAAATAACTATTCTAGCATTTACATAATGCAACCTCTATTTCAAAATAAATTCTAGACAGCGATTAGCTTATTTTGAAATTAGTAAACCTCATTCTATGTGGAAGAGCACTTATTTTAAAATAGCTATTTCAAAATAGGTGCTGTTAAGAGAGAGAAGAGCCTATTTCAAAATAAGCCATAGTGTGTCCAATGTCTGTATTTCAAAATTGGCACTGTGTGTGTAGATGCTGAATTGCAAAATAGCTAAGTGCTATTTCAAAATGCATTTTTGTGTGTTGCAACTCTATTTCAAAATAAGCTCTTCCAGAATAGCTCTTCTGGAACACCTTATTTCAAAATAAGGCTGCTATGTAGACATACCCTAGCTGTGCTTCTCAGAAGTTAGGATCTTTTCATTAGGCTGCTCAGAAAAAGGCTAGAGCAGGGGCAAGCAAACTTTTTACAATGGGCCCCACTTTTCGGTCCTGCAATTAGCAGGACCCTTCCAACTTGTCTAATCCAAACCAATGGAAATTTCATTTTTATTCATATGAGAAGAAAAAAATAAAATACTTTCAGAACATGTAAGAAAATAAGAATGCAGAATGTAAAAATTTTATTAATTGGTATATAAATATGAATACACAAACAGGAACATAGTTCAACATTCTGAATGAGACGGATGAATTTGAGACCCAGCAGCTGATTGTGCTGTGCACAACCCCACATCACCCCTAAGAAATATAATGCCCCTACTTTGCACACCCCAGGTTAGAGCACCCAGCTGCCTGTCTGCTTCTTTTCAAGAGAAGAACTGCCGTAGCAAAACAACCCACCTGTCCCTGACTTACAGCATTCCTCCCTGTAGACAAAAATAATCTGATAGTTTTTGACTAAAAACTGAAGCAAAGCAATTAAATCAACAATCTTATGCCCTTCTAAAGTGCTTCTCTCTGCTTTTCTGAATAAAACTGCTCAGACTATCTACATAAAGGTGTGTCTACAATTGCATTCCTCTTTTGAAAGAGGCATGCAAATGAGGTAAACGAAAATGCCAATGAGGTATATTTGCATATTCAGTGACTCATTTGCCTATCCTAATTTCAAAAGAGCTTCTTTCGAAAGAAGAAAGCCAGTGTAGATGCTGCTCTTTTGAAAGTAACCATCTTCGAAAGAATCCTTTTTCCCTTTATTTAATGGGAAGAAGGATTCTTTCAAAGATGGGTTTACTCTCGAAAGAGCAGCGTCTACACTGGCTTTCTTCTTTCGAAAGAAGCTCTTTTGAAATTAGGATAGGCAAACGAGGCACTGAATATGCAAATTTACACCTCATTTGCATACCTCTTTCGAAAGAGGAATCCAAGTGTAGACACACCCAAGAAGAGCACTTTTTTTTCCAAAAGTGCACCACCCAAAATGGCTTCTAAACAGTAAACTCTTTCATATCCGCTCACCTTGGTACCAGGAGGTTGCCGGATATTCAAATACGTCAGTTAACAGAAAGCAGTTGGAAAGGCACCAAGCAGGGCTCAGGAGAGGCACAGGCAGCAGGGAGAGACAAAGCCACAGGATCCACAGCTGGGATCAAGGGAAAGCTGGCAGCTCCAGGGCTGGGGACCCTGAAGTAGCATGGGGCAGCGCTGGCAGCTCTGGGGCCAACGACAACAGCGGGGCATGTGGCCATGCCGGCAGCTCCAGGGCCAGGGACCCCGCCAGGAGTGGGGCCATGGGAGCACCGGCAGCACCGAGGTTGGAAAACAGGCTTGGATGCAGTGGAGCGCTGGCAGCACCATGGGAGGACCAGCAGCACCAGGGCCGAGGCTGGGGGAGTGCCAGCACCACCGTGGGAGTGCTGGCAGCACCAGGGCTGGGAAGCTGGCTGGGGCTGGAAAGCTGCACGGGGTACAGGGGAGTGCTGGCAGCACCTGGGGAGCACCAGCAACTCCAGGGTTGGGGACCCCACCGAGGAAACTCTGGCAGTGATGGCTGGGAGTGACTTCTGGTCAGTTTTGCTCTCAGAACAAGCGGCATCTTTGTGCCAGTTATTTGAGTGTTCCAGTTGAAAGAATACTGGATAAAAGAGAGTTTACTGTAGTTACATTCCCCCAAAGATAAATTAGTGCTGTACAATATCTTACTAAGATTATGTGTTCTTTGCAAATAGCCAAATGATATTTCCAGTGGAATAAGGACGGCATAACTTGGGTTCTTATTCAGTTTTATTTATAAAGCAGCAACACATAAATGAGTCCAATGTACAGCAACTGTGCTTTACTCCTGGTAGTTTCTGAAGAACAACCTAACTGCAATTGATGGCATCATGTATATAAATCAAGCCTCAAAATGCATGATTCCAAGTTGCACTTAGCTCGCATTAACACAAGTTAAGTGCAACTCAAAATCCTGCTCCCCCCAGCCCTGTCTCAACCCCCTGGCCCGAGTTCGACTCCCCCTCCCCAGCCCCGCTCACCACACGCGCATGGCTCCAGCTCTCCCCCGACCCCTGTGCCTGGCTCTGGCTCCAGCTCACCACCCCCAAACACGACTCCGGCTCAACTCACCCTCACACACAGTGCAAACCCCCTGTGGCCTGGATCACCACCCACATGTGTGGATCTAGCTCCACCCCACCACCCTCATGCACCCCTAGCACACCTCAGGCTTAGCCTCCCCCTCCCCCCCCCCCACCCCCGGCCAGGCTTAGCCCTCCCAACTGCTCCCTCTGAACCCCAGGACTTACCTTTCAAAAGAAGTTTCAGGAGCTCCTGCTGCTCCCCAGCTGCAAAGCATGTGCTCTGCTGAGGAAAAAAGCCGACCCTGACTTATGCGAAATTCCAGTTATGCAAGGGTGTGTGGAAACACAACCCTCATGTAAATCAAGGCACTACCGTATTGCTTTAAATTGCACAAGTCCAACTGATAATTATAGCTTAATGGAACCCAGTTAAAGAAAAAAACGATTAATTCTTGAGTCAATATCATTGCAAATATTCTGTATTTTTCAACCACGTACTATGTGTACATTTTATGCATTTGAATAACTGAATGTCAGCAGAGAATTCATATTTTAATCATCGTTTTACAGGGATATATGTTTCACTATAAAAATGTACTCAGACTGAAACTAGCCATACACCAGCACACAGGTGATAAACTAACCAAAGGTATTTTCTGCATGGATATGAGTCTTGCTACTTATGTCTTGAATCACATTTTTCAATGTTAGAATATTATATGTATATGAACACATCCAAAATACACAAATATGGTTTTACCATATGCAGGAACTCAATAAACACTTCTGCTCAAAAAATCAAATACTTCATTATGGGAAAGCTCAGATTTTAGAAAATCTATAGTATAAATACACGGCCTTGAATATTAAATTTTAAGATAAAAGGAGGGCAAGGAAGGAAATGATCTTTCAGTTTCTCTGTCAGGTATCACTGAGGAACTATGTGGGGGAAATTCATTATTGAACGCAATTAAATCCATAAGTCGTTTCAACTGCCCCCTCCTCGTACTATAGTCTAACAAAATGGGGCATCAAGAGTGGAACCTGATAGAATCCCATGAATTAATTTTAACTTTTTGGGTACTGAGACAAAATTTCAAAACATGTTACAAAAAAAATTAACTATTGAGATGGTAAGCTAACTTTTATGTATGTCACAAAGCAAACAAGTATGGAGGTTGAGGCTTCAGAAGGGACACCATACTTTTTCCCCCACAAAGTTATACTTGTACCTGAAAATGTAGTATCTGCTATTGTGATAAATAGCCATTATTCTATCCTTCCATATGTAGAAAATGATCTTTATATACAATAAAGAGCAGGCACGATTTTCACAGATCTTCCAAAGTACTGAATGCCTTCAATCACAATGATGCTCCAAAGACCTCTCTGAAAACTCATGGATTTGCCCATGCAAAGTTCTTGGCAGGACCATATATGCAAACTGGGCATTCTGAAAATACTGAAGGTCAGATCAAACCTCTCAAACTACTAAGAGGTGAAAGTTGTGTGCATGTCATTTGCAAGGTAATTTCCCCTTTGATATGTCATAAGGGATTTGATTTTACCTTGAATTTTTCTGCAATGTAAACTTATTCATGAAGATTATATATATTTATCAGCCATGTAATTCTATCAAGAAATCTAGATATCCAAAGTGCAACATTCCTTGCAGTTATTAAGCAAAATAATTGAAAGACACCAGGAAGTTTTCATTACAGATCTATTTGGAGATTTGAAAAGCCAAAACATGTTAATCATATGTCAACTCTGGGCAGCAATGAAGGAAATTCCACTATTTGTTTCCCAGTACCAATCTACACATCATCCATTAGAGAAATCAAGAAATATGAACAGCAAGTCTGGTTAAGTATTTGGTAGAAAGATCTCCATGCACTCAGAACAAATTAAAATGGTCACATCTCAAACAGCAGTGACCATACATAGTGAGGTTCTATAAATTATTAACGAGTTCTTGGTAAGGAGAAGGTTCTTTCCACAAGTGCCGAAAATGGAAATAGGAGAAGCACCCTAGCAGCAAGGAAAAGAGGAGGAGGAGGAGGAGGAGGAGGAGGAGGAAGTTGCTTAGCAACCATGTGTTTCTGACAGCTGAGTTGGGGAGAAAAGATATAAAACTAAAGGGGAGGAGGAATTCAACTGAAAAAATCATGTTGTTTATGAGCACTACAGAGAGGATAGAGAACCAGACACTCAGTTGATGTAATCAGTATAGCTCAATTGACTTTGATGGAGCTAGGTCAGTCCATATCACCTGAACATCTGGACTAAAACCCACAGAAAATGACAGATTAGATAGAGAAGAAGAAAAGAGGATAAACAGTCCTGGTAATTTTCAGGCTGCTGTGTATTCAAAAGCCACAAAATCACCTCTGATGAAGTGAGTCTGTGCTCATGCTCAAAACTTTTCTGTTAGTCTATAAGGTGCCACAGGACCCTTTGTTGCTGTTAAAAATCACCCTTGTATTTCATTAACTACCAAAACATCTCCCTTCTGACTCTTAGGTGTCAGGTAGTTAGGGACGCACAAGCTAGGGGGGACCGACCCACAGGGTGGGGGGCATGAAATTTCATAACGGGATGCAGCCCGATCAGCTTCTGGGTCTCAGGCTCATCCATCACATTACAAACGTTGAAACATGCTACTGTTTGTACATATGTATATGCACATTTATATACCGATTAATATAGTTTTCACATTTTACATACTTATTTTCTTACACATGCCAAAATGTTCTTTTTATATGAACATAACCGTAATTTCCATCTGTTTAGGTTACATTATTGAGGTTGTGGGAGAATGCTAACTGCAAAGATGAAAAGTGGGACTTGACATAAAAAGTTTGTTCACCCCGAGCTAGAGCATGAGCTGCAGCAATGTATCATCTTGGCTCTAAGAGATTTCTAGGCAACAGAAAAAACAACAACTGACATGGACTCCTCCTCAACTCCATGTACATATAGTCAAAAATAATTCACTTTTTATACGTGAATTTACTCACTCTAATGAAAAACATTATCCAATAAAGGACATACTTTTTTAAAACAGAATAAAAATCTTTAAAGGCATAGGAGGAGGCAGTTCCAAATTAAAGAGACAGTGGCTAAGATGAAAACAAAACCAAACAGGAAGAACAACTGTCTACTGTATAGAGCCCTGGGGACACAAGTCAGGGCTGTTGGCTCTAATCTGTATTTTCCACTGACCCACTGTGGTACCCTTTAAAGCTATGTGCCATTCTTTATCCATCTAAAAGAGACAGCAGCTATACCATGAACCACTGAAGCATACTGAATGAATGTTTTTAACATGTTTCAATATTCCTTGGTGAACTGTATTACATAAAGCATAAAAAAAGTATTTTATCATCATCATCACAGAGAGACACTCCCAAAGGCTAAAGACAACTCACAAGCCTATAAGAAACAGACAAGATCTGGAATTAACTGCAAGTTCCTGGTCAGAATATTGCAAAACAAGACAGCTGACCAATGACTTGTATATACACACAATATTGCAACACACAGATTAATATGCCTTGTCATTAAGTGAGGTATTGAGCTTGAATTTAAGAACCAATTCATAGTTAGGATCCAGCCAAGCTCTTTAGCACAATTGCAGAAGAATTGGTATTAAGACCTTCATCCGACAATTAGCTGGGAAAGGTAGGTCTAGAGAAGCATGTCATTCCATTGACACTGAATAGCTTCTGTGTGGTCTAGTCTCCACAACTTTTACATGAAAATTCTCTAGTCTGTAAGTCACTGTCATTTGTATGTAACTAATTAAATATGCAGGAGTTTGGGCTACCAAGCGGGGAAAACTACTGTAGAACAGAGAAGTTTATGAAAAGAGTGCATGGCACTGATGAAACATACTACGGCTAGCCTACAGTCTCCCAAATACCAACATAAGTGGCATAATCTTCTAAAGTGCTGAGCATCCTGCAGCTACCTTTGTTTCCAATAGGAGGAGCTGAATACTCAGCACTTTTCCAAATCATGCCACTTTATTTAGGTGCACAACTATGAACACAGCAGCCTAATTTTATCTTGCCCACAGCACAGTTTCATAGACAGAAGTTCATTCATGTTTGTTTTAGTGGTCACAAAAAACATGTATAACCTTATATAATCATGGGGTTTCAATCACAAAACTGGCAAGTTGACATTTTTACTAGATTTAACTAGTGAAACTCATTAGCCTTCTCAGTGCTTTAGATGAAGCTCTACGAAAACACAAGTCCAGCCTGATGAGCTAACTGCAGCAGAGCTCTGAATCCTTGGCACTTCAGAGTCTGCACATTTCTTGCTGCTTTCAATATGTGCTGCTAGTAGCATAGCTAATACAGATGAAATCAGATGACACAACATGACCCAGGCACCACTGTATTCACCCCTTACAAACTACTGTAATTATCTTTGTATGCAATGACACAAAGCAAAATTTGAAAACGAATACCTAATTGGTTAATAATACCATTGTGAAATGTATCGTGACAATGCTCTATGTGGAATGCTCATTGATATGCTCTGAACAATGGGGTCCAAGAGAAATTTATCCAATTACCCCAGGCCCCAGCCAGGTGCTGCCACCACCACCACTATGCCCCAGACAGGTGTGCGCACACACACCTTGCAAGATTACTCACTGGAGCCACATGAGCCACCCCGGAGCTGAAGCTGTGCCTCTTGGGCCATCCCACAACTGGAACCTGCTGAAGCTGGAGAAGCTGCCTGTGCCGCCACATGCACGTGGTGGGGAGTGTGTGCAGAGCAGTCAAAGGGGCGCTCCACGTGTGTGGCTCTCCTGAGCCACTGAGCCGCATTTTGCCACACTTCGCTGCCCTGTTTGCCACATATGAATGGGAAGTGCATTGGACACCGCAGATACTAAAAAACTAAAAGTTTTTTCAACCAGACATACCAGGAGAAGCTCATAAACAGGTTTCTTCCAGACATAGGAAAGAGACCAACACCTGAAACCAGAGGTAGTCAAATTCAATGAGCTTTTCATTTGTACTGGAGGTTTCAGGAGAGAAGTTTTACATTGTAAAACTGCAGCAGGAAGCTTGACAATGGAACATACCATGGGAGACTTAATCAAGTGGAGTGGGTCACTCCAAAGGAGACAGAAAACTGAACCATGAGTGATCAATTTGATCCTTGGTACAAAGTTAGATTTGAGATACAGAGACAAAAAAAGACTAACTTAACCTTCACTTGACGAGACAAGGAAAACCAGTGCTTTGGACTATATGAGGCCCTAGCTAAGAGTTAGCTATTGATCAGAAAGGAAAATTGATAAGGAAACTAACTCAAACAAAGTCTGCAGTGTACTATCTAAGATATTCACCATTAGAAAGCACATTTTTATTGCATTTGTTTGCAACCATTTCTATCTTTATTCTTTCTGCTTAGTCTTTCAACATTTTTTGTTAACATTTTATTTTTACTAGAAATTATCTCAGTGCTGTGTTTGGAGGGAAGGGTGTATTTACTCCAGTTGGGTTAATAAGCTGTAATATTAAAAGAGCACTGAACTTAGCATTGTCTGTGAATGTACACTGATAAGTGCTGAACATTGCACACACACATCTCAGAGGACTTTGGAGGCTGATTGTTACCTGCAAGGCAAAATTTAGTAGAGTCTTGAGAAGTTAGCTGGGGAAGAGAGACTGGACAGAGTCTCATCTCCAGCAAAGCTCCCTCTTGCTGAGGAAGTGAAGTAAGACTGGAGCCCACAGCTTTGGATATCAAAATTACAGAGCCATGAGCTTCCTTCTGTACCAGACAAGTCGATTAAATCTAGAATTAAAACCAAAGCTACACAATATCTAGAGGAACATGATATAACTGGGACAAACCTACAGGGTAGCCTTCAGTAAGTGAAAAGTTGTGCCCCTGTAATCGGCCAGGATTCTCTGTGTCAAAAATAGTGGATAAAACTGATTGTAGATAAGAATGGCCACACTATATCAGACCAATACTCCATCTTGCTCAGTATTATATCTTCTGATATTGCTTAGTGACAGATGCTGGCTTCAGAGGGAATGAATAGAAAAGATCATCATCAAATGATCTACCTCCTGTTGTTCATTCCCAGCTTCTGTCAAAAAGAGGCTAAGGACACTGACTTTATTTAAGCCAAGAACAAAGTCCCTCATAAAGAGCCTATTAAGAAAACTATGGACCTGTCTAACTTCCCTTGACTACACTGGGAGGTGGATTATGCCCTCTGTAATCACAGTCTGAAAGATAAAGTATTTCAATGGATCAGAAATTGGCTAAGAGAGAGCCAATAAAAGATTGCTTTAAAATATCCTGAATGTGACAAGCTATCAGAGAATATAATTTCTATGGAATCAGAAAAGCATCAAAACGTAAATTCATCAGTAACACCAGGAATTCTGGGTGGGAGGGAGGGAGAGTAGAAAAGTTTAAAAGCTTTAAACTAATCGGTTCAACTCAGGTTTCAGTTCCAGAACAATCCACCCTATTTTGGAATACGTATGCAGCTATGGAGATATGGGAAGATATCCCTTTCACCTTCAGCATTCTTACAGTCTATACCAGACTCTTCATGCAACATATACTAAAAGGAAATCTTTCAGTTTTCTGGAAACACACACTGTAATCATTTGTTTTCTTCAAACTCTGTACCTTTCAAATTAGCACAGACATGAAACCTAGTGTCACCACACAGTTTCAATAAGTCATGGAATGGTAGGTGCCAATTTTAGTACTTCCAAAACATCCAGCAGTGATTTTTGAAAATTGAGTTTTATTAAAATTACTCTGTGCAGGGAGCAGAATACTAAAGTGCAGACCTTCCCATGAGCCTATGCAGGTTCTCCTACACCAGGTGTGGACAATAATTTTTAATGGGTGACCACTCCAAAATTTGGTAAGTAGTCAAGAGCTGCACTCATTTAGGATATCAATGGAGGATGTGTAAGGTCTGGCATGCGGGCTGGGTCCAAAAGGGAGTTTGGAGTAACGGACTGGAATACAGGAGAGGGTGTGGGATCTGGGAGGGAATTTGGGAGACCTAGAGCAGGGGCTGGGTTGGAGGAAAGGGTGCATGGTCTGGAGAGGTGGTTGTGACCTGAAGGAGTAGTGTAAGAGGTAGTGCAGGGTCTCGGAGGGGGTTCTGACTTAGGGCAGGAGCGGGTGCAGGGATCTGGGTTGTGACTGAGCATAGGAGACTGATGTGTAAGGTCTGCGAGGGATTGTTGTTGGTACAGGAGCAGAGAGTTTGGGTTACATGGGGTAGGGATGTAGGAGATGGGCGAAGGTTTGGAGAGGAAGGAAGGCCTGGCAGGTCAGAGGCAGGCTCTGCCCAGGGGACACTTACTTGGGCCACTCTTGGCCAGCAGCCCAGCTGGTTCCTCAGCCAGGATGCCTGCGTTCCTTGCCCCTGCGCTGGCTGCAGGGGCCATGTGTTGTTGCCTCTTAATACTGTGAGCCCAGAAGTGGGAGGGGAACTTTGCATGCTTACCATTAGCAGGAAGCATGTGAAGCCTCTTCAATCCTTCCCCAGGACCAGAAGAATTCAGAAAGCTCCACTGACCACGAAGTGGGGGGAGGGCAGGCATGACGTCTGATGGAAGCTCCTGAGGGCCCACAGGCCATATTTTGCCTGTCCCTGTCCTACACCCACCCTACAAATATTTTACCACAATTAACATCACTATAAGATTCTATCAATTGCCCCCATTATCTTTAAAGGTGACCCTAAAAGTTAAAATAAACTCCAATAAAGTATCAGTAAGCATCTCCGAATGTGACCCAGTCACTACTTTGGAACATATCTTAGCATCCACAGTACCACCGCTTGCTGCTCTACCTGAAGAATAGCCACCATGAACATGTAGCTGTTTCTGCCATTGCTGAGGGCCCCCAGGGCTCCCCCTCAAGTCTGCTTCCACTAGTTGTGGTACTGTTGTGGGAACAGAAACAGACCCAGGCCTTCTCTGGACACCTGCTACACTCTGTCAACACAGGAGTAAAGCTTACTAGCTGCAGAAGTACTGTATTCTAAACTAGGTGGTAGCTGGTACCCTTTCGGAACGCACTGTGGCAAGTTTATTTTTAAAGAATCACTACTGGAGCCATGCTACAGAGATTACCCCTCCCTGTAGCGCTCTGAAAGTGTAGTTGTAACATCGTTGGTAGTACAGTGCATTTTTATTTATTTCAGAATATATAACAGTTCTTCCTTATACACACTTGCTCTTTCACATAAGGGTAAACTGCAGTGAATAGCTATGAATGCCTCAGACAGCTAATCAAAATGTTTCCTAAATACAAATGTACAGCAACATAATATTTCCAAAACAGCTTTTCAAAACACTTAACCTAACTTCACTAATTCTGGAACTGGATGGTGCTAGTCTCTCTTGGTGCAAACAGATTTTAATGATCCTCCAAACAAGAAGTTCTGCTGACAAATTAAGATAGAAGAGCTGCATTTCACTAACTGGAAGCAAAGTCCTTGACTTTCCAAGTTCCCCTAAGGCAAGTTATTTCAAAAACATTTTGGTTAATTTATCACTGTAAAATTAACCAAAAAAAGCTGTTTAAAACAACACAAAACAAACAAAAAAAAAAAGCAAACAAAAGGACTTTGAAAAGAATTCTGCATGCATTTAAACAGCTAGAAATCCATGTACAATTCTTAAGGTAATGACTAAGTTTGATGATTTTTTTTTTAAATCAAGACCTTGTTTTTAAGACCAAATTAAGATTGCTTGGCTACCTCTACACTGGCCCCTCCCATTTCAAAGGGGCATGCAAACGCGGTGGACTGAAAATGCAAATGAGACACTAATTTATATATTCAGCTCCTCATTTGCATAATTGCAGCCACTTCTCATTCTGGAAGAGCTGATTTTGAAATGCAAAACAGCCCTGTAGATGGGGTTCATTCAAAAGCACCCTTCTTCCTAATTTTTTTCTTCTAGAACAGCGAGTGGCTGCCATTATGCAAAAGAGGAGCTGAATATGCAAATTAGTGCCCATTCACATTTTGCTCTGCTGCGTTTGCATGCACCTTTTGAAAGGGAGGGGCCACTGTAGACTGGGTCTTTGGGTTTTTAATGATAACGTACTGTGTTTTGAAATCAAAGTTAGTAATTAGACTCTTCTATTACACTGGAGTTTTTCATTTAAAAAAAAAAGAGCACACAAAAGCTTGCAATTCCATGAAACAGCATGAAGAGATCCCAGTTAGAACTGTGCAAAAATTTCAAATCAAAACTCAAAAGCAGCTGAAACTTTGGTGACTCCAAGAATTTATGTGAATCTGTACAATTTGCTTTCCAATGAAGATCATGAAAAATGTCTGAGATTTGCAGAGTGATTACGTGACCAGATCAACCCACTGACTTCAGCTGAGTTAAATCCGCCAAATTAAAATCTAAATAACTCAGAGCAAAATTCAGGACCCTAAATCAAGAAGCAATTTCATATCTTCACATCAGAAGTGGGCTCTGCACACCATTTTCAGTTAGCAGTTAAAATGTTAATTGCCAGTCTACTGCAAATATCTTATTCAACATTGGATTCAAGCTACCAGTCGTTCCTGTGAATCACCAAGAAGACACTGTTGCAACTAATAATCTAACCAGCACCCATATTCCAATTAGTTAAATAAGGGTTATGAGACACCTCAACTTGAAAGCTGCTAAGAAGTGTGCTGCTTGCTTGGAGCTGGTTACATTGCTGTTTTGATCTCTAAAACATTACTACTTGGAAATATTTTCTGTAAGTAAAAGTTAGGCATTTTTATTCGTTATTCACTAATAATATGTTTGCACTGTAAAAAAGCTGATGCACATTCCACATCATACAGAGCCTATAACTAGGAGACAGATGTAGAAAGAAAAGATACCAAGAAACCTAAAGCAAGAATCACTTTTTTACATTTATACTTATTAAAGAAATTAAAAAATAAGCTTGAGATTTATCAGTACAAAGCCCTCTACTATTTCACAAATATTATCCATCCTGCTCCCCACAGAAAACAAAACATCAAACGTGGCAAAACAGTGAAAGTAACTATATTTGAAAATAATGCATAAAGTATTCTTGGTAAAAAAGAAAAAATATTTTTAAAATATTGCTTCAAGTTTGCCCATATCTGTTTTACATACTGACTCCCATGTATGGGTAGGTTTTTTTAGACCAGTGATACTGGGACTTTTTAATATATCTCCTATGACTCTTTGTAACACACAAGCACTGTGTGATTTAATTATTACCCAACCAAAGTTATTAACCAATTGGGATGATTTACTGTGTTATTAACCAATTATAGTTGAAAAAAATAATACTTGGTCAGACTCCTTACTGTGAGTGAATGTACATCTACAAAAATCAAACAATGAATTCACATTATTAATTTGCTAATTTGGCTCCTGAACCATTGAGATCTGAGTATCACTGTTTTAGACCTTGAAAAGACTATCAAAATTTAATGGAAAAGTTCTTGTGTATTGTATAATACTTGGCTTTTTAAAACGTATTTTGCAATTCTGGACTGCTCTCCTTTCTATTGACCCATCATGTCTTCTGTCTAGCAGTGATGATCTTTCCACAAACTGATCAAAGATCACCTTGATCCTCACTTACAGGCATTACACTACAGCCAGTCAGCTTAGGTAACAACAACTCAAAGATGAGTTGTTAGAAGGGCAAGTCTTAACTGTAATAAACATCAGAACAACTTGGTCTGACTATCAGTGCACAACATTCATTGATTCTAAATCACTCTTAACTCCACCATGAAGCCTCTCTGAGCTCCATGCCAGTCCCAAGCCTGGATGAAGGAGGAGGCTTGGTCAGGTGTATGTCAATGTGCTGACCGTCAACCAACAATATGTATGAAATCTGATGCAAGCACAACTAAAATAAAAGATGGAAGGAAATAGGCATGAAACAGCAACGGGCACTGAGCCCACAGTTATTGATGATGATGATGACTCATCGTACATTCAGAAATCCATATGATATGGAAAAATCATATTTATTTTACTGCATTGCGTTATTTCAAATTAAAATGCTGTAACTTTTTAGGGTAGTTTTAGGGGTATCTTCTTTAGCTCCAGATTACATCCATGCTATCCCCATCTCTAAAACTTGACAGATGCTTAGATATTAGTCTGAGATATTTGTGTCATGCCATGCTGCTCTGCCAACTTCTCCCTTTATTTAGCTAACAGTTAAACCTTTGTAGTGCGGCACCCTGGGAACCTGACCAGTGCTGAAGGAGAGAATTTGCTGGACCATGTGAGGTCAATATTGTCTAGCAGCATTACTAACACTTCCACTTCTTACTGGTTTCTTAGAAGACGTTTAGGGATAAATTAGAGCTAAATAACACCACTGAACACTGAGTAAGGACTAGTGGCTGTAAATAAACTTTATGGAACCATAGTAAACTTGGCATACCTATAATAAGCAAGCATCCAGCTAACACTCAACCTGTATTTGCTTTTGTAAATATTATTTCTTTTAAATTAAAAGAAGCTCCTGCTTGAAAGTAGAATCCTCTCTAAGGATTCATCATACATCTCATTCATGATTGTATTTATTTATTTATTTATTTATGCGCTTCTTGTGATTATTTCAGAAGCCACACTAAAAGCAAAATGTTTCTTAGCTAATATGAATGTAAACTGTTAATTTAAACTGATATGCATAGCTCCTGTGCTTAAATGCAGACCTAAAATGTCAACCTTTCACCCCTGCAAACATGTCAGACATTTCCCTCCTCTCCTCTAACATGACAGAATGTACTCTTCTTACTGTTACATTATAGATCATCCCTTACCTGAATGTTTTATATTAATATTTTGAGAAACAAGTGTTATGGAACAGCCCACCATCAGAAACTAACAAAGTTTCCTACTACAGGCAAAAAGGGTTACCAAAGGGAAGGAGGCTAGAGACAGAGCGGGTCTGGGGACGGAGTTGGAAGGAGGGTAGGGCAGAGCTGTTGCTAGGGTCAGGCTGGAGCTGGAGGGTACACTCCCTCGCTGCTTCCTGAAGAGGCTAGCCCAGGTCCCCCTAGATGCCCCACTCCCCAAACATTCCTACAAGCCCTTTTGGGATGCACCTCACAGTTTGAGAGCCTCTGCTTTAAATCTCACCTTGGAGAGGTATATACAGTAATAGGAGCAAGGGAATGGACAGTAGTAGAGCATGCTGCACATCTTAAGTTTGGCAGAGAGAACACTACACTTTGTTCAAAGATCTTTAGGATACATTCAAGGCCTGCTTATTTATTACTACTATTTGTCCTGCAGTAAGGACAAATGCAAAGTGCTCCACTTGGGAAGGAACAATCAGTTTCACACATACAGAATGGGGAGAGACTGTCTAGCAATGACTACAGCAGAAACGGATCTAGGGGTTACAGTGGACCACAACCTAAATATGAGTCAACAGTGTGATGCTGTTGCAAAAAAGGTAAATATGATTCTGGGATGCATTAATAGGTATGTTGTGAACAAGACACGAGAAGTCATTCTTCTGCTCTACTCTGCACTGGTTAGGCCTCAGCTGGAGTATTGTGTCCAGTTCTGGGCACCGCAGTTCAAGAAAGATGTGGAGAAATTAGAGAGGGTCCAGAAAAGAGAGACAAGAATGATTAAAGGTCTAGAAAATATGACTATGAAGAAAGGCTGAAAGAACTGGGCTTGTTTAGTTGGAAAAGAGAAGATTGAGGGGAGACATGATAGTGGTTTTCAGGTATCTAAAAGGGTGTTATAAGGAGGAGGGAGAAGACTTGTTCTTTTTGGCCTCTGAGGATAGAACAAGAGGAGTGGACTTAAACTGCAGCAAGGGAGGTTTAGGTTAGACATTAGGAAAAAGTTCCTAACTGCCAGTGTGGTCAAACAGTGGAATAAATTGCCAAGGAAGGTTGTGGAATGTCCATTGCTGGAGATATTTAAGAACAGTTAGATAGATGTCCATCAGGGATGGTTTAGACAGTACTTGGTCCTGCCATTAGGGCAGGGGACTGGACTTGATGGCCTCTCTAGGTCCCTTCCAGTCCTAGCATTCTGTGATTCTATGATATGATTCTATGACTATTTGTATTGTTCTACAGTGCCCTATGTGCTTCAAAGAAGATGGAGGGGCACAGTCCTTGCATCAGAGAGTTTGCAATCTAAACCCTACAAGATGTGATTGTTTTGTTCATATAAACCAAGGACATATCCCCACAAATGTATATCTTAATAGCACAGACTCCAATATGTGGCTGTGTTATCAGATATGTGCATTAATAAAGGTTTTGTTACAACTGCTATATGGACTAAGAATGATCAGACAGAGACAAGGTGGGAGTGTCTTTTTCTGGCTTCCATAATCAATTAAATTAGAGGTGGGGAACCTATGGCTCTGTGGGCCAGGCCCAGCCTGTGACTTGCCTGGATCTGGCCCAGCAAAGCTCACCCCCTTGCCCGACCCAAAAATCATTTTTATTTGTGGCCAATGGGAGAGTTCGGGGGGCAGTGCCAGCAGCTGCCTTCCCTGAAGCACATATAGCCATGCAATGTAATGTACATCTCCATGCTTCAGAGCTGTGCAAGGTAGGAGCCCGCATCCCCTGCCCCATCCCCTCCAGACCCCACACCCCCAACCCCTCTTGTATCCTACCTCCTGTCCAGAGCCCACATCTCCAAACCCTGCCCACTCCCTGGCAGCCCCTTCCCATGCACTGAACTTTTCATTTCAGCCCCGCTCCAGAGCTGGGGACAGGTGGTAGAAGACCTCACAAAACCTACTAACCCACTTCCCATAGGCACTGAGGTGGAGCTTGAGGGTAGTGAACTGAATGTCCTATTCCTGCTTCTCAGTTGGGGGCCACATCTGTGAGGTGTTCTTCTGTTGATTCATTCAGGCCTCTTAAGTTTCATGTAACCCCAACTGATTCTTCCGTAGGTCAGTGGTCCCCAACCCAAAAAAAGGTTCCCTGCCCCTGAATTAAATAATGAAGATGTTCTCAGAACCTCTTCTCTAAATTTATAAAATGGGTCCGATGTTTAAAGTAATAATTCTGTACAAGAATCCTCCAACACAGACCAATACAGAGTCTCTTGTGCTAGAAGGGTTTGGAGCAGGATTAGGAGCTATTTTATAGTTCTTATGTATAACTCTACTTCTGCAGGAACATAATTTCTCTAGGCATCTCTAACAGGCAAAAAATAAAGCATGCAAAAATTGAAATATCCACTAATCCCTTAGACCACATAGTGGCTTAAGAGGTTTAGGTGGTGAGGCCACCTTTTAAGTGAATTTCTTATGATATCCTAGGCAAATCAGACCCTTTCAAATATACTTAGATTTTGTCCTTTGATAGTTTTAAAAGCCACCTCAAATTTTATATTACATTCTTTATTAAAATTTGTAACACATTGTGTTGTTTAATATCTAAAATTCATGTAGATGATAAAAATACACCCATCCATTATGTATTTCCATACAAAGAATAAAAAAACAAACAAAAAAAACAAACAAACCACAATCAACATTTTTAAACAGATATTTAATTTTTTTCCAACAAAAGCTGGAGTTTCTTCCAACTAGTGATAACTCCCATGGAGAAGAAACTCTTTTAGGAAGGCATCAGGTCTTCAAATGTGTTTATAAAATCCCTAGCACTGAGAAGGCTCAAAGAGGGCACCCTGGATTCTACTGTCATCAAAACATTAAATCAGAAGAAAAATGGTGGTTAACTGTCCTAAACAGAGCCTTTAAAAATCAGCTAAAAAGGTGTCTAATCTCATAATAAACATCACATTAATACAGCACTTCTTTGTGCTCTATACATTATATCTTTTGAGACAAAAATTTGACAGAATACAGTCACCAGTTATCACGTATGCTTCACTTAAGTTTCTGCTGCTAACCTATGCACCAGTGTTGTTTGTAAATCAAAACGGGTGAGTGCCTAAAATAATACCAAGAGCTTCCTCAAATTCCTGGTGTGTCCTCAAATTCTAAAGCACAAATGTATTCAGTCACTGAGACAAATTAGGATTCTAGTACAAGTAAGAGGCTGCTTACCAAAAGAACCAGTACAGTGTGGTGGAAAACAGATGAAAAGCAGCAAACCCAAACTGATTTGCAAACTTTGTACTAATTCCCCTCACACAGAAGACCAGCTTCAAAAACTGCTGGATCAGTTCTCCAAATCGTGCAAGGACTTTGGGCTTACCATCAGCCTAAAGAAGACAAACGTACTTTGTCAGGATGTTGCTGAATCCCCATCAATCAGCATTGACAACTATACGTTAGAGGTCGTCCACAAGTTCGTTTACCTCGGGTCCACCATCACTGACACCCTGTCATTGGACACTGAGCTAAACAGGAGGATCGGAAAAGCAGCCACAACTCTGTCCAGACTCAGCAAGAGTGTGGAATAACAACAAGCTGTACACTCACACCAAAATGCAAGTCTACAGAGCCTGCATCCTCAGCACCCTCCTTTATGGCAGCGAGACTTGGACCCTGTACGTCCGCCAGGAAAAGAGGCTGAACGTCTTCCACTTGCGCTGCCTCAGGTGCATCCTTGGAATATCATGGAAAGACAGAGTGACCAACACTGCCCTCCTCGAGCAAGCTGGAATCCCAACCATGCACACCCTCCTCAGGCAGCGTCGGCTCCACTGGCTTGGCCACGTCCACAGGATGAATGATGGAACGATTCCAAAAGACATCCTGTACGGTGAGCTAGCCTCTGGCAAAAGACCTCCCAGATGCTCCCAGTTGTGCTACAAAGATGTCTGCAAGAGAGACCTCAGAGAGGTAGACATCGAGCTGGACAACTGGGAAGAACTAGCAGACAACTGCAGGAGGTGGAGGCAGGGGTTACACAAGGGCCTTCAGAAGGGCGAGACGAAGATCAGACAGCTAGCAGAGGAGAAGCGAGCGCACAGAAAGCACAGTAAGGACTTGCCAGACACCCACTACATCTGCAAGAGATGCAACAAGGACTGTCACTCTCGTGTGGGTCTTCACAGTCACAACAGACGCTGTAAATGAAGTCCTCAACTGAAACTTTAAAGGGCGCGATCCATAGTCTATGCAGACTGAGGGATGCCTACTACTACTACTTCCCCACTCTTGGTTTGCTACTTCACTTCTTCCAAGAGCTCACAACAAAATGTCAATATTAATAACAATCATAAACATACCAGATTTGCCTGGAAATGACAAAGGTTATGGGAAATAGAGTAGGATAAAAATCTGGAAATTTGTACAACTACAATTTATTGGGCTATTAAATGTGTATTTTGCAACACAGGAAACACTGAGAAATACAAAATGAAAAAAATCTCTTTAGCTTAAAAAAACCCTCAAATAGCTTCATACGATCAATAAATATTTCTATTCAGCTAATCATAACATAATCTTGGTTTTATGCCATGTGCATCATTACTGAATAGCATAATAATATATAGAAGAATCCTAAGGTACATACACATTTTCACTGATATCCTCCAACATTATCCCCTAGAGATTAGGACTTGAGTTTCAATAGATGAAGTATTTCATTATTATAAGCCACACAATCAGCTCAATGAAATGGCACTCCCAGAGGGAAATAGTCAAATGACCTATTCTGAGCAGAAAATCCTGCCTGCAATAGTTTAACATGACCTTGTCTTTCTTTTACAAACACAGAGCATAATTTAATATTTGTAGAGACAATGTTCTAATACAGTAAAATTATTATTTTGCTGCTATGGAGAAAGCAGCATTTTGAAACAAAGTTTAAATGTTTTTATCAACTAAACCGCAAATGAAAGACAACACCTCCTCATCCAATTCTTGATTTTCTGTCTGAAGAACTGAGGCACAAGAGGATAGGTGACTTGCTCTTGTTCAGTGGCAGAGCTAAGAATAGAATGCAGGTCCCTGGAGTCACGGGTTCTGTATTCAATCCTTTTAGGAAGGCATCATGTCTTCAAACTCCATCTGTTGTCTTCAAATATGTTCAATCACACTATACGGAGGAGTTGACAAAAATGTACAAACCAAAAAAGAATATTCTGACCAAAAGTTATTTCCTTTTCCCAATTTTTCAGGTTTTAATTCCTTGATACTTGTTATGTCGTATTCAAAGTAGGCCTCCAATTACCCATAAAGTCTTTAAAAACAAAACAAAACAAAACAACAACAAACCCCCACAGGACAGATACTAACTGAGTTAGGATTTAAAAAAAGAAACAAGATGGAAAAAACCACACCCTTGCTTTCTTTTCCGAGTCCCCAGAACCAAGGGAGGCTGCTGCATTCTATTTGATCATACAACTGCTATGAGTGTTTCATTTGCCAGACCCAAATCTGCCCTCAGTTACACGCAGGCAAATCTATGTGTGAAGTGAATAGGCTTGCTCAGCAGTAGCCAGGGACAGAATTTGCCTGTCATTATTGGAGATGATGCACAAAGACAAAATAATCTTTCAGACCTCAAGATGGGTTACAGGTCATAAATGACCTGGGAGACAATGAAATGCAACAAACATGGAAGAACTATAGTAGTAGTCTCACAGTCACTTTCCATAGTTTAAAAAAAAACAAAAAACAAAAAACCCTTTGCTCTTTGGAAAAACTTTTCTTTAAATCATACATCAGGCCTGAAATTCCAACAGCCAGGCGGTCTGGGCAAGCATACGCTGTGTAGGGCAGGGGTCAGCAACCCCCAGCACAGGTGCCAAGAGTGGTAAGTAGCTGATTTTCATCCGCATGCAATGTGGGAGTCAGCCCCACCCCTTCTCCCCCATGCAGCCAGGAATTCGCTCAAAGCTGTGCTGCTTGTGAATTAACAAAAGACCACCTGCTGCTATTCACCACCACCTACACAGTAAAGATCTACTTCTTAAGTTTTCTATTAATGAAGCTGTTTTAAGTAGGACTATTAGTGACTTTAAAAATCATCACCAGCACTCTGACCGTACTCAGAGGTCAAAAGGTCAAACTTCTGAACTCCGCCTCAGAAAGGTTGTTGACGCCATAGTCTAGTATGTCACAGTTACTGGGCTAACTGCATCTTAGACCCCCTCTGGTCTCTGAGTGAACCCCTTTTATGTCTCAGGCCTTGAGTCAGCACCGGTCTCATGAACTGACATCATGTGATTCTTCCCCTCTCTCATCTGGGCTGTGGCCTGAAGCCCCTGTGTATCAGCTGGGATTTACCTCAACAGGCCTGACTTACATCCAGACCTTAGAATTCTACTCCCTTCACAGACATTATAGGGATACACTATGACCAAACAGCCTCTTTAAAGCAGATGATTTATTAAGAAAAGAAGCACTTCACAGAAAACATACCATGCTCATAGATAGCTCCTCCCTACACTTTGATTCACTGGCTCTGGTAAGGCCTGGCTTCTTAGACTCCCTCTGCAGTGTCTCTCCATCTGTGTCAGCTGGTCTCCCTAGACAGCTTCTAATAACTGACCCGCCACTTCAATGCCTAAGAAGCACTACATAGCTCGCTAATCTTTTGATCTTTTGTTCAGACTATTTGAATTTGCTTTAGATGCTTGGATCTCTAGGTTCCTAGCTCTGACACAGTATGACTCTGAACACGTGATGCTCCTGAAGTTAATAGGTTGCCCCATTGTCTTCTGTGTGTTGTCCACATAATATAGTTTTATTATGTTATGTTCCTGTCTGTGCTTCTCTAGTTCACTGAACAGTTATACAGGAAATTTTAATGGCCTAGTACACTATAACTTTCCCTCCATTTTCATCTGAAGAACTGCATTTTACCCACAAAAGCTCATGACCTAATACATCTAAGGTACCACAGGAGTGCTTGTTATTTGCCAGGTCACAAACAGCATTCACAAAAATGGTTACATCTCAGTATTCATAATAATGTTACATATCAACTCCACTTCTATCCCACAGGGCATCATTAGTTTCTGGGGCCTGGTCTACACTAGGGCTGTGTCTACACTAGCAAGTTCTTTCAGAAAATCCATCCCTTTTTCGAAAGAACGTGCAGACCCTCTACACACAAAATGCGTAAGAACGTGGCTCTTCTTCCAGAAGCCTTCTTCTGCTCCCAGAGCAGGAAGAGCGCCGTCTTTCGAAAAAAAAAGCATATTTAGATTCTCTGTGGGTCCTTTTTTCAAAATAGCAGTTCTCATGGCACCCTATTTACAATCTCTGGCCCATTCTTTCAAAACTGTGTGGACATGCTCTACCAAAATAGCAGATTGATCTTTCAATCTGCTTTTTTGTGCATGGACATGCTCTTTCAGTTTTTTCAGAAGAGATCTTCGGACAGACTTCTTTCGAAAGATTGCAGTAGTGCAGACATAGCCTAGATTAAGTCAAATTTAACGGTCTAAGTTCTAATTTATAAGCTAGCAGTCTATACCACAGCACTCAATGGGTCGATTTTAAGGGGCTCCTAATGTTGACTTTTGTAATGCCAAATTCCCTGGGAATAACTCCTAAAAGTCGATTTCACAATGTTGAACTATACAAGTGCAGATGCAGCATTATTAAAATTGATTTTATTAGCATCCAAAACTGTCCCACAATGCCCCCTGATGTGTCCTTTCTGGTCATCACTCCACCTCAGGTGCTCTCAAGGTGAGCAGGAACTAGGTCATCAGCCCAAGAACTTTGATTCAATTTTCTTTCCTCTCTGGCCATTGTGGCAAGCAGATGCATGGATCACATCTCTGCAGCACACCTTGTAGCCAGGAGGTTTCAGGATCGCAAAAAAGCTTTAGCATGGAGCTATGGAGTTGTAGTGTTTTGTTCCATCAGCAATCTGGACTCTCTTCCCACACCGTGACATTCACAAGCTGATTTGGTGTTCACCAAATGGCAGAGATAAGAACCAGATTGACCATCTGATTATCAACAGTACATGGAGATGCTGCTTGCAGGATGTGTAAGTGAGAAGAGGAGCCGACATTCGTAGTGATTTCCACCTAACGACGGCACTTGTGAAACTGAAGCTGTGAAGAACAGGCATTAAGATACCCATACAAAGACAGTTCAATGTTGAAAACCTACGAGATGTCACCACAAAGACTGCTTTCACCATTCAACTGAGGAACACATTCCAAGCTTTGCAAGATTTAAAGGATGATGTACCTACCAGTATCACAGATAAAATCAACGCGGTATGGGAACAGACTGCACCAGTCTACACAAAGAACAGTGAGGCTTGTCCAGGTTTCAAGGATAGGAAAAAGAGGAAGGAGTGGATCAAGCCTGATACAGGGAAAGCCATTGAAGAGAAACAGGACATAAAGAAGAGACTGACAGACACTAAATCAGCCAGAATTTAAGATACAAGCAGAATTACAGTGAGGCAAACAGAAAAGTGAAGAAGCTAGTGAGGGCAGACAAATGAGCTTTCATGGAGGACCTTGCAACAAAAAGCTAAAGATGCAGCTAATCGAGGGGAGCAACGAAACATGTATAGAAACACCAAGCTTGTTTGTGGTAGGACAAGTGCCCCCATCAAAGGCAAACAAGGGCAGTTATTGACAACAGAGAAAGCACAAGAAGCATGCTGCACAGAACATTTCAGAGAAGTTCTGAATAAATCACCACCTGAAGAAGCAACAGACATCCAGGAAGCTGAGGAGGACCTTGATATTAACATAGATCCACCAGAGAAAGAAGAAATCAGTGCAGCCATCAAATCTCTGAAAAATGGCAAAACTCCGTGACTTGACAACCTGAACACTGAGTTGTTTAAAGCAGACCCAGAACCTGCAGCCATAATTCTCCAACCATTGTTTACAGCAATTTGGGAGGGACAATAGACACTCAAGGACTGGACCAAAGGAGTCATCATCAAGAGTCCCAAGAAAGGAGCACTCAGCAACTGCAACAATTGGTGTGGGATCATCCTTTTATGCGTACCCAGCAAGATCCTAACCAAGGTCATCATCCAGTGGATCTCAGATGCTGTCGATAAGTCTCTGAGGACTGAACAAACCAGATTTCACAAGGGAAGGGGATGTATAGACTGTAGAGATTTTCACCCTGAGAAACATCATAGAACAGTGCACAGAGTGGCAAACATAGTTGTACATAAACTTTGTCGACTTCAAGAAGGCTTTTGACAGCATACACAGAGAAAGCCTTTGGCACATTCTGAGAGCATACAGAATCCTACAAGTGGTTCAGCTCATCAAGAGTTTTTACACCAACTTCACATGCAGTGTGGGATACTGCGATCTGTCTATCAAAGTCAAGACTGGGGTCAGACAGGGATGAATCATGTCTGCACTACTCTTCAACATGGCAATCAACTGGGTGATGCAGAGAACAGCAGCAGATGCATCAAGAGGTATCAGATGGACACCCTTTTCAACATTGGAGGTCCTTGACTTAGCGGACAACCTCGTGTTGCTTTCCCAAATGCATCAACACATGCAGGAACACACAATGTCTATGCACCTTTGGAAACCAGGTAAAACTAAGAGTTAACTGGAAAAAAAAATCACAGAGATTATGACTCTCAACATAGATTCACCAGCACCAATCAAGATAGATGATGCAAACTTACCCAGCACAGACAGCTTTACGTACCTAGGCAGCTTCATCTGCCATGATGGAAGGACCAACAGTGACATCCAGAGCAGACTAAGCAAGGCCACAGATGTCCTCAGAAGTATGAACAATGTTTGGAGATCTACACAGTACAGTGTCCACACCAAGCTTAAGCTGTACCAGAACTGTGTCATATCAACACTACTATCCGGTTCAGAGTGCTCGTAGATGACAGAGTGCTACGTTGCCAAGCTCTCATCCTTTCACACCACTAGCCTTCACAAGATACTTCACACCTCTTGGTCGAAGACAATCTCCAACCACGACCTGCTCCTGTGATGCCACCAGGAGGATATAACCACTATCACCATGAGAAGATGGGGGAGAGGGATAGGGCACGTGAGGAGAAGGGAGGTAGACGACACTGTAAAGACAGCACTTCACGGGATGCCTGAAGGATGGTGGAAATGTCAGAAGCTCAAGACAACATGGGACCATGCTGTTGTGGCAGACATGAGGAGAATGAACTACAACTGGGACACACTGGAGAAAATGCCAAAGACAGACAGAAGTGGAGGACCTTCATTGCTGCCCTACATGACGGTGGGCGTAATAGGCTTTAACTACCTAACTAACTATGGAGCCATGAGATGATCTTAGCTTCTTTCCCCCGCACTGTGATGAGCTCTATCTTCCTTCAGCTCAAAGCCAGCAAAAGAATTGCCAGTGTCTATGCAAAAATATCACAAGGCATAATTCTGAAAGGTTACACCAGGGACACTCAGCAGTGCTGAGTAAAAACCAAGGAGCTGAGACAAAGCTACCAGTAGTGCAAACATGCTAAAAGTCAGTCTGGGGTATCTCCCCAGAAATGCTGATATGATGATGAACTTCATGCTATTCTGGGGACAGATGCAACCTCTTCCCCATCAGAAGATGCCTCGACTCCTCGTTAAAGAGTGTTCCTTGGCAGGAACATGAAGCACGGTCTGATTTGGAAGATGTGGACAATAGTGGGGTCCAGTCAATTGTAGAAGCAGATCCTGCAAGCCAGGAGCTGTTTTTCAACTTGGAGACTGTCCACAAACACCTGCAACACCATAGTGAAGCACCTCTTGGTGGTTAATATATTCTGAGGCCCACTACGCCAGTGCCAGGATGGGATGTGAGTTCCATTTATGGCCCCACCGCAGTTAGGGAAGCCCATGGCAGCAAATCCATTCACTATCTCCTGCATGCTCCCCAGAGTCACAGTCTTTCACAGGAGAAGCTGGTTGATCACCTTGGCTACCTTGATGACAACAGCACCCACTGTAAATGTGCCCGCTCCAAACTGATTTCCCACTGACTGGTAGCAGTCTGGCGTTGCAAACTTCCACAGAGCAATTTCCACATGTTTCTCAGCTGTCAAAGTAGGTCACATCCTGGTATCACTGTGCTTGAGGGCAGGAGACAAAGTTCCATGAAAATGGCCTTACACACGCAGAAGTCTTGCAGCCACTGCTGATTATCCCATGACTACAAAACCATGAGATCCCACCAGTCTGAGCTGATTTCACAGCTGTAGAACCTGCACTCCACACTGTACAGTGACTCCAGGGCTGCCAGCAACTCCATGGTGCTATTCTTCACATTTGTCAGTGTCCCCTTAATCAATGAGCTGATCCTTCATGAGCATTATATGTTCAGAATGTACTGCATTGCAGTTTGGTCAGTGATAACAAAACATTGCACCAAACTTTCAAGTGTCTCAGGATCCATGTCAGTGTTTGTAATGGCAGATGGCAGTCAATATAAAAGTGGAATGAAAATTCCCTTTGTTTGTAGTGGGAAGCAGGAAGTGAGTGAAATTCATTCTGAGAAGATGGCATTAGAAACGCAGAACCACTTTCGGCAATTCCCCCCCGCCCCAAGACAATCGCACAAAATCCCTAACTGCAACGGGGCTTCCACTGTTGGACTTAGGCAACCTTGTAGGGACACACTAAGTCGACTTTGTGAGCAGTTTAGGGCATTCAAATTCAACTTTATAAAATCTAGTGTTTAAAAGTCAACTTTAATAAATTTGATTTTATTCCCTAGTGCAGATTAATCCTGAGACAGTTAACTCAGTTGTAACATCTTTAGTCTCCTTTTCCTATCTACCTTTTTGGAGCACTCCCATACCAGTCTCTTCAGGTTCCCTAGCGCCCCTTGGTTGATTATTCCTTATCTATCAGTTCTGTGTTGGCTGCAGGGAAGTTTCATTTGCAATAGGTAGATCATAAAACAGAGTTGCATTTAAATCTTGTCTGAACTTGAACCAAGGCAGGGCTGTCTGGAACAGTTAGGGCCTCCTCAATAAAACAACTGGCTTTTATGTTTCAAGTATGAACAGAACTAACACCCACAATTATAGAACCATGCAGGGAATCCTGACAAGGCTAGGTAACCCAAATTTTATTCTGACTCTCAAATCTAGTACCATGGTTCTATGTCCAAGTTGTTGTTTCCATAATAAAAAGAGAAAACTGCTAACACTGACCAAACAAACATACACGTGTACCTGGAACAATTAGTGTAGACAAGTGTTCGGATAATGAATGGAGATAAACTATGAGAAAGACAATGAAAGTGGGAGGAAGAACAGCCAATGATGGGGTAAAAAGATTTTAAAAGTCCAATTTACAGGGAGGATTGTTCTTGGAGGGAGCAGAAAGACAGACATTAAATTTCAGAAGGAAAATCTGAGTTTTGGACACCAATCAACAGAAAATAGAATTATAATCCAAGTCAGTTCTCAGTCATTGATTTGACTGGCAGCCACATCCAACAAATAAAACCACACGTAGGAAGGGACTATAATATTCCTCGTCAAATAAGAAAAACATACATTTAATTCCCAGTATCAAGCCTCATCAAGTTCAGCTAACCATGAAAACCACTATGTGACATGATTCAAATGTATTGGCAATGGAAGGTTACTATTTGCGCAGACTATATACTTCTGATTCTAAAGCACTGATAATCAGGTAGGGAATAACTGAAATTATATAAACATCATCATGAATCTGTATGCTGATGTGCACAGCAGCATGCTGCACTTTCCAGCACTCATTCATCAAAGGGTAAGAATTTACAAGCAAGGATGGAAAACTGAGTCAGTATTACTGTACAGGCTTCTTCTGTTGGTCTAACTCAGAAGCACACCGCTTGCAATGTCAGATTGGTACTGAAACAAAATCTGTAACATTTTCTTAGCTCTTTTACTTCAAAGAAATAGTTGCACATGATACAGCAAAGAAAAATACAAGGCTTGAAATACAGAAGGTGGGAATTTAAAGCCAGATAATTTTAAAGCAAAATCATTCATTAAAAATGCTGAATATTTATACTAAGTATGGATAAATCAGATACACAATAATCAAATGATGCATCTATTGTAATCAGCTGCCAACACAGAATATAAATATATCCACCTCACACATGCATATTTGACTTGCTAATCACTAGCTAAACACTTTGTATTCATATCTTTTTCTCACATGTGCATTCTGCTAAGGATGCTTCTGGCGGATTAAAGACTAGAAATAAGTACTTTAATATTTTGAAAACGGGAAATATTTGTCATTCAAGCGTTTTTGGAATCTCTAGACAGTGTGTGCAGCCTTCCTGTTTTTGTTAATGAGCAGAAGTGTTTTGGTTCACAAATATGTTAAGCAAACATAGCACCTCTGTTACAAAAATGCGCAGTAATAAGAGTCTCAAATAGCTTAGCAAAATGCTCAAAATTCAATAGGCCTCAAGAAGCAGGACATAAGAGTAGACCAGAGTGTGTGTTGGGGGTGAGGGAGGAAACGGGAGAAGTTATTTATATGCAATTTAATAATGACTTGCACTTCCATAGCACTGCCCAGAAGAACTCAAATAGTATCACAAACATCATCAAAAGTACAGTCACAGAAAGGTAGCAGTGTTATCTTCACAAAACAAAAAAGCAGGCATGTAGCACTTTAAAGACTAACAAAATAATTTATTAGGTGATGAGCTTTTGTGGGGCAGACTCACTTCTTCAGATCTGGAATTAGCAGATCTGCCCCACAAAAGCTCATCACCTAATGAATTATTTTGTTAGTCTTTAAAGTGCTCCATGACTGTTTTTTTTTATCATCAAAGCATGGAATTAAAACAGCTCTGTGAAGTGAACAAATGGTATGAGCATTCAGCACCTCTGAAAACAAGTACGCAAGGGCATCTCAACTGAAGCACCCAAAATTAAAAGGGAAGCTAAACTGTGGTAAAGCCAAATATACAACCATAGTTTCTTCACCAATCTTGTGTATTAAAGGAGTAGCTTCAAGAGCACAAGTTAAACTCTGGTAAGCACAGGTGCATAAGGTAAAAAGTTCAGGGAGGCAAGGGAAGAAGAAGTGACTATACAAAGTAATGCCAGACGTGTTGACAGGAAGAGAGGCACAATGAATGATATTACTTATACACAGATTTGGTAACAGAGAGTCTACTCTTGACTAGCTTTCTGTAGGGAAATGTGAATCATACAATGATGTGAAATATTCTACAAAGGATTTGCAGGAGGCTTGCATTAAAAAGTCTACTGAAGAACTGAAGCATAAGTTGGAATGATTTTCTTACCTCTGATTGTATCAATTCATATAGACACAGCTGAAGCACTCCAAATGGAAAGGACTTATCTCTGTGGCTCATAAGTTTCCAGAGGACAAAATGTTTTGCCTTCAAATAGCTAAAAGTGCGTGAGGGGGGAGAGATTTTGACCCCCACAACAAATTATCTTCATACACATCTTAATTTCAAAATGCACAAGTGTGCTGTAGTTAACACCACACTCACCATCTCAGGAACTACATGAAAATACTGCTTTCTCTCCTTGGCAGTTTCAAAATATTTTTGCTTAAATAGGAACACACATGATTTGCTACTGCCGCCCTTCACTCCTCTGCTATGTAACACACCTGATAGCAAGTCTACAACCTAGCGTACTCTGATCCTTATTATCTATAGTACATGGAAAATACCAATATCCTCAAACCTATTCCATTTGTGTACGTGCCTTTGGGAGTAATAACGTATTGAACAAACAAGACAACTTGTATTCTGTAGAACGTATATGGAAGAAGTGCCTAAGACTTCTGGGTCTGAAATTCAGCGTTTGAGTCTTTTGTTGGATAAAATTATCTTGAAAATTGATGCAACTTGCACTGAATACAGTTATGTGGAACTGAAATTCTAATATTAAAGGACACTTCTCCTAGGACCATTCCCATCGGGTACAGAGATAATTTAAGCTCTAAACAAACTGAGTTTATTACATTAAATGTCCCCCATTTTAAAAACAAACTGTCTAGAGCTCTGATCATGAGTAGCATTGTTAGGAACAGGACAGAACCTGAATACTTTTCCATTTGAGGCACTTGAAAGTGGAAAAAGTTCAGATTTGGGGTTTACTGTACTTGCCCCCATCTCTCCATCTCCAAACTCTTTAATTCCCTCCCTCTCTTTCTTTTCTCTGTTGATAACAACTACATTGATAGAATATCATTCTCAAAATTCCAGAATCACTTCAAAGGATTCTTTAATAGCAAAACTCCTGAATGCTAGTGACAGTTTTAATCACTTGACTGTTTTAATCATACTAAGGACCATTATATTTTAAGACAATATTAATATTTTCAGTCTCTTAATCACATAGGCTTCAATTCAGCAGCCCATCCTTATTTAGCAAAGCACTTAAACATGAAGTCCAACTGACTTAAATGCTTAAAGTATATGCTTAAATGCTTTGTTATACTGGGCCAAAACTGACAAACCAAGACAACCTAACTAACATCAAAACTACAGGTTCAGGAGTCATGAAGTCAGCTCACAATTTAGGACTTAAGTTGTATCTGTTTGTTTAATTGAAAAACAAGTCAGCTCGCCTTCATATATGTTTGGTATCATCATCACTCAAAATAAGAAGCTGTATTCTAGGCATGTTTTTTCCTTCAGGCAATTATGATTAGACTTTCAGTTTTCCAGTAAAATAATGACATTTGGCAGGCATTTTGCAGCCCTGCTTCTGAAGCCAAAAACAAACAAAAACTCAAATCAAGCATTACTGTACTCTTCCCAGAAATACACACATTCCACACAACAAATCAATTTTTAAAAAATACAGTAAGCCCTCAAAATGAGCTATTTCTAGCTGTGCTTAACTCGCATTAACGCGAGTTAAGTGCAACTCAAAATCCTGCTCCTCTGGTCCTGGCTCAACCCTCCCAGCCTATGCAGGCCTGGTTCAAGCCCCCCAGGACCCTAGTTCAACCCTGCTCATTTAAACCCTTTGCAGCCTGGATCCAGCTCACCTCGCCCACACCCATTCAAACCCCCTGCAGGCAGCTCCAGCTCAACCCCTGCCCTGGCTCAAGCCCCCCTGGGTGCAGCCCCGGCTCACCACCACCCCCAGTCTGGCTCAACCCACCCACCCTGGTTCAAACCCCCTGTGTGCAGCCCCGGCTCACTCCACCCCCCGCGCCCCACCCCGTGCAGCTCCAACCCACCACAAGGGTTAACCCTCTTCAACTGCCCCCCCAACCCCAGGACTTACCTTTAAAAGGAGCTCTAGGTGCTCCTGCTGCTTCCTGAGCTGCAGAACATGCATTCTGCCAGGGAAAAAAGGAATCCCCCCAACTTAGGTTAAATTTGAGTTATGTGAGGGTGAGTAGGAACGTAACCCTCATGTAAATTAAGGTACTACTGTATTTTCTCTCTCAGTGGTTTCAAACTAGCACAGTTTAACTTATTGTGAAAAGCATATAAAGACCATGGGTCAGCCACTAGGCCACTTTCAGCCACACAATTCCTTTCATAAGTAAGGCAGTGTAGGAAGAGATAAAGATCTACCACAAAAATATGCTGCAAAAACTATTATCTATTTTGACATCCAGTCATGAGAAAAACTGCTTATAACAACTTGCAGTAAACATGGCTAGAAACAACTAGATACCAACTGAGGTCAACAGCACAATTTCTATGGTCTTCTTAGGTTCCTATGATTATGATTATCTTTTTTATACAATTCAAACATTTTTATAAGCTATAGGATCATTAGTCTATACTGTGCATTGCACAATTGTTCCACAGAACACTTTTGCCACTTTTTATCCCGTCTATTGTAATACTAAGAACACAAAGGAGTTGCCATCCATTTCCTAAAGAAGTCTATTTAATAATTTCATTATCTCACCATGCCTATACAATTTGAAAACTCACCAGTCCCAGTGTTCTTTCTAATCAAATGTATGATGGGTTCCAAAAACAGGTTCTAGACAGATGATACAGACAGAATTCTTAAGAAAGAAAAAGTAAGTCAGAACTGCTTTCAGGCTCATTCACCTTGGCCTAATTTTATAGAAAGCAATACATCAATCAGATAAATGTTTCTTTTCTGTCATCATTCATGCATCTCTTCTAAACTACAAACATGCTTTGCTTATTCCTGTTCCATGATTTTGTACTTGTCGCTATCTTCTGAAGATAAAGGTTGGGGTGAAAGGAAAAGAAAAATTGAGCCACTTCAGAATGTTTACTTCAGGAAGCAAAATATTTAACAGACATACTAACTGTTTAACCTTTAAATTTCACCTCAGGAGCCATCAAACCTAGATACAATGAAAAGCAAAAGATGACGTTTTAATAACAAAGTGTTCCTAAATTGGCTGTGTCTACACTACCTCACCCATGCAAATGGCCACTTCAAAGTTGACTAATGAAGCACTGAAATACACATTCAGCACCTCATTAGAATGCCGGCAGCCGCAGCACTTCAAAATTGATGCAGCTTGCCGCCACCTGGCTCGTCCAGACGGGGGTGCTTTTTGAAAGGACCCCAGCAATTTCAAAATCCCCTTATTCCTATCTGCTGTTAGGAATAAGGGGATTTCAAAGTTGCCGGCGTCCTTTCGAAAAGGACCCCGTCTGGACGAGCCGTGCAGCGGCGAGCCGCATCAATTTCGAAGTGCCGTGGCTGCCGGCATTCTAATGAGGCGCTGAATATGTATTTCAGCGGTTCATTAGTAAACTTTGAAATGGCCATGCAAATGGCCATTTCAAAGTTTTGGGCTAGTATAGACACAGCCCTCATGTATTAATGTCAGTTTTTGGTGAAATGAATGACAGAATGACACTAGAGGGAGGAAAAAAAATCAACAAGCTTTTTCTTCTTTAAATAAGATGAACAATGGGGAACTGGAACAAACAAGGAACAAACTTCAACTTGCCAAAAACAATAGAAGAGTTTAAAAAAATCTCCAAGTGCTACAATTGAGAGTTTCTAAGATACCTAAGGAATGTATATGCCCAGTTCTCATTAAAATTCATGGAAATTGGGCATGCAAATCTTCTAAGAGACTTTGAAGTCTTAGCCTATTTGATCAAAATTTTTTTCCACATATGGATACATAGGAGCAGGAGACAGATGGATGCATCATGATGATGATGACTCACTGTTGGAACAACAAAATAAACTCTCATAAAATGCTATGTAGTGTTTAACATTTGGTTCTTTTTTATGGTATCTTGCTAGACCCAGCAAGTCTTAATCCCATATAAATTAAGTAGCTTTTTTCTTAGACAAGGAAATAAATCATAAAATGTTAAAGTACTCATGGTTTAACCACAGTTGCCTTTTCATTCTGTCTCAAGTCTGCCTCTGAGTCTGCACCAATGCAGACAGATAAGAGAGACAGAAATGGATAACCACTAAAACGAGACAATTACTGGCACTAAAACACATTGAAAGAGACTGTCAGAAATTCAAATTACATATGAAAGGCGGGGTGCACAGATGGAGATGTTGACGTTACGATTATTCATTTCCACAGATCACCCCCTATTCTACATAAACTGCTCTGTGACTATATACAGGTTGCTAAGTTTAGGGTGGTTTTGAATTTTAAAATACTTGGCAGCAGTCTTTCTACTGTTGCTTTGATTTCACGAAAAGCCAATGAGCACAGTTAGAGCCTCCACCTTTCTCATTTTTTTTCCACATGAGCAAGAGGCAGATGTTTAGTACCCATTCCCAATATAATGAAGCCAAGTCAAAGCCTGGTGCCCAGGATGGTAGTGATCTGGTATGTACTTTGTCCACCTGTTTCTCAAATTCTAATGGAGTAGTTTGTGGGCACACATTTTTGCTTTTGTGTTTTTATAGAAGAATGTACCAATAATCATTTCAATCCAATTTAATTTGCATATGAACCTGTTATTAATGCAAGATGACAAAATCAGAAAGCATCATGAGTAAGGGAGGTTGATGGCAGCATTTCTCCCATCGACCTTCCTAGTGAAGACAGTCACATTATTAGATTTCCAATACGTCGATTCTAGTTACGCAACTGCCACAGCTAGAAATGATGTAACAAATTGACTGTCAGGTCTACTTTAGACCTGGAGTACTTTTGTGCATAGGCTGAATTCTTGAAAAGAACATGTTGATTTCTGATCTTGCTGGTTCTGGAGGTCAACCCACACAAAGGTTCTCCCCTCTGTGAAAGAAAAGGATAATTTTAGAAAAGAATGAGGGTATTGTGTTTAAGACACTACACTGGAACTCAGTGGACCAGCCTTCAATTGCTAGCTCTGACCATGTGATCTAAGGCAGGCCATTCAATCTTCAGTTCCTGATACGTAAAAAGATGGTAAATACAGTACTACTAATTTTTCTTCCTTTTTTCATTTTATTTTGACTGAAACCTACACAGAATTTACAGCCAGAGGCATGTGGAAGGGCAAAGAAAATCTGGGTTACTGGTCCCAAAAAAATCTTGCAGATGCTTTCGGTTTCATTTTTATTTAAAGCTAAGGTGTTTTCTCTTTGTGCAACTGCATCATGAGTAAAAGTGACACAGCTTTATAAGTAATACCTGCAAAATTAACTACAGCAGCAACAGACAGAGTATGTGACAAATATTTTCTGATATCTCAACAGAAATACAGGTCAAAAAACTTGTATACCCACAGGTAGGCACCTAAATAAAGGCCTGATATTCAGGGGAATTGAAAGATGGTGGTATATCCAATCTTTTTAATACAATTGTATTACTTTGTTTACATACTGTGTATCAATACTGAGAATACATGAGATACTGCCTTTTACTATGGATAAAAAGTACTGTATATTTCCCTTACAATTTCCTGAATTGTTAAAATGCAGCTTTCCTCTGTGTAAATTTTGATCACCCAAATACGTCTTGTACATCCCATTTGCAGATACTTTCGTATCTTATATTTGTACTTTTTATTATTATAAAAATCTATAGAAAGATTTAATTTAAATACCCAAACTCAGTTTCCTTCATTGTCGGCTACATCTACACTAGCCAAAAACTTCAAAATGGCCATGCAAATGGCCATTTCGAAGTTTACTAATGAAGCGCTAAAATACATATTCAGTGCCTTATTAGCATGAGGGCAGCCGCGGCACTTTGAAATTGACGCGGCTCGCCGCCGCGCAGCTCGTCCAGACGGGGCTCCTTTTCGAAAGGACCCCGGCTACTTCGAAGTCCCCTTATTCCCATCTGCTCATAGGAATAAGGGAACTTCGAAGTAGGCATTTCGAACTTTTTGGCTAGTGTTGACATGGCCTATGTAGTCAACATGAAACCATCTAGAAAGTGCATATAAAACTGTAGATTTGTTACTGGTCTAAAATTCTATTCGAACACTATAATGTCAGCTCAAACAAACATAAGCATAAGGGACAGAACCCAAAATCTTTGGTTCAGAAACATGCCTTTGGCCACGTATACACTAGACCTAAAGACAACTGAAGATACGCAATTCCAGCTTCGGCAACTGTGTAGCTGGAATTGATGTATCTACAATTGGCTAACCTGGCCATCATCACTGAGGGAGGTCAAAGGGAGAAACTCTTGCATCAACCTTCCTTACTGCTCACAAGATTGAGGAGTCCAGGGGCCAACTATTGACCCGCAATAGTTTGATTTTACACTTCCCTACTCGGCACAAAAAAAAAGCAAAACAAAACAAAAAACAAATGGAAGATTGACCCTGACCAGGTCAATCTACCGGATAGTGTAAATGTACTTTCTGTCTCATAAGCTGAAAGGGAACCTGCTGTGGATGTGGCTATACTAAAACTTAATGAAAGCCATGAAAGGATACATTAACATACAATAAGATGTATCTTTGTTCTATTCAGCACAAAGCAAGGATAAACATGCTCATTCCAGTCCACTTCAGCAGGTTTAGCTGGTTTCCCAGTTCACCAGTTGTTTTTTGGTTAAAAGGCTTCAAATTTATAATGTACAGTACTGAGGAAAATAAAGAAGGAAGAATAAAGTTTCTTTCGGGCATGAAAATAAAATTTTGGAGGCAAAGAACCTGTCTGCATTTTATGAGGAAAGAGTGAAGGGGAAAAAGGTTATTTACAGTCTTTAGAAACAATGCACAAAAGAATTTGTTTTATGCAACATTCGACATGTAAGTAACTTTTTCTCATTCTAAAATAAAAAAAAGTCCACACAGAACAAACCAAGTGTTAAATATATACACATGACGATGACATTTCACACTAACAATCATTCATGTGCCACATTATTTGAATGGTAACATCCAAAGAGCAGACAAACACATACACAGCCCAGGATACATTTTAAAAGGGATATAATGAACATCTTGAGGGACAAAATTTGCCTGTCCTTTTGAGATTGCAAGTTTACAAACACACACTTTGCATTCATGAGATTGGCACGCTAAAAAAATATACCACAAGGAGTTTTAAAAGAGGTAAAACCTATGCAGCATTCTAGAATATTTTATAGCAAACAGACAAAATAATACTTCGTTCTCCTGTAGATCTCAAAGCATGTTCCTGAGACTAATCTTTTTTCATTAATGACCTAGGTACAGAAAGTGGTTAGGGTGCTAATAAAACCTGTAGATGATGCAAAGCTGGGAGGTCCATGCAAAGGAGTACCAGAATATCACACAAGAAGATAATGATGATCCTAAACACAGAAGTAAGAGAAACAGGATGAAATCTAATAATACAAGCTAACGCATTTAAGGACTAACTACAAGAATTCTTGCTTTAAGCTGACGATGTATCAGTAGAAGTGACAGAAGGCACAAGACCTAGGTGCACTGGTCAATCTCAGAGGCCGTTTCTACACAGGCTCCTGCTAATACATAGAGCGAAAGATACTAATGAGGCACAGATGCAAATTCCCTGTGCCTCCTTAGCATAACGTCACATGATTTGGAGTCCGGAAGACCGTTCTTCTGGACTCCAAAATGCCGTGTAGAAGTGCGGCCCTGGGGGGGCTTCCAGAAGGAAGTCTTCCTTCCAGAGGCCCCTTCTTCCCAAAAATTTTCGGAATGATTATGAGCTGCCAACTTGATGCAGCTGAGAAAAAGGCTAATGCAATCCTTAACACATCAGGCAAGGTATTTCCAGTGGAGACAGGCTGCGTCTACACTACGAGATAAAATCGATTTTATAAATAAATAAATAAATTGGAGATACACATCTCCTAGAACTGGAAGGGACCTCAGGAGATCATCTAGTCCAGTCCCCTACCCTCTTGGCAGGATCAAGCACCATACCTGACCTCTATTTGCCCCAATCCCTAAATGGCCTCCTCAAGGATTGAATTCCCAACCCTCGGTTTAGCAGGCCAATGCTCAAACCACCGAGCTATCCCTCTCCCCAAGTTCTTAATGCTGGGTTTTATTCATTTGATTTCGAGCACCTTCACCTTCCCACATGCTCCCCACAAAATCAACTTACCGCTGCCACATACAAATAACTTAAATTGAGCTTAAATTGAGTGCTGATGCAGTGTATTGTAGGAACCTATCCCACAGTTTCCTGAGCCCTGTTGCATTCTGGCCCTACAAGTATATGAGGCCATCTTCCCACATTTCGTTCCACTCTTTCCCCTGTCATGTTAAGTATGTTTAAGTTGACATGGCTGTTAAACTGAAACTTGAATGATTCATTAAGCTAAAAGACCCCAGACTACAGCCAGGTTTGCACATGGAAAAGAAGACCTTTAGGACACGAATATTTCCTGCTGCAAGCCTTACTTCGACAACCATGGTAACTGTATAGCTAAAACATTGCCTTCATTGAGACATGTATGGCTCGGCGCACGGCAAGACCCCCGGCCACAGCCCAACCCCCAAAATTGTGACCGCTGCAGGATATGTCCCCTGGGTGGCTACAAGACCCCCAGCTACAGCCAGCCCCTCAAAATCATGACCTCTGAGGGAGACATTATGCAATTCTGGTCTCCCATATTTATGAAAGATGATGGCAAGAATAGCTACTAGGATGATGAAGGGAATGGAGGAGCTACTCTATGAAAGGAGAGTTACGGAGTTTGGCTTGTTTAATATAACAACACAAAAAATTAGGAGAGATACGATTGCTTTCTGTAAATAAATCAGATGGATGAACGCCAAGAAGGGAGAGAAGTTATTAAGAGCCAATATTGGCACAGAATAAACTAGCCATCAACAAGTTAAGCCCTGAAATTAGAAACAGGGCTATTAACAACAAGAGGAAAACCTAACTTAAAATTTGTTTCAAGACTGAGCTTCATAAATTTATGGAGGGGATAGTATGATGAAATTGCCTATGATGGCACAAGGCTGATCCATAACTATTAGCAAATATCTCTGTCAGAGATGGGATACTAGATGGTGAGGGCTCTGAATTATGATACGAGAATTCTTTCTGAGTTGTCTGACTGATGGGTCTTACCCTCATGCTCAGGGTCTGACTGCTGTACTTGGGATAGGAAAGGAATTTTTCTCAGGTCAGAATGGAAGAGCACCAGAAGGAGGCTGCCTTTCTCTGCTGATCACTTGTAAAGGATGGACTCTCTGTAATTTGAAGTGCTCAAATGACTGCAGTAACTCAGCCAGAGATTATGGGCCTACAAGAATGGCAGGTGATGTTCTGTGCCCTTCAATGCACAGGAAGTAAAACTAGATGATCAAGATGGTCTCTTTTGGGGACTTGAAGTCTGCAGGTCTATGAGGTGACATATGCATTACTAATACCATTTTACAGATTGGGAAATCAAATATAGTCAACCCCCTGCTTTACACAGAGGTTGCATTCCTGCGCAACCACATGTAAATTAAATTTTGAGTTACTCGGGGGAGCCAGGAAACCGACCAGCTTGAGTTACTTGGGGGGAGCCAGGCTCCACCCCCCCACTGCTCACAGGAGTGGGGAAACTACCAGTGCAGCAGATCTGGTCAGCTTCCTGTCTCCTGTGACCTGCAGGGAACTGGGAGCCAGGTTCCAGCTTCTTCCCCACCCCCCCAGAGGAGTGGGGAAACTGACCAGTACTGCAGTGCTGGTCAGCCTCTTGGCTCTCCTGACTGGTGGGCAGCCTGGAGTCAGGCATCAGGTCCCCACCACCCTGAGTCATGTTAAACTGAGATATGCACAACTTGAGTGTGCATATCTTGGGGTCCTACTGTACCAAGAAGTTAAGTGACACAGCATATCAGTGGTAGAGCTGTGAATAGTGCCTTGATCTCTTGACTCCCTATTCTGCATTCTTCTGTGCTTGGAAGAAAAACTTGTTTTTTAAGAAGTAATTTTAACTGGCCTGTATTTTCTAATTTTCCTTTACCCATATTATTTATTACTGCATGAGAGACACACGGCAATAGACAGCCAAATGGATAAATGAAAAGAAGTCCCCATCTCAAGGAGCCTGTACTCTAACATCCTAATTCCTTTAATTTGTTCCATGAAGGCACACAGGATGTGTCTACAGTTGCATTCCTCTTTCAAAAGAGGCATGCAAATGAGAGAACTTAAAATGCAAATGAGGTGCAGATTTACATATCTGGTACCTCATTTGCATATTCTTCTTTCAAAAGAAGAAAAGCAGTGTAGACACAGCTCTTTCTAAAGTAAACCCATCTTCAAAAGAACCCTTCTTCCCATAAAAAAGAGCCATGTCTATACTGCTTTTCTTCTTTTGAAAGAATATGCAAATGAGGCACCAGATATGTAAATCTGCACTTCATCTGCATTTTAAGTCTTCTCATTTGTACGCCTCTTTTGAAAGAGGAATGCAAGTGTAGACACAGTCTGTGTCTGCTGTAAGGAATAAGGGGATTTCGAAGTTGCCAGAGTCCTTTCGAAAAGGAGCCCCCTCTGGACGAGCTGCACCAATTTCAAAGTGCCACGGCTGGCAGCATTCTAATGAGGCGCTGAATATGTATGTCAGCATTTCATTTGTAAACTTCATTCGTAAACTTCGAAATGCCATTTCGAAGTTTTGGGCTAGTGTAGACACGGCCACTGTGAATAATGCTAGGCAAGCCATGGAGAAGGGGTGAGTCACAGACTACAGGTTCCAATACTGTTCACATGCACATCAGTAACTTTACTTCCATGTAGCTCCACTGAAGTCAAGTTATTCACATGTAGTTTTACATGACCAGGTCTCAAATTCTTGTATCATATTCATCACTCTTGCATCACCTCCAGGCCTTCTTTCCCACAGCTCCTTACACATAGTTCAACATTTCTGATTTCATCCACAAATCCCCTATTGTCTCCACATATAAATTCCTCTTACAGATTAATTTCTGCTAAACTGCTTTTAGTGTAGAATGTTAACTCACATTTGCACTGTATATACTTTGCCTCCTGTTGCTATTACGTTCCCCCTTAGCTCTCTCTACTTGCCTTGTCTTTAGATTGTAAGCTCCTGGGAGCAGGAAACCCTGTTCCATGAGCATTTGGAAAGTGTCTGCCACAATAGTATGAGTATCTAAGGGAAGAAAAGAGAGAAAACAGACACTGGGGAATAAACAATGAATGAAGACAAAAGAAAGAGGGGAAACACGGCTCTATCATGAATGGAATAACAATGTTTCAGACGTTTGAAACAATCAATAGGATAACATGTAGAACAAAAACAAAGTAAATATTTCTAATTGTAAACTGAAACCTTTTTTAATTTTGATTCTTAATGTACAGAGATTGTGAAAAACCCTTCTCCTACACTGAGTTTTCTATTTTAGTTCTCTGCTTCCTGGTTCAAAGTCAATCATAGTGCACATTAACAGAGTACAAGATCTGTCCTCATAACTTCCTGGAGCAATCACTACTTTAATGCCCTGTTTTGGAGGGTGGGGGCGGGGGAAGGAAAAGGCCAGTGGATATCCTTAATATAACGAACATTATTAGTAGTATTTATACAGCACCAAATATGCTAGGTGCTTTACAGACACAGAACAAAACAAGTTCCTGACCCAAACAGCAGCAGGAAGAGAAGAAAGCATTCTATCGTTATTATTTTCAATCTCTGCTTTTCTTCCCCCACCTTTAAATTAACTCTTGAGTAAATTTTGTGATCCCAGATAAGCCACACCTGTCTGCTCTGATATACATAACCCTTTCGTTCTTGTTATCAGTATTTTCTAGTTTTGTTTTTTAGCAGCACATTTTCTCTTTAGACCTCACCTATTTGTTCATGACCTCATAGCACCCCTTACCTACCAACTGCTTAACCCTTTACTTCCTATTTCTGACCAACAGCTAACCTGATAACTTCTTAAATGAGCAGGGAAGGTAACAACCAGCTATGCCCATACTCTGTCTTACTACACTGCAGCCTGACTCTCAAAACCCTCCAAAGTGCCAACCAATGTGGCTACTCAGGTAGAGTGGTCATGGCTGCTGATCCTCAATCATTGCTCAAGGGTGGAGGAACAGTTAGCTGTCCTGGCCCACATGATGGCACCAGGAAAATGACTAAGAAGAGATAATGTCCACAACATTTTATTCTGTTGCTCACCATGCTAGCTTACCATCCCCAGATACTGAACCAGCAGAGAAACATATAAACACCCCTCCATCTCTAATCAAGATGGTATAGGATCCTGCCAATATTGTGGAATGAGGTAGGGGAGGATAGCAGATTTGGAGCCATTATATCAGTGCCACTATCCACATGCTAGCATGTGAACACTTACACCTGCTGAACAGCATGCCCACAGGACGCAAAGGAAATATTTTTGATAAGCATTTTCCCCCCTTAAGATATTTTTACAGAACAGTTTTTAGAAGTCTTTTAAAGCTATGGAAAATCCCTCCTGAGCCCATTTTAAGATACAGTTAGGGGCAAATGGTTGCTCTAATGCTACTCAAAATGATTGCTTTTCCAAGCTGCCTTTAAATTCAGTCAAATTGCACGCATATTAAGCTCAATGAAAAAGCTCCTACTGATTTCGGCAGCACCAGTATCTGGCCCAAAGATATCCATCCAAACATGAGAACACAGAAGACAGAACCAAATTTGCACTGAAAATTACATAATTTACATACAACTAGTTTAACGTGCACATAATACAGTATCCATGACAAATTATTGGGAATTGCTTGTTTGCAGTTATTAACAATAAAAACCTGCAATCAATCATCTTAGTCTTCACCTGGCTGCAACTGTGACATTCTTAGAAAGCTCTGCCAGACACGCTCAGCCCTGGGGCTTCATTTTAGGAATTTAGACTTAGCACTCTATAACCAAACACAGAAATTATTCAATTAAATTGATTTGGGTTGGGAGAAGTTACAGAACTTTCTTCCCAAATTTGGGCACATTTTCTATAAAAGTAAATTTCCTAGTACTGCAGTAAAAATCAGGCTGTGTGGGTTCACTCTGACAAAGAGCTTTAGAAAGCCTTGACATCACTACTGCACTTTTGTCCTCAACTCTGAGATTATAGTCCCCCAGAGAGAATGGAAGAAGCATCCAACCTCATCCCAGGTGTTTTTGCAACTTTTAAGATCGTTTATCAACACCAATTGTAACTTGTAGCCTTGGACTCTGTTAGTACCAAGCAGGATGCTCGCACCCACTTCCACCATCTATCTTTAGGAACTTCAAACAATGCAAAACTTTCTTTAGGCAACTTCATGAGAGTCGCTGGTAATAGAGAAGAGAAAGAGGAGAAATAGAGATTATAGAAGTAGTGGAGGAAAGGATAAGCAACTGCACAGGCTAAAATGTGAACTGGTTGGCAATCAATTCTAAAGGCGCATATTTTTCTACAGGGAAAATCGACCCTGCCATGGTTAATCTTCCACAGTTTGATTTAGCACACCTATATCAAACTTACAGGGCACCCCCATCAACTGTGGTACTCCTGCCCCCTGTTACGAGTAAGGGGAGTCCATCACCTCCCTTACTGAAGACAGCATGGAAGCCCAAATTGAGGTATGCTGTCTCCAGCTATGTAATTAACATAGCTGGAATCGCATACCTTAATTCAATCTTCCCCTGTTGTGTAGACCTGCCCTAAGAGACCTGCTCTAATTAGTTAACTGCTACATAAGCGGGGCAGAGTGACCAATTAGAACCATCAAAAGAAAACCACACCTTTCTATGGTCTTTCCTAAGACTTTTTTAGTTCTCAGGGCGTTCACAGTGCACTAATGAAACCAAACCAAAACTGGTCTTACACTGTCAGAAATCCCTCACCCGGTAATAACTAGCCTGCCCCTCCTCATTTAAAAATATCCTTTCCTTCTGTCTCCCACACAGCTACTATGAAAGTCCTGTATTCCTCCTGGTGAATTTAATTTGCCTGCAATCCATATTTTCCTGCCCTGATCTTTTGTGTATGGGAGAGGAACTACCCTGGAGCTAATCTTTTTTTTCCCTCTTCTTCTTCTTCTCAGTGACCACATTGTGTCCACTCCTCTTCTCACAGTAACTGGAATATACAGGCTGATCATTGCCAATAAAACTTCCTTTGGCTCTTAGACAAAACACCACCAGGGGAAGTGCCTTTTCCTCCTACCAACAAAAATCCCTCAATTTCTGTTCTATTTAGATTAAGGAATAAATATGGGAACACAAATATATTATTTTGTGCACAAATAACTATGTTAGGCCAGTCTTAGCAGCTCTTGGGGGAATATTATTCTCCAGTGTAACCAATTCATGTAACTCTCATAATATGACTATAATGGGAATTCTGCAGCAAGAAAGGAAGAAATGATTCTTCTCTTCAGTGACTACCACCATTTTCAGGGGAAGGAAATGTCACCTGCTAAGGCCCCAATTTTGTAAACATACACGAGTTTGCAGGACCAAGACATTCTGCTAACTCCAGCATATGATCTATAATGAACATACATTGTTTTTGCCGAGAGACCTAAAAGAAGAGGCTATAACACAGTTGTACACATAATATATGCCATTCTCCAATTAGCCATTCAATAATCATGGTGAGGTGAGAGTTCCTTCCCCATAGCCTCCAAGGTAAACAAACAGACTGCAGTCAGTCATTTCTCTGGACTATCAACCCATGGTATTCTTGGCTCCCAAAGTGACCCAATGCTACTTTAGGCACTGAAGGCCAAATCCAGCAAACCTTGCAAAGGCAAAACTCTCACTGACTCAAAAAAAAAAAAAAAAAGGTTGCCGCAGTACTATATTGTGCCTTGGCCTGTACAAAGGACTGAAGATGCTCTTCATAGCCTTACAGGGATCACTGGTTTTGGGTCAAGGCACCCAGAAGTGAGCCAGGCTACACACCTGTCTACTCCCTTCATTGAGCAAATGGACAAGCAGTCATTCGGAGAGGCAGAGAATGGGCAAAGCCTTGGTTCTACTCCCTAGCTACTCCAGTCAGAGCAGACAAGACAGCATGACATACGTAATAATTTACTGTAGATACAGGCCAGCATAAATTACTAGTTCCCAGAAGCAAAGAGGAAATTGGAGGAGTGTGTCTGAATCATCACGCCTCTTGACGCGATTGCTGGGCAGTACAGTACACGTTCCATTATTTGCCAAGAGCTGTGCCAAAGATCCACAACACGATCTGTGCCAAATCCTTCAGTCGCATTCATGGCTGAAGTATTTTACTTACTCTGAACAAGAGCTTGTGCATGTTCCTGAGTGTAACTGTCCTTTGAATTATTTGATTAGCTGATGAGTCTATAACTACAAGGAGTTATAGTCTATACAATGTTTTCCCGACTTCTACAGAAGCTAGTATTTGCATGTCGTATAATGGTTCTCAAACTGTGGTCCACGGCCACCTTGCAGGTGGACTGTGAGGCTCAGGCTGCCTGCCTGCCGCAGAGAGCCCATACCGGTGCTCCAGCCACTTGGCAACTCCTCACTCGCCTCCTGCCACCCCTGGAGAGGTTGTTCTGTGAGTACCAGCTTACTGCTGCAGGCAGGGAAGCCCAGCAGCTGAATTGGTTTGTGCCGGGAAACAAATGCGGCTCTGCATGCTGCCTTTCCTCCTCCTGCCAAGTGAGGGAATGCAGCACCAAAAACCACTTGAAAGAGGGCTTCCCTGCTGCTGCCATTGGCTGGATTTTGACCAATAGGAGCAGCAGGGAGCCCTCTTGAACAGCCCCTGCACCGTCATCCCTCTCCTGCTCATGCACCCCCCTCCCACCCAGCTCTCCCAGCCCTGGTCCACTCCTGCACCTCCCCTTTCGCTCAGATCACTGCACCGCCACACCCCTCTTGCCCAGACCCCTACCCTGTCGTGCCCAGACCCCCACCCTCACTCCTGCACCCTCCCTCCGAGGCAGAGCTCAACATCCCCCCAGCCCCTTCTTGCATAGACTCCCCACTCCAAGCCCCTTCTGCATCCTCCCTCCCAACCAGACCCCAACACCCCCAGGCCCACCCTGCCCAGACCCCAAAAAACTAGCACTCTCCTATCCAGACCCTGTACTCCCAGCTCCCTCTTGCCCAGACCAATACCCCCAGCAATTTCCCAGCCAGATCCCTGAACCCCCACCTTTACCTTCCCAGACACCCTTGTGCACTCTCCCTCCTGAAGACCAGGACGGGCCTCGGGACAAAAAGTCTGAGAGCCACTGATCTAGTAGAATCACTGTGCACCAATGCCTACTCTTAATGGTCCACAACAGACACTGGCTACGTCTACACTAGGGGAAAACTTTGAAATGGCCATGCTAATGCCCATATCAGAGAATACTAATGAGATGCTGAAACGAATATTCAGCACCTCATTAGCATGCTGCCGGCTGCAGCAATCCAAGATGTCGATGTTTGCAGGGTCCTTTTGAAAAGGACCTCTATGTAGACAAGTCGCGTACAAGCGAAATGTGGCACTTTGGAAGTGCTGCAGCCGGCAGCATGCTAATGAGGCACTGAATACAAATTTCAGTGCCTCATTAGTATTCTCCAATTTGGCCATTAGCATGGTCATTTCAAAGTTTTCCCCTTATATGGACATAGCCATTACGTCTAATAATTTGACTGTATTGGTATTTGTGTTACCTTACATTCCAGACCCTTTACAAATAATTAGGGTCCCACCAAACTCATGTATCCATTTTGGTCAATTCTATGGTCAAAAGATTATAAAAATGATAGATTTAATTATTTCTGCTATATAAATCTCAAATTTCACAATACTGTAAGTGTAGGGGCCCTCACCCAAAAAGGAGTTGTGGAAGGGTTGCAATGTTTATGTATGGGGGTGGCTATACTACTACCCTTACCTATGCTCAGCTGATCACAGCAGCATTGCCTTAAAGCCAGGCACCCAGAGAGCAGCAGCTGCTGACCAGGAGCCCAGCTCTCCAGCAGGAGCACAAAAGAAAGGATGGCATGGTATGGTATTGTTACTCTTACTTCTGCACAGCTGTCTGCAGAGATAAGCCCTCAGCAGCCACCATTCTCCAGCCCTCCAGCACTGAAAGCAACAGTTCAAAAGTAAGGAGGATGTGTATAATATTACCTCCCTTATTTCTACACTGCTGCTGGCAGGGTGCTGCCTTCAGAACTGGGCACATAGCCAACATTACAACCACTGTTCTCCAGTTACCCAGCTCTGAAGGCAGCACAGAAGTAAGGATAGCAATATCATGACCCTCCTAAAATAACCTTATGATCCTGCTTCAACTCTCTTTTGGACCAGGGCACCCAATATGAAAAACACTGGAATCCCCCAATGAAATCTGTAAAGTATAGGATAAAAGCACGCAGATTTCATAGGACACCAAATTTTACAGTCCATGGTGCATTTTGAATGGCTGTGAATTTGGTAGGGGCCTACAAATAACAGAAATTTAACATCACAAACCACCTCCTGAAAAACTGCAAACCTCCCCATTTCTTGCATGAAGTGAGTCCACAATACCCCAACTGTTACCTATAAGCAAAGTGAAATAATATTGATAACTATCCACATTCTTCAAAATAAGGGTACGCAAGATGTAAACCTTGAAAAGTCAGCCTCACCCTGAACCATGAGCTGAATAGGCAGTTTCCTGTTTTGTGAAACCATCTACAAAATAAGATGTGTAGCCCACTTCCCCAGACATCTGCCCTTCAATCACCACCCAGCACACCACCACCAAATATTTAAGCCTGACTGCCCTTGTTCCCCACACCTAGTGACAAGCTCCTAGCCTCCCAACTCCCTTTACAGTTACAACTCCCCTTCTTCCCACTATCCACTTACACACACAAGTTCACAGCCTATGGCCGCGTCTACACGTGCACGCTACTTCGAAGCAGCGGCGCCAACTTCGAAATAGCGACCGTCATGGCTACACGTGTTGGGCGCTATTTCGAAGTTGAAGTCGACGTTAGGCGGCGAGACGTCGAAGTCGCTAACCCCATGAGGGGATGGGAATAGCACCCTACTTCGAAGTTGAACGTCGAAGTAGGGCACGTGTAGACGATCCATGTCCCGCAACATCGAAATAGCGGGGTCCGCCATGGCGGCCATCAGCTGAGGGGTTGAGAGACGCTCTCTCTCCAGCCCCTGCGGGGCTCTATGGTCACCGTGTGCAGCAGCCCTTAGCCCAGGGCTTCTGGCTGCTGCTGCAGCTGGGAATCCATGCTGCATGCACAGGGTCTGCAACCAGTTGTTGGCTCTGTGGATCTTGTGCTGTTTAGTGCAACTGTGTCTGGGAGGGGCCCTTTAAGGGAGCAGCTTGCTGTTGAGTCCACCCTGTGACCCTGCCTGCAGCTGTTCCTGGCACCCTTATTTCGATGTGTGCTACTTTGGCATGTAGACGTTCCCTCGCAGCGCCTATTTCGATGTGGTGCTGCCCAACGCCGAAGTTGAACGTCGACATTGCCAGCCCTGGAGGACGTGTAGACGTCTATTCGATGTCACTACATCGAAATAAGCTATTTTGATGTAGCGTGCACGTGTAGACGTAGCCTATATGTTCTATCTAGATATTCAATTAACCTGGAGTATCTGAACACTTCTTGAGGATCAGCTGAGGCACAGAGCCTATTTCATGACAGGTTACATTTACATTTTAGTGATGAAGGCTGCTATTTCAAAGGAGCTGAGGAAAACTAGATGACAAACCGCAATGAAAGATGATTGAGATCGGATGCTTAACTCCCAAAGACATCATTGAAAAAAACAGCCTAAATTCCCAGATATTTTGTCCACATGAATTTAACATAACAGGGGAAGAACATATTCTTAACCTTAACTGTACAATAAAATTCTGGCTGTTTATAAACTTGAGGAATGTTACCCTCTATGGGCAGTGCACTTTCCTCTATGGGCAGTGCACTTTCTTGTGACAGCATTTTGAATGGTGTAAAATGTCAGGAAGTATACAAAGTCAGCTTCTGTCACTTAGAAAAAAGTCACACCCTGCTCATCAGTTGTGTATCAGTCTTCACTGCTCTGTGACAGTGTTAGAAATATGACTGTTTGTGTTTGTTATGACAGATTCACTCCTTGTTGCTGAGGTCTTCACCTGGTGCTGCACCATGATCCTCTGTTGGAGCAAGCTATTCCAGAACACACAGCCTGGGTTTTGCTTGTAAAAGCTTTCTGAAGATATTTCTGCAGACCGAAGCATGATGCTTTGGGGCAGGAATCTACAGTCTGGGGAATGGGGAAGAACTACCACTAACCTATTTCCAAATGAGCCACTTTAATTAAAGAAAACTCCCCAAAAATCCCACAAAAGCTCATTACCTAATAAATAAATGTGCTAGTATTTAAGGTGCTACAGGACCACTATTTTTTGAGAAGATACAAACTAACATGGCTACCCTTGTGAATCAATTTGAGGGTTACCTAATTTATCACCTAAAAAGTTTGAAATACAAAAAGAAAGATGGGAAGCATTAAAAAATCATGAAGAGCTTTTTATTTTGAAGAGGTGTCTATTGCAAGATCAGTAAGACAAATGAGCAGTTTGAGCAATTAGGTTGTTGGGGGTTTTTTGTTGCTTTTTAATATCAGAGAAAATGTATTGACCTGCTTGCTCACTGGTAGATTTTTCAGATGGGCTTCGGTAGCACTAGACACTCAACTTTAATTTATAGGTATCCACACCAAGAGGCTATGCAATAAACTAAAAATATATGTTGCAAGAAACAGGCAACATGCACAGTTAAATCCCAGAGCAGATACAGCCTGAAGGAAAAAAATAATGCAGATAATCAAAATCCCACTAAAATCAAGACAAGTCCTGAACTTATGACTAAAGAATATACATTAACGTATTTTCACAATATTTGAGTGGGGTGAGAATGCCGCAGCTTCATGGCAGGCCTAGAAAGGCTCTGCACTTCATCTTTTCAACATTATCTCTTTTGGAATTCTCAGGAGCTCTAATTTGCCATTTGACACAAAAATAAAGACTCATGCAAGAAAAAGGTGGCCCAGCTACTATTATGGATGCTAGACTTTGCCAAACTTCTACTACTACTACTACTACTTCTAGTACAAACTTCTACAACTAGTATCTAGCAGTTCTCAGCTAGTGAGTCGTGCCTATCTACTAGGAGCAATGTAATTTAAGTAGAAAGAACACCATCCTCAAGAATAGCACTGAGGGCTCTCCTGAGGCACTTACTTGTACTTGACACCACAACATGAATTAATGGTGTGATGGAGTGGGGGGTGTGCATGTGTGAGTCAGGCTGGATGTGAGAGGCAAGCAGATCAGCTCCCAGTGGCTAAGGATGACCCTGGGGCTACAACTGGCAGGTAACACCTCTGCCCTGAACAAAGAGGAGGGAGGAGCCGAGCTGGGTTTTTGAATCAGGAGCTGCAGTTAGAGGCTAGGGGAAGAGGAGCTGGAAGGCAGCCAGCCGGAGGAGGGGGAAAGCTACACCCCAGAGGGGCACCCCTCGGGGTCTTCTCCCCAGGACGGGTTGGAAGGACTGTCTCTGACTGCTGTACTGTCGCTTCTGTGAGAAACTGGGCATCTGTTGCCTAATAAACCTCCTGTTGTACCTGCTGAGTGAGAGTCACTCCTGCCAGAGGACGGGGTGCAGTGCAGGGGGAACCTTGAACCCCATCACAAATGGCCACTGTCAATTCCTACTTCATAGGACTCCATGGCATTAAAGATGTCCATCAAATGAGGCAGATGCACCCAAATCTACTTGCAACGAAAGTCTGACCCACTGAAAATTTTGCTGGAACATTAATGTTGCACAGCACCTATAATATCTACTCAAACAGGCCATGAGTACCAGATCCTACAGGGTACCATCAGAAGGGAGAAGTCTAGCTTTTCCTCTAAAAGATACCAAATATGGGGTGGCTGTTCACTCAACCTTCAGGACACTTATATTTGACCTATTTTACACTCATTTAATCCACCTATACTTTTCTCCATTACTTCTATTGGTAGAGGCATAAAAAAGACCATATCTGATATTTAGAAGTTTTTCTAGCTGTTCACAGAAATTAAAACTAATTCTCCTTATATAACAGTGAACCATGCCATGCTCAAATCCCCACTGGCTACACATCAACTTTCACATAACATCTAGAGGCACTGTAGTTACAGCAAAGGTTGTTGCAGCCATCAGAAAAGCAGGATGCATACTCCCTTGCATCCTCATTCGTGAACAAGTCTAAAACTGAGAGCATTGTTTCCCAAACATACATCTCTACCAGGCACCCAAAAATTGTTTTCATTTTATTATAAAGGACTTGGGAGGAGGCTGGTTAAGAAACCCAAGAATGAAACTCCACAAGTTAAGTCCCTCTCCCTCACTTTAAAAGCAATATTCTGCATTGATTTTCAGTAAATAAGTGTGCACTTACAAATGCATAAGTTTAGAGAATATTTTTATGTTCTGATGCATAGCTGGAATATAGTAATGCTTCATTTCCTGGATTTGAGTAAATGAAGCTATGGCATTTATGTCATATTTACAGACATGTTACACAGCTAAAATTCTGGTTAATAATAAAATGGTTCTGGCTTTTTGCACACTTGTTTGGGAAAGTGCCTACGTGTCTATATAGGTCTTGCAACTTTAAATATATATACAATAAACTCTTTCATATCTGGCAACCTTGAGACCTTGGATATTCAAATATGCCACTTGAGAGAGAGGCAGCTGTGGGATCCCTGGCAGCGGGGTGGGGGACCCTGCCAGCCCCGCAGCTAGGGGCTGGCTGTGAGAGGAGCCCTGCTGGCCGCTCCAGCCCTGAGGAGCCAGCTGGGGTGCCAGGTTTGGAGGAACTTTGGCAGCCCCAGGGCTGGGAGAACTCCATGATGTGTCTGCTAGGGAGTAGGGCAATGCAGGCGGCCCTGGGTTCTGCGAGGGCATGAGCCAATGCCGGCAGCCCCGGGCAATGTGGGTGTGCAGGGCAATGCCAGTGGCCCCGGGCTCTGCAGGGGAACTCCACTGGGTCCAGGAGAACCTGGGCAATCCCAGCGCTGAGAGCCAGCAGCTCCAGCCCCAGGACTGGATGAGTTAACCCTGGCAGCCCTGGGGCCGGGAAACCCCGGAACCAACAGGGGATAGAGCCCCATTGGCAGCTCCAGGGGCAGGAAACCCCCGCAGGGAACCCTTGGCCAGGCAGGGAACCCTGGCAGCCCAGGGGCAAGAGAGAGGGCAGTCCCAGCCAGAAGAACCCAGGGCAGAGCCAGCAGGGAGCACTGGCCTGCTAAACCCAGGGCTGTGAGTTCAATCCTTGAGGGGACCATATAGGGATATGGGGCAAATAGATTAAAAAAAAAAAAAAAAAAGGGATGGTGTTTGGTCCTGCCAAGAGGACAGGGGACTGGACTCGATGACCTCCCAAGGTCCCTTTCAGATCTATGAGATGTGTATCTCCATATGTTATTATTATGGGCTGGTGCCAGATATTTGAGAGTTACAGCTTAACAAATACTAGATAATAATAGTAGAGAGGTAGCCATGTTAGCCTGTATTCTAACAAAACAAATTAGCTGCAGCTACATGTGAGCCGGCACTTCGAAATTGCCACGGAGGGAGAATTAACTTAATGAAGTGCTGCATATGCAGCACAGCACTTCATTAATAATCTCCCGACATCCTACTTACCATGCTCCCTTCAAAGTAGGGAGGTAGTGTAGATGCAGCCATAGTGACTGATGATCACTGCAGCAGTGAGCTTGGAATTGGAACAGACCAGGAGGGAGACAAGGATGGGAGTGAAAACAGAAGCCCAGAAGGGTGCAGTGACTGGGCCAAGATCATGAAGATCAGTAGCCAACAGATTTAAAACCCGTATTTCCTTATTACTAGTCTTACCTTTATTCCAAAATTACTTTTCCTTAAGGGGAACTACACTAGGCACACATGAGATAACAGATGTTGTTGGATTATTATTCTGTTCTACTGGAATCCATTAGATTTTAATTATGTTTATGTATCACTGTTTCATCTAGCATCATTAATTAAGCTTCCCTGCTTTACTAACAAAGCATAAAATGTCTGCCCAGCCTCATTCCCCTTCTGACCAACTGTAAGCCTGGAAAACGCATCTTGTTTTAAATGTAATTTTAAGCAATTGCCAAATACTTTTGGGAAGCAGCAATACTTCAAAGAACAGTCATCAAGAAGTTCTGGAAAAACTGATTTTAAGTCACCCTATAAAACTTCAGCTACTGCCTCCAATTCTGAAATCTAATTTAAACAATCTATGATACCCAAGTGGTCACTAAGATTTCCATGCTACTCCTGGATCATCAACAGGGCAACCTCTGCAATGGGAATTCTTTAAACCAGAGTTGTAAGGAATTGTTTTCAGAGGAATTTTGGAATGTAAAATGAAACTTGGTAAGACACATATCATGATGATTTGGACATTAAGTTGAAACCCAGGTCAAAGCATAATATCTGGCATAACGCTGTTGGTTTTATTAAAGGATGCTCCATTTGATTCTATGGTTCTCAACACAGGAGAAAAGTTGCTCCTTAATGCAACTTTTCAGTTCCATTCCTCACCCTCCTCATGCAACATCCCTCAAGATGTTAAAGCAGATACCTTACTAAAATATGCCTTGGCAGAAACTTCAAACAAAAACTTCTGCAGTCACACTTTGGAATACAGCACTTGTGAACTCTGAATGGTTTAAGATTAAAAAACCACTGAAATCTATGTGCACGGGAAACATGTTCCTACAGAAAACCCATTGGTTTCTTTTTAGCATTTCTACCTTTTCACCAAGTAAAACCACCCATGACTAAAACAACCCACATGTATCTTTAGTATTTGACTTTAAGTATGGAGACAAAAATGCTGCAACACAAGGATATCAAAGTGACTAAGTTAGCTTTTTCACATAAATGTAAAAAAATATATTTTTTGATTCAAGCTATATCACTAACTATTGTATTACTGATCATGTTACTGGTCTGGATACAGATAAGACGGAAGGTATTCTCCCAGCTCTCAGATACCACAGTGACTGACACTAGAAAGATGGAATTTTGTACACCAGGTGAGGTTGTAGTACATAAATTTAAGACAATAAAACAAGAAAACTACTATTATTTTAGCATAATATAGTTGACACACACCTACATATGCAACTAACAGAGAGGAAGCCATGCTAGTCTATACACTATCAAAACAAAAAGCAGTCAAGTAGCACTTTAAAGACTAGCAAAATAGTTTATTAGGTGAGCTTTCGTGGGACAGACCCACTTCTTCAGACCATAGCCAGACCAGAACAGACTCAATATTTAAGGCACAGAGAACCAAAAACAGTAAGCAAGGAGGACAAATCAGAAAAAGATAATCAAGGTGAGCAAATCAAGAGAGTGGAGGGGTGGGGGGGAAGGTCAAGAATTAGATTGAGCCAAATATGCAGACGAGCCCCTATAGTGGCTCAGAAAATTCCCATCACGACTTAAACCATGTGTTAATGTGCCAAATTTGAATATAAGAAAATTTATTTTTACAATTACTACTGTATTACAGGCTTTTGGTACTGCTCTACACATAACTGTCTCACAGAAGGGCCCTACAGTGTGGGACAATATCACCTAACTCAGACAGTCCTCATCTATATCACAATCTACCTATAAAGGCCACCCGGCACACTGCATAATCTTAACTGCACACAAGTTAAGCCTATAAGGCTGTAATATATTTGTATGAATATTGTGACACTCAGTTACATGGGATTGCACATACTACACAGATGAGATACAACCAGGGAAGAATGAGGGGTCAGCTTTCTTTGAGAGCACAGTTACTTTGGCAGGATTATATCCAAAACTTAATGGTGTTCCAATAACTTATGATAAATGATATTCTGGGGCATGAAGACAGTGATAATACAGGCTCCATTCTACCTCCACTGAAGTCAACAGCCAACTCCCATTAATGAGGGTCACCAACTTCCTACTTGCACAAAATGAAACATCCTTGCCCTGTCCCTCCTCCAAGACCTCACCCCTATCCTGACCCTTCCCTGAGGCCCTGCCTCCTGTTCACTCCATCCCCATGCTTCTGTTGCTCACTCTACCCACCTTGCCTCTCTCACTCATTTTCACTGGGCTGGCTCAGGTGGTAGGATGCAGCTGTGAGTGCAGACTGTGGGGTGTGGCAAGAAAAGAGAAGTTCAAGATGAAGGAGGAGCTCTGGGCTGAGGCAGTAGATTGGGATGTGAAAGGTACTGAGGGTCCAGCCTGGGGGGTGCAAGAAGGGGCTCCAGAATGGGGAGGAGGTGCAGCCATAGGTTTCGAGTATGAGCAGGGGCACTGAGGTAGAGCTAGAAATGAGGCATTCAGGATGTGGTAGGGGGCTCCAGGCTGGACTAGAGAGTTGCAGTGTGGGGGGGGGGGGCGGGGCAGGGGGAATGAGAGGGCTCTGGCTGGAGGGGTAGACTATGGAATAAGACTGGGGCTGAGGAATTTGGGGTGCAGGAGGATGCTATGGACTGGGGCTTGAGGGGTTCTCAAGAGGGTTGACTGATTTAAATCAAGGCCCTATAACTCATTGATTTAAATAATGTTACCAAAAAAGCTAAGACTGGCTCTGCTAAGCCCATTGAACTCACTGGAACTTCTGTTCTATTTTTTTTGGGCGGGGGGGCTGTTTGTTTTGTTTTTTGTTTTTGAGAAAACACATATAGAATGGGGTTCCCTTGGAAAAGCAGAGTTATGCTGAAGTAGAATAGGCTTATGGCATCACCATTATGGTTTGTGGTCATGATGCTTCAAAATAAGGAGTATGTATTATGTAGTATAAAATAAGAAACTGACAGTCACTGGCAACTGGCTACTTTAGTTTTCTCTTACTGCCTCTTTCTGTATTGTATACTTGAGTGACAGATTCTAAACCTAGTTAACTAATTAAACAAGCCATAAGGATTAGCTAAGCTAAACTTTTTTTTCCCCAGCAACATCCAACACAGCACATAGCTTGGGAATTTACTAGTCAAATCATAATTAAAGGCACAGATTCTTAAAGAATGATGCATTACAAAGTGAATTACTTAAGTTAATAACCAATTGATCCACTCAGCTATATCCATATCTTCATCCAAATAATTTTCTCCCAATAAGAAGTTTGTCTTATGATGTTTCTTTCTTGCAGCTAGGTCCTGCATTTTCTTCATGCACTGCTTACACATGACGTTTTCCTTTTTTACTCTGAGAACCAATTTCTTCAATTCCCAAGGTCTCTCTTGCACCCAGAAGCCATAACAGTTTTTCTGTGGCAAAAGTGTGGGGAACTATAGAAATTTGCCTGCGTGCTGAATAACGTCCTCCCTTTTTCTTTCTAATCCACTTCACTGTTCCTTTCTATGCTCTCTGCGTCCTTTCCTATATATTATTTCTCAGTCTTAAGATAGCGTCTTAACTAACTCCTCTGCTGTGGTTGGCCAAAGTCCACAATCACATAATCACAGAACAAAAACAATCCTACCCAGTTTGTGTTTTTCTTTGCACATGCTACTTTTTAGTCTGCTGAGAAACAGAAATGGACAGCACAGAACTTTACAGAAGTAAGAGCTAGTAGAGAGACAAGACAAGTTAGTGCCATTAATGCATTTTAATGGGACTGAAAGTGTATGTGTAGCATGTGTGTAATGAGATTTCATTTTACTTGTTATTTTTAAATGAGAAATTTAAAATTTTATTTATTTTTAAAAAACCCTAATTTAAATAAAAAATCCAATTTTATTGGCTTTTAAAAATTCATTGATTTTTATCCACTGTGGTTCACAGGGTGGGAGGTGGATCATAGCTGAGGTGGGAGCAGGTTCCAGGTAGTGCTTACATCAAGTTGCTCCTGGAATCAAAGCCATGTAGCCCCTCCAGCTCCTGTACGGCATGGCTCCCAGACAATAGGAGCTACAGAGCCAGCACTCTTGGTGGGGGCAGCATGCAGAAGCCCCTGGTTGCCTTTAAGAGTAGAGACAAGATGGAGGGACATGCTGCTGCTTCCAGGAGCCACACGGACCAATGGCAAGTAGGGAGCCCGATTCAGCCATGCTGCGAGGCTGACCATACTTTCAATGGCCAGTCATGATTCTGACCACGATCCCTCTTTGACTAGATATTCTGGTTAAAAACTGCACACCTAGCAATCCTACCATTAGCTTCAATGGGAGCATGCCAAGATGAAAATCAAAATGAAACGATGACTTGCACTGGCACCAGTAAATAAAATTTCTTGTATTCTTAAATTATAGGCTCTTTGGAACAAGGACTGGGTTTACCTTTAAATTTGTACAGCACCTAGCACTAGAAGCCACAGTCATGGACACACACGCTGCAGAAACAGAAAAAAAAACCTACTCCAAACTACTTTAATGCTGGTAAAGTAACACTAAATAATAATTACAACTCCCTTCTTTTCCATTAAGTTGAAGCTTCTTGGCCCCATCTTCCAGGCCTTGCTCAGTGCTGGCCTTCCTTTCATACCTGGTCTTCTCCCTTATTAAGTATTAATAATAAATCTTATTAATCTCTACTCTACCAATAACGTCCACGTCTCCCACAACCATCTTTACATCTCTCATCCTGCTCCAGAGCATGGATCTTACTCTCTGAATTGATCAATAATAGCACATCATCAAATATCTCCTTCAAGCCCACTGTTTCTGTGACAACTACAAGAAAATGGCCAATTCACATCCAGTGACTGCCAGGTACAGCTTATGCATATTAATTTTAAACAAAAACACACCTTTAATTGTGTGTTGCATGTCTTCTTAGGACCTGATCCTGCACTATGAGCAGTACATCCTTACATGGAGCCCCACTCAAGTCAATCAACCACACAAATTCAGGGATCTGCTCTTACGTGCTAGTTTACATGGCTGTGGCCTTTGGTGTGGGCACTGACTCCAATGGTGAGCATGGACAGTACCCAACACATTGCTATGGCATATATATATAATGAGTAATGATAAAGGCATAGCATGATAAAGCTATAGAAGTTTGTTCCAAATATTATCTTTAGTATGCTACAAATGTCCCTTATAACATGTTTTGTAAAGTACTTTCAACAACCCGCTAACATACTGCACACACCTCAACTGTATTATTATTCATTCTAACCTATTGTGTTGTACTGAATTTTTTTACCTAAAGATAAAAGAAAAATCACTTCAGCCTTTGTTAGTTTGATTGCACAACAAACTACATTCAACTTAAACAACTCTCTCCAGGAAAGACAGAGAGAAGTTGCTTACTTCTAGTAACACCATTATTTTCAATTCAGTATGCAACACAGAATCCTATTATGCAGAACAAAAGCAAAATTTTAGCACCAGGTGAATGCTTTCATAACTACGTACTGTACAAAACATGACACGATGTGCAGATGCTGTGTAATAACCTCACACCCAGCATACGCTGTAAGGCACAAGATAAAGCAGAATGTTTTCAACCAGAGAACATTATTGCACAATAAAAGCACATCCTGTTGTATCTTGTTCCAACTATAATATGGGCTATTAAGTCAACTACACAACATGGATTTTCAAAATAAATGATTGCACATGTAAAAACAAAAGCCATAATTTACATATCATGTCAGCTAAAAATGTATCATTCATGTGTTTGACATCACAGCTGTAAATTTCAGCTTTAACCACACCAATGCAAAATTCCTCCAGCTTTCCCACCCAAGAATGAGAATGACTACCATTTCTGACACTCTTCATCCACATCTGTGCCTTTTGGAAATAAATCAAACATTAAATACTTCCCAGTATGTACTGTTTTTAAATGCTGTTCAATCAAGGGAAGAGGAGTGAAAAAGGGAAGAGGGGTGTATCATAATGAAGTATTAATTAAAACAAACACCAAAACCAGCATTGCATCCCCTAATATAGAAAGTGCAATAGCAAGGTTATAGCACTCTGAGCTTCTAGTTATCTCTAATTACCTCTAGTTCACCAGTCTACATCCAGGTCACTAGAAGCCAAGAGTCATCATCAGGGGCCTATACAAAACCAGCTGTTAGCCTCAATCTAGTTGAATGCATATAACAAAAACCTTCATCTTGACTGACACCCTTGCTAGCAGACTTAGCAGAGAGATTGGACAGACAGGCAAACTACCTTCTAACCCAGTGGTTCTCAATATATTTACCCTTCTGGGCTACATGTTCAGCACTATGTGCCATGTGGGCCACATTATATATACATCTATATACACACACACTCATATTACCTGTATGGCCTGAGGTTGTCACACAGCCTGCAGCCATGTTTTGATTGGGCCACCAGAAGCCAGGGGTCAAGAACCGCTGCTTTAACTTCTATAGGTGACCCGTTTAAGTACTGTTGGGGCTCCAAAGCAAATGTAGCCCTCTGTAGTCCTGCCCCAGGTAAACATCCACTCCTACCACTCTACAGTCACACGTACAGACAGTTTCTGATTTGTTGTCCCTAATATTTTGTTGTCCCCAAGGGAACTGCCCTTTCTGACTCTACAGCAGAACCAGCTCTACCAGGACAAAAAAGCAGTCCTGTACTACCTTAAAGACTAACAATATAATTTATTAGTTGATACTTCTGTCCATGTTGATCCTACTCTACAAATGGACAGAGACTTGTGTCCAAAATCTTTGGTCAGAGCTGAACTCACCACTGAAATGTATATTAAGAGTCTGACATCACGTCAGGGAAAGCACAGTCTGACATCTACAGTTAAGTCAGTGATGGTGTAAGTGGTGGCTGCCTTACAGCCGTTGGATGTTGCAACGCATTTGCTGTTAAACACTAAAAATTATTTAAAAAAAAAAACATTACAGAAGGTCTCTCCCTGGAGAGCCATTTCTTCTGAAGATAAATAATCTTCAGCCAATTATTTATACTGTCTAGCTCCTGTGATCGGAGAAAATTCCACAGAACATGAATGGCCACTTCAGCTACACTTGCCTCGAAGAATGGCTTGGAGAGCAATCGCGACTAAAAACGACACAAAACCAGCAAAATGCAGAGGCGGGGAACACCCAAAACGCCAAATCCTCTCCCTGGAGCCGGGGCACTTTGCAAACTGCAGAGGCGCAATGAAAGCTGTTCCACGTACAACAGCCAGGCAGCCTACCTAGCAGGGACATGAATAATGCATGGGGACAGGAGGACTCTCGGAGGCACAGAAACGAGCCCATGAATAGGTCAGCGTTTGGGGGGACGATGAGGCAAAGGGGGATCCCCCCAGGTCCGGCACCCACCGGCGGCTGCAGCATCGCCCTAGACACTCAGGCTTGGAGAGCGGGGCGGGTTGCACCGCTTCAGCTTGCAAAGGGCAGAGGCAAATGCCAGGCCTCCGCAGGGCTACAGGCGGCGGCGGAGGCAGCATCTCTGTCCCCGGCGGCCGCTCCAGCGCCCCCCGGCCCACCATCCTGCAGGCCTCTCCTCCAGGCCCCCGGGAGAGCTGCGCCCCAACCAGCTCCCCGCGCAAGGGAGCCGGGGTCGGGGGCAGAACCGAGCAACACTCACCTCAGGGGCCACCGAGCCCCTCCGCCTCCTGCCGGCTCGGCTGAGGCACGTCCCCCGCTCCCGGGGCGGCGGGAGAGCCGGGCCGGGAGACAAGCGGCTCCAACTCCGGGAGACGGTTCGGCGGGGCGCTCCGGGCGGCGGCAGCGGCAGCGGAGCGGCCTCTCCGGGCAGCAAGGGGAGGGGCCGAGCGGGGAAGGGGAGGGCCTGAGAGGGGCGCGCTCCGCCCGGCCAGGCGGGGCGGGGAGAGAGGGAATTAGGAACCACGGCGAAGGGAGAGGCCTGGCTGTGAGGGGCGGTTGAGGGAAACGTGTCGGGGGGGGGCACAGTGCCCCCCGGGCTCGCGGCCCCTCTACCTCCCTTCCCGCCCAGTGTCGCCTCATACCCCGCGCCTGAGGCGAGGCTGCGAACAAAGGCAGCGCGCGCCCGCAGAACGTCCTGACGCCGCGGGGCTGTGGCCCCAGGGCCGGCGGCAGCGCCCGGAGCTGGGGCCGTTCGGACTAGGCGGCACTCTGCTGCGAGCGGATGGCTGGAAGGTAGAGCGGTCTGACTGGGGCTCCTCTCTGGGAGTTGTTGGAATCCACCGCTGCTGAGACTGGGGATTTCTTCCTGGCTCTGCTGGGTGACCTCGGGCAAGTCCCTTATCTCTGGGCCGGGGGTTCCTTCCCGCCCTGTGTTCAGTCTCCTGTGACTGTAAACAGGCCCAGCCTTCAGGCGAGGCGATTGCCTTGGGCCCTCCACCTTCAGTGCCCTGCGCTCCAACTGACTATAGCATCCCTTCAGCATGTCACCTTGGGCCCTACCCACAGGCTGGCCTCCACTGAGTCTGCTTTGGCTGTAAACTTTTCAAGGCAGGGCCTCTTTATATATATGTACAGCACTAAGCGCAACAGCCTTCAGCCCTTCCAGATTACACCTCTTTCAGGACTCTGGTTTGTGTTGGAAACCCCCAAGTTTCACTTCACTTAAAAACGACACTTACAAAATGAGATATAAAAATACAAAAGTGTCACAGCGCACTACTGAAAAATTTGTGCTTTCTCCTTTTTACCATATGATTATAAATACATTATTTCAAATATAAATATTGAACTTACATGTATACTACATACAGCAGTATAAACAAAGTCATTGTCTATATGAAATTTTAGTTTATACTGACTTGGCCAGTGAAATTTATGTAGCTGGTTGTAAAATTTGGTGAATGTCTAAAAGTGTTGATGTACCCACCTAGAAGACTTCTGTATACCTACAGGGTACACATACCTTGTTTGAACCACTGGTATAGCACACTGAGGCCTTGATCTCTGTTGGAAGGTGTCTGGGTGATCGCACAATGTAAACATTACAATAATGGACAAATGATGCGTTTTAGCTTTCCTTTATAACTAGGTGATAGAGGAAGAACATGTCACCTGTCTTACTACTAAAATGATCAGTAGTGAATTACTATTAGTAATTCTCAGTGATTTTAAAACTTATATCACAAAGTACTCAGCTAGCTATGAAATTTCTACCTGCAGTTGTCTTCTTCCTGGGCAGCGTAAGCATTAAGGAATACGTTATGTGAGTGCACTGTGCAAACTGCTCCTTCTGACACCACAACCAATTCAGTCCTTTCCATAGTCTTTAAAGCTCTTATAGTGGGACTGAACCAGGTTGCATCAGTGACTGCCTTGTCATTTACACCCTCTCCTGAAACAACTGTGCTCAGAGACAGAGATACTCCATTTGTCCACTGTGAGGCTATGTCTAGGTTGCTGAGAATTGGGGGCAGAAGGTACACAAATTGTGCAAAGCATTTGCATATCTCCTGCCAAGGTTCCTGTCAGGAGGGGCTTTCCACATGAGGCCAAATGTTGGGAAAACCCGCTCTGCCAACACTTGCCTTCTTCCTCGTGGAACAAGGATGACCAGGATGTCAGCACAAGGCTCTGGGAGAGGCAGACTTCTGTTGGGAGGCCTCTGGGCTCCCAACAGAAGCCTGCTATCTAGACATAGCTTGAGACTCAGGAGCTGGAAGAAAGGCGTTTGTGGTCAGGAGGTCCTACACAGTGGAATCCTCTTTCAGTGATAGCACTTTGATTTAACCATTTTCACAGCCTAACTCAGATTATATCTTTCATTTGCAAAAGCCAGACAGCTCACCCCCCAAAATCAAACAAAATCCAAGTGGTGAATTAAGGGAAATTAGAGTTCTTATCTGTTCTTATCTGACTTATCAGCACTTACATACTACGTTCACTGGTTCTTTATAAATAGCTTAGATGAGGAAATGGCACAATTATTTTTCAAAATCAAGGTTCTATTGGAGTGAAGAGGACAATTCATGACTCACAGATTTATAGACATATAAGCCCACCTACAACTGGAAAAAAATAATTGATATCAAATGTAGGCTGTAACCTACAAAATACCTAAGGTGTATGCAGAGCTGTAAATATGTTAGAAGTATTGATGTCCATGCTCAGTGTGCTCTGGACACCAGGAAACCCAGCACCACAGAAAAAATCATTAGCTTGTATTCAGCTACAACAATTTATTGTTTTACCCCACAGTCTGGACAGGAAGTCACAGGCATTGTAGCTGCACCTGTACAACCAGTCCTCCCAGGTGCTTTCCATAGTGTGGGGCTCCCTGCAAGAATAATAATAATAGTGTCTGGAGTGCACTGATCGTGGACATCCCAATGTGGGTGTTCCAAAACCCAAGTTGCTGAATATAGGAACAGTGCAATCAGCAATTTAATTTAATTACTGTCTCTGTAGTGGTGCACTTGCCTAATGTAAAGTGGCCCAACAAGGCTGAGTGGCATCAATTCACATTTGGAGTGCGCTACAGATATAGTGATTTTTAAATGACAACGAATTCTGCAAAAACTTGGGAGCCACCAGAGAAGCACTGGAACGTAAGAAGAGACAACTGAGAACAGGAAGGGGATATCACTTTGCCCAGATGCATGCTCATGGTGGCATGGAAAGAGAATGACTGGTTTCCCAACCATTCACAGCCTAAGAAAGGTCTGGGGAGAGAAGGACATGGGCCTTTCTCTGCTTGTGATGGGAGAGACAAGACAGGTTGAGTGATTGACTGGCATACATAGCCTGACCTGGATAACAGATAGCAAAGGCACGGCTGGGCTGCTGGAGCTGCCTCTGGCCACTGCCTAGTTCAGGCATTACAAACAAGCTTGTCTCTTCTTCATCAGCACTGTCTGCACAGTGAATGAGTCATCCAGAAGGGAGAGAGCAAGACTGAGATAGGACTGGCAAAAGGAGGCCCAGAGCTGCCATTTGAGGACTAAATGCATCCCCGCATTTATGTGTAGTGGAGATCCTGTTGAAAAGGAGACATCTTGACAGAGATAGCAAGAGCTTTAGTTCTAAGAGGGGAAAAGTCAAAAATATCCACCTTCCACCCCTCTAAACTATCTGTCCCATGGCTCTAGATGTTGAGTAATTTTCTAGCCCCCAAGAGGACTGTGTTTCTTCCACTCCTTTCTATGGATATTTTGTCATTTGTATTTCTGTTTGCTAAATATATTATGACACGTTATTTACCTCGGTCCACAGCTTTGAGACGTTTCTATGCGGTTTCCTCCCTTTAGGAATTTCACAAATAAATCACTGGTGATAGGTAATAGTAAGATGGCATAATATATTTTTACTTCCGAAAGTGCTGTAACCCAGACACATCTGAATACTGCAGACTGACTACACAGAATATTCTGCTTATATGGTACTGAAATTTTGATATATTCACATCACAGAATGCTGAAAGAAATGATTTAATTAAGAGTAGATCTTTAATTAAAAATGAAAAGCCTCAGTAACCACTGATTAAGCAGTAGTAAAGTTGTTTCTAAAAACACGCCCTTCCTACTTTGTCATTGCATGCAAAAGTAATTTAAAAGGATTGTGTAACGTAAGTGTGCAGATTTTAGAACATCTTCTGCAAATCCAGAAAATATGTTCCTACTAATTGATTTGTCATTTTCTCATAACTTTTTAAAATTAAAGGAAAATTAACATTGGCGGTTTGTTTTTTAACTACTTCATTCATACTGTATCTTCCACAGTTTGTGCATCAGAGATGAGAGCTGCTCAGCAATGAGATCACATCAGGCCAAAATGTCATTACGCAGTCTCTAATTTTAGGTGCAGCAGCATTTGTGTGCATGGTTAGGACACTTACACGGGCAATTCTGTGCACAAAAGATAGAAGCCCAGATTACAGCCCCCAAGATCTGTGATTTCAGGGATCCTCTGCACATATAAATCTCTCTTCCCTATGACAGGATCAGAACTACTCCTGGGACCCAGGCCCCTACTCATTTCACAGTATGGGACCACTTGCCCTTGCTGGCATTCAGGCTTCAGCCCCTTGGCTCAAAGGCAACAGATAGCAGCCCCCTGGTCCAAACGGGCTGAGTAACCAGTCCCTCCCAGTCTCCAGCTGAGCCCTGGGGTTACCTCGTGCAGGGAGCCTGAAACACTCCCTGCAGGAGTGCCTCACCTCCCATGCTGTCTCTGATGTTGTTGGTGTTCCCCTTTGCTATTCTTACCTGAACTGCTCTAATCTCCTCAATCCTTTCCAACATCTTCCACTCTTTCCCCACTTCCTACTGGGGGAAGGCTTTTAAAGGGCCCATTACAGCCTCAGTTGGGACCAGCTGGCCCTAACTGATTTATAGCAGCTTCTTTTCCCCTGCTCTCACTCTGCCTATGATAACGCTTGAATAGCCAGGTATGTTTTTGTTTTTTAGAGCTGCTTTTCTTCCCTTTCAAGCTAGTCCTTTGGCCTGACCTTGTCACACCCCCTAAAGAAAAGAAGTTCAGCCACTTCTACAGTGTCATCCCCAGAGTCCTGGATGCTGGGTTGGGTTTGTGTCCAGGGTCCAGACTGCATGAATGGGGGAAGACTGGCTGTGCTGGGATCAAAGATGGGCTGGCCTGTATAGGTCCAATGGAGATGCACTTTCTTCCTTCTCCAGACCCATGGGCCATATCTACACTAGCCCCCTCCTCTCAGAAGGGGCATGGTAATGAGGGAGTTCAGAAGATGCTAATGAGGCACTGCCATGAATATGCAGCACCTCATTAGCATTATGACAACCGTGTGTGTTTCAAAAGTGCCAATTTTGAAACGCACACCACCCATGTAGACAGGGGCCTTTTGAAAAGACCTCCTGATTTCAAAAGACCCTTCTTCCACTCTGGTTTTGAGAAGAAGGACCTTTCGATGTCCAGAGGGGTCCTTTGAAAAGGCCCCCATCTACACAGGTGGTGTGCATTTCGAAAGAGGCACTTTCAAAATGCACACAGCTGCCATTATGCTAATGAGGTGCTGCATATTCATAGCAGCACCTCATTAGCATCTGCCAAAATTCCTCATTACCATGCCCCTTCCGAACGGAGGGGTTAGTGTAGACATGACCCATATGGAATTTAATCAGAACAAATGGCAGACACAGTCAAAGCTATATCATCTTTTCTCTGCAATCCCCCAGAGATAGCCTCTGCCAGGGGACAGACTCTGGAGAGAGGCACAGAACTTTAAAGTGGATGGAATAGAATTTTGATCAGGTAAATTGGGGGACAGACCTCAGGCCTTTTATGTGGGGGAGAGGAGTGGGAAACCCCCTTGCAACTGATGGCAATGTGAGGAGAAGGAGGACCAAGTTAGTGAGTTCATAGGGAAGGAACTCTCCATAAGGCTCTCTGTAAGCTTTACTGAAGTAGGGCCGTGTCCTAAACTATCTGTTTTTTAACGGGAGTTAGGCTGAGACTTGCCTGTGACATAGAAGCTATCCCCCTGCTGGTCTTGATCTGGTGATTTAACTACAATTGGACCCCACCTGTGAAAGTTTCAGGGTGGACTACATATAAAGAGAAGTGAGCTAAGTCAAAGAAGGAGACTTAGCTGTATGGCAAGAGTTAGTCCCTGTGATGAGCCCTGGAAGTGCAAGGTCCTGCTCGATGAGACAGCCAGCCCAATGGGAGAGTGTTCCAGGGGAGGAACAAAGAGTTGGGAAAACTGAGGGAAAAGTCTGAGAGCCAAAGGAGAAGTTGTATTAATCATAGAACACCAAGAAACAGCAGAAGGAGCTTGGAGATAGGAGGTGACACAAGGAAACAGCGCTATGCCTCAAGGAGGAGACCTATCTGTTTACCCAGAGGTGCGTCACTCCGGCAAGAAGAAGCTGGCTGGTTGAGGTGCTAAGCTGCAGGCAGAGGTGCAGCTGCTCCCAGCATAGCTCCTGGGGCTCTCCTTCAGGCTGCCACACTAAGCAGCAGGCATCCTGGCATGTGCTGGTTGGGGGCACACATGTACCCAACACGCTGGGAATACCCCAGCCCCAAACCTCCTACCTCCTCAGGGTGCTATTTCGGGAGGGCCCGAGAGCGGCAACCACAAACACTGGGGCTCTGCTACTCTTCTCCCCTTCCCCTACTATCAGGGAGTGAGGGAAAAGTGCATAGCTGTCGTATTACACACACACCCATCCCTCTGCCTGGAGGACCACCTCCCAGGCGGGTGCAATATGACAGTACCTGTAAGAAATTTAAATTACCTTCACCTCTGGCAGCTTAACACAAGGTCCCTGGGCTGGAATCCAGAGCAGAGGATAGGGCTGAGTTCCTGTTCTAGCACCACAGAAGAGGCATAAAGGCCAAAGCAACGACTGTTGAACCCAGGGTGGAGCTGGGTTGTCTAAAAAAAAGGTTGAAAAATAGCCTTGGAGAGAGGAAAAAGATCTCTTGTTAGGACGTTTGGACTTTTGTTACTCTGAAAGTCAGTTTGGTGGACTAGACATTCTTCATCAGATGGCTAAGTTGTGATCAGAAACAGGCCCACTGAGAGCCAAAGAAATAATCAACTGAGCATTACAGTCAAAGACCCCTGCAATGCCCTGGTGTGATGTGAAGGGGAGCTATGGTGATAGTAGAACTGATGACATGCTTCAAATCAGCGTATAAAAACATTTTAATGTGCATAGAGCACACACTAGGGCAAATCTCCTTAGCATCACTAAGTCCTTAGGTGCTATCTTCAAGTACAAATGCTAGTATTTGCACAGAGGTAGCATATGCAAATAACTGTGCACAGCATACTGGAGGCTGGGTTGAGGTTCCTTTCAAAAATGTGGCTATAGTATTTTAGTGAACTGCTATTGCAGAGCTAGGAAAATTAATACAAGCCACAGTGCCACCGTAGGCTGTAGAAACACAGTGGGTATGTCTACACTAGAAATGCTATGATGGCACAGTTGCAGCTGCACTGCCATTGGCCGTGTCTACGCTGACAAAAAGAACTTCGCAATGGCCATACAAATTATGGCTATTTTGAAGATTACTAATGAGGTGCTGAAATGCATATTCAGTGCCTTATTAGCATGCTGCCATGTGGACGAGCAATGTGGGAATGAAACCCAGCAATTTCAAAGAGCTCATAGGAATAAGGGGATTTCAAAGTTGGTGGGGTCCTTTCGAAAAGGACCCCTGTCTGGATGAGCTGTGCGGGAGTGAAACGCAGCAATTTCGAAGAGCCGCAGCTGGCGGCATGCTAATGAGGCACTGAATATTCATTTCAGTGCCTCATTAGTAATCTTCGAAATGGCCATTTGCATGGCCGTTTCGAAGTTTTTTGTCAGTGTAGGCGTAGCAATTGTGTAGAAACTTACTACAGCAACAGACAAGATTCTTCCATTGCAATAGTAAATCCACCTCCCTAAAAGGTGATAGCTAGATTAATGGAAGAATTCTTCCATTGACCTAGCACCATTTACACTGAGGCTTATGTAGACTTAACTTTGTCTCTTAGGCTGCTTCCACACTCTCACTCTTCCGTCGGATGTGCCATGGTAATGAGGCAATTCAAAGCAGACTAATGAGGTGCTAATGTGTATATTCAGTGCCTCATTAGCATAATGGAAGCCATGCAAATTTCAAAGTGCAGACTTTGAACTGCAGATTGACAGTGAAGATGGGGGCAGCTTCAAAATAAGTGCCCCACTTCGACATTCCTTTACTCCAATCTGGTTCTGTGGAAGTAAGGGAATGTCAAAGTGGAGTAATTATTTCAAAGCTGCCCCCAACTTCATTGTCAATCTGCAATTTGAAGTCTGCACTTTGAAATTCGTATGGCTGCCATTATGCAAATGAGGCACGGAATATGCACGTTGGTGCCTCATTAGCCTGCTTCAAATTGCCTCATTACCATGGCACCTCTGACAGGAGAGTGAGAGTGTAGAAACAGCCTCAGAAGTATGAATTTTTCACACCTCTGAGCAATGTAGCTGGGCTGACCTAACTTTCTAGTGTTGACCAACCAAGCAGCTAGCTTGTCTTATTTCTCTGCTATAATATTTTTAAGTAACCCAAGCACATCTTTTAACCCCATAGTTTTTCCTATGAAACTACCATTTTTTTTAGGTCAGTAAAATTTTAGGACTCAACTCCTTAATGCCATTCCATTAAAGGTTATTTCTTCATTCTTTTTTCTGGCAACATCATTATTTTTCTCTGCCCTGGAAGTATGACTTGATCTACAGTAGAAAATTAGGTCACTATAACTGTTGCTCAGCAGGTTGAAAAAGTCACACCCATGAACTACACAGCTAACCAAACTAATGCCCAATGTAAACTCCATTAGGTTGACTGGAATATTTTCTGGTTAACCTAGCAACAGCTTCTCAGGAGCATAAATTATCTATAACAGCAGGAGAAGCCCTTAGCCTAGTAGGTTTTGCTGAAGTGCCATAGTGTTACAGGTGCAGCAGTGCAGCATTTGAAATGTAGACAAGTCCTTTGTTCAGAAAGACAGACAAAAAACAGGAAATCATTGTCTTGGTAGGGATCTTGGGAGATCATCTCGTCCAGTCCACTACACTCATGGCAGGATTAAGTATCCTCTAGAACAGACAGGGGCAGGGGGGGGCAGGCCCCCTCTGGGGGTGTGAAATTTCATAAGGGAATGCAGCACAATCAGCTGCTGGGTGTCAGTCTGAATCATCTAATTAAAAACATTGAAATAAGTTACTATTTTTATGTATGTGTATTCACGTTTATATACCAATTAAAGTTTTTACATTCTACGTACTTATTTTCTTACACATGAGAGAAGAGTTTTGGGGGTTTTTTTTCATATGAACATAACCAAAATTTCCTTCAGTTTGGATTACATTAGACAGGTTTGGGGGGCCCTACTAATTGCTGGGACAAAAAGGGTATCCAGCATAAAAAGTTTGCTTACCCCTGCTCTAGAACATCCGTGACAGGTATTTGTCTAACATGCGCTTAAAAATATCCAGTGATGGATATGTCGCAACCTCCCTCAAAATTTATTTCAGTGTGTTATCACCGTGGCAGTCAGGAAATTTTTTCTCATGTCTAAACTAAACTTCCCATGTTGCAATTTAAGCCTATTGCTTCTTGTCCTATGCTCAGAGGTTAAGAAAAGATTTTCTCCCTCCTCCTTGTAACCACTTTTTATGTACCTGAAAACTTTTAACATGTCCCTTATAGTCCTTTTTTTTCAAGACTAAACAAACAAATCCCATTCTTTTCAATCTAACCTCATAAATCATGGTTTCTAGACCTGTAATCATTTTTGTTGCTCTTCTTTGGATTTTTTCTAGTTTGTTCACATCTTTTCTAAAATGTGGCACCTAGAACTGGGTACAATATTGCAGCTGAGGCATAATCAGCTCAGAGTATGCAGAAGAATTATTTCTCTTGTCTTACTTACAACACTCCTGCTGATACATCCCAGAATGATGTTCACTTGATTTGTAAAAGTGTCATACTGTTGACTTATATTACCTTGTATCAGAGGGGTAGCCGTGTTAGTCTGGATCTGTAGCAGCAACGAAGGGTCCTGTGGCACCTTATAGACTAACAGAAAAGTTTAGAGCATGAGCTTTCGTGAGTTAACTCACTTCTTCAGATGCTGGTCTTACCTTATATTACCTTGTGAGCCACAATGACCCCCAGATCCTTTTCCACAATACTGCTTCCAAGGCAATCATTTCCCATTTTCTATGTGTGCAACAGATTGTTTCTTCCTAAATGGAATACTCTGCATGTGTCCTTACTGAATTTCATTCTGTTTATTTCGGACCATTTCTCCAATTTGTCCAGATCATTTTAATCCAGTCCTCCAAAACACTTGCAACCCCTCCCAGCTTGCTATGATCTACAAACTTTATAACTGTACCCTCTATGCCATTAGCTAAATCACAGAAGAAGATATTGAACAGAATCAGACCCAGAAGTGATCCTTGCAGGACCCCACTTTTTACATTCTTCCAGCCTGAATGGGAATCATTGATAACTACTCTCTGCCTGTGTCTAGACTAGCCCCCAACTTCGAAGGAGGCATGGTAATTAGGGAGTTGAGAAATTACTAATGAAGTGCTGTGGTGTGCATGCAGCACTTCATTAGACTAAATCTACCCTATGGCAACTTCAAAGTGTGAAACTTCAAAGTGCCGGCTTGCGTGAAGCCATGGGTCAGGAGTAAAGGGACTTCGGAGTAGCACAGGCACTTCAAAATACCTGCAGCTGACCTGCGGCTACACGCAAGCCAGCACTTCGAAGTTTCACACTTCAAAGTTGCCACGAGGGAGATTTAGCCTAATGAAGTGCTGCATATGCACTGCACCACTTCATTAGTAATCACCCAACACCTTAATTACCATGCCCCCTGCGAAGGTGGGGGCTAGTCTAGACACAGGCTCTGGGAATGGTTTTCTAACCTGTTTTGCACCCATTTTATAGTCGTTCCATATAAGTTGCATTTCCCTAGTTTGTCTATGAGAAGGTTATGTGGGACAGCATCAAAAGCTTTATTAAAATCATGATATACCATACCTACCACTTCTCCCCTATCCACAAGATTTGTTACTCTGTCAAAGAAAGCTATCAGGTTGTTAACATGATTTTTTTTGGACAAATCCATCCTGTTACTTATTATCTTCTAGATGTTTGCAAACTGATTGCTGAGTTATTTTGCTCCATCATCTTTCCATGTACAGAAGTTAAGCTGACTGGTTTGTAATTCCTGGGGTTGTCCTTATGGATTCCTTTTTATAGCTGGGCACTGTATTTGCCCATTTCCAGCGTTCTGGAATCTCTCCTATATTACATGGCTATACAAACATAATCATGAATGGCTCATATATCTCCGCAGTCAGCTCCTGGAGTATTCTAAGACGAATTTCATCAGGCCCTGGTGACTTGAAGACATCTAATTTGTTTAAGTAATTTTAACTGTTCTTTTCTTATTTTAGCTTCTGATCTTACACCATTTTCATGGGCATTCACTATGGCTGCGTCTATACTACCACAATTTTTCAAAAGAAGTTCTTCCAGAAGAGATCTTCTGAAAAACATTCTTTCGAAAGATCATGTCCACAGACGTAAAAGGAGATCAAAAGATCAATCCACTTTTTCAGTAGAGCGCATCCACACAGCCCCTGCTGTTTCAAAAGAACAGGCCAGGGATCGGAAAATCCAGCGTCACAAGGCCTGCTCTTTTGAAAGAAGGGCTCACAGAGCAGCTACACGTTTTTTCAAAAAAGGTGCTGTTCCTCATCTGGGTGAGTAAGAGGGCTGCCAGAAATGGGCTGCATCCTTTCAATTTCAGATGAAAAGAGCACATTTTGTGTGTGGCCGTTTGGTTGTTTTTTTCCATAAATGCCTGTCTTTTCTGAAAAAAACTTATCACTGTCCACGCAGCCTATGAGTCAGACATCAAATCACCATCAATCTTCATGGTGAAAATTCAAACAAAGTACAGTAAACCCTTGATTTTAGGGATCCTGATTTAGCGGACTTCAAGAACAACAGATGTCCACTCCCCGGTTGTTCCCAAAATCCACTTGATCAGGGTCTGTAAAATCCTAAATCTCCTCTGCCCTCAAATAGTATGTTAGGGACTTACCTAGAGCTGCCGGAGCCAGAGCCGCCACCACTACTGTGGCTGGAGAGGCCGTTGCTTACAGCCGCCACAGTTAGAGGAGCTGTGGTGGCTGGACCCTGCGGCACATCCAGGACTGCCACTGCCAGAGCTGCCAGATACTCCTCCCACGAGGGGTGGGGCACACTCACATATGCACCCCATCCCTTGTGGGAGGAGCACATGGCGGCTCTGGCAGCAGCTCCTCCAGGCTGTGATAGAGGCTCCAGCCACAGCAGAGTCTCCAGCTGGCTTTGGTGGCTGCAGCGGGGCTTCAGCCACAGCAGCTCCTGCTGCTGTAGCAGGTCCAGTGGCCCCAGCCACGGTGGGGCTCCACCCACAGCTCTGGCAGCTGTGGCGGAGTCTTCAGCCACAGTGGGGCCCCAGCTGCGGCAGAGGCTCCAGCCACAGCGGTGGCCTCCTGCAGCTCCTCCAGCAGCAGCAGTGGTTCCAACTCCAGCAGAGGTGAGTGGCCGGCATTTTCAGGGGGAGAAGAGGACTGGGGCTGCGGAAGCCTAGCAGGGGTGGGTGGGAAGTAAACCCTCAGGTTTAACCAACTTTCGCGCTTAAGGGACACGCCTCTCCCCCAATAGTCTGTTAAATCCAGGGTTTACTGTCATCATTAAGCACCTCTGCCATTTCCACATTTTCTTTTATTATTTCCCACCTCCCCGACCCCATTAAGTAATAGGTCTGCCTTGACCTTGGTCTTCCTCTTGCATCTAATAGGTTTATAGAATGTTCTATTGTTACCCTTTATGTGTCTAGCCAGTTCGATCTTGTTTTGTGTCTTGGCTTTCTACGATTGTCCCTACACACTTGTGTTATTTGTTTATATTCATCCTTTATTACTTCACCTAGTTTCCATTTTTATAGGACCTTTTTATTTGATTTTATGGATCATTCAAGGTGTCCTGGTTAAGCCAGGATGGTCTTTTGTCATTCTTTCTGTCTTTCTTATGCAGTGGGGTAGTTTGCTTTGATTCCCATAATAATGTGTCTTTGAAAAACCGCCAACTTTCTTGAACTGCTTTTCACCTTAGACTTGCTTCTTACTTGCCATAGCTTACCTGCGAATTCCCTGAGTTTGCTAAAGACTGCCTTTTGAAATCCATTGTCTTTATTTTGCTGTTCTCCCTCCTACCATTCCCTAGAATCATGAATGCTATAATTTCATAAAATTCTCTCAGAGGGGTAGCCGTGCTAGTCTGTAGTTTCACAAATAATAAGCAGTGCTGTGTCTTCCTGTTAAGAACAACAAGAAGTCCTGTGGCACCTTATAGACTAACAGATACTTTGGAGCATAAGCTTTCGTGGGCAAAGACCCACTTCATCAGATGCATGCACAAAGCAGGTCTTTGCCCACAAAATCTTATGCTCCAAAATATCTGTCAGTCTATACGGTGCCACAGGACTTCTTGTTGTTCTCGAAGATACAGACTAACAGGGCTACCTCTCTGATTCCTGTTAAGAAGTTAACCTTGGCTTGAATAGAGATCTTACCTAGCTTATGCATTACAAGGGCAATTTCCCCACCTTTGATATTCTCAGGATTGTGACCAGCTTAATTTGCCTCATTAACAGGTACTACTAGTGACAAGTAACTTGCTTTCCCTTCCCCTCAGCTCCCTGCTATATAAACATTAGATTCTATTTTTCCACTCAGTTTTCACCTGAAGAAGTGGGTTTTACCAACAAAATCTCATGACCTTATAAATTTGTTACTCTCTAAGGTGCCACAGGGCTGTCCATTATTTCATGATCACTTCCACCTAAGATGCCGTCTGCTTTCAAATTCTCAACCAGTTCTTCCCTAGTTGTCAAAACCAAATATAGAACAGCCTGTCCCCTGGCCCCAGTAGCTTTCTCCACGTTCTTAAGTAAAGAGTTGTCTCCAGTGCATTTCAAGAACTTCTTGAATAATCTGTGCCCTGATGTGTTATTTTCCCAACAGATGTCTGAATAGCTGAAGTCCCTCACCTCCTGCATCGCCACCAACTCCTGTGCTTTGGATGATTTTCTGGGTTGTTTAAAAAAAGCCTCATCTACCTCTTCTTCATAGTTAGATGGTGTGCAGTCGACCATGACATCACTTTAGGTTTTCACCCATTTATGCTTAGTCAGACACTTCAAACACATCTGTCTCCTATGTCCATTTCAATCTCAATTCAGATATATCCACTTTTAATATGTAAAGCAATATCTCCTCCATTTTTCCCTGCCTGTCTTTTCTGAGCAAGCTGTACCTTTCTGTACCAATCTTCTAATCATGCTATTATCCCACCAAGTCTCTGTGATGCCAAGTATGTAACAGTTAAAACAAAAAAGCAGTCACCTGATCTGATCACCTGATCTGAAGAAGTGGGTCTGTCCCACAAAAGCTCATCACCTAATAAATTATTTTGTTAGTGTTTAAGGTGCTATTGGACTGCGTTTTTGTTTTGATAGTATATAGACTAGCAGGCTTTCTGTCTGTTACTATGTAACAGTTGTGTTTATTAGCTATTAAAAACAAACATTCTGTGCTCTGCAGTGACAAATCTAAAGCCAGGGAGTGTCCATTATATAAAAAAGTGATGATTACACTGTCTTGTGCACATTACTAACCCTTTTCATATGGAAATAAAAAAGCAGTCATGTAGCACTTTAAAGACTAACAAAATTCATCCGTCCCATGAAAGCGCATCACCTAATAAATTATTTTGTTAGTCTTTAAAGTGCTACTGGACTGCTTTTTTTGTTTTGATAGAATACAGACTAACACAGCTATCTCTCTGTCCCCTTTCATGTGGTATTCTGTACCTGCAGTGTAACAGATAAGACATGACCAATACATAGCTATGGATTGTTTCATTATATTAGGGATTATATAAGAGCAGTGTAAATTAAAAATATCTTGTTTCATCTCTAAGAACAAACTTCTGATTTGTTTTATCATGATGGTATTTTAGCAGCTGAAGAATGTGCTAAGCTTCCAGGGAACTTAACGCATGCTTAAATGCAGGTGCTTTCCTGACTTGGTACATTACAGACCATAGAATCTTGCTCTGAGTTGTTAGACTAGTTTGTGTATCACTATAGTTATCTTAATTAAAGGTATGAATTTTACAGATATAGCTATACTGTTACAATCCTTAATGTGAATAATCAGTATAGAGGTGTTTATTCTGATAGTACTTATTCTTACAAGGAAGGGCAGTGAGGGCTATACAGCATCTTTATAACGGTATAATTGCATTTAAACTAGGATCTGTATCACTATAATTTTATTGATTTAAAAAAATTAGTCCTCTAATCGACATAGTTGTATTAGAACAAAAACCATATGTAGATAAGGCCTAAATGCCCATTAGAAATTTACGGTGTATAAGTACTGAGAAAGATACTGGTCATTTCCCTTGTTTTCTCGTATCACCACATTTCAGAAACAAGAAGAATGCGGGAAGTTGTGGATCAATTTATTTTGATTAACAGCATAATAGATTCAACGTTTTCCCCAAAGCACTACTTATAGCTCAGAAATAGTAAAATACCCCACAGAGTGCGGACAAGCACAGTTTAAAGATCTAATCCATTACTTCTCTCTTTTTTTTTTTTTTTAAATAAGCAAACCCTTCATATTTTCAAACTGAAGTTTGGACCCCTTTTGAAATCTTAGACATAGTGTGTGGACTGCCGTAGGTCTCCAGACCACAGATTGAAAACACAGGTCTCTGGCAGTGGCACTTAACTTTTCAGTAGGCTGATTTGTTGTGTGTACTCCCCAGTTTCATCTCCCTTAAAAACTACTTGCTCACAAAATCCAACATAAAAACATAAATGTGTCACAGCTCAGTTGTACTGAAAAATTGCTTACTTTCTGATTTGTACCATATAATTGTAAAATAAATCAAGTAGAATATAAACATTGTTATCTACATTTCAGTGTACAGAGCAATATAAACAAGGCTTTGCATGAAATTTTGTTTTGTACTGACTTCCCTAGTATATTTTACATAGCCTGTTGTAAAACTAGCAAATATCTAGGTGAGTTGATGTGTCCCCTGGAGGACCTCTGCATACCCTCAGGTACATGCATATGCCTGATGAGAACTACTGTCCTCTGGTAATGGCAGGCTTTGATGGACCCTTTACACATAGTCTGTAGACTCCCAGGTTGAAAACCATTAATGTATTCTAAGTATGTCAAACATGCGGACCACTTGGATTTTTTTCGGCCCTGGGGCTGGGAGCTGGCTGGGGTTTAGAGTTCCACTGGAATCTCCAGCCCCAGGGACCCAACCCTGGGGCCAGGGGAACCCAACAGTCCTGGGGCTGGGAACTGGCCAGGCGCGGAGTACCTTAAATTTATATTTAAATTAAAAATTATTGTATGAGAGCAAATAACAATTTTATACATCAAATTTTATGAACTATTAATAAAATTACAAAACAATAAAATTCATATTACGTATTAAGTTCTCCATTAAAATATTATATTATATTCAGACAAGACGTGAAAAAATATTATAAAATATACCTAAATTATAACATATAATAATAAATAATTACGACTTTCTGGTAGAAGTACATTTTCTCTGGTGGCCCTGAAAGCTATCAGTTTTCATTTGTGTGGCCATCAACAGGCTTTGAGTTTGACATTCCTGATTAATCAATTGGGAGCATCTTAAACATGCTTTAGAAATATTAACGTAAAGCTCAAAAACCTTTTTCTATTAGAAACTATAAAATGTCTTGGCCCTTTTCACAAATAAGTTGATATTCAAAGGTCTTTGTAAACACAATCTCATGTTGGAAAATAAGTCATGAAAATATTTTGACAGTTTAGGTGATTAAACCCTCCTTCCATCCCCAAGGATAACAGGAAAATCAGATTCGACTTGTTTGGGTGAGAGAGCTGATACTGTACAATAATGAAGACAGGCAACAGAAATATAAAACCTCAGTATATTTGTTTTTTTCTCCCACATAGATCTTTCCTACACTGCAAAATCTAAAGTTGTATAAAAAAATGGCATATTTGTGAGAATGGTTCTTATAGTGTAAATCAATGAACTGCTGCTTGGGGCTACTCTTCTGCTAGACAACCAAGACAAAAACAGAAGTGTGAGGTTGCTGGTTCGTCTTACTGGAACATTAACATTAACTAGCACTGATAGTTTGAAATCCCTACTAGTGCTGTTGTCCTCATACTAAGGTGTTGTATACTTGGGAAAAAATATGAAACTAATAAAAACTAGAAGCTTCATCCTGTTACTGCTGAAGTCAACAACAAAACCTACTGACATCTATGGTTCAGGGCCAGGGCCCACTAGAAGTAGTCACCCTAGAGGTCTATATAGGAGCGGTAGCAAGTTTTGCAATTAGCCCTTGGGTAGCAGAATGCCTTTGTTGCTTTCAGGCTTTGTCTAAGCCTCCTTCCATGTTTTATTATATAAATTTTACAGTCTTTGTCAAGACAGACTTTAGCATAGGCTAAACTAGTTGAATCAAAATCTATGGGATGCCTAGGCCAGGGGTTCTCAACCTTTTCTTTCTGAGCCCCCCCATTCCAACATGGTGTAAAAACTCCATGGCCCACTTGTGTCATAATAACTGGTTTTCTGCAAAAAAAAAAAAAGAGCCAAGCACAGGTGCCACATGGGAGAGTGCACATGGGCCCAGATGGACCCTCAGCTCTGAGGCCCCCCTGCACAGACCATTAGTGTAAGGCTGTTTCTGGTGAAAGTAGGGGGCAGTCCTGCCGCTCCAGTGGCCCAAGAGCACCACTCCTAGCTTGTGCTACTCTCAGGCCGCACCACTCCAGGAGAGGGAGGAGCTGCCCTGCACTCACTGGAAGCAGTGCCGTGCTTCAGCAGGAAGAGGTGCGGCAAGAGCGGGGGCAGGAGCGGGAGGGGCAAGGGAGAGGCTGGAGAAGGGGAACACGGCTGGTGCCCTCCCTGGAATGTCCACACCAGTCACCTCTGATGGGCAGTTTCCCAGGATCCCATGCCATAGGGCCCCACAAGAAGCTACATTACTTGGGTTTAGGTGGGAGGGTTCAGAGTCCTGAGATTTAGTCCTGCGCTTTAGCCATGTGGTGGGGCTTCTGCTTTCTGCCCTGGGCCCCAGTAACTCTGCCTGCCTGGGGTCCCCCTGAAACCTGGTTGTAGCCCCTCAAGAAGTTCCAGATCACTGGTTGAGAACTACTGACCTAGATTTCAATTTGAGCAGGTTAGCCCATTAGAAGTCTCTGCCGCCTTGCCTAAACTAGCTTTAAAACATGTAACCTCTCATGTTCTCATTAACATCTTTTAATAACACACTGTGTAGGTCAGTCACACCGACTGCAGCTAACACAAGTGCTTTGGGGTCTTCAGTAGCTCCCACTACACTTCTGTGAGTTCAAGGCTTTAGTTTCGACCAAACAGTATGAAATGGTTGCAGGATTACGATGAAAAACAACATCTCTCTACCTGTGGTATTGTTGCAGTTGTGATCAAGAGGGTCTAAAGCCCTTAGTTTAAATGGGAAGGAGCTCCTGGCAGGGAATTCACTCTGAAGGGCCTTCATTTTGTAATTCACACTTCTGTGGTCCATCAGAGCTTGGATTTGTTAACTTTGGCTAGCACTTCCAAACGGAGCCTAAGGCAATTAGGCACCTAAATTCTATTGAAATCTAATGAGAATTAGGAATCGCTGAGTGTTCTGGGCACTTTTGAATATCATGGCCTATCTGAGAAAACTGCAAAGTGCCCCAATTTTTTCCTGGTAATTTGGGAAAAGATTGGATTGATGAGGTGGGAGAAAGAAACTGTTTCATAATTACTTGGCAGGACTGTGATAATAGCTGAACTCCTATTATTGGATCATGATAAGATCTTGACTGCTGGTGTTGAGTATGGCAACCTCTTGAGTTTGATAGACTTGTCAATTGTGAATTGTAAATCAATCATTATGGGTTTTGTAACAAATACAGCTCCAGTGATCTTAAAATCAAAATTAGCACTTGAAATAAAAAAGGGGGAAAGCTCTTTTAAAATGTAGTGAGGAAGAATGCATTGGAAAAAGTCAAACAAAGTTTCTTAAACAAACAAATAAATAAATAAATAAATCAACCCTGGCGTCTATATCATCCTCAGTGCTTCTTACCAAAAGCCACTTAATGACATTATTGTACCATTATGCCCGTACTGCAATAAAACACACCTGCACACACACATTTCCCGGCCGCCCTGGGTCAGCTGACTTGTGCTCACAGGGCTCTGGCTTCAGGGCTATAAAATGTCAATGTACCTGTCTGGATTTAGTGACCTCAGTGAGGCAAGAGGATTCCAAACCTTAGGATCCAGCCCAAGGCTGAACTTCTACAACACAATTTTATAGCTCTGTAGGCTGAGCCCTAATTAATTAGTAGACTGTAGTGTTACATTTCAGAGTTCTGCATCAAATAGTATTAAAGTTACTGTTCTTTTTGCAGGGCTGTCCCCTATCTGTAGACGACTGAAGGGACAGTAAGAAAAAGAGAGCAGGATAAAAGAGCAAGTGTTTTAGTCTTTATTCAGGGAAGACTTTCATACAAAAGTGTTCCCTGAGTCAAGATTACAGAATTTTACCCTAATGTTCTGAATCACAACAGATATATAAAAATCAATTATTTTAATAATGTATCCATGCAATATTTTGACTGATAATTTACATACACGAGTCAAGAAATGCCAAGTTATAGTTCCCTGAACAGCTGTAATTCAACCCTTTAACAGAAAATATTACATGTATGAAAATGTACAGGGTGATAACCTTCCCACATTAGCACACTATGTTCAGTATATGTCCAAGTTATAGTTGCTATGGGAGCTGTAACTTTGCCTTAATTTTTATGTAGTTAAACTCTTGGCTATAACAAAGATGTAGTGGTAGATATAGGGAGCTTATTGATTTTATTTATTTCTTCCATTTCCTTGGTTAGGAAAGGAAAAAAGAATGGTAAAGTATATCTTTACTACCTGGAAGATCAACTTGGTCAAGGTGCGTGCCTAGTGCGGACGCATGAAATCAAAATATCAGGGGTCAGCCTTCGTTTTCCTCAATCTTGCAAGTAGTAAGGGAGGTCAGTGGGAGAGTTTCCCCTGTTGACCTCCCTCAGTGAGGACAGCCAGGTTAGTCATTTGTAGGCAACTCAATTCCAACTATGCAATTGTGGTAGCTAGAATTGCCTATCTACATTTGACTTTAAGGTCTAGTGTAGACCTGGCCTAAGATATTACGCAGTGAAGTCAACGCACAGTATTTGTCAGTGATGCGCATATTTTTATTTCCATGCCTGGTAACTCAAATGACAATAGACAAAACTATTTATTCCATTCTTCTGATCGCTAGATAATGTTACTCAATATTCAAACAAGAGGAAGTAGTTTTAGTAGTTAAAAAGGGAGCTATGAGCCAGGTCTTCTAGTTTCTGTTCTTAACATCAAACGCAATTTTAGACAATTCCCTGGATCTCTAGACTCCTCTTTTCCTATCATTTGCTCCCTGGAAAGTGGAAAGTCCATCTCTTGCAGCAAAAGAGAAGATGAGCTGGTAGAGGAATAAGATCTTGTCCAAACAAGGCAGGAAATGGAGACAAGAGATGGAGAAATGCTTTGTCTTCCTAAAAATTTATTCCTGGGAGACAAAAGCAATTGGTCACTAATATACTTCTCTGAACAGCCTGCCTTGGTTAAGCTTGGTGGAAATACTGTATTGTATTTATCATGTGTAAAGATATTTATGCTGCTGTGAGTTTTATGATGAGAAATTATATAAAAGATATCATTTTTCATGTAACTGTATTCATTCACATGTTCTGTTCATAGTCCTTAAAAGCACTGTTCTAGGTGACTACTTGTATCAAACAGAGGAATGAAAATCATATTGTAGATGTAATCTACAATAATGCATTATAAGTACTGTAATACCAAGATAGAAAAGTATGGTAGTTGAAAATTCAGAGTGTTGGAGGTGGCACAATTTAACTTTAGATTAGGTTTGATCAGAGTTTGCATCTGAGGCCAAATCAGGGATAGGTTTGAATGAGACAGTGTCAGAATGACAGGAGTAACCCCTGTGATATCACAGCCAATTATAAGCAGGAAATTTTCTCCCTGTAGTATTGTACTGAATTCCAACCAGTGAGTTCAAGTTTAGAGATGGAGGTTCAGTTTCAACCATCAGCCTCCAAAGTCAAAACATTCTGGTGAGATGTCATGGATTTGGCTCATCCTTCTTTAAACACCATGTTGAAAGCATGCTAAAAATCAGTGACTAGAAAAAGAAAGCAGAAGTCGAACCTTTCTTTGTTCTGGCAACGTCTGTGCTCTGGCAAGATTTTAGCCAGATGTCCATTTATTGTGGTTGTGGCCAAGTTCACTGCAATCCCATTAAGTTTGTTTGCAGCCACTAGTCCTGACTATCAGTGTTGTGTGCTGTTATTTAGCTCTAATTTATCCCTAAATGTCTTCTAAGTGCCCCTTAAGCAGTAGAAGTGTTGGTAATAATGCTAGACAATTCTGACCTTCCATGGTTTGGCAAATTCTCTGGTTTGGCATGAGTCAGGTCCCTGAGGTGCAGGAACTAGAGAGGTTCAACCTGTTCCAAATATTAACACTATATTATCAGAAAGTAAATAAGCCAGCACTGAACAGCAATGGTCGGATACCACCCAGTTGTTAGTATTGTAACTACAATGTTCTGATTCATGAGCACTAAATAATAGTGGAGTAACTGTAATGCCAAGGATCAAGCATTTCACTTTCCAATCTGGCTGACTTTGGGGGTGGTGCCGAGCTCCAGGAGCACAGTCATTTCCTTCGCTTTGTAGCAGAAGGTGGGGAAGGCTCAGGCTAATGTACTGATAATTCCCCAGGCTTGCCTACTCAGTCCTATGGACTGGTGTGGCAAACACTGTACTATGGCCCCAAACTTTCCTGTCCCTTTTGGTGTACTTTATACCTTCGTGCTTGCACAGAATGCTCCTGCAGCACAGTGAGTACCAGTGTGCCTCCCTAACCCATATGCATGGTGACAGATGTGTGCTGGTGCCATCTACCATGCTCTTAAGCAAACTTTGGGAAAGAGCTGAACACTTGTGATGGGGAGGGATCCAGCTCTGTCTCTAGGTAGCTGCACATCACAATGAACTAAAATCCAGGCAAACGATGGCTTGTGCACACATGAATGTATATCACTGGGCATGCATGGACTAGAAAGGCATCTCACCTAGAAAACAAATGAAACATTTCAGCAACTGTCTAAGCAGGTGACTAACTGGTCATCTTTAGGGCCAATCAGAGGAGGGGGCAGGAAGGCCTTTTGGCCTTGGCCTCAAGCTCAAAGGGGGCTCACATTTGGTCACTTGGTAATTATTTCGTATTTGATTAGTTTCTCAACTCGTTTTTATGCACATCCCTATCAGACCAAAGTATGAAACACTCTCAGCTTAGACCTGCAAATTTAAGCAAATAAATAGATATGATTTGGCAAAAGACATAATTATTTTTGTTAATTGACATAGATTTTGTCATATTAATGAGTTAAATATTAATAAATATTAATAAAAATAGATTGCTTCTGATGGCACATGATTAGATGGTGCTGAACATATCCTCTCATCAGCTGATCATATAAACAACCACTATTAGTGGCTAGTGCTGAATTAAGTATGTGTTGAAAGTTAGAAAACACTCAGATTGTCTCACTTTTTTTTTTTTGGTACCTTATTTTGTTTTCATGTGTCATCATGTTTTATTTTTATCATGCATAAAGGCCTCAAAGGCTGGAAGTGGCCTGGCCCTCTCTGGCCTTCCAAGAGGGCCTGGCCATCATCATCCCTATGAACCAGCGCTGTTGCTAGTCTCTTTCTTGAGACAGTTAGCCATAACAGCAGTAGATGATGAACACATTATTGCATAAAGAGTGTCATATTAAACACCCAGCTGGTGGATCAACAAGTCAAATAAAGAGGGAATGCAGACTTTACTCAGCAGGAGGTGAAGGGATGAAAGCCTTGCTGACAGCAGCAGGGGAAAAGAAGGAAAGCGGATGACCTTTCTGCATCAGTTCTAGCAGCTGGGGCCTGATCATCTGATGAGATGCCCAAAAGCACACCTGGCAGTGAACCAAGTGGAGGCACCAACCACTGGGATGGTTTGAAAAATCAAGCAGGATTCTCCATTGGGGAGAGAATCTGAAGAAGCTATAAGCAAAACTAAATATTAACCTACCCCTGTATGGCATCAGTGTGATTTTTTTCTGACTTGGGAACCCTGGTATACAGCAAAAGCTGTTGACAGGTTTCTTGGTCCTTCACATTTCGGTCAGATTGCAGGCTGTGAGGCTTACTACAATTCAGAATTAAAAAGGTCCAGGTGCAGCTAGGTACAAAAATGGAATTAGGCAGATGCGAAGATACATGATGCAAAAGCAGAGCAAAATTATACACTCACATAGAGAGTTAATTTTTCAACGGGCATATAAAACATCAGGATTTTCATTGTCCTTGTCTTTACAAGGAGGAGAGAATAAGCCATGTCAGGGCTACTCAAGTCCCAGTCAATTTCACAAGACTGTGTTTCAAACAAACAAAACAAAAAAATATCCACTCTGTCATTGATATGTGCTGGGAACCTGAATGGGGTAGTCCCCATGTGAATGGATGCCTGCATAACACTTGTAAGATGTGAAGCTAAAACAAACCTTTCGTAAGCTGTTATTTGTCAATAATCATTAGTCCTGTAGCACCTTAAAGACTAACAAATTTATTAGGTCATGAGCTTTCATGGGTAAGATCCACTTTCAGATGGTTGGAATAGACTAGTAGGCTACATCTAGACTAGAGGGTTTTGTCAGCAGGGCAGCCATTTTGCTGAGAAAACCTGTGGAACATTCTAATTCCCAAGGGCGTTCTTTCGACGAGCACTTTTGTTGACAGCTGTATCTCGCTCCCCACGAGGAAGAACGCCTCTCTTGACAGAGATCTGTTGACAAAAAGCCAGTCTGGACATTCCAGGGAACCTTCTGTTGATACAAAGGGCTTCCAGGACACCGGACACCTTGTCTGCTGTGCTTTTGGTTGGCCATTTTGCTGATACAGTGGCTGGGCAGTCCAGCCACTCTCCCTCAACAGAGCAGATTGCTCTTGCAATCCACTTGGCAGTCTGGCCATGATCTGTTGACAGAAGTTTTGTCAGAAGATATCTCCCAACAAAAACTTGGGTTGACAGATCGCTCAAGACACAGCCTTAGAATCCAAGGTTTATATAGTGTGGGAGGGGAAGGAGGAAGGAAGGAAAAAAGGGGAGCATTACCCGTCAGTAGTAGAACCAGGAAATGAAGCAAATAAAGTTAAGTAGGATGTGTTCCATTCCTGAGAATATCAGAAATGCAGAAATTGCCCTTGTAATGCATAAGATAGTTGAGATCTCTGTTTCGGGCTAATTTGTGTCAAATTTGAAAATGAATTCCAGTTCATATATCTCCCTCTGTATTCTCATGGTAAAATTCATTTGTAGAAGAATGAGTACTTTTAAATCCATTATTGAATGTCCAGGGAGACTACAGACTAACACGCCTACACCTCTGAGACTGTTATTTGTCAGTCCCTTTACTAAGATCCTGAAGTCATCAGTGCAGGATTCAGACCTGAGTTTTTTACACTTGATGAGACAAGTTGCTTAATGAGGACATTCCAGTAGATTCCATTTCATCCCAACTACTTAATGGTCACACTTTTAAAAGTTCTTCTGTTTTGAAAACTATTTTTTTGTAATAATGGTATTCCCCATTTCAGGGTATGGAGCATTTCTCATCCTTGTTGAATCTTTCAGAATGGCAGAACATTTTAAGTCTCACCACTATAGTTCAAACATAAGTTTAAATTTTATTTCTCATTATCACTACATATACCTACAACTCTTTTAATCTTCAGCAAGGTTTACATTTTTATTACATAAAATGGATTCCTTTTCAACTTGATAATGTATTAAAATTAGTAAGAATAAATATGACAATCTGATGCTATATAGTACTGGACACATCCTAGTTCCTACAGAAGCAGTGTGGTCTTATGGTGGATGGCATCCTGGACCTGAGTTCTAGATCCAGTGCAACCCACCCACCTACTGGGTGTGGTTCACTGTCCCATGTAGTGGTGCTTAGACAACTTACAGAGAGAAGAAGTGAGTTTCTTCTACAGCCTTAGCTGAGAACCAGTTGGTTTTTCGCTCAAGGGGTAGAGGTTCAAGCACTAAGCTCTAGAGATCTCAAGTTACGTTCAGCATTACACCAGCATGCCTATTTCAAAATAGTGCCATTGAAGGCCATTAAGGCTTTTTCAAAACAGGGCTATTCTGTGTCTTAACAGCGCCTATTTTGAAATAGCTATTTCAATATAGGGATTATTCCTCCTGCAATGAGGTTTACAAAATTTGGAATAATGTGCCCTCTGTTTCAAATTTAATTTGAAATAGTGTGTGTGTAGTGTAGATGCTTGCAAAGTTATTTCAAAACAACAGCTGTTATCTCAAAATAAGTTTTCTGTGTGGCCATAGTCACATTGACCAGACAAGACAAGACAAGACAAATGAGCAAATCCTATGAACCTTAAAGACATTGAAAAGAAACCCTCATAAAAGACACGCGGAACATTACTTTATTGAAACAGACATTGCAACAGTGTACTTTGGCAAAATATAATATTTAAATTATAAATTCTCTTCAGAGATGGTCTATCAATAATCTCCAGATTGTCTCTTAGCTGCATAAAGTTGTTCCTAATCCTCCCTGAAAGCTGTCTTAGAAGCAGATCTGCAGTTGGGAGAGAATAGACTTCTGAAGCTAAACACTTCTTCATCTTTGGAAAAGGAGTATAATAGATCTGCAGGCTTAGGTTCACTTTATCTTACCTACCTTTTTGTCTCTTTGATTTTATTTTTAAAGGACCTTAGCTGGAAGGGATTTCAAGGGTCTTTTAGTTCACTCTCCTGCATCACTGCAAGATTGATTTGCTGCATGTATTCCTGAGCCATTCCCACACACATATCCACTCTCAGGAACCTATAGTGCTCTCATACACTTTTGGTTGAACTCTAGTGAGTGATAGATTACTTCAATTTTACCTCCCTTTTTCGCTTGGGACTATATAACAGAATGTGCCAGCAAGCGTGGTACATTGCACGTGACATTTTTCTACCGTTTGTTTTCAGAAAATTAAATCCTCTCTGCATGGAACACAATATATCAACTTCAAATGCAAGCAGAAATTAATAATTATGGACATCTTCCATTATTCATATTCTCAAAGTCTCTCTAGAAACAGACCTACCATTTTTTCTTTGCACTTTGCATGAGTGGGTCTGTGTTGTGACACTAGCAATGTGGTTAATATTAACATAGTCCAAATACCAGTCGGAAAATGAGCTAACATTTTCATTTTCCTCAGTGTACTTTAGACTACCATAGTATATCTCAAATACTGTGTGGTTTCTGTTCATCATGGTGTGACTACACTCCCTACCTTATTAACCAGGTTTTAAGAATGGCCTGTGCAAAAATATCCAAGACTAAATAGATTTTACTCTTTTTGTAACATTCATGTATTGCTCATCTTTGTAGTGCACACAATGATTTTTAATAGTAACAGAGAGGAAGACGTGTTAGTCTATACACTATCAAAACAAAAAGCAGTCAAGTAGCACTTTAAAGACTAGCAAAAAAGTTTATTAGGTGAGCTTTTGTGGGACAGACCCACTTCTGAAGAAGTGGGTCTACTTCTGAAGAAGTGGGTCTGTCCCACGAAAGCTCACCTAATAAACTTTTTTGCTAGTCGTTAAAGTGCTACTTGACTGCTTTTTGTTTTGACAATGATTTTTATTATTGTACAATTTTATGTGTTGCTTATGACAATAGCATTTGAGTACCTCACAAATGCTGATAGCCAGGGAAACACTATGTATGGAGAATACTCAGGGGTTTAAGGTTAGGGTTCTTTGCACAGCCAAAAGGGTGTAATGAGACCTTGGTAGACTTCAGACTTAGGCTCAACATTTTTACTCTTACAATCACTCAGACAGTCCTTTCTGCTGTTCTCTGCTATGTGCCTATATGTGCTTATTTGCCTCCTTAGCACAGGGTCACAACTGGGACAAGTGAGAAAACCACTAAGGGTGCAAAAACTGCAGAGGCAGAAAAATGAGGCCAGAGACAACACAGATTTTTCTACCCCCAACCCAGAGAGGGTAGTTGAGCTGCTGAGGTGAGTTGAGGGTGAAGGTGTTGCTCCCTCCCCAAATTTCCCCTCACCTACTTAGGGTGCTGGCCCCACCATTTGATAACCTCTATGGGGCAGTCACACACTTCTCTGAACTTTTCAGTTGTATTCTTCCCACTATCAACTGTTATGTGTCACCAATGAATGCAAAGGAAAAATGATGAGAAACCTGGTAGGAAGCGTAAACATACTCGCTCAGCCTGGGCACTAAAATGCCTGGTTAGAGCTTTGTCTTACCCTTTCTTCTGTGTACTGTGTCCTTGTTTTGCCATTTGTAAAGGCTGGTGTGTGTTTGTTTTGTTCTAACTTCTAATCCCTTGTCTCTGGAACTCTCCTTAGCATGCTCCATTTGTTTGACTGTCTTCATCATTTGAAAATCCCATATCAACACCTTCCTCCTTTTCTAGATGCTGTATTGTTGAAGGATTTTGTTTCTCTTCTCTGTTAGTCCAGTAGCTTGCTGTGCCTGAGGGCTATCAGTTTTTGTTGGTTTTTGGGGTCCCTCAGTTACACTTACCCAAAACTTTGGCTCTAAATGAGCCATCTGAATAAATATAGTGTTTCTATTTGATGTGAAATGGCTATCCTTTCTGAGCTGCACATCTTTGATAAGTTTGTTTTTTATGAACAAAAAAAGTATTTTTGTATTCAGCTTCAGTTCCCTCCTCTCCCACCTTTGCCACAGATTTTACTCAGGCAATTGTCAGAAGATGAACTAATGGTTAGGAAAGAAATATCTTCTATTTAGGTAGCGCTGTAAAATGTGTTTCTAAAAAAGGGAAATATTTCAAATTAAAGCCATCCCCCAAAATGGTGTGATGTATAGCAAACACCTTGCAAGTAAATTAGTTATTCACAGAGTTGAGATAACTGAACATCTCCCTTTAAAGCATGACTGATGTGGCAGAAACTGATGCTCGGCAAAGAGAGAATATCTCAGTTGCAAAGAAAAGATGGACTGGGAGGCACAATCATTTCAGACCTAAAGAATGGATCTTTCCTTAAAATTACATGTTTTAATTGCTTTGCTACAGCAGAATGCCGAAAAAAGTCTGGTTTAATGTTACTCTGTAACGGTGTGTCTACACAGCAAAGTTATTGCAGAATAATGGCCACTATTCCGAAATAACTTTGCAAGCGTCTACACAGTAAAATCGTTATTTTGAAAAAATGCTTGAGGGAGAGTGTGTTTTATTTTTTAAAAATGTATGTGTGTGAATATATATATATAGATTTCTTCATGGGACTTAACACAAAATTACTGAGTTTTAAAGCAAATATGTCAATTTTCTTTGTTTTAGACTCAGTTCTTAGCCATCTCTGAGGTCTGGTCTACACTATGCCATCAATTTGCATAGTTGAAGTTGACATATTTATGATAGTATCTTCCATGTGGTGTGGTTGACAGGGGATGCTCTCTCATCAATGCTGGCTATTCTTCTCATTTTGGTGGAGAACCACCATCGAAAGGAGAGTGCTGGAAGATTGATTTATCATGTCTAAACAGACGTGATAAATCAATAACTGATGGATTGATCACTACAGAACTGATTCCCAACATAGTGTAGACATACTTTGACATAGGTGACTGGTGCCTGTGGGGGAGAGAATGCAGGGACGGCCATTCAGAAGAACAGGGACGGGCATGATGGGGCACCTCATTTAGCAATTAAATTTTGGTAGGGCATTGGGGCAGTGCACCTCCTGATGGCTACTCTGAATCACCTATGATCTCCGAGTCAGATTGTTTTTTAGAATTCCATAGCCTCATTCCATGTAAGTGGGAGTGCTGCTGTTGGAAGCTGGATAGCAGAATTTCATACACATTACAGTGAAGCTTATTTAAAAGCAAGATGAAGTACACACATTTTAGGCTTGATCAGATATGCAATTCTAGCTACAGCAGTTGCATAGCTAGACTGGACATATCAGAAATAGACTTATTTGACTGTCTTCACGCAGGAGGGTTGATGGGAGCATTTAACAGATGTGTGAAATCAAACTCCAGAAGATCCACCCTAACTGGGTCGATCTTTGCAGAAGTGAAAACAAACCCCCAGTCTTATCTATTTTTCCCCTTATCAAATACAGTGGCAATTTCATTAGCAGGGAGAGATAAAAGTAGGTGGAGGGAAAAAATTACTATAGCTTTTTACTATAACAATATGGGACTGGAATCTTATTACATGCACAGGAGAAAATGCACCTTGTAATTCAACCCTTTCTTGTAAAAGGTAAGGAGGAGGTGATGTAGGGAAGGTGTTGACAAAAAGGGATTAACATCAGACATCTAAGTAAAGATTGCAGATTCTTATTTAGCATTCAACTTTTATATTTAAAATCATGTTATCAGTCTGCCAGGTGAAAGGGTTAAAAGTTTGGATGCAACAAGAGTGGGTAATGCAATACCAAAATCTGCTTCTGAGAGCTGGAAAGATAACTACAGGTAGTGACTACCTTATCTTCATGAGCTAGACCCAGAGTTCTGTTTTGGTTTCAGGAGAGGTTCATGTGTACAGAAGCATTCAGGTGATATTTGCTGTAGCTTTTAAACAACTGCAGGTCTCTCTTGTCATGACTGCAGCTCAGGCTCACATACCTGAGCAGTAAAGCCATGAACAGTAAAGCCATTGCAGTGCAAGCTACAGCACAGTCTAACCCTGCAAGTAATTAACCAGGGCTCCTGTGGGTTTGTATAACACACAATGAAACTCACATTGCTGTGGCTTTGCTGTTCTGGGACCCGGGCTAGCTAGATTAAAAACTACTCGGGTACCTCAGCTCAGACTGAAGTCACACATTGTAATTGTGATCAAGACATATCCTAAGTTCCCTTTTCTTCTGTAACTGGTCCAGGGGAGAGGTAAAGGAGAGAGCCATCTTGGCATTGGCACTAACAGCATAGAGGAATTATGTATGTGCATATTTGAGGTGGTGTGGGTTCTGAGTTTGACGTCTGCAGTGCTAACACTGGCTCTAGTGTAACAGCAGGTATGTTCTGTGCATGCAAGGAACTGGAAATATCAACAGAGTGGTAATCTTATAGGAAGTCATGCAAAAATAGACATAGCCGTAAATATGCAAGTAAATTAGATTTGGGCAGGAAGTGGGGTGATGGTCAAAGGAGTTACACATTAGGCCTCCTCTGTACACAAAAGTTGTACTGCTTTCACCATAACAGTATAGTACCAACCAGTGTTTCCTCTAATTTTTTCCATATATGCACAGAATAAATTTTTGTTATGTGTCATGTGCAGATGCGTACCACCAGTAGAAACACATGCTGCTGTCTGTAGGTGCTCTGCTTATCAGCTGAGCAGGATTTGAATCTGTCCTGCGTGGCCACCCCAGTGCTCAGCTTCCAGGGAATACTTGCACCGGCCTCCTAGTCTGGATGCAGTTCCATTCATGTAGAAGCATCTCTCGTGGCATAGCTTATACTATGTAACTATGCTTTTTTTAAAAAAAAATCACTCCCAACCAGCATCATTGTATAAGGAGCAGTGCTTTATATTTATTAGAGTGAATCAACATTTTTTCTTTAAATTTTTTAATATGAAATGTGCCTTTTTCACCAAATGAATTTTTTTACAGTTTCCCAATTTTTCTTTGGTTGAAATTTTCTGATTTTTTTTTCCTCCACTGATAAATAAGAAACCAAACCTGACATTTGGCTTTCAAAAACTGAAATGTTACTAACCCACACCCACGCATGCTGGAACAATTTCAATAGCGAGAGTGCTGAGAGCCATTTAACCAAACTGTTAACCCTGTATATGATAGAAGCCATTTCAAACCAGGGGGGAGCTGCTGCACCCTAACCTCCCAGCATCCTTAGTTCCAGCAACTATGCCCCTCCCTCACACCCTGTGTCCCAAACAATGAACAACGTGTGTTTTGTTTTGTGACAACCCAATACATTTTTATGGGAATTTTAAAAAATGTTTTGATAACAAAGCTTTGCAAAAATTATTGGCATTATTTAGCTATGATAATTATGTAGACTTTTTCATTTGAACCTTTTATTTTCAAACTTATACATACACTGAATGCAGCTACCTCTGGGTTAAAATGTAGCAGCTCTTTAACTATATTGAGTAATATTAACCAAAAGTTCAGTATGGGTGGTTGTAGTTGGGTACCCTTGGCAGTGGGGTGATTAGGACCCCAGGTTACCCAGAGGCCCAGGGTGTAGGACTTCAGTCTGCTTACTAGTGTCCATACCTTCCATTTGGAATGTATCCCCAAGAGTCCAGTTCTCCCTCTCCTTCAGTGGGGCTTTCTTTGGGGTTCTCTCCCTTTGCGCCTGAGGAAGGATTTGGAGACTGCATCCTCCTGCAGCCAACCCAGCAGGCAGCTGTTGCTCAGGTCTTGTAGGTGGCCAAGCGAGGTCCTGCCTCTTTGCTGGTCAGCCCTGAACTGGCCGAGCTTCCTTCCTTTTATCCCCGCTCCAGGTCTGACACTGGCTGCAGTTGAAATGGGGTCGGGCTAACTTGGCAAACAGGCCTTGGTTAGCCCCTGCACTGCTAGACCCTCCCTTTGCTCCATCACAGGAGCAACGAAATATCATATCCAATTATGGCCCTTAAATTCCCAGTACTGGTTGAACTTCTTTAGTCTGGTACGCTGTCATCCAGCAACATATGTGCTTGATTTTAGTTAGCTGGGCAACCACTTATGGGTGTGACCAAGTTTCCTGCAGTCTCATAAAGTTTGTTTATAGCCCCTAGTCCAGGGTCTCAGTGTTCTGTGCTGTTGTCTAGCTGTAATTTACCCCTAAATGTCTTCTGAGAGCTCCGTAAGTCGTGGAAGTGTTGGAGATGCTGATAGACAATATTGACCTCCTGTGGTCTGGAAATTTATTTGTCACTGATCAGGTCCCGAGGGTGCTGGACTAGGAAGGTTCAACATCTATCAGCACTTTTGGAATTAGCTTAGTTGCCTATCTATCTAACCTATGAAAATAGGAAAATCTGGGGCATGTCCTGTGTATAACTCAACTGAAGAATTGATCTGAAGAAGTGGGTCTGTCTCATGAAAGCTCATCACTTAAGAAATTACTTTGTTAGTCTTTAAAGTGCTACATGACTGCGTTTTTGTTTTGAAAAAACACAGACTAACACGGCTACCTCTCTGCCACTTATAACTCAACTGTGTTAATTTGTTATTTGGGAGCATCTAAGACGGCTGATTAATATGGTACATTTATAATACTCTAGCAAGTAGCTGCTAGTAGAATAAATCTGACAATCAAGAACAGGCCAGAAGTCTCACTGAAACACATTCAGGATTGTTAATTCTTACAATCTTGTCAAATTATTCGCATCTTGTCAAGCCAAAAGGATCTCCTTCTGGGGACAGGCTGTCTTTCTGCTGACATCTGAAGTGTATGGCAGCATTGCAGCATTTCAGAATGAAATAAAGGTACAGTAAATTTGGTGAGGCAGCCAAAAGATGTTGCTCCTGTGTCAATTGTCAACTATACCGTCTGCTCTAGTGCGTTCAACGGAAAAGGTGAGAGATTAAAGGGATCTGCAAGCTGACAATACTGGTAATAGCCCCCTTCTTCACACTGTGTCACAGTACAATGCTGGGCCCCAAAAGTAATCTTAGGGTGAATCTTTACAGATTCAAGGCCAACTCCTCACACTGATGTCTTCATTAAATCACCAAGAGGTCTTTGATGAACAGCACCAATAAATTAAAATGATTATTATTAATACACAACCTTGGCAAGTCTTTGGCTGTAGGTGGAATAACTGCTGAAGTGAGGAGGGATGCAATTCTACTTGGTGCAGTGAGCACACCTGACACCTGTATTGGGAAAATACTCATGGCGAAGGGGTGGGTAGCAGCAAATTATTACAGAAGTCTGTGCATTCTCATGAACAAGCTACATCTAGATAATTTATCTCTTTTTGGCTGCCAACTTGTCTTCACATCTCACAGGATAAGAGGCCTAGTCCAGGTCCCCTTGAAAGCCACTTTAAAGCCACTTTCTGCACTTTAGAGGATCTATAAATTGACCATTTATGCCATGCAGCACACAGACATTCTAAGTGAGCTAGCAATCCAAAACCATGGACTATCAGTGGGAGTTGGGTTGTGTAATTGCATTAGTCTCTTTTAAGAATGTGTTTGCCACAGAAGCACTACAAAAAAAAAGAAAAGTTGAAAGCAGTGGATTCACTTAAAAATGAATCATATAGGCTACGTCTACACGTGAAGCCTACATCGAAGTAGCCTATTTCGATGTGGCGACATCGAAATAGGCTATTTCGATGAATAACGTCTACACGTCCTCCAGGGCTGGCAACGTCGATGTTCAACATCGACGTTGCGCAGCACCACATCGAAATAGGCGCTGCGAGGGAACGTCTACACGCCACAGTAGCACACATCGAAATAAGAGTGCCAAGCACAGCTGCAGACAGGGTCACAGGGCGGACTCAACAGCCAGCCACTCCCTTAAAGGGCCCCTCCCAGACACACTTGCACTAAACAGCACAAGATACACAGAGCCGACAACAAGTTGCAGACCCTGTGCATGCAGCATGAATCCCCCACTGCAGCAGCAGCAGCCAGAAGCCCTGGGCTAAAGGCTGCTGCCCACGGTGACCATAGAGCCCCGCACGGGCTGGAGAGACAGCATCTACCCCCCAGCTGATGGCTGCCATGGAGGACCCCACAATTTCGACGTTGCGGGACGTGGATTGTCTACACGGTCCCTACTTCGATGTTGAACGTCGAAGTAGGGCGCTATTCCGATCCCCTCATGAGGTTAGTGACTTCGACATCTCGCCGCCTAACGTCGAAGTTAACTTCGAAATAGCGCCCGATGCGTGTAGCCGCGACGGGTGCTATTTCGAAGTTAGTGCTGCTACTTCGAAGTAGCGTGCACGTGTAGACACAGCCATAACCTGTTAATGTTACTGATGAAAAGATTTCAGGAAGCAATTCCAACCAATTATCTTGTAAAGAATCCTTACAATAAGAGAAGACACTGGTATTCCGGTGTGATACACAGTGTTACCTTCAATCCCATGTCCAAGTTCTTGGCACCACTTCCAGCCTGAAGTCTGGTAACTAGAGATAGAGCTGCTTAGATTTCAGTCCCCAGCTGAACTCAGAAAATGTAACCCATGCTATATAAATATACTAGATGCCATTTTATTTGGTGGGGTGTCACACTATCACATATAACAAGCAACAGAGAAGAAGCTGTGCTAGTCTATACACTATCCAAACAAAAAGCAGTCAAGTAGCACTTTAAAGACTAGCAAAATAGTTTATTAGGTGAGCTTTCGTGGGACAGACCCACTTCTTCAGACCATAGCCAGACCAGAACAGACTCAATATTTAAGGCACAGAGAACCAAAAACAGTAAGCTAGGAGGACAAATCAGAAAAGGATAATCAAGGTGAGCAAATCAGAGAGTGGAGGGGTGGGGGAGGAAGGTCAAGAATTAGACTGAGCCAAGTATGCAGACGAGCCCCTATAGTGACTGAGAAAGTTCCCGTCCCGGTTTAAACCATGTGTTAATGTGCCGAACTTGAATATAAAAGCCAGCTCGGCTGCTTCCCTTTGAAGAACGGTGCTAAAGTTCTTTTTCAGTAACACACATACCTTAAGGTCATTGATAGAATGCCCCATTCCATTAAAATGTTGACTAACTGGTTTGTGGATCTGGAGTGTTTTGATGTCTGTTTTGTGCCCATTAACCCTTTGTCTAAAGGAGTTAGAAGTCTGTCCAATATACAAAGCATCTGGGCATTGTTAGCATATGATGGCACACATGATGTTAGTAGAGGAGCATGAGAAAGTGCCTGTGATTCTGTGAGTAACCTGGTTAGGTCCAGTGATGGTATTTCCAAAGAAGATATGTGGACAAAGCTGGCAGCGGGCTTTGTTTCAGGGAAAGGTTCCAGGACTGGTATATATATAACAAGCAAATGAGGTATAGTTACAGAGAGGTAGCTGTGTTAGTCTGTATCTTTAGAAAACAAAGGAGTAGTCATGTAGGACTTTAAAGGCTAACAAAATAATTTATTAGGTGACGAGCTTTCATGGGGCAGACCCACTTCTTCAGATTCAGAAATTTCCAGCTCGTCACCTAATAAATTATTTTGTTAGTCTTTAAAGTGCTAGGAGTGCTGTTTTGTTTTGCAAATGAGGCATGTTAATGATAAGGAGTTATATACAGATAGCATTCTTCACACAGAAGGATCCCCAAGTGCACCACAAAGTATGTGTATCTGCAATACATGACTGATTTCACTCACAGGGGTTGGAATGTGATAATAATTTAACACTATCCAGCAATGCTACATAACTCTTAGGTTTGGGGGTAGGGAGATTTAAAAAATTATCTAGGCATGATGTAATTACACAGATTGGAATCTGATCATGACACTTGGACTAGCAGAGTCAAGTTATGGGATCTCTGTTAAGCACTTTCAGAAAGGTCTTTGGTTTTGCGAAAAATCCTGAGATTCCTAAGCTTAGTTTATCCGTTTGGAAGTTAGTTGGCTCTCCATCTTAGCTCACTAATTAATACATTTCATAAACCTTTAGCAGCTTATGACTTGTTCAAATTCTCATTCAGCATAACATCAAACTGGCTTCTGTGGACATGACAGCTCAGATGTGAGTGAAAATTATAAAGTGATTTCACATGACAAGGCCATTTCAGATTCCTTCCTCCCCCTGAAATAAAAACAGCACACAACGTTACACAACTTTTGATGACCCTTGCCAATGGCACTTTGCCAAGGGAAAGTTTTCAAGCTAGAGTACTGCTCTGTTTTGGAAATCTTTCTGATTCTAATGTCCAATGCTTGTATACTATCCTAAGAAGAAAATGAAAAGTGCTTAATTATGTGTCCAGGGTACCATAGCTAATGAACTAAAATTAACTAGAGCTCCTGTACTTTACAGTCTGGAAATCCTGAATATTGGAAACTATGCAAAAAATATAAGCTTCTGTAATATTAAACCGCCAATGAAAACAGATGACATAAGAAGATTTTGTCATGTAACAGCAGTGTCATCCGGAGAAGAGAACAGACAAGTGAATATATATAAAATTTCATGATTATTGTATCGTTAAACTGCAATCTTGAATCTACAGCAATCACAACAACAGCCATGGTGGCCTGAAATAGCTGCTTAGCCTCACCTGATTGCAATACCCCCACCTTGCATAAACCAAATCTTGGCTAGGAACATGAAATCAAGTTGCCAGAAGAAGGGCTTGGCATCCAACAACCTTAACAGTGGCCTTATCTTCTAATTATCTGTAGAGTATTTCCTCCTTTTAAAGAACTGCTACTAATTACTTTCAAAACAAAAAGCAGTCAAGTAGCACTTTAAAGGCTAGCAAAATAGTTGATTAGGTGAGCTTTCGTGGGACAGACCCACTTCTTCAGACCATAGCCAGACCAGAACAGACTCAATATTTAAGGCACAGAGAACGGAAAACAGTAAGCAAGGAGGACAAATCAGAAAAAGATAATCAAGGTGAGCAAATCAGAGAGTGGAGGGGTGGCGGGGAAGGTCAAGAATTAGATTGAGCCAAGTATGCAGATGAGCCCCTATAGTGACTCAGAAAGTTCCCATCATGATTTAAACCATGTGTTAATGTGCCAAACATTTTAATGGAATGGGGCATTCTATCAATGACCTAAAGGTATGTGTGTTACTGAAGAAGAATTATCGCACCGTTCTGGAAAGGGAAACAGCCGAGCTGGCTTTTATATTCAAATTCGGCACATTAACACATGGTTTAAATCATGATGGGAACTTTCTGAGTCACTATAGGGGCTTGTCTACATACTTGGCTCAATCTAATTCTTGACCTTCCCCCCTACCCCTCCACTCTCTGATTTGCTCACCTTGATTATCTTTTTCTGATTTGTCCTCCTTGCTTACTGTTTTTGGTTCTCTGTTCCTTAAATATTGAGTCTGTTCTGGTCTGGCTATGGTCTGAAGAAGTGGGTCTGTCCCACGAAAGCTCACCTAATACACTATTTTGCTAGTCTTTAAAGTGCTACTTGACTGCTTTTTGTTTTGATAATGTATAGACTAGCACGGCTTCCTCTCTGTTACTATTCAACATGCAAGGCCCTAATTACTTTCAGTATTCTAATCACTACTATCTGCAGCAATTGCAATGGAGAGGAAATCACTAAAGGAAGTCTATTCCTCTTAAAGCATAATTAACAATAAAAACAGAAAGGTGCCATCTTGAAACTCTGGTATAGATTAAAGATTCAGAAAATGCATGTCAGTGTTTGATGACAAAGCAAAAAGGTTGGACCTTGCAAAGTAGCTCTAATGTAAGTTTTATTAGTTGTCCTTTTAAATGCAGCTTGGTTTGAGTTTGAAAGGTTTTGGTTCTAGCCCATCTCTACTCTTAATAGGATTCTTTCATTCTTCTAGTGGAAGAGTCAGGGATGGTTAAACCTCAAAGGGTTTGAAGGGTTGCTTCTAATGTTGTTGGTTGGAGAATTTCCAAAATTTTGGCATTTTGTTGAAAAATGTACAAGTTTCTCCATCCCTCTGCTGCAATGCCTACATAGCACTGGACAAAGGCTAGGGAGTTGGTGTGCTGTGTTCACAGCTTATTCAGTAATTGGTATTGCCTCAGCATTGCCTTGGGCTCCCTCCATCTGTTTGCATTATCTGTCTACTAGATTGTAAGCTCACTGGGGTGGGGACCATCTTTTTGTTATGTGTGTGTACAAAGCTGAGTATAATGCTACTACTAAAACACATTTTTGGATTGTGTTCTATTTTTGACCAGCTCTTCCTGGATATATCTGGTGTGGCTGTTTATCAGAACCACTCCCCTCCTCTGTAATATTCAGCATGGGCAATAGACAGGACACCTCAAAGAGTTAGGTTGTTTATTCTGTTCTACATAGGTTCTTATACCATGCTTATTACCATAGTAACTCAGTACTTTCCAGTCGTGCATTAAGCCATATGACTACCCATGTGTCATGTGTTGTTTGGTCTCATCCTCTTCCAGTGTCTGCAGAAGAGTGTCTTGTTTAAGTGTTTTGGATTGTTTTTAAAATTATTTACATAACTTCAGTGTACCTATTGCTGTGTGTTTTTACTGGAGAAGAGATGGTCAAAGAAATGCATCTTGCACTTGGAATGGAAAGTGGTGAGGTCTTTAGGTCCACAGAGAGTTCTTTCTACAGTCTTGTACTTCTGACCCCGAGATGGTTTTGTCTCCCACATAGACAAGTTTTACTCTTATACAGTACTTGATCGTTCCAGAGGAGCATAGTTGTTAACCATGGCCTTTGTCCTGTAACTTGACAAGATCTTATACTTATCCTGTGCCCAGGCCCTGAAGCACTTTGAAGATAAGGATTGACACCTTGAACTTGATTAGAGCTTCTATGGAGAGCCCGTGTAGAGAATGGAAGACGTGTGAAATGTTCATGGTAGATTGTATTGCTGAGGAGAGGCACTGCAGTATTCTGTACTAGTTCGATTTTTCTAGGTGCTCAAGGCTTCATGCCCAGATATATTGTATTACTGTAATTCAGCCAGTGGGTGATTGAGGCATGAATAACTGAGGCCAGGTCTTCCTCTGTCAGGATGGGACAGAGTATTCTAGACAATCAGCTGTGTAGAAAGCATTACTCACTGCCATTGTGACATGACTGCTCAGCATCAGTAAGGAATCCAAGAGTACTCCTAATCTATGGACTGAGTTGACCAGTTGTGGATGTGTATTTTGAACCAGATTATGGGCTGTAAACCCCAGAAAATACTTTCCTCTGTCCTCCAGCATCATTGCTGTATTTCTCAGGTTCATCTTCAGCCAGCTGTTCATCCATGAGCTGATTTCATCCAAGCACTAGCATATCTTGACAACAGTGGTGTGGCTGTATGTTGGGAAGGACAGACAGAACTGCTTAGCATCTGCATGTTGCTGGCACTTTGAGTCCAAATCATCTGATCACTTAATCTAATGGTGACATACTATGTAGATGTTGAAAACGGACCAGAGGAAAAAAATTGAACTTTGTGGAATGCCACAAGTGAGGCATCTAGTGGTGGAGGTGCAATTTCCCCATCACTGCTCTTTGGGAGTGTGGTGTCAGGAAGGCCTCAAACTGTTTTAGCACACTACTATGGACCCTCTCTAATTCTTTCAGGCAATGCAGCAGAATTTCATAGGCAATAGTATCAAACACTGCACAGTGGTCCATCAGGATAGGAGTGGATGGCTGTTCTCCACTCATTGGCTGGATGAGATCATCCTGTAAGTGCCACTAAAGTGGTTTTGATTCCATGTCTTGGTGTGAGTCTAGGCTGGGCTGGATGTAGAATGTTAACTTCAGTTTGATGAGCTTATATTTGATCTTTGTTAGCTTCTCCATGTGTTTACATAGGAGTGGGAGGTTTGCTTCTGAATGATAGGACTAAAACAGCCAAGGCTTCTTCATTTTTGGTCAGACTATTGCAGGTTTGAAAGAGGAAGAGATGATTCCTTCTCTGAATCATTGGTTTTAGTCAAGTGTGGCACCAGTTGCTCATGAATTTCTTTCACAAGGAAGAGCCTGAGCTGGCTTCACAAGTCAAACCTTATTGCAGTTGACTGGCACTTGGGTACCTAGTTGTGTGTGGTACCTTTAAAAATGTCAGCCTATGTGGTACATGTTAAAGGGTTAAATACAGCAAATTAGACTCACCACTGAATCTGGCTAGTGATGTCCCATAGAGGGGAGATACTGGTTAAACTTTTTTCACCAAAACGAAGGCAGGGAAGGAGGAATGATTTTCCTGCCTCTAAAGCTCAACCCCTCTCTGTTTAAATCCTGCTTGGCAGAGTCGACATGACCCCGAGGCTTATAAAATTCATCTTGACAATCAATTTGGCCTTTAGAATAGACCAGAGAACACTAGAAATAGTTCAATTTGGGTCAACTGAAGTAGACAGATCAGGTAATTAACTTATAGGTAGACAAATTGGGTAATTAACTCTGAAGTTTAACATTTTCCTCCAAATACCTGCCATTTGGTTCATTGACATACTGAGGACCACTTTCATAAGCAAGTTATAGACCTTTCTGTCTAAATGCAGCATAATGTGTGTTTGTTTGCCAAGTGGAGTTGCCTAAGTCTTTGAGTAGGAGAAAGAGCTTTTATGTTTAAACAGGAAGACAAATGAAGACCTTCTTCAGTTCCTTATCCCACCTTTTGGCAAACATATCCATCCCTGGCACAAGGGCTTAATCATCAGTTAGATTCTGAAAAGTCATCATGAGGTTTCATGGTCTTGCAACCATTTTCAGTATCAAATCTGCTCTTTTTACACGTAAGAAGAGACTTTTTTTCCTAGCTGCCAGCCCTGCAAGCTGTTTGCTAGAGCTGAACACCCAACTAGGTTCTTTTCTTCTTAGGGTATGTCTACACAACAAAGTTATTTCAAAATAACTGATGTTATTTTGAAATAGGTTTGCTAGTGTGTACACAAAGCAACCGTTCTTTTGAAATAGTTTCAAAATAGCAGTTGGCTTATTTCAAAACAGGTAACCCTCATTCCACAAGGAATAGCGCCTATTTCAAAATAGCTATTTTGAAATAAGTGTTGTGTGGATAAGGAACAGAGCTTATTTCAAAAGAATCCATAGTGTGTCCAATGGCTCTATTTCTCAACAGGCTCTATTGTGTGTAGATGCTCTGTTTCAAAGTAGCTGAGGGCTATTTTGAAATGCATTTTGTGTGTCACAGTGTTATTTGGAAATAAAGTATTCTGGAAAATATCTTCCAGAATAGGTTCTTTTGAAATAACGCTGCTGAGTAGATATAGCCTTAGGTGTCATCAATATAATAAAGGTTCTGCTTGCAGAATTAGTCATGACCCAAAACTATTCAAAATCATTGGCTTCACCTCTGCAGAGGACATGCAGACTGGACTAAAATCCAGTTCACTCCCTGGTAGCTGTTCTGTCTCTCTGGGGCTGAGAGGAGGAGTGAACAGTAAAAACCTTCATTGTTGTCACTTTAGACCAGGCGATATAACCATGAAGACACATGTAGGAAGAAGGGTGTTTGTTAAGAAGGTGCCTTTTCATAGTTCAACCATATTTTAAAATATTGGCAGCATGTCAGTGGTTTGACCCACTGTCATGTGCTATGAATCCTTCTGGCCACATCTGGTAATTGCAAGAGATCATAGTGATATTCAGGGTCAAGCCCTTTTCTAACACTGTGTTTCTCAACCTTTTTTTTTAATAAAGTACCCCTTTAAGTACTGCCAGACCTCTCCCATGCACCCCAAAAGATACATGTGCCACCATTTGTGAAACATCACCCTAAAGTAATCTGAGGTCTTGAAACAATTGCTATCCAACCTTTCCAGATTACTCTACCTCTTTCAGGAATCAGATTTGTTTTGCATATCACCAAGTTACACCTCACTAAAAAATTACTGACTTACAAAAACATGCAAAAATATCACAGAAGTCTATTATGGAGGACCAATCCTATTGCTGTACCCATCTCCAGCTTTTTGTCCCAGTCTCTTTGCCCACCAAGTCTTAGATGTCCCCCTCATCCCCTGTAGACTCCCTGCCACAGTCACAGTCCTAATGACTTAAGAGTTTGTGTTTTACTGAAGAGGAATTTTCATTACACTCTTGAAAGAGAGGCTGCTGAACTCTTTTATATTCAAATTTGACACATTAACATGTGGTTTGAACTGGGATGGGAATTTTCTGGGTCATTAGAGGGGCTCGTTTGCATACTTGGCTTAATCTAATTCTTGACTCCCCCCACTTCTGCCCCTCTGCTCTCTGATTTGCTCACCTTGATCATTTTTTCTCTGATTTTTCCATCTTGATTACTATTTTTGGTTCTCTGTGCCTTAAATATTGAGTCTGTTCTGGTATGCTATGGTCTGAAGAAGTGGGTCTGTCCCACGAAAGCTCACCTAATAAAATTATTTTGTTAGTCTTTAAAGTGCTACTTGACTGCTTTTTTGTTTTGACACCAGCCAGTGTTCCCTATACATAGGAAAGATTGGTGAGTAGAAGAGTCCATGCATTTCACTACAGCTGTCGCTATGTAGGTATAGTTTACCTATGCAGTGCTTAGATACCACAGAAATTATTTTGGTAGTTATACTGGCATAAAACTGTGGTAATGCAGAGGAGAATCAGGCTGCAGAGATGCAAAGCAAGTGAAGAACTGGGGGGGACTATACACAGTCTAACTCACAGCCTTTTGTTGTTGGTTTGTACTGATATCTCCAGTCATTTGCCTATTTATACGCATGAACACGTGTCCAGGAATCTTCCCCTAATTTTTCCATGATGCCTATCACAGGCAGTGAATTCTCAACAATAGCCTGACAGAGCAGAAACAAAACCAAATAGTATTTAAAGAAGGCCTTCAAACAGGCCTTCAAATCCTTCAAATCAAGGCCTTCAAATCAAGGCCTTCAAATCCTTAAAACTTCAATGAGGTTTTGAAATTTTACTCTCTGAACCTAGAGCTGCAACAGAAACAACACAGATAATTTAGCTATAGTCTGACTGTGAGTTAAAAATAAAATTATAGCCCCAAATTATTTCACTGTGTTGCAGTGTGTGAGTATTGGAATCCTCTGCTTAGAGTGAAGTTCTGTATAGAGCTGGATCTGAGCAGATGAGTATTACTCTTCTGCTGGTTTGAGTCCATCTGCATCTCTCTGCATGTGTGTATATATATATATATATATATATATATATATAGTTCTAGCAAATCAGACAGCGGTAAGAGACTTATAGCTGCAGCAATTCATTCATTATAGGCTAGCATGAAACCAAATAGTGTGGTTTATCTTTTAAAATGTAAATATGTAGAAGTGGCTATTCCTCCCAACTATGCCTTTTACCATATGAAAGTGCTAGAGTAACATGGAAAGCTGAGATCTGAGGGCATATAGTGCAGGAGACAGACTGAAAACTCCTCTAACATTCTACCCATCACTGGGATGACATCATTTCTGGCCTACACAACCACCCCCTGACAGGCTGAGTGGTGGTGAGCACACTGGATCAGTTAGTTTCTCTGGGAGTTTTCCTGAGTAGTTACTGACAGGAGAGAGACATTCTGCTGAATTATTCAGAGGTGTCAGCTAGAATCCAGGCTAGAGTGAAACCACAAAACTCATTTCAATTTAATCTAGAGTGAGATCAAATTCTTGGTAGATTAGGCCTGTGTTTTATCCACTGAGCTTATTACAGTTCCTCAGACATGTCTAGATTCTTGGAGTCATCAGCCACATATATCCTGTCAAAATCTGTGACAAAATACTTGCCTAAAATCTCCCCACACCAGCAAGTATTTTATATGTGGTTTTATGTCTATTAGTGCTGGTCATCTAGTCACGTGTATGCAAAACCGCTTCACAATCCACTTCCTTTTCCTTCTCAATTCACCAGTTTTTATGACACGAAAGCCTCTTCTGTGATGACAAACTGTCAAAAATGGTTACATTTCCAATGAGAGGGCTTAGGCAGAAAAGCAGAACAGTTTCCACAAATATCCTGATAAGCAGCAGTAATGGGAAAAGAATAGACTATAGAAAAACAGCATGATTTCACAGAAGTTTTGAGCTGAACATGGTTGCCAGAAGAACTGCATGCAATAGAAGACAGGTTAATTTTATTTTTGACTAATTAGGAGTTTCAGGAGCAATTAATGTTCAAAGGGAGGAAAGGACAAGATGGTGAAGTTTCATAATTCTGCCCATTTGTTTCAAGAGGCACCAGAGAAATAAATCCCTTCCCCCTTGCTTTTGGGAACCTTTGGATCAGTTGTCAGTTTACTTCTCCCAGTCATTCAATGTCTAGATTAGAGGGTTTTGTCGGCAAAACAAACCCCATGGAGCATGCAGTTTCCCTATGGTGTTCTGTCAACAGAATATAGCACATTTGTTGACAACTGTACCCTGCTCGCCATGAGGAAGAATGCTTCTGTTTACAGAAAGGGTTTCCATGACACCAGGCAACTCTGTCTGTGGGGCTTCCAGTTGGCCATTTTGCTAATAGAGCAGCCGCACAGTCTAGCTGCTCTCTGTTGATGGAACAGATCAAAAGAGTAATCCACTTTGCGGTCTAGACATAATCTGTCCAGAGAAGTTTTATTGGATGTAGTCTTCAGACAAACTTCTGTTGACAAAACCCTCTAGTCAAGATATAGCCTTAGTTTTTATAGCATCACACAGGATCAAATCTTCATGCTGCTGCAACCCCAGCAGACTTCTGTTCTTCCCAGCTCTCCCCTCAGCAGCTTTATAACTCCCCCCACAGGTAGACTCAAACCTATGACCCTAGTAGCTCAGTGCAGGAGCTGTAGGCTGTGTCTACACGTGCCCAAACTTCGAAATGGCCATGCAAATGGCCATTTCGAAGTTTACTAATGAAGTGCTGAAATGCATATTCAGCGCTTCATTAGCATGCGGGCGGCAGCTGCGCTTCGAAATTGATGCTCCTTGCCGCCGCGTGGCGCGTCCAGACGGGGCTCCTTTTCGAAAGGATGCCGCCTACTTCGAAGTCCCCTTATTCCCATGAGCTCATTGGAATAAGGGGACTTCGAAGTAGGCGGCGTCCTTTCGAAAACGAGCCCCATCTGGACGCGCCGCGCGGCGGCAAGGAGCGTCAATTTCGAAGCATGGCTGCCGCCCGCATGCTAATGAAGCGCTGAATATGCATTTCAGCGCTTCATTAGTAAACTTCGAAATGGCCATTTGCATGGCCATTTCGAAGTTTGGGGCACGTGTAGACACAGCCGTAGAGGAGACTCATTCTTTCTCTCTGTAAGTTGTTTAAGTGCCACAACATGGGCCAGTGACCTGTACCCCTAGGCTATGTCTACAAGAAAAGCATCTGTCTACAGAAGTTACTGTCAAAAGATATGTCTGGACAAAACTTCTGTTGACAGATTGCATTTACACATAAAAGCAGATCGATCTTGGTCCACTCTATGGACAAAAGGGCCCCCAGAGCATCTACATTGCCTTTTTGTTGACAGTTCCTGTCAACAAAACACATTGGCTACGTCTACACGTGCAGCCAACATCGAAATAGCTTATTTCGATGTTGCGACATCGAAATAGTCTATTTCGATGAATAACGTCTACACGTCCTCCAGGGCCGGCAACGTCGATGTTCAACTTCGACGTTGCTCAGCCCAACATCGAAATAGGCGCAGCGAGGGAACGTCTACACGTCAAAGTAGCACACATCGAAATAGGGATGCCAGGCACAGCTGCAGACAGGGTCAACGGGCGGACTAGCGCTTCCGGGGCAACAGCTAGCCGCTCCCTTAAAGGGCCCCTCCCACATACACTCAGCCTGCACAGCACGCGGTCTGAGGAGCCATAGGCACACAGATCCCGGGCGCCGCAGTCATGGACCCCCAGCAGCAGCAGCAGCAGCTAGAGGTCCACCCAGCCCTCCCGGCAGGAGCAGGGCTTGCCCTGGCTCATGCCATGTGGGAGGCAGCTGACTACCTTCTTGCCCCAGGGGAGGAGATTCCCCCAGGGCAGCAGGGCTCAACCCCTACCCCTGAAGCACCCCGCTCCACCCCCCGCCTCACACGCCGGCAGCTGTGGAGCTACCCCACCAGCACCGACTGGTGGGAGCGGCTGGTGCTTGGGGAGTGGGACGACGACCATTGGCTCAGGAACTTCAGGATGACCCGACAGACATTTCTGGAGCTGTGCCAGTGGCTCACCCCCGCACTCAGGCACCGGGACACCGCCATGCGGCGTGCCCTCCCTGTGGAGAAACGGGTCGGCATCGCTGTCTGGAAGCTGGCCACTCCGGACAGCTACCGATCCGTGGGGCAGCAGTTTGGTGTCGGAAAGGCCACCGTTGGGGCTGTCTTCATGGAGGTAAGAGAACCCACAGGGGGAGGCCAGGCCAGGGCAGGGGGGCCAGGGCAGGGCAGGGGGGCCAGGGCAGGGCAGGGCCACGCACACCCTGCTCACCCCTCATTGGGGCTGTCCCATGTGCTTTCTCTGCAGGTCGTGCGTGCCATCAACGCCATGCTCCTGCACAGGCTCGTGAGGCTGGGGGACCCACATGCCACTGTCGCCGCCTTTGCCACCCTGGGCTTCCCCAACTGCTTCGGGGCTCTGGATGGGACTCACATCCCTATCCGTGCCCCGCACCACAGTGGAGGACGATACCTCAATCGGAAGGGCTACCATTCAGACGTCCTGCAGGCCTTGGTGGACAGCCAGGGATGTTTCCAGGACATTTACGTGGGCTGGCCTGGCAGCACCCACGACGCCTGGGTTTTTCGGAACTCGGGCCTGTGCCGCCGGCTGGAGGCGGGGACCTACATCCCCCAGCGGGAGATCCCTCTGGGGGACACCACCATGCCCTTCTGCGTGATCGCAGATGCGGCATACCCCCTCCGGCCGTGGCTCATGCACCCCTACACAGGCCACCTCTCCGCTAGCCAGGAGCGCTTCAACGAGCTCCTGAACCGTGCGCGCCAGGTGGTGGAGCGCTCATTTGGCCGCCTCAAGGGACGCTGGCGATGTCTCCTGACCTGCCTGGATGCCAGCCCCAACAACATCCCCCAGATTGTGGGTGCCTGCTGCGCCCTGCACAACCTCGTGGAGAGCAAGGGGGAGACCTTTCTTCAGGGCTGGGCCGCGGAGGCCGGCAGGGCACACGTGCAGCCACCTGCTGCCCCCAGTCAGCAGGTGGACCCAGAGAGGACCCGGGTCCGGGAGGCCCTGCGGGCCCACTTCGACCAACAGGCCACGGGGTGAACTCTGCCCAGGCCCCCTACTGCCCGCCCCTTCCTCCCCCACACTCCTGCCCCAATGCCCACACCATGGAGCACCCCCCCCCCCACTTGTCCTGGAGAAATGACAGCACGAACTTGTGGGTGAACGTAAACGTTTTTTTTGTCTTAACGAAATTTTGTTTTTTTTGTAAATAAATAAATATGTGACACACAAACCAAAAAGGAGGGACAAACGTTCAACCAAATCAAGATGGGCACAAATAAAACAATACAACCACAAAGCAAATAAAAGTGTGCACCATCAACAAAAAAGAAAAGCAGGGAGGAGAACGGGGAGAACTATTTACAGGGGGGGGAACGGGGCAAACGGGGGCACCAAAATAAACCAGTCCCAAGTATGTACAACAAGGGGGGGGGCCACGTCCCGGGCCCCTCGCCCCTACAGCCCAGCACTGGGCGTGCCCGGCCGGGAGCCCCGCTGTGCCTGCAGTCTGGTCCGCGGCTGGGTGGGAGCGGGCTGCACCGGAAAGTATCGGCGCCGGCGAGTCTCGGGTGGCTCCAGGGGTCCCTCGGCGCTGTGGCCCTCGCGGGGAGGTGGTGGGGCGACGGCGGACGGCCCGGTGACGGCTGGAGCAGCTGGTGGTGGGGCTGCAGGAGCGGGCAGGGTGGGCGGTGGCTCGGCCGGCGCGGCATGGGGGGCCAGGTAGTCAACCAGCCGGTTGAATGTCTGCATATAGGCCCCCCATGCCTCCTGGCGCCAGGCCAGAGCCCGCTCCTGCAGCCGGAGGTGCTGCTCCGACACCTCCAGCTGCCGGCGGAGGATGGCCAGCAGCTGGGGGTCCGTTGCTGCCGCCGGTAGTAGGCGCGGGGTCTGCCGTCTTGCCCTCCGCGGGGCCGGTCGTTCCTCCGCCGAGGGGCTGCCCTGGAGCGAGGGTCCCGGAGGGCTCTCTGGGACAACCGAGGCCTTGCCGGCGCTCTCTTCCGGTCCTTTGGATGGTGCAGGTGCAGGTGCAGGACACAGGAGAGGAGGGGGGAAAGAAGAATGGAGACAGGCGTTAGTGTGGGCCCCGAGCCGTGGCCTTTGTGCCCCCCGCCCTGTGCTGCAGGTTCCCCATCCCCGTCCCCGGGAGATGCTGCTGTGATGGATGGGGTTCAGGGGTCCCCCTGCCCTGCACCCTGTCCCCTGGTGGGAGTGACTCTCACTTCACCCCACAGGGTCTGAGAGCAGGAGAGCTTTCTTAGGCCACAGATGGCCAGTTTCTGGCAGGAGTGACAGCACCAGCTGTCGGAAGAGACAGTCCTTCCAACCCGTCGTGGGGAGAAGACCCCAAGGGGGGCCCCTCTGGGATGCAGCTTTCCCCCTCCTCTGGCTGGCTGCCTACCAGCTCTCCCTTCCCCTAGCCTCTACCTGTGGCCCCCGCCCTCGCCCCCCAATTCCAAGCCAGCTCGGCTCCTCCCTCCTGTTTGCTCAGGGCAGAGGTGTCACCTGCCAGCTGTAGCCCCAGGATCCTCCTTTGGCCCTGGGAGCTCCTCGGCTCTTGTGGCTCATATGTAGCCTGAGTCTCCCTTTGGCACTCCCCCCACTCCATCACATGCTGCTGCTGCTGCGGGGTGTCCCACCCCCTCCGCCCGGGGGCCCCTCGAGGTTTCGCTCCCCCCCTGGCCCAGGGATGGGGCATGGCACTGTCATGCAGGGTGGGGGGGGAGGGGCTGATGGCTGCAGTGCTGTGAGGGCCATGGCCCTGGTGTCCTTGGGGCCATGGCCATGTGAGCGTGTGGGGGGCCCTGGACACATCTCTGTTACCCCCGCCCCTCCAGCCCCGGGGTGTCCACCAGAGAGGGGTACCTACCTGTGGGTCCGCTCCCACGGTCCGGAGATCCCTGGGGGTCGGAGGCCCTGCTGCTGCTCCGGGATGGCAGGAGGAGGATCTGCAGGCTGGATTCTGCGGAGGAGGAGCCCCCACCTCCTCCTCCTCCTCCTCTGGCCGCGATGTCCCAGGGCTGGCCTCTGGGGGGGGCCCCCGGGGTGCGGGGCTTGCCTCCGGGTCGAACTCCGGCTGCAGGGCCTGCTGGGGCTTGTCAGCCGAGGTGTCAAGGGTGGCCGGAGGGGAGGAGGTGTGCCGGGAGCCCAGGATGTCCCTGAGCTCCCTGTAAAAGGGGCAAGTGATGGGGGCGGCCCCAGATCGGCTGGCCGCATCCCGGGCCCGGGCATAACCCTGCCGCAGCTCCTTCACCTTACTCCGGACATGGTCCGGAGTGCAGGCAGGGTGACCCCGGGCAGCCAGGCCGTCGGCCAGCCGAGCGAACGCATCCGCGTTCCGCCTCTTGCTCCCCATTACCTGGAGCACCTCCTCCTCGCTCCAGAGCCCCAGCAGGTCCCGCAGCTCGGCCTCTGTCCAGGAGGGGCCCCGCTGCCGCTTCCCAGACTGGCAGGTCTTCTGGCTGGTCTGGCTGCCCTGGCTCCCCTTGGGGGGGGTCCCCTGGGGGCGCTGGGGGCGCTGCTGGGCAGCCATCGCCGCTCTCAGGGGCTGAGGGCTCGGCAGGCTGCCCGTGTGTGCAGGCTGCAGCCTGCACGTTGCCTCAGCTTCCTGCAGTCAGGGCGGGGGAGGGGACCTTTAAGGGGCCGCTCCACGCGGCCACCAGTGAGCTGAGGGGCTGGAGAGAGCGTCTCTCAACCCCCCAGCTGATGGCCGCCATGGAGGACCCGGCAATTTCGACGTTGCGGGACGTGGATCGTCTACACTGTCCCTACTTCGACGTTGAAAGTCGAAGTAGGGCGCTATTCCTATCTCCTCATGGGGTTAGCGACTTCGACGTCTCGCCGCCTAACGTCGAAGTTAACTTCGAAATAGCGCCCGACGCGTGTAGCCGCAACGGGCACTATTTCGAAGTTAGTGCCGCTACTTCGAAGTAGCGTGCACGTGTAGACGCAGCTATTTTGTGTTTAGATGCTCCGTGAGTTTTGTCTACAAAACCTCAGTTTTGTCGACAAAACTCTTGCAGCACAAGAGTCCTACAAAAGGACTGTAGGAAGTGGACATGGCGACTGAATGACGGGAAGTATGATAGATATGATTTTAATACGAAGAAGATGGATAACATCAGTACAGCAGTGACGAACTTTCCAAGGAGTGGATATAGACTCAGACCACAGTTTAGTGATTGCAAACATCAAGATAAAACTCAAAAGAAAATGTAAGACACAGTTTAAGAAAAGAAGAGATGTGGCAAGGCTATGTGAGGAAGAAACAGGGAATGCATACAGAACAGCACTCGAAGAGAAGATTAAGAATATCGCCACAGAGAAAGACCTAGATAAGAGAGTTGCAGGAATAGCCATCACTATAGAAAAGGCAATTGAGCAGACTGTAACAGAAGAAGAAAAGATCAATAAGAAGTGGATTACCCAGAAGACATTGAAGTTGGTTCAAGAGAAAAGAGTGTCGAAGATCAGAAGAGATGTTTCTGAGATGGCAGAATAACAATATAGGATGAAATGCAATGAGGTAAGGAAAGCAGCCAGAAAGGATAAGGAGAAATGGTTAGAGGAGCAATGTGAAGATATCGAGATGTATTATGGCGCATGTAAGACCAGGGAGGTGAATAGGACAATTAGGAATATTATTAGGAAATGGCAACCAAAGCAGATGGCAATCAAAGATGAAAACAAAGAAGTGCTCATGATCAGGGAGAAGATTGTGCAGTGATGGACGAGATATTGCACTGATCTGTACAAAGCACAGTTGGACCTGAGTGTCTCAGAGAGACTGACTAAAGAACTGGAAGAGATATCTCCCCCGAGCATTGAGAGCGAGACCAATATTTCAAAGGAGGAAGTAAAAAAATCATTGAAATGACTAAAGAACAACAAGAGCCAAGAAAATAAGATCACAGGAGAGATGATCAAATACGGCGGAGAAAGCATGAAATACATTGACTATGTAATATAGGATGGAAAGAAGGGAAGGCGCCTAAGGAGTGGACAAGATCTGTGTTAGTGACAATACCCAAGAAAGGAAGTACATTGGAGTGCAAGAACTACAGAACGACTGCCCTAACGAGTCATCTAGGTAAGGTTCTGATGATGATACTGACTGAGAGATTGAGATTGCAGATAGAAGAAAATATAGCAGATGAGCAAGCAGGGTTCAGAAAAGATAGAAGTACTATACAACAGATATTGGCACTAAGACTGATAGCAGAGAAAGCTCGACGAAAGAACAAAAACGTATACACTTGCTTCATCGATTTTCAAAAGGCATTTGACAGTATAGACCAGAAAGTGAATTGGGCAGTGTTGGAGTCATACGGAGTGGACAGCAGACTGATATGGTTGTTGAAAGATATCAGTGATAATGCAGAGGCAGCGGTGAGAACATGTGGGGAGTTGGGAAGTTGGTTTAAAACAAGTAGAGGTACGAGACAAGGAGATCCAATATCACCAAGTATCTTCATCGCACATCTGGAGAGAGCGATGGACAAGATCAAGGAAGAGGTAGAAGGGATATCTGTGCACGGGAAAAGAATTAACAACTTGAGGTTTGCGGATGATATAGTTATCATTGAGGAAGATGAGGAGAAGCTAGCGAAAACGGTGCGGGTGTTAAACGAAGAAGGGAAGCAGTACGGACTGATTATGAACATTGATAAAACAAAAACAATGGTATTTGGAGATAAGGAAATACGGAGGAAGATCAGTGTCAATGGTATTGAACTAGAAAATGTAGAGAAGTTCACATATCTGGGGAGCAACACAATGTATAATCTAGACTGCAAGAAGGAAATAGCAACTAGAATAGCGAAAGCAAGAACGAGTTTGAAGGCGATGGATAAGATCTGGAAAAGCAAAGCAATTAGCTTAAGAGAGAAGCTGGGCATCTTGAAAACGTGTGTATTCAGCAGCATGTTGTACGGATGTGAGACATGGGTGATAACGAAAGATTCAAAAAGAAGAATATTGGCATTCAAAAGGAGTTGCTATAGAAAGATTCTGAGAATAGGATGGATGCAGAAGGTCACCAATGAGGAATTATATAGGAAGATATAGCCGAAAGAGAACCTGCTGCGGAAGGTTATAAAATGGAAGCTACAACCATGCAGAATGAATGATGAATGAAAAATCAAGACCCTAGTATTTGGCATAATGGATGGTTCGAATAGGAGAGGCAGACCCCACAGAGAATGGATAGATGATGTAGTAGATTGGTGCAGAGCTAGTCTACAGAAACTAAGCCACTCTGTGCTGGATAAGGAAAGATGGAAGGAAATAGTGAGAGAGGCATCAGACACCAATGGGCGTGAGCCCACAGTTATTGATGTTGATGATGACGTTGATGTGTAGGTTACAGCTTCATATTCACTCAACAACCTCCACAGCACAGCTCCAGTAAATGAACTAGCCCTGGCTGCTCCACCCCTATTCTAGTGGTTACTGGTTCTCCTCAGGAATGGCTCCACTAGCTTCTCTCCCACTCTCAAACAGCAAAACAACATCAGTTCCATTGCAACTAGATCTCTGCTCAGCTGTGGAGGAGGGACAGGCTTGCAAAAGTTTTAGAAGCAATAACTTGAACAATATTGGACAGACTTCTAACTCCCTTAGACAAAGGCTTAAAGGGCACAAAACAGACATCAAAACACTCCAGATCCACAAACCAGTTAGTCAACATTTTAATGGAATGGGGCATTCTATTAATGACCTAAAGGTATGTGTGCTACTGAAAAAAAACTTTCGCACCGCTCTTCAAAGAGAAGCAGCCGAGCTGGCTTTTATATTCAAATTCAGACATTAACATGTGGTTTGAATCAGGATGTGAACTTTCTGAGTCACTACAGGGGCTCATCTGCATACTTGGCTTAATCTAATTCTTGACCTTCCTCCCCCCACCCCTCTACTCTCTGATTTGCTCACCTTGATTTGTTTTCTGATTTGTCCTCCTTGCTTACTGTTTTTGGTTCTCTGTGCCTTAAATATTGAGTCTGTTCTGGTCTGGCTATGGTCTGAAGAAGTGGGTCTGTCCCACGAAAGCTCACCTAATAAATTATTTTGCTAGTCTTTAAAGTGCTACTTGACTGCTTTTTGTTTTAATACAGGTATTGTTTTTCTTGTGTCAAACTGTCCCCATATTTTTGAGCTGTCTGAAACTTTAATTTGGCGAAGAAGTTACCCGTTGACCAAAACATTTGGCAAACTAGTGTTAATTTTTCCAAAGTTTTTAGGTTTAAGCACACACCCCTCCAATTGTTCCCAAAATGAATGTTTATTTGGACATTTTGAAATTCCTATTACTGAAGAGGAATAAGGGGATCTTGAAGTGTGCGGAGTCCTTTTGAAAAGCACCCCATGTAGATGAGTCATACACAATCGAAAGAGGCACTTTCGAAGTGCTGCGGCTGCCATTATGCTAATGAGGTGCTGTATATTCATTGCAGCACCTCATTAGCATATCCCAACATGTCTCATTAGCATCCCACTTTCAAAAGGGAGGTGCTAGTGTAGACATAGCCTTGAGTTTTGATTTGAAATTTGAAATTCAACATTATTCTATTTGAAAGTTTAATGAAATAGGTCATTTAGGGGGAGACTTTCAAAGGCACCTGTGACTCCTGGAAGTTAAGTGCTTGATCTGCCATTTGCAGATTAGAAAATCACCCCCACATTTTTCAGCTATGAAGACTGTTCTCAGTCTAGTAAAGAAACAAGTCATGATGTATATTTAAATTTTTGGGTTTTTAAACATACAATTAACATGCTTTATATGAAATATGAACCATCTTCCAAATGGGCTACATAAATACTTTAAACATAGCTCAAACCTCAGCATGTTCAACATGATTTGCAGAGAAGGTTCTTCAGTTTTCCTATGATCGTCCACAAGGGAGTCCCAATATCGCTCTACTTCAATATGCATCGGTATTAACGAACAACATCTATGTGTGGAATTTCAGACTCATTTTATTCTTTGGGATAGTCTGGAAGTATTCTCTGTGTCCCACAGAGCATAAATATTGTGTTGATTCGCACATGTATACTGGGAATATCACTTGCATTCCTCTTATCTGTAGCCAGCACAGTAGAACCTCAGAGTTATGAATACCAGAGCTATGAACTGACCAGTCAACTACATACCTTATTTGGAACTGAAAGTAGACAATCAGGCAGCAACAGAGACCAACCAAACAGTACAGTACTGTCTTAAATGTAAGCAACTAAAATAACGAAGGGAAAGTTTTTGAAAATTTGACCAGGGAAGGGGAATATTTCCATGCTTGTGTTGTCTAAATTAAGATGGTTAAAAGCAGTATTTTTCTTCTATATGGTGAAATTTCAGAGTTGTATTAAGTCATAGCTCAGTAGTGAACTTTTTAAAGAACAACCATAACATTTTGTTCAGAGTTGTGACCATTTCAGAGTTACGGACAACCTTAATTCCTGAGGTGTTCAGAACTCTGAAGTTCTGCTTTATAATGTATTTAAATGGACATTAAGACTACACAGGAACGAGCAATGATTACTAAAATATTTGACTGGCATTTGTTGCAATGTCTGAGATGCTTATGGCTGGCGTGCACTGAAGAGTTACATTGGCATCGTGACTTCTCTTGGGGATGTGAAAAATCCACACTTCTGAAAGACTTAATTGAGCTGGCCTAACCCCCAGTGTAGACACTGGTAGACCAAGGAAAGAATTCCTTTGCTGGCCTAGCTACTGAGGTAGCGGATTATGCAGATCAGCAAAAGAACTGTTCCACTTGATGTAGTAATTGTCTGCACTGAAGCACTACAGCAGCATTGTTCCTGCACTGCAGGTGTGCCATGGTGGTGTTTTACCTGTAAATGTAGCTTTAGATGCACTTGACAAAAAATCAAGAAGGTAGAACACAATAACCTTACTTCGAAGCAGTAGTCTTGGCTTATGTCTCATTGGTGATTTGTGTTCAAATCTGAAACCACCATTGCTACAGCGGCTTTTACAATTACATATTTCACCTATTGACCTACACTGTGTGTAATGCAAGTGAATGCTGTTTAAAATATGCCGCCTTCTACATCAGAGGTGTATGCATTCCACTGACAGGTGTAGTAACCCCAGTGTATGGAATCGGTTTAAATTACTCAAGATGTCAACAAAATCAGATTCCTAGAATGGCGATTTCTAGGTGTCTGACAAAGCTGCCCTGGAATCTTTGGGCATACTTTATGGTGGGTGTTTAAAGAAGGATAACTGTTGGATGGGGCCGCAGCGATGGCTTCTGGGTAGTTTGTCGTCATATCTGGAAACTTTGGAAGGAAGATGCTCTATGTTAAATATACACCGGCCAGCCCCATTGCTGTGTTTTCTGAGTTGAACAGGTCCTGGTATCAAGCTCACAGTGACAAAGGTGTATCACAAAGCTCTAGATAAAAATGTTTAAAATAATGAGTCAAGAAACCAAAAAATCCTACCCCAAACCTGCCCTCTTGGCTACATTAGAGCCAGCCTTTGTAACTGACTATAACAAACTGTCTTCTGTATTGAATCTGAGCTAAGCCAATGATACTCTCTATGGCTACGTCTACACTACGAGATAGATTCAATTTTCAGGATGTTAGCTCAATATTACTACGTGACTGTCTTCACTTTAAATACCATTCACTCGATTTAGGGAGCACTAATATCAATACCATAATATCGTCGGAAGTGGGTTGGATGTAGCGTCAAGTTCAAATTTAAAAGTTCGAAGGAAGGCCAGTGTGGAAGCATCACATCTTAAAATCAAACTTATTAGCCTCCGGAAGTGTTTCATATGTAACCCACAATGCCCCACAGTGCTTCGCTCTGGCCACTGCTCTCCGGTGCACAGGAATTAGGTAACTGAAAGACCATGAATTTCAATTCGGGATCAGGAAGCCAGTGCCTGTGGGGTCACGTTTGTATGAGATCCTGAGAAACGTCTCTCTTTCTTTGCTATTAGCGCTGTAAGCACATCTACCCATTACAAATAGCCCCAACACGGAGTTTGTGGTTCTGTCTCTACAGTTGGCTTTTTTTTCTGCACTGCCTGGCATCAGTCGCTGCCCCACTGGTGCACATAGCAGCAAAGCTGTTATGGGGGTTGTGCTTGCCTAGGAGGCCGAGAAACTTCTCAGCAGTTTACATTTGTGCACACTCACTCCCTCACAGGCGCTACACAGTTGAGATCTTTCCTGCACTCAACCACATCACGTTCCTAGACCATGACCCAGTAAAAGGACATGCCTGCTGTTCAGTGCTGGCCATGCTGCCAGGCAACCCCATGTCCTGGCTTGCAATCATTTAGGACTCCAAGAGTGGGAAGATTTCTGGGGGCTTGAAGCCACTAGGGGGAAGTCTCCACTGGCACCTAAGATTTTCAGGGTCTTGCAGCCACCCAGGGAGACTACTTTGACTGGCCCCCCCACTGAAACCCCTCCCTCCTCCCTGCTCCACAAGGACCCAGGGCAGGGGGGCTAGCTGTTGCTGGAGGGCAGTCTCCCGTGGCGGCTATGAATTGCAGAGCCTGGCTGCCCCCCTGGCGGGGGAACAATTCAGGTGGCCCTTGAGCCACAGACCCCGCACCTCACAGCCAAAAAAGATTTTCAGGGCCCATGTCAATGGGCCATTCAACTTCCCAAATACCAAACCACCCCACAATGACAATGAACTTTGGTGAGCCCCTTCCCCCATGTTTGAAATATCTGTGTAGTGAAGAGGGAAGCCAACAATCTTTTTTCCTAGCCTTTTCTATCCTCTTTCTTCTAACTTTGGACTCTTTCACGCAGGGAAGAGTGGCTGGAGGGCCAGCTGAGAATACACGGAAGCTGTATAATGGACTGGGAAGCCAAAAACCCTCCCTTAGGAACTCTCTTTTTTCAAAACCTTTACTATCCTTTCACTGTCCCTGTATTATTTTCAGGGATCAGATATAATCAAGGGAGAGGGGACAATGGAGGGCCAGTTGAGAAGACACACACCTGCTGATTTCTATAAAATCTTTCATAATTCAGTTATAGCTACAGTTTTAAACAGCAATTCAGTTATAGAAGAGAGAGATTTCTATGCATTTGGTGATCTTTGTAGATGCACTAGTTTCCCTTCCTTCCACCTGGAAAAATGGACATTTGCTTACTGCTGGAGGGGAATGAGGGCAATGCAATATGGGAAGATGATGTCAAATACCAGCAAAAATACCCAGAATGCTAGGGGGATGAGGAAACTGTGGGATAGGTTCCCAAAGGCACTACTGCAACAGTCGATGTTTGTTGATTGAGTGTGGCAGCAATAAGTCGACTTTGTGAGGAGCACGTGGGGAGGTGAGGATAGTCAGATTTGAATTTATAAAATCCAGCGTTACAAAATCGATATTAATACATTTAAATTTATCTCGTAGTGTAGAGGTAGCCTATGTTTTAATCAGCTATAGCGCTTCCTAATTTAAACAATTAGATCTTGATTATGATGTAAAGCCCAAATCCTCAATATTAGGACCTTTGGGTAGCTGGGCCTCAGTGTGGAACATGGCCTTATCACCCCAACCCTTTCCAGCTGTAGGTGTGTGGGCAGCAGGGCATTTAATATGCGGTTAACTTCACTGTCTTTTGATAGGGGCCTATATGCACTTTCAAGCCTAATAATGAATATGCATTTCAGGCAAGACTCAGTTCATGGTTGTGTGAAAGCAGATGACACTAAAGTCATAGATGAATAGAAGTTAGAACACAGGGTTGTTGCTGTAGTCAAGACCAGTTGCAGTCACCCACATGACTTACAAAAACGTGTTCCAGATGAACATTCAGACTCTGATGTTGTCTTTTACTTATATTGCATTATTTTCACTAACATCACAGAATTAATATCTGATGGTGTTTGAATAGTATCATCACTGCCCAGCTGATTATGTTATAATTGAAGGCGGGATAAGATAGTTTCTGAAATCTCAACTCCACATCAGACCTACCTCCTTGGGAGAAAAGGAATGTATGGAATGGTGGGGGGTTGGGGAAATTAGATGAGATAGTGGAAGAGATTAAAGAAAAGGTTAATCCTCAAAACATTGCAAGAATGTGTCCACAAGTTAGAAAGAACCATTATTAGACTGGCAGGATTAAGTATAGACAGCACCGAAACAAGAGTATGCTGGAGACACAATACCAGAATAGCCTAAATGTGAATTCCTTTCAATATGCATATAGCTCCAATCATTGCTAATAATAGGAGTTAAGCTGCGGACAGAGGTCAGACAAGTGAAATATCTTAAATTTTAGTTCACATTATTTGCTACAGATATTAGCATCTTCGATTAGTTAATATTGGGAAGTGTGACAAATGTTGTCTTCCAGAAGAGCCTCTGAGTCACGTCCAACTTTTGTGTCTCTGTTCCCCAAGGACCATAGAAACAAATGATATTTTCCTCCTGATGTTTTTTAACTTTCATATGCCAGGAAGTGACGAGAAAGATTGAGCACATTGTTTTTAATTTGTTATTTTATTTATTTATTTTTAGGAACACTGTCTACAATCAGGGGCCAGCTCAGGACATGAGAAGAATACTGTTTGCTAGTCCATTCTGCTCCGAATATCAGAGGGTGACTGCTGCCAAAATTCTAATGGTGATTATTTTTGTGCTCTGAGGAGCCACAAATGTTGTTGGATTCCTCTTACCCTTGCCAACACCAGTTGTGATTCTGACCTTTTGTTCTAGTTTGAGGTCAAACGGCCTTATTTTTTTCCTTTCTGTTAATTGTAAAGTGATAAATCTAGTTGGTAAAGTAACCTTCTACTCCCATAAAAATCTACTAAAGTTTAAAACCCAAAATATTAATGGAGCAGTTCTATTTCTGTCATTGTGAATCAGCTCATCCCTTAGTCTGCGGTTATGTAAGGGGAAATATGGTTAACAGGTACAGTGTCAACTGCCTTTAAGAGGAATTGCAGATTTTTTTTAATTTAAAATTTGATCAGCAGATTAAAAATAATTAGTCTTCAGTGTAAGGCATGAAGGTTGCCAAATAAATGTATTTATTTAGATTTGAATAGACATTTATTAAACATCAAGGATAAAATTTTATCCTCACTGAAGTCAATGGGAGTTTTGTTTTTTACCTTAATTGGCTCACAATTTTACTCTGGCTAGTAGGGACCAGATTCTCAACTGGTGTAAATTACTTCATTGGAGCTATGATGCTTTGCACCAGCTAAGAATCTGGCCCTTAATAGTTAGGGTAAAGGCCCAGATCCACAAAGGTATTGAGGCTCCTAATTTCTGTTGAAATCAATGGAAGTTAGAAGCCTAAATACTTGAATGGATCTGACCCAAAATAAATAAATAAACCTCAATTCACCTCTAAGGCTACGTCTACACTACAGCGATCCTTCAAAAAATTTGGTGCCATGAGGACTGCTCTTTTGAAAAATGGGCCCCCGGGGCATCTACACACATTTGTTTCCTTAAAGAATCTTTCAGAAAAAGCTGCTCTTCCTCATCTGGGAGAGGAAGAGGGCCTCCAGAAGAAAAGTTGTGTTCTTTTGGTTTCAGATCAAAAGAGCGCGTTTTGTGTGTAGGCACTCCACAGGGCTTTTTGTTGTTGTTATTGTTGTTTTGGAAAAAGGCCTGGCTTTTCCAAAAAAACTTGCTAATGTAGACATAGCCTAAGACTGGGAGAAGTGGGATCTAGGAAGAGGTCCTGGGAAGAAAATATGAGACAGCTGAGGCTCTGGAGGCATGGCTAGGCTAATTGTTTAGGGTTGTCAGGGCTGGGAACCCATCATAGGTGGTAGAACTTCTAGCTTGAAGTGGTTTCTGCAATGGGATTTATGGTTTGATTTAATGGTTCTCTGTACCCCAACTATGCAAATTGTTCCAGAACTCCTGGAATCTACATAAAAAGAGGCTAAATAATACTACATAGGCTTAGTGAGGTGCTTGACCCTTGCACATAAGGGGCAGATGGAGATACTGAGTCTCACCCAGCAGAGGCTAGTGCTGAAGCCAAGGGAGAGTGATTTTTTTTTTTTGGTTCTCTCCTAACAATCTAGAAAGAGTAGACTAGGTTGAAGGGCTGAATCATTTCAGTTGGAAGACTGAGAGCACTCTCTATGTGAGGAGGAACTAAGGCAGAAGATAGACTAAAAGTCACACAGGTAGATCAGTGGATTTTAAGTGTTAGGGGCTTTTAAATGCATATTGAATGTAAATTTTAAGAGATTCAACCTGCAGAAGGAGGGTTGATCTGGAAGCCTGTTGGGGCATTTTATTTATGTTTAAAAGTTGCATTGAGAATTATTAATCCAGGAAGAAAACTGAGCTTGTTTTGAGGAAGGTCTATCTTTTCACAGTGTTGTACAGTTTCTAGCACACTGTGGGTCCTGATCGCTGATGGGCACGGGTAGGTGCTACTGTAACAGAAATCATGTTCAGAATGAGAATGCAGTATAAGTGAAGTGAAATTTGGTGCTGACAGCTGCCCTGTAACATAGAATTGAGCTGATAGGGAAAGAGAAGAACTACCACTTTGTGTGTACTGAATAGATACTTGGTTTGTGCCCTGGAATGTGTTTAGTATGAGACCTTCCTATTGTAATGATTTTGGGAGGGCACAGAATGAGTTAATAACTCTAGCTTGTATGGCAACATACAAACGAAAAGATACCAGTCTGAAAGATCTGATGGCTTGTCTCCTTTTCTCTTGTCGTGTCTATAACATTGATGTAACAAGTTCTGTTTATTTTAGAGTCCTGCATTGCAAGAGCATCTTCCATGATACTGTACTCTGTTTTGTCAAATGCAGCCCTGTCTTCTCCTAGATAACAGTATTTATACTGTAGTTAAAATGGCTGGGGGTTTCATGTCTTTGAAAGTGCACAACTCATCCATTAAAATTCCCTTCAGTCTGACTTTCTTTAGAGACAGAGAACACCCTTTAATGTACTGTAGGATTTGTAAGAAAAAGGATAGAAGCTACTGAAAATAATTTCTGACTAGCTGCCTTTAAAAACTTTAGACTCATAGGCCATTGGTACTTATTGTAGATTGTTGTCTTGGATTATTTTGGATAAATGTTTTATTAAAAGAAAGCAGCAACTTTTTTTCCAGCTAAAATTCTCTACAGATTATTGATGTGTAAGCTCTGTGCCTATATGTGGTGGTCACATTGAGACATTTGTAATAACTCCAAAATAGCTTTCATATTAGTCCAATATTCAATTTTCAGCCATCTTTGTGACTTTCATCTTTGAACTATTTATGTTATGCCATTAATCTTGCAAAAGAGTAGGCCAAAAATCATCAAGAAAAACTGATCTGAGGACTATATTAAAAGTTAAATATGGATAGCTAGGCTGAGTGCTAACTTTAGTGTTTATTCAGGAAAACATTAAGCGAGTACTTAAGGATAAACATCCATTTCATGTGCTCTCTTGAAGAGGATACTATTAAGCATATGCTACAACCTAAAAAAGTCATAAACAGGACCACATATCAGAAGGGTGTTAATACTTAGGAAGGAGAGTGATCTCAGATGACCGAGAGAGACAACTCCATCCTTTTACTGCTAGTTAGGATAAATCTAGGCTCACTGGCAGGAAGTTTTTAATGATCATGAAGTGATGGAAGTAACTGGACACCTACAACTAGACTGGACACGGGACTAGAAGTATTGTAAAGAACAATCCTGCATCTGGAAGATCTGTATTTGTGCTCTCTTTTATGATATTAAATGAATCAATTTCAACATTTTCCCATCACTTCTGCCCAGGAATAACTTTCATATTAATCTAGTAGTTTCTCTCTCAAATATTTGGATTTTAAAAAAATCTAATATAGCAATAACTCCACCCTTCTGTCCTTTATTCTCAGGGACTCTCTTTACGTATGAGTTAGTTTGTTTTCACAAAATGCACTGTTACTTGAAATCTTTCTTACTGCTTATCTTTACTGAACCAACCTTACAATTTTTAGTTCTTGTTTTCTCAAACAGACACGAATTGAAGCATATATGGCTCATAGTTATACTACAGTTTTGCTTTTTAGTGTTTTATTACCTCTAATTCCTATAACTAAAAGGTTGGCTATAAACTAATGACTGCTGACTTTCCCTTTTGGTAACTCCTGGTGATCAGTGTTGTGGGTGGCTCTGCAAACTGCCTTGCCTGCAGCAGTATACATATGCCAGTGTTTTTGTACTATGCTGTAATAGCCAGAATCTTTAACTTCACGTTCTTGCGGAGTCCCAGCTTGTACTCTTTTGCCAAGGAGTTAAAACAAAGCCTTTTTGTGCTGCCAAATCCTCTGAACTGATCATATTCTCAGAGCCAAAATCTGCTCTTGTTTACGTTGGTATAAACCCAGAGTCAGGTAAAGCTGCTCTCAGATTACATGGAGGTGAGCAGAAAGTGGCCCACATTTACGTAATTCCATGTTCTGATTGAACATACTGGTCCTTTAAGAGAGGCTACAAACCCAGGACTGCCGCTTTTCCCTTTCAGCTGAGAACATGTCCCAGAGCAGGGAAGCCATGTTAGTCTGTAGTTTCACAAAGAACAAACAATCCTGTGGCACGTTAGAGACTAACAAATTTATTAGCTTTTGTGAGTAAATCCCTCTTTTTCCTGTGCGTGGAGTGGAAAAAAGACTCCAGGATCTATATAGTAAGGGAAGGGAAAGAAAGGGGGAAAAAGGGATTACCTGCAACGTTCCTGCAATGTTCCCTGTAAACTGAATCTCTCTTGGGTGGCCGTCAATGAGAGATTCAGATGCCGCCTAGGTGGTTTGCAGTGCGCCCACAGCAAGCAGCAGGGATTTCTAATGGTGGTGCACATTCGCACGTGCCTTGGGGCACATAATAAAATGCATTCCGTCCATGTATGGAAAAAATTAGAGGGAACACTGGTTACCTGTTACTAGTAGGATCAGTTAATGATGCAAATTAAGTAGGATGTGTCCCATTCCTGCTAATATCAAAGTTGGGAAATTGTCCTTGTAATGCACAAGATTAAGATTTCTGCTCAGGCCTAGGTTAAAGGTGTCAAATTTGTAAATGAATTCCAATTTACATGTCTCCCTCTGTAACCTTGTAGTAAAATTCGTTTGTAGAATGGCTACTTTTAAATCCATTTTTGATGTCCAGGAGGTTAAAGAGTTCTCCTAGAGTATTCCAGCATAAATCTGACTACGGGAATTGAAATACTTATAAACCTATAGGGTCACAGTGTAGACACCTGATGTGTCCTCTGTGAACAGCTTTGCAACCTCACATGACCTTGAAGATAAGAGAAGTTAAGTGCACTTACTACCTTTATGGAGGTGCTAGTCATATCATAGTATCAAACACTAGGTAAGAGCAGCAGAAGTGCACTCCTAGATTGAATATTTGGTTCAAGCAATACCTTAGCTGGGTAAATCAGTGTAGCTTCATTCAAATAAGTGGACCTTTGGTGAATTATGACAGCATATAGTGCGACCTTTATTTTTTGTAAAAGGCATTGGAAGAGGCATGCTAATCAGAGAAAAAGAGCCTAAGCAGTTGAATGTATAATCCTGGAGAAGTAAGTGAGTGAGATGGTCCATGAACTGATGTCTTATCAAAAGAGCTCTTTTGTAAGGTGAAACGCTAGTAAGGAGTACAGACTCAATGGGTCTGCTCATGCTTTCCGTAGTGTTGAAGGAAACCAAATGCCTGTGGACCAAATTCTGCCCTCAGAAAACATAATCAACTCTACTGAAATCAGCAAACACCAAGTAGAAGTGGACAGTGGCAGAGCTTGAACTCACTACCAGGTACAAATGCCCAGTGAAAAGCTCTTTTCCCTGTATGACTAAAACCTGTGATTTTTAGTAACTATCTGCAGTACCTGGTAATTAAAAAGGGCCATGTATCATCCCTGTCACTTTGAGGGGAGTGGACTCTGCTGCCTATTTCACTCTCTCCTGGCCCCAAGCGATCAATGTATTTACTGTATTGTCCCTATTTGTTTACCCCAGAGATGCTTCTGTGAGACTGTTGTTCTGGGACTGGGCCAGAAGCAGCAGACAGAGGTGCTGGACCTAGGGGTGGGGGTGATGCTGTAGCACCCCCTGGCTTGAACTGGTATCCATTATATACAGGGTTTCCAGTTTGGTACAACAGCTCTCAGCACCCACCACTACACAAATTGTTCTAGCACCTCTGGCAGCAGGGATGGCTGCACTCATTTCTCCACTCTCCTCCGCATCCCTCACACAGTGTCAAGAAATCCCAAGTGAAATAATGATTGTGAATCTCCCTATCTTCTTCAGTGGGGCAGAACAACCAGCAAGGAAGCCTATTGTATTGTTGCTGTTCCTAGAACCTTGCTGCTCTGTGGCCCAGTGGGATGTGGATGGAACTGACAGCATCTGCATGGATGGTCCCAGCCTTACTTGGAGATCATGCAATTTCTGTTCCTCTGTATGGGGAAAATCCTACCGGGGAGCTGGGCCAGCTCAGACTAAACAAATTACACAATCTGAGTGACAGTAGGTAACCATTTCCATGGCACTTTTGGGCAGTCTCTATTTCATTTCAGACTCACTGTATTACCCTATTTCCAAAAATACTCATCATTTAAATAATTTCCAGTAAAGAAATTGTTAAGTTTTGTACTAATAGTTAAAAGTCACTGAACAACGTCTCATCCCTGCTCTCTTTATTCCCTGATACCCAGCCTATGCAAATTAATCTTGAAGCTGCAGACAAATCACATGGGTCTTATTAAAATGAGGAGCCTGCTATAAAAGTTCAAGCAGATTTGAAATTTTTGCCAAAAGACAAGCTAAAGACACAAAAGCACAGAATGTACCAGCTTGGGAAGCACCAAAACAAATGTGCTGCTGAAAAATGTATCAGTAGCTTCGATGTCAATGCTGGAAATATGCAAGACATAATACTATGCATCTCACACATTGGAGAGAGAGAACTACCTGCAGAGGTCCATATAAAGTTTCTTTCACTTCAGAGTCTAGGGCCCAAGTCCTGTATTCCCTGCCTCTGTAATTGCTGCATCGATCAGGCATATGCATCTAAATACTCAGGAGAGTGTTGTGAACACTGGCAGAGCGGTATGGTTCCTAAGCCACAGAAAACATGAGTCAAGATTTGGTCCTAAAATTGGTTTTGTGTCTAATCGCTAAAATATCATCACTCTGCATGGATGGCTGCGGAGTGAGAGTCGGGAATCCTGAATTGCATTCGCTGCCCTCTTTGTGATGAGGGATTAGCCACAACCTCTCAGGACTCTGTTTATCCTTCTCTAGAAGAGATGTAGGCATAAAGTACTCAGCAGAATGTTAAATGTGTGCAGTGCACCCTGGGATCTTCCGCTGAAAGACAATGCAATAAACAGACTGCAAGGTAGCTGCAAAGTATTAAGTTATAGTAGTACATACAGCATATATCACCCAGACATGAACACCATAGGGGACGGGGGAAGGGTAAAGGACTGTATATCATTCCTATTACTTCCACAAGTGGAGGGCACTCTGTTTCCTGTTTAGCTCCTTCTTATCTTCTCCACTCTTCTCAAATATATCATTAAATGACTGGCACCTGATGAAAACTTCACTCACCACAAAGGTAAATCCTTCGGTTTCCCTGAATTCTCAGAACTATGCATCTGGCAATTTGTTCTTGACTGCAGAAGACTGCCCCTACAAGTCCTATGGAGGAGATGTGCTAATTACAATTGGATCATAAAGCACCCCACAAACTCCCACATTCAGTGGTCCATGTTCCAGAGAACTCAGCAATGGTGGGGGAGGGAGTGCGTGGGTACAGCGAGAGAAGATGGCAAACTGCAGAAGTTTCATTGATTCCAGCAGAGCAGAGATGAGGAGGAAAGGGAGATTGATGCATTCATAGCTCCTCCATTTCTCCCTATACCCATCCCAACTTCAGAGTTCCGATCATCTGCACTGTTTCCCTTTTGTAGTCTAGTCAAGGCACCTCTCTCAGGCTTCCAACTCCTGCAGCTGTCACCTTTCTTGGGCGAAAGCCTGCATCTCTCTCTCTCCTGACTGAGGTCTCTCCAGGCTGCCTACTTCCCTGCCTTCACTGTTTATTTCCCAGCACAGATGCTCTTCTCTTCAGAGACAGGTAACAGGTGTAATCGCACAGTCAAGGTACCACACACCACTTCCTATGCAAGTGTGCTCTATTCTTCAGGTACAAATTGTTACAAAAATATAGGAAAATAATCTAGTTAAACACTAATGCTGTCAGAATCCATATTGGCATTTGGGTTAAATAAGGTAAGAGCAGCTTCAAAGCCCAACTCAAAGGGTCGCTCTTGTGCTTCCACATTTATCACAGCTTCACCTCAGAACAAGCATTCAGTCTTCCATGGCCTTGTCAGGCCTTCCCTTGAGGAGTGGGGCCCTTCATGGTCTAGGGATTTCATCTGTTTGCTGGATCAAGAAGAAGACCATGAGTGAGCCACTTTAAAATCAGTCCATATTCCCCAAACCCATTTCTTTGCCTGGTGATCACTGGAAAATCCAGGCTGAACGATGTGTGTCTCTTCAGATCAGGTAGGGTAGCTTCAAGTGATGATAACAGAACTATGTTAGCATTCCCCTTGCTACTAGGGAAGGTACACAAAATGCCACAAAAGCATGCATATAGCTGATTTTAATTCAATGTACCCCACATATGTTATTCCTAACTAATTCCAAATCTTTGCTGAATTAAGTCAAACCTTCTTTTGATTCCATAAGTCTTCTTTGGCATATTGTTAGTGTGTCCCACCCAGGAGATGCTATCAGTAAATTCCAGCTCCCAGGCCTGCTAAAACTGGTGATGACCACGAGGGAAGACCTTTCGAACAGGCCATTCTGTAATGAGTTGCATGGTTCAGATGGATACTGGAGAGTGCATGATCCCCAGTTAACAGTGTCTAGAGTACAAATTAGTCTTGGAGTATGCATTGTACTGCCTTTCTACTTAAAATTATGATCACTGGATAAATAAAATCCTAAATACATGGTGTGCATAGTCTCAGGCCCATTCAGTAACACTTCCCAACAAGTATAATCTTGTCGATATTTGTCCTTCTAGGAATAGGGAGACCCCAGAGCAGGGGAGAGAGAGAGATGGGGTTAAGGGGGGAAGGGAGCTGGGTGGGTTTGCCTTTTGTTTTTCTATAATCCCTTGTCCACTCGTTGCTCACTCTTTCCTAAATTAGCGTTAAGAGACTTTGGACCTTTGGGTTAAATACAGTATCTCACAATTGTAACAAAAATCTGGCCTTATGTGTGCTCCTCCATTTTAGAACAAAGGGCTAGACTCTGCTCTCAGAACTTTGATTTACATTGATGTAACTGAACGGTTTGTGCCAGAGAAGTCTAGGCAGGCATAGTACATTCGTATGGTTTTTGTTTGGAGACAGAACATGTGGGAAAATTACCAGCTGTATTATTCAGGATACCCTTATAAATATCCAGATAATACTCTCCTGGAGACTATTGAATAAAATTATGACTTCAATATAATATAGTTTCTGGAGTGAGGGTCTGAGAATATAAAACTTATTTCAAGTTTAAAACTTGAAATAAGTTTTAGTTTAGGTCCTTAAGTCCTAATGCAAGTCCTTAAGTCTCAAGAGGCCACTGAGTTACTCAGTTTATCATTCCCAAATGTTCAACATCATGAGTCATGCTCCAAAGGCAGCTATTTGTGAGTTGTTTTAATCAAATTGGCTTTTGTTTTGTTTTTTGTTTCGTTTTTTTGCCTTCTGCCTCTGAACTTTCAAGATTCTTATTTCCAAGATTTTTCTCACAATCATAATTTTTTCAAAAGAAAAGTGAGATCATATAGGAGCTTTGTCTCTCACAAAAATCACCAAATCACAGTACCTGCTATTAAATCATGAGCACCAGATACTCCCATAATTTAACACTCACTTTTAAGTGTGAAGAAATTAATTCAGAAGAGGTCGGCTTTGAGGTAATTAGCTGGGTTATCCCAATTTTAAAAAACTTTGTCTACTGCTTCCAAATGCAACTGTCACTTACTGCTGAGGGAAACACTAAATGCCAGACAAAAGTCACCAACTGGTGGACGATGGAAGAAGCTGTGCCCTGCATGATACTGCTCTTTTTAATAGGAGCCAGACAGAGATCTAACTCCCAGCAAGTCAGGCTTTCAGGAGGGTCAGCCTGGCTTGTTAATAATAGAGCTCTAGATTAGTGGGCAGGGCTCCCTTCTTCCTGACTATTCTAATCCCAGTTCTGCGCTGCTCCCAAGCTAACACTGTGAAAGCAAGAATGCAAATTATCTTGAAATTTCTTCAGGGTGTGAGGCATGTGTATTCATGTTTTAAAAAATGAGTAGTGCTCCTTGGTTACTTCTCCCAGAGTGAGGCTGTATTGTTAAGTGGAAACAAATGCAGCAATGGATCCGATGATGCAAGTTCTGAATGAGTTGGTTCTTTTGCTCTGTCAGCAAGCACATCTGTGCCAATGACACAGGGCAAAGCAACCATGAAAGCAGAAGGAAGCCTGAAAATTGTAAACGCTGTCAACATAATCTCACAGGAGTCAATGCCCTACTGAGTGTTTTTCACAATATCCTAGGGGAGAAATCCCTGCAAAGGAACCCTTTTACAATTATAAATGGTTAATTCAAAACAATCTTACAGGAACAAATGGATGACTTGCAGCATTCCTACACAGTAGCAAAAGTCTGTGCAGGTCAGCAAACTGGCTCTCTTGGCATGGGGTTGTGTTCCTCCAAATCTCAGCATCGGTTTAGCTCCACTTAGAGTCAGATCTTCTAGTCAAGTTTCATTTGAACATGAGACAAGTTTCACTTGCCTCTGGCTTGACTGAAGTCCAAACGGTTTTGAAATGAAACAATCTCTTAAAGCTGGGCCTGTGTTTCCTTGAAAGGCATGGAACCTTTAAACCAACCTGGGCTCAATGTCCTGTTGGTCTGCAGTGAAACTCAACACCAGGTGAAACTTGCTTGGTTTCAGATTTCGTTGAAAAATATTTTACACAGCTTAGCTCAGCAGCCTTTTTTCCAAACAGCTAATCTCCTCCATTGGCAACTGTTACTATTTATCAGTCTGAACTGAATATCAATTCCTGCACTGCCCTACTGCTAGACCAAGCTCTTTGTCAGGAAGAAGTACAGCTAATTAACTCCAGTTACTGTGGCTATATTAAGGCAGAGGTGAGCAAACTTTTTATATCAGGTCCCACCTTTTGTCCCTGTAATTAGCAGTTCCTGCCCAAACTGTCTAATGCAATCCAAACCGATGGAAATTTCAGTTATGTTCATATGATAACAAGAGACCATTTCAGCACATGTAAGAAAGTATATAGAATGTAAAAGCTTTCTGAATTGGTATACATACGTGAATTCACGTACATAAAAACAGGAACACGTTCCAATATTTTTAATGAGATGGATGAGTCTGAGACCCAGAAGCTCATTGTTCTGTGCCCCATTTATGAAATTTCACTCCCCCTAAGGAGGCCCACTCCCCACTTTGCACATTCCTATAGTAAGGCATTGAATTATCACTCTGTTGGACCTTAATCATGTAGGCCGTGTCTACACTAGCCCAAATCTGCTGATAGGAATAAGGGGATTTTGAAGTTCCCGGGGTCCTTTCGAAAAGGAGCCCTGTCTGGACGAGCTGCACGGCAGCGAAAAGCGGCAATTTTGAAGAGCCGCGGCCACTGGCATGCTAATGAGGCACTGAATAAGCATTTCAGCTCCTCATTAGTAATCTTCGAAATGTCCATTTACATAGCCATTACGAAGATTTGGGCTAGTGTAGCTGTAGCCATAGGCTGTGTCTGCACAACAAAAATAACTTTGAAATTGCTTACTTTGAAGTAAGCAACTTCAAAGCTGAGTAGCTACACGCACCCTACTTCGAAGAAGGGCACTACTCCATTCCCAGGAATGGAGTAAGGACTTTGAATATGCACTCCCTACTTCAAAGTTAACTTCTTCTTCAAAGTTAACTTCAAAGTAGGGGAAAATGTGTGTAGACTCTCTGTTGGCTACCTTGAAGTCATGCCTAACTTTGAATTTAACTTCAAAGTTAGTTCCTGATGTAGTCGTACCCATAATGTTCCAACTGGAACCTAAATGTACAGAACAGCAACCGCCTTGTCAGTGTTCAGAGAGTGTGTTCCAGTGCCACCTAGAATATGACACCACTAAAGTTCAGTTTTAGAGGTGGCTGGATAATGTTTAGCCAAACTGGAGATACAAAGAAGAAGCGTGAGAGAGGATAGGAAGTTTAAACTTCCCTCTCTGATCTTCTATGTTTAGTCAGCAACGGCTGTACATTGCACTGAAATTCCTATGATAAGGTGCAAAGTATCCTCTTGTCAATTCAGCAGGGCAGCAGGTATGCTATTCCTGGCACCTTCAGGAATAATCAAGTAAGCCAAGTGGCTAACACAAAGAGGAGAGCATGCATCCATGCCAACAGCCAATGACCCTGTAAGAGGGTGGAAAACTTTTTTTGGGTTGGGGACTACAAAAGTGAGAAGCAAAACAAAATCCAAACAAAAACCTCACTGATGTGGTTCCCGACTATGGACTATGGTGTCTGGGTGGAGGGAGGGTACAGGAGCAAGTTAGGAAAGGAGAGTCTGGGTGGGAGGGAGAGTAGAGGAGTGAGCTGGTGGTGGGTGATCTGGGCTGGAGTGCAGTGCAGAAGTGGTTTGGAGGGGAGGACTGTGGAGGGCGGGTGTAGGAGAGCATGGGGATGTTGGTCTAGGTGAGAGGAAGGGTGCAGGAGGGTTTGAGGCATGGGGTCAGGATGGGAGGGATCAGGATGGGAGTGAGGGACATGAAAGGGAAGAGACAGGAGCAGGGGTGGGTGGGGAGTTGGGGTGGGAGGAAGGGTGCAGAAAGGGGCTGAAGTTGGGGTCTGGATGGGAGGGGCACAGGAGCTGTCTGGGGGCGAGGGGCCTGGGAGACGGAAGTGCAACTTACCATTGCAGCACCCCTGGATGAAATGACTCTGTGCCCCCTCCCCCGCCCGGGCTCCCATTCTCTGCTGTTCTAATTGTCCAGAATTCTGGCCAATCAGAGCAGTGGTATGAAGCCTCCAGGTAGGCTTCTGAAGCTACTGCTGCTTCCCCTCCCATCTCTCAGCTGGGCGAACAGTAGTCCCTGGCAGTGGAGCCCATGCCACTTCCTGCCACTTCCCACCCATGACACCTAGCAGATCATGACACCCTGCAGTTTGCCTGATCCAGCCCATGAGGCTCGGGGCTCCAAACCCCGTACTTTACCGCTTGCCAGATTCTATAGAGGGGAGCCCTGAGCCTTGTGGTCCAGATCCAGGCAAGCCATGGGCCAGATCCAGACCGCAGGCTGGGGGTTCCCCAGGTCTGCCAGATCACACAATAGGAAGGAATAGGCTTGGTGTATAAACAAGACTTCTATGGGGAAAAAATGTGGTATTGGAAGCTGTGTTAATGGTACAGTAGGTTGTCCTTAATTACTGCTGGGCCAACCTATGGTATTGTCTTGCATATTGTCTCTTCAATGGGATCTCAAACCAAAGGCTGAATGGTGATTTTATTAGGGAGGTGGAGGGAGGACAGCAGGGGAAGAGGTACTTACAATATAGTCTGGCCGCTCAAGGCACTAAAACTCTGCAGATCAAAAAATGTGATCATAGGCTGTTAGGTCTCGGCTTGGCCCCCGCTTTACTGGTTTGAATCCACCCAAAGATTCAGATGCAGTTTTTTAGCTTTCCCCTTGGTGAAGGTCAAATGGCCTGCCAGCTATTTGAGTCACTCTGTCTTGAGGTGATGGGAGGGGAGTAGAAATGGAGAGGTCATGCATTTCTGACATCCAAACGAGCTGTCTGCTGGAGTAGATTGTGTAGTTTCATAATATAACTCTTCCTTATCCTTCTTACATGCCTTGAGCAGTGAAATGCTTAGCAATGTTGACATCCAAAGCATAACTGGCATTTAGTGCCCATTTGAAAATGGAGTTAGCACCTCCTAGTGTCTGACTCTGCAGACTCAGACAGACAGCTGCAAATCAGTTAGCATAAAAATGTAAACCAAGTATTTCTTTGGAACCATAATAGCTGGAGAGTTTGCTTTCTGTGCTCTTTACTGAAGACTTTCTGGAAAAAATTAAGGGAGCTTAAGAGAGAAACTGGTCTGACACCCCACTCTTCATTGTCCAGAACCAAGCTTTCGTGAAGTCAATCCTGAATGACAAAGCTGACATATGATGCTTAAGTTCTGCTACCCAAATTTCAATTGTGTAATTATTGTCAAATTGACCTTTTCATTCCCTCAGTAGCTTCAAGTGGGTATGGTATTCTTCTCATTCTGCCCCAAACAGTTGTCTCTGTTGGATACTACCAATCAGCTGTTGGGTGTTACCTTCTGCTGCAGAGCTGGGAAAAATGGTTTGTTATGTCTGCAGTGTGTGGTTTCTAAAGCTTGAGCAGTCTGGGCTCACTTGGCGTAAAGGCATTACATAAATATCAGTTATTAGCTTTAGGAAAATTGCTGTTTAAATGGCAAACTAATTGCATTGTTTCCAAGTACAAAATGAGCCATGAGGGGAGGGAAAAGAATTGCGAGTGTAACAGAGTGGCTTCTTCGGATTGTGTTTGAAACCTCAGGGTGCTTGACAGTGTTCTGGGAATAGTTTACTATGGTGCAGATGTGTAGGAGCTTGTCAAGTCTGTAAAACTTACTATTATAATTACACTGGTAAATTGCCCTGTGTAGACAAGTCCTAAGTAGAGCTGGTTAAAACTCAGAACTGTCATTTCAGGGGAAAATCCTGAGACATGGAAGATTTTTTATTCCAGTTCAGCACCAAAGCTATAAATTTCCCAAAATTCACTCAGAACAACCAAAATATTCTTCATGTACCTTTTTCCCAAATGAGGCATTTGGCTTCCCCAACTCTGGGAGCTGAGGGTGGAAAGGTAGTCCTCATGCTGCTATACAGAAGGAAGCCTGGGTTAGAACTCTGGAAGTCCCAGTTCTGGCTCAGTGGCAAAAAGTCATCATGCCCTAACACCAGTGGTGGACTATCCACATGGTGGGGCTGTTGCAGACCTGGGAGTGTGAACCCCACTAGGCAAGCTGGCCATTAATGAGATCAGAACCTTGCCTGTATTTGAAATTCTAACGCTTTGGGTGTGTCTACACTAGGAACTAATCTTGAAGTTAACGTTGAAGTTAGGCACTACTTCAAAGTAGCCACCAGAGAGTGTACACACGTTTTCCCTAACTTCAAAGTTAACTTTGAAGTAGGGAGCCCAACTTCGAAGTTCTTACTCAGTTCTCAGGAATGTAGAGTGTGTGTAGATGCTCAACTTCTAAGTTATTTCTGTAGCGTAGACACTGCCCTCCACAAAGTTTCAATAACACATCTGCATTTCCTGACCCACTCTTCCCCCTAACATTTTGTTGAAATGATCCAAAATTTTCTTAGTGCTAAGAGCCCAGAGGCAGATTCTCAGGGTTGCGTATTTATTTTCTTTCTAACTCAGTTTACTCATACTGCAAGACAACAAATTAGAGGAGAGCTGGGATGGTACAACAAGATTCATAAGTTAGCACTGTGTACACAACTGGTAGGGACTTTGCAATTGTAATTGAAGTAACTGCATTGTAATGGGGTACTAGCCAAGGGTGTGTACTCCTATAACCGGTTGTACTGGGTACTCTTGTTAAAATTCTGCAATGGTTGCATCTGGGTCAATCATATAATTGCAAAATTCCAATAGGACTAAAATTTGGGAAAACTCAAACAAGTGGCTTGCTCTCCTTCTTTCGCCCCACCCCCCAAATCCTGGTGTCTCTTAAACACTGAGTCTCAGTGTTTAATCAAAATATTACTTAATAATGAAAACGGGCCTCTGTATACAAAATTTGGCAGGGAATTGGTCATTCAAGAATTTAATTGCTAGTTACCTGAGAAGGAAAATCATTTCTATGCTACTTGAATGAAAAACCATTAGCAACCATTTATAGTCCAAGAAATATAGCTTCTCTTAATGCTGACATGTTTATTTAAATTACAGTGACCTCCAACTAAGATCAAGCCATTTTTAAGGAACGTGATTAGATACAGTCCCTGCCCCAAAGATCTTACAGTCAAGGTAGTTAAGACAAAATGGAAGAGGAAATGAAGGTATAGAGGGTTGAATCAGTTTCTTTAGGTGTCTCATCTTGTGCTGGATGAGAAACTTAAGTCACTGTTCCTGCACTTCCTCAGCAGAAATGAACTGTGCTGCTTATTTGTGTGTTGGCAACACACCAGTGTGCCTGCTTTGCTAACAATCTCTTCAGGACTCTGCCAGTTCAAACCTTAGCTTGCAGATAACAACCAGCGAACCCAGATTTGAGAGTTCCTTAGAGATATTTCCCTGCAGTGTCGTCCTTCCCACTAGATGCACTCAAAAGTTGTTAGCTGTTTCCGAAAGAGACAGTGTGAACACCGGTCTGCTAGGTTAGCTGAGGGCTCCCATTGTACTGTTAATATGCAGCACGAGGGGAGTTGGTTGTATTAGGCCAAGGAAGGCATTCCATTCCCTGAGTCTTAGAGCTCAACTTCTTGCCTCTTCCTAACACTGTTCTGATCCTTCCTGCAGGACAGCTGGCTTCCCTTACTAGAAAATGTTTGGAAAAACAGTCTCTAACAAACTTTAGGGAATGGGGCGGGGGGGGAAGAAAGGAAGAAAGAAAGAAGCAACCCTGTGATCAATATTTTTTTATTCTCAAATTTAGTGCCTTTAATTAGGTAGCTTCTTCATGTCCAGTATTCACGATCTAGCATGCAGCTAAAACCTGTAAGAACAAAAGTAGTCTTTTGAAATATCATTTGCTACATTTAGGTTCAGGGATTTGGCTGGAAGAGAGTGAGCAGGGAATGGGAGTGAAGAGAAGAGGGAAACAATAGTGTGGGGCTGTGAACTGGACAGAAAGGGGGTAGGGTTTGGGGCAGAGTAGGGGTGTAGTATGGCTGGGGCCCTCATCTTCCCAAAGAGCAGCTTCATTCGTGCACAGAACTGAGAGATTCTTTCTTACAGGTTGAAACTCTCTTATCTGGAACTCTCTTGTCCAGCAACATCTGTAATCCAACATGATTTTAAGTAGCTGGACGACCACTTGTCATGGGGATGGCCAAGCTTCCCATGGTTCTATAAAGTTTGTTTCCAGCCACCAGTCCTGGCTGTCAGTGTTCTGAGAACACTTCTCCGAAGAATGAACGGTCACAGAGCAGATATTAGGAATCTTAGTACACATAAACCTGTCCTTGAACCCTTCAGTGGTGTGGGCCATTCTGCTAAAGACCTGAGAATATGTGTCCTACAACAAAGAGACTTCAGCAGCAGATTACAAAGGGAGATGTGTGAACTGGAGTCCATACTCAAATTTGATACATTATCACTTGGTCTCAATAGAGATAGTAATTATCTCACTCATTACAAAGACTCTTTCCCTTCCTTTAGTATTCATAATGATCTCAGGCAAGACACTTGTATCTCACCTCGTCAGCCTCCCATCAGTTCCTTGTACACTCATCGCTCATTAAACGAGTACTTTACTAACGAGTACTTGCTTAAACAAGGGACACGTTTACTTACCTTTGTTCACTCTACGAGTGAACTCCCTCACTATTACGAGGCCAGTCCCCTCTCCCAGCTCCAACCTGCCCTAGTCTGACCCTCCCCGCCAGCCGCGCAGCTCCAACCCTCAGCAGCCTGGCCCCCCGCCACCAGCCCTGCAGCAGCCTGACCGACAACCCTCCATGGCAGCCTCATCCCCCACACATACTTCTGCCAGCCCCACAGCAGCCCAACCCCCCCCACTTCTCTGCAGCAGCCAGATCCCCCCATATCCCCGCCAGCCCCGCGGCAGCACAATTCCCATGCCCTCTGCTGCCTCATGGCAGCCTGATCCCCCCACCGCCGCCAGCCCCACACGCAGGCTCTGTGGCAGCCTGATCCCCACCTCCACTCCCCGCCAGCCCAATAGATCTAACCCACCAGCCTGACCCCCCGTCCTGCCCCACTGGACCACACACCAAACCTTCAGCAGCCTGAACCGCCCCCCCGTCCCGTCCCATGGACCCAACCAGCCACCAGGTTTTAACCCTCCCTCCTACTCATGGCCTCAAACTGTCCCCAGCCTTTAACCTTCTCCAGCCCCCCAACCCAAGGTTCACTTACCTTTCAAAAGCAGCGCCACCTGCTGCCACTCCTTCACCCAGCTCTATGAACCAATAAGAGACTTTTACATAGATTTTAATGGTAATTTAGTGTCCGTCTTATGAGTTTTCGCCTAGGAGCACAAAGTGGGGAACCAATTGTGCTCATAGAGCGAGGGATGAGTGTATCTGATTTGTCAGTTTTTATTTCTTTTATTTCTTTTTTTTTGGACCTTTGTGCTATATAACTGTCAGTCTGTAGTGGAAATGCTATTGATCTTAAGAAGTGGGTCTGTCCCATGAAAGCTCTTCACCTAATAAATTATTTTGTTAGTCTTTAAAGTGCTACATGACTGCTGATTTGTTTTGTTAGAGTTCTGTGCTGTTATTTTTGTGTAATTTACCCCTAAATGTCTTCTAAGAGCCCTGCAAGCAGTGGAAGTGTTGGTAATGTGCTAGACAATATTGACCTTATGTGGTCTGGCAAATTCTTTCCCGAGGGTGACCAATTAGAGAGTTTCAACCTCTGTTACAATACTAAGTTTTAAACAAAGATTTTAAGGATACAAGGAAAAGTAAAAGACCAACATGGTTACAAATCAACCAAGTTTTATAGTGACAAACTTAACTTTAGTAAATTATAATCTTTGCCTAAGTGGTTCTCCCACAGGTTACCAAAATATCCAACCTTTCAGGCCAAGAAGCTTCAGGCTTCATAAGTGTCTCTCTGGGCTTGTCTACACTTGCCCCCAACTTTGAAGGGGCATGGTAATCAGGGTGATGGTAAGTAACAGAGCTAGCTGTGTTAGTCTGTACTCCAACAAAACAAAGCAGCAGAAATGTAGCATTTTAAAGACTAACAAAATGATTTATTCGGTGATGAGCTTTTGTGGGACAGACCCTAGTGAAATGCTGTGGTGAATATGCAGCACTTGATTAGTCTAATTCTCCCCCGCGGCAACTTCGAAATGTCAGACTTCAAAGTTCCAGCTTGCGTGTAGCTGTGGGCACTTCAAAGTGTCTGTGCTACTTCAAAGTGCCTTTAATCCCCAAAATTTTGGAGAGGAGCATGCGAGCTTCTGGGTTTCACCCACCTAATAAATTTGTCAGTCTCTAGGGTGCCACAGGATTGCTTGTTTTAGAAAACAGGGCAGATACCCCATACTGGTAGTGGGTTCTAGAATTAGATTTCACCAAGCTAGAAACAACTCTGAACTCCTGGATCACTGTCTCAGTCTTACCATCACATCACACAGTCCCTTTGACACTCCAGCCTGACTGGCCACCCACACAACCTGGAGCATTTGAGTAAAAAGTCACACCAAAAATCACACCACATTCAGGTTGCTCCCATTCCCAAAAGAACCAATCACATATCTCAGATCAGCTGGTACTCTACAGCTGACACCAAAGATAGCCATTGTAAGATAGGCTTATTAGCTAAGACAAGGAAGTCAGTTGTTGAGAGATTACAGTAAGTAAAATATTTGTACAGGTGAGTGACAGTCTGTAATTCCAAATGGTAAAACAAATCTAATCTGTCAGTTTCTCAAATGTCTCTCAGGGTTCTGAGGATCTGTTTGTTTTTGTTTTTTTTTGTTTAGTTTTGCACATTGTTAGAATCCAAACAGTCCACAGAAGAAAGGTCTCTCCCTGAATCCATTCTTATCGTTTCTTTTCACAGAAAACAAGCTTTCAGACTCATTACCCCATCAGCTCTTCTTCTGATGGCCCGTGAGGAATGCATTTTGAGTCTGACTCCTGATCAATGCACACAATGACCACTTGCTTTGAAATTAGCAAAGCAATTTTCTGTTAAAGCTCTTAATTTGCATTTGACAAGGCTCCTTTCACCTATGAGCTATTCACAGAGTAATACACAATATAAATGTTTGCCACTATTATAACAGGAAAAAGATACTTGAAAATGCTGCAACTAACATCCCATTAGTTTTTATGAAATAGTCTTATTCACTTAACAATCTATTTTAATTCACAAGTAACTTGGCTTGGGTCTTTGGCATGAGCTGGCATTTGGTCTCCCAGTGTCCTAAGTTCAAAGAGTGCAGTACAGTATTGTCCTTACCAGTGCTGAACTATTTAAAAGTTTCTTTCCCATCTTAATATCTAAAATGGACTGTCTGTTTCAAGAGCCAGGAAGGCATCCTGGAGGGCAGATTCTTTCGCCAGTGTGGTAGTTAAGAAGCCTTCAGTGATTGTTAAGAAGCCTTCAACCTACTTGTCTAGCTTGATGGCTTTGTTTGTGTACATGTAAATCTGATGCTCTCTGCCTGTGACCAAGCCAGTCAGACAGGTAAATAAGCACATTCCTTTGTATCAAAACAAAAAGCAGTCAAGTAGCACTTTAAAGACTAGCTAAATAGTTTATTAGGTGAGCTTTCCTGGGACAGACCCACGAAAGCTCACCTAATAAACTATTTTGCTAGTCTTTAAAGTGCTACTTGACTGCTTTTTGTTTTGATAGTGTATAGACTAGCACAGCTTCCTCTCTGTTACTATTCCTTTGTATATGACTCAGTCTCCTGATCACATTTTAAGAGCACATTTCCAACAGGCATTTATAACACTTTGTATGGTGCACTACACGACTGCTGGTTTGTTTTGTTAGAATACAGACTAACACGGCTGCCTCTCTGTTACGTATGGATGGTAGGACACCTCCCCCACCCACGACCTGAAACGCTACCTGTTTACTATCAAAACAAAAAGCAGTCAAGTAGCGCTTTAAAGACTAGCAAAATAGTTTATTAGGTGAGCTTTCGTGGGACAGACCCACTTCTTCAGACCATAACCAGACCAGAACAGACTCAATATTTAAGGCACAGAGAACCAAAAACAGTAAGCAAGGACAAATCAGAAAAAGATAATCAAGGTGAGCAAATCAGAGAGTGGTTCTCTGTGTCTTAAATATTGAGTCTGTTCTGGTCTGGTTATGGTCTGAAGAAGTGGGTCTGTCCCACGAAAGCTCACCTAATAAACTATTTTGCTAGTCTTTAAAGTGCGACTTGACTGCTTTTTGTTTTGACAGTGTATAGACTAGCGCGGCTTACTCTCTGCTACCTGTTTACATGTGGCAATTACTTGACTCCTTGCTGTATTATGACCCCCTGCCACCTCTTCCTGCAGAAGCACAGCACTGCTTCTGATGAGTGCAGGGGCATTCATCTCATCCCCTAGAATGTCATGGCCAAGGAAGCTTGTGCTACTCTTGGGCCATGCTGCTTCAGGGGCAGGAAAGGACCACTCCTGCACTCACTGAAAGCAGTGCGGCACTGACGGTGAGTTGGGAGGGATGCTGGAGGGGGATACATGTGCCCCCTATATAACCCCCCTGTGTGTTGCCTATGTATGTGCCCCTTATTATGCAATATCATGGCCACAGACCATAATGGTGATGTCATAAATCTATTCCCTATTTTACTTCAGTGTAACTCAGCTTTTCCAAGGGAACCCCATTCTATACCTGTTTTCTCAAAAATAAGAAGTGCCAGTGAGTTCAATGAGGCTTACTCCAAAATTAAGAAGAGTAATAAGCAGAGTCAGTGTTAGCTTGCTTGGTAACTTGATTTAATTTTTTCTTTTTGGTGGTTTAAATCATGATTTGCAGCAATGATTTTAATTGCCTTGATTTAAATCAATCCACCCTGTCCTTTGTTCTAGGGTCTGTCACATAGCCTTCCTTTTCCCCATGCCAGCCTACCAGAGCTGCAGAAAACAGCAGTGCCTGTACTTACAACACCACTGATATCAGAAAGAGGTCTAGTTGTCGGGCATTGTCTTTGGAACTCATGTGCCCTCATTACCCTGAACTTAACCTACTAACCTTCAGAGCATGGGAAAGTGCAGCTCTGGAGCCCTGCAAATCTGCAGATGTCTGCTTTGTATCCACAGGTATCCATGCCCATGGATGCAGATACCCACGGCTCCTTTGTGCAGACGGGGATGCAGAAACAAAATTTGTATCTAGAACCCTGCAAATTTACAGTAATCTGCTGTTTATCTGAAAGTATCTGAATCTGCCAGTGTGGCTGGAGATTTCTGCAAGTCACTTTTGCAGTTGCAGATGTGGATTCCAATTTTGTAGCTGCAGGACTCCCCACATCTCTTCTCCCAGGCCCAGAGAGAAGGGCGTGGGTGAAGGGGGATTTTGACAGTGCTGTTATTCGTTATTGTCAGATGGTAAGTGCAGGGGGAGGGGAGCAACTGGCTGCTGCTGTTGCTGCTGCCATCACCACCACCATGCTCTGCTTCAGGTAATTCACCCCTCTCCCATCCATAGGACAGGTGGTGCCCTGGAGCCCCTAAAAGCGTGGACAGGATGGCTCTGGGTGGTAGCTGTGGTGGTGGGAGATCATCTCCTGCTGACATAGTGCTGCCCATAGCCAGCACTTCATGTCAGTCATTGGTGTTCAGTTTTTCTCCGCACACCTCTGATTGGCAAGTTTTAGTGACAAAACTGTTGTTTGTGGATATTATGTTCATGGTCTCCTTGGCAATGTGGGGGCCATAGAGAAACATCTTTCATCAGCTTCCACAGAGACCGAGATTGGAACCAAGACTTTCTGCTTCACCTATGGCTGAGGGGGAGCACAGACTGTGTGAGCTGGACCAGGAGCCCCATAGAACAGTAGGGCAATTAGCTGCAGACCCCAGAAAGCCTTCACCTGCTGGCACTCACATGGGAGGGACCTTGTGACCAGAGAGCTGGCTGCTGGTGGTCAGGATAGAGCAATCATAGAGGACATGACTGCTGAGCTACTCTGCCAAACAGAAAAAGAGTCCATTTGAGCACTACCTGCTAGTAGCACCCCCTGTAGACCTCCTTGCATCATAAGCCAGTGGATGGCAAGGGCTTGAGGCCACCAAGGACTCACTCTGTTAGCTTTCAGCCAGGGACACCACACCTTCAAGTTGCACTCCAACTCCATCACCCACACAAGGCCCAAGAAATAATTCTGGGTGTGGGAGACTCTCGTTACATTGATTTAGTTTTGGGCTTCTAATGTGTGTAGCCATGGGATTGGCCAGATCTTCACTTGTTTGATGCCCTTAATTTCTTTGCCTGTCCCATCCCACTTCTTGTAACTAACTTTTCTGCAAATACAATGTAGTTATTCTGACCCCTAAATCCTTGATTCTCTGTGCGCCTCCCTCAGCCAAACTCTCTCTCACACTAGCTGTGTCTACACGTGCACGCTACTTCGAAGTAGCGGCACTAACTTCGAAATAGCACCCGTTGCGGCTACACGCGTCGGGCGCTATTTAGAAGTTAACTTCGGCATTAGGCGGCGAGACGACGAAGTCGCTAACCTCATGAGGGGATCGGAATAGCGCCCTACTTCGACGTTGAACGTCGAAGTAGGGACCGTGTAGACGATCTGCGTCCCGCAACGTTGAAATTGCCGGGTCCTCCATGGCGGCCATCAGCTGGGGGGTTGAGAGACGCTCTCTCCAGCCCCTCAGCTCACTGGGGGCCACGTGGAGCGGCCCCTTAAAGGTCCCCTCCCCCTCCCTTCCTGTGCAGGAAGCTGAGGGAACGTGCAGGCTGCAGCCTGCACACGCGGCCAGCCTGCACCACCCTCAGCCCCGCACACAGCTACGATGGCTGGCCGGCAGCCCCCCCAGGGCCCCCAGGGGACCCCCCCCAAGGGGAGCCAGGGCAGCCAGGCTGGCAAGCGGCAGCGGGGCCCCTCCTGGACAGAGGCCGAGCTGCAGGACCTGCTGGGGCTCTGGAGCGAGGAGGAGGTGCTCCAGGTAATGGGGAGCAAGAGGCGGAACGCGGATGCGTTCGCTCGGCTGGCCGACGGCCTGGCTGCCCGGGGTCACCCTGCCCGCACTCCTGACCACGTCAGGAGTAAGGTCAAGGAGCTGCGGCAGGGTTACTCCCGGGCCCGGTATGCGGCCAGCCGATCTGGGGCCGCCCCCGTCACTTGCCCCTTTTACAGGGAGCTCAGGGACATCCTGGGCCCCCGGCACACCTCCTCCCCTCCGGCCACCCTTGACACCTCGGCCGACGAGCCCCAGCAGGCCCTGCAGACTGAGTCCGCCCCGGAGGCAAGCCCTGGGACATCGCGGCCAGAGGAGGAGGAGGAGGGGGGGGGGGGGCTCCTCCTCCGCAGAATCCAGCCTGCAGATCCTCCTCCTGCCATCCCGGAGCAGCAGCAGGGCCTCCGCCCCCCGGGGATCTCCGAACCGTGGGAGCGGACCAACAGGTAGGTACCCCTCTCTGGTGGACACCCCTGGGCTTGAGGGGCGGGGGTAAGAGATATGTGACCAGGGCCCCCCACATGCTCACATGGCCATGGCCCCAAGGACACCAGGGCCATGGCTCTCACAGCACTGCATCAGCCCCTGCCCCCCCTCCACCCCGCATGACAGTGCCATGCCCCATCCCCGGGCCAGGGGGGAGCGGAACCTCGAGGGGCCCCCGGGAGGAGGGGGTGGGACACCCCGCAGCAGCAGCATGTGATGGAGTGGGGGGAGTGCCAAAGGGAGACTCAGGCTACATATGAGCAACAAGAGCTGAATAGCTCCCAGGGGCAAAGGAGGATCCTGGGGCTACAGCTGGCAGGTGACACCTCTGCCCTGAACAAACAGGAGGGAGGAGCCGAGCTGTCTTGGAATTGGGGGGCGAGGGCGGGGCCCACAGGTAGAGGCTAGGGGAAGGGAGAGCTGGAAGGCAGCCAGCCTGAGGAGGGGGAAAGCTGCATCCCAGAGGGGCACCCCTTGGGGTCTTCTCCCCAGGATGGGTTGGAAGGACTGTCTCTTCCGACAGCTGGTGCTGTCACTCCTGGGAGAAACTGGGCATCTGTGGCCTAAGAAACCTCTCCTGCTGTCAGACCCTGCTGGGTGAAGTGAGAGTCGCTCCCACCAGGGGACGGGGTGCAGGGCAGGGGGACCCCTGAACCCCATCCATCACAGCAGCATCTCCCGGGGACGGGGATGGGGAACCTGCAGCACAGGGCTGGGGGGACAAAGGCCACGGCTCGGGGCCCACACTAACGCCTGTCTCCATTCTTCTTCCCCCCCTCCTCTCCTGTGTCCTGCACCTGCACCATCAGAAGGACCGGAAGAGAGTGCCGGCGACGCGTCAGTCGTCCCGGAGAGCCCTCCGGGGCCATCGCTCCAGGGCAGCCCCTCGGCCGAGGACTGACCGGCCCCACAGCGGGCTAGACGGTGGACCCCGCGCCACCAACCGCCGACGGCAACGGACCCCCAGCTGCTGGCCATCCACCGTCGGCAGCTGGAGGTTGCGGAGCAGCACCTCCAGCTGCAGGAGCGGGTGCTGGCCTGGCGCCAGGAGGCATGGGGGGGCCTACATGGAGACATTTAACCGCTTGGTGGACTACCTGGCCCCCCATGCCGCGCCGGCCGCCACATCGCCCACCCTGCCTGCTCCTGCAGCCCCACCACCAGCTGCTCTGCCCGTCGCCGGCCCGTCTGCCATTGCCCCGCCACCCACTGGCGAGGGCTGGAGCGCTGAGGGACCCCTGGAGCCACCTGACACTCGCCGGCCACCGTACCTTCCGGTCCAGCCCGCTCCCACCCAGCCACGGACCAGGCTGCGACCGCGGCGGGGCTCCCGGCCGCCAACGCCCGGTGCCGGGCTATAGGGGCGAGGGGCCCGGGACGTGCCCCCCCCCTTGTATATAGTTGGACCCTGTTCTTTTCGGCCCCCAGTTTGCCCCGTCCCCCCCATGTAAATAGTTCTCCCCTTTATCCTCCCTGGTTTTCTTTTTATTATTGCGGACAGTTGTTTCTTTGTATTGTTTTATTTTTGTACATATTGCTTTTGTTCAACATGTTTGTACATAGTTTTTGGTTTGTGGTTCAAATATTTATTTACAGTTAAAAAAAAAAGGTTCGGAAATTAAAAAAAAAAGTTTACGTTCAGCCACAAGTGCGTGCTTTCATTTGTCCAGGACAAGTGGGAGGGGGGTGCGGTGGGGTGCTCCATGGTGTAGGCGTTGGGGCAGGAGTGTGGGGGAGGAAGGGGCGGGCAGTAGGGGGCCTGGGCAGAGTTCACCCCGCGGCCTGTTCATCAAAGTGGGCCCGCAGGGCCTCCCGGTCCCGGGTCCCCTCGGGGTCCACCTGCCAACTGGGGGCAGCAGGTGGCTGGACGTGTGCCCTGCCAGCCTCCGCAGCCCAGCCCTGGAAAAAGGTCTCCCCCTTGCTCTCGACCAAATTGTGCAGGGCGCAGCAGGCACCCACAATCTGGGGGATGTTGTTGGGGCCTGCATCCAGGCGGGTCAGGAGACATCGCCAGCGTCCCTTCAGGCGGCCAAATGAACGCTCCACCACCTGGCGCGCGTGGTTCAGGCGCTTGTTGAAGCGCTCCTGGCTAGCGGAGAGATGGCTCGTGTAGGGGTGCATGAGCCATGGCCGGAGGGGGTATGCCGCATCTGCGATGACACAGAAGGGCATGGTGGTGTCCCCCAGAGGGATCTCCCGCTAGGGGATGTAGGTCCCCGCCTCCAGCCGGCGGCACAGGCCCGAGTTCCGGAAAACCCGGGCGTCGTGGGTGCTGCCAGGCCACCCCACATAAATGTCCTGGAAACGTCCCCGGCTGTCCACCAAGGCCTGGAGGACGACAGAATGGTAGCCCTTTCGATTGAGGTATCGTCCTCCACTGTGATGCGGGGCGCGGATGGGGATGTGAGTCCCATCCAGAGCCCCGAAGCAGTTGGGGAAGCCCAGGGTGGCAAAGGCGGCAATGGTGGCATCTGGGTCCCCCAGCCTCACGAGCCTGTGCAGGAGCATGGCGTTGATGGCACGCACAACCTGCAGAGAAAGCACATGGGACAGCACCAATGAGGGGTGAGCAGGGTGTGCGTGGCCCTGCCCTGCCCTGCCCTGCCCTGCCCTCCCCTGCCCTGGCCCCCCTGCCCTGCCCTGGCCCCCCTGCCCTGTCCTGCCCTGCCCTGGCCTCCCCTCCTCTGCCCTGCCCTCCCCCCCCGTGGGTTCGCTTACCTCCATGAAGACAGCCCCGACACCAAACTGCTGGCCCACGGATCGGTAGCTGTCTGGAGTGGCCAGCTTCCAGACAGCGATGCCGACCCGTTTCTGCACTGTGAGGGCACACCGCATGGTGGTGTCCTGGTGCCTGAGTGCGGGGGTGAGCCACTGGCACAGCTCCAGAAATGTCTGCCGGCTCATCCTGAAGTTCCTGAGCCAGCGGTCGTCATCCCACTCCCCAAGCACCAGCCGCTCCCACCAGTCGGTGCTGGTGGGGTAGCTCCACAGCCGCCGGCGTGTGAGGCGGGGGGGGGCGGGGTGCTGCAGGTATAGGGGTTGAGCCCTGCTGCCCTGGGGGCATCTCCTCCTCTGGGGCAAGGAGGTGCTCAGCTGCCTCCCGCATGGCACGGAGCAGGGCAAGCCCTGCTCCTGCCGGGAGGGCTGGGTGGACCTCTGGCTGCTGCTGCTGCTGCTGCTGCTGCTGCTGGGGGTCCATGACTGCGGCGCCCGGGGTCTGTGTGCCTATGGCTCCTCAGACCGCGTGCTGTGCAGGCTGAGTGTGTCTGGGAGGGGCCCTTTAAGGGAGCGGCTAGCTGTTGCCCCGGAAGCGCTAGTCCGCCCGGTGACCCTGTCTGCAGCTGTGCCTGGCATCCCTATTTCGATGTGTGCTACTTGGGCGTGTAGACGTTTCCTTGCTGCGCCTATTTTGATGTTGGGCTGCGCAACGTCGAAGTTGAACATCGATGTTGCCAGCCCTGGAGGACGTGTAGACGTTATTCATTGAAATATCCCATTTCGATATTGCCACATCGAAATAGGCTACTTCGATGTAGGCTTCACGTGTAGACGTAGCCACTGTGTCTACACTACAAGATAAAATCAAATTTATTATTATCAATTTTGTTAGGCCGGATTTTATAAATTTGATTTTAACCTTCCCATGTGCTCCTCACAAAGTCGACTTATTGCTGCCACACTCAATTGGCCAACATCAGCTGTTGAAGTAGTGCATTGTGGGAACCTATCTTACACTTCCCTCATCCCCATAGCATTCTGGGTATGGCTGCTGGTCTTTGACATCATCTTCCCACATTGCATTTTCCTCTTTCCCCTCCCATGGTGAGCAAGTGTCCATTTTTCCCATTGGAAGGAAGGAAAAGTAGGGCATCCACACAGATGGCAAAAGAGTTAACAGAAATCTTTCCTCTGTAACTGAATTCTCAACTGGCCCTCCTCCAGCTTTCCCCCCTTCCCTGATTGCATGCGATCCCTGAAAATAATATAGGGACCCTGAAAAGCTTGAAGAAAGAGATGATAATAAAGTTTGTGAAAAAAGAGAGTTGCTGAGGGGAGGGTTTTGGGCTTTCCAGTGCACGATAAGGCTTCTGTGCACAGGCTATGTTCTCAACTGGCTTTTCACTGGCTGTTCCCACTCCCATGATTGCATCTGATCCCTGAAAATAACACTGGGACAGACTCTTCTCAACTGGCCCTCCACCTACTCTTCCCTGCGTGGAGGGGTGCAAAGTTAGAAGAAAGAGGATAGAAAAGTCTTGGAAAAAAAGATTTTCATCTTCCCTCTTAACTACACAGATATTGCCAACACGGGATGGCAGCAAAATCCCATACACTGAACTTATAACGGAAACACGAAACTCAACTGGATTTCCACCCTCTGGGTTTTTTGGTTTTATTGGTTTGTTTGTTTTTTTGTCAGGGGTCAAAGCATGAAGAAAGATAGGAAAGGTTAGGAAAAAGATTTTGTAACAGAAATATCAAACCAGCAGGTGTCTATGATGGACAGCAAGCCCCTGAAAATATTTTTGGCGGCAGGGGGTGGCCTGTGGTCTGCAGCTGCAGAGCCGGTTGAAATGTTGAAGTGGTCCCCCCCCCACAAGTATGTTTGTCGCCAGGGGAGACTTCCACATGGTAAAGGCCCCGAAAATGTTTTTGGGTGGGAGCCAATTGAAGTAGTCCCACCCAAACGTTTTAGCCGCTGGGAAGACTTCCCCCCAGACAGCTGTAAGCCTCTGAAAAAGTTTCCCGCCCTTGGAGCCCTAACCACACAAGCCAGGACATGGTGCTGCCTGGCAGTATGGTCAGCACCGAACGGCAGGCACGTCCTTTTATTGGGTCAGGGGCTACCCATGTGACATGGCTGAGCGTGGGAAAGACCCCGACTCCGTGGCACCTGTGGGGGAGGGAGAGGGGGCTCGCACAAACATAAACCATTGAGGAGAAGTTTCTTGGCCTCTGTTGCAAGCATGACCCCCACAACAGCCTTGCTGCCATGTGGTACAGCAGGGCAGCAGCTGGCACCAGGCAGCAGAAAAAAATACCAAGTGTAGAGACAGAACCACAAACTCCATGCTGGGGCTATTTGTAATGGGTAGAAGCACTCACAGCGCTAATAGCAAAAAAAAGAAAGACAATTCTCAGTCTCTTATCCAACCATAAGCCCACAGCCACGGGTTTCCTGATCCCGATTTGATATTCACGGTCTTTCTGTAACTTAATTCCAGCACACCTGAGAGCTGTGGCCAGAGTGGAGCACTGTGGGGCATTGTGGGCTACATACGGGACGCTTCTGGAGGCTAATAAATTTGATTTTAAGATGTGGCGCTTCCACACTGGCCTTCAGTTGAACTTTTGGATCCGAGCTTGATGCTACACCAAGCAGGTACCAGCAATATTGTGATATTGATATTTGTGCTCCCAAAATCAAGCTAATGGTATTTAAAGGGAAGACAGTCATGTGGTAATATCAACCTAACTGCCTTAAATTTGAATGTATCTTGTAGTGTAGACGCAGTCTCAGAGCCTTTGTCAGGTGGCAGGGCAGGGGGCGGGGGTGGAAAGTGCCATGGCAGAGGGAGAGTTTAGGTTGGGGAGAGGTGTGCGCTCTGGGCAATTCTGGGCACCATCAACATTTTTGCAAACCTGCCACCCCTGTTCTCCTGTTCTGAGTGCCTGGTTAGTGAGACCAATTATACAGAAGGTAAATGCTGTCTTTGCATTTAGCACTGTTCAGCTGATGCTGATATGTCATGTTTTGGGCTGGCTGGCAAATCTGTTTTTAAAAAGCTGGTTAGCAAGAGCAGGTTTACAGAGCAAGTTGTAAAGCAAGATGCTATCAGGTCTTGCTCTGAATGGGCCACAAGTGCATTGCACATACTTCTGTGAAGAGTACTCTCATCTGTGCTGGAAGCGCTCCTTAAAGAGTCTGCAACCAACTTTCCCATCTGCAGGCCACAAAGTGCTTCATCTATATTTGGCAAACAAGCTCCAGCTAGTGACTGGGTGATGACACACCCTGCTCAATTCAATTTTTAAAGGACTATTGATCAGTTTAACTACCAGATTCTATTAGCCATGCCATCAGGTAGATACTGTTGAGTAGGGGTTGCTTTTTCTGGACATAGGAAATTTCCCAGAAGTCTCCAAAGACAAAGTTGGTTGCTAGTATTAAGCTTTTTTCTTTTAATTGGTCCAAAACAGAAAAGGACTATTTGAAGACCTCTGTGTTGCCTTCATACCTGCAGCTACTGAGCAGCAACTCATTATTCCTGTATTGTCATTCAAAACGGTGAAGCTTTACATTACAACTCCAGCTGAATACCAATGCCTAAAGCAATCATTAGAAGAGTAATTTCTAGTATTATGGGGCTCTAGATAGCATAAACGTGTCTCTACTACAATCTTTGATCTTGCTCTATTAAGGCACTAGGTCCTGCTTATGGATTTTATCAGCAGTCTTAGGGTGAACCTGTGGATTGGTCAGAAGTGTAACATATTTCTGCTCCATTTTACCATCTATAGCTGCTATGAACTGATCAACCTCACAATCCTTTGGTTCATTTTTTGACACAATTCTGGTCCCAAAATAAAATCTCTGGGAACAAGTGACTGAAAGGCAACATGTTTGTATTCTAGATCTGAAACTGATTGATAAGATGGCAATATGCATATCAAAATTTTCTTCAAAGCTAGAGATGTACTGCAAATTTATTATCGAGGATTACACTCTTCTATCTATTTGATCAAGGGGTGGACAGATCTTGTCTGCCAGGATTAGTCCCTGGTGGGCCTCCCCCTCTATATTTATGTGTGCCTCTGCAAGTATTGTGTGATCACAGCTCTCAAGGGTCATGGATCACCATTCATGACCTTTAGGAACAGTGGGAAGCAGTGTCCTGGTCCATGCCACTTCCAAGCACTCTTGTTGGTTGAGGATCGCCATTCGCGGCCAATGAGAGTGGTGGCCATCCAGTGCTCACAGGCGCACAGGTAAATATAGCAGCCGCGCCCCCCCAGGGACTAACTCTGGCACGCTGCCACTCTTATTGCTCACCTTGACTAGTCACACCCAATATTAAAATTTAATTAGCCATTGACTCAAGGCTTAAGTTTAGTTTAAGTTTAGGTGTAAGTCTAGTTAGCCGCTGACTCAAGATTTAAGTTTGCGTTTTCTCCCTCTCTCACTTATTCACTGCAAAAAACATGAATTAGCACATTAATTTCTAGCCTTTAGAAACCCTTTTTTCAAGCATGAAGGGCACAAACCATTCTCTTGCTGCTGTTCTTCTCTTCTGACCAGTCTCAGTGTGGCTAGGTTCTGGTGATTGTCTTTTGTCAATGTTCAAAATTAAAAGAAATCCATAAAGAGTCTCAACAAAGCAAACTGCTACATATAAGATGAAAGGCCCATTACTGATAGACCCTGACCTCCTATACAGAGACTGTTACCTAGAGTTGTCAGCCCTACAATAAGAAAAGATTGTCATGTGATGAAAACCTCAGTAATACATCCAAGCTGCGTCTACACGTGCACGCTACTTCGAAGTAGCGGCACTAACTTCGAAATAGCGCCCGTCACGTCTACACGCGTCGGGTGCTATTTCGAAGTTGAAATCGACGTTAGGCGGCGAGACGTCGAAATCGCTAACCCCATGAGGGGATGGGAATAGCGCCCTACTTCGACGTTCAACATCGAAGTAGGGACGTGTAGACGATCCGCGTCCCGCAACATCGAAATAGCGGGGTCCTCCATGGCGGCCATCAGCTGGGGGGTTGAGAGATACTCTCTCTCCAGCCCTTGCGGGGCTCTGTGGTCACCGTGGGCAGCAGCCCTTAGCCCAGGGCTTCTGGCTGCTGCTGCTGCAGCTGGGGGTCCGTGCTGCATATACAGGGTCTGCAACTAGTTGTTGGCTCTGTGTATCTTGCACTGTTTAATGAAAGTGTGTCTGGGAGGGGCCCTTTAAGGGAGCGACTTGCTGTTGAGTCCGCCCCGTGACCCTGTCTGCAGCTGTGCCTGGCTCCCTTATTTCGATGTGTGCTACTTTGGCGTGTAGACGTTCCCTCGCTGTGCCTATTTCGATGTTGGGCTGAGCAACGTCGAAGTTGAACATCGACGTTGCCAGCCCTGGAGGACGTGTAGACGTTATTCATCGAAATAGCCTATTTCGATGTCGCAACATCGAAATAAGCTATTTCGAAGTTGGGTGCACGTGTAGACGTAGCCCCAATGTCACCTATTATTTTAACTCAATTTGCATACAGAAAATTTAAAGCCAATGTTATTGTCAATGAAACAGTAAGATACCACTTCTTACACTGGAACAGCACAATTAGCAATGCAGCTGATAGATATTCATTCAGCTATATCAATGCAAAAACCCTAGAATCCCAAATACGCAGTGTAGCCAAAACCTGGGAACACTGTAAAATGTGTTGTGAGATTGCTATGTTTATATTTAGGAAGTGGTGCATGGTGTTTTCTGAAATCACTTTCAGAGTAAAAGAGATACTAGCAGGAGGACTATACAGTGGGGTACATCCCTCAATGCTAGCAAACACCATCTCCTGCTTTAGGATTGAAGCCAGCAGACACTGAATTCCTTTATGTTGCCAAATCATATAGGCTGTGTCTACACTACAGCAATCCTTCAAAAAGAAATTCTTTTGGACGATCTCATCCAAAAAAACTTAATTCGAAAGAGCACATCCACACAAAAAATCGGATTGAAACATCGATCCGCTCGTTTGACAGCGATTGTTCACACAGCCCCCTGCTTTTTCGAAAGACGGACCCGTGGACCATCTGCACAAACTTTTTTTTTCAAAAGAAGCTTTCCAAAGAAGACACTCTTCCTGGTCTGGGAGCGGAAAGGGGCTTCCAGAAGACGAGCCACACTCTTTCGATTTCAGATTGAAAGAGCATGTTGTGTGTGTAAATGCTCTGCATGTTCTTTTGGAAAAGGGCCAGATTTTCTGAAAAAGCTTGCTAGTGTAGATGCAGCTGTGAAAAGAAAGGAAATGCAGGTTGTCCCTCAGCTGGCCTCTCCCGTTCCATGGGGCTGGGACTTGGACTTTAGTGTGTGAGCCCCTACAGTTTGAGCTAAAAGCCTTCTGGCACTCAGCTCAGGCTGTAGAGGAAACTGATCCTTTCTCTGTATATGTGGTCTAAGTGTCACTACATGGGACAGTGACCCATGTTGCTAGGTATGCGGGTTATACAATCACAGTGGGGGCCATCTGCAGACAGGAATTTTGGTTGGCCATAAAACTGGCTTGCTCATGAGAGACCCTTCAGAAGCAGATAATATACCTTAGAATCCACTGAAAATTGATCTGGGACTCAGGTTATCACTGTTCAGTTCTTGAGGCTGGGTTCCATATGTGGGTTCTTAAGCTTTAATTTCTTGCTCCCCAGGATTGTGGAATCCCAATAGTGTGTCCAGATGTTCCCAGCTGTAGTATTTACACTACTGAACAGTAGAACACAAATCTTACCCTGAACTCTCTACAGCTCTAAGACTCAGGGTTGCCATTATTCTAGCAATTACTGAGTTCTAAGGATCTCTAAAGAGCCCCAAAATCTATTCCTACTACATTCCTTCTTTTCTGTATGGAAAAATCTTATAGAACTGAATGGGTGGGATCAGTTTACAGAGGAACTAAATAGCTTAATTTAAAACTGGTGTTAATACAGTGCTGTTTGAAGCCAGTTGGAAAATGCTGAATTCACCTTGATTGTTTTTGGGGAATGCTAATGTTCAATTTGAACAAAATTTGGTTAGGTCATTTTTGAAAACCCAAATCTTGCTATTTGGTGTTGGTTCCCCACTGCTTTCCCTCTATTCTTTGTTAGGAAGTGTGGAGGAGCTGAGTTGATTTTCTGAAAACTCGCTGTTTTCTTAAATTCTTGTTTAGCTAAGAACATTTTGTCCAGAACACCCCAGCAGCTTGATAGGATTTTTAGGGATGGTCTGAATTTAATCACTACCTTGAAAAGCTCACTTGAGCTGTGTCTACACATGCACGCTACTTCGAAGTAGCGGCACTAACTTCGAAATAGCGCCCGTCGCGGCTACACGCGTCGGGCGCTATTTCGAAGTTAACTTCGATGTTAGGTGGCAAGACGTCGAAGTCGCTAACCTCATGAGGGGATCGGAATAGCACCCTACTTCGACGTTCAACGTCGAAGTAGGGACCGTGTAGACGATCCGCGTCCCGCAACATCAAAATTGCCGGGTCCTCCATGGCGGCCATCAGCTGGGGGGTTGAGAGATGCTCTCTCTCCAGCCCCTGTGGGGCTCTATGGTCACCGTGGGCAGCAGCCCTTAGCCCAGGGCTTCTGGCTGCTGCTGCGGCAGCTGGGGATCCATGCTGCAGGCACAGGGTCTGCAACCAGTTGTCGGCTCTGTGTATCTTGTGTTGTTTAGTGAACATCGACGTTGCCAGCCCTGGAGGACGTGTAGACATTCATCGAAATAGCCTATTTCGATTTCGATGTTGGCTTTACGTGTAGACGTAGCCTTGGAGTTGCATCTTGCTAGGGATGTTAAGGATAACAAGAAGTATGTCTAAAGGTATGTTAGCAACAAGAAGACAAGGGAAAGTGCAGGACCCTTATTGAATGGGTACAACAACTTAGTGACAGATGACATGGAAAAAGCTGAAGTACTCAATACTTTTTCTATGCCTTGGTCTTCACAGGCAAGGTCAGCTTCCAGACTGCTGGCAGCATAGTATTGGAAGGGTATAAGCAGCACTCATTAGTGAAGGAATAGTTAGAAAAAAATAGACAAGCATAAATCATGGGGTGGGATCTAATGCATCCAAGAGTGCTAAGAGAGTTGGCTGATGTGATTGAGAGCCATTGGCTCTCATCTTTGAAAGCTTGTGGCAATTGGGAAAGGTCCTGGACAAGAGGAAAAAGGCAAATGTAGTGCCGATCTTTAAAAAAGAAAAGAAGGACGATCTGGGAACTATAGACTGGTCAGCCTTACCTCAGTCCCCAGAAAAGTCGTGGAGGGGATCCTCAAGGAAATCCATTTTGAAGAACTTGGAAGAGGGGAAAGTGATCAGGAATAGTTGACATGGATTTCCCAAGGACAAATTGGGCCTGACCAACCTAATTTCCTTCTGTAATGAGATAACTGGCTCTGTGAATATGGGGAAAGTGATGGACATGATACACCTTGAAATTACCAAGGTGTTTGATATGGTCTCCTACAGTTTTTTTGCCAGCAAGTTTAAAGTACGGCTTTGATCAATGAGCTGTAAGGTGGATGGAAAGCTGGCTAGATCGTCAGGACCAATGGATAGCAAGCAACGGCTCAATGTCTGGTTGGCAGCCCATATCTGCTGGAGTACTCAAGAGTCAGTTCTGGGGCCAGTTTTGTTGAACATCTTCATTAATTATCTGAATGAGGAGATGGATTGCACCCTCAGCAAGTTCACGGGTAACACTAAGCTGCAGGGAGAGGTAGATATGCTGGAGGCTAGGGATAGGTTCCAGAGTGACCTGACAGAGAATGTGTCCAAGAGATGATGAGATTCATCAAAGATGAGTGTAGAGTCCTGCACTTAGAACAGAAGAATCCCAAGCACTGCTACACTCCAGGAATCAACTGGCTAAGCGACAGTTCTGCAGAAAACAACCTGGCGGTTACTAGGGTGACCATCCCTACTTATTTTTCAAAAGAGATTAATTGTCCCATATTCGGGCCCTCTCTGATGCTGACCTTTTCCAACAGTAGCTGCACAGATGTAGCTGCTGGCTGGAAAGCACTAGTTTACTCCTGAGCCTCGGGGAATAGGGGTGGGGGGAGCGTGGGAGGCTGCTGCTTCCCCAGGGCTCGGGGTGGGCCAGCAGCTGCCACTTCCTCGGGCTCAGGGAGCGCTGGTGGCTGCCGCTTTCCCGGGGCTCAGGGAGGGCCGGCAGCTGCCGTGTCTTTCCAGGCTCCCCAGAGCTTGGTGGAGCTGGGAGGAGCTGCCCCTTCTCCCATATCTCCCCATCCCATATTTGGAGCACAGCGGTATGGTTGCCCAGGCAATCACAGCAGGCATAAAGCTGGGTATAAGTCAACAGTGTGCCCTTATTTCCAAGGTTCATGGAATATTGCGCTGCATTAGTAGGAGCGTTCCCAGCAGATCGAGTGGAAGTGATTTTTCCCCTCTATTCAGCACTGATGAAGCCATGTCTGAAGTATTGTGTCCAGTTTTGGGTACCCTGTTATGGATGACTAATTGCACTCTGCTGGACTCGCTCCAGTAAAAAGTATTAGGGGATGGGGGACTTAAGAGGAAAGGCGGAGAGGCTTATTTAGTGTGCATCAGACAAGAATGTCCGGGGGACAGGTGGATTTGATGGCAGCCTTCAACTACCTGAAGTGGATGGAACCAGGCTATTCTCAGTGGTGGCAGATGACAGAACAAGAAATAATAATCTCATGTTGCACTGGGGGAGGTGTGGGTTAGATATTAAGCTACTTCACCAGGAGGGTGGTGATACACTGGAATGGGTTGCCTAGACAGAGGGTGGAATCTTCGTACTTGTTGATTCGCAATGCCAGGTTTGACAAAGCCCTGGCTGGAATGATTTAGTTGTGGTTGGTCCTGGTTTGAGCAGGGAGTTACAGTAGGTGACTTCCTGAAGTCTCCTCCAACCCTAATCTTCTATGATTGTATGAATTCTATAAGTTGGTGTCACCACTCCAGAAAGTCTATAATTCACAGTCATGTTCTATAGGATTCTTGTACGCATGTGCTTTGGTCTTTCAGTTATGGCAATGACCCTTAATGTGACTTGTAAAAATACATTCTTCTTGACCCAGTGAAATGGTGAGAACAGGACACATGATAAAAGGAGAATCTCCTTCTGTTAAGGGAAGGTTCTCTGATGCTGCACAAATTGTGCCTTAGTTCACTAGCATTATCCATTCTTCTAACATGCTTAGTGTGATGGTTAGGATCCTGAATTTCATTCCTGGGTGTACTTGTGACTTTGGGCAAGTTTAGGTCTAAAAATTTATTAACAATTCTACTAATTTTGGTCTCTGCTTGTGGTTGCCTTACTTAAGATATCGATTGGCTTAAGTCTGTTAGCATTGGTTGTGTAGTGCTACTGAAAATGTGGCCTTGTACTTCCCTCTGGGCACCTCTTACCAAATTAAGGCTTAAGTTTTTAGGACTTCTTTCTTCCTCAATTTCCTCATCTGAATCATACTTTCGTATTTCATAGGGGCTTGTGAGTCTAACTTAATTAGAGCACATGGACATCATCAGATGAAAGATAGTATATGAAAAGCTGTTATTGGATCTTTTAGTAGTGAAAATAAAAACTGGTTCTAATTTTTTATCAAAGAGCAGAAGTCTCAAGACAAAGAGCCATAATACTCCTCCTTCCTCCTAGCTGGAATTGCTGTTTAAACAGATTAGGACAGCAGCCCTTTTTCTCCCTAGGTAGCAATTCTCTTTCTGAATAGATGTTAAGTAGAATGATTCTTAATTGGATCTTCATCATCACAGTGAAATTATATAGTGGTGGTAAGAAAATGACAGGTTAGAAATCCTAAGCAATTTGTAAGAGAGCTAAAGAGATGGAGCTTTTCTGTGTATTATGCAAAGTACTTCCAAATCAGGCTTTAAGACCATAAAAATGGCCATGCTGGGTGCAATTAGGCCAGTATCCTGTCTTCTGACAATGCCAGGTGAGCATGAAGAGAGCATATAATCATCAAGTGATTCATACCCTGTTGCCCAGTCCCAGCCTCTAGCAACCAGAGGCTAGGAACGTCATCCCTGCCCACCTTGGCTAATAGCCATTGAGGGACCTATCCTCTGTGAATTTCTTTGCAGTCATACACTGCCTTCTGATTTGGTAGCACTCTGTACAGGTGCAAGTGTTTACTCATGGTGTAAGGCAATGGGACATTGAGACTGTAATCTGCAATGAAGTATTGATGCAGTATCTATCCCAGCAAGCTAGGGGGAAGCTGCTCTGAGGCACCAGCTCCCCTAGGTCATTCTCTTATCACTACCTCTCCCTACTGTTGCTCCCACTTTTTGTCTTCCCACGTGCCCTCAGAACAGCCATATAGAGCAGGTATTGAAGGATCCAAAGCACAATATATTCAGTTACACAACTGAGGAAGTTACTCAGCAGCACAGTGACATTAAAACTCATCCTGTCTGGACTCAGGCTAACACTGAATGTTGTTCTTTGAGAAGAGAGGTGGGGAGGTGATAAGTGCAGCCTGTAAAGGATAGATGAAGACTGAGAAGTGGGAGGCAGTGAAAGGGGCTGCTGTCGTGATAAAATAAATTCTCCTATCTGAAGTGGACAAGGGTGTAAATGAAAAGAAACTCTCCTAAACATACAATAGACCCTTGCTTTGCACAGACTCAACTTATGCATTTTCATATTCACACGGGTTGCGTCTGGAGGGGGACCCTACTTTCCTGTGTCCCACCTCCCCACTTACCCCGTGCTGCTGGCCGGCTCAGGGGAGGCAGCTCCTGCCTTGCGGCTGCCCAGCACTGCAACTCTGTGGGGCAGAGGGTCAGGCATGGCTGGAGCTGCCCAGGGCCAGGCCATGGCACAGCTGGAGCAGCCCATGGCTCCAGTGCCACAGCTGGAGCTACTGCCACCTGGGCAGCCCTGGGGCCAAGCTGCACCATGGCTGCGGGGGCGGCAGGGGCACTATGGCTGCTCTGCATAGATGGCAGCTGGAACAGGAGGCATCCTGCTCCACTCCAACCCAGACCCTGCCCCCCCACAGGGGGAGCTGGAGCTGTCGGTTGGAGCCTCAGCTCCAGCCGTCTGCTTCCCCCAGCTAGGGGAATTCTGAGGATCTCCCCAACTCCCCCTCCCCCACAATTTACGCAAAATTCAATTTATGCAGAGGTTGCCCAGGACGCAACCCCCGTGTAAATCGAGGGTTTACTGTACATCTTTGTGCTGCATATATGTATTGCTGTATGTAGTCGCCCTGAATCCAAACGTGAAGCCAACAGAACAATTAACGGCAATGTCTTTGGGGTTGGGTCCCAAGTCTAAGCTTGCAAAACAACTGTCAAGGATCAAAAACAAGAGAGGGGAAGAGTTTTGAGAGACATTGTACTCTAGTGGATAGGAACACTGGGTTGGAGATGATCTGGAGCTGGTGCTTGGTCCTTCTGTAAGGCAAGGGACTAGAGTTGATGACCTGTCAATGTCCCTTCCAGTTCCTAGTATTCTATGGTTCCAGTCCACAGCAAACACTTCTGTGTTACAGAGCAAACACTTCAGTATTATCTTGTGGGGATACATATGTAAGTGAGATTAATGCATGCAGCAACTCATAAACATTTCATAAAGTCCAAACACTAAACATCTTATCTTATAAATGTCTTATAAATTCAACATCTCTTTTTAATAATTCTGACTTGCAAGTCAGCCAGTTGCACACATACAAAATGGGGAACGACTGTCTGGGAAGGAGTACTGCCAAAAGGGATCTATGAGTCATAGTGGACCACAGGCTAAAAGAGTCAACAGTGTAATACAGTTGCAAAAAAGCAAATATGATTCTGGTTTCCAGGTGTCTGTCATTGCTCAGTGAAGGCTAGGACCTGCGCATGAGCTGGCATCTGGTCTGTCAACATCACAACTACTGTGTACAGAGGACACGCAACAGGAAGTTGTAAGTTGGTTTTCAGATGTGTCAACAGGAGGGGAATGTAATTATATTTAGAACACCTTTCTGGGGAATGAATCAAATAGAATAGATTCAAGGGCTCAGAGCTTCAGCTTTGACATAAAACTACACTCCCAGTCATGCATAATTCAGCAAAGGTCTGTCAGCTTAGTTTGTAAGTGTGGCACTTCTTCATTTTGTGCAGATATCCTTCTGGAAATGGTTAGAAGGGAGGGACTGTTACAGCAATACATTAACCCCAGAGCTATTGCACTTTTTCATGCAGTGGAAACTGACCTTTTTGTGTGGGGGTAGCTAATGTTACCTTAAGAAGCTATTATTTTTCTTTCTTAATTTAAAAAGATTTTTATGGTTAGAAAATGTTCTATTAAAGACCAGATAGTAGACTGTTGTCAATGTCATTCATCTGGCTGACACAGTTCCACAATTCAATCTTTTAAGCCCTGGGGAAAAGAACAATTGTCTTTCTGAAGCCAGTGTCCCTATTCAGGAAAGCACTTAACTCTGTTTGTACTTCTAGGTAGACTTAAGCGCTTTCTTGAAACAGGACCCAAATATGGATGTAACAAAGGCTATCTTTAATATCTTTATGCTCAACATCTATTGGGGATTCTGTAGCAGCTCCCTCTTTGACAGCAATTAGCCTTTCATTAGCTCATTGCATGGAGGTGGCAGTAGAAAGGCCAGTACCACAGTATCCCTGGTTAGCTCAAGTTGCCCTGTCCCACTGTGTGCTTTATCTGGTCCTCTCCCAAGCAACAGTAGGGGCCACTTTGACTGGGGGTTCAGACCCTGTGGGAGCAGGAACCACGATGGTGCATGCATGCTCATGCTCACTAATCCATTTTTTATTTTTTTGGATGGGGGGGGCAGTTTGCACCAAGATTTTAAGGCTAGCCTTTAATTTTGTACCTGTCATTGTCTGCAGGGGTGGAATGTTGCAGTGGGCAGAAATAATAGCAGTAGAACACTTTTAAATCCTTTTAATAAAAAAAATAGGTAGATAGACATTAAATTGTATCCATGGTTGACTTCAGTCACAAAATTGGAGATATTTTTTGTACACTAGAAACTTACAGTGATGAATCAGAAGATGTTAGTAATACTACTCTGAATTTCTATAGCCTCTTCCACAGAAGAATCGCAAAGCTTAGTGAAAGTTATTAACTAATAGTCTTCTAGACAAGCATTGTCATCTTCAGTGGCATGTTGCAATTTTTCTAGACCATGACTCAACTGAGTCAGTGGGCATTCGTTGACAATATGTGTCATTGTCCGTGTTGTGACACACCTGCTTGAAGGGCTACTACAAAGACCCAAGTGATACTGGTTGGCTGCACAGAGACCTTGCCTGGACCAGAACCTGTTCAGCAAGAACCACTGATGACAAGGCAAGTCAAAACCAGGCAGGCAGACTATGGGTTTGACAACAAGGAACTGGTGGGGAATTTTAATATGGCAGGATAAGACCACAAAATGAGATGTGATGGCAAACATATATCTGAAAGTTTAAAAGCTCATTCTGCACCAGGAGGTTTTGGTTGATGCATACTTTCCCAAGTAGCTTGCTAGTGGCAACCTCTTGTCTGATATGAGGAAGAGCAATATTGCTCAGAACTGGGAGCCAGGGGAATGGAGTGAATGCCAGAGATAATGTACATGGTGATATATAACTGTATATCCACCAGTCTGATGTGTGACGACCGACTCCATACTGGTGCACAGTACTTCATCGCCATATATGAGGTGGCAAGAGCAGACATCATCAGGGTTGGGGCAGGGGCACCCCACAATGAACCTGCTGGTTTGCTGGGAAAATTGGTGCACTTCTTAACTTTAACTGTCATCTTCCACAAGTGGGCACAGTTACTCAGTGTGCAGGCTAAGGTCACTCCTAGATAGATTGGTTCTATTTCATGCTTTGCCTTCTGACCATTCAGATAAACATTCAGTTCTTGGGCTGCAAAACACAATAAAGATGAAAAAATCTGGAGATTGTTTTATGATGCTTGGCTAGAGGTGCGAATTCATACCGTGGTCAGCTAATTTTACCCATATCTCAGTTTAAGATGGCATCATGAAACATGCAGGCCTGAGTACTGCAACGGATGTCATCTGCATAAATGAACTTTTGTCACCCCATTGTTGACAGATCATTGATGTCCAGGTTGAAGAGGGGACAGTGACTCAACATTCTAATCATGCCACCTACCAGTACCCGACAACAGTCGGGGAAGTTAATGATCCAACCAGTGAGCTGAATTCTGCAAGTACCAGCTCAGTGAATCCTGGCACTGTCACCACCGACAAACCCAACATGTGACCCGGGGACTTCTGTGTCATTGGACCACCTCTGCAGGTGTTACATCTCAGTGTTGAGGCTTTGTGAGGTGCAAAGCATGATGGGCCTGATTGCCTTCTGTGACAATGTAAGTGACTGTGGATATGGGGAAGGTGATGGACGCGATATATCTTGACTTTAGCAAAGCTTTTGGTATGGTCTGCCACAATATCCTTCTCAACAAGTTAAAGTACTGATTGGATAAATGGACTTTGAGGTGGATAGAAAGCTGGCTAGATTGTCAGGCTCAGTGGGCAGTGATCAATGGCTCTGTGTGTGGTTGGTGGCTGGTATCAAGTGAGAGAACCCCAAGGGTCTGTTCTAGTGCCAGGTTTTGTTCAATATCTTGATTGATGACCTGAATGAAGGAATGGAGTGCCCCTTCAGAAAATTTGTGAATGACACTAAACTGTGAGGGGAGGGGTTGATACATAGGAGTGTAGGGATAGGGTCCAGGGAGACCTAGACAAATTGGAGGATTTTGCCAAAATATCTGATGAGGCTCAACAAGGTTCAACAAGGAAAAGTGCAGAGTCCTACACTTAGGATGGGGGGATCCCAAGCATGGCTACAAGCTGAGAAACAACCGTCTAAGCAGCAGTTCTGCAGAAAAAGACCTGGGGATTACAGTGGATGAGAAGCTGGATATGAGTCAACAGTGTATCCTTGTAGACAAGAAGGCGAATGGCATATTGGGGTGCATTAGCCGGAGCATTGCCAACAGATCTGGAGAAGGTGTTATTCCCCTTTATTCGGCACTGGTAAGGCCACATCTGGAGTATTGCATCCAGTTGTGGGCCCTCCATTACAGAAAGGATGTGGCTGCACTGAAGGATCCAGCAGAGGGTGACAAAATGATTAGGGGGCTGGAGCACATGACTTATGAGGAGAAGCTGAGAAATTTGGGTTTATTTAGTTTACAGAAGAGTAGAGGTGAGGGGGGATTTGATAGAAGCATTCAACTACCTGAAGGGAGATTCTAAAGAAGATGGATACAGGCAGTTTTCAGTGGTGACAGAACAAGGAGAAAAGGTGTCAGGGTGCCATGGCGAAGGTCTGCATTGTATATTAGGAAAAAGCTATTTTGCTAGTTGAGTGGTAAAGGCCTGGAATGCATTACCTAGGGAGGTGGTAAGAGTCTCCTTCCCTAGAGGTCTGTAAGTCCTGGCTTGACAAAGCCCTCGCAGGGTTGATGTAGCTAGGATTGGTCCTGCTTTCAGCAAGAGGTTGGACTCAATAACCTCCTGAGGTCTCTTCCAACTATATTTTTCTATGTGTCTACTTACATTTCCAGAAAGCCTTTGACAAGGTCCCACACCAAAGGCTCTTATCCAAAGTAAGCCACCATGGGATAAGAGACAAGGTCTTTTCCTGGATTGGTAACTGGTTAAAAGATAGGAAACAAAGGGTTGGAATAACTGGTTAGTTTTCAGAATGTAGAGCAGTAACTAGTGGTGTCCCTCAGGGGTCTGCATTGGAGTCAATCCTATTTAATATCCTCACAAATGATCTGGAAAAAAGGGTAAATGATGAGGTGGCAAAATTTGCAGATGGCACAACACAGCTCAAGAAAGTGGCCAGAGCAGGGGCCTCAGGAGGATGAAGAGGAGTGTGAGGGTGACAGCCACTTTGGCACCTTCTGCCCTCAGTTCTGCGAGCACTGGCCCAGGGTCCTGCCTACAGGGGGATAAAGAGCGACAGCAGAGGGAGCATGTAGCGGGGAGCAGGAGGGGCTCTAGGGGTGGAGCGTGGGCAGAGCCATATAGGAAGTTTTGGGAGGCACAGCTCTGACTGACCCTCCTCTACTGTGAGTGCTGGCAGACTTGACGGGTTCCTGGGTATGGTGGGGTGGGTTGGCTCTGTGCTTCCAGAAGGGGCAAAGCCACAGATGAAAGGGCCAGGCCTGGAGCAGCCTGCCCTCGCTGCCACCTGGAGCACCCTGCGCTAGCTCCACCCCATCCCCGCCAACCCGGTGTGTTGCCTATAGCCTGCCATGCTGCACTCAAGCAGTGATTGAAAGTGCCTGGGGCTCCAGCTGCCACCACACCTGTGGTTGTGGCAACAGTGGCTGGGAGCCTTGGTCTCTTTTTTAATCGCCGGGCCATGGGGCAGTTGTCGCCTTTGTCCCACCTGTTGGCAAGACTGCCCTCCATAGCAGCCATGCCAGGCTAGTGCCATGCGGTGCTCAAGGCATGAGGTGGAGGAGGGCTGCCCCAGCCCCAGGCTAGTCTCCAATCTTGTGGCTGGGGGGAGGGACAGTCTGAAGCAGGCATCTTCCCCAGGCCAAAATCAACCATGCATGAGTCTCAGCTCCCCACCACTATGTCCAGAATGGCCCAGTCCAGAACCCCCACCAAGATGCAGCCCAGCCCTGGAACTCACCTGCCATGGCTGGAATGGAACAGCCCCAGAGCTCCTGCTGTGGCCAGAGAGACCAGTCCTGTCCCTCCCTCCCCTTTCCGCCACAATCCCTTCTGCAGCCCATTCCCAGACCTCCTACCGCTGCAGTCAGAGTGGCCGGGGCAGCCCAGACACTCACCTGCTGCGGCAGGAGTAGCCCAAACTTTCCCCCCACTACAACCCAAGCAGCCCAGACCCCACTGCCTCCACTACAGATGGAGCAGCTTGGTCTCAGAGCCCACTGGCCCTGGAGCCTCCCTGCGATGGCCTAGACCCAAGTCCCCCATCACTTCACCCTCTGCCTCAGGCCCATCTCATAGCCCACAGACCAGCCACAGCTCTTACACCCCAACCCTCAGTCCCAGTCCTAAGCCCCTCATCTCTGGCCCCACCCAGAGCCCACACCCCCAGCGAGAGCCCTTGCCCACTAACCCTTTTTTCCAACCCTGAGCCCATCATCCCCAGTTCCGCCCTAGAGCTGACATCCCCAGCCAAAACCCTCACACTCCTACATCCCAACCCTCTACCTTAGACCTGAGTCCCATCCCACACTCCAAACCCCTTGACTCCACCCTCACAACACGCATTTTGTTATATGCACTCATAAGAAATTGGTGTATCATTGCTTATCACCTCTGTATCATGACACACCGCCTTCATACTGGTATACATAACAGCATGCATTCTGCTCAGGGTGGGAACAATTAGAGACAACACTGCCTTTCTCCCCCCAGTATCTTTTTGGTAAAAGTCAAGGACAGGTCACAGGCATCTGTGAAGTTTTGGTTTGTTGCCTATGACCTGCCCATGACTTTTACTAAAAATACTCGAGACAAAATCTTAGCCCTAAAGAATGACTGATGTCGACAAAGAGACAAACAGGTGCTGTTGCTCTCATTCTTTCTCTATTTGTCTTTTGTTACATCTGAGGTCAGGGACTTTGGTTTTCACAGTGCTGACCACAATGGAGGCCCAGCTCCTGACTGGTGTCTCTTGGCATTGCTGGAATACCTATAAGTAAAACATGGATAAACTATTCAACTTCAAGAGCCTGTAACTATCTTAGTCAATGTCTCCTGTTGTCCTTAATCTTAACTGAAATGAGGATGAAGCTAGACACTATGGGTTTGCCACTGTAAGCACTGCTTGTGCACCGTGTTTGGTTTCTTTCATTTTGTATGCCAGAGAAAACAAACATTACTACTTTAGCCTTATGGGGCTGTTCTTCCCATGCCACTGAAAACCATCAGCTCCCCAAAACACAGCCACAGACCCTAGGGTGGCCAGTCCATTTTCTTTGTCTTGAAGAAAAATCTAATTTAGCTTTTATTTTTCTATCCTAATGTTTCCTTGTATGTGCTGATCTCTCTTTTCCCACAAACCCACACCATGATAAATCCTTCCCAGTGGTCTCAAGTTTTTGTTAATGTCTGATAACAGGGAGTGTGTGTGAGAAGACGGTTGTTCTGAGTTTGTATTTAAGTTTGCTCTCCAGATTCTCTTTACACAATTATACTGGAAAATCTAGTGACACTCTTCCATTCTTTGACTTCAACTGAAGTTAACAGTCCTGGGGATTGTTTGTTCATTTCTGGTAGTCCCAGTGACATTTGCAAGGCACTGTATTATTAACAAGTATGAAGAGGCAGCATTGTCTAGTGGTGAGGGTGCAAGAGAGGCATGGAGATCCGCTTGTATTCCTGATTCTGCTGCTGATTTTCTTTCTGACCTTGGGCAAGATATGTTGTAACCCTTCTGCACCTCAGCTTCTCAATCTGTAAAACACACATTATGATACTTGCATTTCCTCTTCTAAATTGATTGTTTGCAGGACTGGGGGAAAGCCTTCTAAGCAGGCTGGGTTTTTATTATTAGACAGTTTGTGCCCTTCAGTGTTTGCATCCAAGAGGCCACACCCTGCAGTGCTTGTTTGGATAGACTTTACATAGACTTAAATGAGATTATTTGCTTTAGTTGAGTGAGCAGAGGACAATACTCACACATGCCCAGACAGTATCTGTTGTAGCACATCAAACATTGCTCAGGAGTTAAAATTCCTGAACAAACACTGAAACACAGCTCAGCTCCAGCCCATGCTGCTCTAAGGCTGACTCGCCACTTCCTAAGTGCAGAATACCGCTTGGTGAAACCACAGCCCTTTAAAATGGACCAAATCCTAGTTCTGTATCATGCATTTGACCCCACTGGTTAGAAGGATTGCTCAAATTGTGGGCCATTGCACTGAATTCACTAATGCGCTTTCATGATACTGCTTAGTTGAGGAGAGTTTAATATTTTTTTTCTCCTTAATTCTTTGCCACTGCTACATGAAACCTAGACTCTTTTCTTCCTCTTCCAGGCCTTTAGCTGAAAGCACAGCAACATCTTCTGGAAGGGGGTGGCTATTACAAGTTAACTTATAAAAGTGTCTTCTTTAAAGCTGATTGACAAGTTCACTGAATGTAATAGAATCTCATGATTGCTTCCAGCTGTGTAATAAGAATTAACTGCATATGCAGCACTTATGGTACTCTGTTCCCTTCCCCTATTGTAATAGTAAATGATTTTAAAAATATCTGTTCATGTTTGTGCACGATGAATAAATTAAGTAGTCGGGTTGATCCTAGCAGTACAGGTTACATCAGTATGTATGGTAGCAAAGGATGTGCAAGAGAGTGTAAAAAACCCCACAGAACTGGTCTGGACTGGTGGTTTCAGACCAACAAACAAAAGAGCCAGGAGGCATTTAACCTAGCTAGAAGTATCCAATAGTAATTATTATCAGATACTCAGTCAACAGGAGGAACAGAACAGAAAGCTACAGGAGGCAAAGCATTAAGAAGGGCTAATAAGTACGAAGCAAGCAGCTACCAACAGAGGTTTTTCCTCCTAAGAAGGCAATCATGATGGAATAGTAACAGAGAGGTAGCCATGTTAGTCTTCATCCTAACAAAAATAAAGCAGTCATGTAGCACTTTAAATACTAACAAAATAATTTATTAGGTGATGAGATTTCATGGGGCAGACCCACTTCTTCAGATCTGCCCTGCAAAAGCTCATCACCTAATAAATCATTTTGTTAGTCTTTAAACTGCTACATGACTGCTTAACCATGACAGAGTCAATGAGAAGAGCAGCCAGGTGCATTCAGCAAGGGATACAGCATAACAGCACAGCAGGCTGTCTCCTCAGAGTGAAAATGGTAGCTATAATTGCAAAATGGGACAAAACTTTGAAATCAACTGACAGAGCACCTCTATTGGTGATCCCCCATAGAAACCAAAACATCACATAGAACTACACAGATGGTAGATGATTCAGGGATCTTGGAAGCCAGCTGAAGAAGAGGGAAGTCTTACTGATCTTCTCTGAGATCCTTCTGATCCCAGGAGCAGAGAAAGCAGAAAATGCTGGAGGCGAACCATTTGTGGCATGATTGGTAAGAAGTTGAAAGTCTTGAATGTGGTCTAATATTCCACAAAACCCTGGTGATGGGAGTGGTGGTGAGGCGGGAGGATGTTGGGGAATGGCCTGCATCTTGTTGGCGGTAGTGGGAATTTTTTCAGACTACGCAGAGCAGCCGAAAGGCATCATACTAGCAGCCAAAGGAAAAGGTTCTGAAAAGGCAAATGTGGCTGTCATTGTGGAAAATACATTTTAGGTTAGTCCAACTAGCTATGGGGCTCAATACAGGTTAAGAATCAAATGTAATAGCTTGTGATACACAGGTTGGATGGTCCCTTCTGGCCAAACAGGCTCTGAATAACGGTCCTCCGTGTAAGTAGTAACCGTAGTAGTAGCACTTGTATAGAGTCTTAAATAAGGTAACTGCAAGCCAGCTCTGCACTGAGGCTGGGATTTTCAGCAGAGCCAATGGGAACTAGGTGAATTAGGCAACTACAGGTTTGAAAATCCCCATTGAGTCAACAACATAGTCCTTCTCGAATGTGAAGATTTTTAACCCAACTTGCAGATGGCAGAACTGAAATGAAGGTTGTACTAGACTTGAGCCTATGACTCTCAAGCCCTGTGCACTAAAAGGGCACATTTAACATTTTTCTGGTTGTAATATTGTGTCAGTCAAAATACTCTTTCTAATATTGGATAATTAATTCTGTTTCTCCACCTCCACACTCAGGGAAAGTTCCAGCCAGAGCTGAACTGTGCTGGCTTTGCTGCAAGCTCCCAGTGCACTCCATGGGGCAGACTGGTTAACAGAGTTGGGCAGATTGGCAATTGCTGGTCTTTGCAAAGTTGAGTGATGGGGATTACTGGGCCATAAAAGATATGAGATTAGCCGCTTTGCCACTTTGCAGGCTTAGGGAGTAAGATTCTTTGGTCTCATTGGGTCTCAATTTTGCTTTTGTCATTTCTCTACTCTTCCTTCTATGCATACATCACTTGTTAGCTTTCTAGTATAGTTGGATTACATTTCATTCATCTGTAATATAATAAATGTTCCGCTTGCCCTACTCAAAGTCTTTGCATTGTGCCTGGCCCTATTAGAGAGGCAGTATTAGTAGCAATTGCTTTAATCAAGGCTGCAAAACAGTCTTGCGGAAACTTAAGAACTGCCATACTGAATGAATCACACCAATCTGTGGTTACTCAGTCCAATATCCTGTCACTTGTGGATGACAGTACCAGATGCTTTGGAGGCAAGTGCAAGGACGACTTTGGTTTTTTGAGCATGAACACCAATTATTTGATGTGTCCTTGTGACCCCATTTGATGCAACAGTGTGTGTGTGTGTGTTTATACAAGGCAGTGTTGGGGAATGCTTTTTTGATTGGTATTTTACTTGCTCCACCTGGTTATCAGATCACATCTTAAATGGGGACTTTGTGAAGACCAGTTCATTGTTCTAAAGCCCCATGTTGAAGTGAGTCTTACCCAAGAAAGCTCATTACCTGATAACAAATTTGTTAGTCTTTAAGGTGCTACAAGACTGCTTGTTTTTCAGGAACATTGCTTTGCGTATTCAGCCAGCTATGATAAGAAGACATGGGAATGAATAAAGTGATTGATTAATACTACATCAAGGAATGCGGTAGTGATAGTAGGTGGTCTTAGTGTTCTCTTGTATGCTCTCTAAGAGTTGTCTTTTTCAAATTGGCTTTCAGAAGCTGTGTAAGTATTTCTAGCTTCCAGTCATGCTCTTGTTTTTTTGTTTTGAGCTAAAAATAGTTGCATGATCAATGGAGAGTAATCAGTCTCTGTGCCAAGTTCAGCTGTGATATAAGTTCATGTGATAAATAGCATTTAACATATACATTTGACCTTCCCCACCCTGTTATCCTTCCACTACTACATCTTCACTGTGCCTCCTTCTGACACAGCAAATCTCTGAGGCGTTTCAAATGGTTCTTTAAACAAAGGAAACATTGTTTTCCCTCAAACAATAAAAATTTCTTCAAAACCATAGTGGCCTAAGGCCCAGAGTTGGCAGTGCTCAGTCCTGAGTGAGCCAAACATGTAGCAAATTTAAGGTCTATTAGCTCTCAAACAGTCAACTAATAAACTGTAATCTTATTTCCCAGGGGAGTTGAGGATAGGCCATAGGAGCTATAAGCAATAGGCTTTCTGTTCCCCAAGCAAGGTTGTGTCTACAGACTCAATGTATAAACTGCTGAATTGTTGGTCTTCATAAGTGTGTGTATCAAAATGTAAAGTAAGGACGCATCAATACTTTGCAATCTCTTCCTAGCTAATTTTCTGCTGCTGGGCCTTGAACTTGTGTTTCTTAAGGCTGAGTCTAGGGCACCACAGTTTAATTCTTTTCTTATGTAGTGGTGTCTCTTTCAAAGAGAACAGCAAGAATGTTTTTCTTGTAAACTTCATTGTAATGCATAAGTAGGGTGTGTCTTATTTTCCTTTGCTTTTATCTAACTATAGTGGAGATCTTGTGATGCAAGAAAGGCATTTTTGGATGATTAATTAACACCCTCTTTAGTTGTAGATACACATCTCCTAGAACTAGGAGGGACCTCAGGAGGTCATCTAGTCCAGTCCCCTGCCCTCTTAGCATGGCTAAGCACCATCCCTGACATTTATTTGCTCTAATCCCTAAACAGCCTTCACAAGGATTGAACTCACAAGCCTGGGTTTAACCAGCTAAGGCTCAAACCACTGAGCTATCCCTCCCCTTTAGAGTTTTCTTTCTTTCATTCAATAATGCAGGCAAAACTGCCACTAATCTCAGTAACAACAAGAAGTCCTGTGGCACCTTATAGCCTAAGAGATATTTTGGAGCATAAGCTGTTGTGGGCAAAGACCCACTTTGTCAAACGCATGAGTCATCCATCTGATGAAGCGGGTCTTTGCCCACAACGGCTTATGGTCCAAAATATCTCTTAGACTATAAGGTGCCACAGGACTTCTTATTGTTTTTCAAGATACAGACTCACATGGCTCCCTCTCTGAGACTAATCTCAGTGGGAGTTTCACCTGATACCAATTATTTGGTGTGTCCTTGTGAGCCCCTTTGATGCAACAGTGTCTCCAGGTTACTTCAGTTCACCTTTCCTTGGGCTCTGTGTGTGTGTGCGTGCACAAATGTGTGCACACAAGGCAGTGTTGTAGAGTACTAGTTTGAACTGTACTTTGCTTGCTGTACTTGGTGTCAGATCACATATTAGATGTGGACTTTATGAAGACCAGCTTGTTGTTCTAAAGCCACATGAAGTTTGCTGGACTAAATGCAAGTTATTTGTCTTAATAAAAAGCCAATGTTTATATGATGTAAATTCATGCCATTAGTTCCATAGCTCAAAAGATGTGATTATTATGCATGTTTACAAAGATTAATAGGGATGTGTAGGGGTTGTAAGGTCAATTGCTTGTCAGTGGTGAGCTGATGGCTTGTGTTTTCTGACAGTTTTCCTGTCAGGCTATATCACTAAGCCTGAGGAACGACAGAAGGGATTAGCATGCCAGTTTAGGAAGATGAGCACAAAGATGTTGTATCTGTTGAACAAAATATCCTTTTCAGAGCCACTTCTGTGCCAATCATGTCAAGAACACGGTTGAGTCTGCAGACATACTGCCTTCTGCTCCATTCTTTTTAGAAAAGGTTTAATGTCCAACAGCTGGCCTTACCTAGGATTTAAAGTAGAGAGCTGGTGAAATAGGGTACTGTACTAATTGCTCAGAAATGCTGGGATCGGCTGATAGCTTTGCAGTTGCCTCACTATATGGCTAAAGGTAAATTAACTTAATCATTCTATACTTCAGTTTTTCCATCTGTGAAAATAATGATAATCCCTATGAAATTAGGGTGTTAGAATGTTAATCAGTATTGAAAGTAAAGACCATTAAAATAAGCACGAAGTTTCATAGACTCAGTCCTAAACTCAATGCCTATTCGATCAAACCTCCCACTAATACAGCAGGTATTGACTACTATTGAATAGATGGTAGGATTTTGTCCTTCAATTTTACGTCTCATTCCAATTTTGCACCCAACATTTGTTTAAATTACACATTCATGTTCAACACATTATCTTCAGTTATAAAGCATATGGGCCAGGTACGGCTCCTGCTTACAGTGTAGAGTGATTCCGTATTGTGACTCCATATGTAACCTTAGGCTATATCTACACTGGAGGTTTTTTTCAACATTACTTATTTTGATGTCCTAGTGTCTAAATAAGTAATGTCAGAAAATGACATTCACACATCCACAGCATTGCAAAAAGGAGGATTCTCATTCACAGCCCCTCTTGTTCTTTTGGCGGGCACTCGATAATGAGTAGGACATCTTCATGTCACCCTCCTATTTGTGAGTCCATTGATGGCTGATCAGCCCAGTTCTGGAGCTGCAAATCTTATCAGAGAAGTAGCAGGTGTTAGTAGCTGATGTAGGGGTTCAGGGGAGTTTTTGATGCTCTTTTCTTCTTCTCTGCCTCTCCTCGTCTGCACAGTGGTGGGACGTCACAAATTGTGCTGCCCCTCACAGATTACCATTCTCCACTGGAGGCGGTCTTGGGAAAGGTTCTCACTGTGTCAACATTGATACTTCACTTTTTCGTGCGTGCCTTCAGCATGTCCTTATGTCGCTTCAGCTGGCCCCCAATGCTCCATTGTCCTTCCACCAATTTGGAAAACTGAATCTGTATTGGGAGGCGCTGATCAGACATCTGAACCACGTGACCAGTCCAGCAAAGTGGATGATGTATGATAATGGCTTCAATGCTGGTCATGTTGGACTCTTCCAGGATGCTAATTCTGACGTGCCTATGCTCCCAAGAGATGTTTAGGATTGTTCTGAGACAGCATAGATGATATTGTTCAAGTGCCTTCAAAGGAAGCTTGTATGTTGACCAGGTTTCACATGCATACAGTAGCACGGGAACAAACACTGTACGGTATACAAGGAGCTTTTTCTTGCAGTAGATGTCCCAGTTCTCAAAGACCCTTTGTCTCAGGTGGGTGAAAGCAGAGCTTGCACATTTCAGATGATGCTGGATTTTCATATCTATGTCAACTTATTGGAAAGATAACTTCCAAGGTATGGGAAGTTCTCCACATTTTCCAGCAGTTCTCCACTGACTTCAATAGAAGGTGCATGGGACTGTCCCATCAGTGAAGGTTGGTGGAGCACCTTGGTCTTTTAGATGCTCAGTGTGGGGCCAAGATCCTCGTATGCTTCAGTGAAGGCACTTCAGATGCTCTTAAGGGTTGTGGGAGAAAGAGCAACAACTATATTGTCATCCATGTACTGGAGCTCCATGATCAAGGTTGTGGAGGTCCTGCTTTTAGCCTTCATTCACAGCCACAGCATTGGAAAAGGAGCCTTCACATGAGCCAATAAAAGCTGTGCTTTGTTCACACATTCCTTTCCAACCTTGAAGCAGTAGCGGGCGGGGAGGATGGCAAAACTCTTTGCAAAGATGGATTTGTTATTTCCAGGGGAAAGCCTTCTTATCTTGAATGAATTATGCTGTTTGGCTCTGTGACTGCTTTGGAGTTTGTTGTTTGTTTGCTTGCTTACTTGAGAAAAGGGTTTTTTTTCCAAAAACAAAAACCAACTCAGTGTAGACAAGCCCAGAGATATGAACTGGGCCCATTGTTTATATCCATGAGTGTAATCTATTTTAACTGAAAGGCTTTTGGGAAGCAAAGGACTATGTGGTGGTAGTATCCTGAACAATGAGTTTCACTAGAAAAACCAGTTTCGGTGGGGAAAAGGTATTCAGATGCAAATATTCTAGCTACAAACTTCCTGCCTTATTGGATTACACTTATCCTTACCCCTCCCTCTGATCTTTATCAAGGCTTTGAGGTTGGACAGCATGACCCAAGGCAATTGGTTCAGCCTAGCAGGAGCGAAAAGGTGAACTACATGACTAGTATGGTAGTCAGTGAAGACAGCAGGAAGTCTACATCTGAACATGCTCGTTTTTTAATCAGTGTAAAATGCAGCATGAGTTTGCATTCACCTGTTATGCTCCTGTATAAGAGAACTGGCTAACAGTAAATCTGAACAAGTATCAGAGGGGTAGCCATATTAGTCTATATCTGCAAAAACAATGCAAAGTCCTGTAGCACTTCATAGACTAACAGATTTTTTGGAGCATAAGCTTTCATGGGCAAACACCCACTTTGTCAGATGAAAGCTTATGCTCCAAAAAATCCGTTAGTCTATAAGGTGCCACAGGACTTCTCGTTGTTTTAGTAAATCTGAACTACCCTTATTTGACTGCAATATGCGACTTCGCAGTGCATTCTGTTTTGAGTGACAGACCCCAAGCAACAAATAGCTCACCTACTTCAAAGATACCCTTTCTGACCTTGCAGATCAGCCTTTAAGAACATGAGATACCAGAGTGTATCAGACCATGGTCCATTTTGCCCAGTATCCTATCTCCAACAGTGGCTCATACCCAGACCTTCAGGGGGAGTGTACAGAGCAGGGCAACTATGGAGTGATCTTTTGTCAGTCTGTGGTTGAGGGTAGCCTGGAGCATGGGGTTGCTTCCCAGACTATTTGACTGTTGTTTCCCTAATAGCCATGGATGGACCTATGGTCCATTAACTTATCTAGGTCTCTTCTGAGTTCAGTTATAATTTTGACCTTTGCAACATCCCCTGGCAACACCTTCCAAAGGTTATAGGTTTTTTTACACAACACACACTTCCTCTGGGTTGTCATAAACCTATAGGTCATTAATTTAATTGGGTGATCCCTCATTTTGGTATTGTGGGAAAAGGCAAATGACACTTTGGTAGACCTCTGTCGTACCCTCCATTAGTAGTCTTTTCTAAGATGAACCACTCTGCTCTCTTTAGTCTGTCTTCATATGGGAGCTGTTCCATACCCTTGGTCATCTTTGCTGCCCTTCTTGGAAACCCTCCCTTTTCTCTATATGCTTTGTGAGATGGGGTGACCAGAATTGAATGCAGCATGCAAGGTGTGGGGTGCACCCTTCATTTACATAGCGCATTATGATATTCTTTTTTCTCTCTCTCTTTCCTGGTAGGCTAACAGTAAATTAGGAACTTTGACCTGTCTTGCATATTGAGCTGAAGTGTTTGGAGAACTATCGCCAGTGACTCCAAAAGTAATGGCTAATTTAGATCCTGTCATTGTACATGCAAGTTGGAATTATTTTTTCCACTGAGCGGGGCTTTGCACTTATCTTAATGAATTTGATGTGCCACTTTGTTGCACAGTCACCCAGTTTTGTGAGATCCTCTAACTGCTTGCAGTCTGCTTGTGGCTTAACTCACTTGAATAATTTTAAATAGTGTGCACACTTTGGTACTTCATTGTTCTCCCCCTTTTCCAGATCATTAATACAATACAGATGTTGCAGAGGACCCCACTGTTCACTTCTCTCCATTCTGAAAAGAAAACTGACCATTTATTGCCACCCTTTTGTTTGTTATCTTTCAATTAATTACTAGTCAAATGAAAGACCTGCCCTATTATCTCATGGCTGTTTAGTTTCCTTAAAGAACTTGTCATGAGCACTGTAGTAAAATCTTCCTAGACTAGAAGCTTGCACTCTTGCAATTTATTCTCTGGGTCTGTGCTATAAAACAATCAAAGTTTGTATTGTAGGCAGTAACTCAGTGACTTATAAACAGTCATGTTGTAATCTGAATTAATTCATTGTCTCTTCATGTGCGAAGTAATGTGATTGTAAATTCCAGTGAAGATTCTCTACAAATGTTTGCACTGAGCCCTAGATAAACCACAACTCAGAACAAATGTTTAAGGAATGGCTATGTTAATATTTACAACTGTTTGTTAACTCACTTGGTGGGCAATTATCTAGAGCTACTACAGGACCAAAGCCTCTAATCTAGAGAAATGGACCATATTCTGCCTTTTGCATCCATATAAATCTGATGGAACTTCAGTGGCATAAACTCCATGCATCATTTCATACTTCTGTGAAATGTTTACACTATTTACCTCTCGCAGGCAGGGAGGGGCAAGTCTGTAATAAATGTCTAGTCTGTGCCAAGATACCACAAACTTGGGATCAAATCCTCAGCTGGCACAAGCCACTGTAGCTCCACAGGTCAGCGGCTGAGAATCAGGCCTTTAATTACTAATTCAATATAGGGCAAAACCATGAAATCTCAAATACTTTTGTGATAACTGTTGGCAAATGATGTCTTTATAATGGGAGCTACCAAATTGTTCAGGATATTATAAGACTTAAGTAATCAGTGCTGGTAGAGTGTTCTGCAGGCCTCAACTAAAAGACTGAATCCAGCAGCAGAGAACAGAAGTCATGCAATGGTAAGTTAATGCAAAATGTTGGCACTATATGAAAAGCAAAGACAAGCAAACATACTTCTATAACATTCCCACAACAACTGTTTTCATTGCTGGTTAAGGGAGAGGCTAGATCACGTTTAAGCACAATTATCCTTTTGTTGTTCCAGAGAGCTATTGCTTATTGCTTCTGTAGCTTTAAATACTTATCAAAGGAAATCCATTTTTTCCCTATCTGAACGATTAGACCTGTTCTAATGCAGACAATCAATATTAATCTTTCTGGATAGAATTGCAATTAAAAATGAATTGTTGGTTAATCTACCACACTTCTGAACTCATTGATCGTATAGCTATGAACTTAAGCACTTGTGACTGACTATAAACCACCAGAACAGTGGAATTTATATCTTAATTCTAGTGCACTGCACAGGAGTTCTATTCTTCAGATTGAAATTATGTCATTAGTTTTAGGACTGCTCATGCAAAAAGACTTAAGTGATGTGTACGGGCTTTTCATCAGCAGCACACCCAGAATGAGGCTCAGAATTGCCTGCACGTAGTGATATAGGAAAACTTGTCTCAATCTCTTTAAACCTATGCACTTAGGTGGAATTTCCTATAGTGACTGCAAAGCTATCCTGACACTTTGAAAACATCCACTCAATGTGATGCAGCAGTCAAAAAAGAAAACAGAATGTTAGGAATCATTAAAAAAGGGGTAGAGAATAAGACAGAGAGCATCTTATTTCCTCCATATAAATGAATGGTACGCCTGCATCTTGAATACTGTGTACGGATGTGGTCACCTTATCTCATAAAAGATTTAGTGGCATTGGAAAAGGTTCTGAAAAGGGCAACAAAAATGATTACGGGTTTGGAACAGGTGCCATCTGAAGACAGATTAAAAAGTTTGGGACTTTTCATCTTAGAAAAGAGGAGACTAAAGGGGGATATGATAGGGGTCTATGAAACGTGACTGGTATGGAGGAAGTGAATAAGGAAAAGCTATTTACTTGTTCTCATAACATAAGAACTAAGGGGGTCACCAAATGAAATTAATGGGTGGCAGGTTTAAAACAAGAAAAGGAAGTTTTCTTTTACACAGCACACAGTCAACCTGTGGAATACTTTGCCAGAGGATGTTGTGAAGGCCAGAACTTTATCAGGGTTTATAACAGAGCTAGATAAATTCATGGAGGTTACGTCGATCAATACTTATTAACTAAGATAGATAGGAATAGTATCCCTAGCCTCTGTTTGTCAGCGGCTGGAAACAGATGACAGGAGAGGAATCACTCAATGACTACCTATTCTGTTCACTCCCTCTGGGGCATGTGGCATTGGCCACTGTCAGAAGACAGGATACTGGGTAGATGGACCTTTGGTCTGAACCAGTATGAACCACCTGTGAGAGGGATGTGACTGCTTCCCATGTTATCACTTAGTAAGCTGAATCACAGATGTTTCAGTTTGTTCAAAGTTCAAGGTCCGTCCCGTATTAGGGATGCCAAAGGAGCATCCCTACTTATTTTTTAAAAGGGACTAATTGTGCTATATTTTAGCCCTCCCCCACTAATCTTTTCCGCCAGCAGCTGCACAGGTGCAACTGCTGGTGGGAGTCACTTCCCTGAGCCTTGGGGAAGCGGGGGAGTGTGGGCAGCTGCCACATCCCTGCCATGTCCCCAGGGCTCCCGGGGTGGGCTGGTGGCTGCTGCTTCCCTGGTCTCCCAGGGCAGGCTGGCAGCTGCTGCTTCCTTGGGACGGGCTGGCAGCTGCTGTCTCCCTGGCGTCCTGGGGCAGGTCTGCGGCTGCTGCTTCCCTGGGGCTCCTGGGGAGTGCTGGAGGCTTCTGCTTCCTTGGGCTCCCAGGGCAGGCTGGCAGCTGCTGCTTCCTGGGGGCGGGCTGGCGACTGCTGTTTCCCTGGTCTCCTGGGGCAGGCCTGTGGCTGCTGCTTCCTCAGGCTGGGCTGGCAGCTGCTGCTTCCCAGGGTTCCCAGGGACGGCTGGTGGCTGCCGTCTCCTTCCCGGCATCCCAGGGCTTGGTGGAGACAGGAGGTGCCACTCCTTGCCCCCATATCTCCCTCTCCATTACTTGGGACAGGGAGATATGGTCGCCCTATCAAAGTTGCACAGTAACTCTTGCGGCAGAACAGGGAATTTAATTCAGATCTCATGCCTCCTAATCCTGTGGTGTAACTGCTAGAGAAGACATCCTCTCATCTGCACTTGTCTTCTTGAAAAGAAATTGCACTTTTTAAAAAGTAAGTAATTTTATTGAACCAATGCAAAATCTTACATAGAAGCCCAAAAGAAGTGTTGACATATTCACTGATTTAATTAGACAAGCTTAAAAAACTCCTGTGTACTTAGTGCAAGTTTATGTGCAGATAAGGTCTCATTTTTATATGCATTTATTTATGCAGGGTCTTTTTGCTCATTTTCTTGTTATGCTCTAAGGCTGATGAAAGATTTTGAACAGATTTTACTGGCCCAGGTCAGGTCAATTATCCTGGTTAGTATTGTATCTAAAGCTGAAATATCTCATGGGTTACTCTTCATGACCACTGGAAGGGCTAGGAAAAAATCTATCACCTTTTCTCTGAATATTTCAGTTTGAAGCTGGTCCAAAATAAAGTGTATATTGGATCATTGGGGCTGTGAGTGAAGAAGAAAGAATGTCATTTTAGTGCCATGAGTTGATTGAGTGCATTAAGATTTTTGTTTTAGATACCACTTTATAAAATGCAACCAGTAAATTAATGAGTAACACTAGTATTTGAGGACCAAGCTTAGCAAATCAGTGGAGATAAAAGACTTCCATTCTTGTGGCAGAACAAATGCATGCAGACTAATAACTTGACTCTGAACTCCAGTATCCTTAGAAATAGTTTAGTGCTCACAAGTATATTAGTGAAGTAACATCTTGATTTTTTCGTATCTAGATACTAGCTTTTAAACTACTCTTGATAATGGCTCAAACTCTGGTCCTCCCCCAAGCCCCAGATAATCTCAATTCACTCCACATCAGACTTTGTTCCTTAGCCCTATACATTGCACTCTGGCTGAACATACAGGAAGAGGAAATCCCAGAGTATACTGGATGCTGTTGAAAATGCACTAGGCAGGTTCAGGTGTTGTTAGAACTATCTGTGACAGAATTCAGAAGCTTGATGGGAAATGGAACAAATCCCTCAAGTCTTTGACATCATGCCAGGTAACTTACATACTGTCCTATCTAGAAATATGCTAGTTTCCTCTGCTGCATTCCCAGTGAGCAGAAGTGAGGTTTTGATGCTGAATGGGTAAGAAGTGCGAAGTAGCTTCCCAACATGCCATATTGTAGCCAAATCCTACAATATTTAGCTCTCCAACAGGTGAAATCCAAAAAGAAAACTCCCATGAGGTCAATGGAAAGCTCAGTCTTACTGAGAGGTCCTGGACATGGCTAAGCAAGCTAAAAGCCAAATGTTGCTGTAAGGGGCCTTGTACTATCTCATCGTGACCTCTCCCAACTGAGAGAAACAAGGAAACATGCACCCAAAAACAGCAAAGGTTAGCGAGCTGCCCAGCTGTCTACGTCAGGGATCCTACAATATATTTAGCTCTCCAACAGGTGAAATCCAAAAGAAAACTCCCATGGGGTCAATGGAGAGGTCAGCCTGAGTGAGAGGTCCTGACATGGCTAATTGATCTGTAGTCAAAGCCCACTTTTATTAAGCAACCAATTTTAGACCTTGAATGGTACCTTAAAACAGCTTTCATTGTACATGAAGAGAAGAAAATACTATTTGGATATGGACCCATCATCGCAACAGAAAAAGCTCATACTTCATCAGGTGTTTAAATAAGGAGAGAACTTTGGGTCAAATCTTCTGTTAGTCCAGCCAAACTTAAATGGGAAAAAACTTGTCTTAAATATTTTGGAACCTTGATTCAACCAACACTTTTCAAGTAACTCTGGAAAGCAGCTCTCCTGGGGAGATCACTGGGAGGCTGTTTGTTAATTGTTCTGAACAGAGAAACATGCCTCCTGTGGGATGATGGAGAATGAAGGTTGGCTATTATTTTGAGATTTTTAGTGTCAGTCTGTCTTTGCCACGGCTTACTGATTATGTTAAAATTTGGAGGCTCTACAGACCACTGGGGATGTTGTGGCACTGGCTGAATTATGACATGATCACTGATATGTCACTAAGTCGATCTATAGCCTCATATTTTTCTAATTTAAACCTGTTTGGAGAGCTTCCTTTGCTTCCAGAAGTGGACGCTTGTGTGCCAACTAGATTAGAGCAGAAGTAAAAAGCTGCTTTAGCAGGTGCCAAGAGATGCAGCCAGGGGACCTAATCCTACAGATATTTGTGTATGTGTTATCTTTGTTAGTGGGTCTTACTCACGAAAGCTCATTACATAATAAATAAAAAGTGTTGGTCTTTAAGGTGCTACAGGACTGCTTGGTATTGTGCTTTTGTGTGTGTGTGTGTGAAACTACAGACTAACACAGCTACCCATCTGAGACTACTTATCTTTGTCATGTTAGCAGACCCATAAAGTCATTACGATCTTTAGCACAATGACCATTAAGATGCAGAATAAATACTTGCCAAATCCAGCTCTTCATTATGATGTGAAATGAAGTTAAATTGTGTATGCCTTATTCACACAAGCAGTCCTATTGATTTCATTTGGGCCTGGTGAATTAAGTATGGCAAGCAAAAATTGGCATTTAATTTCCAATCCTGCAATTGCATCTACATGGAGGAGCCCTTGTTTGCACACAGCTAACAATGGAGCTTTCGTGTCAGTTTAAGGTTCCGCTCGAATGAATCCAACTGTAGTATTATGGCATTAAAATATAATGCCTAGATATTTTATGCAAAAAATGCAACACATTTGAATCATATTACAACTGCTGAAGGATAAATAGGTTTGTCATTTACAAGGAAAACTTGGTCTGTACACATCTGTCTTGGCTCTTAAAAACAGGTCCTAAGTAAGTCTTTAAGTCCACAGGAATAAATTTGAACGTGGATTTGTTTTCTATACAGTTAACATTCCTGAGTCTGTGTCTGGAAGCACTTGATACTGAGTCTACAAGAGCATAACCATACAAATAAATCTACAGGCTGCATGCTATTGATTTGGCAGCCCAAAAATGAACTTTACTATGTGATAAATAAATTTTCATGCTATATTTACTTATGCTTCTGATATTCAATTAATGCAGTCTGGAAAGTTCATCATAATCAGAAGGGAAAGCAAGTTACCTAGAAGATCTATCAGCAACACTAAGGGCTTGTCTATATTTACCAGGAGATCGACCGGTTCACAATCCATCTTCCAGACTTCAATTTCATGCATCTGATAAAGACATGTGAAACTGATCTCTCTGGGGTTGGCAGTCCACCCCCTGTACGCCTCCTCTTGCAGGAAATAAGGGAGGTCAGTGGGAGAAACTCTCCAGTTGACCTCCCTCACTGAGGACAGACCTTACAGTCAACCACAGATACATGGATGCGAGCTATGCAGTTGCCATAGCTAGAATTGCATGTCTGCAGTCGATTGTAAGGTCTAGTGTAGACCAAGCCTAATTTATGACCATTTTAACAATAGAAACATTTGTGGGTTTCACCAAGGAGAAGTTGCTTGTGGATGTTTGGGGCAGCTTTTCATCTGGCTGCTGTAACTGTAATCTGAATAAAATTCCATTCTGTGAAAATGGGGTCTTTAATTCCCCTAAACACACAGTGAATCATTGTATACACATGCAATGTACAAAGCATGCCTTCAAGGAGATGGAGAAACAAAACAGCAAAACTAAGAACATAAAAACCTGCTAAGGGTTGGGGTTCTAAAAATTGCTCTGTGTTGGCTTAACTTTGTGTGAGCAGAGCAACCCTAAGGCTTTGATAAATTTGGAAAATGAGTGGGACGTTGATGTGCTAGATTGTAATTCTGTTGTGGAGAAAAAGACTTTTACAGTGGTGCAGCATGGCACAGTGTGTGAGGGAGAATGAAATCAGGGGGGTGGGGAGAACCATACGTAAGCTCTACTCCCTAGAAATGGATCAAGGCAAATGAACTAAATAAGCAAAGATTATACGAAACTGCACTTTCAGGGAGCAGTATGAAGGAATGTGCATATACATAAGTGGAGTATGAAAAACGGGGTAGAACACTGATCTGTGGGGACATTAGGGCTGTGTCTACACGTGCACGCTACTTCGAAGTAGCGGCACTAACTTCGAAATAGCACCCGTCGCGGCTACACGCGTCGGGCGCTATTTCGAAGTTAACTTCGACGTTAGGCGGCGAGACGTCGAAGTCGCTAACCTCATGAGGGGATCGGAATAGGATCGTTGAACGTCGAAGTAGGGACCGTGTAGACGATCCGCGTCCCACAACGTCGAAATTGTGGGGTCCTCCATGGCAGCCATCAGCTGGGGGGTTGAGAGACGCTGTCTCTCCAGCCCGTGCGGGGCTCTATGGTCACCGTGTGCAGCAGCCTTTAGCCCAGGGCTTCTGGCTGCTGCTGCTGCTGCAGCGGGGGATTCATGCTGCATGCACAGGGTCTGCAACTCGTTGTCGGCTCTGTGGATCTTGTGCTGTTTAGTGCAAGTGTGTCTGGGAGGGGCCCTTTAAGGGAGCGGCTGGCTGTTGAGTCCGCCCTGTGACCCTGTCTGCAGCTGTGCCTGGCACCCTTATTTCAATGTGTGCTACTGTGGCGTGTAGACATTCCCTCGCAGCGCCTATTTCGATGTGGTGCTGCGCAACGTCGATGTTGAACATCGACGTTGCCAGCCCTGGAGGACGTGTAGACGTTATTCATCAAAATAGCCTATTTCGATGTCGCCACATCGAAATAGGCTACTTCGATGTAGGCTTCACGTGTAGACGTAGCCTAGATGTGGCAAATGAGTTGAAAGCTAGTCATGGAAAAAAACACATGAAGGATTCAGGTGTTTTGAAGTGATATAGGTCTGTTTTCTAGGAGTTTGTTGGCAAAGCAGAGAGATCAGAAATTATTTCAGATTTAATCCCCAAGAAATGAACCAACTCGGATTATCAGAAAGGATAGTGGTAAAGCATGGATGGCTCTTGTACAAAGAAAAGGATTAGAAAAGGGCTAAGCCACAAGATGACAAACATTATTAGATCTATTTGTTTTAAGGCAAACTGCTATATGTGAAACATGATATCGCCAAAGATTCTTGAGACCATGTGATGGTGGGTTGAAAAGCTGGTGGAAACACAGAAATTTTTGATTTTGTAGAAAGGCCTTAGTATTTCTTTCAGTCTTCCAAAAGCATACACATTAGCCCACGGCAAGTGGTTTTATGACATGCTAATAAAAATAACCACGTTTAACCCTCTCCTCAATCATGGATGATGGTGGTTGAATAGATTTTTGTGGAGGGGAAATAAGTTTTCTCAATAATTAGGTAAGATTGCATAAATGCTATGCAGTAATATAAACATATGCTAACTCAATGATGGCGTTCAGTGGGTGTGTGTCTAGGAGAGCTTATATTTTAATTATCTTTTCTCTCACTATTCTAATTAGCTGGTTAAATATGTTTTGATTCGAGCCAATCTGATTTAGACCTGGAGCACAATTTATCTGGGGTCAGTTAGGGACAGGCATCTTGGAAACTTAATTTGCAACCAGGGACAAGTGGTGCAAGAAAAAGGAAGCTGTAGAACTAACTGCCATGAGATACCCTTGAGGCCAGAGGATTAGAGGGTGTTTCATGCTTACTGATGAGAGTAATAAAGAAACTTCCCCTATGGACAACTAATCATTTCTTGAACCTTTCCCTGAAGCAGCTGGTGCCAACTGCTGACAGAGACTGGACACTGGATGGAAGCTGCTCAGGGTTGGTCTGGCAGCTTCTACAGTCTTCAGTTTTGGCCCAGAACAGAGAATGGGGCTTGCAGGAGTCTGTAATCTCCCTCCCTGAAGTGTGCTATAAAGACAATGCAAAGAGTAGTGTGGGAATGGGGAGAAACAAATGACCTATGAAGTTCTAGGTGCTGTGACTAAGGGAAAGGAGGGTATTTTAGAAATATTTCCCCAACAATTGCACCTAGATTCAAAATACTGTAACATGCTCAGACTATGTTCTTTCATAGCATTCTCTTGGCCACTGCTGAAGCATCTTGGATAGGGTTCTCATGCTGAATCTCTAATGGTAGGTCTACACTGCAGTGTAAGCTCAGGATCGATAGAACTTGGCTTCTCAAAATTGTTCTTTCTAGCCCTTTGTTCACAGTGCAGTGTGGGAAAACCTGACTGCCTTCCAAACTGAACTATCCCAAGGACACAGAAAGTCAGCCCATACGATCACAAGATGCTTCTGTTAGATTCAGAAAGCACAAATCCGGGGGGGGGCATCTATGCTGCAAAATGATAGTGCCTGAACCTTGGTCCCAGCTTGACTCAGGTTTTGACCTTCCAGGTCTGTGCTGTCTTAAATCCTGGGTTAGCATGATTGTTGTGTAGTGGGGTTAGGCTTCAGCTTGAGTTTGAACCTGGGCCTTACACTGCAGCACAGACATACCCTAAGCTCATGATGCAGGCAAGTGATGTAGGAAAGATGCAGCATGGTGCACTGGGATTCTGCTGCTGGAGTTGCAGTCTTTCAACTTGTGTGTAAATCCAGAGGCTGTGGCTGAGTTTGGAAATAAATGGCACCTTCTTGTGCCAGCTCTCAGTTTGGATGAAAGACTACTTTGTTAAAAGCTATGATGCTAGCAATACTAGATATTCACTAGCACTTAACAGCAGTCACAGGGCTGGCAGGGAAGAGGTTCCGGCAAGGTGACCCTTGTATACTGCAGTGTACATGCTACACACTTCAGCCAGCAAACATCCACATCAAATCTGGAGAAGTTTTGCCCTCATGCTAGCAGGAGGACAGCACCCAAAAGTTCTACTTTAAACTCACTGCATTCATACATTAATGTTTTCACTGCTTTCACTCATTGCTCACAACTGATCACGTGGGTGTCCCATTGCCCTGGCAAAGCAGAGATCTGTGAGTGCAGCATGACGGTCCAGTGGTGACATATGCATGTCACTCCAGTCTGAGTACTCACAATAGACTACAATAGACATTAGTGCATGCCAGACTGCAGCCCAGGCAGTTGTTGTGGATCAAGGACATGTGTTGATCAAACATTGTTGGTTCTGAATATTTCTTGGATTTCCAGGATACATTTTTGAACCAAAGGGACACAGTGCCCAGAGTAATATGCAAAGTGGACTCTTCTATGTAGCATCCTCCAGTAACATGCCTTGAGAGCCAGGTATAACACACTCATAGAATTGCACTCTGTGGGCCCCTTCCACTCTGGTGATGCACACAGGCTCACTGACAGCAGAAGGGAAGGGGACTGTTGCCCCCATAACTGATGTTTCAAAGGGGCCCGAGCTCCAGCCGCTGCCGCAGTAACAGTGGTCAGAGCTCTGGGCCCCTTTGAAATGCCACGGTGTGCTGTGGTGCCACTTATGTGGGGTGAGGGATCGGGGTATGAGGCTGACTGAGCTAAACCCCACATCTCCCACAGGCAGGGAGCTGGGCCCCTCCTCACACCTTGCCACTGGGCCCATGGCAGCTGTTGGTGCTGCTGGATTTACACTAAGAGAACCTACAGCATCAGTTACAGGCATAGTTCCCCTGAAGCTGCGTGGCCATGACTGTGCTCTTGCCAGAGTTGCCTATTACTTTTGGGGATGCCCATTTATAAGGGTTACTCTATTCTGTGGGGAGGGGGGTTGTTGATAATTCTGTCAGTGTGCTGCTTGTGTTACTTGTGTTATCCTATGTAGCTCTGCTTCCCCTTACTGCCAGTTCCTTCCCAATGGAGCACTCTTGCTGGGACTAGGTTCCTCAGACTGGGTTCTTCCCGCCCTAGAAGCAGGTGAACATGCATACGCTCACACCCATTACCCGAGCACATCTGAGAGGACCAGTTAATCGGCTTTCACAAGCTGAGCCCTGATACATCCCTGGACTCAGTAGGCTGGGTTGCACAGCAGTTCCAAGCTAGGACCTTCCTGTGCCTTTGAATTCAGTGAGCTGAGTTTAAACAGCACTTCAAGCTGCCACCCTCATACGCCTCCTAGTTCAGCACATTTCTGTCCCCACTTTCACCCCACAACCATTCTGCAAGCCCCAGGCAGGAGGGCTTTGGGGCTTCACAAGGCACCAATTCTGTGGCTTGGGATTCAAAATCTCCTGCAGTCGCTTCCCCCAGGGCTGAAAGCTCAAGTTCCACCACCCGGCTGCTGCCAGGCAGAAGCCGAGCGCACCGCTCCCCAGCCTGGTAGGTGAGGAGTGGGGGAGGGGCTCCACAAGCTGCAAACTTGAGCTGTGAAAGAGCAGTGGGCAGTTTATGAGCCACGGTTTGGCCACCCCTGTAGTACAGGAAAAGAGACAGAGATGCAATAGCTTAAAAAGAGCCCCATATTGCTCCAGTCGCACATATGAAAGAAGCCTCAGAAATAGAGTCAATGACTGTATATTTAGTGGAATTAATGGCTAAATTAGTGGAAGTCTGTCCATGGATAACTCACACTAGAGGAAAGGATTAGACTTACTGAATGAACTGTTTACCTTCTCTAGCAAGTATAATATATCTTCAATGCAAAGGGAGTCAAAGAGAAAATTTAAATAAGGCTTCAATATGAAAGCTTATATTTACAGGGAAAAATGGTCCTTATACATAATAAACATATGTCTTAGTTACTTCATCTTAATAATATAATTTCTAAAAATCCAATTGACCTATGGGTTTTTTTCACTCATTGACTTCCCCCCTCCCCACCCTTGGCTTGTATGCTAGTAATACGCAAGTCCATATTGTCCTTGTGTACACCATAGTCCATTTCTGGTTAATCCTTCAGTCCTTACTCAGTCAAGGGAACTCTGGCTGCACTGTAGAATTATTATTTTTTTTTATTGTCAACCTCCATTTTTCAGATTCTCATGCTAGCCCAACATTATCTCACTATCAATCTGCTTTCTGTGGACCTCCTTGCCACAAGGGATGAGTTTGTTACAGGAGAATGGTTCTTTAAAAGAAGGCATTAAACTTTTAACGGTATGTTTACAGAACTGAATTTTGACCCAGATTTCACATTCTAGTAGTAGGGCTACAATCCAAGGCTTCAGTAGCTTGTTAGTATAAACCTTCAGTTAACCAAGAACTGCAAAACATCCACAAAGATTGCAGCAATAAGGATTTAAAGACTTGTGTTTGATGGGAAAAGGCCACTTGTCCTTTTTACTGAATCCTGACTTTCTGATTTGTTGATTCGAGTCACTCTGTGTCGCTCTTCAAATGTCTACTTGTCTTTTGAATTCTATCACTTGAGCTATTTGCATCAATGACTTTGTGCTTGGTAAATTATTCCGTAGGGTTACTGCCCTTTCAGGGAAATTACTTAGCTGCAAAAAGAGTATATTTAGAAATAGATCAGCAGTTTTTAATCCCATTTGAGGGGCTAATTGGTGTGTGCACCCTAAAATGTGACTCCTCTCCCACCTTTGACTGTGTTGCTCTTATTTGCACAGTCCTGGCTGCAGCTTTTCACATTCACTCAGTTCTGTCTGATGCAGGTCAGGCTAACTCATGATGAGACTGCATTATCTGAGCATAGCTGCGGACACTGGTTGTTCTAATTTATTGTTTCTACATCATGGTGCCACTCTGTGGGGAGGGATAGCTTAATGGTTTGAGTATTGGCCTCCTTAAACCCTGTGTTGTGAGTTCCATCCTTCAGGGGGTCTGGGGTAAATATGTTACTTAAAAAAAAATTGTCAGGGATGGTGTTTGGTTTGGCCAAGAGGGCAGGGGACTGGACTTGATGACCTCTGAAGGCCCCTTCCAGTTCTATAAGGTGGGTATATCTCCACTTTTTTTTTTGCATGGTGCTTTACTGAGAGACTAGTCTGACCCCATGGATCTTACAATGTAGGGACCTGAGTCTTGCTAAGATTTTTCACCTGTGTTTAATGTAGAAGATATGTATAATCCCATCTAACTCAGTGGTACTCTTCATGTATAACTGGGATGGTTTGAAGGAGCAGTCTCCTTACAATTTATGATTTTATGAACCCAGTGCAAACCCTGGTGGCGTATTGAATCAGCCATTTGGTGAAAGGGATCATGTCACATATCTCACACCATCTGGACACAGCAAGAGAGTAATCAAAGAAGTTGTGTGCAGTAGTGGCATTGCTGTGTCAGTCCCCGGATATTAGATAAACAAGGTGGGTAAGGTAATATCTCATATTGGACCTACTTCTATTAGGGGAGAGAGACAAACTTTCAAGCTTACACTGAGTTCCTCTTATGTGTTAGCTTGAAAGTTTGTCTCTCCCCCCAACAGAAGTAGGTCCAAATCCAAGAAGTTAACATGGAACGACGTGATTTGCATTACATTAGCAGGGTAAATTGGCCAAATTGAAGGAAAATGACTATTCTCCCCAGGTTGTTTTTTTTTTGCAGGTGGAGGGATAACAGGTGTGGAAATTCATCAGAAGAAATCAAGAAATAAAAATCCAGAACTGGCTTTTAGAAATAAATTGTGAGGTTTAGGGAACACACAGGGGCTATTCTGTGTGCCAAGGGGAACCCACACTAAGGGGAGCTTCACTTGTTGCAGGTACAGGAGGATCTTGGAAAGTACTGACTGAATCCCAGTGGGCTCTGGGAGCAGCGAGGACAGAAGCAGGAGAGCTTTGCATACCAGTGCTGTTGTCTGTGCATGGGTCTGTGCTTTCTCTTGGTATAAAGGTCTGTGTGTATTTTAATAAGTTGCTCTGCAAAGCCTCTGAGTTGTTTGGTGTGATTCCCAGATGTTCCCAAACAGCTAAGTTGTGAATTGGAGTATCCATGAAAGTGGAGCTCTGAGAAAGAATGCGCTTATGCTGCTGGGCAGATTTGGGAGGAGGAGTTCAGCATTTGTCTTGAGGCCTAACAGGATCTTACTTCTGAAAAGGGATGTTAGACAGGAAATCTGGCCCCTGGGAGTGCCTGGGTACTATTCAGACTCAGTGGGCTTACAGGCATGCAGGATCTAATGGCTGGATCCCAATATATACGCCTTCTCAGCATCCAGTATGGGGAGCTACACCAGGTATCTCAGTCAATCACACAGGTAACTTTTTGCAGGGTCAGGGCATAGCAGTATAACATAATCTGATAGGTTGGTTCATTGCTATGACCTCAAGAGCCTCCTTAAACTAAGTAGGTGGGTGGGGTAGAACAAGGAGGGAAAGAGAGAGAGTCTGGAGAATAAGTTGATGACTTTTAGACAGCCCCCTTTAAACATGATTTTAAAAGGAAAGGATTGAATGGGAGCAGAGATAGGCCTTAAAGTGGGAACTGCCCAGTATCGCAAAGGTATACAATGGGCACTGGGGTATAATCCCCTGTAGAAAGGGCAGTTTAGCTTTTGGGGAGTAGAGCAGATAAGACAGGCAGGAGGAGGAAAGATTGAATAAGTGAATGTCTCTTCCATCCTATTCTGGTATCTTCTCTTGCCATTTTTCATAGCTCAGATTTCTATCTGAGACACAATCCTACAGCAATAAGCCATATAGGGGCTTGAGCTCAGAAGCCAATAATGTGCTTCCTAGAGGCTTGAACTCACTCAGTGGAACACACCCAAATAACATGCTAGTATTAAGCTGTTGAGGCTTATTGCTATATTAGGATTTTAAATTACGTTAATCTTTTATTCCACTTCCTCTTCCTGTTTCATTTACCGTAGCAGAGGGTACAAGGCTCCTGTTGTCAGCCCTCTAAAGTGTTCTCATTTTACCCTTCACCATAAAACATTTGAAAGGCTTTGCATGACGGATACTGGTTTTTTTTAAATAAATGAATATTGAGGCACCCAATAACCTCAGAGGATAGATAGCCAAACGTATTGTGCTGAAGTGTATTTCAGAGCTATATTATTCTAACAAACTTCAGGTTTATAAAAGGGCCCCTTTCCTTCACGCTACATAAAATTCTGTTGTCATAGTTACTGTCCTGGGAGAAAGATGTTGTGCCAAAGACTAAATGGGCTTTGGTAAGTAGTGGAAACATGCCCAGAGGGTAGACAGATGCCTCACTGTTGCACTTGATTAAGTTTTCTGAATTGCGCCTTGATCTAGTTATGTCAGTGCTAGATAAAGTTATGTTAATGTATAGTAACCTTGGGGTGAAACTAATACTAATGGATGTTTTTGAATAGGGGATATAATCACTCCCCATCTCTGACAGTCTCTGCCCGTGGCCAGCCTAATAGCAATTCTTCTCCCCAGGAGTGACGCCTGATTTTTTTCAATATTCTGTTCATTTGCTTGCTTCTGTGATGTCTGAGGCTACAGCCACCAAACAGATGAAAAACTGCTCTCCTCCAGTTGCTGAGCATGCTGGTCTTTGATTCAATTTAAGTGGGTGATGAATTACCACATTGGGCAAAATCGTTATGATTCAAGCTGTCGTTTATGCTTCACAAAATAGGTTGGGGGCTTGGGCAGCATGTGCACCTCCCATTCTGGGAGGCTAGCCTCCTGCCCTGCCTCTTCCTCCAGAGGCTCCACCTGCTCTGCCTGAGGCCTTGCTCCACGCCGAATCTCACTGGCTAACCCACTGGTACAGCCCTGACCTCTGGTCTACAACCAGAGCAGTCCCTGAGCCCAGAGCAGTCTGGAGGAGCCCTGATTTCAGGTCACCCAGAGGAGCTCTGACCCCCACCACAGCCCAGCTCAGGTGCTCTGAGCCCCACCAGAGCCATGGCAGGGAGCATGAGTGGAGATCTGGGAAGACTCAGCTTCCTCCAGCTTCCATTAGCTGCTGCCCATGATTGTGGGAAGATGAAGACCCCCAAAGCACCCTTTTTTGGATGGGTGGGAGCACTCACTGTCTCTCGTAGACCCTCCCCCCGAGCCACAGTCCAGAATGCTGTCTTAAAGAAGTGGTGGAAGCCCTTTTATTTGATGTATTTGAGATAAGTCTGGATGGCCATTAACAAATGCCCTAAGAAGGAATAAGCCCTTCCACGGGTGGTGGGTGAAGCTGATGCTTGGACAGGCAAGCTCCCCAAACGGTGTCACCAACCATACTCCACTCCTGCTCTGCCCAGACCCCTGCCCCGCCCCTGCCCATTGCTCCATTCTCTTCCCACTGTCTCCCTTTTCTCTCTGCTCACCGCTTCCCGACAAGTCCCTGAACCCAAATGTAGCAAATAGCATTTGGAAGTAAAAGCATCTTCTAAAATTTCTCTCTGAAGAAAATGGAGCCTGTTTTCTACAGCATGCCAGAGTGTGAAAACTGGACATATGGAAGGTACTTCATTAAAAGCACTAAATTGGGGATAAAAATGTCATTTGCAGGTTTTCTTGATATACCCTGAAGTTTGTCAAAGATTTATGTGCAAAGACTGTGTAGTCAGGGCAAGTCAGTTGTCCAACTGATTACAATATTAAATATTATGGAATACATGATGCAGTCCTTCTCTGTTCTACACTGTCTTCATCAGTATTTCTAAGCTGATTTTATATTTTAAATATACTCTTAACTTTTTCATTAAGAAATCATTCCAGATTACTATATATTTAAACTCACTGAAACAAAGACATTATTTTAAATTAATCAGAGCATTTTAGTCTGTTCATAACATAGTTCATTTCATTTAGAAAAAGGGAACATTAATTTGTGTGATTTTCATAACAAGACATGTTTATGAAATTTCACGATGGCTAGGCCTACACTAGAAGCATCTGTCTACAGAAGTTACTGCCGGAAGAGAAGTTCCAACAAAACTTCTGTTGACAGATTGCATCTCCACATGCAAGTAGATCCGTCTTTTGATCCACACTGTCGAAAAAAGGACCCCCTGGAGAATCTACACCAATTTTCAATTGACAGTTTCTGTTGACAAAACACATTTTGTGTATAGACACTATGTGAGTTTTGTCTACAAACACCCAGTTTTGTCTACAGAACTCTTTAGTGTAGATATAGCCATATATATGTTTATGTTGAAATACGTTCCAAAGATTTTAGGCCTATCAAAGGATTTTATACCTTAATAAGGTTCTGATTTTGGTGGAGGATTCTCTGGAAACCAGTTCATCAAATAGAAGTAACAGGGAAACTCATTTGTCCAGTTATCTGGAAGAAAAGGAATGTTGTCCATTTAAGGGCTCTCTTCAAAGGGGAGGGTGAAAGTGGAGTTAGGGATGCACAGCAGGACTGGAAGACTTTGGACGCAAGCTTTTTGTAATATAACAGTTAAAATTCTTAAAAAATTTTGGATCAGAGAGGTCTTTTGAAGAATTTATTTAAAAACTTGTGTCTGTGGGTCCAAGCATTGAAGGTAAAAGCTGAATACTTAAATTGTGCATCTAAATATCCATGAAAGGATATCCTCAGCCACACTAATGAAATATTTAAATTTTAAGCTAAGGCCCTGTACATATAGTAATACACAACTGTTTTTGTTTCTGTTCGTAAGTAAATTCAGGGTTGATGATACATGTCTGTTCAATAGATTCAGTACTCAGTTAATGGCTCTTTCACAGGTTCAGTGTTATGTTAATAGGTCTGACAAGCTGAAAGGATCTTCACTTTAAGTTAACAAATCCACTTTGGGGGAAGAGTCATGAGTCTGCAACCAGGAAAAAGCCTGCTGCTGGAGCTGTCAGGATAGGGATAGGAAGTAGGAGAGCAGTGGAGCACTAAGACCCAAGGGAAGCATTGCCTCCTTTTGCCCCTTATATCAGCCGCACATGAGCCCTGCACTGACAGATGTTTAGATTTACAAAAATACTAAAGCAGGGCCTCTATCAATTAAAAAAACACCACAACCCTAAATTGTGCTGATGTGCTAAGTATGCCTCAGTACCTACAGGCTGGTAATGCTTTGGCCTCTCTCCATATTTGCAAGCCTTTAACTCGTTGCAAAAGCATGGTGGCCTAGCAGGTGTCTTTCATATTTAGAGTCTGAGATCCCTGTACGCCCTGTCTCTGCCCTGCAATCCCCAATGGAGTCTTCCTCACTACATGTCCATCAGCAGGGCAGTGCTATTATCCTCATTTGAGAGATGGGGGAATTGAAGAACAGACGCCCTCTCCCTTGCCTGAGGTCATGGAGGAAGCCTGAGATGCAGCTGTGAATTGAAGCCAGTTCTGGGTGTGAGTCAGGCTAGCACTCTGATCACCCAGCTAACCTCCTCCTCCCTGCTGGAATGAGAAAGCAAGGGATGACAGGGGGCTTATGACTTTACAACGAGGTTGAGGGAACAGCTTACTGAAGTCTTGTCTTCCTAGCAGCTACCGTACTGGCAGTCATCTGCTGGGGAAAGGCCACTGCTGTAAGCAGCACACTGTATCCCTGGCAACTTCCAGTTCATCTCTGAATGCATGGAATAGAACAACAGTCCCCAACCACAATGCACTTTCTGTGGCATTAATTTTGTTTTCTACCATGTATGTTTCATTTTCTAATACACACTGATAGCTTTTAATGCAGGTGGTGTTTCTGAGCAGTTAATAACCACATGGAGGGGACTCTGGGAAAGGTCCTTAACTCAGCTCCTTGTCACCTGACAACATAAGATTGGCCATACTGGGTCAGACCAAAGGTCTGTCTAGCTCAGTATACTGTCTTCTGACAGTGGCCAATGCCAGGTGTCCCAGAGGGAATGAACAGAACAGGTAATCAAGTGATCCATCCCTTGTCACCCATTCCCAGCTCCTGACAGAGGATAGGGACACCATTTATGCCCATTCTGGCTAATAGCCATGATGGATCCATCCATAAATTTATCTAGATCTTTTCTGAACCCTTTTAAAGTCCTCACCTTCACAACCTTCTGAGGTAAGAAGTTCCACAGGTTGACTCTGCGTTGTGAAGAAATACTTCCTTTTGCTTGTTTTAAACCTGCTACCTCTTAATTTCATTTGGTGACTCCTTGCGTCCAGTAAGGTCTCAGTACGCGAACCCAGAGTATGCGGCTTCGCTCTTACACGGCTGACCCCCGATTCCTAGAGTAAACCCTGGAAATGGACGGTTTTCACTTGTGCTTAACTTGCTCCCCCCGGCCCTGGCTCAACCCCCTCCCAAGCTCCACACATCCCCAGCTCAGCCCACCACCTGCACATAGCTCTTGCTCAGCCCCCACCTCCAGCCCCGCCTCTGGCTCTATCTCACCATCCCTCATGCGCAACTCCAGCTCAACATCCCCAGCTCTGGTTCAATCCCCCTGCCAGCTCACCACCCGCGCATGGTTCCAGCTCACAGCCCACCACCATGCCTGGCTCTGGCTCCAGCCCATCACCCCTCATGCACAGCTCCAACTCAGCCACCCCTCCCCTCCTCCCTGGTTTAAACCCCCTGCGCACGGCCCTGGTTCTATCCTCCGGCCCTGGTTCAAATCCCCTGTGCACAGCCCTGGTTCTAGCCTCCTGCCCTGGTTCAAATCCCTCGCATGCAGCCCTGGTTTAAACCCCCCACACATGGCTCCCATTCAGCACCCTCACCCTGGTTCAAACCTCCATGCACAGCTCCTGTGGCCCAGCTCACCACCCCCACAAACAGCTCTTTCTCAACTGCAGCCCTAACCCACCCCAGGCTTAGCCCCCTGCCTCCCACAGCCCCAACCTACCACCAGGCTTAATCCTCCTGAACATTCCCCCCAACCCCAGGACCTACCTTTCTGCTGCTTCCCCAGCTGCAGAACATGTGTTCCGCTGGGGAAAAGGCCGGACACTGACTTACGCAAAATTTGGGTTATGCGAGGGTGATGGAACGGAACCCTCGCATAAATCAAGGGTCTACTGCAATGGGAATAAATAAATAACTTTTCCTTATTTGCTTTCTCCATACCTGTTATGATTTTATGGACCTCTATCATATCCCCCGGTCAAGGCTAATTCCCCTGTGGCCCTTCGAGTGCAGAAGTTGGGGGACCGCAAGACACATTAAAGTAACCTGCAACTAAATGCTTCTGCTTAAACAACTCCCCAAGGCCATAGATTCCCTGGCCTGGAGTGGTACGCTGCCACCACCCAAATGCAAAAATCCCTTTGAGAACTTAGGAAGGCACACTGTCGTCCTGTGGGAAACTCCTAAATTCTTTAACCCCCCCTCAGAAGAAAGCTTGAAAACAAACTGCAGATCCTCGTAACTGACCAGTCCATCCCAGGCACATGCACACAGAATTCTCCTGCCTTCTAGGGCACAGGAATCAGATCATAGCTTTAAAAAGGTGATTTGATTAACAAAATAAAGACAACATACTTGGTTAAGCATACTTGGTTGCTAGGTGTTACAGGGTAACTGAAAAAAGACAGATTAAAGCACCGAGAATTGCTTCCCTGGAATTCAGTTTAAAACTTGCTGTGCATTGTGGGGTGGGGGGGCATGGCTTAACCCAGAGGAGTTCAACCAACCCCAAAATTAAAGAAAATAAGCTGATCACATTTCACTAAGCATTTCTTACTCTACTTACATCTCTGTTGTTCCAAGGTTTAGTCCTTCCCAGGCATGGGTATTGCTGGAAACTCCATGCCTTGTTCCTGGCTTAATCCATTTCTCCCAGCTTTCATCTGCGCACACACAAGGCTGCAGCCAGCAGATTACTGCTTCAATTCAAATCTCATACTCTCTTCCCATTGGCTTATGTGGCTCCCTGCCAATACTTCCTGGAGATTCTCAGGGACCCACCATCACTGGCTTTACACCTTGCAGTCTATTTAGTTAACTAAATGGCTGAGATGTCTAGAAAAGGGTAGCAGCCCTCCCATTTCCCCCTGCTCCCACACCCTTAGTCTTCTCTTTTCTAAGTTGAAAAAGTCTCAGTCTTATTAATCTCTCCTCATGTGGCAGCTGTTCCATACACCTAATCATTTTTGCTGTCCTTTTCTGAATTTTTTCAATGTCAAATATCTTTTTATGAGATGAGCTGACCACATCTGCATGCAGTGTTCAAGATGTGGGCATACCATAGATTTATATAAAGGCAATTAGATATTCTGTCTTATTCTCTATCCCTTTTTAATGCTATCTCCTTTGGTCACAGAGTACTTGAAGCATGGCCCAGCATACTCTAGTGGGGACTGATCAATTCCCCCGGGAAATCCAATGGATAGAATACCCAGAGATTAGTGAGAGTTGGATCATGTTCATCTAGTGCCCCCTGCTTGTGCTTGTATTCTCTGAGTTCAAAGTCCATTGAACTGAGCATGGGACCAACTGCTAGAACCTTCTGAGTTCTTGTCCTACTTCTGAAACCAGTTAATCATCACTGTTGCTTTATACATAGACACTCTCTGTCAGTCTTCCTATCTGTAAAATGGGACTGCGGTGAAGACTAGCTAGATAACATGTGTAACATGCGTTGAACTTAAGACCTATGTTCTGCTAAGCGTTCTCATGATGAGGGTAAATGCCACCATGCAAGAATACAACCATCAGCATCACCACAAGGCACGGTAGCTGGAAATGAGGGAATGCCTGAAAGTGTAGTGATAGACTAAAGGCTGCTTTAAATAAAAACAAAAGAGAGACAGGGAAAAAAGGATGTGTGTATAACTGCTGCCAGGTAGACTTGAACGTGGGGTCTCTGGCCAGGAGCTTCTACATATTGTGCTAAAAGCCAGCTGACTCTCAGCTAAGGCTGTAGAGATGGCTCATTCATTCTCTGTGTAAGTGATCTGGGTGCCACTCCATGGGACAGTGACTCACACCTTTAGGTGTACGTGTGTGTGTCTGTGCGAAAGACAGGGAGTCAAACAACTGCAACGTCATGGCTGGGATAAACCCCTTTGACCGTGTCCATCTGACAATACTGTGTCAAGATGATAGAGGAGGGCCTTGAGAAGCTGAGGAGGGCTACAGTCATTGTATACACATCTAAAGGGTGCAAATACAAAGGAGCGGCATGGGGCTATAACAAAGATTCGTGGGATGAAGTTAAGTATAGGAAAACGGGAGCCCCATTGCTAGTCACACTTACAATGGGACTGGACAAAACACTACATGAAACAATCCTCCCTTGACAAGAGGATAATATGACGTAACTCATAAGGTCTGAAATATTACCCAGTCCATCTCGGCTTTTGCTTATTTACACCACTTCACAATTTGGACTATGAGGGACTGAATAGCAGTGCTTTCCAAACCGCTGTGCTGTAACTGTGCCATGCAGATGCTTGGGGCTGCAACTAAAAGCTTCCTCTGTGTTTGTGTTAGCAAAGTTCTCTTCAGACAGGGCTGCATTTAATGCAAGCTAGGAAGCTGTTTCTTCACGCCTGTACTGTCTGCACAGAGGAGTTGCAGCACAGCAGTCTGGTACGCACTGCTACGTGCAGGTGTGTTCCAAACTGTGGGCCAGTGTTAGCGGTCCCTGTAAGCTGAGTGCTCGGGCAGCCACCCAGGAGAGATTCAAGCACCACCTAGCTGGTTGACAGAGTGCCCACAGCTGCCCACAACCAGCAGCAGGTGTTTCTATTGGCAGTGCACATCTGCACTTTCCTCGGTGCACTTAACAAAAGTTATTCTACACATGGATGGGAAAAATCAGAGGGAACATTAGCTACTGTACCCGTAGCCAAAGGTAGTCCAAATCATGTGGTAGAATGATTGGATAAATTCTGCGGAATAGCTGCAATGTCCAAACATAGGAGGCATACGTCACTGGCAACAAATGATTATCCTGAGAAAAATCTTTCAGTAGCATTTTGCGGCTTCTGAGTACATCTCACTTTTAAGCACAAAAAGTTGGGCCTCGTCTTTTTTTTTTTTTTTTAATCAAGAGAAGTCTTGCTATGGAGTTGAGCTCTTTCCCAGAGCAATGATATTTCTTGTTGACTTATTTTTTTAGTTCACATTGAAGTTAGCAAGAGTGGCCATCACTTCCAGATTAAGGCAGTACTAGGCTGTTTATACCCTAATGCTGATGAAAACTGGAGGTAGATCAGCTTCATTAGCATGAAATCCCATTTACAAAAATAGAAGTCTTTATATATCACAGTAGTCATGACAGCTTGGTCCCCTAACGCATAGCAGTTTGTCTTCCAACAAAAGAGAAAGTAAACACAAGAAAATGCATTGCCACGTGAGTGTGGAAGTTAATAACACTGGGAGCACTGCCCTCACATGAAACTCTGGGGATGATGGATTTAGGGATGACTGGTGCCATTATTTGGACAATGCTAGCTGCTCACATGAATTATAGAAGAGCTGGTCAAAACACGAAACCCAATTTTTGTTCCCTCTCCTCCAAAATATGTAATTTTCCATTTTGACTCCCTTCTCCAAATCCTTCCACAAATTCCCACCACCTCAAGTCGAATCAAATAGGATTTAAAACATTATGGATTTCTTTCCTGAAAACCCAGGTTTTGGTAATCAAAATGAAGTCTGATACATTTAAAAAGCTTGCAATCTTTTATGAAACTTCATTTTTTAAAACAGTCAGTTTTTAATCTATTAAAAAAAAACTGGAAAATTTGGACCAGCTTCAACAAACTACTAAGGGCCATGCCTACTTCTACAGACATTGGTGAATATGAGTTTAGGCAGCAAAGGAAAGGGAAAATAGTAGCCAGACATGAAGCCCTAAGTAGCCTGTTGTTATGCCTTTGACCGGGCTGATTTCACAAGGAGCGAAACTTTTCATCTAGCATTACCCAGATATGAGATCTAACATTACGGGTACCAGATTGGAGCCTTTCACATGGTTGCATCAGATACCTGATTATTTTAGTCTGGGGCAAAGTACATTATGAAAGAATACGTTAAATAACCATTTGTTTCAGCAATAATTTAGATGCTGGCAAAGTCTTCCATAATGGTGGAAGACTTTTGCTAATCACTCATGTATTTAAATGGGAGAGAAAGCTGTATGGATGAGTAAAAGATTTCCTTATCTTCATGTTGTAAGGATAAGAATGTATGGAGCCCTGGAATTCTGTAATATTGGTTTCTTGTTAAACGAGACCATAGAACAGATGTAAAGTTAAACAGTTGTATTATAGGCAGACTTGGTATTGCTGTTGTTAGTTATGATTGCCTAACACTTCCAAGTATATGACCCTGTTCAGGTGCAGATAGCTTTCCCAGACATTAACTGATTGGGCTGTAATGTTCCATACCAGGTATCTACATGAGGCTCAACTTTTTCGGCAAACTTTAGAACTAAAAAAGCGCAGACATTTCTGAGAACAAACGAAGGGGAAAAATAAGGAGTGTGGGTTTTTTGTTTGTTTGCTTTGTCTATGTTAAATTCTTAAAACATTTGCATACGGAAACTCTGAAATATCTCTAAGTTTTGGGACATGAATTTCAGCAGTGGATGGGTACATTAGTTTGTGCCATATTTATAAAATTCACTCAAATTTAAACAGATTATAAGACTTTCAAAGATTTCAATTTGTACATGCTCCGTGAAGAACTGGGCAGCTACATTCTCAGATATCACATGTACTGAGCATGACTCAACCCACTCCCACCAGATCTAGTCATACTTTCCTTGCAATGGCTCCCCCTGCCTGCCAGGTGCCACCATGACACCGCGGACAGCAACCGAGAGTAGGGAGACACTCCCGTGTTCTCAGTGTCCTCCCTGTTGATGTCCAGGTAAGGAGGAGGAGAAAGCAGCCACAAAGACTATAAGGGTGTGAATGGAGGGTAAGAGCCTGAGTCAGGAGCTGGGGGCGGGGGGGCACATGGAGGAGGAGTAGCTGCACAAGAGCCAAGGGCAACAGTCAGTGTAGGGGCACAACATTGCCTTTCACAGCTGTCTGCAAAGTATGTGTCTCTTCCACCCATCTTTAGTTCACACAGAAGATAACAACCTACTATGCTGCCAAGGCCATCTTTAGTTTTTGGTGCTACAAGTCTGTGCTGTGGCTCAAACGGCTCTGTACCAGCTGATGATCCAAGTTTATACTCAACATGACTCCATGCAATGGATTTTTTTTTTGTTATTTTTTTTAATGGGAAGTTACATCCAAAATAAAGTACATGAAAAGAAGGCTAAGGCTGCAAAATCAAGGACTAAAAAGTTAGAAAATGCCAGAGGTAATATTGCCCATGTCACCACTCTTGTAATTAAAGGCTGTATGATATGTTATGTGTATGTGATCACATACTATCTTTCCCCAGGACCCAGGCCTCATACAGTGAATGGACGGGCATTGAATGGACGGGCATTATTATCCACATCTTTCTATGTATAGCCCATGGTCTTACTTACTGTGTACCATCCAAACCATGCACTGAATACAAAATTAGTAATTTCTCCCTAGGTGTGTCTATGGTGTACCTCATCAGACTGTCCAATTGCTTTGTTAACTCACAGTGGCACTGAGAGGTTAGACAGTGAGATTATCCACATTTTACTTTAGGAAAAATGAGGCACAAAGATAAAGGCCAAAAACGTTCACTAATTTCGGCTGTCCAATTTGAGACTTTTCAGAGTGGGCAATTAAGCATCACTGTACTAGTTCAAGGTGCTGTAGAAAAGCTACCTAATCTAAGCATTTTAGTGTGCCTATGAGTCAAGGAGTTAGGAGGACAGTTAAGAAGACAAAGTTGAGGCTCAGAGAGGTAAAGTCAATACTTTCCTACTGCTCTGAGACGGGAAAAATATTTTCCCCAAAATTAGAAAAAAAGTCACTAACTCCACTGCGAATTAAATTCACCACCTCATTAAAGCCTTGTCCTTATGTGGCTTTCATCAAACCACCTTCCGAGGAAACAAAGGCCTCAGCCTGCTCAATGGCTCAGAATGGTAGAGTGCTTGTAGTTTTGGTAGGTGTCCATTTAAAAGAGTGGCACTTTTACAGAGGGAGACTGTTGTACCACAATGGGCATGGAGGAGGAGCAGTTTTGGGAATACTATGACATCATAGGGCACCTTTTCAGTGGATTGTCGGCAGGGATAGACTCCCCCAATCTACAGCTTCAGGCACCTGTCTCTCATGTTTTTCTAAAGGATTAATGTCAGTAGATGCTTATCCTGTATGGACTCCAAATCCCTCCCTACTTTTATTTGAACGGAAATCTTTGTTCCCCAACTCACTTAGCAGGGATGTTAGATTTCTACCATCAATCACAACAAAGTTACTAGAAGATTTACCAGTTATTCCTTGGGTCCCTCCAGACAGGGGTCTGGGTGTGCACTGAGTGCAGGAGTCAGGGTAATGGCTTGCAGATGTGGAGGGCTCAGGGCAGGGAGCTGGGGGTCTGGAGGGTGCGGGAGCCAGGACAAGAGATGGGGACTCAGGGCAAGGGGCTGGGGTGCAGGAGTGAGGGTGGGGGGTTGAGGGGTAGGGGGGCTTAGAGCAGGGAGTGGAAGCAGGGGGTGTTGCTCCCCAGGGCTGGGTTGGGTTAATGGGCTACACACTGCCAGCTTCCAGCATTGCTCCCTGGTGTCAGGCCAGGGCGGCAGGCTTGCACTGCCCAGCCTGCATTGCCCAGCCAGCAGATGCTCCATGGCTCTCCAGGGCTGTCTGCACATTCATGCTTGCTGTCCCCTGGTGGTCATTCTGGAGTATAACTGTCCCTGCTATCAGACCCCTCCCTTTTTATTTGATAAGAAACAATCCCATTCTAAGCACACCCCATTGTTCTGACACAACCAAACCCTGACCTTGCTTTAGGTTGTGATAAGAGGAAGCTGGACGCCAAACTTAGTGGTGCTAGCTCTTACTGTTTAGGAGGAATTCTTGAACAAGTGGACTCACAGATGGACGGACACAGAGATCGTCTGCATTTTATTTTAATTCTCCAAAAAGCGAGTGAAGGGAGAGTATGTTGGCTCCTTCTTTCCTTGCTGGTAAAAGTTTTACATTACATAAGCCATCCTAACTTGCACTGTGTTTTGCTGGATGCCATTTTAAAAACCTCTCTGGTCCAGCAACATCTGTGTTCTAGCACGATTTAGTTAGCCGACTATCTACTTATCAGGGGTGTGGCCAACTTTCCTGCAGTCCCATAATGTTCGTTTATAGCCACCAGTCCTGGCTCTCAGTGTTCTCTGCTGTTATTTAGCTCCCCTTTACCCCCAAATGTCTTCTAAGAGCCCAGTAAGCAGTGGAAGTGTTGGTAATGCTGCTAGACAATATTCACCCCCTATGGTTTGGCAAATTCCCTGTTTTTGCACCAGTCAGGTCCTGAGGCTGCCAGACTAGAGAGGCTCAGCCAAAAGTTATATTATTTTCAGTCTGACTCTGAGGCTGTCTACAAGTGCATCCCTCTTTTGAAAGAGGCATGCAAATGAGGAAAATTGAAAATGCAAATGAGGTGCAGATTTACATATATTGTGCCTCATTTGCATATTCTTCTTTCAAAAGACTTTCTTTTGAAAGAAGAATAGCTGTGTAGACATGGCTCTTTCAAAAGTAAACCCCATCTTCAAAAGAACCCTTCTTACTATAAAAAAAGGGAAGAAGGGTTCTTTCGAATATGGGGTTTACTTTTGAAAAAGCTGCATCTACACTGCTTTTCTTCTTTTGGAAGAAGCTCTTGTGAAAGAATGATATGCAAATAAGGCAGCAGATATGTAAATCTGAACCTCATTTGCATTTCCAATTTCTCTCAATTGCATGCCTCTTTCAAAAGAGGCATGCAAGTGTAGACATGGCCAGACAGGATTAACATTATGCCTGTTTTCTTTGCAGGTTTAAAGATTTCATTAGGATCTGTTATCCCTCCTACTCAAAAAAATCTTTAGTGATGTTACATCTGTAAAGCCTTTTATGTATCCACTGAGGCAAGTCCTAGTTGCTTTCATCTTTCCTTCTGTCAAAACTGTCCAGTGTAATATTCTGTTTCCTTGCCCTGTACTTTTCCAAGGTATGTAAGATGCTCTAAAGGGAGGGAGATCTACCACTTGAATAATGACTTTAAGATGGGCCCAAATTAGAACCCATATCTGCACACTCCCTAGGCTAGGATTTATGGAAACAGAACTAGAATCAAATCTGAATTTTGGAAAGCATATGTGTGTTATTGCTATGTATATATTACAAAATAAACTGACCCAAAAGCTGAATCCAAACTCCCCTGAACCATGGAGAGCTTCATCAGCTCTGATTTTTTGAGACTAGGACTCATCTCTAACAACAATGTAACTTACTTGAATACCTCCTACAGCAGCAAGCTGTTTCTCTTTTTCCAGTGTCTCCAGATGGCAGTGAAACCTGTAGGGATTTTTTTTAATTTGTTTATTTTTGAATAATTTCCCACACTTCTTCCCTAATAAGTATGTTGCCATTGCTTTCCACTTAAAAACACAATCTCTCTGGTGCTCCTTTTTAGGCTTATGTTCTGAATGTGCCCACACTGGATTATGTCTGTCACTTATTATTAATGTCATTGCAGAAGTTGTCTGAGGTTTTCTGAATCTCTTGTCATTCTTCCTATTCCCAGTATAATTTATAAACATGCAAAGTCTGAGTCAGTTTCGTGAGCTCAATTGCATGCATGAAGAACTAGCCCCAACAGTGGTTTATTTTAGTGCTAGACTTCATTATCAATCTAATACACTTCATTTATATATTTTTTTTAAATTTCTTATTGGCTCCTTAATATTAAAAGGTATATAACCTATCTGTGAAAGATACAGGACCAATAGGGTTTGTCTCAACCAGAGCTGAGCTTGAATCAAAATCCAGATTCTAGCAACTTTGAAATTTAGGAAAAATGGGAGGAGGCAAAGTTGAACTCTAGGAGCTAGGGCAGTCCCTGATCTCTGCATCTGGTCCAGGTGCATTATTCATCGTGAGGCAGCAGTAACTATTTCACAGTTATCTTCCCATTTAAAACTCCATTTTTAACCCTCCTCCAAAAAGAAATCTTCCTAAAATCTCACATGCTACATGTTGGCTACGTCTACACAAGCCCAAAACTTCGAAATGGCCATGCAAATGGCTATTTCAAAGTTTACTAATGAAGCACCGAAATACATATTCAGCGCCTTATTAGCATGCTGGCAGTTGCGGCACTTCGAAATTGCCGTGGCTTGCCGCCGTGCGGCTCGTCCAGATGGGGCTCCTTTTCTAAAGGACCCCGGTAACTTCGAAATCCCCTTATTCCTAACAGCAAATAGAAGTTCCTGGGGTCCTTTCGAAAAGGAGCCCCGTCTGGACGAGCCACGCGGTGGCGAGCTGCGGCAATTTCAAAGTGCCGCAACTGACAGCATGCTAATGAGGCGCTAAATATGTATTTCAGCGCTTCATTAGTAAACTTTGAAATGGCCATTTCGAAGTTTTGGGCTAGTGTAGACATGGCCTTTATGTAGGCTACAAATGTTCTCAGATGTTTGATTTTAAAAAAGTAGAAAAGTCTTTTTTCCAACTTCAGGTAAATGTTCAAACCACTGTCATTTTAAAATGTTCAATTTCTGATTTTTCTTCTAAATGGCTTGATCTAGAAACTCAACATGTTGTGTTTTGATCTTGTTGAGAAGTGCTTGTTGGTGATTTTAGGGTGTTAATAGAAAAATTACCAAGATTATCTGGACAATCCAAATCTCTTAGGCTGCATCTACCCTGCCCCTCCCTTTTGGAAGGGGCATGTAAATGCAGTGGATCGAAAATGCTAAAAAGGTGCTGATATGAATATTCAGCACCTCATTTGCATAGCATTGGCCATTCACTATGTTGCAAGTGCTGCTTTCAAAATGCAAAATAGCCATGTAGACAGGGTTCCTTCAAAAGGAAGCCCCGTTTTCAAAATCACCCTTCTTCCTAATTTTTTTCAAGCTGTGAGACATAAAAATGGGTGAATATAGGCCTTTGATCCTCATGTCAATGGAGCATCTAAGAAGACACTGGCATCTGGCAACCAATGACCCAGACAGATAAAATGTTCCCTATCTCTCACCAGGGAAGCTGAACAACATATCCCAGTTTGAGAACAAAGCACTGGTAGGTGACAGGTGGGAATAAGAGTTGGCTGCTGGAAGGAGCAGGGTTCCCACATGGAGTGTGATCAAGGAGGTCGAACTAAGAAAGCTAGAATGATGGGTTGCACTACAGATTGGCTGGGCTCTGGGCTAACTAGAGTGGTCTGTGCTTTGACATTCAGTTCCCTGTGCTAGCCTAAGGACTTCCTACATGGTGGTGGGAAACAGTAGGGCTTGACTGTCACTGCAGGTGCTTATGTTAATCACTGAAGAGCTTACAAGATCAGTTGGACTTGCTGAACAGAGCTCAACCTGTGAAGCAGGAGTGCTGGAGGCCAAGAGGGGCAGTTTAAGGAGGTGGTGAAGTCATGTGACTTGCTCTAGAGGAAGAGGGAGACCTCTAGGAAGTATGGCACACTAGAGACTGTTCCAAAGCTGAGGTCATCACACTAATCTATGAGAGTGGGTACATGACTCATTGAAATACCATATCCAAAGCATAATTAACAATGGGTCACCATCATACTGGGAGGGCATATCTTGCGGGGTCCTTTGGGGGTCAGTCACGTCTCAATATTTAATTACAGGTTGAACCTGTCTAATCCAGCGCTCTCATCCAGCAACATTCATCATCCGGCATGATTTTAGTTAGCTAGGTGTCCACTTATCATGGGTGTGGCCAAATTTCCCATGGTCTCATAAAGTTTGTTTTCAGCCACCAGTCCTGTTGCTCAGTGTTCTGTGCTGTTATTTAGCTCTAATTTACCCCCCAAATGTCTCCTAAGTGAAATAAAATTTCCAGAAGACACTAAGCTGGGAGGGGTTGCTAGCATGTTGGAGAACAGAAATAAAATTCAAAATGGACTTTACAAACTTGAGAATTTAGTTCATGTTGATTTAGGCCTAATCAACAAATGAAATTTGGCAAAAACAATGGCAAAGGACTTCACTTAGGAGCACAAAATCAGATGCACAAGTACAAAATGTGGAATAATTGGTTAGAGGATCATCTTGCTGAATCAGATCTGGAGGTTCTAGTGGATCGAATGAATTAACAATGTGATGCAGTTGCAAAACGAGACATATTCTGGGATGTACTGACAGGAGCATTGACTAGAATATCAGACATGGGAGGCAGTTGTCACCCTCTGTTTGGCACTGGTCAGGCCTCAGCTGGAATTCTTGATGCTGCATTTTAGGAAAGATGTAGACAATAGAGAGAGTTCAAGCAACAGAAATGAAAAAGGTTTAGACATACTGATCTATGAGGAAAGGTTAAAAAACCCTCTGCATGTTTAGACTTAAGAACACTGGGAGAGGGGGAACCTTGATAAGTTTTCAGCTATGTTAAGGACTCAAAGAGATTGGTGAATTGTTCTTTGTGTCCACTGACAGTAGGACAAGAAGTAATGGGCTTAATCTGCAGCAAGGGAGAGTTAAGTTAAATATAAGGAAAATCTTCTGTCTGGAAAGGTAATTAAATTCTGGGGTAGGCATTCAAAGGAGGTTACAGCACCCCTACCATTGGATGTTGGATAAACACCTTTCAGGGTTAGCTTAGGCTTACTCTACTTCAGTGCAGGGGACTGGACTTGATGACTTCTTGAGGTTCATTTTAGGCCTACATTTCTATTTTATGCTTGATTTAGGGCTTTGGAGCTCCATCAGCTAGTTCCTTCATATGCAGCTCTTTAACTTGTCAGTGTATTTCTCCTTCCCTTTGCCATTCCTTACACATTAACTAATACGGGCCTCATGCTGTTTACTGTAAGAGATTGAACATGTCCATTTTCATAGGGTCAGATCAGCCACTGCCTTTCTATGAAGGCATTTTCCCCTTCCCCCCAACTTTCTGCATCGACCCTCTGCTCCCTCATTGCTTGGGAACCTCCTAGAGCAGCTCTGCCAGAATTCTCTAGGGCTGAGGTTCCAGAAGACCTTTGGGTTGGAACCAGGACAAGCTGCTCACTGCACCATTGCATCAGATGCATTAACTGCTGCCAGATCCTATCTTCATCTCTCCTAACACAGCAGTAAGGCTTGTGGGGAGGAGTGAATGTCAGATGACAGTAGGGAAGCTTAATGCATAATTTATACATACCACGGGGAAGAAAGGCAGAGCCAATGTCACAAAGCCATAACATTTGTTTCTTGGTTTTAAATACAGCCAGCTTGCAACCCACTGTGTCATGTTACTATGGAAAAGTACAGAGGGACATTGTTCCCGTTTCCTCTGCAGGCTCTACCCTTTTCAGTCTGGGTGTAGGTTTTATGAGGTTTCCTTGGTAGTGTTTGTACTTTTCTTATGAGCACCTCTGCAGGAGTGAGACCCTCAGACCAAGCAGTCCTAGGCAATCAAGTCACAATGGAAAGTGGGTGTTTAAGAAACAGATGCATAATGTGTATCAAATAGTTTCTGAGAGCTGGTATTCTCACAGCTGTATACAGACTCTGCTGGGGACCTGGGAAAGATGGGTTGGAAACCCGAATGTGTGTCTTCAAAAAAAAGAAGTGGTTATCTTTGGCTGGATGTAGAGTTATTTAACAGACCATGCCTGGGCAGGTGGCAAACATTATCATGCCCAAATGAAAGCAGATTGAGTATACGGGGATATGAACAAGCGTGAGTAAGGAAACTACAAAGCAGCAGCAGTGAAGAGGAAAGTAAAATATAAGAATTACTACAGGAGTGGGGAGCTCACAGCAAGAGGATTAAAACTGAGCAAACTAATCTAGGAAGAAGGGTAGAAAACCTAGAGAGATCAAATAACGTGACTCCAAGGATTTCTGTGCAATGTCTCTGTGCAGGAGAAAAGAATGACTCATCATTCAGATGCTCTAGTTGCAGTTACAGGAATCAATGGTAGTCTTCCCTGAGAGAGGATTTAACTGTGTGGGAATAAAAGAACAGACACACTTAACACTGTCCTAAGCAGAATTTCTATACTCTGAAAGGTGATAACAGCTAAATTCAACAGGAATCCTCACGATTGCCAATTTATTGTTTATGTGTTGTACAAGGGACCACTGTGATAATGCAGTCTGAGCTCCTATATAGCACAGGCAGGAGATCTTTCTCAAAATAATGCCTAGAGCAGAGCTTTTAAGATAAAAAAAATCCAAGATTTATTTTAAGAAGTCAGTGACAGAGAATCCAACACAATTCTTGGTACTTTGTTCCAGTCATTAATTGCTCACCATTAGAAAGGTACACCTTATTTCCACCCTAATTTGTGTAACTTCTAGCCATTGGATCACGTTATCCTTTTCTTTGCTAGATTGAAGAGCTTATTAAATATTTGTTCCCCATGTAGGCATTCAGACACTATAATAAAGTCACGCCTTAAACTTCTTAGATTGAGCTCTGTGGGTCTACCACTGTACAAATTGTTGTCTAGCACTTTGATCATTCTTGTGGCTCTTCTCTGAACCCTCTCTAATTGATCACTATATCTTCTCTGAATTGCAGGCAGCAGAAGTGGATGCAATATTCTAGCAGTAATCAGACTAATGCCAGTTAGTGTTGAAATAACTTCTCTACTACAGGTTGGACCTCTTTAGTCTAGCACCCTTGGGACCTGATCAGGCTGAATGAGCAAATTTGCTGAACCACAGGTGGCTGGTATTGTCTAGCAGCATTATCAACACTTCCACTGCTTAACTGGGCTATTAGAAGCCATTTGGAGGTAAATTAGAGCTAAATAACAGCACAGAACCCTGACAGCCAGGAGTGATGGCTGTAAACAAACTTTATGGTACCACAGAAAGTTGGCCACACCCATGATAAGTGGTTATCCAGTGAACTAAAATCATACTGGATTACAGATGTTGCCAGATGGGGGAGATTCAATCTGTCCTTGATATGCCCCATTTTATGCACATCAAGAATGCCATAGCATCATACTGAAAGGTCATATACTGATTATGCATCATCCCTCACCCCCTATCATTTTCAGACACACTACTTCCCAGGACAGTTTCCCATCCCTGAAGTATTGCCTATGTTGTTTGTTCCCAGCTGCATACGTTTACATTTAGGTGTATTAAAATGCATATTGTGTGCATGCCCCCTGCACCAGGCAATGCTGATTATTTTGAATGAGTGACGTGCCTTCTTCATTATTAACTACTCCTCCAATTTTTGTGTCATCTGCAAACCTTATCAGTGATCTGTTTTCTTTCAGGCTAAGTAGCATAGGTTCAAGAACAGAGCCTGTATCATCCTACTAGAAACATATCCGCTACTTGACTATTTCCCATTTAAAGTTACATTTTTAAACCTGATTGCCACTTTTTAATCCATTTACTTTGTGCTGTGTAATTTTATATTCTGTTTTTAATCAATATGTCATGCGGCACCAATTCAAATATTTACAGAAGTCTAAATATATTACTCCAACACTGTTATCTTTATCAACCAAACTTGTAACCTCATTGAAAAACAAGCAACCAAATCTGGTTAGTTGGTCATGATCTGTTTTCCATACATTCTTACTGATTTCCATTAATGACTCTAGTCTCCTTTAATTCTTTATTAATTGAGTCCTATAACAGGGGCTCCATTATTTCATCCAAGATCAGTGTCAGACTGGCAGTCTTGTAAATACCCAGGATGTCTTGTATACCTCGTTTTAACAATTGACGCATGAGCTTTCTTCTAGGCTTCTGGAACAACTTGTGCCCAAAGACGTATTAAACATCGACGTGAATGATCCAGAGAGGTCCTCACCTAGGTCCTTTAAAACTTCTGAATGCACACTATTTGAACCTTCTGATTTTAAAGTGTCTAACTTTGGTACCTTCTGTTTGCAAATCCTCCAGAGATATGAATGGAGTTGAATGTTATCACCATATGACAGAACTACATCAGCTGTATGTCCCAAATCCAAAAATGAAATATTAATTGAACATCTCTGTCTTTTCTGCATTATTATTGATAATTCTATAATGATAAACAAAATTTTTGGTCAAAAGTTCAACCAGCTCCACTCCCAGCATGCAACACCAGTCTCTCTTTGTGGAGCGTACGGATATGGATGTATGTGGAACTTATGGCTTTCATCTTCCATCTTTGCCAGTCTCCTGCTGCAATCCTCAATTCTTCCCATGTAATTTTGTTTGTTTATTTCCAGGTTATCTTTCACCTACATCATTGCCTCTTACTGCACGTATTCTATTCTAACACCTGTCTATTATTATTCAGAACTTTCCTTCACATATATCCTAGACAGCTTTATATTTCAGCTGTACTTTCCTGTCCTATTGGAACTTTTGAAGCAAACTTCCCAGAAATGTAAAATTTCACAACTTGAAGATTTCTAGTCTAATAGCTGGACCTTCACTTTTAGCTCTTCCACAACAACCCGCCTTGTCATTCTTGAAGAATACCAAGTGACAGGCACAAGGCAGTAACAGAAAGCACCTGCCTGATATTCACATAGTTCAGCAATTTGTCTCCTTGAAAAAACAACCCACTACTACTAACACTAATACGGTATATAAATACAGGTTGAACCTTTCAGATCCAGAACTCTCTCCTCTGGCAAACTCTGTAATCCGGCATGATTTTAGTTAACCAAACAGCCACTTATCATGGATATGGCCAAGCTTCCCATGATCCCATGGTTTGTTTACAGCCACCAGTCCTGGCTGTCAGTGCTCCGTGCTGTTATTGAGCTCTAATGTACCCCTAAATGTCTTGTAAGAGCCCAGTAAGCTGTGGAAGTGTTAGTGATGTGGTAGACAATATTGACCTCCTGTCATCTGGCAAATTCTCTCGTCCAGCACCGAGGAGAGGTTCAACTGTAGTTGTACATGGGAACTTGTTTCCTTCATCCTTGCCATTGAGGGAAAGAGAGTGTTTATACACTACAGCAGATATGCATTATGCAGTTGTAGGGGTCCCTTGGCAAAATTAAGAGTTAAAAGTTGGCTGAATGTTCACCTACATTACTATCTTCAGCTCTTGTAGATCCAGGGTGCAAGACATCTCAGCATCTTTATTTTCTTCATGGATACTAGAGATGGATGGTATTGGCTGCCTATTTAGTAAAGGCTCAGGGAACATGTTCTGCCTGATAAGCAATTTAGTTGCTGGTGGATGCAACTTTGGAGGAGTTTATGCCTCTTCCATCTGCTCTCATTACAAGGACCTTAACGATGGGAATGGAAACAACCGTAAAATTTCATCCCAAAAGATGAAGTCAGATTTGGCCTTGATGGTAAATTTTTCTGGAAAATTCAAGCAAGTACAGTTTAGTTCCTTCTGTGAGAACAAGAAGCGGGTGGGGAGGAATGGAATTACTTTTCCCCTTTAAAAAGAAATCTTGTGGTTTAAGAGCTCAGTGCTGAACTGGCTAGGTACATAAACATGATATTTTGACTATAAATACTCCTAAATGAGAATGATTTCATGTTTTCAGTGAAAAATTGGTTTTGATTTGACAATTAGAGCCTCTGAAAGAAAATAAATCACTCTGCCTATGCATAGAACAGTTTTGTGGGTAGTCTGCAGATTTGTGTGGGCAGAAGAGAGGCTCTGCATGTGTGCACAGGGGGGACCTGAAGAACCCCACGCTTGCCCCCACAAGTTTTGGGGGTGTCAGAAAGGAGGGAAGACAGGAAGATGGAAAAATGGTAAGTTGGAGAAAAATGACTTCATTCCAGTATCTATAAATGGTCAGGACTAGTGTTTAAAAAGTCAAAACCAACCAAACACCCTTTCTACTCACCATTGAAAAGTTTGAGAAGTTGGGCTACTAAGCTTTCGTCGGTGGTGGATCACTTGTTTCCATCCCAGAAACTGTTATGACATAAAATGGTCACTGCTCCTTCAGCATCCTTGTTCATTCTTTTCTTGTGTGCTTGGATATTATATGTAGAATGATGCAAAGTAAGTCTGGGGGTAGCATCAGTTTGAATAATTTTTCTCCCCATTTCACATTGTATGACTTTGATTTTGAATTGGTCAGTTTGAGATCAGAGTTCAATCACATTCAATGAAACACTATTTTGTTCCACTGGTCACACACAAATAAGTCCAGCTTTGTTTAAACCTTGGCTTAGGTTCCTTCAAAACAAACATGCTGAAAAGATGTGCATTTGTGTTCTAATTGGAACTGGGGTAAACCTGGCCTAGGCTCCAGGCTTATGAAAAGCTGAAACCAGGTCACTTTTCTCTGGATTTGGGTTTCATAGTGAGTTCTGTGCAGCTTTCATTAAGATATAAGTAGGCTTATTGGTGGGCAACCTGCTCCTTGGTAGATGTTTTCTCTATACAGTTTGATATAACCGGGGGGGGTTTTACTAGGAAAAAGCTGAGAGAAGTGCTAACATTGCCAGTAAAGACAGAGGTGTGTTGATGGAGATGTCAGAGGAAAATGAGGCCCAGCTTCATATTTTTATTCTCCAGGGATATTCAGTGTAAATGAGAGCTTTCAGCTAAATGCACGTGGGTCTAGCAATCTTATTACAGACCAGAAAGATTCTAGGTCAAAAAATCAGAACTGTTACCTTCATGTTACTTCCAACTCATCCTGTAACACACTGATCTCAAGATATTGTGGTGGGGTTTAATGACGATGTCTAGGCAACATTAATACGTTACTTTAATAAAGTACGGGGTCCCTCTTTGAGCAACGGTATTGCCATTCGCATGAATTAAATTGTGCTTACTTATAAAAAGTGTGGAATTTAGCCCCCCCAGACATCTGTGTACTCCCTTGCCTGTAGTGCTGAAGTGGCTCTTTATTGGAAGATTTTTAAGGGATGGGGGCAGTGACTAGAAAGAAAAAGAAGTCACCGCCTTGGCTGTTTGTTTAGAGGATCCCACAGGACTGGAGAGGTGAAATGTACACTCATCCCTTGCTAAATAGCACTGCATATGCTGTGTCCCCTGCAGAAGTGCTGCAATAGAAAAATCTGCTTGGGACAGCAGAGCATTTGCAGGGCTCTAAATATTACACCCGTTGGTTTTACATGTTCTAAGATGTGAAGAAGACTCCTGTACTCAGTGTCCTAAATGCTCTGCTGGTCTGTCTGTTAGGTACGTCCTGCTGCTAGAAGCTGCCACAAGACTTGAGACTTCCTACCCACCTCCGCCCCAACTGCCTTACTTAAAATTGAGCAGTGGTTGGAAGTCATGACACCAGTCGCTTTGCGTGGGCAGCTGTGAAACAGTAATATCAGCCCAGCTGCTAGGAGACGAGAGATCCTCCTTTGTTGCAGAAGTTGAGAATTGAAGGGAGATGAGGCTTGTGTACATGGGGACATACAAGTGAGCCCGGGCATATGGTGACAGCATGGGAACCTGGCTTGCTCTGAATTGCCCTCTCATGCTCAAAGATGGTCTCGGCTAGGGTTACAGGCCCATTACCTCCAGCCCTTGCTGTGCTGCCTCTCTGGGTTCCAGGTCTTGTGCATTTCAAAAGCAAACTTCACATTTAATAAAGCTACAGATTTCAAAGCAACAGCTTTAGCTAGTCTGGCCTCTGGCATTACATAGGCTGTTGTTTCACATAGTGAATCACCATTGCATCAGGAGTGGGGCAGACAGACAGAGAGTCTGCACCCTCAGTCTCTCTGCTGCTGGACTGAACACTGCATCTGAATCTGCTTAGCCGACAGCTGGAGCAGGATATACAGTAATATACAATGGTCTAATTTAGGGGTTTATAAGGCACAGGCCACTATAGAAAACCAGTCTGTAAAATAAATCTAACCCAATCCATTTCTAAAGCTCGTGACAATGGCTCGACGTCTTTTTAATACGAACAGGGACAGTAACTTTACAGCTACATTCCAACAACAGAGAGAAAAGGGATATAACCACCGCACAGCATGAGGCTGCTTTTTCATTTGAGTGTATATTAGAGATGAAAAAAATTAATAGATATGAAGAAAAAAAAATAGACTTTTTACAACATACCAAACTGCTTTTTTGGCTTTTATGTGCTGTTCGCTGAAAGCGCCCTCTGGTGTTGATCTGGGATCAGTACTGTGCAGTGTGATGATAGTTCTTGTTGCTCAGAAAAATCTCAGCAGGTATGTTTGATTTGCCTATCCTGTGTTGTGTTAGAACCAAGCAGAAACCACCACATGCTGCATGAGGAACAACCTTCAATGGGGATAAGCAGTTCCCTATAGGTAACAGACTGGCTTTCTACTCTTTGCTTTTTTGCTTCTCTAATTAGGGCATGTCTACACTTCTGGGAAGATCAACCCAGGTCGATCTTCCAGAGTTTGATTTTGCATGTCTGGTAAAGACACTGAAATTGGTCTCTCTGGGGTTGGCAATCAACCACTGTGCTCCTCACTATCACGTGGAGTAAGAGAGGTTGATGGGAGAAACGTTTCTGTTGACCTTTCCTTGGCCTGGTCTACACTAAGGGACAAAATCAAATTTAATGGACTTAGGTTGATTTTATAACAGTCTTCATTACAGGTTCATTAGGTCAACTTTAAGAGGCTCTAAAGTCAACTTATGTAAATCTCCTTTTCACAAGGAGTAGTGCCAAAATCGAATTTACAAAGTCAAATTGAGGCCAGCATAAAGTGTTATTAAAATAGATGCTATTGGCCTTCAGCAGTATCTCCCAATGCCCCTAATGGGTCCTTTCTGGTCACAACTTTCACCTCCACTGCTCTCCAAGTGAGCAGGCAGTAGGAAGAGGAAGTAAAGGTCATCAGCCCAGGGAATTTGAAATCCTTTCCTCTCTGGCCAGTGTGGCTAGCACAGCTCTAAAGCACACCTGGCCATGAGTTCACAGATGGAGCGAGGGCAATGCATTCTGGAACAATGACATCAGACACACAGCCACTCGCGGTGACTCTTTTTTTTCCCATAAGACAGTGACACAGAAACCCAGAATGCAACAGGGCTGCAGGACCTGTGGGATAGGTACCAACAATGCACTGCTGCCACGGTCAAACATAACTAATTCAATGGAGACACACTAAGTCAACCTTGTGAGCAAGTGTATACACTCACCTTCGAGTTACCAGGCTTCCAGTGGTAGTGTTGCAAAATTCCAACAGCTGGCAACAGGGAGGTCCCCAGAAAATTCCCACAGCCTGCAGTCTCCTGTGGATCTTTACCTCTGAGGTTGGTGTGATGGCACTAGGCCCTGTGTCCACCTCCTCTCTGCTCTCAGAAACTGCAGGGGAAAGGAGTAGGTACCAGGGAAAATGCCAGATTGGGGCATGTACAGGGGAAGAAGCTACAGCCTTATAACGCCCTCCCTAGTGGTTAAAGGCTAGTTTGCTGGTGATGTTTAGATGGAATTTACACATCTCTTCCATGAAAGAAATGGCCACTAGGTCAAACAATGCCTTTGTCTGTCTTTAAGCTATAAATTGAGGAACTTGCTTTGGTTATGGACATGCACACTCAGAAAACATGACCTAGTTGTGGGCCTGGGAGTCAGGATCTGGGTTCTGTTCCAGCCTCTGTCACAAACTTGAAATATCAAGTGAAGCTTTTGTTTGTGAGACTTTTCCATGCACCAACAGGGGACAAAACCACCCATTTTTAAAACAGGAAAATAAAATGCTAATATCACAAACTTACAAGGGTGTCCCAAGGGGAGGTGTGAAATATGACTTCACACATTGACTGAAGAGCCCAGTGATATTTCAAAAGAAACATTAACTCAAATGCAAAAACAAGCTCACAGAATCTCGATAAAGACCCGGTGGTGTCTAACACACTGGCCACATGTGGCTGTTGGGTGAGTTGAGTGTAGCTAATTGGCTTGAACAAGGAATATATTTTCAGCATAACGTGGCTAGTTTGCTATCACAGAACCTACTATAGTTGCTACTGCTTCAAAGCTGGTTGGACACCATGGCAATAGGGTCTGATTATTCTGGAGGTGGTGGTACTGTTTCCTGAGGTCAAAGAAATTCAGCCAGATGACAGGGTATTCTTTGATGTACAGAAAGGCAGGTTTGAATTAGGCTTTGTTTGAATCCCTAATTAAAGGGGGGTTGGGGGGGAGAGCCAAGCTAATGATCAGTTCTGCTGCAAACCATAAACTACAAGTGCTTTGCTGAGAGCAGAGCAAATGCAAGAGAAATTGCTGACGTTGATCGTGTGCAGTGCAAGTACAAATTTAACATTGTACAGAGCAATGTTTCTTAAATTACATCCTGTGGAACACGGGTGTTCCATGAAAAGCTTGCAGGTGTGCTGTGGCGGCATGGCAGTATGTGCTGCATGTATATATTTCCCGTTATCAAAACCAGATACAATGTTGCTGCTTCATTGCTATGATACCTGATTTGATTACTTCATTTTGTTTTCACTGTATGTGTTGCTTTTTTCTTTTGAAGAAAATTTTCACAGGTGATCACCATAAAAATATTGTTTGGTGTTCCATGGTCTCAAAAAGTTCAAGAAACACTAGCATAGAGTATTTTTCTTGAAATTCTACCACAGGCCTGTTTTTGGATAGGTTTAGAAACAGGGGAGGATTCAGTTGCAAGCTCAGAAGGAAATGCTAGTTAAAATCTTTAGGCCCTCCTTGATAAAACAGACTAGACGTTCATAGTGATGTCAGAGTTGTACAGTTCTTTAGGTTCGCCTGATCAAACAGGCTGGGACAGCCGCAGGGTGTTGTGGAAAAGCGTGAGACAATAAGTACTGCAGGATTCCAGCCCTGTCTTCCTCCCGTGCAGCAGTGGTCACTGTAGTTAATGGGTGGCACGTTGCTGAAACCCCACTGAAGTCAATGGGACTTATGTGCACTTCAGCACATGCTGTGCAGGGATAGACTTCAGTACATTGCAAACTTCTTTACATAAAATTAATATGTTTTTTCCAGCACATACCAACACTGGGGTTTTAGTATTCAACTGCTTATACAAGGACAGTTTAGTTGGTGGTATGTTGCCAAATGAAGTGTGAGATTTACTTTACGGACTAAACAGCTGAGTGCATAAAATGTGAGTGTCACGGCCTGATGCAGCATATCAGGAATCAATACAGAGCTACCTTCATGCAGATGAGTTTGTATGTACTTGACAAGCCATTTCTGACATGGCACTTGCATTAGAAAGCAAACCTTCCGAGTTAAGGTTAAACAAAGAAAACTTGAAATAAATGGAAAAATCCCACGTAAGTACCAACAATTATGATTTTGTTCCTCTTGCACTACAACCTGCTGAAACGTCATTCAGGCAAGTAGGTTAGCCCATAGAAGCTACACTGGAGATATAAATAATGGGGGTTACACTCAGACTGGGGGCACTATTGGACTACATTTTGTTTAAACGCATAGGAGAACCTGGTCCCAACCCTGAAGAAGGCAATGGGCAGACTGGGTTGAGTATGGCTGACCTGATGTGTGAACTGACACCAGCTGCAGCAGTCTGTGTGGTACAGAAAACGTGTAATTCGTAGCTCTTAGGCATTGTCTTGAAGACTTTAAAGATTAGCCAATTAAAAAATACAAACTGAAACATCTTCAGAATGGGGTAACAGAAGCAAGAGAATTAGGATTGACTGTCATGTTGTAAGACAAGTGGTCTCTGAATTTCTCATAAAATGGTTTGTTCTTCACTGTAGATAGGGCCAGACAGTTAAAACCATGTTATGAACCTTTAATCTAAAGCTTGCTTCCACTCCTGTTTTCATTCACATTATCAGTCTGTAGCCAACCAGGCTCGGGTTCCCCAGAGACGAGGCTGCACCCAGAAGGCGAGTGCTATATTTGGTTCATTGAAAGCGCGTGACACCCGTGACGGGAGCCCCGGAGACGCCGCAGTCACCAGTGGGGGGGAAAGCCCGACGCGTCGGAGCTTCGCTCGGGGAGAGGCTCTGTAACAGGCCTCCTAACACTAGCTGATAAAGCTGAGCTCATTAACATAAGATTGCATAAAATTGCCTATGCATTTCTTATCACTATCTCTGGTGGCCTACTGCCAGCGTAGCCTTGAAATCTTGGCAAGCGCGGCTTGTTCTGCAGCTGTTCCCATGGCAGTTTGCAGCTTTCACCTTGCACAGACTGGTCTGTTTAGATTCTCCTAAGGATTCACAGAGGGGTCGATCTGCTCTCATGAGACCGTTACAAACTCTTCTCGCACTCTACACAGTCATTATAGCAATGTCATGTTTCCTGCTGCAATATGTTTAACCCCCTCCCCCGCAAAATACTGGACAAAATCTACTCTATTTTGCTCTAAGTATAGTCTCAAAAGTCAAGTAGTGGGTGAAATTTGTGTTTTCAATACTCTTAAGCTATGTCTACACTAGCCCCCACTTTTTGAAAGGGGGATGCTCATGAGACACTTTGGGATATGTTAATGAGATACTCCATAAATATGCAGTGCCTCATTAGCATATCCCAAAGTGTCCCATTAGCATCTCCCTTTTGAAAGGCGGGGGCTAGTGTAGACATAGCTTTAGTGCTAGGATTAGGACTGACTACTGCCTTTTTAACTAACCGAGCAGTGTATGTTTGAAGGCCTTCCCTTGAACCATGCTACACTGAAGAACTGCTACTTTATTGAAATGTTTACCTTCAAAACTTACCAAACACACAAGAGTTATTAGGAGAAAGGAATAATCCACCTTGTATAAAAAAAAGTCCTTGAAAAATGTTACAGCCCATTTTATTTTCAAGCATATTGCAGAAGTCTGGAGCGCTGCAGAGCAAGTGAAGATTTGCAATGCAGCAGTTAGCCACTATACCTTCTAATTTACATACACAAATTAGGGAGTTTGTTTAAATTTGAAAATAACGGAGCCAAGAAACAGTTCATATTGTCTAAAAGTCATCTCAAAAGCTTCCTTCTTTTCTTTCTCCACTGTTTATTGTCCATGTCTTCAGTATCATCCGGGGGGTCTGGCATTATGAAACCGTCTGTCAATTTATAATAGACTACTGTGGAATCTGATTCAACTATAGCCAGGAGGACTGACAGTAGGGAATCTGTTTCATCGTGTGGAATATGTGCTTTCTTCATGATCTCTCTGAGCCTAAAAGAAAAACCCTCAGTTAGGAATCTGTTCACAAACATTTCAACAGAGCATAAAGCTAAAACTGCATTATCACCTATTTACCAGGATTTATTGGGTTGAGCTTACATCCCAGACAGTGAATTGTGAATGCTTCTGTTGTCCAGGAGATTCTCCATCATTAAAGTACATCCTCAGAGATGCCTTGCAGTGGCAATACTGCTTACTACCTGATACCACCATACTGCCAAGAGAATTCACCTTCCCCGCAGCAAAAAGCTAAGAGTGCAGGAAAGAGGAACAGTAGGAAAAAAGTATAAAATTTTCAACTTTACACTTTCCCTTTTACTAGCTATGTTAGGCTCTGAAAGCTTTGTAAACTAAAAAGCCTATAGTATTTCATTTAACTCATCCTTAAAGTTACTAGAGTTACAATCCAATATAAACAGTCATTTTTATGCTCTAAAATACATGACTATTTGTCTTCAGTACACTCACATTTATCACTATGATTAGCATTAGTGCAGATTACACAACAAAAGTCTTATGATCTGGTCCCATTAGTCAGCCCTGCTAGGGGTTATATCTCTGGGGCTAAAAAAATTCATTTACATGTCTGAGGAAAAAAGTTGGCCTTTGTTTCGAATAACACTCTCCAGCTGCACAGCCTCTGCTGGAAGTGGATTCATCAACAGGTAGCAGCCTTACTTGACAGTACAGCATACACCAGCTGACTACATTGCCGCCTTATGAATCATTTATAGTGTGGTAGTCCCAAGGGGCACTGCCCAAGATTGGGGGCCAAACTGTGCCAGACACCACATGCATACGAGACAGCCCTGAACTGAAAAGCTGCCAATCTAAACAGACGAGATGGATGAAGGATGAAAGGGAGCATTATCTCTCTCTTGTACATAGGTGAAATAAGGCAGGGAAATGGAACGAGTCTGTAACGAGCCAGGAAATGAAGTCAGATCTCTTGCAGATCTCTCAGTCCATTATCATCAAGCGTACCTCGCCAGGAAAGGAAAACAGGCAGTGACAGCGGATGTTAATGAACTACTTACTTTTTAAAATTCAGGACCCCCCCCCCCCGCCGCGTACACACACAAAAAATGCTTCTCTCTCAGTCCATTTTAGGAATAACTTGCTGACTCCTCACATTTCGTAACTGAATCAAGGGCCTTGGACTATAAAGTCATTTTAGTATCCGTATATATTTGTGCTGTGATATAAAACACAGCACAAATATACAGTAAACCCTCAAGTTAAAGGGGGGTTGTGTTTCTGCAACCCCCACGTGACTTGAAATTTCGTGCAAGCCCAGGGAAGACAGAAACCAGGCTGGAGCCTGGTTCACGGCTCAGAGACTGGCAGGGAGCCAGGAGGCAGTCCGGTACCTGTCTCCCTACCACTTGCCACTGGTCAGTTCCCAGCTGCCACCTGGTTCCCAGCTCCCTGCCACTCTGGAGACCAGGAAACTGCTCCCATCAGGGGGAGCAGCAGCCTGACTCGCAGCTGTCACCCTGACAGGAGTGGTTTCCCATTCCTGTCAGGTGCAACAGTAGTGTTAACCTGAGACATGCGTAACTTGATCATGCATATCTCAAGGGTTTACTGTATACAGCTTTCAGAGAGACTGTTCAGTCCAACAGAGCTGAGAACATTAGCCCTATGATATGTAATGGGTAAGAGTGCATAATGGCTTAAATGACTCATGTGGCAACATTTGCATATGAATATCATGGAAAACCATCCTGTTTTCTAAAAAGCTTCGTGTGGAGACCTTGCCCAAAATATTGCCTGAGAGCCCACCTGTCCCTACAGTATGCGTGTTCCCCTCATTCCCATTTCTTGACCTACATTTGAGCTCCCCTCCTCCCCTACACAAGATCCTGGCAATTGAACACTGTGGCTCAATGTACAAGTTTCCAAAAGCATCTGTTCTCAAGCGCTCATTATCTTCCTCTACTCCGTTTAGACCAGTCTGAAGAAGTGGGTCTGTCCCATGAAAGCTCATCACCTAATAAATTATTTTGTTAATCTTTAAAGTGCTACTGGACTGCTTTTTTGTTTTGATAGATGATAGACTAACACGGCTCTCTCTCCATCACTGGATTAGTGAAAGCTGTCTTGAAAACGAAGCACATACAAAATAGCAAAATCAGGAGTGTTTTACTTTGTCATACCAAAGGGAAATGGTGCATTACAATGCATAATTAACTTGGTGCCTGAGGCTCCAGAACAGCCCTGTTCATCTAGAGGTTCAGCAAACAACAGATATCCACCACATGCCACCTTCAAGGGATTCATGCCAGTGGCTGCTAGTAAAGCTGAAAAGCAGCTAGAGCCCCAGGAGAGCATACAGAGAACAATCAAGCATTTGTGCTGCTGAGAGCACATTGAGAAGTCTGCTGAGCTAAAATATCCTGCAAGGATTTTTTTTTTAAATAAAGAAAAGAGAGGCTGCTAAGGTGTGGTGTTTCACCAGCAACAGATCTCACTCTTCAGCAGAGGAGTGGGATGGGAAAAATCCCAGAACAGAAAAACAAGGAGAAATTGAAGCACTGCAAGAGTGAAGTTGTACTGAAAATTCACTCATGCAGATAATCCCACAAAGCAAATGGCATCACTGGTTCTTGTAAAAGAGGCATTTCTTCTCCTTCAGATTTAAGGGGCCATATTTTTAGGTTACTGCTTGACTGTTTCTAAAATGAATTTGCATGCTCATGGCAAACCAGATCCAGCCCCTACTGAGGTCAGCGTGACTAGAATCAGGCCCTAAACTTTCACACAAAAGCCCTTAGTGTTAATGCCCCCTCTAATTTTTTTCCATCCATGTGTGGAATAATTTATGTGCATTACATGTAGAAACACATGCTGCTGGCTGTGGGTGCTCTGCTAACCAGTCAGCAGCAGTTGGCTCTCTCCTGGGTAGCTGCCCAAGCACACAGCTGACAGGGAATACTGCCCTCACACACATACTTTCAATCTACTTGGTACAAGAAAGTACATGACAAAAGATATTGCTGTACAAAATACATCTAAGAGGTTATATTCTAAAACACCTGCCGCAGCAGAGGGTCTTAGGGCAGGAGTATGCCGCAGTTAAACACCCACAAATGCCCCACGCCAGCTGACTCAGGCTAAGTAGCTTTTAACTGCGGTATAGATGTTCAGGCTTAGGCTGCAATCCAAGTCCTAGGACTCTGCAAATGGGGAGGGTTTCACAGCTTGGGCTGCAGTGTAGACACACTCTCACAGGGTTTTGAAGGAAGCCCAGCTCCTGAGAAGTAGGTATTCTCTGTTTCTCAGAGGAGTCACCTGAGGTTACATGGCAGACACTTGAGTATTCCCCAGAACTCTATCCCCAGTCATGAATTACCATACTCCCTATCTTAACAGTTTACCCAAAACAACAATTCATGCTGCAAAACCAAGCCCTCTGATCACTCACAAGTACCCAAAAGACACCTCACTGATTTTTTTTTTTCAGTTCCACATCTGCATGAAACTATTTCACTCATTACTATGACAAGCGAGAGACAAAATCCCCATTGCTGAGGTTAAACAAATTATTTCTTTGGCTCACGCATGTGACAGCACTCAGCATTCAGCCCAGTTTTCCCTGTTGCGTGGGGCTTTCACACACAGGCAAATGTGGTAGCAAAACCACAAATAGCAAGGCAGGCTCACATCTCACCATATGCAAGATAGCAGTCTCTTCATTTAATGCACTTCTAGCCTAGTCATAGACTCTACAATGGTGGGTGCAATTCTGAATAGAAGGGGAAGGGGTAATGTCGGAGACTATTTTTAAACTCATTTAGTGCCAATTACATTTCACATTAACAGTGTCCTTTTGGAAGGCAGGGTGGACTGGATATGCTCTCTCTTTTTGGAGGAAGTGGTGGGGGGAGTCCAGAGGAAGAGGCAGCAGACTCCAGGCAACCGAAAAACTGGTTAGCTCCCCAAGTCATACTCAGGGAAATGCTCAAAAGAGCAGGACAGACCTTCCAGGAATCTGGATCTGGGCAGACAGTGCAACAAGACAAAGAGGGAGCTGAAGTTTATTTATATAAATTCTCTCTGCAAAGAAAGTCTGAAAAACAAGGTCAAAGCACTGAGCACTGTGAGTAGTGTATTATAAAGAGAGTCCCTGTGTCTGTCCATTCAAGAACTCCTCCTGAACAGTAAGCCCTAGGACTCCCAAATTTGCTATGCAGCTTCCTCTTAACATAACGTAAAGCAAGGTCAGGGTTTGTTGGGCCAGGACAATGGGATGTGCCTGGAATGTGATTGTTTTGCATCAAACGCAAAGGAGTGGTGTGAGAGGAGGGACAGTTTTGCTCACAAGTAACCACAGAGGGCAGCAGTTCGGGGGGACAGTTATATTCATGAGCGACCACAGGGGCACAGCAAATACACCAGCCCTGGGCCCCTGCCCCTGCCACCTCAGCCTGACCCAGCTGCTGGATGTCCCAGGCCCCACCCCTCCCACACCCTGGCCACACAGAGCCCTGGACCACCCCCACAGAGAAGGTGTCAGGTGGGTTGCATGGCCAACTCTTGTGCCTCCCAACCCTCCACCGCTGGCCAGCCCCAGTTCTGGGCAACACCAGGTAAGTCTTCTAGTATATAATAAACCAAAGCGGTACAGGGCTCCACTTAGCTGAAATGAGCGATAACCGCTCTATGCCATGGAAGCTGAAGTATTTGAATGTGTCCTTTATAGCTCCTGTATGAATAAGTGAGCACAAGCTGGACCAAACTGAATGGCTATCCCCCCCTCCATGCACGTGAAGAGGCAAGTCAGATGGAGAGTTAATGTAGCTTAGTCTCTGCATGCAGAAATCAGCGCTTCACCCAACTTGTGCAGGAAACAAGAGTTCCCTTACGAAAGCCAGTGGAAAAGTTCTCTACAGTGTTGCAGTCAGTGTGACGCCAAACACTGCTCCCAAAACCGGAGAGATGGACAGACCTTAGGCTTGTGAGAGAGAAAAGTCAGCCCTGCCAGCCCCAGGCACTATGCCTGTGAGCCAGCTACGGCTTTCAAATTTAGGCAGAGTGAGCAGCAGAGGAATGTACAGCTCACGTATAATAAGTAACTCTCCTTATTTTGGCAAAGGATCCTGCATAGGAATCTACAAATCTATCTTTCACGTTTCATATTTAAATGTAGTTGACCTCAGAAACCTCTCTCACTCCCCTCCAAGAAATAACTAGGCTTCAACAAACTGTTATCCTAGAGCAGTTTTGAACATCTGTCAATTAAACGGGATAAACAGCAGTTACTGACTAGTTAAAAATAAGTTTGTCTGGATTCTGATCAAGTAACAGTTTCAGGAAGTTGTGTATTTGAAGTAGTAAAAGATACTATATATGCCTTCTTAAGAATAATTTTTCAAATGAGCAATTCGCAACTAACTGATACTAGAGATCGGACCTCCCTGGTCTGGCACCCTTGGGACCTGATCAGTCCCAAATGGGGGAGATTGCTGGACCATGAGAGGTCAGTTCTGGCCCTGGGTCATGCTCCCAGCTGCTTGATTCCCAGTCGACCCCCACTCCTGGCCACTGGGGCTCTACAGTCCATCAACAACGCTGATCCTGCTGAACCATGGATGTCGCTGGACCAAAAAGAGGTCTTATCTGTAGTGACAGGAGGAGCCACGGAAAGTTACAGTTGTGCAGAGAATGTTTCATTTCACTTACAAGGCAAAAGTGAACCAGAAAAACGATAGTACTACCTCCCTGGTCTGGCACCCTCAGGATCTGAGCAGTCCCGACCAGGTCAGAGGAAGTCAATCCCCTGCCGGCCTCTGGCCCCGCTCCCAGGCTCCCCTCCTGACCACTTTCCAGCTGCCAACTCCAGCCTTCCCAGCCTGGCAGCTCGCCAGCCCTTGGCCCCAACCCTGGACTGCCACTCTCCAGCTACAGTCCCCCAGCCCCACCAGACATTGCTGTCGCCCTGGATAACTCAGCTCTGGCTGCCAGGTCAGGCTCCAGGGCTGTCTGGTCCATGGATGTTGCTGGCCCAGAGAGTCATGGATTTTAGACCATCAATCGGTATTGTTACTATGCAAAAATTACTACAGGTCACTAGAGGAAAACATGTTGTCTAATTATAAATTGGACAAATGTTTAAAAAGGACATCTACCCATTTCTAGCCTCCAAATTACGTACAAATAGCCTTTGACATAAGAGCAATAAAGTTTTAAAAATACCTGTGGAAACCTAAGTTATGTTAAAACAAACTCTCCTCTGCTTCAAACCCAGTTTGCGATATTAGCAATCCAAGAGTGAAACTGGCTTCATTACTGTTCACAGTCCAAGATTATATGCAAAGAGCAAAAAAAAAAAAAAAGGAGCAGTGACAAACCACTTATTTATCAAAGGTGTGTTCATTACAGACAGGTTTTGTTTAGAGAATATTTGTAAGATGACAGTGTCCCTTTAATTCTATGAAGACTGGAGAGAAAAAAAAAAATCAAAGTTCTTAATAATACCCACAAAATTCAGGCAGCAGTCCAACACTTACACATGATGCCAGAAGTTTCATTGACTTCATAGGAATTATCTGTGTTTAAATGCTTTACTGGGGCTTGAATTCTGGACCGCTTTGCAAGTTAGACACTCAGACATAGTACACTGGTAGATGGAGTTGTCTGTCTGCAGTAAACAGGGAATATGGCAGAGCCAAGGCACCACACAGGCTAATATCCACAGGTTCTTTTCTGGGAAGTAAACAAGACTAATCTTTCCCACTACTGTGCAAATCATCTCGCAATTCAGCAGGTCTAAAAAAATAAAAATAAATAAATTAAACCAGGCTCTCCACATGCAGCTAGATAGAATTTATTGGAGGGTGGAACAAAGCAGAATCTCACCCTACAGGTGTTTACTCACAGAAGCCTCAGTATAAGCTGAATTTTAAGCACTCAGAGTGTGCACATCCTCCCCCAAATATAGCCCCAATGTGTCATGGCTAGTTTAGTAAGATCAGTGATAGAAATGCTGTAAATTTGAGTGGATGCCACTCCCGATGAAGTCACTAGTTCTGCTGCTGATGTCAAGCAAAGAATTGAACACTTTAAATCACTGGGGTTGCAGTCATAGAGGGGTGTACCTGCTTGGAGTGGTTTGCAGGAATGTGACCTTGGTTTACCGTATGAAAGGATTTCAGTTATACACCACTCGATGCCAGCAGCCCAAAACAGGGTTTAAGATGCTGCTCAGAATTTTTGCTTTAAAAGAAAACAAAACAAAACCAATTTTATCATTCATGTTATTTCTTTTGCTAGTATCTCCCCATGCACCTTCAACACAGTTCCTTTAACGACTCCCTTCAACAGTGACCGAGTCAGCCACAGAAGTTCTTCCGTGCCTAGACATCTGGGGATGGAGAACTGCTTTGGCCACTGGCAAGACCCTTTTGAAGCAGGTTTGAGAGGGAGGTCACCCCGCCAGCACCTCTTACCTGCTCCAAGACCAAGTGCTAAAACATTAAGTAGTAAATGTCAGTCATTTGCTGACTTCTTTTTCTGTAGCTTATCAGCCACAGTTAGCAGTAGTGCCAGTACATTTTAATTAACAGTTTAAACCACACTTTCAATACTAAACACAGCACAAGGTTAGCTCATGACAGTGAGAACAAGGGGTCAGCATTATTGCAACCTGCTGCTTTTCCAAATGGCTCTACCATTCAAGTCATTTTCAAAGAGCGACATTTAGGATATATACAGGTGAATCACTTAGAGATCCTACACACTGCATTACCTTTTATCCCATGTACCCCAGAAACGATCCTCTGAAATCTCACTGCTAAGTGACAGCAGGTAGGGACAAGGCCTTCTCGCTGGTACGATTTGTCTCTGAAATTCCATCCCCAAGGACATACCTGGGGATGGACCCTCCATGAGAACTCAGGTCATTCTATTTGGCTCCTTTCAGTGGTGACCACTGAGACACCAAGAATCATGGTTATACATTGTGCTCAATGGTATTCATACCATTCTCTTGCCAGATATCAGCAATGGTAACCAGCATTAGGGACAGGCATTTGCACAGCTGTAATGGAGTCGTCTGAAACTGGAGAGCTATTTTCAGCCAGAACACATCTGAGTGACAACATACTCTATATATTTACCCTATAGCAAAAGCTGGTCACACGCTGTACTTTTAATCAATGTAATGCATTCACTTGACCATTCAGCCACCCTGCCAATAAAAGATTCCATCCATGCTGGCGCCAGAAACAGCAAACAGTGCACCACAGCTCAAATAAATTCAGAGTCCATGAATGAAAAGCCCAATGGGATATAATGATGGATTACAAATTTTATGTATCAGAGGGGTAGCCATGTTAGTCTGGATCTGTAACAGCAACGAAGGGTCCTGTGGCACCTTATAGACTAACAGAAAAGTTTTGAGATGAGCGTTCGTGAGCACAGGCTCACTTCATCAGATGCTAGTCTTGGAAATCTGCAGGGCCAGGTATAAATAAGCCAGAGCAAGGGTGGGGATAACAAGGTTAGCTCAGTCAGCAAGGCTGAGGCTTACTACCAGCAGTTGATCTGGAGGTGTGAACACCAAGGGAGGGGAAGCTGCTTTTGTATTTAGCCAGCCATTCACAGTCTTTGTTTAAGCCTGAACTGAGGGCGTCGAATTTGCAGATGAACTGTAGCTCGGCAATTTCTCTTTGGAGTCTGGTCCTGAAATTTCTTTGCTGTAGGATAGCTACTTTTAAGTCTGCTACTGTGTGGCCTGGGAGATTGAAGTGCTCTCCTACGGGTTTTTGTATATTGCCATTTCTGATATCTGATTTGTGTGCGTTTATTCTTTTACATAGAGACTGTCCAGTTTGTCCGATGTATATAGCAGAGGGGCATTGCTGGCACATGATGGCATAAATTATATTGGTAGATGTGCAGCTGAATGAACCCACGATGGTGTGGCTGATCTGGTTAGGTCCTGTAATGGTGCTGCTGGTGTAGATATGTGGGCAGAGCTGGCAACGAGGTTTGTTGCACGGATGGGTCCTTGAGTTAGAGTGACTGTGGTGCAGTGTATAGTTGCTGGTTAGGATTTGCTTCAGGTTGGCAGGTTGTCTGTGGGCAAGGACTGGTCTGCCTCCCAAGGCCTGTGAAAGTGGGGGATCATTGTCCAGGATGGGTTGTAAATCCCTGATGATGCGCTGTAGAGGTTTTAGCTGAGGACTGTAGGTGATGGCTAGTGGTGTTCTGTTGGTTTCTCTCTTGGGCTTGTCCTGCAGTAAGAGGCTTCGTGGCACACGTCTGGCTCTGTTGATCTGTTTTTTCACTTCCTCAGGTGGGTATTGCAGTTTCAAGAATGCTTGGTAGAGATCCTGTAGGTGTTTGTCTCTGTCAGAGGGATTGGAGAAAATGCGGTTATATCTTAGTGCTTGGCTGTAGACAATGGATCGTAGGGTGTGTCTGGGATGGAAGCTGGAGGCATGAAGGTAGGCGTAGCGGTCAGTGGGTTTACGGTACAGCGTGGTATTGATGTGGCCATCGTGTATTAGCACCGTGGTATCCAGGAAGTGGATCTCCTGTGTGGACTGTTCCAGGCTGAGGTTGATGTTGGGGTAAAAGTTGTTGAAGTCCCAGTGGAATTCCTCCAGAGTCTCCTTCCCATGGGTCCAGATGATGAAGATGTCATCAATGTAGTGTAAGTAGAGACGGGGTGTTAGTGGATGACAGCTAAGGAAGCGCTGTTCCAGGTCAGCCATGAAAATACTGGCATATTGAGGGGCCATGCGGGTACCCATAGCTGTGCCGCTGATTTTATGTAGTATCTTCCAGCAATAAAAATACATGTTAGGGCTCAGAATTGCTGGCACCTGCCCATCTACTGGGAGGAAATCCCAACGAAAGCCCACTAATGCATAGGGAAATGAGACAGCATGCAGAAGCAACTACAGTGAGAACAGCCAATAAACATCCTAGTTTGCTACCCAACTATCTCCAACCCCAAAACCAAGAGAAGCAGAAATCCTTCCCCACAGAAAATGGGCAATACAACCCGAATAAAGGACAAAGCAGAGGAAGCAACATGAGACGAGATGTTCGTTACTTTAAACACAAATTTCCATAAGCTCTGTTTTCCAGTTCTGCTCTTGTATAAGTATTTGTATCTATATAGCCTTTCATCTGTATGCAAACTCCCATTCTGCAGGCAAGAGAGATCTGTTTGTGACCCTGTATTTAACAGCAAATATAAACATCAGCTTTTCAATTATACAGCAAAGCAGTGAGTCATGCCATCTGACAATACTGCTTTGTGATATTTCTTTTTAAAACCACATCCATAATAGCAAAATGGTTGGTTTGCTGAACAGGAGAAAGATTTTTCAATTAATTTACAACTAGTGAGCTTCCAGCCACTTGACTAGTTGTCACATTAACATTTTCTGCCACAGATTTATTTCCGCTGAAGAGGCAACCATAGGATAACCTACTACACATTTATTTTTGTGATATAAGGTTGTTTGCTTCAGACAAAAATCACTGGAAAATGTAAATGTGCCAAAAAAGACATTCATGGAGCATACACATAAATGAAGTTCATTGTACATCAAGTGCAACTTTTTATACAATTTATTAGTAGCTCTCCTGACACAGTAAGAAATGCTCAAAGTTAGACAGAACTGTGCAAATTTGTGGCTATCCCCTTTATATCCATAGATCATATTTGCAGATCACAGACAGCTGAAGATTCAAATTTTATATCTAGAAGCCCACATATCTGCAGATATCTGTTTTTATATCCACCAACCACATAATGCAGATCAGACGATACAAATTTTGTATTCATGCAGGGTTCTAGATAGACAGTTCCTTAGAGGTGTCATAGAATCGCATGGCAGGTATGAGGGGAAGAGAAAGAAAATAATCATCATCAGATGGAGAGGTATACTGTACATCTTACCTCACCATGGGAGCACATCAAAAATGTAACAAAAGTTTGATGCGAACAGAATTCCTTTTTAAAGTAACCCAAAAAATCCTTTCCATTTCAAAACCCAAGTCATTAGAAAAGCACATCTTACTTGTTTTTCATTTGTTATGCAGCAAAAGAGATTCTATACATTGCTGTGAAAGTAAGAGAGTTTATGCAGCACTTTCCTAGGTATATCTAATGCAAAAGCAACAGTCTGTATCCTAACAAAACAAAAAACCAGTTATGCAGCACTTTAAGGACTAACAAAATAATTTATTAGGTGATGAGCTTTCATGGGGCAGACCCACTTCTTCAGATCTGGTGATAGTGCTGTACTGGAAATGGCATGAGGGTTTTATAACACAAAGATACAAAAAATAAATAAAAATAAAAACTGACATATCAGATACCTGGGACAGAAGCGGGGGAATAATAGGAGGGGAAGGAGGGGAGAGAATTACTAACTAAGTGTGCCACCTGAAATCACCATGAATACCAAAGATGGGAAAATGGTTTTTGTAATGAGTATCAGAGAGGTAACCGTGTTAATCTGTATCTTCAAAAACAACAAGAAGTCCTGTGGCATCTTATAGACTAACAGATGCAGATGCTGGTCTATGCCCATGAAAGCTTATGCTCCAAAATATCTGTTAATCTATAAGGTGCCACAGGACTGCTTGTTGTCTTCGTAATGCGTAAGGTAATTGCTCTCTCTCTATTAAGGTCAAGTGTCAATGTATCCAGTTTGAGCATAAATTGCAGTTCACATGTTTCCCTTTGTACTCTGTGGCTAAAGTCTCTTGTAAAAAGCATATTCTCAGTGTTTTAGCAGTATGAGCCACTCCACTGAAATGCTCAGACTGCTTTTTTGTTTGGCTGATGCAAAAGCATAGCTCAGAAATGTTTAACGTTAACAGTTTTTAGCCTGTAGAAGCATATTTTCAGATTAATTAAGGTACAGGATTATGTTCAAATTAAAAAATAGTTGATGCCTGTGATTCACTATCTAACAAGCACAGCGAGAAGCATTTTTCATCATCTTCGAGGTATCTGAATAGAAATAGCCATATAACCTCCATTAGAAGTGACCACTATGAATACTTCAGATAGGACCTGAATACAAAATATTTTTTTTTTGCATGGACACACAACCAATTGCCATGGAAATTGTACATTATAAGGTGGAGATTTAACAATGTTCTAAGACGAGAAATAGCTCATGTATTCAAATTTGGTTTTCCTCTATGCCCCCCCCCCGCCTTTTTGGTGGGGTGTCATTTTTTTGTTTGATACAGAATGCTTTTCTAAAGCTTTCTAAGAGTTATCAGCTGCCCAATCAATATATACATCCTCTATTTCAGCATTTCTCAACCTTTTTTTTTTTTTTATAAAGAACACCTTTAAAAAAGATTATAAGTACCCCCACTACCCAGTTTTCAGACACGCAAATATTTTTCTACCATTGCAGTATATTTATTTAAACAACTTAATTGGAACTGGTTGGTTGGAAGAAATTGCCAATAGGCAATAAATTTGCCATTGTACTTACGACTGTGCAAAGAGGATAAATAAAAAAAATTAGATTAACATAAAATAAGTCCATTTCTTATTCATACACATGTGCGTATTTTACGCAAACATCAATGAATGGTGATCAATGAAATTACAAGAAAAAATATAATTAATGTGAAATTTGAGCTTGTTTGGAGGAAATCAAAATGTTCAAATTTAGGTTTCAAACTGCTGAGGGCAACAGTTAAACCAATGTTTCTGACACAGTTTCCTGCATACTACCTTCTTTCAAATCTGCAGTTTTATTCTTTGTTTACACAAGGAATCGGTCCATTTTAAACCCTTTCAGTTGTAATTGTAAATACTAAACTAAAATTGTACAAATAGCAATTTTATCAGTTAGTTCAGATGATACGCATAATATTCCAGAGCCACGCACTGCCAGCTTCCCACTTTAATCCAACAACCCTCCCCTCTTCCAGAGACAGGCATCTCCCACCCCCACTGTAATCCAATGCCAGCAACTCACCGGAGCCGCCACCACCATCACCGCTGCCACGTGCTTCTCCCTCCAAGTGCTAGGGAGGGATGCATGCGCAGAGCGGTGCACAGTTCTATCATGGCGCCGAGCATTTTATTGCTCAAAGAGCCGCCTATGGCTCCAGTGCAGGTACCCACCAGACTTCTCTCGCATCCCATGCATTGAGAAATGCTGCTCTAGTTTTCATTTGCAGGTAATTCAGCACCAAACAGTCATGGGATCTCTTGCTCACCTCTCATGAGTGAATGACATGTGGACAGGCGTTGGCACCACAACCTGTAAATTCTCAGCTTCTCTCTCACGTGCATGGAGACATACAAGCTGGAGTTCTTCTACGCCAACGCATGTCACTTCATGCCAGTTTCTACCTGAAAATAGAAAAGGGACCAAAGCACAAAACACAAGTCTCCCTCTGGTTGAATCATTAAGGAGAGTATAAATCTGGGAACAAAGTCAATTTACTGAGGTCTTTTTCTCCCCACACCCATCCCCTGGCCCCACCCTAAGACACACAGTTTTCCCATTCAACTGCCAACTAGCAGCATGTGACCAATTCTTCACTAAAACAGCCACAAAGGATTAAAGGCCAGGTCCTTGCTGCAGTGCTTCTCAATCTTTTCAGACTACAGCATCCCCTTCAAAGTCCAAGTTGTCTTGTATACTCCAAGTTTCATGCCACTTAAAAAAAAAAAAAAAAATCGGGCTTTGGCTTCAGTGCTGCATGGTGGTCCCATGGTGGTCAACTTTCTGGCCTGCGCTCCAGCAAGTCTGGGGTCCTAGCAGCTCCATTAAAAACAAACGCACCCACTGTTTGAGAAATGCTGATGTAGCATAAAGGAACTACAGTAAACTCTTTCATGTCCAGCATCTCCAGGACTGGGAGGTTGCGAGATATTCAAATATTCTGGATAATAGAGAGGTATAGCTAGCAATACATAACACTAAAGGAAAACAAAATTAGATATTAAGAAACAAACAAAAATTTATGTAGAGTACTTTAATTACCACCAACAGTAGAATTGAACGCTGTCACTTATACTGTATTTGCTGTATTTGTTTGTATTTACTTCACTGTACTGTCCTTACGGAAAACATAACTAAAATTTACTTATAGTTAAAATACTGGTTATTTGAGAGTTCCAGATAAGAGAATGCCAGATATGAAAGTTTACTGTACAAGTAGTCATGGTCCATATGAAATTTGTGTTTATACTGAATTCGCTAGTGTCTTTATGTAGCCTACTGTAAAACTAGGCAAATGTTTCAAAGCGTCGGTGAACCTCATGAAAGACCTCTGCCTACCCCTAAGGGCACTCATACCGCTGGTTGAGAACTACTGCTCTGCTGGTGTAAATCAGGATACCACTGCTGACTTTAGTAATACTATGATGATTTACACCATATGAAGTATTTGCCTCCCAAGAAAAAAAAATCCATGTGTTTCTTGTCATGGTTCTCTTTAGTGCAAAACTATCAACCCAAATGTGAAAAATATTAAGATGTGGAGGAAGTGGCTGATGATAATGCACAACTCAATCCTTGCAGGCAGGGGAAAAAGCTAACTACTGTTTACTCAGGACTACTAATTGTACCAACACAATAGCATTGATTCAAACAATAATCCATTGTTTGCTTTAGAGAGAAAGAAAATTAAAGACAGCGGGTCTAAACAAACTCATGGGCTGAAGTTTACATTTTCCTCAATACATGAAACTGCCAGTCTTAAACAAAAGCTGCAATGCAGGTTGAATCTGTCTAGTCTGGCACCCTCTGGCCTGACTGACGCTGAAACCCGGGAGGTCAATATTGTAGCAACACCAAAAATTCTACTGCTTACCAGGATCGTGGAAGACATTTAGGGGTAAATTACAGCTAAATAACCCTGAGAGCCAGGACTGATTGATGGTTGTAAACAAACTTTATGGGACCACAGGGAAACTTGGTCACATCCATGATAAGTGGCCATCCAGCTAACTAAAGTCATGCCAGACCATGGATGTTGCTGGACCAGAGAGGTTCAACTGGTGGTTTTAATATCCCAGATGACCTACTCATACATTGCTTGTTCAGCGTAGCTGAGAACTATGCTAAATTTTGGGATACCCAGCGCATGGAATGGGTGCTAGTACCATGTAGGCCTTTCAAAAATCAGAAAGTAGATATGTTAGTTTATTTGATTCACCAGATTGCTCGGCCTTTCAACAAAGATACTTTTTATGGATTTACCTTCTAAGAGGTCCAAGTAAACTAAGAATGCAGCATATACTTGAGTGCTGTCAGCCACATCCAACGACATCATCTCCGTGAGCTGAAACCCAATATGTAACAGCAATCAAAAAAATGCAGAGCAGAAGCCAAAGAGGTGCAGATACATAAAACCTTTCAAAAGAGCACAAGAAAGCATGGAACCTATTTAAAGAACTGCTTCTAAGATTCATAAAGATTAAACAATAAAAATAATGATCTCTGAAAATTAGTTACATTTCCACTTGGCCGAGGTAAAAAGACATTAAAAAAAAATCTTGACAGTTCCTGGACCAAAGCTGCTTCTATGGAGAAAGAATCTCTCTCAGAATCTGTTTCTGGTGCAGTACACAAAAATTGTCATAGTGTGTCAGACCAACGACCCATTTGGCCCAGTATTGGTGTTCCCCTTAATTTTTCCCATCCACAGGCAGAATAAATTTTGTTATGTGCACCAAGGCATGTGCAGGTGTACACCATTAACAGACACACATGCTGGCCACTGTGGGTGGCTGTGGACACTCTGCTAAGGAGCTGGGTGGCACCTGAATCTCTCCTAGGCAGCTGTCCAAGCACTCAGTGTACAGGGACCATTGCACAGTGCCACATGCTTCAACAGGCCAATTATTGAATGATTCATCCCTAATGTAGTTCTCAGCTTCTGGCTATCAACAGTTTAGGGAAATCCAAAGCATATGGATGCATCCCTAACTATCTTGGTATTGACAGACCTATTCTTCAAGAATTTATAACAGAACAACATAATGCAAAGAAGTATTTAATGTTTATTTTAAACCAGCTGCCTGTTAATTTCATTTGGAGACCTGTGGTTTTTGTGTTGTGTGATGGTGTAAATAACAAGCTAACACTTCTCTGATTACAAAAGGTAACTCTTAAGATGTTTAGGACTTTAATCTCTAAAGTTCATCCTCTAATGGAGATTTAATAGTTTTGAATATTCCAAGAACTACTAATAAGAAATGTGGAGTTGTGAACAGCAAGAGAGGAGAAATCAGGTCAGTTCAGTCAGGGAGGATGTGGACCATTATCATTAGCCACTGACAATGGGCCTCATCCTCCCTGACCGAACTGACCTGATGTCTCCTGTCTTGCTGTTCACAACTCCACATTAACTGCTGATAATGGGCCACATCCTCTGTGACTGAACAGACCTTGTCAACTCTCGCCCTCCCCTTGACTGAGACTCCCCCTTCAAAGCCTCTCCTGGAACCCCCCACACTCAGGCTTCTGACGAAGCAGGCCTTTGCCCACAAAAGCTTATGCTCCAAAACATCTGTTAGTCTATAAGGTGCCACAGGTCTTCTTGTTGCTTTTGAAGATACAGACTAACTTGACTACCCCTCTGATAATAGCCATTTGCGTGCATGGGGCCTAAGGTGCTTTTAGCCATCCAAGATGGCAAAGATCAGTATCCTAAGGAATTCACAACAATTGTTCTTTAGGGCAGAAATTATGCTCTTTTAAAAAGTTTCGTGTGACTTGCCATTCAAATTAATAATATACAAATAAGTAACGAAACCAGCTCAGATAAAGGGAGAGCAAAATCTCATTGTCTAAATGCTACAGGTTGAACTTCTCTAAACCAGCACACTTCAGGACCTGACCAATGCCAGAAGAGAGAATTAGCGGGACCATTGGAGGTCAGTATTGTCTAGCAGCATTACCAACACTTCCACTGCTGCCTGGGCACATAGAAAACATTTAGTTGTGAATTACAGCTAAATAACGGCTTTACTGAGAGCCAGGACTGGTGGCGGTAAACAAACTTTATGGGACCATGAGAAACTCGGCCACACCCATGATAAGTGGTCATCCACTTAACTAAAATCACACTGGATTTCTAATGCTTCCAGACAAGAGAATTCTGGATTCGAGAGGATCAATCTGCTCTAGCTGATTTACCCAGAATTGCTCAGGTCCTTACTTCAACTGAGGCCTGGGTTTGTTTGTTTTTAAATTAAAGGAAAATGTATATGATTTACTTAAATTACAGTATTTTTCAAAATGCAGTTTTATATTTCTGAAGTTAAATTTTTATTTTGGATTTATTTGAAAAGGGGATTGTTAAATTGTCCGCTGAATTATTTTAGTAAGTTTTTTACAATAGGAATTCCATAAAGTGTGTTTTTTACCATCCCCTATAAACTGTTATTCACTATGTTTTAACAAAAGAGGGCTATCGTCAATTTGGATTCTATTAATATTTTCTTCTAGGTTTTCAAACCGGCAGCATTTTGATTTACCTGAACAGAGCAATACTCCAGATTTCTCCATTTTCTCTGTTTTCTGTAAGGTTTATTGAGAAACAATCCTATCTGAGGTTCATCTTATTTTTATGGATCATCTTGGTTCAGTCTCTTTCAAAACATTTGCTCAGCTATGTCAGTTTTGAGGATTGCACTTGATTGAATGATTCTGTCTTATTTATGTTGGGTTTTAGGAGAAGCAATCCCATTCCAAGCACATCCTGTTTTCCTGGCACAACCAAGCCCTTACGCTGCTTTAAGTTATGATAAGAGGAAGGTGTATACCAAACTTGGTGGTCCTCGCTCTTACCATTTAGGAGGAGTTCTTGATCAGACAGATAAACAGAAAAACTCTGTAAAATATACTGTAGACTGTCTTGGCTATAGACCTCAGCTATCAATGTATATATACACAACCACGACCCTAATAACAGACAAAAGCAGAGGAAGCAACTTGAGATGAAATGTTCATTACTTTAAACACAAACTTCTATAAACTCTCTTTTCCAGCTCTGCTCTTGTATAGGTATTTGTATCTATATAGCCTTTGATCTGTATGCAAAACTCCCATTCTGCAGGCAAGAGAGATCTATTTGTGACCCTGTATTTAACAGCAAAAATAAACATAGGAGAAAAATCAAGGATCAGTGACTGAAAAATAAAGTAATGCAGATAACAGCTGTAACCTGGAACAAGAAAGAAACATGGGAAAAACAGTGGAGGTGGTTACATTTTCAGCCTATAAAGAAGGGAGAACATTTGTCTGATCCACTCGGTTTAAGGAAGCCAACGAAGAACAAAGGTAAAGCATCCCATTTGGTTCACAGTGCATGAGTCACTGACTACAGTCACTTCAAACAAAGGCACAGGGAAGACAACAGTTCTAGGATGGAGAGCCTGAAACATGGGGATGGAAAGAAGGAAAACAAAACAAAAAAAAAAAAAAACAAACCAAGAAGAGTCAGGCCCTGCTACAAAGCAAATGCTTACTTACACCTCCACTGCCCAACATGCAAACTAGGCAAGATGGTCTCAGTGGGGTAGAATACGGTATGGCTGGTATTACAAAAGCACGGGCTTTCCTATGTAGTATCCCTATGTAGCATTAAGTATTCACTAATTAGATCCCAGAAGGGGGTACAAGAATATGCTAATACAAAGCTATGGTACAAACACACTGCCTGGAAGGGGCAAAGGGACCTCAAAGGAAGGTCAGCAGAATAGGATAATGGCTGGAAATGTTTTGTTTCAACCAACTGGTATAAGGCATAGGGTAATATGCAACTTGTACTGACTGTGATCCCTTTTTTATACACTGTAAGAACATCTTTCCTCTGCCATCTCAGGAAGACACAGTTCTGCTGCTGCCTGAGCTGGTCGGTTGCCATGGGCAGACATGTCCAGAGTCTAGGGGATACAAATTCTGTGTTTTGTTAGCAATCAACCTGGCCAAGGGCCTTTGCCCACCTAACCAAGTCTGTCATCTTCAGGCAGTTTGAGCTGCTGGACTGGCTACCTGGCCAGAGCCGTGACCACACAACACACACACAAGGAGCCAATGACAGGTGTCATTTTATCAGAGCCCCACCAGTCATGGAAGGGCGTGTGAGGGTTCTGGTGTCCACCCACCCACAGGTAACACTGAACCCCCTGGTGGGTGGCACATTCTGCAGTGATCAGCCTGGAACATAAGAGGGAAGGCACGGCATGGTACTGATGGCGCAAAATGGTTAGTCCCAAGAGGGGCTGGGCACCTGCAGTTCCTACTGGTTTCCAAGGGAGATGCAGGAACTCAGCACTGCTCAGAACTGGACCATTGTGACAGAAGCAGAATATTCTGCAGTAAGGACGGTGACCAAGCCAAACAGAGACCAAGACAAGCAGGGGAGGGAACCCTGATGTAAACTTTCCCAGGTGAGAGCTGCCTAAATCCCACTCCAACCAAATCACAAGTAAGGAGCCGGTTATGACCCTGGAACAATCAGAGCCCAACTGGCAACTCTAGATCTGAGGTGTAATTTGACTCATTCGATAGTTTTTAGAACCAGACATGGCCCTCCCCCTACAGCTCCCTGGTGGGGAATTTGACGCTGGTCAGTTTGCTCACTCTGCCCCAGTGAGGAGGTGGTGACAATGACCCATGACTCATTTGTGATGTAGTGATTGTTGGGTCAATCACCACAAGCTACAGCCATCACGTTCAACAGCACTTGAAGGGATTGCGGCAAGCCACCCATGCCCCTAACCTAGATGCCGCCCCTCCCAACCAGACACCCTACCCCTAAGCCCCGCAACCAGGCACCCTACCTGCTACCCACTCCCCGCAGCCAGGCATCCTATCCCCCACCCCTGCAAACTGCCAGTGACTCACCGGAGCCATCCAAGCCGTGCTGCGCCGCCTGAGCCACCCAGCACTGAGCCACCTGAGTCCCCAGCCGCATCACCTGAGCCGCCTGACCCAAGCCCTACACCACCCTAGCCGTGCCACCTGAGCCATGTCACCTGAGCCACCCAGCCCTGAGCCACACTCCGCTGCCTGAAGCACCCAGCCCTGAGCCACACCGTTCAGCCCCAAGCGGTGCTGCACTGCTTCAGCTACTCGAGCCCTGTGCCACACCGCCTGAGCCACATGAGTCCCATGCTGCCTGAGGCCTCCTGAGCAAGCCACAGGAGGAGCCACCTCTGCCGCCATGCTTGTCCCACCAAGTAGCGGGGCTCGTGCATGAAGAACGCTCCATGTGTGTGGCTCTAACCAGTTAGTTCGCCACAGTGTATTGGACACCGCGGGGTACAGCATTTCATGCCACGGCGTTGTCCAAAGCACATGGCTACTACCTGAGGGTAAGCCCACAGCAAAGGAGCAGAGGTCTTCTGGTACCCATCTCCTTCCACTGCTAAAGTAGGGAAGGTGAGAATTCTTGTAGGGAAGAAGGAAAGGCAGGGAGAGGCTGGCGGGGAGGGTGAAGTATCAATAAGGGTGGGGGGACGACAGGAGTTTGTGAAAAAGAAACACTAAAGAACTGAGGGAGGGACACAGAGGAGAGAGAAAAGGGAGAGAAAGAGGAAGGAGGAAAGGTCCAGAAGGAGGGGCTGGGGTGAGAACCCGGGCTGATTTGTTTACCATCAGGTAGAATTCTGATGTCTGTTACCAAGACATGAGCAAAGCAGCCAGTTGTCTACTCAGGCCTAATAACCCTGGCATTTGTACAATTCAAAGAGGAAAGGTACAAGTGGCCATAGCTGAGAGCTGGCATCATCTTTCAAACCATTACTGTGCAATGACCTATTTCTGCTAATTTGCTCATTGCAGCTTCTCTCTCAGAAACTTCTATGGTACCAATTAAGAAGAGGGGAACCTGAATGTTCCTATCAAGAGGTAAGAGATTCACCTTCTCATAGCAATGGAGTGGAAAATAACCAACCTGACTGTACTTTTGGGTAAGGAAGTGAATCTATCCTTTGCTGTCAAAGGCTACTAGCACGTTTTGTATGAATAAAGCATTATACATAACCAAAGCAGTTAAAAGGTTAGAGAATTACCTACTTGTTCTAGTCAAAGATAAGGAAACAATTTTTCTACTGGATTTTAAATGATACAGCTGATTGCATGGAGAGAAAAAATAAACCAATCCAGCAGTTCATCATGTAGAAGGTATGCATTTTATTCACTGTTACAAAATTAATCCAGTGACAAATCATTCACATTGGTTGCCTAACAAAGATACTATCTCTGTCAAACACAGATCTTTGCAGCAGGTCATCCTTTGCGACACAAAGATGGACAGATGGCTGCAATTTGCAGGTAGGAATTACCTAATCTAGCTACTCTATCCTTTTCAGGAGCCAAGAAATACACATTCCCATAACAATCAATGGTTCTGGGTCATATTCTCAGGTGGAGGAAAAGGTAACTGACAAAATTGGCATCTCTCTAAAGAGCACAAGAAGGTGCTGTACTGAATAAAGCAACAAAAACTGAGAGCTAATTGTTCAGACCTAAGGAAAGTTGCTGATAATTCTAACCAGTGATCATGGTACCTTACCATTTTTTTCTTTTCTAGATAATGCTGTTAATTTCACTTTCTTTGAAATAATGTCTCTGCTACCTCCTTGTCAGAGCATGAAAGGAACATGAAAAGGAGCATTAATGTTCTCTTACATGTGCAGGGATGAGTTATTCCACTGATCGTAGCTTTGCTGTATTGATGCTTATTTATCAAAGGTCAAGAGAAAACAAGGGGAGCTGATCATTTCTACAGAGAGGTAAGGAATCCACCTCCTCATAGGCCAGGGCTAAATATAAAAGGCTGCATTTCTATTTTCAGGTGAAATGAAGCTCTTAGCTTTCAAGGGATGAAGGTAACAGGCTGCTCATCTCAGGGATAAAGTCACAACAGGTAACTACACCTGCCCAAAGGGACGAAAAGCATCTTTTCCTTCTAGCTCAGAAAAAGCAAAGCAGCCAACTTTGTGCTTTAAGTTCTACCCCATGTAGCTGGCCATACTGGAGAACTGAAGTTACGTGATATAACATCATGACAAACAGGTGAGCACTGAAAAGTCTTTAGAAGCCTAATGATCTGGCTGCTGGAGAACCAACTCCATTGATGACTCTTCATAGCTGGTAAAGAGCAATAATAAATTTCTTTAAACATTGATGATTGCAGGTTTTCCTAATTTAATATGTGAACTGACCAGGTGGCCACTCCTACCAGGAAGAAGTGAGGGAAAGTACAAATGAATGGATCTGTTTAAGGCCTATCAGTTGGAAGGATGAGTGGCTCTCAAGATACAAAATCACAGACCCTCCATTCAGTAGAACTGGCCCCTGAGGAGATGGAAGAGAAGCATTTGGTAAGTCTAACAAATGAACATACAATCAGCTCCACAAAACTGCTCAAGTTGTGCTGTGTCAAAGGGTTTTTTACAGGTTATCGCACATTTCAAGGCTTAAGAGGAGCCAAGAGTGATGCCAGACACAAGAGGGGGGTCCATCTTTCTCAGGAGGTGAGGAACCTGCTAATCACTTCTGAGTGCAATTCAGTATCCTTGGTTATATTTTCAGGTGAAGGAAACACCCAGTACAGATAATATTCAAGAAACAAATGTTCAAAAGTTGCATGAGGCCACCTCTTGGTGTAGGAGAGTCAGCAGGTTGTCCCTGCTGGGATGCCAGCAGAAGGGGCTATGTTGAAGAAGAGGAAAATGCTGGAAATTGGCTATTACTGGGACACAGGCAATATCTCTTGGGGCCAAGTAGGACACGGTATGTAACCATAGCAACCAGTGGGTCCTTGCTCGCATGCACAGGGTCAAACTGATCGCCATGTTTGGGGTCAGGAAGGAATTTTCCTCCAGGGCAGATTGGCCAGAGACTCTGGAGGTTTTTCGCCTTCCTCTGGGGCATTGAGCAATGACCAGCCCCTTAGGCAATTATAAACAGACAACAAAATACATGAAAGGAAACTTGCCTCCTTTCGTCTTTTGCATTTTCTGTAGACCCATCCTATGCCACTCTGCCATGCCCACCTTCTCAGCCATGCAGCAGGATAGCATTCCACCTGGGCACACTGCCCCTCCCTCTCACAGCACCCACAGGGTCCCTCATGTTGCCCTCCCACACCAGCAGGGCCCCAGTGCAGGACAGAATAGACCACCATCACCAGAGATGGACAAGCCATGTACAGGACCCCCTGGGGATGGAAGGGAAAAGGCTAGGCATCCTGGCCCACAGGAAAGCAGGGAGAACAAAAGCACTGTTATCATGGTGCTCTCCCCAGCACCCCAGGATGCCTCTAAGGACGAGGGCAGGGCCTTAGGTCTGCCATGTGTTTGTGTTCATAAGGGCTCCTATGGTCATGCCTTGGACCAGTGCCTCTGGAAGGGGTGGTTGGCGAACTACAAGCCCCTATTCTATTGGCACTGTTTCCCGAGTACCCTAACCGGACTCAGAGGCTAGTACTTAACCTAGCATCAGCTGCCCCTTGCTCCAGGGGGAGCCCTCAGGCAGTAGGCATCCACAAAGCTTTTGCTGTCTGCCAGCCCCTCCCTTGGAGCTGGTGGCCAGAACCCTGCTCTGCTCTCTGGTCTGCTCCAGCTGTGTTGTGTTCTCCTCTCCCCAAGTCGGGTACCTCTCGGTGAAGTGCTGGTTCAGCCCACAAGAGCTTGTTCACCCTGTGTTACCCACCCTGGGGTCTGCATATCCCATCGCAGACACTCTGGGAACATCACTACAGGAGGGGGTCAGTTAGCATTACTAGCACTTGACTGAAGGGGGTGAGAGAAGGAGGGAGGCCAGCGCCATATTACTTCAGTTGCACATTTATATTTAACCTGTGATCCCTGCCACCAGTCTATTGCAATCCCCCTTGTCCGCTTCCCAGCCACACACTGAACCAAACCACTCCTTGGTTGAAGGAAGTGTCATCTCTCGTGTGGACAGAGAGACCACGTGAATTGCAGGGGACATTCCCAACAGTGCAAGAGGGGGCCCGGCCCCAGAGGAGAGCAAAAGGGGGAAGGGCCCTGGTCTTGATTTTGCAAAATCTCCCACTGAACAACAGCAAGGCCCGACCTGCGGGAGGGAGATCGGATCCGGTTTTGACTGTATTGCAATCCCCAGTGGCCACAGGGAGATGAGCTCGGCCCGGCTCAGCCTGGCCCTGGCCCTGGCCCCACCCGACCGTCGGCCCCCCGCAAACAGAGAGTGATGAGATAAGGGGGCGCGGAGCGTGGGGCTGCCGGGACGCGCGGGCTCAGGCCCCCCCGCTCACCTCAGGCGGGGACCGGGCCATAGGGCAGCAGGACCCGGACGCCCCCCCGGCGCAGCCGCTCCTCCGCTCCCCAGGAGCAGCCGTGGGGCGGCGAGGAGCGGCGCTGGGGGCGCTCAGCCTCACGGGGCGGCTCGGATCGCTGCGGCTCCGCTGGCCGGACCCGATCCCCCCTACCTTAGGGTGAGTCGCCATCCAATTGCTGCGGGGCGCCCCCGGGATCTGCCCCTCTGGCTCGCTCAGGAGCGCACCCAGAGCCGCGCTGCCCTGCGCGTCCATGCGGCTCCCCGGTGTACCGCGGCTTCGCTCCGGGCGGCGCACTGCGCTAAGCGCTCCGGCTGGGCACATCCCGGTGCGCGCTGCAGTTCCGCCTCCTCCGCCAGCCACGCGCGCAGATTGGCTCCGGGTGTGGAGCTGCCTTGTCCCGCAGGCGCTGTCACTGCCCGCATGCGTCCTTGTCCACAGCCTGCAAGTCAACTGCGGGTGACATTACACAAATGCCACACAGCAAGAGACAAGCCGTCCTATAGCACCTCCAAGACTAACAAGTGTATTTATTAGGTCATGAGTTTAATTGCAATCTGAAGTGGATCTTGCCCACGAAATCTAATCACATCATTAGTTTTTATGGAGCTACAGGACTACTTGGTGTTTTTGTGAAGTTACAAATTAACAGGACTACTCTGTGAGACCCAGCAAGGGAGAAATGCCTGTTTTACCTTGCAGTGCAGCAGGCACGCTTGGTTATGGGCAGGAGGGAAGAGGGGGATTAGGGGAATTGAAAGGAGTTGATATGGCTAGTTATATAGTAGTGTTTTACACATTCAGTTGCTATACAAATATTTACCTATCAGTTTTCACTGCGGCCATGTAAAGTAGTATGGGAGTTTAGGTTATTTCTTCACAGCAGCATTATTCTGAAATAAACTATTCTGGAAAACCCATTCCAGATTAGTTTATCTGAAGATAATGCTGCTACACACAAAATGCATTTCGAAATAGCACTTTGCTGTTTAGAAATTCAGCACCCACACACATAGGCTGTATCTACACTGGCAAGTTCTTTCTGAAAATCAGGCACTTTTTCGAAAGAACATGCAGTGGGTCCACACACAAAACGAGCTCTTTCAATCTGAAATCAAAAGAATGCAGCTCTTCCTCTGGAGTCCATCTTCTCCTCCCAGATCAGGAAGAGTAGCTCCTTTTGAAAGCTTCTTTCAAAAAAAAGCACGTGTAGCTGCTCCTCAGACCTTTTTTTTAAAAAAGCAGTTCTCATGGTGCTGGATTTTGCAATCCCTGGCCTGCTCTTTCCAAAGAGCAAGGGCTGTGTGGATACTCTCTATTGAAAGAGTGGACTGATTGTTTTTGATCCACTCTTCTGTACATGGACGCACTCTTTTGGCAGAAGTTTTTTTGGAAGAGATCTTCTGGAAGAACTTCTTTTGAAAGATTGATGTAGTGTAGACATGGCCATAGAGCCTATTTTGAAATAGTGATTGGACACGATATGGCTTATTTCAAAGTAGATGCTATTCCCTGTCTTAACAGCACCTAGTTCAAAATAGCTATTTTAAATTATTTTGAAATAGCAGTTGCAAGGAAAGTTATTTCAAAATAACTTTCCTTGCAACTGCTATTTCAAAAGAAATGCTAAAAGAAAAAAATGCTAGAAGAAATGCTGAAAAAGGAGAAGAAATGCTAAAAGAAAAAATTATGAAAAGAAGCTAAATTCAGGGAGGATGATGGCAGAAGAGTTGGTAAGATGAAAGGAGAAAAGCAAAAACAAACCTCTGGCAATGTGTGTAATAACAATGAAAACAGCACTGGGAAAGAGGGACTTCATGGATGGATAGAAAATACAAAGAAAGGAAGAACCCAAGTAAAGGCAGTCTTGTAATTTAATTTATTTGAAGTTTGTATAATCGGTGTAGATTCAAAAATATAATCTCTAGAAATAAATATCACTGACTCCCTCTCTGAATGGGGCTTCCACAGTCCAATGTATGCCAGGTCTTCCCCAACAGAAGTTCCAGACTCCTTGTAAAATTTCATTTTCTGGCTTGCAGAATTTCAAACACTGGCCCAATGTGCAAAGTCAAATCCAACCCTAGTAGGAGGCGTGAAAGCATAACGCAGTGCCAGTGTCCACTCAGTATCCACAGGCATTTAAAATAGATGCTTGGTATGTTAAGAGAATAATAGAAAATATTTGTTAATGACATAACCGAGCAGTTGGGGAACCCTTCTTGGATCTGGGGCTAAACAAAAGTGGGAAGCAAACCAAAACAGAAGACAACCAGCCCTCACTGGCATTGTCCCTGACTGAGAAGCATATAAAAAGACACTCTCCTCATCCCCTCACAAACCAGCCCCAGAGCCTCGATGGGCCTAGGCTACTAGTTTTGTGAGTTCCCCAGGCTCTGGAGTGGAGCCAAAGATGAAGAGTTCATTATGTGGGAGGTAGGAAGTAGGCTTGGGGTGTGGGGTCTGGGCAGAAGAGATGGTGCAGAAGCAAGCAGGGGATCTGGGTGGGAAGAAGGGTGCAGGAGCAGGCTGGGGATGGGTGGCATTTACTTGCAAAGCTCTCCAGGGATGCCATCCCCTGCTGCTCCCAGGCTCTGCCCCCCATTGCTCTGATTGACTGCAATTCCAGCCAATCCCAGCAGCAAGGAAAAGCCTCCAGGCAGGGATTCCTCATGCTGCTCTTTCCCCACATGGGGAAGAGGGAGAGCTGACCTGGCAGCATGCAGATTTGCTACCTCGCTCTGCCACTCAGTGCCTGTGCACTGGATCTGGCCTGCAAGACAGGGTGTTCCCTTGCCTCCTCCCATCCCCACCATGGGGAGCTGGCACTGACACGCCAGTATTTGCCCCAGACCTGATTGTTGAAACTAGCAGCCAGATCCTAAGTAGGCCCTGGTGAAAGATCAGCAGCTCCAGAGGTCTCACAAGAGACCCATGGGAACAAGGCTGCTGGTCATTGGAGGTGGCACAGGAAGTTATGCATCAGTGCATAGAATAATAGAGTCTCTGTAGGGGGTGGAATAAGTGGACCTACTTTTTCTATCCACTCTCCTCCTGGGGGATGAGATAGATCCCCATGTCTCAGTTTTAATTGTATCAGTGTTAGTCTCTGTCTGCAAAAACAAGAAGTCCTGTGCTAAGCTTTTGTGGGCAAAGACCTGCTTCATCAGACCCGCTTTGTCTTTGCCCACAAAAGCTTATGCTCCAAAATATCCATTAGTCTATAAAAGTGGTTCTTAACCTGTGGTGCACCGCCCCCCTGAGAGTGCATGATGCCGTTTTTGGGGGTGTGAGACATGCCAGATATTTTTAGAAGGTAAATCATCAAAAACACAAATTAAGCACAGACACATAAGTACAACTACTTTGTTTCATCAAACCTATGTATTTATTAACATTATACATTTTTAACGATTACTGTAATATACAAACAAAAAATTATTTTCAATTTTTTAAGCAAAGTGTAGGAAAATTATCTCGCTACAAAATACAGCGCACCACCATGTTGTGGGTTATTTCTTGATGCATGCACAGATGATGGTGTGGCAGGGCAGTGGCTTTGTTTGAATTCAATTAGCTGCTAACTGTTGGCATGTTGGTTACAAGTTACTCCCACAGCAAAACTCTGCACCATCTCTGGGTAGTACTTGCGTACTTTTGTATGTCTAGTGTACTATTATTTGTGGTAATAACATGAAACTATTTTACATATATTTAATGTGCATTTAGGGGTGCAAAAACATATTGTGAGAACCAAAATATGTGCAAGCTGCAGCAGAGGTTAAGAACCACTGGTCTATAAGGTGCCACAGGACTTCTTGTTTTAACTGTGGGATGCTCTTTGGGATGAAAGGTGCAAAAAGTTTCCTTTGGATTGTTGGGTTGGTATGTTCTTTCTTAAACTAACCATTTCTAGCCCTTGCCATCCCACAGGCCCAAACTCTGCCAGGCCTCAAGGGGATTTAAACTGCAAAATAGAAGTGCGCTGTGTAAAACACAGTGGGTGGTTATCAAGTCACAAGGGTTAGGTGGGACGCCAGGAGCCGCCTTGCCCTTCTCTGGCTCTGAAGTTATGATTTTTGGCAAATAGTCTGGGGGGGGGAGGGGGTCGCTCTGTTCGGCTGTAACTTCAAAACCAGCCCTCCTGGAGCTGCTGAGACCGATTCTATTGATGAGCTAATGAGCTTTACTGGGTACAACGGTGACGTTACGGGGCTCCAGGGCGGCTGGTGGGTGTGGTTTGGGGGTGCACGCTGCCTGGCACACCCTGGGGGGGTTTCCCAGCTCAGGGGGTTTTGCAGGGGCGCTGCAAGCACTGACGCAAACCGGTGTAAAATGGACCCCGCTTCCAGCCGCCCTGGGGCGCTGGGGGGTTAACTGAATCTAGGGCGGGATCGGCACAAAGTCCCCCCGAGCGGGGAGGGGACGGCGGCGGGAAAAGGCGGGTTTTAGCCGCTCAACGCCCGAGCCCGGGATGCTGGACGCAGACGGAGGCAGCACGCGGCCGGGTACAACCCAAGCGCCTCCCGCTCCGCCGGCCCGGCCCGGGAGCTGCGGGCGGAACATGGCTGCGCTGCCCGCTCTCGGGCTGCTGCTGCTGCTGCTGGGGGCGCGGGATGGGCGCGGGGCCGCCTGGGGCCTGGAGGCGCCCGAGGGCGCGACCCCGCTGCCGGAGTCCCCCCTGCAGAAGCCCACAGTCCTCATCGCCCTCCTGGCCAGGAACGCGGCGCACGCTCTGCCCCACAGCCTGGGCTGCCTCGAGCGGCTGCGCTACCCCAAGAGCCGCCTGGCCGTCTGGTAAGGCGCGGGGCGCGGGAAAGGGGGCGCCGCGCACAGGAAGGAAGCTGTGCCGAGGCCGGGAGGAGATGGGTGGGGCAGAGGTCGGAAAAGGGGTGCAGGTTAAGGGGGGGCAGGGCAGAGGTCGGTGGAGGGGGTCAGGTTAAGAGGGGAAGGGCGGAGACGGGGGCCAAAGCAGAGGACAGAAGAGAGGTGCAGGTTAAGGGGGGCAGGGCAGAGACGGGGTGCAGGTTAAAGGGGGGCAGGGGAGAGATCAGAGGAGGGGGGCAGGTTAACAGGCACAGGGCAGAGACGGGGCCAAAGCAGAGGGCAGAAGAGATGTGCAGGTTAAGGGGGGCAGGGCAGGGATGAGATGTGCTACAGGGGCTGGAACAGTTTTTGTAGTGGGGTGGGGGTGCTGAGAGCCATTGAAGCAAACGGACATCCCTCCACTCTATAAGAAAAACCACCTCAAGCCGAGGGTGCTGCATAATGCCCCCCATGGTCCTAGTTCCGGCACCTATGCGGGTGCAGGTTCAGGGGGCAGGAGAGAGGTCAATGGGCAGGTGCAAGTGAAGGGAGGCGGGGTGGAAGTCAGGAGGGTGATTGTAGATCAAGGAGCCAAGTAAGACATTATCTCCAGCACTGCAGGAATCTGGGGATCGGGTTTTTGACTTGCTTTCATTGCCAGACCTGTAAAATATTTCAAATGGAGGAGTGGCCCCCTTGGAAGTCTTAGATGTGGTCTGCATTGCCTGACCTGTCCACAGACCACAGGATGAAAACCCCTTATCTAGGGCAAACTCATTGTCTGTGCTGATGGTATCAGGGTTCCCTGATTTCAGGACTCCAGATTCACTAAGAGGTACTGCATCTCTTCAGCTAAGAGGTATCAGACAGGGCTTCCCCGCTTCCTTTTCTGTGCTGTTTCTGTGCTGTGACTTCTTGGCCCTATGTGTGCTACTAGAAACGGTCATCTTTCCTTGCTGTGTTTGTTGGGATCTGGATGAGAGCAAAGCTTTGCCTAGCCCTTTGCGTTCTTTGCTGTAAACTTCCCCTGGAGCTACTGCTTCCTATGGAGAGAGAGATTTCTTGGAAGGAGCTGACAGCGTGGCCCAGGCTCCGGAGGTGGAGGTGGTTAACTCCTCCCCATCATGGAAAAAGAGGAGGGCTCCAAAATTAATTCCCTTTTATGCAGCCTCCTCACAGCTTGATACATTAAACCAGCACATGCGCCCAGACTACAAAATATGTGTATTGGCTGCTGGCTGCCCAGGCCCCACCCCTTCCAGGAGTGCAGACTTATCCCTCTCCTTTGCCCAGGGGCCTGCAGCTTAAATATCAATCAGTATTTGGGGATATTCTAACTGTGGCATTTACCTTGGTTGGATTATGATCATGTTGAATAGTTGCCGGAGGGCACAGAACATAATAATTTCCAACAGCATTGGTCAGACACATGCAGAGGACCATCGTTCATGAGCAGTGTGCTAATAAAATGTTTTGCGGGAAAGGAAGAAGTTGGCTTTGAATTCAGTTAGCCAGCTGGTATCTGAAGGGGAAAAAATCCTTTCCATGTAGCCAGAGATTACTTATACATGACTGGACCAACAGAAGCTGTTCAAAAGGATTCTAAGAAGTAAGAACTTTGGTGGGACCAAGATTTGAAGCCACCAATCTGGTCCAAAGTCCTTTGAAGTCAGTGAAAAAATTCTGACTGATTTCAGTGAGCTGATCACTGATTCAGGAAGGAAGACTAGCTTTTTAGGTCCCATTAATACCAATGGAAACTTGCATTACATTACTTGATGAGATATGGGCAAATATCTCTATTTGCATTTCAGGGAGATTGTAGCTTCTTACCTTCAGATATTCTACAGGTTGAACCTCTGTCATCTGGCACCCTAGGGACCTGACCAGTGCTGGACAAGAGAATATGCCGGACCATGGGAGATCAATATTTTCTAGCACATTACCAACACTTCCACTACTCACTGGGTTCTTAGAAGACATTTTGGAGTAAATTATGGGTAAATAACAGAACCCTAGAACTGGAAGGGACCTTGAGAGTTCCATCGAGTCCAGTCCCCTGCTCTCATGGCAGGGCCAAGTACCATCTAGACCATCCCTGATAGACTTCTATCTAACCTGCTCTTAAATATCTCCAGTGTTGGAGATTCCACAACCACCCTAGGCAGTTTATTCCAGTGTTTAACCACCCTGACCATTAGGAAACTTTTCCTAATGTCCAACCTGAACCTCCCTTGTTGCAGTTTCAGCCCATTGCTCCTTGTCCTATCCTTTCTCCTTCTCCTTGTAACACTCTTTTAGATACTTGTAAATGGCGATCACATCCTCACTAAGTCTTCTCTTTTCTAAACTAAACATGCCCAGTTCTTTGTCTTCTCTCATAGCTCATGTTCTTTAGACCTTTAATCTTTCTTGTTGTTCTTCTCTGGACCGTCTTCAGTTTCTCCACATCTTTCTTGAAATGTGCTGCCGAGAACTGGACACGATACTCCAGCTGAGGCCTAGTGAGCACTGAGTAGAGCGGAAGAATGACTTACTGAGTCTTGCTCGTAACACTCCTTTTAATGAGTCCCAGAATCATGTTTGCTTTTTATTTTTATTTTTGCAATAGCATCACACTGTTGACCGTCATTTAGCTTGTTCCTCTATGACCCCTAAATCACTTTCCACAGTACTCCTCCCTAGACAGTTGCTTCTCGTTTTATATGTGTGAAGCTGATTTGTTTCTTCCTAAGTGAGTACTTTGCATTTGTCCTTATTAAACTTCATCCTGTTTATCTCTGACCATCTCTCCAGTTTGTTCAGTTCATTTTGAATTCTGACCCTATCCTCCAAAGGAGTTGCAACCCCTCCCAGCTTGGTATCAGGTGCAGACTTAATAAGCATACTCTCTATGCCAATATCTAAACTGTTGATGAAGATATTGAATAGAACCAGTCCCAAAACAGACCTCTGTGATCCCCACTTGTTATGCTTATCGAGCATGACTGTGAACCATTAATAACTACTCTGAGAACAGTTATCCAGCCAGTTATGCATGCACCTTATAGTAGTCCCATCTAAGTTGTATTTGCCTAATTTATTGATAAGATCATACCAGACAGTATCGAATGCCTGACTAAAGGCTAGATACAGTAAAGTTGCACTTAACTCACATTAACATGAATTAAGCACAACTTAAAATCTCACTCCTCCTGGCCCTAGTTTAATTCCCGCATGGCCCCAGCTCAGCCCTCCAGCCTCCGCTCTCGCTCACCACCCGAGCACAGATCCAGCTCACCCCTCACTGCTGCACTCAGCCCTGGTTCAAACCCCGCCGGCAGCTCACCACCTGAGCATGGCTCCAGTTCCACCCCTCCCCCCCACATGCCTGGTTCTGGATCATCTCCACCCACTGCAGCCCTAACCCACCCAGGCTTAACCCCCCACTTCCCACAGGCCCAACCAACCACCAGGCTTAATCCTCCTGAACTGCCTCCCCTCCCCCAACCCCAAGACATACCTTGCAGAAGGAGCTCCAGGTGCTCCTGCTGCTTCCCTGACTGCATAGCATGCATTCTGCCAGGGAAGAAGCCAGCCCCGTCAACTTATGCGAAATTTGTTATGCGAGGGTGCGTGGGAACGCAACCCTTGTGTAATTGAGGCACTACTGTATACCGCATCCACTGCTTCTCCCTTATACACAGGACCTGTTGTCCTGTCAAAGAAAGCTATCGGATTGGTCTAACGTGATTTGTTCTTCACAAATCCATGCTGGCTGTTACCTATCACCTTATTTTCTTCCAGATGTTTGCAGATGAATTCCTTCATTACTTGCTCCGTTATCTTTGCCAGCATAGAACTTAAACTGACTGGTCTGTAGTTTCTTGGGTTGTTCTTCTTTTCCGTTTTTATAAATGGGCATTATATTTGCCCTTTGCCAGTCTTATGAAATCTCTCTTGACTTTCAGGACTTTTCAAAGATAACCAAGGGCTCCGATACCTTCTCTATTAGCTCATTGACTATTCTAGGATGCATTTCATCATGCCCTGGTGACTTGCAGACATCTAATTTTTCTAAGTAATTTAATTTGTTCTTTTTTTATTTTATTCTCTAAACCTACCCTCTTCCCACTAGCATTCACTGTATTAGACATTTCTGCCTCAGACTTCTCAATGAAGACCGATACAAGTCATTAAATACCTCTGCCATCTCCAAGTTTTCTGATATTGTTTCTCCCTCTTCACTGAGCAGTGGACATACCCTGTCCTTGGTCTTCCTCTTGCTTCTAATATATTCATAGAATTTCTTCTTGTTACCTTTTAGATCTGTAGCTAGTTTGAGGTCATTTTGTGCCTTTTCCTTTCTAATCTTGTCCCTGCATATGCATATTGTTTTTATCTCCTCTCTAGCCAACCAGCAAAACTGGTTGGGAGCTTGAGGGCCAAAGCTTGGGAAGTCAGAGATCTGGCAGATTGTAAAAGGGCCTTTCTTTGGAGAGAATGGGTCAGTTGTCTGGGACATCCAGGGTGAGACGTAGGCACCCTCTGGTGTGTATGGAAAAGGTAGGCCTGCCTAGATCACCATCACAGGAGTGTAGAGTTTTAAGTAAGATACACGTACAGAATGTTTCAAAAGACTTTGCTTTGCTCCTACTCCTAAAACAAGCAATACTTAGATTTAAGGAAGTTGTCTATTCACTGTGCATCACTTGTCACAGATACCCAAAGGGCAGAACTGCAGTCAGGCCTGCTGCATAAGTACAACTCATATGCAGGGTAGCATAGCCCAGAGCCTGATCTAAAAGTTGGGAAATTGCTGCGTTCGATCCCAGAAGTAAAGGCACATGGCCTGATACCTTTGGGGGCTGTGCATGTGTTGCACCATGTGGTTATTTATCTGAGACTTCGATGAAGCTGGATGGCTTTACATGTCCTGTGGGGATTTTTTATAGCTGGATTGTAATGCTGCATTACACACACTGAGCCAAGCGTTGGGAGCTGTCCACACAGCTGCGTGCAGTGATGGCCAGTGTTATGGAATGCTTTGAAAGGCCATCTGCGTTGCAGTGCATAGAGAGGCCTGAGCAAAGTGCAGGGAGCTGTGGTTGTGGTTGATTTAACTCACAATTTCCTTCCTTTGGAATGATGTCTCCGACTGAATGCTGTTTTGAGCTTGTTTGTTTCCCTTTAATTTCCTGTGTCTTAGTGGAAGCCTAGTGTACGTGGACAATGGTTTTGCCCTCACTTTCAGGGTGGATTAAAGCTCAACGTGAGCCATGTGGTATCAAAAGTTCAGACTCATGAGACAGACTTTTGTCTTCTGCCAAAGGGCCATGCTCACTCCAGCAGACATTTGGCTGCCAGCAAGGAGCTGTAGTGCTATTTGCTACTCTCCCCACAATTTAAAGCTCCTTCCAACTGTGGGAGTGATGCTGGTCATCTTGCCTTAATAAATCTTCCCGTCTTGAGGTGGTAACGTGGCCTCTGCAGACTAGTGGCTGTCAGTGTGTGAGTTGTAAAATCCTCAAAAGAGGTGCCAGCAGCTCTTTGCTGGTGGCCAGAAACCTGCTCATGGTTTTCTTTTTTACAGGCTTTGTCCACTCATCTCCCCCTCGCGCCCTGCAATTCAGACTCCCTTGACACCCAGTGATCAGATAAATTGTTGCATTGAGTGCCGTCTTTGGAGCTAAGCAGTTCTGAGAGCTCATAGTGATGGATGAGACGTCGAGATTTTAAAATCCAAGTTGTGCTCTTGTAATCTGGTCGCAGAGTGAGGTGCCCAGAGATTTTCAGTAACAAGACACAGAATGAGGCTCACATGTTTCAAAAGTGTACAGTAACATTTGGTGCTTGAGCTTTGGCTGCCTAATTTAAAACAACTTGGACATGAGTACCGACAGCACTTTTTTCTTTCATTTAGTTCAGACTTGTGTGGTTCCCACACCTCTGAAAACAAGACTCTAATTTTCTCAAGCCAAATGTAGAGAGAGACATTTAGTCAATACTTCTGGCTTAAATGCCTTGCCTGGGGTCAGACATTTTGGGGTGAAGGTATGAACTGATCACTTTATTCCCAATCTTGAGTCTCAACCACAAAACCCACCTTCCCCAGTTCTCATCTTGCAGTTGTCAGTGACAGACATGCAGCTAAATTCCTCGCCTCAGACTAAGAATGCACCCAACACATTCCTGTGTGAAGATCTCTCCAGTTCTGTATTAGCTGATGGAATTAACTGGATGAATTAGAAGCTCTCTTCTTTGTTTGACCTTGAAGAGAACTCACCAGCCAAATTCATAGTTACAACAGACATGAATCTGTCTCCTTGTGCTCTTATTACCATGTGAGGTAATTGTCTATGGCCAGGTTGTGGGCTCTGATGATGCATTTTCTATTGAAGTTTTGGCTGATCAGTAAAATACTCATAAAATACATCCACCTTTTCCAGTATTCTTTCAGTTTTATCAGTTGAGATGCAGTGGTCTTAAGCCACAATTTGTAATTATAACTGATAAATACAAATTGAAGTACAGGTTGAACCCTTCTAGTCAGAATGCTCTCCTCAGGCAATATCCATAATCCAGCATGCTTTTACTTATTTGGATGACCACTTATCATGGTTGTGGCCAAGTCTCCTGTGGTCCCATAAAGTTGGCTTACAGCCACCAGTCCAGGCTCTCAGTGTCCTGTGCTGTTACTTAGTTCTAGTTCACCCGTAAATGTCTTCCAAGAGGCCAGTAAGCAATGGAAGTGTTGGTAATGCTGCTAGGCAATATTAACCTCCCATTGTCTGGCAAATTCTCTTGTTTGCCACCAGTCAGGTCCCAAGGGTGCTGGATTAGAGAGATTGAACCCATGTTTAGTTAAGGAACACTGGTGAATGGCACCTCCTCCATATGGTACGAAGCCATCCATGCTTTCTCAGGTATTTCTGCTCTCCTTTTCTGGTGTATTAATTTCTTTTGTTAAAGACTGTCTGTCTGAGGACTTCATGTTTACATATTTTAAAGGAAGATTTTTTTCACTTGTCATTCCTGGAAATATGAAACATTGATTAAGCCTTGTAATGCTATCTTGAGCTAGGATGATAGAAGCTCCATTTTGCTGGCTGGTAAACTGAGGCATAGATATTGTGGGTTTTTTCTTTCTATTTCTGATCAAGTCTATTTCCAGTACAGCCCTGTCTCCGGTCTGATGAAGTGGGTCTGCCCCATGAAAGCTCATCACTGAATAAATTATTTTGTTAGTCTTTAAAGTGCTGCTGGACTGCTTTTTCTTTGTTTTAAGATACAGACTAACAACGGCTACCTCTGTGTTGCTTTTCCAAGGTAGGAATAGAACTTAACTCCTGACTGCCATTTAATTATGGAGACACTACATTTATATACAGTTCAGCCTCCATGGTGTATGCTGTTTTGAAGATATAGTGATAGGTATAAATACAATGCAGCTGGAACTGTTTTTCAAGTTGCAACTATCCATTTTAAATAATGGGCCAGTATGTTTCCACCTCCTCTCAGTGTAACCAGTCTGCCAAAGCATTTGATTAGCAAAGCTTCATTTTGTATCCTGCAAGAGAGATCGTTTATGTTGTTGTTAAACAGGTTTTTATACTACATCTGCATTTCTGGGCAAGGATACAATGAATTTTTAAGCAGGTGAAGTGGCTTTTGAACTAATTGGCATTTACATCAGCAACCAACAGGACCCCATATAATGTGTGGAGGGCAGAGAAGATAGGGGGCTGGGAGTTAGACGGAGTTCCAGCAAGGAAAAGCTATGTGAGCAAGCATCTTCCCCAAAGCTGCTCTACATACATCTCTCTCACATGGTAAAGTCAAACTTTTCTCCTTCCTGCCTGGTGACTGCATGGCCTGTCAGCCTGCTGGACTGGGTCCGCTCCTGGCCACCTGCAACCTTTGCCTCTTTATTAACAAAGAAAATAACAAGAAGAGAGATCTGGACAAACATTTTCCCCCTTGTTCCCAGAAAGTTACAACCACCTCCCCCTATATCTAGGTGGACTAGCTAGTCACCTACCTGTTCCAGCAAGTCACATGAACCCACTTATCCCTTTCCTAAATGATCGACTCCTCCAAAGTGCTTCAGACAAACACTGTCTATGTGTTTTGGGTTGATAAGACTGTTTAAATGGGGGGAGATGTTGTTCATAATCCCACCTTGAGCTGTCCGAACTTCCAGGTTTAAAAATTGCATTTATTCAGTGTCTGAATCAGATTTATCAGAGAATTCATTGTTTCAACTACAGATTGAACCTCTTTAATCTGGAACTCTCTCGTCCAGGAACATCCATAATCCAGCCTGATTTTAGTTAGACAGATGAGCGTGGCCAAGTTTCCCACCGTCCCATATTTTGTTTATAGCCACCAGGCCTGGCTCTCAGTGTTCTGGGCTGTTAGTTAGCTGTAATTTATCCTTAAATGTCTTCTAAGAGCCTAGGAAGCAGTGGAAATGTTGGTAATGCTGCTAGACAATGTTGACCCCCTGTGGTCAGGCAAATTCTCTTGTCCAGGCCCCGGTCAGGTCTAAGGATGCTGGATTAGAGATGTTCAGCCTGTACTTCAATAAACAGTCCTTGTCACTGGACGTGACCATATTATGGATGTCGTAGAACACCATTATTTTTCTTTTGGGAAAGTCAACAGGTGTGTAGTAAATCTGTGGTGGTCTGAAATTCAAGCAGCTGGGTAGAAACTGGTGCAGACATGTAACGGAGTTATCACACATTAGATAATACTGCTGTAATGGGGTTAGTCACAGAGAGGTAGCTATGTTAGTTTGTATCTTCACAGAACAAAAAAAGCAGTCTTAGTACTTTTAAAGATGAACAAAATAATTTATTAGGTGATGAGTTTTGGTGGGACAGACCCACTTCTTCAGATCTAGAAATTCTGATGAAAGTAAAACTGACACAATGAGAATTTAACAAAGGCAGAAGAGAAAGAAATGAAAACTGACAAATCCACAGAAGGCAGGGGGTCAAGGGAGGAGAGGGGGAAGAAAACTACTTACCGCGAGTGTCTTTTAAGTGACTTATCTGAGATCACTACGAATATCAAAGATGTGGAAACTGTCCTTGCAATGTGTAAGGTAATTGCTATCCCTATTGAGACCTAGGTGCAACGTGTCAAACTTCAGTATAAATGCCTGTAAATGGGGGTAAAGCAGACTTAATGATAAAATTATTAATTGAAGAGCCCTGAGAATCATTATAGGGTCTTTTGTGTGTAAATTGTTTATTCATTTATAGCCAGATCCTGCTCATATAAGAAAATGGAAGTTGAATCAATTTGTTTACAAGCTTAGTCCTATACAGTTGGACTTCCCTGGTCTGGCACTCTCGGGGCCTGACCAGTCCTACACAAGGTGACAATTTTGTTGCCATTTGAAGGAAAGGAGGGGAAGTGGTATTTTTCCATGGAGCTGCAAGAGATGGATATTTAATTTTTAAATGTGTACATTTAAACTTTAGGGTAGTTGTTCCTCTCTCCCCAAAGGAATGTTTGCTTTTTGTGGTCCCTCTGCAGAGGAACACTGTGTATGGCTGCATTATGTTTTTATTTGATGCACAGTGGCTGAATGACAGGCTGCAGTAATGAAAATGCTGCTTTCATGCAGCTGTTAGCAGGTGGTCATCTCTTGTGTCAGCAGGTCCACAGACCTGTTTATCCTGCTTGTACACTACCTGCTCCTAGCATGGCCATTGGCTGGGATCTCAGTCTGAAGCATGGGCTATGACCATGGGGTTGCCTGGCTCTGCGGGAGGGTATTTAATTGGGGCGGGAGGCTGGGAGCGAAATATAGATTGCAGATATTGGATAAAAACCTGGAGGCTGAGTTGAGATGCTCAGTCAGTGTGGACTACTTGCCTGATTTCTGGGCTTTGGTAAAACGTAGAGATTGTGAAGTCTCACACTGATTTCTAATAATATTAAAACGAAAGAGCAGTCCAGTAGGAGTTTAACAAAATATAGACTAACATGTCTATGTCTGTTACTATTCTAATAATAAACGGATCATTTGAAATTATGTTGTTTGTGTTAGTTAGTATGAAATACCTACTAATGTTGTTCTTATTCCATAAAATTTTGTATAATATAATGTGGCGAATATGGAAAGACAGCCACAAGTGTTGTGATCTTTGAGTTCCTAGTGGACGCCGCTGGGCTATGAATTCTTTTACGTTCTCATTCTGAAGAATATTCTTGACACTTTTATCATTCCAGTGCTGAGAAAAAATTCCGTTGGTTTTTAGGAAAAATCAGAGAAAAGACAACAGGGCAACATTCTCAGTGATGCCCACTAGAAAGCTTCCCAGCTGTGCAAAGGGGAGGACAATTTGTAATCCCACTTCAAGGTGTGAGGCATATCCATCTGGCAGTCAGTTCACCAGGTGGCAGAGCCCTGGTTCCCTCTGGCTATACCTTTCAGCGAGTTATTTCCGATGGATGTCGGGGAGAGCCCCTCTGTTTCTGCATCTTTGCTCTCCTGAGCAGTGCACCGGAACTGCTGCTCTGGGACTCTCCTTAATCCCTGCCCAACTTTACTGCATGGCTGGCTTAGCCTGGGCTTCATTCTAGCTCTGAAGCAATGTTTTAAAGAGTAAAGCGTAAAAGCTACCCTGAAAGTGTCAACTTTTTATCTAGGGTGTATGAGAATATATTGATTTGTAACTGCTTCTGTTGGTGTGGCTTGGTGAAATTCCCCAAGAACCAATGAAATTCAGCGACTTCATTCTCTGCTTTGTTCATTGGAAGGAGGCAAACTGTGTGCAGGTCATTAAGTTGGGTGATGAATTTGGTGCCTTGTGCACAGAAATGAGCCTTTCATGGTTGCACACAGCCACACAGTCCTTTGTAATCGTGCCATTACGTTTTCTGATTAATCGTTTACAGCTTTGCTCAGTTGGGGTTTGCTGAGAAGTCCAAATACTGGGTCACTTGTGGAAAATGGTACATTTACATTGCCTGGAACAGCCACTGTCTGGAAGGGAGGAATGTTTGGAATGTTCTGAAAGGGAAACACCTGATTGGTTGAGAATGAGGGAATGCTGTGTATTGATACACAACCGTTCTCCAGTCCTGGGTAAGAGAAAGTCATCAACCGCAGCCACACTTACACTTTGAAAGAGGCACGTCAGCCTAAATATTCTTCATGTAGCTTTCAGGCAACAGCATGAAGTGATATCAGAAGAACTGGAGCTGGTGGCAGTGGTTTGGTTTGGTAGAGAAAAACCACACAACATGTAATGATAGTGTCTGAAGGCAGTGTAACTGATGTGCCCATGTTCTTTTCAACAACTTTCTTTGGTTCTTTAAAGGAATTGCTTTTCATGATCTCCCACACAATCTGCATCACCAAAATGAAAAGCAGTCAAGTAGCACTTTAAAGACTAGCAAAATAGTTTATTAGGTGAGCTTTTGTGGGACAGACCCACTTCTTCAGACCATAGCCAGATGGTCTGTTCCACAAAAGTTCACCTAATAAATTATTTTGGTAGTCTTTAAAGTGCTACTTGACTGCTTTTTGTTTTGATAGTGTATAGACTAGCACGGCTTACTCTCTGTTACCAATCTGCGTCATGTGACTGGAAAATCCTGCCCACAGCCTGTCCTGAAACTCATAGAGGATGATAATTGCTGTGGGTCTACTACTACTTCTGTTATATTTTTCCAGCATGGGAAGGCTGCTTTTGAGGTTTTGGTCAAGCAGTCTTTTCAAAATACAAAACTGACACACATTCAAAGAGTAACGGAAAGGTAGCTGTGTTTTAGTCTGTACTCCAGCAAAACAAAGCAGCAGAAATGTAGCACTTTAAAGACTAAGAAAATGATTTACTCTGTGACCAGCTTTCGTGGGACAGACCCACAACTGATCTGATGAAATGGGGTCTGTCCCACGAAAGCTGGTCACAGAGAAAATCATTTTCTTAGTCTTTAAATTGCTACATTTCTGCTGCTTTATCCATTCAAAGAGCGAGACTTGAAAAGTCTGTGCTGCTAATCACTTCCTCACAATTTCATAATTTCCTATTTCATGCTAGAGCTCACTCAAGTGGTGTGTCATGACTAAGACCTGGAGGGGTGGAACGATTATTGTGAGAGAAATACTGGAGTCTTGTTTCAAGCATGAACTAATTTAGTTACCATACACAAAAAATTATTCTTAATGAGTTATTTCAGACTGGTGAGCTCATGGTTGTCTGCCTGGCAAAGCTCAGCTCTGACGACTTCATTCAAAATAAGATTCCTGCCAGGTTTTTCTGCCTCAGACCTGAGCTTTCAATAAAGCTTAATTTTGCGAAACAAGAGGGACGCTTCCATCTTTCTGTCTTTGACAACAAGTTTCTCAAGAGGACTTAGAGCCTACCTTTTTGGGGCTAAGCAATCCTTATGTGTAATACTATTCTAAAGCCTAAGGTTTGTCTGGATATATAGTGTTTGCATCTGGTTGAGGGTGTTTTTTTTCAAGCTGGATCATAGCTATGGTTCAGATGTGGTTATGGTGGCATAGGAAAGTCACATGCAGTTCTTGTCAGATTTTTTGGTTCCAAATGATGGGAAATTGATACGTACCATCTTGAATTGTAATGACCATATGAAATTTTCATGTAATTTCTGTCATCTTAGACTAGATACTTGTCATTCCTGTGACATTTCAGCTGCATTCCCACAGAAGACAGGTTCTTTCTAGTTTTGAATCTGATCTGGAAACCTAATGGTTGTGGATCTGGGTTTTGACTACCAATCCCTAGGTTTTAAGTTCCCACCTGTATTGAGTGGTAGTGATTTATGTTTTGGTTTTGACCCAGATCTGAGAAGAAAGCTATAGAATTCTTTTGTGCAACGCAAGTATCAGAGGGGTAGCTGTGTTAGTCTGCATCTGACAAAGTGGGTCTTTGCCCACAAAAGCTTATATTCCAAAATATCTGTTAGTCTGTAAGGTGCCACAGGACTTCTTGTTGTTTTGCACAAAAACTCTGTTTATAGCCAGTTGAGTTAGTAGCTGTACTTGCTGCCCACTGAAACCCTCTTAATTTGATCAGGATTCTTCAGATCTGAAGAAGTGGGTCTGTCCCATGAGAGCTCATCACCTAATAAATAATATTGTCAGTCTTTAAGGTGCTATAGGACTGCATTTTTGTTTGCCACATTTCATGGGTGTACCTAAGGGTTAGAGAGAGGTTGCTGGTTTGTGTAATACATGTTTTGTGTGTGCGTTTCTGCATGCACATTATATTGTTACCATAATTTGTTTTTAAAGGCCTACTATTGAATGGACAAATGCACAAGAAGAAGACAAAAGGGTGTTGCCACTACCTTTTTAAAAGCACAGAGGGGGAAGGCTTGAGGGAAGTTTAAACACTGGAGTGGGGTGAGGGGTGGACTGGCAAAGGTCAGAAGAACTGCTGGAAGAAGGGTTCATCTTTGAAAGATCTCAACCTATGCACTAGAGCAGATAGGACAGTAGGTGGCCCCTAAGGGTCCCAACTCCAGCCCAAAAATGCTATGGAGTAATGAGGTAATTGAGGCAGGGAAATGCATGGTTTAAGGTTCTTGCCTCCCTCCCCCGCCCCCGGCCCAAAACATGCTGTGGAGTAATGAGGTAATTGAGGCAGGGAAATGCAAGTTTTAAGTTCTTCCCCCTCCCACCCCAAAGATTTGTGTATTTTATATGGTTAAGTGAACATAAGAGCGACCATACTGGGTCAGACCAAAGGTCCATCCAGCCCAATATCCTGTCTGCCGACAGTGGCTGATGCCAGGTGCCCCAAAGGGAGTGAACCAAACAGGTAACGATCTTTCTCCTGCCATCTGTCTCCAGACTCCAACAAGCTGAGGCTAGGGACACATTCCTTACCCATCTTGGCTAATAGCCATTAATGGACCTAACTGCCATGAATTTATCTAGTTCTTTTTCAAATGCTGTTATGGTCATAGCCTTCACTGCCTCCTGAGGCAAGGAGTTCCACAGGTGGACTGTGCGCTATGTGAAGAAAAATTTCCTTCTGTTTGTTTTAAATGTTCTGTCCATTAATTTCATTTAGTGTCCACTAGTTCTTATGGGAACAAATCTATTTTTCCTTGTTCGCTTTCTCCACACCACTCATGATTTTATAAACCTCTATTGTATCCCTGCTTAGATCCCTCTTGTCTAAGCTGAAAAGTCCTAGTCTCTCTAATCTCTCTTCATCTGGGACCCATTCCAAACCCCTGATCATTTTAGTTGCCCTTTTCTGAACCTTTTCTAATGCCAATATATCTATTTTGAGATGAGGTGACCACATCTGTACGCGGTATTCAAGATATGGGTGTACTGTGGTTTTATATAAAGGCAATAAAATATTCTCTGTCTCATTCTCTATTCCTTTTAAAATAATTCCTAACATCCTGTTTGCTTTTTTGTCTGCCACTGCACACTGTATGGATGTTTTCAGAGAACTATCTATGATGACTCCACGGTCTCTTTCGTGATTAGTTGTAGCCCCATCGTAGTGTGTGTGTACAGCTGGGGTTATTTTTTCCAGTGTGCTTTACTTTACATTTATCCATATTAAATTTCATTTGCCATTTTATTGCCCAATCACTCAGTTTTGTGAGATCCTTTTTGAAGTTCTTCACAGTCTGCTTTGGTCTCTAGCATCGTCTGCAAACTTTGCTACCTCATAGTTTACCACCATCTCCAGATCATTTTAAGAATAAGTTGAATAGGATTGGTCCTAGTACTGACCTTTGGGGAGTGCCACTAGTTACCCCCTCTGTTATGAAAATTTACCATTTATTTCTACTCTTTGTTCCCTGTCCTTTAACCCATTCTCAGTCCATGAAAGGCACTTTTCTTGTATCCCGTGACAATGTAATTTATGTAAGAGCCTTTGGTCAGGGACCCTGTCAAAGGCTTTGTGGAAATCTAAGTACACTATATCTACTGGATTCCCATTGTCCACATGTTAGTTTGACGCCTTCGAAGAACCTAATAGATTAGTAAGACATGATTTCCCTTTACAGAAACCATGCTGACTTTTGCCTAACAAATTAAGTGCTTCTTTGTGTCTGACGATTTTATTCTTTGCTGTGGTTTCAACTAATTTTCTAGGTACTGACGTTAGACTTACTGGTCTGTAATAGCCTGGATCACCTCTAGAGCCCTTTTTAAATATTGATGTCACGTTAGCTATCTTCCAGTCATTGGGTGCAGAAGCTGATTTAAAGGATCGTTTACAAACCACAATTAGTAGTTCTGCAATTTCACATTTGAGTGAATGTTGTCTGGTCCTGGTGACTCGTTACTGTTATCAGTTAGTTCCAAAACTTCCTCTGACATCTCAAGCTTGGACAATTCCTCAGATGTGTCACCAACAAAGGAAGGCTCAGATTTGGGAATCTCCCTAACATCCTCAGCCATGAAGACCGAAGCAAAGAATTCATTTAGTTTCTCTGCAATGACTTTATCATCTTTGAGCACTCCTTTTGTGCTTTGATCATCTAAGGGGTCCACTGGTTGTTTAGCAGGCTCCCTGCTTCTGATGAACTTAAACGTTTTGTTATTGCTTTTTGAGTTTTTGATTAGCTGTTCTTAAAACTCCTTTTTGAGTTTTCTTATTACATTTTTACACTTAATTTGGCAGTGTTTATGCTCCTTTCTATTTTCCTCACTAGGATTTGACTTCCACTTTTTAAAAGATGTCTTTTTTTTATCTCTCACTGCTTCTTTTACATGGTTTTTAAGCCACAGTGTCTCTTTTTTGGGTCTCTTACTGTGTTTTTTAATTTGGGGCATGCATTTGTTGGGCCTCTATTTTGGTGTCCTTGAAAAGTTAAAAAGCAGTAATGTGTTATGTTTCTGCCCAAAGTGTTTGTGTCTTCTGTACTACACCATCATGTGGCCCTACTTAATCATCTCCAGCATGGGATTGCATCAAATGCTTTTCACAAATCTGTCAGCTCCTGTTTTCTGCATAACTCCTATTATAATTAATGAGAGTCATGTGGCCAGATCTGTGTGCATAGCTCTGAAGATGGACTCTCTGGAATGGCCCATCTCTGCTTTTCATTTGTCTGCCATATGGCAGGCAATGATAAATTCCTGAAACAGTCATCAAACTGCACTAGATATTGTGGTTTCCTTCTTATTAATAGTTGCAGGTGCTTTTCTTGATTAATTCCCTACTCTCCATCTTGGCTCCTGCTGACATCTTACAGCTTTGCTGTAGCTGACATTACCATAACCAATTGATGAATTTTTGGAAGAAGTAGGGATTGTGTGGTTTTTGTGCCCGATATCCCACTTACCCCACCAAGCAATATTTAGTGCTCAGCTGACTTTTGTTTTTTGTTTTTTGTTTTTTTAAACATAATGGGGCAAATTCAGACCTGCTGTCAGAAGATGCAGCCTCACTGAACTCAATTTAAGTTGCATCTGCTTACATCAGGTCTGAATCTGAATTGCTTAAAACAGGTGTGAACAAACATTTTACGCCAGGCCCCGCATTTTGTCCCTTCAATCAGCAGCCCCCTCCAGCAAGCCATCTAAGGTAATCCAAACTGTCACAAATTTCAGCTATCTTCCTGTGAAGAAAAATAAAAAAAAAAAAAAACCCTTTCAGCACATGTAAGAAAACAAGTCTGTAGAAGGTAAAACCTTTAGTATATAAATATGAATGCACATACATAAAAACAGTAACATATTTCAACATTTTTAATGACATATATTAGCTTGTGACCTAGCAGCTGACTGTGCAGCTTGCCTATTATGAAATTTCACACCCCTGACTTAAAATATTACATAGCAGGAGGTAAGCATTTAAACTCACAGATGTACAAAATGCCCCTTTGTGCTAAGCACAACCACTGGCAGCCTCTGTCCCTTTTAGCCAGGCCTATCTCTGGCCAGGCCCCAGAAGCTGCTATGGGTTCTGTACCACCTCTTGGCCCAGGAGTTCCCATCCCTGCTGTTTTGTGTTGCTTGCATGCTGCCTGGCTCGATAGGCACCTGTGGGAGGAGGTTAGGAAGAGGGCAGGTGTTTTTGGTGAAGATCGGGATGGGAGGTGAGAGGTCAGTCTTTGATTCTCCCTCACTATCCAGTATGACTCTCTGGGCAAGTCCCTTGTGTGCTGCTGTCTTCTCCATCTTGACACTGTAGATGATGACCTTCCAAAGTCATTATCAATTGTTAAGGCTAAAATCTCAACAGTGCCAAGTCCCATTGACTTTCAGTGGCCTTTACGTGCCTAGGTGCTTTGTTGTCCTCTCAGAGAAGAGGCTCTGGTGTGTGCAGCTGGATTTATTGGTTGTTTTATCTATTGCCCATGGTGGGAAGGGAGGCAGATGCGAGCTGAGGAGCAAGCGGGGTGGGGCCACACACACCTTTGATATACAAGTCTTGCAAAACTTATATGCAGCTTCTGCATAACCCTTCAACTACCTTGTTCCTTTATAAAAAGAAAGAAACGTCAGCTGGCCACTCTCTTTGCTCTGGTTCTTTGATTGCTGCTTGGTGCCAAGCCACTCCAGAAACAGTCCAGGAAATACTCAAACACTGATGACCTAGGGATACTTTTTATGGGAGATGGCTGCCTCCCTTTTCTGTGTCCAGTTCCAACTGTTATGTGTCCCTTTCCTAAAGGTTAGCCTTACCCTAATGGGAAACATCATCCCAGTAGAGAAGAAATGTATGTTGAAAATGTGACTGAGGTATTTAAAATTAGAAAGCGAATAATGTAAACCACAAGGGGTTTTTCATTATTAGAGAGTGCTTCAGCTACTGTGGTATTGAGGATTATACAGATATGTAGACAGATACAAGCCCTCTAATTTATCTGTTTTATCTAAATAAAAAGGTTCTTATATTGCACATATATAATATCTGAACACCTTCTAGTAATGTGTTAAACAATGTGACTGCATCTGTGTTGTGTGTTCCTTCATCTTCCCCCAGAGGTATGACATGCAGGGATCCCTTGAAATGATAGACAAGCACATTTAGAAAATATACAAGGAGATGCTATTTTATGGTTTGCATAGGTACATGTGGAACTCTCTGCTGCAGGACAACATTCCAATACTGGAGCTGCAACATTTCCATCTGCTGCTAACATTTGTATCTCTGGAAGCTGACGAGAGTAATTAAACCTCGTGTAATCAAACCTCGTGTTCCAGGATGCTTTCCGGTGCGGATCAGGAAGGATTTTTAATGGGCCATTTAGATGTGGGTTATTAGTTGCTTTGCCCTTTCTCTGAAATATCCAATATTGACTGAGGCTGGTGGCAGCAGTCTAGAAGAGATGGGGCAATAGTCTGGTGTGATTATAATAAATCCTAACTGAATCTGTTCAGTCTTCTACCTTGGTTGTAATGCAAGCTTGGAGCCCTGCCTTTGGGCCCAATGTGCTAATTCTTAATTAGGAAAAACTGGGGTGAAAGAAGGCTGCAGTACTGGGGCTCCTCGCTGTAGCTGTAGTATTCTCTGCATCTCAGCAACAACATTCAGAATTTCTTCTTGCTTACCTTATCTGTTCAACAAGTACATACTCCTGCAGCGCTCTCAGCCCTTGTGGTCCCCAGACAGTGATTTCTTTCATTGGAAGAAATGCGGAGTCGTATTTGTGAACGCAGATAAGTGAGAGAGCTTATTTACGGTGCAGCATCCACCAATCAGGTTTCTTCCAAAAGCTGCACCACAGCAGTATATACAGAGCTGCGAATGGTAAGTTGCATGCAGACGGACACACTCCACTAGTAGAAATGGTGTTAAATGCCTCATTAATCTGCCAGTGACCAGGCAGTGAGTGCATAGTTGAGGTTTTACGTGCTTTCACCAGACCAGGTTTCAGGAAGGGCCAAACGTTTCCTGCAAGGAGCTGAACACCCTTTATGCTGACCTGTTCTGCACCTCCCAGGAGCAGTCGCTTGGCTGGTGCTTTGGAGGAGACAAAGATATTTGCAGTATTTTGAAGCCTCATCAGTTGCAAGGGTACCAAGCTGATCTCTAGTCACTTGGAAGCTGAAACAAACTCGACTCCTGACATGGGTGGGAGAAAGATTCGGCACCTGGTCAGTGTTTGTCATTAACAGGAGATGGGCCTGAGCAAAGATCTGGACCCAAACTCTCCTTATCTTGGAACTGAATACAGATTTCGCAACTTGGGCCCATCTTTAGCATTAGTACCCAGTTTCTCTCTAGTGGCAGGGAAGAGCAGGTGGTCACCACCCCTTTCTGCGAGTGGCATTCCTAGGAGAGGAGGGGATAGCTCTGTGCTTTGAGCATTAGCCTCCTAAACCCAAGGTTGTGAGTTTGAGCCTTGAGGAGGCCATTTAGGGATTGGGGCAAATAGATGCCAGGGATGTGGCTTGGTCCTGCCAAGAGGGCAGGGGACTGGCCTAGATGACCTCCTGAGGTCCCTTTGAGCTCTAGGAGTTGTGTGTGTCTGGGTCACAGCTCTCTCAATGTTGTGCAGTTAATGGAAGAAGTCTTTCAAGTTGCAGGGGTCTTACCAGCTGTACTGATTTTAGGTGGCTGTTCCTAGCACTTCCTTGCAGAGACCTCACTGAGCCAAGTCCTGTTTCCCTCTGTCAGAAGAGACATTTTATCCTTTCTGATATCCAGGATGGAGTGAATAGGCCACACCCACCACAGTGAGTGAGTAGAAAGCTGTCAGCTCTAAACTGAGGAGAATTTCTGTTTTCAGTGAATAGTCAATTAGCAGAAAAAGGCACTTCAGGGGACGTGAAACTATTTGCATATTCGGGTCAAATTTTTTGTGATTTTGAGCTGGAGGAAAAAAAAAATCAGAAATGTCTAAATTTTTTGTTTTGACCCCTCACTTCGAAACAACGTTTTCCTAGTAGCCTCGACACTCCCTTTCCAACACCTGCTAGCGGAAGAGCCCTGCCTTAGGCGACCCAGTGGTGGAGCACTTGGAGGGGATGGAATAGAGTAGCGGCAGCTGCGCCAACAGCTGCCATGGGTCTCAGGGGAAGGAGGGCCCTGTATTCTAAGTGAGAATGACCTTTTCAAAGGGGCCAGGCTGCAGCTAACCAAGACTCTCTAAAGCCAGCCTGTAGTTGAAGCTGGGCAGTACCTCTGAGGAGTCATGCAGCCTTTTCAAACCTGGTGGCTTTCTCCTCCCAACCTCCCCAGGCTTATTTCTCTCAAAGGTTGGAGCTGCCCCCTCCATGTGGCCTTTGGGAGACTGTAACATCCTGAACCCCTGCAGGCTGCTCTGTGAGGAGTGCATACCAGAAGTCTGATGAACGTGGAAGTCAGTCAGAGCTGCAGGACTGGAAGATGCCCCTTGGCGACTGCTGGAACGCTCGCTATAAAATACGACGTGCTCTTTCCTACAGCTCCTGATAGCAACATCTTTGTCTATGAGCAGGTTGTTTGTGGGCTTCCTTAGCTTGCAGCAGTGACAAATCCTTCATTTTGCTGATTTCTGGAGCAGCCAAGGGTTTGGCAGAAAATCTCCATCGACCTTGGGGTTGACTGTGCAGGTGCCTCATCTTAGAAATTAGCAGTGCTTTGTCTCCATCATTGGTTTCATAGCACGATTGCGAAATCAGGCTTTTGGGCGCTGATGAGATAATCACAGAGTGACCAATCTGTTGATTGGTATTTTTCTTTATGGTTAATATAGTTGTGTATCTCCATCTGCCCCACTGTCCAGCACCTGTGAGGTCAGTTGTGTTCCATCAGCCATGGATGGGCTTGTTCTTGCAAAGTACTCTCTGGAGGACCGCAGCTATGGTTTAGAAAAAGCATGCTAATAGTGTAAAAGGAGTCTGTACAAGACCAGCAGGCCACTGATGCCTCAAATAAATGAACCCCCCCCCCCCCCCCCCCGTGTACTTGTTCAGACGTAAAAAGTCACTTACGATGCATTAAAGTCTAAACATTTGCATTACATCTAGTAAATATCTGTATTCTGGAAAGGAAGAGGCATGATTTGCAAGGGACAGCATTTCCTGATGTAGCTCCATGCAGACACTCACTTTATTATCCTGTGATCCCCTCTGTCTGAAGCACATTTTACTGTCTGCTCTTTTATTCCTTTCCTTACCATGTGGAATCTGACATGGTTCTCTCTGCCAGGTGCTATATTTGCTTTGGTCCTCTGGAAACAGATTGTAAGGTTGCCCTCCACATTGCTTACACCATGTAGCTCTGAAAAATACAGATCTTCTTTATGACTTCTTTGAGGCTATGTGCTGTTGCCATCATTGTAGGTGAGATGTCTTTTTAATTACTGTGTATCAGCAGCATCTTTTCCTTTGGGAGAGTTATTTGTTCATTCTAAACAAACCCACCCACACCCTGTAAAAGGACTTTGTCAGCTTAGAAATCATGGTCCAGATGCTCAGCTGGTGCCATGTTTAATTCTTAAATGTTTCTATTTTGTTATTGCCATATTTAGTTATTAAAATTTGAATAGTAATAATTTATTTCCCTAATTAAGTTGTTCATCTACTTGCTTGTCCCAAATCAACAAAAGCCACTTTTAATTTTGTTTGTAGCCAGTACAATTGCTCAGAGCTCCAGGATATGGAGGGAGAAAAGCCAGTTGAGAGCCTTTGGGTTAAACTTAGAGGCAGACGCAACAGAGATGCTGTTGTGGTTGGTGTCTGCTATAGACTGCCAGATCAGGGAGATGAGATAGATGAGGATTTCTTCAGACAACGATGGGAGGCTTTAATCACCCAGACATTAGTTGGGAGACCTATACAGCAGCACACAGACCATCCAGGAAGTTTTTGGAGAATGTTGGGGATAACTTCCTGGTACAAGTGCTGAAGGAACCGACCAGAGGCCATGCACAGCTTGATTGGCTGCTCGTAGACAGGGAAGAGCTAGTAGAAGAAATAGAAGTGGGTGGTAACCTGAGCTGCAGTGACCATGAGATGGTAGATTTCAGGATCCTGACAAAAGGAAGAAAGGTGAGCAGTAAAATACAGACCCTTGATTTCAGAAGCGCAGACTTCAACCCCCTGAGAGAACTGATGGCCAGGGTCCCTTGGGAAACTGATATGAAGGGGAAAGGAGTTCAGAACAACTGGCAGTATTTTAAAGAAGTTTTATTGAAGGAACAGGAACAACTGTGCAGTAAGAAAAGTAAACGGGGTAGGCAACCAGCTTGGCTTAACAGGGAGATCCTTGGCGAGCTCAAACTGAAAAAGCATGTGTATAAGAAGTGGAAACATGGTCCGATGACTGCTGGAGAATGCCAGGGAGTAATCAGGAAACCGAAAGCACAACTGGAACTGCAGCTATCAAGGAATGTGAAAGGTTACAAGAAGGGTTTCTACAGGTATGTTAACAATAGCAGGGTGATCGGAGGGGGTGTGGGGCCGTTACTAGATGAGGGAGGTAACCTAGTGACAAATGATGTAGGAAAAGCTGAAGTATTCAACCTCTTTTTTGCCTCAGTCTTCATGCACAAGGTCAGTTCCCAAACTGTGGTACTAGGCAATGCAGTATGGGAAGGAGGTGAGGAGCCCTTGGTGTGGAAAGAACAGGTTAAGAGCTACTTAGAAAAGCTAGAGGTACACAAATCCATGGGTCCAGATTTAATGCATTCAAGGGTACTGAGGGATTTGGCAAATGTCACTGCAGAGCCTTTGGCTGTTATCTTTGAAACCTCGTGGAGATCAGGAAAGATCCCGGATGACTGGAAAAAGGCAAATGTTTTGCCCATCTTTAAAAAAAAGGAAAGAAGGACATTCCACGGAACTATAGACCGGTCAGCCTGACCACAGTCCCGGGAAAAATCATGGAGGGGATCCTCAAGGAATCCATTCTGGAGCACTTGGAAGGAGGGAAAGTGATCGGGGATAGTCAACATGGATTCATCAAGGGCAAGTTGTGCCTGACCGATCTGATTAGGCTGTATGATGAGGTAACTGGCTCTGTGGGGATGGGGAAGTCAATGGATGTAATATACAGTATCTTGACTTCAGCAAAGCTTTTGATACAGTCTCCCACAACATTCTTGCCCATAGTTAAGGAATACATGGACTGTAAGACAGATAGAAAGCTGGCTTGACAGATGAGCCCAACAAGTAGTGGTCAGTGGTTCAAAGTCTGGTTGGCAGTCGGTTTCAAATGGAGTGCCCCAAGGGTCTGTTTTAGGGCCAGTATTGTTCAACGTCTCTATTAATGACCTGGATGAAGGGATGGATTACATCCTCTGCAAATTTGCAGATGACGCTAAGCTGGGGGAGAGGCAAATATATTGGAGGGTAGAGATAGGGACCCGAGTGACCTAGACAAATTGGAGGATTGGGCCAAAAGAAATCTGAGGTTCAACAAGGACAAGTGCAGAGTCCTGCATTTGGGATGGAAGAGTCCCAAGCATTGTTACAGGCTGGGGACTGATTGGCTAAGTAGCTGTTCAGGAGAAAAGGACCTGGGGATTACAGTGAATGAGAGGCTGGATATGAGTCAGTGTGCTCTTGTAGCCAGGAAGGCTAATAGCATATTGGGGTGCATTAGGAGGAGCATTTCCAGCAGATCTAGGGAAGTTATTCCCCTCTACTCAGCACTGCTGAGTCCACATTTGGAGTACTGGGTCCAGTTCTGGGGCCACCAGTATAGAAAGGATGTGGACACATAGGAGCAGGTTCAGAGGAGGGCAACAAAAATGATTAAGGGGCTGGAGCACAGGACCAGTGAGGAGAGGATGAGAGAGATTTGGGCTTATTTAGTTTGCAGAAGAGAAGAGTGAGGGGCGATTTGATAGCAGCCTCCAACTTCCTGAAAGGGGGCTCTAAAGAGGATATGGAGAGAGACTGTTCTCAGTGGTGTCAGATGGCAGAACAAGGAGCAATGGTCTGAAGTTACAGGGGGAGAGGTGTAGGCTGAATATTCTGAAAATCTATTTCACCAGGAGGGTGGTGAAGCACTGGAATGCGTTACCCACGTGGTGGAATCTCCATCCCTAGAGGTTTTTAAGTCCTGTCTTGACAAGGCCCTGGCGGGGATGATTTAGTTGGGGCTGATGCTGCTTCAGGCAGGGGGCTGGACTAAATGACCTCCTGAGGTCTCTTCCAGCCCTAGGATTCTACGATTTTTACTTCTGTAACAGGTGGATTGAAAACGATAGTGTTTGTGGTTTTGTAAGATTACTTTTAATACAGGGATTTAGGGTTAACATGATGAAATTTAGGATTAAATTGCAATAGAAGGCATAATCATTTAAAAACCAAAGCCATTCATAAGAATATTTTGCCTAGTCTCTCAAATCTTGATGAAAGGATTGAATGTGCACAAAGCTCAGGAGTGCCGTGTTAATCACACATAGGAAATGCTATTGTTCAAACTGACATAAAGATAATCCTGAGAGAGATTCAATAACAATCCACTGTGTCACAAGGCAACAGATCGGTTGGCTTAGTATTGACGTCAGTATACCTTTTGCCTGAACCATTTTTCTTAAGAAGAGGTTTAGCATTACAAGAATCACAAGAACAAAGCTTATTATCGTTACCTTAAAGGAGGAAAGAAAATAACAGCAGAAAATCAAGCACAGAAAATTCTGCCTCAAACAGGAACTGTTTTCCCTCCCCTCAACCTGTGCCCGCTAGAATGTTGCGTGTGCAGGAATGTATATGGAATGGTTCTCTCGCTCTCTTTTTTTCCTGCAGAGAAACTGTAAAACCCACTGTATAGCAAGAGAATTGAAAAGTTACACCTGTGATACTATAAGATTGTTCTACAGATGTACATAGTTTAACTTTCATTAGGTAGATAACATTTTTTGCTAACTGGAGGGAACGTTCAAGCTTTGGCAAAACAAACAAACAAAGAAAAAACCCTCTAGAAACTCGAAGCGGAATGAGTTAAATCCTCCTTTCTCAAAATATCAAATACCTAGTGTGGAGGAATCCAAAACAAAGTCATTAGAAAGTCTCTCGTGTTTCTGTGAGTGTTGGGTTAGATGCAATAGTTAGAGATTGGAAACTTTAATAAAATTTTCTATTTTTTTTCAGGGGTGTTCTGTATTTAATTAGTACACCTGTTAATATTTGGGGAAAATTTCTACTGAAAAATCAATGGAAGTTCCTAATTTACAAAGCTAAAATAGTTTTGAGTCAGGAGATGTTTAGTTTCCAGAAATATCTTTTCAGTGTCCTCCAGTTTCTTCTTGCCAGTTTCCACTTCCAGTGCCCATGGGGAATGGTCAAATAGGTTCTGTGAAATTCACTGCCATTACCTGGCTGGATGAGTGTATCCCACAATGCACCGCTCTTCCTGACGCCATAGACAACTGTAGGACTAATGGTATCTGTAACTTCACAGAAGAATGGATTCTGGGCAGCTTTAGCAAACCAGGAAGACATGTTCGATTTCCCAAAGAACTAAGTGAATTTAAAAGGCAATACAATTGTTACATTTAAATTGATTGTTCTTTACCCAAGTCCCTCGCACAGCTGTGTTAGTAAGGGCAGAACTGGACTTCATTCACTTTTCCTTGCTGTTCACCTTGACTGTGTACTCTGATGCTTCAGCTGCAGTAGCAGAGGAATTCATCACCATTTTATTGTTTATTTACTCCTCCCTAATGGGCAAGGATGGTTTTGTATCTGAAGGAAAAGACTTGGAATCAGGAGATCTGGATTCTAGTCCCAGCCTTGTCTTAGAGTTCTTGTGAGACACCAAGAAAATAACACAGTCTCCCTTGGCTTGTGTTGTCCATGTGTAAACCTCACTTTGGTGCAGTTAAAATTACTATTTGGGTTCTGTGCTGAGATTCCTCCCTCTCAGGTGGAAGGTGGTGTAACAGTGATATTCCTGAAACATTCTCCTGAGTCTGTTTTACAGTAGTGGCTTCCTGTTAATTCTCTGCTGGTTCTTGGAAAAGTCTTCTCCCTGGTTTCAGACACGTTAGCCGTTTTTAAAAATATTTCTTTCCTTAAGAACCAGAAATTCTCTTCCAGCATCTTCCAACTTGATGGTGCCGTAATCAAGATTTATCCTTGGTATATAGGGGTACGTTGTTGTGGTTGCGGGTGTTTAAAATAGAGTTTGAATTCTGGCAGCAGTCACCCTCTCCAAATGAAAAGACAGGAAGCTGTGACTTGTCTGCTCCTTATTTATGACTTGTTAAGGGAATTCTAAAACATAATTCATATTTGATTCATATTAAGACTATTGCTTTTTTGGTTACTTTTGGGATGACTAGAGTTCTTCCAGAAATAAACATACTGATTGATCAGGACAGTATGTTAGCCACTGAGCCTGAGTCTACTCTCACAAAGACGGAGTTACTCTTGACTGATGAAGATAAATCAGACCCTCCATAAAAGCTCCAGCGGTATAATCTAAACTCTTTAGAGGCCCCTATAACTTGAACACGTTCTACACAGCCCAAGCCACCTAGCTTCTATCCCTACAGTTTTCATTTATCTGACACTATCATAACTCAAATTATATCCTAAAAATCCTTAACTGTTACTAGTAACATTGCACATTATTAAACACTGAAAAAAAATTTAAAAAATCAAATGTACTTTTCATCAGGAACACCCATGTCAGCATTTGATACTTTGCTAAAATTGGGAGGTGAAAATGAGCCAGTCAATTTGCAGGAATCACTGGTAAAATTCTCTGGCCTCTGTCATACAGCAGCATGATGATCACAATTGTACAAGGACTTGACCCAAAGATCACTTTAAAAGTCAATAACAAGACTCCAAGGGGTTTTAGATCGGAGGTCCAGTTGGTGTCTCGTACTCTTCTCCTGTCTCTTAGTGCAGGGGAGGGCAGTGCTTAAACGGAATAAAAACTTGGCTTTAATTTTACTGTTGGCTTCAATAAAATAATGAAATATTTCTGTTGCTCTCAAGTTTTATAAAATCCTTCCCCTTTCTCCAGACTTGTAGGGTCCCTATTGAGACAGACTCCATGCTATGCAGACACTATAGAATCTATCCCACCTCATCAACTCCTGTCTCTGCTGCTGGAAAGTACTCTGCATCCATTCAGGAGCTTTCTAAGCTCACATGTGCCAAGTGGCTTACCCAAATCTGCAAGCTCAATGGAGGGAGGGCAAATGCTGGTCTCGGGCACACAAACGGGTTAGGTGATACCTCATCCCCTATCCCTGTGCTCGTGGAATTATCTGATTTGTGTGTGCCAAGGGTAGTTTGTTCAACACACGCAGCTCTGTGCTGACTGGGCCACAATTTGAGAACAACCGATGTAGAAAAACACATCAAATGGAGCCTTCCTCAGAGCCCTGCTGCAAATAGGAAGGACCCTGTATAACTTCTTATTCCGCAGCTAATCCTGCCAGGAATGCTTCATCCCTGGCTTGTAGTCTGTTAGGGCATTACAGATAAGATTGAGTGAAGCCTTTCTAGGGATAGCTTCCACAGATCTTTGCCATTAGCACCTCATTATGAGTCTGATGCAAACTGCATGGACCTGATGCATAGAAGTCAGTTGAGGCTTTCCATTGGCTATAATGGACTTTGGGTATGGCTCTGGGGCAGCGATGGGCCGCCAAGGCCAGTGAGCGAGCTAGATGAGCGGCTCTCCTGCATCTCAGTGTGCTGCAAGATTGAGATCAGTTAAGTGCACTAAACATGTCCCCACGAATACGACCAAATACCTGGCACACTGAATATTCCAAAACAAGTAGAAATGCTCTGATCTAGTGGTGGGCAACTTGTGGTCTGCAGGCTACCTGGGACCCATTTGGGGTTCCACCTGCAGTCCACTCACCACCTCTCTGTCCCTTTCACCCCATGCCTCTTGGGCCCTGGGGCTCTGCGCTAACCTACTCCTCTCCGTCTCTCCCAGCATTTTTGCAGCATCACAAATCGGCTGATTCATGGAGCTCTGAAGGCGCTGGGAGGGAGAGGAAGGAGTAGGCAGGAGCAGTGCCTCAGTGCACAAGAGGTCAGGGAGAAGGGGGTGCACAGACCACAGGTGGAACCCCAGTGAGCTGTATGTGTAGGCCACAGGTGGGCCCCCAGTGCTCTAAGGTCTCAACCCTACTTCTGTTGAAATGGATAGTAAAACACCGATTGGTGCAGGACCAGATCCTTGGTTAACTGTTCCACTGCTTGATCTTTACTGTAAACGATCTAAGAATCTTTAAGGCACTCATCTAAAGAAGGGGAGTCTGCTCTTACAATTATCCTGTCTTTTGGAAAGCCAGTTGCCCAGGGTTGTTAATCTGCTTTCTGGCATGATATGGTTTAGCACTACAATGTGTGCCATCAGTAAAATCTCTTCCTCCCAGCATAGCCAAATAAAGAGTGAGGGAGCATTGAAGGACATAGGAAAACTACTGCAGGACATTTGTGTTAGATTTTTCCACTGCATGTGTTGTTACAATGCTGCATGGAAACTGGGAGGCTAAAAGGCACATGGTGTTCCTTCTGCCTAGCTGTACTTTTTTCTGCTGGGGTGAAAAACAGCAAAATATTGTCCTGTGCTCCTCCTCCAACACCACACTGGAGGCAAATAAACTGTAAATAACTTGGGAATTAAAAAAACAGGCTGCTAAGGGACTCAACAGCTGATGGAACTTTTTGTAACATCCTTTTTTTTGCAGGATGAAGGGCACAATTGCCAGAATCTAAATTAACACACACAACGTAAGTTTAAAGAGACAGGCTGAAAATACCATGCAGCATTTATAACGGCAGTTTTTGTCACCTCTGTCCTGAATAGGTTAATTAAGTCTGTGGATGTTTTAAATGGCATGCTTATGTGACCACAGAGAGTGAAGGTAAGGATTTTGGGGAAGGAGGGATTATACTCTGCTGGGAGTGGACAGTGTGGGCTGAGCTACATAGAAAAGTTAGATTTGGTAGTAAGCTAAGTTGTGAATTAAAACATGTAGAGCTGATGCTGTTCTAACTCACCATGTGGACATTCTTAATCCAGTGTCAGAGCAGCATCTTTTGTTTAAATTTTCATTCTTGGGAAGATGTTTTAGTTAAACTGTGGAAAAAAGTCATTTGGACTGGATAAAAGTGTCCACCTTGGGGAGTTCTACCAGTATGACTGAGCTGGCATTCCTGGTAACATTTCCCGTGTGGCCCAAGCCTGAAAGTAGAGTAGTCAGTTTCACTTTTGTGACTTTTACCAGCGTTGTTTCTCTGGTTCTCTTGCACTAGCTGCTGCTTCGTTTGTGTTATAAGCCCTGCAAGAGGCTATGGAATGCGTTACAAAACCTGTCTGTGAACCCAATCTAAATTTGGACTTTAAACTCCCTTTTGATGCAAGGATGAATGACCTGCCTTAACCCCTTCAAGAGACAGGATGCTCCATGTGAAAGCTTGTACCCTGAGTGATCGTCACAAGCAGAGCTCGCTACTAGAATGGAGGGACTTGCTCTCGAGTGTCTGGTACCAGTGCAGTGATAGTCAGAGTGGGCCTGTTCCTGTTGTACTAAATGAGAGTTTTGCCATTGACTTCAATAAGCATCATCAGTCCTGTTACTGGCAAAGCCTTAGAGCTTTGAGGGCTGATTCCAAATCCCCTTGAGGTCAGTGGGAGCCTTTTGAAAGAGGAAAGTGATGATATGGGTTTTTCCTCTTTGCTCTGCACTGTTGCCCATTCTTGTGAGACTCACAATCCCATTTCCCACAATGTGCCCTCTAATCTTTTCCATCCGCATACGGAATAAATTATGTGCATTGAAGCATATGCAAATGTGCACCACCAGTAGGAACAAACCCCCTAGTCATTGGCGTTCTGCTAATCAGTTGGGTGGCATTGAAATCTCTCCAGAGCAGGCACACAAGTGCGCAGCTTACAGAGAACACTGATCTCCCTGTATTTCACCCTTTACTTCAAGTGTTTACTGTTCTGTCTTGGGGTACAATTCAGACCACTGTGAGGTTGTCACCATTTGCCCTGCAAACTCAAGTGCCTTGTAAGCATGCAGGTCACACCTGGAAGTGCCTTCATGCTGGAGAGCCTTGGTTCAACAGCAGTCGCTAGCTGCCTGTCTGCAGCTCCACAGCCCCGCTTTGGCTTCCACCAGCCTTGGTTACAAACAGTAAGGTGATCTGCAACACACTCCCAAGCCCTGTGCTCTGCAGCTTGCAGCCTGCTCCTGGGCAGCTCAGATAAATAATAAGGTTAATTTGGTCCTATAAAGAGAGAAAAGCATGTCACAATTTAATAACCCAACTGGTGTAAATAACCCCTTCTATTTGAACACAGCACTGAGATGATTTATAGTAAATTTATTAACAGTAGGATGTAGGTAAAGTGATGCTGGGTGGAAAGAATAAAGTTAGAAAGTGTTACAAGCAAATAAAAGTGAAAACAAATCTCAAAATCTAAAATTTAATCTGGCAACGTACCGGTTTTATTCAAGATGAGTTTGCATCTATATTCGGTTTCCGGAGGCGTCAACCTACCCGCCACCCTTTGGTTCAAGGAACAGTCTTTTGCAGCTGGCAAGAGCTCTGTTCCCAACAGTTGACCTCTGTTGACATGAACAGAGCACACCCTAGAGGCTGAGAAACTAGAAGAGCAACTTTTTTTTTTTAAAAAAACATCTCCTGACTTATCAGCCAAGCTCATGGCTTTGCAGGGCTTGAATCGTGGTTTTTGAGAGTCTGGGAATGGCAATATTGTAGATATTTATTCCATTACAATTTAGATACGGTAAGGTCTCAGAGTATGCAAACTCAGAGTGCGTGACCCCGCTCTTATGTGTCTGCCCCGACCCCACTCCCCGGTGCGGTTAAACCACCTGCAAGCAGCTCTGGTTCAAGCCACCCCCACCACCCCACGGGGCTCCGGCGCAACCCCCCTGCTGGCTGACAGGCTGCCCTACCCTGCCCTGCACGGCACCAATGCCACCCCCCTCCCAGCTCACAAGCTGCCTGCCTGCCCTCCCGCCTGCCTCCGACATGACCCCCCTGCCGCCTCACCAGCTGCCCGCCTGTGCCGGTGTGATCCCCATTCCAGTTTACAAGCCTTCCCCCTCCCCCCACACGGCTCTGGTGCAACCCACCCCCTCCCAGCTCACAATGTGCCCACCCCATGTAGCTCTGGTGCAACCCCTCCTCCCGGCTCACCACCCAGGCACGGCTCTGGTTCTGGTTCCACTCCCTGCCGCCCCTCCCTCCCGCAGCCCAGCTCACCACCCGCACTCAACTGCGCCCCTAACCCACCCCAGGCTTAGCTCACCCCCCCCCCCCCGCCCTGCCTCCCACAGCCCCAAACCACCACCAGGCTTAACCCTCCCCAACTGCCCCCACCCCCACCCCAGGACTTACCTTTCAGCTGCTTTCCCGGCTGCAGAACATGTGTTCTGTCAGGGAAAAAGCCAGACCCAAACTTGCGGGAAATCCGGGTTTACGCGAGGATGCATGGAACGGAACCCCTCGCGTGTTCTGAGACCTTACTGTACATCAAAGGGTGAGGTGGCTAAAATGGCATGGTGAGTTGATCAGCGTGTATCTCGGTCACTCTTATCTTTCATACTGTGGTGAGACGTGCAAACGACAGATCCCAGCGTTCAGTGCTCGTATCTAGCTGAGCTGCTCAGCCTGTCCAGTTGGATCAGGATGTAGCATTGGATGCTGGGAACTAACTATAGCTTCATGCCAGCATGACCCTTTTAACTGTGTCGTCTGCCCCGTGGGATTCAAATTTGGTGGAATTCTTGGAAACTTGTTTTAATGCTGCACTTGGGCAGAATCTGGGTGCCCTGATTTAGCGTCTGTAGGTATCTGTACAGTTTGATTTTTGTTTTTACTTGTTTACACCAGGAAGGGGCAATGCAGTCACCATTGTTAATATAACCTTATGGCACCTCACCCTTGAATTTTAATGAGGATTGTGTGCTGTCTGTATACTGGTTGTGGAAGTTTGAACTTTTCAACACAACAAGAAGTCCTGTGGCACCTTACAGACTAACAGATATTTTGGAGCATAAGCTCTTGTGGGCAAAGACCCGCTTCATCAGATGCATGAGTGAGGGGTTTCCAGAGGAGGGTTTGAAGAGGGAGTCTCAGTCAAGGGGAGGGCCAGAGTTGACAAGTTCTTTTCAGTCACGGAGGATGTGGCCCATTATCAGTAGTTAATGTGGAGTTGTGAACATCATTCATGATGATCATCATTCATTCATGAAACACCACTGAAAGCTGGGATCAGGGCAGTACTAATTTGCCCAAGCAAATGCTGTTTTAAAAAAAAATCCAACTCTTTACTCCGTGTCAGTTTTCCATAGAGGGTTCTTTAGTGGGGAGCTGACTTTCAGTGTGAGTTTTTAAAATGTCAATACTTTGAGCACAACGAATGTTCCTCTGCACCGGAGAATATTGTGTGTAACTGAAGCATCGGGACTGGCTGGTGAGAAACTGTGACTTTTCATGAGCAGTCCTGTGTTGCTTGTATTTATCCCTGCAGAGCATTATATTCAGTTAGTCCATGTTTGTGCAGACAGGCCAAGTACAGCAGGTGTTTTCCATACATTGCCCAGTCAGTGTGACTCAACACCCTTCAGTCAGGACCTCTTTGGTACAGTAGAGAGTAGCCCATTCTCCGTGCCTGTAGAGTGTACCACCTCAGCCAGCTAGGCAGCAAAGGATGGTAGTGTGTTTTGTGATGTGGACATCTCAGTCCTCTTGGAATTGGAATGAGACCATCTGCCCTCTTTCCCTTATGCCATGGCAAACAATGGGGCAGTAACCTCTGAGAGCTGAAATTAAAAGGCTCTGCATCATATTGCCAGTCTGCAGCCTACAGGATGTCCCGTTCCCCCTGAAAGTTGACTGTGGCAGAGGTTGTCCGTGTGACTACAGAAAAACATAACTTATAAGAGAAATCCTGCTGCTCCTTTTATGACTCAGGGTACGTGGCTTCCAGTAGAAACCCATGTTTGTTTTGTTTTATGCCAAGGTTGTCTGAAAATAGGCAATATTTCTCCACAGTTTCCCCTCCAGCAATACTGGAGATGTCATAGTCACTTCTTAACCCAAGGACAGATGCATGGTGCTGTGGAAGATGTCACAGGCTATGTCTACACTAGCACAAATCTTTGAAATGATGGCCATTTCGAAGATTACTAATGAGGCGCTGAAGTGCATATTCAGTGCCTCATTAGCATGCTGCCGGCCACGGCTCTTCGAAATTGCCACATTTCGCTCCTGCGCGGCTTGTTGAGATGGGGGTCCTTTTTTGAAAGGACCCTGCCAACTTGGAAATACGGAACTTCAAAAACTGCTAATTCCGATCTGCTGATAGGAATCAGGGGATTTCCAAGTTCCCAGCATCCTTTTGTAAAGGACCCCTGTCTGGATGAGCCGCGTGGGAGCGAAACGCGTCAATTTCGACGAGCTGTGGCCAGCGACATGCTAATGAGGTGCTGAATATGCATTTTAGCACCTCATTAGTAATCTTCGAAATGGCTATTTGCATGGCCATTTCGAAGATTTGTGCTAGTGTAGACACGGCCATGGTGTGGAAACAGTGGGTGAATGGTGTGTAAATAGTTCTGGGGACAATAACAAAAATAGCTCTTGGAAACGTCCTGTTTGTGAAGCTCTAAACTGGAAAAAGTAAAGGTGTGCCAAATTGCTAGTCTTCAAGCATGTATGAGCCAAGGAGTGTCTAATTGTGTTTGTGCTTAGGGGTTACATATACCGCTGGACAGACATGCCTGAAGACTGTGTGAAATCTTTTAGCTGAGCCAAATCCTTACCTCAGCGAAGTCACTGGCAATGCTCCAGTGGGAACAGGGTCTAGCTCCTAGCTCATGGAGCGTGTACAGCATAGGCTCCAGCTGCTCAGGCTTCCCTCTAGTGACCTCTGTGATGAATGAGAGATTCCACCATTTTCCCCTGAGCCTGCCTTTGGTGAGTGCCAGCCCAGGCGGAGGCTTTTGTGAAGAAGATGCTTGCCCAAAGGAGCTGCGCTGAGCTCGCAGTCCATTTTTGACACACAAACTGATGTTCACGTTGATTGCCGCGTTTTACAAAAGACTCTGTCAATTAGCATAGCACAAGTCAGGTGTTTATTTTCAGAAGGGGCTCCACCTTGGCTGCATGCTTACTATGTGATCTGTGCCTCTCTCAAAGACGACCAGTGGTCAACCTCATTGTGGATTAATTCTGTAGGCCCCTATTGTTAATCTCTACGTGAATAGACAATATGAACATGCATGCTCAGACTGCAGGCAGCCAGGGTGTAAGCAGGAGCCAGGTGCTGAAGGGAGAGTTGCTGTAACTGTAAAACAGTCAATGTGTCTGTCTGCTTCACCCATTCGGATGTTGTTCAGCATTTCATTCCTAGGGGAAGCTGCTTGTTCAGCCACCAAGGAACACTCCTCCTGTTGGTAGCTCAACACCTGGGAAAGGGAAGGACTCCTCATATAACTTTTTTTGAAAGAAATTGTTTTGTCCTTTGTTAATGACTGTCTGTTTCTTCCTGCACCCTTCCCTGTGCTCATCCCCATTGATGCTGCTGAAGTTCTGCGGTTGAGTGGTTTTCAGGGCTGAGTGGAGAAGGCCCACACATGGGGTGGGCGTTATGTGAGAGAGCAATGCCATGGCTGTAAATGGGCTGCCCAACAGCAGAGCTTCATCTCCAAACTACTGTCCAGCCCTGTCCTCCTCCCTCCGAGGTACTAGGAAGGTGGAGAATTGCGGGATGCTGTCAAAGGGGACTTAGGTACCTGCCCAACCTGTTTTGACTGTACTGTCTGCCTCAGAAAACCCCGCCGATTATCAAGGCTAATGGGGCCTTGTAAAAAGTGCAGGGAGCCACACTAGGAAGCTAGTGTCTACCCAGTGCCTGGCCCAATGGGGGCTTGTCCCCAGAGGGGAAGGGGGGCTGTTAAGTGCTGCTGCAACACCAATGATTGCTAATGCAGGGCCCCTGAAAAGGGTGCCCTGACATCTTAGGCGTGTGGTGGGCAAATGTTAGACAATCCTTGGAGTTACTGGTGCAGCTGGCTAAAACCCCTACGGGTTGGACCTCCTGGGTCCAGCACCCTCAAGACCTGAGCTGTCCTGAACGAGGAAATTTGCCAGGCCAGGGGAAGTCAATGATTCCCTGCTGGCCCTTGGCTCACACCTGGCCACCAGCCCCGGGCTCTGACATCTTTCCCGTAAGCTGAGTGTGAATATTGTATTAGAGCCCACTGCATTCACCTGTGCGTTTTCCACGCAACAGCGCAAGGCAGTGTGGACAGCCCTTTGCGGGCATCTTGGTGTAAACACAGCTGAAGAACGCAATGATAAGGGAACTCACTGGCTCTGTAGAATTGCAGCTTGCATGGCTGAGTTCCCTTCTGCAATTCACCCAGCATGGGAGTTCCCCAAAGCTGCAGAGAGAACATTGACGAGCTCTGACACAGGGATCAGAGCGGGGACTTAAGAACATCAGAGGCCCAGTCCTGCACCATTCTAGTCAATGGAGAACCTGCAATGGACTCTTCTGGGCCAGGATCAGGTCTATAACAAACAGAGCAGTGTGCATGCCCTGGCTGTGGTGTGTCCAATGAAACTCAGCACAACTAAGTCCATGCCAGGTGGACTACTGCTTGCATGTGGAGTCATGTCAATTCAGTAGCACTCTACGTAGGATCAGGAATCTGCCAGGGTGGATTAGGCCTTAGATTGATGTTCTATTGCACTGAGGAACTGAAACATTTGACTTTTTTTTATGTTGTCGTCCAGAGGTGTTGGAACTAGAGGTGTGTTTATGGGAGGTGGGGTGGGGGGAGCAGACACATCATCTAATTTCAAGTGGTTTCCATCACAAATGGGGTTTGCTGTTTGGTGCAGTAGTTCTGAACACGCCCACTGTATGATCATTCTAGCATCCCACCGTCTTTCTGCCTAAGGCCCAAACTCTGGGTGCTGTGCTCAGGTACCTGTGGGTGCAGTGACGCTTGGGGTGGAAGTGGTCTATCTCACATGTAACTCTCCATAGCCCCTGGGGGAGATAGCTGTGCAGAGGCTCTAAGGGTACCTCCACACTGCAGTTAAACAACCATGGCTGGCCCATATCCTGTGACTTACAGGGCTCGGGCTAAGGAGCTATTTGACATTTGGCCTTGGGCTGCAACCTGAGTTTTGGGATCCTTCCAAAGTGCAAGGTCCTAGATCCAGCTTGAGCCCTAAATCTATGCCACAGTGAAATAACCCTTTAGCCTGAGCTGCTTAACCCTGGTCTGTTTTGAATGGCAGTGTAGATGTTCCTTGACAAGTGCTGCAGAGATAATCTCATGAGGGAATCCTAAGTAGAGGTCACATAGATTTGCGTGTACGTTTCTTACCAGGAACTAATCGTAGGGCAGTTTAGGCCTCCCAGGAGCTCAGATAATCTGTCCTGCACTAGGACACTGGGAAAGTTACCGCAGATCCCGCCAGCATAGAGGTGAACTGTACCATATATTGGGGTCAGCAACCTCCATCATGGATGCCAAGAATGGCACAAGAACTGATTTTCATCAGCACGCAAGACAGGAGCTCAGCTCAGCCTGCCCCTCCTCTCCCATGCAGCTGGGAGCTTGCTCAAAGCCAGGTCACCTGTGGATTAACAAAAGACCAGCTAATGCTACCAACCACCACCTAAGTGGTAAAGCTCTGCACCTTTATTTATTAAGGGAACTGTTATAAGTGAAACTATTAGTGATTTTAAAAAGTATCACCAGATCTCGGACAATGCATAGAGGTCAGAAGGTCAAATTTCGGCACTCCACCCTGGAAAGGTTGCTGACCCCTGATATATGTGTATTTCTGCCCATTTGAGGGCAGATCTTTGTTGAGCTAAAATTTGGTCTTACCCTGTCCAGCCTCTGCCTGCTGTTCAGGTGCCAAGTTAATGGTATTCTTTGTGCCCTTATTTCTCCAGGGCAGCCACTGACCACAATATTGATAACACCACAGAGATCCTCCGAGAGTGGCTGAAGAATGTGCAAAACCTGTATCACTATGTGGAGTGGAGGCCCATGGAGGAACCTCGGTGAGTATCCGAGCCAGTGATTTCCTCAGCGGTTTTGGGGTTTCAATATCAAGATTATGGACTGTATTAGTTACAGGGCATTAAACAACTGAAGTGATTGCTGCAGGATTTGCGCTTGGGTTCTTTAAGGCCCTGTCTCGGTGAAGCACTTAACCACCTCTTTCATTCCAGGGGGAATGCTCACGTGGGTAAGTTGAGGACGTTGCTGGGTGGGAGCTATCAGGAGGAAGCTGTCTTATTCAGTTGGGTAGCTTCTGAGCCGGCCTTTCTTGCACACCCAGAAATTCTCCCTGGAAGAGACAGAGAAATAAAGATAGGCTCCTTACTTTCCAGGAGATTTAGGGAATTCGTCTCCATCTTCCCAGTTCTTCTCAAAACTCGGTCCCTGGCTTTAATATTCAGTAATTTTCCATTTAGGGAATTAGCTCAAGCCCCTGGAAGGAAATGTTGAAAGAAACTATCATTTACTTCAATGGTGCTGAACCCGTGGGTCGTGGCACTGGAGCCTGCTGGTGCTGCTCAAAGTTTAAGCAGCTGCAGCCTCCAGAGCCGTAAGCGGAGTCGGTGGTGATAGGGAGCCCCGGAAAAGGAAGCAGTCTGGGCCAGGAGCTAAAGCTGCAACAGAGCTGGGGGTGGGTGGCCAAGCCTGCCCTGCTGGAGTTGAGCTAAGAAGGAAGCAGTGGTGGGGGAGAGGCGGTGGCTGTGTTGTAGCAGCACTCGGAGCTCATTGCTTCAGTCAGGGAAAACCTGGGAGTCGGGGTAGAGTTTGGGGCTGATGGGGATGGGGGTGAGAGGGGTTAAGCCTGGGGTTGGGAGGGTCGGGGGTGTTGGGGCTGAAAGGGGTTAAGCCTCGGGGTCATGGCACAAGTACCATAATATATGGGGGTCGTGGCTGAAAAAAGGTTGAGCACCACTGCTGTGCTTAAAGGGATATTGTTGAGTTTAAAGAAGTTCATAGAAATGGAGGGCAGGAAGGGACCTTGAGAGGCCATCAGATTCTTCCCTCGTCGCTGAGACAGGACAAAGTCAACTTAGGCCATCTCTGACACGTGTTTGTCCAGCCTGTTCTTCAGACTTTCCAGTGGCGGGAGTCCGTAACTTCCCTTGGAAGCCTATTCCGGAGCCTAAATACCCTTAGCAAACTTTTCCTCATCTAATCCAAATCTGCCTTGTTGCTGCCTTACAACTTGTAGATATTTTTGTCCAAACTTTGTTAATACCCATATAAGAAAACAAAAATCTCCTCACTTTCAGAATCTGAAATCGTGTGAAGAGGTGAAGATTTTTAAAAACCTAATTTAGTTTCCACTGTTTATGCTGTGTGCTTGACTTCTTTTGCGTTTCTCCCAAGATGAATAAGGATACCGATTTCATGTTTGTATGCAGTCACTTTTCATGTTTGGGATCCTATGCTTGTGGTGTTTGTCTTGCAGATGCTGCAGGGGAATGTTTGCTTAATTGTCAATAACAATCCTCTTTCAACTGTTTTTTTTTTTTTTAATTTTACTCTTGGAAACTTCCTCTCTTGGGTTTTATGTTTTTGGTTGGTTTTTAAGGAGATTTTTACCAAATCTTATTCTTTGGCTGTTGTAAATTAGCACAGCTTTCCACAAAGGTTATTGGAGTCTGATCTGCTTAGGTCAGCTGAGGAGCTGACCGTGGGTTTCTTTCCCTCTCTTACATTCCCCTTGTCAGTAATGAAGCTTCCACTATTAGAACACAAACTCCAAGACTCACAACAGTAATGCACATGCATCACTTTGCTCACAGGATGAGCCCCTCTGAATTCAGCACTGTGAGTTTGTCAGGATGGGGCCTGACCACAGAAACACTAACCCGGGGACTTATCCCTGCAACAAACCCCAGTGGCCAACTCTGTTCACATATCCCCACAAGCAACACCATCACAGGACCTAACTGCATCAGTCACTCTATCAGAGGCTCTTACACCTGCACATCAACTGTGAAATACACCATCCTATACAAGCAGTGCACCTCTGCCACGTACATTGTCCAGCTTGTCCAATCTCTGCACCAAAGAATGAATGGACATAAATCTAAGCTTTGGGAAGCTGCAGACTAACACAGCTAACCCTCTGTGACTAAGAACCAATTTAATTTGCCTCATCTCTTCAGCCTGTTGTCATGCCAAATTAGATTCTCTGTAGATTTCTTATTACCAACGGCTAATGATACACAAGCCATGAAAGAATGCACCATTCTGTTAGCTGTGTTGGCTCTGCTGGGTGAAGGGAAGTAATGTGAACAGAGGTGACTCAAGGACTAGCAGGGAATAGCTATACGAGATCTGGTAGAAATCGACATAATTCCACTGGAACAACATTGGTTTACACCAGCAGAGAATCCGGCCTGCTCCTGAGAAACTGTTTCTTTGGCCCTTTTCCACCGTAGCTTGGTGTTAGGCAGGAAGCAGTGCAGTGCGCTGTGTTCTCTAGAGCCTTGTGTACGAACTGCAGATATAAACTTGGAATTTGGTTTTTTTTCCTTAGGACCTGCCTTTTTTAGTTCTGCTCTCTTACCACCTGGGTTAGCTGAGGTGACCATCTGTTTTCCTTTGATGCTGAAGTCAGAGAGAAATGTGTTGACCAGGGGCTCTGTAGCATGGACAGAGCCAGGATGCTGTAACTGTTTTTCTTTCATAGGTCTTACCCTGATGAAATTGGGCCAAAACACTGGCCGACCTCCAGGTTTGCCCACGTGATGAAACTCAGGCAGGCAGCCCTGCGAACAGCAAGAGAAAAGTGGTCAGACTACATCCTGGTAAAAGAGAGGTTTGGTTTATTAACTGCAGTTGGGCGGAACATTTTTAGGCGGTCATTCTGCAGCCAGGCTGAGAGAGGGGGAAGTGGGCATAAACAAACCGACTCATGGCTCTGCTCCTCCCCCCGATGGGTGCCAAACATTCCTCCCTTCTAAAAGAAGAGCTCTTTGTTTTGCTCTGCAACACCTGTGTCCTGATCAGGAACGGAGAGGATGTGTGAGGCTCCAGTTGCAATTAGGTCTCTCTTAGAGCTCGGCTGAGTGCAGCATGCCTCTGCCCATGCCCAGAGGTGTTCTTGCAGGGATCTGATTCCAGGCTTGGGACCTGTGCTTATTGATGACTGCCCTCCTGCTGGTAGTAGATGCCTTTTTCAGAGCCCCGCTGGCTGAAACCCAGCCTTTATCAGTGAAGTCAGTTTACATCAGAGAAGTTGGGCAGACCAGCATGGAAGAGTGGGATCTGAGCTACTTTACAGCAGTGATCCACAAGCTTGCTGTATGAGACTCCAAATGGGTGGGCATTGTCTGCTCTGAGCAGCCACTGCTGCTTCTCTGCAGATACCACATAATACCCGACATGAGCACTGGCAATGCAAGCCTTTGCCCATGGGCTCCTGGCCCCTGTTGAGGGAAAGAAGCAAATTCAGTCTCTCTTCCCATTCAGTGGCCTTTCCACAGAACCTGCTAATTAGTGCCGCTGCTGTATTTGTATAATGGGCATTTCTCCACTGGAGAATTGACTGAGCCCATCAACTCTTTCACACAGGCCTCTGAGTGGCTGTCCGATGGTCACAACTTACAGTGACCGTCAACCCCGGGGTGGATTCAGACCAGTGACTTAGAGGCAAAACTGCCTTCTAGCCCCTTGCTGATCCTGTGAACCGTCCAACCACCCTCTCCCCAGGAAGAGACATTGTCAGGGGTTTATGGCTTTGTCTGGTGTTGTTGAAAAGGTCTTCTCCCTTCTCCTTCTCTAGTTTGTAGATGCAGATAACTTGCTCACCAATCCAGACATTCTGAACCTGTTGATAGCGGAGAACAAGACCGTGGTGGCACCAATGCTGGAGTCTCGTTCTCTCTATTCCAATTTCTGGTGCGGCATCACCCCTCAGGCAAGTCACATATTCTGTGGTTTAGCCAACAGCACCAGGGCGAGGCCTCATGCATAAGCATTGCGTTAAAATTGGTGGAATACAAGGACCCAAAGATGTTAACCTAACCCAGTTACTGTCCAGCATTGAATAGCGTTCAAAACAAGACTTGGCATTTGGTCTACCAAGATCTCGGCCACCAAGGCAAACACACCATTAAAAACCCTTTTAACGATTTATTCTCTCTCTCTCTCTCACACACACAAAGAGAGAGAGTGTTAAAGCATTTGAAATGAAAAATGGTAAGTGGGGCTTTCATTTCCACAATATCCCCTTTTTTCCCCCTTTCTCTCAGGCTGGAGAGAGGTCTAGAGGGAGGACACATCCCCTTGGCTGACCGTCTTTTAGAAGATGGAGATTAACTTGTCTTTTGAGGGGGGAAGAGGAAGTCAGTTGAGATGAGATAGAGCTTCTGCTGCTTTTAGAGTTCAATCCCATTTCATCCCAGATGGCGTACAAGATTCTGCTGGAGCTGGTTGAGGTGGTGTTGTTACCTGTGTCCCACTCTCTGGAGTTTGGTCTTGTCAGGATGCCTCTCAGGTTAAATTTATGGAAACCCAGGAAATGATGTGGGTGACAGCTTGCGCCTGTAGCTGCCACCTCTTCTTCCGTATCCACCCCCCACAAACTCTCTTTTTTTTAAAGACCCAAAAAGGGAGCAACGGGTGGAATAGTCCATCTCCTCATTATTTTGTCCACCAATTAGGTCTAGTGTCTGCCACGTCAGCTTTGGTTAGTTAATTTCTGGTTCCACATCGTCTGTCTCTATGGAGCACAATTTTAGCATAGTTTGCAAACGGTTGAAGTAGGCTTTTTTTGTCTGAACTAATTTAGACTCTCTGGCTACATCTACACTGGCCTATCTGCTGATAGGAATAAGGGGATTTCGAAGTTGCCGAGGTCCTTTTGAAAAGGAGCACCATCTGGCTGTGAGTCACATCAATTTCAAAGTGCCGCAGCCGCCTGCATTCTAATGAGGCACTGAATATGTATTTCAGTGCTTCATTAGCAAACTTCGAAATGGCCATTTCATTTTGAAGTTTTGGGCTAGTGTAGACACGGCCTCTGGGTTTCGTACATTTTCCCACCAACATTTTGTTACAGGCTGCTGTGCAGTCTTAGGAACTTTTGCGCCCATTTGACAATAAACTTATGATTAGGGTAAATTTGGAGGCCCAGTTATTACAGCAGGGCGCTGCTCACCCCACATTTGGCCCAGTTATGAATTCATGTTTCCCATCACCCCCCATTTGCCTGTGACACTGTGGGGCCCACATCAGTTTTTCTGACCTCCTGGGCTGCCTAGTATTTCAGGCTGCTCTCTATGCCAAAATGATGCAGCTCCACTTCTGATGCAATTGGGGAACTTGGAGACAAACTGGGGGAAGCCTGGGTCAGTTTTTCTGGATCCCACGAATCGGTGGGTAGAGGAAAGTTTTTAGGGAATTCTCTCCAGAGCTAATGCTGCTTTGACTCTCTGGCTTGCAGCCTTTCCTCCTCCTCCTCTTGTTGAGTCCTGCTCTCCTGCTTCATGGTAGGGAGCAACAAGGGGTCAGCCAGCCGCCAAAGCCATTGTCCTCTGCCGGCCATGCCAAGACTTAATTGGGGTGAGTGGGGATGTAGCTGGGGATTCTGAAGGTTCTTAACCATGGGTGGGTGGATGGCCCTTGAATATTTTTGGAGGGCTGGGATCTCAGAGTCATAAAAAGCATGTGTGGCAGGGGACAAGGGGAGAAGAGAGTTGTTGTAGGCGCATGAAACCTTGAGGAGGCAGGTGGAGCTGATGGGAAGGAAAGAAATAAAGAGACAGGAGCAGCGTTAACTCAGCAGCCACCCACTATTGCAAACATCAGAGAACTTGGCTGCTGGCAAAGTGGCAGATAGCCTAGATGTAAAGTGCAGGCAAATTTTTCAGCCCTGTTTCCTCCACTGGGGCTCCTTCTGAGAAAAGGCTAAAGTCTGAGGAGACAGTGTGTGTTGTGAGTGAGGCTGTTCATACCAATGTAATGGCCACACCCCACCATGTATGTAAGAAAATACCAATATACCCGCAGTCGCACCCACGTCTATTTGCAGTGATTCCATATCTTGTGTGTCCTCTGGAGGAAATTAAATACTATGGATGCCTAATTTTAGCCTGAGTTTTCCAGTATTCTCACACAAACCAATTAAGAATTTACTCATCTCCATACACTACGGTATTGTGTGAGCATGTCGTCTTGTGCTTTATACAGTGCAGCCTTCCAGGGACTGATTTAGAGAAGAGAATCAGACCTGTTCCATTCACGACACTCCTAATGAGTTATTTCCGATCTGTATTTTGGTTTATACTACAGATTGAACCACTCTAGTCCAGCACACTCTCATCTGTCAACATCCGTAATCCAGCATGATTTCAGTTAGCTGGGTCATGAGTGTGGCCAAGTTTCCCATGATCCCATAAAGTTTGTTATAGCTGCCAGGCCTGGCTCTCCCTTGTTCTTTGCTGTTATTTAGCTGTACTTTACTCCTACATGTCTTCTAAGAGCCCAATAAGCAGTGGAAGTGTTGGTAGTGCTACTAGACACTGTTGACCTCCCGTGGTCTGGCAAATTCTCTCCTTTGGCACTAGACTAGAGAGGTTCAACCTGTAGTAACAAAAATGTTGCACGTTCTAGAAATTATCCTCAGTATGTAAATAAGTTTTCAAAGAGAATTGAACAGAAACATTTTCAGATCCAGAGAAGATCATTTATTTTCAGATTCCTTAACTGCTCTGATCCTTACATATCAATAGCTTCAACCCTATGGTCCTGCCCATACCCAACTCTTTGTTTTTATATTTTGAAGAGACTTTCAGATTTTCATTATTAAGTTTCCTGGTGCTGTAGACAAAAGAAGTGTAGAAAGAACCCTGATCATCCTTACACTGGTCAATTTTTCAAGTCCTTATTCTCCCAGTAATACTACTGGGATTATAGGCCAGACTAAAGACTGTCCTTCTAAGTAAAAAATTGCAGGACAGCATCCTTAATGTCTTCAATGCTAGAGTCTGTTATTAGGAATTATTAGTAGTAAACATATGGATAAAGAAACTTTAAAAATATGTGAGAATCCTTGTGGTAGCATAAAGCCTTCAGAACGAAGGGGGCAGATTCACTGCTGACATCAGTCAACATTGCTTTGACTTTCATAGATCACAGCCAGTTTGCACCAGTAATGTATTTGGCACAGAATGCTACAACTCTGGTAACAGCTTTCCAGTTTTCCATCATTATTGATGTTAGCTGAGAAAAGACAGTACAGAAAAGAGAAACAAGATGAAAATATGGTCTGCAGACTTCCTGGTAAATAATGGGTAGAGTGAAAACAAAACATCCACTTTTATTTTTTGGTCCTTCTCTGAGTTTTTTGCACTTTCAGCCCAACAGTTTCACATTCCTCCTGGTCTGTTTCCTTCTGCGGACTAGTGTGGGAATAGCGGCTAGAACAAGCCTTGGAAAGCAGGGTGCAGCAGTACAGAGCAACAGTAGCAAAACCCCCCTCCCACCACAGCTGTAGAGCACATCCACATGTCAGGAAAATATCTTGGCAGGTTTGGCAGCACAAATGACACACTGGAGCCTTTCCTGGTGACACACACGTTATGTGGAGAGAGAAGTATGGAAAGATGTTTGCGCAACTCACGTCTGTTGCTGGGATGCTAGTGGAACATTCAGGAATTATGGTGTCTATTTGATGATGATGATTTTATTTTAAGAAGAGCAGGATTTCCTGTGGATCCACTCCAGTCTGCTCAGCGTGTTAGGACCTGCTCTGTCTGATAGTGTTAGTAGCATTATGTGGGGAAGGCCAGATTTAAGCCACTACAACCCAGCCTATGATGATGGATGGTCCAGCTGGGAGAGGGACGCAGTGACGTGCTGACCAAGCACCTCTCCCAGGGAAACTCCTGTGGGGAGCCCTGTGAAGCCCCAAGTGGATGATAAAGCCGTTTCCCTTTCCCAAGGCACAACTCACTTAGAGATGCAGAAAGAAGTCAAGCTAAACGCCTGTTCTAGGTGCTCTTGAGACAAAGGGACAATTCCCACAGACTTCACTGGATGCAGTAACGAGACCAGAATTGTGTGACTGGAAGGGGTGAGGCTTCAGATGGAAGGGCTGGGGGGTAGCCTCCTCCAGCCAGCCCTTGAGCACTGCTAGAGCTGCAGGGTGCCTTGTGACATCAGGGGCTCTGGCAGTGACTTCAAGGGCCTCCTGCTGAGGTGGTGATAGCTGGGAACCCCACACCCTTTTAAATCACTGGGCCCCAGGGCAGCTGTCCCCTGTGTCCACCCCTCCCCTTCTCACCATTGGCAGCCCTACAGCCCTGCAACAGAAAGGTGCTTTAATTTTTAAGGGGACTGCCAACATTTAGATAAGAGCCTGATACTGTAGGTGCTCAATACGCTCCTCTCTCATTGACTTCAGTTGAAACTTGAGGGTGCTCAGCACTTAGCAGGATTAGTGTTTTTGAGAGACAGAGAATAACACCTGGCCAGCCTTTCTCTGTGGCCAAGGGGCTTTGCAGGGATACAACTCAGGTTTCCGTTAGCTGTTGATGGGGCCAAGCTGTAAGGTTTGGGGGTACTTGTGCCCAGGGGCTTGGGACAGCCCACTGGAAACAGCTTGTGCAGTTCAATTCCAAGGGCAGAGTTCAAACAGGCCGAGAGCTTGGGAAGCCGAGAACCTGGGATTCTGGCACCGATCGGGCTCTGCTCTACTCTGCTGAAAATAGACAAAAGGCTGGAACTTTTTTAGGCGGGGTATTTGAAATGTCTCCCACTAACAAGCCGCTGACTCTGCCTTTCAGGGCTACTACAGAAAGGCCCCGGATTATGCCCTGATCCGGGAATGGAAGAGGTTGGGCTGTTTTGCTGTGCCTATGGTTCACTCCACATTCCTCATTGACCTGAGAAAAGAGGCCTCAGACAAGCTGATGTTTTATCCCCCACACCAAGACTACACCTGGACCTTTGACGACATCATTGTCTTTGCCTTCTCAAGCCGCCAGGCAGGTATGTTGCTGAGCTGACCGGCAGGGATCTGTGGTGATGTGCAGATTCCCTTCAGTTCAGAGGTTAATACTTGAATTATACTTTTATGCCCCTAAAACTCAGTGGACTTCAGTAACATAAGGTCAGCGTGTTTTACTGCTCTCGTATTTCTCCGCAAACTTTTTTAAGTTGGGAGTGTCCTCTCTGGACCATGAGCTGTCGCACAGTTCTGCCAGATTTTGACTAAATTTTGAGGCTGCTTCTGATGTCCTTCAGCCTGTTATTCTAGAGATCAGTCTCCCCTCTTCCCCTCTCTCCCACCCTTTACATGTTCAGTATGAAGTTGTATTGCCAGCGCTAGAGATCTTAATCCAGAGAACAAGTCCGGCCCTTGGCAGTAGCTGTCCAAGGCTGTCCTGAGCTTCCTCAGGGCCTCAACTCTCTCTCTTCCTCCTCGTGTTCCTCTTCCTCCTTTTGCCCTTTTCTCACCACACCATCTTTCCTAGGCACCAAGCGTGTTCCCTCCTCTGCTTCGGGTCCAGTCAGGTACCAGAAATGGTACCAGATGACCTCAGTGTCGTATCGGAGCTAACCAGCAGCTGATACTGAACAGTTCATTCGTGGTTGGTGGAGCCAGGGTTAGCTGCTGAAATGAGCAGCTGAGCCAGTTCAAACGGTCTGTAAATCCCAAGGAACCAACTCATTCACTTACTCTCTGTTGATACTCCTATAACCTGCTTCAAAAGGCAGTTGTGAGTATGCATTCGTGCTTTGAGAATGGGCTGGAGGCCATGAGGTGGACAATGCTACCAGAATACCGAGCGTGATTTGAATGTTTTTGTTGTGGAGATATACAGTACTTAGTGTCTAGGCTGTCCTTACAAATTATCGGGCCCTGTGCAACTGAGTGCTACGCTAAGCAACTGAGTGTCAAGAGGGGAGCTTCTGTCTGGGGCTTCCCCTACCCTCCAGCACAGCTTCTGCTGGGGCCCTGGGGCTTCCCTCCCTCTCCCTGTGGAGCTTCTGCAGGGGCCTGGGGCTTCCCTACTACCCCTCCTCTCCACATTCAGCTTTTAGCAGGACTCGGCCTTCCCTGAGGCTGGAGTCAAGGTGCAGAGGTTGGGAGCCCCTGTCTGGGGCCAGTCTGGCAGCAGGAAGCTGTCACGGCCTGGAGCAGCGCAAGGGAGAGAGAGGAGACGGGGAGAAGCCCTGCAGCAGAGCGGAGAGAGCAGCTGCAAAGAGGGGCCAGCAGAGGTATGTAAGCACGGCTGTACAGGGAAAATGTGGTGCCCCACATTTTCGAGTGCCCTGTGCAGCTGGATATGCCACGGGGCAATCCTGCTTGGTGTGCCTGAGCTTGGTTAGGCATTAGGATTTGGTCTCCTTGACATGGCCTTATGTCCGGACTTTCTCATTCCCATTGGAAGTGCTGAATTGTGTAACTGACAGGCAGGGCCACCCCTGTAATTGTGTGTGACCCAGGGCAAAATCAGCTGCATGGGCTTCTCCTTAACATTTTTACACAGGCAAGTGGGCCCTGATCTGCCTCCATCTGCCTGCAGGCTTCCCATCCCTTGTAATTGGGACCCAACAGTGCTCCTCTTCCTCAAAGTGATCAATTCCTGCCCCCGCCAGTACGGGGAACCTCCCCAGTCCCCCAGCCCAGACCTCTAGAGCAGGAATCTGCAGTACACATGCCTCTCCAATGCTGCCTCCCACCCAGGAAGCATTCACGTCTCGTTCGCCCCTTCCGCCACAAAGGCAGATTCCCTGCGTCTCCCAAAACTTACTCCGTGAAGATTACGAAGTGTGTCTGTGATTCACCCAGGCCAGCGTTTCCCAACTGGTGTTCCGTGGAAGCCCGGGGTTCCGCGAAGTGGGGAAAAAAGGGTTTTCCGCGAGACAATTCCCCTGACAATAACAATTGTCAATATGACAATATGATTGGAAAAAATAAAAATGAATATTTAAGCATTTATGAATTTTATTTAAAACTATTTATTTGTGGTTGCCAGGGTGAGTGTCCCTGTGTAATCGCAGCTTAGCCAGAGAGTGGGGATGATGATGTCATTACTCAGCCTTGCGTGCGGTCAATCAGGGGTGTGATGGCCTGTTATACACCACCATAAACCCCCGCAGTCACTCTTAACTCTATTAAATTAAATGTGATTTTTGTTTTTAAGTATGTGCAGTTTAACTAACATTGATCTCATGACCATTTGTTTAGCATTTGTTTATTAGCATCCTTATTTGTTATCTACTTTTCTGGATCCATTATTAGGGCTTCCACACAGTTCTTTCGAATTTAAAATGGTTCCATGGCCAAACAAAATTGGGAAATACTAATCCAGACATTTAGTACGCCCATCTCTGTGGTACCGAGAAAGGAACAGGCTTGGGGGGTGGAATGGGGGGAAGGCAGCTTGTAACCTGGGGGGTCCTTTGGTCAAATGACCCCAAATTTGGATCATGATGACTGTGTTTCCAGGCAGGCAGAGTAACCATTCAGGCTTCTGCGCATGTAGGAATTTGAGTTTTAAAGCCGGTAAAGTAGCGAGAGTCAGTTGGAACTCTCGGCTGCTTGGGTGTAATTTGCCAGCCCCGGGAGTTGGGGGGGTGGAGTTGTGGGACCCTAGGGAAACCCCTAGGGTGGAACCTGCTGCTGGAGAGCTGAAAAAGGCCAGGTGCTCCCTGAGGCGGGGGGTAATAAGGGGTGGGCCCCCCTGTCCTGAAGCCTGGTGGCAAGACACCCCCCGCCCCCCGGACACACACACCCACTGCTGGGAGAAGGAGAAAGGGCAGTGGAAGGGGGAGGTGGGGGGCACTGGGAGGAGGCTGGTGCTGGGTGACAAGTGAGGGACGTGGGTGGAGACTGGCTGGTGGAGACTCACCTGTGCTAGGAGGGGGCTGTGCTGCAGAGTGTCCCAGCACTAGAAAAGGGAAGAGTCTGTCTGGCCCTCTGAGGCGGAAGCTTGGAAGGGCAGGGTCAGGGCAGTCTGCCCTGTGCAAGTGGCTGGAGTGGCATTAGTGGATGGGCTTATGGGGAGCACAGGCACCCCTGCTGCCTGTTCTTTACTCCTACCCCCACCAGTGCCCCCCTGTGGTGTTTGTGGATGGGCGGCTCCTCATTTCAGATTTTGCTGCACACCCCCAAAAAGCACTTTCGTGATGCCTTACACTGCTTTTCCAATAATGCACCGGAACAAACATTTATAGTCTCTGGAGGCAACGTATTAACCCTGCAAATGCAGGAGCACTGGAGGTTCTGCATTTGATCAGTGGAAATAATTAGCACTATTTATTCTGCCACCCCCAAAATTGCACAAAATCAACCCAGTGTCAGGTTTTGTTAGAAACGTGAATCTCAGCAGGTTTCACTGCAACATTCTTTCCAGGTTTGGGTGTAGGGTGTAACCTCCATGACCCCACCCCACAGGTCATGTGCCCACATAGGGAGCCAAATTCAGCTCTGCCAATCCACGTCAAAGTCAGGTGCTAATGCCAGGGCTCAGCTTGGCTCGGGTTCCTAGCCACAAGGGTGTACTGTAGGTAGGGCTGCCGCAGTCTGGGGGCTAAAACTGGGAGGGGGCGGGAGGAGAAAGAAAGGAAATTAAAGGGGGCAGGGGGAAGTCACCTGTCATTAATCGGGCCGGTGAAAGAAGTAAATTACATTAACTGGGATGGGCGCCATTCATGTGAATATCAAAGGTGGGGATATTGTCCTTGTAATGTGTAAAATAATTGAGATCTTTAAGTCCTGGGTTGAATGCGTCAGATTTGTTGATCCATTGACTGCAACAGAGGTAGGCCGAATTACACCGCCTACAGATCTGGCTGCCTGGGAATTTCAGGACCCTAAGGATAGCAGATTCTGACCGTTCACTTCAGAGGCTTTGTGAATGGAGAGATTCAAACCAAAGCGACAGCTTCCCTGCTGCAAGATGGGGACTGAGAGGCCCTTCAGGCACTCAGTGGGAGATGAAATAGTTGGCCGGAAAGAACCTCGCTTCCCCTCTAGCAGTGGGGAGGTCCTAATCAAATCCATTCAGCAGGAATGTTCCTTACCTTTGAAAGGACATTCTCCTGCCCAGCATGACTTTCAGCGTAATGAGGTTTCATAACTCTTCCAGCACTGTGCAGGGAAATCTATGTCTGGTAGACAGAGCACAGAGGGTTAGAGCAGGAGAACAATGGACATTGGCATATGGCCTGTGACGGTGCAGTTCCCACAGTTCGGTTGTTCAGGTCAGATAGTGCTGCCACGAGGACAGGGGACTGGAATCGATGACCTCTCAAGGTCCCTTCCAGCTCTCGTCTTCTGTGATGCTATGAAATATTCCTGTCTTGAGACACTGAGCACAGAGAAAGGGAGTTCCATGTCTAGCTTCCACTAATGGTAAGATCTGCTCAAAGTGCCGGGTGGAGTGTTGTCTAGTGGTCTGAGCTGAACTGTGGGAATCACGCTCCTGATTTCTTTTCTTGTCTCTGCCCCGGATGAGCTCTGTGATTTTGTCGGGGGCACTCAGTCACCACCCCTCTCCCTGTGCAGCTTCCCTTTCTGTGAGGATCTGTAGTGAATGTCACCCGGGTCACAAAGCTTTTGTCATGTGTCCTATAAAATGCTGCCTATAAGCATGTAACAGCCAACGACTGCTGTCATTGATATCAATGATGAATTCGTTCTGAGTGGAGAATATGTTATACCTTTTAACAGCACACGAGTGCTACACAAGAGAGTGCTCTTGACGTAAGGCAGGTCTATGGTAGGCGTTAAGTTGATTGTAGATGGGCAATTCAAGCTACGGCAATTGTGTAGCTAGAACTGACTTATCTGCAATCAACTTATCTGGCCGTCCTCAGTGAGGGAGATCGGGAGTGGGGGGGTGGGACTCTCCTATTGACCTCCCTTACTCCTCTCAGATTGAGCTGTACAGGGGTTGACAGCTGATCCCAGGTAGTTGGATTTCACCAGGCAACCCTGACAAGCTCTTAATGGTTGGTGACAATCAGGAGTAGTAAAGCCTACGCAAGGCAGAGTCTGCACTAAAGTTGCTGTTTGGTTTTAGTTCAGTGTTAAATAGCTGCCTGTGTTTTTCTTAGCTACTAGTGTGTTGCAGAGGGCATGTCTTGGGCCCAACAGGGGAAAAGATTCTAATGAAGCCCTCATTGGTTCTTACACCATTGAAGAGTATTGTCCTCTAGGGTTTTGTGTCCAGTTCACACAGACCCCTTTCTCCCACTGAGTGACCCCTCTAGATAAGCAGTGTCCAAGGAGGTTTTACTGCTGCATCTTATTAGTATTAACCAACCAAAACACAGGATGGTGATTTTAACCTATAAACATTTTCTTCCATTTCCAGAACTTCTCAGTGCAACTTCCTGCCTCCCTGTGACTTCCCCAGCTGCTTGGCACACCCCATAGCATGGCTGCTTTACTCATATGATGCAACTGGGTCTTGTTTATCTGACTTTAAAAACCGTTTTATGTAAGGGACTGAGCTGAATATTTGTTTCCTCCAGCAACTTGTACGTTGTCCTTCTAGGGCAGCCACATCAAACTTGCAGCCAGGAGGCTCCAAGCGGCCTGACCTTTTTTTTTTTTTTTTTTTTTTTTTTCAAAGCCCGCAACTAGATGTTGTTAAAACATCTAAGTGGGGGCTGCCTGGTCACACACCCTTCTCGGGCACGCACGAGTGGCAGGGGGTGGGACAAACACCAATCCCAGCTCCTCAGGCGGTCCGTGTCCAGAGCATGTGTATTAAAACCTAAGGGAACCAAGCGACATATCATCAGGGCGTTCCACCAGTGAACTGGTGGTGATCAGTTTCTCTCAGCGCAAAGCTTCATTCTCTGAGTCCGTACAGCTCCATTCTCATCAGATACCAGTTCTTCAACTCTTGCTGTTGTTCCTTCCAGCCAGAAATCTCACAGCTCATTCATTCATTCATGTTGGTAACACATAACTTTCCTGTGTGGTAGATCATCCTTATTTTTAGTGATGATGAAACTGACGGCACAAAGAGTGCAAAGCTAGTCATAGAACGCAGGCACCCTGACACCTGGCTTTGCATGTTCACTGTGAAACCATCTGCCCCTCCTTCTCTGAGAAGTTTTGGCTTTTCTCCCTCGTCTGCTTTTATCATCAATATTTCCTATCTCTTCCTTCCTTCGCTGCTAGGTGTGTCTTTTCTCAAATTTTATGAACCATTAATAAAGTTATAAAACAATAGAATTCATATTCATTATTAAATTCTCAATTAAAATTACTGTGTTATAGTCAAACAAGACCTGAAAAAATACTATAAAATATACCTAACATAATCTAGATAACAGTAAATAATTACAACTTTCCGACAGAAGTACATTTTGTTTGATGGCCCTGAAAGCTGTCAGTTTTCATTTGTGTGGTCCTCAGTAGGCTTTGAGTTTGACATGCCTGTTCTAGGGTGTGCAGAAAACATTATCATCTGGGGTTAGGCTCCTCCCTCGGGTATTAACTCCAGTGGCCTCACTGCAGTCAATGGAAGGATGACTTTTGTCCCGGCCAAGCCTAACATTGGCTTTGTCCGATCAGACCATTGGTCCATTGAGCCCACTGTTCTGCCTTGTGCAGCAACGATTTTCTGAAGTCCTAGAGGGCAAATTCCCACATAACACAAATTCCAACCCGCTGTCAGTGCTCCTGGGGTTTGATCCCATCATAGTCACTGGAACTTCTCATGTGCTTAAATTAAAGCACCAGGGAAGTGCTTTGCTTGAGCGGACCTGCAAGCTGAAGTGAGCCAACTTACCTGGCAACAGACTCTCCTTTGCAGGCTGACCTTTCCTCCTTGATACTACGCTGTCAAGGCATGATGTGTACAACAGTTTGTGTGCAGCCTCAAACACAGCACCCTCCTGGGCTACGTCATGGCTGTTAATAACACCTCCACGTATGTGTGTTCTCCTGTTTTCTCAGTGCCCATGGTGGTGGTTCTCCCACATGACAGAAGTTGGAGGGATGTTCCCCCACAAGTGCTACCATTTCAAGGTAGATAAGAACTTTGTCCAATGGTAGGAGAGGTGGTTACCTGCCGAGGAGAGAGGCTGTTGAACAGCTGAGGGTAGGAAGTAAGGATCAGTGAACCAGATAACAGAGAGGAAGCCATGCTAGTCTATACACTATCAAAACAAAAAGTAGTCAAGTAGCACTTTAAAGACTAGCAAAATAGTTTATTAGGTGAGCTTTCGTGGGACAGACCCACTTCTTCAGACCTGGTCTGAAGAACTGGGTCTGTCCCACGAAAGCTCACCTAATAAACTATTTTGCTAGTCTTTAAAGTGCTACTTGACTGCTTTTTGTTTTGAACCAGATGAGATTGGTTGATTAGGTCAGTGTCAAATCCATTCACGTCAGTAGGTGTTTTTTTTTTTTTAACTCAGTCATTTGCCTTAATGACTCCTGACAGTGGAATGTGTTCTGGCAAGGACTCCAGTCACAGTGTATCTTTGTGGAGAGGAGTTTTTAATGGCAGAAGCTAACAGTCATGAAAGCAGGCCATTCCACTCGACTAAAAATACTAGTGGGGATTGTGGCTAGCCTCTAATAATCTAAACCATAGACATGCCGCCTGGCTGTAGCTGCTTTTAGTGTCTTTGTCGGCTCTGAGCTTGGTTTTGAAAAATCAGAGCTGGAAATTTACCAAGTTTCAATTTTTCCACTCTTGTGAGCTTCCAGATTGTAACAGCCTTCAGACAAGAGGTGATTGACAAACGGTGCAATTCAGAGCCCACTGAAAGCAATGGGACTTCACTGGATTTTGGATCCACCCTTCACTCTCTAAAGCAAGATCTTTATTTTGACACTTTTGACAAGATTTTATTTTGTATTCATGGTTTATTGTCTAATGAGTTACTAATGACACTGGGCCATGTCCTAATGCCTTTAAGGTGTTTTACCAAACACCTGTGGAATCCAGCAGAACCAGTATTTTGCTCGACAGTGAATTGCTAGGAGTGAATGGAATCAGCAATGTATTTGCTTTTCCTGCCTTTGAGATCTCCCATGAAGCTGGAGCTTGCTGCTTTCTCTCCCAACCCCCAATCTGCCATTCTTATAAGAAGGTGGGGAGACCTGAGAGCAGGATAAAGCCCTGCAACTTTGGATGATCATTTGTTAATTAAAAAGTATTTTTTCTTAGTACTCTCCACCTGCTTACTTTGTTAACTGTAGAATGCTCTCTGGGCTTTCCTTTCCCCTGTGTCCTGGGACGGGTCCTTGGCAATGGTGAGAAGTGGAACCTCAGTAATACCATGTATCAGAGAGGTAGCTGTGTCAGTCTGTATCTTCGAATAATGTTCTCGAATACTGCCACGCTTAGCACTTCTGTGGCTTTTTCCATCCATCGCTGTCGAAGTGCTTTCCAGAGACAGATGCCTGTTATCTCTGCGTCACAGACGAGAGAAGCTGAGGCTCAAAGAGACTAACAGCAAAGTGCAAAATGTTATAAAGCAAGTCATTTGCCGAGTCAGGAATGGAATTTGCGGCTGTCCCCTGTGGGCACTGCTTTTCGGCTGATTAAACGCGCTGTCTGGACTCAGTGCTGCCCTGGGCTGTTCACATGCTGCTCTCGCTGAAGTTAATGGATCCGATTCTGCTCTTTTTTTACACGATGTATATTTGGAGGAAGTCAGTAGCTAGCACTGGATTAATGCCCGTAGGCTGAAGTAGAATTTGGCCCAAAGGGAGTCGAGCCAGGGCAAAGGGGCAGATGGGTTCCCCCCAACAGCTGTACAGGTGGGGTGCTGAGAATTCCTTGTTTTCTTCTGACCAAGCTGCTTTATCCCAGGGAAGAAATCGTAACCGTGCAGAGGGATCACAACAGAGCCCTTGTGCGCTGTGGTATCAGTAGTGGGCGGAAACGCTGGCAGACCAACAGGGCTGCAGCCAGGGAGCACTTGGGACGTCACCCTGCTCGCCCTCACTCTCAGGCACGGACTCTCCATTCAGAGAGACTGGGGATCTGCCTCGTGGGATCCTCTTATTTTGCTGCCACCTTGCAGTTGGAAAGTAACTGTGTGTTTAGACATTGGGGTCCTGTCGTCCTGCCCGTGTTCTCATTGGTCTCTTCGCCTGTGAGGAAAGGCTGCAGGGTCGCGCTCTGCCTCTCACAGCAGAGAACGGGCGATACTGGTACATGTGTTTTGTGGAGAGATGCCACAGCCGTATGTGGGCTGCAGCCAGAGCGGTCCTGTTCCTAGGATGAACTGGGGCAGCCACCCCAGCCCTGTACTTTTAGGGGCTCCACATTGGCCACCCCACCCATCCCATGGACAGGATGAACGGTTACCTGAGGCTGAGGGTTGGGCAGTGGAGGCAGCAGGGAGATGCTTCTTCTCAGCCCTGGCCCTCACCATGCAGGTCGCAGGACGGAGCGGCAACCTGCTCTGCCTTGCCACACCGCCCTCGCGGCCCCCCGCGCCTCACTTCCCCACAGCAACAGGAAGTGAAGTGTCCCTCTGTTCCCGCTGCCCTGTGGAGACATAAGGCACAGCAAGCCGTGGGGGGCATGGTGCAGTAGGGCAGAGCAGGCTGTCATTCCCACCGCCCACGGGGTGGGGAGGAGGGGAGGTGACCCCTGTTGCTTCCCCCGCACCGAACCCTTGGGCCCAGGTAGCCCCTGGGCCCTGCTGCCCGAGGGGAGAGGGTAAGAGGGGAAGGCAGGACTGCAGCTGGGGAGAGGTAGGGCCTGTGGCACAGGGGGGTGGGGAGGTTGCCTCAGGTCCTGCACCTGGGGCACTGGTGGGGCTGCCTCAGACCCCACTCCCCATTTGGGACAGCCCTGGCTGCAGCATCCCCGATGATACTTCCCCACCTGTGTTCCCTGTAAGCTGAGCGCCTGGGCAGTACCTCAGAAGGGAGTCATGTGCCACACAACTGATTAGCAGAGCGCCCGTGGCCAGGTTTGTTTCTACTGGGGGGTGCAGATTGGCACATGTCTTAGTGCACATGGAAAAATTTATTCCGCTTATGGGTGGACAAGGTGAGAAGGAACATTGCCTCTCGCCACCACTCCCCAATGTGTTTGCCTCCATTCTAACTACGGGCTTTTTATTTCACACAATCCATTGGAAATGTAACAGTCTGAGGCTTCAGCTCCACTCTCCTCTTTGGTCCTGATCCACGGCCAGTGGAGTGACTCCTGTTTGACTTTGGTGGTTATTGAATCTCCTTCTCAGAGTGGCCAGAACTGGGAGCAGTAAGCAAGCAGTTCACTCAGGATTTGGGGGAGTAAAGAGCCCCTTACGCCTCACACCTTTGATCTGTTTGGAGCTGGCATATGCTGCTTTTGGTAGGAGTCCCTACTCAGTGAGGAGGGAGAAACAGTAACGGGAAACTTGGAAATGGCAGAGATGCTAAATGACGTCTTTGTTTCGGGCTTCACTGAGAAGCCTGAAGAAGGAATGCCTAACATAGTGAATGCTAATGGGAAAGGGGTAGGTTTAGAAGATAAAATTAAAAAAAGAACAAGTTAGAAATCACTTAGGAAAGTTAGATGTCTGCAAGTCACCAGGTCCTGATGAAATGCACCCTAGAATACTCAAGGAGCTGATAGAGGAGGTATCTGAGCCTTTATCTATCATCTTTGGAAAATCCTGGGAGACAGGAGAGATTCCAGAAGACTGGAAAAAGGCAAATATAGTGCTCATCTGTAAAAAGGGGAATAAGAACAACGCAGGAAACTACAGACCAGTCAGTTTAACTTCTGTGCTATTAAAGATAATGGAACAAGTAATTAAGGAAATCATCTGCAAACACTTGGAAGGTGGTAAGCTGATAGGGAACAGCTAGCATGGATTTGCAAAGAACAAATCATGTCAAACCAATCTGATAGCTTTCTTTGATAGGATAACAAGCCTTGTGGATAAAGAAGTGGTGGATGTGGTATACCTAGATTTTAGTAAGGCATTTGATATGGCCTCACATGATACTCTTATCAATAAACTAGGCAAATACAACTTAGATGGGGCTACTATAAGGTGGGTACAAAATTGGCTGGATAACCGTACTCAGAGAGTAGTTATTAATGGTTCTCAATCCTGCTGGAAAGGCATAACAAGTGGGGTTCCGTAGGGCTCTATATTGGGACCGGTTCTGTTCAATGTCTTCATCAATGATTTAGATATTGGCATAGACAGTACGCTTATTAAGTTTGCAGATGATACCAAGCTAGGAGGGGTTGCAACTGTATTGGAGGATAGGGTCAAAATTCAAAATGATCTGGACAAATTGGAAAAAAAAGTCTGAAGTAAACAGGATGAAGTTTAATAAAGACAAATGCAAAGGGCCCCACTTAGGAAGGAACAATCAGTTTCACACATACAGAATGGGAAGCGACTGTCTAGGAAGGAGTATGGCAGAAAGAGATCTATGGGTTATAGTGGACCACAAGTTATATATGAGTCAACAGTGTGATGCTGTTGCGAAAAAAAGCAAACATGATTCTAGGATGCATAAACAGGTGTGTTGTGAGCAAGACACGAGAAGTCATTCTCCCGCTCTACTCTGCACTGGTGAGGCCTCAGTTGGAGTATTGTGTCCAGTTCTGGGTGCTGCGTTTCAAGAATGATGTGGAGAAATTGGAAAGGGTCCAGAAAAGAGTAACAAGAATGATCAAAGGTCTAGAGAACATGACCTATGAAGAAAGGCTGAAAGAATTGGGCTTATTTAGTTTGGAAAAGAGAGGAATAAGGAGGGACATGATAGTGGTTTTCAAGTATATAAAAGGGTGTCCTAAGGAGGAGGGAGAAAACTTGTTCTTCTTGGCCCCTGAGGATAGAACAAGAAGCAATGGGCTTAAACTGCAGCAAGGGAAGTTTAGGTTGGACATTAGGGAAAAGTTCCTAACTGTCAGGGTGGTCAAACACTGGAATAAATTGCCTAGGGAGGTTTTGGAATCTCCATCTCTGGAGATGTTTGAGAACAGGTTAGATAAATATCTGTGAGGGATGGTCTAGACAGTACTTGGTCCTGCCATGAGGGCAGAGGGCTGGACTCGATGGCCTCTCAAGGTCCCGTCCAGTCCTAGTATTCTATGAGTCTATGATTCTGTCCACTGTTGTAGGCATGGCCTCAACAGTTAAATGGGAGGTATGAAGGATCATGCTCCTGGGCTCTGAGATGGACTCCTGCAGGAGAGAGCTACAGGCTGGCAACTTAAAATATCATGAAATCTGTTTTTATGGGATGTGGCGAAACTGGTGGCCTGGGAGAAATGGTCATTAGCGAGAAACCGCACTGATGGTTTTTCAGTGGTCGCTTAACAAGAAGGGACCCGCTTGGGCTGGGGTTCCACCACAGCCAAGTAACCTCCATTTTCTTCACATGCAAAGCTGCGGAGCAGCCAGGTAAAAGGCCTGATTCTGTTTCCGTCTTCTCTTTATTCCCAGGCATTCAAACGTACATCTGCAACAGAGAACGCTACGGCTTCCTCCCGGTGCCGTTGAAATTGCACCAGACAGCACAAGAAGAGGTGGAGAACTTTGTTCATGTGACAATTGAGGCAATGAGTAAGTCAGAGCCTCCTGCCTCTCTGCCGACCCATCCCCATTGAATGGTGGCCCTTTGCCGCCTGCCTCAGTGTCGCTTCTGTTCTGGTCCTGGAGAGCGACAAGGTGGGGGAGATAATACATTTTATTGGACTCACTTCTACTGGTGTGAGAATCAAGCGTTCGAGCTACATAGAGCTCTTCTTCAGGTTTGGGAAGGGTACTTTGAGGATTGGCCTATGCTAGGTGGGTAAGTTGATTGCAGATACACAATTCTAACTATGACAATTGTCTAGCTAGAATCGACTTATCTGAAATGGACTTATCTGGCTGCCCACACAGAGGGAGGTTGATGGGGGAGTTTCTCCTGAGAGCCAGGAGTACAGGGGTCGATTGCCGACTCCAGATACTTCGATTTCACAAGTCTCCACTAGGTGTGTGAAATTGAACTCTGTAAGACTGACCCGTTTAGGGTTGGTCTCCTGGTAAGTCTAGACAAGCCCTGAGCGTCACAGCTAATGACAAGACCAAGTGGGTAGTTTAGTCTCAGTAGTGAGTGGGGATTCTAAGGGACCATTCAAGGTGAAGTGAAATGCAGCTGGGATTTGGGGTTCACTGGGGTTCGGTACAAGTGGTGGAAGCGTGTGGGAGAGTTTGTTTGCGGGATGCCCACCTGTGTTCTCCAGAGAGCTGAAGAGAGCAGAGTCCTGTGCTCAGAAGGTCCTTAAAGACTGGATTAAAAAATCGTGGCCAAGTTGTTCAAAGCCACCAAAAAGCATCTGGCATTAGAAATTAATGGGAGCTGGGGCTACACAGTCTCTCCTTTATCGCCCCTGCGTGGTGGCTGTGTTCCCAGTAGTACAAAGGTTGGTTAATGGGAGTGTGGCCCTCTCCCAGCTCCTGCAGGTTACAGTGCTGGGATTCCCTCCAGTTTGCACCAGTCACAGGGAGAACCTTCGCACTGGAGCTAGGGATGAATGCTGCTCAGGCTAGTGCAAAATCTCCTCTTGGGTCCAGCAGAGTGTTTAGTGCAGTGTTATGAAGACGGGTAGCCACTAACCAGCCTGCCAAGGAAACACCACGCAGGTGATTAGATACAAGAGTCAGTCCCTCCCAGGCAGAGGAGCTGCAGTACCGATTGGGCTGGGCTCAAACTGGGCAGCAGGAAGATGCTTGCGGGGACTGTGCAGCACCAGAGATCACCATATAGGTTTGTTGGGGGCAGCCTCTCGTGCAAGGTCATGGAGGTAGCAGCATGGCACTTGTGTGTGGATCCCATAATCTGTGGTGTTCAGGACACCTTGCTCCCTGCCCACATCATCTTACCCCCCTCTGCTGCTGGAGGGCACCATTGTCTGCAGATGCCACGGGGCCGTCCTCAGGGAGTCCTCAGCCCCCTCGGTCCTGGCCCTGAAGGTCCCTCAGCAGCGGGGAGGGGCCCCAAAACCATTATTAGAGTTGGGGGGGTTGCCTTTTTTTGCTTATAATTCCCTCACTCCTCCTCCTCCTCCTAATAACTTTCCCACAACAACAGGAAAACTCCCGTCCCCGTTCCCATTTTGCCAGCGCGGAATCGGGCTCCTCTCTCCTCACAGCTGGAAAGCTGTGCTTAGCACGTGCTCTTGGGTGTTTGTGGTCACGTGGCCTGTGGGTGTTCCTCTGGCACATGGTGCTGGTTAGGCTGCAGCATCGCGCTCCATACTCAGGTTCCTCTCTGCTCAAGGGCAAAGAGTGAAAAGCAACAAGAGTGAGTTTGATGGGGTTTTATGGCCACAAGGCAGTTCAATAACCAGCCACTCTGAATATTTCTCTTCTCAGTTGATCGTCCTCCAGTCGAGCCTTCACAGTACGTCTCTGTTCTCCCGAAACACCCGGACAAGATGGGATTTGATGAGGTAGGTGTGATGGGTTGTTCTCCCCTGGAGCCATCTGGGATTCACTGTAACTGCTCTGTCCACTAACAGTTTAGCTAATATGGCCACTCACACTTCTCTGCTGGTGACTCAGCCAGCCTCTCCAGACCCTGTTATCAGCCAACAAACAGCAGGTGGTGTGATGCACCCAGCTGAGGTACCCGAATGCTTTACTGGAACCACTCACCGATAAACAGGAGGCTCCCAGGCAACTTTCCAGCTCCCCAGCTTAGCATCACTCCTTACGTATAAACCCAAATCATATTGTCTTGCATTGCACAGGGATCTGCATAATGCAAGCCCATTAATTCACTCCTGCCTTGATTTGGGGAAGATATGCAACAGCCTTTGGTTGCAGAGCTAGGACTCCCAAATACTTCGTTCAAAAACTTACTGCTTAAGAGAAAACAGCAAACAAGTTTACTATAGCTTGATAGATTTTTAAGTGGTAGCAAACATAGCAAAGCAAATCACGTGGCAAATAAACAAAAACACAAATGAGATTAATATACTAGGTAGGATTTGAATTAGGTATTTCGGATTAAGGTACTAGGAGGAAGGGTGGGCGTTGCTCTGGGTAGGGCTCCCAGCCTGGAGTTAGGATTTTCAGGGGTAGCTTATCTGGAGCTAGTGTTAGGGTTCCTATGGGTAGGGCTCACTGTCCTAGGGTTAGGTGCCCTAGGGGAAGGGCTCCCTGCCATAGGGTTACTGTTGCTCTCCAACCTAGGGTGAGGGTACTTACAGCTAGGGTTGGGGTTCCTGTGGGTAGGATGCACCTCCCTATGGCTGGGGTTTCTACGAGTAGGGCTACAAATCCTAGGGTCAGCATTCCTACAGGTGTGGATCTTGGAGCTAGGCTTAGGTTTGCTAGGAGCCGGCTACCAGTTCTCAGGTCTCTGTTCCTATGGACAGGCCACTTGGATTTAGAATTAGGGATCCTATAAGTAGGGCACTTGGAGGTAGGGTTAGGAGTCCTATGAGAAGGACTCTGTGCCCTAGTAAGTAAGGCACTTGGGCTTGGGGTTAAGGTTCCTATAGTTATGGCTCCCTGACCTAGGGTGAGGCCACTTGGAGTTGCATTCCTATGGAGGTTAGCATTCCTATGGGTCGGCTCCCGCCCTAGGCTTGGCATTCTTAGAAGGAATTTACTTATAGTTAGACTTAGGGTTCTTGTGGGTTGTGAACTTGGTTCTAGGATTAGCATTGCTTGGGATAGGTGTCCCCAGGTGAGAGGTGGGTTCCCTGGGCTAGGGTACTTGGAGGTAGATTTAGGATTTCTATCTGCAAGTTACGGTTTCTTTGGGTAGGGCTCTCAGGTTAGTGAGCCTATGGGCAGGACAGCTGGAGCTATGTTCCTGGTTGCTCTGGTTAGGGCACCTAGAGCTAGGGTTAAGGTGGCTCTGGGTAGATTTCCCTGCCCTACAGTCAGGGTTCCTATGGATGGAGTGCTTGAAGATGGCTTCCTCATTCCTGAAGACCCTTTTCTTTTTCTCCTTCCTATGAAGAAGCAGGGACATTTTTTGTTGACCTTGCAAAGCTGTTAGAGCGGCTGCCTGGAGAGAGTCAGGTGTTCAGACCATACATACACCACACTTTATGATCTATACATATTCATTGGCTACCCTATCCTGTTGGTCCAGAGTCATGACCTTGTTTTGCCATTGGAGAGCCGCTTTTCCAGTCTGGCCTTTTTGTTTTTATTTTTCTGAAACCCAAGAGTAGCGAGGGAATGATGGAAATTGGCGGAGCCTTGTTTTTTCTCTTTCAGATGTTTTGTTATCTTGGTTGCTCTGGAGTCTCTGTTTATAAGTCCTGTGTCGTGAAGTCTGGAATCTGTGTGATTGTGCTTTTTGGTCATCTGTGTTTGGCTTCCTGTGTCTGGGTTGCATCTTGTGGCTTCACTTAAATTGTCTGAGATTTTACTGGTATTACTGCTGTTACACCAAGCTGGGACTCAATCTGTTTTTTACTTGGCTGGGGCTTGTTCCTCATGCTGCACAGGTGAGTGTGTGCTCTCAGCTGCCTGAGGACACAAGTACATCCCTGACATTGTGTGTTACCCAGGAATGTGTGTGCCTCACAGGGCCTGCAGCCTGCCCTTCCCCAGGCAAAATATGTCTGCTTAGCTTTGACTAACTGCAGCCCAAGAATCTCTGTTTACCAGCCCAGGAGGCATCTGAGGAGCATACCTATGATTTTGACTGAATCAGCAGAAAATTTCTAGGATCTGCAGTAATGAAAGATAACTTGTGTTGTAGAACCTCTTCCACTTGTGGCCAGACAGTGGGTTAATGGGCATATTGGTATTCCCAAAGATAGGTGCAGCACTTACATTTTTTCCTATGTTAACCCTGACTGCCCTTTGAATCTGAAAGGGATGTATTGTGTTGGGTAGAGAGTGTCCCAAACAAAAGCCTGGATCCAAACAGCCCAGTGTTTTGGGGAAGTTCAGACTCCAAGTGCACATCTGGCCCCTGGAAGTTGCTTTTTAACTATGCACTAAAAGAGCATTATGGATTTAAAAGTCAGGAAATACCAAAGTTAAGGTTGTCTGCATAACCTTAACTCTGCCTCCTGTGTATATATTAACATCTGCTGTCTCAATCAAATACACTTTTCTTATCAGGGCCCCTACCTCATGGAGTGTGGCTGGGGAATGTGGGGCAGGTCATTTCATTTTTCATTCTCACTGTTCAGTGTATGGAGCCTTGTTGCATTCACTGGGCAACACTGTATCTTGAATCCTCACCTGTCCACCTAGGGGTAAAGCTTTTCTCTGGCCTAATCTTAAAGCCAGTTCTAGACCTGAACTCAAATGGAGCACAGCTGATCTGAACCTGACCTGAGAATGTTGAGTTATTTTTAGAACCTGTTGGGAGGCTAACTCTGCAACATTAGCAGAAAAGAGACATGGCAGCTCTAGCTGACCCTGCAGGTCAGTGGAGGGGACCAGAGAGGGTGGGGTTGTTTTCAGACTCATCCCAGCACCAGTAGTCCAGTCCCGTCAGGTTCTGGTGGTTCTGAAAGGCTCTATAGACTAGGCTCTTTGCAGACCAGTACAAAGAGGGTGTCCAAACAGTATTTGGCCCAATGTAAGGAACAAGGGAGGTGTCTTACAGGGCTTGATCCCAAAAGCCACCAAAATCAGTGCAAGTCTTTCCGTTGACTTGGAGGAGATCTGATTCAAGCCCATGTCAGTGCAGGCAGAATCGCGGGCAATAGACCCCCGCTGACCCCGCACCAGCGTCCCGTTCGGATCCCCACGGGGCCTCGGTTGAGGGTAACGAAGAGGCGGCAGAAGCCCGCCGACAGGCAAAGGCCGCTCCGCTCCTCTGCAGGCCAACCCCACCCACCTCCGGCAGGGGGCCTAGAGCCTATCGCTGTATAAGAAGGGGAAGGCTGGAGGGAATCTAATTCCCCGGCGGGCAGGAAGCTAATTCGCTCAACAGAAGCGAGGGTGAGGCGAGAAGAGGAAGACAAATTAAAATGATAACTGTTTTTTATTAACAAAAACAACAACATACAAACAAACAACACAGCCTATAAACTAAACTTATGCAACTATTCATTATAACATTAGCAGAAACATAAACAACCAACTTTACTAAACTTATTTATCCTAAAGAATATATTAATTAAACACTTACACTCACTAACAACAGGGGTTCCATGAAGGGAGTCTATGTGGGGGTTTTCTTACAGAACAGAGAAAGTAAAATAGTTAAGAGAGAGTCCCAAGGATTTTTTGAGGTAAATATTTCTCCGAGCTAGGGAAAGGAGATTAGCCTTATCCCCTTTATGCTCCGGATGGTTGGTTGAACCACCCTGTTGGAGACCTAGAGGTCCAGCCTACCAAGGCCTCCTCCCAACTGGGTCAATAAATGACGAATTTTTCCAGCGGGGATTGGAGAGAGAGAGGGACCCTGAAGTTGGGAAAGAGAAACAAGGGAGTAGAAAAGTTAGGTCTATACACAAATAACAATTAACAGTTACCTACTTAAGTTCTAACTAAGGGGCTTATTAATCAATGGTGCAGCCTGGAGCGAACTATTTCAGCTCCGAGTTACAGCCCTTAATTGGTCCAGTAGAACCGTGGCTTGATCTACAGTTTTTACAAGATCAGAATTATTTAAAAGAGTATAGGGTTCTGGTGACGGTGTCCCAGGTTGTACCCAGGGCTTAGAGGGGTTTTTACGTGTCTTGAAGCGGTGGTCCAGTCAGGTTTTATGGTCTTGTCCAGTAGTCCAATCAGGCGTAGAGGTCGTATTTAGTTGTCCAATCGGGTGTAGATATGTCACGGAGCGGTGGTGCTGCTCTAGGAAGGCAAAATGGCGGCCTCCAGGTTAGGCAACCGAGCATGCAGTACCTGCTAAAGCAGGCCAGTTCAGCACTCGGCTGCCGCTCCACAGAGGCCCCCTGGGTTTAGCTTGTCGGGTACGCAGTACCTCGCCTTCTAAGGCGAGGCCAGTTCGCCACCCGACTGCCTTGCCCTAGGCCTAACAGCTCTTTTTACTGCTGACACTAGGCCAGTCAGGAGTTCTTAGTGAGGCAGGAGCTCTTCACAAAGGCAGGAGCTCTTCGCAAACGTCTTCATCCGCAGCCAGACCCCTCAGACTGACCCTGAGGGCTGCGCTGTGCCGCCTTATATCTGGTGTTCTTATGTTTATTCATGATTTTATTTAAATATTCATGAGTTTGCCTCTGGTTTTCAATCAGGTCCTTCTAGTTATAGACGCTTCTGGAAGGTTTTTACCAGCGTCCAATCAGAGGCTTAGACTTGAAGCGTGTATGAGTTCAGGGTTACCAGGGAGACCAACTGACTCAAAGAGACCGTTACAAGGGGCTGCTAAAGGCAGCCTATGGGTTTTTGATTTATACCTGTGCCTACAACGTTGTTAACTGGTCAAAGGCCTGTTTCCCCTGACCCACGGGGGCGATAATGCCCGAGGGATGGAAAAATCCCTGACAGCCCACATAGAATGGATTGTCTGTCCATGTGCATTTGCAAGGCCAGTGGAACTTTAGTGGAGTAAACCAAATCTTACCAGGTAACACATACTCCCTTTGCAGGGTATAATTTTACAAGAGTTAATTTGCTCAAATCAGAGTGGGTTGTTAACAAAGTGTAGACAGATGCGTCAGAGATACAGGGATTATGGAGGTAATATTTCCAAAAGCTCCCAATGTGATTTAGAAGTCTAATTCCTATTTCCAAAAATGATTTTGGCACTTAGGACCATATGGGTAATCTTTTCAAAACCACGTAAGCCTTTGACTTTAGGTCCCTGACAGGTTTCCACAAAATCTCTTCATTTTTGGAAATCACTGAATGTTCTGTCCTCAACCCCCCTGTGAAAACCAGGAGCTGAACTGAGAAAAACATTCAGAATTTCAGCTCAAAAAGATAAGTTGGACATATGTAGTAATCCCAAAATGATGCCCTTAAATGGCAATGTTCCTGGAACTTTAACAGGGTCCAAAACCTTCTGAGCTCCAGCACATATTTGGACCTGGACTTCAACAGAGATGGAGTTTCCTGATATCCTCCTTTCTTAACCTAGATTTTCATGATTAACCTGAAGCGTCGAAAAGACAGGCGGGATCGAATGCTGCAGACACTCTATGAGCAGGAGATTGCTGTCAAGATAGTAGAGGCTGTGGATGGCAAGTGAGTCTTTGTAAAAATGTGGTTCTTCATAGCAGACCTGTTGATTAGAAGTGCTCCCTTGATTAATTTCACTCAATTGTCTTTGGTGATCTGTGATTCTGAGCTATCGTTTTAAAAAAACAAGTTTTCCTACTGTTGTTTTATTCTTTCTTACTCTGATCGGTCTCTGTTAAAGATCTGATCAGGTAGTTTTAGGCCCAGAAGTAAGGTTCTCTTCAACACAAAGTTCTGTAATAGAAATGTTGCTGTAAAATTAAATAGGGAAATAATAATGAAGACATTTTGTGGACATTTAAATATTCCCTTTCAGTATATCCGTCCCTGGTGTTGCAGCATTGTGCAGTGTTGTGGTAAATATAAACACTGAGAGAGGGCTTTTTTTAGTTGTGATTCTCAAAGCAGTGTATAAAATCTTCATTTTTTACATGAGGAAACTAAGGCACGAAGGTTAAGGCCAGGGTGCACAAATCCTATTTGAAAGTTCCAGGCTGAGTTACTTTAGCAAGGGTGCTCAGGAAATCAGTGGCACAGTTAGGAACAGATCTTGGATCTCCTAATGTTTTTCTGCCTTAGGCTACATCTACATTACCCCGGGAGATCAACCCTGAGTGGGTTGATCTTCTAGAGTTTGATTTTGCGCGTCTAATAAAGATGCACAAAATTGACATCTCAGGTTGCAGTTAACCCCTGTGAGACATAAGGAGTAAAACTCTCCTGTCGACCTTCCCCAGTGTGGACAGTCAAATTAGCCGAGTGCAGATGCGTTGATTTTCTAGCTATGCAATTGCTGTCGCTAGAAGTGTGTATCTCTGGTTGACTAACTTTGCCTAGTGTAGACATAGGCTTAGTGGTCCCCCTTGTGCTAGGGCAGGGATCGGCAACCAAAATAGCAAGAAGAGCCATTTTTTAAAATGTGTTAAAACTCGGTGATTGAAGAGCTGCAATGCATGTGAATGTGAGACAGTGCTTAATAAATAACTTCAAACCATACTTTTTGTAACCCCTATTTTTAGAACAGCTCACACAGAATTTGCAGCGTGGTACACATTTACTGCAGGACGTTCACAAACTTTGAACGCGTTCTGTTTCCTCACACTTCACGTGTGTTTGTCCCACTGTCTTCCTGACTTTCATTCCTGATCCCACTTTAATACTGCCATTTTTACTTCATGTTTAATTTCAGTTTTCTTCCTCAAAATGCGTGTTGCCCCTCACAGCTGGAATGCTGCAAGCTTCCTTTTGCTTTTCAGAATCAAAACTTTATTAGCAACACAATCCAAACACAGATACAATATCATATCCCACAATGCACTGCACATATTAAAGGGGGAGTTATCCAACGTTTCGAGATCACACATGGTTTGCTATTTAGATATGTGTTGTTCATTGTTAGGCTTTTAGACATTCACTGTTTATCGAAAATAATCAGTGAATTATTATTTTTTTTTAACTTTGCAATTATAGTGTCAGGAGCCGCAAAGAAGTCCCTAAAGAGCCGCATGTGGCTCTGGAGCCACAGGTTGCTGATCCCTATACCAGGGCATAGGAATTTGAAAGTGAAAGTGACTTAAAGGCAATGTAATACTGACGGTGGGGGTGTTCAAGGAGAGAGGAATGAAAAAGCAAAAAAAGTCTTACCGTGATGTAAAGTGAGCTGGACATTCTATAGTCCTCCCATCTTGAATGTAGCAGAAATGTTCTTAACAATGTGGCAGCAACCCTTTAAAACGCTGCAGTGTCTGGAAATTGTCCTGGGCGAGTGTATTAGGGAATCTCTTATGTTCAGTATAATTTAGATCAAATTCAGCTGTGTCCAGCTTCAAATACACAGCTAATTTTGGGACCTTCCCTGAAGCCTTTTCAGTGCTCAACAATTTCATTGACTCTGTGCCTGAGGAAAAATTAGTAACATCTCTGCAAGTTCTTCCTACTGAAAGCAGCTCTTTCTTTCCACAGGGCACTGAATACAAGTCAGTTGAAAGCTCTGAATATTGAGATGCTACCTGGTTACCAGGATCCTTATTCTTCCAGGCCACTAACCAGGGGGGAAATTGGCTGTTTTCTTAGCCACTACTATATCTGGAAAGAGGTAAATAATGTCTGTGCTCTGGTGGTTGTATTACACTTGGATGCCGTGGGTGGGAAGTAATGTTTTCTTTTTAGGTCATGTCTCTTATTTTGGTGTAAACTTCCCAGGATCTCAGCACAGGTTGTGATGTTCAAAAACAGGAGCAGCAGTCTGGGTTCCTAAATTTGTATTTGGACACATAAGCGGCCTGATTTTCCGACAATGCTGAGCAGCTCCTTTATCCGATCAGTTTGCAAGCAGCTGGACTCTGGCCAAGACGTTTTGCCACAGAAACGTTTGCTGTCCTGTTTGGGGTAACGTTGGGCTTGATGAGGAGAAAAAGAAGGCCGGCCAGGGTGGGGGGCACAGAAAAAACAAGAGAATGGATTTTGTTGCAGAATTTCACCACTGAGGTTTTTCAGACTCCACCCCTGTGTGGAATTGATTGTCACTAATTTTGATGATGATGACCTTCGTGCTGACCAAACATCATGGGGACGCCATCTGGATCCCAGTGGGTTCCCCGGCATAGCTTCAGCAGAAGCAGAACTGGCCCCTCAATAGCACGCGGCCCATTTCAATCCAATTGTCCACCACCCCTTTCAGATAGTGAACAGAGAGCTGGAGAAGACGCTCGTTATCGAAGACGACGTGCGCTTTGAGCATCAGTTTAAGAGGAAGCTCATGAAACTGATGGATGATATTGAGCAAGTTCAGCTAGACTGGGAGCTCATGTAAGTAGTCTGGTCCCTAGAACTTCCACTGCTCTCACTCAGCAGGAAACTCTCCCCTGCTCTCACTTGCATGAAGCATTTCAATGATCTAGTCACCAGGGGTATGTGGCGTGGAAGAATAAAACTTCAGAGTCTCAGTGTGGGGGAGGAGGGGGAATTAATTTTACAGGGGCTGGAGTAGCTAACACCTCCATCAAAGGAAGCACAGTGCAGGTGCTGTTTAATAAACAGATGCCCACAGTGATATGGCCATGACAAATAACACCACTTCCCTGGGAGGAAAGTGGTGGCGGGGGGCGGGGCGGGTCACATGTATTTGAATCCTTGTGTTTCATTACTAAATACAAGCTTAGGCTACTAGGTGATAGAGTCAAATTTAAGGCAGTTAACTTGATTGTACAATGTCACTGTCGTCACTATAAATACCATCAGGTTGATATTATAACATTGTTGAAAGCGACTTGGCGTAACATCATGTGTGAATTAAGGCTAGTGTGAAAACGCCGCATCTTTAAATTGACCTTATTAGTCTCCAGAGGTCTCCTGTATGTATCCCACAATCCTCCACAATGCCCCACTGGCCTCTTCCATCTCTGCTGTTCTCCAAGTGCACAGGAATGAGGTAATAGGAAGCCTGCGAATTTGAATTCAGCACCAGGACGTGGCGGCTAGGCTGTGGGGGTCATGCTTGTATGAGAGGCTGAGAAACTTCTCTCTTTATTATCAGTGCAGTGGCCACATCTACCCATTAAAAATAGCCCCAACAGGGAGTGGTGGCTTCTTCCCCGCACAGGATGTAGTAGGAGAGGCCGAGATAACATTTTTCCCTGCCCCACCGCACCATGTGGTGGCTAGGCTGTGTGGGGATTGTGCTTGTAGGAGAGGCCGAGAAAATTCTTTTCCACGGTTCACATTTGTACAGGGCAGCCCCCCTGCTTCAGGCGCCACGTGGTTGGGTCTGTCCTGCTCCCAACCCATCATGTGGCTAGCCCCCTGACCCAATAAAAGCACATGTCTGCAGCACAGTGCAGACCAGGCTGCCAGAGAGCACCGTGTGCTGGCTTGTGTGCGGTGAGGGCTCCAAAGGTAGGAAAGATTTTCGGGGTCTCGCCATCACCGAGGAAGGGACTGTTTCAACTGGCCCTTTAAATGACACCCCCCCGCACCCCACAACACCCCTAATGGAATGGGGGGCAGGGCGTGGATGTGGCAATCCCATGCCTGGAGTTGGCTTATCAGGTAGAAGCCGTACCATTCTGCCCAGGCAGGGGTGCTTTCAAGGGGGGGAAAAGTGGCTGGGGGCCAGTTGAGATGCATGGCACAGTCACCTGGGTGATCCCAGGGCGGTATGACAGTCCCCTGCCTCGCGCACTGAAGCCAGCTGATTTGGTTTTCCTTCTCTTGGGATTCCCTACTTTCACTTCTTTCATGCTGGAAAAAATGGCTGTTTGCTTTCCACGGGAGGGGAATGAGGGCACTGCAATGTGGGAAGATAACATCACATACGCACAACCACTTGCAGGGCATTTTTTTTTCCCATACTGAACCAGCAAAAATACCCAGAATGCTTCAGGGCTGAGGAAACTGTGGGATGGGTTCTCACAATGCACTGCTGCAACAGTTGATGTTTGGCGATTGAGTGTGGGAACAGTAAGTCGACTTTGGGGGGAGGTGAGGATAGTCGAATTTGAATTTATAAACCCAGCGCTCTGAAATCGATTTTAATAAAATTGAACTTGCCCCGTAGTGTAGACGTAGCCTAATTCTCATGCGGGGAAGCAAGAGGAGGGGGGATGGCATTGTCTTGCCAATGAACAGCTTAGCTTGAAATCTTTGTCCTGTTCCTGAAAACCATGCCAAGTTCACTGCCTGGGGAACAGAGAGTTCAAATGGGCCAGCTGAGGAAGGGGAGAAGACCTTGGGGAAGTGGGGAGCAAGGGCAGAAGGGGTGGGGTTTAGGGCAGTCAGCCCTATTCCCCCTGCCCCCACACTCCCGCAGAGTCACATGTGGACCAGCGGCACAGTGCTCCGCAGCATTTCAAAGGGGCCTAGAGCTCCAGCCACCGCAGCTGCCAGCTGGAGCCCAGGCCCCTTTGAAATGCCAGGCCTGGGGGTAACTGCCCCCCCGCCCTGTTGGTGGGCATGATGTAGAGAATTCAGATCCTTGGCCGGGTCAGGATGGCGCATTGCATTTGAGGACCTATAGTCCCCCTGGATTGCACCTCTGGGTTAAAAACATGGGTATTGCTGGCAGTGGAGAACTCCCGGGGTAGTGTTTGACTTGTGGGGTGCACTTGGGACCTGACCCACAGTCTATTGAAGTCAGTGGAAAGACCCCCACTGACCTTATTGGGTTGTGGATCAAGCCCTTTGCTCACCCACTTGAGCTGACATTCCAGTTCCTGTAGGACTGCAGTGTTGAGCTGATTGTGGAAACAAGCGTTAGTTTCCACCCTGGTGAGTTCTTCTCCCCTTCAGCTACATTGGGCGGAAGAGGATGCAGGTGCAACGCCCTGAGAAGGCAGTTCCTCACGTCATGAACCTGGTGGAAGCGGATTACTCTTACTGGACCTTGGGATACGCCATCTCCTTTGAAGGGGCTCAGAAACTAATTGGAGCTGAACCTTTTAGCAAGATGCTGCCGGTGGATGAATTCCTGCCCATCATGTACGACAAGCACCCTGTGTAAGTAAAACCCCTTCGTTGGTTGGGAGGCCCTCTGGCTTTGCAGGAGCTGGGCCTTGCTAACTGATCTTAAACTGAGTATCGTGTTTGTGAACACAGTGTGGCTTGGTTGCATAAGCTAGGAGGTGGAGCAGGGGCTTGGACGTACTTGGATCTTGCCAGATGGTGAGCTGACCATCCTGAAATAGTACCCTACATCAGAGATGTCTTTTGGGAGTCAGAAACATGTGGTTGTGTCGCAGCTGGGGAGCTCTGGCTGGAAGTAGCGCTAGAGGTGTGTGACGGTAGCTTGTCTAGTGCCTGCTTTGGAATCCCTTACCTGGCATAGGACCTCGGGAGTGCCCCTGTTCAACTCAGGGCTTTTCTTTGTGAAAACCCTGTTTTTAGGGTCTTTCCAGAACCCACCTGGCTCCTTCCCGCCTCACTGTGTTGCAGAATCATTTCAAAGAAGTTGTGGCAGGGAGTGTGTCACATCCCAGCCAGGCGTAAGCACATTGCCTCTCCTCTTTGCGGGGAGAGCTCTGTGAGGCTCTTCCTGAGAGCCTGGAAAATGGTGTGGATCCCAAGATATGGGTGGGATCTCTCTTCCCGGGGGATCTCCTTGTTTTGTACCAAAAAAAAAAAGTTATTTTTAATTCTCACCTAAGGCTCCCGCTAATCCTGTTTCCAGAGAGTCCCATTACCCATTCCGATATCTCCCCAAAAGAATTTGGCATGAGACGTCATTGGTTTCTATTTCCAAGAGGGACTGCAGCTTCCCCTTAGCGATCCTCCAATAATGTACCCGAGACAGGCCTTTGTTTTCCTGTGACACCCACCACCCACCATGGGCACACCACACATGTAGTGGTAGCGAGGTGCGCTCTTTGGCCTTATCTGCAGCAGTAGCAGCTCCTCTGATGATCGCTGCCCTGGTGGCACGAATGCAGACTCCGATTGTCTAATCACTGGGTTGCCCTGAACAGGTCTAGGTAAGATTGGAAGTTGTGATACTTAAAATGCCAGCAACTGGTTGATCCCTTTGCTAGCACTCGGGGTTCTGTGCTGGTGCTGATGCTCGAGAAGGGTGATGTTAAGAGAACTGGATAGTATTGGTGCAGCCTTTATCTCTTGACCTAACTCTGCTTCCCATGGGAGTTGAACCATAGATTTCAGTGGGAGCAGAGTTAGGCCCACCCTGAACTTGTCTGAAAATCCCAAATAAGGAATGAAGAATTCATTTGGCATTGGAATACCACATGCCAACTCCAAAGTAGCTACAGTCCAAGTAGAATTCCCAGATGGATCCAATATGCTTCATCCCAGTAGCTGTTCCGTCCCATTCCAGAGCTGGCTGCTCTCTCACTGACGGTGAAGTGTGTGGGCTTTAATTTCTTTGATTCTTCAGGAGCTTTTATTGTATTGTATAAAAATCTCTGTTCCAAGAGGTCAAATAGTATCCCCACTGCTCAGTTCCTCTTCAGCCTGGGTTTCTGGGCCACATGAGAAGCATCTGTCCCTGTTGACCAGTTGTAGCTCACTAGATTAGTTTATCACCCCTGGAAAGGCAAAGCAAACACAGTGGGTGAGGCTGAGCAAGAGCTATTTGTGCCACCGATATTTTGTTTTCTTTCTTTAGAGAGAAGTACAAGGAGTACTACGAGTCCAGAGACTTGAAAGCCTTCTCAGCAGAGCCCTTGCTTGTTTATCCAACACATTACACCGGGCAGCCGGGTTACCTCAGTGACACTGAGACATCCACAATCTGGGACAATGAGACTGTGTCAACTGACTGGGACAGAGCCCATTCCTGGAAGTCCCGGCAGCAGGGCCAGATCCACAGCGATGCCCAGAACAAAGATGCCTTGGCCCCCCAGCCATCTCTCGATGCATCTTCGTCAAGGGACGAGCTATGACTGCTCCCCCGCCTTGCTGACTGACTCTGACAACAGCAGCAGCGGAACCTGCCTCACAATTTAGCTTTCACCTAGAAGCTTCTGGAGGAATTAAGGCGGTCTCCTTCTCACCATCTTGAGCAGCAAAGCTAATTGGATCCTACTGGTTCCACCCAACCAGTCTGTATTTTTTGGAACGGCAAAGGAGGGGACTTGAACCAAAATGGCAACAAAAACAGAGCCTTCCAACGAACGTGTGGTAAATGCCGGTCCATTCGCCCAAGTATTCGTAAATTGGAAACCTCTGTGGAGTGGTGAGCTGGCTCTGTGGCACGCTATGAGATGACACTCTCTTAATCACAAAATGTCCTTGGATGGTATCTTACTACAGTTCCTGGTGTAGAATACGGTATTTATAAAGAGTAATATATACAGGCGTTCTGAGGTGGACATGTGTAAGTCCTTTCCAGGTAGTCAGTTTGCAGCTGCATAACATTGTGTTGTTGGTTTGTATTTTTTTAACCCTGTGCTTTGAGAGACGCTGCATTTGTGCATGTGGTTTGTGTGTGTTTTAAAGGATTCCTCTCAAGGTCACGATGACGTTAAAAATTGCCTCATCTATGTTGCTGTCTACACCTCTTCCATAGGGCGAGTCCGCACACCATATTGCAATATAAACCTGTTTTCAGGAGTCCTCTCTCTTGTGTGTCATGACACCACCCTTTTATCTAGCCATAAGGAGAAAGAGGACAGTCATCTTCTGAAGTGTGTCTGCAGCTTCCTGAACCGATATGCCTTAGCAGGGTTGCCACAGGAGTTTGGTTTTTTGAGTCCGGGTTGCTCTGGTCAGTATCCGGGACAGACAATTAATAGTCAATAACTATTAATGGGTTCCACTACTATTTATAGTCTGGTCAGTGGTGTAGTGGGACCAATGCTAAGGCAGGCTCCTTACCCGCCCTGGCTCTGCTTGGCTCCTGGAAGCAGCTGCCAGGTCCCTGCAGCCCTTGGCAGAAATAACAACCAATGGGAGCTGCGAGGCCAGTGCCTGGGGGAAACAAAGGAGCACACGGAGCCAGCTTGGCCACCCACCATGTGCCTATAGGCTCCCAGAACCTGGAGGCCACTTCTTGGGAGCTATGGTAAGCGCCACAAAGGCTCTTCACCCCCAACTGCCTCCAGCCACACCCAAACTCCCTCCTGGAGCCTACACCCTCCATCCAGCCCAGAGCCCCCACCTTCTGCAACCCACATCCCTTATCCCAGGATTCACACCTCCAGCCAGAACCTGCACCCCCCCCACCCCCGCCTCTGAACCCAACCCCAGCCTGAAACTTTCTTTTGTCCTCCAAATACCTCATCCGCCCCCCACCTCACCTAAGAACCTCCATCCCCAGCTACAACCCTAACCTCCCCTGCACCTCAATCCCCTGCCCTTGCCCAGAAGCCCCTCCTGCCCCTGAACCCCTCATTTGTGGCCCACCCAGAGCCACAGGCGTAGACCCCCACACAACCCCCACACTCCAACCCCCTGCCCCAGCCTGGTAAAAGTGAGGGAAGGAGGCCAGATGCAGCCAGTGTGGGGAGGCCCTCTGAGAAGGGGCAGGGCTGGGGTGTTTGTTTTTATGCAATTAGTTGACAGTTCTGTGCCATAACTGTTTCTGTTTTATCATCTATTTAATAACCTAGTGTGCTTGTTAATTAACACTTACACTGTTTGCTTTTTTTTTTAATTGTTTCATTCACAATGATCAGCGGAACTAAATCAGTCAGTGCTATTTCCTGTTACTAGTCAGTTTCACTCCCTGTTTCTTGGCGACAGGGTTTCCATCCCATTTAATAGAGTTACAAGAACCTATTTCAGGTTCCTCATTGGCAGGTTTGGGGCTAAACTACTTGACAAAGGCGCTTTTAAAGAGGAAAAAAAACATGAAAATGTTAACGGTATCAGGTCTGCTGTACGTTGTTGGACGGCTGCATTAGACATGTATATTGCAGGACAAACTTGTCTTTTCTATGTTGTTAAATGGGAGGCGTGAGCTTGCCCTGTTTTGGATGCGTTATAATATGCTCAGTATTGGGTACGATGTCAGCAACATAAAATATGTGTTTGTTTAAAGTGTCCCATAAGGCAGGTGCTCTGGAGTTTTGCTGATGTAGAGTTTGCTGTACAAGTGTGGGGCAAAAGGGAAAAAAAATCTTCCTGGCTTAAAATCTAAAGAGATTTCACCCCCCTCCCCCGCAAACCTTTTGGATGATCTGTACATTGACGCACGTGGTTGGTTTTTTGTTTGTTTGGTTTGTTTGTTTGTTTTTTTAATTGTTGCTGATAATGTCACTGACATGTCACTGTCTATCAGCGGGTCTGATAATACATAGAACTGGATGCAAGATGATTAGCTGTGTGGTGTCTTAATTTGCAGGGTGCTAACTTGGATTTCTGCCATACACCTCTTGGACAGGGAGTATCAGGGAAGCAGGGGAGGAGTTTGCAAGGCTGCTTCGGGGCGTCTTGCAGTGGTGTTGAAATAAGGCACAAGAAGGTAACACAGAGACGTCTCAGGAAAGTCATTGGGACTCGCACTTAACCATCAGTGATGACCAGAAACCATCGTGGATTTAGGATTTTTGAGAGTCTGTTCGCCCCTAAACGGCTTCCGGGCCATGTGGAACAGCTGCTCCTCCATTGCAGGCTCAAGGGACGTATAGGTTGCACCTCTGAAATTCAGTATGCTCTGGCCCAGCAAGCGCTGTAGTTCACCAGGAGTGAGCAGGGAGTTAGGCTGGAACCAGGGCTTCCTGAGAGTGTGTGTGTGGGGGGGGGGGGCAGTGGCAGGTGGGGAGCTGCTGCTGGCTCTGGGGAGTGGCTGATTGGCAACAGCTGGGGAGCTGCCACTGTGGAGCCTGAGCTGTGGCTCGGGAGTGCTGCCCCAGCCCTCCCCACTACCCACCCTGCTGTGGCAGACCTGGCTCAGAGCTTGGCTGCAGCAGCCCCAGCAAGGCTGTGAGCTGGGGCCATGGCAGGGCTGGGGTAGCCCAGCTGGAGCTCACAGCATAACTGGGACATAAGTAGAGGGGGGTCTGCAGCAGGGGGGTCATGGGGTGCTGGACGGGGAATGTCCAAGCTGTAGCATAATCCTGAAAAATGGCCCATGTGGTATAAGGAATGTAAGTCATCCTTGTCCCCGGCAGAGGGTTTAATTTTAATGAAAGAGATGCTGAGGCTCAAGCAATTTCTTTCCAGTCATAACTGATGCAGCAAGCCCAGAAGCTCCTGCCACGAATTAATTTTTTGGTTTCTCCCCGTCATCTCCATAATTGGGTCTTTATTCTCCAGCCCGCAGGGCTGACCTGACCTCTGTTTTGAGGCTGGCTGGCCAGCAGGTGGCGCCATTCTCCTTTGGAAATTAAATAGCCAACTCCTGTACCAGGGCAGCATCCTGTGGAGGGAAGCGGGGGGGGGTTACCAGGGTCTGTTACCCAGGCACTTTTTTTCAGACCTGCAGGGTGGTATTTTTCAGTCTTGGCTGGACTGGGATTTTTCAGCTCATCTCAGGCCATCCTGCTGCAAGGACTCTAGCCCTGCAGCTCCCAGGGGCCTCCCACCGTGTTGCAAAAGGAGGAGCAAGCCGCCCAGAGAGGGATGGGTCTAGGGCAGCGATAATCAATTACTACGTGTCACGGTCTCAATTTCATGGTCCAGGTTTGATGCTCCTCCCTGCCAAAGAAGTAAAAAGTTCTGGGGTCTGTTCAAAAGCAGCCAGGCTGCCTATGGACACCCGCTCTAAGGCCATGAATGTCGCCTGTGGTGGGGGGTCTGTTGCACATAGGGAAGGCAAACCGAGGTCAGGCAGCAGGGTCACCTGTCAGCGAGCGAGGAGGCGCAGACCTGAACTGGACTGGCACACCGGCGCGGGGGGGGGGGGGCCGGAGGGAGTTTACTGCTGGAAGGGGAAGCTGTGCCTGGAGGGAACAGCAGAGGTGCAATGGCGCCGGGGGTGGCGGGCAGGGAAAGGTTCCTCCTTCCTTAGTGTCTGGCCTGCAGACAGTGCTCAACACCACCACCCCGCCCCCCCAGCCATCCCTCACATACTGAGCCATTCCCCAGCCCATGGTTCAGGAGCCAGTGGGTGGGGCGGGCATCTCCTCTCCGCCTCAGTGCCACTGGCCCATCTGTGCATGGTGCCCAGCCCAGCCACCGGCAGCCCTTGGGAGTGGCACAGTCACAGCATTGACCTGGCCACCACGCTCAGCTGCTTTCCCAAGTGTGTGTGTGTGGGGGGGGGGGGGAAGATGTCCCGCCCCCCCATGCTCCCTGCCATGTCCCGACTGCCTCATAGTCTCACCCTCATGCTCCCAACCAGCCTGTCTAAAACCCCCTGACCGCTTTGTGTGTCACCCCAGCCAGTGAGGCAGCCAGCTGACTCTGCTTGGCCCCTGCTGGTTTTGATGTCACCCCCCCCACCCCTTCTTTCCTCTGCACATGCCCCAGCCCCTGGGCCCAGCTGCAGGTCTCTTGAGCTGAACCCCCTGCTCTGACTGGGGTACCTGGCTCAGCTCCCTGTTGTGCCGTCTCGCCCTAGCTTCCTGCCGTCTGTTGCCTCTGTGGGGAGCTGCAGCAGGCCCGGGGCTGAGCCCACAGGTCCACGCCTGCCTCTGCTGCTGACCAGCAACACCAAGGGCCCTGCGCACACCCCCCCCCCCCCCGGCCCGGGACATGGAGCAGAGGCTCAAGGGTGATGATGTCCTGCGGGAGGGGAGGGGAGGAGAGGGCTTCGGGTAAGATTGCCAACTTGCTATTCCCTGGAAAACCCAACATCCCTGTCCCCACTCCCTCACGTGATTGGCCGCCTCCTCTTTCTCTGAGGCGCCACCTCCCTCATCCCCCCCCATTGCTGTCCCTGGGCCTCACCTGCAGACCTGAGCTGGGAAGTGCTGACACAAATCCTGCCCCCCTTGGGCCATGTCTTGGGGCCGGGGAGCTCAGTCCCCAGCACAAGGG